>NC_134087.1:101347160-111347160 GCF_000715075.1 Nicotiana tabacum | reverse complement strand
GACTGCCTAGCTCAGGCTTCTTCGCAATTGTGAAGCCTTCCTCGCAAATGCGGTCATCGCAAATGTGAAAAATTCCTCGCATTTGCGAAACCTGCAACACTGCCCAGAAATACCAGAAAAACTGGAGTGTTTTCACTCCCAACATAGGTCTGAAACTCACCCGAGCCCTGGGGCTCCACACAGAATACTCACACAAGTCTAATAACATTATACAAACTTGCTCGGGCAATCAAATCGCCAAAATAACATCTAAAACTACGAATTTAACACCAAAGCACATGAAATCTTTAAGAACATTTGAAATTCCTCTTTTTTCAACCGGACGTCCGAATCACATCAAATCAGTCCCGTTTCTCACCAAATTTTACAAATATAACTTAAATTTTATATTGAACCTGTACCGGGCTCCGGAATCAACATACAAGACCGATACCAACATGATCAAACATTATTTAATTTTTTAAAATCTTTAGATTTTCAGTTTAATAATTTTTAACAAAAATTCATTACTCGGGCTAGGGACCTCGGAATTCGATTCCGGGTATACGCCCAAGTCCCATATTTTACTACGAACCCTCCGAGACCGTCAAAATACGAGTCCAGGTCCGTTCACTAAAAATGTTGGCCAAAGTCAAACTTGGCCTTTTAAGCCAAGGAACCAAGTGTTCCGATTTCAACCCAAATTCTTCCAAATCCTGAACCAACCTTCCCCACAAGTCATAAATCAGTTAAAGCGAGTACGGGAAGTCTTATTTAGGGGAACGAGATTCTAAAAAGCAAAACGACCAGTCGGGTCGTTACAATCAGTGACTAGATGCTCCAAGATGTGTACAATCGACACAGTCTTGAATGTTTTATTCTCGATCACCTTATTAGTACTTTGCTCAGATACTTCATCGGAGGATCAATTGAAAATTCAAGTATATTCGATTAAAGAGGGACGAACAATTTAATGTTTTTCAAGGTCAGATGGCCAATCTTCTTGCTAGTAGTGCTTTTCGATTCCCTGGTCTAGTGAGTCTTCCCCAGATGCTAATCCTTCTCGTCGTGATCATTCGAACCATGCTGACGATGAAGCTTCTAGTAGCGGAGATGGAGATGATATAGTACAAAATACTCATTGAATGATGTTAGAAGTTTTAACTTGTGAAACGATTTGTTGTTGGATTTTTTGAAACTCTATAAATATTGTTAATATAGTTTTAATAGTTGTTATTGGTTGAATGACAATGTAATGATGCCATTATAGGTTATTGGTTATTGGTAGGTGGTGCAACTTTAAAATAGCTGTATTCTGTCAAAATTACCCAGAAAATCGACCCATACCGACACAATTTGTATTCACATAATAAATGTACAGCCTAAGATACACATTCAGTAATTGCCATTGCCTCCACTGTTAAATATGGGTTTTTAAAAAAAGCAAGTCAATATTGGTGGATGAGCGCTTAATGCACACCGATTATAATGAGAATGACAATTTGACAAACTCTTTTATATATATATATATATATCTTTAACTTGTATGATTGTGTCATGTTGGGTATAAAGGACACCAGGAGTTGCCTTGGGTATCTTTGAGCACTTGAGTTAAAAAATTATTTTAATAGGCGTCTTATACATTACTTACATATTTTATCTATCATTCCGTGAAGTGCCTTCTTTCATTTTCTAGTTTTCTAGGCAGTCGGAATTTACCTATAATGGGTGAACCTAGGTGGGCGAATAGGGCTATCTGTGGGCCGATCCATAATATCTGCATTCACCCGAAGACATAAATACAGAGACAAAATGCATAGCTACTTTGGTCAATTAAAACAGATCGGGAAAAGGTTAAGACTAATATATATGAAAGGAACTCAGACAACTTCCAAAGGAAAGGTCAAAAAGCAAATTATGCTTTTCCATTTTGTGCTCGTGATATGTGTCTGTTCCTCTTAAATTTTTCAGAAAGATGTGAGCTATGTTACTTGCTTTCGTATCAAAATCTATTTTTTCTTTTGTCATGAAAGTGTTAAATCAGATATATAAAATTATAGCTTAAAATTGGTGACTATTGGGATTATCTTAGACTTGTAAAACACACTAAAATATACCATAAAAATTGTCAAAAGTGCATTCCATGTCCGTTCGAAGAAAACTTTTACTTCAAAAAAGAAGTATATTGCGTTAAATGCAGCATGTATATGCTGAAGGTCAGGAGGCGAAAAAAGCTACTAAATGGTTGTTCAAACTGATAGACTATTAGCATGTCTATTGTTTTACTATAAATTTTGTGGATAAAAAATTCAGTCGTTTTGCTCTTTTAAAGTATCTGATTGACATTGGAATTAGTAGAGATATATAAACTTACCCTAAAACACTGTTCCAATGTGTGGTTCTAAACTCCTGTATGTCTCCTGAACCAAAGGTTGATCATATGAGTAAAAAGTTGATGAACTTGATGAAGGATGAGGTAATTACGTTCTGCAACTAGCACTTTATTTTTGTTCATTATAAAATGACTTATTTTCATCAAAAATAATCTTATATAATTAATTCTATAACACCAACAACTAACCCAGTTTGATCCCAACATGTGGGATCTGGATTATATATAATTAATTCTATATTATACATAAATTGAGGCATGAATAATTTATATTTGAATTAACTTAGAACTTAAAATCTTGTGAAACTCACATCCTTATTAATGTAATCAGCTTTAAGGGCGTTTACGTCTTTTTAACATAAAAGATGCTTATCATCTCTTTTCCATCGAACACTTCAACGCTTATTATTTGTTTCAGTACAGTTATCCACACATATAACGACTTATTTAATTTTTAACACTAAATGTTTATCAACGACTTTAAATTAGCTAAGTTGAAGAGGCACAAAGTTAATGTACATAAGCTTTTTGACCTTGACAAATCTAATAGTTGGGCCAATTGCTTCGCAAGTCCTCTCTATTCGGCAAGCGAACTTAACATTATTCAGTAGCTTGCGCTAGTGCGTATCTTGCCATCCTTTCTTGTAGATAATGATAGCCAAAATAGGCTGACTGTGTTGTATGAGTCAAATTTTATCTATAGAATATTTAAGTCAAGATAATATTGGGAGAAAAGTTCTCGGGTCATCATTTATCAAAATGAACCAAGAAGTGGCAAAATTTGTGTCGAAGAGTTAACAAGGGCTGAGGTCGAAGAGTTAACAAGGGCTGAAATTGAGGAGGCAACAAGGATCAAGGTCGAGGTCGAATACTATTGATAGAGTTATAACGGTTAGTTTCAAGATAAGACATTAAAGAGAATATTCTAGTGGATATTCTCTGCACTTGTACTATTAGGATTTCTTAGGAATATGTTCCCTATAAATAGAAAATGACACAATAATATGGGACATGTGATATTCATTTGTAAAAATACACGTTGATTTTAGAGAGAGAATCGAATTTCATGCAAGCACACAAGCATCACCTTTTCACTAAGATTCTTGTCTACACTTTTCCAGTAGATTCCAGAATAACACAGACATTCAAAAGAATGTCCATCACTCATCATTATTAGAAAATACATTCATTAATTCCATCATTTCTTGTGTGACTCATTCATTTTATTTACTTAAATGTCATTTATTGTTATTCATCAATATTTAATGCTATATTATTGCCTTTTGATTTCTTGAGTATTGATTGTCTCCTGTCGCTACTACTAAAATATACCTATGTTGCATTTACTGCACTTTTGAGAACTCCATCTTTGGGATATTATTGTTATCTAAGATTAACCCTCATTTATAAAAATTTAATTAGTTGAACCAAGATATATATTTTTTGGTCAAATAATTTGGCGCCGTCTATGGGGATTTCTTAGTTAAAGTTTTAGTTTCCTCTAGATCTGCAATTAACACAAGTCGCTAGCGTCATAAACCCCGAGATCTCCTTTCTTTGTGCATACAGAACTCTACATGGCAGGTAACCCAGGAGAAAGGAAAAAAATAACAAATGACTTCCCAATCAACCTCATGAATGTCATTAACGAAAGCTGTAAAATAGTAAGTGAGGACATGATGCCCAAGACATCCCCGAGTGAGAGAGGTCGCCTCCCCCAAACTGCATCATAACAAAACCCAGCGAAAAAGGGGCCTCCAAGTCTGCAGAAGAAAGGATGCCCCCAGCTGTCAAAAAACTCCTTGAAGCATGGCTGACTGATTGAAACTATTGGTGGCTCCTCTATCGCAGCTCTGGCAGGTGCTCTAGCTGCACCACGTGCCTGTCTTCGGCTGACCCGACCTCTCACAGCTCTAGTAGGGGGCGTGGGTGTATGTTCGTCGGATCCTGGCGGTGCGTGTCCTCACTATCTGTGAGAGAATAGAAAGTCAAAGATTTAGTTTTTCGAAATCAACCAATTCGCACGATAAGGAATCAAAGAAGTGAATTTTTCTTAACAGTTCCGTAGCCTCTCGAAGATAAGTACAGACGTCTCAGTACCGATCTGCAAGACTTTACTAAATCTGCTTATGACTCATAACACCTATGAACCTATAGCTCTGATACCAACTTATCACGATTCCAATTTTCCTCCCAAGGATGTCATGATGACGGCTAGTCTCTACGATTAGGTAACCCTAACAAATAATAACAATTGAATGGATATAAATTAAAAAGTTACTAAAAATAACTGAATAATTTATAAATCCTTCAGGAAAACAAAATTTCATAATATACACCCCAAAATCGATGGAACTGAGTCATAAGCACTACATAATACAACTAGAGTACTACTACTCACGGTTCAAAAGAAACTGCAACAGGAAGTGAAATAGGAAAGGTGACTCCGATGCCTACGGTCGTGGAGCAGGTATAACTTGAATTCTCCCATGTAGCAGCTACAACAGACCTCTAACGACCGCCACGAGCAGACGTACCTAGATCTGCACAAAAAGACGTGCAGAAGTGTAGTATGAGTATACCATAACGATACCTAGTAAGTATCAAGCCTAACCTCAGTGAAGTAGTGATGAGGCCGGGTCAAGACACCTGTTAGGATATAAAATAGACAGTATAAAAAATATAATACGAATAAATAACGGAAAATGAAGAATAACTGATACAGAACAAGAAAATAACAAGAACTAGTACCAAATATTAAACAATAGAAATAGCATAAAAGAAGCAACTAGAGTGCTGCAATGATCGTTTACGAACTACAACTGCTAGAGTAATAAAGAATGAAGCAACAAGAAATATTCATTCCACAACACTTTACAACATGAAATAACAGCAAGAAACACAACGAGGTACTGCCTCATGTATAATGTAATCAAATCGAGGTACCGCCTTGTATAATCAAGAATCACAACCGAGGTACCGCTTCATATTCACATTTCTCAATTTCAATCACAATCTTTCCTTATACCGCTGTGTGAGTCTTACATCTGAAAATAGGTTTTGAAAATGGTTTTTCCGAAATAGCTACATGCACTTTACCCCACCTTATGATGTCGCGTGACTTTACGTAATACCCTACAGCAACACGCACACAAGTCCTACCTTATACTGCCGCATGCACATTAACCCAAGCCTTATACCGCTGCATGCGCATCAATATCATATCACAATAACAATTTGCACCACAAGTGCCCACATATCACAACTTGCCAACAACAACCATATCAATATTTTCACAACAATAGCCTATGGATCCACTACAACATATACAAGAATATCAATAACAACAATGGATGACAAGTGCTTAATAAGATAGATGTTTCAACAATAACTAACATCGCCTCAATGTATTAACGACTTTCACTGCTTCAACACCAAATAACTGAATAATGAGAAAGTAATGTATAACCACAATATTAGATAAAATAAACTCATAATAAAGGAAATAATATTCAACAATAAGTCTCAAATAATATAAATCAACAAGTAAAGGGGTGACACGAATAATTAATTCAAACAACAATAATTAACAATGAAGAGATAACATGTACTAATAAAATAGACAACAAGTTCAAGTAAAACATGGGAGCAATTTAGCATGTAGGATGTAGAAAAAATAGTAAACAAGTCAACTAAGGCATTTAAGGATAGTCTAACACAACTAAGGATAAGTTGACTATGAGAATTTAGAACATAAGATGACATTTCAAATAAAGCATGGAATTAGTCTAAGTAGCATTAACCGGTCAAATACTATGTACAACCTCTGTGCCCACTTGTCACCTTGCATACACAAATTGTACTTAGTACAATTGAATCAAACAATACTCATCCTAAGGGGTAGTTCCCCCACATGAAGTTATGCAAGATACTTACCTCAACTAGACCAATTCAACACTCGGAAATAGCTTTTCCCTTAAAATCCACCTCCACACGGCTCAAATATAACCAAAATAGACTCAATATCATCAAACAATACTTGGGAATTCAATTACAATAGATAAAGTTAAGATCTTTACATTTTTTCTAAAAAGTCAACAAAAGTCAACCCGGGGCTCGCCCGCTCAAAACCCGAGTCAAATGGTATATTCTGTCTACCCATGACCCCATGAGTTCATATATGTGATTAGTTTCAAACTCAATTTCTTATTTTTAAAAAACTTAACAAAGTGACACAAATTTCTACTTTGATTCACATGATCTGATGTCAAAATCGAAGATATGTTGATGGAATATGATTAGAAATAGATTAGAATCACTTACCGAAGTTTTGTAGCTGAAAATACCCTTTCCAAATTGCCTCCTAGCGACCCTAGGTTTCATGAGAGAATGAACTCAAAAATCTTGTCCCTCAGCTATTTGTCCAGTCACATATATCGCATTTGCAATCTGGTGTTCGCAATTGCGAACCCCACAAATGCGAAGAATCACTCACAAAAGCGAAGACCCTTCCATCTCTGTTATCATCGCAATTGCAATGAAATGTTTGCAATTGCAAACTATGGGCCTCCACAAATGCGATCAGGTCGATCGCAAATGCGGACTAGCTCTTCCCGAGGTACACCTCGCAAATGCGAACTCAACAAACTTGACCTACCTTGGCAAATGCGAGATCTGAGGCTTATGCAGAAAAACCAGCAAACTTTAATTCCAACAACACTCCACTAAGCGCCTGAAACTCATTCGAGCCATTAGGGCCCCAAATCAAACATCCACATAAGTCTAAAAACATCATACGAACTCGTTCGTACTGTCAAAACACAAAAATAACATCTAAAACTATGAAGTGAGCTCTAAAACGCATGAATTTCAAAGGAATTTTCAAGAACTTCTAGAATTACAACAAAGCATTCAAATGCTATCAAATCAACTCCAAATGACAATAAATTTTGTAGACAAGTTCTAAATGGCATACTGAACCTATTCCAAGTCCCAAAATAAAATGTCGAGTTTGATAGCTAAGAGTCAATCTACGGTCAAACTTTTTAACTTTAAATTGCCAAATTTTGGCAAATCAAAACAAATTAACGTACGGACTTCCAAAATCAATTTCGATCATACGCCCAAGTCTAAATCACGATACGAAGCTATCAAAGTCATAAAAACACATTTCCGGGGTCGTTTTCACAAAGTCAAAGTTTTGTCAATATTTTTAAATTAAAGCTTCTAAGTCTAGAATCAAGGGTCTAAATCAACTTGAAAGCTTCCCAGAATGAAATTAATAAACCCCACAAGTCATAAACACACAAATGTGAAGCAATAAAAGGGGTAATGGACCGCAATTACACTAAACTACCAATCGGGTCCTTACATTCCCCCCTTAAAACAAACGTTCGTCCTCAAACGTGCATAAGGACATACCTGAAGTGGTGAATAGATGAGGATAATGCCTCCGTATGTCATGCTCGGTCTCCCAGGTTGCCTCCTCGATTGGATGACCCCTCCGTTAAACCTTTACTGAAGCAATATCCTTTGATCTCAACATCCGGACTTGCCGGTCGAAGATAGCCACAGGATCCTCAATATAAGTCAAGTCCTCATCCAACTAGACTGTGTTGAAGTCTAGAACATGAGACGGATCACCATAATACTTTCGGAGCATAGAGACATGGAACACCAGATGAACCGAAGATAACTTAGGTGGCCAAGCTTGTAGGCCACCTCTCTAACCCTATCAAGGGCCGCAAAAGGTTCGATATATCTAGGGCTCAACTTTCCCTTCTTCCCAAACCTCATCACACCCTTCATGGGTGAAAATTGGAGCAAAACTCTCTCTCTCTAATCATGAATGAAACATCACAAACCTTCTGATCCGTATAACTCTTCTGCCTCGATTGGGCTATACAAAGCCGATCCTGGATCATCTTGACCTTCTCCAAAGCATCTTGAACTAGATTCATACTTAATAACTTAGCCTCTCTAGGCTCAAACCACCCAACTGGACAACGACACCGTCTCCCATATAGAGCCTCATAGGAGCCATCTAGATACTCGGCTGGAAATTATTGTAGGAAAACACTGCAAGTAGCAAGAACTGATCCCAAGCACCTGTGAAATCCATAATACAGACATGATGCATGTCCTCTAATATCTGAATAGTATGCTCGGACTGCCCGTCCATCTGAGGGTGAAATGTTGTACTCAACTCAACTCGTGTGCCTAGCTTACACTATACAGCCTTCCAAAAATGTGAGGTGAAATGTGTTCCCCGGTTAGAGATGATAGATATTGGTACACCAAGAAGTCGGTCAATTTTGCGGATATAAACTTGAGCCAGCTGCTCTGAAGAATAGGTAGACTACCGGAATTAAATAAGCCAACTTGGCCAGTGTAAGGCCCCGTGGAAATTTCTACTCAAAAAACCCGAATCTCGTGATGCTAAGATAGGATCATGTGTTAGAAATGTCTGCACCCTTTGGATTGATCGGTGCATTAAAAGGTTAAGAATTATGTTTGCTAGAATAGTGTGTTTCTGCGGTCCATTATGCGGTCGCATAATAGGTATGTGGACCGCGTAGTCTCCGCAGAGCCAGTCAGTGTATTGGTTAATTTAAGGTTAACTATGCAGCCAATTATGCAATCGCATAATCAATATGTGGGCTGCATAGTCATCGCATAATCCCCTTTGGAATTTTTGTGAAAGGCAGTTCTGTGGTGCATTATGCGACCGCAGAACATGTTTGCGGACCACATTTCTGTCGCATACCCAAACAGTTTGTCCAGATTTTGGGACCATTTATGCGGTCCATTTTGCGGGCCGCATGTCCATTATGCGATCGCAAATCGTGTCGGGACTCCTATTTTCTAACTTTATAATCCGACCCCATCCCATTAAAAATACCCCATTAGACCATTTTTCTATTATTTCACGGCATATAGAGTGAGAGAGGAAGTTCTAGAGAGCGAGAGAGTGATGTTCATCAAGTCCCCACTCTATCCTTGCCCCAAATCCTTGAAGATTGTCAAGTGAAATTGCTAAGTCTTCACCCTAAGAGCTAAGAGTGTGTACCCTCATCTAAAATTTCGAAATTTCCATTAAAATAAGTGATTAACAAGGGAGTTCATGGGTATAAGGGCTGATAATCTTGCATGCATAAAAGATAATGGGGTATGGGGTGGTTGTGAACCAAAAGAGATAACAATTGTGGTATAAGATGATGAAAAGTTCTCAAAAAAGGGTCCTAAAATCACTGTGCGCACTTGGTGCTTGATAATTTACTTAAATGATTCAGAATCTTATTCATGCCTCTAATTCTTGGTTCAGCTTGTAATTTTCATAAAATAGATCGAAGTTGCTAGGAAATTCCGAAATCTATTATAAGTATTTAAGGAAAGCTCTATTGAGGTATGTATGGCTAAAAACCCCTCTTCTTAGAAATTGTGCCTCCATGGTGCCCGTGCATATGTTGTAAGTCCGAAATTTGATTGATGTGGTATTTGTTATGTCAAATAAATTGATGTTGTGAAAATGTATGTGGAAGGTACTTCTCCATGTGTTTAATGTGTTATGCTTTATAAATTGAGGATGTGTGGAAAACATGAGATATGTGCTAAATGCCTAAATGTCATGTCAAGGTTACATTGTGATTAATATGCAGAACTAGATGAATTCCTCTCTATGCTTATAACTTAAATTGCTTTTGTATGTGCCTATGATCTTAAATGGCAAGGTCAATGTTGAAAATGGAAATAATGTGAAATGTGGGTTACAGAATGTGGTAATTGTGGCCCCAAGTGCCGAGGAACTAATACATGTGAAAACAAAGATTGAAGTGAGATGATTAACGGAAAAAGGTAACGTCTTGGTAAGACAGCTTAGCCGATCGGGCCTTGATCAGACACTATGTTATACACACATGGCGGTAATGTGTTGATAATTGAAACTGAAAAGTGAGAATGAAATAAGGGTAACGTCTTGGTAAGACTGCTTAGCCGATTGGGCCGTGATCGGACTCCGCTCAAGGAAGCAGTGGTAATGTGAATGATGATGCAACAGTATTGAATGCCCCAATCTAAAAATTTCAGAAATTATGTTAAAACTACGTGAACCTCTTATATTATTGACGTGGTGCTTATTTGAAGCTTTGTGTTCTTATGATTTCTTTGTACTCTTGTATGGTTGTTCTTTCTAACTGGATGGTATTTAGTTATACATACTAGTACTATTCCATGGTACTAACGTCCCTTTTGCCGGGGGCGCTACATTTTTAAATGAATGTAGGTGGCTCTATAGTAGATAGTGTCGATCACGCGTAGTGGAGCATCCTCCTCTCAAAGCCTTGGTGAGCCCCTTTCTCCTTCAAGGGGTTATGTTGTACATCTTTTGTTATAGATATCCACTTTTGAGGTATAGTCGGGGCCTTGTCGCCGGTGTTGTCATTATTGTCCTTTGTATCCTTAGAGGCTCCGTAGACATTTGTGTGGGTAATGTACGGGTGTTGGATGGGTCAATGAACTATGTTGTAACTTTGTACTCTAGTTCTCCTAAACTATAACTGTATGAAATCTTGAAACTTAATCATGGTTTTAGGTTTGTGAAATGAGAATGGATTAATAATGTGAATGTTCTATTTTACTATTATCTAAATAAACGAAAGCATGGTCCCCTTAACCGTATTGAGTTGGATAGAAATGCATGAATAAGGCTTGCTCAGTTGGGGTTTACTCGATTGAGCGTCAGTCGTGCCTCCCGAGGTTGGGTAGTGACAGCCAGCATGCCCGCAATCACCCATACTACATCAAACTTCCTCTGAGTCCATGGGAGCCCAACAACGAAGTCAACGGTGACACGCTCCCATTTTCACTCAAGAATCTCAAGCCACTGAAGCAAACCACCCGATCGATGATGCTCATAATTCACCTGCTGACAATTTAGGCACCAAGCTACATACTCCACTATGTCTTTCTTCATCCTCCTGCACTAATAGTGCTGCCTCAATTCCTGATACATCTTAGTGGCATCCAGATGAACAGAGTACTGATATGTAGGGATTTTGACCGCTTATTTTCTCTTTTTTACTTGCGTTTTAGCTAAAAAATGCTTAAAGGTATTCCCGGAAACTAATAAAATGTTCTTACTTGCAGGAATACTAGGAAATGAGCCAAAGGAGTCAAAATCAACTCATAAAAGAGTCTAAAGTGAACAAGAACCAAAACTGAGCAAAAGAGATAGCAGTGCGAACCGCACAATTCTAGTGCAGCCGCAGAATGAGATTCATAAAAGAGGTTTGAGCCAGCTCAGAGAATGCACACCGTACCAAAATTGTGCGGTCGTAGAAGGGAAATGCAGCCGCAATCATTATTATGCGATCCACAAGATTGAAGAATCAGAGAGTTGATCAAAGTCCAAAAGCTGAAGAATGCGAACCATATCACTTTTGTGCGGCCGCATAATCCTAAGTATGGCCTCAACCATATTTATGCGGACCGTAGAAGACCTCAAGTTCAAAGCCCAAGTTCCCAAGAGTGCGGACCACAACACAATTGTGCGGCCGCATAAGCCCATTTTGCGATCCACACCAGAATTATGCGTCCGCACAACCTTCGTAGGGGCGTTTTTGTTAGATATTTTCAGCTTAGTATAAATACAACTTTTTGTCATTTTTAGTTTGCAGAGGTGAACCTAACGGTTTTCTTTACTCCTTTGAGTAATTTTGTATTAGATTGACTTCTTAACACTAGATTTAATTTGTTTAATCAATGATTGTGCATTCTATCTTAATTTCTTCTTGCATTTCTTTATTTTTCATGAGTAACTAGCTAGGGTTGTGGCTCAACCCTAGTGTAGATTAGCTAGGGTTAGCTAAATCTTTAGCCTTGTTTATGCTTAAATCGTAGAATTAATGGTCGCAAACATTGATTCATGCCTTTTTGACCTAGTCTTTGCTGGAGAAAGAGAGACTAGGTTTAGGAAAACTTGGCTAACAAGGAATTGGGGTGAACTCAATAAATTGATAGCCCCAATTAAAGGGTCAAATCTAGACGCAGTGAGACCCGACTTGAAGATTTGACCCGACTTGAGTATATATCACTTGATTTGTGGAATATCCATTTAGGCTTGAGAAAGCTAAATTGGACAAAATCACTCAAACTACTGAGAGGTATAGAGTGAGCAATTGCATTATTGCTATACCACGACCCCGATAAATCAAACTTGCCCTATAGTTTACAACCCGTTAGGTAGCCACCTAGGTGGAGGTCACGACCCTAGATTCATTTATCATTTGACAAACACTCAAAACCAAAAACACTTTCTTCCAGTTAATATTTGAAATCATTAGCTAAAAGTATAAATAGAAAACAACCAATGAATATGTGGAATTACAATCTAAGGCACATCATACATTTACTCTAGTTATATATCTAATCCAAATTCTAACTCCCTGTGGATTTGATCCCGACTCGTGTTGGTTTTATTATTGCTTTGATCGCCTCACTACCTAATTGTGGTGTGAGTTTGGGCGAGATCAAGTACCACGAACTGTGGGCCTTCTGAAGAATCAACTCATGCAAACCATCCACATTGGGCACACATAATAGGCCCTGCATTTGCAATACACCGTCATCCCCAATGTAACCTCTTAGCATCACCATGTTGAACCGTGTCCTTGAGGACAAACAGATAGGGGTCGTCATATGGACGCTCTCTAATACGATCATATAGAGAAGACCGAAAAACCATGCAGGCAAGAACTCGACTGGGCTCCAAAATATCCAATCTGACAAACTGGTTGGCTAAGGCCTAAATCTTCAATGCTAATGGCCTCTCTACTACCGGTAGATATGCTAAATTACCCAAACTCTCTGCCTTTCAACTCAAGGCATCGGCCACTACACTGGCCTTCCCAGGATGATATAGAATGGTGATATAATAGTCCTTAAGTAACTATAACCACCTCCACTGCCACAAGTTAATATCCTTCGGTTTGAACAAATGCTGCAGACTCTGGTGGTCGGTAAAGACCTCACAAGGAACATCGTACAAATAATGCCGCCAAATCTTCAATGCATGAACAATGGGTGCCAACTTCAAATTGTGGTCTGTATAACCCTTCTCATGAGTCTTCAGCTGTCGAGATGTGTATGCAATTACCCTATCATCCTGCATCAACACTACGACAAGGCCAATATGTGACACATCAATATACACAACATAAGACCCTGTTGCCTCACACTCCTAGGTCCATATTAAAGGAGCACCCTTCTGCGTTAATCTGGTCATAGGTGCAGCAATAAATGAGAAGCCCTCTACGAAACGACGATAATACCCGGCCAAACCAAGGAAACTTTGGATCTCAGTAATTGAAGATGGTCTGGGCTAACTCTGTACCGCCTCAATCTTTTTTAGATCTACCTAGATCCCCTCACTTGATACCACATGACCCAAAAACACCATCGAATCTAGCCAAAATTCACACTTTGAGAATTTTGCATTTAACTTCTTTTCTCTCAAGGTCTGGAGCACGATCCTCAAGTGCTGCTCATGATCATCTCAACTACGGGAGTACACTAAGATGTCATCAATAAATACAATGACGAATAAATCAAGATAAGTCTAGAAAACACTATTCATCAGGTGCATAAATGCTAGTGGGGCGTTACTCAGCCCAAAAGACATCACGATGAACTTAAAGGCAATCTTCAAAATATCTAAATCCCGAATCTTCAGTTGATGATAACCTAACTGTAAATAAATCTTAGAGAACACTCTGAAACCCTATAGATGATCAAATAGGTCATCAATGTGTGGCAATGGAGTTCTTCACTGTAACCTTGTTCAACTGACGATAATCAATACACATGCGCGTAGATCCATCCTTATTCTTCACAAACAAGATAGGAGCACCCCACGATGACACACTAGGCCGAATGAATCCCTTATCAAGCAACTCTTGCTACTTCTCCTTTAACTCCTTCTACTCTGCTAGGGCCATACGATATGGTGGAATAGAAATGGGCTGAGTGCCCGACAATAAGTCGATACCAAAATCAATATCTCTGTCGGACGGCATGCCCGAAAGATCTGCTGGAATACATCTAGAAAGTCTCTCACTACCGAAATTGAATCAATAGTAAGAGTATCACCATTGACGTCCCGAACAAAGGCTAGATAAGAATTACACCTTTCTCAACCATTCATTGAGCCTTTATAAATGAGATAACCCTACTAAGAACATAATCTAATGCATACCTCCACTCTAACCATGGTACATGATCGAAGCCTACCCTGCACTACTATAGAGTAGCGAGAGAGGATCGAAGCAGCTTTTACCCGATTTAGGATCGGGATCGATTTCCACAGAGAGCTAGAAGTTGGAGTCGGGTATCTATCTAATTTAGGGTTGTGTACGTGTTCCAAATTACACTTCTAAACATTTTTGGGTTTTTGTTTTACTTCTATTTTTATAAAACTACAATGGTGAATTAAACTAGAATAAGCTAGGAGTAAAATGTTGCGGGTTGCTCAAATGGTTTAAAAGGCACTAGGGTAGTGACTTCCGCCTAGGTGCAATTAACGGATACTTGAGTCTAACGCATGATTGACATATTTGGGGAGTATGATATAACCGTTGCACGATTTTACCCACTCTACACCTCTCGGTGGTTCGAGTGATTTTGCCTGAATTGACTTTCTCAAGACCAATTGGGTATGCAAATTTGTGCAAGCAATCAAGGTTCAAGTCGGGTATTACTCTCTCGAGGTTTAATCCTTTAATTGGAGCTATCAATCTCTTGAGTACGCCCCAATTCCTTGTTGGACCAATTTCAGAGACTCAAGCTCTCTTTTTCAAGAAGAGCTCAAGTCAACTAAACACAAACTAGTGTTTGAAACCACTAATTCAACAATTAAACATGAAATTACCCCAAATATCAAACACCATTAGTCATTCTAGCCCTAAAAGACAAAACCCATCAATTACCCACACTAGGGTTGAGCCATAACCCTAGCTTATGGGTTTAACTACTCATAATTGAAGAAGAAAAGTAAAAAATAGATGAACAACAACTCATATTAATTAATTACTAAGATAAACAATAAGATTCAATGTTGAAATGTAGATAAAATTGCCCAAAATAGATAAAGACTTCGAACCCACGAGCGCAGCTACATCTAAAAACTATTTGATACCATAAAAATGGGAAAAGAAGCTATCTAAGCTAAAAAATCTAGACAAAAATACCCCTATGGGGCTAGTGCGGACTTCACAAAATGGTATGCGGCCGCACTAAGGCTTTGCACTTGAAAACCCATCTCTCTGAACTCAGGAACTACGGGCTGCAGAGAATGGACTGCGACCGCGGAGGCTTCTAGTGCGATCTGCATAAAATGGAGCGCAGACCGCATTGGCTTGAAACTCGGAAGATGGAAACTCTCTGATCCTTCTTACTACGGACCGTACTAAATTGAGTGCGGCCGCATTGATCCTAGTGCGGACCGCACAAAACCTAGTGCGACGACATTGCCCTTTTTTCCTGAATGCCACCTCTCTGAACCTCCTTGTGCGGACCACATAGAATGTGTGCGACCGCATTGGGCCTATTTTGCCTAAGCTTTGTCTTGTCTTGGTGCTTGTGCAAGTTTTACTCCTTTTGAGCTGATCTTTGATATCTTGTCACTTTGTTGATCAAACCTGCAATCAAGCACAACTTGTGAGCCTTTTGGGACTATTTTGTACGAATTTCTAATCAAAACATAAGCAAGAAGGAGTATAAAATGCATCAAAATCCCTAGTTATCAACTCCCCCAAACTTAAGCTTTTGCTTGTCTTCA
This sequence comes from Nicotiana tabacum, assembly GCF_000715075.1. NCBI lineage: Eukaryota > Viridiplantae > Streptophyta > Magnoliopsida > Solanales > Solanaceae > Nicotiana > Nicotiana tabacum. The sequence goes on along the minus strand of NC_134087.1, from coordinate 111,330,958 downwards.
AGCAAACAAAATAAGACTCACCCCTTAATAGAACATCCAAGAAAATTTCAGCTAGCATCAATTAGGACTAACAATTTCCCTAAATACAAATGAATGATTAACAACTTTTACTTTTTGAAACTCCATGGATTAAGTGCGACACAAGAGCATCAAGAATTGACTCAATACATCAAAGAACTCTTTCTATTACAATGGTCATTGTGGAACCCAAACTCACACATCCTCAACTCTCCCTCCGCAAACCTCACCTTTAGAATAGTGGCACTCAGAATGAGGTTATTGGAAATCCACTCATCTCTCTCAAGAAAACGTCACAAGTCCGGCTTTAAGTACCATATGCTTGCGCCTTATGTGAGTCACCACTAATGTAAGCTTCATTCAACTCAAGATCATATAGGGCTTTTGTGGAGACATTGTGAAGGCTTTTGGTTTAGGGTAGGAGATGTTTGGTCTAAGTAGGTTCCATCTTCCCTTAAACACTTCTTTTGCTTCATTTGACACACATTCACTTGACTCTTTGAGTCATTTCACTTCTTTCTAAGGGGTTAGAGAGATACAGTGTCACTCTTTCTTATACATTTCAAACCTTTTTTTTCAACTTTCCACACCTTTCATTCATTGCTTTTCTTGAGTCCCTTTTTATTCTTTTTCACATTGAACATTCTTTTTATCTTTTTGCCTTTCTTTCTTTTTCATTGCCTTTCCTTTTCTTCATTTTTGTGTCTTTTTACCACTTTGTTGCAATCCTCGTCTCTCCCCCCAAACTTATGTTTTTGCCATGTGCTAAAGGAACGATCGGGTGCCAAGAGAGGGTATCTTTTAGAATGGGTATAGGCTTGTATTATGGGTCTTGAAGGGAAAAGGTCTAAGGCTCAAAAGAGTTGACTAGGGATCTTATCATTGGTAGGTTATGGACGTGTTCAAGCTATCATTTGGACCAAGGAGAGCCTATAATCATATCTCAAGTCAAAATTCACTTAGGATTTCGCCTCAACAAACATTCAGTGTAAGTTCTAGACCAATGGCTCGGGACTTGGACTTGTAATGTAATTACTCACCACACAAGCTATGGGGTCGCTAAAGACATAGAGTCGGGGGCCCACAATGACCTTAGATAAGATTTGAGCACACACTGGTCCCGAAAAACCACTTGATGATTATCGGTCAACACAAGAGTCTCAAGGTCACGACTTTCACCATCCTAAACACAACAATTTCTTTTTGACCATAAGATCAGAGGCAAATGTACTAGGCCCAAGTGAAGCTTTGATTGAGGCAACCTTAACTACTAACTACTAAAAACAAAAAAGAAAAACGGACTCAAACCCTTAAGAAGGTTGTCACGCCATCCATCATTGGGAAGAGCCACCTGGTTCACACAAAACTCCACCTTTGGAAAGAACCATGACATTAAGAAAACCAAAGGTTTATTGCAAACTTTCAAAACAAGAAGCTACGAATCATAAATAAGAAGCTAAGAACGAAAAGTTGCGGAAAGTAAAATGAATATATACAAGAGGGGATTTGTCAAATATACAATAGATGGGATGAATATATACAATGTAGCATAACTTTATATATAGACCCAAAGTAAAATAAAAGTGCGATAAAAGTAACGAAATGTTAAAATTATATACAACCCAAAGATGAAAATATAAAGAAAGCATAAAAAGTATCAAATATATATACAATCATCCAAATGAATCCACAAAAGTAGGGCCTACCCCCTCAAATGAAATCTGGCATTGTCCCAATGCCAACTAAACTAAATAAATCACCAAAAAGAGAAAGGGAAAAGGATATAGGGACTCCCTATGGCCTGTCTATCTGAATGGGATCCTGAGTGGTCCCTGGGTCCTCACTGTGCTTGGGAACCTCATACTGGTTCCCTATGTCCTGCTGCTGTGCTGCTGGGACCTGGGCCTGGACAGGCTCCTAAGGTGCATCCTGTGGCGGACTGGAGGAGGCCTCCGGTGGGTCTGCCAACCGGATGACTGCATCGTCCGCTCTGGGGATCATCCTCTTCCTCTTAGGAGGCCTCTGGGACTACTCGGGCTGGGGATAAGTTGATGGTACTGGGTCTTATAGCAATAAGTCCCAAGGCAGAAGATATGCCTTCATTTTGTCAACATCAACCATCAACGCCTTTACGGACTCCTTGGAAGCCCGCGTCTTTCTCAACTTCTTATGCTCCTTAGAAAGCTTCTTGAGAGCCTGGCTGTGTGAAGCAACTGCATCTGTGAGCACCTTCTGAGCGTCAAGGATTTTCTTTTGTTTGGCTAAAATCTCCTTGAGAGCATCCTCTATGGACTGGGGGACCTGTGGAGGTGGATGTGCCGACTGAGCCTCTACTGTGGTAGTGAGGGTAGACAACTTGGATGACGCAGTCTGCATTCAATTGTTGATACTGAGAAGAGCCTGGCTCAGTCGGTGGGCAGTCACTAGATAGGCATGGGAAGAAGGGATCTCCGGGTCTGCTGAGGTAGATGGGCCAGCAAGGATATCAGTGGAGGTGGAGGCAGGCTGAGCAGGAGCCACTACCACAACTGGCTCTTCAGACTAGCCAATTGGAGTAGTAGTTGTTCCCTTGAAGTTCTTGCTCTTGGGGTTATCATCCCCTGCATGCTGTACCAAGAAAATGGGGCCTTCGCTTTGACCTTGATGTTGAATGGCCTCTTTTTAACTTTTAGGTCTCGGAAGTACATAGTCAGAAAACTAGGGAAAGGGTAGTTTCTGTCATGCTCACTGCCCACTATTGTGATTATCCTAGACATAACATTTCCCAAATTGATTGTGTTACCCCGCCATGATTGAAGCCACCAAAACTACCCAGTGAAGAGGGAGGGAGTTGTCATGAGTCGTGGGGTCCAACCTGCTACATATAAATGTTTCCCACCCCTTTGCCTCGAAGTTCAAACTACGTCTAAGAATCTTGACACCTGTAGTCAACCAGTCGTGGTAGTACCTGGGATTGCCAGATACTATGCCAGTCAGGGACGGACTTCCTCGCCCATTTCCATCTTTGCCATAAATAGTGTCTCATCCTCTTCATCAAAGCCAAAGTAGTCATTTATTGTTTTCCCATCAAACAACACCTTCTGATTTCGCACCTTGGTCACTTTTGTGCCCTTTTTGATGTGGGCAACATTGGTGTAGAATTCCTTGACCAAGTGCTCATTGGAATCTACACATTCACCTAGAAAGTACTCCCAGTTAACTCTCTCCCTAAAATGCCTCCTCACATTGGGGTTGTGAGGCAGTAGATCTCTATCAACAAAACTACGCTCCGGGATTAATTTCCTCCTTGGCCACCATTCCCTAAATTTGTGGTACGCTACCTCACTAACAAACTGGTCTTGCCACACCTCCGATTTCCTAGTTCTAGCAATACCCCCCCACCTAAGGTTCACCCCCTTATCCAACTACTTCTTCTCCTCCTACTTCCTCCTCATCACCTACTGTACCCTCTCCAGATAATGAAGTTGTGGAAGAGGTGGAGTATTCATCCCCACTGCCTTCAGATGAGCCCTCAGACGACCCAAAAGACATATTTACTGACTCTTGGGCAGCGAGGTAAGTGGGAGGAGTGTCTCTTAGTATGTTTCTCTCCGGCCAGTCAGGGATGTATTCTGGGATTGAGCCTGAAGATATCTCCCGGGAGGGCTCGTACTCACTCCCAAACATGTCAATGGCCCTATCAACAGCTTTAATCATCTTCATCATGTTTTATATGTTTTGTCGGGCTTGAACAGTCAATCTTACCATTTTCTGTTTCCCTCCCCGGGAGGATTCTCCTCTGCCTGGTTGTTTAGAGCCTTTACCTCGTTGTTTCACCATAGTCTGCAAACACAGTCAATGAGTTTGTTAGTATCACTAAATAGTTGAAAGCAGTGTTGCGGAATGAGTTACAGACTATTGGAGAAATCATGCAGTGCGTACCGCACAAAATGGTGTGCGGCCGCACAGGGGTCAATGCGGACCGCACATAATGGCCATGCGGTCTGCACAGAGGTGGGGTTCAGACTACCAAATCTCTGTATCTAGGCAGTGTGGACCGCACAAAAGGTAGTGCGGCCGCATAGGGACTACTACGGTCCGCACAAAATGTAGTACGACCACAGTCCCCAAAGTTTAGCTTTCAGGACTTTCATCAATGCGGTCCGCACAAAATGTTACTACAGACCGCACACAAGCACCGCGGACCGCACTGAGTGCCCACCTGTGGCACTAAGTTAGGGTTTATGAGATTTTGAAATTTAAGCCCAATTTTCACCTAATTAGTGTCCCTACATGTTGCCAAGTGTATTTAACTAACTGAGTTTATTTTAATCAATATATTAACTACCCTAACCTAATCAATGAAGGAAAATAAAGGAAGAAAAGAATAACAGTTAAATAAAATAAAAAGGAAAAGAAAATATCAAAATTAAAGCAATTAAAAAGAAATAGATTTACCAGATGTGAGATGAAAAGATGACAATTAGTTCCGAACAATTAATTACGAGCAAAGGGGTTGATGAACAGTGCTTTAAGGGTTCAGAGAATCAAAGGTTCGAAAAGTATAAATTCTGGGCCTCAGGTAATATTTATAGATAAAGTCCTGGGGGCCCAGCTTACCTATCCTAGTGCGGACTACACAGCCTTTTCAAGTATTACATAGGCAACCCACTGCGGTCCACACAAAATTCCATGCAGTCGTAGTGGTCCACCACGGACCACACAAACTGTACTGCGGCCGCGGTGGCAATCTTCAGAGAGTTGGACATTTCCTCCTTCACCAGTGCGGTCCGCACTAAATGTAGTGCGGCCACGTCAAAACTTCAGAGACCTGAACATTTTTTTTTTCACTATGTCCTGCAACACAATCCTGTAACACCTCACAACCAGTTAGCCCAAAAATCAATCCTACACTACAATGAAAATCAAATAAAAACAAGAAGAAAAACACATGGGTTGCCTCCCAAGAAGCGCCTGATTTAATGTCGCGGCACAACGCAGGTTATCATCACATCATTTGAGATGAAGAAGTGCCACCACTTGGCTGTCATCAATATTTTCAAGATAATGCTTGACCCGGTTCCCATTAACTCTGAAGACCTCTCCATTTTTTTTTTCAAATCAAGAGCACCAAAAGGGGTCACTAACACCACTTCAAACGGTCTACTCCATTTTAATTTAAGCTTTTCCGGAAGCAGACGTAACCGAGAATTGAACAAGAGAACCAAATCACCTACTTTAAACTCCTTTTCACGAGCATATTTATCATGAATGTACTTCATCTTGTCCTTGTAGGCATAAACTATAGTAGGCATGGAATCAGAATTCATCAAGTTCATTAAGCTGCTCCACACGAAGATTGGCTGCAACATCCCACTCAAGATTTAGCTTCCTCAAAGCCCACATGGCCTTGTGCTCTAACTCAACCGGTATATGGCAAGATTTCCCAAACACCAACCGATACAGAGACATACCAATCAGAGTCTTTTAAGCAGTCCTATAAGCCCATAGAGCGTCATCCAACTTCTTTGACCAATCGGTCCTATTTGCATTGACCGTTTTTGAAAATATGCTTTTGATTTCCCTGTTGGAGACTTCAACTTGACCACTTGCTTGAGGATTATAGGGAGTAGAAACTTTGTGATTGACACCATACTTTAAAAGCAAAGTGTGGAAAGCTCTATTGCAAAAATGAGACCCCCCCATCACTTATGATTGCACGCGGAGTACCAAACCTTGTAAAAATGCTTTTCTTGAGAAATGCAACAACACTCCAGGCCTCATTGTTCGGCAAAGCCACGGCTTCAACCCACTTTGAAACATAGTCCACCATCACAAGAATATAAGTGTTTCCACAAGAGCTAACAAATTGGCCCATGAAATCAATGCCCCACACATTAAAAACATCAACCTCAAAGATGGTATTGAGAGGCATCTCATCTTTCTTTGAAATTCCACCCGCTCTTTTGCATTCGTTGCATCTCTTCACAAAATCACCCGCATCTTTTAACAAAGTTGGTCAATAAAACCCACAACTAAGATGTTTAGAAGCCGTCCTCGCCCTGCCATGATGGCCACCATAGGGAGAGGAATGACAAGCCTCCAAGATACTCAATTGCTCTTCCTCAGAGACACACCTTCGGATCACCCCATCCGTGAAAATCTTGAACAAGTACGGATCATCCCATAAAAATCCAAACTATCCCGTTTGAGCTTCTTCTTTTGGTTAGAAGAGAGCTCACACATGATTATACCAGTCACAAGGAAATTAGCAACATCGGCAAGCCATGACATATCATTCATCGACACCGAAAGGAGTTGTTCGTTGGGAAATGAATCACTGATCTCTAGGCCGTCACGAGGCCTCCCCTCCTCCTCCAAGCGGGACAAGTGGTCCGCCACTTGGTTCTAACTACCCTTCCGGTCCACAATCTCCAAATCAAACTCTTGAAGTAACAAGACCCATCGCATCAGTCTATCTTTGGAATCCTTCTTCTTCATCAAGTACCGAAGTGCGGCATGGTCAGTATGACTAATAACCTTAGCGCTCATAAGATACGGCTGGAATTTTTTTATTGCAAACACAATAGCCAAAAGCTCTTTCTCGATCATCGTGTAGTTCATTTGAGCATCATTCATTGTCTTGCTCGCATAGTACACCAGATGAAACATTTTGTTCACTCTTTGACCTAAAACCACCCCAACCGCAACATCGCTCACATCACACATGAGATCAAAGGGTAAGCTCCAATTAGGCGCAGTAATGATAGGAGTGGTGGTCAACTTATGCTTGAGAAGTTCAAAGGCTTGCATACATTTTTCATCAAACACGAACTTAGCATCTTTTTTCAACAACTTGCACAAGGGATTCACTACCTTTGAAAAGTCTTTGATAAATCTCCGGTAGAACCCCGCATGTCCTAGAAAACTTTGAACTCCCTTGACAAATTTAGGGGGAAGGAGCCTTGAAGTCACTTCGATCTTTGCTTTATCCACCTCAATGCCATGTTTTGAAATTTTTATGCTAAGAACAATTCCTTCTTCCACTATAAAGTGGCATTTCTCCCAATTGAGGACAAGATTGGTTTCTTCACAACTGGCCAAAACTCTATCAAGATTCTTCAAGCACTCATCAAATGAATCCCCCACAACACTAAAGTCATCCATGAACGCCTCCAAAATCTTTTCCACCATATTGGTGAAAATGGCCATTATACACCGTTGAAATGTAGCTGGTGCATTACACAACCCAAAAGGCATCCTAGAGAAGGCAAAAGTGCCATATGGACAAGTGAATGTGGTCTTCTCCTAATATTCCGGAGCAATCAAGATTTGATTGTACCTAGAATACCCATCCAAGAAATAGTAGAAGGCACGCCCAGCAAGTCGATCTAATATATGATCAAGAAAAGGCAAATGAAAGTGATCCTTGCGGGTCACTTTGTTCAATTTGCGGTAATCCATGCATACCCTCCAACCAGTGACGGTTCTGGTAGGAATCAACTCATTTTGTGAATCTGCAACCAGGTCATGCCACCTTTCTTCGGTACACATTGCACCGGTGAAGTCCAAAAGCTATCAAAGATGGGGTACACAACCCCGGCATCCAACCACTTGATCACCTTCTTTTTCACAACTTCTTGCATTGCCTCCTTCAACCTCCTTTGATGCTCCAAGGAAGGCTTTGCATCATCTTACAGAATAATCTTGTGCATACAAAATGCGGGGCTTATCCCTCGAATATCAGCTAAAGTCCATCCAATTGCCTTTTTTCGCTTTTGAAGCACCGCCAATATGGCATCAACCTGCAGGTTAGTAAGACAAGAAGAAAGAATAACTGGCAAAGTAGAATTTGAGCCTAAGAACTCATACCTGAGGTGTGGAGGCACTGGTTTCAACTCCAACACTGAAGGCTCCTCAATTGAAGGTTTTGTTGGTGGAGTCTTTCTATTCTCGAGGTCTAAAGATAATTTCCTAGGCTCATAAGAATAAGAGCTCGTTCCATGTAAAGCATTCACGCACTCCACCCGGCTTGCATCCTCATTGACATCAAGATTCAATAGTATGGCCTCCAATGGGTCCTCCACATTGATCATTGCACTGGTGTCATCAATTATCACTGCTGTGACGATGTCAACAAAAGAGCATACCTTGGTACTGTTGGGTTGCTTCATTGATTTGCACACATGAAAGACCACCTTTTCATCACCCACCCGGAAGGTGAGTTCCTCTGCTTCCACATCAACCAATGCCTTCCCCATAGCTAGGAAAAGTTTTCCTAATATTATAGGAACTTCATTGTCCACCTCGAAGTCCAAGATCACAAAGTTAACTAGCAAGATAAATTTGTCCACCCGGACAAGCACATCATCAATAATACCCAATGGTCTCTTCATTGTTCTATCTGCCATTTGTAATCTCATAGAAGTCGGCCTCGGCTACCTGATACCCAAAGTCTTGAAAACAGAATAGGGCATAAAATTGATACTAGCCTCCAAATCATATAGAGCTTTAGCAAAATCCGCACTCCCAATGGTGCAAGGAATAGTGAAAGCACCGGGATCTTCAAGTTTCGGGGCCATTGAATGCACTATAGCTAACTTGGTGATTCTTCTTTATAGTTTCACAATCCATAGAATCCTTCTTTGTGACCAAGTCTTTCATGAATTTTGCATAGACCGGCATTTGTTCAAGAGCCTCCACCAAAGGCACATAATGGACAAGCTCTTCATCATGTCAATGAACGTTTAAAACTGATTCTCACTTTTCTGCTTCGTGAGACTTTGAGGATAAGGTGGAGGTGGCCTTGGTAAAAGAGCCTTGGCTTTTTGGACAACCGGCTCCAGCATGTCTATTTTGTGTTCCCTAAACGGGTTCACATCATTTTGAGTTTCCACCTCGACATCTTGAATATCAATCCTCACTTCTTTGTTTACCTTTTCATCAACCGTATCTTCAACTACCAAAGGGATTTCATCTTCTTACAACTTAACATCATCATCCAAGATTTGCTTTTGTTTGGAGGCATTCACATCACCGCCTCTCCCACTTCTATTTGTAACCACCATAACATGGTTGTTCCCACCCTTCGGGTTCACTACCGTATCACTTGGTAGAGCACCCTTAGGGCGAGTATTTAAAGACTGTGAGATTTGGCCTAACTGCACCTCCAAGTTTCTGATAGAGGTATTGTGGGAAGCCAACTGAGCATCTGAGTCCACATTCTTCTTCATCATCTGTTCGAACATCATTTCAATTCTACCCACATCATTGCTAGAAGAACAAGGACCTTGGGATGGAAATGGGGGTGGATTGTTTGGTTGTTGGTAGATTGGTTGCCTTTGAAAGCCTTGCCCCCGGTTTCCTTGGTTTCCATTGTTCCATCCACCTTGATTGTTATTGCCACCCCAATTGTTGTTATTACAATTCCAATTCCCTTGGTTGCTCTGATTGTTGTTCTAATTGCCCCAGTTGTTGTTTTGGTTGTTGTTCCCCCAATTACCATTGTTTTGTTGTTGATTGCCCCAATTGCCCTGAGGTCTCCATTGTTGTTGGTTGGAAGAGTTGCCCCGTTGGCCTTGATAATTATTCACGTATTGAACCTCTTCACTTTGTTCATCATAACCATCATTTTGAAATCCATCACAATCCTCATCAAATTGCTCATAATTCCCTTGGTTTTGTTGCCTTCTTTTGTTGACAAGCATATTGACACCCTCCATGGCATTCACTTGGCAAGGATTTTGGACTTGTTGCAACTGTGCCTTTGCCAATTGGTTCATAGTAGTTCACTTCTCAGCTATAGCTTGCCCGTGATCATGTAATTCCTTGTGCAAATTAGTGACCATGGGGTCACCTTGAGGCACATTGGCTCTACGTTGCCATGCAGAAGAAGTATCAGCTATCTCGTCAAGTATATTGCATGCCTCATCATATGACAGCTTCATAAAGTTGCCCCCGGCAAGTTGGTTCACTATGCATTGGTTTGTGGTGTTAATGCCCCGGTAGAAAGTTTGCTGGATCATAGTCTCGGTCATATCATTGTTGGGGCATTATCTCACCATTGTTCTATAACGCTCCCAAATCTAATGCAAAGGTTCCGTGGGCTCTTACTTGAAAGCCAATATCTCATCTCGCAATGCCGCCATATGCCCCGGTGAGAAAAATTTAGCAATGAACTTATCCGCCAACTCATCCCAAGTAGTGATGGAATGGTTGGGAAGTCTCTCGACCCAATCCAATGTCTTCCCCCTAAGTGAGAATGGGAATAGTCTTAACCGGAGAGCATCCTCGGACACATTAGTTTGCTTGTTCCCCCAACATGTATCCACGAACCCCTTGAGATGTTTGTAAGCATTTTGATTTGCAGCACCTGTGAAGTACCCATGCTGCTCTAGTAAAGTCAACATCACATTGGTTATTTGAAAATTGCCTGCCCAGATTCGGGGTGGGACAATAACACTTGCATAGCCTTGGTTCGGAAGCACTCTAGGAGCCACTCTTGGAGGTGGCGGAGGAGGGTCTAGAATATTGTTATTATCATTCGCATTGTCCTGGCGGCCTCTACGTTGTCCTTGAGGTACAAGAGGCACCTCATCATCTCCGACATCATCTACTTCCTCCCCCGCAATCACATATCCAAGAGGGTCATTAGCGTTGTTTGCTGCCATTTGGTACCTGAGTTATGACACAAACAAATTAGTAATAAAGAAGGAAAGAAGAACAATACACAAAACTAACTAAATAGATACCCAAAACCATTAGCTCCCCGGCAACGGCGCCAAAAAGTTGATCAAATCCTACCCTGCACTACTATAGAGTAGCGAGAGAGGATCGAAGCAGCTTTTACCCAATTTAGGGTCGGGATTGATTTCCACAGAGAGCTAGAAGTTGGAGTTGGGTATCTATCTAATTTAGGGTTGTGTACGTGTTCCAAATTACACTTCTAAACATTTTTGGGTTTTTGTTTTACTTCTACTTTTATCAAACTACAATGGTGAATTAAACTAGAATAAGCTAAGAGTAAAATGTTGCGGGTTGCTCAAATGGTTTAAAAGGCACTAGGATAGTGACTTACGCCTAGGTGGTCAATTAACGGATACTTGAGTCTAAGGCATGATTGACATATTTGGGGAGTATGATATAACCATTGCACAATTTTACCCACTCTACACCTCTCGGTGGCTCGAGTGATTTTGCCTAAATTGACTTTCTCAAGACCAATTGGGTATGCAAATTTGCGCAAGCAATCAAGGTTCAAGTCGGGTATTACTCTCTCGAGGTTTAACCCTTTAATTGGAGTTATCAATCTCTTGAGTACGCCCCCAATTCCTTGTTGGACCAATTTCAGAGACTCAAGCTCTCTTTCTCAAGAAGAGATCAAGTCAACTAAACACAAACTAGTGTTTGCAACCACTAATTCAACAACTAAGCATGAAACTAGCCCAAATATCAAACACCATTAGTCAATCTAGCCCTAAAAGACAAGACCCATCAATTACCTACACTAGGGTTGAGCCACAATCCTAGTTTATGGGTTTAGCTACTCATAATTGAAGAAGAAAAGCAAGAAATAGATGAAAAACAACTCATATTAATTAATTACTAAGATAAACAATAAGATTCAATGTTGAAATGTAGATAAAATTGCCCAAAATAGCTAAAGACTTTGAACCCACGAGCGCAGCTACAGTTAAAAACTATCTGATACCCTAAAAATGGGAAAAGAAGCTATTTATACTAAGCTGAAAAATCTGTACAAAAATACCCCTGCGGGGCTAGTGCGGAACGCACAAAATGGTGTGCGGCCACACTAAGGCTCTGCACTTGAAAACCCATCTCTCTAAACTTAGGCATTGCAGACCGCAGAGAATAGACTGTGGCCGCGGAGGCTTCTAGTGCGGTTCGCATGAAATGGAGCGCGGACCGCATTGGCTTGAAACTCTAAAGTTGGCAACTCTCTGATCCTTCTTACTGTGGACCGCACTAAATCGAGTGCGTCCGCATTGATCCTATTGCGGACCGCACAAAATCTAGTGCGGCAGCATTGCCCTTTTTTCCTGAATGCCACCTCTCTGAACCTCGTTGTGCGGACCGCACAGAATGGTGTGCGGCCATATTGGGCCTATTTTGCCTAAGCTTTGTCATGTCTTGGTACTTGTACAAGTTTCACTCCTTTTGAGCCGATCTTTGACATCTTGTCACTTTGTTGATCAAACCTGCAATCAAGCACAACTTGTGAGCCTTTTGGGACTATTTTGTACGAATTTCTAATCAAAACATAAGCAAGAAGGAGTATAAAATGCATCAAAATCCCTAGTTATCAGTACACCTAGAATATCCAGCGTCACAGTCTTGGCGTGACAATTAAGAATAGCATGATAAGGTAACAACCAGTACATGCCCAAGATAACATCAAAGTCTACCATACTAAATATCGACATATCAACTCTAGTCTCAAAACCACCAATAACAAGTAGACACGACCGATACACACGGGCCACAAAAAATATAGGATCTCCTACAGGCATGGACACATAAACACTAGAACTCAAGGAATTATGAGACATCATCTAAATATGGAGCAAAGTAAGATGACACATATGAATAAGTGGATCTTGGATCAAATAAGACTGATGCATCTCTATGGCAAACAAGAACCATACCTATAATGACTGAGTCTGAATAAACTTCCTCTGTCCTACTCGGAAGAGCATAAAATCTGGTCTGGCCTCCCCTTCTAGGGAGACCTCTACCCTCATGTCCCCCATCCCTAGCTGGCTATGCGGGTGGAGTGGCAACTGAGGCAGCAATCATGGTTTGAGAAGTCTGCAGACCTGATTGAATCAGTGGAGCCTGAGTAGTTTAGGAATGTGCACCCCTACTAAGGCTAGGGCAGTCTCTGACCATGTGGAGGGTATCACCACACTCAAAACAAGCTCTCAGTGGGCGTGGAAGATGGGACTGACTCAGGCCTGGTCGGTTGGACTGACCATTGAAGGCACTCCGTGCAGGAGGTGCACTAGAAAGTGGCTAAGGGTGAGCGACCTGAGGCCTCGGAACAATCGAAGCACTACTAGAAGCTGGAAGTGTTGAATTAACTGGTCGTCTCACATAGCCACTACCATGATGGGCACAACGTGACCACAACTAAATCCCCATGTGCCATGAAGCCTCTTGGCCTCCCTATCATTTCTATCACGGACTCACATACCTTCCAACCTCCGTGCAATCTCAACCACCTACTGATATAGAGTGTCTGACTCCAACTCCCTTGCCATTCTAAATCTAATACTCTAGTTGAGCCCCTCGATAAATCGACAGACTCGCTCTCTGAATGTAGCGACCAAGGCCAGTGCATGCTTGGACAAATCATTGAATCAGACAGTATACTCCGACACTGACATAGTACTCTGTCATAACCGCTAAAACTCCACGGTCCAAGCATCCCGAAAGGTCTGAGGAACAAAGTCTCTCAAGAAAAACTCTGAAAACCGATTCCATGTGAGTGAAGTTGCCTCGGCCAGGCAACCCAACTCATACGTTCGCCACCACTAATATGCCGCTCCCTTGAACTGGAACGTAGTAAAAACAACCCCACTCGTCTCCACAATACCCATAGTGCGGAGAATACGGTGGCATTCCTCTAGGAAACCATGCGCATTCTTTGAAGCCAAACCATTGAAAGTAGGAAAGTGGTACTTCTTAAACCTCCCAAGCCTAAACTGCTCCTCCTCAGATATTGCTACCCTAACCATAGGTTGAACTAGAGCAACGGGCTGTGCTGGTTAACCTCCGGGACCTGATCAACTTGGACCAACTGCTTTGTGTACGGGCCGAGAGAGTTTGTGCTCCTCCCTCAACCTGAGATATGGCTGGTAAAAGTGGGATCAACCCCACCTGAGCTAAGGTATTGAACATGTTCAGGGACTATGCGAGGGTCTCACAAAGTTCTAGGGTGGCAATAGGTGCCTCAGATGTCTGTCCCCCGACTGGAGCTAATGGTGGCTCCTCTCTTGCAGCTCTGGCAAGTGCTATGGCTGCACCTCGTGCCCGTCCTTGGCCTCTACCATGGCCCCGACATCTCGCGGCTCTAGCAGGGGGTGCGGGTGTCTAATCGTCAGATCCTATGGTGCATGTCTGCACCACCTGTGAGAGAATAGACAGTCAAAGATTTAGTTTTTCGAAATCAACCATTCTCACGATAAGGAATCAAAGAAGTAAAGTTTTCCTAACAACTCTGTAGCCTCTCAAAGATAAGTATAGACGTTTACGTACCGATATACAAGAATCTACTAAACCTGCTTATGACTCGTAACACCTATGAACCTAGAGCTCTGATACCAACTTATCACGACCCCAATTTCCCTTCGAAGGATGTCGTGATGGCATCTAGTATCTTCGACTAGGTAGCCTAACAAATAATAATAATTGAACGGACATAAATTAATAAGTTACTAAAAATAACTGAATAATAGATAAATACTTTCGAAAAAATAGAATCTCACAATACACACCCCCAAAACCGGTGGAACTGAGCCATAAGATCTACAAAATACAACTAGAGTACTACTACATCACTATTCAAAAGAAACTCCAACAGGTAGTAAAATAGGAAAGGTGACTTCGAGGCCTGTGGACGTGGATGAGGTATACCTTGAATTCTCCCAAGCAGCAGCTACAACAGACCTCTAACGTCCAGCATGAGCAGACGTATCTAGATCTGATGTTAAAATCTCTACTTTGATTTCTACGAGCATCTACACAAATATCTACTTTGATTCACATGATTTGATGTTAAAATTTAAGATATGTTGATGGAATATGATTAGAAATAGATTAGAATCACTTACCGAAGGTTTGTAGGTGAAAATCCCCTCTCTAAATCACCTCCTACCGAGTCTAGGGTTCATGAGAGAATGAAGTCAAAAATCTCATCCCTCAGCTATTTGTCTAGTCGCAGGTGTCCCATATGCGACCTGGGTTCTCAAATGCGAACCCCACAAATGCGAAGAATCACTCGCGAAAGTGAAGAACCTTCCATCTCTATTGTCATCGCAATTGTGAATTATGGACCTCCGCAACTACGACCAAGTCGATTGCAAATGCGTACTAGCTCTTCCCCATGTACACTTTGCAAATGCGAACACTGGGTTTGCAAATGCAAAACCAGCAGACTTGGCCTGCCTTCACAAATACGAACAAAAATCTCGCAAATGCGAGATCTATGGCTTTGTGCAGAAAAACCAGCAAACTTTAATTCCAACAACACTCTGCTAAGCGTTCAAAACTCACATGAGCCCTCAGGGCTCCAAACCAAACATCCACACAAGTCTAAAAACATCATACAAACTCGCTCGTCCAATCAAAACACAAAATAACATCTAAAACTACGAATTGAGCTCTAAAACGCATGAATATCAAAGGAATTTTTAAGAACTTCTACAATTACAACTAAGAGTCTGAATCCTATCAAATCAACTCCAAATGACACCAAATTTTGCAGACAATTTGTAAATGCCATAACGGACCTATTCCAAATTCCAAAATCAAATTCTGAGTTCGATAGTTAAAAGTCAACCTACGATCAAACGTTTTTAACTTTAAAGTGCTAAATTTTGGCAAATCAACAGAAATCAACCTACAGACTTCCAAAATCGATTCTGGACATATACCCCAAGTTTGAAATCACGATAAGAAGCTACCAAAATTATAAAAACACAGTTCCAAGGTGGTTTTCACAAAAGTTAAACCTTGGTCAACATTTTCAATCTAAGTCTAGAATCAAGGGTCCAAATCAACCCGAAAGATTTCCGGAACGAAATTGATCAACCCCACAAGTCATAAAAGCACAAACACACAAGTGTGAAGAAATAAAAGGGGTAACAGGGCACAATTACACAAAAATTTCGATCGGGTCATTACACTTCAAATTTCGCCGTACCTTAGGATATACGACGGAACGAACGATCCTAAGGATCATGTGGCCCACTATGTCACCGCCGTGACAGGAAATGACCTTTCCAAAGAGTAAGTGTCCTCTATTTTGCTAAAGAAGTTTGGTGAAACCCTTACAGGAGGGGCATTAACATGGTATTCACAGCTACCGACCCGCTCAATTGAAACATTCAAGGAAATGGCTGATAAGTTTGTAACCGCCCACCACTCACAAGCTCAAGCGGTCTATCACCCATGAACGGTATGACAGACTCAAAGAAAGTATCATCTTCGACGAGTCGGATGCCGACAGTTTGACTTTTCCTCATAATGATGCCCTTGTTATTACTTTATGCATTTTAGATACCGATGTCAAACGCATCATGGTAGACGAAGGAAGTGGCACATGAATTATCCATCCTCGAGTCCTTACCCAAATGAGACTCGAGGATAGGATAGTGTCTCGCCGCATCACGCTAACCGGTTTTAATAATGCAGTATAGCGGACATCCGGGGAAATTACACTCCTCGTCATGGCTAGTTGCATGACTCTGGAGACGACATTCCACATCATAGACCAGGCTACTACGTACAACGCTATAGTGGGACGACCATGGATATATCCCATGAGAGACATCCCCTCCAGCCTATACCAAGTAATTAAATTCCCAACGCCATGGGGAATATTCAGCATACGTAAGAAACAACGTATATTCGGGAATGCTACCACATTGCCTTGGACAGCACGACCACCCAACAGAAAAATAACAAAGAAAAAGAGGTATAGCAATCAATAGGGTCTAGGTCGAAGCAAGAAGAGACTGGGGACATCATCATGGATCGCGACATAATTGAGACTATAGGTACGACCATAGAACACCTTGACCCCATTCAATTGGACCTCAACGACCATAGCAAGAAGGCCTATATCGGCTACAAACTCCGAGAACCAAGTAAATTCAGTCAATTCTTAATAGCTAATGCAGATTTGTTTACTTTCAGCCATGTAGATATGTTGGGCATCTCAAAAGAAATCGCCACACACAAATTAAACGTCAACCTATTCCACCCCCTCCCCTAATAAGACATGTCAGGCATAAATTCAACTCTGTCATCAACGATGTAGTTCACGAGGAGGTGGAAAAATTGTTAGAGAACGGCTCCATCAGGGAGTCGAAGTACCCCAAGTGGATCGCCAACGTAGTGATAGTCCAAAAGAAAAATGGTAAATGGCGGATGTGTGTAGATTTCACAGACTTGAACAAAGCATGTCCGTTCCCATTACCCTATATCGACTAACTCATCGGTGCAACAGCCGGGCACGAACTATTGAGTTTCTTGGATGCTTACTCAGGCTATATCCAAAATCTTATAGAGGAAGAATATCAAGAGAAGAACACGTTCATCACCCACTAAGGAACGTAATTCTATAGGGTCATGCTGTTTGGACTAAAGAATATGGGGGCTACTTATAAAATATTAATAACAAAGATATTCAAAGACCAGATCGGTAAGACCATGGAGTTATATACAGACGACATGTTGGTCAAGTCTAAAATGGAAGAGGATCACATCGATCATTTGAAAGAAACTTTCGACATACTGAGATGTTACAGAATGAAACTGAACCTAGGGAAATGCACAGTTGGCGTAGCCTAGGGAAAGTTCTTGGGTTTTCTAATGTCGTAGTGAGGGATCGAGGTCAACCCGGACCAAATCAAAGCTATTGAGGGGATACCGGAACTCTTAACCACAAAAATCAAGTCCAAAGGTTGAGTGGTCGAATCCTTGCCCTATCAAGGTTCATCTCGCGGTCGTCGGATAAATGCCACAAATTATTTGGTGTATTCAAGAAGGATAACAGCCTCGGATAGGCTCCCGAGTTCATCCAGGCTCTACTAGAACTGAAGGCATACGTATCATCATCACCCCTACTTTCAAAACCCAAACCGGGGGAGCAACTCCTCGTCTATCTAGTTGTCTCCAAGGTAGAGGTAAGCGCAGTCTAGATCCGCAAAAATAAAGGTACATAATATCCTATCTATTATATTAGCAAAACACTCGTTGACGCAGAGACGAGGTACCCGCACCGCGAAAAATTGGCTCTGGCCTTGGTCATAGCTTCACAAAAGCTTAGACCCTATTTAAAATGCCACCCTATCTCAATCGTCACAACATTTCCCCTGATGAGCATTTTGCATAAACTCGAGCTATTAGGGAGGCTAGACAAATGGGCCATTGAGCTAAGCGAGCATGATATCATATACCAGCCATGAACGACGATAAAGTCACAAATGCTCATCGACTTTGTTACTGACTTCAGTGCAAAAATAATGCCTGAAGTCAAAAGGGAAGCCATCCAAGCTTCCCTCCAAACATAAGACCTTGGGTTCCTATACACCGATGGCGCATCCAATGCATCAGGGTCCGGACTGAGACTCGTACTCGAGTTTCCTACAAAGGAAGTAATTCGCCAGTCCATAAGGTTCCCGAATATGACTAATAATAAGGCCAAGTATGAGGCCGTAATTTCAGGGTTAAGGCTAGCACTCAAGTATGGGACGAAACGTTTGAAACTCCGGAGTGACTCCCAACTCATAGTCAACCAAGTCATGGGGACTTTCCAAATCAAGGAACAAAGGTTGCAAAAATACCAAACTGAACTATGAAAGCTATTGCCTGAGTTCGACGAATGTCAGCTCTATCAGATCCCACGAGCGTAGAACTCCGAAGCAGATGGTCTTGCCAAACTGGTTGCATTTACCAAAAGCATCACAACCAGAGATAAAAGGGCAGTCCATCTCCTCAACTCATCACTAGACCAAATCGAGATAAAAACCATTGCATATTTGCAGGACGGAATACTCCCAAGTGACAAAAAAAAGAGCCAAGAAACTAAGAATGCACGCGGCCAGATAAAGTCTCCTCCTTAGTGACCTATACAAGAGGACATATGGCGGCCCTCCGGAAAAATGTTTGGGTCTGAACCAAACCCAGCGCGTCCTCGAAGAAGTCCATAAAGGCCATTGTGGTGCTCACTCCGGCATGAAAAAGGACGTTGCAGACTTCGTAAGGAAATGTGAGAAATTCCAAAATTACACCCCAATTACTCACCAAGCAAGCGAACACCTCCACTCAGTCACCTCCCCTTGGACGTTCATTAAATTGAATGGATATCGTAGGCCCCCTCCCAGCAGGGTGAGGTAATATACGATTCCTTTTGGTTTTAAATGACTAATTCTCTAAATGGGTGGAAGCATGAGCATTCTCCCAAATATGGGAACAAGAGGTATTCATCTTTATATGGAGAAACATCATCTGTCAATTTGGCATAACCAAGGAAATCAGTTGTGACAACGGACCCTAGTTCACAGGAAAAAAACCGCCGAGTTCTTCGAGAAATGGCATTTTAAGAGGATACTCTCAACCCCATATCACCCAGTGTGTAATGGACAAGAAAAACCTTCAATAAGTCCATAGTAAACATCAGGAAGAAAAAGCTGGAAGACACCAAGGGACTATAGCTAGAATTACTACCAGAAGTATTATGGGCCTACTGAACAACTCCGAATATGAGCATATGAGAGAAGCCCTACTATTTGGTCTCTGGGACCGAGGCAGTAATATTGGTCGAGGTTCGAGAACTCAGTCTAAGGTACTCCCACAAAAGTGGCACAAGTAACGATAAGAGAAGAAGGTAGGAACTCGACAAAATCGACTAACGAAGAGATATGGCGTACATAAGAATGGTCGCCGAAAAACAACAATTAGAATGCTATCACAATAAGAAAGCAAAGGTTCGGCTGCTTAAAGTCAGGGACTACGTACTAAAAGCCAAAACTCAAGCGAGCAAAGACCTCCAGGAAGGCAAGCTGGGAACGAATTGGGACGTCCATACAAAAACACAACCAAAGCGAACAAAGGTTCATTCCAACTAGAGACAGTGGAAAAAAAGCTACTACCAAACAAAAAGAACATCAGCCACCTCAAATACTTAAACTTCTAAGAGAAAAAGCGTCTCCCAAGTCGTACTCTTTTTCCCTCACTTGAGTTTTACACCATTTGGGTTTTCTTAAGGAGATTTTTATGGGAGAAATTAAAAAATAGCCAGATTTACAAGTGTCATTCAAAAATAGCCACAGTTTTAAAAGTAATCGAAATTTAGCCACTTTTCATATAAAGATAAATCTGAATGAAAATACTGTTCAAAATCCGGAAAATACTCCAGCATAATATACTGGAGCTCCAGCATAAGTATACTGGAACTCCAACATATTATAATGGAGTTCCAGCATAAGTATATTGGAACTCCAGCATAATATACTGGAGTTCTAGTATAATATACCGGCCCAATATAATATGCTAGAAGTTCATACACAGGTGCTCCAATCTCCAGTATATTATGCTGGAACTTTCTGCATGTTGGAGTTCCAGCATAATATGCTGGCAGTACATATACAGGTGCACCGATCTCCAATATATTATGCTGGACCGGTCCCTGTTGTAGCAAAATAGTGGCTATTTTTAATGACTTTGCAAATGCTGGCTATTTTTGAAAACTCGCTAGCCCATGCTATTTTAACAATTTTTAACGAGGCGACGAAGGGAACACTTCGAGTCGAAGTTCTTGAAGGTAGGATCGTTATTACTATTTCACTGCTCGACTTCTCAATACTCTCCAAGTCAACCAATTAAGGGACAAGGTAGATTGGGACTGGGACTGGAACGCCAACCAACACCCAAAATCTATAATTTTCTCCAAGTATGTAACCAAAGCAACAATGTCAAAGCAATAAAAAACTTACATTTATCAGACACCATTTTTCTATTAAGGTTATGTTTGATCTCGCTCGAACAAAACCTACCGGCCCTCAACCGCGAATTAATGAAAGGTTATGTTCGACCTCGTTCGAACAAATGCATATCGGCCCTCGGTCGCGACTTAATAAAAGGTTATGTTCGACTAAGCTCGAACAAACACATACTGTTCCCCGACCGCGACTTAATGAAAGATTATGTTCGACTAAGCTCGAACAAACACCTACTAACCCTCAGTCGTGACTTAAAGAAAGGTTATGTACGACTAAGCTCGAACAAATACCTACCGGCCCTTGGCCGCAACTTCACAAAAGTTTATGTTCGACGAAGCTCGAACAAACACCTACCGACCCTCGGTCGCGACTTCACGAAAGGATATGTTCGACAAAGCTCGAACAAAACCTACCGGGCCTCGGCCATGACTTAGCAAAAGGTTATGTTTGACTAAGCTCGAACAAACACCTATCGGCCCTCAGCTGCAATTTAATGAAAGGTTATGTTCGACCTCACTCGAACAAACACCTATTGGACCTCGGCCATATCTCAACAAAGAAATGCACATGACCTATAAATATTCGGCTCCAAGGCCACGACCAGCTAAAAGATAACAACTATAAGAAGTATAAGAGCGACACGAGCAAACAACAAAGAGCAAAAAATATATACAAGTGCCAAAAAAGGAATGGAAGAAGATGCAAAAAATAACTTATATTTCACACTTAACCTATTTACAAAGGCTTGTGAAGATGCCGGCAAAAATACACAAAAATTCAAAAAGAAAACTACTGGTCATCGCCATTACGACTTTCAGAGGCAATCAAATGGAGGGCATACGAAATCATACTAGGCCTCGGCCTCGAGGCAATTTATAGCATCCTCATCGCCCTCATCTTCCTTACTAGGACGAGGAGTATCCGGATCATAACCACACGCAATCCGAGCCTCGCGAGCTTTGGCACGAGCACCCTCAAAGTCTGCAACAGAAATGGAGCTTGTTACATGCAACTCACAAAGCACATCCAGCAGGGCTTCGGCATGAATCCACTCCTTGTACAAATCACAAGGAATGTTGGGAAATCCAGAAGTTGCATATGAAGAGGGACGATCAAGAACTTTGGCCTTCTCGGCCTCCATAGCAGCAACTCGATCATAAAGGTCAGAGGTATCTTTATCTAACTCCCCAATCCTTTCATCGAGCCGCTCTTCTTTAAGCCATGCCGTCGTCAAATCATTTTCTCGCTCAGAACGGAGAGTCCAGATCACCACCTCAATGGACTCAACCTTTCTCAAATCCTCAAATCGTGCATACTCAACCTTCTCTAGCTCACATTGCTTCTCAGTGACCTCGCCACTAAGAGCCTCCGCCCTAAATTGACATTCCTCAAGCTGTCCTCGTAGCAAGACTACCTGAACTTGAAGATCACTGCACTGGGATTCAACCCCCTTCTAAGCTCGAGCTCTTCCTCTTTTCTCCTTAACGTCCCTTCCAGGACGATGCACTTCCCCACTACCCGTACTAGCTCCTAATCTTTCACCTTCAAGTCCTCCCTCAATTGGCCACATTGCCGCCTTCATGAAGCCGACATCAAATCTCCTGGTACTTCTCAGGGCATCTGAAGTACTTTTCCTTCAACTTCACATAGATATCTTTACGTCTCTACTCCCTACGAGCACTTTTAATCTCTAACACGACTATCTACAAAATGAATGGAGGAAGTTAGAGCCTACAAAAGAACAAAACCTAAGGAAAATGATGCATAGCAAATGTACTTACCCAAAGGGCTAGACCAACAATATTATTTGACAGGGCGATGTCATCTATAGTCTTGAGGGTCGTACCCTCAACTTCAGAACAAAGAGCGACAAGGAAGGGGATAATCTTCTTGGTGTCCACAAGAAGATTACGATCCATCGAGATCGCAATAGTCCTTAAACCCCCTTCCAACCTCACTTCAAGTTGAGTAAACTCCTTGTCGATCATCCTCAAATCGTCTACAACCATGTCAGAGTCAGATCCAACATCCTCCTCAACGACGACTTTTCTTCTATCATCAGTCAAAGAAGGCACGTCCGTGTCCCCCACAAGATGCATACTCGTATCCTCCAAGAATGGGGCCTCGGGACTTATCTCTAGGCTCTCCCCGATATTCACTATGGCCGTTTCTCGAAGAACAAGGCCACAATCGCCTACGTCGATGACTGCCAGTCTCTCTCCCCCGATGTCCACGGCGCTCCTCTTATGAGGCATAAAACCACTGCCTTTAGGCGAGACATCTTCCTTATCAATTAGCGAATAAAGTTGGGAGATAGGAGCCGCAGAAGGAACAGCGACATGCTCCCGAGTTATGGTAGTCGAGATCGAGATCAGAATGGAAGATGCGGTAGCCGTAAAAGGAGCCGAAGTCGAGGAGGCAGTAGCCACCTTACAGAAAGAAGGCACTGGTGCCCGACTCCTCCGAGAACCCCTGCCTGAGAAAAAAACAGTACTAAGTCAGCAAAATAAATCCGCATATAATAGGAGAGGTAGTGGCCACGATCAAAGAAAGAAAATTACCAGTTGAAGAGAGAGTAGGCCCGAATTTCTTGAAAAAACATGGCCAATCATGGATCCTTACGATGTTAGGAAGGAGTCACTCAACCTAATCAGAAATATGAGAGGCCAGAGAAGGAGGTTGATTGTTGGCTACAAAAGGGAAAAAATCATCATCAATCAAAGTTCAGAATCAAAAGTAAAAGTAGAAGGAAACAGGGCAGTCACGAGTGTAGTTCCAAGCTTCGGGAAGCCGTTGACGTTGGCCACGACATCCTCGATCCTGACAAAGAAGAAGTTAATGAGGGATGAAGTCGAGGAGGCAACAAGGATCAAGGCCGGAGTCAAGTACTTTTAATAGATTTATAACGGCTAGTTTCAAGATAGGACATTAAAGAGAATATTCTAGTGGTTATTCTCTACACTTGTACTATTAGAGTTTTTAGGAACATGTTCCTTATGAATAGAAAAAGAAACAATGATAGGGAACATGTGATATTCATTTGTAAAATACACTTTCACTTTAGAGAGAGAGAATCGGATTTCATTGCAAGCACACAAGCATCACCTTTTCACTAAGATTCTTATCTACACTTTTTCACCGGATCCGAGAATTACTCAAATATTCAAAGGATTGTTCATCACTCATCATTGTCAGAAAGAACATTCACTGATTCCATCCTTTCTTGGGTAACTCGTTTATTCTAGTTACTTAAAATGTCATTCATTGTTATTCATGAATATTTAATGCTATATTATTGCCTTTGATTTCTTGAGTATTGAATGTATGCTTTCGCTGCTGTAAAAAGATATCTACGTAGCATTTATTGCACTTTTGAGAACTCCGTCTTTAGGATATTATTATTAGCTAAGATTAACCCTCATTTATATAAATTTAATTAGTTGAACCAAGATCTATATTTTTTGGTCAAACAAGTATGTTCGTCACTTTTTTTTCGTCGCAATTTGTATGAATTGACCGACTTCTTGCAATGCAGAACAATGACAGTTAATTTTACTTTTTACATTAATTGAAAGAATATGTTGTCGTTTTAGTATATTATTTTGAGATATTTTCACTTGACAAACTCGTTAACAGAATTGATTTAAGTCCAAAATTTATTTATTTTTATATTAAAAACGCCAAGGTAACCTGTGATTAATTAATAAAAAGAAAAGAAGATAAGAAACTAGAAATATTCATAATATATATTCGATTGAATTTATTTTATGAAAAGGGCTAAAAATACCCTTATCTTATTCTAAATGGTTTACTATCGCGCTCTGTCCACCTATGGTCCAAAAATACACCTAACATTATCTTTCGGTCTAAAACTACCCCCGACGAACAGAGTCATCTGTGGTCCCATCTTTTAATTTGTTGTCACGATATGATTGGAACACGTGGTCATTTGGTCCATATCAATTATAACCCGCCCCAAATATCGACCCGTCCCATTTTTCGGTATGATAAATCCGCTTTATTTCTTTGACTCGCACCATTGTTTGACCCGCTTCATTATCTAATAATTATTATTTTTTTATTTTTTTCTTCTCTTTCTTCCTCATTGACTGGACGGGACTACACATAAACCACAAACCAAAAGTCTCGCCAGAAACCTCACGTAAATTGACTCCTTGAACACCAACTCAAAAATTATCGATTGGTGGTGAAGAAAGTTGATTTTCAGATCTTGTTTTGAAGAAAGTCGAGGCGTTTGGCCTTGGTGGTGGTGTATTTTTTTAGCAGTGTGGTGGGTGTTTCGCGGGAGGAAACTGGCTAGCTTTCGTGATGGTTATGGAGCTGCTCTAATGATTATTTTTTAGGGTTTTAGAAGATTGAGATATGAAGGAAAATGGGTGGCTTAGATGGCTTAAACGAGATGGTGTTTCGGAGCTGCTACACATTGGCGTCCAGCTGCATTTTTATGACTGCTCGAAAAAATTTCCTGTGGTTTCGCGGTTGTTTTTGGGTAAAAAAGGTATATTTTGAGGGCTGGTTTTTTAGTAGGAGAAAAGGGTAAGGTGGCGGATTTAGGATAGGAGGGATTGCAGTGGGGTGGTGCCAGGTGATAGTTTGTGAAGTGAAAAATGAGAGGAGTGAATTGAAAACAATAGAAAAGGAGAGTGAGTTAGAGGAAACTGCCATTGTTGATTTTCTTTCAAGACTGGAAGAAGAAGAAGTTTGGGGAGGGGGGGTTAGGTGGGTGGGATGGGTGATAAGGAAGAAAAAGAAAAAGAAATTGAGCTGGTCAAACAAATAGGGCGGGTAAAAAAAAGTGGGTTTATGATACCCATATTGATGAAGTGAAATCAAGAGCCACGTGGCCTAATAAAATGCTAACACATTAAAATTCAGCCCCACATCTATTGCCGTTAAATCGAGGGATATTTTTACAGCTTGTTTTGATGGTTGTTACATATCGTTTCATAATGTATCGTATCGTACTGTATTGTATTGTACTATATCATTCGATGAATACAATGTTTGGATGGATTGTATCGTTTTGCCATCATTTCATGGTATCACGCACCAATAATATGATGAATAAACTTGCAATATTATAAAGAAAGATTATGATACGGTATATAAAAAGGTAGGGTAAATGATAAAATAAAATTATTTAATAATAATGAAGGGTGAGATTGAGAGAAAAAGACAAGGTAATGACGCGACCACACCACATCGGTTGTTACATAAAGTGGCACGTAACGACGGATTTAACGATATAATACAATAAAATTTAAGTAACAATCAATACAAATATTATATTTAAAGTAACAATACGATACAATACAATAGGTAACAACCATTCAAATAAGTTGTTAGCAATAGAAATAACGATGGAAATATTTTTAGATCAATAGGTGGACAGAGCATCATAGCAAACCATTTAGAATAAGATAGAAGTACTTATAGCCCTTTTCGGTTTATTTTATGTTCATCACACTTGTCATCGAACCAAAATGAGATAGACAAGGAAGTTCCTCGTACACTGGATTTAAGCAAAGAAAAGCACACGAGTTTGGTAATGAAGCAGTTGACGATGAAATGGTCTTGCATATGGAAGCATGGGAGCTGTAGACATATGCAGGATCCAATTTTAGTGCCTTACTTATTGGCGGCTACCTGAAAGTCACCGTAAAGCAGAGCTAGTTGACCAAGGGAGGAGCACCGCCGACACAAACGTATGGTGTGGACTTTAATATTTGAAGCATCAAATTCATAGTTTGATTTGTTTATTGGTTCCAGTTAAATATTTATGTATATTTAATAAAAATATAAAGTCTTAACAAAAACTATCAGGTTCAATCGAACCCATATTGAGTACTCTAGCTCCGCTCCTATATGGTATCACTAGTCAAGCTATTTATGGACAGTGTAATAAAATTCACTCGCATTATATATATCAAATCAATACATGCATAATATATTTTTTTTAATAAATTTTATCAACTAATCATAGTTGATAACACTTACAGGGTCAGTGTGCAAATACTAAACACTTTAGTTGATCTCTGTCTTGCATTTGCAGTTAATAATGTAGCACAAATATAAACCTAGAACTATGTTAGAGTACTTGTTGATTTTTCTAACTATTTATTTTCCTCATAAAGTATGAAATTATGTGTGAATGATGTCTGGGATAGCTCAAACATGGACTGATAGACACGCACATCTGCCTACTATAATCCCAATTTGCGACTTGTTGATGCATTTAAACTCGTTAATCATTTGATTAATTGTCATCTGTATTCCTCTTCTTTTTCCATTCAGAGGAAAGTTAATTTTAAGAAAGATCTCGAATACACACAGATATTTTAATCAACACTAGTCTGTTTAAAACATGTCTCACATGTAGTAGTAATTATTAGTATACATGATAGTGCGCCACCTTCAACTTGATCATTGTATTTTGGAGCATTAGGTCCACACATTTGCAACCAAATCTTCGTCATGAACGAAAGGACTCTAATTTCTCAAATTTCTTGATTTCTAGAAGATAAGTTCTATCTATAGGATAGACCCTTTTATTATTATTATTATTATTATTATTATTATTATTATTATTACTATTATTATTATTATTATTACTACTATTAATATTGGTGTCAGCTAACTTAAATAAAAAATAAATATAAAATTCTCTTTGTTTTAGAAGGAATGATGGAATTTATGGTACAAAAGTCAAAACATCTAATTTTCAGCCTAAAATTAAATATTGACTTAAATTTTGTGAAATGAGTTAGTACAATTTCTTAAGCTAAAGTACTCCAGATTATCATTTTTTTAAAAAACTTGAAAATATTTGGGAAAAAAATCAGTGAGAAAATCTAACTCTTCAAATAGTAACGTCATAAAAAGTGTCAATCGGCTAGACCGCGATGAAATTTATCCATTTCTACGTAATTGTGGTCTTCTCTTTGAAGTCTCTGCCAACCTAAGATTACTATTTCTCGGTTCTCACATTGGAAGTATGACATGACTCTACTCTATGCGCAGAGATAATCCATTTAATATACATTCTTTTCCTATTTTGGCTCATCTTGAGCTGACAAAGAACATAACCCTTAATAGAAAATTATGGAGGTCGAGAATTATGGTAGTAAAGTAAGTACTCTTTCCGTTTCATATTAAATGAGGTAGTTTGACTCGGCACGAAGTTTAAGAAAAAAGAAGAAGACTTTTAAAACTTGTAATCTTAAAGTTTAAGGGGTAAAAAGTTTGTGGGGTCATGACGTTTGTGTTGCTATAAAAGCTTCTCATTAGGGTAAATGAGTAAAATAAAAGAGTTTAAAATTGAATTATTTCCAAATTTAAAAATACCGAACTGCTTTAGTGAGCCGACGTATTAAAAAGGATTTACACTGAACGCATCATAAAATATAAAATAAATTCTGAAAGAAACTATATTCATGTGCGGAGCAGTACGGTACTTCGTGCTTACAGCATGGGCTGCTTTTGTATCTACCATTTATTCAATTTTGAAACTCCAACTACGCATTGGATCATGTATTTCAGCAACATACAGATGTCAGAAGTTACAAAGAAAGAGTCGCATTTATCTATTAACAAAAGTTTAATTACAATTTCGCTATGTGAACTATGCAAAAAAAAAAAAAAAAAAAAAAAAAAAAAAAAGGAAAACTGGTCTGTTAACAAGAAGAATGAAAAAAAGTAAACAGAAAAAATCCCAAGCAAGAGACCCTTCTCAGTTTTCTGTGATCTAAAGACAAGAGTTGCTGAATTTACACATGTTTGAGAGGATCTGTATCATATGACTACTAGCAATTATAGTAGTAGGAAAATAAGGCCAAAGGGGCGGTTGTCAATTAACAACTCCTAAGTCACCCTCCTTGCTCTTCTTCCTTGTCTCCCCAACACCACTGTCCAGCAATTTAAATACAAAGGGAAAATCCAAATTGTGCAAACCAAAATTATCTTGGACCCCATTCTACTTATCCCTTTGTTATTTCAATTTGTATCCTTGACCAATAAGATTTTCTTCTCTTCATGACTTCATCTTCCTCTTTAATAATCTTTTTTTTTTCTTTCCTTTTTGGAACTAAACATCAGTATCGAGTGGGAAACAAGTATCTTCACCACCAGTATTCCATAGAAAATTAGCATAATTAGCAGCATAGAATGAGTTGCTTGGTTCTGCAGCTATTGCTTCAAGAAAGGTTTCTTCTGCAGCCCAAAGGTCCTTCCTTACTTGCCACAGAAAATTTGCATACTTATTCAATGCCTCTGCATCCTTTGGCTCCACCTTTGATGCTTTCTTGAAGTACTCCTCCGCTCTGTTCATAATAACAACACAAAATGCTTAACATCCACAGTTAACCAAATTATATACACCCACTATACAAAGAATTTTTACACTATTTATATTTTGGTTAGAGGTAAGGTTGCGTATATCTTAACTCAGCAGACCCCACTTGTGGAAAAACTAATGGGCTTGTTGTTGTTGTTGTTGTTTTTAGTTATCTTTAGGTGAGTTGATAGTGTAAAAATTCATTTGCTCTGTTAGAGTTAGAAGCTAAATTCATTCTAAAATATCAATCCAGAACAAACCAATTTTCTTGGGGCATTTACTGCTCTCTTTCAAAGTAGTACCTGAAGACTGAAATGGGGCCTATACACAGTGATATTTAACAAGAAGTTGCACCTTGGGCCCTAACAGATTGATATAATTGGAGAAAAGAAATAAAAGTACTACCACAGACTCCCCTATCAAGATTCAACAATCCCACCCAAATACTACAGAAAATGACCATTGCTTTATCAAGGTGATTTTTCAAGCCCACCAAAACAATTCAAAACAAGCAACTATTCTTGACATGAAGATCAGCTAATGAGCTGAAAGTCATGACTTAATCTGCCAATTAGATCTAGTTCCCCTAAGGAGAAAAAAAGGATTAAAAATCTAACATAGAAATAAGAAAAAGAGATAATTTTGGTACCTGTCATAATCTTGGGCAACCAAGAAAAGAAATTGAGCATAATTGGCTAGCAAAAGAGTGTTCTGTGGTTCTTGGTTGAGTCCCATTTGATACAGCAACTCTGTTCTGAAATAATCAGCGTAATCATCTACTTCAATATTTGCATATATTGGTGACACAAATCTCTGCATAGTTTCATGATCTAAGGACTCATCTCTTGTTGCAGCTTGCATCTTAGAAGCCTCATCTACAATTGAATCCCAAAGCTTCAACTCTTCTTCCCTTGTTTCTTGAGCAGATACACCCTCTTCTTCACTGATCCGAGTATTCGAAGAAATCCCATCAGGAATAACAGTATAATAATTAGACGACAGACTTCCATCACCATCATTTCCACTAGTAATTGGCTTGTAATTCCCACCACCTCCATTACTTCCACCAATGGATGTAACCTTCCCACTTGAAGATGACACTGAAAATGTCTTAAGTGCAGAAGTATCAAACTTTTGATTGAAATTACTCTCTTCCAAAGTAGAAACAGTTTCTGTAAGAGGTGGAGGTGTAGCAGCAATAGCAGCACTGTTTGCCATAGAATGAACACTATAATTAGCCAGCAGTATCATCACATATACCATTAAAGTAGGTGTATGTGAAAATACTTGCTGAAATAGCCACACAAAAGATGCATGCATCTCCTTTTGTACTCTCACCAAAATCCCTTGTAGATCTTCATAAAACAACATTTCCCTCATCTGCATAGTATAGCTTTGCAGCTCTCGAATTATGAACACCATATTCGAAAATGCTTTTTTCACTGAACAATATGCTGATTCCCCTGCTTCTCTCACCCCATCCTGCCATTGTTTTTTTCTCTTTATAATCCTAAGGGAGAAAGGCAGATCCACGCTATTCGCCTTCCATTCGATATTCGCAGGAATTATCTCGTCTCTTTCAGGCCAATCCGGTTGTTCTAAAGGATCAAACGGCTTCTGATTTTCCAAAAACTTAATATCACTACCACTAGTAACAATCTCACAACTTGTTTCGATAGAGTCAGCAATAGCTTCAAGCTGAGAACTCATAGTATTTTGATTTTCGACATCTGAAAGTTGGAATTTAAGGGCCAATTCTTGAATTTCCTTGGAGAACTCTTCATCTGAAAATGAATCTAAGCTGGCACTAGTGCTAGAAGCCCTTGTAATTGTTCTGGTTCTTGGCTTGAGTTGGTCACAAGATCGAG
Source organism: Nicotiana tabacum (assembly GCF_000715075.1). Taxonomy (NCBI): domain Eukaryota; kingdom Viridiplantae; phylum Streptophyta; class Magnoliopsida; order Solanales; family Solanaceae; genus Nicotiana; species Nicotiana tabacum. The sequence continues at coordinate 111,299,993 of NC_134087.1, read as the reverse complement.
ACCTGTGTAAATTCAAGAATTGGGTACCAAAAAGAGCAGATTGGTCCAGCCTATGGACATAACGGCAGATAAGAGATCCTCTGCTGCTAATACTACGTCGTTTAGAAGAAGGTGAAGAGATTGCAGAAGCAAGAGTTTGAGAAGAAGAAGAAGAAGAAGAGGAAGAAGAGGAGGATGAAGAGTGAGGAACAAAGGATTGATTCCATTGCAAACAAGTTGTTGCAACTTTCACTCCCATTTTTTTTGTACTCAAAATTGTTAACCAAGAGACTATATGGTGGTGGAAAAAAAAAGTCTCAACCTTTTGATTCGGATCCACAAAAAGGCTTCACCTTTCTTTCTTTTAACTCGACCCCAAAACCTGCAAAAACAAATAAAAATGAACCGACCAAAAAAGTCAAATTCAAGGAAAGTGGTACCATAGTTTAAGTTGAACTGAATCAGTAAACGCAAAAAAAAAAAAATTAAAAAGAATACACAATATAACCAAAAAGACCGTGTTACCAATGATTATACCCAGCCATTAAAATCGGATCAAAGAAACAGAGTCCAAGAAAATGAATACTAACGAAAATGGCATAGAAATTCACGTCAAAGTATTTTGAAACTTACGTAGTAATAGGCACTGTCACTGGAAAAGCTGAAGACGATACCTTTTCTCCGATGAGTTGCGGAGTAATTTTCGGTGGAGAGAGCCGGACGAGCACCTTAAGTTCACTTATCAAGATTAGCAGTCTAGTTGAGGTCTTATATATATGCACGTTTCAACAAAATAAAATACAGGAGTATTTCATTTTAATTAAATAAAATGTAAAGAATATTAAAAAAAAAATTAACAGAGTCCAAAAGCGAGCGGAGAAGTACGAATAGAATTAAAGAGTATTATAAATATACACGTACATTAAAGGTCGGGAAGTTGCCGGTTCCCAGTATAATTGTGTACTGCTAGGATATTTTTTGACAGCTGTTCCCGGTCAAAGCCAAATTGCATGGAGATTGTTGTTTTATTTATTTTATTTTTAAATATTTAAGAAAATCTTCTGAAAAGTATTGTCGTTTAAAGAAGTGATTCAACCAATTTTTTCGAAAAAAAAAACTTTTTTTACCATATTGCTGTTAAACGTTTTAAAAAGTTTTAATCATCCAACAAAATTCTTTTTTGTACGAACTATTTTTTTTTTTCAAAAAGTTCTTTCACAAAATTACTTCCAAAAGCTGTATAAATTTTCAAGGCTCTTATAAGTTAGAATATTAATTGCATTGAAGGGTTAAAAATTAAATACAGTGGTAAACTGCATAAAATACATAGTTGGCAGGGTTTTTAATTGAAACTATAAATGATAAAATTACTGCATTTTGCACATATAAACGGTTAAATCCCTTTAGTATAATATATATTTTAGTAATGCAGTGACAAATGCGTCCAGGTTCTGTCACTATTTAAATGACCTTTTGTTTTCTATTAATGCTGACTACACAAAAATATACGAAGTACGAACAAGCAACAAGTGGGTAAAAGATCTCCCACAAAAGGAATCAAATCGTATAAATTACTACTAGTATTAAATTATACACACATAAATTCATGTCTCTGAATTTGCCGGTAGCCAGTTAAACGTTTGTATAGGAACTCTTAGTTATTTACAGCTGTTTTGAGGAGTCAAAGCCAAATTGGAGTTAGCAAACGGGAGACTCGTTGGGTGATTAGTGAGTTTAACGCGTCTGTGTTCACGGGACTTCTGGATCTGAACCAAGAATGGGCTCGTGCCACGTGTCCATTCACCATTGAGTTTTTTTTATTTTTACTTTAAGAGGAAACGTGAGTTCACCGACCCAAGTGTCCATTTTGCTGACAGGTGTAATAAAGTGTAAATTTGGTTTATGGCTCTCATTTACTGTAATTAATTACTTAACCACTAAGGATTGTTTCGTTCAAGGACTAACTATGCACTGAGCATAAAAAAAAGATTGTTACGTGAAGATTTATAAAATCGACATATTATATTCATGTTGTATCAAGTATAAAGTAATATCTACATTAAGGTATAAATTATAGTAACTGTCAAAATAGGTTATTTCGTTTTTGCGCTGAAATTATTGTTCATGATACATCTAACAAATCATTCCTTAATTGCGATTTTGTTGAAGACATTCAACTCTGAAGATTTCTATAAGTGTGGTTTGCAATCGACTTAAGCAAGAACCATGAGGGGGTGTGCTTGTGATATTTTAGCAAGATGGTTTTTGATGATTTGCAAAATTTAAAGAGGGGCTACCTTAACAACCTTATACAAAAGAAATTTCCTTTTATCAATATGCACAGTGTAGTTTTAATAAATAAATAAAAATTAAAAAAAAAGATTAAATTAGATCTCTTTCAGACCATGTAGCTTCGTCCCCGTGTGAAATTGTACATCTAATAGAAAATACTCAGAGGACAAAAAACTAATGATCTTTAAACAATGAAAAAGTAAAGGAAATACATAAAATGTATTAAATCAGAAGGCTCAGAGTGTTTTTTTGTATATCTGTGCTTTTGGTTTGTGAACGTGTTGATTACTGTTACTTTATGTGATGAGTCAAGTAAAGCACAAGACCAATATAATACAAACCAAAGCATAACTATCAAAAGAGAAAATCCGACACATGATTAAGAACTAATTGTGTAATGAGTCAACTTAAGATCCAAAAGGAGTACTTTTTGCACACAGGCTTTTGCTCTTTTCACTTTCGTTTTTTAATTAAAGATTTTAAATAATGAGGATTATTTTTCCTCCAAGCTGTAGCGCAGATTTCATCTACGTTATTATTGCTAATTTTCTTTTCCCACTAAATTTCATCTTTTTTCTTTCTTTTTGCGATAGATCGAATTTGATGCCAAATCAATTTTATTTGGCAAATTTTGAAAGTGAAACCGACGACGACTAAAGACGGGAAGTCAGAGAAAATAGAAATTAAATATGGCCACATACACATATCTGTCATCGCCCATTAAATAGCATGTGCAGAATCTTTCCGTTCAAATAAAAATCAGAAAGAAAGAGAAAAAGAATCTATCCCTCTTGCATTATTGTAGTTAATAAACTGCTCGTGCTCCTTTCTTTCCAAAAGTGACTTCGAGTGCATGATGAATTTGTTTGGTGGTGCATCTAAAACTGGTAGGTTTTCTTTTCAAGGAGGAAAAAAAAACTCAAAAAAGAAATTCGGATCAATTTGTGCGTATTCAAACAATATATCTAGCCCACAAGCACATGCAATAAAGATAATCTTTCATTGAGGGTGAGCAGATTGATTTACATCTAATGTCGTAATTGTGAATTAAACCCTCGGACCTCTTGATTGTTATTTTGATGCCTCAACAATGAGATCTCGGTTTAACTTCTATGCTATAAAAACCAAATTAGTGGCGTATTTGTTTACCAGTAAAACGGTATAGCTAAATTTATTGTGTGTTTAATAAACAAGCGAACTGATTTAATCCAAAAATAACAAAAAAAATAAGATTAGGATTGACATTAGCAATTGAAATTGAAGATGATGACAAGCTCGGCTCCGAATGCAATGTCTCCGAGGACAAAAATAAGAGCAACGATAAAGTGTAAATAAAGTTGTTAAATTGAGAGCAAAAGTAGCAAAATATAGTCTTTTTTGTATAGAATGTTCCATCCCTACAATGATTTTTGAGCCTGCTATTTATAGTTCTACCTAGGAAAAACAAGATCCTAGGATCAAGCTCCTCTTTAAATGGCAGTAAAAGAGTCATTAATGAATGGGTAACGGTAGGCAATGAATGCAAATAGTCTCTACAACGGTCGCTCATTTAATATTAATGAATATTCCCTCATTGAATGTTATCTGATGGCAAACCCCTTGATCTTCTCCCGTTGACTACGTTCCCTTCGGGATTTACCCGATGTCGATTATATTCGTTATATTCGGTAATGGTTATTACCTGACTTGCCTTTTGGCTATCTTTGGTTCCATGTGTCATGTTACTATTTGACCATTTGTTATAAACTAATTTTACCCCATATAGATAGTCCCCATACTTTTCGGTGACATATTTTAGTGTTACCGGGAAGTTGGTGAAGATTCCTTTCTTGGCGGGAAAGTTCCTGAACAATCTTTGATGCTTGAAAGGACGCGCGTCTTCTCGTATTTAATACCTCAAACACGTGTTTCCCCACGATTTAGCAAATATTTTTGCCGGTTTTTTAGGTAATCATGACCACGACGTTTGCCGTCTATAACTTCCTATCTACTCATCATTTTTACCTCTTTATTTTCGAAATTTTCATAAGCCTTTCTTCTTCCCTACATTTTCTTAGAAATTCTTCCATCTTCTTCAATTTTCTCAGCAAGAATTTTCACTGACCTTTTGTTATCATGGCTTCTTTCACTGCCTTCTTTGAAAATATCGGTCTTCTCTTAAGTGGAGGTCCAAAGAAAAATAAGGACAAGGAGGTCGAAGTTGATTCCGAACCTCCCACTTTCACCACCATAATACCATAACATCTCAGTATTGCAAACGATTTTCAAGAGAAGGTTCCTTCTGCGTCTTCTCGGGCTTGGCCAGTTAGTAGGTATCTCTCCTCTATTCGCCCTTCCAGTATGCTAACTGTGAAGGAGGATTGCAACTGCTCCAATCTTGAAATCCTTTACCCGAATATGATAGAATGGGTTACCTTCTTCAATGAGAGGTTTACGTATGTTTATATGTATCACTTTATCTTGGGTCCGTTTACCCTGAGGTCGAGTAAAGGGCTTGACCCGATAATTTTAGAGTTCTGTCACCGGTATCAGGTTTGCGTAGCATAGGTAGGCCCGTCTATATGACAGATGGTGGCCTACCTTTGCCAACTGTGCACGGAGACGTGGGAAACCCCAACCCTTGCGCACATGACGAACCTTTACTCCTCCTAAATTTTTCATAGGGGAGTAATAAACTTCAGCAAACATGGTCACCATGCTCTTCTCACCAGCATAGATAATGACAACGATCGTAGGTGGATGAAAGATTCGTGATCATCCCTACCAGGGATATCATCCTGGCCAAAACTCCAACTTTTCCTGAGTCGTGGAATCGCTTCCGTAAGCTTTCAGTCATTCACTTCTTTCCTTCATGAAAAGATTGCTTCCTGTTGTTACTGATTCTCTTGTATTTTTTGTTTCAGCTACCAATGGAAACCACCACGAATTCAAGGACTATACTACTAGATTCAAAAAATTCTGGATATCACAACATCAAAGTCCCGCCGGTGGAAGGAAATGGCCCCTAAATACGGGTGGAAAGCCAAACATCATGGTAAACCAACTCCTTTTTCCTTTTATCTTCGTACTAACACAACTAATCTCATGAAACATTTGATTACTCTGCTTTTTCTTGATTTAAGACTTCCACTGGGTTCCGTCATTTGCCCCGAAATTGATGTTTTAGAGGACCCCGAGGAGGCTAGAAGGGTGTTGCAAGGTTCCCCTTTCCCAAAGCAAAGCTCACGGATCTGCTTCTGGCAAGGGTGTCTCCTCTCGGAGTCCCCAGCCTATGGATAAGAAACCGAAGAGAAAATGTCCATCCTCATCTAGGACTCATGTGAAGAGAGCAAATAAGACGACATCCGAGTCGGCCACAGTAGTCTTTGTTGATGAAGGGGAAGCTAGTGACGAAGAGGATTCCCTTATAAGGAGAAAAAGATCTTCAACGACTCAATCGGATGCTCAGCCGGGGGAGCTTCAAAACCTGACCATAGAGGAAACCCAAGAACATTAGGATGAGATAGACCTGGTAGAGAATGTTGATTCTCTCTTCCCAGCCCCCATTATTGTTTCCGGTCCAAGGAGTTTGGACCTTGGGCCTTTTCTACCTTCGACCACTAAGAAAATAATATTTAACAGTTATGTTGTTGACGCTGCTTCTTCACCTTGCACACCGATAGGTTCTCGCCTATCGACACCAGCTGCTCCTTCGCCACCAACAACAACTACATCTCCTCCGCCTGTAACAGATGATCAAGAAAAAGATATTTCTCCTCATCGATCTCCCGACAATCGAAATTTGGGGCATGATTATTCAATACCTTCCACGGATCCTCGAGGAAGGAGAAGCGCCCCTCTTTCGATTTTGAAGAATGCCATCTTTTGTCCAAGCCGGTGGAGCTTGCAAATTATCCTAAGCCAGATTGGAAGAAAATGTGATCCATTTTCGAGGAAACAATGTCATGCATAGCGCAAGCGAAGGTACCGTATTAGTTTTTTTGTATCTTCTTTTCTACTTGTATGTTGCAATGGAAATCATAACTTTATTATTCTTCTTTACATGCCAACTTTCTTGCTTCTGAAGGTCTGCAGAGGTTGATCCTTGATAAATACGGACTTGCTTCCAAGCGCGATCAGCTCTTAACTGAAAGGAACCAGCTTGCCCCGCGCTTCCTGGTGCTGGAGGCAAAAGCCACAGAGATGACTGAGGTTGAGGCTTGGTTTCAGCAGAGTGAGCAAGACAAAATGGCCCATAGCCAATAAGCTTCTTGGTTACACGAAAAGCTTCAAGAGGCTCGGGCTAAGAAGGTCGAGCTTTACTACATTGTACTCGTCACTACAGAGCGCGAGTCTGACTTCGAGGATCAAATCAATAATTTGAAGGCAGACATACACTCAAAAACCGAAGAAGCCCATGTTTCCGAGGAGAAGAGGGACAAATGGAAGAGAGGCTCACGAGGGCCATTGATTAGAATTAGATTCACTCAACTACAAATGTTGAGCTCGACTCTCCCCTTAGTGCCTTGAGGTCTGAAAAGGACGGTCTTTAGGCCGAAATTGATAGACTCCAAGCAAGCTCTAGAACCAAGAGGATTCCCTCGTATTTGAGAAGACTTATGTTATATATCATATGAGGAGGAAAACCTAGGAAGAGGCTAAAAAGGGCATTGTCGATATTGATGATTGTATCCCCAAGGCCTGAGAATCGAAGCTAACTGCTCATGAAAATCTTCCTGCTTGGCCGGCTGCAACTGACTCCTCGAGTTGGTTTTGAGTATTCGAAAACCGAAGGGAAGACTGAAGAAAGTGAAGGCCCCAAACCGATAGTGGATCCGCCTTCCGCTACCGGGGGAAACATAGACCCCTCTTTCCCTTCAGGCTCTGGCTGCAATGATACATATCTTCTTTTCCTTTTTCACTTTTTTGTACTTTGTAATCGTGCCAAATCTTTCACCGAGTTTGGCAGTTGATAAATAAATAAAGAACTTTTTCTTAAGTATTGTGCAAAATATATTCCTTTTGTGCTTAATTGATTAAAGCTTCGAGTATATTTTCATCCGAGAGTATTTAATTTCGGAAATAAATTCTTCCGAAATCAACCCTTTATTATGAGGGTTTCATAAGAGAGGGCTTCTATATTTATAGTGCTCTTGAAGGCGACGTCTCCTATTCATTTCGGCACAAGCATTTGAAGTTTTTGTAAACTTTCAAACAATAAAATTAACTCATCATTTGGATAAGAAATAAGATAAAATTAAAAGGACTTTATTATATTCCTTCTACCTTTAAAAGTACACAAACATTCGTTGTTAAAGTAAAAACTGCCAATACATATGGCTAACTTGTACAACTTATTTCAATTGGGCTAATAATGCAGTCCCCGATTTTGATAAAGTATTGATCTCGGTTCTCGAAGTCCCGATTCATGTGGCATTTCTGGCGTCGTATCGGATATTATTCCCCCCTCCCGTGTTCGAATGTGAAGCATGCGAATTCGAACATTGGAAGTCCTACTTCATCGGTGGAAACAACTTATGAATGGTTAAATAATCTTTTTTTGGTGATGGAAGGCAAAGTTTGCTATTGAATCAAAGATTATTTAACCATCCACATAGCCGTTTACATCAATGTGAAAAACTTTAGTGCCTTGATTCTAGAGGTCTTTCCTTTTGTCGATAATGCTTCCTTCGTAATATGCTTTTCATTGCTGCCTCGTTAAAAACTTTATCAGAAAAACTCGTTTGGGACAAAAAGTGGTCGAAGTGAAAAAGAGTACAGCACATACTTTCAGTATGGGTAGGATCCATCAGTAATAATACCTTTTGAGGTGAGTCACATTTCAATTGGTGGGTAATTTAACTCCATCTTAAATTTCCAGCTCGTACGACCCTTTACCGGTGATAGTTGTAACCCGGTAAGGGCCTTCCCATGTTGGTCCCAACTTTCCGTCGTTGACTTCTCGAGTGCTCTGAGTCACCTTCTTTTTAAAAAAGTCTCATACCTTGAAATAATGGAGATTGGCCCTGCGATTGTGATATATTTCCATCCTCTACTTTTGGGCCACCATCCTCACGTACGCCAAGTCCTTATGTTCATCGAGCAAGTCTAACCTCATCAGCAATGCTTCATTGTTTGTATCTTCATTTGTTCGGAAAAACCTTAAAGTTGGTTCCCCTACTTCTACCGGTATCAAAGTTTTCGCGCCATACACGAGAGAGAAAGGTGTTTCTCCCATGCTCGATTCGTTCTTATCTGGTACGCACATTGCACACCGGGTAGTTCTTTGGTCCATTTGCTTTTAACATCTTCTAGCTTCTTTTTAAGGTTCTGGATAATTACCTTATTTGTTGATTCCACTTGCCTGTTGGCATTTGGATGGTACGGTGAAGATGTAATCCTCTTTATTTTCAAATCTTCCAAAAAATTTGTGACTTTTGAACCTATGGACCGTGGCCCATTGTCACATGCAATTTCCTTTGGTATTCCGAATCAATAGATTATGCGGTCCCGTATGAAGTCGACCACTTCGCACTAACTGATCTTCTGGTAAGGACCTGCTTCAACCTATTTAGTGAAGTATTCAGTTAAAACTAAAAGAAATCTTACCTTTCTGTGGCCCGGTGATAGAGGACCAACTATGTCCATCCCCTCGTTAATGAATGGCCATAGGGACAACACCGAATGCAAGAGTTCTGCTGGTTGGTGTACCAATTGTGCATGACGTTGATATTTGTCACATTTTTTTAACGAACGTCTTTACGTCATGTTCAATCCGAGGCTAATAGTAACCTGAATTGATTAACTTTAGAACCAATGAATCTATACCGAAATGATTCCCGCAAACTCCTTCGTGGACTTCTTTCATCATGTAATCTGCCTTCGAGGCTCCCACACACTAGTCCAATGGTCCTTGGTATAATCTTCAGTATAACTACCCATCTACGAGATAGTAACAAGATGCTTTAGTTCGTAGTGCCCGAGATGCCTTCGGGTTAGCAAGTAATTTTCCATGTCGAAGGTACTTGACGAATTCATTCCTTCAGTCCCAGACTAATCTGATTGAATTGACCTTGTAGTAATCGTCCACATCCAATACAAAATGTAGAAGTTGAACAGAAATGCCAGAGTCTGACCCTTCATCTCCGTAGACGACCCCAAATTGGCCAATGCATCTGCTTCCACATTTTCTTCCATTGGAATATGTATGATCGACCATTCTCTGAATCATGCAAGCAATTCATGAACCTTGTTCAAATTTTGTTGCATATGTTCTTCCTTTATGTCAAAATCTTGTATACTTGATTTATTACCAGTTAGGAATCACACTTTATTTTGATGACTTTAGAGCCCAGTCCCCGGGCCAGTTCAAGTCTTGCAACCAAAGCCTCATACTCTGCTTTATTGTTAGTTAATGGAACCGTTTTAATGGCCTGCCTCAAGTTTTCCCCGAGGGCATGACTAAAACTATTCTAAGACCGGACAACTTTTCCATTGGAAGCTCCATCTATAGATAAGTTCCAAACTTTCAATGTAGTTCCCGACACCAGCACCGCTTCCTTAGCAGCCAAGGGCATTAAATCGGGATTGAAATCGGCCATAAAGTCGGCCAAAACTTGTGAGTTGATTGTAATCCTAGGTTTGTACTCAATGTCGAACTCACTAATTTCGACTGCCCATTTAGCTAAATAGCCTGATAATTCAGGCTTGTGAAGGACAATCCTTAAGGCAAAGATTATCACAATGGCTATCAGGTGACACTGAAAATAAGGCCTAAGCTTTTAAGAAGCAACTACGAGAGCTAATACCATTTTTTCAAGGTGTGGATAACGGGTTTCTGCTCCCGACAATATCTCACTAATGTAATAAATTGAAAATTGCGTACCTTCCTCTTCTTGGACCAGAACAGCACTTACCGCTACTTCTGAGACTGCCAGATATGTCAATAAATATTTGCCTTCCCCCCTCCCCTCCCCCCTGATTTTGACAGCAACTGGGGGCTAGACAGGTATTTTTTTAGATCTGTCAGTGCCTATTGGCATTCCAGAGTCCAATCAAAATTGTTCTTTTTTTTAGAAATGAGAAGAAGTGATGGCACTTTTTTGAGAATCTTGAGATGAACTTGCTTAAAACCTCCAACCTTCCGGTTAATATTTGTACTTCCTTCACTCTCGTTAGCTTCCGTGATGTCTTCGATGACTTTGATTTTGTTGGGATTAATTTTGACCCCTCTTCGCGAGACCAGGAACCCCAAGAACTTACCAGAGCCAACCCCGAACGCATATTTTTCCATGTTGAGTTTCATGTTATGCTTCCTCAAGACATCGAAAGTCTCTTGGAGGTGTTTCAAATGATCTCTTGCATTCAAAGACTTCACTAACATGTCATCAATATATACCTCCATTGTTTTGCCTATCTGTTTTTCAAACATTTTTTAACGAGTCTCTAGTAAGTTGCTCCGTCATTCTTAAGCCCAAATGGCATCACATTATAGCAATATGTGCCAAAGTTCATTATGAAATTTTTTTTTTCCAGATCCTCCAGGTTCATCTTGATTTGATTGTACCCAGATTAAGCATCAAGGAAACTCATTAACTTGTGTCCGGCCGTTGCATCAATCATTTGATCATTGTTTGGCAACGGAAATGAGTCTTTAGGGCACGCCTCTTTAAATCCTTATAGTTTACGCACATTTTAAACTTGTTATTCTTTTTTGGCACTACAACTATGTTAGCTAACCATTTTGGATATTTTACCTCCCGGATGAAACTAATATTAAGTAATCGGGTTACCTCATCTTTAACAAACATGTTCCTAACCTCGGCTATTGAATGTTTCTTCTACCTTATCAGTGGGAAGTTTGGGTCCAAACTTAGTTTGTGAACGGATACCTCTAATGAGATACCTATCATATCCAAGTGCGACCATGCAGAGATATCTGAGTTAGCTTTAAAAAAAATTATAAACTCTAACCTGAGTTTGGGATTGAGTCATGTTCCCAAGTGAAACTTTCATTCCAAAACATCACCAAACAGGGCCACTTGCTCGAGTTCTTCCGCAGCTGACTTGGTCGCATCTGTCTCCTCAGGCACTTGAAAATATCTCGGCACCTGATGGGATTTCGATGACTCTTCTCCCTTATCGTCTTCATTCGTAACGGGAGAAGGCAGCGGCTCTTGTAATTGCTATTTGTTGGACTCCTTTTCCTTGCTGCCAGAAATAGTCACCACATTCATCTCCCTTGCCGTCTGTTAGTCTCCCCTTATTTGCTTAACTCCTTCCGGCATTGGGAATTTCAAAAACTAGTGACATGTTGAGGGCACAACCTTCATCTCGTGTATCTACGGCCTTTCGAGGATTACATTATAACCCATATCACTATCTACCACTTTGAATAGAGTGATTTTGACCAATCCTTCGACATTTGTGGGCAGCAAAATCTCTCCTCGGGTTGTCATACTTGTCAAGTTAAGTCCAACTAAGAGTTTTGTCGTCGGAATGATGCCTCCGGTTAGCTTTGCTTGCTCCAACACTCTCCATTGGATGATTTTGGCTGAGCTTCCTAGGTCAACCAAAACACGTTTAACTTTGAAATCTATAACATTGAGAGAGACTACCCAAGCGTCATTGTGTGATAGAAGAAGTCCGCTGGCGTCTTCCTTTATGAAGGTGATATCATCTTCCATGACTTCCCGGAGTCTCTTGTTGTGAGTCACCGATATATTCATTTTCTTTGCTACTGAAAAGGTTACGCCATTTACTTTTTTCCTACGAAAATCAGTTTAATAGTGAGTCGAGGCAAGCCTTCTGCTACCTTCAAAGGTTCTGTATTGTCCCAGCTTCGACTGTAGTTGTTCTTGGCTCGATTACTTAAAAATTCCCTAAGATGGTCATTCTTCAACAATGTCGCCACCTCTTCAGAAAGATGTCGGCAATCCCTAGTTATATGGTCTTGAGTCCCATGGTAATCACACCATAAAATTGATCCCTCTAGATTGGATCGGATCTGATTGGTTTCGGGAACCGTGCTTCTTTGATATTCCTCTTTTCCGATACCAACTCTACTAAATTGATATTAAAGTTATAATCTGATAGATATGTAGAGTCTCGGGCCCTGACATCTCCTTCTCTTGTAATGACCTACTGCTCTAGCCACGATATGTTCTTCTATTAGGAGTAAACTTATCCGATAACCGAAACCCTTTCCTTCCACGACCTTCGATTCTTTCATATGGCACAAATCGACAGGACCGTCGATCTGCATCAAAGTCACTTTTTAACTTGTCCTGGTTTTTGTCTCAATCATGTCCCTTAGTTGATATCGGGAACCTGAGCTGACCATCTTCTACCCTTATTTTTGACTCATAACGGCTATGAACATCCGCCCATATAGTTGCTTGAAACTCAAGCAGGCTTTCCTTCAGCTTTCGGGAGGAGTCGGAACTCTACGGATTTAAATCCTTTATAAATGCCTCTGATGCCCACTTATCTGGTACCGCCGGCAACAACATCCCCTCTTTCCAGAACCGGATCACGAATTCTCATAGCAGTTCGGACTCACCTTTCTTAATCCTAAATATGCCCATCTTTATAGCTTGAACCTTCTTTGCTCTAGTGTCAGCCTTAATGAACGAGTATGTAAGCAACTCAAAAGAGCCAATTGAATGCTTGGGTAAGAGAGAATATCATGTCCGGGCCCTTTTTGTATGGGTTTTACCAAACTTCTTCAGTAAGACCGACTCGATCTCATGTTGAGCCAAACTGTTTCCTTTCACAGACGTGGTGTATGTTGTGATGTGCTCTTGCGAATCTGAAGTCCCTTCGTATTTTGGTATGCCCGCCATTTAAACCTTTTTGGAATTAATTCTGGTGCTGCGCTCGGTTTAAATGACAATTGCATGTATTTTTTCGACTCTGGGCCTTTTAGTATTTGTGGTGCACTCGGAATTTGATTCATTCGAGCGTGAAACTCCGTCGCATTTTGATCCATTCATTCATTCATTTCCCTCATAAACCTCATGAGTTTTGTTTTGAAGGGATCATTCCCATTGTTATTCCCAAATCCGCTACATGTCCCTCCGGCCTCGTTGAAACCTACTTCATCCCTTGGGGTGTTGTTATCGACCCTATGAGCTGTTTGGTTTACAGGAGTACTGGAAAGAACCGAGCCCCTTTTGTTCGTGTTATTGGAGGCGCCTACAATGCTTGTTTTAACTCCATCATCCCTCGATCCTGCCTTGAAAGGTTTTTCATGATTTCTTTCTACTGTTCTTTTAGAATTTTAATTGTTTCCACGACATGCTCCTTCTTGGTATCATCAGGAGTCAGTTTCCGCATATGCCGATGATACTGGCCATCTCAAACCTTTCGTTGTGAGTCTCACTGATTAAGTCATCATGTTGAGACAATTGTGCCCCTCAACGTTGTGTGTGATGTTGATATCATTAGCTGCCATGTCTTTTTCACTAAGGAAAGAATTAAAACAATTTAGTAATAACGTAAGGATCAAAGCAATTACGCAACTGTCTAAGCCCCACGGTTGGCGCCAAACTATTTACTCGTAAAATGGTATAGTTAAATTTGCTGCGGGTTTATAGACTAGCGAATTGATTTGATTCAAAAATGATAAAGAAATAAAATTCGAATTGAGATTAGCAATTGAAATTGAAGAAGATGATAAGACTGGCTCCTAATGCAATGTCTTCCGAGGACAAAAATGAGAGCAATGATAGAGTGTAAATAAAGTTGTTGTTTTTTATAGAATTTTTAGTCCCTACAATGGTTACTGAGCCTGCTATTTATAGTTCTACCTAGGGAAACAAGATCCTAGGATCAAGTTCCTCTTTAAATGGTAGTAAAAGAGTCATTGATGAACGAGTAACGGCAAGCCATGAATACAAATATTCTCTGCAACGGTCGCTCACTTAATATTAATGAATATTTCTGTATTGAATGTTATCCGTTGGCAAACCCTTGATCTTCTCCCGTTGACTACGCTCCCTTCGGGGTTTACTCGATGTCGATTACATTCGTTATATCCGGTATTGGTTATTACCTGATTTGCCTTTTGCCTATGTTTGGTTTCACGTGTCATGTTACTATTCGATTATTTTATATAAACCAATTTTGCCATATATAGTAGTCGTCCTATGCCAAGGGTGGTCAAGCGCACACCCTTCGCCGAAAAATTAAACTACATATATAAGTTAAAATACTTAATTTATAAGGCTATATATTATATTTTGAATACCCTTAGCATAGGTGAGTGAGGCAGTCCATCAGTTCAAGGTGTTCAAAGTGACTTATTATTCACAGGTTCAAAGTTCTGTCCATTTTATTTGCCAAAACTAAATGGAGACGACAATGTATGGTCTATTTTTTCAATCCAATTTTTTTAATAAAATTATTCTTAAAAAATTTAAATTTTTTGTAGAACTAAATTTTATAATTTAAAAGTCAAGCTCTACAAAAATTTCTTCCACAAAAGCTCTTTACAAACTACAAATCTTCTTGACTCTCTTTCCTTTGGTTTTATGTTTATTTTTATTATTAAAATTTTTAATGTTGTCTTTTTATTATTTTAATTTTAATTTACAAAATTATAGCTCTATTAGTTTTTTTATAGTTTAGCTAAATATTGCATGGTTTGATCCAAAAATTTTGATAGACCATTTATCAACAAAAAAATTATTGACGTGTTTAAAATTTGAACACCCTTAACGAAATTTCTGACTATGCCATTGAACCTCGTCATATTTTCGTATCAGTGTTGCTGAAGTGGAAGAATTACGGATAGCTAAGCACTCCCTTTTAATAAACAAGTTAATGATAGATAAACATTTGCAACTCCAGCATACTCTTTAGTTGGAATCTTGCACTTAAATGATGTTGTGTAAAAAAAGTTACTTTACAACTTTCTATCTATCAGTTTTCATTGTGCTTTCCATATCAAACTCACCGGGGCGGTCCAACGAATTTTGTAACCTAAAGCCAAATTTTATGAGGGGCTTTAATTTTTTTTAAAAGAATTATTTATTTATTTATTTGAAGTCTATTTTTCTAGCGTTTCTTAGATAAAAAGTTATTAATAATTTTCTAATAATCAATAACTCCTAATAAGTCTTTCTTAATTGACAATATAGCTAATTCATTTAACATTTACTAAGACATTGTTGATCTTAGGTGAATCATTTTCTCCAGACCCCACTAGTGAGATTTTACTGGGTCATTGTTGTTGTTGTTGATCTTAGGTGAGATTTTATCAAATATTAATTTTGAAAATTTCTTTCCGCTGAAACGACAGAAACAAGAGTTATTAACATTATAAAAGAATCCATTTTTTTATTTGACCGGGTGTATCAATTAAAGTGTTATCTTCTAATTGTACGATTTTTCTTAATATTTTTAATTTCGAAAATAAATCTAAACCTTCAATATTGAATTGATTATTATGCTTTAAGAAACATTCAACATTAAGGCAATATTTTTTTAAACTTTTATCATCTGGTGATCTTAATTTTTACCGCAAAATAGAAAACCAAAAATATTTCATAGCTTCGAATTGTTCAAATCTATTTTGAAGTTAAAAAAATAGTCTTGTCTACTATGTATAAACGAATCAACTCCAAAGGACTCTTTGAAAGATTTTGAGATTTTATTATCAACATTCTCATCAATTTGTTACTTCCGACTCCCTTTGTTCCAGTTTACGTAAACCTATTTCCTTTTTTGTCCGTTCCAAAAAGAATGACCCCTTTCTAAATTTGGTAACAATTTAGCTTACATTTACAATTGTACTCTTAATGAGAAGCTTTTATAACCACACAAATACTCTGGGTCCCTTTTTGACTTGTTTTGGATCACAAATTTTAAAAGTCTTCATTTTCTCTTAGACTCCGTTTCCAGTCAAACAAGTTCACATAAATTGGAATGGATGGAGTATATATCATACGTTTCTAATGAAATCCGGGTTTGATATTCATTTCATGTCACGACCCGGATTTTCCGTCCTCGGGAGGCGTGATGGCGCCTACTAATAAAAGTTAGGCAAGCCAACCATTTGGCCAAATTACCTTTTTTCCATTTTAATTCTTTAACAAATGTGAATCAACAGTTTATAAACAACGAAAATTAAACAAGCGGAAGAAATAAACAATTTAAATAATTCCAATACGATTTCTTAAACAAGAACTACCCAGAATTGGTGTCACAACTTCACAGACGGTCTAAGAATACTAGAAACAAAATTTGAAAAATAAATAATACACTGTTTCTGAAATACATAAAGGAAAAGTGATGAAAGGATGGAAGGAGACGCCAAGGCCTGCGGACGCCTGTAGGACTACCTCGTGTTGCCTGTTGAACTGAAGGCAGCAATCTCACTGCGGTCCAAAAGCTACAGTACTGGGATCTGCACACAGTGCAGAGTGTAGCATTAGCACAACCGACCATGTGCTGGTAAGTGTCGAGCCTAACCTCGGTGAAGTAGTGACGAGGCTAGGACAAGACTACCAAATAAACATGTGCAGCTATATCATATACAGCAAATAATAACATCAGAAACTAGTAGTTAAAGATGGGAAGGGGGACATGCTACAGGGGATAACAAGTACTAACAGAATTTCAGTGTATATTTTTTAATATGCAAAATACTCTCAAAATAGCATGTGTGTGCATATATAAGTACGTCTCAAGGTTTTATTATTTTTCTCTTAATTTTTAAAAGATTTTTAAATCAATTTATTGCCCTATTTTATCAAGAAAAACCCAGTAATTATCACCAAAATTATCATTTTGGGTGATTCATTTATTGGATTCTCATATTATACTAAAATATAGCTAGAATAATTTTTGCATATATTTACAAATTTATTTAGTATTTTTAAAGCTAAATTGCATATAATTGCAATATTGGTCTCTTTCAAGATTTAATTGTAATTATATTTATAAAATCGACTCCAGTATTTTTAATTTGATAATTATGTATTATTAATCATTTTATTACCTTTAATTTATTTCCACAAATTGTTTTACTATTTTTTATAAAATAAATAAAGGAAAAATGGCTATTTAAATGTTAGCCCATTTGCATTTCAATTTTAGCCAGATTTGACACCCCAATTAAACCCAATTTCAAATCCAATTACCTAGCCCAAATCCTAAATCTACCTGACCCACGACCCTTTAAAATAACCCGCTCGGATTCCCTTTCAATCCAGGCCCCTAACCCCTAAACCTAATCATTTCCCTTTTGTAGCCGCCCTTGAATCCCCCCCCCTTTTTCTCGCCGTTCTCTCTCAAGATCCCCTCAAACCCTAGCCGTCTCCCTCCGCTTCCACCCTAAAATCACCGGAATCCATGGCTTCCAAAGCCACTGAAGTCTTATACCGGCCTCCTATAACTCCTACACGCCTGGTTACTATAGTTTCAAGGCCTGACCCTAAAGAAGCTTGGCCCAAACTTTGTTCGATTCGAGTTCTATGGCCGTCTCCGACCTTGCTCCGGCCAGCCATGGCTATTCGAGCCTGATCTCGACTTCTCCTGCTTAGATCAATGACTTTCCAAGCCTTTCTCACCATCTGGGTTCTTCTGAAACCCTAAATTTTGAGGTTCTTCTGATTTCTTTAGATCTGTTCTAGATCCGTGTTTTCCCTAAACTTTCAAATGCTTTCTCAAAGTTTCTTTCAAAACTCTGCTATCAAAACCTTTATCTTTTTCGATTTAGGGTTTTGGCAAGATATTTAGAAGTCTCTCTGATCTTTAGCATGTTCTACTGTGTTTCTTATGTTGTTCTTCTACTATGTTTCTTATGTTGATTCTTCTACTATATTTTAAAGTCTTAAGTTCTTTCTTAGGGTTTCTGATTTTATTTTCTTTGTTGATATTTTTGCCTGATTCTCTTGTCTTTCACCTCTACACTCGATTGATGGCAAAATTCCTAAGATTTGGGGTTCATTCGAGTTCTGATATTATTTTCTATGTGATTTGTTTGTTCCTCATCTCCGAACTTGTTTGGTTTCAAAACTCTAATTTCTTTTGACCTATTTAAGTTTCTGAAGTTGTTTCATCTGTTGCTCGACTGAATTTCAAAATCTTTTGTTTCTTTATATGATTCTGAATCCCTGCTAAACTCTTCTAAGGTCTTTCTACTGGACCCTTTGCATGCTATTTGATACTCTCTCCCTTCTCCATTGCTGAGTTACTGAAACTGACCTATGTGACTACCATGTTCCTATAGTCCACTACTTACTGATTTTGCAATTGCATGACACTTTTCTTTGTCCTAAATTCAACCTCGCATGCCTAATACTTGTGTGCTCTTTATATATGCTGAGCTTCTCCTCTAAAATGACTTTCAATTTTTGACTGATTTCAGACCTCCTTGTGTAAGTTTGATTGATTCTTTCCTTGTTTTACTAATTTCCCTATTTCTTGGTTTGATTTGAAAACTTTCCTTAGCCTTTCTAACTTGGTTTATTCATGAACCAGTAATTTCAAATCTCTGACTCCTTGATTTACTATGTACTGATTGATTCTTACCTTATTTGTTTAACTGTGTATTTCAAAGATCCTTCCCTTAATTAAACTCCTATGTATTTACCCCTAATTGTCTACTTTGCACAAGATAGTTATTTGATCTCTTTCCTTAAATGATTTCTGTTCATTACTGTATAAGTTTGAACTCCTTAATTAAAGGAAGTTCTTCTACTGATTGATTTTAATTGGTACATAGTTATTTTCTTGCGTTATTCTCTTCCTGTTTTCAAACTATAAATACCATGCTCTTTCATTGACACAAACACACGAACACTCTTAGTTTTCTGAACTCACACTCACATTCAAAAGGCACTCTCTCTCTCTTGTTACTTGTACTGTGGCCTGTTTTCTTTCAAGTACTGTTACTACTGTATTTTGCTCCTTTGAAACTGGTATGTCCTGATTAAGGTTTTCAGCAACCACAACAATGTGTTTATTTAATATCTTCGCTTGCATGTATGCCTATTGCTTATGTTTAGTTCGGAATTTACTTTAGCATGCTGTAATTTCCTTCCTATTATGAATCCCAAACCCCCTACCCTAATGTGTTTGATGCTAATGGTTTGTTTGAGGCATGCCATTATTAAGTATTATTTTCTATGACTCAAACTTGATTCCCCGAAATCATAAGCTCCATGTCACTACCATATGTTGTGTATTCTTGTTGATTTGTAAGCATAACAACACTCTCTATTGCTGTGCATGCCCAAAATTAGCTAAATGTCTAAGCATATGGACTATTTGCAACTTCCCTATTTCCCTGAACCCCTTTTGTGTACTTGTTTGTAGTTGTTTCCCTCTCCTTCACCCCTTTAGAACTTTGTTCCTCACTTTCACTTTCTCTTAGACTTTAAGTTCCCCCCCCCCCTTCTTGTGAGCCTTGCCTTGGGACCCCTTGAGCTCCCTCTGAACTTGGACACTTGATGCCTGACCCTTCCACACTGCACTTATCCCCATTCTGATAATGCAATTTGGGTGAGAGCATTGCCCGGAGTCCCATTGAGGCTCTTAGGGAACTTTGACACACTCAGATTGGAGAAAGGCTTTGGATCAATGGTCTTTGAGTTGGGTCTATCATGTAACTTAGAGAGGAATTCAGAATCAGGCTTCCTCTAGTTGTACTTTTTCACTTTTCCTGATGTAATTTTATTTATTCTGGTTTGTAATAATTTGTAATAAATATTTGTGGTTGGTTAGTGAAAAAGGGTTGGTAACTATGTATGCAAAGGGTAGAAATCATGACTATATGACTACTATATTCCTACATATTCAACCTCATATAGAAACCATGCCTATAGGATTTTGCATATTTAACCTCACATAGAAACCATGTCTATAGGATTCTGCATATTTAACCTCATATAGAAACCATGTCTATAGAATTTTGCATATTCAAACTTCACTTAGAAATCATGTCTATAAGGCTTCTGCATTTCGACGCTATGTCTACAAGGTTTTAAAATCACTAACGTCCAGAAAGCATTCCTATAGGAGTTTCTAATAAAAAATCTGATTCGCCTCACCCAGTGTTCGATATAAAACCAGTAATAATGGCTACTATCGTTTGCAGAACTTGTAATCAATTCATTTAAATTCTGCATCTCTTTTTCAATAATTTGAGTCCCTCACTTAGCAAGTTTAACGAGTATTCATTCAAACAGTTCATTTCGAGCCTTACTGTTTCATTACTTTCTGAATCTAGTAGATACCATGCTTATAGGATCCTTGTCCAACACTTAGGCAAGCTCTAGGGTAATAAATGTAAACTGAATCTGCTTCTGTTAATAATTACAACCAGCAGGCAGGCCTGATTCAGACCTTTTATCTGAGTTATGTGATAAGCTGAAACTGTCTCAACAATTTCCTCTCACTCGTCTTTAATACCTTTTAAATCAGACCTAAACTGTATGTGTAAGTCATGCTAATTACGTGCTTCTTTGTTTAAGGAGGTATATTTGAGCCTCTGCTTGTTATATGTTTTCCCCAATTTGCAATACGTGTTTTGTATGTCGCCTTAGAGTTTTTTTCCTTTGAAACTACAAATAAGCCTAATATCCCTCCCTTTTAGGATTAGTAGTCCTAAATGTCTCCAGGACTGATAGGATTGGGATGGGTAATAGCATGCAATAAGTAAACGATACCAATCCGCGCTTTAATACCTTAACGGGGTGGGAAGGGTAGATATGGATATGATGACCACGCGATAATGTCACATGTAGCCCCTCATTGAGGAGTGATTACCGGACATTGTGTGGGGTGATCCATATTGTTAATAAACCTAGGACCCCTTTCCCTTATTTCTTTATTTCTTTTATCATTTCAACTTCTTCTTTAAAATAAATCAGCTTTCTTTGCTCTTCCAAACTTTGTTTATTTGCAAACCATTATATGAAACCCCCTCTTATTTGAGCCCTATTTGTCGGCATGTTAATTGCACCCCAAATTCACAATAATTATCTAGCCGGGAACCACACTAGTGGATTCTGAGGGGTACTTAACACCTTCCCCTTAGAATAATTTCAAGCCCTTACCCTAATCTCTAGTTTATTCAAAATCAAACTCTTTTGGTGTCCTAATGCACCCTAATCATTAGGTGGTGACTCTTCAAATGCAAACCCAATTCCCAAAAGGAATGAATTGTCCTTCCAAATGTCATAAACCCGATTTCGCGAGAAAAAGGGGGCGCGACAGCATGGCGACTCTGTTGGGGAGTTTTAGGCTTTTACCATTTCAGACTATTATTGTGAATTTATGCTTCTTTATGCGCAATTATCTGTTTATTTCTTTCAAGCATTCAATTTTCTTTTCGATTGCAAAACTTACTTGTCTTTTTGTTTCTTTCCTTTATTACTTTCCTTTACTGCTTTCCTTTATTACCACTTTAAATTATGAAAAAACTGTTGTATTTACTGTTTTCCTAACGTGCAAATACGTGATAACCTACTTTAATTGTTGCATAATCATGCTCAACATCATATTCCACTCGTGCCAAACAAAATACCATAGCAACTCTTATAATGAGTGGTTGCGCTCTTCTGATATTATCACCCCTTAAATTCGGAAAAGGCGTATTTGCGATAAAACCAGTCGATCAACGGTGTAGTCGATAGTTCCATGCCTTTCCCCGTTGAGTTGTCCGCTCAAGGGTACCAGTCTAAAACCCCATAGAAACCTCACTCTGTTTAAACTGTGCATGCATCATGGTCAAACCTAGCCGAGTCAGTTATGTTGTCCGCATAATGACACTTTAAGATAGCCTTGTCAAAAGTCCACTGAGTTTCCCTAAACCCAAACGGACATCCCCACGTTCTGTGTATTTATTTGGAGAACTAAATGCTTCATGCTACTTGTTGATGTTAAATAGTCAAGTCCGGTAGGGGTATGGTCTTAACCCTTTTGTTTTGTAGAAAATGAAGAACGAGGTCCCCAGTTTTGGAATGGTTAGCATGCCCCCACTCTTGCTAGATTGGTGGAGGAGTCTTCCAACGGATGACCAAATCAATAAATGGAAAGAGAGGGCCGCCAGAGCTAGCGAAAAGTTGGAATATCTGGAATACAGTCTGCTGGAATTAGAAGGAAAAGTGAGGAAGAGAGTCACTGACTGCTAGAACGCTGAGGGAAACGAAGGAGAACACCTGACCAAGGCATTTTTACTGGTGAACCTACGCGAAGTATTTGATCTACGAGAGCATTCAACCTGAGGAAGGTCCTTCTGGGATCAAGTAGATAGGAATTTACTTTTTCGTTTTATGAATGTAATAAGGCCAACTGCCACTAATGATATTTTATTTCCTGTTATTTAGTGTCGATTTGGGATTTGTCTACTTTTTATCAATAAAATGAGGCATTTAACATTCTAAGTTCTCTAAATCAACTTGTCGCTAGGCCTACCTCGAGCACAAAGAGGTTCCCAAATAGGACACGATTTACATTCTTGCACTATGTGTTTAAATATCGTAACATTTTCTTATAATCCTCACTAACTTGTTACCTTTTTGTTTTTACTTTTTGTTTATTTATTCCCCTTCCCCAAAGGTTAGTTAGTGCACTCGGGCAACATTATCTTATTCCACGAGATCCAGGGTCCCTCCACCCACTCCTGCTCTTAGTCCTGTCAAAAACAAGAACAAAGGGAAGATGGAAGATTCGAACAACGCCAGAAAGGAGAACTCAACTGAACGGGTAGAGGTCACTCACGGTCATGGTACTCAGGTTTCCAAAGAAAATGCATCCCAACTCGAACAAAAGCTGCTGAAATTCCAAGAAGAACTTGATCAGGTTTGAAATCTAGCAAGTCTGTCATTTTTCCTTACCTCTCCAGATGTCAATTTCCCAAATGCTCAGAACCCCACACCTCCACAAAATATCTCGAAGCCACAAAACCATCCCGCTCCTCACCACCACTGCAACACCTTCCATACTTCCAACAATACCCCACTGCTCATCCCGGAACCCCAAAACTCCACAAATGACCACTTTCACACCCATCATAACACCCCCATCTACATGGAGACCATGCCACACTCCACCCAACCCATCTCAAGCACACCCGAGTCTGATGATAAAGACTCGCTCATCAGGAACCTGGCTGAAGAACTTAAGAAACTGACTAGCCAAATTCAAGGAGTCGAAGGAAGCAAGGGAATTGAGGGTTTAAACTATGAAGATCTCTGCATACAACCAGATGTTGAGCTGCCGGAGGGGTACAAACCTCCGAAGTTCGAGATGTTTGACGGTACAGGTGATCCGAGGGTCCATTTGAGAACATACTGCGACAAACTAGTCAGAGTAGGGAAAGACGAAAGGATCCGCATGAAGCTTTTCATGGGGAGTCTGAAGGGAGATGCTCTGTCTTGGTACATTAGCCAAGACTCAAAGAAATGGTCAAACTAGGTGAGTATGGCATCCGATTTCATGGACAAGTTCAGGTTCAACACAGAAAATGCGCTAGATGTGTTCTACATTTAGAACCTAAAGAAGAAGCCCACAAAAACATTCTGCGAGTATGCTACTCACTGGAGATCTGAAGCTGCTAAAGTCAGACCCGCCTTAGAGGAAGAATAGATGAACAAATTCTTCGTCCAGGCTTAGTACCCAAAGTATTATGAGCGGCTAATGTTTATTGAAAGCCATAAATTTTCTGACATCATCAAGCTGGGTGAGAAGATCGAAGAGGGCATCAAAAGCGGTATGGTCACGAACTTTGAGGCCTTGCAAGCTACAAATAAGGCTTTACAGTTTGGTGGTGCATCCAAGAAAAGGGACGTAGGGGCCGCAGTGGTTGCACAAAGAACCAAATCTCCCATCAAATACCAAACCTATCTGATGCCTCCACTCACATATCAGCCTACACCAAATTACCAAGCACCCTCACCCTCTTACCAAACTCCACCACCCACTTATCAATCACCTCTAGTTCCCACATATCAGCCTACTTCACCCAGATACTCCCAACCAGCACCTATTTACCAAGCCTACAATGTTCAACCATCCCACTATCAATCACCCCCTACATGCCAAAACTTCCCTAGACCTCGACCAAATTTTGACCGCAGACCTCCTAAACAGTATACAACCATTGCCGAACCCATTGACCAGTTATACGAGAGACTCAAAGCCGCTAGTTATGTCACCCCTATCCCTTCCATAACCCCTGAGAACCCTTCTCAATATGTCAATCCAAAAAAATCTTGTGCATACCATTCCGGCATGAAGGGACACACTATCGACGAATGTCATTCTCTGAAAGACAAGATCCAGGCTCTGATTGACAACAAAATTATTGTGGCAAAGGAACCTGCTCCAAATGTCTGCAATAACCCTCTGCCAGACCATAAGGGTGGAGGCGTTCACATGATCAAAATAAAGGATGATTGGTATCTCGATGGGTCGATTGGGTTGATCATAGAAGGTGATGATCCAAAGAAACCAACAGTTACTTTTAATCCAATCATAGTCCTGATTCAGCCATCTAGGGACGGCCATGGATCCATACCGCTGGGGCTGTAGCATCAACACTGCATCAGGCAGTAAACTTTGAATGGAACCACCAGGAAGTGATCATTCACGGCGACGGTAGCAACCCCATATACAGTCTCCAGACCATTCCATCAATTGAATGGAGAAAAAAGCTGGGAGGAGAGACTTCCCATCACATCTAGAGGGTAAATGCTGTTGACAAAAACAAATGGTGGGATAACAAGATCGAGAGTATACTGAATTAGAATGGGTACGAACCTGGCAAAGGACTCAGAAAGAATCTCCAAGGAATCACTAAGCCTATAAAACTCAAGAAACATGGCACCACTTTCGGTCTGGGATATGAGTACTATACCACATCTGGGATAGGAATTCAACAGCTGGTCGCCACCATGGCGTGGTCCTTACTATCCACTGGAGCAGCCTATACCACATTTGGAGCGGACTTTCCAACCGGCCGATATTATTTATTGGCCAGAAGAAGAGGAAGCATTGGCAGCGGTGAGGAATTTATTCTTAGAAGACAGTGATATGGACTGATGTGTCATTCTCGAGGAGGAGGGGGAGGAAGAACCTTCCATACAAGTCGTAATCAGAGGGGCCCGCCTCAATAACTGGACCATCAGGACAACCAGGGTCTGACGAGCCTCGGGGTAGCAAGGCTAAAACAAGCACTGTTTTGATTTACTAAAAGATTTTTATTTTTCGCATGTTTTCAATTCCTGCGATAAGATCTCCAATGTTCAAAACAATTATTATGCAATTTATCAAAGCATTTTGACTTTTCTTATGAATCAACACTTATTACTATCGTTTTCTTTCATTACTTTACTTATACAGCATTACTATAACTTATCTTGATGAACCGATGACTGTGACATGCAACGAGACAACGCAACAAATGGACATAGATTTAGAGGAAGATGACGTACCAGAAGAGATTTTTAAAGAAGTAGAGAATTTTGAGAATAGACCTAAGTCCAACCTAGACGAAACAGAAGTCGTCAACCTAGGAGATGCAGAAAACATCAAAGAAACACGAATCAGCGTCCACTTATCACCGTTAGAAAAGAAGGAATACACGAAATTTCTAAGGGAATATGAGGACATATTTGCATGGTCGTATGATGACATGACTGGTCTAAGGACGTCTATTATGGCTCACAAACTGCCAACTGATCCAACATGTCCACCGGTAAAGCAAAAGCTCAGGAAATTCAAGCCTGATATGAGTCTGAAAATCAAGGAAGAGGTCACTAAGCAGGTCAAAGCTAAGGTTCTCAGGGTAGTAGAATACCCGACATGGTTAGCCAATATCGTGCCAGTACCAAAGAAGGACGGGAAGGTCAGAGTCTGTGTCGACTACGGGGATATCAATCGGGCCAGTCCAAAAGACGACTTCCCCTTGCCAAACATACACATCCTGATCGACAATTGCACCAAGCATGAATTGCAGTCATTTGTGGATTATTTCGCTGGGTATCATCAGATCTGGATGGATGAAGAAGATGCTGAGAAAATGGCTTTCGTTACGCTGTAGGGAATGTACTGTTACAAGATGATATCGTTTAGCCTGAAGAATGCAGGGGCCACCTACATGAGGGTCATGACTACCATTTTCCATGATATGATACACAAGGAGATAGAGGTGTACGTAGATGATGTTATTATCAAGTCCAAAAAAGCTACTGATCACATGGAGGATTTGAGGAAGTTTTTCAATAGATTGCAAAGGTACAACCTGAAACTGAATCCCGCAAAGTGTGCATTTGGGGTTCCTGCCGGAAAACTACTTGGGTTTATTGTGAGTCGCCGAGGAATAGAACTGGATCCATCAAAGGTCAAAGCTATTCAAGAATTGCCACCGCCAAAGAACAAGAAGGACATGATGAGTTTCTTGGGGAGACTTAACTACATCAGCCGGTTCATAGCACAATCTACAGTTATCTGTGAGCCGATCTTTAAGATGTTGAATAAGGACGCCGCTACCAAATGAACTGATGATTGCCAAAAAGCTTTTGGCAGAATCAAGGAAAACCTATCAACACCACCAGTCTTAGTTTCGCCTAAGCCAGGTAGACCCTTATTACTCTACCTTGTAGTATTGGATGAGCATTCGGTTGTGTTTTGGGGCAGCATGATGAAACGGGGAGGAAGGAGCAGGCCATTTATTACCTCAGTAAGAAGTTCACTCCGTACGAGACCCGGTATTCTCTGTTAGAGCACACCTGCTGTGCTTTGACTTGGGTAGCTCAGAAGTTGAGGCACTACGTCTATGCCTATACTACATATCTCATATCAAGGACGGATCCTTTAAAGTACATCTTCCAGAAGCCCATGCCCACTGGCAAGCTAGCCAAGTGGCAAATCCTGTTGAGTGAGTTCGACATTGTCTACGTGACTCAGAAAGCAATCAAGGGTCAGGCATTGGCAGATCACCTTGCTGAAAATCTCATAGATGGAGAATATAAACCCCTGAAAACGTATTTTCCTGACGAAGAGGTGTCATTCGTAGGAGAAGACATTGTGGAATCCTATGATGGTTGGAGATTATTTTTTGATGGAGCAGCAAATTTCAAAGGAGTCGGCATAGGAGCAGTCCTAGTATCAGAAACCGGTCAGCATTATCTGGTGTCCGCCAAACTCAGGTTCCCATGCACCAACAATATGGCCGAGTACGAATCCTGCATCATAGGGCTCAAAATGGCTATTGACATGTGTGAGCACGTGATTTT
This sequence comes from Nicotiana tabacum, assembly GCF_000715075.1. NCBI lineage: Eukaryota > Viridiplantae > Streptophyta > Magnoliopsida > Solanales > Solanaceae > Nicotiana > Nicotiana tabacum. The sequence continues at coordinate 111,272,493 of NC_134087.1, read as the reverse complement.
TTCCCTAAGCCAATTATTCCCAAAAATTCAAACAAAATGGTTTTTCTTTATTTTTACAATTTTTGTGCATTTTGGTGCCATTTTCTGATAATTGTTGCATTTTATTTGCGCATGTTAATTTTTATAAAATACAAAAATATGCATTTTCGCATTTAGGTTTAGTTTTATATTTTAGTATCAATTAAGGGTTAATTTGTTTAGAACAAAACATGAAAAATCACAAAATTAGTTCACTTTTGCATTCTAATGATTTTTATTGTGAATTTGTCATGAAATAGTTTTTAAAACAATTTTAGGAATTAATTAGTCTTTATTTTGAAATAATTAGGATTTCATGTTGGTATTACATCTTTATAAAAATTAGAAAAAATTATAAAAATTTAAAAAATGAGAAAAAGGAAATAAAAGAGAAAAGAAAATAAGAGTAGGAAAGTGGTCTTAATAAAGACCCAAATTTGGGCCAATTCATTGATAATTTTCAGGCCCAAACGCCCTTAGACCATTCCAACCAGATCCAGGCCCAATGCTGCAATACCCGGCCTACCCCTATCCTAACCCAAACGACGTCGTTTTGTAAGCGATACGATCCTGACCGTTCATCTGCCTTGTATCAACGGTTCAGAGTCCATATAAATTTTGAATAAAAGTGTCTGAAGGACACTCACAAACCCTAGAGACAGATGCCTCCTTCCTCGTACAGCCTTGAGCTCGCCGGAATCCTCGCCGGCGGGAAACGCCATTTATGCCATCGACCACCAAAATAACATCACGAGACCTCCTCTTCCCCCTCGTCATGAATCCACCATCCGTTTCCTTCAAATCTATCCCTAGATCATCGAATCTTTGATCAAAGGTTTCCTGCCAAAACTCAAAGTAACCCAATCACCATCAAATTTATACCTTGTGACCGCCGGAACCTACTCTACCCAATCCCCATACCCGTTGGTCTCAAATCTTCCTAGATTGGTTCAAATATCAATTTTAAATTTTCCGGCCAAAAACCCTAACGCAAAATCTTTGTGACTTTGGACCGTAATATCCTTAACCATGTGTTTTCTTGTGAAAACACATGGTTAGGGATGCTACGTGTCAAAAATCTGGAAAGATTCGGACGGCAGTGGTTGGCCGGAGTTTTCCCTCCATCGGTGAGTTTCTTTGTTCATCGCTTTGTTCAGTTTTGTTTTGTGTTGATTAGTTTAGTTGAATGTCAATTAGTTTAATTCATAACCTTGTTTGTTGAACAATCAGTTAGGATTAGAAGTCATGGCCTCACGCTTTCTGTTGTCTGTGGGTTTAGCTAGTGAATTCGATTAGAATAGTTTGTGTATTTGTTTATTCTTCATATATTTCTATCAATATTGGGCGTGGGCTTGTCAGTCGATTAGTTCAAACTCTGAATTAATCGGGGCTTCTTTGGTTGGTGGCTTCATGCTAAGTAGTTTGTTTTAATAATTGGATTGTTCGGAATTTTGTTTGATTTGGGGTAAATGTTTGAAGTTTTGTTTAAATCTCGGCTGTTTGAGTAGTATGGTTATAGCTGAAAACAAGATAGTAATTCTAGTTGGATGAAATGGGTAGTTTCTTTAAGGACTTGTAATTTCAAAGCAGGAGTAAAGGTAGTATAGGAATTGCTTAGCTAAAAGAGCATCCTAGAGGCTTCTAGAATGGGGTACAAGTGTAGATTTCAATAATTGTGATGCATTTACTTGTTTAGCAAGTCAAGAATAGAGGGACTAAACTGAAAATAAGGGAGGCACTAAAAAAGAAGGCCTAAAATTTGATCTACTCTCTCTTGTTGCCTATAAAAGGGCATGAAATGCCTTAGGGAAGAGGTCTTCTTCCTTCAGCTGAGAGCCCCAAAATCCCCTCAAAAAAATAAAAAAAAAAACAAAAATTTAGTCTAAGCTTCCCAGGTTAGTTTTGAATCTCAGATTAGAAATACTGGATCTGAAACTCCCGGTACATTCGAGAAAAAACCCAAAAGAAAGTAGATAAAATCCCAGCAAATATACAAATCACTGTTACATTGGTTTTGGGACTTAGTTTTGATCGATTTTCTTCTCCTTTGATTGTTAGAGTGCTCTGGACCATGTTGGTTTGTTATTAAGCATTTTGGATTGAATTAAACTGGGATTTATTGGAGTTTGATGGTTGCTGATGCCTATGGATGCCATTTGAGTTCGTTTGTTTGGCATTAATGCTGTTTTGGTCAATTTCTCCTTCTTGTTTGGTACTTGGGTTGCTGATCTGCTTGCTGGGTTGAAACTATTACTGCGGTTCAATTATTTCTGCTGCCTGTTGCTGATCCTTCTTATTCCCCATTTGTTTCGTTACTTCCAGGTACTTATCTCTAGCATTGAGTGGTGTATGTGTTTACAAGCTGAATAAAACTGAATTGAAAAAGAGATTGAAGTGCAAGTATTGTGTTGTTACTTTAAGTCATACACTGTTTCCTTGGTGTTCATTTGGAATGATTAAATTTGTACCGGATATGTAATAATAGGACTGATGTTGTAGTTAATTTATGGGCTGTTAATTGGTTTAGGCAATGGGCAGTTGGAACTGGTCATTGATAATCCATATCTCTTGTTAGATCATGTTAGTAAATATTGGTTTAAGCTCATATTCGAATTAATATGGTGTTGTTGACCCAGTCAATCAATGAAGCAGATAGGTCCATTTGGATTGATTATTGTTAGCTTATGAACGTATTTGTATAACAACTGTGATTTGTGCAAATAGTTGATAATAAAAATAACAACAGTTTGTTTCTTAAAAGTCAGGAAGTAATTGAAGTGTGAAGCTGGTGGTTAGATTTAAATTTTGAAATGCATAAAAATGATAAGTTTGAGTCAATACACGAATTTCAGTTTAATATTAACGTTTCTGGTGCTAGAGTCGAAAACAGCCTTTTGTTTGGCAAGTTTGTTGTTCAAATTTGATACTACACTTTCGTTATGTTCGTGTTATTTTACAATTCATATGGTAGTAAGCTAAATAAAAATAATTGTTCACTTGTGTTTTGATTGGTTAAAACCGAGATCCGAAGTGAGGTAATGCTAAAAATAGTGAGTTGGTGTTTGGATCGATTGGGGTGAACGTCGTGTTGTTTCCGTCCAGGTTCGAACCTGGGCTCATTGGTATGTGTTTGCGTGAGAATTGGGCCTTCTTTGGCATTGGGACTATTAGTGTCCATGTAAGCCCATATGTTGGGGACAGTCTTTCTTATAAAGAAAGTTACCGACGTATTAATCAATTATTATTTTCCGAGACAAAAACAAATAGTAGAAAATCATAGCCACTCTAGGATCGGCCTTTAAAACAAAATGAGACGAGCGTCTCTAGATAGATAAATAGATTATGGGGCCCTCGATAAATAGTTATTAAAATACTTAGAATTCGGGAGGGCCGTTTAGTGAATTTCACGGCCTTCCCCAAAATAATATTACGTTAGAATTTTTAGGCGCGATTTTAATTAAATTACATTCTTAAACTCGGGTGCGCATTGATGCGACCCAAATCCAAATCTCGACGAAGTCGAAATGTGTTGACAACCACGGGTGCATTGATTGCGACGTGGTTCGAAACGCGTTTTCATGACGTCGCAATTCTTGTAAAATAAATAATGATAAAAAGCGGTTTACGAATAAAAGGCACATAAGCTAGCAGGTATTAAAATCAGATAAAATCAAATGCAACAGTTAAGCGACCGTGCTAGAACTACGGAACCAGGGAGTGCCTAACACCTTCTTCCGGGTTAACAGAATTCCTTACTCGGATTTCTGGTTCGCAGACTGTAACAGAGTCATATTTTTCCTCGGTTCGGGATTCAACCGGTGACTTGGGACACCATTAATCTCCCAAGTGGCGACTCTGAATATTAATAATTAAATCCCGTTCCGATTGTCCTTTAATTGGAAAAACTACTTTACGCCCTTTGCGGGTGTAGGTAGAAAAAGGAGGTGTGACAGCTCTGGCGACTCTGCTAGGGACCGAACCCAGAATCTCTGGTTCAGGGTTCAGAATTCGAGCTTAGATAAATTGTTGTATTTAATTGTATCTGATTTTCCTACATGATTTATGCTAAATGTGCTGAATGTTACCGCTTTGATATTATCTAAACTGTATATAAACTATGCCGACACCCTTCTCTCTTCACCTCCCGGGATGTGCTTACTGGTTGAGACTCCCTATTCTATTAGTGTCATACCTTAAAATAAGAAAGAGGCCGGACAAGTTACGAAGCCGGATGACCTTTTGGTTCCCGGTAAGTTGCCCCCTCCTCGACTCGAGTTGTCCACTCGGGTACACAGTCTAGAACACCGACCCAGGTTTTGAACATAGAATAACGTGACTTCATGCCGGATCCCTAGTAGGAACACTTATTTGCATCACGTTGCATTTGACTTAGGGGAATCAACACAGGGGTTGGGTCCGTCTAGGACTAGCAACCTGAAATGAAAAGACCATCCTGATGCATCCTACTTGCTCTGTACATATATTTGTTTCGAACTTGCATTTTGACCGGTTTCTGAATCTCGGGAATGTTGGAAAATTGAAAAAAAAGAGAAAAGAGGAAAAAAAGAAGAAAATATCAGTTAGGGAGTTAATTGATTATTTTAGAAATAAAAAATCAATGACCAATTACTGGCGAAACTCTTCCGAAAAGGAAAATGTTTATAGAAAAAGAGTCTTTGTTTTAGTTTGAAAAACATAAGTTGTTTCATTATTTTGTCGAAAAGGAAAGAAAAGAGTCTGTTATTTTTAGCTTGGAAAATAGGTTGTGTTATTTGTTGAAAAGGAAAAGAAAAAGAGTCTTGTTTCTAAAATAGTTTTTATTCGCTTATGCTAAAAATAAAAATGGAAAAGAGTCATGTTTTAAAAATAGTTCGGTTAATTTGCCTGAACTACGCATGGTTTGATTCTCACAGGGCGTGAGATACGTAGGCAACCCTCAACGGGTCCAACCTTTCCTTTGCATAAAATAGTCAAAAAAAAAATGTGTCAAAATTTTATTTTTGGGTCATAAATAAATTGGGTGATGCTATTTTGTCAAACATAGCCAAATGTTCCCAAACGGAACGCCGGAAGGCTGACCTTGCATACATGGCCACCTTTGGTCATGTTTTCATTTTTTTTGTTTTTCGACCCTCACAGCCTTAAGTTTTCGTCCGCAAGGCGTTGAAAGGCCGTGTTGCAATGAGAGTCAAGTTCTTCGCTTGAAAATATATAGGTAATTTTGAGTCGAAAATATAGATAGTTTTTTTTGAGTCGAATAAAAGTTTTCTTTTTGCTTAAACGCTTTAATAAATGTGCAGGATGAGCACGATGATAAATGAGCCCTTTTCAATAATGACCAAAATCCCTTTTGAGCTGCAATTATGGTGGAATGATTTAGGCAAAGAGGGGAAAGACGAAGTGAAAACATATTTGAAAGACCTTCCGGATTTATTAAACATTCAGCCTCGGGGGGATATCATCAGGGCATTGGTCGCCTAATGGGATTCAGCACATAATGTATTTCATTTCTCAGACTTTGAGCTCACCCCAACATTGGAAGAAATAGCGGGGTATATTGGAAGTGATCAAGCTCCATTGAGGTTCAAATACTTGATTGCTCCTAGGGCCATTACCATACACCGGTTCTTGGATTCCTTGAAAATACCCCGAACAGTTCTTCATCCAGATTTTGCAAAGGGTTTCTGCAGTTTCCGCTTCATATATGATAGATATGGCCACGTGGGCGGGTTCAATAATCCAGACTTTAAGCTATGCAGTAGAAGCAACCGACAAAAATGGGAGGAACACAGACAGGTGGCATTTATGATAGCCTTTTTGGGCCTCATAATATTCCCAAGGAAAGATGGTAATATTGATTTGAAAGTAGCGGGGGTCGTCAGTACCTTGCAAACCATGGGGAAAAGCACGTTAGCACCTATGATCGTGGCTGACATCTTCCGGGCTCTCACTGCGTGCAAAGCTGGGGGCAAATTTTTTGAGGGATGTAACTTGTTGTTACAAATGTGGATGACTGAGCATTTGTGCCCTCGCTCTCAGCTATTGAGTTATGGTTCGGTTGAGAAAACTTGTATAGGAGAATTTTACACAAGAATCAAAGGGGCTAGTCTACCTGAAGGAGTCACGGCCTGGACATCATTATTTCGGAACCTCAATGCCAGCCAGATACAGTGGGTGCTTGGATGGTTGCCTGTCGAAGAAGTCATATATATGCCAGCAGCCCGGCCGCATTTTTTGTTGATGGGACTCAAAAGCATCCAGCCCTATGCACCATATCGGGTTCTGAGACAACTCGGGAGGTATCAAGTAGTACCGAGAGATGAAGATCTGAGTACCCAAGTGGTCGAAATTAGTCCTGACGGTCGGTTCCCCGAGGAAGAGGTTCGCCAAATCTGGAGTGAGTGTCAACATTTGATGGCAAACACTTGTGTGTCTGATAGGGTTAAAGGGAAAGTTGCCCCAGGGTATCATGATTGGTTTAGAGGTGACGTGGCATGTGGGAGACCGGCTAAAAGACCTCATCTCGAAGATTTTGCCAAGTCGTCCCAAGAGTAGTGGGACTGGTTAGCAAAGGAAGAAGGCTATCGAGTTGAGATTGGTAAACTAAAGCAACAAGTTGAGAGTCTGAAATTCGAGAACAGTGTACAGGTTGCCGCGGATCAAGGTGAAAAGAATAGACTGGATCGAGAAAATGAAGCACTTAGGGCCCAAATCCGGCAATTGAAGATAATCGTCGATAAGCAACCGAGGAGCCGATCCGATGAGCAATTGATAAAAATATTGGAAAACGAAGTCAGGGAATGGCGGGATGAATTAGAAAAATCTGAGAATGTCATGGCAGAACTTAAAGCACAGTGGGCTACAAGAACAGAGGAGCGTCGCCAGTACTTGAATCAATTGAAAAGGGACCATGAGAAAATTGTTGCCAATTTAAAGAGAAAAGTGGTTGCCCTTGAGGGTAAAGTGGTTAGGCAGGCTAGAGATTTTGAAATTGAAAGTGGGCATTGTTACGACTTGTTGGCCCAAATGGAGGTAGAAGTGCAGCGGTTGCAAGATCAACACCTGCAGGATTCTCGAGCTTTAAAGACGTGCAGCGAACAGATAAGACGCTTGCTCATAGAAAAGAAGCAAACAAAAGATAGGATTAGAGCCATTGCTCATGCCATTTTCAGGAGATGCCGGGTTTGTGAATACATGACCTATACTACTTTTATATCAGCAGTAATGATCTATGTGAAGCGAACCATGAATGAATTAGAGCAGCTTGAAAGGGATTTGGATCCTAGGCCCGCGGCGAGGCCGAACGACGCCCCGCGGACACCTAAGTTTGAAGCACTAGAGTATGCATAGTCCGTGTCTGTAATTTTTTACCATTTTGAGTCAGTCTTTTGTATGTACGTTATCTTTCCGGGTCAAGTACGTCTGCAGTCTTAGAGTCTGTATTTACTTTTAATTTGTGTCTGTTAGTTTCATTCCAAAAAGTGTTTAGTTTGTAATAGTTTGTTTTAGTAATGAAAATTGAAAATTTCAAAAAAAAATTCTTATTTCCATCCTTTATTTTTGCATTTATTTTCATGAACTACACTTGGTCTGATTCGTGCGGGGTCACGATACGTAGGCAATCTCCATAGGATTCGACCGTAATCGTAAGAGAAAAAAAAAGAAGAAAAAAAAAGAAAAAGAAGAAAAATCAAAGAAAGAGAGAAAGAAAGAAAAGAAAGAGAAGAGCACAAGAGAGGGATGAGGTGAGGAAATTTGAAAGAAGGGTAAAAAGAAACAAGGAACGAAGTGCTGGGATGACGCATGCAATCGAGCAAATGCATAATAGAAATGATTAACTGTATAAGTGCATTCATGCCAACGTGCGGTTGTTAAATCTGTTAAAACTTAATCACTGACAAAGTGGTTGTCTAAATGTGTGAGTTCAGGCAGGTGGTTAGTTGATTGGCAATTCTGGCAACTCACCCGTACAACACCCGGTCGAAAGATCAAGTAAAAATGACAGGGCAGGATTCGGAAATCAGCATCGTAGACCCTTCAAATGAAGTTGAGGTAATAGATGTGGGTGCTATGAAAGAAGAGATGAGGAAATTGAAAGCACAAATGGCTGAAATGCATCGGGCATGGTCTCAGGGACATCCAGCACCACTATATCCCGCTAATCCATCTTACATCCCACCCCTGGCTCAAGCTCAGGAGCCTACCACTCCCCACGCATCTTCAGCCTTCCCCTATCATGCCCAAGGTTATGGTACCACTTCATACGCTCCCCCAGCTCCACCCTCCAAACAGAACCCTCCACCACCCATGGTTCCAGCCTTTGTGGCACCTCCTCCAGCCCCATTACATAGATCGTCCAGTGAGCCGCTATTCCAAGCTCACGACACCCAATATTACCCTCCCGAACCCACTTTCAAAGCGCCTGAGCCATATACCTATTCTCCATATTTTGAAATCCCGGGAGAGGTTGAGAAACCGGTTAAGAATACAGAACAGGAGAAAGTGATTCATAAAGTCAAAAGCCTGGAGTAATCCTTCAGGAACATGCATGGTCTAGGTAACCAAGTCAGTGTCGCATACAAAGATTTGTGCCCTTTACCTGATGTTTAGTTGCTTGCGGGGTTTAAAATGCCGAAGTTTGACTTGTATGAGGGGCACGGTGACCCAGTTGCCCATTTGCGTGGCTTTTGTAGCAAAATGAGAGGTGCTGGGGGAAAGGATGAATTGTTGATAGCATATTTCGGTCAAAGCCTGAGCGGGTCCGCGCTGGAATGGTACACGAGACAGGACCCCGACCGATGGTATACATGGGATGATTTGGCACAGGCATTCATTGGCCATTTTCAATATAACCTTGAGATAGTCCCCGACCGTTTATCATTGTTGAAACTGGAAAAGAAGCCTGGGGAAAGTTTTAGAGAGTTTGGTTTCCGCTGGAGGGAACAAGCTACAAGGGTTGATCCTCCAATGAGGGAGAGTGAGATGGTAGATTACTTCTTGCAAACATTGGAACCTACCTATTTTAGTCATCTGGTGACATCCGTCGGAAAGTCGTTTAATGAAGTGGTAAAGATGGGAGCCATAATTGAAGAGGGATTGAAATCTAATAAGATCTTGAGCTACTCAGCATTGAAAGCAACCACCCAGGCCATCCAAAGCGGTACTGGTGGTGTGCTTGGAAAGAAGAAGAAGGAAGAAGTTGCTACGGTTGAAGCTAATGCTTGGTCCAGGTCCAATAACCCTCCACTCTATTACAACCAACCCAGACCCCACCACCCAAACTACCAATATACCCCATATGGCCCACCGCAACACTACTATCTACCACCAGAACCACACTTTTCTATCCACCACGCCCAGACCTACACTCAGCCTCCGGTGCACTCGCAATGGCGTGCACCGAATCCCCAAAACACACATCCATTCCCACAAAACACCTATCCACCTCCTAGGGAAAACAGACCAGGAACCAGCTTCCACCCAAACCAAGCTTTTAGAAGTGAGAAGGCCCCAAGCAGGAAAACATTTACTCCGCTGGGAGAATCTTACACTGCTCTCTTCCATAGATTGAAACAGTTGGGAATGTTGACCCCAATTGAGTCCAAAGCACCAAACCCCCTTCCCCGAAACCTGGACCATTCTGTTAGCTGCGAGTATTGCTTAGGGATGCCGGGGCATGATACTGAAAAATGTTGGAAGTTGAAAAACGCGATACAAGAGCTCATTGATAATCGCTGTATTGAAGTACAGGCTCCAGAGGCCCCAAACATCAATCAAAATATGTTACCAGCGCATTATGAGGCCAATATGATCGAACTGATACATAAGGGGACAGAGCCTAAAAAACCTTCGCAGGTGGTTATGGTGATTCGTTCTACGGAAGCCAAAGAAAAGACAGTGAGTGCAAGGCCAGTGGTTCAGTTAAAAGCAATAAAAGATAAACCAGTGTTGGTAATGGGAAAGGGACTATTTAGTGCTGCAAAAAAGCCAGAGCCAGTCAAGTTAGTGGTACTAGGGTCATCATCTGCACCCGTGGTGGTTGTGAAAGGGGCCTACGTAGAACCAGTTGTCATAAAACCAGTAGTCCAGTTACCCATGGTTGATAGCAAAGCCATACCGTGGAAATATGACAAGGTAGTGGTGACATACAAAGGAAAGGAAATTGAGGAAGAGAGTTGTGAAGCACAAGGACTAACTCGGTCGGGACGTTGTTTTGCTCCCGAAGAGTTGAGAAAGGCTAAGGGCGCTAAAGACAATCCAGTGCCAATCAAAAAGGCGATGACGGAAGAAGAGGCGGAAGAGTTTCTGAAAAAGATGAAAGTGCAAGATTATTCCATTGTTGAACAACTGAGAAAAACACCGGCCCAAATCTCGTTGTTGTCTTTATTGATTCATTCTGACGAGCATTGCCGAGCTTTGATGAAGATATTGATTGAGGCTCATGTGCCCGACAAAATTTCAGTGAACCATCTGGAGACAATTGCCAACAAAATCTTTGAAGTGAACAGGGTAGCATTTTCTGATGATGAATTGCCTGTGGAAGGCACAGAGCACAATAAAGCTCTCTATTTGACGGTCAAGTGTGAAGGCTCAATGGTTACTCGGGAACTGATTGATAACGGGTCAAGTGCTAATATTTGCACGTTGTCCACATTGAACAAGTTGAAGATCGATGATGATAGAATCCGCAAAAATAGCATTTGTGTTCGAGGGTTCGACGGAGGGGGAACAAACACAGTAGGGGACATTGTACTCGAATTGACTATTGGTCCAGTCGAGTTCACTATGGAATTTCATGTGTTGGATGCTGCAGTATCCTACAATCTTTTGTTGGGTCGACCATGGATCCACGCGGCCAAAGTCGTGCCTTCCACGCTGCACCAAATGGTCAAGTTCGAGTGGGACAGACAAGAAATTATGTTATATGGGGAAGATCCCACATGCGCCATGAATGATGCCATTATGCCCTTTATAGAAACTGAAGATGATAAGGGACCATGGGTTTATCAGGTCTTCGACACGGTCCCGGTGAGCAGAGTGCCCGAGGGTAAAAGCATTCTATGTCCCAAGGTGGCAGTTGCGACCGTCATGGTAGTATAAGAAATGTTAAGTAACGGGTTCGTACCAGGGAAAGGTCTGGGAGCTGAACTTCAGGGCATTATTCAACTTGTTTCCCTGCCCAAATATCTGGACACCTTCGGATTGGGGTTCAAACCAACAGCGGCAGATGTTAGAAAGGCCCGTAAATTGAAAAAGAAAGCTTGGGTTCTTCCCAAACCAATTCCACGCTTGTCCAGGTCCTTCGTCAGACCGGGTAGCAAGAAACAGTCATTGGCAAAGGTGTCAGGTTCACTGATTGGGGCAGAGGGGAATTTGGATAAGGTGTTCGAGAGGGTATTTGCTGAAGTGAACATGGTTGAGGCCGGGGAAGGGTCAAGCGGAGCAGATATACAGTACATCGGACCACGTGCTAACATCAACAATTGGGAAGCTACTCCTCTTCCAATTCGGAGGGAGTCGTGGTAGTGGGTTTTGTTTTCTTTTTGTCACCTGGATTATTCCAGGGTTTGTAATCCAGTTGCTATGTTCCGTCCGTTTGGATGAGTTAAAACCTTGTTACCTTTACATTCAATGAAATGCAATTTTCTTCGTTCCGAATTTTGTTTCCATTTTTCTTTTCTTTTGTACAGTTCTTTTTATGCTGATATCAATGATATGACATGCATGAAGAATCTTCGGCCCAGTTTTAAAAGCCAATCTAGCTCGGAAGTAATAATACAAGAAATCGAGTGTGATGATGGGGTGGATTGTAACAACGATGAAGCTTATGAGGAAATTAGTAAAGAATTAAGTCATTTTAAAGAAAAACCCAAACCTAACCTAAATGACACAAAAGCAGTTAATCTAGGGGACCAAGACAATGTGCGGGAAACTAAAGTAAGTGTTCATCTGGAGCCACAACTCAAGGAGGAGATAATTAAAGTATTGCATGAGTACAAAGATGTTTTTTCATGGTCATATGATGATATGCCAGGTCTAAGCACCAATTTGGTGGTTCATAAATTACCCACTGATCCGGCACTCCTCCCTGTCAAGCAGAAGCTGAGAAAGTTCAAAACGGACATAAGTGTGAAAATCAAAGAAGAGATTACCAAGCAGTTTGAGGCAAAGGTCATTCAAGTTACACGGTACCCCACTTGGTTAGCTAATGTCGTGCCTGTGCCGAAGAAAGATGGCAAAACCAGGGTATGTGTCGATTATCGAGATCTTAACAAGGCAAGTCCAAAAGATAATTTCCCACTGCCCAACATCCATATACTGATTGACAATTGTGCCAAACATGATATCGGCTCTTTTGTGGATTGTTACGCGGGTTATCATCAGATTCTAATGGACGAGAAAGATGCAGAAAAGATGGCATTCATTATGCCGTGGGGAACGTATTGTTATCGGGTCATGCTATTTGGTTTGAAAAACGCTGGGGCAACTTATATGAGGGCCATGACGACCATATTCCATGATATGATACATAAGGAAATCGAGGTATACGTGGATGATGTGATCGTGAAATCTAGACAGCAATCCGACCATGTCAGAGATTTGAGAAAGTTCTTTCAAAGGCTTCGCAAGTACAATCTTAAGCTCAATCCTGCAAAGTGTGCTTTTGGGGTGCCATATGGGAAGTTGTTGGGGTTTATAGTCAGCCGGCGGGGTATTGAATTAGACCCGTCAAAGATCAAAGCCATTCAGGAACTGCCACCTCCAAGAAACAAAACCGAGGTGATGAGTTTGTTGGGAAGATTGAACTATATCAGCAGGTTCATTGCTCAGCTCACGACAACTTGTGAGCCAATTTTCAAATTGTTAAAGAAAGACGCTGCGGTTAGATGGACTGATAAATGTCAGGAGGCTTTTGATAAGATAAAGGCGTATTTGTCGAATCCACCCGTGTTGGTCCCGCCAGAACCAGGGAGGCCTTTGATTCTATATCTGACAGTTTTGGATAATTCATTCGGATGTTACGGGCAGAAAGGAGCAGGCTATCTACTATCTCAGCAAGAAGTTCACATCTTACGAGGTTAAGTATACTCATCTGGAAAGGACATGTTGCGCCCTAACTTGGGTGGCACAGAAGTTGAAACATTATTTGTCATCTTACACTACTTACCTTATATCTCGCTTGGACCCGTTGAAGTATATTTTTCAGAGACCCATGCCCATAGGGAGGCTTGCAAAGTGGCAGATCCTGCTTACAGAGTTCGACATTATCTATGTAACACGGACTGCAATGAAAGCACAGGCACTAGCCGATCATTTGGCTGAGAACCCCGTCGATGAAGATTATGAACCTTTGAAAACTTATTTCCCTGATGAAGAGGTGATGCACATTGATGAATTGGAACAAGCTGAGAAGCCAGGATGGAAACTTTTCTTTGATGGGGCTACAAATATGAAAGGCGTGGGAATAGGAGCGGTACTTATTTCTAAAACAGGTCAGCATTACCCTGTTACAGCTCGGCTTCGTTTCTACTGTACGAACAACATGGCAGAATATGAGGCGTGTATATTGGGATTGAGATTAGCTGTGGATATGGGTGTACGGGAAGTCTTGGTCATGGGTGACTCGGACCTACTGGTACACCAGATTCAAGGAGAATGGGAAACACGGGATTTGAAGCTTATACCGTATCGGCAGTGTCTGCATGATTTTGTCAACGTTTCCAGGCCATAGAATTCAGGCACATTCCAAGGATTCATAATGAGGTTGCTGACGCTTTGGCTACTTTGGCGTCGATGTTGCATCATCCGGATAAGGCTTATGTTGATCCATTGCAGATTCAGGTCCATGATCAGCATGCTTACTGTAATGTGATAGAAGAGGAAATTGACGGTGAGCCGTGGTTCCATGATATCAAAGAGTACATTAGGGCGGGCGTATATCCGATACAGGCCACCGGTGATCAGAAAAGAACAATTCGGTGATTGGCAAGCAGGTTTTTCTTTAGTGGAGGAGTGTTGTACAAACGAACTCCGGATCTCGGGTTATTAAGATGCATTGACGCGAGACAGGCTACATCTATCATGACTGAGGTACATTCTGGAATTTGTGGACCGCATTTGAGTGGGTACGTTCTAGCAAAAAAGATTCTCCGAGCAGGTTATTATTGGCTCACTATGGAGCGGGACTGTATCAGGTTTGTGCGTAAGTGCCATCAATGCCAAGTGCGTGGAGATTTGATTCACTCTCCACCATCAGAACTACATACGATGTCCGCACCATGGCCTTTTGTTGCATGGGGCATGGATGTTATTGGGCCAATTGATCCAGCAGCATCAAATGGGCACAGGTTTATTTTGGTAGCTATAGATTATTTTACCAAATGGGTGGAAGCTAATACGTTCAAGTCTGTGACTAAGAAAGCTGTAGTCGACTTCGTGCATTCAAATATCATCTGTCGGTTTGGTGTTCCAAAGGTAATCATCACGGATAATGGGGCTAATCTTAATAGTCATTTGATGAAGGAGACATGTGAGCAGTTTAAGATTACCCGTAGGCATTCTACTCCATACCGTCCCAAGGCAAATGGTGCGGTTGAAGCAGCCAATAAGAATATAAAGAAAATACTCCGGAAGATGGTTGAAGGATCTAGACAGTGGCATGAGAAATTACCTTTTGCATTGTTAGGATATCGCACCACCGTTCGTACCTCGGTGGGGGAGACTCCTTATTCATTGGTATACGGCACCGAGGAAATAATACCCGCAGAGGTGGAAATCCCGTCTCTGCGAATCATTGCAGAAGCTGAGATCGATGATGATGAATGGGTGAAAAGCCGTCTTGAGCAGTTGAGTTTGATTGATGAGAAGAGATTGGCATCAGTGTGTCATGGCCAACTGTACCAATGAAGAATGACAAGAGCATACAACAAGAAAGTGCGTCCAAGGAAATTCGAAGTCGGACAGTTAGTACTGAGGAGGATTTTGCCTCATTGGGCTGAAGCAAAAGGAAAGTTTGCCCCAAACTGACAGGGACCATTTGTAGTAACCAGAGTGTTGTCTAACAAAGCATTGTATTTGACAGATGTGGAAGGAAAATGTATAGAAATGGCCATCAATTCCGATGCGGTCAAGAGATATTATGTATGATTTCTTTATTTCTGAATGTATCTGTTTGTACTTGGTATATCTTAAAGATTGAAATGATGAAGGCGTTTTGTCCTTCTATCCAAACACTCTTATCCCTTGTCATCCCCTTTGAGCCTTACCTATTTTTCATACCCCTCTTTCGGAATCAATGGCACTATCAGGGAACACAGGTGCTGAACATAAAAGAAAAAAGAGAAAAACAAAGGAAAAGAAAAAGAAAGAAAAGAAAAGAAAAGAAAGAAGAAGAAAAGAAAAAGAAAGAAAAGCAAAAGAAAAGAAAAAGAAAGAAAAGAAAAAAGAAAAGAAAGAGGAAGAAAATAAAACAAAAGAGAAAAAGAAAAACACAACAACAAAAGTTAATTATGATACAGTGAACTACGTTTGACTTGATCCCGAAAGGGTACGGAGGCAGCCTTACTCCGAGGTTCAGTCATACCAAAATAGAAATCCAAAAATCCTCAAGCAAGAAACTGGGGCAGAAGTTGTGATTGTTGTGAAATTTGGATTCCGAAAGTTGTAATTTGAACCCATTTGAATTGTTTTGAGCCTTTCATACCTTTATTTCTAACCCAATCCAAAAGCCTACATTACGGTCCAAAGGAAAACCTTCTGATCAATTTTTGATAAAATGCCAAGTCGAGCAGGTAGCGGTAATTCGTGGCAATGGCAACACTCTGGTTCAAGCAAGAAGAACAAAAGATAAAAATGAGAGAGTCTTATGGGTGAAAACCCTCACGGGCACCGTAAGGCGACGGGAGCTGAGAGAAAAATAAATGAGAAAGTCTTGTTGGTGAGAACCTTTACGGGCACCTCAAGGCGAAGGTGAGGTAAGAAATGGCGAACTGAGAAAGGTCTGTTGATAGAAACCGTTTCGCGGTACCGCAAGGGAACAAGGTTAAGGTCTGGATAAAACAAACAAGTGATGGAAGTTCTGGGCAATGAGGTACAGCAATTGAGAGTTGTTTGGTTGGACAGATTGGGCTGATTAATCCAAAATGCATGTCATGACCATTGGTACTAGCTGTCTCGCTCAGATAAGTTTCTTTTCCTTCTATTTTCAAACAGTCATCTGGTTTTGGATTCTTCTTATCCTTAACTCAAAATCATTGCATTTCATTTTCTTTTGAGGGTTTTATCTAGCTGAGATGTTTCAGTACTAGTTTTGGTCAACACAAGCAGAAAGGACTTCAAAGCTCACTACCAGCTACCAGAATTGTAAAGCTCAGCGTGGTCAGAGCATGTCAAAAACAACTTGATGTCAAGTGGAATACAGGGAATTAACGGAAGTTTCATCGGTGAAATGATTGGGGAATGTCGTGGGAAAGGCAAAAGCTTAAACAAAAGGTCAGAAAAGTGAAATATTAGCATGGGTGTAAAACATTTAGGTCGCCAGATGTGGGAAATTTAAAAGTTGGCCAGAAAGTCAAGCGGTTCAGGGTCAGTGCATGGAAGGCAGCCAACACAAAGCAAGGCAGTGGAAGGATTTTTCAGCAAGAATGCCATCAGCTAACCACCGTTTTAAACTGACGAAATTTTCTTTGATTGAAACAGGGGCAAAAAGTTAGCCGTTGAGGAGGAATTCCCCAAGAAGGAAAAACAAGCAGTAATCAGGTTTGATCGCAAAGTGCGGTTTGATTAAATACAAGATAATCCTGAATAGCATAGGGGAATATAATTTGGTTGCAAAGTTTGCATGATTAGAATAAGTGCAAGTTGTCAGGACCTTCCTGAATAATAGGACGTAATTCATATACCCGGGTAAGATACCTTGGTACAGTGAGAAGTAATACCTTAGGTTCATAATTGTTTGGAGCAGTCAGGAGCCCGCCTGGATAACAGAGGAATACATTCAATTTATTTTGAAATCAGGAGTCCGCCTGGAGAATAGAGACATACAATTTAATTTTAGCAATCAGGAGTCCGCCTGGAGAATAGAGACATACGGTTTAATTTTAGCAATCAGGAGCCCACCTGAAGAACAGAGGTCACACAACTCAGATTTTAGTTTTCAGTCAATTTCTTGGTGTGTTCGAAGTCAGGAGCCCGCCTGGAAAATGGAGGTGTTAAATATTTTAAGCAGTCGAAGTCAGGAGCCCGCCTGGAGAATGGAGATGTTAAATATTTTAAGCAGTCGAAGTCAGGAGCCCGCCTGGATAATAGAGGAGTAGTTCCAATTTTAAGTTCAGCAGTCAGGAGCCCGCCTGGATAACAGAGGAATACATTCGAGTTCGATTTTATTCAAGTTCAGTAGTTTGGAGAGAGGGAATAACATCTCAATTCACCAGGGGAATAGCAACAGGGAATTTTATCGAGAAAGCACAAGACAATGAGGCAACAAGGAAACACAAGACAACAAGGCAGCAAGGAAGTACAAGAGTAAGTTTGAAGAATTTAGATAGGATTCTTGTAATTCATAGAGCATAGTTAGTTTAGCTTCTTTTATCTTTGACGTGGTGTAAAAAGGGAGGTCAGCAAGGAGTAACAGCAGCAAGCGCAGTGAAATCACAGTTCCTGGTAGTCCCAGCTACTAGACATTCCCGAACTACACTGATCTGATTCCTGTTTAGCCCAGGATATGTAGGCAACCTCTGAAGCAGGATGCAGTCAAACTTTTCAAAATGCTTCACAACGGAATATTTGAACGGGCAAAAATCGCTCGTATTTGCTCACATATCTTTGCCCGAAAACCTTTCGTGTTTCCGAGCAAAGAGGGGCAGCTGTGAGCACGTGATTTTTGCCCTAAGCCAATTATTCCCAAAAATTCAAACAAAATGGTTTTTCTTTATTTTTACAATTTTTGTGCATTTTGGTGTCATTTTCTGATAATTGTTGCATTTTATTTGCGCATGTTAATTTTTATAAAATACAAAAATATGCATTTTCGCATTTAGGTTTAGTTTTATATTTTAGTATCAATTAAGGGTTAATTTGTTTAGAACAAAACATGAAAAATCACAAAATTAGTTCATTTTTGCATTCTAATGACTTTTATTGTGAATTTGTCATGAAATAGTTTTTTAAAACAATTTTAGGAATTAATTAGTCTTTATTTTGAAATAATTAGGATTTCATGTTGGTATTACATCTTTATAAAAATTAGAAAAAATTATAAAAATTTAAAAAATGAGAAAAAGGAAATAAAAGAGAAAAGAAAATAAGAGTAGGAAAGTGGTCTTAATAAAGACCCAAATTTGGGCCAATTCATTGATAATATTCAGGCTCAAACGCCCTTAGACCATTCCAACCAGATCCAGGCCCAATGCTGCAATACTCGGCCTACCCCTATCCTAACCCAAATGACGTCGTTTTGTAAGCGATACGATCCTGACCGTTCATCTGCCTTGTATCAACGGTTCAGAGTCCATATAACTTTTGAATAAAAGTGTCTGAAGGACACTCACAAACGCTAGAGACAGATGTCTCCTTCCTCGTACAGCCTTGAGCTCGCCGGAATCCTCGCCGGCGGGAAACGCCATTTATGCCATCGACCACCAAAATAACATCACGAGACCTCCTATTCCCCCTCGTCATGAATCCACCATCCGTTTCCTTCAAATCTATCCCTAGCTCATCGAATCTTTGATCAAAGGTTTCCGGCCAAAACTCAAAGTAACCCAATCACCATCAAATTTATACCTTGTGACCGCCGGAACCTACTCTACCCAATCCCCATACCCGTTGGTCTCGAATCTTCCTAGATTGGTTCAAATATCAATTTTAAATTTTCCGGCCAAAAACCCTAACGCAAAATCTTTGTGACTTTGGACCGTAATATCCTTAACCATGTGTTTTCTTGTGAAAACACATGGTTAGGGATGCTACGTGTCAAAAATCTAGAAAGATTCGGACGGCAGTGGTTGGCCGGAGTTTTCCCTCCATCGGTGAGTTTCTTTGTTCATCGCTTTGTTCAGTTTTGTTTTGTGTTGATTAGTTTAGTTGAATGTCAATTAGTTTAATTCATAACCTTGTTTGTTGAACAATCAGTTAGGATTAGAAGTCATGGCCTCACGCTTTCTGTTGTCTGTGGGTTTAGCTAGTGAATTCGATTAGAATAGTTTGTGTATTTGTTTATTCTTCATATATTTCTATCAATATTGGGCGTGGGCTTGTCAGTCGATTAGTTCAAACTCTGAATTAATCGGGGCTTCTTTGTTTGGTGGCTTCATGATAAGTAGTTTGTTTTAATAATTGGATTGTTCGGAATTTTGTTTGATTTGGGGTAAATGTTTGAAGTTTTGTTTAAATCTCGGCTGTTTGAGCAGTATGGTTATAGCTGAAAACAAGATAGTAATTCTAGTTGGATGAAAGGGGTAGTTTCTTTAAGGACTTGTAATTTCAAAGCAGGAGTAAGGGTAGTATAGGAATTGCCTAGCTAAAAGAGCATTCTAGAGGCTTCTAGAATGGGGTACAAGTGTAGATTTCAATAATTGTGATGCATTTACTTGTTTAGCAAGTTAAGAATAGAGGGACTAAACTGAAAATAAGGGAGGGACTAAAAAAGAAGGCCTAAAATCTGATCTACTCTCTCTTGTTGCCTATAAAAGGGCATGAAATGCCTTAGGGAAGGGGTCTTCTTCCTTCAGCTGAGAGCCCCACAATCCCCTCAAAAAAAAAAAAAAATTTAGTCTAAGCTTCCCAGGTTAGGTTTGAATCTCAGATTAGAAATACTGGATCTGAAACTCCCGGTACATTCGAGAAAAAACCCAAAAGAAAGTAGATAAAATCCCAGCAAATATACAAATCACTGTTACATTGGTTTTGGGACTTAATTTTGATCAATTTTCTGCTCCTTTGATTGTTAGAGTGCTCTGGACCATGCTGGTTTGTTATTAAGCATTTTGTATTGAATTAAACTGGGATTTATTGGAGTTTGATGGTTGCTGATGTCTATGGATGCCATTTGAGTTCGTTTGTTTGGCATTAATGTTGTTTTGGTCAATTTCTCCTTCCTGTTTGGTACTTGGGTTGCTGATCTGCTTGCTTGGTTGAAACTATTACTGCGGTCCATTATTTCTGCTGCCTGCTGCTGATCCTTCTTATTCCCCATTTGTTTCGTTACTTCCAGGTACTTATCTCTATCATTGAGTGGTGTATGTGTTTACAAGCTGAATAAAACTGAATTGAAAAAGAGATTGAAGTGCAAGTATTGTGTTGTTACTTTAAGTCATACACTATTTCCTTGGTGTTCATTTGGAATGATTAAATCTGTACCGGATATGTAATAATAGGACTGATGTTGTAGTTAATTTATGGGCTGTTAATTGGTTTAGGCAATGGGCAGTTGGAACTGGTCATTGATAATCCCTATCTCTTGTTAGATCATGTTATTAAATGTTGGTTTAAGCTCATATTCGAATTAATATGGTGTTGTTGACCCAGTCAATCAGTGAAACAGATAGGTCCATTTGGATTGATTATTATTAGCTTATGAACATATTTGTATAACAACTGTGATTTGTGCAAATAGTTGATAATAAAAATAGCAACAGTTTGTTTCTTAAAAGTCAGGAAGTAACTGAAGTGTGAAGCTGGTGGTTAGATTTAAATTTTGAAATGCATAAAAATGATAAGTTTGAGTCAATACACGAATTTCAGTTTAATATTAACGTTTCTGGTGCTAGAGTCGAAAACAACCTTTTGTTTGGCAAGTTTGTTGTTCAAATTTGATACTGCACTTTCGTTATGTTCGTGTTATTTTACAATTCATATGGTAGTAAGCTAAATAAAAATAATTGTTCACTTGTGTTTTGATTGGTTAAAACCCAGATCCGAAGTGAGGTAATGCTAAAAATAGTGAGTTGGTGTTTTGGATCGATTGGGGTGAACGTCGTGTTGTTTCCGTCCAGGTTCGAACCTGGGCTCATTGGTATGTGTTTGTGTGAGAATTGGGCCTTCTTTGGCATTGGGACTGTTAGTGTCCATGTAAGCCCATATGTTGGGGACTGAAAGTTACCGACGTATTAATCAATTATTATTTTCCGAGACAAAAACAAATAGTAGAAAATCATAGCCACTCTAGGATCGGCCTTTAAAACAAAATGAGACGAGCCTCTCTAGATAGATAAATAGATTGTGGGGCCCTCGATAAATAGTTATTAAAATACTTAGAATTTGGGAGGGCCGTTTAGTGAATTTCACGGCCTTCCCCAAAATAATATTACGTTAGAATCTTTAGGCGCGATTTTAATTAAATTACCTTCTTAAACTCGGGTGCGCATTGATGCGACCCAAATCCAAATCTCGACGAAGTCGAAATGTGTTGACAACCACGGGTGCATTGATTGCGACGTGGTTCGAAACGCGTTTTCATGACGTTGCAATTCTTGTAAAATAATAAAGATAAAAAGCAGTTTACGAATAAAAGGCACATAAGCTAGAAGGTATTAAAATCAGATAAAATCAAATGCAACAGTTAAGCGACCGTGCTAGAACCACGGAACCAGGGAGTGCCTAACACCTTCTTCCGGGTTAACAGAATTCCTTACTCGGATTTCTGGTTCGCAGACTGTAACAGAGTCATATTTTTCCTCGGTTCGGGATTCAACCGGTGACTTGGGACACCATTAATCTCCCAAGTGGCGACTCTGAATATTAATAATTAAATCCCGTTTCGATTGTCCTTTAATTGGAAAAACTTTTTTACGCCCTTTGCGGGTGTAGGTAGAAAAAGGAGGTGTGACAACATGAACATTCAAGAGTTGCTAGTGATCGGAGATTTGGACCTACTTATACATCAGGTCCGAAAAGAATGGGAAACTAAGAACTCCAAGGTAGTCCCGTATCTGCATTATGTACAGGAATTGAGAAAGAGGTTCATAAAGACAGAATTCCAACATGTTCCCAGGGTTCAGAATGAATTCGTCGATGCATTGGCTACCCTATCATCCATGATACAACATCCAGACAAGAACTTCATTGATCCCATTCCAGTAAAGATCCATGATCAGCCAGTTTATTGTGCTCATGTAGGAAGAAGCAAATGGAAAACCTTGGTTTCCTGATATCAAGGAATATTTGACAAAAGGAGAATACCCAGAACTTGCAAATCCTACTCATTAACGCACCCTTCGGAGGCTATCCAACAATTTCTTTCATAGCGAAGGGATCCTGTATAGGAGGACTCCTGATTTGGGGTTACTAAGGTGTGTCGACGCAAAGGAAGCATCCATGCTACTAGAGGAAATTCACGCGGGGACCTGCGGTCTACATATGAATGGCTTCGTCTTAGCAAAGAAGATACTCCGAGCTGGTTACTTTTGGATGACTATGGAAACGGACTACATCCAGTATATCCGGAAATGCCACCATGCCAAATATATGCAGACATGATAAAAGTAACTCCAAATGAGCTTACTGTAACGAGCTCACCATGGCCCTTCGCCACTTGGGGAATGGATGTTATCGGACCAATCGAACCTGCCGCTTTTAACGGGCACAAGTTTATCCTAGTAGCAATTGACTATTTCACCAAATGGGTCGAAGCAGCATCTTACAGAGCAGTAACTAAGAAAGTCGTGGCAGACTTTGTTCGCAACCGCATCATTTGTCGATTCGGGATTCCGAAGTCAATCATCACTGATAATGATTCCAACCTCAACAGTGACTTGATGAAAGCCATGTGTAACCTTCAAGATCAGACACAAGAATTCTACAGCCTACAGACCTCAGATGAACGGAGCAGTAGAAGCCGCCAGTAAGAATATCAAGAAGATATTGAGGAAAATGATAGAGAAGCATAAACAGTGGCATGAGAAGTTATCATTTGCTTTACTGGGATATCGCATCACAGTTCGCACACCAACCAGGGCAACCCCCTATATGCTGGTTTAGGTACAGAGGTAGTCATTCCCACTGAAGTGGAAATTCCCTCCCTAGGGATCATACAGGAAGTTGAGCTCGACGATGCAGAGTGGGTGAAGAGTCGTTATGAGCAGCTGGCTCTTATCGATGGAAAGAGAATGAATGCAGTTTGCCATGGTCAACTTTATCAGAACAGAATGTACAGATCCTTTAACAAAAGAGTCAAGCCGAGACAGTTCACACCGGGGCAGCTAGTGTTAAAGAAAATTTTTCTGCATCAAGATGAAGCCAAGAGGAAATTCTCTCCCAACTGGCAGGGTCCATACATGGTTCACCGGGTTCTGATAGGAGGAGCCCTCATACTCGCAGAAATGGACAGAGAAGTCTGGCCGAAGCCGATCAATTCAGATGCAGTCAAGCATTACTATGTGTAATCTTTATACTTTCCTCATATGATGTAAGTTAAACTATGCCTGACCTGATTCCCGTTTAAGAGGGGATATGTAGGCACAATTCAATAAAACTTTTATTTACCCCCGCAATAGGAAACTGGGGCAGAATTTTGAGGAGGACCCTCAAAATTCCAAAGTTAATTTCAGCCAATCATTGCTAGCAGCAGTCGAAAACATCAATCCATTAAACTGGGGCAGAATTTTGAGGAGGACCCTCAAAATTCCGTAACAAGAAGGGTTGCAATGTCTTGAACCTCATCGCAGTCGTTGGTTCATCTAAAGAAAACTATTCTTAATTATGTATTTATGTATGCCTTTACTAAATCATGCATGTTTATTGCCAAAATTGCCTTGTTTAGCAATGCTACCCTAATGATAAGTACAGTATCACCAGATCAAAGCCAAGAAAGTCAAGAAGAGCCAGCGGGGATACGAACTAACCTCCCCCTTTACAAAACTCACGATTTTTCTTTGGATGCAGACACTTGAGTTGCAAAATCATCAAATATACTATACACTCATGAGACTCACATTGCTCAGAAATACAACTCTCAGAACCGTTGCACTTACTCACAGCTGTTATCCGCACGCAATGTCCCCAACAGACATAGTATCCCCAGCAGTCGCAATATCGCAATCCGCTATCAGCTAAGAAAATTATATTATCATTTGCCCTTTTACTTCTTGCATAAGGCTACCATTCTGCCTTCCGAGGTTAAGCTCTACCTCCATCTGCATTTTTGCATTGCATAAGGCTACCATTCTGCCTTCTGAGGTTAAGCTGTACCTCTATTTACATTCTTGCATTGCATAAGGCTACCATTCTGCCTTCCAAGGCTAAGCTCTATCTCCATCTGCATTCTTGCATTGCATAAGGCTACCATTCTGCCTTCCGAGACTAAGCTCTATCTCCATCTGCATTCTTGCATTGCATAAGGCTGTCATTCTGCCTTTCGAGGTTAAGCTCTACTTCCATCTGCATTTCTTGCATTGCATAAGGCTACCATTCTGCCTTCCGAGGTTAAGCTCTACCTCCATCTGTATTTCTGCATTGCATAA
This sequence comes from Nicotiana tabacum, assembly GCF_000715075.1. Lineage (NCBI taxonomy): Eukaryota > Viridiplantae > Streptophyta > Magnoliopsida > Solanales > Solanaceae > Nicotiana > Nicotiana tabacum. The sequence goes on along the minus strand of NC_134087.1, from coordinate 111,248,017 downwards.
GGCTACCATTCTGCCTTCCGAGGTTAAGCTCTACCTCCATTTGCATTGGCTGAAAGATCACCACTTTATTTACATTCGCATCGGCTGAAAGATCGCCACCTTATTTACATTTGCATCGGCTGAAAGATTGCCACCTTATTTACGTTTTCATTGGCTGAAAGATCGCCACCTTATTTACGTTTGCATTGGTTGAAAGATCGCCACCTTATTTACATGTGCACGGTTGAAAAATCGCCACCTTATTTACATTTGCATTGGTTGAAAGATCGCCACCTACTGCATTGCATAGGCTGAAAGATCGCCAGACACTGCATCTCATGGGCTGAAAGATCGCCAAATTATCTGAAGGCATCATTGTCACACCTCCCTTTTCACTACACCTGTAAGGGCGTGAAGGAGTTTTTCCATTTAAAGGACAATCGGAACGGGATTTAATTATTAATGATTCAGAGTCGCCACTTGGGAAATTAAGGGTGTCCTAAGTCACCAGTTGAATCCCGAACCGAGGAAAAATATGACTCTGTTACAGTCTGTGAACCAGAAATCCGAGTAAGGAATTCTGTTAATCTGGAAAAAGGTGTTAGGCACTCCCGGGTTCCGTGGTTCTAGCACGGTCGCTTAACTATTGTACTTGATTTTATCTAATTTTAACACATGCTAGCTTATGTGCCTATTATTTGTAAACAGCTTTTTATCATTATTTTTAAAAGAATTGCGACGTCGTGAAAACGCGTTTCGAACCACGTTGCAATCAATGCACCCGCAGTTGTCGACACATTTCGACTTCGTCGAGATTTGGATTTGGGTCGCATCAATGCGCACCCGAGTTTTAAGAAAGTAATTTTATTTAAAACACTCCTAAAAGGCCTAACGCATTGTTATCTTTAGGGAAAGCCGCGAAATTTACTAAACGGCTTATCCCGAAGTCTAAAATATTTTTAATCAACCAATTATTGAGGGCCCCACATTTATTTCTTTTTACTCGGTGAGGCCCGTCTCATCAATTTTTGTTAAAAGGGCCAACCTAAAAAATGACGGCGATTTTCTACAATCTAAAAAACATACAACCGGTCTTGGGCCTCAAAGGGCCCAACACAATTGGGAGGAAAGCCATTGTGAATGCAAGCGTTGGGCCTGAAATGACCCATAGCAATTGAGCTCGCAGAGGTCTGGGGATCGATCCCCTAATTGAACTAACAGACTTTTGGACCACAAATGACAAACTGCGGGCAACCATTTAACTAATCAATTGTTGAGTTACCTTAAGCACTATAAAAGTGATGAATTAAGCCAGCTATAATCCTGAACCTGTCATATTTATTCAAATTATGTCACTAAGGTACTAGAACTCACAAACTAATCATTAACAAACACCTGTTGATATTAACAATTGCAACAGAGACATTGTCTAAAAGTACTACTGTTTTGACGCCTCATTTCTGTTTTCTGCAAACCACAATATACTATACTGACAGCATTCATTCTAAAACTAAAGTTAACCACCATGATGATTCAGTTACAATACAATATGTCTACATGCCATATACCAATTATACAGTTATACAGCTTGTAATCTCATTAACACTGCTGAAATTCCAGTCCAAATGGATCAACCAACAAAAATGAACAGTAAAGGTAAATATTCAAGTGTAAGCATGTGTTTCCTATTATTCATACTACAAATTTGTTTTCTACAAGTGGCAGTAATTTTCAGCATTGCTCGAGCATGAGAAATACCTGGAAATTGAACAGAAATGGAAAAGGAGAGGTCAGTTAAGACGATAGTGAGCAACAACAACAAATTCACAATCCAAACAGACGAATTAATAACCCAGCAACTCAGAATCCCAAAAATTTGACTCAACACTGAGTTTTAAAAAAAAGCCAGAACACCCCAAACTTGAAAACTCAACAAATGGAACCAAACAGACTGACTGGAACCCCAATACTACTTGAAACAACCAGAAATTTCTCTGAATACTCAAATCACCCGAAAAGGACTTGAGATTTGTAACTCAGCTGCTAACACTGGAAAATCAGTTTCCTGGTTGAATGAAACAGTACATGCTTTTTGAATTTTTATATGAATCTATTTGCTTTTTTTTTTTGAATTTCTAACATCTACTTTGAATCTAGAACTTAGAAAGGAAATTTTTTGGAAAAGCTAAACTAGCTATGAAATGTGAATCTTCTGCTGAAAAAGAAGCCCCCCTCCTCAAGGCATTTGATGCCCTTTTATAGGTGCCACCAAAGAGTAAATCAGATTTTGGTTCTCTTTTTAGTCCCTCCTTTATTTTCAGTTTGGTCCTCTTATTTCTAACTTGTTACTCAAGTAATCACCTCTATTGTGCTGACATGTACACTAAAATCCTATTCTAGAAGGCCCTAGGGTATTCTTCTACCCATGCAATACCTATACTACCCTTTTCTCTTACTTTGAAATTACTATTCCTATCAGACTTACCCTTTTCCATGCCCAAACTACCCCTGAAAGCTTCTCAAAATTACTGATTGTACCTACATTCTCAACAGCTATAACCAATCCCCTAAATTAATTCAAAACTAACTAGGACTGATTAATTAAAACTAAGAAAATAACTAATTGAACTAACCGATCCCAATTGTTCAATCACACAAACTCAAATAAACTAGGAAAACCAGAGACCAGGATCAATCAAAGCGAAGCTTAAGCTAATAGTCAACATTAAATGAAATTAAACTAACTTTTAAACAATGAGCTCACAATTGACCATTCGTACATCAGATTCAGAACTAAAAGAAATTGAAATTAACCTAAACATCTAGCTAACATTTAATGGACAGAATGGTATCGAATCCAAACTAATCAATTATGCCGATTCTGAAATTAAAACTATGATTAACTAACAAATGACACATGCATCAAACTAAAACAAAACTAAAAATGCGAAGATGCTTCACTGATTAAAGCAGATGGAACAAGGAACAAAGAAAATTTAAACTATGCTAATACACAAAAATAAATCGTAAAATTAACAGAAAACTTAATGAAATCAAAACTATAACTAAAACTTCAACCATGCAAGTAAAAAGAAACAGGAAAAACTCACTGAAGCACGAGAAACCCCGGCCAGTTGCTGACGTCCAAATCTTTCCAAATTTTTGACACATAACATCCCTAACCATGTGTTTTTACAAGAGAACACATGGTTAAGGATATTATGGTCCAAAATCACAAAGATTTTGGGTTAGGGTTTTGACCAGAAATTCTTAGATCTGAAATTCGAGCCGCTTCAACGAGATTCGAAGGAAGATGTTCATGGATTTGGGTTGAGGGAAGTCCGGGGATTGTGCGGTATGATTTTGGGCTGGTTTGGATGAACTTGCAACTGGCCGGAAAACTTCAAACTAATATTCGACGAACTCTGGCAACATTCGAGGGAAACCAATAACGGGAATGGAAAGAGGGATTCATGGGGGATCTATGGTGTTAATTTGGGTTTGAATGGTGTAAGTGGCGTTCACCGCCGGCGAGGGGTTTGGGGGCGGCTTGGATTAGGGTTTGAGAGGAGAGGTAGGGTGAGGAAGGTGAGAGACCGGGGTGGGGGGGGTAATATTTCGGACATATATATATTAAAGAGTGGGGGCTTCCGGACCGTTAGATCATGAGACCTCGATGGCTTGGATTAATCGACGCCAAACGGCGTCGTTTTGATCTAACGCCTTGGACCGGAGGGTTCTAGGCTGCTTGGGCATGATTAGGTTGGTGCTCAATTTCAGAAAAAGGCCCAATTGCTTCCTTTTTGCTTTGTTTCCTTTTTTATTTTATTTTATCTATTTTGTTTTCCACTTTGAAATTTTGTAATTATTTTTTCTGATTTTATAGAATTGCAACAATTAAAATAAAGTCCTAATATATTTCAAAACTAAACTAATTAAACTCTAAAAAATTATCTAAAACCTATTTTATGCCAATTTTGTGATTAAAACAATTAAAAAGCGAAAGTGAGCTACTTTGTAATTTTTCATGGTTGGTTCTAAAACAAACTAACCCCTAATCGGTCCTAAAAAATATAAAATTATATCCTAAATGCAAATGCATATTTTTGTGTTTTATATGAATTAACATGCACAAATAAAATGCAAACAATTAACACGAAATGACACCAAAAATTCGCAAGAATTATAAAAATAAAGGAAGATCATTTTGTTTGAATTTTTTGGGAATTATTCATATATAGGGCAAAAATCACGTGCTCACAGCTGCCCCTCTTTGCTTGAAAACATGAAATGTTTTCGGGCAAAGATAAGTGAGCAAGTACGAGCGATTTTTGCCTGTTCAAATATTCCATTGTGAAACATTTTTGAAAAGTTTGACCGCATCCTGCTTCAGAGGTTGCCTACATATCCTGGGCTAAATAGGAATCAGGTCAGTGTAGTTCAGGAATGTCTGGTAGCTGGGACTACCGGGAGCTATGATTTCACTGTGATTGTTGTTGTTGCTGCTTGCTGACTTCCCTTATTACACCGTGTAAAAATAAAAGAAGTTAGACTAAGCTATGAACTATGAATTACAAAAGTCCTATCTAGATTCTTCAAATTTGCTCTTGTACTTCCTTGTTGCCTTGTTGTCTTGTTGCCTCATTGTCTTGTGTTTTCTCGCTAAAAATCCCTGTTGCTATGTCAACTGGTTAACTGAGATGTTATTCCCTCTCTCCAAACTGTTGAACTTGAGTAATCTTGAACTCTAATGTATTCCTCTGTTATCTGGGCGGGCTCCCAACTTCTGAAACTTGAACTGTATGTATACCTCTGTTATCTAGGCGGGCTCCTGACTTCAACTACAACTTCAAATATAAAAACCTCAATTCTCCAGGCAGGCTCCTGACTTCAACTACTTAAAAATTTTAATATCTCCATTCTCCAGGCGGGCTCCTGACTTCGACTACTTAAAATTTAATACCTCCATTCTCCAGGCGGGCTCCTGACTTCGACTACTTAAAATTTAATACCTCCATTCTCCAGCAGGCACCTGACTTTGACTACTTAAAAATTTAACACCTCCATTCTCCAGGCGGGCACCTGACTTCGAGCATACCAAGAAATTGATTGAAAACTAAAATCTAAATTGTGTGACCTCTGTTCTTCAGGCGGGCTCCTGATTGCTAAAATTAAATTGTATGTCTCTATTCTTCAGGCGTACTGCTGACGTCAAACTTGAAAAGTATGTCTCTGTTCTCCAGGCGGACTCCTGATATCTGAATTTGAAACTGAATGTCTCTATTCTCCAGGCGGACTCCTGACTTTTATGTCTCCGTTTTCAGGCGGACTCCTGACATCAAACTGGAAAAGTATGTCTCTGTTCTCCAGGCGGACTCCTGACTTCAACAAAATAATCAACCAACGAAAATTTCCTGCCCCAGTTTGGAAGCTGGGTGTATGGGTGAGTGTTAAGCTGAATCATATTATCACATATTACTATGAATTGAAAGCTAAATCCTATTATCCATGGAGGTCCTGACAACTCCTCATAATTACAAACCTAAGGTATTACTCTCACTACATCATGTTATCTTACCCGGGTATTTGAATTACGTCCTATTATCCAGGCGGGCTCCTGACTTCACAAAAATAGACAAAACAAAGAAAACTTTCTGCCCCAGTTTGGAAAACTGGTTGTTTGTTACCACATACTAATAAGAACTAGAACTTGAATTGTGATAAGACTGAAATGCAACTTTTAAAAATTTAAAGACTAAAATGTATCTTAAAATTTATCTTAGGTGAAAAATTCATCAGACTAAGATTTTCATCTTAGGTGAAAGATTCGATTAACTAAGATTTATCATTATCTTAGGTGAAAAATTCATCAGACTAAGATTTCCATCTTAGGAGAAAGATTCAACAGACTAAGATTTTTGTCTTTATCTTAGGTAAATAATTCATCAAACTAAGATTTTAATCTTAGGAGAAAGATTCAACAGACTAAGATTTTTGTCTTTATCTTAGGTGAAAACTTCATCAGACTAAGATTTTCATCTTAGGAGAAAGATTCAACAGACTAAGATTGTGACTCTAGGAGATAATTCATCAGACTAGGTCCATTTTTGTGTGATCCCCACTTTCTTAATTTTCCAAAGTCCAACTTCCTTTCTTTTCAAATTCCGCCTTCCTTTTTGATTCCCAAATTATGCCTTCCTTTCTCTCCTTTTTTTTTCGACTTCTGCCCTCCCCTTCTTTATATTATGCCTTCCTTTCTTTTTCCTCAAATTCTACCTTCCCTTCTTTTTCCAACTTCTGCCTTTATCTAAATTATGCCCTCCTTTCTTTTCCAACTTCTGCCTTTATCTTTTTCCAAATTATGTCTTCATTTCGTTTTTCCAACTTTTGCATTTATCTTAGGTGAAAGATTCATCAGACTAAGATTTTTATCTTAGGTGAAAAATTCAACAGACTAAGATTTCTTTATCTTAGGTGAAAGATTCAACAGACTAAGATTTCTTTATCTTAGGTGAAAAATTCATCAGACTAAGATTTCTTTTAACCATTTTCCTTCAAAATTTGTTTTATCTACCCACTAACTTGAATTATCTTCCTTCGGAACTGCTTCCCTAAAAACTGGTGTTGTCCTCCTTCAAAAACTACTTTTCTTAGAATTGGTGTTTCTTTCCTGAAAACTACTTCCCTCTCTTTTTCTCTCTTTTTAAAAACACTTGTATTGACCTTCATGTTCTTCAGATAGGTACCCGACTTCAAGAAAATTTTCAACATGACAGAACATTTTTTGCCCCAGTTTGATAATCCTCCTATAGCATATCTTTATGCCATCAATAACATTTCCATGCCCCTATTTCAAATCAAAGAAAATTCTGTCAGTTTAAAAGTACGGTGGTTGGTTGTGGTACTCCCGCTGGGATGGCTTTCCTTTTCTTCTTTCCATGCTTTGCGTTGTCCGACCATCTTTGAAACTTGGCTGATAACTTCCACCCTTCTTGACGACTATCTCTTAATTATTAGTTCTAGTCTTCTTATCTGACCCCATATGTTTTCTGTGACAAATGATTCTTCATGAAGATCTTGCATGTTTACTGATTAACCACTTTTCCCGTCATCTGTGTCACTGAAATACCCTTTTTCCCCATTCAATACCAATACCCTCTATCTATTGTATTATTCCTGCACCGACATCTACCAAACTTTGTGTTTCATAAGGATCCCAAAGTATGTTGATTATTACCAGTTTAGTGCTCTTGTTATTTTTCCTGACTTGTGACCCCGTTTTGTGCAATTGGAAAGATGGTGGAAAATTTTGAAGTCATTCCTCACTTGTTGCGACCAAAAGACTCAGAAAGGGGAAATAATCAAAAACCAAAAGGAACAGAGTAAAGGACAATAGAAAGAGATGATTCCTAACAAGAAAACTACACAGTAGAAACCTATCGGATGTGGATACCGACTCTGATGACCTTGACATGCAACTGCGACCTATTCTGTTAAGCAAACCTGATGTTCAGCTCTTGTTGTTCCTTTTTGCCGTGAAACTAGGCTTCATCGCTCCGCTTATCCAATTTGATTCGCATTCCTTATTCGGCTTGTAGTGCCCCAAAGGGTTTTCACCATCAAACCTCTCTCATTTCGTTCTTTCTCTCAACTTACTGTCGCCTCAAGGTGCCCGTGAAGGTTTTCACCAATAAGACTCTCTCATTTTTTTATTTCTCTCAGCTTTCATCACCTTGCGCTACCCATGAGGATTTTCATCAATAAGATTCTCTCGTCTTCATTTTCCTTGTTTGGACCGGAGCGTTGCCCCTGACAGGAATCACCTTACCTGCTTGACTTAGCATTTCTCAAAGACTGATCAGAAGGTCTTTCTTTGGACCGTAATGTAGGCTTTTGGATGGGTTAGAAAGAAAGGGTAAAAGGCTCAAAACAATTTCAAAATGGGTTAAAATTACAACTTTCAGAATCCAACTTCTCACATCAACCATAATTTCTGCCCCAGTTTCTTGCTTGGGGACTTTTGGATTTTTGTTTTGGTATGACTGAACCTCAGAGAGGCTGCCTACGTACCCTTTCGGGATCAAGTCAAACGTAGTTCACGTCATAGGAATTACTTCTCTCTTTTTTTATTTTTTCTTTCTCTTCTTTTCTTTTCTGTTCTTCTTTTCTTTCCCTTTCCTTTCTTTTCTTTCTTTTCTTTCTTTTCTTTCTTTTCTTTTCTTTTCTTTATTTTCTTTCTTTTCTATATTTTTTTTCCTTTTCATTTGCTTATTTGCGGCACTTCCGTTTCTTAATTGTGTCGTTGATTCCGAAAGAGGGGTACGAAATAAAATAAACACGGCTCAAAAGGGGTGACAATGGAAAAAAGTGTTTGTATAACAGAACAAAACGCCTTCGTCATTTCAATCCTCAAGACATGCCAAAGGCAAACCAATACGATTAATGCACAGAAATTACACATAGTATATCCTGACCGCCTCGGAGTTGATGGTAATTTTCACACATTTTCCTACTACATCTGTCAAATATAATGTACCATTGGGCAACACTCTTACTCTTATTACCACGACCGGTCCCCTGTCGATTTGGCCAACTTGCTTTTAGGGTTTCTTTATATTCTATCTGCCCTAGTTTCACATGGTTCGGGCGTCAAACAATCTCAAAACGTCCAAATCTGTTCTTATTTCCTCAGGTTCCCCTATCGTTTTCAAAATGGTCTCATTGCTTCGCAACTTTTGAAGATCAGACTGAGAATTATGCGTGCATGTCATGTCACTAGAACCGGCAAAAGGCAAAACAAAACGATAGAAAAGAACTAAACGAAGAACAATGATTGGAAGTAACAAAAGACCGGAATTTGCATTAGACAACGATGAAATAACTCGAATAACAAAACAAGCAAACAAACTGGAGTACAACCCTAGAATGAACCTGAAACACCCATGGACAACACTAAACGAACCACTACGACTAAACAAGCTAGACAAAAATGAAAGGATAAGAGGGTTTGATCACAAGACAATATCTGAATTACAACCCTGCAAATAACCCTGACAACAGAAATGACAACAAAATGGACCACCAAAGCTCCTCCCCAGCTGACTTAGGGATGGAGCGTCTTTCCAATTACCAAGCACGACATTTTAGCCACTAAGCTTCGCATCCATATTGCCATGACCACTATCTGCGTCAGTATTTTCAACTTCGGTCAACAAGTTCCCAAGAGGATTCTCATACCCCATGTCACCGGGCATGTTCTGGGTGCCACTGTCTTGAATCAAATTTTCATGGATCATCCTTTCTATTTCTCTCTTCAAATTCCGACAATTTTCCATATTGTGCCCTAGAGCATTGGAGTGGTATTCACACCTTTTAGATGAGTCAAAGTTTCTCGCACGTCGGTCCACCTGATTTGGAGGAATGGGTGCAATCATGTCATGTTGTTTTAACTTCTCAAATAAGCTTGTATAGGACTCTCCTATTGGTGTAAAACTATCTTTCAACTTTTGTTCCCTTCTATACCCCTGGCTTGGATGTGGGTTACAAGGTAATTGAAAATTTTGCGGAGGCTGGTAGAGATTTTGTGATACTGGTGCTCGCTTTCTTAGGTGATTTGGTGGCTGGGCAACATACTGGGATGGATCAACAGAGTATGGGGGGTTCGGAGGTGGATAGTAATGCTTAGGGGGGTCATGAAAAACCTGATGAGGTTGAACATACCTTCGAGATGTTCTCCTAGGATATCTTCTCAACCCTGGTATCACCATGATTTCTTCATCCCTCTCAGTCGTGTTACCATATTCAATTTGGACATCTTGAGCTGCAGCTTCGAGAGCTGTTTGACTTATAATTCTGCCTGTCTTAAGACCATTTTCCACCATTTCTTCCATTTTGATTGCTTCCGGGAAGGATTTACCCACTGCGGACGTCATGTATTGAAAATAATTTGGCTCTTGAGCCTGTAGAAAGACAGTGATTAACTCGTGGTCATCCATGGGTGGCTTAGCTCTAGCTGCCTGCTCTCTCCATTTGATGGCATATTCCCTGAAACTTTCAGTTGGTTTCTTTTTTAGGTTAGAAAGGGAAATGTGGTCTGGGGCGATGTCGATGTTGTATTGAAACTGTTTGACAAAGGCTCGTACCATGTCATCCCAAACGTACCAGCAAGATGTGTCCTGATCCAAAAACCATTTATATGCTACTCCCGTGAGGCTTTCCCCAAAATAAGCTATAAGCAATTCCTCATTTCTTCCCACACCTCTCAATTGGTTGCAATACCTTTTCAGGTGGGCTATGGGGTCTCCATGTCCATTGTACTTCTCAAATTTGGGAACCTTGAAACTAGGAGGCAATTGGACATCGGGGAACATGCATAGATCTCTGAAGGCAACGCTCTTTTGACCTGCCATTGCTTGCGTGTTTTTCAACCGTTGTTCTAACCTTTTCACTCTTTGGGTTATTTCTTCCTGTACTCTCTTTCGGGCAGGCTTCTCGATGTTTACAGGAAGCTCAAACGAGTACGAGTGGTACTCGGGATAGTGGTATTGTTCTTGTTGTGTAGCAAATTGTGACTCGTGACAAGGCTGTCCTTGGCCATTGGCCCAGGCTTGGCGCATTTTGGTCATTTGTTGTTTCGGTGTTCTATTTTCCTCAACCACCGTAGACTCTTGTTGAACCCTCTGACCCTGAGTCTCTTGAGCACTCGTAACAGCTTCGATGTCAGTTATCATTTTTCCTCAGATCTTGTGTTTCCAGCTTACCACAACCGACCACCTCAACTTTCTTCACAATTCAAAACAAAACATGTTAGAATGGATTGGGTCGGTCCTTATTATTAACCACATATTTTCCATTTTTATTCAATTCTATTTTATTATTATTATTTTTTTTTGGTTTTGGTTTTGGTCGAATCCTATGTGGATTGCCTACGTATCGTGCCCCCGCACGAATCAAACCAAGCGTAGTTCGTGCAAATAAAAGGTAAACGACAATAAAATATTTTTGGAATTTTCCATTTTCATAATAACGACAAAACCGACCAACTTAATGATGCAATACAGACTCGAAAATCAAACGACCCATTTACTCTAATCAAAAGAAATACAAATCCAAAAACAAAATGACAGATTCCTTCCCCTATATGCCAACTTTGACCCAAAAATCCGAACGGTATTCACTTGACCACTGACTCTTTTCTTGTTTTTTTTTCAAAATTAAAATAAATGACCCGGTATTGCAATCACGGCCTTCCTGCGCTTCGGGGGCGAAGATTTTAAGGCTGTGAGGGTCAAAAATCAAAATACGACCAAAAATGGCTATTTATGCAAAATCAACCTTCCGGTGCCCCGTTTGGGAACATTTGGCTATTTTTGACAAAAACGGCATCACCTGGTTCATTTATGACAAAAATTAAAATTTTGATATTTTTTTGGTTATTTTTGCAAAGGGGAGGTTGGACCCGATGAGGGTTGCCTACGTATCTCACGCCCTGTGAGAATCAAACCATGCGTAGTTCGGGCCAATTAACCGAACTATTTTAAAACAATACTCTTTTCCATTTTCAATTTTTCTTTCTCAACAAACAATAAACAACCTATTTTCCCAAGCTAAGAATAAAAAACTTTTCTTTTTCAACAAACACTTTCAAAAATAAAAGACTCTTTTTCCTATTTTCTTTTGCTTTTAGTAAAACAAACTATTAGAAATAACGCATTTTCCTTTTTCCATTTTCTCAAAATTTCGGCAGAGTTTCGACAGTGTTTGGGCATTGGGTTTTTCTAGGAGAATCAATTAATTCCCTAACTGTTATTTCTCCTTTTCCTTTATTCTTTTTTCTCAATTTTCCAACATTTCTGAGATGCGAAAACCGGTCAACATGCAGGTTCGGAACAAATAAATGCACAACACAAGAGAATGCATCAGGATGGTCCTTTCATTTTAGGTTGCTAGTCCTAGACGGACCCAACCCCTGTGTTGAGTCCCCTAAGTTGAATGCAACGTGATGCAAATAAGCGTTCCTACTAGGGATCCGGCATGAAGTCACGTTATTCTATGTTCAAAACCTGGGTCAGTGTTCTAGACTGTGTACCCGAGCGGACAACTCGAGTCGAGGAGGGGGCAACTTTCCGAGAACCAAAAGGCCATCCGGCTTCGTAACTTGTCTGGCCTCTTTCTTATTTCAAGGTATGACACTAACAGAATAAGGAGTCTCAACCAGTAAGCACATCCCAGGAGGTGAAGAGAGAAGGGTGTCGGCACAGTTTATATATAGTTCAGATAATATCAAAGCGGTAACATTTAGCACATTCAGCATAAATCATGTAGGAAAATAAGATACAATTAAATACAACAATTTATCTAAGCTCGAATTCTGAACCCTGAACCAGAGATTCTGGGTTCGGTCCCCAGCAGAGTCGCCAGAGCTGTCACACCTCCCTTTTCACTACACCGTAAGGGCGTAAAGGAGTTTTTCCATTTAAAGGAAAATCGGAACGGGATTTAATTATTAATGATTCAAAGTCGCCATTTGGGAAATTAACGGTGTCCCAAGTCACCAGTTGAATCCCGAACCAAGGAAAAATATGACTCTGTTACATTCTGCGAACAAGAAATCCGAGTAATGAATTCTGTTAACCCAGAAGAAGGTGTTAGGCACTCCCGGGTTCCGTGGTTCTAGCACGGTCGCTTAACTATTGTACTTGATTTTATCTGATTTTAACACATGCTAGCTTATGTGCCAATTATTTGTAAACCGCTTTTTATCATTATTTTTAAAAGAATTGTGATGTCGTGAAAACGCGTTTCGAACCACGTTGCAATCAATGCACCCGCGGTTGTCGACACATTTCGACTTCATCGAGATTTGGATTTGGGTCGCATCAATGCGCACCCGAGTTTTAAGAAATTAATTTTATTTAAAACACTCCTAAAAGGCCTAACGCGTTGTTATCTTTAGGGAAAGCCGCGAAATTTACTAAACGGCTTATCCCGAAGTCTAAAATATTTTTAATCAACCAATTATTGAGCGCCCCACATTTATTTCTTTTTGCTCGGTGAGGCCCGTCTCATCGATTTTTGTTAAAAGGGCCAACCTAAAAAATGACGGCAATTTTCTACAATCTAAAAAACATACAACCGGTCTTGGGCCTCAAAGGGTCCAGCACTATTGGGAGGAAAGCCATTGTGAATGCAAGCATTGGGCCTGAATGGCCCATAGCAATTGAGCTCGCAGAGGTTTGGGGATCGATCCCCTCATTGAACTAACAGACTTTCGGACCACAAATGACAAACTGCGGGCAACCATTTAACTAATCAATTGTTGAGTTACCTTAAGCACTATAAAAGTGATGAATTAAGCCAACTATAATCCTGAACCTGTCATATTTATTCAAATTATGTCACTAAGGTACTAGAACTCACAAACTAATCATTAACAAACACCTGTTGATATTAACAATTGCAACAGAGACATTGTCTAAAAGTACTACTGTTTTGACGCCTCATTTCTGTTTTCTGCAAACCACAATATACTATACTGACAGCATTCATTCTAAAACTAAAGTTAACCACCATGATGATTCAGTTACAATACAATATGTCTACATGCCATATACCAATTATACAGTTATACAGCTTGTAATCTCATTAACACTGCTGAAATTCCAGTCCAAATGGATCAACCAACAAAAATGAACAGTAAAGGTAAATATTCAAGTGTAAGCATGTGTTTCCTATTATTCATACTTCAAATTTGTTTTCTACAAGTGGAAGTAATTTTCAGCATTGCTCGAGCATGAGAAATACCTGGAAATTGAACAGAAATGGAAAAGGAGAGGTCAGTTAAGACGATAGTGAGCAGCAGCAACAAATTCACAATCCAAACAGAGGAATTAATAACCCAGCAACTCAGAATCCCAAAAATTTGACTCAACACTGAGTTTTAAAAAAAAGCCAGAACACCCCAAACTTGAAAACTCAGCAAATGGAACCAAACAGACTGACTGGAACCCCAATACTACTTGAAACAACCAGAAATTTCTCTGAATACTCAAATCATCCGAAAAGGAACTGAGATTTGTAACTCAGCAGCTAACACTGAAAAATCAGTTTCCTGGTTGAATGAAACAGTACATGCTTTTTGAGTTTTTATATGAATCTATTTGCTTTTTTTTTTTTGAATTTCTAACTTCCACTTTGAATCTAGAACTTAGAAAGGAAATTTTTTGGAAAAGCTAAACTAGCTATGAAATGTGAATCTTCTGCTGAAAAAGAAGCCCCCCTCCTCAAGGCATTTGATGCCCTTTTATAGGTGCCACCAAAGAGTAAATCAGATTTTGGTTCTCTTTTTAGTCTCTCCTTTATTTTCAGTTTGGTCCTCTTATTTCTAGCTTGTTACTCAAGTAATCACCTCTATTGTGCTGAAATGTACACTAAAATCCTATTCTAGAAGGCCCTAGGGTATTCTTCTACCCATGCAATACCTATACTACCCTTTTCTCTTACTTTGAAATTACTATTCCTATCAGACTTACCCTTTTCCATGCCCAAACTACCCCTGAAAGCTTCTCAAAATTACTGATTCTACCTACATTCTCAACAGCTATAACCAATCCCCTAAATTAATTCAAAACTAACTAGGACTGATTAATTAAAACTAAGAAAATAACTAATTGAACTAACCAATCCCAATTGTTCAATCACACAAACTCAAATAAACTAGGAAAACCAGAGACCAGGATCAATCAAAGCGAAGCTTAAGCTAACAGTCAACATTAAATGAAATTAAACTAACTTTTAAATAATGAGCTCACAATTGACCATTCGAACATCAGATTCAGAACTAAAAGAAATTGAAATTAACCTAAACATCTAGCTAACATTTAATGGACAGAATGGTATCGAATCCAAACTAATCAATTATGCCGATTCTGAAATTAAAACTATGATTAACTAACAAATGACACATGCATCAAACTAAAACAAAACTAAAAATGCGAAGATGCTTCACTGATTAAAGCAGATGGAACAAGGAACAAAGAAAATTTAAACTATGCTAATACACAAAAATAAATCGTAAAATTAACAGAACACTTAATGAAATCAAAACTATAACTAAAACTTCGACCATGCAAGTAAAAAGAAACAGGAAAAACTCACTGAAGCACGAGAAACCCCGGCCAGTTGCTGACGTCCAAATCTTTCCAGATTTTTGACACATAACATCCCTAACCATGTGTTTTTACAAGAGAACACATGGTTAAGGATATTACGGTCCAAAATCACAAAGATTTTGGGTTAGGGTTTTGACCAGAAATTCTTAGATCTGAAATTCGAGCCGCTTCAACGAGATTCGAAGGAAGATGTTCATGGATTTGGGTTGAGGGAAGTCCGGGGATTGTGGGGTATGATTTTGGGCTGGTTTGGATGAACTTGCAACTGGCCGGAAAACTTCAAACTAAGATTCGACGAACTCTGGCAACATTCGAGGGAAACCAATAACGGGAATGGAAAGAGGGATTCATGGGGGATCTATGGTGTTAATTTGGGTTTGAATGGTGTAAGTGGCGTTCACCGCCGGCGAGGGGTTTGGGGGCGGCTTGGATTAGGGTTTGAGAGGAGAGGTAGGGTGAGGAAGGTGAGAGACCGGGGTGGGGGGGGTAATATTTCGGACATATATATATTAAAGAGTGGGGGCTTCCGGACCGTTAGATCATGAGACCTCGATGGCTTGGATTAATCGACGCCAAACGGCGTCGTTTTGATCTAACGCCTTGGACCGGAGTGTTCTGGGCTGCTTGGGCGTGACTGGGCTGGTGCTCAATTTCAGAAAAAGGCCCAATTGCTTCCTTTTTGCTTTGTTTCCTTTTTTATTTTATTTTATCTATTTTGTTTTCCACTTTGTAATTTTGTAATTATTTTTTCTGATTTTCTAGAATTGCAACAATTAAAATAAAGTCCTAATATATTTCAAAACTAAACTAATTAAACTCTAAAAATTTATCTAAAACCTATTTTATGCCAATTTTGTGATTAAAACAATTAAAAAGCGAAAGTGAGCTACTTTGTAATTTTTCATGGTTGGTTCTAAAACAAACTAACCCCTAATCGGTCCTAAAAAATATAAAATTATATCCTAAATGCAAATGCATATTTTTGTGTTTTATATGAATTAACATGCACAAATAAAATGCAAACAATTAACACGAAATGACACCAAAAATTCGCAAGAATTATAAAAATAAAGGAAGATCATTTTGTTTGAATTTTTTGGGAATTATTCATATATAGGGCAAAAATCACGTGCTCACAATCATTGTTCGGAGGCACCATTCTCATAGTCCGAGAACACCATTTCATGGCCTGAGGACCCCTTTTATCTTTTGCATATCATTATTCAAAGGCATCATAGTTCGGAGGCATCATTCTCATAGCCTGAGAGCATCACTTCATGGCCTGTGAATCCTTTATTATACGCTTCATGGCCCAGGACGTCATCCTAACCGTCCAAAGACAACTTTCATGGTCCAACGGGAATTTGCATCATGTTTAAATTTACGCACAATATATGCTTGTATCTCTTACTTGCAGGTAAACCAGTGAGCAACAACTGTCTCGTCAGGAGCAATCCCGCTCCAGTTCCCGCAACCCTGTCAGGTTTCAAACCATTCACCACAACCTGAATTTTGCGTCCGTTCTTGAAAAGTCTCCATAGGCATATTCCGCCGATAGATCCCGAACTACATACGACCTAATTCCAGTAAAACCAGGGATATGTAGGCAGATCAGAAACCATATTACGGCCTAAGTCTCATCGAACCATTTCGTTCGGTCAAAATTGGCCATCATATCTTTACCCGACAACTCTTTCATCCTTTCCGGGTAAAGAGGGGCAGCTGTTGATACCCAATTTTTTCCTGTATATTTCTAATATGCAAAATACTCTAAAAATAGCATGTATATGCATATATAAGTATGTCCCAAGGTTTTATTATTTTTCTCTTAATTTTAAAAAAAAATCAATTTATTGCCCTATTTTATCAAGAAAAATCCAATAATTATCCCCAAAATTATCATTTTGGATGATTCATTTATTAGATTCTCATATTTATATTAAAATATATCTAGCATAATTTTTGCATATTTTTACAAATTTATTTAGTATTTTTAAAGCTAAATTGCATATAATTGCAATATTGGCCTCTTTCAAGATTTAATTGTAATTATATTTATAAAATCTACTCCAGTATTTTTAATTTGATAACTATGTATTATTAATCATTTTAGTACCTTTAATGTATTTTTAGAAATTATTTTACTATTTTGTATAAAATAAATAATGGAAAAATGGCTATTTAAATGTTAGCCCATTTGCATTTCAATTTTAGCCAGATTTGACACCCCAATTAAACCCAATTTCAAATCCAATTACCCAGCCCAAATCCTAAATCTACCCGACCCACGACCCTTTAAAATAACCCACCCGAATTCCCCTTCAATTCAGGCCGTTGATCAAAATGATCAACGGCCACCCTTAACCACTTCCTTTTTTAACCCGACCTAACCCCTAAACCTAATCATTTCCCTTCTATAGCTGCCCTTGAATCCCCCTTTCTCCCATTTCTCTCTCAAGCTCCCCTCAAACCCTAGCTGCCTCCCTCCGCTTCCACCATAAAATCACCGGAATTCATGGCTTCCAAGGCCATTGAAGTCCTATACCGGCCTCCTATAACTCCTACACGCCTGGTTACTATAGTTTCAAGGCCCGAACCTGAAGAAGCTTGGCCCAGACTTTGTTCGATTCGAGTTCTATGGCCGTTTCCGACCTTGCTCCGGCCAGCCATGGCTATTCGAGCCTGATCTCGACTTCTCCTACTTAGATTAATGACTTTCCAAGCCTTTCTCACCATCTGGGTTCTTCTGAAACCCTAACTTTTGAGGTTCTTCTAATTTCTTTAGATCTGTTCTAGATCCGTATTTTCCCTAAACTTTCAAACGCTTTCTCAAAGTTTCTTTCAAAACTCTACTATCAAAACCTTTATCTTTTTCGATTTAGGGTTTTGGCAAGATATTTAGAAGTCTCTCTGATCTTTAGCATGTTCTACTGTGTTTCTTATGTTGTTCTTCTACTATATTTCTTATGTTGATTCTTCTACTGTGTTTTAAAGTCTTAAGTTCTTTCTTAGGGTTTCTGATTTTATTTTCTTTGTTGATATTTTTGCCTGATTCTCTTGTCTTTCACCTCTACACTCGATTGATGGAAAAAATCCTAAGATTTGGGGTTCATTCGAGTTCTGATATTATTTTCTATGTGATTTGTTTGTTCCTCATCTCCGAACTTGTTTGGTTTCAAAACTCTAATTTCTTTGGACCTATTTGAGTTTCTGAAGTTGTTTCATCTGTTGCTCGACTGAATTTCAAAATCTTTTGTTTCTTTATATGATTTTGAATCCCTGCTAAACTCTTCTAAGGACTTTCTACTGGACCCTTTGCATGCTATTTGATACTCTCTCCCTTCTCCATTGCTGAGTTACTGAAACTGACCTATGTGACTACCATGTTCCTATAGTCCACTACTTACTGATTTTGCAATTGCATGACACTTTTCTTTGTCCTAAATTCAACCTCGCATGCCTAATACTTGTGTGCTCTTTATATATGTTGAGCTTCTCCTCTAAAATGACTTTCAATTTTTGACTGATTTTAGACCTCCTTTGTGTAAGTATGATTGATTCTTTCCTTGTTTTACTAATTTCCCTGTTTCTTGGTTTGATTTGAAAACTTTCCTTAGCCTTTCTAACTTGGTTTATTCATGAACCAGTAATTTCGAATCTCTGACTCCTTGATTTACTATGTACTGATTTATTCTTACCTTATTTGTTTAACCCTGTATTTCAAAGATCCTTCCCTTAATTAAACTCCTATGTATTTACCCCTAATTGTCTACTTTGCACAAGATGCTTATTTGATCTTTTTCCTTAAATGATTTCTGTTCATTACCGTTTAAGTTTGAACTCCTTAATTAAAGGAAGTTCTTCTACTGATTGATTTTAATTGGTACATGATTATTTTCTTGTCTTATTCTCTGCCTGTTTTCAAACTATAAATACCATGCTCTTTCATTGACACAAACACATGAACACTCTTAGTTTTCTGAACTCACACTCACATTCAAAAGGCACTCTCTCTCTTGTTACTTTATTGTGGCCTGTTTTCTTTCAAGTACTGCTATTGCTGTATTTTGCTCCTTTGAAACTGGTATGTCCTGATGAAGATTTTTAGCAACCACAACAATGTGTTTATTTAATACCTTCACTTGCATGTCTGCCTATTGCTTATGTTTAGTTCGGAATTTACTTTAGCATGCTGTAATTTTCTTCCTATTATGAATCCCAAACCCCCTACCCTAATGTGTTCGATACTAATGGTTTGTTTGAGGCATGACAATATTAAGTATTATTGTATATGGCTCAAACTTGATTCCCCTGGAATCATAACCTCCATGTAACTATCATATGTTGTGTATTCTTGTTGATTTGTAAGAATAACAACACTCTCTATTGTTGTGCATGCCCAGAATTAGCTAAATGTCTAAGCACATGGACTCTTTGCAACTTCCCTATTTCCCTGAACCCCTTTTGTGTACTTGTTTGTAGCTGTTTCCCTCTCTTTCACCCCTTTAGAACTTTGTTCCTCACTTGCACTCTCTCTTAGACTTTAAGTTCCGCTCCCCTCTTGTGAGCCTTGCCTTGAGACCCCTTGAGCTCCCTCTGAACTTGCACACTTGAGGGATGTCCCTTCCACACTGCACTTATCCCCATTCTGATAATACAATTTGGTTGTGAGCATTGCCTGGAGTCCCATTGAGGCTCTTAGGGAACTTTCACACACTCAGATTGGAGAAAGGCTTTGGATCAATGGTCTTTGAGTTGGGTCTATCATGTAACTCAAAGAGGAAGTCGGAATAAGGCTTCCTCTAGTTGTACTTTTTTACTTTTTCTGATGTAATTTTATTTATTCTGGTTTGTAATAATTTGTAATAAATATTTGGGGCTGGTTAGTGAAAAAGGTGGGTATCTATGTATGCAAAAGGTAGAAATCATGACTATAGGACGACTATATTCCTGCATATTCAACCTCATATAGAAACCATGTCTATAGGATTCTGCATATTTAACCTCATATAGAAACCATGTCTATAGGATTCTGCATATTCAAACTTCACTTAGAAATCATGTCTATAAGGCTTCTGCATTTCGATGCTACGTCTACAAGGTCTTAAAATCAGCAACGTCCAGTAAGCATGCATATAGGAGTTTCTAATAAAAAATCTGATTCGCCTCACTCAGTGTAGAAATAAAACCAGTAGTAATGGCTGCTATCGTTTGCAGAACTTGTAATCAATTCGTTTGAATTCTGCATCTCTCTTTCAATAATCTGAGTCCCTCACTTAGCAAGTTTAACGAGTATGCATTCAAACAGTTCATTTCGAGCCTTACTATTTCATTACTTTCTGAATCCAGTAGATACCATGCTTATAGGATCCTTGTCCAACGCTTAGGCAAGCCCTAGGGTAATAAATATAAACTGAATCTGCTTCTGTTAATAATTACAACCAGCAGACAGGTCTAATTCGGACTTTTTATCTGAGTTATGTGATAAGCTGAAACTGTCTCAACAATTTCCTCTCACTCGTCTTTAATACCTTTTAAATCAGACCTAAATAGTATGTCTAAGTCATACTAATTACGTGCTTCTTTGTTTAAGGAGGTATATCTGAGCCTCTGCTTGTTATATGCTTTCCCCAATTTGCAATACGTGTTTTGGATGTCGCCTTAGAGTTTTTTCCTTTAAAACTACAAATAAGCCTAATATCCCTCCCTTTTAGGATTAATAGTCCTAAATGCCTCCGGGACTGATAGGATTGAGACGGGTAATAGCATGCAATAAGTAAACGAAACCAATCCGCGCTTTAAATACCTTAACTGGGTGGGAGGGGTAGATATGGATATGATGACCACGCGATAATGTCACGTGTAGCCCCTCATTGAGGAGTGATTACCGGACATTGTTTGGGGTGATCCATATTATTAATAAACCTAGGACCCCTTTCCCTTATTTCTATATTTCTTTTATCATTTCAACTCCTTCTTTAAAAAACAAATCAGCTTTCTTTGCTCTTCCAAACTTTATTTATTTGCAAATCATTATATGAAATCCCCTCTTATTTGAGCCCTATTTGTCTACATGTT
Source organism: Nicotiana tabacum (assembly GCF_000715075.1). Taxonomy (NCBI): domain Eukaryota; kingdom Viridiplantae; phylum Streptophyta; class Magnoliopsida; order Solanales; family Solanaceae; genus Nicotiana; species Nicotiana tabacum. Next base: position 111,226,790 of record NC_134087.1, on the reverse strand, counting down.
AATTGCACCCCAAATTTACAATAATTGTCTGGCCGGGAACCACACTAGTGGATTCTGAGGGGTGCCTAACACTTTCTCCTTAGAATAATTTCAAGCTCTTACCCTAATCTCTGGTTATTCAAAATCAAACTCTTTTGGTGTCCTAATGCACCCTAATCATTCGGTGGCGACTCTTCAAATGCAAACCCAATTCCCAAAAGGAATGAGTTGTCCCTCCAAATGTCATAAACCCGATTTCGCGAGAAAAAGGGGGCCCGAAGGGAATATCATTTACCAATAGTAACTAAGGAGAAAAGCATACAGAACAATTTAAAATTGGCAGCAGAAAGAATAAGGAAACAGTAACAAATCAATATTCACTTTTATCCTTTATTGTTGCGGCGCAACCCGATCCAAATCATAAAACACTGTTGCGGCGTGCAATCCGATCCATATCATGTATCACTGTTGGGGTGTGCAACCCGATCCAACTATAGTATTGTTGCGGCGTGCAACCTGATCCATATCATGTATCACTGTTGCGGTGTGCAACCCGATCCAATTATAATATTATTGCGGCGTACAACCCCACCCAAATATAATATTGTTGCGGCGTGCAACCCCATCCGAATATAATATTGTTGCGGCGTGCAACCCGGACCAAATATAGTATTATTGTGGCATGCAACCCGATCCAAATATAATATTGTTGCGGCGTGCAACCCGATCCCAATATACAATTCAACACCAATCACAAAGAGCCCCGATAAGAGAACAATAAGGGAACAATAATATCTCGGCATGGGAATCAAAACATCATAATAAAATCAGGTAACAACAGAAAATCAGTAAATAAACGTAAATGACAACATAACTTAATCATCAGCGAGATTCAGGAAAATCAAGGGCAAGTGCACGGCATCACCTTTTGTGCTTTTACACTCTTCCTCACCCGAACAATAATCACAAGAAATAAGGGCAAGAAAATAAATGAAATCACTATAAAATCCCGGCAAGGGAACAATATCAAAAATATCAACATCCCGGCAAGGGAGATAGAATTTAAAAGCAACAACATCCCGGCAAGGGAGACAATATAATAATCCTCTTCTCTTTTCCTTTACACATTTAATTCACAACTCACTTCACAACTTGAGCCAATGCTCTATAAGGTTCAATTACCAATTATACTTCCACGATTCAGTTTACAACCTGAGCTAACGCTCTTCATTATTCAAATGCCAATATTACTTCCACAAGCCTTGCTCAACAATAGAACTCATCACATAAGGCATGAACAATACAAACGGAGTCATATTAATCATAGCATAAGACTCACGGGCATGCTTGACACCAACTTATAGATACTCGTCACCATGCCTATACGTCGTACTCAACAAATAGCACATAGCAAATAGGACACAACTCCTAATCCCTCAAGCTAAGGTTAGACCAAACACTTACCTCGATGCCACGAACACAATTCAAGTCTCAACTATCGATTTACCTCTTGATTCCACCACCAATCCGCTCGTATCTAGCCACAAGTTACTTAATTACATCAATAAATGGTAAATGAATTAATTCTAATGCATGAAAATAAGTTTTTTAAAGTTTTTTCCAAAAAGTAAAAAATCGTCCCTAGGCCCACATGGTCAAAACCCGAGTTTCGAACCAAAACCCGATTATCCATTCTCCCACGAAACCAAATATATAATTTATTTTGAAATCGGACCTCAAATCGCGGTCCAAATCCTCAAAAATTGAAAAACCTAGGTTCTACCCAAAACACCCAATTTCCCACATGAAAATCATTGATTTTGAGTTAAAATCATGTGAAAAGATGTTAAAGATTAAAGAAAACAAGTTAGAAATGACTTACAATCGATTTGGAAGAGAAATTGTCTTTGAAAAATCGCTCAAGAGTGTTTTCGGCAATTGCGACCAATTACGAACCCCTCAGAAAACTGACATTTTCGCATTTGCGAAGATAATATCGCATTTGCGACCAAGTCAATTTCTGGTCACCTTCATATTTGCGACTAAGGCTGCCCAGGTCCATTATCGCATTTGCGATGCTTTGTCGCATTTGCGAGCCAGGCTTCGCATTTGCAAAGCCTGCATACCTGAAGATACCAGCTAAAAAACCTGCAATTTCCTAAGTTGAATGCCACTCCGTGGCCTATCCAAAACTCACCCGAGCCCTCGGGGCTCCAAACCAAACATGCACACCAACCTAAAAACATCATACGTACTTGCTCGTGCATTCTAATCACCAAAATAACATCAACAACTATGAATTTAGCATCAAAATCATGAAATCACTTAAGAACATAAAATTTTCTAATTTTCTCAAATAAGGTCCGATTCACGTCATTTCAAGTCCGTTTATCACCAATTTTCACATACTCAACTTAAATCGCATATAAGACCTGTACCGGGCTCCGGAACCAGAATACGGGCCCGATATCATCAAATTTCAAACACATTTTATTTCCAAAAACTCATAAATATTCCAGAAAATAATTTTCTTCACAAATTTATTTCTCGGGCTTGGAACCTCAGAATTCGATTCCGGGCATACGCACAAGTCCCATATTTTCCTACGGACTCTCCGGGACCGTCAAATCACGGATCCGGGTCCATTTACCCAAAATATTGACCGAAGTCAACTTAAATTTATTTTAAAGGCAAAATTCATTATTTTTCACAGATTTTCACATAATGGCTTTTCGGCTACGCGCCCAGACTGCGCACATAAATCGAGGTGAGACAGAAAGAGGTTTTTAAGGCCTCAAAATGCAGAATTTATTTCTAAAACAAGTGATGACATTTTGGGTCATCACATTTCAAGTACAATTTTCTTAGCAGAAATCATAACAGACGTTGTAAATACTTCCTCTCAATACTTGTTTAAGAAAGAAATCAAACTTTTTTACTTTACGGAACATTATTATAAACTTATACATAGCCTATTAAGTATAACAAAAAATGGGCCCCCCATAAATGTGAGGCCTAAAGCATTTGCTTTACTTACTTTATGGAAGGGCCGCTCCTGGAGACTCATTATCTACCTTTTTTTAAGCAAAATCTTCCAAAGTACTTCAATTTTTTTCCAAATTACTTTGCATTTTGCTTCCTTTTTTTCTCAACCTTCATAAAATAACATCCAATGGACAAAAGGGTTTTAAAATGGCTCATTGTTGCCGCATTAATAAAAAATAACTAATACAATATTTGGTTACTAATACAAAAATTATGACTACCACACACTCCATATGATTAATATAAATTCTATATAATTAGTAGAGTTATGATAAATTAATAAAAATCTTGGTCAAACTAAAAGTACTTATAAGCTGAAAAGGCATGATCTAACAGATATTATCTTATGACTTTTTAGCTGATTTTGGCTTATAAATATTTTGAGTATTTACCAAATGCGTAAATAAACAAAAACGTGCTTATAAGCCAGTTTGATTAGCTTATAAGCTTTGCCAAGCACCATCATACTCTATTAACTGATTTAGTTGTCCTTGAATAGCCTGATGCTTTTGGAAAGATATGCTTTAACTAATTTTAAACATATATTTTTAGCTAAGTCATATATACTAGTTTTTAATTTAACAATCCAGATCTTCAAAAAGAATTAATCTCTACATAACTAATATTTGCATAGCTAATTTCTACATAGTTAATATATGCATAACTTATCTCCGAACCAAACAACCCGTTAAAGCTAATTCTTAACTTTATTTCTATATTATATTTTATACTATAAGAAATTTTGAATTATTCACTGAGTTTCAATTTGTGACAATTTATATATTATCATTCGTTCCATAGTTTGGAAGGGGTAAGGAACCAACGGTGCAGAATGGAAAGCTCAAGTCCAACTTGCAATTTGTTTTCTTATCACTTAACAGACTGAAAATAGGTTCGTACTGATAGTGACAGCATCGGCCCATGAATTTGATGGACCCACCCTAAGGTAATCAGGCGTTCTCTCTGAGCAAATCTTGATGAAGGATCCAATTAATTACTCGAGCTCATTAAATTATTGATAAGGCCATTTCGTACTAACATACAATGATAGGCGACCTTTATATATATATATATATATATATATATATATATATATATATATATATATATATATATATATATATATATATATATATATATATATATATATATATACACACACACACACACAGTGCAAAAGAAGTAATAAGATATTTTTAAGTAATCCTTGGGGTTAAACTCATATAGCGTAATTTGATTCGGTATGAATTTTAAGAAAATAATAAAGAATTGCGCATTTGTGCTCGTAGACAAGTTATGGGATTTTTGTAGTTATTAAAAATATATTTCATTAACGATAAAATAAACTTTAAAATTAAATTATTTTAGATATACAAATATTTTGTCTTTTTTAAAACAAACAAATAAAAAGATAGTACCAAATGAAATGTAATTTATGTAATGTATATTGTTATGTGAAAGTATTCTTTATTTGATTTTTCATGTGTGGTACTATTTTTTTTTTTGGGTGAAATGACACTTACCGCTAAAAATTTAAAGCACGTGAGTTGAGTTATAAACCAAATTTAAAATGTTTGCACGACGTATTCACTTGGTCCAATTTGACGGGAGAATGACATATAAATAGGATATATTTATGCCACCGTTGATTTTTTAACTTCGGCAATAGATGTTTTGATAAAACAATTCTATGCCAAAATCCCTTCCCAAAATTCTGTCCAATATATTTTAAAATTCTGACCAAAGGTTATTTTTTCTAGATTTTTCTTACTAGGATCAAAATTTAATGAAGGTCCTCAAAAAGTTCAATTCGCATAATTTTAGTTATACACCAGTTGGGGCCGGTTGGTTATGGCGTTGTGGGCGATACTTTAAAATAATTATTAGTTATTAAAATTATCAGTATCACCTTTTTTTTAGGAAGAGATATTCTAATTATTGACGTTAATTGAGAATCATTTAGGCATATTAAGGTTGAGGAGATTGAGGAGGTAATGCGGAAGATTAGTAGGGGTAGAGTGATCAGACCCAAATGAGATTCCGGTGAAATTTTAGAAGGACGTGGGCCGTGCAAACTTGGAGTGGCTTACTGATTTGTTTAATGTTATTTTTAGAAGGAAGACAATACCCAAAGAATGGAGGTGGAGTTTGATGGTCCCGTAGTACAAATGTTTACCTCGAAAAATGGGGGTAACAATTAAATGTGATTTGTGGTCTTAAAGATATGTGATTTATTCCAATACTAGTGAATATGCAAATAATATTAAGTTCAAGTAAGAAGAATTGATGAACCAAACCAGTGTTGCTAGAACAATAAGGACCTCGAGCTCGACTTTCTTGGGGCTTCGAGGTCAGCTAAGAGCAATGAGGTATGAATGATAAAGTAAAAATAATAAAGCTGAAGAACACTTGTTGAGCACGGTAAACAAGAAAAACAGAGTAGAATATTCTATTGCAGTGAATAATGTGTATTTTACAAATGATTGGGGTCCCCTTTTTATATCTTGAGAAAACCCCAATATAGTACATTCCTAATTGTAGTAAAGAATTCTATTGGTACAGGTGTATAACAATCTAGTACGGACCTGTACCATTTCGTACAAATTTTATTCTTTAATTTATGCCCTGATCCACGTGTCCTTGAGAAATTCCCCCTCTTCTTGAGTGTCTTCGAGATTGTGCTGCCCCCGATGTAGGTCGTGCCAGGCCTTCGATCTGCTTCCTCGAGGTGTGCGTCCTTCAACCGGGTCCGACCTCCACTTCGAGTCGCCCGGACTCGGACTCATAGCCCGATTTAAGACTTCGAAATCTGGCTCCTTGATTTTGACCATATACAGATAGTCCCCGCGTTTCTTAGAATGAAATGATATGAAACGACTTGGATTCCCGAAGTCATTTATAATGACACCAATCTTATGACGTAAGCGTTGAAATGACCGAAGCGTCCCGTAGGTTCTTTTCCCCAAAAATAATAAATGCACGTTAGAACCAGTCGGCCATCACTAGAATGAACCGTTGCCGCCTTCCACTATATATACTTGTTTTCTCTTCTCATTAAGGACTTTTCCACCTTGCAACACCTATTCTCTTCTATACTTTTCCTTTTCACCTCTAGTTCCTCTGTTGCATCGGCTCAAAACCTCACCGGTTCACTCGTTCTCTTCCTTCTTTTCCTAAGGCACTGATGGCGAAAACTTCCAAGTCTGTTCCTCAGAAAAAAGGGAACTCTACTTCTACTTCTCGTCCGACCGGTGGTAAACCGCCAGCTCTTCATGAGATCGTACCGGGCAAATTTTCCTTAAAAAAGGACTTTATAGTCGAGAACCTCCCAACGTTTCCGGCCATTGAGAGCATGCATCGAGGTACATAAGGTCAATTGAGGAAAGACACCTCGATGCTGTGAGGAGAGAGTGTATTGGGAAGAGAAGGTCGTTCTGCAAATACCTTCTTGTGGGGAGGACATTACAACTTACGTAGAGGGGTTCCTGAGTGTGTATACATACCCCTTTACGTTGGGTCCCCTCGACCTGCTCGTGCTCAAATTTTGCTGAAGATATCAACTAACCCTGGGCCAGATTCATCCGTCTTTTTGGTGGATCATAATAATGATGAGGTTTTTCAGTGAAAAGGCCAGGCTCGAGTTCACCCTTAGCCACCTCATCCGATTATATCGACCTCAACATTTTCGAGGTTTAATCAAACTCCAAAGACGATTAACCAAGTTCTTCTTCGCCAGCAACGACGAAGGCAAGGATCGAGGTTGGATGAGCCGGTTCATCCGGGTGAGGACCGTCGATATTATTCCTGAGAAGTTCTTGCCATTCCCCAAGAAATGGAATTTCGATCGTGAGTGGAATTATTTTAATTCTTTTCCTTAAATTTTGCATAATTACTCCTTTCCCCTCTCTGCAGCGGTTCCGTGGATGCCTAATGCGATCCTCGACCTCAAGGACTGGGTTTGCAAACTAGCTGCTACTTCACCATACGATAAACGCAAATGGCGGGACTTGTCGAAGGGCAAGTGGGAAGCGAAACATCACGGTATGTGCCATAATGTTCTTTCCTCATTAAGAATATCTTTCTTCATGTGACCTGATTCCTCTATCGCAGGTATTGGTGAGTTCTTTGAGATAAGGCCGCCCCCTTCCGGGGAAGAAGCAGGATCTTCGGCTCCAAATCCTAAGGAGGATAACAAGAGGAAGAGGTCCTTGACGAGAGAGGACACCCAAATCCAAGCAGAGCCCGCTCGGAGGCGCAGAGAAACGTCGTCATAAGTTTGGACGTTGACTCAGCCCACCAGTTCATGGATGATGATGGTGACAAGATGGAGGGTTCGACGCTAGCAGCTCGAACCAGGAAATCTTCTGAGGTTGTCAAGCATGCTGAGTTCGGGGCCCCTAGCCTCGAGGAAGGAGCTTTAAAAGGAAAGGGGGATGGAGGCCCTGCTTCACCTGACGCGACAGCCGCTTCTCAGACTTTTGTAAATACTCCAAAGGGAGCGAGCCTTGAAGCTCCTCTGCCTGAACATAGCGCCTCGGGTGATCTCCCCGAGATCATGACAACAGTTCAACCCTCGTCATTTTCGGCCTTCTCCGAGGATACCGTTAGGGATGCTCAGAATGTGACGACATCCGAGCTCGGCGGGGTCTCGAGTGAAGACGACCCCTTCCAGGGTTACTTTGTCGGGGTCGATGAGGCTGACCCAGCGGATGCGAGTTCAATCTTCGAGGAGGCTCATTGTCTTTGTTTAATTGGAAGTTTTAGCGGCCCTGATATTTCTCCAATGCCATACTTTTCTTCTTCTGTCTAATTAATCATTCCTTTCTTTTGTGTAGGCCTTTGACAAATTGAAGACCGAATTGCGCCATTGTGAAGCCGAATTGCGTAGGTCTTTGAGTGAGGAGAAAACACTTAGGCTTCTCCTTGACAAAATGGAGGAAGAACTGAAACATCTCCAATCGGAGCTGACCAAAGCTTGTGAATACGAGAGTGAGCTAGAAAAGCTGGTAACCTCTGTTCTGAAAAAATACATGCTACCTCTCCCATCTTTGGAGGCTAATACTTCAATGTCTCAGTTGCATCAGAAGCTAGATATGATCGGGCAGCTCTGGGGCGAGGTCGATCAAATCCGAGCCGAGTGCAATTAATGGAAAGCAAAGATGGATGCCCTTGTTATGGCTAAAAATGATGCGTTGGCGAAGGTATCGGCCCTCGAGGTTCAACTTCGAAATGCTCAAGGGAGAAATTTGGTTCAAGCTGGCAGAATAGCTGAGCTCGAGGCTGGTCTTTGATAGCTAGAGATTATGATGCATTTTACACTCCTTCTTGCTTAAGTTTTGATTAGAAATGTGTACAAAATAGTCCCAAAGGCTCACAAGTTCTGCTTGATTGCAGGTTTGATCAACAAGGTGACAAGGTGTCAAAAATCAGCTCAAAAGGAGTGAAACTTGCACAAGTACCAAGACAAGACCAAGCTCTAGTGCGACCGCACACCATTTTGTGCGTTCCGCTAAGATGAAGATCAGAGAGTATGCTTCTCAGTCAACCAGGCAATGTGGCCGCAAAGGACTTTGTGCGGTCCGCATTGATTCCACTACGGCCGCACTCGATTTCGTGCGGTCCGCAGAGCTCAAGTTCAGAGAGGTGACATTTTGGAGGAACTGGCCAATGCGGTCCGCGGTGCATTTTGTGCGGTCTGTGGTGCATTTTGTGCGGTCCGCGGTGGCCAACTTCAGAGAGTAGAATAGTCAAGCCAAAAGCCTTAGTGCGGCCGCACTCGATTTTGTGTGGTCCGCACTAACCCTGCAGGGGTATTTTTGTCCAAAATTTTTAGCCTAATATAAATAGTTTCTTTTCCCATTTTTAGGTCATCAGATAGATTTTGGGACAGAGCTGTGCTCGTGACTTCTTCTCTTTTACCATTTTGAGTAATTTTAGCTTAATTTCACTATTGAATTTTCAAGTTTTATCTAGCAATTAATTATTATGGGTTTTTCTTCATCTATTTCTTTATTTTCTTCTATGATTATGAGTAGCTAGACCCATTAGCTAGGGTTGTGGCTCAACCCTAGTATGGGTAATTGATGGGACTTGTGTTTTGATGCTTGATTGTCTATGAGTGTTTGATATTTGGGCTAATTTAGGGTTTTAATGTTGAATTAATGGTTGCAAACACTAGTTTATGCCTAGTAGACTTTGGCTCTTCTTGAGAAAGAGAGCCTAAGTCCATGAAATTGGTCCACCAAGGAATTGGGGCGTACTCAAGAGATTGATAGCCCCAATTAAAGGGTTAATCCTAGAGATAGTAATACCTGACTTGAACCTCAATTGCTTGCACAAATTTGCATACCCAATTGGTCTTGAGAAAGTCAATTCGGGAAAAATCACTCGAACTACCGAGAGTTATAGAGTGAGTAGAATTGTGCAATGGCTATATCATACTCCTCAAATGTGACAATCTAGCCTTAGACTCAAGAATCCGTCAATTAGCCACCTAGGAGAAAGTCACTACCCTAGTGCCCTTTTATCTATTTGAACAACTTGCAATAGTTTATTCTTAGCTTTACATAGCCTAATTTAGCATTGTAGTATTATAAAATTAGAATTAATATCAAAACCAAAAATATTTAGAAGTGCAATTAGGAACAAATACAGCTCCACTTTAGATAGAAACTGAACTCCAATATCTAGCTCCCAGTGGAAATTGATCCCGACCTTCTCGGGTAAAAGCTGCTTCGACCTCTCTTGCTACTTCATAGAAGTACAGGGTTGGCCTCGATCAGTCTTGCGAAGGCCAAGGCCAAAGTGGTGGAAGTCAGGGCCGAAGCCAGCGTAATACAGGCCAAGGCCAATAGGACGGTGGCCATCTATTTGAAAGATGCTGCTGATGCTCATATAGAGTTGAGGGAGGCTTCCGATCGAAAAAAAGAAGCAATGACTATGTCTGACACCAATCTCGAAAGGAGACCCTCGAAGAGATTCATTCTAAGGGCTTTGATCTTTCCGATGAGATAAAACAAGCTAAGGCAGATGAGGCTGATGCCAAATTTGTCCTTTCCTCCGATGACGATGATGACACCGAAGATGATGAAGAGGAGGGGGTTACCGAAGAAGTTACCCCCGGGGATACGACAGGTCCGAGGGGGATGCCCCTCTGGAGTAGGTAGAATTTTTTCTATCTTTTTGTAATTTTTGCATTGTAGGACCCCGTGTAATATCTTTTTGTATATATAAAAAGAAGTTTCCTTGGCCGTTTGCCCTCAATTTTTCTTCAGTATTTGTTAAATTTTTGATGCTCTAACCTCTTAGCGTTGAATCAAATTCGGGTTAGGGTAGACCCTCAAATCTTTGTATTTTGATCAACGATCGATAATAGGTTACCACTTAAGGTTCGATCTTCGAGCTAAGTTTTAGCTCGGGACTTTTGAGTTCGAGCTGGGTAAGGTCTTCGAGCATGGTGTGCTTCGGCCTTAAAGCTCTTTAAATATTGGCCCTTAAGGTCTTTTAGGTTGTCCCTTAGGTTCTTTTGATGGGGCAAATTCGGCCTCTAAAATGGCTATAAACTTTTCCCTCTTTTCGGCTAAAAGACTTAATGAAAATTTTGTATGCCTTAGCATGTGTTTTTTGTACCCATTTGGGTTTTTCGAAGGTTTGACGTATCGGAACCTTGTTGGTTATTTGTTCGTGTAAACATAATTGAATACCTATTGAGGTATTTTTGAAGGCCGATTTTATCGAAGCCCTTGGATTAATTTAGCGCCGGATTTATCGAGGCCTTCATATTTTTCAGGGGCTAAATTTATCGAAGTCCTTTATATTTTGCTTTTGCCGAGGGTAGTCTGTTTTAACCAATTTTTCAATAGTTGAAGGCCTTTAATTTGTAGCAGAAGTTGTACGTCTCCGAATCACATTATTTTGGCCGTAGCCTTTGTATGACCGTAGTCTTTAGTATGGCTGTAGCATTCGGGTTTGTCACTTGGACTTGTTTCCCGATAACTTTTCGAACTTGTTTGAAAGGTTAGACCCCGAGTATATTGGCTTTGGACTTTGTTTTGAGGGGGTTCCTCTTTGAGATCTTATGAGTCCGAATTTTTGATGACTTGGATGTGTTGACTGTGAGTGATAGTCCCCGGATATTTTGGGGTGCTTTGGCCCTCGAGCCATTTCCCGTAAGATTGTAAGAATGGAGCTCGTATGAGATACAAGGTGTTTTTTATATAACCAGAATGCTTCTTTAAATAGTTGATACATGCGTACATGTTTTGCCGTCGGGGCTCGACTATTCTATATGGACACAGTTCATTTGACCGTTTGGCCCATTACAAAGTTCTCCTATCGAGGACCTCTTAGGCGTGAAATATCTTTCTAAAAAATATAACCTCCGAGGATGATGCCCCCCAGTATTCAAAGTTGATTGAAAAGAAGCCTTGAATACTTGTTGAATGCTCCTTAGGTAGCATATAGGTGTTGCCTCGTTAAAAACTTGCCGGTAAAACCCATTTGGGATAAAATCCGATCTAAGAGAAAAAGAGTGCAATACATGCTTTCAAACCCAAGGTCTTCAAGTTGAAAGGTGCCTCGACATCTCCAACTGAACATCTGCAAGGAATTAGTTTTAAATACAAACGAAAAAGGGGAGAAGGTCATACCTCAGCAATAATATCGCTTGAGCAACGATACATTCCAATTATTTGGTAGTTGCTCGCCTTCCATTGTGCTAAGTTTGTAGGGTCCTTTCCCTACGACTCTGAGGACACGGTACGGTCCTTCCCAATTGGGACCTAGTTTCCCTTCATTTGGGTCTCGAGTGTTAAGAGTGACTTTTCTTAGGACTAAGTCCCCAACTCTAAAATATCGAAGGTTCGTCCTTCTGTTGTAATACCTTCCGATCCTTTTTTTTTGCGCGGCCATTCGAATTAACGCGACCTCTTATTTTTCATCGAGTAGTTCGAGAGAAGTGTTCATAGCTTCGTGACTTGAACCCTCGATGGCACGCTGAGACCTGACGCTAGGTTTCCTGACTTTGACTGGGATCAATGCTTCGGATCCGTATACCAAAGAAAACAGGGTCTCCCCCGTGCTCGACTTCGACGTTGTTAGATATGCCTATAGCACTTCGGGCAACACTTCTCTCCATTTCCCCTTTGCATCATCTAACCTTTTCTTTAAGTTTTGAATGATTGTTTTGTTTGTGGACTCGACTTGACCATTTGCACTTGGGTGGTAAGATGCTGATAGGATCCTGTTGATTTTTTGGTCCTCAATGAATTTTGTTACTTTGCTGCCGATGAACTATTTCCCATTGTCATATGTTATTTCGGCGGGTATCTTGAACCGACATATGATGTGGTCCCATATGAAGTTGATGACTTCTTTTTCTCTTACCTTCTCGAAGGCCTTCGCTTCAACCCACTTTGAGAAGTAGTCAGTCATAAACAAAATAAATCTAGCTTTACCTGGCGCCATTGGTAGGGGGCCGACAATGTCCATCCCCCATTTCATAAATGGCCACGGGGATAGGATCAAATGGAGTTGTTCACCGGGTTGATGTATCATCGGTGCAAATCTTTGTCATTTATCACACTTTCGAACGAAATCCTTAGTATCCTTTTCCATGCTATCCCAATAATATCCCGATACAATCACCTTGCGAACCAGAGCGTCTGCACCAGAATGGTTCCCATAAGTACCTTCGTGGATTTCCCATAATACATAATCGGTGTCCCCAAGTCCCAAGCACACTGCCAGTGGTCCATCGAAGGTTCTTCTGTACAATGTTCCATTTTCATCAAGTGAGAATCGAGCTGCTTTGGCTCGAAGTGTTCTTGACTCTTTTGGGTCCTCGGGGAGTTTCCCATGCTTCAAGTAGTCGATATACTTATTTCTCCAATCCCACATTAAACTTGTCGAATTAATCTCCACATGGCCTTTTTCGACCATTGACTTTGATAGTTGGATGACAGTCCCTGGGACGATATCATCTTCTTCTACCGGTGACCCCAAGTTTGCAAGTGCATCGGCCTCGCTATTCTGCTCCCAAGGTATATGATCCAGTGTCCATTCCTTGAAGCAGTGCAATGTCACTTGAAGTTTGTCCAAGTACCTCTGCATTCGGTCATCTCGAACCTCGAAGCTCCCGTTTACTTGATTTACTACCAAAAGGGAGTCATACTTTGCCTCGATGACCTCTGCCCCAAGGCCCTTGGCTAGTTAGAGACCTGCAATCATGCCCTCATACTCGACCTCATTATTAGTTAATTTAGAAGTCTTGATAGATTGCCTAATGACACTGCCCGTAGCTGGTTTTAAAATAATGTCGAGCCCGAATCCTTTCACATTCGAGGCACCGTCTGTGAAGAGGGTCCATACCCCCGATGACGTACCCATTTTTAGCAAGATTTCCTTTTCTACTTTGGGTACGAGGGTAGGCGCAAAATCGGCCACGAAGTCTGCCAAAATTTGAGACTTGATAGCCGTTCGTGGCTGATATTCAATATCATATCCTCTAAGTTTGATGGCCTATTTGGCCAATCTGCCCGATAATCCAGGCTTATGCAAGACATTTCGAAGTGGATATGTAGTCAGCACACATATAGGATGGCATTGAAAATATGGTTTTAATTTCCTTGATGCACTTATTAATGCAAGAGCTAACTTTTCCAAATGGGGGTACCTGGTTTCAGTATCTCCTAGGGCCTGACTCACATAATAGACAGGAAATTGCGTACCTTGCTCTTCTCGAACCAACATGCCACTTACCGCTACTTCGGACACGGCTAGATACAAGTAGAGTGTTTCATCCTCCTTTGGAGTATGGAGTAGGGGTGGGCTCGAAAGATACCATTTTAATTCTTCCAAGGCTTGTTGGCATTCTGAAGTCCATACGAAGTTGTTCTTCTTCTTGAGTAGGGAAAAGAAATGATGGCTCCGATCTGATAACCTCGAGATAAATCGGCCTAGGGCAGCTATCCTCCTGATCAGCTGTTGTACGACTTTCACATTGTTCACCACAGTGATCTCCTCGATGGCTTTGATTTTATCAAGGTTGATCTCTATCCCCCTGTTCGACACCATGAAGCCCAAGAACTTGCCCAAACCGACTCTGAAAGCGCATTTCTCAGGGTTGAGCTTCATGTTGTACTTTCTTAGGATATCGAACATTACCTGCAAATGAGCCAAATAGTCATATGTGTGCAAGGACTTAACTAGCATTTCATCAATATAAACTTCCATAGATTTTCCTATTTGATGTTCGAACATTTTATTAACTAGGCGCTTACGTGGCTCCTGCATTTTTTAGCCCGAAGGGCATTACATTATAGCAATATGTACCATACTTTGTGATGAACGAATCCTTTTCTCGGTCCTCCGAGTTCATTTGAATCTGATTGTACCCGGAGTAGGCGTCGAGAAAGGTAAGAATCTCGTGGCCAACCGTAGCATCGATCAATAGATCGATGTTGGGCAGTAGGAAAGAATCTTTAGGGTATGCTTTGTTTAAATCCTTATAGTCTACACAAATTCTAGGTTTATTCCCCTTTTTAAGGACTACCACTATGTTAACAAGCCATTCGGGATATTTTACATCCCTAATGGATCCTATTTTGAGAAGTTTTGATACCTCTTCTTTGATGAATACATGCTTTATCTCGGACTGAGGTCTCCTTTTTTGCTTCACCGGCTTAAATCTAGGATCGACACTTAGTCAATGGGTAGTTATCTCTGGTGGGATCCCTGTCATGTCTAAGTGGGACCAGGCAAAGTAGTCAATGTTATCAATAAGAAATTGAATGAATTTTTTCCTGAGTTCGGGGGTTAACCCCGTCCCCAAGTATACTTTTCGTTCCGGAATATGCTCGATCAATATAGCCTGCTCAAGTTCTTCGATCGTGAACTTTGTCGCGTTCGATTCCTCGGGAGCAACGAAGGCTCTGGGGGCAAAGAAATCTTCTTCTTCGTCATCGACCACCTGCTCGTCGATCACCTATCCCTCGGGCTCAACCGAGGGCATGGGCTGTGATTGTTATTTGGCGGCATGTTTGTCCTTTGACTTCTCCGATGTAGATGGTGTCGATACTGGTGCTAGGTCGTGTACTACAAACATCTCCTTAGCTGCTTGATGTTCTCCATATACTGTTTTAACACCATCCTTTGTTGGGAACTTCATCATTTGATGAAGGGTAGATGGCACACATCATGCTATGGATCCACGACCTTCCAAGTAAAGCATTAAACCTCATATCTCCTTCGATGATATGGAACTTGGTGTCTTGTATGGTTCCAACCACGTTGATTGGGAGGATGATTTCCCCTTCCTTCGTTTTGCTTGCCATGTTGAATCCATTTAAGACTAGAGAGGCAGGTATGATTTGGTCAAGCAGTCCGAGCTGCTCCACGACCTTTGATCTGATTATATTTGCCGAGATACCTGGATCCATGAGAACACATTTAGCTTGAATTTTATTTAAAAGGATAGAAATTACCAATGCATCGTTGTGAGGCTGAGATAAGGTCTCGATGTCTTCCTCACTGAATGTGAGTGTGTCCTCGGGCACGTAGTCTCGAGTCCATTTCTCCCTTGTGATGGAAACTTTGGTACGTTTGAATATAGGTTCTCGTGGGATATCAACTCCACCGATAATCATGTGAATGACATGCTGAGGCTCTTCCAGTTCATTTTTCCTGTTTGTATCTCTTTCTCGGAAATGGTTCTTGGCCCGATCACTGAGAAATTCACGAAGATACCCTTCGTTGAACAACCAGGTTACCTCTTCTCTAAGCTGCCTTCAATCTTTGGTCATGTGCCCATGAGTACCGTGATATTGGTACATCAAGTTGGGGTTCCTCTGAGAAGGATTGGTCTGTTTGGGCTTGGGACATCTAATTTCTCTAATTTTGCCAATGGTTGAGACGATCCCCGAGGTATCAACGCTGAAGTTGTTTTTCGATAATCGGGGTGTCTCTGCCGGTCCCAAGTGCTTATCAAACCCGGGTTTGCTCATGAGTCCTCGGGAACTTTGACCTCGATCCGTTCTTTGATCATTCCGAGGTATGTTATGCCTTGAAATGTTCCTTCAATCCTCATCGTATGGCTGATATCTTTTGATCTTGACCCCCTGTCTGCATTTCCTGACTCCCTTGCTAGTAACCTATTTGGATAAACTGAGCCCGAGGGGGCTCCCAACTGGTCATCCTCGACCCTCATTTTTGATTGGTACCTGTTATGCACATTCGCCCAAGTCACATCGGGATACTCGACCAAGTTCTACTTCAGCTACTTCGAAGCTATCGAACTTCTTTTATTTAGCCCCTGAGTGAAGGATTGTACGGCCCAGTCATCAGAGATTGGTGGTAACTCCATTCGTTTTGATTGAAAACGGGATACAAACTCCCTCAGCATCTCGTTCTCCCTTTGCTTTATTTTAAATACATCGGACTTCCTTGTTGCAACTTTTATGGCACCAGCATGTGCCTTCACAAATGAGTTTGCCAACATGGCAAACAATTCGATAGAGTTCGGGGGTAGGTTATGGTACCAAATCGTGGCACCTTTAGACAGAGTTTGCCCAAACGTTTTTAGCAAAACAGATTCAATCTCATCGTATTCCAAATGATTCCTTTTATGCCACAAATGTATGTGGTGATGTACTCGTTGGGATCAGTTGTTTCATTGTATTTTGGGATATCTGGCATCCGAAACTTCTTCGGGATGGGCTTCGGATCTGCACTCTGTGGAATGATTTTTGCACAAACTTCTTCGAATCCAGTCCTTTCAAAATTGGAGGTGCTCCCGGTATTTGATCAACCCTTGAATTATATGTCTCCACCTTTTTGTCATTTTCTTCAATCTTCTTTTCTTCGGTCTCAATCCTTTCGGCGAGCTCTTCGAGCATTTTCATAATTGTGGGGTCAGTCCTTGAGCCACTTTCATCGGGCCTCTCTAGTGCTGGTTCAACACGCTGTGTGTTCACTGGTTTGACTGTGTTTGGAGTTCTATTCTGACTCTGAAGTTGAGCGATGGCAACTTGCTGGGCTTGCAACATTTTGAATATCACCTGGAGGTTGACTCCTCCTTCTTCCATACCTCGTGTTCTTTGGCCGTTGGGTCGGGCTTCCATGTGTGCATGCCTTACGGAGCCTGTGCCTGCGTCAGTGTTTAGAGCATTATGCGAACTGATATCAACTGGCTCTATATTTGGCACTTCCTTAGGGTTTATGGGTGGTAAACCAACCCCTATACCATTGTTTTCTCCAAGTCCTTCGTCATCGTGAATAGGTGCATTATGTGTGCTAGACATATTTAAGCCTGAAATCAAAGAATCTTTGACAAGAAAAAGTGTGAAGAATAACGTGTGTTATTAGAAAACTAGCACTAAAATAATCACTATTATCTTTATCCCCACGATGGGCGCCAAACTATTTACCTCGAAAAATGGGGGTAACAGTTAAATGTGATTTGTGATTTTAAAGATATGTGATTTATTCAAACATTAGTGAATATGCAAATAATATTAAGTTTAAGTAAGAAGAATTGATGAACCAAACCAGTGTTACTAGAACAATAAGGACCTCGAGCTCGACTTTCTTGGAGGCCTCGAGGTCAGCTAAGAGCAATGAAGTATGAATAATAAAGTAAAAATAATAAAGCTGAAGAACACTTGTTGAGCACGGTAAACAAGAAAAGCAGAGTAGAATATTCTATTGCAGTGAATAATGTGTGTTTTACAAATGATTGGGTCCCCTTTATATCTTGAGAAAACCCCAATATAGTACATTCCTAATTGTAGTAAAGAATTCTATTGGTACAGGTGTATAACAACCTAGTACGGACCTGTACCATTTCGTACAAATCTTATCCTTTAATTTATGTCCTGATCCACGTGTCCTTGAGAAATTCCCGCTCTTTTTTGAGTGTCTTCGAGATTGTGCTGCCCCCGATGTAGGTTGTGTCATGCCTTCGATCTGCTTCCTCGAGGTGTGTGTCCTTCAGCTGGGTCCGACCTCCACTTCGAGTTGCCCGGACTCGGACTCATAGCTCAATTTAAGACTTTGAAATCGAGCTCCTTGATTTTGACCGTATACAACAAGAACACGGGTGATATCTAGAATTGCAATAATTATAGGGGTATCAAGGTGCCGAGTCATACCATGAAAGTTTGGGAGAGGGTGGTGGACATGACTCTACTAAGAAGTACTGATGTGAGCTGATTAGGCAGGCCTAAGAAGTACTAGGTGAGGTGATTATGCTGGACATGACTCTACTTCAACTTACCGAGGACATGACCCTCGATAGGAGGGTGTGTAGGTCGAGAATTAGGGTTGTGGGTTGACAAGCAATCTAGAGTTTCGCCTAGTCTTTCCAGTAGTATTAGTACTAGTCTTGTATTTTTCTATTCTTAGCCCCTTGCTATTACACGGTGTGTCATTATTTTTCAGTAGGATTGGCTCTATTATTGTAGTGTCGTATTCTTAGATATTTGTTATTGCACGTTGCACCATTTGCTTCCGTGTCTTATTAACTTGTTGTCGCTATTGTTTGTTTATTGCTTCATTTTAACAGTTCTTGAACCGAGGGTCTTTCGAAAGCAGTCTCTCTACCGTCATACGGTAGGAGCAAGGTCTACGTATATTTTACGTTTCCCAGACCCTACTTGTGTGATTTCACTAGGTTTGTTATTGTTGTATTTGGAGATATTGCAGCATGTAAAAACTTGATAAACATTAAATTTTTTAGATTAGATGTTAAAAATGTAAGTTAACATATTGTATACCGATTTTTTTTTTTTTAAAGAATCGAAAAGAAAAGAAAAGAAAAGCTGAGTATCTAAACCCAGGCAACAAGTCAGCGACTTTTTTTGGAATAGTAAGTTTCTTATAAAGGTCCCTCATATTTAAGAACAATTTTCACCAAAGTGGTTTGAATAAAATAAGAAAGGAAACAAGTTCAACATGATGTTACAAAAAGTATTAACACGAGTGCAAACACATAGTCCGATGTATGCCACCAAAGGATGTGGTGCAGCGGATAGGGCTGCTCTTCCTTAATCAGAGGTCTCGAGTTCGAGTCTTGGGTATGAAAAAATCTTTGGTAGAGAGCGTTTTCTCCTGAATTGGGCCTTATGCGGCGCCAATCCGAATATAGTCAGGCTCCAACGCGAATATCTGACACCGGATAAAAAATCAAAAAAACAAAATAGTCCGATGTATAGATTGTAACTTATAAAAGAGAACATATAACTTGTTGGAGTAATACACTTATGTTAAGTATTTGACGAAAAAATTAAAATTCAAATCCTTCTATGGAAAACAGAATTTCTACCTCACACAAGGTAAGGGTAAGACGTATTAGATGAGAATTGCTCTATGCTCTTTTAGGTAAATAACTAAACATTCATCAGGTGCATCACTTTGGAGCATGGATGCCGGTAGATAATATTAGATCAACTTAGAAAATATGTACATAAAAAAATCTAATTGGCGGAGAGACATAGATTCACGTGCCCCATATATTAAGCTATAACGGTGTATTTTGTACGAAGGAAAATATTTTTTTACTGATTTTTCAATGTTTGGTTGGCTTAAATATTTTGAAAAATATTTTTCTCATAAACTTCTTTTCCTCGAATTGGAAGAAAATATTTTCCCTACCAAAAGGAGGAAAAATATTTTCCAAAACTCTCTTTCAACCTTAATCCTATCCACCATCCCCTCCAACCCCCACCCACCACCCACCCCTACCCCGCCACCCCCAGCCCAACCCACCACCCTTAAAACCCGCCCATCCCCCCACCGGTCCCCACCCCCACAATCTAACCCCCCCAACTCCTCCATCTCCATCCCATAGTGTTTGCTTAAATTATATATTTTTTATACAAAAAAAAAAATTCACTCACCAATCAAACATAAAAAAAAAAAAGTGATAAAATCATTCATTTTCGAGGAAAATATTTCTTTCATATATCCTAAATACGCCCCTGCTCCGTACTCACTTGAATCCTTAACATCTGTCCTAGATTTGCCTCCAGCGGCACATGGAAGTTGAGATTCATCTTGTACAGAAGAAATAGCCTTGGCCGTTGAGGTCAATTTAGGGGGTTCAATTATATACACCTCGATTCTTCAATAATAGATTTTCACTTACTTTAGGTTCTTGTCGATCGTACTCTATTTTGGGAAAGGTGGTTGAATCGTGTCATAACGAGCATAGGTTGGTATGAAAGCATGCACTTTATCGTGATAAGTCTGGCCTTAAAACAGCAAAAGAAGATAGTCGAGCACATCAATATATTTGGCCCCTAGATCTTCTTTTCCACACATGGCATGCTTTTTACTAATCATTATATATTTCCTTTCCAACACATGGCTTATGACTCCATTAACAACCTTCTGTAAATGCTTTTCTCTTTGTTATAATTAACAAATAAAGTCACATGCTTTGGTTTTACTCCTCATTTCATGTTTGTTGCACGTTGCTGCTTAGCTATATAAAAAATAATCAATTCACTAGACATGTGAGTGTAGTTCATATATCAACTTCGCTTATGGTAATAATGATGTTATTGCTTGTCTTTTGCTTTTTCAATTTAACGATAAAAAGTTAGGCGTATCAAACGAGCGACTTGGATTAAATTTAAACGGGTAAAAATAAGTTAAATTGTAATGTGTTGGATCATAGGTTGTCTGTACTTTGCTTGGCCAAGTGGATAAGTTAATTTGCGCAAACCATGATCAAAATCCAACCTGCTCAACTCAATTTTTTTTTATCAAACTAACAATTTTATTTTTCTTTTATTTATGAAGACTAGCTCTATTTAACCAACCAAACTCAAAAAAATATTATTTTCTATGTATTGATAAATTAATTTTCTTACGAGTAAATTTGGGTTATTTAGACCGTCCAAATTATTGGCCGAAACTTTTAGATGAGCTAACTTTGGTTATGACCACATTGACCCGCAAATGAATATCTGTCCAGCTCAATCCATCCAAACCTGCATGAATTGGCCAAGTTTGATTTCATTTGTTGAAATTTGACACTTGTAGTAGTCATGCATGCATGTTCCTTATATATGAAATTTATATTCAAGAGAAAATTTACGTAATTTTGTGTGGAGCACACTGGGATATTAATGAAAGGGATAATTAGGTTGTAAGAAGTGGACAGAGATTGCAGACGCCAATGCCACGACAATCTCCTTATCTTCTCATACCTCCTTTTAAATTCCATCTTCCATTTCTCATCTTCCCTTCTAAAGAAACTTCTTTTTTGATTGAACTAATATGCATGTCACATTCCCTTGTTGTTTGACAAATTACCAAAACACCACACAAACCAATCAGTTTTTGCATGTCAACGTTCATATAAGATCATTTATTCAAAATACGTAACACATATAGAATTGTTATGACAAATTCCAATTTGGGGTTAACATCTTTCAAAATTACATCTTTTAAGAATTTCAGAGATCTTGTAAAAGTATATATGATGAGGAGGATATAATATCCAAACGAGATGATTTCTCCTCCTTCCATTATGCATCAGCAAAACACCAAAAAAATAAGAAATAAAAATAAATAGTTGAATACAAGAAGAAAGTTTAGTCCCTCGCATGTTCTTATCATCTTTTATATAGTAGGGGAAATTAATAAATGACGGTGAAATGATGCAATATCCAAAAGAAGGAAAATTCCAAGAAAACAATTGCGAGATCACATAAACAACGGAAAAAAGAAAAACTCATATAATACATTGATATCTCTAGAATCTAAAATCTCACACACTGTTACAAAAGTTGAAGCTCTTGTAAGCTAAAATGGCAGAAACACTAGAAGAAGGTAAAAAAAAAAAGGGGGAAAGAGGGAGAGAGAAAGTTTAGAGAAGAGAGAATAATTTCATTTACCGGATAAAATGCTTAATACATCCAACAGATACATATAACCAAATTTGACATTGGATTCCCTAATAATACTCTAAGATTGACATCTCTCCATAATCCACTAACAGATTCTAGGACTTAATTGAAATAACAATACTAATCTAAGGGACTCAATTGACATAATGTAAACTACAAATTAAACTTAGACAAGGACTCAACTGTAAACTTAAAAAACTTCAAAATAGTCTTCATTCCTAACAATCCATCCTCCTTTAGAACCTTGTCCTCAAGGTTTATCAAATCCTGGGAACTGAGACTTGATGAAATTGTAATCTTCTTATGTAGCTTCAGGTAGTAAGTTGGCTCATTGCACTAAGACTTGAGTTGTGGCCTTGTTCCCCCTTTTCACCATCCTTCTATCTATTATAGCAACAGGTTCCACCAATGGTTGTCCTCCAAGAGAGCAGATAGGTGGATCAATAGAAGGTATAGTCTGAGATCCCACCTTTTTCTTAAGTTGAGAAATGTGAAATACAGGATGTATCTTAGTTGTAGGGGGCAACTTCAATTTATATGCAACTGGTCCAATCTTCTGGATAATCTGATAAGGGCCAAAAAACTTGGAAGCTAGCTTCAAGCTCCTCCTTACTGCCACCGAAGTTTGTCTGTATGGTTGTAACTTCAAAAACACCCAGTCATCTTCTTCAAATTCTCTCTCAGTTCTCTTCTTGTCAGCATACATCTTCATTCTGCTCTGAGCCTTTTCAAAGTTACCTTTCATTACTTTGGCCATCAATTGCCTTTCCTTAAGTACCTTATCAACAACTGCTACCCTGATTTGTGCAATCAACTCAAAGGATAATTGTGGAGGATCATAACCATATAGTAGCTTGAAAGGAGTCATATTCAATGAGGTGTGGTAACTACTGTTGTACCAGAACTCAGTCAAATGAAGCCATTTATTCCATTCCTTAGGATTATGTCCTGTCAGGCATCTCAAGTGGTTTTCTAGACATCTATTCAATCTTGCTGTTTCTCCATCTATTTGTGGGTGGTAGGCAGAGCTATAAAGCAGTTGCACCTACAAATTCTTGAAAAGTTCTTTCCAAAAATTGTTGATAAAAAGCGTATTCCTGTCTGACACTATGATTTTGGGAAGTCCATGTAATCTATAAATTGTGTCCATGAACAACCTTTCCACTTGAGATGTTGTAAAGGGGTGAGCTAAGGAGAGAAAATAGACATATTTGCTATACTTGTCCCCTACTACTAGGATAGTGTCCTGACTTTCAGATTTTGGTAAACTCTCAATGAAATCCGTTGAGATATGTTCTCATGCCTTCTCAGGTACAGGTAGTGGTTGTAGGAGTCTAGGATAGGCCATCTTCTCATTTTTGCATCTTTGACAGACCTCACATTCCTGCACAATCAGCTTCACATCCTCGATTATTGAAGGTCAATAGAATACTGCCTTCACTCTTTGGTACGTGGCCATTACAACTGAATGCCCTCCCAATCCAGAATTGTGTATAGTTTAGACTAGTTGTTGTCTTAAGTTCCCATGATTACCAACCCCAACTCTTCCTTTGTGCCTTAATAAACCTTGTTGTGGAGTTATATCCAACACAACAGCTGGATTGGTACTGAGAGTAGCTATAGCTTGCATCACTGCCTGATCTCCTTCATAACTGGCCATCACTTCTTTGAACCACTTGGGCTACAATTGACCGACTATCATGCATTGAGCCGGGTTATCCTCCTGTGGTACTTCACTTCTTCTTGACAAGGCATCATCTACAATGTTTTCTACTCCTTTCTTATAATGAATTTCATAACTCAAGCCCATTAGCTTGGTTAAGCCTTCGTGTTGCGGTGAAGTGGTGATCTTTTGTTCCTGCAAGAACTTCCTAAAGTGTTCAATTTTGATTATGAATTGGTGTGGGTGCAACTAATGCCTCCATGTTTCTACTGCCATCAGAAGATTAATTAACTCCTTCTCATAAGTTGATAACCTTGATGCTTTTTTCTTAATGACTGACTCATGAATGCTCGGGGTCTCTCTTCTTGCATCAATACAGCTCCTACCCCAGTTTTGCAAGCATCTACTTCAAGGATGAAAGTCTTATTAAAGTCGGGTAAGGCTAACACTGGAGCATTGGCCATGACCTTTTTTTAGTGGCTAAAAAGTTGCAGTTGCTTCAGAGCTCCAATTGAAGCCTCATTTCCACAATAAATTGGTCAGAGGCCTACTAAGTTGTGCATAGTTCTTGACAAACTTCATGTAGTATCCAATCAGGCCTAGAAATCCCCTCAGTTATTTCACAGTCACTGATTGTGGCCATTCTAACATTGCAGTCACCTTTTTGTAGTCAGTGCTAATACCCTTTCCTGAAATAATATGTCCTAGATACTCTACTTGTGGTTGAGAAAAATCATATTTAATTTTTTGGCAAAGAACTGGTTCTTTTTTAGTAGTTGTAAAACTACTTAAAGGTGCTTCAAGTGATCTTGCATAGTCTTGCTGTATACCAACATATTGTCAAAAAATACCAATATGAATTTTCTCAGTTGGTATTTAAACAGATCATTCATTAGTGATTAAAAGGTATTTAAACAGATCATTCATTTATTTAAACAGTCTTGTTGTATACCAACATATCGTCAAAAAATACCAATATGAATTTTCTCAGTTGGTATTTAAACAGATCATTCATTAGTGATTAGAAGGTAGTAGGGGAATTAGTCAACCGAAAGGGCATGATTCTAAATTGCCACAGCCTATGGTAGGTTCTAAATATAGTTTTGTATTCATCTTCTGCTCTCATTCTCACCTGGTGGTATCCAGCCCTGAGATCCACTTTAGAGAACACAGTAGCCCCGTGTAATTCATCCAACAAGTCATCAATCATGGGAATAGGGTACTTGTTTTTAACAGCCAAGACATTCAATTTTCTATAATCAACGCACAACCTCCAAGTGAAATCTTTCTTTTTCACAAGGCAGAGGAAGCAAATGATGACTAACTAGGAACCACAGTTTCTGCCTCCAACATATCATTAATGATTGATTCTATTGCATTCTTTTGATCATGAGAGTACCTGTAAGGCCTCAAATTGAATGGTTGTGCTCTAGGAATCAAGTTGATAGCATGATCACAGCTCCTCTTTGGTGGTAACTCAGTTGGTTCTTGGAACACCTCAATGTAAGTTGACAAAAGCCTTTCCACAACAGGATCTATCACTATTTTATCAAATGCTGCATTTCCAAAATTCATCATGCATATTTCAGCCATGGTCTCACAAGTTCCACACTGCAATATTCTCCTAAGTGCCTCTCTATTAATAGGTGACACCTTAGGCTTCTCATTTATACCCCATAAGGTTATAATTTTTCCTTCCTTCTGAAATGACAAGCTATGAGGTTTGGTATTCAGTACTACTTGAGCAAAAAGGTCAATCCAGCCTATTCCTAGGACCATATCACAACCCCGACCTTCAAAGCTTAATATTAAATGAAAAAACTTCATCCTGCATTTTCCAGGAAAATAGAGGACACTCCTTATTACAGTACATTGATTCACCATTGGCCACCAACACTTTTAAAGATACTGCAGTAGGTTGTTCTTGTAACCTCAATTGTTTGGCCACATAAGGATCAACAAATGAATGAGGAGACACTATCAATTAGTACAGTTAATGGTATCTTCTTAGCATAGCCAAGTGTAAAATCTCTATCTTTAGACAGAGTCCCACATCGGCAAAACACAAGAGGGATGCTAGGTATATAAGTTAACAAGCCTTAGACCTTAGTGTCGCATTTTAAACCCGTGAGAGCCTAGGCCCAGAGCGAACAATGTCACTAGCAGGATGTGTTGTTACAGATGGTATCAGAGTCACTCTTGTGTCAGCCTTGCCGATGGTGGGTCAGAGTTCAACTGAGTTTAGGCAAATCCTGATTAGGTGGGGTAAACCTCAGTACCGAGTCTAGGCGAATCCCATGCGGTAGGGCAAACCTCAGCGAGGACGCTGAGTCCATAAGAGGGGGTGTATGTAATACCCCAGATTTTAGACAGAGTCTCATATCGGCAAAACACAAGAGAGATGTTGGGTATATAAGTTAACAAGCCTTAGACCCTAGTGACGCGTTTTAAACCCGTGAGGGCCTAGGCCTAGAGCGGACAATATTACTAGCAGTCTGGGTTGTTACACCAAGCAACTTAATGGCAGAAGTGGAACTAGCCAATCCCAACACCATATTAATTGAAACTTCAGCTTGTTCTTATGTTTGTTCCTCTAAGGTTTGTAGAACATCTAAAAACTCTATTTTTGGTTCTTCTTCTACGGGAACACCTTCCATAGCATGAAGAGTCTTTGTCTTGCACACATGCCTTGGATAATACCTTTCCTTACATTTATAACACATACCATGTTCTCTCAGTGCTTCAAAGGAATTTGGCTTGATGGGAGCCCTGATATGTGGCTTTTGATTTGGGTAAGTGAGTCTCAAGGTTTGGTTAAGGGCTGCTGCTCTGGAAGTTTGGGGTGTGGTTCTGGGATATGTGATGGCTAAAGGTCTTGGGTTGGCTGGCTAAGGAGCAGGTCTAGAGGGAATAAGTGAATCAAATGCTGCAAAGGATTCCTCGTATAACTTAGCAGTTTCATATGCATCCATTATAAAGGAGGGGTTAGCTAATTTGACCAGTAGTTTTAATTCTAGTTTTAAACCACTAATAAAGCTGAAAAAAGTGGGCTTCATTTAACAATGGATTAATAATGGTCATATAGCTAGTGAGTTCTTCAAATCGTCTTGATATTGATCCATACTCCCCGTCGGTGTAATTTTGTTAAATTCATTCACTATATCCTGGGGTCTAATGCTTCCAAACCTCCTGCACACTTATACACAAAACTTCTGCCAAGTTACCCGACCACTCTGGTTGACTAGATAACTATCAAACCAAATATCAACCTTATCACCAATGTGCACAGAAACATAATTCAACTTCTCATGTTCAGGGATACCATCTAGCTCGAAGAATTTTTCACATTTTCGTATCCATCCTCGAGGGTTAGTTCCCTCAAAATCAGGGAAGTTTATCTTAGGTTTTAGTGCTCTGTGGGTGGGGCTGGTATCAGAAGGGTTAACTGGGTTTGGTAGTAGTGGTGGATTAGAAGAAAAAATAAGAGGACGAAAGATAGGTGAACTGATAAAATTTGGGGCTAGAGGGAATGTAAAACCATGATTAGCAGGGTATGTAGAAGGTGTAATGTAAGCCTAAGTGTTTGCCAAAATAACTTTTGTACCTGAGACTTCGACGGATTCAAAAACTGACGGAGCTGCCTAAGAGCTGAGCAAATGGGTCTGCTGTGTGTGAGTTTTCTAGTATGGAGTAATCGCTACTGACGCAAGCTGTTGGAGCACTGGTAGTGGTAGCTGCCGTCAGAGACGGTGTAGTCGGCACCGACCTCACCGATGTTGTCAGTCCCATGTTTGAGATAATGAAATCGAGCTTCTGATTTGTTTGTCGCACTTCGTCCAGCTTAGTTTGGAACTAGTTCTGTGCAAATTCAATTTATTCAAACTTCTTCCAAGTGTCCTTGATGAACGACGAAA
Organism: Nicotiana tabacum; assembly: GCF_000715075.1. Lineage (NCBI taxonomy): Eukaryota > Viridiplantae > Streptophyta > Magnoliopsida > Solanales > Solanaceae > Nicotiana > Nicotiana tabacum. The sequence continues at coordinate 111,199,278 of NC_134087.1, read as the reverse complement.
GCAGGGTACACATAGATTTCATTTCACTCGATAAATTGTAAAATTTTGCTGCCATGGTAACAGGATCTGAGGGCCCAGGTGGCTCTGATACCATATGCTACAAAATCTGAAGCTCTTGTAAGATAAAATGGTGGAATATACTAGAAGAAGGTAAAAAAATGGGGGGGGGAGGGAAGAGGGAGAAAGTTCAGAGAAGAGAGAATAATTTTATTTACTGGATAAAATGCCTAATACAGCTAACAGATACATATAACCAAATTTGACATTGGATTCCCTAATAATACTCTAAGATTCACATATGTCCATAATCCACTAACAATTTTTAGGACTTAATTGAAATAACAATACTAATCTAAGGGACTCAATTGACATAATATAAACTACAAATTAAACTAAGACATGGGCTCAACTGTAAACATAAAAAACTTCAGAATAGTCTTCATTCCTAACATACCAAAAGTGGAAAATTTAGGTGCAAAAATCCAACTATGCAGAATACAGATGTTTATAGCAGGCACATCTTCATTCTTTCATTTGAAATTCTTATCCTTCTTGTGGATGCTCTTCATTTAGTATCAAATTCTAAAGAAAGAGGCAGACTCTATAATATAACAGAATCTCAAAATTTTCTTCTTCAAGAAAAGAGGAGTTTACTAGCTTCCGATCATTACAAAAATTATTTTAACTTTTCTTGGTTTTCAGTTTCTACACTTGTATACTATTAGTATTAATTTGCCAAACAAACAATATTAGTGATGAAAATATAGTTATTGTACCAGGACACAAAGGTGTGCCAAACAAACAATATGATGTAGTGTTAATAATTTCAATTTGTTATAGGATGGAGCCATGATTTAAAACTTATAGGTTCTGAATCTTAATCTTTTTGTCATGACCCCGGTTCATAGAGATCTGATACCAACTTGTCACGACCTCGGTTCGCCCTTCGTGAACTATCGTGACGACACCTAGCCTCTACGACTAGGTAAGCCTAAACTTACGGAAGATAACCAAACTTGCGGAAGTAAAACAATTTAAAAATAGAAATAAGGCAATAACAGTGTTAAATGTGCTGCTCGACATACACCATATTTATATAGATCTCAAAACCAATATCTAAATCCAAGACCCGGAAACCCACCAATCACAAGCTAAGAAAAAGAAATACTACATAGCTCTAACTCCGGAATTTGTCTAATAAGAACAGAGAGTACAGAAGGGCTAAATACTAAAAGGCAGGAATAGAAAGGGACTCCTCGATCTGCGGACGCGACAGATGTACCTCGAAGTCTCTAAGTAGTCGCCTCCCTCAAGGATAGTAGGCCTGAGTAGCGGCACCTGGATCTGCACATGAAAAACATGCACAGAAGAGGCATGAGTACACCATAACGGTACTTAGTAAGTGGCAAGCCTAACCTCGGTCGGGTAGTAACGAGGAAGGTCAGGGCCCTACTGAGGTTAAATACAATATAAGTGTTAACAATGTGGAATAAAATAGTATAAATAAATGCAACAGTAAGAAATAATATAGATTTGACAGAACAACAACAACTAGAACAGAGACAAAACAAGCCACGAAAAGAAATACAGCTCAACACAGAGATAACAACCGGGGCACCTTCCAGGATACTGTCCTGTAGTCCCAATTACAAATGTCTAGTGGATCTCCCGAGATATCGTCCTGTAGTCCATCATATATATGTCCGAAGGATCTCCCAGGATCTCGTCCCGTAGTCCAACCATCAATGCACGGGGATCTACCGGAATCCCGATCCGTAGTTCCAAATGTAAATATCCAATACTGGGGGAATCTACCGGATACATTCCCGTAGTTCCATATAACTGTGTAGGGGTATCTATCGAGAATCTAACCCATAGTCCCAAAGTAAATGTGCAGGGGGATCTATCGGGAATCGAACCTGCAGTCCCAAAGTAAATGTGCAGGGGGATCTTTCGACAATCTAACCCGCAGTCCCAAAGTACACAAACAAGGGGGAGATACCGGAATCCCACATCCGTAGTCCCAATGTAAATACACAGCAGTAGCAAGAAGATACGCAGAAATGGCAAAATTTCATATTAAGGCAATAAGTGATTCTAGCCTAGCATGTTGCACAGAATTCAAGTAAGGCAGGTTAAATTAAATAAAGCAATTAAGTCACTTAGACAAGCTTTTTCTAAGCTAACAACAGGCTTAATAGTGCAAGTAATAGAAACAGAAAAGGAAACATGCTAATATTTACTTAAAAAAAATCGGATTTCCAACAATTAGCACAAGTACGCACTCGTCATCTCACGTACAAGGCATTTCAATTACCAAACATATCAATCCTAAGGGGATGGTCCCCCACACAAGGTTAGACAAACCACTTACCTCGATGCCACGAACACAATTTACCATTCAACTATAGCTTTACCCCTTGATTCCACCATCAATTCGATCGTATATAGTCACAAGTTACTTAATTACATCAATAAACGCTAAATGAATCAACCTCAATGCATGAAAATGTGTTTTCTAAAGTTTTACCCAAAAAGTCAAAAATTGCCCCCGGGCCCACATGGTCAAAACCTGAGGTTCGAACCAAAACCTGATTACCCATTCCCCCACAAACCTAAATATATGATTTGTTTTGAAATCGGACATCAAATCGATGTCTAAATCCCCAATTTTTTTAAAAAACCTAGGTTCTACACAAAACACCTAATTTCTCCCATGAAAATCATTGATTTTGAGTTGAAATCATATTAAAAGATGTTAATGATCGAAGAAAACTAGTTAAAAACGACATACAATTGATTTGGAGAAGAAGAAGCCTTTGAAAAATTGTCCTAGGGTGTTTATGTTTTGAGAGGATATGAAAAATAGGTTTAAAATTGGTTAAGTATAAAAGTTGCAGGTCGAAGGTATGGGAAATGCGAACAGGGGTTTGCAATTCTGCTAACTTGGGAATTGCAAAACAGGGTTCGCATTTGCGAACCCTTCAGAAATGCTGAACTTTCGCATTTGCGAAAATAGTGTCGCATTTGCGACTTCGCATTTGCGATCACTGGCCCATTGGCAAATCTTCGCTTTTGCGAAGAAAATCTCGCATTTGCGAGCCAAGGCAGGCTTGGGCTGGTTTCGCATTTGCGATCCAGCCTTCGCATTTGCGAGCCAGGCTTCGCAAATGCGAAGCTTGCAGGCCTGGGCACACCAGCTAAAATTCTGTAATTTTTCTAAGTTCCAAATGCACCCCGTGGCCTATCTAAAACTCACCCGAGCCCTCGGAGCTCTAAACCAAATATACACACAACCTCAAAAATATCCCACGGACTTATTCGTGTACACATATCACCAAAATAACATTAGAAACATCAAATTAAACCTCAATATCGATGAAATTTATCAAAACTTCTTAAACATCAAATTTTGCAATTAAGGTCTGAATCACGTCAAACGGATTCCGTTTCTTACCAAACTTAACAGAATCATCTTAAATCATATATAAGACCTGTAACGGGCGCCGAAACTAAAATACGGGCCCGATACCAACATGTTCTAATCAAAATTCATTTTCAAACTTTATAAACAATTTTAGAAAATAATTTTCTTCAAAAATTCATTTCTCAGGCTTGGGACCTCGGAATTCGATTTCGGGCATACTCCCAAGTCCCATATTTTCCTATGGACCCTCTGGGACTGTCAAATCATGGGTCCGAGTCCATTTACCCAAAACGTTGACCGAAGTCAAATTAACTCATTTTATAGGCAAAATTTATCATTTTTCACAAATTTTCACATATAGGCTTTCCGGCTATGTACTAGGACTGCGTACGCAAATAGAGGTGATGTTAAAAGAGGTTTTTAAGACTTCAAAACGCATAATTTTAGTTTAAAACAAGTGATAACCTTTTGGGTCATCACATTCTCCACCTCTAAAACAACCGTTTGTTCTCGAACGGACAGAAGAAGGAAGTACCTGAGTTGGGAAAAAGATGGGGATAACGGTTCCGTGTATCCTGCTCGGTCTCCCAGGTCGCCTCCTCGACCGGCTGACCCCGCCACTGAACCTTCACTGATGTAATATTCTTTGACCTCATCTTTCTAACCTGTCTATCCAATATTGCCACTAGCTCCTCAATTTAAGATAGATCCTTGTCCAACTGGACTGAACTGAAATACAACACGTGCGACGGATCGTCGTGATACCTCTAGAGCATCGAAACATGAAATATCGGATAAACTCCTACCAAGCTGGGAGGTAAGACAAGCTCATAAGCAACCTCCCTCACATGTCTCAATATCTCAAAAGGGCCAATAAACCTCGGACTCAACTTCCCTTTCTTCCCGAATCTCATAACGCCCTTCATTGGCGAAACCCAAAGTAGAACCCGCTCCCCAACCATATAGGAAACATCACAAACCTTCTGGTCAGCGTAACTCTTCTGTCTGGACTGGGCTGTACGGAGTCTATCCTGAATTACCTTAACCTTCTCTAAAGCATCCTGAACCAAGTCTGTGCCCAATAGTCTAGCCTCACCCGACTCAAACCAACCCACCGGGGATCTACACCGCCTCCCATATAAAGCCTCATACGGTGCCATCTGAATGCTGGACTGATAGCTGTTGTTATAAGCAAACTCCGCCAATGGAAAGAACTGATCCCAAGACCCTCCAAACTCAATCACACATGCATAGAGCATATCCTCAAGAATCTGAATAGTGCACTCAGACTGTCCGTCCGTCTAAGGGTGAAATGTTGTACTCAACTCCACCCAAGTACCCAACTCGTGCTGAACGGCTCTCCAGAACCGTGATGTGAACTGGGTACCTCTATCTGAAAAGATGGAAACCAGGATATCATGCAGATGAACAATCTCCTGGATATAAATCTCTACCAGCCGCTCTGAGGAATAAGTAATACATACAGGAATAAAATAAGCGGACTTGGTCAGCTGATCCACAATCACCCAAACAACATCGAACTTTCTCAAAGTCCGTGGGAGCCCAACTATAAAGTCCATGGTGATCCACTCCCACTTCCATTCCGGAATCTCTATCTGCTGAAGCAATCCACCCGGTCTCTGGTGCTCATACTTCACCTGCTGACAGTTGAGGCACCGAGATACAAATCCAACTATTTCCTTCTTCATCCTCCTCCACCAATAGTGTTGTCTCAAATCCTGATGCATCTTCACGGCACCCGGATGAATGGAATATCGCGAGCTATGGGCCTCCTCTAGAATCAACTCTCGAAGCCTATCAACATTGGGTACACAAATTCGACCCTGCATCCTCAATACCCCATCATCACCAATAGTCACATCTCTGGCATCGCCGTGCTGAACCTTGTCCTTGAGGACAAGAAAATGAGGGTCATCATACTGCCGCTCCCTAATACGATCAAATAAGGAAGAACGAGAAACCACACAAGCTAGAAACCGACTGGGCTCCGAAAGATCCAATCTCACAAACTGGCTGGCTAAGGCCTGAACATCTATCGCCATAGGCCTCTCTGCCCGGCGACTCAAAGCATCGGCCACCACATTGGCCTTGCCCGGGTGATATAAAATAGTGATGTCATAGTCCTTCAACAACTCTAGCCACCTCATGTGATGCAAATTTAGATCCTTTTGCTTGAACAAGTGCTGCAAGCTTCGATGGTCAGTATAAATCTCAAAGGGAACCCCGTATAAATAATGGCGGCAAATCTTCCGGGCATGAACAATGGAAGCTAACTCAAGGTCGTGAACATGATAGTTCTTCTCATGTATCTTCAACTATCTAGACGCGTAGGCAATCACCCTACCATCCTGCATCAACACTGCTCCGAGGCTAACCCTCGAGGCATCACAATAGATCGTATAAGACCCCGAACCTGTCGGCAGTATCAAAATTGGGGCTGTGGTCAAAGTTGTCTTGAGCTTTTGAAAGCTCACCTCACACTCCTCCGTCCACTGAAATGGAGCACCCTTCTGGGTCAACCTGGTCATAGGGGCTGAAATCGATGAAAACCCCTCCACAAAACGATGGTAGTAGCTAGCCAAACCAAGGAAACTGCGGATCTCGATAGCTGAGGATGGTCTGGGCCAACTCTGCACAGCCTCTATCTTCTTCTGATCCAGCTGAATACCCTCACTCGATACCACGTGGCCTAAGAATTCCACTGAATCTAACCAAAACTCACATTTCGAGAATTTAGCATATAACGTCTTCTCTCTCAAAGTCTTAACCACAGTCCTTAGGTGCTGCTCATGATCTTCTTGACTTCGAGAATACACCAGAATATCATCAATAAAGACAATGACGAACAAGTCAAGATATGGCCGGAACACAGTGTGCATCAAATGCATAAAAGCCGCTAGGGCATTGGTCAGCCCAAATGACATGACAAGGAACTCGTAATGACCATACCGAGTCCGGAAAGCAGTTTTTGGGATATCTAGCTCCCGAATCTTCAACTGATGGTAACTTGAGTGCAAATCAATATTAGAAAACATTCATGCGCCCTGAAGCTGGTCAAACAAGTCATCAATACGATGCAAAGGATAACGGTTCTTCATTGTAACCTCGTTCAACTGGTAATAATCAATACACATAAGCATAGAACCATCCTTTTTCTTCACAAACAAGATAGGATCACCCCAAGGTGAAATTGTTACACCCTATGTTTTCGTATGTTAGAGTATCCGTAAGTCAATTGATGTAAGCTCAGAAATAAGATCAACTTTGAAAGTACATACAGTAAGTTAATCCTTTTATAATGGAGGTTACAAATCTTTATGATCATGAATAACGAGTACCAAAAGGGTTGGAAAGCTTAGGCGCTAAATGAATTAAAGAAAATAAGTTTCGTCGAATGTCGACAAGTTTGGAATGCTATAACCTATACTTTTGGGGTGAGACAAGGGTGATTAACATGATGATGAGGTTATGTTATGATTTAGTTTAGTCGTATGATAGTCATGTGATATGTTTTTAAGTCAAGCAAGTTGTGGAACAAAAGTTGGAAAAGGTCATCACAAGTTACATTCAAGAATGAGTTGAAACATAGGTTAAATGTAGCTGAGATTTTCTCCCAACATACTTTGAATCAAGGGATGATCTACATATGAAATTGAAGATCTATGAGTCTAGTTTTCAACTCATTAAATCTTTTATCAATACGATCTCGGAGTATAGACATATTCGCATTTTTGCGAGACCGCGCAGCTAGTGGGTGACAAGTAGGTGCATCACCTACTTGCCAAAAAGAGAGGCCTCAACTAAGTCGGTCAAGAGGGGACTTTTAAGGGATTATAAACTCAGTTATTTCACCTATCTTTAATACCAAGAAAACCTAATTGAACCCCTGCAACTCCTCCCCAAAAATCCCACACAAACCCTAGGGTATTCCGGGTGTTACGACGCGATTCTAGTGCTGAAAAGTCCGGACAGCTTGCAAGTTTCTCTTTCTCCTTCTTTTATCCGTGTTGAGGAACTTATTTTTGTGAAAAAGGACCAGGTTTCGTGGGTTATACTCAGTACAAGGTAAGTTTATGCTTCTCCTTCCATTATCTATGCGTTTGCGAGTTGTAACTCGATCGTAAAGAATAGACCTAGCTAGTTTCGAAAGAATGGTATGTTGTTTGTTCTTGTGTAATGGTTGGATGGTTGTAAACTTATTTCTAAGTTGAATTCATGGACGGTTTATTGGATAAGAGGTATAATGATGTACTTTTGGTTGTATTTCCCAATTTGAAAGAAAAGACAAGTCGAAACGTGTTTAAGTAAACTGAAAAATTATTTTTGAGTTGATGAACTTGTGGGAATATTTTTGGGCTGTTTCGTGTTGGTATTGGGTTGTCTCTTTTACTAATATTTTTATGGAGTTTAGAGGAGGAATGTTGTGGAGAAACACCACATAATGACAAGGTTGTTTGTTGGTCGTTCGTCGTAACATTTTCGGGTTGGTTGACACTATTATGGTTGTCGTGTTGTGTATGAAGTGATAGGGGTATGTTGGGCTGTTTGCGATTGTTTTGACTAGTGTGAAGTCATATATATAGGGGAGGTTCTATCCGTTTCATTGTAAAATAGGTTGTGGTCGATACATAATAGTTACGATGCTTAAACGATAAGGAGAGTGTCATTTCTCTTATTGTAGACTAAAGAGCCGTGAAATTGCATAGCTTGAGGTTGGGAAGAATATACAAGGTATGTTAAGGCACTTACTTCTTTCTTTTGGCATGATCTAAAGTGACATGAACATAAACGGTACGCTAATTCATAACGGATCTACTCCTAGAAACTAAGGTTGTCCATGTTGTTCTTTCCTTATAAAGTTATTCTAAACAAGTGTGTATGATCCTTAAATCCCACTAAGGTTCATATTGATGGTAGGGATGTCCATAATGTTAATCGAAGATGCAATGACCTTACATCACTCCGAAAGGGTTAGAACATGATTCCATGAGTCGAGCATGCATTATATATATGTATCTATTTTACTCTACCGAGCCGCGCTATAGTCGGTCGGGTATGGCAACTATTGTGCAACACTGATCAGTTGGGTTTACCGAGCTCCACGTGGCCGGGTACGTTTTTACCGAGTCCTCTTTAAGGCCGGGTACGATATGATGATGATGATGTCCACAGAGGCGAATGTTTTAAAATGTTCATGTTTATATATGTATTATGCATTTCATGTCAGTAGCCCCCAGAGGCACTCAGATGTTACAGGTTGTATCTCCTCTATCTCTCTTTACATTACTATTCTTGTTTATGCTTTCCTGCCTTACATACTCGGTACTTTATTCATACTGACATCCCTTTTGCCTGGGGATGCTGCATGTCATGCCTGCAGGTCCCGATTGATAGGTTGACAATCCTCCTAGTAGGCTATCAGCTCAGCGAAGGTGTTGGTGCACTCCACTTGCTCCAGAGTTGCCTAGTTGGTCAGTATGCTTTGGATATATATGATTGGTATGGTGGGGACCTGTCCCGATCTTTATGATTTTATGCACTCTTAGAGGCTTGTAGACAGATGTCAGGTGTAGGGACACTTGTATGGCCTTGTCGGCCTATGTTTTGAGTTTACAAATGGTCATGTCGGCCTTATAGGCCCGTAGGTCACATATATAAGTTTGTATATCATTTTGGGTCTTCATATGTTGAGTATTCCCTTATGTTTTATTCTTGTTATCTCATGACCGGTTTTCTGGCTCATTTACTCATGATAGTATGATAAGAAAGATATGTTACGTTGGTACTCAGTTGAGTAAAGCACTGGGTGCCCGTCGCGGCCCTTTGATTCGGGTCGTGACAGAAGTGGTATCAGAGCAGTTTTGTCCTAGGGAGTCTACAAGCCGTGTCTAGTAGAGTCTTGTTTATGGGTGTGTTGTGCACCACACTTATAAGCAGGAGGCTACAGGGCATTTAGGACTGTCACTCTTTCTTCTTATTCTAGATCGTGTGGTAGAGCTCTGTTGTAAGAATTGAAACTCCTAAATTCGACTTTAGTCGTAATACAATGATACCTACATTTAAAAAGATGGTTGGTAAAAGATTGTATGTGGCTGTGAAAGAGTTGAGTTAGAGGAGCTCGATTTTGCATGATGCATATGATGGGTAAATATAAGGTCTTCAGTAGATCATGTGTGTACTAAGAAGTGTAAGCTTCTCGATAAGGAGCCTTAAGGCAAAGAATATCTATCCACCCCTAAGGGCAATGAAAGATTCAAAAGATAGATACAAGCTTCAACAAGTAAAAGGAGCAAGATGGGAAGGGTACAAGGCACCTTGTTAATAAAGATTATCGGTATTTTCATCTCCGGCAGAAAAATATAAGCATTGTAAGTTACCCTCAACAGTAACAAAGGTATGTATAATTGACCATACCCATCTCAGTTATACCCTATTGGGGGCTAACATGTGTAGATTAAGAAAAGGACGAGATATCAGGATCCAGTTAGGGTTAGGATAACCCATAATGGTGAATTGATTGTTTGTGTTAGTTGACAATTTCTGAAGCATAATGCAAATGTGCTAATAAATCTCCTTGTGAGATACCCAGATGGAGCACTCTAAAATAATACAGCTAGATATGAGTACGATAAAGATAGCCACTGGAAGCCTTGAAGGGATATATATTACCTTAGCATGGCTCGTGTCCCTAGGAGAGAGAATTTTAGGCATCCCGAAGAGCCAGTGAGATGAAGCAAGGGGAGCTAAAAGCAAAAGAATGTCTTGTTGATGTTTTCAGAATAAAGTGATAGACATAAATGTTAGTAGGAAAATAAGAATAGAGTTAATGAAGAATTATGAGTAAGATGTCCACGTGGATGACAACGATGGAAAAACAATGATGATAAAAATGACAGAAATATAGAGTCTATAGTTAAGTGAAGGAAAAAGATGAGAGGTGACAGGCCTTGAAACAACAAAGGAGTATAGGCCATAAAGTCATATCTTCTTTTCGAGAAATAAGTTCACAACTCTAACGCGATTACCAGCAGGAAAAGATATACCCCCAGAGTAGTAGAAATCAGTATGGGCTGGTAAACAAGATAAACTAAACGTGAACTAGGGACTAAATGATATGATAATAGTCAGCATCATGAGAATTTCAGAGGTTGTGTTCCGGCGATAATAGAATAGATGACAAAAGAATGCCCTTTAATGGTCATTCAAGAAGTCGCTTCCCTAAAGCAAGCAATATGAGCAAAGCTAAGCTTAAGGAACTATGTGCGCTAGTTACACTAAGTGTCATCCTTGCAAGCAAGGAATTTTATTATCCTTGGTACAAAAAAACATTACCACAAGGCGAGTAAGGGTAATCGATGATGTGAAAAAATGTCAAATATATAGAGGTAAAATATCTATAGGTAGATCGTCGTAGCTCCAGCTCTTAGTACTCCTCTAAAGGGGGTAATATGGAGTGATGTGGCATGAAGTCAGAATTTAGTGGTTCTACTAATCATGGAGTGGTAGAAGAATAATGCGGTAATGTGAAAAAGGGATGAGATTGTACTTATTCAAAGCCTACAGATATGCTATGATATCAGTGCATTATACAAACACGACGTCAAGGAAAGGAAGTAAGGGTTCCTGGCCGAAATGTCATTGATAGATCAAAGGCCAGTGTATGAGGTAAGTTAAAACAAAGGAAATAACCCAAGAAAGATTACGCGGAAAATTGATGTGAGGATAGGTCAACGAGCATTTGGGATTTGATTAAGGAAGAGCCCAGTTATGGCTAAACAGGAGGTTATAGACGAGTCAACAGATCATGCAAGATAAACATAGTGAATCCTAATATAGTAAATTCAGTCTCGCAAATATGACATCATACACCTTGAGAAATGCTCAGATAGGAGTTGGGGTATTTAAGGGTATTGTATAAGTATTACGGGAATAATGGAGGGTGCCACTAAGGAGATAATCAAAATTTGATTTTACAAGTAATCCTACGAGCACAACGGCACGAAGGTATGTAAGTAAGGATGTTTGTAGGCGAGTAAGAATATCAAAAATTCCTTCGAGTATACAGTATAACAAGATCACAACTTTACAAGATCCAAAAGGTCTCCTAAGTACTACCACGAAAGACTAGCTGAGGAAATAAGGAAGAAGGTTTCCACCTAAGCATAGTGACCTATAAAGGAAATGATCTTTGATCTTGTAACAGCAGTCTCACTATAATATTGCATGCACTCCATAAGAAAGTGGCACCTATCATGGCTAATGAACAGAAAAAAAAAGGAAAAAAAACATCAATGGTGATACTTGAGAGCATACGAGTTACAGGGAATTCCAGTGTTCGTGGGCACTATGATAAGCCAAGTATCCATGTAGCAAGTGGCAGAACGACCAGAAAAAGTAATTACTTACATTTAATGACAGCTGAGAATGCGCAAGAGAGAATCTAAGGTGCTAGCAAGTTAAAGAAAGGTTCTGAGTAGAATAAATAAATATGTGTAGGTCGCAAGCGAAAGTATAGTAGAGTGAAAAGATTTTGGGTAGATGTGAGTAAGGGTGAGAAAAGGTGAGTTAGAAGCTGATAAGAATAGGTTAGACCTCGGTATTAAGCCCATCAAACAAGAGAGCTGATGGTTTATATATGTTATAAAAGGCTCAGTATAGCTTGAATTAACACGGAGGAGTCTAAGACTAGGAGCATTTAGAAGAGATGGAATGCTCCTCTGGTCGTAATGTAAGGATGTAATAGTGGTAAATTATAAAAGGATGATATATAGGCCTTCATTTGAGTAATGATTCAAAGAGAAGAGATTTCATGGATGGCACGAGACTAGGATACCCCCATAAGACAAATCACATTGGGATGCTATGAAATACGGTTATTGAAGTATAGTATTGTCCCTAGGTGGATTAGGAAAACCACTTCAAATAATCCCCGATGAGACGTGAGACTTGTGGCAATGTATTACATAAGAGGTTTCAAGTTATCAGTGGTGGATTATAGATTAACATTAAGGTAAATCAATAATAGATGGATAAAGATTCCAAAGTATGAGAGGAGATTATGATGTCATTCTATAAATGAACAGTAATAAGGATTATACATATATGATAAGCAGTGAGAGAGTAACCTGTAGTTGGGTAGCAGACCTCGGTAATAGTAAACTGAAGTAAGAGTTATTGTATAATATGACCTACCTAGTTGTATTAAATCCATAAGCATAGATAACTGAGGCTATGAAACAAGATATAGCAAAAGTCGTAAGTTTAACAAAGTACCGAGTGAAGAACTTCAGTATACCCATAGATGCCCAGACGGACAACATATCAAGCTTTGTATATGTTTACAACGTGCTACCTAGAGATTGGATAAAAGCTAGAAAAAAAAGAGTCGCATAGGCGCACATACAAGGAAAAAGTCGTACAGGCTGCATGACAAAAAGGAGCAACAGTTACGAGATTGGAAGGGGGCCGACCACAAGTCGTGGTATGAGAAGGATGACTAAAGAGGGAATACCCTAGACTTTAGATTTATTCTAAGAATAGTTGCCTACATGGCTAGAAGAGTATTAAAGTGTTCACAAAAGCTATGGGTTATGAAAATGATAAGTGGATCAGTCAACATTCGAGGATGAATGTTCCAAAGGGGGAGAATGATGTTACACCCTATGTTTTCGTATGTTAGAGTATCCGTAAGTCAATTGATGTAAGCTCAAAAATGAGATCAACTTTGAAAGTACGTACAGTAAGTTAATCCTTTTATAATGGAGGTTACAAATCTTTATGATCATGAATAACGAGTACCAAAAGGGTTGGAAAGCTTAGGCGCTAAATGAATTAAAGAAAATAAGTTTCGTCGAATGTCGACAAGTTTGGAATGCTATAACCTATACTTTTGGGGTGAGACAAGGGTGATTAACATGATGATGAGGTTATGTTATGATTTAGTTTAGTCGTATGATAGTCGTGTGATATGTTTTTAAGTCAAGCAAGTTGTGGAACAAAAGTTGGAAAAGGTCATCACAAGTTACATTCAAGAATGAGTTGAAACATAGGTTAAATGTAGCTGAGATTTTCTCCCAACATACTTTGAATCAAGGGATGATCTACATATGAAATTGAAGATCTATGAGTCTAGTTTTCAACTCATTAAATATTTTATCAATACGATCTCGGAGTATAGATATATTCGCATTTTTGCGAGACCGCGCAGCTAGTAGGTGACAAGTAGGTGCATCACCTACTTGCCAAAAAGAGAGGCCTCAACTAAGTCGGTCAAGAGGGGACTTTTAAGGGATTATAAACTCAGTTATTTCACCTATCTTTAATACTAAGAAAACCTAATTGAACCTCTGCAACTCCTCCCCAAAAATCCCACACAAACCCTAGGGTATTCCGGGTGTTACGACGCGATTCTAGTGCAGAAAAGTCCGGACAGCTTGCAAGTTTCTCTTTCTCCTTCTTGTAGCCGTGTTGAAGAACTTATTTTTGTGAAAAAGGACCAGGTTTCGTGGGTTATACTCAGTACAAGGTAAGTTTATTCTTCTCCTTCCATTATCTATGCGTTTGCGAGTTGTAACTCGATCGTAAAGAATAGACCTAGCTAGTTTCGAAAGAATGGTATGTTGTTTGTTCTTGTGTAATGGTTGGATGGTTGTAAACTTATTTCTAAGTTGAATTCATGGACGGTTTATTGGATAAGAGGTATAATGATGTACTTTTGGTTGTATTTCCCAATTTGAAAGAAAAGACAAGTCGAAACGTGTTTAAGTAAACTGAAAAATTATTTTTGAGTTGATGAACTTGTGGGAATATTTTTGGTCTGTTTCGTGTTGGTATTGGGTTGTCTCTTTTACTAATAATTTTATGGAGTTTAGAGGAGGAAGGTTGTGGATAAACACCACATAATGACAAGGTTGTTTGTTGGTCGTTCGTCGTAACATTTTCGGGTTGGTTGACACTATTATGGTTGTCGTGTTGTGTATGAAGTGATAGGGGTATGTTGGGCTGTTTGCGATTGTTTTGACTAGTGTGAAGTCATATATATAGGGGAGGTTCTGTCCGTTTCATTGTAAAATAGGTTGTGGTCGATACATAATAGTTACGATGCCTAAACGATAACGATAGTGTCATTTCTCTTATTGTAGACTAAGGAGCCGTGAAATTGCATAGCTTGAGATTGGGAAGAATATACAAGGTATGTTAAGGCACTTACTTCTTTCTTTTGGCATGATCTAAAGTGACATGAACATAAACGGTACGCTAATTCATAACGGATCTACTCCTAGAAACTAAGGTTGTCCATGTTGTTCTTTCCTTATAAAGTTATTCTAAACAAGTGTGTATAATCCTTAAATCCCACTAAGGTTCATATTGATGGTAGGGATGTCCATAATGTTAATCGAAGGTGCAATGACCTTACATCACTCCGAAAGGGTTAGAACATGATTCCATGAGTCGACCATGCATTATATATATGTATCTATTTTACTCTACCGAGATGCGCTATAGTCGGTCGGGTATGGCACCTATTGTGCAACCACTGATCAGTTGGGCTTACCGAGCTCCACGTGGCTGGGTACGATTCTATCGAGCCTTATGATGGCCGGGTATGTTTTTACCGAGTCCTCTTTGAGGCCGAGTACGATATGATGATGATGATGCCCACAGAGGAGAATGTTTTAAAATGTTCATGTATATATATGTATTATGCATTTCATGTCAGTAGCCCCCAGATGCACTCAGATGTTACATGTTGTATCTCATCTATCTCTCTTTACATTACTATTCTTATTTATGCTTTCCTCCCTTACATACTCGGTACTTTATTCATACTGACATCCCTTTTGCCTGGGGATGCTGCATGTCATGCCCGCAGGTCCCGATTGATAGGTTGACAATCCTCCTAGTAGGCTATCAGCTCAGCGAAGGTGTTGGTGCACTCCACTTGCTCCAGAGTTGCCTAGTTAGTCAGTATGCTTTGGATATATATGATTGGTATGGCGGGGCCCTGTCCCGATCTTTATGATTTTATGCACTCTTAGAGGCTTGTAGATAGATGTCAGGTATAGGGACACTTGTATGGCCTTGTCGACCTATGTTTTGAGTTTACAAATGGTCATGTCGGCCTTATAGGCCCGTATGTCACATATATAAGTTTGTATATCATTTTGGGTCTTCATATGTTGAGTATTCCCTTATGTTTTATTCTTGTTATCTCATGACCGGTTTTCTGGCTCATTTACTCATGATAGTATGATAAGAAAGATATGTTACGTTGGTACTCAGTTGAGTAAAGCACCGGGTGCTCGTCGCGGCCCTTTGATTCGGATCGTGACAGAAATACTAGGTCGAATAAAACCCTTATCAAGCAATTCCTGTAACTGATCCTTCAACTCCTTCAACTCAGGAGGAGCCATACGATACGGAGGAATAAAAATGGGCTGAGTGCCTGGCAACAGATCAATGCCAAAATCAATATCTCTATCAGGCGGCATGCCTAGGAGATCAGCTGGAAACACATCGGGAAAAATCCCACACTACTAGAACTGAATCAACTGAAGGGGTATCAATATTGACATCTCTCACATAAGCTAAATATGCACCACACCCCTTCTCAACCATACACTGAGCTTTAAGAAAAGAAATAACTCTACTGGGAGTGTGATCTAAAGTACCCCTCTACTCAACACGCGGTACACCTAGCGTAGCTAGCATCACAGTTTTGGCGTGACAATCAAGAATAGCATAATAGGGCGACAACCAGTCCATGCCCAAGATAATATAAAAATAAACCATACTAAGTAATAATAGATCGACTTTGGTCTCAAAACCACTAAGAGCAACCAAACATGACCGATAAATGTGGTCCACAACAACAGAATCTCCCACAGAAGTAGAAATATAAACAGGGGAACTCAAAGAATCCCGAGGTACACCCAAATGCGGAGCAAAGTAAGAAGACACATAAAAGTGAGTAGAGCCTGGATCGAATAGAACCGATGTATCTCTATGACAAACCAATATAATACCTGTGATGACAGAATTGGAGGCAACAACCTCGGTATAGGCAGGAAGGGCATAGTATCTGGCCTGGCCTCCCCCTCTAGGGCGACCTCTACCTCCCCAAACTCCACCTCTAGCTGGCTGAGCAGGTGGGGGTAACAACTGGAGTTGTAACCATAGCCTGAGAACTCTACGGGGCGCGCTGTGGTTGAGAAGTCTGTGGAGGTGCACCCCTCCCAAGTCTGGGGAAATCCCTCACCATATGGCGTGTGTCACCACACTCAAAACAAGCTTTGGGAGGACGTGGTGGCTTTGACTGGCTAGGGCCAGGTCTGCTGGAGTGACCTCTGAAAGCACCCCGCGCAGGAGGCGAGCTAGATATCGGTGGTGCATAATGAGGCTCCTGAGGTCTAGGAAGAGCTGGAGCACTACTGGCTGCTGGAAGAGCTGAATGAACAGGGCGACTTATATAACCCCTACCATGACGACCTGTAGCTAGGGTACAAGCACCAGAATAATGGCCCAACTCTCGAGACCTCTTGGCCTCCTTCTCATCTCTCTCCCTAGCATGCATACCCTTGATCCTCCTAGCAATGCTCACCACCTGCTAATAAGAAATATCCATCTCTAACTCACGATCCATGCTAGATCTGATGCTGAGGATAAGGCCCTCAATAAACCGGCAAACCCTCTCGCGGATAGTAGCAACCAAGGCTGGTGCATCCCTAGCCAGACTGGTGTAATGGACAGCATATTCTGAAACAATCATAGCACCCTGGCGCAAATGCTCAAACTCTGCGTGCCATGCGTCCCTGAGGCTCTAAGGAACATACTCTCTCAGGAACAGATCTAAAAACTGAGTCCAAGTCAGTGAAGCAGCCTCATCTGGACTGTCTAACTCATAGGTGCGCCACCACTCATAGGCGACTCCTCGAAGCTGGAAGGTAGTGAAAGAAACCCCGCTCGATCTTGAGATACCCATGGTACGGAGAATGCGGTAACACTCATCAAGAAATCCCAGAGTATCCTCCGATGCTAGGCCACTAAATACAGGGGGATTGTACTTCTTGAACCTCTCAAGCCTCAACTGCTCATCCTCGGAAGTCGCTGCCCTGTCCTAGGGCTGAATTGGCATTGCAGGTGGCACAGGAATAATCTCAAGGACCTGCTCAACATGCACTCGCTGCTCAGGAGTGTGGGCGGCGAGAGTCTGTGCTCCTGCCCCAGCCTGAGATGTGGCAGCAGCAAGGGGAAGCAACACTGCCTGAGCCAAGGTGGTGTACATGCTCATGAACTGCGCCAAAGTCTCCTGAAGGGCTAGAGTAGTAGTAGCAGTAGGCGTATCAGGTTCCTGGACTTCGGTTGGAACTGTGGGTGGTACCTCGGCGGTAGCTCGTGTAGGTGTTTTGGCTGCACCACGTGCGCGTCCCCGACCTCTACCCTGGCCCCGGCCTCTAACGGCTGTAGTAGGGGGCGCGAGTGCCTGATCATCTCGAGTAGCACGTGTCCTCACCATCTATGAGAGAATAAAAGACAGAATTTTAGAATTTTGATGTCACAATATCGCACGACAAGGAAATCAAATGAAGTGGAAATTTTCCTAATAGTTACATAGCCTCTCGTAGATAAGTATAGACGTCTCCGTACCGATCAGCGGGACTCTAATAAACCGGCTTGTGATCCATGACTCCAATGAACCTAGAGATATGATACCAACTTGTCATGACCCCGGTTCACCCTCCGTGAACCATCATGACGGCACCTAGCCTCTACGACTAGGTAAGCCTAAACTTGCGGAAGATAACCAAACTTGCAGAAGTAAAACAATTTAAAAACAGAAATAAAGGTCAATAATAGTGTTAAATGTGTTGCTCGGCATACACCATATTTATATAGATCTCAAAACCAATATCTAAATCCAAGACCCGGAAACCCACGAATCACAAGCTAAGAAAAAGAAATACTACATAGCTCTAACTCTAGAATTTGTCTAATAAGAATAGAAAGTACAGAAGGGATCAATACTAAAAGGCAAGAATAGAAAGGGACTCCTTGGTCTGCGGACGCAGCAGATGTACCTCGAAGTCTCTAAGTAGTCGCCTCTCTTAAGGATAGTAGGCCTGAGTAGCGGCACCTGGATCTGCACATGAAAAACATGCACAGAAGAGGCATGAGTACACCACAGCGGTACTCAGTAAGTACCAAGCCTAACCTTGGTCGGGTAGTGACGAGGAAGGTCAGGGCCCTACTGAGGTTAAATACAATATATGGTTAACAATGTGGAATAAAACAATATAAATAAGTGCAACAGTAAGAAATAACATAGAATTGACAGAACAACAACAACTAGAATAGAGACAAAACAAGCCACGAAAAGAAATACAGCTCAACACAGAGATAACAACCGGGGCACCTTCCAGGTTACCGTCCTGTAGTCCCAATTACAACTATCCAGTGGATCTCTCGGGATACCGTCACAGAGTCCATCATATATATGTCTGCAGGATCTCCCGGGATCCCGTCCCGTAGTCCAACTATCAATGCGCGGGGATCTACCAGAATCCTGATCCGTAGTCCCAAATATAAATACCCAGTACTAGGGGAATCTATCGAGTGCATTCCCGTAGTTCCATATAACTGTGCAGGGCGATCTATCGGGAATCTAACCTGCAATACCAAAGCAAATGTGCAGGGGGATCTATCGGGAATCGAACTCGCAGTCCCAAAGTAAATGTGCAGGGGGATCTATTGGGAATCTAACCCGCAGTCCCAAAGTAAACAGACAAGGGGGAGCTACCGAAATCCCACATCCGTAGTCCCAATGTAAATACATAGCAGCAACAAGAAGATACGCAGAAATGGCAAAATTTCATATTAAGGCAATAAGTGATTCTAGCCTAGCATGTTGCACAGAATTAAAGTAAGGCAGGTTAAATCAAATAAAGCAATTAAGTCACTTAGACATGCTTTTTCTAAGCTAACAACAGGCTTAATAGTGCAAGTAATAGAAACAGGAAAGGAAACATGCTAATATTTACTTAAAGAAAATCAAACTTCCAACAATTAGCACAAGTACACACTCGTCACCTCACGTACAAGGCATTTCAATTACCAAACATACCAATCCTAAGGGGGAAGGTCCCCCACACAAGGTTAGACAAGCCACTTACCTCGATGCCACAAACACAATTCACGATTCAACTATAGTTTTACCCCTTGATTCCACCACCAATTCGCTCGTATCTAGTCACAAGTTACTTAATTACATCAAAAAATGCTAAATGAATCAACCCCAATGCATGAAAATGAGTTTTCTAAAGGTTTACCCAAAAAGTCAAAAAATGCCCCCGGGCCCACATGGTCAAAACCCGAGGTCGAACCAAAACCCAATTACCCATTCCCCTACGAACCCAAATATATGATTTATTTTGAAATCGGACCTCAAATCGAGGTCGAAATCCCCAATATTTTTGAAAATCCTAGGTTCTACCCAAAACACACAATTTCCCCATGAAAATTATTGATTTTGAGTTAAAATCATGTTAAAAGATGTTAATGATCGAAGAAAACTAGTTAAAAATGGCTTACACTGATTTGGAGAAGAAGAAGCCTTTGAAAAATCGTCCTAGGGTGTTTATGTTTTGAGATGATATGAAAAATGTGTTTAAAATCGGTTAAGTATAAAAGTTGCAGGTCGCAAGTATGGGAAATGAGAACAGGGGTTCGCAATTGCAAACCTCGACCTCTGCTAACTTGGGAATTGCAAAATAGGATTCGCATTTGCGAACCCTTCAAAAATGCTGAACTTTCGCATTTGCGAAAATAGTATCGCATTTGCGACTTCGCATTTGCGATACGTATGTCGCATTTGCGATCACTGGCCCATTGGCAAATTTTCGCATTTGCGAAGAAAATCTCGCATTTGCGAGCTAAGGCAGGCCTGGTCTGGTTTCGCATTTGCGATCCAGCCTTCGCATTTGCGAGCCAAGCTTCGCAAATGCGAAGCCTGCAGGCCTGGGTACACCAGCTAAAATTGCAATTTTTCTAAGTTCCAAATGCACCCCGTGGCCTATCCAAAACTCCCCCGAGCCCTCGGGGCTCCAAACCAAATATACACACAACCTCAAAAATATCCCACGGACTTATTCGTGTACACAAATCACCAAATAACATCAGAAACATCGAATTGAACCTCAATATCGATGAAATTTATCAAAACTTCTTAAACATCAAATTTTGCAATTAAGGTCCAAATCACGACAAACAGATTTCGTTTCTTACCAAACTTCATAGAATCATCTTAAATCATATATAAGACCTGTACCGGGTGCCGAAACTAAAATACAGGCCCGATACCAACATGTTCTAAACAAAATTCATTTTCAAACTTTATAAACAATTTCAGAAAATAATTTTCTTCAAAAATTCATTTCTCGGGCTTGGGACCTCGGAATTCGATTCTGGGCATACGCCTAAGTCCCATATTTTCCTGCGGACCCTCGAGACCGTCAAATCACGGGTCCGGGTTCGTTTACCCATAATGTTGACCGAAGTCAAATTAACTCATTTTATAGTCAAAATTTATCATTTTTCACAGATTTTCACATATAGGCTTTCCGGCTACGCGCCCGGACTGCACACGCAAAAGGTCATCACAAACATCATATTTGATCCAATACTTTTGCTGGATGTTGGAAACTAAACCAAGATTATTTAGTATTCCTAAATTATCTAGGATTTGATATTTGGTAGTTTATTTAATTCATGTCTAGTTAGGCTTTGTTTACCAATTTTATATTGGAATAAGTTTCTAATTTTGTAGTATTATAAATTGGGATGCTACTACTTGTTTTTTCTTGTAGAGAGATTCAAGAGTTTATGAGTTGTGAAAAGGACTCCTACCAAATTCTCTCCCTAGTTTAATAAATTTATTCTATAAAGCTTTTGCTGAATTTTTTGCTTGAACCTAAATTGTTCTTCAGGGTATTTGAATCCTTCAAAATGGTATCATAGACTGTGTGAGATTCTGTCAGAATCGCTCGAGATCCTAAAAAAAATTATTGATACTCCATATTTACATGATTGCCATGTTTTCAAGTTTGATGGCAAAAATAATTTTGAAGACTAGCATCAATATATAAAATATTTTTTCAATGTTGTTGGATTATGTCCCATTATTGAAACAGGATTTGAGGAACTCCCAGAAGGTACAACATTGATAGGTGATGCAGCTAAGCAATTAGAAAAAAATAGACAATTAGATTATAAGGCACGTTACTATCTCACCGGCAAGGTTGAATTGCGTGTATCTAACAAATTTTTGCATGCAAAATAAACAAAGGAGGCTTGGACAATCTTGGTAAATTCACATTGAAGTTCCGCCGAAGTAAAGAAAGTCAAATTGCAAGAGCTAAGGAGACAGTACGAGTTGCACCAAATGAAACCAATAGAGTCCGTTAAAGAATTCATTGCAAGAATTACTAGTATTATCAATGGCATGAGGACCAATGGAGAGTACTAGATGAAGTTAAAATTGTTGAAAAAAATCTTGCGGTCCTTGAGTATAAAATTTCACACGAAGAAGGTAGTTCTTGAGGCTACCAAAGATCTTAGCACTTTTACACTTGATAATTTAGAAGGTGAACTGGTGACATATGACATGTCCCTGACTCAAGACACACCCGAAATAGTGGAGGAGGCGTTGCAAGTAAAGGTGAATCAACCTAAAGCAAAAGAAGAGACAAGTTATCCTAAAGAAACAAATCAAAGATGCCAAAATTTCAGAGGTAGAGGTCATGGTAGAAGTAACTTTCGAGGCCGTGGTAGAGGTAATTTTTCTTATCAACAAAGAAATAGTAATAATTTTTGGAAGGAACAACAAGGTCATCAAAATTTTCAAAGATGTGATGAATCTAAGATTCGGTGCTATAATTGTGGTAAATTTGGATATTATGAAAGCGAATGTTGGTATAATAAATCTGGTAATAAATAGTACATGCTAAGATGGCTGAAAATAATGGGGATAAGAAAGAGATTTTATTATTTTTTAGTTCTGGGGTTGAAGAAACTAAAGGGAATGAATGATTTATTGATTCGGGTTGCAACAATCATATGAGTGGAAATAAGAAATTATTCACCGATCTGGATGAAATATTTAGAGGTACAATGAGACTTGGAAATAATGCAAAGGTGCCTACTGTTGGAAAGGGAAAAATTCGCATTACTGTGAAAGATGGTTCTTCTAATTTTATATCATATGTGTTTTATATGTCGAGTCTTCATCATAATTTAATGAGCTTGGGAAAACTATCAGAAAAGGGGTATGATTTGCATTTTAAGTATAGGATTGGCACAATCAGTGATGATAAATTTGGACTAATTGCAAAGTTTAACATGAACAATAGTCGTGTGTGGCCTCTTTATCTCAATAATAATGATTTACTTTGCTTTAGTTCTTTAAAATGTGATGATTCTTGGTTGTGGCATCTACGTCTTGGCCATTTAAGTTTTGGGAGTTTGAAATTTCTTGCAAGAAAGAATTTGGTTGATGGTTTTCCTTATTGATTTTCATGACAAGAAGTGTGAGTGGTGTATTTTGGGAAAGAATTACAGAGAACCTTTTCAGAAAGGCAAGGCTTGGAGAGCTAATGCACCATTGCAGTTAATTCATTCAGATTTGTGCTCAGCTGAAGTTTCTTCTAATGGTGGTAGTAAGTATTTTATTACTTTCATTGATGATTTCAGCCGAAAGACTTGGGTATATTTTTTGAAAAATAAATATGATGCATAAGATATTTTTAAGATCTTCAAAGTTTATGTGAAGAAGCAAAGTGGGTATTTTATTAAAATATTAAGGACTAATAGGAGCACTGAATTTCTTATTTGTGATGATTATTTGAAGAAGTGTGGTATTAAACATCAATTGATAGCTAGATATATATCTCAACAAAATAGTGTAGCTGAAAGAAAAAATAGAATAGTGATGGACATGGTGACATCTATGATGCAGTCCAAAAATATTCGAAAAGGTATTTGGCATAAGATGTTTCATGTGCAATTTATGTATTAAACGGGTGTCCTATATGGTCTAATTTTGAAAAAACTCTACAAGAGATCTTGACAGGTAAGAAACCAAATATTTCTCATCTACAAGTATTTGGTTGTCTTGCTTATTCTTATGTTCCTGATGCTTTGAGAAAGAAATTGGATGATAAAGCTGAAAAGTGTATTTTTATTGGCTATAGTCATGAGACAAAGGGTTACAAGTTGTTTAATCCAGATACAGAAAAAGTGATTATTAGCAGAGATGTTACTTTTGAGGAGCAGAGTTCTTGGGATTGGTCAAAGAAGGATTCTGAACCTCTAGGTCTCAACCAATAATTCCAGTCATAGAGGAAGGAAGTTCTAGCAGACATCAAGAGGAACATGTAGTAGATCCTGTTCAAGCAGAGATATCCAGCCGCCCTCATAGACAACACCAATTACCAGCTCGTTTGTAAGATTATATTGTTGGTGATGATAATGATTTATCCGATGAAGATATTGTAACTTTTGCTTTATTTGCAGATTATGATCTAGTTACTTTTGAGGAAGCTGTTAAAGATGATCGATGAGTTCATGCAATGAATGAAGAAATTCATGCTATTGAGAAAAATAATACATGAGAATTGACTACTTTACCACCCTCAAAAAGACCAGTTGGAGTCAAGTGGGTATATAAAACCAAGTTCAAACTAACTGGAGAAGTGAATCGCGTTAAGGCGAGATTAGTTGTTAAAGGATACAAGCAGAAAGCGGGTATTGATTACTTTGAGGTATTTTCACCTGTTGCTAGACTTGTACTGTTCGTATGATAATTTCTCTTGCTGCCAATAATTGTTGGAAAAGTTTTTAAATGGATATGAAATCTGTTTTCTTAACTGCTGTACTTGAAGAAGAAGTGTATGTTGAGCAGCCTGCTAGTTATGTCAAAAGGAGTCAAGAAAATAAAGTTTATAGGCTGAAGAAGGCATTATATGGATTGAAACAAGCAACTAGAGCTTCTGATTCTTATTTTATTGGACATGAATTTCAGAGATGTCCATATAAGTATACTTTATATATCAAATTCAAGCCTGGCGAAGATATTCTCATTGTGTGCTTGTATGTGGAAGATTTAATTTTTACTGGCAATAATCCTAAATTAATTCCTGAGTTTAGGGAGGCAACGATTAGCCAGTTTGAGATGAATGATTTGGGTTTAATGTCTTATTTTCTTGGCATTGAGGTATCTCAATTAGATAGTGGAATATTTATCTCTCAGAAAAAATATGCTGGTGATATTCTGAAGGGATTTAATATGGATAGAACCAAACCAATTTTGACCCCTGTTGAAGAAAAATTGAAGTTGGTTAGAGATGAGGCAGGTGACTTTGTTGATGCTACATATTTTAGAAAATTGGTAGGGAGTATAAGGTACTTGACTTCTACAAGGCCTGATATTAATTATTTAGTTGGATTAATTAGCAGATTTATGGAGACTACACGACAATCCCACTTGCAAGTAGCAAAGAGAATTTTGAGATATATTCAAGGTGCGCAAACTAATAGTATATTTTATTCAAAGACTAATGATAGTAGTCTTTTGGGATTTACAGATAGTGATTGGCTGGTGATACAATACAAAGAAAAAGTACTTCTGGCTATGCATTTTATTTGGGTTCTGGTGTATTTTATTGGTCTTCCAAAAAGCAATAAGTTGTTGCTTTATCAACAGCTGAAGTAGAGTACATGACTGCAACAAGTAGTGCTACACAAGCATTGTAGTTAAGAAGAATGATTGGATTTCTTCAATACAAGCAAGACAGTCCTACAATAATTTTTTGTGATAGCAAGTCCGCAATTGAGTTATCAAAGAATCTAGCTTTTCATGGGCGTAGTAAATACATTGATATCAAATTTTACTTTATTCGTGACTTGATTCAAGACAAAGTGTCACGACCCTAACCCCGAACTCGGTCGTGATGGCGCCATTCGTGAAGACAAGGCCAGCCAATTAAATCCAATTCACCTTTTTAAAATAGTTAAACAATATAAAAGCAGTCTAAACATGATTTAATGATAATAAGTAGCGGAAATACAACCTGACACAGCCCTAACCGGGGTGTCGCAAGTCACGAGCATCTACTAGGGTATAAATACAACTGAAAGTCTAAAGTGTACAAATATAGACTAATGAAATGAAGAGAAAGAAAAGCAGTGCTGCGAACGCCGACAGCTACCTTGCCAAACTCCGATGACTCTACCTCCGCTCAACCAAAACCCACTACCGGGTGTTTAAATACCTGAATCTGCACACAAGGTATAGGGAGTAAAGTGAGTACTCCAACTTAGTGAATAATAATCATAACTAAAGCCTGAATGGTAAGAAATCACGTAAAGCATATCAAGATGTTGTACAGAAGCAGTTCAAAAATCAGTAAGAATTCATTGAAACTGTAAAAATCTCTTAAAACATCTTAGCTCAGTTTAAACTTCTTTGAAAAATGACTTTTTCAATAGTTACGCAAATGAATGCAAAATAGTTAGTGCAGACAAGCACAAAAATCTGCCCCTCGGGCACAAATACCATAGTTCAACAGGTAAATGACAAGTAAATATGAAAGATAAACACATAAAGGTTCGCCCCTCGGGCACAATGTCAACAACTCCGCCCCTCGGGTCATATCTCAGAACAATACCAGCCCCTCGGACAATCACATAGAACGGTACCAGCCCCTCGGGCAATCACATAGAACAATACCAGCCCCTCGGGCTATCACATAGAACAATATCAACCCCTCGGGCTATATCTCACATCACAATGGATACCCCGCTCACTAGGGGTGTACAGACTCCGGGCAGGGCCCCTAACGTCCCAAGCGCAATATCAAGCCACCTCGTGGCGCACAATCTCAGGCCCTCGACCTCATTATCATAATCAGTATATCACCGCTGCAGCGTGCAACCTGACCCAAAAGTATCCTCACAATACAGGCCCTCGGCCTTACTCAGTCAAAAATCACATAAGCCACTCGGGCAATAGTAAAACATAACGCTCAGCCCAAAATATTTTTTAAAATATCATTTCAAGTGTTAAAGCAGAGTAAACATGGTTGCGTTTTGAAAACAGTGGAAAATAACATGATTGAGTTCAAGTATAAAGTCAAAATAGTGAGGAAATATCAACAAAAATCCCCGAAGGGTTCAAATAACTGGCACTAGGTCCAAATATGGCTTTCAACCCAAATAATGATGATAGCAAATAGTTTTCAATCAAATACGCGGTAAAATCATCAATCGGGACGGACCAAGTCACAATCCCCAATAGTGCACTACCCCACGCTCGTCATCAAGCATGTTCCTCACCTCAATATAGCACAACAATGTGCAATACGGGGTTTCAAACCCTCAGAACATCATTTACAATCATTACTCACCTCGAACGGGCTAAATCTCTAGCTCGCGACGCTTTTGCCCCTCAAATCGGCCTCCACGTGCGTCGAATCTATCCAAAGACAGAACATGGACGTCAAAATATGCTAAGGGAACAAAGTCCAAGCGAAAACAATCAAAATATGACACAATTTCCGAAATTACCAAAACCCGAGCCCCGTGCCCCCGTCTCAGAATCAGGTAAAATTTACATTTTCAGAATCATCATACCCTCACGAGTCTAACCATACCATAATTATCCAATTCCGGTACTATTTGGTCCTTCAAATCATCATTTTATATTTTTGGAAGTTTCCACAAATTTTCTTCCCAAATTCTATCCCAAATCACGAATTCAATGATAGCTTCATGCACTCTAGCCAAATCTGAGTTAGAATCACTTACCCCGATGAATTCTTGACAAACCTTCGAAAAATCGCCAAAATCCGAGCTCTCTAGGTCAAAATATTAAATAAAACCCAAAACCTCATATTTATAGAGTACCCCACGGATTTCCACCTCTGCGGACCGCACAAAAACGACCGCGGTCCGCACAAAACCAGTGCGGTCCACACAAAAACGACTACGGCCGCACAGGTTTTTATCTGTAGTGACAAGATTTAGTATTTTGGCCATAACTTTCGCGACCGATGTCCAAATTGCGATATCTTTACCTTTCTGGAAACTAGACATGAAGGGCTAGAACTTTTGTTTTTGAATCATCTCAAACTTCCTTGTAGATCAAATGATATGAGCTTCCGAAGTAGGACTAGTGAAATGTTTCCCACCGCGGCCGCACTACATTTTGTGCGGTCCGCACAGCACCTACCGCAGATGCACTTCATTTTGTGCGGACCGCGCTGGTGGGTTCCGAGGCCTGCAACTCTTCTGGACCTGCTACAGCTATGATTTTTGGCCTAACACATCCCGGAACCTACCCGGAACCCCCGGAACTTCAAACCAATTGTACCAATACATCCCATGACTTCGTTCAAACTTGTTCAAAACATCGAAACGCTTACAACAACATCAAATCACCAATTTAACATAGGATTCAAGCCTAAGAACTCCAAGAACTCTTAAATTATGCTTTCGATCAAAATGTCTATCAAATCTCGTCCGTATGACCTGAAATTTTACACACACATCCCAAATGACACAACAAAGCTACTACAACTCTCGGAATTCCATTCCGACTCCTATATCAAAATCTCGCCTATCAGCCGGAAATCGCCAAAATATCAACTTTGTCAATTCAAGCCTAAATCTTCTCTACAACTCCAAAACCCATTCTGATTGCGTTCCTAAGTCACAAATCACCTCCCGAAGCTAACCGAACCATCGGAACTCACATCTGAGCCCTCTAACACATAAGTCAACATCCAGTTGACTTTTCCAACTTAAGCCTTCTTAAAAGAGACTAAGTGTCTCATTTCTTACCAAATCCTCTCCGAACTCAGACTAATCAACCCGATCACATAAAACACAGATAACGAAGCATAAAGAAGCTGAAATGGGGAAAATAGAGTAGAGACTCATGAGACGACTGGCCAGGTCGTCACATCCTCCCCAATTTAAACAAACATTTGTCCTCGAACGTGCCCAAAGTTGTTCCAGAAGCCAACCAATTGCTGAATAACGTTACCATGCATATACCCGGGGGTGATCCCATGTCACCCTATCTCATACAAGTCCGATAACACAATGCAACTAAAATTTCACAATCCGACCTAGCCCATAAACCTTAGAACCCCATTTCCACTATCGAAATCATCCACAAGATCAGAATCTCACATCTATATTTAGAATAAACCCTAACCAACTGTAATAACCTATACCTGCAACCTCAGGTGTAATTACATGATAAACCTCGTAACTCAAACGCTCGTATCGATAACTTCTATTCACAGCAGCTGCCCACAACAACCGAATATCCGTAGAAAACCTCTTATCAACTAAAGTTTCATCCCAACATTTTCATATACTGCCAACGATAAATGAAACATGCAATAAACCATAACCATTTCTCAGATCAACCATTCATGAAGCCACTTCTCCTTTGGTAAATACCATAGCAAATTTCTGAGCCAAACCTCGATATTATTCTTCCAACATGCTGAAATCGAATCCGTTCGTATTCATTAATTATCCCAACGATCTCCTCTAATCCAACACACCACTCTGATGACATGACACATCAATATAGGCCTAAGCCACAACTTGCATAATACACGCACCAATAAGCAACGGTTCGAACATACTCAAATCATGAAAATGACTTAAATGGAAGAGATGTACCTCAAGCTCACCAGTACCACCACAACACAAGGCTAAGAACCCGTCTCACATCATAGGAACAGAACACACGAATCTAACCTTCAAGGTCATACATCCACATAAATTCGCTGCAATGCGCGTCCTTATCCAAACACTACTTCTCATGGAACACCTCAAGTCACTCTGCTCGAAATTGACGACCACGCGCAATTGATGTCTAGATCAAAGTAAATCATCATAACCACGGTAAAGCAAGTACATAACACCGCACAACCCGAAAGGGTATAATAGATGCGCCATCCGCCAAGCAATATCCAATACTCCTCCCACTCGAATCCTGCTGAGAGACCCCAATAACACCGCACCACATGTGCCGATAACCAAAAAATCCTAACGCCTTGCAACACGGAAAGGTAACTCATAGGTCTCCCCGGTTTACTAATAAGCTCAATAACCGACGAATCAACATCTCTCTCAACAATACAATTCGGAGCCAACCAAGCCGACTCAAGTTAGAACACGCATCCACATTGTCCTGCCAACGAACTCCTTATCAAAGAAATCCTGAAGCTGCTCCTTCCACCCCTTTAACTCTGCCGGTGCCATACGATATGGTGCCCGACATCAAATTAATACCTAAATCAACGAACCTGCCCGACGACATGCCCGACCACAAGAAACACATGCGAAAAGTCCCTCACCACCAGAACTGAATCAATGGTAGAAGCCTCTACACTGACATCTATCACGAAAGCCCAATTAAGAAAGACAATCCTTCCCAACCGTCCGCTGGGTCTTCGAAATATAAAACCACTCCACTAGGGCATAATCCTACGGACCTCGCTACTTAATTCGTGGCGTGTCTAACATAGCCAATAGTGCCACCTTAGCACAATAGTCCAGAATGACACAACACGGAGAGAACCAGTCTGAACCCAATATCCCATCCAAAATATAACATGCCAAGCACAAAAGATCCGCTCGGGTCTACAAACCCCGATAGTCACTAAACAGTGCCGCTACACATGACTCACAACCACAACATAGCCTGAATGTGAAAACTTCCCTGTCTCCAAATCCATATGGCACATGAATCAACATACCTGATCCCAATTTTGCCGTTCGAATGCATACCGCACCTCAAATACCCAATCATTCCACAAAAGATACTCTAAAATTCCCCTGTGTCACTAAGCAAACTAGAATATCAGCAGTCGATCTAACAAGAAAGCGCCGCAATTCTACCGAAGTACCATCAATTTAATCACATTGCATTTTCTGAAACATATACCCTTGTCAAATCACTCACATTTAGCAATACCATTTCCTTAATCATCTGGAGAGCATCCCCCTAATCATCCGAAGCTCATTTCTCTAATCATCTGAAACTGCCCGTGCTGCCTAAGAATTTTATGACTTTCCATTCAAAACTAAATTGTAACCTTACACACACAAATCTCAGTCCTCCACAACATACCGCATATACTGTACCATCCTAGATAACATGAGAACTTCATCTCCCTTCTGAGCCACAAACATCTACGTACTCCACTAGTCAACAATTTTCCATTGATCCCATCTAGAAGAAAATCACTATGCATCCCATGCTCCTCATGCCCATAGAAAATATACATCTCCAACCGAGGTAGAAACCATCAAGAACTCTCCGATTTCCCCTTTCACAAACCAGACTTACCAGGACTCAATCCTTCTAACACGACCAAGCTATGCAAGCCATCAAAACCTAAGAGCATTGCCATGAAATACCTGTAGGAACTCATTACCCCGTACAGACCCAAGGAACTAATCATATCCTTACCATACCAATCCGGCTTACTACCCAGCTATCCCATCTATCCAAGTTTCCTTCTGATTTACCTTCAACTTGATATCCCCGCTTATTGTAGCACCACAATTCCTTAACCCAGACTTACCACACGATACCCAAGCATTAAACAACATTGTCAAAGGCTCATAAGCCGCTGAGTACTCTTTTAAATGTCTCTAAAGGCACCACATTCAAAATACCTACCCCGAAGGGACTTCCTATGAATCTAGAACCATTACCTTCCTAATACTGATATATAGAATCCCATAGTTAATGTAGAAAGTACCATAAGTCTTGACATCTTCCAAATGAAAACTCAGTTCCTAACCACATATACGACTTTAAAATACCCAATTGTTACATGTAGAATCTTGAACACATTAGAACCATTCTCGAGAGTCATTCACTCTAATCAAACTGTAATTAGTCTGATCAAATGAGCCGAACAACCCGTGCCTCATTGGCACTCTGACTCCACAGAATGTAACCTCATCCCAATACAACCAAGCAACTTCCTGCTCTATGCACCGAGCATTCTTGCCAATAACAACTCAAGACATCCCGTGATTCTCACACACCTATGAAGCATAATATAATCTTCGTCAAAATTTTCCTTTACTCGAGCCATCCTTGGTCTCAACCTCCGTAGGCCATAACTGATTCACCCGAATGTCTCAAACCGGAACCAACATAGCACATAACCGTGCAATCGCTTAATCAATAGCAGACTCCCCTACTTGGCTCGGAGTCGTAGACCAAAACACACACAATAACTCATAACGCATATACTCTATTGCTGCCACAATACCATAGTGAGATTAAACTCAAACCTTCATAAGCTCGGGAAACACAAACCATCTGGTACCTTGAATCTTCTGCAAATCTCGCATTCATCCTTGTAACAGTCAAGCCCACTCTTTTAAGCGACTCAAAATTTAAATTTCAACACTTATATTTCACTTGTAAATGAGACCTTCTAAAAGACATAAGGATCACACAACCTCGGAACACTTCGCAGGAGATAACCCGCCTGCCTTGTCTTCAACTAACATTTCTGTATACCTTCCACCGTCAAAACATTACACAGTCACTTAGCCTTCCTGAGTCTAAACTCATACCGCAACATGAAATTTACTTCACTCCCAAGTAAGACACATGAAAAGACTCTTCGCACACCCATAACTCGGGGTTATACCTCAAATCAAGATGAAAATCAAGCACTTAATAGTTCGTCTATCCTCCAGCAGACCCTCTTCGTCGCTTCCAATTCCTAAGAAAGACATCTCGCAGTTACAACATACTCATCACATAGCCATGCAACCGTCACTTTCACTAATAGGGACACTACCGAACATATAAGTTCAAAGACACTTGCTCACACAATCAGCACCTCAATGCTCAAACTATAGGCAAAGATCCGGCCTCAAGTCCTCCAGACTGGCCCAACATCAACTCGCAGAGATCACGTCTCGCCCCTCGATCGGGGAATCACAAGTCATCGATTTACATATGATATTGAGCGCTCATGCGCGTACACGAACGCGTGGAAGGAATTCAAAGAGTTATATTTCAAGCTGAATCAAAGGACGCACGATAAGAATTCAAGAATATGAAGTTTTCCTAAAGGTTCTGCAGCCTCTCGAGGATAAATAGAGATGTCTCTATACCGATCCACGAGACTCTACTAAACCTGCTCATGACTCGTGAGACCTATGTAACCTAGGCTCTAATACCAACTTGTCACGACCCTAACCCCGAACCCGGTCGTGATGGCGCCATTCGTGAAGACAAGGCCAGCCAATTAAATCCAATTCACCTTTTTAAAATAGTTAAACAATATAAAAGCAGTCTAAACATGATTTAATGATAATAAGTAGCGGAAAGACAACCCGACACAGCCCTAACCGGGGTGTCACAAGTCACAAGCATCTACTAGGGTATAAATACAACTGAAAGTCTGAAGTGTACAAATATAGACTAATGAAATGAAGAGAGAGAAAAACAGTGTTGCGAACGCCGGCAGCTACCTTGCTAAACTCCGATGACTCTGCCTCCGATCAACCAAAACCCATTACCGGGTGTATAAATACCTGAATCTACACACAAGGTGCAGGGAGTAAAGTGAGTACTCCAACTCAGTGAGAAATAATCATAACTAAAGCCCGAATGGTAAGAAATCACGTAACGCATATCAAGATGTTGTATAGAAGCAGTTCAAAAACAAGTAAGAAAGCAATGAAGCTATAAAAATCTCTTAAAACATCTTAACTCAGTTTAAACTTCTTTGAAAAATGACTTTTTCAGCAGTTACGCAAATGAATGCAAAACAGTTAGTGCAGATAAGCACAGAAATCTACCCCTCGGGCACAAATACCATAGTTCAACAGGTAAATGACAAGTAAATATGAAAGATAAACACATAAAGGTTCGCCCCTCGGGCACAATGTCAACAACTCCGCCCCTCAGGCCATATCTCAGAAAAATACTAGCCCCTCGGGCAATCACATAGAACGGTACCAGCCCCACGGGCAATCACATAGAACAATACTAGCCCCTCGGGCTATCACATATAACAATATCAACCCCTCGGGCTATATCTCACATCACAATGGGTACCCACGCTCAATGGGGGTGTACAGACTCCGGGAGGGGCCCCTTACGGCCCAAGCGCAATATCAAGCCACCTCGTGGCATCATAAACAGGCTCTCGGACTCATATCAATATCAAGCCACCTCGTGGCGCACAATCTCAGGCCTTCGGCCTCATTATCATAATCAGTATCTCACTGCTGCGGCATGCAGCCCGACCCAAAAATATCCTCACAATACAGGCCCTCGGCCTTACTCAGTCAAAAATCACATAAGCCACTCGAGCAACAGTAAAACATAACGCTCAGCCCAAAATATTATTTAAAATATCATTTCAAATGTTAAAGCAGAGTAAACATGGCTGAGTTTTGAAACCAATGGAAAATAACATGACTGAGTTCAAGTATAAAGTCAAAATAGTGAGGAAATATCAACAAAAATCCTCGAAGGGTTCAAATAACTGGCAGTAGGTCCAAATATGGCTTTCAACCCAAATAATGATGATAGCAAATAGTTTTCAATCAAATACGCGGTAAAATCATCAATTGGGAGGGACCAAGTCACAATCCCCAATAGTACACGACCCCACGCTCGTCATCAAGTGTGTGCCTCACCTCAATATAGCACAACGATGTGCAATCCAGGGTTTCAAACCCTCAAAATATTATTTACAATCATTACTCACCTCGAACCGGCTAAATCTCTAGCTAGCGACGCCTTTGCGCCTCAAATCGGCCTCCACGCGCGTTGAATCTATCCAAAATCAGAACGTGGACATCAAAATATGCTAAGGGAACAAAGCCCAAGCGAAAACAATCAAAATATGATACAATTCCCGAAATTACCAAAACCCGAGCCCCGGGCCTACATCTCGAAATCGGGTAAAATTTACATTTTCAGAATCTTCATACCCTAACGAGTCTAACCATACCAAAATTATCCAATTTCGATACCATTTGTTCCTTCAAATCATCATTTTATATATTTGGAAGATTCCACAAATTTTCTTCCCAAATTCCATCCCAAATCACGAATTAAATGATGAATTCAATGATAGATTCATGTACTCTAGCCAAATCTGAGTTAGAATCACTTACCCCGATGAATTTCTTGAAAAACCTTTGAAAAATAGCCAAAATCCGAGCTCTCTAGGTCAAAATATTAAATAAAACCCAAAACCTTGTATTTATAGAGTACCCCATGGATTTCCACCTCTACGGACCGCACAAAAATGACCACAGTCCGCACAAAACCATTGCGGTCCGCACAAAAATGACTGCGGTCGCACATGTTTTTATCTACAGTGACAGACTTTAGTATTATAGCCATAACTTTCGCTACAGATGTCCAAATTGCAATATCTTTACCTTTCTGTTCCAAAGTAGGACTAGTGGAATGTTCCCCACCGTGGCTGCACTGCATTTTGTGCGGTCCACACAACACCTACCACAAATGCACTTCATTTTGTGCGGACCGCGCAGGTGGGTTCCGAGGCTTGCAACCCTTCTGGACCTGCTACAGCTATGATTTTCGGCCTAACACATCCCGGAACCTACCGGGAACCCCCGGAACTTCAAACCAATTGTACCAACACATCCCATGACATCGTTCAAACTTGTTCAAAACTTCGGAACGCTCACAACAACAACAAATCACCAATTTAACATAGGATCCAAGCCTAAGAACTCCAAGAACTCTTAAATTATGTTTTCGATCAAAAAGTCTATCAAATCTCGTCCGAATGACCTGAAATTTTGCACACACATCCCAAATGACACAACGAAGCTACTACAACTCTCGGAATTCCATTCCGACCCCTATATCAAAATCTCGCCTATCAACCGGAAATCGCCAAAATATCAACTTTGCCAATTCAAGCCTAAATCTTCTCTACAACTCCAAACTCATTCCGATCGCGCTCCTAAGTCACAAATCACCTCCCGAAGCTAACCGAACCATCGGAACTCACATCTGATCCCTCTAACACATAAGTCAACATCCAGATAACTTTTCCAACTTAAGCCTTCTTAAAAGAGACTAAGTGTCTCATTTCTTACCAAATCCTCTCCGAACTCAAACTAATCAACCCAATCACATAAAACACGGATAACGAAGCATAAAGAAGCTGAAATGGGGAAAATGGAGCGGTAACTCATGAGACGACTGACCGGATCATCACACAAAGAGATAGTTATTGAGTTTCAAGACTGGAGAGCAAGTTGTTGATGTTTTCACAAAGCCATTAAAATTGAAATTATTTATCAAGTTGAAGAAGATGTTGGGCATGATCAAATTTGAAGATCTTGGTTTAAGAGAGGCTGCTGGAAATTAAACCAAGATTAATTAGTATTCCTAAGTTGTCTAAGATTTTAAATTTCACTACTAGAAATCCGAAAAAAAACGACCAAAATTTGGTGACCAAAATTGGTCTGTCAAGAAAAGTGACCAAAGTTGGTTGCTAAATTGGAGAAAATAATTAAATAATTATTCTAAATACATTAGCGACCAAGGTTGGTCGCTTTTTGGTCGATAATATGGTCAAAATGTTGACCGGACTGGTCAGAGAAATACTGAAATTAGCGACCAACTTTGGTCGCTAAAGTGGGACCCAGTTATAAAATTTTAATAATTATATTATTATTTTAAAAAATTATAAAATATAAATAAATATAATTCAAAAGTAGCGACCAAAGTTGGCCGCTTACGGAAGGGGAAGCAGATAGAGACCAACTTTGGTCGCTAATCTGGGACCCAGTTCTAACGTTTAACAATTATATTATTATTTTAAATATTATATAAAATATAAATAAATCTGATTTAAATTTAGCGACCAACTTTGGTCGCTAATTTTAATTTCTGGATAATTAGCGACCAAAGTTGGTCTCTTTTCAGGTCAACATTGGTCAAAATTAAAAATCACTTTTGTATTTACTATCTAAATAATATAAATGTAATCCGTTAACACTTTTGTAATACAAGGGATGAATACACTAAAATATACTCTAACATGCTATATATGTAATTAAAGTAGTACAGCTATATATATATATATATATATATATATATATATATATATATATATATATATATATATATATATATATGTGTGTGTGTGTGTGTGTGTGTGTGTGTGTGTGTGTGTGTGTGTGTGTATATATATATATATAAGAACATGAAGTGCTAGGAACACAGGGCCGGGTTCTTTTAGGTATTGATACACTTGTAAATTGATTCATCGACTTATAACCTACTTAGATGCATCTTTGAATATTAAAAATAAAACATCTCGACTTATATCAATTAATATATTATAATTGATTCATCGACTTATAACCTAGTGAATGAATGTAATTCATTAACTCTGTTATAATACAAATAATGAATACAGTATCATATACTATAACATGCTATATATGTAGTTAAAGTAGCACGAAGTGTGTGTGTTATATATATACACACACTAACATATATTATAACAAGTTATATATACGTTATAGTATTACAGTGAAGTGTATGTGTGTGTATGTATATATATATATAAGAACATGAAGCACTCGGAACACAGGGTCGTATATATATATATATATATATATATATATATATATACACACACAAACACACTGAATACAGGGTCGGGTTCTTTTAGGGATTGCTTAAATAGTAAATTGATTCATCGACTTATAACCTAGTGATGAATAAATGTAATTCATTAACTCTGTTATAATACAAATAATGAATAATATTATATCAATTAATAGAATAATATTATATTGATTTATCAATTCATTAATTATTCGTACATAGTAATATATAAGATTGATCATCAATTACAATATAGTTTATGCGTGTGTATGAAATTACTCATATACTTAAATATAACTCTAAAAAATTCCTTTACATACATGCTATTATAATCTATTAAAAGTAGTTACCTAGTTAATATAATTTTTTTAAAGATTATGCTTATAGTTTTTAATTATTTATAATAATTATAGTTAAATAAAATAAATATTTATAGCTAATAAATTTTTTTATAGCTTATAATATTTAAAAACCAAAATAGAAAAAAAAGTTATTTAATTTTTTTTTTTAGAAATAGCGACCAACGTTGGTCGCGATTTTGGTCAAACAGTCAAAAAATAGCGACCACCATTGGTCGTATTTTGGTCAAACAATCAAAACTTAATTAGCTATCAAAAATAATGACCAACGTTGGTCACTTTTTGTAAATCCAGACTCAAAAACGGGTTTTCCCCTCCCATTCTCTTATTTTCTTCCCCAAAATTTCCCCAACTCTCTCTAAACACATTCCCCTCCCCTTTTCTATTTCTCTCACACAAAGCAATCCCCCACCCCGCGCCACCGCTGTGACTGCCGGAGCCGCCGCATCCACCGCTGCCGCTGCCCCTTTCTCTCCTTCTCCACCTAAAAAAAAACTAGGTTTGAATTATAACCTTGAATCTTTGTTATTTCTAGTTTTTGTTTCAATTATCTCAATATTGTAGTTTAAGGATATGAATTAGTGTTTAAATTCTTTGAACATTGTATTTTATTGAGGATTAGGGTTTAGGTCTTGATTTAGTTAGCTTTGTTAATTAATTTTATTAACTAATTAGTTTAATTAGTGTTGAATTTACTTTAGTTAGATTTGAATTATACTTTGTATTGTCTTGATAGTTTAGCTAAAATCTAGGGTTTAGGATATAATTTGAACTTTTGTAGATATGAATTGAACTTTTAGGATATGAATTGAGACTTTAGGATATGAATTGAACCTTTAGGATATGAATTGCACTTTTAGTTTATGTATTGGAATTTTAGTTTATAAATTAAAATTTTAGGATATGAATTGAACCTTTAGGATATGAATTGAAATTTTTGTCTATGAATTAATCTTTTAGGATATGAATTGAGCCTTTAGGATATGAATTGGACTTTTAGTTTATGTATTGGAATTTTAGTTTATAAATTAAAATATTAGGATATGAATTGAACTTTTGTGGATATGAGTTGAACCTTTAAGATATGAATTGAACCTTTAGGATATGAATTGAAATTTTTGTGTATGAATTGAACTTTTAGGATATGAATTGAGCCTTTAGGATATGAATTGAACCTTTAGGATATGAATTGCACTTTTAGTTTATGTATTGGAATTTTAGTTTATAAATTAAAATTTTAGGATATGAATTGTACCTTTAGGATATGAATTGAAATTTTTGTCTATGAATTGAACTTTTAGGATATGAATTGAGCCTTTAGGATATGAATTGGACTTTTAGTTTATGTATTGGAATTTTAGTTTATAAATTAAAATATTAGGATATGAATTGAACTTTTGTGGATATGAGTTGAACCTTTAAGATATGAATTGAACCTTT
This sequence comes from Nicotiana tabacum, assembly GCF_000715075.1. Taxonomy (NCBI): domain Eukaryota; kingdom Viridiplantae; phylum Streptophyta; class Magnoliopsida; order Solanales; family Solanaceae; genus Nicotiana; species Nicotiana tabacum. Next base: position 111,160,304 of record NC_134087.1, on the reverse strand, counting down.
AGGATATGAATTGAAATTTTTGTGTATGAATTGAACTTTTAGGATATGAATTGAGCCTTTAGGATATGAATTGGACTTTTAGTTTATGTATTGAAATTTTAGTTTATAAATTGAAATTTTAGGATATGAATTGAACTTTTGTGGATATGAGTTGAACATTTAAGATGTGAATTGAACTTTTAGGATATGAATTGAAATTTTTGTATATGAATTGAACTTTTAGGATATGAATTGAGCATTTAGGATATGAATTGGACTTTTAGGATATGAATTGGACTTTTAGTTTATGTATTGGAATTTTAGTTTATAAATTGAAATTTTAGGATATGAATTGAACTTTTATGGATATGAATTGAAATTTTAGGATATGAATTGAACCTTTAGGATATGAATTGAAATTTTTGTGTATGAATTGAACTTTTAGGATATGAATTGAGCCTTTAGGATATGAATTGGACTTTTAGTTTATGTATTGGAATTTTAGTTTATAAATTGAAATTTTAGGATATGAATTGAACTTTTGTGGATATGAGTTGAACCTTTAGGATATGAATTGAAATTTTTGAGTATGAATTGAACTTTTAGGATATGAATTGAGCCTTTAGGATATGAATTGGACTTTTAGGATACGAATTGAACTTTTAGTTTATGTATTGAAATTTTAGTTTATAAATTGAAATTTTATGATATGAATTGAACTTTTATGGATATGAATTGAAATTTTAGGATATTAATTGAACCTTTAGGATATGAATTGAAATTTTTTGTATGAATTGAACTTTTAGGATATGAATTATACTTTTAGTTTATGTATGTCACGACTCCAAACCGGACCCGGTCGTAATGGCGCCTCTCGTGAAGACAAGGTCAGCCGACACAATTCCCAAATAAACCATTTTCCAATAAAAGTTGTTTTTATATTATTTATAAACCAATAATCTCATAATGAACATTTAAAAGAAAAGTGTGGAATAATTACACAAGCCCAACATCAGGGTGTCACTAGTCATGACTCATGAGCATCTACCAAGGTCTGAATACAACAAAAAAAACAGTCAAAAAATGTACTAAGTACAATAATGAAAATGAGAGGAAGGAAGCGGTGCTGCGAACGTCGTGCAGCCACCTTGCTAACTCTAATGACTCCATGTCTGAGCAATCAACACCCGCTACCGGGTTCCAAAATACCTGAATCTGCACACGAGGTGCAGGAAGTAATGTGAGTACTCCAACCCAGTAAGTAATAAGAGTAAATAAAGATTGAGCAGTAGGAAACAATGAATCCACATTTATTATAAACACAATAAGCAGAACAGACTTTCAAATTAGAATACGAGTCAATTGTCTCATTTAAAATTCAGTTTTTGGTAAAAATCATTTGAAAATGCTTTCCAACAGTTTCAGTAGGGGTTCAATACCATTTATAATAAAAGAGATGATAACCATAATAGGCCCCTCGGGCAAAACATAGTTCGTATACAACCCCTCGGGCAAAAATAGAAATTTATACCCATTTCCTAACTTAAAAACTTTAGTTTAAATGAAAATTGTTTAAAACATTTGTTCAACATTTTCAATAAAGGCTCGATCTAAAGATGAGTGAAAGCAGTAATTAAATAAATATATTCGATAAAAACTCACTTTAAGGAGGAGTGAAAAATAGTAAGTTCATAAACAGGCCCCTCAGGCAAAGCATCACTCATGTACATGTATGTCTATAGCCCCTCGGGCAAGCCTCTTAGTCACTCAAGACTCAACTCTCATCAATCAGCGCTCACACTCAGCACTCACACTCAGCACTCACACTCAATAAGTACCATATAGTAACCGCTGCGGCATGCAGCCCAATCCATATATCGTTGTGGCGTGCAGCCCAATCCATATATATAGTCGACTACGCTCACTGGGGGTGTGCAGACTCCGGAGGGGCTCCTACTGCCCAAACGTTATATCGCTGCGGCGCGCAGCCCAATCCAATTTATATATTGCTGCGGCGTGCAGCCCGATCCACACACACACACACACACACACACACACACACACACACACACACACACACATATATATATATATATATATATATATATATATATATATATATATATATATATATATATATATATATATATATCCTCACAACCAGGCCCTCGCCCTCTCTCAGTCATTAACCTCACAATCAGACCATCGGTCTATCTCAATCATCAACCTCACGATCACTCGGACCATTAGTAAAACAGGGAACTCAGCCAAACAGTTTTCACATTATAAGAAGTAAAGTGATAAAACTAGATTCAGACAATAAACAGGTAAAACATGACTGAGGATATGCTTTCAAAACAAATAGAGTGAGTAAAAATAGTAAAATACCCCTAGGGTTCTCAACCGGTCGGCACAAGACCCCAATCATGGCATACAACCCAAAATATAATATCAATCTCTAAAACATTCAATATTATAAGATTTTCAAATCAAATACGCGACTTAACAGTTGTACAGGATGGACCAAGTTACAATCCCCAACGGTGCATGACTTCACACTCGTCATCTACCATGTGCGTCACCTCAAGTAACACAACAATGTGAAATCTGGGGTTTCAAACCCTCATAACAACATTTACAATCATTACTTACCTCGATCCGATGAAAATACTACTCCGCGATGCCTTTGCCCCTCGAATCGGCCTCCACTCGCATTGAATCTATTCAAAATCAGAATCACGGCGTCAAAATATGCTAAGGGAATGAAGCCCAAGAAAAAACTATCAAAAAATACCCAAAAATCTCGAAATTGGCCAAACCCGATCCCCGGGCTCACATCTCGAAACTCAATAAAAATTACATCAACAAAATCCTTATCTCCCCACGAGTCTATACATATCAAGAACACAAAAATCGGAGTCCAAATGACCCCTCAAATCCTCATTTAAAGTCTCTTAATCTCAAGCCCTAATTCCTCAATTTTAGGCTTAGATTCCATGATTTATTAGGTAGATTTTACAATAGAATCGAGTTTTAAGTCCAAAATTCTTACATCCAAACATTTCCCCTTGAATCCCTCTTCAATCTCCTTCAAAACGCTCCAAAAACGACCAACTATAGAGTAAAATAGACCCACATTCGCGGACAAGACGACCTTTTAAACATTCTGCCCAGGCCTGAAAATCCTTCTTCATGAACGCGGTCAAAGCCTCGCGTTCGCGAAGCACAAAAATACTGTTGACCAAAACTCTTCTTCGCGAACGCGACCCCACCATCGCGAACGCGATGCCTCAACTTCACCAACCTTCGCGAATGTGACCATGACTCACGCGAACGCGATGCTTACCAATCCATCCTTTCGCGAACGTGGGACTATCCTTCGCGAATGTGAAGGCCAAACCTGACACCTCCCTTCCTGGCCCTTCGCGAACACGAGGGTCCTCTCGCGAACGCGAAGACCAAATCACCTGCGATAGCTGAAGCCATTTTTCTGCAATCTTTCTTAACTCAAAATGATCTGAATGACCACCCGAAACTCACCCGAGGCCCCCGGGACCTCAACCAAAGGCACCAACATATCTTGAAACCTTATTCAAACTTGTACCAATCTTCAAAACACCTCAAACGACATCAAATCACCCAAAATACATCGGATTCAAGCCTAAGTTTCTAAAATCTTCCGAAATACGCTTTTGATAAAAAAACCAACCAAACCACGTCCGAATGACCTGAAATTTTATACACACATCCCAAATGACACAACGAAGCTACTGCAACTCTCGGAATTCCATTCCAGCCCCTATATCAAAATCTCGCCTATCAACCGGAAATTGCCAAAATATCAACTTCGCCAATTCAAGCCTAAATATACTCCGAACCTCCAATACCCATTCCGATCACACTCCTAAGTCATAAATCACCTCTGAAGCTAACCGAACCCTCGAAACTCACATCCGATCCCTCTAACATAGAAGTCAACATCCAGTTGACGTTTTCCAACTTAAACTTCCTTAAAAGAGACAAAGTGTCTCAAACCTTACCAAAAATTATTCCGGACTCGATCCGACCAACTCGATACCACAAAACACGGATAATGAAGCATAAAGAAGCAGAAATAGGGGAAACGAAGCGGTAACTCATGAGACAACTGGTCGGGTCGTCACATCCTCCCCAACTTAAACAAATGTTCGTCCTCGAACGAGTCAAGAAACATACCTAAAGCCTAAAACAGGTGAGGATATCTACTCCGCATCTCCCGCTCGGTCTCCCAGGTAGCCTCCTTCACGGGCCGACCTCCCTACTGCACTTTCACTGAAGCTATATCCTTTGACCTCAACTTTCGAACCTGACGACCTAAAATAACTACTGGCTCCACATCATAGGTCAAATCATCGTCCAACTGGACCGTGCTGAAATCCAAAACATGAGACGGATCCCCAATATACTTCCGGAGCATAGAAACATGAAATACTGGATGCACACTCGATAAGCTGGGTGGAAAAGCAAGCTCATAAGCCACCTCTCCAATCCTCCGAAGCACCTCAAAAGGCCCAATGAACTGCGGATTCAACCATATAGGATACATCTCGAACCTTCTTGTCAGCATAACTCTTTTGCCTCGATTGCGCTGTACGAAGCCTCTCCTAAATTACCTTCACCTTTTCCAAAGCATCCTTCACCAAATCAGTCCCTAATAGCCTAGCCTCACCGGGCTCAAACCAACCTACTGGAGATCTACACCGCCTCCCATACAAAGCCTCATATGCAGCCATAATACTCAATTGGTAGTTGTTGTTATAAGCAAACTATGCAAGCGGTAGAAACTCATCCCATGATCCTCCGAAATTAATGACACAAGCATGCAACATGTCCTCCAATATCTGAATAGTGCACTCGGACTGCCCGTCCATCTGAGGATGAAAAGCTGTGCTCAACTCTACTTGAGTATCCAACTCCTTCTGCACGACCCTCCAAAATTGCGAAGTAAACTGAGTACCTCTATCTGAAATGATGGAAACCGGAACACCATGAAAATGAACAAGCTCTCGGATATAGATCCCTGAAAAACCGCTCTGAAGAATAGGTAGTACACACAAGAATGAAGTGCGCGGACTTGGTCAGCCGATCCTTAATCACCCAAATAGCATCGAACTTCCTCAAAGTCCATGGAAGCCTAATAACAAAGTCCATAGTGATCCTCTCCCACTTCCACTCGGGAATATCCATCTGCTAAAGCAAGCCACCCAGTCTCTGATGCTCATATTTCACCTGCTAACAATTGAGACACCGAGCTACAAATCCCACAATGTCTTTCTTCATTCTTCTCTACCAATAATGCTGCCTCAAATCCTGATACATCTTCGCGGCACCCGGATAAATGGAATACCGCAAGCTATAGGCCTCCTCCAGAATCAACTCCCGAAGCCCATCCACATTGGGCACACAAATCTGGCCCTGCATTCTCAACACCCCATCATTATCAATAGTCACATATCTGGCATCATCATGCTGAACTTTATCCCTAAGGAAAAGGAAATGCGAATCATCGTACTGGCACTCTCTGATGCGATCATATAAGGAAGACCGAGAAACCACACAAGCCAATACCCGACTCGTCTCCGAGACATCTAACCTCACGAACCGATTGGCCAAGGCCTAAACATCAACTGCAAGAGGTCTCTCCCCAACTGGAATATATGCCAACTTCCCATACTCACTGCCTTTCGGCTAAAAGCATCGGCCACCACATTGGACTTTCCCGGATTGTACAATATAGTGATATCATAATCCTTAAGCAACTCCAACCATCTACGCTGTCTCAAATTAAGATCCTTTTTCTTGAAAAAATGCTGAAGACAGCGATGATCAGTGAACACCTCACAAGATACGCCATACAGGTAATGCCTCCAAATCTTCAAAGTGTGAACTATGACAGCCAACTCCAAATCATGAATGTGGTAGTTCTTCTCATGGGGATTTGACTGACGAGAAGCATAAGCAATAACTCTACCCTACTGCATCAACACACAACCAATCCCAACTCTCTAAGCATCACAATACACGACATATGAACCTGAAGCTACTGGAAAAACCAATAATGGAGTTGTGGTCAAAGTTGTCTTGAGCTTCTGAAAGCTCTCCTCACACTCGTCCGACCATACAAATAAAGCACCCTTCTGAGTCAACTTGGTCAAGGGCGATGCGATAGATGAGAATCCCTAGCCTGCCAAACCGAGAAAGCTGCGAATCTCTATGGCTGAGGGCGGTTTAGGCCAACTCTAAACCACCTCTATCTTCTTCGGATCAACCTGAATACCCTCGCTGGACACTACGTGCCCCAAGAAAGCCACTGAGCCGAGCCAAAACTCACATTTGGAGAATTTTGCATAAAGCTTCTCCTCTCTCAATCTCTACAATACAACCCTCAAATGCTCAGCGTGCTCCTCCCGAGTACACGAATACACTAGAATATCATCAATAAAGACTATGACAAACGAATCGAGATAAGGCCGGAACACGATGTTCATCAAATGCATGAATGCTGCTGGGGCATTGGTCAACCCAAAAGACTTCACCAAAAACTCATAATGACCATAACGGGTCCTGAAAGTCATCTTAAGAATATCTGAATCCCTGATCTTCAGCTGGTGATAGCTTGAACGGAGATCAATCTTGGAGAACACTCTCGCTCCCTAAAGTTGGTCGAATAAATCATCAATGCGAGGCAAAGGATACTTGTTCTTAATTGTTATCTTGTTCAATTGCCTATAATCAATGCACATCCTCATTGTGCCATCCTTTTTCTTCACAAATAGAATTGGCGCACCCTAAGGGGACATACTAGGCCAGATAAACCCCTTATCAAGGAGTTCCTGAAGCTGCTCCTTTAATTCCTTCAACTCCACTGGTGACATATGATACGGCGGAATAGAAATGGGCTAAGTGCCCGGCACCAGATCAATACCGAAATCAATATCCTTGTCCGGTGGCATTCCCGGTAGGTCTGCAAGAAACACATCTGAAAACTCCCTCACAATTGGGACAGAATTAATACTGGGAGCCTCAGCTCCAACATCCCTAACGAAGGCTAGATACGAAAGACATCCCTTCCTGACCATACGCTGGGCCTTCAAGAATGAGATCACTCTGTTGGGAACATAATCAGTCAAGCCTCACCACTCTATCTGTGGCACACCTAGAATAGCCAATGTGACTATCTTAGCATGACAGTCCAGAATAGCACAACATGGAGAAAGCCAATCCATGCCCAAAATGGTATCGAAATCCACCATACACAGTAATAAAATATCCACTCGGGTCTCTAGACCCCCAATAGTCACCACGTAGAGACAAGGTTCAGAGAGATGCCAAGTTCAGAGGTTCAAGCCTGTGCGGTCCGCGGTCATGTTTGTGTGGACCGCGCTAGAAGCCTCCGCGGCCGCACCATTTTGTGCGGTCCGCGGAGCCTGGGTTCAGAGAGTCAAGATTGCAAGTTCAAGAGCCTAGTGCGGCCACACACCATTTTGTGCGGTCTGCACTAACCCTGCAGGGGCAATTTTGTCCAGATTTTCCAGCCTAGTATAAATAGAACCTTTTTCCATTTTTAGGGCATCAGATATTATCAGATGTTAGCTGCACTCATGAGAAGACTTTTCTTAGCCATTTTGGCCATTTTTACTTAGTTTTTAATATTGAATCTTTGTATTTACCTTAGCAATTAATTAATATGTCTTTATATTCATCTATTTTTCTGTTTTTCTCTTCAAGCATGAGTAGCTAGACCCATTAGCTAGGGTTGTGGCTCAACCCTAGTGTGGGTAATTGATGGGTGTTGTGATTTAAGGTTTGATTGACTATGGGTGTTTGTTATTTGGGTCAATTTCATGGTTTAATCTATGAATTAGTGGTTGTAAACACTAGTTTGTGCTAAGTTGACTTGGGTTCTTCTTGAGAAAGAGAGCCTAAGTCTCCGAAATTGACCCAACAAGGAATTGGGATGAACTCAAGAAAATTGATAGTCCCAATTAAAGCGTTAAACCTCAAGAGAGTAATACCCGACTTGAACCCCAGTTGCTTGAGCAAATTTGCCTACCCTATTGGTCTTAAGAAAGTCAATTGGGCAAAATCACTCTCTCTTCCGAGAAGTGTGAGAGTGGGTAAAATTATGCAATGGTTATATCATATTCCCCAATCATGTCAATCATGCCATATGTTCAATTACCCGTCAATTGGCCACCTAGGAGGATGTCACTACCCTAGTACCTTTTAAACTATTAGATACAACTTGTAGCAATTTACTCGTAGTTAATCTAGTAGCAATTGTAATTTGTAGTTTGATAATAGTAGAATATAAAGAAAACCCAAAAATGATTAGAAGTGATATTTGGAACAAATACGCAATTCCAACCTAAATAGATACTCGACTCCATTCCTAGCTCTCTATGGAAATCGATCCCGACCCACAAATTGGGTAAAACCTATTGCGACCCTCTCTTCCTACTTTTTAGTAGTGTGGAGTAGGATGCGATCAACTTTTTGGCGCCGTTGCCGGGGAGCTAACGATTTTGGCTATCTATTTAGTTAGTTTTGTGTATTGTTCTTCTTTCCTTCTTTGTTACTTACTTGTTTGTGTCACTACTCAGGTACCAACATTGCTTTAAACAACGCTAATGACCCTCTTGGAAACGTGATAGCGGGGGAGGAGGTAGATGATCTTGATCAAGATGAGGTACCTCTTGCACCTTAAGGACAACGTAGAGGCTGCAATGCCAATGCAAATCCAAATGACAATATTCCAAACCCTCCTCTGCCACCTCCAAGAGTGGCTCCCAGAGTACTTCCAAACCAGGGTTATGCAAGTGCTATTGTCCCACCCAGAATCCGGGCGGGCAACTTTCAGATAACCAATGTGATGTTGACCTTACTTGAGCAGCGTGGGTACTTCACAGATGCTGCAATGCCTACAAACATCTCAAGGGGTTCGTAGATACATGTTGGGGGAGCAAGCAGACGAATGTATCCAAGGATGCGCTGAGATTGAGGCTTTTCCCGTTCTCACTTCGGGGGAAGGCATTAGACTGGCTCGAGAGACTCCCCAACCATTCCATCACAACTTGGGATGAGTTGGCGAATAAGTTTATTGCCAAATTCTTCTCTCCTAGTCATATGGCGGCACTTCGAGATGAAATATTAGCCTTCAAGCAAGAGCCAACGGAACCTTTGCATGAGATTTGGGAGCGGTATAGAACGATGGTAAAGGAGTGACCAAATAATGATATGACCGAGGCCATGAACCAAAAAACCTTCTACCGGGGCATAAATACTACAAATCAATGCATTGTGAACCAATTGGCCCGGGGCAATTTTATGAAGCTTTATTATGATGAGGCATGTGATGTACTTGATGAAATGGCAGACACTTCTTCAGCATGGCAGAGTAGAGCAAATGTACCTCAAGGTAACCCTACGGTTTTCCATTTGCACAAGGAATTACATGATCATAGGCAGGCAGTAGCTGGGCTTACTACTACTATGAACCAATTGGCTAAGGCGCAGTTGCAACAAGTTCAGAATCCTCGCCAAGTGAATGCCATGGAGGGTGTTAGTATGCTTGTCAACAAGAGAAGGCAAAGGAGGCAACAAAATCAAGGGAATTTTGAGCAATATGATGATACATGTGATGGGTTTCAAAATGATGTTTATGATGATCAAGGTGAAGAGGTACAATATGTCAACAACTATCAAGGCAATAGAGGCAACTCTTCAAACCAACAATGGCGACCCCAATGAAATTGGGGCAATCAACAACAAGGTGGTGGTAATTGGAACAACAACAACCAAAACAACAATTGGGGTAATCAAAACAACAACCAAGGCAATTGAAATGGAAATAAAAACAATTGGGGCAACAATAACAATCAAGACGGGTGGAACAACAATGGAAACCAAGGCAATTGTTGGCAAGGCTTTCAAAGGCCCCCAAGGTACCAACAACCGAACAATCCACCCCCTTTCCCTTCTCAAGGTCCTAGCTCTTCTGGTAATGATATGAGTAGAATTGAAATGATGTCCGAGTAGATGATGAAGAGGAATGCGGATTCTGATGCACAGTTAGCTTCTCACAACACCTCTATCCAAAACTTGGAGGTGCAATTAGGCCAAATCTCTCAGTGATTGAATACTCGCCCGAAGGGTGCTCTACCAAGTGAAACGGTAGTGAACCCAAAGGGTGGGAACAATCATGTTATGGTGGTCCCAACAAGAAGTGGGAGAGGCGGTGATGTGAATGCCTCTAAGCAAAAGCAAGTCGTGGATGATGATGTTGAGTTGCAAGATGGCGAAGTCCCTTTGGTAGTTGAAGATGTGGTTGATGAAAATGTGAACAAGGAAGTGAGGATTGATATTCAAGAAGTCGAGGTGGAAACCCAAAATGATGTGAACCCGTCTAGGGAACACATAATTGACATGCCGGAGCCGGTTGTGCCAAAAGCCAAGGCTCTTTTGCCAAGGCCACCTCCACCTTATCCTCAAAGGCTCGTAAAGCAGAAGAATGATAATCAGTTTAAAAAGTTCATTGACATGATGAAGAGCTTATCTATTAATGTGCCTTTGGTAGAGGCACTTGAACAAATGTCAGGTTATACAAAATTCATGAAAGACTTGGTTACAAAGAAGCATTCTATGGATTGTGAAACTATAAAGATGACTCACCAAGCTAGTGCTATAGTGCATTCAATGGCCCCAAAGCTTGATGATCCCGGTGCTTTCACCATTCCTTGCACCATTAGGAGTGCGGATTTTGCCAAGGCTCTATGTGACTTGGGAGCTAGTATAAATTTAATGCCCTACTCGATTTTCAAAACTTTGGGTATCAGGCAACCTAGGACAACCTCAATGAGACTTCAAATGGCGGATCGATTGATGAAGCGACCTTTGGGCATCAATGATGACGTGCTTGTCCGAGTGGACAAATTCATATTGTCGGCCGACTTTGTGATTCTGGATTGTGAGGTGGACTATGAGGTTCCTATTATCTAGGGAAGGCCTTTCCTAGCAACGGGGAACGCATTGGTTGATGTTGAAGCGGGTGAGCTCACTTTCTGAGTGGGAGATGAAAAGGTCATTTTCCATGTTTACAAGTCTATGAAGCAACCCAATAGCACCGAGGTGTGTTCATTTGTAGACCTTGTCACAGCTGTGATTATGGATGATACCAGTGTTATGATCAACGTGGAGGATCCTCTTGAGGTTGTGATATTAAATCTTGATGTCAATAAGGATGCAGGTAGAGTGGAGTGCATGAATGCCTTACATGGAATGGGCTCTTATTCTTATGAGCCTAGAAAATTGTCTTTGGATCTTGAAAACCGGAAAACTCCACCAACAAAACCATCAATTGAGGAGCCACCGGCGTTGGAGTTGAAACCACTTCCTTCACACATCAGGTATGAATTCTTTGGCTCAAACTCTACTTTACCAGTTTTTCTTTCTTCTTGCCTTACTAACATGCAGGTTGAGACCACTTTGGCGGTGCTTCAAAAGTGGAAAAGGGCAATTGGGTGGACTCTAGCTGACATTTGGGGAATAAGCCCCGCATTTTGTATGCACAAAATTATCTTGGAAGATGATGCAAAGCCTTCTTTGGAGCATCAAAGAAGATTGAACGAGGCCATGCAAGAAGTGGTGGAGAAAGAAGTGATCAAATGGTTGGATGTCGGGGTTGTGTACCCCATTTCTGATAGCTCATAGACTTCTCCGGTGTAATGTGTACCGAAGAAGGGTGGTATGACTATGGTGACCAATGACAACAATGAACTTATTCCTACTCGGACAGTCACAGGTTGGAGGGTTTGCATGGACTACCGGAAGCTAAACAAGGTGACCCGAAAGGACCATTTCCCATTGCCATTCCTTGAACAAATGCTTGATCGTCTCGCAGGGCGTACTTTTTATTGCTTTTTGGATGGGTACTCGGGGTATAATCAAATCTTAATTACTCCGGAGGACCAAGAGAAGACCATCTTTACTTGTCTGTATGGAACCTTCGCTTTCTCTCGGATTCCGTTCGGATTGTGTAATGCTCTGACGACATTCCAAAGATGCATGATGGCTATTTTCACCGACATGGTGGAAGATATATTGGAGGTATTCATGGATGATTTTAGTGTGGTTGGTGATTCCTTTGAAGAATGTTTGAGAAATTTGGATAGGGTATTGGCCCAATGTGCAGACACAAACCTCGTACTCAATTGAGAAAAATGCCATTTCATGGTTGAAGAGGGTATAATATTGGGTCACAAAATTTTAAAGCGAGGGATTGAAGTTGACAAAACCAAGATAGAGGTGATTTCAAGGCTTCCTCCCCCCTACTTCTATCAAAGGGGTGAGGAGTTTTTTTGGGAACGTGGGGTTCTACCGAAGGTTTATAAAAGATTTTTCAAAGGTGGTAAACCCCTTGTGCAAGCTACTAGAAAAGGATGCAAAGTTTGTGTTTGATGAGGGATGTATGCAAGCATTTGAGCTTCTCAAGCTTAAGTTGACTACTACCCCGATAATTACAGCACCAAATTGGAGCTTGCCTTTCGAGTTCATATGTAACGCAAGTGACGTTGCGGTTGGGGCTGTCTTGGGTCAAAAGGTTAACAAGATGTTTCATCCGGTGTACTACACAAGCAAGACCATGAATGAGGCTCAAAGGAACTACACGGTTACCGAAAAAGAGTTGTTGGCTATAATATTTGCAATGGAAAAGTTTCGGCCGTATCTTATGGGGGCCAAGGTCATAGTGTACACCCATCATGCCGCTCTTAGGTACTTGATGACAAATAAAGACTCCAAGGCAAGATTGATGTGATTGGTATTACTACTTCAAGAGTTTGATCTAGAAATTATGGATTTGAAAGGTAGTGAGAACCAAGTGGCGGACCACTTGTCCCATTTGGAGGAAGAGGGGAGGCCTTGTGATGGCCTTGAGATCAATGATTCATTTCCCGACGAACAACTCCTTGCGGTGTAAATGAATGATATGCCATGGTTTGCCGATGTTCCCAATTACCTTATGACTGGAGTAATCCTGTGTGAGCTCTCTTCTAACCAAAGGAAGAAGCTCAAGCGGGATAGTTTGGATTTCTATTGGGATGAGCCATACTTGTTCAAGATTTGCACGGATGGTGTGATTCGTAGATGTGTCCCGGAGGAAGAACAATTGAGTATCTTAGAGGCTTGCCATTCTTCACCCTATGGTGGCCATCATGGTGGGGTGAGGACCGCCTCGAAAGTTCTTAGTTGTGGATTCTATTGGCCCACCTTGTTCAAAGATGCGGGTGATTTTGTGAAGAGGTGTGACGATTGCCAAAGAGCGGGTGGAATTTCAAAAAGGGATGAGATGCCTCTCAATACCATTCTTGAAGTGGATATCTTTGATGTTTGGGGCATCGATTTCATGGGTCCATTTGTTAGCTCTTGTGGGAATACTTACATTCTCGTTGCGGTTGACTATGTCTCAAAATGGGTTGAAGTTGTGGCTTTGCCTAACAATGAAGCCCGGAGTGTTGTTGCATTTCTTAAGAAGAGCATTTTCACAAGGTTTGGCACTCCCCGTGCGATTATTAGTGATGGGGGATCTCATTTTTGCAATAAAGCTTTCGACACGTTGCTTTCTAAGTACGGTGTCAATCACAAAGTTTCTACCCCCGATCACCCTCAAGCAAGTGGTCAAGTGGAAGTCTCCAACCGGGAAATCAAAAGCATATTGTCAAAGATGGTCAATGCAAATAGGACCGATTGGTCGAAGAAGTTGGATGACGCTCTATGGGCTTATCGGACGGCTTACAAAACTTCGATTGGGATGTCTCCGTATCGGTTGGTGTTTGGAAAAGCATGCCATCTTCTAGTTGAGTTAGAGCACAAGTCCATGTTTGGAAAAGCAGTGGACCACTGTGGCCGCGGTCTGTTTTGTGCGGACCGCAGTGGGATAATTGGCCAAGTTTGATCATAACAGCTCAGTGCAGACCACGGTCCATTTTGTGCGGTCCGCACTGGTAGGTGAGAATGGGCCCCAGGGGTTTTTCTATAAATAGACTCTAAGGGCCTCCTTTTACCCTTTTCGAAAAATTAAACCTCAGAGACTCTAAATACTGTTCCTTTTCTTCTTTAATCGTAATTGCTTGATTGGCACTGTATAACTTCACTTCATCTCATAATCTGGTAACTTTACACTCATTTCTTCTTTGTTTAATTTTGTAATTTTGTTTAAATTCCATTTTTTTTAACTTCTGTTCTTCTTCCTCCCGTAATTAGTTCGATTTCTAGGTTAGATTAGTTTAAATGTTGGTTCATATGAACTTAGTAGTTTAATGGACTGTGTAATCGATTAGGGCCTCTAATTAGGTGGAAATTTGATCTTAAAAGCAAAATCTCAAGCCATAACTTAGTGCCACTTCTGGGCACCCTGTGCGGACCGCGGTCATTTTTGTGCGATCCATGGTGCCCCACCGCACTGATGAACTTGTGAAAGATAACCCTTGGGCAGTGCGGCCGCACTACATTTTGTGCGGTCTGCACTGGGCCAGTGCGGCCACAATACCATTTTGTGCGGGCTGCACTGTCAAGATTCAGAGGGTGGGTATTCTGAACCCCACCCCTGTGCGGACCGCACTGGGCCCTGTGCGGCTGCACTCCATTTTGTGCGGTCTGCACTGGGCAGCCTCTGAGGACTGTCTGCAACACTATGATTCTATTCTGCAATTTGTTCTGCTACAATAACTTGAACTGCCTTGATTGATACTTACAAATACATTGAATAATGTTTGCAGACAATGGTAAAACAAAGAGGCAAGGGATCAAAACAACCTGGCAGAGGTGAATCTTCCCGGGGTGGAAAACAAAAAATGGTCAAACTCACTCCCCAAGCTAAGCAAAACATCAAGAACATGAGGAAGGCCATAAAAGTGGCTGACAGAGCCATTGACATGTCGGGGAGTGAGTACGAGCCCTCTTGGGAGATCTCTTCGGACTCAGTCCCATAATACATCCTGTATCCAGAGAGGGACAGACATAGAGACACCCTTCCCTCATCACCCACTGCCCAAGCACCAGGGCATGTTTCTACTGAGTTGTCTAAGGGCTCAGCAGCCGGCAATGGTGAATGCTCCACCTCCCCCACAGCTTCATTATCCAGGGAGGGTGCAGGCGGAGGTGAGGAGGAGGTACAGGGAGATGAGGAGGCAGCTGGAGGTGGTGAGCCTTAGGTGGGAGGTATTGCCAGATCAAGAAAACCTGATGTTTGGAAGGATAGGTTTGTGAGCGAGGTGGTGTACCATAAATTTTGGGAGTGGTGGCCGGTGAGAAAGTTGATACCGGAGCGGAGTTTCATTGACAATGATCTACTACCCCACAACCACAATATGCAGAGATAGTCAGAACTAATATGGGTTCGGAGCACTTCTTAGATAACTGTGTGGACGCCAACGAGCATTTGATCAAAGAGTTTTATTGTAATGTAGCCCACATCAAAAAGGGCTCCAAAGTGACCAAAGTTTGTAATTTGAAAGTTTTGTTCGATGGGAAGTCAATTAATGAATACTTGGGCTTCGATTAGGAGGATGAGACTCTATATATGGCGAAGATGGAGATGGGTGAGGAGGTCCATCCATGGTTAGCTCAGTACCTGGCAATTGCAGGTACCGTTCCTGATTGGTTGACAGTTGGGGTCAAAATATTGCGGAGGACCCTAAACTTTGAGGCGAGGGGTTGGGAGAACTTTGTTTCAAGCTGGTTGGACCCGACCACTCATGACCAGACCATTCCTCTCCACCAGGCTGTTTTGGTTGCTTCCATTATGGCGGGGTACCCCATCAACGTGGGTAATGTGATGTCCAGAGTTATCACCATTGTGGGAGCAGAGCATGACCGGAACTACCCTTTCCCCATCTTCCTCACTGAGTACTTCACAGATCTAGAGGTGGAGCCGAGGCCATATGACATCAAGGTCAAGGTGACAACCCCATTTTCTTGGTATAGCTTGAAGGGGAATGACAACCCCAAGGATAAGATCTACAAATCCCCTGCTTCTGCCCCAACTGGCCAGTCTGAAGAGCTAGTTGTGGTAGAAGTCCCTACTGAGCCTACCTCCACTTCTGCTGACTTACCCCCGGACCTTCCACATCTTCAACCATTCCTCCTGGCCCTTCCACATCAGCAGGCCCGGAGATCCCATCTACCCGGGCCCATCCCATTACTTCCCACCGACTGAGCCAGGCCCTACTGAGTATAAACAACTGGATGTAGACCGCCTCATCCAAGTTGTCCGCATTGACTACTACTATAGAGGCTCAGTCGGCACCTTAGCCAGTATAGGTCCCACAGTCGATAGAGGATGCTTTGAAGGAGATACTTGAGAACCAGAAGAAAATCCTCACCACTCAGGATGCATTGGCCAAGGCAGTTGATTCACACAGCAAGGCTCTCAAGGAGCTTGCTCGGGAGCACAAAAAGCTTAGGAAGACACGGGCCTCCAAGGAGTCCGTGAAGGAGCTGCGGGCAGATGTTGATAGAATGAAGGCAGACCAGCTGGCTTTGGACCTGTTGCTTGATGATCTAGTCCCAGCAGCTCATCCACAGCCAGAGCAAACCCAGAGGCCTCTAAAGAGGAGGAGGATTCCTAGAGCAGATGATGCCATCATCCAGTTGGCGGACCCACCGGAGACTTCCTCCAGTCAGCCACCGTATGTACCAGTTCCACAGCCTGTCGAGGTCGAGGCCGCAGTCCGAGTAGTAGCAGAGCATACCAGCGGGAACCTGTCTGAGGTTCCCGAGCACACAGAGGAACCAGGGACCACCCATGATCCTATGCTGACAGACACGACTTAGGGAGTCTTCTATATCCTTGTTCTCTATATTTTTGGTGCTTAGATAGACTAGTTGGAATTGGGGACAATGCTAGCTTTCATTTGAGGGGGCGAGCCCTAACAATTTTTTTTTGATGACTGTATATATTGATATTTTTTTATGCTTTCTTGATTTGTCACATTTGGTCTGTATATAATTTGATATTTAGTTACTTTTATCGCACTTTTTATCTTTCTTTGGGTCTGTATATAAAGTTATATCACATTGTATATATTCATCCCATTCGTTGTATATTCAAATCCCCTCTTGTATATATTCATTCTATTTTCTGCAAAAAATTTCATTTTAGCTTCTTATTTATGTTCGTAGCTTTTTGTTTTCTTTTGGACGTTTCCAATAAACCTTTGGTTTTCTTAATGCCACGGTTCTTTCCAAAGATGGAGTGTTGTGTGAACCGGGTGGCTCTTCCCAATGATGGATGGCGTGACAACCTTCTTAAGGGTTTGAGTCCGTTTATCTTTTTGTTTTAGTAGTTTGTAGTTAATGGTACCTCAAGCAAAGCTTCATATGGGCCTAGCATATTTGCCTTTGATCCCATGGTCAAAGACAAACTGTTGTGTTTAAAAGGGTGAAAGTCGTGACCTTGAGACTCTTGTGTTGACTGATAATCATCAAGTGGTTTTTTGGGACCATTGTGTGCTCAAATCGTATCTAAGGTCGTTGTGGGCCCCCGACTCTATGTCTTTAGCAATTTCTTAGCTTGTGTGGTGAGTCATTGAATTGCAAGTCCAAGTCCCGAGCCATTGGTCTAGAACTTGCCCTGAATGTTTGTTGAGGCGAAATCATAAGTGAATTTTGACTTGAGGCATGATTATAGGCTCTTCTTGATCCAAATGATAGTTTGAACAAATCCATAGCCTACCAATGATATGATCCCTAGTTAACCCTTTTGAGCCTTAGACTTTCATCTTTCAAGAACCATGATACAAGCCTATATCCGTTCTAAAAGATACCCTCTCTTGGCACCCGATCTTTCCTTTAGCACATGGCAAAAGTATAAGTTTGGGGGGGGGGAGACGAGGATGGCAACAAAGTGGTAAAAAGGCACAAAAAAATGAAGAAAAGAAAAGGCAATGAAAAAGAAAGAAAAGCAAAAGACAAAAAGAATGATCAATGTGAAAAAGAATAAAGAGGGATTCAAGAAAAGCAAAGAATGAAAGGCGTGGAAAAGTTGAAAAAGGAGAAAAGGTTTGAAAATCATAAGAAAGTGTGACAATGTGTCTTTCTAACCCCTTAGAAAAGAAGTGAAATGACTCAAAGAGTCAAGAGAATGTTTGCCAAATGAATCAAAAGAAGTGCTTAAGGGAAGATGGAACCCACTTAGACCAAAACATTTCCTACCCTGAACCAAAAGCCTTCACAATGACTCCACAAAAGCCCTATATGATCTTGAGTTGAATGAAGCTTACATTAGTGGATACTCACATAAGGGGCAAGCATATGGTACTTAGAGCCGGACTTGTGACTTTTTCTTGAGAGAGATGAGCGAATTTCCATTAACCTCAGTTTGTGTGCCAATATTCTAAAAAGGTGAGGTTTGCTTAGGGAGAGTTGAGGATGTGTGAGTTTGGTTTCCACAATGATCAAAGTAATTGAGAGAGTTCTTTGATGTGTTGAGTCAACTCTTAATGCTCTTGTGTCGCACTTGATCCATGGTTTTTCAAAGGTTAAATTTTGTTAATGATTCATTTGTATTGAGGGCAATTGTTAGTCCCAATTGATGCTAGTTGAGGTTGCTTTAGG
Source organism: Nicotiana tabacum (assembly GCF_000715075.1). Classification (NCBI taxonomy): domain Eukaryota; kingdom Viridiplantae; phylum Streptophyta; class Magnoliopsida; order Solanales; family Solanaceae; genus Nicotiana; species Nicotiana tabacum. Next base: position 111,141,674 of record NC_134087.1, on the reverse strand, counting down.
ACAGCTGAAAATTTCTTGGATTTTCCCTTAAAGGGTGGGTCTTATTTTGTTTGCCTGAGGACAAGCAAAAGCTTAAGTTTGGGGGAGTTGATAACTAGAGATTTTGACGCATTTTATGCTACTTCTTGCTTGCGTTGTGATTATAAATTCATACAAAATAGTCCCAAAAGGCTCATAAGTTATGCTTGATTGCAGGTTTGATAAACAAAGTGACAAGATGTCAAAGATCAGCTCAAAAGGAGTGAAACTTGCACAAGTACCAAAGACAAGACAACCTCAGGAAAAACAGGCCTAGCGCGACCGCACTACACTTTGTGCGGTCCGCACTAGAGAGGTTCAGAGACTCAGCATTTCAGGCTTCGAAGCAATGCAGCCGCACTACACTTTGTGTGGTCCGCAGTGGACCTCTGCGTCCACACTCCAATTCTGTGCGGTCCGCAGAGACAAGGTTCAGAGAGATGCCAAGTTTGGAGGTTCAAGCCTGTGCGGTCCGCGGTTGTATTTGTACGGACCGCGCTAGAAGCCTCCGCAACCGCAGTCCATTTGGTGCGGTCCACGGAGCCTGGGTTCAGAGAGTCAAGATTGCAAGTTCAAGAGCCTAGTGCGACCGCACACCATTTTGTGCGGTCCGCACTAACCCCGCTGGGGCAATTTTGTCCAGATTTTCCAACTTAGTATAAATAGAACCTTTTTCCATTTTTAAGGCATCAGATATTATCAAATGTTAGTTGCGCTCGTGAGAAGACTTTTCTTAGCCATTTTGGGCATTTTTACTTAGTTTTTATCATTGAATCTTTGTATTTACCTTAGCAATTAATTAATATGTCTTTATCTTCATCTATTTCTCTATTTTTCTCTTCAAGCATGAGTAGCTAGATCCATTAGCTAGAGTTGTGGCTCAACCATAGTGTGGGTAATTGATGGGTGTTGTGATTTAAGGTTAGATTGACTATGGGTGTTTGTTATTTTGGTCAATTTCATGGTTTAATCTATGAATTAGTGGTTGCAAACACTAGTTTGTGCTGAGTTGACTTGGGTTGTTCTTGAGAAAGAGAGCCTAAGTCTCCGAAATTGACCCAACAAGGAATTGGGATGGAGTCAAGAAAATTGATAGTCCCAATTAAAGGGTTAAACCTCGAGAGAGTAATACCCGACTTGAACCCCAGTTGCTTGAGCAAATTTTCCTACCCTATTGGTCTTGAGAAAGTCAATTGGGCAAAATCACTCTCTCTACCGAGAGGTGTAAGAGTAGGTAAAATTGTGCAACGGTTATAGCATATTCCCCAATCATGTCAATCGTGCCTTAGGTTCAATTACTCGTCAATTGGCCACCTAGGAGGATTCCACTACCCTAGTGCCTTTTAAACTATTAGATACAACTTGTAGCAATTTACTCGTAGTTAATCTAGTAGCAATTGTAATTTGTAGTTTGATAATAGTAGAATATAAAGAAAACCCAAAAATTATTAGAAGTGATATTTGAAATAAATACGCAATTCCAACCTAAATAGATACTCAACTCCATTCCTAGCTCTTTGTGGAAATCGATCCCGACCCATAAATCGGGTAAAAGCTATTGCGACCCTCTCTTCCTACTTTTTAGTAGTGTGGAGTAGGCTGCGATCACTTATCAGTGTGTACCGGTTTGGCTCAGGCGATCTCAGTTACTACGGCCGCAGCTACTTCTCAGGCAGGGGGAGGCACCCAGACTCCCGTTGCTCGCACACCTGAGCAGGTTGTGTAGGGACTCCAAACACCGGGGGCACCTCCAGCCTAGCCGGTTGCACCAGCTCAGGAGTTTTTGGTACCAGTTATGCCGGATGACGAGCAACATCGACTTGAGAGGTTTGGAAGACTCTAGCCTCCGACATTCAGCGGTGTAGAGGGCGAGGATGCCCAGGGTTTCTTGGATAAGTGCCAGCGGATGCTTCGTACAGCGGGGATTCTTGAGACTAGTGGTGTGGCATTTACTACCTTTCAGTTTTTTGGGGCTGCCTTCACTTGGTGGGAGGCGTATGAGAGGCGTAGGCTTGTTGGTGCAGCGCCCCTTACTTTGCAGCAATTCTCTGTTCTCTTACTGGAGAAGTATGTACCACAGTCGCGCCGAGAGGAGCTGCGTAGGCAGTTTGAGCAGCTACGTCAGGGCAAGATGACGGTGACACAGTATGAGATGTGGTTCTCTGAGTTAGCCCGTCATGCGGTTGGGATGGTTCCCACAAACCGAGAGAGGATCAGGAGGTTTGTTGATGGCCTTACGTACCAGCTTCGGATTCTCATGACTAGGGAGAGGGTGACAGGTGCTACCTTCGAGGAGGTTGTTGATATCGCCCGTGAGATTGAGACAGTTGGCTGGCAGGAGCGAGAGGAGAGGGAGGCTAAGAGGCCTCGGGGAACTAGTAGCTTTAGCAGTGCTTCTTCGAGGGGTCAGTTCCAGCAGGGCAGAGGCCGTTCATTCAGGCAGACACATTCAGCTCGCCTAGGTTACTGTGGAGCATCATCAGGTCATGGCTTTCACAGCTCTCATTAGGGCCACTCATCACTTAGTGCCCTTCCAGCTCAGAGCTCGTCTCGTGCTCCATCAGTCCGGGGTTCTTCCATGCCAGGCCCTTCTACTGGTCATTTCGGTGCCAGCGGTTCCCTTCAATCCCCATCTCCAGCACCGGGGAGTTGTTATGAGTATGGAGAGTTTTGACATATGAGGAGGTAGTGCCCTCGCCTTTATGATAGTCAGTCTCAGCAGAGGGGTCAGCCCTCAACTTCTGCTCCAGCTACTTCACCACCCGCCCAGCTAGCTAGGGGTCGCCCTAGAGGGGGAGGTCAATCAGGCAATGGTCAGGCTCGTTTCTATGCCCTCCCAGGTAGACTAGATGTTGCTGCTTCAGATGCCGTGATTTCAAGTATTGTTTCAGTCTGCCATAGAGATGCCTCTATATTATTTGATACCGGTTCCACCTTTTCTTATGTGTCATCATACTTTGCCCGTTATTTGGACATGCCCCGTGAGTCTCTTGTTTCATCTGTTCATGTATCTACTTCAGTGGGCGATACTGTTATTGTATACCGTGTGTATCGATTACGGACCACACAGAATGGGAGTGCGGCCGCAGAGGTCCAGTTCGAACTGCATAAAGTGTAGTGTGGCCGCATTGCTTCGAAGCCTGAAATGCTGAGTCTCTGAACCTCTCTAGTGCGGACCGCACAAAGTGTAGTGCGGCCGCACTAGGCCTGTTTTTCCTAAGGTTGTCTTATCTTTGGTACTTGTGCAAGTTTCACTCCTTTTGAGCTGATCTTTGATATCTTGTCACTTTGTTGATCAAGCCCATAATCAAGCACAACTTATGAGCCTTTTGATACTATTTAGTATGAATTTATAATCAAAGCGCAAGCAAGAAGGAGCATAAAATGCGTCAAAATCCCTAGTTATCAATAAGATCTGAGCTAAACCTCCTGAAGGCCTGGAATCACAATAGGCACAGCTGGTGTCTGGGCTGGTGCTGCTGTAGCGTCCACAACTAGGACTTGATCCGGAACTGGGGCCTTTAGGAAAAACTTCATATTCTTGAAATTCTTGTCGTGCGAATTTGTTGATCCGAGTACTAAACTTCTGTTATTCCATTCTCTCACTGATGGTGAGGACACGTGCTACCGGGCAGGGCGGACGACCGCCAGTACAACTAGCTGGGGCCATCAGAGGCCGAGGTCATGGTCGAGCTCGTGGCGGGGGCAGAGCAGCTAGAGCAATACCGGCAGATCCACCAGCTGCCCCAGTTTCGGATTAGGTCTCAGTTGTGGACGCTACAGCAGCACCAGCCCAGACACCAGCTGTGCCTATTGTGATTCCAGGCCTTCAGGAGGCTTTAGCTCAGATCTTATTAGTGTGTACCGGTTTGGCTCATGCGGTCTCAAATACTATGGCCGCAGCTACTTCTCAGGTAGGGGGAGGCACCCAAACTCCCGTTGCTTGCACACCTGAGCAGGTTGTGTAGGGACTCCAGACACCGGGGACACCTCCAGCCCAGTCGGTTGCACCAGCTCAGGAGTTTGTGGTACCAGTTATGCCGGATGACGAGCAGCGTCGACTTGAGAGGTTTGGTAGCCTCCAACATTCAGCGGTGTAGAGGGCGAGGATGCCCAGGGTTTCTTGGATAAGTGCCAGCGGATGCTTTGTACAGTAGGGATTCTTGAGACTAGTGGTGTGGCATTTACTACCTTTCAGTTTTCTGGGGCTGCCTTCACCTGGTAGGAGGCGTATGAGAGGCGTAGGCCTGTTGGTGCAGCGCCCCTTACTTGGCAACAATTCTCTGTTCTCTTCCTGGAGAAGTATGTACCACAGTCGCGCCGAGAGGAGCTGCGTAGGCAATTTGAGCAGCTGCGGCAAGGGGAGATGAAGGTGACGCAGTATGAGATGCGGTTCTCTACGTTAGCCTGTCATGCGGTTTAGATGGTTCCCATAGACCGAGAGAGGATCAGGAGGTTTGTTGATGGCCTCATGTACCAACTTCGGATTCTTATGACTAGGGAAAGGGTGACAGGTGCTACCTTCAAGGAGGTTGTTGATATCGCCTGTGAGATTAAGACGGTTCACTAGTAGGACCGAGAGGAGAGGGAGGCCAAGAAGCCTCGAGGATTTGGTAGCTTTAGCAGTGCTTCTTCGAGGGGTCAGTTCCAGCAGGGCAGAGGTCGTTCATTCAGGCAGACACATTCAGCTCGCCCAGGTTACCGTGGGCATCATCAGGTCATGGCTTTCACAACTCTCATTAGGGCCACTCATCACTTAGTGCCTTCCAGCTCAGAGCTCGTCTCGTGCTCCATCAGTCCAGGGTTCTTCCATGCCAGGCCCTTCTGCTGGTCATTCCGGTGCCAGGGGTTCCCTTCAGTCCCCATCTATAGCACCGGGGAGTTGTTACGAGTGTGGAGAGTTTGGACATATAAGGAGGCAGTGCCCTCGCCTTTATGATAGTCAGTCTCAGCAGAGGGGTCAGCCCTCGACTTCTACTCTAGTTACTTCACCACCCGCCTAACCAGCTAGGGGTGGAGGTCAGGAAGCTAAGGGTCGCCCTAGATGGGGAGGTCGATCAGGCGATAGTCAGACTCATTTCTATGCCCTCCTAGGTAGACCAGATGCCATTGCTTTAGATGCCATGATTTCAGGTATTGTTTCAGTCTGCCACAGAGATGCCTCTGTATTATTTGATCCCGGTTTCACCTTTTCTTATGTGTCATCATACTTTGCCCGTTATTTGGATATGCCCTGTGAGTCTCTTGTTTCACCTGTTCATGTATCTACTTCGGTGGGCGATACTGCTGTCGTAGACCATGTGTATCGGTCGTGTGTGGTGACTATTGGGGGTCTGGAGACCCGAGTAGATCTTTTACTACTGTGTATGGTGGATTTCGATATCATTTTGGGCATGGATTGGCTATCTCCGTGTCGTGCTATTCTGGACTGTCATGCTAAGATAATCACATTGGCTATTCCGGGTGTGCATGGATAGAGTGGCAAGCTTGACTGATTATGTTCCCAGCAGAGTGATTTCATTATTGAAGGCCCAGCGTATGGTTGGGAAGGGATATCAAGTATCTAGCCTTTGTGAGGGATGTTGGAGCTGAGGCTCCCAGTATTGATTTTGTCCCAGTTATGAGGGATTTTTCAGATGTGTTTCCTGCAGACCTGTCGGGCATGCCATCGGACAGGGATATTGATTTCGGTATTGATCTGGTGCCCGATACTTAGCCCATTTCTATTCCACCGTATCGTATGGCACCAGCGGAGTTGAAGGAGTTAAAGGAGCAGCTTCAGGAACTCCTTGATAAGGGGTTTATCCGGCCTAGTGTGTCCCCTTGGGGTGCTGCGGTTCTATTTGTGAAGAAAAAGGATGGCACAATGAGGATGTGCATTGATTATAGGCAATTGAACAAGGTAACAATTAAGAACAAGTATCCTTTGTCTCGCATTGATGATTTATTCGACCAGCTTTGAGGAGCGAGAGTGTTCTCCAAGATTGATCTCCGTTTAGGCTATCACCTGCGGAAGATCAGGGATTCGGATATTCTTAAAACGGCTTTCAAGACCCATTATGGTCATTATGAGTTCTTGGTGATGTCTTTTGGGTTGACCAATGCCCCAGCAATGTTCATGCATTTGATGAACAGCGTGTTCCGGCCTTATCTCGATTCGTTTGTCATAGTCTTCATTGATGATATTCTGGTGTATTTGCATAGTCGGGAGGAGCACGAAGAGCATTTGAGGTTTGTATTGCAGAGATTGAGAGAGGAGAAGCTTTATGCAAAATTCTCCAAGTGTGAGTTTTGGCTCGGCTCAGTGGCTATCTTGGGGCATGTGGTGTCCAACGAGGGTATTCAGGTTGATCCGAAGAAGATAGAGGCGGTTCAGAGTTGGCCCAGACCGTCCTCAGCCACAGAGATTCGTAGCTTTCTCGGTTTGGCAAGCTATTATCTAGACTCGTGACACCAGATCAGTTTGGGCTGTGTAGTTTATTGTTATTTTGACTTCCGCATATTTTCTATCATTTTAAAAGGTTATTATGACATCAGTATTTAAAAACCTGTGTTGAAAATGGTTTATTACTAAAGGAAATGGGTTGTGGTTACTTGATTGATTGGCTTGCCTAGTAATGTGATAGGCACCATCACGACCTGTATTTAGGGTCATGACAATGTATTGAAATTTTAGTTTATAAATTGAAATTTTAGGATATGGATTGAACTTTTGTGGATATGAATTGAATTTCAGGATATGAATTGAACCTTTAGGATATGAATTGAATTTTTTTTGTATGAATTGAACTTTTAGGATATGAATTGAGTCTTTAGGATATGAATTAAACCTTTAGTTTATGTACTGGAATTTTAGTTTATAAATTGTAATTTTAGGATATGAATTGAACTTTTGTGGATATGAGTTGAACCTTTAGGATATGAATTGAACCTTTAGGATATGAATTGAAATTTTTGTGTATGAATTGAACTTTTAGGATATGAATTGAGCCTTTAGGATATGAATTGGACGTTTAGTTTATGTATTGGAATTTTAGTTTTTAAATTGAAATTTTAGGATATGAATTGAACTTTTGTGGATATGAGTTGAACCTTTAGGATATGAATTGAAATTTTTGTGTATGAATTGAACTTTTAGGATATGAATTGAGCGTTTAGGATATGAATTGGATTTTTAGGATATAAATTGGACTTTTAGTTTATGTATTAGAATTTTAGTTTATAAATTGAAATTTTAGGATATGAATTGAACTTTTGTGGATATGAGTTGAACCTTTAGGATAAGAATTGAAATTTTTGTGTATGAATTTAACTTTTAGGATATGAATTGGACTTTTACTTTATGTATTGGAATTTTAGTTTATAAATTGAAATTTTAGGATATGAATTGAACTTTTGTGGATATGAGTTGAACCTTTAGGATATGAATTGAAATTTTTGTGTATGAATTGAACTTTTAGGATATGAATTGAGCCTTTAGGATATGAATTGGATTTTTAGGATATGAATTAGACTTTTAGTTTATGTATTGGAATTTTAATTTATAAGTTATTCTCTGTATCCAAGTTTATCCCGAGTAATATTACTACAAGGATAATCACCAAAGCCACCAAATAGCTTTATGATGCCAATGAAGCAAGGTGAGCTATTCAATGAGACTCGTATTGTAAAGAAGAAGAAAGAGACTGATCCAGAAAGGTGGGTCGAGGGCCAAGCCTTGACTGTATATGTAACTTTTTTACTTTTCATTAAGTATTTTGATTTACTTTTATATAAATTTTGAAATACTAATTCAATGTAATTTTTCTTATAGGGTCGCTTCATAGCTGACATGGAGGAATTCATACGCAGTCAGCCATCTAATGAGTCGGGCGAGGCAATCCAACTTTCAGACGAGGATGATGAAAGAACACTCCTTGAGTACTTTATATACTTTGAACTAGACAATAGAACCGGTTTTCGAATGGGCTTGTAATAAGCATTAACTTAGTTTTGTTAGCTTAATGTGTTAGTTCTATTGAACTTTATACTTTGTTGGTTTTAATGTTATTGTTAATGTTGTTGTTGTGTTGTTGTTGTTGTTGTTGTTGTTGTTGGTATTGTTGTTGTTGTTGCTTGTATAGGGAATTTGGTATGCTGGTAGGTGTGTAGCTGCCAAAACAGGCAATTTCTGCCAAAATTATACCCAGAAAAGCGACCAACTTTGGTCGCTTTTCTATCTAAATTTTTTTTTCTGGCCAATAGCGACCAAGGTTGATCGCTAATTAACCCAAATTTCCTAAAAAGCGACCAACTTTGGTCGCTATTCTATTAAAAAATAATTCTGGAAAATAGCGACCAATTTTGGTTGCTTATGTTTAAAAAATAATTAAATTCTTGAAATTAGCGACCAATTTTGGTCGCTTATGTTTAAAAAAAATTAAAAATTTTAAAAAAAGCGACCAACTTTGGTCACTATTTTCCAGATTTTAAAATATAATATTTGGTTTACAGACCAAAGTTGGTCGCTATATTTTGATTAATAATAAATAAAAAAAATGTAATTTAAATATAGAGACCAACTTTGGTCACTAAATTTATATTATTAAAATATTAAAGCGACCAAATTTGGTCGGTATATTATTTACCCGGAATATTTGGTCCTTTTACCTTAGAGACCAAAGTTGGTCGCTAATTTTTCCGGATTTCTAGTAGTGTTTGGTAGTTTATTTAATTCATGTTTAGTTAGATTTTTTTTATCAATTTTATATTAGAATAGGTTTTTGATTTTGTAATATTATAAATAGGGGTGCTACTACTTGTTTTTTTTTTGTAGAGAAATTCAAGAGTTTATGAGTTGTGAAAAAGACTCCTACCAAGTTCTCTCCCTAATTTAATAAATTTTTTCTATATTGTTTTTGCTAAATTTTTTGTTTCGGCCTAAATTGTTCTTCGGGCTGTTTGAATCCTTCACTGGATTTTGTCGAACCCGTACACGAGACTCTAGCTAACTCTTCTCCTCTTTGTCATGCGTGGCTGCAATTTATTGCACACACATAAAATCCACTTGTGCTAGAACCTGCTGTTTATTGTTCCCTTTTTAATTAACAATTCTCTCAACTAGAAAGAAAGGTTAACTTTGGCCATAATAACGGAATCTAGTTCAAAAATCTTGTTCGACAAAAGAGTAGCTTCTGATTATTGCTGGAATTTTCTAACTTTTCGTAGATTTTGGTTTTACATTAATTTACCAAACGAAAACAAACTAATCGCATGGTACAATTTATCATACACCCGCACGCCCATGCACACATATATAGCAAAATTTGCTGTTTGGTTATTTCCACCGCCAAAGGTTATGGCGCAGAGGTAATTGTAATTTTTTTGTGGAAGAACTAGCAAAGAATGGACGAGTTCGGATTCAGTTTTACCAATTGAGCTAATCTATATGCACAAGTTATGGGTATAGAAACCGTGTAACATTTGCTCACCCCTATATATGTAAAAGGAAATTTGTTAAATATCTATAAATATTTGAGCGTTAACTCAATTATTAACTTGAGATCGTTGTAAAAACCCATAAACTTCAAATCATGAATCCGTCTCTCAGCTCAAGAAGACCAGCTGTACATTGCATCTCTATTCCCCCTTGACATGCACAACTCGATCCATTGTGTGCATGGGAATGAATACGTTGCCCCTAGGGTTAAGGGTAGAATGGAAATTTGGTTAGGGAAAATATCTAAGGAACTTTGAAAAGTCAGTTTCCAAAAATGGAAGAAGTCACATTATATAATATCGACGAAGGAGTCGTTATAAGGTAGGGGCTCGGGCCGGTGGGATCGGCAACCATCAGTTGGACAATTTGATATAATTGTTGACAGTAATTTCGCATGGATTTCACGCAATCCCATCTGAGTTGTTTTGATCATCCCTATTAGCTCCATTCACATCCATACAAATATATAAGTCCTAAAAATCCAACTGTAATCTTTTTTCCATGCACGTGAATATATCCTAACACTTTTCACAGCTCTTGGAATCAGAGGCAAATTTAGGACATCAGGTTTAAGGGTTTTGAATCACAACCCTTTTGGAGATAGAATATATATATATGTTAAGTGAATTTATTAATATAAATACAGAGTTTGAATTAAAAATTTTGGAATCTATCGAATTCGTAACTTCTATTATGGTACCGTATTTCTTGGATGGCATCTTTCGTTCTAATAGAGCCCGCCATGACAACATGAGTTGAGAAAAGGTCAAATCTTGTCTAGTATATTTTATCTGCATGTGTGAAAAAAATTACTTGCAAGAGTTGGATTTGCAGACGATAAATTGGAGGTAGATCTAAAACTTATAAGGCAATTGGTTTTTATTTGCATATTTCCTCGTAATGAGCGTCATTTATAAGAGAAGATTTTCGATGTGAAATTAGAAAGCAAAAGAAAAAGCAGCCAAGACAAATATCATGAAAGTATTAACAAAGACTGTTTTGGATTTTGGTCCTACTGAATTGTTTTTTGGTGGATATTTCACGTGGTCTCTTCAACTGTTGAAAGGACGTTTACCGTCGACTTTATACTTCAAATATTCTTTTGTTAATTTGCTGCTTCTCTTTCTTCTTTGTTTTAGGAAAGCATGGAGAGAGCCAGCTAGCTATGGTTAGATAGTTAAGCTTTTAATCGAAGTTGTCGTCTAATGATGGAACATTTATTAGCTTGGAAAGTAGGGAGAGCTAGGAAGAAGGGACTTTTCTTTCTTTTGTTTGTTTAAAAAGAGGTTTAAAGCTAGTAGCTGCTATATTTCCATTGATACTAGCAATATAAACATTATGCCACAATGATGCGAGTCCGAAACCTAAATAATGAGTTTTGGGACTCAAAATACCTTTATACAGTTAAAAAAAAAAGTTATTTTACTAATTAAAATGCAGCATTATATTACGTTTTAGTTTAACAAAAATTTAACCGTTAAAGAAAAACATAGTATAATACTGTGTTTTAGTAAACTGCAGTATTATACTGTATTTTCCTTCTTCAATTTAAAATCCCCCTTTCTTCCCCACCCACGACAGAACAGCTCCCCTCCATTAAATACTCCAGCCAGCACCGTTCCCTCCCCCCCTCCCTATTTAAAAAAAACTCGAGTGGACCCCACCCGTCACACAAAAAGTGAAGATTGTAGGTCCCGCATACAACCCAAGCCTTCGATTGTTGTGGTTTTCTTGTTTCGGGCTCAAAATTTCAAATTTTTGATATTTCTAAAAACATAAATCGAGGTATTCCGATTTAGTATATGTCGAAACTCGTATAGTTATGCATATTTATTTTTTTGAATGTGTTTCCACGTTTATTTGTGTTTTGTTTGCGATTAAATTTGTATATTATTTTTATCCGGATTAAACTATGAGTGTTTAAAAGATAGTTAAAAGTTGAGAAATAATTTTTATTGTTAATAAAAATGTTCATAAATTTCTTTTACTGTTTTATATGTAATTTTGTGAATGTTATGTTCATATGTTTGTTGTTTTTATTTAGTTTAGATAATTTATTTGCTTAAAAAATAGTGTTGTTTTAGCATAGTAAAATATAGAGCCTTTTAGCATAGTAAAATATAGAGCATTTTATAGTAGAATCTCTGTAGTTTAAGTATCTACTAACTACAAACTCTATCCAATTACACTTTATAAAATAAACACACAGAATTAACAAATTAATATATGTTGTCAAATTAAATATCGAGCGTGGAACTCATAGATATATACCATGTCCAATTAAAAATTAATTATTTAATTTATAAAACTAACAAAATTGTAAAAATATTGAAATTGACACACATAAGAATTTAGGATAGCTTGGTGCTACTGGGCCTCAAATATCGAGCCTGAAACCCATAGATATTTACTTTTTCCAATTAAATAATTAAATATTTAATTTATAAAACTAACAAAATTCTAAAAATATTAAAATTAACACACATAAGAATTCAGGATAGCTTGGTGCTACTGAGCCTCAAATATCGAGCCTGGAACCCATAGATATATACTCTGTCCAGTTAAATAATTAAATATTAATTATTATAACACTTAACAAAATTTTAAAATATTGAAATTGACACACATAAGAATTCAAGATAGCTTGGTGCTACTGGGCCTCAAATATTGAGCCTGAAACCCATAAATATTTACTCTGTCCAATTAAATAATCAAATATTTAATTTATAAAACTAACAAAATTCTAAAAATATTAAAATTGACACACATAAGAATTCGGGATAGCTTGGTGCTACTGAGCCTCAAATATCGAGCCTGGAATCCATAGATATATACTATGTCCAATTAAATAATTAAAAATTAATTATAATTTATAAAACTAACAAAATTTTAAAAATATTAAAATTGACACACATAAGAATTCAGGATAGCTTGGTGCTATTGGGCCTCAAATATCGAGCCTAGAATCCATAGATATTTACTCTGTCCAATTAAATAATTAAATATTAATTATTATAACACAAACACACAATTAATATTGTTTAATTTATAGTAGACGACATGGACGTGCCGCTTGTGCATCCTGGGCTAGTCTCGGATAAGATATTAGTGTTACAGGGCGATCATAGGTCCTCCTACGTATGGGAGGGACAGCTGTGGAGCAAACTCTCTGCGCCAGGAGACCGGATGACATGTGGGACTTTTTGAGGTATAGAGCTTTCCATCCTCGTGTAGTTGAGCGCCTCATTAATACATGCTTCTATAGGATTTTTGAGATTGGGAGGCTGCAGCTCGACTGGTCTCTGATCATGGCGTTGATAGATCGGTGGCGACCGGAGACGCACACTTTTCACCTGCCCATTGGCAAGGCCACCATCACGCTTCAGGATGTTCAAGTTTTATATGGGCGGCATGCTGATGGACTGGTCGTTGCACTGCCTCAGTATATGAGATCTATGATGCGTGCCCAGTATTTGGACTTGCTGCAGTAGTTTACTGGTTTCAGGCCACATGGTGAGGATGCAGCTAGATAGTCGCATTGCTGTGACAGCTATCAGACAGCATTTGGAGGTATTGCATCCCGATATCATCGGTGAGACAAATGATCTCCATATTCACCGGTACACGAGGTTGGCGCTGCTCCTTCTTTTTGGGGGTGTCTTGTTCCCAAACACTTCGGGAAATCTAGTGCGTATGCGATTTCTTCATCATCTTCAGCAGCTAGATGAGTTACCCTAGTACAGCTGGGGTGCTGATGTTCTCGCTTACCTGTACAGGAGTATGTGTCGGGCTAGCATGGGCACCCAGAGCGACATATGTGGTTTTCTGCTGCTTCTACAGATGACAACATATTCGAATACTCTGTTCATTACTTCCAATTATATATAGAATAACTCTTAAATTTTACATCGACCTTGTATGTTAGGTTTGGGCTTGGGAGCGGTTCGTACCGTTACAGCCACCTCTACCACCGGATGTAGCACTTCGTTACTCCCTCTACCTAGGAGGTGGGTTCTCTGGCGTAGGAACTAGCAAGGTATTGATGCTCATCATAATCTCTCCCTTGTCAGGGATGTGTTGGATATGCTGGAGGCTGCACAGGTAAATATGTACCTAAACTTACTTGTTATAAAGTCACTTGTGTTATGTATGCTCACTTTTATGTTATTATTTGATAGTTCATCTGGACGTCATACATCGATGAGTTGATAGCTGGCCTGCCCAATTATTTCTCGGTCGACCGACTACTTTGGAGCACTTTTGTCCCGCTGATGTGCCTCAATGTTGTGGAGCATCATGCCATAGAGCGGGTACTTCGCCAGTTTGACTGTCCGCAGACTATGCCGAGGGAGCCTACATGGGTGGCTACACATTATCAGCAGGATGATCGTTCGAGGGTGGACAACGCATTTGTAGCATGGCTAGAGGCGCAGGTCCATATTTGGGAGCAGCGAGAGGACCTGATTCCGCCACCACCTTCACAGATCTAGGCGGCGTCTATTGAGATGTATACGTCATGGTACCATCGTCACACCTGACTGATGATCGGGAACCCTGTTCATCAAGATGGCGGTCGGTTCAGACCATACGCTGGGAGGCACGAGGCACTGGTATGTTTTTGTTGGAACCCATACTTATAATTGTGATATAGCATTATGTAATTAATATTTAAATGTTGTGCAAGCTATTGGTCATCATATGGTCTACTGGTTGGGTTAGGAGATGCAGCAACATGCCGATAATCCTATAGTCGTTGAGTATGGCCGGTGGGTGGTAGAGTTGGCTCTCCGGACACTGCAACGAGCCAGAGAGGACGAAAGGTTAGATCACGCGACTGAGTATGTGGCACCAGAGCAGCACCATCGGGGTAGGCCTGTTCCACGAGGCAGGGGTCGGCCACGAGCCAGGGCTGCCCCACGAGGCAGGGCTATCCTACGAGGCAGGGGTGCCCCACGGGGTCGTGGGGGACGGTGAGGAGGTGGTCCCCAGTAAGGGGGCATTGAGGCACCTGTTGACCCACCTGTTGAGGATCTTGGAGATGATCAGCCGGTTTATTTCCCTCAGCTAGACGAGCCTTCCAGCAGCATACCGTCATGGTTAGAAAATATTTTTGACTTAACACGTGCATTACTAATATACATTTTTATATGCTAAGCTTAGTAATTTCCCACATGAACACAACCTGCTCTTTCATTCACCGTCTGTAGATTATTTCCCCGGTGTCCGTGGATAGCGGTGCGAACTTCAAAAACACCTCGGTCGTGATCGTTCTGTAAAAATGAATGCCAATGTGCTCGCCTCCTGTACTTCTCAAATCTTCTCATCGGTATTGGCATAAATTTAACACCCCTATCCATCAATACCGATGCAGCTCTATGTCTTTCAACAAACCTCTCCGCAATATGTTTGAATGTCATCTGGACCATGGCAGTGACAGGCAATCCACGTGCAGACTTGAACAAGCCGTTGAATGACTTCGACACATTTGTAGTTAGGGCTCCTCATCATCTGCCACCATCAGCATGCAATGTCCACATATGAAGCTCATGTCCCATCAGCCAAGTATAGGCTCGTAGATCTAACTGTCGAATCGCTTCTATGCGCCTCGTGAATTTGCATTGTTGGTGCTCAGTTGCAGACATCCACATTAAATCATGGAAGGACTTGTCGTGATATTTCTTCTGCAAATTGGCCTTCAGGTGCCTCACACAGTAACAGTGGTATGCATAGAGTTCCTGCCATCAGGCAAATGTCGTACAGAACTTAAAATACCACCATGTCGATTAGATATTAGACAAATACCTAAACGCTGTTTGACAACGTGCTGCTTTATGTGGTTCAAAAAAAGCATCCATGTCTCTTTGTTTTCATTGGCACAAATGGCAAAAGCTAGTGGAAATATTTGTCTGTTGGCATCTACTGCAACTGCAATCAAAAGCTTAATATCATACTTTCCATAGACATGAGTACCGTCTATGGAAATTACAGGACGACAATGCATAAAACCATCAATTGCTGGTTTAAATGACCAGAACACATAGTTGAAAATATATTCGGTTCTGTCCGGACTCCGCTCACGCCTCCGTTCAATAATAGTCCCGAGGTTAAAGTATTGCAGTGCGACCATGTACCTGGGTAGAGATGAAAATGACTTATTCCAGTCACCATAAATAATTTCAAAGGCACGTTTGCGCCTGAGATATGTCTTTCTTTTGGTTATAATACACTCATACTCCCAGTGGACGACTGTAATACACTCTTTAATCATGAACCTAATGGACACTTCCAAGTATGGAATCAAGACAAGAGAAATAAAGTCTACATCTAGGTTGAAATGATTCTCATTGAATGTGTCCATTTCACATATGTGGGTGCTAATATATTTATCCACTTTCCACAACCCTGATTTCTTCTTGCTGGCACGCAACATCCAGTGACAACCCATAAAGTCTCTACGACATACAGCCTTTTATACCTCCGTAGTTGACTCCTTTACCATTATCTCATGACACTCTCTTACGCTGTAGATTTTTATAGCCCTGATTAGGCGAGCTTTATCAGGGAAATACATGCCTTTTGCCAGCACCACTGGTCTAGACTCATCCCACATTGCTGACCGAAATTCGTCAGCATCCCTTGTGAGGGCATCCACGTCCGGCATACTTGGCAAATTAACAAGGTAGGGAATATTCCGCTCATGAAACGACACGTGGGACTCGTACACTCTTGGTCTAATGGGAGGTGGAGGAGCATGCTCCCTCGTCAGCTCAGGTTCTACATTCACTTCTTCATTATCATCACCCTCATCAGGGAAGGGTGTGTCATCTCCAGACTCACCGGCACTATTGTCATAATCACTATCATCTTCCTGACTCTGTGCATCTGCCAAATCACGAGTCAATACGTCGTCTATGGGCAACTGTGTGAGGTCAGGAACATCAACTTGCTCGTTTTCACTGCACAAAAGAACAAAATGATAAGCTACTCAACTAGATAAATACTTTACATATAGCTATATCACTTTACTTATAAGTCGTACTGTGTTGACGTTCCATGATGGACATTTTCTTGTTGGTGATGACTCCCGGATGGACCACCATGGTCCAACACGCCAGAACTACGCATATTCCAACTAGGAGTGGGGTCATAACTTATAAAATTCATATCCGGACAGTACCCCCTATGAAAAATATGAGTGTTAATACAAATCCAATTCAAATATAAAATAAACATCGCTAAAGCGTAGAAAAATTGAAGTTTACCAGTCGTCTTGTGGATTATATAAAGTCAAAAAATTATTTTCTCGCTTCTCGTTCGCCGATGGTGATAAGTTTAAATCAAGGCAAGCTCTTTCATCAGGAATTTGTCCGGCTAAAACTACTCCAGAATAACCACCCGATGACTGGGGGTTATCCCTACTATGCACACCCTCATTATTGGGAACGTCTTCAACCTTGACGTATATTACCAATAATTTTATTACAATAAATTCCCTGTATTCATCCAAAATACGCAAAAAATCTCTAAGAGTTTCATCATCTTCGATGTTAAACTCAGAATAATAAGCAAACCCCTGCGGAGTCACAAAATACGAAAATCTACCGGTTACTTTAAGGTTCACCGAACGTTTCCTCACACTCATTTTTTTACATAACAACGATACCAGTTTAACATACTCTATTGTAAGCGGCAATTTAACATGACACTGTGGAGGTGAACTACACCTCACAGAGTTGTTTTCCGTTACAACCTCACCCCCAATATAATGAAATCCTTATTTTTGGCTCTTCAGACATTATAAAAAATGCTTGATAACAAGAAGAGAAGTATGAACGGAAGTTTGAAGGAAAGTTTTGAATGGATTTTCATAAAATCCTAACGCCTTTAAATAAGGCAAGTCCTAGCTTAGGGTGCAAAATTTGTTTATGTAAAACGCAGTATAATACCACGCTTTATGTATTTGAATTATTGTTATGCATTTATCCGCAGAACATTTATTGGTGGGCCCAAAAATGAAGTAAAATGCAGTATAATACTGTGCTTTACTAAAACGCAAAAAAAATGAATTATTTATGTCAGTTATCCGCAGAACACTTATTGGTAGACCCAAAAATGAAGTAAAATGCAATATAATACTGCGCTTTAGTAAAACTTAGTATTATACTGCGTTTTACATAAAAAAATAAATTACTAAGTAAAACACAGTATTATACTACGTTTTCCTTTAATGGCTAAATTTCCGTTAAACTAAAATGCAGTATAATACTGCGTTTTAGTTAGAAAAGTAACTTTTTTTTGCTGTATAAAGGTATTTTGAGTCCAAAAATTCATTATTTTGGTTTCGGACTCGTTAGTTGAAACTGTTGGATTAAAATAATAAGAGGTCACATGGGAGCTAACAAAACAAATCTTGACGACAAAAAAAAATTTATAACAAAAGAGGCATAATATACTATAATATGGTTTCTTCCTTTCTACACGGGAACAGAACGAGTTGACTAGACCATTCAGCGTCCGAAGGACTCTTACCACTAGAACGACCAATGCCTGATTCATTTCTCGATCACGACCCCTTAAGGTTGTATTCACTCTCTTTCGAAAGAAAAAGGACGAAATTACCGGGAGTTGAAGATGGACAATTAACCTACATCAATCTACTATAAAAAAAGAAAAAAATTAAATATCCAGAGTAAATTCTCCCTCTAAATCAATTTTTTAATGACTATATTGTGGATGCTATTATTGCAAGGGCGTATCTAGGTTTAAGGATATGGGTCCACTTGAACTCATGCTCCTCTTCCTAAACCATGTATAACAATATTATGTTTCTTCAAAATTACTTAAATATATGTGCGTGCAACCCATGTTCAAGGACTCCTATAGTGCATAATTATTGGGTGCACCACTACAAGTGAAATTAGCGGTTCAAAACCCACTCCGCACGATCTTGTTTTCGACTCGGAGTGTATATATATATGTGTATGTGTGTGTGTTTTCAAAAAGTATAATTTTGAACCTAGACTTTTAAAAGTGTAGCGGGTTCAGAGTAAGAGACTAAAGTTAAACTCGTCAAATGTGGATTCTAGATCAACCTATTTACAACAGTGCGCTCATCATCTTGAAATTCTGGATCCGTCTTTGTTAATTGTTGTCTTTGTGTGAATGGGAGATCCTCAATATATTAAGATCCGCAATATTTTTCTACAAGAAAGGGATCTGTCAACTACGTAAGAAATTTATATTTTTCTTCTAGGAAAAGTAAAATCACTTATGATAATATTTTTCCTTAAAGTAAAATAAAAAAATAAAAAAATCAAACATAGTAGAAAAATCAGGACAAACCCCAACAGAAGCATCTAATATATGATCAGGAAGACTTAACAATCAGTTCGAAAAGTAACAGAATAGCCTTAGTAAGGATCGGCACCTTTAGAAGAAAGAGACAAAGACTTGATTCAATGACCGTAATTGCCTTCTTACTGTGAGTTAGCACTCAGGCGTTGTAACACAACTGAAAAGTTTGATTCACCGGCTTGAACAACAGTATTAATAAAGAAAAACTTTATGAAAACTCGCCGTATATATCAAATTAACGGTACAGTTAAATTTATACGTGATTTCTAGATAAATAACTTAATTTGATCCTAAAATAATAAGATAATCGAGGAATTATGCAATACTTAGCCTTAAAATGTAGACAAAACGGCAGAAGTGGCGGTTCCGGGAACAAGGTTTCCGAACGGAATAATAACAAAATCTAAAGCGAGAAAGTAAGATTGTATTAAGCTTTGTATAGAATGTAGTGTAAGTTTGCCAGAAAATTTGTGTCCTTTACAATGATAACTGAGCTCACTATTTATAGTTGTGTCTAAGGAAGGAGGTCCTAGGACCGTGCCCTCCTTTAATGTCAATTATGGGGTCATTGATGAAAATGTAACAGTGAACATAGATGCCAAATTCTCTGTAACGGGTCGTCGCCCTTAATGGCGCAAAATATTCTTTATTAAATGCTCCCGGGTGCAGAGCATTTAATATATCTTTATGAACTTTATCCCTTCCGGTGACAAGCGGAATAGTTGTGTTCGGTCTTTGGTCATTCCCGTCTTGGGTTTCACGTGTCCTTCCTTTAGATGACCGCGTATCATATCATATTTTACCCTATATAAATAGTCTCCTACTTTCCGGTGACATAATTTTGTGTTACCGAAAAGTTGGTAGAAACACTCTTTTGGCGAGAATTACTATAACTCCCTCTGAAGGCTTCTGACGGTTGATTAGAGGCACGTCTTTCCGTATTTAATGCTCCAAACACACGTCATCCCATGATTCAGCACAACTTTTGCCGATTATCGAGGTAATCATGGCCATGAATTTAGCCGCCAAAATTTTAC
This sequence comes from Nicotiana tabacum, assembly GCF_000715075.1. Classification (NCBI taxonomy): domain Eukaryota; kingdom Viridiplantae; phylum Streptophyta; class Magnoliopsida; order Solanales; family Solanaceae; genus Nicotiana; species Nicotiana tabacum. Next base: position 111,121,787 of record NC_134087.1, on the reverse strand, counting down.
TTATACGCATCATCCTTTTCCCTTGTACGCCATAATTTTCCAAACTTTTGATTTGCACCTTTATCTTCCATCTTCTCTTTAACTCTCTTCAAACAAAAAACCTTTTCCTTCATCCATTCAACGACTTCTTCTTCAAAACGTGTCAGTCTTTCAATGAACAAGAACAAGGCCGAATATTCTGCTCCTCCAACGTTGGGTTCCATCATCCCTAGAAGTCTTAATACCACAAAAGACTTCGAAGAGAAATTCCCTATTGCTAACCCTCGTACATGGGCTGTCAGTAGGTACCCTTCTTCCATTCGTCCTTCCAGTATTCCTACTGTGAAGGAAGACTGTTGCTGCCATGAGTTGGATATTATTTTTCCGATCTATCAGAGCGAGTGACCCTTTCCAAGGAGGATTTTATATATTTTTACATGTATCCCTTTACTTTGGGTGCGTTTTCTTTGAGTGGAGAGTTGGATTCCGTGATTGCGGAGTTTTGCCTCCGCTACCAAGTACTTTTGGCACAAATAATTCCTTCTATGTGGAGGACGGTTGCCTGCCTTCCGCATTTGTGCCAGGAGATTGGAGAAGAGCTAACCTTAGCTCGTATGATATAATCTCTACTCTCCCAAGATTTTCCGTAGGGGAATGATAAACCTCTACAAGCATGGTCACCATGCTCTGTTGACCAGCATGGATGATGATAACGACCGTGTGTGGATGGAACGGTTCATTGCAATTGCCATCGATCATATCATTCTGACAACGATTTCATCATTTCTGGCTGCTTGGAGCTGCACTCGTACCATCTTCAATTAATATTTCCTTTTACTAAATACTCCTTTGTGGTCGTATTGACTCTTCACCCTTTGCATGTTTCAGCAACTGGATGGATCCCACCGGTGGTGGAAGGCTTGGACTGGTGTGTTCAAAAGATCTTGGACGTTACGCCGCCCGAAACTTATTTCTGAAAAGAACTGGCCCTTAAATACAGGTGGAAAGCCAAAAATCATGGTAATTTAAACTTACCTTGCTTCCATTTTATGTGAAGAACTTGGTTGAACCCTTATAACTTGTTCATGAAATTAGGTCTATCCGTGGGCTCTGTTGTTGTCCCCGAGGAGGACGTATTGGCGATCCTGCTGATGCAGCGAGGCTGCTTCAGGAAGCACTTACTCGAATAGGTATCTACAGGCCTGCTTCAGGCACAAATGTTTTACCATGGAGTCCCCGGCCGGAGAACAAGCAACTAAAAAGAAGGCGTTCTTTTGTGGACGGGAAAAAGAATAAGAGGGAGAAAACTATTGCCCATAAGTCGTCTCCGGAAGTTGTGATCACCAGCCCTCCTCCTGGGCCGGTCATAGACAGCGTGGTGGTCGATGATGATGGAGAAGCTAGTGATAATGGGGCTTCTATACACAAAAGGCACCATTCATCATCAACTCAACAGAATGCTCAATTTCTTGAGTTATTTACACCAACTGTGGACGACTCCTTGACGCTTTGGGGGGAGTTTGATTTAGTGGAAAATTCCAACACCTGCTATCGGGTCCCAACTTCCATGCTCGGTACTGCGGGGCTGAGTACCGAGTCACTGCCATCTTTGGTTGACGAGCATCCAACTACTAGCACTGCATTTGATGCAGCTACTTCACATCCTTCAACTCCATCAGCTTTATCCCCGTCTTCACTAGCACCAGGAACTTCTATATCACTTCCATCTTCATCCACTCTTCCACCAGCAACCGCTACATCATCTCCGTCAGCCACATCTGATCACGAAGGAGATGTTCCTCTTCCCTAGTCCCCAATTCATGGGGAAATTGGGCCAAAATTATGCTGCCCCTTCTAAAGATCCCCATAGGAAGAGGAACGTTACTCTTTCAGTCTCTACCAGATGCAACCTGCTATCCCAACCGGTGGAGCTTGCTAATTATTTGAAGCCTTTTGCTTCAAAGAAAGACTGGGAAAAGATTCAAGCACTCTCGGGTGAGTGTTTGTTGAATAATGCCATGCACAATGCCGCAGCAGTGCGTTCCTTTCTTCGTTTGTTATTTCTTCTACTTTTGTATGAATGTATTCTAAGTTTCACTTCTCTAGTTTTATAGGCCAACTTTCTTGCTTCTGAAGGCCTTCAGAGGTTGATTTGTGAGAAGGAGGAACTTACTTCTAAGCAGGATCAACTTTTGGTGGAATGGGACCAAATTGTTCTCAGCCTCTCGGAACTAGAAACCAAAGCTACTAAGGCTGTTATTTTGGAGGCTTGTTTGTAGCAAAGTGAGCAAGAGGTGGTAACCCTTATCCAATATATTATCCCGCTTAGGGTTAGATTTGATGAAGCCAAGGTCAAATGGGTTGAAGTTCAGGACACTGTTCTTGCTGCAACAGAGCGCGAGGCTGCCACTGCTGAAAATGTGTCTGACTTAGAGGCAACCTTGAACTCCAAAATCGAATAGCTTGCTGTTGCAGGGGTGAACCATGCCCAGTTGGAAGAGAAGTACATGAAAACTATCGAGCATCACAGACTCTTTATTTCAACAATCCGCGACCTTGATGTTAGCCTCAGATCTGTTAGGCCCGTTGGGGAAAGCCTTTCTGCCGAGGTAACTCAACTCAAAGAAGAACTTAAGCGTCGAGTGTCTTCCCTGATTGTTGAAAACACTTATGCCATGTACAACATGAGAAGAAAAACCTTGGAAGAGGCCAAAGCAGGTATCATTAACTTTGACGCCGAAATTGCTAAGGCCCGAGAGCTTGGTTGGCGCTAAAAATGGACTTCAGGTAGTCTGATGCTCCTGGTTCTTCTTGTTCCGGTTTCGAGTTCTCGGGAACTAAAGAGGAATCAGAGTACGATGATGATAAAGACCAAATTGGGAAAAATGTCGAGCCATTGTTGATACACCTACTTCTCCCGGGGGCGCGGACACTTCTCTTCCTCCTGGTTCTAGAGATACTGCAGTTTAGCTTTTCTTTTCTTTTTCCCATCCTTGTACCTTTGCTGTTTTTGGCACGTTTTTGTAAATATAAACATATTTTTTGCTCAAGTATTATTTGAGTCTCATTTTCATTTGAATATCTATGCAAGTCTTTAACCTTTGCATTTCCTTAAGAATTTTGCGCATGTTTTTCTGTTCCCGCTTTATTATGTGTAGTCTCGGATGTATTTTCCTCGAAGCACTTTGGTTCCGAGCATTAACCCTTTTACGTGAGGGTTTCTATAAGTATTTGCGCAATTTTACTTTTTGCATCCTTTCGTGTACGTCTTCGGGTGCATTTTTCCCTGAAGGCATTTTGATTTCAGACATATATTCTTTCGAAACCAACCCTTTAACATGAGTGCTTTCATAAGAGAGTGCCCTCTTATGTTTACGGTGCTCTTGAGAAGGACGTCTCCTGTTCATTATGGCACTAACATTTGAAGTACTTGTTTAACTTTCAAATGACAAAGTTAGTCCATCGTCCAGACAAGAAACAAGATAAAAACAAAAGGATATCATTTCATATAATTCCTTCTATTTTCAAAAGTACACAAGCATTTACTATGCTAAAAAGAAATTGCCATTACTTGTGGCTATCTTGTACAACTTGTTTCTACGGGGCTGGCTACGCAGTCCCTGGTCGCAATGATGCATTTATGTTTTCGGGTTTTCGTTTGTTGATTGACATGGCAGTCATTGTTAACGTGTCCCCATATCATTTCCCCGCAATGTTCAAATGCGAAGAATGTGAACTGGAATACTGGAAGTCTTGTGCCTTCAAAGATTCCACCAATGAATTTCTAGATAATCCTTAACTCGGAAACACACCTTACTTCCCCTTAGAAATCCATGCTATCGAGCAAAAGACTATCTAACAATCCTTTAATATTTCGTGCTCGTGAACGGTCGGGTGACCTTTGCTCGGTAGCAAACTTAACTTCCCAGTGGGAATTTGCTATCGAGCTAAAGATTATCTAATCATCCCCGGGTGGAAACTTGCTTATTTGCCTTGCTATTAAAGGTCTTATTACTACTGTCATCATAGTATGCTTTCCATCGCTGCCTCGTTAAAAACCTTTCCAGAAAAACCCAATTGGGACAAAAATTGAACGAAAGGAAAAAGAGTGCAGCACATACTTTCTGAACAAATAATGTTCATCAGCAATAATATCTTTTGAGGTGTGCCACATTCCAATTGCTGGGCAAATTTTTTCCATTCTGGTTCTCCAACTCGTATGAACCTTTACCGGTGATAGGTGAAAATCGGTAAGGACGCTCCCACGTTAGACTCAGCTTTCTTGCGTTGAGCTCCGGGTTATTTTGAGTTACTTTCCTCATAACCAAATCTCTTACTTTGAAATAACGGAGGTTGGCTCTTTGATTATAATTTTGCTCCATTCTCTACTTTTGGGCTTCTTACATGTGCCAAGTCCCGTTGTCCCTCGATCAGTTCCAAGTTGATTAACATTGCTCCGTTGTTCGATTCTTCATCTACCCGAAAATATCTCAAAATGGGTTCACCTACTTCCACCGGGATTAGAGCTTTAGCACCGTACACAAGGGAAAAAGGAGTTTCTCCTGTGGTCGACTTGGCCGTTGTTCAGTAGGCCCATAGAACTCCGAGCAATTCTTCGGGCCGTTTGCTTTTTGTCGCCTCCAACCTTTTCTTGAGATTTTGAATAATCACTTTGTTCGTTGACTCCGTTTGACCGTTTGCGCTAAGATGATAAGAAGAAGATGTGATCCTCTTTATCTTCAAATCTTCGAGGAACTTTGTAACTTTTGCACTGATAAATTGTGGCCCAATGTCGCATGCTATCTCTTTTGGTATTCCAAACCTACAAATTATATTTTCCCACAGGAAATCGACCACTTCGCATTCTCCGATCTTTTGATAAGGACATGCTTCCACCCATTTAGAAAAATAATCAGTCAGAATTAAAAGAAATCTTACCTTTTCGGGAGCCAGTGGTAGCGGTCCGACGATATCTATCCCCCATTTCATGAACAGACATGAGGATAAAATTTAATGAAAGGGTTCTACCGGTTGATGCACTAGTGGTACGTAGCGTTAGCACTTATCACATTTTTGTACGAAGTCCTTGGCGTCCTGTTACTTGCAGGGCCTAATATCCTGCTCGTACCATCTTCAGCACCAAGGAGTATGCGCCTGAGTAGTTGCCGCATATCCTTTCGTGGACCTCTCTTATGACATAGTTAGCTTCGAACGCTCCTAAGCACTGAGCCAGTGGGCCTTGGAAAGATTTTCTATACAATTGACCTCTCTTGAAGCTATATCGTGCTGCTTTGGTACGTAACGCCCGTGATGCTTTGGGGTCTTCGGGCAACTTCTCATGCTCGAGATAGTCAATTATTTAATTTCTCCAGTCTCAGGCCAAACTAGGCGAATTTACCTCATAGTAACCATCTGTGTCTAGGACTGAGTTCATCAGTTGCACTACCATCCCGGACTTCGATCCCTTTATTTTTGTCGATGATCCTAAGTTTGCCAATGCATATTCTTCTGCGTTATCCTCCGCTGGGATACGAGTAATTGACCACTCCTGGAATCGCGCTAACATAGCCTAGACCTTTATCAGGTATTGTTGTATGCGTTCTTCTTTGGAGTCAAAGATCCTATAGACCTGATTTACAACTAGTTGTGAGTCACATTTGATTTCGATGACCTCGGAATCAATTCCCCGTGCCAATTCAATCCCTGCAATCAAAGCTTCGTACTCTACTTCATTGTTAGTTAAAGGGATCGTTCTGATAGTTTTCCTTAATGTTTCCCCCCAAAGGCGTGATTAAGACTATTTCAAGTCTAGACCCTTTTACATTGGAATCTACGTTCGTAAATAAGGCCTAAACCCTCGATGTCGATTCTGACACTATTACTGCCTCCTTGGTTGCTAGAGGCAGTAGTCCTAGACTGAAATCGTCCATGAAGTCAGGCAAGACTTGTGACTTAATTATAGTCCTTGGTTAATATTCTATGTCAAACTCACACATTTCGACGATACATTTGGCTAATCTACCCGAGAGCTTGGGTTTATAGAGGATATTCCGCAAAGGGAAAGTAGTCACCACGACTATCGGGTAGTACTGGAAGTAGGGCCTCAGCTTCCGAGCGGTAACTACGAGAGCTAAGGCCAGTTTTTCCAAATGTGGGTAGCGAGTTTCTGCTCCCATTAAAATTTTGCTAACATAATAAATGGGAGATCGCATACCTTCATCCTCACGGACTAAAACTACACTTACTGCAATTTCTGAGATCGCGAGGTAGACTAGAAATGTTTCACCTTCTTTTGGGTTTGAGAGCAATTGAGGGATTAACAAGTACCTCTTCAAATCCCTCAAAGCTTTCTGGCACTCTGGTGTCCATTCAAAATTATTTTTCTTTTTGAGCAGTGTGAAGAAGTGATGACATTTTTTCAATAACTGGGAAATGAACCTGCTCAAAGCTGCCAACCTTGATGTGAGCCTTTGGACTTCCTTTACGTTTTACAGTTGATCAGGGATATCTTCTATGGCCTTAATTTTGTCAGGGTTTACCTCAATTCCCCTTTATGAGACTGTCACACCTCCTTTTTCTACCCAAAAGGGTATATGGGAGTTTTTTTAATTAAAGTGACAATAATCGAAACGAGATTATTTATTTTATTCCGAGTCGCCGCTTGGGATAATTTATGGTGCCCCAAGTCACCGGTTTAAAACCCCGAATCGAGGAAGTTTGACTCTGTTTTACAGTCCGCGAAACACAGAAATCTAGGTAAGGAATTCTGTTAACCCGGGAGAAGGTGTTAGACATTCCCGTGTTCCGTGGTTTTAGCACGGTCACCCAACTATTAATATTGGCCTAATTTTCTAATTTAATACATATTTAAAACCTATGTGCATTTTTAACCTTCGACCGCTTTTAATTAGTTATGAAATTATTCTGGAACAAGTTACGATTATCGTACACTTGTTTGTTTGGTACATATTGTGAATCGCGTCAGAACCGTACCCACAATCTACAACATGTTTAATTTATTAACAATTAGAAGTTATGGAAGGGTCACATGAAATGTGCACCCGAATTTGGAAATTATGTATCACAACTACTTCACGAGAACCGTACCCGTAGCTATGATGATTTTTATTATAAACGCACCTAAAGCAAACTACGAAGGTTCATGTTTAAACTAAGTCTAAATTCAATATGAAGCTTCTAATTATAGATAGGTGTTGGGTAGACATGTTGACTCCAATTATTTTGGGACAAATTGGGCCAACAGAGAGCCCATTAGGCCATTTGATCACAAGTTTTTAAAGAATAACAATGCCGGCATTGTTTGGGCTTTAAAATTGAGCCCTAGAAATGAGAAAGACCCAGAAAACACACCAGGGGTGATTTCGATCAGGCCAACCCATTTGGGCCAACGCCTGGCCTAATTGCTACTAAAGCCTACTGAAGCTCGACCCTCTTGAACACACTTATAACAAAAGATTGCATAAATCCTGAAAATTAAATGCTGACTAACCATATTATGGGTTTTAATTAACTAACAATATTAGCAATACAATATTAACTTAAACTACCTTAAACTACTAATTGATCCATTTACATCAGGCGTGTAGTTACTTCAATCACAAATGAAATTCTACGATAACCAATCTGAATATTTCCTAGCTATTAAATATTGAATAATCTTTGAAAGTGTATGAACTTAGACCTCAAAATTTTAAAAGAAAAGAAATACACCATGGCCAGCATACTAATCAACAGACCCTTCCAGTGAACACACAAAAGAAACGAGCTAGTGACATTATACAATCATCCTGGACTTTCAAATGAATCCAACACATGAAAGATCAACTACTAAAACCATTCAGTACTAATTGTCCCAGCATATTTACACATCAGAATCTGTCTATATCGAAATTTTGTATTTCTTTGGCAGTAATCCACAGATTATGAGCCATTAGTCAACCAACTATGACTAAACAAAATGAATAAAGCTCAATCTATGAAATGATAGACAAACTTAATCTAAACTATCAAAACAACTATCCTAATGGCTATGATGGAAATTTCAGCAATAGTCTTTCCGAAGGTTGTCAGATCTTCCATATACACCCAGAGTTCCATTTTAGCTTTGAATCCCATGGATCTAACCATGTCAAAGATTAGATCCACCAAGAGCATGACTTCACACGTGTTATCAGCAATACTACCCCACAAACTCAGCCAACAAATACAAGAATATTAGCCCAGAATGACAAAAAACAGTATACATAACCTAAATCCAACGGATACAAGTACTATGTTTAACGCACAAGACAACATGTTTATTATGGCATGAGAAACATTGAACTTAACAAGGAATCATATGGTCAAAGAAAACTTAAATGTTATTGCATTCATGAGAATGAATCTCATTATATAAAAACAACATCAAATAGGAGTCTCTTGCATTCATATCAAATCAGATTTGCAAATATTTAGACTAAAATAACATATTCCCTCTAAATATTTAGACTAAAATAACATATTCCCTCCTGTTCCTTCCGCCTAAGTCGGGGAAATTTAGGAAAATATTTCAGAAATATACAAATCTCTCATCCCCTGTAATTCTTATCGTTGCTGCACTACCGCCGAACTTCTGTCTCATGGCAGCGCCACCATCCCCAGGTATTATATTTTTGAAAATACCTTTTTATTACTTCTCCATCTCTTCTCTGTCTCTTCTTTGCTCACAAATATCTTTGTAGAGTTTGGATGGGAGATAGGTATAAAATTATTTTACTTTGGTTGTGGTCAGAACGTGTAGTGGTTCTGGATGTTTTTACACCATTTGGAGAAACTTAAATTGAAATCAAATCATACAATTTAAGGGTAAACATCAGTTTGAAAAATTTGGCAAAACTTATCCTTTCCTTGCCCCATTTTTCGCTACGGTACCGGAAGTGATTAGGAACAGACCTTTGTTCCTTCTATTTTTGCAAATAATTTATTGTCAAAGATGTTAATCATATTGCATATCGGGATTAGTAGTTTGTGCTTTCATTAAGTCTTCATCCCTGTAGGTTTTGATTGGAGTTTACATAATAATGAAAAGGGCATTTTTTACGATTCAGAACATTAAATAAAATATGTTTTCGTCTTTCAATTTTGGTCACATTCTATAGAAGTTGCATATCAACCAGCTTGCTTATCCATATTTGTACTGGTAGATTATCTAATATTTTAGTGAATTCTCTATCTTTCTTTTACTTCTATTTTGTTTTTGTAGCCATTAGATTATGAAATGCTAAGGTGTTCTTATAATTAAATATTTAAATTTTGTTGTCGGGTGCGACAATATCTACTATATTTTGTTGATGTGTCTTTCTTTGTGTAATTAATATGACTTTCATATGTTATTGCGGCTAAATAATTATTTCATTTTGGAGAAGAAACAATGTGAACCAGAGGTGGCAAGTGAATGGTTATTGAAGAACAATGTGATGATGAAGGTGTGCAACCTTATATTGAACAACTGATGGATGGTCAGAACTACTCTCAAGCCCAAACACATGATGGCCAATCTAATGATTTTAATAATTCGGCTGACACCGAGATTCAACAAAATGATGATTCAGGTAACACTCTTTTTTATACCTGTTAGTTTTAAACATACCTTAAGATGCTAGGCTCGATATCACTAATTTGTTTGTTCCTTCATAATATTTTACTAAACGATATTTGGAAGATGCCTCCAGGGAAGACAATTGATGTGCAAATCAATAGTCGTAACCAATTCATTGGGAAAGAGGGTCGAAAGCTGGCTAGCTTTCTAGGGATTGTCGCTAGAACTCCAGAACTAACTCCATTACAATGTAAGAAATGGGATTGAAACCTAGATTTATTTTTTGAACTTCATCTGTTTTAATTAAATCTAGGTTCAACAATGTTATTTGCATCTTCAGTTCCTCAAAAATACCTCTTCCAAATCAAGAAGTATTTTCTTTTAGCAATTTTATATTATTTCTGAATAGATTTTACTTTCTTTGACAATTCTCTCTAATCAGGACATGATAAACGAAAGATTGAGAAATAATAGTGAGAGACTAAATGACCATCCTCCTCAGAGTGTTGCTTGGGAAGGAGATGTATATTCTCAAGTCTTGAAAAATAAAAAAAGTGGATATGTTCGAGGTTTGGGACTTGGTCCAACTCCTTCTATACTATAGGGTAATAAATCTTCATAGGAAATATTGATCTAGAGGATTCTTCTAATGAGGTAAAAAGGTTAGAACAAAAGGTAATAGAGTTAACGAAGCTAAATGGAAAACAAAATGAAGAAATGAGTTCGATGAAACCTGAATTATTATGGATGAGAAAAGTCATGTGCAAAATTGCTCCTAATGAGTTATATATGTCTCAGAATATCAATGAAATCTCAATTGGACAGGTAACTCAAATTCAAAAGTTTAAGACATTTGTTCTTAAACATTAGTCTAATTATATTAATTTTATCTAACATGCTAATAATAATCAGGTCCGTGATACCAACAGTGGTCATGAATGAGTACCACAAGTGCAACAGAATCATAGCATTTGTGAAAATACTCCATCTTCTTATGGTATTGCTCTTATACTTGAATATGTCAACATGGTACTCCTCTTTTGAATTATGATCAATATGTTGCGAATTGTGTTTTGCACCAGTTTGAATTTATTTCGAGTCGCTAATGAATAGTGAACATTTTATTATTAAGTCAACTTTTTGTAAATCCAACTAATATCTCAGTAACTTAGTTTGTCATAAATTAAGGACTTGGTCCAACGTTTTTATCCCTTCGTACAAGGAACAACTTGGTGTGGTTCTGATAATTTGAGCCTCTTATTGCTTCTCATTCACCTTATATTTCAATGAAAAAGATAGTATTGGTACTGTAGGTTTATTTTTTGGCATTATTGTGGTTAGAGGTAGTACTAGTTATTCGAAGAGAATTCTTTCTCCCGTGACTCTTTTGTTTTTGCACTGGAAGGATGTTCCTGATTCACCCTAAGCCAATAGTTGGTGTTTATTTTATGAAGGTATGTATGATATGATCTATTTAGGGTATATTTAAAGTCCTTCAGAAAGGTCCTTGAGCTGCTTTTAGTTTGGTTATCTATAGTTGTATTGCCGATTGTTTTTTTGTTGTGCATTTTTGTGGTTACTAGCTTGTAGTTTGTCTCTGGAGTACTTTCTTTTGGAGAGATGGATAATACTTATTTTGTTGCAACTCATGTTGACTTTCTACATTATTTTTTCAGTTGTATTGGTTGAAGGTGTAGAAGAGCAACAGTCAAATACGGGTTATTAATGAGGTATGATGAGTTTACATATATCTATATGCGTATATTATTGGATTGTATGTATTAGAAATGGGCGATAGTTATTTAATTATTGAAAATTCCTGTGCCTATTTGTGTCTTTGGTCTATTATGTTATTGTTTTAATTAGTTAGATTCTAACTGATTTGCTCTTTCGGGTAACACAATACAAATTTTTGAAGCTTAGGTAACATGTAGTGCAATAAATATCATTACTTCTAATTGGTGGTTGGATTGTATTTGGTAAGCTATGGGAGGTGATTTAGAAAACCCGGGTGCGTGAGATGTAATAAGTTGGAGGGAAGTTCAGGTCTAACTTTAATGGTCTAACTTTAATGTAGACTTCAATTATACTCAAAAGAGGAGAGAAAAGACATTTGTTAGTGTGTAATAGGAATTCCAAGTTGCTACAGGGTGTTGAAAAATTCTACAATAACTTTGTAAAAGTCTTCTATCTGAATTGGTTGAGATGTTCAATCTTAAGATTCTAGCAACACCTATGAATATTAGTATTTCTTCTCATAAAATTGTGAGCAGAAGAATAGGAGAAATTGATATAGGCGATATACTAGCTAATTGAAATTGAGTTCTAGGCTTGCTGTTACATTTCCATATGATCACATATTGGCTTAAAAAAATTTCAATCTTACCATTGATTTGTACGTTAGAAGTAAATCTGGAAAACATTTAGTACTACAAATCTTAAGCTATTGTTCATTTGGGTTCGTGCATCCTTGGAAGGTTGCATCTGCTATTGAGAAATACCAATTTGATTCATTCTTGCTGCATTTGCTTTTAACCTCAGCAAAATCTTTATCTTGACCCTTATGACCATTCAAGAACTATAATGTACTCTTTAATGTTATATTATTATATCTGAATGAGTACTGATAGCTTGGTTAGTCATATTGTGTTATGCAGTCGTTCCACCAACTGTTACTGAAGATAAGATAATATAGCCTCTCATGTGTTGAATTTAGAATTGAGAATTGACCGTACTAACTTAAATGAAATAATATGGTTAAGGAAATAGCTTAGTTGATTAAGATGGACTACTTTCACAATATAATTTAGATGTAGACTCACGATTTTTCTGTTTTACATTCAATTTTTTCTTCTGACGTTCACTTATTTTATTATTTCAGGTTATACCGATAAAGTTTGAAAATTTAGTAGGAGAAGGATTTCAATAGGATGAAGAGTTGCAGAAATAGTTTGAGGGCTATGCATGTACTATTTTATTATTGTTGGTATTCGACATGATTAATTACAATGACATTACTTGTTTAGTTTAAACAATATAATTATTTTTAATCTTTTTCACTGATACATTCATACTATGGAATATTCTTTCTTTTATTTTTCTTGATATTAAAAAATTATTATATTTTATGAATTAATAGTAACATCTTTTCTAGCATTTGTTATTTGGAAGATAATTTTAACAGCAACAAATAAAGGTTGTAAAAAGGACTAGACGAGGCAATACAATTGTTGTTAAAATTTTAATATTTTTTACGTTAATAAATTTTACCCTTCATTTGCTGTTGAAAGGGTTACTTTTTAGCGACTAACTAATTAAATTTACCGGCAATAAAAAAAGACGCTAAAGGTGCAAATTAGGTCATTTTTGGGACGAAATTAGTAGCCATTATAATGGCTGCTAAACAATTGCTATTAAAGCTATGATTTTTAGTGGCAATTAAAATGGATTTTCCGGCAATATAATGGACGCTAAAGGTGAAACCTAACCTATCTTCAGATGTATTTAGTGGTTAATATAATGGCCGCTAAACATTAGTTGGAAAAACCTACGACTTTTAGCGACAATTGAGACTTGTTTTACCAGCATTTTTTTAAATGGGAGCTAAAAGCTTTAGCGACCCCATGTACAACGGCTAAAACTTAATATCCGGTAAATATTTTAGCGGCAATATTTATAGCCTCTAAAGGCCTTTACAAATGTCGCTAAAGCCCCTTTTTGTAAAGATAACAGGTTTATCATGGCATGAGAAATACTGAACTTAACAAGGAATCACATGGTTAAAGAAAACTTAAATGTTATTGCATTCATGAGAATGAATCTCATTATATAAAAACAACATCAAACAGGAGTCTCTTGCATTCATATCAAATCATATTTGCAAATACTTAAACACAGGGTGAGATGTGTACCTAGCTGCTTAAGAATTTCCCCAAAAAATGCTAAGTAGAGGTAAGTAATTCAGCAACAAAGAAACAACAGTAATAATGAATAGTTAGCTTCAATATCATATCACACTTCAGTTTTAGAACCCAGAAATCCAAAGGAGACTGCTCCAAATTTTAGTGAAGAAGAAGAAAATAAAAGAGCTGATAAAAACAAGCTGGACTTTTCAGAGAATTTTTAGGTCTATTTTTCGTGTGAACTCAGTGTAGGGAGGTCCTATATATAACTAAAGGAATGTGACATGTGCCCTTTTAGATAAGGGAATCATTCCCTATCAGAAAGGGCATCTTTCCTAACAGAAAAGGGACAATTGGCTCTTTCTGATTAGCTTCAACAATTTATATTGGCAAAATAGAGCTAGTTGTCCACATTTAGAATCCTCTAGATGCTCTACTTGAAACCTTTATTTTCCATATTTCAAACGACCCCTTCTAGTTTTTTTTTGTTCAATTACCCCCTAAAAGTGTCTAATGATTTACACACCATAACAAACAATCAACAAAACCAACAATTATCGAATTAAAATAACAAATAAATAACAAAACAATGCAATTAAATATTATAATATTAAGCATCTAAAAAAAGAAAACCTAAATCAAGCTAAACCCTAACGTGAACCAAGATGATGGAATCAACAAGCATTTTTCATGCAAAGAAACCACCAAACTTAGAAGCAAACATGTTTTGACAATTCAGGTTAATATAAGCAGAAGAACGGACACAAAATCGACAAAGCAAAAAAAACTGTAAACCCTGTAACATACGAACTAAACAGAGACGATAATTATGAAGAAGGAAAACAAAGAAGAACAAAAACAGAAAGGGAAGGGAATTCCATCCTAGACATGTGTCGACTTGGATCGGACTTAGTGGGGTACATGAACTAAGACTAACATCAATCGATTGCTCTCATCAAGAGCAATCGACTTATGTAAGTCATGGGTTCAAACGACCAATATTGCGTGCCCAAATCAGAGAAAGAGATGAACCTAGGGTTTCAAACCTAGATCTGAAATTAATGAAGTAATGGTGGGGGTTTTGGGAAATAGCCAACAGATTAAGGTTTAAGGGCGTGTGAGGAGTGTGGGGTGTAGTTTTGGGGTTGTTTGGGCGAACTAGGGTTTTGGGCTTCAATTATGGATCTGGATTTAAATGATTTGGGTGGTGATTTGGGAGAAAATAGTGATGGATTAGTGTTCAGGGGATGGTGGAGAGTTTATAGGGTGAATTTGGGGTAGATTGGTGATAGGCCTCCGCCGTGGGGCGATTTCTGGCAGGCGGCGGCTAGTGGTGAAGAGAAAAAGAATCAGGTTGGCTAGGGTTTGTGTTTTAGTGAGGGAGACAGGTAGATGGGAGGGTTTGAAGGGTTTGGAGGGGTCTAGGACAGTTATATGGTAAGGATAGGCTAGTTCCCAAATGTTCGATCTAAGGAGATCAGCGGCTAGGATTCGGAGGGGCTGAAACGACGTCGTTTGGGTTAATGGGTGAGTTGTGTTGGGTAAAAGGATTTGGACTTGACGGATTGGTAAAGGGAATTGGGATTCTGAGACCAAATATGGCCCATTTTCCAAATTAAAACAAAGCTTGCCTATTTCTTTTTCTTTTTTTTTTTAAAAAAATTTCCATTTTCCATGATTTAAACTTACTCAATTAACTAAAAATACTAAACTAAAGACCTAATTTATAAAAATAAATTAATTGCTTTTTTTTAACATAAAATGACTAATTAACTTAGAGTTAAAGAAAGGAAACTACTAATTTGTAACTAAAGCCTAAAAATGTAAAATGACCAATATTTTTGATTTTTGTCTATTAATATAATTAATTAACCACTTGAACCTAAAAATGCAAATATCAACCTAAAAACGCAATGCATGAAACTTGAATATTTTTTGGATATTTTCTATGCTTTTAAAATATATAAATGCAACTAAAATGCAAATATTTAAGCAGATATTCCTAAAAATTTCATAAAAATTAAAATAAATTAGAAAATATCTATGTTGTGATTTTGTAGGAGTATTCCGGTCGGGTAAAAATCATGTGCTCACAACTGCCCCTCTTTGCGCGGAAACACGAAGAGTTTTCGGGCAAAGATAAAGTGAGCGAATACGAGTGATTTTTGCCCGTTTGGATACTCCGTGGGAAGCTTTTTTTGAAAAGTCTAACCGAACCTTGCTTCCGAGGTTGCCTACATATCCTTGGCTATGAAGGAATTAGGTCAGTGTAGTCTGGAAGTTTTGGTAGCTGGGACTACCGGGAAGCTGTGATTTCACTATTGTTGTTGTTGCTGTTACTGCTTGCTGAACTCCTTATTACACATAAATAAAAATTAAAAGAAGCTAGGCAAATCTATGATCTATGAGTTACAAGATTCCTATCTATATGTCTTCAAACTTGATTTTGAAACTTCTGCAGTTCTGCCGCGCATTTGAACTGTTGACTCGCACTCTCTGGGCAAACTTCTGTTATTTCTAACTTGAATTGACCCCATTCTTCGGGTGGGCTCCTGCTGTTGTTTTGGACTTAACTCTGAAATGTATTCCCTCATTCTCTATATGGGTGCCTGCTACTTGAATTGGTACTCGAAATGAATTCCCTTATTCTCCAGGTGGGTGCTTGCTAATTGACCTAATACTTGAATGAATTCTCATATTCTTTAGGTGGGTGCCTACTACTATGACAAAACAGATAAAACAAAAGAAACTTTTTTGCCCCAGTTCGGTACCGGGAACATCTATAGGTGTTAATCGGATCATGTTAACCAAAAGATCTCTCAGAATTTAAAAACACAATCCCATTATCCAGGAGGGTCCTGAAAACTTAAATTAAATTTCATTATCCAGGAGGGTTCTAAACTTCAAACTAAATCCCATTTTCCAGGTGGGTCCTGAAAACTTAAACTAAATTCCATTATTCAGGCGGGTCCTGACAATTTGAAAATTAAATCTCATTATCCAGGAGGGTCCTGACAATTCGAAAATTAAATCCCCATTATCCAGGAGGGTCCTGACAATTTGAAACTTAAATCTCATTATCCAGGAAGGTCCTCACAATTCGAAAACGAAATCCGCATTATCCAGGAGGGTCCTGGCAACTCGACTACATCCCCATTATCCAGGAGGGTCCTGAAAACTCACAACTAAATCCCATTATCCAGGAGGGTCCTAAAAATTTAAACTATATCCCTTTATCTAGGAGGGTCCTGAAACTTAAACTAAATCTCATTATCCAGGAGGATCCTGGCGACTTGAAACCCTATCCTGTTATCCAACAGGGTCCTGAAACTTAAACTAAATTCCGTTATCTAGGAGGGTCTGACAACTTGAAACCTCATCTCATTATCCAGGATGGTCCTGAAACTTAAACTATATCTCATTATCCAGGAGGGTCCTGACACTTAAAACTAAAGCCCATTATCCAGGCGGGTCCTGAAAACTTCAAATTAAATCCATTATCTAGGAGGGTCCTGAGAATTTTAAACTAAATCCCATTATCCAGGAGGGCCCTGAAAACTTCAAATTAAATCCCATTATCCAGGAGAGTCATGAGAATTTTAAACTAAATCCCATTATCTAGGAGGGTCCTGAAATCTTAAAACTAAGTCCCATTATCCAGGCGGGTCCTGATAATTTTAAATTAAATTCCATTATCCAAGAGGGTTCTGAAATCTTTAAACTATATCCCATTATCCAGGAGGGTCCTGAAGCTTAAACTACATCCTATTATCCAGGCGAGTCCTAAAAGCTTCAACTTAAATCCCGTTATCCTGGAGAGTCCTGAGAATTTTAAACTAAATCTCATTATCCAGGAGCGTCCTGAAATCTTTAAACTAAGTCCCATTATCCAAGCGAGTCCCGACAATTTAAAATTAAATCCCATTATCCAGGAGGGTCCTGAAATTTTTAAACTATATCTCATTATCCAGGAGGATCCTGAAATCTTTAAACTAAGTCTCATTATCCAGGCGGGTCCTAACAATTTTAAATTAAATTCCATTATCCAGGAGGGTCCTAGAATCTTTAAACTATATCACATTATCTAGGAGGGTCCTGAAATCTTTAAACTATATCACATTATCCAGGCGGGTCCTGAAATCTTTAAACTAAGTCCCATTATCCAGGCGGGTCCTGATAATTTTAAATTAAATCTCATTATCCAAAAGGGTCCTGAAATCTTTAAACTATATCTCATTTTCCAGGAGGGTCCTGAAACTTAAAATACATCCCATTATCTAGGCGGGTCTTGAAAGCTTCAAATTAAATCCCATTATCTAGGAGGGTCCTGAGAATTTTAAACTAAATCCCATTATCCAGGGTCCTAAAATCTTTAAACTAAGTCCTATTATCCAGGCGGGTCCTGACAATTTTAAATTAAATCTCATTATCCGTGAGAGTTCTGAAATCTTTAAACTATATCTCATTATCTAGAAGGATCCTGAAACTTAAACTACATCCCATTATCCAGGCGGGTCCTGAATGCTTCAAATTAAATCCCATTATCCAGGAGGGTTCCGAGAATTTTAAACTAAATCCCATTATCCAGGAGGGTCCTGAAATCTTTAAACTAAGTCCCATTATCCAGGCGGGTCATGATAATTTTAAATTAAATCTCATTATCCTGGAGGGTACTGAAATCTTTAAACTATATCCCGTTATCTAGGAGGATCCTGAAACTTAAAGTACATCCCATTATTCAGGCGGGTCCTAAAAGCTTCAAATTAAATCCCATTATCTAGGAGGGTCCTGGGAATTTTAAACTAAATCACATTATCTAGGAGGGTCCTGAAATTTTTAAACTAAGTCTCATTATCCAGGCGGGTCCTAACAATTTTAAATTAAATTCCATTATCCAGGAGGGTCCTAGAATCTTTAAACTATATCACATTATCTAGGAGGGTCCTAAAACTTAAACTACATCCTATTATCCAGGCGGGTCCTGAAAGCTTCAAATTAAATCCACATATCCAGGAGGGTCTTGAAATCTTTAAACTAAGTCTCATTATACAGGCGGGTCCTGACAATTTTAAATTAAATCCCATTATCTAGGAGGGTCCTAAAATCTTTAAACTATATCCCATTATCCAGGAGGGTCCTGAAACTTAAACTACATCCCATTATCCAGGCGGGTCCTGAAAGCTTCAAATTAAATCCCATTATCCAGGAGGGTCCTGAGGATTTTAAACTAAATCCCATTATTCAGGAGGGTCCTGAAATCTTTAAACTAAGTCACATTATTCAGGCGGGTCCTGACAATTTTAAATTAAATTCCATTATCCAGGAGGGTCCTGAAATTTTTAAACTATATCCCATTATCTAGGAGGGTCCTGAAACTTAAAGTACATCCCTTTATCCAGTCGGGTCCTGAAAGTTTCAAATTAAATCCCATTATCCGGGAGGGTCCTTAGAACTTACGGTTGAACCTATCTGGCACACGATTTCCTCATGGAGGATTCCTGTAGAACAAACGAAATCCTGCCCCTATTTTAATCAATGAAAATATTAATAGTTTTAAAATATGGTGGTTAGTTTGTCGCATTCCTATTGAAGGTGGTGGCCTTTCCACTGCCATTCGTTTGTGCCGATTGACTGGTTTGGGGATAGCAAAGAATTGTTTGACCTTCTAATGAACCTCAACCATAGAACTCGGAATAACCCGAGTGGCTCACACTCATCCTGCTATTTTACATCTCTGTCCTTTCAATTTTGAACCTTTTTATTTCCTCAAAATTCACGAGCCACTTGACCGCTTGAACTCCCATTAAAACTTTATTGCGTAATCTGAACCATGCCTTTGTGATGTGCTCTGGCCGAACTTTTGCTTTGCAATTGAAAGTTGGTAATATGCTTTGAAATCCTTTCTTGCTTGCTTAACAAGGCTACCATTGAGAAAGACTTAGAGAAGTATACCCAAAAGAAAATGAAACGAAGTGACTTCAAGAATTAGGAATAAAGAAGAAAATTTTGAACCAAGATGACTATTTGAGGAAGAATGGAAAAGAGACTTATCTGAGTGAAGCAGCTGGCACCAATGATCATGACATACATTTCAGATTAATCAGCCTAGTCCATTCACCCAATCACATTTTATTTCATGCCCCGCCTTCATGCTTTACACCAGGATTTCCATAATCCAATCTCTCTGCAAAGTCACAAACCTCATTCAACTTGTAGTGCTCTGAAGATTTTTCGCTAACAAACCTCTCTCATTTGCTCATCTCTCAAACTCATCGTCGCCTTACGGTGCCCGCTGTCATTCCCCATTTTTTCCTTCGTGGAGAAAGTTCGGGTTCCGACGTTCATGGGGGTAATAACTCATTTCCTTTTGGGATTGGATTTTTGAAGAGTCGCCACCTAACGGATTATGGTGTGTTAGGGCACCTAGAGTAATTAACTCTTAGACTAGTTTGCATTACCAGAGATTTAGGGTAAGAGCTCAAAATAACCTTGAGGGGAAGGTGTTAGGCACCCCTCTTGGTCCACAATAGTGGGTCCCGCCGAACTTATACTTATGAATTAGTCCTTTAACAAATAAGAAGTTGAAACACGGAATTTGCAAATAAAAAGCATGTTGGACATTGTATGACTCAAATAATAATTAGACAAAGAATATGAGCAAGTTGCATATAAAAGAGTAAAGTTTAAACATTGGATTTGGAGAAAGGGGTCCTAGGTTGGTTAGCCTACAGGATCACCCCATGCAATGTCCGATAAACACTCCTTAATGAGGGGTTACACGTGACATTAGCGTGTAGTCATCATATACTTTCCTACCCAATTCCCCCCTTGGTCATAACCTAAAGCGTTCTAATAACCTTTAAAAATGTCTTATGCGTGCACTACCCGTACCTTCCTCGTGGCCCTGGAGGTATTTTAGGACCTCTACTTTTGAACAGTTCTAGACCCTCCTAAGTTTTTAAAGAATAAAAGTCTAAGCGTCAATCAAGAACAGTTAGGACTGCATTTAAAGGGAGCAAGTTATAGGCCCACAGTTACCTCCACAAATATAACAAGTAAATACACGTCTTCAAACAACAGTCAAGTATTTAAGAGAAGATCCTAGAACATGGTATATAGGTGACCAGGGATTACACAGCATTGAAATAGGACAAAGTGCTAAAATCCTATTTAGCTTGCCTACTAGTTTAAACCTATTAAATCTGGACAATTTTAAATAGCAAAAGCACAGTTTCAGAGTTGCAGAATTATAATCGCCATATAGGCTTGCCTAAACGCAGACAGTGATGTCCTAAGAGCAGGATATCTGCATTGATTTAGTAAAATAGCGAATAGTTTTCAACGGATACTTGAGATCCTATAGATATGCTTTCTAGTGGTAGTAAATTAAGGCAGTGTTTGGAAACTCATTTAAAAAAATAGACAGTAGTTGAACCAATTTAAACATGAATTAAACTGACTTGTTTAACCAAACTGATTTTAGTTCTATAGGCAGGATTTCTGATTTTAATTCCTATAGGTATGGTATCTAATTGTTAAGAGCTGATGTTGGAACTTATAGGCATGATTTCTAGTGAAACAAATGTAAATACATGTTATAACAGAAACTTAATCACTTTACACTTTATAGGCATGATATCCAGTTGTTGAAGCCATTTAAATCCTATAAGCATGATTTCTAATTATAAAGTCATTTAGATCCTATAGGCATGACTTCTAATATTGTGAAAGTAAAGAAAACATAGCAAGTGTATTAACACAATCCTATGGGGATAGTATCTACCCGAATCACCCAACAGATATAACTACTCATCCCTTTTTCACCAACCACTCTATTGTTGTTTACAAATAATTATTACAGACCAGCTGAATAAATTACATAAACAAATAAAGAAGAAAAAGAAGAAGTTAACTATAGGGAGCCTGAAGTAGGCAAAAATGACTTCCCAAGCCTCCGATAGCTTCAAATACCAAAGTTCCATAGACAATATCATGTCTAGGTGTGTCCAAGTTCCCTAAGGACCTCAGGGATCCCGGGCAGGGCTCACACCTAGATCCTTTATCAACAATAACTAATTTAAGTGCAATGTGGAAGGGCCAGCTCTGACATGCTAGAGTTCAGAGAGATCTCAAGGATCTTAAGGCAGTACACATGCCAGAGGGACAGAACCTAATACTCTAGGAGCAATGTGGGAGTGTATAATGACTTTAAAAGAGTTTGGTAGACAGAGAAAGAATGTCTTAGTAGCAGAAAGAACTTTTATGAAAGTCAGAACAGAGTTAAGAGTGGGAATAGTTTAAGAAGACATTTAAAAATAGTCAGAAAGCAGGTTAGAGAACATACAACTTCAGAACAGATCTCACACAAGGGAAAGAGGTAGGGGAACACCTAGCATACACCTTAGTAATGGCAATCAAATACATAGATGGTAGTTACAAAGTTAAATTGAGAACACATAGGTTTAAGACACAAACAGAATTACAGTAGAACAAACTGTACCAGAAAAAACATTCAAGATTTAGAACAAGCAGGGTTTGGTCATACTAAACAATATGAAACTATAAACTTAAAACATGTTTTGTGATATAATAATCTAGGCATGCTGATTGTACACTAAGTAAAATGACTCATAAACTGGAAATCAAGATTGATAAACTGCAGGAACAAAGTAAACACATAGCTTGGAATGTGAATTGAATCAGAACATACCAGTTAAGGGGAGTATGCAGAATACAGAATAAAGATAATGCCAGTAATCAGCCTTAGCTTACAGCCGGCTGAACTCATAGGAGTTGCAAGGAATAGAAGAGAGTAGAGAGTTTTAAGAGTATAATAGTGTAGATGAACTAGAGTTCCTTGTTGTGGTTGTTGTTAAAAGAACATAAACCTTATCTTCTTTTAACAACAACCACAACAAGGAAATAAATAAATTAAGTAGTAAATCAAGGAAACCACACGCAAATCAGCAAGATTTCCTTTAATCAAGGGACAGCTCAACCAATGGTGAAACATACTCAGTATTTAAGGAAAGGAATAAAGTAAAACTTAGGAATAAAATAGGTAATTAAGGGTAAATGCACAGTAGTTTAATTAAGGAAACAAATCGATAATAATCAGCAGAATAGAAACAAGGCAGGGAAAACAATTGAGGCAGGTAAATTCAATCAAATTGAGTAAAGAAGTAAGAATCAAGCGTTTAAAGGAAAGTATTTCAATTAAACCAGAGATTAAGGGATTCAGAATAATCAAGGGTTCAGTCAAAGAGGGAGTCATGAAAGAATCAGCATGCTTAGCATATAAAATGAGGTAAATCATGAGCAGTCAGGAATCGATACATAAGTTTAACAAACAAAAGTTAAACAACACTGATTCAAGGAGAAGTACATAAGTCTTGCACGAATGATCAGTATGAACACAAGTACATGATATCAGTAAAAGATAGAACTAAGAAAATTCAGTAAAAGCATACTAGGACAAGTAAATCATGAGAAGTCACAAGAATCCAAGGCAAGAACACAGTCAGAGGTACCAATATCCAGAAACCAAACGAAAACCCCCAAAACATTAGGGTTTTTAGTACAAACAGGCTAGGGTTGCAGCAGGTCCATAAAATTAGTCAAAATGTGTGAGAATCAGAAGTTTAAACACAAAGAATCATTGAACAAAGTTTAAAAAGAAATTTCGAAAACCCTAATTTTAGAAAAAGATGAAAAATCACTTGAAATCATACGATTCTTCCAAAGAAACTCAAGGCTATTGTAAAACACACAAGAAACAAACTCAGATCATCTTAGATCTATACAGATCTAGGAATTTTAGAAAAGAATTTAGGGTTTCGAAGAGAACCGTACAGAGATGAAGAAACATACTGAAAAATCCTTAGATCGTAGCTAATATAGAACGATTTCACTTGAAATCACACTGGAACGGCTAGGAACAGGCGAGAGATGAACCCTAGATGCAAGTCGACATGTTCTGGTCCCTTGAGGGCCTTAGAGATGACAAGAATGACATGAGAGAAACCATTGGAGGCCTGAGAGATGGGAGAGGTCACCGGAGATGGCCATAGATGGGGGTTGGCATTTGGGAGATTAGGGTTTAAGTTGAGAGTGTTTGAGAGTAGAGAGGATTTTAGGGTGGCGAGGTTGGTGGTGAAATGAATTAGGTTTGGGGCGGGTATAGGCTAGTTTAATTAGGAAAGGGAAAATCTGGGCCGTTGATTAAAACGATCAACGACCAGGATTTGGCCGGGTAGGTAGTGGTTTGGGCCTGGGTAATTTAATCCAAAAATTGGGCTTGCTATTGGGGATGAAATTGAAATGAAATTAGGCTAGATTTTAAATAGTCATTTTAACACTATATAATTTATAATAAATAATTTCTGAAATGTACTAAAATGATTTAAAATAGTTGTTTAATATTTTAAAAATATAAAAGATTAAATTACGTATTAATAACGTAATTATGCATTAATAGGGCTAGTATTGCAAATACATGCAAATTAACTTAAAAAATGTAAATGCAATTATAAAAACAATGTACTAGAAATATTTAAACAATATTTTGGCATAAATATAGAATTTAGATGACTAAATCACCACAAAATAATTTGAAGGATAATTATTGGAAATTTTATGAGTAAAAAAGGAGGAAATAAATCAATTTGAAACCTTTAAATATTTTAAAAAAATTATAAAATGCTTATGCATGCTTATATATGCATATATGCTATTTTGAAAGTGTATATATATGTAATAAAAATATAAGGAAAATTGGGTATCAACACCCGCGAGGGTTTTCACCAATAAGACTCACTCATTTTAATTTTCTCTCAGCTTTCCATCGCCTTACGGTGCCCGTGAGGGTTTTCACCAATAAGACTCTCTCATTTATTCATTTTTCCTTGTGCCCCTGAACAAAAGTGTTACCCATGATGTGAATCATACCTCTAGCTCGCTTGACTTGGCATATTTTAAAGATTGATCAGAAGGTCTTTCTTTGGACCGTAGTGTAGGCTTTTGGACGGGGTTAGAAAGAAAAGGCGGCATGCAATCTCAAAAACAGTTTTAAATAACAAAGTTCAAAATTATAACTTTTGAAATCAGATCTTTTGCAACACCACAACTTCTGCCCCAGTTTCTTGGAGTCTGGGAATTTTGGATTTTTATTTTGATGGGACCGAACCTTAGGGTTGTCTACGTATCCTTAAAAGGAATCAGGTCGAACGTAGTTCATGATATAGGAGTTGCTTTTTTTTCACTGTTCTTTTCTTTTTTTTTCTTTTGCTTTACCTTTTTATCATTTTTCCATTTTCTCTTTTTTATTTTTATATTTCTAAACTCTAACTTTCGATTCCAAAAGAGGGGTATGAAAAAATAAATAAGGCTCAAAAGGGGTAACAAAGGATAAAAGTATTTAGATAGCTGAATAAAATGTCTTCGTCATTCCAATCTTGAAAATGCTAAATAGAAACAACACAATTTGAAGCCAAACCAAAACAATCATACATAATATCTCTTGACTGCATCAGAATTGACAGCCATATCTACACATTTGCCTTCTATATATGTTAAATACAAATCACCATTGGGCAACACACTCGTTACAACGAACGGCCTCTGCTAGTTTGGGGAGAACTTGACTTTAGCTTCAGCCTGATGTGGAAAGATGTGTTTCAATACTTGCTGACCCACTTCAAATTTCTGGGGACGCACCTTCTTGTTGTATGCTCTTGCCATTCTCATTTGATACAATTGACCATGACATACTGCCATCAGTCTTTTCTCATCAATCAGACTTAACTGCTCTAATCGGGTTTTGACCCACTTATCATCGTCAATTTCAGCTTCAGCAACAATTCGAAGGGATGGAATCTCGACTTCCGCGAGTATAACTGCTTCAGTCCCATATACCAGCAAATAAGGAGTTGCACCTACTGATGTGCGAACAATAGTACGATAACCCAGCAAAGCAAAAGGCAACTTTTCATGCCATTACCTAGAACCTTGAACCATCTTTCGAAGTATCTTGTTTATGTTCTTGTTGGCA
This sequence comes from Nicotiana tabacum, assembly GCF_000715075.1. Taxonomy (NCBI): domain Eukaryota; kingdom Viridiplantae; phylum Streptophyta; class Magnoliopsida; order Solanales; family Solanaceae; genus Nicotiana; species Nicotiana tabacum. Next base: position 111,096,259 of record NC_134087.1, on the reverse strand, counting down.
ACCTCAACAGCTCCATTTTCCTTGGGGCGAAAGGGAGTGGAATTTCGATGCATAATCTTGAACTGTTGGCATACCTCTTTCATCATATGATTGTTGAGATTAGCCGCATTGTCTATTGGGTCCGATGACATCCATGCCCCAAGCAACAAAGGGCCAAGGTGCGGACATTGTATGCAACTCAGATGGCGGAGAATGAATCAAATCATCGTGTACCTAACATTGATGACATTTGCGTACAAAGCTTATGCAATCTTGTTCCATGGTGAGCCAATAATACCCTGCTCGAAGAATTTTCTTTACCAAAACATATCCGCTCATATGTGATAACTAGGGATTCTAGTCTATTTTATATTCCTTTTTGCTTGAGTTTTGGACTAAAAATGTATAAAAGTAATTCCGAAAGCTTACATGTTGTGCTTGTTTGCAGGGTTTGGTCAAAAAAATGACAAGTAGTCAAAACCAGCTCAAAAAGGAGTGAAACCTGCACAAGTACCAAGAACAAGTCAAGGCACTGTTGTAGCATGAAATCCACTACAGCCGCAATAGACCCACCCGGCCGCAATCCATTTAGTGCGGTCCGCGGTGAACAAGATCAAAGAGATGCAATTTTGGAAGCTCAAGCACTGCGGTCCACGGTAGATTCTTCCTAGCCGTAGTAGCCTTATCGCAGCCGCAATCCATTTTATGCGGTCCGCGGAGAGAGGATTTAGAAAGCTGGGAGTTTGGAAATTGGAAGCCACTGCGGTCTGCGATCCATTTTGTGCGGTCTGCAGTGAAGCCACTACGGCCACAGTGCATTTTATGCGGTCCGCGATGGCCAGATTCAGAGACTCAGAAATAAAGCCAAAAAGCCTCACCGCGGTCGCGGTGCATTTTCTGCGGTCCGCAGTACCTCCGTTAGGGGTATTTTTGTCCAGAAAATTTGACCTTGTATAAATACTTCTTTTTCACATTTTTAGGGTATCTTTATCTTAGCAAAGCACGTGAACGACGATTTTAGTCCATTTTGAGTAATTTGTAGCTAGTTTAACACTGAATCTTCAATTTCTTAGTTTGTAATCATATTATATGGGTTATTCTTCATCTAAATTTCTGATTTCTTCCATTATTATGAGTAGCTAGACCAATTAGCGAGGGATGTGGATCAACCCTAGTGTGTGTATTTTATGGGTCTTTTGTTTTAAGGCTTAGATGTTTATGGGTGGTTGATATTTGGACGGATTTGTGTTTTCAATGTTGAATTAGTGGTTGCAAACACTAATTTATGCCTATTTGACTTGGGCTCTTCTTGAGAAAGAGAGCTTGAGTCTAGGAAAATCAGTCCAACAAGGAATTGGGGTGTATTCAAGAGATTGATAGCCCCAATTAAAGGGTTAAACCTAGAGATACTAATACCTGACTTGAGCCTAAATCGCTTGCACAATTTTGACACCCAATTGGTCTTGAGAAAGTCAATTAGGGCAAAGTCACTCAAGCTACCGAGAGGTATAGAGTGAGTAGTTTCGTGCATGGGCTATATCGCAATCCCTAACATAACAACTTTGCCTTACGCTTTAGAACCCGTCAAGTATTTGCCTAGGAGAAAGTCACTTCCCTAGTGCCTCTTTAATCATTTAGAAAACCTTACAAGCATTCATACTTAGTTTAATTTCGCATCTCATTAGCATAAAATTAGAAGTAACAAACAAATATGATTAGAAGTGAAATTAAGAGCACTGCGCACTGTTAGTTTAGATAGGAATCCAAATCCCAACATTCTAGCTCCCTGTGGATTCGATCCCGACCTTCTCGGGTAAAAGCTGCATCGACCGCTCTTACCACTTTGTAGTGGTGTACGGTTGGACCCGATCAATATGCGGCCCGCAAACTCCGGAATGAATTTCGGCCATGATGGTCGAAGCTTGTTTAGCATATATGCACCTCATCAATCAAAGATCTAGAGTTCTCTTGTACAAGACTCCCCCGCTCAAGAAAATCCACTAGTCAAGCGTCGAATCATTCTCTTTTGATCACCCGTGGCCTGTACCAGATACACCTCCATTTTGATGTATTCCTGGATATCATGGAACCAAGGTTCACCATCAAGTTCCTCCTCAACCACATTACAATAGGCATGTTGATCACGAACTTGAATATGCAGAGGGTCAACATAAGCCTTATCCAGATGGTGTAACATTGATGCCACAGTAGCCAATGCATCGGCAACCTCATTATGGATCCTAGGTATATGCCTGAACTCTACTGATCTGAATTGTTAACAAAGATCATGCAAACATTGCCGATACAGTATGAGATTTAGATCCTGAGTCTCCCATTCCCCTGAATCTGGTGCACCAATAGATCTGAAACTTCCAAAACCAATACTTCCTGAATGCCCATATCTACAGCTAACCTCAAACCCAGAATGCATGCCTCGTACTTAGCAATGTTATTGGTACAATATAAACAAAGCTGGGCCATAACAGGGTAGTGATACACTGTTTCAAAAATGAGCACAACCCCTATTCCGACACCTTTCATGTTAGCGGCTCCATTAAAGAAAAGTTTCCAACCTGGCTTTTCATCCTGCTCCACCTTGTCAATATGCATCACCTCTTCATCAGGAAAATAAGTCCTCAATGTCTCATACTCTTCATCCACCGGGTTCTAGGCCAAATGATCGGCCAATGCTTGGGCTTTCATCGCGGTTCGAGTCACATAGACGATGTCAAACTCTATATGTAAAATCTGCCACTTTGAAAATATTCTTGTGGGTATTGGCTTCTGAAAGATATACTTTAAAGGATCCATGCAAGAAATAAGGTAAGTGGTTTAGGACGACAGATAATGTTTCAACTTTTGTGCCACCCAAATCAGGGCGCTATATGTCCTTTCGAGGAGAGTAAACTTAACCTCATAGGATGTGAACTTCTTGCCGAGATAATAGATGGCTTGTTTCTTCTTACCAGTGATGTCATGTTGACCCAACATACAACCAAATGAATTATCCAGGACTGTCAAATAGAGAATTAAAGGTCTCCCAAGCTCCGGCAGGACCAACACAGGTGGGTTTGACAAGTATCCCTTGATCTTATCAAATGCCTCCTGACACTCATCAGTCCATTTGACCGTGGCATCCTTCTTTAGCAACTTAAATATGGGATCACATGTTGTCGTGAGCTGAGCAATAAACCTGCTGATGTAGTTTAAACGCTCGAGCAAACTCATAACGTCAGTCTTATTCCTTGGCGGTGACAATTCTTAGATGGCTTTGAGCTTTGACGGATCTAACTCAATACCTCGCCGACTGACTATAAACCCCAACAGTTTTCTAGACAAGACACCAAATGCACATTTTGCAGGGTTGAGCTTAAGGTTATACCTGCGGAGCCTCTGGGAAAACTTTCTCAAGTCTCTGACATGGTCGGATTGCTACTTTGACTTTATGATCACATCATCTACATAAACCTCAATCTTCTTGTGTATCATGTCATGAAATACGGTAGTCATGGCCCTCATGTAAGTTGTCCCAGCATTTTTTAAACCAAATGGCATTACATGGTAGCAATATGTTCCCCACGGCGTGATGAATGCTGTCTTTTCTGCATTTTCCTCATCCATCAGGATCTGGTGGTACCCCGCATAGAAATCCACAAAAGACCCGATCTCATGCTTGGCACAGTTGTCAATCAAAATGTGGATATTGGCAATGGGAAGTTATCCTTTGGACTTGCTTTATTGAGATCGCGGTAATCAATGCACACCCTGGTCTTACCATCCTTCTTTGGTACCGGCACAACATTATCTAACCAAGTGGGATATCGAGTAACCCGAATGACCTTTGCATCTAACTGTTTTGTGATTTCTTCCTTGATCTTCACACTCATGTCAGTCTTGAACTTCCTTAACTTCTACTTGACGGGACGGAATGCTGGATCAGTTGGCAATTTGTGAACTACCAAGTCAGTGCTCAAACCCGGCATGTCGTTATATGACCATGCAAAAATATCTTTATATTCAAACAGTGCTTTGATTATTTCTTCCTTGATTTGTGGTTCCAGGTGTACGCTTATCTTGGTTTCCCTGATATTATCTGGATCCCCTAAATTGATTGCTTCAGTTTCATTCAAATTAAGCTTGGGTTTCTCTTCAAAATGATTTAGTTCTTTACTAATTTCCTCAAATACCTCCTATTCATCATATTATATTTCATCATCACACTCTACTTCTTGGATTATTATTTCAGAGTTAGATTGGCTTTTAAGACTTGGCCAAAAATTTCTCATGCATGTCATGTCATTGAAACCAGCATAAAAAGAACTGTACAAAGAAAGACAAAAATGACACTATCAGGAGTAATGGAAAAAAGGAAAATTGCATTTCATTGAAAATAAACGATAGAAGGGTTTGTACATCAAAACAAGTGAAAAATAAAAATCTGGATTACAACCCTGGAATAACCCAGATAACAGAAAGGAAAACAAAGCAAACTACCAAAACTTCTTTCGAGTAGAGAGAGGAGTAGCATTCTAGTTGTTAAGCTTCACTTTTGACCCAATAAACCGCACGTCTGCTTTGATGGAACCCTCCCCAATTTCTACCATATTCACTTTATCAAATAGACTTTGGAACCCTTTTATCAGCTCTTCATCAAAGTTGACCACAGGCTTTGAAACTGCTGACACCGGGCGCTTCACAACCCCTGAATTGACTAAGGACCTGGAGAGGCGTGGGATAGGCTTAGGGAGCGACCATGGCTTCTTTTTCAACTTTTTAGCCTTCTTCACATCCTCCCCTGTAGGCTTGAATCCCAGACCAAACGTACTCAGATTTTCACATAAAGACACTAGCTGCACAATACCTTACAAAGATGTGCCCAGACCCTTTCCCGGCACAAAATCATTCTTCAACATTTCATTTACTACCATGAAGGTTGCAGAAGCTAGATTTGGACCTGGAATACATTCCTCTTCTGGAACCTTCTCAACTGACATTGTTTCGGAAACTTGGTAAACCCAAGGCCCCTTATCGTCTTCGGCCTCAATAAATGGGATGGATATATCATTGTAAGCACATAAGTTCTCGTCACCATGCACAATGATTTCCTGTCTGTCCCACTCGAACTTTACCATCTGGTGCAGAGAAGACAGGACTGCCTTGGCAACATGTATCCAGGGCCTACCCAATAGCAAATTATAGGAGACGGTCACATCTAGTACGTAGAATTCCATGGTAAATTCAACTGGTCCTATTATCAGTTCGAGCACGATATCGCCAACAGAACCCTTTCCCCCTCCGTCAAAACCTCAAACACATACATTGTTCTTGTGGATCCTTTCAGTATTAATTTTCAACTTTTGCATAGTGGAGAGAGGGCAAATGTTTGAACTGTAACCATTGTCAACTAGCACCCTTGTGACCATGGAATCCTCGCATTTCACTGTGAGATAAAGAGCTCGATTGTGCTTCGTACCCTCCAAAGGCAACTCATCATCCGAGAAGGTGATCCTGTTTGACTCAAATATCTTATTGGCAATCTTCTCCAAATGGTTCACTATGATCTTGTCAGGGACATGAGATTCATTCAAAATCTTCATGAGGGCTCGGCGGTGCTTGTCTGAATGTATCAACAATGATAGAAGAGAAATCTGAGAGGGCGTCTTCCTCAATTGTTCCACTATGGAGCAATCATGCACCTTCATTTTCCTCAAGAATTCTTCCGCCTCCTCTTCGGTGACTGGATTATTCACCAAGATTGGATTATCTTTGAGTTACTTAGCTTTCCTTAATTTCTCTGTGGCGAAGCATCTCCCCGAATGAGTCAACCCCCGGGTTTCATTAACCTCCTCTTCCACTTATTTCCCTTTATAAGTTACTATCACTCGCTTGTAATTCCAGGGAACAACCTTGGTGTTATCTATCGGCAGCTGGGTCACAAGTTTAATAATAACAGGGGCAATGCGAGCCCCTTCCACGATAATGACAGGCTTACTTGCTACCCTCAGCATGACCACTTTTAGCTTTCCTTGTTTTGTTTCAATATTATCTGAGAACCCCTTCACGACTACCACAGGCGGCTTATCATTGAGAGTGCTTAGCTTGTCTGTCAGCCCTTCAGCTATCGAAGATGTTGCCTTTGTAACAGTTGGAGTTTTGACTGGATTACTTTCACTGGCATGGATCATCATAACAGACTTTGAAGGCTTCTTGGGCTCCCCATCTTTATGCATTACCACAATCATGTGTGTTTCGGCATGGGCTAGCAATGGATTTTGATTGATATTTGGTGCTTTCGGGCTCTGGACCACAATTTGGTTTGTATCAATAAGCTCCTGGATGGAGCTCTTCAAATGCCAACACTTTTCTATGTCGTGCCCCAGAGCATTAAAACAATATGCACATTTAAGGGAATAATCTAGGTTTTTCGGAGGGGGATTTGGTAATTTTGACTCAATCGGCCTTAGAACGTCCAATTGCCTCAAACTTTGAAACAGACTGGCGCAAGACTCTCCAAGCGGAGTGAAAGTTTATTTCGCTACTGCCTTTCCCTTTTATACTCCGACCTGGGTTGAAAGTTGGGAACAGTAGGGTTTTGGTATGTTTGTGGAGGTGGGTAAGGGTTTTATGGAGCTGGGACACGCCATTGCGGGTAAGGAGGGGGTTGAGCATATGATTGTGCGTGGTGGACATGGTATTGCAATGGCCTGACTAAATATTAAGGGTCTTGGAGTGGGAAGTAGTGTTGGGGTAGATTATATGGAGCTTGGGTATAGGTTTGAGGTTGGGGTCGAGGCTGGGTGTAATGGTGAGGTGACCCCTTGGGCCATGCCACTATCTTGATAGGACCATAGCAACGTCTTCTTTCTTCTTTTTCCCTAACACACCCCTGGTGCCATTCTGGATCGCTTGTGTAGTTGCTTTGATGGTAGAGTAACTCATGATCTTGCTTGATTTGAGTCCTTCCTCTACCATTCCTCCTATTTTTACCACTTCATTGAGAGACTTACCTATGCCCGAGATCAGATGACCAAAGTAAGTAGGCTCCAAGACCTGAAGAAAGTACTCCACCATTTCATCTTCCTCCATTGGAGGGTTGACTCGTGCCTCTTGTTCTCTCCACTGGAATCCATACTCCCTGAAACTCTCACTGGGCTTTTTCTCTATCTTAGTCAAGGATAGGCGATCTGGGACAATTTCTACGTTGTACCGGAAATGCTGAGCGAAAGCGTGAGCCAAGTCATCCCAAGTATATCACATGCTATTATCTTGGCGGGTGTACCATTCCAATGCTACACCACTCAAACTTTGACTAAAATATGCCATCAACAATTTATCTTTCCTACCAGCACCCCTCATTTTGCTGTAAAATCCTCTTAAGTGGGACACAGGTCTCTATGCCCATCGTACAAGTCAAATTTGAGCATTTTGAATCCGGCAGGCAGTTGGACATCATGAAACAAGAACAGATCCTTATATGCCACACTCACTTGGCCACCTAACCCTTGCATATTTCTCAGCGACTGCTCCAAGCTCTTTACCTTCCTAAATATCTCCTCTTGCTCCGTATTTTTGGGTGGCTTCTCAGTTTCGACAGGAAGTTCAAAGTGAGGAGTGTAGGAGTAGTGATCGGGGACTTTAAAGATGGGCTCTGGGGCATAGTACTGGTTATCTTGGTGCCGGCTCACTAGAAGATCGATAAAGGGTAGCTTACGGAGGCGCTACAAAGACAGGGGTAACTAGAGGAGCAAGGTGTGTGGTTGCTTTGGCTGGTGGAGCTTGGATGGTTTGGGAAGTGGTGCCATGATAGTGGTGGTAAGGGGTAAATCTTGGTGCATTTTGCGGGGATAGATCTACAATGGTGGGATCTTGAGATTGAGCTAGTGGTGGGATGAAAGCAGGGTTGGCAGGGTATAACGGTGGAGGATGCCCCTTAATCCATGTCTGGTACATTTCGGCCATTTGGTGCTTCATCTTATATACATCTTCTTTCAAACCAGACTCAAATTCCTCCATCTCTCTCAGCGGGTCAATAACACTCACATCCAATTCTTTGCTAGCCATGATCAACTTGTGTTTAGACCTGGTATTATATGGGTGGCTTGCCAGAATGCCAAACAAACTAACCACCTTCCTGTACTCAATGACAACAACAATCTTGTTAGTGTTTAAGTGTTTAACAGATAGGCAACCGCACATTTGAGATGCAATACCTGAACAATTAAAAGTTTCTATTATGTATTTGAACGGTTGTATGTTTCATCCCGGCCTTAACTAACTCTTTTCACTTTGCACTTTCTCTTCTCTTTTTCTTTTTCGCTCCTGCCTCTCTTTAGCCACTATTGATTTTCTTACTCGCTTCTTGTCGCTCCACTTTTATTTTATTTTTTTACACTTTCTTTTGTTCTCTTGTTTTGCCACTCTTTTTCTACTCTTTTTCTTCTATGGCTATGATCGAATCCTATGAGAATTTCCTACGTATCATGATGCCTCGTGAATCAGATCATTATGTAGTTCAGGAGATAAATGTGAAATAAAAGAAAGAAAAATTTTTGGGTTTTCAAATTTTCATTAAACAAAACTTCTGATTTTCCTCTATTACAACGACTCCGACATACAGACTTAAGAACTGAAAAACCAAAACAGACTCAAAGTGGACTAACAGACTCTAAAAAGGTTTCATACTCAAAAAGAAAATCAGGAATACATAAGTGCCTCCAATACTACTCTAGGGGCCCGCGGGACATCAGTCGATCTCGCCGCGGGCCTACGTGCAATATCTTCTTAGAGGCGATATAGGTCGTCCATTATCTAACAGGCAAAAATCATCACTATAGCGAAGAACATGGACCTGGTCATATCCTCGCATTCATTTCACTTCATCACAATATAGTCACAATTCTTCTAATCCTCTCCTTGATGACGCCCTTCTCTTGGAGCAGATGTCCAATTTGTTGAGATCTAGCCTCCAAAATTTGTGTTTCCGTATGATTTTGCTCTTGCAATTATTGCAGGTCCTCTTCTAGTTGCGATATCAATGCATAGCAGTGCTCTCTTTCTACTTTGAAGTTCTTTGATTGCTTGGTCATTTCACTCTCAAGGGTATTGATCTTTTCCTTTAGACCCATGATTCCTTTGTCGTACTTTTTCCTTCAATTGCTGAACGAAACTCGCTCGTTCTTCTGCATTCTTGGCCAACTTTGCCTGGGCTTTTGCTAATTCTCCTTTGGCCTTTTCCAAATCACCCCCATAATCACACACTTTCCGTCTAAGGTTGTGGATGGGCTTTTCATCTTTTTCGCTTCTGATCGGGTTCTCAGCTGCTATTTTCATCTTTTGGATCTGGGCTCGGAGGGCTTCATTTTCTTGGGCCAACCTCTTCTTTTCACCTTCATCCGCAACGGCTTGCAATCTACTATCAAATTTAAGGTGTCTAATTTGCCCTTCTAACTTGCTTATGATGGCCCTATATTCATTTTCTTTGGTCAACCAAGCCCATTGTTCTTGCGATGCTTCAACAAATGCTTGGAGGTGGGGACTTTTGGCTGGTCTTTCAAACTCAACACTTGTTACGACTCTCTTTCTATACCAAGCAAGATAACTAGACAAGAATTCACCCTTGGACAAATCATGTACTCGGGTGTTCACCGTCAAATATTGGCACTCACTCCAGATCTGGTGAACCACTGCTTTATGAAATTGGCCATCAGAGCGGACCTCAACTACATGAACACTAAGATCTTTGTCCTTTGGAACTACCTGACACCTTTCTAATTGTCTCAAAACCCGGTATGGGGCGTAGGGTTGGATGATTCGAAGACCCATTAGGAGGAAGTGAGGACCGGTGGCGGGCATGTACACAATCTCATTGACAGGAAGCCAACCCAATATCCACTCTATCTGATCTGCGGTTATGGAACGAAGGCGGGATATCCAATCTCTGACTCATTCTGGCATCTTGAACCCATTGACCCTTGTACCAAACTACTCAATGCAGCTTTTCCCTATAGACCCGTAGTTCATGTATTGAGGACGATGATAAAGGTGTTCAATCATCCACATTTGTAGTAACAGATTGCACCCCTCGAAAAAATCTACTCCGGCTTTGCAAGCTATGAGAGCTCCGAATATATCCGATACGATCATTGGGGCGAGGGTGCTTTTGGCATTGGTAGTCAAAACATTGACGACTCCGGCTACCCACAAATCAATATTCCCATCCTTCCTGGGAAACACTAGAAGACCTAAGAATGCCACCATGAAAGCGAAGCATCTATGCTCTTCCCACTTCGATCGGTTCCCTTTACTACAGATTCCACTTTTCGGGTCTTCAAATCCTCTTATATACCCATACTGCTGGTATATGATGTGTAGAGTGGAAAATCCACTTGCCAAATCTACATACTATACCTGCCTGCTTATTTTTAGTAAGTCCAGAAACTTGTGGGAAGTGACGGCCCTTGGGGCAACCAGGTATTTGTGCCTCAAACCCTCTATACTCCCAGCATAGCCCGCTATCTCCTCTAAGGTAGGTGTAAGTTTCGAAGTCTGAGAAATGTAGAATGTTGTGAGTTGGGTCCCAGAATGTCACCAATGCTTTTATTATGTTGCCCCTAGGCTTAATCTTTAATAATCCAGTGAGTGCCCGCGGGTAATGGTTGACCGTGTCTCGTCCTTGTTCACCCAAATCTTCCCACCATATGTGAAGTGCCAATGGAATCTTAGGCATAACCTTCATCGGTAAATTTTGACTCGTGCTCATTCTATACATTTAGATTAGGGTGATTGGTCTAAAACAAAGTGAGTTTTATTTAGAAGCTGATAAAAAGGTTCATTTTGCAAAAATTCAAATAAATCAAGGAAGATTTAAAAGGGACTTCAAAAGGGAAGATTTTAGGGTTGTGTTTGCTAGGTGGCCAAAAATTAACAAAGAAACCATCGTTGGCTATTCTTGCAAAAACGGCATTCCGGTGTCCCGTTGGGACACTTGGCTATTTAGACAAAAACGGCATCACCCACTTTATTTATGACAAAAATGACAACATTTCATATTTTTGGTTATTTTTGCAAAAGCAGGGCTGGACCCGATGAGGGTTGCCTACGTATCCCACATTCGGTGAGAATCAAACCTGCGTAGTTCGATCAATTTTGATGCGACAAGACAATATAAATCATTTAGACTGACCTTTTCCCATTTTCTTTTCTCTTTTTTTTCTTTTTTTTCAAAATTTAGGCAGAGTTTTGGGATATTTTGAACACCATTTTTGGGAAATGGATGAATTTCTCTCTCATACCTCAATCTTGGTTTTCTTTGATTTTTCTTCCCTAATCTAGAAGCCGGTCAACATGCAAGCCGAAACAAATAAATGCACAAGTAGCACGTAAAAATGCATCAGGCTGGTCGTTTTATTTCGGGTACACGTGTCCTAGACGGACCCAACCCCTGTGTTGAGTCCCCACGGTCAAATGCACGTGATGCAAACAAGCGCTCCTACTAGGGATCCGACATGAGGCTATGTTATTCTAGGTTTAAATCCTGGGTGTATTGTTCTAGACCTGGCTTACCCGAGCGGACAACTCGAGCTGGGGGGAGCAACATACTGGGAACCAAAAGGCCATCCGGCTTTATAACTGATCTAATCCTCGTTCTAAATTAGGGTATGACACTAATAGAAAATAAGTCTCAGCAGCGTGCACTTCCTAGAAAATTAGAAGAGAAGGGTTTCGCAGCAGTTTATATACAGTTCAAATAATATCAAAGCGGCATTTAGCACATTAGGCCCAAGCATGTAATAAAAAGCAGATAATAAATAAAAGTCAAATATAACAATTATTCTAAGCTCGAATTCTTGAACCCTAAACCAGAGATTTTGGGTTCGAGTTCCCCAATAGAGTTGTCAGAGCTCTTACACCTCCTTTTTCTACCCAAACGGGTATAGGGGAGTTTTTCCAATTAAAGTGACAATAATCGAATCGGGATTATTTATTTTATTCAGAGTCGCCAGTTGGGATAATTTATAGTGTCCCAAGTCACCGATTTAAAATCTTGAATCGAGGAAGTTTGACTCTGTTTTAAAGTCTGCGAAACAAAGAAATCCAGGTAAGGAATTCTATTAACCTGGGAGAAGGTGTTAGGCATTCCTGGGTTCTGTGGTTTTAGCATGGTCACTCAACTATTAATATGTCACAACCCTGGTTCGCCCTCCGTGAACCATCATGACGACACCTAGTCTCTACGACTAGGTAAGCCTAAACTTGCGGAAGATAACCGAATTTAAAAACAGAAATAAGGCAATAACAATGTTAAATGTGCCGCTCGGCATACACCATATTTATATAGATCTCCAAACCAATATCTAAATCCAAGACCCGAAAACTCACGAATCACAAGTTAAGAAAAGGAAATACTACATAGCTCTAACTTTAGAATTTGTCTAATAAGAACAGAAAGTACAAAAGAGCTAAATACTAAAAGCAGGAATAGAAAGGGACTTCTCGTTCTGCGGACGAGGCAGATGTACCTCGAAGTCTCTAGAGCAGTCGCCTCCCTCAAGGATAGTAGGCCTGGTCAGCGGTACCTGGATCTGCACATGAAAACATGCGCAGAAGGGGCATGAGTACACCACAGTGGTACTCAGTAAGTGCCAAGCCTAACCTCGGTTGGGTAGTGACGAGGAAGGTCAGGGCCCTACTGAGGTTAAACAAATATAAAGGTCAACAGTATAGGACAGAATAGTATAAATAAGTACGGCAGTAAAATAACACAGGATATACAGAACAACAACAATTATATAGAACACGGTAAACATGGAAAGGAAATACAACTCAGCACCAATAGTAACAATCGGGGATATCCCAGGATACCGTCTTGTAGTTCCATCTTTACATATCTAGTGAATCTCCCGGGATACTGTCTCGTAGTCCATCATATATATGTCCAAAGGATCTCCCGGGATCCCGTCCCGTAGTCCAACTCATAGTGCGCAGGGATCTACCGGAATCCTTTTCCGTAGTCCCAAATAAATATCCAGTACTGGGGAATCTACCGAGTGCATTCCCGTATTTCCATATAACTGTGCAGGGGGATCTATCGGGAATCTAACCTGTAGTCACAAAGTAAATGTGCAGGGGGATCTACCGGGAATCTAACCCGTAGTCCTAAAGTAAATGTGCAGGGGGATCTACTAGAATCCCACATACGTAGTCCCAAAGTAAACAGACAAGGGGGAGCTACCGGAATCCCACATCTGTAGTCCTAAAATAAATACACACCAGTAGCAGGAAGATAAACAGAAATAGCAAAATTCATATTAAGGCAATAAGTGATTCTAGCCTAGCATGTTGCACATAATTCAAGTAAGGCAAGTTGAATCAATTAAAGCAATTAAATCACTTAGACATGCTTTCCTAAGATAACAACATGCTTAATAGTGCAAGAAATAGAAACAGGAAAGGAAACATACTAGTAATTACTTAAGAAAACCCGATTTCCAACAATTAGCACAAGTACGCACTCGTCACCTCACGTACAAGGCATTTCAACTACCAAATATACCAATCCTAAGGGGAAGGTCCCCCACACAAAGTTAGACAAGCCACTTACCTCGAACCGGCTCAAAATCAACCTAACACCACGTCTTTGCCACGAGTACTCAACTCTAAATGGCCCAAATCTATTCAATTCAATCCCATAATATAAATAACACTTCAAGCAACTAATTCTACAATTAAATTCTAAGCTAATACGCGAAATTATGTAAAATGACCAAAATGCCCCTCAGTCTCACGTCTCGGAATTGGGTGAAATTTACATTTTCAGAAACCTCGTATCTCACGAGTCTATACATAACAAGAACACTGAAATCGGAGTCCAAATGGACCCTCAAATCCTCAATTAAAGGCCTCTTAAACTCAAGCCCTAATTACCCATTTTTCCCAGATTTCTCACCACTAATTAGGTCTTTAATCACATAAAAATGAGTAATGAAGTCAAGGATGTTACCTCCAAGCGATTCCCCTTTGTTTTCCTCAAAAAGCTCTCTCAAAAGCTTCAAATCTGGATGAAAATGGTGAAAGAATCCCTCAAATTCGCGAAGGCAACTATTTATATGTTCTACCCAGCGATTTCTGCATTTGCGGCCCTGGGACCGCATCTGCGGTCCCACTTCTGCAGACACAATGTCGCATCTACGACTTTTATTAAAATGCCAGCTTCCGCATTTGCGGACGTCTAACCGCAGGGGCAGTTCCGCTTCTGCAAGCCGTTCACCGCATCTGCGGTTCCTGAGGAATTGACACAAGCCACTTCTGCGGCCCTTTAGCCGCTTCTGCGGTGCCGCATCTGCGGTCCCCAAACCGCAGATGCGAAAATACCAGAAGACCAGCTCCTGCAGTAACTTCAACTCCAAAATTTCCTCCATTAACCATCCGAATTCATCCCGAGGTCCCCGGGACCTCAACCAAAGGCATCAACATATCCTAAAACCTTATTCAAACTTGTACAAATCTTCAAAACACCTCAAACAACATCAAAACAACCAAAACACATCGGATTCAAGCCTACATTTCTAAAATCTTTTGAATTCTGCTTTCGATCAAAAACCAACATAAAACTCATTCGAATGACCTGAAATTTTGCACACACATCCCAAATGACACAACAAAAGTACTGCAACTCTCGGAATTCCATTCCGACCCTCGGATCAAAATCTCACTATCGAACCGGAAACTTCCAAAATTTAACTTTCAGCATTTTAAGCCTAAATTAGCTATGGACCTCCAAAATAAAATCTGAACACGCTCCTAACACTGAAATCACCCAACGGAGCTAACAGAACCATCGTATTTCCGTTCCGAGGTCATCTCCACACTATTCCGACTACGGTCACTTTTCTAACACTTAAGCTCTCATTTTGGGACTAAGTGTCCCAAAACTCTTTGAAACTCAGAACCGAACATCCCGGCAAATCTAAATAGCGGAATAAACTCGAGGAAAGCAGTTAATAGGGGATCAGGGCGTAAATTCTTAAGACGACCGACCGGGTCGTCACATCCTCCTACACTTAAACATTCGTTCGTCCTCGAACGAGCATAGAGACATACCTGAAGTAGTGAAAAGATGAGGGTAATGGCTGCGCATGTCCTGCTCGGTCTCCCAGGTTGCCTCCTCGACCGGCTGACCCTGCCATTAGACCTTCACTGATGCAATGTTCTTTGACCTCAACTTTCTAATCTGCCTGTCCAATATTGCCACTGGCTCCTCAATAAAGATAGATCCTTGTCCAACTGGACTGAACTGAAATCCAACACGTGCGACGGATCACCGTGATACCTCCGGAGCATCGAAATATGAAATACCGGATGAACTCCTGCCAAGCTGGGAGGTAAGGCAAGCTCATAAGCAACCTCCCCAACACGCCTCAATATCTCAAAAGGGCCAATAAACCTCGGACTCAACTTCCCTTTCTTCCCGAATCTCATAACGCCCTTCATAGGCGAAACTCGAAGCAGAACCCACTTCCAACCATATAGGAAAAATTGCGAACCTTTCGATCCGTGTAACTCTTTTATCTTGACTGGGTTGTGCGGAGTATATCCTGAATCACCTTAACCTTCTCCAAATCATCCTGAACCAGGTCTGTGCCCAACAATCTGGCCTCACCTGGCTCAAACCAACCCACCGGAGATCTACACCGCCTACCATATAAAGCCTCATACGGTGCCATCTGAATGTTGGACTGATACTTGTTGTTGGAAGCAAACTCCGCCAATGGCAAAAACTGATCCCAAAGACCCTTCAAGCTCAATCACACACGCATAGAGCATATCCTCAAGAATATGAATAGTGTGTTCGGACTGTCCGTCCATTTGAGGGTGAAATGTTGCACTGAACTCTACCCGGGTACCTAACTCATGCTGAACGGCCCTCCAAAACCGTGATGTGAACTGAGTACCTCTATCCGAAATGATGGAAACTAGAATAGCAGACGAAAAATCTTTCGGATATAAATCTCCGCCAACCGCTCCGAAGAATAAGTAGTACACACAGGAATAAAGTGAGCGGACTTGGTCAGCCGATCCACAATCACCCAAATAGCATCGAACTTTCTCAAAGTCCGTGGGAGCCCAAATACAAAGTCCATGGTGATCCGCTCCCACTTCCATTCCGGAATCTCTATCTGCTGGAGCAACCCACTCGGTCTCTGGTGATTATACTTCACCTGCTGACAGTTGAGGCACCGAGCTACAAATCCAACTATATCCTTCTTTATCCACCTCCACTAGTAGTGCTAGCCTCAAATCCTGATACATCTTCGCGGCACCCGGATGAATGGAATACCGCGAGCTATGGGCCTCCTCTAGAATCAATTCTCGAAGCCCCTCAACATTAGGTATATAAATTTGACCCTGCATCCTCAATACCCCAACATCACCAACAGTCACATCCCTAGCATCACCGTACTGAATCTTGTCCTTGAGCACAAGCAAATGAGGGTCATCATACTGCCGCTCCCTGATACGATCAAATAAGGAAGACCGAGAAACCACGCAAGCTAGAACCCGACTGGGATTCAAAAGATCCAATCTCATAAACTAGCTGGCTAAGGTCTGAATATCCATCGCCATACGCCTCTCTGATACTGGTAAATAAGCCAAACTCCCCAAACTCTCTGCCCGGCAACTCAAAGCATCGGCCACCATATTGGCCTTGCCCGGGTCATACAAAATAGTGATATCATAGTCCTTTAGCAACTCCAATCACCTCCTATAGGCAAATTTAGATCCCTTTGCTTGAACAAGTGCTGCAAGCTCTGATGGTCAGTATAAATCTCATAGGGAACCCCGTATAAATAATGACGCCAAATCTTTAGGGCGTGAACAATGGCAGCTAACTCAAGGTCGTGAACAAGGTAGTTCTTCTCATGTATCTTCAACTGTCTGGATGCATAGGCAATCACCCTACCGTCCTGCATCAACACCATTCCGAGGTCAACCCTCGAGGCATCACAATAGACCGTATAAGACCCCAAACCTGTAGGTAGTATCAAAATTGGGGATGTGGTCAAAACAGTCTTGAGCTTCTGAAAGATCACCTCACACTCCTCCGTCCACTGAAACGGAGCACCCTTTTGGGTCAACCTGGTCATAGGGGCTGCAATTGATGAAAACCTTTCCACAAAATGACGGTAGTAACCCGCCAAACCAAGGAAACTGCGGATCTCTATAGTTGAGGATGGTCTAGGCCAACTTTGCACGGCCTCTATCTTCTTCGGATCCACCTGAATACCCTCACTCGATACCATGTGGCCTAGGAATGCCACTGAATCTAACCAAAACTCACATTTCGAGAATTTAGCATATAACTTCTTCTCTCTCAAAGTCTGAAGCACAGTCCTCAGGTGTTGCTCATGATCTTCCCGACTCTGGGAATACACCAGAATATCATCAATAAGGACAATACGAACGAGTCAAGATATGGCTGAAACACACTGTGCATCAAATGAATAAAGGCTGATGGGGCATTGGTCGGCCTAAATGACATAACAAGGAACTCGTAATGACCATACCGAGCCCTAAAAGCAGTCTTCGGGATAACTGGCTCCCGAATTTTCAACTGATGGTAACCTGAGCACAAGTCAATCTTAAAAAACACTCGTGCGCCCTGAAGCTGGTCAAACAGATCATCAATATGAGGCAAAGGATAATGGTTCTTCACTGTAACCTTGTTCAACTGGCGATAATCAATACACATACGCATAGACCCATCCTTTTTCTTCACAAACAAGATAGGAGCACCCCAAGGTGATACGTTGAGCCGAATAAAACCCTTATCAAGCAATTCCTGTAACTGATCCTTCAACTCCTTCAACTCCTTCAACTCAGGAGAAGCCATATGATATGGAGGGATAGAAATGGGTTGAGTGCCCGGCAACAGATCAATGCCAAAATCAATATCTCTATCAGGCGGCATGCCTGGAAGGTCAACTAGAAGCACATCGGGAAAATCCCGTACTACTGGAACTGAATCAACTGAAGGGGTATCAATACTAGCATCTCTTACATAAGCTAAATACGTGTCACACCCCTTCTCAACTATACGTTGAGCTTTAAGAAAAGAAATAACCCTACTGGGAGTGTGATCTAAAGTACCCCTCCACTCAACACATGGTATACCTGGCATAGCCAACGTCATGATTTTGGCGTGACAATCAAGAATAGCATAATGGGGCGACAACCATTTCATACCTAAGAAAATATCAAAATCAACCATGCTGAGTAATAATAGATCGGCTCTGGTCTCAAAACCACTAAGAGCAACCAAACATGACCGATAAACACGGTCCATAACAAGAGAATCTCCTACAAGAGTAGAAACATAAACAGGAGAACTCAAAGAATCCTGAGTTACACCCAAATATAGAGCAAAATAAGAAGACACATAAGAGTAAGTAGAACATGGATCGAATAGAACCAATGCATCTCTGTGGAAAACCAATATAATACCTGTGATGACAGAATCGGAGGCAAAAGCCTCGGTACGATCAGGAAGGGCATAGTATCTGGCCTAGCCTCCCCCTCTAGGGTGACCTCTACCTCCCCAACCTCAACCTCTAGCTGGATGAATAGGTGGGGTAGCAGCTGGAGCTGTAACCATAGCCTAAGAACTCTACGGCGCACGCTGTGGCTAAGAAGTCTGTGGAGGTGCACCCCTCCCAAGTCTGGGGAAATCCCTCACCATATGGCATGTGTCACCACACTCAAAACAAGTTCTGGGAGGACGTGGTGGCTGTGACTGGCTAGGGCCAGGTCTGCTGGACTGACCTCTAAAAGCACCCCGCACAGGAGGCGCGGTAGAAATCGGTGGTGCATAATAAGGCTCCTGAGGTCTAGGAGGAGCTAGAGCACTACTGGCTGCTGGAAGATCTGAATGAACAGGGCAATTCATATAACCCCTACCATGATGACCTGCAGCTGGGTTATGGGCACCAGAATAATGGCCCGACTCTCGAGACCTCTTGGCCTCCCTCTCTACTCTCTCCCTAGCATGCATACCCTTGATCCTCCTAGCAATGCTCACCACCTGCTGATAAGAAATATCCATCTCCAACTCACAAGCCATGCTAGATCTGATGCTGGGAATAAGGCCCTCAATAAAACGGTGAACCCTCTCGTGGACAGTAGAAACCAAGGCTGGTGCATGTCTAGCCAAGCTGGTGTAACGGACAGTATACTCTGAAACAGTCATAGCACCCTGGTGCAAATACTCAAACTCTATGCGCCATGCGTCCTTGAGGCTCTGAGGAATATACTCTCTTAGGAACAAATCTGAAAACTGAGCCCAAGTCAGTGAAGCAGCCTCATCTGGACTGTTTAGCTCATAGGTGCGCCACCACTCATAGGCGACTCCTCGAAGCTGGAAGGTAGTGAAAGAAACCCCGCTCGATCCTGAAATACCCATGGTACAGAGAATGCGATAACACTCATATCCTAGAGCATCCTCCGATGCTAGACCACTAAATACAAGGGGTTTGTACTTCTTGAATCTCTGAAGCCTCAACTGCTCATCCTCGGAAGCCGCTGCCCTGTCCTCGGGCTGAACTGGCACTGTAGGCAGTACAGGAATAATCTCAGGGACCTGATCAACATGCACTCGCTGCTCAGGAGTGCAAGCGTCGGGAGTCTGTGCTTCTCCCCCGGCCTGAGATATAGTTGCAGCAAGGGGAAGCAACCCTGTCTGAGCCAGAGTGGTGTACATGCTCATGAACTGTGCCAGAGTCTCCTGAAGAGCTAGAGTAGTAGTAGCAGTAGGCATGTCAGGTGCTTGGACTCCGGTTAGATCGCTGGTGGTACCTCGACGGCAGCTCGCACAGGTGCTCTAGTTGCACCACGTACGCGTACTCGGCCTCTTCCCCGGCCCTGGCCTCTGTCAGCTGTAGTAGGGGGTGCGGGTGCTTGATCGTCTCAGGTAGCACATGTCATCACCATCTGTGAGAGAATAGAAGACAAAAGTTTAGAATTGTGATGTCAAAATACCGCATGACAAGGAACTCAAATGAAGTGGAAATTTTCCTAACAAATACATAGCCTCTCATAGATAAATACAGACATCTCCGAACCGATCAGCGAGACTCTAATAAACTGGTTTGTGATCCGTGGCTCCTATGAACCTAGAGCTCTGATACCAACTTGTCACGACCCCGGTTCTCCCTCCGTGAACCATCATGACGCACCTAGTCTCTACAACTAGGCAAGCCTAAACTTGCGGAAGATAACCAAAACTTGCGGAAGATAACCAAAACTTGCAGAAGATAACCGAATTTAAAAACAGAAATAAGGCAATAACAGTGTTAAATGTGTCGCTCGGCATACACCATATTTATATAGATCTCCAAACCAATATCAAAATCCAAGACCCGGAAACTCACGAATCACAAGCTAAGAAAAGGAAATACTACATAGCTCCAACTCTCGAATTTGTCTAATAAGAACAGAAAGTACAAAAGGGCTAAATACTAAAAGCAGGAATAGAAAGGGACTTCTCGGTCTGCGGACGCGGCAGATGTACCTCGAAGTCTCTAGAGCAGTCGCCTCCCTCAAGGATAGTAGGCCTGATCAGTGATACCTGGATCTGCACATGAAAAACATGTGCAGAAGGGGCATGAGTACACCACAGCATTACTCAGTAAGTGCCAAGCCTAACCTCGATTAGGTAGTGACGAGGAAGGTCAGGGCCCTACTGAGGTTAAACAAATATAAAGGTCAACAGTATATGACAGAACAGTATAAATAAGTACGGCAGTAAAATAACACAGGATATACAGAACAACAACAATTATACAGAACACAATAAACATGGAAAGGAAATACAGCTCAGCACCAATAGTAACAATCGGGGATCTCCCAGGATACCGTCTTGTAGTCCCATCTTTACATATCCAATAAATCTCCTGGGATACCGTCCCGTAGTCCATCATATATATGTCCGAAGGATCTCCCCGGATCCTGTCTCGTAGTCCAACTCATAGTGCATGGGGATCTACCGGAATCCCGTTCCGTAGTCCCAAATGTAAATACCCAATACTGGAAAAATCTACCGGGTGCATTCCCGTAGTTCTATATAACTGTGCAGGGGGATCTACCGGGAATCTAACCCGTAGTCCCAAAGTAAATGTGCAGGGGGATCTACCGGGAATCTAACTCATAGTCCCAAAGTAAATAGACAAGGGGGAGCTACTAGAATTCCACATCCGTAGTCCCAAAATAAATACACAGCAGCAGCAGCAGGAAGACAAACAGAAATAGCAAAATTCATATTAAGGCAATAAGTGATTCTAGCCTAGCATGCTGCACAGAATTCAAGTAAGGCAGGTTGAATCAGTTAAAGCCGTTAAGTCACTTAGACATACTTTCATAAGCTAACAACAGGCTTAATAGTGCAAGAAATAGAAACAGGAAAGGAAACATACTAGTAATTACTTAAGAAAATCAGATTTCCAACAATTAGCACAAGTACACACTCGTCACCTCACGTACAAGGCATTTCAATTACCAAATATACCAATCCTAAGGAGAAGGTCCCCCACACAAGGTTACACAAGCCACTTACCTCGAACCGGCTCAAAATCAACCCAATACCACGTCTTTGCCACGAGTACTCGACTCCAAATGGCCCAAATCTATTCAATTCAATCGCATAATATAAATAACACTTCAAGCAATTGATTTTACAATTGAATTCTAAGCTATTACGCGAAATTATGTAAAATGACCAAAATGCCCCTCGGGCCGACGTCTCGAAATCGGGTGGAATTTACATTTTTGGAAACCTCCTCTCACGAGTCTATACATAACAAGAACACTAAAATAGGAGTCCAAATGGCCCCACAAATCCTCAATTAAAAGCCTCTTGAACTCAAGCCCTAATTACCCATTTTTCTCGGATTTCTTACCACTAATTAGGTCTTTAATCACATAAAAAAGAGTTATGAAGTCACGGATGTTACCTCCAAGTGATTCCCCTTTGTTTTTCTAAAAAATCTCTCTCAAAATCCTCAAACCCGGATGAAAATGGTGAAAGAATCCATCAAATTCGAAAAGGCAACTATTTATATGTTCTGCCAGCGATTTCCGCATTTGCGGCCCTGGGACTGCATCTGCGATCCCGCTTCTGCGAACACAATGTCACATCTGCGACTTTCATTAAAATGCCAGCTTCCGCATTTGCAGACCTCTAATCGCAGGGGCGGTTCTGCTTCTGCGAGTCGTTTACCGCATCTGCGGTTCCTGAGGAATTGACACAAGCCGTTTCTGCGGCGCCGTTTCTGCGGTCCCCTAACTGCATATACGAAAATACAAGAAGACCAGCAGCTGCAGCAACTTCAACTCCAAAATTTCCTCCGTTAATTATCCGAATTCATCCTGAGGTCCTCGGGACCTCAACCAAAGGCATCAACATATCCTAAAACCTTATTCAAACTTGTTCAAATCTTCAAAACACCTCAAACAACATCAAAACAACCAAAATACATTGGATTCAAACCTAAGTTTCTAAAAATCTTCCGAATTTCGCTTTCGATCAAAAACCCAACCAAAGCACGTCCGAATGACCTGAAACTTTGCACATACATAACAAATGACTCAACAAAACTACTGCAACTTTCGGAATTCCATTCCGGCCCTCAGATCAAAATCTCACTATCTAACCAGAAAATTCCAAAATTCAACTTTCGGCATTTCAAGCCTAAATTAGCTACGGACCTCCAAAATACAATCCGAACATGCTCCTAACCCCGAAATCACCCAACGGAGCTAACAGAACCATCAAATTTATGTTCTGAGGTCGTCTCCACATTGTTCCGACTACGGTTACTTTTCCAACGCTTATGCTCTCATTTAGGGACTAAGTGTCCCAAAACTCTCCGAAACTCAGAACCGAACATCCCGGCAAATCTAAATAGAGAAATAAACTCGGGAAAACTAGTTAATAGGGGATCAAGACGTAAATTCTTAAGACAACCGGCTGGGTCGTCACATAATATTGGCCTAATTATCTGATTTAATACATATTTAAAACCTATGTGCATTTTTAACCTTCGACCGCTTTTAATTAGTTCTGGAATTATTCTAGAACAAGTTACGATTGTCGTACACTTGTTTGTTTGGTACATATTGCGAATTGTGTCACAGGAATCATACCCACGATCTACAATATGTTTAATTTATTAATATTATTAGAAGTAATGGTCGAGTCACATGAAATGTGCACCCGAATTTGGAAATTATGTATCACAACTACGTCACGGGAGCCGTACCCGTAGCTATGATGATTTTTATTATAAACGCACCTAAAGCAAACTACGAAGGTTCGTGTTTAAACTAATTTGAAATTCAATATGAAGCTTCTAATTATAGATAGGTGTTGGGTAGACATGTTGACTCCAATTATTTTGGGACAAATTGGGCCAGCAGAGAGCCCATTAGGGCATTTGACCACAAGTTTTTAAAGAATAACAACGTCGACACTGTTTGGGCTATGAAATTGAGCCCCAGAAATGAGAAAGGCCCAGAAATCACACCAGGGATGATTTCGATCAGGCCAACCCATTTGGGCCAACGCCTGGCCCAATTGTTACTAAAGCCTACTGAAGCTCGACCCTCTCGAACACACTTATAACAAAAGATTGCATAAATCCTGGAAATTAAATGCCATATTATGGGTTTTAATTAATTAACAATATTAGCAATACAATATTAACTTAAACTACTAATTGATCCATTAACATCAGGTGTGTTGTTACTTCAATCACAACTGGAATTCTACGATAACTAATCTGAATATTTCCTAGCAATTAAACATTGAATAATCTTTGAAAGTGTATGAACTTAGACCTCAAAATTTTAAAAGAAAAGAAATAAACCATGGCCAGCATACTAATCAACAGACCCTTCCAGTGAACACACAAAAGAAACGAGCTAGTGACATTATACAATCATCTTGGACTTTCAAATGAATCCAACACATGAAAGAGGAACTACTAAAACCATTCAGTACTAATTGTCCCAGCATATTTACACATCAGAATCTGTCTATATCGAAATTTTGTATTTCTTTGGCAGTAATCCACAGACTATGAACCATTAGTCAACCAACTATGACTAAACAAAATGAATAAAGCTCAATCTATGAAATGATAGACAAACTTAATCTAAAATATCAAAACAACTATCCTAATGGCTATGATGGAAATTTCAGCAATAGTCTTTTTGAAGGATGCCAGATCTTCCATATACACCCAGAGTTCCATTTTAGCTTTGAATCCTAAGGATCTAACCATGTCAAATATTAGATCCACCAAGGGCATGGCTTCCCACATGTTACCAGTAATACTACCATACAAATGCAGCCAACAAATACAAGAATATTAGCCCAGAATGACAAAAAACAGTATACATAACCTAAATCCAACGGATACAAGTACTATGTTTAACGCACAAGACAACATGTTTATTATGGCATGAGAAACATTGAACTTAACAAGGAATCATATGGTCAAAGAAAACTTAAATGTTATTGCATTCATGAGAATGAATCTCATTATATAAAAACAACATCAAATAGGAGTCTCTTGCATTCATATCAAATCAGATTTGCAAATACTTAAACATAGGGTGAGATGTGTACCTAGCTGCTTAAGAATTGCTCCAAAAAATACTAAGTAAAGGTAAGTAGTTCAGGAGCAAGGAGACAGCAGTAATAATGAATAGTTAGCTTCAATACCAGATCACACTTCAGTTTTAGAACCCAAAACTCCAAAGGAGACGGCTCCAAATTTTAGTGAAGAAGAAGAATATAAAAGAGCTGATTAAAACAAGCTGGACTTTTCATAGAGTCTTCAGGTCTGTTTTTTGTGTGAATTAAATGTGGGGAGGGTCTTAATATATAACTAAAGGAATAAGGCATTGTCCTTTTAGATAAGGAAATCATTCCCTATCAGAAAAGGGCATCTTTCCTAACAGAAAAGGGACAGCTGGTTCCTTCTGATTAGCTTCAGCAATTTAAATTGGCAAAAGAGCCAGCTGTCCACATTTAGAAGCGTCTAGATGCTCTACTTGAAACCTTTATTTTACATCTTACAAATGACCCCTTCTTGTTTCTTTTTGTTCTATTACCCCCTAAAAGTTTCTAATGATTTACACACCATAACAAACAATCAACAAAACCAGCAATTATAGGACTAAAGTAACAAATAAACAACAAAACAGTGCAATTAAATCTTATAATATTAAGCATCTAAACAAAGAAAACCTAAATCAAGCTAAACCCTAGCGTGAACTAAGATGATGGAATCAACAAGCATTTTTCATGCAAAAAAATAGCCAAACTCAAAAGCAAACATGTTTTTGACAATTCAGGTTAATATAAGCAGAATGAAAGGACACAGAATTGACAAAGCGAAAAAAACTGTGAACCTTGTAACATACAAACTAAACAGAGACGATAATTATGAAGAAGGAAAATAAAGAAGAACAAAAACATAAAGGAAAGGGAATACCATCCTAGATAGTTGCCGACTTGGATCAGACTTAGTTGGGTACATGAACTCAGACTTAAATCAATCGATTGCTCTCATCAAGAGCAATTGACTGATGTAAGTCATGGGTTCAAACGACCAATTTTGCATGCCTAAATCGGAGATAGAGATGAACCTAGGGTTTCAAACCTAGATCCGAAATTAATAAAGTAATGGTGGGGGTTTTGGGAAATAGCCAACGGATTAAGTTTTAAGGGCGTGTGAGGAGTGTGAGGTGTAGTTTTGGGGTTGTTTGGGCGAACTAGGGTTTTGGGCTTCAATTTCAGATCTGGATTTAAATGATTTGGGTGGTGATTTGGGAGAAAATGGTGATGGATTAGTGTTCAAGGGGTGGTGAAGAGTGTAGAGGGTGAATTTTGGGTGTTTTGGTGATAGGCCGCCGCCGTGGGGCGATTTCTGGCAGGCGGCGGCTAGTGGTGAAGAGAAAAAGAATCAGGTTGGCTAGGGTTTGTGTTTTAGTGAGGGAGACAGGTAGATGGGAGGGTTTGAAGGGTTTGGAGGGGTCTAGGACAGTTATATGGTAAGGATAGGCTAGTTCCCAACCGTTCGATCTAAGGAGATCAACGACTAAGATTGGGAGGGGCTGAAACGACGTCGTTTGGGTTAGTGGGTGATCTGGGTTGGGTAAAAGGATTTGGGCTTGGCGGATTGGGAAAGGTAATTGGGCTTCTGAGACCAAATGTGGCCCATTTTCCAAATTAAAACAAAGCCTGCCTATTTCTTTGTCTCTTTTTTTTGGATTTTCCATTTTTTCATGATTTAAACTTACTCAATTAACTAAAAATCCTAAACTAAAGACCTAATTTATAAAAATAAATTAATTGCTTATTTTTTAACATAAAAATGACTAATTAACTTAGATTTAAAGAAAGAAAACTACTAATTTGTAACTAAAGCCTAAAAATGCAAAATGACCAATATTTTTTATTTTTGTCTATTAATGTAATTAATTAACAACTTAAACCTAAAAATGCAAATATCAGCCTATAAACGCAATGCATGAAACTTGAATATTTTTTGGATATTTTCTATGCTTTTAAAAGATTAAAATGCAATCAATTAAGCAAATATTCCTAAATATTTCATAAAAAATTAAAATAAATTAGAAAACATCTATGTTGTGATTTTGTAGGAGTATTCCGGTCATGTGCTCACAGAGACCAGATATCCCAGAAACTTACCAGAACTGCCCTGAACGCGCATTTCTCGGGATTAAGTTTCATGTTATGCTATCTTAGGATGTCGAAAGTTTCTTGCAAATGTTTAAGGTGGTCACCTACATTCAAAGACTTAATGAGCATATCGTCTATATAAACTTTCATGGTCTTTCCTATTTGATTTTAAAACATTTTGTTCACGAGCCGTTGATAGTGGCTCCAGCGTTCTTCAACCGAAGGGCATCATATTATAATAATATGTACTGAAATTCGTATAAACGAAGTCTTTTCCTAATCTTCTGGTTTCATCTTGATTTTGTTGTACCTAGAATAAGTATCGAGGAAACTCATTAACTCGTGCCCGACCGTAGCATCAATCATTTGATCGACATTTGGTAGTGGGAACGAGTCTTTTGGGTATTCCTTATTAAGATCTTTATAATCTACACACATGCAAAAATTTATTGTTCTTCTTAGGAACTACTATTACATTAGCTAGCCAATCCGGATATCTTACCTCTCGGATCGAATCGATATTAAGTAAGCGGGTTACCTCTTCTTTGACGAATTTATTCCTGGCTTCGGCAATAAGGCATTTATTTTGTCTTATTGGAGGTATGTTGGGATCCAAGCTTAACTTGTGCATTGCTACCTCCATCAGCATACCTATCATATCCTCGTGCGACTATGCAAAACAATCGGCATTAAATTTAAGAAATTCACTAAAACCAGCCCTGAGCTCCAGGTGCAGTCCCATCCCCAAGTGAAATTTCCTTGCTAGGAATTCTTCGAACAATGCAATTCTCTCCAGTTCCTCGGACGTGGACTTCATTGCATTCGTCTCTTCTAGAACTTGGAAATATCTCAACACCTGATATTGTTCTGACACCTCTGTCCCCGGACTAACTCCTTCTGGTTCGGGGTTAGGTGTTGGTTCCTGTAATTGTATACCGTGTGTTCCTTTCCTTTGCTACTAGAGACCGAAATTGCAGTCATATCCCTTGTTGCCGATTGATCACCCCTTATCTTCTTGATTTCTTTGGGCATTGGAAACTTCAACAATTGGTGAAACGTTGAGGGTACAACTTTCAAATCGTGTAACCATGGCCTTCCCAGGATGATATTGTATCCCATGTCACCATTTACTACTTCGAAGAGAGTTGTTTTCATTACTCCTTCAGCATTCGTGAGCAGCAAAATCTCTCCCCTAGTCGTCACGCTCGCAAGGTTGAATCCGGCGAGGAGCTTTGTTGCCAGAATAATGCTTTCGGTGAGTTTATCTTGCTCCAATACTCTCCATTGTATGATATTAGCCGAACTTCCTGGATCTACTAGAACACGTTTAATCTTAAAATCTAACACATTTAAAGAAATTACTAGTGCATCGTTGTGTGGTAGCAGTAATCTGTCTGCGTCCTCTTCAAAAGTGATATCATCTTCCCAAATCCTTTTACTATGAGTTATTAACACTTTTGTCTTTTTTGCTGCCGAAAAGGTGACTCCGTTAATCTCATTCCCCCTCCCCCCCCCCAAAGATTATATTGATTGTTTGGCGTGTGGGTTCTTCTCCTGCTTTCGAGGGTTCCGTGTTATCTCTGTTACAACAATAATTGTTCTTAGCTTGGTCACTTAAGAATTCTCTAAGGTGACCATTCTTCAATAGTGTTGCAACTTCTTTCCGGAGGTGTCGGCAATCCTCTATTCGGTGGCCATTCGTCCCATGGTATTCACACCATAAGTTGGAATCCCTTTGGCTGCGAATCTCATAGGTCTCGAGAATCATGCCTTTGTTATGTTTCTCATGGCTGACGCTGGCTCAACTATACTGATGTTGAAGTTGTATTCTAATAACTTGGGGTAAGAAGGATCCGGTGACCCCGACATTTCTTTATCCTGTAGTGATCTATTGCTGCGACCACAATCAGTCCTTATGTATATGGTGAACTTGTCTGCTGTCCTAAAGCTTCTACCACGACCTTCGGTCCACTCGTAGGGCAAAAACCGCCCCCTCGAAGTCCGTTTGTCCGCATTATAGTCATCTTTTGATTTTTCTCTATTCTTCTCCTGTCCTTTGGACGGCAATGGAAAGCCAACCTGATCATCTTCGATCCTTATTTTTGACTCGAACGTGTTGTGGACATCTGCCCAAGTAGTTGCTTGAAACTCAAGCAGGCTTTTCTTCAGTTTCCGGGAAGCGTCTGAACTTCTCGGATTCAATCCTTTAGTGAATGCTTTAGCCGCCCATTCATCCAAGTAAACCGAGAGCAACATTCTTTCTTTCTGGAATCGGGTAACGAATTCTCGTAGTAACTTGGACTCTCCCTTCGCAATCTTGAATATATCGGCCTTCCGGGCTAGAACTTTTCTAGCCCTAGCATGGGCCTTGATGAAAGAGTCCGCGAGCATTTCAAAGGAATCTATGGAATGCTCGAGTAATAGTGAATACCACGTCAGAGCTCCCTTCATGAGAGTTTCTCCAAATTTCTTTAACTATACAGATTCAATTTCTAAAGAGATAAATTATTTCCATTTTGCCGGCATTGTGTAGGTGGTAACATGCTCCTGAGGATTTGAAGTTCCGTTATATTTTGGCACTTCAAGCATTCTGAACTACTTTGAGATTAATTCTGATACCATACTTGGATTGTACTACAACTGAGTATACTTCTTTGAGTTTGGGCCTGTAACGACCCGACCGACCGTTTTGAGCTTTTACACCTTGCTCATCAGTTCTCGTGCATGAATTGCCCCGTGTGATGGATTGTGACTATGTAAATCGTTGTTTTTGGTTTTCAGGGTAATCGGAACGAATTTGGAAGAACAATTCTCAGTTTAAAGCTTGAAATTTGAAAAGTTCGACCCAGATTTGACTTGTTGGTATATGATCTCAGATCGGAATTTTTATGATTTGGTTAGCTCCATTAGGTGATTTGGAACTTAGGAGCGTGATCGAAATGCATTTTGGAAGCTCGTGGAAGGTTTAGGCTTGAATTGGCGAAATTGAGATTATGGCGTGTTCCAGTTGATAAGTGAGATTTTGATATAGGGGTTGGAATGGAATTTGGGAAGTTGCAGTAGCTCCGCTGTGTCATTTATGACGTGTGTGCAAAATTTCAGGTCATTCGGACGTGGTTTGTTTGGGTTTTTGATCAAAAATGAAATTCGGAAGATTTTGGAATCCTAGGATTGAATTTGATGTGTTTTTGGTGTTTCGATGTTGTTTTGAGCATTACGAAGGTTGGGACGAGTTTTAATAAGGTTATGGGATATGTTTGTTCTTTTGGTTGAGGTCTCGGGAGCCTCGGGGTGATTTCGGATGGTTGTCGGAGAGTTTGGGAAATTTGAGAAGCTGTAGAATTTTCTGTTCTGGTATTTCCGCACCTGCGGATTGGGGACCGTAGGTGCGACGCCGTAGATTTGAAGAAATGACTGCAGAAGGGGTCAAGGAAAAGAAGTGCAGGAGTCGCAGATGCGGTTGGATGACTGCACCTGCGATGGCGCAAATGCGGCTACATGGTCGCAGATGCGATTTTTGGATTTTAAGTGAAAGTCGCAGAAGCGGCTAATTGACCGTAAATGCTGTAGATTGACCGCAGGTGCAAAAATGCCTGGGTCAGAATGTATATATTTCACCCTTCGCGATTTTGTGAGGGTTTTCACCATATTTCATTCGGGAGAAAGCTTGGGAGAGCTAATTGAAGAGGGAATTCAAGAGGATTTCATGGAGGTAAGATTTTTGGACCCTAAACTTGTTTTTATGATGAATTTTAACATTTTGAACTTGAAATCTATGGAAAATCAGTAGCAAAAATTGGGGTAATTAGGGCTTGAAATTGGAGAGTTAAATTGGGGATTTGAGGGGCCATTTGAGGTCCGATTTTGATGTTCTTAGTATGTATAGACTCGTGAGAGGATGAGGATTCCATTAATGTTAATTTTGTCGGATTTCAAGATGTGGTCCTAGGGGACGGGTTGGAACAATTTCGTGATTTTTGATGCGAATTGGATATTTTTGAGTGGGCTTTGTTCCCTTAGAATATTTTAATTGTTATGTACTGATTGTGGCTAGATTTGGAGCATTCGGAGGTCGATTTGTGAGGGAAAAGGCATCGCGGGCTAGAGTTTGGACTGGATCGAGGTAAGTAATGATTGTAAATACTATCCTGAGGGTTTGAAACCCCGGATTACACATTGTAGTGTTACTTTGAGGTGACGCACACGCTAGATGACGAGTGTGGAGTTGTTCACCGTTGGGGATTGTGACTTGGTCCGTCCCGTTTGACTGTTAAGTCGCGTATTTTATTTGAAATCTTATGATATTCCATGTTCTAGAGATTTATATTATATTTTGGGTTGTATGCCATGTTTGGGGCCTTGTGCCGACTTGCTGAGACCCTTAGGGGCACTTTCACTATTTTCCTCACTTTATTTGTTTTGAAAGCACATCCTCAGTCATGTTTTACTTGTTTATCGTTTAAATCTGGTTTTATCACTTTATTTCTTAAAAATGTGAAAACTGTTTGGACTGAGTTCCCTGTTTTACTGATGGTCCGAGTGATCGTGAGGTCGATGACTGAGAAAGACCGAGAGTCTGATTGTGAGGTTAATGACTGAGAGAGGCCGAGGGCCTGATTGTGAGGATTATATTTGCCTGAGGGGGCTGGTTATGAACTTACTGTTTTTCACTCCTCCTTAAAATGCATTTTTATCGAATATGTGGATTTAATTACTGCTTTCACTCATCTTTAGATCGAGCCTCTATTGAAAATGTTGAACAAACATTTTAAATAATCTTTCATTCAAACTGAAGTTTTTTTTAACTTATGAAATGGGTACAAATTTCTGTTTTTGCCCGAGGGGCTGTATACGAACTAGGTTTTGCCCGTGGGGCCTATCATGGTTTTCATCTCTTTTATTATAAATGGTATCGAACCCCGACTGGAACTGTTGGAAAGAATTTTCAAATGATTTTTACCAAAAGCTGGATTTTAAAATGAGACAATTAACTCGTCTTCGGATTTGCAAGCCTGTTGTGCTTATTGAGTTATTATAAATGTGGATTCATTGTTTCCTGCTGCTCAGTCTTTATTTACTCTTATTACTTACTGGGTTGGAGTACTCACATTACTCTCTGCACCTCGTGTGCAGATTCAGGTATTTCGAAACCTGGTAGTGGGTGTTGATTGCTCAGACGCGGAGTCATCAAAGTTAGCAAGGTGGTTGTACGACGTTCGCAACACTGCTTCCGTTCTCATTTTTATTACTGTATTTGGTACATTTTTAGACCCTTGTTATTTTCAGACCTTGGTAGATGCTCATGATTAGTGACACCCCGATGTCGGACTTGAGTAATTATTCCGCACTTTTCTTTTTGATGTTCATTATGAGATTTTCAGTTTATAAATGGTATAAAAACAACTTTTATTGAAAAATGATTGATTTGGGAATTGTGTCGGCTGGCCTTGTCTTCACGAGAGGCGCCATCACGACAGGGTCCGGTTTGGGGTCGTGACAGGGCTTTTCACTACTGGTAGCGCACCCGGGATTTGCCATGCGGCCTTTTACTTCCCTCATAAACCGTAAAAGTTTATTCTTGAAAGGGTCATTCTCGTTATTGAGACCGGATTCGCTCCCCCAGCCCCGATGGAGCCGACTTCACCCTTGGAAGTGTTGTTGTCGGCCCTATGCATTTTTTGGTTTGCGGGAGCATCGGGAGGAATTAGATCTCATTTGTTTGCATTATTCGAAGTCCCTGACAGTGCCTTCTTCAACTCCGTCATAACCTTATCATGCCGCATGAGATGGCCTAGAATGATCGTATGTTGCTCTTGCAAGACCCTTACTGCGTCATTGATATGCTCCTTCTCATCATCATCGGGAGTTATCTCCCGAGCCTGTAGAGGATACGGCTTGTCATGCATCGGTATGGCATCATTCCCCTCATTGTGGGTGTCAGTGATTGAGTCCTCAAGATGAGGCTAACCCCCTTAAATCTCAGGATTGTGCGTTTTGTTAACAATGCCATTTTTGTGATTTTTCTAAGACAAAATAATCAAAACACATTAGTAAAAAAAGGCAAGGATCAACTTAATTACAGGCTGTCTAGGCCCAC
This sequence comes from Nicotiana tabacum, assembly GCF_000715075.1. NCBI lineage: Eukaryota > Viridiplantae > Streptophyta > Magnoliopsida > Solanales > Solanaceae > Nicotiana > Nicotiana tabacum. Next base: position 111,063,422 of record NC_134087.1, on the reverse strand, counting down.
GGTGGGTGCCAAACTATTTACCCGTAAAATGGTACAGTTGAATTTATACGTGATTTCTAGATAAGTGAACTAATTTGATCATGAAATAATAAGATAATTGAGGAATTATGCAATAATTAGCATTAAAATGTAGACAAAACGGCAAAAGTGGCAGCTCTGGGAACAAGGTTTCTGAGTACAATAATAATGAAATCAAAAGCGAAAAAGTAAGAATGTATTAAGCTATGAATAGAATGTAGTGTAAGTTTGCCAGAAAATTCATGTCCTTTACAATGATAACTGAGTTCACTATTTATAGTTGTGTCTAGGAAAGGAAGTCCTAGGATCGTGCCCTCCTTCAGTGTCAATTGTCAATTATGAAGGTCATTGATGAAGATGTAACGGTGAACATAAATACCAAATTCTTTGTAACGAGCCTGTTTAACCAAAAAATGGGTGTTCCGGTCAAAGCTTATTTTTAGAAGTACTCGGGCTACTGATAGTCTAGAAGTTCAATATTCTCATAGTGATAAGAAAGGAAATTAGGATATGAAATAGCAAAGTAATCAATAGAAAGCAAAAGAAAGTAATTGTATTTCAATAATAATCAGAACGTGTCTATACAAATGATATCTCTTTCCCTTATATAGGAATCTATAAGTACAATGTCTATCCCTTTTTATGACCGAATCATTATGAGCATTAATGAAATTAATGAGACATTATAATAGGTAATCGTAACTGTTCATGAGGATTCTGTAACATTTAAGATCATTCACGCTTATTAATTGATGATTCATGAATCTTTCCTTTTTACTGTCTTTTTACTGTCTTGATTCATTCCACTGGTACCTCTTCATGTAACCGTTTAGACTTGAGTGACCATATCTTTTTCTCTCGTGTGTGATTTGCTCATATTTGTTATGACTCGTGTCTCTTTCAATGTATCTCTCCAGTTGTCACTTTCCTAGTAATCCACGTGTCTTTCCATATCAGCCACATATTTAATCCCACGTGTAATATTTATTTTTACCAATGCATATAGTCCCCCCACTTGACAATTATTTAGCAATTGAATATTTGGGAAGTAGTATGTATTTATGGCGGGAATTTTTGCCGTCGTTTCCCATGTATCATTATATATTCTCCAGAACCAATGTGTCGTATGTCACTTTTATTTAATGCATGTGCCACGTGGCCGTCATCGATTGGGTTTACGACTCTTCAGCGTTTTCTAGAGCTTTTTTAGGGCTGCGTCTGTCATGAAGTGACTACATCATTATGACGTTTCTATCATGACCCACTTTGTATGATGGTTGCCTCTTCTTATAAATACCTCCTTATGCCTTTGCTTTCACGAAAACCTTCAATCTACAGTACTGTTCTTCCATAATAGTTCCTGTTTATCAGCTTGTATTATTTTCTTATACAACCATGTCTTCTCCAAATCCCAATCTTCATAGAGTAGTTATAGTAGATGAACTTCCCCCTTTTTCTGCTCCTACCAGGAGTAGAAGAGGTGGCAGATTACGTAGCTTAGGGTCTGTGTCTATTCGTGGTTCCTCTTCTCAACCCAGTGTTACTCTCCCTTTGTCTTCTAGAACTAGGGCTTCTTCTTCTCATAGATCTTTTGCTGGAAGTAGGGATTCTAGTGAACCTCTTCGAGAGCCCACTATTGATGAGATTGTCCCTGTTGAACTTTCCTTCTCTACTGATCGAGAATCGATTTGTTTACCCTTCCCAGATTACTGAGGGTTTGATTTTCTTTATGCTAAGTGAATGCCATTGGAAATTTGATTTCCCAATTTTAGACCCTAATGCAAATCAAAGGATCACTTCATACAAAGCTGGTTATTCCTTTATTTATACATATCCCTTTACAATAGGCTTCATACCACCTATTGATCCAGTCATTATAGAATTTTTCCATTTCTTTAATGTTTGCTTAGGACAGATTGGTCCTATTGTGTTGAGAGCCATGGCATGCTTAAGATACTTATCCAATTTGGCCTCTTTATCCTTTACCTTTTATCACTTGATTCATCTATATTCCCCCAAGTTGTTTCGTTCTGGGGTATTTACTCTTATGGCTAGGAGTAAAAGGGTTTTGGTTAGCCCTGAAGATGACAAGGATTGTGGCTGGTATGCCCATTTTGTTGCTGCTCCGACAAAAGGTTTAGTGGGTAAAGAGAACATGCCTTTTTCAGAAAAATGGAACTTTGCACGTAAGTTTTTTTTAAAACCTTCTTCTTCTTTTTCTATTGAAGAAACAAGAACTTGCAATCTCGTAACTGTGTATTTTTTCCTTTTTCAGCAACTATGGGAGCTATTGAGGAGATTCCAAACTTCCATGGTTGGGTAGGAAAATTGTTGATTGTTGCTACTATGGAAGGAAGGTCTTGGAAGTACCTTTCTAATAGGTTTGGTTGGAAAGTGAAGACTCATGGTATCTTTCCTTTCAATTTTCTTCCTTGCTTCCATATTTAATTGAAAATTTTCTAACTTCTTTCTTCGTTAGGGTTTCCCATTCGGGGTGTTAGCGCAGCATCTATTGATGTTTTAAGACTTTTTCTGTTTATGGCTCGAGCGATGATTTTGAATTCTTCATCAAAGTGAAAAGCTGATAAGGCACCCGGTTTCGAGGTTGAAGAGGATCAAGAGGTGGGCTCGTTAGTTCGTAGATCTCGAGCTAGGAGGCATGTTATTTCAGATGATGAAGCCACCCCTCCTCCAAGTTCAGTTTCCATGCACGAGCCTGAAAGTCCCACTTTGGTGAGCTCTGATGAAGAGATGCCTGCCGCACCTCGTGACTCTAGAGAACAGCTTTTTTCTCATGGGTTTGCTAATGAAGATTTTGGCTTTGTTTCTGAGGAAGCGCCTCTTGCCTCTTTTCCAGTATCTATTCCACTTGATTCTTAGTTCCCCGCATATGTTGCTACTGCTACTGCTCCGTCCGTGGCTGTTTTGACCACCTCAACTGTCCCTACTGTTATAACTTCTCATGTTGAAGTTGGTTCTCCCAGTAACAGTAGAATAATGAAAAAATTTACCATCAAAGTCCCTGAGGATGGTAATCTTCTGAAGAAATTTGGCCAAGCCGATGTATGGATAAAACCGTTGATTGGCCCAGTTGAGAAATCCAAATTAGAGAGCCACAACTCTTTAACGTGGATGAATGATATTGTCCATTCATCTTTAAAGGTATAGGCCTTAGCTTTTTATTTTGCATGTAACTTTCTTTTCATCTGTATTCGGTAATCATATTTTCCTTTTCCTCGTGTAGATCAACCTAATTGGCACGGAGCTGATGAAGAGGATCGTCCATACTGAGCAATTAATGAATGATTGTCGCACTGAAGCGGACAACTGGAAGGAACAGTTTGATGGCCTTGAGCTTGAGAAAGAAATTTTAGATGAGGAGAAGTGTAACTTGGAGCAACAAGTGAAGATAATGGCGGCAGAGTTGGCCGTTGAAAAGGCCACTTCCAGTCAAGTGGGAAAAGATAAAGTCCTCTTTGAGTCTTTATTTGCCGAGCAACTTTCCAAATCCACTGAAGAGATTCGAGGTTTGAAAGAACTATTGAACCAAAAGGAAGTTTATGTCGGGGAGCTTGTTCAAACGCTCACCCAAACTGAAGAAGATCTTCGTGTTTATTCTGACAAGGTTCAGTTCTTAGAGATGTCACTCGCCCCCTTACAAGCTTTTTATGATACTGCTTTGACTAAAAAGAAAGAGCTAATTGCCGAAATTGAGCAGTGGGAGAGGGATTATGAAGCCCTTAAGGATAAAGCTACTGTTGATGTTAGTTAGGCTTTCTTGAACACACGCCTAAAAACTTTAATGGAGGCAAGCTAGGAAGGCTTTGACTTAGCTGCTGAAATTGCAAAAACTAAAAAACCATTGAGAAAACTCAGTAGAGTCAAAACTTTTCTTCACCTGACTTTGACATTCCCGTGGGTGATTAACTTACTCCTGGTAAAGTTGTTGTTCAAACCTCTTCTGCTCAAGTTGAACCTCCTGATGCTAGTGATGCCATCTTGAATCCTTCTGATAATACTAGTTCAGAACCTGCCCATAGTGAAAGTTTCATTAAAAAGTTTGTCGTTTTTGTGTTTTTTTATTGGTTGAATGTTTGAAAGTTTACCCCTGGTCCTATTTGGGGGTTTAGTAATGTTTGAAAAGTTTTACCCCTAGCCTGCTTTGGGGTTTTAGTATCATGTAGTTGGGTTGGAACTAAGTTTATACCAAGTTTATAATATTACTCTCCAAGTTTTTGTCTAACTCTTATAATACCTTTATTTTGAGTTTCTGTACTACTTTCTTATTGGTTTACCCTTCTCTTATTTCGGGTTTTGAAGATAAATATTTGCCTTATATTTATAAGTTTGGGCTTTATTTTTCGCCTAATTTAATGTTCGGGTTTTTGTTTTACCCTTTGTTATTTAACTTTGCATTAAAAATGCTTCACTGTTTCGTGACTCTTTTGAATAAGCACGAATTATAAAAGAGGGCCCTCTTATAAACGATACTTAACGAAGAAGACATCTCAACTTCATATTGGTATAAACATACGAAAGAAGAAGTAGGAGTATATATATTTCTTAGAATGACTTGAGGAAGTTTTATATTCTTGAACTTTCAAACTGTATACTTTACATGTATTCGAGTAACATCTACAACTCTTTCATAACTATTTTCTTTATAATAAATTTTACAAAATTGAAGGGTATATCTTGCAACTCACGACTAAATATTACCTTTAACCTAGATACTCATAAGATTGTGTAATTTACATATGCGAGTGTATACTTCATCATAGGTTTTTGAATCAGGCTTGAATTGTTTGCTCTTGATTTGCTCGCTCTTAACTTTTGATTTGTTAGGTAGATTGCCTCAGGCTTGACTTGAATTCTGATTTTTTTTCCATATCCCATATATATATATATATATATATATATATATATATATATATATATATATATATATATATATATATATATATATACATATAGTCCCCCAAGTATTAGAGCTTTGAAGTATGAAATCTCGAGCACTTGATTATTCCTTCTATGTGGTCCATTTCCTGAAAAGGAAAAACATACGGGAATCTGAGATATAATTGTAGATGATGACTGCTTTTAATCCTTTTAATTTCCATAAGAAAGGTTGTAACCCAGACTGGGGATAATTTTACATTCTGCGTGTCTTTTAGGTTTAAAATTATCATTTGGTGTGGGCTAGCTTTGTGCCTATTATCTAAAATGGTTAGTATAATTAAAAAAGAATAAATTTAAACCTTGCATCAACGATACCTGACCGGGGGTTTTCCCTTTCAAAAGTAATACTTCTTCAAATGAACAATATTCCAATTTTATGGGAGTACTTTGGTGTCCATTGTTTCTAACTCATATGCACCCTTTCCTACAATACCTCGAAACCTGTAAGGTCCTTCCCAATTCAGACTCAACTTTCCTGCATTGGTCGCTTTCGTCGATTGAAAAACTTTTTTGAGTACGAAGTCCCCAATATTGAAGTACCTAAGATGATCTTTCCGATTGTAATATCGCTCAATAATTTGCCTCTATGCTGCCATCCTTATCAAGGCTATTTCTCTCCTTTTTTCAAGCAAATCGAGATTTATTCGCATCTCTTCCTCATTTGACTCTTCGATTGCTTGGGTGTATCTCGTACTTGGCTCACCTATTTCAACTGAAATTAAGGCTTCAGCACTATACACAAGTGAGAACGGAGTCTCTCCCGTACCCATTTTTGACATCGTGCGATAAGCCCATAAGACTCTTGGTAACACTTCTAGCCACTTACCTTTTAACTCTTCTAACCTTTTCTTCAGGTTATTAATAATAACCTTGTTTGTTGATTCAGCTTGTCCATTGGCCACAGGATGATAAGGTGTTGAAGTTATCCTTTTAATATGCTAACTCTAAAAGAATTCTATGATTTTCACACCTATTAATAGGGGGCCATTATCACACACGATTTCTTTTAGAACTCTAAACCGGCATATGATGTTTTGCCAAATGAAGTCCCTGACTTCTTTTTCCCGTACTTGTTTGAAGGCACCTGCTTCTACCCATTTGGTAAAATAATTAGTTAGTACTGGTAAAAATCGTACCTTTCCTTTGGCTTGCGGTAGTGGACCTACGATATTCGTCCCCCGCTTTATGAAGGGCCACGGCGTAATAACTGGATGTAATAACTCCGCTGGGCGATGCATGTTATTACCATATCGTTGGCATTTGTCACATTTGACCACATAGTTTTCTGCATCTTCTTCCATTTTAGGCCAATAATACCCTGCTCTAATTAGAGTTTTTACCAAGGATCTTCCTCCTGCGTGATTTCACAGTGTCCCTCATGTACTTATCTCATCACATACTCTATTTGAGAAGGTCCAAGACATCTTTCTAAAGGTTAACCAAACATCTTTTGATATAAGTTGCCTTGATCCAAACAATAACGGGCAGCTTTTCGCCGAAGAGCCTGAGCCTTTTTCTTATCTTCTGGTAGGATCCCGTACTGCAAAAAATTGACGATCTCGTTTCTCCAATACCAAGTTAAATTATTGAAATTTACCTCATTTTGATCTTGATCGAGTGTCGAATGAAACAACTGTATTATGAAAGCATTTTTTTCATTTGTCACTTCTGCAGCGGATGCAAAATTAGCCAGCGTGTCTGCTTCGACATTTTCTTCCCTGGGTATTTGCACGATTTTCCAAGATTGGAATTGTCTGATCAAATCTCATGCCTTTTCCAAATATTGCTGCATCCTCTCCTCTCTAGCTATGTATGTCCCCTGTATTTGATTAACTGCAAGCTGCAAGTCACTTTTGATTACAACATGCTCTATTCCGAGCTCTCGTGCCAATTCTAGACCTGTAATTACAACTTCATATTCTGCTTCATTGTTAGTAATTGGATGGAACTTTATGGCTTGCCTTATAGTTTCTCCCGAATGTGGTATTAGAACAATGCATAAACCCACTCCTTTAACATTTGAGGAGCCATCAGTAAATAGGGTCCAAATACCTGGATTAGACTCGTTAAATACCTGCAATTCTTTTTATGCCTCTATTACCATCCCTAGGCTGAAATCTACAACAAAATCTACTAAAACATGTGATTTTGTCGCAGTTCTAGGTTGATATGTGATATTATATTTACTTAGTTCTATGGCCCACTTGGCTAATCTACCCGATAACTCTTGCTTATGTAATATATTTCGTAAGGGGTAAGCGGCCACTATAGAGATAGGGTGACATTGAAAATAAGGCCTCAACTTTCTAAATGCCATTATTAATGCCAAATAAAGTTTTTCTAAATAAGGATATCGGGTGTCAACATCCAATAAGGACTTGCTAATATAATAAATTGGAGATTGTTTACCTTTGTCTTCTCGAACTAACACTGCGCATACCACCACTTTTGAAACGGCGAGATAAATGAGTAGCCTTTCTCCGTCCTTTGATTTAGCCAGCAACGGTGGGTTTAACAAGTATGCTTTTAGATTTTTGAGTGTTTGTTAGTATTCCTCAGTCCACTCAAATTGACTTTGCTTTTTCAATACTAAAAAGAACTTAAAACTTTTCTCCGAAGATTTAGAAATAAACCTCCCTAATGTTGTTATCCTTCCTGTCAACCTCTGCACCTCTTTTTTGCTTGTGAGTATATCTGGTATCTCTTCTATGGCTTTAATTTGTGCTAGATTTACTTCAATTCCTCAGTTAGAAACAAGAAAACCTAAAAACTTACCTGAAGACACGCTAAATGCACACTTCTCGGGATTTAATTTCATATTAAATTTGCAAAGAATCTGAAATATATCTGACAGATGTTGGATATGATCCCCCGCCTGTTGTGACTTGATTAGTATATCATCGATATAAACCTCCATGATTTTTCCCAAATGTTCTTGAAACATCTTCGTTACTAACCTCTGGTACGTGGCTCCAGCTTCTTTAAGCGGAAAGGCATGACTTTATAACAGTGAGTCCCCACCGTCTGTAATAAAGGAAGTTTTCTCCTCAACTGAAGGATCCATTTTTATTTGATTATATTCTGAATAGGCATGTAAAAAACTCAACAATTTGTGTCCTGCAGTAGCATCAGTTAGTTGATCTATGTGTGGTAAAGGAAAGGAATATTTAGGGCAAGCTTTATTCAAGTCAGTATAGTCTACACAAACTTGCCACATACCAATCTTTTTAAATACCACTATAGTATTAGCTAGCCAATTAGGATATTTTACCTTACGGATAGACCCGATTTTTAAAAGCTTTTGTACCTCACCCTGAATCACCTGGTTTTTGAAGGATCCTTGCTTCATTTTCTTCTATTTGACAGGTGGATATGTTGGATATTCATTCAGCTTATGGGTCATCACCTCGATGGTATACCTGTCATATCTAAATGCGACCAAGTAGTAATCTGCGTTAGCTTTTAAGAATTCAATTAACTTACCTTTCATCTCTGGGCTCAGGTTAATTCCGATGTAAACTTTTCTGTCCAGCCAATGTATAAACAACACCACCGCTTCGAGTACCTCAATTGTTATTTTGATGTTTTCGTTCTCTTCTGGCTCTTGAATAGTATCAGGCCTTGAGTGTACATCTGTTTGTCCATCTCCAGTTGAGGTTTGTGTTATCACCAGCTTGCATCTCATTTACCACTCTTAAAAGAATGATATTTACAGAGCTACCTGGATCAATCAAAAACCGTTTCACATTAGTATCATATACAAGTAAAGATATTACCAGCGCATCATTGTGTGGAATCATCACGCCATCTGCGTTTGCATCATCAAATGTTATGTTGTCTTCTTCCAAAACTTGGCGTACTCACTTTTCGTGGGTAACTGTGACTTTTGACACCTTTTTTGCAGCTTTATATGTCACACTGTTTACCTTCTCTCCTCCGCTATCGTTCTTTTTGGTGATGGAGATTTTGGTGGCTCTTGTCTGTTCTTTATGTATGCTTGCTTACCCTTCTCACTAAATAAATCAGTTAAATAGCCTTGTTTTAATAAGTGCTCTACTTCACCTTGTAGCAATCTGCAATCTGTTGTTTTATGAACATGATCATTATGGAACTCACCCTGGAAATCTGGGTTTCTTCTGTTGGGTTCGATCTCATTTCCTTTGGCCATCGCACCTTATCTCACATGCTTCTTAAAACAGCTACCAACTCAGATGTGCTAACATTGAAACTGTAACAACCAATCTTTGCTTTTATACTTTTGTCACTATCACGTATGTCTCGCTCCTTTCCAAACTTGGATGACGAACCTGCGTCTCTGTCCCTTGATCTGGAACCAGGCCTCAGGTTCTCCTATTTAGATTGTGAATCCCTTCCTGTTGGTCCCATATAAGGCTCGTACCTATTCTTACTAGACCTTTTTTTAGTTTTTGGTCACCTCGAACTTACTCTTTCATCTTCCCGTGACTGAGTGATAGTATCTTTTTCTATCCGTAGCTTCGTGCTATACTTGTTGTAAACATTATTCCAAGTTGTTGCAGGGAATTCTCGAAGACTTTCTTTGAGTCTCCTCATGGCTTCTTAGATTATTTCATTTAAGTTGCTCGCAAACGCCATGGCCGCCCAATTATCCGGTACACGTGATAGCATCATCCTTTCACGCTGAAATCTATACACAAATTCCCTGAGAAGCCTCGTATCTCCTTGTTTTGTTTTGCAGATGTCCTACATCCTCTTTTCAACTTTTTGAGCTCCCGAGTGTTCTTTTATAAACGAATCTGCAAGCTCAACAAAAGAATCAATAGAATTTTTTGGTAAAAGAGAGTACCATATTAATGCTCCTTTTGTGAGTGTTTCGCCAAATTTTTTGACTAGAACCGACTCAATTTCTTGTTTGGTCAAGTCGTTGCCCTTCACGCTAGTTGTAAATGCAGTTACATTATCTCGTGGGTCGGTTGTCCCATCATACTTTGGTATATCGGGCATCTTAAACTTTTTTGGAATTGGCTAGGGACCAGCACTTGGCTTCCAGGGTTGTTGAGAATATTTGTCAATATTTACTCCTTTAATCACGGGTGGCACACCAGGTATCTGCTCTATGCGATCGTTCTGCTCCTTGAGTTGTTTCTGCAAAGTTAATACTAAACTTTGTAAATCAGAATTAATTGGGATACCTGACCTTCCATCGCGAAATTCACTAGGAGTTCCTCCACTGCCCGAATTGGCGAGTCCTGAGCATAGATTCTCTATGGTTGCGGTGTTATTTGGAGGCAGAGTTGGTGGTACAGTTAGTAATCTGCTAACGAAAGCCTGAAGAGTATTATTCACATCTTCTGCAATTAGTTTCTTCAATGCATTATCAACAATTTGATCTTCCCCTTGTTGGTTATTCACATGTGACATTGATCTGTCGGGTGAGTTTTCTCGGGAGTGTCGAGGAGAATTTTGGAGTGAAGGGATTGGAGTGTCATTCTCTTGTTGATTTGGTTGGTTCAGCTTGTTTTGTTGGTTGTTGTCGTTAGCGGTCGATATGATTTTTTGACAGAAAAATAAATTTGAAAGTGAAAAGATTATCAGATTTCCGGTAAGGGAACCAATTTGTTTAACCAAAAAATGGGTATTTTGGTCAAAGCTTATTTTTAGAAGTACTCAGGCTACTGATAATCAAAAAATTCAATATTCTCATAGTGGTAAGAAAGGAAGTTAGGATATGAAATAGCAAAGTAATCAATAGAAAACAAAAGAAAGTAATTGTATTCCAATAATAATTTGAACGCGTTTATACAAATAATATCTATTTCCCTTATATAGGAATCTATAAGTACAACGTCTTTCCCCTTTTATGACCGAATCATTATGAGCATTAGTGACATTAATGAGACGTTAGAATTGGTAATTGTAACTGTTCATGAGGATTCTGTAACATTTGAGATCATTCACGCTCATTAATTGATGATTCATGAATATTTCATTTTTACTGTCTTGATTCATTCCACCGGTACCTCTTCATGTAACCGTTTAGACTTGAGTGACCATATCTTTTCCTCTTGTGGGTAATTTGCTCGTATTTGTTACGACTCGTGTCTCTTTCAATGCATCTCTCCAGCTGTCGCTTTCCTAGTAATCCACGTGTCTTGCCATATCAGCTATATATTTAATCCCACGTGTAATATTTATTTTTACCAATACAGGGTCGTCGCCCTTAATGCCGCAGAATATTCTTTATTAAATACTCCCGGGCGCAGAGCACTTAATACACCTTTATGAACGTTATTCCTTCCGGTGACAAGCGGAATAACTGCGTTCGGTCTTTGGTCATCCCCTTCTTGGATTTCACGTGTCCTTCCTTTAGATGACCTCGCGTCATATCATATTTTACCCTATACATTAATAAATATAAAATAAATTTATTTAAAATATTATATTAATTAATTAGAATTAAGTGATAAAAAAATATAAAAGCAACATTTTATGCATTTGTCGCTCTGGGCATATTACCAAATGCAAGCAACTGTTTTTCACATACAGTGCTACTCCATGTACACCATTTATGTTTGTTGATTGGAAGTATATATCTTTGAATATGTCCAAACCGATGATAAACTTTCAGTTAGTGGAGAGGCAGTACGTCACATGTGAAGTGTTTAATAAAGCACTTTCATGATATGTATTCAATTAGAACCATAAAAAATCCTGAGCTCAAATCTCGATGACTTCGACCATTGATATTCAGTTTAGTTAGAATCTTTGTGAATACCTAATTACTTATATACACTAATATTATGAATAACTTTTATTAATTATGAAAGTGGTTTTACGACTGTAATAAGAAGTGAATTACCATGTTTCGCATGTTACCAATAAATGGTTGATATCAAGAATTACTTGTCATAGCATGGCTTTTAAATAAATTAAAATGTATAGAGGTTAAAGACGGTGTAATTTATTTTATTTTATTTTGCATTGTCACTCTAATTTGACACATTATAACATGTTACTTATATTCTTTCCGAGTTACTAGTCAATTAATGTTTATATGGATAGTAACCTACAAATGACACTTATGTTATCTAATTGTATAATATATTTTACTGTCAGAAAAGAAGTTAGACTATTTGTGTCTATAGTATATAGTATATTAATATAGCACTATGCAAAATCTGAAAATTATAAAATTAAATCAGAATATTATTTGAAATTTTTACCTAGTTATACTATATAAGAAATTTATTTACCTATCTTCTCTATGTTTTGCAGTTTTTAATAAGTATCTAGGTTTTTCTTATAACTTGTATACATTGCTTCTTAAAAGGCTCCTACCCTATTATTAGTGCCTTCAATTAAGGGATTCAATTACATCCTTTCCTTTTTTTTCCCTTCACCTCTTCTCTCTCCTATTTTTTTTAAAATCAAAATCCCTTAATCTACGTCCAGAATCTCCATCTTCTCTCTTCACCGTTGCCTATAGCTTTATATTATAAAAAATATTCAGAAATTGTATGATAATTGTATCATAATTGTAGTTGAATTGTATAAGATACATCAATGCCTAAAACATAAATGTATCATACTTGTATCATAATTGTATCTAACTTATATCTGGTACATTAATACCCAAAATTATACCTGATACAATACTAATAAATTAATATATAATTATCATATTTGCGATACCAATTGTGAAATTCGTCACAAATTGTGATGACCTTCACTTGATTTACAAGTAAATTCTATGTTCTTAGACCTCAAAAGCCTCCTTTTATCTCACCTCGATTTGTGTGCGCAGTCCGGGCATAAATCCGGAACGCTTTTATGTGAAAATTTGATGAAAATGCTAATGTGGCCTTTAAAATTGAATTTAAATTGATTTTGGTCAATATTTTGGGTAAACGGACCTGGACCCATGATTTGACGGTCCCGGAGGGTCCGTAGAAAAATATGGGACTTGAGCGTATGTCCGGAATTGAATTCTGAGGTCCCCCGAGAAATAAATTTTTGAAGAAAATTGTTCAACTGAAATTATAAGAGTTTTTTTAAATTTAAATGTGTTTGAATTTGATAGTATCGGGCCTGTATTTTGGTTCCAGAGCCCGGTACAGGTCTTATATGGTATTTAAGTTGAGCCTGTAAAATTTGGTAAGAAATGGGCTTCATATGACGTGAATCGGACCCTCGGTTGTTAAAATTTGAACTTAAGAGTTCTTAAAATTTTCCTTTGATTTTGATGCTAAATTCATTGTTAAAGATGTTAATTTGGCGATTTGATCGCACGAGTAAGTCCATATGATGTTTCTGAGTTAGTATGCATGTTTGGTTTGGGACCCCGAGGGCTTGGGTGAGTTTGGATAGGTTTCGGGATATTTTTACACTTAGAAAAGTTACAGGTTTTGCTGTCTCAGGTGCTCAGTGATTTTGTTCTTCGCGAACGCGTAAGGCAAATTCCCTCAGGTGTCAATTTGTTCTTCGCGAACGCGGAGCTCAGGACGCGAATGTGAAGTTGTCGGGGAGTTACCCTTCGCGAACGCGTTCAGGCTCACGCGAACGCATAGGGTTAGTAGGCCTGGGGGAGGGAGTCCAAATTGCTCTACGCGAACGCGGCCCTTTGACCGCGAACGCGAAGACCTAAGAAGCTAAAGCTCCGCGAACGCGGGCCGTCCAATGCGAACGTGAAGGCCATTTGGGTCTGACCTATCGCGAATGCAGCAGGCCCATCACGAACGTAATGAAGGCCTGCCCAGCCTTTTAAAACAGTATCAAAAACGGGCAGAACTCATTTCTATCATATTTTCGAACTACTAAGGCCTAGAGGCGATTTTCTTCATACAAATTCATCCCCAAGGTATTGGTAATCAATTCTAAACTTTACTCTTTCAATTACCCAATATTTTTCATCACTTTTTAATTAAAAATCAAGAATTTTCATGGTAGAAATTGGGCATTTGGGTAGAGTTAGGAATTTTTGAATAATTGGAATTTAGACCTCGTTTTGGGGTCGGATTTCGAAACTAATTGCATATTTGGGCTCGTGGGTGAATGGGTGATCGGGTTTTGGTCCGAACCTCAAGTTTTGACCAAGCGTGCTCGAGGTCGATTTTTGATTTTTTGGGAAGTATGATAAAAAAACCTATAATTTAGCATTGGGGTTGAATTCTTTAGCATTTATTAATGTTGTTAAATTAATTTGGGCTATATACGAGTATATTGGAGGCGAATTCTAAAGGAAAAGCGGTGTTTGAGGCTTGAGTTGACTGTGGAAGTTCGAGGTAAGTGTTTGGTCTAACCTTTGCTTGAGGGAATATGTATTTTGCTTTATTTGCTATGTGCTAGTGTAGTGTACGACGTATAGGTGTGGTGACAAGTATCTATACGTCGGTGTCAAGCATGCCCGTGAGTCTTAAATTGTAATCGTTGTATTTCTTAATAGGTACTACAAATGCCTAAATTATTGATTCTCCGTGTTGGGCAAGAATTATGATTATCTTCGTGGTATTTGATTATTGTTGAGCGTTGACTCCAGTTGAGATTTCATTTGTGAACTTAATTATTGGTACAAGTTTGGTTATAGCTGATTCCCTTGCAGGGACGTATTTAATTCTTACTGTTGGTTCCTTGCCGGGATATGTTTATTCTTGTTGTTGATTCCCTTGCCGGGATATTGTTGTTTCCTTATTGTTCCCTTGCCGGGATTCTTTTGTGATTGGTGTTGATTTGTATATTGGGATCGGGTTGCATGCCGCAATAATATTATATGGGATCGGGTTGCACGCCGCAAACAAGGAGTAATAAGGGAGGACAGGAGGGGTCGGATTGCACGCCGCAACAGTGATATATGATTTGGATCGGGTTACACGCTGCAACAGCATTCTATGAATTGGATCGGGTTGCACGTTGCAACAATGTTATATGACTTGGATCGAGTTACGCGATGCAACAATAAAGAATAAAAGTGGACATTAATCCGTTAGTATTTTCCTTATTATTACTGATGCGAAATTTGAGATGTTTTTTATGTTTTCTCCTGAGATTCTGTTGGTACTCGATATTCCCTGCAGCATGTTCCCCTTCCCATATTTAACTACTAGTTTTCGTTATTTTTGTTTGTCGTATATGCTTTAACTACACAAGTTTATTTGGTAGTCTTGTCCTAGCCTCGTCACTACTTCGCCGAGGTTAGGCTCGACACTTACCGGCACATGGAGTCGGTTGTATTGATACTACACTCTACACTATGTGCAGATCTCTGTACCGGAGCTTTTGGACCTTAGAGTGGTTGCTGCCTTCAGTCTTGCGGAGACCCGAGGTAGTCCTGCAGATGTTCGCAGGCCTCGGCGTCACCTTCTATCTTTTATATTCTATTTTCATTTACTTCAGAGACAGATTGTATCTTTCTTTTCAAACAACTGCTTGTAGTATTCGTAGATGGTCCGTGATATTGTGACACCAGTTCTGGGTAGAGTTGTATTTTAGAGTTTTCGCACTAGTATTTGCTTAATTATCAGCTTTCATCTTCCGCATTTCTTTTCTTATTACTATTATTCCACTGTGGATTGCATATTAATTTGAAATTATTAAAAGGTCAAGGAAAAAGGGTAATAAGATCTATAACGCTCGGCTTGCCTAGCTTTCACGAGTAGGCTCCATCATGACTCCTGAGGGTGGAAAGTTCGGGTCGTGACAAGTTGGTATCAGAGCTCTAGGTTGCTTGGGTCTCACAATTCACGGACAAGCTTGGTGGAGTCTGAGGGATTGGTATAGAGACATCTATGCTTATCCCCCATAGGCTGCAGAGTTAAGAACAGTTTCACTTCTATTCATCTCTGTCGTGTGGTTTGGTTTCTCAATGCTAATTGAATTTCTACTCTATTCTTTCGCAGATGGCGAGAACATGTGCCTCTTCATCCACTGACCAGTAGCTCGAGCCCCCAGCAGCAGTTCCCATGAGAGGCAGAGGACGAAGCTGAGGTCGTGCTAGCGGCAGAGCTCAGCCCAGAGCAGCAGCACTAGTGGCGGAGCCTCGGGTAGAGTTTAATGATGAGGTTCCGGCCCAGACAATTTCAGTGGGCCCAACTCAGGTCCTAGAGGGGTTCATTGCTACCCCAGTACTCCAGGATAGCTCCGGTCCGTCTAGTGGGCCTTATGGAAAGTGTCACCCAGGTAGGCTTACTTCCTTTAGCACCAGCCATCTCTCAGGCTGGGGGAGGAGCACAGACTCCCGCTACCCGCATTTCGGAGCAGATGGCTTCCCAGTTTCAGACTCCAGCAACTTAGCTAGTTGGATAAGTTCAGCCGGGTGCAGTAGCTTAGACCGGTGATGGAGCAGCTATGTCTGCCGATGCTTTGTGGAGATTGGACAGGTTCACCAAGCTGTTTACTACTACTTATGGTGGTACATATTCAGAGGATCCTCAGGATTACTTACATAACTATCATGAGGTTCTTCGGAACATGGGGATAGTGGAGACCAATGGGCTCGACTTTGCTGCTTTTCGCTTGTCAGGTTCCGCCAAGACTTGGTGGAGAGATTATTATTTGGCTAGGCCAGCTGGGTCGCCTGCCTTGACTTGGGATCAGTTCTCTCAGCTATTTCTGGAGAAGTTTCTTCCGATCACTCATATGGAGGACTATCAGAGGCAGTTTGAGCGTCTCCAGCAGGGTTCTATGACCTCACTCAGTACGAGACCAGATTCATTGCTTTGGTCCGTCATGCTCTTATTATACTTACCACCGAGAGAGAGAGGGTGAGGAGGTCCATTGAGGGACTCGCTCAGCCGATTCGATTACAGATGGCTAAGGAGACTAGGAGCGAGATTTCTTTTCAGTATGCGGTCAATGTGGCCAGGAGAGTTGAGATGGTTCTATCGTAAGGGAGTCGTCAGGGGCCTGACAAGAGGCCCCGTCATTCAGGCAGGTTCAGTGGTGCCTCATTTGGAGGCAGGGATTCCTTTGGTAGGGGCCATCCTCCCAGGTCATTCCATTTAGCACTTCAGACTTCTCATGGTGCTCCAGGTGGTCGTGGTTCTCATATGCAGTATTCTAATCAGCAGTCCTACCGTACATCATCAGCTCCTATCAGAGCACCTCCCCTTCAAAGCTATTCTCATAGTCAGCCGGCACGCAGGGTCAGTCTCAGTTCCCTCAGCCGCAGCACTCAGGTGGATGCTTTGAGTGCGGTGAGTATGGTCATATCCGGAGGGCTTGTCCGAGATTAGTGGGTGTTCAGTCACAGCAGTAGGGTTCCAGTGCTATAGTTTAGGCACCAGGTGTTCCACCACCCGCTCAGCCAGCTAGGGGTGGGGGTAGAGGTGCTAGAGGTGGAGGTAGAGGTATTAGAGGTGGAGGTTAGGCTGCTAGAGGTGGAGGCCAGCCAGTAGGAGGTCGTCCCAAGGACATAGCTCAGAGTGGTGGGGCCCAGCCCCGATGTTATGCTCTTTCAACCAAGCTGAGGCTGAGGCCTCCGATGCAGTTATTACAGGTACCGTTATGGTCTGTAGTAGAGATACTTCAGTTCTATTTGATCTAGGGTCTGCATACTCCTATTTGTCACCTTATTTTGCCCCATATTTGGTCATGCCTAGTGATTCTTTGAGTGCTCATGTATATGTGTCTACACCGGTGGGTGATTCTATTGTGGTGGATCATGTCCATCGTTCATGTATAGTTGTGATTGGGGGTTTTGAGACCCGAGTAGATCTGTTACTTCTAAATATGGTTGATTTTGATGTCATATTGGGGATGGACTGGTTATCACCTTACCACGCTATCTTGGACTGTCATGCCAAGACTGTGACCTTAGCTTTGCTGGTTACCTCGTTCAGAGTGGAGGGGGACTCCTAATTATTCCACCCATAGGGTTATCTCATATATGAAGGCTCGGCGTATGGTTGAGAAGGGTGTTTGGCCTATTTGTTGTATGTTCGTGATTCTAGTGCTGAGGTTCCTTCCATGGATTCTGTGCCTGTTGTTCGTGAGTTTCCAGAGGTCTTTCCTACAGACCTGCCGGGTATGTCGCCCGATAGGGATATTGACTTTTGTATTGATTTGACTCCGGACACTCACCCCATTTCTATTTCTCCATATTGTATGGCCCCGCCAGAGTTGGAAGAATTGAAAGAACAGTTGCAAGACTTGCTTGATAAGGGCTTTATTAGACCTAGTGTCTCGCCTTGGGGTGCGCCGGTGTTGTTTGTTAATAAGAAGGACGGATCGATGAGGATATGTATACATTATCGGCAGTTAAACAAGGTCACAATCAAGAATAAGTATCCATTGTCGAGGGTTGATGATTTATTTGATCAGCTTTAGGGTGCCAAGGTGTTTTCAAAGATTGATTTGAGATCTGGCTACCATCAACTGAGGATTAGGGCGTCCGATGTCCCTAAGATAGCTTTTCGCACTCGGTACGGGCATTTTGAGTTCTTAGTGATGTCCTTTGGGTTGACAAATGCACCAACAGCTTTCATGGATTTGATGAACCGAGTGTTCAAGCCTTATCTGGATTCCTTCGTGATTATCTTCATTGATGACATTTTGATCTATTCCCGCAGCCGGGAGGAGCACGAGCAGCATCTTCGAGTTGTTCTTTAGACTCTGAGGGATAGTCAGTTGTATGCCAAGTTTTCAAAGTGTGAGTTTTGGTTGAGTTCGGTTGCATTCTTGGGTCATGTTGTATTAGCAGAGGGTATTCAAGTGTATCCTAAGAAGATTGCATCAGTTAAGGAGTGGCCTAGACCCACATCAGCTACAGATATCCAGAGTTTCTTGGGTTTGGTAGGTTATTACCGTCAGTTTGTGGAGGGGTTTTCATCTATTGCAGCCTTGATGACAAGGTTGACCCAGAAGGATGCCCAGTTCAGGTGGTCGGATGAGTGTGAGGCGAGCTTTCAGAAGCTCAAGACAGTTTTGACTACGGCGCCAATGTTGGTTTTGCCCACGGGTTTAGGGCCATATACAGTATATTGTGATGCATCGCGTATTGGACTTGGTGCAGTGTTGATGCAGAATGGCAAGGTTATTGCATATGCTTCATGACAGTTGAAGATCCACGAGAAGAATTATCCAGTTCATGATTTGGAGTTAGCAGCCATTGTTCACGCGCTGAAGATTTGGAGGCGTTAATTGTATACCATGTCATGTGAGGTGTTCACGGATCACAAGAGTTTGCAATATGTGTTCAAGCAGAAGGAGTTAAATTTGAGGCAGAGGAGGTGGTTGGAGCTGTTGAAAGACTATGATATCACCATATTGTATCATCCGAGAAAGGCCAATATGGTAGCCGATGCATTGAGTAGGAAGTCAGCCAGTATGGGCAGCCTCACGTATATTCCAGTCAGTGAGAGACCACTTACTTTGGATGTTCAGGCTTTGGACAATCAGTTCATGAGGTTGGATGTTTCTGAGCCCAGACGTGTTCTAGCTTGCACAGTCGCTTGTTCTTCATTGTTTGAGCGTATTCGAGATCGGTTGTATGATAATCCTCATTCTTGTCCTTAGAGACATAGTACGACACGAAGGTTCCAAGCAGGTTACAGTTAAAGATGATGGAGTTCTGAGGATGCATGGTCGTATTTGTGTGCCTAATGTGGATGGACTTCATGAGTTGGTTCTAGAGAAGGCCCATAGTTCCCGGTATTCTATTCATCCGGGCACCGCTAAGATGTATCAGAATTTGCAGCAACATTATTGGTGGAGAAGGATGAAGAAGGACATTGTTGCCTATGTAGCTCGATGTTTGAATTGTCAGCAGGTAAAGTACGAGCATCAGATACCTGGTGATTTGTTTTAGAAGATTGAGATTCCTGAGTGGAAGTAGGAGCGGATTACTATGGACTTCGTTGTTGGACTCCCATGGACTAAGAGGAAGTTCGATGCAGTATGGGTTATTGTTGATAGGCTGACCAAGTCAGCGCATTTCATTCCTGTGACAGTCTTCTATTCTTCCGAGAGGTTAGCTGAGATATATATCCGGGAGATTGTCCGTCTTCATGGTGTGCCCATGTCTATCATTTCTGACCGAGGTACGCAGTTTACCTCACATTTCTGGAGGGCAGTTCAGTGTGAGTTGGGCACATAGATCGAGTTGAGCATAACATTCCATCCCCAGACGGACGGATAGTCCGAGCGTACTATTCAAATTTTGGAGGATATACTCCGAGCTTGTGTTATGGGCTTTGGAGGTTCGTGGGATTAGTTCTTGCCTTTAGCAAAATTTGCCTACAACAACAGCTACCAGTCGAGCATTCAGATGGCTCCCTATGAGGCATTATATTGTAGGCGGTGTCGGTCTCCAGTTGGATGGTTTGAGCCGGGAGATGCTCGGTTGTTGGGTACAAATTTAGTCCAGGTGCCTTGGATAAGGTGAAGATTATTCAGGACAGGCTTCGTACAGCTCAGTCCAGGCAGAAGAGTTATGCCTACCGCAAGGTTCGTGCTGTGGCATTTATGGTCGGAAAGCGGGTATTGCTCCGGGTGTCGCTCATGAAGGGCGTGATGAGATTTGGGAAGAAGGGAAAGCTAAGCCCTAGGTTCATTGGTCCTTTTGAGATTCTTGATCGAGTGGGAGAGGTGGATTACAGACTTACGTTGCCGCCGAGTTTATCAGTTGTGCACCCAGTGTTTTATGTGTCCATGCTTCGAAAGTATCACGGCAATCCATCCTACGTGTTAGACTTCAGCACTGTCTAGTTGGACAAGGATCTGACCTATGAGGAGGAGCCAGTGGCCATTCTGGACCGCCAGGTTCGTCAGTTGAGATCAAAGAGTTACCTTTCTGTTCGCATTCAGTGGAGAGCTCAGCCTGCCGAGGCAGCTACCTGGGAGTCCGAGTCCGATATGCGGAGCCGATATCCCCATCTTTTCCCCGACTCAGGTACTTCTTTTCTATGTTCGTTCGAGGACGAACGGTTGTTTTAGAGGTGGAGGATGTGATGACCCAAAGATCATCACTTGATTTACAAGTAAATTATGTGTTCTGAGGCCTCAAAAGCCTTCTTTTATCTCACCTCGATTTGAGTGCACTATCCGGCGTAAATCCGGAACGCTTTTATGTGAAATTTTATGAAAATGCTAATTTGGTTTAAAATTAAATTTAAGTTGACTTCGTTCAAAATTTTGGGTAAATGGACCAGACCCATGATTTGACGGTCCCGAAGGATCCATAGAAAAATATGAGACTTGGGTGTATGCCCGAAATTGAATTCCGAGGTCCCAAGCCCGAGAAATGAATTTTTGAAGAAAATTGTTCAATTGAAATTATAAGAGTTTTTAGAAATTTATATGTGTTTGAATTTGATGGTATCGGGCCCGTATTTTAGTTTTGGAGCCTGGTACAGGTCTTATATGGTATTTAAGTTGAGCCTGTAAAATTTGATAAGAAACGGACTTGATATGACGTGAATCGGACCCTCGTTTGTTAAAATTTGAACTTAAGAGTTCTTGAAATTTTCCTTTGATTTTGATGCTAAATTGGTTGTTAAAGATGTTAATTTGGCAATTTGAACGCACGAGTAAGTCCATATGATGTTTCTGAGTTAGTATGCATGTTTGGTTTGGGGCTCCGAGGGTTCGGGTGAGTTTCGGATAGGTTTCGGGATGTTTTTACACTTAGAAAAGTTACAGGTTTTGCTGTCTCAGGTGCTCAGTATTTTGTTCTTCACGTTCGCGTGGCTTCACTCGCGAACGCGTAAGGCAAATTCCCTCAGGTGTCAGTTTGTTCTTCACGAACGCGAAGCTCAGGACGTGAACGCGAAGCTATGGGGGAAGTTACCCTTCACAAATGCGTTCAGGCTCACGCGAACGCATAGGGTTAGTGGGCCTGGGGCAGGGAGTCCAAATTGCTCTACGCGAATGCGGCCCTTTTGACCGCGAACGTGAAGGCCTGAGGAGCTAAAGCTCCGCAAACGTGAGCCGTCCAATGCGAACGCGAATGCCATTTGGGCCTGACCCATTGCGAACGCGGCAAGCCCATCACGAACGTGATAAAGGCCTGCCCAGTCCTTTAAAACAGAACCAAAAATGAGTAGAACTCATTTTTATCATATTTTCGAACTACTAAGGCCTAGAGGCGATTTTCTTCGCATAAATTCATCCCCAAAGTACTGGTAATCAATTCTGAACTTTACTCTTTCAATTACCCAATGTTTTTCATCATTTTTTAATCAAAAATCAAAAAAATTCATGGTAGAAATTGGAAATTTGGGTAGAGTTAGGGCTTTTTGAATAATTAGAATTTAAACCTCGTTTTGGGGTCGAATTTCGAAACTAATTGCATATGTGGGCTCGTGGGTGAATCGGTAATCGGGTTTTGGTCCGAACCTCGAGTTTTGACCAAGCGGGCCCGGGGTCGATTTTGACTTTTTGGGAAGAATAATAGAAAACCTATAATTTAGCATTTGGGTTGAATTCTTTAGCATTTATTGATGTTGTTAAATTAATTTGGGCTAGATACGAGTAAATTGGAGGCAAATTCTAAAGGTAATAAAAATAAGGCAATTCCTTGTAAATTATATTATAGAATTGTGACCTAAATTTTTTAATTCAAATTTAAAGATAAAAATATTGTAAAGATATTTAAGGCTGTAATTAATTATTTTATAAGCAATAATGTGCTTTTGCATTATCCAATCCTCATCAATCCAAGGACTGTAACAGTAAGGAAATCAAGACTATAGCGCAAATATCAGTTGTAATAGCAACATGACAATTTATATGAGTAAATAAATAGCACAAATATTGTTCATATTCATGTTTATATTTATAAATATCGCTCTTTACGGTTGTGCGAGGAAAACCTTTATAAATAGGATTAAAATTTTTTCTAATATAATGCACAAATTTAGGGTCAGAAGGAAAACTATAGGGTAAGTACATAACAGTAACTATTTTTGCCAATTCTTCCCGATGTTTTTTTGGATCATAATATAAAATAAGAGTGCTAATTCCCGGTTGAAATTGATTTGACTCGGTACTAAGGTCAGCCTGAATAGGTACACTTGTCTCCTCGGCCAAAGCTTTCATATGAAGATATCTAACTTTTATCTTAAGGGTGTAGCAATATGTGTCTAGTCAAACTTCTCGTCCCCTCCCCCCTTCCCCCGACCTCCAACATATTTAAAGGCCAACTCTTTGCCACAAGTTTTATACTTAGCCTTATTTTTTTTCTCTTAGTTGAGTAAAAATTGCCAAACAATAGATGTTTCTGTCCGTTTAGAAGGTCGTCTAAAAAAAGTAGGGGTAGTAACAGGAGGGTCAGATGGGGCATCACTTGGATTATTATCAGTTGGGTTAACTTCAGGAGCAGGACTAGTGGGTGTATCGTTATCCGATTGCGTTTCATCAAAATCTATTTCTTCATCATCATTTTCATCAGTAGTTGGATTACCATAAAGAACATTCATATATTCATGGTTTAATTGTTCACCGGGTGCAATATTATGGCAACATTATTTCTCGATAAATTGTAATAAACTATTTTCGCTATCAAGAATAGCAGGTGTAGGACGGGTAACATGTTTGGGTCGGGGAGCCGAGGAAAGTGGAGAAAGAACAGATTGGCCACTAGATTCATCAAACTTGGATTTTCCCTTATTCTTACTAAATATTTTTTTTAAGGAATAAGCTATCTTAATTAACCAAGCAATACAAAGTAAATAAAATAAATAAAACTATAATATTAAAACTTAAGAGTTGGAACGAGTTTACCGAATTGACGAACAACTTGTCGAAAATTAATTATTGTTGAAGACTTGAAAACTTCAATTCAACAACTTCATAATTTTTCATAAATTGTAACAATAAACTAAGCAATTATAGAAGAAAATTAGAGAGAGATTGATGATTTTGTGAGAAAAATGAAAGAATGGGGGGGGGGGGGTATTTATAGTTGAAAATAGGAAAAAATGTAATTATAAAAAGTTTGGGGTTAAAACAAAGTTGGAGGGTTAAATGACTACTTTGTAAATAGCCAACAACTATTTTGGCAAAGGAAATAGCTAGATTTTAAATGCCCCAACACGCAGATTTTTTTTAAAATTATGGCCGTTGGGACCGTTTGGAACCGTTTAGGCCCGCTAGGACCGTCCGGTCCCGGTCCGGTTCCAATCTCAAATGGTCCGGCCTTGCGGGCCTCAAGGTTTGGATCGGCCCACTTTCCAGGCCCACCTCCCCCGGTCCCGGTCTTAAACGATTCAACCCGTTTAGGCCCACTACCTGCCTACATGGGCCGCAACCCACTTGCCAGCCTTATGCAAACCAGAGTCTCCAGATATTTGGGCCGTGATTTATATATTGGGCCGACTGCTTTGCAATGCAAGTCCACTAAGGAATCCACTAAGGAAACCAGACTTCAAAAAACACTACGAAACGGCGGGAAATGCACTTGTAGCAGTTGCCTCTTGCGCGCGAAACGGATAGAATCTCTGCGTACAATCCATCCTATTTAAACAATTTACCATTATACTTAATCTTCGCAGTCTGTATTCGTTTCCCTTCCGACGAACGCCGCAAACAACTCTCAAATCGCCGGAAGTTCAAAATGCCGACAATCCCCGTCCGTCGTTCACCACGCATCTCCGGCGGCAGCAAAGTCGCCGGTCAAACGGTTAGTAGGAATGAGATCGGAGTCTCCACTCCTTCAAAACGCAAAATCAGATCCGATTCCACTACTGAAGACAATGTAGTAACTTCAACTTTAACTCCATCACCCATGGAAATCTCTCCGTGCAAATGGAAATCACCGCGTCGATGTGTCAATGACAGCCCTAAGAGTCCTCTTAATGTAAATCAACTTCTCCAATTACGCGATGTTTTCAGTAGATGTTTCCTATAGAAGGCATTTTCCTAGAGGATTCGTGTTAATTGATCTTTTTTCTCCTGTGGAATCCAGGCGAATCGTGGAGATAAAACAATAAATTTGAGCAAATCACCAGTGAAAAGGAGATTATCTGAAAGTTTTCTTGAGAAGCCTATATGGAATCCAAGAGGTGAATTTGATTATTTGGTTTAACTTATTTCTCAAATCGAGTTTGTTCACTGATATGGCTCAATGTTTGCTAGGAGTTTTTCAGTTTGTTTTTAGAGATTTGTGTATTCGCTGAATGTCAAGTATCTCTAGCACTAAAGAAGCACTATCTTTTTTTGATATAAATATAATATTTCACATGGAGCAAAATTGATATATATTAGTATCATATAGCATGTCTCAACTAGTTTGGAATTAAGGTGTAATTGTAAATAGTTACCGGCAATTTGACCTATTTACGAAATGATGTGATTGTGTAAATATGTTTCACACCATCAATGCACATAACTTAAACTCTTTCTTTAACTGAGACGTAATCTTTTTTAATTTTGCTAAATTGAGAAGGGTTTGAACTTTATATCTAGTGACATGTGATTTTTTGATTTCAAGTTGTGTTAATTGCCATCTCTATCCATAGATATGGAGCAGTTAAATGCAGTGAAGGAGGCATTGCATGTGTCTAGGGCCCCATCAAATCTGGTGTGTCGACAAGTTGAGCAGAATAGGGTTCTGGAGTTTTGTAAGCAAGCTGTGAAAATAGAGAAGGCTGGGAGTTTGTATGTTTGTGGCTGTCCAGGAACTGGAAAGTCTTTGTCAATGGAGAAGGTCAAAGAGGTCCTGGTTAATTGGGCAGATGAGGTATAGCTTATTGCTTGTGTTCCAAACTCAACTTGTTGGTTTGCGATGAATGTTTTCTGAGGGAATGAAGCTAATGCTTAATGATCTGCATTTCCTTGGCCAAACAAGTTCATCTATCTGTGTCATGAACTATTTCCATTTGCAGCATCCTAAAGTTTGAAGTGGTATAAACCATGAAAATAAATGCTGTCAAATTGCTAACTATCGCTTTTATAATGTAGTGAAATACCCGTACATCTTTAACAAATAGTACCATACTTCACTGGGATTGAGATAAGTAAAATGAGGAATTGGGTCTTCAAAGTAAAATATTCCTATTGCAGTTACTACAGAACCCTTGAATAAAGTAATAAGGGGTAATTTATTCTGATTCCCGGGCTTTTAGCTCGGAGATGGAGTTCATTTGACTGTATAATTGCAAGTAACTCTTTTATGAGACTCTAACATTGTTCTTTATTGTGCATAATCTTAAAACTTTTTGACCAAAAATTGTACCAGTTTTCAGGTCAGCTGGACTTTTTTTGGTGAAGTTTGTATTGTTTTCTGTTTGCTCTTCTTGTTTGATGATCTGAGGTTCTCAAGGATATATTGTCATTTATAACATACACACATACGGCTGGATTTGTCCACAATTGAGTGACCTTTGGTCATAGTTTTAAGTCCTCAGTTGATGGGGTTCATGTAAAAGTTCAAAGCCCGAGAGCTAGATCAGTGTTTTGATTTGGACATGTTTGGTTTTTTTATCATGTGCAAGAAGCATTTCATTTTGACTGTAAGCTGATCTTGAATAAACTCAATGGAGATCTTCTGCATATGCTAGTATCCCTAAGTGGTTGAGGGGTTGGCAAAAGATTTTCTTTATCAACTATCTTCCGGAGTTGCATATCCAACCCTCTGAAGACCATTGCTAACCAACTATTTGTTTTCTCATTTCAGTCTGGCTTTCAGGCTCCAGACATATTATCTGTCAACTGCACTTCTCTGTCAAACACATCTGATATTTTTGGCAAGGTAAATTGCTATTGTACTGATTCGGATGCTAAATAACGCGATGCACATTTGCTTACGTTTTGTTAGCCATCACAGATGCTTGATAAAATTCAACCACGGAGAAAGCTAAATTGTTCAACAGCACCATTGCAGTATCTTCAGAAAATGTTTTCTGAGAAGCAGCAGCCAGCAGGCACGAAGATGCTGTGAGTCACCTTTTAGACGGTTTTAAAAATTTCTACTATTGGGGACCCCTTTTTGCCCTTTCAAGATTCTGTTGTATTTCAAGTAAAATCATCGGATGCCTAAAATGTCAAGAAAGTCGTTTTAACTCGAAGAAGCAGTTATGGTGCTTGTTAGATTTTCTTAATCAAACTACTTATTTGCTTAATAATTGAACAGGTTAATAGTTGCTGATGAGTTGGATTATTTAATCACAAAAGACAAAGTCGTGCTTCATGAGCTGTTCATGCTAACAACGTCTCCTTTCTCCAGATTTATTCTGATAGGTAGGTGCTGTTAGACTAAAATGCTCAAAATTTCTTGGTCTAGTCATTTAACTTTTTTCTAATACTACTTATGGTATTGTAAACAAAAAGAGAATCTCTTATTCTATAATGGTTGCTCATATGACAGGAATTGCTAATGCAATAGACCTAGCTGATAGATTTCTTCCAAAGCTACAATCCATGAACTGTGAGTATTTCCCTTCCTGTCAGCTTTTCTTTCTAAATTCTTTTCCATCTTCGTTGACTCCATCTAGTTTTGGAATGAGAGGTTAAACAGGTGTTAACTTTTGGACCTAAGTCTTCAAGGTGTTAAAATTTTTGTGCTCCAAGCTTCTTATTGTTAACACAGAAAGTATAAGCTCTACAAACTGTCAGACCACGCTTGATGACTGCTGCAAAAATTTGTTTTTCAAATACGTCTTGACACAAGCAATTTGAGAGAGGAAAATAGACTAGCTTTGGTTATGGGGTTCTTTGATTTTCTGTATTATATGAGTTTTCTTTCATAAAATAAGCCCCGTCATCTCTTCTCAAGGTTATGTGGTACAAAAGGACCTGTTTTCCAATTAACCTCTCAATGCAACTAATGCTAGATTCCTTTTTGTATGTACACCACTACTTTATCTCTGACTTATGCTTTATTTTTTCAGGCAAGCCTGCAGTTATAACATTTTGTGCCTATTCTAAGGACCAGATCATCTCCATTCTTCAGCAAAGATTTGAGGTAAGAAAATGTGTAGATTGCTGGTGATATTTACATCCCATGTATGTTATCTGCACAAAGTATGGATGCAAAATCATTTCTTATGGTTCTGTAATTAATAGACTTTGTATTACAATTTGACTGCTTGAACAGGCATTTCCTTACACTGTCTTTCAGCCTCAAGCATTGGAACTATGTGCAAGGGTAGGTACTTTGACATCTGTGTTTTGCTTAGTTTGATTTCTTTTTATTTACTTATGCAGTAAGAGAATCCAAGTGGCTCTCATTTATCCATTGCTACTTCAAACCACTAATCCAAGATTTATTTATTTCAAAATAATTCTCAGTTTCCTACTTCTAATGTGACAGAAAGTTGCTTCTGCATCCGGAGATATGAGGAAGGCTCTATGGGTTTGCAGGTTGGTGAATATTGCTGCAAGATTGGCTGATCACAGTTTGACCAAGTTTCCCGATTCCATATAGATTATGGCCTAACTACTTTGCTATTTTATCTGACAGATCTAAATCTAGTTAATAGCTTGTTGTACTACTTTCCCTTGATTAGAAGTAATTCTTTCTTTCCATCTTTGTTTCAGGAGCGCAATTGAGATGTTAGAAGCTGAAATAAGAGATTCTATCAGCAGCCTTGATTTACCATCATTACATGGGAGAGTTTCTTATCAACATAGAGATGGTGCTTGTGATAAATCACCTATACACGAAAGCAATGTTGTGAGTATTAGCATCATTTTCACTTGTTATTATGGTTTTGAGTTTGTCAAACTACTGATTCTGGAGGATCTATAATTGAGAGAGTCGGTCTGGTTTTTATAGCCAAGTCATAGCGTGATTCCCAACTTCAGCATCTGCATAGTTTTCTTCTTGTTGCTTCTTTTTCTCTGATTCCATATTATTAAGTTTCCTCTAGATATTAATAAAATCTAGAATTTCAAAGGGTGGAAGAATGGTAATGGTACTGCAGACTAAAGTTAGTTTTGAACTTCTGCTGCTTCACATTTGTGCTCGTTTGCTCCCTTGAGATATCAAATTCTACACTATACCAGGCCTAGGGAAAACACGATATATAAGTATTTGAGAATTATCACTGTTACCTTTCTACAAAAAAGTATTTGAGAGTTATAACGACATTTCTAAGGCCTGAAGATCGGAATTTATCACATAACGAAGGTGTAAGTTATAGACCTAGGGACCTCATTATTCATATATGATAAAAGCAGACAAGTTTAGCTGAATTTTTATAAGCAATCACTAGTAGTATTCCAGCCTGCGATGCTACTGTTCTATATTCTCCCTTATCAACCTTCCTTGCTGCTTAAACCTGCTTAGTAACTAGTACTACTAGTTTCAGTGCACTGCTTGTTACTACTAAAACTTTCATTATTCAATGAGCACATTGTCCAGCAATATGTATCTAGTTCTTAAATAGCACTTTTTTTTTTTAATTATCTTGGCCCCTTCGTCTGCAGTAAGAACTTAGCTGTAACTTTATAAATTCTGTATCCTCAATTGCTTTTTCTTTTTACACTGCATTTTGTGTTTTGTTATAAGTTGGAACTTTTTAACAGGTTAGGGTTGATCATGTGGCTATTGCTTTATCTAAGGCATATAGATCGCCTGTGGTGGATACTATACAATCACTTCCACAACATCAACAGGTAAACATTCCCGGGGAAGATATCTAAAGTTCATTTGGTTTCATCTCCTAGTAAGTTTCTAAGTTCTCGACTACCAAAGGAACCAAAGAAGGAGAAAATAAAAAGAAAAGAACGATAGAGGAAAGCTATTGGATTATGGTTGAAGCGTTCAAATATTTGTCGTGTATTGGCAGCATCGAATGCAAGAACTAGATTCAAAAGTTGATTTGCATGCGATGTCTTTACTCTTTACCAAAAGCATCATCACAGAATATAGGATTTTAGTGATTTGCAAATCTATTAACGCTCAACAATAAGTGTTCAACGGAGCCACTTTTTTTTATGAGGTCCTTCTAGATTATTGTTGTACGGGCATATAAAAATCACTTGGTGGTGCTGAGTAATGCGTAAATATACTTTGCTGCAGATTATACTTTGCTCTGCTGTCAAGCTATTCAGGGGGAAGAAGAAGGATGCGACTATAGGCGAGGTAATTTCTGTTTGTACTATAAAGGTGAGATTTAATAGCATAAGGAGAAAAAAGATGTGAGACATTTTACAATCTGTTGCAGCTGAACATCTCTTACCTTGATGTCTGTAAATCAACTTTAATACCACCAGTTGGAATCATGGAGCTATCAAGCATGTGTAGAGTGCTAGGTGACCAGGTAAAATCTTGAAAAGCATGTAAACAACATGTTCTTCATTTCAGTTTCCTTTTCTCTCTATCTTTCTCAATAATCACTCATCAGTGCTTAGTTAAAGAATGGGAAGAAGCATAACTGAAGGTGTAAATAAAATTGCAGGGGATTCTAAAGGTAGGAAAGGCTCGAGAAGAAAAATTAAGTAGAGTAACTCTAAAGGTAGATGAAGCAGACATCACCTTTGCATTGCAGGCATGAACCTATTTCGTTGCTCTTGTTTTGATCTGGTTTCTTAGAGACACCTGCTAACCATAGTTGTATGCTTTTAACGGATGAAGTGATGCCACTAATATATGACACTGATTTTGGATCAGGGAATACGCTTCTTTCGAAATTGTCTTCAACAAGTGTGATGAACAACTTAGTGCAAGATTGTGATTCTCTATTATTTATTTCGTTGCTACAAACAGCCAATTTATGGTCCAGACATGAAGGTTAGTTTTTTCCCCTTGTAGTTTGCAATGCACTACTGGAACTGGATATATATTGACTCTGTTGTGTATGAAAACAGACATCAAACCTGGTCAATGCGGCTATGGAATGAAGGAACAAGAACATCTAGGTCCAAAGATTTTATTATAGTTGGAAAAAAGTTATATAGGGAAAATTGTGACAAAGAGAGTTGTAAATGTACACTAATGTGTAACATGCAAGTTCTAGTGTATTATTACCATATGCTGATTCTCAATTTCAAGAATCTCTGGATTAAAAATAAAATCATGTAATGCCACACTGTTGATTTTAGTGAAAGGGTGAACATTATCCTGAGCATTTCTTTTCGTAGAGGTCCCAACACCTTTTCTCCTTGGTTCCATAATAAGCAGAGCTTATGAACGTAACTGCAAATTAGTAGGGGAGCTACACTGACATTTTGTTGAGGAAGAGATTAATTTTCTGGGCTTTTTCACCAAAAGGCGAAAAGGAGTATCAATGAACTTTAAGCTAACTGGAAGCTTATTAGACTGAGAAGGGCATGCTTTTGCTCTCTCAAAATTGCCCTTCGTGGATTCCACCAACTCTTTGAACTCAAAAGCATCACTTAATATCATCACAAGGGAAATTCTGCACTCTGGAAATTTCAGTTTGTAATAAGATCAGCTAATCTCTTCTCCAACTATGAATGAAAGTTAACTTTCAAATGGATATCCTTATCCAGGTGGTCTAATATTTAGGACATCATTGCAAATTAAATTAGAGCAAGATTCCTATGAACCAAAGAGCTATATCGCATGCTGATTCTATATTATTAAGTTAAGGCCAAGAAGCATATAGCTATCCAGATGCAACAATCAAAGCCAATGAGAGGAGCAAATGCCAAGGATAACAAAAAGCCAAAAGTTAGAACTCCACTGAAACAACAGAACTAATACATCAGTGCATGAAACATCTGAATGATAGCAAACAAAATGGAAATTGTTTAAAAGCATCCTCCTAGACACCCATAATAGCATTCATCATTGCAAATATAGGACCTGAAGCCATCACTAGATTGAACTACTTAATCAAACAATCCGCCGACAAAGTCATCATCATCCTCCTCAGCAGGTTCTTCTTTCTTTTCCTCCTTGGCAGTAGCAGGTTTAACAGCAGGTTTAGTAGCTACTGGAGCAGCAATAGCTGTAGCAAACTTGCTCGGGTCCTGCAAGTTCAAAACATTTTGTTAAAATAGTGTCAAGAATAATGCATTAGTTAAAGGGCTTTCAAGAATTGCAGTTAGTGTTAACCTTCAAGTACTCTTTCACTTTTTCAGCCTGTGGGAATGAGTATTCTGTTGCTATGGCAAATGACAGAACATTCTTGTACCCGTTGATGAACATGTGAGGAATAGCAGCAAGAGTAGGATATGAAAGAAGCATAGAAAGACCAACAACATTGGAAAGTCCAGCAGCAAACTTAGCAATAAGATCATCTTCTGTGAGGTCAAGAACCTCAGGACTGAAAACAGAACCACTGTCATAGACAAATTGGACTATGAGACCATAAGAGAATGGCTTAATACCCAACTTAGACAGAAGTGCAGACTCAGAGGAGCCCACTTTCTCCCCCTTCTTTATAATCTCCACAGGGATGGTGATCTCAACAGTGCCCTTGTTGATTTTAGTTGGGATATTGAGTACCTAAAAAAAGGGGTTTTGAGATTATCCATACAGATAAAAACATGAGCAGCTTGGGAAATATTGAAAGAATTGAACCTGAAAGAAACTGGTTTGGGAAGGATCAAGTCCAGTGTTTCCAGGAGGAACAACCACATCAATTGGTGCAACCAGGCCAACGCGAGCAGGTGCTCCAACCTTTTTTTTGTCAATTGTTTAAGTTAGAATTCTCATACTTCAGATAAATAAAGTACACACTACTCAAAAAAAAAACAAGTGAAGATTGATAGATGTAAAACTATTTTGTATGGCGTTTAATCATCAAAGATTGCAAAACTAAGAAGCCAGATCACAAATGACTTGGGACCCAAATCAACTCATAAGCAACATCTTTTAAGGGGAAAAGAAACAATTCAATCAGAACTTTGGTAGCAAAAGGCTAGTCATTGAATACCAATCGATTTTGTTCTAGAACTTCATTTCAATAACAAATTAACGATTACCAAATGAGTAGATAAGCCAAAATGTTCTTATAAGCCAATTTGACCAGCTTATAAGCTTAGCCAAACACACTATTAATCTCTTTTACATATATGGAGGCGCTGATAATACAGTAGAGTTATGACCAGCAAACCAAAAAGAATAAAGATAAATCTTAGATGCCGAAAGGAAGAAAATGGGAAACGAGAAAGGAAAACGTGACCATAATTTACATTATACCTTGTACTTGGATACTTCATCGCTGACTTCTTTCAGGTCTCCTCTAGTGAAGATCAATCCCACGTTACCCTGTTACAATATTACACATGAGGCGGAAGCGGAAGAGAATCATTAAAGATCGCTAAATGCTATAGTTAGATTATCAATTACCATTCAATCCCAAACTAGCTAGTTAAATTGATGATATGAATCTTCTATATATTCTGCTCTATTTAGAAACATTTTTTCTAATCTATTTATGGAATAATAAAATGTAGAAATAACAACAATAATATTAATAGTACCACCAACAATAATAATAACAACAATAAACTAAGCCAAATTTCAGCAAGTCCCTCTACCTTACCTCTTACGGGAAAACAGTACCTATTCCTTTAGTCCCAAGAAACCAAAATAACAGTGATCCGAAAAGGAAAGGAAGAAAAAAAAGATCATCTCACAGACATGTAAAAAAATCCCAGAATTATTATTATGAAGCCAGATCTGATTTTAAAAAGATATTTCTCTATCGAAATAGGGTTAATGGATCTCAGAAACAGAAAACAAATAAGCTTAGTTTCTAGTCTGACAATTTGAACGTCCATCTCAAAAGAAAAAAAAAATGAGACAAAAATTTGTACATAATAAGAAACTACACACGAGCACTTTAAAGCAAAAAGTGTACTGATTTTTCTGGTCCTAAGAAACAAAACCAAAATAAGAAAACACCCAAATCTATATCCCACAACTAAACAAAGAAGCAGTAAGAAACCAATATAATGAAGAAAAAGGTGTAAAAGAAACAAACCACAAGGCAAGGGATGAGGGCAAGGAAAGCATTATTGCCGGTCTTCTCAGCATGGATCCTAATAGACCTCTTCATCATTGTATTTTTCCCCATCAAAACGATAGAGTCACCACGTAATCCCTTGCGGATCATCTGTAGCTGATTAGAACCCACATTATCTGCACCCACAATTAGGATCTGTTGATATGTGTCAAGAAGCTTGCATAGCTTCTTGTCATAGTTAACCTTCTTCTCAGCTTTTGTTACTTTCACTGCCATATTCTTCAATTCGTTTTTGAAAGAAAAGAAAAATGGTGGAGAGTGTGAAGGAGAAGTTTTCTGCAATGGGATTGGGAACCCTAAGCTAAATATATATGGAAAGGTGGTCAGGTTTGCAGGTTGCAGGGAGACTAGTGCTTGTACGTAAATGGATATACGTGCAGAAATTAAATGGAAATAATTCTTGAATGGGGAACCTAGAGATTTAAAATTCCGAAAAGAAGACTTTTAGAGAATTGAAAAAACAAATTTTGGAATTAGGAAATTGAAATGTTATCCAACAAATGTCCTTTGAAAGATAACCTTTTGTGAATAATCTTTTGATTTTTTATAAAAAGGGTTTTCTATGTGGAGGAAATATATTTTCATGAATTTTTGTCTTGATAAAGTTATTGGCTAGTAATATATTATGTCAATGTTTTAAGAATATAAAATTAAGAAAAATAACATTTACTATCATTAATAAAAAAAATTAAGTTCCATCATTTGTAGACCCAATTTACTTCACTGTATGAAATTTTCTAACATCAAAGGCGAAGATGGATGAGGACCAGGAGATTTTATAGTTTACAGGATTGCATGTGGTAACTTGCTTGACCTATTCAGACGGTTTGTTTCCTTTTCTTTCGCTATTTCGTTTTCACTTTCTTTTATTGAATAGGGGTTTTTTATATTGTTTTCCATTTTAAGCATATTGTTAAAAGTTGAAGGTTATTGTGATTTATTTTGTTATAAAATAGATCAACATTAGTCCAAGTTAATTTTACATGAATCAAATCGAAATAAAAGTAAAACGAGTTTTGTTGTTTCGGTTTTCAACGGGTTCTTTTTTCTCTTTTCAATTTTTAGAATATAATAAATATTTCTTTTAGTGAGGAAAAATAAGATAAAATAAATTGACTTTAGTTTAACTTTTGAAATTGTTAGTGTGTACTTGTAGCTTTTGAAAACATGAACATTTATCTGTATAGCTAGTCAATTTTTCTAGCTTTTGAAAAAAATAAATATAAAATGATATATATATATTTGTTTTTCTTGAGCACCAAGAAAGAAAAGGGTACTAGCTAGTTTGTCCTATTCATGCTCTTTTCAATTGGCTGGTGCAGTCTCACGAGTCCAAAATATGGTTCTTTTGGACAAGTAGCACCTTAATAGATGTAAAAAAAAGATGACATTTTTATATATAGTGCCCAAATACTGAGCGTTATACATTAACGTTAACTGTACCGTTAATGTATAGCGCACAGTATTTGGGCGCTATATATAAAAAACTGACACTAACAGTATAGCGCCCAAATACCCGGTGCTATACATAAAACTTTATGTATAGCGTCCAGTATTTGGGCGCTATATACCTTTTTCCTGGCCCCACCAATAATTCCCGACTTCAATAATTCAAAAGCATATAGTGTCCACTTTTTGGGCGCTATATATAAAAATTAAAAAAGAAATCCCGGCTAGCCATTTCCTATATAAAGAGGTTAGGATTGTATAGAAATTCATTCAAAAGGTGTATAGTGTAGAAATTTCCCGGCTAGCCATTTCCATACTCTTGTTGAAATGTTTATTGTTGTTAAATTCTCCAGCATTTTTTCATTATGTCTGAAGAGCGTAGAATAAGAGTTTCATTATATTGGGGGGTGAGGTTGTGATGGAGAATAACTCTGTGGGCTACAGTTTACCTGCTCAGTGTCATGTTAAATTGCCACTTACAATGGAGTACGATAAATTGATATCGTTGTTATGCAAAAAAATGAGTGTGAGGAAACGTTCAGTGATACTTAAAGTAACCGGAAGATATCCGTATTCCGTCACTCCGCAAGGGGTTGCTTTTTACTCGGAGTTTAACATCGACGATGATGAAACTTTGAGTGATTTTCTGAGGACTCCGAATGAATGTCGGGAATTTCTTGTAATCACAATGTTGGAGATGTACGTGAAGGCCGAAGACCTTCCAAAAAACGAGGTCGTGCATAGTAGAGATAACCCTCAGTCATCAGGTGGTTATTCTGGAGCAGTTTTTGCTGGACAGGTTCCGGATGAAAGAGTTTTCCTTGATTTAAACTTATCACCGCCGGCGAATGAGCAGCGAGAAAATAATTTATACCCTGCTTTCCATAATTCACAAGACGAGTAATAAACTTCAATTTTTATTTGTGTTAATTATATATATTTTTGGTGTATTGAATTTGTATTAACGCTCATATATTTAATAGGGGGTACCGGCCGGATATGAATTTTACAAGTGGCCCATCCGGTAGTCATCACCTAATTGAAAACGTCCATCGTGGAATTACATCACATTACGACTTGTAAGTTAAGTGATATAGCTATATGGAAAATATTTATTAATTCAGTAGCTTATATTTTTGTTGGCTGTGCAGTGAAAACGAGCAAGTTGAACCACCCGTACTCACTCAATTGCCCGAAAATGACGTATTATATCGGGATCTAGCAGATGCACAAAGTGAGGAACAGAACAGTGATTACGATAACAATGCCGATGAATCCGGAGACGAGACACCCTTTCCTCGTGAGGATGGTGATGCGCAGGATGAGGAGAAAGGACCTGATTTAAAGAGAAACCCCCCTAGAAGAAGAGTGTACGAGTTCGAAGTGTCGTTTCATTCAAGGGAGATTCCTTACATTGTTAACTTGCCAACCGTGTCGGATGTGGAAGCTCTCACAAGGGATTTTGATGAAATCCGGACAGCAATGTGGGATGAGTCTAGACCAACGGTGCTTGCAAAGGGGATGCTTTTTCCTGATAAAGCGCGCGTAAGCAGGGCTTATAAAATGCACAACGTAAAAGAGTGTTGTGAGATGCAGGTATGGGAGTCAAGTCCGATGGTATACAAGGTTGTTTGCCGCAGGTGGTTTTGGCCATGTAATTGGATGTTGCGTGCAACCAAGAAGAAGACAGGTATGTGGAAAGTGGGTAAATACATTCCCACCCACACATGCGAAATGGACACATTCAACGGGAATCACTTCAACTTGGATATTGACTTGATTTCTCTTGTACTTATTCCGCACCTCAAAGCGTCCATAAGGTAGAAAATCAAAGAGTGCATTACATCAGTCCACCAGGAATATGGCCATACCATTACGAAAAGAAAGGCATTTCTCGGGCGCAAGCGAGCATTTGAAATTGTCTACGGTAATTGGGATAAGTCATTTGCATCTATGCCAAAGTACATGGCCGCACTGTAGCACTTTAACCCCGGGACAGTTGTTGAATGGAAGCTTGAGCGGAGCCCGGGAACACCAGAATACATATTCAATTACGTGTTCTGGGCGTTTAAGCCAGTAATTGATGGTTTTTCGCATTGTCGGCCCGTAATATCCATAGATGGAACTCATGTCTATGGAAAATACGATATCAAGCTATTGATAGTCGTGGCAGTGGATGCTAATGGACAGATATTTCCTCTAGCTTTTGCTATTTGTGCCAATAAAAGCACAGAGACGTGGATGCTGTTTTTGAACCACCTGAAAGAGCACGTTGTCAAACAGCGTTCAGGTATTTGTCCAATATTTGATCGGCAGGGTGGTATATTAAGTTCTGTGGAGAACTTGCCTGCATGACAAGAACCTTATGCATACCACCGTTACTGTGTGAGGCACTTTAAGGCCAATTTCCAGATGGCACATCCCAACAAAGATCTACATGATTTGATGTGGATTGGCAGCAACAGACCACCAACAGCATAAATTCCGGAGGCATATGGATTCTATCAGGCAAGAAGACGAGGCAGCCTATTGTTGGTTAATGAGACATCACCCAGAAAAGTGGACTTTGCATGCGGATGGTGGCAGACGATAGGGAATTCTTACTACGAACGTGTTAGAGTCCTTCAACGAGTCGGCAAGAGGATTTCCCGTTACAGCCATGGTGCGGATTTCGTTCAAGCAGATGTCGGAGAGGTTTGTTGAACGGTCTGTAGTTGCAACGGAATTGATGGAAAGGGGTGTTGAATTTATGCCAGTGCCGATGCAAAGATTTGAGAAATACAGACGGCGAGCATATTGGCATTCATTTTTGCAGTATGATAACGAAAGAGGTATTTTTGAAGTTCGCACCGCTATCCATAATAATCGGGGTAATAATGTACATACTGTAAATGAATCTGTAAGGTTATGCTCCTGTGGGAAATGGTCCATCTACCACATGCCTTGCTCACATGCCATCAAGTGTTTTCAACGTGTTGGTTATGCGGAGACCAACTATGTTGATCAACAATATAGTGTTTCCAAGTACCTAAACACATATAGTGGTCAGTTGCAGCCAGTGGGTGCTGAGCATTAGTGGCCTCCGGAACCATTTAAAATGGTGTGTAACAAGTCCTATTTGCGTAAAATACAGGTGCAGAAGAGAACGCGTATACAGAACCAAATGGATGTTAGTGATACCGTTTATGCGTGCAAATGTGGTATATGCTTGCAAACATGACACGACCGTCGTAAATGTCCTTCAGCTGGTTTGGGTGGCAAAACTAATCAAGCTCGTGGTGGGTGTTCTTCTAGTGTACCTAACTACCCATGAGTTGATGTTGTAATAATTAGTTGTTATGTCTATGTTGCAAGATTTATGAAATAAAATTATGCTTGTTAATTATGATTTGTACTTTCCCATTTTACCTATTTAAATAATAATTTAATAAAATTATCTGTATACTGTCTTGTCGAACTGAAAAAGCTGACCAACTAACATAAAGTTGTCTTGTCAACATCATGATATTTAACACGCAAAATATAGCGCCATTAGATAGTACGTTATGTATTTAGCGCGGTTGAACACTACGTTATGTGTGTGTTGTCTCGCCTATAAATAACGGGATCATTGTAGTTATTTTGTGTGCTCAAAATTTACTAAAAGCAAATATTTCATTAAAAGTAAGGTTTTTTTACTAAAAGCAAATATTTCACAAATGGCTCAACCTCTTCGTCCACCAAAGTGCAAGTGTGGAAAAGCATGCTTGATGCAAAATTGTTGGGACGGTGGTGAAGTTGGACGCCGCTACTGGCACTGTATGAACCAGTTTTATAAGGTTCCCGGCAAACCTATTTGTAATTTTGAGGAATGGGTTGATGAACCATGTTATGAGGAATGCTACAGAGAACAACTGTAGTATCTTCATAATGCGTGTTTAAGACAACGAGAACATGAAAAAGAAAACAATAGAATTATTGCAGACTTGAGGGTGAAACTGAAAGAGGTGAGAAAAGAAAAATGGAAAACACAATGGAATTGTGAAGCATAAAAAGAACGTAAAAAAAATATAAACGGGAACTTGCGGAGGTGAAGGCGAAACTGAAAGAGGTAGAAGAAGAAAAAGAACAACTGGAAGAACAATTTAAGTGGTTGGAGCGAAGAATAAATGGCAACCTGGGCTAAACATTGGCATGTATGTGTTTAATGTATTTTTCATATTTCATGTATTTTTATTATGTTGGCCTGCTATGTTTGTGTTTGTGCTTGTGTTTGTGCTGTAGTAACGTTTTCCTTGTTTGTTGTACTAAATGTTATTTTAATTGAAGTGGAAGTTAAGTTTAAGTGCTTGTGTTGTTATATGAAACTACCAAATGAATGGGGAACTAAAAAAAGTAATGGGCATATTCGATTAAATATTGTGGTTAATGTATACAAAAATATTATTTACACCAAATAAAAAAAAGGAAGGCCGAATCAATGTGTCCTGCATCAGGTGTGTCTCAATGCAGCCGCTGGCCTGAGCCGTATCCCCTCCCGCCCGGGTGCACTATCAGGATCATCATCATCAAGTCGTCTCCTTATAGCCGGATGCGGCGCAGGATGACATGTATCGATGGTGTTGTCAGGTCCAGTAGAAGGCTACATAATAATATGAAACTTAGTATAGAAAACTACATAACAATTCACAACAATTTATATTCTCTTACCATCATCGTGTCTGGATCCTGAATGTAGTCATCTGTCGCAGCATCGCATGAAGCCTTAAAAAGGAAATTAATAAAGTTAAAGAAAATAAATAAGTTACAGTTAAAACAAATTCAAATTCAATACTAATAAACTCATACCTGCGTATGTGATGTGGAGCCATAACTCAGTCGGCGCCCACTATAAAAATCTTGGGTCAGTCACTTCTCATCAGTGGTAGACGGGCCTGGGAAGTATCTACCCCAATCCACTCCTTGAATATCTGAGCCCGTGATCAATAATTGACCCGATGGGGTCACCTGCGATGGCACTGGAGTGCGATAAATTCCAAGGCTGTAAGACGACATGTCTATCTCATGCATGCCACCTGCCATATCAGCAGCAACATCATCAGCATGAGCCTCAACGCCCCCTTACTGGGGACCACCTCCTCTTCGCCCACGACTACATCGTCCGGCACCACTAGCTCGTCGGGCACGTCCAGCTCGTGGGATACCACGACCTCGCTGGTACTGCGCTGTGTCCATATAATCAGCCTCGTGTGCCAAACGCTGATCCGATCGGGCTCGCTGTAGTGTCTGGGTAGCCACATCCATGAATCGACGACTATACTCCTGCATGACCACAGGATCGTGGACATGACTCTGCATCTGCTGCCCCCTATGATAGACGGTATGCAATCCAATTGTCTGCACAAAGTAAAAAATATAAACTACATATTTGGCACTAAATTACAGGTATATAATTAATAATAACAGAAAACATACCAGGGCCTCGTGTCTCCCGGCGTATGGGACGTACCGATCGTTTGCCTGATGAACTGGCGATAAAAAGTCGGAAAACAGTGCGGTACCATGCCATATAACATTGAATAGGAAAGTGTTGTCGAGGTGGGGCCAAGTCACCTCGCCTGTCCCAAGTACCCAACTGCTCGTCAAGCCATGCCATAAATGTGTCGTCCGCCCTGGACCGATCATCCCTCTCATAATGTAAAGAAGGCCATGTAGGTGACTCGGTATAGGCTGCGGCAGGCCAAATTGACGAAATACCTGCTCGGAGGCATGATGCTCGACAATATCGAGACATATGAGCAGGACAGAAGCCCTCCAAATATGTCGGCCGAACGTGCAATACGCTGGCAGGGTACCTATCACCTCATCACTGTACGGCGTCCAGATGAACTATCAAAGAAGAACACAAACTGTTAGTATGCGCAACACTAAGTTAATCTATAACAGGTAAGTTTAGTTAGATATTCACCTGTGCGTCTTCTAGCAGATCCAACACATTCCTGCAGAGGGGGAGATTGTGATGGGCATCATACTCTCGTGTAAGAGTACGACGTATAACCCACCTACAGGCTAGAGGGAGATGCGGAATTTCTACATTAGCCGGTAGCTGTGGTAGAGGTGGCTGAAACTGCAGTAATTGCTCCCAGGCCCAAACCTAACATACAAAGTTGACGTAAAGTATAAGATTAACTATAACTAGGTAGAATTGTAACTAATGGACATATTATTTGAATTTGTTGTCACCTATTAGAGCGGTAGAAAGCCACCAACGTCTCTCTGTGTGCCGATGCAAGCGCGACACATCTGCCTGTATAAATATGAGATGACAACACCACCCCAGCTGTAGATGGCTGTATCCTCGAACCGGCCAATATGATGCAGAAAACGGAGGCTCACTAGGTTCCCCGAAGTGTTCGGGAACAAGACCCCCCCAAGTAGAAGGAGCAACAGCAGCCTCGTATATCGCTGTACATCCACCTCCGCTGACTCGTCGGTGATAGTATGATGGATCTGCTCTAGGTGGTCTCTAATGGGGACCAACTGCATACGACTGGACCCAGACGCTACAGTCTCGTCTTCCGGCCTGAAACCCGTGAGCATGTACAACATATCCCAATAAGATTGCCGCGAATAATATCTCATGGTCACAGGCAGTAAACCTGGCAAGCCATCAGCGGACAAGCCATATAAAATCTCAGCGTCCTGAAGTGTGATGGTGGCCTCGCCGATGGGTAGATGGAAAGTGTGCGTCTCCGGTCGCTACCGCATAATCAAGGCCATGATCAAAGCCCAGTCGAGCTGTATCCGGCCAATCCTAATAATCCTATATAATCTCATCTCCTCCAGGTAATGGACCAAGCGGGGATGTAGAACTCTATGACTCAAAAACTCCCACAATAGATCCACTCTCCTGACCCGGAAAGTCTACGTAAGTAACTGTCCGTCCCATATATACTCGGATCTATGCTGGGGCTGTAGGGCTAATAGATCCAACGTCCGTGTGCCGGGATGTATAGTCGCGTCCATGTCGTCAACTGTAAATTAAAACAACATTAATTGTATTTTATTCTGTATATTAAATATTAATTTTTTGAGATATACAATTTTTAGCGTTATACAAAAATTATACCTATGAGTTTCAGGCTCGATATTGAATCCCAGTAGCACCAAACTATCATTAATAATTATGTGTTTGTTTTATAATTTAAATTCATATTTTTTAATAACTTAATTGTACAAATTATATATATATATATATATATATATATATATATATATATATATATATATATACATATACATATACATATACATATATATACATATACATATATATATATATATTTTTATATATATATACCTATGGGTTCCGGGCTCGATATTTTGAGGCCCAGTGGCACCAAACTATCATTAATAATTATGTGTTTGTTTTATAATTTAAATTCATATTTTTAATAACTTAATTGTACAAATTATATATATATATATATATATATATATAGCACCAAACTATCATTAATAATTATGTGTTTGTTTTATAATTTAAATTCATATTTTTTAATAACTTAATTGTATAATTTAAATTCATATTTTTTAATAATTTAATTGTACAAATTATATATATATGTGGGGGTTCCGGGTTCGATATTTTGAGGCCTAGTGGCACCAAACTATCATTAATAATTATGTGTTTGTTTTATAATTTAAATTCATATTTTTTAATAACTTAATTGTACAAATTATATATATATATATATACCTATCTATGGGTTCCGGGCTTGATATTTTGAGGCCCAGTGGCACCAAATTAACATTAGTAATTATGTGTGTTGATACAATTATTAACTTAATTGTACAAAGTTTGCATTTCAACTACCAGTATAAGATACTTAAACAAAAGAAATTCTAAGCTAAAATACTACACATTACTACGCTACAAGGCTCTAAATTTTACTACGCTAAAAGGGTCTACATTTTACTACGCTAAAAAGGTCTAGATTTTACTACGCTAAAAAATAATCTAAACTAAACATAAACAACAAATAAATTTAATTGCAAATAAAACACAAAACGACATGTAAACACATATATATAAATCAGGATATTAACAGACAAATTTATTTGACAAATTTATATTTTTTTATAAAACATTAATATTAAATCCGGATAAATTTAACATACTAGTTTTGAAAAAAAAAACACAAACCGAAATAGAACACATACAAATCAAATAATATGCATTATTATAAAAGTTTCAACTTAAAATAAACCGAAATACCTCGATTTAGAATTTTCGGAAAGCAAATAGATTGAATTTTTGACTCCGGAAGTGTGAATCAACAATAATACGAAGCTCTACTCGAATGCGGGACCTATGTTCTTCATCTTTTATGTGACGGGGGACCCAAAATTTTTTTTATTTTTTTTTAAAATGGTGGGGCAGCGAGTATGGGAGTGGGGGACCAAGAAAAAGAATATGTAAAATATTGAGGAAGTAGAAGCAAAATCGTCATCTTGAAGAAGACGATCGATTTCTAAAAAATATGTATAGCGCCGAGTATTTGGGTGCTATACTGTTAGTGTCAGCTTTTTATATATAGCGCCCAAATACTGGGCGTTATACATTAGCGACACAGTTAATGTTAATGTATAGCGCCCAATATTTGGGCGCTATATATAAAAATGTCATCTTTTTTTCTTACACCTATTAAGATGTTACTTGTCCAAAAAAACCACATTTTGGTTCCGGACTCCAGTCTCGCTGGAATGCTACTTCAGTACTAGCAAAAAGAAAAGACGCATTTAATTTTCTGGTCGCTACTTATTTTGTTCCATTCATGAAAAGAGAAATAAGTTTCATGTTCCTTTGTTCTTCTCGTAATCCTAGTTGCGTTATATTGTCACAATCAAGTTCCCATTTTGGTATACCTTTGGTCTCGTGATTTTTTTATTCGATTTGAAAGGTCTTTTATTTATACGTAAATCTTGGTATCATTTGTGAAGGTTTGTTTCGATAATTGTTTCTAATATTGCCTTTTGCTTAGGTCTTACTTGGAACTTATGGGTTCTTACAAGTGGAAGGAGTTTTAAGATCCTATTTATTGAGTATTTGTAATGTGTTATAAATAGAATTCTATTTAAGGTGAATGTCTATATTTAGAGAAATTCTAAGGTTTATTGCTTGGTGGCTAAGCCAATCTCTCCCTATAAATAGAGGGTTCTATTCCATTATAATTCATCCCAATATCAATAAGAATTCTCTCTCTGCTTTTCTCTGCAATACCATTCTTCTTCTTTTATTGTTTTATAACACGTTATCAGCACGAGACTCTAATCAATTGAGTAGTTTTGGGATTGAGCATAATGATTGTCAATTGTTCTTTGAACTTCCTTCATGATTAAATTCTGAATTTAAGGTAAGTATTTTACTTTTCTCTTTCAAATTCTTGACATTCTATACTTTGATTTTAAATACAAGCAAATACGATAAATTTTGATTGCAACTCTAATGGAGTTTGAA
This sequence comes from Nicotiana tabacum, assembly GCF_000715075.1. Lineage (NCBI taxonomy): Eukaryota > Viridiplantae > Streptophyta > Magnoliopsida > Solanales > Solanaceae > Nicotiana > Nicotiana tabacum. The sequence continues at coordinate 111,018,644 of NC_134087.1, read as the reverse complement.
AGAAATTATAACCACCCAAAGTGGTAAAATTTCTGTGCCTTGCCATGATCAAATTCGTGTATGATTGTGGGCAAAGAATTAAAAACTCGTCCCATTGAATTTGCTCCATTCTCATTCCCTTTAGAGAATATGATAGCAGTATGTGATAAGTCTGAAAGAAGATAAAATTACTACTATGAATGTATCAATGGATGTGGACGTGGCAATAGACGAATAAATTATAATCGTCATCATTGAGTAATGAGAATAATAAGGATTCTCAAAATAATCCTTCACTCTGTGAAAGTAATGTTTGTCATCGATTTGACATGAGATTTTATAAAGCACATATAGATGATTATGGTCCATTCATGATGTGAATGTGACAACATCTTATTTATGAATACATATTCATTCTTGGAAGAATATGAACGTGCTAGTGGTAGTGAATATACCATACTCACCTCTAGAAGGAGGTTTAAGATGATATAAGAAAATAATGTCATTATTATGGCATGAATGGTCATTGGTCACGTACCTATTGTACGCCAAAACATTTTGGCAATGTGATTATTAAAGGACAACAATAATGCAAGAAACATATCTTGCATATAATTTTGACCATGACCATAATGGTATAACTTTCTCCTTGAAAGAGATATATGACCATATGAATGTTGATGAATATGTGGTAGTACAAAATTAATTGAGAGCTCTGGAAGATCCAATTATACTATTTTGGAGAAACACAATTGATTACCAATAAGGTATTGTGTTGTAGTAAGTCTCAAAGAAACTTATTCAGTTTCTAAAGTATTCGCGAAAGCGGTTGGTTATATTGAGACTATAAATAAAGGAAGATTTAATATCTTCTCTTACTACAACTTGTAGCGGAATAATATTTATGTGAAAAGTTACCCGTTTTATTCTCCAGTTTGTACTACACAAATAAAAGAATACCACAATAAAATAGAACTTTATTGATATAAAACCCATATCATAATAAATTTGGAGTTTATTGATATCCAGTTGACATAGCTGGTTTAGCCATATCAATTTAAGTATGATGTGCAAAAATAATAGAGAATTCACATGGGTAACTATTAAAGAACTAGAAAGTTCTTTACGAATTCTATTATATTGCTTATTCTCATTAATTAATTGACCAACTAAAGTTGGGATTGAATCCCATAAATTTTGAAAATATCAAAGGTGAATATGGGCCCATTCATCTGCCATGTATACCACATAGGATGCATCTATGAGATGGTTACATGTGCGATTATTATTAACCCGCAACATGGTGTTTGCGAGGTAACTTGCTCAATAATTTGATTTAGAGCATAATTTCCAGATTTTTTATTCAAGAAGTTCATCTTGATAAGTTGGTTTACATCACAGCTGGTTTAGCAAAATAATTTATTGAGTGCCTCCACTTAATAGCTAAATTGTTGCTGATGAGAACAAAGTTATCTATATCAGTTTGATATAGGTCATATACGAAAATATATTATATTCTCCCTTCATAAGTGGTTCGGGGTCAGGAACCAAATAATTCCATCTTATTATTATTGATGTGCGGTGTATATTTTGATTAACATCATGACACACAAAGATGGGCTTTCAAAGTTGAGAAAGCAAGTTAGTTTTTCTAACATGAGGGGGAGACATGATAAACAGTTGAGAAAAAGTTACTTGGAATTTATTATCATTTGTATATCTAGATCCTCAAATACGATAATATGAACTTGAAGTTCATAAAAGATAATTCATCTGCAATATATTGCAAAGTATGCTAGACGCATTTGCTGACCCAAAGAAAGTAATTATATTCTCATTGCAAATGCTCCTATTAAGTCCTAGAAGGACAAAGTCTATGGTACGCTTAAACCATATAGACAAATCGGTTTCAAATAAAACTTATTGATAAAGAAGATGTGCAAATGATCAAAGTGATCATAATAAGGAGGCAAGTGATCTAGAAAATCACATGACATAACACTTCATAAAATCTCATGAGAGATTCAGGTACCTGAAAATATGAATGAAGAGATCTCTATGTTATGTCTTTATGAAAAAATGTTGGAATCGATATAAAATGTTCGTCGATGACATCTATCATAGCGCTAAGTATATATGAGGATCTTAAGTGTATCGAATATAGACACAAAATTTTTGGCCAAATAGAAGAGACGCAATTCGAATAGAATTGGTTTCATATGAAAGATAAGTATTTGGACCTGCAGTTCAAACACTTGAAAGTATAAAGTCAATGGTGTGTGCAATCACTTTTATTTATCTTATATGTCTAGCATGACATAAAAATTTGATATACATCTAAAATCTATTCTATGGCTTATATGACTTAACTTATATGACAATCCATGAAGGATTTAAGTCGCTTAAAGTATATACAATTCTTGGTCTTGAAGTACCACATCCTAAGTGCAATTTGTGCACATATGTATCTTGCTATAACTATAAGCATGATAATGTGATAGCGAGAATACCTCTATGGAGATATCGAAAAGGCCATTCTACGGAAGTTTATGAAGACATTACATCTCTATCAAGAATGATGATTTCAAGATGCAATATATTCATTCAAGTTAATATGACTGATTTATTTATCAAATCTCTACCAACGATCTCTTGAAGATGGTGCACAAGATTGGAATGTGAAGACTCAAGGATGTAAATTGATGCTTTTATCAGGGGAGTTAATGCGCGTTGTACTCTTTTTCCCTTACAAGGTTTTGTCCCACTGGGTTTTTCTTGCAAGATTTTTAATGAGGCAACCAAAAAGCGTATTGTTAGATATGTGTACTCTTTTTCCTTCTCTAGAATTGTTTTTCACTGGGTTTTATTTTAGTTAAGGTTTTAACGATGCACATTATCTGTTGAATAGACATTCAAGGGGGAGTGTTATAAATAGAATTCTATTTAAGGTGAATGTCTATATTTAGAGAGATTCTAGGGTTTATTGCTTGGTGGCTAAGCCAATCTCTCCCTATAAATAGAGGGTTCTATTCCATTGTAATTCATCCCAATTTCAATAAGAATTCCCTCTCTGCTTTTCTCTGCAATACTATTCTTCTTCTTTTATTGTTTCATAACATAATGTATAATTTTTTCAGTTTTTGTACTTGGATGGTGATTTTTTTTTCTCTATTTGTGTTTGATTGAGTTCTTTTTGCCAAGAGAAATCCAATTCACCATGGGCGAGTTGCACTTCCTTATTGTCGGGCCTATGTTTATTATTGAATGAGGAATTTTTGTAAAGCACAAAAGTTTAGAGCCTAAGAATTATAATTTGTTTAATTACTATTCGTAGCTACTGTTCAATTGTTACCAGCTTGTATCGGTTGTATTTAAATGCGCAATGAATACAACTAAGGCGAAATGCATGGGTTGACTTTATGTAGGTATATATTCAAAGGATACAACTTGTATCGATTGTATTCATTCGCGCAACGAATACAACCAAGGCGAAATACATAAATACAGAAAAATAGAATACTCTTGTTGAGAGTCGAACCCAAGACCTTCGCTTACTAAGCGGACGCTCTAACTAATTGCGCTATGAGAGCTTGTTGTTCTCTTTTGTCGGGTTCAAAACAATTGATCTCTTATTTGTATATTTGCTATAAAATTCAAATATAACTATAAATGATAATTTTCTCAAAGTATAGCTACGAATATAAATATAATGTATATATTTGATGTGTCGCCTAATTTTCTATAATTTAATCTCAGTATGGTTTTATAGTCCTGAGCTAATTGGTGCTCTTGATTTAAGGTTCATGTTTACTTGCAACTACTTAGAGGGTGTTTGGCTAAGCTTATAAGCTAGTCAAACTGGCTTATAAGCACTTTTTGGCTTATTTACGCGTTTGGTAAAATTAAAAGTGTTTATAAGTTAAGTGCTTATAAGCCAAAGCCATAAGTTGGTCTCCCTCAACTTATCAAATTATAGCTGATAAGCACTTTAAGTTTGACCAAAATATTTGCTATTCTATCCCTAAAATACTTCTTTTTAAAATAAAACTCTTCGTATACCTAGTTCTTCAGTTGCATATTATTAATTTTAGCACTTTTATCCAAACACATAACTGCTTATTTTTTAAATCAATTTCAGCACTTAAAAGTGCTTTTCAGCACATAATGCTTATCATCTACTCTAAATCAGCTAAGCCAAACAGGCTCTTATACTTTTACTCATTATAACAAATATTTTATAACAAAAAGAGAATGAAGAAGAAGTTTCATAATAAAAATATTATTTACATAAGGAATCAAAATATACCTTTTCTATTTTATAGTAAATATATTTCATATTACCAAAACAGAGGCGTATGCTTATTAAATAGGATGGTGGGGGTGTTTTCCTAACTTCATTTGTACTTATTAGGGAAAATTGTTACTAGGAGTTTAAATGTAACGATTCGATCGGTTGTTTTGTGCGTTAACATTCCGTAAGGCGGTTTGAGGTCTTGAATAACTTTATATGATGCGTTACGACTTAAGTGCATGGTTGGTTTTGATTTTCGGGAGGTTCAGGATTGATTCAAAAGAGTAATTCTCAACGTAGAAGCTTTTAGTTTGAAGAATTGATCAAGGTTTAACTTGTCAGTAAACGACCCCACATTCGTATTTCGATAGTTTTAATAGGTTCGTATGGTGATATTGAACTTATACATATGCATGGACTTGGATTTGGAGGTTCCTAGGATGATTGCGCTCTCTACCTTGGTTTATATCTATATTTTGCATCTCTTATGTTACTTTCACGTCTATGTTTCTTACTTAGTTTACCTCTATATTTCCTATTTGGTATGTTACTACTGTATCTATGTCCCTACCCCTTTTTTTATCGTTACATCTACACTTTCTGCTTGATTTATTACTGTTACATATCCTTACCTATTTCATGCCTTTATTTGTTACGTGAATTTACTTGCCTTTACATGTTACCAGTCTTTACTTGTCACATGCCTTTACTTGTTAGATGTCTTTACTTTCTACATTCTTTACTTGCAACATGCCTCTACTTGTTACATGCTTTTACTTATTAAATACCTTTACTTGATACTTGTGTTTACTTGCTACACGCCTTTACTCGTTTCATGTTTTACTCTTCTATGCTATGTCAGATTGGGTGACTATTAGATTGTTTGTGTGTTTATGATTTGTTGGAGCCTTCTCAATGTATATGTGTGAGGGTAGCTCTTGGATACTGGGTTGCCTATTGTACTTCATTCAAGTTTGCATTTCCTAGTTAAATTCTACATATTCATTCTCTTTGTGCTATATTGTGAATTTTCCTGTGCTAGTTATTATTGGATGTTTCATATGAACTGGTATATTGGGATCGAGTTGTACATTCAACGGTATTTATATTGATATTGGGACTGGGTTGTCGCCACAATGATATTTATATTGATATTGGGATTGAGTTGTATGCTGCAACATTATTTATATTGATATTGGGATCGGGTTACACATGACAATGATATTCATATTGATTTTAGGATCAGGTTGCATGCTGCAACTGTATTCAAATTGATTTTGGGATCGGGTTGCATACCGCAACAGTATTTATTAATATTAAGATCGGGTTGCACGCCGCAATGGTATTTATTATTGATATTTGGCTATTTCATGATTATTGTTTCCTTCGTAGAAATGATTCATAATGTTATGTCTTTGGTTTCCATGTCTGTTGAACTAGCTCCTTAGTTCTCCAATTGATGCTCTTTCTATTATTTGTCATATCTCTTGCCTTGTTGTCCTGCTTATCATCTGCACAAGTAAATAGTAAGTGAGTATCTTTTGACTTAGAAATCTCATCACTACTTTACCGAAATTAGTCAAGATACTTACTGAGTACATGGGGTTAGCTGTACTCATACTACACTTCTGCACCTTGCGTGTAGATCTTGGAGCTAAGTAGTTGTGGAAGATGAAGCCTTGCATTGAAGACATACCAACATTTCATATTTAAGCTACCTCTTGTTCATGGTATATTAGACTTCATTTCTGTTTATGTAAACTTCAAACAAATATTGTATATATTCTTTATATCAACTTTATAAATCCAAATCATAGTGGCTCATGACTTGTAATACTCGTACTTGGGATAATTGTATTGAATTCTTTTGCTATTTTATTTATTATCGTTGTTGGTTCCTTAGTATAGTAGTGGCATATGTTGTTTAGCTTACATAGAATGTCAAGGTTAGGTACCATCACGACTAGGTAGAGTTTTGGGTTGTTATAAGTTGGTATCAGATCTATAGGTTCATAGGTACTACGAGTTATGAGTAAGTATTCAGAAGAGTCTTGCGGATCGGTATGATGATGTCCATACCTATCTTCGAGAGGCTGCAAGGCATCTAGGAAACTTGCCTTTTTTTTCCTTATTGTGCGACCTTGATTCGCTTGAAGCCTAAATTTCTAGTTTTTTCTCTTCGATTCGTGTGTGATATTGACTACTCTGACTCAAATGTGCACCGACAACTTGTGATGTTGTAGATGGGCTACGAAGGGCTATGAATACTTGATCATCGTCTCGATGTATTGTACAATCTTGAGATGTGGATGTATTGGTGGATCTTTCAATCGTTCATTGGAGGAATGAAGTAGATTCGTATACCTTATTGACGAGTATAAACTGGGGAAGGTTAATTGGTTGTTTAGTGGTTGCAACCATGGTAGGATCATATGAAGATGTCAATTTGAGGTTAATAGGTGGGCTATCTCCCACGAGCAGATTTGAGGTTGTGTGATTCATATTAGGCTTATACTCAGTGGAATGTATATACTATTAGTTCGGGCACTTGAGGACGTTGGCTTGACTGTCTTGAGGATAAGTATGTATTCGGCAGATGATCAGAGTGTGTTTTGCCTAGTGCTATGCGAGCTTATGAGGAGATTCGGTTAGATAGCAGCGTGAGGTCATGGCGAGTTTAGAAGGAAGGGTATTTTGGGTTAGTAGATGAGGTGTTTGTGGATCCAAGCCAAGTGGAGGAGTCTACCATCAATGATCGGGTCATTTGGGCATGTCTTGCTATAGTTCTTGGATTTGGATGCATTGTGAATTTGATATGGTTTGAGAAGGGGGCCATCAAGCATGATTTGGGCAAGGAATTTGCTGAACGCATTGATGTAATATACTTTATGGATATATGGAGGCTGGGGAGTGGCTCAGTTTTGATATTCCCTTGTGGATGTGGTGTGCATGAGGACAGAATTGTTTAATTACTTCTTTTGTAGTATTCATGTGCTAGTGAAATGCTAGTTATTCAGCATGTTTGGTTATGCATTCGAGACTAGGTCAGAGTGAGTGACTATAGAGAATGGTCATTGTGGGTTCAAGATTCATATGTGGTATTTAAGGACCTCCGAATTTGTGTGTGGCTAAGATCTGAAATTAGCATTGCATAATGCCGAGACTTACAACACTTGTATACCATTATTGGTTCTACATCGCAATATTTGAGAGATGGAACAAACAATTTCAGATTTGTTAAAAGATCTCTTTGGAGCGAGCATTTTGGTTTGAGTTACTTTTGGGTTTGGCAGTCTACGTGACTTGGTTGATTTAGATAGATCCAGTTCGGATGGATGGGCTATGTACTGGTGGGTATTGAAGTGTTCATAATGGTTTTGACCATGGCTTGATGTTAATGTCTTCTATGGGTATAGAAGATTTGTTGCGAGTTGTGATGTTCTCCTGGATTGAGTTAAGTGGAAGGTTTCTGGTTAATGGAGTATTTGTCCCACTCGTGATTCAGAGTTGATGATGATATTCCCGTACTTTGATATCATGCCGTGTAGGATTGAGATTGTATGGATGAGGTTGTGCTTCAGCCTTGAAAAAAAGGTTACGAGTTTTAGACAGCTTGGGAGATTTCAGATGTTTACGAGGATGCTAGCATAATTTTGTGTTGCCTGAGAAGGATATATCTTATATAAGACACATGGTGTATTGATCTGTGGATGCTTGATTAATACTACAAAGATCGCATGGTTGGTAACTATCAATGTTTAGGTTTATTACTCGACATGGAAAATTTATGGGGTTACTTCTTATGAAGTGATTGTGTATGAGTAATGTATCAGTCATTTGAGTGGGAGAGTTGGAGACCAGATATGAAGATTTCCTATATTCCTAAGAGTTAGAGACTGTATGTTCTTAGAGGCAAATTATTCCTTGATTGCGGACTACGAAGGAGTGTAAGGATTAGTCAGCTGATTGTATGGGCTATGGATATGTCACTGTGGACTTTAGGAAGCTTATTTACCTATTTTGGGATGATCGAAATTGATTTGGTGCCCATTAATTGGCCTAATGAGAATGTGTATTCTATATCGGATCGGGTTTGCTTACTCTTGCGCATCATCTACTGTGGGTGTGTCATCGGGCGGAATGGATATTATCCATGCCATGATCTGTTTCATATGTTACTCTCCTATGCTATGATGGGTTGTGAGGATACTTGATTATTCACACACATGTTATGGTCCTGTTTAGGCCTTGCGGCAATATATGAGTGAGATGGCTCTTGTAATATTGATTTGCTTATTGCACCTTAGCCATGCTTACCTTTTTCGTAGTGTATTATGCTTATTTATCTCCCCATGGTTATATATTTACACTTTATCATGCTTGATGTTGATGCACATGTGTTTAGCGAGCACGGGCATTATGGCTCGATGGGTATCCCCATGTGAATTGATATATTTGGGATCGGGTTGTGCGCCACAACAGAGTTATGTGGGATAGCATTCCTTGTGTTTATTTCATGTGTTTTTGTTTTACCTTTGTTGGATGATTTCATGGCATTATGCTTATTGTCATATCAGATGCACTTGTTGGACAATTTTCTTATTTTGTTTTCTTTCTATTATTGGTCATATTCAACCTGGTGCGTATTTGGTGCATGGACCGCGTTATGTGATGTTCCATATGGCCTTTGGTGTGACTTACCAGTTAGGTATCTTGTACTGGGTGAGGTGATTTTTTGGATCTAGAATTAGTATAGTCAGATTTGGATAAGATATGTTTGGAAGAAAAATATCATTAGTTAGTCCAGAATTTGGCAATGGTTCTTATCGAGCACGGGAACTCCATGACTTGTTGATTTGATAAGTGATTATGAGCTTCTACATGCTTTTTTGTCATTAGTAATATTGTGAAGGTTTAGGATAATATATTATCTGATATGAGGTATATCACAGGCATCAGGTTTGGTAACGAGAAGCTATTGTGGTCGAAAGGTAGTGTTATGAGTGTATGAGCTATGTGGTGCATAGTGTGGTTATATCTTTAGGGTATAAGTATAGTTTGGTGCAGCATGTGAAGAATGATAGAGTGTATATGTAAAAGAATTAGATCTTAAAGGGAGTTCCAAAAGTGGGAAACTGGTTCTAAGGAATGTAAGCTAATGTCTAAGGAAGGATTTTTAGTTAGGATTGTGTCAATGGTCTTATATCGATGGTGGTGACGAGATATTACCCATGTGTATGCGTATGATGAGTTTATACAGTGATTTGATGCTTTGGAATGACTCTTGGCACATTCGAGGACGAATGTTTATTTAAGTGGGGGAGCAATATAATGACCACACCGGTTATTTTGAGCATTGGCATTCCGTTCGGTGGATTGAGGTTTTTAATAGATTCATATGACGTATTATGACTTGCGCGTGTGGTTGATTTTGATTTTCGGGAGGTTTGGGATTGATTCAAAAGAGTAATTCTCAATTTGGAAGCTTTAAATTGGACGAGTTGACCAAGGTTTGACTTGTGAGTAAACAACCTCAAATTTGTATTTCAATGGTTCCAATAGGTTTGTATGGTGATTTTGGACTTAGGCATATGTCCAAATTTGAATTTGAAGGTCCTAAGATGATTTGGCTCTCTTACCGAAAGTTGGCAATTTGAAGGTTTAGAAATTTTATAAGTTTAACTATGAGTTGACTTTAAGGATACCAGGTTCAGATTGTTATTCAAGGACTTAAAATAGATCTGTTTGTTATTTGAAACTTGTGTGCGAAGTTTGGTTTCATTCCGAGTTGATTTAGTATGATTCAGATGCTTGGTTATGAATATTCGAAGTTCTTGAATTTGAAGGTTTCATGATGAGTTTTATTGTTTGATTCTTGGTTTTGATGTTATCGACGATGTTTTGAGCCTTTGAATAAGTTTGATTAATATATTTGGAGTTGTAGGCATGTTTGGACGGGGTCCCAAGGGGGCTCGAGTGAGTTTTAGATTATTTTTGCTAAGTTGAGTTGAACTGGTTCTGGTTTTCTCGCATTTGCGATGAGGAGGTCATAAATGCGACTATCGCATTTACGAGGGTGGTGTCGCAATCGTGACTGTTGGCTGTTATGGAGGGGACCTTGCATTTGCAAATATTGGATCGTCTGCTGTTGCGAGTTGTGCGTGCTTTTGCGATTGGTCACTTGGAGGAGGGAGGGGGACTTCGCATTTGCGATGTTTTCTGTCGCAATTGCGACATCCACTAGGTCGGTGGGGGTTTGCATTTGCGATCCTAAGATTGCTTTTGCGAGGTTCTCATTTACGAACCTTTGGTCGCAAATGAGACATCTGCAGCTGGTTATAAGCTGTGTGTTTTGGGAATTAGACCCATTTTCTAATATGTTAAGCCCCTGACTTTGTTAGAAGGCGGTTGTTTAGAGGATTCTCTTCCCAACTTCTAAGGTTAGTAACTTTTAATTATTCTTGATTTAATTCCATAATTTTTCATATATTTTTACTCTTAACTCCAAGATTTAATAGTATGAAATTGGGATTTTGGGATAAAACTGATGAGAGCTAATTTTGGTAATTTTGACCCCAATTTAAGATCGGATCTTGAAACTAATTATATATTTGGATTCGTGGAGTTATGTCACGACCCGATCCCCGAACCCGGTCGTGATGGCGCCTCTCGTGAAGACAAGGCCAGCCAGACCAAAACGGAACACCTCTTTTAAACAGTTAATCATCATAAACAGTAATAACATATAATATAATGCTCATAAATTGCGGAATTTAACGATAATAACAGCAGGAACCATCCCGACACAGCCCAAACCGGGGTGTCACAAGTCATGAGCTACTACAGAATCTGCTATAGGTCTACAAAGTACGGAATCCGATACAACAGTCTAAAGAAAACATAAATGATAGAGGATAAGAGAGACAAGGGGCTGCGGACGTCAACAACTACCTCGTAACTCCAAATCACTGCCTAGCCTAGAAGGAATCAGCGCTCAGGTGCGGACTCTGCTATACCTGAATCTGCACACATGGTGCAGGGAGTAATGTGAGTACTCCGACTCAATGAGTAATAATTACAAATAATGGCTGAAAGTATGAAAACACGTAAAGGCACAAAGCAATTCCATATCAAGCAGTAAAATCATTTAAAGCAGTAAATCCATGAAAAAATCAAATGATATTCCTTTTTAAAACAAGTAAAACGGGTAATTTCACAGGTAATTAACAAGTAGAAATCCACCCCTCGGGCACAGTATCAACCGCTCAGCATAGTATCAGCCCCTCGGGCTCACTCTCAGTACAGTATCAGCCCCTCGGGCTACCTCACAATCACTCAACATAATGGTCAGCCATTGTTACCTGACCAACTTTCATCAAACAGTGTCATTGTTACCACTGTTTCAAATCACATGGGTACCCGCGCTCACTGTGGGTGTGCAGACTCCGGAGGGGCCCCTTACGGCCCAAACGCTATATCAAGCCACCTCGTGGCATCATCACTCAGCATATCCTCACATCACTCAAGCCACCGCATGGCATAAATAGTATCTCAGGCCCTCGGCCTCATATCACTCAGCATATCCTCACATATGGCCCTCGGCCTCACTCAGTCCAAAAATTATCATAAGCCCCTTGGGCATTAGTAAAACAGTAGTTCTCAGCCCAAAACATGATGTAAAAATATCATTTAAGTTTCAAATCTAGTAAAAGTGGCTGAGTTTGTGAAACAGTAGATATCAACAGGACTGAGTTCAAATAATAAGTCAAGCAGTAAGGAAACAATGATAAAAATCCCCGAAGGGTTCAAATAGTTGGCACGAAGCCCAAATATGGCAATCAGCCCAAATCATGATGATAACAAATGAATTTCAGTCAAATATTCGGTAAAATCATCAATCGGGATGGACCGAGTCACAATCCCCAGTAGTGAAAGACCCCACGCTCATCATCCAGCGCGTATCTTGCCTCAATATAGCACTACGATGTGCAATCCGGGGTTTCAAACCCTCAGGACATCATTTACAACCATTACTCACCTCGAACTGGCTAATTCTCTAGCTCAAAACGCCTTTGCCCCTTGAATTGGCCTCCACGCGTGTCGAATATATCCAAAATCGGAACAAATACGTCACAATATGCTAAGGGAACAAAGCCCAAGCGAAAACATTCGAAAATATCAAAAATCTCGAAATTAGCAAAACTCGAGCCCCGGGACCACGTCTCGGAATCAGGTAAAATTTACATTTTCAGAATCCTCATACCCTTACGAGTCTAACCATACCAAAATTATCCAATTCCGATACCATTTGGTCCTTCAAATCATCATTTTACATTTTTGAAAGGTTCCACAATTTTCTTCCCAAATTCCATCTCAAATCACGAATTAAATGATGAATTCAGTGATAGATTCATGTACTCTAACCAAATCTGAGTTAGAATCACTTACCCCGACCAATTTCTTGAAAAACCTTCGAAAAATCGCAAAAATCCGAGCTCTCTAGGTCAAAATATCAAATAAAACCCAAAACTTCGTATTTATAGAGTACCCCTCGGATTCCGACACCGCTGACCGTACAAAAATGACCGTGGTCCGTGCAAAACCAGCGGGGTCCCCACAAAAATGACCGCGGCCGCGCAGGTCTTACTCTACAGGGACATGCTTTAGTATTTTGGACATAACTTTCTCTATTGATGTCAAAATTCAGATATCTTTACCTTTCTGGAAACTAGACACGAAGGGCTACAACTTTCGTTTTTGAATCACCTCAAAGTTCTTTGTAGATCAAAATATATGAACTTCCAAGTAGGACTAGCAACCTGCAGTCTTCACGACCGCGGACGCGGCCACTTTGACGCGGCCAGCACTAGGTCAGCGCGCCCAGCGCGAAAAGGAGCGCGGTCCGCGCCAAAACTGCTGCTCCCTCCATTTTTCTAAGTTCCGGGGTGTCCGTACTCGCTCAAAACTCACCCGAAACACACCCGAGGCCCCCGGGACCTCAACCAAAAGCACCAACGCATCCTAAACATTATTCAACCTCGTTCCAATCATCAAAACACCTCGACTAACACCAAAATCATCAAATCACATCGAATTCAAGCCTATGAAACTCAAGAACTTCCAACTTCCATTTTTGATCAAAAACTCAACCAAACCACGTCCGAATGAACTCAAATTTTGCAGACAAGTTCAAAATGACATAATGAAGCTACATAAACTCTCAGAATTCCATTCCGACCCTCGAATCAAAATCTCACCTATCAACCGGAATTCGCCAAAATACTAACTTCGCCAATTCAAGCCTAATTCTACACCGTACCTCCAAAACCACTTCCGATCACTCTCCTAAGTCACAAATCACCTCCCGAAGCTAACTGAACCATCGGAACTCACATCCGAACTCTCTAACACATAAGTCAACATCCGGTTGACTTTTCCAACTTAAGCCTTCTTAAAAGAGACTAAGTGTCTTATTTCTTATTAAAACCACTTCAAATCAACTCAATTACACAAGATATGGATAATGAGGCATAAGGAAGCTAAAAATGGGGAAATAGAACGGTAACTAATGAGACGACTGGCTGGGTCGTCACATCCTCCCCAACTTAAACAAACGTTCGTCCTCGAACGAGTCAAGAGACATACCTGAAGCCCTCAAACAGATGAGGATATCTGTTCCATATCTCCCGCTCGGTCTCCCAGGTAGCCTCCTCCACGGGCCGACCTCTCCACTGCACCTTCACTGAAGCTATATCCTTTGATCTCAACTTCCAAACCTGGCGACCCAAAATAGCTACTGGCTCCACCTCAAAGGTCAAATCATCATCCAACTGAACCGTGCTGAAGTCCAAAACATGAGACGGATCCCCAATATACTTCCGGAGCATAGAAACATGAAATACCGGATGCACACTCGACAGGCTGGGCGGTAAAGCAAGCTTATAAGCCACCTCCCCAATCCTCCGAAGCACCTCAAAAGGCCCAATGAACCGAGGACTCAACTTGCCTTTCTTCCCAAATCTCATAACACCCTTCATGGGCGAAACCTTCAGCAAGACCTTCTCACCGACCATGTAGGACACATCTCGAACCTTCCGGTCCGCATAACTCTTCTGACGTGACTGCGCTGTACGAAGCCTCTCCTGAATCACCTTCACCTTCTCTAAGGCATCCTGAACCAAATCTGTCCCCAATAGTCTAGCCTCGCCGGGCTCGAACCAACCAACCGGAGATCTACACCGCCTCCCGTACAAAGCCTCATATGGAGCCATCTGAATACTCGACTGGTAGCTATTGTTGTAAGCAAACTCTGCAAGTGGTAGAAACTTATCCCATGAACCTCCAAAGTCAATAACACAAGCACGCAACATGTCCTCCAATATTTGAATAGTACGCTCGGACTGTCCGTCTGTCTGAGGATGAAACGTTGTGCTCAACTCTACCTGAGTACCCAATTCTCTCTACACGACTCTCCAAAACTGCGAAGTAAACTGAGTACCTCTATCTGAGATGATAGAAACAGGAACGCCATGCAACCGAACAATCTCCCGGATATAAATCCCTGCCAACCGCTCTGAAGAATAGGTAGTACACACAGGAATGAAGTGCGCAGACTTGGTCAGCCGATCCACAATCACCCAAATAGCATCGAACTTCTTCAAAGTACGAGGAAGTCCAACCACAAAGTCCATCGTGATTCTCTCCCACTTCCACTCGGGAATAACTATCTGCTGAAATAAGCCACCCGGTCTCTGATGCTCATACTTCACCTGCTGATAGTTGAGACACCGAGCTACAAATCCCATAATATCTTTCTTCATTCTTCTCCACCAATAGTGCTACCTCAAATCCTGATACATCTTTGTGGTACCCGGATGAATGGAATACCGCGAGCTATAGGCCTCCTCCAGAATCAGCTCTCTAAGCCCATCTACATTGGGCACACAAATCCGGCCCTGCATCCTCAACACACCATCATCACCGAAGGTTACATCTCTGGCATCATCATGCTGGACTCTGTCCCTAAGGACAAGCAAATGCGGATCATCATACTGGCGCTCTCTGATGCGATCATATAAAGAAGACCGAGAAACCACACAAGCCAACACCCGACTGGGCTCCGAAATATCCAACCTCACGAACCGATTGGCCAAGTCCTGAACGTCAACTGCAAGAGGTCTCTCCCCAACTGGAATATATGCCAAACTCCCCATACTCACTGCCTTTCAGCTCAAAGCATCGGCCACCACATTGGCCTTTCCCGGATGGTACATAATAGTGATATCATAATCCTTAAGCAACTCCAACCATCTCCGCTGCCTCAAATTAAGATCTTTTTGCTTGAACAAATGCTGAAGACTGTGATGATCAGTGAACACCTCACAAGATACGCCATACAAGTGATGCCTCCAAATCTTCAATGCGTGAACTATGGCAGCCAACTCCAAATCATGAACGGGATAGTTCTTCTCATGGGGCTTCAACTGCCGAGAAGCATAAGCAATAACTCTACCCTCCTGCATCCACACACAACCAATCCCAACTCTTGAAGCATCACAATACACAATATATGAACCTAAAGCTGATGGCAAAACCAACATTGAAGCTGTGGTCAAGGCTGTCTTGAGCTTCTGAAAGCTCTCCTCACACTCGTCCGACCATACGAATGGAGTACCCTTCTGAGTCAACTTGGTCAAGGGCGATGCAATGGAGAAAAATCCCTGAACAAACCGACAATAATAGCCTGCTAACCCAAGAAAGCTACGAATCTCTGTGGCTGAGGACGGTCTGGGCCAACTCTAAACCACCTCTATCTTCTTCGGATCAACCTGTATACCCTCGCTGGACACCACGTGCCCCAAAAAGCCACTGAACTGAGCCAAAACTCACACTTGGAGAATTTTGCATAAAGCTTCTCCTCCCTCAGTCTCTATAACACAACTTTCAAATGCTTCGCGTGCTCCTCCTGACTACGCGAGTACACCAGGATATCATCAATGAATACAATAACGAATGAATCCAGATAAGACCGAAATACACTGTTCACCAAATGCATGAATGCTGCTGGGGCATTGGTTAGCCTGAAGGACATTACAAGAAACTCATAATGACCGTATTTGGTCCTAAAAGCAGTCTTAAGAATATCTGAATCCCTGATCTTCAACTGGTGATAAACCGAACGGAGATCAATCTTGGAGAACACCCTCGCTCCCTGAAGCTGATCAAATAAATCATCAATGCGAGGGAAAGGATACTTGTTCTTAATTGTTACTTTGTTCAATTACCTATAATCAATACACATTCTCATTGTTCCATCCTTCTTCTTCACAAACAAAACCAGTGCACCCCAAGGGGACACACTAGGCCGAATGAACCCCTTATCTAGGAGTTCCTGAAGCTGTTCTTTCAATTCCTTCAACTCTGCTGGTGTCATACGATATGGCGGAATAGAAATGGGTTGAGTGCCCGGCACCAGGTCAATACCAAAATCAATATCCCTGTTCGGTGGCATGCCCGGCAGGTCTACAGGAAAAACATCGGGAAAATCCCTCACAACTAGGACAGAATCAATACTAGGAGTCTCAACTCCAACATCCCTCACAAATGCTAAATATGAAAGGCAACCCTTCCCAACCATATGCTGGGCCTTCAAGAAAGAGATCACTCTACTAGGGATATAATCAGTCACACCACGCCACTAGATCTGCGGTAAACCTGGCATAGCCAAAGTGACTGTCTTAACATGGCAGTCTAGAATAGCACGACACAGATATAGCCAATCCATGCCCAAAATGACATCAAAATCCACCATGCTCAATAGCAATAGATCCACTCGGATCTCCAGATCCCCAATAGTCACCACACATGACCGGTACACACGGTCTACAACAATAGTATCGCCCACTGGGGTAGATACATGAACAGGTAAAGCAAGAAACTCACGGGGCGTACCCAAATAACGAGCAAAGTATGATGACACATAAGAAAAGGTGGAACCAGGATCAAATAATACAGAGGCATCTCTGTGGTAGACTGAAACAATACCTGTAATGACAGCATCTGAAGCAACAACATCTGGCATGCCAAGAAGTGCATAGAAACGGGCCTGACCGCCCCCTGATCGACCTCCCCCTCTGGGGCGACCCCTAGTTGCATGACCTCCACCCCTAGCTAGCTGGGCGGGTGGTGAGGTAACCGGAGTAGTAGTCGAGGGCTGACCCCTCTGCTGAGATGAACTAGCCATACGACGAGGACACTGCCTCCACACATGTCCAAACTCTCCACACTCATAACAACTCCCAGGTGCTGGAGAAGGGGACTGAAGGGAACCCCTCACACCGGAGTGACCAGCTGATGCACTCGGCATAGAAGAACCCTGAGCTGATGGGGCACGAGATGAACTCTGGGCTGGAAGGGCACTGAGTGATGACTGGCCCCGCTGAGATCCATGATGACCATGACCCGAAGATGCCCCGCGATACTCTGGGCGGACTGGCTGAGCATGCCTGAAAGAACGGCCTCTACCATGCTGAAACTGGCCCCTCGAAGAAGCACCACTATAACTGCCAGATCCTCGAGGCTTCTTGGCCTCCCTCTCCTCTCGATCCTAACGGCGAACCGTCTCAATCTCGCGAGCGATATCGACCACCTCCTCGAACGTAGCACCGGTCATAAAAATACGGAGGTGATAGTTAAGGCCATCAACAAATCTCCTGATCCTCTCATGATCTGTCGGAACCATCCAAATGGCATGACGAGCCAACTCAGAAAACCTCGACTCATACTGTGACACAGTCATATCCCCCTGTCGCAACCACTCAAACTGTCTACGCAGCTCCTCTCTGCGGGACTACGGCACATACTTCTCCAAGAAGAGAGTGGAGAACTGCTTCCAAGTAAGGGGCGCTGCTCCAATCGGCCTACGCTTCTCATACGCCTCCCAACATGTGAAGGCAACCCTAGTAAACTAAAAGGTGGTAAATGCCACACCACTAGTCTCAAGAATCCCTGCTGTACGGAGTATCCGCTGACACTTATCAAGAAAACCCTGGGCATCCTCGCCCTCGGTACCACTGAATGACGGAGGCTGGAGTCTACCAAACCTCTCAAGATGACGCTGCTCATCATCCGGCATAACTGGCACAATAAACTCCTGAGCTGGTGCAACCGGCTGAGCTGGAGGTGCAACCGGCTGAGCTGGAGGTGCCTCCGGTGTCTGTAGTCCCTGCACTACCTGCTCAGGTGTGCGAGCAGCGGGGGCCTGATTGCCTCCCCCGGCCTGTGAAGTAGCTACTACTGTAGTGGCTGAAACTGCCTGAGCCAGGCCAGTGCAAACTGATAAGATCTATGCCAAGGCCTTCTGAAGACCCGAAACCACGATAGGCACAACTGGTGCCTGAACTGGTGCTGTTGGAGCATCCATAGCGGGAGCCTGATCAGGAGCCGGGGCAGCCGATGCATCAACAGGTGCTGCCCTCGCTGCTCTGCCTCTGCCACGTCCACGACCGCGTCCACGGCCTCTGGTGGCCTCAGTGGGTGGCACTGGTGGTCGTCCACCTCGTCCGGTAGCTCGCGTCCTCACCATCTGTGAGAGAATGGAATATCAGAAGTTTAGTACTCAGACCAACAAGTTCGCATGACAAGAGTTTCAAGAATATGAAATTTTTCCAAAAGGTTCTGCAGCCTCTCGAGGATAAATACAGACGTCTCCGTACCGATCCGCGAGACTCTACTAAACCTTCTCATGAATCGTGAAACCCAAGTAATCTATGCTCTGATACCAACTTGTCACGACCCGATCCCCGAACCCGGTCGTGATGACGCCTCTCGTGAAGACAAGGCCAGCCAGACCAAAACGAAACACCTCTTTTAAACAGTTAATCATCATAAACAGTAATAACCTATAATATAATGCTCATAAGTTGCGGAATTTAACGATAATAACAGCAGGAACCATCCCAGCACAGCCCAAACCGGGGTGTCACAAGTCATGAGCTACTACAGAATCTGTTATAGGTCTACAAAGTACGGAATCTGATACAACAGTCTGAAGAAAACATAAATGATAGAGGATAAGAGAGACAAGGGGCTGCGGACGTCAACAACTACCTCGTAACTCCAAATCACTGCCTAGCCTGGAAGGAATCAGCGCTCAGGTGCGGACGCTGCTATACCTGAATCTGCACACATGGTGCAGGGAGTAATGTGAGTACTCCGACTCAGTGAGTAATAATTACAAATAATGGCTGAAAGTATGAAAACACGTAAAGGCACAAAACAATTCCATATCAAGCAGTAAAATCATTTAAAGCAGTAAATCCGTGAAGAAATCAAATGATATTCCTTTTTAAAACAAGTAAAAAGGGTAATTTCACAGGTAATTAACAAGTAGAAATCCGCCCCTCGGGCACAGTATCAACCGCTCAGCATAGTATCAGCCCCTCGGGCTCACTCTCAGTACAGTATCAGCCCCTCGGGCTACCTCACAATCACTCAGCATAATGGTCAGCCATTGTTACCTGACCAACTTTCATCAAATAGTGTCATTGTTACCACTGTTTCAAATCACATGGGTACCCGCGCTCACTGTGGGTGTGCAGACTCCGGAGGGGCCCCTTACGGCCCAAGCGCTATATCAAGCCACCTCGTGGCATCATCACTCAGCATATCCTCACATCACTCAAGCCACCGCATGGCATAAATAGTATCTCAGGCCCTCGGCCTCATATCACTCAGCATATCCTCACATATGGCCCTCGGCCTCACTCAGTCCAGAAATCATCATAAGCCCCTTGGGCATTAGTAAAACAGTAGTTCTCAGCCCAAAACATGATGTAGAAATATCATTTAAGTTTCAAATCTGAGTAAAAGTGGCTGAGTTTGTAAAACAGTAGATATCAACAGGACTGAGTTCAAATAATAAGTCAAGCAGTAAGGAAACAGTGATAAAAATCTCCGAAGGGTTCAAATAGTTGGCACGAAGCCCAAATATGGCAATCAGCCCAAATCATGATGATAACAAATGAATTTCAGTCAAATATTCGGTAAAACATCAATCGGGATGGACCGAGTCACAATCCCCAGTAGTGAAAGACCCCACGCTCATCATCCAGCGCGTATCTTGCCTCAATATAGCATTACGATATGCAATCCGGGGTTTCAAACACTCAGGACATCATTTACAACCATTACTCACCTCGAACTGGCTAATTCTCTAGATCACGACGCCTTTTCCCCTTGAATTGGCCTCCACGCGCGTCGAATCTATCCAAAATCGGAACGAATACGTCACAATATGCTAAGGGAACAAAGCCCAAGCGAAAACATTCGAAAAATATCAAAAATCTCGAAATTAGCAAAACCCGAGCCCTAGGCCCACATCTCGGAATCGGGTAAAATTTACATTTTCAGAATCCCCATACCCTCACGAGTCTAACCATACCAAAATTATCCAATTCCGATAGTATTTGGTCCTTCAAACCATCATTTTACATTTTTAAAAGGTTCCACAATTTTCTTCCCAAATTCCATCTCAAATCACGAATTAAATGATGAATTCAGTGATAGATTCATGTACTCTAACCAAATCTCAGTTAGAATCACTTACCCCGACCAATTTCTTGAAAAACCTTCGAACAATCGCCAAAATCCGAGCTCTCTAGGTCAAAATATCAAATAAAACCCAAAACTTCGTATTTATAGAGTACCCCTCGGATTCTGACATCGCTGACCGCACAAAAATGACTGCGGTCCGTGCAAAACCAGCGGGGTCCGCGCAAAAACGACCGCGACCGCGCAGGTCTTGCTTTGCAGGGACAGACTTTAGTATTTTGGCCATAACTTTCACTATTGATGTCCAAATTGCGATACCTTTACCTTTCAGGAAACTAAACACGAAGGACTACAACTTTCGTTTTTGAATCACCTCAAAATTCCTTGTGGATCAAAAGATATGAGCTTCCGAAGTAGGACCAGCAACCTGTAGTCTTCACGACCGCGGCCGTGGCCACTTTGACGCGGCCAACACTTGGCCAGCGCACCCAGCGCGAAAAGGAGCGCGGTTCGCGCCAAAACTGCTGCTCCCTCCATTTTTCTAAGTTCCGGGGTGTCCGTACTCGCTCAAAACTCACCCGAAACACACCCGAGGCCCCCGGGACCTCAACCAAAAGCACCAACGCATCCTAAACATTATTC
Organism: Nicotiana tabacum; assembly: GCF_000715075.1. NCBI lineage: Eukaryota > Viridiplantae > Streptophyta > Magnoliopsida > Solanales > Solanaceae > Nicotiana > Nicotiana tabacum. Next base: position 110,997,181 of record NC_134087.1, on the reverse strand, counting down.
AACCTCGTTCCAATCATCAAAACACCTCGACTAACACCAAAATCATCAAATCACATCGAATTCAAGCCTATGAAACTCAAGAACTTCCAACTTCCATTTTTGATCAAAAACTCAACCAAACCACGTCCGAATGACCTCAAATTTTGCAGACAAGTCCAAAATGACATAATGAAGCTACATAAACTCTCGGAATTCCATTCCGACCCTCGAATCAAAATCTCACCTATCAACCGGAATTCGCCAAAATACTAACTTCGCCAATTCAAGCCTAATTCTACACCGTACCTCCAAAACCACTTCCGATCACTCTCCTAAGTCACAAATCACCTCTCGAAGCTAACTGAACCATCAGAACTCACATCTGAACTCTCTAACACATAAGTCAACATCCGATTGACTTTTCCAACTTAAGCCTTCTTAAAAGAGACTAAGTGTCTTATTTCTTATTAAAACCACTTCAAATCAACTCAATTACACAAGATATGGATAATGAGTCATAAGGAAGCTGAAAATGGGGAAATAGAGCGGTAACTCATGAGACGACTGGCCGGGTCGTCACAAGTTATGGGTCATTGGAATTTGGTCTCGATTTTTGGATTCAGACCATGTGAGCCCGAGTTGACTTTTGGGATTTCATGAACGATTGAACCTTTATTGATTGGGGATGATATCTTTAGCATTTTTTGTCTTTCTTAGATGATATTTGACTAGGTTTTGTTCGTTTTGAGGAGTATTTTTAAGGAAGCGGGTATTAGGTTGTGAAATTTATTCTAGAAGGTAAGTATCTTGTATAGCTTTGTAGAGGAAATTTTTCCTAATAAATGATATTGTTTGCTATATATGGGGGTGATGCATATGCAAGGTGACAAGCATATATGTATGTGCCAGGGTTATCCATGCTTGGGATAGATTATATGCTTCTTCGTTCCTTGTTGAACTTTTTGATCTTTTGACTTGTGCTTTATTTACTTCTATGACTAAATGAGTTTAATTATCCATGCTAGAAAACATATGGCATCTTAAAGGAATTTAATGGGCTATTCTTGAGATTTTTGATGTATTTAATTCAACCGTAACAATACTTATATGATGAACACATATCTTTACTTGTTATTTTCATATTACTTGAGCTTCGTTATTCATAATAAGAGATTATAATTGGGGCCTAAGGGAAAATATTTGGCACATCACGACAATATTTATGTTGATATTGGGATCGGATTGCATGCCGCAACGATATTCATATTTATATTGGGATCAATTTGCACGCCGCAACAGTATTAATTGATATTGGGATCGAGCAATATTTGTTATTGATATTTGGCTGTGATCCTTGTGCATATTTCCTTTGTAAAACTGGTTCATAGGTTTATGTCTTTGGTTGCCATGTCTGTTAAACTTGCTCCTTAGTTCTCCAGTTGATGCTCTTTCTGTTATTTGTCATATCTCTTGCCTTGTTGTCCTGCTTATCATCGCAACCTCATCGAGCCTTGCATTGAAGACATACCAGTATTCCAAATTCAAGCTACCTCTTGTTCATGGTAGATTAGGATTTCATTTTTATTTATGTAAACTTCAAACAGATATTGTATATATTTTTTATATCAGTTTTGTAAACCTGAATCGTAGTGGTCCATGACTTGTACTACCCGTACTTGGGATAGTTGTATTGAATTTTTTTGCTATTTTATTCATTATTGTTGTTGGTTTCTCTGTATAGTAGTGACATATTCTTTTTGCCTCACATAGCATATTGGGGTTAGGTGTCATCATGACTAAGTGAGGTTTTGGATCGTGACATTAAATTTAGGGATTCTATTGTAATGTCTAACTCCTTAATTTAGGTAGTGAGAGGTGTCACACCTCCTTTTTACCTACCCCCGGAAAGGTATAAGGGAGTTTGTTTCCAATTTAAGTGACAATCGAAACGGGATTGATTTATTTATTCAGAGTCGCCACTTGGAATAATTTATGGTGTCCCAAGTCACTCGTTTTAAATCCCGAGTCAAGTAAAGATTGACTCTGTTTTACAATACGCGAACACAGAAATCAGGGTAAGGAATTCTGTTAACTCGGGAGAAGGTGTTAGGCATTCCCGGGTTCCGTGGTTTTAGCACGGTCGCTCAACTGTTAATATTGGACTATTTATTTAATTTTAAAACATCTTTGAAACCGAAGTGCATTTTATTCCTTTTAAAAACTGCTTTTAATAATCCAATTGTTATACAACTAAATATTTGATTACACGTTGCGAATCATGTCACGGGAGTTGTACCCATGATCCACAACATGTTTATTTATTTAACAAGATTAAATTGTAGTATGGTCACATAAATGTACTCCTGGATTTTAGCATTTAAGTGTCACAACCACGTCACAGGAACCGTACCTGTAGCTATGATAATTTATTTAATTAACGCACCTAAAGCAAACTACGAGAGTTCAAGGCATTTTCTACATTAGTTAGGATATTGATGTGAGGGCCATAGACTAGGTGATTGGATGGCACACCTCAATTTTATTAAAGGGAAAAAACATTTAACTACGGATGTTCATATTTAAAACTAATTCGAAATTAAGTATCACAACTACGCCACATGAACCGTACTCGTAGTTGTGGTGATTTAATTACGTACCTAAAGCAAACTACGAATATTTATTAACGTATTCATAATTGGTTGACTATGACTAATTGTAAAGGTCTTCATGGAAATTGTTATGGAGAAGCATATAATCTGTGGAACTTTTCACGAAGTTAAGCACAAAAATGAGCTTCAGAAATGTCATTCAACTGCTTTACCCTATTCATTTTGAAAAAAATAAAGTGGCCACTAACTTGAAAATGAGAGATGACAAGAATCACTAAAGAAGAATTTACAAACTTAGTTAAACATGATAGAAGAACTCATCAAGCAAATCATGTTAAGGAGCCCCAATATCAATATCATAACTAAAATCCAAAAAGAGCTTAGGGAATAGGATTCGTCTGCTTTCCATAATTGAAGTAACTGACCAAATTCTCATCAGATTGACTAGATATAGTTATTCATCAGCATTCTTATTTCTGGATCCAAGTAATTAGAAAGAGAACGAAAACAAGAATAACATAAACTTTCTTAAGCTCAAATTCTTACCCATTATTAATCAAGTTTAGATCTAACTTTAAACCAACCACTAACTTCAAATCCTCTACTAACATTACTTTAAGCCAATGATTTAAATCCAGGACCAGATTCGGCATTATAACCAAACGAGCATGAACAAACCAAATCAACGAACAAATAAACGAAACTACAAATGAAAACTGAGGTGTGGTGCAGTGACGAATACAAAGTAAACGACCACGAAATCCAATTCTTCACGGAACCAATCACATAAGAATAACACATGAAACAGAGGTAGAAGAAAAGATAAACCTCTATTAATCTAAAATTTAAATGACTTACAATCTGAAAATTACAACTAATTTCAGGCCACGTGTAGTTCGGAAGTGAGTGGGATGATGGAGTATACCGAGGTGGAGAGCCAGTTGAGATGTCGTTCCGTCAAGGTTCCGGTCCGCGGTTCTGTTATTACATCAAAATCAAAAAATGAAAAAGACTAACTAAGCCTGTCAACTATGAGTTACAAGATTCCTATCTATAAGTCTTCTGAAGCTTGATCTTGAGTCTTGAATGGTTCTTCATGTAGACTTTGGATTTTAACCTTGACGATTTCTAGTTGCAGGTGCTAGTTCATTCTTCTTCAGCTTTTCAGATCAAAACCGGACATACCATGCTTGTGACTTCAGCCATGTCTTGAGTAGCTCACATCTTTCATCAACTTCTGCATTTGGATTCACTTCTTACCTTTCTCCTTTTTTTTATTCTGGATTGTAACTAACATCCGTTGATCATCTCGGACTGTTGACTCGCATTCTTTTCGCGAGATTCTTTTGTTGCTGACTTGAATTGCATTCTGAAGTGAATTCCCTTATTCTCCAGGTGGCGCCTGATTGTCAACATTTGAACTGTATTCCCTTGTTCTCCGGATAGGCGCCTGATTACCAAAACTTGAATTATATTCTCTTTGTTACTTTAAACTGTTTTTCCTTTAAACCTGTGTTGTCTTCCTTTGCAACTTGAACTGCTTTCCTTGTTCTCCAGGTGGGTGCCTGATTGCCAAAACTTGAACTGTATTCCCTTGCTCTCTAGGTGGGCGCCTGATTACCAAAACTTTAACTGTATTCTCCTGCTCTCCAGGTGGGCGCCTGATTGCCGAAACTTTAGCTGTATTCCCTTTCTCTCCAGGTGGGCGCCTGATTGCCAAAACTTCAACTATATTCCCTTTCTCTCCAAGTGGGCGCCTGATTACCAAAACTTTAACTATATTCCCTTGCTTTCCAGGTGGGCGCCTGATTGCCAAAACTTTAACTGTATTCCCTTGCTTTCCAGATGGGTACCTAATTTCCAACACCTGCATTGCTTTTTCCCCAAAACTTGCACTGCTTTTCCTCGAAACTTGAACTGCTTCTCCTTGTTATGTAGGTGGGTGCCTGATTTCCAACACTTGATCTACTTTTTCCTCAAAACTTGACTTGATTTTCCTCGAAACTTGAACTCTTCTCCTTTTTCTCTAGGTGGGTGCCTGATTTCCAACACTTGCACTACTTTTCCCTCGAAACTTGACTTGTTTTCCCTTGTTCTCCAGGTGGGCGCCTAATTGCTGAACTTGAATTGTCTTTCTTTGAACATTGTTGATTTCCCTTTATTCTCCAAGTGGGTGCCTGATTACCAACATTTGAATTGTATTTCTTTCCTCTGAAACTTGAATTGTTTTCCCTTGTTTTCCAGGTGGGCGCCCAATTGCAGACACTCGAACCATCTTCTCTTGCTACTTGGAACTGTTTTCCCTAGAAACTTGCACCATTTTCCCTTTCTCTCCAGGTGGTTGCCTGATTGCTGAACTTGCACTGTCTTCCTTTGAAACTTGAGTTGTTCTCCCTTGAAACTTGAACTATTTTCCCTTGTTCTCCAGGTGGGCGCCTGATTGCCGAACTTGAACTATCTTCTTTCAAAACTACTTTCCCTTGAACTTGGATTGTCTTCCCTTGTTCTCCAGGTGGGTGCCTGATTGCTGAACTTGAACTGTCTTCCTTTGAAACTGCTTTCCCTTGAAACTTGAACTGTTTTCCTTTGAAACTTCAACTGATTTCCCTTGAAACTTGAACTATCTTCCCTTGTTTTCCAGGTGAGCGCCTGATTGCTGAAACTTTCTATGTTCCATTGTTTTCCATATGAGTACCTACAATCAAAACAAACAAAATTTTCTGCCCCAGTTTGCACTAGGAAGATTTGTGAGTTGTTAGCAAAATTGTAAACCACTTATACTATTGATGCAATGATGAGAGTAAACTAAAGTCTAGACTAGGATGTGCGTCTCCCATGAGTAAAACCAAAAACTTTGACTAGCAAATGCGTCTGCTAAAAATAAAACCTGAATGACCTAAACTAGGAAGTGTGTCTTCTAGGGGTGAAATCTCAATTTAGGAAGTGCATCTCCTAAAAGAACATATAAGCTTGAAAGACCCAGACTAGGAAGCGCGTCTCCTGTGGGTGAAACTTGAATGAACCAAACTAGGAAGTGCGTCTCCTAGGGGTGAACTTAAATGACCCAAACTAGGAAGTGCGTCTCCTAGGGATGAAATCTCAATTTAGGAAGTGCGTCTCCTGAAAGTGTATCCTGAAATATCCAGACTAGGAAGTGCGTCTCCTAGGGTGAAACTTCAATGACTCAAACTAGGAAGTGCATCTCCTATGAGTGAACTCTCAATTTAGGAAGTGCGTCTCCTAAAATAAAATATAACCTGAAAAACTCAGACTAGGAAGTGCGTCTCCTATGGGTGAAACTTCAATGACTCCAAACTAGGAAGTGCGTCTTCTAGGAATGAACTATCCATTTAGGAAGTGTGTCTCCTAAAAGAATAACTTGAAAGACCTTGATTAGGAAGTGCATCTCCTACAGGTAAAACTTCAATGAACCAGACTAGGAAGTGCGTCTCCTAGGGCCGAACTTAAATGACTCAAACTAGGACGTGTCTCCTTGGGGTGAAATCTCAATTTAGGAAGTGCGTCTCCTAACACAAGATATAACTTGAAAGACCCTGACTAGGAAGTGCGTCTCCTAACGGATAAAAGTTAAATGACTCCAACTAGGAAATGCGTCTCCTAGGAACGAACTTGAATGAACTAAACTAGGAAGTGTGTCTCCTAGTAGTAAAATCTCAATTTAGGAAGTGTGTCTCCTAAAACAAAGATATAACCTGAAATACCCAGAGTAGGAAGTGCGCCTCCTAAGGGTGAAACTTCAATGACTCCAAACTAGGAAGTGCGTCTCCTAGGAATGAACTATCCATTGAGGAAGTGCGCCTCCTAAAGCAAAAGTATAACCTGAAAGACCTAGACTAGGAAGTGCATCTCCTATGGGCGAAACTTCAATGACTCAAATTAGGAAGTGCGTCTCCTATGAATGAACTCTCAATTTAGGAAGTGTGTCTCCTATGGGTGAAACTTCAATAACTCAAACTAGGAAGTGCATCTCCTATGAATGAACTTAAATGAACCAAATAGGAAGTGCCTCTCCTAGTGGTAAAATCTCAATTTAGGAAGTGCGTCTCGTAAAACAAAATATAACTTGAAAAACCCACACTAGAAAGTGCGTCTCCTAGGGGTGAAACATCAATGACTCAAACTAGGAAGTGCGTCTCCTAGGAATGAACTTAAATGAACCAAATAGGAAGTGTGTCTCCTAGTGGTAAAATCTCAATTTAGGAAGTGCGTATCTTAAAATAAAATATAACTTGAAAAACTTAGACTAGGAAGTGTTTCTCCTAGGGGTGATGTGTGATCTTCTCAATAGCCTTTGCATAAGCAGAATTTGGTCATTGCACCTAAAAATTTCAAGCTTCCAAGCTTTGATATGAACCTAGCTTTCGTCCCTATTTCAGACAAAGAAAACTTGTGAGTTTAAATATGGTGGTTGGTTTGTGGCCTTGACTTTGCGGTGATTGCTCCTTCACTTACCATGATAACTTTGATTTCAACTTGAAAGACATTGCTTGTTCATTAACTAAACACTTTCTCTGTCACCCTTATCACAGAAAATACCTCTGATTCATTCAAACCCAATACCCTTTATCTATTGCATTGTGCTAAAAAATTGACATATACTGAACCTTTGTATTTCACATGAATCCCAAAGCATGCCAAACATCGCCAACTCAGTGCGCATACTACTCTTTCTTGACTTATACCACTTTGATGTATTATCCAGACTCCGCATTGTACAATTGGAAAGCTGGTAGCAAATTTTGAAGTCATTTTTCACTTGTTTTGACTAAACAGACTCGGGAAGAGGGAGTAAATAAGACGAAAGGAACATAGTAAAGGACAATGGAAAGAGATGATTCCTAACAAGAAAACTGCAAAGTAGAAACTTATCAAATATGGATACCAACTCTAATAACCATAACATGCACTTTTGGATTAAGTGGCTTATTATGTCAAGTAAATCTAATGCTCAACTCTTGTTGTACCTCTTTGCCATGAAACTGGGCTTCAATGCTCCGATTATCCTATCTAATTCACGATCCTTATTCGACTTGTAGTGCCCGAAGGGTTTTCACTATCAAGTCTCTCTCATTTTGTTCTTCTTCTCAACTTACCGTCGCCTTATGGTGCCTGTGAAGGTTTTCACCAATAAGACTCTCTCATTTTGTTTTCATTGTGTAGAACGGAGTGTTGCTCCTGATGTGAATCATACCTCTAACTCGCTTGACTTGGCACTACTCAAAGATTGATCGGAAAGTCTTTTTTTGGACCGTAATGTGGGCTTTTAGATGGGGTTAGAAAGAAAGGATAAAGGCTCAAAAATAGCTTAAAAGGGCTGAAAATTACAACTTTTGGAATCAAATCTCTTACAACCACCACAACTTCTTCCCCGGTTTCTTTGCTTGGGGACTTTTGAATTTTTATTTGGTGGGACCGAACCGTGAGGCTGCCTACATATCCTTAAAAGGAACCAGGTCTAACGTAGTTCATGACATAGGAATTGCTTTGTTTTTGTACTTTTCTCTCTTTTTTTTTTCTTTTTCTCTTTTTTCTTTTCTTTTCTTTTCTCTACTCTTTTTCCATTTTTTCTTTCTCTTTTTCTCTTCTTTTTTTTCTTTTTCTTTTCTCTCCGTTTTTCTATATCATATTTCTAAACTCTGCTTTTGATTCCAACAGAGGGATATGAAAGAAAATAAATAAGGCTCAAAGGGGTAACAAAGGATAAAGTGTTTAGATAGCAGAACAAAATGCCTTCATCATTCCAATCTTCAAAACATGCCAAGTACAAACACCACAATTAAACAAACCAAAAAAATTATACATAATATCTTTTGACTGCATCAGAATTGATAGTCATATCCACGTATTTGCCTTCTACATCTGTTAAATACAAAGCACCATCGGACAACACTCTCGTTACCAACACGGCCCCTGCCAATTTGGGGCAAACTTGCCTTTAGCTTCAGCCTGATGTGGTAGGATGCGTTTTAATAGTGTTTCTTTATGTTCTATCTGCCCCAGTTTCACACAATTCGGGCTTTAAGTGATCTCAAAATGCCTTTACTTATTTCCCTCAAATGTCCCTATCATCTTCAAAATTGTTTCATTGCTTCATGACTAAACTAACTTTTAAGACCAGGCTGAGAATTACGCGCGCATGTCATGTCACTAGAGTCATCAGGAAAAGAACTATAAAAGGAAAAGAGAACTAAACAAACACTGACTAAAAAATGACAGAAAATAGGAAATTGCATTAGACAGATGGTGAAAGGGTTTGAACAACAAAACACGTAAAATAAGCTGGGGTTACAACTCTGGAACAAAACTAGACAACACTAAACGAGCTACTACGACTAAACAAACTAGGCAAAAATAAAAGGATAGAAGGGTGTCACAAGACAATATCCGGATTAAAACCCTAAAAATAACCCGGACAACAGAAATGATAACAAAATAAACCACCAAGACTCCTCCCCGACTTGCCAAGAGATAGAGCATCTTTCCAATTACCAAGCACGACATCTTAGCCACTGGATTCCACATCAATATTTCCAAGACCATTAACAACTTCAATATTATTAATTTCAGTCAGCAAGTTCCCAAGAGGATTTGCATACTTCCTATCACTGTCCTTGATCATAATTGCCCCTTCTTGAATCATTCTTTCTATTTCCCTTTTCAAAGCATGACAATCTTCAATGCTATTCCCTTGGACGTTAGAGTGATACATGCATCTTACAGTAGGATCAAAACCTTTTGCATATGGGTCTGGAGTATAGCCGAGGAGTGGCTCAATCAGGCCAGAATGCTATAACTTTTCAAACAAGCTTATGTAGGACTCCCCGATTGGCGTGACACTATTTATCTGCCTTTGTTCCCCTCCCTGCCCCTGTTTTATATGGTTGTTGGGTGCTCGAAAATGTTGTGAAGGCAAGAGTGTATTATGCGGTGCTGGCGCTCACCATAAGGAGTGACCCGGTGGTTGGACAGCTGACCGGACATTGTTCGGAAGATAGTACTGAGGTGGATTATATGGAGCTCGGGGACATGTTTGGGGTTGGGGTTGAGGCTGGGTATATTGGTGAGGCGGACCCTTTGCACCATGTCGAGACTCTGAAACAACCATGGCAACATCATCGTGTTCCTTCTGACCCAGCAAGCTTTCTATGTCGTTCTGAGTTGCTTGTGTTGTTGCTTTTAAAGCAGAATAGCTCATGATCTTGCTAGACTTTAGCCCATATTCTACCATTTGTCCCATTTTTACCACATCATTAAAAGGCCTACCCACAGCCGTGATCAAATGCCCAAAGTAAGTTGGCTCTTGAGCTTGAAGAAAGTACTCGACCATCTCTTTTTCTTCCATCGGGGGATTGACTCTAGCAGCTTTCTCTCTCCATCTTAGCCCGTATTCCATAAAGCTTTCATTAGGCTTCTTTTCCATCTTGGTGGGGTACATGCGATCTGGGACAATTTCTATGTTGTACTGAAAGTGCTGGGCAAAGGCCTGAGCCATATCGTCCCATGTGCACCACTTGCTAACGTCTTGGCGGGTGTACCACTCCAGAGCTGCCCCACCCAGACTCTGACTGAAATATGCCATCAATAATTTGTCCTTCTTACCGACGCCTCTCATCTTACTGTAGTAACCTCTCAAATGGGTCACGGGATCTCCATGTCCGTCATACAAATCAAACTTCGGCATCTTTAAACTGGCAGACAGTTGGATGTCAGGGAACAAGCACAAGCCTTTGTAAGCCACGCTCACCTAGCTCCCTATCCCCTACATGTTTCTTAAAGACTACTCTAAGATTTTCACCTTCCTGGATATCTCATCTTGCTCCACTGTCTTAGCAGGCTTTTCAGCTTCACCGGGAGGCTCAAAATGAGAGAGTAGGGATCCGAAACTTTGAAAGTTGGTTATGGAGCATAGTGTTTGGCATCGGGGACTTTGAACACAGTCTCGTTAGATGATCGAGGAAATGTAGCAGGTGGATGAGCTACCAAAACATGAGTGGTCAAAGGAGCGAGATGTGAGGTGGTTCTGGGGGTGGAGTATGAAAGGTTGTGAGGAAATATCAACAGCAGTGTGAATTTGGATTTGTGATAGTGGTGGGATAGTTGCAGGGTTTTCAGTGTAGTTAGTGGGGAATGAAGGTGGAGGATGCCCCTTGATCCAAGGCTGATACATTTCTGCCATCTGCTATTTCAACATTTGGACCTCCCCTTTCAATTTAGACTTCGACTCCACAAACTTCCTCGAAGGGTCAACAACTCTTGTGTCCAACTCTTTGCGAGTCATAACTACCTTGCTCTTTGACCTTGTGTTGTATGGATGAGTTACCTTAAGAAGCACAAACCAAACACCCTTCTGCTCAATGAAGATAACAAAAGGAACAAAATGGGACATCTTGTTAGCGTTAGGGCATTTAATAGCTGCAACTATCACATTATGTGCAATGCACCCAACAACAATTAACAGTTCAAAAATGACTTCGAGGGTCACAAGGTCACTTGGCATCATCCTAATTTGTTCATTTCAATCTTCTCTTTTCTTTTCTTTTCTGGAACTTCTTGGCTTGCTCATTTTCCTTCCTCTTTTTTTTTCTTCTAATTATCACTCTTTTCTTTCCTCTTCTTTTTCACATCCCATAATTTCACCTCTTTTTTTCTTTTCTTTTATCTTCTTTATTTTTCTTTTTTCCTTTTTCTTTTTTAAAAAAATGATTCGATCGAACCCTATGTAGGTTGCCTACGTATCATGACGTCGCATGAATCAGATCTTTACGTAGTTCGGGAAGATCAGGAATAAAGTAAACAAACTAACGTTCTCATTTTCTTTTTTTTTCTTTTTTTTTACCTTAATGAATACTCTGATGAGAAATTATTAAGGAAAAACCATTAGAAGAGAAAAATATTTTTTGATTCTTTTTTTTAGAAAGGAAATCTAAAGGATGAACCAAAGAAAAATATTTTGAATTTTCATTTGATATCCTGAAAGAAAGATTTCGAACCAAGAAATGAAAAAGATAAAAAAAATATTTTTGGATTTTAGTTTGATTATCTAAGGGAGAAACTCTGAAAATAAACCAAAGATAAAGTACGTTATTTTTTCTTCTATGTACAATATCCTAAAATTCTAGTAGAAATAAAAAGAATTTTTTTATTTTTTTGTTAATTTCCCAAAGAAGAACCTCAAAAGAAAATCTTTTTGGATTTTTGGAACTAAAATCTTTAAAAAAAAAACTTTTAAAGAGGTACTAAAAGAAAATTCTCTTTTTTTTTGAATTTTTAGTCTTAATGTACTAAAAGGAAATATAACAACAATTTTTGTTTTGAATTCTAGATATTAATTTTCTAAAGGAAAACCACCTTAAAAGAATTAGTATTCTAAAGAAAACTTCTAACAGAAATATAAAACGCGAAACCTCTCCTTTTTTTTTTGAATTTTTGAGTTACAACACACTTTTTCAAATATAAAGTAGAAAGTACAATAACAAAAGACTTGACATTACTGTATAAAACTAGAAAGTAAAAGACGACATAAAATGAAGAACAGACTCAAAACATAAAAAAAAAACAAATCTTCTTAAACAACTCCTGAATGAGCGATCCTGACTGGATGGTCACAGGTTGTCTGTCATGCTCAAACTTCGGTAAGTAGATCCACAACTGTATGGAAAAAAACTCAAACCAATACTAGGTGAGACAATAACACTCCTTATTGGATGCATGCAAGACATGATTGAGGCTATTTTTGCAAAATGGCTTATGTGACCAAAATGTGATGACCCAAAGGGGTCATCACCGGTTTCTAATTGAATTCTGTGTCTCCGAGGCCTTGAAAACCTCATTTAGAGTTGCCTCGATTTGCGTGCGTAGTTCGGACGCGTAGCCGGAAAGCTTAAATATGAAATTCTGTGAAAAATGCTAAGTTTTGATATTAAAATGAAAAAAAATTGACTTCGGTCAACATTTTGGGTAAACGGACCCGGACCTGTGATTTGACGGTCTTAGAGGGTCCGTAGGAAATATGGGACTTGGGCGTATGTCCGGAATTGGATTCCGAGGTCCCAAGCCCGAGGAATGAATTTTTGAGTGAAATTGTTTTCTTGAAGTAATTAAGGAAATTGGAAATGAAATTTGGTTAGAAGACTATGGTATCGGGCCCGTACTTTGGTTCCGGTGCCCGGTACAAGTCTTATAGATGTTTGAAATCACTCATGTAAAGTTTGGTTAAAACGGACGTCGTTTGAATCGATCTGGACCCAAATTAGAGAATTGATGTTTAAAAGGGAAATCTGAGAAATTCCATTGATCTTGAGGCTTGATTCGATGTTCATGATGTTATATTGATGATTTGACCACACGAATATGTTCGTAGAGTGTTTTTGAAGTAGTGTGCATACTTGGGTTAGAGCTTCGAGGGCTCGGGTGAGTTTCGAGTAGGTTCCGGGATGCCGTAGGCTTAAAAGATCAGATGTTGCAGGTTCAGGAAAATATTCCAGGCCTCTGAACCCTTTAGCGCGGCCCGCAAGGAATTGCATGCGTCCGCGGTCGCCTTTGCGCGGTCCGCGGCGGGTGCTGTGCGACCGCGGTCGGCTTATCGCGGTCCACGCGGGGCAAAGGTCCGCAGGTCTTCAGGAAGGGCCAGCGCGACTGCGGTCCGCGGTGGGTGCTGTGCGGCCGCGGTCGGCTTAGAGCGGTCCGTACAGGGGGCTTCAGAAGGGTATAAATACACGTGAATTTCAGTTATTTTTACACTTTTCAAAACCCCAAAACATAAGAGGCGATTTTCTAAATAACTTTTCTTCTCTAAAACGATTGGTATGTGATTTCTAACTCATTTTCTTCACTCCTTAACATCTTTTAACATGATTTCAACTTAAAAATCAAAGATTTTCATGGGGGAAATGGGTGTTTTGGGTAAAACCTAGGTTTTTCTAAAAATTGGGGATTTGGACCTCAATTTGGGGTCCGATTTCAAAACAAATTATACATTTGGATTCGTGGGGGAATGGGTAAACGGGTTTTGGTCCGAACCTCGGGTTTCGACCACGTGGGCCCGGGGGTGATTTTGACTTTTTGAGTAAAACTTTGGGAAAACTCATTTTCATGCATTAGGGTTGATTCATTTAGCACTTATTGATGTAATTAAGTAACTTGTGACTAGATTCGAGCGAATTGGTGGTGGAATCAAGGGGTAAAGCTATAATTGAGGCTTGAGTGGTGTTCAAAGCTTCGAGATAAGTGTTTGGTCTAACCCTAGCTTGAGGGATTAGGAGTTGAGTCTTATTTGCTACGTGCTAATTGTCGAGTACGACGTATAGGCATGGTGACGAGTATCTATACGTTGGTGTCTAGTATGACCGTGAGTCCTTATATTGTGGATATTCTGATTTTGTTGTATCTTCCATGCCTTAATGATGAGTTTCTATATATTGTAACAAGCATGTGAAATAAATTTTGATCCCCACATTTCGAGGAGTGTTGGCTCGAGTTATAATACGAATTGTGAAAGTGTACAAGATGATTGAACCTCTATGGAGTGTTGGCTTAGGTGGTAAAGTGAGATGAGAAGTGAAAGTGAAAGAAAGAGAAAGAATTATTAAATTGCTCCCTTGCCGGGATGTTTGTTGGTTTGTTGATCATCTCCCTTGCCGAGAAGCTAAGAATATTGATATTGTTCCCTTGCCGGGATTTAGCTGCTTAATTGTATTCCCTTGCCGGGATTTCTACCATTATTTGTCTACTCCCTTGCCCCTTTGTTTTTGATTGTTGTTTGGGTGAGGAAGAGTGTAAAGCACGAAGGGTGATGTCATGCATTGTTTGCTATTGTGAGGAAAGAGTGTAAAACACGAAGGGTGATGCCGTGCCGCACGATGTCCCATTCCGTGCCGATTTTATTGATTATATGGTGAGGAAAGAGAGTAAAAGCACGAAGGGTGATGCCGTGCATATTTTTATTATATGATTGTTTTGGTGAGGACGAGAGTAAAAGTACGAAGGGTGATGTCGTGCATTTGTTGATTCCTGATTCCTTGTTGATATCCGAGTTATGTTGTTTCTTTCATTACTTGTTGTTATTTGGTTTACTTCGAGGTTATAGATTCCCTTACCCTATTTGCCTTGTGATTGTTGTTTGGGTGAGGAAGAGCGTAAAGCATGAAGGGTGATGCCGTGTATTGTTTTGGTGAGAATGAGAGTAAAAGCACGAAGGGTGATGCCGTGCAAACTGTTGACTTTTGATTCTTGTTGATATTCTGGCTTTGCTGCTTCTTTCTGTTATTGAGGATTTCTATTTGAAACTGTTACCTCCCCACAACATGTTTCCCCCTCCCGCATTGACTGGTTATTTCCAGTACTTCTTTGTGTGTGTGTATATATATATATATATATATATATATATATATATATATATATATATATATATATATATATATATATATATATATATATATATATATATGTATATGAACCGCATAGGTCTATTTGGAGTCTGGTCCTAGCCTTGTCACTACTTTGCCGAGGTTAGGCTGGACACTTGCCAGCACATGGGGTCGGTTGTGTTGATACTACACTCTGTGCTCTTTTGCACAGATCCAGGTCTTGGACAGCAGCAGTAGCGCGGGGGTCAGCCTTCAGTCCAGTGAGACACCAAGGTAGCCTTGCAGGCGTCCGCAGACGTCTCCTCTATCTTTTATTCCAGTCTGTTATCTCCTATATTTCGAGACAAACAACTTATATTTTTTTTCTTTCAAACGGTTGTATTTAGTACTCTTAGAAGTTCGTGAGTAATGTGACACCAGTTCTTGGGTAAAGGCATATGTTGATTCTTGCATTATGGTTTTGTATTCTTTAATTTAAGCCTTCCGTATAATCATTTAAATTCCGTTGCTTTCATGTTATCATTGATAATTGTTAAAAGAAGAAATTGTTAATGAAATAAGCAGTTAAGGATTGGCTAGCCTAGCTCGCATTAGTAGGCGCCATCACGACTCCCGAGGGTGGAAAAATCCGGGTCGTGACACAAAAGGTGGCTAGAAGTGCAAAATTTGGCTAAGACCCCGCGAAGCCAAGAACCTAAACTCACTAGGAGGACTGGACCATATGTGAGTTGTCTACGTATCACGCCCTGAAAGACGAGAATCAGGTATGTGTAGTTCGGAAAAATTGGATACGGGCGAGAAATAAAAAAATAATTAATTTAGAGAAAACATATTTTTTGTCTTTTGTTTTGATAAATGATAAAACATGTAAACTCTTTTTGGATTTTTTTTTTGAAAAAATAATGGGAAAGTGCAAAATCTTTTGGATTTTTTTTCATTTTTATTTTTTGGTCTTTTCTTGAAAAGGCGTGAAAGAAAATTATAACTGGGCCCTACTTGTTTATTACACTTCACCCTTTTTTTCTCATTGATCCTTAAACCTCATTGGTCCGCCAAATGAGCTTTTTATCCTTGAAAATTGCAAAATGTAGCACATAGGATGCATAAGGATGGTCTTTTATTTTTTGGGATACACCTGTCCTAGACGGACCCAACCCCTGTGTTGAGTCCCCAAAGTCAAATGCACATGATGCAAACAAGCGTTCCTACTAGGGATCCGGCATGGGGCTGAGTTATTCTAGGTTCAAAACCTAGGTATATTATTCTAGACGTGTGTACCCGAGTTGACAACTCGAGCCGGGGGGGGGCTACGTATCGGGAACCAAAAGGCTATCCGGTTTTGTAACTTGTCCGAGCCTCTTCCTAATTTAAGGTATGACACTAACAGAAAATGAGTCACGCCGGCGTGCACATCCCCGAGGATGAGAAGAGAAGGGTTTTGTAGCAGTTTATATGCAGTTCAAATAGTATCAAAGCGGTAAAAAGCAGTATTTAGCACATTAGGCCCAAACATGTAATAAAACCAGATAATAAATAAAAGACAATTATAAAAATTATTCTAATATCGAATTCTTGAACCCTGAATCATAGATTCTGGGTTCTTGTCCCCAACAGAATTGTTAGAGCTGTCACACCTCCTTTTTACCTACCCCCAGAAGGGTATAAGAGAGTTTTTTCCAATTTAAGTGACAATCGAAACAGGATTTATTTATTTATTCAGAGTCGCCACTTGGAATAATTTATGGTGTCCCAAGTCACCGGTTTTAAATCCCGAGTCGAGGAAAGATTGACTCTATTTTACAGTCCGCGAATACAAAAATCCAGGTAAGGAATTCTGTTAACCCGGGAGAAGGTGTTAGGCATTCCCGGGTTCCGTAGTTTTAGAACGGTCGCTCAACTGTTAATATTGGCCTATTTATTTGATTTTAAAACATCTTTGCAACCTATGTGCATTTTATTCCTTTTAAAAATTGCTTTTAATAATCTAATTGTTATACAACTAACTTTTGATTACACGTTGTGAATCATGTCACGAGAGTCGTACCCACAATCCACAACATGTTTATTTATTTAACAAGATTAAATTGTGGCCGGGTCACATAAATATACTCCCAGATTTTAGAAATTAAGCGTCACAACTACGTCACGGGAACCGTACCCGTAGCTATGACAATTTATTTAATTAACACGCCTAAAGCAAACTACGAGAGGCATTTTCTACACTAATTAAAATATCAATATGAGGGCCATAGACTAGGTGATTGGATGACACACCTCAATTTTATTAAAGGGAAAAAGCATTTAACTATGGATGTTCATATTTAAAACTAATTTGAAATTAAGTATCACAACTACGCCACGGGAACCGTACCTGTAGTTGTGGTGATTTAATTACATGCCTAAAGCAAACTACAAATATTTATTAACGTATTCATAATTGGTTGACTATGACTAATTGTAAAGGTCTTTATGGAAATTGTTATAGAGAAGCATATAATATGTGGAACTTTTCATGAAGTTAAGCACAAAAATAAGCTTCAGCAATGTCATTCAATTGCTTTCCCCTATTCATTTTGAAAAAAATAAAGTGGCCACTAACTTGAAAATGAGAGCTCACAAGAATCACTAAATAAGAATTTACAAACTTAGTTAAACAAGATAGAAGAACTCATCAAGCAAATCATGTTAAGGAGCCCCAATATCAATATCAATATCATAACTAAAATCCAAATAGAGCTTAGGGAATAGGATTCGTCTACTTTCCATAATTGAAGTAACTGACCAAATTCTCATCAAATTGACTAGATATAGTTATTCATCAGCATTCTTATTGCTGGATCCAAGTAATTAGAAAGAGAACGAAAACAAGAATAACATAAACTTTCTTAAGCTTAAATTCTTACCCATTATTAATCAAGTTCAGATCTGACTTTAAACCAACCACGCCTAACTTCAAATCCTCTACTAACATTACTTTAAGCCAACGATTTAAAGCTAGGACCAGATTCGGTGTTATAACCAAATGAGCACTAACAAACCAAATCAACAAACAAATAAAAGAAATTACAAATGAAAACTGAGGTGTGATGCAGTGATGACCACAAAGTAAACGACCACGAAATCCAATTCTTCACGGAACCAATCACATAAGAATAACACATGAAACAGAGGGAGAATAAAAGATAAACCTCTATTAGTTTGAAATTTAAATGTCTAACAATCTGAAAATGCTAATCGACCGAACGAACAGGACCGCAAACTAAATCTAAGCCGGAGAAGCTCGCCGGAAATCTCATGCGCTCTGAACCTCGATGGAAACTGAAACAGCTGCTTCGACGGTATTTTACCACTGGTCGAACGCCAACCTGTCAAACTTGCAGCGACAAATGAGAAACGAATAAAGGGAGGAAGAACGAATCGACACCGGCAGTCGCTGGTAATGAACTTCGGCAGATGGCAAAGAAGAACAGTGGCAGTGGTCTTTCGCATCCGTTTCTTTCTCCCAGTATGTGTGCATGGCTGTTGGTTCTCTAGTGTTCTAGGTCTGAAGAAGATGGACAACTAGTGTAGGTTAGAGATGAGAGGGAGATGAGCGATGGCTATGAAGGTGCAAGCTGAAAGTGACAGCTCTGTGTGTAGGGGGTAAGGTTAAGTACTCAGATCTTGTGTATAGGGTTAGGCTCCCGAAGAAGATGAAGGTTTGTATATTTTGTTCTAATGGTTGTTTGGGGTGATGGGGAAGATGGAATACGGGGGGTGGGGTCTCTATTCTTGATCAGCAGCGCCGCCGATAGTCTAGGGTCTTAGGCTCCTTTTTTTGTCTTTTTCTTTTTTCAGCTCTTAGGGGTCTTAGGCTCTATCTAAAATTCTAATCCCTTTAGGTCTTTTAGGGTTATATTAGGTTAGGGGGTATGGGCCTAGGGATTATGGGCTTGGGAATTATGGCTAGGTCCAAATATTAGGCCTAAGAGTGGGTTGTTTGAGCCCAAATTTTATTCTTTCCCCGCGAACGAGACTAAAAATACGATCTCATTTATTAATTAATCCTACTTAAGTAAAATAACTACTAAAATAATACTGACCATTAAAACAAAACTATTTTTGGTATTTTTTAAAGATTAAAATGACTACAAAACATTAATGAAACTATTTTTTTGTAATTTTCATTTTCTTGTAATAAAATAAAGTAAAAGAGTCAAAATTGGTTGAAATAGCGATATTAGGCCTAAATTTAATATTTACATGCTAAAATATAAAAAAATATTGGGGAGGATCAAAAATTACATGTCTATAAGAGGCCAGTACATTCTTTTGGTATATCATGTGTTGTAGTAAATTTAATAATGAAATTAGTTGTAATTAATGTTAACTAATCTTTTGTGGCTTGTAGTTATATAAACTTCCTTTGATACTGAAGAGTTATCATTTGCTGAAAAATAGTAATTGTAGCCTGAATTCTTAAATGTCTTCTCACTTTATCTTTTTTAAACCTTAAACACCCTTTTGCTAGGTAATGTAGTTTTTATTTGATTGATATGATATGTGAAACCTCACCATTATAGCATTTGCTCTACTTTATATTTCCTCTTGTAACGATCTGATCGGTTGTTTTGAGTATTTGCACTTCGCTCAATTGTTTGAGGACATGAGTAGCTCCGTATGATGTATTATGACTTATGTGAATCGTCGGTTTTGGTTTTCAGATTATTCAGAATTGATTTGGAAGAATGATTCTCAGCTAGAAGCTTTAAAATTGAAAGATTTGACCAAGTTTGAATTTTTAGTATTTGACTTCGGATTGGATTTCTGATGGTTCCGTTAGCTCCGTTGGGTGATCTCATACTTAGGAGCGCGTACAGATTGTGATTTGGAGGTTCGTAGTAGAATTTGACTTGAAATGACGAAAGTTGAAATTTTGGAAAGTTTGACTGGGAGTGGACTTTTTGATATCGGGGTTGGATTCTAATTCCGGAAGTTGGAGCAGGTTCATAATGTCAAATGTGACTTGTGTGCAAAATTTGAGGTCAATCGGACGTGATTTGACAGGTTTCGGCATCAGTTGTGGAAGTTTGAAATTTCAAGTTCATTGATTTCGAATTGAGATGTGATTCATCGTTTCGATGTTGTTATGTGTGTTCAGAGGTCTCGAGTAGGTCTGTGTTCTGTTGTAGGACTTGTTAATATATTTGGACGGGGTCCTGAGGGCTCGGGTGAGTTTTGGACGAGGTTCGAATCATTTTCATTTCATGTTGCATTATTGAAGGCTGCTGGTTCTGGTATGATCGCACCTGCGGTTGGTTTTGCGCAGGTGCGGTGGCCGCAGAAGCGAACCCAGGTGCGTAGGTGTGAGAATTCACTATTGGATGGGAGTCCGCAAACGCGAAAATATTTGCACAGAAGCGCTACCGCATATGCGGTTCTGAGCATCGCAAAAGCGACCACTGTAGGGTCGAGGTTGTCTCACATATGCGAGCCTCTTTCTGCAAAAGCGATGGTTGCAGGTGCGACCTCTTGTCCGCAAATGCGGAACCTGCTGGGCAGAAGCTATAAATATTGAAGGTTTTGTTCTTTCTTCATATTTTGAGATGTGGGACTCGGATTGAGGTGATTTTTGGAGCAATTTTCATCACAATGATTGGGGTAAGTGTTCTACACTTGGTTTGATTTTATTCCATGAATCTATATTCATTTTTGGCAATTGGTTGATGAATTTTAAAGAAAAATTGGGGGTTTTAGCCTAAAGTCTCATAATGTGAATTTTTGAGTTTTGAACATAGATTCAGAGTCGAATTTGAGTGAAACTAGTATGGTTGGACTCGTAATTGAATGGGTTGTCGAATTTTGTGAGTTTTGTCGGTTTTCGAGGCAAAGGCCCAGGTGTGATTATTGGCCGGTTTTGAATTTTGATTAAGGATTCGATCTTTATCGTTTGGAATGGTTTTCCTTGGGCTTTATTTGATGTATTTGAGTTGTTTTTTTGCTAGTTTTGAGCCGTTCGGAGCTCGCTACGTGCGTGATGACATTTTTGGAGCATCGCTTGGCTTGCTCGACATTGGAATTGGCTTATTCGAGGTAAGTAACTCTTCTAAACATAGTGCTGAGGGTATGAAACCCCGAATTATGTGCTATGTGATTGATGATGAGGTGACACACATACTAGGTGACGGGCGTGTGGGCGTGCACCTTATGAATTGTGACTCCGTTGTTTTCATGGCACTGTATAGTGGCCCTATTTTGTGGATATCTATGTTTTCATCATGTGATAAAGTAACTGAGCTGTCAATCATGCTAGATATCATGTTTAGGCTTTATGTTGATATTGTTCAGACCCATAGTGGTCGTTTCTTGCTGTCATCTCACTGATTTCATTGATATTTCGCACTCAGTCATATTCATGCATTCATATCATATCTCAGTCTCAATTGTTATTTATTGATACATCATATCGTTGTTGTCGGGCTAGTTTCATGACATTTGTGAGCCCGTGAGTGAGATTGGAGAGATTGATGACTTTGTGAGGCTAAGAGCCTGATTATGAGTGAAAATTATGAGATCGAGCTGCACGCTGCAACATGTTATATTGATTACATTTTATAGGATCAGGTTGCACGCCGCAGCGATATAACGCTTGGGCTGAAGGAGCCCCTCCGGAGTCTGGACACCCCTATATATATATATATATATATATATATATATATATATATATATGGATCGGGTTGCACGCCGCAACGAGCCTTATGGCTATATGTATATGGATCGGGTTGCACGCCGCAACGAGCCTTATGGCTATATATATGTGGATCGGGTTGTATGCCGCAACGAGCCTTATGGATATATATATATATATATATATATATATATAGAGAGAGAGAGAGAGAGAGAGAGATCGGGTTACATGCCGTAACGAGCTAGTATTGTACAGTGCTGAGTAATTAAGTGTGTTGAGTATTGAGCAGGGCAAGAGATAATGCAAGACAATAAGGTTGAGTATTCTGAGAGTATGAGTACATGAGTTCATCACTGTGAGGCATTGCATTTAACATGTGTACCTGAAATACATGCATTGAGATGCATTTCCTTTTGCTGCCCGATTTTGGTGACATTCATGATTTTACTAGTATCTTGACATGTAGGCATCGAGATATACTTTCCTCATGCTATCCGAAAATGAAATATTTACCTGATGAAAGATTTCTGGGAAAAATTTCCGTTTTCAAACTTACTCACATTTTTTGACGATTTTGGTAAAGGATTTGGATTTTCACTGATATACTTGAAAAGCGGAACTATTTTTGAAAAACTATGAAAAGGCTAAGCATTTTATCTCTAAGCTAGTTCTTTATTTAATTGCTTTACATTGTTATGAACTACTGTTGGCTATTGGTGTTGGACCCGACCTATGTTCCAGCTCGTCACTACTTTCAACCTAAGGTTAGGTTTGTTACTTACCAGTACATGGGGTCGGTTGTACTGATACTACACTTCTGCACAGTGCGTGCAGATATTGGCTGTTGTTGTTGTGTTCGGTGGTTGCTGGATTTGAAGGTGTGCTCGCGTCCCTGTTGTAGCTGCCTCTTGTTCATGGTAGCCTTAGATTTATAAAACTCTGTTTATATACTTTTCAAACAGAAAATGTATTTACTTCATATCAGCTGTGTAAACTCTATTCTTAGAAGCTCATGATTTGTACTACCAATCCTTGAAAAATGTATAAGTTTAAGATAATTTCTTCCTTTTAATTATTTTATTAATTTAGTTGGAAATGGATAATTGCTAAAAGGCTTACCTAGCGGGTTGGGTTAGGTGACATCATGACTAGTCAGATTTTGGGTCGTGACACCTCCACTGATCATGCCATATTGTCTCAGAAAGTATGAAGTTGGATTATACTATTTTCTCATATTGGGATAAAAAAATATGAAACCAAAGTGTCACTGATGACTGCATCAAGAATTAGAATAAAACCGTCATTGATGACTGCATAACGGTTGGCTATAAATGCAGATATTCTCTATAACGACCGCTTATTGAATGCTACCCGATGCCAATACTTTGAACCTTTGTCGTCAGCTACTCTTTCTTCGGGACTCATCCAGCACTAGTCACATACTGGTGACCAGTATTGACTATTTGCTGCCTCACATCCTACCTGTCTTCGGTTTTACGTGTCATCTTTTCATTCGTCCAACTGTCGCTAACCAATTTTACCGTATACAAATAGTCCCCCTGCTTTTTGGTGATAATATTTTAGTGTCAGTGGGAAGTAGTAAAAACCTCTTTCCTTAGAGGCCAAGTTTCTGAACCGTTTTTGACATTTGAAAGGATGCATGTCTCTCCACATTTAATGACCCGAACACGTGTTACCCCACGATTTAACAAATATTTTTGCCAGTTCTTAGGTAATCATGACCACGATTTTTGTTGTCTATAACTTCTCCACTTTTCCTCATTTTTATTCTTTACTTTTTACAACTTCTTGTTCTCTGATTTATCTTAGAATCCTACTGCAAACTTTAACCTTCTCAATAAAAAATTTCTTCACAAATTCCTTACCATTATGTCTTCGAAAACTGCTGCCTTCAAAAATTCTGGCCTTCTCTTCGCCGGAGGTCCAAAGAAAAATAGGACCAAAGAGGTTGATGTCGAGTCTGAACCTCCAACTGTAAACACCGTCATACCTCTTCACCTTAGCACGAACTTCGACCTCGAAGAACAAAAAGAACCTACAAATCCCAAAAGTGACAGACACTGGCCTGTTAATAGGTATCCTTCTTCCATCCGTCCTACTAGCATTCTTGTCATGAAGAAGGATTGTAACTGGAACAATATTGAAATTCTCACCCCTAGCGAGGTAGAAAGGGTCACCTTCTCCAAAGAAAGGTTCATGTATGTTTATACATACCCTTTCACTTTGGACACTTTCACTTTGAGAGCGAGTGAAGGAAATATGTTTGGCACAAGTAGGCCCTTCTGTGTGGTGTACGATGTCTTGCCTCTGCCAGTTGTATTTTGAGATCGCATAAACCCTGTCTCTTGAACACATGATGAACCTCTACTCCCTAAAGGTCTTCCATGGGGGTGTGCTAAAACTTAGTAAATTTGGTCACCATTCCCTTCTCAGCAGTGTCAATGATAACAACGACCGTGGATAGATAGAGCAGTTTGTTATCATTGCTCCCAGGGACATCCTCTCGACCACATTACATACTCTCCTCAAATCATAGAATCTTTTTCGTAAGTCTTCGGAAACACTTTCCTTTTCATGTTTAGAAAAACCTTCCTTCGCTGCTAACTTTACATTCTCCTTACTCCAGCTACTCACTGGAAGCCACCACGAGTTTAAGATATGGCCCAATGGATAAAATATTCCGGATATTACTACATTAGAGTCCCGAAGACGGAAAGAAATGTCTCCCAAATATGGGTGGAAAGCCAAAAACCATGGTAAACAAGAATTCTTCTTCCCTTCTTTCAATCTTTCAATAATCTTGGAAGAAAATTAAATGTCTTCTTGTATCACAAAGGTCTTTCGAAGGGATCTGTCATTTGCCCCGACATCTAGGTTCTCGATAACCCGGCGGAAGCCGAACAGTTATTGCAGAATATTCTTAATCGGAGGAGAGCTCGCGAATCTACTTGCACTTATGAAGGTACCTACTCCTAGAGTCCCCAGCCCAAAAACAAGAAACCAAAGAGGAAACATCCCTCATCGGCTGGGACACAAGAGAACATAATAAATAATAAATAGACACCAACCAGACCGACCATAGTGGTCCTTGATGATGAAGAAATGGCTGATGATGAAGTATTTCCTCTTCAAAGAAGAAAAAGATCTTCATCGGCTCAACCAGATGCTCAGCCGGGAGAGCTTCAAACTCCACCAAAGAAGTCCAAGAACTTAGGGGGGAAATGGAAATAGTCGAAAACATTTTATCTCATTTTAGAATCCCCTCATTTGCTTCTGGTCAAAGGAGTTCAATCCTGACCTTCCTCCACTACCAACTTCTGAGCTGATAACAACTTCTTCTCCATCTACACCAGCTGCTTCTTCTCCACTGGGCCCAGCTGAACAAATAGGAAATTCCCCTTCTCCACGGTCACCTGACCATGGAAATTTGGAAAGTACTTACACGACATCCACTCAAGATCCTCACAGGAAACGAAGTGTCATCCTCTCGATTTCAAATGAGTGCCACATTCTTTCCAAGCCGGTGAAGCTCACCAATTATTTGAAGCCGCTGGTCTCAGAAAAAGATTGGAGAAAAATGGACTCTATTTATGCGGAGTGTCTAATAAATAATAGCATGCATTGCTCGGTGCAGGTATAAATCTAAATTTCTTCTATCTTCTTTCAATTTATACTTTGCACTAATAACTTTAGTTCTAACCTTATTTTTAGCCAAACCTTCTTCCTTCCGATGGCCTGCAAAGATTGATTCTTAACAAGCAAGAGCTCACTTCGGGAGGAGATCAACTTTTAGCCGAACGGAATTAGCTTGTCGTGTGCCTCCCGGCGTTGGAGGTAAAAATTTCTCAAATAGATGATCTCGAGGCTCGGTTGCAGCAATCTAAGTAAGATAAAATGGCTCACAACCAAGAAGCTGCCCAGCTACATATAAACCTTAAGGAAGCAAAGGCTATGTGGGTTGAACTGCATGACACTGTGACTACTGCTGCTGAGCGCGAATCTGTCTTTATAGAGCAAGTTAATAACTGAGGAGGCCAATTTTTTCAAGGATCAAAGATCAAGCATGGAGGAAAGGCTCAAGAGAATCATGGAGCAGAATCAAATTCATGCCGCAACAAATGTTAATCTTGATTTCAGAACCAGCATTGTTAAAGCTGAAAATGAAAAGTTTCAAGCAAAGATTGAAAAACACCGAGCCAAACTCCAAGATTAGGAAGATTCTCTCCTCTTCAAGAAGACTTATGCCATATATCATATGAAGAGAAAGGCTTTGGAGGAAGCCAAAGAATGTATTCCCAAGGCCCATGAGCTGGAGACAACTACTCATGAGAACCTCCCTTCTCAGCCCGTAGCTTCTGATTCTTCAAATACTAACTCCGAGTATTTGGGAATCGAAGGAGAAACTGAAAAAGACGAGGACCTCAAACCGGAAGCAGAACAGCCTTCTCCTAATAGGGAAAACAAAGAATTTTCTCTCCCTTCGGGTTTTG
The DNA here is from genome assembly GCF_000715075.1 of Nicotiana tabacum. Lineage (NCBI taxonomy): Eukaryota > Viridiplantae > Streptophyta > Magnoliopsida > Solanales > Solanaceae > Nicotiana > Nicotiana tabacum. Next base: position 110,971,029 of record NC_134087.1, on the reverse strand, counting down.
GAAGCAAGAACTAATGTTTTCCTTTACTTTTTTGTAATTATGCCAAAATATTTTATTAAGTTTGGCATTTTAATTAATAAACGAAAGTCTTTACTTAAGTATTATGCAAAAAATATTCTTTTTTATTTAACTGACAAAGTTTTAGGAATCTTCTCACATCCGATAGCTTTTGATTCTGGGCATAAACACTTCCGAAATATACCATTTACTATGAGGGTTTAATAAGAGAGGGCCCTAATATTTACAGTGCTCTTGAAGAGGACGTCTCATGTTCATTCCGCCGCAAGCATTTAAAGTTTTTGTTAACTTTCAAACTATAAAATAAATTAACTTATCAATCGGACAAGAAATAAGATAAAAATAAAAGGATTTTGATTTATTTCCTCTATTTTTAAAAGTACATTTACATAGACATTCATTTGCTTTAGTAAATAAAGTTGTCAATATATGTGGCTAACTTGTATAACTTATTTCTATGGGGCTGATCATGTAGTCCCAGGTCCTGATAAGATATTGATCCCGGTTCTAACAATGCCCAATCTTCGTAACACTTTTAGTGCCTTGTCATGTATTATTTCCCCTCAGTGTTCGGATGCTAAGCACAAGAATTCAAACACTGGAAGTTTTGCATTTACCAACGACACTTCTTTCGTAGTATGCTTTACATTGCTACCTCATTAATGGAAATAGCTTGTGGATGGTTTGTTTTTACTCATGCTAAAGTGAAGGCAATAGATCTTATGGTTGTTGATTCACTGGTGAAGGAACCTAGTGCCTTGACATTGTAAGTCCTGCATTTTCCGATGATCCTTCCTTCGTAGTATGCTTTATATTTCTGCCTCATTAAAATCTTGCCAGGAAAATTCAATTGGGACAAAAACTGCTAAAAGGGAAAAAGAGTACAACACATACTTTCAGCACCAACAAGGATCTTCAGCAATAATACCTTTTGAGGTGAGTCACGTTATCTTGATTTTCAATTCATCCAAACCTCTACCGGTTATAGTTGAAACTTGATAAGCTCTTTCTCGTTGGTCCCAGCTTCCCGACATTAACTACCCGAGTACTTTGAGTGACTTTTCTCAGAACCAAATCCCTCACTTTGAAATATTGGAGATTTGCTCTGCGGTTATAATACCTTTCCATCCTTTGCTTTTGTGCCAGCATCCTCACAAATGCCAGATCCCGGTGCTCTTCAAGCAAATCTAATTTAACTAGCAGTGCTTCATTGTTAGTTTCTTCGTTTGCTCAAGAGAACCTTAAGGTTGGTTCCCCTACCTCCACTGGTATCAAAGCCTCTGAACTGTATACACGTGAAAAGGGTGTTTCACCTATCCTCAACTTTACCATGGTCCGATATGCCCACAACACACATAGTAGCTCATCTAGCCACTTGCCTTTAGCATCGTCTAACTTTATTTAAGGCTTTGAATGATTACCTTGTTGGTTGATTCTGCCTGTCCATTCACACACGGGTGGTATGGTGAAGATGTAATTCGTTCGATTTTCGATCCTTCCAAAAACTTTGTGACTTTGGAACCTATGAAATGTGGCCTATTATCACAAGTAATTTCTTTTGGTATTCCGAATGGGTAGACAATATGCATATAAAATTGATCACCTCTCGTGCTCTGATATTTTGGTAAGCACCTGCTTCAAACCATGTATTAAAATAACATGTTAAAACCAAAAGAAAGTTTACCTTACCAGGTCACTGTGGCAAGGGACCGGCTATGTCCATCCCCTATTTCATGAATGGCTATGGTGACACCATCGAATGCAAAATTTCTGCCGATCAATGCACGAACTGTGCATGGAGTTGATATTTATCAACTTTTGTACAAATATCTTTGCGTCTTGCTCTATTAGGGCCAATAGCAGCCAGCTTTGACTAACTTGAGAACCAATGAGTCTTGCACCGGAATGGTTCCCGCATAATCCTTCATGAACTTCCTTCATCACGTAGTCAACCTCCGAGGCCCCTAAACACTGAGCCAGTGGTCCTTGGAATGACCTCCTGTATAACTATCCGTCAACAAGATAGTAACGAGCTACCTTGGTCCATAGTGCCCGGGATGCTTTTGGGTCTTCAGGCAATTTTCTATGCCTTGGATATTCAATGAACTCGTTCCTCCAATCCTAGATTAAATTGGTTGAATTAACTTCACAGTAGCCATCCACATTCAACATCGAATGCAACAATTGAACTACTGTACTAGAATCAGATCCTTTCATTTTTGTGGACGAACCCAAATTGGCTAATGCGTTTGCCTCCACATTTTCCTCCCTTGGAGTGGATGATTGACTACTCTTTGAACCGAGAAAGTAATACTTAAATCTTGTTCAAGTATTATTGCATGCGCTCCTCCTTGGTGTTGAAAATTTCGTATACTTGTTTCACCACCAGCTAGGAGTCGCACTTTATTTCGATGACCTCGAAACCTAGTCCCCGAGCTAGTTCAAGCCCTGAAACCAAAGTCTCATACTCGGCTTCATTGTTAGTTAGTGGTACAGTTCTAATGGCCTGCCTCAGAGTTTCCTCCAAAGGAGTGATTAAAACTACCCCGAGACCGGACCCTTTTACATTGGAAGCTCTATTCATAAACAAGGTCCAAACTCCTGATACCGTTCCCGATACCAACACTACTTCTTTAGAAGCTAAGACATTAACCTCGGATTGAAATCGGCCACAAAGTCGGACAAACTTGTGATTTGATTGCGGTCCTGAGCATGTATTCAATATCGAATTCACTAACTTCGACTGCCCAGTTAGCCAAGTGACCCGACAACTCAGGTTTATGAAGGACATTCCTTAAGGGAAAGGTTGTCACAACGACTATTAGATGATATTGAAAATAAGGCCTAAGCTTTCGAGAGGCAACTACGAGAGCCAAGGCTAAATTTTCAAGGTGCGGATATCGTGTCTCCGCTCCTGATAATATTTTACTAACATAATAAATGAAAAATTGCATACCTTTTTTTTCGGACCAAAACAGCGCTTACCGCTTCTTCCGAGACCACTAGATAAATCAGCAGTTGCTCACATTCTTCTGGTTTTGATATTAACGGAGGGGTAGATAGGCATCTTTTCAGATCTTTAGTGCCTGATGACATTCAGGAGTCCACACAAAGTCATTTTTTTCAAAAGTGAAAATGATGACTTTTCTGAAGACCTCGAGATGAACCTGCTAAGAGCCGCCAATCTACCAGTCAATCTATGTACTTTCTTCACACTTGTTAACTGGTCCGGTATATCCTTGATGGATTTAATTTTATCGGGGATTACCTCAATTCCTATTTGAGAGATGAGAAACCCTAAGAACTTACCAGAACCAACTCCAAAGGCGCATTTCTTCAGGTTGAGCTTCATATTATATTTTCTCAAAATGTCAAATATCTCTTGGAGATGTTTCAGTTGATCTCCTATGTTAAGAGACTTAACAAACATGTCGTCAATATAAAGTTCCATTGTTTTACCTATCTTTTTTCAAATATTTTATTAACAAGCCTCTGGTAAGTGGCTCCGATTTTTTTAAGCCCAAAAGGAAACACATTATAGCAATATGTGCCAAAATTTGTGATTCAGATTCACCCTAATTTGATTATACCCGGAATGAGCATCATGAAAACTTATTAACTCATGTTCGGTCATAGCATCAATAATTTGATCAATGTTTGGCAATGGGAAAGAATTTTTGGGGTATGTCTTATTTAAATCTTTATAATCTACACACATTCTAAATTTGTAATTCTTTTTAGGCTGTACTACTATGTAAGCAAGCCAATCCGGTTAACTTACCTCCTGTTACCTCTTCCCAAACAAACCTGTTATTGGTCATTTCTTCTACCTTACCAGGGGAATTTGGATCCAGACTCAGTTTATGGACCGCCACCTCCAATAGAATACATGTCATATCTAAATACGACCATGCAAAATAATCAACGTTTGATTTAAGAAAATCCATAATTTTCAACCTGTGTTCGAGACTCAACCCCGTTCCTACATGGAATTTTCTTTTCAAAAATTCTTCGAACAAAGACACTTGTTCGAGCTCTTTTGCGGTTAACTTGGTCGCATCTGTCTCCTCCGATACCTAAAAAGACCTTGGTACCTGGTATAATTCTGATGACTCCTCATCTTTATCACCTTCAAGTGAGATGGAAGAAAGCACTGGTTCCTGTAATTTTTATTTGTTCGTTTCTTTGCCCTTGATGTTGGAAATAGTCACCGCGTTCATATCTCTTATAGACGGTTGATCTCATATGATCTTCTTGATCCCTTCTGGTGTTGGGAATTTTAACAGTTGATGATAGGTTGAGGGTACAACCTTCATTTCATGTATCCATGACCTTCCAAGGATTACATTAGAGCTCACTCGCCATCTACCACTTCGAACAATGTAGTATTCATTACTCCTTCGGTATGTGTGGGCAGCAAAATTTCTCTCGGGTTGTCACACTTGCTAAGTTGACGCTAGCTAGAGGTTTTATCGCCGGAATAATGCTCCCCGTTAAACTTCCTGGTCCACTAACACACATTTAATTTTGTCATCAAAAATATTAAGAGAAATAGCCAAAGCATAGTTGTGTGGTAGAAGAATCCCATCATCATCCTCTTCCGTGAAGGTAATGTCATCCTTCGATATCTCTCGGATCCTTTTGCCATGAGTTATCGATATCTTCATCTTCTTTGCTGCCAAAAACATCACCCCATATACTTCATCTCCTCCAAAGATTATGTTGATTTTCATCTGAGGTGACCCTGCTGCCAGTTTTGATGGTTATTCATTGTCCCAGTTTGTCCCATAGTTGTTCTTGGTGTGATCACTTAGAAATTCTCTGAGGTGACCGTTCTTCAACAACGTTGCCACCTTTTTAATATTTCTCATGGCCGACACCAATTCCACCAGGCTAATATTAAAATTATAATCGAACAACTCAGGATATGCTGGGACTCACGACCCGACTCCTCTTTCTCCCGCAACAATCTTCTACTCCAACCACGATTCGCCCTTCTATCGGAAGTGAACCTATCACATGACTGGAATCCTTTATTACCACGCCCATCAACCCTCTCGTATGGATGAAAACAACTTGTAAAGGACCTCTAATCTTCATCAAAATTATTTTTAAATTTATCTTAATTTTGGTCACGATTCAATCCATTGGAAGACACCAAGAAGCCAAGTTGATCATCTTCTATTCTAATACTTGACTTATAGAGATTGTGAATATTTGCCCATGTGGTTGCCTGAAATTCGAGCAAGCTTTCCTTCAATTTTTGTAAGGCATCGAAGATCAATGGTTTGAGACCCTTTGTAAATGCCTCCGCTTCCCACTCATTCAGAACTACTAGTAACAACATCCTTTCTTTCGGGAATCGGATAACGAACTCTCACAACAGTTCAGTTTCTCCTTGGGATATTCTAAATATGTAATGACCCGACCCATCATTTTGCTTTTTAGATCCAAGTTCCCCTATTAAGACTCCTCGTATGTTCTTTTACTATTTTATTACTTACGGAGATGGTTAGTTTGGTTTTGGAAGGGCTCAGGTTGAATTCGGAACATTTAATTCCTTAATAGTGGTCTAAGATGGCCAAGTTTGATTTGAGTCAATGTTTTGAGTAAATGCCTCAGAACTGGGATTTGATGGTTCCAATAGGTTCGTATGATGATTTTGGACTTGGGCATGTGTTCGGATTGAGTTTTGGATGATCTGGGAGCGTTTTGGTGCTTAATATTGAAAGTTGGTGCCTTGAAGGCTTTAGAGTTTCTTAAATTTGGCTTTAAGTAGACTTTGGTGTTATTGATGTCTATTTGGGATTCAAAGCTTGGGAATAGGTCCATATGGTGATTTATGACTTGTGCGCAAAATTTGGCATCATTCGGAGTTGTCTAAGTGTGCTTCGTCGCGTTCGCAGTTAGTTGAAGAAGTTTAAAGTTCATAAGTTGATTAATTTGGTCTTAAGGAGCGATTCTTAGTTTCAATGTTGTTTTATGTGTTTCGAGGCTTCGAGCAGGTCCGTACTATATTTATGGACTTGTTGGAGCATTTGGACAAGGTCCCGGGGTGTGTTTCGGACCACATAGAGTTAAGTCAAAATTGTAGAAAATTTGGTGTTGGTTTCCTTCCTCACGAACCCGGAGAAAGCCTCGCATTCGCGATGAAGGAATTGGGCTGGGAAACTTTTGTTCTACATGTTCGTGAGATGGAGCTCACGATCGTGATCCTCTGGGGCCATTGGCCTTCACATTCGCGAAAGCTGGGTCGTGATCGTGTAGTGGAAAGTCAACTGGGGAGGAGTCGGGCTGGTAGCCTTCGCGTTCGCGAAGAGGAGCTCACGTTCGTGAAGGGTAGGACAGGTTAGCCTTCGCGATTGTGAGGTTCCTGTCGCGTTCGCGAAGAACGTTTCCTGGGTGTGTTAGACTTTTTCCTTCGCAATCGCGAGGCCCCTATCGCGATCGCGAAAAAGGGATGTCTGGGTAGTGACTTGATTTAAAAACGGGACTTACGCCATTTTCTTCATTTCACATATCTCTTGGCCGATTTTGGAGATTTTTAGAGAGGAATTTTCAGCTAGCATCTTAAGGTAAGTAATTTCTACATAATGTGAGTTTAATATATAGATTATGGATAGATTTTAACATAGAAATTGTATGATTATGGGATTTTATTTTAAAACCTAGGGTATGGTAAAACTGATATTAGACCACAAAAATAATTATGATATTGTGTAGATATTGTATTATTGAGTTCATAAGGTTGTGGGTAACATTATTCTATGAATATTTTCCGAATCTGGGCACATATGCCCCGGGGTGACTTTTATGAATTTTTCAAATTGGGTTGGTTAATTACTCTAATAGCTAAATAATGAACTTTTGAGCTATACTGGTTAGTTTATATAATCCTTGGCTAGTTTCGGATTGCTTGGCATTGATTTGAGGAAATTAGTGTGGTTGAAGAGCCGGGTAGTGAACTTGGAAGCGAGATAAATCTCTTGCCGAACCTTGTAAGAGGGAATTAACCTCATAGGTGTTTAAATTGTTATTTGTTAATAATTATGGGTGCTACGTACACACGAAGTGATCGGAGTTCGTACGTAGCTAAATCATGTTATGTCTGGGTAGACATAGGACTTTATCATGCTATATTTATATTATTTGAACCCAACTTATTAGTTTAATTACTTGTATTAATAAGTGAAATTTTATTAGAGATTTTGTTAGACCGAGCTTCGTTACTTTGAGGTTTTGGGGAATATTCGATTGTTGATAGTAAATTTATGCTCCTTTTGGTGCCTATCTTGGTGTTGTAAAAGTATGTCCTATAGTCCGAAGAGTTTCCCTATTCCTGTAGATTGGGCCGTATAGCCTCGGTAGTATATGTACACGATTATTATAGATCGGGCTATACGACCTCGGTATAACTCGTGCGTGAAATCACTAGGAGCCCGATTATACTTGATATTTCCTTCATGACTTAAGAATTTGTAACTACTTGATAGCCTATATTTGTTGAAATTGGCATGTGATATTCGGGGGGTTTAGATTGGTATTTTGATAAAAAAATTCTTATTTATTGCTTCTTATTCTATTGTTACTATTGTATTTCATGCTTAGCTATGATTCTTTCACTTTATTTATTGACACTAGTAAGTTTAGATGTCGACTCCTTGTCACTACTTCTTCGAGATTAGACTAGATGCCTACTGGCTACACTTTCTTTACGTATTCACGCTACACTTCTGCACTAATTGTGCAGGTTCTGAGGCAGGTACATCTGGTGGCCATTCGGGAGCACATCCTCGTTACCCAGAGACCTAGTGGTGAGCAGCTTCCCATGCTCCATTCTGCAGCACTCGTAGTCTCCTTCTTGTTGTATTTATTATTTTTGCCTCTTTTATCTCAAATAGTAGCTATAGGAATTTTGTATATTCTACTAGATTGTTCGTGTACTTGTGACAAAGGATTTTGGGAATTACTAGTAGATGATTATGAATTTTTTTGTCTATTAATATCACCATTTCACTCTTGCATTTTATTTATGCTTTATATCAGCATGGCTTTCTATACTTAGTTTCTTTGATAAATAAAATTCATGATTTAAAAAGGGATAAAAATGAATAATTAAATGGATTAGTTCACCTTGGCTTTCCTAACGGCGATGTTGGGTGTCATCACGTCCTATAACAGGAATTAGGTCCTTTAGGTTCACATAGGTTTCACAAGTCATGAGTGGTCCTAATAGAGTCTTGCGGATCGGTGCGGAGACGTCCATACTTATCTTCGAGAGGCTATAGGGTGTTAGGAAACTTTTCTTTCTTTATCTCTTATCATGCAATTGATGTTGTGCTAAGTATCTTTCTCTTATTCTCTCACAGATGGTGAGAATGCATACTAAGGTAGTACCTGACGATATAGGGGCCGCTCCCCTAGTCATCAGATTTAGAGGCCGAGGGGGGGCCGAAAATCCTGTTAGAGGATAGGGGTGTACAAGAGTTGCTCCCTTTGTACCATCAGTAGATCCATTGGAGAATACTGTTACTGAGGAGCAGGAAGAGGCGCCTGCAGCGTAGTCGGCCCTGGCAAATTTTATAATTGCACCGGGATTTCAGGAGGTCATGGGCCGTATGATGCGGTTTATGGATTTGATGACTCAGGCAGGGCTATTTCCTGGAGACCGAGCCACATCTCTGGTGGATGGGGAGAAAAGACCCTTACCTCTCAAGCTCCAGGGCATGTTGCTGCTGTTTATCAAACCCCAGGTGCACTACCTACAAGCGGGTCCAAGTCAGTTGCAACGGTTATACTAGAGCACAGACGATCCATGACCGTTGAGCAGTAGAAGTAGCTAGACAGATGGACCAGGCTACATCCTCCTATCTTTGGCGGTGAGTGACATGAGGACCCTCAGGTTTTTATTGATCATTGCAGAGACAGGCTGCATAACACATGTGTATTGGAATTGGAATCCAACAAGGTGGACTTCACCATATTTTAGTTGGAGGGCAGGGCCGAAAGATGGTGGCAGTCTTATCTCTATAGCAGGCTAGCAGGTTCACCTCCCTTGACTTGGGACCAGTTCACATGCCTCTTTTCGGAGGGGTATATTCCCTCCTCTTAGAGGGAAGAGTTACGAGGTCAGTTTGAGTCGCTCTAGTAGAGTCAGATATCTGTAATCAATTATGAGGCGAGATTCTCCGAGTTGTCTCGCCACACACTTATGATACTCCCCACAGATATAGAGAGAGTGTATAGGTTTATTGTAGGCTTGCATTATGGTATCCAGGTTACTATGGCATGATAGGTTGATTTGGGGACTTCTTACGAGAAGGTTGTGAAGATAACTCGAAGGATCGAGGGTATTTGCAGCCAGGGTCAATTGTATACAATGGGGGAGAAGCAGCCTCGACATTCGGGCAGATTTAGTGGTGCCCCGTCTAGGGCAGAGGCTAGTTCATGATGGGCCATTCCATTAGGCCCATACATTCAGCACCACCGCCTGCTCGAAGTGGTCCAGTGCGGACCTAATTCAGTGCCATTCCAGAAAGTTCCCACTGTCCACCAGCCATTCAGGGTTCCTCCAGTAGGCATTCAGGTCAACAGGGGCAGACTCAGGGTCAGTAGTTTTCCACATCAAGAGGTTACTACGAGTGTGGGGAGCTTGGTCAGATGAAGAGGTTTTACCCTAAGCTTCGGAGCAAGCCAGTACAGAAGGGCCATCAGCCTAAGATCACGTACTAGCTGTTGCACCGCATGTCCGACCGTCTAGAGGCAGAGGCCATCTAGGTGGAACTCTAACTAGGTTATATGCCTTTCAAGCCAGACCAGATGCAGTAGCCTTAGACATCGTGATCACAGGTATTATTTCTGTCTGCGGTAGGGATGCTTTGGTACTATTCAATCCAGGGTCTACTTATTTATATGTGTCTTCTTTATTTGCTCCTTTTCTGGATGTATCTCGTGAGTCCTTGGGTGTTCTTGTATATATGTCCACGCCAGTAGGTGATTCTGTTGTCGTGGATCGGGTTTATCGGTCCTGCATTGTGACTTTCTATTATTATGAGACCAGAGTAGATCTTCTGTTGGTTCATATGACCGACTTTAAGGTCAACCTAGGCATGTACTAGTTGTCTCCATACCATGTCATCCTTGATTACCATGCCAATACTATTACCTTGACGATGCTAGAGTTGCCTAGATTGGAGTGGAGAGATTCATCTATCAGTATATCTAGTCGAGTTATCTCTTTTCTGAAGGCTCGACATATGGTCAAAAAGGGTTATTTGGCCTATTTGGATTAAGTTCTGGATACTATTATGGAGACTCCCACGATTGATCCAGTGTCCGTGGTGTGAGAATTCTCCGATATATTTCCTTCTGATCTACTAGGCATGCCACCAGATCGCGTGATATATATTTCAGTATTGACTTGGCACTAGGCACCCAACCTATCTCTATTCCACTGTATTGTATGGCTCTGAAAGAGTTGAAGGAACAACTTGAGGAGTTTCTCGCGAAGGGGTTCATCGGTCCGAATGTGTTGCCTTGTGGTGCACCGGTATTGTTTTTAAAGAAGAAGAATGGGAGTATGCAAAAGTGCATTGATTATCACCAATTGAACAAAGTTACCATCAAGAATAAGTACCTATTTCCGCGCATTGATGATTTGTTTGATCAATTACAGGGTGCTAGAGTGTTCTCTAAGATCGACTTAAACTCTGGTATCATCAGATGAGGATTCGTGCTTCGAATGTTCCGAAGATGGCTTTCCGGACTAGATATGGGCACTATGAGTTTCTAGTGATGTCCTTTAGCTTGACTAGTGACCCGGTGGAATTTATGGATTTGATGAATTGGGTGTACATTCCGTATCTTGACTCATTTGTCATCGTCTTCATTGATTACATATTGATCTACTCGCGTGGTATGGAGGAGGACGAGCAACAATTGAGGGTTATGCCTCAGACCTTGCAGGAACATAAGCTATATGCTAAGTTTTCCAAGTGTGAGTTCTAGTTATATTCGACGACATTCTTTAGGCATGTTGTGTTAGGTGAGGGTATTAAGGTAGATCCCTGGTAGATCGAGGTAGTTCAGAGTTGGCCTCGTCCTACCACAGCGACCGAGATCAGGAGTTTCTTGGGTTTAGCAGGTTATTATCATTGGTTTGTATAGGGTTTCTCATCCATTGCATCTCCTTTGACTATATTAACCCATAAGGGTGCTTTGTTCAGATGGTCCGATGATTGCGAGGCGAGCTTTCAGAAGCTCAAGACCGCATTGACTATAACATCATTGTTAGTGTTGCCATCTGGTTCAGGTATATATACTATGTATTACGATGCTTCAAGCATTGTCTTGGGTTGTGCATTAATGTAGGAGGGGTGAGTTATTGCATATGCTTCACGTCAGCTGAAGTCTCATGAGAAGAACTACCCCGTACATGATCTGGAGTTGGCCGCGATAGTTCGTGCTCTCAAAATCTAGAGGCATTATCTTTATGAGGTGTCGTATGTGGTCTATACCGATCACCACAGTTTGTAGTATTTGTTTATGTAGAGGGACCTTAATTTGAGGTAGCACGGGTGGCTTGAGTTACTAAAAGATTATGATATTACTATCTTTTATCATCCGGGTAAGGCGAATATGGTTGCGGATGCCTTGAGCAGAAAGGCCAAGAGTATGGGTAGCTTGGCATTCATTTCAGTAGAAGAGAGGCCATTGGCTTTAGACATTTAGTCCTTAGCTAACAGACTTTTGAGGTTGGATATTTCAGAGCCTAGTCGAGTTCTTGCATGTGTTGTAGCTCAGCCTTCTTTATTTGAGAGGATCAAGGATCGACAATATAATGATCCACACTTGCCGGTTCTTAGAAAGAAGGTGCTATAGGGTGGTACCAAAGATGTCATTATCGGTGACGATGGTGTCCAATGACTCTAGGGGTGCCTATATGTTCCTAGTGTTGATAACTTGAGAGGGACGATTATAGAGGAGGCACACAGTTCACGGTATTCTATTCATACATGTGCTATGAAGATGCATCGTGACCTGAGGAAGCATTACTAGTGGTGGAGGATGAAGAAGGACATAGTTGAGTATGTTGCGAAATGTCTAAATTGCCAACAGGTTAAGTATGAGCACCAGAGGCCATGCAGCTTACTTCAGCAGATGGTTATACTAGAGTGGAAGTGGGAGCGCGTCACTATGGACTTTGTAGTCGGGTTGCCGCGGACGTTGAAGAAATTTGATGCCGTTTGGGTCATTGTTGACAGACTGACCAAGTTGTCACACTTTATCCTGGTAGTGACTACGTACTCTTTAGATAGGTTGGCCCAGATTTATATTCAGGAGATTATCCGGTTGCATGGTGTGCCTATTTCTATCATTTCAGATAGAGGCCCTCAGTTCACATCACATTTTTGGAGAGAAGTACAGAGCGAGCTAGGTACCTGGGTAGAGCTCAGTATGACTTTTCATCCGCAGACCGACGGGCAGTCAGAGCGAACGGTTTTGATTCCGGATTATATTCTCAGAGCTTGTGTGATTGAATTCAGAGGGCAGTGGGATCGATTCTTACCTTTGGCCGAGTTTTCTTATAACAACAGTTATCAATCCAATATCGAGATGGCTCCCTTTGAGGCTTTGTATAGTCAATGATGTCATTCCCCCATCGGCTGGATTGAGTCCGGCAAGGCTAGGTTATATGGTACTGATTTGGTAAAGGATGCCTTGGAGAAGGTAAAGTTGATTCAGGTTTGACTTCGCACAACACAGTCCAAACATAAGTGTTACGCGGATCAGAAGGCGCATGATTTATCATTTATGGTAGGCAAGAAGGTTCTCTTGAAAGTCTCGCCGATGAAGGGTATCATGAGGTTCGGAAAGAAGGGTAAGCTGAGTCCGAGGTTTATTGGCCCATTTGAGGTGTTGAGGCGAGTTGGGGAGGTTGCTTATGAGATTGCTTTGCCTCCTAGTCTATCGGGAGTTCATCCAATTTTCCACATATCTATACTCCAGAAGTACCATGCTAATATATCACATATGTTATATTATAGTACAGTTCAGCTAGATAAGAGCTTGGGTTATAAGGAGGAGCCAGTTGCTATTGTTGACAGGAAGGTTCGCCAATCGAGGTCTAAGAATATTTATGTGGTAAAGGTCCAGTAGAGGGACCAAGTCGAGGAGGTGACTTGGGAGGCTGATGAGGACATACTGAGCATATATCCACACTTATTTAGCACTCCAGGTATGATTCTAGACCCGTTCGAGGATGAATGTTTTTAAGAGGTAGAGAATGTAATGACTCGACCAGTCATTTTTCTTTATAGATTCCCGTTACCCTAATTAAGACTCCCCGTATGTGCTTTTACTATTTTATGACTTACATGAATGGTTGGTTTGGGTTTGGAAAGGGTCGGGTTGAAACAGAACACTTAGTTCCTTAATAGTGTCCTAAGATGGCCAAGTTTGACTTGAGTCAACGTTTTGAGTAAATAACATCAGAACCGGGATTTGATGGTTCCAATAGGTTTGTATGATGATTCTGGACTTAGGAGTGTGTTAGGATATAGTTTCGGGTGATCCGGGAGAGTTTCAATGCTTAATGTTGAAAGTGTGTGCCTTGAAGGTTTAAAGTTTCTTAAATTTGTTTTGAAGTAGACTTTGGTACTATCTAAGTTTGTTTGGGATTTCGATCCTGGAAATAGGTTCGTATGGTGAATTATGACTTGTGCGCAAAATTTGGCATCATTCCGAGTTGTCTAAGTGTGATTCGTCACGTTCGGAGCTAGTTAAAGTAGTTTGACATTCATAAGTTGATTAATTTGGTTTTAGGGTGCGATCCTTAGTTTTGATGTTGTTTTATGTGTTTCGAGGCTTCGAGTAGGTCCGGATTATGTTTATGGACTTATTGGAGCATTTGGACGGGGTCCCGGGTGGCTCGGGTGTGTTTAGCACCACCCGGAGTTAAGTCAAAATTGCAAAAAACCTGTTGCTGGTTTCCTTCTTTACGAACGCGGAGAAAGCCTCGTGTTCGCATGAAGGAATTGGGCTAGGACTTTATTTATATGTGTTCGCGATATGGAGGTCGCAATCACGATGCTTTGGGGCTACTGGCCTTCGCATTCACAAAATCTGGGTCTCGATCACGTAGTGGAAAAAAGGTGGGTAGGGGTCAGAATGGTAGCCTTTACGTTCGCATAGAGGAGCTAGCGTTTGGGAAGGGTAGTACAGGTTATCCTTCACAATCGTAAGGCTCCTGTCGCGTTCGCGAAGCATGTTTTTTGGGCGTGGCAGACTTTTGCCTTCGCGATCGCGAGGCCTCTACCGCGATTGCGAAGAAGGGATGTTTGGCAGTGACTTAATTTAAAAACGGGACTTATGCCATTTTCTTCATGTCACACATCTCTTGGCCGATTATGGAGCTTTTTAGATAGGGATTTTCTCCTAGCATCTTGAGGTACGTAATTTCTAAATTATGTAAGTTTAATACATAGATTATGGATAGATTTTAACATAAAAATTGTAGGAATTATGGGATTTTTTTGAAAAATGTAGGGTTTGGGCAAAATGGGATTAGACTACGAAAATGACTATGAAATTGTGTAGAAATTGTATATTTGAGTTCGCAAGGTTGTGGGTAATATTATTTTACGAATTTTTGGAATTCGGACTGTGGGCCAGGGTTGATTTTTAGGAATTTTCTAAATTGGGTTGGGTAATTACTCTAATAGTTAAATTGCGTACGTTTGAGCTATATTGATTAGTTTGTACGACCCTTTGCTAGTTTCGGATTGCTCGACATCGATTTGAGGCAATTAGTGTGGTTGAAGAGCCAGGTAGTGAACTTGGAAGTGAGGTAAATATCTTGCCTAACTTCGTAAGAGGAATTAACCCCACCGGTGTTTAAATTGTTATTCATTAATAATTGTGGGTGCTATGTACGCACGAAGTGATGAGAGTTCGTACGTAGCTAAAAATTATGTTATGTCTAGGTAGACATAGGACTTATCATGCTATATTTGTATTAATTGAACCCAACTTGTTAGTTTAATTACTTGTATTACTAAGTGAAATTTGATTAGAGATTTTGTTAGACCGAGCTTCATTACTTTAAGTTTTGGCGGAATATTCGATTGTTGATAGAAATTTTATGCTCCTTTATGTGCCTATCTTGGTGTTGTAAACGTATGTCATGTAGTCCGAAGTATTTTCTTATTCTTGTGGATCGGGTGCATGCTTATATATATATATATATATATATATATATATATATATATATATATATATATATATATATGCATCCGCTGATAATTTTACAACCTCGGTAGTGCATGTACACGATTATTATGGATCAGGTCATACAACCTCAAATAACTCGTGCGCGATGTCACTAGGAGTCCAATTATACTTGATATTTTCTTCATGATTTGTGAATTTGTAACTACTTGATGGCCTATATTTGTTGAAACTGGCATGTGATATTCGGGGGTCTTAGATTGGTATTTTGATAAAGAATCACTTATTTATTGCTTCTTATTCTATTGTTACTGTTGTGTTTTATGCTTAGCTATGATTCTTGCACTTTATTTATTGACCTCTAGTAAGTGCCAATGTCGACCCCTCGTCACTACTTTTTCGAGGTTCGGCTAAATACTTACCGGGTACACGTTTTTTTACATACTCACGCTATACTTATGCACTAATTATAAAGGTTCTAAGGTAGGTACATTTGGTGGCCATTCGGGAGGGCATCCCCGTTACCCGGAGACCTAGTGGTGAACAGCTTCCCATACTCTATTCTGCAGCACCTGGAGTCTCCTCCTTGTTGTATTTATTAACTCTGTTTTATCTCAGACAATAGCTATAGGAGTTTTGTACATTCTATTATATTGCTCGTGCAAGTGTGACACCGAATTTTGGAAATTACTAGTAGATGATTATGCCTTTTTTGTCTATTAATATCACCATTTCACTCTTAAGTTTTATTTATGCTTTATATTACCATAGCCTTCTATACTTAATTTCTTTGTTAAATAAAATTTATGATTTAAAAAGGGATAAAAATGAATAACTAAATGAATTAGTTCACCGTTGGCTTGTCTAACAATGAAGTTGGGCGCCATCACGACCTATAGTGGGAGTTGGGTCGTGACAGAATATATCCGCCTTCCTTGCCTGGACCTTTCTTTCTCCAGCATGAGCTTTGATAAATGAATCTACAAGTATTTCAAAAGAATCAATGGAATATTCAGGTAAGAGAGAATACCAAGTTAAAGTACCCATTTTCAGGGTTTCGCCAAACTTCTTCAATAAAACAGATTCGATCTCATTCTAGGCCAGGTCGTTTCCCTTTGCTTTTGTAGTGTAAGTCCTGATGTATTCCTGAGGATATGAAGTCCCATCATATTTTGGTATATCCGGTATCTTAAATCTCTTTGGGATCAATTGTGGATCCATACTTAGTTTAAACGGCAGTTGTGTATACTTCTTGGAATCTGGTCCCTCTAATACTGGTGGCTCTCCCCGGATCTGATCCATTCGATCATGAAATTTCTTTGCATTTTGATCCATTCGTTTATTCATGAATCTCATGAGCTCGGTTTTGAAAGGGTCATTTAAGTTGTGGTTCCTAGATCTATTATCGGTACCTCCTGCCTCGTCGAAACCGATCTCCTCCCTTGGAGTGTCATTATCGGCTCATTGAACCGTTTCATTTGCAGGAATGTTAGGAGGAATCGAAGCCCTTCCATTAGCATTATTGGAAGCATTGGATAATGCATGCTTTAGTTCTGTCCCGTGAGAGGTGATCCATAATTGCTTTTTTTGTTCTCTTAAGATTTTGACCGTTTCAACAATGAATTCACCGTCCGTGTCATCAGGAGTTGGGCCCCTCACATGTCGAGCATTTTGGCCTTCACGAACCCGGGTTGATTAATCTCTTTCGTTGCGGGTTTTGCATGTTGAATCATCACGCTGGAACATATCCTCCCGTTCATTGTGTGCTCCAACATTGTAGACATTGTTGACATTTTTACCTATCATACTTGATTTTTCTTTTATAAAGGAAGGAATCAAAATTTGTTAGTAACAGATGAATGGATCAAAGTAATTACACAATTATCTATGCCCCACAGTGAATACCAAATTATTTACCCGTAAAACGGTACAGTTGAATTTATAGCGTGGTTTATGGACAAGCGAATCGATTGACTCAAAAATAGTAAGTAACTAAGAACAAAAATAATATTATGAAAAGAAATTAAAGAAATACAAGCATGGCTATGAACTTATATGAACTTAGCCTTTCCGGTGGCAAAAGTGAGAACAATATTCAAGACAAAGATTGAGAATAATGTTATAAAATAAGAGTAGAATATAGCTTTTTGTGTGCATACTATTTTATCTCTACAATGGATGTTATTCTCCTATTTATAGTTCTATTCAAGGAGACAAGATCCCCAAATCAAGCTCATCTTGAATGAGACTAAAACTGTGTCATTGATAGTTGCATAGCAGTTGGCTACAAATACAGATATTCTCTATATCGGCCGCTCATAATGTTACCTGATGCCAATACTTTGAACCTTTGTCGCCAGCAACTTTGTTTTCGGGACTTATCCAGCACTGGTCACATGGTGGCGACTGGTATTGATTATTTGCTGACTCACATCTTACCTGTCTTCGACTCTACGTGTCATCTTTTCATTCGTCCAACTGTCACTAACCAATTTTACCATTTACATTAATGAATTTATATTTTAACGAAAAATTTGATTTTTAATCATGATAAATTATCATAATTTAGAAAATTTCTTATTAATCTCCGTCACGCTTCATGCTACTTTGCCAGGAATACCTCGTCCGTTGTGTATAATATGGACAGTAATCAAAAAAAACAAATAAGATAGTAATATGGACAATACACAAAAGCTTTAAATGTGTCATGCCACGTGGTTGAAACCTTCCAACACTTTATCGTTTGTTCATCTATTTCTTCTGCTCAGTTGAAGTCACTATTTGAAGAAAAATCATAGAGCCTTATACCTATAGCGTATTAATCAAATTCCATATATACTCTTCGAATCCACCTACTTGTCAACTAGAAACATTCCTGTTGATTTACAGTAGGGGGGACTATAGCACAAGCATATCTTTTATTGCGCAAATTTCGGAATTGTATCGCTTGGGGTTGTGGTGGTGTTGGAGGTGGGGGAGGTGGAAGCCATTGTCTTGTTGCCCCCAGCCTCGACAGTTTAGTTGTGGAATATGGGGCACTTTATCAAGTTGTTCCTCCTCGCCATCCACCTCTCCCAATGATAAATTTTAAAGTTCGTTATTTTCCAATAAAAACGTACAATCTCTCAGCAAGTTAGAATCACGAAAGTAAAAGAAGATACTCAGGAAACAAATTCAAGTTTATAGCTAAGACCATAAAATCCTTGGCATGGTGCCAAAAATTGGTCACGTCCAAGACACATCCCAATAAGGGATATGAAACGCTCATTAGCAATATAAATTACCCAACGAGAGTCGGAATCGAACCTCAAGGAGTTTATAAGGGTGTTCGGTAAATACTTAAATAGGCAACTTGATGTAACTTAATTTATCTTTCAAACAAAAGTAGTGTATCGAATCTATTGATTGGAACTAGGATGATTCTAAGAAATAAAAAAAACAAACACTTAATATGCAATATTGCTAGGAAGTTGCAACAAATGGAGAAAAGCCTAGACTTGTAATCCTAACCTAGGTGTAAATCTAATGGGTAAAGTGAATTATGCTTGCTTGATAGATCGGGGTTGCTATGACTTTCAAAACTTAATTACTCACTTTATACCTCCCGATTAAAGAGTGATTATGCCTAGTTTAGCTTTATCAAGTCTAATTGGATAGCTATAAGTGCAATTGATTATGAGCTAAAGTTGGATTATCACTATCTCTATCCAAATCCATTAATTAAACTAATCAATCCCTCAACTAGTTTAGTTCCTTGTTAGCCAAGTTTTCTTAGACTTAGTTCCTCTTTCTCAAGTAAGAACAAGGTCAAAAAGGCATTAATCAATATTTGCAACCATTAATTCTAACTTTAAAGTATAAACAAGGCTAAATAATACTTAACCCAATCATAAACAAACATAATATTAATGACCCATAAGATTCACATACTAGAGTTTGATTATAACCCTAAATAAAAATTTAGCTACTCATGGAAAGAGAAAAATAAGATGAAGTTAAAGACATAAAATCAAAAATAAAAGAAAGAGTGGAAGATCTTCTTCAATTGTAGCTCACACTTGCTCAAAATAGAGAAGAGTAACTAATTATAAGCTGCTACAATTAAAAGACGCCATATAAAGTTCTATTTATAGGACTCCTAAAATTTTGTCATTCGGAGGGTTTGCGGCCGCCAAATGGGTTCTGCGGTCTGCACTTTGCTGGATTGATGTTTCCTGTGCTTTCAATGGATGAAGTTTTGCGGTCGCACTTCAAGCATTGAGGCCGCACATCAGCTTTTGCAGTTGTACTTTTAGTTCTGCGGACCGCATTTGAGGAGGCTCCAAAATCGACTAACTGCTCATTCTCTGATTATTCAAATTATCAGTACGGACCATCTTGCGGATCAAAGTGCGACCACATATTTTCTTCTGTGGACCGCACTTTTGGCTAAATTCCTGAAGCTTTAGTTCATCTTCTGTGGCTGTATTTATTTTTGCGGACCGCAAATACTCTTGCAACCGCGGTTCTAATTCTATTCTCTGCACTTCTCCTCTTCACTGAAATGGCTAGAATTATCTTTTTTTTTGAGTCATTCTTTTTCCAAGGCCTTATCGTTATCAGTACACATGCAATTCAACCATTTTCATTAGAGTAGGGGACAAAATTGGCACTTTCAGACAAAATTATAGGAAGGAGGCACTGATAAAGGGTTAAAATTCACACTTATCAACAACACTAAAGCTGGCATTACCCATGACATCAGCAAGCATTTTCTTGAAAATCACTGTAGTAGTACTTGTACACTTACTTTTACTATATACTTTCACTATAGAAGTACTACAAAAATTATGTGCATTGCTACTGTAGCAGTCTGAAATTTTTTCTATAAATACCCTCCTTCATTTGTATTTTCACGCATCACTTTCTTCCAAAATACTCTCTCTCCCTCCAAAAAATTGCTTAGAGCTTACTCCCTCTAGGATTTCAAAACATAGATCTTCTACACCCAAGTTTAGGAAGACTAAACCTTTCTCCTCTAAATCTAAAACCGTTCCTAGTAAACCTAAATTATCAGCTTTATAAACCTCCAATTCTTGCAAATGTTTCAAGTGCCACAAACCAGGGCATATCGCCAAATACTACAAGTTGTCTAATAAAGTTAGAAGCCTTGATTTATATGGGTCCACTCTTAATCAGATCGAACATATTCTATTAGAAGATAGTGACGTTTCTGATGTTACGGATGATAAACTGGAACATCAATTCAACCAACTCGAAGATGATATTGGTTGAATTGCAGTTCGAGTTAGTGGTGTGTGAAAATACAAGTGAAGGGGGGAGGGTATTTAAAGAAAAAATTTAGACTTCTATAATAGCAGTGTATAATATTCTTACAGTACTTGTACAATGAAAGTGTAAAATGGTTGTACAGTACTGCTATAGTATTGCTACCGTAATTTTCAAGAAAATGCTTGTTGATGTCTTGGGTGATATCAATTTTAGTGTTGTTATGATTTTGTCATGCGAACGTCATTCCGATTATTCTTATACCGAGTCACAATCAGGGTCTTCTTCTTCTTTTTTTTTACTTCTTCTGAAGATGTTTGAGATTGTTGGTTGGAATGTCCAGCCTTAAATTGTTGGAGCATTTGCTTCATTTATTGGATAAAATTTCCTTTATTGCTAGAGCTGGCTAATTGTACAGTTATTGCAAAAGTTTGGTGGAAAAAAATGAGAACTAGGCAGCATCTGTTGGAGGCAGATACCTTAGATTCTCTAGGAACCATTTTCTAAGTTGGATTAATATCTTGTTTGCTTTAGAATCTTATGTTACAAGAACTGGAATCCTTAAAAACGCTACAGAACCTTCATATTGGGGTATACACCAACAATTTCAACCATGGTCTTGACACGTGAATAGATCAATGACCAACACGTAGCAAATATTTTCTAGAGCTCTAGGTCAAACTAGAAGGTCAGCTATGGAAGTAAATCCTAAGTTCTCTTAATCGGGATCAAATGATGTTAATCCAGAAATAATCACCCTGGGTCTTCGAAAAATGATCGAGTGTTCGAAAAGTCTATGAATATCCGAGTAAGGTATTTTAGGAAAAATAATCAAGTACCCAGAAGCAACTATTCAGAGTCTCTTGATATAGAATACCAAAAGATCAATAATTTTTGAGAAATTTCGGAATCAGTATTAACTCAATAGTTATGTAATTCAGTAATAACTCAGGAGTTACGAAATTCAGCATTAATTTAGCAGTTGTAAATCTTTCAAATGTAACGAATCGGCTATAGAAATGCTCATAATGGACTCATTATTCAACGAAAATGGCTACTTGAAATTTGTACTGCAAATATATCCACTTTACCACCATTATAATCATCTAAAATTTATACTCCATAATTTTGCACATTGTAATTTATAACAACTTGATCCGTAATTTGTCACAATTCAGCTTATCAAGCTTTATTTGACACACTTTATTTCTACTTATTTTCCGTTTTATTACTTACTTCTACTATTCTTTTCATGTCTAATTCATTAGATTAGCAAAAAATAATATCATTGGATTGAATCAAATACATATGGCCTTACATTTATAAATTTAATTGATTAATTTGAAAGTCAGTTTTTTGGGTTAAACAAACCCCTAAACCCAAGAGAGCATCTCATTAAGCCTAAAATGTAAAGGGTCGTTTGGTACAGTGCATAAGAATAGTGCTGAATAAAGTATATTAATAATGTAGGGATTAGTAATGCAGATGTTAGTAATGCAAGCATTAGTTATGTACGAATATTTCTTATCCACTGTTTGGTATGGTGTATTAAAAATTAAAATGCATTGCATAATTTTTAAGAAAATTAGTTATTTAGAAAAATTCCCTCCATATTCTTTAGCTTCAAGAGATTTAAAGGATAATTTTATCTTTAACTATGCTAATACATTCATTAATAGCCTTGGTATTACTAATACTATGATTTGCTATGTATTAGTTATACATAAGATAATACCAAGAAGATTGTATAATTAATATTTATATTAATAATATATGAAAAAGTGTGCCAAACAAATACTAAAAAGTAATACCAAAAATTAATGCATTGTTATGAATAGTTTGTACATTGGATGCTCATGTTGTGAATAACTTAAAGATTAAATCTCTTACTTTATGTCCATCATCTTTACTTTTTATGTCTATAAAAGGCCATGTAATTGCAATGGAAAGATACACCAAAGTGAAAGAAGAAAACACTTCTCCCTTCTTTCTATCTCTTCTTATTTACATTTTACTGCATTGCTTTTATTTTATAATACGTTATCAGCATGAAGCTCTAATTTTATTCTTAACTCCCGCTAAGTTGAGACATATTTTATTAAGGTATGTATCATTGTAATCATTTTATTTATGGTAGTACATATCATATGCTCACTGTTTGCAGATTACTTGTGCGCTTGGGAATCTTAAATAGTTTAAGTACATTGCAGTGATAAAATAACTATTTTCTTCCGTGCTCAACTCTTAGAGGACCTCAAAGTCATCAAACTACCTATGCACTAATGTCATACTTATAATATTCATGGACTCCCTGGATCAAAATATATCTTTAAGGCATTTTGAAGAACTGTGAGAAATGAATTGACAAGCAATAATTTTATAGTTTAATTACTTTATATTTATTGGAACATATAAATAATGTTAGTCACGTTCGATTCTATTAACACATATATATATCAATAATATAAAGTGAAATGAAACAAGCATGTAATATAAAGTGAAATGAAACAAGTATGTAATTTCTACTTTATGGCAAAAGTAAAATGAAATAGTAGATTGTTAACATGATATAGCTCTATTTTTATTTCTTTTACCTTAATCGTTTTGTTTTCATTAATTGTTTATTATTATAATTATTCTCTAACTTATTCATCTTTTATGATAGTTTTCACTATGTCAAATTTATCAAAACTTGAATTTGTGGAACTTGACATCACCGGGAGGAACTATTTATCATGGGTCCTTGATGCTGAAATTCACCTTGACGCTAAAGGTCTTGGAAATACTATTATACAAGGAAATGAAGCATCAAATCAGGATAAAGCGAAGGCCATGATTTTCCTTCGTCATCATCTACATGAAGGGTTAAAAACTGAATATTTAACCGTAAAAGATCCACTTGAATTATGGATTAATTTGAAGGATCGGTATGACCACCTAAAACTTACGGTATTACCGAAAACTCGGTATGAGTGGATACATTTAAGATTGCAAGACTTTAAAACCGTAAGTGAGTATAATTCTGCTATCTTTAAAGTAAGTTCTCTATTAAAATTATGTGGAGACACTATCATAGATGAAGACTTATTGGAAAAAACATTTTCTATTTTTCACGCTTCAAATGTGGTGCTACAACAACAATACCGTGAAAAAGGTTTTAAGAAATATTCTGAGTTAATCACATGCATACTTGTGGTAGAGCAAAATAATACTCTATTAATGAAAAATCATGAAGACCGTCCCACTGGGTCAGCTTCATTTCCGGAAGTGAATGTTGTAGCAGCATATGCTAAGTTTGAAAGAAAACAAAATAATTACCGTGGTCGTGGACATGGTCGTAAACGTGGACGTGGCAGGGGACGAAACAATTATCATCATTACGGTGGAAATAAATTGGAGAACAATAAGGGTTCTCAAATTAATCATTCAAAAGGTAAAACTAGTATGTGTCACCGATGTGGTATGAGAGGTCATTGGGCACACATTTGTCGTACGCCAGAACATTTTGTCAAACTTTATCAAGCCTCCCTCAAAAAAAAGAAAATAATATGGAGGCACACTTGACCTTTCAAAATAATGATGATGAAGCAGGTCTCTCGAACAAATATAATTCTAAGGCACATCTTGCATATAAAGATGATGATTTTGAAGGCCTAACAAATATTACTCATTTAGAAGCTAGAGACTTCTTTGAGGATATTGACTGAAGAACTAATCATCTTACTGGGGAATGAAGCTATAAAAGTTGTTATTTTTATGTTTGCAATTAGTTTATTTTTCTTGAGTGCATTTTCCTAATGCATCACATGTTGCTAGTTTCTACATTCCTAATGCATTTCTTAATGTTTTTTTTTCTGCTTGCTTTCATATTTCTTATGATGTATTATTTGTCTTTTTTTATGAAGAATATGAAAATTCCCCAGTCTTCAATTGGATATGTCTTCTAGATAGTGCTATAACATACACTATTTTAAAAGATAAGAGATATTTCTCTTATTTGGTAATGAAAGAAGCGAATGTTAATACAATATCCGGTAGTACAAGATTAATTGAAGGTTCTGGAAGAGCCAATTTATTACTACTAGGAATGGAGGCCCTATGTCTAAAAAGACTCAACTCAGGGATTGGAGCCCTAATGTTGACAAAAAAGGCAACTAGAGAATTGAGGCCCTATGTCTAAAAAGGCTCAACTCAGGGATTGGAGCCCTAATATTGGCAAAAAGGCAACTAGGGAATGGAGGCCCTATATCTAAGAGGCTCAACTCAGGGATTGGAGCCCTAATGTTGGCAAAAAAGGCGACTAGGGAATGGAGGCCCTATGTCTAAAAGGTTCAGCTCAGGGATTGGAGCCCTAATGTTGGCAAAAAGGCAACTAGGGAATGGAGGCCCTATGTCGAAAAAGGCTAAACTCAGGGATTGGAGCCCTAATGTTGGCAAAAGGCGACTAAGCAATGGAGGCCCTATGTCTAAAAGGCTCAACTCAAGGATTGGAGCCCTAATGTTGGCAAAAAAGAGACTAGGGAATGGAGACCTTATGTCTAAAAAAGCTCAACTCAGGGATTAGAGCCCTAATGTTGGCAAAAAGGCGACTAGGGAATGGAGGCCCTATGTCTAAAAAGCTCAACTCACGGATTGGAGCCCTAATGTTGGCAAAAGGTGACTAGGGAATGGAGGCCCTATGTTTAAAAAGGCTCAACTTAGGGATTGGAGCCCTAATGTTGGCAAAAAGGCGACTAGGGAATGGAGGCCCTATATCTAAAAAGGCTCATATCAGGAATTGGAGCCGTAATGTCGGCAAAAAGGCGACTAGGGAATGAAGGTCCTATGTCTAAAAAGCTCAACTCAGGGATTGAAGCCCTAATGTTGGCAAAAGGCGACTAGGGAATGGAGGCCCTATGTCTAAAAAGGCCCAACTCAGGGATTGGAGCCAAATTGTTAGCAAAAGGCGACTAGAGATGGAGGCCCTACGTCTAAAAGGCTCAACTCAGGGATTGGAGCCCTAATGTTGGCAAAAAGGCGACTAGGGAATGTAGGCCCTATGTCTAAAAAGCTCAACTCAGGGATTAGAGCCCTAATGTTGGCAAAAAGGCGACTAGGGAATGGAGGCCCTATGTCTAAAAAGCTCAACTCAGGGATTGGAGCCCTAATGTTGGCAAAAGGCGACTAGGGAATGGAGGCCCTATGTCTAAAAAGGCTCAACTCAGGGATTGGAGCCCTAATGTTGGCAAAAGGCGACTAGGGAATGGAGGCCCTATGTCTAAAAAGGCTCATATCAGGAATTGGAGCTGTAATGTCGGCAAAAAGGCGACTAGGGAATGGAGGTCCTATGTCTAAAAAGCTCAACTCAGGGATTGAAGCCCTAATGTTGGCAAAAGGCGACTAGGGAATGGAGGCCCTATGTCTAAAAAGGCTCAACTCAGGGATTGGAGCCAAATTGTTAGCAAAAGGCGACTAGAGAATGGAGGCCCTATGTCTAAAAGGCTCAACTCAGGGATTGGAGCCCTAATGTTGGCAAAAAGGCGACTAGGGAATGTAGGCCCTATGTCTAAAAAGCTCAACTCAGGGATTGAAGCCCTAATGTTGGCAAAAGGCGACTAGGGAATGGAGGCCCTATGTCTAAAAAGGCTCAACTCAGGGATTGGAGCCCTAATGTTGGCAAAAAGCGACTAGGGAATGGAGGCCCTATGTCTAAAAAGCTCAACTCAGGGATTGGAGTCCAAATGTTGTCAAAAAGGCGACTAGGGAATGGAGGCCCTATGTCTAAAAGGCTCAACTCAGGGATTGGAGCCCTAATGTTGGCAAAAAGGCGACTAGGGAATGGAGGCCCTATGTCTAAAAGGCTCAACTCAGGGATTGGAACCCTAATGTTGGTAAAAGCGCAAAAGATTGAGGTTGGGGATCCTTAGCTACCATTTTTTTGAATTTTCTTCTTATCTTCTTTTTTTTTCATTTTGTTTTCCTTTCTCTTCTTTTTTTTTTTTTGAAAAGAGTAAATGCGGGAAAGAAAAATTGGAGGGGACTTCCCTTTTTATGGATTGTTGCTGCAAAGTTGTTTCTAGCACTTGCGCACTTCTTTTTTTTTTCCTTTTGGTTGCACCTGCTTCTTGCATGGTTGCTTTGGATTGCACCTGTTTCAAATTTTCAAACAAAGAACAATTGTTAGTTTGAAACGGTGGTTGGTTTTGTGGCCTTGATTGTCTCAATCACTTGATCTCGACCCAGCTTCTTTGATGAAGATCTCAATTGCAACTGCTTGTTTTCTAGGGACCAATTTCATTTCAGGCCCTGAGAACCTCTAGTTTTTTTTCCAGATTTCGCCTTGACTGTTGGTCGGTGGAACTCAACCTTTTTGACTTTATTTTGCCTTCGTAGGCCTTTCCTTTCTGACTTTCTTTTTTTTCCTACTTTTTCCATTTTTTTTTCTTCGGAACATTAAGGAACTTTTGGCTCCTCAAACTTTGCTGCAACGGCTAGTCGCGTGGGACTTAACCTTTCCAACTTTATTTCGCCTTCGTAGGCCTTTCATTTTGGCTTCTTTCTTCCAACTTTAATTTCAGGTCATTTTGGTACCTTGGCTTTTCAAACTTTTGCCGAGATTGTTGGCCACGTAGGACTCAACGTTTCAACTACATTTGCCTTTATAGGCACTTTGATTTGATTTTCTCCTTCCAAAAGTTTTCAATTTCGGAGCATCGGCCGCCAGGCCAGTCGAGGTCAACTTGATGCCCCTGACGAGGCTGGGTGCCTTTTGGACATTAGCTTGTATCAAACGAAAGCCCTGTAAATCAGTCTTGCCATCTTTTCTTTGTCTTAGTTTCGGAATAGTATTAGACCGAAAGGGATTAAAAGAAAACAGACAAAGGGATTGACAAACGAATTTAGACAAGAGGTATCCCTTTCGGGAAAAGGAAAGAAGGACTTATCTGGAGTACATGCGGACTTCAATGAACATGACATGTCTTTTGGACTAGATGTCTGATCTGTGTAAACCGTCCGACTCTCAGAAATTCATCACAATTTTGCCTCAAAATTCAAGAAACCTTGCCAGGATTTTGTCAATGCTGATGGCTATGAGGATCTTCTTTTCGATCAGTGGGGCCCTTTGCAGGTTTTCACTAGCTGACCTCTCTCATTTCTCTTCTCACCAGCGCCTTATAGTGCCCGTGTGGGTTTTCACTAACAAGACTCTCTCATTTTGATTTTCTCTACTTACCATCGTCTTACGGTGCCCGTGTAGGTTTTCACCAATAAGACTCTCATTTATTCCTCTTGTTGTATCAGATCCAAATAACTCCATCTTCCCATTTTGAACCTCTTTGCCGATTGATCAGAAGGACTTGAACAAGGTTTGGGGTAAAAAGAATTTGGATTAAATTAAAACTTTGGAACCTTTTGGGCGGGATATTGCCGAACCATTATACCTTCTGTCCCAGTTTCACTTTTTGGGGGACTTTGAATTTTTATTTTGGTGTGATTGAACCCTAGAGAGAAACTGCCTACGTATCCTTTCGGAATCAAGTCGAACGTAGTTCAGGAAACTTTTGTTTTTGGATTTTTTTTCTTTTTTCTATTTTGTTTTCTCTTTCTTTTTCCTTTCCTTTTTCATTTTTTTCATTTCATTTTCTTTGTCTTTTCTTCCTTTTTTATCTTTTCCTTCTATTTCATTTTTCATTTTTCCAATTCTTTCTTTTTTCTCTTCTTTTTTTTTTCTTTTTTTTTCAATGACACTTTTAGGTTCCAATGAGGGTAGTCAAAGAACGGTAACCGGCTCAAAGGGTTTGCAAAGGGTTGATAGTGTTTGGGTAGCGAGAATAAAAACCTTATTCATCCCAACCGGAGAATATTAATGCTATATGGAGGATCAAACAGAGTACCTTTTGACTGCATTTGCATTGATAGTTGTTTCAGGGATATTTCCTTTGACGTGTCCCAAGTACAACACACTCTTTTGGAAGTACTCTTGTTACAATGTATGGACCTTTCCAATCTAGAACCAATTTTTCTTCAAATGTTCCAACTCTTTGTCTTATTTCCTTAAACTTTATCTTCATTGCGATCTAATCCTTGATTCATTATTTCGAGGTTTGACAGCTTTCAGGATCTGGGCATGAAGTCCGCAAGCATGTCATGTTTTTGAAATCTGGATTTAACATAACTAAAAAGAGAATAAGAAAAAAAATGACAAGATTAAGAAAAGAGACATTCCTAGACAATGAAATATTAATTTCATTTGATTTTTGATTTTTTTTATTGTTTTGATTTTTTTTTTAATTTTTGAAGATAAAAGGGCTTACATCAGAAAGTAAGACAATAAAGTAAAACGTCCGGATCACACCCCGAGATAATCCAGATGCAGAAAGAATAGCAAGACTGGCTACCGAGACTCCCGTCTAATGGGGAACTTTCATGTTTGGCGATCATTTTCTAGATTTTCTCCGTGCTCGGCAATGGCTGCAATGGCCTTCAATGCCGGATCAAATTCCTCAACTTCACAAATCATTCTGACTATTGGCCTGATGTTGTAGGCAGGCCACAGATTGTTCATTACATCAGGAGCTTCTTCATCCCGAAAAATAATTCTTTCAACTTCAATCAAACCCTCAATTGCCCTTTTGAGGGTCCAACAGTCCTCTGTACTGTGTCCCACTGCTCCAGAGTGGTATTCACATATAGCATCAGCTCGGTGCGAGGGGGACTCGGGGTTCGACCGGTTTGGGGCCACTAGCTGCAATAGATTTAGCCTGATTAGCTTTTGGAACAAGCTTGAATACGATTCACCAATAGGGGTGAACTAATTCTTTCTGAAAGGCTCTCTTGGGCGAGGATTGTACTGGGGAAGATCTGGTTGGGGAATATATGGAGCTTGGTAAGGATGTACATTTATGGGAGTTGGAGCTCGATTTTGTGTATAATGTTGTGGCTGCATGTAAGATTGCGCACTCATCACCTCATAGGGAGGCGGTGCCACGACATAAGAATCATCTTGAAGGGGATAATAATGTGGTGGGACGATAGGAGACACATATGATTGGCTGAATGACCTGTGGGCCCCCCTCGAGCTTGACACCATCATGGCTCCCTCTTCGAACCCATTTCTGTTCATCAAACCCTCCAGCAAACCATTCTGAGCAGCCTGTGATGTGGCCTTAAAGGTAGCATGACTCAAGATTCGGCCCCATTTTAAACCGTTTTCAACCATTTCCCCAATTTTGATAGCCTCAGCGAACGGCCTACCCATAGCGGTCATCATGTTCTGGAAGTAGTCAGCCTCTTGGGCCTGCAGAAAGATCGTGACCATTTCAACTTCGTCCATCGAAGCCTTTATCCTTGCAGCTTGCTCACGCCATTTGACAGCATATTCGCGGAAGCTTTCCGTGATATTCGATTTCAATTTGGACAAAGTGTTTCTGTTGGGAGCGATGTCCACATTATACTGGAACTAGCGAACAAAATCTCGGGCCATATCGTCCCACACGTGCCAATGAGTAGTTTCTTGATCTGTATACCACTCAGAAGCGATTCCGGTGAGGCTTTCCCCGAAATAGGCCATTAGCAACTCCTCTTTCCCACCAGAACCCCTCAACTGGTTACAGTATCGTTTCAGATGAGCGACCGGGTTTCCGTGCCTATCGTACTTTTCAAATTTTGGCATCTTGAACCCAACTGGCACGTGGACATAGAGAAAGATACAGAGGTCAGAGTATGACATACTCTTTTGGCCACTCAGACCTTGCATGTTTTTCAGGCTTTGTTCTAGTCTCTTCTTCTTCCGAGCCATTTCCTCTTGCTCGGGATTTTCAACAACCTTTTCTTGCTCCGCCGAGAGGTCATTTTGCGAAGGTTGAGTGAAAGAGTCTGGGGTCACATATGTCATTTCTGGTTGAAGCTGTGGACCTTGAAAGATGAACATTGGAGGTGGTGCCTTTGAAGCCGGTGCCTGGGGGCGAACCATAGAAGACATGCCAGGATCATTGAAAGGCATTGGAGGGTGCCCGCATGGGATGAGCGGGTTGGGCACAATGGAATTGGTAACCTCACCTGACCTGGGGATCAATTCAGGGAACCCAGGAATTGCACTTGGCGATTCCCTACCATTAGACCAGGCGTCCCACATTTTCCATATGCGGAGACGCAACATCTTGTTCTCTTCAGCAGCTGCTGATTCTAGCTGTAGAATAGCCGATGCTGGGCTATCCTCAGGACCGATGATTGGTAGATTGCTTGCGGAGGCCATATGTGCCTTTGTAAAGGAGGGGAGACTAGACTACCAACAAAACCAACCACCAAAACCTGGCTAAATGCTTGCACATCCAACAACCTTGTCAGTTTTGAAACATTTAACATATTGAAAATCGCACGTTGGGATGCAATGCACCTAATAGTTAAACGCTTCTACCGTGTGTTTGAACGGTTGCATGTTTCATCCCGGCCTTAACTAGCCCTTTTCACTTTGTACCTCTTTTCTTCATTTCTGTCTCTTTAATCACTCTTGTTTTTGTCGCTCCTTTATCTTTTGGCACTCTTTTTTTTTTCTTTTTTTTTTCACTCTTTCATTTTTTGTCACTCTCTTTTTTTCACTATTTTTTCTTTTTCTCTTTTTCACTCAATTTTCTTTCTCTTTTTTTACAGTTTATTTTTCACTCAATTTATTTTATAGCTATGATCGAATCCGATGGGGATTGCCTACGTATCATGACCCTGCATGAATCATATCTTGCGTAGTTCGGGAAGATCGAAAATGGAGTAAATAAACTAACTTTTTTTTGGTTGAAATTTTTGAAAGAAATGCTTTAAAAGAAAAAAGGAAATATTTTTGATTTTTTGCTTTTGAAATTTGATTTTTGTTTTGTTTTTGAAAGAAAGACTTCTAAAAATCCATGTGCTTTTGATTTGAACTTTGGGAATTTTAAAAGTAAAAAGAAAATATTTTTGTTTGAATTTTCATTCAGTTTCTCTTTTTTCTAATGAAGAAAAGAAAATATTTTTGGATTTTGAATGTTGCCTCTTAATTTTCGAAAGAGAGACTTTTAAGAAATGTTTTGGATTTCTGAGTTTTTTATTTATTTATTTACAAAAGCACTTCTAAAGAAAGGCGAAAATATTTTTGGACTTAATTTTTTTTCAAATTTTTTTTATGGACATTTACAAAAGAAAGACATCTAAAGAGTATTTTTTTTATTTTGATTTTTTTTTTTGAATTTTTGGGAAAAATAACTCGAAATGAAGGAAACCCGTATTTTGGATTTTGATTTTTATTGATTTTCTTTTTATTTCTTTTTCCGTATGAAAAACTTCAGAAAGAAGGACACTACTTTTTTTTTTGAGTTTTTAAAAACTTCTTTTTTTTATTTGAATTTTCTAAGGAAAAATTTCTAAAGAAGGAACTAATGAATTTTTTTTTGGATTTTTTTGAAAATTGGGGTCGGAACCGATGAGGTTTGCCTACGTATCTCACATCCGGTGGGAATCAGACCAGCGTAGTTCGGTCAGATTTGACAAAATGAAAACCAACTAATTCTAAAGACAAAACTTTCTTTTTCTTTTCTCTTTTTTTTCTTCAAAATTTTGGCAGAGTTTCAGTATATTTTGGACACTGATTTCTCAAAACAAGTAACTATCTCTCTGAGCCCTCACACTGCTATTTTCTTTTCCCAATTTCTTCTATTAGCCACAAGCCAGTCAACATGCAAATCCGAAGCAAATAAATGCACAAGTAGCGAGTAGAATGCATCAGGATGGTCTTACATTTCAGGTACACCTGTCCTAGACAGACTCAACCCCTGTGTTGAGCCTCCTAAGTCAAATGCACATGATGCAAACAAACGTTCCTACTGGGGATCCGACATGAGGCTTTGTTATACTAGGTTTAAAACCTGGGTTTATTGTTCTAGACCTGGCTTACCCGAGAGGACAACTCGAGCCGGGGGGAGGGGGAGCGTACCGGGAATACAGAAGCTTCACCGGCTTAGCAACTTGTCCGAACCTCGTTCTAAAATGGGATAAGACTCTAGATAGAGGAGAAGTCACACGAAGTGCACCCTTCTCCATGATTTAGAAGACTTAGAGAGAGGAAGGGTTTCGTAGCAGTTTATATACAGTTCACAGAATATCAAAGCGGTAAAAGCATTTAGCACATTAGGCTCAAACATGTAGGAAAATCAGATAACAGATAAAGCCAATCATAATAGCTATCCTAAGCTCGAATTCTTAAACCCTGAACCGAAGTTCTGGGTTTGGCGTCCCCAGCAGAGTCGCCGGAGCTGTCACACCTCCTTGACGCTAAAGGTCTTGGAAATACTATTATACAAGGAAATGAAGCATCAAATCAGGATAAAGCGAAGGCCATGATTTTCCTTCGTCATCATCTACATGAAGGGTTAAAAACTAAATATTTAACCATAAAAGATCCACTTGAATTATGGATTAATTTGAAGGATCGGTATGACCACCTAAAACTTACGGTATTACCGAAAACTCGGTATGAGTGGATACATTTAAGATTGCAAGACTTTAAAACCGTAAGTGAGTATAATTCTGCTATCTTTAAAGTAAGTTCTCTATTAAAATTATGTGGAGACACTATCATAGATGAAGACTTATTGGAAAAAACATTTTCTACTTTTCACGCATCAAATGTGGTGCTACAACAACAATACCGTGAAAAAGGTTTTAAGAAATATTCTGAGTTAATCACATGCCTACTTGTGGTCGAGCAAAATAATACTCTATTAATGAAAAATCATGAAGACCGTCCCACTGTGTCAGCTTCATTTCCGGAAGTGAATGCTGTAGCAGCATATGCCAAGTTTGAAAGAAAACAAAATAATTACCGTGGTCGTGGACATGGTCGTAAACGTGGACGTGGCAGGGGGCGAAACAATTATCGTCATTATGGTGGAAATAAATTGGAGAACAATAAGGGTTCTCAAATTAATCATTCAAAAGGTAAAACTAGTATGTGTCACCGATGTGGTATGAGAGGTCATTGGGCACGCATTTGTCGTACGCCAGAACATTTTGTCAAACTTTATCAAGCCTCCCTCAGGAAAAAAGAAAATAATGTGGAGGCACATTTGACCTTTCAAAATAATGATGATGAAGTAGGTCCCTCAAACAAATATAATTCTAAGGCACATCTTGCATATAAAGATGATGATTTTGAAGGCCTAACAAATATTACTCATTTAGAAGCTAGAGACTTCTTTGAGGATATTGACTGAAGAACTAATCATCTTACTGGGGAATGAAGCTATAAAAGTTGTTATTTTTATGTTTGCAATTAGTTTATTTTTCTTGAGTGTATTTTCCTAATGCATCACATGTTGCTAGTTTCTACATTCCTAATGCATTTCTTAATGTTTTTTTTTTCTGCTTGTCTTTCATATTTTTTATGATGTATTATTTGTCTTTTTTTATGAAGAATATGAAAATTCTCCAGTCTTCAATTGGATATGTCTTCTAGATAGTGCTATAACATACACTATTTTAAAAGATAAGAGATATTTCTCTTATTTGGTAATGAAAGAAGCGAATGTTAATACAATATCCGGTAGTACAAGATTAATTGAAGGTTCTGGAAGAACCAATTTATTACTACTAGGAGGAACAAATTTGGCTATTGATGAAGCACTATATTGTGGTAAATCTCAAAGAAACTTATTAAGTTTCAAAGATATTCGCCAAAATGGCTATCATATTGAGACTACAAATGATGAAAAGATTGAATATATCTTTATATTACTACAATAATGTTCGGTAAGAAATATGTGCTTGAAATGTTACATGCTCTTTCCTCCGGCTTATACTACACAAGTATTAGCAGGATTGAAACACATGCCATAGTAAATGAGAAGTTTACTAATCAAGATAATTTTATTATGTGGCATGACCGGTTGGGCCATCCTGGTTCTAATATGATGCGTAAAATAATTGAGAATTCACATGGGCATGCAATGAAGAATCAGAAGCTTCTTCAATTTAAGGAATTCTCTTGTGCTGCATGTTCTCAAGGAAAATTAATTATTAGACTATCAACTATTAAAGTTAGGATGGAATCCCCTGCATTTCTGGAACGTATACAGAGTGATATATGTGGGCCCATTCACCCTCCATGTGGACCATTCAAATATTATATGGTTTTGGTAGATGCATCTATAATATGGTCACATGTGTGCTTACTATAAACTCGCAATATGACATTTGCAAGTTTGTTGGCTCAAATAATAAAGCTAAGATCACAATTTCCAGATTATGCAATTAAGACAATTCGTCTTGATAATGCTGATGAGTTTATATCCCAAGCCTTTAATGATTATTGTATTTCAACTGGGATAACAATTGAGCATTCGGTTGCTCATGTTCATACAAAAAATGGTCTAGCAGAATCTTTGATCAAACGCCTCCAATTAATTTCTAGACCAATGCTTGTGAGAACAAAACTTCCCATTTCAGTAGCACTTGTGCGGATAAGGCCCACAAGTTATCATAAAGTCTCCCCATTGCAATTGCCTTTTGGTCAGGAGCCAAATATTTCCCATCTTAGGATCTTTGGTTGTGCGATATATGTTCCAATTGCTCCACCACAACGCACAAAGATGGGTCCTCAAAGAGGGTTGGGGATATATGTTGGATATGAATCTCCTTCTATTATAAAATATCTAGAGCCGATGACTGGAGATTTATTTACGGCAAGATTTTCTGATTGCTGTCACACCTCCTTTTTTACACACCCGAAGGTAGTACAAGGGAGTTTTTTCCAATTTAAGTGACATTATTCGAAATGGGATTATTTATTCAATTCATAGTATTTGGTTTCCCAAGTCACCGGTTTATTTTTTAAATCCCAAATCGAGGAAAATTCGACTTTCCTTTTGAAGTCTGCGAACCAGAAATTCTGAATAAGGAATTCTGTTAACCCGAGGGAAGGTGTTAGGCACCCCCGGATTCCGTGGTTCTAGCACGGTCGCTTAAACTATCATAATTGGCCTATTATCTAATTTTAATACATGTTTTAGCCTATGGTACATTTAAACTTATTCAACCCGCTTTTAATTATTTTAAAGAAGATTTAACGACGTTTGAAACATGTCTTTGGATCGCGCCACATGAAATACACCCGCAATTCGAAACACATTTTATTCAACGTTGTTAAGATTTGGATTTGGGTCACATGAAATGCACACCCGAGTTTAGGAAGGTAATATTATTGAAATAACGCGCTTAAAGCAACTACGCGTTTCAGCTTTGCGAGGGCCATGGAAATTCAACTAAATGGCACGCCTCGATTTCTAAGGATTAAAATTAATTAAATGAGGACCATGCATTTTGAAATTTTATTTGGCACGGCATGCCCCAAATTATTTCAAGACTATTGTACTCAACTAAAGTAAACTACGGATATTCATATTATTGTTTTCTAGACTACTTTGAGATTATTGCAGGGTTTTTGATTATGGATAATATTATGGAGGAAATAGAGTAAATATAGAGAAAGATAGGCTAGCTTACGAATTTTGATTATCATTTGGCTTGGGAGCTAAAAATAAAAGTCTGGCACAATGCTCTAATCCAAACTCAGTTGACTGAATAGTCCAAACGCATTTTGTGATACCAAACCCCAAACCCTTATCTTTAAAAAATCCAAAACATTAATCACGGATCCATCATTACCTCCTTTACTAATGTTAACAAACAAACAAAAAAAAAACTTAAAACCAACTTATGCAAATTACGA
Organism: Nicotiana tabacum; assembly: GCF_000715075.1. Classification (NCBI taxonomy): domain Eukaryota; kingdom Viridiplantae; phylum Streptophyta; class Magnoliopsida; order Solanales; family Solanaceae; genus Nicotiana; species Nicotiana tabacum. Next base: position 110,934,782 of record NC_134087.1, on the reverse strand, counting down.
CCAAAAACGGAAATGAAAGAAACATTGAATGAAAGACATATACGAATTTGGACTATTCATGCTTCGGCTACTAAAGGTTTAAAATAATAATAAACAACAATATAACAAATGGGGAATAACTTTGGTCACGAGAAAAGCTTTTAATTAGATACGACAGGATTCCAATTGGCGCGTCATAAAAATGCCATCCAAATGCAAAATATGTGATATATACTGTGTACGCAATAAGTATGAGATTGAAGAATGCCTAAAGTGTGAAATTATAGCAAAGTGCCAAGTAAAGGCTTGAATCTTTTAAGGATGAAGCTCAACATACTAGATCCCAACAACATTAGTAGCGCGAATCAACAACAATCAACAGAGTTTTGAACCGAGAAAGCTAACCATGTTATTATTCTTTTTCGGAGCCATTTTTCGTATTTTTTTTAGATCTGTTTTTTTAAAAGATGTTTCAGCTGAGTTTACTCTGTCTCGCCGGGTATCAACGGAGGGTCGCTGGACAGATCTTTTTCGATCAGATCCAGACCCGGTTGTTGATGTTCTTTGCTCCTTTTTTTGGGATTTTGAAAAATGTGGCTGTTAGCTTTAGAAAGGAAGGGTCTATTCTTCTGATTTTTTTTTGTGTCTCTAATGTCTAATGTGTGAGGGGTCTCATCTCTAGTCTTTGTTGAAGTGGGAAAGGTCAGAAAAATGAGGAAGAAGATGAAAGGGGAAAAACGACGCTTAGGTTCATCAAAGAAAATGGGGAGGGTCCGATTATTTTCTCCTTTTTTGGAGAAGGATGAAGCGTCGTTCGTCTTTGTCTATGGGAGGGGATCTTCTTCTGATAATGTGTGTTTTTTAGGTTTCCTCAATATATTCTTATATGTAGGAGGTAAGGTAATGGGTAATGGGCAATGGATAGTATTGGAATTGGGTTATGGAGGAATCTAATTGGGCTGGGGAGATTTAATTAGGAAGGCCCAAAACCAGATTTTCTTTTATTTCCTTTTCTTTTAATTAAAATCCTACAAATTAAAAAATGCTAAATTGTCCAAAGTGTGAAATTTGAAGTAAATAACTAATTATAAAAATTATAAACATCACTTAAATCCTAAACTAAAGGAGAAAAAATAAATAAAAGGAAAAGTGTACAAATGAAGCATTTTTGTACTTTTCATTTTTTTTATAAAGCAAATGATTATGATTAATTCTAAAAATGTAAAAATAAATCCTAAATGCCATGAGTGATATTTTTTTGGGTATTTTTCATAATTTAAATAAAACTTAAACATGTACAAAAATGCAAATAATTAAAAAAAACTCTACAAGAATTTCTAAAATGTCAAATAATTAACAAAAAATCTATTTTCTTGGGATTTTATAGGAGTATTTCATATAGGGCAAAAATCACGTGCTTACAATTTCCATTTTGATGAATCAATATATCCAACATTAGAGGGAGAAAATAAGCAGCTGAAAAAGAAGATAGATTGGAATGCATTATCACTATCTCATTTAGATCCTCGAACAAATCAATGTGAACAAGAGATTCAAAAGATTATTCATTTACAAAATATTGCAAATCAATTGCCAGATGCATTCACTGACCTACCAAGGGTGACTAAGTCACATATTCCAGCTGCTAATGCTCCAATTCGAGTTGATATCCCGGTAGGACAATTAATTAAAGCAAATGAGTCTAAGCCATACTTGAAACGTGGTAGATCAATCGGTTCTAAAGATAAAAATCCTCGAAGAAGTAAAGGAGCAAGTGATCAAAGTGAACATAACACAGAGGTAGTGGCTCAAGAAGAGCCCCAAGACGTAACAAATGATAAAATCTTAGGGGAGGTCCAGGTACCTGAAAATAATGAGAATGAAGAGATATCAATAAGTTACGTCTCAACCGGGAAAATACGGAACCGAAATAATATTGTTATCGATAACATTTTTGCTTATAATATTGTTGTTGAAATAATGCAACAAGATAAGGATCTTGAACCAAAATCTGTCAATGAATGTAGACAGAGAAATGATTGACCAAAATGGAAAGACGCTATCCAGGCAGAGTTAACTTCACTTGGAAAACGTAAAGTCTTCGGACTCATAGTTCGAACACTTGAAGGCATAAAGCCAGTAGGGTATAAATGAGTTTTTGTGCAAAAACGAAATGATAAAAATGAAGTCGTTAGATATAAAGCGCAACTTGTGGCACAAGGGTTTTCCCAAAGGCTTGAAATTGATTATATGGAGACATATTCTCCTGTAGTAGATGCTATCACCTTTAGGTATCTCATAAATATAGCAGTGCAAGAAAAACTTGATATGCATCTAGTGGATATTGTTACAACCTATTTGTATGGATCATTAGACAACGAAATTTTTATGAAAGTACATGAGAGATTTAAAGTGCCAGAAGCATATAAAAGTTTTCGAGAAACTTTTTCAATAAAGCTTCAGAAGTTTTTATACGGATTGAAACAATCAGGTCGTATATGGTACAATCACCTAAGTGAATACCTGTTGAAAGAAGGGTACAAGAATGATCCAATTTGTCCTTATGTCTTTATAAAAAGGTCTGGATCTGAATTTGTTATAATTGCCGTGTATGTTGATGATTTAAATATCATTGGAACTCCTGGGGAGCTTCCAAAATCAGTAGAATGTTTGAAGAAAGAATTTGAAATGAAAGATCTTGGAAAGACAAAATTTTGTCTTGGTCTACAAATTGAGTATATGAAAGATGGAATATTTGTCCATCAATCAACATACACCGAAAAGATTTTAAAGTGATTCTATATGGATAAAGCACATCTATTGAGTACCTCGATGGTTGTAAGATCAAAGAAAGATCCATTCCGACCTCATGAAAATGATGAAGAGCTTCTTGGTGCCGAAGTACCATATCTTAGTGCAATTGAGGCATTAATGTATCTTGCCAATAATTCCCGACCAGATATAACTTTCTCAGTAAGCTTATTGGCAAGATTTAGTTCTTCGCCAACACAAAGACACTGGAATGGTATTAAACATATATTAAGATACCTCCAAGGGGCCATTGATATGGGTTTATTTTATTCAAGTAAATCCCAGCCATCATTGATTGGTTATGCAGATACAGGATATTTGTCTGATCCACACAAAGGTCGATCTCAATCAAGCTATTTATTTACAAGTGGAGGTACAACCATATCATGGCGTTTGACAAAACAAACTATGGTGCTACTTCTTCAAATCATGCAGAGATAATAACCATTCACGAAGCAAGTCGAGAATGCATTTGGTTGAGATCTATAACTCAACACATTCAACAAACATGTGGTTTTTTTTCGAAAGAGAATATTCCAACAATATTGTATGAAGACAATGTTGCATGCATAACTCAATTGAAAAGAGGATATATCAAAGGAGATAGAACAAAATACATTTCACCGAAATTCTTTTTCACTCATGATCTTCAGAAGAATGGTGAAATAGATGTACAACGAGTTTGTTCAAGTGATAATTTGGCTGATCTGTTCACTAAGGCATTACCAACCTCAATATTTGAAAAGCTAATAAGATTAAAATGCGTCGTCTTTGAGACATCAAGTGATTTTTCATCAGGGGGAGTAACTACACGCTGCACTCTTTTCCTTAACCAAAGTTTTATCCCACTGAGTTTTCCTGGTAAGGTTTTTAATGAGCCATCAAGCAATGCATATTATAAATAACTATGTACATCCCAGTATTTTTTTTGTAAGTTCTTAATGAGACACATTATCTTACATGGACATCCGGGGGGGGAGGGGGTGTTATGAATAGTTTGTACATTGGATGTTATATTGGATGCCCATGTTGTGAATAACTTAAAGATTAAATCTCCTACTTTATGTCCATCATCTTTACTTTTTATGCCTATAAAAGGTCATGTAATTACAATAGAAAGATACACCAAAGTGAAAGAAGAAAACACTTCTTCCTTCTTTCTATCTCTTCTTATTTACATTTTACTGCATTGCTTTTATTTTATAACATGCATATATTATTTTCTCCGACGAATGGTATCAAGCTACCCCTAAATGTAGAGAAAAGGTCAATTTCTTGGGGACGAATAAAATGAAAACAGTCCTAAACGAGTAGGGCCAAAACTAGGAGTGTAAATGGATATTCGAAAACCGACTAAACCGACCGAATCATACCGCACCGAACCGATTTTTAGGTTTCCTTTTAAGAAACCGTAGGTTTTTATATAAATCTATAACTGCACCGATAATTAGGGTAGTCCAAAAAAATACCGAACCGTACCGAATAAATTTTACATGTGGAAAATATATTTATTTGGTAAGTTTAAAAATAATAATGCACTAAATTTTCTTTCGGCCTTGGAATTATGAAAACTATTACGAGCCAACAAGTAATTAAACTCAAAATACTAATTCCTAAAACCTAATATGCTACTTCTACTTAAACGAAGTTATTTCAAGTATCTTTATTAGCAAGACACAAAGTATTTTATCGATTATGAGTAGCAAACTACAATGTATTGAATATGTTTCCTTTCATATAATTTAGATTTATCTTTTTTAATATTTTATCTTCTATGGACTTTATTCTTGAGTCCCATCTTGGTATATCTTTCAACTCGTGTGATTTATATTTTCTTTGCCTTTGTTTGATTTCTTTTACGTTGTTGTAGAACAGTTGATGGATCTATATTCTAGCCATCTTTTTTTTTTTTAATTTATCACCCTTTAAATAGTAAAAATGTCTAGAGAATTTTGCTAAATCCTATAAAAACGTATGTTATTGCATTCTACTTCTACTAGTGAATTTTACATGATATTTAAAAAAATATCGAAAATTAACCGAACCGTACCGATACCGAAGAAAAATCGATATGATTGGAACAGTTTTGAAAAGTCTAATTTTGGTTATACATGATAGAATAATCGAAAAAATGGTATGGTACAAATTTTATGAAATAACCGTCTGAACCGAACCATTGATACCCCTGACCAGAACAATACATAAATTTATAAAAATAAAATTAACTTTTCTGAAAGCTTCGCGGAATAAATAATAATAAAAAAGATCTAATATTTATCAGTGACAGCAAAGCTGACAGTGATTTCTGCTCCGTCGTGTATCCGGCGATAAATAAAGGGATCAATCACAGAACTCTGCCCAATTCGAAGCCGTAAAATGGAGAGTCTATTTCGATCAGTGACCGGCGCGAACCCTAACCTCTCAGACTACGAGGATATCGAATTCTGGTCAAACCCTGAGCGAACCGGGTGGCTCACGAAACAAGGCGAGTACATAAAGACCTGGCGCCGTCGATGGTTCATTCTTAAACAAGGCAAGCTTCTCTGGTTCAAAGACCCTTCGTCCGTCACACGCGCTGCCATTCCGCGTGGAGTGGTCTCAGTTGCCGAGTGCCTCACTGTTAAAGGCGCTGAAGATGTAATCAATAAGCCTTTTGCCTTTGAGCTCTCCACAAGTCGCGATACTATGTACTTCATCGCCGATTCTGAGAAGGAGAAAGAGGAATGGATAAATTCAATTGGCCGATCGATTGTTCAGCACTCGCGGTCTGTTACCGATTCCGAGGTTGTTGATTATGATAGCAGGCCGTAGTTATATATGTGAGGTGCATGTCCTATAATCGTTTGAACTGTTTTTTCTGTTTCTCTTTTTTCATGTTGTATTTTGCACTCTTTAGCATTTGAAGATTTTGTTTGGTTGTATGAAAGTTTATGTTCCCTGAAAACGTTTTCTTATTGCATCTGTAGGATTAATCAATTGATTTTTTTTTTACCAAAGTTTCTTAATTTCATTGGTAATTTGGATATAACAATACAGAGTTTTTATAGAGCCGACCACAACTATGTCTGTGGATTGAGGTGTAGTTGATTGATTAGGTTAATGGATTTTCATTCCTAAGATTCGCATGATTCGATCAAGTGGAAACATTACATTTTTCATTTCATTCATAGGATAACTGTACTGAAGTGATGTTGTGGGTTAGACTGTGCAACAGTAATTAGTCTAGCTTATGCCTTTTCTTTTTGACAGAGAGAAAATTTTAAATTTCTATTCCTTCTTTCCTCTGTTAGGATTTGTTGGATGACTTGAAATGAATGCTAATTGCTCATGTATGATGCATGAAAATGTAACTCTTTGGAGGTTTGCTGCAGCGTGACCGTTGGTTAATTTGAAAGGTAGTTCATTTCAGTAGTAGTTGAAAAAGTACCTTCATGACTGTGGGCTTCTGTTTCTAAGTTATCCTTACAAAGTGTATAAATGTGGTCTACATAAACTACCTTTGCCATTGAAAAAGGGTAACTTGCAGACCACTGCTCTAACAGAGAAGGAAATGTTGATATTAAAACGAAGAGCAAAGAGATTCATCAGTTACTTTCATGTGAAGCAAAAGATCTGTAGATTCAGGCTCTTTTCTTTCTTCATCTACATTGGTGTGGCTGCCGCCTGCCTGTTACAACTTATTCCAGTTCTGAGAAACTTTTCTCTTATAGCCGGTGTTCCTAGTTCTAAACATGTAACATCCGTTCTATCCCTTGGCAATTGTTCCATTAAGACTCCAATATCTAGACCAGAAACTTTTTTATTGTTCTTTTCCCCTCTTTTTAGAAAAGTTTTCAATAGAAAAACAAAAGTCTTTGGCCTTTAGAACAACCTTCGGACTTCTGTTCAGAACAGAACTTCTAAAAGACATCTATCGAAATACAAATTTGTTCTTTGGAAAACTTATTATAAGGACATATCCAACAAACTTACTCCAAAAATTGCCCAAAACTCCCATTTCTGTCTGACTGTTGGCACTGGAACTCTCTGGCCTGCAGTCCCTGCATTCTTTGAATAGCATAGATTGGTCCATGATTTGCATCACTGATCTGGGAATGCCATTTGCACAATGTTTTGAGAATCCGATTATCTTAACTGGTCAAACAGTTGGTGCCGGCCCTGTAAACATATCCAGGCAAAATGATTTCACTGTTACACATCCCTTATGTTTATTCCTCAGCACCTATTCCGTACTATGGAGATTTGGAAAACCATCTCTAGATTTCATACAACAGAGTGAACTACTGACTTTGGACATAATTTAGAAAACTCGTTGAAAGAAGAAAATGTTGAGCTCTTTTTCTTTCTTTATTTTTTCCTTATTAAGTTAGAGCTACACTGCAGGCTTATTGACTGTAAAGGCATATGTTGTTCTTTTGGGAAACATCTGTATTGATTGTACTTGGTTGTGTACCTGGAGATGTCGTGTGGTTCCCCTAAAATCAAGCTGAACTGACTCAAAGAGTTTCTCCATTGTGATCCTGAGAAGTTCTTGCCAAACCAAAGTCACTTAAATGGGCACTGGAGTCCCTGGCGAAAAGAAATTGATTGGCTTATAGATAACGGTGATGATCATCATTTCGAAGTGGTTGTGAAGGTAATTCACAATGAAAGCCACGATGATTGTGATTATTCTGTTCTGAATTTTGTCAATAGCATTTGACCCTTCTATGTGTAGATGACACATTACCGATCCATAGTAGGTTGGCATTAAGGTATACTTGGTTGAATGATTGATATGACCCTCCTCTGGGTCTGCCCAACTGGCCAACTCCCATCTGGAATGAAGTCCTTGCGCACACAATCTGTATTTGAGATAAGCAGTTGGTACCTTGATAGCATTGCTGTTTGAGGCCATCCTTACAGCTTGGAATTCGGCCATGAAACTTTTGAAAGCTCTTCACTGACCAGTGTTTGTAATATAACAAGTGCAATGTTCAATCTCGACGGAGAGTACCTTTATATATGAATTCAAAATTACCTTAATGCCCAGTGGTGGGATTTTTATGTTCCTGGTAAGCATCACTGGAAGAATATTGCCTAAAGAGACGAGGAAAAGTGCTCCTTCCCTTCCCTTCCTAGTTAACTGCAGCAAGAGATAAACCAAGTAAGAGCCTGAAGTCGAAGATGGGAATATTAGCTCTAAAGCATTTTGCTTTCTTACTTTCCTAGGTAATTGAGCAGCGCGTAGCTTCAAGTGCAGCTCTTATGCCTCCATAAGTTTTGGGTTTCCAGATAACTCAAGCAGAGGTTGCCGATTGAAAATGGTATTTCTCCTAGGTGTTGTTTTGTAGGATTTCTCTCCCCAGAATTGTTGCCTTCTGTATATTTCCATGTGAATTTTGTTGAGTGATAGACAATGGAGCCAGTTTACAGCCAAAGTGGTATAGTTCATCAGTAGAGTGATGACGTATTTTACATAGTTCAAGATTTGACAATTTCGTCCACTTTATCTTATTTAAGTTTGATCAACTTTTACCTTATTTTGTGGTTAAAGCATTATCCTTATGAAAGATATATCAAATAATCTCCCTTGTCCTAGTCTCGTAGGATAAAATAATCAGTGGTCAAAGTAGGGTCAACTATTATACTCTAGCATTTATTATCCAGTAGAACGAGACCTAACTTGAGCATTATCAACTTGTAACATGGGACACTGTTAGTGTTTCCAGAATTTTCCATTTTCTTATGTTTTTCACAAATTGAGTTGACTCTATCTCTCGCAAATGAGAAGAAGAACATAAGCGTTAACAAGTTTTCCACAACCACAATACTATAGCGGTATGCTTCGTAAAAGAATATCATCACATCGGTGACGTTAATGATTTTAAGAATAGAAGTATCATTTAGAATGTAGACATCTCCAATTTGCCTTTTTCAAATGATTTTGGAAGAGTAGAAAGGATAAATTTTGCAGCAACTTGTGAACTTGTGATATTACCGTCCGAATTAACCTCTCGATTATTGGGTTGTTTATTTGAAGTTTGAACACGATGCTCCCTATATTAATGGAAAACTTCTGAACATTCAAAGTTTTCTTAAAGAAAAATTCGCAATTAATCTGAATTATCTATGTTATTTTTTATTCAATACGTAACTTCTTATAAAGTTTGGACTTTGGAGTATGATTTACTAGTTGTATGGGTCAAAATCAGATCAGAGAAATTCGGCACACGGAGACAATAGGCCGAGGTCGGACAATAATCAATCAGGTCGAGGTCAGACAATCATCAATAAGGCCGAGGTCGGACAGTCATCAATAAGGTTGAGGTCGGACAGTCATCAATCAGGCTGAGGTCGGACAGTCATCAATAAGGCCGAGGTCGGGCAGTGATGAAACAACTAGTTTGCTTTGGAATCCTCAAAGGGAATATTCTATTGAATATTCCCTCTAATTGTACTTTTTTAGGATTTTCGATGGATACCCCTTATAAATAGGAAGAGAGGACTTCCCAAAAAGGGGCTCTCTCCCTCTCTCTAAAAAATAGGTAAACACACCTCTTTAAAAAGATTAGAGGATCTGTGATCCGATACCTTCATGAGAGCCAAAAAGGGTCCTAAGGTTCTTATATTTGTCTATCATTCATCTTTATCAAATAAAAGAGGATCCGCCTCACTCAAGATTAGGTGACTCTTTTTGGGTTTTACTTTTTGTCATCTCGCCATGCTAGAAACCATGCCTATAGGTTTCAAATAATTCCATAATAAAATCATGTCTGCAAGGTCTTAAAATCAGTTTAGCAAATAGATGTCATGCCTATAGGATGTAATTTAACCTAGATTCTGTTATAACAAGTGTTTATGTATGTTTTCATGCCTGCAAACCTTTAAAATCAGTATTAAACTTAGATATCATGCATATAGGGAACAATATCAAATCATGCCTATGGATCTCGCCTAAGTTTATTTTAAATAACTCAATCCGGTTAACGTTTAGGTCACTTCTGAATTGGTTTAATTAAGTAGTTTATATTTCCTGAAACAAGTTCTTTTAAAAATTGTCTCAATCCATCATTAGACAGCATGCCCATAAGATTTTTAAAAGACTGTTTTAAAATCTGCCATGTCTTACTATACAATGCAGTCATCAATATTCCGCGTATAGGCAAGCCTGTAGGGCATTTTCAAAACTGCATTTCTGAAATTGTTTCTATGACTTAATGCTTTCTGACCCTAACAGGCTTTAAGAAACCAATAGGCAACTGCTAAGGTCATTACTCCTGGGTTTATAAAATAATCAATTGATTGTCTTCTGTATATTCACCTAGATATCTTGCCTTAAGATATTGTTTAATAAAAGACCTTAATTATGCTTGAGTTGTACTGTGTATGTTCCTTGTTTGAGGAGGAAACTTTGAGCCTCTAATTGCTCCTTTTTATCTTATGTGCTAAAAGTCCTAATTGTTTTGCCTGTCGCCTTAGAATTTTCACCTTTAAAACCTTAGGGGTCTGTCTAGAACCACCTATAGGTAGAGGTCCTAAATCCCTCCAGGATCATTAAGAAGGGATGGGTAACACCACGCAATAGATCGTTGACCAAACACTCGCTTTGCATGACCAATAAGGGGATGGGAAGGATAGATATGGGATATGATGACTACGCGCTAATGTCACGTGTAGCCCCTTGTTAATGAATGTTTACCGGACATTGTGTAGGGTGATCCTATAGGCTAATCAACCTAGGATTCCCCCTTTACCAAAAATCCTTTTTAAAACCTTCGTTCAAAAATCTTCATCTTATTATTGAGTTGTTCAACGTGCTTTACTTGCAACCTATTTGATTCAACTGTTTATTTATATGGACTAATTTATGAATATAAGTTTGGTCGGGACCTAGAGTTGTGGACCAAGAGGGGTGCCTAACACATTCCCCTTGATGTTATTTCGAGCCTTTACCCTAATCTCTGGTAATGCAAACCAATCCAAGAGTTAATTACTCGAGGTGCCCTAACGCACTGTAATCCGTTAGGTGGCGACTCTTCAAATACCCAATTCCCAAAAAGGAAATGAGTTATTACCCCCATGGAATGTCGAAACCCGGACTTCCCCGTCAAGAAGGGGAAAAAGGGGGCGCAACAATCTTCATGTTGTGTTATGAGTTCAAACTCAGGCAGTTAAGTGATTGTGTAAACTATGGAAGAGTATAGAGAGATGCCAGTTTGAGGCTAAGCATGTGGATTATCTCCTGCGAGGTGTTTTGAGGTTTGTGTGATCCTTATGTAGTTGGTTGGGAGTCTTCTTTTACCAATGAAATATATGTGTTGCAATTTGAGTTTGGATCGCTTATGAGAGTGGGTTTGTCTGTTACGAGGATGAACACGAGATTTGCGTATGATTTGAAATACTAGATGGATGTGTTGCATGAGCTTATGAAGGGATTTAGTTGACTCTCACTATGGTATTATGGCAGTGATAGAGTATGGGCATTGTGAGTTATTTTGTGTTTTGATCTATGGCCAAGTGGGGGAGTCTGCTATTGATCAGTTGATTGCACGGTTATGTGTGTTGGTTCCAATTTAAGGTATACTAGTGAATCAGTTATGGATTACAGAGGTTGAGATCGAGGATGACTTGAGTAAAGGAAATTTTGGGTGAGGGTTATGTTATGCTTTATGGGTATATGAGAAACATTGGATGATTTAGTTGTTGTTTGTAAAGAATGTAACGCTATGGAGTAGGAAAAATTGCTCGGCGGCTTAGAAGAATGGGTTACTTCCTTGGGTGTTGGAGTGCTAATGGGGCATAAGTTGTTCGGTCCGTTTTGTCAGTTTAATTGAGATTTGAGCAGAGTGGATGACTCTCGAGAATGGTTCCAATGAATTCAATATTTATATGTGGAATTGGGAATCTTCAGGATGCGTGTTGGCTAGAAACTAAGATTTATATGGGAGGATGTCAGGACTTGTGGCATTTCTATATCATTATAGATTTTACATATCAGTATCAGGAAGGCAAAGGTAATGACTTTAGATTCGCAGAAGGTCTCTTCAGAGCGGGTATCTCGGTTGTGGGACTTTTGGGGGTGCTTTAGAAGAATACAATGGTTTATGAGCCTTAGGGAGGTGTGGTTTTATGCTAAAGTTCATGGGGCAAGTTTTAGTTAGGGATAGTGGTGTACTAGCAAGGAAACATATCAATTTGAAGGTAATTCGGAAGGAACTCAGAGAATTAGGACAGCTTAGTAGTAGGTTGGATCGGCATGGTAATGGATATGATCGCTTCTTGGGTGATTATGTTGCGGTGGGTTTCTACAGGTGTGTCGTGGCAATGCTCTTAGGTTTTGATGGCTTGCATAGCTTGGTTGAGTTAGAAGGAGTCAGTTCTGACGGTTTGGTTTTGTTCAAAGGGAATTAAGAGATTTCTTGATGATTTTTACCATGGTTGGAGGTGTATATTTTCTACTGGCGTGAGGAGCATGGGATGTATAGTGATTTTCTCCTAGATGGGATCAAATGGAAGAGTTCTTGGCTGGTTGAGTACGTAGTTGCTTGTAGCTCAGAGTAGATTATGAAGTTCTCATATTTATCATAGGATGGCATGGTATATGCAATATGTTGTGCATGGTTGAGATTTGCATGTGTAAGGTCACGGTTCAGTTTTGAAAGGAAGGTCATAAATTCTTAGGCAGCATGGACAGTTTCAGATGACTAAGTGAATCATATTACTATTTTGTATGGATTGATGAGAGTATACAATTCAGAAGGGGGCAATGTGTTTTGATTTATGGATACTCCATCAGTATTGTGGTACTCGTCTAATTGATCGACTGCTGATACTCCGATTTTGTGATGTGGCACGGAAGAATCAGAGAAGCATTCCTCGTGGGATGATCGTGTATTAGAGATGCTTCGATCAGTGGAGTTGGGATCAGATATGGTGATTCGTGTGTTCTATGGATTTGGAGACTGGGAGTTCTCATGAATAGATTGTTTCATGGCCAGTCAGAGGGTAGTGTGTGTTGTGATTCAGTCACCGTGGACTTTCGGAGGGTTATTTATCCGTTGTGGGTGACCAGAGTTGATTTGGGGTTCATTGATAGGCCTAATATGGATGTGTGTTCTACACCAGGTCGGATTTATTGATTCCAAACTGCTATTGTTGAGGGATGTGCCATTCGATTATTGTTGAGCTTATTCGTGTTCTGGAATGATCTATGAGTTACTCTTCTGTGTTACGAGGGTTTATGATTTGTTGGTTATATGCACATATGGTGCGGTTCTATGGGGTCTTATAGCGAAATTTAAGCGGGAAGAGTATTGGGTATTGCTTGGTGGATGGCGTATTGGTTATGCTCTTTCGGATTTTATGTGGCGTTATGTCATTAGCTTCTCCGTAGTTATGGTAATACACTTTGAGTACATGATGTCGAATTGCGTGTGGTTATTGATTTTGAGCAAGGTGGCTTGAGGTATATGCCATGTATTAGTGTTTGGATGGGGCACGCATTGCAGCAAATTATGTTGAGGTGTGAACCTTTGTGTTAGATTCGTGTGATGGTCCTACGGGGTGTGATGGATTTTCAGTATTTCATTGTGGCAGTACTTGTTAAGCTTATGGAACAGTCCTCTCGTTTGAGTCATTCTTTTCATGATTTGAGTACATTTGGGATGTTGCTATTGGGTGCACGAATTGCACAGGTTATGGCGTTGGATTGTATTGATGTGTCATGTCATTAGAGTGGTCGTGTTAGATGAGATGAGGTCATTGGACCTAGAATGAATACTATCAGAATTGGTTACAGCATATTTGGAAAGATAATATCGGAAGTCGACTTAGAAATCTGTTATAGTTCCCGTTGGAGAAGAGAGAGTTCCATAACTTGTTGATCTGAAGAATGGTTATGATTTTCTGCGTGTTTCTTTCATCATTGGCAATATATAAAAGTGTTAGAATGAGGCTTTGTTTGTTAAGAGGTGTATTACCGGTATTGGGTTATTTTGAGCAACTACTGTGATTAGGAGTTATCTCCATGAGTGTTTGAGTTATGTGGTATAAGATGTGATTACATCTTGGGTTGCAGATATGGTTTGATACACCTTGTTCGAACTTATATAGTGTGTAGATGCGAGATTCTAATCTTATAAAAAATTTCGAATGTTGGAAATTGGGCCTAAGACTTATGGATTAGGTTGGATTAAGAAATTTCAGTCATGTTGTGTTATCAGACCTATATGGGATAGGGTGATGTGGGATCACCCCCGGGTATGTGCATAGTAAGGTTACACGGTGATTTGATGGCTTTTGGAACAATTCCTGGCACGTTCAAGGACGAACGTATGTTTAAGTGGGGAAGGATGTAATGACCTGACCAGTCGTTTTGAGCATTTGCTCTTCACTCGGTTGTTTGAAGGCATGAGTAGCTCCGTATGAAGTATTATGACTTATGTGATCGTCGGTTTTGGTTTTCAAGTTATTTGGAATTGATTTGGAAGAATGATTTTCAGCTAGAAGCTTTAAATTTGAAAGGTTTGACCAAGCTTTTACTTTTTAGAATTTGACCTTGGATTGGATTTCTGATGGTTCCGTTAGCTCCATTGGGTGATTTTGGACTTAGAAGCGCGTCCGGATTGTGATTTGGAGGTCCGTAGTAGAATTTGGCTTGAAATAGCAAAAGTTGAAATTTTGGAAAGTTTGACCAGGAGTGGACTTTTTGATATCGAGGTCAGATTTCGATTTCGGAAGTTGGATCAGGTCCATAATGTCAAATGTGACTTGTGTGCAAAATTTGAGGTCAATCAGACGTGATTTGATAGGTTTCAGCATCGGTTGTGAAAGTTTTAAGTTTTAAGTTCATTGATTTCGAATTGAGGTGTGATTCGTCGTTTCGATATTGTTATGTGTGTTTTGAGGCCTCGAGTAGGTCCGTGTTATGATATAGGACTTTTTGGTATGTTCGAACAGGGTCCCGAGGGGCTCGGGTGAGTTTCAGATAGGTTTGGATTGTGTTGCGCTAGTTTTTTTTATGTTTCGACGTCGTTTTTCAAGCATAAATGGTATTGCAATAAGCAAATGAGCTCTGATTCTTTTTTATTGAAGCATTAGATCCGTATCGTAATTATGAAGTGTGACGACCCGGCCAGTCGTCTCATGAGTTACCGCTTTGTTTTTCCCATTTCTGCTTCTTTATGCTCCGTTATCCGTATTTTGTGGTATCAGATTGTCCGGATCGAGTCCAGAATGAGTTTGGTGAAGTTTGAGACACTTAGTCTCTTTTAAGGGAGTTTAAATTGGAAAGTCAATCGGATGTTGACTTATGTGTTAGAGGGCTCGAATGTGAGTTCCGATGGTTCGATTAGCTTCAGGAGGTGATTTATGACTTAGGAGTGTGATCAGAATGGGTTTTAGAGGTACGGAGTAGAATTAGGCTTGAATTGGCGAAGTTGATATTTTGTCGATTTTCGGTTGATAGGCGAGATTTTGATATAGGGGTCGGAATGGAATTCCGAGAGTTGAAATAGCTCCGTCGTGTCATTTGGGACGTGTGTGTAAATTTTCAGGTCATTTGGACGTGGTTTGGTTGGGTTTTTAATCAAAAGCGTATTTCGGAAGATTTTAGAAACTTAGGCTTGAATCCGAGGTGTTTTAATCGATTTGATGTTGCTTGAAGTGTTTTGATGATTGGAACAAGTTTGTATAAGGTATTAGGTTATGTTTGTACTTTTGGTCGAGGTCTCGAGGGCCTCGGGGTGATCTCGGATGGTTAACGGAGAAGTTGGAAAATTATTGCAACTGCTGAAGTTTTGCTGCTTCTGGTGTTTTCGCACTTGCGATTTGGGGACCGCAGGTGCGGCGACGCACGTGCGGAAGATGAGCCGCAGAAGCGGTTTTGGAAGAGTTTGTCAGCAACCGCAGATGCGGTTGAGGGGCCGCATCTGTGAATCCGCAGGTGTGGAAGGCCGATCGCAGATGCGGATCTAGGCCGGTTAAGTGAATTCCGCAGAAGCGGATGAGGGTCCGCAAATGCGGTACCGCAAAAGCGGGTTTTGATCGCAGATGCGAGTATCCCCGGACAGAATGTATATATGTCTTCCTTAAACACGGATTCGAGATCTTTGGGCGATTATAAAGAGAGAAATCAAGGAGACTTCGTTAAGGTAAGGATTTTGGACCTAAAACACATTTCTATGGTGGTATTTCATGGATTAAGGCCGTAATTAAAGGAATTAAAGGGCTAAAAATGGAGGATTAGGGCTTGAGTTTAAGAAGCCTTTGAAGGAGGATTTGAGGGGTCATTTGGACTCCGATTTTAGTGTTCTTGATATGCATAGACTCGTGGGGAGACGAGGAATCTATTGATATAAAAATTTCTGAATTTCGAGACATGGGCCCAGGGGTCAGGTTTTGGTAATTTCGGAATTTTTGGTATTTTTCGATTGTTTTTGCTTGTGTTTTGTTCCCTTGGCATATTTTGACATCCTCGTTCTGATTTTGATAGATTCGACGCGCGTGGAGGCCGATTCGAGGGGCAAAGGCATCGCGGAGTAGCATTTTCATCGGTTTGAGGTAAGTAACCATTGTAAATCTGGAACTGAGGGAACAAAACCCCGATATTTGACTTGTTTTGATAAAAGCGGTGGCGCACATGCTTGGTGACGAGCGTGTGGGTACGCACTGGTAGAGATTGTGACTTGGTACATCCCGTAGCGACTATTAAGCCGCATATTTGATTTGGAAATATTATGTTATCCCGTATTTGGATATTTATATTATATTATGGGCTGTATGCCATGTTTGGGGCCTTGTGCCGGCCTGTAGCAAACCTTAGGGGCATTTTGACTATTTTGCTCACTCTAATTGCTAGAAACAAGCCCTCAGTCATGTTTTACCTGCTTAAACGTTTAAAACTAGTTTTATCTTTCCACTTCTAATTGTGAGGACTGTTTGGCTTGAGTTCCCTAATTTCTATTGTTGTGCCCGAGAGGCTGTGAGTTAATGACTGAGAGAGGTTGAGAACCTAATAGTGAGGATATGATATGTATATATTATGGATCGGGCTGCACGCCGCAGCGATATGTATATTGGATCGGGCTGCGCATCGCAACAATATGATACATGGGTTGTAGGAGCCCCTCCGGAGTCTGTACACCCCTAGTGAGCATAGTCGACTATAAATTACGGATCGGGCTGCACGCCGTAGTGGTTACTATGACTTCTATTATTATGAGATACTAATGAGCCGAGTGCTGAGAGTGAGTACTGTGTGATGAGAGTCGAGTCATGAGTGACAGAGAGGCTGCCCGAGGGGCCATATTCTGAGTGATTCCTTGCCCGAGAGGCCTTGTTATGATATTTTCACTGATTTCACTCTTTTTTTAAATAAGCCTCTGTTAGATATACCGCTAAGTATTTGATTCCAAATGTTTGAACTGGAAATGTGATTTTATAATGAAAACTGAATTTAAGCTGTAAAGATGACCTAATATTCTATTGATTATCCAGTTATGTATTTTTGAACTGCTCGTCACTGCTTCCAGTCCTTATTTACTCTAGTTACTTACTGAATTGGTGTACTCACGTTACTCCCTGCACCTTGTGTGCAGATCCAGGTGCTCGAGCGGCCGAGTGAGGGCTTTCAGCTGTTTCAGTATTTGACGGAGACTTCGAGGTAGCTGCATGGCGTCTGCAACCCTAATCTCTCTCTATTATCTTATTACCTTTCCGCATTTCCTAGACTATTGATGTATTAGGTATTCAGACTTGTATTAGAGGCTCTAGACTCGTGACACCAGATCAGTTTGGGCTGTGTAGTTATTGTTATTTTGACCTTCCGCATATTTTTGTTGTTTAACACTTATAATGACTTCAATATTTAAAACTTGTGTTAGAAAATGGCTTGAATGTTAAAGGAAAATGGGTCGTGGTTAGTTGATTGGTTGGCTTGCCTAGTAATGTTATAGGTGCCATCACGACCGGTATTTGGGGTCGTGACAAGTTGGTATCAAAGCCTAGGTTACATAGGTCTCGCGAGTCATGAGCCGGTTTAGTAGAGTCTCGCAGATCGGTACAGAGATGTCTGTATTTATCCTCGAGAGGTTGCAGAACCTTTAGGAAAATCTTCATATTCTTGAAATTCTTGTCGTGCGAACTTGTTGATTCGAGTACTAAACTTCTGTTATTCCATTCTCTCACAAATGGTGAGGACACGTGGTATCGGGCGAGATGGACGACCACCAGTTCCACTAGTTTCGGCCACCAGAGACCGAGGTCACGGTCGAGGCCGTGGCAGGGGCAGAGCAGCTAGAGCAGCACCGGCAGATCCACCAGCTGCCACAGTTCCGGATCAGGTCCCAGTTGTGGACGTTACAGCAGCACCAGCCCAGGCACTAGCTATGCCTATTGTGATTCCAGGCCTTTAGGATGCTTTAGCTTAGATCTTATCAGTGTGTACCGGTTTGGCTCAGGCGGTCTCAGTTACTACGGCCGTAGCTACTTCTCAGGTAGGGGGGCGCACCCAGTCTCCCATTGCTCGCATACCTGAGAAGGTTGTGCAAGGACTCCAGACACCAAGGGTACCTCCAGCCTAGCCGGTTGCACTAGCTCAAGAGTTTGTGGTACCAGTTATGCCAGATGATGAGCAGCGTCGACTTGAGAGGTTTGGTAGACTCCAGCCTCTGGCATTCAGCGGTGTAGAGGGAGAGGATGCCCAGGGTTTCTTGGATAAGTTCCAGCAGATGCTTCGTACAGTAGGGATTCTTGAGACCAATGGTGTGACATTTACTACCTTTTAGTTTTCTAGGGTTTCCTTCACTTGGTGGGAGGCGTATGAGAGGTGTAGGCCTGTTGGTGCATCGCCCCTTACTTGGCAGCAGTTCTCTGTTCTCTTCCTGGAGAAGTATGTACCACAGTCGCACTGAGAGAAGCTGCGCAGGCAGTTTGAGCAGCTGCATCAGGGGGAGATGACCGTGACACAGTATGAGATGCGGTTCTTTGAGTTATCCCATCATGCGGTTTGGATGGTTCCCACAGACCGAGAGAGGATCATGAGGTTTGTTGATGGCCTCACATACCAGCTTCGGATTCTCATGACTAGGGAGAGGGTGACAGGTTCTACCTTCGAGGAGATTGTTGATATCACCCGCGAGATTGAGATGGTTTTCCGGCAGGAGCGAGAGGAGAGGGAGGCCAAGAGGCCTCGGGGATCTAGTAGCTTTAGCAGTGCTCCTTCGAGGGGTCAATTCCAGTCTGGCAGAGGCCGTTAATTCAGGCAGGCTCATTCTGCTCACTCAGGTAACCGTGGAGCATCGTCAGGTCATGGCTTTCATAGTTCTCATCAAGGTCACTCATCACTTAGTGCCCTTTCAGCTTAGAGCTCATCTCGTGGTCCATCAGTCTAGGGTTCTTCCATGCCAGGTCCTTCTACTAGTCATTCCGGTGCCAGGGGTTCCCTTTAGTCCCCATCTCTAGCATCGGGGAGTTGTTATGAGTGTGGAGAGTTTGGATATATGAGGAGGTAGTGTCCTCGTCTTCATGATGGTCAGTCTCAGCAGAAGGGCCAACCCTCGACTTCTGCTCCAGTTACTTCATCACCCGCCCAGCCAGCTAGGGGTGGAGGTTAGGAAGCTATGGGCCACCCTAGAGGGGGAGGTCGATCAGGTGGTGGACAGGCTCATTTTTATGCCCTCCCAGGCAGACCAGATGCTGTTGCTTTAGATGTCGTGATTTCAGGTATTGTTTCAGTCTGCCACAGAGAGGCCTCTGTATTGTTTGATCTTGGTTCCACCTTTTCTTATGTGTCATCATACTTTGCCCATTATTTGGATATGCCCCGTGAGTCTCTTGTTTCACTTGTTCATTTATTTATTCCGGTGGGCGATACTATTGTTGTAGACCGTGTGTATTGATCGTGTATGGTGACTATTAGAGGTCTAGAGACCCGAGTGGATCTTTTACTATTATGTATGGTGGATTTCAATATCATTTTGGGCATGGATTGGCTATCTCCATGTCGTGCTATTCTGGACTGTCATGCTAAGACACTCACATTGTCTATACCGGGTGTGCCACGGATTGAGTGGCGAGGCCAGGCCGATTATGTTCCCAGCAGAGTGATCTCATTCTTGAAGGCCCAATGTATAGTTGGGAAAGGATGCCTTTTGTATCTAGCCTTCGTGAGAGATGTTGGAGCTGAGGCTCCCAATATTGATTTTGTCCAAGTTGTGAGGGATTTTCCATATGTGTTTCCTGCAGACCTGCCAGGCATGCCACTGGACAGGGATATTGATTTCGGTATTGATCTGGTGCCGGGCACTCAACCCATTTCTATTCTGCCATATCATATGGCACCAGTGGAGTTGAAGGAGTTAAAGGAATAGCTTCAGGAAGTCCTTGATAAGGGGTTTATTAGGCCTAGTGTGTCACATTGGGGTGCGCCGGTTCGATTTGTGAAGAAAAAGAATGGCACAATGAGGGTGTGCATTGATTATAAGTAATTGAACAAAGTAACAATTAAGAACAAGTATCCCTTGCCTCATATTGATGATTTATTCGACCAGCTTCAGGGAGCGAAAG
This sequence comes from Nicotiana tabacum, assembly GCF_000715075.1. Taxonomy (NCBI): domain Eukaryota; kingdom Viridiplantae; phylum Streptophyta; class Magnoliopsida; order Solanales; family Solanaceae; genus Nicotiana; species Nicotiana tabacum. The sequence continues at coordinate 110,914,445 of NC_134087.1, read as the reverse complement.
TGTTCTCTAAGATTGATCTTCGTTTGGGGTATCACCAGTTGAAGATCAAGGATTCAGATATTCTTAAGACGACTTTTAGGACCCGATATGGTCATTATGAGTTCTTGGTGATGTTTTTTGGGCTGACCAATGCCCCAACAACATTCATGCATTTGATGAACAATGTGTTTCGGCCTTATCTTGATTAGTTTGTTATAGTATTCAATGATGATATTCTGGTGTATTCGCGTAGTCAGGAGGAGCACGCAGAGCATTTGAGAGTTGTGTTACAGAGATTGAGGGAGAAGAAGCTTTATGCAAAATTCTCCAAATGTGAGTTCTGGCTCAGTTCAGTGGCTTTCTTGGGGAACGTGGTATCCAACGAGGGTATTCAAGTTGATCCGAAGAATATAGAGGCGGTTCAGAGTTGGCCCAGACCATCCTCAACTACAGAGATTCGCAACTTTCTTGGTTTGGTAGGCTATTATCACCGGTTTGTTCAGGGATTCTCATCTATCGCATCGCCCTTGACCAAGTTGACTCAGAAGGGTGCTTCATTTGTATGGTCGAACGAGTGTAAGAAGAGTTTTCGGAAGCTCAAGACAGCTTTGACCACAACTCCAGTGTTAGTTTTGCCATTAGCTTCGGGTTCATATACCGTGTATTGTGATGCTTCAAGAGATGAGATTTGTTGTGTGTTGATGCAAGAGGGTAGAGTTATTGCTTATGCTTCTCGTCAGTTGAAGCCCCATGAGAAGAACTACCCCGTTCATGATTTAGAGTTGGCTGCCATAGTTTACGCATTGAAGATTTGGAGGCATTACTTGTATGGTGTATCTTCTAAGGTGTTCACTGATCATCGCAGTCTTCAGCATTTGTTCAAGCAAAAGGATCTTAATTTGAGGCAGCGTAGATGGTTGGAGTTGCTTAAAGATTATGATATCACTATATTGTACCATCCGGGAAAGGCCAATATGGTGGCCGATGCTTTGAGCCGTAAGGCAGTGAGTATGGGGAGTTTGGCCTATATTCCAATTGAGGAGAGACCTCTTGCAGTTGATGTTTAGGCCTTGGCCAATCGGTTCGTGAGGTTAGATATTTCGGAGCCCAGTCGGGTATTGGCTTGTGTGGTTTCTCGGTCTTCCTTATAAGACCACATCAGAGAGCGCCAATATGATGATCCGCATTTGCTTGTCCTTAGAGACAGAGTTCAGCATGATGATGTTAGAGATGTGACCATTGGTGATGATGGGGTGTTGAGGATGCAGGGCCAGATTTGCGTGCCCAATGTGGATGGGCTTCGGGAGTTGATTCTAGAAGAGGCCCATAGCTCGCGGTATTCCATTTATCCGGGTGTTGCGAAGATGTATTAGGATTTGAGGTAGCACTATTGGTGGAGAAAAATGAAGAAAGACATTGTGGGATTTGTAGCTCGGTGTCTCAATTGTCAGCAGGTGAAATATGAGCATCAGAGACCGGGTGGCTTGCTTCAGCAGATGGTTATTCCCGAGTGGAAGTGGGAGAGGATCACTATGGACTTTGTAGTTGGACTTCCACGGACTTTGAAGAGGTTCGATGCTATTTGGGTGATTGTGGATCGGCTGACCAAGTCCGTACACTTTATTCCTGTGTGTACTACTTATTCTTCAGAGCGGTTGACAGAGATCTATATCCGGGAGATTGTTCGTTTGCATGGTGTTCCAGTTTCCATCATTTCAGATAGGGGCACTCAGTTTACTTCGTAGTTTAGGAGGTCTGTGCAGCGAGAGATGGGTACTCAGGTTGAGTTGAGCACAACTTTTCACCCTTAGACGGACGGACAGTCCGAGCGCACTATTCAGATATTGGAGGACATGTTGCGTGCTTGTGTCATTGATTTTAGAGGGTCATGGGATCAGTTTCTACCGCTTGCAGAGTTTGCTTATAACAACAGCTACCAGTCGAGTATTCAGATGGCTCCATATGAGGCTTTGTATGGGAGGCGGTGTAGATCTCCAGTTGGTTGGTTTGAGCCGGGTGAGGCTAGGCTATTGGGGACTGATTTGGTGCAGGATGCTTTGGAGAAGGTGAAGGTGATTCAGGAGAGGCTTCATACAGCGCAGTCGAGGCAAAAGAGTTATGCTGATAAGAAGGTTCGAGATGTGTCCTACATGGTTGGCGAGAGGTTCTGTTGAAGGTTTCACCCATGAAGGGTGTTATGAGATTCGGGAAGAAAGGGAAATTGAGTCCTCGGTTCATTGGGCCTTTCGAGTTGCTTCGGAGAATTGGGGAGGTGGCTTATGAGCTTGCTTTGCCACCCAGATTGTCGAGTATGCATCCGATATTTCATGTTTCTATGCTCTGGAAGTATATTGGGGATCCATCTCATGTTTTGGATTTCAGCACGGTTCAGTTGGATGATGATTTGACTTATGATGTGGAGCCAGTAGCTATTTTGGGTCGTCAGTTTCGAAAGTTGAGGTCAAAGGATATAGCTTCAGTGAAAGTGTAGTGGAGAGGTCGGCCTGTGGAGGAGGCTACCTGGGAGACCGAGCGGGAGATGCGGAGCAGATATCCCCACCTATTTGAGGCCTCAGGTATGTTTCTTGACTCGTTCGAGGATGAACGTTTGTTTAAGTTCGGGAGGATGTGACGACCCGGCCAGTCGTCTCATGAGTTACCGCTTCGTTTCCCCCATTTCTGCTTCTTTATGCTTCGTTATCCGTATTTTGTGGTATCGGGTTGGCCGGATCGAGTCCAGAATGAGTTTGGTGAAGTTTGAGACACTTAGGCTCTTTTAAGGAAGTTTAAGTTGGAAAAGTCAACTGGATGTTGAATTCCATGTTAGAGGGCTTGGATGTGAGTTCCGATGGTTTGGTTAGCTTCAGGAGGTGATTTATGACTTAGGAGTGTGATCGGAATGGGGTTTGGAGGTACGGAGTAGAATTAGGCTTGAATTGGCGAAGATGATATTTTGGCGATTTTCGATTGATAGGCGAGATTTTGATATAGGAGTCAGAATGGAATTCCGAGAGTTGTAGTAGCTCCGTAGTGTCATTTGGGATGTGTGTGTAAATATTTAGGTCATTCGGACGTGGTTTGGTTGAGTTTTTGATCAAAAGCTTATTTCGGAAGATTTTAGAAACTTAGGCTTGAATCCGAGGTGTTTTAATTGATTGGATGGTGTTTGAAGTGTTTTGATGATTGGAACAAGTTTGTATAAGGTATTGGGTTATGTTTGTGCTTTTGGTCAAGGTCCCGAGGGCCTCGGGGTGATTTCGGATGGTTAACGGAGAAGTTGGAAAGTTATTGCAACTGCTGAAGTTTTGCTGCTTCTGGTGTTTTCGCACCTGCGGTTTGGGGACCGCAGGTGCGGCGCCGTACGTGCGGAAGATGAGCCGCAGAATGTATATATGTCTTCCTTCGCGATTTTTGAAGGGTTTCACTATTTTAAACACGGATTGGGGAGCTTTGGGCGATTTTGAAGAGAAAAATCAAGGAGACTTTGTTAAGGTAAGGATTTTTGACCTAAAACACATTTCTACGGTGGTATTTCATGAAATAAGGCTATAATTAAAGGAATTAAAGGGATAAAAATGGAGGATTAGGGCTTGAGTTTAAGAAGCCTTTGAAGGAGGATTTGAGGGGTCATTTGGACTCCGGTTTTAGTATTCTTGATATGCATAGACACGTGGGGAGACGAGGAATATATTGATGTAAAAATTTTTAAATTTCGAGACATGGGCCCGGGGGTTGGATTTTGGTAATTTCGGGATTTTGGGTGCGCACCGGTAGGGATTGTGACTTGGTCTGTTTCGTAGAGGCTATTAAGCCGCGTATTTGATTTGGAAATATTATGTTATCCCATATTTGGATATTTATATTGTATTATGGGCTGTATGCCATGTTTGGGGCCTTGTGCCGACCTGTAGCAACCCTTAGGGGCATTTTGACTATTTTCCTCACTCTAATTGCTAGAAACAAGCCCTCAGTCATGTTTTACCTGCTTAAATGTTTAAACTGGTTTTATCTTTCCACTTCTAATTGTGAGGACTGTTTGGGCTGAGTTCCCTAATTTCTATTGTTGTGCCCGAGAGCTGTTTGGTTAATGACTGAGAGAGGTTGAGAACCTAATAGTGAGGATATGATATGTATATATTACGGATCGGGCTGCATGCCACAGCGATGCTTATATGGACCGGGCTACACGCCGCAATGATATATATACTGGATCGGGCTGCACGCCACAGTGATATGTATATTGGATCGAGCTGCGCGCCTCAACAATATGACGCTTGGGCTGTAGGAGCCCCTCCGGAGTCTGTACACCCCAGTGAACGTAGTTGACTATAAATTACGGATCGGGCTGCACGCCGCAGCGGTTACTATGATTTCTATTATTATGAGATACTAATGAGCCGAGTGCTGAGAGTGAGTACTGTGTGACGAGAGTCGAGTCTCGAGTGACTGAGACGCTGCCCGAGGGGCCATATTCTGAGTGATTCCTTGCCCAAGAGGCCTTGTTATGATGTTTTCACTGATTTCACTCTTCTTTTAAATAAGCATCCGTTTCATATACCGCTAAGTATTTGATTCCAAATGTTTGAACTGGAAATGTGATTTTATAACGAAAACTGAATTTAAGCTGTAAAGATGACATGATATTCTGTTAATTATCCAGTTATGTATTTTTGAACTACTCATCACTGCTTTCAATCCTTATTTACTCTAGTTACTTATTGAGTTGGCATACTCACGTTACTCCCTGCACCTTGTGTGCAGATCCAGGTGCCCGAGCGGCCAAGTGAGGGCTTTCAGCTATTTCAATATTTGAAGGAGACTTCGAGGTAGCTGCATGGTGTCCGCAGCCATAGTCTCTCCCTATTATCTTATTACCTTTCCGCATTTCCTAGACTATTGATGTATTAGGTATTCAGACTTGTATTAGAGGCTCTAGACTTGTGACACCAGATCAGTTTGGGCTGTGTAGTTATTGTTATTTTGACCTTCCGCATATTTCTGTTGTTTAACGCTTATAATGACTTCAGTATTTAAAACTTGTGTTAGAAAATGGCTTGAATGTTAAAGGAAAATGAGTTGTGGTTAGTTGATTGGTTGACTTGCCTAGTAATGTGATATGCGCCATCACGACCGGTATTTGGGGTCGTGACATGGAGCCATAGCAAAAAGATCGTCGAATTTGGACATCGTATCAGATTAATTACGAATTTGCTACTGAATTCGTATTTAAAAATCTGCACTATTTTTAAATATTGAAACCAACATATCTCCTTCAATATAAGGTCAAATTGAGTGATTCAAGAGCCTAACTTAACTAAAATTTCACAAGAAATCCATTGGAGGCATCAAAAGCGAGTTTCGGGATCATTTGAAATGAGAGACGAGGGAGAATAGCTGGTAAAAAAATATATAAAATAAGGGTTTGTTCATTTGGTCATATTTTGAGTTGTGGAGCTCGGATTTGTGCGATTTTGGAGGCAATTTTCACCGTATGGATTGGGTAAGTGTTCTCTACTTGATTTTAGTTATATTTCATGAATCCATCTTCATTTTTGGTATTTGATTGATGATTTCAAAGTGAAATTTGGAGGGTTTTTGCCTAAAGTTTCATAAAGTGAATTTTTAAGTTTTGAACAATGATTCGGAGTCAGAATTGGATGAAACTAGTATGGTTGGACTCATAATTGAATGGGTTGTCGTATTTTGTGAGTTTTGTCTGGTTTCGATATGCGAGCCCAGGTTGGGCTTTTTGACCGATTATGGACTTTTGATTAAAGATTCATTTTTTCGATTGGGATTGGTTCCTTTAGCATTGTTTGATGTATTTGAGTTATTTTTAGTTAGTTTCGAGCCGTTCAGAGGTCAGAATGTGCGAGATGACATTTTTGGAGCATCGCTTGGCTAGCTCGGTATTAGAATTGACTTGTTTGAGGTAAGTAATGATTGTAAATCAAGTCCTGAGGGTATGAAATCCAGGATTTCATATTGTTTTACTATTTGAGGTGATGCACATGCTAGGTAATGGGCGTGTGGGCGTGCATCATTGGGGATAGTGACTTGGTCCGTCCTGTAGCAACTATAAAGTTGCGTATTTGACTTAAATTATCTCATACTTATGTGTTTTAGAAAGAATTTCCTATAAATTGGGCTGAATGCCATATTTGGGCCTTGTGCCAGAGCTGTTTGGACCTTTAGGACTTTTTCTTATTATCCTCTCACTATTTTTTATTTAAGATCTATACTCAGTCATTCTGTATTTATTGATTTCATAACTCAGTCTTTATTACTACGTTTTGATGCATAAAATGATATTTTTGGCTGAGCACCCTGATTTACTGATAGCTCGATTGGCTTGAGAGGTTTCTGACTGAGTGAGGCCGAGGGACTGTATTGTGAGGTATTATGGGATCGGGCTGCACGCCACATCATGTTGTTATTGATTCATGATTTTTGTAGGGCCACGAGCCTAATTGATTTATGCCATGAGGTGACTTATTATAAGGCTAAGGGCCTGATTGATTTATGCCATGAGGTGGCTTGTTATAGCGCTTGGGCTGTAGGAGCCCCTCCGGAGTTTGTACACCCCTAGTGAGCGCTGGTACCTTCAGTGAGTGACATGATGTTCCGAGGGGCTATTCATGATTCATGTTGTGCCCGAGGGGTTGTTTACGAGCGATTGTGAGGTAATGCCTGAGGGACTGTATATGAGTGACTGTGAGGTTTTCCCGAGGGGCTGTTTATGATTCATGTTTGCCCGAGGGGCTGTTCATGAGTGATGTTCGCCAAGGGGCTGTTCTTGATTTATGTTGCCCGAGGGGCTGTATACGAGTGAGTTTTACCCGAGGGGCTGTTTATGTTTTCATCATTTTTACTCACTGTTTCATCGCTTCGTTGGAAGTTGTTTTAATGGTTTTACTGAAACTGGATTTAAAGTAGCTGAATTGATTCAAAACCTTGATTTTAAAAGCATACTGTATTTTACCGAGATTTCATGATATGAATTGTATATGTTTCTCGTCACTACTGCTCAATCTACATTTACTTTTATTACTTACTGAGTTGGCATACTCACATTACTCCCTACACCTTGTGTGCATATTCAGGTATTTCTAAACTCGGTAGCGGGTGTTGATTACTCAGTGGCAGGTCCATCGGAGTTAGTAAGGTGGATGTCTAGCGATCGCATCCCTGATTTTCTCCCTCCTTATTCTCCCTTAGTTGTATTCAGTTATTTTCAGGCTATGTTAGTCTTGATATTGTCAGACGGTTGTAGTAGATGCTCTGACTAGTGATGTCACGCCCCAAAATCTTCGGAGGCGCGACCGGCGCTCAATCAAGTGAACCCAACTGAGCAAGCCTTATCAAACACTTTCTACCCATCTCAATAAAAATAAGGAAGCCATGCTTTCATTTATTTAGTCAATAGGAAAGATAGTACATTCAACACGGTTAGTTCATTTTATAACACAACCTTAAATCGTAGTTAAATTTCCAAGATCCCATACAATTACACTTTAGAGAAGCGAGAGCTAGAATTACAACATAGTTCGTAGACCCATCCAACACCCGTACATAACCCACACATATGTCTACCGAGCCTCTAAGGATGCAAAAGAAAAGTATGACAATACCGACGACAAGGCCCCGGATATACCTCAAAAGTGGATATCTATAGCAAAAGATGTACAACATAACCCCCTTGAAGGAGAAAGGGTCTCACCAAGACTTTGAGAGGAGGATGCTCCACTACGCGCGATCGGCACTATCCGTTATGGAGCCACCTACATTCATTTAAAAACAATGTAGCGCCCCCGGCAAAAAGGGACGTTAGTGCCATCGAATAGCACTAGTATGTATAACTAAACACTATCTAGTTAGAAAGAACTTTCATACAAGAATAAAGAGGAAATCATAAAGACAACAAAGTTTCAAATAAGCACCATGTCAACAATATAAGGAGGTTCACATGATTTTCACATAGTTTCTGAAATTTTAGATTGGAGCATCCCACACTGTTGCATCATTATTCACTTTGCCACCGCTTCTTTGAGCGGAGTCCGATCACGGCCTGATCGGCTAAGCCATCTGCCGGAGACGTTACCATTATTTCATTCACACTTTCCAGTTTCAATCGTCAATACATTACCACCATGTGTATATATCATGGCGTCCGATCACGGCCCGATCGGCTAAGCCGCCTCCCCGAGATGTTACCATTTTCCATTATTCCTTTCACTCAAATCTTTGGTTACATATGTATTAGTTTACCGGTACTTGGGGCCACAATTTCCACATTCCATAATTCACGTTTCACATTGTTCCCATTTTCAACATTTACTTTGCCACTTAAGATCATAGGCGTATACAAAGGCAATTTAAATCATAAGCATAGAAAGGAATTCATCAAGTTTAGCATATTAGTCCCAAAGTAACCTTGGCATGACATTTAGGCATTTAGCACATAGATCATGTTCTCCACACATCCTCCATTTACAAAGAATAACACATTAAACATATGAAGAAGTACCTACCACATACATTTTCACAACAATAATTCACTTAACATAACAAGTACTGCATCAATCACGTTTCGAACTTAAAACATTTACACGGGCACCATGGAGTCTCAATTTATAAGAGACGGGGTTTTAGCCATACATACCTGAAATTTGCCCCTTAATGATACTACAATGATCCAATACACTTAAGCAACTTTAATCTACAATACAATATTCAATAGGGCCAATATTAGTAATAAATTCCATAAGTTATGCCATTTAGGCATATTATCAAACACCTTGTAGGTATAGATCTTTACATCTCATAACCATAGTATTAGTTCATCCAACTATCACCATTAACCAACAATTTATTCTACCATCATTCCTAACCAATTTTATAACTTCCAACAACATATGTATGACCACCCATTCACACCCAACCAACAAATCCTATCAAATAATCATCTTTTAATCTCTACAATAATTATGTATTTATATTGGGAACTTATGGTTTCCAAACACCACACCAAGAGTTCCAATACATAATTCATACTCATATTCCCATAATATATCCATATATGTAAGTCCAAGGGTAAAAGATTACCTCTTGTAGACCAAATCTTGAAAGACAACTTTGGGGTGTTCGCGAGATTTTGAAGAAATCCTATGAAATCCAATCAAAATCATGTTGTAACTAGTGATTGAGAAGTTAAATCATCATGAAAACACACTTAAAAACTCACCTTAGGTGTGCAATTGGATGCCTTGGTCGGATTGGGGATGGAGAGGATGCCCTAGTCTTGAAAAATGACTTAAATCCTCTCATTTCCCATCCTTAGGTGTATTTAGAGGTCTGCTACTAGCGCTCCCGTGCTAATGGACGCGCTAAGGCCGCGCTCAGAGGCAGAATACTTCCAATATGCGCAGCCGCACACCTGGGCGCGCATATGACACATTCCCAGTAAAATGGTTGTAACTTTCTGTATACACCTCCAAATGAGGAACTCGGAAACTAGACTCAAAGAGCTTTAATTTGATAGGTTGTGCATCACACAACTCCTTATATAACTGGAGATATGATTGTCCAAAGTGAGGTCTTGTGCGTACTCATTCACAACTTTAGTCCATTATGAAATTTTCCAACTTGGCTTAGACTTAGGCCTCTCCTTAGACCCCAAATCACTTATAATATGACTTATACGCTTATTAACATATCCAATTGATATCCATTATATCATGAATCCGCACTTGCACACAAAATAAAATAATTAGCCTACCTTGGCTCCACGAAATCTTAAATTACTTAGCAAAATTTTCTTGGGCTTTACATTCTCCCCCGCTTAGGATCATTCGTCCTCGAATGATAATTGGAGTCAATCCGCAAATACTTAGTATAACTTATCTCCTTTCTCAAACTGCAAAATTTTGACTAACTCCCAAATTTTTCAGAAATTTAGGTAGAGTTTCCCTTGTAACTAGGACTATCCACCGGTCAAAGGGCCCCGGATACATATCCTAACAACATATACATGTTCCATAGACATAAAATAACTTGTACAACACCAACCATGGACGCATAGGCAACATATATAACCAAAATGGAATAGTTTAACATAGATCAAATCAAAAGATAAGAGTTCATAGGAACCAAATGCATAAAAGCTATTACATAACTATTCAAACAAATGTGGGTACTTCTTTCTCATTTCTTCCTCGGCTTCCCAAGTGGCTTCCTCAACCTGCTGGTTCCGCCATAACACTTTTACAGAGGCAATTTCCTTATTTCTCAATTTCTGGACTTGCCTATCAAGAATGGCAACAAGAATTTCTTCATAAGATAGTTCTTCATTAACCTCAATAGCTTCAATTGGCACAATAGAGGATGGATCTCCCACGACCTTCTTCAACATAGACACATGGAAGACCGGATGTACCAATGACATCTTGGGTAGCAGCTCGAGCTTTTATACCACCTGACCGATCCTCTGAATGATCCTGTATGGTCCGACATACCTCGGACTTAATTTCCCTTTCTTCCCGAATCGCATGATGCCCTTCATGGGGGAAACCTTCAAAAATACCCAATCATCTTCTTTGAACTCCAAATCTTTGCGACGAATGTCCGAATAAGACTTTTGGCGACTCTGACCAGTTTTTAACCTCTCCTTAATAATCTTGACTTTCTCCATGGACTGATGCACGAGGTCCGACCCTATCAATTCTGCTTCTCCAACCTCGAACCACCTAATAAGAGACCTACATCTCCTACCATACAGTGCCTCGAATAATGCCATCTGGATACTAGCGTGGAAGCTATTGTTGTAAACAAATTCTATGAGTGGCAAATGGTCATCCCAACTACCTTTGAAATCAAGAGTACAAGCACGCAACATGTCCTCAAGCATTTGAATAGTCCACTCTGCTTACCCGTCGGTTTGAGGATGGAAAGTTGTGTTGAGATTTACCTGCGTGCCCAAGCCTTGCTGAAATTTCTTCCAAACGTTGGCTGTGAATTGAGCCCCTCGATCTGAAATGATTGTGACTGGAGTGCCATGCAACCTGACTATTTCTTTGATATACAATTGAGCATACTGTTCCGCTGTGTCGGTAGATTTAACTGGCAAGAAGTGTGCTGATTTCGTGAGCCGATCTACGATCACCTAAATTGAGTCGAACTTGCGCGGCAACCCTACCACAAAATCCATGTTGATCATCTCCTATTTCCATATTGGAATTTGTATGCTTTGAGCCAATCCACCAGGTCTTTGATGTTCGACCTTCACTTGCTGACAGTTCGGACATCTAGTCACAAAGTCTGCCACATCCCTTTTCATGTCATTCCACCAATAAACTTTCCTGAGATCATGATGCATTTTTGTAGAACCTGGGCGCATGGAATACTTGGAAGTGTGAGCTTATGCCATGATCCTTTCCCGAAGACCATCAATATCCGGAACACATAGGCGGCCTTGGTACCGTAGGGTACCATCATCCATGCCAAGGGAAAAAGCCGTGGTTTTGTGTTTATGAATCCCCTCTTTCAGTTGTGCTAACAATGGATCGTTGAATTGCTTCTATTTCACTTCCGTCACAAGCGATGATTCAGCCCTATTCTACACAATCACTCCTCCTTCAATAGAGTCCGCCAGGCGAACTCCCAAACTAGCCAACTGGTGAACCTCCCTAGCCAACGACCTTTGATATGCCTCCAAATGAGCCAAGCTCCCCATAGATTTTCGACTAAGAGCATACGCTACAACATTAGCCTTTCCCGGGTGATAGAGAATATCAATGTCATAGTCCTTGAGTAACTCTAGCCATCTTCTTTGTCTCATATTCAACTCCTTCTACTTGAAAATATATTGAAGGCTCTTGTGGTCCGTAAATACATCCACATGCACCCCATACAAATAATGTCGCCAAAATCTTTAGTGCAAACACCACTGCCGCAAGATCTAAGTCATGGGTTGGATAATTATTTTCATGGTTCTTGAGTTGCCTAGAAGTGTAGGCTATAACCTTGTTGTGTTGCATTAACATACACCCAAGCCCGATCCTTGAAGCGTCGCAATACACCACAAATCCCTATGTACCCTCTAGTAGGGTTAATACCGGCGTTGTAGTTAGTTTTGATTTCAAATCTTGGAAACTCCTTTCAAAAGCATCAGACCATTGGAATTTAACTGCTTTCTGGGTCAATTTAGTCAATGGAGAGGCAAGAGTAGAAAACCCCTCCACAAATCTCATGCAGTACCCAACCAAACCCAAGAAACTGTGAATCTCTGTTGGAGTGGTAGGTCTGGGCCAATTCCTCACTGCTGCAATCTTTTGAGGATCAACCATAATTCCTTCCCTGGAGACGACATGACCCAAGAATGCAACGGATTCAAGCCAGAATTTGCATTTCGAAAATTTTGCATACAGTTGATGTTGCTGAAGAGTCTGCAGAACTGCCCTGAGATGGTTAGCATGATCTTCTCGACTTCGGTAATATACAAGAATATTGTCAATGAATACTATCACAAAGGAGTCTAGAAAAGGCTTGAAGACTCGATTCATAAGATCCATGAAAGTTGCCGGGGCATTTGTTAACCAAAAAGACATCACAATAAATTCAAAGTGCCCATACCGAGTCTTGAAAGCTGTTCTTGGAATATCCTGTTCCCTTATCTTCAATTGATGATACCCAGACCACAAGTCAATTTTTGAGAAACACGCAACACCTTGGAATTGATCAAACAAGTCATCTATCCTTGGTAGAGGATATTTATTTTTGATTGTGACCTTGTTGAGTTGCCGGTAGTCAATACACATCCGTAGCGACCTGTCATGACCTGGATTTCCCACCCTCTGGAGTCGTGATGGAGCCTACTAATGAGAGTTAGGCAAGCCAATCCTTAACTTCTTACTTCATTAACAAAGATCAGCGATAGCATGAAAGCAACGGAATTAAATAAATAGGCGGAAGACTTAAGTTTAAAGAAAACTGAACAATAATGCGAGAATCAACATATGCCTCTACCCAAGAACTGGTGTCACATTACTCACGAACTTCTAAGAGTGCTAAATACAACCGTTTGAAATAAAATATAAATTGTTTGTCTCGAATATATGAGATAACAGAAGGAAATAAAAGATAGAGGAGACGTCGGGCATGCGAACGCCTGCAAGGCTACCTCAGTGTCTCACTGGACTGAAGGCTGGCTCCCGCGCTACTGCTGCTGTCCAAAACCTGGATCTGTGAAAAAGAGCACAGAGCGTAGTATCAGCACAACCGGCCCCATGTGCTGGTAAGTGCCTGGCCTAACCCCGGCGAAGTAGTGACGAGGCTAGGACCAGACTCCAGATAAACCTGTACAGTTATATAATATATGGCAGAAAAGTAAACAAGTAATAAGAAGTTAAAGCTGGGGAAGGGGAACATGCTTCGGGGATAGCAGTTAAAAGAAATAACAGGGAATAATAAGGAAGCTAGCACTATAACTTCTATCACAAATGAAGAAAATAAAGGCAACTTTCACTTTCAGTCTCCTCTTGTTGCAGACGTGCAACCCGATCCCATTTCTCATATCTCGTGGTAGGCGTACCACCCGCTCCCATTTCATTCTATCTCGTGGTAGGCGTACCACCCGCTCCCATTTCATGATATTTTGTGGTAGGCGTACCACCCGCTCCCATTTCATAATATCTTGTGGTAGGCATACCACCCGCTCCTATTTCATCAGTCTTGTAGTAGGCATACCACCCGCTCCCATTTCATCAATCTTGTGGTAGGCGTACCACCCGCTCCCATTTCATCAATCTTGTGGTAGGCATACCACCCGCTCCCATTTCATAATATCTTGTGGTAGGCGTACCACCCGCTCCCATTTCATCATATCTTGTGGTAGGCGTACCACCCACTCCCATTTCATCATATCTTGTAGTAGGCGTACCACCCACTCCCATTTCATCACACAATCACAAGAAATTCCGGCAAGGGAATATAATAACTTCCCGGCAAGGGAACAAGGATATCGAAGTAGTCATCCCGGCAAGGGAGAATCAGTTATAACCAATCTCACTTTGCTAGTACTCAGTTCAATTAATGGAAATACTTAATCATAGAGGATCATTAATTAAAGTATACAAGGTGTCATTCAAAAACATAACAACTTTTAAGTTAAGACCCACGGTCATGCTTGACACCAACGTATAGATACTCGTCACCATGCCTATACGTCGTACTCAACAAGAAGCAAGTAGCAAATATGACTCAACTCTTAATCCCTCAAGCTATGGTTAAACCAAACACTTACCTCGATGCCTTGAACACCACTCAAGTCTCAATTATAGCTTTACCTCTTGATTCCACCACCAATCCGCTCGAATCTAGTCATAAGTTACTTAATCACATTAATAAATGCTAAATGAATCAACCCCAATGCATGAAAATGAGTTTTCCAAAGTTTTACCCAAAAGTCAAAATTCACCCCCGGGCCCACGTGGTCGCAACCCGAGGTTCGGACCAAAACCCGATTACCCATTCCCCCACAAATTCAAATATATGGTTTGTTTTGAAATCGAACCTCAAATTGAGGTCCAAATCCCTAATTTTATAAAAACCTAGGTTCTACCCACATCACCCAATTTCCCCATGAAAATCTTTGATTTGAAATTGAAATCATGTTAAAAGAATGTTAAGAAGTGAAGAAAATAAGTTAGAAATCACTTACCAATTGTTTCGGAGAAGAAAAGTTGTTTGGAAAATTGCCTCTTATGTTTTGGGGTTTTGAAAAGTGTAAAATAACTGAAATTCACGGGTATTTATACCCCTCTGAAGTTCCCACCGCGGACCGTGCAAGAAGGACCGTGGCCGCAGAGGCTTCCTGAAGGCCTGCGGATCTATGCCCCGTGCGGACCGCGCAAAGCCGACCGCGGCCGCGCAACACCCACCGCGGACTGCGCAAAGGCGACCGCGGCCTCGCTGGCCCCTTTGCGGCCGCACGCGTTTCCTTGCGGGCCGCGCAAAAGGGTTCAGAGACCTGTCAAAATTCCTGAACCTGCAACATCTGATCTTTTAAAGCCTAAGGCATCCCGGAACCAACTAGAAACTCACCCGAGCCCTCGAAACTCTAAACCAAGCATGCACACTACCTCAAAAACACCCTACGAACATATTCGTGTGATAACATCACCAATATAACATCATGAACATCGAATTGAGCCTCAAGATCCGTGAAATTTCTCAGATTTCCTTTTAAACATTAACTTTTTTTCCAATTTGGGTCTGGATCACGTCAAACGACGTCCGTCTTTGACCAAACTTTACAGGAGTGATTCAAAACATATATAAGACTCGTACCGGGCGCCGGAACCAAAATACGGGCCCGATACCATTGCTTTCTAATCAGATTTCATTTCCATTTTCTTTAAACATTTTTAGAGAACAATTTCACTTAAAAATTCATAACTCGGGCTGGGGACCTCGGAATTCGATTCCGGGCATACGCCCATGTCCCATATTTTCCTACGGACCCTCCGGGACCATCAAATCACGGGTCCGGGTTCGTTTACCCAAAATGTTTACCGGAGTCAAACTTATTCATTTCGAGGTAAAAACTTAGAAATTTTCACAAGATTTCACGTTTAAGCTTTCCGGCTACGCGCCCGGACTGCGCACACAAATCGAGGCGATTCTAAATGAGGTTTTTAGGGAATCGGAGATAGATTTCAATTAGAAACAGGTGATGACCCCCTTTGGGTCGTCACACGACCCATCTTTCTTCCTTACAAACAAGATCGATGCGCCCCATGGTGACACACTCGGCCGGATAAAACCCTTTTCTAACAAATCCTTCAATTGCTCCTTTAGCTCTTTCAGTTCTGCCGATGCCATTCTATAAGGTGGAATTGGTATAGGCTCCGTGCCTGGCATCACATCAATCCCAAAATCAATCTCCCTGTCTAGAGGAATTCCAGGGAGTTCATCTAGGAAGACATCCGGAAACTCATTCACAACTGGCACGGACTCAAGGATAGGCACCTCGGCATTGGTGTCTGTAACCCGAACTAAATGATAGATACACCCCTTCTTGATCATCTTCGCGGCCGTAAGGTAAGAAATAAGCCGACCTTTAGGCACTACATTATCTCCCTTCCACTCAATAATGGGCTCATTAGGAAATTCAAGCCTTATGGTTCTAGTTCGACAATCAAGTTTGGCAAAGCATGAATAAAGCCAATCCATTCCCATTATTGCATCAAAATCGACCATCCCTAATTCAATAAGATCGGCCATGGTATCCCTACCCCGTATCGTAACAACACAACCTCTATAAACTCGAGTAGCCGTAATAGACTCACCCACCAGAGTAGACACCGAAAATGGCTCATGAAGCTGATCCGGTTCTATCCCAAATTCCATAGCAACAAAAGGGGTAACATAGGACAAGGTGGAACCGGGGTCAATAAGTGCATACACATCATGAGATTGGACAGTCAGAATACCTGTAACAAAATCTGGAGAAGCCTCTGTAGTCTGGCGACCACTCATAGCATAGAATCGGCTGGGTCCTCCTGAACTCTGTGCACCACCCCTAGCTACACCACGCCCTGCGGGTGCTGGGGCACCTCGAGCTGGAGAGGGGGCTGAGGATGTAGCAGCTGCTGGACTAGATGATTGTGTTGTGCCCCTACCCACTCCCTTGGCGGGATGTATGACAATGCCTCTGAATGTGGCCCCTCATCCCGCATCCATAACATACAGGTAACTCTAAGTAGCAAATCCCTAAGTGCATCTTCCTGCACTTGGGGTACAGAGACCTCTGTTGCTGCTGGGATCTCTCTCCTAACCGACCCCACTGATAGGATCCTCTGTTGCCCTTACTGGGCTTGAAACGACTCCACTGCTGCTGCTGGCTGGGCCCTGATGGCGGTGCACTGGCTGAAGACTGTGCAATAGACTGGGACGGCCCTGATGATCCTCCCCTGAAAGCTGATCTTCCCCCACCGAATGACTCACCCATGTTGCCCATAGACCGGGTCCTTCTGTTACCCTCTCTCTCCATTCTGTTCTTCAATTTACGATTCTCTGTGGCCTGAGCAAATGTCCCCATTCCCATAATTCATGTTAGAATTCAATGCAGCTGTAGAAGCCTCATTAATAATTAAAGGATTGAGACCCTGAACAAACCGATGCACCCTAGCCCCCATTGTGGGCAACATATGAATAGCATATTTAGACAGGCGAGCAAACTCCATATGGTATTCCCACACACTTCTGCTATCCCGCTTTAAATTCTCAAACTCTGCTGCATGGGCTGCCCTTGTCTCGACAAGCAGGAAATGAACTATAAAGGCATCAGCAAACTCGCTCCACCTCGCCTGAGGGCTCCCCTCCTCACGAGATTCTTCCCACAACTCAAACCATGAATAGGCCAACCCTTTCAGACGGTAGGCAGCTAACTCTACTCCCTTTGTCTCCGTTGAACGCATAACCCTGAGGGTCTTATGGATCTCATCAATAAAATCCTGAGGGTCTTCTTCTGGATTGGCACCCGTAAATACTGGAGGGTCTAACTAAAGAAATTTGTTCACCCTAGAACTGTTGGAATCCCCTTGCTGGCTGGATGAACTAGGCACAACATTTGACCTCTAGGCCTGAGAGGCCACTAGCTGGGTCAACATCTGAATAGCTCCCCTAAGATCCCCATCAGAAATACCATAACCGGAAGCTGGGGCTGGATGTGGAATAGGAGTATCAATAGGAGGGATAGTAGTAACCTCCGCAAGTGTAGGAACTAGGGTAGTCTGCTCTAGAATAGAAGAACCAGGCAGGGTGATAGCATGGCGACTACCCTCACCCGCAGTGTCAAGCAGTGTATCATCAACCACTCCTGAGGTAGCATTGGCTTCTTGGCCAGTTCTCGATTTCTTCTTAGGTTCCATTTACTGAAAGATAGGACAATGCACTAATAAGAGAGGGAATAGTTTCATAACAAGTTGTACCGCACGATCCAGAATATCAAAGAAGGGTGTTATTCCTAAATGCCCAAGTAGCCTCCAACTTATAGATGTGGTCGACAACACACTGATAAGAAGGACTCTACTAGACATGGCTCCGAGACATCCTAAGACACTTTAAAACCTTAGGCTCTGATACCAAGTTTGTCACGCCCCAAAATCTCGGGAGGGGCGATCGGCGATTGGCGCTCAATCGAGTGAACCCAACTGAGCAAGCCTTATCAAACACTTTCTACCCATCTCAATAAGAATAAGGAAGCCATGCTTTCATTTATTTAGACAATAGGAAAGATAGTACATTAAATACGGTTAGTTCATTTTATATCATAACCTTAAACCGTAGTTAAGTTTCCAAGATCCCATACAATTACACTTTAGATAAGCGAGAGCTATAATTACAACATAGTTCGTAGACCCATCCAACACCCGTACATAACCCATACATATGTCCACGGAGCCTCTAATGATGCAAAAGACAAGTATGATAATACCGACGACAAGGCCCCGGCTATACCTCAAAAGTGGATATCTATAGCAAAAGATGTACAACATAACCCCCTTGAAGGAGAAAGGGGCTCACCAAGACTTTGAGAGGAGGATGCTCCGCTACGCGCGATCGGCACTATCCGTTATGGAGACACCTACATTCATTTAAAAAAAATGTAGCGCCCCCGGCAAAAGGGACGTTAGTGCCATCGAATAACACTAGTATGTATAACTAAACACCATCTAGTTAGAAAGAACTTTCATAAAAGAATAAAGAGGAAATCATAAAGACAACAAAGTTTTAAATAAGCACCATGTCAACAATATAAGGAGGTTCATATGATTTTCACATAGTTTCTGAAATTTTATATTGGAGCATCCCACACTGTTGCATCATTATTCACTTTGCCACGCTTCTTTGAGCGGAGTCCAATCACGGTCCGATCGGCTAAGCCGTTTCCCAGAGACGTTACCATTATTTCATTCACACTTTCCAGTTTCAATCATCAATACATTACCACCATGTGTATATATCATGGTGTCCGATCACGGCCCGATTGGCTAAGCCGCCTCCCCGAGACGTTAACATTTTCCATTATTCCTCTCACTCAATTCTTTGGTTACACATGTATTAGTTTATCGGCACTTGGGGCCACAATTTTCACATTCCATAATTCACGTTTCACATTGTTCCCATTTTCAACATTTACTTTGCCACTTAAGATCATAGGCGCATACAAAGGCAATTAAATCATAAGCATAGAGAGGAATTCATCAAGTTTGGCATATTAGTCCCAAAGTAACCTTGGCATGACATTTAGGCATTTAACACACAGATCATGTTCTCCACACATCCTCCATTTATAAAGAATAACACATTAAGCATATGAAGAAGTACCTACCACATACATTTTCACAGCAATAATTCACTTAACATAACAAGTACTGCATCAATCACGTTTCGAACTTACAACATTTACACGGGCACCATGGAAGCTCAATTTCTAAGAGACGGGGTTTTAGCCATACATACCTGAAATTTGCCCCTTAATGATACTACAATGATCCAATGCACTTAAGCAACTTCAATCTACAATACAACATTCAATTGGGCCAATATTTGTAACAAATTTCATAACTTAAGTCATTTAGGTATATTATCAAACACCTTGTAGGTATAGATCTTTACATCTCATAACCATAGTATTAGTTCATCCAACTATCACCATTAACCAACAATTTATTCTACCATCATTCCTAACCAATTTTATAACTTCCAAAAACATATGTATGACCACCCATTCACACCCAACCAACAAATCCTATCAAATAATCACCTTTTAATTTCTACAATAATTATGTATTTATATTGGGAACTTATGGCTTCCAAACACCACACCAAGAGTTCCAATACATAATTCATACTCATATTCCCATAATATATCCATATATGTAAGTCCAAGGGTAAAAGATTACCTCTTGTAGACCAAATCTTGAAAGACAACTTTGGGGTGTTCTTGAGATTTTGAAGAAATCCTATGAAATTCAATCAAAATCATGTTGTAACTAGTGATTGAGAAGTGAAATCATCATGAAAACACACTTAAAAACTCACCTTAGGTGTGCAATTGGATGCCTTGGTTGGATTGGGGATGGAGAGGATGCCCTAGTCTTGAAAAATGACTTAAATCCTCTCATTTCCCATCCTTAGGTATATTTAGAGGTCTGCTACTAGCGCGCCCGCTCTAATGGACGCGCTAATGGCCGCGCTCAGAGGCAAAATAGTTCCCAATATGTGCGGCCGCGCTTCAGCCGCGCACCTGGGCGCATATATGACACATGCCCAGTAAAATGGTCGTAACCTTCTGTATACACCTCCAAATGGTGAACGGTTTGATGCGTCGGAAACTAGACTCAAAGATATTTAATTTTATAGGTTGTGTATCACACAACTGCTTATATAACTGGAGATATGATTGTCCAAAGTGAGGTCTTGTGCGTACTCATTCACAACTTTAGTCCATTATGAAATTTTCCAACTTGGCTTAGACTTAGGCCTCTCCTTAGACCCCAAATCACTTATAATATGACTTATACGCTTATTAACATATCCAATTGATATCCATTATATCATGAATCCGCACTTGCACACAAAATAAAATAATTAGCCTACCTTGGCTCCACGAAATCTTAAATTACTTAGCAAAATTTTCTTGGGCTTTACAAGTGACACCCCGATGTCGAGCTTTCCGCACTGTTGTTTTGATTTAAACTCCTTATGTAGGTTTATTGTTAAATAGCTTTGGTTTTGTCTTAAAAATGAAAATATTGATTGGTTTTGGTAGTGTGTCGGCTTGCCTTGTACCACGTTAGGCGCCATCACGACATGGTTAGTTTTGGGTCGTGACATTCGAATATTGATTTTGCTTTTTTGATTTATCGTATTGGTTTATTTATTCAATCCTGTGCTTAATTATTTGATTGCTTGATCACCAATTGAATATTATCTACGAATCTAGAGTTGAACTCGGAAGTGAGAATTCTAGATTGCATATAATATTGAGTAGAGAAAGTTCTTGAACCTGGGCATGGGATAACGGATTCGCAGTTAGGATAGACATATATCTAATTGCCTTGCTTGGTTGATTTACAAGAATTATAAATGCGTTCTTGTTGATTCTAACTCCATAGAAATATAGGCGTTAGGTTATCTTGAATAGGCGAGTAAGAACTCGACAGATTCTTATGAGCAATATTAACCCTGTCAACCAATAAACTAGATAAATTAGTTAGTCAATTCAATTGAAGAATACAATAGGAATGTTAGATAGCCCATAGCCCTAGATCAGTTTCATTACATTGATATCATAAAAATATGCTCTTCTTTTGTTCAAAGTTCATTATTTATATTTTTTTATTTAATTAGATTAGAATCAAATACTTCTATGTTTAATCCTTGTTTAGATAATTAGGATAGTCTAATTTAGTTAATAGTTAATCATAAGTCCTCGTGGGTTCGACATCCGACTTTTAGTCACTTTATTACTTGACGACCGCGTATACTTGCGTGTGCGTTTGGCCGCAACACAAATTAAATCTTGAATTCAAAGTAAAGGAAGTATTTTGTAGTTTTAGATAGTAAGGACACTTATTTCAGCAGTATATTTATTTTTGAAGGGACTAATTAGACATGACAATATATAGCTATAGATATGGTTAATTAAATGACTGTTTTGCTAGTCAAATTGAATCTTGCTTTTTCCTAATGTTACCTTTTTATTGGAATAATGGACAGATGGGCATAGAGTACTACTTAAAACGCAGAAAAATGCCTTTGTAGTCGTTCCTGTTGCATAGCCATAGTGATGGATGAGAGAATTGAAGGGTTATGTGGTTCTGAATATGATGTTAGTCATCATGTAATATTCCAGATAAATGAATGTTTTAGCTTTTGGGACTTTATTTTTTGTAACAGGTCTTTGAATATTGAACTGTTTATGCATCAACTTGACACAATTGGAAGTTTCACCTACTAAAGAAAAGTAGTGAAAAGAAATGTAGAATAAGAAAGGAGATCTCTAGATCCACAATGTGAAACCTAACAATATGAATAGCGGAACAATAACCAGCCGAGATATTAAAATTCCACCTAGAATGCCCTAGGTATAAGCTCCTAATGTGAGGTGTACTTTTAAATTGGTATTGCAAATTGACTTGGTAATGTTTTTCTCTACTGCTATCATATTTCCGTTGTAATTCTTTTGTCTTTTTTTTTTGTCTAATGAACTTGATGTTAACATATAAATCATGGCGGATCATTGGAGAACATAGCTTAGATTTACATAAACTATAATTTCAAAATCATATAACTTTTTTGTATTACGTTATAGATTTCCCTTAATTATATTGCATACCATCCTTTAGGTAGTATTATTGTGGAGGGTAGGCTGTGAGAATAATGTTATTTATGTTTTTTCTATAATTTCATGTAAAGATAAAATGCTTATCTGAATCACTAATCAGCCACTGCTATAATACGATTATTGACGTTTTGTTCTTCGTCAAATTCTTACCTATATTTTTGTTGTGGTTCCATGTCTAAGTTTTGAACTTTTTGTCAATATCTTCAAAGTAATAATCTGGTAAGATCTCTTCTTTATAAATCTTCATTTCAATGCGGGTAATATTATACGAAAAAGATTATTGCATGCCCATAATATAATTTTTTTTAGGCTAAAAATTTATGGAACTTATTAGTTCTTACCTCCCATCAGAATTCTCTATATATAAGGATGTAAAATTTGACAAATTTGAACTATTTTCCCCTTTAGTTTCTGCAAAAAAATAAAAATATATTCTAAATGTATTTTTCATGTCATATATCCATAGTTTAAGAAAAAGGTATTTCAATGATCAAATAAAATATAATAGAATTTCACTGAGCAAGGTATAAAAGAAATATATAAGACTCGCCTGGACGGAATGCTGGAGCCGAAACAGTAAGCAACAAAGAGCTGAACCAGTACTAAATATTCTATAAGCTTACTATAAAAGTTCTTAAAAAGGTTCACCTTTGGTTGACATCCAGCGATATAGACAAAATTTATTGAAGTTTCTATTCCTTTCATCACTACTTTGGGTTTTATCATCCTATCAATTTCAGGATTGAGAGAATTCAAATGAATATTATAAAACATATGTAATATAAGATCTCCAAGGACTTGGAGTGTTTTTTTTGTTCATTCGTCTTCTTCAAATTTTTCTTAGGTTTTCTTTGTTGCGCTCTCTGTCTTTTTCCTCTCTTTTTTTTGCATTTACTTCTAAATTCAAGAAGATAAGAACTTATAATTTTGTGTTTGTTGTTTTTTATTTTTGGATTTTTTTTGTACTTTTTGCGGTAGCTCAATTGGATGTATATGGATCGTTCCCTACCTCTCAATGACCTTACTTGACTCTATCATAGACCAATTGAAAATCTAGATTGAAAATGAGGTTAAACCTGTGGTTGCAACTCATGAATAAGCTCCAATTGTCCCTCAATCATAGTTACATTCTTTTTTGTTTTGGTATGTGCCTCGATATTCAATTTCTATGAGAGTCATACTGATAGAAGAAATGTGATGGTCATAGTTACTTCAGTAACATTACTTATTGATAATAGATAATAAAGCCCCTTTTTTGTGAATTATTTTCAGAATACATGGGTAGGAGAGTAATTCTTTTGTAAGTTATGAGATGTTCTCTGACATTTGTTTTAAAAAAAAAAATTTGACTTTTATACTCTTAAATTGTTGATCCGTTGTCAGGTAAGTGTGTTAGTTAGATTTTCATATTTTTTTGTAATATAGTAAATGGAGATTGTTATATAACAAATGTAATTGGTTTATTTTAATGTGCTAGGGAACACATTTGAAGATGGGATAAGATGGGTGGCTTCCAAGTTAATGGAAGATAGGACTTGAGTTAGCGAGGATTCATATAGTCAGGCCCAACTTGCGGCGTAATTCTTATTATTTTTTGAATTACTAATATCCAAGGTGAGCTAAACTTTACTTGTTAGCTACGCCATTCTAAACTATAAATGTGATTTTATTTATCAACAAAGGGGGTTGGTAGTTGAGTTGGTATGTTACTTGGTATGTTACTGGTGAAGCTATATATAGTTTTCATGCTGAACTCACATGGAAGAATAGAGCAAATAATATAATTTTGTTTAATTTTGCTTTTAGTTTCTTAGGCTCGGAGTTCTAAAAACTGAAATTACGACAAGGAAGATTGTAGTATGTAGTGGAAATCGGGTTCGTGCAGTTTATGATTCTTATCCTGAGAAGATAGTGATTTCTAAAAGAACGCCTCCAAGGAAGTCCATTGTATCCAAGCCATTCCCCTACCCCCAAAGAACTTGATTTATATATTGAATTATAGGAAAGGAAAGATGTGCAATCTTAATAAAAACTTCTCAAAAAAGCTACGAGACTAAGTTATCTAGGGAGGGGATTTGTGTTTTGAGGGATATGATGGGCTTCTTCCTTGGCATACGTTGAAGGATTTAATGCATGCTTTCTTTGGAGGCAGAAACAAGTTGGAATTAAAGTAGCACTTAGTTTTATTTATATTTTGCACTCTGTATATTTGGGTGAAAACTTATTAGCATCAAATATTTATAAAAAATTATTAAATACTTTATATGTGATGCACTTCTGTTACTTAGTTCTTATTATAAATGCATGCTTTTACTTAATAAAATCTCTTAATCATAGTAAGTTAAATTATATTTGAATGTCATTGTACATAACACAAGATCTTTCGGCAATTTAGAGTGTATAAAATAGTTTTTCCTACATTAGTTGCCTTATCATCAACGACCGTGGATCAAATGGTTTAAATTTTACAATTCATCAAATTATAAAAGTATAAGGTAGTCAAGCAAGTACGATAATAATTTATTATAATTTTTTCTCTAATATTTTTCGCGCATCGCACGAGTACTATACTAGTTGTAAGTAAATACATGCCTCAACACTGAGTGGGATACCAACACGGAAATGAACTCCAGTTGACTGATATGCCACTAGTAGTTTTATAACTGTGACGCTCAACCGATCAAGGGAAGCCGGAAAATGAGACTATAAAAAGTCTTCACAATTCATACCCTTCCTCAACAAGTCACAATCATTTATTAGTCGGTCCTTTTTTTTCACAACTTATTTTCTTTTACTCTATTCCTAAACAAAAATAATTTTTTTTTAATTTAAAAAGAATTTAATTTAAACTTTCAATTCTATCCTCAAGAAAAAGCTCTTACATCCACACAAATATTTTGACATGTTTAACTCCACAAGTTTCAAAAGAACTATAACTACACAAATATTATAGCTTGTTTAATACCACAAGTTTTAAAAGTCTTTATTTTATTTCTTAAACTCGATATCAAGTCAATTACGTTCACATAAATTAGAACGGAAAAAGTATTTTCTTAACCCCTACATAGTATTTATACTATATACAATAATTTGCTATAACTAAGTGATAAAATTGAAGTAAGAATATGTATTAATTAATTACCAGTATTAAATAATAACAATATCATATATTCGCTTAATTGCTGTAAATTTGGAGAGTAGACAAATTGTTACACGCAGAATTTCTTGAAGAATCAGTAAATTTTACACTTTTTACTTGTTAATGGTGAACCAATAAAGATTCCAAATATGGTAATCCCTCCTCCACTTTCCCTTCCCCTTCTCCTATATGTGCCGTAGAGATCAGGGAAGCTCACTTTCTTATGTCAAATGTCAAACTCACTGTTACTCATCTCATAATTCAAGGATCCACTGAATCCATTGGCTGCCATTCCTTGGACATAAAAAGCTGAGACAAACTATATAAGTGACTCTTTGTTGTTTTACTACAAAGTCTACAACTGCGGACTACTTAAAGTCAATGGACATACTTTGACTCAAGGGTGGTACCATGTTTGATCCGCAAATCTCCAGCCTAATATTTACTGCACATTTTGATTTGCTAAGGAAGTTTCTTTTTCCTTCTCGTGTCTCTCTTTTATGGAGTTTAAGTTGTATAATACAATTAAATAATAGGTCACTTATAAGATAGTAACATGTACGTAAGTCCTTATGATAAAAATGGTACTCCACTTAACCTAATATAATAGGTTAAATTGCACTAATACTGAAAAAGAATCTATACAACTGATCCTATTTCAAACAATTTGGTATCCTACACTCCTACAGAAGGCATAGTGAACTCATTATAAATTGCAGAATCAACTGCCACTCAGTCGTATCCCACCATCATTTCCTATCACCTAACATTCCCAATTCCTAAATGGAGCTTCAAACTAGTCTTGTTCGTTTAAGCTCTCTCTTCTTTCTGTCATTCCATGCTATTCTCTTCATATTTATATACTTAACTTTTCCACAGTATGCATCAGCAGGCATACTTGGGAATCAGTCAGACAAACTTGCATTGCTTGAATTTAAGTCCAAAATAATTGAAGATCCTCAAGGACTCATGGATTCTTGGAATGCCACTCTCAATGTCTGTAAGTGGCCTGGTGTTTCATGTGGCCATAAACATCAAAGGGTCATTTCCTTAAATCTCAATGGCCATAGATTTGCTGGCAGTATATCACCTAGCATTGGCAATCTTTCATTTCTCCGAATTCTTGATATATCAGACAACTCCTTGCATGGTGTAATCCCTCCAGAAATTGGCCAATTGATCAGACTTAAAACCTTAAACTTAAGCTTCAACTTCATTGAAGGTGAAATTCCGTTAACCCTGTCTCGTTGTGTTAACATTGTTAACCTTATTGTAGACCATAATAGCATTGAAGGACACATTCCTGATGAAGTTGGTTCATTGACAAAGCTGGAAATGTTATACCTCAAGAATAACAATCTCACAGGAAATATTCCATCTTCTATTGGAAATCTTACATCTCTGAGAGAGCTTTACATTTCCTACAATGACTTGGTAGGTGAATTACCTGATACAATGGCCAATATGCGAAGATTGACAATTTTTGGTGCATCAGTCAACACTCTGTCTGGAGAGTTTCCCCCTGTACTTTGTAACCTTTCGTCTCTTATACTCATAAGCTTGTCATTTAACAAGTTTAGAGGTGTTCTTAGACCAGATATTGGCCTTGCCTTCCCAAATCTTCAGAATCTGTATTTGGCCAACAATTACTTCACTGGTTCAATACCAGCTTCATTGTCCAATTGTTCAGATCTTCTGAGGCTTGATATTCCTACGAACAATTTCACGGGAAATATACCGTTGAGTTTTGGCAACCTCAAGAATCTGCTCTGGCTTAATGTTCGCAGTAACCAGCTTGGAAGTGGTGCACCTGATGATCTAAATTTCATAAATGCTTTAACCAGTTGCAGAAAGCTTGAGTTCCTGGACATTGCTGACAACAAATTTGGAGGTATTTTGCCTTACTCTATAACTAATCTCTCGACAACTTTGATAAAACTACTGATTGGGAACAACAGGATAAGTGGAACCATACCTAGAGAGATCTCCAACCTTGTCAATTTGGATGTGCTTAACATCAAAGGAACTCTTATCAATGGTAGCATTCCTGATTCTATTGGAATGTTGTCAAACTTGAAAAATCTCCACATGGAATCAAATCAGTTGGCAGGAAATATCCCCTCTTCCTTGGGAAACATCACAGGATTGCTGCACATTTATTTGCAGGACAATAGCTTGGAAGGAACCATACCTTCAAGTTTAGGAAATTGTACATCTCTCCAAACCTTAGACATTTCCCAGAATAAACTTGGTGGTAGTATACCAAAACAAGTCGTAGCACTCTCCTCCTTATCGGTACTCCTTAACATGTCGTATAACTCTCTGAGTGGTCCCTTGCCCGTGGAAATAGGTAATCTGACCAATCTTGCTGCACTTGACATATCAAACAACAAATTATCTGGTGAAATTCCACACACACTGGACAGTTGTTCATCCCTTGAAGTACTCTTCATGAAGGGAAACCTCTTTGAAGGAACAATTCCTCCTCTGAATAATTTGAAAAACATTCTGCATCTTGATCTTTCCTGTAATAACTTGTCAGGCAACATTCCCAACAGTATTGCCCAGCATTTCTCTTTACAGAATCTCAACTTGTCATTTAACCACCTTGATGGAGAGGTGCCGGTTCAAGGTGTTTTTGCTGATGCAAGTAGAGTTCAAATTATGGGAAATATAAATCTTTGTGGGGGAATCAAAGAGCTGCATCTGCATCCATGTCTCAAGAAAGCTAATAAAAGACCGAAGAAGCACATTGCCCTCATTATAGCACTGACTTTTGGTGCTATTGCTGCATGCTTAACTTTATTGCTGCTACTTCTATTTTGCTGCAAGCAAAAAGTGAAGCAGAGGCCTAGCTCAACATCTTCTGTTGGGGAAGGATACACAAGAGTTTCCTATGAGGATCTCTTAAAAGCAACTGGTGGGTTCTCTTCAAATAACTTGATAGGATCAGGAAGTTTTGGCTCTGTATACAGAGGGAGTCTTTCTCAAGAAGGAACAATTATTGCAATAAAGGTACTCAAACTTGACAAAAGGGGTGCTTCGAAAAGCTTTTTAGCTGAATGCGAAGCCTTGAGGAACATAAGGCACAGGAACCTGGTGAGGATCTTAACTGTTTGCTCAAGTGTTAATTTTGATGGAAATGAATTCAAAGCTCTGGTTTATCCATTTATGGAAAATGGGAGCCTAGACGAGTGGTTACACCGGAAGGAGGGAGAGATGCTGCAGAAGAGATTGAGTATCTTACACAGATTAAACATCACAATAGATGTGGCTTCAGCATTGCAGTATCTTCACACACAATGTCATACACCTATAGTTCACTGTGATCTTAAGCCAAGCAATGTTCTTCTGGACAGCAATCTGACTGCTCTTGTAAGCGATTTTGGTTTGGCAAGATTCCTGTCTGACTCAGGTCAAGATGCTGATGTAAATCAATTCAGCTCTGTTAGGATTAAAGGCACAATAGGTTATGCTGCTCCAGGTAAGTACTATATTTGAGAACTTGCTCTATGTACTATCTGAACCCCTTTTATCTCCATAACATACTAACAATTTACTTCAGCTACTTTATATTTTGTTAAGAGAGACCGGATCTATACTTCCTGTTTTTGCGCTATTGTTACATACAATGTTTCTTCTCTTAACAATATTTGTGACAAGTCGTATTTTTTTTACGACCAGAATAACAAGCCTCAGCTTTTTGGAGTATTTGACATCATTAATAATTCCCTTATCAGAAAATTGATATGAGTGATCTGTATTGCTGAAGTATTTCCTTTAGAAATGTGTGGAATCTCTGATATAGCTATGAAACGCCTTCTCTAATACATCAAAATTTGCAGAATATGGCATGGGTAGTCAAGTATCAAGTCAAGGAGATGTCTATAGCTTTGGGGTTCTTTTATTGGAGATTTTCACGGGGAGAAGACCAACCAGTGAACTATTGGAGGAGAATGAAAATCTTCACAGCTTTGTTAAGCATGCATTGCCTGGTAAAGTGATGGATGCTGTGGATCAAACTACTTTATATGACAAAGAACCAGGGGATCTTACGGATATACTCAGCTGCAGAAGTGACTTCAAAAGTGAAATTGTTGAGTGCTTGGTTTCTATTCTTACCACTGGAGTTGCTTGTTCAGAGGAAGCTCCACTAGCCAGAACGAACATGGGGCGGGTTATTTTGGATCTCATTTCAATCAGAGACAAGTTAAGCAAAACTTTAGTTCATTCAAAGAAAGTGAAGAGCTCAAGAAAAGGTGAATAGTAATGTACTTGACAGTTTGTAACTGGACTTATTTCGCTTACTAGCTGCCTCCAACCTCCACTTCCATGGGAATAGAGATCCATCCGGGACAAAAGTACAATTTGACCTATGCTACTTTACCTTCTTTGGCACTTTCCTTTTCTTGTTTCACTTTTGCATCGACATGAATGTTATGCACTCAGGCAAGTTAATAATCATCCAATATTTGAAGGTTTGAGGTAAACTTAGCATATGAAATAACCTTGATTGCTATTTATTACAGCTCTTATATTGGTGTCTCTAGTCTGCATTATGTTTCATCTACATGTTAATTACAATGCATCCCCAATCATCTAAAATGCCCTACCTGAGCTATTAGCTCCACAGGGAGGCAATATATTAAAAAATGAACATCACCTCACTCTACAGGTCACTATATAGTCAAGTCTAACACTCACCAGTAGTCCTTACATGAGCAATTCCCCTCTTTAAAATGATGGAATCGGTAGCGATCCCTCAATAGTATTTCTCGATCATAAAGCTTGGAGAGAAGCTTCGCAACAGCGTGGCAGTCCCCACAAACACGTAGATTCTTCACGATACGAATTGGTTGAGATGGAGCCGCACTGATAAGTCCAAATGCCATAGCTAGCTTCTCACTGTGAAGATTTAGGGCTTGCTCCTGCATATCTTCTTCTTCAATAAGTTGCAGTACTTGAGACTTGTTGGAAACGTAACCTACAGACTTCAGTCTAGCTGCAATCTCATCCAATTTTGCATAGATTTTCTGTGACAGAGGGTGAGTATTGTCTCCCACCAGAAACTCATGAACAATACCATTGACCTCAATTGAGCTACAACCTGGCTCTTTCTTCAATCCACATTCTCTCATAAGCTTCCTTAACATAGAAACCTCGTCCCATTTCCCTGATTTTGCATAAATATTGGATAAAAGTACGTAGGCACCATGATTTTCAGGTTCCAACTCAACTAATTGATTACAAGCCTGTTCAGCTAGTTCAAGATTGCCATATAATCTACATGCCCCAAGCAGGGCACCCCAAACTGATGGACCAGGGGTTACTGGCATATTCTTTATCAGCTCCACAGCTTCTTCCAATTCACCTGCACGGCCAAGTATATCAACTAAGCAAGCGTAATGCTTTACACCAGGCACAATCCCATAAACAGTCTCCATTTGGTTAAAAATTGCTCGCCCCTCCTCCACCAACCCTGAATGGCTGGAAGCACATAATACATTTGTGAGTGTGACAGAATTAGGCTTGACATTATTTTCATGCATTTTCAAGAACAAACTTATCGCATCCTTGCCACGCCCATGCATTGCCAAGCCAGCAATCATAGCACTCCACACAAACACATCTCTCACGTTGACTGAATGGAACACCTCAAGTGCTTTCTCCACGTCCCCGCACTTGGAGTACATGTCGATCAGTGCAGTAGTGAGGTGACAACTTAATTTTATTCCTTGCTTCTTTATATACACATGGATCCATCCACCTAAATCAATTGCACCTAACTGAGCACACGCAGATAGGGTACACACAAGCGTTACCTCATCAGGTTTTGCCTTCTTGATGAGCTGCAACTCGTTGAAAACAGCCAAAGCCTCCTTTGGTTTACCACTCTGCTCATAAGCTGAGATAAGAGCATTCCAAGCAGCAATATCTTGGCTAGGCATGGTATTTAAAACACTTCTTGCTGCATCAAAATTTGCCGCCCTTGCATACCCAACAAGCATTGTTGTCCAAGAAACAATATCCTTCTTCCCCATCTTGTTAAACAATCTCTCAGCATCCTCAATGCTCCCACATTTCATATACATATCAAGAATCGCATTATCTAAAGTTAAGCTCTCCCTAATCCCATTCCTTTCAATAAACGCATGCACCCATCTACCAAAATCCAAATCCAACTTATTACCGCAAGCAGACAAAAGTGCCATCATTGTAACATCATTAGGTTTCACATTCTCATCCACCATCCGATGAAACAACTTCAACCCCTCATTGGCATAACCCTCTTCAGCAAAACCTAATATCATTGTATTCCAAGAAACAACATCCCTTGTCTGCATATTCTCAAAAACCAAGTAAGCCGCGTCCAAACATTCACAATCAGCATAAAAATGAATCAATGAATTAAGCACAAATAGATCAAGACCAAATCCCCCCTTAACTACCATCCCATGAAGTCCTTTCCCGAATCGAAAAGCTTTCATCTTGGCAGATGCTTTGATCACAAATGGGTAAGTAAATTTACTGGGAAAGTCACGACCCTCACAAAGCATATTAACAAATATTAAGAGACTTCGAATGGGGTCCTGGCTAGAAGAATAGGCACGAATAAGCGCATTCCAAGAGAAGAGATTTGGTTGAGGAATTTGATCAAACACTTTCTGGGCATAATTGAGACTGCAGAAATGCGATAACGCAGAGGCTTCGATTAATTTGCTAGCTGAAAATGGGTCGAAGAAGAGCTCAATTCGGAGCATGCGGGCATGAATTTGTTTGAGTTGCTTGATGCTGTGACATTTATCAATGAGTAACACCAGTGGATGATTCGCGAAGTAACGGTCGTTGGTGACAGTTATGGAATATGGGTTCGGTTTTGGAAAGTGTTGGTGACGTGGAAGGGGAAGGACTTGGGTGTATGGAGTCGCCATAACTTCTTCGCCACTTCTTTTGGCTCCTAAAATGAAATTTTTTACGTATCTACTTTCTTCCTTGTTACCCCCTCCGTTTCAATCTATGTGAACTTGTTTGACTGTGCACGGAGTTTAAGAAAAAATGAAGACTTTTGAAATTTGTGGTCCTAAGCAAGTCATGCGGATGCGGATGTTATAAGAATTTGTGGTTATAAAAGCTTCTCATTAAGGGTAGAATTATAAGATTAAACTAAATTGTTACCAAATTTAGAAAGGGGTCATTCTTTTTGGAACGGACCAAAAAGGAAATAAGTTCACATAAACTGGAACAGAGGGAGTAATATAAAAATAAAGATATTAGCGCATGCATATGTTATAGCTTATAGGCATTTTTCTTTTCTTCACTTGTGTAAACTTTTTTTGTTAAACTAATTAAATAAGAGGATAAAGGATAAATTCTAGTTAAGGATTATTAATTCTATATTTGAAATGAATAATATGAATAGAAAAACATAGTTGTATAAATGCTGGCAGTGATTATGGCCAGATTTAATAGCATAAAGAGAGATACATTAAGTAACATTAAATGACAAAAAAAATGTAAATAAAGGAAAAGAGTCACCAATTTTGAGTGAGGCGGATCCTCTTTTATTTGATAAAGATGAATGATAGACAAATATAAGAACCTTAGAACCCTTTTTGGTTCTCATGAAGGTCTGAGATAACAGATCTCTAATCTCTTTAAAGGGGTGCGTTTACCTATTTTTTAGAGAGAGGGAGAGAGCCCCTTTTTGGGAAGTCCTCTCTTCCTATTTATAAGGGGTACCCATGGAAAATCCTAAAAAGTACAACTAGAGGCAATATTCAATAGAATATTCCCTTTGAGGCTTCCAAAGCAAACTAGTTGTTTCATTACTGCCCGACCTCGGCCTTATTGATGACTGTCCGACCTCGGCCTGATTGATGACTATTCGACCTCAGCCTTATTGATGATTGTCCGACCTCGGCCTTATTGATGACTGTCCGACCTCGGCCTGATTGATGACTGTCTGACCTCGACCTATTGTCTCCGCGTGCCGAATTCTCTGATCTGATTTTGACCCATACAGTTAGTCCCTCCGCTTATTGAGGTCATCTTTTGGTTGAGCTCGGTGAGCGGACTTCATTAATCGTAGTTCGAGAAATTCGGATGGAGAGGTCGGCTAGTGTGGATTGTGGCTGAGGGTGCCGAACTTTAGGTCAAAGTGGTATCCTTGCGGGTTGAACTTGAGCTGAGTTAGATCAGGGCCAATGACTCGAGTGATGAGTTGATCGAGAAGACGGTAGAGTTGGAGAAGGCCGTCGAGGCCAGGATGGCGGCTATGGCAAGGATGGAGGCAACGGAGGAGGTCATTCACGTCCTCGGATCTAGACGGGCGAGGAGGCCGAATGGGAATTCAGATGAGGTTGCCAAATGGGAATTCGGGCGACGTCGCCGAATGTTGATTCGAGCGAAGTCAACCAATGTGAATTCGGGCGAAGTCGCCAAATGTTGATTCGGATGAGGCCGAAGGTTTTAATTCGAGCGAGGTCAAATACTTCTTTTCAGCGATGGCCCTTGGCCGTAGGGGTGTTATTTCGAGCTAAGGACTATATGTTAACCCGTCGTGGTTCGAACGAGGTCAAACTCTTCCTTTTGACGATGGCCCTTGGCCGTTGGGGTGTTATTTTAAGCTGGTCGAAATGTTAACCCATCGTGGTTCGAGTGAGGTCGAACTCTTCTTTTTTGGCGATGGCCCTTGGCCGTTAGAGTGTTATTTTGAGCTATTCGAAATGTTAACCCGTCATGGTTCGAATGAGGTCAAAATCTTCTTTTTTGGCGATGGCCCTTAGACGCCGGGGTGTTATTTCGAGTTGGTCAAAATGTTAACCCGTCGTGGCTCGAACGAGGTCAAACTCTTCTTTTTTGGTGATGGCCCTTGGCCATAGGGGTGTTATTTCGAGCTGGTCAAAATGTTAACCCGTCGTGGTTCGAACGAGGTCGAACTCTTCTTTTTAAGCGACGGCTCTTGGCCGTCGGGGTGTTATTTCGAGCTGGTCGAAATGTTAACCCGTCGTGGTTCGAACGAGGTCGAACTCTTCTTTTTTGGCGACAGCCAAGGGCTGTCGCGGTGTTATTTCGAGTTGGTTGAAATGTTAACCCGTCGTGGTTTGAACGAGGCCGAACTCTTCTTTTTTGGCGATGGCCCTTCGCCGTCGAGGTGTTATTTCGAGCTGGTCGAAAATTTAACCCGTCGTGGTTCGAACGAGGCCAAACTCTTCTTTTTTGGCGATGGCCCTTGGCCGTCGAGGTATTATTTCAAGCTGGTCAAAATATTAACCTGTCGTGGTTCGAACGAGGTCGAACTCTTATTTTTTGGCGATGGCCATTGGCCGTCGGGGTGTTATTTTGAGCTGGTCGAAATGTTAACCCGCCGTGGTTCGAACGAGGTTGAACTCTTCTTTTTTGGCGATGTTCCTTGGCCATCGGGGTGTTATTTCGAGCTGGTCGATATGTTAACCCGTCGTGGTTCGAACGAGGTCGAACTCTTATTTTTTGGTGATGGCCCATGGCCGTCGGGGTGTTATTTTGAGCTGGTCGAAATGTTAATCCGTCATGGTTCAAACGAGGTCGAAATTTTCTTTTTTAGCAATGGCCCTTGGCCGTCAGGGTGTTATTTCGAGCTGGTCGAAGTATTAAACCCGTCATGGTTCGAATGAGGTCCAACTCTTCTTTTTTGGCGACAGCCCTTGGCCATTGAGATGTTATTTTGAGCTGGTCGAAATTTTAACTCATCGTGGTATGAACGAGGTCGAACTCTTCTTTTTTTTGCTATGGCCCTTGGCCATAAGGGTATTATTTCGAGCTGGTCAAAATGTTAACCCTTCATGGTTCGAACGAGGTCGAACTCTTCCTTTTTGGCGATGGCCCTTTGCCGTCGAGGTGTTATTTTGAGCTGGTCGATATGTTAACTAGTCATGGTTCGAACGAGGTCGTTGTCGATGGCCCTTGGCCATAGGGGTGTTATTTCGAGCTGCTCGAAATATTAACCCGTCGTGGTTCAATCGAGGTCGAACTCTTTATTTTTGGCGATGTCCCTTAGCCGTAGGGGTGTTATTTCAAGCTGGTCGAAATATTAACCCGTTGTGGTTCAAATGAGGTCCAACTGTTCTTTTTTGGCGATGGCCCTTGGCTGTAGGGGTGTTATTTTAAGTTGGTCGAAATATTAACACGTTGTGGTTCAAACAAAATCGAACTCTTCCTTTTTGGCGATGGCCCTTGGCCGTCGGGGTTTTATTTCGAGCTGGTCAAAATGTTAACCCGTTGTGGTTTGAACCAGGTCGAACTCTTCTTTTTTGTGATGGCCCTTGGCTGTCGGGGTTTTATTTCGAGTTGGTCGAAATGTTAACCCGTCGTGGTTCGAACGAGGTCGAACTCTTTTTTTTTGGCGATGGATCTTGGCCATCGGGGTGTTATTTTGAGCTGGTTGAATAGGTAACCTATTGTGGTTAGAACGAGGTCGAACTCTTTTTTTTTGCCGATTTTCCTTGGCCGTCGGGACGTTAGTTCGAATTGGTCGAAATGTTAATTCGTTGTGGTTGTAACGAGGTCGAACTCTTCTTTTTTGGCGATGGCCCTTGGCTGTCGGGGTGTTATTTCGAGCTGGTCGAAATGTTAACCCGTTGTGGTTCGAATGAGGTCAAACTCTTCTTTTTTGGCGATGGCCATTGGCCGTCGGACTGTTATTTCGAGCTGGTCGAAATGTTAACCCGTCGTGCTTCGAACGAGGTAGAACTCTTCTTTTTTGGCGATGGCCCTTGTCCATCGGGGTGTTATTTCCTGCTGGTCGATATGTTAACCCGTCGTGGTTCGAACGAGGACGAACTCTTATTTTTTGGAGATAGCCCTTGGCCATAAGGGTATTATTTCGAGCTGGCCAAAATGTTAACCCGTCGTGGTTCGAACAAGGTCGAACTCTTCTTTTTTGGCGATGGCCCTTGGCCGTCAGGGTATTATTTTAAGCTGGTCGATATGTTAACTAGTCGTGGTTCGAACGAGGTCGAACTATTCTTTTTTGTCGATGGCCCTTGGCCATAGGGGTGTTATTTTGAGCTGCTCGAAATGTTAACCCGTCGTGGTTCAATCGAGGTTGAACTCTTCTTTTTTGGCGATAGCCCTTGGCCATAGGGGTGTTATTTCAAGTTGGTCGAAATATTAACCCGTCGTGGTTCGAATGAGGTCCAACTCTTCTTTTTTGGAGATGGCCCTTGGCCGTACGGGTGTTATTTTAAGTTGGTCGAAATATTAACCCGTCGTGGTTCGAACAAGATCGAACTCTTCTTTTTTGGTGATGGCCCTTGGCCGTCGGGGTGTTATTTCGAGCTGGTCGAAATGTTAACCCGTCGTGGTTCAAACGAGGTCGAACTCTTCTTTTTTGGCGATGGCCTTTGGCTGTCAGGGTGTTATTTCGAGTTGGTCGAAATGTTATCCCGTTGTGGTTCGAACGAGGTCAAACTCTTCTTTTTTAGCTATGGCCATTGGCCGTTGGAGTGTTATTTTGAGCTGGTCGAAGTGTTAACCCGTCGTGCTTCGAACGAGGTAGAACTCTTCTTTTTTGGCGATGACGCTTGTCCATCGGGGTGTTATTTAGTGCTGGTCGATATGTTAACCCGTCGTGGTTCGAACGAGGACGAACTCTTATTTTTTGGAGATAGCCCTTGGCCATAAGGGTATTATTTCGAGCTGGCCGAAATGTTAACCCGTCGTGGTTCGAACGAGGTCGAACTCTTCCTTTTTGGCGATGCCCCTTGGCCGTCGGGGTATTATTTTAAGCTGGTCGATATGTTAACTAGTCGTGGTTCGAACGAGGTCAAACTATTCTTTTTTGTCGATGGCCCTTGGCCATAGGGGTGTTATTTTGAGCTGCTCGAAATGTTAACCCGTCGTGGTTCAATCGAGGTTGAACTCTTCTTTTTTGGCGATAGCCCTTGGCCATAGGGGTGTTATTTCAAGTTGGTCGAAATATTAACCCGTCGTGGTTCGAATGAGGTCCAACTCTTCTTTTTTGGAGATGGCCCTTGGCCGTACGGGTGTTATTTTAAGCTGGTCGAAATATTAACCTGTCGTGGTTCGAACAAGATCGAACTCTTCTTTTTTGGTGATGGCCCTTGGCCGTCGGGGTGTTATTTCGAGCTGGTCGAAATGTTAACCCGTCGTGGTTCGAACGAGGTCGAACTCTTCTTTTTTATGATAGTCCTTGGCTGTCGGGGTTTTATTTCAAGTTGGTCGAAATGTTAACCCGTCGTGGTTCGAACGATGTCGAACTCTTCTTTTTTGGTGATGGCTCTTGGCCATCGGGGTGTTATTTTGAGCTGGTTGAATAGTTAACCCATCGTGGTTCGAACTTTTTTTTTTCGATGGCCTTTGGCCGTCGGGACGTTATTTCGAATTGGTCGAAATGTTAATTTGTCGTGGTTGTAACGAGGTCGAACTCTTCTTTTTTGGCGATGGCCCTTGGCTGTCGGGGTGTTATTTCGAGCTGGTCGAAATGTTAACCCGTTGTGGTTCGAACGAGGTCAAACTCTTCTTTTTTGGCGATGGCCTTTCGCCGTAGGGTGTTATTTCGAGCTGGTCGAAATGTTAACCCATCGTGGTTCGAAGTAGGTCAAACTCATCTTTTTTTGTAATGGTCTTGGCCGTCGAGGTGTTATTTCGAGCTAGTCTAAAATTTAACCCGTCGTGGTTCAAATGAGGCTGAACTCTTCTTTTTTGGTGATGGCCCTTGGCCGTCGGGGTGTTATTTTGAGTTGGTCGAAATATTAACCCGTCGTGGTTCGAACGAGGTCAAACTCTTCTTTTTGGCGATGTCCCTTGGCCGTCAGGGTGTTATTTCGAGCTGGTCGAAATGTTAATTCGTCGTGGTTGTAACGAGGTCGAACTCTTCTTTTTTAGCGATGGCTCTTGGCTTTCGAGGTGTTATTTCGAGCTGGTCAAAATGTTAACCCATCGTGATTCGATCGAGGTCGAACTCTTCTATTTTGGCGATGGCCCATGGCCGTCGGGGCGTTATTTCGAGCTGGTCGAAATATTAACCCGTCGTGGTCCGAACGAGGTCCAACTCTTCTTTTTTGGCGACAGCCCTTGGCCGTCGAGGTGTTATTTTTGAGTTGGTCGAAATGTTAATCCTTCGTGGTTTGAACGAGGTCGAAATCTTCTTTTCTGGCGATGGCCCTTGGCCGTAGGGGTGTTATTTTGAGCTGGTCGAAATGTTAACCCGTCGTGGTTCGAACGAGGTCTAACTCTTCTTTTTTGCGATGGCCCTTGTCCATTAAGGTGTTATTTCGAGATGGTCAAAATTTAAACCCATCGTGGTTCGAATGAGGTCGAACTCTTCCTTTTTGGAGATGGCCCATGGCCGTCGGGGTGTTATTTCGAGCTGGTTGAAATGTTAACCCACCGTGGTTCGAACGAGGTCCAACTCTTCTTTTTTGGAGACAACCCTTAGCCGTCGAGGTGTTATTTCGAGTTGGTCGAAATGTTAATCCGTCGTGGTTTGAATGAGGTCGAACTCTTCTTTTCTGGCGATGGCCCTTGGCCGTAGGGGTCTTATTTTGAGCTGGTCGAAATGTTAACCTGTCGTGGCTCGAACGAGGTCAAACTCTTCTTTTTTGGCTATGGCCCTTGGCCATAGGGGTGTTATTTCGAGCTGCTCAAAATGATAACCTGTCGTGGTTCGAACGAGGTCAAACTCTTCTTTTTTAGCGACGACCCTTGGCCGTCGGGTGTTATTTCGAGCTGGTCAAAATGTTAACCCGTCGTGGTTCGAACAAGGTCGAACTCTTCTTTTTTGGCGATGGCCCTTCGCCGTCGAGGTGTTATTTCGAGCTGGTCGAAAATTTAAGCCGTCGTGGTTCGAACGAGGCCAAACTCTTCTTTTTTGGCGATGGCCCTTAGCCGTCGGGGTATTATTTCAAGCTGGTCAAAATATTAACCCGTCGTGGTTTGAACGAGGTCGAACTCTTCTTTTTTGGTGATGGCCATTGGCCGTCGGGGTGTTATTTCGAGCTGGTCGAAATATTAACCCGTTGTGGTTCGAACGAGGTTGAACTCTTTTTTTTTGGCGATGGCCCTTGGCCATCGGGGTGTTATTTCGA
This sequence comes from Nicotiana tabacum, assembly GCF_000715075.1. Taxonomy (NCBI): domain Eukaryota; kingdom Viridiplantae; phylum Streptophyta; class Magnoliopsida; order Solanales; family Solanaceae; genus Nicotiana; species Nicotiana tabacum. The sequence continues at coordinate 110,874,826 of NC_134087.1, read as the reverse complement.
GCTGGTCGATATGTTAACCCATCTTGGTTCGAACGAGGTCGAACTCTTATTTTTTGGTGATGGTCCATGGCTATCGGGGTGTTATTTCGAGCTGGTCGAAATGTTAATCCGTCGAGGTTCAAACGATGTTGAACTATTTTTTTTGGTGATAGCCCTTGGCCATTGGGGTGTTATTTCGAGCTGGTCGATATGTTAACCCGTCTTAGTTCGAACGAGGTTGAACTCTTATTTTTTGGTGATGGCCCATGGCCGTCGGGGTGTTATTTCAAGCTGTTCGAAATGTTAATCCGTCGTGGCTCAAACGAGGTCGAACTCTTCTTTTTTGGCAATGGCCCTTGGCCGTCAGGGTGTTATTTTGAGCCGGTCGAAGTGTTAACCCGTCGTGGTTCGAACGAGGTCCAACTCTTCTTTTTTGGCGACAGCCCTTGGCCGTTGAGGTGTTATTTCGAGATGGTCGAAATGTTAATCCGTCGTGGTTCGAACGAAGTCGAACTCTTCTTTTCTGGTGATGGTACTTGGCCGTAGGGGTGTTATTTTGAGCTGGTCGAAATGTTAACCCATCGTGGTTTGAACGAGGTCGAAATTTTCTATTTTTGCAATGGCCCTTGGCCATAAGGGTATTATTTCGGGCTGGTCGAAATGTTAACCCGTCGTGATTCGAACGAGGTCGAACTCTTCCTTTTTTTGCGATGGCTCTTGGCCGTCGAGGTGTTATTTTGAGCTGGTCGATATGTTAACTAGTCGTGGTTCGAACGAGGTCGAACTATTCTTTTTTCTCGATGGCCCTTAGCCATAGGGGTATTATTTCGAGCTGCTCGAAATGTTAACCCGTCGTGGTTCAATCGAGGTCGAACTCTTCTTTTTTGGCGATGGCCCTTGGCCGTAGGGGTGTTATTTCAAACTGGTCGAAATATTAACCCGTCGTGGTTCGAACGAGGTCCAACTCTTCTTTTTTGGCGATGGCCCTTGGCCGTAGGGGTGTTATTTTAAGCTTGTCGAATTATTAACCCGTCGTGGTTCGAACAAGATCGAACTTTTCTTTTTTGGCGATGGCCCTTAGCCGTCGGGGTGTTATTTCGAGTTGGTCGAAATGTTAACCCGTCGTGGTTCGAACAAGGTTGAACTCTTTTTTTTGGCGATGGCCCTTGGCTGTCAGGGTTTTATTTTGAGCTGGTCAAAATGTTAACCTGTCGTGGTTCGAACTAGGTCGAACTCTTCTTATTTAGCAATGGCTCTTAGCCATCGGGGTGTTATTTTGAGCTGGTTGAATAGTTAACCCATCGTGGTTCGAACGAGGTCGAACTCTTTTTTTGGCAATGGCCCTTGGCCGTCGGGACGTAATTTCGAATTGGTCGAAATGTTAACCCGTTGTGGTTCGAACGAGGTCGAACTCTTCTTTTTAGGCGTTGGCCTTTGGATGTAGGGTGTTATTTCGAGCTGGTAGAAATGTTAACTCGTCGTGGTTCGAACTAGGTCAAACTCTTCTTTTTTGGTGATGGCCTTTGGCCGTCGAGGTGTTATTTCGACCTGGTCTAAAATTTAACCCGTCGTGGTTCGAATGAGGCTGAACTCTTCTTTTTTGGAGATGGCCCTTGGCCGTCGGGGTGTTATTTCGAGCTGGTCGAAATATTAACCCATCGTGGTTCGAATGAGGTCGAACTCTTCTTTTTGGGGATGGACCTTGGCCGTCAGGGTGTTATTTCAAGCAGGTCGAAATGTTAATTCGTCGTGGTTGTAATGAGGTCGAACTCTTCTTTTTTGGCGATGGCCCTTGGCTTTCGGGGTGTTATTTCGAGCTGGTCAAAATGTTAACACGTCGTGGTTCGAACGAGGTCGAACTCTTTTTTTTGGCGATGGCCTTGGCTGTCGGGGTGTTATTTCGAGCTGGTCAAAATGTTAACCCATCGTGGTTCGAACGAGGTCCAACTCTTCTTTTTTGGTGATAGCCCTTGGCCGCCGAGGTGTTATTTTCGAGTTGGTCGAAATGTTAATCCTTCGTGGTTCGAACGAGGTCGAACTCTTCTTTTCTGGCGATGGCCCTTGGCCGTAAGGGTGTCATTTTGAGCTAGTCAAAATTTTAACCCGTCGTGGCTCGAACGAGGTCAAACTCTTCTTTTTTGGCGATGGCCCTTGGCCATAGGGGTGTTATTTCGAGCTGGTCAAAATGTTAACCCGTCGTGGTTCGAACGAGGTCGAACTTTTCTTTTTTAGAGACGGCCCTTGGCCGTCTGGGTGTTATTTCGAGCTGGTCAAAATGTTAACCTGTCGTGGTTCGAACGAGGTCGAACTCTTCTTTTTTGGCGATGGCCCTTCACCGTCGAGGTGTTATTTCGAGCTGGTCGAAAATTTAAGCCGTCGTGGTTCGAATGAGGCCAAACTCTTCTTTTTTGGCGATGACCCTTAGCCATCGGGGTATTATTTTAAGTGGTGAAAATATTAGCCCGTCGTGGTTCGAACGAGGTCGAACTCTTCTTTTTTGGCGATGGCCATTGGCCGTCGGGGTGTTATTTCGAGCTGGTCGAAATATTAACCCGTCGTGGTTTGAACGAGGTTGAACTCTTCTTTTTTGGCGATGGCCCTTGTCCATCGGGGTGTTATTTCGATCTGGTCGATATGTTAACCCGTCTTGGTTTGAACAAGGTCGAACTCTTATTTTTTGGTGATGGCCCATGGCCATCGGGGTGTTATTTCGAGCTGGTCGAAATGTTAATCCGTCGTGGTTCAAACGAGGTCGAACTCTTCTTTTTTAGCAATAGCCCTTGGCCGTCAGGGTGTTATTTTGAGTTGGTCGAAGTGTTAACCCGTCGTGGTTCGAACGAGGTTCAACTCTTCTTTTTTGGCGATAGCCCTTGGCCGTTGAGGTGTTATTTAGAGATGGTCGAAATGTTAGTTCGTCGTGGTTCGAACGAAGTCGAACTCTTCTTTTCTGGTGATGGCCCTTGGCCGTAGGGGTGTTATTTTGAGCTGGTCGAAATGTTAACCCGTCGTGGTTTGAACGAGGTCGAAATCTTCTATTTTTGCAATGGACCTTGGCCATAGGGCTATTATTTCGGGTTGGTCGAAATGTTAACCCGTCGTGATTCGAACGAGGTTGAACTCTTACTTTTTTTGCGATGGCCCTTGGCCGTCGAGGTGTTATTTTGAGCTGGTCGATATGTTAACTAGTCGTGGTTCGAACGAGGTCGAACTATTCTGTTTTCTCGATGGCCCTTGGCCATAGGGGTGTTATTTCGATCTGGTCAAAATGTTAACCCGTTGTGGTTCGAACGAGGTCAAACTCTTTTTTTTTGGCGATGGCCTTTGGACGTAGGGTGTTATTTCGAGCGGGTCGAAATGTTAACCCGTCGTGGTTCGAACTAGGTCAAACTCTTCTTTTTTGGTGATGGCCCTTGGCTGTCGAGGTGTTATTTCGAGCTGGTCTAAAATTTAACCCATCGTTGTTCTAATGAGGCTGAACTCTTCTTTTTTGGCGATGGCCTTTGGCCATCGGGGTGTTATTTCGAGCTGGTCGAAATATTAACCCGTCGTGGTTCGAACGAGGTTGAACTCTTCTTTTTGGGGATGGACCTTGGCCGTCAGAGTAACGAGGTTAATTCGTTATGGTTGTAACGAGGTCGAACTCTTCTTTTTTGGCGATGGCCGTTGGCTTTCGGGGTGTTATTTCGAGCTGGTCGAAATGTTAACCCGTCGTGGTTCGAATGAGGTCGAACTCTTTTTTTTTGGCGATGGGCCATGGCCATCGAGGTGTTATTTCGAGCTGGTCGAAATATTAACCCATCATGGTTCGAACGAGGTCTAACTCTTCTTTTTTGGCGACAGCCCTTGGCCGTCGAGGTGTTATTTTTGAGTTGGTCAAAATGTTAATCCTTCATGGTTTGAACGAAGTCTAACTCTTCTTTTCTGGTGACGACCCTTGGCCGTAAGGGTGTTATTTTGATCTGGTCAAAATGTTAACCCGTCGTGGCTCGAACGAGGTCAAACTCTTCATTTTTGGCGATGGCCCTTGGCCATAGGGGTGTTATTTCGAGCTGGTCAAAATGTTAACCCGTTGTGGTTCAAACGAGGTCGAACTCTTCTTTTTTAGAGATGGCCCTTGGCCGTCGGGGTGTTATTTCGAGCTGGTCAAAATGTTAACCCGTCGTGGTTCGAACGAGGTCGAACCCTTCTTTTTTGGCGATGGCCCTTCGTCGTCGAGGTGTTATTTCGAGCTGGTCGAAAATTTAAGCCGTCGTGGTTGGAACGAGGCCAAACTCTTCTTTTTTGGCGATGGCCCTGAGCTATCGGGGTATTATTTCAAGCTGGTCAAAATATTAACCCGTCGTAGTTCGAACGAGGTCGAACTCTTCTTTTTTGACGATGTCCATTGGCCGTCGGGGTGTTATTTCGAGCTGGTCGAAATGTTAACCCGTCGTGGTTTGAACGAGGTTGAACTCTTCTTTTTTGGCGATGGCCCTTGGCTATCAGGGTGTTATTTCGAGCTGGTCGATATGTTAACCCGTCTAGGTTCGAACGAGGTCGAACTCTTATTTTTTAGTGATAGCCCATGGCCGTCGGGATGTTATTTCGAGCTGGTCAAAATGTTAATCCGTCGTGGTTCAAACGAGGTCGAACTCTTCTTTTTTGGCAATGGCCCTTGGCCGTCAGGGTGTTATTTTGAGATGGTCGAAGTGTTAACCCATCGTGGTTCGAAAGAGGTCCAACTCTTCTTTTTTGGCGATAGCCCTTGGCTGTTGAGGTGTTATTGCGAGATGGTCAAAATGTTAATTCGATGTGGTTCGAACAAAGTCGAACTCTTCTTTTCTAGTGATGGCCCTTGGCCGTAGGGGTGTTATTTGGATCTGGTCGAAATGTTAACCCGTCGTGGTTTGAACGAGGTCGAAATCTTCTATTTTTGCAATGGCCCTTAGCCAAAAGGGTATTGTTTCGGGCAGGTCGAAATGTTAACCCGTCGTGATTCGAACGAGGTCGAACTCTTCCTTCTTTTGCGATGGCTCTTGGCCGTCGAGGTGTTATTTTGAGCTGGTCGATATGTTAACTAGTCGTGGTTCGAACGAGGTCGAACTATTCTTTTTTCTCGATGACCCTTGGCCATAAGGGTGTTATTTTGAGCTGCTCGAAATGTTAACCCGTCGAGGTGATGGCCCTTGGCCGTAGGGGTGTTATTTCAAGCTGGTCGAAATTTTAACCCGTCGTGGTTCGAACGAGGTCCAACTCTTCTTTTTTGGTGATGGCCCTTGGCTGTAGGGGTGTTATTTTAAGCTGGTCAAAAATATTAACCCGTCGTGGTTCGAACAAAATCGAACTCTTCTTTTTTGGCGATGGCCCTTGGCCGTAGGGGTGTTATTTCGAGCTGGTCGAAATGTTAACCCGTCGTGGTTCGAATAAGGTCGAACTCTTCTTTTTTGGCGATGGCCCTTGGCTGTCAGGGTTTTATTTTGAGCTGGTCGAAATGTTAACCCGTCGTGGTTCGAACGAGGTCGAACACTTCTTTTTTGGCTATGGCTCTAAGCAATCGGGGTTTTATTTTGAGCTGGTTGAATAGTTAACCCATCGTGGTTCGAACGAGGTCGAACTCTTTTTTTTTGCGATGGACTTTGGCCGTCGGGACGTTATTTTGAATTGGTCGAAATGTTAATTCGTCGTGGTTGTAACGAGGTCGAACTATTCTTTTTTCTCGATGGCCCTTGGCCATAAGGGTATTATTTCGAGCTGCTCGAAATGTTAACCCGTCGTGGTTCAATCGAGGTCGAACTCTTCTTTTTTGGCGATGGCCCTTGGCCGTAGGGGTGTTATTTCAAGCTGGTCGAAATATTAACCCGTCGTGGTTCGAACGAGGTCCAACTCTTCTTTTTTGGCGATGGCCCTTGGCTGTAGGGGTGTTATTTTAAGCTGGTCGAAATATTAACCCGTCGTGGTTCGAACAAGATCGAACTCTTCTTTTTGGCGATGGCCCTTGGCCGTCGGGGTGTTATTTCGAGCTGGTCGAAATGTTAACCCGTCGTGGTTCGAACAAGGTCGAACTCTTCTTTTTTGGCGATGGCCCATGGCTGTCAGGGTTTTATTTTGAGCTGGTCGAAATGTTAACCCGTCGTGGTTCGAACGAGGTCGAACACTTCTTTTTGGCGATGGCTCTAAGCCATCGGGGTTTCATTTTGAGCTGGTTGAATAGTTAACCCATCGTGGTTCGAACGAGGTCGAACTCTTTTTTTTGGCGATGGCCCTTGGCCGTAAGGATGTTATTTTGAATTGTTCGAAATGTTATTTCGTCGTGGTTGTAACGAGGTCGAACTCTTCTTTTTTGGCGATGGCCCTTGGCTGTCGGGGTGTTATTAAGAGCTGGTCGAAATATTAACCTGTTGTGGTTCGATCGAAGTCGAACTCTTCTTTTTTGGCGATGACCTTTGGACGTAGGGTGTTATTTCGAGTTGGTCGAAATGTTAACCCGTCGTGGTTCGAACTAGGTCAAACTCTTCTTTTTTGGTGATGGCCCTTGGCCATCGAGGTGTTATTTCGAGCTGGTCTAAAATTTAACCCGTCGTGATTCGAATAAGGCTGAACTCTTCTTTTTTGGCGATGGCCCTTGGCTGTCGGGGTGTTATTTCGAGCTGGTCGAAATATTAACCCGTCGTGGTTCGAACAAGGTCGAACTATTCTTTTTGGGGATAGACCTTGGCCGTCAAGGTGTTATTTTAAGCTGGTCGTAATGTTAATTCGTCGTGGTTGTAACGAGGTCGAACTCTTCTTTTTTGGCGATGGCCCTTGGATTTCGGGGTGTTATTTCGAGCTGGACAAAATGTTAACCTGTCCTGATTCGAACGAGGTCGAACTTTTTTTTTTGGCGATAGCCCATGGACAACAGGGTGTTATTTCGAGCTGGTCGAAATGTTAACCCATCGTGGTTCGAACGAGGTCCAACTCTTCTTTTTTGGCGACAGCCCTTGGCCGTCGAGGTGTTATTTTCGAGTTGGTCAAAATGTTAATCCTTCGTGGTTCGAACGACGTCGAACTCTTCTTTTTTGGCGATGGCCCTTGGCCGTAAGGGTGTTATTTTGAGCTGGTTGAAATGTTAACCAGTTGTGGTTTGAACGAGGTCGAACTCTTCTTTTTTGCGATGGCCCTTGTCCATAAAGGTGTTATTTCGAGATGGTCGAAATATTAACCCGTCGTGGTTCGAACGAGGTCAAACTCTTCCTTTTTGGAGATGGCCCATGGCCGTCGGGGTGTTATTTCAAGCTGGTTGAAATGTTAACCCGTCGTGGTTCGAACGAGGTCAAACTTTTCTTTTTTGGCGACAGCCCTTAGCCGTCGAGGTGTTATTTCGAGTTGGTCGAAATGTTAATCTGTCGTGGTTTGAATGAGGTCGAACTCTTCTTTTCTGGCGATGGCCCTTGGCCGTAGGGGTGTTATTTTGAGTTGGTCGAAATGCTAACCCGTCGTGGTTCGAACGAGGTAGAACTCTTTTTTTTGGCAATGGCCCTTGGTCGTCGGGGTGTTATTTCGAATAGGTCGAAATGTTAATTCATCGTGGTTGTAACGAGGTCGAACTCTTCTTTTTTGGCGACGGCCCTTGGCCGTCGGGGTGTTATTTCGAGCTGGTCGAAATGTTAACTTGTCGTGGTTCGAACGAGGTCGAACTCTTCTTTTATGGTGACGGCCAAGGGTCGTCGGGGTGTTATTTTGAGCTGGTTGAAATGTTAACCCGTCGTGGTTCAAAGGAGGTCAAACTCTTCTTTTTTGGCGATGACCCTTCGCCGTCGAGGTGTTATTTCGAGCTGGTCTATAATTTAAATCGCTGTGGTTTGAACGAGGCCAAACTCTTCTTTTTTGGCAATGGCCCTTGGCTGTCGGGGTGTTATTTTGAGCTGGTCGAAATATTAACCCGTCGTGGTTCAAACGAGGTCGAACTCTTCCTTTTTGGCGATGGCCTTTGGCCGTCGGGGTGTTATTTTAAGCTGGTCGGAATATTAACCTGTCGTGGTTCAAACAATATCGAACTTTTCTTTGTTGGCGATGGACCTTGGCCGTGGGGGTGTTATTTCGAGCTGGTCGAAATGTTAACTCGTCGTGGTTTGAACGAGGTCGAACTCATCTTTTTTGGCGATGGCCCTAGGCTGTCAGTGTGTTATTTCGAGCTGCTCGAAATGTTAACCCGTCGTGGTTCAATCGACGTTGAACTCTTCTTTTTTGGCAATGGCCCTTGGCCGTAGGGGTGTTATTTCAAGCTGGTCGAAATATTAACCCGTTTTGGTTCGAATGAGGTCCGACTTTTCATTTTTGGCGATGGCCTTTGGTCGTAGGGGTGTTATATTAAGCTGGTCAAAATATTAACCCGTCATGATTCGAACAAGATCGAACTCTTCTTTTTTTGCGATGGACCTTGGCCGTCGGGGTGTTATTTCGAGCTGGTCGAAATGTTAACCCGTCGTGGTTCGAACAAGGTCGAACTCTTCTTTTTTGGCAATGGACCTTGGCTGTCAGGTTTTTATTTTGAGCTGGTCAAATTGTTAACCTATCGTGGTTCGAACGAGGTCGAACTCTTTTTTTGGCAATGGCCCTTAGCCGTCGGGGTATTATTTCGAATTGGTCAAAATGTTAATTTGTCGAGGTTGTAATGAGGTCGAACTCTTCTTTTTTGGCAATGACCCTTGGTTGTCGGGGTGTTATTTCGAGCTGGTCAAAATGCTAACCCGTTGTTGTTCGAACGAGGTCGAACTCTTCTTTTTTAGCGATGGCCGTAGGGTGTTATTTTGAGGTGATCGAAATGTTAACCTGTCGTGGTTCAAACGAGGTCGAACTTTTCTTTTTTGGTGATAGCCCTTGGCCGTCGAGGTGTTATTTCGAGCTGGTCTAAAATTTAACCCGTCGTGGTTCGAACGTGGCTGAACTCTTCTTTTTTGGCAATGGCCCTTGGCCTTCGAGGTCTTATTTCGAGCTGGTCGAAATATTAATCCGTCGTGGTTCGAACGAGGTCGAACTCTTCTTTTTGTCGATAGCCCTTGGCCGTCGGGGTGTTATTTCAAGCTGGTCAAACTGTTAACCCGTCGTGGTTTGAACGAGGTCGAACTCTTCTTTTTTTGGCGATGGCCCTTGGCCGTCGGGGTGTTATTTCGAGCTGGTCGAAATATTAACCCATCGTGGTTCGAACAAGGTCCAACTCTTCTTATTTGGCGACAACCCTTGGCCTTTGAAGTGTTATTTTTGAGTTGGTCGAAATGTTAATCATTCGTGGTTCGAACGGGGTCGAACTCTTCTTTTCTGGTGATGGCCATTGGCCGTTGGGTTGTTATTTTGAGCTGGTCGAAATGTTAATTCGTCGTGGTTCGAACGAGGTCGAACTCTTCTTTTTTTGCGATGGCCTTTGTCCATAAGGGTATTATTTCGAGCTAGTCGTAATGTTAACCCGTCGTGGTTTGAACGAGGTCGAACTCTTCCTTTTTAGTGATGACCCATGGCCGTCGGGGTGTTATTTCGAGCTGGTCGAAATGTTAACCCGTCGTGGTTCGAACGAGGTCCAACTCTTCTTTTTTGGCGATAGCCCTTGGACGTCGAGGTTTTATTTCTAGTTGGTCGAAGTGTTAATCCGTCATGGTTCGAACGCGGTCGAACTCATCTTTTTTGGCGATGGCCCTTGGCCGTCGGGGTGTTATTTCGAGATGGTCAAAATGTTAACCCGTCATGGTTCGAACAAGGTCGAACTCTTCTATTTTGGTGATGGCCCTTGGTCGTAGGGGTGTTATTTTGAGCTTGTCGAATTGTTGACACGTCATTTTCAAATGAGGTTTAACTCTTCTTTTTTGGCCATGGCCCTTGGCCGTAGGTGTGTTATTTCGAGCTGGTCGAAATGTTAACCCGTTGTGGTTCGAAAGAGGTCGAACTCTTCTTTTTTTGCGATGGCCCTTGATCGTCGGGGTGCTATTTCGAGCTGGTCGAAATTTTAACCTGTCATGGTTTGAACGAGGTCGAACACTTCTTTTTTGGCGATGGCCCTTGGCCGTACAGGTGTTATTTCGAGCTGGTCGAAATGTTAACCCGTCGTGGTTCGAACAAGGTTGAACTCTTCTTTTTTGGTAATTGCCCTTGGCAATAATGGTGTTATTTCGAGCTGGTCGAAATGTTAACCTCTCGTGGTTCAAACGAGGTCGAACTATTCTTTTTTGGCGATGGTCCTTGTCCATAAAGGGGTTATTTCGAGCTGGTTGAAATGTTAACACGTTGTGGTTCGAACGAGGTTGAACTCTTCCTTTTTGCCGATGGCCCTTGGCCGTCGGGGTGTTATTTTGAGCTGGTCAAACTGTTAACCCATCGTGTTTCGAACGAGGTCAAATTATTCATTTTATGCGATGTCCCTAAGCCCTAAGGGTGTTATTTTGAGCTGGTCGAAATGTAAACCCGTCGTGGTTCGAACGAGGTCGAACTCTTCTTTTTCGGCAATGGCTCATTGCCATCGGGGTGTTATTTCGTGCTGGTCAAAATGTTAACCCGTCGTTGTTTGAAGAGGTCAACCTCTTCTTTTTGAGCAATGGCCCTTAGCCGTCGGGGTGTTATTTTGAGCTGGTCGAAATGTTAATCCATCGTGGTTCGAACGAGGTCGAACTCTTATTTTTTGGTGATGGCCTTTGGTCGTCGAGGTGTTATTTCGAGCTGGTCAATATGTTAATCTGTCATGGTTCTAACTTGGTTGAACTTTTCTTTTTTGGTGATGGCTATTGGCCGTCGAGGTGTTATTTCGAGCTGGTCGAAATGTTAACTTGTCGTGGTTCGAACAAGGTCGAACTCTTCTTTTTTGGCTATGGCCCTTGGCCGTCGGGGTGTTATTTCGAGCTGGTCAAAATGTTAACCCGTCGTGGTTCGAACAAGGTCAAACTCTTCTTTTTTAGCGATGGCCCTTGGCCGTATGGGGTGTTATTTGGATCTGGACGAAATGTTAACCCATCGTGTTTCGAACGAGGTCGAACTCTTATTTTTTGGCAATGGTCCTAGGCCATAGGGGTGTTATTTCGAGCTGGTCAAAATGTTAACCCATCGTGGTTCGAACGAGGTCAAACTCTTCTTTTTTGGCGATGACCCTTGGCCATTAGGGTGTTATTTCGAGCTGGTCAAAATGGTAACCCGTCATGGTTCGAACGAGGTCGAACTCTTCTCATTTGGCGATGGCCCTTGGCCATAAGGGTGTTATTTTGAGCTAGTCGAAATGTTAAGCCGTCGTTGTTCGAACGAGGTGTAATTCTTCTTTTTTGGCGATGGCCCTTGGCCAACGGGGTGTTATTTCGAGCTGGTCGAAATGTTAACCTGTCGTGGTTTGAAGAGGTCGAACTCTTCTTTTTGAGTGATGGCCCTTAAATGTCGAGGTGTTATTTCTAGCTGGTCGAAATGTTAATCCGTCATGGTTCTAACGAGGTCGAACTCTTCTTTTTTGGTGATGGCCCTGGGCCGTCGGGGTGATATTTTGAGCTGGTCGAAATGTTAACCCATCGTGGTTCGAACGAGGTCGAACTCTTCTTTTTTGGCGATGGCCCTTGGCCGTATGGGTGTTATTTCGATCTGGTCAAAATGATAACCCCTCGTGGTTCGAACGAGGTCGAACTCTTCTTTTTTTGTGATGGCCCTTGGCCGTAGGGGTGTTATTTCGAGCTGGTCTAAATGTTAACCTGTCGTGGTTCGAACGAGGTGGAACTCTTCTTTTATGGAGATGGCCCTTGGCCATAAGGGTGTTATTTCGAGCTGGTTGAAATGTTAACCCCTCATGGTTCGAATGAGGTCGAACTCTTCTTTTTTGGCGATGGCCCTTGGCCATAAGGGTGTTATTTTGAGCTTGTCGAAATGTTAACTCGTCGTGGTTCAAACAAGGTCAAACTTTTCTATTTTGGCGATGGCTCTTGGCCGTCGGAGTGTTATTTCGAGATGGTTGAAATATTAACCCGTCAATGTTCGAACAAGGTCGAACTCTTCTTTTTGGCGATGGCCCTTGGCATTCGGGGTATTATTTCGAGCTGGTCGAAATGTTAACCCATCGTGGTTCGAATGAGGTCAAACTCTTTTTTTTGACGATGGCCCTTGGCCATAAGGGTGTTATTTCGAGCTGGTCGAAATGTTAACCCGTCGTGGTTCGAACGAGGTTGAACTTTTCCTTTTTGCCGATGGCCCTTGGCCGTCGAGGTGTTATTTTGAGCTGGTCAAACTGTTAACCCATCGTGGTTCGAACGAGGTTGAACTATTCTTTTTATGCGATAGCCCTTAGCCCTAGGGGTGTTATTTTGAGCTGGTCTAAATGTAAACTTGTCGTGGTTCGAACGAGGTCAAACTCTTCTTTTTTGGCGATATCCCATAGACGTAGGGGTGTTATATCGATCTGCTCGAAATGTTAACCCATCGTGTTTCGAACGAGGTCAAACTCTTCTTTTTTGGTGATGGCCCTTGGCCACAAGGGTGTTATTTCTAGCTGGTCGAAATGTTAACCCGTCGTGGTTCGAACGAGGTTGAACTCTTCCATTTTGCCGATGGCCCTTGGCCGTCGAGGTGTTATTTTGAGAAGGTCAAACTTTTAACCCATCGTGGTTCGAACGAGGTTGAACTATTCTTTTTATGCGATAGCCCTTAGCCCTAGGGGTGTTATTTTGATCTGGTCGAAATTTAAACCCGTCATGGTTCGAACGAGGTCGAACTCTTCTTTTTTGGCGATGGCCCATAGCCGTCGGAGTGTTATTTTGAGCTGGTCGAAATGTTAACCCGTCGTGGTTCGAACGAGGTCGAACTATTATTTTTGGCGATGGCCCTTAGACGTCGAGGTGTTATTTCGAGCTGGTCGAAATGTTAATCCCTCGTGGATCTAAGAGGTCGAACTTTTCTTTTTCTGTGATGGCCCTTGGCCGTCGGGGTGATATTTTGAGTTGTCGCAATGATAACCCGTCGTGGATCGAACGAGGTCGAACTCTTCTTTTTTGGTGATGGCCCCTAGCCGTCAGGGTGTTTTTTGAGCTGGTCGAAATGTTAACCCATCGTGGTTCGAACGAGGTCAAACACTTCTTTTTTGGCGATGTCCCTTGGTTGTATGGATGTTATTTTGAGCTGGTCGAAATGTTAGCCCGTTCTGGTTCGAACGAAGTCGAACTCTTCTATTTAGTGATGAACCTTGGCCGATGGGGTGTTATTTCGATCTGGTCAAAATGTTAATCCATCGTGGTTCGAACGAGGTCAAACTCTTCTTTTTTGGTGACGACCCTTGGCCGTTATGGTGTTATTTCTAGTTGGATGAAATGTTAACCCGTCATGGTTCGAACGAGGTCGAACTCTTCTTTTTTCGCGATGGCCCTTGTCCATAAGGGTGTTATTTCGAGCTGGTCAAAATGTTAACCCGTCGTGGTTCGAACGAAGTTGAACTCTTCTTTTTTGGCGATGGCCCTTGGTCGACGGGGTGTTATTTCGAGCTGGTCGAAATGTTAACCCGTCGTGGTTCGAAAGAGGTCAAACTCATTTTTTTTGGAGATGGCCCTTTGCCATAAGGGTGTTATTTCGAGCTGGTCGAAATGTTAACCCGTTGTGTTTCGAACGAGGTCGAACTCTTTTTTTTTTGGCGATGGCCCTTAGACGTAGAGGTGTTATTTTGAGCTGGTCAAAATGTTAATCTGTCATGGTTCTAACGAGGTCGAACTCTTTTTTTTGGTGATGGCCCTTGGCCGTCAGGGTGATATTTTGAATTGGTCGAAATGTTAATCCGTCGTGGTTCGAATTAGGTCGAACTCTTCTTTTTTGGCTCGAGCTGGCCAAAATTTTAATCCATCGTGGTTCGACCGAGGTCAAACTCTTCTTCTTTGGCGATGGCCCTTGGCCGTATGAGTGTTATTTCGAGCTGGTCAAAATGTTAACCCGTCATGGTTCGAACGAGGTCGAATTCTTTTTTTTAGTGATGGCCCTTGGCCGTTGGGGTGTTATTTCGATCTGGTTAAAATGTTAACCCATCGTGGTTCGAACGAGGTCGAACTCTTCTTTTTTGGCGACGGCCCTTGGCCGTTAGGGTGTTATTTCGAGCTTGTCGAAATGTTAACCCGTCATGGTTCGAACGAGGTCGAACGCTTCTTTTTTGGCGATGGCCCTTTGCCATAAGGGTATTATTTCGAACTGGCCGAAATGTTAACTTGTCGTGGTTCGAACGAGGGCGAATACTTCTTTTTTGGCGATGGCCCTTGGCCGTCGTGGTGTTATTTAGAGCTGGTCGAAATGTTAACCCATCGTGGTTCGAACGAGGTTGAACTCTTCTTTTTCGGCGGTGGCCCTTGGTCGTCAGGGTGTTATTTTGAGCTGGTCGAGATGTTAACCAGTCGTGGTTCGAACGAGGTCAAACTCTTTTTTTTGGCGATGGCCCTTTGCCATAAGGGTGTTATTTCGAGCTGGTCGAAATGTTAACCCGTTGTGGTTAGAACGAGGCTGAACTCTTCTTTTTTGGAGATGGCCCTTGCCCATTAGGGTGTTATTTCAAACTGGTCGAGATGTTATCCCGTCATAGTTCAAACGAGGTCGAACTCTTCTTTTTTGGAGATTGCCATTGGCCATAAGGGTGTTATTTCGAGCTGCTCGAAATGTTAACCCGTCGTGGTTCGAACGAGGTCAAACTCTTCTTTTTTGGCAATGGCCCTTGGCCGTAGGGGTGTTATTTCGAGTTGGCTGAAATGTTAACATGTCGTGGTTCGAACGAGGTCGAACTCTTCTTTTTGGCGACGACCCTTGGCCGTTAGGGTGTTATTTTGAGCTGGTTGAAATGTTAACCCCTCATGGTTCGAACGAGGTCGAACTCTTCTTTTTGGCGATGGCCCTTGGCATTCGGGGTATTATTTTGAGCTGGTCGAAATGTTAACCCATTGTGGTTCGAACGAGGTCAAACTCTTTTTTTTGATAATGGCCCTTGGCCTTAAGGGTGTTATTTCGAGCTGGTCGAAATGTTAACTCGTCGTGGTTCGAACGAGGTTGAACTCTTCCTTTTTGCCGATGGCCCTTGGCCGTCGAGGTGTTATTTTGAGCTGGTCAAACTGTTAGCCCATCGTGGTTCGAACGAGGTTGAACTATTCTCTTTTATGCGATAGCCCTTAGCCCTAGGGGTGTCATTTTGAGCTGGTCGAAATGTAAACCCGTCGTGGTTCGAACGAGGTCAAACACTTCTTTTTTGGCGATGTCCCTTGGTTGTATGGATGTTATTTTGAGCTGGTCGAAATGTTAGCCCGTTCTGGTTCGAACGAGGTCGAACTCTTCTATTTAGTGATGAACCTTGGCCGTTGGGGTGTTATTTCGATCTGGTCAAAATGTTAATCCATCGTGGTTCGAACGAGGTCAAACTCTTCTTTTTTGGTGACGACCCTTGGCCGTTATGGTGTTATTTATAGCTGGACGAAATGTTAACCCGTCATGGTTCGAACGAGGTCGAGCTCTTCTTTTTTCGCGATGGCCCTTGTCCATAAGGGTGTTATTTCGAGCTGGTCAAAATGTTAACCCGTCGTGGTTCGAACGAAGTTGAACTCTTCTTTTTTGGCGTTGGCCCTTGGTCGACGGGGTGTTATTTCGAGCTGGTCGAAATGTTAACCCGTCGTGGTTCGAAAGAGGTCAAACTCATTTTTTTTGGAGATGGCCCTTTGCCATAAGGGTGTTATTTCGAGCTGGTCGAAATGTTAACCCGTTGTGTTTCGAACGAGGTCGAACTCTTCTTTTTTGGCGATAGCCCTTAGACGTCGAGGTGTTATTTTGAGCTGGTCAAAATGTTAATCCGTCATGGTTCTAACGAGGTCGAACTCTTTTTTTTGGTGATGGCCCTTGGCCGTCAGGGTGATATTTTGAATTGGTCGAAATGTTAATCTATCGTGGTTCGAATGAGGTCGAACTCTTCTTTTTTGGCTCGAGCTGGCCAAAATTTTAATCCATCGTGGTTCGACCGAGGTCAAACTCTTCTTCTTTGGCGATGGCCCTTGGCCGTATGAGTGTTATTTCGAGCTGGTCAAAATGTTAACCCGTCATGGTTCGAACGAGGTCGAATTCTTTTTTTTAGTGATGGCCCTTGGCCGTTGGGGTGTTATTTCGATCTGGTTAAAATGTTAACCCATCGTGGTTCGAACGAGGTTGAACTCTTCTTTTTTGGCGACGGCCCTTGGCCATTAGGGTGTTATTTCGAGCTTGTCGAAATGTTAACCCGTCATGGTTCGAACGAGGTCGAACGCTTCTTTTTTGGCGATGGCCCTTGGCCATAAGGGTATTATTTCGAACTGGCCGAAATGTTAACTTGTCGTGGTTTGAACGAGGGCGAATACTTCTTTTTGGCGATGGCCCTTGGCCGTCGTGGTGTTATTTCGAGCTGGTCGAAATGTTAACCCATCGTAGTTCGAACGAGGTTGAACTGTTCTTTTTCGGCGATGGCCCTTGGTCGTCGGGGTGTTATTTTGAGCTGGTCGAGCTGTTAACCAGTCGTGGTTCGAACGAGGTCAAACTCTTTTTTTTGGCGATGGCCCTTTGCCATAAGGGTGTTATTTCGAGCTGGTCGAAATGTTAACCCGTTGTGGTTCGAACGAGGCTGAACTCTTCTTTTTTGGAGATGGCCCTTGCCCATTAGGGTATTATTTCTAAATGGTCGAGATGTTATCCCGTCATAGTTCAAACGAGGTCGAACTCTTCTTTTTTGGAGATTGCCCTTGGCCATAAGGGTGTTATTTCGAGCTGCTCGAAATGTTAACCCGTCGTGGTTCGAACGAGGTCAAACTCTTCTTTTTTGGCAATGGCCCTTGGCCGTAGGGGTGTTATTTCGAGTTGGCTGAAATGTTAACCCGTCGTGGTTCGAACGAGGTCGAACTCTTCTTTTTGGCGACGACCCTTGGCCGTTAGGGTGTTATTTTGAGCTGGTTGAAATGTTAACCCCTCATGGTTCGAACGAGGTCGAACTCTTCTTTTTGGCGATGGCCCTTGGCATTCGGGGTATTATTTTGAGCTGGTCGAAATGTTAACCCCTTGTGGTTCGAACGAGGTCAAACTCTTTTTTTTGATGATGGCCCTTGGCCTTAAGGGTGTTATTTCGAGCTGGTCGAAATGTTAACTCGTCGTGGTTCGAACGAGGTTGAACTCTTCCTTTTTGCCGATGGCCCTTGGCCGTCGAGGTGTTATTTTGAGCTGGTCAAACTGTTAACCCATCGTGGTTCGTACAAGGTTGAACTATTCTTTTTACGAGATAGCCCTTAGCCCTAGGGGTGTCATTTTGAGCTGGTCGAAATGTAAACCCGTCGTGGTTCGAACGAGGTCAAACTCTTCTTTTTTGGCGATGGCCCATAGTCGTAGGGGTGTTATATCGATCTGGTCGAAATGTTAACCCATCATGTTTCGAACGAGGTCGAACTCTTCTTTTTTGGCGATGGCCCTTGGCCATAGGGGTATTATTTCGAGCTGATCAAAATGTTAACCCGTCGTGGTTCGAACGAGGTCGAACTCTTCTTTTTTGGTGACGGCCCTTGGCCGTTAGGGGGTTATTTCGAGCTGGTCGAAATGTTAACCCATCATGGTTCGAACGAGGTCAAACTCTTCTTTTTTGGCGATGGCCCTTAGCCATAAGGGTGTTATTTTGAGCTTGTCGAAATGTTAACCCGTCGTGGTTCGCACGAGGTCAAACTTTTCTTTTTTGGCGATGGCCCTTGGCCGTCGGGGTATTATTTCGAGCTGGTCGAAATACTAACCCGTCGTGGTTCGAACGAGGTCTAACTCTTCTTTTTGGCGATGGCCTTTGGCCTTCGGGTTGTTATTTCGAGCTGGTCGAAATGTTAACCCGTCGTGGTTCGAACGAGGTCAAACTCTTTTTTTTTACGATGGCCCTTGGCCATAAAGGTGTTATTTCGAGCTGGTCAAAATGTTAACCCGTCGTGGTTCGAATGAGGTTGAACTCTTCCTTTTTGCCGATGGCCGTTGGCCGTCGAGGTGTTATTTTAAGCTGATCAAACTGTTAACCCATCATGGTTCGAACGAGGTTGAACTATTCTTTTTATACGATAGCCCTTAGCCCTAGGGGTGTTATTTTGAGTTGGTCGAAATGTAAACCCGTCGTGGTTCGAACGTGGTCGAACTCTTCTTTTTTGGCAATGGCCCATAGCCGTCGGAGTGTTATTTTGAGCTGGTCGAAATGTTAACCCGTCGTGGTTCGAACGAGGTCGAACTATTATTTTTGGCGATGGCCCTTAGACGTCGAGGTGTTATTTCGAGCTGGTCGAAATGTTAATCCCTCGTGGATCTAAGAGGTCGAACTTTTCTTTTTCTGTGATGGCCCTTGGCCGTCGGGGTGATATTTTGAGTTGTCGCAATGATAACCCGTCGTGGATCGAACGAGGTCGAACTCTTCTTTTTTGGTGATGGCCCCTAGCCGTCAGGGTGTTTTTTCAAGCTGGCCAAAATCTTAATCCATCGTGGTTCGAACGAGGTCAAACTCTTCTTTTTTGGCAACGACCCTTGGCTGTATGGATGTTATTTTGAGCTGGTCGAAATGTTAGCCCGTTGTGGTTCGAACGAAGTCGAACTCTTCTTTTCTAGTGATGAACGTTGGCTGTTGGGGTGTTATTTCGATCTGGGCAAAATGTTAACCCATCGTGGTTCGAACGAGGTCAAACTCTTCTTTTTTGGCGACGACCCTTGGCCGTTATGGTGTTATTTCTAGCTGGTCGAAATGTTAACCCGTCATGGTTCGAACGAGGTCGAATTACTCTTTTTTCACGATGGCCCTTGGCCATAAGGGTGTTATTTCGAGCTGGTCGAAATGTTAACCCGTCGTTGTTCGAACGAGGTTGAACTCTTCTTTTTTGGCGATGGCCCTTGGCCAACGGGGTGTTATTTCGAGCTGGTCGAAATGTTAACCCGTTGTGGTTCGAATGAGGTCAAACTCATTTTTTTTGGAGATGGCCCTTTGCCATAAGGGTGTTATTTCGAGCTGGTCGAAATGTTAACCCGTTGTGTTTCGAACGAGGTCGAACTCTTCTTTTTTGGCGATGGCCCTTAGACGTCGAGGTGTTATTTTGAGCCGGTCGAAATGTTAATCCGTCATGGTTCTAACGAAGTCGAACTCTTCTTTTTTGGTGATGGCCCTTGGCCGTCAAGGTGATATTTTGAACTGGTCGAAATGTTAATCCGTCGTGGTTCGAACGAGGTCGAACTCTTCTTTTTTGGCTCGAGCTGGCCAAAATCTTAATCCGTCGAGGTTCGACCGAGGTCGAACTCTTCTTCTTTGGCGATGGCCCTTGGCCGTATGAGTGTTATTTCGAGCTGGTCGAAATGTTAACCCGTTGTGGTTCAAACGAGGTCGAATTCTTTTTTTTTGTGATGGACCTTGGCCGTTAGGGTGTTATTTCGATATGGTCTAAATGTTAACCCATCGTGGTTCGATCGAGGTCGAACTCTTCTTTTTTGGCGACGACCCTTGGCCGTTAGGGTATTATTTCGAGCTTGTCGAAATGTTAACCTCGTCATGGTTCGAACGAGGTCGAACGCTTCTTTTTTGGCGATGTCCCTTGGCCATAAGGGTGTTATTTCGAGCTGGTCGAAATGTTAACTTGTCGTGGTTCGAACGAGGGCGAACTCTTCTTTTTTGGTGATGGCCCTTGGCCGTCGTGGTGTTATTTCGAGCTGGTCGAAATGTTAACCCATCGTGGTTCGAACGAGGTTGAACTCTTCTTTTTCGGCGATGGCCCTTGGTCGTCGGGGTGTTATTTCGAGCTGGTCGAGATGTTAACCAGTCGTGGTTCGAACGAGGTCAAACTCTTTTTTTCGGCGATGGCCCTTTGCCATAAGGGTGTTATTTCGAGCTGGTCGAAATGTTAACCCATTGTGGTTAGAACGAGGCTGAACTCTTCTTTTTTGGAGATGGCCCTTGCCCATTAGGGTGTTATTTCAAACTGGTCGAGATGTTATCCCGTCATAGTTCAAACGAGGTCGAACTCTTCTTTTTTGGAGATTGCCCTTGGCCATAAGGGTGTTATTTCGAGCTGCTCGAAATGTTAACCCGTCGTGGTTCGAACGAGGTCGAACTCTTCTTTTTTGGCAATGGCCCTTGGCCGTAGGGGTGTTAGTTCGAGTTGGTCGAAATGTTAACCCATCGTGGTTCGAACGATGTCGAACTCTTCTTTTTTGGCGACGACCCTTGGCCGTTAGGGTGTTATTTTGAGTTGGTTGAAATGTTAACCCCTCATGGTTTGAATGAGGTTGAACTCTTCTTTTTTGGCGATGACCCTTGGCCATAAGGGTCTTATTTTGAGCTTATCGAAATGTTAACCCGTCGTGGTTTGAATGAGGTCAAACTTTTCTTTTTTGGCGATGGCCCTTGGCCATCAGAGTGTTATTTCGAGCTGGTCGAAATATTAACCCGTCAATGTTCGAACGAGGTCGAACTCTTCTTTTTGGTGATGGCCCTTGGCATTCGGGGTGTTATTTCGAGCTGGTCGAAATGTTAACCCATCATGGTTCGAACGAGGTCAAACTCTTTTTTTTATGATGGCCCTTGGCCATAAGGGTGTTATTTCAAGCTGGTCGAAATATAAACCCGTCGTGGTTCGAACGAGGTTGAACTGTTCCTTTTTGCCGATGGCCCTTGGCCGTCGAGGTGTTATTTTGAGCTGGTCAAACTGTTAACCCATCATGGTTCGAACGAGGTTGAACTATTCTTTTTATGCGGTAGCCCTTAGCCCTAGGGGTGTCATTTTGGCTGGTCGAAATGTAAACCCGTCGTGGTTCGAACGAGGTCAAACTCTTCTTTTTTGGCGATGGCCCATAGCCGTAGGGGTGTTATAACGATCTGGTCGAAATGTTAACCCATCGTGTTTCGAACGAGGTCGAACTCTTCTTTTTTGGCGATGGCCCTTGGCCATAGGGGTGTTATTTCGAGCTGATCAAAATGTTAACCTGTTGTGGTTCGAACGAGGTCAAACTCTTCTTTTTTGGCGACGGCCCTTGGCCGTTAGGGGGTTATTTCGAGCTGGTCGAAATGTTAACCCGTCATGGTTCGAAAGAGGTCAAACTATTCTTTTTTGGCGATGGCCCTTGGCCATAAGGGTGTTATTTTGAGCTTGTCGAAATATTAACCCGTCGTGGTTCGCACAAGGTCGAACATTTCTTTTTTGGTGATGGTCCTTGGCCATCGGGGTGTTATTTCGAGCTGGTCGAAATACTAACCCGTCGTGGTTCGAACGAGGTCGAACTCTTCTTTTTGGCGATGGCCCTTGGCCTTCGGTTTGTTATTTCGAGCTGGTCGAAATGTTAACCCGTCGTGGTTCGAACGAGGTCAAACTCTTTTTTTTACGATGGCCCTTGGCCATAAGGGTGTTATTTCGAGCTGGTCGAAATGTTAACCCGTCGTGGTTCGAATGAGGTTGAACTCTTCCTTTTTGCCGATGGCCGTTGGCCATCGAGGTGTTATTTTGAGCTGGTCAAACTGTTAACCCATCGTGGTTCGAACGAGGTTGAACTATTCTTTTTATGCGATAGCTCTTAGCCCTAGGGGTGTTATCTTGAGTTGTTCTAAATGTAAACCCGTCGTGGTTCGAACGAGGTCGAACTCTTCTTTTTTGGCAATGGCCCATAGCCGTCGGGGTGTTATTTTGAGCTGGTCGAAATTTTAACTCGTCGTGGTTCGAACGAGGTCGAACTTTTCTTTTTCGGTGATGGCCCTTGGCCGTCGGGGTGATATTTTGAGCTGGTCGAAATGATAACCCGTCGTGGAACGAACGAGGGCGAACTCTTCTTTTTTCGCGATGGCCCCTAACCGTCAGGGTGTTATTTTGAGCTGGCCAAAATCTTAATCCATCGTGGTTCGAACGAGGTCGAACTCTTCTTTTTTGGCGATGACCCTTGGCCATTAGGGTGTTATTTCTAGCTGGTCGAAATGTTAACCCGTCATGGTTTGAACGAGGTCGAACTCTTCTTTTTTGGCGATGGCCCTTGGCCACAAGTGTGTTATTTCGAGCTGGTCGAAATGTTAACCCGTCATGGTTCGAACGAGGTTGAACTCTTCTTTTTTGGTGATGGCCCTTGGCCGTCGAGGTGTTATTTCGAGCTTGTCGTAATGTTAACCCATCGTGGTTCGAACGAGGTCAAACTCATTTTTTTTGGCGATGGTCCTTTGCCATAAGGGTGTTATTTTGAGCTAGTCGAAATGTTAACCCGTTGTGTTTCGAACGAGGTCGAACTCTTCTTTTTTGGCGATAGCCCTTAGACGTCGAGGTGTTATTTTGAGCTGGTCAAAATGTTAATCCGTCATGGTTCTAACGAGGTCGAACTCTTTTTTTTGGTGATGGCCCTTGGCCGTCAGGGTGATATTTTGAATTGGTCGAAATGTTAATCTATCGTGGTTCGAATGAGGTCGAACTCTTCTTTTTTGGCTCGAGCTGGCCAAAATTTTAATCCATCGTGGTTCGACCGAGGTCAAACTCTTCTTCTTTGGCGATGGCCCTTGGCCGTATGAGTGTTATTTCGAGCTGGTCAAAATGTTAACCCGTCATGGTTCGAACGAGGTCGAATTCTTTTTTTTAGTGATGGCCCTTGGCCGTTGGGGTGTTATTTCGATCTGGTTAAAATGTTAACCCATCGTGGTTCGAACGAGGTTGAACTCTTCTTTTTTGGCGACGGCCCTTGGCCATTAGGGTGTTATTTCGAGCTTGTCGAAATGTTAACCCGTCATGGTTCGAACGAGGTCGAACGCTTCTTTTTTGGCGATGGCCCTTGGCCATAAGGGTATTATTTCGAACTGGCCGAAATGTTAACTTGTCGTGGTTTGAACGAGGGCGAATACTTCTTTTTGGCGATGGCCCTTGGCCGTCGTGGTGTTATTTCGAGCTGGTCGAAATGTTAACCCATCGTAGTTCGAACGAGGTTGAACTGTTCTTTTTCGGCGATGGCCCTTGGTCGTCGGGGTGTTATTTTGAGCTGGTCGAGCTGTTAACCAGTCGTGGTTCGAACGAGGTCAAACTCTTTTTTTTGGCGATGGCCCTTTGCCATAAGGGTGTTATTTCGAGCTGGTCGAAATGTTAACCCGTTGTGGTTCGAACGAGGCTGAACTCTTCTTTTTTGGAGATGGCCCTTGCCCATTAGGGTATTATTTCTAAATGGTCGAGATGTTATCCCGTCATAGTTCAAACGAGGTCGAACTCTTCTTTTTTGGAGATTGCCCTTGGCCATAAGGGTGTTATTTCGAGCTGCTCGAAATGTTAACCCGTCGTGGTTCGAACGAGGTCAAACTCTTCTTTTTTGGCAATGGCCCTTGGCCGTAGGGGTGTTATTTCGAGTTGGCTGAAATGTTAACCCGTCGTGGTTCGAACGAGGTCGAACTCTTCTTTTTGGCGACGACCCTTGGCCGTTAGGGTGTTATTTTGAGCTGGTTGAAATGTTAACCCCTCATGGTTCGAACGAGGTCGAACTCTTCTTTTTGGCGATGGCCCTTGGCATTCGGGGTATTATTTTGAGCTGGTCGAAATGTTAACCCCTTGTGGTTCGAACGAGGTCAAACTCTTTTTTTTGATGATGGCCCTTGGCCTTAAGGGTGTTATTTCGAGCTGGTCGAAATGTTAACTCGTCGTGGTTCGAACGAGGTTGAACTCTTCCTTTTTGCCGATGGCCCTTGGCCGT
The DNA here is from genome assembly GCF_000715075.1 of Nicotiana tabacum. Lineage (NCBI taxonomy): Eukaryota > Viridiplantae > Streptophyta > Magnoliopsida > Solanales > Solanaceae > Nicotiana > Nicotiana tabacum. The sequence continues at coordinate 110,851,213 of NC_134087.1, read as the reverse complement.
CGAGGTGTTATTTTGAGCTGGTCAAACTGTTAACCCATCGTGGTTCGTACAAGGTTGAACTATTCTTTTTACGAGATAGCCCTTAGCCCTAGGGGTGTCATTTTGAGCTGGTCGAAATGTAAACCCGTCGTGGTTCGAACGAGGTCAAACTCTTCTTTTTTGGCGATGGCCCATAGTCGTAGGGGTGTTATATCGATCTGGTCGAAATGTTAACCCATCATGTTTCGAACGAGGTCGAACTCTTCTTTTTTGGCGATGGCCCTTGGCCATAGGGGTATTATTTCGAGCTGATCAAAATGTTAACCCGTCGTGGTTCGAACGAGGTCGAACTCTTCTTTTTTGGTGACGGCCCTTGGCCGTTAGGGGGTTATTTCGAGCTGGTCGAAATGTTAACCCATCATGGTTCGAACGAGGTCAAACTCTTCTTTTTTGGCGATGGCCCTTAGCCATAAGGGTGTTATTTTGAGCTTGTCGAAATGTTAACCCGTCGTGGTTCGCACGAGGTCAAACTTTTCTTTTTTGGCGATGGCCCTTGGCCGTCGGGGTATTATTTCGAGCTGGTCGAAATACTAACCCGTCGTGGTTCGAACGAGGTCTAACTCTTCTTTTTGGCGATGGCCTTTGGCCTTCGGGTTGTTATTTCGAGCTGGTCGAAATGTTAACCCGTCGTGGTTCGAACGAGGTCAAACTCTTTTTTTTTACGATGGCCCTTGGCCATAAAGGTGTTATTTCGAGCTGGTCAAAATGTTAACCCGTCGTGGTTCGAATGAGGTTGAACTCTTCCTTTTTGCCGATGGCCGTTGGCCGTCGAGGTGTTATTTTAAGCTGATCAAACTGTTAACCCATCATGGTTCGAACGAGGTTGAACTATTCTTTTTATACGATAGCCCTTAGCCCTAGGGGTGTTATTTTGAGTTGGTCGAAATGTAAACCCGTCGTGGTTCGAACGTGGTCGAACTCTTCTTTTTTGGCAATGGCCCATAGCCGTCGGAGTGTTATTTTGAGCTGGTCGAAATGTTAACCCGTCGTGGTTCGAACGAGGTCGAACTATTATTTTTGGCGATGGCCCTTAGACGTCGAGGTGTTATTTCGAGCTGGTCGAAATGTTAATCCCTCGTGGATCTAAGAGGTCGAACTTTTCTTTTTCTGTGATGGCCCTTGGCCGTCGGGGTGATATTTTGAGTTGTCGCAATGATAACCCGTCGTGGATCGAACGAGGTCGAACTCTTCTTTTTTGGTGATGGCCCCTAGCCGTCAGGGTGTTTTTTCAAGCTGGCCAAAATCTTAATCCATCGTGGTTCGAACGAGGTCAAACTCTTCTTTTTTGGCAACGACCCTTGGCTGTATGGATGTTATTTTGAGCTGGTCGAAATGTTAGCCCGTTGTGGTTCGAACGAAGTCGAACTCTTCTTTTCTAGTGATGAACGTTGGCTGTTGGGGTGTTATTTCGATCTGGGCAAAATGTTAACCCATCGTGGTTCGAACGAGGTCAAACTCTTCTTTTTTGGCGACGACCCTTGGCCGTTATGGTGTTATTTCTAGCTGGTCGAAATGTTAACCCGTCATGGTTCGAACGAGGTCGAATTACTCTTTTTTCACGATGGCCCTTGGCCATAAGGGTGTTATTTCGAGCTGGTCGAAATGTTAACCCGTCGTTGTTCGAACGAGGTTGAACTCTTCTTTTTTGGCGATGGCCCTTGGCCAACGGGGTGTTATTTCGAGCTGGTCGAAATGTTAACCCGTTGTGGTTCGAATGAGGTCAAACTCATTTTTTTTGGAGATGGCCCTTTGCCATAAGGGTGTTATTTCGAGCTGGTCGAAATGTTAACCCGTTGTGTTTCGAACGAGGTCGAACTCTTCTTTTTTGGCGATGGCCCTTAGACGTCGAGGTGTTATTTTGAGCCGGTCGAAATGTTAATCCGTCATGGTTCTAACGAAGTCGAACTCTTCTTTTTTGGTGATGGCCCTTGGCCGTCAAGGTGATATTTTGAACTGGTCGAAATGTTAATCCGTCGTGGTTCGAACGAGGTCGAACTCTTCTTTTTTGGCTCGAGCTGGCCAAAATCTTAATCCGTCGAGGTTCGACCGAGGTCGAACTCTTCTTCTTTGGCGATGGCCCTTGGCCGTATGAGTGTTATTTCGAGCTGGTCGAAATGTTAACCCGTTGTGGTTCAAACGAGGTCGAATTCTTTTTTTTTGTGATGGACCTTGGCCGTTAGGGTGTTATTTCGATATGGTCTAAATGTTAACCCATCGTGGTTCGATCGAGGTCGAACTCTTCTTTTTTGGCGACGACCCTTGGCCGTTAGGGTATTATTTCGAGCTTGTCGAAATGTTAACCTCGTCATGGTTCGAACGAGGTCGAACGCTTCTTTTTTGGCGATGTCCCTTGGCCATAAGGGTGTTATTTCGAGCTGGTCGAAATGTTAACTTGTCGTGGTTCGAACGAGGGCGAACTCTTCTTTTTTGGTGATGGCCCTTGGCCGTCGTGGTGTTATTTCGAGCTGGTCGAAATGTTAACCCATCGTGGTTCGAACGAGGTTGAACTCTTCTTTTTCGGCGATGGCCCTTGGTCGTCGGGGTGTTATTTCGAGCTGGTCGAGATGTTAACCAGTCGTGGTTCGAACGAGGTCAAACTCTTTTTTTCGGCGATGGCCCTTTGCCATAAGGGTGTTATTTCGAGCTGGTCGAAATGTTAACCCATTGTGGTTAGAACGAGGCTGAACTCTTCTTTTTTGGAGATGGCCCTTGCCCATTAGGGTGTTATTTCAAACTGGTCGAGATGTTATCCCGTCATAGTTCAAACGAGGTCGAACTCTTCTTTTTTGGAGATTGCCCTTGGCCATAAGGGTGTTATTTCGAGCTGCTCGAAATGTTAACCCGTCGTGGTTCGAACGAGGTCGAACTCTTCTTTTTTGGCAATGGCCCTTGGCCGTAGGGGTGTTAGTTCGAGTTGGTCGAAATGTTAACCCATCGTGGTTCGAACGATGTCGAACTCTTCTTTTTTGGCGACGACCCTTGGCCGTTAGGGTGTTATTTTGAGTTGGTTGAAATGTTAACCCCTCATGGTTTGAATGAGGTTGAACTCTTCTTTTTTGGCGATGACCCTTGGCCATAAGGGTCTTATTTTGAGCTTATCGAAATGTTAACCCGTCGTGGTTTGAATGAGGTCAAACTTTTCTTTTTTGGCGATGGCCCTTGGCCATCAGAGTGTTATTTCGAGCTGGTCGAAATATTAACCCGTCAATGTTCGAACGAGGTCGAACTCTTCTTTTTGGTGATGGCCCTTGGCATTCGGGGTGTTATTTCGAGCTGGTCGAAATGTTAACCCATCATGGTTCGAACGAGGTCAAACTCTTTTTTTTATGATGGCCCTTGGCCATAAGGGTGTTATTTCAAGCTGGTCGAAATATAAACCCGTCGTGGTTCGAACGAGGTTGAACTGTTCCTTTTTGCCGATGGCCCTTGGCCGTCGAGGTGTTATTTTGAGCTGGTCAAACTGTTAACCCATCATGGTTCGAACGAGGTTGAACTATTCTTTTTATGCGGTAGCCCTTAGCCCTAGGGGTGTCATTTTGGCTGGTCGAAATGTAAACCCGTCGTGGTTCGAACGAGGTCAAACTCTTCTTTTTTGGCGATGGCCCATAGCCGTAGGGGTGTTATAACGATCTGGTCGAAATGTTAACCCATCGTGTTTCGAACGAGGTCGAACTCTTCTTTTTTGGCGATGGCCCTTGGCCATAGGGGTGTTATTTCGAGCTGATCAAAATGTTAACCTGTTGTGGTTCGAACGAGGTCAAACTCTTCTTTTTTGGCGACGGCCCTTGGCCGTTAGGGGGTTATTTCGAGCTGGTCGAAATGTTAACCCGTCATGGTTCGAAAGAGGTCAAACTATTCTTTTTTGGCGATGGCCCTTGGCCATAAGGGTGTTATTTTGAGCTTGTCGAAATATTAACCCGTCGTGGTTCGCACAAGGTCGAACATTTCTTTTTTGGTGATGGTCCTTGGCCATCGGGGTGTTATTTCGAGCTGGTCGAAATACTAACCCGTCGTGGTTCGAACGAGGTCGAACTCTTCTTTTTGGCGATGGCCCTTGGCCTTCGGTTTGTTATTTCGAGCTGGTCGAAATGTTAACCCGTCGTGGTTCGAACGAGGTCAAACTCTTTTTTTTACGATGGCCCTTGGCCATAAGGGTGTTATTTCGAGCTGGTCGAAATGTTAACCCGTCGTGGTTCGAATGAGGTTGAACTCTTCCTTTTTGCCGATGGCCGTTGGCCATCGAGGTGTTATTTTGAGCTGGTCAAACTGTTAACCCATCGTGGTTCGAACGAGGTTGAACTATTCTTTTTATGCGATAGCTCTTAGCCCTAGGGGTGTTATCTTGAGTTGTTCTAAATGTAAACCCGTCGTGGTTCGAACGAGGTCGAACTCTTCTTTTTTGGCAATGGCCCATAGCCGTCGGGGTGTTATTTTGAGCTGGTCGAAATTTTAACTCGTCGTGGTTCGAACGAGGTCGAACTTTTCTTTTTCGGTGATGGCCCTTGGCCGTCGGGGTGATATTTTGAGCTGGTCGAAATGATAACCCGTCGTGGAACGAACGAGGGCGAACTCTTCTTTTTTCGCGATGGCCCCTAACCGTCAGGGTGTTATTTTGAGCTGGCCAAAATCTTAATCCATCGTGGTTCGAACGAGGTCGAACTCTTCTTTTTTGGCGATGACCCTTGGCCATTAGGGTGTTATTTCTAGCTGGTCGAAATGTTAACCCGTCATGGTTTGAACGAGGTCGAACTCTTCTTTTTTGGCGATGGCCCTTGGCCACAAGTGTGTTATTTCGAGCTGGTCGAAATGTTAACCCGTCATGGTTCGAACGAGGTTGAACTCTTCTTTTTTGGTGATGGCCCTTGGCCGTCGAGGTGTTATTTCGAGCTTGTCGTAATGTTAACCCATCGTGGTTCGAACGAGGTCAAACTCATTTTTTTTGGCGATGGTCCTTTGCCATAAGGGTGTTATTTTGAGCTAGTCGAAATGTTAACCCGTTGTGTTTCGAACGAGGTCGAACTCTTCTTTTTTGGCGATGGCCCTTGCCCATCATGGTGTTATTTCAATCTGGTCGATATGTTATCCCGTCATGGTTCAAACGAGGTCGAACTCTTCTTTTTTGGTGATGGACTTGGCCGTACGGGTGTTATTTCGAGCTTATCGAAATGTTAACCCATCGTGGTTCGAACGAGGTCGAACTCTTCTTTTTTGGTGATGGCCCTTGGCCGTAGAAGTGTTATTTCGAGCTGGTCTAAATGTTAACCTATCGTGGTTCGAACGAGGTGGAACTCTTCTTTTTTCAAGATGGCCCTTGGCCATAAGGGTGTTATTTCGAGCTGGTCGAAATGTTAACTCGTCGTGGTTCGAACGTGGTTGAACTCTTCCTTTTTGCCGATGGCCCTTGGCAGTCGGGGTATTATTTTGAGCTGGTCAAACTGTTAACCCATCGTGGTTCGAATGAGGTTGAACTATTCTTTTTATGCGATGGCCCTTAGCCCTAAGGTTGTTATTTTGAGCTGGTCAAAATGTAAACCCGTCGTGGTTCGAACGAGGTCGAACTCTTCTTTTTTGGCAATGGCCCATAGCCGCCGGGGTGTTATTTCGAGCTGGTCAAAATGTTAACCCGTCGTGGTTTGATGAGGTCGAACTCTTCTTTTTGAGCAATGGCCCTTGGTCGTCGGGGTGTTATTTCGAGCTGGTCGAAATTTTAACACGTCGTGGTTCGAACGAGGTCGAACTCTTATTTTTTGGCGATGACCCTTAGACATTGAGGTGTTATTTCGAGCTGGCCGAAATGTTAATCCGTCATGGTTCTAACGAGGTCGAACTCTTCTTTTTTGGTGATGGCCCTTGGACGTCGGGGTGATATTTTGAGCTGGTCGAAAGTGGTTCGAACAAGGTCAAACTCTTCTTTTTTGGCTCGAGCTGTCCAAAATCTGAATCCATTTTTGGTTCGACCGAGGTCGATCTTTTCTTTTTTGGCGATGGCCCTTGGCCGTATGGGTGTAATTTCGAACTGGTCGAAATGTTAACCCGTCGTGGTTTGAACGAGGTCGAACTCTTCTTTTTTAGTGATGGCCCTTGGCCGTTGGGATGTTTTTTTGATCTGGTCAAAATGTTAACCCGTCGTGGTTCGAACAAGGTCGAACTCTTCTTTTTTGGCGATGGCCCTTGGCCGTTAGGGTGTTATTTCGAGCTTGACGAAATGTTAACCCGTCATGGTTCGAACGAGGTCGAACTCTTCTTTTTGGCGATGGCCCTTGGCCGTCGGGGTGTTATTTCAAGCTGGTCGAAATGTTAACCCGTCGTGGTTCGAACGAGGTCGAAATCTTCTTTTTTGGCGATGGACCTTGGCCGTCGGGGTGTTATTTCGAGCTGGTCGAGATGTTATGTCACGACCCAAACTGAAGGGCCGCGACGGGCACCTGGTGCCTTACTCAACCGAGTACCAACGTAACATATCTTTCCTAACATGTTATCATGAGTAAATGAGCCAGAAAACCCGTCATGAGATAACAAGAATAAAACATAAGGGAATACTCAACATATGAAGACCCAACATGATATACAAACTAATATATGTGACATACGGGCCTATAAGGCCGACATGACCATTAGTAAACTCGAAACATAGGCCGACAAGGCCATACAAGTATCCATACACCTGACATCTGTCTACAAGCCTCTAAGAGTACATAAAATCATAAAGGTCGGGACAGGGCCCCGCCATACCAATCAATACATATCCAAAGCATACTGACCAAATAGGCAACTCCGGAGCAAGTGGAGTGCACCAACACCTTCGCTGAGCTGATAGCCTACTAGGAGGACTGTCAACCTATCAATTGAGACCTGCGGGCATGAAATGCAGCGTCCCCAGGCAAAAGGGACATCAGTACGAATATAGTACCGAGTATGTTAGGTAGGAAAGCTTAAACAAGAACAGTAATGTAAAGAGAGAGATAGAGGAGATACAACCTGTAACATCTACGTGCCTCTAGGGGTTACTGATATGAAATGCATAAGACATATATATACATAAACTTTTTAAAACATTCGCCTCTGTGGGCATCATCATAATCATATCGTACTCGGCCTCAAAGAGGACTCGGTAAAAGCATACCCGACCATTATAAGGTTCGGTAGAATTGTACCCGGCCACGTGGAGCTCGGTAAACCCAACTGATCAGTGGTTGCACAATAGGTGCCGTACCCGGCCGACTATAGAGCGGCTCGGTAGAGTAAAATAGATACTATATATAATGCATGCTAGACTCATGGAATCACCTTCTAAACCTTTTGGAGTGACTTAAGAACACTATGGACATCCATACCCTCAATATGAACCTTAGTAGGATTCAAGGATCATACACACTTGCTTAGAATAATTTTATAAGGAAAGAACAACATGGACAACCTTAGTTGCTAGGAGTAGATCCGTTATGAAGTAGCGTATTCATTTCACTTTAGATCATGCCAAAAGAAAGAAGAAAGTGTCTTAACATACCTTAAACCCGTTGAGTACTTAATCACTTCCAAGCAACTCTTCAAACAAGTCAACTCAATCTATCATAGTATAAGGAGATTCAAAATCAGTGCTGAGCAAAGGCTAAGTCTATAACTTAAGCTAGTAGCTCGTTTACGTAAATTTTGGCAGCATCTCCCTTGTAACAAGGGCCTCCTCCAATACCATATACAAACAACAATGACCAGAGCAATCCATCAATACATAATTATCAATATCAAGACACCATATAACAACAACAAGTCACAACTACATTACGACGAGCGGCAAGCTCCGATTGGAATCCGTATACCCCTTATCAATCCTTATAGACTTCTTACTTCAACATAAAAGTATCATTAACTTGATAATGAAGTCATTAATCAATGATTCCAGCCTTATACCATATATTTATAACAACAAAAATAATCCACAACTTCAACTATCCCCAACTAGCAACTTTATTCACTAGTTCATGTCTAGCCCATCCATTTAACTTAATCAATATCAAGATAACCTTAGGCACAAGCAAGAACACAATATACATACCTCCTACAGTAACTTCAAGTCAAAATCCAAGTTATATTCATTTTACAACAACCCTTAATAGCAATACAACACCATAGAAGTGACTTAAGCTAATCCAAGTATTATCTTGTAGTTTATCATTCTAACAACTTAACCAACATACAAGAAAGATTAAGCACAATTAGTAGGTTGTTATACTCATCTTATAAAGCAGCAACAACTTGGAATTTCATCCAAATACAGCCTACAACAATCCTCAATGACAACATAACCTCAAAGAGGTGTTGTTCTTCACTAGAACTAAGTTTTGATGTTGAAATATGGTGTAATCACTTTGGAATCACTTCAAACCCTTGTGGTATATGTTTGGGAGGGTTAGGAGAAGTTTGGAGACGAATATTAGTTGAAAAATGAGCAAAAATAGGCGTCCAAATCGTTTATAAATTGAAGTAGGTCAACCACCGCCTAAGTGGGTCCCATTGGGAGCTGCTTGCGCGGTCTCGCGAAAACAATAATATCTCTCTACTCCGATGTCGTATTGATGAAAGGTTTAATAAGTTAGAAACCAGACTCGTAGATCTTCAATTTGATAGGTAGAAAAACCCATGATTCCAAGTATATTTGGAGAAATTCTCAGATACATTTGACCTAAATTTCAGCAAATTTATGAATGTAACTTGTGATGACCTTTGCCAACTCTTGTTCCACAACTTGCTTGACTTCAAAATGTAGAAAATGAATATCATACGACTAAAATAACTCATACAACCTCCTTATCATGTTAAGAACCCTAGTCTCACCCCAAAGTACATGTTATAATATTCCAAACTTGTCGACTTTTGACGAAACTTATTTTCTTCAATTGGTTTAGCTTCTAAGATTTCCAACCCTCTTGGTACTCGTTATTCATGATCTTAAATATTTGTAACCTCCAAGGTAACATGATTAACTTACTTTATTTGCTTCCAAATATAATCTCATTTCCGAGCTTACATCAATGACTTACGACGTACTCTCACGTATGAAAACTTGGGGTGTAACATCATTCCCCCCTTTGGAACATTCGTCCTCGAATGTTGACTGATGCGCTTATCAGTTTCATAAACTATGGCTCTTACGAATACTTTAATGCTCATCTTTCCATCTAAGCAACTGTTTTGTGAATAAATCCAAATGCTTGGGCATTCCCCCCTTTTAGGCCTCTTTGTCACGCCATGACATGTGGTCGGAATTCTTCCAACATCGTAACATTTGCTACCTTATGTCATGCAGTATGTACGACTGTGTCCTTGTATGAGCGCCTAGCGACTCGTCTTCTCTTTTTCCTCCATCTTCTAGCCAATCTCTAAGCCTCACTTTATGAACATATACAGAATTATGACAAGTTGTCCCTCTAGGCATCTATAGGTGTACTGATGTCTTTTGCTTGGTACTTTATCGAACTTAAGACTATTTCTATCTCTTGTTTCATAGCCTTGTATATCTATACTTATGGATTTACTACATCTAGGTAGGTTATACTATACCATAAAACTTACTTCGGTTTATTATTACCGAGGTTTGCTACCCAACTCCAGGTTACTCTCTCGCTGCTTATCCTATATGTATAAATCTAAGTCCTTTAGTGCTTCCTCATTATTATTCATCTAAGAATAACAAACAAATCTCATCTCGAACTTTGGAACTTGTACCCATCTATTGTTTATTCACCTTAATGTTGATCTATAATCTATCACTGATAACTTGCAACCTCTTACGTAATACACTGTCACTAGGGCTCACATCTTATCGGGGAACATATGAAGTGATTTTCCTGATCCACCTAGGGATAATACTATACTCCAATAACCGTATTTCATTACATCCCAACGCGAGTCATCTTATGGGGGTATTCTAATCCCGTGCAATTAATGAAATCCCTTTCTCGTTAAATCATTACTCAATCAAAGGCCTAAGCATCATCCTCTTATCTATCACAATTACACCCTTATTCTACTGCCAGGGCAGCATTCCATCTCTTCTAAATGCACCTAGTCTCAGACTCCTCTGTGTTCATTCAGGCTGTACCGAGCTTTTTATTACATATGGAAATCATTAGCTCCCTTGTTTTGATGGGTTTAATCCCGAGGACATACATATTCTCGTCACCTTCTCACTCACATTTTCATATCCTTACTCCTATCTACCTAAAACCTTGTTGCTCTATAATACTTTACCTTAGGACCTACACCGATCTATTTATACTACTCACAACCTTACTTTAACTTGCTAGCACCATAAATTTCCTTTTGTGCCTTCTCACTTGTCCTTAAATGTAAGCAATTACTTTTGCTGGTCGTTTTATCACTTGTTGCATGAATACTTGGCTTATCGTTTTGCCCACGAATACTATAATTTCATGTACCTCATATGATCTCAAACATCACCTTTGATGGCTTTTTTTTTACCATTCATTAGCCATGATAGGTGCCACTTTCTTATGGAGTGTATACAATATTGTAGTGAGACTGTTGTTACAAGATCATTTACTCTTTAGCTCACTATGCTTAGGTCGAAACCTTCTTCCTTATTTCCTCAGCTAGTCTTCCATTGTAGTACTTAGGGAGACCTTCTGGCTCTTGTAAAGTTGCGAGCTTGATATATCGTACACCCGAAGGTAATTTTCGTTATTCTTACTCGCCTATAATAATCCTTAGTTACATAAATTTATGCCTTTGTGCTCGTAGGGTTACTTCTAAGCTCAAATTTTTATTGTCTCCTTAGTGGCACTCTCTCTTATTTTCATAAACCTTAAAAATGGTACCTTTAACTGCCTCAACTCCTATCTGAATTTTTTTTCAAATGATTGTGATCTCGTATCTGCGAGACTGAATTCACTATGCTGCGATTCACTACATTTATCTTGCATGATCTATTGATTTATCTGTGACCTCTTGTCTAGCCATAACTGGGCTCTTCCTGAATCAACTACTAATTACTCGTTGGTCCATATATATATATATATATATATATATATATATATATATATATATATATATATATATATATATATATATATATATATATATATATATATATATATATATATATATATATATATATATATATATATATAATATATCCTTTGTCTTAACTTATCTCTCTCCACTAGCTCCTGATGTATCAAGTGTCCATTCACACTTATTTATCAATAACATCCTGGCCGGAAACGTTTACTGCCTCTCTCCGGTGTCGTGCTTGTATAATGTTCTGGAGTCGCAACATATCTGCAGGAACTGAATAAATGCAACATCACCCCTTTCTCCTTTTTACCACATTCTTTCTTTACCATTCCATAGTTAACTGAACCGTTTAACTCCAACTTAATATCATATCACACCATATTCCCCCCTTTAGGGGAGTACTAAGATTTAGTACTACGACGATCTACCTATAGTTGTTTTACCTTTTAATATTCGGCGTCTTTTCACATTATCAATGAACCTTAATCACCTTATGGTAACCTTCTGTACCAGGGATAACTAAATTTCTTACGCACGAAGGTGACACCTACGGTAACTGGCACACTTAGTCCCTTAAGGTTAACTCTGCTCAGAGTGCTTGCTTTAGGTAAGCGACTTCCTAAATAACCTTTAAAGGTTATTCGTTTTTTGTCTATTCTATTATTGTTGGAGCACGATCTTTGAAATTCTCACGATGTCGACTATTATCAAATCATCCGGTCCCTAATTCATGTTCGAGTTTATCTTGTTCACCAACCCATACTGATTTTTATTACTCTGGGGTCTAACCTTTCCTCCTGGTAATCACGTTGAAGTCACCATCTCATTTCTCGAAATAAGAATATGACTTTATGGCTTATACTCTTTTATTACCTTAAGGCTTGTCACCTCTTGTATTTTCCTTAACTTGACTATAGACTCTGTCATCGTGTCATATTTTGAGTTAATGTTATCACCCATATATCACATCTTACTCATGATGCTTCATTTATTTTCTTCTTATTCTCCAGATAATATTTTTTTGTCTATCACTTTATTGTGAAAACTTCAACAAAAAGTTCTTTCCCTATAAGCTCCCCTAGCTTCATTTCACTGGCTATTGGGAATGCTTAACATTCTTTTTTTTTACTCGGGGCTAGAGTCATACTAAGGTAAATATTTATCCCTTCTAGGATCCCACTGCCTATCTTCTGAAATTTCTGAATATTCTAGTATTCGTATCTGATTGTACTACTCTAGAGTTCACCATCTGGGTGTCTTAGAAGGAGATCTATTACCACATTTGCACCATCTTTCGGAAACGTTAGTTAATGATAACAACCTATCCACAATTTTTGGGTTACTCTAACTCCAACTGGATCCTGATATCCCATCTTTCTCTTAAATAATATCTGTTAGCTCCCATAGAACATAACTGAGATGGGTGTGGCCAATTGTACTTACCTCTGTTATTGATGAAGGTACCAAAATGCTTATATTTCTCTGCCTGATTTGAAAATATTGATAATCTTCATTATCTGGGTGCCTCGTACCCCTCTTCACCTTACTTCTTTTACTCGTTAAAACTTGTATCTAGCTTCGGAATTCCTCATAGATTTTCACCATATTCGTGAATAGATATCCGTGCCTTAAGGCTCCTTATTAATAAGCATACACATCTTAGTACATACATGATCTGTTGAAGACCTCATATTTACTCATCATAAGCATGATGTAAAATCGAGTTCCTCTGACTCAACTCTTCCATATCCACATGCAATCTCTTACCAACTGTCTTTGTGGATGTAGGTATCGTTGTATTACGACTAAAGTCGAATTTAGGAGTTTGAATTCTTACAACTGAGCTCTACTGCACGATCTAGAGTAAGAAGAAAGAGTGACATACCTAAATGCCCTGTAGCCTCCTGCTTATAAGTGTGGTGCACAACACACCCATAAACAAGACTCTACTAGACACGGCTTGTAGACTCCCTAGGACAGAACTGCTCTGATACCACTTCTGTCACGACCCAAACCGAAGGGCCGCGACGGGCACCCGGTGCCTTACTCAACCGAGTACCAACGTAATATATCTTTCTTAACATGTTATCATGAGTAAATGAGCCAGAAAACCCGTCATGAGATAACAAGAATAAAACATAAGGGAATACTCAACATATGAAGACCCAACATGATATACAAACTAATATATGTGACATACGGGCCTATAAGGCCGACATGACCAATAGTAAACTCGAACATAGGACGACAAGGCCATACGATTATCCATACACCTGACATCTGTCTACAAGCCTCTAAGAGTACATAAAATCATAAAGGTCGGGACATGGCCCCGTCATACCAATCAATACATATCCAAAGCATACTGACCAAATAGGCAACTCCGGAGCAAGTGGAGTGCACCAACACCTTCGCTGAGCTGATAGCCTACTAGGAGGACTGTCAACCTATCAATCGAGACCTGCAGGCATGAAATGCAGCGTCCCCAGGCAAAAGGGATGTCAGTACGAATAAAGTACCGAGTATGTTAGGCAGGAAAGCTTAAACAAGAACAGTAATGTAAAGAGAGAGATAAAGGAGATACAACCTGTAACATCTGAGTGCCTCTGGGGGTTACTGATATGAAATGCATAATACATATATATACATAAACTTTTTAAAACATTCGCCTCTGAGGGCATCATCATCATCATATCGTACCCGGCCTCAAAGAGGACTCGGTAAAAGCATACCCGACCATCATAAGGTTTGATAGAATCGTACCAGGCCACGTGGAGCTCGGTAAACCCAACTGATCAGTGGTTGCACAATAGGTGCCGTACCCGGCCGACTATAGAGCGGCTCGGTAGAGTAAAATAGATACTATATATAATGCATGCTAGACTCATGAAATCACCTTCTAAACCTTTTGGAGTGACTTAAGAACACTATGGACATCCATACCCTCAATATGAACCTTAGTAGGATTCAAGGATCATACACACTTGCTTAGAATAATTTTATAAGGAAAGAACAATATGGACAACCTTAGTTGCTAGGAGTAGATCCGTTATGAAGTAGCGTATTCATTTCACTTTAGATCATGCCAAAAGAAAGAAGAAAGTGCCTTAACATATCTTAAACCCGTTGAGTCCTTAATCACTTCCAAGCAACTCTTCAAATAAGTCAACTCAATCTATCATAGTATAAGGAGATTCAAAATCAGTGCTGAGCAAAGGCTAAGTCTATAACTTAAGCTAGTAGCTCGTTTACGTAAATTTTGGCAGCATCTCCCTTGTAACAAGGGCCTCCTCCAATACCATATACAAACAACAATGACCAGAGCAATCCATCAATACATAATTATCAATATCAAGACACCATATAACAACAACAAGTCACAACTACATTACGACGAGCGGCAAGCTCCGATTGGAATCTGTATACCCCTTATCAATCCTTATAGACTTCTTACTTCAACATAAAAGTATCATTAACATGATAATGAAGTCATTAATCAATGATTCCAGCCTTAAACCATATATTTATAACAACAAAAATAATCCACAACTTTAATTATCCCTAACTAGCAACTTTATTCACTAGTTCATGTCTAGCCCATCCATTTAACTTAATCAATATCAAGATAATCTTAGGCACAAGCAAGAACACAATATACATACCTCCTACAGTAACTTCAAGTCAAAATCCAAGTTATATTCATTTTACAACAACCCTTAATAGCAATACAACACTATAGAAGTAACTTAAGCTAATCCAAGTATTATCTTGTAGTTTATCATCCTAACAACTTAACCAACATACAAGAAAGATTAAGCACAATTAGTAGACTGTTATAATCACCTTAGAAAGCAGCAATAACTTGGAATTTCATCCAAATACAGCCCACAACAATCCTCAATGACAACATAACCTCAAAGAGGTGTTGTTCTTCACTAGAACTAAGTTTTGATGTTGAAATATGGTGTAATCACTTTGGAATCACTTCAAACCCTTGTGGTATATATTTGGGAGGGTTAGGAGAAGTTTGGAGACGAATATTAGTTGAAAAATGAGCAAAAATGGGCGTCCAAATCGTTTATAAATTGAAGTAGGTCAACCACCGCCTAAGTGGGTCCCATTGGGAGCTGCTTGCGCGGTCTCGCGAAAATACGAATATCTCTCTACTCCGATATCGTATTGACGAACGGTTTAATGCGTTAGAAACTAGACTCGTAGATATTCAATTTAATAGGTAGAAAAACCCATTATTACAAGTATATTTGGAGAAATTCTTAGATACATTTGACCTAAATTTCAGCAAATTTATGAATGTAACTTGTGATGACCTTTGCCAACTCTTGTTCCACAACTTGCTTGCCTTCAAAATGTAGAAAATGAATATCATACGACTAAAATAACTCATATAATAACCTCCTTATCATGTTAAGAACCCTAGTCTCACCCCAAAGTACATGTTATAACATTCCAAACTTGTCGACTTTTGACGAAACTTATTTTCTTCAATTGGTTTAGCTTCTAAGATTTCCAACCCTTTTGGTACTCGTTATTCATGATCTTAAATATTTGTAACCTCCAAGGTAACATGATTAACTTACTTTATTTGCTTCCAAATATAATCTCATTTCCAAGCTTACATCAATGACTTACGACGTACTCTCACGTATGAAAACTTGGGGTGTAACATGTTAACCCGTCATGGTTCGAACGAGGTCAAACTCTTTTTTTTGGCGATGGCCCTTTGCCATAAGGGTGTTATTTCGAGCTGGTCGAAATGTTAACCCGTTGTGGTTCGAACGAGGTTGAACTCTATTTTTTTGGCGATGTCCCTTGCCCATTAGGGGGTTATTTCAAACTGGTCGAGATTTTATCCCCTCATAGTTCAAACGAGGTCGAACTCTTCTTTTTTGGCGATGGCCCTTGGCCATAAGGGTGTTATTTCGAGCTGGTCGAAATGTTAAATCGTCGTGGTTCGAACGAGGTTGAACTCTTCTTTTTTGGCGATGGCCCTTGGCCGTAGGGGTGTTATTTCTAGTTGGTCGAAATGTTAACCCATCGTGTTTCAAACGAGGTCAAACTCATCTTTTTTGGCGATGGCCCTTGGCCATAGGGGTGTTATTTCGAGCTGGTCAAAATGTTATCCCGTCGTGGGTCGAACGAGGTCGAACTCTTCTTTTTTGGCGATGGCCCTTGGTCGTCGGGGTGTTATTTCTAGCTGGTCGAAAAGTTAATCCGTCGTGTTTCGAACAAGGTCGAACTCTTCTTTTTTGGCGATGGCCCTTGGCCGTCGGGGTGTTATTTCGAGATGGTGGAAATGTTAACCCGTCATGGTTCGAACAAGGTCAAACTCTTATATTTTGGCTATGGCCCTTGGCCGTAGGGGTGTTATTTTGAGCTGGTCGAAATGTTAACCCGTCGTGGTTCGAACAAGATCGAACTCTTCTTTTTGGCGATGGCCCTTGGCCGTCGGGGTGTTATTTCGAGCTGGTCGAAATGTTAACCCGTCGTGGTTCGAACAAGGTCGAACTCTTCTTTTTATGCGATAGCCCTTAACCCTAGGGGTGTCATTTTGAGCTGGTCGAAATGTAAACTCGTCGTGGTTCAAACGAGGTCAAACTCTTCTTTTTTGGTGATGGTCCATAGTCGTAGGGGTGTTATATCGATCTGGTCAAAAGTTAACCCATCGTGTTTCGAACGAGGTCGAACTCTTCTTTTTGAGCGATGGCCCTTGGCTGCCGGGGTATTTCTCGAGCTGGTCGAAATGTTAACTCATCGTGGTTCGACGAGGTCGAACTTTTATTTTTTGGCGATGGCCCTTAACCATCGAGGTGTTATTTCAAGATGGTCGAAATGTTAATCCGTCATGGTTCTAACAAGGTCGAACTCTTCTTTTTTGGTTATGGCCCTTGGCCATTGGGGTGTTATTCTGAGCTGGTCAAAATGTTAACCCGTCGTGGTTTGAATAGGTCAAACTCTTCATTTTTGGCAGTAGCCCTTGGTCGTCGGGGTGTTATTTCGAGTTGGCCAAAATCCTAATTCGTCGTGGTTTGAACGAGGTCAAACTCTTCTTTTTGGCGATGGCCCTTGGCCGTATGGGTGTTATTTCGAGCTGGTCAAAATATTAGCCGCCGTGGTTTGAACGAGGTTGAACTCTTCTTTTTTAGCGATGACCATTGGCCGTAGGCGTGTTATTTTGATATGGTTGAAATGTTAACCCATCGTGTTTCGAATGAGGTCGAACTCTTCTTTTTTGGCGATGGCCCTTGGCCATAGGGGTGTTATTTCGAGCTGGTCAAAATGTTAACCCGTCGTGGTTCGAACAAGTTCGAACTCTTCTTTTTTGGCGACGACCCTTGGCCAGCTCGAAATGTTAACCCGTCATGGTTCGAATGAGGTTGAGCTCTTCTTTTTTGGCGAAGGCCCTTGGCCGTCTAGGGTGTTATTTCGAGCTAGTCGAAATGTTAACCCGTCATGGTTTGAATGAGGTCGAACTCTTCTTTTTTTGGCGATGGCCCTTGGCCGTCGGGGTGCTATTTTGAACTGGTCGAAATGTTAACCCGTCGTGGTTCGAACAAGGTCGAACTCTTTTTTTTTGGTGATGGCCCTTGGCCATAAGGTTGTTATTTCAAGGTGGTCGATATTTTAACCCGTCATGGTTCGAACAAGGTCGAACTCTTCTTTTTTTGTGATGGTCCTTGGTCGTCGAGGTATTATTTCTAGCTGGTCGAAATGTTAATCCGTCGTGTTTCGAACGAGGTCGAACTCTTCTTTTTTAGAGATGGCCCTTGGCCGTCGGGGTGTTATTTTGAGATGGTGGAAATGTTAACCCGTCATGGTTCGAACAAGGTCAAACTCTTATATTTTGGCGATGGCCCTTGGCCGTGGGGGTGTTATTTCGAGCTGGTCGAAATGTTAACCCGTCGTTTTCGAATGAGTTCTAACTCTTCTTTTTTGGCGATGGCCCTTGGCTGTCGGGGTGTTATTTTGAGCTAGTCGAAATGTTAACCCGTCGTGGTTCGAACGAGGCCGAACTCTTCTTTTTTGGTGATGGCCCTTGGCTGTAGGGGTGTTATTTCGAGCTGGTCGAAATGTTAACCTGTCGTGGTTCGAACGAGGTTGAACTCTTCTTTTTGGCGATAGCCCTTGGCCATAAGGGTGTTATTTCGAGTTGGTCGAAATGTTAGCCCATCGTGGTTTGAATGAGATTGAACTCTTCCTTTTTGCCGATGGCCCTTGGCCGTCGGGGTGTTATTTTGAGCTGGTTAAACTATTAACCCATCGTGGTTCGAACGAGGTCGAACTATTCTTTTTATGCGATGGACTTTGGACCTAGGGTTGTTATTTTGATCTGGTCGATATGTAAACCCGTTGTGGTTCGAACGAGGTCGAACTCTTCTTTTTTAGCGATGGCCCATAGCCGTCGGGGTGTTATTTCAAGCTGGTCAAAATGTTAACCCGTCATGGTTTGAAGAGGTCGAACTCTTCTTTTTGAGCGATGGCCCTTGGCTGTCGGGGTGTTATCTCGAGCTGGTCGAAATGTTAACCCGTCGTGGTTCGAACGAGGTCGAACTCTTCTTTTTTGGCGATGGCCCTTGGCCGTCGGGGTATTATTTCGAGCTGGTCGAAATGCTAACCCGTCGTGGTTCGAACGAGGTCGAACTCTTACTTTTTGGTGATGGTCCTTAGCCATCGTGGTGTTATTTCGAGCTGGCCAAAATCTTAATCCGTCGTGGTTCGAACGAGGTCGAACTCTTCTTTTTTGGCGATGGCCTTTGGCCGTATGGATGTAATTTCGATCTGGTCGAAATATTAACCCGTCGTGGTTTGAACAAGGTCGAACTCTTCTTTTTTAGTGATGTCCCTTGGCCGTAGGCGTGTTAGTTCGATCTGGTCGAAATGTTAACCCGTCGTATTTCGAATGAGGTCGAACTCTTCTTTTTTGGCGATGGTTCTTGGCCATATGGGTGTTATTTTGAGCTAGTCAAAATGTTAACCCATCGTGGTTCGAACGAGGTCGAACTCTTCTTTTTTGGCGACGACCCTTGGCCAGCTCGAAATGTTAACCCGTCATGGTTCGAACGAGGTCGAACTCTTCTTTTTTGGTGACGGCCCTTGGCCATAAGGGTGTTATTTCGAGCTGGTCGAAATGTTAACCCGTCGTGGTTCGAACGAGGTCGAACTCTTCTTTTTTGGCGATGGACCTTGGCCGTCGGGGTGTTATTTCAAGCTGGTCAAAATGTTAACCCGTCGTGGTTCGAACGAGGTTGAACTCTTCTTTTTTGGCGATGGTCCTTGGCCGTCGGGGTGTTATTTCGAGCTGGTTGAATTGTTAATCCGTCGTGGTTCGAATGATGTCGAACTTTTCTTTTTTGGCGAAGGCCCTTGGCCGTCGGGGTGTTATTTCGAGATGGTCGAAATGTTTACGCGTTGTGGTTCGAACAAGGTCGAACTTTTCTTTTTAGGAGATGGCCCTTGGCCATAGGGATGTAATTTTGATCTGGTCGAAATGTTAACTCGTCGTGGTTCGAACGAGGTCGAACTTTTCTTTTTTGGCAATGACCCTTGGCCATAGGGGTGTTATTTCGAGCTAGTCGAAATGTTAACACGTCGTGGTTCGAACGAGGTCGAACTCTTCTTTTTTGGCGATGGTCCTTGGCCTTCGGCGTGTTATTTTGAGATGGTGGAAATGTTAACCCGTCATGATTCGAACAAGGTTAAACTCTTATATTTTGGCGATGGCCCTTGGCCGTGGGGGTGTTATTTTGAGCTGGTCGAAATGTTAACCCGTCGTTTTCGAATGAGGTCTAACTCTTCTTTTTTGGCGATGTCCCTTGGCCGTCGGGGTGTTATTTCGAGCTGGTCGAAATGTTAACCCGTCGTGGTTCGAACGAGGCCGAACTCCTCTTTTTTGGTGATGGCCCTTGGCTGTAGGGGTGTTATTTCGAGCTGGTCGAAATGTTAACCTGTCGTGGTTCGAACGAGGTTGAACTCTTCTTTTTTGGCGATAGCGCTTGGCCATAAGGGTGTTATTTCGAGCTGGTCAAAATGTTAACCCGTTTTGGTTCGAATGAGATTGAACACTTCCTTTTGTCCGATAGCCCTTGGCCGTCGGAGTGTTATTTTTAGCTGGTTAAACTATTAACCCATCGTGGTTCGAACGAGGTCGAACTATTCTTTTTATGCGATGGACCTTGGACCTAGGGTTGTTATTTTAAGCTGGTCGAAATGTAAACCCTTCGTGGTTCGAACAAGGTCGAACTCTTCTTTTTTGGCGATGCCCATAGCTGTTGCGGTGTTATTTCGAGCTGGCCAAAATTTTAACCCGTCATAGTTTGAAGAGGTCGAACTCTTCTTTTTGAGCGATGGCCCTTGGCCGTCTGGGTGTTATCTCGAGCTGGTCGAAATGTTAACCCGTCGTGGTTCGAACGAGGTCGAACTTTTCTTTTTTGGCAATGACCCTTGGCCATAGGGGTGTTATTTCGAGCTAGTCGAAATGTTAACACGTCGTGGTTCGAACGAGGTCGAACTCTTCTTTTTTGGCGATGGTCCTTGGCCTTCGGCGTGTTATTTTGAGATGGTGGAAATGTTAACCCGTCATGATTCGAACAAGGTTAAACTCTTATATTTTGGCGATGGCCCTTGGCCGTGGGGGTGTTATTTTGAGCTGGTCGAAATGTTAACCCGTCGTTTTCGAATGAGGTCTAACTCTTCTTTTTTGGCGATGTCCCTTGGCCGTCGGGGTGTTATTTCGAGCTGGTCGAAATGTTAACCCGTCGTGGTTCGAACGAGGCCAAACTCTTCTTTTTTGGCGATGGCCCTTGGCCGTATGGGTGTAATTTCGAGCTGTTCGAAATATTAACCCGTCGTGGTTTGAACGAGGTAGAACTCTTCTTTTTTAGCGATGACCCTTGGCCGTAGGCGTGTTATTTCGATCTAGTCGAAATGTTAACCCATCGTATTTCGAATGAGGTCAAACTCTTCTTTTTTGGCGATGGCCCTTGGTCATTGGGGTGTTATTTCGAGCTGGTCAAAATGTTAACCCATCGTGGTTCGAACGAGGTCAAACTCTTCTTTTTTGGCGACGACCCTTGGCCAGCTCGAAATGTTAACCCGTCATGGTTCGAACGAGGTCGAACTCTTCTTTTTTGGCGATGGCCCTTGGCCATAAGGGTGTTATTTCGAGCTGGTCGAAATGTTAACCTGTCGTGGTTCGAACGAGGTCGAACTATTCTTTTTTGGCGATGGCCCTTGGCCGTCGGGGTGGTATTTCAAGCTGGTCAAAATGTTAACCCGTCGTAGTTCGAACGAGGTTGAACTCTTCATTTTTGGCGATGGCCCTTAATCGTCGGGGTGTTATTTCGAGTTGGTTGAAATGTTAACCCGTTGTGGTTCGAACGAGGTCAAACTCTTTTTTTGGCGATGGCCCTTGGCCATAAGGGTATTATTTCGAGCTGGTCGAAATGTTAACCCGTTGTGGTTCGAATGAGGTCGAACTCTTCTTTTTTGGCGATGGCCCTTGGCCGTCGGGGTGTTATTTCGAGCTGGTTGAATTGTTAATCCGTCGTGGTTCGAACGAGGTCGAACTCTTGTTTTTTGGCGATGGCACTTGGCCGTCGGCGTGTTATTTCGAGTTGGTCGAAATGTTTACGCGTTGTGGTTCGAACAAGGTCGAACTTTTCTCTTTTGGCGATGGCCCTTGGCCATAGGGGTGTTATTTTGAGCTGGTCGAAATGTTAACTCGTCGTGGTTCGAACGATATCGAACTTTTCTTTTTTGGCAATGACCCTTGGCCATAGGGGTGTTATTTCGAGCTAGTCGAAATGTTAACCCGTCGTGGTTCGAACGAGGTCGAACTCTTCTTTTTTGGCGATGGACCTTGGCCGTAGAGGTGTTATTTTGATATGGTCGAAATGTTTATCCGTCGTGGTTCGAACGAGGTCGAACTCTTCTTTTCTGGCGATGGCCCTTGGCCATAGGGGTGTTATTTCGAGCTGGTCTAAATGTTAACCTGTCATGATTCGAACGAGGTCAAACTCTTCTTTTGTGGCGATGGCCCTTGGCCGTCAGGGTGTTATTTCCAGCTGGTCGAAATGGTAACCCGTCGTGGTTCGAACGAGGTCGAACTCTTCTTTTTTGGCGATGACCTTTGGCTTTAAGGGTGTTATTTCGATCTGGTCGAAATGTTAACCTGTCGTAAATTCCTATGAGCATGATATCTACCTGTATTATCCCATAAACATGTAGCTACCCATCCCTTTCAGTAGTTATCCCAATATTTGTTTACAAGTTATTACAGATCATGTGAGTGAATTACATAAGTAAATGAGAAAATAAGAAGCTAGTCTATAGGGAGCCTTCAATTAAGCCCAGATTTCCAAAGCCTCTAATATCCTCAAATGCCTCAATTCTAGAGACAAAATAATAGTCTAGGTGCATCAAAGTTCCTTAAGGATCTCAAGGATCCCGAGCAGTGCTTACACCTAGACTTGGTAACCAAAATTGAATAAGTGCAGTGTGGAAGGGCCAGCCTCAGTATGCCAGAGTTTCGAGGGTTCTCAAGAGGATCCCAAGGCAGTACACATACTGGAGGGGCAGAACTTATTGACTTAGGAGTAGAGTGAAAGTGCTTGACACAAGTTGAAAGGTTTTAATGGAAAAATTGCATTAAAAGAGAAGTTTGTTTGAAAGTAATTCAGTAACACAACATGGGCAGTTTGAAAAAGAGTGGAGTAGTCACCTTTAAGCCAGGTTCATACACAGCCATTAGTCACAGAACCAAAGCAAGTTTTAGTAGTCAAAACAGGGGTCAAGGGATTTGGGGATACATAGGACACAAGCAAAGGTCTAGGAATTGGTATAGACGTGCTCAGAAACAGCTGACCAGACATAGTCACAGAATCAGACATAAAGAACAAACTCACATACAGGGGTGATAGGGATTTTGGGTATACATGGAGCATATGGTGGTAAACACATAGAGATAATTGGTGCAGACATGTTCAGAAACAACACAGAGGGGTAATACATTGTTCTTAAGGAAGGGGAGTACTAATAATGTAAACATCAACTACAAGTTTCACAACAAAACCATAAATAGAAGCAAACTAGAAACAGGATGAACTGAAACAATAAAAGAATTATATTGTTGTTAGAACTTTGAATTAAAACTAGAACATACCAGTAAAGAGGACAGTAAGCAAAGTGAAAGAGCAGGAGAACACAATGGTTAGCCTTGGCTTGCAGCCGGCTAACTTAGAGTAGTAGCAAGTAGCACAAAATAGAGCAGAAAATTTTAAGTGTGCGAGAGAGAGTTTTGAACCAAGAGTGTTCGTGTCTTTGTGCTGATAAGAGAGTGTGTGTATATAGTTTGAAAGCATGTAGAAAAATAAGGTAAAAATCAAAGTTCATCAGTAATTATGGAACTCAGAATCAGTCAGTTAAGAAATCAAGGTAAGTACTCCCTTTAATTGAGGAGTTAACTTCAAATGGTAATAGACATATGACAAATAAGGAAGGAAATTATATAAGGCTGAACATGACAAATAAGGAAATATTTTCTGCATAGTACAAGTACACAACATGTAATAGAGGCTAGGTTCAACATATTTCAATCAAGGAAAGACTTAAGAAATCAATTAATAGCATAATTGACCATAGAATAAGGTCAGAAAATATTCTACAACGTACAAATTAGTAGAGATATCATGCGGAATCAGTGAAGGACCAATCACAAAGATTTAAGGATTCAAAAATAGAAGATAGTACTGATTTAGCACCACTTTATAAGAACAAACACATGGTAAGCAAAACCAGAACCCCAAGAGGTCGAGTAGGACAAGAATCATATATATAAAATTAGGGACTCTTGTAGAGCATAGTCTAAACTAGTAAGCTAAGCATGATACAAGTAGGAGAAGTGAAGACTCAGAACATTGGTGAACAAAATAGGGCAAAATCACACAATAGGCAGGGATAACCACAATTAGGAACCCTAACAAGCAAACATATGGCAAATTCATAGAATCATAGAAACATACAGATTAACTGAACACGTTATCAAACAAAACTCAGAAACCCAAGATTGGAACTAAGAAATTAGGGGTTTTAACATAAGCGAGTTGAAAAAGGAGTAAAATCATAGAATCAGTCAAAATATGCAAGGGATAGAAGTTTAAACATAAAGAATCGGTTTAAACAAAGTGTAGAAGAAGTTCCGAAAACTCTAGTTTGAGAAGAAGGTAAAAAATACTTGAAATCGATGATTTCTGTAAAAGAGATTCAAGAACAGTGTAAAAAATCAAAAGAACAGACTCAAATTATTTAAAAATCGTATAGATCTAGGGGTTTTAAACAAAAATTAGGTTTTTAGAAGAAACCCAAGTAGAGATGGATGAACATGTTTAGAAACCCAAAGATCGTAACAAATACAGTGTGATTTTGCTTGAAATCACACTGGAGTAGCCATGAACAGCCAGATAGAAAACCCTAGATACAAGCCGGAGTGGCCCAGGGCCCTTGAAGGCCTCAGAGAAAATGAGCATGGCAATAAAGGAGCCATTAGAGGCTTAGGAGTTGAGGGTTGGTCACCGGAGAAGACCGAAGAAGGAGGCAGTGGTTGAAGGGAGCTAGGGTTAGGTTGGGCGGTTGAGAAGAGAGGATACAGAGGCGGTGGTATTTGGAAATGAGGGTGTAGTTAGAATTAAAAAGGAAAGGAATTATGAGGGTCGTTGATCTAAAAGATCAACGGCCAGGATTTAGCGGGTCTTAGGTCGGGTAGGCGGATTTAGGACTTGGGTCGGGTGTTTTAATTTGAAATTGGGCTGGGGTTGGGGTTCGATTTGGGCTACCATTGAAAGCCAATCTGGCTATATTTTAAATAGTCACTTTCCCCCTATGTAATTTATAATAAATAATAAATAATTTCTGAAAAATAATTTTATGTACCAAAATGATTTAAAAAAGGTATTTAACATTTTAAAAATATAGGAAACCAATTTTACGCATATAAACTATAATTATACATTAAATGGGCTAATATTGCAATTATATGCAATTTAGCTTGAAAAATATCAAATGCAATTATAAAAATGCATAAAAAATATATTAACCATATTTTGGCATAAATATATAAATATATAAATTAAATGACTAAATCACCATAACAATAATTTGGGAAATAATTATTTGGGTCTTATGAATAAAAGGGACGGAAATAAATCAATTTAAATCCTTAAATTTATGGAAAAATTATAAAAATCTTGGGCACGCTTATATATGCATGTATATGCTATTTTGAAGGTATATATGCATATAAAAAAATATAAAAAAAATTGGGTATCAACAAAGATCTACTCCACTTCATAACTAAACTACATGAGAGGTCCTTCAACACACCCATAGCTCGAGGCCATACGCCAACTCAAGACAGAAGTCAAGCACCCAATAGTCCTTGCTATATCTCCAACAAACTCTTCTTGTCATATTCGAATAACCTGAACACATCTCGCAATCAAATCATACTCACCTCATAGTCATCCAGTCACAAATCCCACCAATAAGGTCACAAACGGGCATATAAGTCCCAAATGCACATGCTCACATAATCGGAATCTCAATGCTCAAGTTACAGTCAAAACCCGGCCTCAAGCCCTCCAGACTGGCCCAAAATCGACACACAAGCTGTCGATGCACAGCTGATACCGAGCGCTCATGTGTGCACACAAATATGTGAAAGGAATTCAAGGAGTTACGCTTCAAGCTGAATCAATAACGCACAATACGTTTTCAAGAATGTGGAATTTTCTTAAAGGTTCTGCAGCCTCTCGAAGAAAAGTACATACGTTTTCGTACCGATCCGCAAGACTCTACTAAACCCACTCATGACTCGTGAGACCTATGTAACCTAGGCTCTAATAACAACTTGTCATGACCCAAAACTAACCCTGTCGTGATGGCGCCTAACGTGGTACTAGGCACGCCGACACACTACCAAAACCAATCAATATTTTCATTTTAAGACAAAACCAAAGCTATTTAACAATAAACCTGCATAAGGAGTTTAAATCAAAACAACAGTGCGGAAAGTCCGACATCGGGGTGTCACTAGTCATGAGCATCTACTACAACTGTCTGACAATATCAAGACTAACATAGCCTGGAAATAACTGAATACAACTAAGGGAGGATAAGGAGGGAGAAAATCAGGCTACGATCGCTAGGTAGCTACCTTACTAACTACGATGGACCTGCCACTGAGTAATCAACACGTTCTACCAGGTTTAGAAATACCTGGATCTGCACACAAGATGAAGGGAGTAATGTGAGTATGCCAACTCAGTAAGTAATAAAAGTAAATACAAACTGAGCAATATTGACGAGCAATAAAACATATACAGTTCATATCATGAAATCTCGGTAAAATACAGTATGATTTTAAAATCAGGGTTTTGAATCAACTCAGCTCATTTAAATCCAGTTTTAGTAAAACCATTAAAACATCTTTCAACAGTTTTCAACGAACCAATGAAACAATGAGTAAAAATGATGAAGACATAAACAGCCCATCGGGCAAAACTCACTCGTATATAACCCCTCGAGCAACATAAATCAAGAACAACCCCTCGGTGAACATCACCCATGAACAGCCCCTCGGGCAAACCTCACAGTCACTCATATACAGCCTCTCGGGCCTTACCTCACAATCGCTGGTAAATAGCCTCTCGGGCACAACATGAATCAAGAACAACCCCTCAGGCAAAACATCATGTCACTCACTCAGGGTACCCGCGCTCACTGGGGGTGTACAGACTCTAAAGGGGATCCTACAGCCCAAGCGCTATAACAAGCAACCTCATGACATAAATCAATCAGGCATTCGGCCTCATAACAAGACACCTCGTGGCATAAATCAATCAGGCCCGCGGCCCCACAAAAATTATGAATCAATAACAACATGCTGCGGCGTTCAACCCGATCCCATAATACCTCACAATACAGGCCCTCTACCTCACTCAATCAGAAACCTCTCAAGCCACTCGGGCTATCAGTAAAACAGGATGCTCAGCTAAAAATATCATTTTATGCATCAAAACGGAGTAATAAAGACTGAGTTATGAAATCAATAAACACAGCATGACTGAGTATAGATCTTAAATAAAAAATAATGAGAGGATAATAAGAAAAATCCCTAAGGGTCCAAATAACTCAAATACATCAAACAATGTTAAAGGAACCAATCCCAATCGAAAAAGTCGAATCTTTAATCAAAAGCTCATAATCGGCCAAAAAACCCAACCTGGGCCCGCATTTCGAAACTCGACAAAACTCACAAAATCCAACAACCCATTCATTTATGATTCCAACCATACTAGTTTAATCCAAATCGGACTCCGTTTGGTCCCTCAAATCCTCAATTAAAACTCTCCAAAACTCAAACCCTAACTCCCTCAATTTCACTTTGAAATCATCAATCAATTCCCAAATATGATGATGGATTCATGAAATATAACCAAAATCGAGTAGAGAACACTTACCCCAATCCATATGGTGAAAATCGCCTCCAAAATCGCCCAAATCCGAGCTCCCCAACTCAAAATATGATCGAATGAACCAACCCTTATTTTATATATTTTTCTGCTAGTTATTCTGCCTTGCTTCTCATGCCAAATGATCCCGAAAACTCACTTTTAATATCTCCAATGGATTCCTTGTAAAATTTTATTTAAGTTAGGCTCTTGAATCACTCCATTTGACCTTATATTGAAGGAGATATGTTGGTTTCAATATTTAAAAATAGTGCAGCTTTTAAATACGAATTCTGTGGCAATTTCGTAATTAATCTGAAAAAATCTGACAACCCAATTCTTAGTAAAATGACCATAAAATTCTCATACAATGTCCAAATTCGACGGTCTTTTTGCTATGGCTCCATAATTACGATACGGGTCTAATGCTTCAATAAAAAAAAATCGGAGCTCATTTGCTTAATGTAATACCATTTATACTTGAAAAACGACGTCGAAATATATATGTGCGATCCTTATGTTGTCTGTTGGAAGATCTTTTTTACAAGTGAAATATATATGTTGCAATTTAAATTTGGGTCACTTAAGAGAGTGGGCTTGACTGTTACAAGGGTGAACGCGACATTTGCAGAAGATTTGAAATACTAGATGGTCTGTGTTGCACGAGCTTATGAATGATTGAGTCTAATCTTACTATAGTATTATGGCAGTAATAGAGTATATGCATTATGAGTTATTGTATGTTTTGATCTATGGCTTTGAGCCAAGTGGGGAGTCTACTATTGATTAATTGATTGCGCGGTTATGTGCTATGTTGGTTCCAGTTTGAGGCGTACAGTTGAATCAGTTATGTCTTACGGAGGTTGAGACCGAGGATGGATCGAGTAAAGGAAATTTCAATAAAAGGTTTGTTATGCTTTATGGGTGTATGAGAATCATGGAATGACTTGAGTTGTTATTGGTAAAGGATGTACGGTGCATAGAACATGAATTTGTTTCGTTGCATTAAAGTGGGGTTACTTATTTAGGTGTTGATGCACTAATGTGGCACGAGTTGACCGGTTCATTTGGTCAGTCTAATTGAGGTTTGAGCAGAGTGTATAACTCCCGAGAATGGTTTTGAAGGATTCAAGATCTACATGTAGTAATTGTGAATCTTCAGGATGTATATTTGGCTAGAAATAGGGGTTTACATTGGAGGGTGACAAGGCTTGTGGCATTTCTATATCATCATGGATTCTACACATCGTATCAGGAAGGTGAAGGCAATGGCTTTAGATTCGCAGGAAGTCTCTTCAAGGTAAGCATTTTGAATCTGGTGTTTTTGGGGATATTTGAGAGAGTATTCAGCTACTAGTGAGCCTTAGACGATGTGGTTTTATGCTTGGGTCTCGTGTGATGAGTCTGGATTGAGGAATTATGGGATTATGGCAAGGAGAAGTATCAATTTGAAGGTAATTTAGAAGGAACTAGGATCAATAGGATAGCTTGGTAGTAGGCCGGATCGGCATGGTAAGGATATGATTAGTTCTTTGGATGATTACGAGGTAATGAGTTTCTGCAGGTGTTTCTTGATAATGATCTTGGGTTTTAGTGGCCTGTGTAGCTTGGTTGAGTTAGAAGGACTCAGTCATGGCGGTTTAGTTTTGTGCAAATGGAATTTGGAGAGTTCCTAATGGTTTCTACCATGGTTAGAGATGTATATTTTCTACGAGCGTGAGGAGCATGGGATGTATAGCGGTTTTCTTCTAGATGGGATCAATGGAAAGTTCTTGGCTAGTTGAGTATGTAGTTGCTTATGGCTCGGAAGGGATATAAAGTTCTCATGTCTATCCTAGGATGGTATGGTATATGCGGTATGTGGTGTAAGATTGAGATTTGCATGTGTAAGGTCACGGTTCAGTTCTAAAAGGAAGGTCATAAAATTCTTAGGCGGCACGGGCAGCTTCAGATGATTTGGGAAATGATATTACTAATTGGTGTGGCTTGATGAGGGTATACGTTTCAGAAAAAGGGCAATGCGATTAAGTTAATGATACTTCATTAGTATTGCGACACTCTCTTATTGGATCGACTGTTGATATTCGAGTTTGCTTGGTGGCACAGAAGAATTATAGAAGTACCTCTCATGGGATGATTAGGTATTAGAGGTGTGTTATATATTCGGACGGTGAAGTTGGGATCGAATATGGTGATTTGCGTGCGGTATGGATTTGGAGACAGGGAGTTCTCATAAACAGGTTAGGTCGTGGTTGTGGACCGCGTATATCGGTCTTGTGTGGTAAGTATTAGAGGTTTGGAGGCCTGAGTGGATCCTTGCTGCTTAGTATGCTAGATTTTGGTGTGATATTGGGCATAGACTGGTTGTCTCAGTGTTGTGTTATTCTAGGCTGTTACGCTAGGGCAGCAATGTTGGCTATGACCGGAATGCCACAGATTGGGTGACGAGGTTTGATGGATTATGTTTTCAGTAGAGTGGTTTCATTTTTGAAGACCCAATAGATGGATGGGAAGGGTTATTTCTCTTATTTGGCCTCCGTGATGGATGTCAGTGCAGAGACTCCTACCATTGATTCAGTTCCGGTGATGAGGGATTCTTCCGAATGTGTTTCTTGTTGCTGGGCATGTCATCGGACAAAGTTGTTGATTTTGGTATTGATTGGGTGCCGGGAACAGTATCGTATGGCATCGGCAGAGTTAAAGGAGTTGAAGGAGCAGCTTCAGGGACTCCTTGATAAGGGGTTCATTGGTAGGACAATGTGGATGTGTGTTCTAACTTGAGTCGGCTTGGTTGACTCCGAGTTGTATTGTTGAGGGATGTGTTGATTCAATTGTTTTTGAGCTTATTAGTGACCTGGGGAGATCTATGAGTTACCTTTACGTGTTGTGAGGCGTTGGGATTTGTTGGTTATAGGCACATGTGGTGCGGTTTTAATTGGGGTCTCTCAGTGGAATTCGAGTGGGAAGAGTATTGGGTGTTGCTCGGTGGATGGCGTATCGGTTGTGTCCTTTCGGGTTTGTGTAATGTTATGTCAATTGCTTCGTCGTGGTTATGATGATTTGCTTTGGTTCTAGACATCAAATTGCGCGTGGTTGTCAATTTTGAGCATAGTGACTTGAGGTATTTCATGTGGACGAGTGTTTGGATAGGGTCGCGCATTGCAGCGAAGTTATGTGGAGATATGATCCTTCGGGTTAGATTTGTATGTTATGTTTCTACGATGTGTGACGGTTTCTCAACATTGTGTGTGGTGATACTGGTGAGCTTGCGGTACATCTCTCTCATTTGAGTCATTTTCATGATTTGAGTACGATCGGATTATTGCTTATTGGTGCGTGGATTGCACAAGTTGTGGCTTTAGATTGTTTTGATGTGTCATGTAACCGGAGTAGTTGTGTGGGATTAGATGAAATCATTGGGATCTAGAGTGAATACGAACGGACTCAGTTTCAGCATGTCGGAAAGATAATATGGATGTTCGACTCAAAAATTAGCTATGGTCCTTGCCAAAGGAGAAGTAGCTTCACGAATGGTTGATCTGAGTAATGGTTATGACTTTCTATGTGTTTCATTTATCATTGGAAGTATACGGAAGTGTTGGAATGAGGCTTTATTTGATAAGAGGTTTATTATCGATATTCAGTTATTCTAAGCAACTGCTGTGATCAGAAGTTATCGCTACGA
Organism: Nicotiana tabacum; assembly: GCF_000715075.1. NCBI lineage: Eukaryota > Viridiplantae > Streptophyta > Magnoliopsida > Solanales > Solanaceae > Nicotiana > Nicotiana tabacum. The sequence continues at coordinate 110,819,932 of NC_134087.1, read as the reverse complement.
GAGTTTGAGCTATGTGGTATATCATGTAATTACATCTGAGGTTGCAGGTATGGTTTGTTACAGCTGGTTCAGACTTATTCAGAGTATAGATGTGAGATTCTGATATTGTAGATGTTTTGGAAATGTGGTTCTAAGGTTTACAGGCTAGGTTGGATTGCAAAATTTCAATTACATAGTGTTATCGGACCTATATGAGATAGGGTGACGTGAGATCACCCCCGGGTATGTGCATGGTAAGGTTACACAGCGATTTGATGATCTTCGGAGCAACTTTGGGCACGTTCGAGGGCGAACGTATGTTAAAGTGGGGGAGGATGTAATGACCCGACCGGTCGTTTTGAGCTTTTGCATTTCGCTCGCCAATTCTCAGGCATGACTAGCCCTGTGTGCTGTATTATCACTTATGTAAATCATCGGTTTTGGTTTTTAGGATAATCAGAATAGATTTGGAAGAACAATTCTCAGTTTGAAGTTTTAAATTTGAAAGGTTTGACCAAGTTTTGACTTTTTAGTATTCGATCTCGGATTTGGATTTTTATGATTTTATTAGCTTCGTTAGGTGATTTTGGACTTGGGAGCGCGTCCGGAATGTATTTTGGAGCTCCGTGGTAGATTTAAGCTTGAATTGGCAAAATCGGAAATTTGGCATTTTCCGATTGGCAGTGGAAATTTTGATATTGGAGTCGGAATGAAATTCCGGAAATTAGAGTAGGTCCGTTGTGTCATTTGTGACGTGTGTGCAAAATTTCAGGTCATTCGGACAAGGTTTGATAGACGTTTTGATCGAATTCGGAAGGTTTGGAATTCTTATGCTTGAATCCAAGGGTGATTCGATGTTTTGATGTTGTTTTGAGCTTTCCAAAGGTTGAAACAAGTTTTAATGATGTTATGGGATGTGTTGGCATGTTTGGTTGAGGTCTCGAGGGCCTCGGGTGAGTTTCAGGGTGGTTTCGAACCATTTTTAGGCCATTTCTAGTTGCTGGTTTTTGGCTTCAGGGGTGTACAGTGAGTTAGCATAGATCTGACCGCTTTAGCATAGAGAAAATTTGGAAAAATGAAGTTGTGCTATGCGATCGCGTAAGTACTCCCGCGATCGCATAGAGTAAAATCTCTGCTGCATTGACCCGACTTTGGAAGCTTATATCTCACAATCTCTAAGGAATTAGAAGATGATTCAAAAATGAAATTTGTTTCCCTTGATGTCTAGTTTTCAAAAAGTTAAACCAATTGTAATTTGGAGTTTTGTATACAAAGTTATGATCATTATACTAGAGTTTATCCGGAAGAGTTGGAGAAGGCTGTTGGAAAAAATTTGTTCTACGCGATCGCGTGGGAATGGTCGCGATCGCATAGGGTAAAAGAAGGGCTGGAAAAATTTGTGTTTTTCTATCGCATTGGTTTGTCTGCGATAGCATAGGGTAAATGTCTGGGCAGATTATAAAGTACTCTATTTCGATGATTTCTCCCATTTTTGCATTTTTGGAGCTATGGCGGAGTTAGGCGATTTTTGAAGGGATTTTCAGAGAATTGATTGGGGTAAGTATTCTTCACTCAAATTTAGTTAAATCTCATGATTATGTCTTGATTCTTATCATTTAATTTGGGAATTTCAGGTGAAAATTGGGAAAAATGGAAGAAGGTTTGGAGAGTTGATTTTAGGGATTTGGATGACCATTTGATGTCGGATTTTTGTAAATTTGATATGGGTAGACTCGTGAGCGAATGGATTTTTCAGTTTTGTAATTTTTATAGGATTTCGAGACGTGAGCTCGGGGGCCGGGTTTGAGCCAATTTCGGGATTTTTGAGTTAATTTGATTATTTTCGCTTGGGCTTTGTTCCTTTAGCGTATATTGATCATAATATACTGACTTTTGTTAGATTTGGAGCATTTGAAGGCCGATTCGAGAGGCAAAGGTATCGCGGGCTAGAGTTTGGACTGGATAGAGGTAAGTAATGATTGTAAATATTTGTCCTTAGGGTATGAAACCTCGGATATTTCACATTGTTGTGCTTCTATGAGGTGACAACACGCTAGATGACGAGCGTGGAGTCATGCACCGTTGGGGATTGTGACTTAGTCCGTACTGTATGACTGTTAAGTCACGTATTTGATTGAAAATTGTTTGATATCATTGTGTTTGGAAATTATTACCATGTTTTGGGTTGAATGCCATATTTGGGATTTGTGCCAATTGTTTTGGACCATTAGGGGATTTTTACTTCTATTCCTCACTGTTTTTACTTCATATTTGTACTCAGTCATGCTGTATTCTACTATTTTCATAACGCAACCATATTTACTCTGTTTTGATATTTTAAATGATATTTTGGGCTGAGCATCATGTTTTACTGTTGCCCGAGTGGCATGAGAGATTTCTGACTAAGTGAGGCCGAGGGCCTGTGTTGTGAGGATATTATGGGTTCGGGCTGCGCGCCGCAGCAGTGTGGTACTGATTTATGATTATGAGGCCGAGGGCCTGATTTGTTTCACCACGAGGTGGCTTGATATGAGGCCGAGAGCCTGTTTGATTATGCCACGAGATGGCTTGTTATTGCGCTTGGGCCATAAGGGGCAAGGAGTCTGTACACCCCTAGTAAGCAAGTGTACCCAGTGTGAGTGATATGTTGTAGCCCGAGGGACTGATGTTTCATATTGATGCTCGAGGGGCTATTTTTGATCCGTGTTTGCCCGAGGAGCGGTTCTTGTTTCATGGTATGCCTGAGGGGCTGATTACGAGTGATTGTGAGGTAGCCTGAGGGGCTGGTTCTGTTGATATTATGCCCGAGGGGCGGTTTATGGTACATATTTTGACCGAGGGGCTGTTTACGTTTCTATCGTTTTTACTCATTGTTTTTATCACTCGTTTGAAACTATTGAAAGTTGTTTAAAAAAAGCTTTACTGAAACTGAGCTTGATTTACGAAGAAAACGATTTCTGTACTGTTTTGGAAAGGTGCATTTGTTGTAGCGTTATGCTGTGTTTTACGTATTTTTTTACTGCTCAGTTTTCATTTACTTTTATTACTTACTGAGTTGGCGTACTCACATTACTCTCAGCACCTTGTGTGCAGATTTAGGTATTTCTGAACCCGGTAGCGGGTTTTGATTGCTCAGTGGCAGTGTCATCGGAGTTGGCAAGGTAGCTGCCCGACGTTCGCATCACTGCTTTTCTCCCTCTTGTCTTCCTTAGACTGTATCTAGTACATTTTTAGAATCTTTGTTGTATTAAGACCTTAGTAGATGCTCGTGACTTGTGACACCCCGATATCGAGCTTGTGTATTTATTCTGCATTGTCATTTAGACTTACATTATGAGATATCTAATTAATTAAAGGCTTGAAAATGATTGTTATTGATTAAATGGTTAATTCGGGAGTTGTGTCGGCTGACCTAGTTTCACGATAGGCGCCATCATGACCGGATCGATTTTAGGGTCGTGACAATAGTGAAAAAATATTACTGTGTTTGCCATAAATATTAGTCGCCATGAAATTGCTTTTCTCTTTCTCACTAATACTGATCTCAGTGTCGCGCCTCTTTGGGAGCATTTCTTCGCCGTCCACGGAGATTCCTTCAATATTTGCATCCACGCAAATCTACCAAATAGAATAAGAATCATGAAATTAATCCATGGGAAGATACCTATAATCATTTTACCGTGATCATTATCCAAATCTGATCAAACGTTTAGGCAACATGGACATAAACAACAGTCACTAATCAACAAATTGGAAAAAGAAACAGAAGTAATTGCAAATTGAATCTAACACAAAGAATCAAGAAGAAATCCCAAATCTAAACGTTTCTGAGACGATCAATAAAGTTGCGAGGTAAATTTGATGTTTGTGGCAAGTTTTTTTCTCGCAATAGATCTGGAAAATTAGGTTGTTTTATCCTGGAAACTACTCTTTTAAAGTAAGACTTTGTAACACGGTCATTCAGTTTTCACAAGTTACTTCGTAAAGGAAAAATACTTTTTTTGGTATTTGCGGCAATTATCTTATTTATAAATAAGATAATAATTTTTCAGGTCTATAATAAATTAAATAAAAAAGCTAATGAAAAAACATGAGCGTCCAATTTTAAAATTCTCTGTCTAATTAAATAACATGCGAATTGGCGTGGGAATTGGAATTGGAGTCTATTTCTTGGAATGGGAGTAACTATATTTTTTTTTTTAGTTTTAAAAAAGATCTGCCCAAAAACGTGGGACCAAGCTGTGAATAACTGAATTGGTAAGTTTTTTTCTATTTTCAAAATTTTTTGAATCTCCAAAGTTATTGGAGTTTTGTCATAAAACTTGACAGTGTGGATATGTTGTTTTGGCACTTGGCATAATATCATTGATTTGCCTTTTCTTTTCTATATTAATTAATAGAATCAACAACAAACTCATGTATATTCTCACAAATAGAGTTTAGGGAGGATAGTGCGTACGAAAACCTTACCCCTACTTAGTAAAAATAAAAATCTTATTTTCAATAGGCACCCGACTTAAAAAGAGTGGGAAGAAGAAGACGGGAAAGAAGAGGAAGAAGACGAGGGGGAAGAATAAAAACTAATTTTACTCCTATAAATAAAAAAATAATTTTATAAGAGAAATTTACATTTGACTTACTCCTATAAAAATTAATATAATTAAAATAACATTTATAATTGACTACAAAATCAAATTTTCTCTCGGTATGCGTGAACAATCTCTCATCTACCCCTCTTCCCCCACCCCCACCCCCCAAAAAAAACAAAAAAAAATATCTCCAGCAAGTGACCCTTGTTGACCAGACCCCAAAATAAAAAGGAAAGTAGATAGACAAGTGATCCATATTATATTTTCTAAATCAAATTTTCTCTCAGTATGAGTGAACAATCTCTCATCTACTACAAAATCAAATTTTCTCTCAGTATGAGTGAATAATCTCTCATCAACCCCCCTTCCCCCACCCCCACCCCCAAAAAAAAAAAATATCTCCAGCAAGTGACTCTTGTTGACCAGACCCCAAAATAAAAAGGAAAGTAGATAGACAAGTGATCCATATTATATTTACATGGTGATTAAACTATAGGTTAAGTATTGATCACTGAAAATCATTATTAGCCAAAAAACGTTCCATCTTTTTCTATCTCATTCCCAAGTTTTCCCCCCTACTTGGTTCAATCAGTTGTTCACAGTCAGAAAAAGAACAGCAGTGTTTACCCCTAAAAATAGATAACAATTGAATTTGTACGCGATTTTAAGAATTTATGGAACCGTTTAATACAAATGATTAATAACATAAGGTAAGCACATACAAATTAGAATAAATATCCAAGCCAATAATGATAATGAATCCGAGCTCGGTTAAAGGCTTAACGAGAAGCTCGCCTTCGATTTCGAACCAATGTTTATGAAGAACTTATGAACCAAAACAAAGGCTTGGAACAATGCTTTAGAAATAGGGAAAAATAGATGTATATTGCCTTTGTATGCGTATTACAATGTGTTTAATGAATAATCGACTTCCCTTTTATATAGTAGGGAAATTTTCCCCGAAGTACAATTCTAAAAAAGGTAAAAATCTTCCCTTTTATGTAGTGATTTGGGTTGGTCAAGATGGACTGACTCATTAAATGAGTCATTGCCCAACTCTGCCTAAAGTTCGCTTGGGTTAACATAAGCAAGGCCGACTCTAATGTGTTGAGTAGTAAGGCTAGTGCCTTACAACTCTGCCCTATTTTTTTTTTAAAATAATAGGTTTATAGGTATTTAAAAAATAATATTTAGTACTATTAATACAAAAGTAGAGTTTTTAATATAAAAGGAAAAAAACTCTTTAGATACATAAATAATGTAATAATTTGACTTACTTAAACAAGAGTGGATGAATAGTTTTTCCAAAGTTTTAATTTTTCACTTCTTACTCCTCTTTAGATAACGTGTAAAAAATTTACTCTTCCTTTCTTAATTTGTCCAAGTCAATCTTTCTTTTCTCGATCTCTTCATATTTCAGAAAACCCAATATATTTGTTGTCTTTCTCTTTAATATTCTTACTCACGTTCTTTCTCCAAGAAATTTAAGCTTCTAATAGTACTATACTTCTATTGCTCGACAAAATCTTATTTAAAATTAAAATATCTCAAGAAAGATTAATTGAGTTGGCTATATTATCAATTAAAAATGAATTATTAGGGAAGATTGATTATAAAAAAGATTATTAACAATTTTGTATCTCAAAAATCTAGAAAAATAGACTTTAAATAAAAACATATCGTATAACTTTCTTTTAAAAATTTAGGCCTCACATTAAACTTTGGCTTTAGGCCGCGAATATACTTGAGCCACCCCGGAACATAAGATGGGTCAAGATGGGCTAAACAATGAGTGGTTGTAACCCAAATCATTGCAATATTCTCAACTTTTAAACAAGTATATATAAAATATTCCCACATATATAACAATGATTTTTATTTTTGTTTTTCATAAATATCGTTATGGAATGGTTTATGATGGTGAATTTTTATTTTCTTTTTTCCTGTTGCTTCGTGTCTTATGTTTTCGAATAAATATCAATTCATGCCTAATGATTTCTTTTCTCAATTCAATTTTAGAACTTTATTTGATAGTTCTTTATCTTATAATACTAACAAAGATCAGAATAATAAAAAAATAGTAAAATTACAACTTCCCCCACCCACCTCCCACCACCCCAACCCCACCCCCACCCCCACCCGAAATAGAAATATTATTTATATTACTTTCTTTTCATATTGTAGATAAATTATTTTCTTTTTCATTTCAACAAAATGAGTATTTTCTTTTTATGATGTGAAAAACATATTTTCTTTCATTTCAATAAATAAGTACTTTATTTTCATAATATAAAAAGCTATTTTCTTTTTCACAAAATGGGTACTTTCTTTTTATGTCGTAGAAAAAATATTTTCTTTTATTTTAACAAAAATAGTACTTTCTTTTCATGTTGTAGAAAAAGTACTTTTATATTGTTTCAACAAGAAAAATAGTATTTTCTTTCTAGTTATGAAGCTCAAATTTCAACGTTGTTCTTTTGTAAAAATAAAGCAGCACATTAGTGGGTTTTTGAGAATTTCTAAAAGAATAATTGAATTGTTGAAGAAAAATAGAGTCCTGAAAACGTTGGATATAGGAGGGGGAGGAGAAGGGGCTAGAAACATGAGGATTTGGGTGGAGGGGATTGAGGAGAGTAGCATATAAAATTATTTTCCTAAAAAATATTTTCGACTCTCTAACCAAACACTATAGTTTTTCACTCACCAACCAAACACTCTCGTAGAAGCTTTAAAGGGCAATTGCTATTCATGGGTCAGTTTGAGCTGAAATCATGGGCTGATTTGGGCTACTAAAAATAAATGGGTTTAATTGGGTTGTACCCAAACTTAGTCCATTATTAAAGTAGCTCATGCCCAACCCATTAAAACTCGGGCGGATTGGACGGATCAAAGGGGTTTGGACCCCTTTTGGCACCCTTGCTATATATGCATCAACCGCCCATTCGTTCTATCACGATCCAAAATCCACTATAGGCCGTGAATCTTTATTTCCTAGAGGCAAATGCATTAAAAATAATTCAGAGTCACGTACAGTTTAATTAAAATATAAAGTAAAAGTGTTTCAATATAAAACAATCTATAAATAATTTCTAGAACAACCCCCAAAATCCGGTGTCACAACTGCATGAACATCTGCTAGAAGGTACAATAATATTGCATCTATCTGAGATACAAGTTAGAAAGGAAAATATAAATAACTCTAATGGAGACTCCGTATGCTGCGGATCGTAATATGGGATGTAGCTCACCGTAAAGTCCTCGCAATAGATGTGCCTTTCCATCCAAAAGACTATAAGAAATATATACATGCACAATAAGTACAGAAGCGTAGCATAAGTACATAAATTAACGCATACCCAATAAGTATCTAGCCTAACCCCGGAGAAGTAATGACGAGGGGTCGACATCAACACTTACTAGTGGTCCGATATATCAAGTAAAGTAGAAATTAAACAAGTATGAGACATGATAAATAAATAATGTAAACAAATATAGGTACGTTGTAGGATCCTTCTCTGAACAGTAGCACACAAGCTCTCAATTATCGGTTACCTCCTCAACTAGAGTATATATAAAATAGTCCCTACCAGATAGGTCGTCACAACTCAAATCAGGAAAATTCACGGATACACTGGCTTCTTCTCAAATATTACGCACGATTTTGCCGAGGCGAACAGCCCGATCCGTAAGAGTGTGATACATGATTCTGCTAAGGCGAACTGCCCGATCCTATAAGAATATGATATTGCCGACGCGAACGGCCCGATCCCATAAGAGTGTGTTACAATATCCTGCCAAGGAAAACGACCGATCCAATAAGATTATGATACTTTAACGGGTCCTTGACCCCACTCGAATATACGTGTGAGTTATGAAATTTAAAGAAGCTTTTCGATGAAAACGCACAACACGAGAGAAATTCGTAAGGGAAGCACAATTATTCCGCGGCTAATCAAGTAGCTCATCAAATCTCTTACAATAGCGAGCCCATCACTCTACGCAAGCCTAGTCTCAGGTCGTAATGCGAAATCAAGTAACTAAGCAGGCAAGAATAACTCAACTAGTACAAATAAAGCATGACAAGAATCCTAATCTACCCGAACATAATCAGGAATTCTAGCATGCACACGGACACCCGTCACTTCATACGTGCGCAACTCCCACAACATGTAGTATATAACAAGAATAACACCTACGAGGTAATTTCCCCTCACAAGGTTAGGCAGGAGACTTACCTTGCTCCGAAGTTCCATAACTGGCTCCAATGCCTCTCTAACACTTCAAACCAAATGCCCATAAATCCAAAACTAGTCAAACAATCATGAAAACCAATAAAAATATACTCCAATATAATAATTAATTAATTTATAACAATTCTTAACTCCGCTTGAAAAGTCAACAAAGTCAACCATCGGGCCCACATGCCCAGGTTCTGAAAATTGTCGAAGATAAACTTTACCCATAATGTTACGAACTCAAATATATGCTACAACAAAAATGATCTTTAGCGGCAATTTATTTTCTTTTTAGCGGCAATAATAATTGCCGCTAATACCATTACCAGCTATTGATGTTTTGCCGTTGTATCCAGCATCGCTAAAGATTTTAGCGGCAATTTTACCAATTGTTGGTAAAGACACCATTTATTGTTGCTAAAGGTCATTATTTTTAATGGCAACTATTTACGGGCAATTCCAATAGTCACTAAATCTGCCTAAAATATATGCTAGCTTATACATTTAGTGGCATTTATTATTGCCGCTAAAGATCAATTAATTGATGTGAAAGAGGAATTATTTTAGGCAGTTGTAATGGTGACTAATACTACTCTTAAACTTTTCTTTATTGATATCCTTAATAGCTTTTCTATAGTTGACAAAAAAAATTATAAAATAAAACATGCTAATGTCAAATCCATTGAAGCAAAATGTATTTCATTACATTCAAAACAAATACAACTGCTAATTTATCGTTTGAAAGTGTAAATACATAAGAGGAGGAAAATAATTTGAATCCAATACATTTTCACGTCTAACAAATTTCTTCATTCCTTGATCATATGGAAGTTTTCCATATGTGCCACACGTACTTGCACAAGCTTAAAGATCCATTTGTAAACCGAAATGATGGGCTAGATTGCACCAGATCAAACCTTATTATGCACCAGGATAATGAGCTACATTTCACTAGATCAACTTCTCAAATTGCACCAACATGATACAAGTTTTGTGCATGCTATTAATGCATTTTTGAAACCAGATCTGAAATTCATAAATGAACAATTAGCATACTAAATATGACTATGGTTCAGTGAAATATTAATAAAAGAGTGACAATTTGTTCACTAAAAGAGAATTTGGTCATGACATTGAAGTTCCCATGATCCCTTGCGTTAGTTGCATCAATATTTTTTGTGATTTATCTAGGCTTGCACGTCCATGATCTGCAGACAAAGTGTATTGTCATGATCTTCAGTATGAATATTATCTAACAAATGAAAACTTCACAAATCAAATACATCAAGTTCAACTTGCTATGAATTAAATATTAATTGTTTCTTAGTAGCAAGCAGATGCTATATATCTATTGAATATACTACAAGATCAATAAACTGCAACTTCACAAACACGGTTTTCAGGTCATGAAAACATATTTACTAGCAGAAAAAGTCAATCTGATGGAAGAGCAAAACAAGATTGAATCTCATCACACATATGGAGAATGATCAAAATAGCTAACCACCAAACTAAAATTGATAAGTAAAGGTAATTAATTAATAATATCCTACTACCAAGATGGTACTAAGTCAGTATAAAAATAAAGCTGAATTATTCCTTTCATATCTTACCACAAAAGACAAGAATGCAACATATTTACTAACTACTTACTTAAGCAAAGCTAAATTAATCCTTTCATATCTTACCACAGAAAGACAAGAATGCAACATATTCACTGAATTTTCATGAAAAATTTATCTTGTTCTCACCTCTGATATTAGTAGTAAAGCTTAAAAGGAATTCATGATGAAATTATTAATTCTTATGTTACTTCCAAGTGACAGTGTCTTCCTTTAAGTTTCGGTGGTACTTTCTTGTCACACAGGACTCATATGCGCACGAACCAAAGATAACCAAAAGCACATAAAATGTACGATAACTTAGGAAAATGCAAATAGTAATGTAACTGAAAAGCAACTTAACATCCTGCAAACATTAGCAAAATTATGTTAATCCTTTTCAATTGAGGAATTCTTCAACAAAATAATATAATTAGACATACGATATAATAAATTACTCCTCCATCCTAGTTTATGTGATGCACTTTGACTAGGCACGAAGTTTGAGAAAGAAAGACTTCCGAAATTTGTAGTATAAAATATGTCATAGATATTTGTGTGGCTATATATCATCTCATTAAGGGTAAAATGGTAGGTTTAAAATTAAATTATTTCTAAATATTATAAGGTATCATTCTTTTTTATACAAACTAAAAAGGAAAGTGCATCACATAAATAGGGACAGACAAAGTTCGTTTTTTCAAGCAGTTCCAGATCTGCCACTTCATAGTAAGATAGATCGATAACATTTACTAAAAGAATATCTGCAAAACCTTGTACACAGGCTTGATAGATGCATCCATGATACTTGAAACTAATTCAACCGAAGTCAACCAAGTGAAAAGTATTCTAACCAAATCATCTTATAACTAAAATTACTATGCATACTTTTAGATGTGAGAGAATATAGACTTGGTTTATTACCGATAAATAGATTTAACAGTCATTTGGACATATAAGCATAAGCTTATAGAAAAGCCAGAGTACCTCATACAGCAATAAGGAGGAATCACTTTCTTAGAACTCAGTGATACTTATGATTTCTCATATCCGAATTTCCACCATTCTCCCTCTTCTTCAACTACTTCACGTAGGGCCTGAAACTGAAAGATAATGAAACTAACAAGTTTAAATCTCACATTGGGCTAAATAACCAAAAGAAAACACGTAAAATTTCTATCAAATGAGTACATAAGTCTCTGTACCCATTTCAATATTCGGGTAATACTCTCATATGTTCCAACATGCTTGACTTTCCTATTTCTAAAACTCAAACTAAATGAATTTGACTAATATGTTAAAATGAATGTTTTTGTCATATGAACATGAGGATAACTACAACTATATATTTTCTAAATATAAAAAAAATGCTAGTAACAGGTTAAACAATTGCTTTAAACGATTTAGTTATGTAATTAGACAAATTTAGAGTATATTTATTTTTCAAATTTAACAGTGAAGTGACCAATTTCATTCCAAGTTTACACTGGAAAATATTATTTTTGTTGAAAAACTATAATGAAAGAAATTTACTAATTTTCAAACATCCATCTTTTAGAAAAAACTTTTATGTGAAAGAAACATTACCACAAGGAAATCTAGTTTACCTTACAATAATGCCATGGTAACATAAAAGGAAAAATTGCTCCAACAAAAATCTCCGTGAAATACCAATTGTAATCTATATACAAATGATTCACCATCACTGCTTTATTTTTGTCTGGGAAAAAAGAAGTAAATTCTCCTACAATAAAATGAAGGTAATTATTGGTATATAAATTGTACTTACCATGACCAAATTAAATGCATATTTACTTGTATCTATCAATTTTGAAGTTTATTTGTGACTTCTAGATTTTAGAACGGCCATCAACAATAAGAAATTAATACCTAAAGAAAAAGAGATAGAAATAGAGAGAGTAGAGAGAGATTACTAAGTGATATTGGCTGGTGTAGTGAGAGAGACGACAATGCGATAGATGAATCAAGAAACCCTAGTTCTTCTATGACTTACCGTGGCATAGAAGAATCCTTTGGGAAATTGTGGGTGAATATGTGTGCGGCAAAAGAGGGAATATTTCATTGATGAAATAATTGGAGGGAAGTAAAAATTAATACACTAATTTTTACCAAATATTTGGAGGGAGGTCAAAACTTAAAATAAGTACTCTGTTGTGCACATTTTTTGCTGGCCATTATTTTGATTTTCCGCTAAACAAGCATAATTTTCCGACAAATGTTCAAATTCCGGTAATAATTGCTTGTGGATAGGGGTGTTCATAAAAATCCGAAAACTCGAACCAAACCAAACTGACCAAAAAAATCGATACTTTTTGGTTTGGTTTAGTTTTTGGTTTTGAAATTTAAAAACCGATCAAATTTCGTTTGGTTTTGGTTTTAATAAAAAAAACCGAACCAAACCGAATATAGGAGTCGCTATTTTAAATTTATTATTACACCTATATATATGTATACTTTTATACAAAGTTTCAAAAAATTTATTGTAAATGTTAATCGTTTGCACTTTTAGTACAGGTCTTTACCTTTATATTCTAGTTTGATTGGTAGTTTTCTTTTGTTAAGTGTAAGAATCTATTTCATGTTAAAAATAATATATTTTTAATTGAGTCCTTAAATTATTCATCACTATTTGATTCAATTATCATCAATACCTCTTGGTAAATAATAGATTTCTCAAAGGGCAATCGATTTGATAGTGTTTCATTGAAAATGTGGTCGCCGAAATATGTGTTTGGTAGTGTATGTCTTATATTTAAAAAAAACCGACAAATAACCGAAAAATCGAAATACTGACATAAACCGAATCAAGAAAAAACCGACTTAATTGGTTTAGTTTGGTTCTAATATTTGAAAAACCGACTTACTTGGTTTGGTTTCTTTTTAGGGAAAAATCGATCCAAACTGAACCATGAACACCCCTACCTGTGGAGAACAAATTAGCGGCAACTAATTTATTGCCACTATATAATTGCCGTCAAAGACCATTTTTGTTGTAGTGATATGATTTATTCCAAATTTCACATCCAATTTCGTGGTAATAATTCAGAAATATCAAATTCTAGGTTTTCTTCTAAAGCTCCACAATTTCTACAAAATTTCATGAATTTACAAGCCTAAATTCATATATTTAACTCACAACTTATAGAATTCACTTACCTCATGATTGACGATGAAAATGGTGCTCCAAAATCGCTCCAAGGCCGGATCCCATGGAAGAAATGAAATGAATGCCAAACCCACGTACTTAACAAAGCATTATGCCCAGCTATCATCGCACCTGCGGGAACCGGCGCATGCAATCACCTGACCGCATCTGTTGTTCCCGCAGGTGCGGTCCAAACATCGCATTTGTGAACACCCCCTGTCTCCAACACTTCACTTTTGTGGACAAGGGTTCGCTTCTATGGAATTCCTCCGGTTTTGCGCTTCTTTATCTCAAGACCCTTTCTGATTCTGTGGAATGCCCTTCTCAATTGCGAAAGCACACCTGTGCTTGAACCTTCGAATTTGCGAAAAAAACCAAGCCTCCTCGTCTCTTCGCTTCTGCGCTCCATTGCCCGCATTTGCGAGCTCGTAGATACGGAAGTAGTCTCGCACCTACGGCCACTGCCAGCTCGCCCATAACCGTTTCTGCGACCCCCTTGGCCACTTCTGCGGCTCCGCACCTGCGGCCAAATCCTCGCAAGTGTGGTTACACCAGATCTGCTATCACCAGAAATTGCTTAAGGCCAAATTCTCACTCCGATCCCAATCCGAATCAAACTCGAGGCCCCGAAGACCCCATCCAAACATACCAATAAGTTCCAAAACATATAGCAAACCTATTCGAGGCCTAAAATCACATCAACAAAATCAGATCTTATGAATCAATGGCCAAAACCTTTCTTTAAACTTTCAAACTTCCAAACATCGACGAACACATCCGAATAATATCAAAATATTTCGGAATGACGTCAAACTTTGCGTAAAAGTCATAAATCACTCTACGAACCTATCCCAAGGCTCGGAACTCCAAAGGGACATCGATAACACAAAAATTCACTTCATATCAAACTTAAGAAATCCTTAAAATTTCGAAATGCCAACTTTCCATAATAAGCATCGAAATGGTCCCGGAGCACCCGGTACTCAACTCGAACATACGCCCAAGTCTGAAATCATCATACAAACCTATTGGAACTTTCAAATCCCGATTCCGAGATCGTTTACTCAAAAGTCAAAACTTAGTCAACTCTTCCAACTTAAAGCTTCCGAATTGAGAATTTTCCTTTCGAGAAACTCTGAACTTTCTGATATTCAATTCCGACCATATGTACAAGTCATAATACATGAATTGAAGCTACTCAAGGCCTCAAACCGCATAACGACATGCTAGAGCTCAAAATAACCGGTCGGGTCATTTCATTTTCCCTCACTTAAACATACTTTCGTCCTCGAACGTGCCAAGAACGGCTCCGTAGTTGCTGTAAAACCACTACTCAACACCTTGTGCATCTACCTGTGCCACCACAACCCAGGTGAATACGCTAGCTCGAGCCAAACTGAAGATCCTCCCTTTCGTTTAGCCAACAAGCCTTAGGACCAAATTGTGACCTCCGAATTTCTCCACAAGACCGGATTCTAATATACAAGCACCGTATCAATCTTTACACGCTGAACCAACACATGATCATGCACCTAAGCTGACATCACAAAATGCATCGCATAACTCACTTGCCCATGGTAGCTTCCTCCAAACACACAACTACAAATTCACTAACCCGACACCCGTAGTATACCTCATAACATATATAAGCCCGGTCTCAACCCTAACAATACTGCAACGATGAAAGAGATGTGCAGGAACTCATAACCACTGATCATATTAATAACTCACAGAGTTCTATGCTTGACAAGAACCGTTACCTCATTCTGAACTAAATAGTGACATTTCCCCTCTAATATACCTTATATAAATTTGATTGCACTAATTTTAGGTCTAATTACCTCATCTCACCCAATACAAATTGTCGGGCAATAAGCCACCTCAAACACCGCCAAAAATCTCACATGACGCCATCAATGTGCAAACAAAATACAACTCGAATATGACATAAGGAAGAATGAACTTTGGAAAAGAACTACCCAGCTCGCGTAATGACTAAAATGGCTGAACATATGCTATGAATCTTTCTCGGAGAGTGAGAAACAAAATACACAAAATAAGTATAGGGAATCGTACTCAACATTTCACTGTTGCGGCGTGCAACTCGATCCACACACGATACTGTTGCAGCATGCAACCCGTTCCAAATATCATACCCATGGCGGCGTGCCACCCGATCCACATATCACAATCAATCAGGAAATACCCATCGGGCCATAATGCTCCTACCTATGGAATGCCCAAATATTGACCACAAGCACGCCAAGTGCATAAATACGACTTTGGGGAGATGGTTAGCGCCACGCACTACAAAAACTCAAGCACGACTAAAGTGCAACAACGACAAGCTACACCAGACCACAACACACGTGCGGATAATCAAGTTGTCTCACAACCGGTATGGCATAATATAGTATTACAGAGAATAGCTGACGACATGAATAACGCCCAACACCCGAAAGCTCCTCCAGAATCAGTGCTATGCTAAATGAACACATCTAACCTTATCTGATATAGAGCATACATTCATATTAAGTCTACTAGAGGACCTCAAGCCGACTCCGATCATCCATACCGGGCCACTAACCTTCCAAGGATACACAATGACCCTATTCATGACACATAAGAGCAGCCGTCAAATCCGGAACAAATACATAGTCCACAAACAAAGGAATAGAGCGCGTCCCAGTCATAACCTCTCCCATTGGCGACAGTACAAAAATTTCCATACCTGTTTTAAATCTCTAACAATCGAATAACTAGCACTTCATGCTTATACAATCTTCTCGTGGGATGTACCCCCATAACCATTCGCACTAGGTAGTAAAATCTGAACATTAATGGCCATCGAACATAATATTTACATAGTGCTAGTCAAGCTTCCGCATTTCTATACCCGACACTTCTTCCACAAAACAAGACATCCTTAGGCTGCCTGAAATTGGTGCTAGCATACTCTGAACATCTGAAATCTTCCCCATCCCCTCCGAGCTCGTGACATTATTATCAAAACCAAACTGCAACCTTGGTCTTCAACTCCCAATTTCCCTACTGCTCACTGCACCTAACATGCCGCTACGAGAGAATTTCATCATAACCCCTGAACCACCAGTAGAATAAACACTTCGTCGGCTAGAACCCCTTTTAATCCACTTATTTCAGAAGAACAATTGCAGCACGCCACCTAATTCCCATAACCGTAGAAAATCAAACCTCAAGTTGTGGTCTAAACCACCATAATTCTTTCAGGATTCATTTACACAAAACAAGGTCATCAGAATCAAATACTTCCAAATTAATAAGCTTACAATTGCTGTCAAGCCCGCACGTGCAGCCACAGATCACCTGTATACTTCACCATATCGAAGGAACTGATCATTTCCACAACCATGCTGGTTTGAATTTTTGCTAACTGGCCCAATTTAAACCAAGTTACTCTTGACTTGCCTTCGAATAATAGTTCTACTCAAACACATAATGGACCTCAAACAATATTCATCCCGAGTGACCCAAATCACGAGACCACATCGCCTCAATACCCATCAGCCATCTTATAACCTCCTTATGCACTCAATAGTACCTCCCACTGATACACACATTCTGGAAGACCTCTTGCAAATCCAAAGTTGTTCCTCCCATTTCCCTAACAATGCACCGTAGACCCGATGATAACATAGAAATTCCCCAAGTGTTCTTCACACTCTGCTACAAAACCCAGTCCCTAGCCACATATGAACCCAAAATCTTTGAACACCGCACTTAAATTCTCGAACCTATTAGAACTATTATTTAGAGTCACCAACTCTCACTTGGTCCTGAATATATAGCCAAACTCTAGTGCTCTGCTAGCACCTGAACACTTTCAAAGATGCAATCGGATGAATTCTTTTCCTTGTACATCACATTTACAAGAAGCATACATTCTAAATCATCCCCAACATCTGCACATGAATCAATAAGGTGAAATGTAACACATATACGTCAAATTTCCTCTTAGTCATAACTAATCCACCAATGCACCAATACCAAGAAACTACACAAGCACATCACCGCGTGACTCTCTCATGGACGCTGGGCTCCTCTACTTAGCTTTATGCTACAACCACATAAATCCAAACCACACAACGACCTCTTCTTCCCAGTTACCATGATCCCACACTGTTGCTCCACTAAATTCCTCATAATTTTTTATTGGACTAATCATAACACATCCTGAATTACCCGCCACAATTTTACACTCGATCTTCTAACCAGAATTCCCTTTTTTTTAAGCGATCCAAACTCACCTCGCAGTACATTCATCCCCTGTTGGGAAGAGAGTAGAACTCTTCATAGGAACCTTATCAAAATCACGCAAGCGTTAGCCTACTCACAGGAGATAGCCCACATGTATAACCTCATCTCGACCTCCTCTAACTTCATTGCTACAGTTGCATTCATCACGAAATCAACTAACCTCCCTGGGCCCACACTAATCCGCCATCCATAAAAATCCTTTCATTCATCAACATCACCTGAAGGTCCAACAACATGTTATCAAGCCCTTCTCGCCACGTTCAAAATTCCTAAGCATAGAAACCACCTCAGAGATCATCTCCCTCGAACCATCAACACTGGAACACCAATTCGATCCTAAAGTCGCAACACACAACCATCTCTGATAACTTCTTCTTAGGTACCATCTCACAACAGCGTGCCTAGAGGCAAACAAATGAAGATCCCCATGCCGATAGGCCTCAATGCATTCAATCAAGGACTGCGATACCATAATATTAAAAGAGTTCCACCAAATTCGGAGATGTCAAATCTCGATTGTAGGCAATACCAACACTGGGCAAAAAAGATAGAATACTCCTCAACAAGGTGGCGATAATGATCTGCCCGCATCCACAGGAAAAGTATCCAGCACCGTATCTGTTGTATCTTCACAGCTCTCCGGTGCCTAATTGATAGCAAGCACTCCACATCGTATAAGCATTAGTAGAAAGGAAATGAAGGCATAAGCCTCAATTGAATCAAATCGCACGACGAAGAATCAAGAAGGAAAGTGCTCCAAACAGCCATGTAGCCTCTTGAAGATAAGTACAGACGTCTCCGTACCGATCCGCAAGACTCTACTAGACTTTCTCATGACTCGTGAGACCTAAGTGAACCTAATGCTCTGATACCAAGTTGTTACAACCCAAAATCCGCTATAGGTCGTGATGGCTCCCAACGTCGCCGTTAGGCATGCCCATACTTATTTATTCCTAGAGGCAAATGAATTAAAAATAATTCAGAGTCACGTACAGTTTAATTAAAATATAATGTAAAAGTGTTTCAATACAAAACAATCTATAAACAATTTCTAGAACAACCCCCAAAACCCAGTATGAGCATCTACTAGAAGGTACAATAATATTACAACATCAGTCGGGGATACAAGTTAGACAGAAAAATGTAAATAACTCTGATGGAGACTCCGTATGCTGCGGATCGTAATATGGGATGTAGCTCACCGTTAAGTCCTCGCAATAGATGTGCCTTTCCATCCAAAAGACCATAAGAAATATATACCTGCACAATAAGTGCAGAAGTGTAGCATGAATACGTAATTCAACACGTACCCAGTAAGTATCTAGCTAACCCTAGAGAAGTAGTGACTAGGGATCAACATCGACATTTACTAGTGGTCCGATATATCAAGTACAGTAAAAAGTAAACAAGTATGAGACATGATAAATAAATAATGTAAAAAAATATAGGTACATGGTACGATCCTCCTCTGAACAGTAAACACAAGCTCTTAATTATCGGTTACCTTTTCAACTGGAGTATATATAAAATGGTCCCCACCAGATGGGTCATCACAACTCAAATCAGGAAAACTCGCGGATACACTGGCTTTTTGTCAAATATTACGCACGATTCTACCGACGTGAACGACCCGGTCCTATAAGAGTGTCTCATGAAGTTGCCGAGGCAAATGGCCCAATCCCATAAGAGTGCAACACATGATACTGCCAAGGCGAACGACCCGATCCCATAAGAATATGATACTGTGAGATGAATGACCCGATCCCATAAGAGTGTGTTACAAATAGTAAGTGAGCATAGTAAGGTAAAGCATAAACTAAATGTAGAAGTAAGATAGTGTGTTAAATAATCAAAATCCATGAGTGTCTACTAAAATTCCTAAACCCCGGTGTCACAAGTGCACGAATATTTGGTAGAATATGCAATACTCCCTAAGAACTACTGTTTGAAATAAAATAGACAGAAATGATAAAACATGTCAAGAGAAGGTTCCGGTGTTGCAGAATAGAACATGATAAGAGGCTCAACACTAAGCCTCGGGGTATTGGGGATGCACGTCTGGACGAACTCCAGATGCACCTGCCTCACAACCTGCACAATATGTGCAAACATGTAGCGTAAATACGTAAACAACATGTACCCAATACATATCTAGTCTAACTTCAAAGAAGTAGTGATGAGGGGTTGACATCGATACTTACTAATGGGCAATATACATAATGTACAAGAATATTAAATAGGCATGAGATCCAATATCAATAATGGATTACGAGGCAACAATTAAATAATTCTTTAACAACAATACCAATTAAAAATTTGCAAATATCACGTGATAATCTCAACGAGTGAGGGGACAACATGTATTTATAAATTCTCAAGTCATGAGAGACATATCAAGTATAATCAGACTCCGAGTGACAACATGCATGAGTTATGCCGAGGTCGTATGACCCGATCCATAATAATCGTGTACATACACTACCGAGGTCGTATGGCCCAATCCAAGGATGTATCCCATAATATATATAAATATTGACAGGCATTCGGCCCGATCCACAGGAATAGGAAAACTCTTCGGATTATGAATTTTTATTTACAACTCCAAGGTAAGCCCATTAAAGAACATAAATTTTCATCAATAATTAAACATTCCGCCAAATCTCTAAGTAATGTAGCTCGATTTAACATAATCTTTAACGAAATTTTACTTATTAATTCAAGCAATTAAACTAGCAAGTTGAGTTCAAATAATAGAATAATAAAGGCCTATGTCTACCCGGACATAACATGAATTTTAGCTACGCACGGACTCTCGTCACTTCGTGCATACATAGCACCCATAATTAGTAGCAAATAACAGTTTAAACACCTATGAGGTTAATTCTCTCTTACAAGGTTAGAAAAGAGACTTACCTCGTTCCCAAGTCCACTTTTCATCTTAAGATCTACCCATAATCTATGTATTAAATTCACATTGTATAGAATACACTTACATCAAGATACTAGATGAAAATCCCTCTCCAAAAAGCTCCAAAATTGGCCACAAGATGAGAATGAACAAAAGAGGCTAAAGTCCCATTTTTAATAAAGTCTTTGCCTAGTGATCATTCTTCGCGATCGCGGAAGAGGCCTCGCGATCGCGAAGGCAAACTGACCAGGCCCCAGAAAATGTACTGCGCGAACACGAAGATGGCCCCACGATCGTGAAGGCTTGCCTGACCAATGCTTCATGAACGCGGACCTACCTTCGCGAATGCAAAGGGCAATTGGCCAGCGACCCCCAGACCCAACTTTTGCTATGCGAATGCAGGCACAAGTATGTGAACACAATGAACAATGGCCTAGAGCATCGCAATCGTGAGATTCTCTACACGAACACATATAAGAAAATTTCCCCCAACCCCATTCCTTCATCACGAACACGAGGAAGTCTCCATGTTCACGAAGATGGAAACCAGAAGCAACAAATGCAACAGTTTTGGACTTAGCTCCAGGTGGTCCAAAACACACCCGAGCCACCTGGGACCCCGTCCAACTGCACCAAGAAGTCCAATAAACATAATACGAACTTTTTTGAACCCACGAAACGTGTAAAGCAACACCAAATTTAATAATCACACCCTAAAACCAAATCTAATCAACTTTGAACTTCAAATTTCTCAACTAGCTCCGAATGCGCTGAATCATACTTTTACTCCTCAAAATCACCCAAAATTTTGCATTCAAGTAATAAATCACCATACGGAATTATTCCCAAGCTCAGAATCCCAAACGAACCTTGATAACTCAAAAGTCTACTCCAAACCAAATTTAAAGAACTAGAAAACCTTCAATGAACCAACTTTCAACATTAAGCGCCGAAATGCTCCCGAATCACCCGACCCCCGATCTGAACACATGCCTGAGTTTAAAATCATCATACGAACCTATTGAAGCTATCAAATCACAATTCCAATATTGCTTACTCGAAATGTTGACTCAAGTCAACTTTGACCATCATAGGCCACTAATAAGGAACTAATTATTCCTAATTCAATCTGAACCCTTCTAAACCTAAACCAACCATCCCCACAAGTCATAAAATAGTAAAAACACATATAGAGAGTCTTACTTAGGTGAACGAGGATCTAGTAAGTAAAACGACCGATCGGGTTGTTACAATTGATGTCCAGCTCTGGATGTTTAGGGAAAACTGTTTTGGCTATTTCCTTGATTTACCTCGAATTGCTATCTAGGCACAACTGATTCATTTTTTAATGTTTAGGGAGTTGGTTCAAGATAAGTATGATCAGTTTATGTGAAATTTAATGATCAATGTGTTTTACGTTTTGGTCTTTGGGAATTTGGTATTGTAAGGGTAACTTCAGTAGACCCAATAGGTTGGTGGATACTTATTTTTCTGGTTTTAAACAGTGTCAAAGAAGTCACTTATTGATTGTTTTGAGAAGAAGAAATGGCAGTGTGATAAAGGTGCAATTAAGATTGCAATCACTTATTTCATAAACACGCTTCTAATGTCCACTCAGGCTCAAAAAACATTTAAAAGTAAACATGATTTCCATCTTGTCGAGAGTGATGAGTATGTGTCCTTTCCGGTGTAACGACCCAATCAGTCATTTTGTGTAATTGTGCCCCATTACCCCTTTTTATGCTTCACACATGTGTATTTATGATTTTATGACTTGCAGGGTTGGTTAGTTTTGTTTCGAGAAGCTTTCGGGTTGATTGGGACCCTTCAATTCTTGACTTAGAAGTTTAAATTAGAAATATTGACCAAACTTTGACTTTTATGAAAACGATCCCAAGGCTGTGTTTTGATGGCTTTGATAGATTCTATCATGATTTCTGACATGGGCATATGCCCGTAACTGATTATGGGAGCTCGTACGGTGATTTGTGTTGATTTTCCAAAATTTGGCAATTGGAAGTTGAAATATTTGACAGTAGGTTGACTTTAGCTATCGAGCTCAAAATTTGAGTTTGGTGTTGATACCCAACTTTTTCATCATGTTTATAAGTATTCCATATACTTTCAAAATGTCACTTTGCACCATTACCCAATTTACATGGGTCATATAAATATTTTTTATAATTTTTAAAGCTTTAAAATTGATTTTCTTGCATCTAAATTATTTAAATATTTATTAATTATCCCTTAAAATTATTTTGTAATTTAATCATTCAAATTTTTATTTATACCCACATGCATATTTTATAATATTTTAATTCATTTCATATAAATACATTTGCATTTTTGAGCTATTTACACATTTTTGCAATAATAACCTATACTTTACATTTAATTGCATTTTTTTATTTACGGTAAAAATAACTTTTTATATTTTTATAATCTGTAGATATTATTATAAAAATATTAAGTTGCATAAATAGCATTTTTTATATTTATTTAACTATTTTTTTAATTTATTTTTCCCGTAATTTTTTTTATTTAAAATCTGGCCCGAAACAGGCCAAATTTCGGACCCAATCAACCAGCCCAGACCTCAAAACCTTATCCCAATAACCCTTATCCTGTCACGACCCAAACTGGAGGTCCATGACTAGCACCCGGCCATACTTGCCGAGCACCAACGTACATTTTATCTAACCTTCTTTATTATCTCTTAGAGCCGACGAGATCAATAGAATTGGTAGACATGGATCATGGATAACTAACAACAAAAGATGATGACATGAACATACATAACATGGGATGACCAGACAATCAAGAAACTATATATAAGATACGAGCTACCACGCTACCATGAAAGACTATACAACAAAAATCAACCGACAAAGCATACCAAACTTTACATGAGTCAACACCTGTCTATGAGCCTCTAAAGGAACATAAGTGCTGCAACATTGCTGGAACAGGGCCCCGACATACCCATAATGTCTATAACAAAAATGCATACCAAGACCACGACAAGTCCGAAGAAGGGATCTCGCCAATCACCGCTGAATCGGACCGCCTACTGTGGTGGGGGAGCTGCGCTTGGCTGTCTATCAGGACCTGCAACACGACATGTAGTGTCCACAAATAAAAAAATGTCAGTACGAATAAAGTACTGAGTATGTAAGGCAGGGAACCATAAGTACGAATAGTAATGTAAGCAGGGATAGAGAATATACAACCTGTAACGTCTGGGTACCTCTGAGGGCTACTGACATGCAATGCATGATACATATGTATATATTCATAAACTTTTAAAACATACGCCTCTGTGGGCATCATCATCATCATATCATACCCGACCGTAATAGGCTCGGTAAAAACATACCCGGCCATCATAAGGCTCGGTAGAATCATACTCGGCCACATGGAGCTCGGTAAGACCCAACTGATCAGTGGTTGCACAATAGGTGCCGTACCCGGCCGAATATAGAGCGGCTCGGTAGAGTAAAATAAATACATATATAATACTGCATGCTCGACTCATGGAATCAAGTTCTAAACCTTTCAGAGTGACGTAAGGTCGGTATCCTCTGTACACGTTATTAGGACTAACTCTTCACTATGAACCTTATAAGAATTAGGAAGTACCAACAACATTGATAATATAAGAATAAGAGAAGCAACATCAACATTAATCGTTCCATAAGAGGGGAAATAATGTAAGTACTGCTAGCTTCTAAGAGTAGAGTATCTTTGGAAGCTCGTTCATTACATTATGTATAATCGGAGTCGTGAAAAAGAAGAAAAGGGATAGCCTCACATACCTTGTATATACTGCCCAACCTCAAGCTATGCAAATGTCAAGACTCCTTAGTCTACAATAGGAGAATGACACTATCGTTAACGTTTAAGCGTCGTAACTATTATGTACCGACCACAACCTATTTTATGATGAAACCGACAACACCTCCCCTATTTATATGACTTACACAAGTGAAAACAATCACCAAACAGTCCAAAAAACATCAATGTTAATCATATTGAACCTCCCAAAATAGTCCACCAACCGATAACATTACTACCAAGACTTTCGATATATATTCCAAAAGTTCTAGCTTAAATGACTTAGCCGCTACTTGGATAATCTTAAATACATATAGAGTAAGAGGTTCCTTACCTTTATATAGAAATAACTACTCCAATTTGACCTTAATTTTCCATGAAATATCCCTCAAATGCTGCCACAACAACAAGAAAGCGAAACTAGCAATCAATTAGTGTTTTTCGGCACTAAAATCACTTTAGAAGGCTTGAAATCTCCTAGGGTTGATATTAAGAACTTGAGGGAGTATTTACAGAACATAAACCTTTTAAAACAACCTCCCACACGAGCTGGAACAACAAAAAAATGAGCAACAACAAGAAGAAAAAGAAACTTACTAGCGCCACGAGATTTCTGACACTTGATTTGTGTTGTTTGCCCTTTGTTTGGGTCTTGAATCTTGAGAGAACCTTGAGAGGGTGTTCCTAGGGTTCTAAGGTCTGAATATCGTGAAAACTGACTTAAAACGGGTTGGAGGCATCATATATATACCCAAATGTCATAAACCATCTAAGTGGGCCCCGTAGAGAGGTGCTTGGCGCAGTCTCACGAAAATGCGAATACCTCTCTACTCTAAGATTGTATCAATGAACGGTTTAATGCGTTGGAAACTAGACTCATAGATATTCAATTTGGTGGGTAGATTACCCCATAGTTCTAAGTAAATTGGGAGAAAAGCTCAGTAACATTTCACCTAATGTTTAAGTAAAATTATGAACCTAAGTTGTGACAACTTTTGTCGACTTTTGTCTCATAACTCGTTTGACTTCAAGACTTATAATACGGATATTATATGATTCAAATACCTTAAAACACTACCTCTTGAGTGTATTAAGCACCTTTAGGTTTATCCGAAAATATGACTGACAACATCCTTGATTCTTTTAACTTCTAATACTTGTTAACCACCCTTATACACCTTTGTATCATTTAAGACCAATAGGATTAACTTCTTATCATCTCAAAAATAATCTCTTCATGGGTTTACGTTCACTACCTTATGGCATGAGCTAACATACGTAAATTTGGGTTGTAACACCCTTCCCCCCTTAGGAACATTCGTCCTTGAATGTAAGGGTCTATGGGGAGTCCAAATCATCGTGGATTCCAACAGAAATTTTTGATTAATTTTCCCCTATAAAATGGTCACTAGCAAAACTTGCAAGCAGTTAAGCCCAACATATGGCCTCACAAGGCTACACAAAGCATTATGGATATTTACATTATCTGCATATCACCATTTTGTATTAAGGAAGAGTATTCTCAAGTTATTGCTTACCTCATAGAGCCATTTCACCTTCCAATGTATCCTGTGTTCCACCAGCATCCTTGTTATCTTCATTCTGGAATAGGTACGGGTATTTAGACTTCATCTCCTCTTCTGCTTCCCATGTCATTTCTTCCATATTCTTGTTCCTCCATAATAATTTGACGGAAGCTACATCTTTTGTTCTCAGCTTGCGGACTTGTCGATCTAATATATCCACTAGCACTTCATCATATGATAGGTCATCTGTAACTTGTACATCTTTGATAGGGACGACTCGAGAAGGGTCTCCAATACATTTCCTCAACATAGATACATGGAATACCGGGTGGACAAATTCCAATTCGGATGACAATTTAACTCATAAGCAACCTGTCCAATTCGTCGAAGAATTTTATACGGCCCGATATACCTTGGACTCAGTTTACCTTTCTTACCAAAACACATAACACCCTTCATTGGTGATATCCTCAGGAAAACCCAATCACTAACCTCAAACTCCAAATCACGACATCGGACATCAGAATAAGAGTTTTGCCTGCTTTGTGCCGTCCTCAATCGCTCCTGTATCACTTTAACCTCTCAATAGCTTGGTGAATCAAATCTGGCCCATATAATTCTGTTTCACCAACTTCGAACCATCCAACTGGTGATCTACATCTCCTCCCATATAGTGCCTCGTATGGGGCCATTTTAATACTGGAATGGTAGCTATTATTGTAGGCGAATTCTGTGAGTGGAAGATGATCATCCCAATTCCCTTTAAAATCTAGAACACATGCTTGTAGCGTATTTTCCAGTGTCTGAATGGTACGTTCAGCCTGTCTGTCAGTCTGCGGATGAAATGCAGTGCTGAGATTCACTTGTGTGCCTAAACCCTTTTGAAAAAACCTCCAAAAGTTAGCCGTAAATTGATCTCCTCGATCTGATATAATAGATATCGGCACACCATGAAGCCTAACAATCTCCTTGATATACAACTTCGCATAATCTTCAGCCGTGTAAGTTGTCTTAACTAGCAGAAAATGGGCACATTTTGTAAGTCGATCAATTATCACCCAGATGGAGTCAAACTTATGATAAGAGCGAGGTAATCCAATAATGAAGTCCATATTAATCACCTCCCACTTCCAGGTCGGATCTCTATATTCTGAAGCAATCCACCGGGTTTCTGATATTGTATCTTTACTTGTTGACAATTGGGACACTGGGCTACAAATTTTGCAATAGACTTCTTCATGTTATCCCACCAATACTGCTCCTTGACATCATGATACATCTTTGTCGAGCTGGGATAGATGGAATATCGGGATTGATGAATTTCATTCATAATCTTCTCTCGCAACTCTGCCATATTAGGCACATATAATCGGCCCTGGTTTCTCAGTGCCCCATCTCTTCCGATCTCAAAAGCCGTACTTTTACACTGTTGAATGCTCTCTCTTAATCGTACTAAGATAGGATCTTCATATTGTCTTGCTTTTCCCTCGGCTACCAAAGATGATTCTGATGTATTCTGTACAATAACACCTCCGTCATCAGAGTCTAACAATCTGATTCTCATATTGGCTAGCTGATGAAGCTCTTTAGTCAACCCCCATCTACCTGTCTCAATATGTACTAATCTTCCCATTAACTTACGGCTGAGAGCGTCTGCCACAACATTGGCTTTACCGGGATGATTCATATCTCAACATCATAGTCTTTTAGTAATTCAAGCCACCTACGCTGCCTTAAATTCAACTCTTTCTGCTTGAAGATGTATTGTAAACTCTTGTGATCTGTGTAGATATCAACATGGACGCCATATAAGTAGTGCCGCCATATCTTCAAAGCATATATTACTGCAACCAATTCCAAATCATGGGTTGGATAATTCTTTTCATGTTTCTTCAATTGTATTGATGCATAAGCAATCACCTTCCCACGCTGCATCAATACGCACCCCAAACCTATACCTGAGGCATCACAATATACCACATAACCTTCTGTTCCTTCAGGGAGAATGAGCACTGGTGCGGATGTCAATCGATTCTTCAGCTCCTGAAAACTACGTTCACAAGTGTCTGACCATTGGAACTTGGTAGCTTTCTGTGTTAACTTAGTCAATGATGCTGATATAGAGGAAAACCCTTCTATAAACCGCCTATAATATCCTGCTAACCCTAGGAAGCTGCGGGCTTCTGATGGTGTTGTATGTCTCGGCCAATTCCTTACTGCATCGATCTTTTGAGTGTCGACACTAATACCCTCGTCAGATATCACATGGCCAAGGAATGCTACAGAGTTCAGCCAAAATTCACATGTGGAGAGCTTAGCATATAACTTATGATCCTGAAGCGTCTGTAATACTATTCGCAAGTGGCCTGCATGTTCCGCCTCCGAACGAGAATACACTAGAATGTCATCAATGAATACAATCATGAACACATCAAGATAGGGCCTAAATACAATATTCATGAGATCCATAAAAGCTGCTGGGGCATTTGTTAGCCCGAACGACATCACCAAGAACTCAAAGTGCCCATATCTTGTCCGGAAGGCTATCTTTGGAATATCCTTCTCCTTAACCCTCACCTGATGATACCCTGAACGTAAATCAATCTTGGAGAACTACTTGGCACCTTGGAGTTGGTCAAACAGGTCATCAATTCTTGGAAGTGGATACTTGTTCTTTATAGTAAACTTATTCAACTGTCGATAGTCGATACACATCCGCAACGACCCGTCTTTCTTCCGCACGAATAGGACTGGTGTACCCCAAGGTGAGGTGCTAGGCCTAATGAAGCCCTTATCCAGCAAGTCCTTCAACTGCACCTTCAACTCTCGCAACTCTACCGGGGCCATTCTGTATGGAGGGATAGAGATCGGTTGAGTGTCAGGCAACACATCAATGCTAAACTCAATCTCCCTTTCAGGAGGAAGGCCTGGGAGTTCATCTGGGAAAACATCTGGAAATTTGTTGACCAAGGGGATTGATTGTAGAGTAGGCGGCTTCTCCTCCGCATCCCTAACACGAACAAGATGATAAATGTAACCTTTTGAGATCATTTTCTTTGCCTTAAGATAGGAAATAAACCTACCTTTCGGTGTAGCAATGTTCCCCTTCTATTCAATGACGGGTTTACCAGGAAATTGAAACCTAACCATCTTCGTACGACAGTCAACATTTTCATAGCATGAGGCCAACCAGTCCATTCCCATTATCATATCAAAATCAACCATTTCTAACACAAATAAATTTGCCGAGGTTTGACGACTATAAATCATCACAGTGCAACCTCTATATACCCTTCTAGCAATCACAGAATCTCCTATCGGAGTAGATACCGCAAGGGGTTTACTTATCAATTCAGGTTCAATGCCAAACTTATTGGCCACAAAGGGTGTAACATATGATAATGTAAATTCCGGATCAATCAGCGCTTATACATCATAAGAAAACACAGACAATATACCTGTAACAACATCTGGAGATGACTCGAGATCCTGTCGACCTACTAGAGCATAGGTTTGATTTTAAGCACCACTCGAACTCAAAACTGCACCTCTACCTCTACCATGACCTTTCGACTACTGAAAACCCCTTGCTGGAGGTCGAACTGATAAGGAATAACCAGACACAGATCTAGTCGGCTGAGCCATACCATCACCTCCTCTATTATGACAATCCTGCATTATATGGCCAGGCTGTCCACAAGAATAACATGCATCAGAACCTCGACGGCACAGTCCAAAGTGGGCCTTGCCGCACTAATCATAACATGGTGTTGGGGGTCTCGTCTGACTAGTATCCCTGTGATGTTGCGAGCCTGATGCCCGCGAACTCTGACCCAGACCAGAATAGGTAAATCGATCATATCGAGGCCTCTAAAACTGTGATGGATCACTAGCTACAGGTGGCGCCAAACTCCTCGAAGACTGGGGCCTAACGTTGCCTCTAAAGTCATTAGAATACCCTGCAAATATCGCCCTCTTATGCTGACCCCTATACTGCTCCCTATCAGCCCTCTGTTGGCGCTTACGATCCTCTAGGGTCTGGGCATAAGCCTGAATACGGGAAATATCCATGCCCTCTACCAAGGAGGCTATCATACACTTATTTATCAGATGTGGTCCCAACCCATTCACGAATAGTACACCCTATCACTCATCTCGGCCACCATATGGGGAGCATATCTTGCCAAAGAATCAAACTGCATACTATACTCTCGCACACTCATATTACCTTGTCAAAGGTTCAAGAACCTATCGACTCTAGCTCGTCGTATCTCAACTGGCAAGTAGTGATGAAGAAAGGCCTCAGAAAATTCCTTCCACACAGCTGGAGGAGCGTTCAGACCCCTGGATCTCTCCCAACTATCATACCAGAAAACCGCTAAATCCTGTAACCGATAAGAAGCCAACTCTACTGCCTCTGTATCACTAGCATGCATAACCTGCAGTGTACGATGAACCTGGTCAATAAAAATCTGCGGGTCCTCCTTGGGGTCTGATCCGGTAAACACTGGAGGATCTAAATTAATAAAATAACGAACTCTCATACTAACTGGTTTATTAGTAGCACCTGTATTCTGCCTCTAAGCCTGAACAGCTACCAAGCTAGTCAACAACTACAAAGCACTCTGCATATCCTGGTCTGTACTGCTAGATGGAGGAACTGGAGGTGCTGGGTGCCTCTTAATATCCTCTGGAGGAGACGGAGTAGATGAGGTATGAGAGGGCATCTCACTCTAAGCCTCACTTTGTCCTGCTCTGGCTTGGGGCACCTGACTGGTACCCTCTCATGCTGCTGTATTAAGCCGTCTACTAATCGTTTGCTTCCTAGTCGAAGGCATCACTGAAAGAAAACAAGGTGAATATTAGAGACAAACACTTACGACTCAACTCTACGCAAAATCTAGATTCAGGAAGAAGGTAACAACCCTAGATGTCATGTAGCCTCCTGATTATAAATGTGGCGCGCTACACATCCATAATCAAGACTCTACTAGACACGGCTCATAGACAACCCCTAGGACACACTTGTTCTGATACCAAGTTTGTCACGACCCAAACTGGAGGGCCATGACTAGCACCCAACCATACTTGCCGAGCACCAACGTACATTTTATCTAACCTTCTTTATTATCTCTTAGGGCCGACGAGATCAATAGAATTGGTAGACATAGATCATGGATAACTAACAACAAAAGATGATGACATGAACATACATAACATGGGATGACCAGACAATCAAGAAACTATATATAAGGTACGAGCTACCACACTACCATGAAAGACTATAAAACAAAAATCAATCGACAAAGAATACCAAACTATACATGAGTCGACACCTGTCTATGAGCCTCTAAAGGAACATAAGTGCTGCAACATTGCCGGAACAGGGCCCCGACATACCCATAATGTCTATAACAAAAATGCATACCAAGACCACGGCAAGTCCGAAGAAGGGATCTCGCCAATCACCGCTAAATTGGACCGCCTACTGTGGTAGGGAGCTGCGCTTGGCTGTCTATCAGGACTTGCAATACGACATGCAGCGTCCACAAATAAAAGGATGTCAGTACGAATAAAGTACTGAGTATCTAAGGTAGGGAACCATAAGTACGAATAGTAATGTAAGCAGGGATAGAGAATATACAACCTGTAACGTCTGGGTACCTCTGAGGGCTACTGACATGCAATGCATGATACATATGTATATATTCATAAACTTTTAAAACATACACCTCTGTGGGCATCATCATCATTATATCATACCCGGCCGTAATAGGCTCGGTAAAAACATACTCGGCCATCATAAGGCTCGGTAGAATCATACTCGGCCATGTGGAGCTCGGTAAAACCCAACTAATCAGTGGTTGCACAATAGGTGTTGTACCTGGCCGACTATAGCGCGGCTCGGTAGAGTAAAATAAATACATATATAATACTGCATGCTCGACTCATGGAATCAAGTTCTAAACCTTTCGGAGTGACGTAAGGTCGGTATCCTCTGTACACGTTATTAGGACTAACTCTTCACTATGAACCTTATAAGAATTAGGAAGTACCAACAACATTGATAATATAAGAATAAGAGAAGCAACATCAACATTAATCGTTCCATAAGAGGGGAAATAATGTAAGTACTGCTAGCTTCTAAGAGTAGAGTATCTTTGGAAGCTCGTTCATTACATTATGTATAATCGGAGTCGTGCAAAAGAAGGAAAGGGATAGCCTCACATACCTTGTATATACTGCCCAACCTCAAGCTATGCAAATGTCAAGACTCCTTAGTCTACAATAGGAGAAATGACACTATCGTTAACGTTTAAGCGTCGTAACTATTATGTACCGACCAAAACCTATTTTATGATGAAACCGACAGCACATCCCCTATTTATATGACTTACACAAGTGAAAAAAATCACCAAACAGTCCAAACAACATCAATGTTAATCATATTGAACCTCCCCAAACAGTCCACCAACCGATAACATTACTATGAAGCCTTTCGATATATATTCCACAAGTTCTAGCTTCAATGACGTAGCCGATACTTGGATAATCTTAAATACATATAGATTAAGAGGTTCCTTACCTTTATACAGAAAGAAAAACTCCAATTTGACCTTAATTTTCCATGAAATATCCCTCCAATGCTGCCACAACAACAAGAAAGCGAAACTAGCAATCAATTAGTGTGTTTCGGCACTAAAATCACTTTAGAAGGCTTGAAATCTCCAAGGGTTGATATTAAGAACTTGAGGGAGTATTTACAGAACATAAACCTTTTAAAACAACCCCCCACACGAGCTGGAACAACACAAAAATGAGCAACAACAAGAAGAAAAAGAAACTTACTAGCACCACGGGATTCCCGACACTTGATTTGTGTTGTTTGCCCTTTGTTTGGGTCTTGAATCTTGAGAGAACCTTGAAAGGGTGATCCTAGGGTTTTAAGGTCTGAATATCGTAAAAAAGATGATTTAAAACGGGTTGGAGGCATCATATATATACCCAAATGTCATAAACCGCCTAAGTGGGGCCCATATAGAGGTGCTTGGCGCAGTCTCACAAAAACGCGAATATCTCTCTACTCCGAGATCGTATCGATGAACGGTTTAATGTGTTGGAAACTAGACTCATAGATATCATATTTTGTGGGTAGATTACCCCATAATTCTAAGTAAATTGGGAGAAAAGCTTAGTAACATTTGACCTAATGTTTAAGTAAAATTGTGAACCTAAGTTGTGACAACTTTTGTCGACTTTTGTCTCATAACTCATTTGACTTCATGACTTATAATACGGATATTATATAATTCAAATATCTTAAAACACTACCTCTTGAGTATATTAAGCACCTCTAGGTTTACCCGAAAATACGACTGACAACATCCTTGATTCTTTTAACTTCTAATACTTGTTAACCACCCTTATACACCTTTGTATCATTTAAGACCAATAGGATTAACTTCTTATCATCTCAAAGATAATCTCTTCATGGGTTTACGTTCACTACCTTATGGCATGAGCTAACATACGTGAATATGGGTTGTAACATAGCCTTAACCAAATGACACCCTTATTAAACCCAGTCGCAACCCACTCCTGTTGACCCGTTCCACTCTTTCCTTTTATCTTAGTTGTTGATCGCAGATTATCAACAACTCACAAGCCATCTCCCCTCTTTAAACTACCCAACCCCAAACCCTAACACCCATTCCTCTAAGACAGCCACCCTAAAAACTCTCCCTCTCCCTTTATCAGAAACCCTAGCTGCCTCCCTATAATCTTCTCTGAATCCGATCAAATCATAGATTCCTTCCGTGATTTACTTATCTTTTACGCGTTACCTCATTGTTACTTAAACGAATATGGTGTTACTTAGTACTCTCCCATTTTTGGCAAGTACCAGTCTCCAAATCAAGGGAAATTGGGTACACTCCTCGAGTTCTGGATGATATTTTATCTGTATACATTCATGGCAGGGCTATGAGGGTTCGTTTCACCAAAGATCTATTTCTAATTTTTTATCCTTGTCAAACTAGGGTTTACCTGGTTTTCTCACCTAATCCGAAATTGATTTTTGCATGTTCTTCTTTTCTTGTTTATGTTCGATTGATTATATTTCCTTATTTGTGTGTTGATTTTTTACTACTATATAAACCCCCTTTTACATTTCCCCTCTAAGACAAGTACTACTATTATTCTCTCACTATCACTCATTCTACTATTCTAAAATTTGAAACCTTGGCCGGTTGAAATCCAAGGCCAACAAAATTTAATTGTTGCTCCTTTTTCAATGTGAGCACTACACGGGGTTCATTCGAAACTCTTGGGAACTCTGACGCACTGAGATTCTAGGAGTCCTGTTGTTCTCTCCTTAATATTGCTAATTGAGTTATTATTGGAGATTAATTTTCTTGTTCATTTAATTCACAACTGGTGAGTACCTTGACTCTTGAAATTCTATTTTTTAGTTGTGGTCATAATCTGAATATCCATGCTTGTTCGAATTTTGTGAACCAATATGCTTTCAATATGTTGTTACCTTTGTTTGCAATCCTATCTGCCTTGAAGTTAGTCTATGATCTTGTATTCTCTAGCATCTAAACTTGCCTCAATCCTATAGTTGGATGTCTTCTCATTATGTATAACTTTGACCATCTTGAACCTGCTCACTTCATAGACATTTGAGTTTCCTATGTTTGTTGCTTGCCCATGCCTTGATCTGAATTTGTAGTAAAACTCTTAAGATACTTACTCATGCCCAGAATTTGCTCGACGGTACTTATCTATGCTAAGTCATTCAGGCATAACTTGTTACTTGATCATGTCTATATAAACTCTGAACTCTTCAGACAAGCATGCTACTCTACCATTTGTGAACCCCAATCCTTACTGCTGATACCCAATTTTTTCTTATATATTTTTAATACATATATATACTTCCAAAATAGTATATATGCATATATAAGCATGCATAAGCATTTCTATAATTTTTTCTATAATTTTAAAGGCTTCAAATTGATTTATTTCTTCCCTTTTTATTTATAAAATTTCCAATAATTATCCTTCAAATTATTTTTGTGGTGACTTAGTCATCTAAATTCTATATTTATGCCAAAATATTATTGAAATATTTTAGTACATTTTTTATAATTGCATATACATTTTTAGGTTAATTTTCATATATTTGCAATACTAGCCATATTAATGCATAATTACGATATTAATACATAAATTGGTTTTTTATATTTTTAAAGTGTTAAACAACTATTTTTAATCATTTTAGTACATGAAATATTTTTTTGGAAATCATTTTAGCATTTTTATAAATTATATAGTACTGAAAATTGCTATTTAAAATATGGCCTAATTTATTTCAATTTCAGCCCCAATACCCAGCCCAATTTTTGGATTAAATTACCCAGGCCCAAACCACTACCTAACCTGACCCAACTCTGGCTAAATCCTGGCCGTTGATCAATTTTGATCAAGGGCGCTGATTAAACCTTGCCTTAATTAACTTAAGTAATCCCTTCCCCAAACCCCTCTAACCTAATTCATTTTACACCTTATACCGCTATCACCTAATCCTTTCTGCCTTCAAACTCTCTCAACCTAAACCCTAATGTACAAATACTAACCCTATCTATGGCCATCTCCGGTGACCTCTCACCATCTCTCAGGCCTCCAGTGGCTTTTCTCATGTCATTCTTGCCATCTCTAAGGCCCCCAAGGGACCAGGGCCATGTCGACTTGCATCTAGGGTTCATCTCTCGCCTGTTTTTGGCCGTTCCAGTGTGATTTCGAGTGAAATCGTTCTATATTAGCTACGATCTAAGGGTTTTTCAGTATGTTTCTTCATCTCTGTATGGTTCTCTTCGAAACCCTAATTTCTTTTCCAAACCTCCTAGATCTGTACAGATCTAAGATGATTCGAGTTTGTTTCTTGTGTGTTTTACAATAGCCTTGAGATTCTTTACAAGAATCGTATGATTTCAAGTGATTTTTTATCTTTTTCTAAAATTAGGGTTTCCGGAATTTCTTTTAAACTTTGTTTAATGATTCTTTGTGTTTAAACTTCTGATTCTCATACATTTTGACTAATTTTATGAACATGCTGCATCACTAACCCGTCTGTGCTAAAAGCCCTAATTTTTAGGGTTCTTCGATTGGTTTCTGAGTATTAGTATATCTGATTGGTTCTTGCTTTGAGTTCTTGTAATTTCTCGTAACTTTTTGGCCTTAATATGTTTCTACTGAGTTTCTTAGTTTGAGCTTTCACTGATTCTATGTGCTTGTGTTCATCTTGTCTATTCACACCAAGACCTGTATTTTTCTCATTGAATCAGTATTGTTTAACTTTTGTTTTGTTAAAGTTATATGTTGAATCCTGACTATCCATGTTTTACCTTATTTATATGCCAAACATGCTGACTCTTTTCATGACTTTCTTTTTGATTGAACCACTGAATATTCTAAATTCCTTATTTCTTGGGTTGATTTGAACACTTTCCCTTAAAACTTTTGATTCTTACCTTTCTACTCGATTTGATTGATTTGCTTGCCTTAATTAATTTTTCCTTACCTTGTCTGCTTTATTACTTGATTCTTACTGTTATTTCCTTAATTAGAACTTTATGTATCTACCACTAATTGCCTATTCTATACCTAGGTCTTTGAAATCTTTCCTTATTTGGTACCTGTTCTTTACCGTTTGAAATGACTCCCTTAATTAAGGGAAGACTTGGACTGATTCTACTTTAATTGATTCCGAGATTCTCTAATTACTGAACAATTTGATTCTTACCTTATTTACCTAGATTTTAAACTACTATATTTATGCTTTCTTCTACTCTCATTAGACAGAACATTGAGTTCACAAAAAGCACACTTACACGTTAAAAGTTCTCTTTCTCTTCTGCTATTTGTGATACGTGTTAATCTAGCCGGCTGAAATCCAAGGCTAGATATTGAAACTTCATTTGCTTTATATTCTGCACCTTTCTTCAACTGGTATGTCTCTAAGTAAGTTTTGAGATTCAAACCCTATGTGTTTTCATTCTTGCACTTGTTCATCAATTATGAGTTCAATTTCCTGCCTACTTCTTTGCTCAGCATGTCTAAAATCTGCCCGTTCAATGTGTTCTTTACATTCTGCACTCTTTCTTGCTTATTTCCTTGCCTAGCATGTCTAAATTTCTGCCATGTTCAATGTATGCACTATTTCCTGCTTATTTCTTTGCCTAACATGGCTAACCTGTTAAAATCCCCAAGATCCTAAGTGCTATATGCAGATTGTGAATATATGTTTCCTTTATCCCTATCCATGTACCCTAATGTGATTCTTATGTGCCACCATTCTCACGTGAGATCTGTTTGTTAAGTGATCCTTTCCTGAATCTGAATGTCTCTTATGACCAACTCATTGTCTGTTGTCTTCTACCACTAAGTTATTCCCTATTTTTTAAAAAACTTTCCTACTTCTGAAGTCATCTCTGTATTATTTTCAAAACAAAACTATGTCAAGCACTCTCACACTACTCCTAGAATGTTAGTTCTGCTCCTCTGGCATGAGTACTACCTTGAGATCCTTGAGATTTCTTTGAACTCTGGCATGTCAGAGCTGACCTTTCCACACTGCACTTAAATCAGTTCTTATTTGAGAAAGGTCTAGGTGTGAGTACTGCCCGGTATCCTTGAGGTCCTTAGGGAACTCTGACATACCTAGACAAGATATGGAACCTTGGCATTTGAGGCTGTTGGAGGTTTGGGAAAGTCATTTGGGCCTGCTTCAGGCTCCCTATAGTTAACTTCTTATTTTCTTTATTGTTTATGTAATTTATTCAGCTGGTCTGTAATAATTATTTGTAAACAACATTGGGGTGATTAGTGGAAAAGGGGTGGGTAGTTACATATCTGTGGAGTAACTCGGGTAGATACCATGCCTATAGGATTGTGTTAATGTACTTGCTATCTTTGCTTCACCATACTAGAAACCATGCCTATAGGATTTAAAAGGTTTCAATAATAAAAATCATGTCTATAGGGTTAAAATCAACTTTATAATTAGAAATCGTGCCTATAGGATCTAAATGGCTTTATAATTAGATATCATGCCTATAGAGTGTAAAGTGATTAAGTTTTCTGTTAAAACATGTATTTACATTTGTTTTTACTAGAAATCATGTCTATAAGTTCCAAAATCAGCTCTTAACAATTAGATACCATGCCTATAGGAATTAAAATCAATTCTAGTAGAAATCCTGCCTATAGAGCTTAAAATCAATTGAGTTAAACAAATCAGTTTAATCCATGTTAGTTCCTTTTTGAACTGGTTTAATTCGCTGTCCGCTTCTTTAATGAGTTTTCAAACACTGCCTTAATTTACTATCGCTAGAAAACATGTCTATAGGATCTCAAGTATCCGTTTAAAACTGTTCGTTGTTTTACTGCATCAATGTAGATATCATGCTCTTAGGACATTACTGTTCTGCATTTAGGCAAGCCTATAG
Source organism: Nicotiana tabacum (assembly GCF_000715075.1). Taxonomy (NCBI): domain Eukaryota; kingdom Viridiplantae; phylum Streptophyta; class Magnoliopsida; order Solanales; family Solanaceae; genus Nicotiana; species Nicotiana tabacum. Next base: position 110,781,286 of record NC_134087.1, on the reverse strand, counting down.
GGTGCTTTAAATTCTGCAACGCTGAAACTGTGCTTTGGTTATTTAAATTTGTCCAGATTTAACAGGTTTAAATCAGTAGGCAAGCTACATAGGATTTTGACACTTTGTCCTAATTCACTACTGTATAATCCCTGCTCACCTAGATATCATGTTCTAGGATCTTTTCTTAAATACCTGACTGTTGTTTGAAGACGTGCATTTATTTGTTATATTTGTGGAGGTAACTGTGGGCCTATAACTTTTTCCCTTTAAATGCAGTCCTAACTATTCTTGATTGACGCCTAGACTTTTATCCTTTAAAACCTTAGGAAGGTCTAGAACTGTCCAAAAGTAGAGGTCCTAAAATACCTCCAGGGCCACGAGGAAGGGACGAGTAGTGCACGCATAAGACATTTTTAAGGTTATTAGAACACTTTATGCTGTGACCAAGGGGGGGTTGGGTAGTAAGGGTATGATGAATACGCGCTAATGTCACGTGTAGCCCCTCATCGAGGAGTGTTTACCGGGAATTGTGCGGGGTGATCTCTATGCTAACCAACCTAGGACCCCTTTTTCCAATTCCCGATGATTAAACTTTACTTTTTATATGCAACTTGTTCAAATTCTTTGTCATACAATGTCCAAACATGCTTTTATTTGCAATTATTTGTTAGGACTAATTCATAAGTATAAGTTCGGTCGGGACCCACCGTTGTGGACCAAGAGGGGTGCCTAACACCTTTCCCTCAAGGTTATTTCGAGCCCTTACCCTAAATCTCTAGTAATGCAAACTAGTCTAAGAGTTAATCGTTCTAGGTGCCCTAACGTACCATAATCCGTTAGGTGGCGACTCTTCAAATACCCAAATCCCAAAAGGAAATGAGTTATTACCCCCCATGAATGTCAGAACCCAAACTTTCTCCGCGGAGGAAAAGAGGGGGCGTGACACTTACTATAGTTTCCCTCCTTACTACCATCCTATTTCGTAGACTCATATCTGCTAGTACTAGGTTTGCTCGAGTTTAATGAGTAGGGAGTCTTTGATGTGCATAATTGAACTTGTTATATGTGATCAATTTGTATTAAGTACTTGTTTATTGATTGATTGTGGTGTTGAGTTTGTGATACTGTTGACTCTAAGTTTCTTTAATTTGTTTTCGTAGTGGAACTTTTGCTTTCTCTAAATTAGCATACAATTCTTAGTTATGTGTTGCCTTACATTCTATGTTCTTCTTGGGAAGGCTGTTGTGGTATTTATCCCAAGCAGAGTCCCACGAGCATGTAATTGTCACTTGTTAATCTCCTTAGAACCAATTCATGCCCTTAACTCTCATGTTAATCTCCTTAGAACCAATGTCCTACCATAAGGGCATAAACGGTCATACTATTGAGGACTACCACATGTTGAAGGATAAGATCCAGATGTTGATTGAAACCAAAGTTTTACAAGCAAAAGAGTTCGCGCCAAATTTATGCAATAACCATCTTCCTAACCACAGGGGTGAGGGAGTGAATGTGATAGAAACTGATGAAGAATGGGATCATGAGGGATCCATTGGACTTATTCGACAGGGGGAAGCTCCCAAAACTTCTCCTGCACCCTCTCGCCGATTTTGGTGCAAACCTATGCACCATTCGAGGTCGAGGTAGCTACGCCTTTCACTGTGATGGTAGCTCCAACACCGTCTTCTAAGTCTAATGATGTCCTATGGGATTATGTGGCAGAGGCAAGGATTTCACGCCAAAATGGAAGAGATAGGTTTGGCATAAGGAATGACCAGAACCGACAGGGTTTACACGCCAGAAAATCTTGGAGGAACAAGTAAAGAGGCCTCACTAAAACCACATGTAGTAGAGATAAACACTGATGATCTTTGGACGAAGATACAGGCGAGGTAATACTCTGTTGTCGATCGCCTAAATAAGACTCTCGCCCCGATATCTATCTTATCACTATTACAAAACTAAGAGGCACACAAGAATGCTTTGATGAAGATGTTAAGTGAAGCTTATGTGCCCACCGGTATCACTAGTGGGGAGATGGCTAATATTGTAGGGTAGATACTGGAGAGTCACAAGATTAATTTCCACGAAGATGAGCTACAATCGGAGGGGTTGAGTCACAATAAAACATTGCCCATCACTGTGCAATATGAAGACAAGTTCATTTCTAGAGTTTTGATAGACGGGTGTTCGATTCTGAACATATGCCCACTAACTACTTTGAAAAGACTAGGTATAGGCATGTATGAGATACAAATGGGAAGTATGGACGTGAAGGAGTTTGATGGGTCTCAAAAAGCCACTATCTGGGAAAATTAACCTTGATCTACAGCTGGTCCCGACCTGGTTCGACGTTGAATTCCAGGTGCTAGACATATCCGCCACCTATAACTTGTTACTAGGGCAACCATAGAAACACGCAGCTGGGGCTGTCGCTTCTACTCTGCACCAGGCTGTGAAGTTCGAGTGAAATCATCAAGAGGCGATTATTCACGGAGATGAAAACAACCCTATCTACACCAACTAGAGTGTGTCAGCTATCGAGAATAGGAGGAAATTTGGAAGAGACACATACCACAACATTGAGCGGGCAAACACAATCGAGAAGGGGCGATGGTGAAGCAACAAGATAGAAAGTATATTATTATGGTTAGGGTATGAACCAGGCAAGGGACTTGGTCCAAAGCTTCAAGGGATCACGGAGCCGATACAACCACAATATCATGTCACATGTTTTGGTCTCGGGTATGAATATACTGTGCAAGAATATAAGGATTGGATACCTCCATGGCGTGACTTTTACTATCTATTAGAACAACCCATACCACCATTGCACCAGACATTCTGCCAGACTGACATGATTTAGGGATCCGAGGAAGATGAGGTTTTGGCCAGTATGAGGAAGCCGTTTCTGGACGTGGAAGATTTGGACTCCAGTGCAATCTTAGAGTAGGAGGAGGAGGAAGACCTTACCATTTAGATAGTGGGAGAAAGAGTTGTTCTTAGGAACTGGACTGCTACACCATCCCAAGCTCGGTGAGCACCTAGGTAGCCTTAGCAGAACTAGCATGATTTTATTTTTAAAATTATTTTTGGGCATTTAAGACATCTCCAGTGTTTTGTTTGGAAATAATTAATCGAGACATTGAGTCGTACATGTTGAAAATTTTAAGTTTTATTAATGAATTATTGCTTTTCGTTTATTTATATTATTATCTTTCTACATTCTTTTTCAGCATAATTATTACATATCCTGATGAACCTACGAATGTGACATGTAATGAGACAACGCAACATAAGAAAATTGATTCGGAAGATTTGGAAGATGATATAATACCTGAGGAAATTGTCAAAGAAGTAGAGAATTTTGAGAACAAACCAAAGTCCAATTTGGAAGAAACTGAGGCAGTTAACTTAGGTGATTCTGAAACAGTTAAAGAAACTTGCATAACATTCATCTATCGCCATTAGAGAAGGAAGAGTATATCAGGTTTCTAAAGTAATATGAGGATATTTTTGCATGATCCTACAATTACATGACTAGGTTAAGCATATCCATAGTGGCTCACAAGCAACCTACCAACCCCATGTGTCTGCCGGTAAAGCAAAAGCTCAGGAAATTCAAGCCAAATATAAGTATGAAAATAAAGGAAGAGGTTACCAAGCAGATCAAAGTCAAAGTCCTTCGGGTGGTCGAGTATCCAACTTTGTTATCCAACATCGTACCAGTTCTAAAGAAGGATGGTAAGGTCAAGGTGTGTATTGACTATCGAGATCATAATAAAGCAAGTCCTAAGGATGATCTCTCGTTTCCCAACATACACATATTGATCGACAACTATGCCAAGCATGAAATCCAATCCTTTGTAGATTACTTTGTAGGATATCACCAGATTTGGATGGATGAAGAAGGCACCGAAAAGACATCCCTCATCACGCCATAGGGGATATATTGTTACATAATGATTCCATTTGGTTTGAAGAACACTAGGGATGCCTACATGAGGGCCATGACTACTCTTTTCCACGATATGATACATAAGGAAATAAAGGTGTGCGTGGATGACATCATCATCAAATCTAAGAGGAGTTCGGATCACATAGAAAACTTGAGGAAGTTCTTTGACCGACTTAGAAAGTACAACCTAAAGCTAAATCCTACAAAATGTGTTTTTGGAGTACCTACTAGGAAGTTGATGGGTTTCATCGTCAGTCCCCGCGTTATTGAGCTAGACCCGTCAAAAATCAAAGTCATTCAGGACTTGCCACTGCCAAAGAACAAAAAGGATGTGATGAGCTTTCTGGGACATGCTGGAAAGATGCTGCGGCGATCTAGACCAAAGAATGTCAAAAGGCTTTCGATAAAATCAAGGAGTAATTGTCTAAGCTGCCCATGCTGGTCCCACCAGAGCTGGGAAGACCTTTACTTCTGTACCTATCCATGCTAGATGGAACTTTGGTTGCATCTTGGGGAAACATGATGAAACCGGTAGAAAAGATCAGGCGATATACTATCTGAGTCAGAAGTTCATACCTTACAAAGCTCGGTACTCTTTGCTAGATGTACTTGTTGTGCCCTAACATAGATAGCCTAGAAATTGAGGCACTACCTCTTCGCCTACACCACATATCTCATATCGAGGATGGATCCGTAGAAATATATCTTTCAGAAACCTATGCCTATAGGTATGCTAGCAAAGTGGCAAATATTGCTAAGTGAGTTCAACATCATCTATGCGACTCAGAAGGCAGTCAAGGGGCATGCATTGGCCGATCACCTGGTAGAGAATCTCGTAGACGGAGAATACGAACCGTTGAAGACATATTTTCCTGACGAGGAAGTAATGTTCGTAGGAGAAGATATTGTCGAAACATACGATAGTTGGAGGATGTTTTACGATGGAGCCGCAAACTTCAAGGGAGTGGGCATTGGAGCTATTTTAGTATCAAAAGTCGGTCAACATTATCAGGAATCCGCAAAGCTCAGATTCCCTTACACAAACAATATGGCAGAATATGAGGCTTGCATCTTGGGACTCAGATTGGCCATCAACACGAATATTCAAGAGTTGATGGTAATCGGAGATTCAGATCTGTTGGTGCACAAAGTACTTGGAAAATGGGCTACCAAGAAAACTAAAATATTACCATACTTGCATTGTGTACAAGATTTGATAAAGAGGTTCACAAAGATAGAATTCAAACACGTTTCGAGGATTAAAAATGAGTTCGCAGATGCGGTGGCTACCTTGTCTTCCATAATACAACATTCAGACAAGAATTTCATTGATCATATCCCAATAGAGATTCGTAAGCAGCCAGCTTATTGTGCTCATGTTGAAGAAGAGTTTGATGGAAATCCCTGATTTCATGATATTAAGGAGTATTTGAAGAAAGGATAATACCTAGGAAATGCTACACAGACTCAGAAGTGCACGCTTCAAAGATTGGCCAACCATTTCTTTCAGAGCGGAGGAATTCTGTATAGAAGGACTCCTGACTTGGGATTACTGTGACGTGTCGATGCCAAAGAGGCATCTAGATTACTTGAAGAAATACACGTCGGAACTTACGGACCTCACATGAACAGGTTCGTTATGGCCAAGAAGATATTAAGGGCATGGTATTTCTGGATGACTATGGAAACAGACTGCATCAAATATGTTCAAAAGTTCCACCAATGCAAACTACATGCTGATATGATACGGGTGTCACCCAACAAACTCAATGCAATGATTTCACCCTGGCCTTTCTTTGCTAGGGGCATGGACGTCATCAAACCAATTGAACCCGCTGCTTCAAACAGGCACAAATTCATTTTCGTGGCTATAGATTACTTCACAAAATGGGTCAAAGCCGCTTCTTATAAAGATGTGACTAAGAAGGTTGTAGAAGATCTCTTTCGAGATCATATTTTGTCGATTTGGAGTACTTGAGTCAATTATTACCGACAATGCCGCCAATCTCAAAAACGATCTAATGAAATCCATGAGTGAAAAATTCATGATCAAGCACCAAAATTCTACATAATATAAGATGCAATTGAATGGAGCCATAGAAGTTGCCAACAAGAACATCAAGAAGATATTAAGGAAATGGTGTAATAACTACAAACAATGGCATGAGAAGCTACAATTTTCTCTGCTCGGGTACCGCACCACAGTTCGTACGTAACCTGGGGCAACCCCTATCTCCTGGTCTACGGTACTGAAACTGTTATACTAGCCGGGGTTGATATTCCTTCCCTAAGAATCATACAGGAGGCCGAACTCAGCGATGTCGAATAGACACAGAGCCAGTATAAGCAATTGGCTGTAATTGAAGGTAAGAGGATGAACGCAGTGTGTCATCGTCAACTCTAATAGAATAGAATGGAAAGAGCTTTCAATAAAAATATTAGATCAAGGAAATTCAGACCGGGGAAATTAGTGTTGAAGTAGATTTTCCCGTATTAGGACGAAGCAAAAAGAAAATTCTCACCTAACTAGCAAGGCCTTTACCGGTTCACCGAGCACTGACAGGAGGAGCACTTATACTTGTAGAGATGGATAGAGAAATATGTCCAAAACCTATCAATTCAGACGTCATCAAGAGATATTATGTTTGAAGTTATGTGTGCACTTTCTTTTGATGTAACATGAACTATGCTTGACCCGATTCCCGATTAAGTGGGGATACATAGGTGGCCTATGGGTTCAGTCACATTATAATACAATTTTCATTCCCCTCTATGGTCAAGAACCAGGGCAAGTTTTGAGTTTTCATCAATCTCGTTACATCAAGGATCGCTAAGAAATGTATCGTCGGGAGTATAGATTTAAACTGGGGCAGAATTTTGAGTGCGTCCTCAAAATTCGGAGATAAGAAAGTTGCAATGTCTCAAAGCAAATCACAGTCTACGGTTCAACGAAGTTATTTGCTTTTATACATCATCACATATTTTGAATGAATGCATTCCTTACAAGTAATTTATCACAAATACATATTTTCGAAAATTTCATTTATATGATAGCCATTGTTACCTAGGGTGACTCGAACAAAATGTCAAGACAAGGATCAAAGGCCAAATGAGGAATCAAAAGCACAGACCAACCTTTCCTCCCAAAAACTCACGATTTTTCTTCGGATGCAGGTATAACGGACATAGCAAGCAAGTCCATGAATATATAACAAGAATGCTATCTTCACACCGACAAAAGTCACCAAGCACAAACGCGACAAGCTAAGAATCACTTTTCTTTCTCATATTTAGCCTTCCCTTTCCTCTCATATGGCTAAGCATTGTCTCCATCACATTGCATAGGGCCAAGAACTGCCCTCATTATTGCATAAGGCTAAACACAGCCTTTTTTCGCATGAGACTAAGCACTGTCTCCATCACATTGCATAGGGCTAAGCACTGCCTCTATTATCGCATAAGGCTAAACTTTGCCTTCCCTTGCATGAGACTAAGTACTGTCTCCCGTACTCTTCATGAGGCTAAGCATCGCCTCTATTATTGCATAAGGATAAATACTACCTTTTCTTCATACAGGGCTAAGCATTGCCCTCATTCTTTGCAAGATGCTAAGCATTGCCTCATTGTCGCATAAGGCTAAACACTACCTTTCTCTGCATAGGGCTAAGTACTTCCCTCATTCTCTGCATAAGGCTAAGCACTACCTTCCTCCGCATGAGACTAAGCATTGTCTCCATTGAATTGTATGAGGCTAAGTACTGCCTCCATTATCGAATAAGGCTAAACTCTGCCTTCCCTTGCATGAGACTAAGAACTGTCTCATGTACTATACATGAGGCTAAGCTCCGTCTCTATTATTGCATAAGGCTAAACACTACCTTTTCTCAGCATAGGGAAAAACACTACCTCCATTATCTCATAAGGCTAAACAATACCTTTCTCTGCATATGCCCTCATTCTTTGCATGAGGCTAAGAAGTACCTCCATTATTGCATAAGGCTAAGTAATGCCTTCCTCCACATGAGACTAAGCACTGTCTCCATTACATTGCATGAGGCTAAGCATCGCTTTCACTATTGCATAAGGCTAAACACTACCTTTCTCCGCATAGGGATAAGCATTGCCCTCATCATTTGCATGAGGCTAAGCACTTCCTCCGTTATTGCATAAGGCTAAATATTGCCTTACTTTGCATGAGACTAAGCACTATCTCCGTTATATTTGCATAAGGCTAAGCATTTCCTCCATTGTTGCATAAGGGTAAACACTACCTTTCTCAGCATAGGGTTAAACACCGCCCTCATCACATACAAGGCTAAGAGCTGCTTTGTTTTGTTCTCGCATATGACTAAGCATCCCATGTTCCCTCTGCCAAATGATCGATACCGCTGCATATTTTCATTTTATGAGCTGAAACATCACCACATTGTCCGAAGGCATCATAGTCCGAAGGCATCATCCTCATAGCCCGAATCTATCAGAGCTTTAGTGCAAAGTGCGGACCGCATAATTGTTGTGCGGCTGCAGAAGCTACCCAAGAGGAAAATTTTAGAAAGTTAACATTTCAAGCTTAATGGAAATGCGGACCGCACATTTATTGTGCGGCCATAGAAGTCAGTCACGCGGCCACTCAGAATTGTGAGGTCCATAGAAGGACCCTATGCGGCCGCACTCAGATTTGTGCGGACCGCAAAACAAGAGACATGCGGCCGCAATCCAGAATTGTGCGGCTGCAGAATCCAGCTCCTGTCAAGACTCAAGTGAAGTGTGGACCACACATGGAATTGTGCGGCCGCAGAACCTCCGAGGGCAATTTTGTTCGAAATTTCCAGGTTTGTATAAATAGACTAGTTTCACAAAATTAGGTCAAGTTTTGAATAATGGAACTCCTGTAGCAGTTTTTCCTTACTGCTTTAGGCAACTTTAGCTTACTTTAGTGATTTAATATTGGATTTTCATCTTTTAATCTTTGAATATGAGTTTTATCATCTTTTAATCTCTATTTTCTTCATTACCCATTATGAGTAGCTAGGTTTTTAACTGGGGTTGTGACTCAACCCTAGTGTGTAAACCTAATGGGTGTTTGCTTTATGGCTTGTTTATGGTTGGGTGTTTATTATTTAGCATTGTTCTTGCTCTTTATTGTAGAATTAGTTGTTGCAAACATTAGCTCATGCCTATTTGACTTGGTCTCTACTTGAGAAAGAGAGACTTAGTCTAGGAAAACTTAGCTAAAAAGAATTTGGGATGAAATCAAGAGATTGATAGTCCCAATTAAAGGGTTGAACCTATAGATAGTAAAACCTGACTTGAACATTTTATCAACTGTTTTGTTTAATACCCATTTGGACTTGAGAAAGCCAAATTGGGCAAAATCTCTCTTACCGAGAGGTATTGAGTGTTGATAGCTATAATACACCCCAACCAACAAAACAAGCTTTAAAATATACAACCCATTAGGCAAATATCTAGGTGAAGGTCATAGCCCTAGGCCTTTTACAGTATTTTAAAAACAACCAAAACAATATTTCCTAGTTTCATATTTTTAGAATTGCAATCTTTAGCATAAATTTAGAAGTAAAAACAAACCATATTTGTGGAAGTGCAATTTAGATACTTCACGTGCTTAGTCAAAATATATACTTCTTTATCCCATTCATATTTCTCCTTGTGGAATTCGACCCCGATATTGTTGGGTATTACTATTGCATTGGCAGTTTCATATCCTCGAATAGAGGTGTGACTTGGACGAGATCAATTTTTGGCGCCGTTGCCAGGGAGTTAAAAAAGGATTTAGCTATATATTTGGTTTTGTGTGTTTATTGTTTTCTTTTCCTTCCATGTTACCAAAACTTTTGGTGAAACAATTGTAGGTGAAACAATGGCTCTCAACAACAATGATCCTATTGGAAACATGCCTAAGGGGGATGTGGACGTGGAAGATGATCAAGTTTAAGAGGTTCCTCTTGAACCTCAAGCAAATAGATGAGGTCGACCGCCTCAAGACAATGTTCTCGTTCCACCCCCACCTCCACAAAAGTGGCTCCACACCGGGTGTTACCGAATGAAGGATATGTAAGTTCCATAGTCCCGCCCCACATTCAGGCGGGCAACTTTCAAATCACAAATGTTATGCACACATTGTTAGAGCAACGAAGTTTCTTCATTGGGACTCTGAATCAAAATACGTACAAACACTTGAAGGGGTTTGTGGACACTTGTTGGGTGAGTAAATAGATAAACGCCTCCGAGGATGCTTTACTGTTGAGGCTATTTCCTTTCTCTCTATAGGGGAAGGCCTTGGATTGGTTATAAAGGTTGCCAAATCATTCTATCCATACATAGGATGAATTGGCGGAGAAATTTATTTCCAAGTTCTTTTCTCCCGGGCGTATGGCGACTCTTAGAGATGAGATTCTAGCATTCAAATAATAACCCAATGAGACTTTGCACGAGATATGGGAGAGGTACCGAACTATGGTGAAAGATTGCCCAAACAATGACATAACGGAGGCTATGATTCAACAAACTTTCTATATGGGGATCAATACTACTAATCAATGCGTGGTCAACCAACTTGCCTATGGAAAATTCATGACAACGTCGTATGCGGAAGCTTGTGAGATTCTAGATGAAATGGTGGATACTTCATCGGCATGGCAAAGTAGAGCAAATATTGCTCAAGGCGATCCAAATGTGATTCACTTGCATAAAGAATTGCATGATCATGGGCAAGCAATTGCTGAGTTGACCACTACAATGAATCAAATAGCCAAGGCTCAACTTCCACAAGTGCAAGGTCCTAATAAAGTCAATGCAATGGAGGGAGTTAGTATGATGGTAAACAAGAGAAGGCAAAAGGGTCCACAAGTGCAAAACCGTGTGGAAAATTATATGCAAGATGATAGTGAATTTGATCAAGATGAGTCGTACAATGAACAAGAGGAGGAAGCACAATATGTGAACAACTTCCAAGGGGAAAAACAACTCTCAAGGCCTGAATCAACAATAATGGCGACATCAAGGAAATCAAGGGAATTGAAATTCTAGCAATCAAGGTAATTGGAATGGTGGTAATAACCAAGGGAATTGGAACAATCAAAATAATCAAGGAAATCGGAATGGTCAAAATAACCAAGGCAACTAGAGTGGCAATAGTCAAGGATATTGGGGAGTTAACAATCAAGGATGGTGGAACAATAACCAAGGGAATCGGGGTCGTGTTTTCAAAGGCCTCCGATGTATCAACAACCAAGCAACCCGCCTCCTTATCCTTCCCAAGGTCCAAGTTCTTCCAACAATGAGATGGGACGAATTGAGAACATGTTCAAACAAATTATGGAGAAGAATGTCGACTCCGATGTTCGACTAGCCTCTCACAACACTTCAATTTGCAATTTGGAAGTTCAATTGGGGCAAACCTGACAAGCTTTGAACACTCATCCTAAGGGGGCACTACCAAGTGACACGATGGTGAAACCAAAGGATGGGAACAATACGGGATATGCCATGTACGTTACTACAAGGAGTGAAAAAAGTGGGTATGCAACCACATCAAGTCAAAAGAAAATTGTAGATGATGAGCAAGTGGTACAAGAAGATGAGATGCCAAGTAATGAAGTGCAAGCAAATGATGAAGTGAGAATTGATATTGATGACAATGTGGAGGAGACTCATGAGGAAGTGCACCCGTCTAGGGAGCACATTGTTGACATACCGGAACCGTTAGTGCCAAAGGCTAAGGCACCAATTCCAAGGCCTCCTCCTCCATACCCTCAACGGCTTGCCAAGCAAAATGGCAAGAACCAATTCAAAAAGTTCATTGACATGACAAAGAGTCTATCTATTAATGTGCCATTAGTTGAGGCTTTGGAGCAAATGCCTGGTTATGCAAAGTTCATGAAGGACTTGGTGACAAAGAAGAGGTCGATGAATTGTGAAACTATAAAGATGACTCATTAAGTGAGTGCAATCACGCACTCAATGGATCCTAAATTGGAAGATCCTGGTGCTTTCACTATCCCTTGTACCATTGGGAGTGTCGACTTTACTAAAGCTCTTTGTGATCTTGGGGAAAGTATCAATTTGATGCACTATTAGGTTTTCAAGACTTTAGGAATTGGGCAACCAAGACCCACATCCATGAGATTACAAATAGTGGATCGTACCATGAAGAGACCATTGGGTATCATTGATGATGTGTTGGTTCGTGTTGATAAATTCATTCTCCCGGCGGATTTTGTTATTCATGATTCTGAGGTTGATTATGAGGTGTCGATCATTCTCGGGAGACCCTTCCTATCTATGGGGAAGGCTCTAGTTGATGTTGAAGCCAGAGAACTTACTTTCCAGGTTGGTGATAAGAAAGTGGTTTTCCATGTGTGTAAGTCTGTAAGGCAACCCAATAGCAAAGAGGTGTGCTCTTTCGTGGACTTGGTGACCGATGTGATTGTTGATGAAACAAGTGTCGTGATGAATGTTGATGATACTTTGGAGGTTGTCTTGCTCAATTGTTATGATGAAGAAATGGCGGGTTATGTGGAATGTGTGAACGCTTTGCAAGGGATGAGATCGTACACTTATGAGCCCCACAAATTGTCCTTGGATCTTGAGAATAGAACCACTCCTCCAACAAAGCCTTCAATTGAGGAGCCTCCCATCTTGGAGTTGAAGCCATTGGCTCCACATCTTCGATATGAATTTTTGGCCATTCTTCTACTTTACCAGTTATTCTTTCCTCTTGTTTGACTAACGTACAGGTAGATTCCCCTTTGGCGGTGCTATAAAAGAGGAAGAAGGCTATTGGATGGACTTTGGGGAATATTCGGGGGATAAGCCCCGCATTCTGCATGGCACGAGATTAATTTGGAGGAAGATGCCAAACCATCTATTAAACATCAAAGGAGACTCAATGAAGCCATGCAAGAGGTTGTCAAAAAGGAGGTCATCAAGTGGTTGGATTCCGAGGTTGTGTACCCCATTTTCGATATTCATGGACTTCTCAAGTTCAGTGTGTCCCAAAGAAAAGGGCATGACGGTGGTCACTAATGACAAGAATGAATTGATTCCTACAAGAACGGTACCGGGTGGAGAGTATGTATGGACTATGGCAAGCTTAACAAAGTCACAAGGAAGGATCATTTCTCATTTCCCTTCCTTGAGAAATTTTTTGATAGATTGGCCGGTCGTGCTTTCTATTATTTCCTTGATGGGTATTCCGGCTAAATCAAATTCTTATTGCTCAGGAGGATTAAGAGAAAACTACTTTCACATGTCCTTATGGTACTTTGGCATTCTCGCGGATGCCATTTGGGTTATGCAATGCACCAACGACTTTTCAAAGGTGTATGATGGCTATCTTCACGGACATGGTGGAGGATTTTCTTGAAGTTTTCATGGATGAATTTTCGGTGGGCGAGATTCTTTTGATGATTGTTTAGCAAACTTGGACAAAGTGCTGGCAAGATGTAAAGAAACAAACTTGATGCTCAATTGGGAGAAGTGTCATTTCATGGTTGAGGAAGGCATTGTCCTTGGCCACAAGATTTCAAAGAATGGCATTGAAGTCAACAAGGCAAAGATTGAGGTGATTTTTAAACTTCCACCTCCAACTTCAGTCAAAGGCTTGCAGAGTTTCTTAGGCCACGCAGGGTTTTACCGGCGGTTCATCAAGGATTTCTCTAAAGTGGTGAACCCGTTGTTCAAGCTTTTGGAGAAAGATGACAAGTTTCATTTGAATGATGATTTCATGAGAGCCTTTGAGTTTCTAAAGCTCAAGTTGACTACTACTCCCATCATCATCGCTCCAAATTGGAGCGTTCCTTTTGAGCTTATGTGTGATGCAAGTGATGTAGCGGTGGGAGCTGTTTTGAGGCAATGGATCAACAAGATCTTTAATCCGGTCTATTATGCAAGAAAGACAATGAATAATGCCCAAGTCAACTACACCGTTACGGAAAAAGAGCTTCTTTCCATTGTGTTTGTTATTGAGAAGTTTCGCCCATACTTGATGGGTGAAAAAATGATTGTTCATACGGATCATGCGGCACTCCGCTATCTAATGAGCAAGAAAGATTCCAAAGCTCGTTTGATGAGATGGGTACTATTGTTGCAAGAGTTTGACATTGATATCCAAGATCAGAAAGGGAGTGAAAACTAAGTGGTGGACCACTTGTCTCGGTTGGAGTAGGGAAGGCCACATGATGGCCTTGAAATCAATGACTCTTTTCCCGATGAGCAACTTTTGACTATTCCTATGAATAGGGTGCCTTGGTTCCCAGATCTAGCTAACTATCTTGTAAGTGGTATCATTCTGGTTGATTTCCCTTCAAACCAAAGGAAGAAACTCAAACGGAATTGTCAAGACTAATATTGGGATGAATCGTACCTTTTTCAGATTTATACGGATGGAGTGATTAAAAGATGCGTACCGGAGGAGGAACAAAGTGAAATTCTTGGGGCTTGTCGTTATTCACCTTATGGTGGTCACCATGGTGGAGCAAGAATGGCGACCAAAATGTTAAGTTGCAGTTTCTATTAGCCCACTCTCTACAAGGATGCTAGTGATCTTGTCAAGCATTGTGATGAATGTCAAAAGGCCGGTGGAATCTCAAAGAAAAATGAAATGCCCCTTACTACCATATTGGAGATTTATATTTTCGATGTGGGGGGTATTGACTTCATGGGTCCATTTGTGATTTCTTGTGGAAACACCTACATCTTGGTCATAGTTGATTATGTTCCAAATGGGTTGAGGTTGTTGTTTTGCCCAATAATGAAGCGAGAAGTGTGGTGGCGTTTTTGAAGAAGAACATCTTTACAAGATTTGGTACTCCAAGGGCTATCATAAGTGATGGGGGTTCGCATTTTTGCAACAAGGCCTTTGATACCTTACTCACCAAGTATGGTGTCACTCATAAAGTGATGACCCCCTATCATCCTCAAGTAAGTGGTCAAGTGGAAATCTTCAACTGAGAGATAAAGAGTATTTTGTCAAAAACAGTGAATGCTAACCGGACAGATTTGTCAAAGAAACTCGATGATGCTTTATGGGCTTATAGGACGGCTTACAAAACACCGATTGGAATATCTCCATACCGGTTGGTGTTCAAGAAGGCTTGTCATCTTCTAGTGGAACTTGAGCATAAGGCCATGTGGGCTTTGAAGAAGTTGAATCTTGAGTGCAATGTCGCCGCCAACTTTAGGGTGGCATAATTGAATGAGCTAGATGAGTTCTGGTACCATGCATGTACAAGTTCTTCCTTATACAAGGAGAATATGATGTACCTCCATGACAAGTACATCCGGAACAAGGAGTTTAAAGAAGGTGATCTTGTGTTATTGTTCAATTCTCGGTTACGGATGTTTCTGTGAAAGTTGAAGTCTAAATGGAGTGGTCCATTTGAGGTTGTTGGTGAGACACCCTTTGGTGCATTGGACCTGAAAAATGAAAATGATGAGGTGTTTAGAGTGAATGGTCACTGAGTGAAGCACTATTTGGGAAGAGTTGATGATGGCCACGTCGTGGGGGTTCTTCATATCAGGTCATTGGTAATCTACGTCGTGTTGTAACGTTAAATCAGGCGCTTCTTGGGAGGCAACCCATGTGTCTTTTCCTTTTTATTTTTTTCTTATTTAGATAGGTCTTGTTTTGTGCTAACTGGTTTTGAAGTATGTTATAGGAATGAATGTGCTTTGCAGGGAGTGTGCCCAGAAAAAAATTGGCTAAGTATGGAAAACGTGCGGACAACACAAATTTGAGGGCCACAACAGATTGAGATCTGCGGCCGCACAACTTGAAAGCCAAAATTGCACATTCTATGAAGTTTGCCTATTAGAGAAATGGCCGAAGTGCGGCCGTGCATGGAAATGTGAGGTCCGCACCAAAATCTACAGCCCCACTCAAAAATATGTGGACCGTAGATTCATCAAAGGGTAAAAAATGTAATAGGTAAAGGAGTGCGGCCGCACATGAAATTGTGCAGACCGCACTCAAACTCTTGAACCCTTGCCTAATCGGTCAAGTATAAATAGTAGCATATTCACTACTGAAAAACTTTACGAACTCTAAATATTAACACAAAGGCAAGCATTTTGCAATTAACTGACTCAAACATCTGGCACTCATTTCATCATCTTGATTCTTCCTTAGCATCATTTAATTACTGGTATGTTAAATTCATCTTTAAAATTTTTCAATTTTCTTAATTTTGTTCTTAATTAGTTAGTTACTTTTAGCCCTAATATAAAATTCATCATAATGTTAAGCATTAATGTATTGGGTAACTTCCTACTTGCCATATGGGGAATGGGTAAATGGTTTATCATGTGTACTTGATATTACCCTGTCCAATTCATGCTAAAAGTTAGGAACCCTAAGTTTACTACCGTTTTGTTTTAAATTGTGCGGCCGCACAAAATATTGTGCGGTCCGCAGATTGTAGGTCTAGGGCAAATGGTGTGCATTGATTGTGCAGACCGCACTCCAAATTGTGCGGTCCGCAGAAATTGAACCGCGACCGTAGAAAAGTGTGTGCGGCTATAGATTGACCAATTCTCTGTTATTATAGAGTTGCATTTTCTAAGCTGAAATTGTACGGCCGCACTCAAAATTGTGCGGACCGCACTTCAATTGTGGAGTTGCACTTGAAATTGTGCGGACCGCACTTCAATTGTGGAGTTGCACTTGAAATTGTGCGGACCGCACATTCCTATCTGCGGCCGCACTCAAAAATGTATGGGTTGCACTTCTGTACTCTGAATCTGGTTTTCCTCTACAACTGTCTGATACTCTAAGTTTAAACTATAACTGATTCTTGTTGCTATGTATTGCAGACAATGGTTAGATCATGTGGACGATGTGATACATCTAAAAGGAGGGGTGAACCCTCCCGAGACCTAGGAAGGGGTAACATACCACTCTCAGTGCAAAGAGTAACAGCAAAGAAAGCAATAGCTAGAAGAGCCCTAGAGCCTGCTGAATCCAGCTCAGATGTCCGGTCTAGAGAAGCATCAGAGGGCAATTCAGTCCAAGAGCAGCCCGATGCACAATCACAGCCAAGGCAACTCCTAGGGAGGTTCCAACTCAGAGATGAGCCTTCTACCACAGCTAGCTCTTCTGAGGGTTCGGAAGATGATAGCCAGGGTTCAGAGCCCTCCTCCTGACATGCCCCTGCCGCACCAGCTACAATTGATGATGACGATGATGTTCCAGATGATGGTCGAGAGATAGATACCCGAGTTGCTGGCCTTGAGAGGTCGAAGAAGAAAGAAGTCTGGGAAGATAGATTTGTGAGCCTGACAGCTTTCAACAAAAGAGTGGTGGCCTCAGAGATCGCTCACACTTGAGCATCAATTTGTTTTGAAGGAATTGGATAGGTACAACTCGAATGTGGCAAGATAGTTTCAGGAGAGAAAAGGGTAGACATGGTTCACTCAAAGCGTGGTGGATGCCAAAGAGCACATAGTCTAGAAATTCTACGCCAATGTGGTGCATATCAAAAAGGGGACTAAGGTGACTAAAGTGAGGAACCTAAAAGTCAGATTTGATCAAACCTCACTAAACACTTATTTGGGGATCGAGGATGTAGAGCCAGTACAATACTTGGAGAAGTTTGCATTAGTTGATGCAGCTCGCCCATGGGTGGCGGAGATATTAGCAGCTCTAGGACCACCACCACCATGGATCACAACAAGGGTTGCCATTCAGCGGAACACCCTCAACTTTGAAGCTAAGGGTTGGCAAACATTTATGTGCAGTCAAATAGATCCAAGCCGAAATGAAAACAATCTCCTAGTCCCACAGGCATTCCTATTTGCCTCCATCATGGCCGAGTACCCAATCAATATGGGTGTCATCATGTCGGACAATATGTCTCTGGTCAGTAGGCATGGTGAGAGCTCATTCCCGTATCCAAACACTATCACATAGTATCTTACGGATGTGAGAGTGGAGTCAAAGGCTTTGGATACAAAGGTTTAGGCGAAGCAGCCCTTCACATGGTATTCTTTGAAGGACCCAAGGAACCCGAAAAATAAGGGTCAGCCAACTACTACCATATGCCAGTCTGATGAGCCTCCAGTGGTAGTTGCAGATTCAGTAGCCATGCCTTCCACAGCAACCGGGCCTTCTACCGATACAACTGCCATACCTCTACCTCCATCTTCCAAGCCATCATCATCAGTGCCTTCATCTTCTACTTATCCACTTACGACGTTGTGAATCTCCCACAAACTGGCGAGTCTCAACAACTAGATGTAGACAGCTATTGCAAAGATGTCTGACCTATCCAGTGCTGTTACAACCCATACATCTACCCCAGCCCCTAGATTTCTCCGACAGTGGAGGAGACTTTCAAGAAGATTCTGGAGAACTAGAAAACCATCATGGATACCTTAGTGGCACATGGAACAACAATTTAAGAGCTTGGGAAGCAGGTGAAGAAGATGAGGAAATCCCAGGTTTCGAATAATTCATTTCATAGGTTGATACGGGAGGTGACCAAGATAGCAGCAGTTGGGGATCTCCTATTTGACTTGCTGATGGAGACAGCTCCAGTAGCACCAGCGTAGCCAGTAGCACCATCAGTACTAGTGGCACCAGCTGGCCAGTCTGAGGAGCCAGACCTCGCTGTCCACACGGCTGAGGCAGTGCTACAGATGTTCACCAACCGAGATACTCCCCGAGCAGAGGATGATGAGATATATTTGGAGGAGCCTGAGGGTGGTAATGTTGCTATGGACACGGATACCACATAAGAAGTCCTCTCTACTCTTTCCCATCCTTGATTTTATTTTGTTAAGCATTGGGGACAATGCTTATTCTTATTTGGGGGGTGGAGTTTATTTGATTTGGTGACATTTGACATTGGTATGTAATAACTGATAACATTTTCTTTTCCTTTTTATTTATGTGCATATTCTCCTCTATTCTTCTCTTTCTCTATTGATGTATATATTTTCTTTCTTCCTCTCTCATTTTGTATATTCATTTATGCTTTTAGTAGTTTATTCTGTAGCTTCTTTATTTTATTACTTAGTAGTCAATGTTTAGTCTAATAGCTTCTTATTTACTTTAATAGCTTCTTTTTAATTTAGTAGCTTCTTTCATGTTTAAGTGATCAATAAGCCTTTGGTTTTCTTAATGTCACGGTTCTTTCCAAAGGTGGGTTTTGTGTGAACCAGGTAACTCTTCCCAACGATAGATGGCGTGACAACCTTCTTAAGGGAATGAGTCCGTTTTTTGTTTAGGTAAGAATAGTAGTAATAATGAATAAGAGGGCCTAATTGAGTAAAACTAGAAGATACAAGCATGCTTCACTTGGTACCAACACACTTAACTATGGGCTTATAATTTAAAAACAAGTTCTTGAAAAACAAAATAGCTCTAGTTAGTGACCTTTTGACTCTTGTGTTGACTTAAGCAATCATCGAGTGGTTTAGTTGATAGTTGGTCCAATTGATGTGTGTTTGATGCACCTTAGATTAGCTAGAATAGATCTTAACTTGTGGAGGTGAGAATTACTTTAATTGCTTGAGGACAAGCAAAAGCTTAAGTTTGGGGGAGTTGATAAGTAGGGATTTTGACTACTTATTAGTGCCTTTTTGCTTTCGTTTTAGTCCAAAAGTGTTTAATTGTAATCCCGAAAAATGATGAAATATGCTTAATTGCAGGAGTATTGGGAAATGATCCACAAAGATGAAATCCAACTCAAAAAGGAGTGATCTAAACTCAAGGACAAAAATCAGGCAAAAGGCGCAAGTGTGGACCGCAGAATTCCATCTGCAGCCGCAGAATGCAAAGGGAATCCATCAGAGCTTTAGTGCAAAGTGCGGACCGCACAATTATTGTGCATCCACGGAAGATACCCAAGAGTAGAAGTTCAGAGAGTTAACATTTCAAACTTAATGGAAATGCGGACCGCACATTTATTGTGCGGCCGCATAAGTCAGCCATGCGGCTGCACTCAGAATTGTGCGGTCCGCAAAAGGGCCCTATGCAGCCGCACTCAGATTTGCGCGGACCGCAGAATAAGAGACATTCGGTCGCAATCCAGAATTGTGCGGCAACAGAATCCAGCTCCTGTCAAGACTCAAGTGAAGTGCGGACCGCATATTGAATAGTGCGGCCGCAAAACTTACGAAAGGACAATTTTGTCCGAAATTTCTAGCTTTGTGTAAATAGACTAATTTCACAAAATTAGGGCAAGTTTTGAATATTGGAACTCTTGTAGCCATTTTTCCTTACTGGTTTAGGCAACTTAAGCTTACTTTAGTGATTTAACATTGGATTTTCATCTTTTGATCTTTGAATATGAGTTTTATCATCTTTTCTTCTCTATTTTCTTCATTACCCATTATCAGTAGCTAGATTTTTAACTAGGGTTGTGACTTAACCCTAGTGTGTAAACCTAATGGGTGTTTGCTTTATGGCTTGTTTATGGTTGGGTGTTTATTATTTAGACTTGTTCTTGCTTTTTATTGTAGAATTAATGGTTGCAAACATTATTTCATGCCTATTTGACTTGGTATCTACTTGAGAAAGAGAAACTTAGTCTAGAAAAACTTGGATAACAAGAATTTGGGAGGAAATCAAGAGATTGACAGTCCCAATTAAAGGGTTGAACTTAGAGATAGTAAAACCTGACTTGAGCATTTTATCAACTGTTTTATTCAATACCCATTTGGACTTGAGAAAGTCAAATTGGGAAAAATCACTCTCTTACTGAGAGGTATTGAGTGGGTAATTGAGTGTTGATAGCTATAATACACCCCAACCAACAAAACAAACTTTAAAATATACAACCCGTTAGGCAAACACCTAGGTGAAGGTCATAGCCCTAAGCCTTTTACAATATTTGAAAAACAACCAAAACAATATTTCCTAGTTTCATATTTTTAGAATTGCAATCTTTAGCATAAATTTAGAAGAAAAAACAAACCATATTTATGGAAGTGCAATTTAGATACTTCACGTGCTTAGTCCAAATATATACTACTTTATCCTATTCATATTGCTCCCTGTGGAATTCGATTCGGACTCTGTTGGGTATTACTATTGCATCGACCGTTTCATATCCTCGAATAGAGGTGTGACTTGGAAAATATCATGGATGCACAGGTGTGCATGCTTTTCCGCAGAAGCGGGCTTGGCCAACTTGGTGGGAACCGCACCGGCGATGGATTTTCCGCAGGCGCGACCTAAGGTCTGTAGAAGAGGAAATTGCTGGGATGTGAGGCCTTTTAATCTGAGACTTAGGCCATTTTTCATCAAATTTCATTTGTTCTTGGGCGATTTTGCGAGCACATTTGAGGTGGATTCTCATCAATATCCTAAGGTAAGTAACTCCCTCCCATTTTCAAGTTAATTACGCAGATTTTGGGTAGATTAAACATGGAAAAATTGTGAAGACTTATGGGATTTATGAAGAACCTAGTGTTTTGGTAAATTTGGAATTTGACCACGAATTTGGTGATGAAAATGGGAGAAAATTATATATTTGAGTTTGGGAGTTCATGGGTAAAAATTATATTCAAAAATTATCGAAATCCAGGCACGTGGGCCTAGGATGAATTTCATTAATCTTCCAAATTGAGTTGGATAACTACTATAAAAAGATATATATGGACATTGAGCATATATTTACTAGTTTATATGATTTTTGATTAGTTTCGGAGTCTTCAGTGACGTTTGAACGATTCTAGTGAGGTTGGAGAGCCGGACTGAAGACTTGTGACCGAGGTAAGTCTCTTGCCTAACCTTGTAGGAGGGAACTCATCCCCTTAGTTGTATTATTGTTGTGTGTTACTTGTGTGGGGAGCTACATACGCACGAGGTGGCGAGAGTCCGTGCGTAGTTATATTCCATGATTTGTCCGGGTAGACTTAGATTCACGTCATGTTTTTAATCGTATTGTTATATTTATCATGCGTATTAATTGTCTTAATTATAGCTGAGACTAGGGATTTAGATTTGCAATTATGGACTTAGCCTTCTTATTTCGGAAAATTGGGGAATACTTAATAAACTGTGAAAATCCGTGTCTTCTCGTCTATTTCCCTATTCTAATAGGATTAGGTTGTTCGCCTCGACAGTATAATGACACCACTCTTATGGGATTGGGTTGTTCGCCTTGGTAGTACTGAGTACCACTATTCTTATGGGATCAGACCGTTCATCTCAGTAGTATGACAACACCACTCTTATAGGATTGGGCGTTTCGCCTTGGTAGTGTGATGGTCACACTATTCTTATGGGATCGGGCATTCGCCTCAGCATTATTGAGTATCACTAATTCTTATGGGATTGGGTCGTTCGCCTCGACAGCTTCGTGCTTAATAATCGAAATGGGTTCTGGTATGGGTATAATTGTGTTACCACCTTCACGGCTGGTTATGAGATGTTGGGAATGTGATACAGACTCTTGATTTGATTTATTATGGTTGCTCTTATTTGTTTTATTTATATTTATTGTATACTCTCCATGACTACTTTATGCACTTATATTATCATTATTGACCTCTTGTAAGTGTCAAGTCGACCCATCATCACTACTTCTTCAAGGTTAGGCTAGATACTTACTAGGTACGCATTGTTTTACATACTCACGCTACACTTCTGCACTTACGTGCAGGTACTGAGACAGGTTCTACCTGTGGTAGCGCGGGCGCGTAGCCGATCATCTATGGAGACTTAGTGGTGAGTTGCTTGCCTTGCTTCGATCCGCAGTACCAGAGTCTCCTTCTACCTTATTTACTATTCGTGTCTATTACTTTCGGATACTAATTTTATTAGTTATGCATATTCTTTAGATTGCTCATGTACTTGTGACATCGGGTTTTTGGGAATTTGTAGCATTTATGTGCTACTATACCCACCATTTCTATCACAGCAGTGTATGTACTTATTATATTTGTATTTTGTTTAAAAAGTCTTGTCGCAATTACATGAAATCTAGCTTAAACTGTTCTCTAAGAAGAAGAAACTTTCTCATTAAAATATGTTTAAAAAGGGGTAAATAATTATTAGTTTCACTTGTTGGCTTCCTTAACGGCAGTGTTATGTGTAGTCTCGACCTATTACAGATTTGGGTAGTGAGATCGAGGGGCTCTGGTGAGTTACGGATGGGCTACGGAGTGGTTTCGGACTTAGGAGAATAGCTGGTGAAAAAAGGCTATGGAGTGGTTTTGGACTTAGGAGAACAGCTGGTGCATTTGATTTCTGGTGCTAGACTACAGATCTTGCATTTGCGAGGTCTAAATCCCAAATGCGAGACTCGCTTTTGCAAACAATAAGTCGAATTTGCGAGCATGGGCTGAGTTGGTGAGAGTTCGCATTTGCAAGAAATTCTTCACATTTGTGGACACTGTATCTTCACAATTGTGAAGGTTTTGGTCGCATTGCGACCACTAATTGACTTGGTACGGGTTCGCTTTTGCGAAGTACTCTTCGCATTTGTGAAGACAACTAGCTCAACGACTTTTCCACATTTGCGAAGGGTTGATCACTTTTGCGATCATCGCAACGGAAAACTATGTATCGCAATTGTGATAATTGTAGCTGGGAAAAAGAGGGGGAAAACGATAATTATCTCATTACTTTCAAACTCTCAACCCTAGACACCCTAGAGGCAATTTTCCAAGAGATTTTCTTCCTAAATTCATTGGTAAGTGATTTTAATCTACTTTCTTTCAATTACCCATTATATTTCATAAGATTTCAACACAATATCTAGGATTTTCATGGTAGAAAGTAGGGATTTGGGTAGAATTAGGGATTTTTCAAATTTGGGGATTTGACCTTGAATTGAGGTCAGATTTCGAAACAAATTACATAACCGGGCGCGGGGGTGAATGAGTAACTGGGGTTTGGTCCGAATCTCGAGTTTTAACCAAGCGGGCCCGGAGTTGACTTTTTCAATTATGATCTAAATTGAACATCTTTCATTCGTAGATAGTTTCTAAGGCTTATTTTGAATCATTTGGTTAATAATTTGCTAGATTTGGTTGGTTTGGAGGCTTGTTAGAAAGTTAAGGTCGTGGTTGAACTTTGAGTTGATTACGGAGTGAGGTAAATATTCGGCATAACTTTGATTTGAGGGAATTAGGAACCCTTAAGCTATGTGCTATGTGAATTACATGTGTAGCGGCGTATATGCGAGGTGACGAGTGTATATACGCTGTTAAATTACTTGTTTCTATGCTTTCTCGTATTTCATTAATTACCTTATTCCATGTATTAACCGTTACATTACTTGATTCCTTATTTTTATTGCTTCATAGTATATCTTGTTTCATGCCTCAATTGCTACATGCCTATTTGACTTCCATGCCATAATTGCTACTTGCCATTTCACATTTCTTGTATGAAATTGTCCATCCCCTCCCTGATTCCATGTCTACTTACTACTTGTCTCGATTTGTTTCCCTCGTATATATAAATTATCTCATGCCTTTTTGATTTATAGCTTTATATTAATTGATGTCTTTATTGATGTAGTTTCACTTGTATGAATTGTTAAAAGTAGATATCGTAGAGTTGGTAAAGTTGAGACATCTGAGTAGTTCGAGTTTCTTAGTTATCATGTTATCCTCCATTGCTCGTACATTTGTCTCTTAATGTATGATTTCCTGTAAATCTTGATTATTGAGTTATTATTGTTAACTGAACTTGTTTGGGGAGCGGGTTGCACACTGCAATGGAAAGTGAAATCTAATGAATTGAAATGTCGAAATAAGGATGGACTATGATATTGACAGATGATTATATGGTGGGATCGGGTTGCGCGTCGCAATGAATAGTTTAAAGTTGATATTGTGGGATCGGATTGCATACCACAACATATTGATAAAAGTAACATTTGTTTGTGACTATTAGATTGGCCTCGGTTGTTGAGACAAGTTATATGACTGGTTATTCGGGATTCTCTACTGGTTGATTTTTAGTTTCGTTGTTGTGAGTTGCCTGCTTTACTTCCATTAATGTCTTTTTTGTTATTATTATTATTATTATTATTATTATTATTATTACGTACAGGTTAATATAAGTGACCCGCCTTAGCCTCATCACTACTTCATCGAGGTTAGGATCGACACTTATAGGGTACACGGGGACAATTGTCCTCATACTTCACTCTGCACTTCTTGTGCAGATACCGGAGTTGGTCCTAGCGGCATTTTGTAAACTTGCTTGGATCCAGCTATCCAAAGGAGACTTGAGGAATGGCTGCAGAATGTCTGTAGCTCTGATGTCCCCTTCTAGTTCTTTTAGTTATTCATTTGATTCAGATAGTTATGTTCATTTCAAACCATTGTTTTTAGTTTCTTAGACGCTCGTGTATTCGCCACCAGATCCGGGATTTGTATTGATATTTCATCACTTATTAGTTTATTTACCTTGTTTCAGACTATTCAGTTTTTCCTTTATTGATGTCATATTTGAAGCTTGTTAAAATTGATTAATAATTACATCTAATGTTGGCTTGCCTAGCAAGTGAAATGTTAGGTTCCATCACGGTCCCAATGGTGGAAATTCTATGTCATGACAATTTAATATCAGAGCACTAGGTTGCCTAGGTATCACGAATCATGAGCATGCTTAGTAGAGTCTAGAGGATCGATACGAAGACGTCTGTACTTATCTTCCTAAGGCTATGGAGTATAGGAAAAATTTCACTTCTTTCCTTCTCTATCGTGCGATTTTTATTCTATCATTGATGATTGAACTGTTCTATTCTTGTTCTCTCGCAGATGGGGAGAACACACACAACATCAATAGTAGAACGGGAACCGGAGCCCCCTTTGGTAGCTTCTATCAGGGGTAGAGGTCGAGGTTGAGGCAGAGGCAGAGCTCAGCCTAGAGCTCAAGCAACGACACCTGCAATGGTGCCTCGGGTAGATTTTGATGAGGAAGTTCCAGCTCATATTGTACCCTTCGGACCATATCAGGTCCTAGAGGGGTTCATAGCCACTCCAGTGCTTCAGGACGCTCTAGTTCGTTTGTTGGGCATTATGGAGAGTGTGCCCCAGACCAGTATGTTCCCAGTGGCACCAACCGTCTCTCGGGCTAGGGGAGGAGCACAAACTCCCGCTACTCACACCCCGGAATTGGTGGCTCCCTAGTATCAAACTCCAGCAGCCCATCCAGTTGGGGTGGTTCAGCCGGATGTTGCAGCACAAGCCGGTGATAGGCCCACCATGTCTTCTGAGGCCTTGTGAGGTTGGCCAAGTTTACCAAGCTCTTCCCTATTCATTTCAGTAGTGCACCTTCTGAAGACCTACAATATTATCTTGACAGTTGCCATGAGGTGCTGCGGATCATGGGTATAGTTGAGACCAATAAGGTCAATTTTGCTGTGTTTCAGATGACTGGTTCCGCTAAGAGGTGGTGAAAAGATTTTATGTTGACTAGACCAATTGGGTCGCCTGCACTTACTTGAGATCAGTTCTTACAGCTATTTCTGGAGAAGTTCATTCATGTCAGTCTGAGAGAGGATTACCGTAGGTAGTTTGAGCTCTTCAGCAAGGTAATATGACTGTTACCCAATACGAGGCTCGATTTGTGGACTTGGATCATCATGCCATTATCTTGCTCCCTACTGAGAAGGATAGAGTGAGGAGATTTATTGATGGACTCACCTACATTATCAGGCTACAGATGGCTAAAGAGGCTGGAGGTGAGATTACTTTTCAGAGGGTCGTGAACATTGCCAGATGGATCGAGATATTTCATGCTTAGGAGAGGGGACCGGGTCTGATAAGAGGCCTCGTCATTTAAGTGGTTTTGGTGGTGCCTCATCTAGAAGCCGAAGTTCTTTTGGTAGAGGCCATCCTCTCAGGCCGTTTTAGTCAGCTTTTCAGGTAGCCCATAGTGCTCCAGGCGGTCGTGGTTCTTATGGGTCTTGTCTTGAGCAGCTAGCATTCAATACACATCCATCTCCTATCAATGCACCACCGCTCCAGAGTTACTACAGCATATATTTGGACCATTGGGGTCAGTCCTCATTTCAGTAGCCTCAGCAGTCGAGGGGGTGCTTTGAGTGTAGGGGCATAGATCACATCAAGAGGTATTGCCCTATATTGTCGAGCAGCAGTTCTCAACGGAGTTATCATGCCATCATACCGGCACCGGTTGCTCCACCGCCTACTCAGCCAACTAAAGGTAGGGGTCAGGTAGCCATAAGTGGAGGTCAGGCCATTAGAGGTGGAGGCCAGCCAACTAGAGTCCGTCCCAGAGAAGCAGTTCAGAGTGGTGCGGCCCGGCACTGATTTTATGCTTTTCCAGTTAGACCTGAGGCCAAGTCATCTTATGTCATTATCACAGGTATTGTTCCAGTGTGCCATTGAGATGCTTCAGTTCTCTTTAATCTGGACTCTACTTATTCCTACGTGTCATCCTATTTTGCTTCAAATCTGGTTGTTCCTCGTGATTCTTTGAGTGCCCCTATGTATGTGTCCATGCATGTGGGAGATTATATTATTGTATATTGTGTTTATCGCTTGTGTGTGGTTACTATTGGGGGTCTTAAGACTAGCGTAGATCATCTACTTCTTGATATGGTAGATTTTGATATCATCTTGGGTATGGATTGGTTGTTACCTTATCATGCTATATTGGATTGTCATGCCAACAAGGTGACCTTAGCTATTACAACCCATATTCATGTACGTTAATTCATGCCATAAGTTAGTCGATGTAAATCTGAGAAGTGATTATCTTTGAGATGATAAAAAGTTGATCCTATTGGTCTTAAATAATACAAGGGTGTATAAGGGTGGTTAATAAGTATTAGAAGTTAAATGAATCAAGTATGTTGTAACCCGTATTTTTGGGTAAACCCAGGGGTGCTAATATTCTCAAGAGGTCGTGTTTTAAGGTATTTGAATCATATAATATCCGTATCATAAGTCTTGAATTCAAACGAGTTATAAAACAAAAGTCGACAAAAGTTGTCAAAACTTATGTTTATAATTTTACTTAAACTTTAGGTCAAATGCTACTAAGCTTTTCTCTAAATATACTTGGAATTACGAGGTGATCTACCCACCAAATTGAATATCTATGAGTCTAGTTTCCAAATCATTAAAGCTTTTGTCAATACGATCTCGAAGTATAGAGATATTCGCATTTTTGCGGGACTGCGCAGATTGATAGGTGACAAGTAGGTGCATCACCTACTTGCCAAAATGAGATGACTCAATTAAAAGCCCCAAGGTCGGCCAAGAGGATAATTTTAAGGGATTATAAACTCAATTATTTCACCCATCTTTTAGACCTTGAAAACCAAATTGAACCCCTACAACTCCTCCCCAAAAATCCCACACAAACCCTAGGGTATTTCGGGTGTTACGACGTGATTCTAGTGCCGAAAAGTCCGGACAGCTTGCTAGTTTCTCTTTTTCCTTCTTGTAGCCGCATTGAGGAACTGATTTTTGGTGAATAAGGACCAGGTTTCGTGGGTTATACTCAGTACAATGTAAGGTTATGCTTCTCCATCCATTATCTATGCGTTTGCGAGTTGTAACTCGATCGTAAAGAATAGACCTAGCGAGTTTCGAAAGAGTGGTATGTTGTTTGTTCTTGTGTAATGGTTGGCTGGTTGTGAACTTATTTTTAAGTTGAATTCATGGTTGTTTTATTGGATAAGAGGTATAATTATGTACTTTTGGTTGTGTTTCTCAATTTGAAAGAAAAGATAAGTCGAAATGTGTTTAAGTAAACTGAATAATTAATTTTGAGTTGTTGAACCTGTGGGACTGTTTTGTGGGCTGTTTCATGTTGCTATTGGGTGTATATTTTGCTACTATTTTTATGGAGTTGACAGGAGGAAGGGTGTGGAGAAACACCACATAATGGCAGGGTTGTTTGCTGGTTGTTCGTCGTAACATTTTCGGATTGTTTGATACTATTATAGTTGTCATGTTGTGTATGAAGTGATAGGGGTATGTTGGGCTGTTTGGTGATTGTTTTGACTTATGTGAAGTCATATATATAGTGGAGGTGATGTCCATTTCATCGTAAAATAGTTTGTTGTCGATACATAATAGTTACGACGCTTAAACGATAACGATAGTGTCCTTTCTCTTATTGTAGACTAAGGAGTCGTGACATTTGCATAGCTTGAGGTTGGGCAGTACATATACAAGGTATGTGAGGCTATCCCTTTCCTTCTTTTGCATGACTTCAATTATACATAATGCAATGAATGAGCTTCCAAAGGTACTCTACTCTTAGAAGCTAGCAGTACTTACATTGTTTCCCTTCTTATGGAACAATTGATGTTGAGGTTGATTCTCTTATTCTTATGTTATCAATGTTGTTGGTACTTACTGATTATTATAAGATTCTTGATGAAGAGTTATTCCTAATAACGTGTACGGAGAATATCAACCTTACGTCACTCCGAAAGGTTCAGAATATGATTCTAATGAGTCCTACATGAATTATATATATGTATCTATTTTACTCTAACGAGTCATGCTATAGTCGACCGGGTATAGCACCTATTGTGCAACCACTAATCAGTTGGGTTTTACCGAGCTCCACGTGGCCGGGTACATTTTACAGAGCCTATTACGGCCGGGTACGATATGATGATGATGCCCACAGAGGCCTATATTTTAAAAATTTATGTATATATATGTATGTATCATGCATTTCATGTTAGTAGCCCTCAGAGGTATCCAGATGTTATAGGTTGTATATTCTCTATCTCTGTTTACATTACTGTTCTTACTTATGGTTCCCTACCTTACATTCTCAGTACTTTATTCGTACTGACGTCCTTTATATTTGTGGATGCTACATGTCATGTTGCAGGTCCTGTTAGAAAGGTAGATGTAGCTCTCCCACCATAGTAGGCTTTCCAGTTTAGTGGTTATTGGCCAGATCCGTTCTCTGGACTTGTCGTGGTCTTGGTATGAATTTTTGTTATAGATATTATGGGTATGTCGGGGCCCTATTCTGGCAATGTTGCAGTACTTATGCTATTTTAGAGGCTCATAGACAGGTGTCGACTCATGTATAGTTTGGTATGCCTTGTCGGCTGATTTTTGTTGTATAGTCTTTCATGGGAGCGTGGTAGCTCGTACCTTATATGTAGTTTCTTGGAAGTCTTGTCATCCCATGTTATTTATATTTATTCCATTATTTTTCATTATTTGTTGTTCATGATCCATATCTACCATTTATAATGATCTCGTCGGCCCTTAAAGATAATAAGAAAGGTTATTAGGATCAGAGGATATTAGGAGGCACCCAGCACCACCAGTTCCTCCGTTTGGCACAGACCAGGATATGTGTAGTGCGGTGCAATTGTTGACTAGCTTGGTAGTTACTTAGGCTTAGAAGCAGACTACAGGTGTTGCTGATAAACTAGTTAGTGCGAGAGTTCATGATTTTATTAATCTAGACCCTCCAGTGTTTACTGGATCAGACCCCAAGGAGGACCCACAGACTTTTATTGACTAGGTTCATCGTACACTGTGGGTTATGCATAATAGTGATACGGAGGAACTAGAGTTGGGTTTTTATCAGCTACGGGATTTAGCGGTTTTCTGGTATGATAGTTAGGAGAGATCAGGGGTTCGAACGTTCCTCTAGCTATGTGGAAGGAATTTTCTGAGGCCTTTCTTCGTCACTACTTGCCAGTTGAGATACGACGAGCTAGAGCTGATAAGTTCTTGAACCTTCGACAAGGCAATATGAGTGCGCGAGAGTATAGTATGCAATTTGATTCTTTAGCAAGGTATGCTCCTCATATGGTGGTTGAGATGAGTGTAGGGTGCATATGTTCGTGAACGGGTTGGGACCATATCTGATAAATGAGTGCACGATAGCCTCCTTGGTGGAGGGCATGGATATTTCCCGTATTCAGGCTTATGCCCAGACTCTAGAGGATCATAAGAACTAGCAAAGGGAATATATGGAGCAGGATAGGGTCCAGAATAAGAGGGCGAGATTTGCAGGGTAATCTGATGACTTTAGAGGCAGTGTCAGGCCCTAGTCTTCGAGGAGTTCGGTGCCACCTATAGCTAGTGATCCTCCATATTTTAGAGGCCTCGATATGATCAATTTACCTATTCTGGTATAGGTCAGAGTTCGCGGGCATCTTGCTCGCAATATCACAGGGATACTAGTCAGACGAGACCCCTAACACCACATTGTGATCAGTGCGTCAAGGCCTACTTTGGACTGTGCCGTCGAGGTTCTGATGCATGTTATTCTTGCAGACAGCCCAGCCATATAATGCGGGATTGTCCTAATAGAGGAGGTAGTGGTATGGCTCAACCAACTGGATTTATGTCTGGTTCTTCCTCATCAGTTCGACTTCTAGCACTGGGTTTTCAGCAATCGACAGGTCGTGGTAGAGGTAGAGGTGCAGTGCCGAGTTTGAGTGGTGCTCAAAATTGAACATATGCTCTAGTAGGTCAATAGGATCTCAAGTCATCTTCAAATGTTGTTATAGGTATATTGTCTATGTTTTCTTATGATGTATATGCGCTGATTGATCTGGGATCTACATTATCATATGTTACACCCTTTGTGGCTAATAAGTTTGGCGTTGAACCTGAATTGATAAGTAAACCACTTGCAGTATCTACTTAGATAGGAAATTCTGTGATTGCTAGAAGGGTATATAGAGGTTTCATAGTGATGATTTGTAGTCATCAAACCTCGGCGAATTTATTTGAGTTAGAAATGGTTGATTTCGATGTGATAATAGGGATAGACTGGTTAGCCTCATGATATGCAAATGTTGACTGTCGTACGAAGATGGTTAGGTTTCAGTTTCCTGGTGAACCCATCATTGAATGGAAGGGGAACATTGCTACGCCGAAAGGTAGGTTTATTTCCTATCTTAAGGCAAGGAAGATGATCTCAAAAGGTTATATTTATCATCTCGTTTGCGTTAGGGATGCGGAGGCGAAGCCGCCTACTCTACAATCAATCCCTGTGGCCAATGAATTTCCAGATGTTTTCCCAGATGAACTCCCAGGCCTTCCTCCTAATAGGGAGATTGAGTTTATTATTGATGTGTTTCCTGACACTCAACCCACATCTATTCCTCCATATAGGATGGCCCCGGCAGAGTTGCGAGAGTTGAAGGCGCAGTTGAAGGATTTGCTGGATAAAGGCTTCATTAGGCCTAGTATTTTACCTTGGGGTGCACCAGTTTTGTTCGTGCAGAAGAAAGACGGGTCGTTAAGGATGCGTATCGATTATCGACAGTTGAATAAGTTTACTATAAAGAACAAGTATCCACTTCCAAAGATTGACGACCTGTTTGACCAACTCCAGGGTGCCAAGTATTCTCTAAGATTGACTTACATTCAAGGTATCATCAGGTGAGGGTTAAGGAGAAGGATATTCCAAAGACGGCCTTCCAGACAAGATATAGGCACTTTGAGTTTTTGGTGATGTCGTTCGGGATAACAAATGCCCTAGCAGCTTTTATGGATCTCATGAATACTGTATTCAGGCCCTATCTTGATATTTTCATGATCGTATTCAGTGATGACATTTTGGTGTATTCTCGTTTGGAGGCAGAACATGTGTTCCACTTGCGGATAGTATTACAGACGCTTCAGGATCGTAAGTTATATGCTAAGCTCTCCAAATGTGAATTCTGGCTGAACACAGTAGGATTCCTTGTCCATGTGATATCTGATGAGGGTATTAGTATCGACACTCAAAAGATTGATGCAATAAAGAATTGGCCAAGACCTACAACACCATCAGAATTCCGCAGCTTCCTGGGGCTAGCAGGATATTATAGGCAGTTTGTAGAAGGGTTTTCCTCTATATAAACACCATTGACTAAGTTAACACAGAAAGCTACTAAGTTCCAGTGGTATGACGCTTGTGAACAAAGTTTTCAGGAGCTAAAGAATCGATTGATATCCGTGCCAGTGCTCACTCTCGCGGAAGAAATAGAAGGTTATGTGGTATATTGTGATGCCTCAAGTATAGGTTTGGGGTGCGTATTGATGCAATATGGGAAGGTGATTGCTTATGCATCAAGATAATTGAAGAAGCATGAAAAGAATTACCCGACCCATGATTTGGAATTGGCTGCAGTAATATATGTTTTGAAGATATGGCGGCACTACTTATACGACGTCCATGTTGACATCTACATAGATCACAAGAGTTTACAATACATCTTCAAGCAGAAGGAGTTGAATTTGAGGCAGCGTAGGTGGCTTGAATTACTAAAAGATTACTATGTCAAGATATTATACCATCCCGGTAAAGACAATATTGTGGCAGGCGCTCTCTCTCTGTTGTAAGTCAATGGGAAGCTTAGTACACATTGAGGTAGGTAGACAGGGGTTGACTAAAGAGCTTCATCAGCTAGCCAATATGAGAATCAGATTGTTAGACTCTGATGACGGAGGTGTTACTGTACATAATACAGCAAAATCTTTGGTAGCCGAGGTAAAAGCACAGCAATATGAAGATCCTACCTTAGTAAGATTGAGAGAGAGCATTCAGCAGTGTAAAATTATGGCTTTCGAGATTGGAGGAGATAGGGCACTGAGATACCAGGGCCGATTATGGGTGCCTAATGTGGCAGGGTTGCGAGAGAAGATTATGATTGAGATTCATCAATCCCGATATTCCATTCATCCCGGCTCGACAAATATGTATCATGATGTTAAGGATCAGCATTGGTGGGATAAAATGAAGAAGTCTATTGCAGAATTTTTAGCCTAGTGTCCTAATTGTCAACAAGTAAAGATCGAGCATCAGAAACCCGGTGGATTGCTTCAGAATATAAAGATTCCGACCTGGAAATGGGAAGTGAATAATATGGACTTCATTATTAGATTACCTCGCTCTTATCATAAGTTTGACTCCATCTGGGTGATAGTTGATCGACTTACAAAATGTGCCCATTTTCTGCCAGTTAAGACAACTTACACGACTGAAAATTATGCGAAGTTGTATATCAAGGAGATTGTTAGGCTTCATGGTGTGCCGGTATCTATTGTATCAGACCAAGGAGCTCAATTTACGGCTAAATTTGGAGGTCTTTTCAGAAGTGTTTAGGCACACAAGTGAATCTCAGCACTGCATTCCATCCACAGACTGACGGACAGGTTGAACGTACCATTCAGACACTTGAAGATATTCCATGAGCATGTGTTCTGGATTTCAAGGGGAATTGGGATGATCATCCACCACTCATAGATTTGCCTACAATAATAGCTACCATTCTAGTATTAAAATGGCTCCGTACGAGGCACTGTACGGGAGAAGATATAGATCACCAATTGGATGGTTTGAAGTCGGTGAAACAAAATTATATGGCCCAGATTTGATTCACCAAGCCATTGAGAAGGTGAAAGTGATACAAGAATGACTGAGGACGACGCAAAGCAGGCAAAAGTCTTATTCCGATGTCCGACGTCATGATCTAGAGTTTGAGGTTGGTGATTAGGTTTTCCTGAGGATCTCGCCGATAAAGGGTGTTATGCATTTTGGGAAGAAGGGTAAGCTGAGTCCAAGGTATATTGGGTCGTACAAAATTCTTCGACGAATTGGATAGGTTGCTTATGAGTTAGAATTGCCATCCGAATTGGAATTTGTCCACCCGTTACTCCATGTATATATGTTGAGGAAATGTATTGGAGACCCTTCTCGGGTCATCCCTATCAAAGATGTACAAGTTACAGAGGATCTATCATATGAAGAAGTGCCAGTGGCTATATTAAATCGACAAGTCCGCAAGCTGAGAACAAAAGATGTAGCTTCTGTCAAAGTATTGTGGAGGAACAAGAATCTGGAAGAAATGACATGGAAAGCAAAAGAGGAGATGAAGTCTAAATATCCTTACTTGTTCCAGAATAAAGATAACGAGGATGTCGGGGGAACGCATGACACATTAGAGGGTGAAATGGCTCTATGAGGCAAGTAATAGCTTGAGAATACTCTTCCTTAATATAAAATGGTGATATGCAGATAATGTATAAATCCATAATGTTTTCTATAGCCTTGTGAGTCCATACATTGGGCTTAACTACTTGCAAGTTTTGCTAGTGTCCATTTTATAGGGGAAACTCGGCCACAAATTTCTGTTGGAATCCACAATTATTTAGACTCCCCATATACCCTTACATACGAGGACGAATGTTCCTAAGGGGGGGAGAGTATTACAACCCATATTCACGTACGTTGGTTCATGGCATAAGTTAGTCGACATAAATCTGAGAAGAGATTATCTTTGAGATGATAAGAAGTTAATCCTATTGATCTTAAATGAAACAAAGGTGTATAAGGGTGGTTAACAAGTATTAGAAGTTAAACGAATCAAGTATGTTGTAGCCCGTATTTTTTGGTAAACCTAGGGGTGCTAATATTATCAAGAGGTCGTATTTTAAGGTATTTGAATCATATAATATCTGTATCATAAGTCTTGAAATCAAACGAGTTATGAAACAAAACTCGACAAAAGTTGTCGCAACTTATGTTCATAATTTTACTTCAGCTTTAGGTCAAATGTTACTAAGCTTTGCTCCCAATTTACTTGGAATTATGGGGTGATCTGCCCACAAAATTGAATATCCATTAGTCTAGTTTCAAACTCATTAAACCATTTGTCAATACGATCTTGGAGTATAGACATATGTGCATTTTCGCGACACTGCATAGATTGGTAGGTGACAAGTAGGTGCATCACCTACTTGCCAAAATGAGAGGACTCAATTAAAAGCCCCAAGGTCGGCCAAGAGGGGACTTTTCAGGGATTATCAACTCATTTATTTCACCCATATTTTAGATCTTGAAAACCAAATTGAATCCCTGCAACTCCTACCCAAAAATCCCACACAAACCCTAGGGTATTTCGGGTGTAACGACGTGATTCAAGTGCCGAAAAGTCCGGACAGCTTGCTAGTTTCTCTTTCTCCTTCTTGTAGCAGCATTGAGGAACTGATTTTTGATAAAGAAGGACCAGGTTTTGTGGGTTATACTCAGTACAAGGTAAGGTTATGCTTCTCCTTCCATTATCTATGCGTTTGCGAGTTGTAACTCGATCGTAAAGAATAGACCTAGAGAGTTTCGAAAGAGCGGTATGTTGTTTGTTCTTGTGTCATAGTTGGATGGTTGTGAACTTATTTTTAAGTTAAATTCATGGCTGGTTTATTGGATAAGTGGTATAATTATGTACTTTTGGTTGTGTTTCTCAATTTGAAAGAAAAGACAAGTCGAAATGTGTTTAAGTAAACTGAAAAATTAATTTTGAGTTGCTAAATTTGTGGAACTTTTTTGTGGGTTGTTTCGTGTTGTTATTGGGTTGTCTCTTTTGCTACTATTTTTATGGAGTTAAGAGGAGGAAGGGTGTGGATAAATACTACATAATGGCAGGGTTGTTTGCTGGTCGTTCGTCGTAACATTTTCGGATTGTTTGACACTATTATGGTTGTCGTGTTATGTATGAAGTGATAGGGGTATGTTATGTAGTTTGGTGATTGTTTTGACTTGTGTGAAGTCATATATATATGGGAGGTGCTGTCCGTTTCATCGTAAAATAGGTTGTGGTTGATACATAATAGTTATGACGCTTAAACGATAACGATAGTGCCATTTCTCTTATTGTAGACTAAGGAGTCGTGACATTTGCATAGCTTGAGGTTGGATAGTACTTATACAAGGCATGTGAGTCTATCCATTTCCTTCTTTTGCATTACTTCGATTGTACATAATGCAACGAACGAGCTTCCAAAGGTACTCTACTCTTAGAAGCTAGCAGTACTTACATTGTTTCCCTTCTTATGGAACAATTGATGTTGAGGCTACTTCTCTTATTCTTATGTTATCAATGTTGTTGGTACTTCCTGATTCTTATAAGATTCTTGATGAAGAGTTATTCCTAATAATGTATACGGAGAATATCGACCTTACGGCACTCCGAAAGGTTCAGAATATGATTCCAATGAGTCCTACATGCACTATATATATGTGTCTATTTTACTCTACTGAGCAATG
This sequence comes from Nicotiana tabacum, assembly GCF_000715075.1. Taxonomy (NCBI): domain Eukaryota; kingdom Viridiplantae; phylum Streptophyta; class Magnoliopsida; order Solanales; family Solanaceae; genus Nicotiana; species Nicotiana tabacum. The sequence goes on along the minus strand of NC_134087.1, from coordinate 110,744,357 downwards.
TTATAGTCGGCTAGGTATGGCACCTACTATGCAACCACTGATTAGTTGGGTTTTACCGAGCTCCAGTGCCTGGGTACATTTTACCGAGCCTATTACGGCCGGGTATTATATGATGATGATGATGCCACAGAGGCGTATGTTTTAAAAGTTTATGTATATATATGTATGTATCATGCATTTTATGTCAGTAGCCCTCAGAGGTATCCAGATGTTACAGGTTGTATATTATCTATCCCTGTTTACATTACTGTTCTTACTTATGATTTCTTGCCTTACATACTCAGTACTTTATTCGTACTGACGTCTTTTATATTTGTGGATGTTGCATGTTGTGCTGCAAGTCCTGACAGACAGATAGACGCAGCTCCCCCACCACAGTAGGCTTTCCAGTTCAGCGGTTATTGGCGAGATCCCTTCTTCGGACTTGCCATGGTCTTGGTATGCATTTTTGTTATAGATATTATGGGTATGTCGGGGCCCTATTCCGGCAATGTTGTAGCACTTATGCTCTTTTAGAGACTCATAGACAGGTGTTGACTCATGTATATTTTGGTATGCCTTGTCGGCTGATTTTTGTTGTATAGTCTTTCTTGGCAATCTTGTCATCCCATGTTATGTATGTTCATTCCATTATCTTTCATTGTTTGTTGTTCATGATCCATATCTACCATTTATAATGATCTCGTCGGCCCTTAAAGATAAAAAGGAAGGTTAGATAAAATGTACGTTGGTGCTCGGCAAGTATAGCATGGGTGCTAGTCATGATCCTCCCGTTGGGTCGTAACATTATCCATGTCGGGGTTGCCTCGATTAGAGTGGAGGGGGGCTCCTGGACACTCAACCAGTAGGTTTAGCTCATATGTGAAGGCTCGGCATATGGTCGAGAGGGGGTATTTGGCGTATTTGGCTTATATTTGTGATTCTAGTGCGGAGGTTCCTTCCATGGATTAGTACCCGCTGTGCGTGAGTTTCCAGAGGTATTTCCGGTAGATCTACATGGGATGCCGCCCAATAGATATATTGACTTTTATATTGATTTGGCTCTAGGCACTCAGCCCATTTCTATTCCACCATACCGTATGGCGTCGCCTGAGTTGAAGGAATTGAAGGATAATTGCAAGCTTTGCTTGATAAGGGGTTCGACCTAGTATCTCGCCTTGGGATGTGCCTGTGTTGTTCGTAAGAAGAAGGATGGTTCAATGAGGATGTGCATAGACTATCGGTAGTTGAACAAACTGACCATCAAGAACAAGTATCCGTTGCCAAAGATTGATGACTTATTTGATCAGCTTCAGGGTGCCAAGGTGTTTTCAAAGATTGATTTGAGGTGTGGCTACCATCAATTGAAGATTAGGGCATCCGATGTCCCTAAGACAACTTTGCGGACTCGATATGGGCATTATGAGTTCCTAGTGATGTCATTTGGGTTGACAAATGCCCCGACAACATTCATAGATTTGATTAATCGAGTATTCAAGGCCTATTTAGGTTCCTTTGTGATTGTATTTATTGATGATATCTTGATCTACTCCCGTAGTCGAGAGGAGCATGAGCAGCATCTTCGGATTGTACTTCAAACTCTGTTAGATAATAGTTGTATGCCAAGTTTTCAAAGTGTGAGTTTTGGTTAGACTCAGTCGCCTTCTTAGGGCATGTTGTATCGGTAGAGGGCATAAAAGTGTATCCTAAGAAGATTAAGGCAGTCCAGAACTGGCCTAAACATACTTCAGCTATAGAGATCCAGAGTTTCCTAGTTTTGGCTAGTTATTATTGTCGGTTTGTGGAGGGGTTTTCATCCATAGCAGCCCCATTGACCAAATTTACCTAGAAGGGTGCCCCATTCAGATGGTCGGATGAGTGTGAGTTGAGCTTTCAGAAGCTCAAGACTGCTTTGACTACGGCGCCAGTATTGGTGTTGCCCACATGTTCAGGATCTTACACGATATATTGTAATGCATCTCGTATTGGGCTCGGTGTAGTATTGATACAGGGTGGTAGTGTGATTGTAAACATATCGCGGCAGTTGAAGATTCATGAGAAATATTACCCTGTTCATGACTTAGAGTTGGCAGCCATTGTTCATGCACTGAAGATTTGGACACACTATCTTTACAGCGTGTCGTGTGAGGTATTCACAGATCATCGGAGTCTGCAGTATTTGTTCAAACAGAAGGATCTTAACTTGAGGCAGAGGAGGTGGTTGGATCTATTGAAAGACTATGATATCACTATTTTGTATCATCCCGTAAAGGCCTTGAGTAAAAAGGCTATGAGTAAGGGTAGCCTTGCATATATTCCAGTTGGCGAGAGGCCTCTTACAACAGATGTTCAGGATTTGGCCGATCAATTCGTGAGGTTAGATATTTTGGAGCCCAATCGTATTCTATCTTGCACAGTCGCTCGGTCTTCCTTGTATAAGCGCATCAGAAAGTGCCAGTATGATGATCCCCATTTGCTTGTCCTGAAGGACATGGTGCGGCACAGCGGTGCCAAGAAGGTTACTGTTGGAAATTATAGGGTTTTGAGGATGCAGGGTTGCATTTGTGTGCCCAATATGGATTGGCTTCGTGAGTTGATTATTGAGGAGGCGCACAGTTCCCGGTATTCTATTCATCCAAGTGCCGCCAATATGTATCAAGACTTGCAGCATCATTATTGGTAGAGGAAGATGAAGAAGGATATAGTTGCATTTGTAGCTCTGTGTCTAAATTGTCAGCAAGTTAAGTACGAGCATCAAAGAGCTGGTGGTTTGCTTAAGAAGCTAGAGATTCCCAAGTGGAAGTGGGAGCGTATCACTATGATTTTGTTCTTGGACTCCCACGGACTCAGAAAACGTTCGACGCGGTTTGGGTCATTGTGGACAAGTTGAACAAGTCATCACATTTCATTTTAGTGGCAGTTACATATTCTTTAGAGCGGTTAATTGAGATCTAAATCTGAGATATTGTATGTCTTCATGGTGTGACCATGTCTATCATTTCTGATCCAGGTATGCAGTTCATCTCGCACTTCTGGAGGGTCGTATAGCGTGAGTTAGGCATGCAGGATGAGATGAGTATAACATTTTATCCCTAGACGGACGGACAACCCGAGCGCACTATTCAGATATTGGAGGATATGTTTCGTGCTTGTGTTATGGATTTCAGGGGTTCTTAGAATCAGTTTTTGTCGATTGCAGAGTTTACCTACAACAACATCTACCAGTCTAGCATTCAGATGGCTCCCTATGAAGTATTGTACGGGAGGCGGTGTCATTCTCCAGTTGGTTGGTTTTAGCCGGGAGAGGCTCGGGTGCTAGGTATCGATTTGGTTCAGGATGCTTGGATAAGGTCAAGATTATTCAAGATCGACTTCGCACAACTTAGTCTAGGTAGAAGAGTTATGCTGACCATAGAGTTCGTGATGTTGCATTCATGGTTGGAGAGAGGGTTTTGCTCCGGGTTTCACCCATGAAGGGTGTGATGAGGTTTGGAAAGAAGGGCAAGTTGAGCCCTTGGTATATCGAACCCTTTGAGATTCTTGAGAGAGTGGGTGAGGTGGCCTACAGGCTCGCATTGCCACCTAGTTTATCAGCAGTCCATTCAGTCTTCCATGTGTCCATGCTCTGGAAATATCACGGTGATCCGTCCCATGTGTTACATTTTAGTTCAGTCCAATTGGACAAGGATTTTGACTTATGAGGAAGAGTCAATGGCTATTCTAGCCCGGCAGGTCTAGTAGTTGAGTCTATGAGTTATCCATGAGTTCGAGTGCATTGGAGAGTCAGACATGTGAAGTAGATATCCACACATTTTCACCAGTCCAGGTACCTTTCTATGTCCGTTCGAGGACGAATGTTTGTATTAAAGGTGGAGAATTTAATGACCCGATAGGTAATTTTTAGTTTTTGCCCTTATTTTTGTGTTGCAAAACCTTGATTGGTTTTGTTTAGACTTTCTTGATTTGCATGCGCAATCCGTATCTTTTTTTTGGAAGGTTTTTATGTGAAAAATTGATGAAAATGTGAAATCGTACTTTAAAACTGATTTGAGTTGACTTCGATCAATGTTTTGAGAAAACAGGCCCAGATTAGTGTTTTTACGGTCCTAGTTGGTCTGTATCGTGATTTGAACTTGGGCGTATGCCCGGAATCTAATTCGGAAGTCCCTAACTTGATTTAACGTAATTTGTGGAAAACTATAAATTTAAAGGTTTAAAGAATTCCTAAGTTTGACTGTAGGTTGAGTTTGTTGCTACCAAGTTCAGATTATAGTTCTGGAACTCGGTATAGGTTCATTTCAGTATTTATGAATTGTCTACAAAATTTGGTGCAAAACAAAGTAGATTTGATGTGACTCAGTCGTCCTGTTGAAAAATTTAAAGTTCTTAAGTTTCTTTGAAAATTTCATTTATTTTGGTGTCCGATTCATAGTTCTAGGTATTATTTTGGTGTTTTGATCGTGCGAGCGAGTTCGTATGATGTTATTATACTTGTGTGCATATTTGGTTTGGAGCCCGAGGGGCTCGGGTGAGTTTCAGATAGGCTACGGAGTGGTTTCAAACTTAGGATAATAGCTAATGCAATTAGTTTCTGGTGCTGGGCTGCAGATCTCATATTTGTGATCTCACTTTTACTAACAATGAGTCGCATTTGGGAGCATGGGCTGGGTTGGGGATAGTTCGCATGTACGAGAAATTCTTCGCATTTGCGGACTCAGTATCTTCGAAATTGCGAATGTTTTGGTCGCAATTGCGTCCACTGACTGACTTGGTACTAGTTCGTTTTTGCGAAGTATTGTTCGCATTTGCGGACTGCCTTGATTGGCATTTGCGACGACAATAGGCTCAGTGACATTTTCGAATTTGCAAAGGGTTGATCGCTTTTGCGATCATCACAATTTTGAACTAAGTGTCGCAATTGTGATAACTGCAGCTGGGTAAAAGAGGGAAAAATGGGAATTAGCTCACTTTTCTCAAACTCTCAACCCTAAACACCCTAGAGGCAATTTGTCCAAGATATTTTCTTCCTAAATTCATTGGTAAGTGGCTTTAATCTGCTTTCTTTCAATTACCCGTTACATTTCATAAGATTTCAACATCAAATCTAGGATTTTCATGGTAGAAATTAGGGATTTGCAAATTTGGGGATTTGACCTCAAATTGAGGTCAGATTTCGAAACAAATTACGTAACCAGACTCGGCGGTGAATGAGTAACTGGGGTTTGATCCGAATCTTAGGTTTTGACCAAGCGAGCCCAGGGTTGATTTTTGTTAAGTTTTTCAATAATGATCTAAATTAAACCTCTTTCATTCGTAGGTAGTTTCTAAGGCTTATTTTGAATTGTTTGATTAATAGTTTGCTAGATTTGGTTGGTTTGGAAGCTTGTTCGAAAGGCAAGGCCGTGGTTGAGCTTTGAGTTGATTGTGGAGTGAGGTAAGTATTGGGTCTAATCTTGATTTGAAGGAATTAGGAATCCTTGATCTATGTGATATATGAATTACATGTGTAGTGGCGTATATGCGAGGTGACGAGTGTATATACGCCGTCAAATTACTTATTTTTATGCTTTCTCGCATTTCATTAATTACCTTATTCCATGTCTTAACTGTTACATTACTTGCTTCCTTATTTTTATTGCTTCATAGTATATCTTGTTTAATGCCTTAATTACTACATGCCTATTTGACTCCATGCCATAATTGCTACTTGCCATTTAATTTTTCTTATATTAAATTGTCCATCTCCTCCCTGATTCCATGCCTACTTGCTAGTTGTCTCATTTTTCCCCTCGTATATATAGATTGTCTCATGCCTTTGTGTTTTATAGTTTCATATTAATTATTGCCTTCATTGATGTAGTTTCACTTGTATGAATTGTTAAAAGTAGATACCGTAGAGTTGGTAAAGCTGAGACATCTGAGTAGTTCGAGTCTCTTGGTTATTGTGTTATCCTCCATTGTTCGTACACTTGTCTCCTAATGTATGATTTCCTGTAATTCTTGATTATTGAGTTATTATTGTTAATTGAACTTGTTTGGGGAGCGGGTTGCACGCTGCAACGAAAAGTGAAAGCTAATGAATTAAAATATTGGAATAAAGATAGACTACGATATTGACAAATAATTATATGGTGGGACCGGGTTGCGTACTACAATGGATAGTCTAAGGTTGATATTGTGGGATGGTTGCATACCGCAACATATTGATAAGTAATATTTGTTTGTAACTGTTGGATTGGCCTCAGTTGTTGAGATGAGTTATATGAATGGTTATTCGGGACTCTCTATTGGTTGATTTTGAGTTTCGTTGATATGAGTTACCTGCTTTACTTCTATTCATGTCTTTTCTATTATTATTATCATTATTGCGTACAGGTTAATGTAAGTGACCCGCCTTAGCCTCGTCACTACTTCGTCAAGGTTAGGCTCGACACTTACAGGGTATATGAAGACGGTTGTACTCATACTATACTTTGCTCTTCTTGTGCATATACCAAAGTTGGTCTCAGCGGCGTTCCGTAGACTTGCTCGGATCTAGCTATCCAGAGGAGACTTGAAGTATGGATGCACGACGTCCGCAGCTTTGAAGTCACCTTCTACTTCTTTTAGTTGTTCATTTGATTCAGACAGTTATATTCATTTCAAACCATTGTTTGTATTTAGAAGCTCATGTATTTGCGACACCAGATCTAGGATTTGTATTGAGATTTCGTCACGTATTAGTTTATTTACCTTGTTTCAAACTATTCAGTTCTTCCTTTATTGATGCCGTATTTGAAACTTGTTAAAATTGGTTAATAATTACATCTAACGTTGGCTTGCCTAGCAAGTGAAATGTTAAGCGCCATCACGTTCCGATGGTGTGAATTCTGGATCGTGACATGGAGTAGATATATACTTTGTCACAAATTTTTCCTTTAAACTTTGACGTGCTATATATGATTAAATAAGCACCATTTGATGCTTGAATGTGTAGAAATTTGACTTTCCAGTCATTATATCTTTTGAATAATTTGCATGTAGTTTTTAAGTATTTTTTGTCACTTTACTATTAATATGAGCGAATTAAGTTCAATAATAATATGTGAAATTAGCCTGAATATCCTTTTATTCCTTGCCATTTTTTAATCCGCCTTTAATAGTAATAGCATTTATAACTGTACCAATACGAGAAAGAGATAATCTCTAATGAATTTATGATCACTCAAATTTAGAAAAAGTTAAAAGGATAAATATTGTAAATGTAGAACTAGTCTATATTCTTTGTTTAGTTTGGTAAAGATGGATTAAAAAAATAACTAAAGGTAAGACTGTTTGACTCAAAAGATGTTAAAATTCTTTTGAACAAATCAATCAAAAATGAAGATGTAAATCGTAGCTGAAGATAATAATCTCTAAAATAATAATAATAGGTAAGGAGAAGATAATTGCAAAGTTTCTTTTCATTCAAGATTAGTTAGCTTTCCAGAATGTTCCTCCCTCTTACAAGGTCTTTTTTCCCCTTTTTATACTAGGGAGAAACCCTTCGGAGTTGTAAGAAATCCAATACAAGGAATATACTTAATGTCCCCTAATAGGTTTACACTTCTACAAGGGTCGTATAGTTTCTTCTTTCGCCTTACGGTCGTCTCCCTCGGGACGCAGGTTCGGAATTACCCGGTCGTTTGTCGTACTCGTTATCGGTCGTGGTCGATCATATTTGGACCCAAACAGTTAGTCCCTCAGCTTGTCGGGGTCGCGATCGGATGCGTCGTCGATGAGCGGACTCCATGCACTCTTTTTGGAGAAATTTGACCTGTGGAAGCGTTATGACGTGGCAAATGAGGGGGGTCATCACGCTCAGCAAGACATGCGTGTGGTACACTTCTCCGAGAAATGATATCAGCTTTACGTGCGTCATCATTGCGTAGATTTTCAAGGTGGGGGATGACGGCTTGGTGCTTCGGTTCCGGTGCTGCTTTAAAGCCTGCCGCCTCGATAATGGCACCTGCCAATCCTATAAATAGGTGATGGATTTGATTTTTTGAAAAACTTTGGCCATTCCTTTCTTGAAGACCTCTTTCGTTATTCTTTGTTTGCTTTCATATCTTTCTGCTCTTCCTTCGATCTTCACCTGAAGCTTCTTCTTCCTTCCTCCTTTTGTGTTGATACTCCTTTATACGATATTATGCCGAGGTCTCATCGTTCTCGCGAGGAGGTTCCTGAAACCACCCTGTTATCCACGGTGCCTCCTTCTGGTAGCGGAGATGTGGTAGTAGAAGATAGTGACAGCCCTCCTATGGTGGAAGAGCTACTACCGAGGCACCCCTCATCCCGGAGTGACTTCCTCAGAGATTCACCTCCTACCCCAAACCCCGTATTTTCTGAGACGGAGCAGGTCCATATTGATGCCCTTCGTGTAAAGTACGACATTCTTGCTCATATAGAAATGGTTCCAGCGGGGAGAGATTACGTGGACGTCCACAGGCCTGTGTACTATGCTTTCTACGAGTATCCTTTTATGATCGGCTACACCCTTCCTCTCTTCCCCTTAGCGGAAGAATTCTATAGATTTTATCAAGTTTGCCTAGAACAACCTTCACGATACACTCTAAAGGTGCTTCTGCTATTGACTAAGTATGCAGATTCGGCGGAGTGTAGCGTTTCTATCCACCACCTTTTGCACCTGTTCACGCCTGGCTTCCTCAGGGGTACCATGGTGCATTTAAGGCTTCATGGTACGAAAGGGCTGGTAGTTGGAATGGACAACCGGGCGAGCCGCAAGTTCTGGCATAAGTACTTCTTTGTCAAGACCGAGCACGTCATTTATGACTCCGCCAGATTCTCGGAGTGGTGGAACAGAACTCGTAAGTACTGCCATTATGGTCCTTTCTCTTTTGTATTTACTGTAGAGCTCATTTGCCTACTGTTTTGCAGCTATGGGTTGTCCACCCCGCCCTATTGCGGGTATTAGAGATTGGGTAGCATGCCTGTTGCCTTACGCAGCAGAGACTCGAACTTGGCCCGACTTCGTGCAGCGTTATAGCCCTAAAGTTTCATCAGGTAAATGTCTCTCTTATTACTTTGTTGGCCATGCGACTCGGTTTAATGGTACGACTCTTTGTTATGACAGGTTGAGGGGCTTCTCGGCGGAGGGCGCCAGTCCCCGCCTTTCGACAAGCTGTTGCCGCTGCAGATACGCAGTTTATTTTGAGTGAATCTATTTGTGGGGGTTGTCCTCAGCCTATTCAATTGGGAGACCTGTCTCGAGTTGTGGTTGTAAGAGAAGAGGCCTCTTCGGTACCGGCCTCACGTACTTTGGATGAATCTTCTAACAGAGACTAGCCGTTGTCGAGGAAGAGGAGGAGGCTGGAGCTGGGGAAGAGCATGGCTATGGACGTTGATGGTAGCAGGGCGTCCCGGACAGCCCATGTGCCCGTATTCATGGCCAATGCCATTTTGTCGGGGAGACCTCCCCAAGTGGAAGGAGTTATCCCAAGAGCTAGTTCAGTGCGCTCTATTGAAGGTGGAGCGTCGTCCAACGTTGGAGGGCATTGTGTTGAGGGTGGCGGCTCAGGTTCGAATATTGACCCAGAAGATGTTAATGAATTTGTGGGTCGCCATACCCATGTGGAGGTTAGGATGGACGGATCCGACCGTCATGTGGTCGTTCCGGGGAACAACAACTTGCTGCTGAACAGCGAGCAGGTGGCATCGGCCCTATCTCCACTTTGTGTTGCTCCTGAAAGCGAGATGCTTGGGGCGATGAGAGATGTGGAGTTATCTTAGAAGGTCGCTGTTATGGCCCTGCAGGTAGGTGTCTTCCTTTCTTTTTTGTCGTTGGATTGGTGCGGTAATCGTCATTCTGTATTTTGTTTCTAATTTCTGTCCTTCTCTTTTGTTAGACCCTCGTCTTGGAGGTTGAGAGGGAGCGTCGAGAGAGAAAAGGGATGGGCCTTTATGAGAAAATATCGTCCAAGTATCAGCAGTATCGTGCTAAGCATCAGGCGATGTCTGACATTTATCATCAGGACCCTGAGTTTCAGGTGTTTCGTGAGGGTCTCAAGTAGTGGGAGGACCAGTTGGAGCGCAAGATAGAGGAGTTGAGGGAGAGGGATGAAGAGCTCGTGAAGGTCATCCCACGTAACAGTGAATTGGAGGCCTCCCTTAAGGCGAAGGAGGACGAGCTCAAATTGAGCATAGGGGTGACAGCTGAGAATGCCGACTTACAGCTGAAGGTGGCCGACTTGACCGCCGATTTGAGTGCTAAGGTATCGGAGATTGAGGGGCTTAAGGGCGAGCTGAAGAACAGTTCCGATAAGCTGGCGGCAGCTATTTCAGAATCGATATCTTTGGAAGATGCCCTCCGTATTTCCAGGTCGGAACTGACTGGGGAGAAGGAAGCCTCTAGTCGTCAGGTTGCAGGGCTCGAAGGGCATGTTAAAGAGCTGGAGGTGGAGTTGGCCGCATTGAAGGGACAAATGGTCTTGCTGAGGGAGGAAGAGGCGATCGACATTCTCAGCCTTCTTCGTCTCATGCCTCAGCTAATCCGGTCGTGCCCCGCCATTTGTATGAGTTGTGGGTCCATGCGGAGGCTTGGCTTGATGTGTATAAGGCTTTTCATGCCGAGGGAAGGGATACTGAGGCGGAGGTTCAGGCTGTGCACGCCGAAGCTCGTGCAGCTCGTAAGTCATGCGGGTACGACCCCCTCACACCTGACGGGGATGGCACCAACTCTGAAGACGCGAATCACCTTGCTTCAGATTCGTGATATGAAGATGCTTACCCCGCTGGGGATGATGTGTAGTCTTGGTTTGTATTTACTTTTGTTTAGGGATTTTTGCACGGGTCGTGCTTGGGCCTTTTTGTAGGGGCAAATGTAAATGATATTTTGCTGTAATGTAAAATTTACTTTTGTCGTCTTATTTTCTTTTTTGCACTTATCGCGCACATGATATTATTAACGCCCTTGGCTATTGGGATGTTGCTTCGACCTGTCGTCGAAGTAGAATCTCGTCGTAGTTGGAAACAAGGTCGAACTTATACTGTCGTCGACGGCCTTTGCCGTTGGGATGTTGCTTCGACCTTCCATCGAAGTAGAATCCCATCGTGGTTCGAATGAGGTCGAACTTATATTGTCATCGATGGCCTTGGCCATTGGGATGTTGTTTCGAACTGTCATCAAAGTAGAGTTCCGTCGTGGTTCGAACGAGGTCAAACTTATATTGTAGTCGATGGCCTTGGCCATTGGGATGTTGTTTCGAACTGTTGTTGAATTAGAGTCCCCTCGTGGTTCGAATGAGGTCGAACTTGTATTGTCATCGATGGCCTTGGCCATTGGGATGTTGCTTCGAACTATCATCGAAGTAGAGTCCCGTCGTGGTTCGAATGAGGTCGAACTTATATTGTCGTTGATGGCCTTGGGCATTGGGATGTTGCTTCGAACTGTCATCGATGTAGAGTCCCGTCGTGGCTCAAACGAGGTCGCACTTATATCTTTTGGAGATTTGATCGTGTTCCCGTAGCAAGACGTCACATGTCGACTAGTGGAGATCAGGTTCTGCACATACAATGGAGATTTGATTCCGTTCATACAATGGAGATTTGATTACGTACATACAATTGAGATTTGATTCCATATAGACAATGGAAATTTGATTTCGTTCATACAATAGGGATTTGATTATCTATGTGTAGTCGTTTCATTACTTCGTTCCGGAGGTCATATCGACGGGTCAAGGTAATGACGATTCTTAAGGTGTCCCCCTTGCTGCCTCGTTAAAAACCTCCTCGGGAAAACCCGATTGGGACAAAACCCGAGTAAGGGAAAAAGAGTACGACTTAGGTGACGCCTTCTTTTAGAAGTGAAAGTACTTGATATGCGCAATGTTCCAGTTGGTTTGGAGTAGTTTTCCTTCCATTGTTTCTAGCTGGAATGCTCCTTTATTTGCTGCTGCTACTATTCTGTATGATCTGTCCTAGGTCGTTCCCAATTTTCCTTCATTTGGGTCTTTTGACGCTTGTGTTTTGGCCTTGAGGACGTAGTCGCCAACTTTGAGTGGTCGCACCTTGGCTTTCTTGTTGTAGTATCTTTCTACTTGTTGCTTCTGGGTTACCATTCTTATGTGAGCCATGTCTCTTCGTTCTTCAACCTCATCCAGATCTTGTAGCCTACTTTCGTCGTTGCATGTTCCGCTCTCGCTGGAGTATCTCAAACTGGGCTCCCCGACCTTAATGGGTATAACTACGTCGGTCCCGTAGACCAGAGAATATAGCGTTTCTCCTGTGCTGGTTTTTGGCGTAGTGCGGTATGCCCATAATACTTCTGGTAGTAGTTCAGGCCATAGCCCTTTAGCTTCCTCAAGTTTCTCTTTCAATATGTTCAATATTACTTTATTGGAAGATTCGGCTTGACCATTGGCAGCATGGTGGTATGGCGTGGAGAGTATCCGTTTGATGTACCATTTTTCGAAAAACTCAGTCGTTCTTTTCCTGACGAACTGAGGTCCGTTGTCGCAACTGATCTCTTTGGGGATGCCAAAATGGCATATAATGTTTTTCCATATGAAGGCGATGACCTCCTGCTTGCGTATCTGAGTGTATGCACCTGTTTCCACCCATTTAGAGAAGTAGTCAGTTAAAACCAAAAGGAAGCATACCTTACCTCGTCCTGCTGGAAGGGGGCCGACTATGTCCATTCCCCACTTTATAAATGGCCATGGCAAACTGACGGAATGAAGGAGTTCCCCTGCTTGGTGTATCATAGGGGTGTACTTTTGACATTGTTCATATCTCCTGATATAGTCGGCGACTTCTTTTTTCATGGTGGCCCAGTAATATTTGGCGCGAATGAGGCATCTGACGAGGGCACGATTTCCCGTGTGGGTGCCGCAGTGTCCTTCGTGTACTTCTTCTAGTACTCACCTCGTTTGATGTGGCCCAAGGCATTTATCTAGGGGACCGCCGATCATTCTTTTGTAGAGTTCACTATTTACTAGGCTGTACTGGGCTGCCTGTATCCGGAGTTTTTTGGCTTCTTCTTTGTCTTGCGGGAGCGTTCCATCCTGCAAATAGGCTATGAAGCGGTTACGCCAGTCCCAAGTTAAGTTTATAGAATGTACCTCGATGTGGTCTATCACGGAATGAAGTAGGGTGACCACGTTTTCTTTGTTGATATTCTTGGTGGCCGCAGCCAGTTTAGCGAGGCCATCTGCTTCAATATTTTGCGCCCTGGGTATTTGGTCGAGAAGGCATTCATCGAATTCTGCCAGTAGTTTGTGGATTTCTGACTTGTATCTTTGTAGCCTCTATTCTTTTATTTGGAAAGTCCCGGTGACCTGATTCACCACGAGTTGGGAGTCACAGTGGAGGATGAGTCGTCGAGCGCCATATTTGAGGGCTAACTTCAAACCTGCAATCACAGCTTCATACTCGGCCTCGTTGTTAGTCATCTCGGGGCATCGTATGGATTGGCAAATTACTTCTCTTGTAAGTACCTCGAGGATGAGTCTCAGTCCCGATCCCGAGGTATTAGAGGCACCATCGGTGTAGAGGACCTAGAGGTCGGTGTTTGTAGAAGTGCGGAGTGCTTCCTGTTCTACCTCGGGCAGTATTTCCGTGCTGAAATCAGCGACGAAGTCTGCGAGCACCTGCGACTTGATAGTAGTTCATAGTTGGTATGTTATGTCGTGCTCGCTTAGTTCTATGGCCCATTTGGCTAGTCTACTCGATAGTTCGGGTTTATGTAGGATACCCCTTAGGGGGAAGGTTGTCACCACTTTTATGGGGTGACATTAGAAGTATGGTCTAAGCTTCCGCAAAGCTATGACCAGTGCCAGAGCCAGTTTTTTTAGGTGAGGGTACCTCGTCTCGGTGTCGATTAAAGTTTTGCTGATATAGTAAATCGGGGATTCCGTACCTTTATTTTCACGGACCAAGACCGCGCTTACCGCAACTTCGGAAACCGCTAGATACACAAGTAGACATTCATCTGGGTCCTCTTTGACGAGCAGTGCTGGTAAGGATAGATACATCTTCAGCTTTCTCAGGGCGTCGATACATTCATCATTCCATTGTAACACGTGATCTTTCCTGAGTATATAGAAAAATTTATGGCATCTATCTAAGGATCGTGAAATGAACCTTGATAGAGCGGTTATTCATCCTGTCAATTTCTGCACCTACTTTTTGCTGGTCAGTATTTCCGGTATTACGTCGATGGCCTTGATTTGGTCTGGGTTGACCTCGATTCCCCTTTGTGACACTAGAAAACCGAGGAACTTTCTAGAAGTCACGAAAAAAGGCGCACTTTTCGGGATTCAGTTTCATTTCGTACTGCCTTAGTATTTCGAAGGCCTCCTTCAGATGACCAATGTGATCTTCTTTCTTCGCCGACTTCACTAGCATGTTATCGATGTAAACCTCCATTGACTTACCAAGTTGTTCTTTGAACATTTTTGTGACTAACCTTTGGTACGTGGTCCCTGCGTTATTTAGCCCGAACGGCATCACCTTATAGCAGTATGTACCTCGGTGAGCGATGAAAGTGGTCTTTTCTTGATCTTTTTCAGCCATTAGAATTTGGTTATAACCGGAGTATGCGTCCAAAAAGCTCAGCAGTTCGTGCCCCGCTGTTGCATCGATAAGTTAGTCGATGTGGGGTAACGGGAAGGAGTCCTTCGGGCATGCTTTGTTCAAATCGGTGAAGTCGACACACATTCACCATTTCCCGTTCTTCTTTTTGACCATGACCATATTGGCGACCCACTGGGGGTATTTAGATTCTCTGATGGAACCGTTGGCGAGTAATTTCTCAATTTCTTCGCTGACCACCTCATTAATTGCGGCATTGAACTTCCTCCTCATTTGTCGTACCGGCGGGTAAAGTGGATCGACATTTAGTTTGTGTGTAGCGATCTCTTTTGGGATTCCGGGCATATCTGAGTGGGAAAAAGCAAAGAAATCAGCATTGTTAGTTAAAAACTCACATACTCACCTGGCTCCGAGAGGTTATGTCCAACATAAGCCTTTTTGGTGTGGTCGGTGTTATCTAGCTGGATGGGATCAAGATCTTCTATGGTTGCTTTGCAAGCTTCAACAATGTCCGGATCTTTGATGGCCTCTTCTTGTATGTCGGGTTTGGTGCCCGACATAGCTGACTGCTATGCTTCCGCGGTTGCCCCTTTTAGTTGTTTGGTGTGTGTACAATCTTGGGCGATCCTGTAGCATTCTTGGGTGGTACGTGGCTCGCCTCGGATGCTGAATATCCCCCATGGGGTGGGAAATTTGATCACTTGATAGAAGCTTGAGGGGACGGCTCGCATGGCGTGTATCCACGGTCGCCCTATGATGGCGTTGTAGGCCATTTCCTGGTTCATGATGTGGAATGTTGTTTCCAGGGTGACCCCTCCTGCTTGGACAGGTAGCACTATTTCTCCGGATGTTCGCTCTACTGCATTATTAAACTCGTTAGTGTTATGCAATGCGGTATATTTTATCCTTGAGCCTCATATGCATGAGAACTCGCGGATGAATAATACGCGCCGCTTCCATCGTCCACCATGAATCTTTTTACATCAGTGTCAGCGATGCATAAAGTTATAACCAAAGCATCATAGTGATGGAAAGACAAACTATCGATATCTGACTTATCGAAGATGATACTATCTTCGAGGTCGTCATACCGTTCGTGGGTGACTGTCCGTTTGAGTTTACGCATCGTGGTGAACTTCACATGGTTGATTATCGTGTAATCGCCGCCGCCAATGATCATTTGTATGGTACGCGCTGGTGATGGTGGCTTTGGAGGTCCTTGAGATAGGTCGCGTCCTCGAGCAAAGTTGGCTCTTCCTTTATCGCTTAGCAGTTCCTTCAGGTACCCCTGGTTCAACATCCTGACTACTTCTTGCCGCAAACCTATGCAATCTTCGGTCTTGTGTCCTCTTTCTTGGTGGAATTTATAGAGGATGTTCGACCTCCTAGTGCTTGGGTCCGATTTCATTTTTTGCGGCCACTGTACCTTCGTGCCCAACTTCTCCAGTGCGTACACTATATCTGAAGGGAAACATAGAAATTATGAGTAGATAGTAGTGGAGGCATACCTCTTTCATTTCGGAGGGGTGCAATGTGTCGTGGCACGGCATCCACGTGTCATGGAGGGGGCGGGTTGGCTGTTCGGATATAGGGCTGATGCCTTTCTCGATTTAAACGTGGTGGTTGATCTCTTCGCCCGTCGTTACGTCGGTCTCTCTTGGTCTTGGTTTGGACTGATGTTAATCGCTGAAGCAGCCCGTTCAGGTCATCCTCGTCTGCCCTTACCCTGGGCGCAATAGGCGTTGTGAATTTCTTCCCATGTGGTAGGAGGTACTTCATGAGTCTACTGAGAAATTTTTTGGTCGCCTTTGATCCGTTCTTGTTTAACCCATTTTGAAAGGCTGTTACTGCCATCATTTCTGATACGTTCAGTAGACTCATCCTTACTCTGTTGAATCGGGCCAGGAAATCTCGAAGTCTCTCGCCCGTTGTCTTCCTAACAGTGAAGATATCATTGACCCTAGCCTCGGCCTTCTTCGCTCCTGCATGGGCAGTGTCGAATTTATCCACCATCTCTTCGAACGTCAATATCGATCGTGCCGGTAGTTGGGAGTACCACGCCAATGCTCTATTAAAATCCTTTTGAACAAATCAATCAAAGATGAAGGGGTAAATTGTAGCTGAAAATAATAATCTCTAGAATAATAATAATAGGTAAGGAGAAGATAGTTGCAAAGTTTCTTTTCATTCAAGATTAGTTAGCTTTCCAGAATGTTCCTCCCGTCAAAGTCTCGCCGAACTTTTTTAACAGCGCAGACGGTACCTGTTCTTTTGACAAATCATTGCCCTTTATCGCAGTAACATAATGGATTAGGTGATCCTCTGGGTCCGTGGTCCCGTCATATATTTTCAAGTATGGCGGCATCTTGAAGGTTTTTGGAATAGGATGAGGGGCATCCCCTTCGTTGTATGGTTGTTCGACGAATCGGCCCACGTCGCATTTTGGTAATAACTTCAGAGCGCCCGGTATTTTATCAACCCTCTCCTGATGTTCCTTCATTTGTTCACAGAGTGTTTTGTTCTCATTTTCCATCTCTTCCATTTTCTTTAAGATGGCCATGAGTGCATCGTCACCTGCATTAATAACAGTGCGGGTACCTGTTCGAGTAGTGCTTGGCTCATCGGCGGCAACTGCAATTTCTGTAGGTGGCACGTCTTCGACATCTCCTTGAGTGGGTTTCTCAAGCATGTTGCTCAAAGCACTCATTAGTCATTCTTCTAGTAGTCTTTTGACTGCTGGTGGGGCTTCCCCGCTGTAGATGTTGAAGTTCCTCTTTCGTGTAAGATCGTTAGATCCCCGTGTGGAAGAGATGAGATCTCTCCCTCCGGTGTAGCGCTTGGTGTTGCATTCTCATCGTCTTCTCTGCCGGCTTTGTTGAGGGAGTTCAGAAGATTATTCGATACATCTGCTATCGCCTTTAGCCTCGCTTCTTTTCCTGCCAATGTTGGTTTATACTGAGTTTGAAGAAAAGTAACTATCACTTTCAGGAATCTAGATGAGAACTATAGTTTCAGCTATAGAAAACCTCACAGACGGCGCCAAATTGTTTGACTTAAAGATGTTAAAATCCTTTTGAACAAATCAATCAAAGATGAAGGAGTAAATCGTAGCTGAAGATAATAATCTCTAGAATAATAATAATAGGTAAGGAGAAGATAGTTGCAAAGTTTCTTTTCATTCAAGATTAGTTAGCTTTCCAGAATGTTCCTCCCTCTTACAAGGTCTTTTTTCCCCTTTTAATACTAGGGAGAAACCCTTCGGAGTTGTAAGAAATCCAATACAAGGAATATTCGACGAAATATTCTTAATGTCCCCTAATGGGTTTACACTTCTACAAGGGTCGTATAGTTTCTTCTTTTGCCTTACGGTCGTCTCCCTCGGGACGCAGGTTCAGAATTACCCGATCGCTTGTCGTACTCGTTATCGGTCGTGGTCGGCCAAATTTGGACCCACACAAAGACTAGTCTATATCTTTAGTTAGAAGAGCTGGAGTAATTACAAGAAATTAAAACATACAACGGTTATGACTTATGACTAGTCTATTTTTTGGTTGGAAGTGATGGAGTAGATATTTTCTGTCGCAAATTTTTCCTATAAACTTGGACGTGCTATATACATTGAAGGAGCACCATTTGGTGCTTAAATGTGTAGAAATTTGACTTTCCAGTCATTGTATCTTTTCAATAATTTGCATCTAGTTTACAAGTATTTTTTTTGTCACTATACTATTAATATTAGTGAATTAAGTTCAATAATAATATATGAAATTAACCTGAATATCCTTTTATTCCTTGCCTTTTTTTTTTATCAGCCTTTACACAATTTGATGAGATTGCTTAAATCCTCACCGCAATTTATCTATAACCACAAATTTTCCAAATCCAAGAAAGGAGAACTAACATGCAGAAACTAGTGAAGAAGAATATAATGAAATTCACTAGTAGAGAGCTACTAACTTATACTCCCTCCGTTCACTTTTATTTGTTCACTATAGACTTTGTACTCTCCTTAAAAAATAATAAATGAAGTACATAATTTACCATGATACCCATATTAATTTATGCATATTTTTAATGGATTTGGGTATAACATGAAAAAAGAAATCGTCTACTCTTGATATACTAAACGTGACAAGTAAAAGTGAAAATTCATTTTAGAATACTGGACAAGTAAAAATGAACGGAGAGAATATTAAAAGTCTGTTTCACCCTCTCTTTTTTTTATATTGATTCATCATCAATAATAATTAGTAAAATAAAAAGTATGTATCAGGAAAACTTGCACGTGTGAATTCTGACTAAAACCCCTTTACATTCCAAAAATATATATACTCGCATACGCTAGGTAGTAATATGCAGGTATGGAATTCGAGTAATCTGTTATCAGGCCTCCCAACTTTCTAGAAAATTGTCAAAAAGAAATAGAGAAACGTGAAGCAAATGGCCACGTGTATTAATAATGGTGATCGCAAGAAGAGGGCAGTGTAACTACCCGAACAGACGTTACGCTTCGTTCGCCGAGGACATCTCTGTAATTTTGATATCCTTCGAAATCCCATAAATGTAGCTTAAAGAGTGACAACGTCCCGCTTTAACAGAAAGGCTCGTAATCACCCGTGCATACAGAGAAATAAAAGCTGGCGAATAGGGCTTCAAAATCGTGTAAAACTCTTCCTGCTTCACACACGCGCACACACACATTGCTGCTATTGGACATGCATAGCTGCGTAAGATCAAAAGTGTTACGTCTACATAATCGTAAGAGAAACAGGGGAGATTACTCAAATTCTGCATAAAACTACTTCTGTTTGTAACTTGATCATTATTGGATTTGTTTTGAAATGGCGGCGTCGAATGGGAGTGAGTACTTTGAATTAGATGTGGAAGCACAGGAGAGTTTCGGCCGGCGGTCGAATGCGGAGTCGGTGGCGGAAGACGAGCAGGAGCTGATGTGGGCGGCGTTAGAGAAATTGCCGACGCGGAAGCGAACGAATCTCGCTTTGGTGAAGCGGACAGCGGAGGAATCTGACGACAGCGTGGGAGAGAGGACTGACACTGTCGATGTGAGAAAACTTGATCGGAATACACGCCAGCTTGTCGTCGATAGAGCAATGGCCACTTCCGAGCAGGATAACTACAAGTTGCTTTCCGGCGTTAAAGAGCGCCTCGATAGGTATTTTCAACTGATACATCCATTTATCTTTCCTTTCTAGCGACTGATTACTATGCGACAACGTACAATCTCTTAATATATATAAGTTATTTCTGCATGAATCTGATACATCCGTTAATTGCAATTTTTATCATATACCTCAATCGAGCTTTACTACAATTTGCTTTAGAAATTATGTGAATCACTAATTTACTTTAGAAATTAAAGTTGAATGTAAAGTATTGTTAAGTTACAATGCTTTTACAATATTATTAGATCACATAAACAAGAAGCATAAAGAATTCTATAATTTTATACTCTGTGCATCTAACTAGAGGAAGATTCATCATCACTCGAAATAAAATATATGTCGAATTTCAAATTTTAATCTATTATTTCAGCATCTAATCAACCTATCAAAATTGCGCACACTATATAACAATCAATATTCATATTAAGAACTGAAGACAAATGTGATTTTAAGCACATGCTACTTTAAATTAAAACTTAAATTAGAATGCACTTGAATTAAATACAGAACAATAAATTGAACTTGTAGAGCCAATAAATTGAGAAAAAATAAAATAAAAATGATAAACAATAAAATCTGAAATCGTTAAGCCCCGAGCTGGCTGGTTCTTTGTCCGCCTAGTGCCAATATATTTGATGAGAACTGCGGAAAATATTTAGGATAATTTCCCCAAAATAGGCGAAAGGAAAGCCATTATATTGAGTTTTTAGATACTTTTATCAACTCGTAGATGGCATAATCTTGAGAAATTAGTTAACGGAACGGTAATGATAGGCTATTATTCTTTTTGCTAACTTTCATAACTTGCAATATTAATATTTATAGCTTATTAATAACGGCTTTAAATTTTCATTCTGGAAAAAGTGTGGGATTGGAGGTTCCTAAAGTTGAAGTTCGATACGAGGACATAACAATCACAGCAAATGTGAATGTTGGCTCCAGAGCTTTGCCTACTTTAATGAATTCTGTCCGCGATGTCTTTGAGGTAAAACATTTAATCCTGCAACTAATTTTCTCTGTTAGTCTTCTACCTTAGACTAATAATGCTTATGATAGTTTCTCTAAGTGTATTTTCTGAATTTCAGAATATATTGACTCGACTGAGGATATTCCGCCCTAAGAAACACTCTCTAACCATTTTGAATAACATCAATGGTGTTGTAAAACCTGGAAGGTAAGCTTTGACTTCTTCTTCTTCTTCTTTTTCTTTATTGGGTTTTTTACTGCTGATAACTGCCTTGTGTTGAAAGAAGCACTGTTGTTATGTTGGTAGCTTTTAATTACTATTAGCAACATTCTTCAAATTCGTTATAACCAACACATGCACCGGAAATCTGGAAGGTTGTTCAGCCTGGATATGATGTGGCTGTAGTTGTGGATGTAGGATTTTCACCAAAGAAATTCAAAAAATAAAAAAAGGTAAACATGCGAAGAAGCCAAAGGGATTTAACATCTAATGTATATACAAAAAAAAATGACCTTATATACACAATTTAATTTTCCGGCGAAAGGGGTTTGGCTACCCCTTCTGCCCCCCCCCCCCCCCCTCCCCCGGCTCCACCCCTATGTGCCTGGTTGATGAATCGATGGTTTGAGATGCTACGACAGGAGAACCCACCGTTGGCGAGAGGATTACTGTTTGACTAGGCAGTAAGATGTAGCAAGCGGGAGAACAATTCATCTAATATAGGAATACTTGAACTACCAAAAATCTGGTCTCGCACTTCGTCAAGTTCACTGGGAAGCCCAACACGTTTTGGAACTATGAACATCTTTTGTTGTTGTTCCAACTGTTTCTCATTATTAGCAGTGATTGATATCAGCTTATTGAACTCCTCTATAACTTCCTAAACTTGTCCCAAGTAAGTAGACATGTCCATTTCCTGCTTTTTTAATAGTCTTTTGAGAAACCACATCACAAAAGCTAAGAAAATAACATTAGCGTATAACACACGGGCTTTTTCCAAACCAAATAACAAGTTTGGAATGGCCGAAACATGTCCATCAACATAGGATCAATAGAGTACCACAAATAACTATGAGCATCAATCATCCACGCTTGTATCTTCTCATCAATCCCTATAGTTGCACTTTACCATGTATTATTTTATACTTGATCAACTGCAAGTGAAAACAGCTTAGTACTAAACATATTTAAATATAGCAATTTAAGTTAGTAACTTGACTATAAGAGAAATTGCATCTTATGAATCTGTTTGTATTGCTCTGGCTAGGATGACATTGCTCCTGGGCCCTCCTGGTTCTGGTAAAACTACATTGCTTTTAGCGCTTTCAGGGAAGCTTGATAATGGCTTAAAGGTCGGTACTAGCCTATCTCTTGTTATGACTTTCAGATTTCATAATCAGTGTCTTCCTTAATGGAAGTTGAGTTCTGTTGAAAAGATTCCTTGATGCTATAAGCTCTTTTACTCGTTTATACATCTTACATTCGAGATAGTTACTCTCAATGAGATGTATAAATCATATTCATCTCAGATTATCATCTTTTGAACATTAGTGGCTCCAAAACTGTAGTATAATTTTTAATTGACCTAATAAGATACATCACTAAAATACTTTGTAACTTGGAGCTAAATGGTAGGAGTTTTGGAGATTTGGCAAAAAGAACAAATATGAATATGAGGTCCTTATTTTTCCATGCTTTGTTGAAAACTTATAGTATATATGAACTATCACTTATTGGAATGAAAATTTTACATTATGATAATCAGCTTGAAGTTATGATGTAAGTTAAAGCTGAAGCATGTCCTTTTCATGTAGACAGTAACATGCACTCTCAACTGTTTCATGCTTATTGTTCTTGACTGCTTAGATCAAACCTCGGGTGCGGATAAATTTTTTCTTGCAAAGGATTACTAGAGATTTTATCATGAGCGCAGAACTACGTGTTTCTATTCAATTTATTAGTTTCAAATTAATGTACTCGTGGTGATGATTTCTTTGAACGCGGTTGCTGGCTAAGTCTACTTTATTTTTCTCTTTGCTTTCTTGATGTTTTATCGAAAAATTAATTTAGAATGGTGAAAAGTTTAGGCTTCTGACTGTTACCATGGCAATGTTTTACCCTCCCTTAATTTTGCTGGGGGTTTTTTGTGTGTGTGTGTCTGTTTGGGGGGGGGGGGGGGATTAAGTTTTTTGTTAGCTTAATTTGACGGGCATGTCTTCTTTGAGATAATCTGCTTCCTAGGCTACCTTTCTAACTTGCACGATTTAATTAAGATAACTTCACTTCGCTTTACTTCTTTAAAGAGCTCGTGCAGACGTTGTGTTCCATTGAATTAAAAAAAGAGAAAAAAAGAATACCATATATAATTACGTAACTCTTTGTTTCAGAAAAGAGGAATTATTACGTATAATGGACATAAGCTGGATGAATTTTGCGTGCAAAGAACATCAGCTTACATAAGCCAGACAGATAATCATATCGCCGAGTTAACTGTAAGAGAAACCTTAGATTATGCGGCGAGATTCCAAGGTGCAAGTCAAGGTTTTGCAGGTTTGTCTAAACATTTCTACTTCATGTACTTGACAATTCTATTTTGGTTGCTCATGCAGATGTGTGTCACAGCTTTCCTGAAATCTCTCATATTATCTTTGTTAAGAGTATCACTTAGTAAACAAATTTGTTGCACAATTAAGCTTGCTGAACCATGTTATATCCTTGTGCTCTATATATTTCTTTAAATTATCTGGTTTTGTGCTCTCTGCATTTTCATGTACTTCAGCTTGCTTTGAAGAATATAAGCGAACTAAACAGAATCCATTCGCATAAGAAAAAGATCAAAGCCACTTACCCCCCTCCCCCTCCCCCCCACCACCAAAAAAAAAAGACATTAAAAATGTATTTGACTTCCCTAGAACTTGAATAGAAATAACTTAAAGGAAAAAGATCCCAGAAAATTAATTCCTAAACAGAAGTTCAGGAAATATGTAGAACTGAAATAGCCGAATATGCTAATTTCTAGAAGTCAAAATGTTACTTCTTTATTGTCATTTGACCCATGAGATAAAATAAAAGGATAACAAGATTATTGCAACACAATATTTGTGATGGCTTTACAGCAACAAGCTAGATCGAAGGAGAATGGAATTGAACATATAGGTACTTTTGGAACTTCTCTTTTTCTTTATCTTTTTTTGGCCTGTTATGTACAATGCCTTTTATCTAGTTCCATAATTTAGCCTAGTGGTGAAATACAGAAACGAGTAGTAACTAAATCCCCTGCCACACTCGGTTTATTCTATTGACAAAAGGAAGTAGTGTACTAAGATTTAAGAGCATTATATTTCCAGATAATATCTTTCCTAATCTAATCTAAACCCATCACAAAACTTCTTCACTTGATTACAAAGATATCTATGGTGATTGTTTCCTGAAATTGAAAGAATATTTAGAGCAAAGGTAAATTCTGTTTCTTGTCATGTAATTAGTGATTGATAAATCTCCAAATCTGCCTGCTTATCAGAGCCAATTAAGGTGTTTCTAATATGACATAGCATGTTTCCTTCCCAAACCTGCCCTGTTATTTTACTTGCAGACTATATGAAAGACATTGATCGTCTAGAGAAGGAAAGGAATATACGTCCAAACTCTGAAATAGACGCGTATATGAAGGTTTGATTTGAGCTTCTCTATATTCCAGGCTAATTCATGTATACGATATGGTTTTCTCATGGACTTTTATGTCATTTCCATGTTCATATTTGTTGCAATCAATAACTGTTCAGGCATCTTCTGTTGGTGGTAAGAAGCACAGCGTGTCTACAGACTACGTCTTGAAAGTTCTTGGTCTTGATATATGTTCAGATACAATAGTTGGCAATGACATGATGAGAGGAGTTTCAGGTGGACAAAGGAAGAGAGTTACGACATGTCTCTACCCCCCCCCCCCCCCCCCCAAAAAAAAAAAAATCTGGTTGTAATAGAGCAAATATTGACATCCATAGACTCTTTATAGTAGTGTTAATTGAGCAGTACAAATATTACCTATGCATAAATTTGGTTTGTCTATGAGGTGGCATGTCTCCTCAAATAGTTGGGTGCTTGAAGTAAGTGAGATCAGAGGCGGATCCAGGATTTGAATTTATGGGTTCAACCTGTAAATTTTTTAGTATTGAACCCATTATATTGTTAAAGTTATGGGTTCATATCAACTATTTGTTCCTATTTTAAATAAGTTTACATATAAATTTATGTTCCGCGTCGAAAGTATTGGGTTCAACCGCCACCGCTACGCTGGATCCGCCCCTGAGTGACTCAGTGAGATAGCTTGAGTTAGTAAATAGTTTCGGGATATTCCCAGAAGACTTCCTATTTTCTGGACGTATGGAAGGAAAGTAACGTGGCTACATGGAATTTCAGTCCAGATGACAGAACAGTTGCTAATAATGGTTTTCCATACACAGGCGAAATGATTGTCGGGCCCAGGAAAACACTTTTCATGGATGAAATATCTACTGGACTTGATAGCTCTACAACGTACCAAATCGTCAAGTGCATAAGAAATTTTGTTCATTTAATGGAAGGAACAGTGTTGATGGCGCTTCTTCAACCTGCACCTGAGACTTTTGAATTGTTTGATGATCTGGTATTACTCTCTGAAGGATATGTCGTGTACCATGGTCCTCGAGCAAATGTTATTGAATTCTTTGAGTCATTAGGATTTCGACTGCCACCTCGTAAGGGTGTCGCAGATTTTCTTCAAGAGGTACTTTTCATTTGGTTCTTTATAGCCCCGGGGTGCATTTGGTACTTAAAATTAGTTTGTTCGCAGGTTACCTCAAGAAAGGATCAGGCACAATACTGGGCTGATAATTCCAGACCATATGAATACATTCCTGTTCCTGCAATAGCTGAAGCGTTTAGAAATTCCAGATATGGGCAGGATTTAAAATCCTCCCTTTCTATTCCATATGATAGATCCAAAGGCCATCCTTCAGCTCTATCTACAACAAAGTTTGCTGTTCCCAGATGGGAGCTGTTTAAAGCTTGTTTCTCGAGAGAGTGGCTTCTAATGACTAGGCATAGTTTTCTTTATATCTTCAGAACATGTCAGGTATGCTTGTAAGCTTACATTCTTTACACAAATCTGTGTCACCTACTTTCATTTCCTGCCTCCAATTTCAAATTATCAAACTAATGTAATACTTATCTTTTATCCTTCCATAAACTACTCATCATTTACACATCTTAACTACAATTTTCAAGACTCTTAATTTAATTTTCTGCTCTCCAAGCTGGCCAAACAAGAGCATCCAAATAAGACCGAGGGATTTCTCAAGAAACTTCATGATGTATGCTCATCGTGAAGTTATGAGATTAAAACGCGATAAGAAAATATCAGAGTACTTGAGCTGGTTGAGAGTTCGAGTCTCCATTATACCTCGTATTCAAGTATGCATGGTCCTTCAGGCCAGTATGACTTCTAAGCAATGATGCACAATTTTATATTCAGTATAGACGAGTTGGGTATAAATCAAAGCTTCAAAGGAGATGTCATTTGGGCTCTAATTCTTCTAATGATTTGGATTAGCGCATCAAGTTGTTTCTTAGACTCCGTATCAGCCCCTGCATCAATAGCTTGTCATTTTCAACGTCTCTATAGAGTTGTTAGTCTCTTAATTTTGATGTATCAAAGGCTTTTCTTACATATTTTGCAGGTTGCTTTTGTTGGATTTGTAACATGCACAATGTTTCTAAAAACGCGGATACACCCCACAGATTTGGTGAATGGCAACTTGTATCTTTCTTGCTTGTTTTTCGCCTTGATTCATATGATGTTCAATGGATTTTCAGAACTGCCTCTCTTAATATTCCGCCTCCCAGTATTCTACAAGCAAAGAGATAATTTGTTTTATCCTGCATGGGCGTGGTCCTTCTGTAGTTGGATTCTGCGTTTACCTTACTCTGTAATTGAAGCTGTTGTATGGTCTTGTGTGGTATACTGGGCTGTAGGTTTCGCACCTGGTGCTGGGAGGTATGTGCAGTTTCTTTCTTTTTCTTTTGGCATGTTCATTATTTTTTGTCATCACCCATATAGACAAAGCTACATTTCATTGTTTATCCTACTTATATCCCCTTTATGTTCCAGGTTTTTCTGCTACTTGTTTGCACTATTTGCAGTACACCAGATGGGAATGGGTCTCTTCCGATCAGTAGCTTCTATTGCACGAGATTTAGTTATCTCAAATACAATTGCGTCAGCTGCACTGCTAGTCACATTTTTATTGGGCGGTTTTATCCTGCCAAAAGGTAAGTTTGTACTTTTCTCTAAATATTTATAACAGGAAGTAATTTTTATTGAAAGGGGGTCTATCCTTGCAGGAATGATCAAGCCATGGTGGGTGTGGGCATTTTGGGTTTCACCATTGTCCTACGGACAACGAGCGATTTCAGTTAATGAATTTACTGCCGCACGATGGATGGAGGTGTGCTCTCTATACCTGGGGAAAACTGGATTTGTTATTCATAAAAAAAAAAAAAAAAAAAAAAAAAAAAAAGAGGAGGAATGAACTATTATATATTCTAGAAGCTTAACCAGTTGGACCATTTATTGAAATTTTGTAGAAGACAACCACCGGAAACATTACTCTTGGGAATGCTGTTCTGCAATCGTATAGCTTACCAACATCCCATAACTGGTATTGGCTGGGAGTAGGTGCTTTATTGCTCTACGTTTTGTTTTTCAACATGGTTCTGACTCTAGCCTTGACTTTTCTCAACCGTAAGTGATACTGAACACCGTGTATTATATATTTTGAATTGCCAGCATATTATTGCAGTGTTTACTAGACTTTCTTTTCTCTCTCTTTATTCTTTCAGCAATAAGAAAATCTCAGGCAATTGTTCCACCAGAAGCTGTTGGTCTAAAATCAACTATAGATGGTAAAGTATTCCTCTCTCTCATGGCTGACTGGATGTGTATTTCTTACCTATTTATGATAATATGTTTGGCAGGAAAGAGTAAGATTTCTGAGTCAAATGGAGACCCTGGCCAGGAGACGACAAAAAAAAAGGGGATGATACTCCCATTCCAACCACTGACAATGACTTTCCATAATGTCAAATACTTTGTTGACATGCCAAAGGTATTCGTACTGAAGAATTTGCTTACTTGCACATGTTGAATCGCATCATATCTAGCAGAAGTTATGTATACTTTTTTCAGGAAATGAGTTCAGAAGGAATACCTGAAAGGAAGCTGCAACTACTGTCAAATGTTAGTGGAGTTTTCTCTCCCGGTGTTCTTACTGCATTGGTTGGTTCGAGCGGAGCAGGAAAAACCACATTGATGGATTGCCTAGCTGGAAGAAAGACTGCTGGATATATAGAGGGTGATATTAGGATATCAGGATACCCGAAACAACAACAGACTTTTGCTAGAATTTCAGGATATGTTGAACAAAATGATATACATTCTCCTCAAGTGACAGTTTATGAATCCCTATTGTTTTCTTCTTATCTCCGTCTTCCCAAAGAAGTGAATAAGGAACAAAGAGAGGTAGTTGCAACCACCGTTCAGTTTTCATTTTTATCTTCTGAATTTCAATATATTCTGATTGATCTATTTGGTTAAAATACTAAAACCCATTTGACTATCTTATTCTCCAGGAGTTTGTCAAAGAGGTAATGGACTTGGTGGAACTTGACTCTCTAAAGAATGCTTTGGTAGGCTTGCCTGGCAGTTCTGGCTTATCAACAGAACAAAGAAAGCGCTTGACAATTGCAGTAGAACTTGTCGCAAATCCTTCCATAATTTTCATGGATGAACCTACATCTGGGCTTGATGCACGAGCAGCAGCCATTGTAATGCGAACTGTTCGTAATACTGTAGACACTGGCAGAACCGTTGTTTGCACGATCCATCAGCCAAGTATTGACATTTTTGAAGCATTTGACGAGGTATGTTACCAAGGCATTTCTGAAATAGATAAGTTACATGAGGTGCGCCAGGCATCTGCTCATGTGATGTTAAAACATGTAGCTTCTTCTTATGAAACGCGGAGGACAAGTAATATACGGGGGGAAGCTTGGGGAGAAGTCGCAAACTATGATTGACTACTTTCAGGTACGTGCTTATGCCTCCATCTTTCATTTAGTACAGTTATTCAACTGTGCTAGGAAAACGACTTTCAAGAGATATAAAGTGTCCTGTACAACTTTAAAATTGAGAGAAAGATTCTTCTAACCTTTTCTTGGTGTAGAGGTGCGGGGGTGCCCCAGCGATGTTGATCCGCATTTCACTGCTGTTACCCTCGGTTTTAATCTTGATTATTTACTACTAATTTAATTACATAAAAAAATTCATTGTGGTCTCTGTATATAGATAGTTCATCTATTGATATAGTTAAAATCTGATTGTACTTATAAAAGAAACAATTAGAAATTTAGAATTCAATTATACGACGCAGTTCCTTTATTTTGGTTAATAACTTCTCTAAATCTATTATTATTCATGCTGCACGTGTTTGTGATAATATTTTGTAGAGTATTCCTGGGATACCACCAATTCCTAGTGGTTATAATCCTGCAACCTGGATGCTTGAGATAAGTACGCCAGCTGCTGAAGAGAGAATAGGAGAAGATTTTGCAGTAATATACAGAAATTCTGAGCAGTTCAGGTGATCTTAACAAATGTCTTCTTCACCTGAAATGTACTAGTTATTGCTCTCTTCCTTTTTCCTTTATTTACAATTTTGTAGGACTTATATCTTTCTCTAAAAATAGGGGGGTGGAAGCCTCAATTAAGCATCTGAGCGTCCCGCCTGAGAATTCACAACCTCTAAAGTTCACCACCATGTACAGTCAAGGTGCACTTTCTCAGTTTAGGATCTGTCTGTGGAAGCAAAATCTAGTGTACTGGAGAAGTCCGTCTTATAATGCTGTTAGGTTGTTCTTCACAACATTGAGTGCTCTGATTCTTGGTTCTGTATTTTGGGATGTCGGTTCGAGAAGGTAACTTTTCTTTTATGAAATATCTTGAGCAAACTATTGGATAATTCTTTCAGTCTCTATAAAGCAGACACGGGGTGGGCACTTTTCATTCTGATGTATTTGTGGAACAACTTTCGCTACATACTATTTTCCGGGGGGATTCTTGAAGAAGGATAAGTGAGAACAAGAGGGTTGCTATTCTTTTTCTTTTTATTAAGGATATAAATATAGAACTTTTATGGACAAACTAGTTGGACTGCCAGATTGAAAGGAGCAGAACTATGCAAATTAACATAATGAGAGAAAACAAGCAAGTAAACTAGAAGTTAGGACAGATCTTGTACTTTAAGGAAATGTATTTTATGTGTCAATCCAATATTATATAGTGCATTGCCTTTTTATACGATGAATTCACGTCGGCACAATTAAGTATTATCATCCCATAATGTCTAATTTCAGTTACATATTCATGTGGCATAAGAATAACTGGATCCTCCTTATCTTCTTGTTCTCTTGGAATCATCCTCTTGAAGTGTTTTATAATTTTAATTCGACGTTTCAATCACCTTGACATCCGTAAAAATGCAAGAAGTTCTTGAATTTGAAATTTGAGAAACATTGATGAATTGCGAGGGCCATGTTGTTGTAGTGGATGAAAAATTCAACATTCGATGCTGACGTGTAAGTGGTGACTAGAAACTGCTCTTAGTTGTCCGATCCATCATATTTTCTCCATAGCTGGATTTCAGAAAGCTATTGGACCAGGATTAGTGCACCTGAAAGGGCTTCAATAGCTAGCCAGTCACATAAAACACCCAGCCTTCAAGTGAAACTACTTGACTGCAAAACTTTTGTAGTCTTTACAGTTATAGTTGAGAAATAGTGGTAGCGGTTAACTTTCCAAGTAAGCCTACTTGACTGCAAAACTTTGTGGTCCATAGTTATAGTTGAGAAATAGTAGTAATGGTTAAACAGAAAGTCAACTTAAAATGGCTGCTCAAATTTAATATGCATCTTTGCTCCACTTTGTTGAGAAGATTAGAATTAAGTTTGAAGGAGGTTGTGGAAGCTTTTCTACCATTTCACCCTACAATTATAGAACCCTCAGAGGTGAAAATTCACCCTACAATTATAGGCATATCTATAGACCGTCCCCGTACAAGTGGTAGCATAATAAACTTTTTATGTTTCTCTAGTTACAGCCCTATTGAGTGAATAAGATTAATTACCTACACAAACTGCACAAGTTTTTGCCAATCCTAAGGACGAAGTAATGCAGCTGTCGCTCTATCACTTTTGAAGTTTTCCTTTTCATTTGCTCTTTTCTTAACGGTGAAAAGGGTAACTATAATTTAAGCCCTAATCGGTTCTTCGAAGAAATACCTACACAATGCAACAACAATAATACCAATAGCAAACCCAAAGTAATTTCACAAAGTGGGGTCTGCGGAGGGTAGAGTGTACGCAAACTTTACACCTACCTTGTGAAGGTAGAGAGATTGTTTCTGATAGATCCCGACTCAAGGAAAAATGAAAAAGAGTAGAAACAAAAAGCAGTAACAACAGCATGGAAATATGATAAGGTGATAGAATATGATAGAATAATTGAAGCGAAGGAAACAACGTATAGTAAAAGAAATCTGCGGATAAGAAGATATGAAAATACGAGGCTATTACTAGTGCTACCGGCATGAAAGAAGACATGCATGCCTATCTACTAACCTTCTACCCTAATTTCCAACCTCCAAACCCTCCTATCAAGAGTCATATTCTCAATAAGCTGAAGCTGCCAAATATCATGCCTAATTACTCTCCCTAATATTTCTTGAGCCTACCCCTACGTCTCCTTAGCCCCACCATGGCAAACCTCTCACACCTTCTCATCGGGGCATCTCTGCACCTCTTCTTCACATACCTATACCACCTCAATCTTGCTTCCCACATCTTGTCCTCCTCGGGGCTCACTCTTACCTTGTCTCGAGTATCTTCATTCCTAATCTTATCACTTCTGGTATGTCCACACATCCATCTCAGCATCCTCATTTCTACTGCTTTCATCTTTTTGACATGGGTGTTGTTGACAGGGCAACACCCCACCCCATACAACATAGTCGATCTAAACACCACTCTATAAAACTTTACCTTTAAGTCTTGGTGGCACCTTCATATAAACAAAACCTTGGAAGTGAGCCTTTATTTCATCTACACCCTCCAATTCGATGTGTGACATTCTCATCAATCTCTCCATTACCTTGGATTATAGATCTGAGGTACTTGAAACTCCCTTTCTTAGGGATGACTTGCGAATCCAGCCTCACTTCTACGCTCGCTTCATGAGTCACGTCGCTGAACTTGCATTTCAAGTACTATGTGTTTAGTCCTACTCAACTTAAAACCTTTTGATTCCAAGGTCTGTCTCCAAACCTCCAGCCTCGCGTCTCGTCAATTAGTAATATGTCATTTGCAAATAACATGCACTATGGCACCTCCCTTGGATGTGCCGTGTCAGAACATCCTTCGCCAGAGCATAAAAACAGGTTAAGCGCGGATCCCTGATTCAATCCCATCACGACTGGGAAGTGCTTCGAGTCTCCTCCCACCGTGCTAACCTGGGTCTTAATGCCATCATACATATCCTAGATCACCTTAATATAAGCTAAAGGCACACCTCTAACCTCCAAACATCTCCAAAGAATCTCCCTGGGGACTTTGTCATAAGCTTTCTCTAGGTCAATGAACAATATGTGCAAGTCCCTTTTCCCTTTCTCTATACTGCTCCATCAGTCTCCTAATAAGGTGAATGGCTTCAGTAGTCGATCGCCCCGGCATTGAATCCGAACTGATTCTCGAAAATAGACACACTTCTCCTCACCCTAACTTCCACCACCCTCTCCCAAACTTTCATGATGTGACTTAGCAGCTTGATGCCCCTATAGTTGTTGCAATTGTAGATATTCCCCTTATTCTTTTACATCGGAACCATCATACTCCACCTCCATTCTTCAGGCATCTTCGTTGTCTTAAAATTAACATTAAACAACTTAGTAAGCCATTCCAAACCTGCTATGTCCGCATTCTTCCAAAATTCCATAGGGATCTCGTTTGGCCGGATCGCTCTACCCCTGCTCATCTTGTGCATAGTCCTCACAACCTCTTCAACCTTAATACGCCGGAAAACTCAAAATCTCGGCGACTCTCGGAGTGCTCCAAGTCCCAACACAATGTCCCTATCCCCCTCTTCGTTCAAGTGTCCATGAAAGTACAACTGTCATCTTCATCTAATAAGTGCATCATTCACCAAATACATTGTCATCCTCGGCTTTGATGCACTTCAATTGGTCTAGGTCACGGGCCTTCCTCTCTCTCACCTTGGCTAGCCTGTATAATTTTTTGTCCCCTCCTTTGGCCCCAAGTTCTTCATACAAACGTCCAAATGTTGCACTCTTAGCCTCCATAACGGCTAACTTCGCCTCTTCTTATAGCCTGTTTGGCCAAGCTGCAAAAATCAGCTTATTTTGAGAAGTGCTTTTTTTCAAAAGTACTTTTGATGAGAAGCAGTTTGTGTTTGGCTAATTAATTTGAAAAGCACTTCTGAGCAGCAATTAGTGTTTGGCCAAGCTTTAAAAAACTGCTTCTAAGTGTATTTTTCTCAAAAGTGCTTTTGGAGAGAAGCTATTTTTTTCTGCTTCTCCTCAAAAGCACTTTTTTCCATCTAAAAGCTTGGCCAAACACCTCAATTTTTGGCCAAAAGTGCTTTTGGCCAAAAAAAAGCACTTTTGGCCCAAAAAAGCTTGGCCAAACCGGCTATTAGTCTTCTTATACTCTTCCGTATTTGTACTCCTCTCCTCCTCGTCTTTTCTCTTTACTAGCTTCAAATACGTTGCCTTCTTGGCTTCCGCTTTTCCTTGGACTTGTCCATTCCGCCACCAGTCCCCTTTGTGTTCATTACGGTAACCCTTCAAGACCTGTATCACCTCTCTAGCAGCTTTACCAATGCAAGTCGCTATCGAAATCCACATATTACTCGCGTCCCCACTACTCCTCCAAGCCTTCATTGCTTGCAACTTCTCCCACCAACTATAGGGCTATATCCTTAGTCAAGGCTCCCCACTTGATCTTTGGTTGGCCATACGACGCCCTCTTATTCCTCCTCCTCTTAATATGTAAGTCCATAACCAAGAGTCTATGATGAGTCGCTATTTTCTCGCTCGGAATAACCTTGCATTCCAAACATACACCTCTATCACCCCTTCTAATCTTGGTCTTGGCCACATACTTTGGAAGATGACCAAATGCTCCTCCCTCTTTCGAAAACACGAGTTAGCTATAACCAAATACATACACAATGCGCTCCTAAAAAAAGGTTTAAGTGGTGAGATCAGGGCACGATGGTTTAAAATATTTTGTACTAGATGCATTATTTAGTTAAGGTGGGTTGTGGAACTGAGGTGATAAAATCTTACATTTTGAGTAGGTGAATCTGAATGAATAAGCTATATTAGTTTCGCTTGTCATCTTTATATGTTTCTTCCCTATATTGCTTTGTTATGGATTGCTCTTTTGAATACTATGTGTAAGTTGGAAATGCCGTCTTAGCCAATAGGTTTTTCAGTTTCCAGATTTGGAATAATGGCAATTGATCTTGGTAATATTTGATCCTTTATTGGTATCAATTTACTGGACGATTTCTTAAGCCATTAACTGGTGGTACCCATGAAAAACGATTCTACAGGGACTCAACTCAGAATTTGTTCGTTGTTATGGGCGCGCTTTATTCTTCATGCTTGTTCCTGGGAGTCAATAATGCTTCTTCTGTACAGCCGGTAGTTGCTATTGAGAGAACAGTTTTCTACAGGGAGAAAGCTGCTGGAATGTACTCTCCCCTACCATATGCAGTAGCTCAGGTTAGCACACAATTCACATCAAGTGCATCTTAATTGCTTCGAGTTGCAATAAATATAGTATGTTAGTATTTTCTGGACTACTCAATAAGACACGACATTGAATTGTTTTTAGAAAAAGATGATGTGATCGATTACTAATATCAATAAACTTCTTCTCTTTTGGCAAACAGGGGTTAGTCGAGATTCCATACATCCTCATCCAGACATTACTATATGGAGTCATTACATATTTCATGATCAACTTTGAAAGGACACCTGGTACGAACTAAGAATTGTTATTTTTCATGATCAACTCCATTTTGTCTTTGCTCTTACCTATCCCTAGCTCTTCAAGGAATGGGCTGAGCGGCCGTTTTGGTTGGTTTATCTGTAAACCATTCTGCTGAATAACAACCCCCAAGGATTTCATCTGCTTTTCTATGAAAGTGTATCTGTGTAACATGAATATCAAAGACCATTGTTGCATATATCATTTTCTGATGTTTTACAGGAATTCTTACCATACATTGATATTCTTCTTTATGTAAAGCAGTCGTTGGATCACAATGTTGCTTTGCGTTATTCAAAGAAATGTGATTCTTGAAAAATCATGCCTAAATATTGGAGTTAAGTAGTATGAAAAAGGGTAATCTCCCACATCCAAGGAATGGGAATGCTTACCATACATTCATATTCTTCTTTATGTAAAGCAGTAGTTGGATCACAATGTTGCTTTCCACTTTTCAAAGAAATGTGATTCTTGAAAAATCATGCCTAAATATTTAGAGTTCCCAAAAGTAGCATGCAAAATGTGATCTCCTATTTCCAAGGATGTAAATATAGTTTTAACTAGTCCTTGAAAAAGGCCTGTTATCTTGCCTTGTGTCAGACACCATCTGTTTGTTTTGCAGTCTGCAGCTTATTATGTTTGTCTATTTTGATTCCTGGATTTTTTTCTTCAGTAGTTACTGCAGTTTATGTTGGAAATTTATTAAAATAAATCCATGAACATGCATTAGTTCTTTTTGCATTGAGGTAAGCAATTAGGTTTGGATTTTACTCTTGTCTCTTTTCTCTCTCTTCTTTAGAAATTTAGGGAACAAAATTTGACTTGTTAACCAAGAAATAAAGATGCATATGCAACAAAATAGCCATTGAAGTATCAACCCTTTTTATGGTGATCAATGAAAAACATAATGAGATGTACGTCTTTCCTCTGACATTTCGACCATTAACTTCAATTCATGTAGTTAATATATATCTCTGATGTTACTCATTTTGAATTTCGATATGTTAATTTCATTAATCCATGTCCTTCATGGGAACTGCACTAATAGCAATTTAAGTTAAATTCCTTGTTGTTAGTACTTGGTGGTCAGATAATCTAACTCGTGCTTTTGTTGGTATGTTGCAGCCAAATTTTTCCTATATCTACTGTTCATGTTTCTGACATTCAGCTATTTCACCTTTTACGGCATGATGGCTGTTGGTCTTACGCCAACTCAACATTTGGCTGCTGTCATTTCATCTGCATTCTATTCGCTGTGGAACCTCATGTCTGGCTTTCTTGTTCCAGCACCCGTGAGTACTCTTTTCCTCAACACACACTCATCAGAAATTACAGCAGTTGTGTGCTTAAGAAAACCACCCTTCCTACTTCTTTTGTCTGCTTATAGGATTTAACTCGAGGGCCAAAAGTGTGTGTTTGGATATATACATATACACACATGCAGGAAAAAGAGTATCATGAGTACACTTAGAAAAGACAATGTTTTGGGATGATGAAGCACCACATTAGATTTCAAATGGTTCTGTATAGGCGATTCATTCTAAACAGTCTATTTTAATCAAACTAGTTTATATGGTTAGTTAACTCGTATTTTACAATTCCTGTCCTAAAATCACCAATTATGTTAAAGTGCAGGTGATTTTGATTGTAAAATATAAGCAACAATTTATTTTTAGAATTGCTGTAAAAGAAGGGAAATAGAAAAATTCAGCGGAGCTGTAAAAATTATACTAACAATTATCAAAGGAGGAAGAATTTGGAACCATAGTTTGTTTGTCCACTGTGGTTCCTTTGCTTACTGAATACAGTAACTCTACAACTGTGTAGTTTGTATTAGAGATTTCTTCCACTCTTTTCTTTCTTCCTTTTTTTCCTGTGAGGAGTTAATTGGCAGGAAGAGATTATATCTTAATGTGGCATCAAGTGACCTTTCTATTGGCAATCTAGTGCAATATGGAAGTGAGAAAGTTAAGCTTTAATTGAATTTGGAAGGAGTTATCAGCGTGTTTGCTGACGCTTTGACCAGTGGCGGAGGCAGGATCTCCACGAAGGGGTTCAAAAATAATTTTTTGTAGCTAGTAGGAATTGAACCTATGACCTTATGAAAGTTTTGAACCCCCTTGACCACTATACTACACTTTTGGGATGTGTTAAGGGGTTCAAAACTTAATATATAGAGGTAAAAAACAGATTTTGCCTTATATATACCGTGTAATTTTTCGGCGAAACCCCCTTCCGCCCCCCTAAATCCGCCCCTGGCTTTGACTACTGTTTTCTGCAGCATGCGTTGCATACTTTTGCTAAAAAGCCTATGTTTTTTATTTAGCATTGCAGTGTTGTCAATTGTACTGTGGCTTATTGCAGTGGCGGATGCAACATTTTGTTCTACGGGTTCAACAAACATAGTAACACTAAAATTTCAACAAATGTTAAATTCTGAGATCATAATAATTAAAGTACAATGAATCAATGCTAAAATCTTAATAGTTGAACTCATTAAGTTTAAATCCTGAATCTGTCTCTGGCTTATTGCATAAGAATTTCTGCATGTTTGTCAAATTATGCAAGTCTTTATGGAGTGTAAATTGCAACCTTTGTTAAAGCAAAACTCATGGTTTTCTCCGGTGCTAGTAGGATTATACAAGTGTTTGGATCTTTTATGACAATTAGTCCTTTTGAATTTTGTTGTTTCTCTATCTTATGCATGCAGAGTATCCCTGGATGGTGGATATGGTTCTACTACATCAGCCCAGTGGCATGGACGTTACGAGGCATCATTAGCTCTCAACTTGGCGATGTAGAAGAACGAATTACAGGACCTGGGTTTGAAGGCACTGTCAAAGAGTATCTGGAGGTCAGTCTAGGTTTTGAACCTGGGTGGATTGCCTGGTCAGCTGTCATACTTGTTGCATTTAGCTTGCTCTTCTTCTCTGTCTTTGCAATATCAGTCAAAGTTCTCAACTTCCAAAACAGATGATCAGAAATCGAGATCCTTGGAACTATGATTGTAATTTCTTCTTGGCATCTTTGGATTGCTGATCTTGAAAGGTCCAATGAAGCAACCAAAAGCTTGATTTTATATCAAACTATGGATTGAATCAGATAGGAAGTTGCTTTGTAGAATTTCTTTGATCAGACCCCAGGCTACAAAACTTTTACAAATATTTGCTTTGTTACAAGATATTTCTTAGACAGGATTAAACATACCGGATGTTGCAAATTTTGAAATGAGAATTCTTTTCATCCTCTCTCAAATTTCTGCAAGAGATAGGATACCCCCTTTGCCTTCACCTTTTCTTGAGAGGGATGTTTCTTGATACATTAATTTAACTCAACAAATAGCACTAATCTGAATTACATTTTTGTTGCCAGTATTTTTCCTTTCTATTTGCCAGAAGTTACTACTTTACATAACTATCACATTTTAAAAAATATATTATAAAGTTTTAGCATGAATTCCGGTATTACAATTATGGCAGGAAGATATTTATATTTATAGCACATAGTTCCATTAAAATAGGATATCAATTACTAATCTCTTAAAAAAAGCAAATTAAATGAAAA
Source organism: Nicotiana tabacum (assembly GCF_000715075.1). NCBI lineage: Eukaryota > Viridiplantae > Streptophyta > Magnoliopsida > Solanales > Solanaceae > Nicotiana > Nicotiana tabacum. The sequence goes on along the minus strand of NC_134087.1, from coordinate 110,705,933 downwards.
GTGAACAATCCTTTGTCCAAAAATCACGCTTTTTTGTTCTCTTTATTTATTAGTTCTCCCTTTTTTTCTCTCTTCAACTTTCCTCTTTACATTTTTTGCCCTTCTAAATTTGTTCCATTCGTATTTTTTCTTCTTAATTGACTTTCTAAAGTTTTTCTTTGCCCTCTTTCTTTCTTTCAAAAATTATAGCTCTTGATTTTGATATTAATTTACGTTAATATATACAAAAGGTATACATAAAAGATATATCCTTAATTAAGATTGCATTTATCATATAAAATATAGATAAAAATACATCTTATATTAGAGATGACATGTATGTATACATTTGTATACATAAAAATACATCCTGAATTAAGATTTCACTTGACATATATAATATATAAAAATATACTTTAAAAATACATCTTAAATTAAGATGACACAAGACATTAAAATACACAAAATATATACATAAAAAATACATCTTGAATTAAAGTGGCACTTGATATTGCTGGTATATTTACGAAATAATTCTGGTATATTTCATACTTGATTAGCAATATATAGTTATATAAATGACAATATAATGGTATAATGTATATGCATATGTGTATACTTTTTAAAAAATATTGTTGGTATATAATATAAAATGTATAATTTGAAAAAAAATGATTTTGAGTATATAACTGATTTATTTATGTTAATAAATGTGAATATTGTGAGAATGATATATTAAAATCTCTCATTCCTATAATTACTCTTCTTCCGATCTCATCGAAGCCGTTCCTACTTTCTCGCTCATGGAGAAAGGAATGTGGAATTAGGGATAACTATTAGAGGGATTGGGATAGATAAATTAAGGGTCGAAACTGGTTCCTAAATTTAAGGGTCATTAATTATTTTTTAAAAGTTGCTTGTACGTAAACAAACATGAAATATGCTATAATTGTTAATAAATTTGTTGTTTCTGGAATAAACTAAAATTAATGTCATTTATTTAAATAATTTTTGATTAATGACCAGCAGTGTAAAAATCTCCATTATAAAACGATGCCTCATTTTTTTTTCTTTGAATACAGAACATAAGGAAAATGGTACTTTTTTGGGGGGGTGTACGTAAATATGAGAGCAAAAAGATTAGAATGGAGATGCTTTGATTCCCTATAGTTCGCAGTTCTATATTTGAATCTTATTTTTTATTTTATTTTTGAATAGAAGATGCATCACACTAAAGTCACTTTTGTTATCACAAAAAATAATGAGTATAATACGGTTTAAATTTGTAAATCCACTCTGCACAGTCACATACAACTCCAATCCTAAAATGGCATAAGATTAAACATAAAAAAGAGAAGAAGAAAGTATATTAGATGGCGTACCCAGACTCAAGTGGCTCTGCTTTTGAAGATCCGAAAACATGAGAACTAAGCAGAAGGAGAGATACATCTAAATAATATCAAAATAACTCGATTGAACTCACTTTTGCAGATTCCAAAGTACGAGTACCACGCTGATTGAAAGATAAATTTTAATAATATCAAATTGCAAAGTCAATCTTTACATGTCTCTCATAATATACTATCAAAATTATTTAGAAAAGTTAATCAAATACTAATCGTTTTTCATATACCAATTTTTACCGGAAAAATGGTAAGTTAAATTTGTACGTGGTTTATAGATATGTGAATTAAATTAATCCGATAAAATAAAGTAACGAAGAACAAAGCAATTAAAATAAAGAGAATTGAAGGAAAGACAAGCCTGAGCTTCAGAATGTTCCCACTGAAATCAAGAATAATTAGAAAATCTCGACAATACTTATATAAAGCTTGAGAGAAAGGCCTTTTGCTATCAGTATTTTTTCCTCCTCATACAATAGAATGAAAGCCTCTATTTATACTAGAGCTATCGGGTGTATGATTATAGATTCTGCCCCTTAATTATCAATATTAATGCTACAATAAAATGTAATTAAAAGGTAAAAAGAATAATAAAGGCTAACAAAACCCAATAAAGGCCGATAAAAATAATAAAGATTGGGATCTTCCGTAACGTTTCTACAAAAGTCATATTTTTAAGGTTTGTATCTGGTATCAACGTGGTTGAATCACTGTTGATCGGTCATCCTTGACATGTATTGCTTCCTAATTTGCTCATCTTTTGAGATCGGTTTTCACCGTATATAGATAGTCCCACACTTTTCGGTTACTTATTGTGATGTGATCGGAAAGTGAAAGTTTTCCACTCTCGTTACTGCCTCATTAAAAAACTTGCTAGAAAAATCGAATCGAGACAAAAACCGGGCAAATGAAAAAAGAGTGGAGAACTTAGGGATTCAAATGACAATTTATTATTCTCTCATTGACGATTGGTTGGCGCTGAAGAAGTACTATCAAAAGTTTGATCTCGGGTTTTTAGTGTTCACCTTGAATTTAATCTTTGAATTTTGACTTTTGGGTTTTCAGTTGAACCCCAAAAATATTTTTTTGAGTTTTGACTCTTGGATTTTTAGTTGTACCCAAAAACCTTTCTTTGAGTTTTAATTCTTGGGTTTTTAGTTGAACTCAAAAACTTTTATAACCACATAGCCTTAGAAACCAGGGGTGTTAATGACCTAGAATTTGTACTTCTGATTTTGATAAAGTCCAAATATTTAATGCATCCGGTTAATTTTGTGATTGGAAAATAAGGTATCCGACATTTAGCCATTTGATTGAATGACTTCATAAGATAGGGCCCTTATGTTTCCAGTACTTATGAAGAGAACTTCTCCTGTTTATCTGGGCACAATTGTTCGGATTTATAATCATTTTTTGCTTCTAAGTATGAGCAAATATTAAGAATAATTTTGTTCATTCAAACATATACGAGAATATTTTATAAAGCGCAAGTTTTGCTTCATTCCATTCCTTGAAATTACAACAAGTGACTATAACTTTGCATATACGACAATTTACAAGAAATGAATAAAAGACCTTGCAAGAGAATTGTGATCGGGCTGGAATTTATTGGTTCTAGCGGATTCATAATTTTGATTCCTTCTATTTCTTTTTTTTTCGGGGCTGATCTGGCAATCCCTAGTCATTTATCTGGCAATCTCCAGTCCCTTTCGTTAAGCCAGTTCGCGCTATCTCCGGTATCCTGTATGGATTGTTCCAGAGCCATCTTTAGATATTTCCGGTACTTATTGTCACGGTTTCTGCAGCTTTGATGCAACAGTCCCCAGCATTCATAGACATTATTGTCTTTCATCGAAGTTACTTTCTGGCGACTCGCTTCGGCTATGCCCCTACCTCATATCAGTCCGTGATCCTAGTGGGTATGGTTCAAAATGGTGTCTGAAATGCCTCCGATCAAAGTTCAATTGACGTTGATTTCGGGCCGTAGAAGATATTGATTTAAGTATCTTATCATCTTCTATGTGAATCTTTGACTCGTACATGCTATGAACATCTACCCAAGCTGTTACTTGAAATTCTAACAAAATCTCCTTTAATTTCCTTGAGGCATCGGAGCTTGAGGGATTAAGACCCTTGGTAAATGCTTTTGATGTTTATTCATCTGGTACATCCGGCAATAACATACGTTCCTGTAATGATCCGACTGATCGCTTTGAGTATTTGCATTCCGTTCAGCCGTTTGAAGTCTTAAGTAACTTCATATGATGTATTATGACTTGTGTGAGTCGTCGGTTTTAGTTTTCAGGTTATTCGGAATTGATTTGGAAGAATAATTCTCAACTAGGAAGCTTTGGAAGAGTTGACCAAATTTGACTTTTTAGTACGTGACCTCGGAATTTTGGTAGTTCCGTTAGGTCCGGATGGTGACTTTTAACTTGGGCGTATGCTTGGATATTAAGTTCATTAAGTACGATTTGATGTGTGATTCATGGTTTTGATATTGTTATGCGTGATTTCGGGCTTTGAATAAGTTCGTGTTATGTTATGGGACTTTTTGGTATGTTTGGAGGGGGTCCCGAGGAGCTCGGGTGAGTTTCGGATAGGTTTGGGTTGTGTTGCGCTCGCTTTTTATGTTTCGACGTCGTTTTTCAAGCATAAATAGTACCACATACAGCAAATGAGCTCCAATTTCTATTCTGATTGAAGCTTTAGATTCGTATCGTAATTTTGGAACCATAGCAATTAGAATCATCAAGTTTTAACATCGTATGAGGAATTTATGGTCATTTTATTAAGAATTGGGTTGACAGATTTTTTCCAGATTAATTACGAATTTGCCATTGAATTCTTATTTAAAAATCGAAACTATTTCCAAATATTGAAACCAACATATCTCCTTCATTGTAAGGTCAAATAGAGTGATTCAAAAGCCTAACTTGACTGAAATTTCATAAGGAATCTATTGGAGGTATCACAAGCGAGTTTAGGGATCATTTGGCATAAGAAACAATGCAGAACAACTGGCAGAAATATTTAATATCAAGGGTTTTCTCATTTGGTAATATTGAGTTGGGGAGCTCGAATTTGGGAGATTTTAGAGGCAACTTTTCACCAAGTGGATTGGGGTAAGTGTTCTCTAAATTTTTTTGGTTATATTTCGTAAATCTATCCACATTTTTTGTAATTGAATTATGAATTTTAAAGAGAAAAACTAGGGATTTTGTCTAAAGTTTCATACAGTGAAATTTTGAGTTTTGAACATCGATTCAGAGTCGGATTTGAATGATACTTGTATGGTTGAACTCGTAATTGAATGGGCTATCGGATTTTATGAGTTTTGTCGGGCTCCGAGGTGCGGGCCCAAATATGACTTTTTGGTTGACTTTTGGGTTTTGATTAAAGATTCGACTTTATCGTTTGGAATTGTTTAATTAGGAATTATTTGATATTCTTGAGTTGCTTTTGTCTAGTTTCGAGTTGTTCGAAGGTCGGTACATGCGGGATGGCATTTTTGGAGTATCGTTTGGCTTGCTCGGTATTGGATTCGGCCTATTCAAAGTAAGTAACACTTCTAAACTTGGTATTGAGGGTATGGACCCCCTAAATACATGTGTTATGTGTTGGCGTTGAGGTGACGCACATGCTAGATGACAGGCGTGTGAGTGTGCACCGTGTGAAATGTGACTCGGTTATTTCTGTGGTTCTATGTAGTTACCTAATCTTATTTGTATCCATGAAACCTCTACGTGCTAGAGTAATTGAGCTGTGATCCATGTTAGAAATCATGCTTAGGCCATATTCTTATCCTGTTGGGACCCACTGGGGTCAAAACTATTGTTGAGTTATTTGCTTAAATTGCAGTTACATACTCAGTCATACTCATTCATTGGCATATTATACCTCAGTCTCTGTTGTTGGTGAGTAAGGCCGAGGGTCTGACTGTAAGGATGTTTATGGGATCAGGCTGCACGCCGCAACATGCTTTATTTATCCATGCCATGATTGGCTTATTATAGTGCTTGGGCTGGAATTGCCCCTCCGGACTGTGCACACCCATAGTGAGTGCAGGTACCTACTGAGTACGAGTGCGAGTGCCGAGCATGAGGGCTGAGAGCGAGTGCTGAGTGACTGTGAGGACTAAGTGACTGTGAGAACTGAGTGATTGGCAGGTTTGAGTGAATTGATACTCTAAGAGTATGATATGGTTTTATCACTGAGTTGCATTGCATTCGACATGTACACTTGACATACATGCATAGAGATGCATTTTTTTTATGTTGTACGGTATTTCATCATTCATGACTTCACATACACAGATTTTCCTCATGTCATTCGAAAATGAAATATTTACCTAATGAAAGCTTTTGCAAAAATCACAGTTTTACAAACTTACTCATATTTTTTTGGTGATTCCAATAAAAGATTTGGTTTTCACTAATATGCTTGAAAACCATACCTATTTTTCTGGAATTGTAAACGAGTTGACATATTATCTTTGAATTACTTCTTTTAACACTTTTATTATGTTGTTATGAACTGTTGTTGGCTATTGGTGTTGGACTCCGATTTTTGTTCCAGCTCGTCACTACTTTTAACCTAAGGTTAGGTTTGTTACTTATTGAGTACATGGAGTCGGTTGTACTCATACTACACTTCTGCACCTTTTTTGCAGATGTTGGATGTTAATATTGCTGTGTACGGCAGAAGCTGGATTTGAAGATGCATATGTGTTCCGGTCATAGATTCTGCTTTATCTTGGTAGCTTTAGAATTTTAATCTGTTCATGTATATTTCAAACAGATAATGTACTTTATTTCATACCAGCTTTGTAAAATCTAAATCTTAGAAGCTCATAATTTGTACAACCAGTCCTTGGAAATTTTTTTGTATAACATTAGTTGTATTATCATTTCTTCTCTTAATAAATCTCATTAAATTGGTTAGTTGTTAATTGGCTTACCTAGCAAGTTAGGTTAGGTGCTATCACGACTATTTGGATTTTGGATCGTGACAAGTTGGTATCAGAGCTCTAGGTTCATAGGTTCTCCGAGTCATGAGTAAGTGTCCAGTAGAGTCTTGCGGATCGGTATGATGACATTCATACCTATCTTCAAGAGGCTACAGGGCAGTTAGGATAAACTTCTCGTCTTTCTTTCCTTATCGTGCGACATCAATTCAGCTTGAAGCGTATCTCTTTGAATTTCTTCCACTCACTCGTATGTGTGTGTGAGCGCTCGGTATCAGTTGTACATCGACGACTTGTGATTTAATGGATGAGGTACGAGATGTGTTTCCGGTGTTTCGGTGATAGGCCAGTTTGGAGGGCTTGAGGCTAGGTTTAGACTGCAGCTTAGGCTTGGTAGTTTCAGTTGCGTAAGTTCATAATTTTGGACTTATATGTCCGGTAGTGTCCCTATGAGTGGAATTTGTGGCTCGGTGAGTGGTTGGATGGCTATATGATGAGTATGATGTGGCTGCGAGATGTGTTTAGGTGGTTTGAATATGACGAGAAGAGTTTGCTTGGGATGTGAAAAGGACTATTGGGTGCTTGATTTCTGTTGATGTGACATAGAGTCTTGAGTTATAAAGATTTTTGAGAGATTCTTTCATGTTATTCCATTTGTGGAACGAAGTAGATTTTCATGTCTTGTTGATGAATTCAGGCTCAGGAAGATTAAGTTATCGCGTAGTAGTTGTGGTTGTGAAAGGGTATATAGAGATGTTAGTTTGAGGCTAAGTAGGTAGGTTATCACCTGCGAGGTAATCTACTGATGTGTGATCCTTATGATGTTGTGTGGAGGCTTTCTTTTCTATCAGTGGGTTATAGGTGTTGCAATTTGAGTTTAGATTGGTTGAAGAAGTTGATCTGACCGTCACGAGGATGAATGCGAGCCTAGCAGATAATTTGAAGTATTATATGGTTAGTGTTACATAGGTTTATGAAATATTTAGTTGCACCTCACGGTGGTATTATGTTAGTAATATAGTATGGGCATTGTGAATTATCAAGTGGTTTGATCTATGACTTTGAGCCAAGTGGGGGAATCTGTTATCAACGATTTGATTGCATAATGATGTGTTGTACTAGCTTCGGTTTGAGGCATACTTGTGAAATATAGGTGACTTATGAAGGTTGGGATCGAGGATGACTCGAGTAAAGGAATTTCTGGATAAGGGTTATGTTACACTTTATGGGTATATGAGAATCATGGAATGATTGAGTTGTTATTCATGAAGGATGCAGTGCGCAGGGAGGAGGAAATTGCTCGGTTGCTTAAAGTTGTGGATTACTTCTTTGGGTATTATCGTGCTAATGGAGCACAAGTTGTTTGGCCCGTTTAGTCGATGCAATTGAGATTTGAGCAGAGTGGATAACCTTTGAAAAGGTTCCAATGGACTTAAGATTTATATGTAGCAATTGAGAATTTTCCGGATTTGTATATGGTTAGGATCTGAGATTTACATTAGATGGTGCCGAGACTCGCGGTATTTCTTTATCAATATGGATCCTACATTTCAGTATCAAGACGGTGAAAGAAATGACTTTAGATTCATAGAATGTCTCTTCAGAGTAGGTGTCTCGGTTATGGTACTTTTGGGATGCTTAAGAGAAAAGATGGCGGCTTATGGGCCTTAGAGCAGTGTGGATCTTATGCTAGGATCTCTTGTAGTGAGCTTTGGGTAAGGATCCTAATGTTCTGGCAAGGGGAAACCCTATGCCCAGGTATACCTTCTGATCGGGTAAATGCTCGATCAATATGACTTGCTCCAGCTCCTCGACCGTCGATTTGGTGGTGTCGGTATCATCAGGAGCTATGAACGATCTATGAACTTCGTAATCAACCTTTTCGTCTACTCCTCGTTCTCCCAGTTTGGTCGGGATTGGTATCGGTGATTGCTATTTAATTTCTTCTTTCCTGGTTGGCTCTGTGTTCTTTGATGTCGAGACCACGGGCACTGAGATCACCTTGTTAACTACGAACATTTCCTTTGCGGACGGTTGCTCATCATAGACTGTCTTGATTCCTTCTGGCGTCGGGAACTTCAGTGCTTGGTGTAAGGTTGAGGGTACCACCCTAATGTTATGAACCCATGGAGTCAACTTGAGGGTAATTCGGAAGGGACTCAGAGAAATGGGACAACTTGGTAGTAGGTTGGATCAGCACGACCATGGATATGATCGGTTCTTTGGATACTTGTGATGTGGTGAGTCTCTATAAGTGTTTGTGGCAATATTCTTGGGTTTGGAGACCTACGTGGCTTGGTTGAGTGATGGAGATTCAGTTCTGGTGGCTTGGTTATGTGCAAATGGGTTCTAAGGAGTTCTCGATGGTTTTTACCATGGTTTGAGATGGATATTTCCTACCGGTGTGAGGAGCATATTGTGTATTGTGGTTTTCTCCTAGATGGGATCAAATGGAAGGTTTCCGATTGACCGGGTATGTATTCTGATTGTGACTCAGAGTTGCTTATGAGATTCTTGTACTTTTTATATGATGGCATGATAGATGCGGTGTGTTGTATGAGATTAAGATTTGCGTGTGCAAGGTCACTGTTTAGTTTTGAAGGGAAGGTCAAAAATTCTTAGGCAACATGGATGGTTTTAGATGACTAGATGAATGATATTACTACTTGGTATTGCTTGAGAAGGGTGTGCGTCTCAGAAGGCGCACTGAGTTTTGACTTACGGATGCTTCATTGGTATTGCGGTACTCGCCTGGTTGATCGAATGCTGATATTCTGATTTTGCTATGTGGCACAGAAGAATTATAGAAGTATTCCTCATAGGATGATCATGTATGAGATATGTGTTAGACATTTGGACGGTGGAGTTGGTATCAAATGTGGTGATTCACGTGTTCTATGGATTTGGAGATTGGGAGTTCTCAAAAGCGGGTTGTTTCGTGGTTGTGGACTGTGAAGGTGTGGCCAAAGCTAGCCAAATGATAGTATGTATTATGGTTAAGTCATTGTGGACTTTTAGAGGGTTAATTATCTACTTGTGCATGACCAGGGTTGATTTGGGTGCTCATTGGTAGGCTTAATAAGGATGTGTATTCTACACCGGGTCAGATTTATTAACTCTGAACCGTCTATGTTGAGGAGTGTGGAATTCGATTAAAGTTTATCTTGTTAGTGATCGAATATGCTATATGTGTTACTCTTCTATGCTACGAGAGGTGGTGATTGCTGGTTATATGCACACGTGGTGCAATTCTACTTAGGCCTTATAGCGGAATTTGAGCGAGATGGGTATTAGAGTGTTGAATGATTGATTGCGCTTTGGTTATGTTCTTTTTGGACTATGGTATATAGTGTTATTCTCTTCTTCATAGTTATGTCCATGCACTTTGTGTACTTAATGTCAAATTGTGTGTGGTTGTTGATTAGTAGCATTGTGGCTTGAGGCATTTCATATGGACCAGTGTTTAGATAGGATCACGCATTGCAGCGGAATTATATTGAGATATGATCCTTTGTGTTAGATTAGTGTGTCTTGGTTCTACTATGTATGATGGGTTCATAGTATTGCGGTTGGGGTGTTACTTGTTAAGTTTGCGGGACGTTCCTCTTATTTGAGTCATTTCCTATTTTTGGGTGCATTTGAATTGTTGCATATTAGTGCACGGATTGCACGTTTGTCGCTCTAGGTTGAATTGGTGTGACATGTCAGTAGGGCAGTTATATTTGATGAGATGAGGTCGTCGGACCTAGAATGGGTGCTATTGGATTTGATTGCAGTATCTTTGGAATGATAATGTCGCTGATCGGCTTAGAAATTGGTTATAGCTCTTGTTGAAGGAGAGGGAGCTCCATGACTTGTTGATCTGATAAGTGGTTATGAGTTTCTACGTGTTTCTTTCATCATTGGCAGTGTATGAAGGTTTTAGAACGAGATTTTCATTGACATGAGGTTTGTTACAGGTGTCGGGTTTGTTTTGAGCAGCTACGGTGATCAGAAGTTATTATTATGTGTATTTGAGATATGTGGTATATCATGTGATTGTATCTTGGGTCATGGTTATGACTTGGTGCAGCTTGTTCAAACTTATACAGTGTGTAAATGCGAGAATTCGGGTTTTATAGGAAAATTCTGAATGTTGGAAATGGGTTTCTAAGGCTTATGAGTTAAGGTTGAATTAAGGATCTATAGTTATGTTGTCTTGTCAGACTTATATGGGTTGGGTGACATGGGATCACCCCCGAGTATGTTCATGGTAAGGTTACACGATGATTTGATGGCTTTGGAACGACTCTGGGCACAATTGAGGACGAACATATGTTTAAGTGGGAAGAATGTAACTACCCGACCGGTCGTTTTGAGCATTAGCCTTCCATTCAGCCGTTTGAAGTCTTAAGTAGCTTCATATGTTGTATTATAACTTGTGTGAATCATAGGTTTTGGTTTTTAGGTTATTCGGAATAGATTTTGAATAATGATTCTCAACTAGGAAGCTTTAAGTTGGAAAAGTTGACCAAGTTTGACTTTTTAATACTTGACCTCAAATGTGAGTTTTGATGGTTCCATTAGGTCTGGATAGTGATTTTAAACTTGGACGTATGCCCGGATTTGCATTTGGATAATGTTAGAAGGTTTCGATACTATTTTGGCGAAAGTTGGAAAGTTAAAGATTTGAAATGTTCATAAGTTTAACCAGGAGTTGACTTTGATCATATCGGGTTCGAATTGTGGTTTGGGGAATTGAAATAGCTTTGTTATGTCATTCAGGACTTGTGTGAAAAATTTGAGTTCATTCCGAGTTGATTTGATAATGTTCGACACGAGTTTTGGATGTTGAAAGATTCAAAGTTCATTAAGTTCGATTTGAGGTGGGATTCATGGTTTTGATATTGTTATGCATGATTTGAGGCCTCGAGTAATTCTGTGTTATGTTATGGGACTTGTTGGTATGTTCGGACAGGGTCCCGAGGGGCTCGGGCGAGTTTTATATAGGTTTGGGTTGTGTTGCGCTCGTTATTTATGTTTCGACGTCGTTTCTTGAAGCATAAATAGTACCCTATTTAAGCAAATGAGCTCCAATTTCTCTTTTCATTGAAGCTTAGATCTGTATCGTAATTTTGGAACCATAACAATTAGAATCATCAAGTTTCGACATCATATGAGGAATTTATGGTCATTTTACTACGAATTGGGTTGATAGATTTTTCCAGATTAATTACGAAATTCCCATTGAATTCTTATTTAAAAATCTGTACCATTTCCAAATATTGAAACCAACATATATCCTTCATTATAAGGTCAAATGGAGTTATTCAAAAGCCTAACTCGACTGAAATTTTATAAGAAATCTATTGGAGGCATCAAAAGTGAGTGTAGGGATTGTTTAGCACAAAAAACGAGGCAGAACAATTAGTAGAAATATTTAATATCGAGAGTTTGTTCATTTGGTCATATTTTGAGTTGGGGAGCTCGATTTGGGAGATTGTAAAGGAGATTTTCACCAAATGGATTGGGATAAGTGTTTTTTACTTGGTTTTGGTTATATTTCGTGAATCTATCTTCGTTTTTGGTAATTGGATTGCGAAATTTAAAGAGAAAAATTGGGGATTTTGTCTAAAGGTTCATAGAGTGAATTTTCGAGTTTTGAACATCGATTCTGAGTCGGATTTGAATGAAACTTATATGGTTGAACTCATAATTAAATGGATTATCAAATTTTGTAAGTTTTGTCGGGTTCCGAGGTACGGGCCCTGATTTGACTTTTTGGTTGACTTTGGAGTTTTGATTAAAGATTCGATCTTTATTATTTAGAATTGTTTCATTAGGCATTATTTGATGCTCTTGAGTTGCTTTTGGCTAGTCTCGAGTCTTTCGAAGGTCGGTACGCGCGGGATGACATTTTTGGAGTATCGTTTGGCTTGTTCGGTATTGGATTCAGCTTGTTCGAGGTAAGTAACACTTCTAAACTTAGTGTTGAGGGTATGAACCCCTGAATACACGTGTTATGTGTTGGAGATGGGGTGATGCACATGCTAGGTGACAGGCGTATGGGTAGGTGACGGGCGTGCACCGTGTGAATTGTGACTCGATTATTTCTGTGGTACATGTAGTTACCTAATCTTATTTGTATCCGTGAAATCTCTACGTTCTAGAGTAATTGAGTTGTGATCCATGTTAAAAACCATATTTAGGCTATATGCTTATTCTGTTAGGACCCACTAGGCTCATATATGTTGTTGAGTTATTTGTTTAAATTGCAGTTACATACTCAGTCATACTCATTCATTGGCATATCATATCTCAGTCTTTGTTGCTATTTATTGATACATTATATCATCATTTTGGGCTAATTTTCATGACATTAATAGACCGAGAGACTGGGGAGATTGATGACCGAGTGAGGCTGAGGGCTTGATTGTGAGGATGTTTATGGGATCGAGCTGCAAGCCGCGACATGCTTTGTTAATTCATGTCATGATTGGCTTATTATAGCGCTTGGGCTGTAATTGCCCCTCCGGAGTTTGCACATCCACAGTTAGCGCAGGTACCTACTGAGTGCGAGTGTGAGTGCCGAGAGCGAGTGCTGAATGACTGTGAGGACTAAGTGACTATAAGGATTGAGTGATTGGGAGGATTGAGTGAATTGATACTCTGAGAGTATGCATATGGTTTTATCACTGAGTTGCATTGAATTCGACATGCACACTTAACATACATGCATAGAGATGCATTTTTCTTATGTTGTACGGTATTGCATCATTCATTACTTCACATACACATTGACATGTAGGCATAGAGATGTATTTTCCTCATGCCATTCAAAAATGAAACATTTACCTAATGAAAGCTTTTGGAAAAATCACAGTTTTACAAACTTAATTCATATTTTTTTGGTGATTTTGATAAAAGATTTGGTTTTCACTAATATACTTGAAAAGCATGCCTATTTTTCCGAAATTGTAAATGAGCTGACATTTTATCTCTGAATTACTTCTTTTAGCACTTTTATTATGTTGTTATGAACTGTTGTTGGCTATTGGTGTTGGACTCCGACTTTTGTTCTAGCTCGTCACTACTTTCAACCTAAGGTTAGATTTGTTACTTATTACATACATGGAGTCGGTTGTACTCATACTACACTTTTGCACCTTTCTTTCAGATATTGGATGCTAATATTGCTGTGTACGGCATGAGCTGGATTTGAATATGCGTTTGTGTTCCTGTCATAGCTGCCTCTTGATCTTGGTAGCTTTAGAATTTTAATCTGTTCGTGTATATTTCAAACAGATGATGCATTTTATTTCATACCAGCTTTGTAAAATCTAAATCTTAGAAACTCATGATTAGTGCTATCAGTCCTTGGGAAATTCTTTGTATAACAGCTATTGTATTATCATTTCTTCACTTAATAAATCTCATTAAATGGTTAGTTGTTAATTGTCTTACCTAGCGGGTTGAGTTAAGTGCCATCACGACTAGTTGGATTTTGGGTCGTGGCAATTCCTTTTGGAACTTTATCATGAACTCTCGCAACAACTCTGAGTCTCTTTGAGTGATTATGAAAATATCTTTTTTCCTAACTTGAACTTTCCTTGCTCCAGTGTGAGCTTTGTTGAAAGAATCTGCAAGCATTTTAAAAGAATCAATTGAGTGTTGTAAAAGTGAATACCGTATTAAAGCCCCTTTTGTTTGGGTTTCGCCAAATTTCTTTAGTAAAACTGATTCGATCTCATATGGAGCCAAATCATTTCCCTTTACAATTGTGGTGTAGGTTGTGACGTGTTCCTGTGGATTCGATGTTCCATCGTATTTTAGAATATAAGGAATTTTGAATCTCCTTGGAATCAACTCCGGAGCTGCATTGGGTTTGAATGATAACTTTATATACTTCTTTGAGTCCGGGCTCTTTAGGACCGGAGGTGCTCCCCGAATCTGATAAATCCAAGCATGAAATTCTTTAGCATTTTGATCCATTTGAGCATTTATTTTCCTCATAAACCTCATGAGTTCAGCTTTGAAAGAATCGTCTACATTATTTTCATTTTTTTCAGATCCACTACCCGTACCACCATCTTGATTGTTGTTTCTTCCGAACTTCCCCTCAGTAATGGTATTACCGATTCTTGGTTCCGTTTGATTTATAGGTACGTCGGGAGGGAGTCAAACTCTACCATTTGATTTATTTGAAGCCCCCGATATTTCTTGTTGAATCTCAATCATTATCTGATCTTGTCTTGAGCGATGGTCCATAATTTTTTTTTGTTGTGCTCTCAACATTTTACGGTAACAGCCACCGACAGACCATCCATATTATCAGGGGTAGGACTCCTCTCATGTTGAATCTTTCTTTCAACCCGGTTAGAAGTTGAATCATTCCCATCGAGACGGGTTTCACTAGTTGAACCATCCTATTGATTTCCATCATGGAGATTGCCCGCGAGCTCGTCGTTGTTGTTTGTTCCAACATTGAGCGAGTTATTGATATCATTGTGTGCCATAACTGGTGTATGCTTAAAACACAAAAACCTTTAAAGCATGTTAGTATAAGATGAACAGATCAAAATAATACTGCAATTGTCTTGCATCTAATATTGCTGATCATGCTTAAAAATATGGAAGGAGATATTTGCGCATGATTCTTGAAGAGAAAGAACCTTATTTATTTGGTTTTCAATTTTTATATGTATTTGGTTAGTTTTGGTAAGTCTATAATTAATGGCTATAAGTTGATAAACTAGGACTTATTTGAAATATTTATGTAAGATTCCCTATTTTTTTTCTTCCCTTACAATAGAATGAAAGCCTTTATTTATACTGGAGCTATGGGGTGTATGATTATAAATTATGCCCCTTAATTATCAATGTTAATGCTTCAATAAAAGATAATTAAAAGGTAATAAAGAATAATAAAAGCTAATAAAAGCCAATAAATAAAGAGCAGCCCGGTGCACTAAGTTTCCGTTATGTGCGAGCTCCAAGAAAGGGTCGTACCACAAGGGTATATTGTATGTAGCCTTATCCTGCATTTATGCAAGAGGATGTTTCCACAGCTTGAACCCGTGAGCTCCCGGTCACATGACCAATTTTACCAACTACGCCAATGTTCCCCTTCAATAAAAGCCAATAAAGGCTGATAAAAACTAATAAAGGCTGGGGTTCCGTAATATTTCTACGACGGTCATATTTTGAAGGTTTATATCCGATGTCAGTGTTTTATCCGATCATAGGTTTGTATCCGATGTGAACATGGTTGAATCACTACTAATTGATCATCTTTGACATGTGTTGCTTCCTATAATTTACTCATCTTCTAAGACTGATTTTCACTGAATACACATGTATCCGGTAGAAATCGTGGCTACCCGATTTCGTGGGCTCGAGGGTCACTTCAAGAACGAGATCGAAATAGACTAGGAGCGAGCCTGATGTATACGGTTAAAATCATATGCCTCCGATTTTGTAGGCCGAGAAGTCGCATCGAGGACAAAAGTTCGATATAGACCAAGCTCAGGCTCGAAGGTAGAATAAGAGGCTCGAAGATCTAAGTGCTCAAGGAACATTGGAGCCAAGTACGACCGACTCCGAAACAATGCCATTATGAGTTTGTTACAGAAGGACAAGATTCCTTCCACGTTCCCAAGATCATGGCGTAAAATTTCGGAATAGATTTATACGAATTAGTACAAATCTGTATTAGGCGGTTATACAGCTGTCCCCAATAAGATTCCTTACTGTATATAAAAATGTACCCTATTTTAGGGTTCCCCTATTATATAAAGGGGACTGCAATCATTTGTAAAGATCATCTAATCATTGGAAAAGAATATATTATCTTACTTTTTCGCTCATTGTTCATGAGAGTTGTCCTTTAACTTTATTATTCTTGACCAATCTCGAGTTCCCCTATTATATAAAGGGGACCGCAATCATTTGCAAAGATCATCTAATCATTGGAAAAGAATATACTATCTTACTTTTTCGCTCATTGTTCATGAGAGTTGTCCTTTAGCTTTATTATTCTTGACCAATCTCGAGGTCATTTGGGCTCGAGGTCGAGACTGACTTATCTACTAGTTTGGTCTTACTTATTTCCTTCATCTATACTTCATATTTCTTGATTATTAATTGGTATTGAACTAAATCACGTATCTTTAAACCCACAAATCAAATTTACTTATTACTCGTATTTTTGAGGTAAATAGTTTGGCACCTACCGTGGGGCTAAAGATAATAATGATTATTTCAGTGCTGATTCTCATAACACACGTTATTTTTACACTTGCTCTTGTTAAGAATTTTTGTTCTCAGGTAAAAACATGTCAAACTCGCAAAATGCACCTGTACACGACGACGATGGTCTTGGATTTCATGGGAAAAACAACAATGTAGGGGTCGGTGTACCACCGATAAACCCTGAGGAAGTGCCAAATGTGGAACCAGTTGATGTTAATTCACACATTGCTTTGCATGCAGATCTAGGCGCAGACCCCAGAAGAAGTGTACGCAGGGAAGCCCGATCTGGGGCCCAGGGAACACAGGGTATAGGACACGCGGGAATCAACCTCCAAGTAATATTCGAGATGCTACAAGCTCAATAGATTACCATCGCTCAACTTCAAAGTCAGGATAAAATTCCAAGTGTGGTTGAACTAGGGAACACTCGACGTACTGAGCCGATGCCGGAGAGACCAAACAGTAATGGCTCGGGGACTGACCCCATGATTATGAGGATGTTTGAGGAACTCACCAAGAGAATCGAGTCCGGGGAGAAGAAGATTGAGGATAATGACAAAAAAGTGGAGACTTATAACTCGCATGTTAATCAAATACCGGGGGAACCCCCGATCTTAGAAGGACTAGATCCTAAACAGTTCGTGCAAAGACCCTTCCCCCCTAGTGCGGCTCTGAAGCCAATTCCCAAGAAGTTCCGTATGCCCGAGATTCCCAAGTATAACGGGACGACTGATCCGAATGAACATGTCACCTCATATGTGTGCGCCATCAAAGGAAACGACTTGGAAGATGACGAAATTGAATTCGTACTACTAAAGAAGTTCGGGGAGACTCTATCCAAGGGGGCCTTGATATGGTATCATAACTTACCCCCTAATTCTATTGATTCATTTGCTATACTTGCATATTCTTTTGTTAAAGCACACGTCGGAGCCATTAAAATTTGTGAGTACGTGATTTTTGCCATACATGAAATACTCCTACAAAATCTAAGAAAATAGATTTTTGGTTAATTATTTGCCATTTTTAGGAATTTTATAGATTTTTATTAATTGTTTAAATTTTCTTGCTTGTTTAATTTTTATTCAAATCATAAAAATACCAAAAATATCATGCATTGCATTTAAGATTTATTTTTACACTTTTTAAAGTTAATCCATAATTACTTATTTTATAAAATTTGAAAATCAACAAAAATAGCTCATTTTTACATTTTTGTCTTTAATTTTAGTTTATTGATTTTTTTTTCAGTTTTAACATAGATTTAAGTAATGTTTATAATTTTTATAATTAGTTGATTACTTCAGTTTCACAATTTTAGATGATTTAAAATTTTTAATTAATAGGATTTTAATTAAAAAGGGGGGAAAAGAAAGAGGAATTAGAATTTAAAAGAAATGGGGAAAAGGGGGTTCATTTCGGAAATTGGGCCCTTGTTCACCTACCCAGGTCGGCCCAGAAACTTCCTGGTTCTCGAAGCTGTTGATTTCGTCTGATTTTGACTGCTGATTTTGCGTTGACTGGGCTCGATTCATATCTTTCTCTGCTTTTATTTGGTTGTTGCTGATCCTCATCGAGTTTTTGAGCTGACATTTGTGTATTGACTGGGTTTTACTAAGAATTTTGGCAATAATAGGTGTCTTCTATTACTCTTGCCTCTATTGTTGTATCTTATTTGTGGTTAAATGAGAGTTTGATTATTCTGATTGTTTGAGGTCCAAATAGTTGGGACTTTATTTCTGTTTGGGACATTGAAATTATATTAAAGTTAAAAAGGAAGTTTTGAACAAGTTTTATCCGTTAAGTTCTGGGTCCATGAGATTATTCAACCCTTCTGCTAAAAACTGTTAGCTTCAACTGAAAATGCTATGCCTTTTGTTTTTCTCTCTCTTTGGTTATTCAAATGGACGCAGTAGTGTAGTATATGTTAAAGAAAACTGTTAGTTTTTTTAATCTTCATTTACATTTTAGTCGAAGGATATGGAGTAAAAGTTTTCTTTTGTGAGAACATGAGAGTTCATACGTGTTTGGTCTGTTGGCTGCTGTACAAATATAACAGTATGCTCACACTCAAAGTTTTCTTTTTTTTTTTGGCAATTATCTCCTCATGCATTCTCTTGCCTTATACAATAAATAGCAATAAGGTAGCAGAAGTAGTATTTGGTCAAACATTTTTTCTGGGTCTATTGCGTGCAAACGGATGTCATGTAGTCAATACAAATTTGTCTGTTTACAGCATAGTTTCCCTCACTGTCCTTTATTTGTATAGTTAAAAATTGACGCCCTGTATTTATGTCATTTCTCTCTTTAAAGTTACTTGTAAAAAAAGGAGGGTTTAAGTTTGATAAATAATTTGTTTAAGGCATTTTGGGTATGTGCTGGGATCTCGACAAACAAATCTCCATTTTGCTTGGTCGTGATTTGCAAAGTAATGTAAAAGGAAATTTTGCAAGATTCTTTATCATGTTGCGTTTTTCTTTAGTTTAACAGGTAAGTTATACCTTTCCTACATAACCAATTTCCATAATTTTGGCTTCGCAACAATTTCGAAATTAGCCCATAATATTAACTTATGATTAATTCCGTAGTATGTTTAGGCGCGCAATTAGAATTATTACAACTACGGATACGGTTCCCGTGGCGTAGTTATGATACCTAGTTAGATTAAAATAGGAGCACCTTCAATTTGCCCTTAAAATATATACAACCTTTTTTTAATAACTTGGGGCGTGCCATATACAAATAAAATCTTTTAAGTTACGGCCCTCATATAAATACAAAATTAGTTTAGAAACGCATTGAATAATCGTAGTTTGCTTTAGGCTCGATTTAGATTAGTATTGCGATTATATATACGTTCGCATAATATAATTGCAAATTAAATTCTCTAAAAGACTTGAGGGATGTGTGCACGCAACTTCAACCAAACTTTTTCTTAATAAAATAAACAAAGCGTTATTAATTGTGGACACGTTCGCGTGACATAATTTTAACGCGCCAAAAGAAAAGAGTATACGTACGCGTAACTCAATTCTTTAATTACGAATAATTCAAGTGATTTAAAAGCGGTAAAAAGATAATTACACATAGGTCCTAAAAATGAGTAGTTGAACAATTAAACCAAGTATAAATTGCTAAGCGACCGTGCTAGAACTACGGAACCCGGGAATGCCTAACACCTTCTCCCGAGTTAACAGAATTCCTTATCTAGAATTTCTGGTTCGCAAACTTCAAAAGGAAAGTCGAGGTTTCCTCGATTTGGGATTTAAAATAAATCGGTGACTTGGGACACTAATTAAAATATTCCAAGTGGCGACTCTGAAAATAAATAAATAATCTCATTTCGAATAATGTCATTTAAATTGGAAAAACTCTCTTATATCACTTTCGGGTGTGTAAAAAGGAGGTGTGACAGCTCTGGCGACTCTGCTGGGGAACCGAACCCAGAATCTCTAGTTCAGGGTTCACGAATTCGAGCTTGTTAATGTGATTTTATTTTGCTTTATTGTTGATATTACTGTATTTTGTGGACTTAATGTGCTAATTGCCATTTACCGCTTTGATATTACTTGAACTGTATTTAAATTTCTTCTTACACCTCCCTTCTGAGTCTTCTAAAAAATGGTGCACACGTTCACGTGGTCCGCTTTTTCTGTAGAAATTATACCAAATAGATCGAGGCTGGGCCAGCAACAAGGCCTGGTAGACTTTAGTGCTCCCGGTACGTTGCCCCCTCTTCGGCCTCAGTTGTCCGCTCGGGTAACCCAAGTCTAGACCACAAACCCCAGGTTTTAAACTTAGAATAACGCAACCTCATACTGGATCCCTAGTAGGAACGATTATTTGCATCACGTGCATTTGACCTTGGGGACTCAACACAGGGGTTGGGTCCGTCTAGGACAGGTGTACCCAAAATAAAGACCATCATGATGCATCCTACGTGCTATGTGAATATTTATTTGTTTCGGCTTGCATGTTGACCGGTTAATAAAGAGAAAAATCAAGAATGAGGTAGGATAGAGAATTTACTAGGTTTCTAAAAAATCTGGTATTTGAAAATATACCGAAACTCTGCCAAATTTTTGAGAAAAAAAAGAGAAAAGAAAAAAAGAAGAAGAAAGTGTATTTCAAAAGAGTGAGTCAAATATCATGTTTTTATGTCAAAATTGACCGAACTACGCAGGTCTGATTCTCACCGGATGTGGGATACGTAGGCAACCCACATAAGGTTCGGCCTCATTTTTACAAATAATATAATAAAAGGTGTTTCAGGGCTTTGGTCAAAACAATAAAGCCGACCCAGCTTCGGTTTATTTTTAAGTCGTTTCTTACTGGAATAGCCTTAGATTATATTCCAATTGTTAAAAGGCTATTTTCGGGAGAAACAGGAAAGTCTGTTTAAAAGGTGTCTTTTTTCTTTTAAAATACCTACCCCCGGGCCTCAAAATTCGTTTGGAATTGTGAAGGGGCTACGTTTGCAAAAACGATCATTTCGCTAACATAGCAATAAAAGGGGTCCTTGTCCGCTGATTTTTCTTAGAGAAAAAAAAACTTGTTTTGCAAAAAGTCCACAAGAGTCAACCCTAACCTTAACCCTCCACAGGTACAAATGAATACCGTCCAGGAATCATCGCAAATTGTCATAGAGAGGGCTCAGATGCAGCTACGTAAGTGGTGAAGTGATTTAGATGAAGATGGCCAAGTTTGTGTAAAAGAGCAGTTGGGTCCCTTGGTAGACATCATGTACATCAAGCCACGGGAGGATTTAATTAAGGCTTTGGTGACCTTTTGGGATCGTTCACAATGTGTTCCGTTTCTCGGATTTCGAGCTCACACCCACTCTGGAAGAAATAGCCGGGTACATCAATTTTGGCAAGGAGTTAAGAAAGCAACAACTCATATTCCCCAGGGCTCCCTCAGTAGACAAATTCTTCGATCTTTTGAAAATTAGCAAACAAATGAGCAAGGACCACGCAAGTAAAGGGAGTTGTTCGTTCTACTTCCTGTATTTCAGGTTTAGGCACTCAGCCGGGTTTGAAACACATGAGAAGGGGTTGAGTAACAAACAGGACAAAAGCATATGGCAAATTCATCGACGGTTTGCTTTCATCGTGGCATTTTTGGGAATCATGGTATTTCCAAATTCTGAGGGTACAATAGACCTTCGTATGGCCAGAATCGCACAGGTCCTCGTCGACAAAAAAATCACACTTGTCCCATTAGTACTGGCGGACATTTACCGGGCATTAACATTGTGCAAATCTGGGGGTCAATTTGTCGAAGGCTGCAATATTCTTCTTCAGATGTGGATGATCGAACACCTTTGCCGTCATCCTAAGTTCATGAGATATGCTTCTGACGGGAACAATTTCATCAAAAAATATGAGGAAAGGGTGGAAGATTACAAACCACCGGAAGGGTTTGAAGCATGGGTTTCCTATTTGAGAAAATTGAGAGCAGATCAAATTGAATGGACCATAGGATGGCTCCCAATAACATAAATCATCTACATGACCTCTTCAAAGGGCTATTTGATGATGATGGGAGCGAGAAGTATACAACCATATGCACCACAAAGAGTTCTGAGACAACTGGGAAGATATCAGGTGATACCCGAAGAGGCAGACCTAAGCACTCAAGTCATTGAACTACACCCAGAAGCAACGATACCCAAGGCTTTAGTTCAAAGAGAATGGAATTGTTGTCGGTGTCTAAAAAGTAACACCCAGGTGCCATACCCAGCTAAGGGCGAAGTTGATCCCAATTATGCTGCTTGGTTTGAAAGGAGTTTTTATGTGTACAATAAGCTGGAGCCCGAGCCCGAACCTGTAAGGCCCGCCAAAAGGCCCCATGTTCAGGCTTTTGATGACAAATTCAGGAAAGGTTAGCCTGGGGAGAAAAGGAAAAGGAATATCAGACCACCATCCATGATCTGCGAGAAAAGTTGAGAAATATCACCTTCAACATTGATTTACAGGCACAAGACGCCGAGGGTGAGAGGAGAAGATTGGTTCGAGAAAATGAAGCTCTCAGGGCCCAAGTTCGATAGCTGAAAATAGCAGCCGAGAATCCAGGCCGAAGCAGGAAAGATGAAAGGCTCATTTATAACCTTACTCAAAAGGTGCGTGACTATGAATATGACCTGCAGAAAGCTGAGTCTGAACTAGCAAAAGCACGAATGAGGTTGGCTAAAAACGCTGAAGGGCGTGCAGCTTTCATTAAACAGATAAAAGAAAGATATGAAAGAGGGGTCACAGGTTGGGAAAAGGTGATTGACAACCTCTAAGGTGAAATGGCTAAACAAGCAAAAAAATTTAAAGCCGAGAGAGAACATTGTTACGCCTTAATGGCATGCTTGGAAGAGGACTTACAACACTTGCAAGAGCAAAATCACGCTGCCACTTAGGTCTTAGAGGCTAGATCCCATCAGATTGGCCGTTTGTTGCAGGAGAAGGGCATCATAAGAGAGAGGGTTCGAAGAATTGCTGATTACATCACCATGAAATAGTGTGTGTGAGGACATGACAAGATCCATGTTTTTCGCCACTGTAATGATCTTCGTCCGTCAGATAATGGAAGAACTCTATTGGCTCCAAGATGATATGGCAAGTAGGTCCGCTGCAAGATCGGTTGGTGTTCCTAGGGCAGGGTTAGAGGCACTGATGTTTTCTTGTTTGTATTTTCTTCCTTTCTCCGAGTCTGTATTTTCATATTTCGAGTCTGTTTTCAATTCCTAGAAAAGGCATGTCCTGAGTCTTAAAGTCCTAGAAAAGGTATGTTTCGAGTCTTTTTGTAATTCAGCAAAGTTGTATAAATGAAAATTTGAAAAAAAACACAAAAAATTGTCCTTTTATTTTTCGCATTTACTTCTTGAACTACGTTATGATTTGATTCGCGCGGTGTCGTGATACGTAGGCAATCCTCATCGGATCCAGTCATGATTTTTGTAAAAGAGGGAAAGAACCAAAAAGAAAGAAAAGAGAGTCAAAGAAAAACCAAAAACAAAAAAAAGGAGAATAAGAAAGAGAAGAGAGGAAAATAAGGAATAACCGATGAGGCAAAAAGAGAAAATTAGGGAAAATAAGCAAAGCTGGGATGAAACATGCAACCGTTGTGAAATATGTAGAAACACGTTTAACTGTATAGGTGCATCACACCCCAACATGCGATTTCCTATGTGTTATTTGTTTCAAACTAACCAGTTGGTTGTCTACTATCAGGTCCAGGTTCTATAGTAAGGTGGTTGGTTTTGTGGTAATCTGGATTCGCATTCATACTTCACGAGGTCGAAAGGTAGCGTTGAAATGTTTTCAGAAATCACTCTGCCAACAGTTCCTATCGCGGATGAGAGTTTGATCTCGGGCATCCTAACTTCAGAATCAGCGGTTGCTAAGGAAAACAGGTTACTGCGTCTTCGCATGATGGAAATGTGGGACGCCTGGTCAAACGGAGGAGAGCCACCAAGTGTAATCCCCGGATTTCCCGAGCTTTTTCCTAGGGTAGGTGGAACCTCCAATATCCCGATTAGTCACCCTAATACCCCACTCGTATATCATACCATCTCGGCCCACTTTGTTGGAACACCTTCTGAGGTTCGCCCCTAGGTGTTAGCTTCAGGAGCGGCTTCAATTATTTTCACTGCTCCGCCATGCTCAGCTACTACACATCCTTTGCTGCCCAGGCCCAGCTTTGACCCATCATCCTCTACCTTCCAAACACCATCTTTCCCACTTGAATCTGCACAGTTTCCCACCTATACTTACTCTCAACCACCCCGATATGAGTTCACTGCGGGGCAAGAAAAGACTACCAAAACTCCTGAGCAAGAAGAGATTGCGAGGAAAATGAGGAGTATGGAATAGAGTCTCAAAAGCATACAAGACTTGAGTGGACATAAAAGTGTATCCTATGCTGACTTATGCATGTTCCCTCACGTGCATCTACTATTGGGATTCAAAACCCCAAAGTTTGAGAAGTATGATGGGCACGGTGATCCTATTGCTCATCTCAAGAGATATTGCAACCAGCTGCGAGGAGCCGGTGGAAAGGAAGAACTTCTCATGGCCTATTTCAGAGAAAGCCTGTTTGGCATTGCGTCTGAGTGGTACATGGACCAAGATATATCCCGCTGGCACATCTGGGATGATCTTGCTAGAGATTTCGTCAGGCAATTCCAGTACAACATTGATATTGCTCAAGATAGGAACTCATTGACAAACTTGAAGAAGAAATCCTCGGAAAGCTTCCGAGAGTACGCAGTTAAATGGCGTGAGCAGGCTTCCAGGGTAAAGCCTCCGATGGACGAGATTGAAATGGTCACAGTTTTCCTCCAAGTCCAGGAAGCTGACTACTTCCAAAATATGATGTCCGCAATGGCTAAACCGTTCGCTGAAGCCATCAAGATTGGCGAAATGGTTGAAAATGATTTGAAAACGGGTAGAATTCTAAGCCAATCCGCTATCAGAGCTACCTCCCAAGCCATTCAGGGTGGGTCTGGAGGGGTAGTGAAGGGCAAGAAAAAGGAAGAAACATCCATGGCAGCGTCGGGAGCAAGGAAACACCGTACTCCCAGATCCCTTTTCTTAGAAAGGATCCCACAACACTATTACCCCTACCAAGACGCGGCCTATGCTCCTCAACCATACACGGTCATGAATACTCAACCTTATGTCCGGCCACAACAACAAGCCAACCGGAATCAAGCTCCATTTCCTAGAAACCAGCCTCCTTCCCAAACCCACTACAACTCCCGGCCTCCACAAAACAATTTCCACCCTCGTGAACCACCCAAGAGGGTAAACTTCACACCCATTGGTGAATCCTATTCCAGCTTATTCCCCAAACTTGTTCAGATGGGTTTGTTGCAACCCGTTCCCCAAACCAGACAGAACCCAGCATCACCCGCTTACAGAGCTGGTACCCGATGCGCCTATCACTTAGGGGCAGAAGGGCACAACACGGATGATTGCTGGACTCTGAAGAGGGCCATGGAGAACTTGATAGAACAAAGGAAGATAGTTCTAAGGGATGGAGATATTCCCAATGTGACTAACAACCCACTACCGGCCCATAACAACGGACCGGTAATCGAAATGATTTGTGAGGATAAGGAATTTGACCCAGCGTTGAAGGCAATCATTGCCATCGATGATGTAGGAAAGAAATCAAAAGCTACCCCAAAGCAAGTAAAAGGGGAGAAAAAGAACAAAACTACCCCTCCAAAGTCAGAGAAGAAAATTGAAGTTGAAACTGGGGCAACGCCTCCCAAAGATGTTGTTCTCTATGTCCCTCGAGGACGCAAGGAAAAGCAAATGACTTTGAGTCCTACCAGGAGATTTGAGTTGAACAAGACAACCCAAATATATGTGCTCAAGGGAGCTTATGTGATGGGGGCCAATTAATCCACCAAGGCTGAGTGAGCCCGTGGTTATTGGCCGCGCGCCACAGAAGCCCATGACAGATCCTGCCGTTGTGCCATGGAATTACAACAAATCAGTGGTGACCTATAAGGGCAAAGAAATCTCAGGAGAAGTTCAAGAAAATAACCCGGTTGAAAAGTATTTCAATTTGGAAGAGGTGAACAACGCCACTAGAAAGTGCTTCCCATCTAAGAAACCCATGAGTGCCAAAGAAGCGGAGGCCTTCTTTCAAAAGATGAAAATGGCGGATTATGAGGTGATCGACTAGCTTCGAAAATCTCCCGCACAAGTCTCCTTGTTATCTCGGTTGATGAACTCTACCGAACATCAAATGGTATTGATCAAGACCCTTAACGAAACATATGTGCCTGTTGAGACTTCTGTAGAGCAGTTGGAGAGAATGGCAGAAAGATTTTTCGCAATCAACCAGATCTCCTTTAGCAAAAAATGACTTGCCACAAAAGGGGCTGCACATAACAAAGACCTGCACCTGACAGTCAAATGCGAAGGGTACTACGTGAAAAGGGTTATGTTGGACGGAGGCTCTGGGGTAGACATTTGCCCACTCCCAACTCTGTAGCGTATGGAAATTGGCACCGAAAGAATCTGACCCAACAATATCTGTGTACGTGCCTTCAATGGTATCAAAAGGGACACAATTGGAGAGATTGATCTAATTCTAACCATCAGCCCAGTAGACTTTGAAGTAACCTTCCAGGTTCTGGACATGGACACATCCTACAACTTTCTTTTGGGGAGGCCGTGGATTCATGCAGTGGGGGCTGTATCCTCTACTCTTCACCAGATGGTGAAGTTCGAGCATGAGGATCAAGAGATTGTGGTCCACGGGGAAGATGAGCAATCAATTTATCGGGACCCATCAGTCCCATTTCTTGAAGCAAGAGAGGGGAGTGAGCACATAGTTTATCAGGCCTTTGAAATTATGGTCGCAGATCAGTGCGATTATGGAAAACCTTGCCCTCAACCCTTTCTTTCAAATGCATCAATAATGGTCACTAAGGAAATGATTAGGCGCAGCTTCAAACTGGGGAAAGGGCTCGGGAAATCATTGCAAGGAATAGCTGAACTTATAACCCTACCTGCCAGTGAAAAGTTTTTTGGGGTAGGCTTCAGACCCACACCAACTGATATAAAATGGTTGGATGGTAGAAATAATGATGGATGGGTCTTGCCGCAGCCAGTGCCGCGTCTATACAAAACATTTGTCAAGCCCAAATACAATAAAGAAAAAGAGGATGAGGCCTTTATGGCCGAAGAGATTGAAGAGATCTGTGGGGCCATGAGGAAGATACTGTATCAAGCCCACATGGTTCAACCAGGGGAAGGCTCAAACACCACTGAGGTGTTGTATATGGGACCTAATGCCAAACTGCAGAATTGGAAGGCTACGCCATTCCCAATCAGGCGGGAGTCCCGGTAGACCTGTCCTGCCACCTTTTCTGCATCACGAGTTATTCCAAGGTGTAACTCGGATGTTTTTCTTTAGTTTCTTGTCTTTTAATTTCCAATGTAAACCCTGTTATCTTCAAATTCAATGAAATGAAATCAATATTTCATCATTCTTTATTCCTTCTAATTTTTGTTATTTTTTTCTCTATTTTTTTCAGTTCTAATAATGCGGCTTTAAATAACATGACATGCTTGCGGACTTAATGCCCAAATCCAAACACGCTATGTAATTGTGAAATAATGAACCAAGAACCAGAATATGATGAAGAAGAGGCTTTTAGGAAAATAAACCAAGAATTGGAGCAATTTGAGAATATACCTAAGCCAAACTTAAATGATATTGAGCCGGTAAATTTGGGTAATTCAGAAGAGGTCCAAGAGACCATGATAAGCATTCACGCAAATGAAAGAACCAGGGATGCTTTGGTCCAACTTTTGTTTGAGTTCATAGATGTGTTTGCTTGGTCATATGACGACATGCCAGGACTGAGTGTTGATTTGGTGGTTCATAAGTTGCCAAATTAACCTGATTATCCCCTTGTTCAGCAAAAGCAGAGAAAGTTTAAAACTGATATCAGTGACAAGATTAAAGAAGAGGTCACAAAGCAATTAAAATCAGGGGTGATCCGAGTGGTTCGATACACCACTTGGTTAGCCAATGTCGTTCCAGTGCCAAAGAAAGACGGGAAAACCCGAGTGTGTGTGGATTATAGAGATCTGAACAAAGCAAGTCCTAAGGACAATTTCCCGTTGTTAAACATCCACATCCTCGTTGACAACTATGCCAAACATGAGATACAGTCTTTTGTGGATTGTTATGTTGGGTATCATCAAGTCTTAATGGACGAGGAAGATGCAGAGAAGACAGCGTTTACAACACCTTGGGGAACCTATTGCTACAGGGTCATGCCTTTTGGTCTAAAAAATGCCGGGGTAACCTACATGAGAGCCATGACCACCATTTTTCATGATATGATGCACCAGAGGTGTACGTGGACGACGTGATCATCAAGTCCAAGACTCAAGATGACCATGTGCGGGATTTGAGAAAATTCTTTGAGCGGCTGCGTAAATATGATCTGAAGCTGAATCTAGCCAAATGTACATTCGGGGTTCCATCTGGCAAACTTTTGGGATTCATAGTTAGTCGGAGGGGTATCGAGTTAGACCCAACCAAGATAAAGTCCATTCGAGATTTGCCTCCTCCAAGAACCAAGAAAGATGTTATGAGTTTGCTCGGAAGATTGAACTACATCAGCCGATTCATTTCCCAGTTTACATCCACATGTGAACCCATTTTCAAGATATTAAAGAAAGACGCAGCAATTAAATGGACAGGCGAGTGCGAAGAAGCTTTTAACAGAATCAAAGAATACTTGTCAAACCTGCTAGTATTGGTCCCACCTGAACTAGGAAGGCCTCTTTTCTTATATCTGACAGTCTTGGAGAATTCTTTTGGATGTGTCCTCGGACAACATGACGTGACCGGGAGGAAGGAACAGGCAATCTACTATTTGAGCAAAAAGTTCACAAGCTAAGTATATTTGGAAGATTCCCTCCGCATTTCTAGGTCGGAGTTGACTTAAGAGAAGGAAGCCTCTGGTCGTCAGGTTGTAGGGCTCGAAGGGCGTGTCAAAGAGCTAGAGGCGGAGCTGCACCAAATGGACAAATGGCCTTGCTGAGGGTGGAGGATGCGAGTCGACATGCTCAGCCTTCTATGTCTCGTGTCTCAGCCGATTCAGTCGTGCCCCGTCGTTTATACGAGTTATGGGTCCACATTGAGGCTCGGATTAATGTGTATAAGGCTTTTCACGCCGACGGAAGGGCTACTAAGATGGAGGTTCAGGCTGTACACGTCGAGGCTCGTGCAGCTCGTGAGGCATGCGGGTATGACCCCCTTACACCTGACGGGGATGATATCAACTCTGATGATGCAAACCACCTTGCTTCAGATTCGTGGTACGAAGATGCTTACCCCATTGGGGATGATGCGTAGTTTTTGTTTGTACTTGTTTTTGTTTAGGGGTTTTTGCGTGGGGAATACTTGAGCCCATTTGTAGGGGAAAGTATAAATAATGTTTTGCTATAATGTAAAATTTACTTTGTCGACTCGTTCTTTCTTGCATTTATCGAAACCCATGATATTGTTGACGCCCTTGGCTATCGGGATGTTGCTTCGAACTGACGTTGAAGCGGGATCCCATCATAGTTCAAACGAGGGCGAACTTATATTTTTGTCGATAGCCTTGGAAATTGGGATGCTGCTTTGAACTTTTATCAAAGTAAAATCCCATCATAGTCCGAATGAGGTCAAACCTACATTATCGTCGATGGCCTTGGCCATTGGGATGTTTCTTCGAACTGTCTTCGAAGTAGAATTCCATTGTAGTTCGAACGAGGTCGAACCTATATTGTCGTCGATGGCCTTGGCCATTGGGATGTTGCTTCGAACTATCGTCAAAGTAGAATCTCATCGTAGTTCGAACGAGGTTGAACCTATATTGTCGTTGATGGCCTTGGCCATTGGGATGTTGCTTTGAACTATCGTCGAAGTAGAATCCCTTCATCGTTCGAACGAGGTCGAACTTATATTGTCGTCGATGGCCTTGGCGATTGGGATGTTGCTTCAAACTGTCGTCGAAGTAGAATCTCGCCGTAGTCCGAACGAGGTCGAACCTACATTGTCGTCGATGGCCTTGGCCATTGGGGTGTTGCTTCGAACTGTCATCGAAGTAGAATCCTGTCTTAGTTCGAACGTAGTCGAACCTATATTGTCGTCGATGGCCTTGGACATTGGGATGTTGCTTTGAACTGTCGTCGATGTAGAATCTCATCGTAGTTCGAACGTGGTCGAACCTATATTGTTGTCGATGGCCTTGGCCATTGGGATGTTTCTTCGAACTGTCGTCGAAGTAGAATCCCTTTGTAGTTCGAACAAGGTCAAACCTATATTGTCATCGATGGCCTTGGCCTTTGGGATGTTGCTTCGTACTATCGTCGAAGTAGAATCCCATTGTAGTTCGAACGAGGTCGAACCTATATTGTCATCGATGGCCTTGGCCATTTCTTCTTGGAGATTTTTATCGTATTCCCGTAGGAAAACATGAATTTGTTTATGCAATGGAGGTTTAATTATATACTTGTAAGGATCACATGTCGACTTTGCACATACAATGGAGATTTGACTAAATTTTTGTGAGAATCACATGTCGACTTTGCACATACAATGGAAATTTGATTAAATTCGTGAGAATCACATGTCGACTCTGCACATTCAATGGAGATTCGACTGTCTATATCCAGTCCCTTCATTACTTCATTCCGGAGACCATGTCGACGGGTCGAGGTAATGAATAACACTTCGATCCTTGAGGCGTCTCCCTTGCCGCCTCGTTAAAAACCTCTGCGGGGAAACCCGATTGGGACAAAATCCGGGTGAGGGAAAAAGAGTACGACTTAGGTAACACCTTCTTTTAGAAGTGGAAGTACTTGAGGTGGGCAACATTCCAGTTGTTTTGGAATAATTTTACCTCCATTGTTTCTAACTGGAATGCTCCTTTGTTTGCTGCAGCTACGATTTTGTATGGTCCGTCCCAGTTCGTTCCCAATTTTCCCTCATTAGGGTCTTTTGATGCTTGTGTTTTGGCCTTGAGGACGTAGTCTCCAACTTTGAGTGATCGCACCTTGGCCCTCTTGTTGTAGTATCTTTCTGCCTATTGTTTCTGGGATACCATTCTTATGTGGGCCATGTCTCTCCATTCTTCGACTTCATCCAGATCTTGTAGCCTACTTTTGTCGTTGCTTGGTCCGCTCTCGTTGGAGTGTCTCAAACTGGGTTTTCCGACTTCGACGGGTATAACTGCGTCAGTCCCGCAGACTAGTGAATATGG
The DNA here is from genome assembly GCF_000715075.1 of Nicotiana tabacum. Classification (NCBI taxonomy): domain Eukaryota; kingdom Viridiplantae; phylum Streptophyta; class Magnoliopsida; order Solanales; family Solanaceae; genus Nicotiana; species Nicotiana tabacum. Next base: position 110,674,576 of record NC_134087.1, on the reverse strand, counting down.
CGTTTCTCCTATGCTAGCTTTTGGCATAGTACGGTATGCCCATAACACTTTCGGTAGTAGTTCAGGCCATAGACCTTTAGCATCCTCAAGATTCTTTTTCAATATATTCAGTATTACTTTGTTGGAGGATTCGGCTTGACCATTGGCGGTAGGGTGATATGGTGTGGAGAGTATTCATTTGATGTGCCATTTTTTGAAAAACACAGTCGTTCTTTTTCCGACGAACTGAGGTCTGTTGTCGCAGTTAATTTCTTTGGGGAAGCCAAAATCGCATATAATGTTTTTCCATATGAACTCGATGACCTCCTGCTCACGTATCTGAGTGTATGCACCTGCTTCTACCCATTTAGAAAAATAGTCAGTTAAAACCAAAAGGAAGCGTACCTTACCTCGTCCTACTGGGAGGGGGCCGACTATGTCCATCCACTTTATGAATGGTCATGGCGAAGTGACGGAATGAAGGAGTTCCCCTGATTGATGTATCATAGGGGCGTACTTTTAACATTGCTCGCATCTCCGAACATAGTCCGCGACTTCTTTTTTCATGGTAGGCCAGTAGTAGCCGGCGCGGATGAGACATCGGACGAGGGCGCAGTTTCCCGTATGGGCACCGTAGTGCCCTTCGTGTACTTCTTTCAGTACTCGTCTTGTTTGATGTGGTCCAAGACATTTGGCTAGGGGGCCACTGAAAGTTCTTTTGTAGAGATCACCATCTACTAGGCTATATCGGGCTTCCTATACCTGGAGTTTTTTGGCTTCTTTTTTATCTTGCGGGAGCGTACCATCCTGCAAATAGGCTGCGAAGCAGTTACGCCAGTCCCAAGTTAAGTTTATGGAATGTACCTCGATGTGGTCTATTTCAGAATGAATGAGGGTGACCACGTTTTCCTTGTTGATATTCTTGGTGGTCGCAACTAATTTAACACGACCATCTGCTTCAATATTCTGCGCCCTAGGTATTTGGTCAAGGCGACATTCGTCGAATTCTGGCAGCAGTTTGTGGATTTCTGCCTGGTACCTTTGTAGTCTCTGCTATTTTATTTGGAAATTCCCGGTGACTTGATTCACCACGAGTTGAGAGTCACAGTGGAGGACAAGTCGTCGAGCGCCATATTTGAGGGCTAACTTCAAACCTGCAATCACAGCTTCATACTCGGCCTCATTGTTAGTCATCTCGGGGCATCGTATGGACTGGCGAATTACTTAGCCTGTAGGGACCTCGAAGATGAGTCCCAGTCCCGATCCCGAGGCATTAAAGGCACTGTTGGTGTAGAGGATCCAGAGGTCGGTATGCGTAGAAGTGCAGAGTGCTTCCTGTTCTACCTCGGGCAATATTTCTGTGCTAAAATCAGCGGTGAAGTCAGCGAGCACCTGCGACTTAATGGAAGTTCGTGGATGGTACGTTATGTCGTGCTCACTTAGTTCTATGGCCCATTTGGCAAGTCTACCCGATAGTTCGGGTTTGTGTAGGATACCCCTTAGGGGGAAGGTTGTCACCACTTTTATGGGGTGACATTGAAAGTACGGTCTAAGCTTCCGTGAAGCCACGACCAATGCCAGAGCTAGCTTTTCAAGGTGAGGCTACCTCGTCTCGGCATCAATTAAAGTTTTGCTGATATAGTAAATCGGAGATTGTGTACCTTTATTTTTACGGAACAAGACTGCACTTACCGCAACTTCGGAAACTGCTAGATACACAAGTAGACATTCACCTAGGTCCGCTTTGACGAGTAATGGTGGCGAGGATAGATACGCTTTCAGTTTTCTCAAGGCAACAATACATTCTTTGTTCCATTGCATCCCGTGGTCTTTTCTCAGCACATTGGAGAATTTGTGGCATCTATCCGAGGATCGTGAAATGAACCTTAATCGGGTGGCTATTCACCCTGTTAGCTTTTGCACCTGCTTTTTGCTGGTCAGTATCTCTAGTATTGCGTTGATGGCCCTGATTTGATCTGGGTTGACTTCGATTCCCCTTTGTGACATGATGAAACCAAGGAATTTTCCCGAAGTTACACCGAAGGCGCACTTTTCGGGATTCAACTTCATCCTGTACTTCCTTAATATCTCGAAGGACAATGTGATCCTCTTTCTTTGTCGAATTTACCAGCATGTCATCGATGTAAACCTCCATGGTCTTGCCGAGTTGTTCTTTGAACATTTTGGTGACTAACCTCTAGTACGTGGACCCTACATTCTTGATCCCGAATGGCATCACTTTATAGCAGTACGTTCTTTGGTGAGTGATGAAAGTTGTCTTTTCTTGATCTTTTTCAGCCATTAGAATTTGGTTGTAACCGGAGTAGGCGTCCAAGAAGCTCAGTAGTTCGTGCTCCGCTGTCGCATCAATAAGTTGGTCGATGTGAGGTAATGGAAAGGAGTCCTTCGGGTATGCTTTGTTCAGATCGGTGAAGTCAACACACATTCGCCATTTCCCATTCTTCTTTTTGACCATGACCACATTGGCGACCCATTGGGGGTATTTCGATTCTCTGATGGAACTGTTGGCGAGTAATTTATCCACCTCCTCGCTGACCGCCTTATTGATTGAGGCATTGAACTTTCTCCTAATTTGCCGTACCGGAGGATAAAGTGGGTCGACATTCAATCTGTGAGTGGCGATATCCCTTGGGATTCCTGGCATATCTGAGTGGGAGAAAGCAAACAAATTGGCGTTGTTAGTTAAAAATTCACGAAACTTACCTGGCTCCGAGAGGTTGTGTCCAACATAAGCCTTTTTTGTGCTATCGGTGTCATCTAATTGGACGGGATCAAGATCCTCTATGGTTACCTTGCAAGCTTCTATGATATCCAGGTCTTTAATGGCCTCCACTTGTATGTCGGGTTTGGTTACTGACATGGCTGATTGTTATGCCTCCGTACTTGCCCCTTTTAGTTGTTTGGTGTGTGTGCAATCTTGGGCAATTCGGTAGCATTATTGGGCGGTGCGTGGCTCGCCTCAGATGCTGAATATCCCCCATGGGGTGGGAAATTTTATTACTTGATAGAAACTGGACGGGACGGCTCGCATGACGTGTATCCATGGTCGTCATATGATGGCGTTATAGGATGTTTCCTGGTTCATGACGTGGAATGTCGTCTCCAGAGTAACCCCTCCTACCAGGACGGGTAGTACTATTTCTCCAAATGTTCGCTCTACTGAATTATTAAAACCCGTTAATGTTATGCAACACGGTATTATTTTATCCTCGAGCCTCATTTGCATGAGAACTTGCAGGTGAACAATACACGTGTTGCTTCCGTCATCCACCATGATTCTTTTTACATCGGAATCAGCAATGCGTAAAGTTATAACCAAAGCATTATAGTGAGGGAAAGACAAACCGTCGGTATCTGACTTATCAAAGATGATACTATCTTCGAGGTTGTCATACCGCTCGTGGGCGACTGTCCGTTTGAGTTTATGCGTGGTGGTGAACTTCACATGGTTGATTACCATGTCGTCGCCACCACCAATGATCATTTGTATGGCACGGGTTGGTGATGGTGGTTTTGGAGGTCCTTGAGGTGGGTTGCGCCCTCGAGCGAAATTGGCCCGTCCTTTATCGCTTAGCAGTTTTTTCAGGTACCCCTGGTTTAACATCCTAACTACTTCTTGCCGCAGACCTATGCAATCTTTGGTATTGTGTCCTCTTTCTTGGTGGAATTCACATAGGACGTTTGACCTCCTTGCGCTCGGGTCCGACTTCATCTTTTGTGGCCACTGCACTTTAGTGCCGAGCTTCTCTAGTGCATACACTATTTCTGAAGGGGAAACACAAAAGTTATGAGCAGATAGTAGTGGAGGCATACCTCTTTTGTTTTGAGAGGGTGCGGTATGTCGAGGAGCGGCATCTGCATGTCATGGAGGTGGAGGATTGGATGCTCGGATATAGGGCTGGTGTGATTGAAGCGTTGTAGTTGCTCCCTTCGCCCATCATGGCGGCAATCTCTCCTGGTCTCGATTTGGACTGATGTCAATCATTGAAGCAGTCCATTCAAGTCATCCTTGCCTGCCCTTACTTCGGCGCAATAGGCATTATGGATATCTTCCCACGTGGTAGGAGGGTACTTTATGAGTCTGCTAAGTAGCTTTTTGGTTGCTTTCGACCTGTTTCTATTTATCCCATTTTGAAAGGTTGCTACTGTCATCCCTTCAAACACGTTTGGTAGGTTCGTCCTCACTCTATTGAATCGATCTAGGAAATCCCGAAGTCCCTCTCCCGTCGTTTTCCTAACGGCGAAGATATCATTGACCCTAGCTTTTGCCTTTTTCGCTCCCGCATGCGCGGTGGCGAACTTATCTACCATTTCTTCGAATGTGGATATCGATCGTGCTGGTAGCTGAGAGTACCATGTCAGCGCTCCTCCTGTCAGAGTTTCGCCAAATTTTTCAGTAGCACAGATGGCACATATTCCTTTGATAAATCGTTACCCTTTACTGCTATAACGTAGTGGACCAGGTGATCTTCTGGGTCCATGGTACCATCATATATTATAAATATGGCGGCATTTTGAAGGTATTTGGATTGAATGGGGAGCTGCCCCTTCGCTATATGGCTGTTCAAGATGGCTATTTTGTCGACCATTTCCTGATGTTCCTTCATCTGGTCGCAGAGTGTTTTGTTCTCATTCTCCATATCTCTCATTTTATTTAAGATGGCTATAATGGCATCGTCACATACATCAGTAACAGTGCAGGTGTTACCTATTTGTGTAGCGCTTGGCTCATCGGCAGCGGCTGCGATTTCTGTGGGTAGCGCATCTTCGATGCCTCCCTGAATGGGTTTCTCGAGCATGTTGCTCAAGGAACTCGTTAACCATTCTTCTAGTAGCCTATTGACAGTTGGTGGTGCTTCTCCTGCTAAGGATGTTGAGGTTCCTCTCTCGTTCAAGATCGTTAGATCTCCGTGCGGAGGAGGTGAGATCTCACCCTCAGGTATAACACTTGGTGTCGCATTTTCAGTGTGTTCTCCACTGGCCTCGTTGAGGGAATTCAAGAGGTTATTTGTGACACCCTCTATTGCCTTTAACCTTACTTCTCCCTTTCCCGCTATCGTCGGTTTTTATGGAGCTGAAGAGAGATGATCGTTTCTTTCAAGGATCTAGACGAAAACTATGATTCTAGCTATAGAAATCCCCACAGGCGGCGCCAAGTTGTTTGACTCAAAAGATGTTAAAACCTTTTGAACAAATCAATAGAAGATAAAGGGGTAAATCTTAGCTGAAGATAATAATCTCTAGAATGAATAATAGTAGATAAAAAGAAGATGGATGTTAAGTTTCTTTTCATTCAAGAATAGTCAGTTTCCCAGAGTATTGATGCCCTATTACAAGGTTTTTGTCCCCCTTATATACTAGAGAGAAACTCTTCTAAATTGTAAGAAACAAAATACAAGGAATATTTGACGGAATATTCTTAATGTCCCCTAATGGGCTTGCTCTACTGCAAGGGTTGTACAGTTTCTTCTTTTGCCCTAAGGTCGTCTCCCTCGGGATGTCGACTCGAAGATACCCGATCATTTATCGTACTCGTTGTAGGTCGTGGTTGGTCAAATTTGGACCCATACAAGTGTACTAAAGTTCTTTGCTAGGTACTTTGTTGAATTTACGAATATTGGTATATCTTATCGCATACGTATGTTTAGCCATCCGTATGAATTTACTGCCATAACTCTTACTTTAATTTATCGTTGCTGAGGTCTGCTACCAAATCCCAGCTTACTCTCATTGATTATTGTATAAATTTAAGTCCTTTAATGCTTCCTCATTACTGCTCATCTTTAGAATAACAGCCTAATCTCATCTCATACTTTGTGACTTTTGTCTATCCATTGTTGATTCACCTTAATATTGATCTACAATATACCACTGATAACTTGAAACTTCTTACGCAATACTTTGCCACTAGGTCTTATGTTACATCAAGGGATATTCGAAGTGATTCCCATATTCGTATTTCATAGTGTCTCAATGTGATTCACCATATGGGGGTATCCTAGTTTCGTGCCGCTAGCAAAATCTTTTCTCCTTCTCTTCTTTTTTTTCAAATCATTATTCAAATGAAGGCCCAAGCGTCATCCTTTATCTGTCACAATTATACCCTCATTTTATTACCAAGTCAGCATTTCATTCCTTCTAAATGTTATTAATCTTAGACTCCTTTGAGTTCATTCAGGCTATACTGAACTTTCAATAACTTAGAGAAACCATTACCTCTCTTGTTTCCATGGACTAAATCTCGAGGACTTATCCATGCTCATCACCTTTTCACTTGCCTTTCCTCATCCTCGCTCATGTTTCCTTAAAACTTCGTCGCTCTACCATATTTCAGCATCCGACTTATACATATCCATTTATACTACTCGCAACTTTCCTTCAACTTGATTGCACCATAGATTTCCTTATGTTATTATAGAACGTCAAGCGAGACATCACATCGTCTCTAACTTTTCTCTACTCTCTTAACTAGATCTCTCAGTATTTAGAAACCATAGGCTGGAAGATATGTCGTCGACGATGCCGCTATCACTCTTGGTTATTGGATCCCTGTGCTTATAGCCTTTTATCCGAAGTATGGAGTATTCACGATCTTCTTCCTTTGAGTATCTCGTACGTTGTTCACCTTTACCTTACTTACCTTAAAATTTCGCATCGTATCTTCCATCTCTTTCCTGACCTCCCTTCCACCTAGGTGTAATTCACGTCCATAACTTGAAGCCCTATTATAATACTCGCACCTTTGCTACATACACAATCCGATGGGAGCTTCGTACTGACTTCTTATGAGGCTGGTACTTCTTCTAACTGGCTTTCTTGTAGAGCCATTATAGATTATGGTTGTTATGTTATTTTTTTTGAATATCTGATATTAATAGTTATTCTGTCATGTTATCAAGCACAACTTCTATAATTTTTCTAGGTCCAATAATCAGACTCTTGATCTACTTGGGTGATGTAATTCTTTAGCTTCCTATTCCTTCTGATCAGCCTTTATGTAGGCTTAAGCTATCTTCCGATCTATGGCTTATGGTATCAGTTATTACCTTAGCCTTTCATGGGCGTTATGGAATACCCATGATACAATCTTCTAAAAATTCAATCCTTTGTCTATGTCGTGGGCTCAATTCTTCTTTTTAACTTATACTGGAGTCTTCTATGGCTGTATGATTGTCAACAAATATAATGCTCCAAAATCTTGAGTGTATCCATAACGTACTAACTCTGGATCATTTGATTGAATAATTCCTTTCGTTCCATATCAGTTTTCTTTAAACGTATGCAATTACTTTTCCTGGTCTTTCTGCCCCTTGTTGTGTGCATACTTAACTCATCCTAGTTCCCACACATGCCAGAATTTTTGTGCAACTCATATAGTTTTGAATATTACCTTCGATCTTTCTCCCCGTTCACTAGCCACGGTAGGTGCCATTTTCTTTTGAAGGGCATATAATTTTTGTTGTGAGACTGCTTTTACATGACCCTTTCTTCATTAGGTTACTGTGCTTAGGTTGAAACCTTCTTCCTCATTTCCTAAGCTATTCCTTTGTTGTAGTACTTAGGGAGGATCCTCTGACTCTTGTAAAGATGCGAGCTTATTATATCATATACTTGACAGACCTTCTACTGTCCTTCCTTGCCTATACTTATTGTTGATACCCAATTTTTCCCTATGTATTTTAATATGCAAAGTACTTTCAAAATAAAATAAATATGTATGTATAGGTATGTCCAAATGTTTTATCTTGTTTTCCTATTTTTTTAAAGTTTTTAAAACCAATTTATTCCCCTCTTTTACTCATAATAAAACCAATAATAATTCCCAAAATTATCATTTTTGGTGATTCATTTGTTGGATCCCCATATTTTTACTAAAATATAGCAAAGATAATTTTTTCATATTTTTACAAATTTAATTTTTAAAGCTAAATTGCATATAATTGCAATATTAGCCTCTTTTAGATTTAATTGCGTTTAAATTTATAAATATTAAGTCCAGTATTTTTAATTTGATAATTATGTACTATAAATCATTTTATCACCTTTAATTTATCTACAGAAATTATTTTATTATTTTTTATAAATAAAAAGGGAAAAAGTGGCTATTTAAAATCTAGCCCAATTATATTTCAATTATAGCCTGAATTGAACCCCTAATTTAAACCCAATTACCCGGCCCAATTCCTACTCATACCCGACCCCCAACCCGATTAAACTGACCCATACCCAAATCCCCACCTAACCTTTTAAATCCAGCCGTTGATCATTTAGATCAATGACTATCGGCTGCCCTTTCCTTTTAAAACCAAACTAACCCCTAAACCTAAATCATTTCTTACCTACCGTCGTCCTTGAATCCCCTTCTCTCTCAATTTTCTCTGAAACTCCATCAAACCCTAGCTGCCGCCACCCTAATCTGCTCTAATCCATGGCCTTCCAAGGTCATCGTAGACCTGTATCAACCTCCCACGGCCTCTACATGTTCGTTCATGTGGTCTCATGACTAAATCATAAAAGGGTTTTGTCCAGTCTTTGCTCGATGACTGTTCTCCAGTCTTCTCTGACTTTTCTCCGGCTAGCCATGGCCATTCGAGTTAGACCTTTGACTTTCCTACTTAGATCGATGGTTTTCAAGGCCTTTCTCATCACTTGGGGTTCTTCTGAAGCCCTAACCTCTAAGGTTCTTTCGATTTCTTTTATATCTGCTTCAGATCTATGTTTTCTTTGGACTTCTAAGCATTTTTCTCGAAGTTTCTTTTTAAACTCTGCTTTTAAAACCCCTTATCTTTTCCGATTAGGGTTTTTGTTGAGTTATTTCAAAACGTTTCTCTAATTTTTTTACATGATTTGCTATGTTTGCTCATATCGTTCTTCCACCTGAGTTTGCATGTTAAAAGCCCTAATTTCTTTTGACTGTTTATTAGACGAATGCTTGTTTGCTTGAGTTTTGTCCGATTTGTTTGTTTATCCTCTTTTAAAACTCTATTGTTGTTGAAAATCCTGTGGCTTTGAATCTGATACTGTTCGTTTAAGTGCATGACTCAATTTGAAGTTCTTTATTTCAAAACCTTTTATTCCTTTGTGTGATTCTTCTGACTCTGGTTTTCTATCATCTCTAAAACTCGATTATGCTCGAAACCCTAATTTTCAAAAGGGGGTTTTCCTCACCTGCTACTATGAGATCTTCGCATGCCATTGATATTCTATGTTTTCTTCACTACTGATTCAATGTGACTTGACCTACTAGACTATCATGCTTCGAATGTTGCTACCTACTGAATTTTGTGCTACTATTGTATCCTATTTCCTTTTGCCAACAAGCTTGGCCTCACATGTATAGTGTTTATGCACCCTATTTATATGCTGAGTTTCCTTCTTCGACTGATCTTCAAATTGTGACTGATTTTAAATTTTTCCTTTGCGAAATTCTGATTTCACTCGCCTATTAAGGTTAACTGATTTATTTTCCTGTTTTGCCTTACTGAATCCTTTCCAAAATTAGAGTATTTCTGTACATAAACTCAATTGCTTATTTAATGTTTTACTACTTCTTTTATGGCAACTGTCAGTCTGCTGACAAATTGATTTCCTTCTTTATTTTGAACTTATCATTGCTCGTTAAGTAAGTGATCCCTTAATTAAAGGCAATCACTTGTATAACTGATTCTGAATCATGATTGTTTCCATGTTTGTAGCTTATTACCTTCTCTTACTCGTTTTCAAAAACTATAAATACCATGTACTTCTTTTCTTTCAAGAACACGAACACAAGGCATAAAACATTTGAGTTCAAACACACACTCCACTAAATCTCTCTATTTTTCCTCTGTTACTACTATATTTTTGCCTTACCTAGCCAGCTGAAATCCAAGGATAGGCTATGGGAAACTTGCTTATTTTCCTCTGCATTTGCATTTCTTACTGGTATGTTCTAATTAAGCTTCTGCACCAATAACAACATGCTTATTTACTATTTCTTGCATCCTTGCTTGTCTACTATTTGTATTTAACCCAGTACCATTATTAAAGCATGTTGAAACTTCCCCTTTTTCCTGTTCTAAATTAATGTATCGTGACTTGTGAATCCTAAATCCCTACCCCAATGTATTTAATACTTGTGGTTGGTTTGGGGTATGACAGCATTGGACATTGTTGTACATGACCCAACCTGATTCCCCTGGGATCACAACCTCCATGTTTATCTCATATGTTGTGATTGGGTTACAGGCATGTCAGCACTCCCCATTGTTGTGCATGCCCAATGCTAACCCATACCTAAGTGTATAGGCTCATTGAAATGGACTCCTAATCCCCTGACCCTTTGTATGAAATTGTTAACTCTGTAAAATACTAATGGTTGTCTCCCTATCATCCCTTCCCCTCCTCTATTCCCCCAGTTCTTGAAACTCTGCTTTTGCACTTTCACCATCTTCTTAGACTTAAGTTCTTCCCCCTCCCCCCCCCTATGTGAGCCCTGCCTTGGGACCCATGAGCTCCCTCTGAACTTGGACACATAAGGGCTGGCATTTCCACACTGCACTCATCCCTATTCTAGTTATGTAACTTGGGTGTGAGCACTGCCCGGTGTCCTATTGAGACCCTCAGGGAACTCTGACACACTCAAGTCCGAGAAAGGCTTTGGATCAATGGCATTTTTGAGGTGGTTTATTCAATAACTCAGAGAGGAAGTCAAGAATCAGGCTTCCTCTAGTTGTAACATTTCTTTGTACTTTTCTGATGTAATTCATTATTTCTAGTTTGTAATAAACATTTGGTGGCTGGCTAGTGAAAAGGGTTGGGTAACTATGTATGCTCAAGGGTAGAGAACATGCCTATAGGACTTATGTGCTGAACAATTCAATTCTGCATTTAGAAAAACATGCCTATAGGACTGTTTTAAATTCTTTGTGTTCAATTCTACATTTTTTAGACACCATGTCTGTAGGGTTTATCTCAATTTCTTCATGGTCAATGTCACACCTAGATAACCTGCCTGTAGGACTTATTTGCATACTGCATGCCACTTAGATATCATGTTTTAGGTTCTAAATGGCTATAAATAAGTGTCATGTTCATAATATCGAAATCAATAATATATAGAAATTATGCCTATAGGGATTCCCAAGTAAATCTGGTTCGATTCCACTCACATTCAATATTAGATATCATGTCCATAGGGTTTAAAATCAGCAATAGTAGATAACATCGACTGCGAAATCTGAAACTAGTTCAATTTAAGATCAGTCTATTCTGAATCAGTTTTAAATAATCTAATTCCCTTCTTTAACGAGGTTTAGCAAGCATGCTTATAGGATTTCAAACAATTCATTTTGAGTTATTACTTTTTCGCCACATTCTGAATCAATTAGATATCATGCCTATAGGATCCCATCTAAACACTTAGGCAAGCCTTAGGTGATAACAACAAAACTGAATCCGCCTTTGTTAATTGCTACAACCAGTAGGCAGGCTTGATTCAGACTTCTTATCTGAGTTATGTAATAAATAGATCTGCTTCAATAATCAAACTCCTCTCGTCTTTAGTATTTTAATCAGACCTAAAAAGTATGTGCAAGCCATGCTAGTTATGTGCTTTTGTTTAAGGAGGTGTATATGGGCCTTTATCTGTTTATATGCTTTACACAACATGCAGTATGTATTTTGTATGTCGCCTTAGATTTTTACCCTTTTGAAACAAATCACCTAATATCCCTCCCCTTTAGGAATAGTAGTCCTAAGCTCCTCCGGGACTGATATGAATGGGACGGGTAATAGCATGAAATAGTAATTGAGACCAATCCACGCTTTAATACCTTAACGGGGCGGGAAGGGTAGATATGTATATGATGACCGGTGCGCTAATACCATGTGTATCCCCTCTTATGAGGAGTGTCATACCGGGTATCGCATTGATGTAATCCATATTAAATATAAACCTAGGACCCCTTTTCCCTTTATTTGCGAACTCCGTTTTAAAACTCTTCTTTTAATTGTTCTTTCTATTTATGCGTTTAAATACCCTAATATTTGAGCCCATACTTGTCTATTTGCTAAATTCACAATAAACTGTCTAGTCGGGAACCACACTAGTGGATCCCAAGGGGTGCCTAACACCTTCCCATTGGGATAATTTCAAGCCCTTACCCTATCTCTGGTTATTCAAACGAAACTTAGGATTGAACCCTATTGGTGTCCTAATGCACCTTAAATCATTAGGTGGCAACTCTTCAAAATTGGAAAACCTATCTCCCAAAAGGAACGAGTTGTCCCATACCAAATGTCATAAACTCGATTTCGCGAGAAAAAGGGGCGCCTATACTTATCCGTGGTTACTTATCTCCATTCCCTTGTGCTTGTGGGGTTGCTTCTGGACTGATATTTTGACCGTCTTCCTAGTGGCACTCTGTTTTATTTCCATAACACTCATACAGTACCTTTTTAACTTCTCCAACTCCCATATGAATATATCTCAAGTATTACAATGTCATAACTGCGGGGCTGAATTCTCCATATTGGGGTTTACTACATTTATCTTGCATGCTCTGTTGATTTGTATGTAACTTCTTGTCTAGTTATGACTAGGCTCTTCTTGAATCAACTACTAACTACTCGTTGGCCCATTCTCATGTCAATATTCCACGAAATCTTTCTTGGGTTATTTCCTTTGTCTTAACTTATGTCTCGCACTGACTCCTTTTCTATCAATAACATCTCGGGAAGGGACCCTTACTTCCTCTCATTGATGTCGTGTTTGCATAATGTTCTGGAATTGTAGCATATACGTAGCAGCTGAATAAGTGTAATCTCATTCCTTTTTCGTGTTTACCGCATTCTTCATTTATTACTCCATATCCCCCCTTTAGAGGAGTACTAAGACTTGGAGTTATGATGACCTGCCTATAGATGTCTTTCCTCTTCATCTTTGATGTCCTTTTACATCATCAACGACCCTTACTCGCCTTGCGGCAATCCTTCTATACCAAGGATGACAAATCCCCTTACTCGTAAGGGTGACACTTAATGTAATTGGTACATACAGCCCCTTAAGCTTAACTTTGCTAACATTGCTTGCTTTAGGGAAGCGTCTTCTTGAATGACCATCCTCTGAATTTCTCATGAACCTTCTTCTTTTGTCCATCCTATTATTGCCGGAATGTGATCTGAAATTCTCATGATGTTGACTATTACCAAATCACTCAGTCCCTGATTCATATTTAGTTTATCTTATTCACCAGGCCATACTAATTTCTATTACTCTGGGTCTAACTTTTCCTCTTAGTAATCGCGCTAGAGTTGCGAACTTATTTCTCGAAATGAGGACATGACTGTATGGCCTATACTCTTTTGTTGTCCTGAGGCCTGTCATCCCTCGTCTCTTCCCTCACTTGACTATAGATTTGGTAATATTGTCATCTTTTGATCTACCGTTGTCATCCATGTACCACATCTTACTCATAATGCTTTATTAACTCTTTTCTTATTTCCTACTAACATTTATACTTATCACTTTATTCTGAAAATTCGAATAAGACATTCTTTCGCTTTTAGCTTCCCTTTGCTCCATCTAGTGGTTCTTCAAGTTGCTTAACGTTCTCGCTTTACTAGGGATGCCAGCCACACTAAGGTAATATATATCCCTTCAAGGCTTATAGTGCATGTCTTTGTAGTACTTATATCTGGCTGCACTATTTTAGAGTGTACCATCTGGGTGTCTCACAAGGAGATCTACTAGCACACTTGCAATATCCTTCGAAAATGTCAACTAACACAAACAATCCATTCACCATTTTGGTTTACTCTAACCCCAGCCAGATCCTAATGTTCCGTCCTTTTCTTAAAATACACCTGTTAGCCCTCATGGGGCATAACTGAGATGGGTATGTCCAATTGTACATACCTCTGTTACTGTTGTGGGTAACTCTTAATGCTTATATTTTTCCGCCGGAACAGTAATACTGAAAATCTTCATTAACTAGGGGCCTCGTACCCTTCTTCACCTTGCTTCTTTTACTTCTTGAAAGCATTGTCTTTCACCATAAAGATGGATAAGCATTCTTGCCTTAAGGCTTCTTATCAAGAGGCTTACACCTTTCAGTACGCACATGATCTGCTGAAGACCTTGACGTGCCCCCTTTTTCCCTCCCCTTTTGACGGGGGAAGAGGTTTGGGTTTTGACATTCACGGGTGTGATGACTCATTTCCTTTTTAGGAATTGGGTGTTTGAAGAGCTGCCGCCTAATGGATTATGGTGCGTTAGGGCTCCTAGAGCAATTAACTCTTGGTTTGGTTTGCATTACCAGAGATTAGGGTAAGGGCTCGAAGTAACCTCGAGGGGAAGGTGTTAGGCAACCCTTTTGGTCCACAACTGTGGGTTCCGGCCAAACTTATATTCACAAATTAGTCCATATAAATAGTTGAATCAAATAAATTGTAAGTAAAGTGTGTTAGATAACTCAAGTAACAAGATAAAGGTTTGGAAGAGTTGTAAAACAAAGGTTTAAATAAAGAGAAGATTTGGGTAAGGAGGGGTCCTAGGTTGGTTATCCTATAGGATCACCCCACGCAATATCCGGTAAACACTCCTCAATGAGGGGCTACACGTGACATTAATGCGTAGTCATCATATCACATGTCTGCCCTTCCCATCCCCTTATTGATCATACAAAGCGAGTGTTTGGTCAATGGTTCCTATTGCTTGCTGCTACCCATCCCTTCTTAATGGTCCTGGAGGGAGTTAGGACCTCTACCTATAAGTAGTTCTAGACGTACCCCTAAGGTTTAGAAAGGCAAAAATTCTAAGGCAACAGTCAAAACATTTAGGACTTTCACATAATGGGAGAAACTAAGAGGCTCAGAGTTTCCTCCTCAAACAAACACACAAGCAGCACGACTCAAACACAGTTAAGGTCTTTACTTAGTCAATGTCCTAAAGCAGGATATCTAAGTGAATATGCAGAAACAGACAAAACTTTTTAGACTCAGAGGTTACACCCTAGTAGTTGCCTAGGGACTCTTTTAAAAAGCCTGTTAGAATCAGAAACGTTAAGCGACAGAGACAGTTTTAGAGAAATGCAATTGTTGAAAACGCCCTAAGGCTTGCCTATATACAGAATACTGGTGTCTATGTTAATGCAGAAAACAAATAGATTTTTGAAATAAACTCCTTTAATACCTATATGCATGATATCTAATGAGGTTGAGGCAATTTGAAAGAGCTTGTTTCAGAAAATGCTTAATACTTAACAAGACCAGTTTAAAAATGAGCTAGGCGTAATGAGGTTGATTTGTTAGACTAAATTAAATTATCAGACAGTATTGCAAGTAGAGATCCCTATAGGCATGATATCTAGGTGGATTACTGATTGTTAATGATTTGCAGGCATAAAAACATACATAAATACTCGTATTAACTGAATTCCTATAGGCATGGCATCTATGATTGAACTGATTTTAAGATATGATTGTTTGGGATCTATAAGCATGGTTACTAACATGTGAGAATGCAAACCTTATAGTCATGGTTTCTACTTGGGCAAAGCAATCAGATTAAAGAGTAAAACCCAATGAGCATGTTTTCTATTTAGGCTAAACAAACAGATTAAAGAGTAAACCTATGAGCATGTTTTCTATTGAGTGGAGCAGACAGACTTAAAAAGTAAGGACCTAAGAGTAGGATTTCTACCTGTATTACCCCAGAAAGTATGCATCTACCCACCCTTTTTACTAGATACCCCAAATATTTGTTTACAAATTATTACAGTCCAATGAATGAATTATATAAGTAAAATAAAAAGATCAAGAAGCTATTCTATAGGGAGCCTTCAGTTAGGCCCAAGTTTCCCAAAGCCTCCAATGGTCTTATAAGCCTCAGTTCCATAGACAAATTAGAGTCTAGGTGCATCAAAGTTCCCTAAGAGTCTCAAGGACCCCGGGCAGTGCTTACACCTAGACTTAGTAACCAAGAATTGAACAAGTGCAGTGTGGATAGGCCAGCCTCAGTATGCCAGAGTTCAGAGGGTTCTCAAAAGGATCCCAAGGCAGTACACATACTAGAGGGGGCAGAACTTATTGACTAAGAGTAAAGTGAAAGTGAAGGACACAAGTTGAAAGAGTTTTAGTAAGACTGTATTTAACAAAAGTCCTTTTGAAAGTAATCCAGTAAAGCAACAAAGATTGTTTGAAAAAGAGATATGAGTAGTCAACAAAGTTCAAACACCTTAGGATAGGATCATACATAGCTAGTACATAGAACCAAGTGAATTCAGTAGTTACACTGGGGTCAAGGGGTTTGGGACACATAGAACATTTGGCTGCAAACACATAACCCAACAAAGGTCTTAGGACTGGTTTAGACATGCTCAGAAATAGCTGCCACTAGCATAGTCACAGAACCAGTCATAAAGAACACAAACACATAGAAGGGGTGATAGGGATTTGGGGATTCCTGGGATATAGGATAGTAAGTACACAATAAGTAAGAGACAATTGGTAAGGCATGCTCAGAAACACACATAAGGGGAATATACTAAGCTAAAGGAAGGGGAAGACATAATAACATGCTGATAATGTCACTCTTAACTGCAAATTTCACAATAGAACCACAAATAGAAGCAAACTAGAAACAAGAGAAACTGAAACAATAAGAGAAGCATGTTGTTGTTGGAACTTTAAATTGAAAACTAGGACATACCAGTGAAAAGGAGAATAAGTAGAATGAAAGGACAAGAGAGCACAAATGGTTAGCCTTGGCTTGTAGCCGGCTAAAAGTAGCAAATAGAACAAGAGAGAGAGAGAGCAGAGTTCTTTTTTTAAAGTATGAGAGATGGTTTTTGAACCCAAGTGTTCGTCCTTATGCTAATGAAAGACTAGAGTATTTATAGTTTTGAAAATAGGCAGAAAATAAGGTAACAAGTAAAGGTTTAGCATAATTATGGAAGTAATCACAATTAGAATCTAATTAATACAAGTACTCCCCTTTAATCAAGGAATCACAGCTTAAACGGATACCAACAGGGATAATCAAGGAAAGAAAATCAGTTGAGAAAGACTGATTTTTACCATATAAGGGGTAGTAAAAGTATAGAGCATATGATTGAGCTAAGTACAGAATATACCAATTAAGGAAAGGATTTAGTAAGAATGAAGTACCACAACAAATAAGGAAATGAAATAAGTCAATTTAAACAGACGAGGTAGAGTTTTAGGGTTTTAAATCTTTCAATCAAACCATCAATTAAGGAAATCAGAATCAATCAAGAGGGAGTCATGATTCTATATTTTAACATATAAATAGAGGAGAACAAACAGACGTAGCAAACAGGCAAGGTCATCCATATCGACAGAAAGAAGCAAGAGATGAATAATCAGGATGAATACAATCACACAGAGGTGACACAAGTAGGCTAAAGACTTAGTAGAAAACCTATTTGAAGCATGGTAACCACAGAAACTTAACAAAATCAAGTAGTCATGCTAACACATAGAACAAAACAAAGAAGATCTAAGAAATTAGGGCTTTTAATAGAGTCGAGTTGAAAAGGCATTAAGAACACAAAATTAGCCAAGATATGCGAGGAAAGAGTTTTAAACATAAAGAAAATCAATTTAAACAAGTGTAGAAGAAACTCCGAGAATCCCTAATTTTTAAAGAAAGTAAAACGGTTTAAAGTTGATGATTTTTCAAAAGAAGTTTGAGAATAGTGTAAAACATAGAAAGAAACCAGCTTAAATCGTTAAAAAGAGCACAAATCTGAGAGACACAAACAAAAGTTAAGGTTTCAAAGGAAACCCAAATAGAAACGGAAGAACCTGCTATAAACTTCAAAGATAGTAACATATATGGTGTGATTTTGCCCAAAATCACACCGGAGAAGCGATGAACAACCAAACAAGAAACCCTAGATACAAATCAGCATGGCCCAGGGCCCTTGAAGGCCTCAAAGATGATGAGCAAGGTGATGGGGGGACCATTGGAGGCTTGGGGTTGAAAGATAGTCGTCGGAGATGGCCGGAGAGGGAGGCGGTGGTTGAAGAAGGCTAGGGTTAGGTTGAGAGAATAGAGAAGACCAGAGGATTCAAAGGCGGCGTGTTTTGAAGAGTGATTAGGGTTAGGGGTTGTTTAGAGTTAAAAAAGGAAAGGGAAAATGAGGGTCGTTGATCTTTTAGATCAACGGTCAGGGTTCAATGGGGTTTTGGGTCGGGTAGGAGCAATTTGGGCCGGGTTCGGGCATTTTAATCCAAAACTGGGCTGGGGATTGAGTCCAATTTGGCTAGAATTGAAAGTCAAATCTGGCTATAAATTAGAAAGCTCATTTTCCCTATTTTAATTTATAATAATAATTTTCTGAAATAATTTTTCTATACCAAAATGATTTAAAATATGCAATTATCATTTTAAAAATATAGGGGCCAATTTTACACAAATAATTTATATTATACATTAAAATGGGCTAACATTGCAATTATATGTAATTTAGCTTAAAAATACTAAATGTAATTATAAAAATGCATAAAAATATATTAGCCATTTTTGGCATAAGTATAGAAACTAAATGAATGAATCATCATAACAATAATTTTGGAAATAATTATTGGGGATTTTATGAATAAAAGGGGAGAAAATAAATCAATTTATACCCTTAAAATTATGGGAAAAAATATAAAAACATTGTGCATGCTTATATATGCATACATATGCTATTTTGAAGGTATTTATGCATATTTAAAATATATAGGGAAAAATTGGGTATCAACAGACCTCACATTTACTTATCATAAGCATGATACAAAGTCGAGTTCCTCTAATTCAACACTTCCACGGCTATATCTCTTATCGATCATCTTTCTTAACGTAGGCATCGTCTTATTACGAATAAAAATAGAAATTCGGGACTTGAATTCTTATAAGTGAGCTCTACCACCGATCTAGAGTAAGAAAAAAGAGTGACAGTCCTAAATGTCCTGTAGCCTCCTAATTATAAGTGTGGTGCACGACACATCCATAAACAAGACTATACTAGACAAGGCTTGTAGACTCCCTAGGACAGAACTGCTCTGATACCACTTTTGTCATGCCCTGAACCTGGGAGCGAGACCGGCACCCGGTGCCTCACCTATCCTTGCGTACCAACTTGCAACTAAGGAACTTTGAACATGTGATTTCATACATTGGTCATGGGTCACATTACAAGACAACTGCGAATGCTGACTAAATATCAATATAAATTTGGGCCGACAAGGCCGTCATAATTATTGCAGCAGACAAACCAACCAAATATATATACAAGGCCTACAAGCCCAACATATTACACTAACTGACAGGATATGTCTACAAGCCTCTACTGATGGATATGATATACTGTGATTGGAATAGCTTTCTGACCTACTCGTAACATGTATACATATATGTACAAGATGTACATAAGGTTCTAGACCCAGAAACTCCAAAAGGCATAGAGCTTACCGATCAAGCTGAACTCGGGAACACTTATTGAAGAGGCCTACTCGTCTGTCTGTCTGACCTGCACGCATGAAATGCAGCGCCCCCAGAAAAGGGACGTCAGTACGAAATAATGTACTGAGTATGTAAGGCAATATACTGAAAGTTGAAACTGAACTGATAATATAATAACTGCAAGTAGCTGGAAGTCAAAGATAATCTGAAGATATGCTTACCTGCTGATATTGACTCAACTCTCTCAATATAGTAAGTAAAATAGTTGTCCGGCCCTATAAGGCTCAGTATATATATATATATATATATATATATATATATATATATATATATATATATATATATATATATATATATATATATATATATAACTGCTCTACTGTAGTAGGCTCGCTCATAGGCGCTCGTCCATACTAGGCTCTGTATCTCGACCAACTGGGCTTGCTCATAAGCGCTCGGCCATAGTAGGCTTGGTATATAATTTACCATTTGATCAGAGGTTGCCCAATAGGGGCCTGCCCATCGATTATAGCTCGATGGTAATGAAAATACCTTTAATACTGCATATATGTAAATTCTTTGCTCTCTTGACTGGAAGAAGGAAATGCTCAACTAAATATGAAGTCCCGACAAGGAGAATATTATAACTTACAAAACTAGGAAAATATACGTAAATTCCGGGATATGAATTTTTCTCTATGCCTCGTTATCGAACTTGTGTAGTTACTATATCATGCTAAAATGAAGGAAATGCTTAGCTTTAACATACTTGTTCCTGGAATTATTTGAATAGAATGAAGCTTCTGCTTCCGTGAAATGTGTTGAACGAATTTCTGCCTGAATCCCTTTGAAATTTTGAACGAAATTGTGGTAACCTTTTTGAAATTTCTATCGAAATTTTTTGGCTAAAGAGTGGAATTGTTTGGACGAAATAGTCCTGCTCACGTTCTTGGTTTCAAACCAAGAACAAATTGAGGCTAAAGACATGAGATGTTAAAGACACACAAGAATGAAGCTCGTTTATGTTTTCTTGCTTTTTAATGGATTTAATACTAATTTGTTGTATCATATTAGTGGGTTTATCAGATTCCTTGTAGGGATAAGATTTAGACACCTATTTCAATTGTTTATGAGTCATAGTTTTAAATTGGTGGCCTTGTGCCACGTGGAGAGTGGTGTATTTTATTTAATTTTAATCCATTTATTAGTTAATTGGGTAATGTCCCGTTACCCGGTAATTAGCCAATTACCCGCAAAATTTCAAAATTACCACAAATTACTTAAAATTCTATTTATTTTTTAAAATACTTCATATATACTTTATATATTATACTACCGTGGTCATATGGTACTAGATCATAATTATCGGGTATTATCGCCCGACCCGTATTTTATTCCAAATTTACCACTTTCAACAAAACTCATTTTGTTTAATCCGTGCACCCCTTTACCCTTCATAACATTTATTTATCGCTTGTTATAAATAGCGTAAGTACGTTAATGTCAAGATGATCTCATCCCCGAGTCTATGTCGGTTAACATAAAACGAAATTTTAACGTACGAAAACGCGAGATGTAACAGAAATAGATGTAACCGAGAGTTAAACAAGAGAACCAAATCACCCACTTTGAACTTCTTGCCACGAGCATATTTATTATGAAGGTACTTCATCTTGTCCTTGTACAAGGACAAATTGGAGTAGGCATGGAATCAGAATTTATCAAGTTCATTAAGCTGCTCCACACGAAAATTTGCTGTCATATCCCATTCAAGATTCAGCTTCCTTAAAGCCCACATGGCCTTGTGCTCTAACTCAACCGGTAGATGGAAAGCCTTCCCAAACACCAACCGATACGGAGACATACCAATCGAAGTCTTGTAAGCAGTCCTATAAGCACATAGAGCATCATCCAACTTCTTTGACCAATCGGTCTTATTTGCATTGACCGTCTTTGACAATATACTCTTGATTTCCCTGTTTGAGACTTCAACTTGGCTACTCGCTTGAGGATGATAAGGAGTAGAAACTTTGTGATTGACACCATACTTTGTAAGCAAAGTGTCAAAAGTTCTATTACAAAAATGAGACCCCCCATGACTTATGATTGCACGAGGAGTGCCAAACCTTGTAAAAATGCTCTTCTTGAGAAACGCAACAACACTCCAGGCCTCATTGTTGGGTAAAGCCATGGCTTCAACCCACTTTGAAACATAGTCAACCGCCACAAGAATGTATGTGTTCCCACACGAGCTAACAAACGGACCCATAAAATCAATGCCCGATACATCAAAAATATCAACTTCAAGGATGGTATTGAGAGGCATCTCATCTTTCTTCGAGATTCCACCCACTCTTTGACATTCGTCACATCTCTTCACAAGTTCACTTGCATCTTTGTACAAAGTTGGCCAATAAAACCCGCAACTAAGAACTTTTGAAGCCGTCCTCGCCCTGCCATGATGGCCACCATAGGGAGAGGAATGACAAGCCTCTAAGATACTCAATTTCTCCTCCTTCGGGAACACCTTTGGATCACACCATCCGTGCAAATCTTGAAAAAGTACGGCTCATCCTAATAGAAATCCAAACTATCACGTTTGAGCTTCTTCCTTTGGTTAGAAGAGAGCTCACATGGGATTATACCAGTCACAAGGAAATTAGCCACATCTGCAAACCATGGCATACCATTCACCGACACAGAAAGGACTTGTTCGTCGGGAAATGAATCATTAATCTCTAGTCCATCACGAGGCCTCCCCTCCTCCTCCAAGCGGGACAAGTGGTCTGCCACTTGGTTTTCACTACCCTTCAGGTCCACAATCTCCAAATCAAACTCTTGAAGTAATAAGACCCATCGCATCAGTCTAGCTTTGGAATCCTTCTTCGTCATCAAGTACCAGAGTGCGGCATGATCAATATGAACGACCTTGGCACCCATAAGATACGGTCGAAATTTCTCCATTGCGAATACAATAGCCAAAAGCTCTTTCTCAGTCACCGTGTAGTTCACTTGAGCATCATTCATTGCCTTGCTCGCATAGTACACCGAATGAAATATTTTGTTCTCTCTTTGACCCAAAATCGCCACAACCACAACATCGCTCGCATCACACATGAGCTCAAAAGGCAAGTTCCAATTGGGTGCGGTAATAATAGGAGTGGTGGTCAACTTGTGCTTGAGAAGTTCAAAGGCTTGCATACATCTCTCATCGAACACGAACTTGGCATCTTTTTCCAATAACTTGCATAAGGGATTCACTACCTTCGAAAAATCTTTGATAACTATCCGGTAGAACCTCGCATGCCCAAGAAAACTTCTAACTCCCTTGACAGAGGTAGGGGAGGGAGCCTTGAAATCACATCAATTTTTGCTTTGTCCACCTATATACCATGCTTTGAAAGTTTATGCCCAAGAACTATGCCCTCCTCAACCATGAAGTGGCATTTCTCCCAATTAAGAACAAGATTTGTTTCTTCACAACAGGCCAACACTCTATCAAGATTTTTCAAACATTCATCAAACGAGTCCCCCACAATACTAAAGTTGTCCATGAACACCTTCAAAATATCTTCCACCACATCGGCGAAAATGGCTATCATAAACCGCTGAAATGTAGCCGATGCATTACTCAACCCAAAAGGCATCCTAGAAAAGGTAAATATTCCATATGGACAAGTGAATGTGGTCTTATCCTGATCTTCCAAACCAATCAAGATTTGGTTGTACCCAGAATACCCATCCAAGAAACAGTATAAGGCACGCCCAACAAGTCAGTCTAACATTTGATCAAGAAAAGGCAATGGAAAGTGATCATTGTAGGTCACTTTATTCAACTTGCGATAGTACATGCATACCCTCCACCGAGTGACGGTCCTGGTAGGAATCAACTCATTTTAAGAATTTGTCACCACGGTCATGCCACCCTTCTTCGGTACATATTGCACCGGTGAAGTCTAAGAGCTATCAGAGATGGGGTACACAACCCCGGCATCCAACCACTTGATCACCTCCTTTTTCACAACTTCTTGCATTGCCTCGTTCAACCTCCTTTGATGTTCCAAGGAGGGCTTTGCATCATCTTCCAGAATAATCTTGTGCATACAGAATGCGGGGCTTATCCCTCGAATATCAGCTAAGGTCCATCCAATTACCTTCTTCCGCTTATGAAGCACCGCCAATGTGGCATCAACCTGCATATTAGTAAGACAAAAGGAAAAAATAACTGGCAAAGTTGAACTAGGGCCTAAGAATTCATACCTGAGGTGTGGAGGCAACGGCTTCAACTCTAACACCGGGGGTTCCTCGATTGAAGGTTTTGTTGGTGGAGTCTTCATATTCTCAAGGTCCAAAGAGAGTTTCCTAGGCTCATAAAAGTAAGAGCCCATTCCATGTAAAGCATTCACGCACTCCACTCGGCCTTCATCCTCATTTACATCAAGATTAAACAATACGGCCTCTAGAGGGTCCTCCACATTGATGATTGCACTAGTATCATCAACTATCACTACCGTGACAAGGTTCACAAAGGAGCACACCTCGGAACTGTTGGGCTGCTTCATTGACTTGCACACATGAAAGACCACTTTCTCATCACCCACTCGGAAACTGAGTTCCCCTGCTTCCATATTAACTAAGGCCTTCCCAGTAGCAAGGAAAGGTCTTCCCAATATGATTGGAACCTCATAATATAACTTACAGTCCAAGATCACAAAATCAGCCGGCAAGATAAATTTGTCCACCTGGACAAGTACATCATCAATAATACCCAATGGTCTCTTCATAGTTCTATCCACCATTTTCAATCTCATGGAAGTCGGTCTCGGTTGCCAATACCCAAAGTCTTGAAAACTGAGTAGGGCATCAAGCTGATGCTTGCCCCCAAATCATATAGAGCTTTTGCAAAGTCCGCACTCCTAATGATGCAAAGAATAGTGAAAGCACTGGGATCTTCTAGCTTCGGGGCCATTGAGTGCACGATTGAACTAACTTGGTGGGTCATCTTGATAGTTTTTCAATCCATGGATCTTTTCTTTGTCACCAATTCCTTCATGAATTTAGCATAGCCCAGCATTTGTTCTAGAGCCTTCACAAAAGGCACATTAATGGATAAGCTCTTCATCATGTCAATAAACTTTTTAAACTATTTCTCATTTTTCTGCTTCGCGATCCTTTGAGAATAAGGTGGAGGTGGCCTTGGCAAAGGAGTCTTCATGGCTTTAAACATAAGCTCTTCATCCTGTTTCTAGTCTGTTTTCACTTATGGTTTTGTTGTTCAACTTGCAACTAATATGTTTGCTTCATCGCTTTATCAGCATGTTTCTGAATGTGTCCCCTCCCTTAGACTCACCATGTTTATAAAATGTTATCCCCCTTTAGTACACCCCAATGTGACTCCTCTTTACTTATGTTTCTCTGATTTCTGGCATGAACCTTTCTATGCAAAGTAGTTGGCTATCCTTAAGTTGCCTGATTCTATGTAATTCTGAAGTTCCTTAACCCCTTAGCATATTGATGATTTTGTACTTAAGTGCTCCTGCAACTATGTGTTTACCTATGCGATCTATGTGTCCCAAATCCCATTACCCTTGTTTATGGTTGTTGAACCTACCTTGGTTCTCTGCTCTTTGGTTATGTATGAACCTGTTTTGGGTGCTGTGTGTGGACTGTTGCTTACTACTCTACTCTCATTTCAAAACTGTCTTATTGAATAGCTCCCTCTGTTATTTTTACAAAACTATTTCAAGCAAGTCTCTTTTCAAACTGTTTTCCTGCTTAAACCTTTTCAAACTATGCCAAGCACTCTCACTCTACTCTTAGTTCCTTAAGTTCTGCCCCTCCAATGTGTGATTGCTTAGGGATCCCTATGAGATCCCTCTAAACTCTGATGCATTGGAGCTGGCCCTTCCACACTGCACTTACTCAACTATGATTATGAAATCTAGGTGTGAGCACTACCTGGAATCCCTTGAGGTCCTTAGAGAACTCTGGCACACCCAGATTATGTGAAAGGCTGCGAGGAAATCTGGCATTGGAAATTCTAGAAATTTGGGCCTACTTTTAGGCTCCCTATAGTGTAACTTCTTGTTTTTTTATCTACTTATGTAATTCATGCAATATTAGTCAGTAATAATGTGTTGTAAATGGATATTGAGGTTGGCTAGTAAAAAGGGGAGGGTAGTCATACATGTTATCATATCAATGGGTAGAAACCATGCCTTAGGTTTACATTTCCCATATGTGCATTAGAATCCATGTTTAGGACCAATACATTCCAAGCATGTCATGCATTAGATATCATGTTCCTAGGTTTACTATTTCAGCATCTCATTTGACATTATTTTATCACTTAGAAACCCTGATTTATGTTAAATAACAGTACTAACATAAAATTGTTGCTCCTGCATATCCTGAAATCATGCTGTAACTTTCCAGGCGTCTAGAAATCATGCTTTAGGAATTCTGCATATCCTGAAATCATTCTGCATTTATATGTGCATGTTAGATACCCCTGTTTTAGGATGGCATTCATACTCGCTCAATCACACCTAGTTTTTACTACTGGTTATGAAAGATGTAAAAACAATGTCATATTTATCCTATTTAAGTAAAACTAGTCATAATCCCTATATCTTTGAAACACTTAGAATAGCATGCTTTGGGTAAAATAACTTCTAAATTGTTTTAATAATTCTGATAACTGTTGTGCATTATCCTACGCCTAGGCAAGCCTCAGGTAATCAACCTCTATAAAACTAGAAACTGTTCTTTATATTTACTGCTTAATGGTTAACAGGCTTAAAATCAGTAGGCAAACTTATTAGGGCCCCTGTTTCTGAGTTATAAACCAATCTGCATGTCTCTTGTATTTTGATACTCACCTAGACATCATGTCTTAAGATCTTGTTAATAATACTACCCTTGTATGTGTTTGAGTCGTGTTGTTTATATGCATTATCTGCGGAGGTAAACCTGAGCCTCTTATTTTCTCTTTCCTACTTTTATTTGCTAAAAGTCCTATGTGTTCTTGCTTGTCGCCTTAGTATTTTCTCCTTTAAACCTTAGGGGTCTATCTAGAACTGCCTGTAGGTAGAGGTCCTAACCTCCTCCAGGACCATTAAGAAGGGACGGGTAACAACACGCAATAGAGATCGCTAACCGACACTCGCTTTAATAACTGCTAAGGGGTGGAAAGGGTAGATATGGGATATGATGACTACACGCTAATGTCACGTGTAGCCCCTCATCGATGAGTGTTTACCGGGCATTGTGTGGGGTGATCCTGTAGGCTAACCAACCTAGGACCCCTCCTTTCCAACTTTGCTTAAACTTTACTTTTCTATATGTAAACAATTTGTTTAAGCCTTTCCTTTGTCTTATTATTTGAGTCATGTAATGTCCAAAACCTGCTCTTATTTGTAATTATGTGTTTAAAACTATTTATTTGTTAATGAACTAGTTCACAAGTATAAGTTCGGTCGGGACCCACCGTTGTGGATGGAGAGGGGTACCTAACACCTTCCCCTCGAGGTTATTTCGAGCCCTTACCCTAAATCTCTGGTAATGCAAACCAATCCAAAGGTTAATCACTCTAGGTGTTCTACTCACCATAATTTGTTAGGTGGCAACTCTTCAAATACCCAATTCCCAAAAGGAAACGAGTTATTTCCCCCATGTAATGTCGAAACCTGGACCTTCTCTCCACAGAGGGATAAAAAAGGGGCACGACAGCATGGTGACTCTGCGGGAGAAGGTCCAGGTTATGGGACCTTCTCTCCACAAATAAGGGGAAAGGGTATGGGATAAATGCTTAGTTATTTCCCCCATGTAATTAGTCTAAGCATGCTTTATCCCATACCTTTTCCCCTTATTTGAGTTTAACTGCCTATTTTAAGCATTTATGTTCCTTTTATTCATGAAACTGACTTGTCTCTTTGTTTTCTTTTTCTGTAACTGTCTTTTCAATTATTTAAATACTGTATTTATTTTTCTTACATGCAAATACTTGACTACATGTTATTAATTGCTGCATATATCATGCTCCACATCATATTCCACTCGTGTGTATCAAATCCTATAGCAACGCTTCATAAGTGGTTGCGCTCTTCCTATTTATTATCCTTAAATTCGGAAAGGCTTATTTGTGGTAAAACCAGTCGATCAGCGGTGCAGTCGACGGTTCCGTATCTTTCCCCTCAAGTTTTCTGCTTGAGGGTACCAGTTTAAAACCCCATAGTAACCTTACTCTGATCGAAATTGTGCATGCATCATGGTCAAACCTAGTCGGATCAGTTATGTTATCCACATAATGATCCTTTAAGATAAGCCTTATCCAAAGTACACTGGGGTTTCCATAATCCCAACGGACACAACCACATTCTGTGTATTAATTTGGAGAACTAAATGCCAATATGCTAATCGTGAATGTATAAATAGTAGAGTCTGGTGGGGGAGAAAGGCCTAACCTTTTTGTTTTGCAGAAAATGAGGCATGAGGTCCCCATATTCGGTATGGTTAGTAACATTACCCCATTGCTGCTAGATTGGTGGGAGGACCTTTCCTCAAGTGACAAGAAACATGTAAGGAAGTACCTGGGTAACTTGCCTTCCCTGCTAGACATTGAGCCAAACAACAAGTTGATCGAGGCTGCCACTTTGTTCTAGGATAGTGAGAGGTCTGTGTTCCGTTTCGGCGACATAGAAATGACACCACTTCTAGAATAAATTGGAGGGCTTGCGGGATTGACTTGGGATAGTCCCGGGTTATTGGTTCCGAAAAACCGTACCAGTAAAGGGTTCTTAAAGATGATGGGGTTGAAGAAGAATGCTGACCTGGTATGCCTGAAAGAATCTTACATACCCTTTGAATATCTGTATGAGAGGTATGGCCATAACAAGTCCTACCGTACCTACCATGATGAGATATCTCTCACTTCTCTGGGCCACATCCACCGTAGAAAGTTCGTGTTCATTGTATGCTTCTTGGGCTTGATTGTATTCCCAATGAAAAGGGAAAGAATACACACTAGGTTGGCCAAGGTCGCCAAGACTCTGATGGAAGGGATCAATGGACAGACATACACTATAGTCCCTATGATCATAGCTGACATCTATAGGGATCTGGAGCGCTGCCAAAGAGGGGTCAAGATTTCAAGTGTTGTAACTTGCTGCTGTAGTTGTGGTTATAAGAACATTTTCAAAAGGGTCACTACCGCCAAGAATTTCCGCGAAGGGCGTGGAACGACCACATCGCCTTCCATCACCCCAAGTGGATGACTTACATTCCAGACAGATTTTCTCAGTCGGAAAGCGCCAAAGTATAGGTAGAGTTCTTTGACAATCTGACTGATGAACAGGTGCAATGGATGTTTGAATAGTTCCCAACAGACGAATTCATCATCAGATCCAAAGACGCTCCACACTTGGTGCTGATTGGGTTGAGAGGGATATACCCTTATATCCCTATCCGAGTTATGAGGGAAGTAGGCAGGAAATAGGTTGTACCCAAGGTTGCCAAGATGAGCCATTTCAGGGCAGACTTTCAAGATGATGACGTCCCTTACAAGTGCCAAGCTGCACATGTGGCATTGCAAAATCATTGTAGAAAAGAACACCGTTGAGCCAGACAGGTATCATGTAGGGTATGAGCCTCTCTACCCAGCATGGTTGGAGGGCAATCTAAAAGGAATGGTGATGCCAGGATCCGATCGAGGGAATAGGATCATATACTAAGAAGATGAAGCTCAAGTCAAATGCAACAGGTTGCGAAAGAGGGTCCACGACTCTGAGAATGAGCATCGGGAAATACATAAGAGGAATGTGTGGTTGATTGAGGAATGGAAAGAAATGGCTATCACTTCCAACATGAAGCTGGCATATCTGGAGCGAGGAATAGTGGAGCTGGAAGGTAAAGTCATAAAAAGAATCGAGGATTTCCAGAACGAAGAAGGAGCTGAAGGAGGATATCTGGCCAAAGCCTACTTGTTGTTGGGTCTGCGCGAGCTAGGGGACCTATATGATGGAGTCAGGAAGATTGAATCTAGGGAAGGTCCTTCTGGGACCAAATAGGCTAGATTTATTTACTTTCCTAAAGTGTAATAAGGTCAAGTGTCAATAGTGACTTATTTTTATTATCTTAGTGTCGTTTTGGGATTCGTCTATTTTTATATTATGAAATGAAGCATTTATTGAAATTTAAAGTTCTCCCAATTTATTTTTCGCTAGGCCTACCTCGGGCACAATGAGGCTCCCAAAGTAGGACACGAATTTACATTTCCGCAATATGTGTTTAAATACTGCAAACATTTCAGGATCCTCACTGACTTGTTACCTTTTTGTTTTTGCTTACTTTTTTATTATTATTCCCATCCCCTTAGGTTGGTTCACTCATACTGGCCTTATCAGCATATCACACCAGATCTAGAGGCCCTCCACCTCCTTCCCCTCCAAGCAACACAAAAGGCAGAGGAAAAGCAAAAATAGATGACTTAAGCGGTATCCGAAAGGAGAATGTTGAGAACGCAAAAACCTCAGATGGCCATAGTACTTCGGATACAAATGATCTAGTCCTGAAATTAGAACAAAAGATACTAAAATTGCAAGGAGAACTTGAGCAGGTTCGCAGCTTGGCCAACTTGTCACTCACCCTCAATGTCCCCGATATCCACCAACAAAACACAAAGAACCCAGCACCTCCTCAGAACACACAAAACCAGAATCCTCCCGCGCCAAATCAATACACAACTCCACCCCAAAATCTCAATCTACTGCCAATACCAACTCCGCCACAACATCACCATCAACCAATTCAATACCCACCAACCACCACTTACCACACTCCCCAAAATACACCACAACCCATTCCCGATCCCTAAAACTCCACCAATGACCATCATTACACCCAAGTCCCTAGCACCTATCAAAGCAACCCTATATACGTAGAATCGTACCTCACTCCATCCAACCCATCTCCTATACACTAGAATCCTCCGAAAAAGGACCTACTCATTAAAAACATGGATGAAGAACTCAAGAAGTTGACAAGCCGAGTTCAAAGTGTCGAAAGCAGCAAAGGAATAGAAGGTTTGAACTATGAAGACCTATGCATACAGCCAGATGTAGAACTTACAGAGGGGTACAAACCTCCCAAGTTCGAGATGTTCGACGTCACAGGTGATCCTAGGGTTCATCTAAGAACCTATTGTGACAAGCTTGTCGGGGTCGGGAAAGATGAAAAGATCCGGATGAAGCTCTTTATGAGGAGTCTTACTGGGGATGCTTTATACTGGTATATCATCCAAGATCCTAATAAATGGTCTAATTGGGTATGTATGGCGTCAGATGTCATGGACAAGTTTAGGTTTAACACAAAGAACACACCGGATGTTTTCTACATTTAGAATCTTAAGAAGAAACCTACTGAGACTTTCCGTGAGTATGCTACTTGTTGAAGGTTGGAAGCAGCCAAGGTCAGGCCATCTTTGGATGAAGAACAGATGAACAAATTCTTCGTCAGAGCACAGGATCCGCAATATTATGAAATATTGATGGTTATCGAAAATCGTAAATTCTTTGATATCATCAAACTCGGAGAAAGAATCAAAGAAGGTATCAAGAGCGGGATGGTAACGAATTTTGAGTCACTACAGGCCACAAATAAAGCATTACAATCAGGCAACATATCAAAGAAGAGAGATGTTGGGGCAGTAATGGTGGCACAAGGCCCAAAATCTCCACTTACATATCAAACACCTCTACCATATCAAACACCCTCACTCACATATCAAACACATCCACCCACATATCAAACCCCTCAACCCACATACCAAACACCACCGCCCACATATCAACCCTCATCTCCCAGATATTCCCAACCAGTCGCTGTCCATCACACCTATAACTCCCAACCATCCCATTTCCAATCACCTCCAACTCGCCAAAACTTTCCAAGGCCAAGACCCAACTTCAATCGTAAGCCACCTAGACAATACACCGCCATTGCTAAGCCCATCAACTAGTTGTATGAAACGTTGAAAGCCGCGGGTTACGTCACTCCTCTTCCCGCCATGGCATTAAAAAACCCATCCCAATGGGTCAATCCTAACAAAACTTGTGCGTACCATTTTGGCATGAAGGGGCACACCACTGCTGAGTGCCGAACATTAAAGGATAAGATCCAGACATTGATTGACAACAAGGTCATACATGCGAAGGAAGCTGCACCTAATGTCCACAACAACCCCCTCCCTGATCATAGAGGTGATGGTGTACATGTGATAGAGACGAACGAAGAATGAGACCCTGAGGGGTCAATTGGGCTTATTAGAGAAGGTGATGACTTTAAAGTTGCAGTCACACTTACTCCTATTGTGGTACATACTTAGTTACCAATCGAGGTTGAGGTAACTGCATCAGTTCCATTCGAGGTGGAGGTGGCTCCGCCTGCAGCCACCCCTGGTCCATTTGAAGTAGAAGTGGTCACACCTTTCACTGTGACATTATCAACCACACCTCTATTCAACTTAAAAGCAATACCCTGGGATTATGTTGCCGAGGCTAGGCAAAAAGGGAAGGCCAAGGTAGAGGAATCTGATGCCGCACAAGGAATGACCAGGACTGGGAGAGTCTATACGCCTGAACACTTGGGAAGATCAAGCCAAGATGCCACTACCATGCCGCCCGTCATTGAGACAGGGCCAGATGACCTGTGGAGGAAAGTACAAGCAAAAGATTATTCCGTCATTGACCATCTGAACAAAATCCCAGCTCAGATATTTATCCTGTCACTATTGCAAAATTCAGAGGCACATAAGAACGCTTTAATGAAAGTGCTGAGCAAGCCTTATGTACCCAATAACATCACTGGCGGAGAAATGGCCAACATGGTGGGGAAAGTATTGGAAAGTCATAAGATTATCTTCCATGAAGATGAACTACCACCTGAGGGGCTGAATCACAATCGGGCATTGCACATTACAATGCAATTTGAAGACAAATTCATTGTTAGGGTCTTGGTTGATGGAGGTTCGAGCCAAAATATTTGTCTATTGGACACTCTGAAAAGGTTTGACAAAGGTTTTCATGAAATATGGGTAGGAAGCATGAACGTGAAAGCTTTCGATGGATCCCAAAGGTCCACGATCGAGGAAATCAATCTTTGCTTGCAGATAGGGCCAACTTGGTTCGATATCGAGTTTCAGGTGTTTGATATACCAGCCTCATATAATCTTCTGTTGGGACGGCCATGGATCCATGCCACTGGAGCCGTGTCTTCCACACTACATCAAGCCGTGAAGTTTGAATGGAACCGTTAGGAGGTAATCATTCACGGAGATGGAAGTAACCCCATTTACACTAGTCAAACCATCCCGGTCATTGGACATAGAAGAAGGCTAGGAGGGGAACTTATCATCACATTGAACGGGTCAATGCCATCGAGAAGGATAAATGGTGGAGCAGTAAAATAGAAAGCATATTGGCCTGGTCTGGATATGAACCCGGCAAAGGATTGGGAAAGAACCTCCAAGGTATCACCAAACTAATACAGCTGAAAAATCATGGTACTACCTTTGGGCTCGGATACCAGTACACATGGCAAGAGTATAGAAATTGGTCACCTCCATGGCGTAGACCGTACTACCCTCTCGAGCAACCAGTGCCACACATGGAACAAGCTTTTCGCCAAGCTGATACTATATGGGGGACTGCAGAAGAGGAAGCACTAGTTGGGTTGAAGAATTTGTTCTTGGAGGATGACGACATGGACTGCAGTGCCATAATTGAGGAGGAGGAGGAGGAGGAGGAGGAGGAAGAAGGCCTCACCATTCAAACTGTAAAGAAGGGAGCCGTTCTCAGGAATTGGACCGCTACACCATCCCGAGCCCGCCGAGTTCCTAGGTAGTGATAACTAGGGATTTTGATACATTTTATACTCCTTCTTGCTTATGTTTTGATTAGAAATTTGTACAAAATAATCCCAAAAGGCTCACAAGTTGTGCTTGATTGCAGGTTTGATCAACAAAGTGACAAGATATCAAAGATCAGCTCAAAAAAGGAGTGAAACTTGCACAAGTACCAAGACAAGACAAGCTCAGGCAAAGCAGGCCCAATGCAGCCGCACACCATTCTATGTGGTCCGCACAAGTGAGGTTCAAAGAGGTGGATTCCAGGCCAACAGGCAATGCGGCCATATGAGATTTAATGTGTTCCGCATTGGAGTCACTGCGGCCGCACTTGATTTAGTGCGGTCCGCAGAACCAAGGATCAAAGAAGTGCCAGTTTAGAGATTGAAGTCAATGTGGTCCGCGCTCCATTTCATGTGGACCGCACTAGAAGCCACCGCGACCGCACTCGATTCTATGCGGTCCACATTGCCCGAGTTCGGAGAGTTGGATTTTCAAGTTCAGAGCCCTAGTGCGGCCGCACGTGATTTTGTGTGGTCCGCACTAGCCCCGCAGGGGTATTTTTGTCTAGATTTTTCAGCTTAGTATAAATAGCTTATTTTTTCATTTTTAGGTCATCAGATAGATTTTGTACTGAGCTGCGCTCGTGACTTCGATAATTTTAGCTATTTTGAGCAATGTTAGCTTCATTTCAACATTGAATCTTTTAGTTTATCTTATCAATTAATTAATATGAGTTTTTCTTCATCTATTTCTTTGTTTTATTCTTCAATTATGAGTAGCTAAACCCATAAGCTAGAGCTGTGACTCAACCCTAGTGTGGGTAATTGATGGGTCTTGTGTTTTAGGGCTAGATTGACTATTGGTGTTTGATATTTGGGCCAATTTCATGTTTAATTGCTGAATTGGTGGTTGCAAACACTAGTTTGTGTTTAGTTGACTTTGGCTCTTCTTGAGAAAGAGAGCCCAAGTCTCTGAAATTGGTCCAACAAGGAATTGGGGCATACTCAAGAGATTGATAGCCCCAATTAAAGGGTTAAACTTAGAGATAGTAATACCTGACTTGAACCTTGATTGCTTGTGCAAATTTGCATACCCAATTGGTCTTGAGAAAGTCAATTCGGGCAAAATCACTCAAACCACCGAGAGGTGTAGAGTGGGTAAGATCATGCAACGGTTATATCATACTCCCCAAATATGTCAATCATGCCTTAGACTCAAGTATCCGTCAATTGACTACCTAGGCTAAAGTCACTACCCTAGTGCCTTTTAACCATTTGAACAACTCACAATAGTTTACTCTTCGCTTATTCTAGTTTAATTTAGCATTATAGTTTGATAAAATTAGAAGTAAAACAAAAAACCCAAAAATGTTTAGAAGTGTAATTTAGAACACATACACGACTCTCAATTGGATAGAAACTCCACTCCAACTTCTAGCTCCCTGTGGAAATCGATCCCGACCGTAATCGGGTAAAAGCTACTTCGACCCACTCTCGCTACTCAATAGTAGTGCAGGGTTGTCCTCGATCAACTTTTTGGCGCCGTTGTCGGGGAGCTAATGGTTTTGGCTATCTATCTAACTAGTTTTATGTATTGTTCTTCTTTCCTTCTTTGTTACTAATTTATTCATGTCACAACTCAGGTACCAAATGGCAGCGAACAACGCCAATGACCCTCTTGGAAATGTGATTGCGGGGGAGGAGGTAGATGATGTCGAAGATGATGAGGTGCCTCTTGTACCTCAAGGACAGCGTAGAGGCTATCAGGACAATGCTAATGTTAATGACAATATTCTAGACTCTCCTCCGCTACCTCCAAGAATGGCTCCTAGAGTGCTTCCGAACCAAGGCTATGCAAGTGCTATTGTCCCATCCCAAACCCGAGCGGGCAATTTTCAAATAACCAATGTGATGTTGACTTTACTAGAGCAGCGTGGGTACTTCACGGGCGCTGCAAATCAAAATGCTTACAAACATCTCAAGGGGTTCGTGGATACATGTTGGGGAGCAAGCAAACTAATGTGTCTGAGGATGCTCTTCGGTTAAGACTCTTCCCATTCTCACTTAGAGGGAAGGCATTGGATTGGCTCAAGCAACTTCCCAACCATTCCATCACTACTTGGGATGAATTGGCGAAGAAGTTCATTGCAAATATTTTCTCACTAGGGCATATGGATACATTAAGAGATGAGATCTTGGCATTCAAGAAAGAGCCCACGGAACTTTTACATGAGATTTGGGAGCATTATAGAACAATGGTGAAGAAATGCCCCAATAATGATATGACCGAGGCGATGTTCCAACAGACTTTCTACCGGGGTATTAACACCCCAAACCAATACATAATGAACCAACTTGCTGGGGGCAAGTTCATGAAGTTGTCTTATGATGAGGCTTGTGACATTCTTGATGAGATGGCTGACACTTCTTCCGCTTGGCAAAGTAGAGCCAATGTGCCCCAAGGTGACCCCACAGTTATTCATTTGCACAAGGAATTACATGATCATGGGCAGGCTATAGCTGAGTTGACAACCACGATGAACCAACTAGCGAAGGCACAGTTGCAACAAGTTCAAAATCCTCGCCAAGTGAATGCCATGGAGGGTGTTAACATGCTTGTCAACAAAAGAAGACAAAGAGGGCAACAAAACCAAAGGAATTCTGAGCAATTTGATAATAACTGTGGTGGATTTCAAAGTGATGGTTATGATGAGTAAAACAAAGAGGTACAATATGTGAATAATTATCAAGGCCAAAGGGGCAACTCTTCTAATCAACAACAATGGCGACCCCAAGGCAATTGGGGTAATCAACAACAAGGCAATGGTAATTGGGGGAACAACAACCAAAACACCAACTGGGGCAATCAGAACAACAATCAAAACAACCAAGGAAATTGGAATGGTAATAACAATAATTGGGGTGGTAATAACAATCAAGGTATATGGAACAATGGAAACCAAGGAAACCGGGGGCAAGGCTTTGAAAGGCCCCCAATGTACCAACAACCAAACAATCCACCCCCATTTTCATCTCAATGTCCTAGTTCTTCTAGCAATGATATGGGTAGAATTGAAATGATGTTTGAACAGATGATAAAGAAGAATGCGGATTCTGATGCACAGTTGGCTTCCCACAATACCTCAATCAGAAATCTGGAGGTTCAGTTAGGCCAAATCTCTCAATCCTTGAATACATTCCCTAAGGGTGCTCTACCAAGTGATACGATAGTGAACCCGAAGAGTGGGAACAATCATGTTATGGAGGTAACAACGAGTGGGAGAGGCGGTGATGTGCATGCCTCCAAACAAAAGCAAATTGTGGATGATGATGTTGAGATGCAAGAAGATGAAGTTCCTTTGGTGGTTGAAAATGTGAATGAAGAAGTGAGGATTGATATTCAAGATGTCAAGGTGGAAACTCAAAATGATGTGAACCCGTCTAGGGAACACATAATAGATATGTCGGAGCCGGTTGTGCCTAAAGCAAAGGCCACCTCCGCCTTATCCTCAAAGGCTCGCGAAGTTGAAAAATGAAAATCAAATTAAAAAGTTTATTGACATGATGAAGAGCTTATCCATCAATGTGCCTTTGGTAGAGGCTCTTGAACAAATGCGGGCTATGCTAAATTCATGAAGGACTTGGTAACAAAGAAGTGGTCTATAGATTGTGAAACTATAAAAATCACTCACCAAGTTAGTGCAATAGTGCATTCAATGGCCCCAAAGCTTGAAGATCCTGGTGCTTTCACCATTCCTTGTATCATTGGGAGTGCGGATTTTGCTAACACTCTATGTGATTTGGGGGCTAGTGTCAATTTGATGCCCTATTCCGTTTTCAAGACTTTGGGTATGGGGCAGCCGAGGCCGACTTCCATGAGATTACAAATGGCAAATAGAACGATGAAGAGACCATTGGGTATTATTGATAATGTGCTTGTCCGGGTGGACAAATTTATCTTGCCAGCTGACGTTTTGATCTTTGTGATCTTGGAACTCACCTTCCGGGTGGGTAACGAGAAAGTGGTCTTTCAAGTGTGCAAATCAATGAAGCAGTCTAATAGTACTAAGGTGTGCTCTTTTGTGGACCTCATCACAGCAGTGATAATTGATGACACCAGTGCAATGATCAATGTGGAGGATCCATTGGAGGCCGTATTATTGAATCTTGATGTCAATGAGGATGCAAGCCGAGTGGAGTGCGTGAATGTTTTACATGGAATGGGCTCTTACTCTTATGAGCCTAGGAAATTATCATTGGACCTCGAGAATAGAAAGACTCCACCAATAAAACCTTCAATTGAGGAGCCTCCGGTGTTGGAGTTGAAACCACTGCCTCCGCACCTCAAGTATGAGTTCTTAGGCTCAAATTCTACTTTTCTAGTTATTTTTTCCTCTTGTCTTACTAACATGCAGGTTGATGCCACATTGGTGGTGCTTCAAAAGCAGAAAAAGACAATTGGATGGACCTTAGCTGATATTTGGGGGAATAAGCCTCATATTCTGTATACACAAGATTATTCTGGAAGATGATTCAAAGCCCTCCTTGGATCATCAAAGGAGGTTGAACGAGGCAATGCAAGAAGTTGTGAAAAAAGAGGTGATCAAGTGGTTGGATGCCGGGGTTGTGTACCCCATCTCTGATAGCTCTTGGACTTCACCGGTGCAATGTGTACCGAAGAAGGGTGGCATGACCGTGGTTGCAAATTCACAAAATGAGTTGATTCCTACCAGAACCATTACCGGTTGGAGGGTATGCATGGATTACCGCAAGTTGAATAAAGTGACCCGCAAGGATCACTTTTCTTTGCCTTTTCTTGATCAGATGTTAGACCGATTTGCTAGGCGTGCCTTCTACTATTTCTTGGATGGGTATTCTGGGTACAACCAATTCTTGATTGCTCTAGAAGATCAGGAAAAGACCACATTCACTTGTCCATATGGCACCTTTGCTTTCTCTAGAATGCCTTTTGGATTGTGTAATGCACCGGCTACATTTCAGCAGTGTATGATGGCCATTTTCACTGATATGGTGGAAGACATTTTGGAGGTGTTCATAGATGACTTTAGTGTTGTGGGAGACTCATTTGATGAATGCTTGAAGAATCTTGATAGAGTTTTGGCCCGTTGTGAAGAAACTAATCTTGTTCTCAATTGGGAGAAATGTCACTTTATGGTGGAAGAGGGCATAGTTCTTGGGCATAAAATTTCAAAGCATGGTATTGAGGTAGACAAAGCAAAAATTGATGTGATTTCAAGGCTCCCTCCCCCTTTATCTGTCAAGGGAGTTCGAAGTTTTTTTGGGCATGCGGGGTTCTACCGGAGATTTATCAAAGACTTTTCGAAAGTGGTGAATCCCTTGTGCAAGTTGTTGGAAGAAGATGCTAAGTTCGTGTTTGATGAAAAATGTATGCAAGCCTTTGAACTTCTCAAGCATAAGTTGACCACCACTCCTATCATAACCACGCCTAATTGTAGTTTGTCCTTTGAGCTCATGCGTGATGCGAGCGATGTCGCGGTTGGGCCGGTTTTGGGTCAAAGAGTGAACAAATGTTTCATCTAGTGTACTATGCGATCAAGACAATGAATGATGCTCAAGTGAACTACACGGTGACTGAGAAAGAACTTTTGTTTATTGTGTTCGCAATGGAAAAATTCCGGTCGTATCTTATGGGTGCTAAGGTTATTATTCATACCGACCATGTCGCACTCCGATACTTGATGATGAAGAAGGATTCCAAAGCTAGACTAATGTGATGGGTCTTGTTACTTCAAGAGTTTGATTTGGAGATTGTGGACCAGAAGGGTAGTGAGAACCAAGTGGCGGACCACTTGTCCCGCTTGGAAGAGGAAGGGAGGCCTCGTGACGGCCTAGATATTAATGATTCATTTCCCAACGAACAACTCCTTTCGGTGTTGATGAATGATATGTCATGGTTTGCGGATGTTGCTAATTTCCTTGTGACTGGTATAATCCCGTATGAGCTCTCTTCTAACCAAAGGAAGAAGCTCAAGCGGGATAGTTTGGATTTCTATTGGGATGAGCCATACTTGTTCAAGATTTGTACGGATGGTGTGATCAGAAGGTGTGTCTCGGAGGAAGAGCAATTGAGTATCTTGGAGGCTTGTCATTACTCTCCCTATGGTAACCATCATGGCGGGGCGAGGACAGCTTCCAAAGTTCTTAGTTGTGGGTTTTATTGGCCAACTTTGTACAAATATGCAAGTGAACTTGTGAAGAGGTGTGATGAATGTCAAAGAGCGAGTGGAATTTTGAAGAAAGATGAGATGCCTCTCAATACCATTCTTGAGGTTGATATTTTTGATGTGTGGGGCATTGATTGTATGGCCCCGTTTGTTAGCTCGTGTGGGAACACATACATTCTTGTGGCGGTGGACTATGTTTCAAAGTGGGTTGAAACCGTGGCTTTGCCCAACAATGAGGTCCCGAGTGTTGTTGCATTTCTCAAGAAGAGCATCTTTACAAGGTTTGGTACTCCTTGTGCAATCATAAATGATGGGGGGTCTCATTTTTGCAATAGAGCTTTTGACACTTTGCTTGCAAAGTATGGTGTCAATTACAAAGTTTCTACTCCCTATCATCCTCAAGCAAGTGGTCAAGTTGAAATCTCCAACAGGGAAATCAAAAGTATATTGTCACGGTCAATGCTAATAGGACCGATTGGTCAAAGAAGTTGGATGACGCTCTTTGGGCTTATAGGACTGCTTACAAGACTCCTATTGGTATGTCTTCATATCCGTTGGTGCTTGTAAAGCTTTCCATCTACCGGTCGAATTAGAGCACAAGGCCATGTGGGCTTTGAGGAAGCTAAATCTTGAATGGGATGTTGTAGTCAATCTTCGTGTGGAGCAGCTTAATGAACTTGATGAATTCCGATTCCATTCCTACTCTAGTTCGCCCTTGTAAAAGGACAAGATGAAGTACCATCATGATAAATATTCTCATAGCAAGGAGTTCAAAGTAGGTGATTTGGTTCTCTTGTTCAACTCTCGATTACGTTTGTTTTCGGGAAAGCTTAAGTCAAAATGGAGTGGACCTTTTGAAGTGGTGTGCGTGACATTGTTTGGTGCACTTGATTTAAAGAACAAAAATGGGAAAATTTTCAGAGTGAATGGGCATAGGGTCAAGCACTACTTGGGAAAAATTGATGATAGTCACGTGGTGGCACTTCTTCATCTCAAATGATTTAATGGTAACTTGCGTCATGCCGCGACGTTAAATTAGGTGCTTCATGGGAGGCAACCCATGTGTTTTTCTTCTTGTTTTTATTTGATTTTCATTGTAGTATAGGATTTATTTTTGGACTAACTGGTTGTGAGATACTACAAGGTTGTATTGATGCAGTGCAGGACATAGTGGAAAAGTGTTCAGGTCTATGAAGTTTTCAATGCGGACCGCACTGATGAAAGATGAAAAGTCTAGCTCTCTTAAGTTTACCACCACGGCCGCATTACATTTTGTGCGGTCCGCGGTGGACCACTGCGGCCGCACGGCATTTTGGGCGAACCGCAGTGGGTTGCCTTCTCAAACTTGAAAAAAATACTGTGTGGTGCGGACCGCAGTCCATTTTGTGCAGTCCGCATTGGGTTAGTAAGCCGGGCCCCGGGTCCTTTTTTTATAAATAGGGCCTGAGGTCCTCCTT
This sequence comes from Nicotiana tabacum, assembly GCF_000715075.1. NCBI lineage: Eukaryota > Viridiplantae > Streptophyta > Magnoliopsida > Solanales > Solanaceae > Nicotiana > Nicotiana tabacum. Next base: position 110,633,558 of record NC_134087.1, on the reverse strand, counting down.
TCACACCTTTTGACCCTTTGCTCTTAGAACTCATAAAAGCACTGTTCATCTTTTATTTTGCTCATAATTAACTGCTTGGACTCGTTTACCTTCAGTTCATCTCACATCTGGTATCATTAACTTCTTTTTTTTAATTGTTTAATTTTGTTAATTTCTCTTAATTTTTGTTTTTTTGCTTCCGTTCTGTTCTTCCCGTACTTCTTTTGATTTGGTAAAATTAGGTTAGTTAATTTCTTGATTAAAGTAGAATTAGGTAGTTAGAAACACTAGGCAAACACATAGGAACTTTTCTTAGGAGTAAAAATACATGGAACCCTAAGTTAGTGTTGCTTCTGGGCACTTAGTGTATACCGCGGTCGATTCTGTACGGTCTGCGGTGCCTTAGTGCGGTCCGCAATGGAATTTTGTGCGGACCACATTGATGAGTGTCTGTAATCTGATCTTTGGGGACTGCGGCCGCACTACATTTTGTGTGGTTCGCATTGGTCCCTGTGCGGCCGCACTACATTTTGTGCGGTTTGCATTGCTTGGATACAGAGAGTGGGTAGTCTGAACCCCACCTCTGTGCGGACCGCATTCCCATTTTGTACGGTCCGCATTGGCCTCTATGCAATTGCACTACATTTTGTGCAGTCCTCACTGTGTAGTATCTACAACTGTCTGCAACCTTTTCTTTTCTGCAACTCTGATCTTAATTACTTCTACTGATACTAACAAGCCTAATGGATGTTGTTTGCAGACAATGGCAAAACAAAGAGGCAAGGGTTCTAAACAAGCAGGTCGAGGTGAATCCTCCTGGGAGGGAAACAGAAAATGATAAGACTAACTCCTCAAGCCCGGCAAAACATTAAAAATATTAGGAAGATGATTAAAGTTGCTGATAGGGCCACTGACATGTCTGGGAGTGAGTACGAACCCTCTCAGGAGATATCTTCAGGCTTTGTGCCAGAATACATCCTTGACTGGCCGGAGAGGAACAGGCTAAGAGACACTCCGCCACATTCCCCCGCTGCCCAAGCGTCAGTAAATGTATCTTCTGGATCGTCTGAGGGCTCAGCTGAGGGCAGTGGGGATGAATACTCCACCTCTCCCACAGCTTCATTATCTAGAGAGGGTGCAGTAGGAGAAGAAGAGGTAGTAGGAGAAGGGGGTGAGCCCCAGGTTGGCGGGGTAGAACAAACTAGAAACCCAGAGGTGTGGCAAGATCGGTTTGTGAGCGAGGTAGATTATCACAAATTTAGGGAATTGTGGCCGGTGAGAAAGTTGATCCTGAAGAGGAGCTTTGTTGATAGAGACTTATTACCTAACAACCCTAATGTGAGAAGGCAGTTTAGAGAGAGAGTGGGTTGAGAGTATTTCTTAAACAACTGTGAGAATGCAAACAAACACCTGGTCAAGGAATTCTATACCAATGTTGCCCACATCAAAAAGGGCACAAAACTGACCAAGGTGCGAAATCTGAAGGTGCGTTTTGACGGGAAAACAATAAATGATTACCTCGACTTTGATGAGGAGGATAAGGCACTGTATATGGCAAAGATGGAATTGGGTGAGGAGGTCTATCCCTGGTTGGCACAGTAACTGGCAATCCTAGGTACCACCCCCGATTGGCTAAATGCGGGAGTGAAAATTTTGAGAAGAAGTCTGAATTTTGAAGCCAAGAGGTGGGAAACATTTGTGTGCAGCATATTGGACCCCACCACTCATGAAAACTCCCTCCCTCTTCATCGGGCAGTTTTGGTGGCATCGATCATGGCGAGATACCCGATTAATGTCGGAAAGGTAATATCTTGGGTAATAAACTACCCCTTCCCCATCTTCTTGACCATGTACTTCAGAGACCTCAAAGTTAAAAAGAGGCCGTTTGATATCAAAGTGAAAGCAAAGGCCCCATTTTCAAGGTACAGTATGCAGGGTGATGACAACCCAAAGAGCAAGAACTTCAAGGGAAAAACTACTGTTCCAACTGGCCAGTCTAAAGAGCCAGTTGTGGTTGTGGCTCATACTCAGCCTGCTTCCACCTCCACAGACATTCCTCCTGGTCAATCCACTTCAGCAAATCCCGAGATACCCTCTTCCCGAGCCTACCCAGTGACTGAACACCGATTGAGTCAGGCTCTTCTCAGCATCAACAACTGGATGCAGAAAGCTTCATCCAAGTTGTCTATCCTCACTACTATAGTGGAAGCTCAGTCGACACCTCTGCCTCCGCAGGTCTCGCAGTCTATGGAGGATGCCCTTAAGGAGATTCTGGACAACCAGAAGAAAATCCTTGACACCCAAAAAGTGCTCACGGATGTTGTTGATTCACACAGCAAGGCTCTCAAGGAGATTTCTAAGGAGCACAAGAAGTTGAGGAAGACGTGGGCTTCCAAGGAGTCCGTAAAGGAGCTGAGGGCTGAGGTTGACAGGATGAAGGCAAATCATCTGCCTTTGGACTTATTGCTACAGGACCCGGTACCAGCAGCTCACCCTCATCCTGAGCAGTCCCAGAGGCCTCCCAAGAGGAAGAGGATGATTCCCTGAGCAAACGATGCAGTCATCCAGTTGGCAGACCCACCGGAGACCTCCTCCAGTCAGCCACAGAATGCACCTCAGGAGACTGTCCAGGCCCAGGTCCTAGCAGCAGAGCAGCAGGCTATACGGAACTAGTCTGAGGTTCCCGAGCATATTGAGGACCCAAGGACCACTCAGGAGCCCATGTAGACAGACAGGCCATAGGGAGTCTCTATATCCTTTTCCCCTTTTCTTTTTTGTGCTTATTTGGTTTAGTTGAAATTGGGGACAATGCCAGCTTTCATTTGAAGGGGTAGGCCCTACTTTATGGATTTGGATTATTCTATATATTTGACAGTTTTTAAGCTTTCTTTATTTTTCATCTTTGGTTTGTATATAATTTTAACATTTCGTTACATTTCTCGTACTTTTATTTTACTTTGGGTCTATATATAAAGTTATGTTACATTGTACATATTCATCGCATCTATTGTATATTCGATTAAATCCCTTCTTGTAAATATTCATTACTTTCCGCATTTTTTTCCTTTCCGTAGCTCATTATTTATGTTTGTAGCTTATTGTTTTGAACGTTTGCAATAAGCCTTTGGTTTTCTTAATGCCACGGTTCTTTCCAAAGGTGGAGTTTGTGTGAACCGGGTGGTTCTTCCCAATGATGGATGGCGTGACAACCTTCTTAAGGGTTTGAGTCCGTCTTTCTTTTCACTTTTAGTAGTTAGTGGTTAAGGGTGCCTCAAGCAAAGTTTCACTTGGGCCTAGCACATTTGCCTTTGATCTCATGGTCAAAAACAAATTGTTGTGTTTAGGATGGTGAAAGTCATGACCTTGAGACTCTTGTGTTGACCGATAATCAACAAGTGATTTTTCGGGACCATTGTGCGCTCAAATCTTATCTAAGGTCGTTGTGGGACCCCGACTCTGTGTCTTTAGTAATCCCGTAGCTTGTATGGTGAGAAATTGCATTGCAAGTCCAAGTCTCGAGCCATTGGTCTAGAACTTGCCCTAAATGTTTTTTGAGGCGAAATCCTAAGTGAATTTTGACTTGAGACATGATTATAGGCTCTCCTTGGTACAAATGATAGCTTGAACACTTCCATAAACTACCAATGATAAGATCCCTAGTCAACCCTTTTGAGCCTTAGACCTTTTTTCTTCAAGGAACCATGATACAAGCCTTTACCCGTTCTAAAAGACACCCTCTCTTGGCACCCGATATTTCCTTTAGCACATGGCAAAAGTATAAGTTTGGGGGGAGAGACGAGGATGGCAACAAAGTGGTAAAAAGGTACAAAATGAAGAAAAGGAAAGGCAATGAAAAAGAAAGAAAAGCAAAAAGACGAAAAGAATGCTCAAAGTAGAATTGAATAAAAAGGGATTCAAGAAAAGCAAAGAATGAAAGGTGTGGAAAGTTGAGAAAGGAGAAAAGATTTGAAATGCATAAGAAAGAGTGACAGTGTGTCTCTCTAACCCCTTAGAAAGAAGTGAAATGACTCAAAAAGTCAAGTGAATGTGTGCCAAAATGAAACAAAAGAAGTTCTTAAGGGAAGATGGAACCTACTTAGACCAAACATTATCTACCCTAAACCAAAAACCTTCACTATGTCTCCACAAAAGCCCTATATGATCTTGAGTTGAATGAAACTTACATTAGTGGTGACTCGCATAAGGGGCAAGCATATGGTACTTAGAGTCGGACTTGTGACTTTTCCTTGACAGAGATGAGTGATTGTCCATTAACCTCGTTCTGAGTGCCGCTATTCTAAAGGTGAGGTTTGCTTAGGGAGAGTTGAGGATGTGTGAGTTTGGGTTCCACAATGACCAAAGTAATAGAAAGAGTTCTTTGATGTGTTGAGTCAACTCTTGATGCTCGTGTGTCGCACTTAATCAATGGTGTTTCAAAGAGTAAATGTTGTTAATGATTCATTTGTATTAAGGGCAATTGTTAGTCCCAATTGATGCTAGATGAGGGCACTTTAGGACAGGTGAATTTTCTTTGAATTTTCCTTAAGGGGTGGGTGGGTCTTATTTTGTTTGCTTAAGGACAAGCAAAAGCTTAAGTTTGGGGGAGTTGATAACTAGGGATTTTGATACATTTTATACCCCTTCTTGCTTATGTTTAGATTAGAAATTTGTACAAAATAATCCCAAAAGGCTCACAAGTTGTGCTTGATTGCAGGTTTGATCAACAAAGTGACAAGATGTCAAAGATCAGCTTAAAAAAGGAGTGAAACTTGCACAAGTACCAAGACAAGACAAGCTCAAGAAAAGCAGGCCCAATGCGGTCGCACACCATTCTCTGCGGTCCGCACAAGTGAGGTTCAGAGAGGTAGATTTCCAGGCCAACAGGCAATGCGGCCGCATGAGATTTAATGCGGTCCGCATTGGAGTCACTGCAGCCGAACTCGATTTAGTGCAGTTCGTAGAACCAAGAATAGAGAAGTGCCAGTTTGGAGATTGAAGCCAATGCGGTCCGCGCTCCATTTCATGCGGGTCGCACTAGAAGCCACCGCAGCCATACTCGATTCTGTGCGGTCCGCATTGCCCAAGTTTAGAGAGTTGGATTTTCAAGTTCAGAGTCCTAGTACGGCCGCACGTGATTTTGTGCGGTCCGCACTAGCCCCGTAGGGGTATTTTTGTCCAAATTTTTCAGCTTAGTATAAATAGCTTATTTTCCCATTTTTAGGTCATCAAATAGATTTTGTACTGAGCTGCGCTTGTGACTTCGATAGTTTCAGCAATTTTGAGCAATTTTAGCTTCATTTCAACATTGAATCTTTTAGTTTATCTTAGCAATTAATTAATATGAGTTTTTCGTCATCTATTTCTTTGTTTTCTTCTTCAATTATGAGTATCTAGACCCATAAGCTAGGGTTGTGGCTCAACCCTAGTGTGGGTAATTAATGGGTCTTGTGTTTTAGGGCTAGATTGACTATGGGTGTTTGATATTTGGGCCAATTTCATGTTTAATTGCTGAATTGGTGGTTGCAAACACTAGTGTGTGTTTAGTTGACTTTGGCTCTTCTTGAGAAAGAGAACCCAAGTCTCTGAAATTGGTCCAACAAGGTATTGGGGCGTACTTAAGAGATTGATAGCCCCAATTAAAGGGTTAAACCTAGAGATAGTAATACCCGACTTGAACCTTGATTGCTTGTGCAAATTTGCATACCCAATTGGTCTTGAGAAAGTCAATTCGGGCAAAATCACTCGAACCACCGAGAGGTGTAGAGTGGGTAAAATCGTGCAACGATTATATCATACTCCCAAATATGTCAATCATACCTTAGACTCAAGTATCCGTCAATTAACCACCTAGGCGGAAGTCACTACCCTAGTGCCTTTTAACCATTTGAACAACTTGCAATAGTTTACTCTTAGCTTATTCTAGTTTAATTTAGCATTATAGTTTGATAAAATTAGAAGTAAAAGAAAAACCCAAAAATGTTTAGAAGTGTAATTTGGAACACATACACAACTCTAAATTGGATAGAAACTCCACTCCAACTTCTAGCTCCCTGTGGAAATCGATCCCGACCGTAATCGGGTAAAAGCTGCTTCGACCCTCTCTTGCTACTCAATAGTAGTGCAGGGTTGGCCTCGATCAGGTAGCTTGGCATATTTTACTTCTATAGTCATTCTAGGCATTTAAGATTTCCCGTAATTTTGTTTGAAGTTTTACTTGTTTCAAAATAAATGCTCGATTCGTCGAGCCGTACTTTGTTTGGATGATTTTTCAGTTTTAATCAAATGCATTTGCTCTTTATTATTCACTACTATCTTTATGCTTTTTCCTTTCTACAACGTTATTATTACTTTTCCTGATAAACTAGTGACTGTGACATGTAATGAGGCAACGCAACAGGAGGATAGTGATTCAGACGAAGAAGATGAGATACTCGAGGAAATTGTCAGGGAGGTTGAAAATTTTGAGAATAAGACTAAGTCCAATCTGGATGAAACCGAAGCAATAAATTTGGGAGACGCCAAGACCGACAAGGAGACTCGTATCAGCATTCATTTATCACCAACAGAGAAGGAAGAGTACATTTGTTTCCTGAAGGAATATGAGGACATTTTTGCATGGTCATATGATGACATGACCGTCTTAAGCACGTCTATAGTGGCTCACAAGTTGCCCACTAATCCTATGTGTCCTCCAGTAAAACAGAAACTCAGAAAGTTCAAACCAGACATGATCCTGAAAATCAAGGAGGAAATTACCAAACAGATCAAAGCCAAAGTTCTCAGGGTGGTTGAGTACCGAACCTGGTTAGCTAACATTGTGCCAGTTCCGAAGAAGGGTGGGAAGGTCAGAGTATGTGTTGACTATCGGGATTTAAATAGAGCAAGTCCCAAGGAGGACGACTTCCCACTGCCAAATATACACATTTTGATCGATAACTGCGCCATGCATGAACTCCAATTCTTTATGGATTGCTTCACAGGCTATCACCAGATTTGGATGGATGAAGAAGATGCAGAGAAGATAGCTTTTATTACACCTTGGGGTGTATACTGTTACAAGATGATGCCATTCGGTCTGAAGAATGCTGGGGCCACTTACATGAGAGCCATGACAACTATCTTCCATGACATGATCCATAAATAAATAGAGGTGTATGTGGACGACGTCATTATCAAATCCAAAAGAGCCGCAGATCACATAGCGAACCTGAGAAAGTTCTTTGACAGGCTAAGGAGGTACAATTTGAAACTGAACCCCGCAAAATGTGCATTCGGGGTTCCCGCGGGAAAGATACTGGAATTCATTGTCAGTCATCGGGGGATCGAGCTGGATCCGTCCAAAGTCAAGGCTATTTAAGAGTTACCACCACCTAAGAGCAAAAAGGACGTAATGAGCTTCCTAGGATGTCTCAACTACATTAATCGATTCATAGCACAATCCACAGTCATATGTGAACCTATCTTCAAGATGCTGAAACAAGCTGGACAGAGGATTGTCAGAAAGCTTTTGACAAGATCAAGGAGTACCTGTCCATACCACCAGTTCTGGCCCCGCCAGAACCAGGACGACCTTTGCTACTCTATCTATCTGTATTGGATGGAGCATTCGGATGTGTTTTGGCAACATGACGAGATAGGAAGAAAGGAGCAGGCCATATACTACCTGAGTAAGAAGTTCACACCTTATAAAGCACGGTACTCTCTGCTTGAACGCACTTGTTGTGATTTGACCTGGACATCTCAGAAATTGAGGCATTACTTCTGTGCCTACACTACATACCTTATATTCAAGATGGACCCTCTGAAGTACATATTCCAGAAACTTATGCCGACTGGAAAGTTGGACAAGTGGCAGATACTGTTAAGTGAGTTCGATATCGTCTACGTAACTCAAAAGATGGTCAAGGGGCAAGCATTGGCATATCACCTCGCTGAAAATTTGGTGGGAGGAGCATACAAACCTTTGAAGACGTATTTTCTTGATGAAGAAGTATCATTTATAGGAGAAGACATTACCGAAGAATACGACGGTTGGAGGATGTTCTTTGATAGAGCTGCAAATTTCAGAAGAATGGGCATTATAGCAGTTTTGGTATCAGAAACGGTTCAAAATTATCTGGTATCTGCTAAACTCAAATTTCCCTACACCAACAACATAGCAGAGTATGAATCTTGCATACTAGGCTCAACATGGCAGTCGACATGAACATTCAGGAGTTGCCGGTAATTGGTGATTCAGATTTGCTTGTGCACCAGGTGCAAGGAGAGTGGGCCACCAAAGATTCCAAGATATTGCCATATCTGCACCATGTGCAGGAATTAAGAAAGAGGTTTACAAAGATAGAATTCTGACATATGCCCAGAATTCAGAATGAGTTTGTTGATGCATTGGCCACTTTATCATCTATGATACAACATCCAGATAAGAATTATATTGATCTCATCCCGGTGAAAATACATGATCAGCCAGCATATTGTGCTCATGTTGAAGAAGAAACAGATGGAAAGCCTTGGTTCCATGACATCAAGGAGTACTTATTAAAAGGGGAACATCTGGAGCATGCAAATCACACTTAGAAATGCACACTCCGGAGATTGTCAAATCACTTCTTCCACAATGGAGGGAACTTGTACAAAAGAACTCCTGATCTGGGTTTACTAAGATGTGTTGATGCAAAGGAAGCTTCTAAGCTACTTGAAGATGTACATGCCGGGACCTATGGCCCGCACATGAACGGTTTCATCTTGGCTAAGAAGATACTCATGGCCGGTTACTTTAGGATGACTATGGAGATAGATTATATCCAGTATGTCCGCAAATACTTTCAATTTTAGGTGCATGTCGACATGATAAAAGTGCCTCCAAATGAGCTCAATGCAACAAGCTCACCTTGGCCATTCGCCGCTTGGGGAATGGATGTTATTGGTTTGATTGAGCCTACTGCTTCAAATGGGCACAGCTTTATTCTGGTCGACATTGACTACTTCACAAAATGGGTAGAGGCTACATCTTACAAAGCTGTAACCAAGAAAGTCGTCGTAGATTTTGTCAAGGATCGTATTGTTTGCCGATTCAGAGTTCCCGAGTCCATTATTACTGATAACGCCGCCACTCTCAACAGTGATTTGATGAAAGCTACGTGTGAAACTTTCAAAATCAAACACAAGAATTCCACATCCTATAGACCTCAAATGAATGGAATGGTAGAAGCCGCCAACAAAAATATCAAGAAGATACCAAGAAAAATGGTAGAGAGCCACAAACAATGGCATGAGAAGTTACCTTTTTCTTTATTGGGATACTGCACTACGGTTCGCACATCAACCGGGGAAACTCCCTACATACTGGTTTATGGGACCGAGGTTGTCATCCCAGCCGAGGTGGAGATTCCTTATTTAAGAATCATATAGGAAGTTGAACTCAGCGACGTAGAGTGGATAAGAAGCTGCTATGAACAATTGGCCCTTATCGATGGAAAGAGGATGAACACAATATGTCACAGCTAACTTTACCATAACAGAATGTCTAGAGCTTTCAACAAAAGGGTCAAGCCGAGGCAGTTTGCACCAGGTTAGTTGGTGCTAAAGAATATTTTCCCACATCAAGATGAAGCCAAAGGGAAATTCTCTCCCAACTGGCAAGGTCCGTACATGGTTCACAAGGTGCTGACAGGGGGAGCACTCATACTTGCAGAAATGGATGGAGAAATCTGGCCAAAACCAATCAATTCAGACGAAGTCAAGAGATACTATGCTTAGATTATTTACATTTCCTCATCTAATGTAATTGAACTACGCTTGACCTGATTCCCATTTAAGAGGGGATACGTAAGCATCCTTATGGGTTCGGTCATATCATAATAAAATTTTCATTTTCCCCAAAATCAGAAACTGGGGCAGAATTTTGAGGAGGGTCCTTAAAATTCTGGAGCAAATCCAGCCAATGCCAACATATGTTAGACGGTTAGTAATCAGTTAAGAAACTGGGGTAGAATTTTGAGAAGGATTCTCAAAATTTCGAAGAAGTTTTAGCAATATCCATTGTCTGCAAACAGTTGAAGGATCATCTACTAAACTGGGGCAGAATTTTGAGGAGAACCCTCAAAATTCCGACATAAGAGAGCTGCAATGCCTTTGAGACGTGTTACAGTCACTAGTTCATCAAAATTACTTGATATATCAATACGTTTCTAAAAAACTCTATTTTTTATCAATAATTGCATATTTTTGAAAACTCTATTTCCATAACAGTCAGGTGTTACCTATGGTATCTCGGAATGGCTTTCAGAACGGAGCACAGTAAGGCTAGCAGACGAAGTACGAACCAACCTTCCCCCACAAAACTTACAATTTTTTCTTTGAACGCAAGCACATTTGACGTAACAATAGCACTCGCAAATATATACACACAAAGCAAATTCACTATCCATCTGGCCATCAAACACTGAATATATCTCTAGCTAAGACATACACTACTCTTATTTGCTACTCGCTCTTTGCATGAGGCTAATCCTTGCCTCTATATTTGCATGAGGCTAATCCTTGCCTCCATACTTGCATGAGGCTAATCCCCTCCTCTCCATCTGCATGAGGCTAATCCTTGCCTCTATATTTGCATGAGGCTAATCCCTGCCTCCACATTTGCATGAGGCTAATCCTTGCCTCCATACTTGCATGAGGCTAATCCCTGCCTCTCCATTTGCATGAGGCTAATCCTTGCCTCCATATTTGCATGAGGCTAATCCTTACCTCCATATTTGCATAAGGCTAATCCTTGCCTCCACATTTGTATGAGGCTAATCCTTGCCTCCATACTTGCATGAGGCTAATTCCTGCCTCCATACCCGCATGAGGCTAATCCTTGCCTCCACATTTGCATGAGGCTAATACCTGCCTCCATACCTGCTTGAGGCTAATCCTTGCCTCTCCATCTGCATGAGGCTAATCCTTGCCTCCATATTTGCATGAGGCTAATCCTTGCCTCCATATTTGCATAAGGCTAATCCCTGCCTCCATATTTGCATGAGGCTAATCCCTGCCTCCATACCTTCATGAGGCTAATCCCTGCCTCTCCATCTGCATGAGGTTAATCCTTGCCTCCATACTTACATGAGGCTAATCCTTGCCTCCATATTTGCATGAGGCTAATCCCTGCCTCCCTACTTACATGAGGCCAATCCTCACCCCCTTATTTACATGAGGCTAATCCTTGCCTCCGTATTTGCATGAGGCTAATCCGTGCCTCCTTACTTGCATAAGGCTAATCCTTGCATCTATATTTGCATGAGGTTAATCCTTGCCTCCATATTTGCATGAGGCTAATCTCTGCCTCTCTATCTGCATGGGACTAAGAGTTATCTCTCTTTGCATAAATATTGCTCTATTTCTAGTTCTACCTACTCGCTTTTCAATCGGGCTAAGCTCTGCCCTTTATTTCACAAAACTACGCTTTGTCCTGTTAACATCATTACTGCATATCATAGGCTGAAATATCGCCAATCTATCCGAAGGCGTCATAGTCTAAAAGGCACCATCCTCATAGCCAGAAGACATCATGTCATGGCCAGAGGATCCCTCAAATTTGCATATTATTATTCAAAAGCATCATGGTTCGAAGGCACCATTTGTCATGGCCCGAGAACATCATGTCATGTCCTGCGAATCTCTCATCAAGCAAGTCATGGCGCAGGACATCATGGTCTGAGGACGCTATCCCTAACCGTCCGAAGACAACATTTATAGTCCAACTAGAACCTGCATCAATGTTTAAATTTATTCACAATATACACTTGCGGTATTCTTATTTGCAGGTAACCCGGCGAGCAACGTCTATCCTAGCAGGAGCGATCTTGCTCCAGTTCTCCTAGCCATATCAAACCTAACCTGTTCTATAAACTGTTCACTCATCCAGCCCTAGACATTGCATCCATTATTGTAATGACTTCACCGGTACACTTTGCCGATGACTCCGGAACTACATATGGCCTGATTCCTGTAAAACCAGGGATCTGTAGACAGCTCAAAAACCAGGGTGCAGCCTGAATCTCCCTAATTGTTTCTCTCGGTCAAAATTAGCCATCATTTCTTTACCCGAAAACTCTTTCATCCTTCCCGGGTAAAGAGGGACAGTTGTTGATACCCAATTTTTCCCAAAAATATTTTAAAATTGCATATATACCTTCAAAATCATGCATTAATAGCAATTGGTATTTTTCCATAATTTTTCTATATTTATATTAATTTACCCATCATTTTATTTTCAATAAATAATTACGAAATGGCATTACAAATGATTTCAAAATCATCTCTTGATTTAATTTATTATTTATGGTCCTATTTAAACCAAATTATTTCATAATTAGCCAAATTGGCATCATTTGGCTACAATTACAATAACTTTGTAATTATAGCCTAATCATATGATTTTATACTATTTTTGACCGGAAATTAATCATTTGTATTTTTAAATACTAAGTAATCATTTTTAGCTATTTTCTATGCATGAAATTCATTTTGTATAATTATCAACTATTTTTGTAAATTGTTTTATTTTATTTAATTGGGTATTTAACAAATAGCCTAATTTTATTTCAATTCTAGCCTAAATCAAACCAGACCCAAACCTGATTAAAACAGCCCAATACCCCCAAGGCCCAATCCACTATCCTACCCGACCCAATCCCTGTTTAATCTGGACCATTGATCAATTTTGATCAACGGACCAGATCCGTCCTTACTATAATTAACCTAATAGTCTACCCCTCCCCCCAAACCCTCATTTCTCTCATTCTCTCATCACTCTCCACCGTCACACCCTCTCATTCTCTCTCAAGCTCTACTAAACCATGGATCCTACTCGTCGGCCGTTGGCTCGCCGGTGTCAATGGTGGTTCCACCACCACCCCTAGCCTTCATGGCTCCCCCTATGCTGGATTCTTGCTACCCTGAGGTCCTCAAGTGACCAACGACTATTCAACTCACACCTATGGTTTGTTCTTGCCATTCTCAGGCCACCTTGGCCCGTTTAAGTAAGACCTTTCTATTTCTCCGGCTAGATCCATGGCTTCTAAGCCGGAATCTCTCCATCTCTGGGTTATCTCTCTCTGAAACCCTAATTTATCTCCTGACTTCTTAGATCTGTAACAGATCTAAGAGTATTCTGAGTTATTTTACTGTTTTCCATGATAATCTCTCTGATTTTTCAAAAACGCATATTCGTCTTCAAAACTAGGGTTTCTTAACCCCTTTACAAAATGACTTCTCCTCTGATTTTCAGTATTATTCTATGATGTTTACTATGTTTAGACGGTTTATTTAAGTTTTTTCTTTTATCTGGTTCATTATGTTGAAAACCCTAATTCTTGGTCTTAATCCTAGGTTTTGAGAACTGTCCTTGCTTATTTGTTTGTTTAATTTGTTCGCATGTTTGTTATTCATGAATATGTTCTATGTTTCTATGATTGTACCCTATTATGCTCATTAGGGATTCTGATTTTGCTTCTTCTGCCTATATTATGTTTATTCTATTTATTAACAGAAATTTATGCTAATTCCTCTAATCAGTACTATTTTTATAGCTGAATTCCCGACTTTATGTGATTTTTACTTTACTATGCTTATTAGGGTTTCTGATTTTATTCCTTCTTGCCTATATTGTGATTATTTCATTTATTTACACAATTGTTGTTAATTCTCCTTAACCATTACTACTCTTATTTGAACCCCTAATTTTCTGTAATTGATGCCTTTCAATAATATCTTATGATGATCTCCTTATTGATTTCCAACCTCTAAGTTATTCTCTTGCCTTATTTTATGGTCGACTATACTGTCAAATCTGATTCTTATGTTATTTCCTTAATTGGAATATTATGTACTTAGCCTTAATTACATGTTCTATACTTGTACTATGCTGAAATTATTTCCTTATGTGTTATATCCCAGTCTTATGTGATCTCCTTCCTTATTTGTCTTTACCGTTTGAAGTTAACTCCCTTAATTAAGGGAGTACTTATACTGATCTTATACTAATTGATACCTAGTTCCATAATTATTGTATGACTTTGATTCTTACCTTATTATTCTGCCTAGTTTCAAACTATATATGCATATGCTCTCTCATTAACAAAAACACACACGGACATATTAGTTCAAACTCTCTCACACTCAAAACTTTATGCTCTCTTTCTTTGGTTACTTGCTATTATTCTGAATTAGCCGGCTTTAAGCCAAGGCTAACTATTGCTCTTCTTCACTTTGTTCTTACTGTCTTCTTTACTAGTATGTCCTGATTTCAATTCAAAGTTTCAAAAACAACATGTTTCCTTTATTACTTCAATTCATCCTGTTTCTAGTCTGTTTTCACTTATGGTTTTGTTGTTCAACTTGCAACTAATATGTTTGCTTCATCGCTTTATCAGCATGCTTCTGAATGTGTCCCATCCCTTAGACTCAGCATGTTTATGAAATGTTATCCCCCTTCAGTATACCCCAATGTGACTCTTCTTTACTTATGTTTCTCTGATTTCTGCCATGAACCTTTCTGTGCAAAATAGTTGGCTATCCTTAAGTTACCTGATTTTGTGTAATTTTGAAGTTCCTTAACCCCTTAGCATATTGCTGATTCTGTACTTAAGTGCTCCTGCAACTATGTATTTACCTATGTGACCTATGTGTCCCAATCCCATTACCCCTGTTTATGTTTGCTGAACCTATCTTGGTTTTATGTTCTTTGGTTATGTATGAACCTTTTTTGGGTGTTGTGTTTGGATTGTTGTTTATTACTCCATTCTCTTTTCAAAATTGTCTTATTGAATAACTCCCTCTGTTGTTTTTACAAAACTATTTCAAACAAGTCTCTTTTCAAACTGTTTTCCTGCTTAAACCTTTTCAAACTGTGCCAAGCACTCTCATTCTACTCTTAGGTCCTTAAGTTCTGCCCCTCTAATGTGTGAATGCCTAGGGATCCCTATGAGATCCCTCTGAACTCTGATGCTTTGGAGCTGGCCCTTCCACATTACACTTACTCAACTATGATTATGAAATTTGGGTGTGAGCACTGCCCGGGATCCCTTGAGGTCCTTAGGGAACTCTGACACACCTGAATTATGTGAAAGGCTGCGAGGCAATCTGGCATTGGAAATTCTAGAAATCTGGGCCTACTTTCAGGCTCCCTATAGTGTAACTTCTTACTTTTTTATATACTTATGTAATTCATGCAATATTGGTCTATAATAATTTGTCGTAAACGGATATTGGGGTTGGCTAGTGAAAAAGGGAGGGTAGTCATACATGTTATCATATCAATGGGTAGAAATCATCCCTTAGGTTTACATTTCTCATATGTGCATTAGAATCCATGTTTAGGACCAATACATTCGAAGCATGTCATGCATTAGATATCATATTCCTAGGTTTACTATTTCAGCATCTCATTTAACATTATTTTATCACTTAAAAACCCTACTTTAGGCTAAATAACAGCACTACCATAAAATTGTTGCTCCTTCACATCCTGAAATCATGTTGTAACTTTTTGGGTGTCTAGAAATCATTCTTTAGGAATTCTGCATATCCTAAAATCATTCTGCATTCATATGTGCATGTTAGATACCCCTATTTTAGGATCTTGTTCATACTCGCTCAGTCACACCTAGTTTAAACTACTGGTTATGAAAGATGTAAAAACAATGTCATATTTATCCTGTTTAAGTAAAACTGGTCATAAACCCTGTATCTTTGCAATACTTAGAATAACATGCTTTGAGTAAAATAACTTCTAAACTGTTTTAATTATTCTGATAACTGTTGTGCACTATCCTATGCCTACGCAAGCCTCAGGTAATCAACCTCTATAAAACTGGAAACTGTTCTTTGTGTTTACTACTTAATGGTTAATAGGCTTAAAATCAGTAGGCAAACTGATTAGGGCCCCTGTTTCTGAGTTATAAACCAATATAAATGTCTCTTGTGTTCTGATACTCACTTAGACATCATGTCTTAGGATCCTGTTAATAATATTGCCCTTGTATGTGTTTGAGTCGTGTTGTTTACATGCATTATCTGCGGAGGTAAACCTGAGCCTCTTATTTGCTCCTTCCTACTTTTATTTGCTAAAAGTCCTATGTGTTCTTGCTTGTCGCCTTAGTATTTTCTCCTTTAAACCTTAGGGGTCTATCTAGAACTGCATGTAGGTAGAGGTCCAAACCTCCTCCAGGACCATTAAGAAGGGACGAGTAATAGCACGCAATAGAGATCGCTAACCGACACTCGCTTTAATAACCGCTAAAGGGTGGGAAGGGTAGATATGGGATATGATGACTACGCGCTAATGTCATGTGTAGCCTCTCATCGAGGAGTGTTTACCAGGCATTGTGTGGGTTGATCCTGTAGGCTAACCAACCTAGGACCCCTCCTTCCCAAATTCCCTTTGCTTAAACTTTACTTTTCTATATGTATACAATTTGTTTAAGTCTTTCCTTTGTCTCATTATTTGAGTCATGTAATGTCCAAAACCTGCTCTTATTTGTAATTATGTGTTTAAAACTATTTATTTGTTAATGGACTAGTTCACACGTATAAGTTTGGTCGGGACCCACCGTTGTAGAACAAGAAGGGTGCATAACACCTTCCCCTCGAGGTTATTTCGAGCCCTTACCCTAAATCTCTGGTAATGCAAACCAATCCAAGGGTTAATCACTTTGGGTGTCCTAACGCACCATAATCCGTTAGGTGGCGACTCTTCAAATACCCAATTCCCAAAAAAAAAAAACGAGTTATTTCCCCCATGTAATGTCGAAACCCGGACCTTTTCTCCACGGAGGGAAAAAAAGGGGGCGCGACACTTAGGACATCCTATTCCACCTTACATTTCCCACTTTCTCCAACCAAAAAAACTCTTTTTCACTTTAAAACTTCATTAACATGCTTTAAACAACTTCTCTCATAAATCTCCATGACCAAATTATATAGTTCCAATCAATAGGCATCCTTTGGCACTCAAAAACATCATCTCTATTCACCATTGGTTCACTTTAAAGTCTTAAATCTTTAAAAAAATTTATAGGGCCTTACAAATTGGGTCTAATGTATTCGGTAAACAATATATTTGTATATATATACTCATTAAAATAGTTGTACTCTTAAATATTCTATGGTCCAAAAATACGGTTTCCATGATATATATATATATATATATATATATATATATATATATATATTCCAATTTGTGTGTGTGTATATATATATATACACAAATTGGATCCAATGTATTCGATAAATAATATATATGTATATATATACTCATTAAAATAGTTATACTCTTATGTCGTTCAATTTATATATGTACTGTAGAAACCATGTCACACACACACACACACACACACACACACACACACACACACACACACACACATATATATATATATATATATATATATATATATATATATATATATATATATATAAATTGGATCCAATGTATTCGATAAATAATATATATGTATATATATACTCATTAAAATAGTTATACTCTTAAATATTCAATGGTCCATATGTATGTATGTATATATATATATATATATGTGTGTGTGTGTGTGTGTGTGTATGTGTATGTTAACAATCCGATCGGTTGTTTTACTTTCTAGAACCCCATTTTCCTATTTAAGATTTTTCGTATGTGCTTTACCTGTTTTATTGACTTGCGAGACAGTTGGTTTGGTTTTGGAAGGGTTCCCGTTGAATTTGGAACACTTAGTTCCATACTAGTGGCTTAAGGTGGCCAAGATTGACTTAAATCAACACTTTGAGTAAACAACCTCAAAATGGGGATTTAAAGGTTTCGATAGATTCATACGGGGATTTTGGACGTGGACATGTATTCGGATCGAGTTTTGGGTTATTCAGGAGCGATTCGGTGCTTATTGTTGTAAATTGGCATTTTCAGGGTTTTATAGTTCGTTAAGTTTGACTTGAAGTAGACTTTGGTGATATCGAATCCTATTTGGAATTTCGAGCCTGGGAATATGTTTGTGTTTTCATATTGAACTTGTATGTGAAATTCGGTTCCATTCTGTTGTCTAAGTATGATTCATCGCCTTCGAAGTTAGTTGATGGAAGATATATGTTTGGAAGATTGATTAATTTGGTTTGGGCGTGATTCGTGGTTGTGGTGTTATTTTATGTTTTTTGAGGCCTCGATTATATCAAAATTATATTTTTGGACTTGTTGATATGATTGGACGGGGTTGCAGGTGACTTTGGTGAGTTTCAGACCACTCGGAACATGTTCAAAGTTAGCGGTTTTTGTTGGTGTGATGCGTGATCACCAAGATTGGATTTCGGAGGGCAGTTGTTGTTCTTAGTGAACACAAAAAAGTCCCCGTGAACACAGGACATGGCTCCTCTTCGTGAACGTGGAGTAGTTTATGCGAACGCGAAGAAAGAAGAGGAAGCGAAGGGCTGACAGGATTTGGCATTTGCAAACGCAGGGGGTGGGTCCGCAAATGTGAAGTGTTGGTAGTAGTGTGCTTTGCAAATGTGACTGGGTAATTACGAACAAGAAGAAAAAGCCTGGCAGGGGGCAGCGTTGGCCTTCGCAATCACGAGGCTTCTTCCTCAATCGCGATGAAGGATGTCTGGCCAGAATATAAGATTTAACTTCGGGAATTAGCTCAGTTCATCGTATTTCTCTTGGCTTGGGCGATTTGGGAGCTTTTTGAAGGGTCATTTTCATCAAGTATCACTAGGTTGGTGATTTTTACTTATTTTGAGCAAAATATATAGATTATGTGTTGGTTTTAATATGGAAATTAGTAGAAATTATGGGATTATGGTTGAAAACTTAGAATTGGTAACTATGGAACTTGACCATAAATTTGGCATAAAATTAAAAATAAATTATATATTTGATCTTATCTTTAAAAATTTCCGGAATCCGAGCGCGTGGGACTAGGGTTGACTTTTGTTGACTTTTTGTGTAGGGCTAAGAATTGATTCTAATAGTTAAATTATGAGTTCTTGAGTATATTTTGATCAGTTTGCATGCCCCTTTGGCTTGTTTTGAGCTGCTCGACGTCGATTTGAGGTGTTAGCAAAGTGTGGGAGCCGAGTAGTGGACTTGAAAGAAAGGTAAGTCTCTTGCCTAGTCCTGTAAGAAGGAATTATCCTCGTAGGTATTCTTTTTGTTATGTGCTACGTGTTATGGGTGCTATATACGTATGACGTGACGTGTATCCGTGCGTAAGCTAAATTCTTGGTTATATCCAGGTAGACTTAGACTTACATCATGCCTTAGCTGTACTACAGGAATTAATCTTGCCTATTTGATTACTTGAGTTCATAAATGAGCTTGAGACTAGAATTTACGTATTTGACCGAGCCTCTTTACTTTAAGTTCAGGAGGGATACTTCATTGTCAGTAAAATCGTGATTTATTTTATATTTATATCCTCGTGTTGTGCTTATGTGATCAGTAGTTTCAGAACTTCTTGACTTGCACGTACCTTCGCGAGTGGGGCTAGTGGGTGATCACGTCCAAGTTTCCTTATTCCTATGAGATCTTATTGTTCGCCTCGGTAGTTTTATGAAATATTATTATGGGAGCGGGTCGTTCGCCTTGACAGTATTATGAGACACATATATGAAGTAGGACATACGACCTCGGTGGTATCATGAAACACCATTCTTACGGGATTGGGTCGTTCGCCTCGACAGAATCATGTATAATATTCGATAGGGAGTCAGAGCATATATGATTTTTTCCTGACTTGAGATTTGACATTTCACTTGATATTGTTAATCTTTGTTTCTTCTTTTTGTAGTTTTATGCTAGTCTAGTGGCCGTGCCGAGCTATGATAGAGTGAGGGCATGTCCTCGGGGGGGGAGGGGGGTAGAGGGTAAGGGTGGCAGGGGGAGGGGGTGAGGCACCTTCTAGGTTGAGAGTGGTGTCATGGAACATAGGGACTCTAACATGGAAGTCTATAGAGTTAGAAAAGATTCTCCATAAGAAGAAAATTAACATAGTCTATGTCCAAGAGACTAGATGGATGGGGAGCAAGGCTCGTGAGGCTGATGGTTTTAAGTTGTAGTATTCAGGAAGGGTGAGAGAGAAGAAAGGGGTAGGCATTTTAGTTGATAAGGATCTAAGGGAGCTAGCGGTTGAAGTTAAGAGAGTAAATAACAGGTTGATGGCCATTAAGATAGTCGTGGGAGGGTATACTCTGAACGTAGTTAGTGCTTACGTGCCTCAGGTGGGTTTGGACGATGAGGTTAAAAGACACTTCTGGGAAGATTTGGATGTGTTGGTGCAGGGTATACCATCCACCGAAAAGCTTATTATAGAGGGTGATTTTAACGGCCACATTGGGAGGTTGCTTGGGGGATATGACGGTGTGCATGGTGGCTTCGATTTTGGAGATAGAAATGGAGGAGGTACTTTGCTGCTGGAGTACGCTAAAGCTTTTGAGCTGGTGATCGCTAACTTGTATTACCCAAAGAAGGAGGAGCACATGATAACCTTTCGGAGTACGGTGGCCAAGACTCAGATTGATTATCTACTTCTCCGAAAATGTGATAGAGGTTTATGCACAGATTGCAAGGGCATCCCGAGTGAGAGTCTTACGATCTAGCATATGCTTTTGGTTATGGACTTACAGATCAGGTGGACGAGGAAGAAGAGGGCTATGTCTGGTATTCCTAGGGTCAGGTGTGGTGCATTAACTAAGGATAAGGCACAGGAGTTGGGGGAGAAGTTGTTGGCTATGAGAGCCTAGAAGAGTAGCGGGGACACGAGTTGTATATGATCTATGATAATAAATTGTATTAGAGAGGCGACAAGAGAGGTGTTAGGGTCTCGAAGGGTTCTTCTGGTGGCTATAAAGGGGACTGGTGGTGGAACGAAGAGGTTCAAGGGAAAGTGGAAGCTAAGAAAGCGGCATATTTAAAGCTATTAGAGAGTATAAACGATGGGCAGAAGAGTGCTAATAGGGAAGGGTATAAGAAGGTTAGGAAGGAGGCGAAGTTGGCGGTTACTGCGACTAAGAACGCGACGTTTAGTCGTTTATATGGAGATATTGGGGATAAAAGCGGGGACAAGAAGTTGTACAGGCTACCGAAGGTGAGGGAGCGGAAGGCCCAGGATCTGGACCAAGTGAGGTGCATAAAAGACGATGAGGGTAGAGTTTTATTAGAGGGGGCACTGATTAGGCAGAGATGGCAGTCTTACTTCCATAAATTCTTAATGAAGAGGGAGATATGAGCATTGTGCTAGAGAGTTGGAGTACTCGGAGCGACATTGATATTTTGGGTACTATAGACGCATACGAGTGGGGGAGGTTGTAGGGGTTGTACGCATGATGAGTAGGGGTAGAGCGACTGGGTCGAACGAGATCCCGGTAGAATTCTGGAAGAGCGTGGGTAAGGAAGGCTTGGAATGACTTGCTAGGTTGTTTAACGTCATTTTTAAGACAAAAAAGATGCCCTAAGAATAAAGGCGGAGTACGATAATTCCGTTGTACAAGAACAAGGGGGATGTCCAGAACTGCAATAACTATAGGGATATCAAGTTGTTAAGCCACACGATGAAAGTGTGGGAGAGGATGATCGAAGGGAGATTTAGGAGGAGTGTGTCCATTTCCGAGAACCAGTTTGTTTTTTTACGTATTTGACACACTCCTCCTCAACCTCAGAAAAAAAACTCGGACTGTATCAGAAAGAAAAGAGGGACCCGAACTCTGAAGAATTTTTTGGTGTTTAGCGTCTGATAAATCTTCTCATTAATTGGATTGATAATGTTGTATGTTATAATTGATTTAGGTGAGTTATAATAGGAGTGTATCCCGTTAAATTGGCAGTTTTCCGTTATTAAACAACTGGAGAGACCTATTATTATGTTGTATTCATGAATACATGGTATGAATACATGTGAATACAACGGCTGACAGCTGGACTGCCCTATTTTTTAGGCAATTTTTGCGATTGTATTCATGAATAAAGTAGCTCGAATACATCAAATACATTACCATAACAACTGAAAGGTAGCTACGGAATGTAATTATGTATATGACAGCTATAAGAAGTTAATAGCCACTAAATAATACTCCTTCCGTTTCAATTTATGTAAACATGTTTGATTGGGCACGAAAATTGATAAAAAATGAAGACTTTTAAAATTTGTGGTCTTAAAGAAGTTAAAATGGTGCCCAGAATATTTGTATGGTTATAAAAGTTTCTCATTAAGGGTAGAATTATAAATTTAAGCTAAATTGTTACCAAATTTAAAAATAAATCATTCTTTTTAAAATGTACCAAAAAGTAAATAGGTTCACCTAAATTTAAACACAAGGGAGTAGTCATTTATGAAAATTCCTCAAAATTATTTCACTTTAAGAGGTGAGAGCGCCAAAACTCGGGCGGCCCAAACATGTGAAGAAATGTAGGGCGAGAGATTGGAGTGTTGCAATTTGTATATAGTGACTGCAATAGTCAGTAGTTATCTAGTCCCACTTCTCTGACTGCGATCTTCACGTGGCCTGTTCTATCTAATTACATACTATTAATTCTTCTGACACAATTATTTCCCTTCTCAGAGAGAAAATCTTGGTTTCGTACTTTACCTTTCTGTTCTCTGCTTTTCTTGTGTGCCAATGGAAAGTAGTAAGAAGCAAGTGGGTTCATCATTTTCTGCAGATATTTTTGATTCCACCATAGAATCTACTCAGCCATCCAATTCCACCGGGATTTTCTCTTCACTTTTTCCACCACCATCTAAGGTATTTTATTTCTCTCTCTCTCTCTTTTTTGATTAATCTTTCTTGAGGCTAACTATGTTATATGGTGTTATTTGACTGGATATGGAGTTTTAAAATATTAGATTTCACTTGTTATTAAAGTTTAAATTTGATTTATTTAATGAATTAGGAGTGATGAAGAAATAGAATGGTTTCAGGAATTTTGGAACACCCTAAAATGGCAAAGGTTGTCATATAAACTAGGAACTTAAAAATTTAGTGTGTGATTATATTGGAATTTATTGCAAGTTCTTGCAGTGTATCAAAGTGAAAATTAAACTGGAAATGAGATGCTGTAAATAGGGGAAAATAATGGTTTATACAGACAAACCCAGAAAGTAGGAAAAGAAGTGGATGGGAAGAGAATTAGAAAATTCGGCAACGGGCCAATCTACTACACGCTAATAATGGTCTTTTGGATTTCATCTCCTACAAAAATAGCAAGTGGTTGGCCGTTCGATCGAGTCCATCCCTTGAAGTCGTACCCTCCCAGTATGCGTGAGTCTTCCGCCGATTGACAGAAATGCCGGCCGGAATTCGAGAACGGTCCATCCCACCATAATGGATCTCTCCTACCGCTACCTACTAGTGGATCGATTTAGGGAAGGAAAGAAATTGAAATAAAAATACCCCTATTTTGGATGGAGTGCCACGTGGCAACGCCAGATTAAAACGATCCATTTCTTTTTTTTACCTGATCCGTTTTTAAAAAAACCCACAACCCGACCCCTATTTTCATTTTTTCCAGTTTTTTTTAAAATTTCAGTTTTTAAAAAACGAAAATATTTTGTTAAAAAACAAAAAACAAAAAAATTCTGTTTTTACAAATTTGTTTTTCCAGTTTTTACAAAACAAAATTCTTTTAAAAAACTGAAAAAATGAAAAAAAATATTTTTCAAAAACGAAAATATTTTGTTGAAAATAATTTTTTCAATTTTTAAAAAACGAAAATATTTTGTTAAAAAATAAAAATATTTTTTTTGCTTTTACAAAAAAAAGAAAATCTTTAAAAAAATTGAAAATTTTGAAAAAAAAACATTTTTCAAAAACGAAAATATTTTTTTCAGTTTTTAGAAAACGAAAATATTTTGTTAAAAACTGGAAAAAAAATTCCAGTTTTTACAATTTTTTCAGTTTTTACAAATATGTTTTTACAGTTTTTACAAAAAAATATTTTTTGTTAAAAAACGATTTTTTTTAGTTTTTACAATTTGTTTTGCAAAATCTTTTCAGTATCTACTCAGTTTAAAAAAAACGAAAATATTAAAGAAAATTCTTTAAAAAAACTGTAAAATGAAAATATGGTTCGGGTTGTGGGTTTTTTGTAAAATGGGTTGGGTAAAAAAAAAAGAAATGGGCCATTTTATCTGGTGCTGCCACGTGGCACTCCATCCAAAATAGGGGTATTTTTGTTCCAAAGTATGACGGTAGGGATATGGATAGTCCAATAGTATAACGAAGGGTACAGGGAAACAATATTTGAAAGTAGAGGGGTATATTTGGCCCTTTGCCGTAGAAAATTTGTTACCTTTCCTTTCTTGAGAGGATTTGAATAGCAAAATTGAATCGACTCTATATAGTTGAATTTATAACCAGAATTTGACATTCCATCAACTTTTGCTAACCCCAGATTCTATTTTTGTAATTGATATGTTCTATCATGTCAGCTCCTTGTAAAGAATTGTGATAGGATTGTAGTGGTGAACTTGTACGACTATTAACAGTTAAAGTGGTTTATGGAATCCTTTTTTTTTCAATTCTCGAGATAGCACGTTCGTGGTGGTTTATGGCATCATATGCTTTCTACCCCCACTTTTACCATTACTTTCTCCTATAAAATATGTTATTTGTGAGATAAAAACCATGGGACACACCAGGTTTCAAATTTTCAGTAGAGGCAAAAAGGTTAAGTGTTATTGTCTCATTTGCTTAAGTCTTGGTGGCCAGAGTTACTCAGTACTTATCTTGGTGGAAGATAACAGGTACCTTATAGAGTTGAGGTGCATCTGAAGCTAGCCTTGGGCACTGCTGTTATAAAGAAAGTATTGTTTGTGTTTGATACAACATGTTGTTAGGGGATTGCTATTTTGAATATTGCAAATTTACAATCAAAAATTGAAATAACATGGCATTGTTCTCTTTCCTTTCCTTTAATCATTGCAAAGCTACAATTGAATTTTGTAATAGTACTATGTTCTCACTTGATCTTTTTGGTTCCACCAGTGAATTCTTTTGACCCTATATTATATGATGTTATTTAACTGCAACGGAGAGAATGCTTCAATTTCAAAATATTGTTTATGCGTTTGATTAGATTTGATGATGAAGAAAATGAAAATGAGAGTGGGTTGATATGTTTGCAAGTTTTTGCAGTGTGTCAAATTGAAATTAGCCTGGAAATAAGATGCAGTAAATGCATTTTGGCTATTGAAGTAGTTTATGAAGAACCTAGAGTGGAAAAATATCAATATTTTAGAGACATAACTAGAAAGGAGGAAAAGAAGGTGGAGTTAGCTCCAGAACTATGTCTATGCTAGAACTAAGGAGCTAACAAAATCCAAAAAATTGTCAACATTGTTTACAGGGGAATGAAAATGCCAGCTAAACAATCTAACTAAGCATCCAGCCTTAAGAGTGTAAGTTGGAGTTGAGATCCCATCAAAGCATCTGCTATTTCTTTCAGTCCAGACACTCCAAAAGATTACTTACTTCATCAAAAAAGAGGATAAAAAATTTTCTTACCTTTTCTTTGTTTAGAGGGTTTGACAAGAAAAACAGAATCGACTTTATCATGACTTCCTAACCAAAAATTGACATTCCATAAACTCATATGGAACCCCAGAAAATCTGTTTTGTAATTTCTATGATTCTATCATGTCAACTCTTTGTAAAGAATTGTAATTATATACGAGTTTCAGATGAAAACTTACTTCTTGGAGGTCACTAGCAAATTTTGGTAGTCTGGATCTAGGTAACAGTTAAAAGAATTGTACGGCCTCCTCTTTATGTACTCTCAAGATAGCATGTTAGTGGTCGTTTAATGCATCCTATGCTTTCTACTTCTATTTTTACTACTATTACTTTCTCTTCTAAAATATGCTGTTCGTACACGTAGTTATGGGATTGTGACTGATCATTGCAAATTTACTATCAGATTTTGAAATAGCCTGATCTCTTTTTTCCATGAAAATTAAATAAGAACTTAGTCTTATCTTCCATATTGTTATAGGTTATGGGAAGGAAAGCTTCAGCATCTGAACTTTTGCAATCTCTGGAGAAGCAGTCGTCTGGTTGTAGGGAATGGAACAAACCACCTCCAGGTGTCTTATGATATCTCTCTTTTCCTCATTCTTTTTCGCCTCTCTTTGTTTCACCTCATTTAATTGATGTGTAATTCTCCGATCTGTCTTAACACCTGACTCTTTGAGAATCATTGTTGTGCTTCGTATATATGATTCTACAGACATAAGCTAACCTGTAACATACAAGAGATTCTCCTGCACCCATTTCCATTTCCTTCCTATTAATTGTTCACACTTGATATGTACTTCTTGTGGTATAAACCCAAACAAATCTTTAATCTCTGTAATTCTTGTGCTTTGAATGAAGAATAGGCAATAAATGAGAGAAGTATGCCTCAGTGTAATTATGATAAGCTTTTATATACTGGAGAATCAGTATGGGGTCTACCGCTACAATCCGTTTGTTTGACAGTTCCATAATCATGAACAATTGCTTTCAATTCTAGGTGCTAACTTCATGAAACGTGATGTTTTTCCTTGTATATTCCGCATTTACACTGACATAGCAATGTCTTTATCGTGAGGTGTAGGGGTATTCATAAAAATCCGAAAACCCGAACCAAACCGAAAACCAAACCAAACCGACCAAAAAAACCGATACTTTTTGGTTTGGTTTGGTTTTGGTTTTAAAATTTAAAAACCAATCAAATTTGGTTTGGTTTTGGTTTTAATTAAAAAAAACCGAACCAAACCGAATATAGGAGTAGCTATTTTAAATTTATTATTACACCTATATACTTTTATACAAAGTTTTAAAAAATTTATAGTAAATATTAATCGTTTGCACTTTTAGTATAGTTCTTTATCTTTACATTCTAGTTTAGTTGGTAGTTTTCTTTTGTTAAGTGTAAGAATCTATTTCATGTTAAAAATAATATATTTTTAATTGAGTCCTTAAATTATTCATCACTATTGATTCAATTATCATCAATATATCTTGGTAAATAATATATTTCTCAAAGGACAATTGATTTGATAGTGTTACGTTGAAAATGTGGTCACCGAAATGTGTGTTTGGTAGTGTATATCGTATATTTAAGAAAAAACCGACAAATGACCGAAAAACCGACATAAACCGAATCCAGAAAAAACCGACTTACTTGGTTTGGTTTGGTTCTAATATTTGAAAAAACGACTTAGTTGGTTTGGTTTCTTTTTAGAGAAAAACTGATCCAAACCGAACCATGAACACCCCTAGTGAGGTGTACGAGAAACTAGTGTCTAACACATGTCATTGAGCAGCTGATGTGACGAAAGATAGAGAAGGTGCAGGGCATTGCACATCCAGTAAGGAACGCGAATCACTTTTTCAGAATAGAGTGGAACCATGTCCGCTAAGTTCTTCTCTCTTCTATGGTGGTCAAGAGGACATGTACGTCAAGTCATCCGATGCTCAAAAAATGGTTGCACATACTTGTGTGAGTTCTTTTTCTTGAAACTCATCTTCACAACTAAAAAATGCAATGCGATGGTACTAACTCCTTGTGATGTATTTGTAAATAATTCAGTACAAGAAGGAAGGAGGAGAATATGATTCTGGTGGAAACAACCAATATAGTGCTTCTAGAGGGAATTGGTGGGAAGGTATGCATGTCGTTAGAGTAATAATATTGCGATGGTTGCGAGTAATCATGAATGGATGCTAAGTTTCTGCAAATTCTTGTATTCAGGGTCACTTTATTACTAGAACCTGACCACGGAGCCCCAAAGACATGTGAATTCCCATATATTTAGTAGAGGTAAGTCAGCGAGGACTTTGAACTCTATTCCGTGGATCACATGTGCATCTCTGATGTTGGAACCTTTTATCTTGAATAATGCATCTCTTTCTTTTAATTATGGTTGTCTACTTCAATATTGCTTATTCATCAATACAAATCTGTGAATAGATTCACGCTGAGACTTTTCTCCATTTGTTTTTTCACTTTGTGTGTGTGTGTGTGTGTTGGGGGGGGGGGGGTGTTTGGGGAAGGGAGATTGGAAAAGAAAGGGACGTTCTTTCCTAAATATGTCTTGTTTATCTAAGATAGTGTGCAAGTGTATGATGATGTTGTTTACAGTACACATTTTATTTTCTTATTTTTGCCACTTCCTGCAACATGGCGATACTAGTTTGCTGAGTACTAACTGATTTTTATTTCCTATTTTCTTGATCAATTTGCAGGAGTTCCTGAATTCTTGGGAGCAGGTTTATTTAGTCTTGTTGAAGACGACTACTACGGCCATGTGTTGACAGACTCCAAGTTTTTATTCTGGGTTCTCTTGATGGTTATTTGAACCCTATATGACATGGACCTTTTTACTCTTTTTGGCTCAGTGCCTTACAAAGCAGGGATTTTGGGAACTATTTTAACATCTTTAACTCTTTTAACACTGCATATGCAATTGAACTATGTAAAATTCTGAATAAGTTCTTGGCAAGACTTGCATGGGCATATAGAATTGAATTAAGAACCTGTATCAATCAGACAGGTTTTGTACCTAAAAATGATCATCATATCTTCTGATTATTTTTCATTATTTGAAAGCTTGAGATGCAAAGTATAATTCATTTCATATGTCGCTGCCATTTTTGGTGGCAGTGAATAAAGTTAAGCCCCTCTCCCTTTCTTGCTGTAAAATTTTCTTTTAGTTAGGCTAGGTGATTTCATCATTCGCCTAAACTTTGGTGAATTTATATGGCAAAAGGTAGCAGTCAATTGGTTGGTGGATATAATCGCAGTGTGCGAATACCACTATTATGAAATAAATAAAACAAAATAATAAGCACAACTACTCTAGGCGCAAACATATACTGCTTTATCTCTTTGGTTACAGCGATAGACCCTGTAATGCTGACAAGTTTGTAACCATTACAACATTCAAGATGGCTTCAAACGGTGTGTGATGAGGGTTTACAAATATACTTACTGCATTGTAGAAGCCTGCCAATTGAGTACCTCCATTTCCAGCAACTAGTACGGTAACAACAACAACAACAAAACCCAGTTTATCCCACAAATAGGGGGTTTGGGGAGGGTATTATATACGCAGTCTTACCCCTACTTTATACAGGTAGAGAGCTGGTTTCCGGTAGACCCTCGGCTCCAAGCAAACATGCAAATGATAACAATATGGAGAAAAAATACAACTAGTACGATAACACTGTCCATTCAATTCTTTATGAACATCTGCTTGAGGTTCTTCAACTCAGCCATAGGGTATTCAAAGTCTGCCCCAAAACGTTAAGATAAGAACAGAACTACCCTTCTTGTTCTTCTTTTAATAACCAAAACATTCACAAAAATATGACACGGACTGGGAAAAAGGTTCCCAAATTAGCAAGTGATTCACCTATTTACTCGGGCAAAATAAACGAATCACGATGGTTTAGATGTAAAAAATGCCTCAATTCAACCAACTTTAAAGGGGAAGTAGATAATATCATCTCTCCACAAAATGTTCAAGATTCAAAGCTTAGCTATAGAGGAATTAATTGAATTGACATCAGTTTAAACAGCAAAGTACCTCATATAAACTAGAGTTTGCATTTCGTTGGAAAAAGTGTCACCAATGTTGAAGGATTTTAAATCAACACTTTAACAAACCTGAACTGTTAAAGATGTAAGAGGCATCACTTTGCCATGACAAGGTATTCCGATCAGTGTTTCTGTTTCCTAAAGCAAGTTTCTTTGTAATACCAAAAATGGAGATGAGTGTAGGACTGAGTTCTTTTTAAAGGGGTTGAGGAGTGGCGGACTTGATTCTGCTTCCTAGGGCAATTTCTTTGTAATTGATCTCCAAAAATGAGATGGCAAAAACAAAAATTACCGCCGTTGACGGGGATCGAACCCAGGTCACCGGCGTGACAGGAGGAAATACTCACCACTATAGTACAACAAACTTGGTGTTACCCTTCCTATTACAAATTTATATAACCAAAAGCTCAACAATATAAATTTACCAAAATTTAAACACAACAAACTAATCCAAGATTTTCGTCTTCAGAAATCAAAGAGTTTCCACCAATCAGTTCGCCATAGTATCTTGAAAGTTCCTCATATATAAAACGAATTTCAATCATGTACACTTATCATATAAAGAATTTTTACATCATTTAATTTAGCTGTAAACTCGCATTTAAAAGTTATTCTGTTTGAAGGAAGTGCAAATGTACAAGTTTTTTGCTTAGACTCTTTTAGTAAATTGCTCAATCTTTATCTGATAATTAAGCCACAACTGGATTAACCGAAAAATCATCATCGCACAAACAAATTAATTCTATTTCATATGATTAAATGGATAGGAGTCATTGAATTTGAATAAAGTTCCACTCTCCCCTTTAGCCGTGCAAATGCACAAAGAATCTCATCATATACGCAATTCTTCATTATTCAAATAGAAAGTGACATCTAGTCGTAATGAATGGTCATCATCGTAATGAATGGTCATCATCATTTGGTTTCAGAACTAAAAATATCTCAGTTCTTTTATCACATTTTATCGAATGATACTACCAAAGTTTGTGGTAGAGTTGCAATTATTTTTACATCCTGTCTCATATTTGAGTGCTAGAGTCACATTTTATCAAATGATACTACCAAAGTTTGTGGTAGAGTTGCAATTATTTTTACATCCTTAACCAAAAGTCTCATATTTGAGTGCTAGAGTATAAAATCGCTTTTGGTAGGGACCAATTTAACCTCCAAAGCAAGACTTTCTAGCACAAATTTGGATTAATCGGCATGGAGACTAGTGAATTAGGGTAGTTTGGTCATTTCTCTATTACAATAAAGGAGTCGGTTAAGTATATGTTAGTACACAGATATTTTTGTAACGAACTGAGATTGAAAAATTGTCACGACCCAAGTTCTCCCTCTGTGAACTGTCGTGACGGTACCTAGTCTCTACGACTAGGTAAGCCTAAGAATTTACGAAAAAAAGGAAACAAAGATACGAAACTAGCAATTTACGGGTAATATGGAAAGTTTAAGATACTGCTTAGCATATACAATAACAACACTCTCAATCAATATTAACACTCCCAAAATCCGGAATCTCATGAATCACAAACTAGAGGAAATACATAATGTCTAACTCCGGAAGTCTAAACAAAATAATTACAGAAGGTCTATAGCTAAAAGAGAGAATAGAGAGGGACTTCTCGGTCTGCGGACGTGGCAGATATACCTCGAAGTCTCTGAGAATCGCCTCGCCTCACTGATAGTATGGCTGAGCCGAAGAACCTGGATCTGCACACGAAAAACATATGCAGGAAAGGGCATGAGTACACCACAGCGGTACCCAGTAAAGTGTCAAGCCTAACTCGATCGAGTAGTGACGAGGAAGGTCAGGGTCCTACTGGTTATATACATAAAACATGGTAAATAGTATGAAATGTGACAGTATAATTAAAGCACTAATAGTTAATAGAGAACAAAATCACAGAAAGAATGTAACTCAGTACACAGAGATAGCAACAGGGGATCTTCTAGGATATCGTCTCATAGTCCCAAACGTAAAAGTGTAGGGGATCTCCCGGAATACCAATCCGTAGTCCCAAAGTAAATACCCAGTACAGGGAAATCTCTCGGGTGTCGTCCCGTAGTCCCAAATATAAACGTGCATGGGGGATATCCCAGAATACCGATCCGTAATCCCAAAGTAAACATGCAGGGGGATCTCCCGGGATATCATCCCGTAGTCCCAAAGTAAACAAACAACAGTATCAAGAAAGAATCTACAGTTCTATTCGTGGATAAATAGGAATTCTACTATAAACATGTTGCATCGAATACAAGTAAGCAGTTAAAGCATGTAAGACAAATAGAACACATAAACATGATTTTCCTAAGCTAAACAAGAGGCTTCAAGTACGAGTATTGCTCAATTACAAGAAAAACACAGATATTTACTTAATAAAAATAGGATTTTTCAATAATTAGCATGTGTATGCCCTCTTCACCTCACGTACGCGGCACTCATATAACAACAATACCAAAATCCTAAGGGGAGTTCCCCCACACAAGGTTAGGCAAGCCACTTACCTCGAACCGGCTTAAAATCAATCCGAAATTACGCTCTTACCACGAGTATCCAACTCTAGGTGGCCCAAATCTAACCAAATTAATATCATAACGTAAATACAACTACAAACAACTAATTTAGCTAATGAAATCGAAGCTAAGGCAAGAAAATAGAAAAACGCCCAAAAATCCTCCCCGGGCCCACGTCTCGAAATCGGGTAAAAGTTATGGATTATGAACCCCCAATTCACTCACGAGTTTACTCGTACCAAAATTATCCAAATCTGATGTCAAAATCCCAATCAAAGCTCGAAATCTTAGTTGAAGAACTCTATTCCATTTTTTCTATTTTTTTACCCCAAATCCAAAATTAAATGATAAAATTAATGATAGATTAGTGGAATATAACTAAAATCAAGTGTAGAATCATTACCCAATTGATATCTCTGAAAATCCCTCAAAACCTCGTTCGAATCCAAGCTCCCAAACTCTAGTTTTGATAAAAATGGCTAACCCTCAGTTTTGAAACTTTATAATCTGCCCAGGTAAATCCTTCTTCGCGAATGCGGAAGGTCCCTCGCGTTCGCGAAGCACAACTTGACTTGGCCTAGAATTCCTTCATCACGAACGCGATGACCTAGATGTGAACACGATAGCCACTCTCTCAATCCTACGCGAACGCGGGACCCTCTTCGCGAACGCGTAGGCATAGGACCTCTCAGCTTCGCGAACGCGGAACCAACATCGCGAACGCAAAGCGTTAAATTCTCACCTGCCCTAGCTCCTCTTCGCGAACGCGAGAGCCCACTCGCGAACGCGAAGAAGGAAACCAGAACTGGAGACTTCTGCAATTTCTACAATCTTCTTCTTAAGTCTAAAGGTCCGTTAACCACTCGAAATCAACCCGAGGACCCCGAGACCTCAACCAAACATACCAACAAGTCCTAAAACACCATACAAACTTATTCCAACCCTCGAATCACAACAAGCAATGCTAAAATCATGAATCACCCTCTAATCCAAACCTAAAAAACTTGAAATTTCAAGAATCCTACAACCGATGCCGAAACCAACCAAAACAAGTCCGATTGACCCCAAATTTTGCACACAAGTCACATTTAGCACTACGGAGCTATTCCAACTTTCGGAATCGAATTCCGACCCCGATATCATTATCGATCCGGAAACTTCAAAAATTCAACTTTCGGCATTTCAATCCTAAATAAGCTACAGACCTCCAAAACGCAATCCAAACATGTCCCTAAGCCCGAAATCACTCAACGGAGCTAACAGAATCGACGGAATTACATTCTGAGGCCATCTTCATACTATTCCTACTACGGTCCAAATTCTAAAGCTTAAGCTCTCATTTAGGGACTAAATGTCTCAAAACACTCCAAAACTCAAAACGAATCTTTCCGGAAACTCACAATAGCAGAAACAAATACGGGAAAAGTAGTTAATAGAGGATCGGGGCATTAATTCTTAAAACGACCGGCCGGGTCGTTACAAAAATACAATTTGACTTCTTCTTCTTTTGTCTTCTCCTCTTCTAAACTTCTCAATCCTTATCAATGGATGAAATCACAGATTCCGTCATGGTATCAAAGCAATCAGTTTGGGATTAGAGCAAAGGATTTCAAAACTGATGAGGAAACCATTGTTGAATTTCGAATTCTAGGGTTTCAACAGCCATGGAAGAATCAGCTGGAAATATTCAAGTTGATCATAATCATCCATTTTTCTTATAAGCTACAGACGTTCATGGTATATCGTTGGTTGATATAAAGCTTGCAGACCCATAAAATTATGCTATATGGAGCCGCTCGATGCGTCAGGCACTACTGGTCAAAAACAAGTTAGGTTTATTGATGGAACCTACTTGAAGAGCTCCTACAACGAAGATTTGGAAAACCAGTGGGAGCGATGCAACGTCGTGGTGCTCTCATGGATAGGGTGCACGGTCACTACTGAATTTCAACCTAGTATCATCAACGCTTCAAATGCAAGAAAGGTCTGGAACGAATTCAAAGAGCAGTTTGAGAATTCAAATCTTACCAGACTTTATCATTTGTGGACATCGATTGGAGCCTTGAAGCAAGGTACTGACTCTGCAACTCAATATTACTCAAAATTGAAGGATTTATGGAATGAGATGGACTTGATAATACCTGCTTCAGGCTGTGATTGTAGAGGGAATAAGCCTTTCATCGAGCAATTTAGAAAACCACATTTACTGTAATTTTTGGTTGGCCTAAATGAATCATGCAATCATGTTCGAAGTGATATGCTACTTAAAAGTCCTACACTGACTGTGAATCAAGCATATGCTCTAGCTATACAGTAAGAGAGTCAATGCACACTAGGGATGGAAAACATTGATAAAGAACCCTTGATGATGCTAGCTAGTAGAGCACAAGGATTCAAACCTAAAAAGCCATGGTTTGATTTGTGAACACTGTGGGTATAAGAGACACTTGAAGGAAAATTATTACATGATTATAGGATTTCCTTCTGATTTCAAAAGTAAGAAGAAAGCTCAAAGAGTAGGAGGTAGATCTTATGCCAATGTTTCAGTTGGTGAGGCAGAAGGATCCAATAACAAGCAACCACAAGGGAACTTTCTTGCAGAAGAGCAATATAAGCAATTTATGAACCTTCTCAACAAATCTTAATCAAATGTCTGTCACTCATTGATGGCAGATATAACTACCTTATTGACAAAAAACATCCAGTTGTGATTGGATAATGGATTCTGGGGTATCTCACCATATTACCTCAGAAACTTTTAAATAACATAAGGACCATTGAGAAACAACATAATGGAGGCAAGTACAAACTGAGAATAAGTGTTCAGTAACACACACAGAAAATATAACTGTTCTAGAGAACTAGACTCTTAAGAACGTGTTACATGTTCAAGATTTTAAGTTCAATTTGCTCTCAATGTCAAAATTGACTAGGGAATTATGCTGTTATGCTTCTTTTTTCCCTGACTTTTGCACATTTTAAGGTCTTTACAATGGCAAAGTGATGGGGATTGGTAAGAAAAATTATGGACTGTATATGTTGGAAAATGAAATAGGATTTCTCAGCAGCTTTTGTCACAAAGAGATTGAAGACTCAAACTTATGGAATATGATTTCGATCACCCTTCAACGTGCAACATGTTCCTTCCTTAAAGAATATGGTAGACAATAAGGTTCAACGTCTTTGTGAAATATGTCCATTAGCCAAGCAAAGCAGAGACAAATTTTCTATTAGTAGCAGTAAAACTGAACATATTTTTAAACTTATACATGTTGATGTCTGGACACCTCATAAGATTCCTACCTATGATAGAAAGCATTATTTTGTAATAGTTATAGATGATTTTAGTAGATATAATTGGATATATTTTTTACAATCTACATTTAAAGTAAAAGTTGTACTAAAAGATTTCTTTTCTATGGTAAAGAATCAGTTTGGTGTATGTGTTAAATTTCTACGATCTGACAATGGGACAAAGTTTTTTAACTCTAGTTGCAGGGAACTTATGGCTTATTTAGGGTCTGTGCTTCAAAGCAGTTGTCCATACACTCCCTAACAGAATGGGGTGGTAAAGAGAAAGCATATGCATATTCTTGAAGTTGCTAGGGCAGTAAAGTTCCAAAGCTCAATACCAAATAGGTTCTGGGGAGACTGTGTAAAAGTAACAATGTATCTGATTAACAAATGGCCTACCTCTGTTCTAGGAGGGAAATCTCCTTTTGAAATATTGTACAAGAAGCCACCAAAAATTGAACATCTTAGGGTATTTGGATGTTTATGCTTTGCCAGCAACTTGCCAAAAGGGGATAAGTTTGACAAAAGAGCAAGGAAGGTTATTCTGATTGGATATTCAGAGATGCAAAGGGGGTATAAATTATATGACATGAAAGCTAGAAAGTTTCTTAACATTAAAGATATGACATTTAGAGAATAATTATTCCTTTTCAAAGGATTACAATCAGACATGGAGGACATATTCCCTCATAAGTTTCCAATTAACTTGAGTCCTGAATTCTTGCCATCTACTTCATCGCCTACTTCAAAAGACTCTTCCCTAGAAGGGTTACAAGCAGACATTGAGCATGTAGCTGAATATGGTAATCAAACAATAATCTAGAAAACTCATACGCAGAAGTAAATAAAATTTCACAGGGTCATGATGAGATAGATGTAACTAGAAGTTCAGAAGCTTCAGAAAATTTACAAGCCTCTGTAGACACTCAACAGACCAATGAGATTGCAAGACAAGCTTCTGCAGATGCTCAAAAGACAAGAAAAGCAACAATATCTTATAAACCTCCTATTTGGATAAAAGACTATGTCACTACAAATAAGGATGGAAGTAGTTGTATGTATCTAATCACACAAAGCTTGTCCTATGCTAATCTCACAACTGGTTACCAGATATATTTGAAGGCATTCTCTATTTATGTTGAGCCTTATTCCTTTAAGGAAGTATGTCAAGACAGTAGATGGGTGCAGATTATGTAATAAGAAATAGATATACTGATGGATAACAACACTTGGGAACTAGTTGAATTATCAGCTGGTAAACAGGAAATATGATCCAAGTGGGTCTATAAGATCAAATACAAGGCAAATGGCGATGTGAAGAGAATTAAGGCAAGATTATTAGCTAAGGGGTACAACCAAAAGGAGGGTTTGGACTACCATGACACTTTCTCACCTGTGGCTAAGATGGTCACTGTGAGGACATTGATCAGCATTGCAGCATCTAAATGCTAGACACTCTTTCAAATGAATATCAATAATGCATTCTTGCAAGGAAACCTATATGAAGAGGTCTATATGACATTACCTCAGGGTTTTCAAAGATAGAGGGAGAAGAAAGTATGCAGGTTGCTAAAATCACTGTATGGGCTCAAACAAGCATCCCGATAGTGGAATATAAAGTTGACTGAGGCATTACTTCATGATGGTTTTACACAAAGTGCTTTTGATCACTCACTCTTCATCAAGAAAACAGGGGGAGAGATGGTTGTTATACTTGTTTATGTAGACGATTTACTAATAACATGAAGTAGTCTCAAGTTGGTGGAAGCAGCAAAGCTGTCATTACATAATAAATTTAAAGTTAAGGATTTGGGTGAATTGAGATACTTTCTTGGGATTGAGATATTAAGGTCTAAGAAAGGGATCATACTCAACCAAAAAAATATGTTTTAGAATTGATTGCAGATGTGGGGCTGAGTAGTTCCAAACCAGTCCATACACCTTTGGAGCTGAATCAGAAACTCACCTCAGTAAAATTTGACACTCATGTTGGCACGGTTGGTGATCCAGTATTAGAGGGCTTCACTTCTTATAAAAATTTGATTGGTAAGTTGTTGTACTTAACTATTACTAGACATGATATAAGCTTTGCAGTCCAAAATTTAAGTCAGTTTATGCAAAGTCCCAAGCAAACACACCTTGAAGCAGCCTTGAGGATAGTGAGATATCTCAAAGGCGCACCAGAGCTGGGAATTTTGTTACCAGTAGCTTCCATTGATACTCTTAGTATTTATTGTGATTCTGACTAGGCTGCATGCCCAAACACTCGCAGAACTGTCACTAATTATGTCGTGAAACTTGGGAACTCTTTGATTTCTTGAAAATCCAAGAAGCAACATATAGCTAGTCGTAGCTCTGCTGAAGCAGAGTATAGAAGTATGGTTGTTGTTGTTGTTAAAATCACTTGGCTTGTTTATTTATTCACGGAGCTGGGAATTTCTGTTCTTTAAGCCTACGCACTTATTTTGTGATAATAAGGCTGCAATTCAGATAGCTAACAATCCCATCTCCCATGAAAGAATGAAGCATCTTGAGATTGATTGTCATTTTGTGATGGAGCAGATAAAGTCTGGTCTCATTGAACCTCATTACATCTCTTCATCCCTTCAGCTTGCAGACTTATTCACTAAGGGACTTGCCACTGCACAACATCAGTCCCTCATGTCCAAGCTCGGAGTGTTGGATATTTTTCACCCTTCATCTTGAGGGGAGTATTGGAGACTAGTGAGTTAGGGTAGTTTGGTCATTTATCAATTACAAAAAAAGAGTCAGTTCAGTATATGTTAGTATACAGATATTTTGTAACGAACTGAGATTGAAAAATACAATTTGACTTCTTCTTCTTTTGTCTTCTCCTCTTCTCACCTTCTCGATCCTTATTAATGGATGAAATCACAGATTCCATCAATCGGTCCAAAAACAGGTACCGAGCACTGGGCGAAAAACAAAAAGATATTTTATCGAAATGATGGATTAATTAGCAATTTATACACCCCTAAGCCCTAACCCCTTTGATAAGTATAGATAAACTCCACAATTTAATTTAAGAAAATAAAAAATAGATAACGAAATCTCCAGCATATGTCATACAAAAAATACAGGACAATGCGTTTGAGAAATAAAACATCCTAAACTTAAAAGTAAAATGTAGAAAATCTCTATGGAATCTTCAGATTATCATCTAACATGTCGCTTTTGTAGCATATGTCGTGTATGGTTGTTGAATCGTCATTCAACCTTGTCTTGTACTGTTGTACAGTATTAGAGAAAGATTCAGGATTATAAAACAATAGATATGAGATACCACTAGGTGTATTACTTTTTTTGTTTGTGACAATGAATGTCAAATTAATATGAACAACCAACAAATTAGTCCAATTATTAAGCAGAATAAGCCCAGCCAATATGATAATGTTCAAACCGAAAACCGACCCAAAATTAACCGAACTGAAATTTAAAAAACCGAACTGAACTGAAATTATTTCAGTTCGGTTTCGGTTATCATATTTACAAAACCGAAAACCGAATAACCGAACCGAATTTATTCAAACCGAACCGAACCGACCGAATGCCCACCCCTAGATACTAGTACTACTTTAAAAGTAGGAAGCCCTAAATTTAAAAGTTGAAAGACCAAATTACCCTTTTAATAATATATATTTATATTTATTTATAATAACAATAATTAAACAAAACTAAAAATATGTTGTATCGTGCCTTTTCTAAATAGATGTGTTCTAAATGACACAACCATCTATACTACTTTAAAAGTAGGAAGCATAATAATAATTAAACACAACTGAAAATATTTTATATTGTGCTTTTTCTAAATAGGTGTGTTCTAAATGATACAACCATAGCGAAAATGAAGTAAATAGTGGATATGTTATTTGTGTCTCCTTTCGATTGTGGAAGGTTGATTAATTACACATTCATAGATGATTTCTTTAGGACAAAAATCCGTGTGCGGTGGAAAAAATATTTTATCGAAAATTTTCTAAATGACAAAGTGAAACGTGTACAATTTTGCTGGCTTTTACCAATTACGGTATTAGAGAATTATATTGGCAAGGCTTCTTCAGAAATCACTTTATCTTTGCCATGTTAGAAAACACATTGTTGACTCTGGTTCATGGCTAATATATACAATCCGCAATGACATTAAACTAACAACAAAATCTGATTCTACTTTATTTGCTCTACCCATTCTTTAATTTCCTATTATGTGCGATTTTGTCAAAATTCAATTTTTATGTGTTATATTAAGTATGTGATGATTTCATGATATATTATTGTGTTTTACATGAATGTCTTGGTCAGAAATAACATATATTTAAAGTTATAGTTGTTTTCCTTTGGAGAAATTCAAAATACTTGGCATATATACATATATGTTAAATGCATAAAATTATGTAGACTTTATTTTCAAATTGCGAAAATAAACTTTCAAGGATTAATTTTTTTGGATAACTTCTTCAATTTAGCATAATTATGGTTATTTAATGTAAATAATATAATACTCGCTCCAAAAGATTAAGATTGAACATTTTTTGTTCACAAGTTAATGCTATTAATTTGATGCATTTGTGTATATATGAACGCAAATTTGCATTAATGCGTTATCATTATTTTCACTTTCTTTCGTTCATTGTTTGCTCCTTTAGTTTTTTGGTAAATTAAAGAGCATACCGCAATATGACCCAAATAGACCTCACTCACGGGTCCTTGAGCGTTTTTTTTTCTTTCATAATAGTTGATATGTTTTTCAATATCTAATCTGAACTTATAAAATGTAACGACCTGATTGGTCGTTTTGAGCATTTGCATTTTGCTCGGTAGTTTACGGGCATGAGTAGCTACGTATGATGTATTATGACTTGTGTGAATTGTCGATTTTAATTTTCAGGTTATTCGGAACTAGTGAAACTACCCGCGCTTCGCGCAGTTGTATAAAATATTAGAGATATATTTGTATATTTATACACAAAATTTAATTTTATATGTTGGTGAATTCAAAAACATAAAATAGTGTTTGATATCAAAAGTAGAGCTTAAATAAACTTCATTTAAATAGTTAGATTATCTTTAAGAAAGGAAATGTGAATTCTTACTTATGAATTAACTTCATATATAGATTGATAGATTCAAATTACAAAACTTTTGTTTTTCAAAAATTTTCTTCTTATTAAATAAAAAACATGTTAAAAATAAAGAAACTAAAACCAAATAAGTGAATTGCATTGTAATTCGGCATATGTTTTTTCTCCTATTGTTTTCCTTTATTAAATTTTTTTCTTCATAATTCTATTCCTCGATATTCTTCTTAATTATCGATCCCCTAAATAAGCTCTTATTTGAGAAAACTCTCTACTTGTTGATCCTTCACCATGTTTTTTCTCTTTCCTCTTTCTTTCTATTTTCTGTCGCTACTTCCTAGTAAGTAATTATTTTCTATCTTTCTTTCTTGTTCTCACTCTTTTATGTTGTTAATCCGAGAAAACTAGAAGCTTTGCCTCTCCAACTCCTTCATGTCCTACAAATCTATTTTTTTTTTCTTAATTTTGAAGAACTAAAAAAATTACTTCAAGAATTTTTTCCGTTTCTCATATTAGTATGAAGTAAAATGGTCTAACCGAACACTTTCCAATACAAAATAAAATTCATCTAAGCAATCACTTAAAACTTAAGGGTTAATGTGTGTCACGACCCTAAAATCGTCCCGGTCGTGATGACGCCTATCATGAAACTAGGCCAGCCGACACAATTCTCGAATTAACCATTATTTAATAAAAGTAATTTTTGTAAGCCTTTAATTAATCAAATATCTCATAATATAAGTCTAAATGAACAGTGCGGAATAAATACACAAGCCCGACATCGGGGTGTCACAAGTCACGAGCATCCACTAAGGTCTGAATACAACGAATAGTCTGAAAATATACTAAAACAATCTAAGGAAGACAAGAGGGAGAAGAGCAGGGTTGCGAACGTCGGGCAGCTACCTTGCTAACTCCGATGACTCTGCCACTGAGCAATCAACATTCGCTACCAGGTTCAGAAATACCTAAATCTGCACACAATGTGCATGGAGTAATGTGAGTACGTCAACTCAGTAAGTAATAAAAGTAAATGAAAACTGAGTAGTAAGAAAACACGTAAACCACGTCATAATGCTATAGCAAATACAGTACATTTCCAAAACAGTACAGAAATCATTTACTTCATAAATCAAGCTCAGTTTCAGTAAAACCTTTTTAAAACAACTTTCAATAGTTTCAAACGAGTGATAGAATATTGAGTAAAATTAATAGAAATGTAAACAGCTCATCGGGAAAAACATGTACCATAAACCGTCCCTCAGGCAAAATAACGTAAGAACCAGCCCCTCGGGCTACCTCACAATCACTCGTAATCAGCCCCTCGGGAACAACATGAATCAAGAACAGCCCATCGGGCAACAATATGAAACAACAACAGCCCATCGGGAAACAATATGAAACAACAACAGCCCATCGGGCAGCATCACATCACTCACACTGGGTACCCGCGCTCACTGGGGGTATGCAGACTTCGGAGGGACTCCTACAGCCCTAGCGCTATAACAAGCTATCTCGTGACATAATCAAACTGGCCCTCGACCTCATAATAAGCCACCTCGTGGCGTAACAAATCAGGCCCTCAGACTCATAATCATGAATCAGTACAACACTGCTGTGGCGTGCAGTCCGATCCCACAATATCCTCACAACACAGGCCCTCGGCCTCACTTAGTCAGAAATCTCTCAAGCCACTCGAGAAATAGTAAAACATGATGCTCAACCCAAAATATCATTTAAAATATCAAAACTGAGTAAATATGGCTGAGTTATGAAATAGTAGAACACAACATGACTGAATACAAATATGAAGTCAAAACAATGAGGAATAGTAGTAAAAATCCCCTAAGGGTCCAAAACAGTTGGCACGAGACCCAAATATGGCATTCAGCCCAAAACACGATATACTTTCCAAAACACAATGATATCAAGGAGTTTTCAATCAAATACGCGACTTTACAGTCATACGGGAAAGACTAAGTCACAATCCCCAACAGTGTACGACCCCACGTTCGTCATCTAGTGTGTGTGTCACCTCAAAGTAGCACAACGATGTGAAATTCAGGATTTCATACCCTCAGGACAATATTTACAATCATTACTTACCTCAATCCGGTCCAAACTCTAGCCTGCGATGCCTTTGCCTCTCGACTCGGCCTCCGAATGCTCCAAATCTAATCAAAAATAGATTCATACCATCAAAATATGCTAAGGGAACACAACCCACTCGAAAATAACCAATTTACACCAAGAATCCCGAAATTGGCCGACCCCGACCCCTAGGCCCACGTCTCAGAATCCGATAAAAATCACATCAATAGAATCCTTACACTCTCACGAGTTCATACATATCAAATACATCAAAATCCGACCACAAATGACCCCTCAAATCCTCAAATCAAAGTCTCTAATTTCAAGCCCTAACTCTCCAATTTTTAGGCTTCAAATCTTACTAATTTCATGTTTAAACAAGTAAGAATTAACATAGGATCGAGTTTTAAGTTAAATAATCTTACCTCAAAGAGGTTCTCTTGATTTCCCCCTTCAATATCCCCCAAGAAGCTCCAAAACCGACTCAAAAATGGTGAACTATGGCCAAAAATTGCGAAAATGACCTTATAAACATTCTGCCCAGCGATTTAAATTCCTTAATCGCGATCGTGGAAAATACCTTGCGATCGCGAAACACAAATCTGACTACCCTCATTTTAACCCTATGAGATCGTATAACACTCCACGCGATCGTGTAGCACTGCCTTGGCTACCTTCCGCGATCGCAGCCTCGCCCACGCGATCGTATAGAACAATCCTATACTCCTCTCACCAGCTCATTCACTTCTACGCGAACGCGACCCTGGTCACGCGTTCGCGAACAACAATTTCACAGCCTACACGATCGCGCCCTGACCTCTGCGATCACATGGAACAATTTTCACCCCTGCCTAACTGAGTCTACGGGATCGCGAACACTCATACGCGATCGCGAAGAACAGAAATGCTTGCAACTGAAACCAGAAAATCTGCAACTTTTTCA
The DNA here is from genome assembly GCF_000715075.1 of Nicotiana tabacum. Taxonomy (NCBI): domain Eukaryota; kingdom Viridiplantae; phylum Streptophyta; class Magnoliopsida; order Solanales; family Solanaceae; genus Nicotiana; species Nicotiana tabacum. The sequence continues at coordinate 110,590,030 of NC_134087.1, read as the reverse complement.
AACAAGATTTGATTCGTTTAACCACCCGAAACTCACTCGAGGCCCTCGGGACCCCAACCAAATATGCCAACATATCCCATATTATCATTCAAACTTATTCCAACCTTTGGAACACTCAAAACAACATCAAAACATCAAATCAACCACAGATTCAAGTCTAAGAACTCCAAAAACTTCCGAATTCCGATTTCGATCAAAAAGTCTATCAAACCTCGTCCGAATGACCTGAAATTTTGCACACACATCACAAACGACACAACAGACCTATACGACTTCCAAAATTCCATTCCGACCTCTATATCAAAATCTCCCCTATCAATCGAAAATTGCCAAAATTTTAATTTCGCCAATTCAAGCCTAAATCTGCTCCAGACCTCCAAAACACATTTTGATCATGCTCCTAAGTCCAAAATCACCTAATGGAGCTAATCAAATTATAAAAATCCAAATTCGAGATCGAATACTAAAAGGTCAAAACTTGGTTAAAACTTTCAAATTTTAAGCTTCAAACTGAGAACTGTTTTTCCAAATCCATTTCGATTACCTTGAAAACCAAAACCGACGATTTACATAAGTCATAATACATCACATGGGGCTAGTCATGCCCGAGAACTGGCGAGCAAAGTGCAAAAGCTCAAAATGACCGATCGGGTCGTGACATCCTCCCCCCACTTAAACATACGTTCGTCCTCGAACATGCCCAGAGTTGTTCCGAAAACCATCCAATCGCTAGGTAACCTTATCATGCACATACCCGGGGGTGATCCCACGTCACCCTATCTCATATAGGTCCGATAACACGATGTAACTGAAATTTCACAATCCAACCTAGCCCATAAACCTTAGAACCACATTTCCACTTCAGAAATCATCTACAAGATCAGAATTTCACATCTATACTCTGAATAAGCCAGAACAAGCTGTAACAAACCATACCTGCAGCCTCAGATGCAATTACATGATATACCACATAGCTCAAACTCTCGTAGCGATAACTTCTAATCACAGCAGTTGCTCAGAACAACCGAATATCGATAATAAACCTCTTATCAAATAAAGCCTCATTCCAACACTTCCTTATTCTGCCAATGATAAATGAAACACGTAGAAAGTCATAACCATTCCTCAGATCAACCATTCGTGAAACCACTTCTCCTTTGGCAAGGACCATAGCAAATTTCTGAGCCGAACATTGATATTATCCTTCCAACACGCTGAAATCGAATCCGTTTGTATTAATTCTAGATCCCAACGATCTCATCTAATCCAACACAACTACTTTGGTGACATGACACATCAATACAATCTAAAGCCACAACTCGCGCAATCCGCGCACTAATAAGCAACAATCCGAACGTACTCAAATCATGCAAAATGACTCAAATGAGAGAGCTATACCGCAAGTCACCAGTACTACCACACACAATGCTGAGAACCCATCATACATCGTAGAAATAGAACACACGAATCTAACCCGAAGGATCATATCTCCACATAACTTCGCTGCAATGCGCGACCCTATTCGAACACCGGTCCACATGAAACACCTCAAGTCACTATGCTCAAACTCAACAACCACGCGCAATTTGATGTCTAGAACCAAAGCAAATCATCATAACCACGATGAAGCAATTGACATAACATTACACAAACCCAAAAGGACACAATTGATACGCCATCTGCCGAGCAATACCCAATACTCTTCCCGCTCGAATTCCACTGAGAGACCCCAATAAAACCGCACCACATGTGGCTATAACCAACAAATCCTAATGCCTCGCAATACGGAAAGGTAACTCATAGATCTCCCCAGACCACTAATAAGCTTAATAACAATCGAATCAACACATCCCTCAACAATACAACTCGGAGTCAACCAAGCCGGCTCGATGTAGAACACACATCCATATTGGCCTACCAATGAACCCCTTGTTAAGGAGTTTCTGAAGCTGCTCCTTCAACTCCTTTAACTCCGCCGGTGCCACACGATACGGTGCACGACACCATATCAATACCGAAATCAACAACCCTGTCTAGCGACATGCCCGGTAGCAGGAAACACATCTGAAAAATCCCTCACCACCGGAACTGAATCAATCGTAGGAGTCTCTGCACTGATATCTATCACAAAGGCCAAATAAGAAAGACAACCCTTCCCAGCCATCCGCTGGATCTTCAAAAATGAAACCACCCTACTGGGAACATAATCCTGTCACACCCCTTTTCTCCCTCCAAGAAATAATAATAATATGTGTATGGGCTAAAGCGTTTTTCCAATTAAAGTGACAAAATTTGAATAGGGATTATTTTATTGTTCAGAGTCGCCACTTAGAATTGATTTTTTCGGTGTTCCAAGCCACCATTTATTTGGATCCCTAGTCAAAGGAAGGTTTGACTCTATTTTAATCGGTCCGCAATAATAAAGTTCAGGTAAGGAATTATGTTGATCGGGGAGAAGGTATAAGGCATTCTCCGAGTCCCGTGGTTCTAGCACAATCGCTTTATTGACTTAAACTTGGCTTGAATAAATTTTTGACAAACTGTGATTTATATTATTTTCATGTTTTACCTATCCTCTTTTATCTCTTGATTATTAGAAAAAATTAAAGAATATTTTTGAATAATAAGATGTAATAACCACACTACGCAAGCGAATGTGTGATCGGCGAAATTTATTATTTAGTCATAACGGCGCTACGCAAGCGAATCCGCAGTCATGACAGACGATTGTTAGCACGTTATTTACTTTTGAAAAATTGCTGCAATTGTGTTGGAGGAAACATTAACCCTCTTTTTTTCAGAAAATTTATTAAATGTCACTACCACGCTACGCAAGCGAATCCGTGATTATGACAAAAGATTTATAAATTAATTAAAACTATTGAATATGACATGAAATTGATGAATTAACTTATTAAAAGTTAAGCGTCACGCTACACAAGTGAGTCTGTGAGGTTAAAGCGCACCTACTACTTGCCTAACGTTTAAATTAATTAAAGGGAAACCAGTTAATTAAAATAGTAGAAAAATCTGATATTTTATTATTTTTCGAGCTTTATAGTTGGGAAAAATTATGCAAATAAATGTTGGGCCAACTTTATCTATTTTAAAAGAAATGAGCTAACTTTTTGTTAAAAAACAAAAATGGGCTAGCTTGTATGGAGCTTTTGGGTTGCTGGAATTTATTATTAAAATAGGCCAAGAAATGAATTTCAATTGGCCCAATGCTATATAGAAGAAAAGGGGTAATTTTGTTGTTTAAAGGTAAATTGACCAACTTTTATCTTTGATTCAATAAGGCCCAAAGTTGATACAATCTTAACTTTTTACTTAGTTTGAGTTCATGACCATTAACTACATAGTCACAATTGTATAAACGTCCACTTTACAAAAATAGCCATTTTTGCAAATCCGGCAAAATGGCCAGATTCACAAAGATATTATCACAGCATTCCTAGAAGCATATGTTGGCAGTGAAATTTCAGCAACTAAAACGAACTCATGCTATGTGTTATACACCTAAAGTCATTCATGGCATACTTAGCATTGTTACTCGGATATAATATCTTGAAAACATGCTTAAAAAATCCATAAACGACTTACATATCACATTCAAAAACTTACAACTCAATATTCAAGTATTATGAAGGACTATATTCACATTATCACATGTTTGATACATAACAATAACATACAAGCTCTTTTGTTGTCAAACTATTCATCACATCAAACACATTTAAATGGTGCAACATGTTCAAGCTGTTCTCATTGCTGAAAATAGGTACATTACGAGTCTTAAAGGATTACCTGGTAGCAAAAGAATAAACAGTAGTTCAGCAACTAAAGTAGTATAAAACCAACAGCAAAACCAGCAGCAAATCTGTGTTAAAACAAACCGAAAACTTAGAGAGGGAACCCAGAAACGAACTCTAAAGAGGACTTATATTTTTTAAAAAGTTTGCACTCTAAGATTCACTCCCAAAGCTCACCATTTCAGCTTACTTTTCATGTGTTCAACTGCTGATTTTTTATTTTATTTTTGTGACAAAGCAATTATAAAAAATGCCCCCTGGAAGTGTGATGGAGTCCCCCCAAAGTGAGGAAAGGGCAGCCCTTAAATAGGCAAATTTGGACAGATTTTGATTCACCAAATGTATGTCCGACAAAAACTAACATTGTATGCTAAACACTGTTCAAAAAAATTCCAAAGGTCAAAGGAAATCTACTCTGTCAGAAACAAAGATAAAAAAAATCATTTCAGCCACCCTAACTAGTAAAAGTAGGCGACTAGCACCCTATTTTGTGATAAAATAACATAAACTTCAGATTTTAACAACATCAATATCACCCTGTTGATTCAAACTAAACCAAGTATTAAAACATGTAATTAAACTTCACACATGTGTTATGAACCAATCGTAAGCAAATAAAAATTAACTATTAAAGCCAAACGAAACGCACGCTATCGCTGGAGCGATTTAATAAAACCAACTAGACAAACATAATCAAAAATGGATTAAATGAAGAAACAAGATAGAAACTAACTTTAACTAAAAAAAATCAAAAAATTAATAACGGGGCAGGATTACGATTTTACCATATACTCTCCAGCATTTCCTCACTACCTCACTTTAATCAACACAAAGCTATTTTACTACTTCAACAACTGCAAAAACAGAAAATTTAACATTCCAAAACTTCAAAAACTAATGCTAAAATAATTAATAATAAAAAATAAAATCTGAAAAATAAAAAATCAGCCATGAAAAAGAATAGGATTTTACCATTTTACAATTCAAGTGGCCGAAAAAATGGTGGTATGCCAAAAGAGGGTGTTCGGGGAGGTCGCCGGAATTTGGCCAGATTTTGGTCGCCGGATTTTCAGGGTGAAATTAGCATCAATAGCTAGGTCTTGAGGAGCCCTATCCATTGATGTAGGTATTGTGGGGTGGTAGTGGTTGGAGCTTCAATAATTTGGGCAAAAAAGTAACGGGAAAGTTTCCTAGATCTAAGATTCAAAGAGTTTGAGGAATTTTTGAAGGATTTGGTTTGGAGATATGGAAAGAGGAAGTTGTGGAGATTACATGGTGTGAATTTGGAGGTGTTTGGAGGTGGTCCGCCGGCGGCGGCGGGGCGTCGGCAGCGGCTTGGGAGGAGAGAGAAGAGAGAGTGATGAGAGGGAAAGAAGAGAGAGGAAATAATGGGGAAATGAGGCAAATTTTTGGAGATTTTAGGCTTTAAATACCTAGGATGAAGATCAAACTAGGACCGTTGGATTAAATCAAGATGGGTGGATGAGATTGAATCTTGTCACTTAACCAAAACGACGTAGTTTCAAGACAAAACTACGTCGTTTTAAGCTCTTCTTGGCAGCCCCCTTTTGGACCGGGTTTGGGATCTTTGGGTTCAAATTTTGGGCCAATTTTGGCACAATTTTAATTAAATTACACTAGCCCAAACCCTATCCCATTTATCAAACCATTACTCAACTCTTAAAACCTATACATACACAAATTAGAACAAACACACACACACACACACACATACATATTATATATAAGGCGAAAATTAGGCATTTACAGCTGCCCCTCTTTGCTCGAGAACATGAAGAGTTTTCGTGCAAGGACAAATAAATACCATTGATAATTTTTTGCTCACATTCACTCTAGTGGAAGCATTTTGAAAAAGGTGGTGACCGAACCTTGCTTCTGAGGTTGCCTACATATCCTTGGTTATAAAGGAATCAGGTCAGTGTAGTTCTGGGAAAATTTGGTAGGTGGGACTACCAGACACTAGAGTTAAGACTGTTGTTGTTGCTGCTGTTGCTGTTACTCTTACCGTTACTGCTTCTTACATCAAAAGAAAAAGAGAAAAGCACTACATTTGTCTGCAAACTAAGAGTATAAAAATTCCTATACACGTGTCTTCTAGAGTCAAATCTTGATTCTTGACATGCTCGCTTGTGTTGACCTTAGATTGGATCTTAATTCTTTTGAAGAAAAGATTATGACTCAATCTCGATTGCTTGCTTTCTGGATCAGAATTTGAGAAGATGAATCTTGAGAAGCTAGGCTGCTAACACATTATCAAAGCTAAACTCCGACTATCTTGTGATCGAAGGATTTCTTTCTTCTGATGAGAAACTGAAACTGCAATCTTTAATCGTCACTTGTGCTATACGGCAAAGCCTGCAAAGCCATCAAAGACAAACAAAAACGAACAAAATTTTTCTGCCCCAGTCTGGCACTAGGAAAATTCTGTGAGTTATTAGAGAAATCTGTAAATTATCTAATTTATTGAAAAGGCAGATAGAAACAGTAGTATAAACTAGCTGAAAGAGATAAAATTTGGTAACGAAGGATAGTTTAACCAGGGATCGGTACCTTGTGCAACTGAAAGGAAATGTAATCATAGGCTGGTACCCTCTCTTATTGGAAGGAAATAGAATCGGGTGTTAGCACCATGTATTATCGATAAAGTGTTGAATCCCTCTAGGCAAAACGGTTCGATTTGAGTTAAACTGTATTTAAACAACCTGAGCGAAGATTACTTCTACTTGGAACTACGAACTAGATCCCCCTAGGAGAAACGGTTCTACCTGGGTTAAGCTACGTAAAACACCCTGAGCGAAGAGTACTTCTACCCGAAAACTATGAGCTGAATCCCCATAGGAGAAATGGTTCTACCTGGGTTAAGCTACGTAAAACACCCTGAGTGGAGAGTACTTCTACCCGGAAACTATGAGCTGGATCCCCCTAGGCGAAACGGTTCTACCTGAGTTAAGCTTCAGAAAACACCCTGAGTGAAGAGTACTTCTATCCGGAAACTATGAGCTGGATCCCCCTAGGCAAAACGGTTCTACCTGGGTTAAGCTACGTAAAACACCCTGAGCGAAGAGTACTTCTACCCGGAAACTATGAGCTGGATCCTTCTAGGCGAAACGGTTCTACCTGGGTTAAGCTACGTAAAACACCCTGAGCGAAGAGTACTTCTACCCGAAAACTATGAGCTGGATCCCCCTAGGCAAAACGGTTCTACCTGGGTTAAGCTACGTAAAACAACCTGAGTAAAGAGTACTTCTACCCGGAAATATGAGATGGATCCCCCTAGGCGAAAAGGTTCTACCTGGGTTAAGCTACGTAGAAATAACCTGAGCGAAAAGTACTTTTACCGGAAATATGAGTTGGATCCCCCTAGGCGAAAAGGTTCTACCTGGGTTAAGCTACGTAAAACAACCTGAGTGAAGAGTACTTCTACCCGGAAATATGAGCTGGATCCCCTAGGCGAAAATATTCTACCTGGGTTAAGGTTTGGTGACATTCGTTCTTTTAGAATCACCATTCTGCATGCTGTGTTCCTGCTTCAAACAAAGAAATATTTGTGAGTTTTCAAAGTGGTGGTTGGTTTTGTGGCCTTGATTGTTTTGATCACTTGATCTCGGCCCTTTCAACTGAAACTGGTTGCTTCCTGAATACCGATTGCCTTTCTGACTCTGGAGAAACTCTAGCTTATCTAGACTTTGACATGATGATTGGTTGGTGGAACTCAACCTTTTTGACTTTATCTTGCCTTCGTAGGCCTTTTCCTTCTGATTTCTCTTCTTTTTCTTCTTCTTTTTTTATATTCTTTTTTTCATCATTTTTTTCTTTTCTTTTCTTCGGAGCATTGGGGAACTTTCGGCTCCTCAAACTTTGCTGCAACGGCTAGTCGCGTGGGACTTAACCTTTACCAATTTTATTTCGCCTTCGTTGGCCTTTCTTTTCTGGCTTCTTTCTCCCAACTTCAAATTCAGATCATTTGGGATGCCTTGGCTTTTTTCAACTCTTTGCCGAGACGGTTAGCTACGTGGGGCTCAACCTTTTCAACTTCATTTGACTTTATAGGCGCTCCCTTTGATTTTCTCTTTTCAAGAGTTTTGATTTCGAAACATCGGCCGTCATGGCTAGTCGGGGTCGACTTGATGCCCGTACGAGGCTGGGTGCCTTTCTGCACATTAGCTCGCGCCAAATGAGAACCCTATTGTCACACTCCTTTTTCTGCTGCGCCCGCAAAGGCGTAGAGGAGTTTTTCCAATTAAAGGACAATCGAAATGAGATTATTATTAAAGAATCAGAGTCGCCACTTGGGAGATTTATGGTGTCCCAAGTCACCGGTTTTAATCCCAAATCGAGGAAAAGAATGACTCTGTTTAACAGTCCACGGACCAGAAATCCGGATAAGGAATTCTGTTAACCCGGGAGAAGGTGTTAGGCATTCCCGAGTTCCGTGGTTCTAGCACGGTCGTTCAATTGTCATATTCGGCTTAATTATCTGATTTTATACAATTATGAACCTATGTTCAAATTTTAACTGTTTACCGCTTTTGTTTTTATTTATTCGAAGAATTGCAATGTCGTGAGAATGCATCTCGAATTGCGCCACATAAATGTACCCGCAATTTTCGATACGTTCCAACTTTGTTGAGATTTAGATTTGGGTCACATAAATGTGCACCCGGGTTTATGAAGATAACATTATTAAATACGCGCCTAAAGATACTAACGCATTGTTATTTTGAGAAAAAGCCGTAAAGTTTGTTGTGCGGCTTGTCTCGAAATCTAATCATTTAAAATAACTGTCCGTTGAGGGCCCCCCAATTTGTGTATTCTTGTTTGTCGAGGCTCATCTCATTCATTATTTAAAAGGAATTTGCAACATCGTGGAAATGCATCTCGAACCATGTCACAATCAATGTACCCGTGATTAGCGACACATTTCGATTCCGTTGAGATTTAGATTTGGGTCACATAAATGCGCACCCAAATTTACGAAAATAACTTTATTAAAATATTGCCCTTAAAAGCCACTACGCATTTTTAACTTTGCGAGGCCATGAAAAAATTCTTCTTTATGGCACACCTCGATTTCTAAAGGATTAAAGTTAATTAAGTGAGGGCCATAATTGTTGGCTTGGCTAATATGGCCCATCTTAAACCAATCGCAAGAGCCTAATTAATTAAGGAGAGCTTAAAGGAATTCTAATTATTTTAGGCTAATGTTCAAGCTAACTTAATAACTATTGGGCTTGTGTTAAATTGAAGCTAAGCGTTCAGCTGAAATGGCATTGGGCTGGCAGCTGACCCAAATGAGTTGCAAGGCTATACATTCCTTGTTTCACAATGGCCTTATGGCTCAAACAATTATCGAAACAGCTTATTAACAGGATAATTCGGAATCAAAATCAGTGCAACCAAACAAATATTATATGACATCATTCAAAATCTCAAGTTCGTTCGCCTCTGTTTTCGTCGCTTATTAGACATGAGCTTTTTTTTTGTAACAATAATCAACTAGTGTTCAAGCATAAACAAGTGGGTTGTTATATTTCCTTTTTAATGGATTTTGTTGCCTGGACTTCTGGAAAGAATATGGTATAGAAATAGAAGCAATAGATTGTACCCTTTGTTAATTAGCAGTAAGCAATAAATCACAAACATATTTCAATCAGTCACCAAGGTGGAGCCATAATAGGAATCAAACTTCCAACTAATCAAGAAGGCCAACAAAACCTTATAACAATTGAGTTCTACCTCAAGATCACCAACAAACAGATACGCTAAACAATGGTTGAATACGTTCTAATGCCAACAATTACAAAATCATCCTTTAAGTAAACTCACTCCTAAAATACCGGCGCAGCAGTTATAACCACAAACTCTAACTCAAATCATGTTTAGGTGAGGCGAACTGACAACCTAGCAGCTCAAATTTGTAAACTAATAGCATGTCAACATGAGCATAGCAGTTTAGTTAGCTCTTAATTACAATCTGTATGTCTTCACTATTCACATAATACAAAACACATATCCAATACCGACTAGGTATAATTAACTAACAATTCATCTAATTGTAAACAACAGGCAACCTACAAATGAACACAAATCTGTGAATACTTCCATTTTTCAACTTTCAAAGAGCTACATCAAGGCGATTCGAAAAGTGTACCTGGATTGGAAAAAAAATAGGACAAGAAGAAGGAAGAAAAGGATCAGCAATAGCAGTAGTAACAAACAACAGTTGCAACAGCAGTGCAGCAACAAAATCAACAACTATAAACCTCCCCAAGTATAGAGCAGAAGTATAAAGAAGAAATGTTCTAGTTATTTCAAGTTCTAAGTGATGCAATGAAAACAGTGGCTATTCTTTTCAACTCCCAAGCTCTCAAAAATTCCCTCTTTTTCAGTCCTCCCTTCTTTTTTTCCTCAATCTGCCCTCTTATACAGATCTGCCCTCCTTTCAAACTTACTGCCCGACCCCCTTCTCCCACTAAAAATCTGAATTTTTCCACTTAAAATCCCACTAAGGAAAACTTTTCCTTATTTTCAGCCCCCCATTCCCTTTTGTTCCCCATTACCACATTAATTTAAAGACACTAATATCCCACTAATCAAAACACTAACATTAAAATATTATACTAACTGTTTCATTCCCAAATCACCCCTGAAACCCCTTTATATTACTGCCCCTAATGCAATTATTCAACTGTGTTAAAACTTTTAATTCTAAAATCTGTTCAAACTAGCAATTATCTAAAACGAATTTCGATTAACAGCTATAATCAATTCTCCTAACAAACTGAATGATTAAGGGAGAAGAACTAGACAATCGATAAAAGAAATTGAAAAACCAATAAAACTAAACTAAATAAATAAACAGACACAAACTGGGACAAATATAAAATGGAAAATACCTCAAGAACTCGGGACCTGGAGGACCCTGAATCGAACTCAAACTCGAACTTTTTGAGGTCGAACTAACCTTAATCGAGTGTTCTCAACTGAGAACACTTCGACTAAAGTCGGTTAGACCCCAAACCCTCCTTTAGTTGGGACAGATTTCACCCTCTGGCTTGCTAGGGTTCTTGGGGGTTTGATTTGGGGTTCGAACGGTTTTGGTCAGATTCGAACCAAACCCACGGTGGTTTGGTGACGAGGGAGGTCAGGGATATGCCTGGTATGAGTTTGGGACTGATTGGGGTAGATCTAGGTCCTGCTCGAATCTTCGATTGAAGATTTGATAAGTTGGAGGTTGATTCGAGGCAAGCAATCAACAGATCCGTAACGAGGGTGGTCAGGGGGTACCTTGGTGTGAGTTTAAGGCGAATTGGGGTAGGTCTAGGCTTTGTTCGAATCTTCAAATGAAGATTCGAGAAGTTTGAGGATGATTCGAAACAAACGGGTACTGGATTTGGATTGGGGGTGGTTAGGAGGTTCAGGGGTGTCATTTTGGTAGCCGGCGGCGTCGTTGCCGCCGGGTTTCAGGCGAAGGAATGCCATGGCGTCTAGGGTTTGGGGAAAGGGCTTCGTCTCTGAGATGATGAAGAACAGGGGTTTGGACTGGGGGGGCTGGGTATGAGGGTTTCATTTATATAGTGGGGGTGGTTTGATTTTGGCCATTCGATCAAGAGAGATCGAGGGTCCAGATCAGTTCACTTAACTCAAACGGTGTCGTTTGGAGTAGTACTGGGGCGGTCTGAGTATTGGAGTGACGGGTCGGGGTCGGGTTTGGTCAAGGCTTTGGGACCGTTTGATCAGTTGAGATCAACGGTCCCGATGGAAATGCCTGAAACGACGTCGTTTGGTTGAGGCTGGAGACGGGCTGGATTGGGGGGGTGACATTGGGCCTGGGTTGTTTTCTTGTAAAGCTGGCCCAATCCAAAAATTTTCTTGTTTTCTTCTTTCTTTTATTTTCTTTTTCTTTTAAAAACTAAAATTCTAAGTTGAATTATAAATTAAATTAACTTATTAAAATACTAATTATCTCTTAATAATAATTATCAAACATGATTAAGTACCAATTAAAATATAAGATCACACAACTAGACCTTAAATGCCTAAAATGCAAAGTACATATTTTTGTGATTTTATTCTTAACTTAACAAATAAACAGGCACGAACGAATGCAAACAATACAAAAGTTCACAACAATTGCAATTAATACAAAATTTATTTTATTTTGAATTTTCTGGGAGTAGTTCTCGTAGGGCAAAAATCATGTGCTCACAGCTGCCCCTCTTTGTCCGAAAACACAAAGAGTTTTCGTGCAAAGATAAAGTGAGCGGATAAGAGCGATTTTTGCCCGTTGGAATACTCCGTGTGAAGCATTTTTTTTATGACAAGATTTAACCGAATCTTTGCTTCAAAGGTTTCCTACATATCCCTGGCTAGAAGGGAATCAGGTTAATGTAGTTCGGGAACTTTGGTAGCTGGGACTACCATGAGACTGCCTTTTGTTGTTACTGCCGCTGCATGCTATTGCTACTGTTTTTCGACCTCCTTATTACACCATTGCTGAAAGATAAAGAAGTTATACTAAGCTATGATCTATGCATTACAAAATTTTATTCTCAAACTGTTTATTTGACTGGTGTTGCCTCGTTGCCTTGTGTTTCCTCTGATGTTGCTTTTACTTCTGACTTGACTTGTATTCTCGAACTGGTGTTGCCGCCGATCTCAAACTGTTTATTTCCTTCTTGTGAGCTTCGCGTTATTTTCCTTTGAATCTTGAACTGCCTTCCTCTGCTGGGGATTTTGTTGTTTCCCGATGCTTTACTGACTTCAACAACAATTACTTCTTAAAATATAACACCTCCATTCTCCAGGCGGGCTCCTGACTTCAATAACTTCTTAAATGTAACACCTCCATTCTCCAGGCGGGCTCCTGACTTCAACAACTTCTTCAAAATAATTCAGCCTCCATTCTCCAGGCGGGCTCCTGACTTCAACAACTTCTTAAAAAAAATAATTTAGCCTTCATTCTCCAGGCGGGCTCCTAACTTCAACAACTTCTTAAAATGTAACACCTCCATTCTCCAGGCGGGCTGCTGACTTCAACAACTTTTTCAAAATATAACACCTCCATTCTCCAGGCGGGCTCGTGACTTCAACAACTTTTTCAAAATATAACACCTCCATTCTCCAGGCGGGCTCCTGACTTCAACTATTTCTTAAAACATAACACCTTCATTCTCCAGGCGGGCTCCTGACTTCAACTATTTCTTAAAACATAACACCTCCATTCTCCAAGCGGGCTCCTGACTTCAACAACTTCTTAAAAATTTTAACACCTCCATTCTCCAGGCGGGCTCCTGACTTCAACAACAACTTTGAAAATAATTCAGCCTCCATTCTCCAGGCGGGCTCCTGACTTCAACAACAATTTTGAAAATAAATCAGCCTCCATTCTCCAGGCGGGCTCCTGACTTCAACAACTTCTTAAAAAAATAATTCAGCCTCCATTCTCTAGGCGGGCTCTTGACTTCAACAACTTCTTAAAATGTAACACCTCCATTCTCCAAGCGGGCTCCTAACTTCAACAACTTCTTCAAAATAATTCAGCCTCCATTCTCCAGGCGGGCTCCTGACTTCAACAACTTCTTAAAAAAAATAATTCAACCTCCATTCTCCAGGCGGGCTCCTGACTTCAACAACTTCTTAAAATATAACACCTCCATTCTCCAGGCGGGCTCCTGACTTCAACAACTTTTTCAAAATATAACACCTCCATTCTCCAGGCGGGCTCCTGACTTCAACAACTTCAATCATCTTCTTTCAACTGGCTCCTGACTTCAACTATTTCTTAAAATCATAACACCTCCATTCTCCAGGCGGGCTCCTGACTTCAACTATTTCTTAAAACATAACACCTCCATTCTCCAGGCGGGCTCCTGACTTCAACAACTTCTTAAAAATTTTAACACCTCCATTCTCTAGGCGGGCTCCTGACTTCAACAGCAACTTTGAAAATAATTCAGCCTCCATTCTCCAGGTGGGCTCCTGACTCCTTTAACTTGAATCATCTTCTTTCAACTGCTTCCTTCAAAATTGGTGTTTTATTCCTTTGAAAACTGCTGGGGATAACACCGATATTTTATTCACAAATATGTTATTTTCCTTCTTCAAAGACTACTTCCTTTAAAGTTGGTGCTTTCACTTCCCTGAAACCTGCCGGGAATAACACTGTTGGGGAATTATCTTCCTCCTTTAAGACTAGTTACTCTCCTCCTTTTAACAATGGTGGGGATGATACTGATTCAAAGGCCACTACTTTTAAAACTTTGGGTTATCTTGCTTCTTCCAAGATTGCTTTTCTTTAAAACTTGTATCTCCCTTCTCGTATATTGCTGGGGATTTTACTTCCTTCAAAACTTGTGTTATCTTCTCTCTTTCCCAAATGGCTATCTGATTTCAAGAAAATTTTCGTAATGAGAGAAAATTTTCTGCCCCAGTTTGATAATCTTCTTTGTGGCCATGTCTTCCTACTGTCAATAATATTTCCTTTCCCTACTTCAAATCAAAGAAAAATTTGTTAGTTTAAAACGTGGTGAGTGGTCGTGCCACTTCTGCTGGGGATGATTTTTCCCCTTTTCCTTTCCCTGCTTTGCTACAAAACTTGTTGGGGATGATATTATTTGTTGGGGATGATATTCCTGCTGGGGATGGTTTTTCTTTTCTCTTCCTTCCCCGCTCTGTGTTGTCCGACCATTGCGAAACTTGGTCGAGAATCTGTCGGAGTTGTTCCTGTATCTCGCAAATCTGCTGGGGATCCTCATAACCTTTTAACTGTTGCTTTTCCATTTTTCTCGAACTTCCCCTGGAAATTTGGTCCTCTTGGGATCTAGACCCATTCATCATTTGGTCTTGCGACCAACTTCTTTTCACTTTGTCGCCTTATCTTTGGCCTATCCTATTCGCATTTTGTTTTGCACCATTTTGGCAACTGGTAGTAAGCTCTGAAAATCCTTTTCAAAAACAAATTGCTGGGGAGGTAAAGTCTTTAAACCAAGAAATGAAAAAGTGATGATTTTAAAAAATAGAAAAAGAAGAAGTCTTTCTGAACAAATGCTGGGGAAAAAGAAAGAAAAGAACTTATCTGAATGATATAACCGATCCCAACGATCACGTCGTGCATTCCGGATTAATCAACCCAGTCTATTCATATCAATCAATCTTTTGGACGGCCTCATCCTGCTGGGGATAAACAGGCATTCAACTCTTTGCCAACTGCGGATCCTTCCCGCCAATCTTGTCTTGTCGCCTCATAGTGCCCTTCGAGGGGTTTTCACTAATAAGACTCTCTCATTTCTCTCAACTCCCGTCGCCTTATGGTGCCTGTGAAGGTTTTCACCGATAAGACTCTCTCATTTTATTTCTCTCAACTTCCGTCGCCTTATGGTGCCTGTGAAGGTTTTCACCGATAAGACTCTCTCATTTTATTTTATTTTTCAGCTAGGGATTGGAGTGTTACCGATATGACTCTCTCTGTTGGGGATTCTTTCGGCTACCAATTCATTTCCAACTTATGATCCTCTTCTCTGCTGGGGAACAGAGTATTATTCCCGACTTCCATTTGCATTGTCTTGGCACTTCTCGGATACTGATCGGGAGGTCTTTTTTGGACATCAATATGGGTTTTTGTGTATGGTTAAAAGAAAATGGGTAACAAGAGGTTCAAAATAATTTTGATGGGTAAAACATTACAACTCTTGGAATCAACTTTCTTTTCCAAAATTATAAACACAAACTTCTGCCCCAGTTTTTTCTTGCTTGGGGATTTTTATTTTTTGGTACACTATGACCGAGCCATAAGGCGCCTACGTATCCTTCTTTGAGGAATCAGGTCAAACGTACTTCCCAATTCCTTTGTTTTCTTGTTGCTTTTCTTTTGTCTTTATTATCATTATTTTTTCTCCTCTCTTTTTTCTTTTATTTTCATTACTGATTCCAAAAGAGGGGTATGAAAGAATAAATAAGGCTCAAAAGGTGGAGCAAAGGTTAAAGTGTTTGGATAGAAGAAAGAATTGCCTCCGTCATTTCATTCTCCGATAAATGCCAAGTATAAACAAACAAACAACAATTACAATTAAAAGAAATCATATATAATATCTCTTAACTGCGTCAGAATTGATAGCCATGTCGACGCATCTCCCTTCGATATCTGTTAAACATAAAGCGCCATTGGACAACACTCTGGTTACAATGAATGGCCCTTGCCAGTTCGGGGCGAACTTGCCTTTTGCTTCGGCCTGATGTGGCAAGATTCGTTTCAGCACCTGCTGTCCTACTTCAAATTTTCTGGGGCACACCTTCTTGGTGTAGGCTCTTGTCATTCTCCTTTGATACAGTTGGCCATGGAATACTGCTGCCAATCTTTTTTCATCAATCAAGCTCAACTGCTCCAATTGAGCTTTGACCTATTCATCGTCATCAATCCCAGCCTCGGCGATAATCTGAAGGGATGGAATTTCAACTTCCGCCGGTATTACTGCTTCAGTTCCGTATACCAACAAATAATGAGTTGCATCTACTGAAGTACGGACAGTAGTGCGATAACCCAACAATGCAAATGGTAATTTTTCATGCCATTGTCTGGATCCTTCTACCATCTTCCTCAGTATCTTCTTTATGTTCTTGTTGGCTGCATCAACTGCTCCATTCGCCTTGGGACGATATGGTGTGGAATTACGGTGTGTAATCTTAAACTACTGACATACCTCTTTCACCAAATTGCTATTAAGATTAGCACTATTATCCGTGATGATTACCTTTGGGATTCCGAATCTACAGATGATATGGGAGTGAACAAAATCTACCACTGCCTTCTTAGTTACCAACTTGAAAGTCTTAGCTTCAACCCACTTAGTGAAATAATCGATGGTCACCAGAATGAACCTATGACCGTTGGTAGTTGTCGGCTCAATAGGTCCAATGACATCCATGCCCCAGGCAACAAATGGCCATGGTGCTGACATTGTATGTAATTTTGTTGGTGGAGAATGAATCAGATCTCCGTGTATCTAACATTGATGGCATTTCCGTACGAAACTGATACAATTGCGCCCCATAGTGAGCCAATAGTACCCTGCTCGAAGAATTTTCTTTGCCAATACATATCCGCTCATATGTGGCCCACAAACTCCAGCATGTACCTCTGTCATAACTGTCGTGGCTTGACTAGTATCTATACATCTCAGCAATCCCAAATTTGGGGTTCTTTTGTACAACACTCCTCCACTGAGGAAAAATCCATTGGCCAATCGCCGAATGGTTCTCTTTTGATCTTCGGTGGCCTGCTCCGGGTATATCCGCATCCTGAGGTATTCCTTGACATCATAGAACCATGGCTCGCCATCCATTTCTTCCTCTATCATGTTACAATAAGCATGCTGATCACGAACCTGGATATGCAACGGGTCAACATGAATTTTTTCTGGGTGGTGCAACATCGATGCTAAAGTGGCCAAAGCATCGGCAACCTCATTGTGAACCCTTGGGATGTGTATGAACTCCACTGATCGCAATCACTTGCTCAGATCGTGCAAACATTGTCGATAAGGTATGAGCTTCAAATCCCGTATTTCCCATTCACCCTGAATCTGATGCACCAGGAGGTCCGAGTCTCCCAAGACCAAGAAGTCCTGGACATCCATGTCTGCAGCTAACCTTAAACCCAAAATGCATGCCTCATATTCAGCCATGTTATTGGTACAATAGAAATGTAGCTGAGCCGTAACAGGATAATGGTGTCCTGTTTCAGAAATAAGTACCGCTCCTATTCCAACTCCTTTCGCATTCGCGGCTCCATCAAAGAAGAGCTTCCAACCTGGTTTTTCGGCCTGTTCTAGTTCATCAATGTGCATTACCTCTTCATCGGGAAAATAAGTCCTCAGTGGCTCATACTCTTCATCGATCGGGTTCTCGGCCAAATGATCGGCCAATGCCTGAGCTTTCATCGCAATTCGAGTCGAATAGATTATGTCAAACTCTGTGAGCAAAATTTCCCATTTTGCTAGTCTGCCTGTCGGCATAGGATTTTGAAAGATATACTTCAATGGATCCAAGCGTGAAATGAGGTAAGTAGTGTAGGATGACAAATAATGTTTCAACTTCTGTGCCACCCAAGTTAAGGCGCAACATGTCCTTTCCAGGTGAGTGTACTTAACCTCATAAGTTGTGAACTTCTTGCTAAGATAATAGATGGTCTGCTCTTTCCTGCCGGTGATGTCATGCTGCCCCAGTACATATCCAAATGAATTTTCCAAGACTGTTAAGTAAAGAATCAAAGGCCTTCCAAGACTGTCAAGTAACCTTTTATCTTGTCAAACGCTTCTTGACACTCATCAGTCCACTTGATCGCAGCGTCCTTCCTCAACAACTTGAAAATAGGCTCACAAGTTGTCGTGAGCTGAGCAATAAACCTGCTGATGTATTTCAGCCTTCCTAACAAACTCATCACTTTAGTCTTGTTCCTCGGAGGGGGCAAATCTTGTATGGCTTTGATCTTTGATGGGTCCAGCTCGATGCCTCGCCGACTGACTATGAATCCCAACAGTTTTCCGGATGGAACACCAAATGCACACTTGGCGGGGTTGAGCTTGAGGTTGTACCTGCGAAGCCTTTGGAAGAATTTCCTCAAATCCCTGACGTGGTCGGACTGATGCTTTGATTTTATGATCACATCATCTACATATACCTCAATCTCCTTGTGTATCATATCGTGAAACAAAGTAGTCATTGCCCTCATATAGGTTGGGCCCAGCATTCTTTAAACCAAATGGCATTACCCGGTAGCAATAAGTTCCCCAGGGTGTGATGAATGTCGTCTTTTCTGCATCTTCTTCATCCATTAGAACCTGATGATACCTGGCATAGCAATCCAAAAAAGATCCGATCTCACACTTGGCGCAATTATCGATCAAAATATGGATATTGGGTAGTGGAAAGTTATCCTTCGGACTTGCTTTGTTGAGATTGCGGTAATCAACGCATACTCTGATCTTGCCATCCTTCTTCGGTACAGGCATGACATTAGCCAACCAAACAGGATATCGAATGACCCGGATAACCTTTGCATCCAACTGTTTGGTAACCTCTTCTTTAATCTTCACACTCATATTAGTTTTGAATTTCCTCAACTTTTGCTTGACGGGAGGGAACGCTGGATCAGTGGGCAATTTGTGGACCATTAAATCAGTGCTTAACCCTGGCATGTCATCATATGACCACGCAAAAACATCTTTGTACTCAATGAGTGTTTTGATTAACTCTTCCCAGATTTTTGGCTTGAGGTGGACACTTATTTTAGTCTCTCGGATATTGTCTGTGTCCCCTAAATTGACGGCTTTTGTGTCATTCAGATTGGGTTTGGGTTTCTCTTCTAAGTAAATTAACTCCTTACTAATTTCTTCGAACGCTTCATCCTCATCATCATACTCTGATTCGTAATCTCAATCTACTTCTTGAACTATCATTTCAGAATCAGATTGATTTTTAAGACTGGGCTGAGAATTCCTTATGCACGCCATGTCATTAAGACCAGTATGAAGAGAACTGTACAGAAAAAGAAAAGAAGAAAACCAAAATTAAAATAAAATAAGGAATGAACAAGAAACTTTTTTATTTTATTGAATTACGGGATAACAAGGTTTCATACTTTGATGAACACAATAAAAATAAATCTGGATTACAACCCTGGAATAATCCAAAGACAAGAAAGAAAAATCAGAGCCCACTACTAAGACTCCCTCCGAGTAGGAAGGGGAGTAGCCATCCAATTGTTGATATTGGCCCTAGGCCCCACAAACTGTATGTCTGCCTTACTGGAACCTTCTCCAGCTTCTATCATGTTGACATCAGCGAACAACCTTTCAAAGCCTTCATTCAAATCTCCATCCGGCCCGATCAGTGGTCTGAGAACTTTGGGGACCGGCAACTTTCTGAAGCCTGCTCTGACAAATAATCTCGATAGGCGCGGGATTGGCTTAGGAAGGACCCAGACTCTTTTCTTCAACTTGCGAGCCCGCTTTACATCCGCTACGGTAGACTTGAATCCTAACCCAAAAGTATCCATGTTCTTAGGCAAGGAAACTGGCTGAACAATACCCTGTAGATCAACCCCCAAACCTTTTCCTGGTACACACCTGTTGTTTAACATTTCCGAGGCTATCATGAAGGTTGCAGCTGCTATTCTGGGAAATGGAAGGCCCCTTCCCTCGGGAATTTTGTCTACTGAGACTGCGTCAAAAACCTGGTAAACCCATGGGCCCTTGTCGTCGTCGGTTTCTATGAAGGGCACAATGGCATCACTAACGGCGCCTGTACCATCATCCCCATGTACCACAATATCTTGTCGATCCCATTCGAATTTGACCACCTGATGAAGTGTAGAAGGCACTGCTTTGGTGGCATGGATCCAGGGTCGTCCCAACAGAAGATTATATGACACCTCCACATCTAACACTTGAAACTCCATGGTGAACTCGACTGGACCAATTGTTAACTCAAGTATGATGTCACCCACTGTGTCTGTACCACCACCATCAAACCCTCGAACACAGATGTTGTTCTTGTGAATCCGGTCACCATCGACCTTTAGTTTGTTCAATGTGGCCAAAGGACAGATATTGGCACTGGAGCCATTATCAATCAGTACTCGGGTGACTACCGAGTTTTCACACTTCACAATCAAATAGAGGGACCTATTATGTTCTGTACCTTCCACGGGCAACTCATCGTCTAAAAAAGTGACCCTGTTGACCTCAAAATTTTTCTTTGCTATTTTCTCCAGATGGTTCACAGAGATCTTATCCGGAACGTGGGCTTGGTTCAGGATTTTCATCAATACCTGGCGATGCTCATCTGGATGGATCAACAAGGATAACAATGAGATCTATGCCGGGGTCTTCCTCAACTGCTCCACAATGGAGCAGTCTTGCGCCTTCATCTTCTTCAAAAACTCCTCTGTTTCTTCCTCCGTCACTGGCTTCTTTATTGTTATTGGATTGGCCCTTCTCAATTATGCGGGAGCAGAACACCTTCCCGAACGAGTTAGCCCATGGGCCTCGCATACTTGTTCCACAACCTCTTTTCCCTTATGCATCACTGTCACTTGACTGTAGCTCCATGGTACAGCTTTCTCACTTGTTACCGGCAACTGCATTACTGGCCTGATAACAACTGGTTCTACGCGGGCCGCCTTCACAACTAACACTGGTGTGCTTGGTACTCCCTGCAACACTACCTTGACCGGCTTTGGCTTCTTTGCAACAACAGACGCACCTTTCCCCATTACCATAACTGGCTTGTCATCTACCCTTCCCAACTATACCACCGCCTTTCCACTGGTCGGCTTTTCATTTGGACTGGCACGAATCATCATTACCGTTTGTGAGGGTTTCTTGGGCTCCCCTCCTTCGTGCATTAGTTCGATCATGTGGGACTCATGGTGCACCGGCAACAGGTTCTCATTGATGTTGGGTGCCTCTGGTGCCTGAACCTCGATCCTATTTGTGTCAATAAGATCTTGTACGGCAGTCTTCAACTTCCAACACTTCTCAGTATCATGCCCGGGAGCCCCCGAACAATATTCACAGCTTACCGAGTGGTCCAGATTTTTGGGCAAGGGATTTGGCAATTTGGGCTCAACAGGACTCAATAGGCCTAACTGCCTCAATTTGTGGAATAGAGTAGTATAGGTTTCTCCCAACGGAGTGAATGTTCTCGACCTCTGCACCCTTTCGTTCCTGAAAGTCTGATTTCCTCGGAAGCCTGGCCCCGAAGGATTCCTGTAGGCCCTTAATGGTGGAAATGTGCTTTGCGGAGGTGGGTATGTTTTTTGTGGAGGTGGATATGTATTCTGGGGAAATGGCGCATGCCATTGTGGGCGAGCCGGAGGCTGGGTGTAAGTTTGGGCGTGATGGACAGAGAAATGTGGTTCTTGTGGTGGATAATAGGGTTGTGGAGGGTTGTATGGAGTGTGTGGGTAATTTGGGTGATGGACTCTGGGTTGGTAGGGAGGGGAAGGACCTCTGGATCTGGACCAAGTACTTGCTTTGACTATTGCGACCTCATCTCTCTTCTTTTTCCCGAGCGCACCTCCCATGCCGCTTTGGATAGCCTGATTTATGGCCTTGATTGCCGAATAACTCATTATCTTGTTGGACCTAAGTCCCTCTTCAACCATATCGCCCATTTTTACTACTTCGTTGAAATATTTACCGATTGACGTCACCAGGTGACCAAAGTAAGTTGGCTCCAAAATTTGTAAGAAGTAGTCCACCATTTCTCCTTCCCTCATTGGTGGATCGACTCTTGCTGCTTGTTCTCTCCAATGGAATCTGAATTCCCTGAAGCTCTCTCCAGGATTTTTCTCAAGTTTCAACAGTGTGAGACGGTCAGGGACGATCTCAAGGTTATACTGGAAGTGACCTGCAAATGCTTGTGCTAGATCGTCCCAAGTATACCACCTGCTAGGATCCTGCCTCGTGTACCATTCCAGTGCGGACCCACTTAAACTTTGACCAAAATAGGCTATCAGCAGCTCATCCTTTCCACCTGCCCCTCTCATCTTACTACAGAAACCTCGTAGATGTGTCATGGGATCACCATGTCCCTCATATAGATCAAACTTTGGCATCTTAAAACCTGCTAGCAATTGAACATCGGGGAAGGGACACAGATCTTTGTAGGCCACACTAACTTGGCTGCCCAATACATGCATATTCCTGAAGGATTGCTCCAGGCTTTTCACTTTACGAAGCACTTCGTCCTGCTCCGGATTCTTAGCCGGCCTCTCAGTTTCCGCCGGGAGCTGAAGGTGAGGGGTGTAAGTGTATAGCTCGGGTGCTTTGAAGGTGAATTCGGGAGGATACTATTGGTTGTCGTGAACCTGAAACACTGGTTCATCGGACGATTTTTGCAATGTGGCAGGTGGAGGTGCCACAAAAACAAGAACAGTTGGTGGAGGAGGGTTTTGTTTAGGTGGTGGAGCTTGGGGATTATAGGAAGTTTCCCCCTGATAGTATTGGGCAATGGGGAAGCTCGTTGATGGACCAGTAGAAGGGTGTTCCAGAGTCCGAGCCGGTGAGAGGGTAGGAGTAGGGGGAAGTATTGGTGATGTTTGTCCCTTAGCCCAGGCTAAGTGCATCCCAGCTATCTCTTGTCTCAACCTGTCTACTTCCT
This sequence comes from Nicotiana tabacum, assembly GCF_000715075.1. Classification (NCBI taxonomy): domain Eukaryota; kingdom Viridiplantae; phylum Streptophyta; class Magnoliopsida; order Solanales; family Solanaceae; genus Nicotiana; species Nicotiana tabacum. The sequence continues at coordinate 110,567,033 of NC_134087.1, read as the reverse complement.
CCTTCATCATTTTCATCTCTGTCTTTTCCTCCTCAACACTTTTGTCCGAACTAGACATACTTTCCAGAATGGGCCCTTTAGATCTTATGTGGTAATGGTAATTTGCCAGAACGTTCTAACGAGCTAACTGTTTCGAAATCTCTGGATCAACAACAAACTTGTTAGCGTTAGAGTTTAACACATATTGCAATTTCACGTTGGGGATGCAATGTTCCTAAGCAGTTTAACCATTTCTATCATGTCTTTGTTCTGACTGCATGCGTCATTCCGACTTCTTTTAAGTGCCTCTAAACTTTCCTTTTTTAGTGGTGGTCGAATCTTATGTGGATTGCCTACATATCATGTCCCCGCATGAATCAGACCGGGCGTAGTTCTGCCACAAGTGCGGAAAATAAAGACACCATTTTTGGATTTTTCAATCTTTACTAGCAAAACATTTTATTACAAGACAAAACATTTTTGAAAGGAAATTGACAAACTTGATACAAACTACAGACTTTTACGCCAAAAAGGGAAATACAAACTCCAACGGACAACAGACTCTGAAGACAAGGAAAATACAGACTCAAACTATGAATGTTTCAGAGTTTTGAATTTTGGTGCCCGCTGGGCGTCGTTCGGCTTCGCCGCGGATTTTGGTGCAAGGCCCCTTTGCAGATCTTTCAAATCTTCCATGATCTGGTGGACATAAATCATTATTGAAGCAAGGAAGGTGGTGCGGGACATATCCTCACAAGCTAGGCACTTTATGGTGATGTAGTGCCCGATATCGTTGATTCTTCCCTTGATTCTGTCCCTTTCCATAAGCAATCGCTCTATTTGTTGATTCTGCATCCCCAACATTTAAGCGTTGTAAAGGAGTTGATCCTGAAACTCATTCATCTGTTTCTCCATTCGGGCCATTATATCATAGCAGTGCTTCCTATCTGCTCTGGCATCTCGGGCTTGTCTGAAGATCCGCTCTTCGAGAGTGGATATTGTTTCTCTCAATAGAGCGATGCTCCTTTCGTAATCCCTCTTCATTTGTTACATAGACCGTGCTCGCTATTCTGCCTTCTTTATCCATTTCACCTGGATTCTCGCTAAACCAACTCTAGATTTTTCCAGGTCTTCTTGATACTCGAGGACTTTCCTCTTCAGACCGTTTATGAGCTTTTCATCAGCCCGATTTATCTTCGGGTTTCTGACAGCTATTTTCATTTCCCGGATTTGAGCTTTGAGGACCTCGCCTTCCCGAGCTAATTTGTTCTTCTCTCCTTCATCAGCAGCAACTTGCACTTTGTTCTCAAATTTCAGATCCTTAATCTGTTATTTCAGCTTGCCTATTTCAGCCCGGTATTCGCGCTCTTTGGCCAACCAGTCCCACGGTTCTTGTGACGCCTCAACAAACTTTTGAATGTGAGGTTTTTTGGTTGGCCGTTCTGGCTCATCTCTTACAACATGTCTCTTCATGTACCAAGCGATAAAAGCCGGTGAGACTTCACCTCTGGATAGGTCGCGCACTCGAGTGTTTACCGTTAAATACTGGCATTCATTCCATATAGAACGAACGGTTTCCTCATGAAATTGGCCGTTGGTGCTAACCTCGATTGCATGAACACTAAGATCTTCATCTGGGTGTACCACCTGACACCTCCCTAACTGTCTCATCACCCGGTAAGGCGCATAAGGCTGAATGCCTCAGAGTCCCATTAAGAGGAAGTAAGGACCCATGGCGGGCATGTACATAATTTCTTCAATAGGAAGCCAACCCAATGTCCACCCTATTTGTGCTGTAGTGATGGCGCGAAGGCAAGATACCCAGTCTTCAAACCCTTCTGGCAATTTGAGCCCTGAAACCCTCGTGTTATATTCTTCAATGCAACCTTCATTGGTAGTATAGCTTATATACTGAGGATGATGAAACAAGTGCTCAATCATCCACATTTGCAATAACAAATTGCATCCTTCGAAAAAATCTGCCCCGGCTTTACAGGCTGTGAGAGCTCGATATATCTCGGACACTATCATAGGGGCAAGCGTGCTTTTGTTGTTGGTCATCAGGACCTTGACGACTCCAGCCACCTTCAAATCAATATTTCTGTCTTTCCGAGGAAACACCACAATGCCCAAGAACGCTACCATGAAGGCGAACCGCCTATGTTCATCCCATTTTGCTCGATTCCCTCTGCTGCAAACCCCGTTTTCCAGATCGTCAAAACCTCCTATATGCCCATACCTCTGGTATATGAACTGCAGAGTAGAAAAACCTCTATCCAACTTAGAGTACGGGACTCTCTTGCTTACCTTCAGCAGATCCATGAACTTGTGCGAATTGACGGCTCTTGGAGCAATCAGATATTTGTGCCTTAGCCCCTCAATAATGTCCATATAACCTGCTACCTCTTCTAAGGTTGGGGTGAGTTCAAAATCCGAGAAGTGGAATACGTTGTGGGCCGGGTCCCAAAATGTAACCAAACCCTTTATGATGTCACATCTGGGTTTGACGTTCAACAAACTGGCGAGACCTCCCAAATGTAGTTTGATCTTATCTCGCTCTGACTTTTCCAAATCCTCCCACCACAAATGTAACTCCAAAGGGATCTTGCTCCTAACTGTTACCGGCAAACTTGGACCCGGGCTCATTCTGTATGTTTGTCTGGGGTGATTAACACTCATTGGACTCAAAGAAAAAAAAACTAAAATTGACACATATTTAAATAAAACTCCGGTCTTGTCAATATGGCCTTTCAGCACTTCGAAGAAGATTTAAAGGTTGTGTTTTACCAACCGGACAAAACCTTGAAAATGACCAAAAGTGGCTATTTTCGCAAAAACAGCCTTCCGGCGTCTTTTTAGGGACATTTGGCTATTTTTGGAAGAATGGAATGACCCGACTTATTTATGACGAAAGATTAAAACTTTTGACATTTTTTTTGGCTATTTTTGCAAAAGGGAGGTTGGACCCGATGAGGGCTGCCTACGTATCTCACATCCTGTGAGAATCAAACCGGCGTAGTTCGGGCCAGGACAACAAACTAATTCTGACAACAAGACTTGTTTAAACAAATTACACTAAAAAATATCATTTTCACAAAATTTTGGCAGAGTTCGCCGGTAACTCAGAATTATCTCTCTATACTGCTTTTTTTTCTTTTTTTTTCCAGTATTTTCATAAGCCGGTCAGCATGCAAGTCTGCAGCAAATAAATGCATAAAACAAACATGATGCAGCAGGATGGTCTTTTTTATTTCAGGTCGCTTGTCCTAGACGGACCCAACCCCTGTGTTGAGTCCCCTAAGTCAAGTGCACATGATGCAAATAAGCGCTCCTACTAGGGATCCGGCATGAGGTTTTGTTATACTAGGTTTATCCTGGGTGTTTGTTCTAGACCTGGCTTACTCTAGCGGACAACTCGAGCCGAGGATGGGAACTGCGTACCGGTAACCAAAAGATCATCCGGTTTTGCAACTCCTCCGAATCCTCGTTCTATTTTGGGATAGAACACTAACAGAAAGAAGTCACGACCAGCGTGCACTCCTCAAGAGAGAGAAGAGAGGGATTTCGTAGCAGTTTATATATACAGTTCAGATAATATCAAAGCGGTAAAAAGCAACATTTTAGCACATTAGGACCAAACATGTAATAAAGCCAGATAATAAACAAAGCCAAATATAACAATTATTTTAAGCTCGAACTCTTGAACCCTGAACCAGAGATTCTGGGTTCGTCTCCCCAGTAGAGTCGTCAGAGCTGTCACACATCCTTTCTCTGCTACACCCCCGCTAAGGGACGTAAAGGGAGTTTTTTCCGATTAAAGGACAATCGAAACGAGATTTATTTATTTATTTCAGAGTCGCCACTTGGGAGATTTATGGTGTCCCAAGTCACCGGTTTTAATCCCGAATCGAGGAAAAGAATGACTCTGTTTAACAGTCCGCGCACCAGAAATCCGGATAAGAAATTCTGTTAACCCGGGAGAAGGTGTTAGGCATTCCCGAGTTCCTTGGTTCTAGCACGGTCGCTCAACTGTCATATTCAGCTTAATTATCTGATTTTATACAATTATGAACCTATGTACAAATTTTAATTGTTTACCGCTTTTGTTATTATTTATTCGAAAAATTGCAACGTCGTGAGAATGCATCTCGAATTGCGCCACATAAATGTACCCGCAATTTTCGATACGTTCCAACTTCGTTGAGATTTGGATTTGGGTCACATAAATGTGCACCCGGGTTTACGAAGATAACATTATTAAATACGCGCATAAAGATACTAACGCGTTGTTATTTTGAGAAAAAGCCGTAAAGTTTGCTATGCGGCCTATCTCGAAATCTAATCATTTAAAATAACTGTCCGTTGAGGGCCCCACAGTTTGTGTATTCTTATTTGTCGAGGCTCGTCTCATTCATTATTTAAAAGGAATTTGCAACATCGTGGAAATGCATCTCGAACCACATCACAATCAATGTACCCGTGATTAGCGACACTTTTCGATTCCGTTGAGATTTGGATTTGGGTCACATAAATGCGCACCCAAATTTACGAAAATAACTTTATTAAAATATTGCCCTTAAAAGCCACTACGCATTTTTAACTTTGCGAGGCCATGAAAAAATTCTTCTTTATGGCACACCTCGATTTCTAAAGGATTAAAGTAATTAAGTGAGGGCCATAATTGTTGGCTTGGCTAATATGGCACATCTTAAACCAATCGCAAGAGCCTAATTAATTAAGGAGAGCTTAAAGGAATTCTAATTATTTTAGGCTAATGTTCAAGCTAACTTAATAACTATTGGGCTTGTGTTAAATTGAAGCTAAGCGTTCAGCTGAATGGCATTGGGCTGGCAGCTGACCCAAATGAGTTGCAAGGCTATACATTCCTTGTTTCATAATGGCCTTATGGCTTAAACAATTATCGAAACGGCTTATTAACAGGATAATTCGGAATCAAAATCAGTGCAACCAAACAAATATTATATGACATCATTCAAAATCTCAAGTTCGTTCGCCTCTGTTTTCGTCACTTATTAGACATGAGCTTTTTTTTTGTAATTTGTAACAATAATCAACTAGTGTTCAAGTATAAAGAAGTGGGTTGTTATATTTCTTTTTTAATGGATTTTGTTGCCTGGACTTCTGGAAAGAATATGGTATAGAAATAGAAGCAATAGATTGTACCCTTTGTCAATTAGCAGTAAGCAATAAATCAGAAACATATTTCAATCAGTCACCAAGGTGGAGCCATAATAGGAATCAAACTTCCAACTAATCAAGAAGGCCAACAAAACCTTATAACAATTGAGTTCTACCTAAAGATCACCAACAAACAGATACGCTAAACAATGGCTGAATACGTTCTAATGCCAACAATTACAAAATCATCCTTTAAGTAAACTCACTCTTAAAATACCGGCGCAGCAGTTATAACCACAAACTCTAACTCAAATCATGTTTAGGTGAGGCGAACTGACAACCTAGCAGCTCAAATTTGTAAACTAATAGCATGTCAACATGAGCATAGCAATTTATTTAGCTCTTAATTACAATCCGTATGTCTTCACTATTCACATAATACAAAACACATATCCAATACCGACTAGGTATAATTAACTAACAATTCATCTAATTGTAAACAACAGGCAACCTACAAATGAACACAAATCTGTGAATACTTCCATTTTTCAACTTTCAAAGAGCTACATCAAGGCGATTCGAAAAGTGTACCTGGATTGGAAAAAAACAGGACAAGAAGAAGGAAGAAAAGGATCAGCAGCAGCAGTAGTAACAAACAGCAGTTACAACAGCAGTGCAACAACAAAATCAACAGCTATAAACCTCCCCAAGTATAGAGCAGAAGTATTAAGAAGAAACGTTCTAGTTATTTCAAGTTCTAAGTGATGCAATGAAAACAATGGCTATTCTTTTCAACTCCCAAGCTCTCAAAAAATCCCTCTTTTTCAGTCCTCCCTTCTTTTTTTCCTCAATCTGCCCTCTTATACAGACCTTCCCTCCTTTCAAACTTACTGCCCGACCCCCTTCTCCCACTAAAAATCTGAATTTTTCCACTTAAAATCCCACTAAGGAAAACTTTTCCTTATTTTCAGCCCCCCATTCCCTTTTGTTCCCCATTACCACATTAATTTAAAGACACTAATATCCCACTAATCAAAACACTAACATTAAAATATTATCCTAACTGTTTCATTCCCAAATCACCCCTGAAACCCCTTAATATTACTGCCCTAATACAATTATTCAACTGTATTAAAACTTTTAATTCTAAAATCTGTTCAAACTAGCAATTATCTAAAACGAATTTCGATTAACAGCTATAATCAATTCTCCTAACAAACTGAATGATTAAGGTCGAGTTCCCATTGAAACCCATGGACTGAATTTGAATCACAACACAGAACTCAACAGAATCATTATAACTGAAATTGAAACTGAACCAAAAATGAACATGAATGCAGGTAACATGAATGCAGGTTCATTGTCAACCTATTGACAATGCCCTGAAGCTAAATGTCCACAGATCGAGCACACACAACATTCGACCTTAAATCATTTTACGAAACTACTGATAAAACTTGACTTAATCGATGATAACTGATTAAACGATTGCCTACAACAATTGACAACAATTACTCAGAAATAGATAATCAGGCCATTCAAGTAACAATGGCAAGAACAGGGATTTATAATAAAGCTAAACTAATCGACAAACTTATTCGAATCGACTACACAACCTATAATTAACAACGAACAGAAACAAATTCGATCAAATAAAAGGTCTGAGGGAGAAGAACTAGACAATCGACAAAAGAAATTGAAAAACCAATAAAACTAAACTAAATAAATAAACAGAATAAACAAACACAAACTGAGACAAATATGAAATGGAAAATACCTCAAGAACTCGGGACCTGGAGGACCCTGAATCGAACTCAAACTCGAACTTTTTGAGGTCGAACTGACCTTAATCGAGTGTTCTCAACTGAGAACACTTCGACTAAAGTTGGTTAGACCCCAAACCCTCCTTTAGTTGGGACAGATTTCACCCTCTGTCTTGCTAGGGTTCTTGGGGGTTTGATTTGGGGTTCGAACGGTTCTGGTCAGATTCGAACCAAACCCACGGTGGTTTGGTGACGACGTAGGTCAGGGACATGCCTGGTATGAGTTTGGGACTGGTTGGGGTAGATCTAGGTCCTGCTCGAATCTTCGATTGAAGATTAGAGAAGTTAGAGGTTGATTTGAGGCAAGCAATCAACAGATCCGTAACGAGGGTGGTCAAGAGGTGCCTTGGTGTGAGTTTAAGGCGGATTGGGGTAGGTCCAGGCTTTGCTCGAATCTTCAAAGGAAGATTCGAGAAGTTTGAGGATGATTCGAAACAAACGGGTACTGGATTTGGATTGGGGGTGGTTAGGAGGTTCAGGGGTCCCTTTCGGGGAAAGGAAAGAAGGACTTATCTGTAATACATGCGGACTTCAATGAACATGACATGTCTTTTGGACTGGATGCCTGATCTGTGTAAACCGTCCGACTCTCAGAAATTCATCACAATGTTTTCCTCAAAATCGAGAAACCTTGCCAGGACTCTGTCGGTGCCGATGGCTGTGAGGATCTTCTTTTCGATCAAGGGCGCCCTTTGCGGGTTTTCACGAGCTGATCTCTCTCATTTTTCTTCTCGCCTTATTGTGCTCTTTACGAGTTTTCAATAACAAGACTCTCTTATTTTTCATTTCTCTTCTTATCATCGCCTCATGGTGCCCGTGTGGGTTTTCACCAATAAGACTCTCTCATTTTATTTCTCTCATTTTTATTGCATCGGATCTAAGTAGTCGTATAATCTGATCCTTGAACATTCTCACTGATTGATCGGAAGGACTTGAAAGGATTTGGGTAAAAATGATTTGGATCGAATTACAACTTTGGAATAGTGCTGTATTCTGGGCCGCGCCCGGGCCTTCGTGGGCCCGGGATTCATGGGCCTGGGCTTTGTGGGCCTGGGCTCTGGAGGTCCCGGGCTTCTTGGTCTCAACGGGTGGAACCGGCCCGTGACGGGCCTAAGCCCACATGGTCCTGGGCTTAACGGGCCGGGCTCGTGGGCTTCGCGGGCCTAGCGGTTTTTTTTTAAGGCAATTTCTTGTAGTATCATGGCTATATTAAAAATATATATGTAGTATATATGTAGATCTAATTATTAATGTGCTTGACGAAAAAGAAAAATAACAAAACAATAGTAAAACACTAAATTGTCATGCATAATATATTGTCTTGTAGTATATATATTGTATCTTATGTATATATATTCGCATAATATATTTTCTTGTAGTATATATATTGTATCTTATGTATATATATTCTCTTATATATTTTCTTGTAGTATATATATTGTATCTTATGTATATATATTCGCATAATATATTGTCTTGTAGTATATATATTGTATCTTATGTATATATATTCTCTTATATATTTTCTTGTAGTATATATATTGTATCTTATGTATATATATTCGCATAATATATTGTCTTGTAGTATATATATTGTATCTTATGTATATATATTCTCTTATATATTTTCTTGTAGTATATATATTGTATCTTATGTATATATATTCTCTTATATATTTTCTTGTAGTATATATATTGTATCTTATGTATATATATTCGCATAATATATTTTCTTGTAGTATATATATTGTATCTTATGTATATATATTCGCATAATATATTGTCTTGTAGTATATATATTGTATCTTATGTATATATATTCGCATAATATATTGTCTTGTAGTATATATATTGTATCTTATGTATATATATTCTCTTATATATTTTCTTGTAGTATATATATTGTATCTTATGTATATATTGTAGCTTATAAATAATTCTAAGTAAAGACAAAGAAATATTGCGAAAAGATATTCAAGGGTAGATTTTCTTGTAGTATATATATTGTATCTTATGTATATATATTCTCTTATATATTTTCTTGTTGTATATATATTGTATCTTATGTATATATTGTAGCTTATAAATAATTCTAAGTAAAGACAAAGAAATATTGCGAAAAAATATTCAAGGGTAGAAGCAATAAATTTTATTACCAAAAATGGCATATCTTTCTTAGTCATCCTTCCCCCAATGGAATGAGCACAACAAGGTACTAATACCACCATTAGAAGGAAAAAAACTAAGAAAGATGTTCCAAAATACAAGTTACATATTAGTCTATGTATTATCTCTAACAAATCTCATAAATCCTTCAAGGTTCGGAGGAGGTTGCGTTGGTGGTGGTGGAAAAGAAGCTTGTTCATCACCACTTCCGGCGAAGCTGAATCCTCCGCAAGTTCCGCTATCATTTCTTCATAAGCTTCATCTATCGCCGGTTGTGCTTCTGCAATTCCAAAGTTTCTTCTTTTCGAGCGGATCCAATCTCTAAACAGTACTGATTTTTCCAAGCTATCCCTCATAGACGCTCTATGATCACCTATTTGCAGTCTTTCTTGACTGAAAGTGCTCTCTGATGCAACAGTTGAAGCTTGAATTGATAAAATATCCCAAGCCATCCTTGCAAGAACCGAAAAATATTTTTCCCTTGCCTTCCACCATTCCAAAAGATCAAAAGAGCCGTCTGGATTCTCCTTTTCAAGTCCCTGAGACAAATAAACTTGAAGCTCATTTAGATGTAAAGTTTCATCATAATTATCACCTTGAGAACCCCTGAACTCCGTCCAAGATTTAAGAGCTTTTAAGCCCACAACTCTTTTAGACGATTGTGAGCTAGACGAAGTAGGGGTTGGAATAGTTGGCCTAGCATGCTCTAAGGCAAGTTGATAAGCATTATAAACTGTTTGAGCATTAATTTTAATTGAAGCTTTTGCATCTGCAAGTGTAGCAATTTCCTCATTTGAAAGATCTAAAGCCTTATAAATATTTGAATACCAAAAATGAGGACCTCCCAATTTCATTGTAGGATTTAGCATTGCAGCAAGACTATAAATAGGAGGGATAGGAAAAAAATATTTTTTAAACTTTTGTTTCATTTCATTTATAGCAAGTTCATAAATGTCCCCACCCTCACCAAATTTAACAAACAAATCACATAGTGCTGCAATATAAACTAAACAGTTTGAAATAGTAGGATAATATTGCCCAGAAAATGCATTTGTAGCAATTTGAAAATGTTCTAAAAAATCTAAAAGAATTTTAACATTCGTCCAATCTTGAGTAGTAAGCATTGCATCATCATCCTCACTACCTACCCGAGAATTAAATGTTGCATTAATTGGGTTTCTATATTCATAGGCAACTACTAAACTTTCGTACATACAATTCCATCTAGTCGGGCAAGGTTTAGGAACCTTTCTTTCTCTAAGGCCATATTCATCACATTTTTTAAAATACTCTCTAAGTCTACTTCTACGGTTTGAATAAAAAAGCCAATTAAGAGCCATTCTAACCTTTTCAATTTCTATGTTTAAAATTCGCATACCATCACCGACAATTAAATGATAAATATGACAAATACATCTAACATGGAAAATATTAGTAAATGCAGGATTTAGTGTTGTTGTAAGCATGCCTATAGCACTAGTGTTACTAGAAGCATTACCCATAAAAATTGCCATTATTTTTTCGCTAAAGCAAAAATATCTACAAATATCTGCAACAGTGTTAGCTATAAACTTACCTGTGTGACGCGAATTAATTATTCTATATGCAATTATGCGTTTTTGCATTATCCATTCCTCATCTATCCAATGACTTGTAACAGTTAGATAATCACAATCATTACCACTTCTACCAATATCAGTAGTAATAGAAATCCGATTAGGTATATGAGTAAATAAATACCGCAAATATTGTTCATATTCATGTTTGAATTTATAAATATCACTCTTAACTATTGCGCGAGGCCAACCTTTATAAGTAGGATTAAAAACTCTTCTAATATAATGAACCCAATTAGGATTAGAAGCAAAAGTATAAGGTAAGCACATAACAGTAATCATCTTTGCTAATTCTTCACGATCTCTATTTGGATCGTAATATAAAATACCTCCGGTGACAGTGTTAATTCCTGGTTGAACTAGATTTGAACCTATACTAGGGTTAACCGCAGAATCTACACTTGTCCCCTCTAGCTGCGCTTTTATTTGAAAAAATCTAGCCTTATCTCTAGGGTGTGTTTTTATGTGCCTAGTCAAACTACCCGTGCCGCTACGGTCTCCAGTATATTTATGCGACATTAATTTCCCACAAGTTTTACACTTAGCCTTATTTTGTTCTCTTACTTGAGTAAAAAAATTCCAAACTAATGATGTTTCTAGGCGTTTAGCAGGTTCTCTATTAAAAGTAGGAGTTTCTACAGGTGGGTCGACCGGTGCATCAGTTGGGTTATTAAGAGGACTAGTAGGTGTATCATCTAAATCCGGTGCTTGGGTTTCATCATCATCCTCATTTTCCTCATTATTTTCTAAGATGGTTTCATTAGGATAAAGAGCATTCATAATTTCATCATCTAATCTTTCACCCGGTGCAACATTATGGTAAAATTCACTATCGGTAAATTGAAAACAAGGGTGATCACTATCAAGAATTAAAGAAGGAGGAGGACGTCTAGGTTGGCGACTACTTTCAACTTGCTTATCTTTTCTAGGTCGGGGAGCCGGGGGAAGGGTAGTTGGTTGGCCACTACTTTCACCGGTTTTATCTTTTCCTTTACCAAACATTTTTTTCAAAGAAAATGCCATATTAATTATAATTATGCAATCTAAACCACACAAAAATATATTCTTAAAACGTAAGAGTTGAAACGAGTTTACCGGATTGCCGAACAACTTCTTGAAAATTAAAAATCGTTGAACACTTGAAAACTTCAATTCAACAACTTCACAATTTTTTACGAAATTTCAACAATAGATTAAGTAATTGTAGTAGAGAGATTGAGAGAGATTGAGAGATATTGATGAATTGGTGAATAAAAATAAAAGAATGAGGGGGTATTTATAGTTAAAAAATGGGAAAAAGTGTAATTATATAAAGTTTGGGGTTAAAATAAAGTTTGGGGGCCAAATGGCCATTTTCTAAACTACCAAACGGTCAAAAAAGCCCCAAACGGCTACTTTTTAAATATGGCCGTTGGCTGTTTTTTTTTAAAAAAAATAAATAAATTATAGTCGTTAGGCCCGCTGGGCCCGGACCATGCCCGCCAGCCGGTCCCAGGCTAAACGGTCCCGGGCTCGTGGGCTTACAAAACAAGACCAGCCCGCCACGGGCTTTAAGAGACCACCAGGACCGGCCCACCAGGCCCGTGAGGCCCGTTAAAACCGCGGGCCCGGTCCGGTCCGGTTCGGGACCGGCCCACAGTGCAGCATTACTTTGGAACCATTCAGGCGGGATCATCGCCGGACCATTACAACATCTGCCCCAGTTTCACTTTTGGGGGAATTTGAATTTTTATTTTGGTGTGACTGAACCCTAGAGAGAGGTTGCCTACGTATCCTTTCGGAATCAAGTCGAACGTAGTTCAGGGAACTTTTTTTTTCTTTCGTTTTTGTGTTTTGTTTTGTTTGCTCTTTCTTTTTCCTTTCCTTTTCCTCTTTTGTTTTTCTTTTTCTTTGTCTTTTCTTCCTCTCTTTTTTTGTACATTTTTTTTCTTCTTCATTTTTCATTTCATTTTTCAATAACACTTTTAGGTTCCAAAGAGGGTGATCAAAGAATGGGAGCCGACTCAAAGGGTTTGCAAAGGGTTGATAGTGTTTCGTTAGCGAGAATGAAAGCCTTCGTCATCCCAATTGGAGAATATTAGTACTATATGGAGGATCCCACATAGTACCTTTTGACTGCATTTGCATTGACAGTTATTTCAGGGACATTTCCTTCGATGTGTCCCAAGTGCGACGCACTCTTTTGGTAGTACTCTTGTTGCAATGTACAGACCTTTCCAATCCGGGAACCAATTTTCCTTCAGTTGTTCCAAATCTTTGTTTTATTTCCTTAAACTTTATCTTCATTGCGATCTAATCCTTGATTCATTATTTCAAGGCCTGACAGCTTTTAGGATCTGGGCATGAAGTCCGCAAGCATGTCATCTTATTGAAATCTGCATTTAACAGAACTAAAAAGAGAATAAGAAAGAAAAATGATAAGATTAAGAAAAGAGACATTCCTGGAAAATGAAATATTAATTTCATTTGATTTTTTGATTTTTGATTTTTTTTTTCAATTTTTTTGAAGATAGAAGGGTTTGGACCAGAAAGTAAGACAATAAGGTAAAACATCCGGATCACACCCTGAGATAATCCGGGTGCAAAAAGGATAGCAAGACTGGCCACTAAGACTCCCGTTTGATGGGGAACTTTCATGCTTGACGACCATTTTTGGATTTTCTTCTATCTCGGCAAAGGCTGCAACGGCCTTCAGTGCCGGATCAAATTCCTCATCTTCACAAATCATTCTGACCATTGGCCCAATGTTGTGGGCAGACAACAGATTGTTCATCACATCAGAAGCTTCTTCATCCCGAAATACGATTCTTTCAGTTTCAATCAAATCTTCAACTAACCTTTTGAGGGTCCAACGGTCCTCTGTACTGTGTCCCACTGCTCTAGAGTGGTATTCACATCTAGCATCAACTTGGTGCGAGGGGGACTCGGGGTTCGGCCATTTCGGGGCCACTAGCTACAATAGATCTAGCCTGATTAGCTTTTGGAACAAGCTTGAATACAATTCACCAATAGGGGTGAACTGATTCTTTCTGAAAGGCTCTCTTGGGCGAGGATTGTATCGGAGATCATTTGGTTGGGGATTATATGGAGCTAGGTAAGGATGTGCATTTCTGGGAGGTGGAGCTCGATTTTGTGTATAATGTTGTGGCCACTTGCAAGGTTGCGTGTTTCATCACTGCATACCAACAAAACCAACCACCTGAACAGAACCTCACTAATTTGCTCACACCACAACCTCGTTAGTTTTGAGACATTTAACACATAGAAAATCGCACGTTAGGGATGCAATGCACCTAATAGTTAAACGTTTTTACCATGTGTTTGAATGGTTGCATGTTTCATCCCGGCCTTATCTAACTCTTTAAGTATGTACCTCTTTATTTCTACCTCTATTTAATCACTCTTGATTTTTTTCGTCTCTGTCGCTTTTTATTTTTTTGGCATTCTCCTTTCTTTTTTTTGGTCACTCTTTTATTTTTTGCCACTCTTTTTTTTTTCTTTTTTTTTCTTTTCTTTCTTTTTTTTTTAGTTTATTTTTTCCTCAGTTAATTTTATGGTTATGATCGAATCCGATGGGGATTGCCTACGTATCATGACGCCACATGAATCAGATCATTACGTAGTTCAGAAGAAATCAGGAATAAAGTACACAAACTAACTCTCGTTTTTTACTCATATACAAATAACTCCACGAAAGCTCCTAACAAGGAAAGTATTTTTGGATTTTTTTTTAGTAGAAAGAAAGAATTTTTTTTTATTTCAATTTTTTTATTGAATCGTTGAAAGTAAGACTTCTAAAGAAGAGCAATTTTTTTTTTTGAAATTCGATTTTTTTTCAATTTGTTTGTGGAATTGTTGAAAGAACGAATCAAAAAAAAGATTTTTTTTTCGTTTTTAAAGTTTCTTTTTTTCTTAATTTTTTTGGAATTTTTGAAATAAACACTTCTAAAGAAGAAATAAAATATTTTTGAATTTTGCAACTTTTTCTTTCCATTTTCGAAAGAAAAACTTTTGAAGCAGAAAAAAAAATATTTTGGCATTCAACTATTTTTTTTTTGGAATTTTCGATTTTTTTTTCTTTTTCATTTATTTATTTTTTGTGATTTTTGAAGGAAAAAAAATCTGATTTTGATTTTTTTTTTGAGGAAGAAAGACTTATAAAAGAAAAAGGAAGAAAATACTTTTGAATTTTCTTTTGATGATTTTTTTATATTTTTTTAAAATTGGGGTCTCTAAGAAATGATTTTCTAAAGAAGGAAGTAAAGGGAAATATATTTGGATTTTATTTTTGAAAATTGGGAGCCGGAACCGATGAGGTTTGCCTACGTATCTCAGATCCGATGAGAATCAGACCCGCGTAGTTCGGTCAAACTGGATACCTTTTTTTAATAATTCTGCTACACTAATTTTCTAAAGCCGGTCGACAATGCAAGTAAGCCTTCCAAATGATGTATCAAGTAGCACATACGTGAACATAATGGTCTCAAATAGGATACCTGTCTTATACGGACTCGGCCCCTGTACCGAGTTTCGCTAAGTCAAATGCATGTGATGCACATAGCGCGAACCTACAAGGAAAAATCCGGTATGAGGTTTGTTCTCCTAGGTTTAAATCTTGGTGGAAAAGGTGTCTAGACTGGCTTACTCGAGCGGACAACTCGAGCCGAGGAGGGTCAGTGTACCGGTAGCATTGCTTTCCGGCTTAACTGGTGGTGCTCCCCGCCTAAAATAGGTGTGACTAAAATCCTTCACCGGGTGACAAACACCTCGGCTATCTCAAAGAAAGCGGGCTATGTCAAGCAAATGCCCAATTTTAATTCAAGAAAACTCAGAGGGGGTGCGTGAAAAGACAGTTTATATGTACCGTTCAAAAATATCAAAGCGGTAAAAAGCAAACAAGTGGCACATTATACCCAAATAAATCACAGTATATACAAAATTAATAAAGCCAAATAAAAGTCAACATGTACAAGCTCGAATTCTGGTTGTCCCCAGCAGAGTCGCCAGAGCTGTCACACCCCTTTTCTACCCCTCAAAATAATAATAATATGTGTATGGGCCAAAGAGTTTTTCCAATTAAAGTGACAAAATTTGAATAGGGATTATTTTATTGTTCAGAGTCGCCACTTAGAATTGATTTTTTCGGTGTTCCAAGTCACCATTTATTTGGATCCCTAGTCAAAGGAAGGTTTGACTCTATTTTAATCGGTCCGCGAAAATAAAGTTTGGGTAAGGAATTCTGTTGACCGGGGAGAAGGTATAAGGCATTCCCCGAGTCCCGTGATTCTAGCACGGTCGCTTTATTGACTTAAACTTGGCTTGAATTAATTTTGGACAAACTGTGATTTATATTATTTTCATGTTTTACCTATCCTCTTTTATCTCTTGATTATTAGAAAAAATTAAAGAATATTTTTGAATAATAAGATGTCATAACCACACTACGCAAGCGAATGTGTGATCGACGAAATTTATTATTTAGTCATAACGACGCTACGCAAGAGAATCCGCAGTCATGACAGACGATTGTTAGCACGTTATTTACTTTTGAAAAATTGCTGCAATTGTGTTGGAGGAAACATTAACCCTCTTTTTTCAGAAAATTTATTAAATGTCACTACCACGCTACGCAAGTGAATCCGTGATTATGACAAAAGATTTATAAATTAATTAAAACTATTGAATATGACATGAAATTGATGAATTAACTTATTAAAAGTTAAGCGTCACGCTACACAAGTGAGTCCGTGAAGTTAAAGCGCACCTACTACTTGCCTAACGTTTAAATTAATTAAAGGGAAACTAGTTAATTAAAATAGTAGAAAAATCTGATATTATTATTATTATTATTTCGAGCTTTATAGTTGGGAAAAATTATGCAAATAAATGTTGGACCAACTTTATCTATTTTAAAAGAAATGAGCCAACTTTTGTTTAAAAAAAAAATGGGCCAGATTGTATGGAGTTTTTGGGCTGCTGGAATTTATTATTAAAATGAGCCAAGAAATGAATTTCAATTAGTCCAAAGCTATATAGAAGAAAAGGGGTAATTTTGTTGTTTAAAGGTAAATGGGCTAACTTTTATCTTTGATTCAACAAGGCCCAAAGTTGATACAATCTTAACTTTTTACTTAGTTTGAGTTCATGACCATTAACTACATAGTCACAATTGTATAAACGTCCACTTTACAAAAATAGCCATTTTTGCAAATCCGGCAAAATGGCCAGATTCACAAAGATATTATCACAGCATTCCTAGAAGCATATGTTGGCAGTGAAATTTCAGCAACTAAAACGAACTCATGCTATGTGTTATACACCTAAAGTCATTCATGGCATACTTAGCATTGTTACTCGGATATAATAGCTTGAAAACATGCTTAAAAATCCATAAACGACTTACATATCTCATTCAAAAACTTACAACTCAATATTCAAGTATTATGAAGGACTATATTCACATTATCATATGCTTGATACATAACAATAACATACAAGCTCTTTTGTTGTCAAACTATTCATCACATCAAACACATTTAAATGGTGCAGCATGTTCAAGTTGTTCCCATTGCTGAAAATACGTACATTACGAGTCTTAAAAGATTACCTGGTAGCAAAAGAATAAATAGTAGTTCAGCAACTAAAGCAGCATAAAACCAGCAGCAAAACCAGCAGCAAATCTGTGCTAAAACAACCCGAAAACTTAGAGAGGGAACCCAGAAACGAACTCTAAAGAGGACTTATACTTTTTTAAAAGTTTGCACTCTAAGATTCACTCCCAAAGCTCACCATTTCAGCTTACTTTTCATGTGTTCAACTGCTGAATTTTTTTTTTGTTTTTGTGACAAAGCAATTATAAAAAATGCCCCCTGGAAGTGTGATGGAGTCCCCCCAAAGTGAGGAAAGGGCAGCCCTTAAATAGGCAAATTTGGACAGATTTTGATTCACCAAATGTCTGTCCGACAAAAACTGACATTGTTTGCTAAACACTGTTCAAAATCTGTCCAAAGGTCAAAGGAAATCTACTATGCCAGAAATAAAGATAAAAAAATATCATTTCAGCCACCCTAACTAGTAAAAGTAGGCTACTAGCATCCTATTTTGTGATAAAATAACATAAACTTTAGATTTTAACAACATCAATATCACCCTGTTGATTCAAACTAAACCAAGTATTAAAACATGTAATTAAACTTCACACATGTGTTATGAACCAATCGTAAGCAAACAAAAATTAACTATTAAAGCCAAATGAAACGCACGCTATCGCTGGAGCGATTTAATAAAGCCAACTAGACAAACATAATAAAAAATGGATTAAATGAAGAAACAAGATAGAAACTAACTTTAACTAAAAAAATCAAAAAATTAATAACGGGGCAGGATTACGATTTTACGATATACTCTCAAGCATTTCCTCACTACCTTACTTTAATCAACACGAAGCTATTTTACTATTTCAACAAGTGCAAAAACAGAAAATTTAACATTCCAAAACTTCAAAAACTAATGCTAAAATAATTAATAATAAAAAATAAAATCTGAAAAATAAAAATAAAAATAAAAAATCAGCCATGAAAAAGAATAGGATTTTACCATTTTACAATTCAAGTGGCCGAAAAAATGGTGGTATGCCAAAAGAGGGTGTTCGGGGAAGTCGCCGGAATTTGGCCAGATTTTGGTCGCCGGATTTTCAGGGTGAAATTGGCATCAATAGCTAGGTCTTGAGGAGCTCTATCCATTGATGTAGGTATTGTGGGGTGGTAATGGTTGGAGCTTCGATAATTTGGGCAAAAAAGTGACGGGAAAGTTTCCTAGATCTAAGATTCAAGGAGTTTGAGGGATTTTTGAAGGATTTGGTTTGGAGATATGGAAAGAGGAAGTTGTGGAGATTACATTGTGTGAATTTGGAGGTGTTTGGAGGTGGTCCGCCGGCGGCGATGGGGCGGCGGCAGTGGCTTTGAGGGAGAGAGAAGAGAGAGTGATGAGAGGGAAAGAAGAGAGAGGAAATAATGGGGAAATGGGGCAAATTTTTAGGGATTTTAGGCTTTAAATACCTAGGATGAAGATCAAACTAGGACTGTTGGATTAAATCAAGATGGGTGGATGAGATTGAATCTTGTCACTTAACCAAAACGACGTAGTTTCACGACAAAACTATGTCGTTTTAAGCTCTTCTTGACAGCCCCCTTTTGGACCGGGTTTGGGCTCTTTGGGCTCAATTTTTGAGCCAATTTTGGCACAATTTTAATTAAATTACACTAGCCCAAACCCTACCCCATTTATCAAACTATTACTCAACTCTTAAAACCTATACATACACAAATAAGAACAAACACACACACACACATACATATATTATATATATAAGGCGAAAATTAGGCATTTACAAATCCGTCGAACCTCGCCATTCAATCCGTGGCATTACCGGCATAGCCAACATCGCCGTCCTAGCACAACAACCCAGAATAACACGGCATGGAGACAACCAGTCCATACCCGATATCACTCCAAAATCTAGCATACTAAGCAACAAGGATCCACTCGGGTCTCTAAACCACCAATAGTTACCACACAAGACCGATATACACGGTCCACAACCACGACCTAACCTGTTTATGAGAACTCCCAGTCTCCAAATCCATACAGCACACGAATCACCTTATCCGATCCCAACTCCACCGTCTGAATATACAACACACCTCTAATACCCAATCATCCCACGAGAGGTACTCCTATAATTCTTCTGTGGCACCAAGCAAACTTGAATATCAGCAGCCGATCTAATAAGAGAGTGTTGCAATACTAATGAAGTATCCTCAACTCAAACACATCGCCCTTTCTAAAATTTATACCCTCATCAAGCCACACCAATTAGTGATCTCATTTATCTAGTCATCTGAAACTGTCCATGCTACCTAAGAATTTGTGACCTTCCTTTCAAAACTGAACCGTGACCTTACACATGCAAATCTCAATCCTACACAAGCATATCCATTCAATATTGCATATACCATACCATCCTAGGATAAACATGAGAACTTCATATCCATTCAGAGCCACAAGCAACTACGTACTCAACTAGCCAAGACTTTCCATTGATCCCATCTAGAAGAAAATCACTATACATCCCATGCACCTCACGCTCGTAGAAAATATACACCTTCAAACTATGGTAGAAGCAAGCCATCGAAACCTAAGAGCATTTCCACGAAACACCTGTAGAAACTCATTACCTCATAAGCACCCAAAGAACTAATCATATCCTTACCATGCTGATCTGGCCTACTACCAAGCTATCTCATCTATCCAAGTTCCTTTTGATTTACCTTCAACTTGATACTTCTTCTCACTATAACACTATAATCCTCGATCCAATCTTGCTAGACGAGACCCAAGCATAAAGCCACACCGTCCTATGGTCCATAAGCCGCTGACTACTCTCTCAAATATCCCCAAAAGCACCACATTCAAAGTACTTTCCCCGAAGAAACTTCCTGCGAATCTAAAGCCATTACCTTCACCTTCCTGATACTGATGTGTAGAATCCATAATGATATAGAAATACTTCGAGTCGTGACACCTTCCAATGCAAACCTCAGTGTCTAGCCAAATATACAACCTGAAAATCTCCAATTATTACATGTAAAATCTTGAACCCATTAGAACCATTCTCGAGAGTCATCCACTCTACTCAAACCGAAATTAGATCGATCAAATGGACCGGATGACCTGTGCTCCATTAGCACTCCGACATCGCAGAATGTAACCTCACCTTAATGCAACCAAGAAACTTCTCGGTCTATGCTCCGTACATCCTTTACCAATAACAACTCAAGCCATTCTGTGATTCTCACACACCCATAAAGCATAACATAACCTTTATTGAAATTTCCTTTACTCGAGACATCCTCAGTCTCAACCTCCGTAAGCCATAACTGATCCACCAATACACCTCAAACTGGAACAAACATAGCACATAACCGTGCAATCAACTAATCAATAGCAAACTCCCCTACTTGGCTCAAAGTCATAGGTCAAAACACACAATAACTCACGAAGCCTATACTCAAATACCGCCATAATACCATAGTGAGATTAAACTCAATCCTTCATAAGCTCGTGCAACACAAGCCATCTACTACTTCAAATTTTCTGCAAATCTCGCATTCACCCTCGTAACAAGCAAGCCCACTCTCATAAGCGATCCAAACTCAAATTGCAACACATATATTTCATTGGTAAAAGAGGACTCCCAACCAACTACATAAGGATCACACAAACTTCAGAACACCCCGCAAGAGATAATCCACCTACTTAGCCTCAAACTGGTATCTCTCTATACTCTTCCATAATCATAACTATTACACAATCACTTAATCTTCTTGAGTCTGAACTCATATCACAACATGAAATCTACTTCACTTCCCAACTAGACAACATGAAAATATCCTTCAACACGCCCACAGCTCAGGCTATACATCAAATCACGATAGAAATCAAACACCGGATAGTTCTTACTACCCCCAAGCAGACCCTTTTCCTCTCCTCCAAATCATATGAACACATCTCGCAGTCATATCATACTCATCACATAGCTATCCATCCATCACTTCCCCACAATAGGGACACTATTGAACATATAAATCAAAAACAGGCGCTCACACAATCAACAACTCAGGGCGCAAGCTACAGGCAAGGCCCGACCTCAAGTCCTCCAAATTGGCCCTACATCAACACACAGAAATCACATCTCGCCCCTCGATCAGGGAATAACAAGCCGGCGATGCACAGCTGATACCGAGCGCTCATGCGCGCATACGAACGTGTGGAAGGAATTCAAAGAGTAACATTTCAAGCTGAATCAAGGACGCACGATAAGAATTCAAGAATGTGAAGTTTTTCCTAAAGGTTCTGCAGCCTCCCGAGGATAAGTACAGACGTCTCCGTACCGATTCGCGAGACTCTACTAAACCTGCTCATCAGTCATGAGACCTATGTAATCTAGGCTTTGATACCAGCTTGTCACGGCCCTAAAACCAACCCGATCGTGATGGTGCCTATCGTGAAACTAGGCCAGCCGACACAATTCTCGAATTAACCATTATTCAATAAAAGTCATTTTAAGCCTTTAATTAATCAAATATCTCATCATGTAAGTCTAAATGAACAGTGCAGAATAAATACACAAACCCGACATGAGGGTGTCACAATTCACGAGCATCCACTAAGGTTTGAATAAAACGAAGAGTTTGAAAATATACTAAAAACAATCTAATGAAGATAAGAGAGAGAAGAGTAGTGCTGCGAACGTCGGGCAACTACCTTGCTAACTCCGATGACTCTGCCACTGAGCAATCAACACCCGCTACTGGGTTTAGAAATACCTAAATCTGCACACAAGGTGTAGGGAGTGATGTGAGTAGGCCAACTCAGTAAGTAATAAAAGTAAATGAAAACTTAGTAGTAAGAAAACACGTAAACCACGTCATAACGCTACAACAAATGCAATACATTTCCAAAATACAGAAATCATTTAATTCATAAATCAAGCTCAGCTTCAGTAAAACCGTTTTAAAACAACTTTCAATAGTTTCAAACGAGTGATGAAACAGTGAGTAAAATGATAGAAACATAAACAATCCATCGGGAAAAAACATGTACAAAAAATCGCCCCTCGGGAATAATACCAACAGAACCAGCCCTTCAGGCTACCTTACAATAACTCGTAATCAGTCCCTTGGGCACAACATGAATCAAGAACCACCCCGTGGCAACACATGGATCAAGAACAGCCCCTCGAGCAACAATATGAAACAATAACAACCCCTCGGGTAACATCACATCACTCACACTGGGTACCCACGCTCACTGGGGGTGTACAGACTCTGGAGGGGCTCCTACATCCCAAGCGCTATAACAAGCCATCTCGTGGCATAATCAAACTGGCCCTTGGCCTCATAACAAGCCACCTTGTGGCATAACAAATCAGGACCTTAGCCTCATAACCATGAATCAGTACAGCACTACTGCGACGCACAGCCCGATCCCATAATATCCTCACAACACAGGCCCTCGACCTCACTCAGTCAGAAATCTCTCAAGCCACTAGGACAATAGTAAAACATGATGCTCAGCCCAAAATATCATTTAAAATATCAAAACTGAGTAAATATGGCTGAGTTATGAAAACTGTAGAATACAGCATGACTGAGTACAAATATGAAGTTAAAACAGTGAGGAATAGTAGTAAAAATCTCCTAAGTGTCCAAAACAATTGGCACGAGGCCCAAATATGGCATTCAACCCAAAACACGATATACTTTCCATAACATAATAATATCAAACAGTTTTCAATCAAATAGGTGACTTAACAGTCATACAGGACGGACTAAGTCACAATCCCCAATGGTACATGACCCATACTTGTCATCTAGCATGTGCGTCACCTCAAAGTAGCACAACGATGTGAAATCTGGGGTTTCATACCCTCAGGACAACATTTACAATCATTACTTACCTCAATCCGGTTCAAACTCTAGCCCGCGATGACTTTACCTCTCAACTCGGCCTCCGAATGCTCCAAATCTAACCAAAAACAGATTCATACCATCAAAATATACTAATGGAACAATGCCAACTCGAAAATAATAATTTTACACCGAGAATCCCAAAATTGGCCAAATCCGACCCCCGAGCCCACGTCTCGAGATCCGACAAAAATTACATCAATAGAATCCTTACACTCTCACGAGTTCATACATATCAAATACATCAAAATTCGACCACAAACGGCCCCTCAAATCCTCAATCAAAGTCTCCAATTTCAAGCTCTAACTCTCCAATTTTTAGACTTCAAATCCAACTAATTTTATGTTTAAACAAGTAAGAATTAATATAGGATCGAGTTTTAGGTTCAATAATCTTACCTCAAAGAAGTTCTCTTGATTTTCCCCTTCAATCTCCCCCAAGAAGCTCCAAAACCGACTAAAAATGGTGAACTATGGCCAAAAATCGCGAAAATGGCCTTCTAAACATTCTGCCCAGTGATTTAAATTCCTTAATCGCGATCGCGGAAAATGCCTCAAGATCGCGAAGCACAAATCTGACTGCCCTCATTTTAACCCTACTCGATCACGGAGCACTTCCTTGGCTACCTTCCGCGATCGGGGCCTCCCCCACGCGATCGCATAGAACAATCCTATACTCCTCTCACCAGCTCATTCCCTTGTACGCGAACGCCACCCTGTTCACGCGTTCGCGAACAACAATTTTACAGCCTACTGCAATCGCGCCCTAACCTCTGTGATCGCGTAGAACAATTTTTACCCCTGCCCAACTGAGCCTACGTGATCGCGACACTCATACGCGATCGCGAAGAACAGAAATGCATGTAACTGAAACTAGAAAATCTATAACTTTTTCAAACAAGATTTGATCCGTTTAACCACTTGAAACTCACTCGAGGCCCTCGGGACCCAAACCAAACATGACAACATATCCCAGATCATCATTCAAACTTATTCCAAACTTAGAAACACTCAAAACAATATCAAAACATCAAATCAACCACAGATTCAAGTCTAAGAATTCCAAAAACTTCCCAATTCAGATTTCAATCAAAAAATCTATCAAACCTCGTCCGAATGACCTGATATTTTGCACACATGTCACAAATGACACAACAGACCTACTCCGACTTTCAGAATTCTATTCCGACCTCTATATCAAAATCTCCCCTATCAACTGGAAAATACCAAAATTCCAATTTCGCCAATTCAAGCCTAAATCTACTCCGGATCTCCAAAACACATTCCGATCATGCTCCTAAGTCCAAAATCACTTAACAGAGCTAATCAAATCATAAAAATCCAAATCTGAGATCGAATACTAAAAAGTTAAAACTTGATCAAACCTTTCAAATTTTAAGCTTCAAACTGAGAACTGTTCTTCCAAATTCATTCTGATTACCCTGAAAACCAAAACTGACGATATACATAAGTCATAATACATCACACGGGGCTAGTTATGCCCAAGAACTAGCGAGCAAAATGCAAAAGCTCAAAACGACCGGTCGGGTCGTTACAATGTGGCAAGCTCAATCATTTATTTGCGCAGTTATAGAAAAGTAAATAGAAATAAATGAAAATCTTGATTAGAGGGACAATAAAAAAAATCTCAGAATACTTTTTTAACATGAAGAAATAGAAAAGGTTAGGTTACAAAAAAACCTTATACTCCGTATTCATCTATAGGCGATAAATTATTTAATATGACGGGTAAAAAAGGGTTGATAGTAGCAACACACAATGTACCAAAATTACCCATTAGCCAAACTTGACAGATGCGCTAGCATCCAATTTCTTCTTTTGACTCATGTTGTATTTTTCGGGAAAAAGAAAATTACTTCACTATTAGTTTTTTAGTAATTCAACAAAGAGCCCTTACTAACCCCAGCAGCAGGGGCCCTGCTCTACTCCTTTAAATTCTTCATCATTTTTAAACACATTGACTTCTCCCAAATATTTTATAAGTTAGGCAGAATAAAATAGGAGCCAGACAATAGTAAACATGAATATCTCGTTAGAAATCCTTCACGGCCAAACCTTTTCATGAAGTTCACTGCATCCACCACTTATTACAAAAAAAAGAATAAAAACTCGGATACATAATTTTTCATGTAGCATTTCATGTATTTTCCCATAGGACATGGTGTTTGGCAAGTGTAGTGACTAGTTATCTTCCTCAATAAATAAGAAATATGAAAGATTGAAACTGTTACAACTATTAATCTCTTGGCATTTTTGGAACCATAACAATTGTTGGAAAACAAAGTATCGCATCAATCATTATTGGGACTGATATCAAATTAATTTCATTAATGTGTAAATATTATATAATTACTGACTAGAAAAATGAGATAAAATCCAAAAAAGGAAAAAAAGATAAACAATATTGCTGGCCAAAGAGATATGCCAACTCATCTTTTGCTACTTTGCTCTCAATTTCTGTTTAACTTCTACGTTTGTGTATTACCTATAAATGAGAACATCCTGCTATATATAGAGTTAGTAGATGAAGAAATAACTAGAGTTCTAATGCTACTCTTCTGTGGTGGAAGAGTTCTAGTTGATCTCAACTTCTAACTCCTTCCCTATCTTGGACAGTGTTCTCTTTGAGTAAGGAGTCCTTATCTTTATCAATTATGCAACCTTTTCGATCAGGAGATATAAAATACACCAAGTTAAGCTTATCTCCTTCACGTGCATCCCACATGCTCGAATCTGCCCGTTTCTATGCACCACAAGGGATGGACCTGGTTCATGCCTGAGCTTCCTTTGTCAATCTTCATAACTAACCTTCACTTAGGCCAACAGGATCTAGGTTGGGAGAGAATTTTACACTACGCTAACGCGAGACCATGGTCGCGAATGCGGAGCATTAGGGCTTTTCATAAGCTTAGGCCCTGTTTCAACTTAGCTCAACATCAACACAATGTTAGAAATATTTTTTCTTTTTATCACTTATCATCAAGGACCAGGTTTATTAGGTTATAAACATCACTTTTCAAAGATAAATATCACTTGTTTAAAGCATAACCTTTTTCTCCCTTTTTGGCATCATCGAAAAGTTGCATAAAAAATGTGCAATGCCCAGATTTTAAAACTTGCTCATGGCCACTGGGGCTATCCCAAATGCAATCATGGATTAATCATCATCGATCAAACTAAAAATTTCAATCATTAAAGAAATATAAACAAATAGTTAGAGCAAAAACCAGCAGATTTCATTAATTTCATTGCTAGGTGATATGATCTTCCACAAAGCATAAAAGGAAATAAAAATACTGAAAATATGAGCAAACAGGAAAACATCCCAAACTGGGTCACTAAAGGAATTACAATAGGTTAGGAAGTTAAGGCTTGGAAGAACTAGGTACAGGATTATTGGCTTGGAGAATTTTCAGCATGTCTTGAAGAATTCCATCATTCTTCTCCTTTTCCCTTGCAAGTTCAGTTCTAAGAGCATCTCACTCAGATTCTACCTCAGCCAACCTTGTCTTCACCCTTGCTATCTCAGCCTCCTTTGCCTTACTTTCCTACACCAAGGATCTGACCTTGCTATTGACTGGTGCCTTCTTGGATGAAGCAGGTTCATTAGGAGTGGCAAGTACCTCATAGTCACAAGCAATCAGAGTTTTTGCCCCAAAGTGATCTTTGCTTGTAACCACCTCCCACTTTATCAAAGGCAGCTTAAAATGTGCAAGCACAACTGTAAGAATGAAGCCATAGGGAATGACATGAGACTTGGTGCCATTGATAACCCTATCAAGAATCTGGATTATAAACCCAGGCCAATTTATCTGCCTCTCACTATCTAAACACTCCATGAGAACCAAATCCATAAAGTTTGCAATGTGCCTTCTTTCCTACCTGGCAGAATGCATTTGATGAAAAATTCGAACAGCACTTTGTAGGATGACTTCATCTCACTCTTGTACATAGCCTTGAGCTCTAGTTCCTCCTCATTATTACTGAACTTTCTGGTAATGGAAAGGGCAGTAGGAAGGTTTTCTAGGCTTGGCCACTTAAGCTTTGTGTAGTCATTGTACCCCTCAGCAGGTATACCTAGAATTTCACTCAATTTCTTCATATCAAAAGAGATTTGCACCACTTTCACCAAGCTGGTAACCCTTCCATCTTGTACAACAACATTTGCCATAAACTCAACTATTTCATCCCTAGCCAACCTGCCATCCATCAGAAGGACCATGTCCTTCCAGCCTTGCACTTCTAATTTTTCCAACGGTAGCACCATCCCTTCCTCCTCCAAATCCTTAAGGAGTCTACCCTTCATAATAGTTCATTTGCCAAACTTGGCCATCTTGTCCTTTTCACTGTCTGATTCATCTTCCTCTTTTCCACTCCATTCCTTTTCTTCAAATTTTTTTACTTGTTTGGGTTTCACTGCAGACCTGGTCTTTTTTTCTCGGGTGGATGGTTTAGCACACTTTGACATAGGAGTAGACTTCTTAGTGGAAGTCTTGGATTTCTTGGGCTTGGGAGTCTGAACCTCCACTTCAGCATTTTCATTTTCATCTTGATAAACCAGGTCCATCTCATCCACATCAACAGCCTCAACAAGCTCTCCCACTTTCTTCTTCCCTTTGTCCATCCGTTTCTTTTTGCTTTCTTCTAATGCTTTCTGCATCACTTCCTCATTCTGCTTTAGTTGACTTCTTGTGGCTCTTCCTCTTATGGGAGGAATTTCAATAGTGTCAGAAGGAGTAGGCTTCCTTTTCTTGTTAGCCCTAGCAGTGCCAGGGGTCTTAGTTATGGAAGTTCTATTCTTCTTGGGGTTGTAGTTGTCACCTACTTTCTTCAATAGGTCTGCAAGGGTTTCTTCAACTGATGAACCAGGTTCATCTTCCTTTTGCTCAAGGTTAACCAGCCCTTCATCGTCACTTCCCCTTGTTTTCTTGACACTTTCCTCTATTTTATTTGATTATGCTCCACAAATAGCCATTTCACCTTTATCAGAAGTGGGTGAAGAATCAACCACTCTTTTTCCCATTCCCTTTTTTTCACTTCGAACACCCTCGCTCTCTTTTTCTTTTTCTTCTTTATTTTTATCACCTCTCTTTCTAGACTCCGAAGTTTCTACATCCATCACAAATCCAACCAAAGTAAACTTATTATCAAGATTTTCAACTACCACAGAAATAACCTCATTAGTAGTATGTGTTCCAGAATTTACCTGTTCATTATCAGAAGACCCAATTTCTTCCCCCTCAGTAGCAGACTTGAAGGAATCGTCAGAGTTCTGGGGTTCTTGGGCTTGGCTAGCTTTTAATTGTGCGTCCAATTTCTTTGATAATTCCTTTCCAGCAACTTTTTTGCGAGCAAACATCTTAACTGTTTTTTTTAGGCTGAGGAGTGATTGAAGGTGAGGAGTTTTGTAGAGGAATACCAGGGTTATCAGAGTGGTTAGTCATTTTGTACTTGGTTCTTGGAAGAAAGAAGAAAGGTAGATTGGATTTTGGAAGATGAGAGAAGATGGAGAGAAATTTCGACGGTTTGAGAATAACGAAGAGAAGGCAGTAATAATAATGATTATCAATTTAAAAGGAGTAGATAATTAATGGGTAACGACAAGCTTCATCAGTCATTTAGAAGTCTAATCGAACTAAAATTTTAGTTTGAATAGACGGTGGAGTCTTCCCTAGGATCTAGGTGATTTAATTTGGTTAGGACTCTTTTAAATGGAACTGGTTCAAATTTATTAGATAGGTTTAAGGGAGTTTTGGCCTTAGGTAGGACTCTGCTCAGGATTCAAATATTATTATTTCAAATTATGCAGAGTGTAGAAAACATACCTTGTTATCCTGATGAACCAAGTTCTTCATTGATAAGTCTCTTGTGTAAGTCTAAAATAGATAAAATAACATTAGAGATTAATGAATCATCTTAAAACATGGCACAAGAGTATACTATTGAAAGTATGAGACTGAGCAAATATTAGTCTAATTATATATACATTTTACAGATTTTCTAACCAATTTTTTTTTAGTTTTTTCCGTTTAACATTGAACTGGTCCTTTTAGGTAATCTTAATCATCCCTAATTCCAACATGTTCCTCTCAAAGTGATCTCTGCTTAAGGCTTTTGTGAAGATATCAGCAATTTGCTTATCGGTAGCACAAAACTCCACAGTGATCAAGCCTTTCTCATAGTTGTCCCTCAAAAAATGATGCCTAACATCTATGTGCTTAGTTCTCTTATGATGAACCGGGTTCTTTGTCATACTAATGGCACTAGTGTTATCACAAAAAATAGGGATGCAACCAACAACAATCCCAAAGTCCAATAATTGTTGTTTGATCCATAACAATTGAGCACAACATGAAGCAGCAACAACATACTCTGCTTCAGCAGTAGATAAGGCCATTGAATTTTATTTTTTGGTAGCCCATGCCACAAGACATGAACCAAAGAAGTGTGCCATACCTGAGGTGCTCTTCCTATCCACAAGGAAACCTGCATAATCAGCATCAACATATCCCACTAGGTTAAAATTACTACCTTTTGGATACCAAAGGCAAAGGTCAGTGGTGCCTTTCAAGTATCTCAATATTCTCTTGACAGCAGTCAAGTGGGACTCCTTTGGATTTGCTTGAAATCGAGCACAAAGACTTACACTGAAAACAATGTTAGGTCTGCTAGCAGTAAGATACAAAAGAGAACCAATCATTTCCCTATATAGCTTCTAATCAACAGATGAACTAGGTTCATCTATATCCAATTTTGTGGCTATGGCTATAGGAGTATCGATTTCTTTTGATTCTTTCATTTTAAACCTTTTAAGCAACTCTTTTACATATTTCTGCTGATGGATCATAGTTCCATTTAATTTGTAAGCCAAAAAAAGAAATTAAGCTCATCCATCATACTCATTTCAAATTCACTCCCCATTAGTTTAGCAAATTCCTTACTTAATTTATCAGTAGTTTCTCTAAAGATTATGTCATCAACATATATTTGTACTACTAGAAGGTCTTTACCTTTTACCTTCAAGACTAAAGTGTTATCAATTTTACCTTTCTTGTAGCCATGCTCAAGCAGGAATTTTGATAATCTTTCATACCATACTCTAGGAGCTTGCTTGAGCCCATAGAGTGTTTTATCAAGTTTGTACACATAATCTGGGCACTCCTTGCTTTCAAACCCTAGAGGTTGCTAGACAAACACTTCTTTCATTAAATAGCCATTGAGGAAGATACTCTTGACGTCCATCTGGTGAAGAGTAAATTCCATATAAGTAGCAAAGGCTATGAGGAGTCTTATTGCTTCCAGCCTTGCAACTGGAGAAAAGGTCTCATCATAGTCTATGTTCTCCTCTTGGCTATATCATTGAACCACTAATATCTCATTGTTCCTTGTAACAGTTCCATCTTCATTAAGTTTGTTTCTGAAGGCCTATTTTGTGCCAGTTACTGATCTGTCCTTGGGTCTTGGAACCAGATGCCAAACTTGACTCCTTTCAAACTGGTTGAGTTCATCTTGTATTGCGTTTACCCAGTCTGCATCCTGCAAAGCCTCAGCAACATTTTTAAGTTCAATAAGAGATAAGAAAGCATCAAAAGCACAAAGATTCTTTAATGAAGATCTGGTTTTGAATTCCAGATGTTGGATCAATAATTATGTTCTTAATGGGATGAGAACTTTGGTACTTATAAGGTTTCACAACCAATTGATTTCCTCTTGATGTTTCTCCAATGTTTTGTTGTTGAGGAATAGGTTCATGGACAGGTTTCACCGAGGTATGAGATTCAGTTCCTCTTTGTTCAGTTCCCCCTTTCAGGTTGCCCTGAATAGAAGAACCTGTTCCATCACATGTTCCTTCTTCTGGTGCAGGTTCAGCCTGGGCTGTGATTTCATTTAAACTTCTTACCAGCCCAATTGCTTCATCTTCATATTCCTTCCTCTCAGAAATAATGTTAGTTTCATCAAAAACCACATGTACACTTTCTTCTACACACATATTTCTTTTGTTGTATACCTTATAAGCTTTACTATGTGAAGAATATCCCAAGAATACTCCCTCACCACTTCTGGGATCAAACTTACCTAAGGAGTCTTTACCATTGTTGTGCACAAACCACTTACATTCAAATGCCCTAAGATGGGATATATTTGGTTTTCTCCCTTTAAGTAACTCATAGGGAGTCTTCTCTACAAGAGGTCTTGTCATGCACTTATTAATGATGTAGCATGCAGTATTCACAGCTTCTGCCTAGAAACTATGGGGCAGTTTACTAGAAAGAAGCATAGTCCTAGCTATATCTTCAAGTGTCCTATTCTTTCTTTCAACTACTCCATTTTTTGTGGAGTCCTAGGAGCAGAAAAATTATGATCTATGCTATGCACATCACAAAATTCAGCAAACTTAGCATTTTCAAATTCAGTTCCATGATCAAACTTAATTGATGCAAACTGATTACCTAATTATTTCTGATTTTTTCTAACAAAAGAAGTAAACATGTCAAATACTTCATCTTTAGATGTTAAAAACAATGTCCAGGTAAACCTATAGTAATCATCAACAAGCACCATCACATATCTTTTACCACATCTGCTTAATGTTCTCATTGGACCACAGAGGTCCATATGGACCAGTTCCATGTTTCTGGTGGTGCTTACCACTTTCTTGCATTTAAAAAGAGGATCTTGCCTACTTCTCCCTTGCACAAGCCTCACAAACTTTGTCTTCCTTAAACTTGATGTTAGGCAGTCCCATCACCAGGTCCTTGGAGACTAATTTGTTAAGTTGACTCGGACTTGCATGTCCAAGTCTCTTGTGCCACAGGAAGGGATCATTGTCCAACACACTTAAGCTAGTAAGTTCATTTTATGAGAGTGTGGATAGATCTACAATGTAAATATTATTTACTCTTTTTCCCTGCAAAACAATCTTGTCAGTGGTAAGATTTATCACAAAACATTTGGTAGAGGTGAATGCTACCAAGTTACCTCTGTCACATAGTTGTGATACACTGATTAGAGTGTATTTTAAGCCCTTTATCAAGTAGATATTCTCAATAGAGTGAGAGTCTGTCTTAACTACCTTTCCAACCCCAATGATCTCACCTTTCTTTCCATTTCCAAAGGAGACATTTCCTCCTTTGAGGTCCTCAAGTGAAAGGAGCTGGTTCTTGCTTCCATTCATGTGCTTTGAGCAGCCACTATCCATGTACCATATTTGGCTGCTTCCCTTCACTTGGACCTGCAAAAGGAAATCAGGAGTTAGTCTTAGGAATCCAAACTAGTTTGGGTCCCTTTCTATAGGCAAAAGGGTGAATTAGATTCTTTTTGGCCCATCCTGGCAGCCTATTTTTCCCTTGAACAAATATTCTATTCTTTTGACTAGCCTTTTCTTTTATAGTACATTCACTTTTGTAGTGACCAGTCTTACCACATTGTATGTGGATTTTGTTCTCAGGAAGTGTGATGTACTTGCTTTTGGGATCCCACTTAGGTGCAGGGGTCCCATAGCCAAGTCCCCTCTTATTGCTACTATGGTATTCTTGTAGCCATGAAAGTGCATCAAAGGACCTATTCCATCTATAGGTTCTGTCTAGCTCATGCTTGACCTTGCTTAGATCCTCCTTTAGGACTCTTATCTGCTCATCTCTTTTGTACAATTCATTTTTCATTTTTCCTAGGTTTTGTTCTAAAGTGAGTTGTGTGTGATCAACTTTCTTTTTACCTGTTCCTAATTTCAGATTTAGATTTTCAGATTTAAGCTCTAGGACAGTGGTGTCAAGTTCAAGAACCTGATTCTTTAACTCAGCATTTTTACTAGCACTTTCACTAGCCCTAAGTTTCAGATTTTTGCACTTAGCTTTCAAAATCACACACTCCTTAGACAACTGTTCCTTTTCATTGTTTAGATCTTCATATTCATTAATGAAACCCAGGAGTAACTCATATAGCCTTTCTTTAGACAAAAAATTAATCTTGTCTTTTAGATAAATTACACTTACCTCAGATTCCTCATCAGATTCTACAATGGCCACAAGTGCTTATTCATCACCATCTTCATCCTCTGAGTCCTCATCTGAGATTTCTCCCCAGGCAGCAACCATATTCTTTGTTCTTCTTGGGATAAACTTGTTCTTTCTTTCTGTTTCTACGTTTAGCTCTTTCCTTCTTCCATTCGATTTCCTATTGAGGGAAGTTTTTGATGTGGTGATCAGTCTTCCCACACTTGTAACATCCCTCATTGGTTTACTTTTCAGGAACCCTTAGTTTGTTGTAGTTTCTACTTCTGGAAGGACCCTTTCCTCTCATTAGGTACTTCTTGAAGTCCTTTGTGATTATGGCCATTTCATCCTCCTCTAAATCAGCACCTTCAGTGATTCTGAGTGCTAGTCTCTTTTCCTTCTTGGATACATCCATTTTCATGGTTTGCCTTATAAGTTCATAGGCAGTGAGATTTCCAATTAGCTCATCCAACTTAAAAGTGGCAATGTTCTTTGATTCCTGAATAACAGTGATTTTGCTTTCCCAAGAGACTGACAGAACTCTTGTCAAAATCTTCTCAACTTTGTCTTCTTCAAGAATAACCCTTCCAAGAGGCTTAAGTTCATTTGTTAGTGTGGTGAACCTTGTATACATCTATTAGATGATTTCACCTTCCTTCATGGTGAAATTCTCATATTGAGAATACAGCAGTGTTCCTCTGGACCTTTTCACCTGAGATATTCCTTCATAAGCCACTTGTAAAGTGTCCTAGATTTCCTTAGTAGTGGTACAACTTTGAATTCTACTGTACTCGTCTGGACCAAGTCCACACACAAGCCATTTCTTGGCCTTAGCATTCTTCTCCCATTTCCTTAAATCCTCGGCAATGCAGTCAGCTATCATTTTTTGCACATCCACTCCTTCAGCGTTCTTCTTCATGGTAGCCAGGGAACTATCAGTGACAATGTCTCATAGCTCATAGTCTTCTTCGATGATGTGATCTCTCATCTTATTTTTCCACCAAGAATAGTACTTTCCATTAAAGAGTGGAGGCCTAGCAGTGGATTGCCCTTCCCAGTTTCTAGATGGTGCGCTCATCTTGATTTGTTCCTAAGGTGTTAGCATCTTCAAGGATAACCCGCTCTGATGCCAATTGATGTTTTAACTTCAATACCACACAAGAGGGAGGGGGGGTGATTTGTGTGGTATCCAATATTTTGCTTAAACTAATTATGGAAAGATCTGGTTCTTCTAAGTATTCCTTAACCTATTATTGCAGAAATAGTAAATGCGAAAAGTAAAGAACACAAGTATTTTACATGGAAAACACCTGGCTCAAAAGGTGAAAAAACTACGACCTACTTCCCAGTAGGATTTTCCCAAACTCTTCACTAAATCACTAAGCCAAAAACTGCATTTACAAAATACTTTTGTAAACCTAGGATTAACTCTAATCCTATTGTAGCAAACAACCTCTAACTGTTGCGACAACCTCAAGTTAACTCTAACTTGAATACTCTGAGTACCTATTACAATTGCCTCTAGATAAAGATAAAAGGTACAATATGAAAATATCTACTACAATTGAACTAGAATAAAAGACAGACACTTGGAACTAGTTCTTCTATTTGGTTCATATAGCTTCAGATTTGCACACTTGAATCACACACGAACTGCTTGCAAAAAGCTTGCTATCTTGCTCTCAATTCTTGTTTAACTTCTGTGTTTGTGCATTACTTGTAAATGAGAACATCCTGCAATATATAAGTTAGTAGATGAAGATATAACTAGAGTTCTAATGCTACTCTTCCTTGGTGGAAGAGTTCTAGTTGATCTCAACTTTTAACTCCTTCCTATCTTGGACAGTATTCTCTTTGAGTAAGGAGTCCTTCTCCTTATCAATTATGTAACCTTTTAGATCAGGAGATATTAAATACACCAAGTTAAGCTTATCTCCTTCACGTGCATCCC
Source organism: Nicotiana tabacum (assembly GCF_000715075.1). NCBI lineage: Eukaryota > Viridiplantae > Streptophyta > Magnoliopsida > Solanales > Solanaceae > Nicotiana > Nicotiana tabacum. The sequence continues at coordinate 110,531,816 of NC_134087.1, read as the reverse complement.
ACATGCTCGAATCTGCTCGTTTCTATACACCACAAGGGATGGACCTGGTTCATGCCTAAGCTTCCTTGGTCAATCTTCATAACTAACTTTCACTTAGGCCAACAGGATCTGGTTGGGGGAGAATTGTACACTACGCAAACGGGAGACCGTGATCGCAAACGTGGAGCATTGGGGGGTTTTCTATACGCGAACTTGTAGAGTCATTGGAGGTGGGCTGGGACTTGACCGTTGTTCTATGAGAACGCGATGCATGTATCGCGAACGCGGAGGCTATGGGAGGATAAGCCTACGCGAACACGTAGAACAACTCGCGATTGTGTAAGCCATTAAGGCGCAGCTCCTCGCGAACGCGTCAGTGTTCATGCGAACGCGTCAGTGTTCATGCGAACGCGGTGAACACTAGCGCCCAGTTATTAAAACAGTTCCATTACGGGATTTTTGGCCATTCTTTCAAAATTTCATAACTAGAAGACCTAGAGGCGATTTTTCCAAGATATTTTCTTTCCCAATTTGTTAGTAAGTGATTCTAACCTACTTTCTTTTAATTACCCATTACATTTCATGAGTTTTCAACCTAAAATCTAGAATTTTCATTGTGGAAATTGGGGGCTTGGGTAGAATTAGGGATTTTTATATAATTAGAATTTAGACCTGGAATTGGGGTCGCATTTCAAAAAAAAAAATACATAATCAGGCTCGGGGGTGAATGGGTAAATGGATTTTGGTCCGAACCTCAGATTTTGACCAAGCGGGCCCGAGGTCAATTTTTGACTTTTTGGGAGAAAGTTTGGGAAATCTAAATTTATGCATTGTAGTTTATTCCTTTAGCAATATTTGATGTTATTGAGTTAATTGTGGCTAGATACGAGTGGTTTGGAGGCGAACTCTAAGGGAAAGGCCCCGGTAGAGCTTTGAATTGACTGTGGAGTGAGGTAAGTATTGTGTCTAACCTTGACTTGAGGGAATTAGGAACCCTCAGACTATGTGTTATGTGAATTCCATGTGAGTGGTGTATATGCAAGGTGAGGAGTGCTTATACGCCGCTGAATTATCTGTTTTTTCTGATTTACCATTTTTTCTTAATTATTTCCTTTCTTATCTTAACTGTTATATGCTCTAAATGCTTTTCATGCTTAACTGCTACTTGTTAATCAATATCTTTCCTGATAACGATGTTAATCCTTCCATAATTTCATGATTCCATGCTATTTGCTTAAATTGACTTGTTTGCACCTTCTAATTGTCAATTGCTGGATTGGTCTCACTGTGTAGTATTACTCGTGTAGATTTCTTTATCGTACAAGTTCCCTTTTGGTCCATTTTGTTATTCATTGATCGTACGGGCTTTGTAGTTGAACTGTTGATTTGGTTGTGCTTTGAGTATTTGGTACTGATATGGTGGGATCGGGCTACACGCCGCAGCATGTGTAATAAGGGTGAATTGATATACAGCTTGTAAGGGTAAATATGTTCTCTACGGTGGGATCGGATTGCACGCTGCAACAGGTGTAATAAGGGTGGATTGATATGGTGAAATAATGGTGATTTATGATACTAATATTGATCTATGGTGGGATTGGATTGCGCGACGTAACATACATATATTATTTACTGTTGTTGATATTGATACTATGAAATAAGGGAGAATCTTTTGTTGTCTGGTAGGATCGGGTTGCGCGCCGCAACAAATCTATATATTTCCATTATTTGAGCTGTGTTGGTTTCCGATATTTTGTTTGAACTGTTAAAGATTGGTAATTCTGGACGATACTGATTTATTCTTGAGGTTGTGGTCATTATTTTCATATGACTGTTTAAATCCTGTTCAATATTTCTATTTTTCTGTCATTATTATATATATTGCGTACATGTTGTAGTGTAGTTGACCTGCCTTAGCCTCGTCACTACTTCGTCGAGGTTAGGCTCGACACTTATCAGTACATGGGGCCGATTGTATTGATACTACACTATGCACACTGTGCATATTTTGGAGTCGGTCCCAACAATGATTATTAATGTGCTCGGATTGGACAGTTGCGGAGACTTGAGGTATGGCTGTTCAGTGCTCGCGGCTCCTGGAGTCCCCTTCCTCTTTCTATTTAGCTGTGTACTCTCATTCAAACAGTTTTTTATTTATTTCAGACCCTTGTATGTATTGCTCTAGAAGCTCATGCACCTGTGATACCTGGTTCAGAGATTTATAGCAGATGCTTTACGATTTTAGCTTCCGCATTTATATTTGGATTATTGCAGTTAAATTAGTTCTTCTTCTTTATTTAAATTTAAATTGTTCTAACGTTGGCTTCCCTAGCAAGTGAAATGTTATGCGCCATCATGGTCAGGACGTTGGAAATTTTGGGTCGTGACATATACTTGGTTATTCTATAGTTGTTACCTCTTGGACGATCTCATCCTAGGAAAGTGGCATGCACTCACGTGCCATGTGAATTTTTCTTTCTATGTGGCATTTTTTTACCTTTCTAAATATGTTATTTTTTAAAATAATTTTTTTTCGAATAAAATTTATAATAAAACATGGCTAGAATTTATATTAGTTTGGCTAATTTTATTTTGGCTAAAAATAATAAAGTTTTAATTATTCTTTTTTGAATTTGACCTGGAAAAAAAAGATTTATACAATTGAAATGAATAGTCAAGGCATCTAAAAAGTTATAAAATACATAGTTTGAACTTTATTATTTTAGCTATACTTTTTTATATAACTCTAAACTATGGTGCTCTATTTTTTTTTTTTTTTACAGATTTTACCAGAAAAAGTAAAATACACAGTTGAAATAAATAGTTATTGCATCAAAAGAAAAAATTAAAAGAGTGTACGATTGCAAGTTCATTATTTTGGCTATACTACTTTTATTTGGTAAAAAATAATGGATATGTAGCTAAATTTTTTATTGATTTGACTCGAAAATAAAATTACACAATTAAAATAAATAGACATTATATATAAAGAAAAAAAGGAAATATACACAACTGATACTCTATTATGTTTGCTAAAAGTTTTTTATTTGGCTATAATGATAGAGTTCCTACCAGATGTTTTACAAATTTGGCAAAAAAAAAAAAACGCTTGGAACAAATAGACATCATATCTTAGAAGAAATTAAAAAGAATAAAAGTTAGTGTAAAGTCCACATTGTATGTTAAGATGAAGCAAGAAGAATCATAGTTGTAACAAATAAATCATTATATATGACTATATGACAATTAAAAGTTAAAAAATAACTTATTTGGAAGCTAATTTTTTAATTTTTCTTCACTCCCACGCTCTTAAAAGAGAGTGCACCCACATACAATGACTCACCAGTGTTTACCTATTTTTCTTCTCTCACTAATTACACAACAGATCTATAAGAACTACAATGCTTGTTTGGAGTATAACAAAAAGAGTGAAAATAGTTCGTTCAAAGTATATCTTCTTCAAGTATGGAACATATGTATATATACACTTCATGAGGCATTCTTGATTCTTGAATGATCTGAATCTTGAGAGATTGCAAACCCAAAGGAGTTGATTGTTGAAAGGAATCATAGATTGATTCTTTCCAAGAATAAAGTCAAGGCAAACAGGGCTTCACTTTCCCTAGCGAAATAGAAGAAAAAAATCTCAACCCAGTACTGCCAGTTATATACATACTACGCAACACATTCAAATTTGGATATCAATTTTACAAATAAAATTAGCCTTTTATTCTGTCATCAGGACAAATTCAATGACATGTTTGATTAGTACAACTGTCATATTGTGAGATTACGTTTCTAGTATATATATTCCCGTGTTGCCTTGCACGTTATTCTAGCATTGAGACAAGAAACAAAATTTAGAGCAATTTAAGTAAATGAACATTAAAGAGAATACTGTCTTCTTCTTTTTACGATAACTACTAATCCGATTTTTCTATAATTCAAATTTATATGATAATATTTTTAATCTAAGACATTTCAGAATGTTTTACACTATTCCTCTTTTACACAACTTATATAACCTTTAAGGATTTAAATACATTAAACTATTCGGCTTTTATTTTATGTGGTTTGTTTTCTATAAATTTGCTTTTCAACTATTACTATATTATTTTTCTTTCGCTCTCACTAATATGCTACTAATTATGTTTTAAACTTCATATATATCTAATCTGTTATCAAACAGGAACATAGAGAGGATATGATTTGGGTCATGGAACTATGTGTTGTGATCAGTGTTTTAAAAGGCAGGGGCGTGAGTCGGGGCATTTTACTTAATATGGGGCGAGGGAAAAGCCTTGAGACACAGGACGTAAGCCCCACAGATCTTTAATTTTTAAATTTATGAATTAATAATATAGCATTATAACACAATAAAAATATAAAAGAAACATTAAAAGTTTAATAAACTAAAAATAATTAAAGAAACTCATATAAAATAAAATATTTAGCATATTTTACAAGTATAAATAATACGATATTATTAAAGTTACTATGAAATATAGATTAACTATAACCCCTTAACTTTCAAACAATTAAAAATTATAATTTCTTAAAAAATATTATCAAACTGCATATTTCATCTCTTTAAAAGTAAATACTCAATAAATTTTATCAACACTCTAATTTAAAATATTTACTCCTTCATGAGTAAATATAAAATTATTTTAAATAGTAAAATAAAAGATGTATGATAATTTTGAGAGACATAGAACTAAGACGTGAAGATCTATCAAGTAAAGATATAAATTTTGATCATCTATTTTTTGAAGAAATATTCAAATGATATTCACCCTTAAGATGTTTTTAATTAGTAAATATGCAATACTATGGTTCGTTATTTGAGTTATTCACAATTTTTATATTCCTATAGATAAAAAGAACTTTAATTATTTATTTGTTAACGAATTTTAAGAGTCAATGGTGCAAATTAAAGAATTCAACGCATGATTTGTATAGGAACTATTGTGCGAGTCCCAGTGTTGAGCGATATGTGTGTTTAGGGCGCACAGTCAGGTGTTTGGGAGCGTAAGCTTCACAGAATTAAACCCCACACATGAGTCTCAAGGCGTTTTGATAGTGTTCCGCCCCTCGGGCATACCCCGAGGCGAGTCCCAAAAAAGCCTTTTAAAACACTGGTTGTGATGATGGCATGAACGTTCATTTGGAAATATTATATAAAAGATCGTTGTCACAAATGGTGTAATACTTTGTGCAAGCCATTATTAAACATGAATTTGACATGTAAAAGTAAGTTGACGTTAAGATAGGTTTAGAAATTTAATTTGTTTACTAACACCAAAGATAATAGTTAAATGCAGATTTATTGACAAGGACTAGTCTATTTCGCTGAGGCTGTACAATTGAATATCCTACGTATCTTATTTGCAGAACGAGTAATCGACCGAAGAATCATTATCAAGGAGCTCTACTTGAAATTATTCTCCAATGTATAATTATTTTTCCTTTGAGCGGAACAGCGAACACACACGTAAAACTAGAATTTATGACATCTTTCATGACATTAATTCAAATCTAATGCAAATTACTGTTCAAATAGTTTACTAGCCCTACTTTAGTTTTTCCCGATCTTATTGAATGTTACACATTTTTTTTTCCTTCTAAATGTGTATATATAATTTAAGTCGAAAGCAAATGAATTTAGTTTAACTCAAAAACTCCGCCCCTCACAATTTCAGTTGGATTAAGCCTCAAGCAAAAATGAAACGTCGGCAAGTTTCTTTTGTCGGTGGGTTGCTCAGGACCCAATGATCCTCTGCTTTTAGCTTGGCCCTGTTCTCTATCATCCCCGAGACAAATCCTTTTATTTTTTTTGTGTTAGATCTATGAGCATGTTATTCCTAAAATATGTCTAAACAAATTTGCTTTAATTAATTTAATTTCACTAGTAACATTTTAACTTCTTTTGTGGGTAGGACGAGAATTGAATTTTAAATCCCCTAGTTTTAGGGGTTAGTTTTGATTATTGAACTAATCCTTTTACTTAAAAAAAGATTTGAACTAATCCTTTGTGGACAGTACAACAGCTGGTGATAAGCCACGCCACCAAATGCTAGTGGATTTAGCTTTTCAGTTTGTGATTTCCACCATTAACTTTTGTCAATATACCCCTTTCTTCCAAAGTGCCGTAGATACATTGTAATAGCTGCAAAAGCGGATAAAGAGGGGGGGGGGGGGTAGAAATCTTGGGGTGATGCCTAATTTGAAAAGGGATTTTTAATAATATATTAGAAATTTATTTGCCTATGTTTTTTATGTTTTACAGTTTTTAATAAGTATCTAAATTTTTCTTACAACTTGTATACAATACTTCTTAAAAAGCCCACACCCCATTATTAGTGCATTCAATTAAGGAATCCAATTACATCATTTCCTTTTTTCCCATTCTCATCTTCTCTTTCTTTTTTTAAAAAATCAAAATCCCTTAATTTACGTCCAGAATCTCTATCTTCTCTCTTCACCATTGCCTACAACTTTATATTATTAAAAAAATATTCAGAAATTGTATGATAACTGCATCATAATTGTAGTTAAATTGTATCAGATACATCAATGCCTAAAACATAAATGTATCATACTTGTATCACAATTATATCTAACTTGTATCTGGTAAATTAATACCTAAAATAATACCTGATACCATACATTTGTCGGTGGGTTGCTCAGGATCCAATGATCCTTGTCACGAATTCACAACTGCTCGTAACAATATACAATGAATATACAATTATCATACATTTGTAATACAATTTCTGCAACAATTATGATACATATACAATTATAATACAATCACGATACATTTCTGAAAATTGTGATACAATTATGATTTTTATTTTCCTCAAGTTTTAATCACAACTCTACACTAAAAATTTAATATAACAGTATTATAATTGTATTAGTATTGGATCCACAGCTTACCCACAACTTAATTGCAGAGCAAAATTTCGAATTTCTTCTGTATTGAGATTTTGGATGCTTGAAAGAGAGAATCCGGATATCAAAAGCTTCGGAAGAAGAAAGAATTTGCAATTTTGGGGGGATAACAGTGGATGATTGAAAGAGGGAAATCGGATATCAAAAGCTTTGGAAGAGGAGTGAGTAAGCGAGATTTTTAGGTTAGAAAAATTTTGGGCATTAGTAGGTAAGGGAGAATTCCTACGGTGGGTAAGTAAAATTGGAAGATGTTTTTGTAATCCTTTGGAAAAGGAAGATAATCTTAAATGTATGAGATTATGTGTAACTGATACGCTATATTTAAGATATGTTGCATTTCCTCTTTTTTTATGGTTTTGTATAAAATTAGTAAATATAGGTATATAAAGTAATTAACAAGAAACCTAAATAAAGGTAGTAAATAGATTTCTATTATAGTATAGCTAGGTAAAAAATATACATAAACGTAGGAATATTATTAGACTACTAAGATAGTAGATCCCGAAATCATTAATCACGAACTTGAAATTTAAAATTTAAAATTAAAATAGGATTGCTACAGTCTGACATATCATAGCAGGTAACTTTTTTTCTTCAGATTACTAAGAGCCCGTTTGGCTTAGCTGATTTAGAGTAGCTGATAAACATTAGGTGCTGAAAAACACTTTTAAGTGCTGAAACTGATTTAAAAAATAAGCAGTTATGTGTTTGGATAAAAGTGCTGAAATTAATAATATGCACATGAAGAACTGGGTATACGAAGAGTTTTGTTTTAAAAAAAGTATTTTAGGAATAGAATAGTAAATATTTTGGTCAAACTTAAAGTGCTTATAAGCTGAAATTTGATAAGTTGGGGAAGACCAACTTATGACTTTTGACTTATTTTTGGCTTATAAGCACTTTTAATTTTACCAAACGCGTAGATAAGCCAAAAAGTGCTTATAAACCAGTTTGACCAACTTATAAGCTTAACCAAACACCCTCTAATTAATATACTTTGAGAGTACTTACCTCTAACTATTTTTAAATGACTCGATTATATAACTTAATTTATATTGTCGACACATAACACTTTAAACTAACTGCAAAACATGTGTTATTAACTTGTTCTCTCTCATTACACATGGTCTTGGTCAAAAGTAACACTAGGCGTTGTTATCTATTGGATGAAACATAGATCTGTCTATAGGACACACCTCCCCTTCACTGCCTAATGGTTCAGTAATGATCGGTAAATTTAAATGGTATCTTGGATAAAAGCCACCTGAATGCTTAGAATTTTAAGGGTTTGGATGCATTTGATCTTTTCTTTGTGTTTTCTCACAAAAATAAACAAGCAGACTTAGGAGCTGTTTGGCCATACAAAAATTTTCATTTTCTTAAAATTCACTTTTTTGGAAATTAGTGTTTGACTATAAAATTTTCAATTTTCACTTAAGAGGATGAATTTCGGAGTTTTTCGAAAATTTGAAAAACTCCAAAAAACTGTTTTTCAAAATTTTCACTTTAAATCACCCACAAAAATTCAAAACAGCCCAAAATTATATTCATATCTAACACAACTCTAAATTTTAAATACCATTTTCACTTGAAATTCTTTTTCACTTTTTTTTCGGAATTTTATAATTCTTATGTCCAAACGCCCACTTATACATTAACATTGTTTCCAATAAAAAAAATGTGCATTTTCAATGAACCATCAAAAGACTAAACAACCAAAAAAATTAATACCAATACTTTAGTTTCTGAGTGCAAATGTTTTTTTTAAAAAAAAATCAAGCAAAAATTCAGTAACATATTACGAGAAAATATACTCCACTAGTCTTGCGAAGTTTTTTCTTCTTCCTTTTTTTTTTTTTTTGTGTGTGTGTGGAAGAACCCAACGTTAACTTTGAATGTATAAGGAAACAAAAGAAAAATCAATTGCATCCGAACCATTAAAATTCTAAGCAGCCAGATGGCTTTTATCCAATATACGATTGAGGTTTAATTTAATGGACCATTAACTACTGGACCAGATCCCATTCCCTATACCCTATGCCCAAAAAGAAAACCTAAAAGAAAAAAAGAAAGAAAAGAAGAGCTCTCTCTCTTTCTCTCTCCTTTTTCCCCCTTTTTTTTGACCTTTGAGGTTTAAAACATTAGCAGGGTGGGAATTGGTTACCAACTCAATCAGTCAACCATGTAGGTGTGACACTACAAACAACTCTAACCATAACCATTTGCAATTCTCTACTACCCAATGTGTTAGGGAAACAAACTACAACAACAACATAACCATAAAAAGAAGCCCTTTTACGACATTTTAGCTGTTTATTAAGGCTCACAAGGGTACTGCCATTCTATATTTATCTTTAAATTACATGTTACCAGTTCCCAACAAGTGGCAGTTGAATAACGTGGCTATACAAATGTACGGGCCAACCACTAAACCCTAACTCTCGCGCGCCCCTTTAGCCTTATATTTAGAGCAAGTTCAACCTGACATCCCCCCAATCTCGTCCTTTCCCATAGTTGCATCTTTATTGTCCTTCCTCTCAAACGGCAAATATTCCAAGAATTACATAGTGTAACTAAGCTTCAAACATGGGTTCTTCTTTGTTTCCAAGTCATGGTTTTGCCATGGAGGAACCACAACACCAAAAGCAGCAGATTAAAGATTTAAACTTGATGGGTTTAACTTTTAAGGCTCTTAGCACGTCATCTGTTTCCGAAGAACAGAGCACTGCTGGGGCGAAGAAAGCTAATTGGGGGAATGATTCCATGTTTGGCTCATATGGGTGGTCAGAACATTCGTCTTCCTCTGGTTTAAGCAGCCCTTTTGGGTCTGAACTTGGCTCAACAGAAACTGATGAAACTGAAAGCGAGGAGGATGACGATTTCATTGCTCAGTTTACTCGCCAAATGGCTGATTATATGCTTAAAGACGACGACGATGAAGAAGAAGAAGGAGATGTTGTTGTTGATAGTAATGATTCTGATGAAAATAGGGTCCTAAACTACCCTCCCAATATCGCTCAGGTATATTTATATATTCTCAAGATTGCAACTTTGTACCTTTTCTTTTGGTGCCAATTATTTTTACTGAAATTGTTTTTTTTTTCCAGTCATCAAATCCAAGTGGGCTGGCTGGAAACTGGTCCAATTACAATTCCAGCGAAATATGCTACTATAACAAAGAATCTTTAAGCGCATATGTTAAGCCTACGACAGAGTACTCTCCAGATTTAGTAAAGAATTTTAATACTGTACTTTACTCAAGTGATGGTTTGAAGAGACCAATTCAAGTAAGAAATTAAAATTAAACCAGCTTTAGGTTGTTAGTTGATAAGTCTTTACTAGTATCTAACTGACTTTTGCTTTTCTGGTTTGGTACTTGTTTTGTAGGTGTACCACTTAAAAGACCAACCAACTACACTAAAAAAGAGGCCTTCTAAAGGAAAAAGAGTCAAGGGGACAACTACTACTGAGTCAGTTCAGAAACTCAAGACTGAAAAAAACAGAAACCAGAACAATATGCTGAATACTTTTACCAATAAACAAACACTTGGTGGGCATGGTGATAAGATTCATCATCATCATCATACAATGCAGAGTACTGGAGCGGGTATGAGGGCTATCTTTCTCGGAGGATCCGGGTCGATAAACGGGTCATCTGGAACTGGAGTCTTCTTGCCTCGCAGAATTAACCCAACTGCAAATGAAACAAAAAACAAATCTGGTACGTCCACTTCTTACTACAGTAATTTTCTTGAACCAATATCTGAAAACTTTTTGTTGCTTTTCTTTAATTGTTAATTTATTAAAATTGTGATAAGACCTTCCACCAAAATGGAGTAAAACGGACCCCATTTGGGGTTCAATCAATAGCGTTGCGTTCAGACTTTGTCCGCCTACAATTTTACTGGATTAAGAAACCTGTCACTATCAGTAATGAATATTTCAGGATGCCCACATAAGTTTTCTTCATTTGCTGGTTAGATTCCAGTATCATCGTTTGGTGGCTCCTTTGTATTGTTGGAGCTATCAATTTTTAAGAATTCTGAAAATGCAGGCAAGATTTATTCCCTCCTTTCGTCTTATTTCAACTTCCTAAAGATTTTTATATTATTACTCCTTCCGGTCTATGACCAATTTGTCTTGGGCACATCCGTTAAGAAATACTAAATTCTAGACAAAAATAGTTAGTATTACTAAATTACCCTTAATTAAATGTTGCAGTATAATTTAATATGAGGAGTAAGACTTTTTAGGAATATGTACATAAGGGTAATTTTGTAAAAACAAATTTAATTTTTTTTGATTATATAAATGAACACTTATTTTGGACCAAGATAAAAAGGCAAATTGATCACTTATTGTGGATCGGAGGGAGTAATATATTTTAAAATAATAACAGGTAAGGTATTATTTTTTATTAGGTTACCTATTAATGCGTATCGTAGAAACTTATTTATAATTACGAAGTGATTGTATAATTTTTTTAATATATTAGAGGTCGTTTGGTAGGATATATAAAAATAATTATGAATATGCTGTATTAGTAATGCTAGGATTATTTATGCTGAACACAGTCGACGACTGTTTGATTTGGTGTATTAAAAGTAACATGTATTGCATAATTTTTTAAAACAATTATTTGTTTACAAAAATAAATATTTTTAAAAAAGTTTTAAAGAGCAGTTTTGTCTTTATACATGCATGCTTATTCATGTATTAAACCTATGGTGTTGCTAATGACATGACTTGCTATGTATAGCTATTAGTTGTACATAGGTCTAAAACACTACCAAACTAGATATTAAATAATATCAAAGCTAATACATTTATTATTTTTCCTAATATGTCCTGCCAAACTTGTACTGAGCTTGTATAGTTTGTGAGTAAATTTTAGTTTCTAAGTTAAATGCATAGTTTAGGTCGAAAATAACCAAATTAAAACTCTATAATAAGTTACAAATAGAATAGGTATGAGAAAAATGGGTAATCTTCTAGGTCGGTGTGCAGAACTGAAATCTGGAATATATAAGTCAATATAGGTGAGGTACTATTACATTTTGTGACACGCATTCTGAATTTAATACATATAACTATATATTCTGTTATGAACTCAACAAAACGATACCTTGATTAAACTTCCAAATAAACTGATTACAATAGAAATGCAAAGGGCCAGATAACAATTCGCATAACTCTTTCTTGCTAGCAACTAGTCCTTTTTAACAGCTCCTAATTGTACTTTGTGGGCCTGGATCCCAAATTAACCTTTTTGAAGGCCTTCTGGCCCTTTGGCTTCTTCTTGGCCCAATAGCTCTTCTCAGCCCAATATTGGATTGGGATTGGTTCATAATAATACTCCCGTCCTCAATAAGAACCTTGTCCTCAAGGTTCAAGTAATGCAACATTGAAGAGGAAAGAAGGCTACTGCTGTTTTTACTGCTTGAAGATGAAGTGTTCTGACTCTCTGCATTTCTTTTAAAGCTTTGCCAACCATTAAGCACCCTGTTAATTTCACCTGAAGACTGTTGAGCCCAACTAGCCAATGATGACAGCAATCGAGTAGTAGAAAGATTGAAGTGAAATCCTAACTCATCGTTATACCAAGCCACAAGTAATAAGAAAGCCCCAGGTGCAGTGGACAGTGACATATGTGGCTGATCATCTAGCTGAAACCCAAGAAACTTAAGCATAGGAAAAACCTGATAAACCAGTGATTGAGAAATTACTGCAGCCATGGAAATTATTTTCAATAATTCAGCCTTTTCAGTACAAACATAAGGAGTAAAAGCAACAACTATATTCCACCGTAGTGGGACTTTCCCTGGCATCTTGTTAAAAATTAACGAAGCACCCCATATGCTAAACATATCAGATATGGCACAAGACAAGAAAATATTAATTCCGTTTTGCAAGCCACCCGAGCCATAACGTTTCAGAAAAACTTTTTCACCGGAGAAGGGCATCTTGACCCTACCAGTAATAGTCCTTGGGATATAAAATCCACAGGAGCTTCGGATTCTAAAAATATCATTGGCAATATAGTCCAAATCAGAAGGTGAATGTGGTTCAGAATTATCCGCAATTATTTTCTCCACCACCCTTCTTTCAAGACTTCTCATGCTCATCGTATTGGTGCATTTGGCCTTGTTGGTAGCCTCAATCATGTGCATAGTTTTAGCTGCGGTATCGAGCTTCCTAAAAGGTGCTATAATGTTACTCATAAGAATGAACAGCTCACTGTTTGCTGCAACAATCACCATAGGCCTATAGAAGATCATACCAAGTCCATGATCCTCTCCCTCAACAAGGACAATCTTAAGGACCTTCCATTGTCTAGCTGTCTCAAGCTCAAAAGTATAAACATGTTCTAGATCAATTTCTTCAAGTGGCACGTTCGATCGCCCCATCCACATATGCCGCACTAGACTAACTGGACTGAGTGCTAAGAGAACATATTTGCGCACTCTGTTTGTACTCTTGAACTGAAGTCCCAAGGGTGCAATGAAAAAAATTACACATGGTTAATGTCATAAACTTAGCATGGGTCAAATTACTCAAAGCACCGCAACATATATCCTTTCTTGTAGTTCCAAGGAATGTAATAAACAAACTAGAACCAGGATCAAATGGAAAGTATAATTCAAATTGATTAGGTGGACATCGATGCAAGGATAATATAAGTATAACACGACCAAGGCCACTTAAGTAATCAAATGTACCTCTGCTGATAAGTAGATTGTGACCGCAAACTGAAAGCATACAAGGCAGTGCTAGTGGATTATCAAACATGACAAGGTCGCGGAAATAACACTTAACTGGGGAAGTTATTTGAAACATTTCGTCGAACACTTGGGTTTCAGGCTTTACTGAATAAGTCTTCAATGAATCTTCGACTTTTACGTCAGTTTTCTTGTTGGGCATTTCAGCGAATACCTTGCAGTCATAGCCTTTTGAATTTTCCCCATCATCACTTTCAGTTTCCACCATCTCAATAAGAAATTCAAAATTATCCGCAGGGCTGGACCGTCCTTTATCCAAATCAGAATCAATCTCTGCTCCTGAGAACTCCTCTGATTCGCTCTTATCATCCAAACACACAACCATATCTATATGCTCGGGAGCTTCAGGGATTGTCTTGGAAGAGGCAGACAACTTGTTATCTATGTTGTCGAGCAGGTTGAGCATACGAGTGTTATTATCCATCATCGCCATCACCAGTCCCTGGATGGCGTCGAGATGATAATTGATAATAGCAGAAGAGTAGAGAGCCATGGAGGATTGAAGTCCAAATCAATGAAAGCACCAATGTTGTGAACTCAACAAAACGATACCTTGATTAAACTTCCAAATAAACTGATTACAATAGAAATGCAAAAGAAATAGCAATAGAAAGAAAGGAGATGAGGAGACAGAGCCACAGAGAGGAATAGACGAGGAAGAGAGAGACCATGAGAGGGGAGTTTTCCAGATAACAATTCGCATAACCCTTTCTTGCTAGCAACTAGTCCTTTTTAACAGCTCCTAATTGTACTTTGTGGGCCTGGATCCCAAATTAACCTTTTTGAAGGCCTTCTGGCCCTTTGGCTTCTTCTTGGCCCAATAGCTCTTCTCAGCCCAATATTGGATTGGGACTAGTTCATAACATGTTCTTATCATTTTATCTTATAGCATATAATTCAAATTCAAATCAAACGACATTAATGAATAGGTGAAAACGACTTTAGATGAGATGTATAAGAAAAATGAATTGATTCTTCTGTAAATTATAAGGTGAATTTTCTTATCGAAGGTATCTGGATTTGAATCTGAATACACCAATCTTAGTACATGGGAATCTAATGGATGGTGGGATCCACTTTAGTTGTTAAAGTTCGAGGGATCCACGCAGACAACTGGCTTTTCAGTCATATATACATCTCTCTCCCCCACCACGATTGTCCATTTTTGTTTTGTTTATTAAAAAAAAAAAATATTAGGATAGACACATTTTCATAAGTACGTAATCAGATGATAACCCTTTCTATTTCTTATTTCTTATCAACATAGTGCTCGTAATGTTTATCATAACTCCTTTTTTTGTCATATACAATGATTGAGATAATTCACTGTTTAATTTTCCATATATTCTTTGTCATGCACTAACCGTTTATCGGTTTACCACCTTTCATTGTATATCTACTTGGGCAAAATACCTTAAAACACCCGTAAACTTGACTCAGATTATTAGTATCCACCCTGAACTATGTTCGGTCTTAATTACCCCTCTCAACTTGGCCTTTTGAGAGACATTACCCCCCTAGACGCTGATGTGGCAAAAAGTGTGGGTGCACTCGCCTGCCACGTGAATTTTTATGTATATGTGATATTCTTTTGAAAAATAAAATATATTTTTACTGTTTTAAGAATATTACTTTTTAGATAATTTTTTTCGAATACAGTTTATAATAAAACTTGGATAGAACTACATTATTTAGGTTAAATATTTTTATTTGGCCAAAAATAATAAAATTTTAGTTAATCTTTTTTTGCATTTGACCTAAAAATAAAGATTTATACAATTGAAATAAATAGTCAAGACATCTAAAAAGTTATAAAAAATACATAATTTGAAATTAATTATTTTGGCTATAATTTTTATATAACTCTAAATTACGGTGCTCTAAAATATATATATATATATTACAGACTTTACCTAAAAAGGTAAAAATACACAGTTGAAATAAATAGTCATGGCATCAAAAGAAGAAATAAAAAGAATGTATTGATGCAATAACTATTTATTTTTATAACTTTTTAGATGCCTTGACTATTTATTTCAATTGTATAAATCTTTATTTTCAGGTCAAAACAAAAAAAGACTAACTAAAACTTTATTAATTTTGGCCAAATAAAAATATTTAGAGTAAATAATGTGGTTCGAGTCTCCCCAAGAGCAAGGTGGGAAGTTCTTGGAGGGAAGGATGTCGCGCTATTTGGAAACAGCCTCTCTACCTCAGGGTAGGGGTAAGACTGCGTACACATTACCCTCCCCAGATCCCACTAAGTGGGATTATACTGGGTTGTTGTTGTTAGCGTAAATAATTTGGTTCTATCCAAGTTTTATTATAAGTTGTATTCGAAAATTTTTTTATCTAAAAAAGTAATATTCTTAAAACTGTAAAAATATATTTTATTTTTCAAAAAAAGGCCACATATACAGAAAAATCCACGTGACAAGCAAGTACACCTACACTTTTTGCCACATCAGCGTCTAGGGGGGTAATGTCTCTCAAAAGACCAAGTTGAGGGAGGTAATTAAGACCGAGCATAATACGAGGAGGGTACTAATAATCTAAGTGAAGTTTAGAGGTGGTTTAAGGTATTTTGTCATCTACTTGAGTTGAAGTTAAAAGAAAATTAAAATACGATTACTGTTTAAAGACAGACCGCCGTGGTAAAAACATTTAATTACAGGAAAAAACTTTGTAAAATTTAGCTTCGGTTAAGCTATCAATAAGATGGGGTAGGAGCGGGGGTCCAAATAGTACGAATAATTATTTGTCACACCTACCTTGTATTCTTGTGAGAAGATAATCAGATTAAAAGATTTGTAGAATGTTAGGGGTATTTAGAAGTGGCTTTTTAAATGTTTGGTGATTTTTGTAAATATGGTTTCTAGTTCTGTTCTGTAAAAAAAAAAAAAGCTTTTCGAAAACAAAACACAACTTTTTTATAGAAGAAACAACAATTGTACCTTGTTACAGTCTTCAGTAAACTTCTCTACTAAAACTATTTCAGTGAAGATGTCGAGGGTCTATCGAAAATAGTCTTTTTACCTATATAAAGTAGGGGTAAGATCTGTGTGTACCCTACTTTCCTAGATTCTACTTATAGGATCATATTGAGTATGTTGTTGTTTTATTTTAGAGAAAACATCCCAACTCAAGCCAAAAAGAGATGTCCAATAATTGTATCTTTTGTTAAGTACCTTGAAGATAAATCTAATCGGTAGATACTCCTAACAGATAACAAAAAACTCCAACTACTATTAAGTATAGCATGTAATTAATATATAGTTGAAAGTGTGGTATACGAATGATGTAAAATATAGATGTTAGTGCCAGGTAGGTTTATTGTTTTTGAGAAATTAGTTAAACAATTCAAAAGCTAAGCTTTTTTCATGACAATTTGGAGACAGGAGGTTCAACGGTTCTTATACCAGCAAGAGTTCTACAAGCCCTGCAACAACACTTCAACCACATGGATGTTCTGTCTCAATCAAACACATGTCCTGTCTCCCCTACTCACCTTCCCAAATACGGTAAGCTTATCATTAAATATATCGCAAATTCCTTAAATTACATTTTGTGCTAGTTTAACTTATGTATAGTGACATTGTAGAGTTAACTATAACAATTACTCCCTCTCCGCCTCATATTATGTATCGTGTTTTTTTTACACTCCTTTTAAGAAATATTAACTAGGAAATGGATTGGACTATTCTACCTTATTTATGTCTTAAAATATAATCTCTCTTCGTTGAATATTTATTCTATTTATGTGTTATCTTCATCTTCAAGAACAATTATTACTAAGGGTAAAAAAGAACAAAAATAGTCAATTTTGTCTTGAACTTCTAAAATAACAAATAATTTGAGACAACTATTTTTAGTAACCACAACTGTTAATATGAGACAGAGGGAGTAGTAACTACTATTCACGGTAAGTCTGATATTATAACATAAAGAGAATGAATAATCTGTTGGAACTCAAGTAGTGTTGTGCACGTTTGGATCAATAAATGATTGATAGATTCGAGATTTGATAACAAAAAGAGTGGAGGATCTGTTGTTCTTGAATCATTAAATAGTTGCTGCATGTATTCAGGATTTGAAGTGAATTAGTACAAACTAGTCAACAAAAAGATTGATTAAGTGATTTGGATCATTAAATATAGTCAATGAAGCAAAAAATCATTATGTGATCTGTTTGCAGATGCAGAGAATGAAACCGAGGGATTTGTTTGGAAAGAAAATCAACATTCAGAGGACCAAACAAGGAGGGCAAGTGTAGTAAACGACCAAGAGATGCAACTACCTCAAGAATGGACTTATTGAATATTGATGGGTAGCAATTACATCATTTAATTGGGAAGCAACTAAATAAGGACAGAAGTTGAATGAGACGAATGAATATTCTATCGTCAAATAATATTGGTGTAGAAAAGGGGTTGGAAAAGAGTAATAAGTAGTGACATTGAAAGTGATGTGGGCTTTCAATTTCACCTAGCAGGAGTCAAGATGGATGACGAATAACAAGTCTTAGGTTGTACTTGTACCATAGTGATATGGCTTGTTCATTAGATTATTTGTACTGATGGGAGGGATGTCTTATTTATGATGTCTCGTAATAAAAAGGATTGGAGGTGTGATGTATCCAATTCAAGAATGTAAAAAAGCTAAGTGCAAATAAAATTGTTCTTCCTATATATCGTGGGCATTTAATCTAGTTTTCGTTGCTATAGTGTAAAAGCTTTTATATAGATATACGCGATAGAAAGAACTTATTAGAACTGATGTATAATATCAATCCATATTACTAACTTACTATGATTAAGTGATAAATTGAGATTGAACATATCCTACTCCTATCGTAATTGCAGACAGGCTAATCAATTACTCGACAAATGCCAGCTCTTGAACTCGACAAATGTGATGACAGCTTTGTGCTATTGTATAGTTAATCTTTGGGATACCATACCTTGATTTCCGAGACCCCACCGATTGCCTCTTTCTCTCACAGATTCAGATCTCAAGTTTACTACATAAATTAGACGATACAATATGCATGTTACTACTGTTTTCGTTTTACATGATAATATATCATATAACAACTCAAGTAATTAATTCTCAAACACTTTCTAAATCTTATAACAAACTATAATATGTAATATTTTTTTTATATCTATAGTGTCAAGTTAGTTTATGTGCACCTTAATTGCTCCTCCGAGCTGTTTGTCCAATAATTTTGAATATAAATATATATATATATATATAAAATTTATTTCATAAAACAAAAGAAATTGATATTCAATTTCAGACAGAAAATTAAATATCTTTACCAGCATACTTGAAATCTGGAACTCTTTTTGAAATGGAATAAAAACAAGAGAAAGAAAACGATTGTAATATACGTTTTATGGAATTGAAATTGCTAAAGGACTTGCAGTATGATGCATCCATACTACAGAAGATTTACATTAGAAGAATGAACTGCATGCTTCTATAAAATACACTTAATATTTTTTTTATAAAATTAGCTTGTCTTTTTCTACCTTTTATTTATTAATCTACGTGGTCTTTGTCGTTCTGATCTTGATTGTTCCGTTAAATGATAGTAATATCCATGTTGCTTTCTCTCCCGTCCACTTGGTAGGCTCTCTAGATTTCATGTTTACACTTTTGTTTTTCTTGTATATGTATATAGACCTTAAATCTATATATATCCATTTTAACTAATTAAATTTGATAAGCTCGATCAATAGACTAGGAATATATAGTTCAATCTTATAGTATAAAACTAGTATAATTTTCAATTTAAAGTGCTATAAACAAGGGTGGCTCTAAATAACGACCCTATTCGAGTAATAAATAGTTAACTGGAGCTTATCTAGAGGTTGGCTGAATATAAAGGTTGTGAAATGCTTAGCCAATAGACTAAGCATTTTCTATATTGATGCTGGCTTTGAGACAGAATCTCTTCATGAGGGTTTTACAATCCAAAGTGAAATTCAAGTTCAGCAACAATTGAATTTCCACAAGAACACACTGTGAATTGAAATATCGAGAAGACAGTGTTAAATGGATCTAGTTGTGTTGTATCTCCTGTTTTCAAGGTAAAGACAGACATTTATAACCTTTATTTAACTTCTTTAAAATATGTCGGTTAAAAATTTAATTTTGATTTTAAAATTTTCATTCTAAAACTGAGTTTATAGCCTGGTATATTTAAGATCATCATTCTCAAAAAGAAAAAATTATTTCTAAATTCTGTCAAATCATACATGTTCACATAAATAAAATAGAGGGAGTATTTGTTACCAGAACTCGTTTGGAAGTATATTTCCAACTTAATTCCTTCTAGAATAGCCTTTTCTCTCGCTATAATTCTACTATTATTTTAGAGAGATTGGACATTATTGATTTGCAATTACGCCAACATTCTGGCAGCCAGAACCATTTAAAGTAGTTATAAGATTGAGGATATTATGAGCTATTTAAAAAAAAAGTTGAATATATACAGAGACACCTAAAATTACAGTTAGACATACAACTCAAGGGATCGTTTGGTTTGAATACGATTTATGCTGGGATTAATTATCCTGATATTATTTTTATCCACTGTTTGGTATATTGTATTAAAAATGACAATTACATAATTTCTAAGAAGAAGGTATCACTACTAGAAATCCGGTACTTTGGTCGCTTATAGGCCTAAAAGCGACCAAAAAGCGACCAAACATGCCTGGTCGCAATATTACTGGTCCCTTTATTTTAGGGACCAAAGTTGGTCGCTAATTAGCGACCAACTTTGGTCTCTAAGGTAAAAGGACCAAATATTCCGGGTAAAAACTATAGCGACCAACTTTGGTCGCTTTATTATTTTAATAATATAATTTTGGCGACCAAAGTTGGTCTCTAAATGTAAAATACATTATTTATTTATTTATTATTAATCATAAAAAGCGACCAACTTTGGTCTCTAATCCAAATATTATATTTTAAAATCTGGAAAATAGAGACCAAGATTGGTCGCTTTTTTATTAATTTTTTTATTTTTTTTAAAAAAAATAAGCGATTGGTCGCTAACTTCAAGAAATAATTTTTTTTAATTATAAGCGACCAACTTTGGTCGCTATATTTCCAGAAATTATTATTTTTAAATAGAATAGCGACCAAAGTTGGTCGCTTTTGAGAAATCTGGGTTAAATAGCGACCAAGGTTGGTCGCTATTGCCCAGGAAATTGTTTTTTTTAAGGGAAAAGCGACCAATTAGCGACCAAAGTTGGTCGCTTTTCTTGGTATATTTTTGCCAGAAAATACCTGTTTTGGCAGCTACACCACCTGCCAACTTACCAAAAATCCTAAACATGTATTTTATGCCAACAACAATAAATAACAACAACAACAACAATAAAAAGCAACAAAGTATAAAGTTCAATAGAACTAACACATTAAGCTAACAAAACTAAGTTAACGCTTATTACAAGCTCATTCGAAAACTGGTTCTATTGTCTAGTTCAAAGTATATAAAGTACTCAAGGAGTGTTCTTTCAGCATCCTCATCCGAAAGTTGGATTGCCTCGCCCGACTCATTAGGTGGCTGACTGCGTATGAATTCCCCCACATCAACTGTGAAGCGAACCTATAAGAAAAATTATATTGAATAGTATTTCAAAATTTATATAAAGTAAATCAAAATACTTAATAAAAAGTAAAAAACTTACATGTATAGTCAAGGCTCGACCCTCGACCCACCTTACTGGATCAGTCTCTTTCTTCTTCTTTACAATACGAGTCTCATTGAATAACTCATCTTACTTCATTGGCATCATAAAGTTGTCTGGTGGCTTTGGTGATTATCCTCGTGGTACTATTACTCGGGATGAACTTAGATATAGAGAGTAACTTGGATACAGTACCCGACAGGGTGTGTCTTTGATCAATTGTTGTTCTCATTAGCGACAATGATGATGAGAAGGCAATGACATGTGTTTCAAACAGTGATGGTATAGGTAAGAATTTAACATTTCCTAAGCAGATAAAAGAAGAGGTTATAGAGGAATTCTCTACTTCCTCTTGGAAAATGAAGTAGAGAATTCCTCTATAACCTTTTCTTTTATCAATTTAGGAAATGTTAAATTCCTACCTACACCATCACTGTTTGAAACACATGTCATTGCCTTCTCATCATCATTGTCGCTAATGAGAACAACAATTAAAGGCACACTATGCTAGGTACTGTGTCTAAGTTATTCTTGGTGGAGGTTGCATTGCATGTCTAATAAAGTCATCAACCCCTTCTACAAAATCCTCCCGCAATCCTAAATTTCAATTCATATCCACAAAAGTTCAATTCATATCCTAAAGGCTCAATTCATATCCTAAAAGTGCAATTCATACACAAAAATTTCAATTCATATCCTAAAAGTTCAATTCATACACAAAAATTTCAATTCATATCCTAAAGGTTCAACTCATATCCACAAAAGTTCAAGTCATATCCTAAAATTTCAATTTATAAACTAAAATTCCAATACATAAACCAAAAATTTCAATTCATATCCTAAAGGTTCAACGCATATCCACAAAAGTTCAAGTCATATCCTAAAATTTCAATTTATAAACTAAAATTCCAATACATAAACTAATATCCTAAATGTTCAATTCATATCCTAAAGGTTCAACTCATATCCACAAAAGTTCAAGTCATATCCTAAAATTTCAATTTATAAACTAAAATTCCAATACATAAATTAAAAGTCCAATTCATATCCTAAAAATTCAATTCATATCCTAAAGGTTCAACTCATATCCATAAAAGTTCAAGTCATATCCTAAAATTTTAATTTATAAACTAAAATTCCAATACATAAACAAAAAGTCCAATTCATATCCTAAATGTTCAATTCATATCCTAAAGGTTCAACTCATATCCACAAAAGTTCAAGTCATATCCTAAAATTTCAATTTATAAACTAAAATTCCAATATATAAACTAATATCCTAAAGGTTCAATTCATATCCTAAAGGTTCAACTCATATCCACAAAAGTTCAAGTCATATCCTAAAATTTTAATTTATAAACTAAAATTTCAATATATAAACTAAAAGTCCAATTCATATCCTAAAGGTTCAATTCATATCCTAAAGGTTCAACTCATATCCACAAAAGTTCAAGTCATATCCTAAAATTTCAATTTATAAACTAAAATTCCAATACATAAACTAAAAGTCCAATTCATATCCTAAATATTCAATTTATATCCTAAAGGTTCAACTCATATCCACAAAAGTTCAAGTCATATCCTAAACTTTTAATTTATAAACTAAAATTCCAATACATAAACTAATATCCTAAAGGTTCAATTCATATCCTAAAGGTTTAACTCATATCCACAAAAGTTCAAGTCATATCCTAAAATTTCAATTTATAAACTAAAATTCCAATACATAAACTAAAAGTCCAATTCATATCCTAAATGTTCAATTCATATCCTAAAGGTTCAACTCATATCCACAAAAGTTCAAGTCATATCCTAAAATTTCAATTTATAAACTAAAATTTTAATACATAAACTAAAAGTCCAACTCATATCCTAAAGGTTCAATTCATATCCTAAAGGTTTAATTTATATCCTAAAGGTTCAACTCATATCCACAAAAGTTCAATTCATATCCTAAAACTTTAATTTATAAACTAAATTTCCAATACATAAACCAAAAATTTCAATTCATATCTTAAAGGTTAAATTCATATCCTAAAGGTTCAACTCATATCCACAAAAGTTCAAGTCATATCCTAAAATTTTAATTTATAAATTAAAATTCCAATACATAATCCTAAAGGTGCAACTCTTAGGGTTTCTTCTCTTCAAACAACTTCTTCCCCAAATTAGTAGGTAAAACTAAATATTTTGGACTAAATGTATTAATAAGAACCCTAAAAAATGCAAATAATATATAACTTTGAACTCTAATATGGTTGAGCTAACTTTGAACCCTAACATGGAGAAATTAAACCCTAATATGGAGAAATTAACTTTGAACCCTAACATGGTTGAACAAATAATATATAACTTTGAACCCTAACATGGATAAATTAAACAAAATCAATGTATTTCGAAAAAAAACAAAGAAAGGAGAAAGAAACCTACCTTGGGAATGGAGGTTGCCGGCGGTGGAGCTGCTACCGTCGGTGGTCGTCGGTGGCGTGGGTGGCGCCGCTGCTGCTGGGAGTCGGAGGGGGGGGGGGGTTGAGTGTGAGAGAGAAAAGAGAGATTTTGGGGAATTTTTTTGAAAGAATGGGAGGGGAAACCCGATTTTGACACTGAAATTTGGTAGCAAAATAAGTTTTGACTTTTTGACCAAAATAGCGACCAAAGTTGGTCGCTATTTCTATAAATAAATAAATTACTTTTAATTCAATTTAAAATTATGTACATATGTAGTATAAATTTAGGATTTTAATTCAATTTAAGCTATATATATATATATATATATATATATATATATATTAGTGCATTAGCTAATATTATATCGAATATAGCTTATATATATATATTAATTGATATAAGTCAAGACGTTTTAATTTATTGTTAATATATATACATGCATATGAGTAGGTTATAAGTCGATGAATCAATTTACAAGTGTATCAATACCTAAAAGAACCCGTCCCTGTGTTCCGAGCGCTTCATGTTCTTATATATATATATATATATATAGACACACACGCACGCTTCGTTGTACTGCTTAACTGCATATATAGCATGTTAGAGTATATTTTAGTCTATTCATCCTTTGTATTACAAAAGTGTTAACGTGTTACATTTATATTATTTAGATAGTAAATACAAAAGTGATTTTTAATATACTATGCACTAAGTATTAGTGCATTAGCTAATATTATATCGAATATATATATATACATATATTAATTGATATATCAATCGAGGCAACTAAAAGCGAGGTTTTCAAGGCCTTGGGAGCACGGAACAAGGAAGAATTACCGTGATAACCCCTTGGGTCGTCACAACTATACTATACTATGCACTAAGTATTAGTGCATTAGCTAATATTATATCGAATATAGCTTTTATATATATATATTAATTGATATAAGTCGAAACGTTTTAATACCTAAAAGAACCCGTCCCTGTATATATTGGAGTATATAGTGTGTGTGTGTGTGTGTATATATATATATATATATATATATATATATATATATATATATATATATATATATATATATATATATATATATATATTTTATCAATTAATATATGTGTGTGTGTATATATATATATATAGCTTATATACTATATACTATATTATACTATATATATCGAATATACCTTGATATATAATACACTTAGTATATATACTATACTATACTATACTATACTATACTATACTATACTATACTATACTATATTATACTATATGTATAGCTTAAGATATATAAAAAGACAAAAATATTGTAAATATATACACATACATACATACATATATTAATTGATATAAGTCGAGACATTTTAATTTATTGTTAATATATATAGGTTATAAGTCGATGAATCAAATTACAAGTGTATCAATACCTAAAAGAACCTGTCCCTGTGTTCCGAGCGTTTCATGTTCTTATATATATATATATATATATATATATATATATAGACACACACGCACGCTTCGTAGTACTGCTTAACTGCATATATAGCATGTTAGAGTATATTTTAGTCTATTCATCCTTTGTATTACAAAAGTGTTAGCGGGTTACATTTATATTATTTAGATAGTAAATACAAAAGTGATTTTTAATTTTGACCATTGTTGACCTGAAAAGAGACCAACTTTGGTCGCTAAATATACATAAATTTAAATTAGCGACCAAAGTTGGTCGCTAAATTTAAATCAAATTTATTTATATTTTATATAATATTTAAAATAATAATATAATTGTTAAACGTTAGAACTCGGTCCCAGATTAGCGACCAAAGTTGGTCTCTATTTTCGTAAGCGACCAACTTTGGTCGCTAAATTTGAATTATATATTTTTATATTTTATAATTTTTTTTAAATAAAAATATAATTATTAAAATTTTATAATTGGGTCCCATTTTAGCGACCAAAGTTGGTCGCTATCTGCTTACCCCTTAATTAGTGACCAACTTTGGTCGCTAATTTAAGTTATATTTATTTATATTTTATAATTTTTTTAAAATAATATTATAATTATTATAATTATATAAGTGGGTCCCCCTGTAGCGACCAACGTTGGTCGCTAATCTCAGTATACCTTTGACCAAGCAAGTCTGACCAGTCCGATCAATATTTTGACAAAATTAGCGACCAAGTAGCGACCAACCTTGGTCGCTAATGTATATCAAATAATTATTTTATTATTTTCGCCAATTTTGCGACCAACTTTGGTCTTTGGTCGTTTTTTTCCGGGATTCTAGTAGTGGTATAAGTTATCCCGGCACTAATTACCCCATCCCCTACAAGGTATAAATTATTCCGGTACTAATTTTAATCCCTGAATAACTTATACCAAGTTTGCTAACCAAACAAAGTATTAAAGTGGTATTAAATTTTTATACCAACAATATATCTACTTATACCTCATACCAAATGACTCCTAAGTAGGTTTTATTCTGATTAAACACTTATACTAAGTACAAAATATATCAATCAGACACATTTTGTACTGGCTTATAAATACCTCAAGCTCCTGTCTGCAAACGCTCCTTACATGAAATAATTAGCCAAGTAAATTGCTTTGGTGTGAAAGATGATCCTATTTGTGCAAATCTCTGAACAAATCACATGAACCTTTTGAAAAGAAAAATAGGAGCATTTGAAGTCGTACCCTATATTTGTGCCACTTTTTAACTTGTACCCTATTTTTAAAAATTACTGATTTGGTAGCCAACTAACAAAAAATCCATAATAATATGACAATTACACCCCTGACGAAAGATTAATTGCGTGATTTGCAACCTCATTCGTGAAAAAAGATCCCCTCCTCTCCTCTCAGCAGCTTTATCAAAAACCTAAAATTTGTCCAGATTCATCTTCAATCACACTTGCATGAAGTTATTTCACCTTGAAGTTAAAACTTAATGCTAATGTAGCACGAAGTTGTTTAACATTAAAGCTAAAAGTTCATGCTAATACATGCTGAAGTTATTTATCCTGCAGTCTACAATTATGTCATGAGTTATATCTGAAACTTCAGTCTATACATGCTGAAGTTATTTAATTCATTTGCTAAAACTTCAGTTTAAACATGCTGAAGTTCTTGAGAAAATTCAGACTATACATGCTTCAACATTTTAGTTCATTTGCTAAAACTTCAGACTAAACATGCTTAAGTTTTTGTCTTGCGGTATGTAATTTTCTATTGAGTTTTTGCTAATGCATGCTGAAGTTATTAGTTCATTTGCTGAAACTTTAGACTAAACATGCTTAAGTATTTAGTTCATTTGCTAAAACTTCAGACAAAACATGCTTAAGCTATTTAGTTCATTTGCTAAAACTTCAGATTAAACGTGCTTAAGTTTTTAGTTCATTTGCTAAAAATTCAGACTAAACATGCTTAAGTTTTTTAGTTCATTTGCTAAAACTTCAGACTAAATATGCTTAAGTTTTTGTCTTGCAATATATAATTTTCTAATGAGTTTTTGCTAATGTATGCTGAAACTATTTAGTTTATTTGCTAAAACTTCACACCAAAACATGCTGAAGTTTTGTCCTGCAGTCTACAGTTTTCTCATGAGTTTTATCCGAAACTTCAGTCTAAACAAGCTGAAGATTTTTAGTTCATTTACTAAAACTTCAGACTAAACATGCTTAACCTTTTGTCTTGCAGTATGTAATTTTCTAATGAGTTTTTTCTAATGCATGTTGAAGTTTTTTAGTTCATTTGCTAAAACTTCATACTAAACATGCTTAAGTTTTTGTCTTGCAGTGTGTAATTTTCTAATGAGTTTTTGCTAATGTATGCTGAAGTTATTTAGTTCATTTGTTAAAACTTCATACCAAAACATGCTGAAGTTTTGTCCTGTAGTCTACAGTTTTGTCATGAGTTTTATCCGAAACTTCAGTCTAAACAAGCTAAAGTTTTTTAGTTCATTTGCTAAAACTTCAGACTAAACATGCTTAAATTTTTGTTTTGCAGTATGTAATTTTCTAATGAGTTTTTTTAATGCATGCTGATGTTATTTAGTTCATTTGCTAAAATTTCATACCAAAACATGCTGAAGTTTTGTCCTGCAGTCTACAGTTTTATCAAATAGTCCTGAAGGGAAAAATCATATTTTTAAAATGCTTTTAACAAAAAAATGTGTACCGTTGCAAACGGAAAAATAAAACGGGTATAACTTAAAAAGGGACGACCAAATAGGGCGCCCCATGAAATTTAACAAATCACGAGCTATTTGCAGCCATACCCTATATTTGTGCCACCTTTTAACCTGTGCCCTATTTTTAAAATTATTGATTTGGTAGCTAGCTGACAAAAAATCCGTAATAATATGACCATTATACCCCTGACAAAATATATAAAAGACGCATCATGCATAAATCACTTTATGGTTATCCTTCATCACTCCGTCTCTACTCAGATCTCCTCTCGCAAGCCAGAAATTTGAACCACATTCAAATTCTAAATTCAAAATTACTAAATACATTCTAAGTATTGCAATTCATCTTCAGAATTCAAATTATTTTTTGAAACTTATTGATCTTCATGATATATGTTTCTGTGATTATTTTCGTAATTGACGGATGAAACGGATGAAGTTGCATTCTACAGTTGTTTCACGTTGAATTCTAAAGTCAAGCAGAAGATTCTTCACGTTAAACCTAATTTAACGTCAAAACTAAAAATTCAAATATGCTAAAGTTTTGTCCTGCATAACATACTGAAATTTTTGGTTTATTTGCTAAACAAGCTGAGTTTTTACATAATTTGCTAAAACTTCACACCAAAATTGCTGAAGTATTTGTCTTGCAGTCTAAACAAGCTGAAGTTTTTTAGTTCATTTGGTAAGACTTCAATACTAAAATATGCTGAAGTTATGTCCTGCATT
Organism: Nicotiana tabacum; assembly: GCF_000715075.1. Classification (NCBI taxonomy): domain Eukaryota; kingdom Viridiplantae; phylum Streptophyta; class Magnoliopsida; order Solanales; family Solanaceae; genus Nicotiana; species Nicotiana tabacum. The sequence continues at coordinate 110,503,024 of NC_134087.1, read as the reverse complement.
CAATCATTTTGTCATGAGCTTTTTTCGAAACTTCAGCAGAAAATACTGAAGTTGTTTAGTTCATTTGTAAAAACTTCAGGACAAATGTGCTGAAGTTTTCCTCCTTTCACTATGTAATTTTCTAGTGAATTTTATTTAATGCATGCTGAAGTTAAATTTAGTTCATTTGCTGAAAGTTAATACCAAAACATGCTTATGTTTTATCCTGCATTAAATACCTTTTTTCATGAGCTTTTGTTCGAAAACTTCAGTATAAACAAGATGAAGTTTTTTAGTTTATTTGCTAAGACTTCAGTACTAAAATATGCTGAAGTTTTTTTCCTGCATTCAATAGTTTTGTCGGACCAAAGCGTCCTGAAGCACTGGAGTGGCTATGAAATCCTCTGGGACCTGAGCTGGGCCCACCGGAGCTGCTGGAGCTGGGACCCCTTCGTCGTAGTCAACATGAGGCTCCACCTCTGGGACTGCCGCTCGGGGCTGAGCTCTGTCCCGGCCTCGGCCTCTGGCACGGCCTCGGCCTCGCCCCCTGTCCCTGATAGGAGCTGTTGCTGGGGGCTCGGGCTACTGCGCGATAGAAGAGGAAGCACGTTTCCTCGCCATCTGCGAAAGAACAGAGTGGAAAGACAATCAGTACTTGAGAAACAGAATCGCACGACAAGAATGAACAAGGTGAAGTTTTTCCTAACTCAGTAGCCTCTGCGGGATAAATACAGACGTCTCCGTACCGATCCCTCAGACTCTACCGAGCTGTCCGTGAGTTGTGAGACCTAAGTAACCCAGAGCTCTGATACCAACTTGTCACGACCCAGATTTCCCACCATCGGGTGTCGTGATGGCGCCCACTATCGGAGCTAGGCAAGCCAAATGTTTAAAATACCTTTCATGCTTTCTTTCAAACAATATAATGAACGAGACAAAATTTAAGCGGAAGACTTCAAATCTAAAGCAACTGAAAACCAAAAGTGCGGAAGTTTAATACACATCACTACCCAAGGTCTGGTATCACTAGCTCACGGACTACTACAGAATACTACAAACAATGTCTGAAAGGAAATACATCATGTTTGTTTGATACAAGATGAACAAACGAAAAACATGGAAAGGGACTTTGGCCTGCGAACGCCAGCTAGGCTACCTCGAGAGTCCCTGGACTGAAGATAGCTCCCAGAAGTCCTACTGCTGTGGTCCGTAAGCTGCTCCCTGATCTGTGCACAAAAATGCACAGAGTGTAGCATCAGCACAACCGACCCCATGTGCTGGTAAGTGCCTGGCCTAACCCCGGCGAAGTAGTGATGAGGCTAGACAGTACCTACCACAATTAACCTGTACAGGTATATAAACAAGTGCAAGAAAACAATAACAAGATAATACAAAGTAAAGCTAGGAGGGGACATGCTCTCGGGGAGTAAAAGATAAAAATGAAATATCGGAAATAAACAGAAGAAACTCCGGTTCCCATGATATATATATATAAGTGGACGGTGTGCCACACGATCCCATAATATCATATATAAGTGGATGGCGTGCCACACGATCCCATAATATCATATATAAGTGGACGGCGTGCCACACGATCCCATAATATCATATATAAGTGGACGGCGTGCCACATGATCCCATAATATATTTCGAAACATCTGATTTTGTAAGGAGAGTCCCATTAGGGGAAATCAACAACATATCACTCTAACCCGGCAAGATTACAACTAACAGCCCAACATATCCCGAAAAGGGAGAGTATATATATCGGTCTACACATCCCGACAAGGGAGTAATCACAACACATTCTCTTTTTAAATCCCTTCTTCCTCAACTAACACATTCATGTTCGAGCTAATGCTCCAAAAGTACACCAATCACAATTTTACCCCAACCGTTCACATTATATGAAACTCATCAAATAAACAAGGAGATTGTGTCACGTTATTCGAATTAAAAGCAATTAAGACTCACGGTCATGCTAGACTCCGGTGCATAGATAACCGTCACCATGCCTCTACACCGTAATCCACATTAGCAAGTAGCAGATAACATCCTAATCCTATTCCCTCAAGCCAAAGTTAGAACAAACACTTACCTCGAATGCTCCAAACTCAACTCACGCTTCTAGTATAGCTTTACCTCTTGGTTCCACCACCAATCCGCTCGAATCTAGTCATAATTTACTTAATCACATTAATAATTACTAAATGAATCACTCCCCATGCATGAAAAATAAATTTTACAAGGTTTTTCCCAAAATGGTCAAAAACAGACCCCCGGACCCACGTGGTCGAAACTCGAGGTTCGGACCAAAACCCGGTTACCTATTCTCCCCCGAATCCAAATATATGATTTGTTTTCAAATCGAACCTCAAATTGAGGTCCAACTTCTCAATTTGTAGAAAACTTAGGTTCTACCCAAAACACCCAATTTCCTCCATGAAAATCTTTGATTTGAATTTGAAATCATGTTAAAAGATGTCAACGAATAAAGAAATTAAGTTAGAAATCACTTACCAATCGTTTTGGAGAAGAAAAGTTGTTTGGAAAATCGCCTCTTAGGTTTTGGGTTTTGAAAAGTGGGTAAAATGACTGAAAATCCCGAATTTATATATATGTTGGGGGCTGGCGCGGACCGCGCAGAAATGCACCGCAGCCGCGCCGAGGGAGGGAAGAAGTGGGCTCTCTGAACCCACCCAGCGCGGACCGCACTGATTTGGTGCGCGGCCGCGCTGGTCGACCTGGCTACCGACCCTCTGAACCCCCACCACGCGGACCGCACAGAAAAGCACTGCGGCCGCGTGGCTGCCAGCGCGGACTGCGCGGAAACGGCCGCGGCCGCGCTGGGCCTGTAACACCTGAACCTGCATTTTTTTAAGTCTAATACCTCTCGGGCCCCACTCAAAACTCACCCGAGCCCTCGGGGCTCCAAACCAAACATACATATGATCTTAAAAACATCTTACGGTCTCATTTGTGCGATCAAATCGCCAAAATAACATCATATACATAGAATCAAGCCTTAAAACACATGATTTTCTTTCAACTTTCATAAAACTCCAATTCCCAATTTTAAGTCCGAAACACGTCATATGACGTCCGTTTTTAGCCAAACTTTACAGATAGTGCTTAAAACATATTTAAGACTCGTACCGGGCGTCGGAACCAAAATACGAGCCCGATACCACAGTTTTCTGATCAATTTCCTTCTTAATTTTCCTTAATAAATTTCAGAAAATAATTTCACACAAAATTTCATTTCTCGGGCTTGGGACCTCGGAATTTAATTCCGGGCACACGCCCAAGTCCCATATTTTTCTTCCGGGTCCGTTTACCCAAAATGTTGACCGAAGTCAATATTATGCATGTTAATATCAAAATCCATCAAATTTTTCACATGATTCACATATTCTAACATAAAAACTTTCCGGCTACGCGCCCGAACTACGCACGCAAATTGAGGCAACTAAAAGCAAGGTTTTCAAGGCCTCGGAAGCGCGGAACAAGGAAGAACTACGGTGATGACCTTTTGGGTCGTCACATTCTCCACCTCTAAAACAACCGTTCGTCCTCGAACGGACAAAAGAAAGAAGTACCTGAGTCGGGAAATAGATCAGGATAACGACCCCGCATATCGGACTCGGACTCCCAGGTCGATGCCTCAGGAGGTTGACCTCTCCACTGAACACGCACCGAAGGAAAACTCTTCGACCTCAACTGTCGAACCTGCCGGTCTAGAATAGCCACCGACTCCTCCTCATATGACAGATCCTTGTCCAATTGGACAGTTCTGAAATCTAACACGTGCGATGGATCTCCGCGATACTTCCAGAGCATAAGATATATGAAACACGGGATGCACAGCTGACAAGCTAGGTGGCAAGGCAAGTCTATAAGCCACCTCTCCCACACGATCAAGAATCTCAAATGGACCGATGAACCAAGGGCTGAGCTTGCCCTTCTTCCCAAATCTCATCACGCCCTTCATAGGCGATACACAGAGAAATACCCGCCCCCCAACCATGAAAGCAACATCTCTGACCTTGCGGTCTGCATAACTCTTTTGTCTGGACTGAGCTGTACGAAGTCTATCCTGAATAATTCTGACCTTGTCCAAGGCCTCCTGAACCAGATCCGTACCCAATAATCAAGCCTCTCCCGACTCAAACCATCCAACCGGAGACCGACATTGCCTACCATACAACACCTCATACGGAGCCATCTGAATGCTGGACTGGTAGCTGTTGTTGTAGGCAAACTCTGCTAAAGGCAAAAACTGGTCCCACGAGCCTCCAAAATCAATGACACAGGCTCGGGGCATGTCCTCAAGAATCTAAATAGTCCTCTCGGGCTGACCGTCCGTCTGGGGATAAAATGCTGTACTCAACTCAACCTGGGTGCCCAACTCTCGCTGAACCGCTCTCCAGAAATGCGAGGTAAACTGCGTACCCCGATCCAAAATGATAGATAGCGGCACCCCATGAAGGCGAACAATCTCCCTGATATAAATCTCGGCTAACCTTTCAGACGAATAGGTGGCTGCAACAGGAACAAAATGCGCTGACTTGGTCAGCCTATCAACAATGACCCAAACTGCATCAAACTTTTTCCGAGTCATCGGAAGTCCAGTAACGAAATCCATCGTAATCCTCTCCCACTTCCACTCGGGAAGTGCAATCCTCTGAAATAGACCACCAGGTCTTTGATGCTCGTACTTAACCTTCTGACAATTCAAACACCGAGCCACATGCGCAACGATGTCTTTCTTCATCTTACGCCACCAATAGTACTGCCTCAGATCCTGATACATCTTTGCGGCACCCGGGTGAATAGAATACCGAGAACTGTGGGCCTCCACTAAGATCAACTCTCGAATCCCATCAACATTGGGCACACAAACTCGCCCCTGCAATCTTAATAAGCCATCATCATCTAAGGTTACTTTCTTGGCACCTCCACGCTGCACCGTGTCTCTCAAGATACACAAATGGGGATCATCGAATTGCCGATCACGGATACGCTCCAATAACGAAGAATGAGCGACCATGCAAGCTAATACTCGACTAGGCTCAGAAGTGTCCAACCTCACAAACTGATTGGCCAAAGCCTAAACGTCCAAGGCAAGCAGTCTCTCACCGACCGGAATATAAGCAAGACTGCCCATACTGGCTGACTTCCTACTCAAGGCATCGGCCACCACATTGACCTTTCCCGGGTGATATAAGATAGTGATGTCATAATCTTTCAACAATTCCAACCACCTCCTCTGCCTCAAATTCAACTCCTTTTGCTTGAACAAATACTGAAGACTCTTACGATCCGTGAACACCTCACATGCCACACCATACAGATAGTGCCTCCAAATCTTCAATGCGTGAACAATGGCTGCCAACTCCAAATCATGCACTGGATAGTTCTTCTCATGAACCTTCAACTGCCTCGAAGCATAGGCAATGACCTTGTCATCCTACATCAACACTGCACCAAGTCCAATACGAGATGCATCACAATAGACTGTATAGGGTCCTGAACCTGTGGGCAAAACCAACACCGGTGCCGTGGTCAGAGCTGCCTTGAGCCTCTAAAAGCTCGCCTCACACTCGTCTGACCATCTGAACAGGGAACCTTTTTGGGTTAATCTAGTCATAGGGGCTGCAATGGATGAAAACCCCTCCACGAATCGACAGTAGTAACCTGCTAACCCCAGGAAACTCCGAATCTCCGTAGCTGAAGCTGGTCGAGGCCAGTTCTTGACTGCCTCTATCTTCTTCGGGTCTACCTGAATACCTGCTGCTGATACGACATGACCCAGGAATGCGACCGAACTCAGCCAAAACTCGCACTTCGAGAACTTAGCATACAACTGACTACCTTTCAGGGTCTGAAGAACTGCTTTGAGGTGCTGCTCATGCTCCTCCTAACTGCGGGAGTATATAAGAATATCGTCAATGAAGACTATCACGAACAAGTCCAAATAAGGTCTGAACACTCGGTTCATCGACTCCATGAATGCTGCTGGGGCATTAGTCAATCCAAATGACATGACCAAAAACTCATAGTGCCCATACCGAGTGCGAAAAGCCATCTTAGGGACATCAGATGCCCTAATCCTCAGCTGGTGGTAGCCAGATCTCAAATCTATCTTTGAAAACACACTCGCACCCTGAAGCTGGTCGAATAAATCATCGATCCTCGGCAGTGGGTACTTGTTCTTAATCGTCACCTTGTTCAATTGCCAGTAATCAATGCACATCCTCATCGAACCATCCCTTTTCTTCACAAATAGCACCGGTGCGCCCCAAGGCGAAACACTGGGTCTAATAAAACCCTTCTCAAGCAAATCCTGAAGCTGACCCTTTAACTCTTTCAATTCTGGCAGCGCCATACGATACGGCGGAATGGAAATGGGCTGAGTTCCCGGAGCTAGATCAATACAAAAATCAATATCCCTATCAGGCGGCATGCCCGACAGGTCTGAAGACTGGCCTAACCCCGGCGAAATAGTGACGAGGATAAACAGGACCTACCACCATTAACCTGTACAGGTAGAAGAAACTCCGGTTTCCATGATATATATATATATATATATATAGTGGACGGCGTGCCACACGATCCCATAATATCATATATAAGTGGACGGCGTGCCACACGATCCCATAATATCATATATAAGTGGACGGCATGCCACATGATCCCATAATATAATTCGAAACATCTGATTTTGTAAGGAGAGTCCTATTAGGGGAAATCAACAACATATCACTCTAACCCGGCAAGATTACAACTAACAACCCAACATATCCCAACAAGGGAGAGTATATATATCGGTCTACACATCCCGACAAGGGAGTAATCACAACACATTCTTTTTTTAAATACCTTCTTCCTCAACTAACACATTCATGTTCGAGCTAACGCTCCAAAAGTACACCAATCACAATTTTACCCCAACCGTTCACATTATATGAAACTCATCAAATAAACAAGGAGATTGTGTCACGTTATTCAAATTAAAAGCAATTAAGACTCACGGTCATGCTAGACTCTGGTGCATAGATAACCGTCACCATGCCTATACACCGTACTCCACATTAGCAAGTAGCAGATAACATCCTAATCCTATTCCCTCAAGCCAAAGTTAGAACAAACACTTACCTCGAATGCTCCAAACTCAACTCACGCTTCTAGTATAGCTTTACCTCTTGGTTCCACCACCAATCCGCTCGAATCTAGTCATAAGTTACTTAATCACATTAATAATTACTAAATGAATCACTCCCCAAGCATGAAAAATAAATTTTACAAGGTTTTTTCCAAAATGGTCAAAAACACCCCCCGGACCCACATGGTAGAAACTCGAGGTTCGGACCAAAACTCGGTTACCTATTCTCCCCCGAATCCAAATATATGATTTGTTTTGAAATCGGACCTCAAATTGAGGTCCAACTTCTTAATTTGTAGAAAACCTAGGTTCTACCCAAAACACCCAATTTTCCCCATGAAAATCTTTGATTTGAATTTGAAATCATGTTAAAAGATGTCAACGAATAAAGAAATTAAGTTAGAAATCACTTACCAATCGTTTTGGAGAAGAAAAGTTGTTTGAAAAATCGCCTCTTAGGTTTTGGGTTTTGAAAAGTGGGTAAAATGATTGAAAATCCCGAATTTATATATATGCTGGGGGCTGGCGCGGACCGCGCAGAATGCACCGCGGCAGCGTGGCTGCCAGCGCGGACCGTGCGGAAATGCACCGCGGCCGCACCGAGGGAGGGAAGAAGTGGGCTCTCTAAACCCACCCAACGCGGACCACACTAATTTGGTGTGCGGCCGCGCTGGTCGACCTGGCTACCGACCCTCTGAACCCCCACCACGCGGACCGCACAGAAAAGCACTGCGGCCGCGTGGCTACTAGCGCGGACTGCGCGGAAACGGCCGCGGCCGCGCTGGGCCTGCAACACCTGAACCTGCATTTTTTTTAAGTCTAAGACCTCTCGGGCCCCACTCAAAACTCACCCGAGCCCTCGGGGCTCCAAACCAAACATACATATGATCTTAAAAACATCTTACGGTCTCATTTGTGTGACCAAATCGCCAAAATAACATCATATACATAGAATCAAGCCTCAAAACATATGATTTTCTTTCAACTTTCATAAAACTCCAATTCCCCATTTTAAGTCCGAAACACGTCATATGACGTCCGTTTTTAGCCAAACTTTACAAATAGTGCTTAAAACATATTTAAGACTCGTACCGGGCGTCGAAACCAAAATACGAGCCCGATACCACAGTTTTCTGATCAATTTCCTTCTTTATTTTCCTTAATAAATTTTAGAAAACAATTTCACACAAAATTTTATTTCTCGGGCTTGGGACCTCGGAATTTAATTCCGGGCACACGCCCAAGTCCCATATTTTTCTACGGACCCTCTGGGACCGTCGAATCACTGGTCCGGGTCCGTTTACCCAAAATGTTGACCGAAGTCAATATTATGCATGTTAATATCAAAATCCATCAAATATTTCACATGATTCACATATTCTAACATAAAAACTTTCCGGCTATGCGCCCGAATTGAGCACGCAAATCGAGGCAACTAAAAGCGAGGTTTTCAAGGCCTCGGAAGCGCGGAACAAGGAAGAACTACGGTGATGACCCTTTGGGTCGTCACAATAATATCCGATAATTATGAACTAGTATCATGCAAGGTACCATATGACCACGGTAGTATAATGTATAGAGTATATATATAGTATATTAAAAATAAATAGAATTTTAAGTAATTTGGGGTAATTTTTAAATTATGCGGGTAATTGATTAATTACCGGGTAACGGGACATTACCCCATTAACTAATAAGTGGATAAAACTTAATTAATTATAAGACATGTGGCAGTACTATCTACCACAAGAAGTGACTAAGCTATTAAACATCCTAGGTGGCTACCTATGAATAACATAATCATGACTTAAAGTTAAGTCTAGGTAAGACTTGTAAAATCTTATCCATAAAGACAATCTGTCTTTAGCTTCAATTCATGTCTTTAGCTTAAAACCAAGAACTTTGAAACTGAAATCATTTCGTACAAATTCTTGCCAAAATTTCGATTGAAATTTCAAAGAGCAACTAAAATTTTGTTTCAAAATTTCAAGAGATTCAAGCAGAATTTCGTTCAACATATTTCACAGAAGCAGAAGCTTCATTCCGTTCAAATAATTCTAGAAACAGGTATGTTAAGGCCCTCCCTTCTTTCTTTTGGCATGGTCCAAATTATACTGAAGAAATGAGCAAACACACAGTTTTCATAAATTACTCTATTCATAGAAATAGTAGGGGTGTCTATATTCTTGATTCCCCATGAAAAATATTATTATCTTATTTTCATGGGTCTCAGAATAATACACAGTTGAAAAAGTTTATCCGGAAGGAATATTGAGATTATTACGTTTTTTTCATGCATTTCACTCATTTATACATGTGCATTGACCTATGACTAGATGTTGTTATATACGCGTATATATGTAAATATATGTATATGAGATATGGGAAAAGGTTACGACATTATATACGCACCACCATCTGATCAGCTGGTATATGTTGATGATGTTGCCCACAGTGGCCGAGATGATATGATGGGATGCACTCAGTGGCTTGATGATATTATGTACACCCATACCTATGCATGGAACGAGGTTTATACGCATGCGCATGACATTATAAACGTTTCAGAATTTACAAAGTTATTCAGATTTAAAGATGTGCTTCCTTATTTCATGTTTCATCTATGTCTTTTATGTACTAATTTTCATGCCTTACATACTCAGTACAATTTTGTACTGACTCCCTATTTTATGGGGCCTGCATTTCATGCCCGCAGGTGCAGGTAGGCAAGCTGACGGTCCCCTTTCTTATGATCCCTGATCAGCGAGAGTTGGCATGCTCCACTTGATCCAGAGATGCTTTTAATTTTGGTACGATACGTTTGTATATATATATATATATATATATATATATATATATATATATATAGGTATGACGTGGCTCAGTCCCATCTTTGTACAGTTATGTTTCTATTAGAGGTCCGTGGACAGTATGTCTAGTTGGGCTGTATGTGGCCTTGTCGGCCTTCAATTTTTAATGTATAGTTGTCTATACCAGCCTTGCTGGCTCACCCACTGTATCCTGCATGTATACGTACATATGCCTTGTTGGCAGGTTTCCTTCATATATGTTATTTTTGTAATTCAGCAGACGTTATTCAGATTCATATCTTAGACATGTGCTTAGGGGTGTTTGACAGGTAGGACTCAGGCACCCGTCGCGGCCCATCGGTTTGGGTCATGACAAAAGTGGTATCAGAGCAGTTCTATCTAAGGTTGTCTATAGACCATGTCTAGTAGAGTCTTGTTTATGGGTGTGTTGTGCACCACACTTATAAACATGAGGCTACAGGACATATAGGATGTTATCCTCTCTTTTATCTCAGATCGTGCGATACAAGAATTCATTTTCCTAATGATATGTTATATTTTCATTGAGCCTCCAAAGAGTACGGCCGCCCAAAAGGGAAAGTCCGTGGCTGGTGAGACTACTAGTTGAGCGCCACGAGTTACTAGGGCTCGGGAAGAGTCTCATGGTGAGGTTCCATCGCAGACTTCACATTGTAATGACCCGATTGGTTGTTTTGAGAATTTAAGGACCGTACAATGGCGTAAGGTCTGGAATAGCTTCATAATATGAATATCGACTTGTGTGCATGGTTGAATTCAGTTAACGAATGATTCAGAGTCAAATTGGAAGAAGGAATCTAGTTTTGGGAGTTTAAGCGGTGAAATTTGACCAGAATTGGACTTTGGAGTAAACGGACCCGGAATAAATTTTTGATGATTCCAACAGCTTTGTATGGTGATTTTGGACTTAGGAACGCATACGGATTAATATTTGGAGGTCCGTAGGGTAAATTGAGGCATTTCGGCGAAAGTTGAAGTGTGGAAAATGGAGAAGTTTGACCCATAGTTGAATTTTGGGATATTTGGGTCGGAATGCGATTACGAGAAATGGAACAGCTCCGTTATGTCATTTTGGACTTGTCTGCAAAATTTGGAATCATTCCAGATTGATTTGATAGGTCTCGGCTAAAGTTTAGAAATTTGAACATTTGAAAGTTCATAAGTTCAATTTATGGTTTGATTCATTGTTTCGGCATTGTTTAATGTGATTCGTAACCTTGAGAAAGTCCTTTTTAGGTTATGTGACTTGTTTATGTGTTTAGACGGGGTTCCAGGGGCCTCGGGTGTGTTCCGGGTGGGCCACGGGTCATTTTTCCCATTTTTGGAACTGTTGTTTTCTACTTCTGGTATCCTCCTTCGCGATCGCGAACAGCCTTTCGCATTCACAATGCCTTGTTGCTGACCACCTCAAAATCCTTCTTCATGTTCACGTCCAACACTTTGCGTTCACGAAGCCCTGCATTTTCCTTCTTCGCGTTCGCGTCCTTCCCTACACGTTTGCATAGGTTCCTGCCCTTCTTCTCCGCATTCACGTGCTCATCATCGCGTTCGCGATGAGCAACCTGGGAACCTTAACTTTTCTTCTTTGAGAATGCGGTCCTCTCTTCACGTTCGCGATGCACAAATGTCTGGGCAGACATAATATATTCCAAAATTGAGGGTTTCACCATTTTTATCATATTTTGACTTGTAGACCTCGGTTTTTGAGTGATTCTTGGTGGGTTCTTCAGATAATTCGAATGGATCCGGGTATTGTTCGCTAGTAGCTGTGTGGATTCTTGCCGAGGAGACTCAAGGTAAACCTGCTGCTGTGTTCGCAGGCTTCAGAGTCATCTTCCTATGTTATTTTCACACTGTTATACCTATTTCCAAACGGTTGTGTTTAGAAGTTGTAGCAAAACTGTAAGGCCCCATGAAAACTTGTACTCAAAACCTGGTAACTTGTGGTGCCAAGTCCCGTATATATGTTAGGAATGTGTAAAATTAAGCGAGCCGCAGTTCGGATCTTTTGTACTGATTTATGCTATAAAAAGTCAAGAAATACTGTTTTCCAAAAATGTGATTCTGCGGTCGAGAATGCGGTCGCATATCAGGTATGCAGATCGCATAATCGCCGCAAAGTGAGTCAGTGTGTTGGTAGAATTTGAGGTTAAATATGCGGTCCGATATGCGATCGCATAACCGATATGCAGACCGCATAGTCGTCGCATATTTCCCTTGGGATTTTTGGGAGGGGCAGTTCTGCGGTGCATTATGCGATCGCAGAACGGGTATGCGGACCGCATTTCTGCCGCATACCCAGGCAGTGTGTTCAGATTTTGGGAGCACTTTTGCGGTCCATTCTGCGGACCGCATTTCCACTCTGCGATTGCATACCTAACTCGGGCTCCTATTTTTCTAAATTTTAAACCCGACCCCTTCTTCAATAAAACACCCCAACCCCTCATTTTAACCTATTTTCTGAACAAAACTAGAGAGAGGGAAGAGAAAATTCTTGAGAGAGAAAGTCTTATCTCCATCAATTTGATTTTTCAAAGTCATCCAGGCCGGTAAATTTCAAGTAATTGTCTTCATCTCCGTTATTGCAGGTAAAATCCCCAACCCTTTTCCATTATTTTCAGATTTAAACAAAAAAGGGGATTCTCATGCGTTAATTCTTGAAAATGGAAGTTGAGATACACATGCATGTCCTTTAAAACCTAGAATCTAGTAAAAGGAATTGGGTAGAACTAAAGATTTGCAAAAGAGGGGTTGATAACCTAAGTAAGTTCGGGCTGAGTTTGTGAACTTCAATTCTAAGTTATATGTGTTAACTTGTGAACTAGATTGACGGTACTAGGCTGTTGGTGAATTGAAAGTAGAAGTTAAAAAGGGAATTCGACTCCAGGTATGTATGGCAAACTTCAACCTTTGTAAAGTCACCTTGTTGGTGTACGAGTAATTGGTATGTGTTACTTATGTGGACTATTTGTGAAATTCTTGTGATTAATGTGCCTTGAACGTTGTTGGTTAAGTTTTCCGTTATAGTGGTGTGAGTAAAATGGCAATAACACAAGTGCATGTGGGTATGAATGTGTTACGTGGTAAAAGCTGTGGAACAAATGATGGAAAGAAATCGTAATTGATACAATTAAAACAACTGTGGCAATATCATACGTGATTTGTTGTGGGCAATTATCGTTGTGACTTGAATTGTGTACGGGTTATTGTATATGTTGGAATTGGTATTGATGTTTATGAACACTCTTTGTGAATTGTTGTTGTTGTTGTGGTGTGAAATATGATTGTCCGGTGGGATCAGGTTGCGCGCCGCAACACGAAGTAATAAGGTATGGGTTGTGGTGATAAGGGTGGCCGAGGTAATAAGGGTGGAAAAGTGATCGAAATCACTATTGAAATAAAAATATGTGAAAGTTGTGAAATCATTAATGTGATGAAATAATGTTGAAAGGGGAAAAGGAGAGATTGTGGAGTTTGTTTGGCTTTGGTTGTTCCTTTCATGTGCATTTAATTGTTGATTCTATTACTGTTTGTTATCTGTGTATTTCTTGATTTTACTTGGGGTAAAGTTTGTTCATACATACTAGTACCATTCAAATGTACTGACGTCCCTTTTGCCGGGGGTGCTACATTCGTGTTATGATTGTAGGTGGTTCCATAACAGGTACTCCAGTTCATCGACAGTAGCACTCCTTCACCTCCCGTCAGCTGAATTGGTGAGCCCCTTTCCTCTCGGGGCCCTGCGTGGCTCATGCCGCTTATCCTCCCGAAAATTTTATTTTGGTATTTGCGTAAGGTATAGCCGGAGCCTTGTTACCGGCAAGTATTGTAACACTCTTCTGTATCTCTAGAGGCTCCGTAGACAGGAAATGTGGGTTATGTACTTATGTATTTTGGGTAGTATAACTTGTAAACCACGCTAAGTAACTATGTATATTATGTAAATCTCGTAAGAATGTGTTTAAATTTATAAATGGCTATTTCACTTGGTTAATGGGTAATGGAAACGCAGGGTATCACGTGGAATAGGAAAGGCACCCAGGTCCGCTTGGCTGGGTGCTACCCGGTCGAGCGCCGGTCGCGCCCCTCAGTTTTTGGGCCGTGACAAACTTGGTATCAGAGCCTAAGGTTTTAAAATGTCCTAGGATGTCTCGGAGCCGTGTCTAGTAGAGTCCTACTTATCGGTGTGTTGTCGACCACATCTATAAGTTGGAGGCTACATGGATATTTAGGAATGTTACCCTTCTTCAACACTCCAGATCGTGCGATAAAGCTTTACTATAAAATTGTCTTCTAACTTGTGCATTGAGATTTAAGGTAAGTTTAAACGCTCTTTCATCTATTTCAAGTAATGTTGTCATACGGAATGACCAATGGGCAGAGGCCTGAATATTAAGGAGATGGCATATGTGTCATGTTGAACGAATGGTACAAATATATGAGGTACGTACATAGTACCAGAAGCATACTTTATTCGAGAAAGTGTTAAAAATGATTGTGACCTCCAAAGGAACATTGAATTGATAATTGCTATATAAGCTTGAATAGCACATGTGGGTAGTGTGAGAAGTATGTAAATGATCCTAAGGTGTGAAAGAAAACTGGTTATATAAACACGTGATATATAGGAGACATGACCAGGAGATTGATGATGAGAGTTCAAGTCTCTCCTAGGAGACAAGAAGTTATGAAATGAGAGTCGAATTGAACCCATGATGAGAAGACCCTTATGCTACGAATGTTATAAGAACCCCATAAGTGTATGAAGTTTTGTTACACTCCTGAAGGATATTGGTATGAGTAATTGGAATCCCAAGCCCGTGTGGCTGAATTAGAGCAAAGGACTTATGAGGTTAATACCATTGTGACTTCAATCTCCCTTATAGTCGAACATATATGTGAGGGATAGAGAAATGAAACATATGTCCATGAAGTTGCTAAATTCAAGACTTGTGTCAAAATCCAGGACATTCGCCTTAAGTGGGGGAGGAAGGACCATAGTGAGGCCACTTAAATATAATGAAACAAGAGAAAAACCATGTAGCTTTGATGTTTGAATATTTTGTTGAAGACATGCGTAGTCTAGAAAAGTGATAATGGATAATGTGATTATCTGAAAGGATATGCTAATGATAGACCACTAGTACCTCCAAAAGGTAGAAGGCTAAGGAAGGTAAATTCTTCATACATGACAATATGAATGATAGGGTCAACGATCCTAGAAACTAAGAGTAGGTTTGTAAAGGGGTTCTATACTTGTTAGAGGGATAGGGATAATGCATCCCAAGTACGTACTATAGATCAAAGGTGAAAGTTTTGCAAGTTTTTAGAATGGGTTAATCATGGAATTGCGATTCAACCAAAGTTCCAAGACGTTAAGAACGGCGGAACGAGTGGGAAAAATAAATGTGATGCTATAATAACCCAAGAGAGTATTTGGGCTTGATGGAAACCTTACAAGCGAATAAGTGTTAAGTGATATGTGGATGGACACACTTTCCCACGGATATCCTCACAAGAGTTAAGAGGTGAGCATGATGAAATAACTAAGGGAAAAGACTGCGTAGCACATTGAGGAGTGCATGGCTATTCATTAGCTAGGATGAATTAGGTGATAAGAAATGGGGAGAAAATCTATAAATTGAGATGTCCATGGTTATTGCAAAACAATTCATATCAGAATGGTGGACTCGCCTGGAGCACAAGTGTTAATAGAAGGTATAAAGGACTAACCGTAATGCTATCGACTTGGGTGACACTGAATGGTAACTAAAGGAGCTAGAGATAGTTCATGCCTACATATAATGGGAAGTGAGACTACTGGTGGTGAAGTTGCGATATGATAAACTCATTAAACCAGGCACAATGATATTATAAGTTCACGGGAGGTAGACAAGTGTGTGGCAAAATGAGGCTATCAAATTATGCAATATGAGCAAAATAGAATGGGAATGAATATTCCATTTAGAATGAAAAGATGATACCAATATATTGTTCGGGCCAGTGGCGCTTTCTGAATTGAATATGTGCGAAGGGCGTTGATATGCATTTTGGGTGGTGTTGAACAGCAAAGAGAGATCATGAGAATGCTCACAAAGGAAGGTGGAGTGGTTTCTTAAATTCTATAAGGCACACAAGGAGGAAAGAGGTTGACCAGGAAATGTCTGAGCACAATGTTACATTACACTTGATGCAATGTCGTGTATGTTGATGATATTAAGGTATGTGCGTAGGCTAGAAGATGTTATTCCTTTGACATAGAAGGTTCTATAAGAAAACTCATCCAGTAATGTCTTATGTTGAGAATTTGGAAGAGCAAGTTGCAAGTACTCACATAAGATTGTAACTATATCAAGAAAATTATTGAAGAACTCAAATACTAGGAGGTCATATGCAAGAGAAGTGTGATATAGATGGTTCACTATTGACAGAACATGGCCAGGTGATCACTTGTTCCCCTAGGAAACTCAAGAATCACGAGAAGAATTATCCGACGCATGATTTGGAGCTTGCGGCAATTGTATTTGCCTTGAAAATATGGCGGCATTATCTTTATGGGGTCCATGTGGATGTGTTCTTGGACCACAAGAGTCTCCAATATTTGTTCAAGCAGAAGGAGTTGAATTTAAGGCAGCGGCGGTGGTTAGAATTGATCAAGGATTATGATATGGATAATTTATACCATCCAGGGAAGGCTAATGTGGTGGCCGACGCTCTCAGTCGGAAGTCCATGGGTAGTTTGGCTCATTTTGGAGTGGATCAGAGGCCTTTGGCTCGTGAGGTTTATCAATTAGCCAGTCTGGGGGTTCGTATTTCGACCTCAGACGAGGGGAAGGTTATGGTGCGTAATGGAGCAGAATCATCACTGGTAGCAGAAGTCAAGGAAAAGTAGCTCATTGATCCAGCATTAGCACAGATGAAGGAGGCACTTTTGAATAACAAGACTTCGACATTTTCACTCGGTGGTGAGGATGGTGTATTACGTTGTCAAGGTAGGCTATGTGTTCCAGATGTGGATAATCTTAGGGGGAGGGTAATGGCAGAGGCTCATAATTCTAGGTATTCTGTGCACCCAAGTTCTACGAAAATGTACCATAATCTCAAGGAAATTTATTGGTGGAACGGTATGAAGAGGGTTGTGGCGGACTTTGTATCTAAATGTCCGAATTGTCAGCGAGTAAAAGCTGAGCACCAGCGGCCCGATGGGTTAACTTAGCCTATGGAAATACCAATGTGGAAATGGGAGATGATCAACATGGATTTCGTGGTAGGGTTACCTCTCACTCAGCGCAAGTTCGACTCAATTTGGGTAATAGTGGATCGACTCACCAAATCAGCTCACTTCTTGCCAGTCAAGTCCACGGATACTGCAGAACAATATGCTCAATTGTGTATCAAGGAAATAGTAAGGCTTCATGGCACTTCACTTTCTATTATCTCAGATCGAGGGGCCCAGTTCACAGCTAATTTTTGGAAGAAATTTCAGCAAAGTTTAGGTACTCAGGTGAATCTCAGCACGGCTTTCCATCCACAGACTGATGGTCAAGCGGAGTGGACTATTTAGATGCTTGAAGATATGTTACGGGCTTGTGTCTTGGATTTCAAAGGTAATTGGGATGATCACTTGCCACTTATAGAATTTGCTTACAATAACAGCTTTCATGTTAGCATTCAGATGTCCCCATTTGAGGCATTGTACGGGAGGAGATGTAGGTCTCCGATTGGATGCTTAGAAGTGGGTGAAGAAGAATTGTTAGGGCCAGATCTCATGCACCAGGCTATGAAAAAAGTTAAAATCATTCAGGAAAGGCTAAAAGCTGCTCAGAGTCGCCAGAAATCTTATGCGGACATTCGTCGAAGAAAATTGGAATTCCAAGTAGATGATTGGGTGTTCTTGAGGGTATCTCCTATGAAGGGAGTCATGCGATTTGGGAAGAAAGGGAAGTTGAGTCCTAGATATGTCGGGCCGTATTAGGTCACTCAAGGGATAGGACAAGTGACCTATAGACTGGAATTGCCCCCTGAAATGTCATTAGTGCACCCGGTGTTCCATGTGCCTATGTTAAAGAAAGTGGTTAGAGACCCATCCACCATCGTGCCAATCGAGGGTATCGAGGTCAATGAAGAGTTATCATATGAAGAAATTCCGGTCGCTATTCTTGATAGGCAAGTCCGCAAATTGAGAAACAAGGAAGTTGCTTCAGTTAAAGTGCTATGGCAAAGTCAACAAGTCGAGGAACCCACGTGGGAAGCGGAAAGTGAAATGAGAGAAAAATGTCCCCATCTGTTTGGACAAGTCTAGTAGTGATCGTGCGAACTCTTATCTCTAAGTAAACTGATGTTGTGTTCAATCTAGTGCAAAGACACCCCATATTTTTCCTAAATGCTTTACTATTGTAACTCCTCAAGTTGTGCAAGAATTGTATGTGTTGTGATTATTTGAGTCATGCGCAAGCCCCTTTTCGGTAAATGAAAGTTTTGTAAGAACTCATGTGATAAGTGAATGATTAAAGGTAGTGTAGATTGGTAATGATTAATTGAAATGCGTATAGTGTATTGAAGTGGTTGAACTGTATGGGACTCATTGAAGTGGCCAAATTATGTGCCGGTGTTGAGGTAATGAATTGTATACCAGTTGTAGGGATAATAGGGATAGCGTAATGGTGCTTGGAAATAATGTTTTGGGGGCTCTCTGACAGGTAGATAAGTCTAATTACAAAGGGAACTCTGGCAAAAAAAAATTTTCTTCAAAAATTGGGAGTTTGCATATCATGTTTTCAAAACCAACCGATTTCCAAAATCCTCATTCGAGGACGAATGATTTTAAGTGGGGCAGGATATAAGGCCCCGTGAATACTTGTACTCAAAACCTGGTAGCTCGTGGTGCCAAGTGCCGAATATATGTTAGGAATGTGTAAAATTAAGCGAGCCGCAGTTCGGATCTTTTGTACTGATCTATGCTATAAAAAGTCAAGAAATACTGTTTTCCAAAAATGTGATTCTGCGATCGAGAATGAGGTCACATATCAGGTATACGAACCGCATAATCGCCGCAAAGTGAGTCAGTGTGTTGGTCGAATTTGAGGTTAAATATGCGGTCCGATATGCGATCGCATAACCGATATGCGGACCGCATAGTCGTCACATATTTCCCTTGAGATTTTTGAGAGGGGCAGTTCTGCGATGCATTATGCGACCGCAGAACGGGTATGCAGACCGCATTTCTGCCGCATACCCAGGTAGTGTGTTCAGATTTTGGGAGCACTTTTGCGGTTCATTCTGCGGACCCCATTTCCACTCTGCGCTTGAAAAGTGCGATCGCATACCTAACTCGGGCTCCTATTTTTCTAAATTTTAAACCCGACCCCTTCTTCAATAAAACACCCCAACCCCTCATTTTAACCTATTTTCTGAACAAAACTAGAGAGAGGGAAGATAGAATTCTTGAGAGAGAAAGTCTTATCTCCATCAATTTGATTTTTCAAAGTCATCCAGGCCGGAAAATTTCAAGTAATTGTCTTCATCTCCAACTTGCAGGTAAAATACCCAACCCTTTCCATTATTTTCAGATTAAAACAAAAAGGGGGATTCTCATGCGTTTATTCTTGAAAATGGAAGTTGCGATACACATGCATGTCCTTTAAAACCTAGAATCTAGTAAGAGAAATTGGGTAGAACTAAAGATTTACAAAAGAGGGGTTGATAACCTAAGTAAATTCGGGTTGAGTTTGTGAACTTCAATTCTAATTTATATGTGTTAACTTGTGAACTAGATTGACGGTACTAGGCTGTTGGTGAATTGAAAGTAGAAGTTAAAAAGGGAATTCGATTCCAGGTATGTATGGCTAACTTTAACCTTTGTAAAGTCACCATGTTGGTTTACAAGTAATTGGTATGTGTTACTTATATGGACTATTTGTGAAATTCTTATGATTAATGTGCCTTGAACGTTGTTGGTTAAGTTTTCCGTTATAGTGGTTTGAGTAAAATGGCAATAACACAAGTGCGTGTGGGTATGAATGTGTTACGTGGTAAGAGCTGTGGAACAAACGATGGAAAGAAATTGTAATTGATACAATTGAAACAACTGTGGTAATATCATACGTGACTTGTTGTGGGCAATTATCGTTGTGACTTGAATTGTGTACGGGTTATTGTATATGTTAGAATTGGTATTGATGTTTATGAACACTCTTTGTGAATTGTTGTTGTTGTTGTGGTGTGAAATATGATTGTCCGGTGGGATCGGGTTGCGCACCGCAATACGAAGTAATAAGGTGTGGGTTGTGGTGATAAGGGTGGCCGAGGTAATAAGGGTGGCCGAGGTAATAAGGGTGGAAAAGTGATCGAAATCACAATTGAAATAAAAATATGTGAAAGTTGTGAAATCATTGATGTGATGAAATAATGTTGAAAGGGGAAAAGGAGAGATTGTGGAGTTTGTTTGGCTTTGGTTGTTCCTTTCATGTGCATTTGATTGTTGATTCTATTACTATTTTTTATCTGTGTATTTCTTAATTTTACTTGGGGTAAAGTTTGTTCATACATACCAGTACAATTCAAATGTACTGACGTCCCTTTTGCCGGGGGCGCTACATTCGTGTTATAATTGTAGGTGGTTCCATAACAGGTACTCCAGCCCACCGACAGTAGCACTCCTTCACCTCCCGTCAGCTGAATTGGTGAGCCCCTTTCCTCTCGGGGCCCTGCGTGGCTCATGCCGCTTATCCTCCCGAAAATTGTATTTTGGTATTTGCGTAAGGTGTAACCAGAGCCTTGTTACCGACAAGTATTGTAACACTCTTCTGTATCTCTAGAGGCTTTGTAGACAGGAAATGTGGGTTATGTACTTATGTATTTTGGGCAGTATAACTTGTAAACCATGCTAAGTAACTATGTATATTATGTAAATCTCATAAGAATGTGTTTAAATTTATAAATGGCTATTTCACTTGGTTAATGGGTATTGGAAACACAAGGTATCACGTGGAATAGGAAAGGCACCCAGGTCCGCTTGGCTGGGGGCTACCCGGTCGAGCACCGGTTGCGCCCCTCGGTTTTTGGGGCGTGACAAAAACTCTATAGAGCTTATGACTTGTACTACCGGGTTTTGGGAAGATGTTCATTGTATAAAGGATTATTTCAGAATAATTTTAGATGTTATTTTGTATTGTTATTATTCCGCAATTGTTAGGCTTACCTAGTTCTTAAGACTAGGTTCCATCACGATACCCAAACGGAGGAAAAGTTGGGTCGTGACAAGTTGGTATTAGAGCTCTAGGTTCATAGGTGCTACAAGTCATAAGCGAGTTTAGTAAAGTCTTGCGGATCGGTATGAAGACGTCTGTACTTATCTTCGGGAGGCTATGGAATTAATAGGACAATCTCACTTCTTTCATTCCTATCGTGCGAGCTTATTGATCCCAGAGTTTGAACTTTTATCTTTCCATTCTCTTACTGACGGTGAGGACATGAGCTGCAGTTATTGACAGTGCTGCTCCCGGAGCAGGTGTTGCTAAAGGTAGAGGCATAGCCCGATGAGGAGTATGTGCCACAACTAGACCATACTTAGAGCAGCGAGCTTCCATTAGTCAGGTCCCAGGTGTCATGGCGGCACAATTTGTGGTTCCAGTTCAGCCCATATTCAGGGCAGTAGCATCCAAAGGAGAACAACTTAGATTTGCAAGGTTCAAGAAAATGTGACCCTCCTACATTCAGCGGGTTGGCTTAAGAGAGCACAATGGGTTTTATAGAGGAGTGCCATCGCATTGTCAACACTATGGGCATTGCAGAGACGAGTGGGCTTGCTTTTACTATGTTCTAGCTTGATGGAGCGGCTTATCAGTGGTGGAAAACGTATGAGTTGGATAGCCAGCCGATGCAGCTTCACTTACATGGGTTCAACTTCCAGAGATGTTTTGAGAGAGTTTGTACCTCATTCACTTCGGGATACATGGCACG
This sequence comes from Nicotiana tabacum, assembly GCF_000715075.1. Taxonomy (NCBI): domain Eukaryota; kingdom Viridiplantae; phylum Streptophyta; class Magnoliopsida; order Solanales; family Solanaceae; genus Nicotiana; species Nicotiana tabacum. The sequence goes on along the minus strand of NC_134087.1, from coordinate 110,481,070 downwards.
CAGAGTTTGAGCAGCCGCGTCAGGGCACCATGTTAGTAATAGATTATGCTGTCAGATTTAGCGATTTAGCCAAACATGCACCTGCCTTGGTCGCTACAGTTAGAGAGCGAGTTCGTGGATTCATTGAGGGGCTCAGCCATGATATTTGGTTCAGCATGGCTCAAGAATTGGAGTTAGATGTTTTTTTCCAGCAGGTGGTAGGGATCGTTTACCGGTTAGAGGGAATGTGGGACCGGTGAGAGGATAGACGAGATCAGGAGAGAGAGAGTACAAGGAGGCGAGGAGGCCTCATAGACCGAAGAGATCTGCTGGCCCTTATTCTGGAGGCAGGGTGCGATATGGTGGAGGTTTCGTGGGTCAGCCAGTTCAGTTTGCACTTCAGGCTTCACAGTGATTTAGGTGTTCATGGGTCTCGGAGTACCCATACCGCATAGTTCTCATAGCCAAGTCAGTAGAAGGGTTGCTTTGAGTGTGGAGTTGCTAGCCACATGGTGAGAGATTTCCTCAGATTTCGTACATATGTGCCATATTGAGGTATTCATGTGAGTAGGGGGCACCCAAGAGGGGGAGGCCCGGCCTGTTGATGTGTTTCGTATAGTAGGCTTAAGGTTGTTGCACCAGATGATGTCACTTAGGTATGATTTCGATTTGTTATAGAGGAGCATCATCCGTAGTTCATTACAGTTCTGCTTATCGGGGTGAGTTCCCCTATTTGTTGCTCCACTTATGGGTGCGTTTCATGATTTGCACTCTGTTTATGTGTTACCCTGTTGGGAGGTTCTATGAGTGATAACCGTGCCTATCATCTGTTTTTATTCATTATTGAGAGCTATGAGACTAATAGTAAATTCCCGTTGTCTATTTCGGTAGGTTTGATGTGATTTCTGAGTATTTTTGGCTATGAATTGTGATTTTTAATGCTCTACCGATGTGGGAGCCAGTACGTGTTGTACTTTTGTTGGCGAACTGATCTAGTGAAAGGTTTCAGCTGGTTTGATGTACAACCTACTTGTGATTCAGAGTGGAGGGCGGGGCCCTCGTGATTTCATGTGATTTGATGTGTTGAGACCGGGCTGTGTACCGCGGTAAGAGTTATATCAGTATGAGATCCTTGTGATTCTTTTATATGCTTTAATTCTTTCTTGTTAGATTATTTTTGTAGATTAGTATTGATTGAAAAATTTGTGCTTATCAGGCTTGTTTGATAGTTCCCTTATGTGTTTCCCTTTCCATATTCAGTCATTTTTGTTCTGTGCTTCTTGAGTTTTAGCCTGTGGGGTGTGTGCTCATTGGTATTAGCTAAGATTTGGTGATTTGGGTGTTTAGTTATGTGGCTTTCGTGGTTATTGTATCATCGCTAGTATTATGGAGGTTTGAACGGGTTCCTATTGAATATGAGGCTTATGGCGGTGCTGAATTTGATTTCGGGCGATATTGTTATCAGAAATGTTATTGTGGGCCTATGTGTGATGTGTCATGTTGTATGGTTATACCCTATGGGTGTTGGCACGAGTTGATGTATCTGGTCGAGACTAGTACCGGATATGGATTTAGAAATCAGGTCTCTTGGAAGTGAATGGAAGGTGAGAATTTTGGCTCTACGACTTATTGGTATTAGTAGAAAAGGCTAAATTTCAGTTGAGATGGTGTCGTCAGGTTTATGTGGATTGGGGTGACGTGGGATCACCTGCGAGTGTATGTTGGAAGTGTGCATTCAGTGATTTGAGGACCTCGAGGCGAAACTTAGCACATTCGAGGACAAACGTTGGTTTTAAGAGGGGGGATATAACGACCCAGCCAGTTATTTTGAGAATTTAAGCTCCGTACAATGGCATAAGGTCTGGAACAGCTTCATAATATGAGTATCGACTTGCGTGCATGGTTGAATTTAGTTAACGGATGATTCAGAGTCAAATTGGAAGAAGGAATCTAGTTTTGGGAGTTTAAGCGGTGAGAATTTGACTGGAATTGGACTTTGGAGTAAACAGCCCTGGAATGAATTTTTGATAATTCCAATAGCTTTGTATGGTGATTTTGGACTTAGGCACGCATTCGGATTCAGATTTGAAGGTCCATAGGGTAAATTGAGGCATTTCGGCGAAAGTTGAACAGTTAAAGTTTGGAAAATGGAGAAGTTTGACCCATAGTTGACTTTTAGGATATCAGGGTCGGAATGTAATTCTGAGAGTTGGAACAGCTCCGTTATGTCATTTTGGACTTGTCTGCAAAATTTGGCTTCATTCTGGATTGATTTGATAGGTCTCGGCTCTAGTTTAGAAATTTGAAGATTTGAAAGTTCATAAGTTCGATTTATGGTTTGATTCATTGTTTCGGCGTTGTTTAATGTGATTCGTAACCTTGAGAAAGTCCGTGTTAGGTTATGTGACTTGTTTATGTGTTTAGATGGGGTCCCGGGGGCCTCGGGTGTGTTCCGGGTGGGCCACTAGTCATTTTTCCCATTTTTGGAACTACTGTTTTTTGCTTCAGGTATCCTCCTTCGCGATCATGAACAACCTTTCACGTTCGCGATGCCTTGTTACTGACCACCTCTAAATCCTTCTTCTTGTTCGCATCCAACACTTCGCGTTAGCGAAGCCCTGCATTTTCCTTCTTCGCATTCGCGTCCTTCCCTACGCGTTCGCGTAGGTTCCTGCCCTTCTTCTCCGCGTTAGCGAGCTCATCATCACGTTCCCGATGAGAAACCTGGGCAGCCTTAAATTTTCTTCTTCGCGAACATGGTCCTCTCTTCGTGTTCGCAATGCACAAATGTCTGGGCAGACAGAATATATTCCAAAATCGAGGGTTTCACCATTTTTATCATATTTTGACTTGTAGACCTCGGTTTTGAGCGATTCTTGGTAGGTTCTTCAGATAATTCGAATGGATCCAGGTATTGTTCGCTAGTAGCTGTGCGGATTCTTACCTAGGAGACTCAAGGTAAACTTGCTGCTACGTTTGCAGGCTTCAATGTCACCTTCTTATGTTATTTTCACACTGTTATACCTATTTCCATATAATTGTGTTTAGAAGTTGTAGAAAAAACTCTCTAGAGCTTATGACTTGTACTACCGGGTTTTGGGAAGATGTTCATTGTGTAAAGGATTTATTTCAAAAGAATTTTAGATGTTGTTATGTATTGTTGTTATTCTGCAATTGTTAGGCTTACCTAGTTCTTAAGACTAGGTGCCATCACAATACCAAAACAAAGGGAAAGTTGGGTCGTGACACACATACCCCACCCTTTCTAGAAGAGCTCCGATGGGAACCAGCTCCAGCACCCGCCCCTGTACGTCCAGCTCCTCAGCTAGATGCACCGAGTTAGGAGATGAGAGATGCTATTCAGTTATTGACTCGATTAGTAGTCGCACAGGCTCGACGTCAAGAAGTAGGTATTGGTCATGCAGATAGGTCTTTTAGTGCGAGGGTTCGTGACTTTATTAATTTAGACCCTCCAGTATTCACTAGAGTAGATCCAAATGAGGACCCTTAGGTATTTATTGATAGAGTGCAGAGGACGTTACAGGTAATGAAGGCCACTGCGACTGAGTTAGTTGAGCTAGCTTCCTATAGACTCCGAGATGTTGCAGTTAATTGGTACGAGTCTTGGGAATTGTCCAGAGGTGAGGATTCCCCTCTAGCGGTATGGCAGGAGTTTATAGAAGCTTTTCTTCGTCATTATCTGCCACCAGAGCTTAGACGGGCCAGAGTTGATAAGTTCTTGACCCTTCGACAGGGTAACATGAGTGTTCGAGAGTACAGTCTTCAGTTTGATTTGTTGGCTAGGTATGCTCCCACTATTGTATTTATGATGGAGGATCAGGTTCACCGGTTCGTGATGGGATTAGAGCCTCAGTTTCTTAACGATTGTATATCGGTCTCACTTCAGCCAGACATGGATATTTCTCGTATTCAGTCATACGCTCAGGGTGTTGAGGAGCGTAAACAGAAATAGAGGGCCGATCGTGAGCATGATAGGGCCTAGAATAATATAGCGAGGTCTTTGGGTCCTTCTAGTGAGTTTCGAGGTGGTTAGAGGCAGTAGAACTTGAGGTATACATCCCAGCCCTCGACTAGCGCCCCCCTCAGTTTGGCAGTAAGAGATTTGATCGTTCTATATATTCAGGGTCTGGTCAGAATTTCAGGGCCTCAGGTTCTCAGTATAGGGGTGAGTCAAATCAGATGAGGGCACTCTTGCCACGATGTACTCAATGTAGTAAGGAGCATATCGGGCAGTGCCGTATGGGGTTAGGTGTTTGTTATACTTGTGTTATCCAGGCCACGTTATGAGGGATTGTCCGATGAGAGGTGATGCAAGCATAGCTCAGCTATCGGGATCTGCAGCTGGTTCGTCATCATCAGTACGCCCCATGGGAAAGGTCCCCAAGAACCAATGAGTCGTGGTAGAGGCAGAGGCAGAGCGTCTAGCTCGAGCATCCCTCAAAACCGCATTTATGTGTTGGCAGTACGATAGGACCAGGAGTCATCGCCTGATATTGTTACAGGTATATTATCAGTCTCCTCATATGATGTATATGCACTAATTGACCCAGGTTCCACCTTATCATACGTTACTCCGTTAGTTGCTGGTAAGTTTGGAATAAAACCTGAATTGGTTAAACCTTTTGAGGTATCTACACTTGTTGGGGACTCGGTGATAGCTAAGCAAGTATATAAGGATTGTATAATAATAGTTCATGGTCGAACTACCGTAGCAGACTTAATCGAGTTAGATATGGTAGAATTTGATGTTATAATGGGTATTGATTGGTTGGCTTCTTGTCATACCAACGTTGATTGTAGATTAAAGATAGTCCGATTTCAATTTCCAGGAGAGCCTGTTTTGGAGTGGAAAGGTAACACGGCATCGCCGAGAGGTAGATTTATTTCCTATCTCAAGGCAAGGAAGATGATCAATACGGGCTGTATTTATCACTTAGTTCGGGTTCAGGATATGGAAGTAGAGTCACCAACCATTCAGTCCATCCCAGTGGTTAATGAGTTTCCCGATGAACTTCCGGGTCTCCCGCCAGAGCGAGAAATTGAGTTCTCTATTAACCTACTACCAGATACTCATCCAATATCTATTCCTCCCTATAGAATGTCCCCAGCAGAGCTGAAAAAGTTGAAAGAACAATAAAAGGACTTACATGAAAAAGGTTTTATCAGACCTAGTACGTCACTGTGAGGAGCACCTATTTTGTTTGTTAGAAAGAAAGATGGTTCCTTACGAATGTGTATTGATTATAGGTAGCTGAATAAGGTGACGATCAAGAATAAGTACTCGCTCCATAGAATTGATGATTTATTTGATCACTTGAAAGGTGCCAAGTGTTTTTGAAAGATAGACTTGAGGTCTGGGTACCATCAGGTAAGGGTTAAGGATGAAGATATTCCGAAGACAGCATTCATGATAAGATATGGGCACTTTGAGTTTCAGGTTATGTCGTTCGGTCTGACCAATGCCCCAGTAGTATTCATGGATTTAATGAACCGTGTGTTCAAGCCTATTTTAGATCTATTCGTAATTGCATTTATTGACGATATATTGGTGTATTCTCGTTCAGAGGATGAGCATGTTGATCATCTATGTACTGTGCTCAGAGTTCTACAAGAAGAGAAATTGTATGCAAAATTTTCTAAATGTGAATTCTGGTTGAACTTTGTAACTTTCCTTGGGCATATCATTTCGGGTGAAGGCCTCCGAGTGGATACACAAAAGGTTGAGTCAGTAAAGACTTGGCCTAGACCCACAACACTGACGGAGGTCCGTAGCTTCCTCGGTTTGGCAGGTTATTACAAGGGATTTGTAGAGGGATTTTCTTCCCTTTCAACACCTTTGACAAAGTTGACTCAGAAGGGAGCAAAGTTTCAATGGACTGATGCTTGCGAATGGAGTTTCTAGGCATTAAAGGATAGATTAACGTCAACATCGGTTCTAACGCTTCCAGAAGGGACCGATGGTTATGTGATCTATTGTGATGCTTCAGGCATTGCATTGGGTTTTGTGCTGATACAGAATGGTAAGGTTGTGGCTTATGCTTCTAGACAACTAAGAAAGCACGAGAAGAACTACCCGACCCATGATTTAGAGTTAGCTGCGGTGCTTCATGCACTAAAGATGTGGAGGCACTACTTGTATGGCATTCATGTTGATATCTATACGGATCATAAGAGCCTCCAGTACATCTTCAAGCAAAAGGAATTGAATCTACGTCAAAGGAGATGGTTGGAGCTACTTAAAGACTATGACGTTGATATTTTATACCATCCGGGGAAGGCGAATGTAGTAGCCGACGCCCTCAGCCGTAGATCTATGGGTAGCCTATCTTATTTACAGCCATAAAAGAGGGGAATAGCCCATGAGGTTCATCAACTAACTAGTCTTGGAGTTCAGATACTGGACTCAGGTGATACTGGAATTACTCTTCAAGATACGACAACATCCTCTTTAGTAACTGAAGTAAAGGAACGCCAGTACGAGGATTATGTGCTAATTCATTATAGGGATACCACTCTTCAGAAGGAGAAGACACCATTTGAAATTACAAAAGATGGGGTCCTCAGATATCAAGGGCAATTATGTGTGCCTAATGTTGCAGGGCTGCGTCGGCAGGTTATGGGAGAAACTTACTATTCTCGTTATTCTATCCATCCAGGAGCAACAAAGATGTATCATGATATCAGGGAAGTGTATTGGTGGGATGGAATAAAAAAGGATATAGCAGAATTTGTTGCTCAGTGTCCTAACTATCAGCAAGTTAAGATTGAGCATCAAAAACGCGGTGGATTATTGCAGGCTATGGAGATTCCGACTTGGAAATGAGAAATAATCAATATGAACTTCATCGTAGGCTTACCTCATACCCAACGTAAGTTCGATTCGATATGGGTGATTATAGATAGGCTTACAAATTCAGCCCATTTTCTGCTCGTCAAAACTACATATTCCTTAGAGGATTATGTGAGGCTTTATATTAAGGAAATAGTACGACTCCATGGTGTCCATGTATCTATTATCTCGGATAGGGGAGCTCAATTTACAGCTAACTTCTGGAGGTCCTTCGAAAAAGAATTGGGGACTCAAGTAAGTCTTAGTACATCATTTCATCCCCAGACAGACGGACATGCTGAGCGTACTATTCAAACATCGGAGGATATGTTGCGAGCTTGTGTAATAGATTTCAAAGGTAGCTGGGATGATCATCTGCCGCTTATTGAGTTCACATATAATAATAGTTACCATTCCAGTATTCAGATGGCTCCATACGAAGCTCTTTATGGACAGAAGTATAGGTCGCCTATAGGGTGGTTCGATATTGGAGAATCTGAATTACATGGTCCAGACATGGTTCAGCAGGCCATAGAAAAAGTAAAATTGATCCGGGATCGACTGTTGACAGCTCAGAGTCGTCAAAAATCATATTCTGACGTGCGGCGGCGAGAATTAGAGTTCGGGGTTGATGACTGGGTATTCTTAAAGGTGTCACCTATAAAAGGTGTGCTGAGATTTGGAAAGAAAGGCAAACTTAGCCCACAGTATATTGGGCCTTATAGGATCATTTGGAGAGTGGGCCAAGTAGCTTATGAGTTAGAGTTGCCCTCGGAGTTGGATTCTGTCTATCCGGTTTTTCACTTATCTATGTTACAGAAGTACATTGGCGATCTGATCATAGGCTAAAAACTCGTGTTTTAGTCATTGTAACAACACTTTAATTATTGCATTTTACAAAGGTTTGAGCTTAAATGATAATGAATTGTACTAAATTCATGATTTATGCCTTGCAGGAAGCTAATCCGACTTAAGAACTAACTTTGGGATGAATTTGATTGATTTAGGGCTTTGAAGTCTGAGTAAAAGCTAAAAATATCAAGTCGTGACCGTGTTCGGGGGTTGCAAAGCAAGCCCGGATAGCAAAACAAATGAAAAAAATGAAGCAGCGCAAAATATTGCACTGCCGCGCTGCGGGGGGCACCGCGACAGTGCAAATATTTTCGCTGCATTGTTTTGCTCCGTTAAAATGCATTCTTCCTCTATCCAATCCATGTACGCGTCGCACGGGGCGTCGCGGGGCGCATCGCGGGTGTGTAAAAATCACAAAATTATTCTTATGTTGAAAGATTCGCGATTAAGATAGATCTATACTTAATTGCTTTGTTTGGTTGAGAAATAAGATTTGTAAATGCATTTGAGTTAATATTAATACCATAGAAATATAGGTATTAATTTAACTTAAATAGGCACATAAGAAATCGACAGATTCTTATGGGTATTATTAACCCTATAATCAATAACTCAGATAATTCAATAAATTATTTTAAGCTAAAAACGTAGTATGATCTCTAGCAAGCCCATAACCCCGGGATATCTCCGTTATTAATTGTTAAAAGAAAAATTCATAAGTGGCGTAGTAACTTTGCGTTGTATTATTGTTTGTCTACTAGTTAAATTATAAATTGGTTATTTATGTATTTTGTGATGAATTAGCTTGAATCGATAATTGTTTGAGTTTGCATCAGTCGTTAAGTTAATAACAAGTCCTCATGAGAACAATACTCTACTTATTACTATATTACTTGAAGATCGCGTACACTTGCGTGAGTGTTTTGGTCGCAACAGGTTTTTGGCGCCGTTGCCGGGGACTTGGAAATTAGCTACTTGACAAAGTTAAGCTTTTATCAGCTATTGGTTTAAGTATTAATTTTCAGTTCACTTTGTTTGTGTCACGCAGGCTCTTCTCTTGAATGCGGAGGAGTAGAAGCACAAGCAATCTCTTCCCTCTTGATCTTGAAATTGAAAGAACACTTCATAGAGAGAGGAAGGAGTTGGAAGCTAGATACAAAACAGAAAGAGAGTTGGACATTTTAGTTCAACCACAGCCAACAGTGATGGCAGGTAATGGAGGGTGTCCGGTGATAGAAGCTGCAAGGCCAAATCTTGCTAATATGACCCAGGCTATTGTCAAGCCTGATATCACTGGTCAATTTGAGCTTAAACAGTACATGGTACAGCTGATTCAGTCCATTGGGCAATATGTAGGTCTATCTCATGAAGACCCGCAGAGGCACATTCAGAATTTTTTGGAAATCACGGATACTTACAACTATCCAAATGTTTCCAAGGACTATGTCAGGCTAACCTTGTTTCCTTTTTCATTGTTGGGGGAAGCTAAAGAATGGTTGCAGAAGGAGCCTGCTAATTCAATCCATACTTGGGATGATTTAGCAAAGAAATTCTTAATCAAGTTTTTCCCCACTAAAAAGACAAAGTCTTTGCGAAGCCAGATTCTTGGATTTCAAAGTCGTGCCGCGATGTTAAATTGGGCGCTTGTTTTGTTAGAATATAGTGTTGATAGATAGTAAGTAATCCTAATTTCGGTATAGATCCCTCCTAGATCTTCTTGTTGAAAAAAAAAACAAATCTAAAAAAAAAATCCATCAGAAAAATTCGAAATTATTGAGTTTGCAATTTTGTTTTATTTTCAGTTTAGTATATGCTAGTTTTGGTTTAAATTAAAACTTTCCCCTTGGTTTTTCTTTACACCACGGTTCTTTTCCAAGGGTGTATTTGAACCGGGTATAGTTTAATTTTTTTTTCAATTGAATAAAAAGTTCCTAACTTACAGAGTTGATCTCCTCAAATGCACATGCTTTAGAAGTTATATGTACCTTATTTGTGATGTTCAAATCTCAGTTCTTGATTCTAAAGTAAGTGCCTTAAATTGTGTATTTATAACTATGCTTAACTGTTTTGACTAGAGAGTCAAGAAAGATCCAAGCTTGAATGAGTTGTGTGCCAATATGTAAGTGAGGTTGTTGAAATATTCTGTGCGTAACAGTTGATATCTAGAACTTGCCCTCAAGTGTTTTGCATAGCGAAATAGTAGCATTATTCAGTTTAGGAGATGATATAGGCATTTTCTTTGTTGAACCAGTTTGATAATTATCTCCACCTAATTGTATATATCTTAGTCAAACCTTTTGAGCTGTTAATCCTATTTCTTTGGCATCCGCATTATAAACCTTACCTATTTATGTAAATATATCAATTGTTTGAACCTCTATCTCTTATGAGCACTTAGTCTTGTTTTAATATTGTTAAAGTTGAGAAGAGATTTGTTGGTTTATTGAAGGACTTTAAAAAAAAAGAAAAAAAAGAGTGAAGAATAATTCATATATGTGTATATATGTTTATATATAGGGGTGAATTTTCAGTAGTAATATTCCCTAACTTATGGTGCTTAAAGAAAAAGGGACTTGTTGTTAGTATGAAAAATCTCAAAAAGGTTGGAGATGGTTTAACATAAGAGTAATGCTGAAATTGTGAAATGAAATGGTGTATATATGAAGTGCTCAAAGAGATGTAGCTACTACATTCTATTTTTATCACACCCTTCCTCGGCCTTCATTACAACCAATTAAAGTCCTATTTGATCCTTGATTGAATAAGCTCAATTAGTAGAGTATTACACTAGGGGCAAGCGTATGGTATGTCATCTGTTGCACATGAATTTCAATTCTGAGAGTGAGTTAATTCTTCCTATTTTGAGTTCCTAAATATTTGTGAATACTGTGTTGAGAGGAACTAGTCTATATTAGTTATGGGAGGACACATGATTTGTGAAAGCAAGGAAACGTTTTGACCTTTGTGTTAGAGTAAGTGAGCAAGTTATGAAAATGCGTGGCACTTGTGAGTCATGTCTTGAGGATTGAACTATTATGAATTGGTACTTAAGTGTTGGCATGTGTTGTTAGAGACATTATTTGATAAAAAGGTCGTTCTGATGTGAAATGTATGTTAATTACTCGAGGACGAGCAATGGTCTAAGTGTGGGGTGTTGATCATAGGCTAAAAACTGTTATTTTAGTCGTTGTAACAACACTTTAATTATTGCATTTTACAAAGGTTTGAGCTTAAATGATAAAGAATTGTACTAAATTCATGCTTTATGCCTTGCAGGAAGCTAATCCGACTAAAGAACAAACTTTGGGATGAATTTGATTGATTTGGGGCTTTGAAGTCTGATTAAAAGCTAAATAATCAAGTCAGGATCGTGTTCGGGGGTCGCAAAGCAAGCCCGGATAGCAAAAAAATGAAAAAACGAAGCAGCACAAAATATTGCACTGCCGCGCCGCGGGGGGCGCCGCGGCAGTGCAAATATTTTTGCTACATTGTTTTGCTCCGTTAAAATGCATTCTGCCTCTGTCCAATCCATGTACGCGTCGCATGGGGCATCGCGGGGCGCGCTGCGGGTGTGTAAAAATCACAAAATTATTCTATTTTGGACTAAAAAGGGCATACTTGTCAAAACCCCTTCCTACACGATTAAAAAGGCAAAAGCAGTGCCATTATAAGGGAGACCTATTTTTGGAGAAGAACAAGAGGAAGGAGATTCATCTTGAAGAAGAGAATCAAGGAGGAACATCAACTTGGAGCAAGGATTAAAAGAGTTTTTCTAATTCTTCTCCTAGTATTTACTCATATTATGTTTATGACTTATATTGTTGATGCTTGTATAATTATGAGTGGCTAAAAACCCAAATATTCTGGGGTTATGGGTGTTAGATGATTATGTTGTTTGAAGCTTAGATTGATGATCTTGAATTTATCGTTAAGGGTTGTTTATTTGATTCTGTTGTTAATTATTTTACTGTGTAGCTAACAGTGAAATACTATTTACGAATCTTGAGTTAAACTTGAAAAAGGAAATTCTTGATTGCATATAGAATCAAATAGAGCAAGATCTGGATCCTGGGCATCGGGTGAAAGATTCGCGATTAAGATAGAACTATTCTTAATTGCCTTGTTTGGTTGAGAAATAGGATTTGTAAATGCATTTGAGTTAATATAAATACCATAGAAATATAGGTATTAATTTAAGTTGAATAGGCGCATATGAAATCGACAGATTCATATGGTTATTATTAACCCTATAATCAATAACCCAAATAATTCAATAAATTATTTTTAATCTAAAAACGTAGTATGATCTCTAGCAAGCCCATAACCTCGGGATATCTCTTTTATTAATTGTTAAAAGAAAAATTCATAAGTGGCGTAGTAACTTTGCGTTGTATTATTGTTTGTCTACTAGTTAAATTGTAAATTGGTTATTATGTATTTTGTGATGAATTAGCTTGAATCGATAATTGTTTTAGTTTGCATCAGTCGTTAAGTTAATAACAAGTCCTCATGAGAACGATACTCTACTTATTACTATATTACTTGAAGATCGCGTACACTTGCGTGAGTGTTTTGGTCGCAACAAGTTTTTGGCGTCGTTGTCGGGGACTTGGAAATTAGCTACTTGACTAAGTTAAGCTTTTATCAGCTATTGGTTTAAGTATTAATTTTCAGTTCACTTTGTTTGTGTCACGCAGGCTCTTCTCTTGAATGCGGAAGAGTAGAAGCACAAGCAATCTCTTCCCTCTTGATCCTGAAATTGAAAGAACACTTCATAGAGCGAGGAAGGAGTTGGAAGCTAGATACAAAACAAAAAGAGAGTTGGACATTTTAGTTCAACCACAGCCAACAGTGATGGCAGGTAATGGAGGGCATCCGGTGATAGAAGCTGCAAGGCCAAATCTTGCTAATATGACCCAGGCTATTGTCAAGCCTGATATCACTGGTCACTTTGAGCTTAAACAGTACATGGTACAGCTGATTCAGTCTACTGGGCAATATGTAGGTCTATCTCATGAAGACCCGCAGAGGCACATTTTGAATTTTTTGGAAATCACGGATACTTACAACTATCCAAATGTTTCCAAGGACTATGTCAGGCTAACCTTGTTTCCTTTTTCATTGTTGGGGGAAGCTAAAGAATGGTTGCAGAAGGAGCCTGCTAATTCAATCCATACTTGGGATGATCTAGCAAAGAAATTCTTAATCAAGTTTTTCCCCAGTAAAAAGACAAAGTCTTTGCGAAGCCAGATTCTTGGGTTTCAACAACGGGAAAGCTTGAGAAAGATACAAGAAACTACTCCGAGATTGTCCACATCATTGTCAAACTAATGAGGTATTGGGCCATACTTTTGCTGATGGATTAGATGTGACTTTAAAGATGAATCTTGATTCAGCTTGTGGAGGTAGTTGCATGGCGAGACCATATAGTGAAATACAACCTCTACTAAACAACTTCACTGCTAATGATCATAATTGGCAAAGAAAGATGATATAGTTTCAGCACCTATGAATGTTCCAAGGACACCACCACCTTTTCCACAAAGATTGCAGAAAAAGAATGATGATCGCATGTTCAACAAATTTCTCTCTATGTTGAGTCAGATTCAATTGAATATTCCGTTGGTAGATGCGATTCGTGATATTCCAAAGTATGCCAAGTACATAAAAGATATTGTGGCTAACAAGAGGAGATTGACTGAATTTGAAACAGTTGCACTTACTGAGGAGTGCACTTCAAGGGTCCAAAATAAGCTTCCTCAAAAGCTTAAGGATCCTGGCAGCTTTACTATCCCTGTGAGAATAGGCAATGTTGATGTAGGCCATGCACTTTGTGATTTGGGAGCAAGCATAAATTTGATTCCATTGTCCTTGTACAAAAAATTGGGTTTGGGAGCTCCAAAACCCACCATTGTGATGTTGCAATTAGCAGATAGGTCCATAGCTTACCCGGAAGGGGTGATTGAAGATGTGCTGCTGAAAATTGGGAAATTCATTTTTCCGGCTGATTTTATTATCTTAGATTTTGAAGCAGATGAAAAAGTTCCTATTATATTGGGAAGACCTCTCTTGGCTACAGGTGATGCTATAATTAAAGTAAGAGAGGGAAAAATGATCATGAGAGTTGACAATGAGGAAGCTGTTTTTAATGTATACAAAGCAATTTATCTTTCTCACCATTATGAAGAATTTTCTATGATATCTGTCATGGAGATGGATGAGCAACTTATTGCCCCAAGTGTATATTTGAAGGATTCTTTAGAGAAAGCAATTGTGTTGTTCGAGAGTTTGGAGATTAATGATGAGGTTGAAGAGATGAAGCATATTTTGAATGCATCATATGAATATATGAAAGGTTTAAATCCCTTTGAACCTTTGAACATACCAAATGGTCCTCCTCCGAAGCCATCAATTGAAGAAGCTCCAAAATTGAAACTAAAGCCTTTACCTTCTCACCTTCATTATGCTTATTTGGGTAGTTCTGATACGTTATCTGTTATTATTTCTTCTGACTTGTCTGAATTGCAGGAGGAAAAATTGCTGAGAGTACTACGTGAGCATAAAAGAGCAATTGGGTGGACAATGTATGACATAAGAGATATTAGTCCAGCTTTTTGCATGCATAAAATTCTCATGGAGGAAGGACACAAGCCGAGCATAGAACAACAACGCCGCCTAAATCCCAACATGAAAGAGGTGGTAAGAAAAGAAGTGATTAAATGTCTTGATGCAGGTATTGTATTTCCAATCTCTGGTAGCAAATGGGTAAGTCTAGCCAATGTGTTCCAAAGAAAGGAGGAACGACCGTAGTGACAAATGAAAACAATGATCTGATTCCCATTCGAACTGTTACTGGGTGGAGGATTTGCATAGATTATAGAAAATTGAATAATGCCACTCGAAAAGACCATTTTCCTCTCCCCTTTATTGACTAAATGCTTGATAGATTAGCTGGGCAAGAATACTACTGTTTTTTGGATGGTTACTCGGGATATAATCAGATTGTTATAGCCCTAGAAGACCAAGAGAAGACCATATTTACATGTCCCTATGGGACATATGAATTTAAAAGAATGCCATTTAGTCTTTGCAATGCACCTGCGACTTTTCAAAGGTGTATGATGGCTATCTTTACTGATATGGTTGAAAGATTTGTGGAAGTATTTATGGATGATTTTTTTGTATTTGGATGTTCTTTTGATGAATGTTTAATGAATCTTGACAAGGTACTTGCTAGGTGCGAAGAAACAAATTTGGTACTAAATTGGGAAAAATGTCATTTCATGGTAAGAGAAGGCATAGTCCTAGGGCATAAAGTGTCCAAGAATGGATTGCAGGTGGACAAGGCAAAGGTGGAAGCAATTGAAAAATTACCTCCACCGACATCATTTAGAGGCATTCGCAGTATCTTGGGCCATGCAGGTTTTAATCATCGTTTCATTAAAGATTTTTCAAAAATTTCATCTCCTTTGTGCAGGCTTCTTGAGAAAGATACATCCTTCAAGTTTGATGATGCTTGTCTGAAAGCATTTGATGAGCTGAAAAGAAGATTAGTTGTTGCACCAATTATCATTGCTCCAGATTGGAAACTTCCATTTGAGTTGATGTGTGATGCAAGAGATATAGCCATTGGAGCTGTTTTGGGGCAGCGGAAGGAGAAAATCTTTTACTCCATTCATTATGCGAGCAGAACTCTTAATCCAGCTCAAATGAATTACACTGTTACTGAAAAAGAGTTGCTCGCAGTAGTATGGGCATTTGATAAGTTCAGGTCTTATCTAGGGGGAACCAAAGTCATAGTTTACACAAATCACTCAGCTATCAGGTATTTATTTGCAAAGAAAGATGCCAAGCCAAGGTTAATCCGATGGGTTCTTCTTTTGCAGGAATTTGATTTGGAGATTCGATATCGAAAAGGGACAGAGAATCAGGTTGCAGATCACTTATCCAGGCTGGAAAATCGAGGCCATGTCACTGAAGGAGAATCAATCAAAGAAACATTTCCTGACGAACATTTGCTAGCCATCACTTCAGATGAAACCCCGTGGTATGCTGATGTGACAACCCCGCCAGTACTCTCATGAGTTACCGCTCAATTTCCCCCATTTCAGCTTCTTTACGCTTTGTTATCCATTTTTTATGAGATCGAGATGATTAGTTCGAGTTCGGAGAGGATTTGGTAAGAAATGATACACTTAGTCTCTTTTAAGAAGGCTTAAGTTGGAAAAGTCAACCGGATGTTGACTTATGTGTTAGAGGGTTCGGATGTGAGTTCCGATGGTTCAGTTAGCTTCGGGAGGTGATTTGTGACTTAGGAGAGTGATCGGAAGTGTTTTTGGAGGTGTGGTGTAGAATTAGGCTTGAATTGGCGAAGTTAGTATTTTGGCGAATTCCGGTTGGTAGGTGAGATTTTGATCCGAGGGTCGGAATGGAATTGTGAGAATTTCTGTAGCTTCGTTATGTCATTTTGAACTTGTCTGCAAAATTTGAGGTCATTCGGACATGGTTTTGTTGGGTTTTTAATCAAAAATGGAATTTGGAAGTTCTTGAGATTCATAGGCTTGATTTCGATGTGATTTGATGATTTTGGTGTTAGTCGAGGTGTTTTGATGATTGGAACGAGGTTGAATAATGTTTAGGATGCGTTCGTGCTTTTGGTTGAGGTCTCGGGGGCCTCGGGTGTGTTTCGGGTGAGTTTTGAGTAAGCACGGACACCCCGGAACTTAGAAAAATGGAGGGAGCAGCAGTTTTGGCGCGGACCGCGCTCCTTTTCGCGCTGGGCGCGCTGGCCTAGTGCTGGCCGCGTCAAAGTGGCCGCGGCCGCGGTCGTGAAGACTGTAGGTTGCTGGTCCTACTTCGGAAGCTCATATCGTTTGATCTACAAGGAATTTTGAGGTGATTCAAAAACGAATGTTGTAGCCCTTCATGTCTAGTTTCCAGAAAGGTAAAGATATTGCAATTTGGACATCTGTAGCGAAAGTTATGGCCAAAATACTAAAGCATGTCCCTGCAAAGCAAGACCTGCGCGGCCGCGGTCGTTTTTGCGCGGACCCCCTGGTTTTGCGCGGACCAGGGTCATTTTTGTGTGGTCAGCGGTGTCGGAATCCGAGGGGTACTCTATAAATACGAGGTTTTAGGTTTTATTTGATATTTTGACCTAGAGAGCTCGGATTTTGGTGATTTTTCGAAGGTTTTTCAAGAAATTGGTCAGGGTAAGTGTTTCTAACTCAGATTTGGTTAGAGTACATGAATCTATCACTGAATTCATCATTTAATTCGTGATTTGAGATGGAATTTGGGAAGAAAATCGTGGAACCTTTCAAAAATGTAAAATGATGATTTGAAGGACCAAATGGTATCAGAATTGGATAATTTTGGTATGGTTAGACTCGTGAGGGTATGAGGATTCTGAAAATGTAAATTTTACCCAATTTCGAGACGTGGGCCTGGGGCTCGGGTTTTGCTAATTTTGGGATTTTTGATATTTTTCGAATGTTTTCGCTTGGGCTTTGTTCCCTTAGCATATTGTGACGTATTCGTTCTGATTTTGGATAGATTCGACGCGCGTGGAGGCCAATTCATGGGGCAAAGGCATCGTGAGCTAGAGAATTAGCCAGTTCGAGGTGAGTAATGGTTGTAAATGATGTCCTGAGAGTTTGAAACCCCGGATAGCACATCGTAGTGCTATATTGAGGCAAGATACGCGCTGGATGATGAGCGTGGGGTCTTTCACTACTGGGGATTGTGACTTGGTCCATCCCGATTGATGATTTTACTGAATATTTGATTGAAATTCATTTGTTATCATCATGATTTGGGATGATTGCCATATTTGGGCTTCGTGCCAACTATTTGAACCCTTCGGGGATTTTTATCATTGTTTCCTCACTGTTTTGACTTATTACTTGAACTCAGTCCTGTTTATATCTACTGTTTTACAAACTCATCCACTTTTACTCAGATTTGAAACTTAAATGATATTTCTAAATGATGTTTTGGCTGAGAACTACTGTTTTACTAATGCCCGAGGGGCTTGTGATGATTTTCGGACTGAGCGAGGCCGAGGGCCATATGTGAGGATATGCTGAGTGATATGAGGCCGAGGGCCTGAGATACTTTATATGCCACGAGGTGGCTTGAGTGATGTGAGGATATGCTGAGTGATGATGCCACGAGGTGGCTTGATATAGCGCTTGGGCCGTAAGGGGCCCCTCCGGAGTCTGCACACCCACAGTGAGCGCGGGTACCCATGTGATTTGAAACAGTGGTAACAATGACACTGTATGATGCAATTTGGTCAGGTAACAATGGCTGACCATTATGCTAAGTGATTGATATTATGCCCGAGGGGCTAATATGAGTGATTGTGAGGTTACAGTGGTAACAATGACACTGTATGATGCAATTTGGTTAGGTAACAATGACTGACCAGGAATAACACCGTGCAGTCAGGTAACAATGGTTGACCAGGAACTAATTTGTGCCCGAGAGGCTGGTACTATTCTATATGATTGCCCGAGGGGCAAGGTTTATGTGTTCATCTTGCATACTTACTTGTCTTTTACTTGTTTAACTGTGGTATTTGTGCCCGAGGGGCGGATTTCTGTGCATAGCGGCACTAATTGTTTTGAAATTATTTCACAACTATTGAAAAGATCATTTTCAAAAGAGGTTTAGAACCGAGCCAAGGTATTTTCTAAGAATGCACAGTTTCACTGATTTTTCTCAAGAAGTTTTACACTGCTTCTATATAGCATGTTGGTTGTTTTACGTGATTTCATGCTGCTCAGTTATTATTTACCTTTATTACTCACTGAGTTAGAGTACTCACTTTACTCCCTGCACCTCGCGTGCAGTTACAGGTATTTATTCACCCGGTAGCGGGTATTGGCTGTGTGGAGACAGAGTTGTAGAGATTTTAGCAAGGTGACTGCCGGCGTTCGCAACACCACTGTCTTTCTATGTTATTCATTATTCTTGTTCAGTGTATTCTAGACAGTAAAGTGGAAATTTCATTCTTATAGATGCTCGTGACTTGTGACACTCCGGTTTGGGCTGTGTCGGGATGGTTCCTGCTGTTATTATCGTTAAATTCTGCAATTTATGAGCATTATATTATATGTTATTATTGTTTATGATGATTAACTGTTTAAAAGAGGTGTTCCGTTTTGGTCTGGCTGGTCTTGTCTACACGAGAGGCGCCATCACGATCGGGTTCGGGGATCGGGTCATGACAGTTGATTATGTGAATTTCATTGCAAGTGGGGTGACTCCACCAGAATTCACAGCTGATCATAGAAGAAGATTCTTACATGACACGAGGTTCTACATGTGGGACGAGCCTTTTCTATACAAGCAATGCGCAGATCAATTGGTAAGAAGGTGAGTCCCTGAGGAGGAGATGAATGCAATATTGCATGACTGTCATTCTTCTCTGTATGGAGGTTATCATGGTGGAGACAGAACTGCACAAAAGGTTTTGAAATCAGGTTTTTACCGGCATTGTTTAAAGATGCACATGCTTTTGTTAAAAATTGTGACAGGTGTCAAAGAACAGGTACAATCACGAAGAGGAACAAAAAGTCTTTGCAAAATATTTTGGTAGTAGAGCTCTTTGATGTCTGGGGAATTGATTTCATGGGACCATTTCCATATTCTAATGGGCACAGATACATTTTGGTTGCAGTCGATTATGTGTCTAAGTGGGTGGAGTCCATTGCTCTTCCTACTAATGATGCGAAGGTAGTGGTAAGTTTTGTGAAGAAGCACATTTTCACACGCTTTGG
The DNA here is from genome assembly GCF_000715075.1 of Nicotiana tabacum. Taxonomy (NCBI): domain Eukaryota; kingdom Viridiplantae; phylum Streptophyta; class Magnoliopsida; order Solanales; family Solanaceae; genus Nicotiana; species Nicotiana tabacum. Next base: position 110,461,603 of record NC_134087.1, on the reverse strand, counting down.
AACTCCAAGGGTGTTGATAAGTGATGGAGGAACACACTTTTGCAACAAATTGTTGAAAAATATTCTAGCAAAATATGGGGTAAGACACAAGGTTGCTACTGCATACCACCCTCAAACGAGTGGTCAAGTTGAAGTGTCAAATAGGGAGGTAAAACAGATTTTGGAGAAAACAGTGAGTGCAAATAGGAAAGATTGGTCCGGTAAGTTAGAAGATGCATTGTGGGCTTACCGAACTGTATACAAGACTCTAATAGGTACTTCTCCGTACAGGTTGGTTTATGGAAAGGCATGTCATTTACCCGTTGAGCTAGAACACAAAGCTTATTGGGCAATCAAAAAACTAAATATGGATATGGACTTAGCCGGTGAAAAAAGACTGCTACAACTCAATGAACTTGATGAGTTTCGGTTGCATGCTTATGAAAATGCCAAGTTATATAAAGAAAAGACCAAAAGGTGGCATGACAAGCACATCCAACATCGTAAGTTTGAGTCGGGTCAAGAAGTTCTCTTGTTTAATATAAGGCTAAAACTTTTTCCTGGAAAGCTTAAGTCCCGTTGGGCAGGCCCTTTCGTTGTGGTAAATGTGACTCCTCATGGAACAGTTGAATTGCGGGATATAAATTCAAGTGGTATATTCTTGGTGAATGGGCAGCGAGTAAAATACTATTGGGGTGGTGATATTAAACGTCACAAGACCTCGATAGATTTTGTTGATGCATAATGACGTGTTGAGTCGTGTCGCGACGTTAAATTAGGCGCTTGTTGGGAGGCAACCCAATGACTAACATCACTAACGTTTAATTGTAGTTTAGAATTATTAGATTTTATATGTATAATGTTTTTAGTCAGGTGCAAGCATGAATTTGGCATAAAATCAGTGTACAATGATGTAGGGGGTGAATGGTGAGCTAAACAATCAAAAAATATGCTAACTCTGTGAAAAATTGGCCTACCACGTCGTATGGGGCATCGTGCCACACACCGCACCAAGTAAAATTGCACAGATGAGGCAGAATACAAAATTTTCGGAGCAGCTAAATAAAATGGCGCGGTAGGCCAATTTTTTTTAAATTTTTTTTTTTTACTTAAATCCGAAACCCCCTCCCTCTATTTCATTATTTCACTCCCCAAACTCTCTTCTTCTCTATCACCAAACTCAAGCACTGCAACCAAACAATTTCATTCAAGGATTCATCCACAAATCCTTCTTCTTCTTGCAAGGTAAGTATTCTCTTCTCTCTTTTCCTTCAAATTAGTAGTATTTCATTTTGTATTTCTTTCTTATTTTCAAGTATATTTGTATAAATCCTAGCAAGAATTGTGTTCATAATCTTCTTTTAGTTTCTTTTGCTAATATTGTTAAAAATAGTATTAGAAACTTAGCTTGTATATTCTTTATGGGGTTATGGAGGATTTGAAGGTGTGTTGAGTTGAAATGAGTTGAGTTTCTTGTTGAAAATTGTTAAGGAGTGTACTAATCCGAAAATGCATATGAAAAAAAAGTGAAAAATTGTGTATTGAATATTATTGTGAAGATGTGGTGATGTTATAGTTGTGATGAGAGGCATATTGGTGTTGTTGATATGGTGATTAGGCCTCTTTTGAAGTTGAAATTTTAAGAAAAAAAAGACATGCTTACAATTTATTTGTTAAAATGTCTAAGTGACATAAAATTGAGTAATGTTGCAAATTGAGAAACAAATTGCATTGTGAGATGTTATTCTTGATAACAACTATAACATTAGGCCAAGCTGTGATTTTTTCGCTTTCTTTATGTAAAAATGAGATGTAAAATTCGTGCTAATGTGCCTATGTAGTATATTTTGTATATAAATTTTGAATTTTGTAAAATAGACAAATTTCTTTTTATGTTTATGTTTAATATTAATTTAGCTTGTAAAATCTAGCTTAATTTTTGATTTTTATTTTATTTTTAATTGTTCCAAGTCTCTTTAATGATCGGGTAGGCCAATAAGCATTATATCATTCTAATTGAAGAATAGGGTAGTCTGAATCCCTGTAATACATCCTAAGTGTCAACATGATATAACATAAGTGTGGGGTATTTACTCCACTTGCTCTTAAAATAATTTTGTGTATCGTTAACTAATATATCATGTTGTGTAGGTAAAATGTCTCGGCGCCCAAGCAAAAGATCAAACACTGGCCGAATTGAGGCTGCATCTACTAGCCGACGTAGAGGTAGAAGGGCACCACCTCCGGCACCAGTGGAGGAGGAAGAGGAACACTTTGACCCTGATGCAGATGAGGTGCCAGAGTGTAAATATGGCATCAGGGCTATTCCAGCCCATACAATACAATGGTTCCAATCCTTCGTCCCTGCTGTGCCACCAACCCCAGAAGTTGCCATAGATGAAGCAAAGCTTGCCCGTAAGTATAATGCCATATATACTAACATTCAAGCTTTGACTTTTGAAGGGTTGTTTCACCAAAGTGATAGTGTGAACATCAACTTGGTAAAAGAATTTTATGCCAATTGGCAACCGGGCGGTGATTTAGATGCCAGCTATCAAGCCAGGGTCAGAAATAGAGTGATCCCATTTTCGTCAAAGGTCATAAATCAAATAATGGGTTTCACTGAACATTCACATAAGCTGTTCAAGAGGTTCGTGCGTAGACCAGATTACCCAGACATCCGCAGACAGCTATGTGGTGAAGATTCCTTTGTCATGTGGACTAGAGATACAAATGAGTGTCACAAGGAAATGAAAAAAGGAACATTCCAGCGGCCTGCACGAGTCATTTAAAGATAATAAATGCCAAAATCATGCCAACACAAAGTGATACAGACGTATCAAAACTAAAGGTTTGCTTGATTTATGCATTTTTAATAGGAATGCAGGTGGATCTTGGGAAAATCATGCTGGAACACATGTCAAAGGTGAGACCTTTTCGAGGACGTCACCTACACTATCCGAGTATGATTACTCGGTTATTGCGGACGCACTTCATTGTAGAAGAGTATCACTATGATCAGCGGATAGAAGTAACATATCCTATCAGGGCGCTTGATGTCACGACTGTGATAGATCCGCCTGCAGCTGCACTTAACCCCGATCAAAAGATTGTCTGAGTGGAAGAGACTTTGCAGATATTATTTGCTGACCTGCGCCTTCGCGCTTCTAGAGGGGAAGTGAACTTGGAAGAGTTGCAACAAAATCACCCTTTATCTCCTTTCACACAACAGTGGTTAGGAATTCTCTGATGGATAAATCCCACCGGATGAAGATGTGAACTCTATTCCCTCAGATGACGAAGAATATTTGCGAACTTTTGAGGATGACGATGCTTAGGCCAATGGCCTCAGGGAGTCTTTTCTGATCTATTTTTTATCTTTTCGCATTAGGGACAATGCAAATTTTTTAAGTGTGGGGTGGTTGGCCCCTATTGTAATGTATTTACTTTTATATTTTTCGTATTTTGTTTGATTGAGTTTAGTTATTTAGTTTGATTTTGTTTAGTTTGTTAAAATTGCTTTTAGTTTGTTTTGTTAGAATATAGTGTTGATAGATAGTAAGTAATCCTAATTTCGGTATAGATCCCTCCTAGATCTTCTTGTTGAAAAAGAAATCTCAAAAAAAAATCCATCAGAAAAATTCGAAATTATTGAGTTTGCAATCTTGTTTTATTTTCAGTTTAGTATATGCTTGTTTTGGTTTATATTAAAACTTTTCCCTTAGTTTTTCGTTACACCGCAGTTCTTTTCCAAGGGTGTATTTGAACCGGGTATAGTTTAATTTTTTTTTTCAATTGAATAAAAAGTTCCTAACTTACAGAGTTGATCTCCTCAAATGCACATGCTTTAGAAGTTATATGTACCTTATTTTTGATGTTCAAATCTCAGTTCTTGATTCTAAAGTAAGTGCCTTAAATTGTGTATTTATAACTATGCTTAACTGCTTTGACTAGAGAGTCAAGAAAGATCCAAGCTTGAATGAGTTGTGTGCCAATGTGTGAGTGAGGTTGTTGAAATATTCTGTGCGTAACAATTGATATCTAGAACTTGCCCTCAAGTGTTTTGCAAAGCGAAATAGTAGCATTATTCAGTTTAGGAGATGATATAGGCATTTTCTTTGTTGAACCAGTTTGATAATTATCTCCACCTAATTGTATATATCTTAGTCAAACCTTTTGAGCTGTTAATCCTATTTCTTTGGCATCCGCATTATAAACCTTACCTATTTATGTAAATATATCAGTTGTTTGAACCTCTATCTCTTATGAGCACTTAGTCTTGTTTTAATATTGTTAAAGTTGAGAAGAGATTTGTTGGTTTATTGAAGGAGTTTAAAAAAAAGAAAAAAAAAGAGTGAAGAATAATTCATATATGTGTATATATGTATATATATAGGGGTGAATTTTCAGTAGTAACATTCCCTAACTTATGGTTCTTAAAGAAAAAGGGACTTGTTGTTAGTATGAAAAATCTCAAAAAGGTTGGAGATGGTTTAACATAAGAGTAATGCTGAAATTGTGAAATAAAATGGTGTATATATGAAGTGCTCAAAGAGATGTAGCTACTACATTCTATATTTATCACACCCTTCCTCAGCCTGCATTACAACCAATTAAAGTCCTATTTGATCCTTGATTGAATAAGCTCAATTAGTAGAGTATTACACTAGGGGCAAGCATATGGTATGTCATCTGTTGCACATGAATTTCAATTCTGAGAGTGAGTTAATTCTTCCTATTTTGAGTTCCTAAATATTTGTGAATACTATGTTGAGAGGAACTAGTCTATATTAGTTGTGGGAGGACACATGATTTGTGAAAGCAAGGAAACGTTTTGACCTTTGTGTTAGAGTAAGTGAGCAAGTTATGAAAATGCGTGGCACTTGTGAGTCATGTCATGAGGATTGAACTATTAAGAATTGGTACTTAAGTGTTGGCATGTGTTGTTAGAGAAATTATTTGATAAAAAGGTCGTTCTTATGTGAAATGTATGTTAATTACTCGAGGACGAGCAATGGTCTAAGTGTGGGGTGTTGATCATAGGCTAAAAACTGTTATTTTAGTCGTTGTAACAACACTTTAATTATTGCATTTTACAAAGGTTTGAGCTTAAATGATAAAGAATTGTACTAAATTCATGCTTTATGCCTTGCAGGAAGCTAATCCGACTTAAGAACTAACTTTGGGATGAATTTGATTGATTTGGGGCTTTGAAGTCTGAGTAAAAGCTAAATAAATCAAGTCGGGATCGTGTTCGGGGGTCGCAAAGCAAGCCCGTATAGCAAAAAAAATGAAAAAACGAAGCAGCACAAAATATTGTACTGCCACGCCGCGGGGGGCGCCACTGCAGTGCAAATATTTTTGCTGCATTGTTTTGCTCCGTTAAAATGCATTCTGCTTCTGTCCAATCCATGTACGCTCGCACGAGGCGTCGCGGGGCGCGCCACGGGTGTGTTAAAATTACAAAATTATTCTATTTCGGACTAAAAAGGGCATACTTGTCAAAACCCTTTCCTACACGATTAAAAAGGCAAAAGCAGTGCCATTATAGGGGGAGACCTGTTTTTGGAGAAGAAAAAAATGAAGGAGATTCATCTTGAAGAAGAGAATCAAGGAGGAACATCAACTTGGAGCAAGGATTAAAAGAGTTTTTCTAAACCTTCTCCTAGTATTTACTCATATTATGTTTATGACTTATATTGTTGATGCTTGTATAATTATGAGTGGCTAAAAACCCAAATATTCTGGGGTTATGGGTGTTAGATGATTATGTTGTTTGAAGCTTAGATTGATGATCTTGAATTTATCGTTAAGGGTTGTTTATTTGATTCTACTGTTAATTATTTTACTACGTCGCTAACTGTGAAATACTATTTACGAATCTTGAGTTAAACTTGAAAAGGGAAATTCTTGATTGCATATAGAATCAAATAGAGCAAGATCTGGATCCTGGGCATCGGGTGAAAGATTCGCGATTAAGATAGAACTATTCTTAATTGCCTTGTTTGGTTGAGAAATAGGATATGTAAATGCATTTGAGTTAATATTAATACCATAGAAATATAGGTAATAATTTAACTTGAATAGGCGCATAAGAAATCGACAGATTCTTATGGTTATTAGTAACCCTATAATCAATAATTCAGATAATTCAATAAATCATTTTAAGCTAAAAACATAGTATGATCTCTAGCAAGCCCATAACCCCGGGATATCTCCTTTATTAATTGTTAAAAGAAAAATTCATAAGTGGCGTAGTAACTTTGCGTTGTATTATTGTTTGTCTTCTAGTTAAATTGTAAATTGGTTATTTATGTATTTCGTTATGAATTAGCTTGAATAGATAATTGTTTGAGTTTGCATCAATCGTTAAGTTAATAACAAGTCCTCGTGGGAACGATACTCTACTTATTACTATATTACTTGAAGATCGCGTACACTTGCGTGAGTGTTTTGGTCGCAATAAGTTTTTGGCGCCGTTGTCGGGGACTTGGAAATTAGCTACTTGACTAAGTTAAGCTTTTATCAGCTATTGGTTTAAGTGTTAATTTTCAGTTCACTTTGTTTGTGTCACGCAGGCTCTTCTCTTGAATGCGGAGGAGTAGAAGCACAAGCAATCTCTTCCCTCTTGATCCTAAAATTGAAAGAACACTTCATAGAGCGAGGAAGGAGTTGGAAGCTAGATACAAAACAGAAAGAGAGTTGGACATTTTAGTTCAACCACAGCCAACAGTGATGGCAGGTAATGGAGGGCATCCGGTGATAGAAGCTGCAAGGCCAAATCTTGCTAATATGACCCAGGCTATTGTCAAGCCTGATATCACTGGTCACTTTGAGCTTAAACAGTACATGGTACAACTGATTCAGTCCACTGGGCAATATGTAGGTCTATCTCATGAAGACCCGCAGAGGCACATTCAGAATTTTTTGGAAATCACGGATACTTACAACTATCCAAATGTTTCCAAGGACTATGTCAGGCTAACCTTGTTTCCTTTTTCATTGTTGGGGGAAGCTAAAGAATGGTTGCAGAAGGAGCCTGCTAATTCAATCCATACTTGGGATGATATAGCAAAGAAATTCTTAATCAAGTTTTTCCCCAGTAAAAAGACAAAGTCTTTGCGAAGCCAGATTCTTGGGTTTCAACAACGGGAAAGCTTGAGAAAGATACAAGAAACTACTCCGAGATTGTCCACATCATTGTCAAACTAATGAGGTATTGGGCCATACTTTTGCTGATGGATTAGATGTGACTTTAAAGATGAATCTTGATTCAGCTTGTGGAGGTAGTTGCATGGCGAGACCATATAGTGAAATACAACCTCTACTAAACAACTTCACTGCTAATGATCATAATTGGCAAGGTGACGGAGAACCAAGGAGAGCAATGAAACAGAAAGCAGCAGGGGTACTTGAACTGGATGATTTTTCATCCATGAGAGCAGATATAGCAAAATTGACAAATCAAATGAATAGAATGACAATGAACCAGACACAACAATTGCAACATGTTCAACAAATGTCGATTTGTTGTGAAATGTGTGGTGACAATCACACAAGTGACATGTGCCCAACGAATCATGAATCTATTTATTATGTGGGACAACAAAGCAGAGGTCCGATGAACCAACAGGCACAATATGGGAACACTTACAATACAAATTGGAGAAATCATCCTAATTTCTCTTGGGGTGGAAATCAATCAAATCAAAATCAATATAGACCCCAAGGAAATTTTCATCAACCTCAAAGGCCACCTCATCAGGTAGAAGAAAGTACAAATGATTTGTTGAATAAATTGTTGCATGACAATCAACAACTCAGAACTGATTTCAGAAATCTTGAAAAGCAAATGGGACAGCTAGCTGCAAATCAAAACACTAGACCTGTAGGTGCTCTACCAAGTGATACAGAAAAAAATCCGCAAGTTAGTGCAATTACACTTAGAACTGGAAGGGAATTAGAAGAAGTTCCAAAGAAGAGAAAAGACAAACCTATACCTGAGGGTGAATTGATTCCCAAAGCAACACAGGAAGCAAAGAAAGATGATACAGTTTCAGCACCTGTGAATGTTCCAAGGCCACCACCACCTTTTCCACAAAGATTGCAGAAAAAAAAGGATGATCGCATGTTCAACAAATTTCTCTCTATGTTGAGTCAGATTCAATTGAATATTCCGTTGGTAGATGCGATTCGTGATATTCCAAAGTATGCCAAGTACATAAAAGATATTGTGGCTAACAAGAGGAGATTGACTGAATTTGAAACAGTTGCACTTACTGAGGAGTGCACTTCAAGGGTCCAAAATAAGCTTCCTCAAAAGCTTAAGGATCCTGGCAGCTTTACTATCCCTGTGAGAATAGGCAATGTTGATGTAGGCCATGCACTTTGTGATTTGGGAGCAAGCATAAATTTGATGTCATTGTCCTTGTACAAAAAATTGGGTTTGGGAGCTCCAAAACCCACCATTGTGATGTTGCAACTAGCAGATAGGTCCATAGCTTACCCGGAAGGGGTGATTGAAGATGTGCTGCTGAAAATTGGGAAATTCATTTTTCCGGCTGATTTTATTATCTTAGATTTTGAAGCAGATGAAAAAGTTCCTATTATATTGGGAAGACCTCTCTTGGCTACAGGTGATGCTATAATTAAAGTAAGAGAGGGAAAAATAATCATGAGAGTTGACAATGAGGAAGCTGTTTTTAATGTATACAAAGCAATTCATCTTCCTCACCATTATGAAGAATTTTCTATGATATCTGTCATGGAGATGGATGAGCAACTTATTGCCCCAAGTGTATATTTGAAGGATTCTTTAGAGAAAGCAATTGTGTTGTTCGAGAGTTTGGAGATTAATGATGAGGTTGAAGAGATGAAGCATATTTTGAATGCATCATATGAATATATGAAAGGTTTAAATCCCTTTGAACCTTTGAACAGACCAAATGGTCCTCCTCCGAAGCCATCAATTGAAGAAGCTCCAAAATTGAAACTAAAGTCTTTACCTTCTCACCTTCATTATGCTTATTTGGGTAGTTCTGATACGTTACCTGTTATTATTTCTTCTGACTTGTCTGAATTGCAGGAGGAAAAATTGCTGAGAGTACTACGTGAGCATAAAAGAGCAATTGGGTGGACAATGTATGACATAAGAGGTATTAGTCCAGCTTTTTGCATGCGTAAAATTCTCATGGAGGAAGGACACAAGCCGAGCATAGAACAACAACGCCGCCTAAATCCCAACATGAAAGAGGTGGTAAGAAAAAAAGTGATTAAATGGCTTGATGCAGGTATTGTATTTCCAATCTCTGATAGCAAATGGGTAAGTCTAGCCAATGTGTTCCAAAGAAAGGAGGAACGACCGTAGTGACAAATGAAAACAATGATCTGATTCCCATTCGAACTGTTACTGGGTGGAGGATTTGCATAGATTATAGAAAATTGAATAATGCCACTCGAAAAGACCATTTTCCTCTCCCCTTTATTGACTAAATGCTTGATAGATTAGCTGGGCAAGAATACTACTGTTTTTTGGGTGGTTACTCGGGATATAATCAGATTGTTATAGCCCTAGAGGACCAAGAGAAGACCATATTTACATGTCCCTATGGGACATATGCATTTAAAAGAATGCCATTTAGTCTTTGCAATGCACCTGCGACTTTTCAAAGGTGTATGATGGCTATCTTTACTGATATGGTTGAAAGATTTGTGGAAGTATTTATGGATGATTTTTTTGTATTTGGATGTTCTTTTGATGAATGTTTAATGAATCTTGACAAGGTACTTGCTAGGTGCGAAGAAACAAATTTGGTACTAAATTGGGAAAATATCATTTCATGGTAAGAGAAGGCATAGTCCTAGGGCATAAAGTGTCCAAGAATGGATTGCAGGTGGACAAGGCAAAGGTGGAAGCAATTGAAAAATTACCTCCACCGACATCATTTAGAGGTATTTGCAGTATCTTGGGCCATGCAGGTTTTTATCGTCGTTTCATTAAAGATTTTTCAAAAATTTCATCTCCTTTGTGCAGGTTTCTTGAGAAAGATACATCCTTCAAGTTTGATGATGCTTGTCTGAAAGCATTTGATGAGCTGAAAAGAAGATTAGTTACTGCACCAATTATCATTGCTCCAGATTGGAAACTTCCATTTGAATTGATGTGTGATGCAAGAGATATAGCCATTGGAGCTGTTTTGGGGCAGCGGAAGGAGAAAATCGTTTACTCCATTCATTATGCGAGCAGAACTCTTAATCCAGCTCAAATTAATTACACTATTACTGAAAAAGAGTTGCTTGCAGTAGTATGGGCATTTGATAAGTTTAGGTCTTATCTAGTGGGAACCAAAGTCATAGTTTACACAGATCACTCAGCTATCAGGTATTTATTTGCAAAGAAAGATGCCAAGCCAAGGTTAATCCGATGGGTTCTTCTTTTGCAGGAATTTGATTTGGAGATTCGAGATCGAAAAGGGACAGAGAATCAGGTTGCAGATCACTTATCCAGGCTGGAAAATCGAGGTCATGTCACTAAAGGAGATCAATCAAAGAAACATTACCTGACGAACATTTGCTAGCCATCACTTCAGATGAAACCCCGTGGTATGCTGATTATGTGGATTTCATTGCAAGTGGGGTGACTCCACCAGAATTCACAGCTGATCATAGAAGAAGATTCTTACATGACGTGAGGTTCTACATGTGGACGAGCCTTTTCTATACAAGGAATGCGCAGATCAATTGGTGAGAAGGTGTGTCCCTGAGGAGGAGATGAATGCAATATTGCATGACTGTCATTCTTCTCTGTATGGAGGTCATCATGGTGGAGACAGAACTGCACAAAAGGTTTTGCAATCAGGTTTTTACTGGCCAAAATTGTTTAAAGATGCACATGCTTTTGTTAAAAATTGTGACAGGCGTCAAAGAACAGGTACAATCATGAAGAGGAATGAAATGCCTTCGCAAAATATTTTGGCAGTAGAGCTCTTTGATGTCTGGGGAATTGATTTCATGGGACCATTTCCATATTCTAGTAGGCACAGATACATTTTGGTTGCAGTTGATTATGTGTCTAAGTTGGTGGAGGCCATTGCTCTTCCTACTAATGATGCAAAGGTAGTGGTAAGCTTTGTAAAGAAGCACATTTTCACACGCTTTGGAACTCCAAGGGTGTTGATAGGTGATGGAGGAACACACTTTTGCAACAAATTGCTGAAAAATGTTCTAGCAAAATATGGGGTAAGACACAAGGTTGCTACTGCATACCACCCTCAAACGAGTGGTCAAGTTGAAGTGTCAAACAGGGAGGTAAAACAGATTTTGGAGAAAACAGTGAGTGCAAATAGGAAAGATTGGTCCGGTAAGTTAAAAGATGCATTGTGGGCTTACCGAACTGCATACAAGACTCCAATAGGTACTTCTCCGTACAGGTTGGTTTATGGAAAGGCATGTCATTTACCCATTGAGCTAGAACACAAAGCTTATTGGGCAATCAAAAAGCTAAATATGGATATGGACTTAGCCGGTGAAAAAAGACTGCTACAACTCAATGAACTTGATGAGTTTCGGTTGCATGCTTATGAAAATGCCAAGTTATATAAAGAAAAGACCAAGAGGTGGCATGACAAGCACATCCAACATCGTAAGTTTGAGCCGGGTCAAGAAGTTCTCTTGTTTAATTCAAGGTTAAAGCTTTTTCCTGGAAAGCTTAAGTCCCGTTGAGCATGCCCTTTCGTTGTGGTAAATTTGACTCCTCATGGAATAGTTGAATTGCGGGAAATAAATTCAAGTGGTATATTTTTGGTGAATGGGCAGCGAGTAAAACACTATTGGGGTGGTGATATTAAACATCACAAGACCTCGATAGATTTGGTTGATGCATAATGACGTGTTGAGTCGTGCCACGATGTTAAATTAGGCACTTGTTGGGAGGCAAGCCAATAACTAACATCACTAATGTTTAATTGTAGTTTAGAATTATTAGATTTTATATGTATAATGTTTTTAGTCAGGTGCAAGCATGAATTTGGCATAAAATCAGTGTACAATGATGTAGGGGGTGAATGGTGAGCTAAATAATCAAAAATTATGCTAACCCTGTGAAAAGTTGGCCTACCGCGTCGTATGGGGCATCGTGCCACACACCGCACCAAGCAAAATTGCACAGATGAGGCAGAATATAAAATTTTCGGAGCAGCTAAAAAAAATGGCCTACCGCATCGCGGGGTGCGCCACGGCAGGCCAATTTTATTTTTAAAAAAAATATTTTGTACTTAAATCTGAAACCCCCTCCCTCTATTTCATTATTTCACTCCCCAAACTCTCTTCTTCTCTATCACCAAACTCAAGCGCCCCAACCAATCAATTTCATTCAAGGATTCGTCCACAAATCCTTCTTCTTCTTGCAAGGTAAGTATTCTCTTCTCTCTTTTCCTTCAAACTAGTAGTATTTAATTTTGTATTTCTTTCTTATTTTCAAGTATATTTGTATAAATCCTAGCAAGAATTGTGTTCATAATCTTCTTTTAGTTTCTTTTGTTAATATTGTTAAAAATAGTATTAGAAACTTAGCTTGTATATTCTTTATGGGGTTATGGAGGATTTGAAGGTGTGTTGAGGTGAAATGAGTTGAGTTTCTTGTTGAAGATTGTTAAGGAGTGTACTAATCCGAAAATGCATATGAAAAAAAAGTGAAAAATTGTGTATTGAATATTATTGTGAAGATGTGGTGATGTTATAGTTGTGATGAGAGGCATATTGGTGTTGTTGATATGGTGATTAGGCCTCTTTTGAAGTTGAAATTTTAAGGAAAACAAATATTCTTACAATGTGTTTGTTAAAATGTCTAAGTGACATAAAATTGAGTAATGTTGCAAATTGAGAAACAAATTGCATTGTGAGATGTTATTCTTGATAACAACTATAACATTAGGCCAAGCCGTGATTTTTTCGCTTTCTTTATGTAAAAATGAGATGTAAGATTCATGCTAATGTGCCTATGTAGTATATTTTATATATAAATTTTGAATTTTGTAAAATAGACAAATTTCTTTTTATGTTTATGTTTAATATTAATTAAGCTTGTAAAATCTAGCTTAGTTTGTGATTTTTATTTTATTTTTAATTGTTGCAAGTCTCTTTAATGATCGGGTAGGCCAATAAGCATTATATCATTCTAATTGAAGAACAGGGTAGTCTGAATCCCTGTTATACATCCTAAGTGTCAACATGATATAACATAAGTGTGGGGTATTTACTCCACTTGCTCTTAAAATAATTTTGTGTATCTTTAACTAATATATCATGTTGTGTAGGTAAAATGTCTCGGCGCCCAAGCAAAAAATCAAACACTGGCCTAACTGAGGCTGCATCTACTAGCCGACGTGGAGGTAGAAGGGAACCACCTCCGGCACCAGTGGAGGAGGAAGAGGAACACTTTGACCCTGATGCAGATGAGGTGCCAGAGTGTAAATATGGCATCAGGGCTATTCCAGCTCATACAATACAATGGTTTCAATCATTCGTCCCTGCTATGCCACCAACCCCAGAAGTTGCCATAGATGAAGCAAAGCTTGCCCGTAAGTATAATGCCATACTAACATTCGAGCTTTGGGTTTTGAAGGGTTGTTTCACCAAGGTGATAGTGTGAACATCAACTTGGTAAAAGAATTTTATGCCAATTGGCAACCGGGCGGTGACTTAAATGCCAGCTATCAAGTCAGGGTCAGAAATACAGTGATCCCATTTTCGTCAAAGGTCATAAATAAATTAATGGGTTTCACTGAACATTCACATAAGCTATTCCAGATGTTCGTGCGTAGACCAGATTGTATTTTTAAATTGCCAACTATGCATTGTAAATCATTTTAGCATTTTAAAATATTTTTCAGAAATTATTTACTATTTTTATAAATTAAATAGGGAAAACTGACTATTTAAATCATAGCCAAATTGACTTTCAATTATAGCCAAATTAGGACCGCAGTCCCCAGCCCAAATTTACCATTAAAACCCAACCCACACCGTTTTAACCCATACAACCCGGAACCCCATCTACGCTTTCTAATCTCGATCGTTTATCTCCCAGACCAACGGTCCATGTTACTTCTTACCATTTTTAACCTGAACGACCCCCTAACCTAATTCATTCTTACCAAACAGCCGCCATAGAATCCCCAAATCCTCTCCGTCTCTCTGAGACCTAGTCCTAACCCTAGCCGCCGCCGCCCAAAACTAGCCCTAATCCCTTCGATCCTCACTTGATCCATGGATTCCCATGTCTATTCGAGACATATACTTGTCTCCTACGTCTCCTAGTTGCTTGTTTTTATGATTTCATGGAGGGATCTCGAAGAGATCTAGTCCAGATCTTGCTCAAAACCCTTCAAGGGCCTATCCATGGTCGTTCATGCCATTTTCCGGTCATCCATGGCTGTTCGAGTCAGATCCATGACTTTTCCGACTAAAACCGGTAACGTTCTAAGGTTTTCTAATCTTCTTTGGGTTCTTTGAAACCCTAACTCTTGAAATTTTTCACTTTTCTTTAGACCTGTCTTAGATCTAGGTATATCCATGAGTTTTTAACCGATTCTCTTTATCTCTACTAATTTTTTTGAAACCCTAGCTTGATACTGCTCGATTCTTCTCGGATATTTATAGATCTGAAATGATTCAAGTATTATTAAGCATTTTCCTCTAAAAATCTCCGGTTTTAACAAACTATTTCGATTTTAATCATTCTTTTTCTAAAACTAGGGTTTCTCGGAGTTCTTTTACGCATGTTCTGACTGATTTCGTTATGATTAAACCCTTTCCCTTGTTTGTTTTGACCGATTTTGTGCTCTTAATGCTTTTAACTTGACTCTGTTAAAAAAGCCTTTTTTTTAAGATTTTCTTTACTTTGTTTCTATAATTTTCCTTACTTTGGTTCTCTGAGTGTTAGCATGCTTTCTCTACTTCGTGTCAGTGTGTTAGCCTGGTTACTTGAGTCCTGTGATTACTCTGCTTCGAATACATTTTCCTGAATCCCTAGCCTACTTATGTCGCTTTTGTATGACTATGGTCACTTTGTTTGTTCATCTTTTGCTTCTTTCTGTGATTATGATTCAAATATGTTTTTCTTGCTACATCTGTGGACCTCCTCTATTTATATGCTGAAAGTATAGAGTCATGACTCCCTTTTGATCAAGTCTGGTTTCCTTAATTGATGGTGATTGAAAATTTTCTTTCAAAAACCCTAAAAGCTTTGCCCCGTCTGTTAAGCTGACTGATTTTCTTACCCTATTTTGCTATGATACTTATTTTTTCTGCTAAGTTGTGGCCTTAATCAGGGCTTTATGAATTTGGCCCTACTCTATGCTACTGAATCTCGACCCCTACCTTTTCACTTAATTTGATTAGTTTCTTACCTTAATTAATTCTCCTTGTCTTGTCTGCATTGCTACTGATTGTCTCCTTAGTTTGCAAAAGTTTTCAAACCTAGCCTTAATTACCTGTTCTATACTGGTACTATTTTTGAAATCTTTCCTTATCTGTTATAATCTAGTTGTGTATGATTTCTTTTCTTATTTGTCAGCTGCTCTTTACCATTCCCACTGACTCCCTTAATCAAAGGGAGATTTGAACCAATTCTTTATACTGAGTTCTATAATTACTGAAGAATTGATTCTTGCCTTATTTTAACCAGTTTTCAAACTACTATATAAACTACTCTCTTCTACAGTCTTAACACACGAACAATTATTTCAAAAAAAACACACACACATAAAAACTCTCTCCTCTCTCTCTATTACTTGTGCTAACTGCTTGTCTAGCTGGCTGAAAGCCAAGGCGACTATGGAACTCTACTTGCTTTACTTTCTGCACTTTGTTTCCTTAACTGGTATGTCCTAGTTTAAGTTAAAGCCTCAACAACAACATGTTTCTATTCCTGTTTCGGTTTCTTTTATTAATGGCCTGCTTTTACTTGTGGTTTTTGTTGTGAAGTTTGTATCCAAGCATGCTGACATGATCCCCCCTCCCCATTAAATTCATGCGACTTAAGCATGCTTGGACGATTGTATTCTGTGCCTTTACCATCTTGTGAATCCCAAATCCCTTATCCCTCCTTTATGTGTTCATGACTGGTTTGTGATTATGCCAGTGTCCAACCATCTCTGAGCGTGTCCCTACCAGTCCTAATACTCCTATTGGGGTCAGGTGTCTGTAATCAATATATATGTATCCCCAAACCCCTTTTTACCCCATGTGTGATTACTAAATTCATTCACTTGCTGTGTGTGGTCTTACCCTGAAGTGTTAGAACCATGTCTTACTGATACAACTTCTTTCAACCATCTCTGTTACTAATTTCTTTCAAAAGGGACCTTTCAGTCCAATTTTTAAACAAAACTCCGCTAGGTTCTGCACCTTTTGTGTGAGCCTTGCCTTGGGACCCTCGAGCTCCCTCTAAACTTGGACACATAAAATCTGGCCTTTCCACACTACACTTACTCTGTCTTGGCTATGAAATCTGGGTGTGAGCACTGCCCGGGATCTTTTGAGGTCCTTAGGGAACTCTGACACACCCAGATATGAGAAGACTATGGAACAATCTAGGCACTTGAGCTGATTTATTACATAACTCCGGGAGGAAGTCCTAATCAGGCTCCCTATGGTATAACTTCTTATTTTTCATTTCTACTTATGTATTTCATTTCAATGTTGGTCTGTAATAATCTATTGTAAGCAAGTATTGGGGTGGGTAGTGAAAAAGGATGGGGTAAATATGCATGTTATAGTTATTAAGGGTAGAAAACATGTTATTAGGTTTATATTTCTAGTTGTGCAATAGAAACCATACTTAGGATTCATACATGCACTAGAAATCCCGCTCTTAAGAAATTCTGTAATCATTTAGAAATCTTGCTCTTAGGAAATTCTGCAATCATGTTGTGCATTTAAAAATCCTGCTCTTAGGAAATTCTGCAATCATGATGTGCATTTAAAAATCCTGCTCTTAAGAAATTCTACAATCATGCTATGCATTTAGAAATCCTGCTCTTAGGAAATTCTACAATCATGATGTACATTTAGAAATCTTGCTCTTAGGAAATTCTGCAATCATGCTGTGCATTTAGAAATCCTGCTTTAGGAATCCTGCATATAAATCGTTAGATACCATGATTAGGTTCTCATTCATACTCATTCAGCTACGCTTAGTTAAACTACTGATGCATGAAAAGGAGTATCAACGGTCTCATCCTACTTTAAACAAACTGGTAATAATCCCTGCATATCTTTGCAATATTTAGAACAACATGTTTTAGGTAAAAATACAATCTCCAAACTGTTTTAATAATTCTGAGTAACTGCTGCATACTACTTTACGCCTAGGCAAGCCTTAGGCAATTGCTTAAATAAAACCAGAACCGTCTCTGCGATTAGATTTTAACTATCAACTGTTAAAATCAGTAGGCAAGCCTGATTCGGACTTCTTATCTGAGTCATGTGATAAATCTAATTCGGACTTCTTATATGAGTAGTGTTGTCTTTGGTTATAAAACGTAGTTATAAATGAACCCCCATAGGTTTTCTAACGTACCTTAAATCGTTAGGGGGCGACTCTTCAAAAATGCAAACCCTTTTCCCAAAAGGAAAGAGTTGTCCCATACCAAAATGTCATAACCCGATTTTCGCGGAGGGAAAAGAGGGAGCAACACCTAGTAAGGAGAGAATGACTTTTCAATTTCTAAGCTTGACATTTAGCCAGAAATTTGCTCATCAGATTCACCATGGCCTTCTCTAATTTCAGTCGGCAAGCTCCCGAGAGGATTCTCATACTCCATGTCACCAGGCATCATCCCCACAAAGTGTGCATCATCATGTGTAGGTAAAGGATTTTGCACGATATTCTGGGTGTCACTGTCTTGGATCACAATCAGCTTTTCCTGGACCATCCTTTCTATTTCTCTTTTCAAATCCTAACAGCTTTCAAAAATTGTGCCACTGGGCATTAGAATGGTATTCACACCTTTTAGAAGGGTCAAAGCTTCTTGCACGTGGGTCCACATGATTTGGAGGAATGGGTGCAATCATGTCATGATGCTTTAACTTCTCAAATAAGCTTGCATAGGACTCTCCTATTGGCGTAAAATTATCTTTCAACCTTTGTTCCCCTCAATACCCCTGGCTTAGATGTGGTAATAGGGCACCTGAAAATTTTGTGGAGGCTGGAGGAGATTTTTCAGTGCTCGTGCTTGCCATCCGGGGTGTTTTGGTAGCTGGCCAACATACTGAGGTGGAGCAACAGAGTAATGTGTGTTTTGAGGTGGATAGTAGTGCTCAGGGGAGTCATGGGAAACCTGATGAGGCTGCTCATACCTTCGAGGTGTTCTCCTAGGACCTCTTCTCGATCATGTTGTCATCATGATTTCTTCATACTTCTCATTCGTGTCACTAAAATTATCAGATTCAACTTGGACAGCCTGAGTTGCGGCTTTAAGTACTGCTTGACTTATAATTTTGCCTGTCTTAAAACCATTCTCTACCATTTCTCCTATTTTGATTGCTTCCGAGAAGGATTTGCCCACTGCGGACATCATGTTTTGAAAATAATCTGGCTCTTGAGCCTGAAGGAAGACAGTGATTAGCTCGTGTTCATCCATGGGTGGCTTAACTCTAGCTGCTTGCTCCCTCAATTTAACGGCATATTCCCTGAAACTTTCAGTTGGTTTCTTCTTCAGGTTTGAAAAAGAATTGCGTTCTAGGATGATGTCGATGTTGTATTGGAATTGTTTGATAAAGGCCTAGGCCATGTCATCCCAGACATGCCAGTGAGATGTGTCTTGATCCATAAACCATTCGGAGGCTACTCCCGTAAGGCTTTCCCCAAAATAAGCTATTAGAATTTCTTCACTTCTTCTTGTACCTCTTAGCTGATTGCAATACCTTTTCAGATGTGCTATTAGGTCTCCATGTCCATCATACTTCTCAAATTTGGGGATCGTGAAACTAGGCGGCAAGTGGACATCGATCCTTGAAGGCAATACTCTTCTGACTTGCCAACCCTTGCATATTTTTCCACTGTTGTTCTAAGCTTTTCACTCTTTGGGTCATTTCTTCTTGTGCCATCTTTTGGGCAGGTTTCTCAATCTTTGTAGGAAGATCAAATAGGTATGATTGGTACTCAGGAGAGTGGGACTGTTCTTGCTGGGTAGCAAACTATGACTCATGAGTTTTCCTTTGCACCACCATCGGCTGTGGGACGGTGAAGACGGGCATAACAGTACTGGTTGTTTGATTGGTTGTCAATGGCACACTTTGGAAGCGCGCGACAGAAGTTCCAGTTGTAGTCATATAGTTGGGATATGACTAAACCCAGGTTTATAGGATTGATCAGACAATGAGACTGGAATGGCAGTAGTCGAGATGGGTGTGAACTCTGGGAAACCATGAGAAGAAAAGGGTGGTCCTTGGCCATTAGCCCATGCTTGACACATTTCAGTCATTTTTTATTTCAGTACTCTATTTTCCTCAACCATAGTAGACTCTTGTTGAACCCTCTGACCCTGAGTCTCATGACTACTTGCAACAGCTTCGATGTCAGTTATCATTTTTTCCTTTGGATTTCGTGTTGTCAGCTTACCACAAACCGACCACCTCAAACTTTCTTCACAATTCAAAACAAAAGACACGTTAGAATGGACTCAGTCTATCCTTATTATTATCATCATTTTTACTTTTTTTTCATTTTTTCATTTCATTTTTTTGGTTGATCAAACCTGATGTGGGTTGCCTACGTATCATGTAGGAACATGAATCATTCGTAATTGTATTTATCGACGATATATTGGTGTATTCACGTTCAGAGGCTGAACATGCAGATCATTTGCGTACTGTGCTCAGAACTGTAAAAAAAGGGAAGTTGTATGCAAAATTCTCTAAATGTGAATTCTAGTTGAATTCTGTAGCTTTCCTTGGGCATATCATTTCGGGTGAAGGCATCCAGGTGGATACACAATAGATTGAGGCAGTAAAGACTTGGCCTAGACCCACAACACCGACGGAGGTTCGTAGCTTTCTCAGTTTGGCAGGTTATTACAGAAGATTTGTGGAAGGATTTTATTCCCTTTCGGCACCTTTAACAAAGTTGACTCAGAAGGGAGCAAAGTTTTATTGGACTGATGCTTACGAACGGAGTTTACAGGCCTTAAAGGACAGATTAAAGTTAGCACTAGTTCTAACGCTCCCAGAAGGGACCAATGGTTATGTGATCTATTGTGACGCTTTAGGCATTGGATTGGGTTGCGTGCTGATGCAGCATGGTAAGGTTGTAGCTTATGCTTCTAGACAACTAAAAAAGCACGAGAAGAACTACCCAACCCATGATCTAGAGTTAGACGCGGTGATTCATGCACTAAAAATGTGGAGGCACTACTTGTATGGCATTCATGTTGATATTTATATGGATCATAAAAGCCTCCAGTACATCTTCAAGCAAAAGGAATTGAATCTACATCAATGGAGATGGTTGAAGCTACTTAAAGACTATGACGTTGATATTTTATACCATCTGGGGAAGGCGAACATAGTAGCCGACGCCCTCAGCTATAGATCTATGGAGAGCCTGTCGTATTTACAGCCAGAAAAGAGGGAATAGCCCACAAGGTTCATCAGCTAGCTAGTCTTGGAGTTCAGTTACTGGATTCAGGTGATATTGGAATTACTATTCAAGATACGGCAACATCCTCTTTAGTAGCTGAAGTAAAGGAATGCCAGTATGAGGATCCTGTGTTAGTTCATTATAGGGATACCATCCTTCAGAAAGAGAAGACACCATTTGAAATTACAGAAAATAGGGTCCTCAGATATTGAGGATGCTTATGTGTCCCTAATGTTGCAGGGCTATGTCGGCAGGTTATGGGAGAAACTCACTATTCTCATTATTCTGTCCATCTAGGAGCGACAAAGATGTATCATGATATCAGGGAAGTGTATTGGTGGGATGGAATGAAAAAGGATATAACGGAGTTTGTTGCTTAGTGTCCTAACTATCAGCAGGTTAAGATTGAGTATCTGAAACCCGATGGGTTATTGCAAGATATGGAGATTCTGACTTTGAAATGGGAAGTAATCAATATGAATTTCATCGTAGGCTTACCTTGTACCCAGCGTAAGTTCAATTCGATATGGGTGATTATTGATAGGCTTACAAAGTCAGCCCATTTTCTGCCTGTTAGAACTACGTACTCCTTAGTGGATAATGCAAGGCTTTATATTAAGAAGATAGTACAACTCCATGGTGTCCCTATATCTATTATCTCGAATAGAGGAGCTCAATTTGCAGCTAACCTATGGAGGTCCTTCCAAAAAGGATTGGGGACTCAAGTAAGTCTTAATACAACATTTCATCCCCAGACAGACGGACAAGATGAGCGCAATATTCAGACACTAGAGGATATGTTATGATCTTGTGTAATAGACTTCAAAGGTAGCTGGGATAATCATCTACCACTTATTGGGTTCGCATATAATAATATCTACTATTCCAGTATTCAGATGGCTCCATATGAAGCTCTTTACGGACGGAAGTGTAGGTCGCTTATAGGGTGGTTCGATATTGGAGAATCTGGATTACATGGGCTAGACCTGGTTCAGCAAGCCATAGAAAAAGTGTAAAGTTGATCCGGGATCGACTATTGACAGCTCAGAGTCATCAGAAGTCATATTCTGACGTGCGGCGACGAGATTTAGAGTTCGGGGTTGATGACTGGGTATTATTAAAGGTGTCACCTATGAAGGGTGTGATGAAGTTTGACAAGAAATTCAAACTTAGCCCCCGATATATTGGGCCTATATGATCATTCGGATAGTGGGCCAAGTAGCTTATGAGTTAGAATTGCCCTTGGAATTGGAGTCTGTCCATCCAGTTTTTCACGTATCTATGTTACGGAAGTGCATTGGCGATCTTACCCGAGTGGTGCCCACGGATGATGTACAGTTTACAGAGGACTTTTCATACGAGGAAATTCCAGTTACCATCCTAGACCGACAAATCCGCAAACTACGGAATAAGGAGGTAGCCTCCGTGAAAGTACTTTGGAGGAACAACAATGTGGAAGAAATGACTTGGGAGGTCGAGGAAGACATGAAGTCTAGATATCCCTACTTATTTCCTCCTCCAGAGAAGGGTCCGACTGAGGCGTCATAACCATAAGGTACATGTATAAATTTTTGTGTTGGTCATTATCATTGGTCGTGTGAGGCCATTGTCGTTATTGATAATTGTGGTCCTGTGTGGTGTTGGATTATTAACCTTCTATAGGGAGATTTGGTAGTAGTGTTGCTACAAAGGAGACCCTGCCAAAGTTATATAGATCACGAGGAGTTGAACATTCGATGATGAATGTTTCTAAGGGGGGAATGATGTTACATCTCGCGTTTTCGTATGTTAAAAGTTTCGTCTTCGATTAATTAACATAGACTCGGGGATGAGATTATCTTGAGGTTAACGTATTTACGCTATTTATAACAAGTGAGAAATAAGTGTCATGAAGGATAAAGGGTACATGAATTAAAGAAAATGAGTTTCGTTAAAAGTGGCTAATTTGGGATAAAATACGGGTCGAACGATAATACCCGATAATTATGGACTAGTACCATACAAGATACCATATAGCCGTGATAAAATGATGTATAAAGTATTTAAAAATGAGTAGTATTTTTAGGTAAATTGAGATAATTCTTAATTATATGGGTTGGTTAATTATCGGGTAACGGGACATTACCTAGTTAACTAATAAGTGGATAAAAATTAATAAATTACATACCTAACACGTGGCAAGAAGCCACAAATCTAGAAATGACTAAATAGTCATTTATGCCTAGGTGTCTACCTAAGCTTAAATGGAAATTTAATGATTAACAAAACAAGACTTATAAAAAGTCTTGTTACATTTCCATACTGGACAAAAAGAGAACCAAAAAAGGTTACTAATTCTAAAGCAAACCTATCCTTTCTTGGTTTGATATTCCAAAAAGCTTCAAGAATCTATTCCATTTTTTCTTAGTTAAAAATCTTCAAGGATAAGAAACTCAATTTGTTCCAAAAAGCTTTAAAGAAGCAGAAGCTAATTTCGTTCAAGAATTTTAAAAAGCAAAAACTAATTTCATTCAACAATTTCAAAAAGCAGAAGCTTAACCCGATTTTGGGGGTTCTAAGTTCAATCCACGAAGGTTTCCAACGGAATATTATACGGAGTTTTTCCTACTCCATGTATGTTAAGGTCATCCCTTCTTTCTTTTGGCATGGTCCAAATTATACAGAAGAAACGAGCAAACACACAGTTTTCATAAATTACTCTATCCATAGAAATACTATGGGTGTCTATATTCTTGATTCTCCATATGAATTATTATTATCTTCTGATCATGGGCCTCAGAATAATATTCACGACCAAGTTCTCCCTCCGTGAACTGTCGTGACGGTACCTAGTCTCTACGACTAGGTAAGCATAACAAATTATGGAAAAAGAAATAGAAATGCGGAAAAACTAATAAAAACTGAAGATAAGCAAATATAGAAACGTTTAAGATTTTGCTCGGCATATACTAATATAAGATCTCAAAAACTGAACAACTTCCCAAAACCCGGAATCTCATGAAATCACAAGTTGTTGAATAACTACAAGTGTCTAACTCCGGAATGTCTAAGCAAAAGTAAATACAAAAGGGCTAATACTATAAGAGAGAATGGAAAGGGACTCCTCGGTCTGCGGACGCGGCATACCTCGAAGTCTCTGGAGAATCACCTCGCCTCAAGGGTAGTAGGGCTGAGTCGAAGTACCTGGATATGCATATGAAAAACATGCACAGAAAGGGCATGAGTACACCACAATGGTACTCAGTAAATGCCAAGTCTAACTTCGATCGAGTAGTGACAAGGAAGGTCAGGGCCCTACTGACTATAGCTGAAAGAGAAAAAAAACAAGGTAAAACAGTATAGAATACGACAATTAATTAAATGCTAACAGTATGAAGTAACACATGATAATAAGAATAACAACAACTATAACAGAGACAAAATAATCACAAAAGGAATACAGCTCAACACAGAGACAACAATCCGGGATACTCTCAGTATCCCGAGGATCTCTTAGTGTCCTCAATATGTGTGCTGGGGATCTCTCAGTATCCTGAGGATCTCTTAGTATCCTCAATATACGTGTTGGGGATCTCTCGGTATCCCGCACTACAGTCCAAATCAATATATGTGCAGGGGATCTCCCGAAATACAAATTCGTAGTCCCAAAGTAAACAGGCAGCAGCAACCCAAAGAATACTCAATTCAATTCAAATTTCATACCAAGGTAAAATAGGTATGTCTAACCTAGCATGCTGCACATAATCCAAATAAGGCAATTTGAGCAAGCAAAGTAATTAAGTAAATTAGACACGCTTCCCTAAGCTAACAGCAGGCTTAAATTGCAAGTAGTATAAACAGGAAAGGAAACACAATTAAAGTTACTTAATGAAAATAGGATTTTCAACAATTAGCACAAGTACGCACTCTTCACCTCACGTACAAGGCATTTCAAATATCAACAATACCAAATCCTAAGGGGAGTTCCCCCACACAAGGTTAGGCAAGCCATTTACCTCGAACCAGCTAAAAATCAACCTGAAACCACGCTCTTGCCACGAGTACTCGACTCCAAATAGCCCAAATCTATTCAAATCAATTTCATAATGTAAATATAACTTCAAATAAGTGATTCCACTAATTAGTTCTAAGCTAATACGTAAAATTAGGAAAATGACCAAAATGACCCCCAGGCCCACGTCTCAGAATCGGGTAAAAGGTATGGATTATGAACCCTCATTCCCTCACGAGTCTAACCATACCAAAATTATCCAAATCCAATGTCAAATCCCCAATCAAAACTCGAAAATTAGGTCTAAGAACTTTTCCAAACTTTTCCCCAACTTCTCACCCCAAATCCGAAATTAGATGATGAATTCACGTTTAGATTAATGGGTTATAAGCAAAAAGGAGTTAGGAATCATTACCCAATCGATATCTCTAAAAATCCCTCAAAATCTCACTCAAATCCGAGCTCCCAAGCTCTAGTTTTGATAAAAATGGCTAAACCCTCGACTTTGAAATTTTATATTCTACCCTCGACTTGCGTTCGTGAAATACAACTTCGCTTGGTCCAGCTTTCCTTCATCGCAAACGCGATGTTTCTATCGCGAACGCGGTGACCATCTTCCCCCTCCTACGCGAACGCGGGACCATTTTTTCGAACGTGTAGGTATAAGACCTCACAGCTTCGTGAACGCGGGACCAACTTTGCGAACATGAAACATTAAACTTCAACTAGCCCCAGCTCCTCTTCGCGAATGCGAAGAAGGAAACTAGAACTAGAGACCTGCTGCAATTTTCTGCAAATTCTCTAAGTCCAAAAATGACCCGTTGAGCATCTGAAACACACCCGAGGCCCCCGGGACCTCAACCAAACAATCCAACCAATCCTAAAACATAATTCAAACTTGTTCCATCCTTCGAACGCTCAAAACAACATCAAAACACCAAATTAACATCAGATTCAAGCCTAAGAACTCCAAAAACTCTCAAATTCCGCTTTCGATCAAAAAGTCTATCAAACCTCGTCCGAATGACCTGAAATTTTTCAAGCCCATCACATTCAACACTACGGAGCTACTCCAACTTTTGAAATTCCATTCCGACCACGATATCAAAATCTCACTATCGAACCGGAAACTTCAAAAATTCAACTTTCGGCATTTCAAGCCTAAATAAGTTACGGGCCTCCAAAACACAATCCGAACATGTCCCTAAGCCCGAAATCACCCAACGGAGCTAACGTAACCGACATAATTCCATTCTAAGGTCGTCTTCACATTGCTCTGACTCCGGTCCAAATTCTAAAGCTTAAGCTCTCTTTTAGGGACTAAGTGTCCCAAAACGCTCCGAAACTCAAAACCAAACATCCCCGTAAATCAAAATAGCAGAAACAAACACGGGAAAAGTAGTTAATAAGGGATCGGGGCATTAATTCTTAAAACGACCGGTCGGGTCGTTACAATAATACGTAGTTGAAAAAGTTTATCCGGAAGAAATATTGAGATTTTTACGTATTTTTCATGCATTTCACCCATTTATACATGTGCATTGACCCATGACCAGATGGTATTATCTACGCGTATATATGTAAATATATGTATATGGGATATGGGAAAAGGTTACGGCATTATATACGCACCACCACCTGATCAGCTGGTATATGTTGATGATGTTGCCCACAGTGGTCGATACGATATGGTGGGATGCCCTCAGAGGCTTGATGATATTATGTACGTCTATACCTATGCATGACAAGACATTTATATGCATGTGCATGGCATTATAAATGTTTCAGGATTTATAAAGTTATTCAGATTTACAAATGGATTTCTTTATTCCATATTTCATCTATGTCTCTTATGTACTAATTTTCATACCTTACATACTCAGTACATTATTCGTACTGACGCCCTATTTCACGGGGCCTACGTTTCATGCCCGCAGGTACAGGTAGGCAAGCTGATAGTCCTCCTTCTTAGGATCCTTGATTAGTGAGAGTTGGCGTGCTCCACCTGATCTGGAGCTGCTTTTGATTTTGGTACGATATGTTTGTATATATATAGGGGTATGACGTGGCTCAGTCCCATCTTTACACAGTTATATTTCTATTAGAGGTCTGTAGACAATATGTCTAGTTGGGTTGTATATGGCCTTATCGGCTTTCAGTTGTGGATGAATAGTTGTCTATGGCAGCCTTGCCGGCTCGCCCACTGTATTCTGCATATATACGTACATATGCCTTTTTGGCAGGTTTTCCTCATGTATAATATATTCATAATTCAGCAGATGTTATCCAGGTTTATGTCTTAGACGCATGCTTAGCGGTGTTTGATAGGTAGGACTTGGGCACCCATCGTGACCCATCGGTTTGGGTTGTGATACCGAACAATAACAGAAATAGTAGCTTCGTATGTGCGTAGCCACCACAATTAATCACATATTAATTAAATTCACCTATGGGAAAATTTCCCTATTACAAGGTTAGAAAAGAGACTTACCTTGCCCAAAGCTTACTTCCTAATTTAAGAATGCGCTCAAACCCTCTAATTGGAGCCGAACGATCCAAAACTATTCAAATGGGGTAAAACTAGTCAATACATGCTCAAGAGTTCATATTCTAACTATTAAAGTAATTTCCCAACCCTAAATGTAAGGTTCCTAAAATTTATCCCTGGGCCCACGTGCCCGGATTCCAAAAATATTCGAAGCAAGTTGTTACCCATAACCTAAGGATCAAGAATATATGATTTTTACTTCATTCCATAACGAATTTCATGGTTAAATCTTGTTTTTATACAAAAACTTAGGTTTTACTCTAATCCCCGTGATTTCGCTAATCTTTACATGTTAATCTACCCAAAATTCAAATATTTAACTCACATGTAGTAGGAATTACATACCTTCAAAGGCTTGGTGAAAAACCCCTCTCAAGAGCTCTAAAATTGCCCAACTATGGAGTAAAAATGTGCCAAAAATGTCTAACTCCCACAATAAATGAAAGTCACTGCCTTCAGTGATTTTCGCATCTGCGGTCCTAGGCTGCACTTGTTCCCACCACATATGCAGAAAAGGATCTGCTTCTGCGGAACTCCACTGGGCCGGCTGGGCCGCTTCTGCGAAAAGCCAATCCCTTCTGCGTAGAGAAGGCTGCTTCTGCGGTTCCTGGGCTGGCCACCCATGGCCGCATCTGCGATGGCTTAGCCGCTTTTGCGGTATCGCACTGCGGCTGGCCAACCGCATGTGCGGTTATGACAAAAGCCTGGAGCTTTAGCTCCTTCTTACATTTTCAACTAAGCTCGAGTCTCGTCCGATTGACGCTCGGTGCCCCGGGGCCCCCGGGGCACTGCCCGAACAAACTGATAGGTTTGGAATGATAAAACAGACTCGCTCGAACCCTCATAACACCATAAACAACATTAAAACTAGGAATCACACCCTAAAACCAATTGATTCAAACTTATGAACTTCAAGTTCTTCAATTTACTTCCAATGCGACGAAATATACTTATACTACTCGGATTGGCACCAAATTTTGCATGCAAGTCTTAAATGACATTATGGAACTATTTCCCATCTCGGAATTATATTTGGACCTCGATATCATCAAATCCCTCTCTAAACCAAATTTAAAGAACTTCCAAAAACCTTCAAGAACTAACTTTCACTATTACGCGCCAAAACACTCCCGGGTCATCCAAAACCCAATCCAAATATACGCCCAAGTCGAAATCATCATACGAACCTAATGGAATAGTCAAATCCCGATTTCGAGATCGTTTACTCAAAATGTTGACCGAAGTCATATTGGTCTTTTAAGTCAACCTTGGTCTTTTAAGTCAACCTTAAGGAACCAAGTGTTCTGATTTCAACCCAAACTCTTCCAAATCCCGAACCATCCATCCATGCAAGTCATAAGTCAGTAAAAGCAAATACGGGAAGTCTTAATTAGGGAAACAGGGTTTTAGAAAGCAAAACGACCAGTCAGGTCGTTATATTTTCCACCTCTTAAACAAACGATCGTCCTCGAATGGGTTTAGATTCATACCTAAAGTGCTAAATAAGCATGGATATCTGCTCCGCACGTCCTCCCCGGACTCCCAGGTCGCCTCCTCAGACTCCTAGGTCGCCTCCTCAGACTGGTTGGCCCCTCCATTAGACCTTTACCGCAGAAATACTCTTGGATATCAACTAGCGATCCTGTCTATCAACAATGGCAACTGGATCCTCCTCATAACCCAAGCTCTCATCTAGCTGAATAGTTGTCACGACCCAAAATCCCAACCCGGTCGTGATGGCGCCTCTCGTGAGGACAAGGCCAGCCAATCAACAAAACAGTACATCTCTTTATAATTACTTAGCAGGAATAAGTCTAAATCATGGGCAATATAATCTTAAATGTGATATAAACGTGATAGAACAAGGAAAACCCTCCCAACTCAGCCCGAAATCGGGGTGTCACAAGTCATGAGCTACTGCAGAGTTTACTAATATTTTACAAAGTCTGGAATTATCATAAATAACAAAGATAAGGGAGAAAATGGGGCTGCAGATGTCAACAGCTACCTTGTTACTCCTAGTCACCGCCTGGTCTGGAAAGAATCAGCGCTCAGGAGCGAACTCAGCTCTACCTGTATCTGCACACATGGTGCAGGGAGTAATGTGAGTACTCCGACCCAGTGAGTAATAAAAATAAATAATGACTGAAAACATGAAATCTCATAACGGCACAATATAGCGCTATCCCAAGCAGTAAAATCAGTTATACAGTAAAATAGTGAGTATTAGATAATTCTTCTTTTAAAATAGTAAAGACAAATAATTTCCACAGTAAGGATAAATCAAAAGCTTGCCCCTCGGTCTCAATATGTAAATCTCAGTATAGTATCAGCACCTCGGGCTCACTCCCAACTCACCAGCACACAACATCAGCCCCTCGGGCTCACTCCCAACTCACCACACACAAGCAACAGCCTCTCGGGCCCACTCCCAACTCACCTGGGTACCCTGCGCTCACTGGGGATGTGTACAGACTCCGGAGGGACTCCTACAGCCCAAGCGCAATATTAATAGGCCTGAAAGCCTTCACACATCACACACGAGGCCTGAAAGCCTCCTCATATAACACTCGAGGCCTGAAAGCCTCCTCACATTACTCAATATATCCTCATGTATGGCCCTCGGCCTCAATCAGTCCAAAAAATAATCATAAGCCTCTTGGGCATCAGTAAAACAATAGTGCTCAGCTCAACAGCATTATAAATATCATTAAATCTCGAGTTGAGTATAAATGTAATTGAGTTCACAAAATAATATAATTTAATTGGACTGAGTTCATATAATATTTCAATTCGTGAGGAAAATAGTGATGTGAATTCACAAAGATTTCAGATAATTGGCACAAAGCCCAAATATGGAAATAAGCCCAATCATAGTAAAAACAATAAATCTTTATCAATTACGCGGTAAAAATATCAACTGGGATGGACCAAGTCACAATCCCCAATAGTAAATGACCCCGCGTTTGTCATACAATGCGTGTCTCATCTCAACATAGCAGTATGTTGTGCAATCCGGGGTTTCAAACCCTCAGTGCATCATTTAAAATCATTACTCACCTCAAGACGGTCCAACGTCTACTCCGCTATGCCCTTGCCTCTCGAATTTACCTCTTCGCACGTCGAATCTGGTCAAAACCACAACGAATACATTACAATAGGCTAAGAGAATATAACCCAATCGAAAAGACTCGAAAATACGTGTGAGGTCCCTGTTCACTGTTCACCCGTGCGGTTACTGTTCACGCGCGGGTATTGTCCACTGCTGCAGAAAATACAGCAGCTTTTATGAAATTTGCAGCACAGCCATTTTTCACTAAAATGGCTCTAACTCCATCATACGAACTTGGAATTAGACGATTCTTATTCCTATGAGTCACAAATAATAATACGAACACAACCCTTTAATCGAAACTCAATTCGGAGCTCGTTTGCCCAATTCAATACCCATTTCGCTCGTTAAACAATTAACTCACATTTCACGTTAAAAACCCAACCGCGACTTGATGAAATTAAAACAAAATTTCCAGATCAGTCCTATAATTCATGATTTAAATTTTGGAAGCCTCGAAATCAAATTTGGATCTCTAGAACTAAAAATGAACCTTTAGATCGTTACATTTATGCTCAAAACGGCAAAAATCTTCCAAAAATAACCCGTTGGGCATCCGAAACACACCCGAGGCCCCCGGGACCCCGACCAATAATACCAACAAGTACCAAAATACATTACGGACTTGCTCGAGGCCTCAAATCACATCAAACAACGCTAAAATCATGAATCAACCTCCAATCCAAGTTTTATGAACTTAAGAATTTCCTACTTCTATTTCCGATGTCGAAACCTATCAAATCACGTCCGATTGACTTCAAATTTTGCACACAAGTCCAAAATGACATAACGAAGCTAAAAAAATTCTCGGAATTCCATTCCGACCGTCGGATCAAAATTTCACCTATCAACCTATTCCATTTTTTCTTAGTTAAAAATCTTAAAGGATAAGAAACTCAATTTGTTCCAAAAAGCTTTAAAGAAGCAGAAGCTAATTTCATTCAAGAATTTTAAAAAGCAAAAACTAATTTCATTCAACAATTTCAAAAAGCAGAAGCGTAACCCGATTTTGGGGGTTCTAAGTTCAATCCACGAAGGTTTCCAATGGAATATTATACGGAGTTTTTCCTATTCCAAATATGTTAAGGTCATCCCTTCTTTCTTTTGGCATGGTCCAAATTATACAGAAGAAACGAGCAAACACACAGTTTTCATAAATTACTCTATCCATAGAAATACTAGGGGTGTCTATATTCTTGATTCTCCATATGAATTATTATTATCTTCTGATCATGGGCCTCAGAATAATATTCACGACCCAAATTCGCCCTCCGTGAACTGTCGTGACGGCACCTAGTCTTTACGACTAGGTAAGCCTAACAAATTACGGAAAAAGAAATAGAAATGCGGAAAAACTAATAAAAATTGAAGATAAGCAAATATAGAAACGTTTAAGATTTCGCTCGGCATATACTAATATAAGATCTCAAAAACTGAACAACTTCCCAAAACCCGGAATCTCATGAAATCACAAGTTGTTGAATAACTACAAGTGTCTAACTCCGGAATGTCTAAGCAAAAGTAAATAAAGGGCTAATACTATAAGAGAGAATGGAAAGGGACTCCTCGGTCTGCGGACGCGGCATACCTCAAAGTCTCTGGAGAATCACCTCGCCTTAAGGGTAGTAGGGCTGAGTCGAAGTACCTGGATATGCATATAAAAAACATGCACAGAAAGGGCATGAGTACACCACAACGGTACTCAGTAAATGCCAAGTCTAACCTAGATCGTGTAGTGGCAAGGAAGGTCAGGGCCCTACTGACTATAGCTGAAAGAGAAAAAAAACAAGGTAAAACAGTATAGAATACGACAATTAATTAAATGCTAATAGTATGAAGTAACACATGATAATAAGAATAACAACAACTATAACAGAGACAAAATAATCACAAAAGGAATACAGCTCAACACAGAGATAACAATCGGGGATCTCTCAGTATCCCGAGGATATCTTAGTGTTCTCAATATGTGTGTTGGGGATCTCTCAGTATCCTGAGGATCTCTTAGTATCCTCAATATACGTGCTGGGGATCTCTCGGTATCCCGCACTACAGTCCAAATCAATATATGTGCAGGGGATCTCCCGAAATACAAATTCGTAGTTCCAAAGTAAACAGGCAGCAGCAACCCAAAGAATACTCAATTCAATTCAAATTTCATACCAAGGTAAAATAGGTATTTCTAACCTAGCATGCTGCACATAATCCAAATAAGGCAATTTGAGCAAGCAAAGTAATTAAGTAAATTAGACACGCTTCCCTAAGCTAACAGCAGGCTTAAATTGCAAGTAGTATAAACAGGAAAGGAAACACAATTAAAGTTACTTAATGAAAATAGGATTTTCAACAATTAGCACAAGTACACACTCTTCACCTCACGTACAAGGCATTTCAAATATCAACAATATCAAATCCTAAGGGGAGTTCCCCCACACAAGGTTAGGCAAGCCATTTACCTCGAACCAGCTAAAAATCAACCTGAAACCATGCTCTTGCCACGAGTACTCGACTCCAAATAGCCCAAATCTATTCAAATCAATTTCATAATGTAAATATAACTTCAAATAAGTGATTCCACTAATTAGTTCTAAGCTAATACGCAAAATTAGGAAAATGAACAAAATGGCCCCCAGGCCCATGTCTCAGAATCGGGTAAAAGTTATGGATTATGAACCCTCATTCCCTCACGAGTCTAACTATACCAAAATTATCCAAATCCAATGTCAAATCCCCAATCAAAACTCGAAAATTAGGTCTAAGAACTTTTCCAAAATTTTCCCCAACTTCTCACCCCAAATCCGAAATTAGATGATGAATTCACGTTTAGATTAATGGGTTATAAGCAAAAAGGAGTTAGGAATCATTACCCAATCGATATCTCTAAAAATCCCTCAAAATCTCGCTCAAATCCGAGCTCCCAAGCTCTAGTTTTGATAAAAATGGCTAAACCCTCGACTTTGAAATTTTATATTATACCCAGGTAAATCCTTCTTCGCGAATGCGGAAGGACACTTGCGTTCGCGAAATACAACTTCGCTTGGTCCAGCTTTCCTTCATCGCGAACGCGATGTCCCTATCGCGAACGCGGTGACCATCTTCCCCCTCCTACGCGAACGCGGGACCATTTTTTCGAACGTGTAGGTATAAGACCTCACAGCTTCGTGAACGTGGGACCAACTTTGCGAACATGAAACGTTAAACTTCAACTATCCCCAGCTCCTCTTCGCGAATGCGAAGAAGGAAACCAGAACTGGAGACCTGCTACAATTTTCTGCAAATTCTCTAAGTCCAAAAATGACCCGTTGAGCATCTGAAACACACCCGAGGCCCCCGGGACCTCAACCAAACATTCCAACCAATCCTAAAACATAATTC
Organism: Nicotiana tabacum; assembly: GCF_000715075.1. Taxonomy (NCBI): domain Eukaryota; kingdom Viridiplantae; phylum Streptophyta; class Magnoliopsida; order Solanales; family Solanaceae; genus Nicotiana; species Nicotiana tabacum. Next base: position 110,427,957 of record NC_134087.1, on the reverse strand, counting down.
AAACTTGTTCCATCCTTCGAACGCTCAAAACAACATCAAAACACCAAATTTACATTAGATTCAAGCCTAAGAACTCCAAAAACTCTCAAATTCCGCTTTCGATCAAAAAGTCTATCAAACCTCGTCCGAATGACCTGAAATTTTGCAAGCACATCACATTCAACACTACGGAGCTACAACAACTTTCGAAATTCCATTCCGACCACGATATCAAAATCTCACTATCGAACCGGAAACTTCAAAAATTCAACTTTCGGCATTTCAAGCCTAAATAAGTTACGGGCCTCCAAAACACAATCCGAACATGTCCCTAAGTCCGAAATCACCCAACGGAGCTAACGGAACCAACGGAATTCCATTCTAAGGTCGTCTTCACATTGCTCTGACTCCGGTCCAAATTCTAAAGCTTAAGCTCTCTTTTAGGGACTAAGTGTCCCAAAACGCTCTGAAACTCAAAACCAAACATCCCCGCAAATCAAAATAGCAGAAACAAACACGGGAAAAGCAGTTAATAAGGGATCGGGGCATTAATTCTTAAAACGACCGGCCGGGTCGTTACAATAATACGTAGTTGAAAAAGTTTATCCGGAAGAAATATTGAGATTTTTACGTATTTTTCATGCATTTCACCCATTTATACATGTGCATTGACCCATGACCAGATGGTATTATCTACGCGTATATATGTAAATATATGTATATGGGATATGGGAAAAGGTTACGGCATTATATACGCACCACCACCTGATCAGCTGGTATATGTTGATGATGTTGCCCACAGTGGTCGAGACGATATGGTGGGATGCCCTCGGAGGCTTGATGATATTATGTACATCTATACCTATACATGACACAACATTTATATGCACATACATGACATTATAAATGTTTCAGGATTTATAAAGTTATTCAGATTTACAGATGGATTTCTTTATTCCATATTTCATCTATGTCTCTTATGTACTAATTTTCATACCTTACATACTCAGTACATTATTCGTACTGACGCCCTATTTCACGGGGCCTACGTTTCATGCCCGCAGGTACAGGTAGGCAAGCTGATAGTCCTCCTTCTTAGGATCCTTGATTAGTGAGAGTTGGCGTGCTCCACCTGATCTGGAGCTGCTTTTGATTTTGGTACGATATGTTTGTATATATATAGGGGTATGACGTGGCTCAGTCCCATCTTTATACAGTTATATTTCTATTAGAGGTCTGTAGACAATATGTCTAGTTGGGTTGTATATGGCCATATCGGCTTTTAGTTGTGGATGTATAGTTGTCTATGGCAGCCTTGCCGGCTCGCCCACTGTATTATGCATATATACGTGCATATGCCTTTTTGGCAGGTTTTCCTCATGTATAATATACTCATAATTCAGCAGATGTTATCCAGGTTTATGTCTTAGACGCATGCTTAGCGGTGTTTGATAGGTAGGACTTGGGCACCCATCGCGACCCATCGGTTTGGGTTGTGACACCGAACAATAAAAGAAATAGTAGCTTCGTATGTGCGTAGCCACCACAATTAATCACATATTAATTAAGTTCACCTATGGGAAAATTTCCCTATTACAAGGTTAGAAAAGAGACTTACCTTGCCCAAAGCTTACTTCCAAATTTAAGAATGCGCTCAAACCCTCTAATCGGAGCCGAACGATCCAAAACTATTCAAATGGGGTAAAACTAGTCAATACATGCTCAAGAGTTCATATTCTAACTATTAAAGTAATTTCCCAACCCTAAATGCAAGGTTCCTAAAATTTATCCCTGGGCCCACGTGCCCGGATTCCAAAAATATTCGAAGAAAGTTGTTACCCATAACCTAAGGATCAAGAATATATAATTTTTACTTCATTCCATAACGAATTTCATGGTTAAATCTTGTTTTTATACAAAAACTTATGTTTTACTCTAATCCCCGTGATTTTGCTAATCTTTACATGTTAATCTACCCAAAATTCAAGTATTTAACTCACATGTAGTAGGAATTACATACCTTCAAAGGCTTGGTGAAAAACCCCTCTCAAGAGCTCTAAAATTGCCCAACTATGGAGTAAAAATGAGCCAAAAATGTCTAACTCCCACAATAAATGAAGGTCACTGCCTTTAGTGATTTTCGCATCTGCGGTCCTGGGCTGCACTTGTGCCCACCACATATGCAGAAAAGGATTTGCTTCTGCGGAACTCCACTGGGCCGGCTGGGCCGCTTCTGCGAAAAGCCAATCCCTTCTGCGTAGAGAAGTCTGCTTCTGTGGTTCCTGGGCTGGCCACCCATGGCCGCATCTGCGATGTCTTAGCCGCTTCTGCGGTATCGCACCTGCGGCTGGCTAACCGCATGTGCGGTTATGACAAAAGCCTGGAGCTTTAGCTCCTTCTTACATTTTCAACTAAGCTCGAGTTTCGTCCGATTGACGCTCGGGGCCCCGGGGCCCCCGGGGCACTGCTCGAACAAACTGATAGGTTTGGAATGATAAAACAGACTCGCTCGAACCCTCTGAACACCAGAAACAACATTAAAACTAGGAATCACACCCTAAAACCAATTGATTCAAACTTATGAACTTCAAGTTCTTCAATTTACTTCCAATGCGACGAAATACACTTATACTACTCGGATTGGCACCAAATTTTGCATGCAAGTCTTAAATGACATTATGGAACTATTTCCCGTCTCGGAATTCTATTTGGACCTCGATATCATCAAATCCCTCTCTAAACCAAATTTAAAGAACTTCCAAAAACCTTCAAGAACTAACTTTCACTATTATGCGCCAAAACACTCTCGGGTCATCCAAAACCCAATCCGAATATACGCCCAAGTCGAAATCATCATACGAACCTATTGGAATTGTCAAATCCCGATTTCGAGGTCGTTTACTCAAAATGTTGACCGAAGTCATATTGGTCTTTTAAGTCAACCTTAAGGAACCAAGTGTTCTGATTTCAACCCAAACTCTTCCAAATCCCGAACCATCCATCCATGCAAGTCATAAGTCAGTAAAAGCAAATACGGGAAGTCTTAATTAGGGAAACAGGGTTTTAGAAAGCAAAACGACCAGTCAGGTCGTTATATTTTCCACTTCTTAAACAAATGTTCGTCCTCAAACGGGTTTAGATTCATACCTAAAGTGCTAAATAAGCATGGATATCTGCTCCGCACGTCCTCCTCAGACTCCCAGGTCGCCTCCTCAGACTCCCAGGTCGCCTCCTCAGACTGGTTGGCCCCTCCATTAGACTTTTATCGCAGAAATCCTCTTGGATCTCAACTAGCGATCCTGTCTATCAACAATGGCAACTGGCTCCTCCTCATAACCCAAGCTCTCATCTAGCTGAATAGTTGTCACGACCCAAAATCCCAACCCGGTCGTGATGGTGCCTCTAGTGAGGATAAGGCCAGCCAATCAACAAAACAGTACATCTCTTTATAATTACTTAGCAGGAATAAGTCTAAATCATGGGCAATATAATCTTAAATGCGAAATAAACGTGATAGAACAAGGAAAACCCTCCCAACTCAGCCCGAAATCGGGGTGTCACAAGTCATGAGCTACTGCAGAGTTTACTAATATTTTACAAAGTCAGGAATTATCACAAATAACAAAGATAAGGGAGAAAATGGGGCTGCGGACGTCAACAGCTACCTCGTTACTCCTAGTCACCGTCTGGTCTGGAAAGAATCAGCGCTCAGGAGCGAACTCAGCTCTACCTGTATCTGCACGCATGGTGCAGGGAGTAATGTGAGTACTCCGACCCAGTGAGTAATAAAAATAAATAACGACTGAAAACATGAAATCTCATAACGGCACAATATAGCGCTATCCCAAGCAGTAAAATCAGTTATACAGTAAAATAGTGAGTATTAGATAATTCTTCTTTTAAAACAGTAAAGACAAATAATTTCCACAGTAAGGATAAATCAAAAACTTCCCCCTCGGTCTCAATATGGAAATCTCAGTATAGTATCAGCCCCTCGGGCTCACTCCCAACTCACCAGCACACAACATCAGCCCCTCGGGCTCACTCCCAACTCACCACACACAAGCAACGGCCTCTCGGGCCCACTCCCAACTCACCTGGGTACCCTGCGCTCACTGGGGGTGTGTACAGACTCCGGAGGGGCTCCTACAGCCCAAGCGCAATATCAATAGGCCTGAAAGCCTTCACACATAACACTCGAGTCCTAAAAGCCTCCTCACATCACTCAACATATCCTCACGTATGGCCCTCGGCCTCAATCAGTCCAGAAATAATCATAAGCCTCTTGGGCATCAGTAAAACAATAGTGCTCAGCTCAACAACATTATAAATATCATTAAATCTCGAGTTGAGTATAAATGTAGCTGAGTTCACAAAATAATATAATTCAATTGGACTGAGTTCAAATAATATTTCAATTCGTGAGGAAAATAGTGATGTAAATTCACAAAGATTTCAGATAATTGGCACGAAGCCCTAATATGGCAATAAGCCCAATCATAGTGAAAAACAATAAATCTTTATCAATTACGCGGTAAAAATATCAACTGGGATGGACCAAGTCACAATCCCCAATAGTAAATGACCCCGCGCTCGTCATACAACGTGTGTCTCATCTCAACATAGCAGTATGCTATGCAATCCGGGGTTTCAAACCCTCAGTGCATTATTTAAAATCATTACTCACCTCAAGACGGTCCAACGTCTACTCCGCTATGCCTTTGCCTTTCGAATTTACCTCTTCGCGCGTCGAATCTGGTCAAAACCACAACGAATACATTACAATAGGCTAAGGGAATATAACCCAATCGAAAAGACTCGAAAAATATCGAAATTCACGAAATTCGCAAAACCCAAGCCCCGGGCCCACTTCTCGAAAAATTACGAAAGTCATATCACCGGATTCCTCGTCTCGCCACGAGTCCGTACATATAAAATTTACCAAAATCAGAGTTCAAATGACCCCTCAAATCTTCAAATCTTATTTTCAAATCCCTAGGCCTAAATCTTCAATTTACTCCTCAAAAACATGTAATCTAGTCGGATTATTCGATGATAATTCAATATTATGGAGTAGAAATAATCACAAGTGACTTACCTCAAGATTTCCCAAGATTTCTTGCTAAAAATCGCCCAAAATCCGAGCTTGGAAGTCAAAAAAAATGACCAAACTCGGACTGCTGGACATTAAATCTGTCCAAAAATTTTCGTTACTGTTCATGCTGGGGGAACTGTTCATGCGCGTGAGGTCACTGTTCACTATTCACCCGCGCGGTTACTGTTCACGCGCGGGTACTGTTCACTGCTGCAGAAAATACAGCAACTTTTAAGAAATTTGCAGCACAACCATTTTTCACTAAAATGGCTCTAACTCCATCATACGAACTCGGAATTAGACGATTCTTGTTCCTATGAGTCACAAATAATAATACGAACACAACCCTTTAATCGAAACTCAATTTGGAGATCATTTGCCCAGTTCAATACCCATTTCGCTCGTTAAACAATTAACTCACATTTCACGTCAAAAACCCAATCGCAACTTGATGAAATTAAACCAAAATTTTCAGATCAGTCCTATAATTCATGATTTAAATTTTGGAAGTCTCGAAATCAAATTTGGATCTCTAGAACTAAAAATGAACCTTTAGATCATTACATTTATGCTCAAAACGGCAAAAATCTTCCAAAAATAACCCGTTGGGCATCCGAAACACACCCGAGGCCTCCGGGACCCCGACCAATAATACCAACCAGTACCAAAATACATTACGGACTTACTCGAGGCCTCAAATCACATCAAACAACGCTAAAATCATGAATCAACCTCCAATCCAAGTTTTATGAACTTTAGAATTTCCAACTTCTATTTCTGATGTCGAAACCTATCAAATCACGTCCGATTGACTTCAAATTTTGCACACAAGTCCAAAATGACATAACGAAGCTACAGAAATTCTCGGAATTCCATTCCGACCGTCGGATCAAAATTTCACCTATCAACCTATTCCATTTTTTCTTAGTTAAAAATCTTCAAGGATAAGAAACTCAATTTGTTCCAAAAAGCTTTAAAGAAGCAGAAGCTAATTTCATTCAAGAATTTTAAAAAGCAAAAACTAATTTCATTCAACAATTTCAAAAAGCAGAAGCTTAACCCGATTTTGGGGGTTCTAAGTTCAATCCACGAAGGTTTCCAACGGAATATTATACGGAGTTTTTCCTACTCCATGTATGTTAAGGTCATCCCTTCTTTCTTTTGGCATGGTCCAAACTATACAGAAGAAACGAGCAAACACACAGTTTCCATAAATTACTCTATCCATAGAAATATTAGGGGTGTCTATATTCTTGATTCTCCATATGAATTATTATTAACTTCTGATCATGGGCCTCAGAATAATATTCACGACCCAAGTTCGCCCTCCGTGAACTGTCGTGACGGCACCTAGTCTCTACGACTAGGTAAGCCTAACAAATTATGGAAAAAGAAATAGAAATGCAGAAAAACTAATAAAAACTGAAGATAAGCAAATATAGAAACGTTTAAGATGTCGCTCGGCATATACTAATATAAGATCTCAAAAACTGAACACCTTACCAAAACCCGGAATCTCATGAAATCACAAGTTGTTGAATAACTACAAGTGTCTAACTCCGGAATGTCTAAGCAAAAGTAAATACAAAAGGGCTAATACTAACTGAATCATCGAAATTCAATTTCGAGCCCTCTAACTCACAAGTCAACGTCCAGTTGACTTTTCCAAACTAATTCTTCCTTAAAGAGACTAATTGTCCCATTTCATACCAAACTCGATCCGAATTGACTCAAATTCACCAAGTACACATATTGAAACATGAATAAGCATTTAACGGGGAATACGGGACGAAAATACAGGAAACGACGGTTCGGGTCGTTACATTCTCCCCAACTAAAACTAATGTTCGTCCTCGAACGTTCCCAGAGTTGTCCCAATAGCCAAACAATCGCTTAGTAACCTCGCCACGCATATACCCGGGGGTGATCCCACGTCACCCTATCTCATATAGGTCCGACAATACATTGTAACTTAAATTTTGCAATCCAATCTAGCCCATAAGCCATAGGACCACGTTTCCACTTTTTAAATCTTTCATATGATCAGAATCCCATATTTATACTGTGAATAAGCCCGAACAAGTTGTAATAATCCACACTTGCAACCTCAGGTGCTATTACATGATAGACCACATAACTCAAACGCTTGTAGTGATAACTCCTAATCACAACAGCTACACACAACACCCGAATGCCGATAGAAAAACTCTTATCAACTAAAGTCTCATCTCACACTTTCATATGCTACCAATGATGACTAAATCACGTGGTAAGCCATAAACATTTCCCATATCAACCAAGCGCAATTTGATGTCTAGTACCACAAGAGAATCATCATCCCATGGAGAAGTACATAATATAATGCCATACCAGTAAACCTCACTATTGCACCATCCGGTTACCCCAGAAAGGGAAAATACCTCAAAGAAGAGAGCCGCTTTGCAAGTTCCACAAGTACCACCCCAACGATATGCTATGAGCTTGTCAATCACAGTGGAACCAAGATACATGAATAGAATAATAATAACCGGCTCTTCTATAACTCACATTGACATTAACTTCACGAGCAACTTAATTGCCAATAACATAATCCACCTGGCACGGTCACAGACCTCCAATCCAAGCATATCATATAGAAGTAATCCAGCAAGTACACATGTATATGCTAAGTGAAACAAGATTCTCATGCTCCTGGACTGGCATAAATAACACTCTATATCGTAGTCATGAGCAAACTGCGCTGTCATAGCTCAAATCAGCAAGTTAGCACAGAATTAGTAATTACCAAGTTTGTTCTGGAATTTAGCATCTTGGAAATCTCAAGTATAGTCCAGCTAGTTCTTAACAGAGTTACGAATACGAGAAACATTATACCTTTAAGCTCAATATCCCACTCTAGGCATATCATAGCCTACGTATCTTCCGAGCACGAATATTGGCTCGGTGCTTGCACACATGTTCAAACCTCACATATATCTTCGCTCACAGCGTATAGTTATCACCATCAATTAGCTCAACTAGTGCATCCAATGAGTTAGATAAAATACTCTCCTCAACATGCCACAATCCCGAAATAGTATATTTTTGAGAATTCCCCGTCTCCAAATTCATAGATCACATAAATCACTGTAACTGATCACAACCTCAGCACCCAAATGACTGACACGTCCCTCAAGTACGATCATCCCAAGATAATTATTTTCAAAAAATTTCTAAATACATAACAATATCGAAATATTAGTAGTCGATCAACCAAGGGAGCATTGAAATGCCAATAGACATCTGTTAATCAGAATGTAATGTGCATCCTTCTCAGGCCTTACCGAGCAGTTATAACATTCAATCTAAATATCTGAAACTGACTATTCTATCCAGAATTCATGTCCTTTTCTTCAAGAATGAACTGCCACCTCGTACATGAAAATATTAAACATGCATAACATACCACGTCTATTATGCCATCATTTTGCAAATGCAAGAATATCATTAGAATTTCCGGGCTATAGGAAAATTACATTCCGGCAGTTAGAAATCTTCTATTTTCTCCCATTTAGGAGGGGTTCATAATATACAATATGGTCCGCGCACCGGTAAGATATCCGGCTCGAACCATGGTAAAAACCATCAAGAAAACTTTCAAATCTGTTCGCACATAACCAAGCTATCAATACGAGGCAAAGGGTACTTGTTCTTCACTATTACTTTATTCAATTGGCTGTAATCAATGCACATTCTCATTGTGCCATCGTCCTTCTTCACAAATAAGACTGGTGCACCCCAAGGTGACACACTAGGCCGAATGAACCCCCTTTTTTTCTAGGAGTTCCTGAAGCTGCTCTTTCAATTCCTTCAGCTCTGCTTGTGCCATATGGTACGGTGGAATAGAAATGGGCTGAGTGCCCGACACCAAGTCGATACCGAAATCAATATCGCTATCCGGTGTCATGTCCGGCAGGTCTGCAGGAAATACATTGGGAAAAATCCCTCACAACTGTGACAAAATCAATACTAGGGGTCTCAGCTCCAACATCTCGCACAAAAACTAGATATGACAGACAACCTTTCCCCAACCATACGCTGGGCTTTCAAGAAAGAAATTACTCTGCTAGGAACATAATCAGTCATACCACGCCACTCGATCCGCGGTACACCTGGCATAGCCAAAGTAACTGTCTTAGCATGACAGTCTAGAATAACATGACATAGAGATAACCAATCCATGCCCAATATAACATCAAAATCCACCATGCTTAATAGCAATAGATCAACTCGGGTCTTCAGACCCTCAATAATCACAACACATGACCGGTACACACGGTCCACAACAACAGTATCGCACACTGGGGTAGATACATGAACAGATAAAGAAAGAAACTCCAGGGGCGTACCCAAATAATGAGCAAAATATGAGGACACATAAGAATAGGTGGAACCGGGATCGAATAATACAAAGGCATCTCTGTGGCAGACTTGAACAATTCCTATAATGACATCATCTGAAGCAATAGCATCTGTCCTTCCTGGAATAGCATAAAAATGGGCCCGACCACCGCCTAATCGACCTTAAATCTCTGTAAGCCATAACTGACTCACCAACACGCCTCAAACTGGAACCAATATAGCACATAACCGTGCAATCGACTTAATTAATAGCAAACTCCCCAACTTGGCTCAAAGCCATAGATCAAAACGCACTCAATAATTCACAACGCATATACTCTATTGTTGCCGTAATACCATAGTGAGATTAAACTCACTCCTTCATAAGCTTGTGGAAACACGAATCATCTAGAATTTTAACTCTTCTGCAATTCTTGCATTCACTCACACAACAGTTAAGCCCACTCTTTAGGAGGCCCAATTTGGATTTCAATGCATATTCTTCACTTGTAAATGAGATCTTCTAATAGACAACATAAGGATCGCACCACCTTAGGACACTCCTCAGGAGATAACCCACATGCTTCACCTCCAATTAACATTTTTGTATACCTTCCACGGTCATACACATTACACAATCACTTAATCTTTCTAAGTCTAAACTCATACCGTAACATGAAATTCACTTCACTTTAAATAGGAGACATGAAAAGATTCTTCACGCGCCCATAATTCGGGGCTACACATCTAATCACAATGAAAATCAAACACTTAATAGTTCATCTATCATCCTGCAGCCCTTCCTCGTCACTTCCAAGTCATATAGATACATCTTGCAGTACTAACATACTCCTCACGTAGCTATCCAACCATCATTCCCACTAATAGGGACAATACCAGACATATAAGTTCAAAACACTTGCTCGCACAATTAGCACCTCGGTGCTCAAGCCATAGGCAAAGATCCGTCCTCAAGTCCTTCAGACTGGCCCAACATCAACTCACAGAGGTCACATCTCTCCCTTCGATCAGGTAATCACAAGCCATCAAGGCACATCTAATACTGAGCGCTCGTTCGCGCATACGAACACGTGGAAGGAATTATAAGAGTCACTTTTTCAAGCTGAATCAAAGACGCACGATAAGAATTCAAGAATATGAAGTCTTTCCTAAAGGTGTTGCAGCCTCTCGAGGATAAATACAGACGTCTCCATACTGATCCACGAGACTCTGCTAAACCTGCTCATGACTCGTGAGACCTATGTAACCTAGGCTTTTATACCAACTTGTCACGACCCAAAATCCCAACCCGGTCGTGATGGCGCCTCTCGTGAGGACAAGGCCAGCCAATCAACAAAACAGTACATCTCTTTATAATTACTTAGCAGGAATAAGTCTAAATCATGGGCAATATAATCTTAAATGCGAAATAAACGTGATAGAACAAGGAAAACCCTCCCAACTCAGCCCGAAATCGGGGTGTCACAAGTCATGAGATACTACAGAGTTTACTAATATTTTACAAAGTCTGGAATTATCATAAATAACAAAGATAAGGGAGAAAATGGGGTTGCGGACGTCAACAGCTACCTCGTTACTCCTAGTCACCGCCTGGTCTGGAAAGAATCAACGCTCAGGAGCGAACTCAACTCTGCTTGTATCTGCAGACATGGTGCAGGGAGTAATGTGAGTACTCCGACCCAGTAAGTAATAAAAATAAATAACGACTGAAAACATGAAATCTCATAACGACACAATATAGCGCTATCCCAAGCAGTAAAATCAGTTATACAGTAAAATAGTGAGTATCAAATAATTCTTCTTTTAAAACAGTAAAGACAAATAATTTTTACAGTAAGGATAAATCAAAAGCTTGCCCCTCGGGCTCAATATGTAAATCTCAGTATAGTATCAGCCCCTCGGGCTCACTCCCAACTCACCAGCACACATCAGCCCATCGGGCTCACTCCCAACTCACCACACACAAGCAACGGCCTCTCCGGCCCACTCCCAACTCACCTGGGTACCCTGCGCTCACTGGGGATGTGTACAGACTCTGGAGGGACTCCTACAGCCCAAACGCAATATCATAGGCCTGAAAGCCTTCACACAACACACACGAGGCCTGAAAGCCTCCTCATATAACACTCGAGGCCTGAAAGCCTCCTCACATCACTCAACATATCCTCACGTATGGCCCTCGGCCTCAATCAGTCCAGAAAATAATCATAAGCCTCTTGGGCATCAGTAAAACAATAGTGCTCAGCTCAACAGCATTATAAATATCATTAAATCTCGAGTTGAGTATAAATGTAGCTGAGTTCACAAAATAATATAATTCAATTGGACTGAGTTCAAATAATATTTCAATTCGTGAGGAAAATAGTGATGTAAATTCACAAAGATTTCAGATAATTGGCACGAAGCCCAAATATGGCAATAAGCCCAATCATAGTGAAAAACAATAAATCTTTATCAATTACGCGGTAAAAATATCAACTGGGATGGACCAAGTCACAATCCCCAATAGTAAATGATCCCGCGCTCGTCATACAACGCGAGTCTCATCTCAACATAGCAGTATGTTGTGCAATCCGGGGTTTCAAACCCTCAGTGTATCATTTAAAATCATTACTCACCTCAAGACGGTCCAACGTCTACTCCGCTATGCCCTTGCCTCTCGAATTTACCTCTTCGCGCGTCGAATCTGGTCAAAACCACAACGAATACATTACAATAGGCTAAGGGAATATAACCCAATCGAAAAGACTCGAAAAATATCGAAATTCACGAAATTCGCAAAACCCGAGCCCCGGGCCCACTTCTCGAAAAATTACGAAAGTCACATCAACAGATTCCTCATCTCGCCACGAGCCGTACATATAAAATTTACCAAAATCAGAGTTCAAATGACCCCTCAAATATTCAAATCTTATTTTCAAATCCCTAGGCCTAAATCTTCAATTTACTCCTCAAAAACATGTAATCTAGTCGGATTATTCGATGATAATTCAATATTATGGAGTAGATATAATCACAAGTGACTTACCTCAAGATTTCCCAAAATTTCTTGCTAAAAATCGCCCAAAATCCGAGCTTGGAAGTCAAAAAAAATGACCAAACTCGGACTGCTGGACATTAAATCTATCCAAAAATTTTCGTTACTGTTCACGCGGGGGGCACTGTTCAAGCGCGTGAGGTCACTGTTCACTGTTCACCCGTGCGGTTACTATTCACGCGCGGGTACTGTTCACTGCTGCAGAAAATACAGCAGCTTTTAAGAATTTTGCAGCACAACCATTTTTCACTAAAATGGCTCTAACTCCATCATACAAACTCGGAATTAGACGATTCATATTCCTATGAGTCACAAATAATAATACGAACACAACCCTTTAATCGAAACTCAATTCGGAGATCGTTTGCCTAGTTCAATACCCATTTCGCTCGTTAAACAATTAACTCACATTTCACGTCAAAAACCCAATCGCAACTTGATGAAATTAAACCAAAATTTCCAGATCAGTCCTATAATTCATGATTTAAATTTTGGAAGTCTCGAAATCAAATTTGGATTTCTAGAACTAAAAATGAACCTTTAGATCATTACATTTATGCTCAAAACGGCAAAAATCTTCCAAAAATGACCCGTTGGGCATCCGAAACACACCTGAGGCCCCCGGGACCCCGACCAATAATACCAACCAGTCCCAAAATACATTACGGACTTGCTCGAGGCCTCAAATCACATAAAACAATGCTAAAATCATGAATCAACCTCCAATCCAAGTTTTATGAACTTTAAAATTTCCAACTTCTATTTTCGATGTCGAAACCTATCAAATCACGTCCGATTGACTTCAAATTTTGCACACAAGTCCAAAATGACATAACGAAGCTACAGAAATTCTCAGAATTCCATTCCGACCGTCGGATCAAAATTTCACCTATCAACCGGAAATCGCCAAAACACTAACTTCGCCAAAATGAGCTAATTTCTTCACCGGACCTCCAAAATTAATTTCGATTGCGCTCCTAGGCCTTAAATCATCCCCCGAAACTAACCGAATCATAGGAATTCAATTCCGAGCCCTCTAACTCACAAGTCAATGTCCGGTTGACTTTTCCAAACTAATTATTCCTTAAAGAGACTAATTGTCCCATTTCATACCAAACTCGATCTGAATTGACTCAAATTCACCAAGTACACATATTGAAACATGAATAAGCATTTAACGGGGAATACGAGATGAAAATACAGGAAACGACGATTCACGTCGTTACAATAGTACTTAAGTCTAACACATAAGACAAGTCGGCGTGATACTTCCGAAGCATAGACACGTGAAAAATTGGATGAACCTCTGATAGGCTGGGAGGTGGAGAAAGCTCATAAGCAACCTCCCCAACTCGCCTCAACACCTCAAATGGGCCTATAAACCTTGGGCTCAACTTACCTTTTTCTTGAATCTCATAATACCCTTCATCGGCGAGACTTTCAAGAGAACCTTATCGCCGACCATGAATGATACATCCCGCGCCTTCTGATCCGCATAACTCTTCTGTATGGACTGTGCTGTGCGAAGTCTTTCTTGAATAAACTTTACCTTTTCCAAGACATCTTTTACCAAGTCAGTACCGTACAACTTAGCCTCGCCAGGCTCAAACCACCCGATAGGAGAACGACATAGCCGACCATATAAAGCCTAAAATAGAGCCATTTCGATGCTGGACTGATAAATTTTGTTGTAAGCAAACTCGGCCAAAGGCAAGAACTAATCCCACTGCCCTCCAAATTTAATCACACATTCTCTAAGCATGTCCTCCAGAATTTGAATTGTCCGCTCTGATTGCCCGTCGGTCTGCGGATGGAATGCTGTACTGAGCTCTAAACGGGGCCCCAACTCACTCTGTACGGCTCACCAAAAATGGGAAGTGAACTAAGGGCCTCCATCTGATATGATGGAAACAGGCATACCGTACAACCAAACTATCTCCCGAATGTAAATCTGGGCCAACCTCTCTGAAGTATAGGTAGTCACAACCGGAATGAAGTGTGCCTACTTGGTCAACCTGTCGATAATGACCCAAACCGCATCAAACTTTCGCAAGTTCTGCGGCAACCCAACTACGAAGTCCATAGTAATGTGCGCCCATTTCTACTCAGGTATAATCATTTGCTGAAGTAGCCCCCCTGGCCTTTGGTGCTCATACTTGACCTGCTAGCAATTTGAGCACCTAGATACTTACTCCGCTATGTCTTTCTTTATTCGCCGCCACCAGTAGTGATGTCTCAGGTCATGATACATCTTTGTTGCACCTGGGTGGATAGAATACCGCAGACTGTGTGCCTGCTCAAGAATCCTCTCCCTCAAGCAGTCGACATTAGGAACACATAGGCGACCTTGGATTCATAGAACACCATCCTCGCCAATATAAACCTCCTTGGCACCACCCTATAGTACCTTCTCTCTAGGACTGCCAAATGTGGGTCATCGAACTGTCAGGCCTTGATCTGCCCTAATAACGAAGACTGAGCAACAACACACGCAAGGACTCAGATGGGCTCCGAAATGTCCAATCTCACAAGTTTGTTAGCCAAAGACTGAATGTCCAAGTCTAGTGGCCTCTTCTCCGCTGAAATGAATGCCAAGCTACCCATACCCTCTGCCTTCCTGCTTAAGGCATCCGCGACCACATTTGCCTTGCCCGGATGAAAAAGAATGGCGATGTCATAATCCTTTAGTAACCCAAGCCATCTACGCTGCCTCAAATTAAGATCCCTCTGTTTGAACAAATGCTGCAAGCTACGATGATCAGTATAAACCTCACATGACACCCCATACAGATAATGCCTCCATATCTTGAGAGCATGAACAATCGCGACCAACTCTAAATCATGCACAGGATAATTCTTCTCATGAATCTTCAGCTGGCGCGAAGCATAGGCAATAACTCTCCCCTCCTGAATCAATACACAACCCAAGCCAACACGTGAAGCGTCACAATATACTATATACATCCCTGAACTGAAAGGCAACACTAGAACCGGTGATGTAGTCAAGGCTGTCTTGAGCTTCTGAAAGCTCACCTCACAATCATCTAACCAACGAAAAGTAGCACCCTTCTGGGTCAATCTAGTCAAAGGTGATGCAATGGATGAAAAGCCCTGCACAAATCGACAGTAATAACCTGCTAACCCCAGGAAACTCCTGATATCAGTTAGTGAAGTAGGACGTGGCCAACTCTGAACTGCCTCATTCTTCTTAGGATCCACTTTAAAACCCTCTCATGATATAACATGCCCCAAGAATGCTATTGACTCCAGCCAAAACTCACACTTGGAGAACTTAGCATATAACTTCTGCTCTCACAATGTCTGAAGCACTACTCTCAAATGCTACTCGTGCTCCCCAGGATCGTGAGTAGATCAAGATGTCACCAATGAAGACAATATTAAATGAATCAATATAAAGACTGAACACCATGTTCATCAAGTCCATAAACGCCGTTAGGGAATTAGTCAAGCCGAAGGACATCACTAGAAACTCATAATAACCATTCTAATGCGGAAGGCAGTCTTTGAAACATCTGAGTCCCGAATCTTTAATTAGTGGTACCCCGATCTCAAGTCAATCTTAGAAAACACCCTAGCACCTGCAACTGGTCAAACAAATCGTCGATACGAGGCAACGACTACTTGTTCTTGATGGTGACTTTGTTCAACTGGCGGTAATCAATGCATATCTGCATAGTCCCATCCTTCTTATTCTTCACAAATAACACAGGTGCACCCCATGGTGATACACTGGGTCTCACAAACCCTTTTGCTAGCAACTCCTCAAGCTTCTCCTTCAACTCTTTCAACTCTTTCGGAGCCATATGATATGGTGGAATAGATATAGGCTGGGTACCTGAAGCCAAATCAATATATAAATCAATGTCACGATCTGGCGGCATGCCCTGAAGGTCAGAAGGAAACATATCGGCGAACTCCCAGACTACTGGCACTGAATCAATCGTTGGAGACTCTGCGGTGGTGTCCCGACCATAGGCCAGATATGCCAAATACCCCTTCTCGGCCAGATGTCGACCCTTTAGAAAAGAGGTAACCCGACTAGATAAACTAACGGAGGAACCTTTCCACTCCAATCTAGGCAACTCTGCATCGATAAAGTAACATTCTTGGCATGAAAATCAAGAATGGCATGATATGGAGATAACCAATCCACAGAATGTAACCACATAGGACTGATAGATCCGATCCACAACCATAGAATCACCTACAAGAGTGGATACATAGACAGGAGCACCCAAAGACTCACGAGGAATATCCAGGAAATGAGCAAAGAGAGATGACACATATGAATACGTAGATCCTGGATCAAATAATACTGAGGCATCTTTAGCAGACAGAAATAATACCTGTGATCACGGCCCGAAAAAGCATAGAATCTAGCTGGAGCGCAGCCTCCGCCTGGCTGAGCAATAGCTGACTGACCTCCCCCTGCCTGGCCTCTACCTCTAGGACTGCCCCTACTAGCCTGTCCCCACCTCTAGGTGGTCGGGCGGCTGGTGCTGCAATCATGGGCTGATGACCCTACTGTACTGCCTTGCCCCCGAAGTCTGGGGTAAGTCCTCTTTATGTGACTCGGATCTCCACACTTGTAACAACCTCTCGGTACCATAGACTACTGACCTGATGGCCTGAATACCCACTAGAGGAACCCTGAATGGCTGGTGAGTGGTATGAACTCTCTGGCATGGCACTGAAATAGGCACCGGAAGAAACCTGATGAACTGGTGGGCGGTAAGAACTTTCTGGCATAGCGTTGAAATAGGGTCTTGCTGGAGCACCCCGAGGAGGTGGTGGTGGTGCTGGATATGTGGGCATGCTGGGTTGGCCCCTCCCAAACTAACCTCTGCCCCTAGCTGGGGCACCTCTCAACTCTCTAGAGAATCGAGTCCTCTTGTCCTACCGAGGAATTTCCTCCATCATATTTAAGAAGGCAAGACACTTTCGTTATTTAAAACAAATGGCATATCAAGAAATGAAGCATACAACTACAAAGAGTTCACATTCTATTATCGCACACAATTACTACCGAGGATGTTCGGCTCAATCCAACATAAAAGTAAAATGTGCATTGCCAAAGTTCGAACGGCACAAACCATATATTCATCTATTCACCTCACTCGCGAATCATATAGGCAATGTGGTAAAGGCATAACCCTGCTCGCGAATCATCCGTGCGACGCAGTCAAACATAATTTTTATCATTTAAAACACAACACTTCTTTGTTTCTTTTTCAAAAATGAAGACAATTCTCTTGAAGCCTTTAAATCCTTAGATTTTATTCAACTTAATTACTTTCTTACAATTAGCACATATAATCAAATAGAAGTGTCCACAAAGTATGGTGTATACCTAGAACTACCCGGACAATAACAGAAATAGTAGCTACGTATGGACTCTCGTCACTTCATACGTACGTAGCCTCCACAATTAATCACATATTAATTAAGTTTACCTATGGGAAAATTTCCCTCTTACAAGGTTAAAAAGAGACTTACCTTACCCAAAGCTTACTTCCAAATTCAAGAATGCGCTCAAACCCTCAAATCGGAGCCGAATGATCCAAAACTATTCAAATGGGGTAAGAACTAGTCAATACATGCTCAAGAGTTCATATTTTAACTATTAAAGTAATTTTCCAATCCTAAATACAAGGTTCCTAAAATTCATCCCCGGGCCCACATGCCCGAATTCCGGAAAGTTTCGAAGAAAGTTGTTACCCATAAGCTAAGGATCAAGAATATATGATTTTACTTCATTCCATAACGAATTTCGTGGTTAAATCTTATTTTTATCAAAAACCTAAGTTTTACTCTAATCCCGTAATTTTCCCTAATCTTTACATGTTAATCTACTCAAAATTCAAGTATTTAACTCACATGTAGTAGGAATTACTTACCTTCAAAGGCTTGGTGAAAAACCCCTCTCAAGAGCTCTAAAATCGACCAACTATGGAATGAAAATAAGCCAAAAATGTCTAACTCCTGCAATAAATGAAGGTCACTGCCTTCAGTGATTTCTGCATCTGCGGTCCTGGGCCGCACCTGCGCCCACCGCATCTACAAAAAAGGGTCCGCTTCTGCGAAACTCTACTAGGTCGGCTGGGCCGTTTCTGCAGAAAGCCTACCACTTCTGTAGAGAGAAAGCCATTTCTGCAATTCCTGGGCTGGCCACCCATGGCTATATCTGCGATGGCTTAGCTGCTTCTGCTGTCTCGCACCTGCGGCTGGCCAACCACATGTGCGTTATGACAGAAGCCTGGAGCTTTAGCTTCTTCTCACATTTTCAACTAAGCTGGAGTTTCGTCCGATTGACGCTCGGGGCCCCGCCCGAACATACCAACAAGTTTGGAATGATAAAACAGACTCGCTCGAACCCTTGGAACACCTGAAATAACATTAAAACTAGGAATCACACCCTAAAACCAATTGATTCAAACTTATGAACTTCAAGTTCTTTAATTTACTTCCAATGCGACGAAACACACTTATACTACTCAGATTCACACCAAATTTTTCATGAAAGTCTTAAATGATATTATAGAACTATTCTCGGTCTCAGAATTCTGTTTGGACCTCGATATCATCAAATCCCGCTCTAAACCAAATTTAAAGAACTTCCAAAAACCTTCAAGAACCAACTTTCACTATTATGCACCAAAATGCTCCCGGGTCATCCAAAACCCAATCCGAACATGCGCCCCATAATACGAACCTTTTGGAATCATCAAATCCCGATTCCGAGGTCATTTACTCAAAAATATTGACCGAAGTCAAACTTGGCCTTTTAAGCCAACCTTAAGGAACCAAGTGTTCCGATTTCAACCCAAACTCTTCCAAATCCTGAACCATCTATCCCCGCAAGTCATAAGTCAGTAAAAGCAAGTACATAAAGTCTTATTTAGGGGAATGATGTTCAAGAAAGCAAAACGACCAGTCGGGTCGTTACAAATCCACAGCCATAGTGGCAGATACTTGACCAACTCCCTGTTGTTTATGATGTTCTTGTCTCTCTTCACCAACAACAATAGCAGCAGAATTACCTTCTGAATCAGTCCCTTGTGTACTACCTAGCAAAAATGAACTTAACTTGAAGTTGGGGATATCACTGGTGTAACACAAAATATTAGAAGAACTGGAATCTTCCTTCTCTTAGGATTTGGAAGAAGTTGTGATGCATCAGATGAGATCTGCAAAAGCAAGGAAAATATATACATAAATACAACTGATATAAAACATACATTAGGCAAAAAAATACCTTGTAATCGAATTGAAGAAAATAACTACCTGGTCTAAGTGTTGCGACGTAGATGGTTTTTGCATTCCAACGGATCCACTTCCATTACCTTCAGATACGTCTATATCTTCATGCAAAAAATAATACTGATTAAATTTTAAAATAATACAAACACACTTCACACTTGTCTGTGAGCCAATATGTGTGAATAGATGTATTTCTCCTTTTTCATATAGCCGAATGAGCTGACCAATTTCTTTTTCAGCTGCATTATGTCTTTCTGAATAATCATCAAAAAGCATAAAAAAAAGAAAATAAAGTATGTAAAATTTCAAATTGAAAATATATACTTGGATCAAATGTAATAAATTCGTGATCTATATAATACCTTGATGTTTGCCTTCCACTATGGTTTCGCTAGGCTGCATGCCTTTGTCAATATCAGCAACTCCAACTTCATTCAATTGCGCAGCAACGTCAAGGAATATTGGAGTATTCTCTGGAAGGATTTTCTCAACTCTATCTTCATTCAATTCAGCATCATCAGAGAGTTTTTAAGTTGTATCGATTGAAGCACAACTATTTTCAACTTTCCCTGCATATTCATAAAAAGGGAAGAGGGGTGGGTGTGTGTGTGTGTGTGTGTATATATATATAGCACGAAGGCCCTTACAGCTTGTTTGGATGGTTGTTACCTATTATATTGTATCGTATTATACTTTAAATACAATATTTGTTTTGATTGTTAATTAAATTTTATCGTATCATATCGCTAAATCCGTCATTACGTAATGATGAAATGTGACACTTTATGTAACGACCGATTTGGTGTGGTCGCGTCGTTACTTTGTCCTTTTCTCTCAATTTCACCCTTCATTATTATTAAATAATTTTATTTTATCATTTACCCTACCTTTTTATATGTTGTATCATAATTTTTCTTTATAATATTGCAAGCTTATTCATCGTATTACTGGTGCGTGATAACATGAAATGACGGCAAAACGACACAATCCATCCAAACATTATATTCATCAAACAATACTGTACAGTACAGTACAATACAATACGATACGATACATTATAAAACGATATAAAACAACCATCCAAACAAGCTGTTAACGAAATGTCGTTCGCCTTTTTACCCTTTTAAAATAAATTTCATACTAGACAAAATAGTAATTTTAATTATTTTTCTCATATTTAGGAATAATCATTTAATTATTTTCCTAATTGGGATTCCAAAATTAACTAAACTTATATTAATATTTCCTTACTTAAATTTTATAAAGTATTTATAATTCACTCAATCATTATTCTCTTGGATTACCTTTTAATAATACGTCAAATCATATTACGGTTCATACACCTAAAACAAAAACTTTTATAGCTTGAAAAGGCTTAGTCTACAACAAACAAATGAAATCCATTAAAAATACTTCATCTTTTCCATCACAAGAATTAAAAGAACAATTTTAACTTTTACCTTCCAAAGAATTAGATTGTATGGGCAATCTTTAACTCCAAATAACTTCTTTTTTGAAAAGGAGATAGAGTTCTTCTATTTTTTATTGAAAAGGTAAAAAAAATTCTACAAAAGTCAAAATGAAAAATATATATTGTGGTATAATTTAAAGTCTTAAATATTTAGTCCATCTAGAGTTTAAAATACTAGTGTCATTATATTTATGAATTATAATAAAATTTCATATTAATTTGAACTCTTTTCGTGCTCAATCAATATTTTCTTCTCTTTATCGATTTTTTGAATAATATTTGTAAACTATACTGAACAATTAGAAAAAATAATTAAAAAATATAGTTAAGAATATGAGAGATAGAGAGAGAAGAGTGATTGACAAAAGTCAATAAGTTAAGTATAAAATATTGTTCTTCAAACACAAAGATCCAAAAATAAAATATTGATCAAGTATTTATGGAGTTAACGATAAAAATGCAAGTGACTATGCATCATCCATATTTGATATTACAATTAAACATTTAAAAGATGGAATGAGCTAAAATTAAGAATTCGAAGTGTTTAAATTAATTGATTAGCAAAAGAATCCAATCCCATCAAATCCAATTATGTTACAAATCACCATATAAGTAAATCATCTTTCAAATTTACACAATAGTTTACATAAATTTGCGCCCTAAAGAAAAGAATCAACATTGACATTGAAAGAAATTTTAAAAATAGAGAAAATCGACTATATATGATATAGTTATTAAATTTCTATTCATTTAACTAATA
This sequence comes from Nicotiana tabacum, assembly GCF_000715075.1. Lineage (NCBI taxonomy): Eukaryota > Viridiplantae > Streptophyta > Magnoliopsida > Solanales > Solanaceae > Nicotiana > Nicotiana tabacum. The sequence goes on along the minus strand of NC_134087.1, from coordinate 110,405,933 downwards.
GAATCAATATTCATTATTTAAATTATAATATTAATATATTATTTATGTAATACTAAAAAAAGTTATATTAATTGAGACAGGGTACATGCGCAACGCGCGTACCTTAAGACTAGTATATATATATATATATATATATATATATATATATATATATATATATATATATATATATATATATATATAACATAGAAAATATTTATACCTGTAGTGCAAATTTTCTGTGTCTCTACACCTAAAATTTCTTGGCAAATAGCTATTGCGTCTGCAAACCGATCGCCTTTCCCAATAGTGGTACATACATCACTCGATGTCAGTTCTTCAGTACCAACATGTTCATGATCTCCATCGCCAAACAAATTGCCTTTTGCAATATCACTGCCCAAAGCACAACTCGGTGCATGTTCTTCAGCATCGACAACTTCATCATCTGCACCTTTCTTGCTTCCTACATTCTCGGTTGATAACCGTTCATCATTTCCATCTTTGCTCAGTCTATCAACACTAGAACTTTCCTCTTCACCTTGTTGTTCATCACGTTGATCGCCTTCAAGAGCCGCTTCCTCACATGTTACATTTTCATCTGCGACTTTATGCAGTGCATCATGAGCAACATTAATATCCGATAGATATTCGAACGACTCGTTCATCCTATCATATTGTCGATACTTCATCAAATCAAAATCGCCATCATCTAGTCCATTTGATTTGTCGACAATCTTAAATAACTTTTCAAACTTCTCATCAAAATATTCCTAGAAAAAAATTACTAACAATGATTAATCTGAATAACATTAGTAGAAAAAAGAAGACTTCTCTATAAATTAGCTTACCTTGACTTTTATCAAAACGGCATCCACAATAGCAAATCGTTCATCCCGTTGAAACTGCTCAACAACTTCTTTCTCGATCATGCGTCCTTTTTTCTTCTGCATAGCTTTTAACCTCCGTCGTTACCCTCTAGTATAGAGACACAGAACAAAACTTCAGGTCTAAAGAATGCTGAAGTTTAGCAAATACAGAACATAACTTCAGCTACTAGAATGCTGAAGTTATTCACAAGTAGAACAAAACTACAGCTAAAACATGTTGAAGTTTAGCAAATACAGAACACAACTCAACTACTAGAATACTAAAGTTATTCACGAACATAACAAAAACTTCAAATAAAACATGTTGAAGTTCAGCAAATACAATACACAACTTCAACTACTAGAATGCTGAAGTTCATCACAAATAGAACAAAAACTTCAGCTAAAACATGTTGTAGTTTTACAAAACACAAAAACAAAAAATTTCAGCTCAAAACTTACACAACATCTTGTGTTGACTAATTCATTGGCAAAACGCTGTTGTACAACAGTTAGAACGACTCTGGGTACGAGGTGATTCGCCAATTATAGGAGTTCGATTGGCTTCTTTTGACCGACTCCGACTACGTGGTGATTTACTAGTTGAAGGAACCACATTAAGTACCTTTGAACGAATCCGGCTGCATGGTAATTGTCCAATTAAAGGCATTGAATTCAATTTCTCTTCAGTAGAAATTATATCCAATATCCTAAATGTCCGATATTTCTGTTTAATACAAAAAAGTATATTATGAAAATAAAATAAAGCTAATACGTCAACATATTAACACAATTACAAAAATAAAAAATAATAACTTACACCATGATTATTGAAGTAATCCGCATGAAGTTCTTTATATTTAGATTCTCCTAAAGATACATAACGTAACATCTTGGGAATCTGAGGGGCATCAAGGAAGTCGTCCTCTTTTAAATACTTCTCCCAAATATCTAGGAAGCGCTCATAGAACCAAACACATAATGGAAATGGAAATCCACCAACAGTATACTCAGTTGAATTATATTTGTCCTGTTTGTCCAATGCATGTTTCATTGAGGTAATGAGCTTCTCATAAGATGCATTACCCCAAGGATAATCAGCACAAGCCTTATCATCTTCAATAATAGCTGCATACTCCTCCAGCACATTGATTCATTCTTTTTTTCAAATAAAATAGACTCCACAACAAGAATTTTCATAAGCTTCACAGCATGTTCATCATTCTCGCATATGTGTTTGAAATTCACATCATCCTTTTGAATTTTATTTTGGGACATATAATCTCGAATGTCCTTTAAGGTCATACCCTTAGACTTTCCAAAATAGCGCTTCAAAATCTCGCTCTCTCGTTTACTTGGTTTTTTAACATTATGTGATGTGATCCTCAAACCGCACATAATGTGAAAGTCTTCAAGGGTGAACGATACATCATGGCCAAAAATCTTGAAACTAATTGAGTCTCAATTATTGGTGAATATTCGAGAAAGAATCATACAATGAACCAACTTCATCCTGCATCTGAAATTCTCCGTAGCCATAATATACCGAAATGTACCATTATTCAGCTTATATGTTGTGCAAGAGTCAAGAAAGTTGCAATTAAACTCTTCAAATCGTGGTTCCCCTTCCAGTAAGCACGATAGTTAAACCAATCTCGAAACTCATAATATCTCTCCCCTGGTTTTGTAGGTAGAGCAACAGAGACTGAAGGACCTTTGCATATTCTACGTTGTTTAGGTGCTTTAGGATTTGTAGGTGATTTGGATTTCGTAGATGCCATCTGTTAAAAAAAAGTAAAAGATAGGAAAAATAACGTCAGAACATTATCAAAAAAAATTAGTTAAAACTTCAGCTCTAAGAAAGTTGAAGTTCAGCAAATATAAAACAAAAACTTCAACTCCTAAATGATGAACTTCAGCAAATACAAAACAAAACGTCAGCTCCTAGAATGCTGAAGTTCACCAGTTACAAAACAAAAATTTCTGCAAAAACATGCTATAGTTTTTACAAAAATAGAACACAAATTCAACTCCAAATAATGCTGAAGTTCATAAAAAATATAACAAAAACACAAAATAAAACGTCAGCTCCTAAAATTAAGGTATCCTTGAAGTATTATAATCTTCACACTTTAATAGCATCATCTATTTAACTCTCAAAATTTTTAAAAATTAGACGTCTCCAAAAATCACTAAAGAATTTATAGGATTTTCATCAAAAACACAAACACACGTTCAAAAACCCGAAAAACACAATCGTATAAATAAAACCTAGAAAACTAATGCACTAATCAAAGTAAACCCTAGGAAACTATTTTATCATAAATATAAAAAGGAAAACGATTCAATTAACATGACTATCAACAAAAAACCAGAAATTAAATCGTAAAAATAATACTAAAATAAAATCCAGAAAGTTAATGCAATGTACCTGTGATTATACGTAATGTTATTGGGGAACAAACAGTTGAAAAATCAAGAATAATGACAAAAACCGTTTGATTTCAGAGAAGAACAAATCAAAAACACGAAGAACGGGAGAGAAAGACAGAGACAGTAGACTGACATACACTTGAAGAGAAAGTAATCTTTTAATAAAAAAGGAAAAAATTATCTTTTAAAAAACTTTTAACAAAAAAATGGGTACGAATGCAAATAGAAAAATAAAGCGACTACAGATTAAAAAAGGGCGACTAAATAGGGCGCCCCATGCAATTTTTACGCTACAAATAAATCACGCCTTTTCTTTTGAAAAAAGGCCGGTCCAAGTGATTTAGGAATTAGGTCCACAATCCTTAAGGTGAGGAGCACTACATTGTATTCCTACGCACCAACTGCACCCACCGGTTATTGGCAGGTCACAGGTCCGCATCTTCAAAAAAGGATTCGAGCAAGACAACCTTAAATTAAATAACAAGATTTGATTTTTATCCGGAGTTTGTGAATTCAAGAAAATTAAGGTTTTAATGGAGGGGATGATGAGTTTTCAAGCGAATTCTGTTCGTGCTGTCTCTCTAGACAGCAAAGCTCGGTACTAGTTCCTACATTCTCTTCAAAAATTACTAGTACAAGAGTTTCTGTTCAACCAATTGGAATGGTGAGAAATTCCAGATTGTTTAATTCCTTTGTTGCTTCAGTTCAGCCCGTTGAAGCCTCTGCTGTTACGCCTTTTGACAACACATTACCATCTAAAGGTAAACATCAGGATCTGATATCATTCTTGGTGGGGCTAATATGTATTATGTATGTGTAAGTTAGTGAAAAATCTGGATCATGTTTTCAAAACTATAGCATCTGTCACATCTTGTTATGGATTGGTTGTTTTCTAAATTTCTCTATTCATGCTTGTAAAATGAATTTGGCATGTGTGTGTGCATATATGTGTGTGTGAGAGAGAGGGAGAGTGAAAAGTCTGAATCTTGTCTTCAAAACTATAAAGTCTGTCGTCTTTGTTATGGAGTCATTCCCATAATTTTGCTAATCATGCTTGTAAATGAACAACAACAACAACAATCCAACAATAATTCCACTAGTGAGGTCTGGGGAGGATAGAGTGTACGCAGACCTTAACCCTACCCATGCATGTAAATGAAATTGTCCTGAATAGAAATATAGAGAATTCAAGTTATCAAAAAGAAATATAGAGAATTCATGTAGTAGACTTCAACTGTCACGACCCAAAATCCACCAAGGGTCATGATGGCGCCCAACACCATTGTCAGGCAAGCCAACGCGGATGTATTAGTAAATTCTTATTTTACTTACCCAAATTGGTTACAACATTTCTTAATTTGCAATTAAAACAGGTGATGATAAGCAATATTTAATAATAATTATACAACCCAAAAGAACTGTCTACTAATGTGTGTGCCAAGACCTGGTGTCACAAGTAGTGGGCAACTAGTAGAATATACAAAAGAATAATACTATCCTACTGTCCGGGATAGAATAGACCGCAAAAGAAAAGAAAGACCCTATCAAGCTGCTGAACGGCACAGGAAGGGAGCAGCTCACCGTGGAAGTCTCGGTCTATGAATCAGGGGCGCGCACCAGTCTGATAGCCAGATATACATGCCTCAGATCCTGCACAATTAAGTACAGAAGTGTAGTATGAGTATATAAATAATATGTACCCCGTAAGTATCCCGTCTAATCTCGAAGAAGTAGAGACGAGAGGTCGACTTGATACTTACTAAGGTCAAATAATACAATGAAGTGTTACACTAAGCATGGAAGTCACAAATAATCAACAGTTTGTAGCAAGAGGTAATATGTCATGTTCTTAACAATTTTACAATTAGCCATTTACATTTTAAATATTTAGCCGGTCAAGTCATGGATAAGATTTCACATAGATATCATGCGCACACTATACCGAGGTCGACGGCCCGATCCAACAGAAAATAAACTGTGCACTGCTAGAGGGTCGAATGACGCGAACCATAGATGCATCTATTTCTACCGAGGCGATCGGCCCGATCCACAAATATCAATTAATATCAAGAAAACAAATGAATGCGCATTTAATTCCAAGTAAATTCATACAAGTGTCCAACAAGTGTATACATTCGCTTATATTCCTTTCCAAGTTTCTAGCATGCCATAAGTGATCAGATTAGCAAGAAAATATAGAGACATTCACAAATATAACATGATACGGGTCCTAGACTACCCAGACAATTAACATAATAGTAGCTACGCACAGACTCTCGTCACCTAGTGCGTACGTAGACCCCGCATTTAGCAGCAAATTACTCAATTATTACACCTATGGGGACAATTCCCTATTACAAGGTTAGAAAGGAGACTCACCTAGATCCAAAGTGCACTTCCAATACCACGAACGAGCCCAAACCCTCAATTCGGAACCGAACGATCCAAAACTAGTTAAATGAGGTAGGAACTAGTCAATATAAGCTCACAAGATCGAATTCTAGCTATTTAAGCCATTTCCCAACCATTAATACAAGTTTCCTAAAATCCGACCTCGGGCCTACGTGCCCGGATTCCGAAATTTTCCGAAGAAAGTTGTTCTCTATAACCTAAGGATCAATAATATATGATTTCTAATCCATTTCATAACCAATTTCGTGGTAGAATCTAAGTTTTGTTAAAACCCTAGGTCTAGCTCTAACCCCTTGATTTCTCTAAATCTTTAGGTGTTAATCTACCCAACACTCGAGTGTTAAACTTAGAAATAAGGGGGATGGACTTACCTCACGATGCTATGTGAAAATCCCTTCTCAAGAGCTCCAAAATCGCTCAATACCCGAGTGCCAAATGGTAAAAAATGGCTGGAGCTCGACTTAAATGAAGCTCACTGCTTCAGCAGTTTCCGCATCTGCGGTCAGGGGACCGCATCTGCGAGAGGAGACCGCATCTGCGGAATTGGCTAAAAGGGCTGGGACCGCTTCTGCGGTCTTGAAGCCGCATCTGCGAAGCTACGACCACTTCTGCGGTCTCGCACCTGCGGTCGACCAACCGCATGTGTGGTTATGACAGAAGCAGATGCTTCAACACTTCTCCAAATTCTCAACTTCACTCGAGCCTCGTCCGTTTTACGCTCGGGGCTCCCGAGCCCCACCCGAACATACCGACATGTCTGAAATCACGAGACGGACCTACTCGAACCTTCGGAACGCTCGAAACAACGCTAAATCTAAGAGTCATCCCCCTAAAACCAAATGAATCAAACTTATGAACTTCAAGTTCTTAATTTTCCTCCAACGAGCCGAAACGCCCTAAAACTACTTGGATTGACACCAAATTTTGCGGGCAAGTCTTAAATGATATATCAGACCTGTACCGGGCTCCAAAACCAATATACGAGCCCGATACCCATGGAATCAATCATTAATTAGTTTCTTTAAATCTTTAAAACTTCAGATCAACAATTTCTGATAAAAATTCATTACTCGGGCTAGGGACCTCGGAATTCGATTCCGGGCATATGCCCAGGTCCCATATTTTCTTACGAACCCTCCGGGACCGTCAAATCACGAATCCGGGTCCGTTTGCTCAAAATGTTGACCAAAGTCAAACTTAGCCTTTTAAGAAAATCCTAAGGAATCAAATGGGCATATTTCACTCGAAACTCTTCAAAATCCCGAACCCACCATCCTCGCAAGTCGTAAATTAGTTAAAGCAAGCGCGGGAAGTTTTATTTAAGGGAACGGGGTTCTAAAAGGCAAAACGACCAGTCGGGTCGTTACATTCTCCACCTCTTAAACAAACGTGCGTCCTCGAACGAACATAGAAAAGTACCTGAGCTGCTGAATAAATGTGGATATCTGCTCCGCATGTCCTCCCCGGACTCCCAGGTCGCCTCCTCGATTGGTTGACCCCTCCACTGGACCCTCACCGCAGAAATCCTCTTGGACCTCAACTGGCGATCCTATCTATCAATAATGGCAACTGGCTGCTCTTCATAACCCAAACTCTCATCCAGCTGAATAGTACTGAAGTCCAACACATGGGACAGGTCGGCATGATACTTCCGAAGCATCTATACATGAAAAACCGGATGAACTCCCGATAAGTTGGGGGTAAAGCAAGCTTGTAAGCAACCTCCCCAACTCGCCTCAACACCTCAAATGAGCCAATAAACCTTGGGCTCATCTTGCCTTTCTTCCCGAACCTCATAACGCCCTTCATTGGCGAGACTTTCAAGAGGACCTTCTCGCCAACCATGAATGATACATCACGCGCCTTCTGATCCGCGTAGCTCTTTTGTCTGGACTGAGCTGTGCAAAGCCTTTCCTGAATCAATTTCACCTTGTCCAAGGCATCCTGTACCAAATCTGTACGTATAACTTAGCCTCACTAGGCTCAAACCACCCGATAGGAGAATGACAACGTCGACCATATAAAGCCTCGTATGGAGCCATCTTTATGCTGGACTGACAGCTGTTGCTGTATGCAAACTCCGCCAAGGGCAAGAACTGATCCCACTGCCCTCCAAAGTCAATCACACATGCTCTGAGCATGTCCTCCAAAATTTGAACTGTCTGCTCCGACTGCCCGTCGGTCTGTGGATAAAATGCCGTGCTAAGCTCCACGCGAGTACCCAACTCACCCTGAACAGCTCTCCAGAAATGCGAAGTGAACTGAGGGCCTCTATCTGATATGATGGAAACAGGCACACCGTGCAACCAGACTATCTCCCGAATATAAATCTGAGCCAGTCTCTCCAAAGTATAAGTAGTCACCACCGGTATGAAGTGTGCCGACTTGGTCAATCTGTCGACAATGATCCACATTGAATCAAACTTCCGCAAAGTCCGCGGCAACCCAACTACGAAATCCATGGTAATGTGCTCCCACTTCCACTCTGGTATAGGCATTTGCTGAAGTAGGCCACCCGGCCTATAGTGTTCATACTTGACCTGCTGACAATTCAAACACCTAGCCACAGACTCCACTATGTCCTTCTTCATCCTCCGCCACCAATAATGTTGTCTCAAGTCACGATACATCTTCATAACTCCCGGATGAATGGAATACCGCAAATTGTGTGCCTCTTCTAGAATCCTCTCTCTCAGACCATCAACATTAGGAACACATAGACGACCCTGGAGTCGCAAAACACCATCCTCGCCCATAGAAACCTCCTTGGCACCTCCCTGAAGCACCGTCTCTCTGAGAACCCTCAAATGTGGATCATCAAACTGCCGGGCCTTGATCTGCCCCAATAATGAAGACTGAGCAACAACACATGCAAGGAGTCGGCTGGGCTCCGAAAGGTCCAACCTCACAAGTCTGTTAGCCCAGGACTGAATGTCCAAAGCTAGTGGTCTCTCCTCTGCTGGAATGAATGCCAAACTACCCATACTCTCTGCCTTTCTGCTTAAGGCATCCGCGACCACATTTGCCTTGCCCGGATGATAAAGAATGGTGATGTCATAATCCTTTAGTAACTCAAGCCACCTGCGCCGCCTCAAATTAAGATCCCTCTGTTTGAACAAATGCTGTAAGCTGCGATGATCCATATAAACCTCACATGTCACCCTATACAGATAATGCCTCCATATCTTAAGAGCATGAACGATCGCGACCAACTCTAGATCGTGCACAGGATAATTCTTCTCATGAACCTTCAGCTGGCGCGAAGCATAGGCAATAACTCGCCCCTCCTGCATCAATACACATCCCAATCCAACGCGCGAAGCATCGCAATATACAGTATACATCCCTGAACCGGAAGGCAACACAAGGACTGGTGCTGTTGTCAAGGCTGTCTTGAGCTTCTGAAAGCTCGCCTTACAATCATCGGACCACTGGAAAGGAGCACCCTTCTGGGTCAATCTAGTCAGAGGTGATGCAATAGATGAAAAGCCCTGCACGAATCGTCTGTAGTAACCTGCTAACCCCAGGAAACTCCTAATCTCGGTCACCGAAGTAGGACGTGGCCAACTCTGAACTGCCTCAATCTTCTTGGGGTCCACCTTAATACCCTCTCCTGACACAATATGCCCCAAGAATGCCACCGACTCTAGTCAGAACTCACACTTGGAGAACTTAGCATATAGCTTCTGCTCTCGCAAGGTCTGAAGCACTACCCTCAAGTGTTGCTCGTGCTCCCCCAGGCTACGGGAGTATATCAAGATGTCGTCAATGAAGACGACGACAAATGAATCAATGTAAGGCCTGAATACCCTATTCATCAAGTCCATGAATGTTGTTGGGGTGTTAGTCAAGCCAAAGGACATCACCAGGAACTCATAGTGGCCATATCTAGTCTGGAATGCAGTCTTCGGAACATCCGAGTCCCGAATCTTCAGCTGATGATACCCTGACCTCAAGTCAATCTTGGAGAACACCCTAGCACCCTGCAATTGGTCGAAGAAATCGTTGATGCGAGGCAACAGATACTTGTTCTTGATGGTGACTTTATTCAACTGGCAGTAATCAATGCAGATCCGCATAGTTCCATCCTTCTTCTTCACAAATAACACTAGTGCACCCCAAGGCGATACACTGGGTCTAACAAACCCCTTTGCTAACAACTTCTCAAGCTGCTCCTTCAACTCCTTCGGAGCCATACGGTATGGTGGGATAGATACAGGCTGGGTAACTGGAGCAAAATCAATGCAGAAATCAATAACACGATCCGGTGGCATGCCAGGAAGATCAGAAGGAAACACATCGACGAACTCTCGAAATACTGGAACTGAATCAATCATCGGAGACTCTGCGGTGGTGTCTCGAACATAAGCCAAATAAGCCAAACACCCCTTTTCAACCATTTGCCGAGCCTTCAGGAAAGAGATAACCCGACTAGATGTATCAACTGTGGAGCCCTTCCACTCCGACCTCGGCAACCCTGGCATCGCTAAATTAACAGTCTTGGCATGGCAATCTAGGACGGTGTGATATGGGGATAACCAATCCATGCCCAGGATGATCTCAAAGTCGATCATATCAAGCAACACGAGATCCGCACTAGTCTCAAAACCACAGAATGTGACCACACAGGACCGGTAGATCCGATCCACAACTACAGAATTGCCCACAGGGGTGGACACATGAACAGGAATGCCCAAAGGCTCAGGAGAAATAACCAGGAAACGAGCAAACAGAGATGATACATATGAATAAGTAGACCCTTGATCAAATAATACCGAAACATCTTTACCACTGACGGAAATAATACCTATGATGATGGCATCTGAGGCCAATGCATCTGGCCTAGCCGGAAGGGCATAGAATCTGGCTGGAGCGCCGGCTGGCTGGCCTCCACTGGACTAAGCAGTAGCTGGCTGACCTCTCCCTGCCTGGCCTCCACCTCTAGGACGACCCCTACCCGTTTGCCCTTCACCTCTAGGTGGCGGGGCAGCCGGTGCTGAAATCATAGGCTGCTGACCCTACTGTACTGCCTTGCCCAGAAGCCTGGGCAGTACCTCCTCATATGGCCAAGATCTCCGCACTCGAAACAACCCCGCGGTGCGGCGGCCTGCTGTTCTGATAGCTGACCCTGATGGTCTCTAGACCCACTGGAAGAAGCCTGAATAGCCGGTGGACAATATGAACTCTCCGGCATAGCACTGAAATAAGAATCAGAAGAGCCCTGAGGACCTGAAACCCCTGGAGGAACCCTGAATAGCTGGCGGGCGATACGAGCTCTCTGGCATGGCGCTGAAATAAGGACGCGCTAGAGCACCCCGAGCAGGCGGTGGTGTTGAATATGGGGTCTGCTGGGCTGACCCTTCCCAAACTAACCTATAGCCCTAGCCGGGGCACCTCTGAACTCTCCGGAGAATCTAGCCCTCTTATCTTGCTGCATCTGCTCTCTACCCCTCTGGCGATATCCCTCAATCCTTCGAGCAATCTCTACCACTAGCTGATACTCTGTACCCATCTCCACCTCTCGGGCCATGCCAGATCGAATACCGGGGTGCAACCCCGCAACAAATCTCTACACTCTCTCTGCATCTGTGGGAAGTATCATGAGTGCATGGCGAGACAACTCAGAAAACCTCGCCTCATAATCGGTCACAGACATCTGACCCTGCTCAAGATGCTCAAACTGATACCGTAGCTCTTCCCTCTTAGAGGGTGGAATGTACCAATCCAAGAACAACTGTGCAAACTGACCCCAAGTGAGGGGAGGAGAACTTGCTGGCCTGCCTAGAACATAGGACTGCCACCATCTACGGGCCTTGCCCTCAAGCTGAAAAGTAGTGAAGTCAACTCCATGCGACTCCAATATCCTCATGTTGTGCAGTCTGGCCCTGCACCTATCTATGAAGTCCCGGGCATCCTCATGACGCTCGCCCCCGAAGACCGGAAGGTGAAGCCTAGTCCATCTATCCAATAACTTCTTCAGATCGCCATCCACAACTGGTCTGGGCTAGGGTGCCACTACAGCAACTGGCGGAGCCCCATCTGCGGGTAGTGCACCCGGAGTCTGATACACTGCAGCTGCATGTCTAGGAGCCTGAGCAGTAGGGGTCTGTGCTGCCCCTCCTACCTGTGATGTAGCTGGATCTAGCTGGATCTGCTGGAAATAAACCAGCCCGAGTCATAGAATCCATGAACCGCATTATACGGCCCATGGCCTCCTGGAATCCCGGTGCTACCATAAAGTATGCCGGGGTAGGCTCAGCTGTGGGCACCTCGTCCTGCTCCTCGATGATAGGATCTCCCGTGGGATCTGCTGGTGGTACCATTGGGATAACTTTGGGACGCCCTCGTCCCTTACCTCGGGTCGGTGCCCTCCCCCGGCCTCTGCCTCGGCCTCTAGCAACGAGGGGAGCAGCTCCTCCCGGGTCTGGAACATCAGCCATGCGTGTCCTCACCATCTGTGAGAGAATAGAAGAGGGAAATTTAGTATACCAACCACTGCACTATAGGAAATAAATAAAGAGTAGTTTTTCCTAACACCCTATAGCCTCTCGAAGATAAATACAGACGTCTCTGTACCGATCCGCAAGACTCTATTAGGTTTGCCCATGACTTGTGAGACTTACGCGGACCTAGTGCTTTGATACCATGTTGTCATGACCCAAAATCCACCAAGGGTCGTGATGGCGCCCAACATCGTTGTCAGGCAAGCCAACGCGGAAGTATTAGTAAATTCTTATTTTACTTACCCAAATCGGTTACAACATTTCTTAATTTGCAATTAAAACAGGTGATGATAAGCAATATTTAATGATAATTATACAACCCAAAAGAACTGTCTACTAATGTGTGTGCCAAGACCTGGTGTTACAAGTAGTGGGCAACTAGTAGAATGTACAAAAGAATAATACTATCCTACTGTCCGGGATAGAATAGACAGCAAAAGTAAAGAAAGACCCCATCAAGCTGCTGAACGGCACAGGAAGGGAGCAGCTCACCGTGGAAGTCTCGGTCCATGAATCAGGGGCGCGCACCAGTCTGATAGCCAAATAAAACATGCCTCAGATCCTGTACAATTAAGTACAAAAGTGTAGTATGAGTACATAAACAATATGTACCCCGTAAGTATACCGTCTAATCTCGAAGAAGTAGAGACGAGAGGTCGACTTGATACTTACTAAGGTCAAATAATACAATGAAGTGTTACATTAAGCATGGAAGTCACAAATAATCAACAGTTTGCAGCAAGAGGTAATATGTCATGTTCTTAACAATTTTACAATTAGCCATTTACATTTCAAATATTTAGTCGGTCAAGTAATGGATAAGATTTCACATAGATATCATGCGCACACTATGTCGAGGTCGACGGCCCGATCCAACAGAAAATAAACAGTGCACTGCCAGAAGGTCGAATGACGCGAACCATAGATGCATCTATTTCTACCGAGGCGATCGGCCCGATCCACAAATATCAATTAATATCAAGAAAACTCATGAATGCGCATTTAATTCCAAGTAAATTCATACAAGTGTCCAACAAGTGTATACATTCGCTTATATTCCTTTTCAAGTCTCTAGCAAGCCCTAAGTGATCACATTAGCAAGAAAATATAGAGACATTCACAAATATAACATGATATAGGTCCTAGACTACCCGGACAATTAACATAATAGTAGCTACGCACGGACTCTCGTCACCTAGTGCGTACGTAGCCCCCGCATTTAGCAGCAAATTACTCAATTATTACACCTATGGGGATAATTCCCTTTTACAAGGTTAGAAAGGAGACTCGCCTCGCTCCAAAGTGCACTTCCAACACCACGAACGAGCCCAAACCCTCAATTCGGAGCCGAACGATTCAAAACTAGTTAAATGAGGTAGGAACTAGTCAATATAAGCTCACAAGATCGAATTCTAGCTATTTAAGCCATTTCGCAACCATTAATACAAGTTTCCTAAAATCCAACCCCGAGCCCACGTGCCCAGATTTCTAAATTTTCCGAAGAAAGTTGTTCTCTATAACCTAAGGATCAATAATATACGATTTCTAATTCATTTCATAACCAATTTCGTGGTAGAATCTAAGTTTTATTAAAACCCTAGGTCTAGATCTAACCCCTTGATTTCTCCAAATCTTTAGGTGTTAATCTACCCAAAACTCGAGTGTTAAACTTAAAAATAAGGGGGATGGACTTACCTCACGATGCTATGTGGAAATCCCTTCTCAAGAGCTCCAAAATCGCTCAATACCCGAGTGCCAAATGGTCAAAAATGGCTGGAGCTCGACTTAAATGAAGCTCACTGCTTCAGCAGTTTCCGCATCTGCGGTCAGGGGACCTCATCTGCGAGAGGAGACCGCATCTACCGAATTGGCTAAAAAGGTTGTTATCGCTTTTGCGGTCTTGAAGCCGCATCTGCGAAGTACAACCGCTTCTGCAGTCTCGCACCTGCGGTCGACCAACCGCAGGTGCGGTTATGACAGAAACAGATGCTTCAGCACTTCTCCAAATTCTCAACTTCACTCGAGCCTCGTCCGTTTGACGCTCGGGGCTCCTGGGCCCCGCTCAAACATACCGACAAGTCTGAAATCACGAGACGGACCTACTCGAACCTTCGGAATGCCCGAAACAACGCTAAATCTAAGAGTCACCCCCCTAAAACCAAATGAATCAAACTTATGAACTTCAAGTTCTTAATTTTCCTCCAACGAGCCGAAACACCCTAAAACTACTCGGATTGACACCAAATTTTGCGGGCAAGTCTTAAATGATATATCGGACCTGTACCGGACTTCGGAACCAACATACGAGCCTGATATCCATGGAATCAATCATTAATTAGTTTCTTTAAATCTTTAAAACTTCAGATCAACAATTTATGATAAAAATTTATTACTCGGGCTAGGAACCTCGGAATTCGATTCCGGGCATACGCCCAGGTCTCATATTTTCCTACGGAACCTCCGGGACCATCAAATCATGAATCCGGGTCCGTTTGCTCAAAATGTTGACCAAAGTCAAACTTAGACTTTAAAGAAAATCCTAAGGAATCAAATGGGCATATTTCACTCCAAACTCTTCCAAATCCCGAACCCACCATCCCCGCAAGTCGTAAATTAGTTAAAGCAAGCACGAGAAGTTTTATTTAAGGGAACGGGGTTCTAAAAGGCAAAACGACCAGTCGGGTCGTTACATCAACTAGTTTGGAATTGAGACGAAGCTGATTGATTGATGATCAGTAAAATGAAATATGGATTGAGTTTTATTATGGAGGGAATGGATTTTGACTATGTAGCAAACTGGTGGTTTTCTGAATTATGTTAGAGGTTCTTGATGTTTGGCAAAATTCGAATGTTGTATGCTTTGATGTGGATAGCACTGTGTGCATAGACGAGGGCATAGATGAATTTGCAGAATTTTGTGGGGCTGGAAAGGTTGTAGCAGAATGGACTGCTAGGTTAGCTGCCTTTTTAAAATGTAGGAGATAATGGTTATAATCTAATACTAAATGCTATAGGATATCATATCGCATTTATCTTGTCTTTGACAGGGCAATGAATGGCTCTGTTCCTTTCGAAGATGCATTGGCAGCTCGTCTGTCGCTTATCAACCCTTCATTGTCCCAACTCCAGGATTTTCTTAAGAGACCTCCACGGTAACAATGTGCCTTTTATCACCTATGGTACATAAGGTTTCCATTTCTATGAACTATTTTTACCATCAAGACAACGAAATATTGAGTCATTCGAATTTTCACCTTTTATGGAAAATTGAACAGTTACATTTAAGGAGTAGATTTGCTTTATAGGTATAGACTATAGAGTGTTACTATCTGCTATTCCCCTTAATTAGGGGCCTTGATCATATCTGCCAATTTAGTTATTTGAAAAGACCTTTTACTGAGCATGCTATATGGTCACGGTTGTCAATTTTTTTTCCCCGTTGAATTCTTAAAACCTTTCTTGTGTTGATGTTCAGAATTCAGATGTTATAGTTGTCTGGATTCATTATTCCTGCAACTTGACTAATTACAGACATGTTGTAATTAACACAAAAACTATCAGTTGATAGGTTCTCCAAAGCAATCAATACATTAGGATTAAAATGCTAGTCTTTTTTATGAAGTAATCAAATTGCATTAGTTGAGGCATCAAGAAGATGCAGAATTACAAAGAAGAAGGAATAGCTCCAGTACAAACCAGGGGTTAGTTGTTCTTTCCTAACCTCGGGGAGCTCTAGCCCTCTTTATTAATTATCCTAAGAGTTAAGTCTTACAGTTCAGACAACAGCGGTAGTAGTATTAAAAACTCAACCACCGTTCAGGATCTTTCAAGGATTAGCAAATTTTAAGAGAGACCGTGGCCCCTGCCAGCTCTTTCTTCACTATGGCATTACAAAGGAAAAGAGATGGCTTGACTAGAAGAGCCACTTAAGCTTTCATCAATTATAAAATTGTTGAAAAGTGACATAACCAGTTTTTATTATAAGCCTGTGATAGAGATAGACCATAACATAAGCTTGGGTCTGGGCTCAGCCTTTGTTATATAAAAGTTTTGCCCTAAAACTATAAGAGATGGCTTTGATTCTTCGTTCGTGTTCATGTCCACAAGTTGCCTGATACAACTATAGCAGACCCATTGATTCTGATTTAAGGCTATATTATCCATCTAGGTTGTCTGAATCAGATGTCAAAAACAACAATAACAACAACAACAACCCAGTAAAATCCCACAAGTGGAGTCTGGGGAGGGTAGTATGTACGCAGACCTTACCCCTACCTCGAAGGAGTAGAGAGGATGTTTCTGGAAGACCCTCGGCAAAATCAGATGTCAGTGGGTATTTGAAATGGTAGAGAAAAGAAGTATTATTTCTAGCTGTTGCATTCAAAGAAATGTTGCATGGACTAAGGAGTAATAGAAGATCAAGATGGCTTTCTAGCCTTTATGCTCCTCCTGCTTTTGCTCCCAAGTTAAAACATGTGAAAGTAGCAACTGACTGTAACTTAAAAAAAAAAGTAAAAATGGAGAATTACCCTGATGATCCCCCTGGTTTTCCTCCCAAATGTGGTGAGGTAAATGACAAGAAGAATATATTAATGGGGGAAAAGAAAGTAAAAGTGGAGAATTACCTTGATGTTCCCCTGGTTTTCCACCCAAATGCAGTGAGAAGTAAATGAGAAGAAGAATATTTCTATGGGGATTTCACAAACAATGGATTTCAACATTGCGCCTCCTGATTCAATGGAGAAGAATACTGCAGAAGAAAGAAGTTACACATTCCCTGACTATGCACATGACAGGAACAAGACTAATAGTGTAGCTCAAAATCTGATTCCCAGCAAGCAGAAAACTGGGGAAAGAACTAGCTGTGTTGATATTAACTTGCCTAGTTTAATGGATTTAGAAGCTCATCTTTGCCGGGTTGAGCGACTAGTTTCTTCACACAAGAATAGCTAGATTTAATATACTTAATACAATTTCAAATGCATGTTTCTTTTCCTGTTGTGTGGTTTACTTGCTCCAGGGTGTATTCTTCGTTTTCCTGATTGGTTACAGTTAATTGGTTCCTCCAAATTTCATATATGTATTCCTTCAGTCATCTGTTAGTTTGTGAATAACAAAGATATACAGCTTTGTGTAATTGACTTTCAGTATATCTATGTCCCCAAGAAAACGCAAATCAAATAAAGAAAATAAAAAAATTAGAGGGGGGTCAAACTTCCCAACAAGGAATATCGCTACCTTTGGACCGTTATAGTTACTGCTGCCGTTCATCGAGGCTTTGGTCGCCGGGGCCTGGAGGACTGACAGGGCGCACTATTCCATATGTTCCTGAAAATTCTTGCTCCCATTGAACCATTTGTATCTGTGCACTCAGCAAACCGTGTCTCCCTGATTGGCATAGCTATAAATTCATCGATAGCAATTCTAAAGGAAATCCCATACAATTTATAAATTTTGCAAGTGAAAAGACAATTTCTTTTTGTATTAAGCAAAATGCTATATGATAATCTGGCTAATCCTTCAATCCCTAAAGTTGCCAAACAATTCAACTTTGTTATGGTGTCTCTTTGAAGCTAGTTGGTTGTTTTTTTAATCAGCTTGGTGTATTGGAAAAAATTAAGTTTATATATGGAATTCATTATAAGATGACACGTCATAACACGTGGACCAGTCAAAAAAAATAAGTAATGAAAAATAATCAAAGAAGGCACGAGGTTTAATAGGCACAAGCTTCAACAGGTACGGGCAGATGTTCAGAGAAAAATCAAGGAAGATAAGTACTGAACCTCTTTATGATGGAAGGGAATCAATTTGATAGTAAATAAGGTATAGATATGTATTATTGGACATTAAATACGGAAAACGTTAAGGAATCTATATTGAATCAAATGTGATTGCTGATTGTAACGTTACATTAAATGTCATTAAATTCCATTCATAGACAATAATAGCTCAACTATGGTAGAAACAAATGTATTACCTAGAAATAGCTATAAAAGGAGAAGGCTGACCATTTGTAAGGATACGAAATATCATTAGAATATACTGAGTTACTTTGCTTTCTTTTGTTCATCTTATTATTATAAAAATCAATTTCCTTTATTCATTTTATTTTTTGATTATCAGTAACCTGAGTTCTTCTAAAATAAAGCTTTGACCGAAATTCCTATTTTTGGTTAAACAAATTGGTTTTGTTACCAGGAATCTGATAATCGTTTACTTTCTTAATCAATTCTTTCATCAAAAAACTTACCATGTCGAATAACAACGACAACAACCAACAAGATCCTCAACATCAGGAGAATGATGCGGGTGATAGGACACCACTTTCCTCACCGCGTGATTCACAACGTCAGTCACGAGAATGAACTCCAGATGGCTCTGAAACAAATAATGGGATTGCATATCAAAACGGATTCGAGGCAAATCAAAATGCTGGAGTTGCAAACGAACAAGCACTGGATGATGCCTTAAAAAATCTCATTGCTCAACAAGTCAGCAATTCTCTCCGAACTTTTACCAGCCAATTGCCAATTGCACCACCAACAAACTCTGAATCAGAATACTTTGGAAAACCCACGTTCTGGGCTCGTTAACTCAGGCACTAGTGGAACTCCAAGCAAATCTTGCGATGGCGAACCAGGTAACATAGTTAATTCTGATTTACAAAATTTAGTTCTAATCTTGTAGAAGCAGCTCAAGGAGCAAAGCGATCGCTTAGAGCAAATACCTGAAGTGCCGCTTGTCATCAAAGGAATAGACATGGATAAGTACACAACAACAATGGAAGCCTAGTGCTGCTCCGGTGCCGATCCCGAAGAAGTTCAAAATGCTTGATATTCCAAAGTATGATGGCACAACCGATCCACGAGACCATGTGACTGCATTTACAACTGGTGTAAAAGGCAACGATTTAACCAAACAAGAAATTGAATCAGTGTTGGTCAAGAAATTCGGTGAAACACTCACCAAGGGAGCATTAACATGGTATTCCCTTTTACCCAAAAATTCTATAAATTCTTTTGCTGAGCTTGCAGATTCTTTTATCAAAGCGCATTCGGGAGCTCAAAAAGTTGAAAAAAGAATGGAAGATATTTTCAAAATCAAGCAAGGAGATTCAGAGCTGCTTAGAGAGTTCGTGGATAGGTTACAGCGTGAAAGAATGATGTTGCCACGCGTACTTGATAACTTGGCGGCTATGGCCTTTGCTAGTAATTTGAATGAGAAAAGCTCAGAAGCCACGAGACGACTCAAGGAAAGTCTGCGTGAATTTCCAGCAACAACCTGAATGATGTTTACAACAGATACAACATGAAGCTAAGGATAGAAGAAGACACTATCTCTCGATCTCAGAAAGAGGAAAAGGTAAGTTCGAGACATTCAGAAACCGAAAAAAGGTCCGGTAAAAATAGATACGAACCATATATGGGCCCAACAAGAAAAGACTCACGATCAAAGTAGGATAATTCAAGGTACGATCACAGATCGAGAAATAGAGAGTCGGGTTCATCATCAAGGTTTGGAAACGATCGAAACACACGAGAAATTCGAGAAGATGATAGAAACTTGAAGGCAAGATTTGGTGGTTATAATTTTAATGACATCACTTTAGAGTTAGTAGCGGTATTAAGAGGTATGGGAGATAAGGTATGGTGGCCAAAAGAAATGAGATCAAATCCAAACAGGCGTAATCCTGATCACTGGTGCGAATTTCACAACGATCATGCTCATAAAACGGCAGATTGTAGATTATTACAAGGTGAAGTTGACCATCTATTAAAGCAAGGGTATCTCAACGAATTATTTAGTGATAAAGATAAGCAATCATACATGAAGAATAGGCAGGATCCCCCTAAACCTCCTTCTCCAAAAAGGACCGTCAATGTTATAAGCGGGGGCGAGGAAATCAATGGCGTGACGTATACCGTAGCTAATAAGGTCTCTAAAGTTACAATCACCCACGGGAAGCGGATCCGACATGTGTTGGAGGAAGAAAGTATTACATTTGATGATGCAGATGCGGATGACGTGTTAACTCCACATAACGATGAACTGGTAATATCTCTACTTGTACATGATACTAATGTGAAACGAGTTTTGATTGATCGAGGTAGTTCCGTGGACATTATTCTGTTAAGTGTACTAAACGATATGCTAGCAGAAAATAAACTAGTACCAAGATTCGACAATTCAAGCGTTATGACGAAAGGGGAGGTAACACTTACTACATTCGCGGAAGGGGTTGTCAAAGATACAAAATTTCAGGTGGTAGAGATGGAAATGGCTTACAATATGATTCTCGGGAGACCGTGGATCCACGAGATGGATACCGTTCCGTCTAATTTACATCAAGTTATTAAATTTCCATCACCATGGGGAATACGTCAAATCCGTAGGGATCAACAGACATCCAGGAGCATCAACTCCGTAGCAGATTCAAATACGAGAAACGAAGAAAAATAGCAGTTACAGAATCCAGTTGAGGATACCACAACCCAAGCCTCAACTGAACAATGGCGAACAGATGTGGACTCAAGGCCCAATTCCATTCAAGAACCAGAAGAGAATGAAAATATCAAAACAACGATTGAAGAATTGGAGGCTGTAGAGTTATTTACACAATGGCCTGAAAGGAAAGTCTATGTTGGGGCTAACCTAAGCCACAACATGAAAGGTAAGTTGATTGAATTTTTGAAAACTAACGTGGATTGTTTTGCCTGGTCCCACTCTGATATGACAGGAATACCACCGGAAGTAATGACTCACAAGTTAAATGAAGACCCATCATATCCACCCATCAAACAAAAGAAGAGAAAGCAGGGGACTTTCAAAATTCAAGTGATTCAAGATGAGGTTCAAAAACTATTAAAAATTGGGTCTATCCGCGAGGTAAAGTATCCTAATTGGTTAGCCAATACTATTGTAGTACCGAAAAAATGGCAAATGGCGAGTTTGTGTAGATTACACATACCTTAACAAAGCTTATCCTAAAGATTCTTTTCCATTACCACATATAGATCAACTGATTGATGCTACTGCAGGGCATGAGTTGTTAAGCTTTTTAGATGCATATTGAGGGTACAACCAGATCAAAATGGATCCCCTAGATGAAGAAAAAGCTTCATTTATAACAGACAGGGGGACTTACTGTTATAAAGTAATGCTCTTTGGTCTCAAAAACGTTGGTGCAACGTATCAAAGATTGGTAACTAAAATGTTCCAAAAACATTTAGGGAAAACTATGGAGGTCTACATAGATGATATGCTCGTTAAAACTCAACATTCAGGGGATCATATATCGCACTTGTCTGATACATTTCAGATCTTACGAAAATTCAATATGAAGCTAAATCCCGAGAAATGTGCATTCAGCATTTCGTCGGGTAAGTTTTTGGGTTTTCTTGTTTCTAACCGTGGTATTGAAGTAAATCCCGCGTAGATTAAAGCCATTGAAGAAATTCCTGACATGCTTACAAGTAAAAACGAAGTGCAGAGATTGACAGGAAGAATTGCAACCTTGGGGAGATTTATTTCCAAGTCATCAGAAAAATGTTTTAAATTCTTTTCAGCTCTTAAAACGCAAGATCGGTTCGAATGGACTAAGGAGTGTCAACAAGCACTCAAAAACTTGAAGATATACCCGTCGAATCCGCCGTTGCTCGCAAAACCGAAGGTTGGGGAAAGATTACTCATTTATCTGGCTGTGTCAGAAGTAGCGGTGAGTGCTGTTTTAGTTCGTGAAGACCAAGGTAAACAGTCTCCGATTTATTATGTTAGCAAATCATTGTTGGATGAGGAGACGCGGTATCCTTAATTAGAAAAGCTTGCACTCGCATTAATCATGACATCTAGAAAACTAAGGCCTTATTTTCAATGCCACCCTATTGATGTAGTAACTGCTTATCTATTGCGCAATATATTACACAAGCATGAGTTGTCAGGTAGGTTAGCCAAATGGACTATAGAATTAAGTGAATATGACATCACATACCAGCCTAGAACCGCTATAAAATCTCAGATGTTAAGAGATTTTTTGGCTGATTTCAGCCAAGGAATGCAATTAGAAGCAGAAAAGAATTATAGGTGTTCAACGAGTCTAATCTAGGAATTTGGACCTTATTTACTGATGGATCATCTAATGTGAAGGGAGCAGGCTTAGGAATTGTTTTGGTACCACCTACGGGTGAAACCATTCGTCAAGCCATAAAATATCATTCTATAACTAACAATGAGGCAGAATATGAAGCTGTGATTGCAAGTTTAGTACTGGCACGTGAACTCGGCATTAATCAAATTGTAATCAAAAGCGATTCGCAGCCTGTAGTTAACCAAATACTGGGGACTTATACAGCCAGGGAGGCACGAATGCAGCATTACTTAGAGAAGGTACGGGATTTAATTAGGCAATTTCAAACCTGGAAAGTCATGTAGATACCAAGAGATGAAAATGTCGAGGCAGATGCCCTAGCTAATCTCGCATCTGCAGCAGACGTGGCAAGCAATGAAAAGCCTCCGTAATTCATTTGTTTCATTCAGTACTCGATCCAGACAAAAATGAGGTAAATTTCAATAACTTAACCTGGGGTTGGAGGAACGAGATTGTTATTTTTTTGCAGTATGGTACCGTCCTTGAAGACAAGAAAAAAGCTCACGCACTTCGAAAAAAGGCTACTCGATATTGTTTAAAGCAAGACAATCTTTATCGAAAAATGTTCGGAGGTCCCTTAGCAAGATGCCTCGGGCCTTCTCAAACAGAATATGTAATGAGAGAGATACACGAAGGGCATTGTGGAAATCACGCAGGAGGGAGATTACTGGTAAGAACCATGATTAGAGCAGGTTATTATTGGCCTAAAATGGAAGAGAAAGCCGAGAATTTTGTGGCTAAATGTGATAAATGCCAAAGATACGGTAATAAAATGCATAGACCTGCAGAGTTGCTACATCTGGTCATCGCATCGTGGCCTTTTATGAAATGGGGGATGGATATCGTGGGTCCACTACCACAAGCAAAAGGACAGGTAAAATTCTTGCTTGTACTCACTGACTACTTCACTAAATGGGTAGAAGCAGGAGCATTTAAGCAGGTGCGAGAAAAGAAGTCAGAGATTTCATTTTGAGAAATATCATATGTCGATTCGGGGTACCAAAGGAAATCGTGTGATAATGGCCCGCAATTCATAGGCGCACAAATCACAGAATTTTTTCAAAGTTGGCAGATCAAGAGGATTACATCCACACCTTATCATCCGGTGGGTAATGAACAAGCAGAATCAACAAATAAAGTCATTGTCAACAATTTGAAGAAACGATTGGAAGAATGTAAAGGTAATTGGCCAGAGTTGTTACCTGGTGTTTTATGGGCGTACCGCACAACAACAAAAACAAGCACGGGCGAAACACCGTTCTCATTGGTATATGGAGCTGAAGCTTTAATTCCAGTTGAAATAGGCGAGCCAAGCACGAGGTACACGCAAGCGTCAGAAGAATGAAGAAGAAATGCGCATAAACCTTGATTTACTTGAAGGAAAAAGGGAAGCTGCACTAATAAGAATGACATCACAAAAGCAAGTCATAGAACGATACTACAATCGACGAGCACGACTAAGATACTTCAAGATTAGGGACTTCGTACTCAAGAAAGTTTTTCAATCCACGAAGGCGGCCAATGCAGGTAAATTAAGTCCAACCTGGGAAGGGCCCTACAAGGTTCATGGAATTGCGGGGAAAGGAGCATACGAGTTGGAAACAATGGATGGCAAGATATTACCTTCACATTGGAATGCCGTTCACCTGAAGAGATACTATTTTTAAAGAGTACCCACGATCAGGTATCCTCATTTTAAAATTCTATTTTTGAATTGTTAAAATTTTACTAACGTTTTAGATGATAGGCAAAAAGCTAGCCCGTACTAAATGATGAATCACGACCTGCAAGGCACGTGGAATAAATTAAAATTTCCGATCTAGGGTTACACCTATTTTGATAGAAATTGATACGGGTTAAGCAGTCTTCATCTATAATCGTATCTCCGAGTCCCGTGTGTTTTATTCCTTTACAGGAAGAGAACCAAACAAGAGGAGTAATCAAGTGCTCGAGACTTCATACTTCAAAGCTCAAACACTTGGGGGACTATATAATATACATATACATATGTATAAAGAAGGCAAAGAAGATTGAGAAATAATCAAAGTTCAAGCCTGAAAAGTTTACTCATTGAATGAGTTAAGTACAGAGCAAAGGCCAGTGAAAGTCCAAGAAAGTCACGAGCTAAGGCCAAAGCAAAACCTTATCATAGTTAGGTTAAAGGCAATGTACTGAAACGGGTTATAAATAAAGACCTTGTATTTTTGAAATTTTTTGAAATATGTTGTAAGGAAAACAGTTACGAAAAAGTTATAGAAGTTATTTAAATACATGTAAAGTGTTATTTAAAACTTGGCAAAATTCAAATAAAAACTTGTCAAAGTTATTTCAAGAAACGTGTGTATTCCTATTTCTTTTGTCGTATATTAACACCATTATGGAGTTGAAACTTCTTCTTCATTAAGCGTCGAATATAAAAGTGCTCTCTTTTATAAAATTCATGATTGATTTAAGCATTCATGGAGTTAAAAAAGCATTTTGCAAAATAAAAAGTGCAAACTATTGAAAAAGTCCTTCAAATATAAAAGGCAAGAATGAGCAAAACATAAGTTCAAAAGTAACTACAAAAACTTCTTAATATTAAAAAGTTTAGACTAAGTATGAACTTAGTCATAAACCAATAGTTACTTATACAAAATGCCCTGAAAAAGGTCTGGGGACTTAGTGTTTTCAAAACCCTCAAAAAGGACCAAGGGTTGTAACCATATTCCACCAAAGAAAAAAGAAAAAAAAAGAGTCACACTTTATTAACTTGTCACTGAGGAGTTGGAGAAGGAACCAAAGCAGGGTCATCGGCAGCAGCAGGCTCAACTTGACTTGAAGGAATTGGAATACCCATATCATCTTCAACATTTCCAGAAGCTTCAGCCACGAGAGAAGGAAAGTCTTGGCTCTGCTGAGTCTTTTCAATAGTCTCTTTGATTTTGGCTAACTCAGCTTCCAAGTTAAAATTCTCCTGGCTAGCTTCCACAATGGTATCATGGCGAGTATTCAAAAATGCCCAACTCACTTCAATTGCGGTTTTGTCTTCAAGAATCTCGTAATCTCATTCCCAGTCAGCAATTTCATTTTTAAGATCTCATTGTCAGCTAAGGCAGAATCATAAGAAGTTTGAAGAGAAGCATGTGAGCTTTCCAAGGAACGAACTTTATCGGAAGATTCCCGGAGGTCTTTTTGAGTTTGGGTCAGAGTCTGCACGAGTTCACCGGCATACACTTCTTTCTCACTTAAGAGAGCCTTTAACTCTCTGATATCTTCACTGGCCTTGGAAAGTTGCTCGGAAAAAGAAGATTCGAGAAGATTCTTGTCCTTACCAGCTTGATTTGAGGAAGCTTTTTCAACCGCCAACGCTGAAGTTAAAACCCTTACCTGTTGCTCTAAGGTACATTTGCTTTCTCCTAATATCTCCATATCAATTTGAAAACTTTCATACTGTTCCTTCCAATTGTCCACTTCCACTTGGTAATCGTGCATTAATTGCTCTGAGAGGGAAACCCTCTTCATCATCTCCGTACCAATTAGATTGATCTTAAAAAAAAAGAGGAAAGAAAAAGTGAGAACCCTAAAAATAGAAAAAAGGGCAGAGAAAAGTTTGAAAAAGGTTACCTTTAAAGAAGATTGTACTATATGGTTCATCAAGGTCAAAAAACTGTGGCTATCAAGCTTAGCTCTCTACTGGACCAATCAAAGGTTTAAACCATACGTCAGCTTGACCTAATTTCCTCAAAAGTTTACCCTCAGCAGGAACTTCGATGGTAACTTGCCTCAAAGCTTCACCTCTGCTTGAGGAACCAACCTCAGTGTAATGGACAGTTGAAGGAGGAATAGTTGAAGGAGTAAAAACAGCCTGGGGGGTCGAAACAACCTGGGGAGGAGCAACAACGGTAACAGTCACGACTGGTAAAGAGGTATCAAAGGAACGGGTGTAGAAAAAGAAACAAGAGGTGCTTCATCAGAAATTGGCCCTAAACTTTCACTACCAAACCCGCGGGCAAAAAGCTGTTCAATAGAATCATGAGCAACAGCGGGAGTATCATCATCAGAAATCACCAACGAAGCTTCAACAGGCTCGGTGGAAGAAATAGAATGAGGGGGAGATGCTTCATCATCTGAAATAATTCTTCTTCTAGACCTTGGCCTTTTTTATCAGAGAACCCCCGTCTTGTTCTTCTTCCTCCCCAGAGTCTTGGTCGACTGTAGCCTTCCTTTTTGATTAAGAACCCAAAATTATCTCTTGGGCCCTATCTAAAGAAATTCTGAAAGCTGTGACGGCCGCAGCACTTACTCCTCGAATGGGAAATCCTGACAAAAAGAAGGATCAAAATAATTTTTGAAGAAAACAATAAGGTAGGAAAAGGGAAAAAAAGCTCTTACCGTGAGTTTTCACTTTCCAGCCAAATCGATGAGAGAGATTTTTCCAAGACCTACCGTCCATCAGAGTGGTACGTAATAACTTTTCTACCCAACCACGGAAATTGGGAATCTCATCAATAATTCCCATGGTTGCTAAAAAGAAAAGGAAGGAAATTAAAATGGTGATCATCATAATTAAAAAAAAGGTACAAGAAAGTTATAAAAAAAACTCACGTGCAAAATTCCACTTCTCGGGAAAGGGAACATTTACTTCACCCACTAAACCAACAGTGGGGACAGCAACTAATCTGGCGTACCAGCCACGATCTTTATCATCTTCTGGGTTGACCAGAACTCTTTTACTTCTTGCTACTAAAGTAAAGATTCCTTGGCGAAAGAGCTTGGGAGAATAGAGGTAGATTAAATGAGAGAAAGTAAAAAGCACGCCAGCCACGTTGGTCAAGCACCTCAAACAGGCAACAACCCTCCACACAATAGGGCCAATTTGTCCTAAGCAAACGTCGAAAAAACGACAGAATTCAAGTATAACAGGGTCAATAGCAGGCTTAAAACCCAACGTGAAAGGGTAAGTGTAAACAAAAGAAAACCCAGTTAAGTAGGTGATTCTTTGATTCACATTAGGGATTATAATGGGAAAGTCATGACTCCAATGGCAATCTCTACGAACTATTGAAATCAGACCTTCAGTGATTTGAGTCGGGTAGATATCAGCATGATCTAATGAAGACAATTGATTTCTAAGGGATTCTCTATCATTGTAAAAGAATAGTTCCGCAGGAACTATTTCATCCACTAAAGGTTCACGAAGAGGTTTAGTGGGTTCTTTACCTCTAGATGAAGACCTTTGAGAAAGAGAACCTCTGGTTCTAGATGGAGGAGTAGCACTCGATGAAGGAACAGGGGGAACTTGTGATGAAGAAGACCCTAAGCTACGAAGCCTTCCTCCTCTCCTACTTCTAATAGGAGCAAGAGAAAGGTTGTCAACAATGGGGACTCTCCGAGGGTTAGGATTTGAAGAAGACATAATAGTACGAGGAAGAAGAAACTTTGAATTGAATATTCTGAACTTCTGTGAAAAAGACAAAGGTAAAAAGTTATATTTATAATTAGAAGCAACCGTCAAAGGAAAAGGCGCAATGATGGAAATGTCATAATGAGAACTGTCGCTTCGTAATCGGTAAAGTCGTAAAAAAGCTTCAAAAGGCGCTGAAAGGTTACAGAGCCAACCAGGTAATGCCACGTGTCATAGACATTAAATGGAATAGACAGATAAAGCATTAGTTCCAGAGAAGAATTAATGGCGGCAAATATTCCCGCTTTAATGAGGTCCACTTCCCAAATATTCTATTGATGAATAAATGGCAAGTGGGGGGACTATCTGTATTGGGAAAAATTAAGTTTATATATGGAATTCATTATAAGATGACACGTCATGACACGTGGACCAGTCAAAGAAGAATAAGTGATGAAAAATAATCAAAGAAGGCACGAGCTTTAATAGGCACGAGCTTCAACAGACACGAGCTTCAATAGGCACGGGCAGTTGTTCAGAGAAAAAGCAAGGAAGATAGGTACTTGAACCTCTTTATGATGGAAGGGAATGAATCTGATAGTAAATAAGGTATAGATACGTATTATTGGACATTAAATACGGAAAATGTTAAGGAATTTGTATTGAATCAAATATGATTGCTAATTGTAACGTTACATTAAATGTCATTCATAGACAATAATGGCTCAATTATGGTAGAAACGAAACGTATTACCTAGAAATAGCTATAAAATGAGAAGGCTGATCATTTGTAAGGATACGAAATATCATCAGAATATACTGAGTTACTTTGCTTTCTTCTGTTCATCTTATTATTATAAAAATCAATTTCCTTTATTCATTTTATTTTTTGATTATCAGTAACCCGAGTTCTTCTAAAATAAAGCTTTGATCGAAATTCCTATTTTTGGTTAAACACTTGGGTTATTGAAATCTTCTCAAAAATAATCTTGCTTAATCCATTGATGTCAAATAAATCAACTAGTGTCTGGTGTCCCTTTGAAGCTAGTTGATTGATTACTTTATAAAGCTTAGGCTACTGAATCTTTTTTGGTTGTGATTGGTGCAGACTTTCTCCTGGCATTGATCTATTGGTCAAGAAACTGAAGGATAAAAAGAAAGATGTTTATCTGGTCTCAGGCGGGTTTCGTCAAATGATCAATGTATTTCCCTTTGTTGAAATGTTTATTTTATGGTTAGTTTTATTTGTTCATCTTGCACCTGATATAAACCTATCAAAGATATGTTGTTGTGATTTTGCACTTCTTATAATATTAGGAAGTTCCAAACTTTCCAAGCGAGTTTTAAGCATCATTCTGGATAAATTTTCTATTCTTCGCTGCTGTTACTAATTTCCAAGTTTTAATTTGCAAAGTGCTTTACTGGGAACAGTTAAAATTGGCTGGTCATCTTCTTGTATAAATGTTATCATATGTATGAATAGGTTATGCTAATAAAATTTTCCAGCAGTTGGAACAAGGGAGGTCAGGGCAAACCAGAAAACAAGATTTTTTTTGGTTGGCTACCTTTAATATGATGAAAGATTTGAGTGGTCACTTGATTCTGTTTACCATAGTGTCCAATTAGACTTTCAAAAATTTTCTGCTAGTTACCAAATTATTTGGTGCAGTTATTTAGGTGAAAAAAATGTGTTTTTGTAACTGTAGTTTGATCAGTCATAATTCCATCTCCATATCAAATGTGTCTCTTTTTCTTTCAAAGTTGTGTTGATCCCACAAGGTGGTGTATTATCTCTAATTTTTCTAACCATAACTCTTTCCTGAAGCCTGTCGCATCAATCCTTGGTATACCACTTGAAAATATTTTTGCCAATCAAATGCTCTTTGGGAGTAATGGAGAATTTGCTGGGTTCGATAAAAATGAGCCAACTTCAAGGAGTGGTGGGAAACCTACTGCCGTTCAACAAATAAAAAAGGTTGGTGTTGGAACAACTGGTGATGTAGTTGTTTATTTTAAGACATCTTTTTAAAGACTGCTCATAAAGCTAAGTAATCCTTCAGGCTCGTGGATACAAATCAGTAGTGATGATTGGTGATGGTGCTACTGATCTTGAGGTAAGTAACCAATGCGCTCGTCTCCTGTTGACCACCAACTCCAATCACCCAAATGGTAAAAATTGGGTGATGGATGGAGTGATATATCTAGCTTTTGTTTGAAAATCTACAAAAACAAACTCTGCAAACTCAGTTTTTTGAGTTTTTTTTGCAAACTTCGTTAGTTTGATTTGTTTTCGCCAAGACAAAAAAAGGAGTTAGTGATTTTTTTTAAAGATTTCCAAACTCAGTTTTTCAAAACTTACAAAAACTCAGAAACTCTAGAAAGTAGTTTTTGAATTTTTTAAAGATTTTAAAAACTGAGATTAGATCTTCAGGAAAAATTGTTGTTATTTATCTATTGCAATACAACCCAAACAAACAGAGTTAGCAAAAACTCAAATTATTTGGGCAAACTTTGTGTTTGAAAATGTTGAAAGCAACACTGTCAAACGTGTTTGCTCTTGTTTATACTATTTTGTGAATTGTTTGCGGACTCTGAATCATATATCTCTTGACAGCTTTTGCATTTCTCTGAAATTTTTGTTGCAGGCTCGTATGCCAGGTGGTGCGGACTTGTTTATTTGCTATGGAGGAGTTCAACTACGAGAACCAGTTGCAGCCAAAGCTGATTGGCTGGTGTTTAATTTTAAGGACTTGATTAACTCATTGGAGTAACGTACTATCGCATCTTCTCTCTTCCAACAATATTTCTTCTTCGGGCCTCATGCTGCTTTGTAGTTCTGTTCTTGATGTCATTTATTTGGCTCTTAAATTTTGCTATGAGGTATTGCGAAAAAAAATTGACATCTTGGAAACTGACCTCATTATGATTGGGAGCTAGACCCTCGTCTTCTATTGTGTCTTCTATACTGCATTTCTAGAGAACTTATTGCATTGTCACCAGCCAGAATGAATGGCGTTCACTAGAGAAGAAGCTACCTTTATTTAATATAACAACCGTCTTCCTTGTATTGTCATTTGTCTCTTCGATCTTAGCTTGATATGATATATAGCAAATGTTTGGTTGAAAATGATTCCCTGTTACCTTTCTGGGCTGGTTTTATGTCTTGGCTTGTATGATGATGACAACAACAACATACCCAGTATTATCCCACACCGTGCGGTCTAAGGAGAGTAGCGTATATGCAGATCTTACCCTTACCTTATGAAGATAGAGAGACTGCTTTCAATAGACTTTCGGCTCAAAAAAGCATAAGCACCACGTTAATTAAAATATAGACAAGGTACAGTACGAAAAAGCCATATAAAAGCAGAATAAAAATAACAAGATAGTAAGGTAATTAACAATAAAAGAAAATAACGGTTAATCATAAAAACCTATTACCAACAAAAAGCGAGATTGCGTGCCAATACTACTATTATAAATATTCTAGACTACCTACTCTACTATCCTAATCATCTACCTCCATACCTTCCTATCAGGATCATATCCTTATAGGAAATTAAGGCTTGCATGACAATGACAATATATGAAACAAGAGCAAAAGAATCATTTTGTATAAAAAGATACACATCAACAACAATATATGAAACACATCAATCATTTTGTATAAAAAGATACACATATTATATTTAAATTTAATGGTTAAAAAACCTGGTTCTTTTATTATCTATTTCATACTTTTGGTTCATACATGTGTAATACTCTTACACTGGTCACGTGCTCAGTAGTTTCAATGGCCAGGACCTGAAATGAATGCTGCCCAATAATACCATCTCAGTGGCTGTTTTACCATCCGTAAGTTGCCTCAGAATGCACATTCATTGTCCCTTCCAGGCGAGTCTTCTGCGCTCTTATTAATTATTTTTTTTATTTGTAAGAAAATAAAATATTGAGAACGCAAACAGGAGAACAAAAAGGATCAGCCACCCATCAGCCGCCCCTCCTAGTTTGACATATTACCAATTGAAATGTTGAAGATCTGATTGATATTACATATTACCAATTGAAATGTTGATCTGATTGATATTATGTCGTGGTACAGACTGCAAATTCGATGAGCTTCAGTAAGTTTTGAACAACCTAGTGTCTCTTATTTGTTAATTTTGTTTTTGAATCTTAGAACTAGAAATGCAGAACATGAGAACAGAGAGTACCAAAGCGTCTCTCACTCAAAGGCCCGAAGAGAAACTGATTAAACAGCATAAAGCATACTAAAAAGGCAAAAGGAAGGAAAGAGTAAGATAAAAGATTTGAACAGAAGCATAGTAGAACAACAGGAATGTTATTACACGGGGGGAATACATTAGCGGTTAATAGGCCAAATAAGGAGACGGCTCAGGATGAGACGAACAACTCTATATCTTCAATAGTACAAACCTTACCATAGGCAATCCATAGAGTACTTGCTACATTTACATATAAACTTATATATATAGCGTCTAACCGGTGATCTCAATGGACTTGACATCAGGCTTCTTCACCTCTTCCTTGGGAACTGTAACAGTGAGCACTCCATTCTCCATCACCGCCTTAACTTGATCCATCTTAGCATTCTCCGGAAGCCTGAATCTTCTCATGAATTTCCCGCTGCTGCGTTCCACGCGGTGCCAAGTATCATTCTTTTCCTCTTTCTCCACATTCCTCTCTCCGCTGATTTGAAGAACCCTATCTTCTTCGATCTCCACTCTCACTTCTTCCTTCTTAAGTCCCGGGAGATCTGCCTTGAATACATGAGCCTCCGGAGTTTCCTTCCAATCGACTCGAATGTTCGCGAACGCAGAGGTCTCCCGTGAATTGGAACCTGGAAAGCCCAATTCCCTGAAGGGATCAAACACGTCAATTGAGAATGGATCGAAGACGCTGCTTCGTCGATCGCCGAACATTCTTGAAATCAGTGACATTTTCAGTGAGCTTTTTGAGAATTTTCTTAATTTGTTTCAGGTTTCAAGTTTGTTGGTTCAGGGAGGACCTGTGTAGGTATTTATACTGTCGTAGAGGAGTGTTTACTGCTTTCTCGATAGTGCTGTATGGCGGGACCGGGCTCGCGGTCCTAACAGGCTAAACGGGCCTGGCGGGCCGGTCCTTAATGGTGCAAAAAGCCGGGGCGGGCCGGGTATGATAAAATAGCCCACGAGCCCGGGACCGCTAAGCCCGGGACCGGCTGGCAGGCCTGGGCCGGTCTTACCGGGTCTAACGGGACTAACGGCTACTTTTAAAAAAAAAACGGTCAAAAATTTAAAAAGTAGCCGTTGGGCTGCAATTTTGACCATTTGGAACTTTCAAAAATAGCCATTTGGCCCCCAAACTTTATATAATTACACTTTTTCCCAATTCTCAACTATAAATACCCCCTCATTCTTTCATTTTTACTCACCAATTCATCAATCTCTCTCAATCTCTCTACTATAATTGCTTATTTTATTGTTGAAATTTCGTGAAAAATTGTGAAGTTGGTGAATTGAAGTATTCAAGTCTTCAACGATTTTCAATTTTCAAGAAGTTGTTCGGCAATTCGGTAAACGCGTTCCAACTCTTAAGTTTTAATATTATAGTTTTGTTAGTTTTATTTAGTATAATTATAATTAATATGGCATTTTCTTTAAAAAATATTTTTGGTGGTAAGGGTAAA
This sequence comes from Nicotiana tabacum, assembly GCF_000715075.1. Classification (NCBI taxonomy): domain Eukaryota; kingdom Viridiplantae; phylum Streptophyta; class Magnoliopsida; order Solanales; family Solanaceae; genus Nicotiana; species Nicotiana tabacum. Next base: position 110,372,515 of record NC_134087.1, on the reverse strand, counting down.
GCTAAAACTGGTGAAAGTAGTGGCCAACCTACTACCCTTCCCCCGGCTCCCCGACCCAGACCTGGTAGACGTCCTGGTGCTCCTATTATTCTTGATAGTGATAACCCCTGTTTTCAATTTTCCGATAGTTAATTTTCCATAATGTTGCACCAGGTCAAAATTTAGATGATGAAACTATGAATGCTCTTTATCCTAATCAAACTATCTTTGAAAATGATGAGGAAAATGAGGATGAAGATGAAACCCAACCGAATTTAGATGATACACCTACTAGTCCTTTTAATAACCCAACTGATGTACCGCCCGACCCACCTGTAGAAACTCCTAGTTTTAATAGACAACCTCCTAAACGCCTAGAAACATCATTAGTTTGGAATTTTTTTACTCAAGTAAGAGAACAAAATAAGGCTAAGTGTAAAACATGTGGGAAATTACTGGCGCATAAATATACTGGAGACCATAGCGGCACGGGTAGTTTGACTATGCACATAAAAACACACCCTAGAGATAAAGTTAGATATTTACAAATGAAAGCGCATCTAGAGGGGACACGTGTAGATTTTGCGGATAGCCCTAGTACAAGTTCAAATCTAGTTCAACCAGGAATTAACACTGTGATCGGAGGTATTTTATATTACGATCCAAATAGAGATCGTGAAGAATTAGCAAAGATGGTTACCGTTATGTGCTTACCCTATTCTTTTCCTTCTAATCCTAATTGGGTGCATTATATTAGAAGAGTTTTTAATCCTACTTATAAAGGTTGGCCTCGCGCAACAGTTAAGAGCGATATTTATAAATATAAACATGAATATGAACAATATTTGCGGTATTTATTTACTCATATAACTAATCGGATTTCTATTACTACTGATATTGGTAGAAGTGGTAATGATTGTGATTATCTAACTGTTACAAGTCATTGGATAGATGAGGAGTGGACAATGCAAAAACGCATTATTGCGTATAAAATAATTAATTCATGTCACACAGGTAAGTTTATAGCTAACACTGTTGCAGATATTTGTAGATATTTTTGCTTTAGAGATAAAATAATGTCAATTTCTATGGATAATGCTTCTAGTAACACTAGTGCTATAGGCATACTTACAACAACACTAAATCCCGCATTTAGGAATACATTCCATGTTAGATGTATTTGTCATATTTATCATTTAATTGTCGGTGATGGTATGCGAATTTTAAATTTAGAAATTGAAAAGGTTAGAATGGCTCTTAATTGGCTTTTTTATTCAAACCGTAGAAGTAGACTTAGAGAATATTTTAAAAAATGTGATGAATATGGCCTTAGAGAAAGAAAGGTTCCTAAAGCTTGCCCGACTAGATGGAATTGTATGTACGAAAGTTTAGTAGTTGCATATGAATATAGAAACCCAATTAGTGCAACGTTTAATGCTCGGGTAGGTGGTGAGGATGATGATGAAATGCTTACTACTCAAGATTGGACGAATGTTAAAATTCTTATAGATTTTTTAGAACATTTTCAACTACAAATTCATTTTCTGGGGAATATTATCCTACTATTTCAAACTGTTTAGTTTATATTGCAGCACTATGTGATTTGTTTGTTGAATTTTCGGAGGGTGGAGAAATTTATCAACTTGCTATAAATGAAATGAAAGAAAAGTTTAAAAAATATTTTTTCCCTATCCCTCCTATTTATGGTGTTGCTGCAATGTTAAATCCTACAATGAAATTAGGAGGTCCTCATTTTTGGTACTCAAATATTTATAAGGCTTTAGATCTTTCAAATGAGGAATTTGATACACTTGCAGATGCAAAAGCCTCAATTAAAATCAATGCCCAAACAATTTATAATGATTATCAACTTGCCTTAGAGCATGCTAGGCCAAATGTTCCAACCCCTACTTCGTCTAGTTCACAATCGTCTAAAAGAGCTGCGGGCTTAAAAGCACTTAAATCTTGGACGGAGTTCAGGGGTTCTCAAGGTGATAATTATGATGAAACTTCACATCTAAATGAGCTTCAAGTTTATTTGTCGCAGGGACTTACAAAGGAGAATCCAGACGGCACTTTTGATCTTTTGGAATGGTGGAAGGCAAGGAAAAAACATTTTCCGGTTCTTGCAAGGATGGCTCGGGATATTTTATCTATTCAAGCTTCAATTGTTGCATCTGAGAGAGCTTTCAGTCAAGCAAGACTTCAAATAGGTGATCATAGAGCGTCAATGAGGGAGAGCTTGGAAAAATCTGTACTGTTCAGAGATTGGATCCGCTCGGAAAGAAGAAACTTTGGAATTGCGGAATCACAACCGACGATAGATGAAGCTTATGAAGAAATGATGGCGGAACTTGCGGAGGATGTTGCTTCGCCCGGAAGTGGTGATGAACAAGCTTCTTTTTGACCACCACCAACGCAACCTCCTCCGAACCTTGAAGGATTTATGAAATTTGTTAGAGAAACAATGTAGATTATGGTGTAACTTGTACTTTGGCATATCTTCTTTTAGTTTTTTTCCCTTTTAATGGTGGTATTAGTACCTTGTTGTGCTCATTCCATTGGGGGAGGAAGACTAAGAAAGATATGCCATTTTTGGTAATAAAAATTATAAGACATGCCCTTGAATCTTTTTGCAATATTTTTTTGTCTTTAACTTGCAATTATTTATAAGCTATAATATATTTACATAACATACAATATATGCTACAAGAAAATATATAAGGGAATATATATACATAACATACAATATATACTACAAGAAAATATATAAGGGAATATATATACATAACATACAATATATACTACAAGAAAATATATAAGGTAATATATATACATAACATACAATATATACTACAAGAAAATATATAAGGTAATATATATACATAACATACAATATATACTACAAGAAAATCTATATATATACTACAAAACATTATAAGAAATTATATTTGGAAATATATATACATAACATACTATATATAGTATACTATACTAGTATACTATATATACTACAAAACAAGATTTTTCAAAATTCAAAATGAGGGCCCCACCCCTAATGACCACCAACGGCCATATTGCACAAATAGCCGTTTTTTTTTTTCAATTTACAAAACTAATCTTCTCTAACACTATACATACCCCCTCCCTCTTCTTCATTTCAATACTCAATACTCATTTCTCAATCTAAATTTCTCTCAATCTCCAATTTTCAAGACTTCAAGTCTCAATCTTAATTTTCAAGTTACATCATGCCTCGTTCGGAAAGAGTGCGCTTATTTGTTTCGCACTACTATGAAGTGCTTGAAGAAAATGAAGAAGGCCAAATATTAAAATGCAAGAACTGTGGAAGAGTCTTAAATTTTCGTTCAGGGTGTACCACAGGCATTTTAAGGAGACATATAACGTATTGTGTTGATGGTATTTATCCGCAAATTCGTCTTTAAGATTTTTCAACAATTTGTGTTATTTTAAAATTATTAGACGTATTTATGCTTCATGTTGTACTTTCTTATTAATTTATTATGCATGACAATTTAGTTTTACTATTGTTTTGTTATTTTACTTTTTCGTCAAGCACTTTAATAATTAGATTTCTACATATATATTACATATATATTTTTTATATAGCCATGATATGGTTTACAAGAAATTGCCTTAAACAAAAAAATTTAAAAAAATCCCGAAAATAAAAAGCCCGTTAGGCCCGCTAAGCCCACGAGCCCGGCCCGCTTAGCCCAGGACCATATGGGCTTAGGCCCGTCACGGGCTGGTTCCACCCGTTGAGCCCACGAAGCCTGGGACCGTGAGGCCTGAGACCGCCAGAGTCCATGCCCGTTAAGCCCGGCCCATTTGGCCCATTTAGGCCCGGCCCAGAATACTAACATTATTTCTCGATACTTCTATCCGCACTGATATTTCTGCCCCAAGTAAATATTCCGGAACGTAGATAACTAGATGTCGAGAACTTTCTGGACCAATCTCGTTAAGCCCATACAAAAACACGCAAATGTGCTACGACATTGGGTCCAGCTGCTCTGGTTACTTTTCGTTCCATTTGCGGCCCAAATTCATCGGTCGTCATTTGTATAAAATGTAGGAATAGATAAAAATTATGCCTTCTAGGCATAAGGCGCATAATAATTTAGGAACAAATTAATATTCTAAATCAACAAGTTCTTAGAACATGTTATAAATATTATAGTCAAGTACTTAAAAAGAGTTTTCTTTTTAATCATAATTTCTTTTAAAGTGTATAAGGCAAACAATTCAAGGTGTAAGCCGTAAAGCATGCATGACGTAAAAATTGCACGGGGCGTCCTATTTGGTCGCCCCCATTTAACCTATACCCATTTTTTAAAAAAGGTTTTAACTTGTACCCACTTTTAAACAACTTCAGCTCCATTTCTCCTCCTCCTCCTTCTCCTCTTACGTTTTCTTCTTCTTCTTTCTTCTGCTGTTGTTGGTGCTGCTATGAAACTTCAGTTAATGGGATGATTGCCAAAAATATGTTTATCAAATTATTTAAAAATAAATTATAAATAATTACGTAAGTTAGTAGACAATAATTTGTGAATATTTTCACGTACGTAAGTTAGTAGACAATGACAATTCTATTTTTTTCACGTTTATTGTTTCCAAAATTTATGATTTAGATATTGTTGGCAATCTGATTATTTATCTAGTATGTTAGAAAGCTTTTTCAAAAACTTCAGCTTATATAGTGCTGCAGTTTTTACAAATGAACTAAATAACTTCAGCATCTTCTGCAAAAGTTTCTTAAAAAGCTTTATGACAAAACTAATGAATCCAGAACAAAAAAATTCAGCTTTTAGTGCTGAAGTTTTTACAAATGAACTAAATAATTTCAGCATCTTCTGCTGAAGTATTTGAAAAAGCTTATCCAGGACAAAAAAACTTCAGCTTATTTAATGCTGAAATTTTTATAAATGAACTAAATAACTTCAGCATCTTCTGCTGAAGTTTTTGAAAAAGCTTAATGACAAAACTAATGAATCCAGGATAAATTTTTTTTAGCTTATTTAGTGCAATTACAAACAAAAACTTCAGCAAATAGAGAACAAAACTTCAGCTACTATGCTTAAGTTCAGCAATTACAAACAAAAACTTCAGCAAATAGAGAACAAAACTTCAGCAAATAGAGAACAAAACTTCAGCTACTATGCTTAAGTTCAACAATTACAAACAAAAATTTCAGCACACTTGCTACTTCAGGCCCGTCTACAAGAATGCTGAAGTTTTGCGTGATTGCCTTTGCTATTTCAACCCCCTATGTTGAAGTTATGCGAAAAAGTGGGTACGTTTGTAATTTTTTTTTGCAAAGCGGACATAAATTAAAACATAACCCAAAAAGTGAGTATAAATATAAATGCCCCATGCATAAGACGTTATTGAAATATGAAATGAACATCCTAAAGTGGAAAATGTGCAATAGTCAAACGCGGCCTCAACAAGCCCATAATTGTCTCTTATCGTTTAGAGGCTGACACTCCATGAGACGAGTTCTTCTTATGACTTTAAACGACTAACGACAATTAATTTAATATAATAGCGCATTTGCAAGTCTTACGTCCATAAACTATTTAAGATATATTAGTGTTTACCTTTAAAATTGGATAACAATTAAACTTATAAGTGATTTTAAGGATATGTGATTTCACTTGGTACAAACTGAGAAATATGAGAATTAATGTTAGAAATTAACTGTAAAATAAAGTTAACCAATATAATGATTATGGCCCTCTAGCTAGATCGCCCTCAAACCAACTAGGTATGTTATTGAGCTGTATGAACTGAACAACAGAACTTAAGAGAAAATGTAATATATTGCTTCCTTATACGTGTATGTGATCCCTACAAAATGATTAGAATCCCCTTTCATATAGCAGAGGAATTCTACTTATGGTACAATTTTAAATACAGACGGAAATACATGACTAAATAACTGGTTTTGACTTGATACGTGTCGAGATTTCTGCCACGATCCTTGCTCGGTCACTGATATCTCAATTTTCTGTTTTTCGACTTAGCAGGCTTCCTTTGATCTTGCTCGATCTCCATCCCGCTTCGGTCTCAATCATGGTTGGTCTCGATCTTGATCGGTCATTGATTCATGAGCTTAACAATCCATCGCCATGCCATGGTTCATACAACGCGGGGTTGAGCCTTGGTCTGCCACCCCGGATTCGATTAGCCATACAAAATTAGGCAAGCCTGATTTTGACCGTATATAGATAGTCTCCTCGTTTTTTGGAGTGTAATGACAAGAAACGAATTGAGTCTTCGAACTTCCCCTCTTATGAAAGAATTTGAAGTCCTATTTTATTACGAAATTCGGACGTCTCCGAACCGTGTTAATTTGGCTGTAACCTCTTTAGTTCGGGATTTGCCCCTTGGGCTTATTTTTTTGAGCTTGCCCGAAGTGTCAGTCCCCGAGTGAGGTGGCCATGACCTATAAAAATGAGAGTTGCCTAAAAGGTCTTATGATCTCGAAGTTTTAATAATTCGATCTCGTTTATTTTTCGGACGGTAGTCCTCAAGCGTGGGGGCAATTATCCGAACTCTAGATATGATCGGCCCTTAAGCCTGTTTACATAATAGATCGAGAATATGAAATTGTAAAGTAGAAAAAGTTTTCTAAGGCATGAGATATTGGCAAGGAAAAATACTTCTCTTTATAATTGATTATACATGCGTACATGTTCTATGCCAGGGCTCGAGCAAATTACGTGGGGCACAATTCGTTTGACCGTTTAGCCCTTATAAATTTTCCTATTGAAACCCTAATGCCATGAAGTAATTTCCTCGCAACAAAGTTCACATTCGAGGGTAATGCCCCCCCAGTATTCGAGGTTGATTATAAATAAGCCTCAGATACTATTGAATTGTTCTAAGTTGTCACGATCAATGATTTCCTCATTAAAAACCTCGCCGATAAACACATAACAAAACGGGTCTAAGGAAAAAAGAGTGCAATGCGTGCTTTCAGACTTAAAGGCTTCGTATCGAGGAGTCCATTATTGTTTCTGATCGAACACATGCAAGAGTTAGTTTAAAATATAAATGAAAATGGGGTTGTACCTTAGCAGTAGTACCGTTTTAGGTGTGGTACGTTCCAATTGCTCGGTAGTTGTTCGCCGTTCATCGTGCCGAGCTTGTAGGATCCTTTTTCGATGATTTCGAGAACCTGGTACGGTCCTTTCCAGTTCGGTCCCAATTTTCCTTCGTTTGGACTTCGGTTGTTGAGGGTGACCTTTCTTAGCACCAAGTCCCCGATGTTAAAATGTCGAAGATTGGCTCTTCGATTATAGTACCTTTCGATCCGCTATCTTTGAGCGGCCATTCCGACGACGGAGACTTCGCGTCTGTCGTGCAACAATTCTAGGCTCGTATTCATGGCCTCATTATTTGACTCCTTTGTTGTATATCAAAATCTGATACTGGGTTCTCCGACTTCGACTGGGATTAGAGCTTTGGCGCCACAAACTAATGAGAACGGTGTTGCTCCGATACTGGATTTCTATGTTGTGTGGTACGCCCATAGAACCTCGGGCAGTATCTCTCTCCACTTCCCTTTGGCATCGGTCAATCTCTTCTTAAGGTTCTGAATGATGGTTTTGTTGGTCGATTCGGCTTGTCCGTTCCCACTGGGATTATAAGGCACCGATAGGATCCTTTTGATCTTGTGATCCTCAAGAAATTTAGTTACTTTTCTACCGATGAATTGCTTTCCATTATCACGTACGATCTCGGAGGGCATCCCGAATCGACATATGATGTGATCCCAAATGAAGTCTATGACTTATTTTTCTCTGACTTTCTCGAAAGCCTGTGCTTCAACCCACTTAGAAAAATAATCAGTCATAAATAAAATAAACTGAGCTTTGCTTGGGGCCGATGGAAGAGGGCCGACGATGTCTATTCCCCATTTTATGAACGACCATGGGGATAAGACCGAATGGAGCTACCCTCCAGGCTGATGAATCATTGGCGCATACCTTTGGCATTGGTCGCATTTTCGAAGGAACTCCTTTGCGTCCTTCTCCATATCGGTCCAGTAGTACCCTGCTCTGATTACTTTGTGGACTAACGATTCGGCACTGGAATGATTTCCACAATTGCTTTCGTGAACTTCCCGTTGGATGTAGCCGGTATCTCCCGGTCCCAAACATATTGCCAACGGTCCATCAAACATCCTTCTAAATAGCGTTCCGTCTTCGAACAAAGTGAACTGTGCTACCTTTGTGCGTAGAGTTCTCGACTCCTTTAGATCCGATGGGAGCTTCACGTTCTTTAAGTACTCTATGTACTTGTTTCTACAATCCTAGGTCAAACTTGTAGAGTTTATTTCGTCTTGGCCTTCTTCGATCACCGACATCATGAGTTGTACAATAGTCCCTGAGTTGAGTTCGTCGTCTTCGACCAATGAACCTAGATTAGCAAGAGCGTCAGCCTCGCTGTTTTATTCTCGAGGTACATGCTGCAAGATCTATTCCTTAAATCGATGTAGAGTCATCTGTAGTTTATTCAAGTACCTATACATTCGGTCTTCTCGGACTTCAAAAGTACTATTAACTTGGTTTACCACGAGGAGGGAATCACACTTGGCTGACCTCTGCTCCCAAACTTTTAGCTAGTTTGATACCTGCAATCATGGCCTCATATTCGACCTCATTGTTAGTTAAGTTTATAGTTCTGATAGACTGTCTAACTATATTACCCGTGGGTGATTTTAGCACGATGCCTAGTCTAGACCCCTTTACGTTCGAAGCACCGTCCGTAAAAAGGGTCCAGACTCCCATAAGATGTACCCGATTTCATCAGCAGTTCTTTTTCAACCTTGGGTACGAGGGCCGGCGCAAAGTCAGCCATGAAGTCTACCAAGATTTGAGACTTGATGGCGGTTCGGGGTCGATACTCAATATCGTACCCACTGATTTCGATGACCCATTTGGCCAATCGACCCCAAAGTTCTGGTTTCTGCAAAATATTTCAAAGAGGATAGCTGTCAAAACACATATTGGATGACATTGGAAATATGGTTTTAGTTTCCTAGAGGCGCTTATTAATGCAAACGCTGATTTTTCTAAGTGCGGATATCTAGTTTCGGCCTCACCTAAGGTCTAACTAACATAATAGACAGGGAATTGCGTACCTTGTTCTTCTCGGACTAGTACTCCACTTACCACTATCTCCGAGACTACCAAGTACAAGTAAAGTTGTTCGTCCACTTTTAGGGTATGAAGTAGCGGTGGGCTCGATAAATACCTCTTTAGTTCCTCCAAGGCATGCTGGCATTCTGGAGTCCATGCAAAATTGCTCTTCTTCTTAAGTAGTGAGAAGAATCGGTGACTCTTATCTGAGGACCTCGAAATGAATCGTCCTAGGGAGGCTATGTGCCCCGTTAGCCTCTGCAAGGCCTTTACATTATCTACTACCGTGATATCCTCGATAGCTTTAATTTTATCGGGGTTGATCTCAATCCCCGGATTGGACACCATGAAGCTAAGAAACTTGCTCGAGCCAACCCCGAACGTGCACTTTTCTGGGTTGAGCTTCATATTGTACTTCCTCAGTATATCGAAGGTCTCCTGCAAATGCTTTAAATGGTCCTCTGCTTGCAGGGACTTAACTAGCATGTCATCAATATAAACTTCCATAGATTTTCCTATTTGTTCTTCGAACATTCGATTTACTAGGCATTGGTAGGTTGCACTATCATGTTTTTATCCGAATGGAATTAGATTATAACAGTAGGTACCATACTTCATGATGAATGAAGTCTTTTACTGGTCTTCCGAGTTCATTTGTATTTAGTTGTACCCGGAATAGACATCGAGAAAACTGAGAGTCTCGTGGCCGGCTGTGGCATCAATCATACGATTAATGTTAGGCAAAGGAAAAGAATCCCTGGGGTATGCTTTATTCATGTCTTTATAATCTATACACATTCTAAGTTTGTTTCCCTTCTTAGGGACTACCACTACGTTTGATATCCGTTAGGGATACTTTACTTCCCGAATGGATCCTATTTTGAGAAGTTGGTATAGACAATCAGTTTGACGAGCCCTCATAGTAGACGAGGTTAGCATTCAGCGAAGGATCGGTAAGACTCCACCTCATTCAGAGTGCAGCCGAGTCTATGAGTCATCGTGTTAGAATTTTGCTACAAACTTATGGGCAGGCCGATACCCTATCCCATTTGATGTCAAATACTCTTAGAGGCTTTGTAGACAGAGGTTCATTTTGTACAGTATGTCATAGGCCTTGACGGCCAATATGTATTCATGTTTTAAGAAAGATGGTTCATTGATACAGTGCTTTCCCACTTATAGTTATACATTAAGAGTTGTGGCCATATAGGCCTAGTTACCAATGATAGTATAATAAGAAAGATATCTTACATTGGTACTCGGTTGAGTAAGACACCGAGTGCCCATCGTGACCCTTCGGTTTGGGTCATGACACTTTACATCCCGAATGGATCCTCTTTTGAAAAGTTTGGTTACCTCGTCCTTGAAGAAGGCATGTTTAATCTCAGACTGGGGCCTTCTTTTTTGCTTCACCAAGTGGAATTTAGGGTCCAGGCTCAGCTTGTGAGTGTTAATTTCTGGCGGGATCCCTGTCATATTAAGGTGGGACCAAGCAAAGCAATTCATGTTAGCTTTAAGGAAATGAATAAGCTTTTTCCTCAGCCCGGGGGTTAGCCCCGTGCCCATGTATACCTTTCTTTTTGGCTAATGTTCGGCCACTGTGACTTGTTGTAGCTCTTCGACCATTGACTTGGTGGCGTCGGAGTCATCAAAAATTATGAAATATCAAGGGATCCAATAGTCGTCTTCTTCGTCGGTCTCTCGCTTCTCCGGTTGTGTTGAGGCTGGTGTTTGTGGTTGCTATTTGGCCTCCTATTTTCCCTTCGAATCCGATCCCTTTACTAATGAAAGTGCCGACACATGTATTACTTATTCGATTGCAAACATCTCCTTGGCAGCGGGCTGCTCCCCATACACTGTTTTGACTCCCTCAAATGTTGGAAACTTCAGAACTTGGTGAAGGGGCAAGGGTACTGCCCTCATATTATGGATCCAAAGCCTTCCGAGCAGGGCGTTGTACCTCATGTCACCCTCGATCAAATGGAACTTTATTTTTTGGATTGTCCCGGCCATGTTCACTGGCAAAATAATTTCACATTTGGTGGTTTCGCTTGTCACGTTGAAGTCGTTAAGTAGTCGGGCTACAGGCACAATTTGATCTTGTAGGCCGAGATGTTCTACGACCCTCAATCGGATGATGTTGGCCGAGCTACCTGGATCAATCAAAACACATTTAACTTGAATTTTACTCATAAGGACAGATATTACCAGTGCATTGTTGTGAGGTTGTTCGATCCCTTCTGCATCCTTGTCATTGAAAGACAAGGTCTCTTCCGGTAAGTAGTCCCGAGTTCGTTTTTCCCTTGTAATCGTCACCTTAGTGAATTTAAATATCGGTTCTTGAGGAATATAGACCCCTCCAACGATCATGTGAATCACGTGTTGTGGCTCTTCTTACTCGTTCTGTCTGTTTGAATCTCTATTTTTGAAGTGGTTCTAGGCTTGATCGCTTAAGAATTCCCGAAGGTGCCCCTCATTGAACAATCGAGCTACTTCCTCTCTCATCTGTCTACAATCTTCTGTTTTATGGCCATGGGTACCATGACACTTGCATATTTGGCTTGGATTTCTTTGGGCCGGATTGGTCTGTAGAGGTCGAGGCCATCTGGTATCTTTGATGCGTCCGATGGCCGATACGATGACAGATGCATCTACGTTGAAGTTATATTATGATAATCGAGGTGCTTATTTGGGTCCATCATCCCTGTCGAAACCACTCTTTCTCATGAGTCCTTAGAAGCTCTATTATCGATCATTCCTTCTGTCATTCCGAACGGGGTTGCATCCAGGCTCGTTGTTTATTCGATCTCCACCGTATGATTTATATCGATCTCTGTTTGACAGTGGTTCCTGGTCGATATCCCTTTTAACTCTATCGACGGACCTGTTTGGATTAATGGACCCGGAAGGAGCCCCCAGTTGATCATCCTCGACCCCTAATCTTCGACTGATATCGATTATGTACATCGGCCCAAGTGACAGCTGGATATTCGATCAAATTCTGCTTTAATTAATGTGAATCTATGGAACTCCGAGCGTTGAAACCTTGAGTAAAAGCTTGAACAGCCCAATCCTCGGTGATCGGTGGCAAATCCATTTGTTCCATTTGGAATCGAGATACAAATTCCCTGAGCATTTCGTTGTCTTTCTGCCTTACCTTGAAAAAGCCCAACTTTCTTGTAACAACCTTAATGGCTCCAGCGTGTGCCTTTACAAAAGAATGTGCAAGCATAGCAAATGAATCAATAGAATTAGGTGGTAAATTATGATACTATATCATAACAACCTTCGATAGAGTCTCCCTAAATTTCTTCAGCAATACAGATTCAATCTCGTCATCTTCCAAGTCATTTCCCTTGATGGAACACGTGTATGAGGTGATGTGTTCGTCTGGATCTGTAGTCCCGTTATACTTCGAAATCTCGGGCATATGAAATTTCTTAGGGATCGACTTTGGAGTCGCACTCAGGGGGAAAGGTTTTTGGACAAACTTTTTGGAATCTGGTCCTTTCAATATTGGTGGTTCCCCCAGGATTTGGACGACCCTAGAGTTATAAGTTTCCACCTTCTTATCGTTTTCCTCGATCTTCTTTTCCCCTGTCTCGATTCGCTTTGTTAGTTCTTCGAGCATCTTTATGATAGCAGGATTGGTCTTTGATCCCCCTCCATTCGATCTTTTTGGCACCGATTTGGCAGTATGAATAATTTCTTGTGATAGCTCAAGCTCGATCCTGCTTGGTGCACGGATCTGATTTTAGAGTTGCGCTATTACAACTTGTTGAGTCTGCAACATTTCGAATATCATTCGAAGGTTAATACCACCTTCTTCACCGCCTTGTGCACTCTGATCGGCTGGTCGAACGTCCTTGCGGACGCTGCTTTCAGGATCGACGGCCAAATTCCCATAATGGCAATATGGGAACTGACATCGATTGGGTCTACGGCCGGGGCTCCATCGGGTTGACTAGAGGTACTCCATTCTTGGGGTGTATATGTTGTCATTCTCGCCATGGAGACTAAGGCCATTGTCTATGTGTGGGTGCTACTTGAGAGTTTGACATGTTGATCCTGGAATCAAAGACACTTCAAAGAACAAGCGTAAAATAGTGTGTGTTACGAAAATTGTACCAGGCGATCACTATTATCCTTAGCCCCACGGTGGGCGCCAAACTGTTTACCCTTAAAATTGGATAACAGTTAAACTTTTAAGTGGTTTTAAGAATATGTAATTTCACTTGGCACAAATTGAGAAATATGAGAATTAATGTTAGAAATTAACTGTAAAATAAAGCAAACCAATATAATGAGCGATTATGGCCCTCGAGCTAGATTGCCCTTGATGTTTTAAGCGACAATACCACACAAGAGGGGGGGGGGTGATTTGTGTGGTACCCAATTTTCGATCTAGAAGAACCATGTTCTTTTAGTTGTTCTAACTACTACTGTTTGCGGAATTAAAAGTACATAAAATAAAGAACACAGAGATTTTTACGTGGAAAACACCCGGCTCAAAAGGTGAAAAAAACCACAACCTACTACTCAGTAGGATTTTCCCCAACACTTCACTAAATCACTGATCCAAAACAGCATTTACAAAACTCTTTGTAAACCTAAGGATTACCTCTAATCTCGATGTAGAAACCAGCCTCTAACTGTTGCGACAACTTCAAGTTAGCCTATAACTTGAACTCTCAAAGTACCCAATACAATTGCTTCTAAGAAAGCTGGAAAGGTACAACTTTAAACCACCTACTACAATTGAACTAGAATAAGAAAAAACACAATAGAACTGGTTCTTCTATCTCGTTCAAGTAGCTTCAGGAGTGCACTTCAAATCTCACATAAACTGCTTGCAAAACCACCTTGCTTTTTTGCTTTCAATTTAGTTTAACTTCTGCGTATGTGCAATCCCCGCAAAAGAGATCAATCACTGTCATTTAATAGGTTAGTAATCAGAGTTTGATTGGGATTTAATTTCTGATCTTCTATCATAGTTGAGTCCTTGACAATATCAAACTCTAACACTCTCTTTATCCGGATTATGTTCTCTTCATATAAGGAGACTTTCTCCCCTTATCCAATATGTAACCTTTTCGATCAGATCAGGAGATATTGCTGCTTGATCAGTGGGACTTATCTCCTTCACGGCATCTCAGATGTATAGGCTGATCATGATTGTGCTTCACATGATGGACCTGGTCTATGACTGAGTTCATTTGTCATTCTTCAAAACTTCACCTGTTCTTGGGTCAAAAAATTCCCCCTTTTTGATGATGACAAACTCTATGCTTTTTACTGATTAAAAGACTTGTAAGAACTCAGCTTAACCATCAACACTAGACTTAGAAAATTTACTTCTCATCAAGGACCAGGTTAATTAGGTTATAAATATCACTTATTCAGAATAATGGGAAAACCCCAATATCTTTCCCCTTTTGACATCATCGAAAAGTTGCATACTTAATGTGAATCCCAGATTTTAAAAGGTACTCATGTCCACTGGGGCAACTGCAAGTGAAAATATGGTGCAATTATCAATAATCAACAAACATATTTAAACTATTAAGGTCAGAATCATCATAGAACAAGAGAAAACAGTTGTTGTCACTGATCATATATGTTGCCATTAACAGTCCACAAAAAGAAAGAAAAACTTTCAAAACATGAGCAAAAACAGAAAAATCCCTAATCCGGGTCACTGGGGTTACTAGACAGGTTCAGAAGACAAGTACTAGGAGACCTAAGGCTTGGAGAAACTAGAGGGTTGAGTCTGGAGAAGGTTCAACATATTTTGAAAGATTCCATCACTCTTCTCCTTTTCTTTTGCTAGCTTAGTTCTAAGGTCATCCCTCTCAGTTTCCAATTCAGCCACACGAGCCTTGAGCCTAGCAATTTCAGCATCCTTTGTTCCACATTTGTGAACCAAAGTCCTAACCTTGCTATTGATGGGTGTCTTCAGAGATGAACCAGGTTCAACTGGGATGGCATTAACTGGATAGTCACAAGCCAGAAGAGTCTTAATACCAAAATGTTCCTTACTTGATGCCATTTCCTATTTCTTCAAAGGCACGTTCAGCCTGTCCAGAACAATGGTCAGTATGAAGCCATATGGAGTAGCATGAGCCTTGGAGCCATTGATGACCCTATCTAACAATTTTACAATGAGAGCAGGCTAGTTGATCTGCTTTCCTCTCTCAAGGCACTCCATAAGAATTATGTCCATGTAATTTGCAGTATGTCTTCTCTCTTGTCTGGGCAGTAGGCAATTGTTGACAAATTCAAACACAACCTTGTGCTCAGCCCTCATCTCACTTTTCTGCCCAACCCTGGCTTCATTCACATCCTCTGAATTACAGAACCTCTTGGTGATCTCAAGAGCAGTAGGTAGGGAGTCCAGGCATGGCCACCTTTGCCTAGTATAGTCATCAAACCCTTCAGAGGGTATATCCAGAATTTCTCCCAGTTTCGCAGCATCAAATTGCACTGGGACTCCCTTCACCAAGCTACTGACAACCCCATCCTTAACATCAGCATTGGCCATGAACTCAATTAGTTCATTTCTGGCTAGTCTCCCATCCATCTGAAGGACAATGTCCTTCCAACCTTGAGCAGTTAAAGAGTCAACCAACCTCATCATCCCTGGTTCCACCAGGTCCTTCAACAATCTACCTTTCAAAAATTTTCTCCTGCCAAAGATGGCAAACTTGTCATGTTCATTCTCAGATTCCTCTTTTTTTTCTTCTCCACTCCACTCTTCATCATCTGAAACTTTTGCTTGTTTAGCTTTCACTGCAGATCTTGTCCTCTTGGCTATAGAGGGTGCAGCAGACACAGGTACAGAATAAGACTTCTTGGAAGAGGTCTTGGACTTTTTATGTTTGGGTGTAGGAACCTCCACTGTTGTACCCCTTTCTTGATAGACCAGTTCCATCTCCTCTTCCTCTACAACCTCAAAGGATTCTGCAACCTTTCCCTTTCCCTTCTCCATTTTCCTTTTCTTGCTTTCTTCTAGAGCCTTTTGTAAGTCAGTTTCACTTTATTTTACCCTGCTTCTTGTGGCTCTTCCCTTAGGCATTGAAGAGGCAGTAGGTTTTGGGGATGAAGTTTTTCTTTTCTTGGATGGCTTGGGAATATTTAGGGCTTTTGATGTGGTAGCTTTGCGTTTCTTTGGGTCATAACTTGTCCCAATCTTTCTCAGTAGATCAGCTAGGGTCTTCAGTAGATGAAACAGGTTCATCTCTCCTTTTGCTCAGATGAACCAACCCCTCAGCAGCCTCCCCAGACCCACTTTCCCCTGACTTCATGCCACTCTATTCTAACCTCTCTTGTGCAACCCCACATATAGCAAGAACTGCTCCCTTCCCATTTCCCCTCTCTTCACCATATGCACCCTCTCTCTCTTTTTCTTTTTTAGACTTCTTTTTACCTCCACTCCTACTCGTTTCAGCCAATTTAACATCCCTAATGGGTCCAACTAGAACAAACCTAGTTTCAAGGTTTTCAACAACAGATGAACTTACCTCAGTAAGGAATTCTTAAGTCTTCTCAGAGTCAGAAGACCCATGTCCTTCCCCCTCAGTCGCAAATTGAAAGGATTCAGACTCAGAACTAGAATCAGAATTTGGAGCTGGGCTATCTTTCACTTGTCTAGCTTTCAACCTTTCATTTAAAACCTTTCTCAGAGCCCCAGATGCTACAGTTTTTCGAGCCAACATTTTATGCCTTCGAAACCTAGGTTTTGGGGATTCACTAGGAGGAGTAGATGAGGATGAATTTGAGGGTGATGGTGGTGGAAGAGAACCAGGATGATCTTTTGGGTTAGACATTTTTTGTTTGTTTCTTGAGTTAATTTGGGAATTTTGGAGAAGAGAGCAATTAGAGTTAAAGAAGAGAATTTTTGACGGTTTTAGAATAATGAAGAAGATTAGAGATGTAGTGGGTATTTAAATATAATTAGATATTAATTCAGTAACGACAACTTTTCAAGGGTCAAATAGAAGTCTAATCAAACTGTAATTCCAGACTTTTAATGATTACTTGGCTTCCCTAGATATTAGGCAAAAATCATGGTTTTAGAGTTCTAAATGGATGAAGCTAGTTCAGTGCTTCAACGAATAGTATTTTCTAGGAATTTGGCAAGTATAGGACTTCTGCTCATGATTGAATTGTTAATCTTTCTAATTGTGCAAAGTATTGAAACCATACCTGAGCTTTCATATGAACTCATATTGATGAACCAGGTTCTTCATTTAGAATTCTCTTGAACATGCCTCAAATGCCATAATAGAAAAAACTTTATAAGAGATCAATGAGTCATATATACACATGTCACAGGAGTATACTAATTAAAGTATGGGACTGAGTAAGAATTAATCTAGATATTTACACAAAGTTAGAATTCCTAGCCAAAAAAAATTATTTTTTTTCAATTTTTTTTGTTTTCTGAGCTGGACCTATTACGTGATCTTAATCATCCCCAATTCCAACCTGTTCCTCTCAAAGTTTTCTCTACTCAGTGCTTTAGTGAAGATGTCAGCAATTTGCTTATCAGTAGCACAGAATTCTATGGAGATCAAACCTTTCTCATAGTTGTCTTTTAAGAAATGGTGCCTTACATCTATGTACTTAGTCTTTTTATGATGAATAGGGTTCTTTGTCATAGTTATAGCACTAGTGTTATCACAGAATATAGGAATGCAACCTACTTCTATACCAAAATCTACCAGCTGTTGTTTGATCCATATCAATTGAGCACAACAAGAAGCAGCAACAACATATTCAACTTCAACAGTTGACAAGGCCACAGAATTTTGCTTTTTAGTAGCCCATGACACAAGAAATGAACCAAGGAAGTGTTCCATACCTGAGGTGCTCTTCCTATCCACTAGAAAACCTGCATAATCAGTATCAGCATATCCTACTAAATTGAAATTGCTACCTTTGGGATACCAAAGACACAGATCAGTGGTGCCTTTCAAGTATCTTAGTATCATTTTGACAGCAGTCAGGTGAGACTCTTTAGGATTTGCCTGAAAGCGAGCACAAAGCCCTACACTGAAAACAATGTCAGGTCTGCTAGCAGTAAGATACAAGAGTGAACCTGTCATACCCCTATACAACTTTTGATCAACTGATGAACCAAGTTCATCAATATCTAATTTAGTGGCAGTTGCAATGGGTGTGACTATTTCTTTAGATTCTTCCATTTTAAACTTTTTGATTAGCTCATTTGCATACTTCTGCTGATGGATCATGGTTCCATTTGGACTTTGTTTGATCTGTAAGCCTAAGAAGAAGTTAAGCTCACCCATCATGCTCATTTCAAACTCACTCCCCATTAATTTTGCAGTCCTTACTTAGCTTATCAATAGTGGCCCCAAAGATTATGTCATCAACATATATTTGTAAAACAAGGAGATCCTTACCTTTTTCCCTTAAGAATACAGTACTATCAATTTTACCTCTTTTGTAATCATGCTCCAGCAGGAATTTGGACAATCGTTCATTCCATGTTCTTGGGGCCTGCTTGAGTCCATAGAGAGTCTTGTCTAACTTGTACATATGCTCAGGACATTCCTTGCTCTCAAACCTTGGAGGTTGTTTCACAAACACTTCTTCTTTCAGGTAGCCATTCAGGAAGGCACTTTTGACATCCATTTGATGAAGAGTGAATTCCATGTGTGCTGCAAAGGCTATGAGGAGTCTGATTGCCTCTAGTCTTGCAACTGGAGCAAAGGTCTCATCATAGTCTATGCCCTCTTCTTGGTTGTAACCTTGGACCACCAGTCTTGCCTTGTTTCTTGTAACTGTTCCATCTTCATTTTGTTTCTGAAGACCCACTTTGTACCAATGACTGATCTGTCTTTGGGTCTTGGAACTAGATGCCAAACTTGACTTCTCTCAAACTGATTGAGTTCATCTTGCATTGCAATCACCCAATCTGCATTCTGCAAAGCCTCGACAATATTTTTAGGCTCAAAAAGAGATAAAAAGGCATCAGAAGCACACAGATTCTTTAATTATGATCTAGTTTTGACTCCAAATGTTGGATAAGTGATAATGTTTTCAATAGGATGAGAACTTTGATACTTGTGAGGTTTCACAACCAACTGGTTTCTGCTAGATGTTTCTCCCATGTTCTGTTGCTAAGGAATAGGGTCATGAACAAGTTCTTTTAGGGGATTTATTTCAATTCCTCCTTGATTAGTTCCCCCTGTCAGGTTGCCCTGGATGGAAGAACCTGTTCCATCACCTGTTCCTTCTTTTGGTGCCGCTTTGACTTGTGCTAAGGCTTCAGTCAGATCCTTTACCAATCCAATGGCTTCATCTTTGTGTTCCTGTCTCTCAGAAAGAATGTTAGTTTCATCAAATACTATATGTACACTTTCTTCTACACACAAAGTTCTTTTATTGAACACTTTATATGCTTTGCTATGTGAAGAATATCCCAAGAATACTCCCTCATCACTTCTGGGATCAAACTTACCTAGGGAGTCTTTTCCATTATTGTGCACAAAGCACTTGCAACCAAATGCCCTAAGATGGGATATATTTGGTTTTCTCCCTTTAAGTAACTCATAGGGAGTCTTCTCTATAAGAGGTCTAGTCATGCATCTATTGATAATGTAACATGCAGTGTTTACAGCCTCTGCCCAGAAGCTATGGGGCAATTTACTAGAAAGAAGCATAGTCCTAGCCATGTCTTCAAGAGTCCTATTCTTTCTTTCAACTACTCCATTTTGTTGAGGTGTCCTAGGGGCAGAGAAGTTATGATCTATACTATTTTCATCACAAAATTCAGCAAACTTAGCATTCTCAAATTCAGTTCCGTGATCAGACCTAGTTGATGCAAGTTGATTTCCTAATTGTTTCTGAGTTTTTCGAACAAAGGCAGTAAACATGTCAATGCTTCATCTTTAGATGTTAGAAACAGTACCCAAGTAAATCTAGAATAGTCATCAACAAGTACCATTACATACTTCTTTCCACCTCTGCTTATGGTTCTCATTGGACCACATAGATCCATATGGACCAGTTCCAACGACTTGGTTGTGCTTACCATTTTCTTGCTTTTGAAGGATGATTTTACCTGCTTCCCCCTTGCACAAGCCTCACAAACTTTGTCTTCCTTGAACTTGATGTTCTGTAACCCTATAACCAAGTCCTTAGAGACCAATTTATTTAGCTGATTCAGACTGGCATGACCAAGTCTTTTGTGCCACAAGAGGGGATCATTATCTAGCACACTTAGGCAGGTTAGTTCATTTTCTGAGAGAGTGGACAAATCTACAATGTAAATATTGTTAACTCTTTTTTCATGCAACACAATCTTGTCAGTGGTAAGATTAATCACAAAACATTTAGTAGAGGTGAATGCTACAAGGTTATCTTTGTCACACAGTTGCGACACAATGATAAGGCTATATTTCAAGCCATCTATCAAGTAGACATTCTCAATGGAGTGAGAGTCTGTCTTACCTACCTTTCCAACCCCAATGATCTCACCTTTCTTCCCATTTCCAAAGGAGACATTGCCTCCCTTTAAGTCCTTAAGTGAAAGGAACTGGTTCTTGCTTCCAGTCATATGTTTTGAGCAGCCACTATCCATGTACCATATTTGGCTGCTTCCCTTCACTTGGACTTGCAAAAAGAAATCAGGGGTTAGTCTTAGGAACCCAAACTAGTTTGGGTCCCTTTCTATGGGCAAAGGGATAAAACAGATTCCTTCTAGCCCACCCAGGCAGCCTATTTTTTTCTTGAACAAAAGTTTTGTTCTTTTGACTGGACTTTTCTTTTGCATTACATTCATTTTTGTAATGGCCAGTCTTGACACAATGTGTGCAAATTTTATTTTCAGGAAAGGTGAGGTACTTGCTTTTAGGATCCCACTTAGGTGCTTGAGTTCCATAACCAAGTCCTCTTTTGTTGGTACTGTGATGTTCGTGTAGCCAGGAGATTGCATCAGAAGCCTTGTTCCATTTGCAAGTTCTGTTTAGTTCATGTTTTACCTTCCCTAGATCTTCTTTTAGTACTCTTATCTGCTCATCTTTCCTGTATAACTCATCCTTCATTTTTCCTAAGTTTTCTTCTAGGGTGAGATGAGTGTGATCAACTATCTTCTTTCCTGTTCCTAGTTTCAGTTTTAAGTTCTCAGACCTAAGTTCTAGGACACTAGTGTCAAGTTCAAGAACCTGGTTCTTCAACTCAGTATTTTCATTTTCACTCTTATTAGCCCTAGACTCTAGATATTTGCACTTGGCTTTTAGGATCATACATTCCCTAGACAACTCTTCCTTTTCATTGTTAATTATCTCAAACTCTTCAATGAAATCCTGCAATAGCTCAGACAACCTTTCTTTGGACAGGAATTTAATCTTGTCTTTGAGATGAAGAATAT
Source organism: Nicotiana tabacum (assembly GCF_000715075.1). Taxonomy (NCBI): domain Eukaryota; kingdom Viridiplantae; phylum Streptophyta; class Magnoliopsida; order Solanales; family Solanaceae; genus Nicotiana; species Nicotiana tabacum. Next base: position 110,350,966 of record NC_134087.1, on the reverse strand, counting down.
TTACCTCTTGTTCATCATCTGATTCTCCTATGGCCATAAGAGCTTGTTCATCTCCAGCTTCATCTTCTGATTCCTCATCTGATGTTTCTCCCCAGGCAGCAACCATAGCCTTTGTTGATTCTTTGTTCCTTTTTGGTTGAACCTGTTCCTTCTTCCTGCTCCTTCGTTCAGCCCTTTCCTTCTTCCACTCAATTTCCCATTGAGGGCAGTTCTTGATCACGTGATTAGTCTTACCACACTTGTAGCAGCCCTCATTGGTCTGTTTCTCAAGAGCTCTCGGTTTGTTGAAGGTTGTACCTCTTGAAGAACCCTTTCCTCTCATCAAGTAATTTTTGAAATTTCTAGTGATCATAGCCATTTCATCATCCTCCAGATCTGAACCTTCAGCAATTCTGAGAGCCAGACTTCTTTCCTTCTTGGGTGCATCCATTTTCATGGTCTGCCTTCTCAGTTCATAGGCAGTAAGGTTTCCTATTAGTTCATCCAGCTTGAGGGTAGCAATGTTCTTTGATTCCTGAATAATAGTGATTTTGCTTTCCCAAGAGACTGGCAGAACCCTGGTCAAAATCTTCTCAACTTTGTCTTCTTCGAGAATATTCCTTCCAAGAGATTAAGTTCATTTGTCAGTGTGGTGAACCTTGTATACATCTCTTGGATGGTTTCTCCTTTCTTCATGGTGAAGTTCTCATACTAGGAGTATAACAATGTTCCTCTGGACCTCTTCACTTGAGGTGTTCCTTCATGAGCCACTTGCAGAGTGTCTCGGATTTCCTTAGCAATAGTACAGCTTTGAATTCTACTGTACTCATCTGGACCTAGTCCACACACAAACCATTTCTTGGCCTTGGCATTTTTCTCCCACTTCTTCAGGTCTTCAGCAATGCAATCAGCCCTTGTCTTAGGCATATCCACTCCTTCAGTATTCTTCTTTGTAGTTGCTAGAGGACCATCAGTGACTATGTCCCAGAGCTCATAGCCTTCTCCTATGATGTGATCCCTCATCCTGTTCTTCCACCAAGAATAGTACTGTCCATTGAAAAGTGGAGGCCTAGTAGTGGATTGCCCTTCCCAGTTCTCAGGTGGTGCACTCATATTGATCTTTTCCTAAGGTGTTAGCCTCTTCAAGGATAACTTGCTCTGATACCAATTGATGTTTTAAGCGTCAATACCACACAAGAGGGGAGTGATTTTTGTGGTACCCAATTTTCGATCTAGAACAACCAGGTTCTTCTAGGTGTTCTAACTACTACTGTTTGCGGAATTAAAAGTACATAAAATAAAGAATACATAGATTTTTACGTGAAAAACACCCGGCTCAAAAGGTGAAAAAAACCACGACCTACTACTCAGTAGGATTTTCCCCAATACTTCACTAAATCACTGAGCCAAAACATCATTTATAAAACTCTTTGTAAACCTAAGGATTACCTCTAATCCCGTTGTAGCAACCAGCCTCTAACTGTTGCGACAACTTCAAGTTAGCCTATAAATTGAACTCTCAAAGTACCCAATACAATTGCTTCTAAGAAAGTTGGAAAGGTACAACTTTACACCACCTACTACAATTGAACTAGAATAAGAAAAAACACAATAGAACTGGTTCTTCTATCTTGTTCAAGTAGCTTCAAGAGTGCACTTCAAATCTCACATAAACTGCTTGCAAAACCGCCTTGCTTTTTTACTTTCAATTTAGTTTAACTTCTGCGTATGTGCAATCCCTGCAAAAGAGATCAATCACTGTCATTTAATAGGTTAGTAATCAAAGTTTGATTGGGATTCAATTTCTGATCTTCTATCGTAGTTGAGTCCTTGACGATATCAAACTCTAACACTCTCTTTATCCGGATTGTGTTCTTTTCATATAAGGAGACTTTCTCCCCTTATCCAATATGCAACCTTTTCGATCAGATCAGGAGATATTGTTGCTTGATCAGTGAGACTTATCTCCTTCACGTGCATCTCACATGTATAGGTTGATCATGACTGTGCTTCACATGATGGACCTGGTCCATGACTGAGTTCATTTGTCATTCTTCAAAACTTCACCTGTTCTTGGGCCAACAGGTCTAAATCAGTAGTCAAGCTAAATAGGATTTTGACACTTTGTACTAACTCAATATTGTATAATCCTTGCTCATTGCTTCGTTATGCATGTGTGTGTTCCCTACAAAATGATTAGAACCCCCTTCATATTATAGAGGAATTCTACTTATGGTACAATTCTAAATACAGAAGGAACTTGACTTGATACGTGCCGATATTTCTGCCACGATCCTTGCTCGGTCATGGATATCTCAGATTTCTGTTATTCGTCTTAGCAGGCTTCCTTTGATCTCGCTCGATCTCCATCCCGCTTCGGTCTCGATCATGGATGGTCTCGATCTTGATCGGTTATTGATTCATGAGCTTAACAATCCATCTTCATGCCATGGTTCGATACAACGCGGGGCCGAGCCTTGGTCTGCCACCCCGATTCCGATTAGCTATACAAAATTAGGCAAACACGATTTTGACCGCATACAATTAGATTAAGAAGCAAATTTATGTTGAATGATTCAGATATAACATAGTTTATAAGTAACTCTTAACAAGTATTAACTTGTATGTATGAAATAATATTCTCATTATGACTTTAGAACTAAAGTTCGATTAAAACAGGAAATTGTTCTCATTGACTTAAGAAATTTTTCATCGAGGCTCTGGATCTGACGATATAATTAGTTAACTACTACTAATTTTCTTGGCTTACTAATTTCTGCATATCCTATTTCTTATTGTTTCTGAATTATTCAAGATTTTGAAACTAACCACTGGAAATTTTAATAGCTCAATTGGTTAGCTATCCGAACTTTCACCTTGTTGGTGAGAGTTCTAATTCCCACCTTGTAAAACTGTTACGATCCGAAATTTTTACCGTCGGGTCCGTGATGACGCCTAACATTTCACTTGCTAGGAAAGCCAACGTTAGAACATTTCATCCATTTTTAACAATTCAAATTAAATAATGAGAAAGAAATGAAAGAACTGAAATAACTGAAATAATCAAAGTGAAAATGGGGAAGCTAAAACAGCCAAACGTCTGATACAACCCTGCACCCAGTGTCACAAGTGCACGGGCTACTAGAATAGTATAAATAAGGGTCTGAAATAACATAAAGCTGTTTAAAAGGAAAGTACACAGCTAAATAAAAAGGGAAGGGGACTCCAGGAGCTGCGGGTGCTGAGCAGCTGTACCTCAAGTCTCCACAAGCTGACCAATCTGAGCACGCCAATAACCGCCACTGGGACCGACTCCAAGATCTGCACAAGAAGTGCATAGTATAGTATGTACAATCGACCCCATGTACTCTGTAAGTGCCAAGCCTAACCTCGATGAAGTAGTGACGAGGCTAAGGTAGGTCACTCACACTACAACCTGTACGTAGTATATAATAAACACAAAAAAGGAATACAGAATGAATAAGACAGTGAACTGAAAATAATAGCTACAGCCTCAAGAAATAAGCCAGTGACGTTCAAAATTACCAATCCTTAGAGTTTCAAATGAAAATACCGAAAACCAATACAACTCAAGGAAATAGAAACCCATAGGTTGTTGCGGCGCACAACCTGATCCCACCGTACAACACAGAATCCTCCCTTATTTCTCCGTAACAACATCAAAAATAGTAAATTATATATATATATATATATATATATATATATATATATGTGTGTGTGTGTGTGTGTGTGTGTGTGTCTGTGTGTATTTATTGCAGCGTGCAACCCGATCCCACCATATAGTAATTCGCCCTTATTTCACCGTAACAATCCACCCTTATTCCACCTGTTGCGGCATGCAACCCGATCCCACCGTATCAGTACAAGTTCACCCTTATTCCACCATATTAGTCCACCCTTATTTTACCTGTTGCGGCGTGCAATCCGATCCCACCATATCAGTACCAAATACTCAATGTATACAATCAAATTCATAATTTAAATTATAAGAACCTTTATGATCAATAAATGCCAAACTGAATCAAAAAGGAAACCTTGTACAACATGGGAATTTACACAGGTAATACTACACAACAAGTCAAGTCCGGTAAATGATAATTAAAAGATGCAAGTAAGTCAGTTAAGGCAAGTAGCAGTGAATCATGAAAATATGAAAGGACCTAACATTATTAACATAAGAAAATATTGATTAACAAGTAGCAAATAAGCATGGAAGGCATTTAGGGCATATAACATTTAAGACAGAGAAGGAGATAATTAAGGAAAAACGGAAAATCTGGGAAAACAGGTAATTCGGCGACGTATAAGCACTCGTCACCTCGCATATACGCCGCAACACATGAAATTTACATAGCACATAGTCCGAGGGTTCCTAATTCCCACAAGTCAAGGTTAAACTCAACACTTACCTCACTACGCAGTCAATTTAGAGCTCTACCGGGGCCTTTCCTCTAGAATTCGCCTCCAAACCACTCGTATCTAACCATAATTGACTCAATAATATCAAATATTGCTAAAAGAATCAATTACAATGTATAAATTTAGAATTTCCAAACTTTCCCCCAAAAAGTCAAAAATCGACCCCAGGTCCGCTTAGTCAAAACCCGAGATTCGAACCAAAACCCGATCACCCATTCACCTCCGAGCCCGGTTATGTAATTTGTTTCGAAATCCGACTTCAATTTGAGGTTTAAATTCCAATTTTACAAAAATCCCTAATTCTACCCAAACCCACAATATCTACCATGAAAATCCTAGATTTTAGGTTGAAATTTTGTGAAATGTAATGGAAGATTGAAGAAAAATAGGTTAGGATCACTTACCAATGAATTGGGGAAGAAAGGTTCTTGGAAAAATCGCCTCTAGAGTTCTAGGTTTTAAAATTTGAAGAATGAGAGAAAAATCCCGTCAAGTTCAGATTTTACCAAGCTGCAGATGTCGCAATTGCGATGTCCTGATCTCAATTGCGAACTCTTCTCAAATCTCAGTGATCGCAATTGCGATAAAATGGCTGCAAATGCGAACCTTGCTGCCCTGGCAAATACGGACCCTTCTTTGTAAATGCGAAGATCCTCAAAATAGTGCTGAGTCGCAATTGCGACTCTGCCTTCGCAAAATCGGAATTGCCAAGTTCGCAATTGTGAACTTTTCTCGTAAATGCGAGATCTGCAACAGACACCCGAAACTAAATGCACCAGCTATGATTCTAAGTCCTATTTCATTCCGTAGCCGATCCGAAACTCACTCGAGCCCTCGGGGCTCCAAACCAAACATGCACACAAGTCCAACAACATCATACGAACTTGATCGTGTGATAAAATCACCAAAATAACATGTTGAACTATGAATCAGACACCAAAATCAAATACATTTTCAATAAAACTTTAGAATTGCTATTTTAACAACCGGGCGTCCGAATCACGTTAAACTAATTCTGTTTCTCACCAAATTTGACAAACAAGTCATAAATATTGTAATGGACCTATACCGGATCCCGGAACTAAAATAAGGACCTGATATCATTAAAGTCAAACATTGGTCAAATTTTAGATTCATTAAGCCTTTAAACTTTCAAATTTCAACAAACTGCGATAACTCGAGTTAGGGACTTTCGAATTCGATTCGGCGCATACGCCCAAGTCCCAAATCACGATACGGACCCACGGAACCATCAAAATACGAATCCGGGTCCGTTTGCTCAAAACATTGACCGAAGTCAACTCAAATGGATTTAAGGCAAATTTTCATATTTTATCAGCTTTTAACACAAAAACCTTCCGAAAAAATATCCAGACTGCGCACACAAATAAAAAAAGACTAAAATAAGTTATTTGAGGTTTCGAAACACAGAATTAGATTCTAAAACTCTAGATTACCTATCGGATCATCACAAAAACCATCCTCCATTTCCCCCTTCTATTATGCACCTTTTTTCTAACTTAATCATTTCATGTAACCCAGTAGCTGTACTAAGAGAAAAAGAAAAGAGCGCGGCAAACTCCCACTTAAAAAAATGAAAGTCTTCACGCCTTTAGCTACTTGTAACTATCAAACTAAAATAAAATAAGCTGTGTAAGCATTTTATGGAATTTGAATTCCTCATGCTGCTTCCAAGAACTTTCACCACCATTATAAAAACTGGGAAATTTTGACTGAAATGATTATATTCATTAATTGGAAGCTATATTAGGGAATATAAATAAGTCCAATATTAGCTAAGACCAAAAAAAATAAAAAATCATACTGATCTAAGTTGAAAGAAGAAATGGAAGTGCAAAAACAGTGGTTGGGGGGAGTATAGTACTAGTCCCATGTCCATTCCAAGGTCACATAAACCCAATGCTTGAATTAGGCTTACTTCTTCACTCAAAGGGCTTTTCTATAACAATTGCTCATACTCAATTCAACTCTCTTAATCATTCAAACCATCCTTATTTCTCTTTTCTTGTTATACCAGATGGTTTCTCTAAAGTTCAAGCCTCCTCTTCTAATTTCATATCATTGTTGCTGGCTCTTAATGGCGATATTGAAGTTACTCTTCAAGAAAGATTGGCTCATCTGCAGCAACAAAGTGATGGAATTGTGTGCATAGTCTCTGATTCTATCATGTATAAAGTAGCAGAGCTGGCTAACAATCTTAAGATTCCTAGTGTTATATTGGAGACTAGCAGTGCTAGTCTTTCCTGGACTTATGCTGCCTTTACAAGACTTGAAACTGAAGGTTATTTTCCTTTAAAAGGTATCCTTAATTCTCTTGGCATTTGATGCTGATTTAGTGAACTAACATTACTGAGTCATCCTTATTCATGACTTAGCCATAACTTAGTCATCCTTAAACTGAGATATGCAATTATAAAGACTGAAGAGGGTGCTTGGGCTTAGTAGAACGAGTTCTATTAATTCACGTAATAACGTTCAATTAAGTTTATTAATTTTGATTCGAACTTAGCCTACATTTATTAAAAAATTTAAAACGTATATAAATAGTAAGATTGAAGGTGAGCCTTGGTGTTACTGGTAAAGTTCTTGTGACCAGGAGGTCACGAGTTCATAGACCCTTGTGGTTCGACCCTTCCGCGGACCCCGCATATAACGAGAGCTTAGTGCACCGAGCTGCTCCTTTTATACAAATAATAAGATTAGACTCATTATAAACTTGCTCCTGAATTCGTCTTCTTTCAAGTTTGGTTTGAGCGATGTTGATCCCTTTGTGCAAGATTCAATTAGATTATTAAGTTTCATTTTATAGCTGCAGGACTCTCTTTTGTGCATCAATAAATTTATTTTGTACAGCACAAAGACATCTTCAAAACCATTCATTGTCTTTCGTTGAAGTTTTGTCGAAATACTCAATTATCTATTGTACTAATTGACGTGTAAAGGACTATTCAAATTTGACTGACTATTGTTCTTTCTATGTTCAATAGACTCAATTGCCGAAGACTTGGTGCCAGGACTTGATCCACTCAGGTTTAAGGATCTTCCTATATTCAATTTTCCACATGTTGATGATTTGTTAAACTTGATTAAAACTACAACAGATGTCAGAACATCGTCAGCCATCATCTGGAACACAACAGAGTGTCTTGAACAACCAATCCTAGAAAAGATCAAAGAAAATTACCAAATTCCATGTTTTCCAATAGGTCCAATGCACAATTTCGTTAAGAACATTAATACTTCCTGTAACTTATTAACAGAAGACAAAATTGCATAAAGTGGCTAGATAATCAAGCTGCTAACTCAGTCCTATATGTTAGCATTGGAAGTGTGGCTTCAATTACTGAGAGAGAAGTAATGGAAATAGCTTGGGGCCTAGTGAATAGCAAGCTGCATTTTTTATGGGTAATTCGACCCGATTCAATTACTGGAAGTGATTGGAAATTAGTATTCCCCGAGAATTTAAAACGAGCTATCGATAAAAGAGGTTATATTGTGGAATGCGCACCACAAAAGGAAGTATTAACACATTCTTCAATAGGAGGTTTTTGGAGCCATTGTGGTTGGAATTCTACACTGGAGAGTATTTGTGAAGGAGTTCCGTTGATATGTAGGCCTTGTTTTGGAGATCAAAATGTGAATTCGAGGTACGTGAGTCATGTTTGGATAGTGGGAATTGATAGGACCAAACCTATTGTTATTGTTGTATGTGAAAGTAGACCAAACAAAAGAAAGAAAAATAAAAAAGAAATGAAAATATGATGTAAGCGCTTACATCGATATTCTTGTGATGTAAGCGCTTACTTCGACATTCTTGTGATGTAAGCGCTTACTTCGACATTCTTGTGATGTAAGCGCTTACCTCGACATTCTTATGATGTAAGCGCTTACATCAGCATTCTTATGATGTAAGCGCTTACCTCGGCAGGGCATTCAAATGCCTATAAATAGGGGTCTACATTTTCATTTGTAGATCATCCCAAAACTTCTTCTTTCTCTCTTTAATTAATAAAGAGCTATTCTTTGTGTGGCCGTGGAGTAGACAAAAATTGCCGAACCACGTAAATCTTGTCTTGTCTTGTCTTGTCTTGTGCAATTTATTGCTTTTCTCTCCTAAATATCCTTTTCCTTCTATTATCTTGACACGCTTCCTCAACAACTGGTATCAAAGTACAGACAGTGTAATTCTGGTAGAAAAGTACAGTATTGGTGCAGGTACTATTCACAAGAATAGTGCGACACTATTGATCATCGTTACTATTTAAATAAATTGTTTTTGTGAAAAATGGCATCGGAAGAAGGGAATGTTAAGATTGACAAGTTCAATGGCAAAAATTTTGGATTCTGGAAAATGCAAATAGAGGATTATTTGTACCAGAAAAATTTACACTTACCTCTGACCGAGGTGAAATCGGAGACTATGGCCAAAGCAGATTGGGATCTATTAGATCGCCAAGCTCTTGGTGTGATTCGTTTGACGCTAACACGAAATGTGGCGTTTAACATCATTAACGAGAAGACCATTGCAGGCCTGATGAAGGCGTTATCAAATATGTACGAGAAGCCATCTGCTTCAAATAAAGTCTATTTGATGCGTCGATTGATCAACTTAAAGATGACAGAAAGTGGATCAGTCTCGGAGCATATCAATGAGTTTAATATAATATTAACTCAGTTGAGTTCTATTAATATAACAATTGATGACGAAATCAGGGCGTTGATTCTACTATCATCTCTACCGGAGAGTTGGTCTGTAACAGTAACTGCAGTTAGCAGTTCATCAGGAAGTACCAAACTCAAATTGAGTGATATTAGAGACTTGGTTCTAAGCGAAGATATTCGCCGAAGAGAATCAAGTGATTCCCCAGGATCTGCTTTTAATACCGAAAGCAGGGGGAGAATCAACCAAAGAGGACAGAGTTACGGTCGTGGCAGATCAAAGTCAAGGAGAAGAGGACAATCCAAAAATCGCAAGGACATTACATGTTGGAATTGCGATAAAAAGGGTCACTACAGTAGTCAATGTAGAGAACCAAAGAAGAAGAAGGAAGAAAATTCAGCAAATGTATTTGCTGAACAAGTCAGTGATGCACTAATTTGTTGTGCGGACAGTCCAGTCGAATCTTGGATTCTAGACTCAAGTGCATCCTTTCACTCTACATCATGCAAAGAATTATTGCATAATTATATTGCTGGAAAATTTGGGAAAGTTTATCTAGCAGACGGCGAACCTCTCGACATTGCCGGAAAAGGTGAAGTTCATATAAAGACTTCACAAGGCATGCTATGGAAATTGCAAAATGTACGACATGTTCCTGGCCTCAAGAAAAATCTGATATCTATGGGTCAGATTGACGATGAAGGATATACAACAACATTCGGCAACGGATCGTGGAAGATAACCAAAGGGAATTTGGTTGTGGCACGAGGCTTCAAAAGGGGAACACTGTATGCAACTGCAATAGAAAGAGATACTATAACAACAGTTGATCATGGTCGTGATACAACATTGTGGCACCGGAGGCTCGGGCATATGAGTGAGAAGGGAATGAAGCTTTTGGCATCCAAAAAGAAGTTGTCAAACCTAAAACATGTTGAATTAGGTTTGTGCGAAGATTGCATTTACAAGAAACAAAAGAGAGTTAGTTTCTCAAAGGTGGGAAGGACGCCAAAGAAAGAGAAGCTGGAACTAGTGCATACAGATGTGTGGGGACCAACTCCTGTAACTTCTCTAGGAGGCTCACGCTATTATGTCACCTTCATTGATGATACCACAAGAAAGGTATGGGTTTATTTTCTGAAAAATAAATCTGATGTGTTTGTTACCTTTAAAAGATGGAAAGCTGAAGTTGAAAATCAGGCAAGTCTAAAATTAAAATGTCTAAAGTCTGACAATGGAGGAGAGTATGATAGCCAAGAGTTCAAAGCATTTTACTCGGAGAATGGGATCAGAATGATCAAGACAGTTCCTAGAACACCGTAACAAAATGGTGTTGCTGAGAGGATGAACAGAACCCTGAATGAATGAGCCAGAAGTATGAGAATACATTCTGGATTGCCGAAGTATTTTGGGCTGAGGCTGTTAACACGACAGCTTACCTCATAAATAGGGGACCCTCTGTACCGCTGAATTTTGAAATTCCCGAGGAGGTATGGACAGGAAAGGAGGTAACTCTCTCACATCTGAAATTTTTTGGTTGTGTTGCTTATGTGCATGTAAACTCTAATGATAGAGATAAGCTTGATCCTAAAGCAAAGAAATGTTTCTTTATTGGCTATGGTGATGATAATTTTGGTTATCGGTTTTGGGATGATCAGAATAGAAAGATTCTAAGACACAAGAATATCACATTTAATGAAAATGTGATGTACAAGGACAAGCTTGAAGTAGAACCAACCAACACCAGCAAACAGACAATGTCTGAGACAGTTGAGTTAGAAGAAATCTTAGAAAATGAAGTGGCTAGAGGGATTACAACTGATTTTGAAATTGAAGATGAAGAACCAGAAGCCGAATTTGAAAAAGAACTAGAAGCCGAACCTAGATCAGAACCAGAACCGGAACCAGAGATAGAATCAAATGCAGAACCAAATCTGGAATCAGGACCTGAATCAAATTCGGATTCTGTTACTCATGAACCTACATTGAGGAGATCTAAAAGAGTCACGAATGCTCCAGATAGGTTAACTCTCTCTCTTCACTATTTACTTCTTACTGATGCTGGAGAACCAGAGCATTTTGTTGAAGCAATGCAGGTGATAGACTCTGATAAGTGGAAGCTAGCCATGAAAGAAGAGATGAATTCTCTTCAAAAGAATAAAACATGGATACTTACGGAGTTACCAAAAGGAAAGAAGGCATTGCAGAACAAGTGGGTGTACAGAGTCAAGGAAGAGCATGATGGTAAGAAGAGATACAAAGCACGATTAGTAGTAAAAGGCTTTCAGCAGAAGGAAGGAATTGACTACACCGAGATCTTCTCTCCTGTAGTCAAATTAACTACTATCAGGTTGGTGTTAAGTATCGTAGCTGCAGAAAATTTACATTTGGAGCAGCTAGATGTTAGAACTGCTTTCTTGCATGGTGACCTTGAAGAAGACATCTACATGAAGCAACCTGAAAGTTTTCAAGTTTCTGGTAAAGAAAACCTTGTGTGTAAGTTGAAGAAGAGTTTGTATGGTTTGAAACAAGCTCCCCGACAATGGTACAAAAAATTTGATGGATTGATGCATAAAAATAGTTTCACACGATGTGAGATGGACCATTGCTGTTATATCAAAAATCTTGATGAATCCTATATTATTTTACTGTTGTACGTTGATGATATGCTAATTGTAGGATCTAGCATAAATGAGATCAATTTGGTTAAGCAACAACTGGTAGAGGAGTTTGAAATGAAAGACTTAGGACCAACTAAGCAAATGCTTGGGATGAGGATTAGCAGAAACAGGCCGGAAGGAACCTTAAAATTGTCTCAAGAAAAGTACATACAGAAGGTACTAAGCAGGTTCAGTCTTCATGATGCAAAGACCAGAAGCACTCCACTCGGAAGCCATCTAAATCTGTCAAAGGACCAATCACATAAGACAGACGAAGAAAGGAAGTACATGTCCAAAGTTCCGCATGCTTCAGCAGTAGGAAGTTTGATGTATGCTATGGTTTGCACTAGACCTGACATAGCCTATGCTGTTGGAGTTGTCAGTAGATACATGTCAGATCCAGGAAAGGAGCATTGGGAAGGTGTAAAATGGATATTGCGATATCTCAAAGGCACCTCAGGTATGACACTTTGTCTTAAAAAGAGCAATATTATCTTACAAGGTTTTACTGATGCAAATTTAGGCGGCGATATGGATAGTCGAAAAAGTACCACAGGCTACGTGTTCACCTTGGGTGGTACTGCTATTAGTTAGATGTCCAAACTTCACAAAAGTGTTGCTCTATCTACCACTGAAGCAGAGTACATGGCAATCTCAGAAGCTGGAAAATAGATGATTTGGCGCAAGAATTTTCTTAAAGAGCTAGGTAAAGAGCAGGACAATTGTGAGCTTTTCAGCGACAGCCAGAATGTAATTCATCTTGCCAAGAATCCAGTGTTTCATGCAAGATCGAAGCATATCTAGTTGAGGTATCATCATATCCGAGAGTTGATAAATGAAGGAACTCTTTCCCTACAGAAGATACCAGGATCAAAGAATCCGTCAGACATGTTGACCAGAGTTGTCGGTGTTGACAAACTGAGGCTGTGCACTGCCTCAGTTAGCCTTCAAGACTGATAGCGTGAAGGCACAACCAGAGAATAACAAATCTTTTTTTATTTTCTTTCTTGATGTAACATAGGTTTGAGGGGGAGATTGATAGGACCAAACCTATTGTTGTATGTGAAAGTAGACAAAACAAAGAAAGAAAAATTCAAAAAAGATGAAAATATGATGTAAACGCTTACATCGACATTCTTGTGATGTAAACGCTTACCTCGACATTCTTATGATGTAAGCGCTTACATCAGCATTCTTATGATGTAAGCGCTTACCTCGGCAAGACATTCAAATGCCTATAAATAGGGGTCTACATTTTCATTTGTAGATCATCCCAAAACTCCTTCTTTCTCTCTTCAATTAATAAAGAGCTACTCTTTGTGTGGTCGTGGAGTAGGCAAAAATTGCCGAACCACGTAAATCTTGTCTTGTCTTGTGCAATTTATTGCTTTTCTCTCATAAATATCCTTTTCCTTCTATTATGTTGACACGCTTCCTCAACAGGAATCATATTGGAGAATGAGTTGGAGAGCGATGAAATAGAGAGAGCTGTGAGGAAGCTAATGGTGAGTGAAGAAGGGGAAGAGATGAGGCAAAAAGCCATGGATTTTAAACTGAAAATTGAGAATAGTGTTACTGAAAATGGTTCTTCTTACAAGTGCTTGGATGATACGGTGAAGTTTCTTTTGTCACTATAATTGCAAAGGGACAATCATGTTTTTGTTAGTATAACTTTTTTGTTATTATAATGTGTGTTTAATATCGTCCTGTGGAATCTGACGTGTGGAATGATTTGTCTATGTGTTTCAATTTGTTATTGTGACAGTCCAAAATTGGTTAGATTGCTATTTTTTTTTGTATTTTTTTTTTTTTTTTTTTGTGGTTGGGGAATAACATTTATATATGACGAAAAATCATGTCTTGTGAGATCTCAATAATTTTGATGGATTGATAAGATATCATGTAGCAATGCAGGGTGGTGAATGAATGGTTATAGAACAACCAATCAGACTTCAGATTGAGTTTTTCTTAATCCTAGATTAGGACTAATCAATTATGAATACAGTGATCTAAATCCAGACCGAGCTTTTCTTAATTCTCAATAAGGACCTATTGATTATAAATACTCGTTCTTGAGCCTTTGTTTTTATGTTGCAGTCACGTTCAAGTTTTTCGTTTAGCTTTACATTTGTTGATATACGGTCACTTCTGAAACTATCCCCTAGACGTGAATGTCACCCAACTAACACTATTTGCTAGATGAACCCATTTCTCATACGTTTAACCATTTACATAAATACTGAGAGAAACTAAGTGTAGGTCTAAAAGCATTATTAATAATTAAAGACGAAATACTGATCAATTAGTACTTTAGTCAATTGATAGAAAAATCAACAATCCGTCAAATAATAGAACTGTAGCACAAATCTCACACTAAGACCATGGATCATCTAACTGAGTAATATGAGTTTTACTGACGGGTCTGCAAACCCCAAAGAGAACGAACTAACTAACATAAACTAGATAAAGCTGAAACGAAAGCCTTCACGAACAATATGGTGGTTCACCTCAGAAATAGAATCAACTCATAACAAATTCGTCAGCCACTAGCTCTATCGTCAGCAACAGTATCTAGACGTGCAGGTAAGGAGTGAGTTATACGTAAATATAATCCAACAAGATCCTTGGACCAACGGGCTTTAGAAAAGCAAGCATCAAAGCTTAAAGTATCACTTATCTCGCTAACGACTAGTTCCCCAACCTTGCAACTTCTAGAATGCCAACCAAACAGTCTCAATGACCTCAATCTATGCAAAATATTAATTAAATTGTGCTAATCGAGTCAAATCTCAATATCCTTAATTTTCAAGCTTAGAGTTGAATTTTAATATTCCACCTATCAAATACCATATATATTTTTAAAGGTAAAAATATATTTCAATATTTCATGTGCATATCCAGTATGCTAATATTCATGTCCCGAAATAATAATCATAGAGTATAAATCGGAAACAACACAGTGGCGTATAAATCCAACAGTGTCCAAACCTTGAAAACATAACTGTTGGCTCGCGTTAAAATCAATAACTACTATATACATTATCTAATATTATATCTCATTAATCATTATAATTACCAAATCATTGAAGCTAAACTCCTAGCAAAAGGGTCGAAATTTTGCAGTAGAAGTCGTAATTCTTCAAAAAGAATTGTGTATTGGGAAAAATTAAGTTAATATATCGAATTAATTATGTGATGACATGTCATGACACGTGGATCAGTAAAGGAATGACAGTTGGCGAAAAATAGTTGAAGAGGTACGAGCTTTAACAGACACGAGCAAAGATCCAAGAAACCAGAAGGGATGGGTGCTCGAACCTCTTGATAATATGAAGAAGCATCGGAAGAATGAACCTAGATAGCAAAAGCGTATAGATACGTATTATCGGTAGTTAATGAGCATTACTTACATGAAACGTTATAGAATCTGTACTGAACAGTTACGATTGCCAATTATAACATTACATTAGATGTCATTAATTGTCCATAATAACTCCATTAAGGAAGGAAGAAACGTATTACTTAGAAATAGCTATAAAAGGTGAGGAATGAACACTTGTAAGGACACGAAATACTATTGGAATATACTGATTTACTTTGCTTTTTATCCAGCTATTATTTACATCAATTATTTTTATTTCTATTTGATTATCAGTAACCCGAGTTCTTCAAAAAACAAGCTTTAACCGAAATTCTTATTTTTGGTTAAACAAATTGGTTCCGTTACCGGGAATCTGATAATCTATTACTTTCTAAATTGACCTTTTTTTATCAAATCAATCATGTCAAATGTCAATGACAACAATCAAGGAGACCATCAGTTCCAGGAGAATCAGCAAGGCGATGGAACCCTTGTCCCTTCCCCACGAAATTCTCCTCGACAATCTCGAGAAGGAACTCCTGATGGATCTCAATCAAATGCGAACGATCAGTTTGAAAATGATGAGGCTATTAACGAAGCTTTGAAAAAGTTAATTGCTCAATAGGATAGCAATGCTCTTGAGGCTTTCGCTAACCAGTTGCCAGCTGTGCCGCCAACATCAACTCCAAACAACAACACTTTAGAATCTTCGTTCAGGACTCGTTAATTCGGGCATTGGAGGAACTCCTAGAGAATCTCATGATGGAGGGTCAGGTAACCCAATCAATTCTGATTTACAAAATTTAGTACTAATATTGCAAAAATAGATCAAGGAGCAGAGCGATCGCATAGAGAAAATACCTGGAGTACCGCCTGTAATCAAGGGAATAGATATGGACAAATACTCACAACAACCTTGGAAGCCAAGTGCAGCTCCTCTACCAATTCTGAAGAAATTCAAGATGCCCAATATTCCAAAATATGATGGAACAATTGATCTACGGGACCACGTGACTGCATTCACAACCGACGTAAAAGGCAACGACTTGACCAAGCAAGAAATTGAATCAGTATTGGTCAAAAAATTCGGAGAAACACTCACTAAGGGAGCTTTAACAAAAATTCTATAGATTCTTTTGTTCAACTTGCAGATTCATTCATCAAAGCACACTCGGGAGCTTAAAAAGTTGAGAAAAGAATGGACGACATTTTCAAAATAAAGCAAGGAGATACGGAGCTACTCAGGGAATTTGTTGATAGGTTCAAGCGTGAAAGGATGACGTTGCCACGTGTACCAGAAAATTGGGCAACTACGGCGTTTGCCAGCAATCTAAATGAAAAAAGTTCAGAAGCCACGAGGAGACTCAAGGAAAGTTTATGAGAATTTCCAGCTACAACTTGGAATGATGTTTACAACAGATACATCACGAAGCTACGGATAGAAGAAGGTACCATCATTCAATCTCGAAGGGATGAAAGGTAAGTTCAAGGCGAACTGAAACTGAAAAAAGGTCCGGTAAAAACATATACGAGCCTTACATGGGACCAACGGGAAGAGACTCACGTTCAAAACAGGAAAACCCCAGGTACGATCATAGATCAAGAGATAGGGAATCAGGTTCATCATCAAGGTTCGGAAAAGAACGAAACACGCGAGAAACGCGTGATATTGACAGAAGCACGAAGTCAAAGATCGACGGTTACAATTTTATTGTTAGCATATCTGAATTGGTGGCTGTTTTAAAGAATATGGGCGACAAGGTACGATGGCCAAGAGAAATGAGATGAAATCCGAATAGGCGTAATCTTGATTTTTGGTGCGAATTTCACCACGATCACGGCCACAAAACAACGGATTGTAGATTACTGCAAGGTGAAGTAGAACATTTATTGAAACAAGGGTATTTAACTGAATTATTTAGTAAAAAGGGAAAACAAGCATATATGAAAAATAGACATGAGCCTCCAAAACCCCTTTCACCAAAAAGGACGGTTAATGTCATAAGTGGGGGAGAAGAAATCTATGGCGTAACAACAACGAGGAAGGTGTCAAAAATAACGATTACACACGGGAAGTGAGTTCGACAAATTTTGGAAGAAGATAATATTACCTTCAATGATGCAGACGCGGATGGAGTGCTAACCCCACATAATGATGCACTGGTAATATCTTTACTTGTACATGACACTAATGTGAAACGAGTTTTGATTGACCCAGGTAGTTCTATAAATATCATTCTGTTAAGAGTGGTAAATGAGATGCAAGCTGATGATAAGTTGATACCCAAGGTTCATACATTGTCTGATTTTGACAACTCGAGCATCATAACAAAAGGCGAGATAACACTCACCACATTCGCTGAAAGAGTAGTCAAAGACACCAAATTTCAAGTGGTAGAAATGGATATGGCTTATAACATGATTCGTGGTAGACCATGGATTCATGAAATGGAAGCTGTTCTATCGAATTTGCATCATGTTATTAAATTCCCTTCACAATAGGTAATACGGCAAATCCATGGTGTTCAGCAAGCGTCTAGGAGCATTAATTTCGTAGCAGATTCGAGCGCAAAAAGCGAAGAGAAATAGCAATCATAGAATCCAGTTGAGGATGCTGCAACACAAGCCTCAACTAATGTCACGACCCTAAACCCAGATCCGGTCGTGATGGCACCTCTCGTGAAGACAAGACCAGCTGACACAACACCTAATTCATTTTAAGTAATTAAAATAACATAATTTAAGTCTTTAACATGATTAAATCTCAAATAAACAGTGAAATAGTACAATTTGCGGAATAGACACAGCCCGACATTGGGGTGTCACCAGTCATGAGCATCTAATACAAGTCTAAGAATATGGGAAAAGCGACTACACCGTATATTACAAAATCCAGTACAAGAGAAAGAAATAATGATAAGAGGGAGAAACACTGGGCTGCGAACGCCGAGCAGCTACCTAATGGACTCCGAAAATCTGCTGGAAGCTATCAACCCTCGCTAGCATGACCTGAAGCTCCTGAATCTGCATACAGGGTGCAGGGAGTAAAGTGAGTACTCCAACTCAGTGAGTAATAACAGTAAATGGAAACTAAGCGATAAAAAATCACGTAAAAACACAACAACATGCTATAAAGAGGCAGAGTAAAACCAATAAAGTGCAATAAAACAGCGAAATCTCAATAAATACCTTAGTTTAGTATAAGCTTCGTTAAAATACCTTTTTAACAATTAAACAAGTAAATGCAGGGCAACTAGAAAAGATAAACACATAAAATTCCACCCCTCGGGCACAATGTCAACAGAATCAGCCCCTCGGGCAATAATATGGAACAACACCAGCCCCTCGGGCTATATCTCATATCACAATGGGTACCCGCGCTCACTGGGGGTGTACAGACTCCGGTAGGGGCCCCTTACGGCCCAAGCGCAATATCAAGCCATCTTGTGGCATAATCAAATAGGCTCTCGGCCTCATATCAAGCCACCTTGTGGCGTACAACTCAGGCCCTCGACCTCATAATCATAAATAAATGTATCACTGCTGCGGCGTGCAGCCTAACCCAAAAGTATCTTCACAACACATGCCCCCGACCTTACTCAGTCAGAAATCTCTAAACGCCACTCGGGCACAGTAAAAATTGTGATGCTCAGCCCAAAATATCATTTAAAGTATTAAAATAGAGTAAACATGGCTGAGTTATGAAAACGATATAATATAGCATGACTGAGTACATATATTGAAATCAAGACAGTGAGGAAATAGCAGTAAAAATCTCCTAAGGGTCCAAATAGTTGGCACGAGGCCCAAATATGGCATTCAGCCCAAAACATGATGATAGCAAACAGTTTCCAGTCAAATACGCGGTAAAATATCATTCGAGATGGACTAAGTCACAATCCCCAACGGTGCACGACCCCGCAATCATCATCTAGCGTGTGCGTCACCTCAATATAGCACAACAATGTGAAATTCAGGGTTTCATATCCTTAGGACAACATTTACAATCATTACTCACCTCAATCCGGTCCAACCTTTAGTCCGCGATGCCTTTGCCCCTCGAATTGGCCTCAACTCGCATCAAATCTATCCAAAATCAGAATCACGACGTCAAAATATGCCAAGGGAATGAAGCCCATGCGAAAATAATTAATTTACAATATAAATCCCGAAATTAACCAAAACCCGACCCCTGGGGCCACGTCTCGGAATTCGATAAAATTTACATCAATAGAGTCCTTATCTCCCCACGAGTTCATACATATCAAAAGTCCCAAAATCCGAGCACAAATGGCCCATCAAATCCTCAAGTCAAGGTCTCCAATACCAAGCCCTAATCCCCAATTTTTAACCCTTAATTTCCATTAATCTTAGGCCAAATCAGTGAAATAATGCCTTAGGATCAATTATTAGGTTAAAAAATCTTACCTCCAGACGTTATACCTTGAATCCCTCTCCAAAATCAACCCAAAATCTCCAAAACCAACTTGAAATGGTGAAGAACAACTCAAAAATCGCAAAGGAATTCTTTTATACCTTCTGGCCCAGGCTTTTCACACCTGCAGTCCATCCACCGCATCTGCGGTGCCGCTTCTGCGGTGTAAGGCACCGCATCTGCGATTTTCACTTATGGTCCAATATCCGCATCTGTGATGCACTGCCACACCTGCGCTATCGCAGGTGCGCTCCCCTTACCGCTTCTGCGGTTCCAGCTGATCCACCTCTAGGACGCATCTACGGTTCCTCTATGCTTCTGCGAGCCCGCACCTACGGTCCCCTAGCCGCAGGTGCGGTTATGAGAGCAGACTTAGTTTCAGCTGCTACATCCAACTTCCAAACTTTTCGCCAACCATACGAAATCACCCCGAGGCCCCCGGGACCTCAACCAAAAGCACAACCAAGTCCTATACCACTATCCAAACTCATACCATTCTTCAAAACACCTCAAACAACATCGAATCAACCAAAACACATTGGATTCAAGCCTAAGGTTCTCAAATTCTTCTGAATTACTGTCGCGCCCCTTTTTTCTCGCGAAATTGGGTTTATGACATTTGGGAGGACAACTCGTTCTCTTTTGGGAATTGGGTTTGCATTTGAAGAGTCGCCACCTAATGATTAAAGTGCATTAGGACACTAGGAAACAATTGATCTAGAAAACCAGAGATTGGGTAATTGCTAGAAATTATCCCGAGGGGAAGGTGTAGGCACCCCTCAGGATCCACTAGTGTGGTTCCCGGCCAGGCTACAATTGTGACTTTTAAGTACAAGTACCAAGTAAGCAAATAAAGGTTTCAAATATGAGGGACTGTAACATTATGGCTGCAAATAAATTAAAGTTTGAACAAACAAAGAAAGCGGAAATTTTGAGGAAATAGTTTGAAAATTCTGAAAAAGTAATAAAATACACAAGTAAAGGGAAGGGAGTCCTAGGTTACAAATAATATGGATCACATCAATGCAATACCCGGTAATCACTCCTCTGAAGAGGGGTTACACGTGGTATTAGCGCACCGGTCATCATATCCATATCTACCCTTTCCCACCCCGTTAAGGTATTAAAACGCGGAATAATTTCGTTACTTATTGCATGCTCTTACCTGTCTCAATCCTATCAGTCCTGGAGGCATTTGGGACTACTAGTCCTAAAGGGAAGGGAGATTGGGCTTTTATGGTTTAAAGGACAAAATCTAGGGTGACAAACAAAACACATAGGGCAGATATGGGAAAACACATAACATTAAAAGGCTCAAACAAGCCTCCTCAACTTAAAGACAGATTGCTTAACATGTCTTACATGCACTGGTTATGGTGTGAATTAAACTAAAAAAAAACGTTAAAGCAGGCTGATTTATCACATATTTTCAGATAAGAAGTTCGAATTAGGCCTGCCCGCTGGTTGTAATTATCAAAGACTGGCACAGTTATAGATTTTACCCTAAAACTTGCCTAGGTGTTAGGCGAAACCTATAGGCATGCTATCTATTAGTCAAAGAAACAAAGATGTAAACTGATTACAGAATGGTTGCTAGTTTTTTACCAAGTTCTGCAGATTAAACTTAAAACGAGCGAGGCGATTCAGATTTGGTTGATTACCCCTATAGGTATGCTTTCTAAGCGTTATTGATTCAAAAACATTTATAGTCGAAATAAAAATGCAGGAGTGCTACAGGCATGGTATCTAAAATGCTGTTTGTTATTAAAACATGTGAACACGTTTGCCTAGTGATAGATGCATATGAAGATTTCAAGAAGTCCTATAGACAGGTTATCTATATGATATGCAATGTTATGAAATGTAGAACCTATAGACATGTTTTTTATATGAAAACGTAGAACCTATAAATAGGATTTCTATATAAAAACGCTGAAGTGAAAGCAGGACATGATTGCAAAGTATAATAAATACCTATGAACATGATATCTACCCCTATTGCATGCATGATTTACCCTCCCTTTTTTTTCACTAACAGCCCCAATAGTTATTACAAATTATTACAGCCCAGAATGAATAAGAAAAGCAAAATTACATCAGAATTAAAGTACAACCAAGGGGAGCCTAATTCAGACTCCAGGTCTGAAATATGAGATAAACCAACTTCAAGAGATCATGAACCAAAGCCTTTATCTTATTTGGATGTGTCAGAGTTCCCTAGGAGCCTCAAATGGACTCGGGCAGTGCTCACACCCAAACACATACAGGATTAAGAACATAGTGCAGTGTGGAAGGGCCAGCCCTCGAGTATCCAAGTTCAGAGGGAACTCAAGGTCCCAAGGCAAGGCTTACAGGAGGGGGCAGAGCTTAGAAACTAAGAGTAAGTGTAAGTGCAGAGTTTGAAAAGGGGAAAGGGGAAGTGGTAGAGAAACAGGGACAAGCTAGTGGGCATACCAAGCAGTAGGAAGTGCTGGCACACTCCATAAGACTGTTAGAACACATTGTTTTGGGAGTCAGGATCCTCTAAGGGATCAAGTCCAGACATGAACAATAACTTGCATATTGTCGTGTCATGAACTACAACTCAAATCACATAGAGGAAAATAGGGGTACAGGTATTCATAGAAGAAACAAGTAAAAGAAATTAACATTAAACATAGGCAGTAAAGCAGACAAGGGTGTAGAAGCTGTAAAATAAGCACATTGGTATGAGGCTGAAAATCAAACTAGAACATACCAGTTTAAGGAAACAAGAAAAGAAAGTAGTAGTCTTGTGAAGCCAAAGTGCAAGCAAATAGTCAGAATGCTATGATTAGAGAACTATGATACTTAAGTAGTATAAAAGTGTTAAATTGAGAGTGTGTTAAAGTGCAGAAGGGTCGTGCCCTTTTATAGTGTAGAAGGCAAGCAGAATAAGGTAGGAGAATGATTTGAAAATCAATTACAAAAATTTCCCTTTGATTAAGGGATTCTAATTTCAACCGGGTAAAACTAATTAAGGAAAGGGATTGATCAAAACCTTTTCCAAAGCAGTACAAGAAGGGTAAATACACAGAGATTTATTTAAGGAAAAAGTCTGATAGTACACGGTTTGTGCATGTAAGGAAAGGAGATCAATTAACAGCCAAGAAATCAGAATTGAAGGTTTTGTACGAATGAACCAAGTCAAGAAAAGTGAGGAAAGGTTTTACTTAAGGAAAATCAGTAACAATCAATCAATCCTAAAAAAAGATTCTGAATCAATCATAAGTTGGAATGCCTTTTGAAGAAAGGTTCAACACACATATAAAAGCATACAGACATGCTTAAACAAGAAAGAACCGTCATGCCTTTGTAAAATCAGTAGAAAGAAAAGGTTCAACATTGTATGAAAACAAAGATATCCAAACTCATTCAGAGGTTTAAAACCAGTCTGAAAGAGCTAAGGAGTCTTTGAAATAAAGCCCTAGTTCGAACAAACCAGAAAACATAAAGGAGAGGGCAAGCAAGTTAAGTCGAGACATATGTAGAGGTTTCTGAGGAGAATTGAAGCTTCTAACATGCTTCTTTCAGAACTCATGAGAGAACATAATAGCAAAGTAACATGCAAACAGTAGCAGGATTCAGAGGATAGAATGGAAAATACTGATAAGAATAGTAGAGGAAACATGCTTAAGAGGCTCTTTTAGAAGAACTCAAACAAAGTTCAGTAGAAGAAACTAGTAAACACACTTAAGAACGCGGTAGAAAAATACAGTAGAGAGATTCACAGAACATAATGGAAATACTGGTAGGAATAGTAGAAGAAACATGCTTAAGGAGTTTTTCTAAAAGGAACTTAAACAGGGCTCAGTAGAAGGCAAACAAAGAACTTTAAGAACTTAGTAGGAAAGTATAGTAGAAGAACACAAAAACATCAGAAAATTATAGCAGAAAAGCACATATAGAAGAACACAGTAAGATAGTCATACAAGAGCATGATAAAAGGAAGAATACAAGAACACAGTAGGAGCAAGTACACGTAAAGGAAAAGGAAAGTCAGAAATCACTTAAACATTTTAGAAAACCTTAGATCGGAAAAGAAAGACCTTAAAAAAAATAATTTTTGAAAGAAGAAATTGGGGAAATGGTTTGAAAACCCAAGTAGAGCATAGATGTATAACAGATCTAAGAAAAATCGGAGAAAACTTTGAAGGGTTAGGGTTTCAGAAGAACACTAGAATGAGAAAGGCTTTGAAAAGGTCTCCAATCCGAGTCGGAGAAGTTAGAAACAAGCTCATAAGACCAGGATACGCCGGAGCAAAGCCGGAGATGGTTGTGAAACCTCGAGCCGAAAATGATCTGAGTGAGAACCTTCGAGGTCAGACCCCGAATCTTCAAGTACCAAGTGTACAAGAGCAAAGGGAGGTGAGTTTAAGACTCCCATGGCCTGAGAAGCCATGGATTCTGGTGAGTTTATGGAGGAAGACGGTGATAGGGGGCTAGGGTTAGGGAAGGTTGAGAGAGTTTGAGAGTTCAGAGGCGGCAGTTGGTGAGAAATGAGGGGATTAGGGTAGTGTTTATGAATTAAAAAGGAAAGGAAAAATCGTGGTCGTTGATCAAAAATGATCAACGGCCTGGATCAATAGGGAAGGCCGGGTGGGTTAAATTAGTTGGGTCAGGGGCGGGTTAAATTTAAATTGGGCTGGTCCGAAATTGGGCTTGAAATTGGGTCAAGGAAAAATCGTTGTCGTGCTGCTAAAATGGGCAATAAATCAGTTTAAAAATCTTTTAAAAATTAGGAAAATTATTGAAATACTTAGACATACTTATATATGCATATATATGCTATTTTAAAAGTATTTGCATGTAAAATACATAGGGAAAAATTGGGTATCAACAATTACGCTTTTGATCAAAAAGTCTACCAAACCACGTCCGAATGACCTGAAATTTTACACACACATCCCAAATGACACAATGGACCTACTGCAACTCCCGAAATTCCATTCCGACCCCTATATCAAAATCTTACCTATCAACCGGAAAATGCCGAAATTCCAATTTCGCCAATTCAAGCCTAAATCTACTCCGTGCCTCCAAAACACATTCTGATCACGCTCCTAAGTCCCAAATCACCTTTCGAAGCAATCCGAACCATCGGAACTCACATCCAAGCCCATTAACACATAAGTCAACATCCAGTTGACATTTCAACTTGAGCTTACTCAAAAGAGACTAAGTGTCTCAAACCTTACCAAAATCATTTCGTATTCGAACCGACTAACCCAATACCACATAACACGGATAAACAAAGCATAAAGAAGCATAAATGGGAGAAACGGAGCGATAACTCATGAAATGACTGGCCGGGTTGTTACATCCTCCCCCTCTTAAAGAAACGTTCGTCCTCGAATGAGTCAAGAACATACCTGAAGTCTCAAACAGGTGAGGATATCTGCTCCGCATCTCCCGCTCGATCTCCCAAGTAGCCTCCTCCATGGGCCGACCTCTCCAGTGCACTTTCACTGAAGCTATATTTGTTGAACTCAACTTTCGAACCTCACTCTCCAAAATAGCTACTGGCTCCACATCATAAGTCAAATCACCATCTAACTGCACCGTGCTGAAATACAGAACATGAGACGGGTCTCCAATATACTTCCGGAGCATAGAATCATGAAATACCGGATGCACACTCGATAAGTTGGGTGGCAAAGCAAGCTCATAAGCCACCTCCCCAATCCTCCGAAGTGCCTCAAAAGGCCCAATAAACCGAGGACTCAATTTACCCTTCTTCCCAAATCTCATAACACCCTTCATGGGTGAAACCTTCAACAGAACCTTCTCACCAATCATGTAGGACACATCTCGAACCTTCCTGTCAGCATAACTCTTTTGTCTCGACTGCGCTATACGAAGCCTCTCCTGAATTACCTTCACCTTTTCTATAGCATCCTACACCAAGTCTGTCCCCAATAGCCTAGCCTCACCCGGCTCAAACTAACCGACTGGAGATCTACACCGCCTCTCATACAAAGCCTCATATAGAGCCATCTGAATACTCGACTGGTAGCTGTTGTTATAAGCAAACTCTGCGAGTGGTAGAAACTGATTCTATGACCCTCCGAAATCAATGACACAAGCACGCAACATGTCCTCCAATATCTGAATAGTGCGCTCAGACTACCCGTCCGTCTGAGGGTGAAAGGCTGTGCTCAATGCAACCTAAGTACCCAACTCTCGCTGCATAGACCTCCAAAACTGCGAAGTAAACTGAGTGCCCCTATCTGAAATGATGGAAACTGGGACACCATGAAAACGAACAATCTCCCGGATATAGATATCTGCCAACCACTCTGAAGAATAGGTAGTACACACATGAATGAAGTGCGCGAACTTGGTCAGCCGATCCACAATCACCCAAATAGCATTGAACTTCTTCAAAGTCCGTAGGAGTCCAACTACAAAGTCCATGGTGATCCGCTCCCACTTCCACTCTGGAATATCCATCTGTTGAAGCAAGACACCCGATCTCTGACGCTCATATTTTACCTGCTGACAATTGAGACACCGAGCTACAAATCCCATAATGTCTTTCTTCATTCTCCTCCACCAATAATGCTATCTCAGATCCTGATACATCTTCGTGGCACTCGGATGAATGTAATACTGCAAGCTATGGGCCTCCTCCAGAATCAACTCCCGAAGCCCTTCCACATTGGGCACACATATCCGACCCTATATCCTCAACACCCCATCATCTCCAATAGTCACATCTCTAGCATCATCGTGCTGAACCTTGTACTTAAGGACAAGCAAATGAGGATCATCATACTGGTGCTCCCTGATGCGATCATATAAGAAAGACTGAGAAATCACACAAGCCAATACCCGACTGGGCTCCGAAATATCTAACCTCACGAACCGATTGGCCAAGGCCTAAACATCAACTGCAAGAAGTATCTCCCCAATTGGAATATATGCCAAACTCCCCTTACTCACTGCCTTCCTACTCAAGGAATCGTTTACTACATTAGCCTTTCCCGGATGGTACAATATAGTAATATCATAATTCTTTAGCAACTCCAACCATCTCCGCTGCCTCACATTGAGATACTTCTGCTTGAACAAGTGCTGCAGGCTACGATGATCAGTAAACACCTCACAAGACACACCATACAAATAATGCCTCCAAATCTTCAACGCGTGA
This sequence comes from Nicotiana tabacum, assembly GCF_000715075.1. Taxonomy (NCBI): domain Eukaryota; kingdom Viridiplantae; phylum Streptophyta; class Magnoliopsida; order Solanales; family Solanaceae; genus Nicotiana; species Nicotiana tabacum. The sequence continues at coordinate 110,324,239 of NC_134087.1, read as the reverse complement.
ACAATGGCAGCCAACTCCAAATCATGAACATGGTAGTTCTTCTCATGGGGCTTCAACTGATGAGAAGCATAAGTAATAACTCTACCCTCCTGCATCAATACACACCCAATACTAACTCTCGAAGCATCACAATACACGGTATATGGACCCGAAGCTAATGGAAAAACTAACACTGGAGTTGTGGTCAAGGTTGTCTTGAGCTTCTAAAAGCTCTCCTCACACTTATCCGACCACCTGAATAGAGCACCCTTTTGAGTCAACTTGGTCAAGGGCGATGCGATAGATGAGAATCCCTGAACAAACCGGTGGTAATAACCCGCCAAACCAAGAAAGCTGCAAATCTCTGTGGCTGAGGATGGTTTGGGCCAACTTTGAACTGCCTCTATCTTCTGCGGATCAACCTGAATACCCTTACTGGATACCACGTGCCCCAAGAAAGCCATTGAATTGAGCCAAAACTCATACTTGGAGAACTTTGCATAAAGCTTCTCCTCCCCCAATCTCTGCAACACAATTCTCAAATGCCTTGCATGCTCCTCCTGACTACGCGAGTATACCAGAATATCATCAATGAAGATGATGACAAACGAGTCAAGATAAGGCCGGAACACGCTGTTCATCAAATGCATGAACGCTGCTGGGGCATTGGTCAGCCAAAAAGACATCACCAAGAACTCATGTGACCATATCGGGTCCTGAAAGCTGTCTTAAGAATATCCGAGTCCCTGATCTTCAACTGGTGATAACCTGAACGGAGATCAATCTTGGAGAACACTCTCGCTCCCTGAAGCTGGTCGAATAAATCATCAATACGAGGCAAATGATACTTGTTCTTAATTGTTACTTTGTTCAGCTGCCTGTAATCAATGCACATCCTCATAGTGCTATCCTTCTTTTTCACAAATAGAACCGGCGCACCCCAAGGTGACACACTAGGCCGAATGAACCCCTTATCAAGGAGTTCCTGAAGCTGCTCCTTTAACTCCTTCAACTCCGCTAGTGCCATACGATACGATGGAATAGAAATCGGTTGAGTGCCCGACACCAGATCAATACCAAAATCAATATTGCATGCCCGACAGGTTTGCAGGAAACACATCGGGAAAATCCCTCACAACGGGAATAGAATCAATACTAGGAGTCTCTATACCGACATCACTCACAAAGGCTAGATATGAAAGACAACCCTTCCCAACCATACGATGGGCTTTCAAGAATGAAATTACCCTACTGGGAACATAATTAGTCGAACCACGCCACTCAATCCGTGGAATACCTGGCATAGCCAATGTCACTGTCTTAGTATGATAATCCAAAATAGCACGACAGGGAGATAGCCAATCCATTCCCAATATAACATCAAAGTCTACCATACACAATAACAACAGATGCACTCGGGTCTCTAGACCCCAATAGTCACCACACATGATCGGCACACACGGTCTACAATAACAATATCGCCCACCGGAGTAGATACATGAACAGGTGAAACAAGAGACTCACGGGGCGTATACAAATAACGAGCAATGTATGATAACACATAAGAATAAGTGGAACATAGATCAAATAATACAGAGGCATCTCTGTGGCAGACTGAGACAATACCTGTAATAACAACATCGGAAGTAATAGCATTGGGTCTAGCTAGAAGTGCATAGAAACGGGCCTGACCGCCACCTGATCGACCTCCCCCTCTAGGGCGATCCCTAGTTTACTGACCTCTACCCCTAGCTGACTGGGTGGGTGGTGGTGAAGTAACTGGTGCTGAAGCAGATAGCTGACTCCTCTACTGAGATAAACCCGCAAGACAACGAGGACACTACCTCCACATATGACCCATCTTTCCACACTCATAGCAACTCCCAGGTGCTGGAGACGGGTACTGAAGGGAACCCCTAGCACTAAAATGACTAACAGATGCACCTGGCATAGAAGAGCCCTGAACTGATAGAGCATGGGACGAACTCTGAGCTGGAAGGGCACTGAGTGACGACTAGCCTTAATGAGAACCGTGAGAACCATGGCCCGATGATGCCCTACGATAACCTGGGCGAGCTGGCTGAGCATGCCTGAATAGACGGCCTCTACCGTGCTGAAACTGACCTCTCGAAGGAGCACCACCATAACTACCAGATTCTCGAGGCCTCTTGGCCTCCCTCTCATCTCGTTCCTGGCGATGAACTGACTCAATCTCATGAGCAATGTCAACAACCTCCTCAAAAGTAGCACCAGACACCCTCTCCCTTATCATGAGAATACGAAGCTGATAAGTGAGGCCATCAACAAACCTCCTAATCCTCTCTCTATCTTTTGGAACCAACCAAATAGCATGACGAGTTAACTTTGAGAACCTCATCTCGTACTGTGACATAGTCATCTCTCTCTGACGTAATCATTTGAACTTCCTTCGCCGCTCCTCTCTACGAGATTGCGGCACATACTTCTCCAAAAAGAGAACGGAGAACTGCTGCTAGGTAAGGGGTGCAACAACAATAGGCCTAAGCGTCTCATAAGCCTCCCACAAAGTGAAGGCAGCTCTAGAAAACTGAAAAGTAGTGAAAGCAACCCCGCTGTTCTCCAGAATACCCGATGTACGAAGAATCCTCTGATACTTGTCCAAGAAACCCTGGGTATCCTCGCCCTCTACACTACCAAAAGTCAGAGACTGAAGTCTACCAAACCTCTCCAACCTGCGCTGCTCGTCCTCTGTCATGGAAGGAGCTACATAGTCCTGAGCAGCTGCAACCGGCTAGGTTGGATGTGCCCCCGGCGTCTGAAGACCCTGCACGACCTGCTCAGGTGTGCGAGCGGTGGGAGTCTGAGTGCCTCCCCCCCGCCTAAGAAGTAGCTGCGGTTGTAGTAACTGAGACCGCCTGAGCTAGGCCAGTGCATACTAATAGAATCTAAGCCAAGGCCTCCTGAAGAACCCAGAATCACAATGGGCACAACTGGTGCCTGAGCTGGTGCTGCTGGAGCGTCCACAATTGGGACCTGATCCTGAACGGGGGCGGCTGGTGGATTTGCAGGTGCTTCCCTAGCTGCTATGCGGGCCACACCCATGCCCTTACTGCGATCATGACCGGATCCTCGGCCTTTAGTGTCCACAGCTGGTGGTACCGGTAGTTGTCCATACTGACCGGTAGCACGTATCCTCACTATTTGTGAGAGAATAGAATAACAGAAGTTTAGTACTTGGATCAATAGATTCGCACGATAAGAATTTCAAGGATATAAATTTTTTCCTAAAGGTTCTGCAGCCTTTCGAGGATAAATACAGACGTCTCCGTACCGATCCATGAGACTCTACTAAACTTGCTCATGACTCGTGAGGCCTATGTAACCTAGGCTCTGATACCAACTTGTCACGACCCTAAACCCAGACCCATCGTGATGGCACCTCTCGTGAAGACAAGGCCAGTCGACACAACACCCAATTCATTTTAAGTAATTAAAGTAACACAATATAAGTCTTTAACATGATTAAATCTCAAATAAACAATGAAACGGTATAATTTACGGAATAGACACAGCTCGACATCGGGGTGTCACTGGTCATGAGCATCTAACACAAGTCTAGGAATATGGGAAGAGGGACTACACCGTCTATTACAAAACCCAGTACAAGAGAAATGAATAATGATAAGAGGGAGAAACACTGGGCTGTGAACGCCGAGCAGCTACCTAGTAGACTCCGAAAATCTGCTGGAAGTTATCAACCCTTGCTAGCGGGACTTGAAGCTCCTGAATCTGCACACATGGTACAGGGAGTAAAGTAAGTACTCCAACTCAGTGAGTAATAACAATAAATGGATACTGAGCGATAAGAAATCACGTAAAAACACAACAACATGCTATAAAGAGGTAGAGTAAAACCAATAAAGTGCAATAAAACAGTGAAATCTCTATAAATACCTTAGTTCAGTATAAGCTTCATTAAAACATCTTTTTAACAGTTAAGCAAGTAAATGCAAGGCATCTAAAAAAGATAAACACATAAAAATCCGTCCCTCAGGCACAATGTCAACAGAATCATCCCCTCGTGCAATAACACAGAACAACACCAGCCCCTCGGGCTATATCTCATATCACAATCGGTACTCACACTCAGTGGGGGTGTACAGACTCTGGGAGGGGCCCCTTACGGCCCAAGCGCAATATCAAGCCATCTCGTGGCATAATCAAATAGGCTCTCGGCCTCATATAAAGCTACCTCGTGGCGTACAAATTAGGCCCTCGACCTCATAATCATAAATAAGTGTATCACTGCTGCAGCGTGCAGCCTGACCCAAAAGTATCCTCACAACACAGTCCCTCGGCCTTACTCAGTCAGAAATCTCTAAATGCCACTCGGGCACAGTAAAAATTGTGATGCTCAGCCCAAAATATTATTTAAAGTATTAAAACAGAGTAAACATGGCTGAGTTATGAAAACGATATAATATAGCATGACTGAGTACATATATTGAAATTAAGACAGTGAGGATTCCAAATAATTGGCACGAGGCCCAAAACAGGCATTCAGCCCAAAACATGATGATAGCAAATAGTTTCCAATCAAATACGCGGTAAAATAGTCATCGGGATGGACTAAGTCACAATCCCCAACAGTGCATGACCCTACGCTCGCCATCTAGCATTTGCGTCACCTCAATATAGCACAACGATGTGAAATTCAGGGTTTCATACCCTCAAGACAACATTTACAATCATTACTCACCTCAATCCGGTCCAAACTCTAGCCCGCGACGCCTTTGCTCCTCGAATTGGCCTCAACTCGCATCGAATCTATCCAAAATTAGAATCACGACATCAAAATATTCTAAGGGAACAAAGCCCATGCGAGAATAATTAATTTACAACATAAATCCCGAAGTTAACCAAAACCGGACCCCCGGGCCCGCGTCTCAGAATTCGATAAAATTTACATCAATAGATTCCTTATCTCCCCACGAGTTCATATATATCAAAAGTCCCAAAATCCGACCACAAATGGCCCCTCAAATCCTCAAGTCAAGGTCTCCAATACCAAACCCTAATACCCAATTTTTAACCCTTAATTTTCATTAATCTTAGACTAAATCAGTGAAATAATGTCTTAGGATCGATTATTAGGTTAAAAAATCTTACCTCCAGACGTTATACCTTGAATCCCTCTTCAAAATCCCCTCCTTAAGCTCCAAAACCGACTTGAAATGGTGAAGAACAACTCAAAAATCACGAAGGAATTCTTTTATACCTTCTGGACCAGACTTTTCGCACCTGTGGTCCATCCACCACATCTACGGTGTCGCTTCTGCGGTCCAAGGTACCGCATCTACGGTTTTCACTTATGGGCCAATATCCGCATCTGCGATGCACTGCCTGCACCTGCGCTATCGCAGGTGCGCTCCCCTTACCGCTTCTGCAGTTCCAGCTGATCTACCTCTTGGCCGCATCTGCGGCTCCCTCTACACTTCTGCGAGCCCGCACCTCCGGTCCCCTAGCCGCAGGTGCGGTTATGATAGTAGACTTAGCTTCAGCTACTGCATCCAACTTCCAAACTTTCCGCCAACCATCCGAAATCACCCCGAGGCCCCTGAGACCTCAACCAAAAGCACAACCAAGTACTATGCCACTATCCAAACTCATACCAATCTTCAAAACACCTCAAACAACATCGAATCAACCAAATCACATCGGATTCAAGCCTAAGGTTCTTAAATTCTTCCGAATTATGCTTTTGATCAAAAAGTCCTCCAAACCACGTCCGAATGACTTGAAATTTTGCACACATATCCCAAATAACACAATAGACCTACTACAACTCCCGAAATTCCATTTCGACACCTATATCCAAATCTCACCTATCAACCAGAAAATACCAAAATTCCAATTTCGCCAATACAAGCCTAAATCTACTCGGTGACTCCAAAACATATTCCGATGATGCTCCTAAGTCCCAAATCACCTTCTAAAGCTATCCAAACCATCGGAACTCACATCCGAGCCCTTTAACACATAAGTCAATATCTGGTTGACTTTTCCAACTTGAGCTTACTCAAACGAGACTAAGTGTCTCAAACCTTACCAAAATTATTTTGAATTTCAACCGACTAATCCGATACCACATAACACGGATAAACAAAGCACAAAGACATACGGGCCTAATAGGCCAATATAATCATTTATAAACTCAAAACATAGGCCGAAAAGGCCGTACAATCTTTCACGTATACGACATATGTCTACAAGCCTCTAAGAGTACATAAATGTCATAAAGGTCGGGATAGAGTGTCGCCATACCAAAGAATACACGTCTAAATCATACTAACCAAACGAGCAACTTCGAAGAAAATGGAGCGCACCAACATCTTCCATTGAGCTGATAGCCTACTTGGAGGGCTCTCGACCTGTCTATCGGAAACTATGGGCATGAAACGCAGCGTCCCCAGGCAAAAGGGACGTCACCACGAATATTGTACTGAGTATGTAAGGCACATAAATAAATACATAAGAGACATGGAAGAAATATAGAATATATGACTCAACCTGTAAGTCTGAATAACTTTCTGAATCATAAATTACTTTTAGCGTCATGCATAAGCGTATGAATGTCATGTCGTGCATAAGTACATGTTTCATAACATCGTCAGCCTCTGAGGGCATCCCATCATATCATATCGGCCACTGTGGGCAACGTCATCATCATATACCAGCTGATCAGGTGGTGGTGCGTATATAACACCATAACCTTTCCCATATTCCATATACATATATATACATACATATATATGCATATATAACACCGTTTGAATCATATTTCAGCCACTGTGGGCAACATCATCATCATATACCAACTGATTAGGTGGTAGTGCGTATATAATGCCGTAACCTTTTTCCATATCCCATATACATATATTTACATATATACGCGTATACAATGCCATCTGGTCATGGGTCAATGCACGTGAATGCAATGCATGAAAAGTACCTTAATAAAATCTTTCAGAATGTCATAAGACCATTTTGCTTTTGAGTAATATCATAAAGTAAACTCTTTTCAACTTTCGTATTTTTCTGAGACCCATGAACAGATGATAAAATATTACGACACATGGAAATTCAAGAACATAGATATCTCTAATACTTCTAATAATAGAGTCATTTATGGAATTTGTGCATTTGCACGTTTCGTTCGTATCGTATGGATCATGCCAAAATAAAGAAGAGATAGCCTTAACATACCTGGAGTAGGAAAAATCCGTGTACTTAATATAATTGACTCGAGATAAAACCATTTGAGAGACGTATCTTATGATTAATTCTCCGATCGCAATTGCACTACTGTTGCACATAAAGGCTTTATATGCTCTGCCAATACTGCTAATCTCTTTCTTTTCCACCTCAATAATGTATAAGCATTTATAAGATGGCTTATTGCTCTCCACTTCCTCAATAGAAAAATATTTTGCATGTCTATGCACTTGCCACTTTATCAAAGCTAGAATACAAATCAACATGTGTTTCCTATATAAGAGGGAAAATTAATGACTTCATATACAAAATGATGGACTGAAATGTCAAAGGGATGCTTTTCACCTTGTCTTTATAAAGGTTTTTGTTAAGGACATCCTTAAAAGACCAAGAAAAGATAACATGTATAAGGCTCTTTTCATGAAGAATGACTTCATTCTCATCATCAACCTCCATTTCTATCATACCACAACGGTACTCAATAAGCGCCAAACCTAACCTCGGTCGGGTAGTGACGAGGGAAGTCAGTGCCCTACTGAAGTTAAATGAAATACAAGATATAACAGTGTAAAAATAAGACAGTATAATAAGTGCAACAGTAAGGTGTAGCACAGAATAGAAAGAACATCATCAACTACTATAGAGGTAAAGTAAACACAGAGAGAAAATACAGCTCAACACAAAAATAACAACCAGGGATCTCCCAGGATACTGTCCTATAGTCCCAAATATAAATATCCAGTGGATCTCCCGGGATACCGTCCCGTAGTCCAACTCATAATGCGAGGGGATCTCCTGGAATACCGATCCGTAGTCCCAAATATAAATACTCAGTACATGGGGGAATCTACCGGGTGCAGTCCCATAGTTCCAATATAAATGTATAGCGGGATCTCCCAGAATACCGTTCGGTAGTCCCAATGTAAACATACAGGGGGATCTCCCGGGATACCGTCCCGTAGTCCCAAAGTAAACACACAGCAACAACAACAAGAATACACAGTTCAATTCAAATTCCATACCAAGGTAAAATAGGTATTTCTAGCCTAGCATGCTGCACATAATCCAAATAAGGCAGTATGAGCAAGTAAAGTAATTAAATCAATTAGACATACTTTCCTAAGCTAAAAACAAGCTTAAATTGCAAGTAGTATAAAGAGGAAAAAGAGAAACATAATTCTAATTACTTAATGAAAACCGGATTTTCAACAATTAGCACAAGTACGCACTCGTCACCTCACATACAAGGCATTTCAAATATCAATAATACCAAATCCTAAGGGGAGTTCCCCCGCACAAGGTTAGGAAAGCCACTTACCTCGAACCGGCTCAAAATTAAACCCGAAATCACGTTATTGCCACGAGTACTCGACTCCAAATGGCCCAAATCAATTCAATTCAATTGCATAATGTAAATAACACTTCAAGTAACTAATTCTACAAATAAATTCTAAGCTAATACGTGAAAGTTGGAATGATAACTGCTGCGTCCAAAATAGGGCTTAGCAATAGCAGTGATTCTTAGAATAATTGTTTTGTATTAAGGCCAACCATTTACTTGCCACCTAGCCAAAATGACTAAGAGTCATTTGGTTAAGGATTGGCTTGTTGCCACGTGGAGGGTGGGGTGGGGATTCTAAATCTTTATCTACTAATTTATTATTGAATTAGGTAATATCCCGCTATCCGGTAATTAACCAATTATCCGCATAATTTAAAAATTATCACAAATTACTTAAAATTCTATTTATTTTCAAAATACTTCATATATACTTTATATATTACACTACCGTGGTCATATGGTACCTTGCATGGTAGTAGTCCATAAATACCGAGTATTTTAGCTCGGGCCGCATTTTATCCCAAAATGCCAAACTTCGACAAAATTCTTTTTCTTTGACTTGCTCCCCCTTTCACCTTTATGAATTTACTAATCTCTTGTGAAATAGAATAATCCTTATAATCCCCAAATAGTCTTTTCCTTGGACTGATGTCTATTACCTTACGACAAATTCAACATAAAATACTGCAGGGTGCAATATCGTCGTAACTTATTACTGCGAAGCGTAATATCACCGTAATGTAATACTGTCGGGTACAACACTATCGTAACTTAAAACTGCAGGACGTAACATCAATCGTAATATATTACTGCAGAGGGTAACATCATCGTAACATAGTATTGTAGAGCATAACGTCGACGTAATACTGCAGGGTGTAACATTATTCCCCCCTTTGGAACATTCGTCCTCGAATGTTGACTGATGCACTTATCATTTTTATAACTTATATCTTCCGAATACTTTAGAACTTCCCTCGCCATCTAGGAGACTGTTCTGTGAATGAGTCCAAAGTCCAGGGCATTCCCCCCTTAGGCCTCCTTCTCACACCAGAACTTATAGTCGGAATCCTTCCAATCTCGTAACTATTGCTACCATTCATCATGCAACCTGTACAATTTTGACCTTGTAAGTGAGCCCAATCTCTAGGCTTCATATGTAGAGCTTGATAAGATGTCCCTTTGGGCATCATTAGCTTTACTACCTCTAAGTAGGCTATATTATACCAAAATTCTTACTTTGATCTATCGATACCGAGGTCTGCAACCGAACTTCAGGTTACTCTCATTACTTATCACATATGCATAATGCTAAATCCTTTAACGTTCTTCATTACTATTCATCTTAAGACTGATGGCCCAACTTCAGCTCATACTTTGCAATTCATATCCATCCATTGTTGATTCACCTCAATGTTGATCTACAACCATCCATTGATAACTTGAAATTTCTGACGTAATGTATTGCACTAGGGTTTACGTTATATTGTGGAACATTTGAAATGATTTCCGTAATCATATTTCATAGTGTCTCAATGTGATTCACCTTGTGGGGGTATCCTAATTTCATGCTGCCAGCGAAATCTTTTCTCATTCTTTTTTTTTTTTAAATCTTTATTCAATCGAAGTCCCAAACGTCATCCTATTCGTGTCACAATTATACCCTCATTTTATTACCAGGTCAGCATTTCATTCCTTCTAAATGCTATTAATCTTATACTCCTTTGAATTCATTAAGGCTATAGTGAGCTTTGTATAACATAGAGAAACTGTCTGCTTTTCCTGTTTTTATGGGCTTAATCCTAAAGACTTATCCATTCTCGTCACCTTTTCACTTGCCTTTCCTCATCCTTACTCATGTTTCCTTAAAACTTTGTCGCTCTACCATACTTTTAACTTGCGACATATACATATACATTTATAAACTTTCCTTCGACTTGTTTGCACAATAGATTTCTTTATGTTATTCTGGAACGTCAAGCGAGACATCACATCGTCTCTAACTTTTCTCTATTCTCTTAACTTGATCTCTCAGTACTTAGAAACCATAGGCTGGAAGACTTGTCGCCGACGATGCCTCTATCATTCCCGGTTATTGGATCCCTGTGCTTATAACCTTCTATCCGAAGTATGGACTATTTACAACTTTTTGCATTTGAGTAGCTCGTACATTGTTCAATTTTACCTTACTTAAAATCTCGTATCATATCTTTTATCTCCTTCATAACCTCCCTTCCACCTAGGTGTAATTCACGTCCATAACTTGAAGCTTTATTATAATACTCGTACCTTTGGTACATACACAATCCGGTGAGAGCTTCGTACTGACTTCTTATGAGGCTGGTACTACTTCTAACTGGCTTCCTTGTAGAGCCATTATAGATTATGGTTGTTGTTTTATTTCCCTTGAACATCTAATATTAAGAGTGGTTCTGTTATGTTTTCCAGCACAACTTCTATATTTTTTCTAGGTCCAATAATCAGACTCCTAATTTACTTAGATGATGTAATTCTTTAGTTTCCTCTTCTTTCTGATCAGCCTTTACGTAGGCTTAATCTATCTTCCGATCTGTGGTTCATGGTATCAGTTATTACCTTAGCCTTTCATGGGCGTTATGGAATATCCATGATACAATCTTCTAACAATTCAATTCTTTGTCTATGCCCTGGTCTTAATTCTTTCTTTTAACTTATACCGGAATCTTCTATGGTTGTATGATTGTCAACAAATATGCTGCCTAGATAATGCTAAAAAATCTTGAGTGTATCCATAACGTACTAACTCTGGATCATTGATCAAATAATTCTTTTGTTCTATCTTAGCTTTCTTTCAACGTAAGCTATTACTTTTCCTGGTCTTTCTGCCCCCTCGTTGCATCCATACTTAGCTTATCTTAGTGCCCACACTTGCCAGAGTCTTTATACAACTCATATGATCTCGAATATTACTTTTAACTCTTACTTCCCGTTCATTAACCATGTTAGGTGTCACTTTCCTTTGGAATGCTTACAATGTTGTTGCGAGATTGTTGTTACACGACCATTTTCCTCTTTAGGTTGTTGTGCTTAGGTTGAAGCCTTCTTTCTTATCTCCTCAGCTAGTCTTTCATTGTAGTACTTAGGGATAACCCTTGACTCTCGTAAAGTTGTGAGCTTATTGCGGACCTTTTTGATGTCCTTACTTGCCTATAATCATCTGTAATTTCTTACTTCCATGCCCTTGTACTTGTATGGTCGCTTCTGAACTGATATTTTGACTGCCTTCCTAGTGACACTTTCTTTTATCCCCGTAACACTCATACGGTACCTTTAACTACCCCAACTCTTGTTTTAATCTATCTCAAGTATTATAATGATATTCTCCAAGGCTGAATTCTCCATGTTGGGTTCTACTATGTTTATCTTACACGATCTGATGACTCGTCTATAACCTCCAGTTTCGCCATAACTGAGATCTTCCTGACTAACTATTAACTACTCGTTGGCCCATTCTCATATCAATAATCCTCGTAATCTTTCTTGGGTTATTTACTTTGTCTTAAATTACGTCTCACACTGGCTCCTTATTTATTAATAACAGCTCGGGCATGAACCTTTACTCCCTCTCCTTGACGTCGTGCTTGCACAATATTCTTGAATCGTAGCGTATCTATAAGATTTGGATAAGTGCCATCTCATTCCTCTTTCATTTATCGCATTCTTCCTTTACCATTTCGTAGTCACTAGAACCACTTAATTCTGACTTAATGCCACATCACTCCATATTCCCCCCGTTAGGGGTGTACTAAGAGCTGAATCCATGAGGATCTACCTATAGATATTTTAACTCTTCATCTTTGGCATCCTTTCACATCGTCGATGACCCTTACTCGCCTTACGATAATCCTTATGTACCAAGGATAACAAAATTCCTTGCTCACAATGGTGACACTTACTGTAACTGGCACATACATTCCCTTAAGCTTAACTTTGCTCCCCTTGCTTGCTTTAGGGAAGCGTCTTTCTGAATGACCATTCTCTGAATTTCTCATGAATCTTCTTTTGTCATCCATTCTATTATTGGCGGAACAAAATCTGAAATTCTTATGATGGTGACTATCATTAGTCACTCAGTCCCTAATTCATGCTTAGTTTATCTTGTTCACCAATCCATACTGGTTCTATTACTCCGGGGTCTAACTTTTCCTCTTGGTAACCACGCTAGAGTTACGAACTTATTTCTTGAATGAGGACATGATTGTATGGCCTATACTCTTTTTTGTCATAAGGCCTGTCACTTCTCATTTCTTCTTTCACTTAACTATAGATTTTGTAATGCTGTCATCTTTTGATCTACCGTCATCATCCATGTATCACATCTTACTCATAATGCCTCATTAACTCTTTTCTTATTTCCCGCTAACATTTATGCCTATCACTTTATTCTGAAAACTTGAACGAGACATTCTTTTGCTTTTAGCTTCCCTTTGCTCCATCCAATGGCTCTTCAAGTTGCTTAACGTTCTCACTTTACTAGGGACACGAGCCATACTAAGGTAATATTTATCCCTTCAAGGCTTATAGTGCATGTCTTTGTAGTACTCATATCTGGCTGCACTATTTCAAAGTGCACCATCTGGGTGTCTCATAAAGAGATTTATTAGCATATTTGCAACATCATTCGAAAATGTCAACGGACGCAAACAATTCATCTATCATATCTTCTTATACTACTTCTATTAATCCCATAGGGCATATCTAGAATGGATGCGACCAATTGTATATACCTCTGTTACTATTGAATATAACTCAAAAATCTTATGTTCCTCTGCCTCAATTTTAAACGCTGTTAACCTTCATTAACTGGGCACCTCATACCCTTCTTCATCTTGCTTCTTCTGCTTGTGGCAACTTGTATTTATCTTCTTAATCTCTCATTGTCTTTCACCACAAAAATGGATAGACATTCTTTCCCTAAGGCTTCTTATCAAGAAGGTTACACCTTTCAGTACACCCATGATTTGCTAAAGACCTCACATTTACTTATCATGAGCAAGATGCAAAATCGAGTTCCTCAAAATCAACAATTCCACAGCGATATCTCTTATCGATCGTCTTTCTGAATATAGGCATCGTCTTATTACGAATAGAAGTTCGGGACTTAAATTCTTATAACTGAGCTCTACCACACGATCTAGAATAAGAAGAAAGAGTGACAATCCTAAATGCGTTGTAGCCTCCTGCTTATAAGTGTGATGCACGACACACCCATAAACAAGACTCTACTAGACACGGCTTGTAGATTCCCTAGGATAGAACTGCTCTGATACCACTTTTGTCACGACCCAAACCGATGGGCCGCGACGGGCACCCGGTACCTTACTCAACCGAGTACCAACGTAATGTATCTTTCTTATTACATCATTATATACACATGACATACGGGCCTAATAGGCCAATATAATTATTTATAAACTCAAAACATAGGCCGAGAAGGCTGTACAATCTTTCACATATACAACATATGTCTACAAGCCTCTAAGAGTACATAAATGTCATAAAGGTAGGGATAGAGTCCCGTCATACCAAACAATACACATCTAAATCATACTAACCAAACAAGCAACTCCAAAGCAAATGGAGCGCACCAACATCTTCCGCTGAGCTGATAGCCTACTTGGAGGGCTCTCGACCTGTCTATCGGGACCTACGGGCATGAAACACAGTGTCCCCAGGCAAAAGGGACGTTAGTACGAATAATGTACCGAGTATGTAAGGCACATAAATAAATACATAAGAGACATAGAAGAAATATAGAATACATGACTCAACCTGTAAGTCTGAATAACTTTGTAAATCGTAAATTACTTTTAGCATCATGCATATGCGTATGAATGTCATGTCATGCATAGGTACATGTTTCATAACATCGTCAGCCTCCGAGGGCATCCCATTATATTATATCAGCCACTATGGGCAACATTATCATCATATACTAGCTGATCAGGTGGTAGTGCATATATAATGCCATAACCTTTCCCATATTCCATATACATATATATACATACATATATACTCGTGTATAACGACAATCATATTTCAGTCACTGTGGGCAACATCATCATCATATACTAGCTGATCAGGTGGTGGTGCATATATAACGCCGTAATCTTTTCCCATATCCCATATACATATATTTACATATATACGTGTATATAACGCCATCTGGTCATGGATCAATTCACATGAATGCAATGCATGAAAAGTACCTTAATAAAATCTTTCGGAATGTCATAAGACCATTTGCCTTTGAGTAATATCATAAAGTTAACTCTTTTCAATTTTCGTATTTTTCTGAGACCCATGAACAAATGATAAAATATTATGACACATGAAAATTCAAGAACATAGATATCTCAAATACTTCTAAGAATAGAGTTATTTATGGAATTTGTGCATTTGCACGTTTCGTTCGTATCGTATAGATCATGCCAAAAGAAAGAAGGGATAACCTTAACATACCTGGAGTAGGAAAAATTCGTGTACTTAATATAATTGACTAGAGATAAAACCATTTGAGAGACGCATATGATGATTAATTCTCTGATCGCAATAGCACTAATCTTGCGCATAAAGGCTTTATATGCTCTGCTATTACTGCTAATCTCTTTCTTTTCCACCTCAATAATGTATAAGCACTTATAAGATGGCTTATTGCTCTCCACTTCCTCAATAGAAAAATATTTTGCATGTCAATGCACTTGCCACTTTATCAAAGCTAGAAGACAAATCAGCATGTGTTTCCTATATAAGAGGGAAGATGAATGACTTCATATACAAAATGATGGACTGAAATGTCAAAGGGATGATCTAGGTTTTTATTAAGGACATCCTTAAAAGATCATGAAAAGATAACATGTATAAGGCTTTTTTCATGAAGAATGACTTCATTCTCATCATCAACCTTCATTTCTATCATATTTTTAAAGTTGGAACGATAACTGCTGCATCCAAAATAGGGCTTAGCAATAGCAGTGATTCTTAGAATAATTGTTTTGTAGTAAGGCCAACCATTTACTTGCCACCTAGCCAAAATGAGTACGAGTCATTTGGTTAAGGATTGGCTTGTTGCGACGTGGAGGGTGGGGTGGGGATTCTAAATCTTTATATACTAATTTATTATTGAATTAGGTAATATCCCACTACCCGGTAATTAACCAATTATTCGTATAATTTAAAAATTATAATAAATTACTTAAAATTCTATTTATTTTTAAAATACTTTATATATTACACTACCGTGGTCATATGGTACATTGCATGGTACTAGTCCATAAATATCGAGTATTTTAGCTCGGGCCGCATTTTATCCCAAAATGCCAAACTTCGACAAAATTCTTTTTCTTTGACTTGCTCCCCCTTTCACCTTCATGAATTTACTAATCTCTTGTGAAATAGCATAATCCTTATAATCCCCAAATAATCTTTTCCTTGGACTGATGTCTATTACCTTACGACAAATTCAACGTAAAATACTACAGGGTGCAACATCATCGTAACTTATTACTACGAAGCGTAATATCATCGTAATGTAATACTGTCGGGTGTAACACTATCGTAACTTAATACTGCATGACGTAACATCAATCGTAATATATTATTGCAGAGGGTAACATCATCATAACATATTACTGCAGAGCATAACATCGACGTAATACTGCGGGGCGTAATATGGGCGAACAGATGTAGACTCGAGGCCTGATACCATCCAAGAGATAGAGGAAAATGAAAACATCAAAACAATGATTGAAGAATTGGAGGCTGTAGTACTATTTGCACCTCAGCCTGAAAGGAAAGTCTACATTGGGGCCAACGTAAGCCTAGAAATGAAAGGTAAGTTGGCTAAATTTTTGAAAACTAACGTGGATTGTTTTGCCTGGTCCCATTTTGATATGATAGGAATACCTCCGAAAGTGATGACCCACAAGTTAAATGAAGATCCATCATACTCACCTATCAAACAAAAGAAAAGAAAGCAAGGATCTTTCAAAAATTAGGTGATTCAAGATGAGGTGCAAAGACTTTTAAAAATTGGGTCCATCCACGAGGTAAAATATCAAAATTGGTTAGCTTATACTGTAGTAGTACCTAAAAAGAATAGTAAGTGGCGAGTTTGTGTAGATTATACTGACCTAAATAAAGCTTGTCCTAAAGATTCTTTTCCATTACCGCATATAGATCAACTAATTGATACTACTGCAGGACATGAATTGTTAAGTTTTTAGATGCATATTCAGGGTATAATCAGATAAAAATGAATCCTATAGATGAGGAGAAATCTTCATTTATAACAGACAGGGGGATTTACTGTAACAAAGTAATGCCATTCTGTCTCAAGAATGCTGGAGCCACATATCAAAGGTTGGCGACCAAAATGTTTCAAGAACATCTAGGGAAAACCATAGAGGTCTATATAGATGATATGCTGGTCAAGTCACAAAAAGCAGGGGATCATATCCAACACTTGTCTGATACATTTCAAATTCTTCGTAAATTTAACATGAAATTTAACCCTGAGAAATGCGCATTTGGAGTTTTGTCAGGTAAGTTCTCAGGATTTCTTGTTTCTAACCGTGGCATTGAAATAAATCCCACGCAGATTAAAGCTATTGAGGAAATTCCTGATACACTAACAAGTAAAAAAGAAGTACAGAGACTGACAAGAAGAATAACAGCTTTGGGAAGATTTATTTCAAAATCATCAAAAAATGGTTCAAGTTCTTTTTAGCCCTAAAAAAGCAGGATCAATTTGAATGGTCTGAAGAATGTCAACAGGTGCTTAAAATTTTGAAAGTATATTTATCAAACCCACCGTTTCTTACAAAACCAAAAGATGGGGAGAAACTACTCATCTACCTTGCTGTTTCAGAAGTAACGGTAAGTGCTGTGTTAGTTCGAGAAGACCAAGGTAAACAGTCTCCGATTTATTATGTTAGCAAGTCATTATTAGATGTTGAAACTCGGTATCCTTATCTAGAAAAACTTGCACTTGCATTTATTATGGCATCTAGGAAGTTAAGACCTTATTTTCAATGTCATCCCATCTTTGTAGTAACCACCTACCCCTTGTGTAATATATTGCATAAACAAGAGTTATCAGGTAGATTAGCCAAGTGGGCTATAGAACTAAGTGAATATGACATTACATATCAACCTAGAACTACAATAAAGTCACATGTTTTAGCAGATTTTGTGGTAGATTTTAGTCAAGGGATACAACTAGAAGTAGAAAAAGAACAACAGGTATTTAACGGGTCTAATCTAGGAACTTAAACCTTATTTACTGATGGTTCATCGAATGTGAAAGGGGCAGGTTTAGGTATTGTTTTGATACCACCCACGAGAGAAACCATACGACAAGCCATAAAATGTCACCCTATTTCTAACAATGAGGCAGAATATGAAGTTGTGATTGAAGGTTTAGAACTGGCACGAGAGCTTGGTATAGAACAGGTCATAATCAAAAGCGATTCACAGCTCATAGTTAACCAAATGCTAGGGACTTATACAGCCAAAGAGGCAAGGATGCAGCAATACCTGGAAAAGGCACGAGATTTGGTCAGACAATTTCAAACTTGGAAAGTCGTGCAGATGCCAAGAGAGGAAAATGTAGAGGCAGATGCCCTAGCTAATCTTGCATTTGATGCAGAAGTAACGAATGATGAAAATACTTCTGTGATTCATTTATTTCATTCCGTACTTGATTAAGACAAAAGCGAGGTAAATTTCAATAATCTAACTTGGGATTGGAGGAACGAGATTGTCAATTTTTTGCAGTATGGAATTTTACCTGAAGATAAGAAAAAGGCCCAAGCACTTCGCAAAAAAGTTGCTCGATACTATTTAAAGCAAAGCAATCTTTATCGTAAAATGTTCGGTGGTCCTCTAATAAGATGCCTTGGGCCTTCTCAAACAGAGTATGTGATGAGAGAAATACACGAGGGACATTGTGGTAATCACGCGAGAGGAAGATCTTTAGTAAAAACCATGATTAGAGCCAGCTATTACTAGCCTAAAATCGAAGAATACACGAAAATTTTATGGCTAAATGTGACAAGTGCCAAAGATACGGTAACAACATGCATCGACCTGCTGAATTATTACATCCGGTCATTGCACCGTGGCCTTTTATGAAATGGGGGATGGATATCGTGGTTGCACTACCGCAAGCTAAAGGCAAGGTAAGATTTTTCTTAATACTCACTTATTACTTTACTAAGTGGGTAGAAGCAGGAGCTTTTATATAGGTACGAGAAAAAGAAGTTAGAGATTTCATTTGGCAAAACGTCATATGCCGATTCGGGGTACCAAAGAAAATCCTATGTGATAATGGCCCACAATTTATAGGCACGCAAATCACAGAATTTTTTCAAAGTTGGCAAATTAAAAGGATTACTTCAATGCCTTACCATCCGGTGGGTAATGGACAAGCTGACTCAATAAATAAAGTCATTATCAACAACTTGAAGAAATTGGAGGAATCTAAAGGCAATTGGCCAGAGGTGTTACCTGGGGTCTTGTGGGCTTATTGAACAACCACAAAAACAAGTACGGGGGAAACACCATTCTCACTTGTATACGGAGCTGAAGCCTTAATTCCAGTCGAGATAGGGGAACCAAGTACGAGATATACACAAGCTACTGAGGAATCAAATGAAGAAGAGATACGAGTAAACTTGGATTTACTTGAAGAAAGGAGGGAAGCTGCATTTATATGGATGGCAGCGCAAAAACAAGTTATGGAGTGATAATATAACCGGAAAGCTCGTCTCAGATACTTCAAGATTGGGGACTTCGTACTCAAGAAAGTTTTCCAATCCACGAGGGCAGCTAATGCAGGAAAGTTAAGTCCAACTTGGGAAGGGCCTTATAAGATTCATGGTATCGCAGGAAAAGGAGCATACGAACTTGAAACACTGGATGGCAAGATTCTACCTTCAAATTGGAATGTTGTTCATCTGAAGAGATACTATTTCTAAGGAAAAGAAATACCCACGGGCAAGTATCCTCATTAATAACTTTTATTTTTGAATTGTTAAAATTTTACTAACGATTTTAGATGATAGGCAAAAAGCTAACCCGCACTAAATGATGAATTACGACCTGAAAGACACATGGAAAGAACATAATTCCCGGTCTAGGGTTACAAATATTCTAATGGAAATTTAAATGGGTTAAGCAGTCATCATCTAAAATCGTACCTCCAAGTCTCGTATATTTTTCCTTTTCAGGAAAAGGACCACGTGGAAGAAATAATCAAGTGCTCGATATTTCATACTTTAAAGCTCAAACACTTGGGGGACTATATAAAATATATATGATATATGTATAATCAAGGCAAAGAAGACTGAAAATAATTAAAGTTCAAGTCAAGCCCAAAAGTCTACTCATCAAGTATATCAAGTTCAGAGCAAAGTCACGAGCCAATAATACAAGCCAATCAAAAAACCTTCATATAGATTTCAAAATCTTATGATGTCTAGGTTAAAGGCAGTAGTTAGCCATGGGTTATAAAAAACCCTTGGATTTTCTTTCCTTTTTGCAAATCTGTTGTAAAGAAAACAGTTACGGAAAAGTAATAGAAGATATTTAAATACATGTAAGATGTTATTTAAATTTGACAAAGTTCAAATGAAAACTTTATCAAAGTTATTTCAAGAAACATGTGTGTTCCTATTTCTTTTCTCGTATATTTACATCATTATGAAGTTGAGATGTCTTCTTCATTAAGTGTCGTATATAAAAGGGCCCTCTTTTATAATTTCATGTTTGATTCAAAGATCCATGAAGTTAACAAAGCATTATTTTAAAAAAAATGCAAAAAGGGTAAGATGAAAACCTATGAATTAAAAACAAGACCTTGAATTTATATAATGAAACAAGGAAAAAAAGAGTAAAACAGAAGCTCAAGATAATTAACTTAAAATAAAAAGTCTTGTAATATTAAGTTTAGACTAAGTATGAACTTAGTCATAAACTGATTGTCATTTTTTACAAATTGCCCCGAAAAGGTTTGGGGACTTGTCATTACCAAAAACTTAACCCCCAAATGGGACTAGGGGTAAAACCACAAATTCCACCAAGAAGAAAAAAAAGGAGTCAAACTTCATAAACTTTCACTGTGGAGAAGAAGAAGAGTCTAAAGCGGTATCATCAGCAATAGAAGGCTCGATTTGATCTGAAGGAGTTGGGACATCCACCAAGCCTACATTAGCTTTAACATACTCAGGAGTATCAGCCATGGGAGAAGGAAAACTTTGGTGTTGCTGAGTTTTCTCAATGGTTTCCTTTATCTTAGCTAACTCAACATCCAAATTAAAACCCTCTTGGCTAGCCTCCACTATGGTATCATGGCGCGTGTTTAAAATAGCCTAACTTAATTCAATAGCAGTTTTTTCCTCAAGAGCTTCATAATCCCTTTCCCATTGGTCAATCTCATTTTTGAGATCTTCATTCTCGGCCAAAGTAGCATCATAAGAAGATTGCAAAGGGGCAAGTGAACTTTCTAAAAATTTGACCTTATCAGAAGACACACGAAGATCCTCTTGGGCCTGGTTGAGTGTCTGAACAAGTTCACCTGCATAAACTTCTTTTTCGTTCAGCAAGGCCCTCAATCCTCTAATCTCTTCGCTGGCTTTGGAGAGTTGCTCTGAAAATGATATCTCAAGGAAATTTTTATCCTTGCCAGCCTGATTTGTAATGACCCGGCCGGTCGTTTTAAGAAATTAACGCCCCGATCCCCTATTAATTATTTTCCCTGTGTTAGTTTCTGCTATTTTTGATTTGCCCGGATGTTTGGTTTTGAGTTTCGGAGTGTTTTGAGACACTTAGTCCCTAAATGAGAGCTTAAGCTTTAAGATTTAGACCGTTGTCAGAGCAGTGTGAAGACGGCCTCAGAATGGAATACCGTTAGTTCCATTAGCTACATTGGGTGATTTGGGCTTAGGGGCGTATTCAGATTGTGTTTTGGAGGTTCATAGCTAATTTAGGCTTGAAATGCCGAAAGTTGAATTTTTGAAGTTTCCGATTTGATAGTGGGATTTTGATCTAAGGTTTGGAATGGAATTCCATAAGTTGGAATAGCTCCGTAGTGTTGAATGTGACGTGCTTGTAAAATTTCAGGTCATTCGGACGAAGATCCAGGAACTTCCACTCAGTCTTATCATCCTTGAGGTGAATCGCTTCTATAGAGACTTTGAGGTATATCTACCGCGTCCGCAGACCGAGAAGTCCCTTTCTATCTTTCTGTAATAGTATAGCCCTTCAGTATTTTCCTTTTGTTTAGACATTTCTGGAGTTAGAGCTTCTTATGTATCTATTAGCTTGTGATTCATAGGGTTCCGAATTTTGGGAAGTGTTAGGTTGAGATTCTTATACTGTTATATGCCAGGCGGCATCTTAAACACTATTTCATTTTGTTATTTCGGTTTTATAATATTTTCCTTCTACAAATTATTCTTTTCCGCATTTGTTAGGCTTACCTAGTCGTAGATATTAAGTGCCATCACGATGGTTCACGGATGACTGAGATCGTGACATGATTGGAAGAAGCTTTCTTAACTGCTATCCCCGATGCCATGACTCTTAGCTGCTGCTCTAAGGTACACTTGCTTTCTTCTAGAACTTCCATCTCAAGATGAAGACTTTCATATTGCTCTTTCCAATTGTCTACTTCACTCGGAAAATTAAGCATTAACTGCTCCGTATGAGAAACCCTCTCCATCATCTCTGTGCCAATAAGTTTGATCTAAAAAAGAAGAAAGGGGTAAGAACCTTAATAAAAAAAAGAATGGAATAAAGCATAAACAGAAGCAAATACCTTCAGTGACGATTGCACTATATCATTCATCCAAGTCAAAAAACTATGACTCTCAAGCTTGGACTTTTCGACTGGACCGATCAAGGGTTTCAACCATACGTCAGCCCGACCTGACTTTTTCAAAAGATTACCATCGGCAGGGACCTCAATGGTAATCTGCTTCATTGCTCCACTTCCACTTGAAGAACCAACCTTAGTACGAGGAATGGTAGTAGTACGAACTGTAGAGGAAGTCATAACAGCTTGGGGCAGAGCAGAAACAGTAGCAGTAACAATTGGCAAAGAACGCACCACAGGGACAGACATGGTAAAGGAGGCAAATGGTACTTCATCGGAAACTAAATCAAAATTTTCACTATCAAACCCACGAGAAAAAAGCTATTCATCAGAGTCACGAGCTGCCGCAGGAGTATCATCATCAGAACTCACCAAGATGGCTTCAACAGGCTCGGTCACGAGAACAGAACGGGGAGGAGTCACTTCATCATCTGAAAAGGCGCGTCTTCTGGCCCGTGGCCTTTTAACCAAGGAACTTCCATCATGTTCCTCTTCCTCCTCAGAATCCTGGGTCGCATCAGCCTTCCTTTTCGATGAAGAACTCAAGATTATCTCTTGAGCTCTTTTCAAAGAAACTCTGCAAGCCGCGACTGCTTCAGCACTTACACCACGTATGGGGAACCCTGATAAAAAGAAGGGTCAAATAAATTCTAAGGGAAAGATGAATGAAAATATGGAAATAAAAGGGATAAAGCATTTACCATGAGTTTTAACCTTCCAACCAAACCTGTGTGAAAGATTTATCCAAGATCTACCTTCCATCGGATCAACAGTCAATAACTTTTCTACTCAACCACGAAAATTGGGAATCTCATAAACAGTTCCCATGGTTACTGAAAAAAGAGAAAGTTCAACAACAGCGGGAAAAATAAACCCTTTCAAAATGGAAAAGAAAAAAAATGAGAGAAAATTGTAAAAGTAAAACTTACGTGCAAAATTCCACTTTTTAGAGAATGGTACATTTTCTTCACCTACTAAACCTACAGTAGGGGCAGCAAGAAATCCGGCATACCAGCCACGGTCCTTGTCATCCTCAGGGCTAACTAACACTCTCTTACTTCTCGCCACTAAAGTAAAGATCCCATGTCGAAAAAGCTAAGGGGAGTAGAGATGGAGCAAATGAAAAAAAAGTTAAAGGCAAATTATCCAATGTTGTTAAGTTCCTTAGACAATCAACAACCCTCCACACAATGGGGCCAATCTGTCCTAGACACACATTGACAAAACGACAGAACTCAATGATAACAAGATCAATGGGGGGTTTAAAATTCAATGTAAATGGATATGTATAAACAAATGAAAATCCAGTCATGTAAGATGTAATTCTTTGGTTTGCATTAGGAATTATGATAGGGAAGTCAGGTCTCCAATGGCATACGGATAATAGAAATTAAACCTTCTGTAATCTGAGAAGGATAAATATCAGCATGATCCAAAGAAGACATAGAAGAAACTTGATTCCTAATCGATTCTCTATCAGAGTAAAAAAATAGTTCAGAAGGGATAATTTCATCTACTAAAGGCTCACGAACTGGTTCACTAGAATCTTTACCTCTAGAAGAAAATCTATGTGAATGAGAACCCCAAGTTCTAGAAGGAGGGGTAGAACCCACTGGAGGTAAGGAAACACCTCGTATAGACGAAGACCCTAAACTACGCAATCTTCCCCCTCTTCTGCTTCTAACAGGAACAAGAGAAAGTTCATCAACAATGGGGACTCTTCGAGGACTAAGGTTTGAAGAAGACATGGCTGAACGAGGAAGAAAACAAGAATGAATATTCTAAGATAAGTAACTTTTTATGAGAAAGACAAAGACAAAAGCTATATTTATATTCAGAAGCAACCGTCAAAGAAAAAGGTGTAATGATGGAAACGTCATAATGGAAACTATCACTTCATAATTGATGAAGCCGCAAAAAAGTCCTAAAAGACGTTGAAGAGTCGCAGATCCAATCAGAAGATGCCACGTGTCACGAGCATTAAATGGAAGTGACATATGAAGCATCAGTTCCAGAGAAGGTATAATGGCGGCAAAAATTCCCGCTTTAATGAGATCCACTTCCAAATATTCTATTGTTGAATAAATGGTAAGTGGGGGGACTATCTGTATTGGGAAAAATCGAGTTACTATATCGAATTAATTATGTGATGACATGTCATGACACATGGATCAGTAAAGGAATGACAGTTGGCGAAGAATAGTTGAAGAGGCACGAGCTTTAACAGACACGGGCAATGATATAAGAAAACCAGAAGGGATGAGTGCTCGAACCTCTTGATAATTTGAAGAAGTATCGGAAGAATGAACCTAGATAGCAAAAGAGTATAGATACGTATTATCGGTAGTTAATGAGCATTAATTACAGGAAACGTTATAGAATCTGTACTGAACAGTTACGATTGCCAAATTATAACGTTACATTAAATGTCATTAATTGTCCATAATAACTCCATTAAGGAAGGAAAGAAACATATTACTTAGAAATAACTATAAAAGTTGAGGAATGAACATTTGTAAGGACATAAAATACTATTGGAATATACTGATTTACTTTGCTTTTTATCCAGCTATTATTTACATCAATTATTCTTATTTCTTTTTAATTATCAGTAACTCGAGTTCTTCTAAAAACAAGCTTTGACCGAAATTCTTATTTTTGGTTAAACAAATCGTACAATCAAACCTATTCTTTAATTGCTTAATCTTTAATATGGGATAATGATGATTATACTTCTCCATATGCAATTGAATACACCACTGTATCGAATAGGAGTAGATATACTACCAGATTATCCAAATTCCTTCTAGGAAAGATTACATACATTGGACAATTTACAATTCAAATAGTAATTGGCTTTTCATTATGACTACTAAGCATTATCAATCATTAGTTCATTATTACCATGATTAACCATTAATCTTACCAGAAATATCACAACAATACATATTCAAAGTATAGGTTACTAAACTACAGCAATCCCATTACCTGAAGCTCTAAAACTCACGCTGCTAACTTCCCACGCAACCAGCGAATTTCGGAAAGAAAATTCTCTTTTTCTGTTGAAATTTCTTTTTTAACAGATATAAGCCTAGTATACCGGGAGAAATTCAAATATTACAAAGATTTACAAGTGGTCGTTCAAAAATAGCCCAATTTTAAAAGTAATAGAAATTTAGTCACTTTTTATGTAAAGATAAATCTGAACAAAAACTCTGTTCAAAATTCGGAAAAATACTCCAGCATAATATACTGGAGTTCCAATATATTATACTGGAACTCCACTCTAATATACTGAAGTTCCAGTATAATATACCGGTCCAGCATAATATACTGGAGTTTGGAGCACCGGTTCTCCAGTCTCTAGTATATTATACTGGAACCAGCAAAGTATACCGGTCCAGCATAATATGCTGGAAGTTCATACGCAGGTACACCGAACTCCAGTATATTATGCTGGACCGGTCTCTATTGCAGCAAAATAGTGGTTATTTTTCATTGACTTGATAAATGCTGACTATTTTTGAATGACCAGTCTTAAAACTGCCTAGACCGTGCTATTTTTACTAGTATACCTAATGTCTGCTAAGAAAATCTCATGTGAGAGCATTAAAAGAGTAGACTTGGCCCACATGTGTGTACCTTTTAAATAATAAACTAAAGTTACTTACTTATAATTCTTAATTTGTACTAATATGTAATTAGCCTTTTACCATAGTATTTGACCCAATAACTATAAATAAAGTTAATTCCAATCCCATAATTAATAAGTACATAAAATATTGAGAGTTATTACATTCTCCCCCACTTAAATTCTCGTTCGTCCACGAACGAGTTAGAATGTATACTTGAAGTATTGAATTACTGCGGGTATTTACTCGACATGTCAACCTCGAACTCCCTTGTAGTTTCATCCATCAAATGTGAGCCACAACACTTTTACTTAAAGCAACATTTTTCGACCTCAAAGTCACATTTCTCTATTAATAGTAGCGATGAACCTCCTTCGTGATTTAAAATTTTCATCTAGTTCTACTTCTTTGGACTGAATTTTATAACTCTCGTCATAAAGGCACACCCTAAACATGGGCACATAAAACACATGTACAGCTAAAAATCCCGAAGGCAAAGCAAGTATATACGCCACTCACCCAATCTGATCCAAAATCTCATAACTCCTTCATAGAAAAATCCTACAAAAAGAATTGTTTACGTATCAGGAGCTCTCAGTCATTATCTTATCTATTGGTATATGATATTTATCTGCTCTAAAAATATGAAATTGTCCTCGTATCCAACATAACCCTTTTCAAGGCTTGAACAAACCAACTAGCAAACGACATGAGCATCTATTTAAAATCTCAAACAATAAGATTTGTATACTGAGTTAGTATGTATGTACGGACTCGACCAAAACCAAATGATTATAAACCACTCACTAGGTAATATATATAGCTGGATAGTGTTGGGTTTGGATACCTATACATTCATATGCCTCTACCATGCTGAAATACATCCAAGCGCCATGACCTCCGAAATACACCAATTTCAAAACCACGATACGAACCTATCAGATCCATCAAAATACCACAACGAGATCGTTTTCACAAAAGTCAAACCTCGGTCAACATTTTCAACTTAAGCTTCTAAAGTGAGAATCACTCATCTAAATTCATTCCGAATCATCCAAAAATCAAATCCGACCATGCACGCAAATGATAATACACAATGTGTACGGTCGAAACCAAAGAGCTCGATTTTGAAGTCTTAAATTGGGCTATGAGTCCGAGTCCGGGGGACTCGAAGTAGGGATCGGACCCGGGTGAAGGATACACACCTCGAGGAAGCAGATCGAAGGCCTGACACGACCTACATCGAGGGCAGTACATTCTCGAGGGCAATCAAGAAAGAGTGGGAATTTTTCAAGGGCACGTGGATCAGGGCATAAATTAAAGGATAAGATTTGTACGAAATGGTACAGGTCCGTACTAGGTTGTTATACACCTATACCAATAGAATTCTTTACGTCAATTAGGGATGTACTATGTTGGGGTTTTCTCCTCCTATATAAAGGGACTCCAATCATTTGTATCTCACATTATTCACTGCAATAGAATATTCTACTCTGCTTTTTTTTTTGTTTTACGTGCTCACCAACTGTTCTTCAGCTTTATTGATTTTACTTTATTATTCATACTTCATTATTCTTAGCTGACATCGAGGCCCCCAAGAAAGTCAAGCTCGAGGTCCACATTGTTATAGCAATACTGGTTTGGTTCATCAATTCTTTTTATCTAAGCTTAATATTACTTGTATATTCACTAGTATTAGAATAAATCACCTATCTTTAAAATCACAAATTACATTTAATTATTACCCCCATTTTTCGAGGTAAACAGTTTGGCATCCACCGTGGAGCTAAGATAATAGTAATTACTTTAGTGCTAGTTTTCTGATAACACACGTAATTCTTCACACTTTTTCTTGTCAAAGATTCTTTGATTTCAGGCTTAATCATGCCTAGAACATAGAATGCACCTATTCACGAGGACGAAGGTGATGGAGAAAACAACGGAATAGGGGTCGGTGTACCACCCATAAACCCTGAGGGAGTGCCAAACGTGGATCCAGTCGATATCAGTTCGCACAACGCTTTAAACGCGGACGCATACACGGACCCTGCAAGGAATGCACAGAGGGAAGCCAGAGCAGGAGGCCAGGAAACACGAGGGATGGGAGAAGGAGAAGTCAGCCTCCAAGTCATATTCGGGATGTTGCAAGCTCAACAAGTCGCCATCGCTCATCTTCAGAGTCAGAACAGAACTCCTAATACCGCCGAACCAGTAAACGCCTGGCACGAGACATCGCTAGAAAGGACCGACGAAAGCGGTTTGGGGACTAACCCCACAATCATGAAAATGCTCGATGAACTGACTAAAAGGATCAAGTTAGGAGAAAAAAAGATAGAAGACAATGATAAAAAGGTGGAAACTTATAACTCCTGGGTAGACTAAATACCAGGAGCGCCTCCAGTTTTGAAAGGTCTAGATGCCAAAAAATTCATACAAAAATCTTTCCCTCAAGTGCGGCTCGAATGCCCATTCCCAAGAAATTTTGCATGCCCGATATACCAAAATACAACGGAACAGCTGATCCTAACGAACATATTACTTCATACACTTGTGGAATCAAAGTAAATGACTTGAATGACGATGAAATCAAGTCAGTATTATTGAAAAAGTTTGGAGAAACACTATCAAAAAGAGCTATGATATGGTACTACAACTTAGCTCCTAACTCAATAGATTCATTCGCTATGTTGGCAGATGCCTTCGTGAAAGCACATGCCGGGCTATAAAGGTGGCCACAAGAAAATCGGACGTCTTTAAAATAAAACAAAGGGATGACGAGATTCTAAGGGAGTTCGTGTCCCGATTTCAGATGAAAATGATGGAATTACCACTGGTCTCCAATGACTGGGCAGTTCAGGCCTATATGTAAGGTTTGAATGAAAGAAGCTCGATTGCATCTCGACAGCTGAAGTAAAACTTGATTGAATATCCTACTGTGACATGGTCGGACGTGCACAATCGTTATCAGTCAAAAAATAGGGTCGAAGATGACTAGTTGGGATCCCCCTCGGGCTCAGTTCATCCTAACAGATTCACAGCCAAGCCCCTAAGGGACACAGACCGAGGATCAAGATTCAACAAAGAAAGATATCAATCGTACGTCGAAGATAGAAGGAACATTTCAAGGTGTAATACACCTCGGAATGATCGAAGAGTAGATCAAGGCCAAAATGCCCGGGGACTCATGGGAAAAATTGGGTTCCACAGGCGCTCGTCGTTGAGGCACTTAAATTGTCAGAATACAACTTTAACATCGATGCCTCGGGTATCGTCTCATCCATTGGCAAAGTTAAAGATACTAGATGGCCCAAGCCCATACAGACCTACCCTTCTCAGAGGAATCCTAACTTAATATGTAAGTATCATGGTACTCACAGGCATATGACCGAGGATTGCAGGCAACTTAGGGAGGAGGTAGCCCGATTGTTCAACGAAGGGCATCTTCGTGAATTTCTCAGTGACTGGGCTAAGAACCATTTTCGAGAAAGAGATGCGAATAGGAAGAATGAGCCAGAAGAACCTCAACAGGTCATTCACATGATCATCGGTGGAGTCGATGTCCCACAGGAACATATATTCAAACATACCAAAGTATCCATCACGAAAAAGAAACGGACTCAGAGCTATGTGCCCGAGGACGCCCTATCGTTCTGTGACGGGGAAGCAGAGGATGTATCCCAGCCTCACAACAACGCCCTAGTAATCTCTATCATTTTAAATGAAGTTCAGAATAAATGTGTTTTAGTGGATCCAGGTAGCTCTGCGAACATATCAGATCGAGGGTCGTGAAATAGCTCGGCTTGCAAAATCAGAATGTACCTGCATCACTAGTGCTGAATGGTTTTAACTTGGCAAGTGAAACAACAAAGGGAGAAATTCTTTTTCCAATAAACGTAGCCGGGACCATACATGACACCAGGTTCCATGTCATCGAAGGCGACATGAGGTATAATGCACTCCTCGGAAGGCCGTGGATACACAACATGAGGGCAATACCGTCGATCCTCCATCAGATGATGAAATTCCCGACAAAGGAAGGAGTGAAAATATTCAATAGAGAATAGCATGCTGCAAAAGAGATGTTTGCAATCGAGGAAGCGGTGCCGATGCCGGAACCCTTGACCTCGAAAAAGTCGAGCCTCAAAGATAAAATAGGTGGCTAAGTAGCAATCACAGCTCCAAGTCTAGACGGAAGCAGGATAAAGAGGTAACCGAAGGTGAAGAAGGGAACTCACTAGCTCCGTTGTACTTGAGAAGCCCGATGCCACCAAGTCAACCGCTCAAAAGAGAGGTACACCTGGGAACGGGATTAACTCTCGAACTCAGGAAAAAACTCATTTAATTTATTATTGATTATATAGATTGCATTGCTTGGCCCCATTCAGATATGACAGAGATTCAGCCTTAAATCACTAGGAAGAGCAGACAAGTAAAACTTCGTCTCAACATCCAGTCAACAGGATGTACGAAGAGCAGACAGGTAAAATAACAAAAGCCTATACTAAGGATATGACTAGTTAGGTCCCTGCATGTAGAGGACCATTTTAATTCATTTCCAGGGAACAATCAACATTTTGGGGCAATGCGACACGAAGCTTAACCTAGAGAAATGTGCCTTCTAAGTTGGCACGAGTGAATTTGTCGGCCCAATGGTGTCAAATCGAGGCATTAAGAATCATCCCCGACCAGGTCAAGGATCTCGAAGATACCATGATCACGGATAGCAAGGCCTCAGAGTCGTTGATAAAGGATCTTAATAGATCAGCAGCTTTCAAAAGCTCGCGATCTCGAAGACACCCCTTCTTACACGAAGGCTGTAGACTTTAAATCATGCGTTGCACTCTTTTTTCCTTGGCTCGGATTTTGTCCTAAATGGGTTTTACCGACATGGTTTTTAACGAGGCAACACCTATATTCTACCTAAGGAATATTCAACAAAGTATTCAAGGCTTCTTTTCGATCAACCTCGAATACTGGGGGGCATCACACTTGGAGGTTATATCCTCGAAGAAAGCAATTAATGCCAAGGAAGGCCTCGATAGGGAATGTTGTAATGGGCCAAACGGTCAAAAGAACCGTGTCCACATAGAATAGTCGAGCCCCCAGTGGCAAAACATGTACGCATGTATCAATTATTTGAAGAAGCATTTTTATTATATCAAACACTTTTTGCCTCAAAGAAGTCCACTACTTTCACATTTAATGGCTCAAGGGACAAAACCCCGAATGCACTCGAATACTGGGGGACTGTTATCGACTATCGACATACTGAGTTATCAAATACTCGAACTTATAAGACCTCAAAGAGGAACATTCGAGCTCACAAGACCTCAAAGAGGCATATTCGAGCTCATAAGACCTCAAAGAGGCATCGCCTTGATATTAAGGCCAAGGCCATCACACTCGGGGACTAAAGGCTATGGCCATATAAAAGACTACGGTCATATAAAAAGGATGTAGCCGAAATAATACGACTCGGAGACGTCCGACTTTTGATATAAATTAAAGGCCTTCAACTATTAAAAAACCGGTTAAATCAGGCTACCATCGGGAAAAGCAGAATATAAAGGGCTTCGATAAATTCAGCCCCCGAAAAATCTAAGGGCTCCGATAAATTAGCCCTCAAATGATCTAAAGGCTTCGATAACACCGGCCTTCGGAAAAACCTTTAGAGGTATTCGATTATGCTTACGCAAATGAAATGACTAATAAGGTTCCGATACGTCGAGCCTTCGAAAAACCTAACAGGTACAAAAATGCATGCTAAGGCATAACTAAATTTAACTAAGTCTTTTAGCTAAAATGAGGAAAAAATTACATAGCCATTTTAAAGGCCGAAACGACCCAACTTAAAGAGCCTAAGGGATGATATGTAAGAGCCTAAGGGACAATCTTAAAAGAGCCTAAGGGCCAATTTTAAAAGAGCCCAAGGGCCGATATATAAGAGCCTAAGGGCCAATCTTAAAAGAGCCTAAGGGCCGATATATAAGAGCTCAAGGCCAACTTCAAAAATTTTAAGAGCCAAAAACTCATAGTTCGAGACTCCACTCTCAATTTGATGTGAACTCAAGGTTCGCATTATCCCGAGCTTACATCGGATCGATGTAAACTTAACTCGAAGATTATTATATCTATCGATAAAGATCTAAGGGTTTATTAAACCCCGAGCCCTAAACCAATCCTCGGATTGATCATTCGAACGAAGTCTTCCATAAATAAAGACAATGCAAAATCTAGCACAAACCAAAGACAAGATAAAAGTCCCCCTCGTATTTCCAAAAGATGATTACAAAAAATATTTATACAAGGGAGGTTTACAAGAAAAAAAAATAAAGTAACCTAAAACTACTTCGGGGTCACATCCTTAGCAGCTGCATCTTCAGGAGTCACATCTTGGAGAGCCTCATCCTCGGGGGATTCATCCCCGTCTCTTTCACTTTCATAGATACTAGCTGAGTCATCCTCACAGGAAAGCAGAGCGACCTCCTCTTCTTCCAAAATGTTCTCCGCTTCAATATCGGCTGAAAGATCGAAGCCGCGAGCATGTAACTCCTCGAGGGTCATCCTCTGGGATTGTCGCCTAGAATGGTCAAGGGAACTTGATAACTTAGCCTCTGCCATAGAAGAAATCTCCCTTGCCCGAGCATTAGCGGCTTCAGCATAGGCTCGATACGAATTCATAATTGCCCAATATCAGATTTGGCCTTGGCCAGCTCAGTAGCAGATTTGGCTTTAAGCTCCTCGATCTTGAGGCCCTGAGCTTGGCTCTACTCCTTCACACCTCGAAGCTAGCGTTCAAGCGAAGCTAACTGCTCTCTTAGAGTTTCATTCTCAGAGACGAAATTTTCCATACCTTGCCTCAACCCCAGGGTCTCGTTTTCTTTCATCTTAAGCTCCTCCCGAAGCGGCACCTCTAAGTCGGCCTTCTGCTAAAACTGCAAAATTAAAAGCGTCACTCGCTAAAACAAGCAGATACGTAATAGACCTTCAAGAGCTGTGTTGCTTTCTCAACATACTCGGCTCAACCTTGGCATGCCTGCGTCAACTCAACTCGAAGATCGTGGATCTCCATCTCTTTCTTAGCATAGAGGGCTTTGATGACATCCTTCTCCTCCAAATCTTCTTAAGCTCAGCCTCGCATCGAGCAAGATCAGCTTGGGACTTGGAAAATTCCCTCTTATGGAGCACCACAGCCTTCACAAAAAGGGAGGAAAGATAGATTCAGAATAGCTAAAACAAAGGCACAGGCATAAAAAGTAGGAAACTTACTTGTTTAAAGAGATTACGAGCCTCAATAAAAAATAAAAGAGGCATCGAGGTCGGGACCATCGTCAAGCCCTACGAGACATTCTCGAAAGATGTCATGCCCTTCGTGGCTTGATTCCACTTCAGAAGACCTTATATTATGGGCATTTCGGATTTTTCCCTCAGAGAAATTGGGACCAGGAGGCAAATCATACACATTGATCACCCCAAGTGATCCACTTAGGGCATTTTCTCTTATCTGAAGAGGCTCGGGGTCAGGTCATTTGGCCTCGCGCTCCAAATGACCTCCTAGGCGAGGTGCTTTCTTTCTAGATGATGGTTCAGGGACTTTGTTTGAACTCCCCTTGGAAATTTCTTCGGCTCTGGATTGAGCCACATCAACCGCCACCAGCTCGATGGGCTTTGGAGCATCGACATTTTTTCTTTTTTCGCTGGTTACCAGCAGGCAGTCATCATCTTCTTCGTCCTCCTGCTCCCGAAGGTGTTGAGCCATTTCTGGAGATAAGGCCACTGTATCGGCCTTAGGCCTTCGAGCCACACTTTTCTTTAGCTTCAGGGGATATTCAGATGTCTCTCTTTTCTTTTCCTTTATTTGGAAGGCTTCAGGACCTCCACTTCATCAGCCGGGGCCGGCAACAAATCAACAACGTCTCCAAGACCTACATGAAATCGAGGTCAATAACCCGTGGCAGAAGTAGACGAAAACAAACTAAAGAGATCACCATGATTTGGCCTCCCATCGACCCTTGGCCAGATCTTGCCAGCAACGTTCCGAGTAAGAAGTGGTGGAGGCCAGATTTTAGACCCATCCCTCGAGGTTCGGGACCCCACCAGAAAACCAAGCAGCAGTTGCACCATCGTAAAGGGGTTAGACCGATGAAAAATATAAAGCCAGGGAAAAGAAAAGAAAGTAGGGTATAAACCAGTTGCGTACTCATGTTTCATATTCCACTCCTCGGGGAACAACATCCAATAGGCACAAATTAGATCAGAGGTCCTGACTCGGACAAACCAGCTCATTCACCCACGGTCTTTGTCCTCATCGATACTAGCAAACAGAGATTTTAACGATCGGCATTGCAATTTTATCAAGCCCCCACGATAAAGTAGGGGACTGTACAGTCTGATCAGATGATCGAGATTAAAGGACATCCCCGTGATATGGATCAAAAAGAACCTGATTAAGTAAACGATTTGCCAGAAGGAGGGGTAGATCTGGCCGAGCATCACTCGGTATCGTTGGCAAAAGTCAAGAATAACTGGATCTATGGGACCCTGAGCCGGAATCACAGGACCCAACGTAAATAGTTAGGTGTATACGCTCAGGTAGCCCGCTTTATACGTGGTGATGTCCTCCTCGGAGAAAGGAATCACAAATTCCTTATTGTCCCATTTACAATCTTCCTTTACTTGCTTGAGCTCGACCTTGGTCACTAGACAAACATATCGTGACATGGGCTCGCATCGGCCTGGTGTCGAAATAGGTTTCTCGATTTTAAAATTGGATGTTATTTCACATGGCGGGGGAATACACTCCTCGACACGAGGGGGCACTACTAGTTTACTGTTGGCCGATCGAGAAGATGATGAAGCTTTTTCCTTTTGGGAAACTGGTTTGGAGGTTTTGGCCATCGCGATATGGAAGATCCAAGAAAGTGAAGAGTGTTGATAGTGAAGATCAGGGAGAGCTCAAGGAGATTGAAAAAAGGGTAATGAGACTTTGAAAACAATATGGGAATAAAGTTTGTAAGGTTGTGGAATCTGTGTAATTATAAAGGTCACTTAAGCGTGCTGAGGAAGCCAAAAGGCCGACCATCAGCTGCCTCCAATTAATGACTTTGAGAATCGCACAAAAAGAAACTTTTCAGTCGCTTCAACCGCTGACATTGCGATATTTTCAATCAGGACCAAGGCATCAAGGATTAATTCGTCAAAAATCATAAGGGCCACCCGAGTTTGAGAAAATTCTCACTCGGGGACTATCTATGAAGCCTAAGGGCTAACTTTATTTCGAGTTTGAGCAAGTACTCACTCGACTACTAATCCCAAGAGCTGCCCGAGTTCAAGAAAATTCTCACTCAGTGACTATCTATGAAGCCTAAGGGCTAACTTTATTTTGAGTTCGAGCAAGTACTCACTCGACTATTAAGCCCAAGGGCAACCCGAGTTCGAGGAAATTCTCACTCGGCGACTACCTATGAAGCCTAAGGGCTAAATTTATTTAGAGTTCGAGCAAGTACTCACTCGACTACTAAGCCCAAGAGCTACCCGAGTTTGAAAAAATTCTCACTCGGGTACTACCTATGAAGCCTAAGGGCAAACTTTATTTCGAGTTCAAGCAAGTACTCACTCAACTACTAAGCCCAAGGGCTACCCGAGTTCGAAAACATTCTCACTCGAGGACTATCTATGTAGCCTAAAGAGCTAACTTTACTTCAAATTTGAGACCTTGCTCTCACTCAACTCGGACTCAGGAATCTCGGTGTCCTGAGCTCGCATCAAATCAATTTAAGCGTAACTCAAGGATTAACAAAGAACCTTAAGAGGTATTATATTGGTTGATTAAAAACCTAAGGGTTTATTATGTTTCGGGTCCAGTATTTGGACTCATCATTAGAGTTATACACTCAGATTTTCACAAACAAAGGCAGAATGGAATTCAACACGAATCAAAAATGAAATAGAGAGATTCTTTATATTGACAAAAGGTATTTAAAAAGCCCACGAGGGGCCCTTACACAGAAACAAAGAAGCAAAAACAAAAATCTAAGAACCTAATCTACTTTTGGGGGCATATCCTCGAGAGAGGCATCTTCGAGAACCTCCTCTTCGGGGACTCCATCTCGATCTTTAGAAAAAATTGTGGCCTGGTGAAAAACTTGGCAAGTATGAGTCTTATCAGCACAACTGTTTTGAAACCAGTTCTTGAGACATTGTACCGATATGGGTTCAAAAGTTAGTAGATGGTAGAGCCACCTCACTCCATGGAAAGCAAAAGGAATGAAGCGCCACACCAGGTTGAAGTTAAGAGAGATGAGTAGTAGTGTAAAGTTTGCATATCTTCTGATACAGGAAGAATTCGATGCCCTTCTCTTGTTGTTTCAAGCCAACAACAACAACAACACAGTATAATCCCACTTAGTGGGGTAAAGCTTTAAAAAAAGGAGCATTGGCATAACTGGTAAAGTTGCTGCTATGTGACCTTATGGTCACAAATTTGAACCATAAAAATAGGTGATTAGAGGAAGAGATAGAGAAGGAAAAGGGCTAAAAGTTGATGAAGAAGGAATGAATGTAGTATTTGTTCAGCCAAGTAGCCCCCTATTTGTAGAAAGCCAGTGACGGTTCGGCGGCACTAGTGGCCAACCAACGCTGGCATACATTCAATATTTTCGAGAAAATGGACAGGCAGGATGTTCAATGCTTTTAAGGATATGGACCGGCGAGACGTTTCGATCACTTCAAGTGCCTACGTCACAAGCATCGCAAGAGGCTCGGGAAAATCGAGGTTCAAATCATTTCTTATCATCTTATTCTAAGAAACGTGGGGACTATCTATGTACGATCGAAACCAAAGAGCTCGATTTTGAAGTCTTAAATTGGTCTATGAGTCTGAGTCTAGGCGACTCGAAGTGGGGGTCGGACCCAGCTGAAGGATACACACCTCGAGGAAGCAGATCGAAGGCCTGACACGACCTGCATTAAGGATAGTACATTCTCGATGGCAATCAAGAAAGAGCAAGAATTTCCCAAGGGCACGTGGATCAGGGCATAAATTAAAGGATAAGATTTATACGAAATGGTACCTGTACCAATAGAATTCTTTACCTCAGTTAGGGATGTACTACATTGAGGTTTTCTCCTCCTATATAAAGGGGACCCCAATCATTTATATCTCACATTATTCACTGCAATAGAATATTCTACTCTGCTTTTTTTAACGTGCTCACCAAGTGTTCTTCAGCTTTATTGCTTTTACTTTATTATTCATACTTCATTATTCTTAGCTGACCTCAAGGCCCCCAAGAAAGTCAAGCTGGAGATCCACATTGTTATAGCAACACTGATTGGTTCATCAATTCTTTTTATCTAAACTTAATATTACTTGTATATTCACTAGTATTAGAATAAATCATGTATCTTTAAAGCCACAAATTACATTTAATTGTTACCCCCATTTTTCGAGGTAAACACACAATATGAAGTTACTCAAGACCTCGAACCACTGAACGGAAACTTAAAGCACAAAACGACCGGTCGATTCGTTATAATACTAATCTCAAAGTTGCAGGGTACATTATTTGGGGGGGGGGGGAGGGAGGGGAGGAAACACATTCTACAAAGCTTGAAGATATGCGAATTTGGGGTAAAAAAAACTACAATAGGTTCCCCTTTACTCAAAAAGGTGTGATTATGAAGTACTATGTCATTGGCATGGGCTAGTTGTACACAAGCACTATCTGCAACATTCAAAACAAACACATAGAAAGATGAACCATAAGTGATTCGTCATTTGATGAAGGTGATTTTACAGATGGAAAAGACACTAGCTATTCATCATGCACTAGATGATCTTAACTACCTGCAAGGAATAAAGGATCCATATTGGGATTTATAGAGAATGAAAAATTGCATAGAGATATTGATTATCTTGTATTTCCAACAGTTGTCGAGTGGAAGGGACTACCAAAGTTTCTATCGCAGATGTTGGACGTAAGAGTCTCATCTTTTTGTAGAAATCAAGCAAGTGGTCTTATTGATGATAGCGATGAAATATGAGAATTTGTGTCAAGTGGGGCCTAGATTATGATACCACCGATCGGGACAGATGCATACAAGATGATGACGAAGAAGATGAAGACAATGACAATGAAATAGTGCCAGACAGTGACAATAATGCCGAATGAAAATCGGTATTTATTTCTTGAAGTTATTTTTAATTATTGTATTAAATCTTCAATGCTAATTGATATTAGATTTAAGACTATTGAAAACTTAATTTATTTCATAAATATTGCAAGCATCACCATTACATACATTTAGTACAACAAAATATACTGCAATAAATCACTAAGTTTATCCTTGAAAATTGGGCACATTGGATGAACTATCACCGGGAGCTGAATTACCACCGCTTTCCAAACCAACTGAAGGACATTTACGGATAACGTGTCTTGTTTGGGAACGTTTACCACATTTACGTTCATAAATAGTATCACCAATATCCATTTGGTTCCGTATCAACTTTCTTTTTTGCACTTCCCTGCTACGCACATAATCCTTGTTACACACCATTTAAATGGTTTCGGTGGCCAATAATGCTCATCACCCACTGGTTGGAAGTGGAGTTATAGGTTTTTATGTATACATCAACACTATATTCTTTATCAACGTACCTCGCTGCAGCAAATCCAGCATGTTGAAAGTACTTCATGGCATGTGAGCATGGCAAGTGATAGATCGACCATTTCACATATGAACATAATCGTTTGGATTCATTGATTGTGTGGGTTATTATTACCGCGGTTTTGATGTAAACCAGTGTGAACTTAAAAAATATTTCGCTCGTTGCAATATTGCAAATATGTATGCCACTGTGCTCGTTTTCTATATTTCTCTAATCGTTTCATCGGCTGTGGCATAAATTGAACACCCTTTTCCGACAAGGATGATGCACTTCGGGATCTGATGTTTTATACTTTAGTGCCACACAAGAGGGGGAGTGATTTGTGTGGTGTCCAATTTTTTGCGTGCTCAGATTATAGAAGGACCTCATTCTTCTATATATTCATTATACTACTCTTGCGAATAATAAATGCAGAAAGTAAAGAACACAAGTATTTTTACGCGGAAGACACCCAGCTCAAAATGTGAAAAAACCATGACTTACTACTCAGTAGGATTTTTCCAACACTTCATTAAATTACTGAACCAAAACAACATTTACAAAATTCTTTGTAAACCTAAGGATAACCTTTAACCCTTTGTGGCAACCAGCCTCTAGTTGTTGCGACAACTTCAAGTTAACTCTAACTTTAATACAACACTCAGAGTACCTAGTATAATTGCTTCTATATAAAGCTGAAAGGTACAACTTGAAATGCCTACTACAACAAAACTAGAATAAAATGCAGACACTTGGAACTGGTTCTTCTATCTAGTTCATTTAGCTTCAGGTTTCCACACTTGAATCACACACTAATTGCTTGTAAAATGCCTTGCTATTTTTCTCTCAACTCACGATTAACTTCAGCGTTTGTGCATACCTGTAGAATGAAAACATCTTGAAATATATAGAGTTAGTAGAATAGGAAATAACTAGAGTTCCAATGCTATACTCTTCTTTGGTGGAAGAGTTTTGGTTATCTTCAGCTTCTAACTCTTTCCTTATCTTGGATAGAGTTCTCTACGAGTAATGAGTCCTTTTCCTTATCACTTATGCAATCTTTTCGTTTAAGAGATATCAGATATAACCACTTAAGCTTATTTCATTCATGTGCATCCCTTGTGCTTGAATCTACCTGTGTCTATGTATATTGTATATGGACCTGGTTCATGCTTGAGTTCCTTTGTTAATCAGCAAAACAAACTTCATATAGGCCAACAAATTTCCCCTTTTTGATGATGACAAACTCTATGCTTTTCATAAGCGTAGGACCTGTTTCAACTTAACTCAACATAAACGTAATGTTAAAACACTTTCCATTTTAAAGTCACAAATCATCAAGGACCATGTTCATTGGGTTATAAACATCACAGTCCAAAGTAAAAAGCACAACCTGTTTTTCCCCTTTTGGCATCATCGAAAAGTTGCATAATTATGTTAGATAACCAGATGTTAATAGACGTCACTCATGGCCACTGGGGCTACTTCAAATGCAATCATGGAGTCAAGCATCATTTATCAATCTAATGATATTAGCCATCTAAAAAGCATCAACAAATAGTTAGAGAACAAAAACAATTGATTATCATTGATGCTAGTTATCCACAAAGCATAAAGAAAAATAAAGATACTGGATCATGAGCAAAAAGAACAAAAAAATCCTATTCGGGTCACTGGTTTGTCTAACTAGGCTAGGAAGGTCTTAAGGCGGGGAAGGACCAGGTTCTTGGATTCTGGCCTGAAGTAGCTTTAACATATCATGAAAAATGCCTTCATTCTTCTCCTTCTCCTTTGCAAGTTCAGCCTTGAGAGCATCTCTCTCAGTTTTTACTTCTGCCTGTTTCTTCTTCAGCCTTTCAATTTCAGCATCCTTAGCCCTACTCTCTCGCACCAAGGCTCGCACTTTGCTGTTCACAAGTACCTTTTTGGATGAATCAGGTTCTTTGGGAGTAGTGTGGACTTCAAAGTCACATGCAATCAAAGTGTTTGCCCCAAAGTGATTTTTGCTTGTACCAACATTCCATTTCTTGAGGGGTACCTTGAAGTGAGCAAGTACAACTGTGAGAATGCAATCATAGGGTATTGAATGAGTTTTAGTGCCAGTTAGAACCTTAACAAGAAGCTGGATGATAAACCCACGATATTTGATTTGCCTCTCAATATCCAGACATTCCATAAGGACCAGGTCCATGGACGTAGCAATATGCCTTCTTTCCTATTTGGGCAACCTTGTTAACAAATTCAAACAACACTTTATGGGGAGGCTTCATCTCACTTTTGTATACAACCTCAGACTCTAGCTCTAACTCATTGTAAGCAAACTTTCTTGTAATGGCAAGGGAGGTAGGAAGGTTCTCTAGACTTGGCCATTTGAGCTTCTTATAATCATTGTACCCTTCAACAAGTACACCTAAGATCTCTCCTAGTTACTAGTCATCAAAGTTCATTGGCACCCCCTTCACCACACTGGTAACTCTGCAATTTTTGATTTACAATTGGCCATGAACTCCACAATCATAGTTCTGGAAAGCTTTCTATCCATCTAAAGGACCATGTCCTTCCAATCATGCAGTTGTAGCTTTTCCAGTAGCATCACTATGCCTTCCTCCTCCAAGTCCCTGAGGAGTCTACCCTTCAAGATGGTTCTTTTCCTAAACTTAACCAGCTTGTCCTGTTCTTGATCAGTTTCTTCTCCATTTTCACTTTCTTCTTCCTCCACTACTTCCACTTTCCTAGATTTTATGGCAGACCTGGTCCTTTTAGCCAAGGTAGAAGTCTCTACAGACTTTGTCTTACAGTGAGACTTCTTTTTGGAAGTCTTTATTTTCCTTGCCTTTGGAGTCACAACCTCTACCTCTTCTGCCTCCTTTTCATCATGAAGGACTAGGTCCATCTCCTAATTTTCAATTGCCTCAACATGCTCAACCAATTTCTTCTTTCCCTTTGCACCAACTTTTCTTTTACTTTCTTCTAGGGTTTTTTCCAGTTCATCCTCACTCCATTTCTTCTGACTCCTTGTAGCTTTCCCTCTTGTAGGAGGAGTCTCTACAGGGATAGAAGAGGCAGCCTTTCTCTTCTTGTTTGCCCTAGCAGTACCAGGAATTTTAACTCCTAAACTCTTTTTTCTTTTTGGATTATAATGATTAGACACTCATTTCAATAGGTCTTCAAGGGGTTCCTACAAAGATGGAACAGGTTTTTGGAATCTCTTCCTCAACCTGACCAACCCTTCTTCAGCACTTGCATTATCGCCAGACCCACTACCCCCCTTTTCTCTCAAGCTATATTCTTCTCCAGCAGAGTCCTTACTCCACAATACCATAGCTCCTATTTCTTTAGTCAAACCAACAGAAGTGGGTGAAGATTCAACCGCTCATTCCTTTCCCATTCCCCTCATATCACTTTAAGCACCCCCACTCTACTTTTATTTTCTCCTTCTATTTTTACCACCAATTTTCCTAGAGACAATGGTCTCAATCCCAGCTACAGTTCCTACCAGAACAAACCTATTTTCGAGATTTGCAACAACCTCAGAGATTATTTCAGAAGCAATTTTAGGACTAAATGTTGCCTGCTCTATTTAAGAAGAAACAGTTTCTTCACCCTTAGTAGCATACTTAAATGAGCTGTCATATTTTTAGGGTTCTTGTGCCTGGCTTGCATTTAGTTGTTCATATAAATTCTTGAATAATTCACTCCTTGCCACTGTCTTACGAGCAGTAACCTTCACTCGTCCTTTTCTAGGTGTAAGGGTGGTTGAAGTTGTGGGTGTGGATTCTTTAGATGGCGATGAGGGTTTTTCAAAGAGGTTATCCATTGATGATGGTAGAAAGAATATGTGTGAGTTCAGAAGATGAGAGAAATATTTGGCGATTAGAAATTAGAAGTGGAGAAATGACTAAGGCCAAATCAATTTAATGGAGGAAGAGTTTAATTGGGTAACGACAACTTTTCAGAAGCTTAGAAGTCTAATTAAACAGGGAGTCAGTTTGAAAAGATGTTGATGACTTTCCCTAGAATTTAGGCACTTATTGCATTTTGGGACTCTCTTTTATTGAAACTGGTTCATTTTGTAATGGATAAGCTCAAGGAAGGTTAGGATTAAATTGTACTCTCCTTTTGATCATAATCAAAATATAATTATTTCAAAATATGCAGAGTGGAGTGTTGATACCCTATTTTTTCTTGTATTTTTATATGCAAAATACCTTTCAAAATAGCATGTATATACGTATATAAGTATTTCCCAAGGTCCTATTATTTTTTTTCAATTTTTAAAGATTTTAAAGTCAATTTTATTTCCCTACTTTATCAAGAAAAACCCAATAAGTGTTCCCAAAATTGGCATTTTGGTAATTCATTTATTAAATTCTTATATTTATACTAAAATATAGCTAGTATGATTTTTGCACATTTTTACAAATTTATTAAGCTAAATTGCATATAATTGCAATATTAGCCTACCTTAAGATTTAATTGCGTTTATAATTACAAAATTGGCTCCAGTATTTTTAGTCTAATATTTATATATTATTAATTAATTTAGTACCTTTAATTTGTTTCCAAAAATTATTTTACTATTTTTTATAAAATAAATAAGGAAAAATGGCTATTTAAATGTTAGCCTATTTTTATTTCGATTTTGGCCAGATTTGGCACCCCTAATCCAACCTAATTTCAATTTCAATTGCCCATCCCAATTTCAAGATTACCCGACCCACGACCTTTAAATAATAACCCACCCAACCCCTCTTTAAATCCCAACCATTGATCTAATAGATCAACAACTCACGTTCTCCCTTTCCTTTTTTAATTTACCAATATCCCCCAACCCTAAATCATTTTCACCTACTAGCTGCCTCTGAATCCTCCACTCTCTCAAACTCTCTCGAATCTTCTCAAACCCTAGCCACCTCCTACCACCTCCGCCTTGAAAGCTACTGGAATCCATGGCTTCCAAAGCTATCGGAGTCCTACACCGGCCTTCTATGACTCCCACACACCTGATCTCTGAAGATTCAAAGCCTGGCCTCGAAGGTTTACACCCAGACCTCTGCCGATTCAAGGTTCCAAAGTCATCGCCGGCCTTACTCCGGCGTACCATAGTGTTTTGAGCCTGGTTCTGACCTCTCCAACTCAGATCGGTGACATTTTTCAAAGCCTTTCTCATTTCTAGGGTTCTTCTGAAACCCTAACCCTTCGAGGTTTTCTCCGATCTCTTTAGATCCGTTGTGTATCTGTGCTCTCTTTGAGTTTTCAAACGATCTCCCTAACTTTTCTTTCGAAAATTACTTTTCAAAGTTTTTCTTTTACGATTTAGGGTTTTCTGAAAATGCTTAAGTTTTTCTCTGACTTTTTTTTCCTTTTCTTTTGTATGTATTTGCCTCTATTGTGTTCTATGTTTTCCTTCTACTATGTATGTTCTTCTACTGTGCTTTCTATGTTCCGTTCTTGTATGTTCTTCTACTGTGCTTTCTATACTATGATCTTGTATGCTTTTCTACTATGTCCTGCTATTTTCTTCTACTATGTTCTGATATGTTTCTCCTACTGTATTCTTCTACCGTGTTCTTAAGTGTTCTTACTATTTTTCTTCTATTGAACTTTGTATAAGTTTCTTTTAAAAGGATCTTCTTAAGCATGCTTTCTTCTACTGTTCTTATCAGTCTTTTCTCATCATGTTTCGAATTTGTTTCTTTACTCTGTTTGCCTTGAACCCCTTTACTGTATTTACATGCTATTTATGAGTTCTGTTGCTGGAAGAAGCATGTTAGAAGTTTCCGTTATTTTCTGAAACCTCT
Source organism: Nicotiana tabacum (assembly GCF_000715075.1). Taxonomy (NCBI): domain Eukaryota; kingdom Viridiplantae; phylum Streptophyta; class Magnoliopsida; order Solanales; family Solanaceae; genus Nicotiana; species Nicotiana tabacum. The sequence continues at coordinate 110,279,667 of NC_134087.1, read as the reverse complement.
AAACATGTTTCGATTCGACTACTTGCCTCTTCGTCTCTGTACTTGATTCAAGGTGGATACCCTAGAATTTGGGGATTCTGCCGAGGTTTAATTGAACTAGGGTTTCATTTTAGAACCCTTAACTCTTTCAGACTGACTTTGAGTCTCTGAACTGAGTTTGGACATCTTTGTTTTCATACAATGCTGAACTTTTTGCTAAACTCTTCTACACTGGATTTTTGTTTTCTACTGATTTACACGACAGTCTTCTTTCATGCTCACATGCTCTTTATATATGATGAATTTTCCTCTAAATGGTTTTCAAATTTGCAATTAGTGCAAACTTCCTTCTGAATATGGCTTGATTGATTTCTTTCCATTGTTTGATGATTCTCCCTGTTACTCGTCTGAAGTAAAACCCTTCTTCATCTTTTTTGACTTGGTTCATTCATACCAAATCTCTGACCTTGTGATTTACTGGCTATTAATTGACTCCCTTACCTTATTTGCACAAACCGTGTACTGCCAGAACCCTATCCTTAAATAACCTTTATGTATTTGCCCTCAATTGCATGCTTTACACAAAGTGTTTAATCAATTCCTTTCCTTAAATTGTTTTACTCGTTTTTGAATCTGAATCCCTTAATTAAGGGAAGCCCTGTGTAATTGATTGACAATCACTTTTCTTACCTTATTTCTGCCTGTTTCTACACTATAAAAGGCATGACCCTTTTCACAAACGCACACTTCAGACTTCACAATTTCACAATCTCTTCTGAACTCACACTTATAGTATTCTGTCTTCCTATTTGCACTTTGGCTTTTACAAGACTACTGCTTTTTCTACTTATTTCTTCAAAACTGGTATTCCCTGATTTAAGTTTCAGCATCACCCCAATGTGTTTACTTACAGTCTTTGTATCCATGTCTACTTTATTATTTTTTGTAGAGTTCGACATTTAGCTTAGTATGCCTATGTTCTATTGCCTGTTTTTGTTGTGAATCTTTACTCCCTATCCCATTACCCCTATGTGTTTGTAAATGGTGGCTTAGGGCATGGCAATATGAGTTGTTGTCCATGAACTGAGCTTTGAACCAATGGGGTCTTAACCTCTAAATAGGCTGTAGGGTGTGCCAGCACATCCCATTGCTGGGTATGCCCATCAGCCTGCTCTTCTTGTGCTCTCGCAATCCCCCATTCCCTATATCCCTATGTGTACTATTTCCCTTCCCTTTTTCCCCTTTCAGAATTCTGCACTTGCACTTTCTCCTAGTCTCTAAGTTCTGCCCCCCTCTTGTGAGCCTTGCCTTGGGACCTTGAGTTCCCTCTAAACTTGGACACCTGAGGGCTGACCCTTCCACACTGCACTTTGGCTTAATATGGCGATACATTTCGGTGTAAGCACTGCTCGGAGTTCTTATGAAACTCTTAGGGAACTCTGACACACCCAAGTGGCAGAAAGGCTTTGAAAAATGATCTTTGGAGTTGGTTTACTTCATACTTCAGACAGGAAGTCTGAATCAGGCTCTCATTGGTTGTACTTTTTAATTTCTGATGTATTTTTCCTTTACTTTACTTTTTCTGGGTTGTAATAACTTTGTAATAAAACTCTCGGGGATGGCTAGTGAAAAGGGAGAGGGTAACTATGTATGCAAAAGGGGTAGAAAACCTGCCTATAGGAGTTTAAGAATTTCTGCATTTTCATGTATAGATACCATGTCTATAGTAATCTTGCATTCTCATATAGGTACCATGCCTATAGGAATCTCGCATTCTCATATAGGTACCATGCCTATAGGTTATTTCTGAAATTCTGCATAGCATATAGATACCCTGCCTATAGGAATTTCTGAATTTTTGCACATCATGTAGATATCCTACCTATAGTTAAATTTCTACTTCTCTCATATAGATATCATGCTTATAGTTAACTGGAAATCCGAATCCTGCATATGCATCTGTCACTAGGAAAATATGTTTATAGGGCTTAAATAACTAACTGCATTTAGATATCATGTTCATAGGCTTAAACAAAGTACAACATTTAGATGCCATGCCTATAGAATTTCTGCACTCTTGCTATGTCTGTAAAAGTGTTTAAAATCAATGTCTAACGTTTGTAGAATTTATGATCTTTTGTCAAAACTCGTCTTTCCTGAATAACTGACAACCTTTTCTAAAATCAGTATACTTCATCTTTTGTGAAATCAGTAGATATCATGCCTATAGGTTTTCATCTAACACTTAGGCAAGCCAGAGGACAATTTATAAATTGAATCAAATTTTATTAACTACAACCAGCAGGCAGGCCTGATTTGGGCTTCTTATCTGAAATATGCAACAAATTAGTTTGCCCCAACCTTTAAATCAGACCCTAATTAGTACGTGTAAGACATGCTAAACTATATGCTTTTCTTTGATTTAAGGAGGTCTGTTTGAGCCTTATTTGTTTATGTGCTTCCCCATACTTTCTATATATATGTTTTTGCTTGTCGCCTTAGTATTTTTACCTTTGAAACCACAAATAAACCCGACTTCACCTCCCTTTTAGGAATAGTAGTCCCAAGTACCTCCGGTGCTGATAGGATTGGGGCGGGTAATAGCATGCAAAAAGTAAGCGAGACCATTCAACGCTTTAATACCTCAACGGGGCAGAAAATGGTAGATATGAATATGATGACCACGCGATAACATCACGTGTAGCCCCTCACTGAGGAGTGATTACCGGATGTTGTGTGGGGTGATCCATATTATTAATAAACCTAGGACCCCCCCCCCCATTTCCTTTGTTTTCTTTGTTTCTTTTAAATCTTTTTTTTAAACATTTTTTAAGAAAATCAACTCTTTTTAGTTCCCTTTTCTTACTTCTGTTTATTTGTAACCATTACGTGAAAATCCCATCTTATTTGAAGCCTTTATTTGCCTATGTGTTATTTGAACTTAAGTCACAACAATAGTTTGGCCGGGAACCACACTAGTGAATCCTGAGGGGTGCCTAACACCTTCCCCTTGGGATAATTTCAAGCCCTTACCCAATCTCTGGTTACTCAAAACAAACCCCTCCTAGTGTCCTAATGCACTTTAATCATTAGGTGGCGACTCTTCAATTCAAAACCCAATTCCCGAACGGGAACGAGTTGTCTCCCAAATGTCACAAACCCGATTTTCGTGAGAAAAAGGGGGGCGCGACAGCGTGGCGACTCTGCTGGAGATATCTTTTAGGCTTCTACCATTTCAAGCTATTGTTGTGACTTTACATTTCTTATGTGCCTTATTTGTTTAATACATTTAATCATTTAATTCTCTCTTCTACTGCAAAAAAAAACTAACTTGTCTCTTGTTTCTTTCCATTGTTTCTTACACTGTTTTCCTTTACTGCACTCCTTTATTACTGTTTTAAATTATTGTAATTATTACTTTATGATCGTGAAAATACATGACGACTTGTTTTTATTATTGCATATGCATGTTCCCAACATCATATTCCACTTGTGCCAAACAAATACCATAGCAACGCTTATAGTGAGTGATTACACTCTTTCGATATTATCACCCTTTAAATCAGGCAAAGGCATATTTACAGTAAAACCAGTCGATCCACGGTGTAGTCAACGGTTCAGTGCCTTTCCCTCTTGAGTTGTCCGCTCAAGGGTACCAGTCTAAAACCTCGTAGAAACTTTACTATATTTAAACTGTGCATGCATCATGGTCAAACCTAGCCGAGTCAGTTATGTTGTCTGCATAATGACTCTTTAAGATAGCCTTGTCCAAAGTCCACTGGGTTTCCCAAAAACCCAAACGGACACTATCACGTTTTGTGCATTTATTTGGAGAAATAAATGCTTTTATGCCAATTATTGGTACTTAATAATCGAGTCTGGTGGGGGTAAGGGCCTAACCCATTTGCCTTGCAGAAACATGAGGCACGAAGTCCCCAGATTTGGCATGGTCACAAACATCCACCCAAAGTTGCTAAGCTGGTGGGAGGATCTTCATTCCAGTAATCAGACTCTTGTCCGGAAATACCTAGGAAATTTACCTTCCCTCTTGGAGGTCCAACACAACAACAAAATCATAGAAGCTGCTACTCTGTTATGGGATTGTGATAGGTCTGTGTTTCGCATCAGAGAGATTGAGATGACACCCCTGCTAGAGGAAATAAGAGGATTGGCTGGTATACCATGGAAGACCCCGGGTTTGTTAATGCCAAAAAATCGCAAGGGTAGAGGTTTTCTCAAAATGATGGGCCTAAAGAAGAATCCAGACTTGACATGTTTGAAGGAGTCCTACATTCCCTTTGATTATTTGTACGAGAGGTACGGTCATAGCAAATCCTACCGTACATATCCGGATGAGTTCGCCCTTACATTGTTGGGGTATATTCACTGAAGGGTCTTTGTCTTCATGTTCTGCTTCTTGGGGATGGCAGTGTTTCTAATGAAGAAGGCAAGGATCCACACCAGGCTAGCCATGGTCACCAAAACTTTGATGGAGGGAATTGGTGGACAACCATTTAGCATAGTGCCTATGATCATCGTAGAGATATACCGAGCCTTGGAAAAGTGTCAACAAGGAGCCCCACACTTCGAGGGCTACAACTTGATACTCCAGCTCTGGCTCATGGAGCATCTTCAAAGGGGTGAATATCGACAAAAGATTCAGCGTAGAGACTGGGATGATTGTATAGCTTTCCATCAACCAAGGCGAATGAACTACATGCCCAACATGTTTTCTCAGCCAGAAGATGACAATGGGTGGGTAGAGCTGTTTGAAAATCTAACTAAGGATCAAATACAATGGATGTTCGAGTGGTTCCCTACTAAAGAGTTCATCGCCCAATCCAGGGATGCACCATTTCTGATACTGATCGGTTTGAGAGTAACCTACCCTTATGTCCCTCTCCGAGTTATGAGATAGGCTGGTAGGAAGCAGGTTATACCAAGGGTCGACAAGATGAGTCACTTCCGGGTTGACTTCCAAGCTGATGACAGTCCTTATAAGTGCCAAGCTCAGCATATGTGGCATTGCAAGATCTTCATGGGAAGAGATACTATCGAACCAAATAGATACCATGCTGGCTACACCCTATACTATCAGGCTGGCTAGAGGATAATCACAATGGTCTGGGCCAACCCGGGTTTGTTCGAGGTCACAGAATCATCGATAAAAAGGCTGAAACACAGGTCAAATACAACAAACTGCGCAAGAGGATTCAGGAATGTGAAAGCGAGCACCATGAGATTCAAGAAGCCAACCAAAAACTGATTGAAGAGTGGAAAGACATGGTTGTCAGTGCCAGCAAGCGATTAGGATACCTGAAACGAGGTTTAGTGGAGCTGGAAAGGAAGTTTCTCAAGAGGATCAAGGACTGCCAGAATGCTGAAGGAAATGAGGGTGGACACTTGGCCAGAGCCTACCTGCTTCTGGGACTTCGCGAACTGGTGAAGCTGTTCGATGGAGCTAAATATGTTGAGTCTGGGTAAGGTCCTTCTGGGACCAAATAGATAGGAGTTTTCTTTTACTTTATGAAATGTAATAACGCCAATGGCCACTAGTGACATTTTATTCCTTGTTATTTAGTGTCGTTCTAGGATTCGTCTACTTTTTATCAATAAAATGAAGCATTTAGCATTCTAAGTTCTCCAAATCATTTTGTCGCTAGGCCTACCTCGGGCACAACGAGGCTCCCAAATTAGGACGCGATTTAGATTCTTGCACTATGTGTTTAAATATCGCAACACTTTTTTATAATCCCTACTGACTTGTTACCTTTTTATTTTTGTTTTTTTATTTACTCCCCTCCCCAAAGGTTAGTTCGTGCTCTATGGCATCGTCATCATATTCCACAAGATCAAAGGGCCCTCCACCCACTCCTCCTCCTAGTCCTATAAGAAGCAGGAACAAAGGAAAGATGGAAGATTTGAACAACACCAGAAAGGAAAACTCAACTGAATGGGTAGATGTCACTCATGCTCAGGTCTCCAAAGAAAGTGCGTCCCAACTCGAGCATAAACTATTGAAATTTTAGGAGGAACTTGATCAGGTTCGGAATCTGGCAAACTTGTCATTTTCCCTCACCACTCCAGATATCAATTTTCCAAATGCTCAGAACCCCACACCTCCACAAAACATCCCAAAACCACAAAACCATCCCACTCCTCACCACCATTGCAATACATGCCACACATCCAACAATACTCCACTGCTCATCCGAGAACCTCTGAATTCCACAAATGACCATTTCCACCATAACACACCTATCTATGTGAAAACCATGCCACACTCCACCCAACCTATCTCAAGCACACCCGAGTCTGATGATAAAGACTCACTCATCAGGAACCTGGCTGCCGAACTCAAGAAATTGACTAGTCGAATTCAGGGTGTCGAAGGAAGTAAGGGGATTGAAGGGTTGAACTACGAAGATCTTGGCATACAACCGGATGTCGAACTGCCCGAGAGGTACAAACCTCCTAAGTTCGAAATATTTGATTGTACAGGGGATCCGAGAGTCCACTTGAGAACATACTGCAACAAGCTGGTCGGAGTAGGGAAAGACGAAAGGATTCGCATGAAGCTTTTCATGAGGAGTATGAAGGGAGATGCTCTGTCTTGGTACATCAGCCAAGACCCGAAGAAATGGTCGAACTAGGTGAGTATGGCATCCGACTTTATGGACAGGTTCAGGCTCAACACAGAAAATGCACCAGATGTGTTCTACATTCAGAACTTACAGAAGAAGCCCGCGGAAACATTCCGCGAGTATGCCACTCGCTGGAGATTAAAAGTTGCTAAGGTCAGACCTGCTTTAGAAGAAGAACAAATGAACAAGTTTTTCGTCCGGGCTCAAGACCCGCAGTACTATGAAAGGCTGATGTTGATTGAGAGCCAGAAATTTTCCGACATTATCAAGCTGGGTGAAAGGATTGAAGAGGGCATCAAAAGTGGTATGGTTATAAACTTTGAAGCTTTGCAAGCTACCAAAAAGGCTTTACAGTCTGGTGGTACGTCCAAGACAAGGGACGTAGGTCCTGTAATGGTTGCCCAAAGAGCCAAATCCCCTATCAAATACCAAGCCTATCTGATACCTCCACTCACATATCAGCCTACCCCAAATTACCAAGCACCCTCACCCACTTACCAAACTCCATCACCTACTTACCAATCACCCCCACCTCCTACATATCAACCTACTTCACCCAAATATTCTTAACCCGCACATGTCTACCAAGCCTATAATGCTCAGCCATCCCACTATCAATCACCTCCCACACGTTAAAAATTTCCTAGACCTCGACGAAATTTCGACCACAGACCCCCCAAACAGTATACCGCCATTGCTGAACCGATTAACCAGCTGTACTAAAGGCTCAAAGCTGCTGGTTTTGTCACCCCTATCCCTACTATAACACCTGAAAACCTTTCTCAATAGGTCAATCCAAATAATTACTGTGCATACCATTCCGGCATGAAGGGACATACCATTGATGAATGCCGCTCTCTGAAAGATAAGATCCAGACTCTGATCGATAACAAGATCATTATAGCAAATGAGCCTACTCCGAATATCCGCAACAACCCTCTGCCGGACCATAAGGGTAGAGGTGTTCACATGATTGAAATAGAGGATGATTGGGATCCCAATGGATCGATCAGTTTAATCATAAAAGGTGATGAACCAAAGAAGCTGATAGTCACCCTCAATCCGATCATAGTCCAGACTCAGCCTTTTGGGGATGCCAAGCTAAACATGTCTGTACCACTTGAATTTGAATCACCACCCCCTACAAAGATGCCAACTTCAATTGAAGTCGTGTTTGGGTCTCTAGCAAATGCACCCGCACCGTTTGAAATTGTGGTTTTACCCCCCAAAATACATGCTCCGTTCGGATTAAAGGTGCCCATCCCTGTAACAATGTCGGTCGTAACACCGTTCCATACAAATTCCATACCTTGGGATTACACAGCGAGGCAAGAAGGAAAGGGAAAGCTAAATTCAGGGAAACAGTTGCGGCACATGGTATGACAAGAACTGGCAGGGTTTATACTCCAGAGCATTTAGCTGAGTCGAGTAAGCAGGCCTTTGGTCGGTCGACCATCACTGAAACCGGGCCAATGATCTCTGGAGAAAGATACAAGCCAATGAATACTCGTTCATTGATCATCTGAACAAAACACCGGCACAGATTTCTATCTTAGCTTTGCTGCAATGTTCCGACGTACATAAGAATGCCTTGTTGAAGGTGCTGAGTAAGGCATATGTACCAAGCAACATCACCGGAGGAGAAATGAAAAACCTAGTAGGGCAGGTATTGGAAAGTCACAAGATCATTTTTCATGAAGATGAGCTGCCACCAGAAGGGTTGAGTCACAACAAAGCATTGCACATCACCGTGCAATGCAAAGATTATTTTATCACTAGGATCTTGATTGATGGAGGGTCCAGCCTCAATATTTGTTCGTTGGTAACACTCAGAACATTGGGAAAGGGTCTGCATGAGATCAAGGACGGGTCCATGAACGCCAAAGCTTTCGATGGTTCCCAAAGATCCACTATTGGGGAAATCAGCCTGTGTTTGCAAATGGGGCCTACTTGGTTCGACGTTGATTTTCAGGTTATAGACGTGCCGACATCTTACAACTTGATATTGGGACGGCCGTGGATTTATACCGCTAGGGCCGTAGCATCGACACTGCATCAGGCGATAAAATTTGAGTGGAACCACCAAGAGGCGATCATTCACGGCGACGGTAGCAATCCCATATATAGTCACCAAACCATCCCACCAATTGGATGGAGGAGAAAGATAGGAAGGGAAACCTATCACTACATCGAGTGAGTCAACGCCGTTGACAAAGACAAATGGTGGGACAACAAAATTGAAAGCATATTGAACTGAAGAAGATATGAGCCTCGCAAGGGACTTGGCAAGAACCTCTAAGGAATCACCAAGATTATCAAACTAAAGAAACATGGAACCACTTTTGGTCTGGGATATGAGTATACTTGGGAGGAATTCAACAACTGGTCACCACCATGGTGTAGTCCATACACCCGCTAGAGCAGCCAATAACACATTTGGAGCAGACTTTCCAGCCGGCCGATGTTATCTATGGGTCGGAAGAAGAGGAAGCACTGGCAGTAGTAAGGAATTTGTTCTTAAAAGATGATGAGATGGATTGTTGTTTCATTTTCGAGGAAGAGGGGGAGGAAGGCCCTTCCATATAGGCCGTAAGACGAGGTGCATGCCTCAACAATTGGAACATCAAAACCACCAGAGCTCGGAAAGCCTCGGGGTAGCAAGGCTGAACAAAGCATCATGTACTATCTTTTATTTTACTAGTTGATTTTCCTTTCGCATTTTTGAATTTTCGCAATAAGATCTTCCAATGTTCAAAACAATTATGAAATTTATCAAAGCATTTTGGTTTCCTTACAAATCTTACTCTTATTATTTTCTATCATTACTTTACTTATACAACATTACTATTACCTATCTTGATGAACCAATGGCTATGACATGCAACGAGACAACGCAACAAACATACATAGATTCAGAGGAAGATGATATACCAGAAGAGATTGTTAAAGAGGTTGATAATTTTGAGAACAGACCTAAGTCCAACCTGGACGAGACCGAGATTGTTAACCTGGGAGATGCAAAAAATATCAAAGAAACTCGGATCATCGTTCATTTGTCACCGTCAGAAAAGGAAGAATACACAAACTTTCTGAAGGAATATGAGGACATATTTGCCTGGTCATATAATGACATGACTGGTCTAAGTACATCCATTGTGGCCCACAAACTACCAACTGATCCGACATGTCCACCGATAAAATAGAAGCTCAAAAAGTTTAAACCCGAGTCTGAAAATCAAAGAAGAAGTCACTAAGCAGGTCAAAGCTAAGGTCCTCAGGGTAGTAGAATATCCAACATGGTTAGCCAATATTGTACCGATAAGAAGGATGGGAAGGTCAGAGTTTGTGTCGACTACAGGGATCTCAATCGGGCCAGTCCAAAGGACGACTTCCCCTTGCCGAATATACACATCCTGATCGACAATTGCGCCAAGCATGAGTTGCAATCATTTGTAGATTGCTTCGCTGGATATCATCAGATCTGGATTGACGAAGAAGATGCTGAGAAAATAGCTTTCATTATGTCGTGAGGGGGTATACTGCTACAAGATGATGCCTTTCGGGTTAAAGAATGCAGGGGCCACCTACATGAGGGCCATGACTACTATCTTCCATGATATGATACACAAGGAGATTGAGGTGTATGTAGATGATGTCATCAAAAAGTCCAAGAAAGCCACTGACCACATGGAAGATTTGAGGAAGTTCTTCAATAGACTGAGAAGATATAACCTGAAACTGAATCCCGAAAAATGTGCATTTGGGGTTCCTTCCAGAAAACTACTTGGGTTCATTGTGAGTTGCTGAGGGATAGAACTGGATCCATCTAAGGTCAAACCTATTCAAGAACTGCCACCGCCAAAGAATAAAAAGGACGTAATGAGCTTCCTAGGAAGACTTAACTACATCAGTCGGTTCATAGCACAATCTACGGTCATCTGTGATCTGATCTTTAAGATGTTAAAGAAGTACGTCACTACCACATGGACTAATGATTGCCAAAAAGCTTTTAACAGAATCAAGGAGTACCTATCAACACCATCAGTCTTAGTTCCGCCTGAGCCGGGTAGACCTCTATTACTCTACCTTGCAGTATTGGATGGATCATTCGATTGTGTTCTAGGGCAGCATGATGAAACAGGGAGGAAGGAGCAGGCCATCTATTACCTCAGTAAGAAGTTCACCCCATACGAGGCTCGGTATTCTCTGTTACAGTGCACCTGTTGTTCATTGACTTGGGTAGCTCAGAAGTTGAGGCACTACTTCAGTACCTATACTACATATCTCATATCAAGAATGGATCCCTTGAAGTACATCTTTCAGAAGCCCATGCCCACTGGAAAGCTAGCCAAGTGGAAAATCATGTTGAGTGAATTTGACCTACATAACTTAGAAGGCAATCAAGGGATAGGCACTAGCAGATCACCTTGTTGAAAATCCCGTAGACGGAGAATACGAACCCCTGAAAACGTATTTTCCTGACGAAGAGGTATCATTCATAGGAGAAGACATTGCAAAATCCTATGACGGTTGGAGAATGTTTTCCGATGGAGCAGAAAATTTCAAAGGAGTTGGCATAGGAGCAGTCCTTGTATCAGAAACCGGTCAACATTATCCGGTATCTGCCAAGCTCAGGTTCCCGTGCACCAACAATATGGCCCAGTATGAATCCTGCATCTTAGGGCTTAAGATGGCCATTGACATTAACATCCAAGAGTTTCTAGTAATTGGGGATTCAGACTTGCTTATACATCAGGTCCGAGAAGAATGGGCGACCAAGAACTCCAAGATACTCCCTTATCTGCATCATGTACAGGAGTTGAGAAAGAGGTTCACAAAGACAGAATTCCAGCATGTTCCCAAGGTCCAGAATGAATTCGCCGATGCACTGGCTATCCTATCATCCATGATACAACATCCAGACAAGAATTTCATTGATCCCATTCCGGTAAAGATCTATGATCAGCCCGCTTACTGTGCTCATGTCGAAGAAGAAGCAGACGGAAAGCCTTGGTTTCATAATATCAAGGAATACTTGGCAAAAGGAGAATACCTAGAGCTCGCAAACGCTATTTAGAAGCACACGCTTTGGAGGTTATCCAACAATTTCTTTCACATCGGAGGAATCCTGTACAAGAGTACTCCTGAGTTGGGATTATTAAGTTGTGTCGATGCAAACGAAGCATCCAGGATATTAGAGAAAATTCATGTAGGGACCTGCGGTCCACATATGAATGGCTTTGTTTTAGCAAAGAAAATACTCCGAGCTGGTTACTTTTGGATGACTATGGAAATAGACTACATCCAGTATGTCCGAAAGTTCCACTGCTGCCAGATACATGCAGACATGATAAAGGTGCCTCCAAATAAGCTTAATGCAACAAGCTCGCCATGGCCGTTCGCCGCTTGGGAAATGGATATTATCAAACCAATCGAACCTGCCGCATCAAACGGGCACAAGTTTATCCTAGTAGCAATTGATTATTTCACCAAATGGGTTGAAGCAGCATCTTACAGGGCATTGACTAAGAAAGTAGTGGCGGATTTAGTCCGCGACCATATCATGTGTCGGTTCGGAATTACGGAGTCAATCATTACTGATAATGGTTCCAACCTCAATACTGATTTGATGAAATCCATGTGTAAATCCTGCAAGATCAAACACAAGAATTCTACAGCTTACAGACCTCCAATGAACGGAGCCGTAGAGGCTGCCAACAAAAATATCAAGAAGATACTAAGGAAAATGATAGAGAAGCATAAGCAGTGGCACGAGAAGCTCTCATTTGCTTTATTGGGATACCGCACCACAGCCCGCACATCGATAGGAGCAACCCCCTATATGCTGGTTTACGGTACAGAGGCAGTCATTCCCGCCAAGGTGGAAATTCCCTCATTAAGAATCATACAGGAAGCAAAGCTAGACAATGCAGAATGGGTGAAGAATCGTTACGAGCAGCTAACTCTTATAGATGGAAAGAGAATGAATGTAGTTTTCCATGGTCAACTTTATCAGAACAGGATGTCCAAAGCCTTCAACAAAAGAGTCAAGCCGAGACAGTTCACACCAGGGTAGCTGGTGTTAAAGAAAATCTTTCCACATCAAGATGAAGCCAAAGGGAAATTCTCTCCCAACTAGTAGGGTCTGTACATGATTCACTGGGTTCTAACAGAAGGAGCCCTCATACTTGAAGAAATGGACAGAGAAGTCTGGCCAAAACCGATCAATTCAGACACAGTCAAGTGATACTATGTGTAACCTTTATGTTTTATTTTATGATGTAATTTTAACTACGCCTGACCTGATTCCCGTTTAAGAGGCAATACGTAGGCAGCCCTATGGGTTCGGTCACAATTCAATAAAATTCCATTTCCCCCGCTATTAGAAATTGGGGCAGAATTTTGAAGAGGACCCTCAAAATTCCGAAGTAGATTCTAGCCATTTATCATTGACAACCATCAAGAGCAGCAGGCTAATAAATTGAGGCAGAATTTTGAGGAGGACCCTCAAAATTCCGGAGCAAGCGAAGTTGCAATGTCTTGAACCATGTCGCACTCATCGGTTCATCTAAAGAAAATTATTCTTAATTATACACTTATGTTATAATTTTACTAAACCATGCATGTTTATTACTAAAATTGCCTTGTTTAACAATGCTACCCCAGTGATATATACGGTATCACCGGATCAAAGCCGAGCAGGTCAAGCAAAGCCAGCAAGGATACGAACTAACTTTTCCCCTTTACAAACTCACAATTTTTCTTTAGATGCAGACACTTGAGTTGTAAAATCATCAAATATACTATACGCTCACTCACAAAGCTCAGGAATACAACTCTCCAAACCGTTGCACTTGCTCGCAACTGCTATCCGCACAACAGTGTCCCCAGCAGGCACAATATCCCCAGTAATCACGATACCGCAATCCGTTATCAGCTAAGAAAATTCTATTGCCATTTGCCATTTTTACTTCCTGCATAAGGCTACCATTCTTCCTTCCGAGACTAAGCTCTGTCTCCATCTGCATTCTCTGCATTGCATAAGGCTACCATTCTGCCTTTTGAGGTTAAGCTCTACCTCCATCTGCATTCTCTACATTGCATAAGGCTACCATTCTGCCCTCCGAGGTTAAGCTCTACCTCCATCTGCATCTGCATTCTCTGCATTGCATAAGGCTACCATTCTGCCTTTTGAGGTTAAGCTCTACCTCCATCTGCATTCTCTTCATTGCATAAGGCTACTATTCTGCCCTCCGAGGTTAAGCTCTACATCCATCTGCATTCTCTGCATTGCATAAGGCTACCATTCTTCCTTCCGAGGTTAAGCTCTACCTCCATCTACATTCTCTGCATTTCATAAGGCTACCATTCTGCCTTCTGGGACTAATCTCTATCTCCATCTACATTCTTTGCATTGCATAAGGCTACCATTTTGCCTTTCGAGGTTAAGCTCTACCTCCATCTTGCATGGCTGAAAGATCGCCACTTCATTTATATCTTGTATGGCTGAAAGATAGCCACTTCATTTACATCTTACATCGGCTGAAATATCGCCACTTCATTTATATTTTGCATGACTGAAAGATCACCACTTCATTTACACCTTGCATCGGCTGGAAGATCGCCACCTTATTTACATTTGCACTGGCTGAAAGATCGCCTTATTTACATCTGCATTGGCTGAAAGATCGCCACCTTATTTACATTTGCACTGGCTGAAAGATCGCCTCCTACTGCATCTCATAGGCTAAAAGATCGCCAAATTATCCAAAGGCGTCATTTTTCGGAGGCACCATTTTCATAGCCCGAGAACGCCATGCCATGGCTTGAGGACCCCTTTTATGTTTTGCATATCATCATTCAAAGGCGTCATAGTTCGGAGGCATCATTCTCATAGCCCGAGAGCACCATTTTATGGCCTGCGAATCCTTATTATACGCTTCATGGCCAAGGATGTCATCGTATAAGGACGTCATCCTAACCGTCCAAAGACAACATTCATGGTCCGACGGGAACTTGCATCACTGTCACGACCCAAACTGATGGGCCGCAACGGGCGTCTGAGTCTTACCTGTCAAACACCCCTAAGCATGCATCTAAAATATGAACCTGAATAACATCTTCTTCTTTACAAAATTAACCTACATGAAAGAATCCTGCCATCAAGGAATATGTACGTATACAGGCAGAATACAGTGGGCGAGCTGGTAAGGCTGCTATAGAAAACTATACATCAAAAACTGAAAGCCGACAAGGCAACATACAACCCAACTAGACATACTGTCTACAGACCTCTAACAAAAATATAGCTGTACAAAGACGGGACTGAGCCACATCATAATCATATACATATATATGTACAAACGTATCGTACCAATATCAAAAGTAGCTCCGGATCAAATGGAGCACGCCAACTCTCGCTGATCAGGGATCCTAAGAATGGGGACCGTCAGCTTGCCTACCTGCACCTGCGGGCATGAAACGCACACCCCGTGAAACAAGGTGTTAGTACGAAAAATGTACTGAGTATGTAAGGCATGGAAATTAGTACGTAAAAGACATAGATGAAACATGGAATACTGAAACACATTTTTAAATTTGAATAACTTTGTAAATACTGAAACGTTTATAATGTCATGCACGTGCGTGTAAATGTCATGCCATGCATAGGTATGGTGTACATAATATCATCAAGCCCCTGGGGGCATCCCATCATATCATCTCGGCCACTGTGGGCAATATCATCAAAATATACCAGCTGATCAGGTGGTGATTCATATATAACGCCATAACCTTTTCCATATCCCATATACATATATATACATACATATATACGCGTATATAACGCCGTTTGAATACATACATATATACGCGTATATAACGCCGTTTGAATCATATTTTAGCCATTGTGGGCAATATCATCATCATATACCAACTGATCAGGTGGTGATGCGTATATAACGCTGTAACCTTTTCCCATATCCCATATACATATATTTACATATATACGCGTATATAACGCCATCTGGTCATGGGTCAATGCACATGTACGAAATGCATGAAAAATACGTAATAATCTCAATATTCCTTCCAGATAAATTTTTCCAACTGCGTATTATTTTGAGACCCATGAACGGAAGAAAATAATAATTCTCAAGGGGAGTCAAGAATATAGACACCCCTACTACTTTTATGAATAGAATAATTTATAGAAATCGTGTATTTGCTCGTTTCTTTCGTATAATCTAGACCATGCCAAAAGAAAGAAGGGAGGGCCTTAACATACCTGGAATAGGGAAAACTTTATATAATATTCTTGGCGAAGATTGCACCGTACTCTTTTAAAATCGCAAAATTTTACATTGCTATTATTCAATAAATCTGTGTTGGAAGTTCTTCAGAATCGAATTCGGCTTCTGCTCCAAACTTATTTGAACTTGAGAAGGAAATTATTTTGCTCCAACATATTTGAATTTTTAAGAAACTGTTTCTGTTCTTTTGCGTTTTTGAAACTCAGAAGGGATTGAATTACTATCTAATGTATATGAAATTTGACTAAGACCCAATTGATATAAACGTTTCATGCTAAGCACATATGACTCTTAGTCATATGCTTAGTCATATGCTTAAATTGTGGTACACTGCCACGTTTCTTTGTGGATATAATTAATTAACTTTTATCCACTTATTAGTTAATCGGGAAATATTTCGTTACCTGGTAATTAATTTATTACCCACATAATTTAAGAATTATCACAAATTACTTAAAATTCTATTTATTTTCAAAATACTTCATATATATTTTATATATTACACTACCGTGGTCATATGGTACTTTGCATGGTACTAGTTTATAATTATCGGGTATTATTACTTGATCCGTAGTTTATCCCAACTTGGCCATTTTTCAACGAAACTCATTTTCTATAATTCGTGCATCCTTTATCCTTCATGGCACTTATTTATTGCTTGTTAATATGTTAACGTCAAGATGATCTCATCCCCGATTCTACGTCAGTTGACCGAAGACGAAACTTTTAACGTACGAAAATGCGAGATGTAACATCCTTCCCCCCTTAGAAATATTCGTCCTCGAATGTTCCACTCTCCGTGATCCATATAACTTTGGCAAGGTCACCTTTTGTAATAATACTACTACCAACTCTCCCCGTAGAAGCTTAATAACTCAATGACACACAGGACAACGACAATAATCAATAGAAGAATTTATACACGCACCTTGAGGTTATGACGTCTCAGTTAGACCCTTCTCTGGAAGAGGAAATAGGTAGGGATATCTAGACTTCATGTCTTCCTCAGCCTCCCAAGTCATTTCTTCTACATTGTTGTTCCTCCAAAGCACTTTCGCGGAGGCTACCTCCTTATTCCGCAGCTTGCGGACTTGTCGGTCTTGAATGGCAACCAGAATTTCCTCGTATGACAAGTCCTCTGTAATCTGTACATCATTCATGGGCACTACTCGGGTAGGATTGCCAATGCACTTTCGTAACATAGATACGTGAAAAACTGGATGGACAGACTCCAATTCCAAGGGCAATTCTAACTCATAAGCTATTCGGCCCACTCTCCGAATAATCCTATAAGGCCTAATATACCGTGGGCTAAGTTTACCCTTTTTGCCAAATCTCATCACACCCTTCATAGGCGAAACCTTTAAGAATACCCAGTCATCAGCCCCGAACTCTAAATCTCGACGTCGCACATCTGAATATGACTTCTGACGACTCTGAGCTGACAATAGTCGATCCCGGATAAGCTTTACTTTTTCTATGGGTTGCTAAACCAGGTCTGGCCCGTGTAATCCAGATTCTCCAACGTCGAACCACCCTATAGGTGACCTACACTTTCGCCCGTAAAGAGCTTCGTATGGAGCCATCTGAATGCTGGAATGGTAGCTATTATTATATGCGAACTCAATAAGAGGCAGATGACCATCCCAGCTACCTTTGAAGTCTATTACACAATCTTGCAACATATCCTCCAGTGTTTGAATAGTACGCTCAGCATGTCTGTATGTCTGGGGATGAAATGTTGTACTAAGACTTACTTGAGTCCCCAATCCCTTTTGGAGGGACCTCCAAAAGTTACCTGTAAATTGAGCTCCTCTATCTGAGATAATAGATACAGGTACACCATGCAGTCGTACTATCTCCTTAATATAAAGCCTCGTATAATCTTCTGAGGAATACGTAGTTCTAACGGGCAGAAAATGGGCTGACTTTGTGAGCCTATCAACGATCACCCATATTGAATCGAACTTACATTGGGTACGAGGTAAGCCTATGATGAAGTCCATATTGATTATTTCCCATTTCCAAGTCGGAATCTCCATAACCTGCAATAATCCACCGGGTTTTTGATGCTCGATCTTAACCTGCTGACAGTTAGGGCACTGAGCAACAAATTCTGCTATATCCTTTTTCATTCCGTCCCACCAATATATTTCCCTGATGTCATGATACATCTTTGTCGTTCCTGGATGGATAGAATAACAGGAATAGTGAGTTTCTCCCATAACCTGCCGACGCAACCCTGCAACATTAGGCACACATAATCGCCCTTGATATCTGAGGACCCCATCTTCAGTAATTAAAAACGGTGTCTTCTCCTTCTGAAGAGTGGTATCTCTATAATGAGTTAGCACAGGATCCTCATACTGGCATTCCTTCACTTTAGTTACTAAAGATGATGTTGTCGTATCTTGAAGAGTAATTCCAATGTCACCTGAGTCTAGTAACTGAACTCCAAGACTAGCTAGCTGATGAATCTCATGGGCTATTCCCTTCTTTCCTGGATGCAAATACAACAAGCTACCCATAGATCTACGGCTGAGAGCATCGGCAACTACGTTTGCCTTCCCCGGATGGTATAAAATATTAACGTCATAGTCTTTAAGTAGCTCCAACCATCTCCTTTGACAAAGATTCAATTCACTTTGCTTGAAGATGTACTGGAGGCTCTTATGATCCGTATAGATATCAACATGAATGCCATACAAGTAGTGCCTTCACATCTTTAGTGCATGAATCACCGCAGCTAACTCTAAATCGTGGGTTGGGTAGTTCTTCTCGTGCTTTCTTAGTTGTCTAGAAGCATATGCCACAACCTTACCATGCTGCATCAGCACACAACCCAATCCAATGCTTGAAGCATCGCAATAGATAATATAACCATCGGTCCCTTCAGGAAGCGTTAGAACCGGTGCTGAAGTTAACCTGTCCTTTAATGCCTGGAAACTCCGTTCACAAGCATCAGTCCATTGAAACTTTGCTCCCTTCTGAGTCAACTTTGTTAAAGGTGCTGAAAGGGAAGAAAATCCTTCCACAAATCTCCTGTAATATCCTGCCAACCCAAGAAAACTATGAACCTCTGTTGGTGTTGTGGGCCTAGGCCAAGTCTTTAATGCCTCAATCTTTTGTGTATCCACCAGGATGCCTTCACCCGAAATGATATGCCCAAGGAAAGTTATAGAGTTCAACCAGAATTCACACTTAGAAAATTTTGCATACAACTTCCTTTCTTGTAGAACTCTGAGCACCGTACGCAGATGACCAGCATGCTCATCCTCTGAACGAGAATATACCAATATATCATCAATAAATACAATTACAAACAGATCTAAGAAAGTCCTGAACACACGGTTCATCAAATCCATGAATACTGCTGGGGCATTGGTCAGACCGAATGACATAACCCGAAACTCAAAATGCCCATATCTAGTCCTGAATGTTGTCTTCGAAATATCTTCATCCTTAACCCTTACTTGATGGTACCCGGACCTCAAGTCTATCTTTGAAAACCACTTGGCACCTTGCAACTGATCAAATAAGTCGTCAATCCTTGGGAGCGGGTACTTATTCTTGATCGTCACCTTTAGTTGTACTTTCAACTCTTTCAGCTCTGCGGGGGCCATTATATAGGGAGGAATAGATATTGGGTGAGTATCTGGTAGTAGGTCAATAGAAAACTCAATTTCCCGCTCTGGCGGGAGACCCGGAAGTTCATCAAGGAAGGTATCTGGAAATTCATTTACCACAGGGATGGACTGAATGGTTGGTGACTCTACTTCCATATCTTGAACCCGAACTAAGTGATAAATACAGCCCTTTCTGATCATCTTCCTTGCCTTGAGATAGGAAATAAATCTACCTCTCGGCGATGCCGTGTTACCTTTCCACTCCAAAATAGGCTCCCCCGAAAATTGAAATCGGACTATCTTCGATCTACAATCAACATTGGCATGACAAGAAGCCAACCAATCCATACCCATTATAACATCAAATTCTACCATATCTAACTCGATTAAGTCTACTACGGTAGGTCGACCATGAACTATTATTATACAACCCCTATATACCTGCTTAGCTATCACCGAGTCCCCAATAGGTGTAGACACCTCAAAAGGTTTAACCAATTCAGGTTTTATTTCAAACATACTAGCAATCAACGGAGTAACGT
Source organism: Nicotiana tabacum (assembly GCF_000715075.1). NCBI lineage: Eukaryota > Viridiplantae > Streptophyta > Magnoliopsida > Solanales > Solanaceae > Nicotiana > Nicotiana tabacum. The sequence goes on along the minus strand of NC_134087.1, from coordinate 110,259,565 downwards.
ATGATAAGGTGGAACCTGGATCAATTAGTGCATATACATTGTAGGAGTAGACTGATAATATACCTGTAACAACATCAGGCGATGACTCTTGGTCTTGTCGTCCTGCCAATGCATAAATGCGGTTCTGAGGGCTGCTCGAGCTAGATGCTCCGCCTCTGCCTCTACCACGACTCATTGGTGCTTGGGGACTTTACCTAGGGGGTGTACTGATGATGACGATCCAGCCACAGATCCCGCTGGCTGAGCTATGCTTGCATTACCTCTCATCGGACAATCCTTCATAATGTGGCCCGGATAACCACAAGTATAACAAACATCTAGTCCCATACGACACTTCCCGGTATGTTGCTTACCACATTGAGTACATCGTGGCAAGGGTGGCCTCATCTGATTTGACTCACCCCTATACTGAGAACCTGAGGCCTTAAAATTCTGACCAGGCCTTGAATATGTAGAACGATCAAATCTCTTTCCTCCAAACTGGGGGGAGCGCTAGCCTAGGGCTGGGATGGATATCTCAAGTACTGCTGCCTCTGACCATCTCGAAACTCACCAGAAGGACTCAAAGACCTCGATCTTTTTTTCTGGGCCCTATCATGCTCACGATCGGCCCTCTGTTTCTGTTTATGCTCCTCCACACCCTGAGCGTACGCCTGAATACGAGAAATATCCATGTATGGATGAAGTGAAACCGACATACAATCGTTAAGCAAGTAAGGCTCTAATCCCATCACGAACCGGTGAATCCGATCCTCCATCTTAGATACAATAGTGGGAGCATACCTAGACAATGAATCAAACTGAAGGCAGTACTCCCGAACACTCATGTTTCCCTGCCGAAGGGACAAGAACCTATCAACTCTGGCTCGCCTAAGCTCTGGTGGCAGATAATGATGAAGAAAAGCTTCTGTAAACTCTTGCCATACCGCTGGAGGGGAATTCTCACCTCTGGACAATTCCCAAGACTCATACCAATTAACTGCAACATCTCAGAGTCTATAAGAAGCTAGCTCAACTGACTCAGTCTCAGTGGCCTTCATTACCCATAACGTCCTCTGTACTCTATCAATAAATACTTGAGGGTCCTCATTCGGGTCTGCTCCAGTGAATACTGGAGGGTCTAAATTAATAAAGTTACGAACCCTCGTGCTCACGGACCTATCTGCGTGACCAATACCTACTTCCTAACGCCGAGCCCGTACGGCTAATAATCGGGTCAATAACCGAACAACATCTCTCATCTCCTGACCCGACGTATCCTGCTGAGGTGCTGAATGTATAGGGGCGGGTGCTGGAGCTGGTGCCCTTCAGAACTCTTCTGGAAAAGGCGGGGTATGTGAAGTCTGAGATGGAACCTCACCATGAGATTCTCCCCGAGCCCTGGTAACACGTGGTGCTCGACTAGTAGTCTCACCAGCCATGGACTTTCCCTTCTGGGCTGTACTCTTTGGAGGCATTGCTGAAACTATAACGTATTGTTAGGAACAAGAATTCTTGTATTGCACGATCTTGAGATAAAAAGAGAGGATAATATCCTATATGTCCTGTAGCCTCCTGTTTATAAGTATGGTGCACGACACACCCATAAACAAGACTCTACTAGACACGGTCTATAGACAACCCTAGGGAAGAACTGCTCTGATACCACTTTTGTCACGATCCAAACCGATGGGCTGCGACGAGCGCCTGAGTCTTACCTGTCAAACACCCCTAAGCATGCATCTAAAATATTAACCTGAATAACATCTGCTACTTTACAAAATTAACCTACGTGAAAGAAGCCTGCCATCAAGGAATATGTATGTATACAGGCAGAATACAGTGGGCGAGCCGGCAAGGCTGCTATAGACAACTATACATCAAAAACTGAAAGCCGACAAGGCCACATACAACCCAACTAGACATACTGTCTACAGACCTCTAACAGAAACATAGCTGTACAAAGACGGGACTGAGCCACATCATACTCATATACATATATATGTACAAACGTATCGTACCAATATCAAAAGCAGCTCCGGATCAAATGGAGCACGCCAACTCTCGCTGATCAGGGATCCTAAGAATGGGGACCGTCAGCTTGCCTACCTGCACCTGCGGGCATAAAACACAGGCCCCGTGAAACAGGGTGTCAGTACGAAAAATGTACTGAGTATGTAAGGCATGGAAATTAGTACGTAAAAGACATAGATGAAACATGGAATACTGAAACACATTTTTAAATTTGAATAACTTTGTAAATACTGAAACGTTTATAATGTCATGCACGTGCGTGTAAATGTCATGCCATGCATAGGTATGGTGTACATAATATCATCAAGCCCCTGGGGGCATCCCATCATATCATCTCGGCCACTGTGGGCAATATCATCAACATATACCAGCTGATCAGGTGGTGGTGTGTATATAACGCCATAACCTTTTCCATATCCCATATACATATATATACATACATATATACGCGTATATAACGCCGTTTGAATACATACATATATACGCGTATATAACGTCGTTTAAATCATATTTTAGCCACTGTGGGCAATATCATCATCATATACCAACTGATCAGGTAGTGATGCGTATATAATGCCGTAACCTTTTCCCATATCCCATATACATATATTTACATATACACGCGTATATAACGTCATCTGGTCATGGGTCAATGCACAAGTATGAAATGCATGAAAAATACGTAATAATCTCAATATTCCTTTCGGATAAATTTTTCCAACTGCGTATTATTTTGAGACCCATGAACAGAAGAAAATAATAATTCTCATGGGGAGTCAAGAATATAGACACCCCTACTATTTCTATGAATAGAATAATTTATAGAAACCGTGTATTTGCTCGTTTCTTTCGTATAATCTAGACCATGCCAAAAGAAAGAAGGAAGAGCCTTAACATACCTGGAATAGGGAAAACTCTATATAATATTCTTGGCGAAGATTGCACCGTACTCTTTTAGAATCGCAAAATTTTACGTTGCTATTATTTCAAGAAATTTGCGTTGGAAGTTCTTCAGAATCGAATTTGGCTTCTGCTCCAAACTTATTTGAACTTGAGAAGGAAATTATTTTGCTCCAACATATTTGAGTTTTTAAGAAACAGTTTCTGTTCTTTTGCGTTTTTGAAACTCAGAAGGGATTGAATTACTATCTAATGTATTTAAATTTGACTAAGACCTAATTGATATACACGTTTCATGCAAAGCACATATGACTCTCAGTCATATGCTTAGTCATATGCTTAAATTGTGGTACACTGCCACGTTTCTTTGTGGATATAATTAATTAACTTTTATCCACTTATTAGTTAACCGGAAAATATTTCGTTACCTGGTAATTAATTTATTACCCGTATAATTTAAGAATTATCACAAATTACTTAAAATTCTATTTATTTTCAAAATACTTCATATATATTTTATATATTACACTACCGTGGTCATATGGTACTTTGCATGGTACTAGTTTATAATTATCGGGTATTATTACTTGATCCGTAGTTTATCCCAACTTGGCCATTTTCAACGAAACTCATTTTCTATAATTCGTGCATCCTTTATCCTTCATGGCACTTATTTATTGCTTGTTAATACGTTAACGTCAAGATGATCTCATCCCTGATTCTACGTCAGTTGACCGAAGACGAAACGTTTAACGTACGAAAATGCGAGATGTAACAATCACGTTTAAATTTCCGCAAAATATACACTTGTATTGCTTATTTATAGGTAAATCGGCGAACAACGACCGTCTCAGCAGGAGCAGCCCCGCTCCAGTTCATGCAGCCCTATTAGACTTTAACCATCTATCCTAACCCAAATATTGGAAAATCTCCATCGGCATATTCCGCCGAGGGGTCCTGAACTACATATGGCCTGATTCCTGTAAGACCAGGGATATGTAGGCAGCTCAGGAACTAGAGCACGGTCAACCTCTTCAAACCATTTCATTCAGTCAAAATTGGCCATCATATCTTTACCCGACAACTCTTTCATCCTTCCCGGGTAAAGAGGGGCAGCTGTTGATACCCAATTTTTTTTTGTATTTTTATATGCAAAATACCTTTCAAAATAGCATGTATATACGTATATAAGTATGTCCCAAAGTCCTATTATTTTTTAAACTTTTTTAAAGATTTTAAAGTCAATTTTATTGCCCTATTTTATCAAGAAAAACCCAATAAGTGTTCCCAAAATTGGCATTTTGGTAATTTATTTATTGAATTATCATATTTATACTAAAATATAGCTAGTATGAGTTTTGCACATTTTTACAAATTTATTTTAGCTAAACTGCATATAATTGCAATATTAGCGTACTTTAAGATTTAATTGCATTTATAATTACAAAATTGGCACCAGTATTTTTAGTCCAATATTTATATATTATTAATTAATTTAGTACCTTTAATTTGTTTCTAGAAATTATTTTACTATTTTTTTATAAAATAAATAAGGGAAAATGGCTATTTAAATGTTAGCCTATTTTTATTTCGATTTTGGCCAGATTTGGCACCACTAATCCAACCCAATTTCAATTTCAATTGCCCAGACAAATTCCAAAATTACCCGACCCACGACCTTTAAAAAATAACCCACCCGCCCCCCCTTTAAATCCCAGTTGTTGATCTAATAGATCAACGGCTCACATTCTCCCTTTTCTTTTTTAATTTACCAATACTCTCAACCCTAAATCATTTTCACCTACTAGCTGCCTCTGAATCCTCCACTCTCTCAAACTCTCTCGAATCTTCTCAAACCCTAGCCACCTCCTACCACCTCCGCCTTGAAAGCCAACGGAATCCATGGCTTCCAAGGCTATCGGAATCCTACACTGGCCTCCTATGACTCCCACAAACCTGATCTCTGAAGATTCAAGGCCTAGCCTTGAAGGTTTTCACCCAAACCTCTGCCGATTCAAGGTTCCAGAGTCATCGTCGGCCTTGCTCCGGCGTCCCATGGTGTTTTGAGCGTGGTTCTGACCTCTCCGACTCAAATCGATGACTTTTTCAAAGCCTTTCTCATTTCTAGGGTTCTTCTGAAACTCTAACCCTCCAAGGTTTTCTCCGATCTCTTTAGATCCGTTGTGTATATGTGCTCTCTTTGAGGTTTCCAACGATCTCCCTAACTTTTCTTTTGAAAATTACATTTCAAAGTCTTTCTTTTACGATTTAGGATTTTCTGAAAATGCTTAAGTGTTTCTCTGACTTTCTTTTCCTTTTCTTTTGTGCTTATTTCCCTCTACTGTGTTCTATGTTTTCTTTCTACCATGTATGTTCTTCTACTAAGCTTTCTATGTTTCGTTCTTGTATGTTCTTCTAATATGCTTTCTATACTATGCTCTTGTATGCTTTTCTACTATGTCCTGCTATTTTCTTCTACTATATTCTGATATGTTTCGCCTACTGTATTCTTCTACCGTGTTCTTAAGTGTTCTTATTATTTTTCTTCTATTGAACTTTGGTTAAGTTTCTTTTAAAAGGATCTTCTTAAGTATGCTTTCTTCTACTGTTCTTATCAGTCTTTTCTCATCATGTTTCGAATTAGTTTCTTTACTCTGTTTGCCTTGAACCCCTCTACTGTATTTACATGCTATTCATGAGTTCTGTTGTTGGAAGAAGCATGTTAGAAGTTTCAGTTCTTTTCTGAAACCTTTAAACATGTTTCGATTCGACTACTTGTCTCCTCATCTGTGTACTTGATTCAAGGTGGAAACCCTAGAATTTGGGGGTTCTGCCGAGGTTTGATTGAACTAGGGTTTTATTTTAGAACCCTTAACTCTTTCAGACTGACTTTGAGTCTTTGAACTAAGTTTGGATATCTTTGTTTTCATACAATGCTGAACTTTTTGCTAAACTCTTCTACACTGGATTTTTGTTTTGTACTGATTTACACGACAGTCTTCTTTCATGCTCACATCCTCCTTATATATGATGAATTTTCCTCTAAATGGTTTTCAATTTGCAATTAGTGCAAACTTCCTTCTAAATATGGCTTGATTGATTTCTTTCCATTGTTTGCTGATTCTCCCTGCTACTTGACTTAAGTAAAACCCTTCTTCATCTTTTCTGACTTGGTTCATTCATACCAAATCTCAAACCTTGTGATTTACTGGCTGTTAATTGACTCCCTTACCTTATTTGCACAAATTGTGTAATGCTAGAACCCTGCCTTTATGTATTTGCCCTCAATTGCATGTTTTACACAAACTGTTTAATTAATTCCTTTCCTTAAATGGTTTTACTCGTTTTTGAATCTGAATCCCTTAATTAAGGGAAGCCTTGTGTAATTGATTGACAATCAGTTTTCAAACTATTTCTTACCTTATTTCTGCCTTCTTTCTACACTATAAAAGGCACGACCCTTTTTCACAAACACACACTTCAGACTTCACAATTTCACAATCTTTTTTGAACTCACACTTATAGTATTCTGTCTTCCTGTTTGCACTTTGGCTGTTACAAGACTACTGCTTTTTCTACTTATTTCTTCGAAACTGGTATGTCCTGATTTAAGTTTATGCATCACCCCAATGTGTTTACTTACAGTTTTTGTATCCATGTCTACTTTATTATTTTTTATAGAGTTCGACATTTAACTTACTATGCCTATGTTCTACTGCCTATTTCTATTGTGAATCTTTACTCCCTATCCCATTACCCCTATGTGTTTGTAAATGGTGGCTTAGAGCATGGCAATATGAGTTTTTGTCCATGAACTGAGCTTTGAACCAATGGGGTCTTAACCTCTAAACGGGCTGGAGGTTGTGCCAGCATATCCTATTGCTAGGTATGCCCATCAACCTACTCTTCTTGTGCTCTCGTAGTCCCCCATTCCCTATATCCCTATGTGTACTGTTTCCCTTCCCTTTTTTCCTTTAGCATTATGTTCTTCACTTGAACACTTTCTTAGTCATTAAGTTCTGCCCCCCCTCTTGTGAGACTTGCCTTGGGACCTTGAGTTTCCTCTGAACTTGGACACCTGAGGGCTGGCCCTTCCACACTACACTTTGGCTTAATATGGCGATACATTTGGGTGTAAGCACTGTTCGGAGTTCTTATGAAACTCTTAGGGAACTCTGACACACCCAAGTGGCAGAACGGCTTTGAAACATGATCATTGGAGTTGGTTTACTTCATACTTCATATAAGAAGTCTGAATCAGGCTCTCCTTGCTTGTACTTATTAATTTCTGATGTATTTTTCCTTTACTTCACTTTTTCTGGGTTGTAATAACATTGTAATAAAACTCTCGAGGATGGCTAGTGAAAAGGGAGGGGTAACTATGTATGCAAAAAGGGTAGATAACCTGCCTATAGGAGTTTAAGAATTTCTGCATTTTCATGTATAGATACCATGTCAATAGGAATCTTGCATTCTCATATAGGTACCATGCCTATAGGAATCTCGCATTCTCATATAGGTACCATGCCTATAGGTTATTTCTGAACTTCTGCATAGCACATAGATACCTTGCCTATAGGAGTTTCTGAATTTCTACACATCATGTAGATATCCTACATATAGTTAAATTTCTGCATCTCTCATATAGATACCATGCTCATAGTTAATTGGAAATTCAAATCCTGCATATGCATCTGTCTAATGTCTGCAGAATTTATGATCTTTTGTCAAAACTCGTCTTTCTTGAATAACTGACAACCTTTTCTAAAATCAGTATACTTCATCTTTTCTAAAATTAGTAGATATCATGCCTATAGGTTTTTGTCTAACACTTAGGTAAGCCATAGGACAGTTTATAAACTGAATCAGATTTTATTAACTACAACAAGCAGACAGGCCTGATTCGGGCTTCTTATCTGAAATATGCAATAAATCAGTCTGCCCCAACCTTTAAATTAGACCCTAATCAGTACGTGTAAGACATGCTAAACTATATGCTTTTCTTTGATTTAAGGAGGTCTGTTTGAGCCTTATTTGTTTATGTGCTTCCCCATACTTGCTATATATATGTTTTTGCTTGTTGCCTTAGTATTTTTACCTTTGAAACCACAAATAAACCCAACTTCTCCTCCCTTTTAGGAATAGTAGTCCCAAGTACCTGTGGTGCTGATAGGAGGTACCTCCCAAGTCCCAAGTCCCAAGCATTTTTACCTCTGGGGCTAAACTATATCCCAAGTAAGCGAGACCATTCCACACTTTAATACCTTAACGGGGCAGGAAAGGGTAGATATGGATATGATGACCACGCGATAACATCAAGGGTAGCCCCTCACTAAGAAGTGATTACCGGATGTTGTGTGGGGTGATCCATATTATTAATAAACCTAGGACCCCCCTTCCCTTTGTTTTCTTTGTTTCTTTTAAATCTTTTTAAACCATTGTTTTAAGAAAATCAACTCTTTTTAGTTCCTTTTTCTTACTTTTGTTTATATGTAACCATTACGTGAAAATTCCCTCTTATTTGAAACCTTTATTTGCCTATGTGCTATTTGCACTTAAGTCACAACAATAGTTTGGCCGGGAACCACACTAGTGGATCATGAGGGGGTGCCTAACACCTTCCCCTTGGGATAATTTCAAGCCCTTACCCAATCTCTGGTTATTCAAAACAAACCCCTCCTAGAGTCCTAATGCACTTTAATCATTAGGTAGCAACTCTTCAATTCAAAACCCAATCCCGAATGGGAACGAGCTGTCTCTCAAATGTCACAAACCCAATTTTCGCGAGAAAAAGGGGGCGCGACATGGAGAATACGTACCATGTAATCTTGATGCACTAGGTTCTTCGCTGAGAAATCTCTTGTGTAAGTCGGAATGTTTCAAAAAAATAAAGATAATATCATTAGATATTAATGAGACATTTTAGCACATAGCACACGAGTATACTAGTGAAAGTATGAGACTGAGCAAAATCTAATCTAATTATGTACAAAATTCAAAAAATTTCTATCCAGTTTTTTGAGCTAGAACTAGTTCCTTTTAGGTGATCTTAATCATCCCTAATTCTAACATGTTCCTTTTAAAGTGATCTCTATTTAGAACTTTTGTAAAAATGTCAGTTATTTGCTTGTCAGTAGCATAAAATTCCATAGTGATCAAACTCTTTCCATAGTTGTCCCTCAAAAAGTGATGCCAAACATTTATGTGCTTAGTTTTTTTGTGATCATTTGTATTCTTGGTCATACTGGTTGCACTGGTGTTATCACAAAAAGATGGGGATACAACCGACAACAATTTCAAAGTTCATTAATTGCTATTTGATCCACAAGAATTGAGCACAACATGAGGCAGCATCAACATACTCAGCTTCAGCAGTAGACAAGGTCATAGAATTTTGCTTTTTGGTGGCCCAAGATACAAGACATGAGCCAAGAAAGTGTGCCATACCTGAGGTGCTCTTTCTATTCACAAGAAAACCTGCATAATCAACATGAACATATCCCACTAAGTTGAAATTACTACCTTTTGGGTACCACCGACAGAGGTTAATGATGTCTTTTAGGTATCTCAAGATCCTCTTAACAATAGTCAAGTGAGACTCCTTTGGATTTGCCTGAAATCTAGCACAAAGGCCTACACTGAAAATAATATCAGATCTACTAGCATTGAGATATAAAAAGATCCAATCATACCCCTATATAACTTTTGATCAACAGATGAACCAGGTTCATCTATATCCAATTTTGTGGTTGTTGCTATATATATGTCAATTTCTTTGGAGTCTTCCATTTTAAACCTTTTAAGCAACTCTGTCACATACTTCTATTGATGGATCATAATTCCATTTGAACTTTATTTAATTTGTAAGCCTAAAAAGAAATTAATCTCACCCATCATGCTCATTTCAAATTCACTCCCCATTAGTTTAGCAAAATCTTTACTTAACTTATCAGTAGTTGCTCCAAAGATTATATCATCAACATATATCTGAACTACCAAGAGATCTTTACCTTTTTCTTTCAAGAACAAAGTATTGTCAATTTTACCTCTCTTGTAGTCATGCTCAAGCAAAAACTTTGATAATCTTTCATACCATGCTCTTGGTGCCTGCTTGAGCCCATAAAGTGCCTTATCAAGCTTATACACATGATCAGGACATTCCTTGATTTCAAAGCCTGGAGGTTGCTTGACAAACATTTTTTCCTTTAGATAGCCATTGAGGAAGGCACTCTTGACATTCATCTGATGGAGAGTGAATTCCATGTAAGCAGAAAAGACTATAAGAAGTCTAATTGATTCCAGTCTTGCAATAGGAGCAAAAGCCTCATTATAGTTTGTGTCCTCCTCTTGACTATATCCTTGAGCTACCAATCTTGCTTTGTTCCTTGTAACTGTTCCATCTTCGTCAAGTTTGTTTCTTAAGATCCATTTTGTGCCAATTGTTGATTTGTCCTTGGGTCTTGGTACCAGATGCTAAACTTGATTTCTCTCAAATTGGTTGAGTTCATCTTGCATTGCATTCACCTAGTCTGAATCCTGCAAAATTTTAGTAACACTTATAGGTTCAATAAGAGATAGGAAAATATCAAAAGCACAAAGATTCTTCAAAGAAAATCTGGTTTTGATGCCAGAGGTTGGATCAATAATTATGTTCTCAATGGGATGAGAACTTTTATACTTGTGAGGTTTCACAAATAGATGGTTTCTCCTAGATGTTTCTTCAATGTTTTGTTGCTGAGAAACAGGTTCATGGACAGGTTCTCTCGAGGTTTAAGAATCAGTTCATCTTTGTTCAGTGCCCCATGTCAGGCTGCCCTAGTGGAAGGACCTGTTCCATCACATGTTCCTTCCTCTAGTGTAGCTTTAGTATAGACTGTGGTTCCATTTGAGTTTCTTACCAGCCCAATTTCTTCATCATCATATTCTTGCCTCTCAGAAAGAATGTTAGTTTCGTCAAAAATCACATGTAAACTTTCGTCTACACACATATTTCTTTTGTTATTAATCTTATAAGCTTTACTATGTGAAGAATATCCTAAGAATACTCCCTCATCACTTCTAGGATCAAACTTACCTAGGGAGTTTTTACCATTATTGTGCACAAACCACTTGCATCTGAATGCCCTAAGATGGGATATATTTGGCTTTCTCTCTTTAAGTAACTCATAGGGAGTCTTCTCAACAAGAGGTCTAGTCATGCACCTATTTATGATGTAGTATGTAGTATTCACAGCTTCTGCCCAGAAGCTATGGGGCAGTTTATTAGAAAGAAGCATAGTCCTAGCCATTTCCTCCAATGTCCTATTCTTTCTTTCAACTACTCCATTTTGTTATGGAGTCGTAGGAGTAGAAAAATTATGATTTATGCCATGTTGATCACATAATTCAGAAAATTTAGCATTCTCAAATTCAGTATCATGATCAGATCTAATTGATGTAAGTTGATTACCTAGCTGTTTATGAGTTTTTCTAACAAAAGAAGTGAACATGTCAAATACTTCATCTTTAGATGTTAAAAACAATATCCAAGTAAACCTAGAATAATCATCAATAAGCACCATAACATATCTCTTACCACCTCTACTCAATGTTCTCATTGGCCCATAAAGATCCTTATGGACTAGTTCCATTGTCCTGATAGTGCTTACCATTTTCTTGCTTTTAAAAGAGGATCTTACCTGCTTCCCACTTGAACAGGCCTTACAAACTTTGTCTTCCTTGAACTTAATGTTAGGCAGTCCTATCACCAAGTCCTTGGAGACAAGTTTATTGATTTGTCTTAGACTGGCATGTGCAAGTCTTTTGTGCCAAAGGAAGGGATCATTATCCAACACACTTAAGCAAGTGAGTTCATTATCTGATAGTGTGGACAGATCCACATCATATATGTTGTTCGCTCTTTTTTCCTGCAAAACTATCTTGTTATATGCTAGAAGTTTTCCTTCAAGTGCCTAACACAATAATGGTGGTTGGGATACGGTCCCTTCTATGCATCCAAATTTTGTACAAAACTTAAAATCCCACCATGTCAATCAAATATTAGACAAATGCCTAAATGTTGTCTCACAATGTGCTCCTTCAAGTGGTTCAAAAATCATGTCCAAGTCTCTTGATATTCATTGGCACAAATAGCAAATGCGAGGGGAAATATGCTTCCATTAGCATATACTACAACGAAAATCAACATCTTAATATCATGCTTTCTATAGACATATGTATTGCCTATGGCGATTACCGGCCAACAATGCACAAAATCATCAATGGTTGGTTTAAATACCTTGAACACATATCTGAATATGTATTCTAGTATTCCCGGACTCCGCTCAAGCTTCCATTCAACAACAATCCCGGGGTTAAAGTGTTGCAAAGCATCCATATACCTGGGTAGAACGGCATACGACTTATCCCAATTACCATAAACGAACTCCAACACACGTTTATGCTCGAGAAATACCTTTCTTTAGGTAATGGTACAGCATATACCTGGTGTATAGATATTATACACTCTTTAATCTTGTACCTTATGGATAATTCAATGTGTGGAATCAAGACAAGATAAATTAAATCAACATTCAAGTTAAAATGATTCCCATTGAATGTGTCCATATCACAAGTGTGGTTGCCAATGCATTTTCCCACCATCCACATATTTGTTTTTAAATTTCTCGCACGTAGTATCCACTTACAACCTTGAAACCATCTACGATAAATAACCTTATATACTTGCGTAGATGACTCACGAACCTCGATCTCACGAGAGTGTTTTATGCTATAAATTCACACCGCCCTGCTAAGGCGTGCTTTATCAGCAAAACACATATTCTTTGATAGCTCCATTGATCTAGATTCATCCCACATTAATGTTCGAATGTCATCAAGATATCTTGTTAGGGCATCCACATCTGGCATACTAGGCAGCTGATCAAGGTAAGGAATCTCCCTTATATGAAAGAGCACATAGGACTCGTACACTCTGGGTCTAACGGTAGGTGGAGTCTACATATATGGAGCATGCTCATTGGCGACATCATGCTCTCTTGTCAAATCAGGTTGGTCATTCTCATTCTCATTAGTAAAGCGTGTTTCCTCATCATAATAGCACTCATCGGGGAAGGGTGTATCATCTCTAGACTCATCAGCATTGTTGTCATAATCACTATCATCTTCATGACTCTTTGCATCTGCCAGATCCTGATTAAATATATTGACATCAGGTAATTGAGTAAGGACAAGACCTTTATGTTGCTCGTTTTCACTGCACAACCAATAAAATAATGAGTTTCCTAAAGTCATCCCAACATTATATATTAACTTTATATCTTAACTTACAATTCATAATCCGTTGATAGCACATGATGCATATTATCAAGTTGTTAATGACTCGCGGATGGACCAGCATGATCCAAACCATCAAAATTGGGCATATTCCAAATGTTGGTTGGTTCATAACTTGTAAAATTCATATCTGTATGGTATCTCCTTTGGAAGATATGAGTGATAGTACGATCATGATACATAAAAAAATCATACTAGAATAAGGAAAATTGAAATTTACCACTCGGCGTATGAATATATAATCTTGGGGAGAAATTATGTCATCGCTCCTCATTTGCCCCTGGAGATTAATTTAGATCTGCCCAGACTCTTTCAAACAGAATATGTTTGGATAGAACTGCTCCAAAAAGACCACCAGATAATTGAGGGTCATCCCTATTTTGCGAAACCTCAATATTGTGGACGTCTTCAGACTTGACGTACATTTTCAAGATTTCTATCACAAGAAGTTCCTGGTGTTCATCCAGAGTCCTCAAAATATCTTTTAGAGTTGTATTGTCTTTGATATTAAATTCAGCATAACAAGCAACCCCTTATGGAGTAAGCCAATATGGATATCTTCCGGTTACCTTAATATTAACCGAAGGTTTACTCACACTCATTCTTTTACATATCCAAGATACCAATCTTTTGTACTCCAATGTGAGTGGAAAATTAACAATACACTGTGGAGAACAATTATAGTGTACTGAGTTATTCTCCACGATAACCTTACCCCCTCCCCAATATAATGTAACCCTAATTTTTTGCTCTTCAGACATTATGGCAAAATGCAAAAAAAGTTAAATAACCAAATATTTCAGAATGAGTAAGAAAAATACAATGGATGCTGAAAAATGAATTTTTCCGAATGAATTTTTGAACAAGGAATGCAACTCCTTAAGTAAGCAAATATTTTGTGCGAGAGGTACAATAATTAGTGGGTATAGCGCATTTAATAAGTGTGCTATAAGTATAGCTTATGTAATTTATCTGCTATACCCACCAATTATTATGGGTCAACCAATTAACAGGTATAGCACATGAATTTCATGCGCTATATATAAAAAGGTCACCGATTGTTTTCACCTATTTTGGTACTTTGAGTCCAAAAATATAATATTTTGGTTCCGCACTCAAATATTTGGTGTATTGATAAAGTTGAGGGCGTAGTAAGTGAATGATGAAAGCAGGGTACTATTTGGTTGCTTTCTAGTGTTCGGGGAATATTTGGAGCATAATACTCCAAAAACCTATCCACAGTTGGTAAAGAACACTGTTTCTTGGGTAGATTTTTGGTTTTAGATAGATTTTCTTTCAAAAAGTTATCATTTTGGACAGATTTTTTGTGAAAACAAAATCTATCCCAAGAGTCCTCCTTCTCTCCTATAAAGGAGGGTTCTTTCCACACACACACCCACATCTTTTTACACTTTGCACCACTCTAAGAGAAAGAAAAAAATCAGTTGAAATATCAAAAGAATTAAGCTGAAATTTGAGAGCTTTGAGTGAATTTTTTGAGAGCTAAGAATCTTCCCAAAAAAAAATACAAAGTCCTTGAGGTCATTTGTGGTTTCTTTCTCCTTTGAAAGTCGATGAGTTTCTGGATTAATTTTCTGGATCATTTCAGGTTTCTTGTTGCTGGTTTGTTGTTTCTTGGAGCTGCTAGTTCGAAAGTCCACCTTGTACATTTCTCTATTGCTTCTTAGCACTTTCTGCAAACTAGGTAACCTTTTAAATTATGTAATGCTATTTTAACTCTAAGAATGAAAGATATGAATGCTTCGAGTTGATCCCATATTTCTTTAAGCATGTTATGAGTGAGTTAGATATATTTGTATTAAAAACTACACAGAGGTAATATTATATATGGCTCTTTGTCTGTGACATGAATCTATGTGAGTTAAAGAGCAACTAAAATTAAAAGAAGAATAACGCAGGTGTTAAGAATTTATAAAAATTGTAAGTCAAGCATGATTGTATGAAACAAAAAAATTGTAATTGCGGTGTCACTTTCTACTCTTGTTTCTACCGTTGTCTCAGCAAGTCTACTGGGGCTTCGTTAAAATATTAAAGCATGCAAAAAGATCCATCTCCTCTTTCTGATGCACGAATTAGTGGAGTCTAGGTTCAACGTAATGAGTTTCCCACATGAATTCTCTTTTTGTTGGTCACTTCTTTTACAAATCGTGTATGTTTTATTTTAGCTTGCTAAAATTTTGCATTGAGAATGATACCTTCAGATAAAATAAAAAGAAAAATAAGGCATTGAATTTATCTATACTTCAAGTTCTTTACTATAATGTTTCATGCTCAAAGTTTCCACTCTCATGTGTTCAAGTGCAAATTAAAATCGCGCAAGTACTTTTGTGATTATCATTTATGCCAGTGTTTCTTCGGCCTAGATTCATCTGCATACCTGTCTCAATATGTATTAGTGTCGCTAATAAAGAGAGATGAAATCAGTTCATGGGTAATTTTAAGGAAGTTCACACATAGGCCTAGATTAGAAAATGGTTAGATAGAAGAGGGAATAACAAGAGAATGAATGGCTTTGAATAACCGCTAGTCTTAATGTTTTTAATTTACCGATCATGTGATGGTTTAGAAGAATATTCTTTCATACGTTATGATTTTGTCAAACATTTCATTCCAGAATCTTTCAAAAATCATAATTAAAAGGCGTAATACATACGAAGACACCTAAAGTTGGCACAATCTTTCACTTAGACACTTAAACTAGGCCTCTTTCCAATTAAACACGTTTCTTAGGCAATTCTCATACCAATTAGACATGTTTTTTGCTGGCTTATTAATTAACCAAGCGCGTGTTCTGCAATATCCGTCTACGTGGCAAAAGTAACCATTATAAATCGTGCCACATCATTTTTTGTCCACCTCACTATCTACCTCAGCTATATAGTGTTATTTTCACTAAAATACAAATACCCCTTCGTCCCCAACCTCCAACGTTCCCCCACCCGCCGATGTCTCCAATCCCGTAGCCGACATCACCCCTGCTCCCTCTTCGTTGTCCAATTTTTGTCGTCTGATCTCGTCTGGCAAGCGGCGTCAAACAGATCCAAACTCCAAAGCCTAAAGTTCATAAAACCCATTTATCAAACTCCTTAATGAAGCCAAGAATTTCTGCAAAAATATCAAAATTACATAACAATGGCCAAGTAATTTTATTCTATTTATTAGGATGTTGGTCTCATTTGTTCACCACTTTTTAGTTGTCTTTGTTTGAGATTGATAGTTCTGCTTGATGATTTTTTTCCTGCAGCTTTATTTACTTTTTGGTATTATGGCAATGAAATATTATGGTGGTTGGAGGAGAAGTTTTGGTGAGATTTTTGGAATTGGGGGTTGGTGATGATAAATAAAAAATGGTTGCTGCTAGGTAATTTATGAGGAGAAGATGACTTATTGGAGTATTATTACGGAGGACGAAGGTTTAAGATAGTGGAGGAGCTGATATGGTGGAAAAATGGAGAAGATGATGGAACACAGTTTGTTTTTTGGGTGGGTGGGGAGATTTAGTGAAAATAGGGTTTTTTGTGGTCAAATGCCTTTTTAATATTTAATTAATTGAAAAATACCATGTTTATTTCATTCACGCGCTCAAGGAGACTGAGAAACACTTTCTTTTCCATGTCATAGTTTTGTGTCTAATTGGTATAAAAATTGCCTAAGAAACGTGTCTAATTAAAAAGATGCCTAATTTAAGTGTCTAAGTGAAAGATTGTGCCAACTTTAGGTGCCTCCATATGTATTACGCCTAATTAAAATAACTTAAGTATTAGGCAATTTTAGGTATGTCTTAAATGTAGACCATATGTTCATACACGATCCTTAGTCAACATTTAATTAATAAAATGGCCACGTGTTCATTTTTTTTCCTTGAATCTTTAATAATAAACTGTATTTGAGCATGTTTTCATATCCGTTCCTTATTAAACGCACGGTTAAAAAAAGATCTTGTGTGCTTACACACTCCTAGGTCGACACAATTAATAAAAGTTGGTTAATTATTAAATGACAATAGACAATAATAATTCCAGGCAAATAAAATACACTTTATCCAAAAATAATTTAAGCCAAGTTTTAATCAATAAAAGAGACCGTGTTAGAACCAAGGGATTCGGGGAGTGCCTAACACCTTCTTCCTGGTCAACAGGATTCCTTACCTTGTATCCTATTTTTGCGGACCAATAAAAATAGAGTAAAACATTCCATTGGCTAGGGATTCAAATAAAAGGTAACGTGGAACACCAAAAATCAATTTCAAGTGACGATTCTTGTCTAAATTACCCTTGTCTAATTAAATTATTTTTTTAAATAAAAAATATACATGTTTGTCTCAATAGTCCGCTCCGTCTGGTCAGTGAACAGACGCTTGGTCACGAAAAACTTCCTCAAACATCATCTTCCCAAGTGTTGCATCGTTTCGATTTTTTCCCCATGATAATATTCCCTCACTCATCGCTTTGCCACGGAGAATCAAAACAACACACTTATTTGAAGGGATGTACCCCTCACATAAGTTAGCTATGTTCAGAATTGGCTTCCTTTTCTAAATTTTGAGACCAAAGGAAGCACTAAAACAAAACCAAATGACTCTTCCGTAAAATATCAAATATAAGCAAGAACGATATTCTGACCTTCCTATCCATACAGGTGCACATGTGCTAATTTGCAATGACTCAGCCGGTCGTTTCATAAGTTACCTCTCTGTTTCCCCCATTTCTGCTTCCTTGTGTGTTGTTCAGATGTATTTCATCATATCGTATTGGTGGTGTTATGTTCGGAGTGGTCTTAGGGTGGAATGAGACACTTAGTCTCTTAAGTAGGTTATTTAGTTGGTAAAGTCAACCGGAAGATGACTTGTGGTTAACAATCTCGGAATTCGGGTTTTTATGGTTCGGATAGCTTCGTTAGGTGATTTGGGACTTGGGAGCGTGTTCGGAATGTATTTTGGAGGTCCGTGATAGATTTAGGCTTGAATAGGCGAAATTGGAAATTTGGCATTTTCCGGTTGGTAGTGGATATCTTGATATCGAGGTCGGATTGGAATTTCGAAAATTGGAGTAGGTACATTATGTCATTTGTGACATGTGCGCAAAATTTCAGGTAATTCGGATGAGGTTTGATAGGTTTTTGCTTCGTTTGCGGAATTCGAAAGTTTTGGTATCCTTAGGTTTGAATCCGAGGGTGATTTGGTGTTCCGATGTTGTTTTGAGTGTTCCAAAGGTTGGAATGAGTTTGAATAGTGGTATTTGACTTGTTGGCATATTTTGTTGAGGTTCTGAGGGCCTCGGGATGGACTTGGGTTGTTGACGGAAGGTTTGGAGTTGAATTGGCGTTGCAGATTTCTACTGCTTCTGTTGTTTCTGCACCTACGGAGTGGGGACCGCATGTGCGATAATCGCAGAAGCAGAAAAAGACCATAGATGTGGTATTCATCGCAGGAGATGAGGTGTTGATCGCACCTGCGAGCTCGTAGGTGCGAGGCCTGAGGCGTAGGTGCGAAAGCTGGAACCTTAAGTGAAAACCGCAGGTGCGGCCATTTTGACCGAATATGCGGCCCACGGGTGCGTGAAAGGGAGCCACAGGTGCGAGATGCTTGGGCAGAAAGTATAAAAGGCCATCTTTGCGATTTTCAGCTTATTTCTCACCATTTTTGGACGGCTTTGAAGCTTGTGAGGAAGAATTTGAGAAGGGGTTCAAGGGTTAACATCAAGGTGAGTAGCTTGAGTCATAAAACTTATACATGTGATGATTCCCATTGTTTAATCATGGAATTTGAGAAAAAATTGGGATTAAATTGGAGAATTAGGGCTTGAAATTGGAGAGTTTCAATTAGGGATTTTAGGGGTCATTCGAGGTACGATTTTGATGGTTTTGGTATAAATAGTCTCGGAAGTGACAAGAGTTTCTACTTTTATGATTTTTGTTGGATTCCGAGACGTGGGCCCGGGGGGTCGGGTTTGGCAAATTTCGGGATTTTTTAGTTAATTTGATTATTTTTCGCTTGGGCTTTGTTCCTTTAGCATGTATTAATGATGTGATACTGATTTTGTTAGATTCGAAATATTTGGAGGCCAAGTCGAGAGGCAAGGGCATCACGGGCTAGAGTTTGGTCCGGTTCGAGGTAAGTAATGATTGTAAATGTTATCATGAGGCTATGAAACCCCGAATTTCACATTGTTTCACTACTTTGAGGTGACGCACACACTAAATGATGAGAGTGGCGGCATGCACCATTGGGGATTGTGACTTGGTCCGTCCCATACAACTATTAAGCCGCGTATTTGATTGAAAACTATTTGATACTATTGTGTTTTAGAAAGTACTACTATGTTTTGGGTTGGATGCCATGTTTGGGCCTCGTGCCAATTGTTTGGACCCTTAGGCGCTTTCTTTACTAATATTCCTCACTATTTTAATTTAATATCTGTACTCAGTCATGCTATGTTTTACTGATTTCATAACTCAGTCTTATTTACTCTGATTTGATGCATAAATGATATTTTCGGGCTGAGCACCCCGTTTACTATTAGCCCGAGTGGCTTGAGAGGTTTCTGAGTAAGTAAGGTCGAGGGCCTGTGTGGTGAGGATATCAGGGGATCAGGCTATTCACCGCAGCATGTTGTACTATTTTGTGATATATGAGAGGTCGATGGCCTGATTTACTATGCCACAATATGGCTTGTGATAGCGTTTGGGCTGTAGGAGCCCCTCTGGAGTCTGAACACCCCCAGTGAGTGTGGGTACCCAAAGTGAGTGATATGTTGTTGCCCGAGGGGCTGATTCTGATACATGTTATGCCCGAGGGCTGATTACGAGTGATTGTGAGGTAGCCCAAGGGGCTGGTTTTGTTGATATTATGTCCGAGGGGCGGAGTGTGATACATGTTTTGCTCGAGGGGCTAATTATGATTTTCATCATTTTTACTCTAAACTTCTTTAATTTTCTGTTGAAACTGTAGAAAGACATTTTTCAAAGTATTTTTCCTGAAACTGGGCTTTTATGAGATGATTGATTTCTACACTATTTTGGAACCATACCATATAAACTGTAATGCTATGACATGGAATTATCTGATTTCTTACTGCTCAGCTTTCATTTACTTTTATTACTTACCGAGTTGGCGTACTCACGTTACTCCCTACACCTTGTGTGAAGATCCAGGAGTTGCGAGTTGTGATAGTGAGCGCTGATCTTCATCCAGTGGGTCTTTTGGAGTCGTCAAGGTAGCTACATGGCATTCGCAGCCCTGCTCTTCTCCCTCTTATCTTCCCTAGATTACATTAGTATCATTCCTAGACTTTGATAGACTTTATTGTACATAGATAGATCTTGTAGTTGCTCGTGACTTGTGACACCTCGATGTCGAGCTTATGTTGTTTTCCGCACTTGCTATTAGACTCATGTTATGTAATTTTTATTAATTAATAGTTTAAAATATCTTTTATGAAATACTGGTTTGATTTGAGATTTGTGTCGGCTGGCCTAGTTTCATGATAGGCACCATCACGACCAGGTCAGTTTTAGGGTCGTGACAAGTTGGTATCAGAGCCTAGGTTACATAGGTCTCACGAGTCATGAGCAGGTTTAGTAGAGTATCGCGGATCGGTACGGAGATGTCTGTACTTATCTTCGAGAGGCTGCAAAACCTTTAGGAAAAACTTCACATTCTTGAATTCCTGTCGTGCGAATCTGTTGATTCTGGTAGCTAAACTTCTGTTATTCTATTCTCTCACAGATGGTGAGGACACGTGCTACCAGTCAGGATGGACGACCACTAGTACCACCAGTTGGGGCCACTAGAGGCCGAGGACGCGGCCGAGGCCGTGGTAGGGGCAGGGGTGTAGCCCGCACTATAACTAGGGAAGCACCTACAGATCCACCAGCTGCCCCAATTCATGATCTGGTCCCAGTTGCAGATGCTCCAACAGGACCAGCTCAGGCACCGGCTGTGCCTATTGTTATCCTAGGCCTTCAGGAGGCCCTAGCCCAAATTCTTTCAGTGTGCACTGGCCTGGCTTAGGCGGTCTCAGTTACTACGACCGCGGCTACTTCTTAGGCTGGGGGAGGCACTCAGACTCCCACCGCTCGCACACGTGAGCAGGTTGTGTAGGGACTTCAAACACTGGGGGCACCTCCAACCCAGCCGATTGCAGCTGCTCAATACTATGTAGCTTTTGTTATGCCAGAGGATGAGCAGCACAGATTAGAGAGGTTTGGTAAACTCCAGCCTCTATCATTTAGTGGTGCTGAGGGTAAGGATGCACAAGGTTTCTTGGATAAGTGTCAGAGGATGCTTAAGACCATAGATATTCTGGAGAGCAGTGGGGTCTCGTTCACTACTTTCCAGTTCTCCGGGGCTGCACTTAGTTGGTAGGAGTCTTACGAGAGATGTAGGCCGGTTGGCGCAACACCCCTTTCTTGGCAGCAGTTCTCCGTTCTCTTTCTGGAGAAGTTTGTACCTATGTCTCGCCGAGAGGATCTACGTAGGCAGTTCGAGCAGCTTCGTTAGGGTGATAGGTCTATTACGTAATACGAGATGAAGTTCTCTGAGTTAGCTTGTCATACGATCTGGTTGGTTCCTACAGATCGAGAGAGGATCAAGAGGTTTATAGATGGCCTTGGTTTTCAGCTCCAATTGCTTATGACCAGAGAGAGGGTGTCTGGTGCTACTCTGATCAGGTTGTTGACATAGCTCGATAGATTGGGAAGGGTCGTGGTCAGGAGAGGGTAGAGAGGGAGGCTAAGAGGCCTCGTGGTCAGGGTGGATTCGGTGGTGCTCCTCATGGGGGTCAATTTCAGCACAGCAGAGACCACCCATTCAGGCATGCTAAGTCAGCTCACCCAGTCTATAATGGGGCACCATTGGGTCATCGTTCTCACAATTCTCATCAGGGCCATTCCTTACTTAGTGCCCTTCCATCCCAGAGTTCATCTCGTGCTCCATCAGTGTAAGGCTCTTCCATGCTAGGTTCTTCTGCCAGTCATCTTGGTGCTAGGGATTCCCTTCAGTCCCCGTCGCCAGCACCAGGGGTTGTTATGAGTGTGGAGAGTTGTGGTATATGTGGAGACGGTGTCTTCGTCGTGTTGGGGGTCCGTCTCAATAGAGGAGTCAGCCATCGACTTCGACACCAGTTACTTCACCACCCAGCTAGGGGTGGAGGACAGTCAGCTAGAGTTTGCCCCAGAGGGGGAGGTTGATCAGGTGGTGGTCAGGCCCGCCTATGCAGTCCCAGCCAGACTCGATGCTATTGCTTCAGATGCGGTGATTACATGTATTGTCTTAGTTTGCCATATAGATGCCTCTATGTTATTTCATCCTGATTCTACTTTTTCATATGTGTCATCATATTTTGCTTGTTATTTAGATATGCCTCGTGAGTCTGTTGTTTCATCTGTTCGTGTATCTGTTTCGGTGGGCGATACTATTGTTGTGGACCGCGTATTTCGATCGTGTGTGGTGACTATTGGGGGCTTGGAAACCCAAGTGGACCTTTTGTTGCTTTGTATGGTGGACTTTGATGTGATATTGGGAATGGATTGGTTATCTCCGTGTTGTGCTATTTTGGACTGCCATGCTAAGACAGTGACATTGGCTATGCCGTGTGTGCCACGAATTGAGTGGCGAGGTTCGATTGTTTTGTTCCCCAGTAGGGTGATTTCATTTTTAAAGGCCCAGTGGATGGTTGGGAAAGGTTGTCTTTCATAATTAGCTTTCGTGAGGGATGTCAGTGCAGAGACTCCTAGTATTGATTCAGTCCCGATAGTGAGGGATTTTCCAGATGTGTTTCCTGCAGACCTGTCGGGCATGCCACCGGACAAGGATATTGACTTTGGTATTGATTTGGTGCCGGACACTCAGCCTATTTCTATTCCACTGTATCATATGGCACCGGTGGAGTTGAAGGAATAGCTTCAGGAACTCCTTGATAAGGGGTTTATTCGGCCTAGTGTGTCACCTTAGGGTGTGCCAGTTCTATTTGTGAAGAATAAGAATGACAGAATGAGGATGTGCATTGATTATAGGTAGTTGAACAAGGTCACAATCAAGAACAAGTACCCTCTGCCTCGTATTGATAATTTATTTGACCAGCTTCAGGGAGCAAGAATGTTCTCCAAGATTGATCTCCGGTCAGGGTATCACCAGTTAAAGATAAGGGACTCGGATATTCTTAAGACAGCTTTCAGGACCCAATATGGTCATTATGAGTTCCTTGTGATGTCTTTTGGGCTGACCAATGCCCCAGCAGTGTTCATGTATTTGATGAACAACGTATTTCGGTCGTATCTCGACTCGTTTGTCATTGTATTCATTGATGATATTCTGGCATACTCGCGTAGTTAGAAGGAGCACGTGGAGCATTTGAGAGTGCTATTGTAGCGGTTGGGGGAGGAGAAGCTTTATGCAAAATATTGTCGGATGAGTGTTAGGCAAGCTTTTAGAAGCTCAAGATTGCCTTGACCACAACTCCAGTATTAGTTTTGTCATCAGCTTCAGGTTTATATACCATGTATTGTGATGCTTCGAGAGTTGGTATTGCTCGTGACTTGTGATACCCCGATGTCGGGCTTGTGTTGTTTTCCGCACTTGTTATTAGACTCATGTTATGGAATTTTTATTAATTAATAGTTTAAAATGTCTTTTATGAAATACTGGTTTGATTTAGGATTTGTGTCGGCTGGCCTAGTTTTATGATAGGCACCATCATGACCGAGTCGATTTTAGAGTCGTGATATAATTCTAGCAATTTATGTGTTTCTTTACTCTTAATGAAGGTAATCCGACAAAGTAAAGCAAGGACCTCAAATCGATTTTTAGTCGGTCTCTTTAAATATTTTTTGTAAGTTCAATTAGAGATAATTCTCTCAAATTAGTCTATAAATTGTTGTGGTCTGTGATTACTGCTTAGACTTTTGATGAGTTATTGGATTTTTGGTTTCTCTGTTTGGTTTTTGTTTTATTGTTGTTTCTTTGCCGACTAGGAAGTGTGCGTCTTTATCTTCAAGTAGGTCAAGTTGTATAAAAATTTTATTCTTTTTAATATAAATTATTAAAATAAATATTTGGACTGTATTAAATCATGTTACTGTGTTGTTCTTTATTCTTTTTCACTATACATCCTGGGTAACAATATTTTCCATAAAAGATGAAGTTAATATGGTGTTTTGCATTATCTGTAGTTGTTTTGTTCAATTCATCACTTATTGTACTTGTTTACCTCGAAAAATGTGAGTAACAATTAACGATAAATTGTGGTTTTAAAGATATGTGATTTATTTTAATACTAGTGAGAACACAAATAGTATTAGGTTTAAGTAAGAAGAATTGATGAACCAAACCAGTTTTGCTGGAGCAGCGGGGACCTCGAGCTCGATAATCTCGGGGTCCTTGAGTGAGTTAAGAACCAATAAAGTATGAACAATAAAGTAAAAATGATAAAGCTGAAGAACTATTATTGAGCATGGTAAGCGAGAAAAGCAAAGTAGAATATTCTATTGCAGTGAATAATGTGCCCTTTACAAAAGGTTGGGGTCCCCTTTATATTTGAGGAGAAAACCCCAATATAGTGCATTCCTAATTGTGGTAAATACTTCTATTGGTACAGGTGTATAACAACCTAGTATGGACCTGTACCATTTTGTACAAATCTTATCCTTTAATTTATGCCCTCATCCACGTGTCTTTGAGAAATTCCTGCTCTTTCTTGAGTGTCTTCGAGATTGTACTGCCCTTGATGTAGGTCGTGCTAGGCCTTCGATCTTCTCCCTCGAGGTATGTGTCCTTCAACCAGGTTCGACCCCCACTTCGAGTCGCCCTGACTCGAACTCATAGCCCCAATTTAAGAATTCGAAATAGGGCTACTTCATTCTGACAATATACAGATAGTCCCCACGTTTCTTATAATGAAATGATGAAATGATTTGGATTCCCGAAGTCCTTAGTGATGATGTCATCCTCGTGATGCAAGCGTTCGAAGTGACTGAAACGTCCCGTCGGTCCACTTCCCCGAAAATATTAAATGCATGCCAGTATTGGTCGGCCAATAATGCCGCCGAACCATCGTTGCCCTCCTATAAATATGAGGCGATTCCTCTAAGTAAAGAACTTTACTCTTTCTTTACCCCCTTTCCATTTCATCTCTTTCTCCAATTACCTATTTCCTCCGCCTCTTTAAGCGCCGGAAAATGCCAAGTTCTCGCTAGAAAACACCACATCCCTGTGTTACCCTTATTATTTAGCTTACAACCATGGCCAAAACTTCCAAAACGGTCCCTAAAAAGGATAAAGCATCGTCTTCTTCTGCCTCCCGGTCGGCCAAACCGGTGGTGCCGCCTGCACTTGAGGAAATTACCCTCGGTAATTGCATTATTAAAAAAGACTTCAGTATCGAGAATCCTCCCGATGTCCTAGGCCGATGCAAGCACGCATCTCGATATATTAGCTTGATAACGAAGAAGCTTATCAAGGATGTAAAGAGGGACTGTTTCTAGGGAGATGAGGTTGAGGTTCAGATCCCAAACCTCGACGAAAGCATTACTACCTCCCTGGAGGGGTTTCTGAGTGTTTACACTTACCATTTCACACTGGGTCCCCTTGATCTGGTGGTGATTGACTTCTGCAAAACATATGAAGTCACCCTCAGTCAGATTCACCCTTCTTTTTGGCATATCATGATCATGTTGCGGTATTTTCTGAAAAAGGCTAAGGGTTTGGAATTCACCCTCAGCCACCTGGTTCGATTGTATCGACCCCAGTTATTTCGATGGTTCATCAAGATGTAGTGCTGAACAACAAAATCATTCTTTGCCAGTACTGACCAACCCAAAGATCGGGATTGGATGAGCTGGTTCGTTAGAGTAAAGACTTCGGACGTCATCCCCGAAGATAAAATGTCGTTCCCGGAGAGGTGGAACTTTAACCGTAAGTGGAGTTTGTATTCCCTGTACCTATTCATATTCTGCTTACATATTTCATAATGTTGTTATCCTTCTTTTGGCAGCCAATGCTTAGGCACCCCCAGCGGTGCCCGACCTCGAGGATTGGGTCCGAAAGTTAGCTGACACTTCCTCCTAGGATGAGCGCAAGTGACGTGAATTATCAAGGGTCCAGTGGGAGTCCAAGAACCTCGGTAAGTGCCTTTCAACAGTTTCAATCACTTTCATACATTGGCAGTGTTTAACTTACTCGTGCCTACCTGTGTAGGCCTTGGCGATGCATCCGAGATGATGCCGGATCCACCGGGGGATAAGACCAAGCCTTCAAATCCGAAGTTCGAAAAAGACAACAAAAGTAAAAGGGTTTCGAAGCCCGAGGACCCTCAAGATAAGAAAACCCCCGCTGGAAAACTGCAGAAAAGATTTACTCAAACGGGCGTAGATTTTGCCCATGATTCCCCGGATGATGAAGAAAATGATGATGAATAGTCGGCGCTGGTGACTCTGACCAAGAAGCCAGTCGAGGCTGCCAAGCCTTCCAAATCGAAAACCTCATATCGTGGTGAGGATGCCCCAATGGAAGAAACGGGCAAGGCCCCTGTGTCCCTGGAGGTTGAGATTGTCCCTCCATCTTTAACAACTATACCTGAGGGGGTAAATGATGAGACCCCCAATGGTAATGAGAATGCTCCAAGTGAAGAGCTCGGGGCCACGACAACAGGTCACTCCCTTTCTTTGCCAACCTTTTCCGAGGGGGCAATCGAAGAAGCCAACACCCTACGCATGTCTGATCCGAACAAGGTCATCGAGGATGATGTTTTTTAGGGTTGCTACGCTGGGATTGAGGATGTTGATGACCTGAATGATGCATCCACTATCTTTGAAGAGGCTCAATATCTTCTTTCCCGGGTAAGTACTTACCTTTAATATTACAATTTTTTCTTTCTTTGCTTTTGACTGATATGTCTCCATTTCATGTATAGGATGTCGCAAAGTTTAGAGCTGAGCTGAGCCAATGTGAGGCCGAGCGCAAGAAAGTTTCGGGTGAAGAAAAGGCCCTGAGGCTCCTCTGTATCCAGAAGGAAGAGGAGCTTAAGGATCTCCGAACCGCATTGGTCAAAGCTCAAAAAAGCGAGTCCGAGCTAGCTGAGCAGGTAACTTCGATTTTAACAGAGTACGGCCTTCTTGGCCCTGCTTTAGAGGCTAAAACTTTGATATCTCAGCTGCAGCAAAAGCTAGATATGATTGGGCAGCTCCGGGGTAAGGTAGATCAAGTTCGGGCTGATTGTCATCAGTGGAAGAAGAACATGGATCCACTTGCTGCCGATAAGGAAGTTGTTGCGGCCCAACTGGCCTCGGCTGAAGCTCATTTTTTAGGCATTGCGAAGGGTCTAGCTCAGGCCAGGAAAATTGAGAGGTTGGAGGTCGAGTTGGCTAAAGCCTGGGCTAAAGCTGCACAGGCTAAGGGTGAAGTTGTACAAGCTAAGGCCGAAGCTGAGAAGACAAAGGTTGTGGCTAATAAATCCATTGCTATATACTCGAGAGAAGCCACTGTCATTCAAGTTAAGTTGAGAGAGGCCTCCGACCGGGGGATATGGAGCAATGAATTGGCTACGTATCAAGCCCGAAGGGAGACTCTCGAAGAAATCCATGCCCGAGGGTTATAGCCGAAGCAAAGGTGCAGGAAACCAATGCTAGGTTTCTTATCTCCTGCGATGATGAGGGTGTGGTGAGTGTCTCCGGGGATGAGGAAGGTGAATAAAATGTTCCTGAAGGGGAAGAGACTCCCGAAGATAGAGCCGCTGAAAATGAAGACGACACTCCTGGGGGTGTGACCCCGAAAATAGATTAGGTTTCCTTTTTTATGCAAGGGCCCCTTGTGGGTGTTGTAAATATGTTTTGTAAATTTCCCTTATGAATATAAAGTATCCTTTTGCTATATCCTCAATTTAAGTTGAATTTTATTTTGTCCCCGTTTGTGGACAATTCTGATAATTCAAATACTTAGCTCGAGTATCGGTTCAGACTCGTGATAAACCCTTAGGTTTTTATTGCTCAAGATCATTCCCTTTAAGGTTTTAGAATATTCCTTGAGTTAAGCGTAAAATCAATTTGATGTGAGCTTAGAACAATGGGGCCTTTGGGTCCAAGTTGAATGAGAACGAAGTCTCGGACTCCCATGAGCTTTTGGCCCTATATCTCTTTTAAGATGGCCCTTAGGCTATTTTATATCAGCCCTTAGGCTCTTTAAATTGGGCCGTTTTGGCCTCTAAAATGCCTATATAATTTTTACCTCATTTCGGCTATAAGACTTAGTGAAATTTTAGTTATGCCTTCGCATGTGTTTTTGTACTCGTTGGGTTTTTTGAATGCTCAATGTATCGGAACCTTATTAGTCATTTCATTTGTGTAGACATAATCAAATACCTCTTGATGTTTTTCTGAAGGCTGGTGTTATCGAAGCCTTTGGATTATTCAAGGGTTAATTTATCGAAGCCCTTAGATTAGATTTTTCGGGGGCCGAATTTATCGAAGCCCCTTTAGTTATGCCTTAGCATGTGTTTTTGTACCCATTGGGTTTTTCGAAGGCTCAACGTATCGGAACCTTATTAGTCATTTTTTTGTGTAGACATAATCAAATACCTCTTGAGGTTTTTCTAAAGGCTGGTGTTATCGAAGCCTTTGGATTATTTGAGGGTTAATTTATCGAAGCCCTTAGATTAGATTTTTCGGGAGCCGAATTTATCGAAGCCCCTTATATTTTGCTTTTGACAATGGTAGCCTGACTTAACTGGTTTTTCAATGTTTGAAGGCCTTTAATTTTATAGCGGAAGTTGGACGTCTCTGAATCGCATTATTTTGGCCGTAGCCTTCGGGTTTGTCATTTGGACTTATTTCCCGATAATCGTTCCGAACTTGTTCGAAAAGTTAGTCCCCGAGTATATTGGCCTTGGCTTTTGTTTCGAGAGGGTGCCTCTTTGAGGTCTAATGAGTCTGAAATTTTTATGACTCGAATGTATTGATTGTCAGTGACAGTCCCCGGGTATTTCGGGGTGCTTTGGCCCTTGAACCACTTCCCGTAGGATTGTAAGTGTAGAGCTC
Source organism: Nicotiana tabacum (assembly GCF_000715075.1). NCBI lineage: Eukaryota > Viridiplantae > Streptophyta > Magnoliopsida > Solanales > Solanaceae > Nicotiana > Nicotiana tabacum. Next base: position 110,230,270 of record NC_134087.1, on the reverse strand, counting down.
GTATGATAGCAAACTTCTTTGAGATACAAAGTTTTTGATATAACTAGAATGCTTATTTAAATAGTTAATACATGCGTACATGTTTTGCCATCGGGGCTCGGTTATTCTATGAGGATACGGTTTATTTGATCGTTTTGTCCATTACAAAGTTCTCCTGTCGAGGCCCTCTTAGGCGTAAAGTATATTTCTCAAAAATCTAACCTCAGAGGGTGATGCCCCCCAGTATTCGAGGTTGATTGAAAAAAGCCTTGAATACTTGTTGAATATTCCTTAGGTAGCATATAGGTGTTGCCTCGTTAAAAACCTTGTCGGTAAAACCCATTTGGGATAAAACCCGATCTAAGGGAAAAAGAGTGCAACACATGCTTTCAAACACAAGGTCGTCAAGATGAAAGGTGCCTCGATATCTCCAATCGAACATCTGCAAGGAGTTAGTTTTAAATACAAATGGAAAAGGGGAGAAGGTCATATCTCAGCATTAATATCGCTTGAGCAATGATACATTCCAATTGTTTGGTAGTTGTTCGCCTTCCATTGTGCTAAGTTTGTAGGATCCTTTCCCTATGACTCCGAGGACACGGTACGGTCCTTCCCAATTGGGACCTACTTTCCCTTCGTTTGGGTCACGAGTGTTGAGAGTGACTTTCCTTAGGACTAAGTCCCCGACTCTGAAATATCGAAGGTTCGTCCTTCTGTTGTAATACTTTTCGATCCTTTGCTTTTGCGTGGCCATTCGAATCAATGTGGCCTCACATTTTTCATCGAGTAGTTCAAGAGAAGTGTTCATAGCTTCGTGATTTGAATCCTCGGTGGCATGCTGAAATCTGACGCTAGGTTCCCCGACTTTGACTGGGATCAATGCTTCAGATCCATATACCAAAAAAAATAGGGTCTCCCCCATTCTCAACTTTGACTTCATTCGATATTCCCATAGCACCTCGAGCAATACTTCTCTCCATTTTCCCTTTGCCTCATCTAACCTTTTCTTTAAGTTTCGAACGATGGTTTTGTTTGTGGACTCGGCCTGACCATTTGAACTTGGATGGTAAGGCGCTGATAGAATCCTTTTGATTTTATGGTCCTCAAGGAATTTTGTTACTTTGCTGCCGATGAACCGTTTCCCATTGTCACATGCTATTTTGACGGGTATCCCGAACTGACATATGATGTGGTCCCATATGAAGTCAATGACGTCTTTTGCTCTTATCTTCTCGAAGGCCTGCGCTTCAACCCATTTTGAGAAATAGTCAGTCATAAACAAAATAAATTTAGCTTTACCTGGCCCCGTTGGTAGGGGGCCGACAATGTCTATCCCTCATTTCATAAATGGCCACGGAGATAGGACTGAATGGAGTTGTTCACTAGGTTGATGGGTTAGTGGTGGAAATCTTTGGCATTTGTCACACGTTCGGACGAACTCCTTGGTATCCTTTTCTATGTTGTCCCAATAATACCCCGCTCTGATGACCTTGCGAACCAGAGAGTCTGCACCAAAATGGTTCCCAAAGGTTCCCTCATGGATTTCCAGTAGTATATAATCGATATCTCCAGGTCCTAAGCACACTACCAGTGGTCCATCGAAGGTTCTTCTATACAATGTTCCATTTTCATCGAGAGAGAATCGAGCTGCTTTGGTTCGAAGTGTTCTCAACTCTTTTGGGTCCGCGGGGAGCTTCCCATGCTTCAAGTAGTCGATGTACTTATTCCTTCAATCCCACATTAAACTTCTTGAATTAATCTCTGCATGTCCTTCTTCGACCACCGAGTTCGATAGTTTGACTATAGTCCCTGGGACAATATCATCTTCTTCAAAAGATGACCCCAAGTTCGCAAGTGCATCGTCCTCGCTATTCTGTTCTCAAGGTACATGGTCCAATGTCCATTCCTTGAAGTGATGCAATGTCATTTGAAGTTTGTCCAAGTACCTCTGCATTTGATCGTCTAGAACCTCGAAGCTCATGTTTACTTGATTTACTACCAAAAGGGAGTCACATTTTGCCTCGATGACCTCTGCTCCAAGGCCCTTGGCTAATTCGAGACCTGCAATCATGGCCCCATACTCGGACTCATTGTTAGTCAATTTAGAAGTATTGATTGATTTCCTAATGACACTGCCCATAGGCGATTTTAAAATGATGTCGAGACCAGATCCTTTCACATTTGAGGCACCGTCTGTGAAGAGGGTCCATACCCCCGATGACGTACTCATTTTTAACAAAAGTTCCTTTTCTACTTCGGGTACGAGGGCAGGCGTGAAATCGGCCACGAAGTCTGAAAAAATTTGAGACTTGATAGTCGTTCGAGGCTGATACTCGAAATCATATCCTCCAAGTTCAATGGCCCATTTGGCCAACCTGCCCGATAATTCGAGTTTATGCAAGACATTTCAAAGTGGGTACATGATCAGTACACATATATAATGGCATTGAAAATATGCTTTTAATTTCCTAGATACTTTTATCAATGCAAGAGCTGACTTTTCAAAATGGGGGTACTTGGTTTCAGCATCTCCTAGGGTCCGACTCACATAATAGACAGGAAATTGCGTACCTTACTCTTCCTGAACCAACATGCTACTTACCGCCACCTTGGACACGGCTAGATACAAGTAGAGCATTTCATCCTCCTTCGGAGTATGGAGCAGGGGTGGGCTCGAGAGATACCGTTTTAATTCTTCCAAGGCTTGTTGGCATTTTGGAGTCCATACAAAGTTGTTCTTCTTCTTGAGTAGGGAAAAGAAATGATGGCTCCGATCTGACAACCTCGAAATAAATCGGCCTAGGGCAGCTATCCTCCCGGTGAGTCATTGTACGGCTTTCACATTGTTCACCACGGTGATCTCCTCGATGGCTTAAATTTTATCGAGGTTGATCTCTATCCCCCTGTTCGACACCATGAAGCCCAGGAACTTGCCCGAGCCGACTCTGAAAGCGCATTTCTCAGGGTTGAGCTTTATGTTATACTTTCTTAGGATATCTAACATCACCTGCAAAAGGGTCAAATGGTCCTCTACGTGCAGGGACTTAACTAGCATGTCATCAATATAAACTTCCATAGATTTGCCTATTTGATGTTAAAACATTTTATTAACTAGGCGCTGATACGTGGCTCCTACATTCTTTAGCCCAAAGAGCATTATATTATAGCAATATGTATCATACTTCGTGGTGAACGAAGTCTTTTCATGGTCCTACGGGTTCATTTGAATCTGATTGTAACAGGAGTAGGCATCGAGAAAGGTAAGGATCTCGTGGCTAGCCGTAGCATCGATCAATCAATCGATGTGGGGCGGTGGGAAAGAATTTTTATGGCATGATTTGTTCAAATCCTTGTAGTTTACACACATTCTAAATTTATTCCCCTTTTTAGGGACTACCACTATGTTAGCTAGCCATTCGGGATATTTTACTTCCCTAATGGATCCTATTTTGAGACGTTTGGATACCTCTTCTTTGATGAACGCATGCTTTACCTCGGACTAAGGTCTCCTCTTTTGCTTCATCGGCTTTAATCTGGGATCAACACTTAGTCTATGGGTAGTTATCTCCGGTGGGATCCCTCTCATATCTAAGTGGGACCAGGCAAATCAATCAATGTTATCGGTAAGAAATTGAATAAGTTTTTTCCTGGGTTCGGGGGTTATTCCCGTCCCCAGGTATACCTTTCATTCCGAAAGATGCTCGATCAATATGGCCTGCTCGAGTTCTTCGACCGTGGACTTCTGTCACGACCCAGACTTCCCACCCTCAGGAGTTGTGATGGTGCTTACTAGTGTAAGCTAGGCAGGCCAATTATTTTACCCTTTTTATTTTTAATCCATTAACAATTATAAATTAACATTTATAAACAACAGAAATTAATAGAGCGGAAGAATGAAAATTTAACAATTTTAGCTAATAACAATACGAATCCATAACATAAACTACCCAGAACTGGTGTCGCATTCTCACGGATTGTCTAAGAAAACTACAAATAAAGTCTGAACAAGAAATTACATGTCTGTCTCTGAAATAGTAAAGAACAGATGAAATCTAGATAGGGAGGGGACGCCAAGGCTTGTGGACGCCTGCAGGACTACCTCGGGTCTCCTGGTGGACTGAAGGTAGCAACCCCTAGCTATGGTCTATATGCTCCAGTACCGGGATCTGCACAAAAGAGCGCAAAGTGTAGTATCAACACAACCGACCCCATGTGTTGGTAAGTGTCGAGCCTAACCTCGGCGAAGTAGTGACGAGGCTAGGACGCCAACATACTGCTAAATAGTATCTAACAGAATAACAGTAATAAAAGCACATCAAAAGTAACAGGGAAAGGGTAACATGCTATGGGGAAACATTAACATAATGAATCACAGTTGTAGTGGAATAAGACAATTAAGGAACTTGAACCAAAGCAACAAGAAATCAAAATAAACATGCAATAAGTGCACAGCATCACCCTTCGTGCTTTTACACTCAAACCTCACCAATGCAATCAAGTAATGAAAATGTGCACGGCATCACCCTTCGTTCTTTATCTCTCTTCCTCACCATATATGTATTAGAAATGTGCACGGCATCACCCTTCGTGCTTATCTCTCTTCCTCACCATATGCATCAATATCAATAAAAATGTACACGGCATCACCCTTCGTGCTTTATCACTCTTTCCTCACCAAATGCATAAATATGAATGTGCACGGCATAACCCTTTGTGCTTTATCACTCTTTCCTCACACAAACAATAGCACCAACAATTTCCCGGCAAGAGAATCAACAACAAGAATAACATATCCCGGCAAGGGAATCAACAGTAAGAATTAAGTACGTCCCGGCAAGGGAATCAACTATAACCAAACTTGTACCAACACGTAACTTCACAATCAAAACCTCAACTGGAGCCAATGCTCAACAATAAACAAATGCCACGAGTTATTCATAGGTCTCGCTCAACACAGAGAATCAACAATTTAGGTAATTTTAGTACTTATTAAGAAATACAACAATTACAATTTAAGACTCACGGGCATGCTTGACACCGACATATAGATACTTGTCACCACACCTGTACGTCGTATACTACACTAGCACATAGCAAATAAGGCACAATACCTATTCCCTCAAGCTAAGGTACGACCAAACACTTACCTCGAACTTCCACGGCCAACTTAAGCCTCAAACACCGTTTTTCCTTAGAATTCGCCCCCAAATTACTTGTATCTAGTCCAAATTAATTTAACAACATCAATAAATGCTAAAGAATTCATACCCAATGTTTAATTATACGTTTTCTATCATTTTCCCCAAAAAGTCAAAAATCGACCCCGGGCCCCTTGGTCAAAACTCGAGGTTCGGACCAAAACCTGATCACTCATTCACCCACGAGTCTAAATATGCAATTAGTTTCAAAATTTGACCCCAAAACGAGGTCTAAATTCCAACTATTCAAAAATCCCTAACACTACCCAAGTTCCTAATTTCTACTATGAAAACTCTTGATTTTTTATTAAAAATGATGAAAAACATTTGGTAATTGAAAGAGTAAAGTTTATAATTGATTACCAACACTTTAGGGATGAATTAATGTGAAGAAAATCGCCTCTAGGCCTTGGGAGTTCGAAAAAATGGAGTAAATGGGTTCTGCCCGATTGGTTCTGTTTTTAAAATAACTGGGCAGGCCTTCATCGCATTCGCAATGGGCATGTCGCGTTCGCAATGGGTCAGGCCCAGATGGCCATTGAGTTCGCGTTCAAAGGCTCGCGTTCACGGAGCTTCAGCTCCTCAAGCCTTCGCGTTCGCGGTCAGGTGGCGGCGTTTGCATAGAATAATTTGAAATCCCTCCCCCAGGCCCACTAACCCTATGCATTCGGGAAAGCCTAAATGCGTTCGCGAAGGGTAACACCCCCCCCCCCCCCCACAGCTTCATGTTCGCGTCCTGAGCTCTGCATTCGCGAAGAACAAAATCTCTGTGCACTTGAGACACCAAAACCTTCAACTTTTCTAAGTGTAAAAACATCCCGAAACCTATCTGAAACTCACCCGAGCCCTCGGGGCTCCAAACCAAACATTCATACTCACTAAAAAACAACATATGGATTTACTCGTGCGATCAAATCGCCAAATTAACACCTTTAACAATGAATTTAGCATTAAAATCAAAGAAGAATCTCAAGAATTCTTAAGTTCAAATTTTTGACAACCGAGGTTCTGATTCACGTCATTTCGAGTCCGTTTCTAACCAAATTTTACAGGCTCAACCTAAGTACCATATAAGACCTGTACCAGGCTCCGGAACCAAGGTACGGTCCCGATACCGTCAATTTCAAACACATTCAAATTTCCAAAAACTCTTAAAATTTCAGTTAAACAATTTTCTACAAAAATTCATTTCTCGGGCTTGGGACCTCGGAATTTAATTCCAGGCATACACCCAAGTCCCATATTTTTCTACGGACCCTCCAGGACCGTCAATCACGGGTCCGGATCCGTTTACCCAAAATGTTGACCGAAGTCAACTTAAATTCAATTTTAAGGACCAAATTAGCATTTTTAACACAATTTTCACATAAAAACGTTTCGGATATACGCTCGGACCGCGCACGCAAATCGAGGTGAGATAAAAGGATACTTTTAGGGCCTCGAAACACAGAATTGACTCAAAAATCAAGTGATGACCCCAAATCCTCCACCTCTAAAATAGTTGTTCATCCTCGAATGGACATAGAAAAGAAGTATCTGAGTCGGGGAAAAGAAGGGGATATCGGCTCCGCATATCGGACTCGAAATCCCAGGTAACTGCCTTGGCAGGCTGACCTCTCCACTGAACACGAACTGAAGGGAACTTCTTCGATCTCAACTGACAACCTGCCAGTCTGGAATAGCTACCGGCTCTTCCTCATAGGTTAGATCCTTGTCCAACTGGACAGTGCTGAAGTCTAACACGTGGGATGGATCGCCGTGATACTTCCGAACCATGGACACGTGAAACACTGGGTGCATAGCTGATAAACTCGGCGGCAACGCAAGTCTGTAAGCCACCTCTCCAACTCGATCAAGAATCTCGAAAGAACCAATGAACCTAGGGCTTAGCTTGCCCTTCTTCCCAAATGTCATCACGCCTTTTATGGGCGACACCCGGAGCAACACCCGCTCTCCGACCATAAATGCCACATCACGAACCTTGCGGTCGGCATAGCTCTTCTGCCTGGACTGAGCTATACGAAGCCTATCTTGAATTATCTTCACCTTGTCCAAGGCATCCTGCACTAGATCCATACCTAACAACCGAGCCTCTCCCGGCTCAAACCATCCAGTCGGCGACCGACACCGCCTACCATATAAAGCCTCATAGGGAGCCATCTGGATGCTCGACTAGTAGTTGTTGTTGTATGCAAACTCTGCTAAAGGAAAGAATTGATCCCACGAGCCTCCAAAGTCCATAACACATGCTCGGAGCATATCCTCCAAAATCTGAATAGTACACTCGGACTTTCCGTCCATCTAGGGATTAAATGTTGTGCTTAACTCGACCCGTGTTCCCAACTCACACTGAACTACCCTCCAGAAATGTGAGGTAAATTGTGTACCTCGATCAGAAATGATAGACAATGGGACACCATGAAGACAAACAATCTCCCGAATATAGATCTCAGCTAACCTCTCGGAAGAATAGGAGACTGCCACAGGAATGAAATGTGCTGACTTGGTCAGCCTATTAACAATGACCCACACTGCATCGAACTTCCTCTGGGTCCATGGGAGTCCGACAACAAAGTCCATAGTGATCCACTCCCACTTCCACTAATGAATCTTAATCTTCGGAAACAAACCACCAGGTCTCTGATACTCGTACTTTACCTGCTGACAATTTAAACACCGAGCTACATAGGCAACAATGTCCTTCGTCATCCTCCTTCACCAATAATGCTACCGCAAATCCTGATACATCTTAGCGGTGCCCGAATGAATAAAATACCAGGAACTATCGGCCCCCTCTAGAATCAACTCACAAAGCCCATCCACATTAGGCGCACAAATACGACCGTGCATCTTCAAAACCCCATCATCTCCAACTTTAACTTGCTTGGCACCTCTATGTCGCACTGTGTCTCTAAGGACAAGCAAATGAGGATCATCATACTGCCAATATCGGATACGCTCAAATAATGAAGAACGTGCGACTGTGCAAGCTAGCACACAGCTGGGCTCATAAATATCCAACCTCACGAACCGATTGGCCAAAGCCTAAACATCCAAAGCAAGCGGTCTCTCACCGACTGGAATATATGCAAGGCTGCCCATACTGGCTCATTTCCTACTCAATGTATCGGCCACTACATTGGCCTTTCCCGGATGATATAAGACAGTAATATCATAGTCTTTCAACAGCTCCAACCACCTCCTCTGCCTATAATTTAGCTCCTTCTGCTTAAACAAATATTGCAAACTCTTGTGATCCGTGAACAGCTCACACGACATGCCATATTAATAATGCCTCCAAATCTTCAGCACATGAACAATGGCTGCTAACTCCAAATCATGAACTGGATAATTCTTCTCGTGGATCTTCAACTGTCATGAAGCATATGGAATAACCTTGCCATTCTGAATCAACACCGTACCAAGTCCAATACGCGATGCATCACAATACATTGTATGTGGCCCTGAACCTGTGGGCAAAACCAACATTGGCGCGGTAGTCAAAAGCTGTCTTGAGCTTCTGGAAGTCGCCTCACACTCGTCCGACCACCTAAACTGGGCACCCTTCTGGGTCAACCTAGTCGTTGGGGCTACAATATATGAAAACCCCTCCACAAACCAATGATAATAGCCTGCCAAACCAAAGAAACTCCGGATGCGGGTCTAACCAGTCCTTGACTACCTCTATCTTCTTCAGATCTACCTGAATACCCTCGGCTGATACAACATGACCCAAGAATGCAACTGAACTCAACCAAAACTCACACTTCAAAAACTTAGCATACAACTGACTATCCCTCAGAGTCTGAAGAACGACTCGAAGATGCTGCTCGTACTCCTCCGGCTGCGGGAGTAAATCAAAATATCATCAATGAAGACAATCACGAAGGAATACAAATAAGGCTAGAACACCCGGTTCATCAAGTACATGAAAGCTGCTGGGGCATTTGTCAACTCGAATGACATCACTAAGAACTCTTAAAGCCTGTACCGAGTGCGAAAAGTTGTCTTAGGGACATCAGACACCCTGATCCTCAACTGATGGTAGCCAGATATCAAATCAATCTTAGAAAACATGTGAGCACTATGAAGCTGATCAAACAAATTGTAAATCCTCGGTAATGGATACTTGTTCTTGATGGTGACTTTGTTCAACAGCCGATAATCTATACACATCCTCATCGACCCATCCTTCTTTTTAACAAACAACATCGGCGCACCCCAAGGCGAGACACTCGGTCTAATAAAGACTTTATCAAACAAGTCCTGCAACTGTTCTTTCAATTATTTCAACTCTGGCGGGGCCATATGATATGGCGGAATAGAAATGGGTTGAGTGCCCGGAGCCAAATCAATGCAAAAGTCAATATCCCTGTCGGGTGGCATCCCCGGCAGGTCTGAAGGAAATACCTCTGGAAACTCACGAACAATGGGAACATAATCCATAGAAGGAACCTCAGCACTGGAATCACGAACATACGCCAAATAAGCCAAACATCCCTTATCAACCATACGTCGAGCCTTCATATATGAGATAACCCTACTGCTAGAATGACTAGGAGTCCTTCTCTACTCCAAACGAGGAAACCCTCGTAATGCTAAGGTTACAGTCTTGGCATAACAATCCAATGTAGCATGATATGGGGATAACCAATCCATCCCCAGAATGACATCAAAATCCACCATGTCGAGAAGTAGGAGATCCACATGGGTCTCAAGACCCCAAATAACAACCATGCAAGCACGATAAACATGATCTAGAACAATAGAATTACCCATCGGTGTAGACATATATACAGGAGCACTAAAAGAATCACGAGGCACAACCAGATAAGGGGCAAAATAAGATGATACATAAGAATATGTGGACCCTAGATCAAATAGAACTGAGGCATCTCTACTGCACACTGAAACCATACCTGTGATAACTGTATCGGAGGCCTTAGCCTCAGGTCTGCCTGACATAGCATAACATCGGGGTTGGGCCCCACCACTCTAAACTGCATCCCTACGACGGCCTCCTGCTGGCTGGCCTCTATCTCTAGCTGCCTGACCTCCACCTCTAGCAGCCTGGCCTCCACTTCTAACACATCTATCCCTACCCCTAGTTGGCACTAGGGCAAAACCTAGTAATATGCCCCGTATCACCACAAGTATAGAAAGACTTGGGCTCCTGAGACTGCTGACCCTGAAACTGACCCTAACGGCCTGGATAACCACCCTGAAAACTCTGGAGCAGAGGTGCACTGATAGGAACCAGTGGTGCACTGTAGGGCAACTGATCAAAATATTGTACGTGAGAACCACGACCACCTGGAGCACCGTGAGAAACTTGAAGTGTTGACTGGAATGGCCTAGGATGATGGCCTCTACCAAAAGAATCCTTGCCTCCAAACGAGGCACCACTGAATCTGCCTGAATGATGAGGCCTCTTATTAGACCCCTGACCGCTCCCCTGAGCCAAAACCATCTCAACTCTCTTGGACATATTGGCCGCATCCTGAAAAGAAATCTCGCTACCTATCTCCTTAGCCATTTGCAGTCTAATAGGCTGAGCAAGTCACTCAATAAACCTCCTCACTATCTCTTTCTCGGTGTGGAGTATCAGAAGAGCATGACGAGCCAAATCAATAAACCTCATCTCGTACTGGGTGACGATCATAGAACCCTGCTGGAGACGCTTGAACTGCCTTCGGTACTCCTCTTTCTGAGTGACGGGAAGAAACTTCTCGAGAAATAGCTACGAGAATCGGTCCCAAGTGAGAGCTGGTGATCCAACTGGTCTGGCCAAACAATATTCTCTCCACCATTTCTTGGCAGAACCTGACAGACGGAAAGCAGCAAAGTCAACCCCATTGGTCTCCACTATCCCCATGTTCCGAAGAACCTCATGACAGCTGTCTAACTAATCTTGGGGATCCTTTGAAGATGTACCACCACAAGTAGTAGTGAACAGCTTGGTGAACCTTTCCAACCTCCACAAATCATCGACAGACATAGCTGCTCCATCACCAGTCTGAGGTACTATACCCGGCTGAATTGCTCCAACTAGCTAAGTTGCTGGAGTCTGAAACTGGGGAGTCGTCTGCTTCGAAGTACGGGTAGTGGGAGTCTGTGCTCCTCCCCCAGCTTGAGAGACGGCTAGTGCTACAGGAAGTAAGCATGCCTGAGTGACTCTCTCCATAAGGCCCACTAGATGGATCAGAGCATCCTGGAGTACTAAGGTAGCAATGAACCCCTCTAGAACCTGAGATGGGCCCACCGAAACTGTTTGGGCCAGAACCTCATCATCAAACTCAACCTGAGGATCCGCCACTGGTATTGTTGCTCTAGGCTGAGCTCTGCCCCTGCCTCGGCCCCTATCACGGCCTCAGCCTCTACCCCTCGTAGGTGCTGCTACTGGGGGCTCGGTCTGCTGATCGGCGGATGAAGAAGCACGTGTTCTCACCATCTGCGAAAGAATAGAGTAGAAGTTTAATTAACATTGAGAAACCAAATCGCACGACAGAGAAGAATAGAAGTGAAATTGTTCCTAACTCTGTAGCCTCTGGGGGATAAGCACAGATGTCTCTATAACGATCCCTCAGACTCTACCAAGCTTGTCCGTGAGTTGTGAGACCTAAGCAACCTAGAGCTCTGATACTAACTTGTCACGACCCGGACTTTCCACCCTCGGGAGTCGTGATGGCGCCTACCAATGTAAGCTAGGCAAGCCTATTATTTTAACCTTTTCATTTTTAATCCATTAACAATTATAAATTAACATTTATAAATAGCGGAAATTAATAGAGCGAAAAAATGAAAATTTAATAATTTTAGCTTATAACAATACGAATCCATAATATAAACTACCCAGAACTGGTGTCACAATCTCACGGACTGTCTAAGAAAACTACAAATAAAGTCTGAACAAGAAAGTACATGTCTGCCTCTGAAATAGTAAAGAACAGATGAAAACTAGATAGGGAGGGGACGCCAAGGCTTGCGAACGCCTGCAGGACTACCTCGGGTTTCCTGGTGGACTGAAGGCAGCAACCCCTAGCAAAGGTCTGTGTGCTCAAGTACCGGAATCTGCACAAAAGAGCGCAGAGTGTAGTATCAGCACAACCGACCCCATGTGCTGGTAAGTGTCGAGCCTAACCTCGGTGAAGTAATGACGTGGCAAGGACACCACAACCAAACAACCTGCAGCTAAATAGTATCTAATAAAATAACAGTAATAAAAGCAATTCAAAATTTACGGGGAAAGGGTAACATGCTATGGGGAAACATTAACATAATGAATCAGAGTAGTAGTGGAATAAGACAATTAAGGAACTTGAATCGAAGCGACAAGAAATCAAAATAAACAGGCAATAAGTGCACGGCATCACCATTCGTGCCTTTACTCTCAATCCTCACCAATGCAATCAAGTAATGAAAATGTGCACGGCATCACCCTTCGTGCTTTATCTCTTTTCCTTACCATATATGTATTAGAAATGTGCACGGCATCACCCTTCGTGCTTTATCTCTCTTACTCACCATATGCATCAATATCAATAAAAAGGTACAAGGCATCACCCTTCGTGCTTTCTCACTCTTTCCTCACCAAATGCATAAATATGAATGTGCACGGCATCACCCTTCGTGCTTTATCACTCTTTCCTCACCCAAACAATAGCAACAACAATTTCCCGGCAAGGAAATCAACAACAAGAATAAACACATCCCGGTAAGGTAATCAACAGTAAGAATTAAGTATGTCCCGACAAGGGAATCAGCTATAACCAAACTTGTACCAACATTTAACTTCAATATCAAAACCTCAACTGGAGCTAATGCTCAAAAATAAACAAATACCACGAGTTAATCATAGGTCTTGGTCAACACGGAGAATCAACAATTTAGGCAATTTTAGTACTTATTAAGAAATACAACAATTACAATTTAAGACTCACGGGCATGCTTGACAACGACATATAGATACTCTTCACCACACCTATACGTCGTATACTACACTAGCACATAGCAAATAAGGCACAATACCTATTCCCTCAAGCTAAGGTTAGACCAAATACTCACCTCGAACTTTCACGGCCAACTCAAGCCTCAAACACCGCTTTTCCTTTAGAATTCACCTCCAAATTACTTGTATCTTGTCCAAATTAATTTAACAACATCAATAAAAGCTAAAGAATTCATACCCAATGCTTAATTATAGGTTTTCTATCATTTTCCCCAAAAAGTCAAAAATCGACCCGGGGCCCGCTTGGTCAAAACTCGAGGTTCGGACCAAAACCCGATCACTCATTCACCCACGAGCCTAAATATGCAATTAGTTTTGAAATCTGAACCCAAAACGAGGTCTAAATTCCAATTATTTAAAAAGCCCTAATCTACCCAAATTCCTAATTTATACCATGAAAACTTTTGATTTTTTATTAAAGAGTGATGAAAAACATTGGGTAATTGAAAGAGTAAAGTTTAGAATTGATTACCAACACTTTGGGATGAATTGGTGTGAAGAAAATCGCCTCTAGGCCTTGGGAGTTCGAATATATGGAGTAAATGGGTTCTGCTCGATTTTTGGTTCTGTTTTTAAAATAACTAGGCAGGCATTCATCACGTTCGCGATGGGCATGTCGCGTTCGCAATGGGTCAGGCCCAGATGGCCATCATGTTCGCGTTCAAAGGCTCGCGTTCACAGATATTCAGCTCTTCAAGCCTTCGCGTTCGCGGTCAGGTTGCCACGTTCGCATAGAACAATTTGAAATCCCTCTCCCAGGTCCACTAACCCTACGCGTTCACGAGAGCCTAAACACGTTCCCGAAGGGTAACTCCCCCCAAAGCTTCGCATTCGCATCCTAAGCTCCGCATTCGCAAAGAACAAACTGGCATCAGAGGAAACTTGCCTTACACGTTCGCGGGTGAAGCCACACGAACGCGAAGAACAAAATATCTGTGCACCTGAGACAGCAAAACCTGCAACTTTTCTAAGTATAAAAACATCTCGAAACCTATCTGAAACTCACCCGAGCCCTAGGGGCTCCAAATCAAACATGCATACTAACTCAAAAACATCATATGGACTTACTCGTGCGATCATATTGCCAAATTAACACATTTAACAACGAATTTAGCTTTAAAATCAAAGAAGAATCTTAAGAACTCTTAAGTTCAAAGTTTTGACAACCGAGGATCCAATTCACGTAATTTCAAGTCCGTTTCTTACCAAATTTTACAGGCTCAACCTAAATACCATATAAGACCTGTACGGGGCTCCAGAATCAAGATATGGGCTCGATACCAACAATTTCAAACACATTCAAATTTCCAAAAACTAATTTTCTTCAAAAATTCATTTCTTGGGCTTGGGACCTCGGAATTCAATTCCGAGCATACACCCAAGTCCCATATTTTTTTACGGACCCTCCGGGACCGTCAAATCATAGGTCCGGATCTATTTACCCAAAATGTTGACCGAAGTCAACTAAAATTCAATTTTAAAGGCCAAATTAGCATTGTTTTATCAAATTTTCACATAAAAGCGTTCCGAATATACACTCGGACAGTGCATGCAAATCGAGGTGAGATAAAAGGAGACTTTTGGGGTCATCAAAACTTTGTCGCCTCCGATTCCTCGGGGGCAATGAAGGCTCGGGGGGTGAGGAATTCTTCTTCTTCATCATCGACTACCTGCTCATCAATCGCCTGTCCCTAGGGCTCAACTGAGGGTATCGGCTGTGATTGTTATTTGGCAGCCTGTTTGTCCTTTGACTTCTCCGATGTAGGTGGTGTTGATGCCGGTGCCAAGTCGTGTACTGGAAACATCTCCTTAGCTACATACTGCTCTCCATATAATGTTTTAACGCCATCCTTTGTTGGGAACTTCATCATTTGATGAAGGGTTGATGGCACTTCCCTCATGCTATGGATCCACGACCTTCAAAGTAAAGCATTATACCTCATATCTCCTTCGATTACATGGAACTTTTTGTCTTGTATGGTTCCGACCACGTTGACTGGAAGGATGATTTCTCCCTTCGTCGTTTCACTCGCCATGTTGAATCCATTCAAGACTCGAGAGACATGTATGATTTGGTCAACCATCCCGAGTTGCTCCACGACCCATGATCTGATTATATTTGCTGAGCTACTTGGATCCACGAGAACACGTTTAACTTGAACTTTATTTAAAAGGATAGAGATTACCAGTGCATCGTTGTGAGGTTGAGATAAGGCCTCGATGTCTTCCTCGCTGAATGTGAGGGTGTCCTCGAGCACGTAGTTCTGAGTTCGTTTCTCCCTTGTGATGGAAACTTTGGTACGTTTTAATATAGGTCCCTGTCATGACCCCGGTTCGCCCTCCGTGAACCATCGTGACGGCACCTAGTCTTTACGACTAGGTAAGCCCAACAAATGCGGAAACATAAACAAAACTTGCGAAAGAAATAATCAAAAGCAAAAATAACCGAATGAAAACAATAGTTAAAATACCTTTCGGCATATACAACACAACATTCACAGAATCAAGTACACTATCCCAAAACCCAGAAACTCACAGAACCACAAGCCTTTGGATATCTACAATGTCTAACTCCAGAATATCTAACAAGGGAAAGAAATACAGAAGGGCAAATGTTTAAAAGCTAGAATAGAAAGGGACTCCTCGGTCTGCGGATGCGGCAGATGTACCTCGAAGTCTCTAGAGTAGTCGCCTCGCCTAATGGGTGATTGGACTAAGTCGCAGTACCTAGATCTGCACATGAAAAACATGCACAGAAGGGGCATGAGTACACCACAGCGGTACTCAGTAAGTGCCAAGCCTAACCTCGGTCGGGTAGTGACGATGAAGGTCAGGACCTTACTGAGGTTAAATAAAATATAAAGATCCACAGTATTGAATAGAAAAGCATAAATAAGTACAGTAGTAAAATAACACAGGATGTACAGAACAGCAACAACTATACAGAAGCAAGGTAAACACGGAAAGGAAATACAGCTCAGCACCAATAATAACAATTGGGGATCTCCCAGGATACCGTTATGTAGTCTCATATGTACATATCCAATGGATCACCTGCGATCTCGTCCCCTAGTCCAACTCATAGTGCGGGGAAATATACCGGAATCTCGTTCCGTAGTCCCAAATGTAAATACCTAGTATTGAGGGAATCTACTGGGTGCATTCCCGTAGTTCCATATAACTATGCAGGGGGATCTACCGGAATCCCACATCCGTAGTCCCAAAATAAACAAACAAGGGGGAGATACCGGAATCCCGCATCCGTAGTCCCAAAATAATTACACAGCAGCAACAGAAAAATATACAAAAATGGCAAAATTTCATATTAAGGCAACAAGTGATTCTAGCCTAGCATGCTGCATAGAATTCAGGTAAGGCAGGTTGAGCAAATAAAGCAATTAAGTCACTTAGACATGCTTTCCTAAGCTAACAACATGCTTAATAGTGCAAGTAATAGAAACAGGAAAGGAAACTTACTAGTAATTACTTAAAGAAAATCGGATTTCCAATAATTAGCACAAGTACGTACTCGTCACGTCACGTACAAGGCATTTCAATTACCAAATATATCAATCCTAAGGGGAAGGTCCCCCAAACAAGGTTAGACAAGCCACTTACCTCGAATCGGCTCAAAATCAACCCGAAACCACGCTTTTGCCACGAGTACTCGACTCCAAATGGCCCAAATCGATTCAATTCAATTGCATAATGTAAATAACACTTCAAGTAACTGATCTACAATTAAATTCTAAGCTAATATGCAAAATTAGATAAAATGACCAAAACGACTCTCGGGCCCATGTCTTGGAATCGGGTAAAATTTATATTTTCAGAATCCTCACACTCTCCTGAGTTCATGCATACCAAAATTATCCAAATCTAAGGTCAAATTCCCAATCAAAAGTAAAATTCTATGTCTAAGAACTTTCTTCCAACTTTTCCCCAATTTTCATCTCCAATACGAAATTAAATGATGAATTCATGTTTGGATTAATGGGTTACAAGCAACAAGGAGTTAAGAATCGTTACCCAATCGATCTCTATAAAAATCCCTCAAAATCTCGCTCAAATCCAAGCTCCCAAGCTTATGTTTTGATAAAAATGGCTAAACCCTCGATTTTGAACTTAAGCATTCTGCTCAGGGGCGTTCTTCTTCGCGAATGTGAGGCTACAGTCACGAACGCAATGCACTAAAGTTCCACCGGCTAGTCTCCCTCTTCGCAAATGTGATGCCTGAGCCGCGAAAATGATGATCATCTCTCTTCTCCTACGCGAACGCGAGACTGACTTCGCGAACGCGTAGGCACAAAGTCCCACAGCCTCGCGAACGCGTAAGCTCCTTCGCGAACACGAAGCGTTAATTCCTCACCAGCCCCAGCTCCTCTTTGTGAACACGAGACCCTACTCGCGAACGCGAAGAAGGAAACCAGAACTGACTGCTGTAACATTTTTCTGCAATTCTCTAAGTCCAAAAATAACCTATTGAGCATCTGAAACACACTCGAGGCCCCCGTGACCTCAACAAAACATGCCAACCAATCCTAAAACATCATTCAAACTTGTTCCAACCTTTGGAACGGTCAAAACAACATCAAAAGACATACTTTTCATCGGATTCAAGCCTAAGAATTCCAAAAACTCTAAAAATACGCTTTCGATCAAAAAGTCTATCAAACCTCGTCCGAATGACCTGAAATTTTGCACACCCATCACATTAAACATTACGGAGCTACTCCAACTTCCGGAATTCCATTCCGACCCTCGAATCAAAATCTCACTATCGAACTGGAAACTTCAAAAATTCAATTTTCGGCATTTCAAGCCTAAATTAGCTATGGAGCTACAAAACACAATCCGAACACGCCCCTAGCTCGAAATCACCCAACGGAGCTAACGAAACCATCGGATTTCTATTCCGAGGCCGTCTTCACACTGTTCCGACAACGGTCAACTTTCCAACACTTAAGCTCTCATTTAGGGACTAAGTGTCCCAAAACTCTCTGAAACTCAAAACCGAACATTCCGGCAAATCAAAATAGCAGAAATAAACTTGGGAAAGTAGTTAATGGGGGATCGAGGCGTTAATTCTTAAGACGACCAGCTGGGTCGTCACATCCTCCTACACTTAAACATTCGTTCGTCCTCGAACAAGCATAAAGACATACCTGAAGTAGTGAAAAGATGAGGGTAATGGCTGCGCATATCTTGCTCGGTCTCCCAGGTCGCCTCCTCGATTGGCTAACCCCGCCACTAAACCTTTACTGATGCAATGTTCTTTGACCTCAGCTTTCTAACCTGCCTGTCCAATATTGCCATGGGCTCCTCAACATAGGATAGATCCTTTTCCAACTAAACTGAACTAAAATCCAACACGTGCGACGGATCACAGTGATACCTCCGGAGCATCGAAACATGGAATACCGGATGAGCTCCGACCAAGCTAGGAGGTAAGGCAAGCTCATAAGCAACCTCCCCAACACGCCTCAATATCTCAAAAGGGCCAATAAATCTCGGACTCAACCTTCCTTTCTTCTTGAATCTCATAACGCCCTTCATAGGCGAAACCTGAAGTAGAACACGCTCTCCAAACATATAAGAAAAACCACGAACCTTCCGATCCGCGTAACTCTTTTGTCTGGACTAGGCTATACAAAGTCTATCCTGAATTACCTTGACCTTCTCCAAAGCATCCTGAACCAAGTTTGTGCCCAATAATCTGGCGTCACCCGGCTCAAACCAACCCACCAGGGACCTACACCGTCTACCATATAAAGCCTCATACAATGCCATCTGAATGTTGGACTGATAGTTGTTGTTGTAAACAAACTCCGCCAATGGCAAGAACCAATCCCAAGACCCTCCAAACTCAATTACACAAGCACGGAGCATATCCTCAAGAATCTGAATAGTGCGCTCGGACTGTTCGTCGATCTGAGGGTGAAATGTTGTACTCAACTCCACTCGAGTACCCAAATCATGTTGAACGGCCCTCCAGAACCGTGATGTGAACTGAGTACCTCTATCTGAAATGATGGACACTGGAAGACCTTATAGACGAACGATCTCCCGGATATAGATCTCCGCCAACCGCTCTGAGGAATAAGTAGCACACACAGGAATAAAGTAAGCAGACTTGGTCAGCCGATCCATAATTACCCAAATAGCATCGATCTTTCTCAAAGTACGTGGGAGCCTAACTACAAAGTCCATGGTGATCCGCTCCCACTTCCACTCCGGAATCTCTATATGCTGAAGTAACCCACTCGGTCTCTGGTGCTCATACCTCACCTGCTGACAGTTGAGACACCGAGCTACGAATCCAACTATATCTTTCTTCATCCACATTCACCAATAGTGTTGTCTCAAATCCTAATACATCTTCGCGGCACCCGGATGGATGGAATACCGCGAACTATGGGCCTCCTCTAGAATTAACTCTCGAAGCCCATCAACATTGGGTACACAAATCCGACCATGCATCCTCAATACCCCATCATCACCAATAGTCACATCTCTGGCATCACCGTACTGAACCTTGTCCTTGAGGACAAGCAAATGAGGGTCATCATACTCCTGCTCCCTGATACGATCAAATAAGGAAGACCGAGAAACCATGCAAGCTAGAACCAGACTGGGCTCCGAAAGATCCAATCTCACAAACTGGCTGGCTAAGGCCTGAATATCCATTGCCATAGGCCTCTTCGATGCTGGTAAATAAGCCAAACTCTCCGCCCGGTGACTCAAAGCATCGGCCACCACATTGTCCTTGCCCGGGTGATACAGAATAGTGATATCACAGTCCTTCCGCAACTTTAACCACCTCCTCTGGTGAAAATTTAGATCCTTTTGCTTGAACAGGTGCTGCAAGCTCCGATGTTCAGTATAAATCTCACAGGGAACACCATATAAATAATGGCGCCAAATCTTCAGGGCGCGAACAATGGCAGCTAACTCAAGGTCGTGAACAGGGTAGTTCTTCTCATGTATCTTCAATTGTCTGGACGCGTAGGCAATCACCTTGTCGTCCTGCATCAACACCGCTCCGAGACCAATCCTTGAGGCATCACAATAGACTATATAAGACCCCGTACCTGTGGGCAATATCAAAATTGGGGTTGTGGTCAAAGTTGTCTTAAGCTTCTGAAAGCGCGCCTCACACTCCTCCATCCACTGGAACGGAGCACCCTTCTGGGTCAACCTAGTCATGGGGGATGCAATCGATGAAAACCCCTCCACAAAATGATGGTAGTAACCCGCCAAACCAAGGAAATTGTGGATCTCTGTAGCTGAGGATCGTTTGGGCCAACTCTGCATGGCCTCTATTTTCTTCGGATCCACCTGAATACCCTCATTCGATACCACGTGGCCTAAGAATGCCACTAAATCCAACCAAAACTCACATATCGAGAACTTAGCAAATAACTTCTTCTCTCTCAGAGTCTGAAGCACAGTCCTAAGGTGCTACTTATGATCTTCCCGGCTCCGGGAATACACTAGAATATCATCAATAAAGACAATGACGAACGAGTCAAGATACGGTCGGAACACACTGTACATCAAATGCATAAAGGCTGTTGGGGCATTGGTCAGCCCAAATGACATAACAAGGAACTCGTAATGACCATACCGAGTCCTGAAAGCAGTCTTCAGGATATCTGGCTCCTAAATCTTCAAGTGATGGTAACTTGAGCGCAAATCAATCTTAGAAAACACCCGTGCGCCCTGAAGCTGGTCAAACAGATCATCAATATGAGGCAAAGGATAATGGTTCTTCACTGTAACCTTGTTCAACTGGCGATAATCAATGCACATACGCATAGAACCATCATTTTTCTTCACAAACAAGACAAAAGCACCCCAAGGTGATACACTAGGCTGAATAAAATCCTTATCAAGCAATTCCTGTAACTGATCCTTCAACTCAGGAGGAGCCATACGATACGGAGGAATAGAAATGGGCTGAGTGCCTGGCAATAGATCAATGCCAAAATCAATATCTCTATCAGGCGGCATGCCTGGAAGATCAGCTGGAAATACATCGGGAAAATCCTGTACTACTGGGACTAAATCAACTGAAGGGGTATCAATACTGACGTCTCTCACATAAGCTAAATACACGTCGCACCCCTTCTAAACCATATGTTGAGCTTTAAGAAAAGAAATAACTCTACTGGGAGTGTGATCTAAAGTACCTCTCCACTCAACACGCGGTACAACTGGCACAGCCAGCGTCACGGTTTTGGAATGACAATCAAGAATAGCATAATGGGGCAACAACCAGTCCATGCCCAAGATAATATCAAAATCTACCATGCTGAGCAACAATAAATCGGCTCTGGTCTCAAAACCACTAAGAGCAACCAAACACGACTGATAGATGCGGTCCACAACAAGAGTATCTCCCACAGGAGTAGAAACATAAACAGGGGAACTCAAAGAATCCCAAGATACACCCAAATGCGGAGCAAAATAAGAAGACACATAAGAATAAGTGGAGCCTGGATCGAATATAACCGATGCATCTCTGTGACAAACTAGTATAATACATATGATGACAGAATCGGAGGCAACAGCCTCGGTACGGGAAGGAAGGGCATAGTATCTGGCCTAGCCTCCACCTCTAGGGCGACCTCTACCTCCCCGACCTCCAACTCTAGCTGGCTGAGCAGGTGGGGTAGCAACTGGAGCTATAACCATAGCCTGAGAACTCTGTGGGGCACGTTATGGCTGAGAAGTCTGTGGAGGTGCACCCCTCCCAAGTCTAGGGAAATCCCTCACCATATGACGTGTGTCACCACACTCAAAACAAGCTCTAAGAGGAAGTGGTGCCTGTGATTGGCTCGGGCCAGTCTGCTGAACTAACCTCTAAAAGCACCCCGCACAGGAAGCGCTCTAGTAACCGGAGGTGCATAATAAGGATCCTGAGGCCTAGGAGGAACTGGAGCACTACTGGCTACTGGAAGGGCTGAATGAACAGGGAAACTCATATAACCCCTACTATGAAGACCTGCAGCTGGGGTACAGGCACCAGAATAATGGCCCGACTCTCGAGACCTCCTCTCCTCTCTCTCCCTAGCATGCATACCCTCAATCCTCCTAGCAATGCTCACCGCCTGCTGATTAGAAATATCCATCTCCAACTCACAAGCCATGCTAGATCTGATGCTAGGAATAAGCCCTTCAATAAACTGGCGAACCCTCTTGTGGATAGTAGAAACCAAGGCTGGTGCATGCCTAGCCAAACTGGTGTAACGGATAGCATACTCTGAGATAGTCATGGCACCCTGGTGCAAATGCTCAAACTCGGCGCACCATGCATCCCTAAGGCTCTGAGGAACATACTCTCTCAGAAACAGATCTGAAAAGTGGGTGCAAGTCAGTGAAGCAGCCTCATCCGGAATATCTAACTCATAGGTGCGCCACCACTCATAGGCAGCTCCTCGAAGCTGGAAAGTAGTGAAGTAAACCCCGCTCGATCCTAATATACCCATGTTACAGAGAATGCGGTAACTCTCATCTAGAAATCCCAGAGCATCCTCCGATGCTAGACCACTAAATACAGGAGGCTTGTACCTTTTGAACCTCTCAAGCCTCAGTTACTCCTCCTCGGAAGCCACTGCACTGTCCTCAAGCTGAACTAGCACTGCATGCGGTACGGGAATATTCTCAGGGACCTGCTCAACATGAACTTGCTACTCAGGAGTGCGGGCGGCGGGAGTCTGTGCTCTTCCCTTGGCCTGAGATGTAGCTGCAGCAAGGGGAAGAAACCCTGCCTGATCTAGAGTGGTGTACATGCTCCTGAACTGTGTCAGAGTCTCCTAAAGAGCTGGAGTAGTGGTAGCAGTAGGCATGTCAGGTGCCTGGACTCTGGCTGGAACTGTTGGTGGTACCTCCGCGGCAGCTCGCGCAGGTGCTCTGGCTACACCACATGCACGTCCTCGGCGTCTACCCCGGCCCCGGCCTCTGACGGCTGCAATAGGGGTGCGGGTGCCTGATCATCTCAGGTAGCACGTGTCCTCACCATATGTGAGAGAATAGAAGACAGAAGTTTAGAATTGTGATGTCAAAATATCACACGACAAGGAAATCAAATGAAGTGGAATTTTCCTAACAGTTACATAGCCTCTTGTAGATAAGTACAGACGTCTCCGTACCGATCAGCGAGACTCTAATAAACCGACTTTTGATCCATGACTCTTATGAACCTAGAACTCTAATACCAACTTGTCACGACCCCAGTTTGCCCTCCGTGAACCATCGTGATAGCACCTAACAAATGCGGAAACATAAACGAAACTTGCAGAAGAAATAATCAAAAGCCAAAATAACTAAATGAAAACAATAGTTAAAATGTCGCTCGGCATATACAGCACAACATTCTCAGAATCAAGTACATTATCCCAAAACCCGAAAACTCAAGGAACCACAAGCCTTTGGATATCTACAATGTTTAACTCCAGAATATCTAACAAGGGAAAGAAATACAAAAGGGCAAATGTTTAAAAGCTAGAATAGAAAGGGACTCCTCGGTCTGCGGACGCAGCAGATGTACCTCGAAGTCTCTAGAGCAGTCGCCTCGCCTCACAGGTGATAGGACTGAGTCGCAATACCTGGATCTGCACATGAAAAACATGCGGATAAGGGGCATGAGTACACCACAGCGGTACTCAGTAAGTGCCAAGCCTAACCTCGGTCGGGTAGTGACTAGGAAGGTCAGGGCCCTACTGAGGTTAAATAAAATATAAAGATCAACAGTATAGTACAGAACAGTATATATAAGTATAGCAGTAAAATAACACAGGCTATACAGGACAACAACAACTATACAGAAGCAAGGTAAACATGGAAAGGAAATACGCTCAGCACCAATAATTACAATCGGGGATCTCCTAGGATACTGTCCTATAGTCCCATATGTACATATCCAATGGATCTCCAGGGATCCCGTCCTGTAGTCCAACTCATAGTGCGAGGGGATCTACCGGAATCCCGTTCTGTAGTCCCAAATTTAAATACCCAGTACTGGGGGAATCTACCGGGTACATTTCCGTAGTTCCACATAACTGTGCAGGGGAATCTACCGGAATCCCACATCTATAGTCCCAAAATAAACATACAAGGGGGAGCTACCGGAATCCCACATCCGTAGTCCCAAAATAAATACACAACAGCAATAGGAAAATATACAGAAATGGCAAAATTTCATATTAAGGCAACAAGTGATTCTAGCCTAGCATGCTGCACAGAGTTCAGGTAAGGCAGGTTGAGCAAATAAAGCAATTAAGTCACTTAGACATGATTTTCTAAGCTAACAACATGCTTAATAGTGCAAGTAATAGATACAGGAAAGGAAACATACTAGTAATTACTTAAAGAAAACTGGATTTCCAACAATTAGAACAAGTACGCACTCGTCACCTCATGTACAAGCCATTTAAATTACCAAATATACCAATCCTAAGGGGAAGGTCCCCCCACAAGGTTAGACAAGTCACTTACCTCAAACCGGCTCAAAATCAACCCTAAACCATGCTCTTGCCACGAGTACTCGACTCCAAATGGCCCAAATCTATTCAATTCAATTGCATAATATAAATAACACTTCAAGTAACTGATTCTACAATTAAATTATAAGCTAATACGCGAAATTAGGTAAAATGTCCAAAACGCCCCTCGGGCCCACATCTCGGAATCGGGTAAAATTTATATTTTCAGAATCCTCACACTCTCTCGAGTTCATGCATACCAAAATTATCCAAATCTAAGGTCAAATTCTACGTCTAAGAACTTTCTTCCAACTTTTCCCCAATTTTCATCTCCAATCCGAAATAAAATGATGAATTCATGTTTGGATTAATGGGTTACAAGAAACAAGGAGTTAAGAATCGTTACCCAATCGATATCTCTGAAA
Organism: Nicotiana tabacum; assembly: GCF_000715075.1. Lineage (NCBI taxonomy): Eukaryota > Viridiplantae > Streptophyta > Magnoliopsida > Solanales > Solanaceae > Nicotiana > Nicotiana tabacum. Next base: position 110,205,174 of record NC_134087.1, on the reverse strand, counting down.
ATCCCTCAAAATCTCGCTCAAATTCGAGCTCCCAAGCTTAAGTTTTGATAAAAATGGCTAAACCCTCGATTTTGAACTTAAACATTCTGCCCAAGCGCGTTCTTCTTCACGAACACGAGGCTACGGTCGCGAACGTGATGCACTAAAGTTCCACTGGCCAGTTTTCTTCTTCACGAATGCGATGCCTGAGCCGCGAACGCGATGATCATTTCTCTTCTCCTACGCGAACGCGAGACTGCCTTTGCAAATGCGTATGCACAAAGTCCCACAGCCTCGCGAACGCGTAAGATCCTTTACGAACACGAAGCATAATTCCTCACCAGCTCCAGCTCCTCTTCGCGAATGCGAGACCCCACTCGCAAAAGTGAAGAAGGACTGACAGCTGCAACATTTTTCTGCAATTCTCTAAGTCAAAAATTGACCCATTGAGCATCTGAAACACACCTGAGGCCCCCGGGACCTCAACCAAACATGCCAACCAATCCTAAAACATCATTCAAACTTGTTCCAACTATTGGAACGGTCAAAACAACACCAAAACACCTATTTTTCATCGGATTCAAGCCTAAGAATTCCAAAAACTCTAAAAATATGCTTTCGATCAAAAAGTCTATCAAACCTCGTCCGAATGACCTGAAATTTTGCACACATGTCACATTAAACACTACGAAGCTACTCCAACTTCCAGAATTCCATTCCGACCCTCGGATCAAAATCTCACTATCAAACCGGAAACTTCAAAAATTCAACTTTCAGCATTTCAAGCCTAAATTAGCTACGAACCTCCAAAACACAATCCGAACACGCCCCTAAGCCTGAAATCACCCAACGGAGCTAACGGAACCGTCAGATTTCCATTCTGAGGTTGTCTTCACACTGTTCCGACTACAGTCAACTTTCCAACACTTAAGCTCTTATTTAGGGACTAAGTGTCCTAAAACTCTCCGAAACTCAAAACCGAATATCCCGGTAAATCAAAATAGCAGAAATAAACTTGGGGAAAGCAGTTAATAGGGGATCAGGGTGTTAATTCTTAAGGTGACTTGCCGGGTCGTCACAGTCCATGTAGGACGTCAACTCCACCGATGATCATGTGAATGACATGTTGAGGTTCTTCCGTTCATTCTTCCTATTTGCATCTCTTTATTGGAAATGGTTCTTGGCTCAGTCGCTGAGAAATTCATGAAGATGCCCTTTGTTGAACAATTGGGCTACCTCCTCTCTAAGCTGCCTGCAATACTCAGTCATATGCCCGTGAGTACCATGATACTTACATGTCAAGTAGGGGTTCCTCTGAGAAGAATCGATCTGCATAGACTTAGGCAACCTAGTATCCCTAATTTTGCCAATGGCTAAGACAGTTCCCGAGGCATCGACCTTGAAGTTGTACTCCAATAATTGGGGTGCCTCTGCCAGTCCCAAGTGCCTATCAAACTCAATTTTGCTCATGAGTCCCCGGGAACTTTGACCTCGGTCTGCTATTTGATCATTCCGAGGTATGTTACGCCTTGAAATATTCCTTTGATCCTCGATGTATGGCTAATATCTCTCCTTATTCGACCTTGACGCCCTGTATGCATTTCTTGACTCCTTTGCTAGTAACCTGCTTAGATAGACTAAGCTCGAGGGGGCTCCCAATTGGTCATCCTCAACCCTAATTATTGATTGGTACCTGTTATGCATGTCCGCCCAAGTCACGGCGGGATACTCGATCAAGTTTTGCTTCAGCTACTTCGAAGCTATCGAACTTTGTTCATTTAGCCCCTGAGTAAAGTCTTGTATGGCCCAGTCATTGGAGACCGGCGGTAACTCCATTCGTTCTAACTGGAAATGTGATACAAACTCCTTCAGCATCACGTTCTCCCTTTGTTTTATTTTGAATACATCGGACTTCCTTGTTGCAACTTTTATGGCATCGTCGTATACCTTCACAAAAGAGTCTGCCAACATGAAAAATGAATTGATAGAGTTCAGGGGTAAGTTATGGTACCAAATCATGGCGCCTTTAGACAGAGTTTCCCCAAAAAAATTTAGCAAAACAGACTCAATCTCACCGTCTTCCAAATCATTTCCTTTTATGCCACAAGTATATGTGGTGATGTGCTCGTTAGGATCAATGGTTCCGTTGTATTTTGGGATATCTGGCATCCAAAACTTCTTCGGGATGGGCTTCGGAGCCGCACTTTGGGGGAATGGCTTTTGCGCGAACTTCTTCGAGCCAGTCCTTTCAAAATTGGAGGTGCTCCCGGTATCTAGTCAACCCTTGAGTTGTATGTCTCCACCTTTTTGTCATTTTCTTCAATCTTCTTTTCTCCAGTCTCTATTCTTTTGGTGAGCTCTTTGAGCATTCTCATAATCTCGAGGTCAGTCCCTGAGCTGCTTTTAGCGGGCATTTCAAGCGCTGGTTCAGCACGCCGAGTGTTCACTGGTTTGGCTGTGTTTGGATTTCTATTCTGACTCAGAAGTTGAGCAATGATGACTTGCTGGGCTAGCAACATTTCGAATATCACCTGAAGGCTAACTCCTCCTTCTTCCATTCCTCGTGTTCTTTGGCCATCGGGTCGGGCTTCCCTACTGTTGATAAAGCTGAAGAATAATTGTTGAGCATGGTAAGCGAGAAAAGTAGAGTAGAATATACTATTGCAGTGAATAATGTGTCCTTTACAAATGGTTGGGGTCCCCTTTTATATAGGAGGAGAAAACTCCAATATACTACATTCCTAATTGTGGTAAAGAATCTATTGGTACTGTGAAAACCAGGCCAGATCTCTCATGAGTTACTGCTCCATTTCTGCCATTTCTACTTCTTCTTACTCTATTTATCGGTTCTATATGTGATCGGGTTGGTTGGCTCGAGTTCGGAAAGGTTTTGGTAAGGTTTGAGACACTTAGCCTCTTTTGAGGAAGCTTAAGTTGGAAAAGTCAACCGGATGTTGACTTATGTGTTAGAGTGCTCGCATGTGAGTTCTGATGGTTCGGATAGCTTTGAGAGGTGATTTGAGACTTAGGAGCGTGATCGGCATGTGTTTTGGAGGTCCGGAGTAGATTTAGGCTTGAATTGGCGAAATTGGAATTTTGGCGTTTTTCAGTTGATAGGTGAGATTTTGATATAGGAGTCGGAATGGAATTCCGATAGTTGCAATAGTTTTGTTTGGTCATTTGGGATGTGTGTGCAAAATTTCTGGTCATTCTGACGTGGTTTGTTATACTTTTTGATCAAAAGCGTAATTCAAAAGATTTTGGAAGCTTAGGCTTGAATCATATGTGTTTTGATGGATTCGATGTTGTTTGAGGTGTTTTGAAGATTAGTACAAGTTTGAGTAGTGGTATATGATATGTTTATGCTTTTGGTTGAGGTCTCGGGGGCCTCGGAGTGATTTCGGATGGTTGACGGAAAGAATGGAAATTGGAAATGGCAGCTGAAGTTGTAGTCTGCTGTCATAACCTCACCTGCGACTAGGGGACCGCAGGTGCGGGCTCGCAGAAGCAATAAGACAGCCGCAGATGCGGCCAAGTTGAAGTCTAGCTGTGACCGCAGAAGCGGTTGGGGAACCGCTCCTACGATGGCGCAAGTGCGGACTGTGCATCTCAGATGCAAAATTTAGGATTTAAGTGAAAAACCGCAGAAGCGGTTCATGGACCGCAAAAGTGGTTAAAGGGCCGCAGATGCGAAATCCCTGGGCCAGAAGTATATAATGTTTTCTTCGCCAATTTTTTGCTAAGTTCTCCATTTTTTAAGACGAGAATCGAGCTAGGGCAGTGAATTCAAGGGAAAATCGAAGAGATTAGTTGGGTAAGTTCCCTAAGCTTCATTACTTGGGTTTATGATAATTTTTTCATTAGTTTATCATGGTATTAGTGGTGATTAAGGGTTAAAATTGGGGAAACTAGAGCTTGGTATTTGAGACCTAGACTTGAGAAATTGAGGGGCTATTTGTGGTCGGATTTTGGGACTTTTGATATGTATGAACTCGTGGGGAGGTAAGGAACCTATTGATGTAAATATTATCGAATTTCGAGACGTGGGCTCGGGGTCGGGTTTTGGTACTTTCAGGATTTTGGTTGTAAATTGATTATTTTCGTATGGGCTTCGTTCCCTTAGCATATTTTGACATCGTGGTTCTAATTTTGGATAGATGTGACCTACGTTGAGGTCGATTCTAGGGGAAAAGGCGTCAGCGAGACAGAGTTTGGACCGGATTGAGGTGAGTAATGATTTTAAATGTTGTCCTGAGGGTATGAAACCCCGGATTGCACATCGTGGTGCTATATTGAGGTGACGCACACGCTAGATGACGAGTGTGAGGTCGGGCACCATTGGGGATTTTGACTTAGTCCATCCCGAATGACTGTTTTACTGCGTATTTGATTGAAAACTGTTTGCTATCATCATGTTTTGGGCTGAATACCATATTTGGGCCTCGTGCCAACTATTTGAACCCTTAGGGTATTTTTACTGATATTTCCTTACTGTTTTGACTTTATACTTGTACTCAGTCATGCTATATTCTACTGTTTCCATAACTCAGCCATGTTTACTCTACTTTAATACTTAAAATGATATTTTAAATGATAATTTAGGCTGAGCATCATGTTTTACTCTTGCCCGAGTGGCTTGTGAGATTCTGACTGAGTAAGGCCGAGGGCCTATGTTGTGAGGAAACAATGATTATGATTATGAGGTCGAGGGCCTGAGATTTGTATGCCACGAGGTGGCTTGTTGATATAAGGCCGAGATCCTATGTGATTATGCCACGAGGTGGCTTGATATTGCGCGTGGTCCGTAAGAGGCCCCTTCAGGAGTCTGCACACCCCCAGTGAGTGCGAGTACACATTGTGATTTGCGATATAGCCCGAGGGGCTGGTGTTGTTCCATGTGTTGCCTGGTGGGCTGATTCTGTTGGTATTGTGCCCGAGGGGCGGTTCTTTATATGTTTATCTTTTCTTGTTTCCTGTCATTTACTTGCTTAACTATTAAAAAGGCATTCTAAAGAAGCTTAAACTAAACTAAAGTGACTTTACACATCTTCACGGTTTCAATGCTTTTACTGTCTTTTATCGCTTTATTATAGCCTGTTGATGTGCATTTACGTGATTTCTTATTGCTCAGTCTGCATTTATTATTATTACTCACTGAGTTGGAGTACTCACTTTACTCCCTACACCTCATGTGCAGATTTAGGTGCATCAGGTTCTGCTTGCGAGGGTTGAGAGCTTCCAACAGACTTCGGAGATTCACTAGGTAGTTGCTCGGCGTTCACAGCCCAGTGCTTCTCCATCTATCTTACTTTCTCCTATTTTTAGTTATGTAATAGTTGTGTGGACTCGTTCAAACTTGTAGTTTTATGATAGATGCTCATGACTGGTGACACCGCGATGTCAGGCTATGTCTATTCTGCAAACTGTATTATTCACCTTATTTTGAGATTTATTATTATGATTAAGACTTAGTTCTATTATTTAATTGCCTGAGTAATGAATTGGGAGTGTGTCGTCTGGCCTTGTCTTCACGAGAGGCGCCATCACGACCGGGTCCGGGTTTAGGGTCGTGATAAGTTGGTATCAGAGCCTAGGTTACATAGGTATCATGAGTCATGAGCTGGTTTAGTAGAGTCTCGTGGATCGGTACGGAAATGTCTGTATTTACCCTCGAGAGGCTGCAGAACATTTAGGAAAACTTCATATCCTTGAAATTCTTGTCATGCGAATTTGTTGATCTGAGTACTAAACTTCTGATATTCTATTCTCTTACAGATGGTGAGGACACGTGCTACCAGTCAGGATGGACGACCACCAGTACCACCAGTTGTGGCCACTAGAGGCCGAGGACGCGATCGTGGTCGCGGTAGGGGCAGGGGTGTGGCCTACACAGCAGCTAGGGCAGCATCTGCAAATCCACCAACCGCCCTAGTTCAAGATCAGGTCCTAGTTGTGGATGCTCTAGCAGCACCAGTTGAGGCACCAGTTGTGCCCATTGTGATTCCGGGTTTTCAGGAGGCCTTAGCTCAGATTCTGTCAGTTTGCACTGGCCTAGCTCAGGCGGTCTCAATTACTACAGCTGCAGCTACTTCTTAAGCCGGGGGAGGCACTCAAACTCCCACCGCTCGCACACTTGAGCAAGTCATGTAGGGACTTTAGACACCAGGGGCACATCCAGCCTAGCCGATTGCAGTTGCTCAGGACTATGTAGTTCCTGCCATGCCAGAGGACGAGCAGCGTAGGCTGGAGAGGTTTGGTAGACTTCAGCTTCTGACCTTCAGTGGTGCAAAGGGCAAGGATGCCCAGGGTTTCTTGGATAAGTGTCAGAGGATGCTTCGTATAGCGGGTATTCTGGAGACCAACAGGGTCGCTTTCACTACTTATCAGTTTTCTGGAGCTGCCTTCACTTGGTGGGAGGATTTTGAGAGGCGTAGTCCTGTTGGTGCAGCACCCCTTACCTGGCAGCAGTTTTCCATTCTCTTTTTGGAGAAGTGTGTGCCGCAGTCTCGCAGAGAGGAGCTGTGCAGGCAGTTTGAGTGGTTGCGTCAGGGAGAGATGATTGTGACGTAGTATGAGATGAAGTTCTCTAAGGTAGCTCGCCATGCGATTTGGTTGGTTCCGACAGATAGAGAGAGGATTAGGAGGTTTGTTGATGGCCTCACTTATCAGCTTCGTATTCTTATGACCAGAGAGAGGGTGACTGGTGCTACTTTTGAGGAGGTTGTAGACATTGCTCGAGAGATTGAGTCAGTTCGTCGCCAAGAACGAGAGAAGAGGGAGGCCAAGAGGCCTCGAGGATCTGGTGGTTATAGTGGTGCTTCTTCGAGAGGTCAGTTTCAGCACAGTAGAGGTCGTCCATTCAGGAATGCTCAATCAGCTCGCCCAGGTTATCATGGGGCGTCATTGGGTCATGGTTCTCATAGTTCTCATCATGGCCAGTCATCACTTAGTGCCCTTCCAGCTCAGAGTTCGTCCCGTGCTCCATCCGTTCAGGGCTCTTCTATGCCTGGTGCATCAGCTAGTCACTCTAGTGCTAGGGGTTCCTTTCAGTCCCCGTCTCCAGCACCCAGGAGTTGTTATGAGTGTGGAGAGATGGGTCATATGTGGAGGTAGTGTCCTCGTCGTCTTGCGGGTTCATCTTAGTAGAGGAGTCAGCCATCGACTTTAGTGCCAGCTACTTCATCACCACCCACCCACCCAGCTAGGGGTGGAGTTCAGTCAGTTAGTGGTAGCCCTAGAGGGGGAGGCCGATCAGGTGGCGGTCAAGCCCGTTTCTATGAACTTCCAGCTAGACCCGATGTTATTGCTTCTGATGCTATTATTACAAGTATTGTTTCAGTCTGCCACAGAGATGCCTGCATATTATTTGATCCCGGTTCCACCTTTTCTTATGTGTCATCATACTTTGCTCATTATTTGGATATTCCTCGTGAGTCTCTTATTTCACATGTTTATGTATCTACTCTGGTGGGCGATACTGTTGTTGTAGACCGTGTGTACCGGTCGTGTGTGGTGACTATTGGGGGTCTGGAGACCCGAGTGGATCTATTGTTATTATGTATGGTGGACTTTGATGTTATTTTGGGCATAGATTGGATATCTCCATGTCGTGCTATTCTAGACTGTCATGCTAAGACAGTGACATTGGCTATACCGGGTATGCCACAAATCGAGTGGCGAGGTTTGACTGATTATGTTCGTAGTAGGGTAATCTCATTCTTGAAGGCCCAGCGTATGGTTGGGAAGGGTTGTCTTTCGTATCTAATGTTTGTGAGGGATGTCTATGCAGAGACTCCCAGTATTGATTCTATTCTAGTTGTGATAGAGTTTCCCGATGTGTTTCCTGCAGACCTGTCGGGCATGCCACCAGATAGAGATATTAATTTTGGTATTGACCTACTGCCGAGCACTCAGCCCATTTCTATTATGTCGTATTGTATGGCACTAGTGAAGTTGAAGGAGTTAAATGAGCAGCTTTAGGAACTCCTTGATAAGGGGTTCATTCAGCCTAGTGTGTCGCCTTGGGGTGAGCCGATTCTATTTGTGAAGAAGAAGGATGGCACTACGAGGATGTGCATTGATTATAGGGAATTGAACAAAGTAATAGTTAAGAACAAGTATCATTTGCCTCACATTGATGATTTATTCGACCAGCTTCAGGGAGCGAGAGTGTTCTCCAAGATTGATCTCCGTCCAGGTTATCACAAGTTGAAGATCAGGGACTTGGATATTCTTAAGACGGCTTTCAGGACCTGATATGGTCATTATGAGTTCTTGGTGATGTCTTTTGCGCTGACCAATGCCCCAGCAGCATTCATGCATTTGATAAACAGTGTGTTCTAGCCTTATCTTGACTCATTCGTCATAGTCTTCATTGATGATATTCTGGTGTATTCGCGTAGTCAAGAGGATCACGCGGGGCATTTGAGAGTTGTGTTGCAGAGATTAAGGGAGGAGAAGCTTTATGCAAAGTTCTCCAAGTGTGAGTTTTTGCTTAGTTCAGTGGCTTTCTTGGGGCACGTGGTGTCCGATGGGGGTATTCAGGTTGATCCGAAGAATATAGAGGCGGTTTAGAGTTGGCCCAGACCATCCTCAGCCACAGAGATTCGCGGTTTTCTTGGTTTGGAAAGTTATTATCGTCGGTTTGTTCAGGGATTTTCATCTATCGTATCGCCCTTGACCAAGTTGACTTAGAAGGGTGCTTCATTTGTATGGTTGAATGAGTGTAAGGAGAGCTTTCAGAAGCTCAAGACAGCCTTGACCACAGCTCCAGTGTTAGTTTTGACATTAGCTTCAGGTTTATATACCGTGTATTGTGATGCTTCGAGAGTTGGTATTGGGTGTGTATTGATGTAGGAGGGTAGAGTTATTGCTTATGCTTCTCGTTAGTTGAAGCCCCATGAGAAGAACTATCCCGTTCATGATTTAGAGTTGGTTGCCATTGTGCACGCGTTGAAGATTTGGAGGCATTATTTGTATAGGGTGTCTTGTGAAGTGTTTACTGATCATCGTAGCCTCCAGCACTTGTTCAAACAGAAGGATCTCAATTTGAGGCAACGGAGGTGGTTGGAGTTGCTGAAGGATTATGATATTACTATATTGTACCATCAAGGGAAGGCCAATGTGGTGGCCGATGCTTTGAGCCGAAAGGCAGTGAGTATGGGGAGTTTGGCATATATTCCAGTTGGGGATAGACCTCTTGCAGTTGATGTTCAGGCCTTGGCCAATCGGTCTGTGAGGTTAGATATTTCGGAGCCCAGTCGGGTATTGGCGTGTGTGATTTCTCGGTCTTCCTTATATGATCGTATCAAAGAGCGCCAGTATGATGATCCGCATTTTCTTGTCCTTAAGGACATAGTTCAGCACGATGATGTCAGAGATGTGACTATTGGTGATGATGGGATGTTGAGGATGCAGTATATGCGTGCCCAATATAGATGGGCTTCGAGAGCTGATTCTGGAGGAGGCCTACAGCTCGCGTTATTCCATTCATCGGGGTGCCGCGAAGATGTATCAGGATTTGAGGCATCATTATTGGTAGAGGAGAATGAAGAAAGACATTGTGGGATTTGTATCTTGGTGTCTCAATTGTCAGTAGGTGAAATATGAGCATCAAAGACCGGGTGGCTTGCTTTAGCAGATGGATATTACGGAGTGGAAGTGGGAGCGGATAACCATGGACTTTATAGTTGGGCTTCCACGGACTTTGAAGAAGTTCGATGCTATTTGGATGATTATGGATCGGCTGACCAAGTCCGTGCACTTCATTCTTGTGTGTACCACCTGCTCTTCAGAGCGGTTGGCAGATATCTATATTCGGGAGATTGTTCGTTTGCATGGTGTCCTAGTTTCCATCATTTCAGATAGGGGCACTCAGTTTACATCGTAGTTTTGGAGGTCTGTGCAGCGAGAGTTGGGTACTCAGGTTGAGTTGAGCACAGCTTTTCACCCTCAGACGGACGGATAGTCCGAGCCTACTATTCAGATATTAGAGGACATATTGCGTGCTTATGTCATTGATTTCGGAGGGTCATGGGATCAGTTTCTACCGCTTGTAGAGTTTGCTTATAACAACAGCTACCAGTCGAGTATTTAGATGGCTCCATATGAGGCTTTGTATGGGAGGCGATGTAGATCTCTATTTGGTTGGTTCGAGCCGAGTGAGGCTAGGCTATTGGGGATAGACTTGGTGCAGGATGCTTTAGAAAAGGTAGAGGTAATTCAAGAGAGGCTTCGTACAGTGCAGTCGAGACAAAAGAGTTATGATGACAGGAAGGTTCGGGATGTGTCCTACATGGTTAATGAGAAGGTTTTGTTGAAGGTTTCACCCATGAAAGGCGTGATGAGGTTTGGGAAGATGGGTAAATTGAGTCCTCGGTTCATTGGGCCTTTTGAGGTGCTTTGGAGGATTGGAGAGGTGGCTTATGAGCTTGATTTGCCACCTAGCTTGTCGAGTGTGCATCCGGTATTTCATATTTCTATGCTCCGAAAGTATATTGGGGATCCGTCTCATGTTCTGGATTTTAGCACGGTTCAGTTAGATGATGATTTGACTTATGATGTGGAGCCAGTAGCTATTTTGGGTCATCAGGTTCGAAAGTTGAGATCAAAGGATATAGCTTCAGTGAAAGTGCAGTGGGGAGTTCGGCCCATGGAGTAGGCTAATTGGGAGACCGAGCGGGAGATACAGAGCAGATATCCTCACCTGTTTGAGGCTTCAGATATGTTTCTTGACTCGTTCGAGGACGAACGTTTGTTTAAGAGGGGGAGGATGTGACGACCCGGCCAATCGTCTCATGAGTTACCGCTCCGTTTCCATCATTTCTGCTTCTTATTGCTTTGTTTATCGGTTCTATGTGCGATCGGGTTGGTTGGCTCGGGTTCAGAAAGGTTTTGGTAAGATTTGAGACACTTAGTCTCTTTTGAGGAAGCTTAAGTTAAAAAAGTCAACCGTATATTGACTTATGTGTTAGAGGGATTGGATGTGAGTTTCGATGGTTCGGATAGCTTCGGGAGATAATTTGAGACTTAGAAGCGTGATTTGCATGTGTTTTGGAGGTCCGGAGTAGATTTAGGCTTGAATTGGCGAAATTGGAATTTTGGCATTTTCTGGTTGATAGGTGAGATTTTGATATAAGGGTCGAAATGGAATTCCGAGAGTTGCAATAGTTCCGTTGGGTCATTTGGGATGTGTGTGCAAAATTTCAGGTCATTCGGACGTGGTTTGGTATACGTTTTGATCAAAAGCGTAATTCGGAAGATTTTGGAAGCTTAGGCTTGAATCCGATGTGTTTTGATGGATTCGATGTTGTTTGAGGTGTTTTAAAGATTGGTACAAGTTTGAGTAGTGGTATATGATGTGTTTGTGCTTTCGGTTAAGGTCTCGGGGGCCTCGGGGTGATTTCGGATGGTTGACGGAAAGAATAGAAATTGGAAATGGCAGCTGAAGTAGTCTGCTGTCATAACTGCACCTGCGGCTAGGGGACCGCAGGTGCAGGCTCGCAGAAGCGACAAGGCAGCCACAGATGCGGCCAAGTTGAAGTCTAGTTGTGACCGCAGAAGCGGTTGGGGAACCACACCTGTGATAGCGTAGGTGCGGAGTGTGCATCGCAGATGCGGAATTTAGGATTTAAGTGAAAAACCGTAGAAGCGGTTCATGGATCGCAAAAGCGGTACTGCAGAAGCGATTAAAGGGCCGCAGATGTGGAATCCCTGGGCCAGAAGTATATAATGTTTCCTTCGCGAATTTTTGGCTATGTTCTCCATTTTTGAAGACGGGAATCGAGCTAGGGTAGTGAATTCAAGGGAAAATCGAAGAGAATCAGTTGGGTAAGTTCCCTAAGCTTCATTACTTGGGTTTATAATCATTTTTCCATTGGTTAATCATGGTATTAGTGGTGATTAAGGGTTAAAATTGGGAAAACTAAGGCTTGGTATTGGAGACCTAGACTTGAGGATTTGAGGGGCCATTTGTGGTCGGATTTTGGGACTTTTGATATGTATGAACTCGTGGGGAGGTAAGGAACCTATTGATGTAAATTTTATTGAATTTTGAGACGTGGGCCTGGGGGTCGGGTTTTGGTAATTTCGGAATTTGTGTTGTAAATTGTTTATTTTCGTATGGGCTTCGTTCCCTTAGCATATTTTGACATCATGGTTTTGATTTTGGATAGATGCGACATGAGTTGAGGCCGATTCAAGGAGCAAAGTCGTCGCGGGATAGAGTTTGGACCGGATTGAGGTGAGTAGTGATTTTAAATGTTGTACTGAGGGTATGAAACCCCGGATTGCACATCATGGTGCTATTTGAGGTGACGCACATGCTAGATAACGAGTGTGGGGTCGGGCACTTTTGGGGATTGTGACTTAGTCCATCTCGAATGACTGTGCTACTGCGTATTTGATTGAAAACTATTTGCTATCATCATATTTTGGGCTGAATGTCATATTTGGGCCTCGTGCCAACTATTTGAACCTTAGGGGATTTTTACTGATATTTTCTCACTGTTTTGACTTTATACTTGTACTCAGTCATGCTATATTTTACTATTTCCATAACTCAACCATGTTTACTCTGCTTTAACACTTAAAATAATATTTTAAATGATATTTTGGGCTGAGCATCATATTTTACTCTTGCCCGAGTGGCTTGTGAGATTCTGACTAAGTAAGGTCGAGGGCCTATATTGTGAGGAAACACTAATTATGATTATGAGGCCGAGTGGCTAAGACTTGTACGCCACGAGGTGGCTTGTTGATATGAGGCCAAGAGCCTATGTGATTATGCCACGATGTGGCTTGATATTACGCTTGGGCCGTAAGGGACCCCTCCAGGAGTCTACACACCCCCAGTGAGCGCGGGTACCCATTGTGATTTGAGATATAGCCTGAGGGGCTGGTGTTGTTCCATATGTTGCCCGAGGGGCTGATTCTATTGGTATTGTGCTCGAGGGGCGGTTCTTTATGTGTTTATCTTTTCTTGTTGCCTGTCATTTACTTGCTTAACTGTTAAAAAGACATTCTAAAGAACCTTAAACTGAACTAAAGTGATTTTACACATCTTCATTGTTTCAATGTTTTACTGTCTTTTACAGCTTCGTTATAGCCTGTTGATGTGCCTTTACGTGATTTCTTATTGCTCAATATGCATTTTTTATTATTACTCACTGAGTTGGAGTACTCACTTTACTCCTTGTATCCCGTGTGCAGATTCAGGCGCATCAGGTCTTGCTTGAGAGGGTTGAGAGCTTCCAGCTGACTCCAGAGATTTACTAGGTAGCTGCTCGGCGTTCGCAACCCAGTGTTTCTCCCTCTATCTTACTTTCTCCTATTTTTAGTTATGTAATAGTTGTGTGGACTCATTCAGACTTGTAGTTTTATGATTGATGCTCATGACTGGTGACACCCCGATGTTGGGCTATGTCTATTCCGCAAACTGTATTATTCACCTTATTTTGGGATTTATTATTATGATTAAGAGTTACTTCTATTATTTAATTGCCTGAGTAATGAATTGGGAGTGTGTCGACTGGCCTTGTCTTCACGAGAGGCTCCATCACGACCGGGTCCGGATTTCGGATCGTGACAGGTACATGTGTATAACAACTTAGTACGGACCTGTACCATTTCGTATAAATCTTCTCCTTTAATTTATGCCCTTATCTACGTGTACTTGAGAAATTCCCGCTCTTTCTTGAGTGTCTTCGAGATTGTACTACCCTTGATATAGGTCATGCCAGACCTTCGATCTGCTCCCCCGAGGTGTGTGTCCTTCAGTCGGGTCCGACCTCCACTTTGAGTCGCCTGGACTCGAACTCATAGCCCCAATTTAAAACTTCGAAATCGGGCTACTCAATTCTGACCGTATACAGTACTGAATGTTTGTGTCTTTATCCTAATTTATCTTATTAAAACGAAAAAAATAAAAGTTTGTATTTTTTCCTAGAAAAAGCATTGGATCTTCATTTATACATTTGCATTCTAAGTTCTGAATTACATTGTTTTCGTGTCATATATAAAGTAGTATTATACTTGATCTCTTGGATATATGTTCGATTCGTCAGTTACTAAAACTAAAAAGTTTGCACCTTTAGTTGATTAAAGCATATACATAGTTGCTTGTGCTTTTAATTTGCAATATTAACAGTCACAACCATTCCATTCACAACGGTATACTTGATCATTACTCTAGGTCATAATACAATGGTATTTCGATAATCAATGTAGGGTATGGGTTATTTGAGTTGGTGGCTATTGAGAGTGGCAGTTAAAGTCTTGATAGAACATACACCGTACTTCTAGTTTTTGCAATATTACTCTGATGTTTTCATCATTTCTTTTACCTCCGAAATCTATTAATTCATATCGTTCTCTTGCCACTATATACAGTTTCTTGTTCACAGAGTAAGAAAAGAAAAGAGGAAAAATTTACTGAATTTTTCAGAATGATCTGGAGAATCAATAGGGAAGGACTGCGCTAGGGAAATAAAATAAAGTACCAAGACACATAGAGTAATTAATCTTCAATTGAATCGATAATTGTATGGCTTTAAGACTGGGACTATGAACCGCTTATAAATATTTTACTTGAATTTCTTTTTGTGGGTGAAGGAACAAAGTCGGATGAAGGGATTGAGGATGACAATGAGAATAATATGAGGAGGGGGGAGGACATGAAAGAGACTGAACCATACGTGGTACCCATTGTTAGAGCAATGATTTTGGCTGATATAGGTATCGCTGATATTTTATGCGCACAGATAGTGCATTAGATTTTGAATTGATAGAGTAATTTATTTTACATCCTATGTGTATACTATTGTGGTTTGGTAAATATTTTTGATAATCAGTTGGTTGCTTGTAGAATTTAAAGCTATATGGTGGACTACAGATGAATTTTTTGGGGAATTTTTAAAGCTATGAAGGGTTAAAACGTATAAAGGGTTCATCAGCTAAGCATTTAATAGTGGTTGTTGTATTAGCTCCTAAAACGTATTGTGGACATATGCATTTACTGGGAAAGATCCTCACTTGGTGAGTGAAAAATATTTGCTATTCTAATAATTTTAACTTCTTGCCTTATACAATGTATTCTTAACTTCTTGTGTAATTGATTTCCAACTGAAGTATATGTGCAATTTAGAAGGATTGAACGGTAGAAAATATTTATTAGTTAGCCGTTAATCTTTAGATCTATTAGTTTCATTGTCTTCATTTGAGCCAAGTAGTTGCTACTTCATTTGGAGAGACGCTCTTTCTTGATTTTGGATATACTTAGCGCTACCATAAGAGTGTTTAATTTGATGCATGTTGTAGAGATACTTGGGATAAATGGATGTTTGGTCAATCTTTCGTATTTCCTTTACCATACTATATATATTGATTATTGATTTGCATGGTGGATTATAACACATTGTTGATAAAATCAATTTGGACATATGAGGTTTACTCCTTAAACACTTTGGTTTCTTTAAATCCCCGTGTATATTTTCTGTCAAGTGAGTATTGATTCTTGAAAGAATGGACTGTAGTGGATGTTATACTTGGGTTTATCATAATATTGTTCTTTTTGGGAAGCATGTTGGAACATTTGTTTAGATGGTTATTATTATGGTTGACTTAAAGCGTTGTCTTTTTATGCTAGGAAGTCTTTATAGAATTTTGAGTTTGATATATACATTTCTTACCATAGTAATTCGAGAGATAAATATTGGTAGATTTAGATATGGTTTGTACATGGAGTATCTTATCTTTTTGGTCTATCTAAATCATTCCTTATTTGATGAGCTCATGAAAGGTGCATTATTACTTAGAGAATTAAGTGACTCTATAATGATGATATGTACATAACTTATAGACGGAGTCTTTATGATGCCTAGAAGAAATTGGGTTAAAAGGTATATGGATTTCCTTCTCTTATTTTGCCATGCATATTTTTGGTGATGAATGCATATTGGTACCAAGGACGGCCCGACGAGTTTTGTGACCTAAATCCAAACTTTATGAGGGGTCTTAACTTTAAAAAAAATATTTCTTTATTTGAAGTTATTTTTCAAGCGTTTCTTATACAAAGTTATTAATATTCTTTTTATAATCAATAACTCCTAATAAATCTTTCTTAATTGACAATATAGTTAATTCATTTAACCTTTATTGAGACATTATTGATCTTATGTGAGATTTTATTAATTTTAATTTTAAAAAAAAATTTCCGCTGAAACGACGGAAACAAAGTTATTAACATTATTCCATAAGTATTAAAGACATTGAAAAAAGAATCAAATTTTTTATTTGACCGTATGTATCAATTAAACTGTTATCTTCTAATTATATAATTTTTTTTACTATTTTTAATTCTCAAAATAAATCTAAGCCGTCAATATTGAATTGATTATTATCATTTAAGGAACATTCAACATTAAGGCAATATTTTTTAAAATTTTCATCATCTAGTGACCTTAATCTTTACTGCTAAATAGAAACCAAAAATATTTTTCATATGCTTCGAATTATTCAAATCTAAGTGAAAAAAAATAGCATTGTCTACTATGCATAAAGTAATCAATTCTAAAGGACTCTTCGAAAGATTTTGAGACTTTATTATCAATATTCTCATCAAATTGTTACTTCCTATATATCATACGTTTCTTACAAAATTCGGGCTCGGTATTCATTTCAAGTACAATTTTCTCGGCAGAAATCATAGTAGTTGCAAATCCTTCTTCTCTATACTTGTTAAAGAAAGAAATCAAACTTTTTCACTTAACAAAACTTTTTTTAAAAACTTATACATAACTTATTATGTGTAATAAAAAGTGGGGCCCCCAAAAATATGGTGCCTAAAGCAGTTGTTTTACTTACTTTATGAAAGAGCCGCCCCTGATTGGTACTTGATCCTTTTTCTATTTTTCAAAGGTTTGAATTCGAGGATGATTCTTTTTTTTTTTTTGAAAGGGAACAACTATCATGCAGTTGGGACCCGGGAGGTTGGTACATGAAGAGGTCCTCACTTCGAAAGGGCAGGCTAAAGTATTGAAATATGAAAACTATTTAGGTCCTTTTATGTTTCAGTTGAGTTAACCTACAAGATTTAGGCCAAACATGGACTACCTTAAGTACAGAAGTGCCAGAAAATGAATTCCCTTCTCCATATTTTAATGCTAGAAGGTTTGAACTTGCTGATCACAAAGTTCAAAAAAGAGTGGTGCATTGAATCAGAAGCTCCTCAATTTGACTATGGAAAAGAGCGTGACATCTTATTAGCTAGACTTTTGCTTTGCTTAATCAAACATCATGGTGTATCTATATCACTAATAAAGGTGTCGAAAGCAATGTGATACTTATTGAAGCTTTTGATGGCTCTAATTTATTTAGTAAACTAGTGAAATTGTCCGCGCTTCGCGCGGTTGTATAAGATATTAGAGATATATTTGTATATTTATACAAAAAATTTAATTTTATATGTTGGTGAATTCAAAAACATAAAATAGTGTTTAATATCAAAAGTGGAGCTTAAATAAACCTCATTTAAACAGTTAGATTATTTTTAAGAAAGGAAATGTGAATTCTTACTTATGAATTAACTAAACAACAAGACATAATAAGGACGAGATAACTACACCTGTAACCACCACAATTGAACATGTAACCTATTTGCACGAAGTCATAGAGGAACTCACAATCAAGAAGTATCAAAACAATAAGGAAGGAAATCACTCCAATTAAGGCAATTAAGGGTCAATGTAACATGTAAGAATTAGAGGAAAAGCTAACAACGTTATATGGAACATATAGAGGCAATTTAAGCAACTAGGAAACCCAATCATAACAGGATACTTTCTACATAAGGACCTAAGAACCCTAGAGTAAAATTTCCCACAAATAAGTCCGAGCACACACTCGTCACCTCGTATGCATGGACTACAATTAACATAGAAGACTCAATTCCTAAGGGGAAGTCCCCCACACAAGGTTAGGCAAGATACTTACCTCAAAGACGACAAACTGATACTCTAAGATGCACTTCTCGGGTGAAATGACCTCCGGGCGGCTCAAATCTAACCAAATTAACTTCAAAGTACAAATAAAACACATACGAGACCATTCCGGATCATAAAGTTTCAATCTTGATCAAATTCTAAAAATCGGTCCAAAAGTCGACCCCTGGGCCCGCACTTCGGAACCTAACAAATTTTACAAAAACTGAATATCCATTCTGATACGAGTTCAACCATATAAATTTTATCAAATTACGATACTATTTGGTCCCTCAAATCACGATTTTTCGTTTTAGAATTTTTCTTCAAAAACCAACTCCTTCCCCAACCCCAAACACAATTTAATTGATAAAAATAAAGACAAATTCATGGAATATATTTAATTATAGTTGAAGAACACTTACCCAATCGAATTACGTAAAAAACCCACCAAAAATCGCCAAGAACCGAGCTATAGAAGTCAAAATATGATAAAAATGGTGAAACCCTCGATTTTGGGATATATTATGTCTGCCCAGATTTTTGTGCATCGCAAACGCGAAGAGAGGACCGCGTTCGTGAAGAAGAAAAGTTAAGGCTGCCAGGTTGCTCATCGCGAACGCAATGATGAGCTCGCGAACGCGGAGAAGAAGAGCAGGGACCTACGCGAACGCGTATGGAATGTCGCGAACGCGAAAAAGGAAAATGCAGGGCTTAGCGAATGCGAAGGGAGGGACGCGAACGCGAAGAAGGATTTCGAGATGGTCAGCAGCAAGGCATCACAAACACAAGAGGCTATTCGCGATCGCGAAGAAGGATACCAGAAGCAGCAAAACAGCAGTTCCAAAAATGGGGAAAAATACTCGTAGCGCACCCGAAACACACCCGAGGCCCCCGAGACCCCGTCTAAACTCACAAGCAAGTCTCATAACCTAACACGTACTCGCTCGAGGTCTCAAATCACATCAAACAATGCCGAAACGATGAATCACACCATGAATCGAACTATGAACTTCCAAATCTTCCAAATTCGAAAACATGTGCCGAAACCGATCAAATCAACCCGGAATGATGCCAAATTTTGCAGACAAGTCCAAAATGATATGACGGAGTTGATCCAACTCTCAAAATTTCATTCCGACCCCGATACCACAAAAGTCAACTATGGGTCAAACTTCTCCATTTTCCAAACTTCAACTTTTCTAACTTTCGCCGAAATGCCTCAATTTACCCTATGGACCTCTAAATCCGAATCCGGACGCGCGTCTAAGTTCAAAATCACCATACGAAGCTGTCAAGATCACCCACGACCCATTCCGGGGTTATTTACTCAAAAGTCCAATTCCGGTCAAATTTTCACTGTTTAAACTTCCAAAACTATGTTCCTTCTTCCAGTTCAACTCTGGTTCATCCGGAAACTGAATCCAACCATGCTCACAAGTCGATATACATAATGTGAAGCTACTCGAGACCTCAAACTACCGAATCGGGCGAAATTGCTCAAAACGACCAGTCGAGTCGTTACAATTATATAATTACTAACTAAAAAAATGAGATAAAATCCAAAAAAGAAAAAAAGATAAATAATATTGCTGGCCGAAGAGGTATGCCAACTCATCTTTATTGATCCTATATATATATAACTTATACTAATAATTCTTGATATACAAAATAATTTTTACACTAATAGCGGAAGATGGAAATATGTACACTATTCTTTTTCGATTTTATAATCTAATAGATTAAATTTAAGTCTTATTCCTTTTTATTATTTATAAATATGTTCTATATTCTTTTTTCTAATATGTCACCACGAGTTTTAGTGTGTGTGTGTGTGTGTGTGTGTGTGTGTGTGTGTGTGTATATATATATATATATATATATATATATATATATATATATATATATATATATATATATATATATATTTATGTTTTGTCTTGATAGATAAAAAGGATGATGATAATAGAAACAACACAGAGTGAACGAGAAAATGAAAAAGTAAAAATGAATTCATCGCTGCAAATCAGTTGAATCAAATTTTATGAATATCCGTTTTTTTTTTCTTACTCCTTACAAAGTCAAGCCTCCTTTCTTTTCCTCCTCTTGAATTCTCAAAAGTAAAGAGAGCATGTAACCAAAGAGATTCAAGACATAATAAAGAAAGGTAAGTTAAGAGGCTCGAAGCATAACAATGTATGTAACTAAAGATATATACAAACCATTATTGATATTTCTTTTCCAAATAAAACTAAAAATAAGAATGGAATTTCCTATCTTATAAGATGGCAATACTCTTGATCTATTTCTCTCTTATTCCCTGAAACACCAATACAGATAAAAATTAATATGCATAAAATAGGAAGCACATAAAAAGATAAAGGAAATATACATAAGAATACATTACGTGCAATTAGCCATGGAAGATTGAGGATAATCAGCACTCCACTCACCAAAAACAAAAGAAAGAAATTGAAGAATGAACTATATATGACAAGTCCTAATCTCCTTTGGAATCGCATGACATCATAAGGAAAGAAAGTTACATCTATATGAATGGAGACAACCTTAATAATCGATATTTATATGTCTGGGGAGATGTAAAGGTTTTTAACTGATACGGAATTGAATACTTAATGGAATTCAATAAATAAAATACATACGTTAAGAGTATTTAAGGTGTGTTTTTGGGTTATTAATTACAGCACATAAGTGAAAGAAATAGGAGGAAAAACCAAAAAATTGAGAAAAAAGATAAATGGTAAAGCTAGTCAAAGAGAAGTGCCAAGTCAAAAGATATATATAGAGAGAGAGATTAAAATAAACTTACACATTAACTATTTAGAGGTTATGAATATGAGAGGCGTGAGAGTTATTAAGATTATTAAAAATATAGGTTATGAAGATAAAGAGGTGTGAGTTATGAAGATAGAATTTTTAATATAAAATAAATAGAAAAAATGATGAAAAAGGAGAAAAAAGGAGAAAAAAGATAAATGTGTTTCTTGACTTAAGAGAGGTGTCACCTCGCTTTTCTATTTCCCACTTTTATATATATATATATATATATATATATATATATATATATATATATATATATACATACATACATTTTAGGGATAACTTTATAGCTCCCATGGGCAAAAGATGTATTGACTCATATACACGAGTTTCTTCGTAATAGTTTAATAAGAATATTGGTTGATGAGATAATCAAAGTTTTCTTATAGTTCGGAATATTACAATGACCCTGAGCCTTATCAATAGAGGAGAAAAGGTTGGAAAAAATATATTACTTTCAGCAACATTCAATAGAGGTCCTAGGAATATGCGACAAATTGATTATTTACAAAGACATGTATTTTATTCTTTTTTGTATCATTATTAACTCTAATTTTTTTTGTAACACTATTGAGATTATTTTATAAAAGTGTGTAGTTCATGATACACGTGCAACGCACGTGACGAGAAACTAATTGTATCATAAATGTATCGTACTTATATAAAAATTATGTCTAACTTGTATTTGATATATTATACTATTATCATACATTTGGGATACAAACTGCGATACATTTCTGAAAAACTATGATACAATTGTGATCTTCATCTTCTTCAAGTTTCAATCACAACTCTAAATTTAATGTATGATATAATATTATATTAGTATTATATCGGGTATTATTTTAGATGTTGATGTATTAGATACAAGTAACATATAATTTTGATATAGCTGTGACACAATTCTAAAATAATTGTGATACATTTATCATACAATTTCCCCAATTTTATTTTGTCCGAGTCTCTCTAAAATTTTACCTAAATCAATTTTAAACTTGACCAATTTCCTTAAAAATTAAGATATAAACTATAAGGTATATTTTCCATCATTTCCCAGAACACCCAATCCAAGCAATCACAAATTCGTAAATTTTGAAAATTGAATTCAAAGTTTTGAAACTTTTTAATGATGCCAATGGAGAACCCTTCGCCGCTGCAATTTTAGAGATAAATTTTTGTCATTTTTGTCTGCATTGTGAGAGAAGTACCGATTTTGAGTGACAAATATGAGTGAAAGAGAGAAAGAGATGAAATGTTTTGAAAAATAGATAAAATTCGAATTTTTAGGATGTGGGCCGGGTGAAAGAGAGAGGAATGTAATGTTAAATTTAAGGAATCTTTTACTTTTTTCTTTTTTTTTATTTTGTTCATAAATGATAAATATAGATACTTAATATAATTAAGTACGAACCTAAATAAAAAAAATTAAATAAATTTCTATTATAATATAATTAGGTAAATTTTTTAATTAAAATTAAAATAGGTATAATATTAATTATTTAATGGGTAGGATTCTTAACGAGCAAAAGAAGGGTAATTATTTTGACTTCTATAGGTATTTGTGCATTTTTCCCTAAACTATTATCATAAAGTGAACAAAATATCTAGCTCTAACCATAATGTTGGCCTGTCGGGCCAGTACGAAAACTCCTTCGGAAGTTGAGACAAGTGATGATGTTGGGCCAAGTAACTACAATAGAATGACAAAATAGGTCATTTTGGTGTTATTATTAATTTTTTTAATTCCAGTATCAGAAGTTTTAAGGGAAAATTGCATACCAGAATTTTAAAGTCACTCGACATGATTTTTCCGATCGTTAATAAATTTTGAAACATGTTGTGCAGAAGTTTAAAGCTTGCCTAATTGTCAGATTTTTGCCATAAATTCTGTCGAATTACCAGAAAATTTTCAACATTGAAGATGAAAAATCTTGTGACCATCGTAATTTTTGGTGTTGAAAATTCTGGTTATCATCATAATTTTTAGTGCTTTAATATTTTGGCTAGTATATTTTAAAATTTTAATGCGGGATTATTCTCCCAAAAAACTTTAAGGAAATCAAAATATAAACAATAATTTTAAAAAAGTTCCATCTGATGTAATTTTCGGTCCATCGTGATCGTAGAATTTTGGGGTATTATTACTTTTAGCCTGCGTAAAAAATTATTTATATCTGATAGCCGAAAAAATATATAAATTTGTATAATTTTTATGTATAACATATTAAATATATATATATATATATATATATATATATATATATATATATATATATATATATTTTATATATTTTTTCGATTATTATTTTTATACAGTATCATTTTTCCTAGAATATTGCCCAAGTGTACAAAGCTCCACTCGTCAAATTTGATAATGGGCCAACGAGATTTATCTACAAACTTCTCGGCATCTGCATATCAACCTTGGTTAGAAAAATATCAAAGCGGAGAGAAATATCCCAAAAGTACCTGACACTCCTCTAAGCACGCCTATAAATACCCATCGGCTCCTCCTTGAACCAGCAAAATTGAAACCTGAAAGCAAATTAAGAAAATTCTCAAAGGCTCACTACTGGTAGCACTATTTATACAAAAAATTAATGTACTAAAAGAGATTGCCACTTACTACATCCCTTGGAATCTTCACTTTAGAACTGTCCATGTCATTTTGAAATTAAAGAAATCAAGGACCAGATGATCGCTAAGTACCATGGTCTAGTGTGCGCTAAGAAGTTATTTTATGCAGTTAATGGCAATCTTTACAGGAAAAAGAAAACAAATTAGTTGTAACGATTTGCTCGTCGGAGCCTCTAACTCTTAGGAGTAGTAATGTTGAAGTAGATGGACTATACAAATATTGATCCTGTCTTACAGTGCGTAGGGAAGTGTTAAGTGTATGATGTCAACTCAAGTATAAGGTAAGACCATTGAATGAAAAATTTTATGTTGAATTTAACGAGCAAATGCACAAAATTCCATAAATAACTCTATTCATAGAAGTATTAGAGATATTTATGTTCTTGAATTTCCATGTGTCATAATATTCTATCATCTTTTCATGGGTCTCAGAAAAATACGAAAGTTGAAAAGAGTTTACTTTACAATATTACTCAAAGGCAAAATGGTCTTATGACATTCCGAAATATTTTATTAACGTACTTTTCATGAATTTATACATGTACATTGACGTATTATATACACGTATATTATATGTATATGGGATATGGGAAAAGGTTACGGCGTTATATACGCACCACCACCTGATCAGCTGGTATACGTTGATGATTTGCCCACAGTGGCCGAGATGATATGATGGGATGCCCTCAGAGGCTTGATGATGTTATGAACGCATATACCTATGCATGGTATGACATTTATATGCATATGCATGACATTATAAGTATTAAATGATTCACAGAGCTATATGGGAAAGGTTATGGCGTTATATACGTACCACCAACTGATCAGCTGGTATACGATGATGATTTTGTCTACAGTGGCTGAGATGATGTGATGGGATGCCCTCAGAGGCTATATGATGTTATGTACGTATAGACCTATGCATTACATGGCATTCATACGCATATGCATGATACTATAAATATTTCATGATTTATAGAGCTATCCAGACTTATAGGTTGAGTCATTTACTCCATATTTCTTCCATGTCCTTAATTAATGTTGACTTACTATTATGTTGCAGTTTTGCCTTACATACTCAGTACATTATTCGTACTGACGTCATTTTGTTGGGGACGCTGCATTCATGCCTACATGTATAGATAATCAGTTTGACGATCCCTCATAATAGACGAGATTGACATTCAGCGAAGGATCAGTAAGACTCTATCTCATTCGGAGTGCAGTCGAGTCTATGAGTCATCATGTTAGAGGTTTGCTACAAACTTATGGTTGTACATTACGAGTTGTGGCCATGTTGGCCTATGATAGTTACAAAAGGAATGAATGAGTTACAGAGTGGTTTGCTCGGGCCACTATGACACTGGGTGCCAGTCACACCTCCCTAGGTTCGGGGCGTGACACCTACCAAGAGTGACTAAGTCACATCTTCCAGCTGCTAATGCTCCTATTTGAATTGATGTCCCCGTTGGACAATCTATAAATGCAAATGAGTCTAATCCACGCTTGAAACGTGGTAGACAAATTGTTCCAAAGATAAAAATCCTCGAAAGTGAAAAGGATCAAATGATCTAGGAGATCATAATATGGAGGCAATTCCTCAAAAGAGCCCGTGACATAACAAATGATAAGACCTCAGAGGAGGTCCAGGTACCTGAAAATAATAAGAATGAAGAGATATCAATAAGTTATGTCTCTACGGGAAAAAAGGTGGAACCGAAATAATATATTATCGACAATGTTTTTGCTTATAATATTGTTGTTAAAATAATGCAACAAGATGAGGATCTTGAACCAAGGTCTGTCGATGAATGTAGAAAGAGAAATGGTTGACAAAAATGAAAAGATGCTATCTAGGTAGAATTAATTTTACTTGAAAATGCGAAGTATTAGGACGTATAGTTCAAACATTTGAAGGAATAAAGCCAATGGGATATATATGAGTTTTTGTGCGAAAATGAAATGGTAAAAATGAAGTTGTTAGATATAAAGTACAACTTGTGGTACAAGGATTTTCACAAAGGCATGTCATTGATTATATGGAGACATATTCTCCTGTGGTGGATGCAATCACCTTTAGGTATCTTATAAATCTGGCAGTCCATGAAAAATTTGATATGCGTCTGATGGATGTTGTCACATCCTATTTATATGGCACATTAGACAACAAAATTTATATAAAAATTCCTGAAGGGTTTAAAGTGCATGAAGCTTATAAAGATTCACGGAAAACTTGTTCAATAAAACTTCAAAAATCCTTATATTGATTGAAACAATTAGGGCAAATATGGTATAATTGCTTGAGTGAGTACTTGCTGAAAGAAGGGTATATGAATGATCCAGTTTATCCTTGTGTCTTTATAAAAAGGCCTGAATCAGAATTTATTATAATCACTGTGTATGCTGATGATCTGAATATCATTGGAACTCCTGGGGAGCTTCCAAAAGCAGTAAAATGTTTGAAGAAAGAGTTTGAAATGAAAGATCTTGGAAAGATAAAATTTTGTCTTGGTCTACAAATTGAGCATATGAAAGATGGAATTTTTGTCCATTAATCAACTTATACCGAGAAGATCCTAAAGCGTTTTTATATAGATAAAGAATATCCATTGAGTACCCCGATGGTTGTGAGATCACTTGATATAAATAAAGATCCATTTCGACCTTATGACAATTATGGAGATCTTCTTAGTGATGAAACTCCATATCTTAGTGCAATTGGGGCACTAATGTATCTTGCAAATAATACTCGACCAGATATAACTTTTGCAATAAGTTTATTAGCAAGATTTAGTTCATTTCCAACAACAAGACACTTGAATGGTGTTAAGCATATTTTTAGATACCTCCGAGGGACTATTGATATGGGATTATTTTATTTTTATGAATCCGATTCACAATGACTGGTTATGCAGATACAGGTTATTTATCTGATCCACATAAAGTCCGATCTCAAATAGGCTATCTATTTACTTATGGAGGTACAACTATTTCATGGTGTTCAACAAAACAAACTTTAGTTGCTACATCTTCCAGTCATGCAGAGATAATAGCTATTCATGAGGCTAGTCAAGAGTGTATGTGGTTGAGATTAGTGGCTCAACACATTCAACAATTGTGTGGTCTTTTTAAAAAAAATGAAGATTCCAACGATATTGTATGAAGATAAGGCTGCTTGCATAGCTCAACTTAAAAGAGGATATATCAAAGGAGACAAAACAAAGCACATTTCACCAAAGTTCTTTTTCACACACGATCTTCAGCAAAATGGTGAGATAGTTGTTCAACAAATCCGATCAAGTGATAATCTAGCAGATTTATTCACTAGGGCATTGCCAACATCAACATTTGAGAAGCTGAGACATAAGATCGAAATGTGTCGTCTCCGAGATATCAAATAAAGTTTTCATCAGGGGGAGTATAATACGCGTTGTACTCTTTTTCCCTTAACCAAGATTTTGTCCCAATTGGGTTTTCCTGGTAAGGTTTTTAATGAGGCAGAACTCAATGTGTATTACAAGATATGTGTACTTTTTTTTCCTTCACTAGGCTTTTTTCCACTGGGTTTTCCTAGTAAGGTTTTAATGAGGCACATTATCTATGGACATTCAAGGGGAGTGTTATGAATACATTGAATTTGTGAATGTCCAACAACTCATCCATGAACCATTTTAGATATACATGAATATGTTTATTACATTCATTTAATATCTTGTAACTCTCAAGTAAATTGTACACTATATATATGGTATTTCTAATTCTACAAAATACATCAATAAGATAGACTTGAATACAACTTGATAGTTTTATCTATATTTCTTGGCTTATATTGCTATAATTTTACAATAAGGGACATTTATATAGCGGCCAAAAAAATTACGTGAAAATGTCCATTTTAAATAATATTACATTCCATAATTATTTAGGAAAGAATATTTGTAAAATATCATGTTGATATATAAGTCGTATACCTTCGGAGTATACAATTCATGTTGTATAACTTAATAGTGTATACCATAAAAATGTGAATTGTGTACACGTACATAATTGCTACAGTATAATCTTTTAAGGGGAGAATTTTAAAAATGAGCACAAGATAGTGAAAATTTTATTCCGCCTGAGTAATTATGGAAATCCCCTTTAGATCAACCTGAAACCCAGCTTATGTAGATAATGTGTCATTTGTTGGAGCGTTAAACAACAATCAAAAAATCAATACCTAATCAACAGGTACGTACTTTAGTTTTATTCAATTTTCAAAAATCGCAATTTCTAATCTTCATCTATACGGTGATTCATCATAAAATATAAGTTATTTTGATTTGCTTTGTTTTGGTATTGATAAATTAAAAATAAAACCAATCCGATATTGTTTGACCATCTTATGAATTTTTATTTTTTGTAAATACTTCTAAAAAAAAATTATATAATAGCAGTTTTGACTTTTTTTTCTTTCCTTTTATCCTCTTTTTTCTTAATAGTATGTGTACATATTCATGATATACTTGCATGGAATTTTGTCCTTATATGATATTCTAGTGTAAGGAAATTATTCATGTATTATTTATCATTTTAAAGATATTTCTCACTAAGGTGAACAACTAAGTCGTAAGGTGGTGGTTCATACTACATGCAAAATGGCAAAGAAAGACTATAATGTTTCTTTCTTTTTTTCTCGTGTGCCCTTTTCTTTTGTTCCGAATCGGTTACGTGACTAAAAACAGATCAGTTAAATTAGAAGTCAATTGCAGGCAAATATTACACTAAACAAAGATTAATAATTAGAAAAAATGGTAAAACTTGTTTGAATTCACCAAATTACAGTGAGCATGCATTAATTAAAAACCTTTTACACATCAATGGATAAACTTAAAACTTCTTTTAACAAGGGTAAATTAAGAATTGTGTCAGTTGCATGTGTAATATAGGTCCTTCATGGGAGGTGAATACTGTTGTGAAGATGTCTGGTCTCTTAAGCAGTGTTTGACTGCTGTATGGAGCGGTTTATTATACTTTTAGCCATAAATTAGCTAAGTTTTCTTTATCACCACATAATAAAGTCTCTTGGTTTGACAACTTTCCTGTGTGGATTGTCAATGAGGCTTCATCGTACAATGAGTAGCTGACTACTGGGTTTGATTAATACATATTCTATTTCTCCAGGGAAAGAAAAAAAAAAGAACTAAACACCCAATTAAGCTGTACATAATCAAATCCTATATAGCCGAAAGCCTCTTAAGCTCAAATTTGTCCTGTTATTGGACAGGTATTTTGAATTATTTTGTTCTAATTTATCTTTACTTGATGTAATTATCCAGTTCTGGACTAGAAGGATAAATTGGTTCCTCTTTTCTTTTTCTACTTTTCTTGGGTTGGGTTCCCATATTGGGACCTTAAAATGAGTTTAGCTGAAATATTATCGAACTAAAAGTCTAAATTATTGTAGTTGCAAAGCTCTCACGTTATTTTGACTCTCTTTCGCATGTCCAAAAGGTTTACGTTAACTACTACTGCTGCTGCAGTTTCTTGGACTGTTTGCATTGGAGATATTAAGTTATCCAGAATAGCTTGGCAGTATAATATTACATCCAATAAGCTTCTTGTCGCATAGTAACGAGAGAACAGATGGTCAAAACATTAAACCCTCTTGTTTTCTGATTATTGACTAAATTAACGTAAATTTTGCTTAGCTATATTTTGGAGTAAAAATTTGAGACTTCTTAGCATTGAACTTCTAAATTTGGGATTATTCCTATCAGGTTTTGAATCGTCTATAGTAAATTACCGGGTTGAATTCCGTTTTGGAAGCAAAGATGATCCGCCATATCATTTAGTTTTACAAAGTTAGACTGTCGCCAAAAAACACTGCATAATAGTACTTAATCAAGCTTACACAACACTTGAAGTTTATTACAGGATCTTCATACCTGTCTACTCATAGTAAAAGAACAGAAAGAAATATTGATCTTTATAGCTGTTCTGGTGAGACAACGGTAAGAAACACACCAGACCTTTATTGATTAAGGAACAACTAGCGACTAAATGCAGCTCTTATGGTGTACAGGAGGTACGTGGTAGCAATGGGCCATGGTACGTAGAAGGTGGCAGGTTTGTTGGTGGGGTGGATGGTCTAGTTTATGGAGTACTAAGCAGAAGCCCATATGGAGGAGGAGAAGGGGGTGAATATGTAGTTGGTGGTGATGGTGGTTGGCCATAAGTAGGTGTAGGTGGTCGTGGCTGCCTATGAGGAGGAGGCGGCGAGTGAATTTGTCTTGGCGGAGGAGCAGAGAAAGTCGGTGGTGATGGTGGCTGGCCATAAGTAGGTGTAGGTGTTCGTGGCTGCCAATGAGGAGGAGGCGGTGAGTGAATTTGTCTTGGCGGAGGAGGAGAGAAAGTCGGTGGTGATGGTGGCTGGCCATAAGTAGGTGTAGGTGGCCGTGGCTGCCTATGAGGAGGAGGAGGCAAGTGAATTCGTCTTGGCGGAGGAGGAGAGAAAGTCGGTGGTAGTGGCTGCACTTGGGGAGGCGGAGGCGAGTAAATTGGTGATGGTGGCGGTGGTGAGTATGCAGGTGGAGGAGGTGAGTATGTTGGTGGAGGTGGTGGTGGTTGTGCATATGCAGGGGGAGGAGGCGAGTATGTAGGTGGAGGAGGAGAATACGTTGGCGGTGGTGGTGGTGAGTATGCAGGTGGAGGAGGCGAGTATGTTGGTGGAAGCGGTGGTGGTTGTGCATATGTAGGGGGAGGAGGCGAGTATGTAGGTGGAGGAGGAGAATATGTTGGTGGTGCAGGCAAAGGAGGGGAATACGCTGGTGGAGGTGGAGGTGATTGTCCATATGTGGGTGGAGGTGGCGAGAAGGATGGTGGTGGTGGAGGAGGTGAGTAAATTGGTGATGATGGCGGTGGTGGTGGCAAATATGTAGGTGGAGGAGGGGAATATGATGGTGGTGGCGGTGGTGAGTATACGGGCGGAGGAGGCGAGTAAATTGGTGATGATGGCAGTGGCAAATATGTAGGTGGAGGAGGGGAGTACGTCGGTGGTGGTGAGTATGCTGGAGGAGGAGGCGAGAAAGTTGGTGTTGGTGGTGGAGATGGTGAGTATGCAGGTGGAGGAGGCGAGTAAATTGGTGATGGTGGTGGTGGAGAGTATGTAGGTGGAGGAGGCGAGTACGTTGGTGAGGGTTGGGGTGATTGTGCATATGCAGGTGGAGGAGGTGAGTAAGTTGGTGGTTGTGGCTGCCTACGGGGAGAAGGTGGTAGATGTCTTAGGGGTGAAGGTTGATGAGTAGGTGGTGCATGTCGATGAGTAGGTGGTGCATGTCGATGAGTGGGTGGTTGTGGTTGATGTCCACGTGAAGGTGGTGATGGTGTTGGTTGTACGTGTGTAGGTGGAGGAGGTGAGTAAGTCGGTGGTGGTTGCACTTGAGGAGAAGGCGAATAAATTGGTGTCGGCGGTGGTTGTGCATATGTAGGTGGTGGAGGATGTCCATGTCGACTCGGAGGTGAAGGTTGACGATGGCTTGGGGGGTGTTGTCCTCTAGGTGGTGTGTGCCCTCCGGAGGGTGGTGCATGTCCATGAGAAGGTGAAGGTGGTCTTTGCCCATGCGATGGTAGATGGCCGCCACCATGAGAGGGTGGAGGTGCACCATAGGACGGTGGCGGATGACTTGGAGAAATCACAGGAGATGGCGGGGGATTGAACCCACGAGAGGGCGGCAAGTGTCCTCTATGCGGTGGAGGACCGCCAACAGATGGTGGTAAATGACCATGAGAAGGTGGTGGGTAGGCATGGCGAGGTGGAGCGTGCCTTGGCGACGGTACATGTCCACGACCAGGTGGTGTTGTTGTCGGAGCACTAGGCGGTTGATAGCCAATAGAACTTGGTGGTGGTTGACTGGTAACAGGCGGAGGAAGGTAACCACCATATTGAGTTGTTGCTTCTGCAGCAACTAAAGAAAGAATAGCGGTGCTCTGTAGCAATAAAACCAAGGCAAATAAAGTGCTTAGCTTCATTGGTAATGGCTAGCCAGTTGTAAGAACTCGGTACAATCTTCATGGCATATATATAGTAATAGTTGACATTCAACAGGACGGAAATACCTGAGTAGAGACGACACTTGCCAGATCCACCACATAATCGGTGAATGTCGCATGCAGAGTTTACAAGTCCAAACCCAGACAATCCACAAAGCCTGGATGAAAAAGTGGAAGAGGTTTGTTTTTA
The DNA here is from genome assembly GCF_000715075.1 of Nicotiana tabacum. Taxonomy (NCBI): domain Eukaryota; kingdom Viridiplantae; phylum Streptophyta; class Magnoliopsida; order Solanales; family Solanaceae; genus Nicotiana; species Nicotiana tabacum. The sequence continues at coordinate 110,173,518 of NC_134087.1, read as the reverse complement.
CTTTATTTATTTAACTATTACTACAGTAGTATTTTAAATGACCGAATGTTTCTTATAAGTAGAGTGAGATCACCTTCTCACATTCCCAATATTGTTTGTTTGTTCAAAAAATTCAATGGACAGCTAAACTATTTGTCTAGTTTTACAACAGTGAACCTGATATAACGGAAATCTGAGTTCGGTGGATTTCCCCTTCTTGAATCTTGAACAATTTATGTTAGCTTTCGACATTCACACAGAGCAAAAAAGACCAGCAATATCGACTTAAAATGAATGTATTGCTCCTCAGCAAGTAGTTAAATAAACATAAAATAAGCACCTCTCAAGTAACAGACAAAGAATACAGCTACAACTGAGAAATCACACCCCATTTGAGTGTAATTCTCTTTATATTTTTCCTCCTTTGTTGGGCGTATAATTAGGGGAACCAGTAACACTAAGGTACTATCATTTCTTGAGATAACGAAGTAGATACTAGCAAACCATTCGGCTCACATAAAGTACCACATTATTAGGGTAAACTAGAAAGGTGGCTGGAAGGAGGCAAACTTTTTAGTATCAACCACTTAAATAAGATTGCATTGCAATTACAAACAGAGTGTATTTACACGTTAAATCATAGATTGCGCGAGCAAATTTAAATAAGATAAATGAACCACCAAGAAAATACAGAGGATAAAGATTCTGGCCTTTGAGGCCACCGACACAAACTACAGTTAGGTAAATTTTCATCTCAAAATACATGGCCCTTAACAGACCGCCAGCTTCCTTCATCGGAAAACATGCTTGTATGATGAACATTACAAAAGCCAGCATCTTCGACTGCTCTTTACCAGCACATAAGCATTTCTGCATAAACCAACCATGTTCAGAATACAAATTACAAATCATTTCAAGTATACATCATGCACAACTATACAAAAGTTAAGAAGATTGTTTTGATGAAGAGACAAGCTTATATTCAACATAAGAGATTGCCCTTTAAACCATTTAGATGAACTTAGGCATTTTTTGCTGTTATAAATCAAACAGTAGCACGATTGTTAAACATGTAATGTTTTTAGCTACAATATTCATACTAAAAAAAAAACGTGAATCATGGAACAAAAAAAGGAATAGGTATCCCCAGGGAATAATCAACATTACAAAGTACACCTTGGTATGCACCTCTAAGGATTAATCCATCGTTTAATCCACTGGCAATATGAAGTGTCACTTCTGAGAGGTTAAGTAGCCGAGGTTTGACAAAATTGTATAGCTGACATGTCATATTCATGTATGATACATTCTTTTTTCCTTTTTTTGATCGCTAATTCCATGTACTGTACATTCAGTTTGATGAAATGACTATGCAAGACTTCTCAATCAGAGAGTAAAAAGGTCTTCTAGATTATGAGATTTCACATGGACCCCATATGATGTTAAGATCATTTACTAGTAAAATCATGAGAAAAAGGGCTTTCAGTTCTTGAAGACGGTTTCAAATTTTATACTTCCCTTGCTGTAATATAATTATGTCCGACAGATTGAGACTTTGTATTTCACGAAACGTATAGTTGATAAAGGACGATTAAAACACGCTTACACCCTGAAATTTGGAGTACACAGGAAGGACATTTCGCCTTAGTCTGTGCTTAGGTGAAGCCAGCAAGGCACTATAGCATAAGCCTATCCATGATTCTATCTTAAGAGAGCATTACTAAACAATAAATATTGCTAATAAAATAATGCATTAAGTTAGGAACTTTATGGATGAATAAGTTAGTGCACAACAATAGGAAATTAGAAATTTAGTATAAAAGCCAGTCATAAATTGAACTAGAAAATTAAGACTGCATCTTTTATGTCTAAATCAGTTATCTAAAATGATTTTTGAGCTTAATTGAAAGAAGTTTTACTTCAGTTACTTGATGGTCAATTTTAAACCTTTGTTCCATACAATTGGTTTTTCCTTTTGTTTTTTTAGACAGAAAGTACCATACCACTGCTGCTTCTGTTTAAAATTATTTTCCTTGCATTACATATGTTCATCTACTCTTAATCCATGTCTTCCTTCATTAAAGAAGCCTCCTTTGACAACAATATCAAATCGACAACAATTCATGAAAGGAAGATATGTGGATGTAACAATTCATGAAAGGAAGATATGTGGATGTGAATGCGTATAGGTTTTGCTTCCAAACAAAATCAACTAATCAAATGCAATTTTAGGAAAACGACAAGGAAGTTCTCATCCGCAGAGAGGCTTGACAACTCAGTTCTACAATCTTGACACATCACGTGTCATTTAAAATCTTACAGAAAACGATGGTTGGTACCTCACAATTTACTTTAATTGTGGAAGTAAGAAAGAAGGATGAAGTATGAGTATGCAAAATGAGAAATGGAAGGAATAACTTTGACGCATAGTTTTACCTTTCCAAATACTCAACGCATTTTTGTTTATGACGAATGCTCAATGCATTTCTTATAATAATTAAGTGTTTGTTATATATTACTTGAATACATAATAACATCATTCCCTTATTGTATTAAAGTGTTTGTTATAGTCCTTTACATTACTTTCTTTACAAATTCGGACACAAGATTCTATAACTAAGTATTTGTTAAATATTACTGGAATACATAATAACACCATTCATTTATTTTCTTTACAAATTCAAACACAAGAATCTATAAGTACTTGTTACATGTTACCGGAATCCATAATAACATCATTCCTTTACTTTCTTTACCAATCCGACACAAGACTCTATTGCCCATCTGTTCGTCTGCTCAAGCTTTTGTAGTAGTTTCTTTTTTTTTCTGTTGAAAAGAGCCTCCCAAAAAAAGTTACTAGGAACACCCAAAAACTTCAAAAAAGAAGAATCCAAATACATTTTTTGTTTTGCACAAAATTTCCCTCATGAAAACCTCTCCACGCACTTGCCAAAAAGTTGCTCAAACGCCCTTACAAGCATGATAAGGACTATAATCCACCTTATCCCTTCTCTTCCCTCTCCTCTCTTCGTCTCTTCCACTTTGAAGATTGAAAAGTCTTGTGATAAGCACCATACCCCCCTTTTCTTTCAATCGCCCATTGTAAGGTTTTGTCGTCACTCACTTTGTGAGCAAGGAATAAAGACAGAAATAGTATAAGGTAGATATATGTTGAATTGGAACAAAATAGTTGGTAAAATACAATCTTAAATCACCAATGTTTTTGTAGCAAAGAGTAGTTACACAGTAAAGCTTTTGCCTTACAATGTAGCGTATATAGGGCCTTTCAATCAAATATTTTTTATCAAAGGAAAAAATTATTAAAGGGAGCAGCACTAAGATGGTGCCGTGATACTTACATCCCCAAAAGGCAAAAGTGTCATCCTTTCTAAATCACTGCACGTGCACTTTCAATTTTACTCCACAAACGAAGCTAACATATAAAGTTGATCAAATTTATCGATATTCTTTATGATCCCTCCAAAAGGCAACCCCTAACGATTAGTCATCGTCTTGATCCAATATTCATATGATGTAGCGTCAACAAAAGGGGCCCCAGAAACTTAATCGCTAGTTTTAGAGAAACATTAAAGCAGAGGAGGACAGCAGCTTCAAAAGAAAAGGGAATAACTCTGCTCAATCGGTGATGGGCCTTTTTAATTTTAGGATAATTACGGGAGGGTACCTATAGAGCACCTTAGCTACTTTGAAGAAGAACGAATATGGAAAAGATTGAATTTTCACAGGAAAATTTCTCTTTAGAACACAGACCCTAAGCAGAGGACTAAAGAAGGAGTTAAAACGCACAATACAAGCACACATTTATCCAGTGAGAGTTGGATACGAATTAGGTGAAGAAATATGGGTCTTGAGGGAGTCATACTTGCAAAGAGATAAAGAGAAAGAAGTGTCGGTTTTGATAGAGATCTGTTAAAAACAGTTGCTGGACAATAAGAAGAGAGTAAAATGTAAAACACCAATATGATATACAATAATACGTGTAGTTAAGCTTTAGGGGTCGTTTGGTAGTTGGTTACAGGGTAAGTTATTTATGTATTAGGAGTAATATAACTAATATTATGCTTGGTTGCTTTTTCCATAAGGGGTATAAGTAATAAATGGATAAGTTATACAATTATTTATGCAAGGCAGAACGTGGAATAACTAATACATGTATTAGTAATATATGGATTAAACAATCAAATGACCAAAAACCCCTCATATTTATTTTAAATTACACATTGCATAATTATAACGAAATATAATCTCTACATTACAATCCATAAATTACTAAATCCGTGCATTACAAATCCTTACATAACTAATCTTTTCATAATTAAACCATGCATAACAAACAAAAAAAGACAAAAGGCAGTCAGGTGCACTAAGCTCTCGCAATGCTCGAGGTCCGGAAAAGGGCTGGACCATAAGGGCCTATTGTACACAGTCTTACCCTGCATTTCTGCAAGATGCAGTTTCCACAGCTCGAACCCATGACCTCCTGGTCACATGGCAGCAACTTTACCAGTTACGCCAAGACTCCCTTTCTAAACCATGCATAACAAAACCCTACATGATTAAACCCTACATAAGTAATCTCTGAATAACAAATCCCTGCATAACTAATCCCTACATAACTTGCCCTACATTACTAATACTTGCATAGCTCTAACTAGCAACCAAACGACCCCTTAGGATTTACAGATGGTAAACTTAACCATATAAGATACTAACATTACGTGGTAAAACTTTTAGGACTTGAAGCAGGTTAACTTTTCCAGTTAAAGAATGGTCAGTATGAATGAAATACAAAGCAAAGAATATCAACAAATAACATTCATTTTTTCTAGCGGGGGAAGGGAAATGAGCACGACCCATAATCACATTTTTTTTGAAAGAAGGGATAGCTGGAGGCATTTTCTATCTCTGGTACATATGCATAATATGAGATCAGCATAGGCATATTTTATTTATGGCACAGAAACAAGATCAATGAAGGACAGGGGTTTCCTGATATGATCATTACACCTATGTGTCAAATACACTGACCTTAGGTTCCCTGGAGAGCACAGATATAAGCTATCATCTTTTGCTTCATAAGAACCGAGGTTTTCTATCTGTTGGCTTCAGAATCTGAAAAGAGCACATCAAATTTTCATCCACACTCATCATAGCACCAGCATTATCAAATTCGCCACAGTAGTTTGGTGCAGAAAATATTGTGACTAGCTGCCTTTCAGCAAAAAATTCATAGCCGTCCTCCACAACCTGGGCAAGAGAATATATTAGTCAATACAAGGAACTAAAAAGCGGAGACCAAAAGTTAAAAAGGAAATACCTGATGGGCACGACAAACAAGGTCCATATCATGTTGCATCAAGAATTCTGCCACTTTATCAGAACCAAAGGTGTATGAGACACCCCTGTCATTCATACCCCAACCTTTAACTTCCCTACTAGGATCTGACCAAAGTAAATCGCAAAGCAAACCGGAGTCTGGAATATCTGTTGGACGAGGTAAATTCCTTATCTCATCTAAGTCTGTTAGATCAGGAGAAAGACCACCATGCATGCAAAGTATTTTATCATCTATGAGAGCTGCCACAGGAAGACAGTTGAAACAATCAGTGAAGGTCTTCCACAGCCTCACATTAAATCGGCGCTTGCATTCATCATAAAATCCATATATCCGGTTAATAGAAGCACATTCGTGATTCCCTCTTAACAGAAAGAAGTTCTCCGGGTATTTAATTTTGTAAGCAAGTAGAAGGCATATAGTTTCCAAACTCTGTTTGCCACGGTCAACATAGTCCCCTAAAAACAAATAATTAGCCTCGGGAGGAAATCCACCATATTCAAAAAGCCTCAGAAGATCACCGTACTGCCCATGAATGTCACCTAGAATCCAGAACAAAAAAGAAAAAGAAAAAAAGGCGATAGATTAATAAGCTTCACCAAATACAAGAAGGATTGATGATGACTGTCTGACCCAACAAACCCACTTATGCCTCAACAAAGAAACAGAGACGTGAGAGGAATTTAATGTAGAGGACAGAAAAAGTTAGCGAAAAAAATAATCCTATTAGGAAATAAAAAGACTTCATGATATAAGACATATTATATAGATACAGTATACACTAGAATACTTAAGATATTAGAATAATGACAGCAGGATCACAAAGAAAACATAGTACAATCAATTTACAAGGCACGACAAGTTAGGATTTCTAGACACTGTAATTCTCAATCTCTCAGGAACTAGAAGACCAATTTCAATGATAAACACAAGGACTCTAAACCCTCCCATGTCCTATCAAACTTCAGCAAAATAGATTAATCAAGAACCTGGTAATCCTATCAGAAAACATAGAAAGTGCCATGCTACTTACTAAAGACAAAATGGGCACTACGAACAGGATATGCAGTATATCAAAGGCAATGCCATCCAAAAGCAGATATTAGCATTCAACTATCTCCCATAAGTATATCAATAGTACCCTTTTTACACTAAAAATACAAGCCACACGCCTACTAGTAAGCCAATATAAAAGATGAGTGGGCAAACTGGCAATCAACCTTTAAAAACTCAAAATAAAATCACAGTTTATTAAACTTAAAGAAGCAGTTTTTCATCTTATCCTGACTCAGACATGCACGTTTCAACACAAGGAAACTCAACTTTCAAATTCATCAATAACCTATTGCATTTAACAATGTCGAATAAACACATAAAAGACAAACTTAAGGTCCTCAAACATTACCACTACAAGGGGTTTGAGAAAATCAAATGCAACTATGCAACTACCCCTAAGCAGTAAAGATTAATTACATGTAGAAGAACATTAGGTGATTTCTGTACTGGTGGGAGATAGCAGGTACGCGGTGGAATAGTCGCTCAAGCAAAAAAATGTAAAACTAATATGCCCAACATACATGTCATAACGATAGGCCTATACAAAGTAAGTGAAATAAGTGGGGTAGAACAGGGATTTACCACAGATCTTGATAGGGGCTTCAAGTTCCAAAAGATTGGGCTGCTGAAGGAAGATTTCTTTAGAAGCAGTACAGAGGGATCGAATCTCAGCTTCTGAAAGCTGAACCTGCCTAACAGTTCTTGCATTCCTAAACTCCAAAAGCCTGTTGATTATATCATCAAGAACTGCAGGTTCTATCCCTTGCCCATTTTGAGCCATCACCCTCCCCCTAAACAAAACCTAAAACCCCAATAAAAAGCAAAGAATCACAAGAAAATGAAAAACTAGAAAATGGGGTTTACAGCTTTTCGCAAGAACCCATTTTTCTTGTGGAGAAACAAACAATAAAGAGTAAAGGTTTGATTTTGATGGGTTATATTATTGGTGGGATAATAGAGAATGAGGATGATGTGTGAGATATATTTGGGGTACGGGGGTGGATGGGGGGCTGCAACTCCGATGTCGGAGTCGATGAATCCTTGCCGCCCTTGAGACCCTCTTTTGTGGCTCTTTGCTAAATGATAAGTGTAATTGCTATAAATCTGATATTCTAAGGTTCAATCAGAATCTAGGGTTTCCTTTAAAAAGGTCACCGTTGAAGCCACTTGACCACCTGCTCGCCCATCGTTGACTCTGTTTTTGGGATTGCTTTTTGATAGATATCCCCGAAAATAATACTACTTCACATCAAATTCATTTATTTATTTTCATTTTATTCTTTCTTCTTCTTACCCGTTACCCTTAGCAGGGGAAAAGGAAAAAATAATAATTTGTTAGAAAGACTAATATTTTTATTACTAAAAGAATGAATTCCATTACTTGATTTGTCTATTGTATTAGTGAAAAATAGACTCGCCACGTGGATCTATTAAATGGCGATATGTGTAAGCAAAGTTATGAGAAAAGTGAAGAATGACATGTAAAGATGATACATGAATCACCTTTGGAGCTGAACATACTCGTACCGTGCATATTAGCCTCGGAACTGATCATTATAGAATAGCATCGGATCAAGTACGTGAGAATAGCTCATAGTTACAAATGAGAAAAGAATCAATTAATCCTGAATTCCATGGGATTTACCAAAATTACACCATTAGTTACAAATCAATTATGTAATGTACAATAAATGCAATAAATAGTTGTAACGGACAGAACAAAGTAATCAATTACGAAATTGACTCAACAATGCACGAGATTGACTCAGCAGGTACGGGATTAACTCATTAGTTACTTAAATTTATTCCTATAAATAAACACACTTTATCATCATTGTAAGAATCTAATTTTCTTCTCTACAATTCTATATATTGTAATTCATAGCATCTTGCTCCCAAGTTAGTCATAGTGCAGTTCTTCAAGCTTTGTTCGGCTCATCATCCTATCAAGCATCATCCAATAAAAATTATTTCTTCTCTGCTTTATTTTATTATATTATATGTTATTGAATTTATTTTCCTCATCTCTATCACATTGTATTAATGAAAATTTATACCTTTCAAAACGAATTGGATGTTTGTGGCCCATCATACAAAATTAATTATTTTGACTTTAAAAATTTTTTAGGTTAAACAATTTGGTTCCGTTGTTGGGACTTCAAGCACATTTTCTATTCATCCAAAGATACTAACAATTTTTGTTAATCTTTTCTTGTTTTTAGTTTAAACCTTCATCATGGCCGAAATTTACCAATCGACACAGTTGAGGATAATCGAGTCGGAGATGGCTTTACCAGAAAAAATGAAAATAAAAGAATAGTCATGATAATGTTAGGTAAGCAACGAACAAGAGAAAAATGGAGAATGGACATCGGTACTAGATATATTGGTAGTGTAACTATTAGTACCGGAGCTGATTATAATGAATTTGCGCCAAACAGTTCTGGAACATGAGGTTTAGATACACCAGGTAATTTTGATTTGCAAAATTTAGTTCTAACCTTATAGAAATAGATCAAGGAACAGAACGAGTGGATAGAACACCTTCAGGATTCCCAATTATCTCAAGAGAATGATATGAATAACCGTTACAACACAAGGATTCAAATAGAAGAAGACACGGTAAGTTGAATCGGCATTCATAGGATGTCAAAAAATAGGCTTGGAAACCAAACGGAGGTGATTTTGAATCTGATCGAAGGAGTTAGAAGAACAACGTCGGACCTTTTCGGAACTAAGGAATGAAATTATAGGTTTGGAGATCGAACAGAGGTGATTCCTAGGAGATTTGAACCTGAACGCAAAAATCTAAAAATTTAGGCCTGAGCAAAGAGACACGAGATTTTCTTCACATGTTGGAAAAAATCTATACCTTCCCGAACATATAAGGAATCAACTTACTAAATTGCAAGATTTTGTAAGGCCCTTGTAATGACCCGGTCAGTCGTTTTGAGTATTTTCGCTCAATGTTCCTATTTATTGCCTCCTTTATATTGTATTGTAGTTATGTGACTTGCCGGGTGTTTGGTTTTGGTTCGGGTGAGTTTAGGAGTGAAATGGACACTTAGTCCTAAAGTTAGAAGTTAAAGTTGAAATAGTTGACCGTAGTTTGACTTTTATGTAAACGACTTCGGAACGGAGTTTTGACTGTTCCAATAGCTCCATATGGTAATTTTAAACTTAAGAGCGTGTCAGGATATTGAATTGGAGGTCCGTAGGTCATTTCGTCTTGAATTGGCGAAGTTAGAAGTTGAAGGTTTGGAAGGTTGAGAAGTTTGACCGAGAGTTGACTTTATTGATATCAGGGTCGGACACCGATTCCGAAAGTTGGAATAGGTCCTCCATGTCATTTATGACTTGTGTGCAAAATTTGAGATCAATCGGAGTTATTTTGGTATGAATCGATGTTAGTTTTGGAAGTCAGATGTTCATAGTTTCAATAGGCTTGAATCACTACCGGATGTTCAAACTAAATACAAGGCTACCACAGTGATATAAAAAAAGATTGTGATTATTTATGAAATGAGACCACAAGGCGGTAGCTCGGTAGTGATTCTTGTTAATAACTTTTATTTACATTACTTGTATTTTAGTTGCATCATTCCTTGGTATTTTTATTATGTGTTTCTTCCGTGATGTCTTAATTGCCTTAATCTTAGTGTAGCTATTCTTGTTATATCTCTTCCTTGTATCATTTCCCTTGTTTTCATTATCATGTTATACTATACCTGCTCAGTTTCCTTATTTATTCCAGTAGGTGCCTTGACCTGACTTCGTCACTACTCTACCGAGGTTAGGCTTGATACTTACTAGGCATCGTTGTGATGTACTCATGCTACACTTCTACATATCTTTTTGTGCAGATCCAGGTACCTCATATCAGCCTAGGCACCAGTGAGTCGAGCTTGGATCGAAGACTTCAAGGTATACCTACCGGAGTTTGCAGGCCTCGGAGTCACTCTCTATCTAGTTCTATTTTATTCCCCTTGTATTAGATATTGTTGTATAGGGATTTTCAATATACTCATATTGAGCTTGTGACTCCGTATCACCGGATTTTGGGAGTTCTGTTTAGTTGAGTTGCAAAGTCCTTGTTATATCATAGCTATTGGTTAAATTTGATGTTTTATTACTATTTCAGTTAAATTCTGTATGTATATTAGGCTTACCTAGTCTTAGAGACTAAGTATCATCACGACATCCTACAGAGGAAAGTTGGGGTCGTGACAAGTTGATATCAGAGCCCTAGGTTTATAGGTATTACAAGTCACAGGCAGGTTTAGTAGATTCTCACGGATTGGTACAGAGACATCTGTACTTATCTTTGAGAGGTTATGCTACTATTAGGAAACTTCACTTCTTTGATTCTTTATTATGCGAATTTGTTGACTTCAAAATTTTGAATCTTTATCTTTTTATTCTTTCACATATGGTGAGGACATGCACCGCAGGATCCGACAATCAGACACCCGCGCCCCCTACTAGAGCCGTAAGAGGCCGGGGCCAGGGTAGAGGCTAAGGAGGGGCACGTGGTGCAGCTAGAGCACCTATCCGAGCTACGACAGAGGAGCCACTAGTAGCCCCAGTTGGGGGGTAGGCACCGGAGGCGCCTGTTGCTACCCATGCACTTTAGGAAACCCTCGCACAATTTCTTGAGCATGTTTGGTACTCTATCTCAGACGGGGTTGATTCCACTTGCACCAACCACATCTCAGACTGGGGGAGGAGCACATACTCCCGTGGCCCGTACCTCAGAGCAGCGAGTCCATGTTTACTAGGTCCTATAGATCATACCAGTACAACCGGTAGCTCCAGTTCAGCTCAAGGTTAGGGCAGTAGTTTCTGAGGCGGAGCAGCTCAGACTTGAGAGGTACAAGAAGTACCACCCTCCTACCTTCAGTGGATTGGCGTCAGAGGATGCCCAGGATTTTTTGGAGAAGTGTCACCGTATTCTCCGTACCATGGTTATAATGGAGACGAGCAGGGTTGCTTTCACTACTTTCCAGCTGTTGGGACCAACATACCAGTGGTGGCGGGCTTATGAGGAGGGTAGCCTAGCCGAGGTAGCTTCACTCACATGGGCTCAGTTTTCAGAGGTGTTCTTGGGAGAGTTTTTCCCCCAAAGCCTTCAGAATGCATAGCGTGCGGAGATTAAGCAGTTGTGCCAGGGTGCTATGGTCGTGTTAGAGTATGCGGTCATATTTAGTGAGTTGTCCATACATGCACTAGCCTTGGTTTCCACATTCAGAGAGCAAGTCCGTCGATTTATCGAGGGGCTCAACTATGGTAATATATACAGCATGGCTCAAGAGTTGGAGAGAGATACCCCATATCAGCAGGAGGTAGAGATCGCACGAAGATTTGAGGGCATGCGGGGCTGGGAGAGGGAGGATAAGGAGGCCAAGAGGCCTCATGATTCTGGAGGATATAGTGGTTCTCGTGCCCCAGTTGCAGCCCGTCATGGTAGACGCTATGTGAGCCGTCCAGTTCATTTAGCTCTTCCAGCTTCTGGTGGTACTCGATCTACTCCCAGGCCTCTGGTTTCTTATTATGCACCGCTATTGTCTAGTGTACCTCCTGCACAGGGTGCTTTCAATGGTCAGTCCAGCCGACTAGGCCCAAGCCAGTTTCAGCAGCCACGTCCCCTGAGAGCTTATTTTGAGTGTGGTAATACTCATCACATGGTGAGGGACTGCCCCGGACTCAGGAGGGGTGCACCTTCATAGACTACTCAGGCTCCACATATTCCACAGGGCCCCCAGACTTCTCAGGTCGTGGTTACTACTTTAGTTGCCGATCCACCTACATAACCAGTTGGAGGTGGAGGTCAGGCCAGATGTTATGCTTTTTTGGGTAGGATGGAGTCGGTTGCATCAGACGCAATTATCACAGGTATTGTTCCGATTTGTCATAGAGATGCATCAATCTTATTTGATCTAGGCTACACTTATTTCATATGTATCATCTTACTTTGCTCTGTATTTGGGGATATCTCGTGATTCTTTGAGTTCTCCTATTTATGTGTCCATCCCTATGAGAGATTCTATTATTGTTGAATGTGGGTATCAGTCGTGTTTAGTTATTATTGGTGGTTTTGAGACTAGAGTTGATCTATTGTTGCTCAGTATAGTAGACTTTGATGTTATTTTGGACATGGACTGGTTGTCGCCCTATCATGTTATTCTTTATTGTCACGCCAAGATAGTGGATATGCCAGGTTTACCGCAGGTAGAGTGGATAGGTACTTTGGATTATGTTCCTAGCAGGGTTATGTCCTTTCTTAAGGCACATAGGATTGTTGGGAAGGGGTGTGATGCATATCTATCCTCTGTGAGAGATGCCAGTGTTAATACTCCTACCGTTGAGTCAGTTCCGGTAGTGAGAGAGTATCCAAATATATTTTTGGCAGATCTTCCGGGCATGCCTCCCGATAGGGACACTCAATCTATTTCTATTCAGCCATATCATATGGCCACAACAGAGTGGAAGGAGTTATAGGAGTAGTTGCAAGAGTTGCTTGATAAGGGTTTATTTGGCCTAGTGTGTCACCTTGGGGGTGCTCCGGTCTTGTTTGCAAAGAAGAAGGATAGTTCTATGCACATGTGTCTTTATTATCAGTAGTTGAACAAGGTCACGATGAACAACAGGTATCTATTGCCACACATTGATGACCTATCTGATCAGCTACAGGGTGCTAAAGTGTTCTCAAAGATTGATTTGTAGTCAGACTATCATCAGTTGAAGATTTGGGATCAGGATATTCCGAAGACTACTTTTAGGACTCGGTATGGTCATTATGAGTTCCTTGTGATGTCATTTGGGCTAACCAATGCCCCAGCAACATTCATGCACTTTATGAATAGTGTACTCTATCCCTATCTTGATTCATTCATCATTGTATTTATTGATAAAATCTTGGTGTACTCACGGAGCCGGGAGGATCATGAGCAGCACATAAGGATCGTGCTCCAAACCTTGAGAGAAAAGAAGTTGCATGCAAATTTTTCAAAGTGTGAATTCTAGCTTGATTCAGTGGTATTTTTAGGTCATGCGGTGTCGAGTGAGGGGATCAAGGTAGATCCGAAGAAGGTTGAAGCAGTGCAAAGTTGGCCCAGACCGTCTTCAGCTACTGAGATCCAGAGTTCTCTTGGTTTGATAGGGTATTACCATCGTTTTGTAGAGATCCAGAGTCAAGAATCATCTGATAAAAAAATGAGAGTTTTATATCTAAATCAAAATAAATATACACAAATATGCCACAAGAATAAAGTTCACTTTGAACAAATATGTGACTTATATTCGGTCCAACAACGACCATTCAAGTTAAAAATATAAGCCTTTCTTAATAGCTAATTGTATTATGACTCGTTTCGATTATCCCGTAAATATAAATGAAAATCTCAAATATTATTTCAGACATGTGTCCGTCTCTACTTGGAAGTATGTTCATATACTCCAATTTGGATTCAAAATCCAATCAGATTAAATATCTCTTCAGGACAAATCTACTAAGATATATATTTATTTGGGATAAATATTTCCTCAAACTCAATATTGAGTTTAATACTCCCATAAATCCTATTGGGATTAATACTCCCACAGACTAAAAGTCTACTCAGATCAATCGATCCTATTTTATGCCTGAATGAAAATGAGATGTCCTCTTCATAACGTTAAAAAATATAAAAGGGCCCTTTTTAATTTAAAATTCAGACACCCAAAGGTGAAACTTTAAGACATCGCACATGAAATGGGCCATCTAGATATATATATATATATATATATATATATATATATATATATATATATTTCAAGTCTATAAGACTAAATATGAGCACTTAGATAAATTCTTAAAGTTCCAAAAAAATTAGTACTCGGATAAATTTCCTACACTACCAAATAATATCTAGATAAGCGTGATTATAGTACTTATATTTGCAGTACTTGTATCTTTCTCAAATCAATGAATTCTCTCTATCATCAACCATGATAATGGAAAAATCATCTAGCTTGGAGACGAAACTGAGTAGGCTAGGGATTGGTTCGGGAATTACTCTAACTATCCTCGAAAAGCTTTCTTCTCCTCTTGTCAAATCTTTTCTTTGGAAGACGTGCAAGAACACTCTGTCGTTCAGTACCCATAGTACTCTTCTTCTAAAATCATCCAACGAAATGGCTAGTGGTCGGATGCATTGTTTTCTGATCGTAAAGTTAACCGGATGCATTAAATTCCCGCACTTTATCTAAACCAGAAGTACAAAATTTCTAGTTATTAATATCTCCGGTCCCTACAACTGCGAGGTTATAAAAGTTGCAGGTCAATTAAAAACCCAAGAGTCAAAACTTATAAATTAAAAGTTCTAGATGAACATTAAAAATTCGAGACCAAGCTTTCTGTGGTAGTGGTACTTTTTCTGCATCGACCGATTATTTATTGACGAAAGGAAAATAAGTGGCAGAGTTATCATCTGAATCCCTTAGTTCTGCACTCTTTTTTTTTCGCCCGATTTTTATCCCAATTCGGTTTTTTCGGTAAGGTTTTTAATGAGGCAAATGCGAGGGTGAAAAATGATAAAATCTTCCACTTTCTGGTCACATCATAGTGAGTAACCGAAAAGTGGGGGGAATATCTGTATTAGTGAAAAAGAGATTCTCCATATGGGTCTATTAAATACCGACACGTGTCAGAAAAGTTATGAGAAAAGTGAAGAATGACATATAAGAATGATATACGAAACACCATTGGGACCGAACATACTCATACTGTGCATGTTAGATTCAGAACCGATCGTCATTGAATAACCCTAGATTAGGTACGGGAAAATAGCTCATAATTACAAACAAGGAAAGAATCTATTAATCCCTGATTACATAGGATTTAACATCTGTCACGACCCGGATTTCCCGCCCTCGGGAGTCGTGACGGCGCCTACTAGTGAAAGCTAGGCAAGCCAACCAACTAAATTATTTACCTTGTTTCATTTTTAATCCGATAATAGTTAAGAGCCAACAATTTGATAAGAACTGAATTGAATAAGCGGAAGGCTGCATTGTAAAGTTTTAATAATACTGCTAATACCAATCCATAACAAATCTACCCAAGACTGGTGTCACAACTTCACAGACTGTCTAGGAGTACTACAAATAAAGGTCTGAAAGAAATAAATACAACACTGTCTTTGGAAAATATATGAAGGAAATAGGAATAGTAGATAGAAGGTGACTCCAAGGCTTGCGGACGCCTGCAGGACCACCTCGGGTCGCCTGATGAACAAGAAACAACAAATCTCACTGCGGTCCGAAGTCTACAACACTGGGATCTGCACAAAAAAGTACAGAATGTAGTATCAGCACAACCGACGCCATGTGCTGGTAAGTGCCTAGCCTAACCTCGGCGAAGTAGTGATGAGGCTAGGACCAGACTACCAAATAAACCTGTGCAATATAGCGTACAAAAATAATAGGAAGCAGATAACAATAATGGCAACAATGATCATCTATTGATATAAATAACATGCAACAAAACACCATAAATATTTCTCAACAAATAATATATACAAGTGCAATCAATTAATCAAGTCCTTCAACTATAAATATCTTTCAAATATATTTCCTTCAAACAAGCATCTTTCGAATATAATTCTTTCAAGTAAAGGTCACATTGTGACACCTCATTTCATAATCATAAATAATATAGCTCTCAGCCCAATATCTTTCATATTTTTTTTCACGGCATCTCGTACCCATATTTCTATCATAGCCGCACGGGCAACTCACATGCCATTAAATAAAAAAAATCACAATATTTCCCCCGGCACCTTGTACCCACATATTTCTGTCTCACATTGCGCAACAACGTTCTTAGGTTAATCAGTTCATAGGGTCTATAAACCAATACAATTAAGAATGTTCACGGAGCCTCATTTACTTAACAAGAAGTAGAGTACAACTTCTAAACCCATTTGAAACTCATCAAGAAAAGATGAAGTTATTTTTAGAAATCATTTGAATAAATAAAGTACCATGTTTCAATTAGAATACAACATCGAATGAATTATTACTTTTACCAAGGGATTTGATAAATTAACTTAGTAGAAATTCCTTCTTAAGTAAAGTATAACCACAAACGGTTCAAGGAAAATTTAGTTGAGAAATCAATTAAGTTAAAATATAACAATTGTTGAAATTTGAAGTATTGAATATATATAAAACAAATAGGGCGAGGTATTGTCAACACTATGAATTCCCACACAAAGGGTCACAGCCACAAAGGAATCTAAACCATTAAAATACTTGAATTGATAACAACAATTACAACGGAGACAAAATAATCACGGAAGGAGTACAACTCAGCACAGAGATAACAACCGGGGATCTTCTAGGATAGCGTCCTATAGTCCCCAAATATAAATATCCAGTGGATCTCCCGGGTGCAGTCCCGTAGTCCAACACATAATGCGCGGGGATCTACCGGAATCCCGATCCATAGTCTTAAATGTAAATACCCAGTACTGGGGGAATCTACTGGGTGCATTCCTGTAGTTCCATATAACTGTGCAGGGGGATCTCCCGGGAATCTAACCCGTAGTCCCAAAGTAAATGTGCAGGGGGATCTTCCATGAATCTAACCCGTAGTCCCAAAGTAAATGTGCAGGAGGATCTCCCGGGAATCTAACCCATAGTCCCAAAGTAAATGTGCAGGGGGATCTCCTGGGAATCTAACCCGTAGTCCCAAAGTAAACAAACAAAGGGGAGCTACCGGAATCCCACATCCGTAGTCCCAAAATAAATACACAACGCAACTAACAGAATCAACAGTTACATCACAACAGAAGGATCGAACATCACCGTAACACATATAACAACAACAAATGACAATATTACAAGGTAAGACAAGTAAATCAACTCAGGGGCTATAAATAACGAGAAAATGGTAGAACCAGCTCAAAGGAATAACCACAAAAAAGAATACTGGCATACAGGAAACAGTTCAATAACGGAAAAACTAACACATAGCAACGATCCCATAATATACAAGTCAATAACAAGGAAATCAACACGAGTCAAGTAGTTATGAAAATATAACATGACAATAGGAGAGGCAAAACTCTTCAGTTAAGTCAAATAGGAGTGACATTAATCAAAGTGTAAGACTCACGAGCATGCTTGACACCAACGTATAGATACTCGTCACCATGCTTATACGTCGTACTCAATAAATAACACATAACAATTATGACACAACTCCTAATACCTCAAGCTAAGGTTAGACCAAACACTTACCTCGCTTTGCAACCAACTAAAAATTCCAACAAGCCTTTGCCTCGCGAATTCGCGCTCAAAATTCTCAAATCTAGTCATAAACAATTCGATTCAGTCAATAAAAATTATAGGAATTACTTCCATATGAAAATACTAATTTTCCAACAAAATACGAAATTTAACTCAAAATCGCCTGTAGGGAACACGTCTCGAAATCTGACAAAACTCACAAAATCCGACAACCCATTCAACCACGAGTCTAACCATACCAATTTTACCAAAATCCGACATCAACTCGACCCTCAAATCTTCAAATTAAACCAAGAGGGTTTCCAAGATTTTACCAACTAAAATCACCAATTAAATGTTAAAAACAACAATGGATTCGAGTAATCTAACCAAAATTGAGTTAAGAACACTTACCCCGATGTTTTTTTGGAAAATCTCTCAAAAAAGTGCCTCACCCGAGCTCCCTTGGTCCAAAAATGGAAGAGTGAGATGAGTTTGGACTTTATTATGCTGCCCAGGGATTTGTGCGAACGCGAAGAACAAAATTTCCCAAAAATTATATTTCAAACTCTTCTCGGACAGTCTCTAGTATAATGGCTATAACGTTTGCTGCAGATGTCCAAATAACTATTATAATATGTTTCTTGAAACTAGATTCAAAGAGCTACAACTTTCGTTTTTGAATCATCTCAAAATTCATTGTAGATTGAGAGATGTGAGCCTCCGAACTAAGACCTGCGCAACAAAATTTCTTCTTCTTCTTCACGAACGCGAGGCTCTCTTAGCGAACGCGAAGAACAAAATCTTAGAAGCCAAATCCTTCTTCGCGAACGCGAGAGGACCTTCGCGGACGCGAAGAACAACACCAGACACCAGCTTCAACTATTGCAAAACAGCCCGAAATGATCCAAAACCACCCCGAAACACACCCGAGACCCCAGGACCTCAACCAAATATGTCAACCAATCCTAAAACATCATTCAAACTTGTTCCAATCTTCAGAAGCTCAAAATAACATCAAAATACAAATTTTACATCGGATTCATGCCTAAGAATTCCAAAAACTCTCAAATTACACTTTCGATCAAAAAGTCTATCAAACCTCGTCCGAATGACCTGAAACAAGTCACATTCAACACTACGAAGCTACTCTAACTTCCGGAATTCCATTCCGGCCCTCAAATCAAAATCTCACTATCGAACCGGAAACTTAAAAAATTCAACTTTCGGCATTTCGAGCCTAAATTACCTACAGACCTCCAAAACACAATCTGAACATGCTCCTAAATCCGAAATCACCCAACGGAGCTAACGGAACTATCGAAGTTCCATTCCGAGACCGTCGTTACACTGTTCCGACTACGGTTAAATTTCGAGAACTTAAGCTCTCATTTAGGGACCAAGTGTCCCAAAACTCTCTGAAACTCCAAATAATTCCTCTCGGCAACTCACAATAGCATAAACAAATACGGGAATGCAGTTAATAGGGGATATGGGCATAAATTCTTAAAACAACAGGTCGGATCATTACACCATCATTATGCCATCAGTTACAAATCAATTATGTAACATACAATAAATGCAATAAATAGTTGTAACGGGCAGAACATACCAATCAATTACTAAATTGACTCAACATGCACGTGATTGACTCAATAAGTACGGGATTGACGCAATAGGTATGGGATTGACTCATCATTTACGGAATTCCAACATTTACCCAACTATTACAAATCTTCCAAAAGTAACAAATGGATTGAGTAAATGCTCATAATGGACCCATAATTTAAGGAGAATGGTTATGTAGATTTATCTCTATAAATAGACACACTTTTTCACCATTGTAATGATCTAATTTTCTTCTCTACAATTCTATATATTATAATTCATAGCTTGCTCCCAAGTTAGCCATAGTTCAGCTCTTTAAGCTTTGTTCGTCTCATTATCCTATCAAGGATCATCCAATAAGAATTATTTCTTCTCTAATTTATTTTTATTATATTATATGTCATTGAATTATTTTCCACTTCTCTATCATATTGTATTAACAAAAATTTATATCTTTCGGATCGAATCACTTGCTTGTGTCCCATCATATAAAATTAATTACTTTGACCTTGAAAATTATTATTTTTTGTTAAATATCTATATGGTACCCAGACAATCATTTCAAAGATGACACAAAAATAAAAAAAAATTGAAGTACAAATTGAAAAAAATAAACATTTGAAAGTTTAAAATATATGAGTGAAATCATTATGTCACTTAAGATAGGAAAACTACTAGCTATGTACATTTATAAGTAGCTTATTATAAAAATTGGTCAGTTTATTGAATATTACTAATATTAGCCAAATATTATCAATATTAACCAATTAGCTATTTATAGCAAAAAAGTCAATTTTTCGCTTTCTTTTGAGTGTGTGTTATTAGAATAGATTGTGTACATCATAAGGAGTTTGAATCTAAGTTTTCAGATGATTTGGCAGAGTTTTTGTCACGACCCAAAACTAACCCTGTCGTGATGGCGCATATTGTGGTACTAGGCAAGCCAACACATTACCAAAACAAATCGATATTTTCATTTTAAAGATAGTTCTAAAGCTATTTAATATAAAACCTCCATAACAGAGTTCAAATTCAAAACAAAGTGCGAAAAAGAAAGCCCGACATCGGGGTGTCACTAGTCATAAGCATCTACTACAACCGTCTGACAATATCAAGACTAACATAGTTTGGAAATAACTAAATACAATTAAGGGAAGATAAAGAGGGAGGAAAGCAGGGTTGCGATCGCTAGGCAACTACCTTGCTAACTCCGATGGATCTGCAACTGACAATCAACACTCGCTGTTGTGTCTAGAAATGCCTTGATCTGCACATAAGGTACAAGGAGCAACGTGAGTACGCCGACTCAGTAAGTAATAATAGTAAATAAAGACTGAGAAGTGGTGACGAGCAATAATGCAAGTAAAGTTCATATCACAAAAACTCACTAAAATACGACATGCTTTTAAAATCATAGTTTGAATCAAATCAGCTTGTTTAAATCCAATTCCAATAAAATCATTTAAAAACATCTTTCAACAGTTTTCGAAAAAAGGTTCATTGCAAAAGTGAGCAAAATGATAAAATCATAAACAACCCCTCGGGCAAACCTCACCATCACTCATATACAGCCCCTCGGAAAAACCTCACCATCACTCATGCCTCCCAGTCACTCAACACTCGGCACTCGTACTCACTAGGTACCTGCGCTTACTGGGGGTGTGCAGACTCCAGAGGGGCTCCTTCAGCCCAAGAGCTATAACAAGCCAATCATGGCATAAATCAATCAGGCCCTTAACCTCACTCAGCCATGAATCAGTAAAACATGTTGGGCGTGCAGCCCAATCCTATAAATATCCTCACAAATCAGGCCCTCGGCCTCACTTAGTCATAAACCTCTCCAGCCTATCGGGCTCTCAGAATAATACAGTTTTAAGCCAAACAATATTTATATGATGCATCAAAAGTAGAGTAATAAAGACTGAATTATGAAATCAATAAGTATAAACATGACTGAGTATAGATTTCCAATCGGAAACAATGAGAGGATAACAAGAAAAGACCTCTAAGGGTCCAACAACACTGGCATAAGGCCTAAACATGACATTCAGCCTGATTTACAGAAATCCTTTCTAAAATACATAAGAAGCATGTAGTTTCAACAAAATATTCAACTTTACAGTAGATACGGGATGGACCAAGTCATAATCCCCAACGGTGCACGCCCGTCACCTAGCATATGCGTAACCTCAAAATAGCCACATGACACAAAATTCGGGGTTTCATACCCTCATGACTAGATTTACAATCGTTACTTACCTCAAATCGATCAAATCTCTACTCCGCGATGCCCTTGCCTCTCGAATCGGCCTCCAAATGCTCCGAATTTATTCACAACCAGTACAATACCATCAATATACGCTAATAGAATGAATTCCACAAAAAAACTATCAAATTAGACCCCAAAACCAAAATTAGCTCAAACCCTGCCCCCGGGCCCCCGTCTCGAAATCCAACAAAAATTATAAAACTTGAAAACCCATTTACTCACGAGTCCATACATATGAAATTTATCAAAATCCAACTCCATTTGGTCCCTCAATTTCTCAAATCCAACTCACCAAAATTCCAAGCCCTAACCCCTCATTTTCACCCCTAATTCCCACTAATTAATTGATAAAACAACGAGAAAACACCATAGATAGGAATATTAGAGCTCAAGCGACTTACCTCACTGAGAACCCCTTGAATCTCCCTTCAAAAGTCACCCCAAAAGCTCCAAAACCGACTTGAAAATGGTGGAAATGAACCAAAATTCATGAAGTACGTTATTTATACTTTCTACCCAGGTCTTCTGCACCTGCGACTAAATAAGCGCACCTGTGATGCCGCTTCTGCGCAAAAACCTCCGCATCTGCAAAAATTACTTAAATTTCATGGATCACTTATGTGCTTCAAGACCAAATCTGCGATCATCGCAGGTGCGGCAAACCCCTCGCACCTACGGAATCTGCCAGCCCCTCTTCCTTTCACTTCTGCGGCCAACTTCCCACTTCTGCGGCCTACACGTGCGGTTCCCACTCCGCAGGTGCGGTTATGACAACTGAGTTCCAAACTTCAGTCATGTTACCAACCAAAAACCAAGTCCGTTAACCAACCGAAACTCACCTGAGGCCCTCGGGACCTCAACCAAACATACCAACACATACCATAACATCATTCAAACTTAGTCGAGCCTTCGAATCATTCAAAATAACATCAAAACACCAAATTACCCTCGGATTCAAGCCTAAGAACTTCTAAACTTTTAAATCTCTCAAACGATGCCGAAACCTATCAAATCACGTTCGAATGACTCCAAATTTAGCAAACAAGTCAAAAATGACACCACGAACCTACTCCAACTTCCAGAATTCCATTCCGACCCCGATATCAAAATTTCCACTGCCGGCCAAAATCGCCAAAATTCCATTTTTCGCCAATTTATGCCTAATTCTACCACGGACCTCCAAATCACATTCCAGATGCGCTCCTAAGTCCAAAATTACCTAACAGAGCTAACGAAACCATCGGAAATCCAATCCGAGGCCAAATACTAAAAAAGTCAAACTTGGTCAAACCTTTCAAATTTAAAGCTTCTAGGTGAGAATCATTCTTCCAACTTGAATTCTGAATAACCTAAAAATCAAAAACGATGATCCACATAAGTCATAATACTTCATATGGCGCTACTCATACCCTCAAACAACCGAGCAAAGTGCAATTACTCAAAACAACTGGTCAGGTCGTTACATCCTCCCCCACTTACACATACGTTTGTCCCCGAACGTGCCTAGAGTTGTTCCAAAAGCCATCAAACCGTTGTATAATCTCACTATGCACATATCCGAGGGTGATCCCACGTTACCCTATCCCATATAGGTCTGATAACACAACATGACTGAAATTTCTTAATCCAACCTAGTCCATAAGTCTTAGAACTCAATTTCCAGCATCCGAAACTTTCTATCAGATCAGAACCTCGCATCTACATACTGCATAAGTCTGAACAAGCTGTATCGAGCCATGGTCATAACCTACGTTGACATCACATGATATACCACATCAGTCAAACACTCATAGCGTTAATTTCTAATCACAGAAACTGCTCAAACAACCCAATGTCGTTAATACACCTCTTAATAAACAAAGGCTTGTTCTAACACTTTCATATACTGCCAATGATGAAAGAAACATGCAAAAACTCATAACCATTCGTCAGATCCACAAGTCATGGAGCTCCCTCTCCTCCGACAGGAACTATAGCAGATTTCTAAGTCGACTTCCGATATTATCCTTCCAACCATGCTGCAACCAGTTCTGATAGTATTCATTCTAGGTCCAATGACCTCATCTCATCCAACACGACCACTTTGATGACAAGATATGTCAATACCATCCAAAGCCATAACCTGTGCAATTCATGCACCCAATAGCAACATCCTAGAGGTACTCAAATCATAGAAAATGATTCAAACGAGAGCACTGTCCCGCTAGCTTAACAAGTACCATCACAAC
The DNA here is from genome assembly GCF_000715075.1 of Nicotiana tabacum. Classification (NCBI taxonomy): domain Eukaryota; kingdom Viridiplantae; phylum Streptophyta; class Magnoliopsida; order Solanales; family Solanaceae; genus Nicotiana; species Nicotiana tabacum. The sequence goes on along the minus strand of NC_134087.1, from coordinate 110,149,751 downwards.
ACCATGCTAAGAGCCTAGCACACATCGTAGAACCAATACACATGAATCTGACACCAAGGATCTTACCTCTACATAACTCCGCTACAATGCGTAACCCCGTCCAAATGCAGGTCTGCATTATATACCTCGAGCCGCTTTGCTCAAAATCAATAACCATGAAAAATTCGACATCAAGTACCCAAAGTGCATTACTATAACCACGGATAGCAAATAACACAATACCATAATCCTGAAAGAACATATCCAACGTGCAATCAATCATGCAATACCCAAATACTCATCTCGCTCAAATTCCGCTATAAAGCTCAAATTGAAACACACCATATATGCATATAACCAACGAATCACAACTCCTCATAACATAGAAGGGTAACTTACAGATCACTTCAGAACACAGATAAGCTCAACAACCACTGAATGGCACCTCCCTCAACAATAGTAGTTCGGAGTCAACAAATCCGACTCGATGCAGAACACACACCCATATTGGGCCTACCAATGAACCCCAAATCAGCTATGGTCCCCCACGGTAGATAAATAACCCTCCGAAAGTCTAGAATGATTGAATCACAACACATACTAACCTCTGACTAACCTTGGCTACATTTTTACAGTCCAGAACAACGAAACAATCTACTCACGAGAACTCTCAGTCTCCAAATCCATAGAACATACGAATCACCATCTCTGATCTCAACTCCACCGCCTGAAAGTCCATACTTCGCCAATTACACGACCATCCCACGAGGAATATTCTGTGCCACAAAGCAAAATTTGAACTCCAACAGTCGATCAAACAAGAGAGTGCCGCAATACCAATGAAGTATCCATAACTCAAACACATCACACCTTTCTGAAATGTATACTCTCATAAAACCATACCAATTAGTAATATCATTTACCAAGTCATCTGAAACTGCCCATGCTGCCTAAGAATTTATGACCTTCCTTTCATAACTGATCCGTGACCTTACATATGGAAATCTCTATCCTACACAACATACAACATATACCATGCCATCCTATGATAAATATGAGAACTTCATAATCTACTCCGAGTCGCAAGCAACTACGTACTCAACTAGCCAAGAACTTTCCATTTAATCCCATCTAGGAGAAAATCACTATAAATCACATGCTCCTCACACCAGTAGAAAATATACATCTCTAACCGTGGTAAAAACCATCAAGAACTCTCCGAATCCCATTTGCACAAAACCAAACCATTAAGACTGAATCCTACTAACTCAACCAAGCTACGCAGGTCACTAAAAACCCAAGAGCATTGCCACGACAACACCTGTAGAAAATCATTACCTCATAAACACCCAAAGAACTAATCGTACCCATTACCATGCCGATCCAACCTACTACCAAGTTGTCTTATCTATCCGAGTTCCTTCTGAATTACCTTCAAATTGATACTTCTCCTCGCCATAACACCACAATCTTCAACCTAGACTCACCACACGAGACTCAAGCATAAAACCACATCGCCCTAAGGCTCATAAGCCGCTGAATACTCTCTTAAATATCCCCAAAAGTACCACATTCAAAATACTTACCCTGAAAAGACTTCCTGCGAATCTAAAGCCATTACCTTCACCTTCCTAATACTAATATGTAGAATCCATGATGATATAAAAATGTCACAAGTATTGACACCCTCCAATGTAAACCTCAGTTTCTAGCCAAATACGCATCTTGAAGCTGCCCAATTGTTACATATAAATCTTGAATCCATTAGAACTATTCTTGAGAGTCATCGACTCTACTCAGGTCTCAATTAAACTGATCGAACGAAACGAACGACCTGTGCCCCATTAGTACAACAACACCTAAGGAAGTAAACCATTCTTCTAAATAGCCGAGCGATTTCCTACTCCATACACGTTACATCCCTTACAACAACAACTAAATCATCCAATATTTCTCATATACCTATAAAGCATAACATAACCCTTATCCAAAATTTCCTTTACTCGAGTCATCCACGATCTCAACCTCTATAAGCCACAACTGATTCACCAGTATGCCTCAAACTGAAACCAATACAACACATAACCATGCAACCAACTGATCAATGGCAGAATGCCCCACTTGGCTCAAAGCCATAGATCAAAACACACAATAACTCAAGATGCCCATACTCTATTACTCCCATAATTCCATAGTGAGATTCAACTAAATCCTTCATAAGCTCATGCAACACAACCCATCTAATACCTCAAATCATTTGCAAATCTTCCATTCACTCTCGTAACAGTCAAGCCAACTCTCATATGCGATCCAAACTCAAACTGCAGCACATATAATTCACTGGTAAAAGAGGACTCGCTACAAAACAACAAAGGGATCACACACCCTCAGGACACCCCATAGGAGATAACCCACCTGCTTCGCCTCAAACTAATATCTCTTTATACCCTTCCACCGTCATAAACATCACGCAATCACTTAATCTTCCTGAATCTGAACTCATATCACGACATGAAATCTACTTCACTCCCAACTAAACAACATGAAAAGATCATGCAACACACCCATAACTCGGGGCTATACATCAAATCAAGATGGAAATCAAGAACCAAATAGTTCTTTCTAAACCTCAAGTAGGCCCTTCTCATCACATTCAAATCATATGAACACATCTCGTAGTCACATCATACTCATCACATAGCTATCCATCCATCATTTCCACTAATAGGGACACTACCAGACATATAACTCCAAAAGTACGTGCTCACACAATCAACACCTCACTGCTCAAGCTATAGTCAAAACCCGACCTCAAGTCCTCCAAACTGGCCTAACATCAACACACAGAAATCACATCTCACACCTCATCTAGGGAATCACAAGCCGTCGATGCACAACTGATACCGAGCACTCATGTGCGCACACGAATGTGTGGAAAGAATTCAAAGAGTTATGCTTCAAGCTGAATCAATGTCGCACAATAAGGATTCAAGAATGTGGAATTTCCTAAAGGTTCTACAGCCTCTCGAAGATAAGTACAAACATTTCCGTACCGATCCACAAGACTCTACTAAACCCGCTCATGACTCGTGAGACCTATGTAACCTAGACTCTAATACCAACTTGTCACGACCCAAAACTAACCCTAGTGTGATGGCACTTATTGTGGTACTAGGCAAGCCGACACATTACCAAAACAAATTGATATTTTCATTTCAAAAATAGTTCCAAAGCTATTTAATATAAAACCTTCATAAAAGAGTTCAAATTCAAAACAAAGTGCGGAAAAGAAAGCTCGACATCAGGGTGTCACTAGTCATGAGCATCTGCTACAACCGTCTGACAATATCAAGACTAACATAGTCTGGAAATAACTGAATACAACTAAGGGAAGATAAAGAGGGAGGAAAGCAGGGCTGCAATTGCTAGGCAACTACCTTGCTAACTCCAATGGATCTACAACTGAACAATCAACACCCACTACCGTGTCTAGAAATGCTTGGATCTACACATAAGGTGCAGGGAGTAACGTGAGTACGCCAACTCAGTAAGTAACAATAGTAAATAAAGACTGAGAAGTAGTGATGAGCAATAATGCAAGTAAAGTTCTTATCACAAAAACTCAGTAAAATACGACATGCTTTAAAAACCATAGTTTGAATCAAATCAGCTTGTTTAAATCCAGTTCCAGTAAAATCATTTAAAAACATCTTTCAACAATTTTCAAACAAAGGTTCATTGAAAAAGTGAGCAAAATGATGAAATCATAAACAGCTCCTAGGGTGAACATCACTCGTATACTGCCCCTTGGGCAAATCTAACCATCACTCATATTCAGTCCCTCGGGCAAACCTCACCATCACTCATGCCTCCCAGCCACTTAGCACTTGGCACTCGCACTCAGTAGGTACATGCACTCACTGGGGTTGTACAGACTCTGGAGGGGCTCCTTCAGCCCAAGCACTATAACAAGCCAATCATGACATAAATCAATCAGGCCCCGGCCTCACTCAGTCATGAATTAGTAAAACATGTTGTGGTGTACAACCCGATCCCATAAATATCCTCACAAATCAGGCCCTCAGCCTCACTCAGTCATAAACCTCTCCAGCCTCTCGGGCTCTCAGAATAACACATTTTAAGCCCAAACAACATTTATATGATGCATCAAAAGTAGAACAATAGAGACTGAGTTATGAAATCAATAAGTATAAACATGACTGAGTATAGATTTTCAATCGGAAACAATGAGAGAATAGCAAGAAAAGACCTCTAAGGGTCCAACAACACTGGCATAAGGCCTAAACATAGCATTCAGCCTGATATACAGAAATCTTTTCTAAAACACGTAAGAAGCATGTAGTTTCAACAAAATATTCAACTTTACAATAGATACGGGACAGACCAAGTCACAATCCCCAATGGTGCACGCCCACACGCCTGTCACCTAACATGTACATCACCTCAAAATAGTCACATAACACAAAATTCGGAGTTTCATACCCTCAAGACTAGATTTACAATCGTTACTTACCTTAAATCGATCAAATCTCTACTCCGCGATGCCCTTGCCTCTCTAATCGGCCTCCAAATGCTCCGAATCTATTCACAACCAGTACAATACCATCAATATAAGCTAATGGAATGAATTCCAGAAGAAAAACTATCAAATTAGACCCCAAACCCAAAATTGGCTCAAACCCGATCCCCGACCCACGTCTTGAAATCCAACAAAAATTATGATAGTTGAGTTCCAAACTTCAGCCATGTTGCCAACTAAAAACCAAGTTCGTTAACCACCCAAAACTCACCCAAGGCCCTCGGGACTTCAACCAAACATACCAATATATCCCATAACATCATTCAAACTTAGAGCCTTCGAATCACTCAAAACACCATCAAAACACCAAATTACCCTCGAATTCAAGCCTAAGAACTTCTAAACTTTCAAATTTCACAAACGACGCTGAAACCTATCAAATCACGTCTGAATGACCTAAAATTTTGCATACAAGTCCGAAATGACACCATGAACCTACTCTAATTTCCGGAATTTCATTCCGACCCCAATATCAAAATTTTCACTGCCGGACAAATTCGCCAAAATTCCAACTTTCGCCAATTCATGCCTAATTCTACCACAGACCTCCAAATTACATTCCGGATGCGCTCCTAAGTCCAAAATTACCTATCGGAGCTAACTGAACCATCAGAAATCCAATCTGAGGCCAAATACTAAAAAGTCAAACTTAGTCAAATCTTTCAAATTTAAAGCTTTTAGTTGAGAATCATTCTTCCAACTTGAATTATGAATAACCTGAAAATCAAAACCGACGATCCACTAAGTCATAATACTTCATATGGAGCTACTCATACCCTCAAACAACCAAGAGAATTGTAATTGCTCAAAATGATAGGTCGGGTCGTTGCAGTTTAAAGGTTGGTTGAATTGAAAATTCAAATTAGAAGATGAAACATGGAAAAAATGATATGTGACTATCACACTGTGTATCACATATGTATCATATTTGTATTATATGTGTATTACACGTATATCCATGTATACCTATGTATTTGATACATGCATGATACATGTGTCGTAGAAAAAATTTTTGAACTCGACTTTAACTACGAATTTTGATACCAAATCACCTCTAATCTTCCTCAAAATTTGTATATCAACTCATATATATATGTTTTCAATAAACTTGAACCATATCCTTTGAAGAAGGTCCGTTTTGCTTAGATTTTTGGAGTCTTATATATATATATTTGTATTTCATCACCTTGTTTGCTATCCCATTGATGAAATTTTATTTCCGTCTTGTATCTAATGTTGTTGATCACGCTTTAAAATATGGAAGAAGATCTTTGCGTGTGATTCTCGGAGAGATATAACCTTATTTATTTAGGTTTTTAATTTTTATTTGTGTTTGGCTAGTTTTGGTAAGTCTATGATAAATGGCTAGAGGTTGGTAAGTTGGAACTTATTTGGGACATATAAGATTCCTTTTAAGATATTGTGTGAACAAATTTTTTAATATTCTATTGATATCTTAAGTATCTAAATTTAGTATTTGTAAAATTGATTATCAAACTAGTATAATACAAATGCAAACATTATCTACGACTATTGAATTAATGATCCTAAATGAAATCAATATAATTTAAGTGTGTGGAAAATTAAAGAAAGATAAGAAAATAATTAAATTCGATGTCGACGAAGATGGTAAGATAGTTCAAAAGTAAGTTCTCAAAACAATAAATAAGCATAAGCTTATTGTCTTGTATTTACTTACGGCTAGTGCTTAAAAAACACAAAAAACATAAGAATTAACCTTTTCCCTAAACACTCATCTAGTTCATACTCTCTCTGCTCATTGGATGGATGGATTATATAAACAAAAATCACTTACTATCTACCCTTCTTTAATGTAGGACTGCCTATTCTCCTTTGCTCTTTGGCTTCTATGGCTTAATCGGAATAAAAATACCTTTCACAACCTTTGCAACTTAGTAGATAGCAAATGGTTATAACAAGAGCCATGGATTATCTACATTGTAATAATATCAATTGCAACAAAATAGATAGACCACTATCAGTAGCTACCAAATGGCAACCCCCTGATGTACAATAACTAAAGCTCAATATTGATGGGGCCTTTAAAGGTAGATTTGAAGTAAGTGGAATAAGAGGGGTTATCAGAGACTCAAATGGGGACTAGGTTATAGGTTTTAGTAAAACTACTAATGGCCCTTCCCCTCTCTACATCGAGCTTGAAGCACTATGCCATGGACTAGAGCTTGCAGCAAGTCATCAATTCAGCAAGCTACAAATTGAGACTGACTCGGCTGCTATACCTCAACTAATTGAATCAAACTCATCACCACTATATAATACCCTTCTTTATAAATGCAGGTACTGGCTGAAGACGTTGGGGAATTCACCTATCCTACACAATTTCAGGGAAGGTAACAACATAGCGCATAAGTTGGTACATCAGGGAGCTCAACAAGCCAGCATTAACTAGATATATCTAGAAGTACCGGACTATCTCAAGCAAGCTGTGGGTATTGACAAAGAAGGACTCATAGTTATTAGAACTACTACTACTACTACTACTACTACTACTACTACTACTACTACTACTACTACTACTACTACTACTACTACTACTACTACTACTACTACTACTACTACTACTACTACTACTACTACTACCACTACTACCACTACTACCACTACTACCACTACTACCACTACTACCACTACTACCACTACCACTACTACCACTACTACCACTACTACTACTACTACTACTACTACTACTACTACTACTACTACTACTACTACTACTACTACTACTACTACTACTACTACTACTACTACTACTACTACTACTACTACTACTACTACTACTACTACTACTGTATTAAATAATTTGGCCATGCTGGGCAACCCTGTAATGACTTCTTTTGGTTCTACTGTTACTTCTACTAGCATGCCTCAGTCTGCTCCCAATGAGAGGACCAGGATATGTAATCTTGCTACTTAAATTTTAATAAATGTTTCTCCTTTGACAAAAAAACCTTTTCCCTAAAGGTTTCCAATTCTTTTCCACACAAAAAGTAATATTTACGTATGTTTAGAGTATATGTTGTCAAATGCTGATAGGTTCAAAATGTGAGGCGAAAAATGCAAAGAAAAAATAAATCAATTAAACAATATTCGATTAATTATTATATTTTATCCACTCAAATTTATGGGAGACATTGTGACAAAAAAGGGTAACTGATTCATAAGGTTAGTGTTATATTAGTTTTTATAGGTGTATAATTTTACTATTATTTGTTAATCTATATAAGCTTCTAAAATGAGTTAACAAGACCATCTTTGTTGCTTAAAGTGCATAAATCACATTTATGAAACACAACATATAAATTACATTTATGTTCCATAAATGTAATTTATAAATCACATTGATAAAATGCAATTAATAAATTGCCAAATAAATTTTAAATTATTTATGCTAGAATAGTATATTTTAATGCTAACAATGAAACCAACATAAATCAGCTAAATTAATGGATAATGCTAGAAATATCTCTCTATTTCTTTTTTGCGGTACTTTTATCTACCAAAAAGTAGATAAACAACATGGTAAGGATAAAGTTTGTAGTAGACTTGATAGAGCTTTTGGAATTATTGAATGGATGATGCAGTGGGACATGTTTACACTGAATATGGTCTTCCCTTTATCTCCGACCATTCACCCATGATCTTGCAGCTACACTCAACTTCAAAGTATGAGAAAATTCCGTTTAGATTCTTTAATATTTGGGCTGAGCATGAAAATTTTATCTCCACAGTGGAAGGGGTTCGGAAACAACCTTATGCAAGTTGTTAGATGAAGAATATTGAGTTAAAGTTGAAGGATCTCAAACCAATTTTCAGAACTCTGAATAATTCAAAGCCATTAGTTTGAAGATTGAACAAGCCAGAGGGAAGCTAAATAGTATACAGGAGATGATCACTACAACATGGAATGATACACTACTTGAAAGGGAGAGGACTGTATTGCAAAACCTGAAAAATGGTCTTTTATAGAGGAAAATGTCCTTAAGCATAAATCTAGAGCAAAGTGGATCATACTTGGAGACTCAAACACTAAGTATTTCGCAGCTGTCATGAAAGAAAAGGAACAAGAGGAAACAACTTACAGAAATTGTCTCTCACATGAGATAAGTTAATCCATTCTAAAAGCATAAAAATGAGATTATAGAGTTCTACAAATCTATAATAGAATCATCAACACACTCTTTATCTACAATCAATAGGTTGATTATGAGGAATATCCTAGTACTATCACAACAACAAAAACTTGATTTGTTTGCAGAGGTTACTAATCAAGAAATATATAATGGATTGTGTTCTATTGACAATGAAAAGGCTCTAGGTATTGATGGTTACAATACTTACTTCTTTAAGAAAGCCTAGGATATCATCAAAGAGAACATCCTTCAAGTTGTGAAAGAGCTTTTTGTTACTGGGAGGTAGTACAAAGCTGTTAATTGCACTACTATCACGCTCATGCCTAAAATATCCGATCCTAATATAGTAAAAGACTTCCGACCAATTACCTGTTGTACGATGCTATACAAACTTATATCTAAAGTGTTGGAAGTCAGACTATAAAAAGTTATTGCTTCTGTCATATGTTATGCACATGTTGGGTTTATCCCTAGTAGAAAAATTGCTGATAACATTATATTTGCGCATGAACTTGTATAGACATATATAAGGAAGCATATTTTTTACAGATGCATGATTAAGATTAATCTCCATAAGGCTTATGATTATATCAAGTGGATTTTTTTGGAACATGTTATATTAGAACTGGGATTCCCTGTGTGATTTGTAGGATGAATAATGAAATGTGTTAAAGTTGTCAATTATACTATTATGATAAATGGTGAATCTATTCCACCTTTTGATGCTGCAAAGGGAATGAGATAGGGAGACCCCTTCTCTCCCTTTTATTTGAAATAGTTATGGAGTACCTTAGTAGAAGCCTCAATGGTCTCAAAGAAGTTAAAGAATTCAAGTTCTACCCCAGATGTGCCAAACTAGGGATTAACACCTCATTTATGCAGATAACCTACTGTTATTTGCTAGAGATGATCTCCCATCAATCACTGCTATTCAAAGATGCTTCATGCAGATTTTTCAAGTGTCGGGACTATAAGCCAATCTAGAAAAAAATTCTGTCTACTTTGGTAGGATCTCTCAAGTTGTGAGAGAGAGTATTCTGCAGCACTTCGGGTATATACTGGGGAATTACCTTTCAAATATTTAGGTATCCTATTTTTAACAAAGAAGCTATCACTGGTGCAATGGAAACCATTAATTGAGAAGATAGTTGCCAAGATCTCTTCTTAGACAGCAAAGAAACCATCATATGCTTGTAAGGATGGACATTCGGTACTTCGATTCAGTATTAAGAATTTCAGTTCAGTATTTCGGTATTCGGTTTATCAATTGTGTATACCAAATACCATAATAAAATATTTCGGTACGGTTTGGTATTTATTATTTTGGTTCCGATTTAAACCAAATCTTGACTATCTTCCCCACTCCATTAACTAATGTAATCTATGTTGACCATTGTGCTAACATATGACTATGTTCTTTTTAACGCAGGGTTACTTCATTAGGAGTCTATCAAAAGTAGTTTACATTTCAGAAGTTGTTGTAGCCTTTTCAAATAAATTATCATGCTATGTTATTGATAACTAGGGATTCTAGTCTATTTTATACTCCTTTTTGCTTAAGTTTTGGACTAAAAATGTATAGAAGTAATCTCGAAAGCTTACATGTTGGGCTTGTTTGCAGGGTTTGGTCAAAAAGGTGACAAGTAGTCAAAATCAGCTGAAAAAGGAGTGAAACCTGCATAAGTACTAAGAACAAGTCAAGGCACTGCTATAGCATAAAGTCCACTGCAACCGCAACAGACCCACCGCGGACGCAAACCATTTAGTGCGGTCCGCGGTGGATAAGTTCAAAGAAGTGCACTTTTGGGGCTTCAAGTAGTACGGTTCACGGAGGATTTCTTGCGGCCGTAATCCATTTTATGCGGTCCGTGGAGAGGGGATTTAGAGAACTGGGAGTTTTGAAGATAGAAGTCATTGCGGTCCGCAGTCAATTTTTTCCGGACCGCAGTGAAGCCACCGCGGTCGCAATGCATTTTATACGGACCGCGGTGGCCAGATTCAGAGACTCAGAATTAAATCCAAAAAGCTTCACCGCGGCTGCGGTGCATTTTCCGCGGTACCTCCGTCAGGGGCATTTTTGTCCATAAAATTTAGCCTTGTATAAAATAGTTCTTTTTATGATTTTTAGGGTATCTAATTCGTAGCTGAGCACGTGAAGGCCGTTTTGGACCTATTTTGAGTAATTTTGTGGCTAGTTCAACATTGAATCTTTAATTCTTAGCTTTTAAACATATTATATGGGTTATTCTTCATCTAATTATCTGTTTTCTTCTATTATTATGAGTAGTTAGACCCACTAGCTAAGGTTGTGGCTCAATCCTAGTATGGGTATTTGATGGATCTTTTGTTTTAAGGCTTAGATGTTTATGAGTGTTTTATATTTGGACTGATTTGTGTTTTCCATGTTGAATTAGTGGTTGCAAATACTAATTTGTGCGTTTTTGACTTGGGCTCTTCTTGAGAAAGAGAGCTTGAGTCTAGGAAAATTAGTCCAACAAGGAATTGGGTTGTATTCAAGAGAATGATAGCCTCAATTAAAAGGTTAAACCTAGAGATAGTAATACCCGACTTGAGCCTATATTGCTTGCACAATTTTGATACCCAATTGGTCTTGAGAAAGTCAATTAGGGCAAAGTCACTCAAGCTACCAAGAGGTATACAGTGAGTAGTTTCGTGCATTGCCTATATTGCAATCCTCAACATAACAACTTTGCCTTAAGCTTTAGATCCCGTCAAGTACTCACCTAGGAGAAAGTCACTTCGCTAGTGCCTTTTTAACCATTTAGAAAAACCTTACAAATGTATACTTAGTTTAATTTCATATATTATTAACATAAAATTAGAAGTAACAAACAAACAAATATGATTGGAAGTGTAATTAAAAGCACTGCGTACTGCTAGTTTAGATAGGAATTCAAATCCTAATCAATCTAGTTTCCAATGGATTCAATCCCGACCATTTCGGGTAAAAGCTGGATCGATCGCTCTTGCCATTTTGTAGTGGTGTAGGGTTGGACCCGATCACGTTTTGGCACAGTTGCCGGGGAGCTAATGGTTTTGGCTATCTATCTAAATAATTTTGTGTATTGTTTTTTTTCTTCTATGTTACTAATTTGTGTGTGTCGCAAACTTAGGTACAAAATGGCGGCAAACAACGCACCTCTTGGAGATCTCCAACTGGGGGAGGAGGTAGATGACAATATTGATGATGAGGTTCCTATAGTGCCTCAATCTCAAAGGAGAGGCCGCTAGGCCAATGATAATGTTCCAGACCCTCCCTCGCCACCTCTAAGAGTTGCTTCTCGGGTGCTTCCAAACAAAGGATATGCTAGTGCAATTGTCCCACCCTAGATCCGGGCGGGCAATTTCCAAATTACAAATGTGATGCTGACTTTGTTGGAGCAGCGAGGGTATTTCACAGGTGCTTTCCATCAAAATGCATATAAACATCTCAAGGGTTTTATGGATACGTGTTGGGAAAGCAAGCAAACAAATGTGTTAGAGGATGCGTTGCGGTTGATATTATTCCCTTTCTTACTTAGAGGGAAAGCTTTGGACTGGCTCGAAAGGCTTCCCAACCATTCTATCACTATATGGGATGAGTTGGCCGATAAGTTTATAGCCAAGTTTTTCTCAACGGGACATATGGCAGCTTTGAGGGATGAAATCTTAGCATTCAAAGAGGAACCAAATGAATCCCTTCACGAAATCTGGAATCGATATAGAACTATGGTCAAGGAATTCCCCAACAATGATATGACTGAGGCAATGATTCAACAGACATTTTATCGGAGTATAAACATGACCAATCAGTGTGTGGTGAACCAGTTAGTAGGGGTAATTTCATGAAGCTGCCTTATGCTGAGGCTTGTGACATTCTTGATGAGATGGCTGACACGTCCTCCGCTTGGCAAAGTAGAGCTAATGTGCCACAGGGTAACCCCACGGTCATTCACTTGCACAAAGATCTCCATGATCATGGGTAGGCAATAGCAGAGCTGACAACAATAATGAACCAGCTAGCAAAGGCACAATTACAGCAGGTTCAAAATCCATGACAGGTAAATGCTATGGAGAGTGTCAACATGTTAGTGAACAAAAGAAGACAAAGAGGTCAACAGAACCAAGGGGGTTTAGATCATTATGACCAAGATAGTGGTGGATTCCAAGATGATGGGTATGATGAGCAAAATGAAGAAGTGCAATATGTGAACAATTATCAGGGCCAAAGGGGCAATTCTTCTAACCAACAACAATGGAGGCCCCAAAGCAATTGGGGAAATCAACAACAAGGGAATAGTTATTGGGGGAACAACAACCAAAATGCAAATTGGGGCAACCAGAACAATAATCAGAACAATCAGGGTAATTAGAGTGGAAACAACAACAACTGGGGTGGAAACAACAACCAGGGTGGTTGGAACAATGGAAACCAAGGAAATCGGGGGAAAGGCTTTCAAAGGCCCCAATGTATCAACAACCAAACAATCCACCCCCATTTCCATCCCAAGGTTTCCAACAATGAAATGGGGAAAATCGAAATGATGTTTGAACAGATGATGAAAAAGAATGTTGACTCGGATGCCCAGTTGGCTTTCACAATACTTCAATCAGAAACTTGGAGGTTCAATTAGGCCAAATCTTAAAATCCTTGAATACTCTCCCTAAGGGGGCTCTACCTAGTGATACGGTAGTCAAACCGAAGGGTGGAAATAATTCCGGGCATGTAATGGCGCTAACTGCAGGAAGTGGATGAGGCAGTGATGTGAATGCCTCCAAACAAAAATAAATTTTAAGTGATGAAGTTGAGTTTCAAGAGGATGAGATCCCTTTAGTGGTTGAAAATGTTACTGATGAGAATGTGAATGAGGAAGTGAGGATTGATATCCAAGATGTCGAGGTGGAAACTCAGAATGACGTAAACCTGTCTAGGGAACACATAATAGACATGCCAGAAACAGTTGTGCCTAAAGCCAAGGCTCCTTTGCCATGGCCACCTCCACCTTATCCTCAAAGGCTTGTGAAGCAAAAAAATGAGAACCAGTTTAAGAAGTTCATTGACATGATGAAGAGCTTATCAATTAATGTGACGTTGGTGGAGGCTCTAGAACAAATGTCAGAGTACGCCAAATTCATGAAAGACTTGGTGACAAAGAAAAGATCTATGGATTGTGAAACTATCAAGATGACCCACTAAGTTAGTGCAATAGTGCACTCAATGGCTCCGAAGCTAGAAGATCCCGGTGCTTTCACCATTCCTTGCACCATTAGAAGTGCAGACTTTGCAAAAGCTCTATGTGATTTGGGGGCAAGTATCAACTTGATGTCCTACTCAGTTTTCAAGACTTTGGGTATTGGGCAACCGAGGCCGGCCTCCATGAGATTGCAAATGGCGTATAGAACAATGAAGAGACCATTGGGTATAATTGATGATGTTCTTGTTCGGGTGGACAAGTTCATTTTGCTATCTGATTTTGTGATCTTGGATTGTGAGGTGGATTATGAAGTTCCGATTATATTGGGAAGACTTTCCTTGCAACTACGAAGGCCTTAGTTGATGTAAAAGCAGGGGAACTCACCTTCCGGGTGGGTGATGAGAAAGTGGTCTTTCATGTGTGCAAGTCAATGAAGCAGCCCAACAGTTTTGAAGTATGCTCTTTTGTGGATCTTGTCATGGCAGTGATAGTTGATGATACTAGTGCAATGATCAATGTGGGGGACCCTCTAGAGGCAGTATTGTTGAATGTTGATGTAAATGAGGATGAAGGCTGAGTGGAGTGTGTCAATGCTTTACATTGAATGGGCTTTTACTCTTATGAGCCTCGGAAACTCTCTTTGGATCTTGAGAATAGGAAGACTCCACCAACAAAGCCCTCAATCTAGGAACCTCTGGTGTTGGAGTTGAAGCTATTTCCTCCACACCTCAGGTATGAATTTTTAGGCCCTAGTTCAACTTTGCTAGTTATTCTTTCCTCTTGTCTTACTAACATGCAGGTAGATGCCACATTGGGCGTGCTCCAAAAATGGAAGAAGGAAATTGAATGGATCTTAGCTGATATTCGGGGAATAAGCCCCGCCTTTTTGTATGCATAAGATTATTCTTGAAGATGATGCAAATCCCTCCTTGGAACATCAAAGGAGTTTGAATGAGGCAATGCAAGAAATTGTGAAAAAGGAGGTGATCAAGTGGTTGGATTACAGGGTTGTGTACCCCATCTCTAATAGCTCTTGGACTTCGCTGGTGCAATGTGTGCCAAAGAAGGGTGGTATGACCGTGGTTACCAATGCGCAAAATAAGTTGATTACTACCAGGACTGTCACCGGGTGGAGGGTGTGCATGGACTACCGCAAGTTGAATAAAGTGACCCACAAGGATCACTTTCCATTGCCTTTTCTTGATCAGATACTAGACAGACTTGCTGGGTGTGCCTTCTACTGTTTCTTGGATGGGTATTATGCGTACAACCAAATTTTGATTACTCCAGAAGATCAAGAGAAGACCACCTTCACTTGTCCATATAGTACCTTTTCCTTTTCTAGGATGCTTTTTGGGTTGTGTAATGCACCGGCTACATTCCAGCGGTGTATGATGGCTATATTCACCGACATGGTGGAAGATATTTTGGAGGTGTTCATGGATGACTTCAATGTTGTGGGTGACTCGTTTGATGAATGTTTGAAAAATCTTGATAGAGTGTTGGCTCGTTGTGAAGAAACCAACCTTGTGCTTAATTGGGAAAAGTGCCACTTCATAGTTGAGGAGGGCATAGTCCTTGGCCATAAAATTTCAAAGCATGGTATAGAGGTGGACAAAGCAAAAATTGAAGTGATTTCAAGGCTCCCTCCCCTACTTCAGTCAAGGGAGTTAGTTTTCTTGGGCATGCGAGGTTCTACCGGAGATTTATCAAGGACTTTTCGAAGGTAGTGAATCCCTTGTGCAAGTTATTGGAAAAATATGCCATGTTCATGTTCAATGAGGGATGTATGCAAGACTTTGAACTTCTCAAGCACAAGTTGACCACCACTCCTATTATTACCACACCCAATTGGAGCTTACCGTTTGAGATTGGGGCAGTCTTGGGTCAAAGAGTGAATAAAATATTTCATCCAGTGTACTACGCGAGCAAGACAATGAATAATGCTCAAGTGAACTACACGACGACTGAAAAAGAGCTTTTGGCTATTGTGTTCGCAATGGAGAAATTTTGACCGTATCTTATGGGTGCCAAGGCCATAGTTCATACCGATCGTGCTGCACTCCGGTACTTGATGATGAAGAAGGATTCCAAAGCTAGGCTGATGCGATGGGTCTTGTTATTTCAAGAGTTTGATTTGGATATTGTGGACCGAAAGGGTAGTGAAAACCAAGTGGCGAACCACTTGTCCCGCTTGGAGGAGGAGGGGAGGCCTCGTGATGGCCTAAAGATTAATGATTCATTTCCCGATGAGCAACTCCTTTTTGTGTCGGTGAATGGTATGCCATGGTTTGCGGACGTTGCTAATTTCCTTATGACTGGTATAATCCCGTGTGAGCTCTCTTCTAACCAAAGGAAGAAGTTCAAACAGGATAGTTTGGACTTATATTGGGATGAGCCATACTTGTTCGAGATCTGCACAGATGGTGTGATCCGAAGGTGTGTCCCAAATGAGGAGCAATTGAGTATCTTAGAGGCTTGTTATTCCTCTCCCTATGATGGTCATCACGGTGGGGCGAGGATAGCTTCAAAAGTTCTTAGTTGTGGGTTTTACTGGCCAACTTTTTACAAAGATGCAGGTAAACTTGTGAAGAAATACAACGAATGTCAAAGAGCGGGTGGAATTTCGAAGAAAGATGAGATGCCTCTAAATACTATTCTCAAAGTTGATATTTTCAATGTGTGGGGCATTGATTTCATGGGCCCATTTGTTAGTTCGTGTGGGAACACATACCTTCTAGTGGCAGTTGACTATGTTTCAAAGTGGGTTGAGGCCGTGACTTTACCCAACAACGAGGCCCGGAGTGTTGTTGCATTTCTCAAGAAGAGCATTTTTACTTCGAGCAATCATTAGTGATGGGGGGTCTCATTTTTGTAATAGAGCTTTTGACACTTTGATTGCAAAGTATGGTGTCAATCACAAAGTTTCTACCCCTTATCATCCTCTGGCGAGTGGCCAAGTTGAAGTCTCAAATAGGGAAATCAAAAGTATATTGTCAAAGACGGTCAATGCAAATAGGACCAATTGGTCAAAGAAATTGGATGATGCTCTATGGACTTATAGGACTGCTTACAAGACTCCGATTGGTATGTCTCCGTACCGATTGGTGCTTTGGAAAGCTTGCCATCTACCTATTGAGTTAGAGCATAAGGCTATATGGGCTTTGAGGAAGCTGAATCTTGAATGGGATGTGGCAGCAAATCTTCGTGTGGAGAAGCTTAATGAACTTGATGAATTTCGATTCCATGCCTACTCTAGTTCGTCCTTGTACAAGGACAAGATGAAGTACCTTCATGATAAGTATGCTCGTGGCAAGGAGTTCAAAGTAGGTGATTTGGTTCTCTTGTTCAATTCTCGATTACGTCTGTTTTCGGGAAAGCTTAAGTCAAAATAGAGTGGACCTTTTGAAGTGGTATTTGTGACTCTGTTTGGTGCAATTGACTTGAAAAACAAAAATGGGGAGGTCTTCAGAGTCAATGGGCACAGAGTCAAGCACTACCTTGGCAAGATTGATGATAGCCACGTGGTGGCACTGATCCATCTAAAGCAATTTGATGGTAACCTGCGCCGTGCCGCGACGTTAAATCAGGTGCTTCTTGGGAGGCAACCCATGTGTCTTTCTTTTCGTTGTTCTTTGATTTTCTTTTTAGTATAGGATTTGCTTTTGATCTAACTAGTTGTGAGATGTGTGTAGGATTGTTTTGATGTAGTGCAGGATCAAATTGGAAAAATGATGCACTCTCTGAAGTTTGGACTACGGCCGCAATGCATTTTTCGCGGCCGCAATGGCCTTGTTGAGGGGGCAAAATTTCATTGCGGTTCGCAGTGTTGGATGGTAAAAACTGGAGATTCTCTAAAGATTGTCACTGCGGCCGCAATGCATTTTATGCGGTCCGCGGTGCCCTACCGCGGCCACAGAGCATTTCTTGCGGTCCGCCGTGCCATCCTTTTCCAGTGATTCATGTGTTTCAGTACTGCGGTCTGCGATGCATTTTTTGCAGACCGCGGTAGGTAGGTAACATGGGCCTCAGGTCCTTTTTCTATAAATAGGACCTCAGGCCTTCTTTTACACTTTTCGATCATTTGCTTCCCAAATAGAAACAATTACTGTTCATCAAGCCCTAACTACGCAAATTCAATCCCTGATCCTCATTCATCTTTACTGCATCTCATTACTGGTACTTTTAATCTTTCCCTAGTTTTTAACTTTGTTTTATTTTCTTCTAATTAGTTAGTTGTACTTCTTTTTCTTCCCTTTTCTTTCAATTTTTAGTATAAGGTTACATAATGCTATGTAGATTAGGGTTAATTAGCTAAAAATGATGATTCGCTACCTAGGGGATTAATAATATGTGAATTTAGGCTAAAAATGAAAAAAGTTGAAACCCTAGGTTGATGTTGCTGAGTATGGCTTACCGCGGTCCGCGGTGGATTTCTTGCGATCCGCAGTGCCTTTTTGTGGTCCGCGACAGTAAAACTTCAGAGAGGTAAAGATTAAGGACCGCGACCGCGATTGACTTTTCGCGGTCCGCGGTGCCTTACCGTGGCCACACAGCATTTCTTGCGGTCCGCGGTGCCTGGAATCAGGGAGTGGGTATTCTGACCCCCACCTCAATGCGGACCGCAGTGCCATTTTGTGCGGTTCACAGTGGTCCCTTTGCGGCCGCACTACTTTTTATGCGGTCCGCAGTCAACTGCTTTCAATTATAGTCTTTATTGTCTCATCTGATACTATGATACTAACCAAAACTGAATGAATTCTCCTTGTAGATAATGGTTAAATCACAAGGCAGAGGTGAAAAACAGAAAGGCAAAGGAGATTCCTCATGGGGTAGAGGACGAGGTATGATCAAATTGACCCCCCAAGTCCGACAGGCAATTAAGGACACCAGAAAGCCAATAAAGACTGCAGATAGAGCTACTTCCCATTTAGAGAGAAGTGAGTATTTGCCCTCCTGGGAGGCATCTAACTCTGATTCAATGCCGAAATATATTCCTAACCGGCCGGAGAGGCATAGATTGAGAGATGTGCCCACACCTCCGGGCTCTCCTACTGCTCAAGCTTCAGTTCAAATTTCTTCTAAGTCGTCTGAGGGATCAGCTGAGAGTAGTGACAGTGCAACATCTGCTTCACCTACTGGTTTATCACCTAGAGAGGATCACGTTGACGATGAGGTTCCGGATGAAGAGGGAGGGGGTGTGCCACAACCCGGGGGTGTGGAGAGAACTAGAAACCTCGAGGTGTGTAAAAGAAGATTTGTCAGTGAGATTGCTTACCACAAATTCTGAGAGTGGTGGCCCGAGAGGAAGTTGATACTTGAACGGAGATTCATTGACAAAGATCTTCTACCTCACAACCCTAATGTGCAGAGGGAATTCAGAGAGAGGCCGGGATGGGAATATTTTTCAAGCAACGTTGAGGAGGCAAATGAGCACCTAGTCAAGGAGTTCTACGCTAATGTTGCCCACATCAAAAAGGGCACGAAAGTGACTAAGGTGCGGAATTTGACAGTGAAGTTTGATGGGAAGACAATCAATGACTACCTGGGCTTTCCGGAGGAAGATGAAACATTATACTTAGAAAAGGTAGCATTGGATGAGGCAGCCAACCGTGGTTAGCAGAGTACTTGGCACTCCCAGGTACCACCCCAGCATGGTTGACAGCAGGAGTCCAAATTTTGAGGAGAACCTTGAACTTCGAGGCAAAAGGGTAGGAGACCTTTGTTTGCAACAGACTAGACCCCACCACTCATGACAACTCTCTTCCTATCTCCCGGGCAGTATTGGTTGCTTCTATCATGGCGGGGTATCAAATCAACATCGGGAATGTTATGTCCAGGGTGATCACCAGGGTGGTGAAAGAAGGTGATAGATCCTATCCCTTCCCAAATTTCCTGACAATGTACTTTGAGGACCAAGATGTGGAGAAAAGGAAGGTGGAGCCCAAGATGCCTTTCTCCTGGTACAGCCTAAAGGGTGATGACACCCCCCAAAGGCAAAGATCCTAAAGGCAAAGCCACTGATTCTACTG
The DNA here is from genome assembly GCF_000715075.1 of Nicotiana tabacum. Classification (NCBI taxonomy): domain Eukaryota; kingdom Viridiplantae; phylum Streptophyta; class Magnoliopsida; order Solanales; family Solanaceae; genus Nicotiana; species Nicotiana tabacum. The sequence continues at coordinate 110,129,773 of NC_134087.1, read as the reverse complement.
GCCAGTTTGAAGAGCCAATAGTGGTAGTCCCTTCTTCTCAACCACCCATAGCCATACCAGATACTGCCCCAGGACTCTCTACTTCCACCGCTCCAAATATCCGCTCATCCTCAACTTACCCATTGACTGCCCATCGTTTGAGCCAAACCCTTGCCAGTATCAACAACTGGATGCAAACATCTACTTCTAAGCTGTTTGTTTTTTCTAGCTCGGTGGAAGCCCAGTCCGTACCCCCACAGCCACAGGTTCCAGCCTCAGTGGAGGAACTCTCAAGGAGCTTTTGGACAACCAGAAGAAGCTCCTGGATAACCAGCAGTTGATATTGGAGGCTGTAGGTACTCATGGGAAATCATTGAAGGAGCTCACAAAAGAAACGAAGAAGCTGAGAAAGACTTGAGCATCAAAGGAGTATATAAAGGAGTTAAGGGTAGAAGTGGAGAAGATGAGGGCTGCTAATCACTTGCCTTTGGACCTACTATTGCATGATTCGATTCCAGCAGTCTAGCCTAAGCCAGAGTAGGAGATGGAGAGGGAACCAAAGAGGAGGAGAGTGATCCCGCAGACTGCTGATGTAGTGATTGAGTTGGAGGAGCCGCAGGGAGGTTCCTCTAGCCAGCCTCAAGCCTAAATCAGCCTCAGGTCCTAGTGCAGGCATATGATACCGGGATTCGGTCACAGGTTCCCGAGTAGTCACAGGACCTAGGGACCCAGGCTCATGATCCCATGTAGACAGAGGGCCAATAGGGAGTTTCTCTTTACTCTCTAACTTTCTTGAGCTATTTTTGGTTAGTTAGCATTGAGGACAATGCTAGCTTTCATTTGAGGGGGTAGCCCTATTTTGGTGATATTGGATTGTAAATATGATACTATTTTGCTTTTTTCACTTTTAGTATGTATATAATTTTACAAGTTTATTTCACTTTTCGTACTTTGCAACCTTGGTCTGTATATAAAGTTACTTTTTGATGTATATATTTATTCCCCCTTATGTATATTCATCTAAATCCCCTATTGTACATATTCATTTTACTTTCCGCTTTTTTTTTTAAAGCTTCTTACTTCATTTTCGTAGCTTCTTATTTTGAGTTTTGCATGCAATAAGCCTTTAGTTTTCTTAATGCCACGGTTCTTTCCAAAGGTAGAATTTGTGTGAACCGGGTGGTTGTTCCCGATGATGGATGACATGACAACCTTATTAAGGGTTTGAGTATGTTTTTCTTTTTTGTTTTTGTGTAAATAGTAGCTAACGAGTAATAGTGCCTCAAACAAAGCTTCACTTGGGCCTAACATATTTGCCTTTGATCTTATGGTCCAAAACAAATTGTTGTGTATAGAATGGTGAAAATTGTGACCTTAAGACTTTTGTGTCGACCGATAATCATCAAGTATTTTTCGGGACCATTTGTGTTGCTCAAATCTTAGCTAAGGTTGTTGTGGGCCCCCGACTCTGGCCCTTTAGTAATCCTATAGCTTGTACAACAACAACAACCCAGAATAGTCCCACTAGTGGGGTCTGGGGAGGGTAGTGTGTACGCAGAAAAAGTGGGGGTTGCTTACAATCCTATAGCTTGTGGTGAGAATTTGAATTGCAAGTCCAAGTCCCGTGCCATTAGTCTAGAACTTGCCCTAAATGTTTGTCTAGGCGAAATTCTAAGTGTAGTTTGACTTGAGAGGTGATTATAGGCTCTCCTTGATCCAAATGATATCTTGAAAACTTCCATAGCCTACAAATGATAATATCCCTAGTCAACCCTTTTGAGCCGTAACCCTTTTTCTTTTAAAGACCTTGATACAAGCCTTTACCCATTCTAAAAAGACCCTCTCTTGGCACCTGATCTTTCCTTAGCATAAGGCAAAAGCATAAGTTTGGAGGGGGAGACGAGGAATGCAACAAAGTGGTAAAAGGTACAAAATGAAGAAAATGAAAGGCACAAAGAAAAAGAAAAAAAATCAAAAAGAGTGAACAATGTAGAAGAAATAAAGGGATTCAATAAAAGTAAAGAGATGAAAGGTGTGGAAAGTTTAGAAAAAAAAGAAAAGAAAAGGGTTTAAAATAAACAAGAAAGAGTGATAGTGTGTCTCTCTAATCCCTAAGAAAGAAGTAAATGACTCAAAAAGTCAAGAGAATGTGTGCCAAAAATGAAGCAAAGGAAGTGCTTAAGGGAAGATGGAACCTACTTAGACCAAATATTTCCTACCCTGAACTAAAAACCTTCACTATATCTCCACAAAAGTCCTATATGATCTTGAGTTGAATGAAGCTTACATTAGTGGTGACTCACATAAGGGGCAAGCTTATGGTACTTAGAGCCGGACTTGTGACCTTTCTTTGAGAGAGATGAGTGTGTTTTCCACAATTCTCATTCTGAGTGCTACAACATAAAAGTGAGGTTTGCTTAGGTAAAGTTGATGATGTATGAGTTTGGGTTCTACAATGACCAAAGTAGTAGAAAGAGTTTCCTTGATAAGTTGAGTCAACTCTTGATGCTCTTGTGTCGCACTAAAACCATGGTGCTTGAAAGGTTGAATGTTGTTAATGATTCATTTGATTTGAGGGCAATTGTTAGTCCCAATTGATGCTATATGAGGTCACTTTAGGTCAGCCGAATTTTCTTGGTATTACTCTTAAGGAGGTGGGAATTACTTTGTTTGCTTGAGGACAAGCAAAATCTTAAGTTTGGGGGAGTTGATAACTAGGGATTCTAGTCTATTTTATACTTCTTTTTGCTTGAGTTTCGGACTAAAAATGTATACAAGTAATCCCGAAAGCTTACATGTTGTGCTTGTTTGTAGGGTTTGGCCAAAAAGGTGATAAGTAGTCAAAACCAGCTCAAAAAGGAGTGAAACTTGCACAAGTACCAAGAATAAGTCAAGGCACTGCTGTAGCATAAAATCCACTGCAGCCGCAACAAACCCACCGCAGCCGTAGACCATTTCGAAGATGGAAGCCATTGCAGTCCGCGGTCTATTTTGTGCGGACCGCAGTGAAGCCACCGCGACCGCGGTGCATTTTTCGCGGTCCGTGGTACCTCCATCAGGGGTATTTTTGTCCAAAAAATTCATCCTTATTTAAATAGTTCTTTTTTAGATTTTTTGGGTATCTAATTCGTAGCTGAGCACGTGAAGGCCGTTTTGGACCTATTTTGGGTAATTTTGTGGCTAGTTCAACATTGAATCTTTAATTCTTAGCTTGTAAACATATTATATGGGTTATTCTTCATCTAATTATCTATTTTCTTCTATTATTATGAGTAGCTAGACCCATTAGCTAGGGTTGTGGCTCAACCCTAGTGTGGGTATTCGATTGGTCTTTTATTTTAAGGCTTAGATATTTATGGGCGTTTGATATTTGGACTGATTTGTGTTTTCCATGTTGAATTAATGGTTACAAACACTAATTTGTGCCTTTATGACTTGGGATCTTCTTGAGAAAGAGAGCTTGAGTTTAGGAAAATCAGTCCAACAAGGAATTGGGGTGTATTCAAGAGATTGATAGCCCCAATTAAAGGGTTAAACCTAGATATAGTAATACCCGACTTGAGCATATATTGCTTGCACAATTTTGACACACAATTGGTCTTGAGAAAGTCAATTAGGTCAAAGTTACTCAAGCTACCGAGAGGTATAGAGTGAGTAGTTCTGTGCATTGGCTATATCGCAATTCCCAACATAACAACTTTGCCTTAGGCTTTAGATCCCGTCAAGTACTCACCTAGGAGAAAGTCACTTCCCTAGTGTCTTTTTAACCATTTAGAAAAACCTTACAAGCATTCATACTTAGTTTAATTTCGCATATCATAAGCATAAAATTAGAAGTAACAAACAAACAAATATGATTGGAAGTATAATTAAAAGCATTACGCACTGCTAGTTTAGATAGGAATCCAAATCCCAGTTAATCTAGCTCCCTGTGGATTCGATCCCGGCCATCTCGGGTAAAAGCTGCATCGATCGCTCTTGCCACTTTGTAGTGGTGTAGGGTTGGACCCGATCAGTTATGAGTCTTCTACTTATTCAAATTTGTAGCTCTTCGGGTTGAAAAGATACGTTTTAACTTTTGAAACCAATAAAAATAGTATTACTTACTAGCATTTGACTAAAAATGGAGGCAATGCAAGGGAAGCATATTAAAATACCATTTGCTAATACAAGAGAAATATTTGCACCGAGTATTACAACTTACACGTAAAAAGAAACAACTCCTTTGATGCCTCGAGTATAAAGCCATACTTTATCCTAAGGCAAAAAGAAGGATACTTGAACAATCCATTCAAGCTCAATGCCGAAAATAGTTGACTGTCTGCACACTTTTCATCTCTGCTTCAAGATTTCTGGAAGTTCTTAATCTGCTTGGTGGAAGCTTGCTAAAGCCTAAGGGTAAGGAATTAGGGAATTAGGTGTTTTGGACTTTTGAGGTGTGGGCTTAAGGTTATTGGTCTAAAAAATAAAAATAAAGTTGGGCTTGAACTAAACTATTTCGGTATACCGAAATACCAAAATATCAAAAATCCAATACCGTATACCGAACCAAATTACCAAAATGCCTAAATTTCTATATCGAAATAAACTGAAATACCGAAAAAACCGAAACTGAAATACCAAATTAATTCGATTCTGTTCGGAATTTAGTTTTTCGGATTTTATGCCCATCCTTACATGCTGGTGTAATGACCTGACCGGTCGTTCTACTTTTTAGATCCCCGTTCCCCTAAATAAGATTCCCCGTATGTGCTTTTAGTATTTTATGACTTGAAGAGGTAGTTCATTTGGGATTTGGAAGGGTTCGAGTTGAAATCAGAATACCTGATTCCTTAGTTTGGCCTTAAAAGGCTAAGTTTGACTTCGGTCAATGTTTTAAGTAAATGACCTAAGAATCGGGATTTGATGGTTACAATAGGTTTGTATGATGATTCGGACTTTGTCATATGTTCGGATCGGGTTTTGGATGGCCTGGGAGCATTTCGGCGCTTAATATTAAAAGTTGGCATTTTGGGTGAATTTCATAAGTTTGGGTTGAAGTGTATTTTTTATGTTATCGATGTCCATTTGGGATTCTAAGCCTGGTAATAGCTCTGTATGGTAATTCTGGTCTAAGAAGCATATCTGGATATGGATTTGGAGGTCTATAGGTCATTTCGGGGTTATTTGGCGAAAGTTGAAAATTTGAAGGTTTTTTGGAAGTTTGATCGGGAGTGGACCTTTTGATATTAGGTTCGGATTACGATCCTGGAAGTTGGAGTAGTTTCGTTATTTCATTTATAACGTGCACGCAAAATTTGGCGTCATTCTGAGTTGATTTGATAGGAATCAGACACGTGGAAGTATTTTTAGAAGTTTTTGGGTTTCATGATTTAATCCATGTGTTTTGGTGTCCGATTCATAATTTTAGATGTTATTTCGGTGTTTCGGTTGTGTGAGCAGGTTCATATGATATTTTTAGACTTGTGTGAATGTTTGGTGTCGAGCCCCGAGGGATCAGGTGAGTTTCAGACGCGTTCGAAAGGGTGGAAGGACTTCAGTTTTTCTGGTTTTTTGGGCTGGTGTTGCTGGTCTCGAAAATGAGAAGTTTTGATCGCATTTGCGAGCTCGTATTTGCGAGGTACCAATCACATTTGCAAAGTTGGGAAGGCACTGAGGGTTTCGCATTTGCAAAGATTCTGCCGCTTTTGCGAACTGTCCCTCTTTGCATTTGCGAAGTTTTTGGTCGCATTTGCGACAATAGTAAAGATGGCCAACCTTCACATTTGCGATGGTTTTGTCGCATTTGTGAACAAGGTATGGAAAATGCGTCACCTACGACCTGTGCAACAACTTTTATTGGAGGACTTAGCTTTATTTCCCTCATTTCCCACTTAGTCTTAGATGATTTTGAGAGCATTTTTGGGAGGGGTTCCATCAACATCAAGAGTTTCGAGCCATTTGGCACTGGTTAAGGATTTAAAGCACATTTGTGGACATGAAGTGAACTTGAGAACAAGGTAGGTCTCTTTTCTAACCTTGTAAGAGAGAACTCATCCCCTTAGGTGTGTTTTGTCGTAAATTACTGGTGTGGGGAGCTACATACGCACTAGGTGATGAGAGTCCATGCGTAGCTATATTCCATGATGATGATAGAGTATTCTTAGGTTTACACCATGCCTTGTTGACACCGTTATTTGATTATGATTATTAATTACCTTGAATAGAGTTGAGATTGAGGATTTCAAGATTTAAAAGTTTCCAATTTAGATTTCTTATTGTTGGAAAGAATTGAAGGATATTATGAAAACTTTGAGAAATCTATGTTCACTCGCGTCGCAAGTATTTTCCACGAGAGAGGTAAATTCCACTACTCTCATGGGAGCGGACCGTTCACTTCGGCAAGTTAATAGATGCATCTATGGTTCGTGCCATTTGACCCTCGGCAGTGCACACAGTATATGTATATATTTTTTCGATCGAGCCGTACATCCTCGACATAATTCGTACGTAATAATACTTGGAGCCCAATTATATTTGATATCGTTTTATTGGCTTGAGAGGTTAAATGGTTAAATGATGGAAAAAATGATTTGGGATTTACTATCAGTGAAAGAATTGTTTATTTATTTATTGTTATTATGTTTTCATTATCATTATTTAGCCCACGCTTATTTAAAATTTTGATATTTTATTGTTAGCCTATAGTAAGTGGCAAAGTCAACCCCTCGTCACTACTTCTTCGAGGTTAGAGTAGATACTTAGGGTACTATGTTGTTTATGTACTCACGCTATACTTCTGCACTACCCGTGCAGGATTTGAGGCAGGTGCAGCTAGTTATCATCTCGACGCAGACTCCGGGTTACCTCGAGACTTTGAGGTGAGCTGCTTATTGAGCCTGTTCTGCAGCACCCGAAGTTTTTTTTTTCCTTTTACTTTCTGTCTATTTCACTTTAGATAGTAATGTAGTATTTGTGTATATTCTACTAGTAGCTCATACACTTGTGACACTAGGTTTCGAAGATTATGCTAGTGGTCACTTGGTGATTTTTGATTAATTACTTCATCTCTTTTGCTTTTAAAATTGTCTATTTCTCATGTTATTTAATTTTTACTTCTTATTTATCCAATAACTAAAATTCAACCATTTCTAAATTGTTAAAAGAAATAATTACACGGTTAGTTCACTGTTGGCTTGCCTAGCGGTAACGTTGGGTGCCATCATGACCTGTAGGAGAAATTGGGTCGTGACAATATGGTATTAGAGCACTAGGTTCACATAGGTCTCACAAGTTATGAGCAGGCCTAATAGAGTCTTGCGGATCGGTGCAGAGACGTCCGTACTTATCTTCAAGAGGCTATAGGGTGTGAGGAAACTACTTTTTCTTCATCTCCTATCATGCAGTTGATGTTATACTAAGTGTCTTTCTCTTATTTTTTCATAGATGGTGAGAACGCACATAGCGGATGTTCCAGACCCTAGAGGAGCTGTTCCCCTATTGCTAGCGGCTGAGGCAGAGGTTGGGGGAGGGCACCAGCCTGAGGTATGGGACGAGGACATCCCAAATTTTCTCCAACTGCGCCACTAGCGGATCTAGTAGAGGATGCTATTATTGAGGAGTAGGGCGAGAGGCCTGCAACAGAGCCAATCCTAGTAGATTTCATGTTGTCACTGGGCTTCCAGGACGTCATGGGCCATATGCTATGGTTCATGGATACTATGACTCAGGCTGGTTTATTTCTAGGACCCGACTACATCGCATGCAGGAGAGGTGCACAAACCCCTACAGCTTAGGCTCCTAGGCATGCGGTTGCCGTGTATTAGTCCCCGGGCACACTACCGTGGGAGCCTATCTAGTGGCAGCAGCCATGCTTGAGCCCAGACCAGCTATGGTCAACGAGCCGCAGAAGCTATTGGACATATGGACTAGGCTACACCCTCCTATCTTCGGAGGTGAGCAACATGAGGATCCCCAGGACTTCATTGTTGGATGTTGGGACATACTGCACAACATGAGGATATTAGAGACCCACAGGGTGGATTTTACTACTTTCTAGCTGGAGGGAAAGGCCCATAAATAGTGGCAGTCTTATCCTCTTGGCAGACCAGCAGGTTCTCCTCCCTTAACTTGGGACCAGTTCACATGTACCTTTCTGGATAGGTATATTCCATCCCCTCAGAGGGAAGAGTTATGGCTTCAATTTGAGCAGCTCAAGCAAGGTTTGATGTCCGTGACCGATTATGAGGCAAGATTCTATGAGTTGTCTCACCATGCACTTATGTACTTCCTACTACTGCAGAGAGTACGGAGGTTTGTTGCGAGGATGCACTAAGGTATTTAGGCCGCTATGGCCCGAGAGGTTGAGATGGGGAGTTCTTACCAACTAGTTGTGGAGATAGCTCGGAGGATTGAGGGTTATCGTCAGTAGGGTCGAGAGCAAATTCCGATGGACAAATGGTTCCATTATTCCGGAGGGTTTAGTGGTGCCCCGTCTAGGGTAAGGGGTCAGTTTGGGAGAGGTCAGCCTAGCAGGCCCACATATCTAGTATCCCCACCTTCCCGACGTACTCAGTGTGACCTTACTTTAGCGCCATTCCAAAGAGTTCCTATCGCCCACCAGCTATTCAGGGTTCCTCCAGTGGGTATTCAGTTCATCAGGGTCAAACCTTAGGGCAGCAGTCCACCGTTTTGAGGGGTTGTTACTTGTATGGGGATCCTGGCTACATGAAGAGGTTTTGTCCCAGACATCGGGGTAAGGCAGTAGAACAGGATCATTAGCCCATGATTACAGCACTAGTCGTCCGGTCACCCAGAGGTGGAGGGAATGCGGGTAGTGGCCATCTTAGAGGTGAAGGCCAGGTAGGTGAGGCCAGCCAGCTACAATCCAGTCAGGTGGGGGCCAGCCAGTTGGCGCTCCAGCTAGGTTTTGTGCTTTTCTGGCCAGACCGGATGTAGTGGCCTCAGATGTTGTGATCACATGTATTATTTCTATTTGCGGTAGGGATGCTTTGGCATTATTTGATCTAGGGTATACCTATTCATATGTGTCATCTCCGTTTGCTCATTTCCTAGATGTTTTTCGTGAGGCCTTAGGTACTCAAGTTTATGTATCTACTTCTGTGGGCTATTCAATTGTTGTGGATTGGATATATCGATCCTGTGTTGTCACATTTTATGGTTATGAGACTAGAGTAGATCTTCTGTTGCTTGATATGACTGACTTTGAGGTCATCCTAGACATGGATTGGTTATATCCATATCACACCATCTTTGATTCTATGCCAAGACTGTTACCTTGGCGATGCCAGAGTTGCCTAGATTGGAGTGGAAGGGTTTGTTTGTCAGCACATCTAGTCGTGTTATCTCTTTCTTGAAGGCTCGACACATGTTCAAGAAGGGTTGTGGTTTATCTAGCTTATGTTCGGGATACTACTGTAGAGGCTCCATTGATTGATTCGGTGCCCGTAGTCTGGGAGTTCTCTGATGTGTTCCCTTCTGATCTTCCAGGCATGCCACAAGATCGTGATATCGATTTCTATATCAATTTGGCTCTAGGTACCCATCCTATCTCTATTCCACCATACTGCATGGCTCCGAAAGAGTTGAAGGAGTTGAAAGAACAACTTGAGGAGTTGCTAGCAAAGGGGTTTGTCAGACCGAGTGTGTCACCTTGGGGTGCACCGGTGATGTTCGTGAAGAAAAAAGATGGGATTATGAAGATGTGCATTGATTACCGCCAGTTGAACAAAGTTACCATTAAGAACAAGTACCCGTTTTCGCGTATTGATGATTTGTTTGACCAGTTGCAGGATGCTAGGGTATTCTCTAAGACTGACTTGAGATGGGGGTACCATCAGTTGAAGATTCGGGATTCAAATGTTTCGAAGACTGATTTTCGGACTAGATATGGCCATTATTAGTTCCTAGTGATATCCTTCGGTTTGACTAACGCCCCAGCAGCATTTATGGATTTGATGAACAGGGTGTCAAGCCATATATTGACTCGTTTGTCATTGTCTTCATTTATGACATTTTGATTTACTCGCGCAGCATGGAGGAGCACGAACAACATTTGAGAGTGGTACTTCAGACCTTGCGATAACAAAAGCTATATGCTAAGTTTTCCAAGTGTGAGTTTTGGTTAGATTCTATGGCATTCTTAGGGCATGTTGGCTCTTTGAAGGTTGTAAAGTTCTTTAAATTTGGTTTGGAGTAGGTTTTGGTGTTATCCAGACCCAATTGGGATTCCGAGATCGGGAATAGTTCTGTATGGTGATTTAAGACTTGTACACAAAATTTGGTGTCATTCTGAGTAGTCTAAGTATGATTCGGCGTATTCAAAACAATTTGGAAACTTGAAGTTCATATCTTGATCCAATTTGGTTTTAGGGTGTGATTCTTAGTTTGGTTGTTTTTTAAGGCATTTTTAGAGTTCGATCAAGTCCGTATCATGTTAATGGACTTGTTGGTGCATTTGGACCGGGTCCCAAATGGCTCGGGTTGTTTTGGACCACCTGAAGCAAACTTGGAAAAACCAGAAATTTCCAGTTCTAGTTTCCTTCTACGCGAAGGCGGAAGGACCCTTGCATTCGCATAGAAGGATTTAGGGGACTGGGGCTGGGGGATTTTTTCCCTTCACGTTCCTGGTGGGTGGAACGAATTCGCATAACAGCCTGGGCCTGGGTCTGGGCCACCCCGTTTACCTTTGCGTTCGCATGCCTGGCCCCGTGTTCGCGTAGAGCCTTTTCTGGACTCGTCAGGCGTTTGCCTTCACGATCGCGTGTGCTTGGCTGCGACCACATATAAGGACCCCTGGGCAGAAACATTTTAAAAACGGGACTTAGGCTATTTTGAATTCATTTATTGGACTCTTGGGCGATTTTAGAGCTTTAAAGAGGAGGATTTAAACTTAGCTATTGAAGGTAAGTAATTCCTACCCAATGTAAGTTTAATACATAGATTATTGGTAGATTTTAACATATAAATTTGTGAACATTATGGGTTTCGATGAAAAACCTTTTGATAAAAATGGGATTTAACCACAAATATGCTTATGGAATGGAGTGAAAATTATATATTTGAGTTTGTGAGGCTATGGGTAACATTTATCTTCAACAATTTCTGGAATTCCGGCACGTGGGCCTGGGGGTGAATTTTAGGAATTCTTCAATTGGGGTTGGGTAATCACTCTAATAGTTAGAATATGAACTTTTGAACATATATTGATTGATTATACAACATTTGACTAGTTTCGGATTGTTCGGCACCGAATTGAGGGTTTAGAGAATATTGGAGGCCGGAAAGTGAGCTTTGAGACGAGGTAAGTCTCTTTTCTAACCTTGTAAGAGGGAACTCATCCCCTTAGGTGTGTTTTGTTGCAAATTATTTGTGTGGGGAGCTACATACGCACTAGGTGACGAGAGTCTGTGCGTAGCTATATTCCATGTGAAGTCCTGGTAGACTTAGGCTTACATCATGCTTTACTGACACCGTTATTTGATTATGCTTATTAATTGCCTTGCATAGAGCTGAGATTGAGGATTTTATGATTTAAAGTTTCCAGTTTAGATTCCTTACTTTTGGGAAGAGTTGAAGAATATTATAATAACTTTGAGAAATCTATGTTCACTCGCGTCGCAAGTATTTTCCGCGAGCGAGGAAAATTACACTACTCTCATGGGAGCGGGCCGTTCGCCTCAACAGGTTAATAGATGCTTCTATAGTTTGTGTTGTTCGACCCTCGACAGTGCACACAATATATGTATATGTATTTTGGATCGGGCCATACGTCTTCGGCACAATTCATGTGTAGTAATACTTGGAGCCCAATTATATTTGATATCGTTTTGTTGGCTTGAGAGGTTAGATGGTAAAATGATGGAAAAATTGATTTGGGATTTATTATCGATGAAAGAATTGTTTATTTATTTTTTGTTATAGAGTTTTCATTATCATTATTTAGCCCATGCTTATTTAAAATTTCAATATTTTATTGTTAGCCCATTAAGTGTCGAAGTTGACCCCTCGTCACTACTCTTCGAGGTTAGACTATATACTTACTGAGTATATTTTGTTTATATACCCACGCTACACTTCTGCACTACCCGTGCATGATCTTAGGCAGGTGCATCTGGTTATCATCCCGACGCGCACTCCTGATTACCTCGAGACTTTGCGGTGAGCTGCCTTCCGAGCCTGTTCTACAGCACCCGAAGTCTTTCTTTTACTTTTACTTTCTATCTATTTCACTTCAGACAATATTGTAGTATTATTTTGTATATTCTACTAGTAGCTATTACACTTGTGGCACCAGGTCTTGGAGATTAAGCTAGTAGACACATGATGATTTTTGGTTATTTACTCATTTCAATTACTCTAAGAAAATTGTTTATCTCTCATTTATTTAAATTCTCACTTCTTATTTATTCATAAATTAAAAACCAATTATTTCTAAATTTTTAAAAGAAACAATCATGTGGTTAGTTCACTGTCGGCTTGCCTAGCGGTAACGTTGGGCGCTATCACGGCCTATAGGAGAAATTGGCTCGTGACAATATGGTATAAGAGCATTAGGTTCATGTAGGTCTCACAATTTATGAGCATGCCTAATAGAGTTTTATGGAGACATCTGTACTTATCTTTGAGAGGCTATATGGTGTTAGGAAACTACTATTTCTTCATCTCTTATCGTGCAATTGATGTTATACTAAGTATATTTCTCGTATTCTCTCACGGATGGTGAGAACGCACCCAGCTGATGTTCCAGACCCGGGAGGAGCTGCTCCCCCTATTGCTAGAGGCTAAGGCCGAGGCCGAGGCCGGGAGATAGCACCAGCCCGAGGTAGGGGATGAGGACGTCCCAGTGTTGCTCCAGCTATGCCACTAGTGGATCCAATACAAGATCCTATTATTGAGGAGTAGGGCGAGGCGCCTATAGCAGAGCCAACCCCGGTATATTTCATGTCCGCATCGAACTTTCAGGAGGTCATGGGCTGTATGCTACGGTTCATGGACAATATGACCCAGGCTGGTTTATTTCTAGCAGACCCAACCACATCTCAGGCTGGAGGGGGAGCACAGACCCCTGCTGCTCAGGCTCCTAGGCATGCAACTGCCGTATACCAGACCCCGGGCGTACTACCCGTGGGTGGAGCCCAGCCAGTGGCAGCCGCCATGCCTGAGCCTAGACCAGCTGCGACTGCTAAGCCATAGAAGCTATTGGATAGATGGACCAGACTACACCCTCCTATCTTTGGAGATGAACGACTTGAGGACCCCCAGGACTATTGATCAGTGCAGGGACAGACTGCATAACATGAGGATATTAGAGACCCACAAGGTGGATTTTACTACTTTCCAGCCGGAGGGTGGGGACCGTAGATGGTGGAAGTCTTATATTCTTGGTAGACCAGCAGGTTCTCCTCCCTTGACTTGGGACTAGTTCATACGTACCTTTCTGGATAGGTATATTCCACCCTCTCAGAGGGAAGAGTTACGATTTCAGTTTTGAGTAGCTCCAGCAGGGTCAGATGTCAATGACCGATTATAAGGAGAGATTCTCTGAGTTATCTCGCCATGCACTTATGATACTTCCTACTAAGGCGAAGAGAGTACGGAGGTTTGTTGCGGGGTTGCACTCAGGTTTTCAGGCCACTATGGCCCGAGAGGTTGAGATGAGGACTTCTTACCAGCTAGTTATGGAGATAGCTCGGAGGATTTAGGGTTATCGTCAGTGGGGCGAGATCAGATGCCGCGTGACAAGAAATTTTATTATTCTAGAGGATTTAGTGGTGCTCTGCCTGGGGGCAGAGATCAGTTTAGGAGAGGTCAGCCTAGTAAGACCATATATCCAGCACCGCCGCCTCATCAGGGTGCTCCAATGCAACCTTATTTTAGCACCATTTCAAAGATTTCCTACCGTCTACCAGTTATTTAGGGTTCCTCTAGTAGGTATTCAGGCCATCGGGGTCAGACTTTAGGGAAGCATTCAACCGCTCTGAGGGGTTGTTACGAGTGCAGGGATCTTGGCTGCATGAAGAGGTTTTATCATAGACTTCGGGGCAAGGCAGTACAGTAGAGTCATCAGCCCATGGTTACAGCACCAGCCGTCCGGCCGCCTAGAGACGGAGGGCAGACAGGTAGGGGTCGTCCTAGAGTTGGAGGCTAGGTAGGTGGAGGCCAGCTAGCTATAGGCCAGTCAGGTGGGAGCTAGTCCATCGGTGCTCTAACTAGGTTCTATGCTTTTCTAGCCAGACTAGATACAGTGGCCTCAGATGTCGTGATCACATGTATTATTTTTGTCTGCGGAAGGGATGATTCAGTATTATTTGATCCAGGGTATACCTATTCATATGTGTCATCTCTGTTTTCTAATTTCCTGGATGTTCCTCGCGAGTCCTTGGGTACTCCTATTATATGTCCACTCCTGTGGGCGATTCTGTTATTGTAGATCAGATCTATCGGTCCTGTATTGTCATAATATGTGGTTATGAGACTAGAACAGATCTTCTATTGCTTGATATGACTAACTTTGAGTTCATCCTAGGCATGGGCTGGTTATCTCCATATCACATCATCCTTGTTTTCCATGCCAAGACTGTTACCTTGGCGATGTCAGAGTTTCCTAGATTGGAGTGGAAGCGTTCGTCTGTTAGTGCATCTAGTCGGGTTATCTCTTTTCTGAAGGCTCGACATATGGTCGAGAAGGGTTTTTTGGATTATCTAGCTTATGTTTGGGATACTACTGCAGAGACTCTAATGATTGATTTAGTGCCCGTAGTCTGGGAGTTCTCCGATGTGTTTCCTTATGATCTTCCAAGCATGCAACTAGATCATGATATCGATTTCTGCATTGATTTGTCTCCAGACACCCAGCCTATATCTATCCCACCATACCGTATGTCTCCTAAAGAGATGAAAAAGTTGAAGTAAAAGCTTAAGGAGTTGCTAGAAAAGGGGCTCGTCAGGCCGAGTGTATTGCCTTAGGGTGTGCCAGTGTTATTTGTGAAGAAGAAATATGGGATTATGCGTATATGCATCGATTACCGCCAGTTGAACAAAGTTACCATTAAGAAAAGTACTATTACTACGTATTGATGATTTATTTGACCAGTTGCAGGGTGCTAGAGTGTTCTCTAAGATCGACTTGAGATTAGGGTACCATCAGTTGAAGACTCGGGATTTGGATGTTCCGAAGACTACTTTCCTAGATATGGCCATTATGAGTTTCTAGTGATGTCCTTTAGTTTGACTAATGCCCCGGTGGCATTTATGGATTTTATGAATAGGGTGTTCGGTCCATATATTGACTCGTTTGTCATTGTCTTCATTGATGAAATTTTGATCTACTCGCGTAGCATGGAGGAGAATAAGGAGCATTTGAGAGTGGTGCTTCAGACCTTGCGGGATCGACTTGAGATCAGGGTACCATCAGTTGAAGACTCGGGATTTGGATGTTCTGATGACTACTTTCCGGACTAGATATGGCCATTATGAGTTTCTAGTGATGTCTTTCAGTTTGATTAACGCTCCGGTGGAATTTATGGATTTGATGAATAGGGTGTTTAGGCCATATATTGACTCGTTTGTCATTGTCTTCATTGATGAAATTTTGATCTACTCGCGTAGCATGGAGGAGCACAAGGAGCATTTGAGAGTGGTGCTTCAGACCTTGCGGGAACATAAGCTATATGCTAAGTTCTCCAAGTGCGAGTTTTGGCTAAATTCAGCAGCATTCTTGGGGCATGTTGTATCGGGCGGGGGTATTAAGGTGGATCCCAAGAAGATCGAGGCAGTGCAAAGTTGGCCTCGTCCTACCATAGCGATTGAGATCCGGAGATTTTTGGGGTTAACAGGTTATTATTGCTGGTTTGTGGAGCCCTTCTCATCTATTACATCACCTTTGACTAGATTGACCTAGAAGGGTGATCTGTTCCGTTGGTCCAATGATTGTGAGACGAGCTTTCAGAAGCTCAAAACAGCTTTGACTACGACACTAGATCTAGTGTTTCCTTCTGGTTCGGGGATGTATACTGTGTATTGTGATGCTTACGCATTGGCTTGGGTCGTGTATTGATGTAGGATGGGCGAGTTATTGTATATGCTTCACTTCAGCTGAAGCTCCATGAGAAGAATTACCATGTGCACGATTTAGAGTTGGCCGCGATTGTTCGTGCTCTTAAGATTTGGAGGAATTATATTTATAGGGTGTCATGTGAGCTTTACACTGATCATCACAGCCTGCAGCATTTGTTCAAGCAGAGGGATCTCAATTTGAGGCAATGCAAGTGACTTGAGTTACTAAAGGACTATGATATTACCATTTTTTGTTATTCAGGCAAGGCGAATTTAGTTGCGGATGCCTTGAGTAGAAAGGCAGAGAGTATGGGTATCTTGGCATTCATTTCAGCACAGGAGAAAGCATTAGCTTTTGACATTCAGTCCTTGGCTAATAGACTTGTGAGGATGGATATTTCATAGAGTTGAGTTCTTGCATACATCGTTGCCCATTAATCACTATTGGAGCAGATCAAGGCTCAATAGTTTGATGATCTGCACTTGTTGGTTCCTAGAGAGACGGTACTACAGGGTGGTGCAAGGGAGGTTACTATCGGTGAGGATGGTGTTCTGCGACTCTAGGATCGCATATGTGTTCCTAATGTCGATAGTTTGAGGGAGAGGATTCTAGAGGAGGCACATAGTTCTTGGTATTCTACTCACCCAGGTGCTACTAAGATGTATCGCGACGTAAGGCAGTATTATTGGTGGCAGCGGATGAATAAGGACATAGTTGAGTATGTCGCGAGGTGTCTAAATTGCCAGCAGGTTAAGTATGAACACCAGAGGCCAGGTGGCCTACTCCAGTAGATGACTATACCTGAGTAGAAGGGGAGCGCATTACTATGGACTTTGTAGTTGGGTTGTCGCGGACCTTGCAGAAGTTTGGTACAGTTTGGGTCATAGTCGACGTGTTAACCAAGTTGGTACACTTCATTCCAGTTGTGACCACGTATACTTCAGAGAGGTTGGCCAGATTTATATTCAGGAGATAGTTCGGTTGCATGGTGTGCCTGTTTTCATCATATCAGATAGAGGCCCTCTATTTATGTCGCATTTCTGGAGATCAGTACATAGTGAGTTGGAGACCCGTGTAGAGATCAGCACAACCTTTCATCCACAGACCGACAGACAGTCTAAGAAGACAGTTCAGATTCTGGAGAATATGCTCAGAGCGTGTGTGATTGACTTCGGAGGGCAGTGGAATTGATTCTTTCCTTTGGCCAAGTTTGTTTACAACAACGGTTATTTGTCCAACATAGAGATGGCTCCATTTGAAGCTTTATTTGGTCACCGATATCGTTCTCCCATTGGATGGTTTGAGCCCAGTGAGGTTAGGTTATATGGTACTAATTTGGTGAGGGATGCCTTGGAAAAAGTAAAGTTGATTTCGGAGCGACTTTGCACGGCACGGTCCAGATAGAAGAGTTACGCGGATCAGAAGGCACGTGATTTATCATTTATGGTGGGCGAGAAGAATTTATTGAAAGTCTTACCAATGAAGGGGATTGTGAGGTTCGGGAAGAAGGGCAAGATGAGCCCAAGATTTACAGGCCCATTTGAGGTGTTGAGACGAGTTGGGAAGGTTGCTTATGAGCTTGCCTTGGCTGCCAGTCTATCGGAAGTTCATCCGATTTTCCACGTGTCTATGCTCTGGAGGTATCATGCCGACAGGTCGCATGTCTTAGACTTTAACACAGTTTAGCTAGATGAGAGTTTGGGTTATGAGGAGGAGCCAAATGCCATTGATGACAGACAAGTTCGCCAGTTGAGATCCAAGAAGATTTTTGCAGTAAAAGTTTAGTGGAGGGGACAACCAATCGATAAGGTGACTTGGGAGGCCGAGGAGGACATGCAAAGCAGATATCCACACTTATTCAGCACTCTAGGTATGATTCTAGACACGTTCGAGGACGAACGTTTGTTTAAGAGGTGGAGAATATAACGGCCAGACCGGTCATTTTCCTTTTTAGAACCCTGTTCCCCTCAATAAGACTCCCCTCATGTTATTTTACTATTTTATGACTTGCGGGGATGGTTAGTTCGGGATTTGGAAGGGTTGGGGTTGAAATCGGAACACTAGGATCCTTAAGGTTGGCAAAAAGGGCTAAGTTTGACTTCGGTCAATATTTTGAGTACACGGCCTTAGAATCGGGATTTGATGGTTCCAATAGGTTTGTATGATGATTTCAGACTTGGGCGTATGTTCAGATCAAATTTTGGATGACCCGGGAGCATTTTGGTGCCTAATAGTGAAAGTTGGCTTTTTGAAGGTTTTAAAGTTCTTTAAATTTGGTTTGGAGTAGGTTTTGGTGTTATCGAGGTCCAATTGGTATTCTGAGACAGTGAATAGTTCCGAATGGTGATTTAAGACTTGCATGCAAAATTTGGTGTCATTATGAGTAGTCTATGTATGATTCGGTGCGTTCGGAGCGATTTGGAAACTTGAAGTTCATATTTTGATCCAATTTGGTTCAGGGTGTGATTCTTAGTTTTGTTGTTATTTTACGTATTTTTAGAGTTCGAACAAGTCTGTATTATGTTTATGGACTTGTTGGTGCATTTGGACGGGGTCCCAAGTGGCTCGAGTGTGTTTCGGACCACCCGGAGCAAAGTTGAAAAAACTAGAAATTTCCAGTTCTGATTTCCCTCTACACGAACGTGGAAGGACCCTCGCATTCGCATAGAAGGATTTGGGGGACTAGGGATGGGGGCTTTTTACCATTCGAGTTCGCGGTAGGTGGCACGCATTCGCATAGCAGCCTGGGCCTGGGCCACCCCGTTTCCCTTCGCGTTCGCGTGTCTGGCCCTGTGTTCGCGTAGAGCCTTTTCTGGGCTCCTCAGGCTATTGCCTTCACGATCGTGTGTGGCCACGATCGCATATCAGGACCCCTGGGCAGAAACATTTTTAAAACTGGACTTAGGCTATTTTGAGTTTATTTATTGGACTCTTGGGCAATTTTGGAGCTTTAAAGAGGGGGATTTCAACCTAGATATTGAAGGTAAGTAATTCCTACCCAATGTAAGTTTAATACATAGATTATGGGTAGATTTTAACATGTAAATTTGTGAAAAGTATGGGTTTAGATGAAAAATCTGGGTTTTGATAAAAATGGGATTTAACCACAAAAATGCTTATGGAATGGGGTGAAAATTATTTATTTGAGTTCGTGAGGCTATGAGTAACATTTATCTTCGAAAATTTTCGGATCCGTGCATGTGGGCCTAGGGGTAAATTTTAGAAATTCTTCAATTGGGTTGGGTAATCACTCTAATAGCAAAAATATGAACTTTTGAACATATATTGATTGATTTATGCAACATTTGATTAATTTTGAATTGTTCGGCACCGAGTTGAGGCTTTAATATAAATTGGAGGCCGGAAAGTGAGCTTTGAGATGATGTAAGTTTCTTTTCTAACCTTGTAAAAGGGAACTCATCCCCTTAGGTGTGGTTTGTTGTAAATTATTTGTGTGTGGAGCTACATACGCACTAAGTGACAAGAGTCCGTACGTAGCTATATTCCATGTGATGTTCGGGTAGCCTTAGGCTTACATCATGCTTTGTTGACACTGTTATTTGATTATGCTTATTAATTGCCTTGAATAGAGCTGAGATTGAAGATTTTAAGATTTAAAGTTTCCAGTTTAGATTGTTTACTTTTGGAAAGAATTGAAGAATATTATGATAACTTTAAGAAATCTATGTTTACTCGCGTTGTAAGTATTTTCCGCGAGCGAGGAAAATTCCACTACTCTCATGGGAGAGGGACGTTCACCTCGGCAGGTTAATAGATGCATCTATGGTTCGTGTCATTCGACCCTCGGCAGTGCACACAGTATATTTATATGTATTTTGGATTGGATCGTACGTCCTCAGTATAATTCATGCGTAACAATACTTGAAGCCCAATTATATTTGATATCGTTTTATTGGCTTGAGAGGTTAAATGGTTGAATGATGGAAAAATTGATTTGGGATTTATAATCGGTGAAAGAATGTTTATTTATTTCTTGTTATTGAGTTTTCATTATCATTATTTAGCCCATGCTTATTTAAAATTTCGATATTTTATTGTTAGCCAATAGTAAGTGTCGAAGTCGACCTCTCGTCACTACTTTTTCGAGGTTAGACTAGATATTTACTGGGTACATGTTGTTTATGTACTCACGCTACACTTCTGCACTACCCGTTCAGGATCTGAGGTAGGTGCATCTGGTTATCATCCTGGCGCGCACTCTTGATTACCTCGAGACTTTGTGGCGAGCTGCCTTCCGAGCCCGTTCTGCCGCATCTGAAGTCTTTCATTTGCTTTTACTTTATGTCTATTTCACTTTAGACAATAGTGTAGTATTATTTTGTATATTCTACTAGTAGCTCATACACTTGTGACACCAGGTCTAGGAGATTATGCTAGTAGACACATTATGATTTTTGGTTATTTACTCATTTCAATTACTCTTAGAAAATTGTTTATCTCTCATTTATTTAAATTCTCACTTTTTATTTACTCACTAATTAAAAATCAACTATTTCTAAATTGTTAAAAATAATAATCATGTGGTTAGTTCACTACCGGTTTGCCTAGCGGTAACGTTGGGCGGCATCACCGCATATAAGAGAAATTGGGTCGTGACAGTAGGTGGCTTGAGTTATTGAAGGACTATGATATTACCATCCTTTATCATCCTGGTAATGCGAATGTAGTCGCGGATGCCTGGAGCAGAAAGCCGAAGAGTATGGGTAGTTTGACATTCATTTCAGTAGAGGGAGAGGCCATTAGCTTTGGACATTCACTCCTTGGCTAAGAGACTTGTGAGGTTGGATATTTTAGAGCCCAGCCGAGTTCTTGCATGCATCTTTGCCTAGTATTCACCATTGGAACAAATCAAGGCTTGTCAGTTTGATGATCCACACTTGTTGGTTCTTAGAGAGACGATACTACAGGGTAGTGCCAAGAAGGGTACCATTAGCGAGGATGGTGTTCTGTGACTCCAGTGACGTCTATGTGTTCCTAATGTTGATGGGTTGAGGGAAAGGATTCTAGAGGAGGCACACACTTCTTAGTATTCTATTCATCCAGGTTCTACGAAGATGTATCGCGACCTGAGGCAGCATTATTGGTGTTGGCAGATGAAGAAGGACATAGTTGAGTATGTTGCAAGGTGTCTGAATTTCCAACATGTTAAGTATGAGCACTAGAGGCCAGGTGGCCTACTCCAGCAGATGACTATACCTGAGTGGAAATGGGAGTGCATTACCATGGACTTCATATTTGGGTTGCTACAGACCTTGTGGAAGTTTGATGAAGTGCGGTCATTGTCGACAGGTTGACCAAGTCGGCACACTTTAATCCGGTTTTGATCGCATATAATTCAGAGAGGTTGGCCCAGATTTATATTCAGGAGATAGTTCGGTTGTATGGTGTGCCTGTTTCCATCATATCAGATAGAGGCCCTCAGTTTACTTCTCATTTTTGGAGAGCAGTACAGAGTGAGTTGGGACCCGTGTAGAGTTTCATCCACAGAACGACGGGCAGTCGGAGTGGACAGTTCAGATTTTGGAGTATATGCTCAAAGCATGTGTGATTGACTTTGGAGGGCAGCGGGATGGATTCTTGCCTTTGGCCAAGTTTGCTTACAACAACAGTTAGCAGTCCATCATCGAGATGGCTCCATTTGAGGCTTTATATAGTCGGCAATGTCATTCACCCATCGATTGATTTGAGACCGGTGAGGCTAAGTTATATGGTACTGATTTGGTGAGGGATGCCTTAGCAAAGTTAAAGTTGGTTCAGGAGTGACTTCGCACAACATAGTCCAGACAGAAGAGTTATGCGGATCAGAAGGAGCGTGATTATCATTTAGGGTGGGCGAGAAGTTTCTCTTGAAAGTCTCGTCGATGAAGGGGAATCATGAGGTTTAGGAAGAAGGGCAAGTTGATTCCAAGGTTTATAGGTCTATTTGAGGTGTTGAGACGAGTTGGGGAGGTTTCTTATGAGCTTGCTTTGCCTCGCAGTGTATCGGGAGTTCATCCGGTTTTACACGTGTCTATGCTCCGGAGGTATCATGCCGACAAGTCACATGTGTTGGTCTTCAGCGCGGTTCATCTAGATGAGAGTCTGGGTTATGAGGAGGAGCCAGCTATTATTGTTGACAATCGGGTTTGCCAGTTGAGGTCCAAGAAGATTTCTACGGTAAAAGTTCATTGGAGGGTCCAACCAGTCGAGGAGGCAACTTGGGAGGCCGAGGAGGACATGCAGAGCAGATATCCACACCTATTCAGCACTCAAGGTATGATTCTAGACCTGTTCTAGGGCGCACGATTGTTTAAGAGGTGGAGAATATAAGACCAAATCGATTGTTTTGCTTTCTAGATCCCGTTCCCCTAAATAAGACTCCCCGTATGAGCTTTTACTATTTTATGACTTGCGGGGATGGTTCATTTGGGATTTGGAAGGTTTCGGGTTAAAATGGGAACACTTGGTCACTTGGTTTGGCCTTAAAAGGCTAAGTTTGACTTCAGTCAACGTTTTGGGTAAATGACTTATGCAACAGCTTTTACTGCGGGACTTAGCTTTATTTCCTTCATTTCCTACTCGGTCTTAGATGATTTTGAGAGATTTTTGGGAGGGGTTCCATAAACATCAAAAGATTCGAGTCGTTTGGCACGCGGTTGAGGGTTTAAAACACATTTGTGGACCGAAAGTGAACTTGAGAATGAGGTAAGTCACTTTTCTAGCTTTATAAGAGGGAACTCATACCCTTGGGTGTGTTTTGTCGTAAATTACTAGTGCGGGGAGATATGTACGTACTAAGTGACGAGAGTCGGTGCGTAGCTATATTCCATGTGATGAACTGGTAGTCTTAGGTTTATACCATGCCTTGTTGACACCGTTATTTGATTATGCTTATTAATTGCCTTGAATAGAGCTGATATTGAGGATTTCAAGATTTAAAAGTTTCCAGTTTAGATTTCTTATTTTTGGAAAGAATTGAAGGATATTATGATAACTTTTAGAAATCTATGTTCACTCGCGTCACAAGTATTTTTCGCGAGCGAGGTAAATTCCACTACTCTCATGGGATCAAGTTGTTCGCCTCGGTAGGTTAATAGATGCATCTATGGTTCGTGCCATTCGACCCTCGGCAGTGCACATAGTATATGTATATGTGTTTTGGATCGGGACCTTCGTCCTCGGAATAATTCGTGCGTGATAATATTTGGAGCCCAATTGCATTTTATATCGTTTTATTGGCTTGAGAGGTTAAATGGTTGAATGATGAAAAAATTGATTTGGGATTTACTATCGGTGAAATAATTATTTATTTATTTCTTTTTATTATGTTTTCATTATCATTATTTAGCCTATGCTTATTTAAAATTTTGATATTTTATTGTTAGCCTATAGTAAGTGTCGAAGTCGACCCCTCGTCACTACTTCTTCGAGGTTAGACTAGATACTTACTGGGTACATGTTGTTTATGTACTCACACTACACTTTTGCACTACCCGTGCAAGATCTGAGGTAGGTGCATCTGGTTATCATCCCCGCGCACACTCTTGATTACCTCGAGTCTTTGCGGTGAGCTGCCTTCCGAGCCCGTTCTGCAGCACCCGAAGTCTTTCTTTTGCTTTTACTTTCTGTCTATTTCACTTCAGACAGTAGTGTAGTATTTTTGTATAGTCTACTAGTTGTTGATACCCAATTTTTCCTATTATATTTTTAAAACTATGCTTTGGCATCAATTAGCATTTTTTATACACAATTTCTGCATTTTAAAATATTTTAACTAATTGCTCCTAACATTTTATTTATAAAACAATCACTAATTGTATCACAAATAGTTTTATAATATTTTTTGTGGTTTAATTTTATCATTTGCATTTGTACTAAGTTTCAATTATTGCAGCCACTTTTGTATTTTTGGGATGCAATTGCAATTACTTTGCAATTATAGCCTATGCATGCATTATTACATTATTTCACCAGATAATAGCCCTTTACACTTTTTAAATTTTAAGTAATTATTTTAAATATTTCCAAGCATGAAAATCATTTTCTACAGCCTATTTGGTTATTTCTTAAATATTATTTTATTAATTAAATCGGGTATTTAACAAATAGAACCTTTAACCATAATTAAATTCGGACCCCTGGCCCAATCAAATACACCCCTAGCCCAATTAAAACCCCAACCCAATTAACCTAACCTAAAACCCTAACCCAATTTTATAACCCGCCCCAGCCCGGAACCAATCTTGGCCGTTGATCTCAAGAGATCAATGGTCCAAAACAAACCTTCCTTTTTTATCTAACCTAACCCCCGAAACCCTAAGCCATTTTCACCAAACAGACGCCCTGAAACCCCCTTTCCTCTCCAATTCTCTCTGAGACCTAAATCTAACTCTAGCCGCCGCCACCCAAAACCAGCCCTAATTCTTGTGATTCCTACTTGATCTATGGCTTCCCATGGCTATACGAGGCCTCTACTTGTCTCCTATCTCCTTGGTTGTTCGATTGTGTGGTTTTTGTGGAAAGACCTCAAAGAGATCTGGTTCAGATCTTGTTTAAGGCTCTTTAAGAGTTTGTCCATGGTGTGTGAGTGATTTCTATCAAAGTTCCACGGTTCAAATCCTTGATTCAAAGGCCAGATTCTCTTACCCTTTCTCTTTTCTTCAAGAAACCCAATTTTTGGACTTGAATCGGTTTAGATCTCCGTAAATCTAGAACGATCCTGAGTTCATCGTTGATTTTCCTAAAAGTTCCTTTACATCTTTACTAGTTAATCGATGTCTGAACATTTTTGTTATATCAAGGTTTGTTGGTCGAATCTCTAGGTATCTGATATATTTTTAAACTTCCATGGCTACTCTTCTGTGTTCTTTTACTCCTTTACTACTGACCGATTTTTAAACACTACAATACTTCAGATTTTGACTTCTATGACTTTTGTTTGTTCGAATCTCTGTATGTTGACATGCTTTCAAGTTTTCTTCTTTATGTGTTTTCAAACTAAGGTTTCATCCCTTTAAGTTTACTGCAAAAAATCTAAAGTGTTTGATTGTGGTTCTGTTTACTTGTTCGACTGATTCTTCATATCTATATTTTAGTCCCTAGGGTTTCTACTTATTTCACTGATTATTTTAATATTTTGCCTGTTATTTGTTAGTTCTGTCAATTAAAAGGAATTGACTAATTTTATTTGCCTAAATAGGGTTCAAATTATATTTTTGCCGAGATTGGTACTTCTCTGTGATTTCTTTCCTTATCTGTGACTCATGGCTGGTACTACTTGCCTTAATTGGTTTATTAGCCTAATTTATGGGATTTAATTGCTTTAACCGACTCCTAGAGGGTCTTTGATTGATTTATTTACCTTATTGAACCTGTAACTTGACTGTTAATTGATTCTCCCTAATTTAAGGGGTGCTTTCCGGATTCTGTTAAATTATTTGATTGGGTTTAGCCCCAATTAACTTTTTAATTTTACTTGCATACCTTATTTGGAACTCTTAATTATTCTTTGACTTATTTGTTATACTCTGCTAAGTGCTATATAATCTCCTCATTCTGACTTTTGAAAGACACGAATACTAGTTCATCCATACTCTCAGTCTCTCAAAAGATCTCTATTCTCTTATGTTACTTGCAATTCTCACTAACGTAGCCGGCTGTAAGCCAAGGCTGCCTGTTTGCACCATCTCTGCTCTATACTCTGTATTCTCTCCTTAACTGGTATGTCCTGATTCAATTCACATGCCAAAACTATGTGTTTTCTTTGTTTCTGTAGTTCATTAGTTGTGATTTCTAGTTCTATTTATTATTCTACAGTAATGTGCTCAAAGTGTAACCAGCATGCCTAGATTACACTGCCTAACTACTGTATCACTTAGCATGTTGGAGTTTGTTTTGTTAGAAGCTATGACTGGTTTATTTACCTATGAGGATTTGTTTACTGTTTAGCATGTCCAATCCTATTATGAGATAATTGCATGAATCCTATTTGTTCACTAGTATATCCAAGATACATTGTTTTTTTACTGTCTCACCCAGCATGTCTAAACTCTGCTTGTTCTATATGTGATCAGTATATCTAAAATTTGAATGCTTCATGAAGTGCTTGCCTAGTTTGTTCATCTGAGTCTTACCTACTCTACTTTACTGAATCTCAGGCATCTAGCCCTTCAAAGTACTCTAGTTGTGTGTATTGGTTATGTATAAGACTTATGTGTTCTCAACATGTCTTTGTTGTAATCTTTGTAACTAACTTGTCAATTCCACAACCTCTTGAGAAATTTGTGTATCTGTTTACTTATACACTAGGTTGTATTCTATGTGTCCCTCAACCCCCCTCTCTCTCCATGTGTGGAACCTGTTTGCCCTAAAATGTTTCTGAAACTATGTATTCTGTTACTTGCATTCTGCTTTCAAAAATATTTTTTTATACATTCCTCAACTGTTTACCACCCTAACTAGTACTAGTTTCAAGAAATCTTTTCACTCCTAAGGCCCTCTTGCTACTGTTTACCAAAACTCTTTCAAATCATGTCAAGCACTCTCACTTATTCTTGGGTTATTAAGTTCTGCCCCTATGGTATGTGTACTGCTTAGAGTTCCTTGAGATCTCTCTGAACTCTGGCATATCAGGGCTGGCACTTCCATACTGCACACAATCAGTCTTTATTTGAGGAAAGTCTAGGTGTGAGCACTGCCCGGGATCCTTGAGGTCCTTATGGAACTCTGAAGCACCAAGACACGAAATTGGGCTATGGAATCTTGGGCATTTGAGACTAGTGACGGCTTGGTACACTAGGATTTGCTTTGGGCCTATTTCAAGCTCCATATAACTTAATGTATATTTATATTTATGTAATATATTCAATCCTTGGTCAGTAATAATTATTTTAAATAAATATTGGGGTGACTAGTGAAAGGAAGGGTAGTTGTATACTGTGGGTAAAGTTGGGTAGATAACTGTCACGACCCAAACTGGAGGGCCATGACTAGCACCCGACCATACTTGTCGAGCACCAACGTACATTTCATCTAACCTTCATTATTATCTTTTAGGGCTGACGAGATCAATATAAATGGTAGACCTGGATCATGGACAACTAGCAATAAATTATGACGGCATGAACATACATAACAGGGAATGACCAGACAATCAAGAAACTACATATAAGGTATGAGCTACCATGCTACCATGAAAGACTATATAACAAAAACTAGCCGACAAGGCATACCAAACTATACATGAGTTGACACTTGTCTGTGAGCCTCTAAATGAACATAAGTGCTACAACATAGCCGGAACAGGGCCCCGACATACCCATAATGTCTATAACAAAAATACATACCAAGACCAAGGCAAGTCCGGAGAAGGGATCTCGCCAATCACCGCTGAACTGGACAGCCTACTGTGGTGGGGGAGCTGCACCTGCCTGTCTATCAGGACCTGCAGCACAACATGCAACGTCCACAAATAAAAGGACGTTAGTACGAATAAAGTACTGAGTATGTAAGGCAGGGAACCATAAATACGATCAGTAATGTAAGCAAGGATAGAGAATATACAACCTGTAACATCTTAGTACCTCTGAGGGCTACTGACATGAAATGCATGATACATATGTATAAATACATAAACCTTTAAAACATTCGCCTCTGTGGGCATCATCATCATCATATCGTACCCGGCCATAATAGGCTCGGTAAAAAACGTACCCGGCCATCATAAGGCTTGGTAGAATCGTACCCGGCCATGTGGAGCTCGGTAAAACCCAACTGATCAGTGGTTGCACAATATGTGCCGTACCCAGCCAAATATAGCGTGGCTCGATAGAGTAAAATAGATACATATATATAATGCATGCTCGACTCATGGAATCAAATTCTAAACCTTTCGGAGTGACGTAAGGTCGGTATCCTCTGTACACGTTATTAGGACTAACTCTTCACTATGAACCTTATAAGAATCAAGAAGTACCAACAACATTGATAACATAAGAATAAGAGAAGCAACATTAACAATAATCATTCCATAAAAGGGAAAACAATGTAAGTACTGCTAGCTTCTAGTAGAGTATCTTGGAAGCTCGTTCATTACATTATGTACAGTCAGAGTCGTGCAAAAGACGGAAAGGGAAGGCCTCACATACCTTGTATATACTTCCCCAATCTCAAGCTATGAAATTGTCAAAACTCCTTAGTCTACAATAAGAGAAACGATACTATCGTTATCATTTAAGCGTCATAACTATTATGTATCGACCACAACCTATTTTACGATGAAACGGACAGCACCTCCCCTATATATATGACTTCACACCATTAAAAACGATTACCAAACAGCCCAAACAACATCAATAATAAACATACTGAGCCTCCCAAAATAGTCCACGCACAGCCTTATCACTCCATACATACGACGACCACCGTAGTCGTGTCAAATGACCCGGAAATGTTACGAATAACTATCATCCCAAAACCCTACATATATATGGTGTTTCTCCACACCCTTCCTCCTCCAAAACTCCACAAAACAGTAGTAAAATATGCAGCCCAACAGCAACGCAAAACAGTCCACAAAAATATTAAATTACTACCAAGCCTTTCGATATATATTTCACAAGTTCTAGCTTCAATGGCTTAGCCGCAACTTGGATAATCTTAAATACATATAGAGTAAGAGGTTCCTTACCTTTATACAGAAAGAAAAACTCCAATTTGACCTTAATTTCCATGAATTATCCCTCTAATGTTGCCACAACAACAAAAAAGCGAAACTAGTGATCAATTAGTGTTTTTCGGCACTAGAATCACTTTAGAAGGCTTGAAATCACCTAGGATTGATATTAATAACATGAGGGAGTATTTACAGAACATAAACCCTTTAAAACAACCTCCCACACGAGCTGGAACGACACAAAAATGAGCAACAACAAGAAGAACAAGAGACTTACTAGCGCCACGAAATTCCCGACACTTGATTTGTATTGTTTGCCATTTTTTTGGGTCTTGAATCTTGAGAGAACCTTGAGAGGATGTTCCTAGGGTTCTAAGGTCTGAAAATAGTGAGAAGAAATGACTTAAAACGGGTTGGAGGCATCCTATATAGGTCAAAATATCTTAAACCGCCTTAGTGGGCCCCATAGAGAGGTGCTTGGCGCAGTCTAGCGAAAATGCAAATATCTCTCTACTCCGAGATTGTATCGATGAACAGTTTAATGCGTTGGAAACTAGACTAATAGATCTTTAATTTTGTTGGTAGATCACCCCGTAATTCCTTGTAAATTAGGAGAAAGGATTAGAAACATTTGACCTAATGTTTAAGTAAAATTATGAACCTAAGTTGCGACAACTTTTGTCGACTTTTGTTTCATAACTCGTTTGACTTCAAGACTTATGATACAGATATTATATGATTAAAATACCTTAATACATGACCTCTTGAGTTCATTTAACTTCTAATACTTGTTAATCACCCTTATACACTCTTGTATCACTTAAGACCAATAGGATTGACTTATTATCATCTCAAAGATAATTCCTTCTTGGATTTATGTTAACTAATATATGGCATGAACTAACACATGTGGATATGGGTTGTAACACCCTCCCCCCTTAGGAACATTCGTCCTCGAATGTAAGGGTTCATGGGGAGTTTAAATCACCGTGGATTCCAATGGAAATTTTCGATCAATTTTCCCCTATAAAATGGTCACTAGCAAAACTTGCAAGCAATTAAGCCCAACATATGGCTTCACAAGGCTACACAAAGCATTATGCATATTTACATTATCTACATATCACCATTTTGTACTAAGGAGGAGTATTCTCAAATTATTGCTTACCTCATAGAGCCATTTCACCTTCCAATGTATCCTGTCTTCCACCAGCATCCTTGTTATATTCATTCTGGAATAGGTAAGGGTATTTAGACTTCATCTCCTCTTCTGCTTCCCATGCCATTTCTTCCATATTTTTGTTCCTCCACAATACTTTGACAGAAGCTACATCTTTTGTTCTCAGCTTGCGGACTTGTCGATCTAATATCGCCACTGGCACTTCTTCATATGTTAGGTCCTCTATAACTTGTACATCTTTGATAGGGACGACTCGAGAAGGGTCTCCAATACATTTCCTCAACATAGATACATGGAATACCGGGTGGACAAATTCCAATTCGGATGGCAATTCTAACTTATAAGCAATATGTCCAATTCGTCAAAGAATTTTATACGGCCCGATATACCTTGGACTCAGCTTACCTTTCTTCCCAAAATGCATAATACCCTTCATTGGTGAGATCCTCAGGAAAACCCAATCACCAACCTCAAACTCCAGATCACGACGTCGGACATCGGAATAAGATTTTTGCCTTCTTTATGCCGTCCTCAATCGCTCCTGTATCACTTTCACCTTCTCATTAGCTTGGTGAATCAAATCTGGCCCATATAATTCTGTTTCACCGACTTCGAACCATCCAAATGGTGATCTACATCTCCTCCCGTATAGTGCCTCGTATGGGTCCATTTTAATACAGGAATCGTAGCTATTATTGTAGGAGAATTCTATGAGTGGAAGATGGTCATCCCAATTCCCCTTAAAATTTAGAACACATGCTCGTAGCATATCTTCCAGTGTCTGAATGGTGCGTTCAGCCTGTCCGTCAGTCTGCAGATGAAATGCAGTGCTGAGATTTACTTGTGTGCCTAAACCCTTCTGGAAAGACCTCCAAAAGTTAGCCATAAATTGAGCTCCTCGGTCTGATATAATAGATACCGGCACACCATGAAGCCTAACAATCTCCTTGATATACAACTTCGCATAATCTTCAGCCGTGTAAGTTGTCTTAACTGGCAGAAAATGGGCACATTTTGTAAGTCGATCAATTATCACCCAGATGGAGTCAAACTTATGATAAGAGCGAGGTAATCCAATAATGAAGTCCATATTAATCACCTCCCATTTCCAGGTCGGAATCTCTATATTCTGAAGCAATCCACCGGGTTTCTGATATTCTATCTTTACTTGTTGACAATTGGGACACTGGGCTACAAATTCTGCAATAGACTTTTTCATATTATCCCACCAATACTGCTCCTTGACATCATGATACATCTTTGTCGAGACGGGATGGATGGAATATCGGGATTGATGAATCTCATTCATAATCTTCTCTCGCAGCCCTGCCACATTAGGCACACACAATCGACTCTGGTATCTCAGTGCCCCATCTTTTCCGATCTCAAAAGTCGTACGTTTACACTGTTGAATGCTTTCTCTTAATCGTACTAAGATAGGATCTTCATATTGCCGTGCTTTTACCTTGGCTACCAAAGATGATTCTGATGTATTCTGTACAGTAACACCTCCGTCATCAGAGTCTAACAATCTGATTCTCATATTGGCTAGCTGATGAAGCTCTTTAGTCAACCCCCATCTACCTGCCTCAATATGTACTAAGCTTCCCATTGATTTACGGCTGAGAGCGTCTGCCACAACATTGGCTTTACCGGGATGATACAATATCTCGACGTCGTAGTCTTTCAATAATTCAAGCCACCTACGCTGCCTCAAATTCAACTCTTTCTACTTGAAGATGTATTGTAAACTCTTGTGATCTGTGTAGATGTCAACATGGATGCCGTATAAGTAGTGCCACTATATCTTCAAAGCATATATTACTACAGCCAATTCCAAATCATGGGTTGGATAATTCTTTTCATGCTTCTTCAATTGTCTTGATGCATAAGCAATCACCTTCCCACGCTGCATCAATACGCACCCCAAACCTATACCTGAGGCATCACAATATACCATATAACCTTCTGTTCCTTCAGGAAGAGTGAGCACTGGTGCGGATGTCAATCGATTCTTCAGCTCCTAAAAACTACGTTCACAAGTGTCAGACCACTGGAATTTGGTAGCTTTCTGTGCTAACTTAGTCAATGGTGATGATATAGAGGAAAACCCTTCTACAAACCGCCTATAATATCCTGCTAGCCCCAGGAAGCTACGGACTTCTAATGGTGTTGTAGGTCTCGGCCAATTCTTTACTGCATCGATCTTCTGAGTGTCGACACTAATACCCTCATCAGATATCACATGGCCAAGGAATGCTACTGAGTTCAGCCAGAATTCACATTTGGAGAGCTTAGCATATAACTTACGATCCTGAAGCGTCTGTAATACTATCCGCAAGTGGCCCACATGTTCCACCTCCGAACGAGAATACACTAGAATGTCATCAATGAATACAATCACGAACACATCAAGATAGGGCCTGAATATAGTATTAATGAGATCCATAAAAGCTGCTGGGGCATTTGTTAGCCCGAACGACATCACCAAGAACTCAAAGTGCCCATATCTTGTCTGGAAGACCGTCTTTGGAATATCCTTCTCCTTAACCCTCACCTGATGATACCCTGAACGTAAATCAATCTTGGAGAAATACTTGGCACCATGGAGTTGGTCAAACAGGTCATCAATTCTTGGAAGTGTATACTTGTTCTTTATAGTAAACTTATTCAACTGTCGATAGTCGATACACATCCATAATGACCCGTCTTTCTTCCACACGAATAGGACTGGCGCACCCCAAGGTGAAGTGCTAGGCCTAATGAAGCCCTTATCCAGCAAGTCCTTCAACTACACCTTCAACTCTCGCAACTCTGCCGGAGACATTCTGTATGGAGGGATAGAGATCGGTTGAGTGTCAGGCAACACATCAATGTTAAACTCAATCTCCCTTTCAGGAGGAAGGCCTGGGAGTTCATCTGGGAAAACATCTGGAAATTTGTTGACCACGGGGATTGATTGTAGAGTAGGCGGCTTCGCCTCCGCATCCCTAACGTGAATGAGATGATAAATGTAACCTTTTGAGATCATTTTCCTTGCCTTAATATAGGAAATAAACCTACCTTTCGGTGTAGCAATGTTCCCTTTCCATTCAATGACGGGTTCACCCGGAAATTGGAACCTAATTATCTTTGTACGACAATCAACATTTGCATAGCATGAGGCCAACCAGTCCATTCCCATTATCACATCAAAATCAACCATTTCTAACTCAAATAAATTTGCTAAGGTTTGACGACTACAAATCATCACAGTGCAACCTCTATATACCCTTCTAACAATCACAGAATATCCTATCGGATTAGATACCGCAAGGGCTTTACTTATCAATTCAGGTTCAATGCCAAACTTATTAGCCACAAAGGGTGTAACATATGATAATGTAGATCCCGGATCAATCAGCGCATATACATCATAAGAAAACACAGACAATATACCTGTAACAACATCTGGAGATGACTCGAGATCCTGTCGACCTACTAGAGCATAGGTTCGATTTTGAGCACCACTCGAACTCGGCACTGCACCTCTACCCCTACCACGACCTGTCGACTGCTGAAAACCCTGTGCTGGAGGTCGAACTGATAAGGAAAAACCAGACATAGATCCAGTCTGCTGAGCCATACCATCACCTCCTCTGTTAGGACAATCCCGCATCATATGGCCAGGCTGTCCGCACGAATAGCACGCATCAGAACCTCGACGGCATAGTCCAAAGTGGGCCTTGCTGCACTGATCACAATGTGGTGTTGGGGGTCTCATCTGACTAGTATCCCTATGATGTTGCAAGCCAGATGCCCGCGAACTCT
The DNA here is from genome assembly GCF_000715075.1 of Nicotiana tabacum. Classification (NCBI taxonomy): domain Eukaryota; kingdom Viridiplantae; phylum Streptophyta; class Magnoliopsida; order Solanales; family Solanaceae; genus Nicotiana; species Nicotiana tabacum. Next base: position 110,096,074 of record NC_134087.1, on the reverse strand, counting down.
GACCTGGACCAAAATAGGATCAATCATATCGAGGCCTCTGAAACTGTGGAGGAGCACTAGCTACAGGTGGCTCCGAACTCCTCGAAAACTGTGGTCTGACGCTGCCTCTGAAGTCATCAGAATACCCTGCAAATCTCGCCCTCTTATGTGGCCCCTATCCTGCTCCATAACTGCCCTCTGCTGGCGCTTACGATCCTCTAGGGTCTGGGCATAAGCTTGAATACGGGAAATATCCATGCCCTCCACCAAGGAGGCTGTCGTACAATCATTTATCAGATGTGGTCCCAATCCATTCACGAACATATGCACCCTATCACTCATCTCGACCACCATATGGGGATCATACCTTGCCAAAGAATCAAACTGCATACTGTACTCTCGCACACTCATATTACCTTGTCTAAGGTTCAAGAACTTATCAGCTCTAGCTCGTCGTATCTCAACTGGCAAGTAGTGACGAAGAAAGGCCTCAGAAAATTCCTTCCACACAGCTGGAGGAGCGTTCAGACCTCTGGATCTCTCCCAACTATCATACCAGAGAACCGCTAAATCCCGTAGCCAATAAGAAGCCAACTCTACTGCCTCTGTATCACTAACATGCATAACCCAAAGTGTACGATGAACCTGGTCAATAAAGGTCTGCGGGTCCTCCTTGGGGTCTGATCCGGTAAACACTGGAGGGTCTAAATTAATAAAATCACGAACTCTCGTACTAACTGGTTTCTCAGCAGCACCTGTATTCTGCCTCTGAGCCTGAGCAGCTACCAAGCTAGTCAATAACTGCAAAGCACTCCGCATATCCTGGTTTGTAGTGCCAGATGGAGGAACTGGAGGTGCTGGGTGCCTTCTAATATCCTTTGGAGGAGACGATGTAGATGAGGTATGAGACGACATCTCACTCTGAGCCTCATTTTGGCCTGCTCTGGCTTGGGGCACTTGACTGGTACCCTCTCCTGCAGCTGTATCAAGCCGTCTACTAATTGTTTGCTTCTTAGTCGAAGGTATCGCTGAAAGAAAACAAGGTGAATATTAGAGACAAACACTTACGACTCAACTCTACGCACGATCTAGATTCAGGAAGAAGGTAACAACCCTAGATGTCATGTAGCCTCCTGATTATAAATGTGGCGCGCTACATATCCATAATCAAGACTCTATTAGACATGGCTCATAGACAATCCCTAGGACAAACTTGCTCTGATACCAAGTTTGTCACGACCCAAACTGGAGGGCCATGACTAGCACCCGACCATACTTGCCGAGCACCAACGTACATTTCATCTAACCTTCATTATTATCTTTTAGGGCTGACGAGATCAATATAAATGGTAGACCTGGATCATGGACAACCAACAATAAAATATGACGGCATGAACATACATAGCAGGGGATGACCAGACAATCAAGAAACTACATATAAGGTATGAGCTACCACGCTACTATGAAAGACTATACAACAAAAACTAGCCGACAAGGCATACCAAACTATACATGAGTCGACACTTGTCTATGAGCCTCTAAATGAACATAAGTGTTGCAACATAGCCGGAACAGGGCCCCGACATACCCATAATGTCTATAACAAAAATGCATACCAAGACCAAGGCAAGTCCGGAGAAGGGATCTCGCCAATCACCGCTGAACTGGACAACCTACTGTGGTGGGGGAGCTGCACCTGCCTGTCTATCAGGACCTGCAGCACGACATGCAGCGTCCACAAATAAAATGACGTCAATACGAATAAAGTACTGAGTATGTAAGGCAGGGAACCATAAATACGATCAATAATGTAAGCAAGGATAGAGAATATACAACCTGTAACATCTTAGTACCTCTGAGGGCTACTGACATGAAATGCATGATACATATGTATAAATAATAAACCTTTAAAACATTCGCCTCTGTGGGCATCATCATCATCATATCATACCCGGCCATAATAGGCTCGGTAAAAAACGTACCCGGCCATCATAAGGCTCGGTAGAATCGTACCCGGCCACGTGGAGCTCGGTAAAACCCAACTGATCAGTGGTTGCACAATATGTGCCGTACCCAGCCAAATATAGCGTGGCTCGATAGAGTAAAATAGATACATATATATAATGCATGCTCGACTCATGGAATCAAATTCTAAACCTTTCGGAGTGACGTAAGGTCGGTATCCTCTGTACACGTTATTAGGACTAACTCTTCACTATGAACCTTATAAAAATCAAGAAGTACCAACAACATTGATAACATAAGAATAAGAGAAGCAACATTAACATCAATCATTCCATAAGAGGGAAAACAATGTAAGTACTGCTAGCTTCTAGTAGAGTATCTTGGAAGCTTGTTCATTACATTATGTACAGTCAGAGTCGTGCAAAAGACGGAAAGGGATAGCCTCACATACCTTGTATATACTTCCCCAATCTCAAGCTATGAAATTGTCAAAACTCCTTAGTCTACAATAAGAGAAACGATACTATCGTTATCATTTAAGCGTCATAACTATTATGTATCGACCACAACCTATTTTACGATGAAACAGACAGCACCTCCCCTATATATATGACTTCACACCATTAAAAACAATCACCAAACAGCCCAAACAACATCAATAATAAACATACTGAGCCTCCCAAAATAGTCCACGCACAGCCTTATCACTCCATACATACGACGACCACCATAGTCGTGTCAAACGACCCAGAAATGTTACGAATAACTATCATCCCACAACCCTACATATATATGGTGTTTATCCACACCCTTACTCCTCTAAAACTCCACAAAACAGTAGTAAAATATGCAGCCCAACAGCAACGCAAAACAGTCCACAAAACAATAACATTACTACCAAGCCTTTCGATATATATTTCACAAGTTCTAGCTTCAATGGCTTAGCCGCAACTTGGATAATCTTAAATACATATAGAGTAAGAGGTTCCTTACCTTTATACAGAAAGAAAAACTCCAATTTGACCTTAAATTTCCATGAAATATCCCTCCAATGCTGCTACAACAACAAAAAAGCGAAACTAGTGATCAATTAGTGTGTTTCGGCACTAGAATCAATTTAGAAGGCTTGAAATCACCTAGGATTGATATTAATAACATGAGGGAGTATTTACAGAACATAAACCCTTTAAAACAACCTCCCACACGAGCTGGAACGACACAAAAATGAGCAACAACAAGAAGAACAAGAGACTTACTAGCGCCACGAAATTCCCGACACTTGATTTGTATTGTTTGCCCTTTTTTGGGTCTTGAATCTTGAGAGAACCTTGAGATGATGTTCCTAGAGTTCTAAGGTCTGAAAATAGTGAGAATAAATGACTTAAAACGGGTTGGAGGCATCCTATATAGGTCCAAATATCTTAAACCGCCTTACTGGACCCCATAGAGAGGTGCTTGGCGCAGTCTTGTGAAAATGCAAATATCTCTCTACTCCTAGATTGTATCGATGAACGGTTTAATGTGTTGGAAACTAGACTAATAGATCTTTAATTTGGTTGGTATATCACCCCGTAATTCCTTGCAAATTAGGAGAAAAGATTATAAACATTTGACCTAATGTTTAAGTAAAATTATGAACCTAAGTTGCGACAACTTTTGTCGACTTTTGTTTCATAACTCGTTTGACTTCAAGACTTATGATACGGATATTATATGATTAAAATAACTTAATATATGAACTCTTGAGTGTATTAAGCACCGCTAGATTTACCTAAAAATACGAGTTACAACATCCTTGATTCATTTAACTTCTAATACTTATTAATCACCCTTATACACTCTTGTATCACTTAAGACCAATAGGATTGACTTATTATCATCTCAAAGATAATTTCTTCTTGGATTTATGTTAACTAATATATGGCATGAACTAACATGTGGATATGGGTTGTAACAATAACCTGCCTATAGGGTCCATTTCGGTTCAAATGTTTTTTGTTAGATGACATGCCTATAGGGGTTCATTTGGTTCAAATGTGTTTGTTAGATAATATGCCTATAGGATCTGCTTTGGTTCAAATAAATTCTGCTTCCTTTACTTTTACATAATTATAATCCATGCATATAGGAACTAAATCAGCTTTAATTATAGAAATCATGCCTATAGGATCCAAAATCAGTTTTAGTTAGGCCTAAAATCAGTTTAACTCACGCTTGTAGATTCTGAATCAGTTTAATTAACTAACCCACTCATCTCTTCAATGCTGTATTAATTAACATCACTAGAAAGCATGCCTATAGGATCTTAATTGTCCGTTTAAAATCGTTTAATATTTTACTACATTCCTGATCAATGATTAGATATCATGCTCATAGGACATCACTATTATATGCCTAGGCAAGCCTGTAGGGCGACTACAATTCTGCAAACTGTAAAACCACGCTTTGTTATCTGTAACTGCTCATATTTAACAGGTCTAAACTTAGTAGGCAAACTAAATAGGTCTTTGACACTTTGGTCCTAACTTAATGCATATTCTCTACTTACCTAGATATCATGTTCTAGGGCTTCTTTTTTTAAATACCTGAAACTGTGCTTAAGACGTGCACTTGCTTGCTCTGTGTGTGGAGGTAAAACTTGAGCCTTTAATTGTTCCATCTTTGGTCCAGTCCTAATTGTTTTGATTTTCACCTAGATTTTCTCTTTTAAGTACCTTAGGATGGTCTAGAACTACCTAAATTAGAGGTCCTAAATTCCTCCAGGAACACAAGGAAGGGATGGGTAGTGCATGCATAGGATAGTTTTTAAGGTTGCTAGAACGCTTTAGGCTATGACCAAGGGTAGAGAATTGGGTAGTAAGTATATGATAACTGCGCGCTAATGTCACGTGTTGCCCCTTATTGAGAAGTGATTACAGGGCATTGCATGGGTGTGATCCGGTAGGCTAACCAACCTAGGACCCCTCTTTCCCAATTCCTATGTTTTTTGAATGAACATCCTTTTCTTTACGTATATATATGCAAGTTGTTCAAACCTCTCCCTTGCTTCCATTACCTGAATCATACATGTGTTTAGAATGTGAAAACATGCCTTTATTTGAGAATATGTGTTGAAATTGTTTACTTGTAAAATAACTATTTCACATAGTTTAAGTTCGGTCGGGACCCACCGTTCTGGGCCGCGAGGGGTGCCTAACACCTTTCCCTCAAGGTTATTTTGAGCCCTTACCCTAATCTTTGGTAATGCAAACTAGTTCATGAGTTAATTGCTCTAGGTGCCCTAACGCACCATAATCCGTTAGGTGGCGACTCTTCAAATACCCAATTCCCAAAAGGAAAAGAGTTGTTCCCCCATGAATATCGAAACCCGGACTTCCTCGCAAAAAAGGGAAAAAGGGGGCCCGATAGTATGGCGACTCTGCTGGGGATATTTTAGGCTCTTACCATAATGAACTTATTTTTGTGAATTAGTCCAAGCATGCTCTATCCCACGTACCCTTTCCCCTTGTTTGAATCTAACTACCTATCTTCAAGCATTTATGATTTCTTTACTTTCCTGAAACTGACTTGTCTCTTTGTTTTTTTCCATAACTGTCTTTTAATTATTTAAATACTACTATTATCATTTTTTTACGTGCAAATGCTTGAAAATATGCTATTTATTACTATATAAATCATGCTTAACATTATATTCCACTCATGTGTAATTAATCCTATAGCAACGCTTGATGAGTGTTTGCACTCTCCCTATATATCACCCTTTAAATTCGGAAAAGCATATTTGCGATAAAACTAGTCAATCAGCGGTGCATTCGACGGTTCCATGCCTTTCCCCCTCAAGTTGTCCGCTTGAGGGTCCCAGTCTAGACCTCTATAGCAGCCTTACTCTTATTAAATTGTACATGCATCATGGCCAAACCTAGCTGGGTTAATATGTTGTCCACATAATAACCATTTAAGACAAGCCTTGTCCAAAAATCCATCGGGTTTTCCATAATCCCAATGGATGTAACCACGATTATGTGCATTAATTTGGAGAAATAAGTGCCAATATGCTAATCATTACTGTATAAATAGACGAAGCTAGAGGGGGAAAGGGCCTAACTCTCTTTGTTTTGCAGAAAATGAGGCACGAGGTCCCCAGATTCGGTATGGTTGGTAGCATACCTTCGCTCTTGCTATATTGGTGGAGGGATCTTCCTTCATGTGACCAAAACCATGTGAAATTAGTCTTAGGAAACTTTCCTTCTCTATTGGATCTTCAGCCCAACAAAATGTTGATCAAGGTTGCAACTTTATTTTGGGACAGGGAAAGGGATGTGTTCCGTTTTGGGAACATAGAAATGACTCCCCTTCTAGAAGAAATAGGAGGATTTGCTGGGTTGCCTTGGAATAGCCCTAATCTGTTAGCACCTAAAAATCGCACTGTTAGGGGATTTCTGAAGATGATAGGGCTGAAGAAAAATGACAACTTGAAATGCCTAAAGGACTCCTACATACCTTTTGAGTTTCTTTATGAAAGATACGGTCACATCAGCTCTTACCATATTTTTGATGATGAGTTCTCAATCACATCTTTAGGTTGGATTCATCGTAGGGTCTTCGTGTTTATTATGTGTTTCTTGGGCATGCTGGTATTCCCAATCCAAGGGGGTAGAATCCATACTAGGCTGGCCATGGTAACCAAAACTCTGATGGACGAGATCGAGGGGGAGACATACATTATCGTCCTTATGATCGTTGCAGACATGTACCGGGATTTGAAGCGATGTCAGAAGGAGTTCAGGTTCTTCGAGGGTTGCAACTTGCTGTTATAGGTATGGTTGCTAGAACATCTCCAAAAGGGACAATATCGTCAAGAATTTCCGCGAAGGCCGTGGAATGATCACATAGCCTTCCATCAGCCCAAAAGAATGAACTATATTCCAAACATGTTTTCCCAACCGGAAGACTCTATGGGATGGGTACAGATTTTCAAAAATTTGACCGAGGATCAAGTCCAGTGGATATTCGAGTGGTTCCCTACCGATGAGTTCATCATCAGATCTAGAGATTTTCCACACTTGGTGTTGATTGGGCTGAGGGGCATATACCCTTACGCTCCTCTTAGGGTTATGAGACAAGCAGGTAGGAGACAAATCATACCACGGGTTGCTAATATATGTCACTTTAGAGCTAATTTCCAAGGTGACACCATCCCGTACAAGAATAAAGCGCAACACATGTGGACCTTGAAGATTATTGTGAAGAAGGATACTATTGAGCCAGACCGATATAACGTGGGCCACTCATACCTTTACCCTTCGTGGTTGGAGGACAACGTAGACGGGGTCTTTGAGCCAAGGGCTGGACCAGGAAACAGGGTTATAGACAAGGTTGCCAAAGCAGAGGTGAAGTACAAAGCTGCGGAAACGAGTTCGAGAGTCTGAAGCTGAGCATATAGCATTGCATAAGGCTAATATAGAGATGATTAACAAGTGGAAAGAAAGAGCTGTTAAATCCAGCGAGAGGCTGGAATATATGGAGTACAGTTTAATGGAGTTAGAAGGGAAGATGATAAAAAGGGTCACTGACTGCCAGGACGCTGAGGGAAATGAAGGAGGGCATCTAGCAAGGGCATTCCTAATGCTGAACCTGCGCGAGCTGGGAGAGTTGATCGACAAGAGCATCCAGTCTGGAGAGGGTCCTTCTGGGACCAAGTAGATTAGATTTATTTGCTTTCCTTTCAAATGTAATATTGGCACTAATGGCATTAATGAAATGAGGAAATTATTGGCACTAAAACTCTCCAAATTTATTTGTTTCTAAGCCTACCTCGGGCACAACGAGACTCCCAAATTAGGAAACGAATTTACATTCTCGCAATATGTGTTTAAATACTGCAAACATCTCAGAATCCTTACTGACTCATTTACCTTTTTATTTTTCTTTATTCTCATCCCCTAAGGTTAGTTCGCTCATACTGGCATCATCAGCATATCACACCAGATATATAGGCCCTCGACCTCCTCCTCCTCCAAGTAATACAAAAGGCAAAGAAAAAGCAAAAATGGACGACTTAAGTGGTATTCGAAAGGAGAATCCTGAGAACGCAGAAACTTCAGACGGTCGAAGTACTCCGGCACCAAATGATCTAGTTTTGAGGTTGGAACAAAAGATATTGGAGCTAAAGGGAGAGCTTGAGCAGGTCCACAACTTGGCAAACCTATCCCTCACCCTGAATGTCCCTAACATCAATCAACAAAACACAAAGAACCCAGATCCTCCCCAAAACACACCAAACCAACATCCACTAAACCCTCCTGCACCACATCAATACGCAACCCCACTTCAGAATCTCAATCCCCTACCAACACCAACTCCGCCACAACATCACCATCAACCTATTCAGTACCCACCATCTGCCACTTATCACACTCCCCAGAACACACCACAATCCATTCTTGATCCTTAAAACCCAACCAATGACCACCATTACACCTAGGCACCTAGCACTCACCAAAATAACCCCATATACGTGGAAACCGTACCTCACTCTATCCAACCAATCTCTTATATGCCAGAATCCTCTGAGAAGGACCTGCTCATTAAAAATATGGCTGAGGAACTCAATAAGTTAACGAGTCGAGTTCAGGGTGTTGAAGGCGGCAAAAGAATAGAAGGTTTGAACTATGAAGACTTATGCATACAGCCAGATGTAGAACTGCTAGAGGGTTACAAACCTCCCAAATTTGAAATGTTTGATGGTACAGGTGACCCCAGGGTTCATTTGAGAACGTCTTGTGACAAGATTGTTGGGGTCATAAAGGATGAAAGGATCCGGATGAAGCTCTTTATGAGAAGTCTTACGGGAGATGCTTTGTCCTGGTACATCAGCCAGGATCCTAAGAAATGGTCCAACTGGGTGAGTATGGCATCAGATTTCATTGACCGATTCAGGTTCAACACAAAAAATGCACCAGATGTTTTCTACATTTAGAACCTTAAGAAGAAGCCCACCGAGACTTTCCGCAAGTACGCTACACATTGGAGGTCAGAAGCAGCCAAAGTCAGGCCATCTTTGGATGAGGAACAGATGAACAAGTTCTTCGTCAGAGCACATGATCCACAATATTATGATAGGTTGATGGTTATTGAAAATCATAAATTCTTTGATATCATCAAACTCGGAGAAAGAATCGGAGAAGGAATCAAGAGCGGGATGGTGACAAACTTTGAGGCATTACAGGCCACAAACAAGGCATTACAATCAGGTGGCATATAGAAGAAAAGAGATGTTGGGGCAGTAATGGTGGCTCAAGGCCCGAAATCTCCACTTATATATCAACACCTCCACCCACATATCAAATACCTTTACCCACATACCAAGCACCACCACCCACATATCAAACTTCATCTCCTAGATATTCCCAAACAACCACTGCCTATCATACCTATAATTCCCAACCACCTCATATCCAATCACCTCAAACTCACCAAAATTATCCAAGACCACGACCCAATTTTGACCGTAAGCCACTCAGACAGTACACCGCTATTGCTGAACCCATCGACCAGCTGTATGAAAGGTTGAAAGTCACTGGTTACGTCACTCCATGTTCCTGCTATGGCATTAGAGAATCCATCCCAATGGGTCAACCCAAACAAAACCTATGCATACCATTCCAGTATGAAAGGGCACTCCATTAACGAGTGCCGAACATTGAAAGATAAAATCCAGACGTTGATTGACAACAAGGTTATACAGGCTAAAGAAGCTGTACCCAATGTCCGCAACAATCCTCTCTCGGATCATAGGGGTGGAGGGATACATGTGATAGAAATGGATGAAGAATGGGATCATGAGGGGTCAATCAGGCTTATTCGAGAAGGCGATGACTTTAAACTTGCAGTCACACTTACTCCCATTGTAGTACAGACTCAGTCACTAATCGAAGTTGAGATAACTGCATTAGTTCCATTTGAGGTAGAGATAGCTCCGCCTGCTGCCACCCCTATTCCATTTGAAGTGGAAGTGGCCACACCTTTCATAGTGACAGTATCAACCACACCACCTTTCGACACAAAAGCAATACCCTAGGATTATGTTGCCGAGGCTAGGCAAAAAGGAAAGGCAAAGATGGAGGAATCCGATGCTGCCCAAAGAATGACTAGGACTAGGAGAATCTACACACCTGAATACTTGGGAGGACCAAGTAAGGATGCCACTACCAAGTAACCTGTCATTGAAATGGGACCAGATGACCTTTGGAGGATAGTACAAGCAAGGGAATATTTCGTCATTGATCATTTGAACAAAACCCCAGCTTAGATATCCATATTGTCACTATTGCAAAATTCAGAGGCACACAAGAATGCTTTGATGAAGGTGTTGAGTGGAGCTTACTTGCCCAACAATATCACCTGTGAAGCTATGGCCAATATGGTAGGGCAGGTGCTGGAAAGTCATAAGATAATCTTCCACGAAGATGAACTGCCGCCTGAAGGATTGAATCACAACAGAGCATTGCATATCATAGTGCAATTTGAAGATAAATTCATTTCTAGGGTCTTGATTGACGGAGGTTCAAGCCTCAATATTTGTCTGTTGGATACTCTGAAAAGATTGGGCAAAGGTTTCCATGAAATACAGGCAGGGAGTATGAACATGAAAGCTTTCGATGGGTCCCAAAGGGCCACAATTGGGGAAATTAATCTTTGTCTACAGATGGGGCCAACTTGGTTCGACTTTGAATTTCAAGTGCTCGACATATCAGCCTTATACAATCTTCTATTGGGCCGACCATGGATACATGTTGCGGGGGCTGTGGCTTCCACACTACATCAAGCCGTGAAATTCGAATGGAACCATCAGGAGGTGATCATTCACGGAGATGGGAGTAACCTCATTTACACCAGTCAAACCATCCCGGTTATTGGAAATAGGAGAAGGTTAGAAGAGGAAACCTATCATCACATCAAACGTGTCAATGCCGTTAAGAAAGACAAATGGTGGAGTAGCAAAATAGAAAGCATACTGGCATGGTCTGGGTATGAACCCGACAAAGGGCTTGGAAAGAATCTCCAGGGTATTACTAAGCCGATACAGTTGAAGCGTCACGGTACTACCTTCGGGCTCAGATATCAGTATACATGGCAGGAGTATGATGATTGGTCGCCTCCATGGCACGGACCTTATTACGCTCTCGAGCAACTGGTGCTGCATCTGGATCAGACTTTTCACCAAGCTGATACAATATGGGGAACTGCAAAAGAAGAAGCATTAGCTAGCCTGAGGACCTGTTCTTGGAGGATGAAGACATGGACTGTAGTGCAATAATCGAGTAAGAGGAGGAAGAAAGCCTCACTATTGAGACTGTAGAGAAGGAAGCTGTTCTCAGGAACTGGACCGCCACACCATCCCAGGCCCGCAGAGTCCCTGAGTAGCTTGGTAGATTTTATTCCTATAGCCATTCTAGGCATTTAAGATTTTAAGTAATTTTGTTTTAAGATTCACTTGTTTCAAAATAAATGCTCGATTCATCGAGCCGTACTCGTTTGGATGTTTTAAGTCTTAACCAAATGCATCGCTCTTTATTATTTATTACTATCTTTCATATTTTTCTTTATACAACGTTATTGTTTCTTTTCCTGATGAACCGGTGACTGTGACATGTAATGAGGCAACGCAACATAAGAATAGTGATTCAGATGAAGAAGATGAGATACCTGAGAAAGTTGTCAGGGAAGGTGAAAACTTTGAGAATAAGCCTATGTCCAACCTGGACGATACCCAAGCGGTAAATTTGGGGGTCACCGAGACCGTCAAGGAGACTCGCATCAGCATTCACTTATCGCTGATAGAGAAAGAAGAATACATCTATTTTCTAAAGGAATATGAGGACATTTTTACATGGTCATATGATGACATGACCGGTTTGAGCATGTCCATAGTGGCTCACAAGTTGCCTACTAATCCCATGTGTCCGTCAGTAAAGCAGAAACTCAGAAAATTCAAACCAGACATGAGCCTGAAATTCAAGGAGGAAGTTACTAAGCAGATCAAAGCCAAAGTTCTCAGGGTGGTTGAGTACCCAACTTGGTTAGCCAACATTGTACCAGTTCCGAAGAAAGATGGGAAAGTTAGAGTATGTGTCGACTATCGGGATTTAAACAGATTAAGTCATAAAGATGACTTTCCACTACCAAATATACACATCCTGATCGACAACTGCGCCAAGCATGAACTCCAATCTTTTGTGGATTGCTTCGCAGGCTATCACCAGATTTGGATGGACGAAGAAGACATAGAGAAAACCACTTTTATTATAGAGGAGTATACTGCTACAAGATGATTCCATTTGGTCTAAATAATGTTAGGGCTACCTACATGAGGGCCATGACAACCATCTTCCATGATATGATACACAAAGAAATAGAGGTGTATGTGGATGACATTATTATCAAATCTAATAGGGTCGCGGATCACATAGCATACTTGAGGAAGTTCTTTGACAGGTAAAGGAGGTACAACTTGAAACTGAACCCCGCAAAGTGTGCATAAGGGGTTCCCACAAGAAAGTTACTAGGATTCATTGTTAGTCGTCGAGGAATCGAGCTGGATCCGTCTAAAGTCAAAGCTATTCAGGAATTGCCACCACTAAGGAGCAAAAGGGACGTGATGAGCTTCCTAGGACGTCTCAACTATATTAGTCGCTTCATAGCATAGTCCACAGTCATATGTGAACCCATCTTCAAGATGCTGAGGAAAGATGCCGAGACAAGCTGGACCAAGGATTGTTAGAAAGCCTTCGACAAAATCAAGGAGTACCTACCCACACCACCAGTTTTACTACTTGAGTAAGAAGTTCATACCTTACGAAGCACGATACTTCTGCTAGAGCACACTTGCTGTGCTTTGACATGGATGACCCAGAAGTTGAGGCATTACTTCTGTGCCTATACTACATACCTCATATCCAAGATGGACCCTTTAAATTACATATTTTAGAAACCCATGCCAATTGGGAAGCTAGCCAAGTGGCATATACTATTGAGTGAGTTCAATATCGTCTACGTAACTCAAAAGGCGGTCAAAGGGTAAGCATTGGCAAATTATCTTGATGAAAATTCGGTGGGAGGAGAATATGAACCCTTAAAAACATATTTTCCTAATGAAGAGGTATCATTCGTAGGAGAGTACATTACCAAAGCATACGACGGTTGGAGGATGTTCTTCGATAGAGCTGCAAATTTCAAAGGAGTGGGCATTGGAGCAGTTTTGTTATTAGAAATGGGTCAATATTATTCGGTAACTGCTAAACTCAGATTTCCCTGCACCAACAACATGGAAGAATATTAAGCCTACATACTAGGACTCAACATGGAAATCGACATGAACATTCAGGAGCTGCTGATAATTGGTGATTCAGATTTGCTTGTACACCAGGTACAAGGAGAGTGGTCCACCCAGAATTCCAAGATATTTCCATATCTGCACCATGTACAGGAATTGAGAAAGAGGTTCACGAAGATAGAGTTTCGGCATGTGCCCAGAATTTAGAATGAGGATGTCAATGCATTGGTCACTTTGTCATCCATGATACAACATCCAGATAAGAACTTCATTGATCCCATCCCAGTGAGAATTCATAATCATCCAGCATATTGTGCCCATGTTGAAGAAGAAACAGATGGAAAACCTTGGTTAAATGAAGGAGTATTTGGCGAAAGGAGAATATCCGGAGCATGCAAACCACATTCAGAAACGCACACTCTGGAGATTGTCCAATCACTTCTTCCACAGCGGAGGAAACTTGTATAGGAGAACTCCCGATTGGGGATTGCTAAGATGTATCGACACAAAAAATCTTCTAAGATACTTGAGGAGATACATGCCGGGACCTGCGGCCCGTATATGAATGGTTTCGTCTTGGCCAAGAAAATACTTAGGGCCGGTTACTTTTGTCACGACCCAAACTGATGGGCCACGACGGGTGTCCGGTACCTTACTCAACCAAGTACCAACGTAACGTATTTTTCTTATTACATTATCATATACACGTGACATATGGGCCTAATATGCCAACATGATCATTTATAACCTCAAAACATAGGACGACAAGGCCGTACAATATTTCACGTACACGACATATGTCTACAAGCCTCTAAGAGTACATAAATGTCATAAAGGTCAAGACAGAGTCCCGCCATACCAAACAATACATGTCTAAATGATACTAACCAAACAAGCAACTCCGAAGCAAATGGAGCGCACCAACATTTTCCGCTGAACTGATGGCCGATTTGGAGGGCTCTCTACCTGTCTATCGGGAACCGCGGGCATGAAACGCAGCGTCCCCAGGCAAAAGGGACGTCAGTATGAAAAACTTACCGAGTATGTAAGGCACATAAATAAGTACATAACAGACATGGAAGAAATATGGAGTACATGACTCAACCTGTAAGTCTGAATAACTTTGTAAATCATGAAATAATTATAGTATCATGCATATGCGAATGAATGTCATGTCGTGCATAGGCACATTGTCACGACCCAATTCCCAAACCTGGTCGTGATGGCGCCTCTCATGAAGACAAGGCCAGCCATTTAACCCAATTCATCCTTTTAAGACAATTAATTAACACAATTATAGTATAAACATGGTTTAGTAATATCCAATAGCGGAAAGTATAGATAAAATACGGAAATCCAACCCAACTCAGCCCTAACCGGGGTGTCACAAGTCATGAGCTACTACAGAGTTTACTAAAATTCTACAAAGTATGGAATTAGGAACAAAGTCTGAAGATATCATAAATAACAGAAGATAAGGGAGAAAACGGGTCTGCGAACGCCATGCAACTACCTCGATAACTCCGATGAAAACTGAACAGCAGAAAACTTGCTCTATGTCTCAGGAATACATGTACCTGCACACATGGTACATGGAGTAATGTGAGTACTCCGACCCAGTGAGTAATAAATATAAATAATGACTGAAGGTAAGAAAACACGTTAAGGCACACAACATTCTATACAAAAGAAGTGAAATCATTTAAAATAACAATTCAGTGAAACATCATGTGAAATTTCTTTTAAACCAGTAAAACAGGTAATTTGGTAGTAAATGACGAGTAGAAATCTGCCCCTCGGGCTCAATATCAAAACAACAAGTAGAAATCTACCTCTCGGGCTTAGTATCAAAATAACAAGTAGAAATCTGCCCCTCGGGCTCAGTATCAAAATAATAAGTAGAAATCTGCCCCTCGGGCTTAGAATCAAAATAATAATTAGAAATCTGCCCTTCGGGCTCAGTATCAAAATAATAAGTAAAAATCTGCCCCTCGGGCTCAGTATCTCAGAACAGTATCAGCCCCTCAGGCTCAGAACAGTATGAAGCAACCAGTCAATGAAATAAGAGCACATAATTATTATGGCAGATAATGCAGATAAGGAATAAATGCATGAGTGCAATGCAATGCATATGACGGTACCCTCTGGTACCCACTGCGGCGTGCAGCCCGAGCCATCCATATTTATTTATCGTCGACGGCGCTCACTGGGGGTGTGTACAGACTCCGGAGGGGCTCCTACAGCCCAAGCGCAATATCAAGCCATCTCGTGGCATCAAATCTAGGCCCTCGGCCTCATATCAATATCAGTATAATCACCCAGGCTCTCGGCCTCAATATCAATGTAATCAACCAGGCTCTCGGCCTCAATATCAATGTAATCAACCAGGCTCTCGGCCTCAATATCAATGTAACACTGTTGCGGCGTGCAACCCGATCCATGCTCAGTCCAGAAATCATCATAAGCCCCTTGGGCATTCGTAAAACAATAGTTCTCAGCCCGAAATATCATTTAAGTTTTCAGATCTTAGAAACATGGTTGAGTTTGCAAAACAATATTTAAAACCTTGGACTGAGATAAAATGATATGCAAAATATGCGAAAACAGTGATATCAATCCCTGAAGGATTCAAATAATTGGCAAAAAGCCCAAATGTAACAATCAAATCTAAGTAAGGATGATTCTCAATTTAGTTCAAGTAGAAAACACGGTAAAAATATCTCTCGGGACGGACCAAGTCACAATCCCCAATGGTGCTCTACCCCACGCCCGTTATCCAGCGTGCAAGTCACCTCAATATAGCGTTACGATGTGAAATTCCGGGGTTTCAAACCCTCAGGACATCATTTACATCAATTACTCACCTCAAGACGGCCAAAAGTCTAGCTCGCTATGCCCTTGCCTCTCGAATTGGCCTCTTCGTGCGTCGAATCTATCCAAAATCAGAACGAATATGTCACATTATGCTGTAGGAACAATACCCAATCGAAAATAACTAAAAACATCAAAATCCCGAAATTTGGCAAAACCCGAGCCCCGGACCCACTTCTCGAAATTCAGAAAAATTAACATCAACGGATTCCTTATCTCGCCACGAGTCTATACACATAAAATTTACCAAAATCGATCATCAACTCGACCCTGAAATCTTCAAATCTTATTTTCAAATCCCTAGGCCTAAATCCCCAATTTACTCCTCAAAAATATGTAATCTAGTCGGATTAAACCTTGGATAGTTCAATATTATGGAGTAGAAATGATCACAAGTGACTTACCTCAAGATTTCCCATGATTTCTTGCTCAAAAATCGCCCCAAGCCGTGTTCTTTCACAAGAAAAATGTAAAAATGAGCTAAAAAAACAGAACAACACTAATAAAGCCCATTCTGGTCGCTAAAGACCTTTCGGGTCGCTAAAGGTGCCAAATCTGGTCGCTAAAGGTGCACACCAGAACCTTCTGCACCAGCAATATTTATTTTCACTAAAAAGGCTCTAACTCCACCATACGTACTCTGAGTTCGATGATTTTTGTTCCTATGAGTCACAAATAATGATACAAACATAGTCCTTCAATTGAAACTCAATTCAGAGCTCGTTTTCTCAGTGCGATATCCATTTCGCTCGTTAAACAATTAACAGATGTTTCGCGTCAAAAACACAATCGCGACTTGATGAAATTAGAAAAAACTTTCTAGATCAGTCCTATAATTCATTATCAAAATTCCGGAAGTCTCGAAATCAAATTTCAATCTCTAGAACTAAAAATGGACATTTGGATCATTACGTGCTTATGCTCAAAACGACAAAAATCTTCTAAAAACTCTTCCAAAACTTATCCGAGCCTCATGTGACCCCGACCAAACATGCCAACACACCCCATAACATCATTAAAACTTTTTCCAATAAACAAAACACCTCAAACAACATCAAGACCATCAATTCACATCGAATTCAAGCCTAAGTTTTCCAAAAAACTTCCGAAACACGCATTTGATCAAAAACCCGACAAAATCACCTCCGAATGACATGAAAGTTTGCACACACATCCCAAATCACATAATGAAGCTACAGAAACTCTCGGAATTCCATTCCAACCCTTGGATCAAAATCTCACCTATCAACCGGAAATCGCTAAAATACTACTTTCGCCAATTCAAGCCAAATTCCACACCGGACCTCCAAAACCAATTACGATCGTGCTCCTGAGTCATAAATCACCTAATGGAGCTAGACAAATCATAAAAATTCCGATCCGAGATCATTTACACATAAGTCAACTCTTGGTCAAACCTTTCAAATTCAAAGCTTTCAACTGAGACTATTCTTTCAAATTCATTCCGATTTTTTTTTCCTGAAAACCAAAACCAACAATCTACATCAGTCATAATACATAACACGGGTCAAGTCATGCCCGAAAACTGGCGATCAAAGCGCAAAAGCTCAAAATGACCGGTCGGGTCGTTACACACATGTTTCATAATATCATCAGCCTCTGAGGGCATCCCATTATATCATCTCGGCCACTGTGGGCAAAATCATCAATGTATACCAGCTTATCAGGTGGTGGTGCGTATATAACGTCATAACCTTTCCTATATCCCATATACATATATATACATATATACGCGTATATAACGCCATCTGGTCATGGGTCAATGTGAATATGTAAATGCATGTGAAAATATGTTAATAAAATCTCTCGGTACGTCATAAGACCATTATGCCTCTGATTAATATCATGAAATAAATTTTACCAACTTATATATTTTTGAGACCCATGAACAGATAATAGAATCATATGACACATAGGGAATCAAGAATATCGACATCTCTAGTATTTCTATGAATAGAGTCATTAATGGAATTTGTGCATTTTCTCGTTTCGTTCGTGTCGTATAGATCATGCCAAAAAGAAAGAAGGGATAACCTTAACATAACTGGAGTAGAGAAAACTCCGTATAATACTCTTGGAGAAGATTACACGTATTCCTTTAGGACCGTAAAATTTTACGTTACTACGATTCTACCAAATTCTCGTTGGAACCGTGTTGCTGCACGTTGGATTGAACTTAAAATCATAGGAACTGAAATAGCTACTATTCTTGAACCATGAAATGAAAATGTTTCTATTGAAAATAGCTACTATTCTTGGTTCATTGGGCTTGGTTTCAACGTTTCCTTGGTTTCAAAGTTCATAGGATTAATGTATACATCAGAAGCACTGTTCTGTTGCAAGGTTAGGCTTTTAAAGTGAAGATAAATTGAAATTTTGGTAATTTAGAAAGCAAAGTAACGTTACTTCCAAATGAAAATGAAAAGTTTATTCCTTTTTGATTGATAAAGCTCACAAAAAAGTCGTGATAAAACTTTGAAATAACTTTTGACTCATGTAAAGCTCAATTAATGACTCACCTTATACTAAAGGGGGCTGCCACGTTACTCTTTGGGGTGATTTTGTTACGTTATCCACTTATTAGTTAACCGGGTAATATTTCGTTACCCGGTAATTAATCTATTACCCGCATAATTTAAAAATTATCACAAATTACTTAAATTTCTATTTATTTTCAAAATACTTCATATATACTTTATATATTATACTACCGTGGTCATATGATACATTGCATGGTAGTAGTTTATAATTATCCGATATTAACGCTCGGCCAGTATTTTATCTCAAATCGACATAACGAAACTCATTTTCTTTAATTCGTGTGCCCTTTCCTTCATGGTACTTAGTTATTACTTGATATAAGTTGCATAAATATGCTAACTTCCAGATAATCTCATCCCCGAGTCTACGTCAATTAACTGAAGACGAAATTTTAATGTAGGAAAAACGCGAGGTATGACATCCTTTGGAACATTCGTCCTCGAATGTTAACTGGTGCTCTTATCATTTTCATAGACTATGTCTTCTGAAGACTTTATTACTTTTCTTGCCATCTAAGCAACTGTTCTATGATTAAATCCAAAGTCCAGGGCATTCTCCCCTTTAGGACTCTTCCTCACACCACGACTTATGGTCGGAACCTTTCCAGTCTCGTAATTGTTGCTACCCTCTATATGCAGCCTGTACGATTTTGACTTTTAAAGGTGCCCAATCTCTAGGCTTCATATGTAGAGCATGATAAGATGTCCCTTTGGTCATCTATGAGTATACTGAAGTTCTTTGCTCGGTACTTTGTTGAATTTGCAAATATTGCTATATCTTATCGCATCGGTTTGTTTAGCCATCCGTATGAATTTACTTCCATAACTCTTACTTTAATTTATCGTTGTTGAGGTCTGCTACCAAATCCCAGCTTACTCTCGTTGCTTATTCCATATGTATAAATTTAAGTCCTTTAATGCCTCCTCATTAATGATCATCTTTAGAATGACGGCCTAATTTCATCTGATACTTTGTGACTTTTGTCCATCCATTGTTGATTCACCTCAATATTGATCTACAATATACCACCGATAACTTGAAACTTCTTATGCAATACTTTGTCACTAGGGCTTACGTTATATCAAGGAATATTCGAAGTGATTCCCATACTTCTTACGCAATACTTTCCTTAAAACTTTTTCGCTCTACCATACTTTAGCTTGCGACTTATACATATCCATTTATATTACTCGCAACTTTCTTTCAACTTGCTTGCACCATAGATTTTCTTATGTTATTCTGGAATGTCAAGCGAGACATCACATCGTCTCCAGTTTTTCTCTACTCTCTTAACTAGATTTGTCAATATTTAGAAACCATAGGTTGGAAGACATGTCGCCGACGATGCCGCTATCACTCCTGGTTATTGGATCCCCGTGCTTATAGCCTTCTATCCGAAGTATGGATTATTCACGATCTTCTGCCTTTGAGTAACTCGTACATTGTTCACCTTTACCTTACATACCTTAAAATTTCACATTGTATCTTCTATTTTTTTCCTGACCTTGCTCCCACCTAGGTGTAATTCACATCCATAACTTGAAGCTCTATTATAATACTCGCACCTCTGCTATATACACAATTCGATGGGAGCTTCGTACTGACTTCTTATGAGACTGGTACCCTTCTAACTAGCTTTATCGTAGAGTCTTTATAGAACATAGTCGTTGTATTATCTCTCTTGCACCTCTAATATTAAGAGTGATTCTGCAATGTTCTCAATCATGATTCCTATAACTTCTGGGTCCAATAATCAGATTCCTGATTTACTTGTTGATGTAACTCTTTAGTTTCCTTCTTCTTCTGATTGGCCTTTATGCTGTCTTAAGTTATCTTCTAATCGGCGACTCATGGTATTTGTTATTACTTTAGCCCTCCATTGACGCTATGAATATCCATGACACAATCTTCTAGCAATTCATTCCTTTGTCTATGACCTGGGCTCAATTCTTTCTTTTAACTTATACCAGAATCTTTTACGGCTGTATGATTGCAACATATATGCTGCATGTATAAAAATCCAAACTTTTAAGTGCATTCATAACATTACCAACTCGGGATCATTGATCAAATAATTCCTTTCGTTCCTTCTCAGCTTTCTTTTAACATAAGCTATTACCTTTCCTGATCTTTCTTCCCTATTGTTGTGTGCATACTTAGCTCCCACGCATGCCGGAATTTCCGTACAACTCATATGATCTTCAAATATTTCTTTTGATTTTTATTTCCCGTTCACTAGCCACGACAGATTCCTCTTTCTTATGGAGGACGTACAATGTTATTGTGAAACTGTTATTACAAGACCATTTCCTCTTTAGGTCACTATGCTTAGGTTGAAGCCTTCTTCCTTATTTCCTTAGCTAGTCATTCACTGTAGTACTTAGAGAGGATCCTCTGACTCTTATAAAGATGCGAGCTTATTATATCGTATTCTCAATAGAATTTTTGATGTTCGTGCTTACTTGTAATTATCCTTAGTTACTTACCTCCACACTAATCTGCTCGTACGACTGCTTCTGAACTAAAGTTTTGACTGTCTTCCCAGTGGAACTATATTTTATTTCCGTAACATTCATACGGTACCTTTAACTATCCCAACTCCTATTTGAATATTTCTCAAGTATTACAATGTCATAACTGCGGGGCTAAATTCACTATATTGGGTTTTACTATCTTTATCTTGCACGACTTGTTGTATCATCTGTATCCTCTTGACTAGCCATAGCTAGGCTCTTCCTGAATCAACTACTAACTACTTGTTGGCCCATCCTCATGTCAATATTCGGCAAAATCTTTCTTGGGTTATTTCCTTGGTCTTAACTTACGTCTCGCACTGTCTCCTTAATTATCAATAACATCTCGGGCAGGAACCCATACTTCTTCTCCTTGACGTCGTGTTTGCATAATGTTCTGGAATTGTAGCATATCTTTAGTATTTGGATAAGTACAATCTCATCTATTTCTCATTTTTATCGCATTCTTCTTTTTATCATTCCATATTCCCCCCTTTAGGGGAGTACTAAGAGTTGGAGCTATGACGTCCTGCCTATAGATGTTTCACCTTTTCATCTTTGGCATCCTTTCACATCATCGATGACCCTTACTTGCCTTGCGGTAATCCTTCCGTACCAAGGATAGCAAAATTCCTTACTCACAAGGGTGAAACTTAGTATAACTGGCACATACAGTCCCTTAAGCTAACCTTTGCTCACATTGCTTGTAGTAGGGAAGCGTCTTCTTGAATGACCATTCTCTGAATTTCTCATGAATCTTCTTTTGTCTTCCATTCTATTATTGGCGGAACAAAATCTGAAATTCTTATGATGGCGACTTTCATCAGTCACTCAGTCCCTAATTCATGTTTAGTTTATCTTGTTCACCAATCCATACTGATTTTATTACTCTAGGGTCTAACTTTTCCTCTTGGTAATCACGCTAGAGTTGTGAACTTATTTCTCGAAATGAGGACATGATTGTATAGCCTATACTCTTTTGTTGTCCTAATACCTGTCACTTCTCGTTTCTTCCTTCACTTGACTATAGATTTTATAATATTGTCATCTTTTGATCTACCGTTGTCATCCATATATCACATCTTACTCATAATACTGCATTAACTTTTTTCTTATTTCCCGCTAACGTTTATGCCTATCACTTTATTCTGAAAACTTGAACAAGACATTCTTTTACTTTTAGCTTCCCTTTGCTCCATCCAATGGCTCTTCAAGTTCCTTAACGTTCTCGCTTTACTAGGGACACGAGCCACACTAAGGTAATATTTATCCCTTCAAGGCTTATAGTGCATGTCTTTGTAGTACTCATATCTAGCTGCACTATTTTAGAGTGTACCATCTGGGTATCTCACAAGGAGATCTGTCGCGCCCCCTTTTTCTCGCGAAATCAGGTTTATGACAATTGGGAGGACAACTCGTTCCCTTTTGAGAATTGGGTTTTTTGATTTGAAGAGTCGCCACCTAATGGTTAAGTGCATTAGGACACTAGGAAGAATTTGTTTAGAAAAAGCAGAGTTCGGGTAATGGCTAGAAATTATCTCGAGAGGAAGGTGTTAGGCACCCCTCAAGATCCACTAGTGTGGTTTCCGGCCATGCTACAATTGTGACTTAAGTACAAACAATAAATAAGCAATTAAGGGTTTCAAATATGAGGGGTTGTCACATTGTGATTGCAAATAAGTTAAAGTTTGAAGAAACAAGGAAGTTGAAATTTGAGAAAAAGGAGTTTGAAATTTTGAAAGTAACAAAATAAACAAGTAAACGGACGGGAGGTCCTAGGTTTATAAATTATATAGATCACATCAATGCAATACCCAGTAATCACTCCTAAGAAAAGGGGTTACACGTGGTATTAGTGCACCGGTTATCATATCCATATCTACCCTTTCCCACTCCGTTGAGGTATTTAAACTCGAAATGGTTTCGTTACTTATTACATGCTAGTACCCGCCCCAATCCTATCAGTCCCGGAGGCATTTGGGGCTACTAATCCTAAAAGGAAGGGAAATGTGGGTTTTGTATGGTTTAAAAGGATAAAATTCTAAAGTGACAAACAAAAACACATAAGGCAGATTATGGGAAACATATAACAATTTAAAAGGCTTAGATGGGCCTCCTCACTTAAAGACAAATTGTTTAGCATGTCTTGCAGATATTGGTTTTGGTCTGAATTAAACTTAAACGTTAAGGAGGCAGACTTGTCTATTACACATTTCTGATAAGAAACTAGAATCAGACCTTCCTGCTGGTTGGAATTAATAGAGTCTGATTCAATTAGCTAATTTTACGTTATAGCTTGCTTAAGTGAAACCTACAAGCATGACATCTAATAATGCAGAAGTGTACTGATTTTTACAAGAAGGAGGCCTGTTGATTATAGAAAACATAAGTTCTACAGACATTGAGTAACGTTACTACTAATTTTAGACTTGTAAACAATTCAGATAAGTTGGTTACTCCTATAGACATGCTTTCTAAGCGTTATTGAGTTTAACGTTTACGAAAATGTAGAAATCCTATAGGTATGGTGTTGAAAACGCTGATATTTATTATTTAAGCCTATAAATGTGTTTTCCTAGTGATAGATGCATATGCAGAATTTAGGAAACTCTATAGACATGTTCTCTATGTGATAGGCAGAAACGCAGAAACCTATAGACATGGTCTCTATGTATGAAATGCAGAAGCTATAGACATGGACTCTATGTATGAAATGCAGAGGCTATAGACATGGTATCTACGTATGAAATGCAAAACCTATAGACAGGATTTCTATATAAAATGCAGAACCTGTAGGCATGGTTTCTATATGAAAAACGCAGAAGTGCAGGACTTGTAAACATGATTTCTATATGAAAAATGCAGAAGTGAAAACAGGACATGATTGCAGCAATAAATACCTATGAACATGATATCTACCCTTATGCATACATGAGTGACCCTCCCCTTTTCACTAAAACCCCATAAGTTATTAAAAATTATTACAACCCAGAATGAATAAAGAAAAGTAAAATAAAATTACATCAGAAAGCTAAAAAAATCCCAACCAAGGAGAGCCTGATTCAGACTTCTGTCTGAAGCATGAAGTAAACCAACTCCAAAGATCAAATTCCAAAGCCTTTCTCCTATTCGGGATGTGTCAAAGTTCCCTAAGAGTCTCAAGTGGACTTCGGGCAGTGCTTACACCCAAATATATTACAGAATTTGATTATAGTGCAGTGTGAAAGGGCCAGCCCTCAAATGTCCAAGTTCAGAGGGAGCTCAAGGTCCCAAAGCAAGGCTCATAGGAGCGGGGCAGAACTTAGAATCTAAGAGAGAGTGAAAGTGCATAGAAGGGATTTTGGGGAAAGCCAAGACAAGCTGGTGGTCATACCCAGCAATTGGAGGTGTTGGCACACCCCAGCCAGCCTGTTAGCCACATTGTTTAGGAGTTAGGATCCATTAAAGGATCAAGTCCAGACATGAGCAACAATTTGTATGTTGCCATGTTTTGAACTTTAACTCAAACACATAGAAGGGAATAAGGGTATGGGTAATTCATACAACAATAGATGCAAAGAGACAGCATATTCAATACAGAACATAAACAACAAAGTAGACAAGATTGTTGAAACTATAAAGCAAACACATAGGGATGAAGCTGAAAGTTAAATTAGAACATACCAGTTTCTAGGAAATAAGACGAGAAGAGCGACAGTAAAGCCAAATTGCAAACACACAGCCAGAAGATTTCATAAGAGAGTAGAGTGTTGATTTGAGAATGTAGGAGTATTGAAATTGAAAGTGTTCAATAAGTGTTGTCAGAGTATTGAACTCAAGGTCTTAAAGAGTATTGAGTTGGAAGTGTTCAATAAGTGTTGTTAGAGTATTAAATTCAAGGTCTTAAAGAGTATTGAATTGGAAGTGTGTAAAAGTGCAGAAGGCTCGTGCCCTTTATAGTGCAGAAAGAAAGTAAGAAAAGGTAAGAAAATAGTTTCGAAATCAATCACATAAGGCCTCCCTTCAATTAAGGGATTCTAGTTTCAAACGGGCAAGATAATTAGGAAAGAGTTTGATCAAAATCTTTTCCAAAGTAGCACAAGAAGGATCAATACACAGAAGTTATTTAAGGCAAAAGTCCAGTGGTACATGGTTTGTGCAAATAAGGAAAGGTGATCACTCAACAGCCAGTGAAATCAAAATTGTAGGCTTTGTTCGAATGAACCAAGTCAGGAAAAATGAGAAAAGGGTTTTACTTAAGGAAAATCAGTAATAATCAATCAAACCTTATTAAGAGGAATTCCGAATCAATCACAAGGTGACAAAACCTTTTGAAGGCAAAATTCCTCATATACAAAGCATACAGACATATCGAACAAGCAAAAACCATCATGTGAAAACGCCTAGTATAGAAGAGTTCCAGGTCATAACAAAGAGGCTCAAATCCAGTACATAGACTCATAATGAGTTTGAGAGTATCCAGGGTCCCAAATAGAACCCTAGTCCAAAACACAAGATCAAACTCGCCAAAAAACCCTCAAATCCCAGGGTTTTCAACTCGAGTCAGATACAGAGAAGAGAAGACAAATAACTAAAACAGGCTCAGAGGTCTCTTTCAGGGATTCATGTGAAAACAAACAAATAAAATAGCAGGTTCGAGGCAGATCGAATGAAGAACGGATTTGAAGCATAAAGAATACGTTTTAAGAAAGCTTGGAACTTAAACAAGTTTCAGAAGAGAAATGAGATAGTATAGAACTTAAGAGAATAGTAGAGGAAACATGTGTAACAAAGAACTCAAACAAACTCCAGAAGAAGGCAACTAAAGACCTAAAAGCTTAGTAGAAAATACAGTAGAGGAACATAGGGGTAAACAAACACATAAGATAAACATGTGAAAGCATGATATAGAAACCAGTAGAAGAAAGAACAGAGCACAATAGAAGGACATGCAAAATAAGGCAAACATAAGAACACAGGAGAAGGACATGCAAGGTAGAAAATAGAACATAAAAAACATAGCATAGACAGATTCACACAAAGAGAAAAATAAGAGGAGTCAGAAAACATTTTAAAACCTTTTCAGAGACCCTAAATCGAAGAGAAGTAATTTTTGAAAGAAAATTAGGGAAAACGTTTAAGAACTCAAGTAGAGCACAGATATAGCATAAATATAAGACAACAACCAGAGAAAAACCTCGAATAGCTTAGGGTTTCAGAGAAACCCTAGAAATGAGAAAGGCTTGGAAGAAGGTTCGATCTTGAGTCGGAGAGGTCAGAAATAGGCTTCTGATGTTTGAATACGCCGGAGCCAGGCCGGAGAGGCCATAGAACCTTGGATCTGTAGAGATCTGAAAGGACACCATCAAGGTTGGACCTCGAAACTTCGAACACCCAGGGTTTAATGGTGGAGGAGGGTGAGTACAGGCCATCCATGGCCTGAGAAGCCAAGAGTTCCGGTGAGATTGCGGTTGAAGCAGGGTGAGAGAGGCTAGAATTTTAGGAAGCTTTGAGAGAGTTTGAGAGAGGGAGAGTATTCAAAGGCGGCTGAGAGATGGAATGAGGGGATTAGGGTAGGGTTAGTGAATTAAAAAAGGTAAGGGGTGATCGTGGCCGTTGATCTAAACGATCAACGAACTGGATTGAAAGAAAGGGCCAGGCGGGTTAATTGGTTGAGTCGGGGGTCGTGTTAGATTAGAATTGGGTCGGTCCAATTGGGTTTCAAAATTGGGTCAATTAGGGGGCATCAATTTGGCTATGATTGAAATAAAAATGGGCCAGGTTTTAAATAGACAGTTTTCCCCTTTTTATTTTATAAAAAATAGTAAAATAATTTTGAAAGTAAATTTAGAGTACTAGATCATTTAATAATATATAAATATTGATTTAAAAATGTTGGAACCAATTTTACAATTATAAAAATGCTATTAAATCTTAAAGTAGGCTAGAATTGCAACTATATGCAATTTAGCTTTAAAAATACCAAATAAATTTGTAAAAATATATAAAAATTACCTTAACTATATTTTCGTATAAATATGGGAAATAAAATAAATTATCCACCAAAATGATAATTTTAGAAATAATTATTGGTTTTTATATTGTTGAAATGAGCAATAAATTGATTTTAAAATTCTTTAAAAATTGGGAAAGAATACTAAAACATTTTGGCATGCTTATATATGCGTACATATGTTATTTTGAAAGTATTTTGTATATAAGAAAAATATACAGGGAAAAATTGGGTGTCAACAGCTGCCCCTCTTTACCCAGGAAGGATGAAAGAGTTGTCGGGTAAAGATATGATGGTCATTTTTGACCGAACGAGATAGAGATGGTTTGAAGAATTTGACCGTGCTCTGATTCCTGAGTTTCCTACATATCCCTGGTCTTACAGGTATCAGGTCATATGTAGTTCAAGATCCATCGGCGGAATATGCTGACGGAGGTTTTATAAGAACAGACGCGGTATTCAGGTCAGGAAGGATAGTTAAGGTCTAATCCGGGCTGCGGGAACTGGAGTGGGATCGCTCCTGCTGAGACGGCCGTTGCTAGCTGTTGGACCATGAATGTTGTCTTTGGACGGTTAAGATAATGTCCTCAGACCATGACGTCCTGGGCCATGAAGCGTATAACAAAGGATTCGCAGGTCATGAAATGGTGCTCTCGGGCTATGAAGATGATGCCTCCGAGCTATGATGCCTTTGAATAATGATATGCAAAAGATAAAATGGGGTCCTTAGGCCATGGCATGGCGTTCTCGGGCTATGAAAATGGTGCCTCCGAACAATGATTCCTTCAAACAATATGGCGATCTTTCAGCCCATGAGATGCAGAAGGAGGCGATCTTTCAACCAATGCAAAAAATGTAAATGCGGTGGCGGTATTTCAGTCGATGCAAGATGTAAATAGAAAGTGACGATATTTCAGCCATGCAAAAAATGTAAATGAGGTGGCAGTATTTCAGCCGATGCAAGATAGAAAGTGGTGATAGTCATGCAAGAAAAATAAAAGTGGCAATATTTCAGCCGTGCAAGATGTAGATGAAGGTGGCGATCTGTCAACCATGCGATACATAAATAAAGTGGCGATATTTCAGCCATGCAGGTAGAGACAGGGCTTAGTCTCGAAAGGTAGAATGGTAGCCTTATGCGATGCAGCGAAATACAGATGGAGGTAGAGCTTAACCTCGGAAGGCAGAATGATAGCCTTATGCAATGCAGAGAATGCATATGGAGACCAAGCTTAGTCTCAGAAGGTAGAATGGTAGCCTTATGCAATGCGGCGAAATGCAGATGGAGGTAGAGCTTAACCTCGGAAGGCAGAATGGTAGCCTCATGCAATGCAGGCATAATGCATATGGAGGTAGAGCTTAACCTCGGAAGGCAGAATGGTAGCCTTATGCAATGCAAAGAATGCAGATGGAGACAGAGCTTAGTCTCGGAAGATAGAATGGTAGCCTTATGCAATGCAAAGAATGCATATGGAGACAGAGCTTAGTCTCGGAAGGCAGAATGGTAGCCTTATGCAATGTAAATAATGCAGATGGAGACAGTGCTTAGTCTCGGAAGGCAGAATGGTAGCCTTATGCAAGAAATAAAAGGTAGGTGGCAGTAGAGTTTTCTTAGCTGATATCTGATTTCGATATTGTGGCTACTGGGGATATTGTGTGCGTATAGCAACTGTGAGTAAGTGACGGTTCTGAGAGTTGTATTCCTGATCAGTATGAGTGTATAGTATATTCGATGATTTTCCAACTCAAGTGCCTACATCCAAAGAAAAATCGTGAGTTTTGTATAGGGAAAAGGTTAGTTCGTATCCCCGCTAACTTTGCTTGACCTGCTCGGCTCTGTTTCGGTGATACTGTGCGTATCATTAGGGTAGCGTTGCTAAATAAAGAAATTTTGGTAACAGACATGCATGATTCAGTAAAAGCATAATATAAGTGCATAATTAAGAATAATTTTCTTTAGATGAACCAACGACTGCGACGTGGTTCAAAACATTGCAACTTCGCTTGCTCCAGAATTTTGAGGATCCTCCTCAAAATTCTGCCCCAGTTTACCGGGCTACTGCTCCTAACGGCTGTTAATGATAAATGACTGGAATCGACTTCGGAATTTTGATGGTCCTCTTCAAAATTTTGCCCCAGTTTCCAATAATGGGGAAAATGGAAATTTTATTGAATTATGACCGAACCCATAGGGCTGTCTACATATCCCCTCTTAAACGGGAATCAGGTCAGGCGTAGTTCAAATTACATCATAAAATAAAGCATAAAGGTTACACATAGTATCGTTTGACTGCGTCTAAATTGATCGGCTTTGGCCAAACTTCTCCGTCCATTTCTGCAAGTATGAGGGCTCCTCCTATCAGAACTTGGTGAACCATGTACGAACCCTGCCAGTTGGGAGAGAATTTCCCTTTGGCTTCCTCTTGATGCGGAAAAATTTTCATTAATACCAGCTGCCCTGGTGCGAATTGTCTTGGCTTGACTCTTTTGTTGAAGGCTTTGGACATTCTATTCTGATAGAGCTGACCGTGGCAAACTGCATTCATTCTCTTTCCATCTATAAGAGCTAGTTGCTCATAACGACTCTTCACCCATTCTACGTCGTCGAGCTCTGCTTCCTGTATGATCCTTAAGGAAGGAATTTCTACCTCAGCGGGTATGACTACTTCTATACCATATACCAACATGTAGGGAGTTGCCCCAGTTGATGTGTGGACTATGGTGCGGTATCCTAATAAAGCAAATGAGAGCTTCTCGTGCCACTGCTTATGCTTCTCTATCATTTTCCTTAGTATCTTCTTGATATTCTTGTTGGCAGCTTGTACGACTCCGTTCATCTGAGGTCTATAAGTTGTAGAATTCTTGTGTTTGATCTTGAAGGTTTCACACATGCTTCATCAAGTCACTGTTGAGATTGGAACCATTATCAGTAATGATTGATTCTAGGATCCCGAATCGACAAATGATGCGATCACGGACACAACTTTCTTAGTCACTGCTTTGTATGATGTTGCTTCAACCCATTTGGTGAAATAATCAATTGCCACTAGAATGAACCTGTGCTCGTTTGATGCGGTGGGCTCGATAGGTCCGATGGCATCCAGTCCCCAAGCGGCGAATGGCCACGGCGAGCTTGTTACATTAAGCTCATTTAGGGCACTTTTATCATGTCCGCATGTATCTGATAGCGATGGCACTTTCGGACATACTGGACACAATCTGTTTCCATAGTTATCCAAATATAACCAGCCCGGAGTATCTTCTTGGCTAAGACAAAACCGTTCATATGTGGATCGCATTTCCCAGCATGGATTTCCTCTAGTAGCCTGGATGCTTCCCTTGCGTCGACACACCTTAATAATACCAAATCAGGATTCCTCCTATATAGGATTCCTCCGCTGTGGAAGAAATTGTTAGATAACCTCCAAAGTGTGTGCTTCTGAGTGGTGTTGGCAAGCTCTGGGTATTCTCCTTTTGACAGGTATTCCTTGATATCATGAAACCAAGGTTTTTCGTCCGCTTCTTCCTCGACATGAGCACAGTAGGCTGGCTGATCATGAATCTTCACTGGAATAGGATCAATGAAGTTCTTATCTAGATGTTGTATAATAGAGGACAGGGTAGCCAATGCATCGGCAAACTCATTCTGGACTCTGGGAACATGCTGGAATTCTGTCTTTGTGAATCTCTTTCTCAACTCCTGTACATGATACAGATAAGGGAGTATCTTGGAGTTCTTGGTTGCCCATTCTTCTCGGACCTGATGTATAAGTAAGTCTGAATCCCCGATTACTAGCAACTCTTAGATGTTCATGTCAATGTCCATCTTGAATCCCAAGATGCAGGCTTCGTACTCGGCCATGTTGTTGGTGCATGGAAACCTGAGTTTGGCAGACACCGGATAATGCTGACCAGTTTTTGATACTAGAACTGCTCCTATGCTAACTCCTTTGAAATTTGTTGCTCCGTCGAAAAACATTCTCCAACCATCATAGGATTCTGCAATGTCTTCTCCTATGAAGGATACCTCCTCATTAGGAAAATACGTCTTTAAGGATTCGTATTCTCCGTCCACAGGATTCTCGGCAAGATGATCTGCCAAAGACTGTCCCTTGATCACTTTCTAAGTCACGTAGACAATGTCGAATTCACTCAGCAAGATTTTCCATTTGGCTAGCTTGCCAGTGGGCATGGGCTTCTAAAAGATGTACTTCAACGGATCCATCTTTGATATGAGATACATAGTATAGGCACAGAAATAGTGCCTTAACTTTTGAGCTACCTAAGTCAGAGCACAACAGGTGCGTTCCAACAGAGAATACTGGGCCTCGTATGGGGTGAACTTCTTACTGAGATAATAGATGGCCTGCTCCTTCCTTCCCATTTCATCATGTTGTCCCAGAACACAACCTAATGCTCCATCCAATACTGCAAGGTAGAGCAATAGAGGTCTGCCCGGCTTGGGCGAGACCAAGACTGGCAGTGTGG
Source organism: Nicotiana tabacum (assembly GCF_000715075.1). Taxonomy (NCBI): domain Eukaryota; kingdom Viridiplantae; phylum Streptophyta; class Magnoliopsida; order Solanales; family Solanaceae; genus Nicotiana; species Nicotiana tabacum. Next base: position 110,064,369 of record NC_134087.1, on the reverse strand, counting down.
ATAGGTACTCCTTGATTCTATCAAAGACTTTTTGACAGTCATCGGTCCATTTGGCAGCGGCGTCCTTCTTCAACATCTTAAAGATTGGCTCACAGATGACAGTAGATTGAGCTATGAACCGGCTGATGTAGTTGAGTCTTCCCAAGAAACTCATTACGTCCTTCTTGTTCTTTGGTGGTGGCAACTCTTGAATGGCTTTGACCTTTGACGAATCCAGTTCTATCCCTCGGCGACTCACAATGAACCCAAGTAGTTTTTCGGTAGGAATCCCGAATGCACATTTTGCTGGATTCAGCTTCAAATTGTACCTTCTTAGTCTATTGAAGAACTTCCTCAAATCTTCCATGTGATAAGTGGCTTTCTTGGACTTAATGATGACGTCATCTATATATACCTCGATCTCCTTGTGTATCATATCATGGAAAATGGTAGTCATGGCCCTCATGTAGGTGGCCCCAGCATTCTTTAATCCAAACGGCATCATCCTGTAACAATACATTCCCCATGGCGTAATGAAGGCCGTTTTCTCAGCATCTTCTTCATCCATCCAGATCTGATGATACCTAGCAAAACAATCAACAAACGACTGCAGCTCGTGCTTGGTGCAGTTGTTAATTAGAATGTGTGTGTTTGGCAAGGGGAAGTCGTCTTTGGGACTGGCCCGGTTGAGGTCCTGGTAGTCTACATAGACTCTGACCTTCCCGTCCTTCTTTGGTACTGGCACGATGTTGGCTAACCATGTTGGATACTCTACTACTCTGAGAACCTTAGCTTTGACTTGCTTGGTGACTTCTTCTTTGATTTTCAAACTCATGTCAGGCTTGAGCTTCCTGAGCTTCTGCTTTACCGGTGAGCATGTCGGATAAGTTGGCAGCTTGTGCGCCACAATAGATGTACTCAAACCATTCATGTCGTCATACGACAAGGAAAATATGTCCTTATATTCCTTCAGAAATTCTGTGTATTCTTCTTTTTCTGCTAGTGACAAATGAACGCTGATCCGAGTTTCTTTGTCATTTTCTGCATCTCCTAGGTTAGCAATCTTGGTCTCGTCCAGGTTGGACTTAGGTCTATTCTCAAAATACTCAACCTCTTTAACAACCTCTTCTAGTATATCATCTTCCTCTGAGTCCATTTGTCGTGTTGTCTCGTTACATGTCACAGTCGTTGGTTCATCAAGATAAGTAATAGTAATACTGTAAATAAAGTAAATGAGAGAAAGTAATAAGAGTAGGATTCATAAGAAAAATCGAAATGCTTTGAAAAATTCCATAACTGTTTTGAACATTAAAGATCTTATTGCGAAATTAAAAGGCAAAAGGAAAGTCAACTAGTAAAAATGAAAAATAGTGCATGATGCTTGTTCAGCCTTGCTACCCCGAGGCTTTCCGGGCACTGGTGGTTCTGATGGACCAATTGTTGAGGCGTGCTCCTCGGCTCACAGCTTGTATGGAAGGGCCTTCCTCCCCCTCCTCCTCGAAAATGACACAGCAATCCATGTCATCCTCTTCCAAAAACAAATCACTCATCGTTGCCAGTGCTTCCTCTTCTTTTGACCCATATATAACATCAGCTGGCTGGAAAATCTGCTCCAAGTGAGGTATCGGGTGCTCTAGTGGATAATAAGGCCCGCGCCATGGCGGCGACCATTCATTGAATTCTTTCCAGGTGTACTCGTATCACAAATCGAAGGTGGTACCATGTTTCTTCAGCTTGACAGGCTTAGCGATCCCTTGTAGGTTCTTGCCAAGTCCCTTGCCTAGCTCATATCTGCACCAATTCAATATGCTTTCGATTTTATTATCCCACCATTTATCCTTGTCAATGGCATTGACTCGCTCGATGTGGTGATAGGTTTCTCCGCCTATCTTCCTTCTTCCTCCGATCGCTGGGATGGTTTGGCGACTATATATGGGATTGCTACCGTCGCCGTAAATAATCACCTCTTGGTGATTCCACTCAAATTTCACTGCCTGATGTAGGGTTGATGCTACAGCTCCAACGGCATGAATCCATGGTCATCCTAAGAATAAGTTGTAATATGCCGGCACGTCTATTACTTGAAAGTTGACATCAAACCAAGTAGGCCCCATCTGTAAACACAGGCTGATTTCCCCAATAGTGGACCTTTGGGAACCGTCGAAGGCTTTGATATTAATGGCCCCGTATTTTATCTCATGCAGCCCTTTCCCTAATATTCTGAGTGTTACCAGCGGACAAATGTTGAGGCTAGACCCTCCATCGATCAAGACCCTGGTGATAAAATAATCCTCGCATTGCATGGTGATGTGCAACGCCTTGTTGTGGCTCAGCCCTTCTGGTGGCAACTCATCTTCATGAAAAGTGATTTTGTGACTATCCAATACTTGTCCCACCATATTTGCCATTTCTCCTCCGGTGACGTTGCTTGGTACATACGCCTCACTCAGCACCTTCAATAAGGCATTCTTATGTGCGTCAGAGCTTTGTAGCAGGGCTAAGATAGAGATCTGGGCTAGCATTTTGTTCAACTGATCAATGACTGAATACTCTTTGGCTTGTATCTTCCTCCAGAGGTCGTCGGGCCCAGCTTCAGTGATGGTTGGCCATCCATATGACTGCTTACTCAACTCAGCCAAGTGTTCTAGAGTATAAACCCTACTGGTCCTTATCATACCCTATGCCGCAACTACTTCTCCGAACTTGGTTTTCCTTTTCCTTCTTGCCTCGGCTGTGTAATCCCACGGTATGGCTTTTGTGTGGAATGGTGTTACGGGTGTCATTACTACCGGAATGGGCACCCTTGCTTTGGAAGGTAATACAGCAACCTCAATTGGTACAGGTGCCTTTGAGGACCCAAACTCGACCTCAATTGGTGTTGGCGTCTTTGTAGGGGGTGGTTCTTTAAACTCAAGTGGTACATACATATTCACCTCGGTGTCCCCAGAAGGCTGAATCTGGACCATAATCGGGTTAAGGGTGACTGTTGATTTCTTTGGCTCGTCACCCTCTGCGATTAATCCCATCGATTCCCAATCATCCTCTGTCTCAATCATGTTAATGCCTCCACCCTTTGTGGTCTGGTAGAGGGTTGTTGCCGATGTTCGGGGCAGGATCTTTTGCCACGATGATCTTGTTGTCAATCAAAGCTTGGATCTTATCCTTCAGAGAGTGGCACTCATCAATGGTATGCCCTTTCATGTCGGAATGGTATGCATAAGTTTTGTTTGGGTTGACCCATTGGTAGGGGTTTTCAGGGGTTATGGCAGGGATAGGGGTGACATAACCTGCAGCTTTGAGCCTTTCATATAGCTGGTCAATTGGTTCGGCAATGGCGGTATACTGTTTGGGAGGTCTGCGGCCGAAATTTGGTCGGGGTCTAGGAAAGTTTTGGCGAGGGAGAGGTGATTGATAGTGGGCTTGTTGGGTGTTGTAGGCTTGGTAGACGTGTGCGGGTTGGGAGTATCTTGGTGAAGTAGGTTGATATGTGGGTGGTGGAGGTGATTGGTAAGTAGGTGGTGGAGCTTGGTAAGAGGGCGAGAGTGCTTGGTAATTTGGGGTAGGTTGATATGTGAGTGGAGGTATAGGGTAGGTTCGGTATTTGATTAGGGATTTTGTTCTCTGTGCAACCATCACGGCACTCACGTCTCTTTTCTTGGATGTGCTTCCAGACTTTAGAGCCTTGTTGGTAGCCTGTAAAGCTTCAAGGTTTGTGACCATGCCACTTTTGATACCTTCCTCGATCCTCTCCCCCAGCTTGATGATGTCGGAAAATTTCTAGCTTTCAATCAACATCAACCTTTCGTAGTACTGTGGGTCTTGAGCTCGGATGAAAAACCTGTTCATTTGTTCTTCTTCTAAAGACGGTCTGACCTTAGTAGCCTCTGATCTCAAATGAGTGGCATACTCGCGGAAAGTTTCTGTGGGTTTCTTCTTTAGGTTTTGGATGTAGAACACATCTGGCGCATTCTCTATGTTGAACCTGAACCTGTCCATGAAATCAGATGCCATACTTACCCAATTCGACCACTTCTTCGGGTCTTGGCTAATGTACTAAGACAGAGCATCTCCTTTCAGACTTCTCATAAAAAGCTTCATGCAAATCTTTTCGTCCTTCCCTACTCCGACCAGCTTGTCGCAGTATGTCCTTAAATGGACTCTGGGATCCCCTATACCATCAAACATTTCGAACTTAGGAGGTTTGTACCCCTCGGGCAGTTCGACATCTGGTTGTATGCAGAGGTCTTCGTAGTTCAATCCCTCGATTCCTTTGCTTCCTTCAACACACTGAACTCGTCTAGTCAACTTCTTGAGTTCTGCGGCCAGGTTCCTGATAAGGGAGTCTTTATCATCAGACTCAGGTGTGCTTGAGACAAGTTGGGTGGAGGGTGGCATGGTTTCCCCATAGATGGGGGTGTTATGGTGAGGGTGGAGATGATCATTTATGGAGTTCAGTGGTTCAGGGATGAGTAGCGGGGTGTTGTTGGAAGTGTGGCAAGTGTTACAGTGGTGATGGGGAGCGGGATGGTTTTGTGGTTTCGGGATGTTTTGCGGAGGTGTGGGGTTTTGAGTGTTAGGAAAGTTGACATCTGGGATGGTGAGGGAAAACGATAAGCTTGCCAAATTCCGGACTTGATCAAGTTCCTTCTGAAATTTCAGCAGTTTCTGCTCGAGTTGGGATGCACCTTCTTTGGAGACATGAGTACCCTGAGGGATTTCTACCCGTTCAACCGAGTTTTCCTTTCTGATGTTGCTCAAATCTTCCATTTTTTCCTTGTTCCTGTTTCTGACGGGACTAGGAAGAGGAGTGGGTGGAGGGCCCTTGGATCTTGTGGAGTATGATGACGATGCTAGAGTGCACGAACTAACCTTTGGGGAGGGGAATAAAACAAAAGTAAAAACAAAAAGGTAGCAAGTTAGCATGAATTATAAGGAAAAGATGTTGCAATATTTAAACACATAGTGCGAGAATATAAACCGTGTCCTAATTTGGGAGCCTTGTTGTGCCCGAGGTAGGCCTAGCGACAAATTGATTTGGAGAACTTAGAATGCTAAATGCCTCATTTTATTGATAAAAAGCAGACGAATCCTAAAACGACACTAAATAACAAGGAATGAAATGTCACTAGTGGCCATTAGCCTTATTACATTTCATAAAGTAAAAGAAAACTCCTATCTATTTGGTCCCAGAAGGACCTTCCTCAAGGTTGAATGCTCTCATTAATCAAATCCTCCAGCTCGTGTAGGTTCACCAGTAGAAATGCCTTTGCCATGTGTTTTCCTTCGTTTCCTTCAGCGTTCTGGCAGTCGGTGACTCTCTTCATCACTTTCCCTTCCAATTCCAGCAGACTGTACTCCAGATATTCCAACTTTTCGCTAGCTTTGGCGGCCCTCTCTTTCCACTTGTTGATTTGGTCATTTGATGGAAGACTCCTCCACCAGTCCAGCAAGAGTGAGGGTGTGCTAACCATACCGAAGTTGGGAACCTCGTACCTCATGTTTCTGCAAGACAAAAGGGTTAGGCCCTTACCCCCGCCGGACTAGACTATTTAACTATCAATAATTGGCATAAGCAACATTTAGTTCTCCAAATAAATGCATAGAACGTGGTAATGTCCATTTGGGTTCCAAGGAAACCCGGTGGACTTTGGACAAGGCTATCTTAAAGAGTCATTATGTGGACAACATAACTGACTCGACTAGGTTTTGACAGTGATACATGCACAATTAAGCAGAGTAGGGTTTCTATGGGGTATTAGACTGGTACCCTTGAGCGGACAACTCAATAGGGAAAGGCACGGAACCGTCGACTACACCGTTGATCGACTAGTTTTACCGAAAATACGCCTTTGCCAAATTTAGGGGGTAATAATATCGGAAGGGCGCAACCACTCATTATAAGCGTTGTTATGGTATTTTGTTTGGCACGAGTGGAATATGATGTTGAATATGCATTTACAATAATTAAACAAATTGTCATGTATTTGCATATTCATAAGGTAATAATTATAATTTCTCGAAATTACAACAGTATTAAAGGAAAGCGGTAAAAGAAAGCATTAAGAGAAATAAAGAGAAGAAACGAAGAGCCAAGTCAGTTTTAGAAGTAGGAGAGCAAAATAAATACTTAAAGACATTAAATACATTCAAGGACGCATAAAGTCACAAATAGCATGAAATGGTAAAAGCCTTAAAGAAATCCCCAGCAGAGTCGCCACGCTGTCGCGCCCCATTTTTCTCACGAAATCGGGTTTATGACATTTGGGAGGACAACTCGTTCCCTTTTGGGAATTGGGTTTTTTTATTTGAAGAGTCACCACCTAATGATTAAGTTCATTAGGACACTAGGAAGAGTTTGTTTAGAAAAACCAGAGTTTGGGTAAGGGCTAGAAATTATCTCGAGGGGAAGGTGTTAGGCACCCCTCAAGATCCACTAGTATGGTTCCCGGCCATGCTACAATTGTGACTTAAGTACAAACAATAAATAAGCAATTAAGGGTTTCAAATATAAGGGGTTGTCACATTGTGATTGCAAATAGGTTAAAGTTTGAAGAAACAAGGAAGTTGAAATTTGAGAAAAAGGAGTTTGAAATTTTGAAAGTAACAAAATAAACAAGTAAAGGGAAGGGGTTCCTAGGTTTATAAATAATATGGATCACATCAATGCAATACCCGGCAATCACTCATCAGAAGAGGGGTTACACGTGGTATTAGTGCATCGGTCATCATATTCATATCTACCCTTTCCCACCCCGTTGAGGTATTTAAACGCGGAATGGTTTCGTTACTTATTGCATGCTAGTACCCGCTCCAATCCTATTAGTCCCGGAGGCATTTGGGACTACTAATCCTAAAGGGAATGGAAATGTGGGTTTTGTGTGGTTTAAAAGGATAAAATTCTAAAGTGACAAACAAAAACACACAAGGCAGATTATAGGAAACACATAACAATTTAAAAGGCTCAGATGGGCCTTCTCACTTAAAGACAGATTGTTTAGCTTGTTTTCCAGATACTGGTTATGGTCTGAATTAAACTAAAACGTTAAGGAGGCAGACTGGTCTATTACACATTTCAGATAAGAAACCAGAATCAGACCTGCCTGCTGGTTGGAATTAACAGAGTCTGATTCAATTAGCTAATTTTATCTTATAGCTTGCCTAAGTGAAACCTACAGGCATGACATCTAATAATGCAGAAGTGTACTGATTTTTACAAGAAGAAGGCCTATTGATTAAAGAAAACATAAGTTCTGCAGACATTGAGTAACGTTACTTCTGATTTTAGACTTGTAAACGATTTAGATCAGTTGGTTAGTCCTATAGACATGCTTTCTAAGCGTTATTGAGTTTAACCTTTACGAAAATGCAGAAATCCTATAGGCATGGTGTTTAAAATGCTGATTTTTATTATTTAAGCCTATAAATGCGTTTGCCTAGTGATAGATGCATATGCAGAATTCAGGAAACTCTATAGACATGTTCTTTATATGATAGGCAGAAACGCAGAAACCTATAGACATGGTCTCTATGTATGAAATGCAGAAACTATAGACATGGTATCTATGTATGAAATGCAAAGGCTATAGACATGGTATCTACGTATGAAATGCAGAACCTATAGACATGATTTCTATATGAAATGCAGAACCTGTAGGCATGGTTTCTATATGCAAAACGCAGAAGTGCAGGACTTGTAAACATGATTTCTATATGAAAAATGCAGAAGTGAAAACAGGACATGATTGCAGCAGTAAATATCTATGAACATGATATCTACCATTATGCATACATGAGTGACCCTCCCCTTTTCACTAAAAACCCATAAGTTATTACAAATTATTACAGCCCAGAATGAATAAAGAAAAGTAAAATAAAATTACATTAAAAAGCTAAAAGATCACAACCAAGGAGAGCCTGATTCAGACTTCTGTCTGAAGCATGAAGTAAACCAACTCCAAAAATCAAATTCCAAAGCCTCTCCTATTCGGGATGTGTCAGAGTTCCCTAAGAGTCTCAAGTGGACTCCGGGCAGTGCTTACACCCAAATATCTTGCAGAATTGAATTATAGTGCAGTGTGGAAGGGCCAGTCCTTAAATGTCCAAGTTTAGAGGGAGCTCAAGGTCCCAAAGCAAGGCTCATAGGAGGAGGGCAGAACATAGAATCTAAGAGAGAGTGCAAGTGCATAGAGGTGATTTTGGGGAAAGCCAAGATAGGCTGGTGGTCATACCCAGCAATTGGAGGTGCTGGCACGCCCCAACCATTCTATTAGCCACATTGTTTGGGAGTTAGGATCCATTAAAGGATCAAGTCCAAACATGAGCAACAATTTGGATGTTGCCATGCTTTGAACTTTAACTCAAACCCATAGAAGGGAAGAAGGGTATGGGTAATTCACACAGCAACAAATGTAAAGAGACAACATATTCAATATATAACATAAACAGCAAAGTAGACAAGATTGTTGAAACTGTAAAGCAAACACATAGGGATGAAGCTGAAAGTTAAATTAGAACATACCACTTTCAGGGAAATAAGAAAAGAAGAGCAGCGGTAAAGCCAAATTGCAAACATACAGCCAGAAGATTTCAGAAGAGAGTAGAGTGTTGATTTGAGAATGTAGGAGTATTGAAATTGAAAGTGTTCAATAAGTGTTGTCAGAGTATTGAACTCAAGGTCTTAAAGAGTATTGAATTGGAAGTGTGTAAAAGTGCAGAAGGCTCGTGCCCTTTATAGTGCAGAAAGCAAGTAAGAAAGGGTAAGAAAATAGTTTCGAAATCAATCACATAAGATCTACCTTCAATTAAGGGATTCTGATTTCAAACGGGCAAGATAATTAAGGAAAGAGTTTGATCAAAATCTTTTCCAAAGTAGCACAAGAAGGGTAAATACACAGAAGTTATTTAAGGCAAAAGTCCAGTGGTACATGGTTTGTGCAAATAAGGAAAGGCGATCACTCAACAGCCAGTGAAATCAAAATTGTAGGCTTTGTTCGAATGAACCAAGTCAGGAAAATTGAGGAAAGGGTTTTACTTAAGGAAAATCAGTAATAATCAATCAAACCTTATTAAGAGGAATTCCGAATCAATCACAAGGTGATAAAACCTTTGAAGGCAAAATTCCTCATATACAAAGCATACAGACATATCGAACAAGAAAGAACTATCATGCGAAAAAGCCTAGTATAGAAGAGTTTTGGATCATAACAAAGAGGCTCAAATCCAGTACATAGACTCAGAATGAGTTTGAGAGAGTCCAGGGTCCCAAATAGAACCCTAGTCCAAAACACAAGATCAAACTCACCAAAAAACCCTCAAATCCCAGGATTTTCAACTCGAGTCAGATACAGAGAAGAGAAGAGAAAAAACTAAAACAGGCTCAGAGGTCTCTTTCAGGTATTCATGTGAAAACAAACAAATAAAATAGTAGGTTCGAGGCAAATCGAATGAAGAACGGATTTGAAGCATAAAGAACATGTTTTAAGAAAGCTTGGAACTTAAACAAGTTTCAGAAGAGAAATGAGATAGTATATAACTTAATAGAACAGTAGAGGAAACACGTGTAACAAAGAACTCAAACAAAATCCAGAAGAAGGCAACTAAAGACCTAAAAGCTTAGTAGAAAATACAGTAGAGGAACATAGGGGTAAACAAACACATAAGATAAACATGTGAAAGCATAATATAGAACCCAGTAGAAGAAAGAACGGAGCACAATAGAAGGACATGCAAAATAAGGCAAACATAAGAACATAGGAGAAGGACATGCGAGGTAGAAAAGAGAACATAAAAACATAGCATAGACAGATTCACACAAAGAGAAGAAGAAGAGGAGTCAGAAAACATTTTAAAACCTTTTCAGAGACCCTAAATTGAATAGAAGTAATTTTTGAAAGAAAATTAGGGAAAACGTTTAAGAACTCAAGTAGAGCACAGACATAGCATAGATATAAGAAAAAAACTAGAGAAAAACCTTGAATAGCTTAGGGTTTCAGAAAAACCCTAGAAATGAGAAAGGCTTGGAAGAAGGTCCGATCTTGAGTCGGAGAGATCAGAAATAGGCTTCTGATGTTTGAATACGCCGGAGCCAGGCCGGAGAGGACATAGAACCTTGGATCTGTAGAGATATGAAAGGACACCATTGAGGTCGGACCTCGAAACTTCGAACACCCAGGGTTTAATGGTGGAGGAGGGTGAGTACAGGCCATCTATGGCCTGAGAAGCCATGGGTTCCGGTGAGATTGCGGTTGAAGGGGGTGAGAGAGGCTAGGGTTTCAGGAACCTTCGAGAGAGTTTGAGAGAGGGAGAGTATTCAAAGGCGGCTGAGAGATGGAAATGAGGAGATTAGGGTAGGGTTAGTGAATTAAAAAAGGTAAGGGGTGATCGTGGCCGTTGATCTAAATGATCAACGGCCTGGATTGAAAGAAAGGGTCAGGCGGGTTAATTGGTTGGGCCGGGGGTCAGGTTAGATTAGAATTGGGCCAGTCCAATTGGGTTTAAAAATTGGGTCAATTAGGGGGGTCAATTTGGCTATGATTGAAATAAAAATGGGCCAGGTTTTAAATAGCCAGGTTTTCCCTTTTTATTTTATAAAAAATAGTAAAATGATTTTGAAAGTAAATTAAGAGCACTGGATCAGTTAATAATATATAAATATTGATTTAAAAATATTGGAACCAATTTTATAATTATAAAAATTCTATTAAATCTTAAAGTAGGCTAGAATTGCAACTATATGCAATTTAGCTTTAAAAATATCAAATAAATTTGTAAAAATAAAAATTACCTTAACTATATTTTGTTATAAATATGGGAAATAAAACAAATTATCCACCAAAATGATAACTTTGGGAATAATTATTGATTTTTATACCGCTGAAATGAGCAATAAATTAATTTTAAAAATCTTTAAAAATTGGGAAAGAATACTAAAACACTTGGGCATGCTTATATATGCATACATGTGTTATTTTGAAAGTATTTTGTATATATGAAAAATATACAGGGAAAAATTGGTATCAACAAGTTCTACTAGCATACTTGCAATATCCTTCGGAAATGTCAACTAACACAAACAATCCATTCACCATTTTGGTTTACTCTAACCCCAGCCAGATCCTGATGTTTCATCCTTTTCTTAAACTACACCTGTTAGCCCCCATAGGGCATAACTGAGATGGGTACATCCAATTGTACATACCTATGTTACTGTTGAGGGTAACTCTTAATGCTTATGTTTTTCCGTCAGAACTGTAATACTGATAACCTTCATTAACTGGGGGCCTCGTACCCTTCTTCACCTTGCTTCTTTTACTTCTTGGAAGCATTGTCTTTCACCATAAAGATGGATAGGCATTCTTGCCTTAACGCTTCTTATCAAGAGGCTTACACATTTTAGTACGCACATGATCCGCTGAAGACCTCACATTTACTTATCATAAGCATGATACAAAGTTGAATTCCTCTAATTCAACACTTTCACAGATATTTCTCTTATCGATCATCTTTCTGAACGTAGGCATCGTCTTATTACGAATAAAAATAGAAGTTCGGGACTTGAATTCTTATAAGTGAGCTCTACCACACGATCTAGAGTAAGAAAAAAGAGTGATAGTCCTAAATGCCCTGTAGTCTCTTGCTAATAAGTGTGGTGCACGACACAACCATAAACAAGACTCTACTAGACATGACTTGTAGACTCCCTAGGATAGTATGATACCACTTTTGTCACAACCCAAACCGATGGGCCACGACGGGCGCCCAGTACCTTACTCAACCGAGTACCAACGTAATGTATCTTTCTTATTACATCATCATATGCACGTGACATATGGGCCTAATATGCCAACATGATCATTTATAAACTCAAAACATAGGCCGACAAGGCCGTACAATCTTTCACATACACGACATATGTCTACAAGCCTCTAAAAGTTCATAAATATCATAAAGGTCGGGACAGAATCCCGCCATACCAAATAATACTCGTCTAAATCATACTAACCAAACAAGCAACTCCGAAGCAAATGGAGCGCACCAACAACTTCTGATGAGTTGATAGCCTACTTGGAGGGCTCTCGACCTGTCTATCGGGACCTGCGGGCATGAAACGCAGCGTCCCCAGGAAAAAGGGACGTTAGTATGAAAAATGTACCGAGTATGTAAGGCACATAAATAAGTACATAACAGACATGGAAGAAATATGGAGTACATGACTCAACCTATAAGTTTGAATAACTTTGTAAATCATGAAATAATTATAGTATCATGCATATACGTATGAATATCATGTCATGCATAGGTACATGTTTCATAACATCATCAGCCTCTGAGGGCATCCCATCATATCATCTCGACCACTGTAGGCAAAATCATCAACGTATACCAGCTGATCAGGTGGTGATGCGTATATAATGCCATAACCTTTCCCATATCCTATATACATATATATACGCATATATAACGCCATCTGGACATGGGTCAATGTGTATATGTAAATTCATGAAATGCATGTGAAAATATATTAATAAAATCTCTCGGTACGTCATAAGACCATTATGCCTCTGATTAATATCATGAAATAAATTTTACCAACTTACGTATCTTTGAGACCCATGAACAGAAAATAGAATAATATGACACATAGGGAATCAAGAACATCGACATCTCTAGTATTTCTGTGAATAGAGTCATTAATGGAATTTGTGCATTTTCTCATTTAGTTCGTGTCGTATAGATCATGCCAAAAAGAAAGAAAGGATAGCCTTAACATACCTGGAGTAGAGAAAACTCCGTATAATACTTTTGGAGAGGATTGCACGTATTCCTTTAGGACCGTAAAATTTTACGTTGCTACGATTCTACCAAATTCTTGTTGGAACCGTGTTGCTGCACGTTGGATTGAACTTAAAATCACAGGAACTGAAATAGCTATTGTTCTTGAACCAAGAAATGAAAATGTTTCTATTGAAAATAGCTACTATTCTTGGTTCATTAGGCTTGGTTTCAACGTTTCCTTGGTTTCAAAGTTCATAGGATTTAATGTTTAAATTAGAAGCAATGTTCTGTTGCAAGGTTAGGCTTTTAAAGTGAAAATGAATTGAAATTTTGGTAATTTAGAAAGCAAAGCAACGTTACTTCCAAATGAAAATGAAAGGTTTAACCCTTTTTGATTGATAAAGCTCACAAAAAAGTCTTGATAAGACTTTGAAATCTAAACTTTTGACTCATGTAAAGCTCAATTAATGACTCACCTTTAGGCTGCCACATTACTCTTTGGGGTGATTTTGTTACTTTATCCACTTATTAGTTAACCGGGTAATATTTCGTTATCCGGTAATTAATCTATTACCTACATAATTTAAAAATTATCACAAATTACTTAAAATTTTATTTATTTTCAAAATACTTTATAAATACTTTATATATTATACTACCGTGATCATATGGTACCTTGCATGGTACTAGTTTATAATTATCGGGTATTAACGCTCGGTCCGTATTTTATCCCAAATCGACAACCTTCAACGAAACTCATTTTATTTAATTCACGTACCCTTTCCTTCATGGTACTTAGTTATACTTGATATAAGTCGCATAAATATGCTAACCTCCAGATAATCTCATCCCTGAGTCTACGTCAATTAACTGAAGACGAAATTTTAACGTAGGAAAAACGCGAGGTATAACAACTTTTGGATGACCATGGAGATAGATTGTGTGCAGTATGTCCGCAAATGCTATCAATGTCAAGTGCATGCTGATATAATAAAAGTGCCGCTAAATAAGCTCAATGCAACAAGCTCACCTTGGCCATTCGCCGCCTAGGGAATGGATGCCATCGGTCCGATTGAGCCCACTACTTCAAACGGGCACAGGTTTATTCTGGTAGCCATTGATTACTTCACAAAATGGGTAGAGGCTGCATCTTATAAAGCCGTCACCAAGAAAGTCATCGTAGACTTTGTCAAAGATCGTTTCATTTGCCGATTTGGAGTTCCCGAGTCCATTGTTACTGATAATGCTGCCAATCTCAATAGTGATCTGATGAAGGCCATGTGTGAAACTTTCAAAATAAAACACAAGAATTCCACAACCTATAGACCTTAGATGAATGGAGTCGTAGAAGCCGCCAACAAAAATATCAAGAAGATACTAAGGAAGATGGTAGAAAACCACAAACAATGGCATGATAAGCTACCTTTTGCTCTGTTAGGATACCACACTATAGTTCGCACATCAACTGGAGTAACTCCCTACATGCTGGTTTATGGTACCGAGGTTGTCATCCCGGCCGAGGTAGAGATTCCTTCTTTAAGAATCATACAGGAAGCTGAACTCAGCGATGCAGAATGGATAAGGAACCGCTATGAACAATCGGCCCTTATAGATGGAAAAAGGATGAACGCAGTATGTCACTGTAAGCTTTACCAGAACAGAATGTCTAGAGCTTTCAACAAAAGGGTCAAACCAAAGTAATTTGCATCAGAATAGCTGGTACTGAAGAAGATCTTCCCACATCAAGATGAAGCCAAAGGGAAATTCTCTCCCAACCGGCAAGGTCCTTACATGGTTCACAGGGTGCTAACAGGAGGAGCACTGATACTTGCAGAAATGGACGGAGAAATTTGGCCAAAACCAATCAATTCAGACGCAGTCAAGAGATACTATGCTTAGTCTATTTACATTTCCCCATCTGATGTAATTGAACTACGCGTGACCTGATTCCCATTTAAGAGGGGATACGTAGGCAGCCTTATGGGTTCGGTCATATCATAATAAAATTTCCATTTTTCCCAAAATCAGAAACTGGGGCGGAATTTTGAGGAGGACCCTCAAATTCCGGAGCAAGTCTAGCCGACGCCGTCGCATACCAGAAAGTCAGAAATTGGTTAAGAAACTGGGGCAGAATTTTGAGAAGGATTCTCAAAATTCCAAAGAATGTTCAACAAAGCTCGCAAACGGACGGAGGATCATTTACCAAACTGGGGCAGAATTTTGAGGAGGACCCTCAAAATTCTAACATAAGGAAGCTGTAATGTCTCTTAAATGTGTTACAATCACTAGTTCATATAAAACTACTTAATACTCCAATATATTTCTAAAAGAACTCTAACTTTATCAATAATTGCATATTTTCAAAAACTCTATTTTCGTAACAGTCAGGTTACCCAGGGGAAACTCAGATAAGGCCTCCAAGACGGAACAAAGCAAGGCCAGCAGACAAAGGTGCGAACCAACCTCCCCTCACAAAAC
Organism: Nicotiana tabacum; assembly: GCF_000715075.1. Classification (NCBI taxonomy): domain Eukaryota; kingdom Viridiplantae; phylum Streptophyta; class Magnoliopsida; order Solanales; family Solanaceae; genus Nicotiana; species Nicotiana tabacum. The sequence goes on along the minus strand of NC_134087.1, from coordinate 110,049,138 downwards.
TGGCAATTTTTTTTAACGCAAGCACATTTGACGTAGCGATAGCATTCGCAAACATGCATACACAAAGCAAATTCACTATCAATCGGGCCATCAAACACTGAATATATCTCCAACTAAGAAATATACTACTCTTATTTGCTATTCGCTCTTTGCATGGGACTAAGACCTATCCCGCATACTCGCATGAGGCTAATCCCTGCCTCCATATTTGCATGAGGCTAAACCCTACCTCCATATTTGGATGAAGCTAATCCTTTCCTCCATATCTGCATGAGGCTAATCCCTGCCTCCATATCTGCATGAGGCTAATTCTTGCCTCCATATTTGCATGAGGCTATTCCTTGCCTCCCTATCTGCATGAGGCTAATCTTTGCCTCCACTCTTTCATGAGGCTAATCCTTGCCTCCATATTTGTATGAGGCTAATCCTTGCCCCCATATCTACATGAGGCTAATTCTTGCCTCCATATTTGCATGAGGCTAATCCTTGCCTCCATATTTGCATGAGGCTAATCCCTGCCTCCATATTTGCATGAGGCTAATCCCTGCCTCAATATTTGCATGAGGCTAATCCTTGCCTCCACATCTGCATGAGTCTAATCCCTTCCTCCATATCTGCATGAGGCTAATCCCTACCTCCATATCCGCATGAGGCTAATCCCTGCCTCCACATCTGCATGAGGCTAATCCCTGCTTCCATATTTGCATGAGGCTAATCCTTGCCTCCATATTTGCATGAGGCTAATCCCTGCCTCCACATTTGCATAGGACTAAGCATTGTCCCTCCTTGCATAAATATTGCTCTATTCTAGTACTATCTGTTTGCTTTTCAATCGGGCTAAGCTCAGCCCTTCATTTCATAAGACTAAGCCTTGTCTTGTTAACATCATATTATTGCATCTTATGGGCTGAAATATCGCCAACCTATCCAAAGGCATCATAGTCTAAAAGGCATCATCCTCATAGTCGGAAGACATCATACCATGGCCTGAGGATTTCTCAAATTTGCATATCATTATTCAAAGGCATCATGGTTCGGAGGCACCATCTGCATGGCCCGAGAACACCATTTCATGGCCTGCGAATCCCTCACCAAATAATTCATGGCCCAAGACATCATGGTTTGAGGACGTCATCCTTATACCGTCTGAAAACAACTCTCATGGTCCAAAGGGAATCTGCATCATGTTTAAATTTTCACACAAAGACATGTTCATAGCATCTCTTTATCTGCAGGTGACCAGTAAGCAACCGCTATCCTAGCAGGAGCGACCTCGCTCCAGTTCTTCAACTATCTCAAACTTGATTGTTCACCATAACGACTCTTGCATCCAGTCTGAAATATCGTGTTCGTTCTTGTGATGACTTCATCGGTACACTCCGCCAATGAATCAAGAACTACACATGGCCTAATTCCTGTAAAACCAGGGATATATATGCAGCTCCAAGACCAGAGTCCGGCCTCTGGTTAAAATTGACCATAATTTCTTTACCCGAAAATTCTTTCATCCTTCCCAGGTAAAGAGGGGAAGCTGTTGATACCTAACTTTTCCTATAATGTTTTCAAAATGATGCTTTGGCATCAATTAGCATTTTTTATATACAATTTCTGCATTTTAAAATATTTTAAATAATTTCTCCCAGCATTTTATTTATAAAACAATCACTAATTATATTACAAATAGTTTTATAATAATTTTTCTAATTTAATTTTATCATCTGCATTTGTACTAAGTTTCAATTGTTGCACAAATAGCCACTTTTGTATTTTTTGGGATGCAATTGCAATTACTTTGCAATTATAGACTGTGCATGCATTATTACATTATTTTACCAGAAAATAGCCTTTTATATTTTTTAAATATTAAGTAATTATTTTAAAATATTTCCAGGCATGAAAATCATTTTTTATAGCCTATTTGGTTATTTTTTAAAATTGTTTTATCAATTAAATCGGGTATTTAAAAAATAGCACCTATAACCATAATTAAATTCGGACCCCTGGCCCAATCAAATACACCCCTACCCTAATTAAAACCCCAACCCAATTAACCTAACCCAAAACCCTGACCCAATTTTATAACCCGTCCCAACCCGAAACCAATCTTGGTTGTTGATCTCAAGAGATCAACGGTCTAAAACAAACCTTCCTTTTTTATCTAACCTAACCCCCGAAACCCTAAGCCATTTTCACCAAACAGCCGCCCTGGAACCCCTTTTCCTCTCTAATTCTCTCTGAGACCTAAACCTAACGCTAGCCGCCGCCACCCAAAACCAGCCCTAATCCATGTGATTCCTACTCTATCTACGGCTTCACATGGCTGTACGAGGCCTCTGCTTGTCTCCTATCTCCCTGGTTGTTTGATTGTGTAGTTTTTGTTGAAGTACCTCAAAGAGATCTGGTCCAGATCTCATTTAAGGCTCTTCAAGAGTTTGTCCATGGTCTGTGAGTGAGTTTTATTAAAGTTCCATGGTTCAAATCCTTGATTCAAAGGCCAAATTCGCTTACCCTTTATCTTTTCTTCAAGAAACCCAATGTTTGGACTTGAATTGGTTCAGATCTTCGTAGATCTGGAACGATCCTGAGTTCATCGTTGATTTCCTAAAAGTTCCTTTACTTCTTTACTAGTTAATCGATGTCTGAACATTTTTGTTATATTAGGATTTATTGGTCGAACCTCTAGGTATGTGAAACATTTTAAAACTTCCATGGCTACTCTTCTAGGTTCTTTTACTCCTTTACTACTGACCGATTTTTAAACACTACAATACTTCAGGTTTTGACTTCTATGACTTCTATTTGTTCGAACCTTTGTATGTTGACATGCCTTCAAGTTTTCTTCTTTAAGTGTTTTCAAACTAGGGTTTCATCCCTTTAAGTTTTCTGCAAAAATTCTTAAGTGTTTGACTGTGGTTCTCTTTACTTGTTCGACTGATTCTTCATATCTATGTTTTAGTCCCTAGGGTTTCTGCTTATTTCACTGATTATTTCAATATTTTGCCCGTTATTCGTTAGTTCTATCAATTAAAAGGGATTGACTAATTTTATTTGCCTAATTAGGGTTCAAATTATATTTGCCGAGTTTGGTATTTCTCTATGATTTCTTTCCTTATTTATGACTCATGACTGGTACTACTTGCCTTAATTGGTTTATTAGCCTGATTTATGGGATTTAATTGCTTTAACCGACTCCTAGAGGGTCTTTGATTGATTTATTTACCTTATTGAACCTGTACCTTGGCTATTAATTGATTCTCCCTCATTTAAGGGGTGCTTTCCGGATTTTGTTGAATTATTTGATTGGTTTAGCCCCAATGAACTATTTAATTTTACTTGCATACCTTATTTGGAACTCTTAAATATTCTTTGCATTATTTGTTTTACTCTGATAAGTGCTATATAATCTCCTCATTCTGACTTTTGAAAGACACGAACACTAGTTCATCCATACTCTCACTCTCTCAAGCTCTCTATTCTCTTCTGTTACTTGTAATTCTTACTAACCTAGCCGGCTATAAGCCAAGGCTAGCTGTTTGCACCATCTCTACTCTATACTCTGTATTCTCTCCTTAACTGGTATGTCCTGATTCAATTCACATTCCAAAACTATGTGTTTTCTTTGTTGCTGCAGTTCATTAGTTGTGATTTCCCGTTCTATTTACTATTCTACTATCATATGCTCAATGTGTAACCAGTATGCCTAGATTACACTACCTAACTACTGCATCACTTAGCATGTTGGAGTTTGTTATGTTAGAAGCTATGACTGGTTTATTTACCCATGAGGATCTGTTTACTATTTAGCATGTCCAATCCTATTTTGAGATAATTGCATGAATCTTATTTGTTCACTAGCATATCCAACCTACATTATTTATTTACTGTCTTACCCAACAAGTCTAAATTCTGCTTGTTCTATATATGATCCGTATTTCTAAACTTTGAATACTTCATGAAGCGCTTGCCTAGTTTGGTCATCTAAGTCTTACCTACTCTACTTTACTAATAAGATCCCGTTAAGGCATCTAGCCCTTCAAAGTACTCTAGTTGTGTGTATTGGTCATGTATAAGACTTATGTGTTCTCAACATGTCTTTGTTGTAATCGTTGTAACTAACTTTTCAATTCCACAACCTCTTGAGAAATTTGTGTATCTGTTTGCTTATACACTAGGCTGTATTCTATATGTCCCTCAACCCCTCTCTCTCCATGTGTGGAACCTGTTTGCCCCAAAATGTTTCTAAAACTGTGTATTCTATGACTTGCATTCTGATTTCAAAAAATGTTTTTCATACTTTCCTCAAACTATTTACCACCCTAACTAGTACTGGTTTCAAGAAATCTTTTCACTCCTAAGGCCCTCTTGCTATTGTTTACCAAAACTCTTTCAAATCATGTCAAGCACTCTCACTTATTCTTGGGTTATTAAGTTCTGCCCCTATGGTATGTGTACTGCTTAGAGTTCCTTGAGATCTCTCTGAACTCTGGCATATCAGGGCTGGCACTTCCACACTGCACACAATCAGTCTTTATTTGAGAAAAGTCTGGTTGTGAACACTTCCCGGGATCCTTGAGGTCCTTAGGAAACTCTGACGCACCTAGACACGAAATTGGGCTATGGAATCTTAGGCATTTGAGACTAGTGAAGGTTTGGTACACCAGGATTTGCTTTGGGCATATTTCAGGCTCCCTATAGCTTAATGTATATTTATATTTATATAATATATTCAATCCTTGGTTTGTAATAATTATTGTAAATAAATTGGGATGTCTAGTGAAAGGAAGGGTAGTTGTATACTGTGGGTAAAGTTGGTTAGATAACATGCTTATAGGGTCCATTTCGGTTCAAATGTTTTTTGTTAGATGACATGCCTATAGGGATTCATTTGGTTCAAATGTGTTTGTTAGATAATATGCCTATAGGATCTGCTTTGATTCAAATAAATTCTGCTTGCTTTACTTTTACATAATTAGAAGTCATGCCTATAGGATCTAAATCAGCTTTAATTATAGAAATCACGCCTATAGGATCCAAAATCAGTTTTAGTTAGACCTAAAATCAGTTTAACTCACGCTTGTAGATTCTGAATCAGTTTAATTAACTAACCCACTCATCTCTTCAACGATGTGTTAATTAACATCACTAGAAAGCATGCCTATAGGATCTTAATTGTCCGTTTAAAATCGTTTACTATTTTAGTGCATTCTTGATCAACGATTAGATACCATGCTCATATGACATCACTATTATACGCCTAGGCAAGCCTATAGGGTGACTAAAATTCTGCCAACTGTAAAACCACGCCTTGTTATCTGTGACTGCTCATATTCAACAGGTCTAAAATCAGTAGGCAAACTGAATAGGTCTTTGACACTTTAGTCCTAACTTATTACTGCATATTATCTGCTCACCTAGATATCCTGTTCTAGGGCTTCTTTTTTTAAATACCTGAAACTGTGTTTAAGATGTGCATTTGCTTGCTCTGTATGTGGAGGTAAAACTTGAGCCTTTAATTGTTCCATCTTTGGTCCATTCCTAATTGTTTTGGTTGTCGCCTAGATTTTTTCCTTTAAGTACCTTAGGATGGTCTAGAACTACCTAAATTAGAGGTCCTAAATACCTCCAGGGCCACAAGGAAGGGACGGGTAGTGCACGTATAGGATATCTTTTAAGGCTGCTAGAACGCTTTAGGCTATGACCAAGGGGAGGGAATTGGGTAGTAAGGATATGATGACTGCGCGCTAATATCACGTGTAGCCCCTCATTGAGGAGTGATTACCAGGCATTTCATGGGTGTGATCCTGTAGGCTAACCAACCTAGGACCCCTCTTTCCCAATTCCTATGTGTTTTGAATGAACTTCCTTTTCTTTACGTATATATATGCAAGTTGTTCAAACCTCTCCCTTGCTTCCATTACCTGAATCATACATGTGTTTAGAATGTGAAAACATGTCTTTATTTGCGAATATGTGTTGAAATTGTTTACTTGTAAAATAACTAATTCACATAGTTTAAGTTCGGTCGGGACCCACCGTTGTGGACCGCGAGGGGTACCTAACACCTTCCCCTCAAGGTTATTTCGAGCCCTTACCCTAATCTTTGGTAATGCAAACTAGTTCATGAGTTAATTGCTCTAGGTGCCCTAACGCACCATAATCCGTTAGGTAGCGACTCTTCAAATACCCAATTCCCAAAAGGAAACGAGTTGTTCCCCCATGAATGTTGAAACCCGGACTTCCCCGCAAAAAAAAAAAAAAAGGGGTGCGACACTAGTAGCTCATACACTTGTGACACCAGGTCTCGGAGATATGCTAGTGGTCACTTGGTGATTTTTTGATTAACTACTTCATCTCATTTGCTTTTAAACTATCTATTCTCATGTTATTTAATTTCACTTCTTATTTAACCAATAACTAAAAGTCAACCATTTCTAAATTGTCAAAAGAAATAATCACACGGTTAGTACATTATTGGCTTGCCTAACGGTAACGTTGGGTGCCATCACGACCTATAAGAGAAATTGGGTCGTGACAGCTGGCAGTATACAACTTGTTCAAACTGTTTTCTTTTGTATACAAGCATACTGGGGTCAGTTATTTTCTCTACTCACAAAGGTTTTGAAGATTATTGATTCATATTGCAAAAGATATATATGAACTGGTGTAAATGTGATTACAAAAAAAAATTCTAGTAGCCTAGGATAGAATGTGTGCACCTAAGTCTAGTGGAGGCCTAAATTTGATTAACTTACATTTATGGAATAATGATGCTTTAGCTAAAATATGATGGGATTTAGCAAACAAACAGGATAGATTATGGATAAGGTGGATTCATGCATACTATATCAAATAATCACCAGTTTCAGAATGTAGCAATGCCTCAACAAGCAAATTGGGTGATTAGACAGATCCTGAGTGTCAGGGCGATAATGAATCATGTGCATTATAATGATCACCCAAGCAAGATCATGGTAAGGATGCTTTACTTACATCCATTGGGGGACAGACCACAGGTCAGTTGGAAGTGTTTGGTTTTTCAAAATAATGCCAGGCTCAAATCAATATTTACTATGTGGCTACAACTACATGAGAGACTACTGACTACAAATAGGTTGCTGCAGTAAGGATTCACTGTGGTCACAAGGTGCTCGTTATGCCAAGCCATGATAAGAACAGAGAGCGCATGTGTATTAAATGCAAATTACCCAGGGAGTTTTGGAAAATACTGTTGCAATGGATACAAAGACTAGGGATGTCAAACGGTGCAGTGTGCGGGGCAAACCCGCAAAGATTTTGGCCCGTCCCGCCCTGCCCCGCATACACCCACCTCACACTCACACCCGCATCCACCCGCCCCGCATATTTTTTTCTTCATTTTTTTAGTTTTATTTCTTTTGAGCTTTTAATTGGTTGGACTTTCTAATTTAATCAATCAAAAGATTGAAAGTTTTTTTGTTGCTCATATACTGAATTCGACCTAAAAAAATATAAGTTCTTGCTGCTCATTTTAAAAAATGCAAATACCCCCCTTAATGTAAGTATTTGAATTATTAATGTCTCAATTATTAAAAGCACTCTCTATAGACAAAAAATAAGTATGTATCTTTCAAAACTAACAAATTATTGAATTAGACATGTGATATTTAGACCAAGTTTTTGGTGGAGAAATGGGGTGTATGTGTTTAATTTTAGTTTAAATAATATTAAACTGAGATGAAACTTAATTAGAGCGTCACGGATAATGAGAATCCATATAATTGGCCCAAGTTTTTTGGGTTGAGGTGTATTTATTGTAGTATTCCTAGTTAAGATTTTAGCAACATTAACTCAAAAACGATATACTTATAAGCGAAATAAGCCTTAGTTTATAAGAAAAAAGTTACTCAAATCAATATATTTTCTGTCAAAATGATCACTTGCAAGTTTTGGCCAATTTTGCACAGTTTGAGTGCCTTATAAATCTTACATAAAAATGGATAAGGGATACAATTTTATAAAAAAGATCCGCCCCGTAACCCGCAAAGATTTCTTTCTAAAAAAAATTAAACCCGTCCTGCACCGCCCCGCGCCCGCAAAGCCCAAACCTGCACCGCCCCCATAGGTTGAAACCCGCCCCGTCCTGTCCCATTGCCATCCCTGACAAAGACAACACACAGAGGCAGATAATTGCGGGCAACATGTGCACTGGGCCATTCAATGTGCTAAGGGAAAATCACTAAAAGCGCAAATCTTTAGAATGGTGTATGCTTAGATAGTTCACTCCATTTTGATAGAAAGAAAATTGAGGCTGTTCGAAAAGAGAAGGAAAGGAAGTGATATTATTGCATGAGAGATAGCCTACATATGCAACTTACGAGCTACCACTGGGACTATCAATATGGTGCAGAATTTTATGTCCCATATAGATAAATTAGAGTAGGCTTTGTTATATTTTTTAGATATCCTGAGTTTATAAGTTGGTTATGGTTATGTACAATAACTGATGATTGGTACAAAATGGTTAGTTACCAAAAAAAAAAAAAAAAAAAAGAGTAGGAACCTAACATTGACCATTTATTATTACGTCATTTAATAAATTTTATAAATAGTGTAAAGCATAATTCTCTTTACGAGAATTTTGAAATATACAATATGCATATGTGACATGTGATTTGTATACGTTCTAAGTTACTGAGGTAACAGATAGTTTGGAAATCATCGTTAGCTTCAACTTAAAGAAATTTATAAATCGTAATTTGCCAAATGCAATGAACATTTGCTGACTTATGTCAAATGCAACATTATGAATCGCACTTGTTAAATATGACTTATAAATCGCAATTGTCTCTAGAACACCATTGTCAAATGTTACTTATAAAACGGATTCGGCCCAATGCAACATACTTTTCCTGTCCGGCCACGCTCATTACCAATAAGAAGAATCAATTTTGGCGTGCCCGTTCAGCGGCTCAATTCATTCCATAATGATTGGATTCTGACTCCGCCGGCTCTTCGCTTCATATTAAAGAATGTTTGTTCCATCCAATTGGTCCCCAATCTATTCATTTTCAGCTATAAGCCCTAGCTTCCCCTGCCGGCCTCTCTCTTTTGTCCTGAATCCAGGTAAATATCGTGCTTTCGGTTTTCTGTGATCTTAATTACTATTGGGTATGTGGAATTTCAAGCATCATTCAACTATTTCTTTCTGATTTACTCATGATGAAGAGAATTTTTTTTTCTGGGTCGGAAAGATGTTTCTTTTGGATCACGATTGTCTTGATGTATAATTGTACATGAGAACTGTTTTTATTTTGATACCCCTGCTTTGGAATTGAGAGTATAGCGGCAGTAGCAGCAATAAAACTTGAGGGGAAAAAATGAAGTTCAAATGCTGAGTTCTCAAGATTAATTGATAACCAGCTTAAAGGACTTTCACGCAAGTTACTTTTTAGAGTTGACAGCATTTTGACTCCTTTTCTGATGGCAGAAGAAAAAATCTTTTGGGTGGTATACTTGTGCAAATAGAAAGGGATGTGAGTCTACTATGATGGAAAAGAAAGTGCTTAATTAATATGATTGTTTGATATTATAAGCTTAATAATTATGTATATAACAACAATAACAAACCCAGTGTAATCCCACGAGTGGGGTCTGGGGAAGGCAGTGCGTACGTAGACCTTACCCCTATCTTGAGAAAGTAGAGTAATAATGATGTATATACACTTCAAAAATAATGCTGAAACATGTATCTATTCCATATAACTTCTAAAACGTATCTAGTCCATAATGCTGCATTAACTTTTCTCGAGTACGTTCAATCTGCAACTTATTGTTCAAATTTACGGATGATCGCTTGGCGCACAAAATAACTAGGAATCGCTATCTACTGATTTATTTCCTTATTCTCATTGTTGACATCTCAAACGGTGTAATAATGAGGCTTCAAATATGCACTACTGTGTGCAATGCTAGTGAATCTTTACCCACCACTTTGATATATGGCAGCCTTGAGAGTTACCCGATAATTCACTCTCAAATCGAATGCTGCAGTTTTACTTATTAGTATTTCATTCAAACAGTTAGCTAACTATAATACATGTTGAAACAGATGGAGCAACATGAGGATTCCAAGTCTGAAATAAAGCAATTGCTGGGAGCAAAATGTAATGGCAACGGTAAGCGAGCTCAGTCTTGTTGCAATCCAATTTGCTCATTCTCAGAGCAAGAGCATAGTATGTTGGGTTCAAGACAAAGGTCAAAGTCGACTATGAAACTTTGTGGGCTCATAATCTTTTATGTAATAGTCATGGCCGTGGAGACCATAGGAGGGGTGAAAGCCCACAGCCTCGCGGTTCTAACTGATGCAGCTCACTTGCTCAGTGATGTTGTTGGATTTTCTATTTCTCTTTTTGCTGTTTGGGTGTCCGGCTGGGATGCGACAAAAGAACACTCTTTCGGGTACCACCGTCTTGAAGTTTTAGGAGCCCTTCTATCTGTACAGCTAATATGGCTCGTCTCTGGTTTGCTGATTTATGAAGCAATTCAGAGAATGTTTCATCCACAATCCAAAGTGAACGGGAAGCTTATGTTTGCTATTGCTGCATTTGGTCTCATAATTAACTTCGTCTCAGTTGTGTGGCTTGGCCATGATCATTCTCTCCATTGCCATTCATATAATCCTTGCAAGGATCATGATCATGATCACAAAATGCAAGAATTGCATCCAAGAAATGAAGAAGAGAGCTTGAAACTAGTATCAGCAGCCTCTAGTTGCAGCAAACCAACGAACATAAATATCGAAGGGGCTTACCTGCATGTTATATCTGATTTGATACAATCAGTTGGGGTGATGGTTGCTGGAGCTTTTATGTGGTTCAAACCAGAATGGTTGGTGGTTGATCTTCTCTGTACTATTTTTTTCTCGATCTTTGCTCTTAGTACTACCATACCCATGCTTAGAACTATCTTCTCCGTATTGATGGAGAAGACACCAGAGGAAGTTGATATTGTTCAACTCGAGAATGGCCTTAAATCTTTAGTAGGACTTCAGGAAGTTCATGACCTGCATGTTTGGGCCATCACTGTAGGGAAAATTGTTTTGTCCTGTCATGTTGTACTTGAGCCTGGAGTAGACCAATATGAAATTATTCAGAAGGTTAGGGAATATTGTGACAGGACATACAGAATTCATCATGTAACCATACAAGTTGAACCATCTTCATAGTAGATGTATATATTGCTTACTTCATCTCTTTCTTTCTCTATCTCTCTTGTTGAGTTTAAGTTTATCGCATTGATCTGTCTTTATTATAATGTTACTGTTTCATTGATAGCATAATTGATTTACTCTATCTTTGGCTAGGGAGATAATTGTCAACACAAACTGAGAATTTAGACACTCTGTTACACAATTTTCTACGGATTTACCTTATGTCTATTGACACTGTGATGATAATTTTTACTTATTATCTGGTTATTTGATGATACTAAATTGACTTATTATGGTTAATTATATGCAATGACCTTTTAATGATACTATAGTGTGTGAAACTTTTAAACAGTTCGGTTAAACTCATTTACTACTCGTATACAAATGATACGATAGTAAGTTTTTCGCGTTTCCAAAGGGCCAAGAGACTGACAACTGCAAGAAGTTTATTTTTTCCTTCTGTCTTCTATTTTAAGGAAGATCTTTGAAAATAATGGCATCGGCTCAATGAATTGGGTTAAAGAACAATGAGATCTTAAGGTTCATACACTAGGTGATCTCTTCCTATTTGTCCAAGCTTTGGTAGATAGAGTTACTCCGTACTTGTGCTGGTAAGAAATAGCAGGTACCCTATGGAATTAATCGAGATGCGCGTAAGCTGGCTCGGGCTCTGACATCATGGTTATCAAAAAGAGAATCATGGTTATCAAAAAGAGAATAGATCACTGAAAATGCTCATGTTCTTGAGACAGTTATATGTTTGTCCCATTGGGCACTAATCACCAACTGGATTCGCAACTTGTGCCATTTCCATTTTTGAGAGGCCGCCTTTAACAAAGCCGTCAACAATCCACAACGTGACTTCGTGCACTCCATTTCCATTATACGGAAAAGGGATATTTTTGTTCCTTTCTAAGTTGCAAGAAAACAACTAAAGAAACAGATGAAGACAGCCACAAGAATCGAAGTGCAAAGCATGTCTGTCACCTAATCACGACAAAGTGAAAAAAAATGAACTGGGAATAATCACTGAATTCAAACGTTTTTTATTAGCGGATGGCGTGATATGTTTGCATCAAAGGTTAATTTATATCAACTTTCAAGTGATTAGGCTTTTTCCAGGGTTCCATTCTCGACAACTTTGTCATTCTTGTTTTTGTCATGCATTCCATTAATCTATATTATATTAAAAGCACGAATGCCCTTAGCGAAATGTTATTGCCTTTTTTACTCTTTTAAAATAATTACATCGGATAAAATAGTCATTTAATTATTTTTCTAATATTTAGAAATAGTCATTTAATTAATTCCCTAACATTTAGTAGTTTGTATAATAAATTTTTTCCTTATTTGAATTGTATTAAATATTCTGACATTTAAAACTTAAAATCATTAATATTTTACCTTATATAAATTCTATACTTAAATCATATATAAATAATAAATAAAATAAATAAAGGAGAGAGCAAGAACATTAAAAAAAAGAGAAAGTGCGTTTGGCTCTGGATGATATGGAAGTGGTCGACTTTTTTAAAACTTGTATATGTTCTGATTTTTGTGAAAATCTTCTATATTAAAATATTTAAAAATATACAGGAGACTATTCCACTAACAATTGTATTCTATGTTATATTAGTTTTCAAAGTTTTTAAATTAGCAATTACAATTATTTGGAATATTGAGCAAAAATCAATAACAAACTCCAAAATTATCCATTATTCCAACAAGATAATTTATGAGATCGTTTAACTTCTCTAGATAGTATTAAATTTAGCTGAATATAAGGGAGTTTCTTGACTATAATTATAGCTTTTAAAAGAGCATTTCAACTATAGACATTATTTTTGGTATAAGGTGATTCTTAAATTTTTGAGATTTACAAATAATTATTATTTTCTTTTTTTGGAACATGTCATGCATGGTTGATTTTTCACCTAATCGGTTCCTTACTATTTGAAAAAAATAAATTCATATCACATTAAAATATAATTGAAAATAAATACTTAAAATTTGGTCTAAGCTAGCTAATTAGTATTATTTAAATACTTATCTCACTTGAATAATGATACTTCCAAACTAAATACACACCTGCGGTTCTAACTTCAGTCACTCTTTGGAATGCATTTTAAGTTGAATTATTTGACCGGTGATTGAGTATTTTTGTTGAGTAGTTTTATTTTTTTATTAGTTATATACGACCAATATTTATTATTTTCAAGAACTTGTATTTTTATTTTATAACTCAAAAATAAATTTTTTATTGAGTTAGGTACACGTGCAAAGCGCGTACACTAAGACTAGGTACACTAATATCTTATAAAGGTTAAGGGGGTGCTTCTATTTTCTCATTTCCCTAATTAGGAACCTTCTGTCTATTAAAATCATTCAAAATTATGGAGAAAAAAAAGAGAGCCTCAAATCTGTTAAGAAATTCCTTGGGACAGAAAGGTTAGAGGGGAACAAGTTTAGTTGGGGACTTCGAATGAAAATACCTTTCACATTGTGCATGAAAAACTTGTAAGTACATGTAGTCGACGAAACATACCTTCCCCAGCACTTCTTTCTTCTCCTTTTTCTCTTCTGCCTGTAAATATGGACTCACAATATCACCCTCTAAGTATCTCTCTAATGTTATTCATATTACTACTTTATTAACAGAACACGAGGAAACTTGCCACAAAATAAAATGCTGCAATTGAATTAACAAGTCCTGTGTTCCAAAGTCCTGGAAGATCAGAGTTATTTTGGTCTTGCGAACAGTACCAGTATTCCTTCTTTTTTTTAAAAAAAGTAAACAGTTAAACTGTGTATCATGTGAAGTACAGATTGTCCTAGACCAATAGATAATGAACATGCACAAGCTCTCCTCTTAAATGAATCAAGAAAGTAATCTACAAGCCTGAAAAGGAGAAGAAAATAGAAGAGAAGAAAAGAAAGAAGGGGAAAAAAACAAAAAAAGTTTATGCCTTGCTACAAATTCTATTTCTTTTTGAAACACCAACTCAAGTTGAACAGCAGCCTCTCTTCACATTTGCAGAGTTATCACTGACGTTGATTGTTGTACCCTGACCAGGAAGTGCAGTGCTCGCGGCTGCTTCCTGGGCTGCCAATGCCTTCTTGCTTATGATATGGTAAATATCTGTCAATATAGTCTGAAAAGCCTTGTCAACATTAAGAGCTTCCAATGCTGAGGTCTCAAGAAATGAAAGTCCTTCCTTCTCAGCTAAAGCTTGACCATCCTGCTCAGAGACTGCTCTAAGATGTTTAAGGTCAGACTTGTTTCCTGCGAGTATGATTACAATGTTAGAGTCTGCATGGTCTCTCAATTCTCGTAGCCACCTCTGGACATTGTCAAATGTTTGCCTCTTTGTTATGTCATAGACAAGGAGTGCACCCACTGCTCCTCGATAGTAAGCACTGGTAATGGCTCGGTACCTTTCTTGTCCTGCAGTGTCCCATATCTGGGCCTTCACTGTTTTTCCCTCCACCTGCATCATTAAGTAGATAAATATATTACTCCGTGAGAGATGCCAAAAGACCAGTAACTTTGTACCATCCCCGCATTTCCATGACTTAGTAATGAGAAGAAATGGATCTTGTTGCTGGCAGAAAAAGCAATTTGCATCAGTTCCACAATAGGTGAATAGGGGTTACAAAGTCGAAAATTTCAGTGTTAAGATCTTTTGTCCAAAGGACATGATAAACGCCATTAAACATTCCAATTCCCCATCAGAGATAGACATCTAGTTTTGCTGTTGAACGTTTTCATTTTAACAGAGAGCAGTATTGTGTACGGTGACACATAATTGTTAAAGGTGTCATGCCAAGTCATAAGCATTCCTACTTTATTCTCGGAAGCACATTAGTTTAGCTTCAGACAGATGAATCCATAACCAAGGCGATTAGACATAAATCACAAGTACCAAAATTTCCTCACTCCTAACAAGAATATGTCTATACAATTACAAAAGGTCTAGCTGCTTCTATGCACTTGCATCTTGTGCATACGTGAAGATATGACTGAATCTGTACTCTGTAGACTATCAAAGAATCAAATTTCTTGGCTTTCATTCAGTAGATGATGATCATGTCTGAGGTATTTGTTTTTGTTTACAATGGATGACGAGATAAATTAACTATGATGAGTCATTTAGTCAAAATAACGTATGACCATGGAAGCTGAATTCAAAATATGAAACAGAAAGCAATCGTCAGCCCATACATGTGAACGACAATCGCATTAAATTCTCAGTTTGAGATGAATAAATGCTCAAAATCAACAGCTCTCATGATTCAATAATTCCTATGACATTCACATCATAAAACACACAATTCCAATGGGCATTCGCCATACAGTTATTCATTCAACAGTTTATCTTAGTGTTCATGTTTCACAAGAGCAATTAAAAAACCCAAAATTTACAATTTCAAGTTGTATGCACTAACGGTGTAAAAGATATTTACAATCAAGTCACTTAAGGACAATTGCAAACAACTCTATTTAATAGTATTGATTGGTAATCTAGAAACATTTATAAGTAACATAACAGGTTAAATCACACAGATGTTGTAAAAGATTCATTACATTGTCAGTGTATGTAACTTAAATGCAAAACTTAAAGGTTGAACCAATAGAAATTAGAAAATCACTGTACGCGAAGCTCAAAGGAAATGAGTAGAATATAAATACATCATGATTCATGAGATTGATAGAGACCTGAAGAGTTCTGGTGGCGAACTCAACTCCGATAGTGGACTTCGACTCCAAACAGAATTCATTTCTCGTGAACCTGGATAAAATATTTGATTTTCCTACTCCAGAATCCCCAATCAACACGATCTTAAACAAATAATCGTACTCGTGATCCACTCTATTCGCCATCACTTATGAATTATGATATCTTCTCTCCCAAAACCTACACAAAACGAGCAATTTTTTTCAGATCGGCATCAACACTCCCGATCTAATCGGATCCGATTTAAACCCTAACTGCAACATAAGACATAAACAGAGGCTATTTTCAAATATCTATTAACATATCCTGATCTTCAAATTTTTATAAGTATGCAAATGAAAAGCTTACCGAAAAAGGAGCGATCGGAACGGCGTCGTTGTGAGAAGAATCCGGAGGCGATTGAGGAAGAAAATGGATGAATGAGCAGAGATAACAATGGGGAAATAGTTGGCGTTTTGAAACGGCCAATGTGCGCACTACGACTCTTTACTCACATTTCCGTTCATTTTTTCCCCAATAAATACTCCGTCCAAAAAAAGAAAAATTCTATTACTCCATTATTATTGTTTTGTCATTAATAATTACTAGTATCACTACCCGTGCGATGCGCGGATAAATTATTTCAAATTGCGATGTAGGTTATTTGAATCATGTACAAATAACTTTAAAATATAAACCTCTCATATACAAATTATATAACATGAGAATTTAATTATGAAACATGATATGAAATTATTGTTCAAATCTCGTAGTGAACAACCAATCTTTTTAATATATATTTATAGCAACCTAACCCTTTGATTTTGGTACTTGTATTTCGTTCCGCTGTCGATATTAAAGAATACTAAATATGTCATATTGTGATCTATCTTGTTCGAGCACATTAGATCATATTATCTTAACAAAATTCTTATTATCACTTTATTTTTATCTAGACGTCAAATATATCTTATTCATCACATTGCTTTTACATAAATTCTTTTTTTTGTTCTTTTCTTATAGTTATTGTATTATTTAATATTTAATATTATTATACTATCATATAATTTGTTTATTAGCTTATAATTAAATTAATGTCTTACTTTTTATCCTTTTAATAGTATTTAATAAAAATAAATATTTTATTCTTGAAATTTGGTATATTTTTATGCTTTTATCCTTCTTACTCATAATATTTTAATCATTTAAATTTATCAATAATATTTTTAAATATAATTTAATATTTTATTTTATCTATTTTTAAATTAATTTAAAATATAAGTATCCTCACACCACCTTTATTTTTTTATGTACATTCTCTTCCTATTACAATTGTTAATTAGTTTTTATATTAATATTTTATCTATAGCCAAAATAATATCATATTTTGTTTTAAATTGTAACTTTTAATTAGTCTAACATATTAATATATAAGTTATTTGATTATCATGTTCCAAATGTATTGAGTTCTCTTATAATTAATTTTGTGTTAGATGCAGTTAAACTTTCTTCCTTTTTTAGCTATAAGATACAATTTAATTTTTAATTTTCATTAGTAAGATTACCAATATTAGAAATTTATTTTGTATTTTAAAATTTTATTTAATCATAGAAAAAAAATTCTTAATTGTTTGAACACATTTTTTCTAAATATTGTAGTAATATTTTTACTGTCATTTTAGTTCTTTACATAATATTTTTAAAAACAAAAAAATAATATCAACTCAAATTCAAATAATTCTTATCATTCTATTTTCTAAAATGGACCGCATTTTTAAAAAATTATGCTATGCATTCAAACTCAAACTAACTGCACTCGATTCAGATATTAATCATAGAAAAATATTTTCGTAATTGTTTGAACATATCTAAATGTTGTAATAATATTTTCACTGTCATTTTATTTCTTTACATAAATTTTCTTTCTTTTTTAGTTTTAAGATACAAATTTAATTTTTGTTAAATTACCTATATTAGAAATTTATTTTTGTCATTTAAAATTTTTATTTTTTATTATTGTTTTATTTTTCATAAGTAAAACTTCAATTTCGTGGTATTATCCATAATTTGAGCATTCGCATCATAGTTTTAAGAACTTTCTAATCTCAAAGTCAAATAGCCTTTTCTTTTAATTTTTAATAGTAAATTTTTAATAATTTAACATAATTTTGCTATTTTTTTATTCTAATATATAGTCTTATTACATTTTATGTGGCTTTTCATTAACTTGTAAATTTATTTAATATCATTATCAACTACTTTTCTTTAATAATATAAGATAAATATATAATTTTTTTAATTATGAAATAAATATTTATTTTGTTTTAAAAACATTACTCGAAAATTTTAAATTATTTTAAATTTAATAATATTTTTAAGTATTATATATTTATTTTATTTTATTTTCTAAACTTATGATTTATAAATGTCCTTACATTATCTCTAATTTATTTTTATTGTTCAATTTTTTTAGTTGTTTATTTTAACTATTGGACTTGAGTTATGTGGACATATATTATGACTTTTCTTAGTATAATATAAAAAACTTTCTCGTCTGAAATTTAAATAAGTTTGACTCTTTTTTCTATGATAACTGAATTTTTATTTTTTCTCTTATTCGTTATTTTATATTTTATATTATTCAATACCTAATATTATTACATTGTCATATGAATTTTTATTAGCTTGTTTGAATTTAGTATTTATTTTTGCCACACTCATTCTTATATAATATAGATAAATTTAAAAACTTTCTCATCTCAAATTCAAATAATTTTTATCATTCTATTTTTTTTACTAGGACCATATTTTTAAAAAATTATGTTATGCTTTCAAATTTAAACTAACTGAACTTAATTCAAATATAATCATAGAAAAATAATTTTCTTAATTGTTCGAACACATTATATCTAATGTTGTAGTAAATCCTTAATATCTTACGTAAATTTTAGTTTCTATATTTTAACTTACTCCAAAGTATAAATAGTTATAGGTTATCTCAATTTACGTCTTTATATATTTTTATATTTTTATTATAGTTTTTAATTAATTTTTCACCTTCATATTTCTAGTTAATATAGAAAAAAATCTATGAGTAGATTAATATATAAATATAAATATAGATATAGATACAAATATAAATATAAATTTAATTATAGATATATAGATTAGATTTGTCTAAGATCTATTTAGATTATGTATAAGATTCATTAAACTATTTCCATTAATTATGTTTCTATATATAATTTCTAATTACTAATGTTGTCCTAAAATTGCCAAGTGGTTTCTATTTAGCTTGCCAGTTGGCTTAACCATAATGCATACTACTCTCCTTTTAATATAATATAGATAGATTATACTATTTAAATAAAAGTAAACAAATATTTGAAGCGGTGTCGTTTTAGGGAAGCTAACAGAATTGAAGTGTTTGACGAAAAGAACTGGGTTGGCACTGACAGTGGCAGGCTGGAATGGGAATGTTTAAGTTAAACTATTCCTTTAATTTACTGAATTAATTCACCGAATCAAAACATTAGCAGGCAAACCGGTGGCACCTTCGACATTTCCAAGGAGAGGCTATCATATGCTTATATTCTCAACAACTACTAATTTTTTTTTTTAAATTATTAATCATCTGAGATTGCAAATTTGCTACTCTTGTTTGACCAAAAGATATTGAAACCTTTTTGATTGAATTAATTAATGATGATGATGAGGGTAAATTCTAGTTAAGGATAATAAATTCTAGATCCAAAATGAATAATATGAATAGAAAAACATAGTTGAGTATAAGTGTTGACAGTGATTATGGTCAGATTTAATAACATAAAGAGAGATGCATTAAGTAACATTAGATGACAATAAAATGTAAATAAAAAAAAAGAGTCACCAAGTCCTGAGTGAGGCGGATCCTCTTTCATTTGATAAAGATGAATGATAGACAAATATAAGAACCTTAGGACCCTTTTTGGATCTCATCAAGGTCTGGGATCACAGATCCTCTAATCTTTTTAAAGATGAATGTTTACATGTTTTCTAGAGAGAGGGAGAAGGAGAGAGAGAAAGACCCCTTTTTCGAAGTCCTCTCTTCCTATTTATAAGGGGTGTCCATAGAAAATCCTAAAAAAGTACAATTAAAGGGAATATTCCCTTTAAGGATTCCAAAGCAAACTAGCTATTTCGTCACTGCCCGACCTCGACCTTACTAATGATTGTCCGACCTTGGTCTGCAGGACCTCGGCCTTATTGATGTATGTCCGACCGGCCCTATTGATGACTGTCCGACCTCGGCCTTATCGAAAACTATCCGATCTCGACCGGTCCGACCTTGGTCTGTCCGACCTCGGCCTTATCGATGATTGTCCAACCTCGGCCTTATCGATAACTGTCCATTCTCGTCCTGTTGTCTCCGCGTACCGAATTTTTTTGATCTGATTTTGACCCATACAGTTAGTCCCTCCGCTTATCGAGGTCGTCTTTTGGTCGAGCTCGGTGAGCGGACTTCATTAATCGTAGTTCGAGAAATTCGGATGGGGAGGTCGACTAGTATGGATTGCGGCTGAGGGTGCCGATCTTTAGGTCAAAGTGGTATCCCCGCGGGTTGAACTCGAGCAGAGTTTGATCAGGGCCAATGATTTGAGTGATGAGTCAATCAAGAAGACGGTAGAGTTGGAGAAGGCCGTCGAGGCTAGGATGGCGGCTTTGGCAAGGATGACGGCATCGGAGGAGGTCATTCGAGTCCTTGGATATGGACGGGCGATGAGGTCGAATGTGAATTCGGACGAGGTCGTCGAATGGGAATTCGGGCGCGGTCGCCGAATGGGAATTCAGGTGTGGTCGCCGAATGGGAATTCGGGAGTGGTCGCCGAATGGGAATTCGGGCGCGGTTGCCGAATGTGAATTCGGGCGAGGTCGCCTAATGTGGATTCGGACGAGGTTGCCGTATGTTGATTCGGGTGAGGTCGCTGAATGTTGATTCGGGCGAGGTCGTCAAATGTTGATTCTGGCGAGGTCACCGAATATGAGTACGGACGAGGTCGGCTACTGTAAATTCGGACGAGGTCGCCCACTGTGAATTCGGACGAGGCCGAATGTTGGTTCGAACGAGGTCGAACTCTTCTTTTTTGGCGATGGCCCTTGCCCGTCGGGGTATTATTTCGAGCTGGTCGAAATGTTAACCCGTTATGGTTCGAACAAGGTCGATCTCTTCTCTTTTGGCGATGGTCATTGGGGTATTATTTTGAGTTGGTCGAAATGTTAACCCATCGTGGTTCGAACGAGGTCAACTCTTCTTTTTTGGTGTTGGCCCTAAGTCGTCGGGGTGTTATTTCGAGTCGATCGAAATGTTAACCCATCAAGGTTCGAACACGGTCGAAGTCTTCTCTTTTGGCGATGGCCTTTGGCCGTCAGGGTGCTATTTCGAGCTGGTCGAAATGATAACCCATCGTGGTTCGAATGAGGTCGAACTCTTCTTTTTCGGCGATGGCCCTTAGCCGTCGGGGTGTTATTTTGATCCGGTCAAAATGTTAACCCGTTGTGGTTCAAACGAGGTCGAACTCTTCTTTTTTGGCGATGGCCTTTGGCCGTTAGGGTGTTATTTCGAGCTGGTCGAAATGTTAATCCGTCGTGGTTCGAACGAGGTCGAAATCTTCTTTTTTGGCGATGGCCCTTGGCCGCGGGGTATTATTTCGAGCCGGTCGAAATCTTAACCCGTCGTGGTTCGAACGAGGTCGAACTCTTTTTTTTAGCGATGGCCTTTGGCCGCGAGGTGTTATTTCAAGCTGGTCGAAATGTTAACCCGTCGTGGTTCAAATGAGGTCCAACTCTTTTTTTGGTGATGGCCCTTGGCCTTGGGGTGTTATTTCGAACTGTTCGAAATTTTAACTCGTCGTGGTTCAAACGAGGTCGAACTCTTCTTCTTTTTGCAATGGCCCTTGGCCGTCGGGGTGTTATTTCAAGCTGGTCAAAATACCTGTCGTGGTTCAAACGAGGCTGAACTCTTCTTTTTTGGTAATGGCCCTTAGCCGTCAGGGTGTTATTTCGAGCCGGTCGAAATGTTAACCCGTCGTGGTTCGAACGAGGTTGAACTCTTCTTTTTTGGTGGTGGCCCTTAGCAGTCGGGGTGTTATTTCGAGCCGGTCAAAATGTTAACCCGTCGTGGTTCGAACTCGAACTCTTCTCTTTTGGCGATGGCCTTTGGCCGTCGGGGTGTTATTTCGAGCTGGTCGAAATCCTTAGTACCCTGTCATCAGCAATAGTCACATCTCTAGCATCACCATGCTGAACCTTGTCCTTGAGGACAAGCAAATGAGGGTCATCATAGTGACGCTCCCTGATACGATCAAATAAAGAAGACTGAGAAACCATGCAAGCTAGAACCCGACTGGGCTCCAAAAGATCCAATCTCACCAACTGGCTGGCTAAGGCCTGAACATCCATCGCCATAGGCCTCTCCGATGCTGGTAAATAAGCCAAACTCCCTAAACTCTCTGCCTGGCGACTCAAGGCATCGACCACCATATTGTCTTTGCTCGGGTGATACAAAATACTAATATCATAGTCCTTCAGCAACTCGAACCACCTCATCTGGTGCAAGTTTAGATCATTTTGCTTGAACAGGTGCTGCAAGCTCCGATAATCGGTATCAACCTCACAAGGAACCCTATACAAATAATGATGCCAGATCTTCAGGACGTGAACAATGGTAGCTAACTCAAGGTCGTGGATCGGATAATTCTTCTCGTGAACCTTCAACTGTCGGGACGCGTAGGCAATCACCCTACCGTCCTGCATCAAAATCGCTCCAAAGCCAATCCTCGAGGCATCACAATAGACAGTGTAAGACCCCGAACATGTAGGCAATATCAAAATTGGGGCTGTAGTCAAAGATGTCTTGAGCTTCTGAAAGCTTGCCTCACACTCTTCTGTCCAGTGGAATGGAGCATCCTTCTAGGTCAGTCTAGTCATAGGGGCTACAATCGATGAAAACCCCTCCACAAAACGACGGTAATAACTTGCCAAGCCAAGAAAACTGCGGATCTTTATAGCTGAGGATGGTTTGGGCCAACTCTACACTGCCTCTATGTTCTTCGAATCCACCTGAATACCCTCACTCGATACCACGTGGCCTAAGAATGCCACGGAATCCAACCAAAACTCACATTTCGAGAACTTAACATATAACTTCTTTTCTCTCAAGGTCTGAAGCACTGTCCTCAGGTGCTGCTCATGATCTTTCCGACTCCAGGAATACACTAGAATATCATCAATAAATACAATGACAAACGAGTTAAGATACGGACGGAACACACTGTGCATCAAATGCTAAAGGTTGTTGGGGCATTGGTCAGCCCAAATGACATAACAAGGAACTCGTAATGACCATACCGAGTCTTGAAAGCAGTTTTCGGGATATCTGGCTCCCGAATCTTCAACTGATGGTAACCTGAGCATAAGTCAATCTTAGAAAACACCCGTGTGCCCTGAAGCTGGTCAAGCAGATCATCAATATGAGGCAAAGGATAACTGTTCTTCACTGTAACTTTGTTCAACTGGCGATAATCAATACACATACGCATAGAACCATCCTTTTTCTTCACAAACAAGACAAGAGCACCCTAAGGTGATACACTGGGACTAATAAAACCCTTATCAACCAACTCCTGTAACTGATCCTTCAATTCCTTCAACTCAGGAGGAGTCATACGATATGGAGGAATAGAAATGGACTGAGTGCCCGACAACAGATCAATGCCAAAATCAATATCTCTATCAGGTGGCATGCCCGAAAGATCAGCTGGAAACACATTAGGAAAATCTCGTACTATTGGGACTAAATCAACTGAAGGGGTATCAATACTGACATCTCTCACATAAGCTAGATATGCGTCGCACCCCTTTTCAACCATTCGCTGAGCCTTAAGAAAAGAAATAACTCTACTAGGAGTATGATCTAAAGTACCCCTCCACTCAACACACGGTACACCTGGCATAACCAGCGTCACGATTTTGACGTGACAATCAAGAATAGCATAATGGGGCGACAACCAGTCCATGCCCAAGATAATATCAAAATCTACTATGCTGAGTAATAATAAATCGGCTCTGGTCTCAAAACCACTAAAAGCAACCAAACACGACTGATAAATGAGGTCCACAATAAGAGAGTCTCCCACAAGAGTAGAAACATAAACAGGGGAGCTTAATGAATCCCGAGGTACACCCAAATGCAGAGCAAAATAAGAAGACACATAAGAGTAAGTGGAGCCCAGATCGAATAGAACCGATGCATCTTTGTGACAAACCAGTATAATACTTGTGATGACAGAATCGGAGGCGACAACCTCGGTATGGGCAGGAAGGGCATAGTATCAGGCCTGGCCTCCCCCTCTAGAGTGACCTCTACCTCCCCGACCTCTACCTCTAGCTGGCTGAGCAGGTGGGGCAGCAACTGGAGCTATAACCATAGCATGAGAACTCTGTAGGGCACACTGTGGCTGAGAAGTCTGTGGAGGCGCACTCCACCTAAGTCTAGGGCAATCCCTCACCACATGGAGTGTGTCACCATACTCAAAACAAGCTCTGGGAGGACGTGGCGACTATGACTGGCTCGGGCCAGGTCTGCTGGACTGACCTCTGAAAGCACCCCGTGCAGGAGAGGCGCTAGGTACTGGAGGTGCATAATAAGGCTCCTGAGGCATAGGAGGGGCTGGAATACCACTGGCTGCTGGAAGAGCTGAATGAACAGGGTGCCTCATATAACCCCTACCATGACGACCTCCAGCTGGGGCACGAGCACTAGAATAATGGCCCGACTCTCGAGACCTCTTGGCCCCCCTCTCCTCTCTCTCCCTAGCATGTATACCCTCAATCCTCCTAGCAATGCTCACCACTTACTGATAAGAAATATCCATCTCCAACTCATGAGTCATGCTAGACCTGATGTTGGGAATAAGCCCTTCAATAAATCGGCGAACCCTCTCGCGAACAGTAGAAACCAAGGCTGGGGCACGTCTAGCCAAACTGGTGTAACAGACAGCATACTCCGAGACAGTCATAGTACCCTGGCGCAAATGCTCAAACTCTGCGCGCCATGCGTCCCTGAGGCTCTGAGGAACAAACTCCCTCAAGAACATATCTGAAAACTGAGTCCAAGTCAGTGAAACTGCCTCATCCGGACTATCTAACTCATAGGTGCGCCACCACTCACAGGCGGCTCCTCGAAGCTGGAAGGCAGTGAAAGATACCCCACTCGATCTTGATATACTCATAGTGCGGAGGATACGGTGATACTCCTCCAAAATTTCCAGGGCATCATCTAAGGCAAACCCACTGAATACAGGAGGATCATACCTCTTGAATATCTCAAGCCTTAGCTGCTCCTCCTCGGAAGCCGCTGCCATGTCCTCGAGCTGATCTCAGACTGCAAGCTGTACAGGAATAATCTCAGAGACCTGATCAGTATGCACTCGCTGCTCAAGAGTGCGGGCGCCGGGAGTCTGTGCTCCTCCCCCGGCCTGAGATGTAGCTGCAGCAAGGGGAAGCAACCCTACCTGAGCCAAAGTGGTGTACATGCTCATGAACTGTGCCAGAGTCTTCTGAAGGGCTAGAGTAGTAGTAGCAGTAGGCGTGTCAGGTGCCTGGACTCCGGATGGAACTGTTAGTGGCACCTCGGTGGCAGCTCGCGCGGGTGCTCTGGCTACACCGTGTGCGCATCCTCGGTCTCTACCCCGGCCCCGACCTCTAACAGTTGCAGTAGGGGCGCGCATGCCTAATCATCTTGGGTAGCGCGTGTCCTCACCATATGTGAGAGAATAGAAGACAGAAGTTTAGAATTGTGATATCAAAATCTCGCACGACAAGGAAATCAAATGAAGTGGAATTTTACTAACAGTTACATAGCCTCTCGTAGATAAGTACAGACGTCTTCATACCTATCCGCGAGACTCTAATAAACCGGCTTGTGATTCATGACTCCTATGAACCTGGAGCTCTGATACCAACTTATCACGACCTCGGTTCGCCCTCCATGAACCATCGTGATGACACCTAGTCTCTACGACTAGGTAAGACTAACAATGCGGAAAATAAACCAATTTGCGGAAGAAATAATAAGAACAAAACAGTGAAGCAAAACAGTGTTTAAAAGTGCCGCTCGACATACACAATATCAACTCTCGAAATCTAAATACATTTCCCAAAACCTGGAATCTCATGATCACAAGCCTTTGAATGTCTATGAATGTCTACTCCAGAATATCTATCCAAAGGAAAAAGGAAAATACAGAAGGGCTAATACTAAAAAGGGGGAGTAGAAAGGGAATCTTCGGTTTGCGGACGCGGCAAATATACCTCGGAGTCTCTATAAGTGCCTCGTCTCAAGCGTAATGAGTCTGAGTGGAGGTGCCTGGATCTGCACATGAAAAATATGCACAGAAAGGGCGTGAGTACACCACAACGGTACTTAGTAAATGCCAAGCCTAACCTTGGTCGGGTAGTAACGAGGAAGGTCAGGGCCCTACTAAGATTAAATGAAATATAAGGTGCGACAGTATAAGATAAAGCAGTACAGTTAGAAGAAAGCAGTACAGTTAGAAGATAATAATAAACATCAATACATGATAATAAGGATAACTATAACTAAAACAGAAACAATTACCAAGAATACCACTCTTCTCAAAGATAATGACCGGGGATCTCTCAGTATCCCGAGTATCTCTTAGTACCCTCGATACATGACAGGGATCTCTTAGTATCCCAAGGATCTCTTAGTATCCTCAATATAAGCTAGGGGTCTCTTAGTATCTCGAGGATCTCTTGGTATCCTCAATATACGTACTAGGGCAATCTCGGTATCCCGCACCTCAACTCAAATCATAAATACGTGCAGGGGATCTCCCAGGATGTCGTCCCAAAGAAAAACACACAGCAACAACACAAGGAATACTCAATTAAGCTAAATTTCGTACCACATAAAAACAAGTAATTCTAACCTAACATGCTTCACATAATACACTTACGGCAGTTTATACAATAAAGTAATTAAGTAAATTAAACATGCTTTTCTAAGCTAATAGAAGATTTAAATTTCAAGTAAAGTAAGCAAGAAAGGAAAACACAATTAAAGCTACTTAAGTGAAAACACGATTTTCAACAATTAGCACAAGTACGCACTCGTCACCTCACGTACAAGGCCTTTCAATTACCGCAATACCAAATCCTAAGGGGAATATCCCCCACACAAGGTTAGGCAAGCCACTTACCTCGAACCAGCTCAAAATCAACCCGAAACCATGCTCTTGCCACGAGTACTCGACTCCAAATAGCCCAAATTTATTCAATTCAATTGTATAATGTAAATAACACTTCAAGTAACTGATTCCACAAAAACATTTTAAGCTAATACGCGAAATTAGGTAAAATGACCAAAACGCCCCTCAGGCCTACATCTTGGAATCAGGTGAAATTTATATTTTTAGAATCCTCATACTCTCATGAGTCTATACATAACACGAATACCGAAATCGGAGTTGGATTATCCCCTCAAATACCCATTTTATGGTCTCTTAATCTCAAGCCCTAATTACCCATTTTTTTCAAATTTTTTATCACTAATTATGTCCTTAATCACATATAAACGAGTTATGAAGTCAAAAATATTACCTCCAAGTGATTCCCCTTTGGTTTCCTCAAAAATCACCCTCAAAAGCTTCAATCCCGTTCAAAAATGGTGAAAAAATGAAGAAGGGTCGTGGATGGGCTATTTAGATACTGCCTAGATATTCCTTCTTCGCGAACGCGGAAGGCCCCTCGCATTATCGAAGCACAAATTCACTTGGGCCCAAATTTCTTCATCGCGAACGCGATGCCCAGGTCGCGAACACGATGCAACACTTCCTCCTCCTACGCGAACGCAGGAACACCATCGCGAACGTGTAGGTATAAAACTCTCAGCTTCACGAACACGGGAGACACTTCGCGAGCGCGAACCATAAATTCCTCAACAGCCCCAGCTCCTCTTCTTGAACGCGAGACCCCACTCGCGAACGCGAAGAAGAAAACCAGAACTGACAGCTGCAATATTTTTCTACAATTTCTAAGTTCGAAAAATGACCCGTTGAGCATCCGAAATACACCCGAGGCCCTCGGGACCTCAACCAAATATGCCAACCATTCCTACAACATCTCTCAAACTTATTCCAATTTTTGGAATGCTCAAAACAACATCAAAACACCAATTTAGCATCGGATTCAAGCCTAAGAACTTCAAAAACTCTCAAAATACGCTTTCGATCAAAAAGTTTATCAAACCTCATCCG
Source organism: Nicotiana tabacum (assembly GCF_000715075.1). NCBI lineage: Eukaryota > Viridiplantae > Streptophyta > Magnoliopsida > Solanales > Solanaceae > Nicotiana > Nicotiana tabacum. Next base: position 110,020,918 of record NC_134087.1, on the reverse strand, counting down.
AATGACCTAAAATTTTGCACACACGTCACATTCAACACTACGGAGCTACTCCAACTTCCAGAATTCTATTTTGGCCCTCAGATCAAAGTCTCACTATCGAACCGGAAACTTCAAAAATTCAACTTTTGGCATTTCAAGCCTAAATACACACTTCTAAATCCGAAATCACCCAACGGAGCTAATGGAACCATCAGAATTCCATTCCGAGGCTGTCTTCACACTGTTCCAACTAAGGTCAAGTTTCCAAAACTTAAGCTCTTATTTAGGGACTAAGTGTCCTAAAACTCTCCGAAACTCCCAATAATTTTCCCCCGACAACTCACAACAGCAGAAACAAACATGGGGAAAACAGTTAATAGGGTATCGGGGCATAAATTCTTAAAACGACCGGCCGGGTCATTACAAAAGGAAAGCCAGCTATTAGCCAAAGACAACTCCAAATGAAAAGTACTATGCATAGAGTCCAAAAAAAAGCAAAAGCTATTAAGATTCAAACATCTCAAACTGGAAAATCTCTATCCAAAGAACCAACATAGATTTGTTCTATGATTAAGTTAGTTTTTTTTGGTGTATGCTTGGTATGTAATCAGATAATTACAACTTTCTTTGTGGTAGTATTTGTGTAGTTGTCCGATTGTTTTATAAACAGCTCTTTTGTGATATTGGTAGTATTTTGTGTAGTTGTTCGATATTGGTAGTATTTTGTCCAGATGATTGTTGCAATCTAGTTTTGTAAACAACGTGTATCTATCTTACATTTCTTTTTTGTAAGATGTAAGAAAAGTAAAAGGCTTGTGTGTTTTTAGGAGAGGTGACAACATTCTGGGACATTTTAGAAAGAAAAGCATTATATGAGTTTGGTGCTAAGTGTACTTTAGGTTGTGAATTACCAGAACATGTCTTCCTATTATCTGCAGTGACTAGTGCATATTTGGCCACACAACAGTATTGTGATTAGTATGAAATTTAGGAATATTCATCTCATATGATATCTTATGTTTTAAATATTACAATTCATTCTATTATTTATCAAATTTGTAGATACCAATTAAAATTAGATTAAATTGGACACCAACCAAAATACAACATCACATTGCATACTACACTAATACATAGACTAATCTTCAATGTTCTTCCCCACTTCAGCTCTTTCTCTTGTTTATTTCTCTTCTTCAACAAACCCAAAATAACAATATTAGTTTGTTTTGGAAATTCCGGTTCATACCACTCAAAACGAATTACAAGCCATACGACCTTTAACCTGCACAAAAAGCATAACTATCACTTTTTTTTAATGAAAAAACCTAGAACAAACCCAACATAAATTATAATCAATTTAAACCTTCTAAACATTACTTTATCATACCTTATAGTTTTTACAATCAAAAAGTCTTCTTCCCAGATTGTCATTTGACCATGAAATTTCAAATGTGATGGATACCCACATTTACAAAGTGGGTTCATCTTCAATGTCTTTCTAACGACCCGACCAGTCGTTTTGAGCTTTTGCATTTCTCTCACCAGTTCTCGGGCATGACTTTCCCCGTGTGATGTAATATGACTTATGTAAATCGTTGGTGTTGGGTTTCAGGTTAATCAGAATTTAATTTGAAAAAACAGTCTCAGTTGAAAGCTTAAAAATTTGAAAGGTTTGACCAATATTTGACTTGTTTGTATATGATCTCGGATTGGAATTTTTATTATTTGGTTAGCTCCGTTAGGTGATTTGGGACTTATGAGCGTGATCGGATTGCATTTTAGAAGTCCGTGGAAGGTTTAGGCTTGGATTGGCGAAATTGAGATTTAGGCACTTTCCGGTTGATAGGTGAGATTTTGATATAAAGGTCGGAACGAAATTACGAGAGTTGCAGTAGCTTCGTTGTGTCATTTGCGATGTGTGCGCAAAATTTCAGGTCATTCGGACGAGGTTTGATAGACTTTTTGATCGAAAGCATAATTTAAGAGTTCTTAGGCTTGAATCCTATGTTAAATTGGTGATTTGATGTTGTTGTGAGCGTTCAAAGTTTTGAACAAGTTTGAACGATGTCATGGGATGTGTTGGTACAATTAGTTTGAAGTTCCGGGAGTTCCGGGTAGGTTCCGGGATGTGTTAGGCCGAAAATCATAGCTGTAGCAGGTCCAGAAGGGTTGCAGGCCTCGGAACTCACTCGCGCGGTCCGCTCAAAAAGAAGTGCGGCCGCGGTACGTGCTGTGCGGACCACATAAAAAGAAGTGCGGCCGCGGTAGATGATGTGCGGACCGCACAAAATGCTGTGCGGCCGCGGTGGGAAACTTTTAACTGGTCCTACTTCGGAAGCTCATATCTTTTGATCTACAAGGAATTTTGAGATGATTAAAAAATGAAAGTTGTAGTCCTTCGTATCTAGTTTCCATAAAGGTAAAGATATTGAAATTTGGACATCTTTAGTGAAAGTTATGGCCAAAATACTAAAACCTGTCACTGCAGAGGAAAGCTATGCGGCCGCGGTCGTTTTTGTGCGGACCGCACTGATTTTGTGCGGACCGCGGTCGATTTTGTGCGGCCCGCGGAGGTGGAAATCTGTGGGGCACTCTGTAAATATGAGGTTTTGGGTTTTATTTGATATTTTGACCTACAGAGCTCAGATTTTGGCGATTTTTTAAAGGTTTTTCAAGAAATTCATCGGGGTAAGTGATTCTAACTCAGATTTGGCTAGAGTACATGAATCTATCATTGAATTCATCATTTAATTCGTGATTTGGGAAGAAAATTTGTGGAATATTCCAAAAATATATAATGATGATTTGAAGGACCAAATGGTACCGGAATTGGATAATTTTCATATGGTTAGACTCGTGAGAGTATAAGGATTCTAGTTTTGTAAATTTTGTCAAATTTTGAGATGTGGGCCCGGGGGTCGGGTTTGACCAAATTCTAGAATTTTGTGGTAATTCTATTATTTTCGCTTGGGCTTTGTTCCCTTAGCATATTGTGACGTATTCGTTTTAATTTGGATAGATTCGACGCACGTGGAGGCCGATTTGAGGGGCAAAGGCATCGCGAGCTAGAGAATTAGCCGGTTCGAGGTGAGTAATGATTGTAAATGATGCCCTGAGGGTTTGAAACCCCGAATTTGCACATCATAGTGCTATAATAAGGTGAGACACGCGCTTGATGATGAGTGTGGGGTCGTTTACTATTGGGGATTGTGACTTGGTCCATCCCGATTGATGATTTTACCGTGTATTTGTCTAAAACTTGTTTCTTATCATCATGGTTTAGGCTGATTGCCATATTTGGGCTTCGTGCCAACTATTTGAACCCTCCGGGGATTTTTATTACTATTTCCTCACGGTATTGATTTATTACCTGAACTCAGTCCTGTTGTTTTCTACTATTTTACAACTCAGCCACTCTTACTCAGTTTTGAGACTTAAATGATATTCTAAATGATGTTTTGGGATGAGCACTATTGTTTTACAAATGCCCAAGGGGCTTGTGATGATTTTCGGACTGAGTGAGGCCGAGGGCCATATGTGAGGATATGCTGAGTGATATGAGGCCGAGGGCCTGAGATCTTTTTATACGCCACGAGGTGGCTTACGTGATGTGAGGCCGAGTGCCGAGTGATGTGAGGCCAAGTGCCGAGAGATGATGCCACGAGGTGGCTTGATATAGAGCTTGGGCTGTAAGGGGCCCCTCCGGAGTCTGAACACCCACAGTGAGTGCGGGTACCCATCATGATCTGAGAGTGAGCCCGAGGGGCTGATATTGTACTGAGAGTGAGCCCGAGGGGAAGATTTCTACTTGTTATTTACCTGCCAAACTACCTGTTTTACTTGTTTAAAAAGGGATTTAACTTGATTTCTTCACGGATTTACTGCTTTAAGTGATTTTACTGCTTTGATATAGAATTGCCTTGTGCCTTTAGGTGTTTTCATGCTTTCATCCATTATTTATATTTGTTACTCACTGAGTTGGAGTACTCACTTTACTCCCTGCACCCCTGTGTGCAGATTCAGGCATAGCATATCCCGCTCCTGAGTGTTGATCCTCCCAGTCCAGGCGGTGTTTCGGTACGAGGTAGCTGTTGGCGTCCGCTGCCCCCGTGCCTCCCTTTATCTTTTTAATTCTATGTTTTTCAAACTATTGTACCAGACATCGTAACTAGTAGACTCGTATCAGGATCATTTGTTGCTCATGACTTGTGACACCCCGGTTAGGGCTATGTCGGGTTGGACTTTCCGTATTGTTAACAATATTTCTTCTATTTAGTATTGTTTAAATCATGTTTAGACTATTTTTATGTTGATTAACGGCTTTAAAAGTTGAGTTGGGTTGAACTGGCTGGCCTTGTCTTCACAAGAGGCGTCATCACGATCGAGTTCAGGGTTAGGGTCGTGACAAGTTGGTATCAGAGCCTAGGTTACATAGGTCTCACGAGTCATGAGCAGGTTTAGTAGAGTCTCATGGATCGGTACGGAGACATCTGTATTTATCCTTGAGAGGATGCAGAACCTTTAGGAAAACTTCACATTCTTGAATTCTTATCGTGCGTCCTTGATTCAGCTTGAAATGTAACTCTTTGAATTCCTTCCACGCATTCATATGCGCGCATGAACGCTCAGTATCAGATGTTTCTCGATGGCTTGTGATTCCCTGATCGAGGGGCGAGATGTGATCTCTGTGAGTTGATGTTGGTCCAGTCTAGAGGACTTGAGGCCGGATCTTTGCCTATAGCTTGAGCACTGAGGTGTTGATTGTGTGAGCAAGTGCTTTTGAATTTATATGTTCGGTATTTTTCCCTATTAGTGGAAGTGACAGCTGGATGGCTATGTAATGATAATGTTAGTGTTGTGAGGTGTATTCGTATGATTTGGAAGTGACGAGGATGGTCTGCTAAAGGATAGAAGAACTATTAGGTGCTTGAATTCCATCTTGATTCGAGGTATAGCCCCGAGTTATGGGCACGTGAAGGATCTTTTCATGTTTCCCAGTTGTGAGTGAAGTAAATTTCATGTTGCGGTATGAGTACTTAGGAAGACTAAGTGACTGCATACAATTTATGACGGTGGAAGGTATACAGAAATGCTAGTTAGAGGCAAAGCAGGTGGGTTGTCTCCTGCGAAATGTTCTGAGGTTGTACGATCCTTTTGTGTTTGTTAGAAGATCTCATTTGCGAGTGAAGAATATGTGTTGCAATTTAAATTGTGTCGCTTGGAGAGCGGGTGTAACTGTTATGAGAGTGGAATGCGATATTTGCAAAAGAGTTAAAATTCTAGATGAACTATGTTTTCATGGGCTTATAAAAGATTTGAGTTTAATCTCAATATGGTATCATGGCATCAATAGAGTATAATCGTTATGAGTTATTGAGTGTGTGCTGATCTATGGTTTCGAGCCAAGTGGGGGAGCCTACTATTGATTAAGCGATTGCACCGTTAGGTGCTATGTTGGTTCCAGTTTGAGGCGTGCTGGTGAATCAGTTATGGCTTGCAGAAATTGAGACCGAGGATGGCTCGAGTAAAGGAAAATTTTGACGAAGATTATATTATGCTTCATAGGTGTGTGAGAATCACGGGATGTCTTGAGTTGTTATTGGCAAGAATGCTCGGCGCATAGAGCAGGAAGTTGCTTGGTTGTATTGGGATGAGATTACATTCTGCAGTGTCGGAGTGCCAATGAGGCACGGGTTGTTCGGTTCATTTGATCAGACTAATTGCAGTTTGAATAGAGTGAATGACTCTCGAGCATGGTTCTAATGTGTTCAAGATTCTACATGTAGCAATTGGGTATTTTAAAGTTGTATATGTGGTTAGGAACTGAGTTTTCATTTGGAAGATGGCAAGACTTGTGGTACTTTCTACATTAACTATGGGATTCTATATATCAGTATTAGGAAGGTAATGGTTCCAGATTCGCAGGAAGTCCCTTCGGGGTAGGTATTTTTAACGTGGTGCTTTTGAAAACATTTAAGAGAGTACTCAGCGGCTTATGAGCCTTAGACAGTGTGGTTTCATGCTTGGGACTCGCGTGGTGAGTCTGGGTTGAGGAATTGTGGTGTTGTAGCAAGAAGCCGTTCAAGCTAATGGTAGATCAGAGGGAAACTCGAATAGATGGGATAGCGTGGTAGTAGGGTAGATCGGTATGGTAAGGATATGATTAGTTCCTTGGGTGTTTTTGAGGTAACGAGTCTCTGCAGGTTTTTTGCGGCAATTCTTTTTGGTTTTAGTGACATGCGTAGCTTGGTTGAGTTAGAAGAATTCAATCCTGATGAGTTAGTGTCGTGCAAAAGGAATTCGGGGAGTTCTAGATGGATTCTACCACAGTTAGAGAGGTATATTTTTCCTATTGGCGTGAGGAGCATGGGATGTATAGTGGTTCTCTTCTAGATGGGATCAATGGGGAATTCTTGGCTAGTGGAATTCCTAGTTACTTGTGGTTCGGAAGGGATATGAAGTTCTCATGGTTATCCTAGGATGGTACGGGTTATGCGGTATGTTGTGAAGGATTGAGAATCGCGTGTGTAAGGTTGCAGTTTAGTTCTGAAAGGAAGGTCACAACACTTAGGCGGCGGGCAGTTTCAGATAATTAGAGGAACGAGCTTCAGATAATTAGAGAAAGGGTCTTCGGATGATTAAGGAAATGGTATTGCTAATTTGACGAGGGCATATGTTTCAGAAAGGGAAATGTGATTAAGTTGATGATACTTCGGTAGTATTATGACATTTTTCTTGTTAGATCGACTGCTGATATTCGAGTTTGCTTGGTGGCATAGTGGAATTCTAGAATTTCTCTCGTGGAATGATTGGGTATTTGAGGTGTGGTATGTATTCGGACGGCGGAATTAGGACCAGATATGTTAATTCATGGGCCATATGGAGTTGGAGACGGGAAGTTCTCACATTCAGGCTATGTGGTGGTTGTGATTCATGTGTATCGGCACTGTTTAGTGACTATCGGGATTTGGAGACCTGACTAGATCTTTATGTTGCTTGGTATGTTAGATTTTGGATATGATATCGGGTTCAGATTGTTTGTCTTTGTGTGGTGTCATTCTGGACTATTGCGTTAAGGCGACGCCGTTGGCTATGCCTAAAATGTCACGGATTGAGTGGCGAGGTTCGACGGATTATGTCCTAGTGGAGTGGTTTTATATTTCGAAGACCCAGCAGGCGGCTGAGAAGGATTATTTTTCTTAGTTGGGTTTTCGTGATAGATGTCAGTGCAGAGGCTCCTACCATTGATTTAGTTCCGGTGGTGAGGGACTTTTCGGATATGTTTCTTGTGGTCGAGCATGTCGTCGGGCAAGGTGGTTGATTTCGGTATTGATTTGATGCCGGGCACTGTATCGTATGGCACCGACAGAGTTAAAGGAGTTGAAGAACAACTCCAGGATTTTTGTGATAAGGAGCTCGTTGGCAAACCAATGTGGATGCGTGTTCTAATTTGAGCCAACTTGGTTGGCTTCGAATTGTGCTGTTAAAGGGTGTGTTGATTCGATTGTTATTGAACTTATTAATAATATGGGGAGATCCATGAGTTACCTTTCTGTGTTGTGAGATGTTATGATTTGTTGGTTATAGGTACATATGGTGCGATTCTATTAGGGTTTCATAGTGGAAGTCGAGCGGGAAGAGTGATTGGGTGTTTCTCGGTGAATGGCGTATCGGTTATATCCTTTCGGGTTAGTGTGGTGTATGCTATTTGCTTCACAGTGGGTATGATGATTTGCTTTGGTTCTAGACCTCGAATTGTGCGTGGTGATTTCGAGCAATGTGACTAAGGTGGCTCATGTGGAGCAGTGTTGGATAGGATCGCACATCGCAACGAAGTTAATTGGAAGTATGACCTTGCAGGTTAGATTCATGTGTTTTGTTCCTATGATGTGAGACGGGTTCTCAGTATTGTGTTATGGTAGTACTAGTGAACTTGAGGTTCAACTCTTTCATTTGAGTCATTTTCATGATTTGAGTATGTTCGGACTGTTGCGTATTGATGCGTGTATTATGCATGTTGTGGCTTAGGTCTGTATGGATGTGTCATGTCACCAGAGTAATGTGTTGGATTAGAGGAGATCGTTGGTGATCATTAATAAATACGAACGGATGCGATTTCAGCATGTTGGAAGGATAGTATCGAGCTTCAGTTCGGAAATTTGTTGTGGTATTTGCCAAGGAAGGAGTGACTTCATGAATGGTTGATCTGGGAAATGGTTATGGCTTACCACATGTCTTAGTGATCATTGGCAGTATTGTTGATACCCAATTTTTCCCTATGTATTTTTATATACAAAATACTTTTAAAATAGCATATATAAGCATGCCCAAGTGTTTTGGTATTTTTTCTAATTTTTTTAAAATCAATTTATTGTCTATTTTTAGCAGTACAAAATCCAATAATTATTCCCAAGATTATCATTTTGGTGAATAACTTATTTTATTCTCATATTTACACCAAAATATAATTAAGGTGTTTTTTGTATATTTTTACAAATTTTATTTGGTATTTTTAAAGCTAAATTGCATATAATTGCAATTCTAGCCTACTTTAAGATTAATAGCATTTTACAATTGTAAAATTATTTCCAGTATTTTTAAATTAATATTTATATATTATTTATTGTCTCAGTACTTTTAGTTTGCTTTTAAAATTATTTTTTACTATTTTTATAAATAAAAGGGAAAACTAGCTATTTAACATCTAGCCTCATTCCATTTCAAATACACCCTTTTTACCTTTCAATTTTAACCATTATTTGACCCAATCTTAACCCATTTGGACTGGCCCAATTTTTAATTTGACCAAACCCACAACCCGATCCAAATGACCCTTACTCGGTTCCCCACCTACCCTCCTAAATCTGGGCCGTTGATCACACAAGATCAACGACCATAACTCACCCTTCCATAATTAAACCAAACGACCTACCCTAATCTCCCTCATTCTCACCTGACCCGCCGCCTTTGAATCCCAAACGCTCTCAAATCCTCTCATCAGCTCTTCGAAACCCTAGCCTCCTCCTACCTTATTTCACCATGTTTTCATCGGAATCCATGGCTTCTCAGGCCATGGACGATCTGTACTCACCCCTCTCCATCATTATACCTTGGGTGTTCGAGATTTTGAAGGCTGACTTCGATGGTTCTTCCAGATCTTCTCAGATCTTCATTTCTATAGCTTCTCCGGCCATGCTCTGGCACATCCAGGCCTCAGGAGCCTGATTCCTCACCTCTTCGACTCAGGATCTGATTTTTCTTCCAAGCCTTTCTCATTTCTAAGATTTCTCCGAAACCCTAAGTTATTCGAGGCTCTTCTCTGTTTATTTTCTTAAATCTATGGTATGTTCGTGTTCTACTAGGCTTCTGAAGTGTTTACCCCAAATTTTCTTTTCAAAATCGTTTCTGAAAAAAATTTCAAAAAGATCTTTCTGATTCTTTCTTTATGTGTGTTTGTCTGTGCTATGCTTGTATGGCTTCTTTTACTATGCGTGTACTGTTCTCCTACTATTCTTTTTCTACTATACCTGTTACTCATGTTAATCCTTGTTATGTTTCCCTTACTCTTCTACTATATGTGCTTACTGTTGAGTTTTTTTTTGTTTGCTTTATTAGACTCTGTTTGCGTTCTTGCTGAACATGTTTCCTCTATTTTAATTTAAGTATGTATCACCTCTTCTTTTCTGAACTTGTTTAAGTTCCGAGTTTCTCAAATATGTTCTCTATGACCTCAAATTAGCTTTCTTTCTTTGTATCATGTCTGTTTGTTTCTCATAAGTCTTTGAAAGAGGCTTCTGAGCCTGTTTCAATGACTTGCTTTCTCATCTCTATGAAACTCTAGGATTTGGGGGTTTCTTGGCAATTTTGAATTTGTGCGAGTTAGGGAATTTCTCATAAGTTTGCAGACTCATTGTGAGTCTGCAAACTGGACTTGTACCCTTTCTTGCTCCTGATTCTGAACCTCTCTTTGAGTAAACTCTCTTCTACATAACTTCTTGATTCACATGTTTGTGTGCTTTATATATGAGAACTCTTCTTTCAAAAGGTCTTTACCGACTAATTGATTGATTTCGAATTCCTTTTAATGAGTCCTGACTGATTGTGATTGATTCTCTCTAATTGAACCTTATTTACCTTTCCTGACTTGGTTCATTCGAGATTAAACCTGTAACTTTGATTTACCTGGCTGTTTGATTGATTCCCTTTCCTTATTTTTTCCAAGCCTTGTACCACTGAGCTTTTCCTTAAATAAACTTCTACGTATTTACCCCTTTTGTGCTACTTTGAAAAGGTTTTTAATCAAAATTTATTTCTTTAAATGTCTTTTACCCATTTGAAATCAAATCCCTTAACTGAAGGGAAATTCTATGTGATTGATTGCAAGTTATTTTCTTACCTTTCTTACTTTCTTCACTGCACTATAAAAGGGACTACCCTTCCTCATTTTTAACACACTTCCAATTCAATACTTTTACACCACTACATCGAGTTCAATACCTCGAACTTTTAGATCAATACTTTCAACTTACTTACACACTTTATTGCTTTGAGTTCAATACTCTTACAACATTCTGCTCTTTTCTAGGATCTCTTGGAACTTTTGCTTGCAACTTGGCTTTTTCAAGACTACTTTTACTTGTTTGTTTTCCCTGAAACTGGTATGTTCTAATTTAGCTTTCCTGCCTCACCCCTATGTGGTTTTTTACAGTTTTCTGCAGTCCTGTTTACTTTGTTGTTCATGATTAATGTTAACTATGTGTGTTCTTTCCTTGCACCTATTTTCTGTTATGAATCCCTACCCCTATTCCCTTCTATGTGTTTGAGTTAAGGTTCATGGTCTGGTAGTATCCAAATTACTGCCCAGGTCCAAACCTGATCCTCAATGGATCCTAACTCCTAATTTTGGCTGACAGGCTGGTCAGGGGTGTGCCAACACTCTTAAATTGTTGGGGCATGACCACCAGCCTGCCACGGCCTTCCCCTAAATCCCCTCTATGCACTTGCACTCTCTCTTAGATTTTAAGTTCTTCCCCCTCCTATGAACCTTCCTTTGGGACCTTGAGTTCCCTCTAAACTTGGACATTTGAGGCCTCGCTCTTCCACACCGCACTTGCTTAAGTCTGTAATATATTTGGGGTGTAAGCACTGCCCGGAGTCCACTTGAGGCTCTTAGGGAACTTTGACACACCCCAAATGAGAGAAAGGCTTAGAAAATCTGATCCTGGAAGTTGGTTCATCTCATATTGTTAGACCTTAAGTCTGAATTAGGCTCATTGGTTGTAGCTTAAATCTCTGATGTAATTTTACTTTTCTTGATTTATTATGGTCTGTAATATTTTATAATAACTTATGGGGTTCTAAGTAAGAAGGGAAGGGTCATTTATGTATGCAAAGGATGCTCATAGGTGTTACTATTTACAAGTTCTGCACTTATGCATTTCATATAGAAATCCTGCCTATAGTTTCTGCACTTTTGCATTAGAAATCCTGCCTATAAGTTTCTACACTTCTGCATATCATATAGAAATTCCGCCTACAAGTTCTGCACTTATGCATTTCATATAGAAATCATGCCTATAGTTTCTGCACTTTTGCATTAGAAATCCTGCCTATAAGTTTCTACACTTCTGCATATCATATAGAAATCCCGCCTATAAGTTTCTGCATATCATATAGAAATTCTGCCTATAAGTTTTTGCACTTCTACATATCATATAGAAATCCTGTCTGTAGGTTTTTTTCTGCACTTCTGCATATAAAAATCATAATTATAGGTTTTCTGCACTTCCGCATATACCTCCATCATTAGGCAAACAGTTATAGGTTAAAAATAACAAAATGTATCCTAGATACCATGTCTATAGGACTCCTGCACTTTCATAATTGTTTTTAAACCAACGACGCTTAGAAAGCATGCCTATAGGAGTAATTAACCGAATCTGAATCGTTTGCAAGTCCAAAATTAGTAATAATGTCGTTTAATATCTGCAGATCTTATTTTATATATATATATATATAATCAATAAGCCTTCTTTAAAATCCGAGTATGCATCGTTAGATATCATGCCTATAGGTTTCACCTAGGCAAGCCATTAGGTAATTAATTAACTGCATCAGTATTTGATAATTACAACCAGTGGAGGCCTAATTCAGACTTCTCATCTGAGAAATATGTGATAAATCAGCCTTCCCTAACACTTTAAATTTAATTCAGACCATAACCAATATTTGTAAGTCATGCTAAACAATTTGTTTCTTTAAATGAGGAGGGTCGTTTGAGCCCTTTAAACTGTTATGTGTTCTCCCATACCTGCCTTATATGTTTTGATTGTCGCCCTAGAATTTTATCCTTTTAAAACTCTGAAAAGCCAAATCTCCCTTCCCTTTAGGACTAGTAGTCCCAAATGTCTCCGGGACTGATAGGATTGGGGCAGGTACTAGCATGCAATAAGTAACGATACTATTCCGCGCTTAATACCTTAACGGGGTGGGAAAGGGTAGATATGGATATGATGACCGGTGCGCTAATACCACGTGTAACCCCTCTTATGAGGAGTGATTACCGAGTATTGCATTGATGTGATCCATATTATTTGTAAACCTAGGACCCCCTTTCCTTTATTTGTTTATTTTATTCTCAAACTATTTCTTTAAAATTTCTTCTTTCTTTACTTTCGTCAAACTCTCAACTTGCTTGCAATATTATGTGAAAATCCCCTTCTATTTGAGACTTTTATTTGCTTACTTGTTATTCAAAGTCACAATTGTAGCATGGTCGGGAACCACACTAGTGGATCTTGGGGGGTGCCTAACACCTTCCCCTCAAGATAATTTCTAGCCCTTACCCGAACTCTGGTTTTCCAACTTGAACTCTTCTTTAGTGTCTTAGTGAACTTTAATCATTAGGTGGTGACTCTTCAAAAATCCCAATTCCCAAGAGGGAACGAGTTGTCCTCCCAAATGTCATGAACCCAATATCGCGAGAAAAAGGGGGCGTGACAGCATGGCGACTCTGCTGGGGACTTCTTTAGGCTTTTACCATCTCATGTTACTTATGACTTCACTGCTTCTTTATTACCTTTATTTAATGTCTTTACCTCTTTTCTGCTATGAAACTGACTTGGCTCTTTGTTTCTTGTCTTTAATGCTTTCTTTTACCGCTTTCCTTCAATGCCGTTGTAATTATGAGCAATTATTGTAATCATTACTTTATGAATGTGCAAATACGTGACAACTTATTTCATTCTTATAATTGCATAGTCAACATCATATTCCACTCGTGCCAAACAAAATACCATAGCAACGCTTATAATGAGTGGTTGCGCCCTTCCAATATTATCACCCCTAAATTTGGCAAAGGCGTATTTGCGGTAAAACCAGTCGATCAGCGGTGCAGTCGACGGTTCCGTGCCTTTCCCTCTTGAGTTGTCCGCTCAAGGGTACCAGTCTAATACCCCATAGAAACCTTACTCTGTTCAATTGTGCATGCATCATTGTCAAACCTAGTAGAGTCAGTTATGCTGTCCGCATAATGACTCTTTAAGATAGCCTTGTCCAAAGTCCACTGGGTTTCCTTGAAACCCAAACGAACGCTACCATGTCTGTGCATTTATTTGGAGAACTAAATTCTGCTCATGCTAATTGTTGATATTTAATAGCCAAATTTGTCAGAAGTATGGCCTCACCCTTTTGTTTTGCAGAAATGAATGACAAAGTTCCCAACTTTGGTATGGTCAACATACCCTCACTCTTGCTGACTTGGTGGAGGAACCTCCCATAAAGTAACCAAATCAACAAATGGAAAGAGAGAGTCACCAGGGCTAGTGAGAAGCTGGAATATCTGGAATACAGTCTGATGGAGTTGGAAGGAAAAGTGAGGAAAAGAGTCATCGACTGTCAAAATACTGAGGAAGTTAAAGGAGAATGCCTGGCGAGGGCATTCTTACTAGAAAATCTGCGCGAGCTGGAGGATCTGATCAACGAAAACATTCAACCTGAAGAAGGTCCTTCTGGGACCAAGTAGCTAGGAGTCTTTTCTTTTGCTTTAATAATGTAATAAGGCCAATGGCCATTAGTGACATTTTATTTTCTGCTATTTTTAGTGTCGTTTTGGGATTCGTCTTATTTTTATTAATAAATTGAGGCATTTAGCATTATAAGTTCTCCAAATCAACTTGTCGCTAGGCCTACCTCGGGCACAACGAGGCTCCCAAATTAGGACACGAATTATATTCTTGCACTATGTGTTTAAATATCGCAACCTCTTTTCTTACAACCTGCACTAACTTGCTACCTTTGTTTTTATTTTTTTGTTTTATTCCTCTCTCCAAGGGTTAGTTCGTTCACTCTGGCATCGTCATCATACTCCACAATATCTAAGGGCCCTCCGCCTCCTCCTCCTCCGAGTCCTATCAGAAACAAGAACAAGGGAAAATGGAAGATTTGAGCAACATTAGAAAGGAGAACTCAGTTGAAAGGGTAGAGGTTCCTCAGGGTATTCAGGTTTCCAAGGAAAGTGCCTCCCAGCTTGAGCAAAAGTTGTTGAAATTTCAGGAAGAACTGGACCAAGTTCGGAACTTGGCAAGCTTGTTGTTTTCCTTCACCACCCTAGATGTCAACTTTCCCAACACTCAAAACCCCACACCTCCACAAAACATCCCAAAACCACAAAACCAACCCGCTCCCCATCACCACTGCAACACATGCCATACTTCAAACAACACCCCACTGCTCATCCCTGAACCACTAAACTCCACAAATGATCATCTTCACAACACCCCCATCTATGTGGAAACCATACCACACTATACTCAATCTATTTCAAGCACACCTGAGTCTGATGACAAAGACTCTATTATCAAGAATCTGGTTGCGGAACTCAAGAAGCTAACTAGCAGAGTTTAGGGTGTTGAAGGAAGCAAGGAGATCGAGGGATTGAATTACGAAGATCTTTGCATTCAGCCAGATGTCGAACTACCCAAGGGGTACAAACCTCCCAAGTTCGAGATGTTCGATGGCACCGGGGATCCCAGAGTTCATTTGAGGACATACTGTGACAAGCTGGTCAGAGTAGGAAAGGATGAAAAGATTCGCATGAAGCTCTTTATGAAAAGTCAAAAAGGGTATGCTCTATCTTGGTACATTAGCCAAGACCCGAAGAAGTGGTCGAATTAGGTAAGTATGGCGTCCAATTTCATGGACAGATTCAGATTCAACACGGAATGCGCTAGATGTGTTCTACATCCAGAACCTAAAAAAGAAACCTACTAAGACATTCCGCGAGTATGCTACTCATTGGAGATTAGAAGCTGCTAAGGTCAGGCCGGCTTTAGAAGAAGAACAAATGAATAGGTTTTTCGTCCGGGCTCAAGACCCACAATATTATGAGAGGTTGATGTTGATTGAAGGCCAGAAATTTTCCGACATCATTAAGCTAGGGGAAAGGATCGAGGAAGGTATTAAAAGTGGTATGGTCACAAACTTTGAAGCATTACAGGCCACCAACAAGGCTATACAGTCTGGTGGCACGTCCAAGAAAAGGGATGTGAGTGCCGTGATGGTTGCACAGAGAACAAAGTCCCCAATCAAATACCAAACCTACCCATTACCTCCACTCACATATCAGCCTACCCCAAATTACCAAGCACCCTTGCCCTCTTACCAAGCTCCACCACCTACTTACCAATCATTTCTACCTCCCACATATCAGCCCACTTCGCCCAGATACTCTCAACCCACACCTGTCTACCAAGCATACAACACCCAACAAGCCCACTATCAATCACCTCCCCCTCACCAAAATTTCCCTAGACCCCGACCAAACTTCGACTGCAGACCCCCTAAACAGTATACTGCCATTACGGAACCTATAGACCAGCTGTATTAAAGGCTCAAAGCTGCTGGTTACGTTACCCCTATCCCTGCCATAAACCCCAAAACCCCCTCCCAATAGGTCAACCGAAACAAAACCTGTGCATACCATTCCGGTATGAAAGGGCATACTATTGATGAGTGCTGCTCTCTGAAGGATAAGATCCAAGCTTTAATTGACAACAAGATCATTGTGGCAAAGGAGCCTACTCCAAATGTTCATAACAACCCTCTACCAGACCATAAGGGTGGAGGTGTTCACATGATTGAGACAGAAGACGATTGGGACCCCAAAGGGTCAATTGGATTGATCGCTAAAGGTGACGAGCCAAAGAAACCAACAATCACCCTTAACCCGATTGTGGTCCAGATGCAACCTTCTGGAGACGCCAAAGTGAACATGTCCATACCACTTGAGTTCGAAGCACCTTCTTCTGCAAAGACGCTAGGGCCTATTGAGGTCGAGTTTGGGTCCCCGAAGGCACCTGTACCATTTGAGGTTGTTGTATTACCTCCCAAAGCAAGGGTGCCCATTCCGGTGGCCATGATAGCCGTAACACTGTTCCACCCAAAGGCTATACCGTGGGATTACACCATCGAGGCGAGAAAGAAAGGGAAAACCAAATCTGGAGAAGCAATTTCATCACAGGGTGTGACAAGAACCGGCAGGGTTTATACTCCAGAACATCTAGCTGAGTCCAGTAAGCAGGCCTCTAGACGACCAACCGTCACTAAAACTGGGCTTGATGATCTCTGGAGGAAGATACAAGCCAAAGAGTATTCGGTCATTGATTAGTTGAACTAAATGCCATCCCAGATCTCTATCTTGGCTCTGCTACAAAGCTCTCACGCACATAAGAATGCCTTATTGAAGGTGCTGAGCGAGGCATATGTGCCCAGCAACATAACTGGAGGAGAAATGGCAAACATGGTAGGGAAAGTATTTGAGAGTCACAAAATCACTTTCCACGAAGATGAGCTACCACCTGAAGGGCTAAGCCACAACAAGGCATTACACATCACTGTGTAGTGCAAAGATTATTTCATCACTAGAGTCCTGATTGGTGGAGTGTCTAGCCTCAATATTTGTCGATTGGTGACTCTCAGAACATTGGGAAAGAGCCTGCATGAGATCAAGGATGGAGCCATCAATGTCAAAGCTTTCGATGGATCCCAAAGGTCCACTATTGGGGAAATCAGTTTGTGTCTGCAAATGGGACCGACCTGGTTCGACGTTGATTTTCAAGTGATAGACGTCCCAGCATCATACAACTTGCTATTGGGATGACCCTAGATCCATGACGCTGGGGCTGTAGCATCAACCCTACATCAAGCAGTGAATTCGAGTGGAATCACTAAGAGGTAATTATTCACGGCAACGGTAACAATCCCATATACAGTTGCCAGACCATCCCAGCAACCGGAGGAAGAAGGAAGATAGGCGGAGAGACCTACCATCACATTGAGCGAGTCAACGGCGTGGACAAGGATAAATGGTGGGATAACAAAATTGAAAGTATACTGAATTGGTGTGGATACGAACCTGGCAAGGGACTTGGCAAGAATCTCCAAGGAATTGCTAAGCCTATCAAGTTGAAGAAACACGGTACCACTTTCGGTTTGGGATATGAATACACTTGGGAGGAGTTCAACCACTGGTCGCCACCATAGAGTAGTCCCTACTACCCGCTGGAGCATCCGATACCTCGCTTAGAGCAGACCTTCCAGCCAGACGATGTCATATATGGGTAAGAAGAAGAGGAAGCACTGGCAGCGATGAGGAATTTGTTTTTGGAAGATGACAATATGGACTGTTGCATCATTTTCGAGGAGGAGGGGGAGGAAGGCCCTTCTATACAAGCTGTGAGCCGAGGAGCACGCCTCAACAATTGGTCCATCAGAACCACCAGGGCCCGGAAAGCTTCGGGGTAGCAAGGCTGAACAAAGCACCATGCATTATCTTTATTTTTCGCTAGTTGACTTTCTTTCCGCATTTTTTATATTGAATTAAGAGCTCCAATGTTCAAAACAATTATGAAATTTATCAAAGCATTTCAGTTTCTTATAAATCTTGCTCTTATTACTTTTTTCGTTTACTTTATTTACACAGCATTACTATTACTTATCTTGATGAATCGACGATTGTGACATGCAACGAGGCAACACAACAAACAGATATAGACTCAGAAGAAGATGATATACCAGAAGAGGTTGTTAAAGAGGTTGAGGATTTTGAGAACAGACCTAAGTCTAACCTGGACGAAACTGAGATTGTCAACTTGGGAGATGCAGAAACTGTCAAAGAAACGCGTATCAGTGTTCATCTGTCACCATCAGAAAAGAAAGAGTACACGGAATTTCTAAGGGAATATGAGGACATATTCGCCTGGTCTTATGATGACATGACTAGTCTCAGTACATATATTGTAGCTCACAAACTGCCAACTAATCCGACATGTCCACCAGTAAAACAGAAGCTCAGGAAGTTCAAACCCGACATGAGTTTGAAAATCAAGGAAGAAGTTACCAAGCAAGTCAAAGCCAAGGTTCTCACGGTAGTAGAGTATCCAACATGGTTATCCAATATTGTGCCAGTGCCAAAGAAGGACAGGAAGGTTAGAGTCTGTGTCGACTACCGGGATCTCAACCGGGCTAGTCCGAAAGATGACTTCCCCTTGCCAAACATACACATTCTAATTGACAACTGCGCCAATCATGAACTACAGTCGTTTGTTGATTGTTTTGCTGGGTATCATCAGATATGGATGGATGAGGAAGACGCGGAGAAAACGGCTTTCATTACGCCGTGGGGGATGTATTGTTACAAGATGATGCCATTTAGGTTATAGAATGCTGGGGCCACCTACATGAGGGCCATGACTACTATTTTCCATGATACACAAAGAGATCGAGGTGTATGTAGACGACGACATCATCAAATCCAAGAGAGCCACTAACCACATGAAAGATCTGAGGAAGTTCTTCAACAGACTAAGAAGGTACAACTTGAAGTTGAATCCCGCCAAGTGTGCATTCGGGGTTCCTACCGGAAAACTACTTGGGTTCATTGTGAGTCACCGAGGAATAGAACTGGATCCGTCAAAGGTTAAAGCCATCCAAGAATTGCCACCACCGAAGAACAAGAAAGAGGTTATGAGTTTCTTGGGAAGACTTAACTACATCAGCCGGTTCATAGCTCAATCCACTATCATTTGTGAGCCAATATTTAAGATGTTGAAGAAGGACGCCGCTACCAAATGGACTGATGATTGTCAGAAAGCCTTTGACAAAATCAAGGAATACCTGTCAACACCGCCAGTTTTGGTCCTGCCCGAGCCGGGTAGACCTCTATTACTCTACCTTGCAGTACTGGATGGGGCTTTCGGTTGTGTCCTGGGGCAGCATGATGAAACGGGAAGAAAGGAGCAGGCCATCTATTATATCAGCAAGAAGTTCACCCCGCACGAGACCCGGTATTCTCTATTGGAACACACCTGTTGTGCTCTGACTTGGGTAGCTCAGAAGTTGAGGCACTATTTCTGTGCCTATACTACTTAACTTATATCAAGAATGGATCCTTTGAAGTACATCTTTCAGAAGCCCATGCCCACTGGCAACCTAGCCAAGTGGCAAATCCTGCTGAGTGAATTTGACATTGTTTACGTGACTCAGAAGGCAATCAAAGGACAAGCACTGGCAGATCATCTTGCTAAAAATCCCGTAGATGGAGAATACGAGCCTCTAAAGATGTATTTTCCTGATGAAGAGGTATCTTTCATAGGGGAAGATATTGCAGAATCCTATGATAGTTGGAGAATGTTTTTCGACGGAGCAGCAAATTTAAAAGGAGTTGACATATGAGCAGTCCTAGTATCAGAAATCGGTCAGCATTATCCGGTATTTGCCAAGCTCAGGTGCACCTACAACATGGCCGAATATGAAGCCTACATCTTAGGGCTCAAGCTGGCCATTGACATGAACATTCAGGAATTGCTAGTGATCGGAGATTCAGACCTGCTTATACATCAGGTCCGAGAAGAATGGGAAACCAAAAACTCCAAGATACTCCCTTATCTGCATCATGTACAGGAGTTGAGGAAGAGGTTCACAAAGACAGAGTTCCAACATGTTCCCAGAGTTTAGAATGAGTTTGCCGATGTATTGGCTACCCTATCGTCCATGATACAACACCCAGACAAGAACTTCATTGATCCTATTCCGGTAAAGATCTATGATCAACCAGCTTACTGTGCTCATGTAGAAGAAGAAGCAGACGGAAAACCTTGGTTTCATGATATCAAGGAATATTTGACGTAGGGAGAATATCCATAACTCGCAAATCCTACTCAGAAGCGCACACTTCGGAGATTATCTAGCAACTTCTTTCATAGCGTAGGAATCCTGTATAGGAGGACTCCTGATTTGGGATTACTAAGGTATGTCGATGCAAAGGAAGCATCCAGGCTATTGGAGGAAATTCATGAAGGGACCTGCGGTCCACATATGAACGACTTTGTCTTAGCCAAGGGGATGACTATGGAAATGGACTACATCCAGTATGTCCGAAAATGCCACCGCTGTCATATACATGCAGCATGATAAAGGTGCCTCCAAACGAGCTTACTGCAACAAGCTCGCCATGGCCGTTCGCCGCTTGGGGAATGGATGTTATCGGACCTATCGAGCCTGCCGCATAAAACGAGCACAGGTTCATTCTAGTGGCAATTGATTATTTCACCAAATAGGTTGAAGCAGCATCGTACAAAGCAGTGACCAAGAAAGTGGTAGTAGATTTTGTCCGAGACTGCATTGTTTGTCGGTTCAGAATTCCAGAGTCAATCATCACTGATAATGGTTCCAATCTCAACAGCGACCTGATGAAAGCCATGTGTGAAACTTTCAAGATCATATACAAGAATTCTACGGCTTACAGACCTCAGATGAACTGAGCTGTAGAAGCCGCCAATAAGAATATCAAGAAGATACTAAGGAAGATGATAGAGAAGCATAAGCAGTGGCATGAGAAGTTATCATTTGCTTTATTGGGATACCGCACCATAGTTTGCACATCAACCGGGGCAACTCCCTATATGTTGGTTTATGGTACAGAAGCAATCATTCCCGCCGAGGTAGAAATTCCCTCCTTGAGAATCATACAGGAAGCAGAACTTGACGATGCAGAATAGGTAAAAAGTCGCTACAAGCAGTTAGCTCTTATAAATGGAAAAAGAATGAATGCAGTTTGCCATGATCAACTTTATCAGAACAGAACTTACAGAGCCTTCAATAAAAGAGTCAAGCCGAGACAGTTTACACCGGGGCAACTGGTGTTAAAGAAGATTTTCCCACATCAAGATGAAGCCAAAGGGAAGTTCTCTCCCAACTGGCAGGGTCCATACATGGTTCACCGGGTTCTAACCGGAGGAGCCCTCATACTTGCATAAATGGACGGTGAAGTTTGGCCGAAGCCGATCAATTCAGATGCAGTGAAACGATACTATGTGTAACTCTTATGATTTCCTGTATAATGTATTTGAACTACGCCTGACCTAATTCCCGTTTAAGAGGAGATATGTAGGCAGCCCTATGGGTTCGGTCACAATTCAATAAAATTTTCATTTCCCCTTGCTATTGGAAACTGGGGTAGAATTTTGAGGAGGACCCTCAAAATTCCGAAGTTGATTTCAGCCATTTATCGCACGCAACAGTTAGAAGCACCAGCCCAGTAAACTGGGGCAAAATTTTAAGGAGGACCCTCAAAATTCCGGAGCGAGAGAGGTTGCAATGTCTTGAATCGCGTCGCATTCGTCGGTTTATCTAAAGAAAACTATTTTAAATTATGTATTTATGTTACATTTTTTCTAAATCATGCATGTCTGGTATCAAAATTGCTTTGTTTAGCAATGCTACCTCAATGATACACAACGCCAAGCAGGACAAGCGAAGCTTATAGGGAAACGAACTAACCTTCCCCCCTTTACAAAACTTATGACTTTTCTTTGGATGCAGGCAGTCAAGTCATAAAATCATCAGATATATCTATACACTCATACTTCCCGGGAATACAACTCTCGGAATCATCACCTATTTACAGTTGCTATCCATACACGACATCCACAACAGCCACAATATAGCAATCAACTATCAGCTATCATCTCAGCTAAGAGATTTCATTACTATTCGCCTTTTATTTTTTGCATAAGGCTACCTTTCTACCTTCCGAGACTAAGCTCTGTCTCCATCTGCATTTCTCTGCATTGCATAAGGCTACAATTTCTGCCTTACGAGACTAAGCTCTATCTCCATATGCATTTTCTACATTGTATAAGGCTACCTTTCTGCCTTCCGAGGTTAAGCTCTACCTCCATCTGCATTTCTCTGCATTGCATAAGGCTACCTTTCTGCCTTCCAAGGTTAAACTCTACCTCTATCTGCATTTTCTGCATTGCATAAGGCTACATTTCTGCCTTCCGAAGCTAAGCTTTGTCTCCATCTGCATTTTCTACATTGCATAAGGCTACCTTTCTGCCTTCCGAGGTTAAGCTCTACCTCCATTTGCATTTCTCTACATTGCATAAGGCTACCTTTCTACCTTCCGAGACTAAGCTCTGTCTCCATCTGCATTTTCTACATTTCATAAGGCTACCTTTCTGCCTTTCGAGACTAAGCTCTGTCTCCATCTGCATTTTCTGCATTGCATAAGGCTACCTTTCTGCCTTCCGAGGTTAAGCTCTACCTCCATATGCATTTCTCTGCATTGCATAAGGCTACCTTTCTACCTTCCGAGGTTAAGCTCTACCTCCATCTGCATCTTCAGCATTGCATAAGGCTACCTTTCTGCCTTCCGAGACTAAGCTCTGTCTCCATCTGCATTTTTTGCATTGCATAAGGCTACCTTTCTGCCTTCCGAGGTTAAGCTCTACCTCCATCTGCATCTCCTGCATTGCATAAGGCTACCTTTCTACCTTCCGAGGTTAAACTCTACCTCCATCTGCATGGCCGAAATACCGCCACCTTATTTCTCTTGCATGGCTGAAATATCGCCACTCTATTTCTCTTGCATGACTGAAATACCGCCATCTTATTTCTCTTGCATGGCTGAAATACCACCACCCTTTATTTACGTCTTGCATCGGCTGAAAGATCGCCACCTTCTGCATTTTCATGGGCTGAAAGATCGCCATATTGTCCAAAAGCATCATTGTTCGGAGGCACCATTTTCATAGCCTGAGAACGCCATGCCATGGCCTGAGGACCCCATTTTATCTTTTGCATATCATTATTCAAAGGCATCATGGTTCGGAGGCATCATCCTCATAGCCTGAGAACATTATTTCATAGCCTGCGAATCCTTTATCATACGCTTCATGGCCTAGGACATCATGGTCTGAGGACGTCATCCTAACCGTCCAAAGACAGCATTCATGGTCCAACAGGAACTTGCATCATGTTTAAATTTATGCACAATATATGTATGCTGGTATTGTTCATTCGAAGGTTCACCGACTAGCAATGACCGTCTCAGCAGGAGCGATCCCGCAGCCTATCAGACTCTGACCATCCTTTCTCAACCTGAACATCGCGTCCGCTTTTCGAAAATCTCCATCGGCATACTCCGCCGATGGATCCCGAACTACATATGGCCTGATTCCTGTAATACCAGGGATATGTAGGCAACTCAGAAACCAGAGCTCGGTCAAAACTCTTCAAAATCGTTTCATTCGGTCAAAATTGGCCATCATATCTTTACCTGACAACTCTTTCATCCTTCCCGGGTAAAGAGGGGCAGCTGTTGATACCCAATTTTTCCCTATGTATTTTTATATATAAAATACTTTCAAAATAGCATATATATGCATATATAAGCATGCCCAAGTGTTTTGGTATTTTTTCTAATTTTTTTAAAATCAATTTATTGTATTTTTTAGCAGTACAAAATCCAATAATTATTCCCAAGATTATCATTTTGGTGAATAACTTATTGTATTCTCATATTTACACCAAAATATAATTAAGGTGATTTTTGTATATTTTTACAAATTTTATTTGGTATTTTTAAAGCTAAATTGCATATAATTGCAATTTTAGCCTACTTTAAGATTAATAGCATTTTACAATTGTAAAATTATTTCCAGTATTTTTATATTAATATTTATATATTATTAATTGGCTCAGTACTTTTAGTTTGCTTTTAAAATTATTTTTTACTATTTTTATAAAATAAAAGGGAAAACTAGCTATTTAACATCTAGCCTCATTCCATTTCAAATACAGCCTTTTTACCTTTCAATTTTAACCATTATTTGACCCAATCTTAACCCATTTGGACCGGCCCAATTTTTAATTTGACAAAACCCACGACCCGATCCAAATGACCCTTACCTGGTTCCCACCTACCCTCCTAAATCTGGGCCGTTGATCACACAAGGTCAACGACCATAACTCACCCTTCCATAATTAAACCAAATGACCTACCCTAATCTACCTCATTCTCACCTGACCCGCCGCCTTTTAATCCCAAATGCTCTCAAATCCTCTCATCAGCTCTTCGAAACCCTAGCCTCCTCCTACCTTATTTCACCATGTTTTCACCAGAATCCATGGCTTCTCAGGCCATGGACGGTCTGTACTCACCCCTCTCCATCATTATACCTTGGGTGTTCGAGGTTTTGAAAGCTGACTTCGATGGTTCTTCCAGATCTTCTCAGATCTTCATTTCTATAGCTTCTCCGGCCATGCTCCGGCACATTCAGGCCTTAGGAGCCTGATTCCTCACCTCTTCGACTTAGGATCTGATTTTTGTTCCAAGCCTTTCTCATTTCTAGGGTTTCTCCGAAACCCTAAGTTGTTCGAGGCTCTTCTCTGTTTATTTTCGTAGATCTATGGTATGTTCGTGTTCTACTGGGCTTCTAAAGTGTTTACCCTAAAATTTCTTTTCAAAAATCGTTTCTGAAATTTTTTTCAAAAAGATCTTTCTGATTCTTTCTTTATGTGTGTTTGTCTGTGCTATGCTCGTATGACTTCTTTTACTACGCGTGTACTGTTCTCCTACTATTCTTTTTCTACTATACATGTTACTCCTGTTAATCCTTGTTATGTTTCCCTTACTCTTCTACTATATGTGCTTACTATTGAGTTTTTTTTTTATTTTTGTTTGCTTTATTAGACTCTGTTTGCGTTCTTGTTGAACATGTTTCCTCTGTTTTAATTTAAGTCTGTATCACCTCTTCTTTTCTGAACTTGTTTAAGCTCCGAGTTTCTCAAATATGTTCTCTATGACCTTAAATTAGCTTTCTTTCTTTGTATCATGTCTGTTTGTTTCTCATAAGTCTTTGAAAGAGGCTTCTGAGCCTGTTTCAATGAGTTTCTTTCTCATCTCTATGAAACTCTAGGATCTGGGGGTTTCTTGGCAATTTTGAATTTGTGCGAGTTAGGGTTCCGCTTTGGGACCCTAAACTCTCAGACTCATTGTGAGTCTGCAAACTGGACTTGTACCCTTTCTTGCTCATGATTCTGAACCTCACTTTGAGTAAACTCAATTCTATATAACTTCTTGATTCACATGTTTGTGTGCTTTTAATATGGGAACTCTTCTTTCAAAAGGTCTTTACCGACTAATTGATTGATTTCGAATTTCTTTTAATGAGTCCTGGCTGATTGTTACTGATTCTCTCTAATTGAACCTTCTTTACCTTACCTGTCTTGGTTCATTCGAGATTAAACCTATAACTTTGATTTCCCTGGCCGTTTGATTGATTCTCTTTCCTTATTTTTTCCAAGCCGTATACCACTGAGCTTTTACTTAAATAAACTTCTATGTATTTACCCCTTTTGTGCTACTTTGAAAAGGTTTTTAATCAAAATTTCTTTCCTTAAATGTCTTCTACCCATTTGAAATCAAATCCCTTAACTGAAGGGAAATTCTATGTGATTGATTGCAAGTTATTTTCTTACCTTTCTTACTTGCTTCTTTGCACTATAAAAGGGACTACCCTTCCGCACTTTTAACACACTTCCAATTCAATACTTTTACACTACTACTTCGAGTTCAATACCTCGAACTTTTAGATCAATACTTTCAACTTACTTACACACTTTATTGCTTTGAGTTCAATACTCTTACAACATTCTGCTCTTTTCTAGGATCTCTTGGAACTTTTGCTTGCAACTTGGCTTTTTCAAGACTACTTTTACTTGTTTGTTTTCCCTGAAACTGGTATGTTCTAATTTAGCTTTCCTGCCTCACCCCTATGTGTTTATTTACAGTTTTCTACAATCCTGTTTACTTTGTTGTTCATGATTAATGTTAACTATATGTGTACTTTCCTTGCATCTATTTTCTGTTATGAATCCCTACCCCTATTCCCTTCTATGTGTTTGAGTTAAGGTTCATGGCCTGGCAGTATCCAAATTACTGCCCAGGTCCAAACCTGATCTTCAATGGATCCTAACTCCGAATTTTGGCTGATTGGCTGGTCAGGGGTGTGCCAGCATTCTTAAATTGCTGGTGCATGACCACCAGCCTGCCACGACCTTCCCCTAAATCCCCTCTATGCACTTTCACTCTCTCTTAGATTCTAAGTTATGCCCCCACCTATGAGCCTTGCTTTGGAACCTTGAATTCCCCCTGAACTTGGACATTTGAGGGCTGGCTCTTCCACACTGCACTTGCTTAAGTCTGCAATATATTTGGGGTGTAAGCACTACCCGGAGGCCACTTGAGGCTCTTAGGGAACTTTGACACACCCCAAATGAGAGAAAGGCTTTGGAAATCTGATCCTGGAAGTTGGTTCATCTCATATTGTTAGACCTTAAGTCTGAATTAGGCTCCTTGGTTGTAGCTTAAATCTCTGATGTAATTTTACTTTTCTTGATTCATTCTGGTCTGTAATATTTTATAATAGCTTATGGGATTCTAAGTAAGAAGGGAAGGGTCATTTATGTATGCAAAGGATGCTCATAGGTGTTACTATTTACAAGTTCTGCACTTATGCATTTCATATAGAAATCCTGCCTATAGTTTCTGCACTTTTGCATTAGAAATCCTGCCTATAAGTTTCTACACTTCTGCATATCATATAGAAATTCCGCCTACAAGTTCTGCACTTATGCATTTCATATAGAAATCATGCCTATAGTTTCTGCACTTTTGCATTAGAAATCCTGCCTATAAGTTTCTACACTTCTGCATATCATATAGAAATCCCGCCTATAAGTTTCTGCATATCATATAGAAATTCTGCCTATAAGTTTCTGCACTTCTACATATCATATAGAAATCCTGTATGTAGGTTTTTTTCTGCACTTCTGCATATAGAAATCATGATTATAGGTTTCTGCACTTCCGCATATATCTCCATCATTAGGCAAACAGTTATAGGTTAAAAATAACAAAATGTATCCTAGATACCATGTCTATAGGACTCCTGCACTTTCATAATTTTTTTTAAACCAACGACGCTTAGAAAGCATGCCTATAGGAGTAATTAACCGAATCTGAATTGTTTGCAAGTCCAAAATTAGTAGTAATGTCGTTTAATATCTGCAGATCTTATTTTTTATATATATAATCAGTAAGCCTTCTTTAAAATCAGAGTAAGCATCGTTAGATATCATGCCTATAGGTTTCACCTAGGCAAGCTATTAGGTAATTAATTAACTGCATCAGTCTTTGATAATTACAACCAGTGGAGGCCTAATTCGGACTTCTCATCTGAGAAATATGTGATAATCAGCCTTCCCTAACGCTTTAAATTTAATTCAGACCATAACCAGTATTTGTAAGTCATGTTAATTGATTTGTTTCTTTAAATGAGGAGGGCCGTTTGAGCCCTTTAAAGTGTTATGTGTTCTCTCATACCTGCCTTATATGTTCTGATTGTCGCCCTAGAATTTTATCCTTTTAAAACTCTGAAAAGCCAAATCTCCCTTCCCTTTAAGACTAGTAGTCCCAAATGCCTCCGGGACTGATAGGATTGGGGCGGGTACTATCATGCAATAAGTAACAATACTATTCCGCGCTTAATACCTTAACGGGGTGGGAAAGGGTAGATATAGATATGATGACCGGTGCGCTAATACCACATGTAACCTCTCTTCTGAGGAGTGATTACCGGGTATTGCATTGATGTGATCCATATTATTTGTAAACCTAGGACCCCCTTTCCTTTATTTGTTTAGTTTATTCTCAAACTATTTCTTTGAAATTTCTGCTTTCTTTACTTTCGTCAAACTCTCAACATGCTTGCAATATTATGTGAAAACCCCCTTCTATTTGAGACTTCTATTTGCTTACTTGTTATTCAAAGTCACAATTGTAGCATGATCGGGAACCACACTTATGGATCTTGGGGGATGCCTAACACCTTCCCCTCGAGATAATTTCTAGCCCTTACCCGAACTCTGGTTTTCCAACTCGAACTCTTCTTTAGTATCCTGATGCACTTTAATCACTGGTGGCGACTCTTCAAAAAACCCAATTCCCAAGAGGGAACGAGTTGTCCTACCAAATGTCATGAACCCGATTTCGCGAGAAAAAGGCAGCGCAACAAGTATATGAAAGTGTTGGGATGAGACTTTAGTTGATAAGAATTTTTCTATCGGTATGTGGATGTTGTGTGCAGCTGCTGTGGTTAGAAGTTATCACTACAAGTGTTGAGTTATGTGGTATATCATGTGATTGCACCGGAGATAGCATATACAGTTTGTTCAGACTTATTCACAGTATAAATGTGAGATTCTGATCGTGTTGATGATTTTAGAAGAGGAAATGTGGTTCTATGGTTTATGGACTAGGATGAATTATGAAATTTCAGTTATATTGTGCTATCAAACCTATGTGAGATAGGGTGACGTGTGATCACCCCCGGGTATGTGCATGGTGAGGTTATTCTGCAATTGGTTGGCTTTTGGAACAACTCTAGGCACGTTCGAGGACGAACGTACGTTTAAGTGGGGTAGGATGTAATGACCCGACCGGTCGTTTTGAGATTTTGCATTTCTCTCACCAATTCTCGGGCATGACTTGCCCCGTGTGATGCAATATGACTTATGTAAATCGTTGTTGTTGGGTTTCAGGTTAATCAGAATTTAATTTGGAAGAACAATCTCAGTTGAAACCTTAAAAATTTGAAAGGTTTGACCAATATTTGACTTATTTGTATATGATCTCGGATTGGAATTTTTATGATTTGGTTAGCTCCGTTAGGTGATTTGGGACTTAGAAGCGTGATCGGAATGCATTTTGGAAGTCCGTGGAAGGTTTAGGCTTGGATTGACGAAATTGAGATTTCGGCACTTTCCGGTTGATTGGTGAGATTTTGATATAAAGGTTGCAGTAGCTTCGTTGTGTCATTTGGGATGTGTGTGCAAAATTTTAGGTCATTCAGACGAGGTTTGATAGACTTTTTGATCGAAAGCATAATTTAAGAGTTCTTGGACTTGAATCCTATGTTAAATTGGTGATTTGATGTTGTTGTGAGCGTTATGAAGTTTTGAACAAGTTTGAACGATGTCATGGGATGTGTTGGTACAATTGGTTTGAAGTTCTGGGAGTTTCGGGTAGGTTCCGGGATGTGTTAGGCCGAAAATCATAGCTGTAGCAGGTCCATATGGGTTGCAGGTCTCGGAACTCACCCGCGTGATCTGCATAAAAAGAAGTGCAGCCACGGTATGTGCAGTGCGGCCACGGTACATGCTGTGCGGACCGCACAAAAAGACGTGCAGCCGCGGTAGATGCTGTGCGGACCGCACAAAATGCTTTGCGGCCGCGGTGGGGAACTTTTCACTGGTCCTACTTCGGAAGCTCATATCTTTTGATCTACAAAGACTTTTGAGATGATTTAAAAATAAAAGTTGTAGCTCTTCGTGTCTAGTTTTCTAGAAAGACAAAGATATCGCAATTTGGATATCCGTAGAGAACGTTATGGACAAAATACTAAAGCCTATCATTGCAGAGGAAAGCTGTGCGGCCGCGGTCGTTTTTGTGCGGACCGCGGTCGATTTTGTGCGGCCCGCGGAGGTGGAAATCTGTGGGGTACTCTATAAATACAAGGTTTTGGGGTTTGTTTTGATACTTTGACCTACAGAGCTCGAATTTTGGCGATTTTTCGAAGGTTTTTCAAGAAATTCATCGGGGTAAGTGATTCTAACTCAGATTTGGCTAGAGTACATGATTCTATCATTGAATTCATCATTTAATTCGTGATCTGGGATGAAATTTGGGAAGAAAATTTGTGAAATCTTCCAAAAATATAAAATGATGATTTGAAGGACCAAATGGTACCGGAATTGGATAATTTTCGTATGGTTAGACTCGTGAGAGTGTAAGGATTCTAGTTTTGTGAATTTTGTCAAATTCTTAGATGTGGGCCCGGGAGTCGGGTTTGACCAAATTCTGAAGTTTTGTGGTAATTCGATTGTTTTCGCTTGGGCTTTGTTCCCTTAGCATATTGTGACGTATTCCTTCTGATTTGGATAGATTCGACGCACATGGAGGCCGATTCGAGGGGCAAAGGCGTCGCGAGCTAGAGAATTAGCCGGTTCGAGGTGCGTAATGATTGTAAATGATACCCTAAGGGTTTGAAATCCCGGATTTGTACATCGTAGTGCTATATTGAGGTGAGACACGCGCTTGATGATGAGCGTGGGGTCGTTTACTATTGGGGATTATGACTTGGTCCGTCCTGATTGATGATTTTACCACGTATTTGACTGAAACTTGTTTGTTATCATCATGGTTTAGGCTGATTGCCATATTTGGGCTTCGTGCCAACTATTTCAACCCTCCAGAGATTTTTATCACTATTTCCTCATGGTATTGATTTATTACCTCAACTCAGTCCTGTTGTTTTCCACTGTTTTACAACTCAGCCACTCTTACTCAGTTTTGAGACTTAAATGATATTCTAAACGATATTTTGGGCTGAGCACTACTGTTTTACAAATGCCCGAGGGGCTTGTGATTATTTTCAGACTGAGTGAGGCCGAGGGACATGTGTGAGGATATGCTGAGTGATATGAGGCCGAGGTCCTGAGATATTTTTATATGCCACGAGGTGGCTTGAGTGATATGAGGCCGAGTGATGTGAGGCCGAGTGCCGAGAGATGATGCCACGATGTGGCTTGATATAGCGCTTGGGCCGTAAGGGGCCCCTCCGGAGTCTGAACACCCACAGTGAGCGCGGGTACCCATCATGATCTGAGAGTGAGCCAGAGGGGCTGATATTGTACTGAGAGTGAGCCCAATGGGCTGATATTGTACTGAGAGTAAGCCCGAGGGGCTGATACTGTTCTGAGTGATTGATACAGTGCCCGAGGGGCGGATTTCTACTTGTTATTTACTTGCCAAACTACCTATTTTACTTGTTTAAAAAGGGATTTAACTTGATTTCTTTACGGATTTACTACTTTAAGTGATTTTACTGCTTTGATATAGAATTGCCTTGTGCCTTTACGTGTTTTCATGCTTTCAGCCATTATTTATATTTGTTACTCACTGAGTTGGAGTACTCACTTTACTCCCTGCACCCCTGTCTGCAGATTCAGGCATAGCAGATCCCGCTCCTGAGTGCTGATCCTCCCAGTCCAGGCGGTGTTTCTGAGACTACGAGGTAGCTGTTGGCGTCTGCAGCCCTCGTGCCTCTCTTTATCTTATTAATTCTATGTTTTTCAAACTATTGTACCAGACATCGTACCTAGTAGACTCGTATCAGGATCATTAGTTGCTCATGACTTGCGACACTCTGGTTAGAGCTGTGTCAGGTTGGACTTTCCGCATTATTAACGATATTTCTGCTATTTAGTATTGTTTAAATCATGTTTAGACTATTTTTATGTTGATTAACTACTTTAAAAGTTGAGTTGGGTTGAACTGTCTGGCTTTGTCTTCACGAGAGGCGCCATCACGACCGGGTTCGGGGTTAGGGTCGTGACAGTCTTCGAGAAACTAGGATGAAAACTAAGAATATCACTAAGAACTTTAACAATTAAAGAAGAAAATCAAGAATATTACAAAAAGAAAGAGCAATAGTTCTGCTTCAATGGAGGGGCTTATAAAGAAGAAGAAGAAGTGAAAGAATAGCCGTTGATTAGGGCTTTTTACCGTTAGGGCTGATTAGGTGTCCATTTGTATCCACCCTCACACGCCATACATCGTTTGAGATCACTTCTCGTGCCATGTGGCAGCCCGGGGGAGGGGGGGTTTAAATTCACTTATCCTAGTGTAGGGGGTAATTCGAACTAGAGATAGTTTAGGGAGGAAACTAATAATTCCCGACAAGTTTAGGGGGGTACACGTGTTTGCTTAATACACACGCATCATGAAGGTCCATAATTTTTTTAGCAATAAGGATAATATACTACAATAACTAGACATCAAGTCTAGACATATCACAAACCAAGCTGCCTTTGTTGGCACCTATGTTCGGACTATTGTCTTCCATGATATCATTATCTAGAGCAACCAACCTAGTGCATAAATAAAGGGAAACATATTTTACACAATAAGGTAAAGATCCATAGTTGTTCGTACAAATTTTATTACTATTTGTACCATTGCTAGATGTCGTGTTCGTCCGCCCTTAACCACTTATATATAGTAGAAATTCCTTAGAGACGTAGTGATTAGAGGGACATGGTAGAAAGTACGCGGATCAAATAATACCATAAACATGATTGGATATGTAGGGATGGCAATGGGGCGGGACGGATTTTGTTTGACGCGGGGCGGGGGGGGGGGGGAGTGGATTTACTCTTATGTAGGTGTGGGACGGGGCGGTTTAAAATAATTTTTAAAATTTTTAATGCAAGGGGTTGCGGGTTTAATGTATGTTCAATGCGGGACAACTTTGAATTTTATCTTTTTTGAAACAAAGCACTTATTTCAACTACAATTTCACATTCTTCTTCACTAGCATGAATACTATTTTGATTTATAATTAACTAATTTGCATAAGTCTTACCAAAATGATATTACATGAGTCAAGATATCGTATTAGTAATTGGAAATGATAGTAACCCATTTATTTTGGAAGATCAGCATAATACTCTCAGTTTTATGTTTATGTCATTCTGTTAAACTCTCCATTTTATAAAATAATAAAACATACACTATAATAAAGTTTCTGAAAATAACTTTTAATTTTCTGCTTAGTATAGTAAAAAAAAAAAGAGTCGGCAATGTTTCCAACGGCTAGAAAAACAAGAAAAGAAAAGAAAAAGAAAGAGAATGAGACATTCATCTATTGTCCGGTAATTATCCACTCAGATCCTTAGAACTTTATTCCTTATTGATTAAAATTCAAAGAAATAACCTCAATTAATCCAAAACACATAAAATTCGGGGGGGGGGGGGGACACAATAGAATTGAAAGAAAAGCAATATTATTGTGCCTTAATAAAATACAAACTTCAAATTGAGAGCTACATTTAAACTTCAAGAACATTTACTCTTATATAATTTCAAGAACAATGTATTACTCTACCAAAAGAGGGAAAAAAGAAATTAATATATTGTTTTCCAATATAAGCCATTCTACCAGATTTGCAATGAAATAAAGCTTCAAAATTAACAATGGGAAAAAGAAAAGAAAAGAAAAGAAAGAAAGTTACCGGTGATGTGTGAAAGTAAAGTGATAGTAACCCATTTATTTTGGAAGATCAGCATAATAACCTCTCAGTGTTATGTTTATGTAATTCTATTAAACTTTCCATTTTATAAAATAATAAAATGTCAAACTAGTTTGTTTTAGAAAAAAAAAATTAAAGAAAAAAATAAACGGGGCTGGGCGGCGCGGGGCAGGTTGAAAACTGAAAAAATAACTATGCAGGGGGAAGCGGGGCAGTTGAAATTTTTGTGGAATTTGCCAAACCCGCCCCGCCCCATTAACATCCCTACATAAATGATCGCTCTTTGATTCTAGTAAAAATAACACGAACTAACCAGTTTTCGGACTGGTCATTCAAAAATAGCCAGCGTTTGATTTACTGTTATATGTTAAATGAGTTTAATATTATATGTTAAATGAGACATAAAATTTAATTTAATTTTAGTGGGCTCTTCCAGGTCCAAAAATACTTTAATTTTTCTTTTACTATTATATGTTAAATGAGTTTAAATTTTTCATTTACTATTATGTTAAATGAGACTTAAAAGACGAAATGACCAAAAAATTTATATATATGTCAATAGACACAAATAAATGGAGAACCTACGAAAAGCTTTAGTATATTATTTTCGAGCATTAGAACGGAATTCATCGGGTGCATCTATCTCCGATGTAGATACTAAAAAAATTGATGTCAGTTTAATCATTTTGTTTCGTGCAACTTCACTTTCCTTCGTTACCCCTCTTTCCGCTCATTTGGAAGTCTGTGCAACATCCTCTATATCCTCATTGATGTAATTAAGCCTTGATCCCCTTTTCAAACCTCTCTATATCCTCATGATATAATTAAGCCTTGATCCCTTTTCCAAAGCCTCCGTATTTGATCCAATTAATCTAAATTCACGATTTAATTAATCTAAATTCGGTGTACATATGCAATTTAATTAATCTAAATTCGCGTAAGCTTAAAAGTCCATTAAGGTAATCAAAGATTACTTACCAAGAAGTTTTGCTTCCCCTCAAACGAGAGAATTTTTCAACTAATTTAACTAGTCTGAGTTTTCAACTAATCTAAGTACACCGACTGATGCTTGTTGGATATTATGAACGATACTCCTAACAAGTAATCCAATGGCTACCCACATTTGTGCGTTCGTAATTCTTTTCTCAAATTCTCCCATTAGAAGGATAATTATGATTTGGTAAGTAGATCGTGATGGTTTTAAATGTGGATTCTTTAATAGGTTAAAAGATCTTTACTTAGACACTGTCAACGAAATTAAAAGTGCAAGAGTGAAAAACTAAAAGTTCTTGACTTTATTACGTACAACCATACCCAAGGAGTTGAGAAGACGAAGAACAAGGAAAATATGGGAGATTGAACAGAATTGAAGGATAATACAACACTTTGATTCTATAACCACACTATTGCCTTTTCCACAGAATTTCAACAAACGCGCCTTTAAGCGAAAAACAGACTCAACTACAGACAAGATACAAAAACAGAGCAACTTCAAATATTCACAAAAGACTTCATACTTGCTCACATTGTTGAAGTTTGGCAAATTTGTCCCACATCGGTGGGCTCTTGAATTTTGGGGGGATTTTTCCCCTATAAAAGAAGGCCTAATGTATTAGGATTTAAATACACCTTTCATTTGACTTCTCATCTGTTTAAGGCATTTGTATCTTCTATCTTTAGTATTATTTCACTTGTATTTTTGGAGTGGAATAAAATATTGGTTGTGTCCGAGGAGTAGGCAAAATTAGCCGAACCTCGTATATTCTGGTGTTCCCTTTATTGTTGTTTTATTGTCTTATTTATTATTTGGTGGCTGTCATAATTTTTGGTATAGTAGTTGTGACTTATTCACACTATATACATTTGGCTTCCGCAACAATTGGTATCAGATCCAAGTTACTGTCTAAGTATGCTCTCTGGTTGTAGTATAGTCTGATCTTCCACATCAGAAAAGATTTATCTTGGTAACTGAGTCAAGGTTCTGTCTAAGTATGCTCTGTGGTTGCAGCTTAGTCTGATCTTCCACACCAGAAATGAAATAGTCTTGATTTGTGTCGTCAGCTATTAAATAATATTTGTGTCAAATATGGGAGACAATAAACAAGAAGAATCTACATCAAGTGTCAACAATACGTCATCATTGGCATCTTCGCTTATGACAAGAATTATGTCAAATGCGAAATTTGCGGTAGAAATTTTTGACGGGTCCGGACATTTTGGGATGTGGCAAGACGAGGTTCTAGATGTCCTTTTTCAACAAGGGCTAAATCTGGCCATTGAAGAAAAGAAACCAGATGTTATTGGAGAAGAAGATTGGAAGATTCTCAACCGTGTTGCTTGCGGTACCATTCGATCCTACCTTGCTAGAGGGCAGAAATATCCATACACAAAGGAAACTTCTGCAAGTAAATTATGGAAAGCACTGGAGGATAAATTTTTGAAGAAAAACAGTCAAAATAAATTGTACATGAAGAAGAGACTGTTTCACTTCACCTATGTTCCTGGTACCACGATGAATGAACATATCACCAGTTTCAATAAGTTGGTCACAGATTTGCAAAATATGGATACAACTTATGATGATGGTGACTTGGCCTTGATGTTGTTGGCGTCACTTCCTGATGAGTATGAGCACCTTGAAACTACTCTACTCCATGGAAATGACGAAGTTTCTCTTAGAGAAGTTTGTTCGGCTTTGTACAACTATGAACAAAGAAAGCGAGAAAAACAGAAGGGCGGAGAAGGAGAAGCACTATTTGTGAGGGATCGTCCTCAAAATCAAACGAGGACAAAGAATGGAAGATCCAAGTCAAGATCCAGACCCAGCAAAGATGAATGTGCCTTTTGTCGAGAAAAAGGGCACTGGAAGAAAGACTGTCCGAAGTTGAAGAATAAGGCCAAACATAACAATGGAAAGGCTATTATGGATTCAAATGTAGCTGATTGTGATGATTCAGACTTCTCATTAGTTACAACAGAGTCATCAACATCATCAGACATATGGTTGATGGACTCGGCTTGTAGCTATCATATGTGTCCCAACAAGGACTGGTTTGTGGAATTTCAAGAAGGAGAATATGGAGTCATCCACACAGCGGATAACAGCCCTCTTACCTCATATGTCATTGGTTCAATACGATTAAGGAACCATGATGGAATGATCAGAACATTAACAGATGTTCGATATGTACCGGATTTGAAGAAGAATCTCATCTCTGTGGGAGCCCTGGAATCAAAAGGGTTCAAAATCATTGCAGAAAATGGAGTGATGAGAGTATGCTCCGGTGCACTAGTGGTAATGAAGGCTAATCGAAAGAATAATAATATGTACCGCTATCGTGGCAGTACAGTTATTGGGACAGCGACAGTGACATCCAGTGACGACAAAGAGGCAGAAACAACCAAGCTATGACACATGCGCTTGGGACATGCTGGAGGAAAATCCTTGAAAACTCTATCAGATCAAGGATTGTTAAAAGGAGTAAAGACTTGCAACTTGGAGTTTTGTGAGCATTGTGTCAAAGGGAAACAGACAAGGGTTAAATTTGGTACAGCGATCCATAATACTAAAGGCATTTTGGATTATGTACACTCTGATGTTTGGGGTCCTTCCAAAACACCTTCATTGGGTGGGAAGCACTATTTTGTAACCTTTGTTGATGATTTTTCCCGAAGAGTATGGGTGTATACAATGAAGAACAAAGATGAAGTGTTGGGAATTTTTCTCAAATGGAAGACGATGGTGGAGAATCAAACAGGCAAGAGGATCAAGTGTATTCGCACAGACAATGAAGGTGAATACAAAAATGATCATTTCAATAAGGTCTGTGAAAATGATGGCATCGTCCGACATTTCACTGTTAGACATACACCACAACAGAATGGAGTGGCAGAACGTATGAACCGGACCTTGCTGGAGAAGGTACGGTGTATGTTGTCCAATGCTGGCTTGGGCAAAGAATTTTGGGCTGAGGCAATTACATATGCATGCCACCTCATTAATCGCTTACCATCTGCTGCTATTGATGGCAAGACACCATTTGAAAAATGGTATGGAAAACCTGCTGTAGATTATAACTCTTTGCACGTGTTTGGCTCAACTGCATATTATCATGTGACGGAGTCAAAATTAGATTCAAGGGCAAAGAAGGCTATTTTTATGGGAATTACTTCTGGAGTCAAAGGATATCGCTTATGGTGTCCTATGACAAAGAAAGTAATATTCAGCAGGGATGTTACCTTTGATGAATCTATGGTAAATAAGGTAACAGAAGATACCAAACAAAATAAAGGTGCTTCTAAGCAGGTGGAGTTTGAGGGAAAATTTATTTTTCCTACACAAGAAGCAGAGGAGGAAACAAATGAAGATTACCCTCTGGAAGGAGAGCCAGTAGAGGAGATTCCAACTCAGGAACCTCAACAACAACTTGAATCAATAGCAACCAGCAGGCCAAAAAGAACAATAACGAAACCTGTTCGTCTCATAGAGACGGTTGCTTGTGCAACCTCAATTGTAGCTGATGATGTTCCTACCACTTATAAAGATGCTGAAGATAAGTGGAGGATTGCCATGAATGATGAAATACAGTCCCTTCATCAGAATCATACATGGAGATTGGCCAATCTCCCGAAGGGAAAGAAAGCAATTGGGTGCAAATGGGTATTTGCAAAGAAAGAAGGATTTCCTAACCAAGTAGATGTTCGCTACAAAGCAAGATCGGTGGCCAAAGGATATGCTCAAAAGGAGGGAATTGATTACAATGAAGTATTTTCTCCAGTTGTAAAACATTCCTCCATTAGAATTATGTTGGCTTTTGTAGCACAATTGGATTTGGAACTAGTTCAGATGGATGTAAAAACTGCGTTTTTACATGGAAACTTGGAGGAGGAAATCTACATGACTCAGCCAGAAAGATTCAAAGTTGCTGGAAAAGAAAATATGGTGTGCAAACTTGAAAAATCGTTGTACGGATTGAAACAATCTTCTAGACAATGGTACAAGCGATTTGACGAGTTTATGTTGCGACAAGGGTACAAGAGAAGCAAATACGATCATTGTGTGTATTTGCACAAGCTTAAAGATGGTTCCTTTGTATATCTTCTCCTATATGTTGATGATATGTTGATAGCTTCCAAGAATTTGGAAGAAATTGATAAGTTGAAGATTCAACTGAAAAAGGAGTTCGAGATGAAGGATCTGGGTGAGGCAAAGAAAATTCTTGGCATGGAGATAATTAGAGATAGACGTTCAAAGAAACTCTGTTTATCTCAGAAAGAATATTTGAAGAGAGTACTACAACGTTTTGGCATAGATGACAAGACTAAGCCAGTTAGTACTCCACTTGCTCCCCATTTTAAGCTAAGTACTACTATATCGCCAATGGATGAAGCTGAACGAGAGTATATGTCAAAGGTACCATACGCAAATGCTGTTGGTAGCTTGATGTATGCAATGGTTTGCACAAGGCCTGACATTTCACAAGCTGTTGGAGTTATTAGCAGATATATGCACAATCCAGGGAAGGAGCATTGACAAGCTGTGAAGTGGATTCTACAGTATATTCATAATACTGTAGATGTCGGGTTAGTTTTTGAGCAGGAAGACAATCAGTCTGTAGTTGGATATTGTGACTCAGATTTTGCGGGTGATCTGGACAAACGAAGATCAACTACTGGTTATGTGTTTACTTTTGCAAAGGCACCAGTTAGTTGGAAGTCTACTTTGCAGTCAACAGTTGCTTTGTCTACAACAGATGCAGAGTACATGGCTATTACAGAGGCTGTGAAAGAGGCAATTTGGCTTCAAGGATTGCTAAAGGAGCTTGGTGTTGAACAAAAAGGTATCACAATTTTTTGTGATAGTCAAAGTGCTATTCAATTAGCGAAGAACCAAGTGTATCATGCAAGGACGAAACACATTGATGTTCGGTATCATTTCGTATGAGAAATCATAGAAGAAGGTGGAGTCACGGTGAAGAAAATTCATACTACAGAGAATCCTGCTGATATGCTGACAAAGGTGGTGACTGCGGTCAAGTTTCAACATTGTTTGGATTTGATCAACATTGTTGAAAACTGAATATTAAAGATAAAGACACAATCAAAATTTGTTATTGAGAGAAAATTGAAGATGTGGAATTTTGCCAATGTGGAGATTTGTTGAAGTTTGGCAAATTTGTCCCACATCGGTGGGCTCTTGAATTTTGGGGGGATTTTCCTCCTATAAAAGAAGGCCTAATGTTTAGGATTTAAATACATCTCTCATTTGCCTTCTCATCTGTTTAAGGCATTTGTATCTTCTCTCTTTAGTATTATATCACGTGTATTTTTGGAGTGGAATAAAATATTGGTTGTGTCCGAGGAGTAGGCAAAATTAGCCGAACCTCGTAAATTCTGGTGTTCCCTTTATTGTTGTTTTATTGTCTTATTTATTATTTGGTAGCTGTCATAATTTTTGGTATAGTAGTTGTGACTTATTCACACTATATACATTTGGCTTCCGCAACACACATATCATAGCGTTCTTACATATTTCAGCATCTATCTAACCAGTGATATCAATAGATTTGACATCTGGCTTCTTCACCTCTTCTTTCGGAACAGTAACAGTAAGCACTCCATTCTCCATCGCCGCCTTAACTTGATCCATTTTCGCATTCTCGGGGAGCTTGAATCTTCTCATGAATTTGCCGCTGCTGCGTTCCACACGGTGCCAAGTATCATTCTTATCTTCTTTCTCCACATTCCTCTCTCCGCTGATTTGAAGAACCCTATCATCTTCGATCTCGACTTTCACTTCCTCCTTCTTAAGCCCAGGGAGATCGGCCTTGAACACATGAGCCTCCGGAGTTTCCTTCCAATCGATTCGTGTGTGAGCGAATGCAGAAGTCTCCCGTGAATTGGAACCTGGAAAGCCCAATTCCCTAAAGGGATCCCATAGGTCGATTTAGAATGGATCAAAGACGCTGCTTCGTCGATCGCCGAACATTCTTGGAATCAATGACATTTTCAGTAAATTTTGTAGTAACTCTTTTCTCAATTTGCTTTCAACTACACTGATTCTTGGAGGATGAGCCGATGGGTATTTATAGGTGTGTTCTTAGAGGATTGTCAAGTAGTTTCCCGATATTTCTTTCCGCTTCGATATTTCTCTAACCCAAGGAAGACAGACAGATGTCCAGAAGTTTCTGGATAATTCTCGTTCGTTTCTCCTATCTCTGGATAAATCTAGTTGGCCCATTACCTAATTTGACGAGTAGTAATGAGGATATTGTGTGAAATTCTACTTCCGTCTTTTTGTAAAAGGTTCATAAATTTACGTTTAGATAGCAAAATTAATTTATTTTCAGATCATTCTCAATCTTTTTTACCGTATAACTTTTTAACTATGCATTTATTTTGAAAAATGTTAAGTTCTACTTTGAATTTTCAAGTAATTGATGAAGAGATAATTGTAGGCATATAAAATTGTAAGATATTAAATACATAAATGAATTTGGACTATATTGTAAAACTAGATATACTAATCCAAATAAATTTATTGGGCTAGTATAGTTGGATTAATTATATAAGTCTAATATACATGAATTTAATAAATAAGTCCAAGTTCATTAGGCTAGCCCATTTAGTTGGTGTACGAATGATGAACCCACTTTATTAAGCCCAAAATGTATTTCTAGAGGCCCAATTTGGTGTCACGTGTCAAGTGAAGTGGCACACCAAGTCAAACGGAAGAGCCAATAGGGTCATGCCACATGTCAAAATGACAAGGCATGCCAAGTCAACTTAAAAGGCCAATAAAACCGCGCCACATGTGCAAGTGACATTTTCTGGCCAATCAAATGCCGCCTTGTCATACTTCAATCTGATTGGTCGGAAAGAGTTTGTTCTCATCACAACTCTTCCTTTCCACAACTGTAAATAAGGATCTTCATAACCCAGAAAAGACACCAGAAGTTATAACAAGAAGCAAGAGGGAGCTCGTGGATCAAACGTTGCAAATTTCTCTAAAAGCTACAAGCATTCAAGTGTTCTAAGGATTAAAAGATTAAGACGAAGATTCAAGAACAAGATGCAAGCCCTTGGATTAAAAATACGTCAAGATCAAGATCAAGATCAAGATCAGGCCTCAAGCACTTGGATTAAAATAAAATAAAATTCAAGATTAAGCTTGAAGGCTTTTTTATTTATGGTTGAAAAGTAGAATCAGAGGATTTATAGAGATTGTAACACTAAAATATTTGAAATAAAATACTAGATTGTTGTAATATTTTTCGGTCCTGATTTTATTTCTCGACACAAATTTTATTGTCTACAAATTCTGGCACGCCCAGTGGGACAATATCTACCTCTCATCTCAACTTTTCAATCACCAAAGTTCAAGAATATCGAAATGGCTTCACATAAAATCAACTCCAGATCAACTTCCATTAAGGCTGCTAAATCCAAGTTCTATGCTGATGTGGAAAGTATACTAGATATTACCTTTGAAAGGTTTGAGACAATTACAAGGAGCAAAGCAAGCTATTTAGGACAACAAGCACTCCAAGTGTCGTCCGTATCAACCCCTATTTTGGGATATTCATCCTTCAAAAGGAACAAGATCCTCTACAAGAAAGACTCAAAAAGGGAACGATGTCGCCGAAAGGATTGAAAAGGTTCTTGCCCAACTTAGTTTATCTACGTCCAAGAAACTCTTCATGCAAGCCGATGATGATGACTTGAGCACTGGATTTACTCTAGCCTCCATTAGTGCGACCACTGGGCTTTATCTTAATAATGATATATATCATACTTCATCCTCTACGTTGATCATGCAAGCAATGGTTATTGAAGCTTCTACCATAGAAGAACAACTTACAAATTTGACGAAAGTAGTCGAAGACTTGTCAAAGCGCATGCATGATCAAGATGCTAAACTTTTCGAAAAGCAAACAACGACAACCAATGATATCCAAGTCTCCGTCGAAAGACTGATTCCCGTTGAGAAATTGAAGGACTTTATCATGGAGGCTATCAAAGATAAGCCTGAGTCGTCATCCAAATCATATCTCACATATGCAAAGACGTATACACAAAGAATTGATAACTTAAAGATGCATGTTGGTTATCAACCTCCTAAGTTGCAACAATTCGACGGCAATGGAAATTTAACAGCATGTAGCGCACTTTGTTGAAACTTGCAAAAATGCTGGAACGTACGGTGATTATATTATCAAACGATTTGTTCGTTCTCTCGAAGGTAATGCATTCAATTGGTACATAGATCTCGAACCTGGTTTTATCGATAATTGGGATCAGTTGGAGCAAGAGTTTCTCAACTGTTTCTATAGTACAAGGCTCATTGTAAGCATGATCAAACTTACAAAAACTCATCAAGGAAAAGATGAGCTAGTTATTGACTTCATCAACTGCTGGAAGATCTTGATAGAATTTAAGGGTTCACCAAACTCTATAGAGAACCTGGTTCTCTGTTAGTTCCCACATAACACACGCATACTACAGTAAGTAAATGGCACAATGGAGTCTTACGTGAAAAACTCCCAGCTCACGGGATCAAAAACCACGACCTACCCTTGTAGGATTTCAACTCCACTACTGAGTAACTTTAGATTACAACCTATTATAACCTAGGAATTAACCTCTTAATCCCTCACAAACTTGTAACACTCTATTACAGGCAACTTTGTAATAACTCTATTACAAAGACTTTAACCTATGAATTAACCTCTTAATCCCTCACTAACTTGTAACACTCTATTACAAGCCACTTTGTAATAACTCTATTACAAAGACTTTATAACTCGACTAACTCTAGCCAAGACACAAACACAAGGGTTTATGATTTATAAAGATTTCCTACACAATGCTTCTAACTAAGCTAAGTAGGAATTACAAGTAGAGTGGTTTAACAAAGGTACACCACAACTAAAGACATATAATAACTTCAATACATGGAACTATTCCTTGGTTATGTTGTTCTTCGTTCTTGATGCTCTTAAGAATCACTTGCAAGATTGACACAGACTTGAGAGAATGCTTGATGAGTTCTTGAATGTACAAGTAATTTGTTTTACCTTTGCTTGATATTAATATCTCATTTGTGACATCACTTGAATGATGTAAGCAAGTTAGGTAAAGTACATTCGCCATAAAGTTGACTGTTGCATTATTTCTACACTGTAGCGTGTCCAGACAATAACTTTATAGCTGGGGCAGTTGACTTGTACAGTCTCCTCG
Organism: Nicotiana tabacum; assembly: GCF_000715075.1. Taxonomy (NCBI): domain Eukaryota; kingdom Viridiplantae; phylum Streptophyta; class Magnoliopsida; order Solanales; family Solanaceae; genus Nicotiana; species Nicotiana tabacum. The sequence goes on along the minus strand of NC_134087.1, from coordinate 109,977,202 downwards.
GGAACTGGTAGCTATGTGGTTCCTTTGCTGTTCTTTTGACCCTGAAGAGTTGACTGTATCTCCAACTGGAGACTTGGTGATCTTTAAGTTCTTGAGGTTGTGTATCAGGTTCTTTATCTGGTTCTTATCAGTAAGTTTGTTATATCATCAAAACATAACAGGAATACACATATAACCTATCAATTTCCCCCCTTTTGATGATGACAAACTTATAATTCAAGTTCCCCTAATTACCAAAATGACATTCGCATTTCCTGTATTCCTCCTGAATCTATTCCCCATCTTGTTCCCCCTCAATTATTTTCCCCCTTTTGGCATAATAATGTCACGACCCTAAACCCATACCCGGTCGTGATGGCGCCTCTCGTGAAGACAAGGCCAGCCGACACAACATCCAATTCATTTTAAGCAATCAAAATAACACAATTTAAGTCTTTAACATATTAAATCCCAAATAAACAGTGAAATGGTACAATTTGTGGAATAGACACAGCCCAACATCGGGGTGTCACCGGTCACGAGGATCTACTAAGGTCTGAATGCAACAAGAGTCTAAGAATGTACTAAATACAGTCTAAGGAAGACAAGAGGGAGAAAAGTAGTGTTGCGAACGTCTGACAGCTACCTTGCTAAACTCTGATGACTCTACCGTAGAGCAATCAGCACCCGCTACCGGGTTCAGAAATACCTGAATCTGTACACAAGGTGCAAGGAGTAATGTGATTACTCCAACTTAGTGAGTAATACTGAGCAATAAGAAATCACGTAAAGCACAACAACAAGCTTTGAAGAAGTAGTGTAAAACCAATAAAAGGCAATGAAATAGTGAAATCTTATAAAAATACCTTAGTTCAGAATAAGCTTTTTTAAAACACCTTTTTAACAGTTAAACACGTAAATGAAAAGCAGCTAGAAAGATACACACATAAAATCCGCCCCTCGGGCATAATGTCAACAGAATCAGCCTCTCGGGCAATAGCAATAAAACAACACCAGCCCCTCGGGCTATATCTCATATCACAATAGGTACCCGTGCTCACTGGGGGTGTATAGACTCCCGGAGGGGTCCCTTACGGCCCAAGCGCAATATCAAGCCATCTCATGGCATAATCAATAGGCTCTCGGCCTCATATCAAGCCACCTTGTGGCGTATAATCTCAGGCCCTCGGCCTCATAATCATAAATCAATATATCACTGCTGCGGTATGCAGCCCGACCCAAAAGTATCCTCACAACACAGGCCTCGTCCTTACTCAGTCAGAATCTCATAAGTCACTCGGGCAACAGTAAAACATGATGTTCAGCCCAAAATATCATTTAATGTGTTAAAACAGAGTAAACATGGCTGAGTTATGAAAACAGTAGAATATTGCATGACTGAGTACAAGTATAAAGTTAAAATAGTGAGGAATAGTAGTAAAAAACCTCCAAGGGTCCAAGTAGTTGGCACGAGGCCCAAATATGGCATTTAGCCCAAAACATGATGATAGCATACAGTTTTCAATCAAATACGCAGTAAAACAGTTATTTGGGATGGACTAAGTCATAATCCCTAATGGTGCACGACCCCACGCTCGTCATCTAGCATGTACCTCACCTTAATATAGCACAACGATGTGAAATCCGGGGTTTCATACCCTCAGGACAACATTTACAATCATTACTCACCTCGATCCGGTCCAAACTCTAGCCCGCTATGCCTTTGTCCCTCGAATCGGCCTCAACTCACGTCGAATCTAACCAAAATAGAATCACGACGTCAAAATATGCTAAGGGAACGAAGCCCATGCGAAAATAATCAATTTAGAACATAAATCTCGAAATCAACCAAAACTCGACCCCCGGGCCCACGTCTCAGAATTCGATAAAATTTACATCAATAGATCCCTTATCTCCCCACGAGTTCATACATATCAAAAGTCCCAAAATCCGACCACAAATGGCCCCTCAAATCCCCAAGTCAAGGTCTCCAATACCAAGCCCTAATCTCCACTTTTTAAACCTTAATTTCCATTAATCTTAAGCCAGATCAACGAAATAATGCCATAGGATCGATTATTAGGTTCAAATTTTTTACCTCCAGACGTTATCCCTTGAATCCCTCTTCAAAATCTCCCAAAAGCTCCAAAACCGACTTGAAATGGTGAAGAACAACTCAAAAATCGTGAAGGAATTCTTTTATACCTTCTGGCCCAAGCTTTTCGCACTTACGGTCCAGCTCTCGCTCTTGCGCAACCGCTTCTGCGGTCCCAAGCGCCGCTTCTACGGTTGCCACTTAAATCCCAGGCGCCGCATCTGTGAAGCAAATCCAAAACCTGCACTATCACAGGTGCGCCACCTCAACCGCTTCTGCGATTCCAGCTGATGCCTTCCTTGGCCGCATCTGCGGCTCCAAACTTGATTCTGCGAGACCGCACCTGCGGTCCCCTTGCCGCATGTGCGGTTATGACAGCAATGGGAAAAACTTTAGCTGTCACAACCCAACTCAAATCTTCCGCCAACCATCCGAAATCACCCCGAGACCCTCGGGACCTCAATAAAAAGCACAAACAAGTTACATACCACCATCCAAACTTATACCAATCTTTAAAACACCTCAAACAACATCGAATCAACCAAAACACATCGGATTCAAGCCTAAGAATGCCAAAATCTTCCGAATTACACTTTTGATAAAAAAGTCTACCCAACCAAGTCCGAATGACCTGAAATTTTGCACACACATCCCAAATGACACAACGGACCTACTGCAACTCCCAGAATTCTATTCCGACCCCTATATCAAAATCTTACCTATCAACCGGAAAACGCCAAAATTCCAAATTTTGCCAATTCAAGCCTAAATCTACTCCGGACCTCCAAAACACATTCTAATCACGCTCCTAAGTCCCAAATCACCTAACGGAGCTATCCAAATCATAAAAATTCCAATACGAGATCATATACTAACAAGTCAAAACTTGGTCAAACCTTTTTGAATTTTAAGCTTCAAATTGTGAATTGTTCTTCTAAATTCCTTCCGATTACCCTGAAAACCAAAACCGATGATTTGCATGTCATATTACATCACACGGGGTTAGACATGCCCGAGAACTAGCGAGCGAAGTGCAAAAGCTCAAAACGACCGGTCGGGTCGTTACATTCTCCCCCATTTAAACATACGTTCATCCTCGAACGTGCCCAGAGTTGTTCTGAAAACCATCAAATCGCTGAGTAACCTTTCCATGCACATACCCCGGGGTGATCTCACGTCACCCTATCTCATATAGGTTCGATAACACAATGCAATTGAAATTTCACAATCCAACCTAGCCCAGAAACCTTAGAACCACATTTCCACTTCTGAATTCATCCGTAAGATCAGAATCTCACATCTATTCTCTGAATAAGCCCGAACAAGCTGTAACAAACCATACCCGCAGACTCAAATGCCATTACATGATATACCGCATACTCAAACACTCGCAATGATAACTTCTAATCCCAGCAGTTGCCCAAAATAACCGAATAACGTTAATACCTCTTATCCAATAAAGCCTCTTACCAACACTTCCGTATACTATCAATGATAACTGAAACATTCATGAATCCACTTCTCCTTTAGCAAGGACCATAGGAAATTTCTGAGCCGAACCTCGATATTATCCTTCCAACATGCTGAAACTGAATCCGTTTGTCTTCGTTCTGGATCCCTATGATCTCATCTAATCCAACACAACTACTCCGGTGACATGACACATCAATACAATCTAAGCCACAACTCGTGCAATCCGCACCCCAATAGGTAACAATCTGAACGTACTCAAATCATGAAGACGACTCGAATGAAAGAGCTGTACCACAAACTCACCTGTACCACCACAACAAAATGCTGAGAACCCCTCACACATCGTAGAAACAGAACACACGAACCTATCCCGAAGGGTCATACCTCTACAAAACTTCGCTGCAATGCGCGACCCTATCCAAACAGTGGTCCACAGGAAACACCTCAAGTCACTATGCTCAAAATCGACAACCATGTGCAATTTGATGTCTAGAACCAAAGCAAATCATCATAACCGCAAAGCAATTGACATAACATTACAAAAACCCGAAAGGACACAACCGATATGCCATCCACCGAGCAATACCCAATACTCTTCCCGCTCGAATTCCACTGAGAGACCCCAATAAAACCGCACCACATGTGTCTATAACTAAAAAATTTTCAATACCTCGCAACACGTAAAGGTAACTTATAGATCTCCCCAGGTCACTAATAAGTTCAACAACAATCGAATCAACACATCTCTCAACAATACAACTCGGAGTCAACCAAGCCGACTCAAGTTAGAACACACATCCATATTGGCCTGCCAATGACCCCCTTATCAAGGAATCCCTGAAGCTGCTCCTTCAATTCCTTTAACTCCGCTAGTGCATGCGATACGATGCCCAACACCAAATCAATACCGAAATCAATAACCCTATCCGACGACATGCCAAGCAGCAGGATACATATCCGGAAAACCCATTATCACCGGAACTAAATCATTGGTAGGAGTCTCTACACTGATATCCATCACGAAGGCCAAATAGGAAAGACAACCCTTCCCAGCCATTCGTTGGGTCTTAAAAAATGAAACCACCCTACTAAGAACATAATCCATCAAACTTCGCCACTCAATCCGTAGCATCCCTGGCGTTGCCAATGCCGCTGCCTTAGTGCAACAGTCCAGAATAACACGACACAGAGACAGCCAGTCTATACCCAATGTTACCTCCAAAACCTAACATACGTGGGAACAAAGATCCACTCGGGTCTCCAAACCTCCCGTAGTTACCACACAAGACCGATATACGCGGTCCACAACCACGACCTAACCTGTCTATGAGAACTACCAATCTCCAACTCCATATACAAACGAATCAAAATATCCGATCCCAACTCCGCTGTCCGAATATATAACATACCTCTAATACCCAATCATCCCACGAGAGGTACTACTGTAATTCTTCTATGCCACCAAGCAAACTCGAATATCAGCAGTCGATCCATCAAGAGAGTGCCACAATACTAATGATGTATCCTCAACTCAAACACATCACCCTTTCTAAAATGTATACCCTCCTCAAGCCACACCAATCCGTGATCTCATTTATCTAGTCATCTGAAACTGCCCATGCTATCTAAGAATTTGTGACATTCCTTTCAAATCTGAACCGTGACCTTACACATGCAAATCTCAATGCTACACAACATATCGCACATTCCATATCATCCTAAGACACACATGAGAACTTCATATCCCTTCCGGGCCACAAACAGCTACGTACTCAACTAGCCAAGAACTTTCCATTGATCCTATCTAGAAGAAAATCACTAGACATCCCATGCTCCTCACACTCGTAGAAAATACGCATCTCTAACCGTGGTAGAAACCATCAAGAAATCTCCGAGTCCCCTTTGTACAAAATCCAACCCTGTTAGGACCGAATCCTTCTAACTCAACCAAGCTATGCAGGCCACTAAAACCCAAGAGCATTACCGTGAATCACTTGTATAAACTCATACCTCATAAGCATCCAAAGAACTAATCATATTCTTACCATCAAGCTTGGTAGTAGCTTGATAGCCTACTACCAAGCTATCCCGTCTATCCGAGTTTCCTTCTGATTTACCTTCAACTTGATACTCCTTCTTGCTATAACACCACAATTCCTCAACCCAGGCTCACCACACAAGACCCAAGCATAAAATCATACCGTCTAAGGCTCATAAGCCACTGAATACTCTCTTTAATATTCCAAAAGTACCACATTCAAAAATACCTAACCTGAAGAGACTCCCTACGAATCCGAAGCCATTACCTTCCTAGTACTGATATATAGAATCCCATAATTGATATAGAAGTGACACAAGTCTTGATACCCTCCAATGCAAACCTCAGTTTCTAGCCAAATTATACACTTGCAAATTTCCAATTATTACATGTAAAATCTTGAACTCATGAGGACCATTCTCGAGAGTCATCCACTCTACTCAAACCTCAATTAGACTGATCAAATGAACCGAACAACCTATGCCTTATTAGCACTCCAACACCGCAGAATGTAACCTTTATTGAAATTTCCTTTACTCGAGCCATCCTCGATCTCAACCTTCGTAAGCCATAACCGATTCACCCGTATGCCTCAAACTGGAACCAACATAGCACTTAACCGTGCAATCAACTAATCAATAGCAGATATCCCCTACATGGCTCGAAGCCATAGATCATAACATACACATAACTCATAATGCATATATCCTATTACTGCCATAATACCATAGTAAGATTAAACTCAACCCTTCATAAGCTCGTGAAACACAGACCATCTAGTACTTTAAATCTTCTGCAAATCTCGCATTTACTCTCGTAACTGTTAAACCCACTGTCTTAGGCAACCCAAATTCAAATTGCAACACATATATTTGCCCTAGTAACAGAGATCTTCCGATAAACGACATAATTAATAAGACTCTTAAAGTAGATTTGAGGCGTGCCATGCTAAATAAGCTTAGTTATGGCCCTCAAAAGCTTAGTTTGAATTCCCTTTAAAATTGGAATTGAGGTGTGCCGTGCCAAACAAAAATCTCAAAATCCATGGCCGTCATTTAATTATTTTTAATCCTTAGAAATTCGGGGCGCGCCATTTAGTTGAATTTTTCATGGCCCTCGCAAAGTTGAAAGTGCATAGTTGCTTTAGGCGCGCTATTTTAAAAATTACCTTCCTAAACTCGGGTGTGCATTTATGTGACCCAAATCCAAATCTCAACAACGTTAGATAAAATGTGTCATGGATCGCGGGTGCATTTATGTGACGTGGTTCAAGACATGTTTTAGATGACGTTGAATCTTTCTCCTAAAAATAGTTAAATAAAAGCGGTTATAAAGTTAAAATTGTACCATAGAGTAAAACATGTATTAGAATCACATAATAGGTGAATTATAATAGTTGAGCGACCGTGCTAAAACCACAGAACCCGGGAATGCCTAACACCTTCTCCCGGGTTAACATAATTCCTTACCCGGATTTCTGTGTTCGCAGACTGTAAAACAGAGTCAATCTTTCCTCAATTCGGGATTTGAAACTGGTGACTGAGGACATCATAAATTATCCCTAGTGGTGGCACTGAATTTAATAAAAATAATCCCGTTTCGATTGTCACTTAAATTGGAAGAAACTCCCTTACACCCTTTTCGGGTGGTAAAAAGGAGGTGTGATAGTATGTGACTTATTTGTGCTTTTGGTTGAGGTCCCGGGGGCCTCGGGGTGATTTCGGACGGTTGGCGGAAGATTTGAGTTGGGTTGTGACAGTGGAAGTTTTTTCTGTTGCTGTCATAACCGCACATGCAGCACGGGAACCGCAGGTGTAGTCTCGTAGAAGCGAGTTTGGAGCCGCATATGCGGCCAAGGAAGGCATCAGCTGGAACCGCAGAAACGGTTGAGGTGGCGCACCTGCAATAGCGCAGGTGTGGGACTTGCTTCGCAGATGCGGTGCCTGCAATTTAAGTGGTGACCGCAGAAGCGACGCTTGGGACCGCAGAAGCGGTTGCGCAGGAGTGAGAGCTGGACCACAGGTGCGAAAAGCCTAGGCAAAATGGTATAAAAGAATTCCTTCGCGATTTTTGAGTTGTTCTTCACCATTTCAAGTCGGTTTTGGAGCTTTTTGGGAGATTTTGAAGAGGGATTCAAGGGATAACGTCTGGAGGTAAGATTTTTGAACCTAATAATCGATCCTATGACATTATTTCACTGATTTGGCCTAAGATTAATGGAAATTAAGGTTAAAAAGTGGGGACTAGGGCTTGGTATTGGAGACCTTGACTTGGGGATTTGAGGGACCATTTGTGGTCGGATTTTGGAACTTTTGATATGTATGGACTCGTGGGAAGATAATGGATCTATTGATGTAAATTTTATCAAATTTCGAGAAGTGGGCCCGGGGGGTCGGGTTTTGGTTAATTTCGGGATTTATGTTGTAAATTGATTATTTTAGCATGGGCTTCGTTCCCTTAGCATATTTTGACATCGTGATTCTGATTTTGGTTAGATTCGACGCGAGTTGAGGCCGATTCGAGGGGAAAAGGCATTGCGGGCTAGAGTTTGGACCGGATTGAGGTGAGTAATGATTGTAAATGTTGTCCTGAGGGTATGAAACCCCGGATTTCACATCGTTGTGCTATATTGAGGTGACACACACGCTAAATGACGAGTGTGGGGTCGTGCACCATTGGGGATTGTGACTTAGTCCATCCCGAATAATTGTTTTACTGCGTATTTGATTGAAAACTATTTGCTATCATCATGTTTTGGGCTGAATGCCATATTTGGGCCTCGTTCCAACTACTTGGACCCTTAGGGGATTTTTACTACTCTTCCTCAATGTTTTGACTTTATACTTGTACTCAGTCATGCAATATTCTACTATTTTCATAACTCAGCTATGTTTACTCTGTTTTAACACATTAAATAATATTTTAAATGACATTTTGGGCTGTGCATCATGTTTTATTGTTGCTCAAGTGGCTTATGAGATTCTGACTGAGTAAGGCCGAGGGCCTGTGTTGTGAGGATAGTTTTGGGTCGGGTTGCATGCCGCGGAAATGATATACTGATTTATGATTATGAGGCCCAGGGCATGAGATTGTACGCCACAAGGTGGCTTGATATGAGTCAGAAATCCTATTGATTATGCCACGAGATGGTTTGATATTGCACTTGGGTCGTAAGGGGCCAAACTCGGAGTCTGTACACCCCTAGTGAGTGCGGGTACCCATTGTGATATGAGATATAGCTCGAGGGGCTGGTGTTGTTCTATTGCTATTGCTCGAGGGGCTGATTCTGTTGACATTATGCCCGATGGATGGATTTTATGTGTGTATCTTTCTAGCTGCTTTTCATTTACGTGTTTAACTATTAAAAAGGTGTTTTAAAGAAGCTTATTTTGAGCTAAGGTGTTTTTATAAGATTTCATTATTTTATTACCTTTTATTGGTTTTACACTGTTTCTTTATAACATGTTGTTGTGCTTTACGTGATTTCTTATCGCTCAGTCTTCATTTATTATTATTACTCACTGAGTTGGAGTACTCACATTACTCCCTGCACCTTTTGTGTAGATTCAGGTATTTTTGAACCCGGTAGCGGGTGTTGATTGCTCGGAGGCAGAGTCATCGAAGTTTAGCAAGGTAGCTGCCTGACGTTCGCAGCACTACTTTTCTCCTTCTTGTCTTCCTTAGACTGTATTTAGTACATTCTTAGACTCTTGTTGTATTTAGACCTTAGTAGATGCTCGTGACTAGTGACACCCCGATGTCGGGCAGTGTCTATTCCGCAATAGTACTATTTCACTGTTTATTTAGGATTTAATTATGGTAAAGGCTTAAATTGTGTTATTTTGATTGCTTAAAATGAATTGGGTGTTGTGTCGGCTGGCCTTGTCTTCACGAAAGACGCCATCACGACCGGGTCTTGGTTTAGGGTCGTGATAAGTTGGTATTAGAGCCTAGGTTATATAGGTCTCATGAGTCATGAGCAGGTTTAGTAGATTCTCGCGGATCAGTATGGAGACGTCTGTACTTTTCCTTGGGAGGCTGCATAACCTTTAGGAAAAACTTTACATTATTGAATTCTTATCGTGTGTCCTTGATTCAGCTTGAAATGTAACTCTTTGAATTCCTTCCCCGCATTCGTATGCGCACATGAGCGCTCAGTATCAGATATGCATCGATGGCTTGTGATTTCTTGATCGAGGGGCGAGATGTGTTTTCTGTGCGTTGATGTTGGGCCAGTTTGGAGGACTTGAGGTCGGGTTTTGCCTGCAGCTTGAGCACCGAGATGCTGATTGTGTGAGAACATGTTTTTGAACTTATATGTTCGGTAGTGTCCTTATTAGTAGAAGTGATGGCTGGATGACTATGTGATGAGTATGTTATGACTGCGAGATGTATTCATAGGATTTGGAAGCGACGAGAAGGGTCTGCTGAAGGATAGAAGAAATATTAGGTGCTTGATTTCCATCTTGATTTGAGGTACAGCCCCGAGTTATGGGTGTGTGAAGAATCTTTTCATGTTTTCTAGTTGGGGGAGTGAAGTGGATTTCACGTTGTGAGATGAGTTTAGACTTAGGAAAATCAAGTGACCGCGTAATGTCTATGACGGTGGAAGGGTATAAAGAGATATTAGTTGAGGCGAAGCAGGTGGGTTATCTCCTACGGATTGTTCTGAAGTTGCGTAATCCTTTATGAAAACTAAAAGGGATTCTAATTAATTATTCAGACTATGTAGCGACTATCATGCACTATATTGAACCATAAATTAACTAAAAGGGGGACTGCCTCCACAAAGAAACAACTAAACTAAAAAACTGAATCTGATGAAGTGTAACAGGCTCAAGCAACAAGGGTGTAAACGACATGGGGACAAATGCCTTAAAGCCTGGGCCCAAAGTGAGCAAAATTTCTAGTGAGTCAAAGGGCGTCCCAAGGCATAAAACATGCAAACTGAATCTAAAGATTTGAACATCATCACTAGGCCAGCTTTAGGCCCACTTTTCAAAACCAATACTTGTACAAAATCGATTAAATACCAATCAACCAAAAGGAACCATATGAAACATGAAGTTAAACTAATGATTAATTTTTAATTTTAAACTATTAGATAAACTTACAATTTTATATGACATGCATTTTAAGTCAAACCCGCAATGAGAAAAATCCAGCAGCAAAAAACAAACTACTGGGCTCAAGAAACAAGCTTGAGTAGCAAGGGCCTACTATCGTCTCTTGCTAAGGACCTAAAAGCCCAAGCTTAAGAGGCCCAAGCCTTGCCAAAATCCACATTGAGGATCAGGACTCCATATCGAGTCCTCACCTGCCATAAAGTACCAATTGCATTTGAAAATAAAATGATAAGCTCATCACTTTGCAATCACTGGAACATAGGGAAATTTCAAAAGCTACTGAAAACGCATGCTTAGCTTTGACTACATTGATAATGTACATAACAAATATTCATACTTGAATCCAAACTTAAACTCAAATACAACCTGAAAAATTCACACCTATTAACTTTTCCTCAATACCAACAGTAACGATATCTAGATAATTAGCACAATTCACTTAAATCCAAAAATCAACACCCAAACTCTTAAAGAGCATAAGTTCATTTCTACAACACATTAATAACATAAGATAACTAAGCTAACATGTACAACACATGGCCTATTACAGAACATTTAAAGAAGTAGAAGAAGCAAATGAAAAAAAAGGGATCCAAAACAACTTGTATTCAATCAGGCCTCAATTGGAAACACATATTCTTAGCTACTTGTTGACAATGGTTTGAAGTAATACCTGGTAGTGAACAAGGAAAAAAACAAAAGAGGTGAAGAATCAGCAGTAAGCAGTAGCAGAAATCAGCTTAAACCCAGCAATGAAATAGTGACAAAAATCCAGCAAATCAGGCTTCAAATTTTCAAACTAATTCTGATGTTTTAGAACCCCAAGTGCAACATTTCTACTGAACCCTTTAAATCTGACTCTTCAACAAGGAAATTAAACTTGAAATCAAGCAGAAAATGTAAACAATTTTCAGTATTCTTCTTGAAGAAAAAGAGCTCCAGCCATTTTTTGCTTTTAGTATTTTTCAGAGTTTTTTTTTTATCTCTAGCCCCTTCCTTGAGCTTGAAGAAAGAATGCCTTTATAGGCAAGGTTTAGGGCAGCATAGAATGAGCTCAGTTTTGCATTTTTGCCCTTTGGATATTTTCTTTTTTGCTTAAGAGTCCTCAACTTAAAAACTCAATTTTCACATAAGCCCCAAAGATACCTTCCTAGCAGCTTCCTAATTTAGTTATTAGAGATTCCCCCCACCTACAATTCCCAATTTAGCCCTTGAACACCCTGTTATTACCCCTGAAACTAAACGGGTATGGGTCAAATTGACCCAATGTTCCAATCCAGTCTGGGCTTGCAAAACTCAATATGAATTTGTTATTTTTGGGCTTTTGATTTCAATCAAACCAACAATCTATAACCGAACCCATAATTTAAACAGACTGACCCGAAATTTTTGAAAAGAAAAACCCGAAAACCCTTTTAAAAATGAAACTAAAAACAAAAGAAAGGGAAATGAACCACTAATCAAAACAAATAAGCTAAGCTTGGTTATTAAACTAGTTATGCAAAACAGAACAAACGGACAAGCGAACACATGATGAAGAAAAAGAAGAAAGGGTGCAGAAAAAGATAGAAATGAACTCAAACGAAGAAGAAGAAAACATGCAAGAAAGGGAAATGAAAAATACCTAAAATCTGGATGGCTTAATCTTGGATCTTCAGAGAAAGCTTCAATTTCTTGAACGAAATGGGCCTTAATTGTGTGTTTTCAAACGAAAACGCATGAATAAAGCCAATTTCGGCCTTAAAACTTCGTTAGACTTCACTGATTTGGTTTTGGGATTTTAGGGTTCATGTCTTCAAATTAAGATTCCAGCAGCTCTGGGAAAATTCGAGGGAAACAAAGTAAGGATTTGGAATGAGGGGGTCCTGGGGGTTGTGTGGTGTTAATTTAGGGTCATTTGGGACCGCCGCAGCCACCGGAGGACGGTGGGAAAATGAGGCGGCGCTTTAGGGTTTTACTTTTGGTCTCTGAGATGGGGGAATGAGAGAGACGATGAGAGAGGGGGGGGGGGATAATAGTTCGGACAGTTATATATAACAGGGGACGCGCTTCTGAGCCGTTCGATCAAGGGGAGATCGACGACGCAGATTAGAAATCATCAAAACGTGGTCGTTTGGTTTTAAGTGGGGGCAGACCGGGTAGGGGCGGATCTGGGCTTGGGTCAAACGGGTTTCAAAGGGAAAAATTGGTTTGGGCTTGGGAAATTTCGAATTTTGGCCCAAAATCTGATTTCTTTAATTCCTTTTCCTTTTTCTTTATTTGAAAACTCTTTTGTTTTCTCAAAAATTAAAATAAAATCAAAACCAATTCCTAAACCAAATTGTACTACCAAATTAAGTTAAATAACTCTAAGTGATAATTACCACAATTAATTAAAACCAAATTAAAAGAAAAACTATAAAATTTGAAACTCAAAATTAAAAATGTAAAAAAAAGTAGTTATTATTATTTTTTTGGGTGATTTTTCCATTTTTATAAAACAAACTATTTACTAATTAATCTAAAAATATAAAATTACATCCTAAATGAAAATGCAATATATATTTTTGTATTTTCATGAATTAAACAAAATTAAACATGCGCGGACAAATGCAAGCAATTAGCAAAAAAAATACAAAAATCTACGAATTTGCAAATAATGGGAAAATTTTATTTTTCTTGAATTATGGGAGTAATTCACATAGGGCAAAAATCACGCGCTCACACATACCACCACCCAAACTTATACCAATCTTCAAAACACCTCAAACAATATCGAATCAACCAAAACACATCGGATTCAAGCCTAAAAATGCCCAAATCTTCTGAATTACGCTTTTGATCAAAATGTCTACCCAACCACGTCCGAATGACCTGAAATTTTGCACACACATCCCAAATGTCACAAAGGACCTACTGAAACTCTCGGAATTCTATTTCGACCTCTATTTCAAAATCTCACCTATCAACCGGAAAACGCCAAAATTCCAAATTTCGCCAATTCAAGCCTAAATCTACTCCGGACCTCTAAAACACATTCCGATCGCGTTCCTAAATCCCAAATCACCTAACGGAGCTATTCAAATCATAAAAATTCCAATCCGACATCATATACTAACAAGTCAAAACTTGGTCAAACCTTTTCGAATTTAAGCTTCAGACTGAGAACTATTCTTCCAAATTCATTCTTATTACCCTGAGAACCAAAACCGATGATTTGAATAAGTCATATTATATAACACGGGGCTAGACATGCCCGAGAACTGGCGAGCAAAGTGCAAAAGCTCAAAACGACCGGTTGAGTCGTTACATATAAAAAGATCATTAACAAGCATTAAGCAAAAAGAAGTCCAGCTTTGTTAATTCATGCCACATGTGTGTATACTAAGATGACTGAAAACAGAACATAAGAGCAAGGCATACACATCAAAAGGAGGAAGCTTTCATTAATTTTGAATAATTAAGCAGGGAGCAGTTCTATTGTTTCCAGACACATCCACAATATATAAACAACAAAAATAAAAGTACCAGTCATAAACATCATCAGAACTAAAAGAGAGGACATACATGTCACGCTTCGAACCTAGGGAGGCGTGGCTAGCACTCGGTGCCATGCTGGCCTGAGCGAACCACTCTGTAACTCATTCATTCCTTTTGTAACTATCATGGCCTTACATGACCACGACTCATAATGTATAACTATAAATGGAAAATACTATATCACTGAACCATTTTTCTTAAAATATGAATACATATGGGCCGTCAAGGTCTCTGACATACTGTACAATGTGAATCTCTATCTACTAAGCCTCTAAGATTATTTGATATCAAATAGGACAGGGTACCGGCCTACCCATAAGTCTGTAGCAAAAATCTGATGCGATGACTCATATACTCGGCTGCACTCCTAATGAGGTGGAGTCTTGCCGGTCCTTCACTGAAGCAAATATCGTCAACTATGAGGGCTCGTCAAACTGAATATTTATATCTGGGGTAGAGAAAAATCTTTATGATACTTTTGAGAAGGATTACACCGTACTTCCTTAAAATTACAAAATATAATACCAGATCACCAATTGTGCTCCCAAGAAAAAAAAACGAAATTATAATTTACCAATAGTTGGGTACCAATTTAAACTACTCTTTTTTCTTCTCTGATCGTATGTGTTTGCTTGTTGGTTGGAAAAAGCATATTATGGATCTCCAAGAATATATCTCCAACATCAACCACCAACTCTAGACAATCATGACTTGGAAGAATCTTCAAATTGGTTTTATTTGTTCAGGCTGCTGAATATATGAGAAGATAGCTCGAGACACGAAATAAGCGTGACTTAGGAGATGAGAAACATGTTCGTTAATAGCTGCTAGGATGTTTGGCTATCATACAGATGCATAAGGATTAGTTGATATTTGTGCCTACTTAGTAGAGGTATGCCACGTTTTGTAAAAATTCAAGAGTCACTCAAATGAAAATAAATAAGGATGCCACGTGAAAGAATTTTTTTTTTTTAAATCTTATTCAATAATTAGTTAATTAGGTAATATTCCACTATTCGGTAATTAATTAATTACCCGCATAATGAAGAATTATTTTAAATTACTTAGAATTCTACTTATTTTTAATGTACTTTATACACCTTACTATAATATACTTTACTATCGTGGTTATATGGTACCATATAAAATTAATACATACACTATTATTTCATTAAACTATCCATGTAAAATTACATATATTTTCTCAACTTATAATTTTCTTAATCTCATTAATTTCTTAACACCTTTGAAATCTTCCATATCTGAACAATTTCCTTAGGAGTCGTAAGTAGATTTTGGACTGACGAAATTTAGAGTTTCGAACCGACTGATATTGAAGAATGGTCGGACAAATTATGATTAGTGAAATACAATTCGAACACAACTCAATTAATTTTTCCCAAAACATTTAGGTGGAGCTAAACTGTATAACGTTTAATATCTAGCTAGGACAAGTTATATTTGGAAATGAGAATAGGATGTGGCATGTCTAACACATGTTGTCATTGGTATGGATTATGAAAGTTCTTGTGATAAGAAATTTATCTATTACTAGAAAATTTATCTATTAAGACACAAAATACAAAATTAATTTTGAGTAAGTGTTAAAAAAATATACCATTTAGTAGTCACACTAATCTACTTTTGTTGTGAAAAATAATTTCTATCTTTACGATAAAGAAAATCTCATAAATTTTCTTATATATGTGTATAATTTAAAGCATTTTCGAAAGTAGTAATATTAATAACTATAGAAAATCATACTTTTTAAATATTTTTCTACAATAAATGTTCCACTCAGAATAAATATCATATAAAAAAATAGTAGTAATGGTAACTATCCAAAATTTTACTTATAAAGCTTTTACTAAAATACTTCACTTAAAAGAAAATACCATACTAACATAATATCTAACGGTATTAAGGTTGTTAAACTTACGGGGTGTAACAAGACACTAAGAACTTGACACTTGAGAAAAGGACACTGTTTAGGGAGCACTGGAAGGGAGAGGCCTAGATGAGGAGGCAAGGGTTCGAAAAAGGATGTCCATTCAAGCATTGGCTAAAACCTTCTCGTTGAGCAGTCTCTCCTTCAGGTCCTCAACCTGTTTCCTGAGGTCCGCATTTTCTCTTGTCAGACGGGTAACCTCTGTGCTTTGAGAGCTGCTGGAACCAGGTGCCTCCTGAACCTGACTGAGCTGACCTTCGAGAATGACATTCCTTGCCTTCAGCTTCCTTATGTACGACCCCACAACACCTTCTGTTTTTATTTTTTTTAAATTTTTTTTCTTGCCAGCGCCCTGGGTGTCACTAATCTTGGTCTTCTTGGAGGAACGAGGTTCCTCACTGGCATCAGCCTTCCTTTTCACTGATTTTCTTACACTCTCACCTTTCTCTGCAAATTTCCTGGAGATTTTCTCAGCAGACTCCTCAGCCACTTTCTCATCCTCTTTCTCACCAGATTTTTCATCCTCAACCTTTCTCAACTCCTTTTCACTCACAAATGACTCTCTCTTGGACTTTGGAACAGTAAGTTTCTTTGAGGACTTAAGAACCAAGGGACCAGGTTCCTCTTCTACTTCATCATCCACATTCATGACTAGTGCATGAGCCACTACCTTCTCACTGAACACCTTTCCATCTTTCACCAATCTCCTCTTCTTCTTTTCCTTTTTTACTTTTCCTTGAGACGGACTCAAGTTCTTCCTTCTTTTGTAAACTCGTGATGGGTCTCTTAGACGACGACCCCTGGGGAGCTGCCTTTCTACTCCAAGCACTAATAAAGTTCACCAAAGCCACATTATAATAATCTTCTTCTTCACTATCCTCCTTCTCCTCCTCAGACAAAGATCGCATCTCAACAACCACAACTGTTAATGGCTTAGCATAGAAATAAGGAGAGGGAGAAGGATCAGTACTGACCTAGGTTCTTGTGGAGAACCAGGGGTTTTATCCCAAGTGGAAGTAGAGGGCTCCTCTTGGGCGGAGGGATCAGACCCCTCAATTGGTTCCCCAGTAGTACCTGTCAGGTGCCACAGTTTCGACAACCATCGATTCTCTACCCTTGACCTCTACACCATTTTCTCCCCTCCCTGAGACTCAGATACAACCTCATAACCTCCAACCAGAGTTCCCTCAGTAGATATTGACAACATATTTTCTTTTGGAGTGTAGTGGGTTGAAGAAAGTTTTTTTCTTTTTTTGGTTTGAAGAAGAAAAGAGGAATTTTGGATTCTTTGATGTGAACAGTTATGAAAGTGACTGTGAGAGGAGTTATTTAATAGGGGTGAGGAACCGGTTAGGAAAGGGTATTAATTTTGGGTAGTCGGGTCACTTCAGATGAGATGCTTGGGTTAAAAAAGCGGGAAAGAGGGAAACTGACAATCTAATGATGTGGCACCATTTTAGCCGTTTGAAAAATTATGCATGAGAGTACAAAGGAACTACTAACCTGTGTCAAGGGAACCAGGTTACCTGACATATTTTGCAAATGTAAGCCTCATCCTTTAACCAACGTACAATGCATTATCTACTTGTTTGATTTGTAATCGTCATGCGCGTCTACCTTTAACGGTATAGAGATGAGTTAGACTTTGCCAGAAAACACTTTTTAGCTAATTTTACCTGTACATTTCTTTCATAGCCAATCCTTGAGGGACCAGGTTCTCAGTTGGGTTTTATCAACCCCAACACCAGGCGATTTCTTTCAAAATGCTCTCTGCTCAAGGCTTTGGTGAATATATCTGCAATTTGATCTTATGTGCTGCAGAACTAAATGCATATGTGCCCTTTCTCAACATTGTCTCTGAGAAAGTGATGTCGCACATCTATACGCTTTGTTCTTTTGTGTTGAACTAGATTCTTGGTCATGTTGAGTGCACTAGTATTGTCACATAATAAGGGCATGCACTCAGAGAACACACCAAAATCTTCCAGCTGCTGTTTAACCCATAACAGTTGAGCACAACAAGATGAAACAACCACATATTCAGCTTTTGCGGTAGAGAGGGCCACTGAGTTTTATTTTCTTATACCCCATGCAATCAGACATGAACCCAAAAAAAGTGCCATGCCAGAAGTGCTTTTCCTATCCACCAGATACCTAGCATAGTCAGCATCAGCATACCCTATTAAGTAAAGGTTATCTCCTAAGAGATAGTAGAGAACCAGGTCCTGCATCCCTTTGAGATATCTTAGGATTCTCTTGGAAGCTTTCAGATGAGATTCCTTTAGATTGAATTGAAACCCGATACATAGACCCACACTAAAAACAATATCTGGTCTGCTATAGAAGTGACCCTATGATACCTCTATACATGCTCTTATTTATAGGGGAACCAGGTTTATCCATGTCTAGACGAGTAGCTGTGGCGATGGGACTGTTAATGGTTTTTGATGTCTCCATGTCAAATCTTTTCAGCAGCTTCTTGATGTACTTATATTGTCTTATCATTGTCCCCTTGGGAGTTTGTTTCACTTGTAAATCTAAGAAGAAATTTAGTTCCCCCATCATACTCATTTCTAACTCACTTCCCATGAGTTTTGCAAATTTTTCATATAGAGAGTCAACTGTTGCTCTAAAGATGATGTCATCAATATAGATCTGCACAATGAGCTGGTTCCTTCCTCATTTCTTCAGAAAAAAAGTGTTGTCAATTTTCTCTCTTGTAAAGCCATTTTCTAGAAGGAATTTTGATAACCTTTCATACCAGGCATGGGGAGCCTGCTTTAACCCATACAAAGCCTTGTCGAGTTTAAAAGCGTGCTTCCAAACTCATCAAGTTTGTTTCTGAATACCAACCTAGTTCCTATAACAGTTCTGTCAGCGGGTCGTGGAACCAGGTTCCACACGCTAATCCTCTTAAATTGATGGTGCTCTTCTTACATAACTGTAATCCGGTCTGCATCTTTCAATGTTTCCTTGATATTATTGGGCTCTATTTAAGAGAGAAAGGCTGAGAAGGCAAGTGAGTTTCTTGTCTTTAATCTGGTTTGATTATGTTTTGAAGAGGGTGTGAGCTCCTGTGCTTCCAGTAGGACACCTGAATCTTATTATGAGAGGATCCAGGTTCTTCTAGATTTGATCCATGTGTCATATTCCTCACCTCAGCAGCTGGAGTTCCATGTACATCATCCATAACTCTATTTTCTACTTTAGATATTGTGATTGAGGGACCAGGTTCCTCTATGTCGGCTGGAGTCTCATCTTTAGTTCTGAGGAACAAGGTCCATGTAAATTTGGAGTAGTCATCCACAATGATAAAAATATGTACCTCTTTCCTCCTCTACTTGGAACCCTCATAGGTCCACACAGATCTATATGGAGGAGATCAAGTGGCCTTGAGATGCTAACTTCCTTTTTGGGCTTGAAAGAGGATATGACTTACTTTCCTTTTACACCTGCATCACACACCATGTGATCCTTGAAGATTGACTTGGGCAGACCACGAACCAGGTCCTTCTTGACCAATTTGTTCAGCAACGTAAAACTTGCATGACTCAGCCTTCTGTGCCATAGCTCAGCATTATCATCAACAACACTCAGACAACTAAGATCCCCTTGTCACATATTTAGGAAATACTCAGCAAGCTATTCTTCAACCCCTTCACATAGTACACATTTTAAATAGAGTGGGAATGAGATTTCCCGATCCTTCGAACTCCCAGAATGTATCCCTTCTTGCCATTTTCAAAGGATACACTCCCTCCCTGCAGGGCCTTTAGTGAAAGGAAATTATTTGTACTTCTAGTCATGTGCTTCGAGCAGCCGCTATCCATGTACCACCGTTGACTGATCCCTTTCACTGTTCCCTGCACAAGGAAATCAAGGGTTAGACTTAGGAACCCAAACAAGTTTGTGTCCCTTGTAATGAGGAAAGGGGTGAATGAGGGCTCTTTTAGTCCAGCAAGCATTATACATTTTTTATGTGAAGGACCAGGTTCCCTAGCAGCAGTTACTTTTTCAGTACAAACTTTGTTTTTTTGTTGAGATTGAATTTTGGCATTACAATTTTCTTTAAAGTGCATAGTATTGCCACAATGAGTGCAAAGCCAATTGTCAGGTATAGTACCGTACTTGCTAAGAAGGTTGTAGGGAGTCTTTTCCCTTTGGAACCCGATTCCATGCATGTTTCCCCTATTGTTTTTGTACAAGGCAGTGATAGCATCAGAGGACCAAGTCTACTTAAGTGATTTTTCAAGATCACTCTTCACTCTTCCTAGTTCTTCCTGAAATTGTTTGTTTTTCTTAAGCTCGACACACAAACTAGATTTCACTAATCTTAACTCATTTTCAAGATTAAGGTGTGCCTTACTTGCAACTTCCTTTCCCTTTTGAGTGTTCACAAGCCTATTTTCCCTTCTTAGTTTCTCAATTGTTTCCCTTAGGTCTACAACTACCACCAATAGGACATCTCTCTCGTGCTCTATGTTTGCAATTCTCTTAGTCAAGGTATCTTTTCCATTTTTAAACTCTCAATGGTCTCTCTTAGATCAACCGCAACCACTGCTAGATCATCTCTCTCGTGTTCTATTACTCCTAGTTCTATGGTTAGTGCATTTTTATCATTAATGAGACTATGATAAGCATCAATTAAAATATTTCCAAAGATATAAGCTTCTTATGAGAATAGGATTTCAAATTTCTTTGAACATCCAGAAGGTTTACCTCATCATCATCGTCATCATCTCCATCATTATCAGACTGCGCCATCAAGGCATAAATAGAGTCATACTCAGCTACTTCACCTTCTATTGCCATCATGGAGCTATCACCTTGCCCATTATCTTCTCTGAATTCGTTGGAAGAGTCTCCCCATGCAGCAAGAGCTTGTTTCACAACGTTGTCAGCGACGTCTTTTCTTTTGAATCTTTTGTTAGGAACCTGGTTCCTCTTAGCTACTTTATAAGTGTTGTGTTTGTATTGATCTTGCTTGAGAAGAGGGAAAACCTCGATGAAGTGTCCTGGCTTACCACACTTATTACATAGGTCATAACCCTTTGGCTTGCTGGAGCTGCCCCCTTTTGGAATGCCTCTATTTCTGCAAACCATTTTTTGAAACCTTTTTGTCAGGTAGGCCATATCAGCATCCTCACCACTTGAGTCGTTGCTGTCCTTCTTGGGGACCATGTTATTCTCCCTTTTTGTATCTCTTCTCTCATTGTCCTTCTTTTTCTTCATTTCAGAAGTCTTCAGATTGCCAACAAGTTCGTCTATGGTCATCTTCTACAGATCTTTTGCTTCTATGATAGCATTTACCTTGCTTTCCCAGGAACCAGTTAGTACACTAAGTATCTTCTTGACTAGTTTGTTCCTGGGGATAATCTCTCCCAGTAAGTGAAGCTCATTGATGATAGATGTTAAGCGAGTGTACATATCCTGAATGGATTCGTCGTCCTTCATTCTGGAAAGTTTATACTATGTGGTTAGCATGTTAATCTTAGAATGCTTTACCTGCGTTGTCCCTTCATGAGATTTTTGGAGAGCTTCCCAGATCTCCTTAGCTGATTGGCATGCTGAAATCTTGTTGTACTCATCAGGACCAATGCCACAAACAAGAATTTTCTTTGCATGAAAATTCTTTTCTATGGCCTTTCGGTCAGTGTCATTGAATTTCTTTCTTGTTTTGGGAACAGTTACCGCTGGGTCACCACTGGTTTTTGTAGGGAAAAAAGGTCCATCGTAGATGACATCCCAAAGCTCGGAATCTTCTGCCATGATGAAGTCGTGCATCCTACTCTTCTACCATCCATAATACTGGCCGTTGAACCTTGGTAGCCTGTAAGTAGACTGACCTTCTTCGAAGTTTGGAGGAGCAGCCATGCAGATCCTTTCTAGGTGTTAACCTGATAGAAAGAACCTGCTCTGATACCACCAATTGATAGAATTAAAGGGTCCACCAAACTCTATAGAGATCCAGGTTCTCCATTAGTTCCCACAGAACACACACACTGCAGTAAGTAAATGGCACAATGGAGTTTTACGTGGAAAACTCCCAGCTCAAGGGATCAAAAACCACGACCTAACCTTGTAGGATTTCAACTTCACTACTGAGAAACTTTATATTACAACCTATTGTAAATTAGGAATTAACCTCTTAATCCCTCACTAACTTGTAACACTCTATTACAAGCCACTTTGTAATAACTCTATTACAAAGACTTTAAACCTAGGAATTAACCTCTTAATCCCTCACTAATTTGTAATGCTCTATTACAAGACACTTTGTAATAACTCTATTACAAAGACTTTACAACTTGAATAACTCTAGCCAAGACACAAATACAAGGGTTTATAATTTACAAAGATTTCCTGCACAATGCTTCTAACTAAGCTAAGTAGGAATTACAAGTAGAGTGCTTTAACAAAGGTACAACACAACTAAGGGCATGTAATAACTTCAATACATGGAACTGGTCCTTGGTTATGTTGTTCTTCGTTCTTGATGCCCTTGCGAATCACTTTCAGGATTGACACAGACATGAGAGAAAGCTTGATGAGTTCTTGAATGTGCAAGTAATTTGTTTTATCTTTGCTTGATATTAATATCTCATTTGTGACATCACTTGAATGATGTAAGCAAGCTAGGTAAAAGGCATTCCCAATAAAGTTGATTGTTGCATTGTTTTTGCACTGTAGCGTGTGCAGGAAGCAACTTTACAGCTGGTGCAATTGACTTGTACAGTCTCCTCGAGAACTGGTAGCTATCTGGTTCCTGTATTATTCCTTTGACCCTGAAGAGTAGACTGTCTCTCCAATTAGAGACTTGGTGATCTTTAAGTTCTTGAGGTTGTTGTTACACCCCATATTTTCGTACATGAAAATACGCCATAAATAAATTAAGGAGAGCCCAAAAGTGAGATGTCACGTCCCACAGTATTACATTATGGTGATGTCAAGTTTCACAGTATTAAGTTACAACGATATTGCACCCTGAAGTATTGTACGTTAAAATTTCGTTTTCAGTTAACCGATGTAATACTCGGGGATGAGATCATCTTGACGTTAACGTACTTACGCTATTTATAACAAGAGATAAATAAGTCTTATGAAGGATAAAAGAGTATACATATTAAAGAAAATGAGTTTCGTTGAAAGTGGCCAATTTGGAATAAAATACGGGTCAAGCGATAATACCCGATAATTATGAACTAGGACCATGCAAGGTACCATATGATCACGGTAGTATAATATATAAAGTATATATGAGGTATTTAAAAAAAATAATAAATAGAATTTTAAGTAATTCAGAGCAATTTTTAAATTATGCGGGTAATTGGTTAGTTACCGGGTAACGGAACATTACCCAGTTAACTAATAAGTGGACAAAAATTTAATCAATTACCCATGGGGAACGTGGCAACCCCTCCTTTTGTATAAGATGAGTCATTAACTCATACTTTACATGTGTCTAGATTTAAAAATCCAAGTCTTACAATGACATTAGGTAGGCTTTATCAAAATCAAATAAAATAAACAATTTCATTTCAAAGACAAAGGTGCAATGTTACATTCTATTCCAAATGAGAAACATAAACTTCAACTCAAATTTCAAAATCAACGTTAGGTATCCTTGGTAACTTTTAAAAGACAATTTGTCTTTAAGAATAAAAATTGTTTAAGAACATAATGGAAATCGAAATTTGTCCAAAAATTTCAAGACCAAGCAAAGTTTGTTTCAATTGCAAGTAAATCCAGTGTAAATTTCGTAGAAGCAGATTCGTTCAAATAATTCCAGGAACAGGTATGTTAAGTCTATCCCTTCTTTCTTTTGGCATGATCTTATCATTACACAAGTTTGATAACGAGGCATAAAGAAAAATTCATATCCCTGAATTTATGTATATTTTGCTAGTCTCGCAAATTGCGTATATTTTCCTAGTATTGTAAGTTATAATATTATCCTTATCGGGACTTCATATTCAATTGAGTATTTTTTTCTTTCGGGCAAGAGAGCAGAGAGTTTACATATGTACAATATTAAAACCATCGAGCTATAATCGATGGGCAGACCCATATTGGGCAACTTCTGATCAGATGGTAAGTTATATACGGAGCCTACTGTGGCCGAGCTCTTATGAGCGAGCCCAGTTGTTCGAGATACAGAGCCTAGTATGGCCGAGTGCTTATGAGCGAGCCTACTACGGCAGAGCAGTTATATATATACCGAGCCTACTGTGGCCGACCGCTTATGAACGAGCCTAGTTGGTCGAGATACAGAGCCTAGTATGGCCGAGCGCTTACGAGCGAGCCTACTACGACAGAGCAGTAATATATATATACCGTGCCTACTGTGGCCGAGCGCTTATGAGCGAGCCCAGTTGGTCGATATACAGAGCCTAGTATGGTCGAGCGCTTATGAGCGAGCCTACTACGACATAGCAGTTATATATATACCGAGCCTAATGTGGCTGAACGCTTATGAGCGAGCCTACTACGACAGAGAAGATATATATGTAATACCGAGCCTTATAGGGCTGGACAACTATTTTACTTACTATATTGAGAGAATTGTGTCAGTATCAGCAGGTAAGCATATCTTCAGATTATCTTTGACTTCCAGCTACTTGCAGTTATTATATTATCAGTTCAGTTTCAGCTTTCAGTATATTGCCTTACATACTCAATACATTATTTCATACCGATATCCCTTTTCTGGGGGCGCTGCATTTCATGCGTGTAGGTCAGACAGACAGACGAGTAAGCCTCTTCAAGTAGTGTTGCCCGAGCTCAGCTTTATCGGTAAGCTCCATGCCTTTCGGAGTTTCCAGGTCTAGAGCCTTATGTATATCTTGTATATATACGTATATATGTCATGAGTAGGTTAGATAGCCGTTCCGATCACAGTATATCCATTAGTAGAGGCTTGTAGACATATCTTGTCAGTTAGTGCAGTATGTTGGGCTTTCAGGCCTTGTATGTATATTTGGTTGGTTTGTCAGTTGTAATAAATATGACGGCCTTGTTGGCCAAGCTTTATATTCATATTTAGTCAGCATTCGTTGTCGTCTTGCAATATGGCCCATGGCCAAAAGTATGACATCTTATATTCAAAGTCCCTTAGTTGCAAGTTGGTACACAAGGATAGGTAAGGAACTGGGAGCCGGTCTCGCTCCCTCAAGTTTGGGGCGTGATAAAAGTGGTATTAGAGCAGTTCTATCCTAGGGAGTCTACAAGTTGTGTCTAGTAGAGTCTTGCTTATGGGTGTGTCGTGCACCACACTTATAAGCAGGAGGCTACAAGGCATTTAGGATTGTCACTCTTTCTTCTTACTCTAGATCGTGTGGTAGAGCTCACTTATAAGAATCCAAGTTCCGAAATTCTATTTTATTCGAAATAAGATGATGCCTACATCCGAAAAGAAGGTTGGAAAGAGAGATAGTTGTGGAAGAGCAGAGTCAGAGGAGTTGGATTTTTGTTTGATGCCTACGATAAGTAAATATGAGGTATTTAGCAGATCATGGGTGTACTGAAAGGTGTAAGCTTCCTGATAAGAAGCCTTAAGGCAAGAATGCCTATCCATCTTTATGGTGAAGGACAATGAGAGATTAATAAGATAAGTACAAGTTTCAGCAAGTAAAAGGAACAAGGTGAAAAAGGGTACGAGGTACCCAGTTAATGAAGGTTAACAACGTTTATAATTGAGGCAGAGGAACATAAGCTTTTTGAGTTATATTCAATAGTAACAGAGGTATGTACAATTGATCACACCCATTTCAGTTATGCCTTGTGGAGGCTAACATGTATAGTTAAGAGAAGGATGGGATATCAAGATCCGGATGGGGTTAGAGTAACCCAAATTGGTAAATGGATTACTTTCATTTGTTGGCATTTCCGAAGGGTATTACAAATGTTCCAATAGATCTTCCTGTGAGACACCCAGATGGTGCACCCTAGAATATTACGATTAGATGTGAATACTAGCATTTAGAAGATAGGCAGTGAAAACCTGGATCGGATAAATATTACCTTAAGTGTGGCTCTCATCCCTAGTAGAGAGAGGATGTTGAGCAACCCAAAGAGCCAGTGGATGGTGCAAAGAGAAGCAAAAAGCAAAAGAATCTCTTGTTGAAATTTTCAGAATAAAGTAATAGACAGAAATGTTCGCAGGAAATAAGAAGAGAGCTAATGAAGCATTAAGAGTAAGATGTGATACATGGATGACAACGGTAGGCCAAAAAGATAACAGTATTCCAAAGTTGATGGTCAAGTGAAGAAAAAGATGAAAAATGAAAGGCCTTGAGGTAACAAAAGAGTATAGGCCATAAAGTCATATCCTCACTTTGAGAAATAAGTTCGCGACGCTAACGTGATTCAGAAGAAAAAGTTAGACCCCATAATAATAGAAGTCAGCATGGACTGGTGGAAAAAGATAAACTAAACATGAATTAGGGACTGAATGATTTGATGGTGGTCGGCATCATGAGAACTTCATATTACATTCCGACGATAATAAAATGGACCACAGAGGAAGATTCATAAGAAACTTAGAGAATGGTTATTCAGGAAGACGCTTCCCTAAAGCAAGCAATGTGAGCAAAGTTAAGCTTAAGGGATTGTATGTGACAGTTACACTAAGTATCACCCTCGTGAGTAAGGAATTTTGTTATCCATGGTACAGAGGATTGCCGCAAGGTGAGTAAGGGTCATCGATAATGTGAAAAGACACCAAAGATGAAGAGGTAAAACATCTATAGGTAGATCCTCGTGGCTTCAGCTTTTAGTACACTTCTAAAGGGGAAAATATGGAGTGATGTGACATTAAGTCGGAATTAAGTGGTTCTAGTGACTATAGAATGATAAAGGAAGAATGCGATAAGAATGAGAAAGACATGAAATTGTACTTATTCAAATGTTACTGATATGCTATGATTCCAGAACATTATGTAAGCACGACACCAAGAAAAGAAAGTAAGGGTTCCAGCCTAGGATATTTTTGATAAATAAGGAGCCAGTGTGAGATGTAAGTTAATACAAAGAAAATAACCCAAGAAAGATTACGAGGAATATCGATATGAGAATGGGCCAATGAGTAGTTAGTAATTGGTCAGGAAGATCCCAGTTATGGCTAAACAAGAAGTTACGGACAAATCAGCCTAACATGAAGAATTCATCCTCGTAGTAATGTCTTTATAATACTTGAGATATATTCAAGGAGGAGTCGGGGTGGTTAAAGGTACCGTATATGTATTACGGGGATAAAGAAAGTGTCACTGGGAAGGCAATCAAAATGTTAGTTTAGAAGCAACCCTACAAGCACAAGGGCACGGAGGTAAGCAACTACGGATAATTTCAGGCAAGGAAGGACATCAAAAGTCTTTAATAAGCTCACAGCTTTACGAGGGTCAAGGGTTCTCCCTAAGTACTAGAAAGAGAGACTAGCTGAGGAAATAAGAAAGAAGGCTTCAACCTAAGCACAACGACCTAAAGAGGAAATGGTCATGTAACAACAATCTTGTAACAACAACCATAATCAATAATGGCTTTACAAGGAAGCCAATTAGAAGAAGTACCAGCCTCATAAGAAGTCAGTACGAAGTTCCCACAGGATTGTGTATGTAACGGAGGTTTGAGTATTATAATAGAGCTTTAAGTTATGGACGTGAATTACACCTAGGTGGAAGGGAGGTTACAAAAGAGATAGAAGATATGATATGGGATTTTAAGTAAGTAAGGTAAAAGTGAACAACGTACGAAATACTAAAATGCAGAAAGTTGTGAATAGTCCATACATCGTATAGAAGGTTATAAGTATGGGGATTCAATATCCAGGAATGATAGCGGCATCGTTAGTGGCATATCTTCCAGCCTATGGTTTCTACGTATCTAGAGGTGTAGTTAAGAGAGTAAAGAAGAATTAGAGACGATGTGATGTCTTGCTTGATGTTCCAGAACAACATAAGGAAATCTATGGTACATGCAAGTTGAAGGAAGGCCACAGATAGAATAAATAGATATGTATAGGTCCCAAGCTAAAGTATAGTAGAGCGACAAAGTTTTAACGAAACATGAGTAAGGATGGGGAAAGGCAAGTGAAAAGGTAATGAGAATGGATAAGTCCTCAGGATTAAGTCTATGAAAACAAGTAGAACAGACGGTTTCTCTAAAGTATACAAAGTTCAGTATAATCTGAATGAACTCAAAGGAATCTAAGAATAATAGCATTTAGAGAGAATGAAATGCTGGCCTAGTAATAAAATAAAGGGATAATTGTGACAGATAAAGGATGACGTTTGGGGCTTCGTTTGAATAATGATTTGAAAAAAAAGAAGAAGAGAAAATAGAAGAAGAGAAGGAGAAAAATATTTCGCTGGCGGCACAAAATCAAGATACCCCATAAGGTGAATCGCATTGAGACACTATGAAATATGATTATGGAAATCACTTCAAAAATTTCTCGATGAAACGTAAGCCCTAGTGGCAAGGTATGACGTAAGAAGTTTCAAAGCTATAAGTGGTATATTGTAGATTAGTATTGAGGCGAATCAACAATGGATGGATAAAAGTCACAAAGTATGAGATGAGATTAGGCTGCCATTCTTAAGACGAACGGTAATGAAGGAGCATTGAAGGACTGAGATTTATACCTAAAGAATAGGCAACAAAAGTAACTGGGAGCTTGGTAAGCATACCTCAGTAAAGGTAGATTGAAGCAAAAATTATGGTACAGTATAACCCATGTAAATGCAGTAAAGTCATATGAATAGGTAACCAGATCTATGAAATGAGATATGGCCATATTCGGATGTTCTACAAAGTATTGAGCAAAGGACTTCAATACACCTATAGAGGCCCAGAGAGGCATCCTATTAAGCCTTGTATATACAAAGTAAAGCCTAGAGATTGACTAAAAGATAAAAGGAAAAAGGAAAGATGAATCGCATAAGTGCACTTACAAAGCCAGGGTCATACAGGTTGCATGACAGGAGGTAACAACAGTTGCAAGATTAGGAAGATTTTGACCACAAGTCATGAAATGAGCAAAAAGACTAAAAGGGGGAATACCCTAGACTTTGGACTTATTCACAGAACAGTTGCCTAGATGGCAAGAGGATTACTAAAGTATTCGCACGACCTATGGGATATGAGAACGATAAGCGCATCAGTCAACATTCGAGGACGAATATTCCAAATGGGGGAATGATGTTACACACCATATTTTCGTACATGAAAATACGCCATAAATAAATTAATGAGAGCCCAGAAGTGAGATGTCACGTCCCGCAGTATTACATTATGGTGATGTCACGTTTCACAGTATTAAATTACAACGATGTTGCACCCTGAAGTATTGTACGTTAAAATTTCGTTTTCAGTTAACCGATGTAATACTCGGGGATGAGATCATCTTGACGTTAACGTACTTACTCTATTTATAACAATCTATAAATAAGTCTTATGAAGGATAAAAGAGTATACGGATTAAAGAAAACAAGTTTCGTTGAAAGTGGCCAATTTGAAATAAAATACGGGTCAAGCGATAATACCCGATAAATATGAACTAGTACCATGCAAGGTACCATATGATCACGGTAGTATAATATATAAAGTATATATGAGGTATTTAAAAAAATAATAAATAAAATTTTAAGTAATTTGGAGCAATTTTTAAATTATGCGGGTAATTGATTAGTTATCGGGTAGCGGAACATTACCCAGTTAACTAATAAGCGGACAAAAATTTAATCAATTACCCATGGGGAACGTGGCAGCCCCTCCTTTTGTATAAGATGAGTCATTAACTCATACTTTACATGTGTCTAGATATAAAAATCCAAGTCTTACAAAGACTTTAGGTAGGCTTTATCAAAATCAAATAAAATAAACAATTTCATTTCAAAGACAAAGGTGCAATGTTACATTCTGTTCCAAATGAGAAATAGAACCTTCAACTCAAATTTCAACATCAACGTTATGGATCCTTGGTAACTTTTAAAAGACAATTTGTCTTTAAGAACAAAAATCGTTCAAGAACATAATGGAAATTGAAATTTGTCCAAAAATTTCAAGACCAAGCAAAGTTTGTTTCAATTTCAAGTAAATCCAGTGTAAATTTCGTAGAAGCATATTCGTTCAAATAATTCCAGGAACAGGTATGTTAAGGCTATCCCTTCTTTCTTTTGGCATGATCTTGTCATTACACAAGTTTGATAACGAGGCATAAAGAAAAATTCATATACCTGAATTTACGTATATTTTGTTAGTCTCGCAAATTGCGTATATTTTCCTAGTATTGTAAGTTATAATATTATCCTTATCGGGGCTTCATATTCAATTAAGTATTCTTTTTCTTTCGGGCAAGAGAGCAGAGAGTTTACATATGTACAGTATTAAAAGTATTTTCATTACCATCGAGTTATAATCGATGGGAAGGCCCCTATTGGGCAACCTCTGATCAAATGGTAAGTTATATACCGAGCCTACTGTGGTCGAGCGCTTATGAGCGAGCCTAGTTGGTCGAGATACAGAGCCTAGTATGGCCGAGCGCTTATGAGCGAGCCTACTACGGCAGAGCAATTATATATATATACCGAGCCTACTGTGGCCGGGCGCTTATGAGCGAGCCCAGTTGGTCGAGATACAGAGCCTAGTATGGCCGAGCGCTTATGAGCGAGCCTATTACCGCAGATCAGTTATATATATACCGAGCCTACTGTGGTGGAGAGCTTATGAGCAAGCCAGTTGGTCGAGATACAGAGCCTAGTATGGCCGAGCGTTTATGAGCGAGCCTACTACGGCAGAGCAGTTATATATATACCGAGCCTACTGTGGCCGAGCGCTTATGAGCGAGCCCAGTTGGTTGAGATACAGAGCCTAGTATGGCCGAGCGCTTATGAGCGAGCCTATTACCGCAGATCAGTTATATATATACCGAGCCTTATAGGGCCGGACAACTATTTTACTTACTATTTTGAGAGAATTGAGTCGGTATCAGTAGGTAAGCATATCTTCAGATTATCTTTGACTTCCAGCTACTTGTAGTTATTATATTATCAGTTCAGTTTTAGCTTTCAGTATATTGCCTTACATACTCAGTACATTATTTTGTACTGACGTCCCTTTTCTGGGGGTGCTGCATTTCATGCATGCAGGTCAGATAGACAGACGAGTTGGCCTTTTCAATAAGTGTTGCCCAAGCTCAGCTTGATCGGTAAGCTCCATGCCTTTCAGAGTTTTCGGGTCTAGAGCCTTATGTATATCTTGTATATATACGTATATATGTCATGAGTAGGTCGGATAGCCGTTCCGATCACAGTATATCCATTAGTAGAGGCTTGTAGACATATCTTGTCAGTTAGTGCAGTATGTTGGGCTTTCAGGCCTTGTATGTATATTTGGTTGGTTTGTCAGTTGTAATAAATATGACGACCTATTTGCCCAAGCTTTATATTCATATTTAGTCAGCATTCGTTGTCGTCTTGCAATATGGCCCATGGCCAAATGTATGACATCATATATTCAGAGTCCCTTAGTTGCAAGTTGATACGCAAGGATAGGTAAGGCACTGGGTGCTTGTCTTGCTCCCCTAAGTTCGGGGCATGACAGTGTTACACCCCAAGTTTTCATACGTGAGAGTACGTCGTAAGTCATTGATGTAAGCTTAGAAATGAGATTATATTTGGAAGCAAATAAAGTATGTTTATCATGTTACCTTGGAGGTTACAAATATTTAAGATCATGAATAACGAGTACCAAGAGGGTTGGAAATCTTAGAAGCTAAACCAATTGAAGAAAATATGTTTCGTCGAAAGTCTGACAAGTTTCGAATGTTATAACATGTACTTTGGGGTGAGACTAGGGTTATTAACATGATAAGGAGGTTATTCTATGAGTTATTTTGGTCGTATGATATTCATTTTCTACATTTTGAAGGCAAGCAAGTTGTGGAACAAGAGTTGGCAAAGGTCATCACAAGTTACATTCATAAATTTGCTGAAGTTTAGGTCAAATGTATCTGAGAATTTCTCCAAATACACTTGCATTCATGGGGTGTTCTACCTACCAAATTGCAGGTCTACGAGTCTAGTTTCTAACGCATTAAACCGTTAGGCAATACGACATCGGAGTAGATAGATATTCATGTTTTCGCGAGACCGCGCAAGCAGCTCCAAATGGGACCCACTTAGGCGGTGGTTGACCTACTTCAATTTATAAACGATTTGGACGCCTATTTTTTCTCATTTTTTAACTAAAATTCGTCTCCAAACTTCTCCTAACCCTCCTAAACATATACCACAAGGGTTTGAAGTGATTCCAAAGTGATTGCACCATATTTCAACATCAAAACTTAGTTCTAGTGAAGAACAACACCTCTTTGAGGTTGTGTTGTCATTGAGAATTGTTGTGGGCTGTATTTGGATAAAATTCCAAGTTGTTGCTGCTGTGTAAGGTGAGTATAACAACCTACTAATTGTACTTAATCTTGCTTGTATGTTGGTTAAGTTGTTAGGATGATAAACTACAAGATAATACTTGGATTAGCTTAAGTCACTTCTATGGTGTTGTATTGCTATTAAGGGTTGTTGTAAACTGAATATAACTAGGATTTTGACTTGAAGTTACTATATAAGGTATGTATATTGTGATCTTGCTTGTGCCTAAGGTTATCTTGATGTTGATTAAGTTAAATGGATGGGCTAGACATGAACTAGTGAATAAAGTTGCTAATTGAGGATAGTTGAAGTTGTGGATTATTTTCGTTGTTATAAATATATGGTTTAAGGCTGGAATCATTGATTAATGACTTCATTATCATGTTAATGATACTTTTATGTTGAAGTAAGAAGTCTATAAGGATTGATAAGGGGTATACGGATTCCAATCGGAGCTTGCCGCTCGTCGTAATGTAGTTGTGACTTGTTGTTGTTATATGGTGTCTTGATATTGATAATTATGTATTGATGGATTGCTCTGGTAATTGTTGTTGGTATATGGTATTGGAGGAGGCCCTTGTTACAAGGGAGATGCTGCCCAAATTTACGTAAACAAGCTACTAGCTTAAGTTATAGACTTAGCCTTTGCTCAGCACTGATTTTGAATCTCCTTATACGATAATAGATTGAGTTGACTTGTTTGAAGAGTCGCTTGGAAGGGATTAGGGACTCAATGGGTTTAAGGTATGTTAAGGCACTTTCTTCTTTCTTTTGGCATGATCTAAAGTGAAATGAATACGCTACTTCATAACGGATCTACTCCTAGTAACTAAGGTTGTCCATGTTGTTCTTTCCTTATAAAATTATTCTAAGCAAGTGTGTATGATCCTTGAATCCTACTAAGGTTCATATTGAGGGTATGGATTTCCATAGTGCTCTTAAGTCACTCCAAAAGGTTTAGAAGGTGATTCCATGAGTCTAGCATGCATTATATATAGTATCTATTTTACTCTACCGAGCCGCTCTATAGTTGGCCGGGTACGGCACCTATTGTGCAACCACTGATCAGTTGGGTTTACCGAGATCCACGTGGCCGGGTACTATTCTACCAAACCTTATGATGGTCGGGTATGCTTTTACCGAGTCCTCTTTGAGGCCGGGTACGATATGATGATGATGATGCCCACAGACACGAATATTTTAAAAAGTTTATGTATATAAAAATTTATGTATATATATGTATTATGCATTTCATATCATAGCCCCTAGAGGCACTCAGATGTTACAGGTTGTATCTCCTCTATCTCTCTCTTTACATTACTGTTCTTGTTTATGCTTTCCTGCCTAACATACTCGGTACTTTATTCGTACTGACGTCCCTTTTGCCTGGGGACGCTGCGTTTCATGCCCGCAGGTCTCGATTGATAGCTGGACAGTCCTCCTAGTAGGCTATCATCTCAGCGAAGGTGTTGGTTCACCCCACTTGCTCCGGAGTTGCCTATTTGGTCAGTATGCTTTGGATATAAATTGATTGGTATGGCGGGGCCCTGTCCCGACCTTTATGATTTTATGTACTCTTAGAGGCTTGTAGACAGATGCCAGGTATATGGATACTTGTATGGCCTTGTCGGCCTATGTTTCGAGTTTACTAATGGTCATGTCGGCCTTATAGGCTCGTATGTCACATATATTAGTTTGTATATCATGTTGGGTCTTTATATGTTGAGTATTCCCTTATGTTTTATTCTTGTTATCTCATGACGGGTTTTCTGGCACATTTGCTCATGATAACATGATAAGAAAGATATGTTACGTTGGTACTCGGTTGAGTAAAGCACCGGGTGCCCGTCGCGGCCCTCTGATTCGGGTCGTGACAGAAGTGGTATCAAAGCAGTTCTGTCCTAGGGAGTCTACAAGCCGTGTCTAGTAGAGTCTTGTTTATGGGTGTATTGTGCACCACACTTATAAGCAGGAGGCTACAGGGCATTTAGGTATGTCACTCTTTCTTCTTACTCTAGATTGTGCAGTAGAGCTCTGTTATAAGAATTCAAACTCCTAAATTCGACTTTAGTCGTAATACAATGATACCTACAACCACAAAGATAGTTGGTAAGAGATTGCATGTGGATGTGGAAGAGTTGAGTCAGAGGAACTCGATTTCACATCATGCTTATGATGAGTAAATATAAGGTCTTCAACAGATCATGTGTGTACTAAGATGTGTATGCTTCTTAATAAGGAGCCTTAAGGCACGGATATCTATTCACGAATATGGTGAAAATCTATGAGGAATTCAGAAGCTAGATACAAGTTTTAACAAGTAAAAGAAGTAAGGTGAAGAGGGGTACGAGGCACCCAGATAATGAAGATTATCAATATTTTCAAATCAGGCAGAGAAATATAAGTATTTTGGTACCTTCATTAATGACAGAGGTAAGTACAATTGGCCACACCCATCTCAGTTATGTTCTGTGGGAGCTAACAGATATTATTTAAGAGAAATATGGGATATCAGGATCCAGTTGGAGTTAGAGTAACCCAAAAATTGTGGATAGGTTGTTATCATTAACTAACGTTTCCGAAAGATGGTGCAAATGTGGTAATAGATCTCCTTCTAAGACACCCAGATGGTGAACTCTAGAGTAGTACAATCAGATACGAATACTGGAATATTCAAAAATTTCAGAAGATAGGCAGTGGGATCCTAGAAGGGACAAATATTTACCTTAGTATGACTCTAGCCCCGAGTAAAAAAAAGAATGTTAGGCATTCCCAAGAGCCAGTGAGATGAAGCTAGGGGAGCTTATAGGGAAAGAACTTTTTGTTGAAGTTTTCAGAATAAAGTGATAGACAAAAGAAATATTATCCGGAGAATAAGAAGAAAATAAATGAAGCATCATGAGTAAGATGTGATATATGGGTGATAACAGTAAATCAAAATATGACACGATGACAAAGTCTATAGTCAAGTGAAGGAAAATACAAGAGGTGACAAGCCTTAAGGCAATAAAAGAGTATAAGTCATAAAGTCATATCCTTATTTCGAGAAATGAGTTGGTGACTTCAACGTGATTACCAGGAGGAAAGGTTAGACCCCAGAGTAATAAAATTCAGTATGGGCTGGTGAACAAGATAAAACCGAACATGAATTAGGGACGGAGGATTTGATAATGGTCGACATCATGAGAATTTCAAAGATCGTGCTCCAACAATAATAGAATAGACAACAGACGAATAACCTTTAAAGGCCATTTAGGAAGTCGCTTACCTAAAGCAAGCACTTTGAGCAGAGTTAATCTTAAGGGACTAAGTGTGCCAGTTACAGTAGGTGTCACCTTCGTGCGTAAGAAATTTAGTTATCTCTGGTACAGAAGGTTACCATAAGGTGATTAAGGTTCATTGATAATGTGAAAAGACGCCAAAGATGAAGAGGTAAAACAACTATAGGTAGATCGTCGTAGTACTAAATCTTAGTACTCCCCTGAAGGGGGGAATATGGTGTGATATGATATTAAGTCGGAGTTAAGCGGTTCAGTTAACTATGGAATGGTAAAGGAAGAATGTGGTAAAAAGGAGAAAGGGATGATGTTGCATTTATTCAGTTCCTGCAGATATGTTGCGACTCCAGAACATTATACAAGCACGACACCGGGGAGAGGCAGTAAAAGTTTCCAGCCAGGATGTTATTGATAAATAAGTGTGAATGGACACTTGATACATCAGGAGCTAGTGGTGAGAGATAAGTTAAGACAAAGGATATATCCCAAGAGGGATTATGCAGAATATATATATATATATATATGAGAATATATATATGAGAATGGACCAACGAGTAATTAGTAGTTGATTCAGGAAGAGCCCAGTTATGGATAGACAAGAGGTCACAGATAAATCAATAGATCATGCAAGATAAATGTAGTGAACCGCAGCATAGTGAATTCAGTCTCGCAGATACGTGATCGCAATCATTTGAAAAAAAATTCAGATAGGAGTTGAGGCAATTAAAGGTACCATTTTTAAGGTTTATAAAAATAAGAGAGAGTGCCACTAAGGAGACAATAAAAATTTGAGCTTAGAAGTAACCCTACGAGCACAAAGGCATAATTTTATGTAACTAAGGATTATTATGGGCAAGTAAGAATAACGAAAATTACCTTCGGGTGTATGATATATCAAGCTCGCAACTTTACAAGAGCCAGAAGGTCTCCCTAAGTACTACAATGAAAGACTAGCTGAGGAAATAAGGAAGAAGGTTTCCACTTAAGCATAGTGAGCTAACGAGTAAATTATCTTGTAACAACAGTCTCACTACAATATTGTATACACTCCATAAGAAAGTGGCACCTATCATGGCTAATGAATGGTAAAAAAAAGCCATCAAAGGTGATATTTGAGATCATATGAGGTACAGGAAATTATAGTATTCGTGGGAAAAAAGACAAGCCAAGTATTCATGCAACAAGTGATAAAACGACCAACAAAAGTAATTGCTTACATTTAAGGACAACTGAGAAGGCACGAAAGGAAATTTATGGTGCTAGCAAGTTAAAGGAAGGTTGCGAGTAGTATAAATAGATCGGTGTAGGTCCTAAGGTAAAGTATTGTAGAGCAACAAGGTTTGAGTGAGAAGGTGACGAGAATATGTATGTCCTCGGGATTAAACCCATCAAAACAAGGGAGTTGATGATTTCATATGTAATAAAAAGCTCGGTACAACCTGAATGAACACAGAGGAGTCTGAGACTAGGTGCATTTAGAAGAGATGGAATGCTGCCCTAGCGGTAGAATAAGGGTGTAATTGTGATAGATAAGAGGATGATTCTTAGGCCTTTGATTGAGTAATGATTTAACGAGAAAGGGATTTCATTAATTGCATGGGATTAGAATACCCCCATAAGATGAATCGCATTGGGATGCAATGAAATACGGTTATTGAAGTATAGTATTATCCCTAGGTGGATCAGGAAAATCACTTCATATGTTCCCCGATAAGATGTGAGCCCTAGTGACAGTGTATTACGTAAGAGGTTGCAAGTTATCAGTGATAGATTATAGATCAACATTAAGGTGAATAAACAATAGATGGGTACAAGTTCCAAAGTTTGAGATGAGATTTGTTTGTTATTCTTAGATGAATAATAATGAGGAAGCACTAAAGGACTTAGATTTATACATATAGGATAAGCAGCGAGAGAGTAACCTGGAGTTGGGTAGAAAACCTCGGTAATAATAAACCGAAGTAAGTTTTATGGTATAGTATAACCTACCTAGATGTAGTAAAACCATAAGGATAGATATACAAGGATATGAAACAAGAGATAGAAATAGTCTTAAGTTCGATAAAGTACCAAGCGAAAGACATCAGTACACCTATACATGCCTAGAGGGACAGCTTGTCATAATTCTGTATATGTTCATAAAGTGAGGCTTAAAGATTGGCTAAAAGATGGAGGAAAAAGAGAATACGACTCGCTAGGCTCTCATACAAGGACACAGTCGTACATACTACATGACATAAGGTAGCAAATGTTATGATGTTGGTAGAATTCCGACCACATGTCATGGCGTGACAAAGAGGCCTAAAAGGGGGGAATGCCCAAGCGTTTAGATTTATTCACAAAATAGTGGATTAGATGGAAAAATGAGCATTAAAGTATTCGTAAGAGTTATAGTTTATGAAACTGATAAGCGCATCAATCAATATTCGAGGACGAATGTTCCAAAGGGGGGAATGATGTTACACCCCAAGTTTTCATACGTGAGAGTACGTCGTAAGTTATTGATGTAAGCTCGGAAATGAGATTATATTTGGAAGAAAATAAATTAAGTTTATCATGTTACCTTGGAGGTTACAAATATTTAAGATCATGAATAGCGAGTACCAAGAGGGTTGGAAATCTTAGAAGTTAAACCAATTGAAGAAATATGTTTCGTCGAAGGTCGACAAGTTTCGAATGTTATAACATGTACTTTGGGGTGAGACTAGGGTTACTAACATGATAAGGAGGTTATTCTATGAGTTATTTTAGTCGTATGATATTCATTTTCTACATTTTGAAGGCAAGAAAGTTGTGGAACAAGAGTTGGCAAAGGTCATCACAAGTTACATTCATAAATTTGCTGAAATTTAGGTCAAATGTATCTAAGAATTTCTCCAAATATACTTTTAATCATGAGGTTTTCTACCTACCAAATTGAAGGTCTATTAGTCTAGTTTCTAACGCATTAAATCGTTCGTCAATACGACATTGGAGTAGATAGATATTCGCGTTTTTGCGAGACCGCGCAAGCAGCTCCCAATGGGACCCACTTAGGCGGTGGTTGACCTACTTCAATTTATAAACGATTTGGACGCCTATTTTTGCTCATTTTTCAACTAAAATTCGTCTCCAAACTTCTCCTAACCCTCCTAAACATATACCACAAGGGTTTGAAGTGATTCCAAAGTGATTACACCATATTTCAACATCAAAACTTAGTTCTAGTGAAGAACAACACCTCTTTGAGGTTGTGTTGTCATTGAGGATTGTTGTGGGCTGTATTTGGATGAAATTCAAAGTTGTTGCTTCTGTATAAGGTGAGTATAACAGCCTACTAATTGTGCTTAATCTTGCTTGTATGTTGGTTAAGTTGTTAGGATGATAAACTACAAGATAATACTTGGATTAGCTTAAGTCACTTCTATGGTGTTGTATTGCTATTAAGGGTTGTTGTAAACTGAATATATCTTGGATTTTTACTTGAAGTTACTGTATAAGGTATGTATATTGTGATCTTGCTTGTGCCTAAGGTTATCTTGATGTTGATTAAGTTAAATGGATGGGCTAGACATGAACTAGTGAATAAAGTTGCTAATTGAGGATAGTTGAAGTTGTGGATTATTTTTGTTGTTATAAATATATGGTTTAAGGCTGGAATCATTGATTAATGACTTAATTATCATGTTAATGATACTTTTATGTTGAAGTAATAAGTCTATAAGGATTGATAAGGGGTATACGGATTCCAATCGGAGCTTGCCGCTCGTCGTAATGTAGTTGTGACTTGTTGTTGTTATATGGTGTCTTGATATTGATAATTATGTATTGATGGATTGCTCTGGTAATTGTTGTTGGTATATGGTATTGGAGGAGGCCCTTGTTACAAGGGAGATGCTGCCCAAATTTACGTAAACGAGCTACTAGCTTAAGTTATAGACTTAGCCTTTGCTCAGCACTGATTTTGCATCTCCTTATACGATAATAGATTGAGTTGACTTGTTTGAAGAGTTGCTTGGAAGGGATTATGGACTCAACGGGTTTAAGGTATGTTAAGGCACTTTCTTCTTTCTTTTGGCATGAACTAAACTGAAATGAATACGCTACTTCATAATGGATCTACTCTTAGTAACTAAGGTTGTCCATGTTGTTCTTTCCTTATAAAATTATTCTAAGCAAGTGTGTATGATCCTTGAATCCTACTAAGGTTCATATTGAGGGTATGGATGTCCATAGTGCTCTTAAGTCACTCCAAAAGGTTTAGAAGGTGATTCCATGAGTCTAGCATTCATTATATATAGTATCTATTTTACTCTACCAAGCCGCTCTATAGTCGGCCGGGTACGGCACCTATTGTGCAACCACTGATCAGTTGGGTTTACCGAGCTCCATGTGGTCGGGTACGATTCTACCGAACCTTATGATGGTCGGGTACGCTTTTACCGAGTCCTCTTTGAGGCCGGGTACGATATGATGATGATGATGCCCACAGAGGCGAATGTTTTAAAAAGTTTATGTTTATATATGTATTATGCATTTCATATCAGTAACCCAGCCCCTAGAGGCACTCAGATGTTACAGGTTGTATCTCCTCTATCGCTCTCTTTACATTACTGTTCATTTTTATGCTTTCCTGCCTAACATACTCGGTACTTTATTCGTACTGACGTCCCTTTTTCATGGGGACGCTGCGTCTCATGCCCGCAGGTCCCGATTGATAGCCTGACAGTCCTCTTAGTAGGCTATCATCTCAGCGAAGGTGTTGGTGCACTCCACTTGCTCCGGAGTTGCCTATTTGGTCAGTATGCTTTGGATATAAATTGATTGGTATGGCGGGGCCCTGTCCCGACCTTTATGATTTTATGTACTCTTAGAGTCTTGTAGACAGATGCCAGGTGTATGGATACTTGTATGGCCTTGTCGGCCTATGTTTCGAGTTTACTAATGGTCATGTCGGCCTTATAGGCCCGTATGTCACATATATTAGTTTGTATATCATGTTGGGTCTTCATATGTTGAGTATTCCCTTATGTTTTATTCTTGTTATCTCATGACGGTTTTTCTGGCTCATTTACTCATTATAACAAGATAAGAAAGATATGTTACATTGGTACTCGGTTGAGTAAAGCACCGGGTGCCCGTCGCGGCCCTCTAATTCGGGTCGTGACAGACAGTTGTGTATAAGGTTCCTTATCTGGTTCTTATCATTAGTTTGTTAGATCATCAAAATATAATAGGGATAAACATATAACCTATCAGATCGTAAACCTCAACTACAAAGATCGCCTTAGAAAAACTTCTAGCATCGAAATGTGTATTCAAGGCATGCATTGGAGTCTTCGCTATATCTTACAAGGCATAAAACCCAAATCATTTGAAGAACTAGCAACTCGTGCACATGATATGTAATTGAGTATGACTACAAGTGGAGGTCAAAGGTTTCCTGACTTTGAGCCTCATGATGAAATAGAAGCAGACGATGCTTAGAATGGGGGCAAGTATTCATCCGAAGATGAAACTGAACAGTCTAAGCAAGTTATAGTGCTCCATGACGTAAGAGCCTTATCTGCAAGTCGTAACGCTCCTGAACGCACGAGCCTAAACAGTAAGTTATAACGCTTCTCAACGCACAAGTCTAAACTTCAAGTTATAATGCTTCCATGAGTCTATATTGTATGTTACGAAGCTTCAAACTAAATCTTTAAGGCGTAAAACTCTTAAATTTGAGCAATGTTTTCAAGTTGTAAAACTTTTTAAATTTGAGCAAAGTGTTCAAGTTGCAAAGCTCTTCAAATACGAATCGAAAGCTCTTCAAAGTCGAGCAAGGACTTCAAATCGCAAAGTTTTTCAAATTCGAGCCAAACATCAAGGCATAAAACTCGTCAAATTCTATTAAAAGCTCCAAGTTGTACAACTCTTCAAATTCGAACAAATTGTTCAAGTTGCAAAGCTCTTCAACTTTGAGCTAAATCTTCAAATCATGAGGCTCTTCAAATTTGAGTGGAACTTCAAGTTGCAAAGCTCTTCAAAATTGAGCAAGTCTTCAATTTATGAAGGTTGAATTGTCAGCTAAATCTTCAAATTACAACAATCCCTGATGCATGAGCCTAAACTGTATGTCATGAAGCTCTTCAAATTTGAGAAAAATCTCCAAGTTGCAAGGCTTCTCAAAATACGAGCTTATATTGCAAGTCTCTACGCTCCTTGACGCATGATCCTAAACTACATGTTCTTGCATTCCTGGCCCACATGAGTCTAAATAGTTTACGACCCACCAAAAAAAAGAGTCTTCTAGGTTGAAAACCTCGAAAAAGGCGACCTAGCCAAAAGTTAGGAAATAAAAAATTTTAAAAAAACAAAAAAAAAAACTCACACATATTGAACTAGGGCATGACTTGATCCTCTTCACTGAGGTACATAGGCAGCTTAGATTTTCATTCTAAGTTCAGTCGCATGAGATCAAAATATACATATTACCCCAATCGTTATTCGAAGAAAGAATGATGGAATATAATCCACTTGATTGGAACTTAAAAATCGGGGTTACATGAACTTTGTGCCTTATCAAAGATCGGTGGTCCAATGGGGGAAAGCCTCCATAGCAAATTGGCATTTCCAATGGACGGATGTAGACTTTTAATAGAAGGACAAATCTTCAATTTGAAGTTGTTAGAAACTAAGCATCTACCAGACTATATAGAGAACCAGATTCTCTATCAATTCCTACTGTAAGCAATAGACTGTAAAACCAACAAGTATAGGGAATCAGGTTCGCTAATTGTTTCCACTGTAGCTCGGCAGTAAATAAAGAACACAGAGGATTTTTACGTGGAAAAATCCCAACTCAAGGGGACAAAAATCACGACCTACACTTGTAGGCTTTCAACTTCACTAATTTGTAAACACCTATTACAAGCCACCTTGTAATGACTCCATTACAAAGAATTCAACTCAACGAACTTGTGGTACTCTCACCACAAGCCACTTTGTCACTCTCTAGTTACAAAGACTTTAACTAACTTGTGATACTCTCACCACAAGCCACTTTGTCGCTCTCTAGTTACAAAGACTTTAATCATTCTAACTTGTGTCGTGTCCCCTTATTCCCTTCCCTTTTTTGAGATGGGAATAAGTCCGGGTTTCGACATTCACGGGGTGTAATGACTCATTTCCTTTTGGGTGGTCGCCAACTAACGGATTATGGTGCGTTAGGGCACCTAGAGCGATTAACTCTTGGGTTGGTTTGTATTACCAGAGATTGGGGTAAGGTCT
The DNA here is from genome assembly GCF_000715075.1 of Nicotiana tabacum. Lineage (NCBI taxonomy): Eukaryota > Viridiplantae > Streptophyta > Magnoliopsida > Solanales > Solanaceae > Nicotiana > Nicotiana tabacum. The sequence continues at coordinate 109,934,071 of NC_134087.1, read as the reverse complement.
CGAAGTAACCTCGAGGGGAAGGTATTAGGTACCCCTCTTGGTCCACAACTGTGGGTCCCCGCCGAACTTATATTCACAAATTAGTCCATACAAATAGTTGAATTAAACAAGTTGCAAGTAAAGCACGTGGGATAATTCAAGTAGTAAGATAAAGGTTTGAACAAGTTGTAAAACAAAGATTTCAATAAGGAAAGAATTCAGTAAAGAGGGGTCCTAGGTTGGTTATCCTATAGGGTCACCCTACGCAATGTCCGGTAAACACTCCTCAATGAGGGGCTACACGTGACATTAACGCGTAGTCATCATATCCCATGTCTACCCTTCCCATCCCCTTATTGGTCATGCAAAGCGAGTGTTTGGTCACTGATACCTATTGTGTGCTGCTACCCGTCCCTTCTTAATGGTCCTGGAGGGAGTTAGGACCTATACCTATAGGTGGTTCTAGACGTACCCCTAAGGTTTTAAAAGGAAAAAACTCTAAGGCGACAGTAAAAAGAATTTAGGACTTTCACACATAATGAGAGCAATTAAGAGGCTCAAAGTTTCCTCCTCAAACAAACACACAAGCAGCACGACTCAAGCATAGTTAAGGTCTTTTATTAAACAATGTCCTAAAGCAAAATATCTAAGTGAATATGCAGAAACAGACAACCCCTTTTTTAGACTCAGAAGTTACACCCTAGTGGTTGCCTAGGGACTCTTTTAAAAGCCTGTTAGGATCAACGTTAAGCGACAGGGACAGTTTCGGAGAAATGCAATTTTGAAAATGCCCTAAAGGCTTTCCTATATGCAGAATACTGGTGTTTATGATGAAACAAAAACATTTTGAAATAGACTCCTTCAATACCTATAGGCATGATATCTAATGAGATTGAGGCAGTTTTGAAAGAACTTGTTTCAGGAAATGCTTAATGCTTAATAAGACTAATTTAAAAATGAACTAGGCGTAATGAAGTTGATTTATTAGACTAAATTAAATTAACAGATGGAATTGTGAGTAGGGCTTCCTATAGGCATGATATCTAGGCAGATTACTAATTTTAATCAATTGGCAGGTATAGAAACATACAGAAATACTCATTATAACTGAATTCCTATAGGCATGGCATCTATTATAGAAATGATTTAAGACACGAATGTTTAGGACCCTATGTGCATGGTTTCTAAACATGACAGAATGTAAAACCTTATAGGCATGGTTTCTACTTGATGGGTAAACAAGCTTTAAAAGTAAAGCCCTATGGACATGATTTCTATTAGGCAAAGCAAACAGATTAAAGAGTAAAGTCCTATGAGCATGTTTTCTACTTAGGCAAACAATCAGACTTTAAAAGTAAGGTCCTAAGAGCAGGATTTCTACTCGTATTACACTAGAAAGTATGCATCTACCCACCCTTTTTACTAAATACCCCTCTGTTTATAAATTATTACATGCCAATGAATAAATTACATAAGTAAAAATAGAAAATCAAGAAGCTATTCCATAGGGAGCCTTCTATTAGGCCCAAGTTCCAAATCCTCCAACGGTCTCACAAGCCTCAATTCCATATACAAATCAGAGTCTAGGTGCATCAAAGTTCCCAAAGGATCTTAAGGATCCTGGGTAGTGCTTACACCTAGACTTAGTAACCAAAGATTGAACAAGTGCAGTGTGGAAAGGCCAGCCTCAGTATGCTAGAGTTCAGAGGGTTCTTAAAAGGATCCCAAGGCAGTACACATACTAGAGGGGGCAGAACTTATTGACTAAGAGTAGAGTGAGAAGTGATGGACACAAGTTGAAAAGGTTTTAGAAGAAACTGCATTTAACCAAAGTCTTTTCCTTTGATAATAATGTAGTAAAACAATCAGAGACTTGTTTGAAGAGATGAACAAAAGTTAAAACACCTTAGGACAGGTTTACACATAGCTGGTTCACAGAACCAAGTAAATTCAGTAATCACACATAGGGGTCAAGGGGTTTGGGACACATAGAGCATTTGACTGCAAACAGATAACCCAACAAGAATCTAGGACTTGTTTAGTCATGCTCAGAAACAGCTGACACTGGCATAGTCAAAAAACAAGTCCTGAAAGACACAACCACATATAGGGGTGATATGGATTTGGGAATTCATAGGATATATGATAGTAAGTACACAACAATTAGGAGATAAGACATGCTCAAAAATACATATAAAGGGGGAATATAGTGACCTAAAGGAAGGGGAAGACATAATACAAGCTGATAATATACTCTTAACTACAAATTTCACAACAGAACCACAAATAGAACAAACTAGAAACAAGAGAAACTAAAACAATAAGAGAAGCATGTTGTTGTTGGAACTTTGAATTGAAACTAGGACATACCAGTGAAGAGGAGAGTAAGTAGAATGAAAAGAACAAGAGAGAGCACAAATGGTTAGCCTTGGCTTGCAGCCGGCTAACAGTAGCAAATAGCACAATAGAGAGCAGAAATTTTTAGTATAAGAGATAGTTTTTGGACCCAAGTGTTCGTGTCTTATGTTAATGAAAGACTGGAGTTTTATAGTGGAAAACAGGTAGTAAAAGAAGGTAAGAATCATAATATATGGTAATTAAGGAACTCAGAATCAATTAGTCAGAAAATCAAGGCCAATACTCCCTTAAGTTAAGGGAATTAATTCAAACGGTAAGAACCAGTAGCATATAAGGCAAGAGAAAATCAGTACATGACTAGTAAGGAAAGAGTTAAGGTTCATTCAGCATAGGATGGCCAATTAGGACTAGGTTCAGCAAACTCCAATTAAGGAAAAGATTCAGTCAGAATAAAATACCACAACAAATAAGGTAGGGAATCAGTCAATTTAAACAGACGAGGTAAAATTTTAGGGTTTCAAAAGAAATCTTTCAATCAAACCATCAGTTAAGGAAATCAGAATCAATCAAGAGGGACTCATGATTCTATACTTCCACATATAAATAGAGAAGGACAAACAGACGTAGCAAACAGGCAAGGTCAACAATATTGATAGAAAGAGGAAAGAGGAGAACAAATCAAGATGAATATAATCACACAGAGGTGATACAAGTAGACTAAGGACTCAGTAAAACACATTCGAAGCATGGTAACCAACAGAAACTTAACAAGAGTCGAGTAGTCATGCTACACACAGAATCAAAACAAAGAATATCTAAAAATTAGGGCTTTTAACATAGGCAAGTTAAAAAGCAGTAAGAACATAGAATCAGTCAAGATATGCGAGAAAAGAGGTTTAAACATAAAGAGAAATCAGTTTAAACAAGTGTAGAAGAAACTCTGAGAAACCCTAACTTTAAAGAAAGTAAAAACGGCTTAAAGTTGATGATTTTTCAAAAGAAGCTTGAGAATAGTGTAAAACATAGAAAGAAACAGACTTATATCATTAAAAGGAGCACAAATCTGAGAGATACAAACGAAAGTTAGGGTTTCAAAGGAAACCCAAATAGAAACGGAAGAACTTGCTATAAACTTCAAAGATCGTAACATTTATGGTGTGATTTTGCCCAAAATCACACCGGAGAAGCCATGAACAACCAAACCTGAAACCCTAGATACAAATAGGCATGGACCAGGGCCCTTGAAAGCCTCAGAGATGATGAGCAAGGCAATGGAGGAACCATTGGAAACTTGGGGTTGAAAAGTGGTCGCCGGAGATGACCGGAGATGGAGGCGGTGATTGAAGGGGATTAGGGTTAGGTTGAGAGAATAGAGGAGATGAGAGAGTTTGAGGGCGGCGAAATCTCAGAAATGATATAGGGTTAGTGGTCTTTAGGATTAAAAAAGGAAAGGACACGTTTCGACCGTTGATTTGGGAGATCAATGGTTAGGATTTGACCGAGTATATGGGTTCCGGGTTTGGGTAGGAGTTTATAAGGTCTAGGTCGGGTTAATTGGGTAGGAAATTGGGATGGGGTTGGGTTAAAATTAGGCTAGAATTGAAAGCCAAATCTGGCTATGATTTAAATAGCCACTTTTCCTATTTTAATTTATAATAAATAATAAATATTTTTCTGAAAATAATTTTCTATACCAAAATGATTTAAAATATATAATTATCATTTTAAATATATAGGTACCAATTTTACGCATACAAAATATAATTATACATTAAAATGGGCTAACATTGCAATTATATGCAATTTAGCTTAAAAAATACTAAATGTAATTATAAAAATGCATGAAAAACATATTAGCCATATATTGGCATAAGTATATAAATTAAATGAACAAATCATCCTAACAATAATATTGGAAATAATTATTGTGGATTTTATGAATAAGAAGGGAGAAAATAAATCAATTTAAACCCTTAAAATTATGGAAAAATTATAAAAACCTTGTGCATGCTTATATATGCATATATATGCTATTTTAAAGGTATTTATGCATATAAAAAAATATATAGGGAAAAATTGGGTATCAACAACTTGTAATAATACTATTACAAGCCACTTTGTAATAACTCTATTATAAAGGCTTAACAAATCGACTAACTCTAGCCAAGACACAAACACACGGGTTTATGATTTACAAAGAGTTTCCTACACAATGCTTCTAACTAAGATAAGTAGGAGTTATAAATGAAGAACAAATAACAAAGACTCAACAAACCTAAGGACTTAAGATATCTTCAATCTTGGATCCGGTCCTTGAGGTTGCAGCAGCTTTGTTCTTGAGAGAGGTTGTTCTAGCACTTGAGAGAATATTTTCTTTTCTGATTTTGCAAGTCTTTAAAGAATGTCTTGTGCCTTGCACCAGGTTTATACTACAAAAGACATCACCATAGTGATTTCAATTCACAATGGTGATGTCAAATCTTGGTTAGTACATGCCTCTTCTCAATGGGAAGTGACTGCTGCATTGTCTGCTGCACTGTCGCATGTACAGTTGCAGGCAGTCACTTTCTGCAGTTACTTTCCAGCTGTGCAGTTGACTTATACTTCTATCAGGGGAACACCAAGGGATCAGATCCCTAATCTGGTTCTTGTGAATCTAAAGGCACACTGCCCAGATTATGTTGAGTCGATTAACTTGAATGATTATGCCAGGCATACTTCAGGTCCTTTATCTGGTTCTCTCATGAAGTAAGTTGTTTTACCTTCCTTGATTGTATTTATACGTGTGTGACATCACTTACAATGATGTAAGCAAGGTAGGTAAAAAGCCTTCCATAGAAAGTTGACTGCTGCACTGTTCCTGTGCAGTAGTGTGTGTAGGCAGCAACTTTCCTACTGGAGAGTTGACTTCATACAGTCTCCTCGGGAGCTGGTAGGGCCCTGTTCCCTCAGCTGTTCCTTCCACTCCGAAGAGTTGAGTTATATCCCACGCTGGATCCTAACCTGGAACTTTGTGATCTCAAGTCTTGTAAATGTGTAATAAATTGCTTATCTGGTTCTGGATGGTAAGTTTGTTAGATCATCAAGACATAAAGTAAAGTACTTGTAACCTATCAATTTCCCCCTTTTTGATGATGACAAACTTAGAATTGATATTCCTCCTGAGAACCAGATCTCCACATTGTTCCCCCTATGAATCAGCTATATTCCCCATGAGAACCAAACCTAAGGAGCTAATCACAACTGGTTCCTCAAGACTGTTTGGCAAATCATCAAAACTCAAAGTACCATAACTTATCAATTTCCCCCCTTTTGATGAATGACAAACCCAGAATTATTCCCCCTGAGAATCAGATTCCTTACATGCACTGATCACATCTAGTCCGTACCCAATTCGTGGAGAACGTTTGTCATCATCAAAACATGACATAGTGTAACTTAAAGCAATTTCCCCCTTTTTGACGATGACAAACCCAAAATTAATATTCCTCTTGAGAACCAGATTCCTCACATGTTTCCCTGCGGATCAGACCTATAATCAACATATTATCAGCAACGTTCCCCCTGCGAAGCAGAGCTATTTTTCATGCACAACACAACATATCAATTTGATTCTGTTCCTCCCCTCATGTTGACACCTATATAACTTTCATGCACAACTATCTTTCACCAAGCAGAGCTAACTTTCACACCCATGTTGACACCTATATAACTTCCCCCTTTTGGCACCATCGAAACGAATAATAGAAGAAGCACAACCAAAAAGAAGTTCAGCAACATTAACTCATGCCACTTTGGCAACACAACATAAACAATAATAAGAACAACAAGTGAATGTCAGTGCACAAAATAGAATGATTGCTTATAGTGGAGTAATTATAATAAAAGCACAGTAGTTTTAACAATACATAATATGACAATTTAAACAACTAAGTACCAATGTCATCAAATATAGGGATCAAAAGAAAATAGGAATTCAAGGGAATTTGGAAAGAGTGAAAGACATGGATCACTGGGCAGGAGGAAAAGTAATGGGCTAAGGCCTTGATGAGCTTCTCTATTTGTTCATTCACTCTCCTTTGATTAATGATCATCTACTCTCTCAGTTCCTCTACTTATTTTCTCACCCTTCAACTTAGCATTCTATTTTGCCAAGGGTGCACGAGGACCTGGTTCTCAACCTATCTGAGTAGGATGAACCATCAATCAGATTACCAAGAATCTCCCTAAGCTTATTCTAATCAAGAACAAACTCAGTCCCATGCACATATAGCATCAGAGTATCGCATAAAACATAGAATATTTTTTACTTCTTCATAAATGTTGGGACTTGAAGGAACAAAGAGGTGATTCTATTTTTGGAACTCAACAATGTCAAGAGGTTCCTCCATTTTTTTACACAATATCAGAGTCAACACTCTGCCTAACAACACTTTTTAAGACTTTAGAGTCTTCTACCTCTCCAATCTTGATAACTCAACCATTTGCTTCTGTAAGGAACCAAGTTCCTCATTTACACTATCCTTTCTATAACTGAGCAGTCATATCTCCCTCTCTTTTTTCTCAATCTGTTTACCCTTATCATCTGCTGCATCTTTCTCAGTCAACTTTCTTTTCTCCATTTTTTTAATTCATTCTCTCTTTCACAATCACATTAGCAGGTCACACCACTTCATCATCAATCAGCATACTTTTCATCAATCCTTTTTTCTGGATCAAAAGTTCGTTTAAACACAGAACTCAAAGAGAAAAAGATCATCATTAAAATTGACTTCATGAGAAGGACTTGAAGGATCAAGCCCCTCATTCAGTCCTCATATTTACCAATTTCTCCATCCTTCAAGACTTCCACAAATCCAATAATAACTTTAGCCTCATGCTCTAGAATATTAGATCTACCCTGTTCCTTTTCAGTTAAACTTCCATCAAAATCTACCAAAGACTTCTTGGGGTTTTGATTCTGATGGAGTTAGGATTTTGGAAAGTGAGGGAGTTGGGTTCACTTCTGGCATATTTGGAAAGAAGGATTCTTTTGAGACAAGGTTAATTTTGGTTTTGAAGAAAAGAATCAATTTTGGTTGGGCGTAAGATAGAGAAGTGGTTTTTTGGGGCAACAAACCAGTTCAGAAGAGCTTTAACATTTTGGACTTCAAAAATTAGGAGAGAGGCAGGAGAAAGGCGGAAATAAATTAATGACATGACACTTCAGCAGCTTAAAAGGCATATAAGTATTGGAGAGACTACTAACCTGAGTTACATGAACCAGGTTCCTTTATGGTTTTTGAAAATTTTGAGCAAAGACTCCTAGAAGTGCAATGTTACTCTTACTTGTTTTTGTCCTGAAACTGCCATATGTGTATGCCTGTAACAGTATAGATTTTGAGTTAAATGTTGCCGAAAAACACAATATAGCATTGTACATTTCCTTCTTAACATAGCCAATCATCGAGGGACCAGGTCCTTAGTTGATCTTGATCAACCCCAACTTCAGATGATTTCTTTCAAAATATTCCTTGCTCAGCGCCTTGATGAGGATGGCTGCTACCTGATCCTTCGTCTTCCAAAACTTCATACAAATTAGAACCTATTCAACATTGTCCCTGAGAAAATGGTGTATGACATCAATGTGCTTGGTTCTCTTGTGTTGAACCGGGTTCTTTTGCCATGTTGAGAGCACTGGTGTTGTTACATAGAAGCAGTACACAATCAATGTATACACCAAAATTTTCCAATTGTTGCTTGTTCTGTACTATTTGAGCCCAACAAGAACCAACAACCATGTATTCAGCTTTAGCAGTAGGAAGAGCCACATAATTTGTTTCTTTTTACCCAATGAGATCAAGCATGACCCTAGAAAATGTGCCGTTCCAGATGTGCTATTTCTATCCACTGGATATTCAACATAATCAGTATTAGCATATCCAACCAATTCAATGTTATCTCCCGAGGGATAGTAGAGAACCAGGTCCTGCATCCCTCTAAGATATCTTAAGATTCTCTTGGTAGCCTTCAGATGAGATTTCTTTGGATTGGATTGAAACCCGACATACAGACCCACACTAAAAACAATATTTGGTCTGCTACAGAAGTGACCCTATGATGCCTCTATACATGGTCTGATTTATAGGGGAACTAGGTTCATCCATTCTAGACAAGTAGCTGTGGCGATAGGAGTGTCAATGATTTTTTGATGTCTTCATGGCAAATCTGTTCAGCAGCTTCTCGACGTACTTCTGTTATCTTATCATTGTCCCCTTGGGAGTTTGCTTCACTTGTAAATTCAAGAAGAAATTTAGTTCCCCTATCGTACTCATTTCTAACTCACTTCCCATGAGTTTTGCAAATTCTTCACATTGAGAGTCAACTGTTGTTCCAAAGATGATGCCATCAACATAGATCTGCACAATGAGTAGGTTCCTTCCTGATTTCTTCAGAAAAAGAGTGTTGTCAATTTTCCCTCTTGTAAAGCCATTTTTAGAAGGAATTTTGATAACCTTTCACACCAAGCACGGGGAGCTTGGCTCCTATAACAGTTCTGTAAGTAGGCGGTGGAACCAGGTTTCACACACTGTTCCTCTTAACTTGACGGAGCTCTTCTTGCATAGCTGTAATCCAGTCAGCATCTTTCAATGCTTCCTTGATATTCTTAGGCTCTATTTGAGAGAGAAAGGCTGATAAGGTAAGTGAGCTTCTTGTCTTTGATCTAGTTTGAATTTCTCAGTAGCTGGAGTTCCATGTACAATATCCACAACTCTGTTTTCTGCTTCAGATATTGTGATTGAGGGACCAGGTTCCTCTATGTCGGCTGGAGTATCGTCTTCAGTTCCAAGGAACAAGGTCCATGTAAATCTGGAGTAGTCATCAACAATGACGAAAATATGTACCTCTTTCCTCCTCTACTTGGCATCCTCATAGGTCCACATAGATCCATATGGAGGAGATCAAGTGGCCTTGAGATACTAACTTCCTTTTTGGGCTTGAAAGAGGATCTGACATGCTTTCTTTTTTACATATGCATCACACACCCTGTGATCCTTGAAGCTTGATTTTAGTAGACCATGAACCACGTCCTTCTTGACTAATTTTTTCAGCAGCGTGAAACTTGCATGACCTAGCCTTCTGTGCAATAGCTCAGCATTATCATCAATAGCACTCAGAAAGCTAAGATCCCCTTGTCACAAATTTGGGAAATACCCAGCAAGCTATACATCAACCTCTTCACGAAGTTGCAATTTCAATAGAGTGAGAAAGAGACTTCCCGATCCTTCCAACTCCCAGAATGTATCCCTTCTTGCCATTTTCAAAGGATACACTCCCTCGTTGCAGGGCCTTGAGTGAGAGGACATCATTCATTCTTCTAATTTTATACTTAGAGCAGCCACTATCCATGTACCATTTTTGCTTTTGACTGCTACCTCTCACTTTAGCCTGCCCACTAAATCAATGATTAGACTTAGGAACCCAAGCCAGCTTGGGTCCCTTATAATGATAGAACGGGTGGATCAAACTTCTTTTTGCCCATGCAGGCAGCACATATTTTCCTTTCAGGGTACTAGGTTCCTCATCAGCATGCCTCTTTTCACTAAAAACTTTATTTTTCTGTAAAGACTGAATTTTAACTTTACAATAGTCCTTGTAATGACCAGTTTGACACAATGAGTGCACAACCTATTATCAGCTACAGTTACATACTTTCGATGGGGATTATAGGAGGTTTTAGCCTTTTGGAACCCGATGCCTTGCCTGTTTCCACCATTACTCCTATACATAAACATTATTACATCAGAGGATCGGGTCCATTTAAGTGACTTATCAAGATTATTTTAACCCTTTTTAAATCCTTCTGAAGTTGTCTATTCTTTTCAAGCTCAACAACAAGACTTGTTTTAACTTTCTTAAGCTTAAGTTGAGCCTCACTAGCCACTTCCTCTCCATCAGTGTTGTCCATCCATTTTTTGTTTGTTTTTCAACAAGTTATGTTCTCTAGTTACTTCTTCCACTTGTTCCCTTAAATCTACAATGGAAACTACCATATCATCTCTTTCTTGCTCAGTAGCTGCAATTTTCTCTACTAGAGTATTCTTTTCTTTGCTAAGGTTCTTTATGGTTTCCTTCAAGTCAACAACCACTACCATCAAATCATCTCTAGATTGTTCAACATCTTCTAGCTCTATGATTAGGGCATGTTTATCATTAACAAAACTATAATAAGTATCAATTAGAACATTTGCTAATGACATCAATTTCTTCAAAGAGTAGGACTTTAGATTTCTCTGAACATCCCTGAAATTTACCTCATCATTGTCATCCTCATCGGACTGAGCCATCAATGCAAAAAATGAATCATATTCCTTTGCTTCATTTTCCACTGCCATCATGGAGTTGCTTCCTACATCTGGTTCCTCTTTTGATTCACTGGAGGAGTCTCCCCATGCAGCAAGAGCTTGCTTCACAACATTGTCAGATGCATTTTTTCGGCTGAATCGTTTGTCAGGAACCGGGTTCCTTTTTGCTACTTTGTCAGAGTTATGTTTGTAATGCTCTTGTTTAAGAAATGGGCAGTCTTTGATGAAATGCCCTGGCTTACCACACTTGTGACAACTATCGTATCCTTTAGTGTTCTGCTAGAACTATCCTGATTTGGAGTGTCAACATTACTACGAACTATTTTCTAAAATCTTTGTGGTCTATTGGTGGAGTAGCCATATAGATCCTTTCTAGGTGTTAACCTTTTAGAAAGAACCTATTCTGAAACCAATTGTTAGAAAATAAGCATCCACTAGACTGTATAGAGAACCAGATTCTCTATTAGTTCCCAATGTAAGCAACAAACTATAAAACCAACCAATATAGGGAATAAAGTTCTCTAATTGTTCCCACTGTAGCTCGGCAGTAAATAAAGAACACAGAGGTTTTTTAGGTGAAAACATCCCAACTCAAGGGGACAAAAATCACGACCTACACTTGTAGGCTTTAAACTTCACTAACTTGTAAACACCTATTACAAGCCACTTTGTAATGACTCCATTACAAAGAATTCAACTCAACTAACTTATGGTACTCTCACCACAAGCCACTTTGTCACTCTCTAGTTACAAAGTCTTTAACTAACTTGTGATACTCTCACCACAAACCACTTTGTCACTCTCTAGTTACAAAGACTTTAATCATTCTAACTTGTAATAACACTATTACAAGCCACTTTGTAATAACTCTATTACAAAGGCTTCACAACTCGACTAACTCTAGCCAAGACACAAACACACGGGTTTATGATTTACAAAGAGTTTCCTACACAATGCTTCTATCTAAGCTAAGTAGGAATTACAAATGAAGAACAAATAACAAAGACTCAACAAACCTAAGGACTTAAGATATCTTAAATCTTGGATCCGGTCCTTGAGGTTACAGCAGCTTTGTTCTTGAGAGAGGTTGTTCTAGCACTTGAGAGAATATTTTCTTTTCTGATTTTGCAAGTATTGAAAGAATGTCTTGTGCCTTGCACCAGGTTTATACTACAAAAGACATCACCATAGTGATGTCAAATCTTGGTTAGTACATGCCTCTTCTTAATGGGAAGTGACTGCTACACTATCACGTGTACAGTTGGAGGCAGTCACTTTCTGCAGTTGTTTTCCAGCTGTACAGTTGACTTATACTTCTATCAAGGGAACACCAAGGGATCAGGTCCCTAATCTGGTTCCTGTGAATCTAAAGGCGCACTGCCCAGATTATCTTGAGTCGATTAACTTGAATGATTGTATTAGGCATGCTTCAGGTTCTTTATCTTGTTCTCTCATAAAGTAAGTTGTTTTACCTTTCTTGATTATATTTATACGTGTGTGACATCATTTACAATGATGTAAGCAAGGTAGGTAAAAATCTTTTCATAGAAAGTTGACTGCTGCACTATTCCTGTGCAGTAGCGTGTGTAGGCAGCAACTTTCCTACTGGAGAGTTAACTTTATACAGTCTCCTTGGGAGCTGGTAGGGCCCTATTCCCTCAGCTGTTCCTTTCACTCTAAAGAGTTGAGTTATATCCCACGCTGGATTCTAACTTGGAACTTTGTGATCTCAAGGTCTTGTAAATGTGTAACAGGTTCCTTATCTGGCTCTAGATGGTAAGTTTGTTAGATCATCAAAACAGAAAGTAAAGTACTTATGCCCAAAGTACTTGTAACCTATCAGAAGTCCTCACGTTCGTCGGTCTTCAAGTTGAATTATATAAGCCCTCCAAATCTTCAAGTATGTCGCTCTTCAAGTTAAATTTTGCAAGTCCACCGCCCTTCAAGTTGAAGACTACAGCCAAACTTTAAGCTGAACTATTCAATCCCTCCAAGTCTTCATGTTTGTCGGTCTTCAATTTGAAGTCCTCAAATTCGCAGATCTTCAAGTAGAATTATTTAAGCCTTACAAGTCTTAAAGATGAAGTCTTAAGTATGCTAATTTTTCAAGTTGAAGTTTAAAAGTCCACCTCTCTTCAAGTTGATGCATCAAAGTCCACCAAATTTTCAAGTCCGTCAAATCTTTGAATTTGTTGGTTTTCAAGTTGAAATCTGCAAAGTCCGCCAAGTCTTTAAGTTGAGGTTTTCTAATTGGCCAATCTTAAGGTGGACATGTTAGTCCCTTTGCACCTTAAGTTGGTCTCTTCGTAGGTTTGTCTATAAAAGGAACTATAATTTTTCAATATTAAGGTGGACGTTTAAGTCTCTTTGCACCTTAAGTTGATCTCTTCGCGGGTTGTCCTTAAAAGAAACTATAATTTTTCAATTTTAAGGTGGACGTTTAAGTCCCTTTGCACCTTAAGTTGACCTCTTGACGGGTTTATCCTTAAAAGTAAATTATAAGGTGGACATCGAAGTCCCTTTGCACCCTAAGTTGACCTCTTCGTAAGTTTGTCCTTAAAAGGAACTATAATCTTCCAATCTTAAGGTGGACATTTAAGTCCCTTTGCACCTTATGTCAACCTCTTCATGGATTTGATCCTTCTATATGTTATCATGGATTTGATCCTTCTATATGTGGTCATAAATTTGATACTTCTATATGTTGTCATGGATTTAATACTTCTATATAGTGTCATGGATTTATCCTTCCATATATGTTGTCATGGATTTATCCTCCCATACGATGTTGAAGATTTGTCCTTCTATTTTTTAGCCACGAATTTTTCCTTCTATATGTGTCTAACCTTTTTGACAAAGATATCTCCATTGCCTACAACAACAAAAAAGAAGGAAGCAAAAAAAATACAAGTACAAGAAAGATAGTTACATGCTAAGGCATGTCAGATACAAAAATTGAGTTCAAAGTATTTCCTAGAATAATCTGGCATGATTCGAGCCATGATTTTTGGTGAGAACGAAGCTCTATGAATCTAGTTCTATCAATTAACTATATGGAAGGATAAATCCATAATCTGAAATAATCTGAAGTTGGTGAGAACGAAGCCATAATCTAGTTTTTGGTGAGAACGAAGCCATAACCTGAAATTGTTGGCACGTTAGAATGTAGAACCGAAATAAAAAATCCTCTAGAACGATCCTGAAAGTGTTTAATTCTGAATTTCGTATATATTGTAGATCTTGAACTCTAGTTTCTGATAAATCAAACAGTTTGTGATTCTAAGGTTCCTATGTCAAGTTATAAAACTTTTGGTGAGGTTCATAAATCTGAAAATATCAACATGACAGAAATTAAGGCTATATTCAAAAGATTACCTAGGGTGGTCACCGATGAGTATAGTTCTAAAATTCGGATATATTATAGAACTAAAGTTTATCTTCTGTAGCATCAAACGGACTGTCATATGAACTTTCTACGACAAGATATGTATTTTATACTATAAACGCGCTGAGCTGCGAAAACAAAAGTAGGGGGCAACAGAACAAAGAAACACGGAAGAATATGGACCTGAGCAACTTGAAAACGTTGTGAATTGATAATATTCACAACGGGAATGCACGAGTCTATTTATAGATTTTCAAAGTCGGTTGCATAAAGATTTGTTGCAATGTGGGAACTACAACATTTAGTCTTGGAAAATAATTTGAACTCATTAAGGAGGGAGGCGGGTGAAGGTTTCCTTCTCCGAATCTATTACTAGAGTGGCAAGAACAAATTCTTTTGATCCTTCTACATGTCATAATTCTTAGTAAAGTGGACATAATATAATGATCATGCAATTGGCCAAAACTGTAACGACCCAAATCGATGGGCCGCGATGGGCACCCGATACCTTACTCAATGGAGTACCAATATAATGAATCTTTTCATGTCATGCTATTATAGATAATTGAGCCGGAAGACTGCTGTGAGATAGGTAGAATACAATATGTGATACCAAATTATACATAAGACATACGGGCTTATAAGACCAAAATAACCACTTGTACACTGAACATAGGTCGACAAGGCCGTACAATCTTTTACGTACATGATATCTGTCTATAAGCCTCTAAGAATACATAACTTTCATAAAGGTCGGGACAGAGTCCCGCCATACCAAACAAAACACGTCTAAACCATACTAACCAAATAAGCAACTCCGAAGCAAATGGAGCGCACCAACATCTTCCATTGAGCTGATAGCCAACTTGGAGAGCTCTTGACCTGTCTATCGAGACCTGCGGGCATGAAACGTAACTTTCCCAGGCAAAAAGAGACGTCAATACAAATATTGTACCGAGTATGTAAGGAATGAAAATCAGTAAATAATAGACATGAGAGAAATATGGAGTAAAAGACTCGACATGTAAGTCTGAACAACTTTATGAATTTTTAAACATATGAGTGTAAAAGTCATACCATGCATGGGTATATGCGTTCATAACATCATCAAGTTTCTGAGGGCAAAATCATCAACGTATGCCAGCTGATCAGGTGGTGATGTGTATATAGTGTCGTAACCTTTTCCCATAGCCCATATACATATATATGCAAATCATCAACATATACCAGTTGATCAGGTGGTGGTGCGTATATAACGTTGTAACTTTTTTCCATATCTCATATACATATATATAGATATATAAGTGTATATAACTCCATCTGGTCATGGGTCAATGTACATGAATGCAATACATGAGAAGTACGTCAATAAAATCTTTCGGAGTGTCATGAGACCATTATACCTCCGATTAATATCGTGAAATAAACTTTATCAACTTACGTATTTTTGAGACCCATGAACATATGATAGAATAATATGACACATGGGGAATCAAGAACATAGGCATCTCTAGTATTTCTATGAATAGTGTCATTTACGAAAATTGTGCATTTGCTCGTTTCATTTGTATCGTATGGATCATGCTAAAAGAAGGAAGAGATAGCCTTAACATACCTGAGCCGATTCTCTTGAAAATACCTCTAACACATGTCAATTGCGACAACACATAACTGCATATCGAAGTAAAGAAAAATCCATATGATATTCTTGAGAAAGATTATATCGTGCTTCCTTAGAATTGCATCTTTCGCATAATCGGATCTTGTATGAATTTTTTGAAGCAATTTCACGTTTCCATCTCTTCGTTCTTGGTTACTGGATTTGGTCTTGATACAAGATATCATAATTTGAATTCTTGAAATTGTGATGACCCGGCAAGTTGTCTCATGAGTTACCGCTCCATTTCCCCCATTTCTGCTTCTTTATGCTTTGTTATCTATGATTTATGGTATCGGGTTGGTCGGATTGAGTCCGGAATGATTTTGGTAAGGTTTGAGACACTTAGTTTCTTTTAAGGAAGTTTGAGTTGGAAAAGTCAACTGGATGTTGACTTATGTGTTATAGGGCTCGGATGCAAGTCCTATGGTTTGGTTAGCTTCGGGAGGTTATTTATGGCTTAGGAGCGTGATCAGAATGGGTTTTGGAGGTTTGGAGTAGATTTAGGCTTGAATTGGCGAAGTTGATATTTTGGCGATTTCCGGTTGTTAGGCGAGATTTTGATATATGGGTCGGAATAGAATTCCAAAAGTTGAAATAGTTTCGTTGGGTCATTTGGGATGTGTGTGCAAAATTTTAGGTCATTCGGACGTGGTTTGGTCGGGTTTTTAATCAAAAGCGGAATTTGGAAGATTTTAGAAACTTAGGCTTGAATCTGAGGTGTTTTGGTTATTTTGGTGTTTTTTGAAGTGTTTTGATGTTTGGAACAAGTTTGAATAAGGTATAGGGTTATGTTTGTACTTTTGGATGAGGTCCCGGGGGCCTCGGGGTGATTTCGGATGGTTGACGGACGAGTTGAGATGTTGTTGCAGCTGCTGAAGTTTTGCTGCTTCTAGTGTTTTCGCACCTATGGTTTAGGGACCGCAGGTGCGGCGCCATATAAGCGGAGATTTGGCTGCAGAAGCGGGAGAGGCTTGAGGAATAGAAAACCGCAGAAGCGGGCGGAGGGAGGCTCGCAGATGCGGAATGTTGAGGTTGAGTCATGAACCGTAGATGCGGTAGAGCGACCGCACCTGTGGAGTCGCATATGCGGTATTTGGTCCGGTAAGTGAATTCTGCAGAACCGGAGGATTAGACCGCATATGCGGTACCGCAGATGCGGAAAGGCCTGGGCAGAACATATAAGTTATTTCATTTCCCGAAATTGAGCTATTCCACCATTTTTGACTTCGACCTTGGAGCTTTTTGGGCAATTTGAAAGGGGGATTTCAAGGGAACTTCATTAAGGTAAGGATTTTAGACCTAAAACACATTTCTATGGTAGTATTTCATGGATTAAGACTGAAATTAAAGGGCTAAAAATGGAGGATTAGTGCTTGAGTTTAAGAGGCCTTAAATTGAGGATTTAAGGGGTCATTTGGACTCTGATTTTGGTATTCTTGATATGCATAGACTCGTGGGAAGATAAGGAATCTATTTGTGTAAAAATTTCTTAATTTTGAGATGTGGGCCTAGGGGTTGGGTTTTGGTAATTTCGGGATTTGTGCTCTTTATTGATTGTTTTCGCTTGGGCTTTGTTCCCTTAGCATATTTTGACGTCCTCATTTAGATTTTGGATAGATTCGATGCGCATGGAGGCCGATTCGAGGGGCAAAGGCATCGCAAGCTAGAGATTTAGCCGGTTCGAGGTGAGTAATGATTGTAAATGATGTCTTGAGGGTTTGAAACCCCAGATTTGCGCATCGTAGTGCTATATTGAGGTGAGACACACGCTTGATGACGGGCGTGGGGTCGTGCACTATTGGGGATTGTGACTTGGTCCGTCCCGGTTGATGATTTTACCGCGTATTTGACTGAAAACTATTTGCTATCACCATTATTTGGGCTGAATGTCATATTTGGGCTTCGTGTCAACTATTTGAACCCTTCGTGGATTTTCATTACTATTTCCTCACTGTTTTGACTTATTACTTGAACTCAGTCATGTTATATTTCACTGTTTTTCGTACTCAGCCATGTCTACTCTATTATTAACACTTAAATTATCTTTTAAATGATGTTTGGGCTGGGAAACAATGTTTTACTATTACCTGAGGGGCTTGTGAGTATTTTTTGACTGAGTAAGGCCGAGGGCCTAGTTGTGAGGAAAATACTGATACTGATTTGAGGTCGAGGGCCTGAGATATGTATGCCACGAGGTGACTTATTGATATGAGGCCTAGAGCCACTAGATGATGCCACGAGATGGCTTGATATTACACTTTGGCCGTAAGGGGCCCCTCCAGGAGTGTGTACACCCCCAGTGAGCGCGGGTACCCATTGTGATGTGAGATTGAGCCTGAGGAGCTGTTATTGTTCTAAGATGTTACCCGAAGGTCGGATGTGGTGATACTGCGCCCGAGGGGCAAACTTCTATTTGGTTACTTTATCTTAATTACTTGTCCATTACTTGTTTATTTGTTAAAAGAGGATTTTACTTGACTTTCCACTGTTGTACTACTTTTAAATGGTTTTACTACTTCATTATAGAATGTCTTGTGCCTTACGTGTTTTCTTACTTTCAGCCGTTATTTACATTTGTTACTTACTAAGTTGGAGTACTCACTTTACTCCCTACTCCCCTGTGTGCAGATTCAGGTGTAGCTAGTACCGCTCCCGAGTGCTGATCCCTCCAATTTCAGGCGAGCGTTCGGAGACTACGAGGTAGCTGTTGACGTTCGCAGCCCCGTGTCTCTACTCTTTTATTATTTATATTTCCCTTCAAACATTTGTACTAGTTTATGAATTTAACAGACGTGTATTATGGCCTATAGACGCTCATGACTTGTGACACCCCTGTTAGGGCTGTGTCGGGTTGTATTTCTGCTACTTATTATCATTTAATCATATTTCAGTCTGCTTTTATGTTGAATAACTGCTTTAACAAGTGAATTGGGTTTAGTTGGCTGGCCTTGTCTTCATGAGAGGCGCCATCATGACCGCGTTCGGGGTTAGGATTGGACAGATATCTCACTTAGTAAAAGTGGAGATGTGATTCATGTTTTTAAGACATAATGGTTCCATTTCCTAAGATGGTATATAATTGACGTTAGAAGATTTTGTCAAATCCTCAATCTTGCCACATATATATTCAATTAAGAGTCATTCATGGGATTGGGGGGTGCTGTCACATGGGGAGGGTTGGTCTTATCCCAAACATTTCTTAATTAAATAGATAATCTCCTATTAATAAATAATTAACCAATTACCCACATAATTAAAAATTATCTCAAATTACATAAAATGATACTTACTTTTAATACACTTTATACACCTTACTATCATGACCATGTGGTACCTTGTATGCTACTAGTCCATAAATATCGGGTATTTTAGTCCGGGCTATATTTTATCCCAAAATGTCAAACTTCGACGAAACTCATTTTTTTCGATTTGCTTACCCTCTCACCTTCATAACTTTACTTATCCTTTGTTTATATAGTGTGACACTTATAATCCCAAAATAAATTTATTCCCGAACTAACATCAATTAACTTACGATGAAATTTAAACGTACGAAAATGTGGGACGTAACATCTTATTTTCGATCTTATATCAATTTACTTGTGGCGTACTTTCACGTCCGAAAACATGAGGTGTAACATCATTCCCCCCTTTGGAACATTCGTCCTCGAATGTTGATTGATGCACTTATCATTCGCATAACCTATAGGTCTTGTGAATACTTTAGTACTCATCTTGCTATCTAGGCAACTGTTCTATGAATGAATCCCAAAGGCCAGGGAATTCCCCTTCTTTAACCCTCTTTCTCACACCAAGACTTGTAATCGGAATCCTCTAATCTCGTAACTGTTGCTACCTTCTATCATGTAGCCTTTACGACTCTAACTTTGTATGTGCGCCTGCCTCTTCTCTTCTCTTCCAACTTTTAGCCAATCTCTAGACTTCACTTTGTGAACATATGTAAAATTATGTCAAGCTGTCCCTCTAGGTGAAATTAGGTTTAACACATCTAAGTAGGTCATACTATACCAAAATTCTTACTTCGATTTATCGTTACTGAGGTCTGCTACCGAACTCCAGATTACTCTCGTTGCTTATCCTATATGCATAAAGCTAAATCCTTTAACGTTTCTTTGTTGACTGATGGCCCAATCTCATCTCGTACTTTGCAACCTTTACCCATCCATTGTTGATTCACCTCAATGTTGATCTACAATCATCCATTGCTAACTTGAAATTTCTTACGTAATATATTGCCATTAGGGCTTACGTTGCATCATGTAATGTTTGAAGTGATTTTCTCGATCCACTTAGGGGCGATATTGTATTTCAGTAATCGTATTTTATAGTATCCCAATGTGATTCACCTTACGTGGGTATTTTAATTTCGTAAAATTCATGAAATTCTTTTCAAATTATTACTCAATCAAAGGTCCAAACGTCATCCTTTATTTAACACAATTACACCGTCATTGCACTACCAAGGCAGCATTTCATCTCTTCTATATGCTACTAGTTTTAGACTCCTTTGAGTTCATTCAAGTTATACTGAACTTTCTATAACTTAGAGAAATCATTAGCTCTCTTGTTTTTATGGGCTTAATCTCGAGGACTTATCCATTCTCGTCACCTTCTTATTCGTTGCTTTACTATACTTTAGCTTGCGACCTCTACGTATCTATTTATACTATTCGCAACCTTCCTTCAACTTGCTTGCACCATAGATTCCCTTATGTTATTCCGAAACAACAAGCAAGACATCATATCGTCTCTAACTCTTCTTTACTTTTTTGGTTAGATCTCTTGGTACCTAGAAACTATAGGCTGGAAGATATGTCATTGTCGGCGCTGCTATCGATACTGAATCCTAGCGCTTCTAGCCTTCTACTCGAAGTATGGACTACTCCCAACCTTCTACATCTGAGTACCTTGTACGTTGTTCACTTTTACCTTTATTACCTTAAAATCTCGCATCACATCTCTCTATCCCTTTCATGACCTCCTTTCCACATAGGTGTAATTAATATTCACAACTTGGAGCTCTATTATAATGCTTGTACCTCTGGTGTATACATAATCTGGTGAGAGCTTCATACTGACTTCTTATAAGTCTGGTAGTTCTTCTAACTGAATTTCTCGTAGAGCCATTATAGATTATGGTTGTTGTATTATTTCTCTTGCACCTCTGATATTAAGAGTGTTTCTGCCATGTTCTCAAGCACAACTTTTATAATTTTCTAGGTTCAATAATCAGACTCCTGATTTACTTCGTTGATGTAACTCTTTAGTTTCTTCTTCCTTCTGATCAGCCTTCATGTAGGATTAAGCTATCTTCCGTTCTGTGGCTCATGGTATTAGTTATTACCTTAGCCTTTCATGGGCGTTATGGAATATCCATGATACAATCTTCTAACAACTCAATCATTTGTCTATGCCCTGGGCTCAATTCCGTCTTTTAACTTATATCAGAGACTTCTATGGCTGTATAATTGTCAACATATATGCTGCAGGGATAATACTCCAAAATCTTGAGTGTATCCACAACTTTGGATCATTGATCGAATAATTTCTTTCGTTGCATCTTAGCTTTCTTTAAACGTATGCAATTACTTTTCCTGGTCTTTCTGCCCCTTGTTGCGTGCATACTTAACTTATCCTAGTTCCCACGCATGTCGAAATTTTTGTGCAACTCATATGGTCTCGAATATTACTTTCGATTTTTTTCTCCCTACTCATTAGCCACGGTAGGTGCCACTTTCTTTTGGAGTGCATACAGTTTTTTTTGTGAGACTGCTTTTACATGGCCATTTATCCTTTGAGTTACTATGTTTAGGTTGAAGCCTTCTTCCTTATTTCCTCAGCTAGTCTTCTATTGTAGTACTTAGGGAGTACCCTCTGACTCTTATAAAGCTACGAGCTTATTACATCGTTGTCGCGCCCCCTTTTTCCCATCCTCGCGGAGGGAGGTCCGGGTTTCAATATTCACGGGGTGCAATGACTCGTTTCCTTTTGGGAATTGGGTATTTGAAGAGTCGCCACCTAACGGATTATGGTGCGTTAGGGCACCTAGAGCAATTAACTCTTGGGTTGGTTTGCATTACCAGAGATTAGGGTAAGGGCTCGAAATAACCTCGAGGGGAAGGTGTTAGGAACCCGTTGTAAAGCTCATTGAACAAGTCAAGTAATGAAATAAAGGTTTGAACAAATTATACAAACAAAGTTTTAAATAAGGAGAGGATTTGGGGTAAGAAGGGGTCCTAGGTTGTTTATCCTATAGGATCACCCCACGCAATGTCCGGTAAATACTCCTCAATGAGGGGCTACACGTGACATTAACGCGTAGTCATCATATCCTATGTCTACCCTTCCCATCCCCTTATTGGTCATGCAAAGCGAGTGTTTGGTCATTGATTCCTATTGCGTGCTGCTACTCGTCCCTTTTTAATAGTCCCGGAGGGAGTTGGGACCTCTACCTATAGGTCATTCTAGACGTACCCCTAAGGCTTTTAAAGGCAAAACTCTAAGGCGACAGTCAAAAAGCATCTAGGACTTTCACATAATGAGAGCAAGTAAAAGGCTCATAGTTTCCTCCGCAAACAAGCATGCATGCAGCATGACTCAACCACAAGTAAGGTCTTTAGTAATCAAAGTCCAAAAGCAGGATTTCTAGGTGATTATGCAGAAATAAACCACTTTCAGATACAGAAGTCATAACATTATTAGCTTCCTAGGATCCCTCTTTGAAAGCTTATTAGAATTCAGAGACGTCGAGTGACAGAAACAACTTCAAAGAAATGCAATTTTGAAATGCCCTAAGGCATGCCGATATGCAGAACTGTGTCTATGTTAATGCAGAAACAGATAAGTTTTCGAAATAGAACCTTTCTATACCTATAGGCAGAATATCTAACGGGATTAAAGCAATTATGAAAGGACCAGTTTTAGAGAGTTGTCGCTTGACAAGGCCAGTTTTAAGAAGTAAACTAGGTGAGATAAAATCGACTCATTAGGCTAATTGGATTATTAGACATAATTGCAAGTAGAAGTCCCTATAGGCATGGTATCTAGGCGTGTTACTGGTTTTAGGCAATTTGCAGTAACTTATTGAATTGGATTTATGTCCTATAAGCATGATATCTATACTTGAATTGATTTAAAACATGATGGCTTGGAACCTGGAAATATGATTTCTAACATGACAAATGCAGGATTTATGAACATGGTTTATATTTGATGCAAATGACATTAAAAGTGAAAACCTATAGACATGATGTCTATTATATAAAATGAAATCAGATCCAACAAGAATCACACTCTATGAACATGTTTTCTATTGAGTAAAGCAGGCAGATTTGAAAGTAGAATCCTAAGAGCAGGATTTCTACCAATATTACCCCACAAAGTATACATCTACCCACCCCTTTTACTAAACTAGTCACTCTGCACGTGCGTTGCACGTATATGCCATATCATATTTATAAGAAATATATATACTAAAAGTAGAAGCGCATATTCGAAAAATATTAATTTAGTGCTAATACAAATTGGAACAGCCTAGCTAGCATTCTCGGGTAACCTTTATATTTTTTATGAATAAGTCAAAAGGCATACTCTTCGACAAACTATAAGTCCGTTTTCTAGCCATCACACTGTCAATTAAATTTTGGTATATCTCCCAGTTGAAATTTGATTGCTCCAGTAGACGTTGTTGGAAGCAACATTTTTTGATAAACTTTATTTTCTCTATATCCCTCAACCGCATAACAATATCAATTACGCTTTGGCATAATTGTCTTCCCATAATTGATTGCTCTTTTAGAAAATATTCAAGCCTAGTTTTCTTATTTTAATGCACATGTCATGCAAAAGATTTTCAACTTCATCATATACACCTAAAAGTAATTAATATTTATTTATACATATAAATAGTAGAGTTCAAATCTCATAAGTGGATATGAAAGGTTAAATTACATAATTTTAGTTTTTTTGTCCAGTTATGAAAATTAGGTAATCAAATAAGATAAAATTAAGGAAAATGATCCATATATCCTATGTACTATTCAAAAAAATTCGATTTCTTATGTTTTAATAAATTCTTAAAGGCCGATATCTTTCTCGGGTGATCGACCATGGTCCTTTCTTCACATTAGGCTTATCAGAACAAGAAGCTCTCCTTCCTCTTTCCCGCTTAACTAAATGGGACTTAAATAAACACAAATTCGACAAAGTAACACTTATAAGATGTGAAAACAAATTAAAATGAGACTTGATTAGATAAAGAGAAAAGCGTAGTAGGAAATAATTACAATGATAAATTTAAGTATTGATTTGTCCCTCTACTTTCCTAGCGTGATTCAGATATAATAAATATATATTAGTTACCCCAATTTGTAAGAAGTATATTGTCTATATGTATGCAACTTGAGGAATGTATCAAATCAAAAGCGGTAGAATATAGGCTTACAAAACTGTAGGTAAATATATGTGTAATTTTTATATCCATCTCAAATATATGTAGGATCTTGTCTGCAAGAGCAAGAAGCAGAAAATAGCCGTGTTATAAGTCAAATGGCAACATCTTTCATCTGAAATCCATATTCTAGAGCTATCTATGACAAATCATTTTACTATTTCATTAGAATTGCACTGTAATCTTGTTTTGCAAGAAGCTCGGGATATATTAGAAAGATTGCTAAAGAAGAAAGAGGCACATGTCAATGAGAAGAAGAAGATGATGAAATGCCACAACAGTTAAAGTTCCAAATGAATTTACATATGCAATTTTTTGCTTTTATAAGGAGTTCTTTTACTCTTGAACTTATTTTTCTTCCGAATTTTATTAACATCTTAGATCTATAAATTGACTCATCTCCATAAAGGGCCGAATGAAACCAAATTTCCATGTTCGGTTTTAAATTAAAAATGTTAAAAATAATGAGTTGTGGTCAAGTCATATTTCATATGAATAGTTTGCATATGTCTAGATATTGTTAATATCTCCATGTAGAAAAATAAACATAGCATTTCAAATATAAAATTTTAGTTACATAATTTATGAGTTGAATATAGATAGTAATTTCTCTGAATTTAGGAAAAAATAACATACTTAAAAACTACATAACGATGTACTAAAACTGTAATACTTAAAATATTTTGGAAATAGTTATTGCCATACAACTCATTGGTTTTGTTTTAGGGCATCGCATATTAAATTTACCTTGAACAGTTGGGACATATTCAGAGTTGTGTAATTTAAAAATGATATTAGATATATACCAATCTCCATTTGATCATGCCCTTGTAGAGTTTAAATTTTAGTGGATAGTATGATTAGAAATTCAACACATGATGACATGCTTTTGTTTAATTGAATTCAAACTTAAGTAGTTCATTTATGACCTTTAGTTTTATTTGCGCTCGGTCTTTTATGATGAAAACGTAAATGGAATGCATTCTGTGAATGGCCCAACGGTTATGTTTGACAAAAATATTATAGAAATAGTACTTAGTAAGTAGTTAATTATACGTCCTAATAAAAATATATATGTATAAAATTTAATCACCCCTCAGGACTTAAAACGTTGAAAACTATATTCAAAATGTTTTAACAACTTGAATGTTTCTTTTTTAACAAACGGGAAAAAATATACGTTGAAAATAAACACAGAAAAGAATAAGATTAAGATATAGAGAACTTACTTTTACCATTGATACATATTGACCTGAACACAAAAGTTGAAGTGTAAAATATCTGAACAATAATCCTGGCGTTCTATTTGCTTTGGCAGTGTTGAAAACCCCAAAGGAAATTGGAGAATGGACACCGATCAATTTTATATGTGAAAAATGTGGGATAAAACCATGGGAATCTTGAGTGAATTATAAGTTTTCTTATCATAGCCTTTCACTTTCCATTTAACCAATGTAATGTCACAAGGATAATTTTTGAAACGGTGGAAAAATGATTTGAGTCCTGAAACATAATTCCTCTTCATGGACTTCGGATTTGGTGTTGCCGCTATCTTCTCTATTAGCCAACGGTTGGATATATTATTAACTGTTACAAGGACACAACCTTTCAGAAAAGCCACTTACTTTTCTTCTTCATAATTAATAAGGACATTTTAGTAATTCAACTTTTAACTTTTGGGGTTCCCATTTTTATAATAATATAGATTACCCCGAATATCTGTTTACAAAATATTACATGCCAACAAATGAATTACATAAATGAAATAGAAAACTAAGAAGTTATTCTATAGACAAATCAGGGTCTAGGTGAATCAAAGTTCCATAAGGGTCTCAAGAACCCCGGACAATGCTTACACCTAGACTTAGTAGCCAAGCATTGAACCAGTGCAGTGTGAAAAACCAGCCTTAGTATGCCAGAGTTCCAAGGGTTCTCAAGAGGATCCCAAGGCAGTACACATACTAGAGGGGGCAGAACTTATTAACTAAGAGTAGAGTGAAAGTGCAGGACACATGTTTGAAAGAAGTTTATTAATGACTGGACTTAAAGGTTTGTTTTGAAAGCAATTAGTAAAGCAATATAGGTTGTTTGAAAGAAGTTGGAGTAGTAAATAGAGTTCAAACACTTCAGGATAAGACGACACACAACAAGTTCACAAAATCTAAATGTATTCAGTAATCACACATGGGTTAAGGGGTTTGGGGATACACAGACATTACCTGCAGACACATGACCCCAGCATGAGTATTAGGACTGATATGGACATGCTCAAAGATAGCTTGACACTGGCATAATCACAAACCAGTCATGAGGAACATAAGAACTTAGAGGGGAATAGGGATTTGGGATTCACAAAATGGTAAGTGCACAGTAGGTAAAGGAAAATAATTGTCTAGACATGCTTGAATCACACAAGGGAATACATGAGCTTAAAGGGAGGGGAGTCATACTAGCATGTTTAACTACAAACTCCACAACAAAACCATAAGTAAAAGCATGCTAGAAATAAAAGAAACTGAAACAAGAAAAGAAACATGTTGTTGTTGTGGCTGTAAATTAAACTAGGACATACTAGTGAAGATAGAAGTAAGCAGAATGAAAGAACCAAAGAGAACAGATGATTAGCCTTGGCTTGCAGCCGGCTAATAGTAATATAATAACACAGAGATTTTAAATAAGATAGGAGTTTTTTTGGAAGCCAAGTGTGTCTTGTTTGTGAAAGACTTAGGGTATTTATAGTTGAAAGTATGCAGTGGAGTAAGGTAAAAAAACATAGTAGTATACTAATTTAAGAACTCAAAATTAACCACTTAGAGAATCAAGGAAGTACTTCCTTGAGTTAGGGGAATCAAGGTCAAACGGAAAGATTCGGTACCATATAAGGAGGAAAGGAGGAATCAGTGCATAATTAAACAAGGAAAGGAGCCAGAGTCCATTAGGCATAAAGTAATCGATTAAGACCAAATTTAGAAAGACCCAATTAAGGAAAGACTAAGTAAAACCAAGTATCATAGTGAATAAGGTAATAAAATCAGTGAATTCAAACAGACGAGTAGAATTCTAGGGCCTTGAAGGAAAATCTTTCAATTACCAACAATTAAAGAAAATCAGAATCAATTATGAGGGGTCATGATTCTGCGTGTTTCAACATATAAATAGAGACGAATAAATAGAAGTAACAAACAAAACCAGGTCAATTATATAGGCAGAAAGAAATAAGAGATAAGCAAAAACAGTCATATAGAGGTGATGTAAGTAGGTTGGAGATTCAACAGAACATATTTGAAGCATGGTGACCATGAGAGATTAAAAAGACCAAAGAAAATCAGGCTAACACGCAGAGCTAAGGCAAAGAAAATCATGCCAACACATGGAACCAAAAGTGGAGAAAATCATGCTAACACACAGAAGAAAGTAAAGGGAATCATGCTAACATACATAAACAAGTAAAGAAAAATCTTTAACACAAGTAAAGAGAATCATGCTGACACACAGAACAAGTAAAGGAAAATCTTTAAAAATTAGAGCCTTTTAACATAGTCAAGTTAAAAAGCAGTAGGAACATAAACTCCGTCAAATTAAACAAGGAAAAAAGGTTTAATCATGAAGAAATCGGTTGAAACATGTATAGAAAGAATTCCGAAGAAACTCTAGTTTTCAAAAAAAGTAAAAACGGTTTAGAGTAGAGGATCTTTCAGAAGAAAGCTCGAAAATAAGCAAATCATGAAGGAAACAGGTTTAAAGCATGAAAATAACAAAGATCTGAGAGATCCAGAAGAGAGTTAGGGTTTCAAAAGGAAACCTAGGTAGAAATCGAAAAAACCTGTTGTAACTTCACGAATCATAACACACATGGTGTGATTTTGCCCGAAATCACACAAGAGAAGCCTCGAGCAACAGAATCAAAAACCCTAGGTCTGAATCGACATGGCCCAGGACCCTTGAATGCCTTAGAGATGATGAGCAAGGTGATGAGAGTGACCATTGGAGGCTTGGGGTTTGAGAGATAGTCGCCGGAGATGACCGGAGAAGGAGGTGAGTGGAGGAGTCTAGGGTTATGTTTGAGAGAAGAGTGGAGATGAGAGAGCATCTAAAGGCGGCGCCTTTGGAAAAGTGACTTAGGGCAAGGGGTCGTTTGAAAATTAAAAAGGAAAGGAATTATTTGGACGGTTGATCTGGGAGATCAACGGTCAAGATTAAAACGGGTAGGTGGGTTCCGGGTTTGGGTAAGGATTAATAGGGTATGGGTCGGGTGATTTGGGTGTGAAATTGGGCTGGAAAGGGGTCTAATTTTGGCTATAATTGAAAGCCAAATTTGGTTATTATTTAAATAGCCAATTTTCCCCTATTTAATTTATAAAAAATAGTAGGTAATTTCTGGAAAATAAATTAAGATATAAAAATAATTTAAAATATATAATTAATAATTTAAAAATACATGATCCAATTTTATGCATATAAACATAATTATATCTAAAAATAGGCTAACATTGCAATTATATGCAATTTAGCTTTAAAAATACCAAATGTAATTGTAAAAAATACATAAAAATTATATTAGCCATATTTTGGCATATATATAGAAATTAAGTAAAATAAATTATCAAAACGATAATTTTGGAAATACTTATTGGGATTTATGGATAAAAGGAGAGAAAATAAATCAATTTAAACCCTTAAAATTATGGAAAAAATAATAAAAACCTTGGGCATGCTTATGTATGCATATATATACCATTTTGAAGTCTTTTATGCATATTCAAAACATATAGGAATAAATTGGGTATCAACAGCTACCCTTCTTTATTCGGGAAGGATGAAAGAGTTTTCGGGTAAAGAAATGATGGCCAATTTTGACCGAATGGGATGTTTTAAAAGACAGAGGCCAAGCTCCGATTTTCAAGTTGCCTACATATCCCTGGTTTTATAGGAATTAGTCCATGTGTAGTTCTGGATTCACCTGCAGAGTATGCCAATGAAACTACTACAAGAACGAACACGAGATATGGAAGCGGCTATGATCGGGACAGTTGGAGGGTACTGGAGCGAGATCACTC
This sequence comes from Nicotiana tabacum, assembly GCF_000715075.1. NCBI lineage: Eukaryota > Viridiplantae > Streptophyta > Magnoliopsida > Solanales > Solanaceae > Nicotiana > Nicotiana tabacum. The sequence goes on along the minus strand of NC_134087.1, from coordinate 109,904,817 downwards.
TTGCTAGGATAGCGGTTGCTTACTGGTTACCTGCAGATAAAAGATGCCACAATCGTATTTGTGAAAATTTAAACATGATGCAAAATCCCTTTGGACCATGAAGGTTGTCTTCGGACGGTTAAAAATGACGTTCTTAGACCATGACGTCCTGGGCCATGAATTGTTTTAATGAGGGATTTACAGGGCATGAAATGATGTTCTTGGGCCATGAAAATGGTGCCTCCGAACCATGACTCCTTTGAATAATGATATGCAAAGTTCAGAGATCCTCAGGCCATGTCGTGGTATCTTCAGGCTATGAGGATGGTGCCTTTAGACTATGACTCCTTTGGACAGATTGGTGATATTTCAGCCGATGATATGCAATAATATGATGTAACAAGACAAGGTTTAGTCTTGGGAAGCAGAGGGCAGAGCTCAGCCCAATTATAAAGTAGGTAGATAGTAGTAGAAAATAGAGCAATATTGGTGCAAGGAGGGACAATGCTTAGTCCCATGCGAGTGGGGAGGCAAGGATTAGCCTTATGCAAATACGGAGTCATGGCTTAGACTCATGCAGTTATGGAGGCAAGGATCAGCCTCATGCAAATATGGAGTCAGGGGTTAGACTAATGCAAGATTGGAGACAGAGCTTAGTCTCAAGCAGAGAGAAGACATCGCTTAGCCTTATGCAAATATGAAGGTAGAGCTTAACCTCATGCAAGATTCGGGACGGGGCTTAGTCCCATGAAAATGGAAGGCAATGCTTAGCCTTATGTATATATGGAGGCAAGGCTTAGCCTCATGCAAGATTCGGGACAGGGCTTAGTCCCATGCAAAATGGAAGGCAATGCTTAGCCGTATGCAAAATAGAGGCAGGGCTTAGCCTCATGCAAAATGGAAGGCAATGCTTAGCCGTATGCAAAATGGAGGCAGGGCTTAGCCTCATGCAAATATGGAGGTAGAGCTTAACCTCATGCAAGATTCGGGACAAGGCTTAGTCCCATGCAAAATAGAAGGCAATTCTTAGCCTTATGCAAAATGGAGGCAAGGCTTAGCCTCATGCAAATATGGAGGTAGAGCTTAACCTCATGCAAGATTCGGGACAAGGCTTGGTCCCATGAAAATATGGAGTCAAGGATTAGACTCATGCAAATGTGGAGTCAAGGATTAGACTCATGCAAATATGGAGTCAGGGCTTAGACTCATGCAAATATGGAGTCAAAGATTAGACTCATGCAAATATGGAGTCAGGGCTTAGACTCATGCAAATGTGGAGTCAAAGCTTAGACTCAAGCAAATATGGAGTCAGGGTTTAGACTCATGCAAATATAGAGTCAGCGCTTAGACTCATGAAAATATGGAGTCAAGGATTAGAATCATGCAAATATGGAGTCAGGGCTTAGACTCATGCAAATATGGAGTCAAGGATTAGACTCGTGCAAATATGGAGTCAAGGCTTATACTCATGCAAATATGGAGTCAGGGGTTAGACTCATGTAGAATTCGGGACAAGGCTTAGTCCCATGCGAATGTGGAGTCATAGATTAGACTCACACAGAGAGAAAATAGCAGATAAGGGTAGAGTGTATCTTAGCTAGGATAAGTTCAGCGTCTAACGGCCGGATGGATGGTGAATATGCTTTGTGTACGAATGCTATCGTCAGATGTGTTTGCGTTCAAAGAAAAGTCGTGAGTTTCATGAGGGAAGGTTGGTTCTTGCTTCGTTTGCCTACCGTGCTTTGCTCCGCTCTGGAAGCCCCCTTCGAGTTCCCCTAGGTAGCACCTGACTGTTATGAAAAATAGAGTTTTCAAAAATTTGCATTCATTGATAAAAATGGAATTATTTTAGAAGCGTATTGATATGTCAAGTAAATTTTGATGAACTAGCGACTGTGACACATTTCAAAGGCATTGCAGCTCTCTTATGTTGGAATTTTGAGGGTCCTCCTCAAAATTCTGCCCCAGTTTGGTAGATGATTTTTAACCGTTTGCGGATGACGGACCTTGCTGAATCTTCTTCCTTCTCAAAATTCTGCCCCAGTTTTTGACTGATGACTGACCGTCTGACATATATTGGCGTTGACTGGACTTGCTCCAGAATTTTGAGGGTCCTCCTCAAAATTCTGCCCCAGTTTCTGCTCTTGGGGGAAATGAAAATTTTATTATGATATGACCGAACCCATAAGGCTGCCTACATATCCTCTCTTAAACGGGAATCAGGTCAAGCGTAGTTCAATTACATCAAGTGAGGAAATGTAAAACATTTAAGCATAGTATCTCTTGACTGCGTCTGTATTGATTGGTTTTGGTCAGATTTCTCCATCTATTTCTGCAAGTATGAGTGCTCCTCCTGTCAGTACTCTGTGAACCATGTACGAACCTTGCCAGTTGCGAGAGAATTTCCCTTTGGCTTCATCTTGATGCAGGAAGATTTTCTTCAATACCAGCTACCGTGGTGCGAACTGTCTCAGTTTGAACTTTCTGAGTTTCTATTTACTGGCGGACACATTGGATTAGTAGGCAACTTGTGAGCCTCTATGGAAGTGCTCAAACCGATCATGTCATCATATAACCATGCAAAAATGTCCTCATATTCTTTTAGGAAACGAATGTACTCTTCCTTCTCTATCGGTGACTAGTGAATGCTGATGTAGGTCTCTTTGACGGTCTTGGTGTCTCCCAAATTTACTGCTTCAGTCTCGTCCAGATTGGACTTAGGCTTATTTTCAAAATTTTCAACCTCCCGGATGATTTCCTCGGGTACCTCGTCTTCTTCCTCTGAGTCATTATTCTCTTGCTGCGTTGCCTCATTACATGTCACAGTCACTGGTTCATCAGCAAAAGTAATAATAACATTGTGGAAAGAAAAAGTGTAAAGATAGTAGTGAATAATAAAGAGCAAATGCATTTGATTAAAACTTGAAAAATTGTTCAGACAAAGCACAGCTCGATGAATCAAGCATTTATTTTGAAACAAGTAAAGATTAAAATGAAACTACAGGAAATTTTAAATGCCTAAAATGGCCATAGAAATAAATTCTGCCAAGCTACCCAGGGACTCGGCGGGCTCAGGATGGTGTGGCGGTCTAGTTTCTGAGAATAGCTCCCATTGCCACAGTCTGAATAGTGAGGCCTTCTTCCTCCTCCTCCTCAATTATGGCACTGCAGTCCATATCCTCATCTTCCAAGAACAAATCCTTCAGCCCAACTAGTGCTTCTTCTTCGACAGTTCCTCATATTGTGTCTGCCTGATGGAAAGCCTGTTCCAAACGGGGTATCGATTGCTGAAGAGGGTAATACGGTCCACGCCATGGAGATGACAATTCCCTGTACTCCTACCGTGTATACTGGTATCCGAGCCCAAAAGTGGTTCCATGATTTTTCAGTCGTATCGGTTTGGTGATACCCTGGAGGTTCTTTCCTAACCCTTTGCTGGTTTCATATCCGGACCATGCCAGTATGCTTTCTATTTTGTTACTCCATACTTATCGTTCTTGACAACATTTACCCATTCAATGTGATGATAAGTTTCCCCTCCTAGCCTCCTTCTATGTCCGATGGCCGGGATGGTTTGACTAGTGTAGATGGGGTTACTTCCATCTCCGTGAATGATTACCTCCTGGCGGTTCCATTCAAACTTCACGGCTTGATGTAGTGTGGAAGGCACGGCTCCAGCAGCATGGATCCATAGCCGGCCCAACAGAATATTATATGAGGCTGGTATGTCAAGCACCTGAAATTCAACGTCAAACCAAATTGGCCCCATCTGCAAGCAAAGGTTGATTTCCCCGATCATGGCCCTCTGGGACCCATCGAAAGCCTTCACATTCATGCTTCCTACCAGTATCTTGTGGGAAACCTTTGTCCAACCTCTTCGGAGTGTCCAATGGACAAATATTTAGGCTTGAACCCCCATCAACCAGGACCCTGGCAATGAACTTGTCTTCAAATTGCACTGTGATATGCAATGCTCGATTGTGATTCAAACCCTCGGGCGGTAGCTCATCTTCATGGAAGATAATCTTATGGCTCTCCAGCACTTGCCCTACCATGTTGGCCATTTCTCCACCAGTGATGTTATTGGGTACATAAGCCTCACCCAGTACTTTTATCAAAGAATTCTTGTGTGCTTCTAAATTCTGCGATAGTGACAGGATAGATATCTGCGCAGGGACTTTGTTCATATGGTCAACGACAGAGTATTCTTTTGCCTGCACTTTCCTCCACAGGTCATCTGGCCAGGTCTCAATGATAGGCTACCTAGTAGTGGCCTCCTTACTTGAACCTCCCTGGTGTTCAGGTGTATAGACTCTTCTAGTTCTAGTCATTCCTTGTGCGGCGTCAGATTCCTCTATCATAGTCTTCCCTTTGCCGAACCTCGGCAACATAATCCTAGGGTATTGCTTTTTAGTTTAATGGGGGTGTGGTTGACACCGTCACAGTAAAAGGTGTGACCACTTCTACTTCAAATGGAGAGGAGGTGGCTGCGGGCGGAGCTACTTCTACCTCGAATGGAACTGATGTAGTTACCTCAACATCAATAGGTTCCTGAGTCTGAACCACAATAGGAATAAGTGTGACTACAATCTTAAAGTCATCGCTGTGAGCATGTGATTTTTGCCCCGTACAAAAACACTCCTATAAAATCCCAAGAAAAATAGATTTTTTGTTAATTATTGGCCATTTTAGGATTTTCTGTAGAATTATTTGTATTTTTCTGTGCATGTTTAATTTATTTAAATCATGAAAAATACTAAAAATGTCATGCATTGCATTTAGGATTTATTTTTAAATTTTTTAAAATTAATCAGAAATTATTTGTTTTATAAAATTTCAAAATCACAAAAATAGCTCATTTTACATTGCTTATCTTTTCATTCTTAGTTTATTGATTTTTTCTTTTTAATATTGAGTTAAGTGATGTTTAAAATTTTTATAATTAATTAATTAGTTTAATTTCACATTTTTGGTAATTTAGGATTTTTAATTGTTAGGATTTTTTTTAAAAAAAAGAAAAAGGAAAAAGAAAGAAAAGAAAAGAATTTGAAAATGAAAAGAGGGTATTAATTTTTGGAATTGGGTCTCCAAATCAGACCATATTTTGTCCCAACCCCAGCCAAATCCACCCCAAAACCCAAGCCCAACACCATTTAACCCGGTCCACCCGTATAACTCCAAAACGACACCGTTTCGTTCCAACTTGATCTCAACCGTTGGATTTTATCCATCCAACAACCCGGAACTAATTAGTCTTTATTGATATAACTGTCCGAACTGAGGTCAACCCCCCCTCCAAGATTGAAATTCATCTCATTTTTGTCGCGACCCAAATTCCGGTCGTGATGGCGTCCAACACACTACTAGGCAAGCCCGACCATTATTCAACACCTAACCCAATTTATCAAAAATAGCGGAAAGAAATATCAATTAAGCAAGATTAAAGTACTGAAGATTTTAACAAAATACACAATATAATCTCACTAGGACCCGATGTCACGAATCTGAGCCTCTAGAATACAGAATATCATCCTAATACACGGTATATCCAAAGTCCGATAATGTGGAAATAAAGAGATAGGATAGGAGGGAGAAGATCAATGGTTGCGAACGCCGTGCAGCTACCTCGATACTCCCAGAGGCTGGATCTGCTGATCAACTGGATCTACTAAGCCTGAGACTACCCTGGATCTGCACACAAGGTGCAGGGAGTAAAGTGAGTACTCCGACCTAGTGAGTAATAAAAGTAACTACAATCCGAAGATAAGAAAATCCAGTAAATACACAAAGTAAGCTACAATCCGAATATACAACAACATATGAAACTGAGCAGCTAAACACCAGTATAAATACAAATACATGAATGCAATGCAATGCATATGATGGTACATTCCAGTACCCACTGCGGCGTGCAGTCCGAGCCATCCATATTTATTTATCGTCGATGACGCTCACTGGGGGTGTGTACAGACTCCGGAGGGGCTCCTACAGCCCAAACGCAATATCTTGGTCAGTCATTGTTACCTGACCGGTCAACCATTGTTACCTGACCAATTTATATCATACAGTGCCATTATTACCACTGTTCAAGTATATCATCCAGTGTCATTGTTACCACTATTTCAAGTATATCACACAGTGTCATTGTTACCACTGTTTCAAGTATATCACACAGTGTCATTGTTACCACTGTTTCAAGTATATCACACAGTGTCATTGTTACCACTGTTTCAAGTCACTTTATAATCAATCCAGAAAATAATATAATAAGCCCCTTGGGAATTTACAAAATAGAAGTTCCCAACCCGGAATATATTTAAAAATATCATTTAAGTTTTCAACACTTAGAATTATGGTTGAGTTTGCAAAACAACATTTAAAACCTTGGACTGAAATTAAATGATATGCAAATCATGCTAAGCAGTAATATCAATCCTCGAAGGATTTTACAAATCGGCACAAGGCCCCAAACATGGCATCAAGCCCAGTAATATCAATGAAGTATGCGTATCAATCACTAGTATAGTATAAACATCACACGGGATGGACCAAGTCACAATCCCCAATAGTATCCGACCCCGCACTCGCCATGGAGTGCGTGTCACTCCTCAATATAGCGTTACGATGTGAAAGTCCGGGGTTTCAAACCCTCAGAACAGCATTTACATCTATTACTCACCTCAAGATGGCCAAAAGTCTACTCCGCGATGCCCTTTCCTTTCGAATCGACCTCCTCGCGCGTCGAATCTTGCCAAAACCACAAGGAATATATTACAATAGGCTAAGGGAATATAACCCAATCGAAAAGACTCGAAAAATATCGAAAATCACAAAATTTGCAAAAACCGAGCCCCGGGCCCACTTCTCGAAAAGTTATAAAGTCACATCACCGGATTCCTCGTCTCTTCACGAGTCGGTACATATAAAATTTACCAAAATCGGAGTTCATTTGACCCCTCAAATCACCAAATCTTATTTTCAAATCCCTAGGTCTAAATCCTCAATTTTTCTACAATTTTCATGCTCAAATCCATACATAATTGATGTACTTAACTCAAAATAGGTGGGGATAACTTACCTTCACATTGATGATGAAAATCCCCTCTTGAAGCTCCCCAAAAATCGTCCATACTTTGAAGAAATGAAGAAAAGTGAGCTAAATCCGTGTATAAAAGAATCTGCCTGTGCTTCGTCGAGTTGTACCTTGCACTTGTGCTATACAAGTTGTACATCCTATTAAAATTGTTCCTTGTTGGATACCTTCTGTTTAAACACCCATAACGTCTTGTATAAATATCAAAATGACAAACGTTTTAAAGATTTAGAAACTAGACTCAAAGATCTTTAATTTGATAGGTTGTACACCATATAACTCTTTATATATCCCGAGATATGAGCTTCTAAATTGCATCGTAAATTCTGCCAAAATTGCTCCAACAGCCCTTTTCGATCCATCGTAACTTTCTGAGATGATATCCAAATCGTGAATGGTTTAACTTTCCGAAAACTAGAATGTCTGGGCTACAACTTTCATGTTTTGCACGTTTTCTGATTTTTATAGATTACAAGATATGAGGTTCCAAACTGGACTACTCGCACCTAAAATTTTCTGGGCACAGCAGAATTTTCTGCAATTTTCTGCAATTTTTTCCCAAGTCCGAAATCACTCCGAGACACCTCCGAAACACTCCCGAGCCCTCGGGGCTCCAAACCAAATATGAACACTAACTCTAAAACATCACACAAACTTGCTCGAGCGATCAAATCGCCAAAATAACATCAAAATCAATGATTTGAGCCTTAAATCCAAGAATTCTTTCAAATTTCATAAACTTTCAAATTTTTCAATTTAAGGCCGAAACCCGTCAAACAACGTCCGTTTGTAACCAAACTTTACAGGAAGCGCTTAACCAACATATATGACCTGTACCGGGAGTCGGAACCAAAATACGAGCCCGATACCATTACTTTCTGATCAAATTTCATTTTCATTTTCCTTAAACATTTTCAGAAAATAATTTCACGAAAAAATTCATTTCTCGGGCCTGGGACCTCGGAATTTGATTCCGGAAACACGTTCAACTCCCATATTTTCTATGGACCTTTCGAGACAGAAAAATCACGGGTCCGGGTCCGTTTACCAAAAATGTTGACCAAAGTCAACTTTAACAATATTAAATATAAAAAAATTTCAAATTTTTCTCATAATTCATATATTTCAACACAAAGATATTCCGGACAAACTCCTAAGTTACAAATAACCTAACGAAGCTATCCAAACCATAAAATTCGCATTTCGAATCCGATATCAAAATTTCCACTTCCGGTCAAATTTTCTCAAAAACCTTCAATTTTCCATCTTTAGCCGAACGACTCCAAAATGACCTACGGACCTCCGAATTCACTTCCGATCGCGCTCCCAAATCCAGAATCACCATACGGAGCTACTCCCAGTTTTGGAATCCCAAACGGACATCAATAACACTGAAATACATTTTAAACCAAACTGATGCAATTTCTTCTAAAATACTATCTTCCACAATAGGCGCCAAAATGCTCCCGGGTTATCCAAAACCCAATCCGGGCATACGCCCAAGTCCGAAATCATCATATGAACCTGTTGGAACCTTCGGATCCCAATTCCGAGGTCGTTTACTCAAAATTCCAATCCTAGTTTATTTCTTCAATTTTAAGCTTTCAAAATGAGAATTTCCATTTAGATTTGACTCCAAACTTCCTGAATTTTAATTCTGACCATACACACAAGTCAATATACCTGAGATGAAGCTGCTCATGGCCTCAAACTGCTGAATGACGTGCCGGAACTCAAAACGACCGGTCGGGTCGTTACAATTTTGCTCTGTATATCACCCCAACCAACGAAACCCTAGCCGCCCTTCATTCCCTCACCACCTCCGCCGCAAACCACCCATCGAAAATCGCCTCACGGTGGTTTTGGTGGTCAAATCAGTCCCAAAATGATACCACAGACTCCCCTGCATCTCCCCATTCCAAATCTTCACTTCCCTTCCTTCGAATCAAACCCGTTTCATTTGAATCTTAAATCAAATATCTGGCCAAAAATTGAACCGTTCCAAATTATTTCAAATTTACACCCTATGATGCTTACCCCTATTTGAACCCCAAATAACCTTTAACCCCTTTCGAATCAGCCTTGAGTGCCTCGCATCTTAGATCTGGTGATTCAGAAGAACCCTAAAATTCCTCTTCTTTTTTTCTTGGTCTGCGGTTAGTCGAATGGACTTAAAACCTCCATTAGTCGACTGTTCTTGTTAAGAACAGACGATTAATGGTAGTCAAAGTCCATATCATATCTCAGGAAGTTTGGACAATGTTCATGTTTTGATCCAGTTTTGATTTCAATCGGGTAAATCCTTTTCTTTTTCTTTTTGATTGTTTAAATTTTGGTTTTGTTCCTTCTATGCATGTTTGATTTTTCTTTTATTTTTAGTAGCATGTTTAACTTTCTTCTGTTGTTTTCCCTCTTGTGACAGTTAGTTATTTTCTGACATTCGTTTCAATTAAAAGCATGCTTAATTCATTTAAGTTTAGGTTTGTTTAGGTTTTTGTTGAATTGATTGTTCATAGCTGCATTATTTTAGGCTAATAGCTGTTTTTTTATGTTTTTTTCTCTTGGTCACATGTTCATCTAATTTTAGTTTTAGATTGATTGTTTAATTAGTAACTATTCAAATTTCTATGCCAGAATTGCATTGATTCTATCTTGATTAAATGTTCTCTTTTTCCAGCTTTAAGTTTAGATTTTTGTGTTTGAATGATATGCTGGTTTAGTTTAGATTTTAGGTGTTCCGTATGATTGCTATAGTTAATTAGGAAGAAAAGTTTTAATAAAGATAGGCTGATTCATATTCAATTGACAATAGTTTTTTTTTTTATAAATTTCCACTGTTTTATTCACATTTGCTACATCTTTGGATTTGTTTCAAATTGTTTGCCCTGATGTAAAAATTAGTAAAGCTTTAGGGGCTCATTTGGACTAGAAAAGTTTAGGTAAAACCTGAAGTAAGTAATAACCTAAGGGGTAAAAAGGGGGTTTTACTTGGGCTGAAAATCAGATATTTTTAGGAAAGTGTACAGCTGTCCTAGCTATTTAAAATATATGCTGAAAATGGGACAGCTGTACCAAGGTTTTTTTAAAAAGGACTATACTATTATTCCTTAGGATAAGGAATATGCTAAAAGATGCTCCCCCTTAGGCATCCTATATATAGTTTCTATCCTTTTGAAAAAGACAGATTCTGATAGATATTTTCATAAGCAATTTTTCTGAAAAAGGTTTATCTTCTTCTCTGAAAAGTTCATACTCAAAACAGTTTGAAAATTCAAAATTTTTTCTCTGTCCTCACAAGTTTTGAAACCTGGTTTGAAGATAGAAGGTTCTTGGTCCATTAGCTGGTCTCTCTATTTTCAGTTGTTCATTTTTGGGGTCTGAAGTTCTGATTTTCTGGGGTTTGCTGTGCTGTATCTACTGCTGTTGTTCTGCTATTCTCTTTTGAATTCTCAGATATTTGCTCTTCTATTTTTTCTTTGCTAAACCCTCACTGTTCCAGGTACTACTTAGACTCTGTGTAGTTTCCTTGTGTTTGAGTTTATGAAAAAATGTCAAAATTTTTCAAATGGATGTGCAATGGATGAGTGTTCTTTGGATACTGTTTGATTTTTCTTTGACTTTGAATAGTACAATGGCAAGTGTGTTAACATGAGCAATGTGTGTTTATTTATGTCAAGCTCGTTTAGTAGTTTTGTATGCATTGCAATAGTATGAAAAAATGATATCAAAATTGAATACCAACAATCTTGATTCATAGTAAAACACACAGTCGAGAATATTGTTCATGCTTCTTTAAGTAACATTTTTCTTTTCCTCTATCTGATTTCCTTACTTAAAGACCTTCTTTCTTTTTTTTTTACTTGGTAATGAGCTATAACCTGTTGGTTCAGCCACTAGTTGGTTGGATCAATTGACTTAGAAGCTTTAAGGTAGGATTTACATGTTAACAAAAGAAGACGAGGCTTCTATGGACAATGCAGTCCCTTGGAATTACAACAGAGCAATTGTGACATACAAAGGGAAAGAAATTGTAGGGGAAGTAAATGAAACCAAACCATGCGAGAAATACCTCAATCTAGAAGAAGTGAATAATGCCACAAAGAAGCAATGCAAAGCTCGTTATTGATGTAAAGTTTGTCATTCAATACTAAGAGTTGTGTAATAATAGGACTGTCTAAGTGTCTGAATCTGAACTTACGTTTCATAGGCTGGGCTACAATTAATGCGCCTAAGTGTGTGTTCTTGGTAACTTTAAGGTATAATTCTGTGAGTAGCCTTCATTGAATTAAGATGTTTCTTGCTGTAATTTGAGAGATTTGAGTGTTTCGTTTGGACTTGGTTAAGGTTTAAGCCAAAGCAGCCTGTTGAAAGTCGCGTTTCGGCTGCCCTTTGTTTGAGTTCACTCTTTGCCTTTAGGGCCCAATTTCAGGCCCAAATGGCTTTTGAGCTCTTGTCCCATTTCCTTCAGCTTGATAAATGTTCTTTTGTTTAGAGTTGGGCTGGATTTGGCCCTATTAAGTCGTACCTTTGATTTTTTGTTGTATGCTCTCATGAACAAGTAATTATATATTTTGAGTCTAGTCATGAATATTTTATGATTGCAAACAAGATGTATCATGACTAGCCTTCAATTTTGTGATTGTAAATTCGAATCTCTTAATCCGGAAAAGAAGCTCTTTTGTAATTCATGATTTATGTATACCATGGTTTTAAAAAATGCAAAGAGGTGGATAGGCCCAGCCGGTGTCAATGCACAACTGAGCCCGCCTAGAATTTAAGCCCAACGTGGGCTGTTTGTCTCAGAATCCTTGATTGCATTTTAGGCTTCTGATTTCTAGGCCCTTCGTGAGCCCAATTTTCAGCTCTTAAAGCTGATTCGTAGTTGGCTGCTTCTAGCCCATTCCCCTTGCCCCAAAAAATAATTTTAAAACCTTTTCATGATTAGTTAGACTTTGTTAAATTAAGTCCTAAATAGGAACATACTAGGTGACCTTAATTAAATAAGTTTTCTTCTAAAAAGGAAAAATCATTTGAGGTGTGCCATGTTTTAAAACCTATAACATATGGCCCTCATGAACCTAATTAAAATTTGTGAATCTAAGGTGTGCCATGATAAACAAAATCCCTAAGTCCATGGCCCTCGTATAATTAGTAATAACTCTTTTAGATCGAGGTGTGCCATTATTTAATTTTGCATGGCCCTCGCAAACCTCTTATTAATTAGAACAATCGTTGTTTGCTTTAGGCCCGATTTTAGATTAGTATTGCGATTATATATATATTCGCGTAATGTAATTGCAAATTTAATTCTAAAAGTAACTCGAGGAAAAAGTTCGGGCAACTTCAACCAAATTTTTCCTAATAAAATAAACAAAGCATTATTAATTGTGGACACGTTCCCGTGACATGATTTTTGACGCGCCAAAAGAAAAGAGTATACGTACGCGTAACTCAATTATTTAATTACGAATAATCAAGTGACTAAAAGCGGTAAAAGATAAATGCACATAGGTCTTAAAAAAGTAATTAGACAACTTAAGCCAAGTATAAATCGTTGAGCGACCGTGCTAGAACCACGGAATCCAGGAATGCCTAACACCTTCTCCCGGGTTACAGAATTCTTTATCTAGAATTTTTGGTTCGCAGACCTTTAAAAAATAAAATTTTCCTCGATTTGGGATTTTAAAATAAATCGGTGACTTGGGACACCAAATAAGTTATTCCAAGTGGAGACTCTGAAAAATTAAATAAAATAATCCCTTATCGAATAATGTCACTTAAATTGGAAAAACTCCCTTATATACCTCCTCGGGTGGTAAAAATGAGGTGTGACAGCTCTGGCGACTCTACTGGGGATATCGAACTCATAATCTCTGGTTCAGGGTTCAAGAATTCGAGCTTGTTAATGTGATTTTATTTGGCTTTATTGTTGATATTACTGTATTTTGTGGACTTAATGTACTAGTTTCTATTTACTGCTTTGATATTACTTGAACTGTATTTAAATGCCTTCTTACGTCTCCCCTCTTAGTCTTCTGAAAATGGTGCACACGTTCACGTGACCCACTTTTTTGTATAAATTATACCAAATAGATCGAGGCTGGGCCAGCAATAAGGCCGGGTAGACTTTAGTGCTCCCGGTACGTTGCCCTCTCTTCGGCCCTAGTTGTCCGCTCGGGTAACCCAAGTCTAGACCATAAACCACAAGATTTTAACCTAGAATAACGTAACTTCATGCCAGATTCTTAATAGGAATGATTATTTGCATCACGTGCATTTGACCTTGGGGACTCAACACAGGGTTTGGGTCCGTCTAGGACATGTGTACCCAAAATAAAGACCATCCTAATGCATCCTACGTGCTATGTGAATATTTATCTATTTCGGCTTGCATGTTGACTGATTAGGAAAAGGAAATAAAGAGAAAAACCAAGAGTGAGGTAGGAGAGAGAATTTACCCGGTTTCTAAAAATTCCGGTATTTAAAAATATACCGAAACTCTGCCAAATTTTTGAAAAAAAAGGAAAAGAGAGAAAAAGGAAAGTGTATTTCAAAAGAGTGAGTCAAATATCATGTTTTTTATGTCATAACTGACCGAACTACGTAGGTCTGATTCTCACCGGATGTGGGATACGTAGGTAGCCTACATAAGGTTCGGCTTCCTTTTTACAAATAATAAAACAAAGTGTGGTTTAGGGCTTTGGTCAAAATAATAAGCCGACCCATCTTCGGTTGTATTTTAAGTCGTTTCTTACCAGATTAGCCTTAGATTATATTTCAATTGTCAAAAGGCTATTTTCGGGAGGAACGGGCAAGTCTGTCTAAAAGGAGTCTTTTCCAATTACATACTTACCCCCGGCCTCAAAATTTGTTTAGAATTGTGAAGGGGTCACGTTTGTAAAAATGACCATTTTTGTTAAAGTAGCAATAAAAGGGGTCTTTGTCCGTTGGTTTTCTTTAGAAAACTTGTTTTGCAAAAAGAGTCCACAAGAGTCAACCCTAACCTTAACCCTACACAGGTACAAATGAATACTGTCCAGGACTCATCGCAATCTATCATAGAATGGGCTCAGTTGCAGCTTCGCAGGTGATGGGATGATTTAGATGAAGATGGTCGGGGTTGGGTGAAAGAACAGTTGGGTTCCTTTGTAGACATCATGCACGTCAAACCCCGGGAGGATTTAGTCAAAGCCTTGATAACTTTTGGGATCCCGTCCACAATGTGTTCCATTTCTCAGATTTTAAGTTCACCCTCACTCTAGAAGAAATGGCCGGGTATATTTATTTTGGCCAAGAGTTAAGAAAGCAGCAACTCATATTCCCAAGGGCTCCCTCTGTGCACAAGTTCTTCGATCTTCTGAATATTAGCAAACAAATGAATAAGGCCCACATGAGAAAAGGATGTTGTTCTTTCTACTTCTTGTACTTTAGGTTCGGGCACTCATCCGGGTTTGAAACACATGAAAATGGGTTGAATAACAAACAAGACAAGAACATATGAAAAATTCATCGTCAGTTTGCCTTTATCGTGGCATTTCTAGAAGTCATGGTCTTTCCAAATACGGAGGGCACAATAGACACTCGTATGGCCAGAATCGCACAGATCCTCGTCACCAAAAAAGATCACACACTTGTACCGTTAGTGCTGGTAGACATTTACTGGGCATTAACCTTGTGCAAATCTGGGGCTCAATTCTTCGAGGGTTGCAATATTCTCCTTCAAATGTGGATGATGGAACACCTTCGCCATCATCCTAAGTTTATGAGATATGCTTCGAACAGGAACATTTTCATCAAAAAATTATAAGGAAAGGTTGGAAGACTACAAAATGCCAGAAGAAGTTGAAGTTTGGGTCTCCTATTTAAGAAATCTGAGAGCAAATCAAATTGAATGGACCATAGGATGGCTCCCGGTAACAGAAGTCATATACATGACAGCTTCAAAAGGCTACTTGATGATGATGGGATTGAGGAGTATCCAACCATATGCACCACAAAGAGTTCTGAGAAAACTTGGAAGATATCAGGTGATACCCGAAGATGCAGATCTAAGTACCCAAGTCGTTGAATTACACCCAGAAGCAACACTACCCAAGGCTTTAGTTCAACGGGATTGGAATGGTTGTCGGTATCTAAAAAGTGACACCCAGGTACCAGACCCAGCTAGGGGCAAAGCTGATCCCAATTATACTGTTTGGTTTGAAAGAAGGTTTTATGTGAACAATGAGTCAGAGCCCGAGCCTGAGCCCGAGAGGCCTGCCAAAAGGCCCATGTTCAAGCTTTTGATGACAAAAATCAGGAAAGGTTGGCCTGGAGAGAAAAAGAAAAGAAATATCAAGCTAGCATTCACGCTTTGCGAGAAGAGTTGAGGAATGTCACCTTCAACAATGATCTACAGGCTCGAGAGGCCGAGGGTGAAAGAAAAAGGCTGGTCCAAGAAAATGAAGCTCTTAGAGCCCAGGTTCGACAATTGAGAACAACAACCGAAAACCCAGGCAGAAGCAAAAAAGATGAAAGGCTCATCTACAACCTTACACAAAAGTTGCGTGATTGTGAAGATGATTTGCAGAAAACTGAGTCTGAGCTAGCAAAAGTATGAACAAAGTTGACTAAAAATGCAAAAGGACGTGCAACTTTCGTTCAATAGATGAAAGAAGGATATGAAAGAGGGTCACAGGTTGGGAAAAGGAGATTAGCAACCTCGAAAGTAAAATGGCCAAACAAGCCAAGAGCTTCAAAGCTGAGAGAGAACATTGCTACGCTTTGATGGCACAGCTAGAGGGAGACCTACAACATTTGCAAGAGCAGAATCATACCACCACCTAGGTCTTAGAGGTTAGATCCCGACAGATTGGGCATTTGTTGCAAGAAAATGGCATCATAAGGGAAATGGTCAGAAGAATCGCCGACTATATCATGATGAAATGCAGTGAGTGTGAGGAGCCAGGTCAATGTTCATCGCCACGGTAATGATCCTTGTCCGCCAGATAATGGAGGATCTCTATCGTCTCCAAGATGACATGGTGCGTAGGCCCGCTGCAAGACCAGTTGGTGTTCCTAGGACAAGGTTGGAGGCACTGATGTACTCTTGATTGTATTTCCTTTTTGCGAGTCTGTATTTTCAGTTCTAGAGTATGTTTCGAGTCTGTCTAAAGTTTTAAATTCCTAGAAAAAGTATGTTTCGAGTATTTTGCAATTCAGTAAAGTAGAAGTTTTATTAATAAAAAATTGGAAAACCCCAAAAATTGTTTCTTGAACTAAGAGATGATCTGATTCACGAGGCATCGTGATACATAGGCAATCCTCATCGGATTCCGTCATGATTTTATAAAATAACTCAAAAAAGAGGAAAAAAAAGAAGAGAGCAAAAGAAAAACCAATAGAAAAGCGAGAAAAGCAAGAAAAGAGAGGAAAGAAAAGAGAGGAAGACAGGAATAAGAGGAGAAGCATAAAAGAGCTAAAGTGGAAAGAAAGGAAAAGTGGAGAGATAAACAAAAGCCGGGATGAAATATGCAACCGTTGCGAAACATGTAGAAACACATTTAACTGTATAGGTGCATCACGCCTCAATATGTGATTACCTATGTGTTATTTGCTTCAAACTAATCGATTTGTTATGTACTGTTGAGTTTAGGTGGTTGGTTTTGTGGTAGTCTGACTTCACATCCGTACTTTACAAGATCAAAAGGAAATGTAGAAATGTCGTCGGAAAGTCACTTGCCAACAGTTCCTATCCCAGAGGATATCCCGATTTCAGCCGTCCCAACTTCAGAATCTGCAGCTGCTAAGGAAAACAGAATTCTGCGTCTCCGCATGATGGAAATGTGGGACGCCTGGTCCATCGACAAAGAACCACCGAGTGCGATACCTGGATTCCCTAAGCTAATTCCCAGGGCAGGGGGACCTCCAACGTCCTAATAAGTTAGCCCAATACCCCATTGGGATATCCTACCATCTCAGCCCACTTTGCTAGAACACCTTCTGAGGTTCGCCCCCAGGTGTTGATTTCAGGTGCGACCTCTAACATATTCACTACGCCACCTTGTTCGGCCACGACACAACCCACTTTGTCCAGGCCTAGTTGTGATCCATCATCTTTCACCTTCCAAGTACCATCCTTCCCACTGGAACCTACCCAGTTCACTACCAATTCTTACCCTCAGCCACCCCGGTACGAGCTTACTGCGGGATAAGAGAAAACCATAAAAAACCCTGAACAAGAGGAGATTACCCGAAAGATGAGAAGCATGGAGCAGAGTCTCAAAAATATATAGGGTTTGAGCGGGAAAAAGAGCATATCCTACGCTGACCTGTGTATGTTACCACACGTGCATTTACCCCTGGGTTTCAAAACCCCGAAGTTTGAAAAGTACGACGGGCATGGGGATGCCATAGCCCACCTCAAGAGGTACTGCAACCAATTGCAGGGAACAGGTGGAAAAGAGGAGCTTCTCATGGTTTATTTTGGAGAAAGCCCAGTTGGCAATTCTTCTGAATGGTACATGGATCAGGATATATCTCGTTGGCATATTTGAGATGACCTAGCTTGGTATTTTGTCAGGCAGTTTTAATATAACATCGACATAGCCCCTGATAGGAATTCGTTGTCAGATCTCAAGAAAAAGTCTTTGGAAAGCTTCCGAGAGTATGCTGTCAAATGGCGCGAACAAGGGGCCATAGTCAAGCCTCCAATGGATGAAATAGATATGGTTAGTGTTTTTCTTCAAGCCTAAGAGGCTGATTATTTTCAGAATATGATGTCTACGATGGGGAAACCATTTGCCGAGGCCATCCAAATTGGTGAAATGGTAGAAAATGGTTTAAAAACGAGGCGCATATTGAGTCAATCTGCTATAAGGGCTTCTCCCCATGCAATTCAAGGTGGGTCTGGAGGTGTAGAGAACCAAAAGAAGAAGGAAGAAGTGGCAATGGCAACTTCAAGTGCAAGAAAACCCCGTCCACCCAGAAATTACTTCTCTACAAGCACCTCACAACATTACTATCCCCATCAAGATGCGGCCTATGCTATGGCCCCTCAGCCATACGTGGTGATGAATGCCCAACCCTACGCTAGGCCACAACAACAATTTCATCAAAACCAAGCTCCATTTCCCAAAAATCAGCCTCCTCACCAAGCTCAGTATAATCCCAGACCTCCACAAAATAATTTCCCCTACAATGCCCGTGCCCGGGAGCCGCCCAGGAAAACAAACTTCACACCCATTGGTGAGTCATATTCTAGCCTTTTCCCCAAATTGGTCCAAATGGGTTTGTTACAACCCATACCCCTGAATAGGCAAAACCTAGAGTCACCTTCTTACCAACCCGGCACCCGATGTGCTTATCATTCTGGGGTGGAAGGGCACAACACTGAAAACTATTGGACTCTCAAAAGGGCGATTGAAAACTTGATAGAGCAAAAGAGGGTAGTGCTGAAAGATGAAGAGATACCCAATGTGACCAACAACCTATTGCCGTCTCACAACAACGGGCCGGTCATTGGAATGATTTGTGAAGATAAAGAGTTCGACCCAGCTCTAAAAGCCATCATTTCCATAGCCGATGTGGAAAAGAATCCAAAGGCTACCGCCAAAAAAGATAGGGGAGAAGAAGAGTAACTCCACTCCTCAAAGTGAAGAAAAGATTGTGGAAACCAAAACAGGGGCAGTGCCCCCTAAGACACCATTCTTTATATTCCCCGAGCTCACAGGAAAGCACAATTCCCTAAAAGGCTCGAGTTGAACAAGGGACTTAAGATGTATGTACCCAAAGAGACCTACGTGGTGCGAGGACCAGTAATTCCGCCCAGTTTGAGCGAGCCCGTGATCATTATCCGCACACTACAAAGGCCTATGAAAGACCCCAATGCAGTCCCTTGGAATTACAACAGAGCAATTGTGACATACAAAGGGAAAGAAATTGTAGGGGAAGTAAATGAAACCAAACCATGCGAGAAATACCTCAATCTAGAAGAAGTGAATAATGCCACAAAGAAGCAATGCAAAGCTCGTTATTGATGTAAAGTTTGTCATTCAATACTAAGAGTTGTGTAATAATAGGACTGTCTAAGTGTCTGAATCTGAACTTACGTTTCATAGGCTGGGCTGCAATAAATGCGCCTAAGTGTGTGTTCTTGGTATGTTTAAGGTATATTCTGTGAACAACCTTCATTGAATTAAGATGTTTCTTGCTGTAATTTTAGAGATTTGAGTGTTTGGTTTGGACTTGGTTAAGGTTTAATCCAAAGCAGCCTGTTGAAAGTCGCGTTTGGGCTGCCCTTTGTTTGAGTTCACTCTTTGTCTTTAGGGCACAATTTCAGGCCCAAATGGCTTTTGAGCTCATGTCCCATTTCCTTAAGCTTGATAAAAGTTCTTTTGTTTAAAGTTGGGCTGGATTTGGCCCTATTAAGCCGTGCCTTTGATTTCTTGTTGTATGCACTCATGAACAAGTTATTATATATTTTGAGTCTAGCCATGAATAGTTCATGCTTGCAAACAAGATGTATCGTGACTAGCCTTCAATTTTGTGATTGTAAATTCGAATCTCTTAATCCGGAAAAGAAGCTCTTTTGTAATTCATGATTTATGTATACCATGGTTTAAAAAAATGCAAAGAGGTGGATAGGCCCAGCCGGTGCCAATGCACAACTGGGCCCGCCTAGAATTTAAGCCCAACTGTCTCAGAATCCGTGATTGCATTTTAGTCTTCTGATTTCTAGGCCCTTCGTGAGCCCAATTTTCAGCTCTTAAAGCTGATTCGTAGCTGGCTGCTTCTGGCCCATTCTCCTTGCCCCAAAAAATAATTTTAAAACTTTTTCATGATTAGTTAGCCTTTGTTAAATTATGTCCTAAATAGGAACATCCTAGGTGACCTTAATTAAATAAGTGTTCTTCTAAAAAGGAAAAATCATTTGAGGTGTGCCATGTTTTAAAACCTATAACATATGGCCCTCATGACACTAATTAAAATTTGTGAATTTGAGGTGTGTCATGATAGACAAAATTCCTAAGTCCATGGCCCTCGTATAATTAGTAATAACTCTTTTAGATCGAGGTGTGCCATTATTTAATTTTTCTTGGCCCTCGCAAACCTCTTATTAATTTGAACAATCGTGGTTTTCTTTAGGCCTGATTTTAGATTAGTATTGCGATTATATATACGTTCGCGTAATGTAATTGCAAATTTAATTCTAAAAGTAACTCGAGGGATGCGTTCGCGCAACTTCAACCAAACTTTTCCTAATAAAATAAACAAAGCGTTATTAATTGTGGACACGTTCCCCTGACATGATTTTCGACGCGCCAAAAGAAAAGAGAATACGTACGCGTAACTCAATCCTTTAATTACGAATAATCAAGTGACTAAAAGCGGTAAAAGATAAATGCACATAGGTCCTAAAAAAGTAATTAGACAACTTAAGCCAAGTATAAATCTTTGAGCGACCGTGCTAGAACCACGGAATCCGGGAATGCCTAACACCTTCTTCTGGGTTAACAAAATTCCTTATCTAGAATTTCTGGTTCGCAGACCTTTAAAAAATAAAATTTTCCTCGATTTGGGATTTTAAAATAAACTAGTGACTTGGGACACCAAATAAATTAATTCAAGTGGCGACTCTGAAAAATAAAATAAAATAATCCCTTATCGAATAATGTCACTTAAATTGAAAAAACTCCCTTATATACCCCCTTGGGTGGTAAAAAGGAGGTGTGACAATCACCTTCTCGGATAAGCCCGATTGACCCTTCGGCTTCCCATTCTTCATTTGTTTCTATAACATGTACATCGTCACCTCTATGATCAGGAAGGGGATTGTTGCAGACATTAGGTGTGACTTTATTCGCTTGTATGACCTTGTTGTCAATGAGTGTCTGAATCTTATCTTTCAATGTTCGGCACTCAGCAGTGGTGTTCCCCTTCATGCCGAAGTGGTATGCACAGGTTTTGTTCGGATTGACCCATTGGGATGGATTTTCTAATGCCACAGCGGAAATAGGAGTGACGTAACCTGTGGCCTTTAACCTTTCATACAACTGGTCGATGGGCTCAGCAATGGCAGTGTATAGTCTGGGTGGCTTGCCGTCGAAATTGGGTCTTGGTCTTGGATAATTTTGGCGAGTTGGTGGTGATTGGAAGTGGGATGGTTGGAAATTATAGGTGTGATGGACAGCGTCTGGTTGAGAATATTTGGGAGATGAGGGTTGATATGTAGGTGGTGTTGCTTGGTATGTGGGTGGAGATGCTTGGTATATAAGTGGAGGTGTTTGATATGCGGGTGGAGGTGTTTGGTATGTGAGCGGAGTTTTTGGACCCTGACCACCATTACTGCCCCGACATCTCTCTTCTTCGATATACCACCACATTGGAGTGCCTTATTTGTGGCTTGCAGTGCCTCAAAATTTGTTACCATTCCGCTCTTGATTCCTTCCTCGATCCTTTTCCCGAGCTTGATGATGTTGGAGAATTTGTAATTTTTGATGACCATCAACCTCTCATAATATTGCGGATCCTGTGCTCTGACGAAGAATTTATTCATCTTTTCTTCGTCCAAAGTGGGCCTGACCTTGGCGGCTTCCGACCTCCAACGAGTAGCATATTCACGGAAAGTCTCAGTGGGCTTCTTCTTGAGATTCTGGATGTAGAAGACATCAGGTGCGTTTTCTATGTTGAACCTGAATCGGTCCATGAAATCTGATGCCATGCTTACCGAATTGGACCATTTCTTGGGGTTCTGGCTGATATACCAAGACAACGCGTCCCTAGTAAGACTCCTCATGAAGAGCTTCATCCGAATTTTTTCATCTTTTCCAACCCCGACCAACTTATCACAGTTAGTCCTTAGGTGAATCCTGGGATCACCTATACCATCGAACATTTCAAACTTAGGAGGTTATTACCCCTCTGGCAGTTCCACATCAAGCTATATACACAGATCTTCATAGTTTAAAACTTCTATTCCCCTATCGCCTTCGACACCTTGAGCCCGGCTTGTTAACTTCTTGAGTTCTTTAGCCATGTTCTTAATGAGCAGGTCCTTTTCAAAGGGTTCTGTTGCACAGGAGATTGGTTGGGTAGAATGTGGTATAGTTTTCACATATATGGGGTTGCTCTAACGGGTGCCAGAAACTTGGGTATAGTGATGGTTATTGGTGGAGTTTTATGGATCTGGAATGAGTGGAGGTGTATTTTGGGGAGTGTAGTAAGTGGTGGTTGGTGGGTATGGAATTGGTTGATGTTGTGGTTGAGTTGGTATCGGTAATGGACTGACATTTTGAGGTGGAGTTACGTATTGATTTGGTATGGTATGGTTGTGTGGCTGTTAGTTTTGAGGAGGTGTTGGGTTTTTTTGCGTTCTGTTGGTGGATATCAGGGACATTAAGAGTGAGTGACAAGTTAGCCAAATTGCGGAACTGCTCAAGTTCTCCTTCCAATTCTAGTATCTTTTGTTCAAGTCTCAAAAACAGGTCATTCGGGGCCGGAGTACTACGGCCATCGGAGGTCTCCGTGTTCTCAATGTTTTCCTTTCGAATTCCACTTAAGTCGTCCATCTTTGCTTTCCCTCTGCCTTTTGTGTTGCTTGGAGGAGGAAGAGGTGGAGGGCCTCTGGATCTGGTATGATATGCTGATAAGGCCAGTATGGATGAACCCACCTATGGGGATGGGGAAATAATAATAATAAAAAATAAGCAAAACAAAAAGGTAACAAGTTAGCGAGGATCCTGAAATGTTTGCAGTATTTAAACACGCGTGGTGCGAGATATAAATTCGTATCCTAATTTGGGAGCCTCGCTGTGCCTGAGGTAGGC
This sequence comes from Nicotiana tabacum, assembly GCF_000715075.1. Taxonomy (NCBI): domain Eukaryota; kingdom Viridiplantae; phylum Streptophyta; class Magnoliopsida; order Solanales; family Solanaceae; genus Nicotiana; species Nicotiana tabacum. Next base: position 109,881,939 of record NC_134087.1, on the reverse strand, counting down.
CTAGCGACAAATAAATTTGGAGAACTTAAAATGCCAATAAATGCTTCATTTCATAATATAAAAAGATGAATCCAAAACGACACAAACATAATAACAAAAACAAGTCACTACGGGCACTTGGCCTTATTACATTTTAAGAAAAGAAAGTAAATCTAACCTATTTGGTCCTCGAAGGAACTTCCCCAAATTCGATCTTCCGGACTCCATCAAACATATCTCCCAGCTCGGGCAGTCCCAGCAGCATGTAGGCTCGAGCCAGATGTCCTCCCTCGGCTCCTTCAACATTCTGACAGTTTTCAATCCTTTTTATGACTTTGCCCTCTAGTTCCACTATTGCTCGCTCCAGGTATTCCAGTTTTCTGTTGGAAGTGACTGCCATCTCTTTCCATTACTCGATCAACCTCACGTTTCTTAGAGTCGTGGACTCTCTTGTGCAGCCTGTTGTTTTTGACTTGGGCTTCAGCTTCCTCGTCTATGATTGTGTTCCCTCGACCAGTCCCCGGTGTCACCGCTCCTTTCAGATTGTCCTCCAACAATGTAGGGTAGAGGGGCTCGCACCCCGCGTGATATCTGTCTGGCTCGACAGTGCTTTTCTCCACAATGATTTTGCAGTTCCACATATGCTGAGCGTGGCACTTGTAAGGTATGTCGTATTGGAAATCTGCCATGAAATGACTCATCTTGACAACCCTTGGTACAACCTGCTTTCTGCCTGCTTGCCTCATAACTCGTATAGGAACATATGGATATATCCCTCTCAACCCGATCAATACCAAATACGGAGCATCCCTGGACCTGATAATGAACTTGTCCGTTGGAAACCATTCAACCATCCATTGCACCTGTTCCTCGGTCCGATTGTCGAAGAACTCTACCCATTCACTAGCACTTTTCGGCTGAGCAAATCTGTCCGGAATGTAGGTCATCTGCTTAGGGTGATGGAAAGCGATGTGGTCGTTCCAAGACCTTCGCGGAAATTCTTGGCGATAGCGACCCTTTTGGAAATGCTCCAACAACCATAACTGTAGCAGCAAGTTGCAACCTTCGAAATGTTGGACCCCTCTTTGACAGCGCTCCAGGGCCCTATAGATATCTGCTATGATCATGGGAACTATGGTATACGTCTTCCTATTAATCCCCTCCATTAGAGTTTTGGCGACCATGGCCAACCTGGTGTGGATTCCTCCCTTTTTCATTGGGAACACTATCATCCCTAGAAAGGACACGATAAACACGAACACTCTGCGGTGGATGTGACCTAGTGAAGTGAGGGTGATCTCATCATGATAAGTGCGTAAGGACTGCTGTGGCCATACCTCTCGTAGAGATATTTGAAAGGTATGTAGGAGTCCTTCAAGCACACTAAGTCGACATTCTTTTTCAGTCCCATGTAGGAGTTCTCTGCCTGTACGGTTTTCTAGTACCAAAAGCCCGGGACTGTCCTAAGCCAACCTGGCAAGTCCTCCTATTTCCTCTAGGAGCAGTGTCATTTCTATGTCTCTGAATCGAAACACGACTCTTTCACTATCCCAGAATAGGGTGGCAGCCTCGATCAGTTTCTTGTTTGGTTATATCTAGCAGGGAAGGCAAATTACCCAGGTACTTTTTCACATGCTTCTTGTCACTTGAGGAAAGATCTTCCCACCAATTTAGCAACAATGGAGGGATATTGCTAACCATAACGAATCTGGGGACTTCGTGCCTCATTTTCTGCAAAACAAAAGGGTTAGGCCTTACCCCCACTGGACTCGACTACTTATACATTTATGATCAACATACCGCTATTAGTCCTCCAAATTAATGCACAGAACGTGATTGTGTCCGTTGGTATTATGGAAAACTCGATGGACTTTGGATAAGGCTTATCTTCAAGGATCATTATATGGACAACATAATTGATCCAACTAGGTTTGACCATGATGCATGCAGAATTTAAACAGAGTAAGGTTTGTATGGGGTTTTAGACTGGTACCCTCAAGCGGACAACTTGAGGGGGAAGGCACAGAACTATCGACTGCACCGCTGATCGACTGGTTTTACCGCAAATAAGAAGGCACAGAACTGTCGACTGCACCGCTTATCGACTGATTTTACCGCAAATAAGCCTTTTCGAATTTAAGGGTAACAAATAGGAAGAGCGCACCAACTCATTAAAGTGTTGCTATAGGATTTGAGATGCACGAGTGGAATATGATGTGGAGCATGATTTATGCAGCAACTAATAACATGTAGGCAAGTTTTTTCACGTAGGAAAAATAAATACAACATTTAAATAATTGAAAAGATAGTTACATAAAAAAGGAAAACAAAGAGACAAGTCAGTTTTCAGGGTAATAAAGGAATCATAAACTCTTGAAAAAAAAAACAAAATAGACAACTAAATCCAGATAAGGGAGCAGGGTATGGGATAAACATGCTTGGACTAATTTGTAAAAACAAGTTCATTATGGTAAGAGCCTAAAGATATCCCCAGTGGAGTTGCCATGCTGTCACGCCCCCTTTTTCCTATCCTCGCGGAGGGAGGTCTGGGTTTTGACATTCATGGGGGTGCAATGACTCGTTTCCTTTTGGGAATTGGGTATTTGAAGAGTCGCCACCTAACGGATTATGGTGCGTTAGGGCACCTAGAGCAAATAACTCTTGGGTTGGTTTGCATTACCAGAGATTAGGGTAAGGGCTCGAAATAACCTCGAGGGGAAGGTGTTAGGCACCCCTCTTGGTCCACAACTGTAGGTCTCGACCGAACTTATATTTACAAATTAGTCCATATAAACAAGTAAGTTGTAAATCTCATTGAACAAGTCAAGCAATGAAATAAAGGTTTGAACAAATTATACAAACAAAGTTTTAAATAAGGAGACGATTCCTATTGCGTGCTGCTACACGTCCCTTCTTAATAGTCCCGGAGGGAGTTGGGAACTCTACCTATAGGTCATTCTAGACGTACCCCTAAGGTTTTTAAAGGCAAAACTCTAAGGCGACAATCAAAAAGCATCTAGGACTTTCACATAATGAGAGCAAGTAAAAGGCTCATAATTTCCTCCGCAAACAAGCATGCATGCAGCACAACTCAACCACAAGTAAGGTCTTTAGTAATTAAAGTCCTAAAGCAGGATTTTTAAGTGATTATGCAGAAATAGACCACTTTCAGATACATAAGTCATAACATTATTATATGCCTAGGACCTCCTCTTTAAAAACTTGTTAGAATTCAGAGACGTCGAGTGACAGAAATAGCTTCAGAGAGATGCAAGTTTTGAAAATGCCCTAAGGCTTGCCTATATTCAGAACTGTGTCTATGTTAATGCAGAAACATACAAGTTTTCGAAATGGAACCTTTCAATACCTATAGGCAGAATATCTAACGGGATTAAAGCAATTATGAAAGGAACAATTTTAGAGAGTTATCGCTTGACAAGGCCAGTTTTAAGAAGTAAACTAGGTGAGATAAAATCGACTCATTAGGCTAATTAGATTATCAGACATAATTGCGAGTAGAAGTCCCTATAGACATGATATCTAGGCGTGTAACTAGTCTTAGACAATTTGCAATAACTTATTGAATCGGAATTATGTCTTATAGGCATGGTATCTATACTTGAATTGATTTACCACATGATGGCTTGGAACCTGGAAACATGATTTCTTGCATGACAAATGCATGATTTATGAACATGGTTTAATCTGATGCAAATGACATTAAAAGTGAAACCCTATAGACATGACGTCTATTATGCAAAATGAAATCAGATCCAACAAGAGTCACACCCTATGAACATGTTTTCTATTGAGTAAAGCAGGCAGATTTGAAAGTAAAATCCTAAGAGCAGGATTTCTACCCATATTACTCCACAAAGTATACATCTACCCACACGTTTTACTAAATTACCCCGAATATCTGTTTACAAAATATTACAGGCCAACAAATGAATTACATAAATGAAATAGAAAACTGAGAAGCTATTCTATAGGGAGCCTGCAATCAGGACCTAGTTTCCCAAAGCCTCCAATGGTCTTTCAAACCTCATTTCCATAGACAAATTAGGGTCTAGGTGCATCAAAGTTCCCTAAGGGTCTCAAGGACCCCGAGCAATGCTTACACCTAGACTTAGTAGCCAAGTATTTAACCAGTGTAGTGTGGAAAGCCAACCTTAGTATGCTAGAGTTCCAAGGGTTCTCAAGACGATCCCAAGGCAGTACACATACTAGAGGGGGCAGAACTTATTAACTAAGAGTAGAGTAAAAGTGCAGGACACATGTTTGAAAGAAATTTATTAAAGACTGGACATAAAGGTCTATTTTGAAAGCAATTAGTAAAGCAATAGAGGTTGTTTGAAGGAGGTTGGAGTAGTAAACAGAGTTCAAACACTTCAGGATAAGACCACACACAGCAAGTTCATAAAATCTAAATGTATTCAGTAATCACCCAAGGGTTGAGGGGTTTGGGGATACACAAACATTGCCTGCAGACACATGACCCCAGCAGGAGTATTAGGACTGATATGGACATGCTCAAAGATAGCTTGACACTGGCAAAATCACAAACCAGTCATGAGGAACATAAGCACTTATAGGGGAATAGGGATTTTGGATTCACAAAATGGTAAGTGCACAGTAGGTAAATGAAAACAATTGTGCAGACATGCTTGAATTACACAAGGGAATACATGAGCTTAAAGGGAGGGTAGTCATACTAGCATGTTTAACTACAAACTCCACAACAAAACCATAAGTAAAAGCAAGCTAGAAATAAAAGAAACTGAAACAAGAAAAGAAACATGTTGTTGTTGTGGCTGTAAATTAAACTTGGACATACCAGAGAAGATAGAAGTAAGTAGAATGAAAGAACCAAAGAGCACAGATAATTAGCCTTGGCTTGCAGCCGGCTAAGAGTAATAGAATAACACATAGATTTTAAATAAAAGAGGAGTTTTTTGGAAGCAAAATGTGTCTTGTTTGTGAAAGACTTAGGGTATTTATAGTTGAAAGTAGGTAGTGGAGTAAGGTAAAAAAACATAGTAGTATACTAATTTAAAAACTCATAACCAATCACTTAGAGAACCAAGGAAGTACTTCCTTGAGTTAGGGGAATCAAGGTCAAACGGAAAGATTCAGTACCATATAAGGGGGAAAGGATGAATCAATGCATAATTAAACAAGAAAATGAGCCAGAGTCCATTAGGCATAAAGTAGTCGATTAGGACCAAACATAGAAAGACCCAATTAAGCAAAGACTAAGTAAAACCAAGTATCATAGTAAATAAGTTAATAAAATCAGTGAATTCAAACAGACGAGTAGAATTCTAGGGCCTTGAAGGAAAATCTTTCAATTACCAACAGTTAAGGAAAATCAGAATCAATCATGAGGGGTCATGATTCTGTGTGTTTCAACATATAAATAGAGACGAATGAACAGAAGTAGCAAACAAAACAAGGTCAATTATATAGGCAGAAAGAAATAAAAGATGAGCAAACACAATCATATAAAGGTGATGTAAGTAGGTTGGAGATTCAGCAGAACATATTTGAAGCATGGTGACCATGAGAGATTAAAAAGACCAAAGAAAATCAGGCTAACACGCAGAGCCAAGGCAAAGAAAATCATGCCAACACATGGAACCAAAAGTGGAGAAAATCATGCTAAAACACAGAAGCAAGTAAAGGGAATCATGCTAATATACAAAAAAAGTAAAGAAACATCTTTAACACAAGTAAAGAGAATCATGCTGACATGCAGAACAAGTAAAGGAAAATCTTTAAAAATTAGGGCCTTTTAACATAGTCGAGTTAAAAAGCAGTAGGAACATAAAATCAGTCAAAATAAACAAGGGAAAAAGGTTTAATCATGAAGAAATCGGTTGAAACAGGTATAGAAAGAATTCCGAAGAAACCATACTTTTCAAAGAAAGTAAAAACGGTTTAGAGTAGAGGATCTTTCAGAAGAAAGCTCGAAAATAAGCAAATCATAGAAGGAAACATGTTTAAAGCATGAAAATAACATAGATATGAGAGATCTAGAATAGAGTTAGGGTTTCAAAAGAAAACCTAGGTAGAAATCGAAAGAACATGTTGTAACTTCATGAATCGTAACTAACATGGTGTGATTTTGCCCAAAATCACACCAGAGAAGCCTCGAACAACAGAATCAGAAACCCTAGGTCCGAATCGACATGGCCCAGGACCCTTGAATGCCTTAGAGATGATGAGCAAGGTGATTAGAATGACTATTGGAGGTTTGGGGTTTGATAGATAGCCGCCGAAGATGACCGGAGAAGGAGGTGAGCGGAGGAGTCTAGGGTTAGGTTTGAGAGAAGAGTGGAGATGAGAGAACATCTGAAGGTGGCGCCTTTGGAAAATGACTTAGGGTTAGGGGTCGCTTGAAAATTAAAAAGGAAAGGAACTATTTGGACCGTTGATCTAGGAGATCAACGGTCAGGATTAAAACGGGAAGGTGGGTTTCGGGTTTGGGTAAGGATTAATAGGGTATGGGTCGGGTGATTTGGGTGTGAAATTGGGCTGGAAAGGGGTCCAATTTTGGCTATAATTGAAAGCCAAATTTGGTTGTTATTTAAGTAGCCTATTTTCCCCTATTTAATTTATAAAAAATAGTAGGTAATTTCTGAAAAATAAATTAAGGTACCAAAATGATTAAAATACATAATTAACAATTAAAAAATACAGGATCCAATTTTATGCATATAACCATAATTATATATAAAAATGGACTAACATTGCAATTATATGCAATTTAGCTTTAAAAATACCAAATGTAATTGTAAAAAATACATAAAAATTACATTAGCCATATTTTGTCATAAATTTAGAAATTAAATAAAATAAATTATCAAAACAATAATTTTTGAAATACTTATTGGGATTTTATGGATAAAAGGGGAGAAAATAAATTAATTTAAACCCTTGAAATTATGGGAAAAATAATAAAAACCTTGGGCATGCTTATGTATGCATATTCAAAACATATAAGGAAAAATTGGGTATCAACAGCTGCCCCTCTTTTTCCGGGAAGGATGAAAGAGTTTTCGGGTAAAGAAATGATGGCCAATTTTGACCGGATGGGATGTTTTGAAAGACAGAGGCCGAGCTCCGGTTTCCGAGTTGTCTACATATCCATAGTTTTACAGGAATTAGGCCATGTGTAGTTCTGGATTCACCTACGGAGTATGCCGATAAAACTACTACAAGAACGAACACGAGATGTGGAAGCGGCTATGATCGAGATGGTTGGAAGGAATTGGAGCGAGATCTCTCTTGCTAGGATAGTGGTTGCTTACAGGTTACCTGCAGATAAGAGATGCTACAATTGTATTTGTAAAAAATTAAACATGATGCAAATTCCCTTTGGACCATGAAAGTTGTTTTCGGACGGTTAAAGATGATGTCCTTAGACCATGATGTCCTGGGCCATGAATTGTTTTAATGAGGGATTCGCAGGCCATGAAATGATGTTCTCGGGCCATGAAAATGGTGCCTCCAAACCATGACGCCTTTGAATAATGATATGCAAATTTAAGAGATCCTCAGACCATGGCATGGTGTCTTCAGGCTATGAGGATGGTGCCTTTAGACTATGACGCCTTTGGACAGATTGGCAATATTTCAGCCCATGATATGCAATAATATGATGTAACAAGACAAGGTTTAGTCTTGCGAAGAAGAGGGTAGAGCTCATCCCAATTGAAAAACTGGTAGATAGTAGTAGAAAATAGAGCAATATTGGTGCAAGGAGGGATAGTGCTTAGTCTCATGCAAGTGGGGAGGCAAGGATAAGCCTTATGCAAATGGGGAGGCAAGGATTAGCCTTATGCAAATACGGAGTCACGGCTTAGACTCATACAGGTATGGAGGCAAGGATTATCATCATGCAAATATGGAGTTAGGGATTAGACTAATGCAAGATTGGAGACAGAGCTTAGTCTCATGCAAAGAGAAGGCAGCGCTTAGACTTATACAAAAATGGAGGTAGAGCTTAACCTCATGCAAGATTCGGGACGGGGCTTAGTTCCATGAAAATGGAAGGCAGTGCTTAGCCTTATGCATATATGGAGGCAGGGCTTAGCCTCATGCAAGATTCGGGAGAGGGATTAGTCCCATGAAAAATGAAAGGCAATGCTTTAGCCTTATGCAAAATGGAGGCAGGGCTTAGACTCATGCAAATATGGAGGTAGAGCTTAACCTCATGCAAGATTCGGGACAAGGCTTGATCCCATGCAAATATGGAGTCAAGGATTAGACTCATGCAAATGTGGAGTTAAGGATTAGACTCATGCAAATATGGAGTCAGGGCTTAGACTCATGCAAATATGGAGTCAAGGATTAGACTCATGCATAACTAAAATGATTTAAAATACATAAATATGGAGTCAGGGCTTAGACTCATGAAAATAAATTAAGGTACTAAAATGGTTTAATATACATAATTAACAATTTAAAAATATAGGATCTAATTTTATGCATATAAACGTAATTATATCTAAAAATGGGCTAACATTGCAATTATATGCAATTTAGCTTTAAAAATACCAAATGTAATTGTAAAAAATACATAAAAATTACATTAGCCATATTTTGGCATAAATATAGATATTAAATAAAATGAATTATCAAAACAATAATTTTGGAAATACTTATTGGGATTTTATGGATAAAAGGGGAGAAAATAAATCAATTTAAACCCTTAAAATTATGGAAAAAATAATAAAAACCTTGGACATGCTTATGTATGCATATATATGCCATTTTGAATGCTTTTATGCATATTCAAAACATATAGGGAAAAATTGGGTATCAACAATCGTATACCCGATGGAATTTTTGATGTTCTTCCTCGCCTCTAATTATCCGTAGTTACTTACTTCCATACTCATGTGCTCGTTCAGTCGCTTCTAAACTGAAGTTTTGACTGTCTTCCCAGTGGGACTCTCTTTTATTTTCATAACACTCATACAGTACCTTTAACTACCTCAACTCCTATCTGAATATCTTTCAAGTATTACAATGTCATATCCAAGATACTGAATTCCCCACGTTGGGGTTCACTATGTTTATCTTGCACGATATGTTAATTTTTTTGTATCCTCTTGTCTACCCATAATTAGACTCTTCCAGAATCAAATACTAACTACTCGTGGGCCCATTCTCATATCAATATTCTGCGTAATTTTCTTGGGTTATTTCCTTTGTCTAACTTACCTCTCGCACTGGCTCATTATTTATCAATAACATTCCGGGTAGAAACCCTTACTTCCTTTCCTTGACGTCGTGCTTGCATAATATTCTTGAATCATAGCATGTCTATAGGATTTGGATAAGTGCAATCTCATTCCCTTTTCATTTTTTTATCGCATTCTTCCTTTACCATTCCATAGTCACTAGAACCACTTAATCCTGACTTAATGCCACATCACTCTATATTCCCACCTTTAGGGGAGTACTAAGAGTTGGAGCCACGAGGATCTACCTATAGATGTTTTATCTCTTCATCATTGGCATCTCCTCACATTATCGATGACCCTCCTTCGCCTTGCGGTAATCCTTCTGTACCAAGGATAACGAAATTTCTTATTCACGAGGGTGGCACTTAGTGTAACTGGCACACATAGTCCCTTAAGCTTAACTTTGCTCACATTTCTTTCTTTAAGGAAGCGTCTTCCTGAATGACCATTTTCTAAATTTCTCATGAATCTTCTTCTGTTGTCCATTCTATTATCGCCGGAATGCAATATGAAATTCTCATGATGCTGACTATTATCAATCACTCAGTCCCTAATTCATATTTAGTTTATCTTGTTCACCAATCCATATTGATTTCTATTACTCTGAGGTCTAACTTTTCCTTCTGTTAATCACGTTAGAGTTGCGAAATTATTTCTCGAAATGAGGATGTGACTATATGACCTATACTCTTTTGTTGTCTTAAGGCTCATCACCTCCCATCTCTTTCTTTATTTGACTATAGATTATGTAACACTTTACCGTTGTCATCCATGTATTATATCTCACTCATACTGCTTCATTATTCCTCTTCGTACTTCCCTTCTAATATTTCTATGTATCACTTTATTCTGAAAATTTTAACATGTCATTCTTTTGCTTTTAGCTACCCTTTGCTCCATCCACTGGCTCTTCAGGTTGCCTAGTATTATTTCTACTAGGGACGGGATTCATACTAAGATAATATTTATCCTTTCCAGGCTTCCAGTGCCTATCTTCTAGCACTCATATCTAGCTATACTATTTTTGAGTGCACCATCTAGGTGACTCACAAGGAGATCCATTACAACATTTGCACTATCCTTCGGAAATGTCAACCAACTCTACCAATTCATCCACTATTTTGGGTTACTCTACCCCAGCCGGATCCTGATATCCTATCATTTTCTTAATCTACACATGTTAGCCCCTAATAGGGTGTAACTGAGATGGGTGTGGCCAATTATACATACCTTTGTTAGTGTTGAGGGTAACTCACAATTCTTATATTTTTCTGCCGAAACTGTAATACTGATAATCTTCATTAACTGGGTGTCTCGTACCCTTCTTCACTTTGCTTCTTTTACTTGTTGAAACTTGTGTCTCCTTTCTTATTCTTTTTTACGGTAAGAGTAGATAGGCATTCTTGCCTTAGGGATCCTTATCAAGAAGATTACACATCTTAGTATACACATGATTTGTTGAATACCTCATATTCATCCATCATAACCATGATGCAAAAATTGAGTTCCTCTGACTCAACTCTTTCACAACTATATCTTTTACCAACCGTCTTTCTAGATGTAGGTATCGTCGTACTATAAGTAAGATAGAGTTTAGGAAATTGAGTTCTTACAACTGAGCTCTACTATACGATCTAAAGTAAGAAGAAAGAGTGACAATCATAAATTCCTCGTAGCCTCCTGCTTATGAGTGTGGTGCACGACACACCCATAAATAAGACTCCACTAGACATGGCTTATAGAATCCCCAGGACAAAACTGCTGTAATATCACTTTTGTCACGCCCAAACCGATGGGCCACGATGGGCACTGGTACCTTAATCAATCGACTACCAATATAATGTATCTTTTCATGTCATACTATCATAGATAACTGAGCCGGAAGGCTGCCGTGAGATAGGTAGAATACAACATGTGATACCAACTTATACATAAGACATATGGGCCTATAAGACCAAAATAACCACTCATATACTGAACATAGGACGACAAGGACGTACAATCTTTTACGTACATGATATCTATCTACAAGCCACTAAGAATACATAATTTTTATAAATGTCGGGACAGAGTCCCGCCATACCAAACGAACACGTCTAAACTATACTAACCAAACAAGCAACTTCGAAGCAAATGGAGCGCACCAACATCTTCCACTGAGTTGATAGCCTACTTGGAGGGCTCTCAACCTGTCTATCGAGGCATGCGGGCAAGAAACGCAGCGTCTCCAGGCAAAAAGGGATGTCAGTACAAATATGTACCGAGTATGTAAGGAATGAAAATCAGTAAATAATAGACATGAGAGAAACATGGAGCAAAAGACTCGAAATATAAGTCTGAACAACTTTATGAATTTTTAATATTTAAAATGTCATGCATATGCGTGTAAAAGTCATACCATGAATGGGTATATGCGTTCATAACATCATCAAGCCTTTGAGGGCATCCCATTATATCATCTCGGCTACTATGGGCAAAATCATCAACGTATGCCAGCTGATCAGATGGTTGTGCGTATATAATGCCGTAAACTTTTCCCATAGCCCATATACAAATATATACATATATACACGTATATAATGTCATCTAGTCGTGGGTCAATGTACATGAATGCAATGCATGAGAAGTGCGTCAATAAAATCTTTCGGAGTGTCATAAAACCATTATACCTCCGATTAATATCATGAAATAAACTTTATCAACTTACGTATTTTTGAGACCCATGAACAGATGATAGAATAATATGACACATGGGAAATCAAGAACATAGGCATCTCTAGTATTTCTATGAATATAGTCATTTATGAAAATTGTGCATTTGCTCGTTTCTTTTGTATCGTATGGATCATGCCAAAAGAAGGAAGAGATAACCTTAACATACCTGAGCCGATTCTCTTGAAAATCCCTCTAATACATGTCAATTGCGACAAAACATAACGGCGGATCGATGTAAGGACAAATCCGTATGATATTCTTGAGAAAGATTATACCGTGCTTCCCTAGAATTGCATCTTTCGCATAATCGGGTCTTGTATGAATTTTCTGAAGCAATTTCACGTTTCCATCTCATCGTTCTTGGTTACTGGATTTGGTCTTGATACAAGATATCATAATTTGAATTCTTGAAATCTCACTTAATAAAAGTCGAGATGTGATTCATGTCTCTAAGACATAATGGTTCCATTTCCTAAAATGGTATATAATTGACGTTAGAAGTGTCAAATCCTCAAATCTTTCCACATGTATATTTAACTTAAGAGTCATTCATGGGGATTGGGGGGTGCCGCTACATGGGGAGGGTTGGTCTTATCCCAAATATATCTTAATTAAACAGATAATCTCCCATTAACCAATAATTAATTAATTACCCACATAATTAAGAATTATCTCAAATTACATAAAATTATACTCACTTTTAATACACTTTATACACCTTACTATCATGGCCATGTGGTACCTTGTATGGTACTAGTCCGTAAATACCGGGTATTTTAGCTCGGGCTATATTTTATCCCAAAATGCCAAACTTCGACTAAACTCATTTTTTTTCCGATTTGCTTACCCTCTCACCTTCACGAATTTACTTATCCTTTGTTTAAATAGCATGACACTAATAATTCTAAAATAAATTTTATTCCCGAACTTATGTAAATTAACTTACGATGAAATGTCAACATACGAAAATGCGGGACGTAATATCTCATTTCCGATCTTATATCAATTTAATTGTGGCATACTTTCATGTACGAAAATATGGAATGTATCAAAAACTTGAATTGTAGTTCTCAATACGTTAACTACTTGTGAAAGAATATAAATTCACAGAAACTGACTTTGGAATTAATGGACAAATGAGCCAATTGACTAAGGTTGGTTTATTCATGAGTTATAGTGTGCTTCAGGGGCAATATGCAGGAAGTATGCAATTTAATAAGTTAGTACTTCAAGTCTAGTCTTGTATAAATACCCCGATAAGTCTTGAAGTAGGAGGCATTTGTAGGCATATAAAATTTGTTTGACATTTAAATTCATAAATGAATTTGGGCTATATTGTAAATCAAGATATACTAGTCCAAATAAATTTATTGGGCTAGTATAGTTGGATTATTTATATAAGTCCAATATAAATAAATTTAATAAATAAGTCCAAGTTCATTAAGCTAGTCCATTTAATTGGGCTACAAATGATGAGAACACTTTATTAAGACCAAAATGTCTTTCTAGAGGCCCAGTTTGGTACCATGTGTCAAGTGACGTGGCACGCCAAGTCAAACAGAAGAGCCAATAGGGTCATGCCACATGTCAAAATGACAAGGCATGTCAAGTTAAATTAAAAGGCCAATAAAACTGTGTCACATGTGCAAGTGACATGTTCTGGCCAATCAAATGTTGTCTTATCATACTTCAATCTGATTGGTCGGAAAGAGTTTGTTCTCATCACAACTCTTCCTTTCCACAACTATAAATAGGGATGTCGCGCTCCTTTTTCTCGTGAAATTGGGTTTCGACACGTGACAACTCTTTTAAGGAAGGTGTTAAAAGAGAGTTGCCACCTAATGGGTTTGAGGTGCATTAGGGAACCTATTTGCAAATAACTCAGGTTTAACTAGTTTGCCTCACCAAAGAAGAGAAGGTTCTAGGTACTCTTCGAGGTCCACAATTGTGGGTCCCAGCCGAACTCGAATTATATGAATTAGTCGAACAAATAAAGCAAGAAGTTTGGGAAGTTTTATTAAACACAAATAATTAATTTAAAGACAAGATGGGGGGTCCTAAATTTTTTAGCCTAAAGGATCACCCCGTGCAACGTAAATAATACTTCATAACTCCCTTAAGATGGGGTGTTACTCGTATTATTCAATGGGCACATGCTATCATCTCTTGTTACCCGATTACTATATTTAAGTTGTTACCTAAAGCGCACTAACTGAATCTAAATCGTGTCTTATGCGTGCACTACCCGTCCCATGCCTACGACCCAAGAGGCGTTTGGACCTCTATTTTGGGTAATTCTAGACTTAGCCTAGGCTTCTCAAAAATGATAAAACTAGGTGACATACAAAACAAGTTGGACTTCCTGCAAAAGCAATTAAGGGCTCAAGTTAGCCTCCACACTTAGACAACAAATGCACGCGAACAGATTTTTGGTTAGGCAGTATATAGTATTAAGACGTGTTGGAATCATTAAGTCCTATAGACATGATCTCTATGTGATTCTGGATTCTAGTATTATATAAGTAATGCTGTAATTTCTTACGTATAGGCAAATTAGAGTGCTGCAAGTCTTATAGACGTGATATCTAATCATTCATGTAAATAGGCAGTGAAGTTGTCAATAAATATCCTCTGGACAGGTTTTCTCGCGATTGACAATTGGGCTTGATTTTAAACGCTTTATCCCTATAGGCATGCTTTCTAGGTGGGCGACAGTATCTCATAAGCAGGGTTCAAATAGTTAAGACCTGGGGCTTAGGTGCAGCCTCTTTTGCTTGTATAACCTTGGTGTAAATCAGCATCTAGATCTTATCCTTCAAAGTTCGACATTCATCGATAGTATGACCCTTCATGCCCGAGTGGTAGGCACATGTCTTATTTGGATTGACCTACTGAGAGGAATTTTCCATGGCAACGGTGGGAATGGGAGTGACAAAATCGGTAGCCTTCAGTCTCTAATAAAACTGATCGATGGGTTTATCAATAGGAGTGTATTGTTTGGGCGGTCTACGGTCGAAATTTGGTTTGGCTTTTTGGAAGTTTTGGCGGGCTGGTGGTGAGTGGTAGTATGCTGACTGAGTGTTATAAGTATGGGAAGTGGCGGCAGGTTGTTGGTATCTGTCCATAAAGTCTGATATGTGGGTGGTGGTGTTTGGTATGTGAGGAGAGACTTCGGACCTTGGGATACCATCACTGCCCCTACTTCCTTCTTTTTAGAAATACCGCCCGACTACAAGGCTTTATTTGTAGCCTGTAGTGCCATAAAATTTGTTACCATTCCGCTTTTAATCCCCTCTTCTATTCTTTCTCCCAATTTGATGATGTCAGAAAATTTATGGCTTTCAATAACCATCAACCTCTCATAATACTGCAGATCCTAAGCTCGGATAAAGAACTTATTAATCTGTTCTTCTTCCAGCGCTGGCCTTACTTTTGCAGCTTTTGATCTCCATCGAGTAGCATACTCGCGGAAAGTTTCTATTGGTTTCTTCTTAAGATTATGAATGTAGAAGACATCTTGTCATGACCGCGATTCGCCCTCCGTGAACCATCATGACGGCACCTAGTCTCTACGACTAGGTAAACCTATCAATGCAGACAAAATAAACAAAATTGCAGAAGAGATAATTAAAAATCGAAATAGTGAAATAAAACAGTGTTTAAAATGCTGCTCGACACAATAACAACTCTCGAAACTAATAGCATTTTCCAAAACCCGGAATATCATGATCACAAGCCTTTGATTGTCTACAAGCATCTAACTCCAGAATATCTAACAAAGAAACGAAAGTATAGAAGGGTTAATACAAAAAGGGAGAGTAGAAAGGGACTCTTCGGTCTGCGGACGCAGAAGATATACCTCGGACTCTCTACAAGCGCCTCGTCTCATGCGTGATAAGTCTGGGTGGAGGTACCTGGATCTGCACATGAAAAACATGTGCAAAAAGAGCATGAGTACACCAAAACAGTACTCAGTAAGTGCCAAGCCTAACCTCGGTCGGGTAGTGGCGAGGAAGGTCAGGGCCCTACTGAGATTAAATGAGATATAAGGTATAACAGCATAAGATAAAATAGTACAGTTGAAAGATAATCGTAAGAATTAATACAGGATAATAAGGATAACAATAACTAAAACAGAGACAAAAGCAATCACAAGGAATACCACTCTTTACAAAGATAATAACCGGGGATCTCTCAGTATCTTGAGGATCTCTTAGTACCCTCAATATATGCCAAGGATCTCCTGGTATCTCGAGGATCTCTTAGTATCCTCAATATATACTAGGGATCTCTTGGTATCCTGACGATCTCTTGGTATCCTCAATATATGCTAGGGATCTCTTTGTATCCCGAGGATCTCTTGGTATCCTCAATATATGTGTTGGGGATCTCTCGGTATCCTGCACTTCAATTCAAACCATAAATATGTACATGGGATCTCCCGGGATACCATCCCGTAGTCCCAAAGTAAACACACAAAAATAGCACAAAGAATACTCAATTAAACTCAGCTTCATACTAAGGTAAAACAGGTAATTCTAACCTAGCATGCTTCACGTAATACAAATAAGGTAGTTTAAGAAAATAAAGCAATTAAGTCAATTAGGCATGCTTCCCTAAGCTAACAGTAGGCTTAAATTCCAAGTAGTAGAAGCAGGAAAGGGAAAAAAACACATTTAAAGCTACTTTAGTGAAAACAGGATTTCCAACAATTAGGACAAGTACGCACTCGTCACCTCACGTACAAGGAAGTTCAATTATCACAATACCAAATCCTAAGGGGAAAGTCCCCAATACAAGATTAGGCAAGCCACTTACCTCGAACCAGCTCAAAATCAACCCGAAACCACGCTCTTGCCACGAGTACTCGACTCCAAATGACTCGAATCTATTCAATTCAATTACATAATGTAAATAACACTTCAAGTAACTGATACAAATAAATTCTAAGCTAATATGTAATACTAGGTAAAAATGACCACCCCCCCCCCCCAATCTCAGAATCAGGTAAAATTTATATTTTCAGAATCCTCATACTCTCACGAGTTCATGCATACCAAAATTATCCAAATCCAATGTCAATTTCTCAATCAAAATTTGAATTCTAGGTCTAAGAACTTTCTTCTAATTTTTCCCCAATTTTCATCTCCAATCGGAAATTAAATGACAAAACTAACAATAGATTAATGGAATACGACTAGAAAGGGTAAAGGAATTGTTACCCACTGATTTCCTTTTCAAATTCCTCCCAAAATCGCCCTCTCCCGGGCTCCAAAGTAATTTCTAACTTTTTGAAACTAAACCCTCGAATTCTGATTTTTCTGCCCAGCAAAGTCGCATCTGCGGCTCAATTTTCGCATCTACGATAACGCTTCTTCGGTCAAGGGAACCGCTTCTACGGTTCTCACCTAAAATTCCCTCTCCGCACCTGCGATCCATATGCGGCATCTGTGGTCACGCAGGTGCGGTAACAAATCCGTTTTTGCGGTTCCTGCTCACTCTCCTCTTGGCCGCTTCTGTGGCTGGACTCTGCATTTGCGGGAGTCGCATCTGCGGCCTCTCAACCGCAGATGCGGTTATGATAGCAGCCCAAAGACTTCAACTACAAAATCTAACTTTCCAACTTCCCGTTAAGCACCCGAAATCATCCCGAGACCCCGGAGACCTCAACCAAAAACACAGACAAGTCATATACCATTGTCCAAACATATACAAATCTCCAAAACACCTCAAACAACATCAGATCAACCAATTAGCATTGGATCCAATCTTAAGAACTTCAAAAACTCTCAAAATATGCTTTCGATTAAAAAGTCTATCAAACATCGTCCGAATGAACTGAAATTTTGCACACATGTCACATTCAACACTACGGAGCTACTCCACCTTCCGGAATTCCATTCCGACCCTCGGATCAAAATCTCACTATCGAACCGGAAACTTCAAAATTTAACTTTCGACATTTCAAACCTAAATTAGCTACGGACCTCCAAGACTTAATTCGAACACGCTCCTAAACTCGAAATCACCCAACGGAGCTAACGGAACCATCAGAATTCCATTCCGAGGCCGTCTTCATACTGTTTCGACCACGGTCAAATTTCCAAACTTTAAGCTCTCATTTAGGGACTAAGTGACCAAAAACTCTCCGAAACTCCAAATATTTCCTTTCAGCAACTCACAATAGAAGAAACAAACATTGGAAAAGCAGTTAATAGGAGATTGGGGTGAAATTCTTAAAATGACCGATCGGGTCGTCACATCCTCCCGCACTTAAACATTCGTTCATCCTCGAACGAGCATAGAGATATACCTGAATTAGTGAAAAAGATGAGGATAACGGCTCCGCATATCCTGCTCGGTCTCCCAGGTCGCCTCCTCGACCGGCTGACCCCGCCACTAAACCTTTACTGATGCGATGTTTTTTGACCTCAACTTTCAAACCTACCTGTCCAATATCGCCACTAGCTCCTCAACATAAGATAGATCCTTGTCCAACTGGACTGAACTGAAATCCAACACGTGCGACGGATCGCCGTGATACCTTCGGAGCATCGAAACATGAAATACCGGATGAACTCCTGCCAAGCTGGGAGGTAAGGCAAGCTCATAAGCTACCTCCCCAACACGTCTCAATATCTCAAAAGGCCTAATAAACCTCATACTCAACTTCCCCTTCTTCCCGAATCTCATAACGCCCTTCATAGGCGATACCCGAAGCAGAACCCGCTCTCCAACCATATAGGAAACATCGCAAACCTTCCGGTTCGTGTAAATCTTCTGTCTGTATTGGGCTATACGGAGTCTATCTTGAATAACCTTAACCTTCTCCAAAGCATCCTGAACCAAGTCTGTTCCCAATAATCTAGCCTTACCCGGCTCAAACCAACCCACCAGGGATCTACACCGCCTACCATACAAAACCTCATATGGTACCATCTGAATGTTGGACTGATAGATGTTGCTGCAAGCAAATTCCTCCAGTGGCAAGAACTGATCCCAAGACCCTCCAAACTCAATCACACACGCACAAAGCATATCCTCAAGAATCGGAATAGTGCGCTCGGAATATCCGTCCATCTGAGGGTGAAATGTTGTACTCAACTCCACCCAGGTACCCAACTCATGTTGTACGGCCCTCTAGAACGGTGATGTGAACTGAGTGCCTCGATTTGAAATGATGGAAAATGGAATACCATGTAGACGAACAATCTCCCGGACATAAATCTTTGCTAGACGCTCCAAAGAATAGGTAGTACACATAGGAATGAAATGTGCTGACTTGGTCAGCCGATCCACAATCACCCAAATGGCATCAAACTTCCTCAAAGTCCGTGGGATCCCAATTACAAAGTCCATGGTGATCCTCTCTCACTTCCACTCCGGACTCTCTATCTGCTGAAGCAACCCACCTGGTCTCTGGTGTTCATACTTCACCTGCTGACAATTGAAACACCAAGCTACAAACCTAACTATGTCTTTTTTCAACCACCTCCTCCAATAGTTCTATCTCAAATCCTGATATATCTTCGCGGCACCTGGATGAATAGAATACTGCGAGCTATGGGCCTCCTCTAAAATCATCTCCCGAAGCCCATCAACATTGGGTACACAAATCTGACCCTACATCATCAATACCTCGTCATCACCAATAGTCACATCTTTGGCATCACCATGCTGAACATTGTCCTTGAGGACAATCAAATGAGAGTCATCAAACTGACGCTCCCTGATACAATCAAATAAGGAAGACCGAGAAACCACGTAAGCTAGAACCCGACTAGGCTCCGAAAGATCCAATCTCACAAACTGGCTAGCTAAGGCCTAAACATCCATCGCCATAGGCCTCTCCGATACTGGTAAATAAGCCAAACTCCCCAAACTCTCTACCCGGCGACTCAAAGCATTGGCCACCACATTGTCCTTGCCCGGGTGATACAAAATAGTGATATCATAGTCCTTCAGCAACTCTAACCACCTCTTCTGGCGCAAATTTAGATCCTTTTGCTTGAACAGGTGTTGCAAGCTCCGATGATCAGTATAAATCTCACAAGGAACTCCGTACAAATAATGACACCAGATTTTCAGGGCGTGAACAATGGTAGCTAACTCAAAGTCGTGGACGGGATAATTCTTCTCGTAAACCTTCAATTGTCTGGATGTGTAGGCAATCACCCTACCGTCCTGCATCAAAACCGCTCCAAGGCCAATCCTCGAGGCATCACAATAGACAGTATAAGACCCCGAACCTATAGGCAATATCAAAACTGGGGCTGTAGTCAAAGCTGTTTTGAGCTTCTGAAAGCTCGCCTCACATTATTCCGTCCACTGGAACGGAGCACCCTTCTGGGTCAGTCTGGTCATAGGTGCTGCAACAGATGAAAACCCCTCAACAAATCGATGGTAATACCCCGCCAAGCCAAGAAAACTACGGATCTCTATAGCTGAGGATAGTCTAGGCCAACTATGCACTGTTTCCACTTTTTTCGGATCCACCTTTATCCCCTCACTAGAAACCACGTGACCCAAGAATGCCACGAAATCCAACCAAAACTCACATTTCGAGAACTTAGCATATAATTTCTTCTCTCTCAAAGTCTGAAGCACATTTCTCAAGTGCTACTCATGATCTTCCCGGATCATGGAATATACCATAATATCATCAATAAAGACAATGACGAATAAGTCAAGATATGGCCGGAACACATTGTGCATCAAATGCATAAAGGCTGCTTGGTCAGCCCAAATGACATAGAAAGGAACTCGTAATGACCATGCCGAGTCTTGAAAGTAGTCTTTGAGTATCTGGCTCCCGAATCTTCAACTGATGGTACCTTGAACGCAAGTCAATCTTAGAAAACACTCGTGCATCCTATAGCTGGTCAAACAAATCCTCAATACGAGGCAAAGGATAACGCTTCTTCACTATAACTTTGTTTAACTAGCGATAATCAATGTACATACGCATAGAACCATCCTTCTTCTTCACAAACAAGATAGGAGCACCCCAAGGTGATACATCCGGCCTAATAAAACCATTATCAAGCAATTCCTGTAACTGATCCTTCAACTCCTTCAACTCAAGAGGAGCCATACGATACGGAGGAATAGAAATGGGCTGAGTGTCCGGCAACAGATCAATGCCAAAATCAATATCTCTGTCGAGCAGCATGCCCGGAAGGTCAGCTGGAAACACATCAGAAAAATCTCATACTATAGGGACTGAATCAATGGAAGGGGTATCAATACTGACATCTCTCACATAAGCTACATACGCGTCACACCCCTTCTCAACCATTTGTTGTGCCTTAGGTAAAGAAATAACTCTACTGGGAGTGTGATCTAAAACACCCCACCACTCAACACGCGGTATACCTGGCATTGCTAGCATCATAGGTTTGGCGTGATAATCAAGAATAGCATAATAGGGAGACAACCAGTCCATGTCCAAGATAATATCAAAATCTACCATGCTGAGCAATAATAAATCGACTCTGGTCTCAAAAATACTAAGAGCAACCAAATATGATTGATAAACATTGTCCACAACAAGAGAATCTCCCACAAGAGTAGAAACATAAACAGGGGAACTCAAACAATCCCCAGGTACACCCAAATTGAGCAGGACAATACATGTGATGACAAAATCGGAGGCAACAGCCTCGGTACGGGCATGAAGGGCATAGTATCTGGCCTGGACTCCCCCTCTAGGATGGCCTCTACCTCCCCGACCTCCACCTCTAACTGGCTGAGCAGGTGGGGTAGCAACTGGTGCTGTGATCATAGCCTGAGAACTCTGCGGAGCGCGCTGTGCTTGAGACGCTTGTAGGGGTGCACTCCTCCCCAGTATAGGGCAATCCCTCACCACATGGTGTGTGTCATCATACTCAAAACAAGCTCTAGGAGGACGTAGCATTTGTGACTAGCTCGGGCCAGGTCTGCTAGACTAACCTCTAAAAGCACCCCGCGCAGGAGGCGCAATAGATACTGGAGGTGCATAATAAGGCTCCTGAAGCTTAGGAGGAGTTCGAATACCACTGGCTGCTAGAAGAGCTGAATAAATGAGGCAACTCATATAACCCCTACCATGACGACCTGCAGCTGGGGCATGGGCACCAAAATAATGGCCCGACTCTCGAGACCTCTTTGACTCACTCTCCTCTCTCTCCCTATCATGCATACCCTCAATCCTCCTAGCAATTCTCACCACCTACTGATAAGAAATATCTATCTCCAACTCACAATCCATGCTAGACCTGATGCTAGGAATAATCCCCTCAATAAATCGGCGAACCCTCTCGCGAAAGTAGAAACCAAGGCTGGGTCATGTCTAGCCAAGCTAGTGTAACGAACAGCATACTCCAAGATAGTCATAGTACCCTGGTGCAAATGCTCAAACTCTGCGCGCCATCTGTCCCTAAGACTCTGAGGAACAAACTCCATAAGGAACTTATCTGAAAACCGACTCCAACTTAGTGAAGCTGCCTCATCTGGACTGTCTAACTCATAGGTACGCCACAACTCATAGGCGGCTCCTCGAAGCTGGAAGGCAGTGAAAGAAATCCCACTCGATCCTGATATACCCATAGTGCGGAGGATACGGTGACACTCCTCCAGAAATCCCAAGGCATCATCTGATGCTAACCCACTGAATACAGGAGGATAATACTTCTTGAACCTCTCAAGTCTCCGCTGCTCATCCTCTGAACCCGCTGCCCTGTCCTCGGGCTGACCTGGGACTACAGGCAGTACAGGAATAATTTCTGGGGCCTGATGCACTCTCTTATCAGGAGTGCGGGCGGCGGGAGTCTGTGCCCCTCCCCCAGCCTGAGATGTAGTTGCAGCAAGGGGAAGCAACCTTGCCTGGGCCAAAGTTGTGTACATGCTCATGAACTGTGCCAGAGTCACCTGAAGTGCTGGCGTGGTAGTAGTAGTAGGCGTATCAGGTGCTTGGGCTCCGACTGACACTTCTGGTGGTTCCTCAACAACAGCTCACGCGAGTGCTTTGGCTGCACCGCATGCGCGTCCTCGGCCTCTACCCCGACCTCTAACGGCTGTAGTAGGGGCGCGGGTGCCTGATCATCTCTGGTAGTACGTGTCCTCACCATCTGTGAGAGAATAGAAGACAGGAGTTTAGAATTGTGATATCAAAATCTCGCACAACAAGGAAATCAAATGAAGTGAAATTTTCCTAACAGTTACATAGCCTCTCGTAGATAAGTACAGACGTCTACGTACAGATCAGCGAGACTCTAATAAACCAGCTTGTGATTCATGACTCTTATGAACCTAGAGCTCTGATACCAACTTGTCATGATCCTTTGCCCTCCGTGAACCATCGTGACGACACCTAGTCTCTATGACTAGGTAAGCCTATCAATGCAAAAAATAAACAAAATTGTGGAAGAAATAATTAAAAACCCGAAATAGAGAAATAAAATAGTGTTTAAAATGCCGCTCGGCATACACAATAACAACTCTCAAAACTAATAGTATTTCCCAAAACCCAGAATATCATGATCACAGGCCTTTGAATGTCTATATGCATCTAACTCCAGAATATCTAATAAAGAAATGAAAGTACAGAAGGGCTAACACAAAAAGGGAGAGTAGAAATGGACTCTTCGGTCTGCGAATGCAGCAGATATACCTCGGAGTCTATACAAGCACCTCATCTCACGCGTGATAAGTCTGGGTGGAGGTACCTGGATCTGCACATGAAAAACATGTGCAAAAAGAGTATGAGTATACCACAGTGGTACTCAGTAAGTGCCAAGCCTAACCTTGGTCGGGTAGTGACGAGGAAGGTCAGGGCCCTACTGAGATTAAATGAGATATAAGGTATAACAGTATAAGATAAAACAGTACAATTGAAAGATAACCGTAAGAATTAATACATGATAATAAGGATAACAACAAGGAATACCACTCTTCACAAAGATAATAACCGGGGATCTCTCAGTATCTCGAGGATCTCTTAGTACCCTCAATATATGCTAGGGATCTCCTGGTATCCCGAGGATCTCTTGGTATCCTTAATATATACTAGGGATCCCTTGGTATCCTCAATATATGCTAGGGATCTCTTGGTATCCTCAATATACGTGTTGGGGATCTTTCGGTATCCCCCACTTCAATTCAAACCATAAATACGTACAGGGGATCTCCCGGGATGCCGTCCCGTAGTCCCAAAGTAAATAGACAACAATAGCACAAAGAATACTCAATTAAACTCAACTTAATACTAAGGTAAAACAGGTAATTCTAACTTACCATGCTTCACGTAATACAAATAAGGCAGTTTAAGAAAATAAAGCAATTAAGTCAATTAGGCATGCTTCCTAAGCTAACAGTAGGCTTAAATTCAAAGTACTATAAGCATGAAAGGAAAAAAACACATTTAAAGCTAATTTAGTGAAACAGGATTTCCAACAATTAGCACAAGTACACACTTGTCACCTCACGTACAAGGTTAGGCAAGTCACTTACCTCGAACCAGCTCAAAATCAAACCAAAACCACGCTCTTGCCACGATTACTCGACTCCAAATGGCCCGAATCTATTCAATTCAATTGCATAATGTAAATAATACTTCAAGTAACTGATTCTACAAATAAATTCTAAGCTAATACGTGAAATTAGGTAAAAATGACCAAAATCCCCCCCCCCCGTCTCAAAATCGGGTAAAATTTATATTTTCAAAATCCTCATACTCTCACGAATTCATGCATACCAAAATAATCCAAATCCAAGGGAAATTCCCAATCAAAATTTGAATTCTAGGTCTAAGAACTTTCTTCTAATTTTTCTGTAATTTTCATCTCCAATCCGAAATTAAATGACAAAACTAACAATAGATTAATGGAATATGACTAGAAAGGGTTTAGGAATTGTTACCCACTAATTTCCTCTTCAAATTCCTCCCAAAATCGCCCTCTCCCGAGCTCCAAATCAATTTCTAACTTTTTGAAAGTAAACCCTCGAATTCTGATTTTTCTGCCCAGTACAATCGCATCTGCAGCTCAATTTTCGCATTTGCGGTTCTCACTTAAAATTCCCTCTCAGCACCTGCGACCCATATGCCGCATCTGCGGTCACGCAGGTGCGGTAACACATCCGCTTCTGTGGTTCCTGCTCACTCTCCTCTTGGCCGCTTCTGCGGCTTGACTCTGCATTTTTGGGAGTCACATCTGCGGCCTCTCAACCGCAGATGCCATTATGACAGTAGCCCAAAGACTTCAGCTGCAAACTTTAACTTTCCAACTTCCCGTTAACCACCCGAAATCATCCCGAGGCCCCCGGGACCTCAACAAAAAACACAGACAAGTCATATAACACTGTCTAAACTTATACAAATCTCCACAACACCTCAAACAACATTGGATCAAAGAATTAGCATTGGATCCAAGCCTAAGAACTTCAAAAACTCTCAAAATACGCTTTCGATCAAAAAGTCTATCAAACCTCGTCCGAATGACCTGAAATTTTGCACACACGTACATTCAACGCTACGGAGCTACTCCACTTTCCGGAATTCCATTCCAACCCTCGAATCAAAATCATACTATCGAACTGGAAACTTCAAAAATTCAACTTTCGACATTTCAAGCCTAAATTAGCTACAGACCTCCAAGACATAATCCAAACACGCTCCTAAACCCGAAATCACCCAATGAAGCTAATAGAACCATCGAAATTCCATTCCGAGGCCATCTTCATACTGTTCCGACCATGGTCAAATTTCCAAAACTTAAGCTCTCATTTAGGGACTAAGTGCCCCAAAACTCTCTGAAACTCCAAATATTTCCTCCTGGCAACTCAAAATAGAAGAAACAAACACGGGGAAAGAAGTTAATAGGGGATCAAGGCGTAAATTCTTAAATTGACCAGCCGAGTCATCACACATCTGGTGTATTTTCTGTATTGAACCTGAATCGATCCATGAATTCTGATGCCATGCTTACCTAGTTAACCCATTTCTTCGGATTTTAACTGATGTACCAGGATAGGGCATCTCTAGTGAGGCTCCTCATGAACAGCTTCATGCGGATTCTTTCATCTTTACCAACCCCTACTAGCTTGTCACAATATGTTCTCAAGTGTACATTCGGATCACCTATCCCATAGAACATTTCAAACTTAGGATGTTTGTAACCCTCTGGTAGTTCTACATCTGGCTGAATACACAAATCCTCATAATTCAAACCTTCGATGCCTTTACTGCCTTCAACACCTTGGACTCGACTAGTAAGTTTCTTGAGCTCCTCTACCATGTTCTTGATGAGCAGGTCCTTCTCGGTAGACTCTGTTGTGTATAGGGTCTGTTGTGGATCGTGGGGTAAAGTTTCCATGTATAATGAGTTGCTTTGATGGACTCTAGGAATTTGGACATAGTGGTGGTCGTTGGTTGAGTTTTGGGGATCAGTGGTAGGTTGTGGTGTATTTTGAGGAGTGTGGTAGGTGGTGGTTTGTGGATACTGGGTAGGATGGTGATGATATTGTGGGGGGGTCGGTACTGGTGAAGGATTAGGATTTTGAGGAGGTATGGCATAGTAATGAAGTGCAGGAGGATTTTGTTGGTTTTGTGTGTTCTGGGGAGGTGGTGGGTTTTGGGCGTTCTGTTGGTTGACGTCAGGGACGTTCAGTTCTGGACCTGCTCAAGTTCCCCTTGTATCTCCAGTATCTTCTATTCCAACTGTAAACCAAGTCATTTTGTGCCGGAGTACTCCAACCATCCGAAGTCTCGACATTCTCTGCATGTGTAGCATTGTCTTTCCTAATACCACTCGTATTATCCATTCTGGCTTTTCCCTTGATTTTAGGATCACTTGGAGGAGGAGGATGTGGAGGACCTCTAGATCTGGTATAATATGTTGATGATGCCAGTATGCACGAACCAACCATAGGGGATGGGAATAAACAAACAAAGAAAAGAAGAAAACAAAAAGGTAATCAAGTCAGTAAGGAGTATTTAAAGGGATATTTTTGGTATTTAAACACATATTGCGGAATTATAAATTCGCGTTCTAGTTTGGGGGACCTTATTGTTCTCGAGGTAGGCCTAAGCAGCATATAGATTTAGAGTAAATCGATACCAATAACTGCGTCATTTCATTAATATGATAAATGAACCAAATCTCTACTAAAACGATAATAATTATAAAGAGTCACTAATGGCATTTGCCTTATTAAAACCAAAGTCTAAAACGAGTCTAGAAAGCAAGTAAAACATCATTCCTAATCTATTTGGTCCCAGAGGGACCTTCTCTATACTTGGCCTTCTTTGCTCTATCGATCAGATTTCCCAGGTCGCGCATGTCCAGCAGCAGATACGCCCTTGCTAGATGCCCTCCTTCGTTGCCCTCTGCCTTCTGACAATCCGAGATCCTTTTCCTCATATTTCCCTCAAGCTCCATCAACCCCTGCTCCAAATATTCCATCCTCTCTATTGATTTAGTTGCGATTTCTTTCCACTTGTTACTTCCATGTCCACTTTATGTTGTTCCAAATGCTACGCAACATCCTGTATTTGACTTGTGCTTCAGTATCGTCGTCTATAACCCTATTCTTTAGATTAATCCCTGGCTTGACATCCCCCGCTATAACATCTACCAACCATGATGGATAGAAGTGCACATGACCGGCATGATACTAATCTGGCTTGATGGTGTCTTTCTCCACAACGATCTTTTGATGCCACATGTATTGTGCCTCGAACTTGAATGGAATGGTGTTCCCTTGGAAGTCCGCTTTGTACAGAACCATTTGAGAAACTCGTGGTATAACCTGTTTTCTCTCAGATTGTCTCATAACCCTGATAGGAGCATAAGGATAGATCCCCCTTAATCCAATTATCACTAGATGAGGAGTATCTCTCGATCTGATGATGAATTCACTGCTAGAGAACCACTCGAACGTCCAATGTACCTTGTCATCAGTCAAATTGCTAAAGAAATGTACCCAGCTCACAGCGTTTTCTGGTTGCGCAAACCTGTTTGGGATAAAAGTCATTCTCTTTGGATGGTGATAGGCTATGTGGCCATTCCATGGTCGTCGCGGAAGTTCTTGACGTTATTCTCCCCTCTGAAGGTGTTCCAACAACCATCCTTGCAGCAACATATTGCAACCCTCGAAATGCCTATACCCCTTTTGCAACGGTCTAAAGCCCGGTACATCTCAGCCAAAATCATAGGGACAATAGTGTAAGTTTGCCCCTAAATCTCCTCCATTAAGGTCTTAGTGACCATATCTAGGCGAGTGTGGATCCTTTCTACCTGTATTGGAAATACCAGCATCTCTAGAAAGTAGACAATGAACACAAAAACTCGGCGATGAGTCCAACCCAAAGAAGTGATGGCAAACACATCATGATAAAGGCGACATGACTTGCTATGCCCATAACGCTCATAAAGGAAATCGAATGGTATGTAAGACTTCTTTAGATGGACTAACTCACCATTTTTCCTAAAACCTATCATTTTCAAGAAACCTCGAGAAGTATGGTTTTTCGGTACCAACAAACTAGGGCTATATCATGGGAGCCCAGCGAAGCCTGCTATTTCTTCTAAAAGGGGAGTCATTTCTATGTCGCCAAAATGGAAGACGGCTCTCTTCTCTTTCCAAAACATGGTGGCGGTCTCAATCAATGCATTGTCTGGCTTGTCTAACAAGGAGGGTAAATTTCCGAGAACTCTTTTCACTTGATTTTTGTCACTTGGTGAGAGATTTTCCCATCAATATAGCAGAAAAGGTGGGATATTTTGAACCATGCCGAACCTGGAGACTTCGCGCCTCATTTCTGCAAAACAAATAGAGTTAGCCCTTTCCCCCTCCAGATATGGCTATTTACACATTAATGATCAACATATTGGCATATTTTCTCCAAATAATGCACAGATCGTGATTGTGCCCATTGGGATTATAGAAATCCCGACGGACTTTGGACAAGGCTTGTCTTAGAGAGTTATTACGCGGACAACATTCTAACCCATACTAGGTTTGGACATGATGCATGCACACTTACTATTAGAGCAGGGGTTTCTAGAAGAGTTTAAACTGGTACCCTCAAGCAGACAACTTGAGAGGGAAAGGCACGGAACCGTCGACTGCACCGTTGATCGACTAGTTTTACTGCAAATAAGCCTTTTCAAATTTAAAGGGTAATTTAGGAAGAGCGAGGACACTTATCAAGCATCGTTATGGTATTAATTATGCACGAGTGGAATATTATGTGGGGCATGCTTTATGCAAAATATCCCCAGCCTAAAAATACGTTTATTAGAGAAGCCTATTTCATATAGACCAAGTTTGCTTTGGTAAGAGCCTAAAAATATCCCCAGCAGAGTCGCCATACTGCCGCGCCGCTTTTTCTCATGAAATCGGGTTTTAACACGTGACAACTCTTTTAAGGAAGGTGTTAAAAGAGATTCACCACCTAACAGGTTTGAGCTGTGTTAGGGCACTTATTTGCAGATAACTCAGGGTTAACCAGTTTGCGTCACCAAAGATCTGGTAAGGGCTCAAATTAGCTCATAGAGAAGGTGTTAGGCACTCTTCAGGTCCACAACTGTGGGTCCCGGCCGAACTCGAATTATATGAATTAGTCGGACAAATAAAGACAAAGAAAGCAAGAAGTTTGGGAAGTTTTATTAAACACAAATAATTGATTTAAAGACAAGATTGGGGTCCTAAAGTTTTTAGCCTAAAGGATCACCCTGTGCAACATAAATAATACTTTGTATCTCTCTCATGATGGGGTGTTACTCGTATTATTCAGCGGGCACAGACTATCATCTCCTGCTACCCAATTACTATCTTTAGGTTGTTACCTAAAGAGCACTAATTGATTCTAAATCGTGTCTTATGTGTGCACTACCTGTCCCATGCTTACGGCCTATGAGGTGTTTGGACCTCTATTTTGGGTAGTTCTAGACTTAACCTAGGCTGCTCAAAAATGATAAAACTAGGCGACATACAAAACAAGTTGGACTTTATGCAAAAGCAATTAAGGGCTCAAGTTAGCCTCCACACGTAGACAACAAATACATGCGAACAAATTTCTGGTTAAGCGGTATATAGTATTAAGACGTGTTGGAATCATTAAGTCCTATAGACATGATCTCTATGTGATTCTGAATTCCAGTATTATATAAGCAATGCTATAATTTCTGACCTGTAGGCAAATTTGACTGTTGCAAGTCTTATAGACGTGATATCTAATCATTCATGTAAATAGGCAGTGAAGTCGTCAATAAACATCCTCTGGGAAGGTTTTCTAGTGATTGACAGTTGGGCTTGATTTTAAACGCTTTATACATATAGGCATGCTTTCTAGGCGGGTGACAGAATCTCATAAGCAGGGTTCAAATAGTTAAGACTTGGTTCAAAACCTGTCAAAATACGCTTGGTCGCTATTTTGATGGTCATTTTAATATACCGACCAAGGTTGGTCGGTATGTTAAAACGACCATCTGAAGATTTTAAAACACTTACCGACCAAGTTTGGTCGGAAAAATATTTTAATAATTTAATTTTACCGACCAGAGTTGGTCGGTGTGTTTAAATTATGTTTTTTTATTAATTATTAAATTTAAAAAATAACTGACCAAAGTTGGTCGGTAAATGAAAATATATATATTTTTTAAATAATTAAAATTAATAATACCGACCATAGTTGGTCGGTAATATTGAATTATGGGAATTCCTTGTTCATTAACCGACCAACCGACTAAAGTTGGTCGGTAATGTTGAATTATGGGAATTCCTTGTTCATTAACCGACTAACTTTGGTCGGTAATTTGCAAAAAATATTTTTTTTATTAGAAACCGACCAACTTTAGTCGTCTTTTTGGGTTTTAAATTTGACATAAAATGCATGTTTTAGCAGCTACACCACCTTCCAGCATCCAATACACCTAATAGCAACATAAAACAACAACAATAACAACAACACAACAACAATCAATAAATACATTAAAAGTAACAAATCAAAGTTCAACTGCACATAAAAATCCAAAACCAAGTTAAAACATATTACAACTAGTTCAAAACGGGTTCTATTTGTCTAGTTCAAAGTATATAAAAGTCAAGGAGTGTTTTGTACAACATCATCATCACCGTCTGATGAACTTTCATCTACAAAATGGCATAGAGAAGGGTTTTGTGGAGGACGGGAGAACGGTCACGGGGAGGACGGGAGGAACGATCACGGGGAGGACAGGAGGAATGATCACGAGGAGGACGGGAGGAACGATCACGTGCAGGCCGCTTCTAGCTCGGAAGTGAGCTTTGTCATAGTCTCCCGCATAGCGGAGAGGCTCTCCCTATTAAGTTGCTCACCTTGCGAGAAAGTCCCTATTCCTCGCATTCCACACTTATAGCGATGGAAGTTTTTAGTAGGAAGCCCGTATACCTTCCCCTATTTTGGACCGCCAGCAGACTCCATCCATATTCTTTTAGCATCCTCGTCCGAAGGTTGGGTTGGCTCGCCCGATTCACCAGCTGGCTGAGTGCAGATGAACTCCTCCACTTTAGTTTGGTAGCGACCCTAAACAAAAATTTAAATTGAATTAGTATTTTAAATTTATATAAAAGTAAATTAAAATACATAAAGAAAAGTGAAAGCTTACATAAACAGTCGAGGTCCGGTCCTCGACCCACTTTTCTTGATCCGTATCTTTCTTCTTTTTTACAATCTGCGTCTCCTTGAATAGCTCATCATGGTTCATTGGATGCCCCAACTACTTTTCCTGAAAACAAATTAGTTTAGTTAATAAACATAATAGATATACTTTGAAAATTAAAATAATTTAAGCAATTACGTACCAATCTTCTTTTTATTATCCCTAGGCCGATCGCACCTCTAGTGTGCAAGGAGCCTTCCTTCTTAGATGCACGAGCTTTCTTTCGTTTTTTGCTCTTCTCTAAGAACTTTGCGGTAAGCCATTGACTTTTCAAATCATCCCATAAATTTGGAAGTAACCAGTCAGGATTCTTGTTCTTCTTTCTAGCATCGGAGAAAGCATCCGATAATCGCTTGCGAGCTTTATGATAAAAATTTGCAGCCACTTTCGCGCTATGGCGGTGTTCCCATACACTCTGTATTCAAAAAGTTAAATATTATATAAAAATATCATAAATATAAATTATTAAACTGCTTAAAAGAACATTTATACCTTAAATTGATTGAAAATTTGCTCCTTCAGCGAGAATGGGAAATCAGTCCAAGTTGCATAAGGGCCATCATAAATCTTTCTGATGGCTTTAGTGATTATCCTCGTAGTCTTATTACTAGGGATGAACCTGCAATTTAACAATAAAAACACATTAGTATCTTAGTAAAATTGTTACAAAACAATAAACGCAAAAATAACAAATAACTCTTACTCATCACCCTTAGGGACTATAATGATCCTGAGATATTGATCATAATGCACTTCCTCATCACCATCATCATCATCATCCGAAGCATATGTATCAAAGGCATGTGTGGATGGTGTAGGGGGTTAGAGCTACTACCTCGCTGGCGAAGGGCTAAAATAGATGGAGTCGTTGATGAAGATGGCTGCAATCTCTGTGACTGCGACATATCTGGGTGGACCCCAAGTGGCTGTGATACTAATGGTTGTGACCGGAGTGGCTGTAACCCGAGTGGCTGTGACATGAATGGATTTGATCCATGTGGTTGTGATATGTAGGGATGTGATATAGATGGCTGCGATGCAGATGGTTGTGATCCACGTGGTCGTGAGGCAGCTAGACTATATGTCGGACGTATAGTCCTATGGTTCTTGTGATGAAAGACCTGGTGTCTGGATGAAGGTGCAGGGCTCGTGATGCTGTGGTAGATCAGTATAGCCGTAGGGTGGAGGATAATGCACAAGCATCTCTGTAGAGGATGAAAAAGAGGGAGTATTATTATCTACCCTCCTTTTCCCTTCCTAGCCTTTTCTCGACCCCGAGAACCAGTAGGATCATTGTTACCTTGACCCTTCCCTACCATCTGCATAATATAATACATATTTAGATTGAAACATATAAGAAACTAGCTATAAAATGAAAGTGTTTTAAAAAACCAAAATTTTAAACCTCATCAACGTATTGTTCCTCGTCCGAAAATTCATTGTCCTCACTTGTTTGAGCTTCATCAGTGGATTCTTCATCCTCATTTTCTATAATTGTTACTTTATTTATATCAACTTCTTCCAATATGCATTTAGGGTGTTCCAAATCATTTTCTAACTAATTGTCCACTATTTGGTGAACACTGGAGATATCGTTTTGATATGCAACATCTAACACATTCTCGACTTTCACCCTACCTACAGGCTTAGTTTTTATTACAACCCACCAATCGGACATATTCCGCACAATGGATAAGGATCATAATACACTTGCCTAACATTATGTGCAATTATGAAAGGATCATAGCAAACATACTCCCGCGTATGATTAACCTCAATTATGTTGTATTGGTTGTGTACTCTTGTACCTCTTGTTGGATTTGGGTCAAACCACTTACATCTAAAGAGTATCAATTTCTTATATGGCCAACCTGTATATTCTAGTTCTATTATTTCTTTGAGCACACCATAATAATCAATTTCTCCAACTTGGTTGCCATCACCACCTTGAACGTACCCACACCCCGCTGTTGTTGCTATTTTTATTTATAGAGCAATCTTCTGTAACTTATAACCATTCACTACGTATTTAGACATTGTTGTGACCCAAAGCCCAGGTCCCCAAGATATATCTATCAAAAAATAATTTACACCATTATTTAGATTATTTACCTACATAGTGTTAAAAAAATTCATAAGTTAGCATAACTTACAAACATTATTTACCTACATAGTGTTAGAACATTATCAAGATAAACTTATAAATTGTTTGAACCACGTATCAAATTTCGTATATCAGCATCATGGCCAAATTGACCCACGAAGTGGCTGTGACACATCAAATTTTTAGTAGTTGCATCAAGATGTAATCACAATAAATTGTATATTTTGATAACTAATAAATCAATACTTACTTGAGAAATGGTACAACTTCAGGACAATTTAGCAACACATGAAGAGTAGCTGACTTGTACTCAATATCACTCAAACTTCTCTTTCTAACATCCTCAGAACATTGGCTTGGTTGATTGAATATGGACATTGGTGGATATAATGGATCGTTCACACATTCGACCGTGTGCCTATTGGGCTTATCCGTAGAACATGGCACGTTACTCTCAAAATAATAAGAACAAAAATGAGAAATTTCCTTTGCAAGATATGCTTCATATAGATCCTTCAATCCTATTCCTCTTCTTAACAAATTGTTTGTATTGGCCAATTGTCCTACATATAGTCATTTTAGCCAAGAAAATTCAAATAAAATAGAAAATACATCAAACTTATAATATTACATCTCAAAGGGATACATCCATCTGCATTGAACAGGCCCTCCAAATCATGCCTCGTGTACAAGTGGATTGGAAGGTGTTCCACCACATGGAAATATTTTTTCCATCTTACTAGAAGTTACACGAATGTTCTGATCCATCCGGAGTAGGTTTTCTTCCCTTAATGTAGTAGAACACAAGTCTTTGAAAAATAAACTAATCTCTGTGATGGGTTTCCAGATTCTTTCAGGCAAACCACAAAATGCAAAAGGCACTAGGGTCTCCATGATTCTTTCAGTCATGAGTTTTCGAATGGCTCAACTTCCCTACCTCCATATCTACATTTTTCCAGGATTCGACACATAACCCTTAGGCATCTTCAATTTCGTAACCCAATCACAAATTTGTTGTCTTTCCTCCAAAGTGAATGTGTAACTTGTTTTGGGCTTGAACACCTTACCATTGTCTGTTGTCTACAAGTATAATTTAGGCCGCTTGCAATATTCTTGTAAGTCCATTCTAGCCTTCAGGTTATCCTTTGTCTTACTTTTAACATCCATCATTGTGTTGAACAAATTGTCAAAATAATTCTTCTGAATATGCATGACATCGAGGTTGTGACAGAGAATATTATCCTTCCAATAAAGCAACTCCCAAAATATACTTTGTTTCGTCCAATTATGAGTAACACCATATCCGGGGAATCTATAAGGTGGAGCTTTAGTAATTTTACTGAAGTTCTAAACCCTCTCCCAAATTTCCTCACCTAAAAGTATCGGAGGTGGAGAATCATATTCTATTTTATTCCTTTTTAATGCATTTTTCATCCTTCTAAACTCATGATCATGAGGCAAGAATTGATGATGACAATCAAACCATGATTATTTTCAGCCATGTTTCAAAGTGAACTCTTTACTACTTTCCATGCAGTAAGGACAAGCTAGCTTCCCAGCAGTCATCCACCCAGACAACATTCCATACGCAGGAACATCATTAATAATCCACATTAAATTAGCATGCAAATTGAAATTATGTTTCAACACTATCATACCACAATGGTTTTAGCTCATCAATCAAAGGTTGCAAATATAAGTCAATCAAACTTTTCGGATAACGTGGACCGGGGATAATACAATATCAGAATATATATGGACTAGTCATACACAACTCTAGTGGTAGATTATAAGGTGTAAGAAAGACAGGCCAACATGAATATGGTGTCGCAGATATAGAAAAAGGCGTGAAGCTATCCGCACACAGACCTAACCGAATGTTCCTTGGTTCACTAGTAAAATCTTGATATGTCCTATCAAAGTGTTTCCAAGCTTCTCTATCTAAAGGATGACACATAACACTAGGTGGTCTTCTATTTTCAAAGTGCCATATCATATGAGGAGCAAAACTCATCGATGCATATAACCTTTTTAACCTAGGTATAAGAGGTAAATAATGCATCGCCTTGATAGCGACCATATTCCCACTGGAAAGCCTTTTCAAACGAGGCTTTTCGCAAAATTTACAATTGTCTAAAGTTGCAACATCTTTATAATATAACATGCAACCATCTTCACAATAATCAATTTTCATTGACGAAAGTCCTAACTTAGAAACCAATCTCTTTGCCTTATAGAAATCACCAGGTAAGTTGATATTAGGGTCAACTTGTTCACTCATAAGGTCAATGAAAGAGTCCATGGCTGCTTGAGAAATATTTCAATCAGATTTGATACTTAGTAATCTAACTGCGACAGATAGCTTAGAGTGCGGACTTCCTTCACGTAGTGGACGACTAGCTTCCTCTAACTGTTCATAAAAACTTTTTGCATCATCATTAGGAGTTTGTTCAACATTTTCATTGGGCTCAGCCCCGAAGTGCATCCCAAAAGCATCCGCAACCATATCCTGAATTCTAGAATCAAGATTTGTATTCTCCACCGACCTACTACTTTCACCAACAACCATGTTATGAAATATCCCACGGCTACCATCGATCTCTCCATGATCAGTCCACACAAAGTAATTCTCTTTAAACCCCTTCCTATAAAGATGAAGCTTAACTACCTCCAATTTTTCAAACTTCATATAGTCACACCTGACACAAGGGCACCTAATTACTACTTCACTTTGGTATGGTGGAAGTAACATTGCATGTCTAATAAAGTCATCAACCCTTTCTACAAAATCCTTCCACAATCACTGCCAATTAGGATAATTCCTATTGTACATCCAAGTACGATGTTCCATCTATACAAATAAAATAAGAACAAATTAATTCAGTTAATTCATATCCTACTCTTTTTTTAGTTAATTCATATCCATATCCTAAAATTTCAATTTATAAACTAAAAGCTCAATTTATAAACTGAAAGTCCAATTCATATCCTAAAAGTTCAATTCATAAACTAAAAGTTCAATTCATATCCTAAAATTTCAATTAAGAAACTAAAAGTTCAATTTATAAACTAAAAGTCCAATTCATATCCTAAAAGTTCAATTCATAAACTAAAAGTTCAATTCATATCCTTGTGATGACCCAAAAGGTCATCACTTATTTTAAAAGTAAATTCTGTGTTCCAAAGCCTTAAAACCACTTTCGGCATTACCTCGATTTGCGTGTGCAGTCCGAGTGGGTAGCCGGAAAGCCACTTTGTAAAAATCTGTGAAAAATAATGAATTTTGCCTTTAAAATGAGTTTGAGTTGTCTTCGGTCAACATTTTAGGTAAACGGACCCGTACCCGTAATTTGATGATCCCGGAGGGTCCGTAGAAAAATATGGGACTTGGGCATATTCACGGAATCGAATTCCGAGGTCCCAAGCCCGAGAAATGAATTATTGAAAGAAATTATTTTGCTGAATTAATTATGAAGTAAAGAAGAGAATTTATGTTTGAAACCATTGGTATCGGGCCCGTATTTTGGTTTCGGAGCCCAGTACAGGTCTTATAGATGATTTGGGCCGAACCTGTGAAATTTGGTAAGAAACGGACTTGAAATGACATGACTCGGACCTTAGTTGAAAAAATTGGAAAATTTGAAGTTCTTAAGAAAATTCATGATTTTGATGCTAAATTAATAGTTTATGATGTTATTTTTATGATTTGAATGCACGAGCGAGTCCGTATGATGTTTTTAAGTTGGTGTGCATGTTTGGTTTGGAGCCCCGAGGGCTCGGGTGAGTTTTGGATAGGCCACAGGGTGGATTTTGGACTTTAGAAATTGCAGATTTCAGCTGTTGCATTGCAGGCCTGCTGGCTTCGCATTTGTGAAGCCTGGCTCGCAAATGCGAGTTCACAAATACGAAGGCTATGTCACAAATACGAAAATAGCCCAGGCCAGCCTACCTCGCAAATGCGAGGGATTTATCGCAAATGCGATCCCCCAGTTTCCCACCCCCCAGTTTTTGCCAGTCGTCGCAAATGCGACATACTGTTCACAATTCCCACTTCACAAATGCGAAAGCTTCTTCGCAAATGCGAAGTTAGCAGAAGTCTGGGTTCGCAATTGCGACATCTGCAACCTGCAATTTTATAACTTAGCCGAAAATCTTTCATTTTTCACACTCTTTCAAAACCAAAACACTCTTGGGCGATTTTTCAAAGACAACTCTTCTTCCAAATCGATTGTAAGTCAATTTTAACTCGTTTTCTTCAATCATTAACATCTTTTCACATGATTTCAACTCAAAATCAATGATTTTCATGGGGGAAATTGGGTGTTTTGGGTAGAACCTAGGTTTTTCAAAAATTGGGGATTTGGACCTCGATTTGAGGTCTGATTTCAAAACAAATTATATATTTGAGTTCGTGGGGGAATGGGTAATTGATTTTTGGTTCGAACCTCGGGTTTTGACCATGTGGGCCCGGGGCGATTTTTGACTTTTTGGGTAAAACTTTAGAAAACTCATTTTCATGCATTAGAATTGATTCATTTAGCATTTATTGATGTAATTAAGTAACTTGTGACTAGATACGAGCGAATTGGTGGTGGAATCAAGAGGTAAAGCGATAGTAGAGACTTGAATTGTATTCGTGGCATCGAGGTAAGTGTTTGGTCTAACCTTAGCTTGAGGGATTAGGAGTCGAGTCCTAATTGCTATGTGGTATTTGTCGAGTACGACGTATAGGCATGGTGACGCGTATCTATACGTTGGTGTCAAGCATGTCTGTGAGTCTTATATTGTGATTATTATGACTTCGTTGTATTATTCATGCTTTGATGATGATTTCTATTGTTGGGCAAAGTTTGTGGAAATAATTGTGACATTTGAACATTGAGGAGCGTTGGCTCAAGTGGTACAATGAAATGTGAAATTATAAGTGGTAATTGAATCTTTTAGAGCATTGGGTCAAGTTGTGAAGTGAGTTGTGAAGTAAAAGTGAGAAAAAGAAGAGAATTATTACGTGGCCTCCCTTGCCGGGATATTGTTGCTTTTGATGTTATCTCCCTTGCCGGGATGTTGATGTTTCTTTTGATGTTGTTCCCTTGCCGGGACTTGATTTTTGAACTATTGTTCCCTTGCCGGGATTCTTATTGTAATTTCATTTATTCCCTTGCCCTATTGTTTGTGATTGTTGTTTGGGTGAGGAAAAGTGTTAAAGCACGAAGGGTGATACCGTGTATTGTTTTGGTGAGAGAGTGTTAAAGCACTAAGGGTGATGCCGTGTATGATTTATGAGGAAAGAGTGTAAAGCATGAAGGGTGATGTCGTGCCGCACGATGTACCATTCCGTGCCGATTATATTGATTATATGGTGAGGACGAGAGTAAAAGCATGAAGGGTGATGTCGTGCACATTTTCATTACTTGATTGGTTTGGTGAGGACGAGAGTAAAAGCACGAAGGGTGATGTCGTACACTTATTAATTTCTGATTCTTTGTTGATATCTGAGATATGTTTTTTCTTTCAATTGCCCGTTGTCTTTCTATTCTAAATTGATAGTTCCCCCGCAGCACGTTACCCCTCCCATACTTGACTCTATATTGTTGTTCTTCTTTTCTGTTGTATATAGTTAAATTGCACAGGTTTATTTGGTAGTCTGGTCCTAGCACATGGGGTCGGTTGTGCTGATACTACACTCTACACTGTATGTAGATCCCAGAGCAGCAACTTTTAGACCGTAGATTGGGTGGATGCCTTCAGTACACGCGGAGATCCAAGGTAGTCCTGCAGGCGTCCGCAGGCCCTGCCGTCTCCTTCTATCCCTTTACTCCTCTTTCATTTACTCAGTTCAAAAATTGTGTATCTATTATCTTTCAGACTTTGTATGTAGCATTCTTAGATCGTCTGTGAAACTATGACACCATTTTTGGGTGGTCGAGGCTCAAACAGTTGTATTAGATACATATTTCAGATAGTTTACTGTATTTCTTCTGTTTATTGTAATTTTTGTTGTCTACACGTTATTACTTTATAATTGTTAAAGAATATAAAATGGGTAAAAATGTAATTTGTTCAAATAGTCGGCTTTCCTAGCTCACATTAGCAGGCGCTATCACGACTCCCGATGGTGGGAAATCCGGGTCGTGACAATCTTAAAAGTTCAATTCATATCCTAAAATTTCAATTTATAAACTAAAAGTTCAATATATAAACTAAAAGTCCAATTCATATCCTAAAAGTTCAATTCATAAACTAAAAGTTCAATTCATATCCAAAAAGTTCAATTTATAAACTAAAAATTCAATTCATATCCAAAAGGTCCAATTCATATCCTAAAAGTTCAATTCATATCCTAAAAGTTCAATGCATATCCTAAAAGTTCAATTCATATCCAAAAGGTCCAATTCATATCCTAAAAGTTCAATTCAAATCCTAAAGTTCAATTCATATCCTAAAATATTCAATTCATATCCTAAAATTTCAATGCATATCCTAAAAGCTCAATTCATATCCTAAAAGTTCAATGCATATCCTAAAAGTTCAATTCGATTCACAAGAAAAAATCCTAAACCTTAGATTCTAACTAAACTATTCAAGACAATACAAAGTTAATAATTCAATTCTAACTAAACTATTCAAGACCAATTAAACTAATTAGTTAATAAAACTAATTAACAAAACTAATTAAAACAAGACCTAAACCCTAGTCCTCAATAAAATACAATATTCAAATAATTGAAACACTAATTAAAACAATAAAATACAATGTTCAAATAATTGAAACAAAACCTAGAAATAACAAAGAAATGGGTTGTAATTCAAACCTAGGATTTTTAGGTGGAGAAAGAGAGGGGCGGCAGTGACAGTAGACGGCGACGGCGACGGCGACGGTGATGGGCGGTGGTGTCACGACCCAAAAATCCCTCCGAAGAAGTCGTGATGACATATAGTCTTTAAACTAGGTAAGCCTAACATTAATCGAGTTAACAATGATAGTTTCAAATTTTAAATTAAATAACTCTAAACAAATTACTCTTCCCAAAACCGGTGGTACAAATCATAATATTTTTTAAGAGTAGTTATACAAAAATAAATATGTCATTGCTCCGAACAAAAGGAACAAATGAAAATAAATACAACCGAAGGTGACTTCGAGGCATGCGAACGCAGCAGCAGGTCTACCTTGAGTCTTCATCGCGACGATCCGCGTAGCTACTACCGATCAAATACCTGGATCTGTACACAAAAATATACAGAAGTGTAGTATGAGCACATCACAGTGGTGCCCAGTAAGTATCAAGACTAACCTCGGTGAAGTAGTGACGAGGTACAGTCAACACACTCACTGGTCTACCAACCTGTGCAATATAGCGTATAAAAATAATAGGGAGCAAATAATAATGATGGCAACAATAATCAACAAGTGATATAAACAGTAGGGCAACAAAAAAATACCATAAATATTGCTCAACGAATAATGTATACAAGTGCAATCAATTAATCAACTCCTTCAACTATAAATATCTTTCAAATATATTTCTTTTAGACAAGCATCGTTCGAATATAATTCTTTCAAGTAAAGGTCACCTTGTGATGCCTCGTTTTATAATCATAAATAATACAGCTCTCAGCCCACTTTCATATTTTTTACGGCATCTCGTGCCAATATTTCTATCATAGCCGTACGGCAACTCACATGCCATTAAATAAAAATCATAATATTTTCTGCGGCACCTTGTACCCACATATTTCTATCTCACATTATGCAACAACGTTCTCGGGTTACTCAATTCATAGGGTCCATAACCCAATATAATTAAGAATGATCACGGAGCCTCATTTGCTTAACATGAAGTAGAGTACAACTTCTAAACCCATTTGGAACTCATCAAGAAAGATGAAGTTATTTTTTTAGAAATCATTTGAATAAAGAAAATACCTATTTCAGTTAGAATACAACATCAAATGAATTATTACTTTTACCAAGGGATTTGATAAATTAACTTAGTAGAAATTCCTTCTTAAGTAAAGTACAACCTCAAACGGTTTGAAGAAAATTTAGTTGAGAAATCAATTGAGTTAAAAATGTAACAATTGTTGAAATTGAAGCATTAAAATATATATATAAATAAGTCAAGGTATTGTAAACACTATGGATTCCAACACAAGGGATCACAGTCGTAAAGGAATCTAAACCGTTAAAACACCTGAATTGATAACAACAATTACAAGAGAGACAAAATAATCACGGAAGGAGTACAACTCAGCATAGAGATAACAACCGGAGATCTCCCAGGATACCGTCCTATAGTCCCCAAATATAAATATCAAGTGGATCTCCCAGGTGCAGTACCGTAGTCCAACTCATAATGCACGGGGATCTACCGGAATCCCAATCCGTAGTCCCAAATGTAAATACCCAGTACTGAGGGAATTTACCCGGTGCATTCCCGTAGTTCCATATAACTTTGCAGGGGATCTACCGGAATCCCACATCCGTAGTCCCAAATAAACAGACAAGGGGAATCTACCGGAATCTCACATCCGTAATCCCAAATAAACAGACAACGCAACCAACAGAATCAACAGTTACATCACAACAGAAGGATCGAATATCACCGCAATACATATAACAATAACAAATGACAATAATACAAGGTAAGACAAGTAAATCAACTCAGGGGCTGTAAATCACGAGAAAATGGTAGAACTAGCTCAAAGGAATAACCACAGAAAAGAATACTGGCATAACGGGAACAATTCAACAACGGGAAAACTAACATGTAGCAACGGTCCCACAATATACAAGTCAATAATAAGGAAATCAACACGAGTCAAGTAGTTATGAAAATATAGCATGACAATAGGAGAGGCAAAACTCTTCAGTTAAGTCAAATAGAAGTCAATTAGGTAATAAGAGTAAATCCCGAAACAATTAATTTCAATTAAGTATGTAGAGACGACACTAATAAGTAGGAACTCAGATGTCAAGAATAACTCCATCCCTAGTGAATATAAGAACGTAAGAACCCTAAAAGTCCAATTCTCCACAAATAAGTCTGAGTACGCACTCGTCACCTCGCGTACACGAACTACAATCAACACAAAGACTCAAATTCTAAGGGGAGGTCCCCCACACAAGGTTAGGAAAGATACTTACATCGCTTTGCAACCAATTCAAGATTCCAACAATCCTTTGCCTCGCGAATTCGTACCCAAAATTCTCAAATCTAGTCTTAAACAATTCAAAATACTCAACACGAATCGTAGGAACTAATTCCATATGGATTTATACATTTTCCGAATTAAAATCCGAAATTTAGCTCAAAATTGCCCGTGGGGCTGATGTATCGGAATCCGACGAAACTCATAAAATGTGACAACCCATTACGATACGAGTTCAACCATACAAAAATTATCGAATTCCGATGTCAAATGGACCTTCAAATCCTAAATTTTCATTTTTGGAAAGTTTTACAAAAACTACAATTTCATTCATCCAAATCCGAGATAAACGATAAATATTGATATAAATTTATGAAATGTAATCACTTCCAGATATAGAACACTTACCCAAGTCGAAATCGTGAAAAACCCCTTTGAAATCGCCCAAATCCGAGTTTGAATGACTAAAAATGGAAGAAATTTCGGACCCCTTCGGTTTTTTCACTGCCCAGGGGTATTATAGGGACTTTACGTGCCTTGTCGCTTCCACCGCGCTCACCGGCAGAAAACTTTCGAATCGGCGTGGTCGCGGCACGACCGCGCGCCTGGGCGCGCTTATAATACAGGTCCGGTAAAATGGTCATAACTTTCTGTATACACCTCTAAATGACAAACGGTTTGATGCATTGGAAACTAGACTCAAAGAGTTTAATTTGATAGGTTATGAATTACACAACTTCTTATATACAAGTAGATATGCGTGTCCAAAGTGAGGTCTTGTGCGTACTAATTTGCAACTTTAGTACATTACGAAATTTTCCAACTTGGCTTATACTTAGGACTTTCCTTAGACCCCATATATCTTATAGTACACCTCGTACACTTGCTATCATATCCAATTGGTATTCATCATGGTAATAGACCTCTTCCACATATAAAATAATATAATTAGAACACGTCAACTTTCATATTTCGCCAAAATTCACCGAAATGCCCAGTACTGAGGGAATCTACCCGGTGAATTCCCGTAGTTCCATATAACTTTGCAGGGGGATCTACCGGAATCCCACATTCGTAGTCCCAAATAAACAGACAAGGGGTATCTACCAGAATCTCACATCCGTAGTCCCAAATAAACAGACAACGCAACCAACAGAATCAACAGTTACATCACAACAGAAGGATCGAATATCACCGCAATACATATAACAATAACAAATGACAATAATACAAGGTAAGACAAGTAAATCAACTCAGGGGCTGTAAATCACAAGAAAATGGTAGAACTAGCTCAAAGGAATAACCATAGAAAAGAATACTGGCATAACGGGAACAATTCAACAACGGGAAAACTAACATGTAGCAACGGTACCACAATATACAAGTCAATAATAAGGAAATCAACACGAGTCAAGTAGTTATGAAAATATAGCATGACAATAGGAGAGGCAAAACTCTTCAGTTAAGTCAAATAGGAGTCAATTAGGTAATAAGAGTAAATCCTGAAACAATTAATTTCAATTAAGTATGTAGAGACGAAACTAATAAGTAGGAACTCAGTCATGTCAAGAATAACTCATCCCTAGTGAATATAAGAACGTAAGAACCCTAAAATTCCAATTCTCCACAAATAAGTCCGAGTACGCACTCGTCACCTCGCGTACACGAACTACAATCAACACAAAGACTCAAATCCTAAGGGGAAGTCCCTCACACAAGGTTTGGAAAGATACTTACATCGCTTTGCAACCAATTCAAGATTCCAACAATCCTTTGCCTCGTGAATTCGTGCCCAAAATTCTCAAATCTAGTCTTAAACAATTCAAAATACTCAACACGAATCGTAGGAAATAATTCCATATGAATTTACACATTTTCAGAATTAAAATCCGAAATTTAGCTCAAAATTGCCCGTGGGGACGATGTCTCGAAATCCGACGAAACTCATAAAATCCGACAACCCATTCCGATACGAGTTCAACCATAC
Source organism: Nicotiana tabacum (assembly GCF_000715075.1). Classification (NCBI taxonomy): domain Eukaryota; kingdom Viridiplantae; phylum Streptophyta; class Magnoliopsida; order Solanales; family Solanaceae; genus Nicotiana; species Nicotiana tabacum. Next base: position 109,837,065 of record NC_134087.1, on the reverse strand, counting down.
AAAAGTTATCGAATTCCGATGTCAAATGGACCTTCAAATCCTAAATTTTTATTTTTGGAAAGTTTTACGAAAACTACAATTTCATTCATCCAAATCCAAATTAAACGATGAATACTGATATAAATTTATGAAATGTAATCACTTCCAGATATAGAACACTTACCCAAGTCGAAATCGTGAAAAACCCCTTTGAAATCGCCCAAATCCGAGCTTGAATGACCAAAAATGGAAGAAATTTCAGACCCCTTCGGTTTTTACACTGCCAAGGGGTATTATAGGGACTTTACATGCCTTGTCGTGCTCCCTCCGTGCTCACAGGAAGAAAACTTTCGAATCGGCGCGGTCGCGGCACGACCGCGCGCCTGGGTGTGCTTATGATACAGGTCCGGTAAAATGGTCATAACTTTCTGTATACACCTCCAAATGACAAACGGTTTGATGCATTGGAAACTAGACTCAAAGAGTTTAATTTTATAGGTTATGAATTACACAACTTCTTATATACATGTAGATATGCTTGTCCAAAGTGAGGTCTTGTACGTACTAATTTGCAACTTTAGTATATTACGAAATTTTCCAACTTGACTTATACTTAGGACTTTCCTTAGACCCCATATATCTTATAGTACGCCTCGTACACTTGCTATCATATCCAATTGGTATTTATCATGGTAATAGACCTCTTCCACATACAAAATAATATAATTAGAACACGTCAACTTTCTTATTTCGCCAAAATGCACTGAAATGTCCTATGGACCTCCAAATCCAAATTAGGACACACGTCTAAGTCCGAAATCACCATATGAAGCTATTGACATCATTAAAATTCTAATTTGGGGTCTTTTTCTCATAAGTCAACTCTTCGGTCAACTCTTTCTATTTGCTTCAAAATAAGATTTTGATTTTTCTTTAAATTTAACTCTGAATCTTACGAAAACCAAACTTGACCATACATGTGGGTCATAATTCATATTACGAAGCTCCTCGAGGTCTTAAGCCATTGAACGAGACGCTAATTCTTTAAACGATAGGTCGGGTCGTTACAATCTCCACCTCTTAGACAAACGTTCGTTCTCGAACGTACTAAGAATTATTCTGAGGTTGCCAAATTGATTATTTTACTTTAACACAATACTCTCGATTGATCTCACGTTACCGCATTCGACACAATCCCGACCACACCATCTCAGTTGAGATTATTTCCTTTATCTATATTTGTAACTTTAAGACCAAATTTCTTACTCTCCAAACATTTTCAAAATGGTCCAATTTTTCATATCAACACATGGTATTAGTCTCATGTCAACACACATCAACTTTTAATAGCGCTTAAATACTTCAAAATTTTCCCGGGATGTTACATTCTCCCCCACTCAGTGTCATTCGTCCTCACATACACAACGTAACTTATCTCTTTCTTCGCACATCTCAACGTCCCAAATTTTTCTAACTCCCAAATTTTTCAGAAATTTTGGTAGAGTCTCTCCTGTAATTTGGCCTATCCACCTGTCAGAGTAACACCAAAACAACTCCTGACAACACATCCATAACCCAACGAAGCACTAGAATGTATTTATCAATAACACTAATCTTTGCATTACAAGCACTGCATTATCATAATGATATCTCGACATGAAACGCATCACGTGCATGACCATAACCACTTCTCTGATCTTAATAGTTGTTCATAATCGATTACAACATCGCTAATTAACCTCATGTTAACAAAGTCGCATTTCACGCCTCCACTTTACTCACAACAAGGTATGAAAACCTCATAATTACTTACCAAAATTAAAGATTCACAATTAATGCCACCTGGGCACTCACCTCGTAGGCTAAAACTCAATAATTACAATACAATTTGGCAAATTATGCACAGAGATATTCATACAAGAATTTTCAAATAAGCCTCATAGGCATGACTCCCTATAAGTACTATAGTATAAATTTTAATTTCGTAAAACGGGAATTTAAACACATAAACTTTTCACCACCAGGACCTCGTCCTTATATAACATCCACCACAGCTTGTAGCCCGGTTTAAATATTTGATATCATATAAAAATATGAGAATCTCGTCCTCAACTCTGAATCACAAGTATTTTGCACATTGTGCCAACTAAAATTTTCCATTTCCTTTATTCCTTCTTTCAAATAATTTCTCTTAAACAAAATCACAACATACAATGATCCCTCGTACTGATAGGTCATATAATTTACAATTGAAATCAATTATTTAGAAATTACATCAAACTCATCGAATTGATTAACAAAAATCACCTTTAGCCTCACAACTATTTTTAGTGACCAACACATAATGATAGACATAACTATCTCTATATAATCTCCCAACAGAAGTATTCACATAAGTAACTTTAAGATTACGAAGCTTACTCATGATTGGAGTATATTAGGAGGACTTGCCTCGATACTCAGAACCGAATAAAATCAAGGAAATTGTTACTTTATAATAACTCGAGATCGTACTTGTAACGAAACCATCTGGTGTAGCGACCTCTGCTATACCATAGCAAATATATTAATGGGTCGGGCCTCCGCCTCTTATGTACCATCTACCCGTTTTTCCTCCACCCCTAATTGGTAGTGTAAGTAGATTAGTAACTGTAATGGAGTACATGGTCTGAGTATTATGATGAAATAGGTTTCTCCCAAGTGTGGGATTTTTTTTTCATAATGTTCCTAATATCACCATATTCATAACAGTCCATCCGCAGTTCGACGACTCATACTGAGTTTGTGCCGGATAACTTAAATAACCATTGCAGGAAATTCTGTGCCACTGGTGCATTAAAAGATGACTGCCCCACGCGAGTGTTATGATTAACTTAAGCACTACAAGTATACTGAAATTATTTCCATGACCCCGCTGATACTAAAATGTAGAATTATTAAGGACACGGGAATATCTCAAGTCCCATCATTATCCCATTCAAATCTCAGCTCTTAATCATATATCAGTTTTGGAAAACCATTCAATACCACATAAATACATCTCAGGCCAAAATTGATATAACACATGACCCCGCAATTTGATCATTGATAGTGGACTCCCCTCACTTGGTGCGAAATCATAGGACCCTTTTCCGACGATCCACAATACTAACCTTCACCGCTCATCGACACCAGTCATAAGACACCTCAAGCCATTTACTCGGTGCTTGTCATTCTCATGACAGTTAAACTCACTTCCTCTAATGTCTCGATTGCTAGTTATACCCTTCGCTAAATAGAAATCCCATATGAACCACATAGTCTCTAATACCACCAACTATCTTCAGATCTACATCCACCTCGTGACCATGCCATGATTGTGATGATTAGGAAACTAATTAAGCCTTCTTAAGATCATAATTATCAACCAGATGTCAGAACCTGTTGCACCTCCATGTGCAGAACTAAATGATCTCTCAATACTTCCGCATCTTCAATCTTGGTAATACGTGGTAACAATGATTGAGCAACCTTGGCTCCCTTATAACCCCTTTGTAGTATCACGGACCATTGGCGCATAGTTATTAACGAGTGCATAATTTTATATACGAGTGGATGCAAAAGAATATGAGATATACGCTTCAAGCTGAATTAATATCGCACGATAAAGAATGAAAGAAGTCGTGATGGCATTGTTAACTCGAAGATAAGTACAGACATCTCTGTACCAATTTGCAAGACTCTACTAAACTCGCTTACAACTTATAGCACCTATGAACCTAGAGCTTTATTACCAACTTTTCACGACCCAAAAATCCCTCCTAAGGAGTCGTGATGGCACCTAGTCTTTAAACTAGGTAAGCCTAACATTAACCGAGTTAACAATGATATTTTTAAATTTTAAATTAAATAACTCTGAACAAATTACACTTCCCAAAACCGGTGATACAAATCATAAGTCTTTCTAAGAGTAGTTATACAAAAATAAATATGTCACTGTTCTAAATAAAAGGAACAAATGAAAATAAATACAACCGAAGGTGACTTCGAGGCATGCGAACGCAGCAGCAGGTCTACCTTGAGTCTTCACCGCGACGATCCGCGTAGCTACTACCGATTAAATACCTGGATCTGTACACAAAAATGTACAGAAGTGTAGTATGAGCACACCACAGCGGTGCCCAGTAAGTATCAAGACTAACCTTGGTGAAGTAGTGACGAGGTACAGTCAAGACACTCACTGGTCTAGCAACCTGTGCAATATAGCATACAAAAATAATAGGGAGCAAATAATAATTATGGCAACAATAATCAACTAGTGATATAAACAGCAGGGCAACAAAAAAAAACACCATAAATATTTCTCAACGAATAATGTATAGAAGTGAAATCAATTAATCAAGTCCTTCAACTATAAATATCTTTCAAATATATTTCCTTCAGACAAGCATCGTTCGAATATAATTCTTTCAAGTAAAGGTTACCTTGTGATGCCTCGTTTTATAATCATAAATAATATAGCTCTTAGCCCATTTTCATATTTTTTACGGCATCTCGTGCCCATATTTCTATCATAGCCGCATGGCAACTCACATGCCATTAAATAAAAATTATAATATTTCTCCCGACACCTTGTACCCACATATTTTTGTCTCACATTGCGCAACAACATTCTCAGGTTACTCAATTCATAGGGTCCATAACCCAATACAATTAAGAATGTTCACGGAGCCTCATTTGCTTAACATGAAGTAGAGTACAACTTCTAAACCCATTTGGAACTCATCAAGAAAGATGAAGTTATTTTTTTATAAATCATTTGAATAAAGAAAATACCATATTTCAATTAGAATATAATGAATTATTACTTTTACCAAGGGATTTGATAAATTAACTTAGTAGAAATTCCTTCTTAAGTAAAGTACAACCTCAAACTGTTTAAAGAAAATTTAGTTGAGAAATCAATTGAGTTAAAAATGTAACAATTCTTGAAATGAAGTATTGAAATATATATATAAATAAGGCGAGGTATTGTAAATACTATGGATTTCAACACAAGGGATCACAGCCGTAAAGGAATCTAAATCGTTAAAACACTTGAATTGATAACAACAATTACAATGGTGACAAAATAATCACAGAAGCAGTACAACTTAGCACAGAGATAACAACCGGGGATCTCCCAGGATACCGTCCTGTAGTCCCCAAATATAAATATCCAGTGGATCTCCCGGGTGCAGTCCCGTAGTCTAACTCATAATGTGCGGTGATCTACCGGAATCCCAATCCGTAGTCCCAAATGTAAATACCCAGTACAGGGGGAATCTACCCGGTTGTGATGACCCGGCCAATCATCTCATGAGTTACCGCTCCGTTTTCCCCATTTCTGCTTTTTTATGCTTCGTTATCCGTGTTTTGTAGTATCGGCTTGGTCGGATCAAATCCGTAATGTATTAGAGGGATTGGATATGAGTTCCAATGGTTCGGTTAGTTTTGGGAGGTAATTTATGACTTAGGAGTGTGATCGGAATGGGTTTTGGAGGTTCGTAGTAGATTTAGGCTTGAATTGGCAAAGTTGATATTTTGGCGATTTCTGGTTCATAGGTGAGATTTTGATATAGGGGTCAGAATGGAATTCCGAGAGTTGCAATAGTTCCGTTGTGTCATTTGGGATGTGTGTTCAAAATTTCAGGTCATTCGGACGTGGTTTGGTTAGGTTTGATCAATAGCGGAATTCGGAAGATTTTAGAAACTTAGGCTTGGATCTGATGTGTTTTGGTTGATTTGATGTTGTTTGAGGTATTTTGAAGATCGATACAAGTTTGAATAAGGTATTAGGATATGTTTGTGCTTTTGGTTGAGGTCCCGGGGGCCTCAGGGTGATTTCGGATGGTTAAAGGAGGAGTTGAGATGTTATTGCAGCTGCTGAAGTTTTGCTGCTTCTGGTGTTTTTGCACTTGCGGTTTAGGGACCGCAGGTGCAGTGCCACATAAGCGGAGATTTGGCCGCAAAAGTGGGAGAGGCTTGAGGGACAGGAAACCACAGAAACGGCTAATGGGATCGCATCTGCGGAATCGCAGATGCGGATGGAGGCTAGCAGATAAGGAATGGTGAGGTAGAGTCATGAAGCGCAAATGCGGTAGAGGGACCATACCTGTGGAGTCGCAGATGCGGCAAGTGGACCGCAGATGCGGTATTTGGTCCGGTAAGTGAATTCCGTAGAAGCAGAGGATTAGACCGCATATGCGGTACCGCAGAAGCGGGTTTTGGACCGCAGATGCGGAAAGGCCTGGGCAGAACATATAAGTTATTTCACTTCGCGAAATTGACCTATTTCGTCATTTTTGGACTTCGTCTTGGAGCTTTTTGGGCGATTTGAAAGAGGGATTTCAAGGGAACTTCATTGAGGTAAGGAATTTGGACCTAAAACTCGTTCCTATGCTATTATTTCATGGATTAGAGGCTAGAAATTATGGAAATCAAAGGTTAAAATTGGGGAAACTAGGGCTTGAAAACTTAGGCCTTTAATTGTGGATTTGAAGTACCATTTGGGGTCGGATTTAAGAACTTTTGGTATGTATGAACTCGTGGGGGAGATGAGGAACCTATTGATGTAAAAACCATCAAATTTCGATACATGGGCCCGGGGGTTGGGTTTTGGTATTTTCGGGATTTGTGCCCTTTGTTGATTATTTTGCGCTTGGGCTTTGTTCCCTTAGTATATTTTGATGTCCTCGTTCTGATTTTGGAAAGATTCGACGTGCGAGGAGGACGATTCGAGGGGCAAAGGCGTCGCGAGCTAGAGATTTAGTCGGTTCGAGGTGAGTTATGATTGTAAATGATGTTCTGAGGGTTTGAAACCCCGGATTGCACATCATAGTGCAATATTGAGGTGAGGCACACGCTTGATGACGAGCGTGGGGTCGTGCACTATTGGGGATTGTGACTTGGTCCGTCCCGGTTGATGATTTTACCTCATATTTGATTGAAAACTATTTGCTATCATTATTATTTGGGCTGAATGCCATATTTGGGCCTAGTGCCAACTATTTGAACCCTTCGAGTATTTTTATTGATATTTCCTCACTGTTTTGACTTTATACTTGAACTTAGTCATGTTATTTTCCATTGTTTTACTACTCAGCCATGTTTACCCTGTTTTAATACTTAAATGACATTTTAAATGATGTTTGGGCTGAGAAACACTGTTTTACTATTGCCCGAGGGGCTTGTGAGGATTTTTGACGGAATAAGGCCGAAGGCCTATGTTGTGAGGAAACACCGATTCTGATTTAAGGCCGAGGGCCTGACATATGTACGCCACAAGGTGGCTTGATTGATATGAGGCCGAGGGCCTAGTTTGATGCCACGAGATGGCTTGTTATTGCGCTTGGGCAGTAAGGGGCCCCTCCGGGAGTCTGTACAACCCCAGTGAGCGCGGGTACCCATTGTGATGTGAGATTGAGCCCGATGGCCTATTATTGTTTTGAGATGTTGCCCGAGGGACGGATGTGTTGATACTGCGCCCGAGGGGCAAACTTCTATTTGGTTGCTTTATCTTAATTACTTGTCAATTACTTATTTACCTGTTGAAATAGGATTTTACTTGACTTTCCACTGTTTTACTGCTTTTAAATGCTTTTACTGCTTCATTATAGAATGCCTTGTGCCTTACGTGTTTTCTTACTTTCAATCGTTATTTACATCTGTTACTCACTGAGTTGGAGTACTCACTTTACTCCCTGCACCCCGTGTGCAGATTCAAGCGTAGCTGGTCCTGCTCCCGGGTGCTGATTCATTCCAGCTTCAGGCAGATCTTTGAGGAGTCTTTAGGTAGTTGTTGGCGTTCGCAGCCTGGAGCTCCTCTCTATCTATTTCCCTTATGTTCATAGTTCATTGTTTAAAACTCTGTAGTTACATTTGAGGATTCAGTACTGTTAGATGCTCGTGACTTGTGACACCCCGGTTAGGGTTGTGCCAGGTTGTACTTCTGCTATTTATTATCATTAAATCATGTTTCAGACTACTTTTATGTTGCTTAACTGCTTTAACAAGTGAATTGGGTTTAGTTGGTTGGCCTTGTCTTCACGAGACGCGCCATCACGACCGGGTTCGGGTTTAGGGTCGTGACAAGTTGGTATTAGAGCCTAGGTTACATAGGTCTCATGAGTCATGAGAAGGTTTAGTAGAGTCTCGCGGATCGGTACGGAGACGTCTGTATTTATCCTCGAGAGACTGTAGAACCTTTAGGAAAAAAAACTCACATTCTTGAAATTCTTATCATGCAAACTTGTTGATCCGAGTATTAAACTTCTGTTATTCAATTCTCTCACAGATGGTGAGGACATGTGCTACCGGACAGGGTAGACGCCCACCAGTGCCACCAGTTGAGGCCACTAGAGGCCGAGGACGCGGTCGTGGTCGTGGCAGAGGCAGAGCAGCGAGGGCAGCACTTGTAGATCCACCAGCTGCCCCAGCTCAGGATCAGGCTCCAGCTATGGATGCTCCAGCAGCACCAGTTCAGGCACCAGCTGTGCCCATCGTGATTTCGGGTCTTCAGGAGGCCTTGGCTCAGATCTTATCAGTTTGCACTGGCCTAGCTCAGGCGATTTCAGTCGCTACAGCCGCAGTTACGTCTTAGGCCGGGGGAGGAAATTGGTGTCCCGCCGCTCGCACATCTAAGCAGGTCGTGTAGGGACTTCAGACACCGGGGGCACATCCAACCCAGCCGGTTGCAGCTGCTTAGGACTATGCGGTTCCTGTCATGTCGGAGGAGGAGCAGTGTAGGTTGGAGAGATTTGGTAGATTGCAGCCTCCGACCTTCAGTGGCGTAGAGGGTGAGGATGCCCATGGCTATTTAGATAAGTGTTAGAGGATGCTCCGTACTGCCAGTATTCTAGAGACCAACGGGTCGCTTTTACCACCTATCGGTTTTCAGGAGCTGCTTTCACTTGGTGGGAGGATTTTGAGAGGCGTAGGCCTGTTGGTGCAGCACCCCTTACCTGGAAGCAGTTCTCCGTTCTCTTTCTGGAGAAGTATGTGTCGCAGTCTCGCAGAAAGGAGCTGTGTAGGCAGTTTGAGTGGTTGTGTCAGGGGGAGATGACTGTGTCGTAATATGAGTTGAGGTTCTCTGAGTTGGCTCATCATGCCGTCTAGTTGGTTCTGACAGATCGAGAGAGGATCGGGAGGTTTGTTGATGGTCTTACTTATCAGCTTTGTATTCTCATGACCAGGGAGAGCGTGACTAGTGCTACTTTCGAGGAGGTTGTGGATATAGCTCGTGAGATTGAGTCTATTCATCGCCAGGAGCGAGAGGAGAGGGAGGCCTCGAGGATCTGGTAGTTACAGTGGTGCTCCTTCGAGGGGTCAGTTTCAGCACGGTAGAGGTTGTTCCTTCAGGTCTGCTTAGCCAGCTCGCCTAAGTTATCATGGGGCATCTACGGGTCATGGTTATCACGGATCTCAGCAGGGCCAGTCATCACTCAACGCCTTTCCAGCTCAGAGTTCGACCCATGTTCCATTAGTTCAGGGCTCTTCTATGCCGAGTGCATCTGCTAGTTACTCTGATGCGAGGGGTTCCCTTCAGTTTCCTTCTCCAGCACCTGGGAGTTGTTATTAGTGTGGTAAGATGGGCCACATATGGAGACAGTGTCCTCATCGTGTTGCTAGTTCGTCCCAGGAGAGGGGTCAGTCGTCGGCTTAGGCTCCAGTTACTTCACCACCACACGCTCAGCCAGCTAGGGGTGGAGGTCAGTCAGCCAGGGGTCGCCCTAGAGGGGGAGGTCGATCTGGGGGCGGTCAGGCCCGTTTCTATGCTATCCCAGGCAGACCCAATGCTATTTCTTTAGATGTTGTCATTACAGTTATTGTTTCAGTCTGCCACAGAGATGCCTCTATATTATTTGATCCCGGTTCCACCTTTTCTTATGTGTCATCATACTTTGCTCATTATTTGGGTACGTCCCGTGAGTTTCTTGATTTACCAGTTCATGTATCTACCCCAGTGGGCGATACTGTTGTTGTAGATCGTGTGTACCGGTCGTGTATGATGACTATTGGGGGTCTAGAGACCCGAGTGGATCTATTACTATTGAGCATGGTGGATTTTGTTGTCATTTTGGGCATGGATTGGTTATCTCCGTGTTGTGCTATTCTAGACTGTCATGCTAAGACAGTCACATTGGCTATGCCGGGTGTTCCACGGATCGAGTGCCGAGGTATGACTGATTATGTTCCTAGTAGAGTGTTCTCTTTCTTGAAGGCCCAGTGTATAGTTGGGAAGGGTTATCTTTCATATCTAGCATTTGTGAGGGATGTCGGAGCTGAGGCTCCCAGTATTGATTCTGTTCCAGTTGTGAAGAATTTTCCCAATGTGTTTCATATAGACCTGTCGGGCATGCCACCGGATAGGGATATTGATTTTGGTATTGACCTGGTGCCGGGCACTCAACCCATTTCTATTTCGTTGTATCGTATGGCACCAGTGGAGTTGAAAGAGTTAAAGGAACAGCTTCAAGAACTCCTTGATAAAGGGTTCATTCGGCCTAATGTGTCACCTTGGAGTGCGCCGGTTCTGTTTGTGAAGAAGAAGGATGGCATAATGAGAATGTGCATTAATTATAGGCAATTGAACAAGGTAACAATTAAGAACAAGTATCTTTTACCTTGCATTAGTGATCTATTCGACCAGCTTCAGGGAGCGAGGGTATTCTCCAAGATTGATCTCCGTTCAGGTTATCACCAGTTGAAGATCACAGATTCGGATATTCTTAAGACAGCTTTCGGGACCCGATACGGTCATTATGAGTTCTTGGTGATGTCTTTTGGGCTGACCAATTCCCCAGCAGCGTTCATGCATTTAATGAACAGCGTGTTCCGGCCTTATCTCGATTCATTTGTCATAGTCTTCATTGATGATATTCTGGTGTATTCGCGTAGCCAGGAGGAGCATGCGGAGCATTAGAGGGTTGTGTTGCAGAGTTTGAGGGAGGAGAAGCTTTATGCAAAATTCTCCAAGTGTGAGTTTTGGCTCAATTCAGTGGCTCTCTTGGGGGCGTGGTGTCCAGCGAGGGTATTCAGGTTGATCCGAAGAAGATAGAGGCGGTTCAAAGTTGGCCTAGACCGTCTTCAGCCACAGAAATTCGCAGCTTTCTTGATTTGGCAAGCTATTATCGCCGGTTTGTTCAGGGATTCTCATCCATCGCATTGCCCTTGACCAAGTTGACTCAGAAGGATGCTTCATTTGTATGGTCGGACGAGTGTGAGGATAGCTTTCAGAAGCTCAAGATAGCTTGACCACAGCTCCAGTGTTGGTTTTGCCATCAGCTTTAGGTTCATATACCGTGTATTGTGATGCTTCGAGAGTTGGGATTGGTTGTGTGTTGATGCAAGAGGGTAGAGTTATTGCTTATGCTTCTCTTCGGTTGAAGCCCCATGAGAAGAACTACCCCATTCATGATTTGGAGTTGGCTACCATAGTTCACGCGTTGAACATTTGGAGACATTACTTGTGAGGTGTTTACAGATCATCGTAGCCTCCAGCACTTGTTCAAACAGAAGGATCTCAATTTGAGGCAGCGGAGATGGTTGGAGTTGCTTAAGGATTTTGATATCACTATATTGTACCATCCGGGAAAGACCAATGTGGTGGCCGATGCTTTGAGCCGAAAGGCAGTGAGTATGGGGAGTTTGGCATATATTCCAGTTAGGGAGAGACCTCTTGCAGTTGATGTTCAGGACTTGGCCAATAGGTTCATGAGGTTGGATATTTCGGAGCCCAGTCAGGTATTGGCTTGTGTGGTTTCTCGGTCTTCCTTATATGATCACATCAGAGAGCACCAGTATGATGATCCACAATTGCTTGTCCTTAGGGACAGAGTTTAGCATGATGATGCTAGAGATGTGACCATTAGTGATGATGGGGTGTTGATGATGCAGGGCCGGATTTGTGTGCCCAATGTGGATGGGCTTTGGGAGTTGATTTTGGAAGAGGCTCATAGCTCGCGGTATTTCATTCATCGGGGTGCTACGAAGATGTATCAGGATTTGAGGCAGCACTATTAGTGGAGAAGAATGAAGAAAGATATTGTGGAATTTGTGGCTCGGTGTCCAAATTGTCAGCAGGTGAAATATGAGCATCAGAGACAGGGTGGCTTGCTTCAGCAGGTGGTTATTCCCGAGTGGAAGTGGGAGAGGATCACTATGGACTTTGTTGTTAGACTTCCACGGACTTTGAAGAAGTTCGATGCTATTTGGGTGATTATGGATCGGTTGATCAAGTCCGCGCACTTCATTCCTATATGTACTACTTATTCTTCAGAGCGGTTGGCGGGGATCTATATCGGGGAGATTGTTTGTTTGCATGGTGTCCCAGTTTCCATCATTTTAGATAGGGGCACTCAGTTTACTTCGCAGTTTTGGAGGGCCGTACAGAGAGAGTTGGGTACTCAGGTAGAGTTGAGCATAGCTTTTCATCCTCAGACGGACGGGCAATACGAGCGCACTATTCAGATATTGGAGGACATGTTGCGTGCTTGTGTCATTGACTTCGGAGGGTTATGGGATGAGTTTCTACCGCTTGCAGAGTTTGCTTATAACAACAGCTACCAGTCGAGTATTCAGATGGCTCCATTTGAGGCTTTGTATGGGAGGCAATGTAGATCTCCAGTTGGTTGGCCGAGCCCAGTGAGGCTAGGCTATTGGGGACTGATTTGGTGCAAGATGCTTTGGAGAAGGTGAAGGTGATTCAGGAGAGGCTTTGTACAGCGCAGTCGAGCAAAAAGAGTTATACTGATAGGAAGGTTCGAGATGTGTCATACATGATTGGCGAGAAGGTTCTGTTGAAGGTTTCACCCATGAAGGGTGTTATGAGATTTGGGAAGAAAGGGAAATTGAGTCTGCGGTTCATTGGGCCTTTCGAGGTGCTCCGAAGGATTGGGGAGGTGGCTTATGAGCTTGCTTTGCCACCCAACTTGTCGAGTGTGCATCCGGTATTTCATGTTTCTATGCTCCAGAAGTATATTAGAGATCCGTCTCATGTTTTAGATTTCAGCACGGTTCAGTTGGATGATGATTTGACTTATGATGTGGAGCTAGTAGCCATTTTGGGTCGGCAGGTTCGAAAGTTGAGATCAAAGGATATAGCTTCAGTGAAAGTGCAGTGGAGAGATCGGCCCGTGGAGGAGGCTACTAGGAGACCGAGCGGGAGATGCGGAGCAGATATCCTCATCTGTTTGAGGCTTCAGGTATGTTTTTTGATTCGTTCACGGACGAACGTTTGTTTAAGTTGGGGAGGATGTGACGACCCGGCCAGTCGTCTTATGAGTTACCACTCTATTTTCCCCATTTCTACTTCTTTATGCTTCTTTTCCCGTGTTTTGTGGTATCGGGTTGGTTGGATTGAATCCGGAATGATTTTGGTAAGGTTTGAGACACTTAGTCTATTTTAAGGAAGTTTGAGTTGGAAAAGTCAATCAAATATTGACTTCTGTGTTAGAGAGCTCGGATGCGAGTTATAATGGTTCGGTTAGCTTCGGGAGGTGATTTATGACTTAGGAGTGTGATCGGAATGGGATTTGGAGGTACGTAGTAGATTTAGGCTTGAATTGGCGAAGTTGATATTTTGGCGATTTTTGATTGATAGGCGAGATTTTAATATAGGGGTCGGAATGGAATTCCGAGAGTTGCAGTAGTTCTGTTATGTCATTTGGATGTGTGTGCAAAATTTTAGGTCATCCAGACGTGGTTTGGTTGGGTTTTGATCAAAAGCGGAATTCGGAAGATTTTAGAAACTTAGGCTTGGATCCGATGTGCTTTGGTTGATTTGATGTTGTTTGAGGTGTTTTGAAGATTGGTAAAAGTTTGAATAAGGTATTAGGATATGTTTGTGCTTTTGGTTGAGGTCCCGGGGGCCTCGGGGTGATTTCGGATGGTTAACGGAGGAGTTGAGATATTATTGTAGCTGCTGAAGTTTTGCTGTTTCTGGTGTTTTCGCACCTGCGGTTTAGGGACCGCAGGTGCGGCACCGCATAAGCGGAGGTTTGGCCGTAGAAGCAGGAGAGGCTTGAGGAACAGGAAACCACAGAAGCAGCTAATAGGATCGCATCTATGGAATTGCAGATGCGGAGGGAGGCTCGCAGATGCGGAATGGTGCGGTAAAGTCAGGAAGCGCAGATACGGTAGAGGGACCGCACCTACGGAGTCGCAGATGTGGCAAGTGGACCGCAGATGCGGTATTTGGTCTAGTAAGTGAATTCCGTAGAAGCATAAGATTAGACCGCATATGTAGTACCGCAGAAGCGGGTTTTGAACCGCAGATGCGGAAAGGCCTAGGCAGAACATAAAAGTTATTTTATTTCGCGAAATTGAGATATTTCATCATTTTTGGACTTCGGCTTGGAGCTTTTTGGGCGATTTGAAAGAGGGATTTCAAGGGAACTTCATTGAGGTAAGGAATTTAGACCTAAAAATCATTCCTATGCTATTATTTCATGGATTAGAGCTAGAAATTATGGAAATCAAAGGTTAAAATTGGGGAAACTAGGGTTTGGAAACATAGACTTTTAATTGTGGATTTGAAGGACTATTTGGGGTCAGATTTAAGAACTTTTGGTATGTATGAACTCGTGGGGGAGATGAGGAACCTATTGATGTAAAAATTATCGAATTTCGAGACGTGGGCCCAGGGTTGGGTTTTTGTAATTTCAGGATTTGTGCCCTTTGTTAATTATTTTCGCTTGGGCTTTGTTCCCTTAGCATATTTTGATGTCCTCGTTCTGATTTTGGATAAATTCGACGCGCGTGGAGGCCGATTCGAGGGGCAAAGGCGTCGCGAGCTAGAGATTTAGCCGGTTCGAGGTGAGTAATGATTGTAAATGATGTTCTGAGGGCTTGAAACCCCGGAATGCACATCGTAGTGCTATATTGAGGTGAGGCACACTCTTGATGACGAGCGTGGGGTCGTGCACTATTGGGGATTGTGACTTGGTCCGTCCCAATTGATAATTTTACCGCATATTTGATTGAAAACTATTTGCTATCATCATTATTTAGGTTGAATGCCATATTTGGGCCTAGTGCCAACTATTTGAACCCTTCGGGGATTTTATTGATATTTCCTCACTATTTTGACTTTATATTTGAACTCAGTCATGTTATTTTCCACTATTTTACTACTCAGCCATGTTTACCCAGTTTTAATACTTAAATGACATTTTAAATGATGTTTGAGCTGAGAAACACTATTTTACTATTGGTCGAGGGGCTTGTGAGGATTTTTGACTGAGTAAGGCCGAAGGCCTATGTTGTGAGGAAACACTAATACTGATTTGAGGCCGAGGGCCTGAGATATGTACGCCATTAGGTGTCTTGATTGATATGAGGCCGAGGGCCTAGTTTGATGCCATGAGATGGCTTGTTATTGCGCTTGGGTCGTAAGGGGCCCCTCCAGGAGTCTGCACACCTCCAGTGAGCGCGGGTACCCATTGTGATGTGAGATTGAGCGCGAGGGGCTGTTATTATTATGAGATGTTGCCCGAGGGGCGGATGTGGTGATACTGTGCCCGAGGGGCGAACTTCTATTTAGTTGTTTTATCTTAATTACTTGTTTACTTGTTGAAAGAGGATTTTACTTGACTTTCCATTGTTTTACTGCTTTTAAATGGTTTTACTACTTCATTATAGAATGTCTTGTGCCTTACATGTTTTCTTACTTTCAGTCGTTATTTACATTTGTTACTCACTGAGTTGGAGTACTCACTTTACTCCTTGCATCCCGTGTGCAGATTCAGGCGTAGTTGATCCCGCTCTCGAGTGCTGATTCATTCCAGCTTCAGGCAGATCTTAGAGGAGTCTTTAGGTAGTCGTTGGCGTTCGCAACCTGGAGCTCCTCTCTATCTATTTCCCTTATGTTCGTAGTTCAGTGTTTAAAACTTTGTAGTTACATTTGAGGATTCAGTACTGTTATATGCTCGTGCTTGTGACACCCCGGTTAGGGCTGTGTCGGGTTCTACTTTCACTACTTATTATCATTAAATCATGTTTCAGACTACTTTTATGTTGCTTAACTGCTTTAACAAGTGAATTGGGTTTAGTTGGCTGGCCTTGTCTTCACGATAGGTGCCATCACGATCGGGTTCGGGGTTAGGGTCGTAACACCGGTGCATTCCCGTAGTTCCATATAACTGTGTAGGGGGATCTACCGGAATCCCACATCCATAGTCCCAAATAAACAGACAAGGGGGATCTACCGGAATCTCACATCCGTAGTCCCAAATAAACAGACAAGGGGGATCTACCGAAATCTCACATCCGTAGTCCCAAATAAATAGATAATGCAACCAACAGAATCAACAGTTACATCACAACAGAAGGATCGAACATCACCGCAATACATAAAACAACAAATGACAATAATACAAGGTAAGACAAGTAAATCAACTAAGGGGCTGTAAATCACGAGAAAATGGTAGAACTAGCTCAAAGAAAGAACCACATAAAAGAATACTGGCATAACGGGAACAGTTCAACAACGGAAAAACTAACATGTAGCAACGATCCCACAATATACAAGTCAATAATAAGGAAATTAACATGAGTCAAGTAGTTATGAAAATATAACATGACAATAGGAGAGGCAAAACTCTCCAGTTAAGTCAAATAGGAGTCAATTAGGTAATAAGAGTAAATCGTGAAACAGTTAATTTCAATTAAGCATGTAGAGACGAAACTAATAAGTAGGAACTCAGTCATATCAAGAATAACTCCATCCCTAGTGAATATAAGAACCTAAGAACCCTAAAATTTCAATTCTCCACAAATAAGTCTGAGTACGCACTCGTCAGCTCGCGTACACGAACTACAATCAACAGAAAGACTCAAATCCTAAGGGGAAGTCTCCCCCACAAGGTTAGATAAGATACTTACATCGCTTTGCAACCAATTTTAGATTCCAACAAGCCTTTGACTCACGAATTAGTTCCCGAAATTCTCAAATTTAGTCATAAACAATTCAAAATACTCAACACAAATCGTAGGAACTAATTCCATATGAATTTACACATTTTCCGAATTAAAATCCAAAATTTAGCTCAAAATTGCCCATGGGGCCCATGTCTCGGAATCCGACGGAACTCATAAAATCCGACAACCCATTTCGATACGAGTTCAACCATATAAAAATTATCGAATTCCGATGTCAAATGGACCTTCAAATACTAAATTTTCATTTTTGGAAAGTTTTACAAAAACTACAATTTCATTCATCCAAATCCAAAATAAACGATGAATATTAGTATAGATTTATGAAATGTAATCACTTCCGAATATAGAACACTTACTCAATTCGAAATTGTGAAAAACCCCTTTGAAATCGCCCAAATCCGAGCTTGAATGACCAAAAATGGAAGAAATTTCGGACCCCTTCGGTTTTTACACAGCCCAGGGGTATTATAGGGACTTTACGTGCCTTGGCGCGCTCCTGCAGCGCTCCCTCCGTGCTCACAGGCAGAAAACTTTCGAATCGGCGCGGTCGCGGCGCATGCGCTTATGATACAGGTCCGGTAAAATGGTCATAACTTTCTGTATACATCTCCAAATGACAAACGGTTTGATGCATTGGAAACTAGACTCAAAGAGCTTTAATTCGATAGGTTTTGAATCAAATAACTTCTTATATACATGTAGATATGCTCGTCCAAAATGAGGTCTTGTGCGTACTCATTTGCAACTTTAGTATATTACGAAATTTTCCAACTTGGCTTAGACTTAGGACTTTCCTTAGACCCCATATATCTTATAGTACACCTCGTACACTTTCTATCATATCCAATTGGTATTCATCATGGTAATAGACATCTTCCACATATAAAATAATATAATTAGAACACGTCAACTTTCTTATTTCGCCAAAATGCATCGAATTGTCCTATGGACTTCCAAATCCAAATTCGGACACACGTATAAGTCCGAAATCACCATACGAAGCTATTGACATCATTAAAATACTAATTTGGGGTATTTTGCTCATAAGTCAACTCTTCGGTCAACTCTTTCCATTTGCTTCAAAAATAAGATTTTGATTTTTCTTTAAATTTAACTCTGAATCTTATGAAAACCAAACTTGATCGTACTTGTGGGTCATAATGCGTATTACGAAGCTCCTCGAGGTCTTAAGCCGTTGAACGAGACGCTAATTCTTAAAACGATAGGTCGGGTCGTTACAGGTGGTGACGCGGGGTGGGGAATGTGATTTGTGTGAGGGAAATAGAGAAGGAGAGGGGAAGATATTGAGGGAGGAGTTAAAGAAAATTTGGGGAAGAAAGTAAGAGAAATGGGGGAAAACCCGCTATTTCATTTTGTATTTCAAAATTACCGGCCAACGTTGGTCGATAATTTTTGTCAGTACATTAAGTTTTGACCGTTTGACCAAATACCGACCAACTTTGGTTGGTCTTTTTTAAAAAAAACTTAATTTTTTTTATTTCTTAAAATATTATAAGCTATAAAATTTTTATTATAAACCATAAAAAAATTATTATTAACTATAAATATTTATTTTATTTAACTATACAATTATTATAAATAATTATAAACTATAAACATAATCTTTACAAAAAATTATATTAACTAGGTAACTACTTTTAATAGATTATAATAGCTTCTATGTAAGTAAATTTTCTAAGTTATATTTAAGTATATGAGTAATTTCACACACATACACTATATTGTACTTGATTATCAATCGTATACATTACTACGTACGAATAATTAATCAATTGATAAACCAATATAATATTATTCTATTTTATGTTGAGACGTTTTGTTTTTTATATATTAATCGACATAGATCAAAAAGTTTTGTTTTTAATATTCATCGATGCATCTAAATAAGTTATAAGTCGATGAATCAATTTACAAGTCTATCAATCCCTAAAAGAACCTGACCATGCGTTCCTAGCGCTTCATGTTCTTATATATATATATATAATATATACGGCTATCAAAGTGTATATATATAAGTTATAAGTCGATGAATACATATATATACACACACAGAGAGAGATACTTCATTGTAATACTTTAACTATATGTATAGCTTGTTATCGTATATGTTAGTGTGTGTATACACATAACACACGCATTTCGTTGTGCTACTTTAACTACATATATAGCATGTTATAGTATATGTTAGTGTATTCATTATTCGTATTACAAAAGAGTTAACTGATTACATTCATTCATCAATAATAATACATGACATGGATTAATTGATATAGGTCGAGATGTTTTGTTTTTATTATTAATAGATATAGGTAAAACGTTTTGTTTTTAATATTCAACGATACATCTGAGTAAGTTATAAGTCGATAAATCAATTTACAAATAGATATATTTGATGATAAATTATATATACTAATTAGGATCTTCACAAGTCTATCGATTCGTAAAAGAACCCCAACCTATGGAAGGGATTGATAGACTTGTGAAGATCCTAATTAGTATATATAATTTATCATCAAATATATATGTTTGTAAATTGATTCATCGACTTATAACTTACTCAGATGCATCGTTAAATATTAAAAATAAAACTTCTGCCTATATCTATCTCTCTCTCTCTCTCTCTCTCTCTCTCTCTCTCTCTCTCTCTCTCTCTCTCTCTCTCTCTCTCTCTCTCTCTCTCTCTCTCTCTCTATATATATATATATATATATATATATATATATATATATATATATATATATATATGTATGTATGTATGTATGTATGTATGTATGTATGTATGTATGTTTCGTTGTACTACTTTAACTACATATATAGCATGTTATAGTATATATTATAGTATATGTTAGTGTATTCATTATTTGTATTACAAAAGTGTTAATGGATTACATTTATATTAATTAGATAGTAAATATAATAGTGATTCATATTTTTGACCAATGTTGACCTAATAACCGACCAATTTTGGTCGGTTATTTTCCAAAAATTAAAATATACCGACCAAAGTTGGTCGGTAAATGTTTCCCCTGAATTAACCGACAAATTTTGATCGATAATTTTAAATAAAATTTCTTTAAATTTTATAAAATATTTTAAATAATAATATAACTATTAAAATTTTAAAAATTGGATTCACATTACCGACCAAAATTTACCGACCAAAGTTGGTCAGTAATGTGAAAGTTTCTTTGACTAAGCAAGTCTGACCAGCTCGGTCAACTTGTTGACCAAATTACCGACCAACTTTGGTCGGTATTTTTTTTTAAATAAATGTAAAATATTTTTCTCTCAGTTTCCGTCCAACTTTGGTCGTTTTTTTGACCGATTAATATTAATCGGAAAATTTTGATCGGTATTTACCGAATTTCTAGTATTGTTGATCCTTTTGAAAAGTTCATTAAGGAAGTAATGATTAATTACCAAGAAGTTTTGCATTCCCCTCAAACGAGAGAATTTTTCATTGACGTGAATGATGTTCAGCTAAGTACACCGACTGAGTTTATCTTCATGTATGCTTGATGTAATTTTGAATGATACGCCTAACAAGTTAAACCCAATGAGCACCCGCAATTGTGCGTTTGTAATTCTTTTCTCAAGTTATCCCATTAAAAGGATCATGATTTGGTAAATCAATCGTGATTTAATTGTGGATTCTTTAACAGGTCAACATATCTTTACTTTGACACTTCTATGAAATTAAAGTGCAAGAGTACAAAGCTTAAAGTTCCCGACTTCACTACGTAACCCAATACCCAAAAGGAGTTAAGAAGACAGAAGAAGGAATATATCGGAGATCGAACAGAATTGAAGGATAATGCAATACTTTGATTCTATAACGGTGATGACGCAAAAGGTCATCACTTAATTTACAAGTAAATTTTGTGTTCCGAGGTCTTAAAAGCCTCCTTTTATCTCACCTCGATTTGCGTGCGCGGTCCGGGCGTATATCCAAAACGCTTTTATGTGAAAATTTGATGAAAATGCTAATTTGGCCTTTAAAATTGAATTTAAGTTGACTTCGGTCAACATTTTAGGTAAACGGGCCGGACTCGTGATTTGACGGTCCCGGAGGGCCCGTGCGAAAATATGGGACCTTGGCGTATGCCAGGAATTGAATTCTGAGGTCCCAAGCCCGAGAAATGAATTTTTGAAGAAAAATTTTTAACTGAAATTATAAGAGTTTTTTGAAAATTTAAATGGGTTTGAATTTGATGGTATCGGGCCCGTATCTTAGGTCTGGAGCTTAGTACAGGTCTTATATGGTATTTAAGTCGAGCCTGTAAAATTTGGTAAGAAACGGACTTGATATAACGTGAATCGGACCCTCGGTTGTTAAAATTTACTTAAGAGCTCTTGAGATTCTTCTTTGATTTTGATGCTAAATTCATTGTTAAAGGTGTTAATTTGGCGATTTGATCGCACGAGCAAGTCCATATGATGTTTTTGAGTTAATATGCATGTTTGGGTTGGAGCCCCGAGGGCTCGGGTGAGTTTCGGATAGGTTTCGGAGGGTTTTCACACTTAGAAAAGTTGCATATTTTATTGCTTCAGGTGCACAGACATTTTGTGCATGGCGATCGTGTAGTGACTCTCGCGATCGCAGAAGGGAAATTGGGATAGGGAAAGCGAAGCCACAGTCGCGAACGCGGGGCAATGGGGGGTTGCTCATCGCGAACGCGACTGGTGTCACGCGAACGCGTAGTGTAAAATTAGAGGTAGGCTGGGGACTTGTCATTTCTTCTACACGAACGCGTAATGTTGTCCGCGAATGCAAAGGTAGGGAGGCTTACCCTTCACGAACGCGTAGAGGAACTCACGATCGCGTAAGTCCACTTCTGGCAGCTCTTCGCGATCACGATAGTGGTCTCGCGAACGCGATGAACACTGTCGCGCAACACTAAAAATAGTAGCAAAGTCGGGATTTAGCCCATATTTTCAAAACTAGAGAGCATTGAGACGATTTTCAAGGAACAAGTTCTTCCCCAAAGCATTGGTATATGATTCTAAACCTTTTTCTTTCAATTTCCCATTGCATTTCATCAATCTTCATCTAAAAATCTAGGGTTTTTATGGTAGAAATTGGGAATTTGGGTAGAGTTAGGGCTTTTTGAATAATTGGAATTTAGACCTCGTTTTGGGGTCGAATTTCGAAACTAATTGCATATTTGGGCTCGGGGATGAATGGGTGATCGACTTTTGGTCCGAACCTCGAGTTTTGACCAAGCGGGCCAGGGGTCGATTTTTGACTTTTTAGGGAAAATGATAGAAACCCTATAATTAAGCATTGGGTATGAATTCTTTAGCATTTATTGATGTTGTTAAATTAATTTGGACTAGATATAAGTAATTTGGAGGCGAATTCTAAAGGAAAAGCGGTGTTTGAGGCTTGAGTTAGCCGTGGAAGTTCGAGGTAAGTGTTTGGTCTAACCTTAGCTTGAGGGAATATGTATTATGCTTTATTTTCTATGTGCTAGTGTAGTGTATGATGTATAAGTATGTGACGAGTACCTATACGTCGGTGTCAAGCATGCATGTGAGTCTTAAATTGTAATCATTGTGTTCTTATTAAGCACTACAAATGCCTATGTTATTGATTCTCCGTGTTGGGCAAGAATTATGATTATTCTCGTGGTATTTATTTATTGTTGAGTATTGGTTCCAGTTGAGGTTTCATTGTGGAGTTAAATGTTGGTAAAAGTTTGATTATAGTTGATTTCTTTGCCGTGACGTATTTAATTCTTACTAATTAGTTCCATTAACGGGATATTGTTGTTTCCTTATTGTTTCCTTGCGGGGATTCTTTTTCTGATTGGTGTTGATTTGTATATTGGGATCGGGTTGCATGCCGCAATAATATTATATGGGATCGGGTTGCACGCCGCAAAAAGAAGTAATAAGATTGGATCGGGTTGCATGCCGCAACAGTGTTATATGATTGGATCGGGTTTCAACGCCGCAATAGTGTTATATGATTTCATTAGGTTGCACGCCGCAACAATAAAAAATAAAAGTGGATATTGATTTGTTACTGTTTCCTCATTCTTACTGATGCGAACTTTAAAATGTTCCTAATGTTTTTCTCCTAAGTTACTATTGGTACTTGTTATTCCCTCGTAGCATATTCCCTTCCCATCTTTAACTGCTAGTTTCCGTTATTATTATTACTTGTTGTATATGCTTTAAACTGCACAGGTTTATTTGGTAGTCTTGTCCTAGCTTCGTCACTACTCCGTCGAGGTTAGGCTCGACACTTACCAGCACATGGGGTCGGTTGTCTTGATACTACACTTTGTACTATGTGCAGATCCCGGTGCTGGAGCTTTTGGACCACAGTGAGGTTGTTGCATTCAGTCCAGTGGCGGAGACCTGAGGTAGTACTGCAGGCGTCCGTAGGCCTTGGCATCTCCTTATATCTTTCCATTCTATTTCTTTTATGTATTTTAGAGACAGATTTGTATTTATCTTTCAGACCATTGTTTGTAGTATTCGTAGATAGTCCGTGATATTGTGACACCAAATTCTTGGTAGAGTTGTATGTTGGATTTTGTACTAGTATATGGTTAAACTATTAGTTTTTGTCTTCCGCATTTCTATTTATTATAATTATTCCGTTGTTGATCACCTGTTATACTGAAATGTTAAAAAGGCTAAGTAAAAAGGGTTAATGAATCTATAATACTCGGCTTGCCTTACTTTCACGAGTATGTGCCATCACTACTCCCGAGGGTGGAAAATCCAGATCATGACAAGTTGGTATCAGAGCTCTAGGTTGTTTAGGTCCCGCAATTCACGGACAAGCTTGGTAGAGTCTGAGGGATCGGTACGGAAACGTCGATGCTTATCCCCTAGAGGCTGCAGAGTTAGGAACAGTTTCACTTCTATTTATCTTTGTCGTGTGGTTTGGTTTCTCAATGTTAATTGAATTTCTACTCTGTTCTTTCGCAGATGGCGAGAACACGCGGTTCCTCATCCACTGACCAGCAGCCCGAGCCCCCAGCGGCGGTTCCCACGAGGGATAGAGGACGAGGTTGAGGTCGTGCTAGGGACCGAGACAGGGGCAGAGCTCACCCCAGAGCAGCAACACCAGCGGCAGAGCCTCAAGTAGAGTTTGATGATGAGGTACCGGCCCAGACAGTTCCGGTAGGCCCAGCTCAGGTCCCAGAAGGGTTCATTGCTACCCCAGTACTCCAGGATGCTCTGGTTCATCTAGTGGGCCTTATGGAGAGTGTCACCTAGGCAGGCTTACTTCCTGTAGCACCATCCGTCTCTCAGGCTAAGGGAGGAGCACAGACTCTCGCTACCCGCACTCCGGAGCAAATTGCTCCTCAGTTTCAGACTCCAGCAGCTCAGCCAGTTGGGGCAGTTCAGCCGGGTGTGGTAGCTCAGACCGGTGATGGAGCAGCTATGTCTGCCGATGCTTTGTGGAGATTGGACAGGTTCACCAAGCTGTTCACTACTACTTATAGTGGTACATCTTCAGAGGATCCCCAGGATTATTTGGACAGTTGTCATAAGGTTCTTCGAAACATGGGGATAGTGGAGACCAATGGGGTTGACTTTGCTCCTTTTCGCCTGTCAGGTTCCGCCAAGACTTAGTAGAGGGATTATTGTTTGGCTAGGCTAGCTGGGTCGCCTACCTTGACTTGGGATCAGTTCTATCAGCTATTTCTGCAGAAGTTTTTTCCTATCACTTAGAGGGAGGATTATCGAAGGCAGTTTGAGCGTCTCCAACAAGTTTCTATGACCGTCACTCAGTACGAGACTAGATTCATTGCTTTGGCCCGTCATACTTTTATCATACTTCCTACCGAGATAGAGAGGGTGAGGAGGTTCATTGAGGGACTCGCTCAGCCGATTCGATTGTAGATGGCTAAGGAAAGTGGGAGCGAGATTTCTTTTCAGGATGCGGCCAATGTGGCAGGAGAGGTGAGATGGTTCTATCACAGGGTAGTGGTCAGGGGTCTGACAAGAGGCCCCATCATTCAGGCAGGTTCAGTGGTGCCTCATCTGGATGCAGGTATTCTTTTGGTAGGGGCCATCCTCCCAGGCCGTTTCATTCAGCACTTCAGACTTCTCATGGTGCTTCAGGTACCGTGGTTCTCATATGTAGTATTCTGATCAGCAATCCTACCGTGCACCATCAGCTCCTATCATAGCACCTCCCATTCAGAGCTATTCTCATGGTCAGCCGGCCTGCCAGGGTCAGTCCCAGTTCCTTCAGCCACAGCACTCAGGTGGATGTTATGAGTGCGGCGAGTATTGTCATATCCGGAGGGCTTGTCCAAGATTAGTGGGTGTTTAGTCACAGCAGCAGGGTTCCTGTGCTATGGTTCAGGCACCAGGTATTCCACCACCCGCTCAGCCAGCTAGGGGTGGGGTAGAGGTTCTAGAGGTGGAGGTAGACGTATTAGATGTGGAGGTCAGGCTGCTAGAGGTGGAGGGCAGCCAGTAGGAGGTCATCCCAAGGACGTAGCTTAGAGTGGTGGGGCCCTGCCCCAATGTTATACTCTTCCATCCAGGCCCGAGGCTGAGGCCTCTAATTCAATTATCACAGGTACCGTTCTGGTCTGTAGTAGAGATGTTTCAGTTCTATTTGATCCAGGGTCTACATACTTCTATGTGTCATCTTATTTTGCCCCGTATCTGGTCATGCCTAGTGATCCTTTGAGTGCTCATGTATATGTGTCTACACCGGTGGGTGATTTTATTGTGGTGGATCGTGTCCATCGTTCATGTATAGTTGTGATTGGGGGTTTTGAGACCCGAGTAGATCTGTTACTTTTGGATATGGTTGATTTTTATGTCATGTTGGGGATGGACTAGTTATCACCTTACCATGCTATCTTGGACTGTCATGCCAAGACCGTGACCTTAGCCTTGCCGGGTCTACCTCATTTAGAGTGGAGAGGGACTCTTGGTTATTCCGCCCGTAGAGTTATCTCATATATGAAGGCTCGGCGCATGGTTGAAAAGGGATGTTTGGCCAATTTGGTGTATGTTTCTGATTCTAGTGCCGAGATTCCTTCTATGGATTCTGTGACTATTGTACGTGAGTTTCCAGAGGTATTTCCTTCAGACCTTCTGGGTATGCCGTTCGATAGGGATATTGACTTTTGCATTGATTTGGCTCCGGGCACTCAGCCTATTTCTATTCCGCTGTATCATATGGCCCCGCCAGAGTTGAATGAATTTAAAGAACAGTTGCATGACTTGCTTGATAAGGGCTTCATTAGACCTAGTGTCTCACCTTGGGGTGCGCCGGTGTTGTTTATTAAGAAGAAGGATAGATCGATGAGGATGTGTGTACATTATCGACAGTTGAACAAGGTCACAGTCAAGAATAAGTATCCATTGCTGAGGATTAATGATTGTTTGATCAGCTTCAGGGTGCCAAGGTGTTTCCAAAGATTGATTTGAGATATGGCTACCATCAGTTGAGGATTAGGGCATTTGATGTCCCTAAGATAGCTTTTCGCACTCGGTACAGGCATTATGAGTTCTTAGTGATGTCATTTTGGTTGACTAATGCCCCAGCAGCTTTCATGGACTTCATGAACCGAGTGTTCAAGCCTTATTTAGATTCCTTCGTGATTGTCTTCATTGATGATATTTTGATTTATTCCCGCAGCCGAAAGGAGCACGAGCAGCATCTTCGAGTCGTTCTCCAGACTTTGAGGGATAGTCAGTTGTATGCCAAGTTTTCAAAGTGTGAGTTTTGGTTGAGCTAGGTTGCATTCTTGGGTCATGTTGTATCAGCAGAGGGTATTCAGGTGGATCCTAAGAAGATTGTGGCAGTTAAGGACTGGCCTAGACCCACATCAGCTACAAAGATCCAGAGATTCTTAGGTTTGGCAGGCTATTACCATCAGTTTGTAGAGGGATTTTCATCTGTTGCATCCCCGATGACCAGGTTGACCCAAAAGGGTGCCCAGTTCAGGTGGTCGAATGAGTGTGAGGCGAGCTTTCAGAAGCTCAAGACAGCTTCAACTACGACGCTAGTGTTGGTTTTGCCCACAGATTCAGGGCCATATCAGTATATTATGATGAATTGCAAATTGGACTTGGTGCGGTGTTGATGAAGAATGGAAAGGTTATTGCATATTCTTTACGGTAGTTGAAGATCCACGAGAAGAATTATCCATTTCATTATTTGGAGTTAGCAGCCATTGTTCACGCGCTGAAGATTTGGAGGCATTATGTGTATGACGTGTCATGTGAGGTGTTCATGGATCACAAGAGTTTGCAATACTTATTCAAGCATAAGGAGCTAAATTTGAGGCATAGGAGGTGGTTAGAGCTATTAAAAGACTATGATATCACCATCTTGCATCATCCGGGAAAGGCCAATGTGGTGGCCGATGCATTGAGTAGGAAGTCAGCCAGTATGGGCAGCCTTGCGTATATTCCAGTCGGTGAGAGACCGCTTGCTTTGGATGTTCAGTCTTTGGCCAATCAGTTTGTGAGGTTGGATGTTTCTAAGTCCAGCCGTGTTCTAGCTTGTACAGTCGCTCGTTCTTCATATTTTGAGTGTATCCGAGATCGGTCGTATGATGATCATCATTTGCTTGTCCTTAGAGACATGATGCGGCACGGAGGTGCCAAGCAGGTTACAGTTGGAGATGATGGAGTCTTGAGGATGCAGGGTCATATTTGTCTACCTAATATGGATGGGCTTCGTGAGTTGATTCTAGGGAAGGCCCATAGTTCCCGGTATTCTATCCATCCGGGCGCCGCTAAGATGTATCAGGATTTGCGGCAGCATTATTGGTAGAGAAGGATTAAGAAGGATATTGTTGCGTATGTGGCTTGGTGTTTGAACTGTCAGCAGGTAAAGTACGAGCATCAAAGACCTGGTGGTTTGTTTCAGAGGATTGAGCTTCCTGAGTGGAAGTGGAAGCATATCACTATGGACTTTATTGTTGGACTCCCACAGACTCAGAGGAAGTTCGATGCAATGTGGGTTATTGTTGATAGGCTAACTAAGTCAGCGCATTTCATTCTTGTGGCAGTCTCCTATTCTTCTGACAGGTTAGCTGAGATCTATATCCGGGAGATTGTTCGTCTTCATGGCGTGCCCGTGTCTATCATTTTTGACCGAGGTACGTAGTTTACCTCACATTTCTGGAGGGCAGTTCAGCATGAGTTGGGCACATGGGTTGAGTTGAGCACACTATTTCATCCCCAAACGGACAGACAGTCTAAGCGTACTATTTAGATTTTGGATGATATGTTCCGAGCTTTTGTTATGGACTTTGGAGGTTCGTGGGATCAGTTCTTGCCTTTAGCAGAGTTTGCCTACAACAATAGCTATCAGTCGAGCATTCAGATGGCTCCCTATGAGGCACTATGTGGTAGGCGGTGTTGGTCGCCAGTTGGATGGTTTGAGCTGGGAGAGGCTCGGCTGTTGGGTACGGATCTAGTGCAGGATGCCTTGGACAAGGTGAAGATCATTCAGGATAGGCTTCGTACCGCTCAGTCCCGTGAAGAGTTATGCCGACCGCAAGGTTCGTGACGTGGCATTTATGGTCGGAGAGCAGGTGTTGCTCCGGGTGTCGCCCATGAAGGGCGTGATGAGATTTAGGAAGAAGAGCAAGCTAAGCCCTAGGTTTATTGGTCCTTTTGAAATTCTTGATTGAGTGGGAGAGGTGGCTTACAGACTTGCGTTGCCGCCGAGGTTATCAGCTGTGCATCCAGTGTTTCATGTGTCCATACTTTGGAAGTATCACGGCGATCCATCCCATGTGTTAGACTTCAGCACTGTCTAGTTGGACAAGGATCTAACCTATGAGGAGGAGCCGGTGGCCATTCTGGACAGGCAGAAGCGTCAGTTGAGATCGAAGAGTTACCCTTTTGTTCGTGTTCAGTGGAGAGGTCAGCCTGCCAAGGCAGCTACCTGAGAGTCTGAGTCTGATATGTGGAGCTGATATCCCTATCTTTTCCCCGACTTAGGTACTTCTTATCTATGTCCGTTCGAGGATGAACGGTTGTTTTAGAGGTGGAGGATGTGATGACCCAAAAGGTCATCACTTGATTTACAAGTAAATTCTGTATTTCGAGGCCTTCAAAGCCTCCTTTTATCTCACCTCGATTTGCATGCGCGGTCCGGGCATATATCCGGAACGCTTTTATGTGAAAATTTGATGAAAATGCTAATTTGGCCTTTAAAATTGAATTTAAGTTGATTTCGATCAAAATTTTGGGTAAATGGGCCCGGACCCATAATTTGACGGTTTCAAAGGGTCCGTAGGAAAATATGGGAGCAAGGCGTATGCCCGGAATTGAATTCCGAGGTCTCAAGCCTGAGAAATGAATTTTTGAAGAAAACTGTTTAACTGAAATTATAAGAGTTTTTGGAAATTTAAATGGGTTTGAATTTGATGGTATCGGGCCCGTATCTTGGTTCTGCAGCCTGGTACAGGTCTTATATGGTATTTAAGTCAAGCATGTAAAATTTGGTAAGAAACGGACTTGATATAACGTGAATCGGACCCTCGGTTGTTAAAATTTACTTAAGAGCTCTTGAGATTCTTCTTTGATTTTGATGCTAAATTCGTTGTTGAAGGTGTTAATTTGGCGATTTAATCTCACAAGTAAGTCCATATGATGTTTTTGAGTTAGTATGCATCTTTGGTTTGGAGCCCCGAGGGCTCAGGTGAGTTTCGGATAGGTTTCGGACGGTTTTCACACTTATAAATGTTGCAGGTTTTACTGCTTCAGGTGCACAGACAATTTGTGCATCGTGAACGCGTAGTGACTCTCGTGATCACGGAAGGGAAATTGGGACAGGGGTGAATTTTTTCTTCGCGAACGCGGAGCACTGGGGGGTTGCTCATCGCGAACGCGAACGCGTAGTGTAAAATTGGAGGTGGGCTGGGGACTTGTCATTTCTTCTACGCGAACGCATCTGTTGTCCGCGATTGTGATGGGTCAGGGAGGCTTATCCTTCGCGAACGTGTAGAGAAACTCGCGATCGCGTAAGTCCACTTCTGGAAGCTCTTCGCGATCGCGACAGTGTTATCGCGAATGGAATGAACACCGTCGCTCAGTACTTAAAACAGTAGCAAAGTCGGGATTTAGCCCATATTTTTATATTTTCAAAACTAGAGAGCATTGAGGCAATTTTCAAGGAACAAGTTCTTCCCCAAAGCATTGGTATATGATTCTAAACCTTTTTCTTTCGATTTCCCATTGCATTTCATCAATCTTCAACTAAAAATCTAGGGTATTTATGGTAAAAATTGGAAATTTGGGTAGAGTTAGGGTTTTTTGAATAATTGAAATTTAGACCTCATTTTGGGGTCGGATTTCAAAACTAATTGTATATTTGGGCTTGTAGGTGGATGGGTGATCGGGGTTTGGTCTGAACTTTGATTTTTGACCAAGCGGGTCCGGGGTCGATTTTTGACTTTTTTTAAAAAATGATAGAAAATCTATAATTAAGCATTGGGTATAAATTCTTTAGCATTTATTGATGTTGTTAAATTAATTTGGACTAGATACAAGTAATTTGGAGGCAAATTCTAAAGGAAAAGCGGTGTTTGAGGCTTGAGTTGGCCGTGGAAGTTCGAGGTAAGTGTTTAGTCTAACCTTAGCTTGAGGGAATAAGTATTGTGCTTTATTTGCTCTGTACTAGTGTAGTGTACGATATATAGGTGTGGTGACGAGTACCTATACGTCATTGTCAAGCATGCCTGTGAGTCTTAAATTGTAATCGTTGTGTTCTTATTAAGTGCTACAAATGCCTAAGTTGTTGATTCTCCGTATTGGGCAAGAATTATGATTATTCTCGTGGTCTTTGTTTATTGTTGAGTATTGGTTCCAGTTGAGGTTTCATTTGTGAAGTTAAATGTTGGTAAAAGTTTGGTTATAGCTGATTCCCTTGCCAGGACGTATTTAATTCTTACTGATTAGTTCCCTTATCGGGATATTGTTATTTCCTTATTGTTCCCTTGTCGGGATTCTTTCTGTGATTGGTGTTGAATTGTATATAGGGATCGGGTTGCACGCCGCAATAATATTATATGGGATCAGGTTCCACACCGCAACAGCGAGATATGATTGGATCGGGCTGCACGCCGCAACAGGGATATATGATTGGATCGGGTTGCATGCCGCAACAGTATTATATGATTGGGTCGGGTTTCAATGCCGCAACAATGTTAAATGATTCCGATTGGGTTGCGCACCGCAACAATAAAGAATAAAAGTGGATATTGATTTGCTATTGTTTCCTCATTCTTACTGACGCGAACTTTAAAATATTCCTAATATTTTTCTCCCGAGTTACTGTTGGTACTTGATATTCCCTC
The DNA here is from genome assembly GCF_000715075.1 of Nicotiana tabacum. Lineage (NCBI taxonomy): Eukaryota > Viridiplantae > Streptophyta > Magnoliopsida > Solanales > Solanaceae > Nicotiana > Nicotiana tabacum. Next base: position 109,805,797 of record NC_134087.1, on the reverse strand, counting down.
GTAGCATGTTCCCCTTCCCATCTTTAACTGCTAGTTTCCGTTATTATTATTACTTGTAGTATATACTTTAAACTGCATAGGTTTATTTGGTAATCTTGTCCTAGCCTCGTCACTACTTCGCCGAGGTTAGGCTCGACATTTACCAGCACATGGGGTCGGTTGTGCTGATACTATACTCTGCACTGTGTGTAGATCTCGGTGCTGGAGCTTTTGGACTACAGTGAGGTTGCTGCCTTCAGTCCAGTGGCGGAGACCCAAGGTAGTCCTTCAGGCGTCCGTAGGCCTTGGCGTCTCCTTCTATCTTTCCATTCTGTTTCATTTATGTATTTCAGAGGCAAATTTGTATTTATCTTTCAGACCACTGTTTGTAGTATTCTAGATAGTTCGTGACATTGTGACACCAAATTCTGGGTAGAGTTGAATGTTGGATTTTGTACTAGTATATGGTTAAACTATTAGTTTTCGTCTTCCGCATTTCTGTTTATTAAAATTATTCCGTTGTTGATCACCTGTTATACTAAACTGTTAAAAAGGCTAAGTAAAAAAGATTAATGAATCTATAATACTCGGCTTGCCTAGCTTTCACGAGTAGGCGTCATCACAATTCCCGAGGGTGAAAAGTCCGGGTCGTGACAAGTTGGTATCAGAGCTTTAGGTTGCTTAGATCTCACAATTCACGGACAAGCTTGGTAGAGTCCGAGGGATCGGTACGGAGACGTCTGTGCTTATCCCCCAGAGGCTGCAGAATTATGAACAGTTTCACTTCTATTCATCTCTGTCATGCGGTTTGTTTCTATATCTGGATAAATCTAGTTGGCCCATTACTAAATTTGACAAGTAGCAATGAGGATATTATGTGAATTCTACTTCCGTCTTTTTTGTAAAAGGTTGATAAATTTACATTTAGCTAGTCAAATTAATTTATTTTCATTTCGTTTTTAATCTTTTTTATAACCTTGTTTTTATAACCTTTTTATTATACAATACTTTTAAAAAAATGTTACTAAGTTCTACTTTGATTTTTTCCAATAATTGATGAAGAGATAATATATTACTACAACTAAATAATTTTTCAAAGGGTGCTATATATGTTTATTCCTTAAAGGCGTAGTAATTAAAGTGACATGGCACAAAGTATCGTGGATCAAAGTGAGAGCATAAACATGATTAAATATCTGCTTGCCTTTTTGATTCAAAGGAGTATTTAAGGACAATTAAATCAAGTTAATGGATGAAATTTAACACTCCTAAAATTAAACAAAAGGTTCGTTCAGTATCACTTTAAACAATTGACAAATGTGTCTTAGAAAAATAAGGACCATCGGAAGTCTCAACCTAATTGATAATTGGATTAGTTATTGGGAAAATTTAAGCCGGTTATTGTCTTTTATCCGAATGAAGTTTATCACGAAAACACACATGCTCATTTTCGCGAGATGAACAACTGATGTTGATCAGCTTAATTCATTCAAATCGAAATCTTTTTTGAAAAATTAAGTTAAATAGCCCCTCATTCAATTGCATAATCAAAAGTGGTTGATGGATGCATAATATTGTCACGACCCAATTCCCGAACCCGATCATGATGACGCCTCTCGTGAAGACAAGGCCAGCCAGACCAAAAAGGAATAGCTCTTTAAGCAGTTAATTATCATAAACAGTAATAAACATAATATAATATCCATAGATTGCGAAAAATTTAACGATAACAACGGTGAAAACCATCTCGACACAGCCCAAATCGGGGTGTCATAAGTCACGAGCAACTAAGAAATCCGGATACAAGTCTACTGAACACTAATTCCGATACAATAGTTCTAAAAACATGAAAAGGATAAGATAAGGGAGGCACGGGGGCTGCGGACATCAACAGCTACCTCGTAGTCTCCGAAAACACTGCCTGGACTGGGAGGATCAGCACTCAGAAGCGGACTCTGCAACGCCTGAATCTGCACACATGGTGCAGGGAGTAATGTGGGTACTCCGACTCAGTGAGTAATAATTATAAATAATGGCTGAAAGTATGAAAACAGGTAAAGGCACAAAGCAATTCCATATCAAGCAGTAAAATCACTTAAAACAGTAAATCGGTGAAAAAATCAAATGATATTCCTTTTTAAAACAAGTAAAACAGGTAATTTAACAGGTAAATAACAAATAGAAATCCGCCCCTCGGGCACAGTATCAATCGCTCAGAATGGTATCAGCCCATCGGGCTCACTCTTAGTACAGTATCAGCCCCTCGAGCTTAGTATCAATCACTCAGAACAGTATGAGTCCCTCGGGCTCACTCTTAGATCATAATGGGTACCCGCGCTCACTGTGGGTGTGCAGACTCCGGAGGGGCCCTTTACGGCCCAAGCGCTATATCAAGCCACCTCGTGGCATCACCACTCGGCACTCGGCCTCACATCACTCGGCACTCGACCTCACATCACTCAAGCCACCTCATGGCATATAAAGTATCTCAGGCCCTCGGCCTCATATCACTCAGCATATCCTCACATATGGCCCTCGGCCTCACTCAGTCCAAAAATCATCACAAGCCCCTTGGGCATTAGTAAAACAGTAGTTCTCAGCCTAAAACATGATGTAGAAATATCATTTAAGTTTCAAATCTGAGTAAAAGTGGCTGAGTTTGTAAAACAGTAGACATCAACAGGACTGAGTTCAAATAATAAGTCCAGTAGTGAGGAAACAGTGATAAAAATCCCCGAAGGGTTCAAATAGTTGGCACGAAGCCCAAATATGGCAATCAGCCCAAATCATGATGATAACAAATGAATTTCAGTCAAATACGCGGTAAAATCATCAATCGGGACAGACCAAGTCACAATCCCCAGTAGTGAAAGACCCCACGCTCATCATCCAGCGCGTATCTTACTTCAATATAGCACTACGATGTGCAATCCGGGGTTTCAAACCCTCAAGACATCATTTACAATCATTACTCACCTCGAACCGGCTAAATCTCTAGCTCGCGATGCCTTTACCCTCGAATTGGCCTCCATGTGCGTCAAATCTATCCAATATCAGAACGAATACGTCACAATATGCTAAGGGAACAAATCCCAAGCAAAAACTTTCGAAAAAATATCAAAAATCCCGAAATTAGCAAAACTCGAGCCCCGGGCCCACGTCTCGGAATTGGGTAAAATTTACATTTTCAGAATCCTCATACCCTCACGAGTCTAACCATGCCAAAATTATCCAATTCCGATACCATTTGGTCCTTCAAATCATCATTTTATATTTTTGAAAGGTTTCACAATTTTTTTCCCAAATTCCATCCCAAATCATGAATTAAATGATGAATTCAATGATAGATTCATGTACTCTAGCCAAATCTGAGTTAGAATCACTTACCTCGATGAATTTCTTGAAAACCTTCGAAAGATTGCCAAAATCCGAGCTCTCTAGGTCAAAATATTAAATAAAACCCAAAACCTCGTATTTATAAAGTACCCCTCAGATTTAAGCCTCCGCGGGCCTCACCAAATCGACCGCGGTACGCGCAAAAATAACCGCGGCCGCACAGGCATTCCTCTGCAGTGACAGGCTTTAATAATTTGGTCATAACGTTTCCTATAGATGTCCAAATTACTATATCTTCACCTTTCTGGAAACTAGACACAAAGGGATACAACTTTCGTTTTTGAATCATCTCAAAATTCCTTGTAGATCAAAAGATATGAGCTTCCGAAGTAGGACTAGCGAATCGTTCCCCACCGTGGCCGCAAACCATTTTGTGCGGTCCGCATGACACCTACCGCGGCCGCACTTCTTTTTGTGCAGTCTGCACAGCACATACCGCGGCCGCACTTCTTTTTGTCCGAGGCCGGCAACCCTCCTGGACCTGCTACAGCTATGATTTTCGGCCTAAAACATCCCGGGACCCCCGAAACGTGAAACTAATTGTACCAACACATCCCATGACATTGTTCAAACTTGTTCAACACTTCGGAACGCTTACAACAACATCAAATCACCAATTTAACATAGGATTCAAGCCTAAGAACTCCAAGAACTCTTAAATTATGCTTTCACTCAAAAAGTCTATCAAATCTTGTTCGAATGACCTGAAATTTTGCACACACATCCCAAATGACACAACGAAGCTATTGCAACTCTCGGAATTCCATTCCGACCCTTATATCAAAATCTCGCCTATCCACCCGAAATTGCCAAAATATCAATTTCGCCAATTCAAGCCTAAATCTCCTCTACAACTCCAAAAACCCATTCTGATCGCGCTCCGAAGTCACAAATCACCTCCCGAAGCTAACCAAAACATCGGAACTCACATCCGAGCCCTCTAACTCATAAGTCAACATCCAGTTGACTTTTCCAACTTAAGCCTTCTTAAAAGAGACTAAGTGTCTCATTTCTTACCAAAACCACACCAAACGCAAACCAATCAACTCGACTACATAAAACACCGATAACAAAGCATAAAGAAGCGGAAATGGGGGAAATGGAGCGGTAACTCATGAGACGACTGGCTGGGTTGTCACATGCTCCCCAACTTAAACAAGCATTCGTCCTCGAACGAGTCAAGAAACATACCTGAAGCCTCAAACAGATGAGAATATCTACTCTGTATCTCCCGCTCGGTCTCCCAGGTAGCCTCCTCCACGGGCCAACCTCTCCACTGCACTTTCACTGAAGCTATATCCTTTGACCTCAACTTCCGAACCTAACAACCCAAAATAGCTACTGGCTCCACATCATAGGTCAAATCATCATCCAACTGAACCGTGCTGAAGTCCAAAACATGAGACAAATCCCCAATATACTTCCGGAGCATAGAAACATGAAATACCGGATGCACACTCGACAGGCTGGGTGGCAAAGCGAGCTCATAAGCCACCTCTCCAATCCTCCAAAGCACCTCAAAAGGCCCAATGAACCGCGGACTCAACTTCCCTTTCTTCCCAAACCTCATAACACCCTTCATGGGCGAAACCTTCAGCAAGACCTTCTCACCGACCATGTAGGACACATCTCGAACCTTCCGGTCCGCATAACTCTTCTGACGTGACTGCACTGTACGAAGCCTCTCCTGAATCACCTTCACCTTCTCTAAGGCATCCTGAACCAAATCTGTCCCCAATAGTCTAGCCTCGCCGGGCTCGAACCAACCAACCGGAGATCTACACCGCCTCCCGTACAAAGCCTCATATGGAGCCATCTGAATACTCGACTGGTAGTTGTTGTTGTAAGAAAACTCTGCAAGCGGTAGAAACTCATACCATGAACCTCCAAAGTCAATAACACAAGCACGCAACATGTCCTCCAATATCTGAATCGTACGCTCGGACTTTCCGTCCATCTGAGGATGAAAAGCTGTGCTCAACTCCACCTGAGTACCCAACTCTCGCTGAACAGATTTCCAAAACTAGGAAGTAAACTGAGTACCTCAATCTGAGATGATGGAAACCGGAACACCATGCAACCGAACAATCTCCCAGATATAAATCCCTGCCAACCACTCTGAAGAATAGGTAGTACACACAGGGATGAAGTGGGCAGACTTGGTCAGCCGATCCACAATCACCCAAATAGTATCAAACTTCTTCAAAGTCTGAGGAAGTCCAACCACAAAGTCCATAGTGATCCTTTTCTACTTCCACTCGGGAATAACCATCTGCTGAAGCAGCCACCCGGTCTCTGATGCTCCTATTTTACCTGCTGGCAGTTGAGACACCGAGCTACAAATCCCACAATATCTTTCTTCATTCTTCTCTACCAATAGTGCTTCCTCAAATCCTGGTACATCTTCGCGGCACCCGGATGAATAGAATACCGCAAGCTATGGGCCTCCTCCAGAATCAACTCTCTAAGCCCATCCACATTGGGCACACAAATCCGGCCCTGCATCCTCAACACACCAACGTCACCGATGGTCACATCTCTGGCATTATCATGCTAAACTCTGTCCTTAAGAACAAGAAAATGCGGATCATCATACTGGCGCTCTCTGATGCGATCATATAAGGAAGACCGAGAAACCACACATGCCAACACCCGACTAGGCTCTGAAATATCCAATCTCACGAACCGATTGGCCAAGGCCTGAACATCAACTACAAGGGGTCTCTCCCCAAATGGAATATATGCCAAACTCCCCATGCCTACTGCCTTGTGGCTCAATGCATCGGCCACCACATTGGCCTTTCCCGGATGGTACAATATAGTGATATCATAATCCTTAAACAATTCCAACCATCTCCGCTACCTCAAATTAAGATCCTTTTGCTTGAACAAATGCTGAAGACTACGATGATCAGTGAATAGCTCACAAGATACACCATACAAATAATGCCTCCAAATCTTCAATGCATGAAATATGGCAGCCAACTCCAAATCATGAACATGGTAGTTCTTCTCATGGGCTTCAACTGACGAGAAGCATAAGCAATAACTCTACCCTCCTGCACTAATACACAACCAATCCCAACTCTCGAAGCATCACAATACACGGTATATGAACATGAAGCTGATGGCAAAACCAACACTGGAGATGTGGTCAAGGCTTTCTTGAGTTTCTGAAAGCTCTCCTCACACTCGTCCGACCATACAAATGGAACACCCTTCTAAGTCAACTTGGTCAAGGGCGATGCGATAGATGAGAATCCCTGAACAAACCGGCAATAACAGCTTGCCAACCCCATAAAGCTACAAATCTCTGTGGCTGAGGATGGTCTGGTCCAACTCTGAACCGCATCTATCTTCTTCGGATCAACCTAAATACCCTCGCTGGACACCACGTGCCCCAAGAAAGCCACTGAACTGAGCCAAAACTCACATTGGAGAATTTTGCATAAAGCTTCTCCTCCCTCAAGCTCTGCAATACAACTCTCAAATGCTCCGCATGCTCCTCCTGACTACATGAGTACACCAGAATATCGTCAATGAATATAATAACGAACGAATCTAGATAAGGTCGAAATACACTGTTCATCAAATGCATGAACGCTGCTGGGGCATTGGTCAGCCCGAAAGACATGACAAGAAACTCATAGTGACCATATCTAGTCCTGAAAACAGTCTTAAGAATATCTGAATCCCTGATCTTCAACTGATGATAGCCCGAACGGAGATCAATCTTAGAGAACACCCTCGCTCCCTGAAGCTAATAAAATAAATCATCAATGCGAGGCAAAGGATACTTGTTCTTAATTGTTACCTTGCTTAATTGCCTATAATAGATGCACATTCTCATTGTGCCATCCTTCTTCTTCACAAACAGAATGGGCGCACCCCAATGTGACACACTAGGCCGAATGAACCCATTATCTAGGAGTTCCTGAAGCTGTTCTTTCAATTCCTTCAACTCCGCTGGTGCCATACGATATGCCGGAATAGAAATAGGCTGAGTGCCCGACACCAGGTCAATACCAAAATCAATATCTCTGTCTGGTGGCATGCCCGACAGGTCTGCAGGAAAAACATCGAGAAAATCCCTCACAACTGGGACAGAATCAATACCAGGAGTCTCAGCTCCAACATCCCTCACAAATGCTAAATATGAAAGGCAAACCTTCTCAACCATACGATGGGCCTTCAAGAAAGATATCACCCTAGTAGGAACATAATCAGTCACACCACGCCACTCGATTCGCGGTACACCCGGCATAGCCAAAGTGACTGTCTTAGCATGACAGTCTAGAATATCATGACACGGAGATAGCCAATCCATGCCCAAAATGACATCAAAATCCACCATGCTCAATAGCAATAGATCTACTCTGGTTTCCAGACCCCCAATAGTCACCACACATGACCGGTACACAAGGTCTACAACAACAGTATAGCCCACCGGGGTAGATACATGAACAAGTAAAGCAAGAAACTCACGGGGCTTACCCAAGTAATGAGCAAAGTATGATGACACATAAGAAAAGGTGGAACCGGGTTCAAATAATACAGAGGCATCTCTATGGTAGACTGAAACAATACCTATAATGACAGCATCTAAAGCAATAGCATCTGGTCTGCTTGGAAGTGCATAGAAACGGGCCTGACCGCCCCCTGATCGACCTCCCCCTCTAGGGCGACCCCTGGCAGCCTAACCTCCACCCCTAGCTGGATAGGTGGGTGGTGAGGTAACTGGAGAAGAAGTCGAGGGCTGACCCCTCTGCTGAGATGAACTAGCAATACGATGGGACATTGCCTTCACACATGTCCAAACTCTCCACACTCAAAACAACTCCCAGGTGCTGGAGAAGGGGACTAAAGGGAACCCCTCGCACCGGAGTGACCAGCTGATGCACTCGACATAGAAGAACCCTGAGCTGATGAGGCACGAGATGAACTCTGGGATGGAAGGGAACTAAGTGATGACTGGCCCTGCTGAGTACCGTGATAACCATGACCCGAAGATTCCCCACGATAACCTGGGCGAGCTGACTGAGTAGGCCTGAAAGAACGGCCTCTACCATGCTGAAACTAGCCCCTCGAAGGAGCACCATTATAACTGCCCGATCCTCGAGGCCTCTTGGCCTCCCTCTCCTCTCGATCCTAATGGCGAACCATCTCAATCTCGCGAGCGATATCGACCACCTCCTCGAACGTAGCACCCAACACCCTCTTTCGGGTTATAAGAATACGGAGATGATAGTTAAGGCCATCAACAAATCTCCTGATCCTCTCACAATCTGTCGGAACCATCCAAATGGCATGACGAGCCAACTCAAAAAATCTCAACTCATACTGTGACACAGTCATATCCCCCTGTCGCAACCACTCATACTGTATACGCAGCTCCTCTCTGCGGGACTGTGGTACATACTTCTCCAAGAAGAGAGTGGAGAACTCATGCCAAGTAAGGGGCGCTGCTCCAACTGTCCTACGCCTCTCATACGCCTCCCACCAAGTGAAGGCAGCCCCAGTAAACTAGAAGGTAGTAAATGCCACACCACTAGTCTCAAGAATCCCTACTTTAAGGAGCATCCGCTAACACTTATCAATAAATCCCTAGGCATCCTCGCCCTCAGCACCACTGAATGACGGAGGCTAGAGTCTACCAAACCTCTTAACACGACGTTGCTCATCATCCGACATAACCGGCACAACAAACTCCTGAGCTGGTGCAACCGGCTGAGCTGGAGGTGCCCTCGGTGTCTGTAGTCCCTGCACTACCTTCTTAGGTGTGTGAGCAGCAGGTGTCTGATTACCTCCCCCGGCCTGTGAAAAAATTGTTGTTGTAGTGGCTGAAACTGCCTAAGCCAGGCCAGTGCAAACTGATAAGATCTGTGGCTAGGCCTCTTGAAGACCCGGAATCACGATAGGCACAGTTGGTGCCTGAACAGGTGCTGCTGGAAACTCCATAGCTGGAGCCTGATCCGGAGCTAGGGCAGCTAGTGGATCTACAGGTGCTGCCCTTGCTGCTCTGCCTCTGCTGCGACCACAACCGCGTCCACGGCCTCTGGTGGTCTTAGCTATTGGCATTGGTGGTCTTCCACCTCGTCCGGTAGCTCGCGTCCTCACCATCTGTGAAAGAATGGAATAACAGAAGTTTAGTATTCGATCCAACAAGTTCTCCCGACAAGAGTTTCAAGAATATGAAGTTTTTCCTAAAAAGGTTCTGTAGCCTCTCGAGGATAAATACAGACGTCTCTGTACCGATCCACGAGACACTACTAAACCCGCTCATGACTCGTGAGACCTACATAACCTAGGCTCTGATACCAACTTGTCACGACACAATTCCCGAACCCGGTCGTGATGGCGCCTCTCGTGAAGACAAGGCCAGCCAGACCAAAATGGAACACCTCTTTAAGCAGTTAATTATCATAAACAGTAATAAACATAATATAATATCCATAGATTGTGAAAAATTTAACGATAACAACAGTGAAAACCATCCCGACACAGCCCAAACCGGGGTGTCACAAGTCATGAGCAACTAAGAAATCCGGATACAAGTCTATTGAACACTGATTTCGATACAATAGTTCTAAAAACATGAAAATGATAAGATAAGGGAGGCACAGGGCTGCGGAGTCAATAGCTACCTCGTAGTCTCCGAAAACACTACCTAGACTGGGAGGATCAGCACTCAGGAGCGGACTCTGCAACGCCTGAATCTGCACACATGGTGCAGGGAGTAATGTGAGTACTCTGACTCAGTAAGTAATAATTATAAATAATGGATGAAAGTATGAAAACACGTAAAGGCACAAAGCAATTCCATATCAAGCAGTAAAATCACTTAAAACAGTAAATCAGTGAAGAAATCAAATGATATTCCTTTTTAAAACAAGTAAAACGGGTAATTTAATAGGTAAATCACAAGTAGAAATCCGCCCCTCGGGCACAGTATCAATCGCTCAGAACAGTATCAGCCCCTCGGGCTCACTCTCAGTACAGTATCAGCCCCTCGGGCTCAGTATCAATCACTCAGAACAGTATCAGCCCCTCGGGCTCACTCTCAGATCATAATGGGTACTCGCGCTTACTGTGGGTGAGAAGACTCCGGAGAGGCCCCTTACAGCCCAAGCGCTATATCAAGCCACCTCATGGCATCAACACTCGGCACTCGGCCTCACATCGCTCGGCACTCGGCCTCTCATCACTCAAGCCACCTCGTGGCATACAAAGTATCTCAGGCCCTCGGCCTCATATCACTCAGCATATCCTCACATATGGCCCTCGGCCTCACTCAGTCCAAAAATCATCACAAGCCCCTTGGGCATTAGTAAAACAGTAGTTCTCAGCCCAAAACATGATGTAGAAATATCATTTAAGTTTCAAATCTGAGTAAAAGTGGCTGAGTTTGTAAAACAGTAGATATCAACAGGACTGAGTTCAAATGATAAGTCAAGCAGTGAGGAAACAGTGATAAAAATCCCCGAAGGGTTCAAATAGTTGGCACGAAGCCCAAATATGGCAATCAACCCAAATCATGATGATAACAAATGAATTTCAGTCAAATACGTGGTAAAATCATCAATCAAGATGACCAAGTCACAATCCCTAGTAGTGAAAGAACCCACGCTCATCATCCAGTGCGTATCTTGCCTCAATATAGCACTACGATGTGCAATCCGGGGTTTCAAACCCTCAAGACATCATTTACAATCATTACTCACCTCGAACTGGCTAAATCTCTAGCTCGCGATGCCTTTGCCCCTCGAATTGGCCTCCACGCGCGTCGAAACTATCCAAAATCAGAACGAATACGTCACAATATGCTAAGGAACAAAGCCCAAGCAAAAACATTCGAAAAAATATCAAAAATCCCTAAATTAGCAAAACCCGAGCCTCGGGCCCACGTCTCAGAATCGGGTAAAATTTACATTTTCGGTATCCTCATACCCTCACGAGTCTAACTATACCAAAATTATCCAATTCCGATACCATTTGGTCCTTCAAATCATCATTTTATATTTTTGAAAGGTTTCATAATTTTCTTCCCAAATTCCATCCCAAATCATGAATTAAATGATGAATTCAATCATAGATTCATGTACTCTAGACAAATCTGAGTTAGAATCATTACCCCGATGAATTTCTTGAAAAACCTTCGAAAAATCGCCAAAATCCGAACTTTCTAGGTCAAAATATTAAATAAAACCCAAAACTTCGTATTTATAGAGTACCCCTCAGATTTTAGCCTCCGCAGGCCGCACCAAATCGACCGCGGTCCGCGCAAAAACAACTGCAGCCGCACAGACCTTCCTCTGCAGGACAGGCTTTAGTATTTTGGCCATATCATTTTTTACAGATGTCCAAATTGCAATATCTTTACTTTTCTGGAAACTAGACACGAAGGACTACAACTTTTATTTTTGAATCATCTCGAAATTCCTTGTAGATCAAAAGATATGAGCTTCCGAAGTAGGACTAGTGAATCGTTCCCCACCGCGGTCGCACACCATTTTGTGCCGTCCGCATGACACCTACCGCGGCTGCACTTCTTTTTGTGTGAACCGCGCGGGTGGTTTCCGAGGCCTGCAACCCTCCTGGACCTACTACAGCTTTGATTTTCGGCCTAAAACATCCCGGAACCTACCCGGGACCCCCAAAACTTCAAACTAATTGTACCAACACATCCCATGACATCGTTCAAACTTGTTCAACACTTCGGAATGCTTACAACAATATCAAATCACCAATTTAACATAGGATTCAAGCCTAAGAACTCCAAGAACTCTTAAATTATGCTTTCTCTCAAAAAGTCTATCAAATCTCGTCTGAATGACTTGAAATTTTGCACACACATTCCAAATAACACAACGAAGCTACTGCAACTCTCGGAATTCCATTCCGACCCTTATATTAAAATCTCGCCTATCCACCCGAAATTGCCAAAATATCAATTTCGCTAATTCAAGCCTAAATCTCCTCTACAACTCCAAAACCCATTCCGATCGCACTCCGAAGTCATAAATCACCTCCCGAAGCTAACTAAACCATTAGAACTCACATCCGAGCCCTCTAACTCATAAGTCAACATTCGGTTGACTTTTCCAACTTAAGCCTTCTTAAAAGAGATTAAGTGTCTCATTTCTTACCAAAACCACACCAAACGCAAACCAATCAAATCGACTACATAAAACACAGATAACGAAGCATAAATGGGGAAACGGAGCGGTAACTCATGAGACGACTGGCCGGGTCATCACAAATATATGTATCATATGTGTATGATTATGTATAACTAGTATATAATTTATGTATAGCAAATGGAAATTTTGTGTTCCAATAGAAGCAAAGTAATGTGGATTATTCAAGAATCAAAGTTGATTTGCTTAGCCATACATTTAATTATTCACGTGACATCATCAAATCAAATGATATAAATCTTGACTAAAAATCTATAACACACTAAACACTCTTGTTGACATTAATAATAGAGAAATGAGGGTAGAATAAAGTGCTAACAATATCACCCGAGTTAGCATCCGACAGAGTGCTACTAGTCGAATCTTGATAATGTATGCTTGTATTTTCGTTCATAGGCTATCTCGTATCCAAAAAACTAACCGTGCGCTCCTCTAGAGTTCAAATAACTTAATTTTATCTTTTATTATTATAAGTTAAATGAGACCAAAAAATAAAATGAGCAAAAAGTTTATATATATCAATGGACACAGTTAATGGAGAACATATACAAAAGTTTTAGAATATTATTTCCGAGCACTATAACGAAACTCATTTTTACCACAAGCTTTCAATAATATGGTTGTGATATGTTATTACTATCTCCGTTGTAGAAAGAAGTCATTCTTTTTTCAATCTATTCAACCTTGATTTCGTAGGAGTAAGTCATAAACACTGAAGTTAACCGACTATTTGTTAAAATTACCATTTTACTTTTAATATTTAGATATCAACTTAGCAAATTAATAGTAGCTATTATGTGGGGATACTAGCGCAATTTTGGTCCAACTTCAATAATTTTTTGATGCGGCTGGTAAATGCTAATTTTGGGACAGTATGAGTTTTATTATATTTTCAAGGAGAGAAAATGAGTTCTAATTAATCCCCCTCAACAATTCGATAACCTCCACTCCATCGTTTGATCCCCTTAGTTATTTCCAGTTTGGACGACACCAATATACTTTTTTTTGGTTGGAAAGATAATTTGCATTAATTAAAATATATGCGTACAAAGGTGTTGATGCCTAGGCACCATATTACAAAGTAAAGCAGTACTAGAGGTAGCAGCTAATTCTGAAGTTCTATTACAGATGGGTCGTGGAGGTTGTTCTACTAAACTAGGTTCCAAAAAAGAGTTTCCTTCCACGGATGCAGCTTCCGATTGTTGGACAAAACAGGCACTTGTAACCATGTTCGCTGCCTTATTCCATGCTGTTGAAGGGACTGCTCTTTGTGTAGTTAGTCCTTACTGATCTGCATGTAGTCGCTGTGAAACAAAAAGTGGTGGTGCTTCAAAAACTATGGTAGCACTTGAACTATCTATCCGGCTGCCATATTTTGCAAGTTGATCTGCAACACTATTTTTTCTCTGTATGCATGAAGAACTTGTGGATCATGGAGTAGCTGGAGGAGGTGCCTGTACAAGGCAGTAAATTTCCTGATCAGACATTCGAAGTTCCTCCACACTGATTAAAGTATTATTCCATAAAACTACTAGACCTCCTATGAGGCCGTTTGCTGGAACCTGAGACATGTTAGTGTTGAACGTCATCTCGGAGGACAGTGTGGTCTTGCATGTGTGTTTCTAAGAGGATCTGGTCTATGATTATCTAGGAGTGACCTAAAGTATCGTCTAAATTCTGCATTGTGGGAACCCCTACAATTTCAGACTAGAAAATTCATAATAGGGCAAGTAGTGGTAAGGTTATCAAGAGGATCTGGGATCGGGAGAAGGCTAGCATGTGTTGCTGCATGTTCCTGATCTAGGACAAGTGGAGTCGGGCAAAGCGTTGGAATTATCACCATTGCATATTTCCCCCTTCCCGATTGGTTGTCATTCTGAAGTTTAGGCTACAGGTTTCTAGTTCTGGCGGGCATTTGAATATGAATTTTTTTTCTTACTGTTCCTTGAGGTTAGAGATGGATACCCTTTAACCAGAGAAATTCCGTCCTGGTTTCTCTCATTTCTGCTAGAATCTCCGCTAACTCCTGGCTTGTTTGAACATCTAGTGCGTTTGGTGAGAGAAGGGGTGTTTGTGATGGACTGTTGAAGGGACTCAGATGGCCGTAGGGGCTGTTTGGTGTGGAATATGGAGAGAGTGGGTTGGAGGAGTTTATTTGTTGAAATCATGGGGCATATATTTGGCCCGAGCGATGTGGGGGATAAAATGGCAGTAGGTTCATTGTATGGTTCATCTGTTGAGTTGGTGGGTACATAGGGTAGTGCCATTGAGGGCCCTGGGAGATGGAGGCCTGGTGGTCGACTAGCATAGGTGTTTGGGCTGTGTACCATTGGGACTGAGCATAGGCTTCCATGCCGAACCTCATTCCCTCCCATCTCCAGGCATGATTGCAGAGGTTGGTCCATCATATGTGGTTGAGAGGTGTAGATCAGGGGTGTGGTTGGTTGTGGGTATTGAGGGCCTTGCATGGTCAATCGAGGGAGATGGAAAAATTTGTTGTTGGTGTTGATCGATTCCCTCAAGTAAGTGCGTTGTTGGTTTCCCGGAAAAGTGGGTCGTTGCATGGTTGTTGTTTGGAGGTGTGGAGGCGCTGGTAAGAGAGGAAGATGTGCTAGGTGATTTTTCAGGAGGAGTATGGTTTGCAGTATTAGTTGGTAGAGAAGGCTGTGTAGAATGGTGATGTTGAGGTATACCTATATCTCCGTGAGTAATATGGAGGATACCACTATCAGTGAGTGCCTCACACACCAACATACATTTCCTCTTCGTTAAACTGCATGTGACTAACTAGAAAATTGATGCCAGTTTAATCATTTTCTTTCGTGCAATTTCGCTTTCCATCTTTCTCTCTTTTTCCGTTCATTTGGAAGTATGTGCCCTCATGATGTACTTAAAACTTGATCCTTTTTTCAAACCTTCCGTATTGCAATCATCTGATCCAATTAATCAAAATTCACGATTTAATTAATCAAAATTCACGTGAGCTGAAAAGTCCATTAAGGTAGTACTCACTCAAGTCCACCATAAGTAATAATTTTATCTTTGGCACAAACTTCTAAAAAAAATGTATTCACTAAATTAACCTTAATTAATTGTTACCTTGACACATTAAAATATATAAATAAGGCCAAATATTGAAAAAATAAAATTAATTCGTTCTTGATGGCATAAATGAAGGGTCACTTATTTTGGTAACGAGGGATTAGTTGGTCACTTACTATAGACCAGAGGGAGTAAAGATTAATTACCTAGAAGTTTCGCATTCCCTCAAACGCGAGAATTTTTTTATTCAGGTGGATAATTTACAACTAACTCAACTAGTCTAGGCCTCTAGAGGTGTCAAATGGGCGGGTTGGGTCGATTTTGGACGGGTCAAAACGGGTTGAGTCGGTCGGTGAGAGACTGCTTTCTTTGGATGTTCAGGCTTTGGCCAATCAGTTCGTGAGGTTGGATGTTTCTGAGCTCAGCCGTGTATTAGCTTGCACAGTCGCTCATTCTTCTTTATTGGAGCGTATCCGAGATCGGTAGTATGATGATCTTCATTTGTGTGTCCTTAGAGACACGGTGCATCATGGAGGTGCCAAGCAGGTTACCGTAGGAGATGATGGAATTTTGAGGCTGCAGGGTCGAGTTTGTGTGCCTCATGTGGATGGGTTCCGGGAGTTGATTTTAGAGAAGGCCCATAGTTCCTGGTACTCTATTCATTCGGGCACCGCTAAGATGTATCAGGATTTGCGGCAACATTATTGGTGGAGGAGAATGAAGAAGGACATTGTTGCATATATGGCTCGGTGTTTGAACTGTCAGCAGGTTAAGTATAAGTATCAGAGGCTTGGTGGTTTGTTCCAGAAGATTGATATTCCTGAGTGGAAGTGGAAACGTATCACTATGGACTTCGTTGTTGGACTCCCACGGACTCAGAGGAAGTTCGATGCTGTGTGGGTTATTGTTGATAGGCTGACCAAGTCAGCACATTTCATTCTGGTGGCAATCTCCTATTCTTCCGAGAGGTTAGCTAAGATCTATATCCGGGAGATTGTTCGTCTTCATGATGTGCCCGTGTCTATCATTTCGGACCGAGGTACGCAGTTTACCTCACATTTCTGGAGAGCAGTTCAGCGAGAGCTGGACACACGGGTTGAGTTGAGCACAACATTTCATCCTCAGACGGACAGGCAGTTCGAGCTGACTATTTATATTTTTTAGGATATGTTCCAAGCTTGTGTCATTGACTTTGGAGGCTCGTGGGATCAGTTTTTGCCTTTAGCAGAGTTTGCCTACAACAACAGCTACTAGTCGAGTATCCAGATGGCTCTTTATGAGGCTTTATATGGTAGGCAGTGTCGGTCGCCGGTTGGATGGTTCGAGCCGGGAGAGGCTCGGTTGTTAAGTACAAATCTAGTGTAGGATGCCTTGGACAAGGTCAGGATTATTTAAGATAGGCTTCGTACAACTCAGTCCAGAAGATTTATGCCGACCGTAAGGTTTAAGATTTGGCATTCATGGTCGGTGAGCGTGTATTACTTCGGGTGTCGCCTATGAAGGGCGTGATGAGATTTGGGAAGAAGGGCAAGCTTAGCCCTAGGTTCATTGGCCCCTTTGAGATTCTTGATTGCGTGGGAGAGGTGGCTTACAGACTTGCATTGCCGGCGAGCTTGTCAGCCGTGCATCCAGTGTTTTATGTGTCCATGCTTCGGAAGTATCACGACGATCCATCCTACGTGTTAGATTTCAGCATTGTCCAGTTGGACAAGGACTTGTCCTATGAGGAGGAGTCGGTAGCTATTCTACACCGGTAGGTTTGTTAGTTGAGATCGAAGAGTTTCCCTTCTGTTCGTGTTCAGTGGAGAGGTCAGCCTGCGGAGGCATCAACCTGGGAGTCCGAGTCAGATATGTGGAGCCGTTATCCCCATCTTTTCCCCGACTTAGATACTTCCTTCTTATGTCCGTTCGAGGGCGAACGATTGTTTTAGAGGTAGAGGATGTGATGATCCAAAAGGTCATCACTTTTTTAAGAAACAAATCCTGTGTTCTGAGGCCTTAAAACCTCCTTTTTACCTCACCTCGATTTGCATGAAAATATGAGAAATAGAAATTTTTAGAGTTGAAAATTTGATTATGGTTGACTTTGGTCAACATTTTGAGAAAACGGACCCAGATCCATGTTCCGATGATCCTGGGAGGTCCGTAGTAAAATATGGGACTTGGGCGTATGCCCGGAAATGATTTTCGAGGTCCCAGGCCTTAGAAATCAATTTTTGAAAGAAATTATTTTGCTGAATTATCTATGAAATAAAGAAAAGAATTAATGATTGAAACCATTGGTATCGGGCCCGTATTTTAGTTCCGGAGCCCGGTACAAACTTGTTATAGTATTTAAAGGATAATTGTGAAATTTGGTGAAAAATGGAGTCTATTTGACGTGATTTGGACTTCCGGTTGAAGAGTTATGAACTTTAAGTGTTCTTGATAAAAATGATGAGTTTTGAGGTTTAATTCATAGTTTTACATGTTATTTTCATGATTTGATTGCACGAGCAAGTCCGTATAACGTTTTTAGGTTGGTGTGCATGTTTGGTTTGGAGCCCCGAGGGCTCAGGTGAGTTTTGGATAGGCCATGGGGTGAAATTTAACTTAGGGTGTTGCAGATTTTTAACTGGTATGTTGCAGGCATGCAGGCTTTGCATTTGTGAATCCTGGCTCGCAAATGCAAGCTCGCAAATGTGACCAACCCATCGCAAATGCGAGAGAAGGCATGGGTAGGGCTCATCGCAAATGCGATCCTTCCTTCGCAAATGCAAAATGGCCCAGCAATTCCCTTTGTCGCAAATGCGACTCCCTCATCGCAATTGCGAGTTCGCAAATGCGAACTTTTGTCGCAAATGCGAAAATAGCAAACTTCTGAAGGGTTCACAATTGCAAACCCTGGTCGCAAGTGCGACATCTGCAACCTGCAAATTCATAACTTAGCCGAAAATCTTTTATTTTTCAAACCCTTTCAAAACTAAAACACTCTTGGGCGATTTTTCAAAGACAAGTACTCTTCCAAATTGATTGTAAGTCATTTCTACCTTATTTTTATTAATCTTTAACATCTTTTCTCATGATTTCAACTCTAAATCAAAGGTTTTCATGGGGAAATTGTGTGTTTAGGGTAGAACCTAGGTTTTTCAAATTTTGGAGATTTGGACCTCGATTTGAGGTCCGATTTCAAAATAAATTATATATTTGGGTTCGTTGGGGAATGGGTAATTAGGTTTTTGTTTGAACCTCGGGTTTTGACTGTGTGGGCCCGGGGGCGATTTTTTGACTTTTTGGGAAAAACTTTAGAAAACCTATTTTCATGCATTGGAATTGAATCATTTAGCATTTATTGATATAGTTGAGTAATTTATGGCTAGATACGAGCAAATTGGTGGTGGAATCAAGAGGTAAAGCGATAGTTGAGACTTGAATTGTGTTCGTGGCATCGAGGTAAGTGTTTGGTCTAATCTTAGCTTGAGGGATTAGGAGTTGAGTCCTATTTGCTATGTGTTATTTGTTGAGTACGACGTATAGGCATAGTGACGAGTATCTATACGTTGGTGTCAAGCATGCCCGTGAGTCTTATACTATGATTAATGTGACTCTGTTGTATTGTTCATGCCTTACGTGATGATTTCTATTATTGAGCAAAACTTGTGGAAGTAAGATTGGTATTTGAATATTGAAGAGTGTTGGCTCAAGTTGTCAAATGAATTGTGGAAGTATAATTGACAATTGAACCTTATAGAGCATTGGCTCAAGTTGTGAAGTAAGTTGTGAAGTAAATGTGATAAAGAGAAGAGGATGGTTATATTGTCTCCCTTGCCGGGATGTTGTTGCTTTTAACGCTATCTCCCTTGCCGGGATGTTGATGCTTTTGATATTGTTCCCTTGCCGGGATTTTATTGTGATTTTATTCATTTCCTTGCCCTTATTACTTGTGATTGTTGTTTGGGTGAGGAAGAGTGTTAAAGCACGAAGGGTGATGTCGTGCATTGTTTTGGTAAGAGAGTGTTAAAGCACGAATGGTGATGTCGTGCTACACGATGTACCATTCTGTGCTTTTATACGAGTGATAATGCACGAAGGATCATTCCGTGTCATAATTATGTGATATAAAAGTACGAAGTGTGATGCCGTGCCATTTATATTGATTTTATGGCGAGGATGAGAGTAAAAGAACGAAGGTTGATGTCGTGCACTTGTCCCTGATTTTCCTGATTCTTGCTGATAATTGAGTTATGGTGTTCTTTATGTGTATTTACTGATTTTTTGTTGTTACTTGACTTTATCGTGATGTTATTGATTTCCTTGCCCTAATTACTTTGTGATTGTTTCTTGGGTGAGGAAGATTGTAAAGCACGAAGGGTGATGTCATGCATTGTTTTGGTGAGAGAGTGTTAAAGTACGAAGGGTGATGTTGTTGATATCCAATTTTTCCCTGTATATTTTTATATGCAAAATACTTTCAAAAAATAGCATATGTATGCATATATAAGTATTTACAAATATTTTTATTATTTTTCCTTAATTTTAAAGGCTTTTAAAATCAATTTTATTTCCTTATTTTATCAAGAAAAATTCAATAAGTGTCCAAAATTATCATTTTTTTGTAATTCACTTGTCGAATTCTCATATTTATGCTAAACTACAGCTCAGATAATTTTTGCATGTTTTTACAAATTTATTTAGTATTTTTAAAGCTTAACTGCATGTAATTGCAATATTAGCCTCATTTATGATTTGATTGCATTTATCTTTATAAAAATTCAGTCCAGCATTTTTAATTGATAATTATATGTTATAAATCATTTTAGTACTTTTAATTTATTTCTAGAATTTAATTTGCTATTTTTTATAAAATAAATGGTAAAATGGCTATTTAAAATCTAGCCAGATTTTATTTCAATTGTATCCCAAATTCTACTCCAATTAAACCCAATTGAACCCAGCCCAATTCCTAAAACTACCCGACCCACAGCCTATTTGAATGACCCGCCTGACCCCCCTTTTTAATCCAGGTCATTGATCGAAATGATCAACGACCACATTTCAACCTTACCTTTTTTAATTCACCAAGTCCCCCTAACCCTAATCATTTCCACCTACCAGCCGCCTTTGAACCCTCTACTCTCTCAAACACTCTCGAACCTTCTCAAACCCTAACCGCCTCATACCACCTCCGCCCTGAAAGCCACCGAAATCTATGGCTTCCAAGGCTATGAGAGTCCTACACCAGCCTCCTATGACTCCCACGTGCCTGATTTCTAAAGATTCAAGGCCTGACCTTGAAGGATTGTACCCACACCTCTATCGATTCGAGGTTCCACGGCCATCTCCGGCCTTATTCTGGCGTACCATGGTTGTTCAAGCCTGATTTTGACCTCTCCGACTTAGATTGGTGACTCTTCAAAGCCTTTCTCACTACTAGGGTTCCTCTGAAACCCTAACCCTTCGAGGTTTTCTCCAATTCTTTTAGATCTGTTGTGTATCTATGTTTTCCCTAAGTTTCAAACGATTTCTCTGGCTTTTCTTTCAAAATTACTTTCGGAACCATTTCTTTTCTGATCTAGGGTTTTCTGGAAAAATGTTTAAGTGTTTCTCTGACTTTCTTTCTTTTTTCTTTTGTATGCATCTGCCTCTACTATGTTCTTATAGTTTTTCTTCTACCATGTTCTTGTATGCTTCTTCTACTGTGTTTTCTATATCTTGTTCTTGTATGCTTCTTCTACTATGTTTTCTATATCTTGTTCTTGTATGCATCTCCTACTGTTTTTTCTATACTATGTTCTCGTATGCTTTTCTGCTGTGTTCTGGTACTTTCTTCCACCATGTTCTGATATGTTTCTCCTACTATATTTTTCTACTGTGTTTTTAAGTGTTTTACTATTTTCCTTCTACTAAGTTCTGTTTAAGTTTCTTCTAAAAACTTCTCAGCATGTTTCTGCTACTGATCTTATCAGTCTTTTCCATTACGTTTCGTGTTAGCTTCTTCTACTCTATTTTCTTTGAATTCTTCCGTTATGCTCTGCATGTTACTTTTCTATCATGTTTCTCACGAGTTTCAGTTGCTGAGAGGAACATGGTAGAGGTTTCAGTTCTTTCGGAGACCTCTGAACCTATTTTTAATCTCTGAAATGAGTTTCAAAACATTTGTTCTTCATATGATTCCAGCTCTTGCTAAACTCTTCTACACTGGATCTTCTACTGATTTTACAATGACACCACAGTCTTTTTCATGCTTAACATGATCGTATGATCCTTATATTTGATGAGTTTCCCTCTAAAATGGTTTTCAAATTTGCAATTAGTTCAAACTTCCTTCTGAATATGGCTTGATTGATTTCTTTCCATTGTTTGATGATTTTCTCTGTGACTCGGCCTAAGTTAAAACCCTTCTTCATCTTTTCTGACTCGGTTCATTCATGTAAAATCTCAGACCCTTTTGATTTACTGCTTGTTAATTGATTTGCTTACATTATTTGCACAAATAGTGTATTTCAAAATCTTGTCCTTAAATAACCTTTTATGTACCTGCCCCTAATTCCATGCTTTTCACAAAGTGTTTATTCAATTTCTTTCCTTTAATGGTTTTTATCCGTTTTGAATATGAATCCCTTAATTAAAGGGAGTCTTGTGTAATTGATTGACAATCAGTTCCTCAACTATTTTCTTACCTTATTTCTGCCTGATTTTACACTATAAAAGGCACGACCCTCTTCACAAACAATAAGACACTTTTCACAATCCTTCTGAACTCTTACTTACACATAATAGTATTCTCTCTTCTCGTCTGCACTGTGGCTTTTACAAGACTACTGCATTTTCTCTATTTGTTTCTTTGAAACTGCTATGTCCTAATTTAAACTTCAGCATCATCACAATGTGTTCATTTACAGCTTTTATATCCATGTCTACTTTACTGTTTCTACTGTGAATCCTTGCTCCCTATCCCCATTACCCCTATGTGTTTGAGAGTTGTGACTTAAAGCATGACAATGTGAGGTGTTGCCCATGAATTAAGTTTGAACCAATGGGGTCTTAACCTCTAAGCAAACAGGCTGGAGGGTGTGCCACCATCTCCCATTGTTGGGTGTGCCCATCAGCCTGCTTTTCTTTTGCTCTTGCAAATTCCCCCATTCCCTTACACCCTTATGTGTACTGATTTTAAGTTATTCCTTTTTTCCCTTTCCCCTTTAAGAATGCTACTTTCGCACTTGCACTCCCTCTTAGTTCCTAAGTTCTGCCCCCTCTTGTGAGCCTTGCCTTGGGACCTTGAGTTCCCTCTGAACTTGGACACCTGAGGGCTGGCCCTTCCACACTGCATTATGGCTTAATCTGGTGATATATTTGGGTATAAGCACTGCCCGGAGTTCTTATAAAACTCTTAGGGAACTCTGACACATCCAAATGGGAGAAAGGCTTTGAAATAAGATCTCTTGGAGTTGGTTTACCTCATACTTTAGACAGGAAGTCTGAATCATGCTCTCCTTGGTTGTATTTTTTCTGATTGTATTTTTTTCTTTACTTTACTCTTTCTGGTCTGTAATAACTTTGTAATAAAACTCTCAGGGATGGCTAGTGAAAGGGGAGGGGTAACCATGTACGCGAAGGGGTAGATAACCTGCCTATAGGAGTTTATGAATTCTTGCATTCTCATATAAACACCATGTCTATAGGAATCTTGCATTCTCATATAGATCCATGTCTCTAAGAATTTTTGCATTCTTATGTATAGATACCATGTCTATAGGAATCTTTCATTCCCATATAGATACCATGCCTATAGGTTATTTCTGAATTTCTGCATATCATATAGATATCCTGCCTATAGGAATTTCTGAATCTTCTGCGTATCATATAGATATCCTGCATATATGTTCTTTCTAAATCTTGCATATGCATTCCTCATTAGGCAAACATGTTTATAGGTCTTAAATAATCAACCGCAATTAAATATCATGTTCATAGGCTTTAAACAAAATTCAGCATCTAGATGCCATGCCTATAGGATTTCTGTATTTTTTACCATGTTTATAAAAGTGTCCAAAATCGACAACACATAGAAAGCATACCTGTAGGAGCCTTAATCGAATCTGAACCGCTTCACTCGCTTATAAGTCTAAAAACAGTAACAGTGACGCATGCTCTTTTGCTAAAACTTGCCTTTCTTTAATAACAGACGATTTTTTCTTAAATCAGTATGTATTCATGTTTACTTCATTGTTTCTGGAATCAATAGATATCATGCCTATAGGGTCTTCGTCTAACACTTAGGCAAGCCATAGGGTGAAAGTTTATAAACTGAATCAGATTTTACATGCTACAACCAGCAGGCAGGCCTGATTCGGGCTTCTTATCTGAACTATGTAATAAATCAGTCTGCCTCGACCTTTTAAGTTTTAATTAGACCCTAGACAGTACATGCAAGTCATGCTACATTATGTGCTTTATTTGGTTTAAAGGAGGTCTGTTTGAGCCCTTTTATTTGTTTATATGCTTCCCCAAACTTGTTGTAGGTGTTTTGTTTGTCGCCTTAGTATTTTACCTTTTGAAACCACAAATAAGCCCAATGCCTCCTCCCTTTACGATTAGTAGTCCCAAGTGCCTCCAGGGCTGATAGGATTGGGGCGGGTAATAGCATACAATAGGTTAACGAGACCATTCCGCGCTTTAATACCTTAACGGGGTGGGAAAGGGTAGATATGGATATGATGACCACACGATAATATCACATGTAGCCCCTCACTGAGGAGTGATTACGGGATGTTGTGTGGGGTGATCCATATTATTAATAAACCTAGGACCCCCATTTCCCTTTGTTTTTCTTTGTTTCTTTTAAATCTTTTTAAACCATTTCTTTTAAGAAAATCAACTCTTTTTCTTACTTTTGTTTATTTGTAACCATTAAGTGAAAATCCCCTCTTATTTGAAGCCTTTATTTGCCTATGTGTTATTTGCACTTAAGTCACAACAATAGTTTGGCCGGGAACCACACTAGTGGATCATGAGGGGTTCCTAACACCTTCCCCTTGGGATAATTTCAAGCCCTTACCCAATCTATGGTTACTCAAAACAAACCCCTCCTAGTGTCCTAATGCACTTTAATCATTAGGTGGCGACTCTTCAATTCAAAACCCAATTCCCGAAAGGGAACGAGTTGTCTCCCAAATGTCATAAACCTGATTTGCGAGAAAAAGGGGGCGCGACAGCATGGAGACTTTGTTGGGGATATTATGGCTTTTACCATTTCAGACTATTATTGTGAATTCATGCTTCTTTATGCGCAATTATTTGTTTATTTCTTTTAAGAATTCAATTTCCTTTTCGTTTGCAAAACTGGCTTGTCTTTTTGTTTCTTTCCTTTATTACTTTCCTTTACTACTTTCCTTTACTACCGCTTTAAGTTATGAAAAACTATTGTATTTACTGCTTTCCTAACATGCAAATACGTGACAATCTGCTTTAATTATTGCATAATCATGCTCAACATCATATTCCATATGTGCCTAACAAAATACCATAGCAACGCTTATAATGAGTGGTTGCGCTCTTCCAATATTATCACCCCCCCAATTTGCGGTAAAACCAGTCGATCAACGGTGTAATCGACGGTTCCGTGTCTTTCCCTCTTGAGTTGTCCGCTCAAGGGTACCAGTCTAATACCCCATAGAAACCTTACTCTGTTTAATTGTGCATGTATTATGGTGAAACCTAGCCGAGTCAGTTGTGTTGTCCGCATAATGACTCTTTAAGATAGCCTTGTCCAAAGTCCACCGGGTTTCCCTGAACCCAAACGGACATCACTATGTTCTGTACATTTATTTGGAGAACTAAATGCTTTATGCTAATTGTTGGTATTTAATAGTCGAGTCTGGTGGGGGTAAGGGCCTAACCCTTTGTCTTGCAAAAATATGAGGCACGAGGTCCCCAGTTTTGGTATGATTAGCACACCCCCACTCTTGATAGACTGGTGGAGGAGTCTTCCATCAAATGACCAAATCAACGAATGGAAAGAGAGGGCCGCCAAAGCTAACGAAAAGTTGGAATATCTGGAGTACAGTCTGCTGGGATTGGAAGGGAAAGTGAGGAAGAGAGTCACCCACTGCTAGAACGCTGAAGGAAATGAAGGAGAACGCATGGCAAAGGCATTTCTACTGGTGAACCTACGCGAGCTGGAGGATTTGATCAACGAGAGCATTCAACATGAGGAAGGTCCTTCTAGGACCAAATAGATAGGAGTTTATCTTTTTCGTTTTATGAATGTAATAAGGCCGATGGCCACTAGTGATATTTTATTTCCTGTTATTTAGTATCGATTTGGGATTCGTCTACTTTTTATCAATAAAATGAGGCATTTAACATTCTAAGTTCTCCAAATCAATTTGTTGTTAGGCCTACCTCGGGCACAAAGAGGTTCCCAAATTAGGACACGATTTACATTCTTGCACTATGTGTTTAAATATCGCGACATTTTCTTATAATCGTCATTGACTTGTTACCTTTTATTTTTACTTTTTGTTTATTTTCCCCTTCCCCAAAGGTTAGTTCGTGCACTCTGGCATCATCATCATATTCCACAAGATCCAAGGGCCCTCCACCCACTCCTCCTCCTAGTCCTATCAGAAGGAGGAACAAAGGAAAGATGGAAGATTTGAACAACACCAGAAAGGAAAACTCAACTAAACGGGTAGAGGTCACTCATGGTACTCAAGTCTCCAAAGAAAGTGCGTCCCAACTCAAGCAAAAGTTGTTGAAATTTCAAGAGGGACTTGACCAAGTTTGGAACTTGGCAAATCTGTCATTTTCCCTCACTATCCCAGATATCAACCCCACACCTCCACAAAATATCCCAAAACCACAAAACCATCCCACTCCTCACCACCACTGCAATACTTGCCCCACATCCAACAATACTCCACTGCTCATCCCTGAATATTTGAATTCGACAAATGACCATTTCTATGCCCACCATAACACTCTCATCTATGTGGAGACCATGCCACACTCCACCCAACCCATTTCAAGCACACCCGAGTCTGATGATAAAGACTCACTCATCAGGAGTCTAGCTGAAGAGCTTAAGAAGTTGACTAGCTGAATTCAGGGCGTCGAAGGAAGTAAGGGGATTGAAGCGTTGAACTACGAAGATCTTTGCATACAACCCGATGTCGAACTACCCGAGGGGTACAAACCTCCTAAGTTTGAGATATTTGATAGTACAGGGGATCCGAGAGTCCACTTGAGAACATACTGCGACAAGCTGGTAGGAGTAGGGAAGGACGAAAGGATTCGAATGAAGCTTTTCATAAGGAGTCTGAGAGGAGATGCTCTATCTTGGTACATTAGCCAAGACCTGAAGAAATGGTCGAACTGGGTGAGTATGGCATCTGACTTTATGGACAGGTTCAGGTTCAACATAGAAAATGCGCCAGATGTGTTCTACATCCAGAATTTAAAGAAGAAGCCCACAGAAACATTCCGCGAGTACGCTACTCTTTGGAGATCAGAAGCCACTAAGGTCAGACCGGCTTTAGAAAAAGAACAAATAAAAAAGTTTTTCATCCGGGCTCAAGACCCGCAGTACTATGAAAGGCTGATGTTGATTGAGAGCCAGAAATTTTCCGACATCATCAAGCTAGGGGAAAGGATCGAGGAAGGCATCAAAAGTGGTATGGTTACAAACTTTGAAGCTTTGCAAGCTACAAATAAGGCTTTACAGTCTGGTGGTACGTCCAAGAAAAGAGACGTAGGTGCCGTAATGGTTGCACAAAGAGCCAAATCCTCTATCAAATACCAAGCCTATATGATACCTCCACTCACATATCAGCCTACCCCGAATTACCAAGCACCCTCACCCTCTTACCAAACTCCACCACCTACTTACCAATCACCCCCACCTCCCACATATCAACCTACTTCACCCAAATACTCCCAACCTGCACATGTCTATCCAACCTACAATACTCAACCATCCCACTATCAGTCACCTCCCGCACGCCAAAACATTCCTAGACCTCGACCAAATTTTGACCGCAGACCTCCCAAATAGTATACCGCCATTGCTGAGCCAATTGACCAGCTGTACGCAAGGCTCAAAGCTGCTGGTTATATCACCCCTATCCCCGCTATAACCCCTGAAAACCCTTCTCAATGGGTCAATCCAAATAAATCCTGTGCATACCATTCCGGCATGAAAGGGCATACCATTAATGAATGTCGCTCTCTGAAAGACAAGATCCAGACTTTGATTGATAACAAGATCATTGTGGCAAAGGAGCCTACTCTGAATGTCCGCAACAACCCTCTGCCGGACCATAAGGGTGGAAGTGTTCACATGATTGAAATAGAGGATGATTGGGACCTCAAGGGATCAATTTGTTTGATCACAGAAGGCGACGAACCAAAGAAGCCAATAGTCACCCTCAATCCAATCGTAGTCTAGATTCAGCCTTCTAGGGATGCCGAGGTAAACATGTCCATACCACTTGAGTTTGAAGCACCATCCTCGGCAAATATGCCAGCACCAATTGAGGTCGAGTTTGGGTCTCCAGCAAATGCACTTGTACCATTTGAAGTTGATGTGTTACTTTCCAAAGTACATGCTCCGTTCGGAGTAAAGGTGCCCGTGCCAATTCCGATAGCAATGTCGGCTGTAATGTCATTCCATACAAATTCCATACCTTGGAATTACACAGCCGAGGCAAGAAGGAAAGGGAAAGCAAAGTTCTAGGAAACAGTTGCGGCATAGGGTATGACAAGAACCGACAAGGTTTATACTCCAGAGTATTTAGCTGAGTCGAGTAAGCAGGCCTCTGGTCGGCCGACCATCACTAAAACTGGGCCTAATGATCTCTGGAGAAAGATACAAGCCAAGGAATACTCAGTCATTGATCCGCTAAACAAAACACCAGCACAGATTTCTATCCTAGCTTTGCTGCAAAGTTCTGATGCACATAAGAATGCCTTGTTGAAGGTGATGAGTGAGGCATATGTACCAAGCAACATCACCGGAGGAGAAATGGCAAACATGGTAGGGCAGGTATTGGAAAGTCATAAGATCACTTTTCATGAAGATGAGCTGCCACCAGAAGGGTTGAGTCACAACAAAGCGTTGCACATCACCGTGCAATGCGAAGATTATTTTATCACTAGGATCCTGATTGATGGAGGATCCAGCCACAATATTTGTCCGTTAGTAACACTCAGAACATTGGGGAAGGGGCTGCATGAGATCAAGGATGGGGCCATCAACGTCAAAGCTTTTGACGGTTCCCAAAAGTCCACTATTGGGGAAATTAGTTTGTGCTTGAAAATGGGGCCTACTTGGTTCGATGTCGATTTCCAAGTAATAGATGTGTCGGCATCTTACAACTTGCTGTTGGGACGGACGTGGATTCATGCCGCTGGGGCTCTAGCGTCAACACTACATAAGGCAGTAAAGTTTGAGTGGAATCACCAAGAGGTGATCATTCACGACGACGGTAGAAATCCCATATACAGTCGCCAAACCATCCCAGCGATCGAAGAAACAAGAAATATAGGCGGGAAACCTATCACCACATCGAGCGAGTCAACGCCGTTAACAAAAACAAATGGTGGGACAACAAAATTGAAAGCATATTGAACTGGAGCGGATATGAACCTGGCAAGGGACTTGGAAAAAAACCCCAAGGAATCACCAAGCCTATCAAACTGAAGAAATATGGCACCACTTTCGGTCTGGGATACGAGTATACTTGGGAGGAATTCAACAACTGGTCGCCACCATGGCGCGATCCATACTACCCACTGGAGCAGCCAATACCACATTTGGAGAAGACTTTCCAGCCATCCAATGTTATCTATGGGTCAGAAGAAGAGGAAGCACTGGCAGCAATACGGAACTTGTTCCTAGGAGACGATGACATGGATTGTTGTGTCATTTTCGAGGAGTAAGGGGAGGAAGGCCCTTCCATACAGGCAGTGAGCAGAGGAGCATGCCTCAATAGCTGGACCATCAGAACCCATAAAGCTTCGGGGTAGCAAGGCTGAACAAAGCATCATGCATTATCTTTTATTTTCACTAGTCGACTTTCCTTTCGTATTTTAAATTTTGCTCAAAACAATTATGAAATTTATCAAAGCATTTCGGTTTCCTTATAAATCTTACTCTTATTATTTTCTCTCATTAGTTTATTTATATAGCATTACTATTACTTATCTTGATGAACCAATGGTTGTGACATGCAACAAGACAACGCAACAAACAGACATAGATTTAGAGGAAGATGATATATCGGAAGAGATTGTTAAAGAGGTTGAGAATTTTGAGAATAGACCTAAGTCCAACCTGGACAAGACCGAGATTGCTAACCTGGGGGATGCATAAAATGTCAAAGAAACTCGGATCAGCGTCCACTTATCACCGTCAGAAAAGGAAGAGTACACACAATTTCTAAGAGAATATGAGGACATATTCGCCTGGTCATGTGATGACATGACTGGTCTGAACACATCTATTGTGGCCCATAAACTGCCAACTGATCCGACGTGTCCACCGGTAAAGCAGAAGCTCAGAAAGTTCAAGCCTGATATGTGTCTGAAAATCAAGGAAGAAGTCACTAAGTAGGTCAAAGCAAAGGTTCTCAGGGTAGTAGAATATCCGACATGGTTAGCCAACATTGTGCCAGTACCAAAGAAGGATGGGAAGGTCAGAGTCTGTGTCGACTACCGGGATCTCAACCGGTCCAGTCCAAAAGTTGACTTCCCCTTGCTGAACGTACACATCCTGATTGACAATTGCGCCAAGCACGAGTTGAAATCATTTGTAGATTGTTTCGCTGGTTATCATCAGATTTGAATGGATGAAGAAGATGTTGAGAAAACGGCTTTCATTACGCCGTGGGTGAATGTACTGCTACAAAATGATGTTGTTTGGGTTAAAAAATGCAAGGTCCACCTACATGAGGGCCATGACCACCATTTTCCACGATATGATACACAAGGAGATCGAAGTATATGTAGACGATGTTATCATTAAGTCCAAGAAAGCCACTGATCACATGGAAGATTTAAGGAAGTTCTTCAATAGACTGAGAAGGTACAACCTAAAACTGAATCCCGCGAAGTGCGCATTTTGGGTTCCTGCCGGAAAACTACTTGTGTTCATTATAAGTCGCCGAGTGTCATGACCCGGATTTCCCACCCTTGGGAGTCGTGATGGCGCCTACTAATGCGAGCTAGGCAAGCCAATCCTTAACTGCTTACTTCGTTAACAATTTCTCTTTTTAACAATTATCAGTGATAACATGAAAGCAACGGAATTTAAATGAATATGCGGAAGACTTAAATTAAAGAATACGAAACCATAATGCGAGAATCAACATATGTCTTTACCCCAGAACTGGTGTCACATTACTCACGAACTTCTAAGTGTACTAAATACAACCGTTTGAAAGAAAAAAAAATATAAGCTATTTTGTCTCGAAATACAGGAGATAACAGACTGGAATAAAAGATAGAGGAGACGTCGGGCCTGCGGACGCCTACAAGGCTACCTCAGTGTCTCATTGGACTGAAGGCTGACCCCCGTGCTACTGCTGCTGTCCAAGACCTGGATCTGTGCAAAAGAGCACAGAGTGTAGTATCAGCACAACCGACCCCATGTGCTGGAAAGTATCCAGCCTAACCTCGGCGAAGTAGTGACAAGGCTAGGAACGGACTCCAAATAGACCTATGCGGTACATATATATATATATATATATATATATATATATATATATATATATATATATATATACAGCGGAAAAGAGATACAGAAATAACCAGTCAATGTGGGAGGGGGGAAACATGATGTGGGGAGGTAACAGTTTCAAATAGAAATCCTCAGTAACAGAAAGAAGCAGCAAAGCCAGAATATTAACAAGAATCAAAAGTCAACAATCTGCACAGCACCACCCTTCGTGCTTTTACTCTCATTCTCACCAAAACAATACACGGCATCACCCTTCGTACTTTATGCTCTTCCTCATCCAAATAACAATCACAAACAAATAGGGTAAGGGAATCTATAACCTCAAAGTAAATCAAATAACAACAAGTAATGAAAGAAACAACATAACTCGGATATCAACAAGGAATCAGGAATCAACAAATGCACGGCATCACCTTTCGTGATTTTACTCTCGTCCTTACCAAAACAATCATATAATAAAAATATGCACGGCATCACCCTTCGTGCTTTTACTCTCTTTCCTCACCATATAATCAATAAAATCGGCACAGAATGGTACATCGTACGGCATGGCATCACCCTTCATACTTTACACTCTTTCCTCACAATAGCAAACAATGCACGACATCACCCTTCGTGCTTTATACTCTTCCTCACCCAAATAACAATCACAAACAAAGGGACAAGAGAGTAGACAAATAATGGTAGAAATCCAGGCAAGGGAATACAATCAAGTAGCTAAATCCCGGCAAGGGAACACAATTAACTAGTTAAATCCCGCCAAGGGAACAATATCAATATTCTCAGCTTCCCGGCAAGGGAGATAATCAACAGAACAACAAACATCTCGGCAAGGGAGCAATTTAATAATTCTTTCTCTTTTTTCACTTTCACTTCTCATCTCACTTTACCACCTGAGCCAACGCTCCATAGGGGTTCAATCATCTCGTACACTTTCACAATTCGTATTATAACTCGAGCTAACACTCCTCGAAGTGCAGGGATCAAAATTTCTTCACATGCTTGTTACAATATATAGAAAATCATTATTAATGCATGGAAGAAGAGCAAAACAACATTTAAATTTAAGACCCACGGTCATGCTCGACACCAACGTATAGATACTCGTCACCATGCCTATACGTCGTACTCGACAATTAGCACGTAGCAAATAAGACTCAACTCCTAATCTCTCAAGCTAAGGTTAGAACAAACACTTACCTCGAAGCTTTGAACACCACTCAAGCCTCAATTATAGCTTTACCCCTTGATTCCACCACCAATCCGCTCGAATCTAGTCACAAGTTGCTTAATTACATCAATAAGTGCTAAATGAATCATTCCCAATGCATGAAAATGAGTTTTCCCAAAGTTTTACTCAAAAAGTCAAAATCACCCCCGGGCCCACTTGGTCGAAACCCAAGGTTCGGACCAAAACCCGTTTACCCATTCCCCCACGAATCCAAATGTATAATTTGTTTTGAAATTGGACCCCAAATTGAGGTCCAAATCCCCAATTTTTTTGAAAAACTTAGGTTCTACCCAAAACACCCATTTTCCCCCATGAAAATCTTTGATTTTAAGTTGAAATAATGTTAAAAGATGTTAAGGAGTGAAGAAAATGAGTTAGAAATCACTTACCAATCGTTTTGGAGAAGAAAAGTTATTAAGAAAAGTTATTAAAGTTAATTACTTCAAGAAAACAATTTCACTCAAAAATTTATTCCTCGGGCTTGGGACCTCGGAATCCAATTCCGGGCATACGCCCAAGTCCCATATTTTTCTACGGACCCTCCGAGACCGTCAAATCACGGGTCTGGGTCCGTTTACCCAAAATGTTGATCGAAGTCAATTTTTTTTTTCATTTTAATATCAAAACTTAGCATTTTTCACAGAATTTCATATTTAAGCTTTCCAGCTACGCGCCCGAACTGCGCACGCAAATCGAGGCAACCCTAAATGAGGTTTTCAAGGCCTTGGAGACATAGAATTCAATTAGAAACCGGTGATGACCCCTTTGGGTCGTCACACCGAGTAATAGAACTGGATCCATCAAAGGTCAAAGCTATTCAAGCATTGCCACCGCCAAAGAACAAGAAGGACGTAATGAGTTTCTTGGGGAGACTTAACTATATCAACCGGTTTATAGCACAATCTATAGTTATCTGTGAGACAATCTTTAAGATGTTGAAGAAGGATGCCGCTACCGAATGGACCGATGACTGCCAAAAGGCCTTCGACCGAATCAAGGAGTACCTATCAACACCACCGGTTTTGATCCTGCCCGATCCAGGTAGACCTCTATTGCTCTACCTTGCAGTACTGATGGAGCGTTCGGTTGTGTTCTGGGGCAGCATGATGAAACAGGGAGGAAGGAGCAGGCCATCTATTACCTTAGTAAGAAGTTCACCCCATACGAGGCCCGGTATTCTCTGTTAGAGCGCACCTGTTGTGCTTTGACTTGGGTGGCGCAAAAGTTGAGGCACTATTTCTGTGCCTATACCACATATCTCATATCAAGGATGGATCCTTTGAAGTACATCTTTCAGAAGCCCATGCCCACTGGCAAGCTGGCCAAGTGGCAAATCTTGTTGAGCGAATTTGACATTGTCTACGTGACTCAGAAAGCAATCAAAGGGCAGGCACTAGTAGATCACCTTGCTGAAAATCCCGTGGATAGAGAATACGAACCCCTCAAAACATATTTTCCTGATGAAGAGGTATCATTCATAGGAGAAGATATTGCAGAATCCTATGACGGTTGGAGAATATATTTTGATGGAGCAGCAAATTTCAAGGAGTTGGCATAAGAAAGGTCCTAGTATCATAAACCGGTCAGCATTATCCAGTGTCTGCCAAACTCAAGTTCCCCTGCACCAACAATATGGCTGAGTATGAAGCCTGCATTTTAGGGCTCAAGATGGCCATTGACATGAACATTCAAGAGTTGCTAGTAATTGGAGATTCAGACTTGCTTATACATTAGGTCCGAGAAGAATGTGCGACCAAGAACTCCAAGATACTCACTTATCTGCATCATGTATAGGAGTGGAGAAAGAGATTCACAAAGACAGAATTCCAGCATGTTCCTAGGGTCCAAAATGAATTTGCCGATGCACTGGCTACCCTATCATCCATGATATAACATCCAGACAAGAATTTCATTGATCCCATTCCGGTAAAGATCCATGATCAGCCAGCTTACTGTGCTCATGTCGAAGAAGAAGCAGATGAAAAGCCTTGGTTTCATGATATCAAGGAATACTTGGCAAAAGGAGAATACCCAGAACTCACAAACGCTACTCAGAAATGCATGCTTCGGAGGTTATCCAACAATTTCTTTCACAGCGGAGGAATCCTATACAAGAGGACTCCTGATTTAGGATTACTAAGGTGTGTCGACACAAAGGAAGCATCCAGTCTATTAGAGGAAATTCATGCAGGGACCTGCGGTCCACATAAGAATGGTTTTGTCTTAGCAAAGAAAATAGTCTGAGCAGGTTACTTTTGGATGACCATGGAAACAGACTGCATCCAGTATGTCCAAAAGTGCCACCACTGCCAGATACATGCAGACATGATAAAGGTGCCTCCAAATGAGCTTAATGCAACAAACTCGTTGTGGCCGTTCGCCACCTGGTAAATAGATGTTATCGGACCAATCGAATCTACCGCATCAAACGGGCACAGGTTTATCCTAGTAGCAATTGATTATTTCACCAAATGGGTTGAACCAACATCTTACAGAGTAGTGACCAAGAAAGTTGTGGCAAATTTCGTCCGCGACCGTATCGTTTGCCGGTTCGGGATCCCGGAGTCAATTGTCACTGATAATGGTTCCAACCTCAACAGTGACCTGATGAAAGCCATATGTGAAATCTTCAAGATCAAACACAAGAATTCTACAGCCTACAGACCTCAAATGAACGGAGTCGTAGAAGCCACCAATAAGAATATCAAGAAGATATTGAGGAAAATGATAGAGAAGCATAAATAGTGGTACGAGAAGTTATCATTTGCTCTACTGGGATATTGCACCACAGTCCACGCATCAACCCCCTCTATGTTGGTTTATTGTACAGAGACTGTCATTCCCGCTGAGGTAGAAATTCCTTCCCTAAGGATCATAAGGAAGCAGAGCTCGACTACGCAGAATGTGTGAAAAGTCGTTACGAGCAGCTAGCTCTTATAGACGGAAAGAGAATAAATGCAGTTTGCCATGGTCAGCTCTATCAGAACAGAATGTCCAGAGCCTTCAACAAAAGAGTCAAGCCGAGACAATTCACACCGGGGCAGCTGGTGTTAAAGAAAATTTTTCCGCATCAAGATGAATCCAAAGGGAAATTCTCTCCCAACTGGCAAGCTCCGTACATGGTTCACCGGGTTCTGACAGGGGGAGCCCTCATACTTGAAGAAATGGACGGAGAAGTTTGGCCAAAGCCAATCAATTCAGACGCAGTCAAGCGATACTATGTGTAACCTTTATGCTTTCTTTTATGATGTAGTTTGAACTACGCCTGACCTGATTCCCGTTTAAGAGGGGATACGTAGGCAACCCTATGGGTTCGGTCACAATTTAATAACAATTCAATAAAACTTTTATTTCCCCCCGCAATTGGAAACTGGGGCAGAATTTTAAGGAGGGCCCTCAAAATTCCGAAGTAATTTCAGCCAGTCATCGCAAGCAGCCGTCAGAAACAACAGCCCAGTAAACTGGGACAAAATTTTGAGGAGGACCCTCAAAATTCTGGAGCAAGAAAGTTGCAATGTCTTGAACCACGTCGCAGTCGTCAGTTCATCTAAAGAAAACTATTCTCGATTTTGTATTTATATTATATTTTTACTAAATCATGCATGTCAGTTACAAAAATGTACTGTTTAGCAACACTACCCCAGTGATACGTATAATATCACCGAAACATAGCCAAGCAGGTCAAGAAAAGTCAGCGATGATACGAACTAACTTTTCCCCTTCACAAAACTCACGAATTTTCTTTGGATGCAGGCATCTGAGTGTAACGACCAGAATCGTTGTTTCCTGTATTTTCGTCTCGTATTCCCCGTTAAATGCTTATTCATGTTTCAATATGTGTACTTGGTGAATTTGAGTCAATTCGGATCGAGTTTGGTATGAAATGGGACAATTAGTCTCTTTAAGGAAGAATTAGTTTGGAAAAGTCAACCGGATGTTGACTTGTGAGTTAGAGGGCTCGAAATTGAATTTCGATGATTTGGTTAGTTTCGGGGGATGATTTAAGGCCTAGGAGCGCAATCGGAATTAATTTTGGAGGTCCGGTGAAGAAATTAGCTCATTTTGGCGAAGTTAGTATTTTGGCGATTTTCGGTTGATAGGTAAAATTTTGATCCGACGGTCGGAATGGAATTCCGAGAATTTCTGTAGCTTCGTTATGCGATTTTGGATATGTGTGCAAAATTTCAAGTCATTCGGACATATTTTGGTCGAATTTTGATCGAAAGCGCGTTTTGGAAATTTTAAAGGAACTTAGACTTGAATTCGGTGTAATTCGATAATTTTGGTATTAGTTGAGGTGTTTTGATAATTGGAACAAGTTTGAATAATATTATAAGATGTATTGGTATTTTTGGTTGAGGTCCCGAGGACCTCGGGATGATTTCGGATGGCTAACGGGAACTTTTGAAGTTGGAAATTTCATAATAGACGAAAGTTGTAAATGAGTGCGCACAAGGTCTTACTTTGAACGATAATATCTCTCGTTATATAAGGAGTTGTGTGAGCTACAACCTATCAAATTAAAGCCCTTTGAGTCTAGTTTCCAACGCAATAAACCGTTTGTCATTTGGAAGTGTCTACAGGAAGTTATAACCATTTCACTGGTCAGGTGTCAGAGAGCGCGAAGTATCGCGCGAAGTATCGCGCGAAGTCGCGCATTTCGCGCGTCTGAGGCAGAATGCTCAGCAAAACGCGCGAACAACGCGCGAACTACGCGACTAAAGGTTTTTAAGTACTCTAAAGACCGGAAATGAAAGGAATTGAGTCATTTCTCAAGCTTAGGGCTTCCTCTACACCCCCAATTCGACCAAGACACCTAATTGCACTCCTAAGGTAAGATTTTTGGAGTATTTTGAGTTGATTACTACTCCCAAACACTTATATTAACATGGATTGATCTTAAAAATCCTTAGATTTTCAAGAAATTCCTTCAAGAACTCAAAGAAGGGTTTTGCAAGATTTCTTCCAAAAGGTAAATCCTACACCTTAAACTCACATATATGGATATATTATGGAAATATGAGTATGAGTCAAGTATTACAACTTATTGTATGGTGGTTGGAAGCCATAAATTCCCTATTTAAATATATGAACATGGTAGGGATTTAGAGGTGTTTATTTGATGGAATTTTTGTTGGTTTGGGTGTGAATGGTTGATCACACATGTGATGTTAGGAGTATAAATTATTAAAGAATAATAGTGTGATGAATTGTTGGTTAATGGTGATAGTTGGAGGAACCAATGCTATAGTTAAGAGGTGTAAATATTTATACCTACAAGATGTTTGATAATATGCCTAAATGGCATAATTTATGATATCTAGTACTAATATTTGCCATATTGAGTGTTATATTGTAGATTGAAGTTACATAACTGTATGGGATCCTTATAGTATCATTAAGGGGCGAATTTCAGATATGTATGGTTAAAACCCCGTCTTTTAGAAATCGAACTTCATCGAGGTTTGTGTGATTTTTGGCAAATTCGTCACACGAGGAGGCCAATTAGAGAGGCAAGGGCATAGCGTAACTTCATCGTAACGCTATATTGAGGCGTGACATGCACTCCATGGCGAGT
The DNA here is from genome assembly GCF_000715075.1 of Nicotiana tabacum. Classification (NCBI taxonomy): domain Eukaryota; kingdom Viridiplantae; phylum Streptophyta; class Magnoliopsida; order Solanales; family Solanaceae; genus Nicotiana; species Nicotiana tabacum. Next base: position 109,767,656 of record NC_134087.1, on the reverse strand, counting down.
GCGGGGTCGGATACTACTGGGGATTGTGACTTGGTCCACCCCGTGTGATGTTTATACTATACTGGTGATTGATACACATACTTCATTGATATTACTGGGCTTGATGCCATGTTTGGGGCCTTGTGCCGATTTGTAAAATCCTTCGAGGATTGATATTACTGCTTAGCATGATTTGCATATCATTTAATTTCAGTCCAAGGTTTTAAATGTTGTTTTGTAAACTCGGCCATAATTCTAAGTGTTGAAAACTTAAATGATATTTTTAAATGTATTCCGGGCTGGGAACTTCTGTTTTGTAAATGCCCAAGGGGTTTATTATATTATTTTCTGGACTGATTATAAAGTGACTTGAAACAGTGGTAACAATGACACTGTGTGATATACTTGAAACAGTGGTAACAATGACACTGTGTGATATACTTGAAATAGTGGTAACAATGACACTGGATGATATACTTGAACAGTGGTAACAATGGCACTATATGATATAAATTGGTCAGGTAACAATGGCTGACCGGTCAGGTAACAATGACTGACCAAGATATTGCGCTTGGGCTGTAGGAGCCCCTCCGGAGTCTGTACACACCCCCAGTGAGCGTCGTCGACGATAAATAAATAGGGATGGCTCGGGCTGCACGCCACAGTAGGTACGGGAATGTTCCATCATATGCATTGCATTGTATTCATGTATTTGTATCTATACTGTTGTTTAGCTGCTCAGTTCCATATGTTGCTGCATATTTGGATTTTAGATTACTTTGTGTATTTACTAGGTTTTCTTATCTTCGGACAGTAGTTACTTTTATTACTCACTGGGTCGGAGTACTCACATTACTCCCTGCACCATGTGTGCAGATACAGGCAGAGCTAAGTTCGCTCATGTGCATTGATTCTTTCTAGGCCAGGCGGTGACTAGGAGTAACGAGGTAGTTGTTGATGTCCGCAGCCCCGTTTTCTCCCTTAACTTTGTTATTTATGATAATTCCAGCCTTTGTAAAATATTAGTAAACTCTGTGGTAACTCATGACTTGTGACACCCCGATTTCGGGCTGAGTTGGGATGGTTTTCCTTGTTCTATCACGTTTATTTCGCATTTAAGATTATATTGCCCATGATTTAGACTTATTCCTACTAAGTAATTATAAAGAGATGTACTGTTTTGTTGATTGGCTGGCCTTGTCCTCACGAGAGGTGCCATCATGACCGGGTTGGGATTTTGGGTCGTGACAAGTTGGTATCAGAGCCTAGGTTACTAGGTCTCGCGAGTCATGAGCTAGTTTAGTAGAGTCTCGTGGATCGGTACGGAGACGTCTGTATTTATCCTCGAGAGGCTGCAGAACCTTTAGGAAAAACTTCATATTCTTGAATTCTTATCGTGCGTCCTTGATTCAGCTTGAAAAAAAAATAACTTTTACAATTCCTTCCACGTATTCGTATACGCGAACTAATGCTCAGTATTAGATGTGCCTTTATGGCTTGTAATTCCCCGATCGAAGGGCGAGACGTGGTCGTTTTGAGTTTGATGTTAGGCCAGTCTGGAGGACTAGAGGCCGGATCTTTGCCAATGGCTTTAGCACCGAGGTGCTTATTGTGTAAGCAAGTATTTTGAACTTATATGTTCGGTATTGCCTCTATTAGTGGGAATCATGGCTGGATAGCTACGTGAGGAGTATGATAGTACTGCGATATGTATCTATATGACTTGGAAGTGACGAGGAAGGTCTACTGGATGAGAGATGAACTATTGAGTGTATGATTTCCATTGTGATAGGATGTGTAGTCCCAAGTTATGGGTGCGTGAAGGATCTTTTTATGTCTCCTATTTGAAGTGAAGTAAATTTCATGTTACGGTATGAGTTTAGACTCAGGAAGATTAAGTGATGGTGTAATGTGTATGGCAGTGGAAGGTATACAAAAATATTAACTAAAGGTAAAGCTAGTGGGTAATTGGCTTATGAGGGGAAGCTATTTGTCATACTAGTTAGATAAGTCTGGGAGCTGAGATCGCTTCTGTAAATGTATTATGACGAAATCGTTAAGTCAAGGAGACCACCTTGAAGGTCTAACACATTAAAGAAAAAATATGTTCTTACTCGGTTGAATAGCCCAATAATGGAGGATTGAAAGGTATTTTCTGTGTGTTATGATTCAAATAGGTGCAACACATATCCATGTATCAATTTTGATAGTATAATACATGTAATATTAATATTAATGTAATTGATATACGTTGTGATGCTTTGTCAAGTTGTGGATGTGTTTTTAGGATGGTTTTGGTGATTCTCTGGCAGGTGGATAGGCCCAATTACAAAGGAGACTCTACTGAAATTTTTGAAAAAATTGGGACTTAGTAAAAATTTGGTCCCCTAGAGAGTAGGCTTAACTATTAGGTGAGTGAATGCAAGAAAACGCGGAAGAGTTAAAAAATTTAGATGAATTGTGTTTCCACAAGCTTATGAAGGAGTGAGTTTTAATCTCACTATGGTATTATCTCAGTCTGCCACACAGATGCCTCTGTCTTATTTGATCCGGGATCCACCGATTCTTATGTGTCTTCATATTTTGCCCGTCATTTGAGTATGCCCCGGGAGTCTCTTACTTTACCTGTTCATGTGTCTACCCCGGTGGGCGATACTATTGTTGTGGACCGTGTGTATCGGTCATGTGCTGTGATTATTGGGGGTCTGGAGACCCGAGTTGATCTACTGCTATTGAGCACGGTAGATTTTGATATTATCTTGGGCATGGATTGGTTATCTCCATATCATGTTATTCTAGACTGTCATGCTAAGACAGTTACTTTGGCTATTCCGGGTGTTCCGAGGATCGAGTGGCGTGGCATGACTGATTATGACTCTAGTAGAGTAATTTCTTTCTTGAAAGCCCAGCGTATGGTTGGGGAGGGTTATCTATCATATCTGGCTTTTGTGCGGGATGTTGGAGCTGAGACTCCTAGTATTGATTCTGTCCCAGTTGTGAGGGACTTTCCTGATGTATTTCCTGCAGACCTGTCGGGCATGCCGCCGGACAGGGATATTGATTTTGGCATTGACTTAGTGTCGGGCACTCAGCCCATTTCTATTCCGCCATATCGTATGGCACCAGTAGAGCTGAAAGAAGGAACAGCTTCAGGAACTCTTAGATAAGGGGTTCATTCGGCCTAGCGTGTCCCCGTGGGGTGCACCTATTTTATTTGTGAAGAAGAAAGATGGCACAATGAGAATGTGCATTGATTATAGGCAGTTGAATAAGGTAACAGTGAAGAACAAGTATCATTTGCCTCGCATTGAGGACTTATTTTATCAGCTTCAGGGAGCGAGGGTATTTTCTAAGATTGATCTCTGTTCGGGCTATCACCAGTTGAAAATCAGGGAGTCGGATATTCCCAAGACTGCTTTCAGGACTAGATATGGTCACTATGAATTTTTGGTTATGTCTTTCAGGCTGACCAATGCCCCAGCAGCGTTCATGCATTTGATGAACAGTGTATTTCAGCCTTATCTAGATGCATTTGTTATTGTATTCATTGATGATATCCTGGTGTATTCGCGTAGCCAGGAGGAGCATGCCCAGCATTTGCGTGTAGTGTTGCAGAGATTGAGAGAGAAGAAACTTTATGCAAAATTCTCCAAATGTGAATTTTAGCTAAGTTCTGTGGCATTTTTGGGACACATAGTGTCCAACGAGGGTATACAGGTTGATCCAAGGAAGATAGAAGCAGTGTAGAGTTGGTCTAGACTGTCCTCGGTCACAGAGATTTGGAGTTTCCTTGAGCTAGCAGGCTATTATCGCTGATTTGTTTAGGGCTTTTCTTCTATTGCATCGCCTTTGACCAAGTTGACTCAGAAAGGTGCCCCATTTGTATGGTCCGGCGAGTGTGAGGAGAGATTTCAAAAGCTCAAAGCACTTCTGACCACAACTCCAATGTTGGTGTTACCATCAGCCACAGGTTCATACACGGTATAGTGTGATACTTCCAGAGTTGGGATTGGTAATTCCTTCCAGAATTCGTTTTCCTTTTGTGACACATTCGAATTAGTATCATATTGGCATATTGGGGCATCATATGCAGCTTTTGATTATATCTGAGGTGGCTTATTGCCTGGGCAGTTCGTAATGGGTGAGACAAGATCATTGAATTCGAGATCAGTGCGATCTGAGTATATAAAGTAAATTAAGGGGCTAAGACTATTGTCTGGTTCAGAATGAGGTGATAGTTTTTGCCAAAAGTATAGACCCAATGAATTATTGATTCGGCAGTGTTATGAATTTATACAGATTTTATCCGTCGTGTCGGTATTGTAAGAATTTGAACAAGACCTATATGTGTCATGCAGAGCATGGGATGTGTAATGGTTTTTCTTCTAGAGGGGATCAATGAAAGTTCTTGACTAATTGAGTACGTAAACATTCCTGGTTTGGAAGGGGAGGTGAAGTCCTCATGTTACCTTAGGATGATATGGTATATGCGATATGTTGTGAAGGATTGAGAATTACGTGTGTAAGGTCATGGTTCAGTCCTGAATGGAAATTCATAACATTCTTAGGCAGTACAGGCAACTTTGGGTGATTAGAGAAATGAGCTTCAGATGATTAGGGTGAATGATTTTCAGATGATTAAGGAAATTTTACTTCTAATCATAGTGATTTGTAGAGGTTACATGTTTCAGAAAAAGGCCAATATGATTAAGTTGATGGCACTTCAATAGTATTGGGGTAAGGTATGATGATGCGTGTGCTACATGGAGTTGGAGACTGGGAGTTCTTATGTACAGGCTATATTGTGGTTGTGGATCGTGTGCGTCGGTACTATTTAATGGCTATCAAAATTTGGAGGTTCGAGTAGATCTTTACTTGTTGGTATGTTAGATTTTGTATGTGATGTCAGAATTTAGACTGGTTGTCTTAGCGTCAGGCAATTCTGAACTATTGTGCCATGGGCTATGCCGAGAATGCCACGGGTTGAGTGGCGAGGTGAGTTGGATTTTGTTCTATCAGGTGTGCGTAGTAGGTGTTATTTGTATCACCGTGGGTGTAATGATTTGCTCTGGCTCCAGCCATAAATTGAGCATGGTTGTCGATTTCAAGCATTGTGACTTGAGGTGTTTCATGTGGAGTAGTATTTGGATAAGATCGCGCGTTGCAGCAAAGATGTGTGGAAACATGACCTTGCTGGTCAAATTGTGTGTCCTATTTCTATGATGTGAGACCGGGTCTCAGCCTTGTGTTGTGGCAGTACTAGAGTTTGAGGTACAACTCTCTCAGTTGAGTTATATTCATGATTTGAGTATGTTCGGACCGTTTCTTATGGGTGCGCGTATTATGCAAGTTGTGGCTTAGGCATGTATTGGGGTATTATAACACTAGAGTGGTGTGTTGGATTCGAGGTGATCATTAGGGGCAGTGATGAATATGAACAAAAATCGATTCCGGCTTGTTAGCAAGATAATATCGAGGTTCGGCTCGGAGATCTGTTGCGATATTAGTAAAATAGGAAATGACTTTATAAATGGTTGATCTGAGAAATGGTTACGTTTTATTGCGTGTTTTATTTATAGTTGGCAGTATATGAATGTGTTGGAATAATACTTTAGCTAACAAGAGGTTTCCTATCGGTATTTGGGTATTGTGGGCAACTGCTGTGAATAGAGACTATCGTTCCAAGTGTTGGATTGTGGGTTATTACAGCTGGTTCGTGTTAATTCTGGGTTTGACTTCGGAAAGTACAATGTGGGTCTACGGTTTATGGTCTAAATGGCTATGAAATTTCAGTTTTATTGTATTATCAGACCTACGTGAGATAGGATGACGTGAGTTCATCCCCGGATTTATGCATAGTAAGGTTATTCAACAATTGTTGGGCTTTTGGAACAAGTCTGGGCACGTTCGAGGACGAACGTTTGTTTTAGTTGGGGAGAATGTAACGATCAGAACCGTTGTTTCCTGTATTTTTGTCTCGTATTCCCCGTTAAATGCTTATTCATGTTTCAATATGTGTACTTGGTGAATTTGAGTCAATTCGGATCGAGTTTGGTATGAAATGGGACAATTAGTCTCTTTAAGGAAGAATTAGTTTGGAAAAGTCAACCGGATGTTGACTTGTGAGTTAGAGGGCTCGGAATTGAATTCCGATGATTCGGTTAGTTTCGGGGGATGATTTAAGGCCTAGGAGCACAATCGGAATTAATTTTAGAGGTCCGGTGAAGAAATTAGCTCATTTTGGCGAAGTTAGTATTTTGGCGATTTCCGGTTGATAGGTGAAATTTTGATCCGACGGTCGGAATGGAATTCCGAGAATTTCTGTAGCTTCATTATGCCATTTTGGATATGTGTGCAAAATTTCAAGTCATTCGGATATTTTGGTCGAGTTTTGATCGAAAGCGCGTTTTGGAAGTTTTAAAGGAACTTAGACTTGAATTCGGTGTAATTCGATAATTTTGGTATTAGTCGAGGTGTTTTGATAATTGGAACAAGTTTGAATAATATTATAAGATGTATTGGTATTTTTGGTTGAGGTCCCGAGGACCTCGGGATGATTTCGGATGGCTAACGGGAACTTTTGAAGTTGGAAATTTCATAATAGACGAAAGTTGTAAATGAGTGCGCACAAGGCCTCACTTTGAACAATACTATCTCTCGTTATATAAGGAGTTGTGTGAGATACAACCTATCAAATTAAAGCCCTTTGAGTCTAGTTTCCAACGCAACAAACCGTTCGTTATTTGGAAGTGTATATAGGAAGTTATGACCATTTCACTGGTCAGGTGTCAGATTGCGCGAAGTCACGCATTTCGCGCGTCTGAGGCAGAATGCTCAGCAAAACGCGCGAACAACGCGTGAACTACGCGACTGAAGGTTTTTAAGTACTCTAAAGACCGAAAATGAAAGGAATTGAGTCATTTCTCAAGCTTAGGGCTTCCTCTACACCCCCAATTCGACCAAGGCACCTAATTTCACTCTTAAGGTAAGATTTTTGGAGTATTTTGACTTGATTACTACTCCCAAACACTTATATTAACATGGATTGATCTTAAAAATCCTTAGATTTTCAAGAAATTCCTTCAAGAACTCAAAGAAGGGTTTTGCAAGATTTCTTCCAAAAGGTAAATCATACACCTTAGACTCACATATATGGATATATTATGGAAATATGAGTATGAGTCAAGTATTACAACTTATTGTATGGTGGTTGGAAGCCATAAATTCCCTATTTAAATACATGAACATGGTAGGGATTTAGAGGTGTTTATTTGATGGAATTTTTGTTGGTTTGGGTGTGAATGGTTGATCACACATGTGATGTTAGGAGTATAAATTGTTAAAGAATAATAGTGTGATGAATTGTTGGTTAATGGTGATAGTTGGAGGAACCAATGCTATAGTTAAGAGGTGTAAATATTTATACCTACAAGATGTTTGATAATATGCCTAAATGGCATAATTTATGGGATCTAGTACTAATATTGGCCATATTGAGTGTTATATTGTAGATTGAAGTTACATAACTGTATGAGATCATTATAGTATCATTAAGGGGCGAATTTCAGATATGTATGGTTAAAACCCCGTCTTTTAGAAATCGAACTTCATCGAGGTTTGTGTGATTTTTGGCAGATTCGTCACACGAGGAGGCCAATTAGAGAGGCAAGGGCATAGCGAGCTAGAGGTGAGTAATAGATGTAAATGTTGTTCTGAGGGTTTGAAACCCCAGACTTTCACATCGTAACGCTATATTGAGGCATGACATGCACTCCATGGCGAGTGCGGGGTCGGATACTACTGGGGATTGTGACTTGGTCCACCCCGTGTGATGTTTATACTATACTGGTGATTGATACACATACTTCATTGATATTACTGGGCTTGATGCCATGTTTGGGGCCTTGTGCCGATTTGTAAAATCCTTCGAGGATTGATATTACTGCTTAGCATGATTTGCATATCATTTAATTTCAGTCCAAGGTTTTAAATGTTGTTTTGTAAACTCAGCCATAATTCTAAGTGTTGAAAACCTAAATGATATTTTTAAATGTATTCCGAGCTGGGAACTTCTGTTTTGTAAATGCCCAAGGGGCTTATTATATTATTTTCTGGACTGATTATAAAGTGACTTGAAACAGTGGTAACAATGACACTGTGTGATATACTTGACACAGTGGTAACAATGACGCTGTGTGATATACTTGAAATAGTGGTAACAATGACACTGGATGATATACTTGAACAGTGGTAACAATGGCACTGTATGATATAAATTGGTCAGGTAACAATGGCTGACCGGTCAGGTAACAATGACTGACCAACATATTGCGCTTGGGCTGTAGGAGCCCCTCCGGAGTCTATACACACCCCCAGTGAGCGCCGTCGACGATAAATAAATAGGGATGGCTCGGGCTGCACGCCGCAGTGGGTATAGGAATGTACCATCATATGCATTACATTATATTCATGTAATTGTATCTATACTGTTGTTTAGCTGCTCAGTTCCATATGTTGCTGCATATTTGGATTTTAGCTTACTTTGTGTATTTACTAGGTTTTCTTATCTTCGGACAGTAGTTACTTGTATTACTCACTGGGTCGGAGTACTCACATTACTCCTTGCACCATGTGTGTAGAAACAGGAAGAGCTGAGTTCGCTCATGAGCGCTGATTCTTTCCAGGCCAGGCGGTGACTAGGAGTAACGAGGTAGCTGTTGACGTCCGCAGCCCCGTTTTCTCCCTTATCTTTGTTATTTATGATAATTCCAGACTTTGTAAAATATTAGTAAACTCTGTAGTAACTCATGACTTGTGACACCCCGATTTCGGGCTGAGTTGGGATGGTTTTCCTTGTTCTATCACGTTTATTTCGCATTTAAGATTATATTGCCCATGATTTAGACTTATTCCTTCTAAGTAATTATAAAGAGATGTACTGTTTTGTTGATTGGCTGGCCTTGTCCTCATGAGAGGTGTCATCACGACCGGGTTGGGATTTTGGGTCGTGACACTGAGTTGGAAAATCATCGAATATACTATACACTCATACTGATCAGGAATACAACTCTCAGAATCGTCACCTATTCACAGTTGCTATACGCACACAATATCCCCAACAACCACAATATCGAAATCAAATATGAGCTAAGAAAACTCTACTACCACCTGCCTTTTATTTCTTGCATAAGGCTACCATTCTGCCTTCCGAGGTTAAGCTCTACCTCCATCTGCATTTCCTGCATTGCATAAGGCTACCATTCTGTCTTCCGAGACTAAGCTCTATCTCCATCTGCATTCTCTGCATTGCATAAGGCTACCATTCTGCGTTCTGAGACTAAGCTCTGTCTCCATCTGCACTCCCTACATTGTATAAGGCTACCATTCTGCCTTCCGAGACTAAGCTCTGTCTCCATCTGCATGGCTGAAAGATCGCCACTTCATCTACATCTTGCATCGGCTAAAAGATCGCCACTTCATTTACATCTTGCATGGCTGAAATATCGCCACTTTATTTACATCTTGCATCGGATGAAATATCGCCACTTCATTTACATCTTGCATCTGCTAAAAGACCGCCACCTTCTACATCTCATGGGCTGAAAGATTGTCAATCTATCCAAAGGCATCAGTATTCAGAGGCACCATTTTCATAGCCCGAGAACGTCATGCCATGGCCTGAGGACCCCTTTTATCTTTTGAATATCATTATTCAAAGGCGTCATAGTTCGGAGGCATCATTATCATAGCCCGAGAGCATAATTTCATGTACTGCGAATCCCTTATCATACGCTCCATGGCCCAGGACATCATGGTCTGAGGACATCATCCTAACTGTCCAAAGACAACATTCATGGTCCGACGGGAACTTGCATCACGTTTAAATTTTCGCACAATATACACTTGTATTGCTTATTTGCAGGTAAACCGGCGAGCAATGGCCGTCTCAACAGGAGCAATCCCGCTCCAGTTCCCGCAGCCCTGTTAGAATTTAAACCATCCATCCCAACCCAAATACCGCATTCGTCTTGAAAAATCTCCATCGGCATATTCCGCCGACGGATCCTGAACTACATATGGACTGATTCCTGTAAGACCAGGGATATGTAGGCAGCTCAGGAACTAGAGCACGGTCAGCCTCTTCGTTCGGTCAAAATCGACCATCATATCTTTACCCGACAACTCTTTCATCCTTCCCGGAAAAAGAGGGGCAGCTGTTGATACCCAATTTTCCCTGTATATTTTTATATGCAAAATACTTTCAAAAAATAGCATATATATGCATATATAAGTAATTACAAATATTTTTATTATTTTTCCTTAATTTTAAAGGCTTTTAAAATCAATTTTATTACCTTATTTTATCAAGAAAAATCCAATAAGTGTCCAAAATTATTAATTTTTGGTGATTCACTTATTGAATTCTCATATTTATGCTAAACTATAGCTCAGATAATTTTTACATGTTTTTATAAATTTATTTAGTATTTTTAAAGCTCAACTACATGTAATTGCAATATTAGCCTCATTTATGATTTGATTGCATTTATATTTATAAAAATTAAGTCCAGCATTTTTTAATTGATAATTATATGTTATAAATTATTTTAGTACTTTCAATTTATTTCCAAAATTTAATTTGTTATTTTTTATAAAATAAATGGGAAAAATGGCTATTTAAAATCTAGCCAGATTTTATTTCAATTGTAGCCCAAATTCTACCCAATTAAACCCCACCCCAATTCCTAAAATTAGCCGACCCATAGCCCGTTTGAATGACCCGCCCGAACCCCTTCTTAATCCAGGCCATTGATCGAAATGATCAACGGCCACATTTTAACCTTACCTTTTTTAATTCACCAACACCCCAACCCTATTCTACCTACCAGCCGCCTCTGAACCCTCCACACTCTCAAACACTCTCGAACCTTCTCAAACCCTAGCCGCCTCATACCACCTCCGCCCTGAAAGCCACCGGAATCTATGGCTTCCAAGGCTATGAGAGTCCTACACCAACCTCCTATGACTCCCACGTGCCTGACCTCTGTCGATTCGAGGTTCCAGGCCATCTCCGGCCTTATGCCAGCGTACCATGGTTGTTCGAGCCTGATTTTGACCTCTTTGACTTAGATCGATGACTCTTTAAAGCCTTTCTCACTACTGGGGTTCCTCTGAAACCCTAACCCTTTGAGGTTTTCTCCGATTCTTTTAGATCTGTTGTGTATCTATGCTTTCCCTAAGTTTCAAACAATTTCTCTGGCTTTTCTTTCAAAATTACTTTCGGAGCCATTTCTTTTGCGATCTAGGGTTTTCTGGAAAAATAATTAAGTGTTTCTCTGACTTTCTTTCTTTTTTCTTTTGTGTGCATCTGCCTCTACTATGTTCTTATATTTTTTCTTCTATCACGTTCTTGTATGCTTCTTCTACTGTGTTCTCTATATCTTGTTCTTGTATGCTTCTTCTACTGTGTTTTCTATATCCTGTTCTTGTATGCATCTCCTACTGTGTTTTCCTATACTATGTTCTCGTACGCATTTTTGTTGTGTTCTGGTACTTTCTTCCACCATGTTCTAATATGTTTCTCCTACTATATTTTTCTACTGTGTTTTTAAGTGTTTTACTATTTTCCTTAACTAAAATATGACCTAACCCAAACTATAGGATAGCTCATAGATTAAGTTGATAAATTAAAACATCAAAAAGATAACCTACAAAAATTATTTTTGTTTTTGTTTTTCAATTGTAGTAACCACAAATAAATTGTCAAGACAAGGGTGTACCATGATGGTGAAGTGCAAAAACTCGCTTGATTCACATTATTTGTTGCTTTAGGTCCAATAAAAGGTACTGTAAAAAAAGTTCTTATCTAACAATTAGAGATGCATAGAACTTGTAATAATTAGAACTCAATGTAGTTCCTCATAAAATAACTCTTTACTATAACATAGATCCCGAGAGCAGTCCAAGATTTATATGTAATTTTTAGCTCCAATAAAGCTAAAATTAATGAAGATCATCCTCTGCTTATGTAAGATGCAACTATATGATACTTTTTAACAAATGTGCCCATTAAATATGCAAATAAATAATATGATCACAAATGTATTTTTTGCTGTTATCCGTAATTAAATATTTATTGAGTAAATATTGAAGATTTGATCAATTCATACTTTGTCCTACTTTTGAGTGAAACATAAAAGTTATAACTAAGAGATTGGTTTGCAGATAAATCTTTGCTCTTCATATACCAATTACTCGTAATTTGCCAGCCCAGACCATATTTATTTCTTCCTTCATTAAGATATTCATATTAATAAGAGTAGTGACATGATACTCAACAAATAATCAAGAAATTCTCACCGGAAAATTCTAATATTCTTACTCTTTAACGCAATAGAATAGTAATATGAACTGGCATAGAACAAAATGCTGCTATAGTAACCATTTAATACCTATTACGGAACCAAAATTATCCTAGTAGCCACCCATTGTTATATAATAACTAGTGAGTTTATCGCGCTTCGCGCGATTATAAAAGACATTAGTGAATTTTTTAATAAATAATACATATTTGGCTTAACTCATACGTTAATTTATGACTTTGGTTTAGTTAGAACATATACTTTTGTATAATTTATACCTCTAAAGCATATTAATATTGTCTATGTATGAAATATTTGAAGGACTACTAAAATAAAATAAAAAAACTCAAATTAATACTCTTTAAAATTACAAAAAATTAATCTTAAGACTACTAATGAAACAAATAAATAAAATATTATTAATCGTATATTAGAAGATCGGGTTAATATAACATTCAAACTTTCTGATTAGCAACAAAGAATCATTCGAAAAGACCATAACAAAATTAAAAAATTTGGCATTTGAAGTAAGCAAATAATTATATATATATATATACACACACTTACTGATCATTTATTTTATTTATTTTATAGTCAAACAAAACCATAAATATGAAGGAGTAGCTTTATTATATTACCTAATTCTTGGTAAGAATTTACCCAATACTCGATTTTGCACATGGTGATTTGATTAAAAACTCAAGTTCCTATCGTTTACCTTTTGTTTATAACACTCTTTTCAGTTGGAATATTATTAATTTTTTTTATCGTAGTAATACAAAATATAGCATTGCAGAATGACAAAATATGATCCTCAGCTTTCCTCTGCAAGTGCTAACATCACAAATTATAAGTTGGATCAATTTTAATTTTAAACCTTAATGGTATAGTTTCTAATTGGAAAGTACATCTCTTTCTTCTTCTCCCTTTGTGTCTTCAAAGATGCCTGATGTTTGGTAAACATCTACGAATGGTGTCCTGATCTTGTGATGGAGGTCAAGGGGCAAGTACTTGTTCTTATACACTTCTCTCAGTGTTGTCTTCTGCTTCTGTAAATTAGAGAAAAAAACAGAGTTTTTCAAATACTTACTTATTTGGGTTTTAGAAAAGTCGGACTACTGTTCCCCTGCGTAGATTTCCTAGTAGTATGTTTTACCAGAGGAAACTAAATAAGCAGTTGGAATGTTATTTAATATATTATGCTACCATTTAACTAACATATTATTTTATGATGCACACATTTAATTGAGTAATTGCAACATTAAAGATAATTACACATAAGTTAATTAAGGAATAAAAACCATCAAGTATCACATAACATTAAACAAAATTAGTTAAATATAGACCCCAAATAATTAACAGAATCAAAACTATTGTACTTCGAGTTTGTGAAAATCATAAAAGTAGAAGGATGACAATCATTTGACATATAATCATGAACTTTACTAATTCTTAAAAGATAGCTCTATCAGGTTATAAATAGACTTTAAAAAAGAGAAGGAACCAAAATTAATTTTGTGTAAATCCTATTGTCGACCACAAAAAAATATTTATGACCTTGCAAGCACCAATTACGCTCCTCCATCTCTATTTCCATCTCAAAGGGTAAACACAATTCTCGCTCCTCATTGCGAAGCTTACCTAGTTCTTTTATGTATAAAAGATATATGAGCTTCTATTTTCTTTCCATAAAAGAATAGACTAATGTTGGCTTCTTTCAATACTTAGCAAACTAAATTATGCCAAAATTATCATTGTTGAAAGATTTTGGTATATCAAAAACACAAGTTATAAGAATTTGATATAAACGTAACAGGCAGGAAACTAATCGCAAGACAACTAACTATAGCTGATCCTTAAATATCTAGTGATGATTTTTACCTATTCTCAAACTCAACTCCTTTAGCAAAAAGGTTCCCACACAATTGTTGCCAACTTTATTTGTTCCAATATTAGCCTTTAAATATGATCATTGAAAGTGATGAACGCCAAAATGTCAAGTTGAGAAGAATGACAACTATTCTAGATTGGACGGCTATATAGCACAAGGAAAAGAAACTTGACAATGAAAATAAACTCTGGATAAAAAGTATCGATATCTGATTCTCTACTTCTTTTCGGGTGACGCAATTCTGCAAAACTCTGTTTCCCCGAGGTTGAAAACTAATTATGACTTGAATTTCAAGTAAAACTAACAAATGACCTCAAATTCGCAGAATATTCTATAAAAAAATTGATCAACAAACTATGTAAGGAGTAAAATATAACATTCAATCAATCAATGTTCCAGATTGATTATACTCAAGGTTAACAAAATATAGACGATATATGGCAGGTTAATAACGAAAAATGCTCCAAGGATAGCTAAATGGGGACAATGAGAGAATCTGAATAATAAATTATCAGTGATAATGATGATGCTATAACTGAAATTTTCACAAATTCATATGGAAAAAAGAAAACCAGCAAAATTACATCTGAAGCATTAACGTTTTTTATCAATTAAGAATGAAATCTTGATTGGTGAATAACAAAGAAAATTTTAACTATTTCAATACCTGGAACTGTAGAGACTATCTTCAAAGCCTTAGGCTTGTCTCTGACATCTTAGAACTCCAAGTTCAAGATAAATTTCAATTTTCAACTGAACAAAGTGAAAAAGAAAAACCCTCAAAAAATCAAATCTTCACGGAATAGATGGTAAAAGACAGTAGGAACAAATTTATGTAGAAAGAATAGTGGAGATAATGAAAACTAAAAAGTCTAATACCAAAAAGAATCAAAAGCAACTGTTACAGATTTTGTGAAATATTACTGAAGTCGAATAACAAAAAGATAAGTTCTTTAATATTAAAATTGGGAATTGGGAATACATAATAATAGAGACACCTTCATCTTATAGGTAGAGTGTAAAACATAGAGAAAATAAAACAAAACATGATATGTTCCAAAATTATAAAGAAGAGATTACCTTGAGAATTAAGAGAAATTACTCCTCCATGGTAATTGAGAAAGACGAAGAATATAATACTACTATAAATGAAGAGAAAGCAAGTATGATAATTAAGAGTGAGGGACCGTTACGAAGGAATGTAAGGAGAAACGACTGTTGGGGTTATTTACCTTGTAAATTCCATCGGTTATATCTGCAGGAGTTTTTTTTTTTCATTAAAAAAGGCAAAATTATCTAAGAAAAGAGATAAATAGAAACCCTGGAATTTGAGAGATGCCACGATTTGTATTGCCTGCTTTATATAATTATATAGATATCAGCTTCACATGAAAGCCTACCTCTACGGAGCACACATGAGAACTCGAGATCATTCACCTTCTCTATTTCTCTTTTATCTTTAAGTCTATGGTGAGATTCTTCTTAAATTATGCTTTTGACAACCATATGACCAAGAGGCAAATTCACAATAGCTTCTGATATTGAGAAGATGTTAGCTCAAGCTCCAACTCATCATGAAATTTATTGAATTCAAGAACAACATCTTCAATCTTCCATAACATACGTGTCAATTGATGATCTTAAACCTTTCTTAGACTTTGCCACATACAAATATGAATTTAAGAGTCATCCAAAATAGAGTAAGTTGCCTGCCACGTTAAAGCCTTTTAGGCTTATTCGAAAATTTTAGAAAATTATCAATTACCCGCTTAATTAAGAATTATCTTAATTTAATTAAAATACTACTCACTTTTAATACACTTTTTATAACTTACCATCTTGGTCATGTGGTACCATATAAGATAAATACATACACTATTATTTTATTAAAATATTCATGTAAAAATACATATATTTTCTCAACTTATAATTTCCTAATCTCGTATAAAGAGTACAAATTTTTATACGCTTAATTCTTAAAATGGTAAAAACGACAACTTTCTTTTCATGTGAGAAAATAAATTCTATCTTTACAAAAAAAAATCTCATAACTTTCTCATATTGTGCGTATAATTTAAAACATATTCGAAAGTAGTAATATTAATAACTATATAAAATCATATTTTTTAAACTATTTTTTTAAAAAAAGTATTCCACTTAAAATACCATATCAAATATATATTACGGTAAGGTTGTTAAACTTACGGGATGTAATAGTAGGTTAGTGAATGCATCTGGTAGTTGATTTGTATGACGACCCGGCCAGTCGTCTCATGAGTTACCGCTTCATTTCTCCCATTTTTGCTTCTTATTGCTTTGTCTATCAGTTCTATATGGGATCAGGTTGGTTGGCTCGGGTTCGGAAAGGATTTGGTAAGGTTTGAGATACTTAGTCTCTTTTGAGGAAGCTTAAGTTGGAAAAGTCAACCGGATGTTGACTTATGTGGTGGAGGGCTCGAATGTGAGTTCTGATGGTTCAGATAGTTTCGGGAAGGTGATTTGAGACTTAGGAGCTTGATCGGAATGTGTTTTGGAGGTCCGGAGTAGATTTAGGCTTGAATTGGCGAAATTGGATTTTTGGTGTTTTCCGGTTGATAGGTGAGATTTTGATATAGGGGTTGGAATGGAATTCCAAGAGTTGCAGTAGTTCCGTTGTGTCATTTGGGATATGTGTGCAAAATTTCAGGTCATTCGGACGTGGTTTGGTTGGATTTTTTATCAAAGTGTAATTCGGAAGAATTTGGAATCTTAGGCTTGAATCCGATGAGTTTTGGTTGATTCGATATTGTTTGAGGTGTTTTGAAGATTGCTATAAGTTTGAATAAGGTTTTGGTATATGTTTGTGCTTTTGGTTGAGGTCTCGGGGGCCTCAGAGCGATTTCGGATGGTTGACGGAGAAGTTTGAAATTTTGGTAAAGCTGCAGATTTGCTGCTTCTATTGTTTCCGCACCTGTGGATTGAGGACCGCAGGTGCGATGCTGCATATGCAGAAGATTGGTTGTAGAAGCGGAAAGGGGCTAGGAGAGCAGAAACTGCAAAAGCGTTCAAGGAGCCGCACCTACGATGGCGCAGGTGCGGATATTGCATCGCAGATGCGGAGTTGGGCAGTTTAAGTAAAAACCGCAGAAACAGTTGGTTGACCGCAAATGCGGTACTGCATAAGCGGGAATTGGGCCGCAGATGCGAAATACCTGGGCCAGAAAGTGTAAATTGTTTCCTTCACAATTTTTGAGCTATTTCACCATTTCTAAGTCGGCTTTGGAGCTTTTTGGACGATTTTGAAGAAAGATTTCAAGGGAACTTCATTGAGGTAAGGATTTTGGACCTAAAACTCGTTTCTATGGTATTATTTCACGGATTAGAGCTATAATTAATGGAATTTAAGGGTTAAGATTGGGGAAACTAGGGCTTGGTATTGGAGACCTAGACTTGAGGATTTGAGGGACCATTTATGATCGGATTTTGGTACTTTTGATATGTACGAACTCGTGGGGAGATGAGGAATCTATTTATGTGAATTTTATCGAATTCCGAGATGTGGGCCCGGGGGTCGGGTTTTGGTAATTTCGGTATCTGTGTTGTAAATTGATTATTTTTGCTTAGGCTTCGCTCCCTTAGCATATTTTGACGCCGTGATTCTGATTTTGGATAGATTCGACGCGAGTGGAGGCCGATTCGAGGGGTAAAGGAGTCGCGGGCTAGAGATTTGGACCGGATTGAGGTGAGTAATGATTGTAAATGATGTTCTGAGGGTATGAAACACCGAATTTCACATTGTTGTACTATATTGAGGTGACACACACGTTAGATGACGAGCGTGGGGCCGTGCACTGTTGGGAATCGTGACTTAGTCCGTCTCGAATGACTATTTTACCGCGTATTTGACTGAAATCTATTTGCTATCTTCTTGTTTTGGGCTGAATGTTATATTTGGGTTCCGTGCCAACTATTTGAACCCTTAGGGGATTTTTATTGATATTTCCTCACTGTTTTGACTTTATACTTGAACTAAGTCATGCTATATTCCACTGTTTTCATAAATCAGCCATGTTTACTCTGTCTAACACTTAAATGATCTTTTAAATGATATTTTGGGCTGAGAACCATGTTTTACTATTGCCCGAATAGCTTGTGAGGATTTTGACTGAGTAAGGCCGAGGGCCTATGTTGTTAGGAAACACTAACTATGATTATGAGGCCGAGGGCCTGAGATGTGTACGCCATGAGGTGGCTTGTTGATATGAGGCCGAGAGACTAGTGATGATGCCAAGAGATGGCTTGATATTGCGTTTGGGCCATAAGGGGCCCCTCCAGGAGTCTGCACACCCCCAGTGAGCGCGGATACCCAATGTGATGTGAGAGATAGCCCGAGGGGCTAGTGTTGTTCTATGATCTCGCCCGTGGGGCGATCTTTTATGTGTTTATCTTTCCTATTTGCCTATCATTTGCTTGCTTAATTGTTAAAAAGGCATTTTTATGAAGTTTAAACTGAATTCAGTAATTTTACATATCTTTACTGCTTCACTACTTTACTGGTTTTTACTACTTCCTTATAGCCGATAATGTGCCTTACATGATTTCATGCTTTCAGTCTTTATTTATGATTATTACTCACTGAGTTGGAGTACGCACTTTACTCCCTGCACCCCGTATGCAGATTCAGGAGTTGTTGATCCTGCCAGCGCTAGTTGAAAGCTCCCGATAGACTTCGGAGTCCACGAGGTAGCTGTTTGGCGTCCACAGACCCGTGTTTCTCCCCCTTTATCTCATTTCTATCTCTTTATCAGTTGTTCTGTAATAGTTTAATAGGCATTTCAGACTTGTAGCGATTGTTAGATGCTCATGACTAGTAACACCCCGGTATCGGGCTGTGTTGGGTTGTATTCCGCAAATTGTTTTGTATTGTCACTGTTTACTTTTGGATTTTTATCATGTTTAAAACTAAATGCTTACCTCTTAATTGCTTAAAAACAAATTGGAAATGTGTCGGGTGGCCTTGTCTTCATGAGAGGGGCCATCACGATCAGTTCCAGGTTTGGGGTCGTGACAAGTTGGTATCAGAGCCTAGGTTACATAGGTCTCACGAGTCATGAGCAGGTTTAGTAGAGTCTGGGGGATCGGTACAAAGACGTCTGTATTTATCCTCGAGAGGCTGCAGAACCTTTAGGAAGCCTTCATATTCTTGAAATTCTTGTCGTGCGAACTTGTTGATCTGAGTACTAAACTTCTGTTATTCTATTCTCTCACAGATGGTGAGGACACGCGCTACCGGTCAGGATGGACGACCACCAGTACCACAAGCTATGGCCACTAGAGGCCGAGGATGCAGTCGTGGTCACGGTAGGGGCAGAGGTGTGGCCCGCACAACAGCTAGGGCAGCACCTGCAGATCCACCAGCCGCCCCAGTTCAGGATCAGGTCCCAATTATGGACGCTCCAATAGCATCAGCTCAGGCACCAGCTGTGCCCATTGTGATTCTGGGTCTTCAGGAGGCCTTGGCTCAGATTCTATCAGTTTGCATTGGCCTAGCTCAGGCGGTTTCAGTCACTGCAGCCGCAGCTACTTCTCAGGCCGGGGGAGGCAATCAGTCTCCTGCCGCTCGCACACCTGAGCAAGTCGTGCAAGGACTTCAGACGTTGGGGGCACATCCAACCCAGTCGGTTGCAGCTGCTCAGGACTATGTAGTTCCTGCCATGCCAGAGGACGAGCAGCGTAGGTTGGAAAGGTTTGGTAGACTTCATCCTCCAACTTTCAGTGGTGCAGAGGGCAAGGATACCCAGGGTTTCTTGGATAAGTGTTAGAGGATGCTTCGTACAACGGGTATCCTGGAGACCAGCGGGGTCGCTTTCACTACTTTTCAGTTCTCTGGAGCTGCCTTCACTTGGTAGGAGACTTTTGACAGGCGTAGGCCTGTTGGTGCAGCACCTCTTACCTGGCAGTAGTTCTCCGTTCTCATTCTGGAGAAGTATGTGCTGCAGTCTCGTAGAGAGGAGCTGCATAGGGAGTTTGAGTGGTTGCGTTAGGGAGAGAAGACTGTGACGCAGTATGAGATGAGGTTCTCCGAGTTAGCTCGCCATGCTATTTGGTTGGTTTCGACAGATAGAGAGAGGATTAAGAGGTTTGTTGATGGCCTCACTTATCAGCTTCGTATTCTCATGATCAGGGAGAGGATAAATGGTGCTACCTTCGAGGAGGTTGTGGACATTACCCGTGAGATAGAGTCTGTCCGTCGCTAGGAGTGAGAGGAGAGGGAGGTCAAGAGGCCTCGAGGATCTGGTAGTTATAGTGGTACTCCTTCGAGAGGTCAGTTTCAGTACGGCAGAGGCCATCCATTCAGGCAAGCTCAGCTAGCTCGCCCAGGTTATCATGGGGCGTCATCGAGTCATGGTTTTCACAGTTCTCATCAGGGTCATTCATCACTTAGTGACTTTCTAGCTTAGAGTTCATCCCGTGCTCCATCAGTCCATGGCTCTTCTATGCCAGGTGCATTTGCTAGTCACTCCGGTGCGAGGGGTTCCCTTCAGTCCCCTTCTCTAGCACCTGGGAGTTGTTATGAGTGTGGTGAGATGGGTCATATGTGGAGGCAGTGCCCTCATTGTCTTGCGAGTTCATCTCAATAGAGGAGTCAACCATCAGCTTTATCGCCAGTTAAACATGGGGTTGTGCACTGTTAAGGATTGTGACTTAGTCCGTCCCGAATGACTATTTTACTACGTATTTGACTGAAATCTATTTGCTATCATCTTATTTTCGGATGAATGCCATATTTGGGCTTCGTGCCATCTATTTGAACCCTTAGGGAATTTTTATTGATATTTCCTCACTGTTTTAACTTTATGAACTCAGTCATGCTATATTCCACTATTTTCATAACTCAGCCATGTTTACTCTGTCTAACACTTAAATGATCTTTTAAATGATATTTTGGGCTGAGAACCATGTTTTACTATTGCTCGAGTGGCTTGTGATGATTTTGACTGAGTAAGGCCGAGGGCCTATGTTGTGAGGAAACACTGACTATGATTATGAGGTCGAAAGCCTGAGATGTGTACGCCATGAGGTGGCTTGTTGATATGAGGCTGAGAGCCTAGTGATGATGCCACGAGATGGCTTGATATTGTGCTTGGGCCGTAAGGGGCCCCTCCAGGAGTCTGTACACCCCCAGTGAGTGCGGGTACCCAGTGTGATGTGAGAGATAGCCCGAGGGGCTAGTGTTGTTCTATGATCTCGTCCTAGGGGCGATCCTTTATGTGTTTATCTTTCCCATTTGCCTGTCATTTGCTTGCTTAATTGTTAAAAAGACATTTTTATGAAGTTTAAACTGAACTCAGTAATTTTACACATCTTTACTGCTTTATTAGCTTTTACTACTTCCTTATAGCCGATAATGTGCATTACGTGATTTTATGCTTTCAGTCTTTATTTATGATTATTACTCATTGAGTTGGAGTACTCACTTTACTCCCTATTACCTCGTATGTAGATTCAAGCATTGTTGATCCTGCCAGTGCGAGTTGAGAGCTCCTGGTAGACTTCAGAGTCCACGAGGTAGCTGTTTGGCGTCCGTAGACCCGTGTTTCTCCCCCTTTATCTCATTTCTATCTCTTTGTCAGTTGTTCTGTAATAGTTTAATAGGCATTTCAGACATTAAGCATATTGTTAGATGCTCATGACTAGTGACACCCCGGTATCGGGCGGTGTTGGGTTGTATTCCGCAAATTGTTTTGTATTGTCACTGTTTACTTTTGGATTTTTATCATGTTTAAGACTAAATGCTTACCTCCTAATTGTTTAAAAACAAATTGAAAATGTGTCGGCTGGCCTTATCTTCACGAGAGGCACCATCACGACCGGGTCCGGGTAGGGCTGTGCATGGATCGGATCAGATCAGATCGGGTTTAGCACATTTCGGATTGAAATTTCGGATTTCAGATTCCACAAAATGCAATTCGAATCCGATCCGAATTATATCAGATTGGATCGGATTGCATAATTTCGGATCGGTTTGGTGATCGGATTTTCGGATCGGATTCAACAGTTCATAATAGAACTAAATTAACATAAACAACAGTTCAACATAGTTCTAATTCTTGTGAACATCAGTCCTAATCCACATAGTTCTTGTTCATCTCCATAGTTCTAATTCTTGTGAACATAGTTCTCGAACATCAGTCCTAATCCACATACACATAGTTAATAATTCAACAAGAATTGGAAAAGCTGGAACAGTACAACTTGTTCATAGTGTTCCCCTCTATTTGTATATTGAGTTGTTTAGAAGCAGCATTATCTTGATGACCTTTTCATGTAGGACAAGTTTGAAAAGCGACGAGCAGGAGCAGATCGATCAAGAGACAGAGGAAGTGACGACCATTGAGAGTCTGACTGAGTCGGGCTGTGATAAAAGAATGAGAATGAAATAAGAATTAAGACCTAACCCTAAAAATAAAATTAGTATTTATACTTCCGCTAATAAATTCGGATTTCGGATCGGGTTCAAACTATACAAATCGGAATCCAATCCGAAAATCCGAATAATAAATCAAATCCGAATCCGATCCAAATATCCAAAATTCGAAACTCAAAATCCAAAATTGAGTGGATCGGTTCGGATTTTGGATATCCGATCCAAATGCACAGCCCTAGGTCCAGGTTTGGGGTCGTGACAATTTGCAATATTTTGCAAATAAATTATCTTTTGAACCTCGTGTTCACATTGATTTGTTCGAGGATCTAAATGAGATAGTGATAATGCATTCCAATCTATCTTTTTTTGCAACTGCTTATTTTTTTCCCCTAATATTGGGTATACTGATTCATCAATATGGCAATCAACAAATCTTATCGTAAATATATCTCCAATCATAGGTTACAAATATTTTATAATAGAAGGAGTTTCATACCCAACATATATCCCCAACCTTCTTTGGGGTCCCATTTTTGTGTGTTGTGGTGGAGCAATTGGAACATATACTTCACATCTAAATATTCTAAGATGGGAAATATTTGGCTCCTGACCAAAAGCCAATTGTATTGGGGAGACTTTATGATAACTTGTGGGTCTGATTCGCACAAGAGCTGTTGCATGCAAAGTACCATGACCTCATGCCGAAATGGAAAATTTTGTTCTCATAAGCATTGGTCTAGCAATTAATTCGAGGTGTTTGATCAATGATTCCAATAGATCATTTTGAGTATGAACATGAGCAACTGGATGCTCAATTTTTATCCAGTTGATATGCAATAATCATTAAAGGCCTGGGACGTAATTTTACCAGCATTATTAAGACAAAGTGTCTTAATTGCATAATCTGGAAATTGTGCTCTTAATCTTATTAATTGAGCTAGTAACCTCGCAAAGGCCAAATTGCGGGTTGATAACAAGGACACACGTGACCATCTTGTAGATGCATCTATCAAAACCATATAATATCTGAATGGTCCACATAGAGGGTGTATGAGCGCATATATATCACCCTGTATACGTTTCAAAAATACAGGAGATTCAACTCCAACTTTAATTACTGATGGTCTAATAATTAATTTGCCTTGAGAACATGCAGCACAAGAGAATTCTTTATTTTGAAGAATCTTCTAGTTCTTTAATGAATGACCATGTGAATTCTCAATTATTTTGCGCATCATATTATAATTGGGATTGCCCAACTGGTTATGCCAAATAATAAAATTATTAGTAAGCTCCTTATTTACTATGGCATGTGACGAAGCCAATGAGTATAAGATTTTTCTATCGTACTCTGTCAAATTCTAGTATAGTTTATGATATCCTCCCATAGAGATTGGAGAATCTAGCTACAAATTTATAATATTCTTACTACTATTTGAGAGAATCAAATTGATGAAGTTTTGTTTGTTGAAAATTTAAATTGCTTAAGTTGAAACAAAATAACTTTCGGAAGATTTATATTTAAAAAGAGTAGGGAATCATTGAATTCACTCGATAACATGATAATAATAAAATCTTAGCTTCTACATGTATTCCTCTTAGAAATAACTACTTATTGTTAATACAATAATATTTTGCTCACTAACAAATAATCAATTAATAACACTCTGCGAGGTTATGTAAATCGATTGATATATGACTCATGTCGATTAAACTGAAACAATTTTCTTGCCTAAATTACTTGTTACTAAAAATCAATATCTTGCCAACTACAACTCCTCCGTTGAGAATTAGAATGGAAGTAAGCAAGATTACAGACTTGGAATGATAGCTTAAAAAGAATTACTCTCACTGTATTATTTTACCCAATAGTTATCATATATTAATTTTGCTTCGTAAGAATTATAAAATTGATATACAAGTAACTTTGGAGAATAAATAGATATAAGTGATAATAATTAATTAAAACTAATATTTTATCACAATATATAATATACGTAGAAAGTTTTAGGTCAAGCATGTAGTAAAATTGAGATTAGTATTATAACGATATCGAGCTTCATCAACTATCCCAACAAAAATGATTACTCCATTATGGAGTATTTAAATCTCACAAAGAAAGGAATTCTTAAAATACCATCAATACTCTTAGAAAATCCAAAAACTACAAGAGGAAAGTGACATAGATAAAGAAAGAAGTAAAGACCAACGCTAGAGAAAAAGTTGTTAATTGGCACGTCTAATCTCCTCCTCCTTTCAACACAAATATGACATACTATTTATAGAAATCAAATCTCATAAGGTGCCATGTTGAATCATGCTTCTTTTTTTATTCCTTTATTTGCTTTATCATGATATTTTTATTTTCTGCAAAATACTACTAGAAAATACAGCTAATTGACATATTATATATATTTTTTATTTAGGATAATTTAATTTTAAGTATATAATATATGAATTTTGTAGTCATCAGCAAATGATTCGACTACACTAATACTAGTATAGTATAATCCGGAGGAAAGTGCAGGAAGCTTTTTAAGCACATACTTCTTTTTCGCTTTTATTATAGCAATATAAAGGTATTCAACCTTTCCTCATTGGTGGTCTCAATATAATAGCCATTTTGGCAAATATCTTTGAAACTCAACAAGTTTCTTTGAGACCTACTACAATATAATGCATCATTAACAACCAGTATAGTTCTTCCTGGTAGTAATATAATCGCTCTTCCAGAGCCCTCAATTAATTTTGTACTATTAGATATGTTATGATATTGGCTTCTTTCATAATTAAATAAGAGAAATATCTCTTATTTTTTAATATGGTGTGCATAGCACTATCCAGAAGACATATTTCTTCTTTATTATTCATACGGCCAATTGAAAATTGGGAAGTTTTCATATTCTTCATAAAGAAAAAAAATACATCATAAGTAACATTGAAAAATTTAAGAACAAAAGAAACTATATTTAGGAAAGTAAATACTGACAACATAAAAAAAGTTTTATTTAAAATATGAACTTCAAAAAAAGAAAAATACATTTATTCTTATAATTTTTCCAAATAATAAGTCTTCAGTTATGACGCTCAAAGAATTCTCCAACTTCTAAATGGGTAATATCTACAAGGCCTTCAAAAATATTATCTTTATATGCAAGATTTGCTTCAACTTTATCATGATTATTCATAGGGCCCTCCTCAACATCATTTTGAAAGGTCAAGTGAGTCTCAACTTTATTTTTTTCCCTTTTATAGATGCTTGATAAAGTTTGACAAAATATTCAGGTGTACGGTAGATTCGTGCCCAATAATTTTTCATACCACATCGGTGGCAAATATTACCTTCACCTTTTGAGGATTATTCTGAGAACCCTTATTGTTCTCTTGTTTATAACGACCACCACCATAGCAATTATTATTTTGCCCCTTGCCACGCCCACGTATATTTTTACGGTCACGATAAGTATTTTATCTTCTTTCAGACTTTGGATCTATCGCTCCCAAATTCGCTTATGAAAATGGAGCTGATCCAGTGGAGCAGGCTTCATGATTTTTCATTAAAATGATATTATGTTGTTCAGCCACAAAAAAGCATGAAATTAACTCAGAATATTTCTTAAAGCCTTTTTCACGGTATTGCTGCTGTAACACCATATTTGAGGCATGAAAAGTGAAAAGAATATTTTCCAAAATGTCCTTATCATTCATAGGTTCCCCACATAATTTTAGTTTGAAAATTGTTCTATATACAACAAAATTATATTCACTTATGATCTTATAATCTTGTAGCCGTAAGTGCATCCATTCACGATGAGCTCTTGGCAATACCGTGGCCTTTAGGTGGTCATATAATTCCTTCAAACTAGTCCATAATTGAAATGGATCTTTCAAGGTTAAATATTCACTTTTTAATCCTTCATCGAGATGATGGTGAAGGAAAATCATGGCTTTCGCCTTATCTTGACTTGATGCTTCATTTTCTTCTTTAATAGTGTCATCAAGACCTTTAGCGTCAAGATGAATTTCAGCATCAAGTACCCAATAGTTATTCCCAGAGATGCCAAGTGCCACAAATTCAAGCTTTGACAAATTCAACATAATGAAAACTATCATAGAAAATAAGTGAATTAGAATAATAATAATTATTATCAATGCATACCACTTATAGTTATAGGCAGTATACTAAATAGTACAATTAAGGAACATGTGTTGGTACTTCATTATGTATCGTAGTATATTAATGCATAATCTTTAATTATACTATGTATACTAAATGAAATCGTATAACTACTAACCTCAATAAGCTTAATTAATACAAAATCATTTATGTCGATTACTTAGTCTACTAAAATATAAAATATTGTAAGGTAAATGTAACAACCTGACCGGTCGTTCTGAGCAATTGTACTTCGCTCGATAGTTTTCGGGCATGAGTATCTCCATATGATGTATTATGACTTATGTGAATTGTCAGTTTTGGTTTTCAGGTTATTCGGAATGATTCTGAGCTAGAAGCTTTTAATATGAAAGGTTTGACCAAGCATGACTGTCATGACCCCGGTTCGCCCTCCGTGAACCATCGTGACGGTACCTAGTCCTCTATGACTAGGTAATCCTAAATTGCGGAAGATAACCAAAATGCGGAATAAAAACAAATTAAAACAGAATGAAGAGTGGTAAAATAGTGTTTAAAAGTGCCACTCGGCATACACAATATTTAACTCTCAAACCAATACATACTTCCAAGACCCGGAAACCATGAATCACAAGCTAAGGATCACTACACAGTACTCTAACTCCAGAATATCTAACAAGGAAAAGAAATACAGAAGGGAAAATGTTTAAAAGTTTGAATATAAAAGGGACTCCTCGATCTGCGGACACGACAGATATACCTCGAAGTCGTTGGAGCAGTCGCCTTGCCTCAAGGGTGATAGGACTGAGTCGCAGTACCTGGATCTGCACATGAAAAACATGCGCAGAAGAGGCATGAGTACACCACAGCGGTACTTAGTAAGTGTCAAGCCTAACCTTGATCGGGTAGTGACGAGGAAGGTCAGGGCCCTACTGAGATAAAATAAAGAATATAAGACATGATAGTATAAGATAAGTAGTACAGTTGAAAACTAACGATAAGAATTTAATATAGGAAAACAAGGATTCAATAACTGAAATAGAGGCAAAAACAATCACAAGGAAATAATCGGGGATCTCGCAGTATCCCGAGGATCTCTTAGTACTCTCAATAAATTCCAGGGATCGCTTGGTATCCCGAGGATCTCTCGGTATCCTCAATATATGCTAGGGATCTCTTGGTATCCCAAGGATCTCTCGGTATCCTCAATATGTGCTAGGGATCTCTTGGTATCCCAAGGATCTCTTGATATCCTCAATATACATGCTGGGGATCTCTCTATCCCGCACCTCAGTTCAAATCATAAATACGTACAGGGGATCTCTCGGGATGTCGTCCCATAGTCCCAAAGTAAAACACATAGCAGCAACACAAAAATACTCAATTAAGCTCAATTTCGTATCAAGTAAACAGGTAATTCTAATTTATCATGCTTCACATAAATCAATTAAGGCAGTTTAAGCAAATAAAGAGTTAAGTCAATTAGACATGCTTTTTCTAAGCTAACAACAGGTTTAAATTGCAAGTAAAATGAAACAGGAAAAAGGAACACAATTGAAATTACTTAAAGAAAACCGAATTTTCAACAATTAGCTCAAGTACGCACTCGTCACCTCACGTACAAGGCATTTCAAATATCAAATATACCGAGCCCTAAGGGGAAGGTCCCCACACAAGGTTAGATAAGCCATTTACCTCGAACCGACTAAAAATCAACCTGAAACCACACTCTTGCCTGTACTCGACTCTAAATGGCCCAAATCTATTCAATTTAATTGCATAATGTAAATAATGCTTCAAGCAACTAATTTTACAAAGAAATTCTAAGCTAATATGCGAAATTAGGTAAAATGACCAAAATGCCCCTCGGGCCCACATTTTGGAATCGTGTAAAATTTATATTTTCAGAATCCTCATACTCTCACGAGTTCATGCATACTAAAATTATCCAAATCTAAGGTCAAATTTTTTGTCTAAGAACTTTCTTCCAACTTTTCCCCAATTTTCATCTCTAATCCGAAATTAAATGAGGAAACTAACTATAGATTGATGGAATATAACTAGAAAGGGTCAAATAAATGTTACCCAATGACCTCCTCTTCAATTTCCTTTCGCAATCGCCCTCTCCCGAGCTCCAAATCGAATTTCCAACTTTTGAAACTAAACCCTCAAAATTTCATATTTCTGTCCAGCTGTTTCTGCATCTGCGGTACTGGGACCGCTTTTGTGGTCCCGCATTTGTGGAACAATGGTCACATCTGCGACTTTTCACTTAGGGCCCAGATTCCGCATCTGCGACTCCCCATCCGCAGGTGCAGTACCGCTCCTGCGGAAATTCCACCGCTTCTGTGGTTTTTGTTGAACTCTCCAAATTCCGCTTCTATGGTTAATCCGCCGCTTCTGCGGCTCCGCATCTGCGGTCCCACACTCGCAGGTGCAGTTATGACAGCTGAACAGCTGAAGCTGCAACTCCAATTCCAAAAATATTTCCGTCAACCATTCGAAATCATCCCGAGGCCTCCGGGACCTCAACCAAACCTACCAACATATTCCATAACTTCATTCAAACTTGTTCAAACCTTCGTATCACTCAAAACAACATCAAAAAACCTATTTTTCATCGGATTCAAGCCTAAGAATTCCAAAAACTCTAAAAATACGCTTTCGATCAAAAAGTCTATCAAACCTCGCCCGAATGACCTGAAATTTTGTACACACATCACATTCAACAATACGGAGCTACTCCAACTTCCAGAATTCCATACTGACCCTTGAATCAAAATCTCATTATTGAACCGGAAACTTCAAAAATTCAACTTTTTGCATTTTAGGCCTAAATTAGCAATGGGCCTCCAAAACACAATCCGAACACGCCCCTAATCCTGAAATCACCCAACGGAGCTAACAGAACCATCAGTTTTCCATTCTTTGGCCATTTTCACACTGTTCCGACTACGGTCAAATTTCCAAAACTAAGGGTCTCATTTAGGGACTAAGTGTCCCAAAAGTCTCCAAAAACTTAAAATCGAACATCCCGAAAAATCCAAATAGCATAAATATATATGGGGTAAGCAGTTAATAGGGGATCAGAGCATTAATTCTTAAGATGACCGGTCGGGTCGTCACATTTACTTTTTAGTATTTGACCTCGGATTAGAATTTTGATGGTTCCATTAGCTTTATTGGGAGATTTCGGACATAGGAGCGTGTCTGGATTGTGATTTAGAGGTACACAGTAGAATTTGGCTTGAAATAGCGAAAATTAAAATTTTGAAAAGTTTGATCCGGAGTGGACTTTTTGATATTTGTAACGACCCAGCCGGTCGTTTCATGAGTTACCGCTCCATTTCTCCCATTTTTGCTTCTTATTGTCTTGTTCAACTGTAATATGTGATATCAGGTTGGTTGGTTTGGGTTTGGAGAGGTTTTGGAAAGGAATGAGATGCTTAGTCTCTTTTGAGTAAGCTTAGGTTAGAAAAGTCAACTGGATGTTGACTTATGTGAAAAAGGGCTTGGATGTGAATTTTGATGGTTCGGATAGCTTCAGATAGTGATTTGGGACTTAGAAGCGTGATCAGAATGGGTTTTGGAGGTCCGGAGTAGATTTAGGCTTGAATTGGCGAAATTAGAATTTTGGCGTTTTCCTGTTGTTAGGGGAGATTTTGATATAGGGGCCAGAATGGAATTCCGGAAGTTGGAGTAGGTCTGTTGTGTCATTTGTGATGTGTGCAAAATTTCAGGTCATGTGGACGAGGTTTGATAAACTTTTTGATCGAAAGCGGAATTTGGAAGTGTTGGAATTCTTAGGCTTAAATCCGATGTTAATTTGGTGTTTGATGTTGTTTTGGTCGTTCTGAAGGTGGGAGCAAGTTTTAATGATGTTATGGGATGTGGTTGGTATGTTTGTATGGGGTCCCAGGGGGCCTCGGGTGAGTTTTGGGTGGTTAAACAGATCAAATCCTTGTTTTGAAAGTTGCAGATTTTCTGATGTTCCTGTTGCAGACTTTTGGCCTTCGCGTTCGCGAAGGGATGAGAAGTGAGGTAGTCATTTTGGCCTTTGTGTTTGTGACGTCGGCCCCGCGTTCGCGGATGGTGAGGTTCAGTGTGCAGCGCAAACACTATGAGGCTCCCGCATTCGCGTAGAGTAATTGGAGTAGCTCGAGGTCCTGGTCATTTGTGCTTCGCGTTCTCGCTGGGTGTGTCGCGTTCGCAATGGTCTGAGAAGCTGAAGCTTTGTGTTCGCAATTAGGAGGTCACATTCGCGAAGAAGGGTTAAGTGGTCAACGGATTTTTGTGCTTCGCGAACGCGAGGCTTTGACCGCGTTCGTGATTAAGGAATTTAAATCGCTGGGCAGAATGTTTAAAAGACCATTTTCGCGATTTTTTGCCATAGTTCACCATTTTTGAGTCGGTTTTGGAGCTTCTTGGGGGAGATTGAAGGGGGAATTCAAGAGAACTTCTTTGAGGTAAGATTATTGAACATAAAACTCGGTCCTATGTTGATTCTTACTTGTTTAAACATGAAATTTTTGGGATTTGAAGCCTAAAATTTGGGGAGTTAGGGCTTAAAATAGGAGACTTTGATTTGAGAATTTGAGGGGACATTTTTGGTCGGATTTTGATGTATTTTGTATGTATGAACTCGTGAGAGAGTAATGATTCTAGTTTTATGATTTTTATTGGAATCCAAGACATGGGCCCAAGGGTCGGGTTTGGCAAATTTTGGGACTCTTGATGTAAATTGATTATTTTCACATGGGCTTCATTCCCTTAGCATATTTGATGGTGTAATTCTGATTTTGGATAGATTCGATGCGAGTTGAGGCCGAGTCAAGAGGCAAGGGCGTCGCGAAGTAGTATTTCATCCGGCTTGAGGTAAGTAACCATTGTAAATCTAGAACCGAGGGTATGAAACCCCGGTATTTTGTATTGTTTTGATAAATAAGGTGAAGCACATGCTAGGTGACGAGCGTGTGGGCATGCACCGGTAGGGATTTGTGACTAGGTCCGTCCCGTAGCGGCTATTAAGCCGCGTATTTAATTTGAAACCTTATGATATCCCGTATTTTAGAGATTGATACTATATTTTGGGATGTATGCCATGTTTGGGGCCTTGTGCCGACCTGTTTAGACCCTTAGGGGTATTTTTACTACTTTCCTCACTCTATTTGTTTGAAAGCATATCCTCAGTCCTGTTTTACCTATTTATTTCTTAAATCCAATTTCATCACTCTACTTCTTAATATATGAAAACTGTTTGGGTTGAGTTCCTTGATTTTCACTGATATGCCCGAGTGACCGTAAGGTTAATGACTGAGAAAGGTTGAAGACCTAATAGTGAGGATTATATATACATTATGGATTGGCTTGCACTTCGCAGTGATATTATATATATATATATATAATGGATTGAGCTGCACGTCGCAGCGATACTTATATGGATCGGGCTGCATGCCGCAGCGATACATATTGGATCGGGTTGCACGCCGCAGCAATATGACGCTTGGGCTATAGAAGCCCCTCCGAAGTTTGTACACCCCAGTAAGCGTAGTCGACTATAAACTATGGATCGGGCTGCACGCCACAACGATTATCACTATTACTATTATTATTATTATGAGATATCTATTGAGCCGGAGTGCTGAGTGTGAGTACTGATTGACGAGGGATGAGTCACGAGTAACTGAGAGGTTTGCCCGAGAGGATATACTTATGAATGATACCTTGCCCGAGGGGCCCGTTTATTACATTTTGCTGCTTTCACTCTTCTTTTATACCGAGCCTCTGTTGAAAATGTTGAATAAATGATTTCAAAGTATTTTAATTGAACTGATGTTTTATGAGGTAATTGGCTATTGAACTGCTAATTTTGACTTGATATTTCTGTTGAAAACTCTTATATGATCTTTAATTGCTCGTCACTGCACTCAGACCTTATTTACATTACTTACTGAGTTGGCGTACTCGTGTTACTCCCTGCACCTTGTGTACAAATCCAGGTGCTCGAGCATCAGAGTGAGAGCTTCCAACACTCTCAGAGCTTTACCGAAGATTCCAAGGTAGCTGCACGGCGTTTGCAGCCCTGCCTTCCTCCTTCATATCTTAGTTTTTTGTATTTCAGACTCATATTATACTATCTAGATAGTGTTTTGGTTGTATTTAGAGGCTCATGACTAGTGATACCGGATTCGGGCTGTGTTAGTGTATTTCATACTATTTTTCGCATATTTCTATTGAATTTTCATTCTACTTATGAAAGCTTTGAGACTTAACTAGTTTTAGAAAAATGATTTTATAAAAGGAATTAGATGTGGTAAGTGTTGGTTTGGCTTGCATAGTACTGTGATATGTCATCACGACCGGGGTATTTGGGGTTGTGACAAGTTGGTATCAGAGCCTAAGTTACATAGGTCTCGCGAGTCATGAGTCGGTTTAGTAGAGTCTCGCAGTTCGGTGCGGAGGCGTCTGTATTATCCTCGAGAGGCTGG
This sequence comes from Nicotiana tabacum, assembly GCF_000715075.1. NCBI lineage: Eukaryota > Viridiplantae > Streptophyta > Magnoliopsida > Solanales > Solanaceae > Nicotiana > Nicotiana tabacum. The sequence continues at coordinate 109,734,394 of NC_134087.1, read as the reverse complement.
AGAACCTTTAGGAAAATCTTCACATTCTTGTAATTCCTATCGTGCGATTTGTTGATTCTAGTACTAAACTTCTGTTATTCTATTCTCTCACAAATAGTGAGGACACGTGCTACCGGTCAGGACGGACAACCACTAGTACCACCAGTTGGGGCCACTAGAGGCCGAAGACGCGGTCGAGGCCGTGGTAGGGGCAGGGGTGTAGCCCGCACAGCAGCTAGGGCAACACCTGCAGATCTACCAGCCGCCCCAGTTCAGGATCAGGTCCTGGTTGTGGACACTCCAGCAGTAGCAGCTCAGGCACCGACTGTGCCTATTATGATTCCAGGCGTTCAGGAGGCCCTAGCTCAGATTCTATCAGTGTGCACTGGCTTGGCTCAGGCGATCTCAGTTACTATGGCCGCAACTACTTCTCAAGCCGGGGGAGGTACTCAAACTCCTATTGCTCGCACACCTGAGCAGGTTGTGTAGGGACTTCAAACACCGGGGGCACCTCCAGCCCAACCGGTTGTACCAGCTTAGGAGTATGTGGTACCAATTATGCCTGAGCACCGTCGATTGGAGAGGTTTGGTAGACTTCAGCCTCTGACTTTTAGTGGTACAAAGGGCGAGGATGCCCAGGGTTTCTTAGACAAGTGTCAGAGGATTCTTCGTACAGCGGGTATTCTAGAGACAAGTGGTTTAACATTTACTACTTTTTAGTTTTCTAGAGCTGCCTTTACTTGGTGGGAGGCTTATGAGAGGCATAGGCATGTTGATGCAGCGCCCCTTACTTGGCAGCAATTCTCCATTCTCGTTTTGGATAAGTATGCCACAGTCTCATAGGGAGGAGCTGTGCAGGCAGTTCTAGCAGTTGCGTCAGGGTGATATGACTGTGAGGCGGTATGAGATGAGGTTCTCGGAGTTAGCTCTTCATGCTGTTTGTTTTGTTCCTACGGACAGAGAGAGGAATAGGAGGTTCATTGATGGCCTCACATATCAGCTTCAGATTCTCATGACCATGGAGATGGTGTTAGGTGCTACTTTTGAGGAGGTTGTGGACATTGCTCGTGAGATTGAGTCAGTTCGTCACCAGGAGCGAGATGAGAGAGAGGCCAAGAGTCCTCAGGGATCTAGTAGTTTTGGTGGTGCTCCTTTGAGAGTCTAGTTTCAGTATGGTAGAGGTCGTCTATTCAGGAATGCTCATTCAGCTCACCCAGTTCATCGTGGGGCATCATCGAGTCATGGTTCTCACAGCTCACATCAGGGCCATTCATCACTCAGTGCCCTACCAGCCCAAAGTTTGTTCCGTGCTCCATCGGTTCAGGGTTCCTCCATGCCAAGTCCTTCTACTAGTCACTCCGGTGCTAGGGGTTCCCTTCAGTCCCCGTTTCCCGCAACAGGGAGTTGTTACGAGTCTGGAGAGTTTAGACATATGAGGAGGCAGTGTTCTCATCTTCTTGAGGGTCCATCTCAGCAGAGGGGTCAGCCCTCGACTTCAGCTCCAGTTACTTCACCACTCGCTCAGGCAGCTAGGGGTGGGGGTCAGTCAGCTAGTGGTCACCCTAGAGGGGGAGGTCGATCAGGTGGTGGTCAGGCCCGTTTCTATGCACTCTTAGCCAAACCAGATGCTATTGCTTCAGATGTTGTGATTACAGGTATTGTTTCAGTCTGCCATAGAGATGCCTCTATATTATTTGATCTTGGTTCTACTTTTTCATATGTGTCATCATACTTTACTCATTATTTGGATATGCCCCGTGAGTCTCTTGTTTCATCTGTTCATGTGTCTACTCTGGTGGGTGATACTATTATTGTGGACCATGTATACCGATTGTGTGTGGTGACTATTGGGGGTCTGGAGACCTGAGTGGACCTATTGTTGCTTTGCATGGTGGACTTTTATGTGATATTGGGCATGGATTGGTTATCTCTGTATCGTGCTATATTGGACTATCATGCTAATATAGTGACGTTGTCTATGCCTGGTGTGCCACGGATTGAGTGGCGAGGTTCGACTGATTTTGTCCCCAGTAGGGTGATTTTGTTCTTGAGAGCCCAGCGTATGGTTGGGAAAGGTTGTCTTTCATACTTAGCCTTTGTGAGGGATGTCAGTGCAAAGACTCCTAGTATTGATTCTGTTCCAGTTATGAGGGATTTTCCCGATGTGTTTCCTGCAGACCTGTCGGGCATACCACCGGACATGGATATTGATTTTGATATTGATTCGGTGCCGGGCACTCGACCCATTTCTATTCCACCGTAGCGTATGACACCGGCGGAGTTGAAAACATTAAAGGAGCAACTTCAGGAACTCCTTGATAAGGGGTTTATTCGACCTAGTGTGTCGCCTTGGGGTGCACCTGTTCTATTCATGAAGGACGGCACGATAAGGATGTGCATTGATTACAGGTAGTTGAACAAAGTTACAATCAAGAACAAGTATCCTTTGCCTCGTATTGATGATTTTTTTGACCATCTTCAAGGAGCGAGGGTGTTCTCCAAGATTGATCTCCATTCAGGGTATCACCAGTTGAAGATCAGGGACTCGGATGTTCTTAATACATCTTTTAGGACCCGATATAGTCATTATGAGTTCCTTGTGATATCTTTTGGGCTACCCAATGCCCCAGCAGCATTTATGCATTTGATGAACAGCGTGTTTCGGCCTTATCTTGGCTCGTTCGTGATTGTTTTCATTGATGATATTCTAGTGTACTCGCGTAGTTAGGAGGAGCAGGTAGAGCATTTGACAATTGTGTTGCAGAGGTTGAGGGAGTAGAAGCTTTATGCAAAGTTCTCCAAGTATGAGTTTTGGCTCAGTTTAGTGGCTTTCTTGGGGCACGTGGTGTCTAGTGAGGGTATTTAGGTTGATACGAAGAAGATAGAGGCGGGTTCAGAGTTGACCCAGACCGTTCTCAGCCATAGAGATTCGCAGCTTTCTTAGGTTGGCGGGTTATTACCGTCGATTCGTTCAGGGATTTTCATATATAGCATTACCCTTGACCAAATTGACCTAAAAGGGTGCTACATTCAGGTGGTCGGATGAGTGTAAGGCGAGCTTTCAGAAGCTCAAGACTGCCTTGACCACAACTCCAGTGCTAGTTTTGCCATCAGCTTCAGGTTCAGGTTCATATACAGTGTATTGTGATGCTTCGGGAGTTGGTATTGGGTGTGTGTTGATGCAGGAGGGTAGAGTTATTGCTTATGCTTCCCGTCAGTTGAAGCCTCATGGGAAGAACTACCATGTTCATGATCTAGAGTTGGCTGCCATTGTTCACGCGTTGAAGATTTGGAGGCATTATTAGTATGGTGTGTCTTGTGAGGTGTTTACTGATCATCATAGCCTCCAATACTTGTTCAAGCAGAAGGATCTCAATTTGAGGCAGCGGAGATGGTTGGAGCTGCTAAAGGACTATGATATTACTATTTTGTACCATCCGGGAAAGGCCAATGTAGTGGTCGATGCCTTGAATAGGAAGGCGGTAAGTATGGGGAGTTTGGCATATATTCCTGTTGGGGAGAGACCTCTTGCAATTGATGTTCAAGCCTTGGCCAATTGATTCGTGAAGTTGGATATTTCGAAGCCCAGTCGGGTATTGGCTTGTGTGGTTTCTCTGTCTTCCTTATTTGATAGCATCAGAGAGCGCCAGTATGATGATCCCCATTTACTTGTCCTTAAGGATAGAGTTAAGCAAGACGATGCCAGAGATGTGACCATTGGTGATGATGGGGTGTTAAGGATGCAGGGCTGAATATGTGTGCCCAATGTGGATGGGCTTCGGGAGTTAATTCTAGCGGAGGCCCATAGCTCGCGGTATTCCATTCATCCGGGTGTCGTAAAGATGTATCTGGATCTGAGACAGCATTATTGGTGGAGGAGAATGAAGAAGGACACTGTGGGATATGTAGCTCGGTGTCTTAATTGCCAGCAGGTGAAATATAAGCATTAGAGACCGGGTGGCTTGCTGCAGCAGACGGATATTCCAGAGTAGAAGTGGGAGCAGATAACCATGGACTTTGTAGTTAGGCTCTTACAGACTTTGAAAAAGTTCGATGCTATTTGGGTAATTGTGGATCGGCTGACCAAGTCCGCGGACTTCATTCCTATGTGTACTACCTATTCTTCAAAGCGGTTGGCAGAGATCTATATTAGGGAGATTGTTCGCTTGCATGGTGTCCCAGCTTCCATCATCTCAGATAGAGGTACTCAGTTCACTTTGCAGCTTTGGAGAGCCGTGCGGAGAGAGTTGGGCACTCAAGTTGAGTTGAGCACAGCTTTTCATACTCATACGGACGAGCAGTCTGAGCGCACTATTCAGATATTGAAGGACATGTTGCATGCTTATGTCATTGATTTCGGAGGGTCATGGGATTAGTTTCTACCGCTCGCAGAGTTTGCTTATAACAACAGCTACCAGTAGAGTATTCAGATGGCTCCATATGAGGCTTTATATAGGAGGCAGTGTAGATCTCCGGTCGGATGGTTTGAGCCGGGTGAGCCTAAACTTTTGGGTACAGACTTGGTGCAGGATGCTTTAGACAAGATGAAGGTGATCCAGGAGTGGCTTCGTACAGTGTAGTCGAGACAAAAAAGTTATACAGACAGGAAGGTTCGTGATGTGTCCTACATGGTTGGGGAGAAGGTTCTGTTGAAGGTTTCACCCATGAAGGGTGTTATGAGATTTGGAAAGAAGGGTAAATTGAGTCCTCAGTTCATTGGGCCTTTCGAGGTGCTTCGGAGGATTGGGGAGGTGGCTTATGAGCTTGCTTTGTCACCCAGCTTATCGAGTGTGTATCCGGTATTTCATGTTTCTATGCTTCGAAAGTATATTAGCGATCCGTCTCATGTTTTGGACTTCAACACGGTTCGGTTAGATGATGATTTATCTTATGATGTGGAGCCAGTGGCTATTTTAGAGCATCATGTTTGAAAGTTGAGATCAAAATATATAGCCTTAGTGAAAGTTCAGTGGAGAGGTCGGCCTGTGGAGGAGGTTCCTAGGAGACCGAGCAGGAGATGCGGAGTAGATATCCTCACCTATTTAAGGATTCAGGTATGTTTCTTAACCCATTCGAGGATGAACGTTTGCTTAAGAGGGGGAGGATGTAACGACCCGACCGGTTGTTTCATTAGTTACCGCTCCATTTCTCCCATTTCTGCTTCTTATTGTCTTATTTAGTTGTATTATGTGATATCATGTTGGTTGGTTCGGGTTCGGAGAGGTTTTGAAAAAGAATGAGACACTTAGTCTCTTTTGAGTAAGCTTAGGTTGAAAAAGTCAACAGGATATTGACTTATGTGAAAAAGGGCTCAAATGTAAATTCCGATGGTTCGGATAGCTTCGGGAGGTGATTTGGGACTTAGAAGTGTGATCGGAATAGGTTTTGGAGGTCTGAAGTAGATTTAGGATTGAATTGGCAAAATTAGAATTTTGGCGTATCCGTTTGTTAGGGGAGATTTTGATATAGGGGTCGGAATGGAATTACGGAAGTTGAAATAGGTCCGCTGTGTCATTTTTGACGTGTTTGCAAAATTTCAAGTCATTCGGACGAGGTTTGATAGACTTTTTGATCGAAAGCAGAATTTGGAAGTTTTGGAATTCTTAGTCTTGAATCCGATGTTAATTTGGTGTTTTGATGTTGTTTTGAGTGTTCCGAAGGTGGGAGAAAGTTTGAATGATGTTATGGGATGTGTTGGCATGTTTGGTTGGGGTACCGAGGGCCTTGGGTGAGTTTCGGATGGTTAAACGGATCAAATCCTTGTTTTGAAAGTTGCAGATTTTATGTTGTTCCTGTTGCAGACTTTTGGCCTTCGCGTTCACGAGAGGGCTCTAGCATTCGCGAAGGAATGAGAAGTGAGGCAGTCATTTTGGCCTTCGCATTCGTGATGTCAGCCCTGCGTTCAGGAAGGGTGAGGTTCAGTGTGCAGCGCGAACGCGATGAGGCTCCTCGTTCGCGTAGAGTAATTGAAGCAGCTGGGGGTCCTGGTCATTTGTGCTTCGCGTTTGCGCTGGGCGTGTCGCGTTCACGTTCGCGAAGAAGGGTTAAGTGGTAAACGGATTTTTGTGCTTCCCGAACGCGAGACTTTGACCGTGTTCGTGATTAAAGAATTTAAATCGCTTGGCAGAATGTTTAAAAGACCATTTTCGCGATTTTTGGCCATAGTTCACCATTTTGAGTCGGTTTTGGAGCTTTTTAAGGGAGATTGAAGGGGGAATTCAAGAGATTTTCTTTGAGGTAAGATTATTGAACCTAAAACTCGATCCTATGTTAATTCTTACTTGTTTAAACATGAAATTAGTCGGATTTGAAGCCTAAAATTTGGGGAGTTAGGGCTTGAAATTGGAGACTTTGATTTGAGGATTTGAGGGGTCATTTGTGGTCGGATTTTGATGTATTTGGTATGTATGAACTCGTGAGAGATTAAGGATTCTCGGTTTGTGATTTTTATCAGAATTCGAGATGTGGGCCCGGGGGTCGGGTTTGGCAAATTTCGGAATTCTTGATGTAAATTGATTATTTTCGCATGGGCTTCGTTCCCTTAGCATATATTGATGTTGTAATTCTGATTTTGGATAGATTCAACGCGAGTTGAGGCAGAGACGAGAGGCAAGGGCATCGCGGAGTAGTATTTCATCCGGCTTGAGGTAAGTAACCATTGTAAATCTGGAACTAAGGGTATGAAACTGATAACTAGGGATTCTAGTTCATTTTACACTTCTTTTTACTTGAGTTTTGGATTAAAAATGTATACAAATAGTCTCAAAGGCTTACATGTTGTACTTTTTTGCAGGGTTTGGTCAAAAAAAGTGACAAGTAGTCAAAACCAACTCAAAAAGGAGTGAAACATGCACAAGTACCAAGAATAAGTCAAGGCACTACTGCAGCATAAAATCTACTGCAGTCGCAACAGACCCACCACGGCTGCAGACCATTTAGTGAGGTCCGCGGTGGATGAGTTCAGAGAGGTGCACTTTTGGAGCTTAAAGTAGTGCAGTCCGCGGAGGATTTCTCGCGGCTGCAGTAGCCTCTTCGCGGCCGCAATCCATTTTATGCGGCGCGGAAAGGGGATTCAGAGAGTTGGGAGTTTGGACGATTGAAGCTAGCGCGGTCCGCAGAGCATTTTGTGCGGACCGCAGTGAAGCCACCACGGCCGCGGAGCATTTTATGCAGTCCACGGTGGCCAGATTCAGAGAGTGAAAAGTCAAGCCAAAAAGCCTCATCGCGGTCGCGGTGCATTTTTCACGGTCCGCAAGACCTCTGTCAAGGGTATTTTTCTCCAAAAAATTCGACCTAGTATAAATACTTTATTTTCACATTTTTAGGGCATTTGTTAGAATCCAGAGCATGCAAACGGAGGTTTTGTTCAATTTTGAGTAATTTGTAGCTAGTTTAACACTGAATCTTCAATTTCTTAGTTTGTAATCAAATTATATGGGTTATTCTTCATCTATTTATCTGTTTTCTTCCATTATTATGAGTAGCTAGACCCATTAGCTAGGGTTGTGGCTTAACCCTAATGTGGGTATTTGATGGGTCTTTTGATTTAAGGCTTAGATGTTTATGGGTAGTTGATATTTGGACTGATTTGTATTTTTCATGTTGAATTAGTGGTTGCAAACACTAATTTGTGCCTACTTGACTTGGGATCTTCTTGAGAAAGAGAGCTTGAGTCTAGGAAAATTAGTCCAACAAGGAATTGGGAGTGTAATCAAGACATTGATAGCCCCAATTAAAGGGTTAAACCTAGAGATAGTAATACCCGACTTGAGCCTATATTGCTTACACAATTTTTGACACCCAATTGGTCTGGAGAAAGTCAATTAGGGCAAAGTCACTCAAGCTACCAAGAGGTATAGAGTGAGTAGTTCTGTGCATTGGCTATATCGCAATCCCCAACGTAACAACGTTTCCTTAGGCCTTAGATCTCGTCAAATATTCACCTATGAGAAAATCACTTCCCTAGTTCCTCTTTAATCATTTAGAAAACCTTACAAGCATTCACTCTTAGTCTAATTTAGCAGCTCATTAGTATAAAATTAGAAGTAACAAACAACAATTATGATTGGAAGAGTAATTAAGAGCACTACGCACTACTAGTTTAGATAGGAATCCAAATCCCAATCAATCTAGCTCCCTGTGGATTCGATCCCGACCATCTCGGGTAAAAGCTACATCCACCGCTCTTGCCACTTTGTAGTGGTGTAGGGTTGGACCCGATCACTTTTTGGTATCGTTATGGGGAGCTAACGGTTATGGCTATCTATCTAAATAGTTTTGTGTATTGTTTTTCTTTCCTTTTGTGTTACTAATTTGTGTGTGTCGCAAACTCAGGTACAAAGTGGCGGCAAACAACGCACCTTTTGGAGACCTTCCACCGGGGGAGGAAGTAGATGACAATATTGATGATGAGGTTCCTATAGTACCTCAAGCTCAAAGGAGAGGCCGCCATGCCAATGACAATGTTTCATACCCTCCCCCACCACCTCTAAGAGTGGCTCTTCGGGTGCTTCCAAACGAAGGATATGCTAGTGCAATTGTCCCACCCCGGATCCGGGTGGGCAATTTCCAAATTACAAATGTGATGCTGACTTTGTTGGAGTAGTGAGGGTATTTCAGGGCGCTTCCCATTAGAATGCAGATAAACATCTCAAGCGTTTTGTGGATACGTGTTGGGGAAGCAAGCAAACAAATGTGTCAGAGGATGAGCTTCGGTTGAGATTATTCCCTTTTTCACTTAGAGGGAAGGCATTTGATTGGCTCGAGAAGCTTCCCAACCATTTTATCACTATATGGGATGAATTGGCCGATAAGTTCATAGCCAAGTTTTTCTCACCGAGGCATATGGCAGCTTTGAGGGATGAAATCTTAACTTTCAAATAGGAACCAAATGAGCCCCTTCACGAAATCTGGGATCGATATATAATTATGGTCAAGGAATGCCCCAACAATGATATGACTGAGGTAATGATTCAACAGATATTTTATCGGGGTATAAACACGACCAATCAGTGTGTGGTGAACCAGTTAGCAGGGGGTAATTTCATGAAGCTGCCTTGTGTTAAGGCTTGTGACATTCTTGATGAGATGGCTGACACATCCTCTGCTTGGCAAAGTAGAGCCAATGTGACACAGGGTAACCCTACGGTCATTTACTTGCACAAAGAGCTCCATGATCATAGGCAGACAATAATAGAGCTGACAACAACAATGAACCAACTAGCAAAGACATAGTTACAACAGGTTCAAAATCCACGACAGGTCAATGCTATGGAGGGTGTCAACATGTTAGTGAACAAAAGAAGACAAAGAGGTCAACAAAACCAAGGGAGTTCGGATCAATATGACAATGATAGTGGTGGATTTCAAGATGATGGTTATGATGAGCAGAATGAAGAAGTGCAATATGTGAACAATTATCAAGGCCAAATGGGCAATTCTTCCAACCAACAACAATGGAGACCCCAAGGCAATTGGGGAAATCAACAACAAAGGAATATTAATTGGGGGAACAACAACCAAAATTCAAATTGGGGCAACCAAAATAATAATCAGAACAATCAGGGTAATTGGAGTGGCAACAACAACAACTGGGGTGGAAGCAACAATCAGGGTAGTTGGAACAATGGCAATCAAGGAAATCAGGAGCAAGGCTTTCAAAGGCTCCCAATGTACCAACAACTGAACAATCCACCGCCATTTCCATACTAAGGTCCTAGTTCTTCCAACAATGAAATGGGGAGAATTAAAATGATGTTTGAACAGATGATGAAAAAGAATGCTGACTCTGATGCCCAGTTGGCATCCCACAATACTTTAATCTGAAACTTGGAGGTTCAATTAGGCCAAATCTCACAATCCTTGAATACTCGCCCTAAGAGGGCTCTACCTAGTGATACAGTAGTCAACCCAAAGGGTGGGAACAATTCCGGACATGTAATGGCGGTAACTACAAGAAGTGGACGAGGCGGTGATGTGAATGCCTCCAAACAAAAAGAAATTTTGGGTGATGAAGTTGAGTTGCAAGAGGGTGAGATCCCTTTGTGGTTGAGGATGTGATTGATGAGAACGTGAATGAGGAAGTGAGGATTGATATTCATGATGCCGAGGTGGAAACTCAGAATGACGTGAACCTGTCTAGGGAATACGTAATAGACATTCCAAAAATGGTTGTGCCTAAAGCCAAGGCTCATTTACCAAGGCCACCTCCACCTTATCCTCAAAGGCTCGCGAAGCAGAAAAATGAGAACCAGTTTAAGAAGTTTATTGACATGATAAAGAGCTTGTCCATCAATGTGCCTTTGGTGGAGGCTCTAGAGCAAATGCTGGGTTATGCTAAATTCATGAAAGACTTGGTGACAAAGAAAAGATCCATGGATTGTGAGACTATCAAGATGACCCACCAAGTTAGTGCAATAGTACACTCAATGGCTCCGATGCTAGAAGATCCCGGTGCTTTCACCATTCCTTGCACCATTGGGAGTGCAGACTTTGCAAAAGCTTTATATGATTTGGGGGCAATTATCAACTTGATGCCCTACTAAGTTTTCAATACTTTGGGTATTGGACAACCGAGGCCGACTTCCATGAAATTACAAATGGTGGATAGAACAATGAAAGAACCATTGAGTATAATTGATGATGTTCTTGTCCGAGTGGACAAATTTATCTTACCAGCTGATTTTGTGATCTTGGATTGTGAGGTAGATTATGAAGTTCCAATTATATTGGGAAGACCTTTCCTTGCTACTGGGAAGGCCTTAGTTGATGTGGAAGCAGGGGAACTCACCTTCCGAGTGGGTGATGAGAAAGTGGTCTTTCATGTGTGCAATTCAATAAAGCAGCCCAATAGCTCTAAAGTGTGCTCTTTTGGGGATCTAGTCACGGCAATGATAGTTGATGATACTAGTGCAATGATCAATGTGGAGGACCCTCTTGAGGTGGTATTGATGAATCTTGATGTAAATGAGGATGAAGGCCGAGTGGAGTGTGTTAATGCTTTACATGGAATGGGCTCTTACTCCTATGAGCCTCGGAAACTCTCTTTGGATCTTGAGAATAGGAAGATTCCACCAAGAAATCCCTCAATCGAGGAACCTCCGATGTTGGAGTTGAAGTCGTTGCCTCCACACCTCAGGTATTAATTCTTAGGCCCTAGTTCAACTTTGCCAGTTATTCTTTCCTCTTGTCTTACTAACATATAGTTAGATGCTACATTGGCGGTGCTCCAAAAGCGGAAGAAGGCAATTGGATGGACCTTAGCTGGTATTCGGGGAATAAGCCCCACCTTTTGTTGCACAAGATTATTCTTGAAGATGATGCAAATCCCTCCTTTGAACATCAAAGGAGTTTGAACGAGGCAATGCAAGAAGTTGTAAAAAAGGAGGTGATCAAGTGGTTGGATGCTAGGGTTGTGTACCCCATCTCTGATAGCTCTTGGACTTTGTCGGTGCAAATGTGCCGAAGAAGGGTGGTATGACCATGGTCACCAATGCGCAAAATGAGTTGATTCCTACCAGGACTGTCACTGGGTAGAGGGTGTGCATGGTGTCGCGCCCCCTTTTTTCCCTCCACGGAGAGAGTCTGGGTTTCGACATTCATGTGGCTAATAACTTATTTCTTTTTGGGAATTGGGTATTTGAAGAGTCGCCACCTAACGGGTTATGGTGCGTTAGGGAACCTAGAGTGATTAACTCTTGGATTGATTTGCATTAATAGAGATTAAGGTAAGGGCTCGAAATGAACTTGAGGGGAAGGTGTTAGGCACCCCTCTCGGTCCACAACTGTGGGCCCCAGCCGAACTTATACTTACGAATTAGTCCATTAACAAACAAATAGTTGAATCAAATAGTTTGCAAGTAAAGCATGTTGGACGTTATATAACTTAATTAACAAGGAAAAGATCTTAAACAAGTTGTATACATACAAAACAAAGTTTAAACAAAAGGAATTTTGGAAAGGGGGAGTCCTAGGTTGGTTAGCCTATAGGATCACCCCACACAATATCCGATAAACACTCCTTAATGAAGGGATACACGTGACATTAGCACGTAGTCATCATATCCCATCTACCCTTCCCACCCCCTTAGTGGTTATTAACGTGAGTGTTGGTTAGCGATCTCTACTGCGTGCTGTTACCCGTCCCTTCTTAATGGTCCTGGAGGAAATTTAGGGCCTCTACCTATAGGTAGTTCTAGACATACCCCTAAGGTTTAAAGGAGAAAAGGCTAAGGCGACAGGAAAGAACAATTAGTACCTTAGCACATAAGACAGAAAAGGAGCAATTAGAGGCTCAAGTTCACCTCCTCAAACAACACACATAAGCAGCACGACTAAAACACAAATAAGGGCCTTATTGTTAATCAGTATCCTAAGACATGATGTCTAGGTGAGTATCAGAACATAGTAGATATGCGGATTCATTTTATAACTCAGAAGCAGGGGCCCTAATCAGTTTGCCTACTGATATTAAGTCTGTTAATCATTAATCAGTACACACAAAGGAGCAGTTTCCAGTTTTACAAGAAATTGGATTACCTAAGACTTGCCTAGGCGTAAGATAATGCACAATTGTTATCAAAATTATTAGAACAATGAAGGAGTTATTTTACCTAAAGCATATTGTTCTAAGTGTTATAAAATGCATGGATTATTACCACTTTATTTTAAACAGGATAACCGAATGTGAAGCTATTTTTTACATCTTTCATAATCAGTAGTTACACTAGGTATAACTGAGCAAGTACGAATGAGATCCTAAAGCATGGTATCTAAGATGCATATATAAAGTTCATAATAGTTTATATGCAGAATTCCTAAAGCAGGATTTCTAAATGCATAGCAGGTTATAACATGATTTCAAAACGTATAGGTGACAGTTTATCTTTAATGTCGTTTATCCTAGAAACATGATTTCTAAGTGATAATAGAAATGTCAAAATGAAATGTTGAAGGTAGTAGACATGGAACCTAGGAGCATGGTTTCTAAACATGATATGTTTTGCATGTATTGGTCCTAAACATGAGTTCAAATGCAGATACAGGAGGATATAAACCTAAAGCATGTTTTCTACCCATTGATATTGATAACATGTATAGATACCCTCCCATTTTCACTATCCAACCCCCATATTCGTTTACAAATTATTACAGGCCAATATCGAATGAATTACATAAGTAGATAAGAAAAATAAGAAGTTACTTTATAGGGAGCTTACCAATAGGCCCAGATTTCCAAAAGTTCCAATGCCAGATTGCCTCATAGCCTTTCATATAATCCGAGTGTGTTAGAGTTCCCTAAGGACCTCAAGGGATCCCGGGCAGTGCTCACACCCAGATTTTATAGTCATAGTTGAGTAAGTGCAGTGTGGAAGGGCCAGTTCTAATGTATCAGAGTTCAGAGGGATCTCATAGGGATCCCTAAGCAGTCACACATTAGAGGGGCAGAACTTAAAACCTAAGAGTAGGTGTGAGAGTGCTTGAAAAGATTTAAGCAGAGAAATAGTTTGAAAAAGTACTCGTTTGAAATAGTTTTGTAAAAGACAACAGAGACAGTTTTGAAAAGAGAGTGGAGTAGTAAACAATAGTCCAAACACAGCACCCCCCAAAACAGGTTCATACACAGCTAGAGATCATAGAACCAAAGCAGGTTCAACAACCACAAACAGGCGTCAAGGGATTTGGGGACACATAGGTCATGTAGGTAAACACATACTTACATGAGCATAGCAATCCTTGTGAGGGTTTATGGGATTAGGGAATAGCTAGTGATATAAACACAGTATGGATTTCAGAAACAATCATAGAATCAGATATCTAAAGTGACAGTTCAGTTTACAAAGTAAGTGCATGTCAAAACTGGACAACAAGTAGACAAATATTCAAAGCAGGATAGGGTCATATTGAAACAGACTGCCAGGGGAGTAGAACTAGCGTGCTAGATGAATCCATAATCAAGCATGTCAATTACACATTGAATAACAGAACCATAGATAGAAACAAATCAAAAATATGATAAGCTGAAGTAGTAAATGAAACATATTGGTTTTGGAACTTGAATTGAAATCAGGACATACCAGTAAAGTGATAGCAAACAAAAAGTGAAGAATAGGAGAGCACAATAGTTAGCATTGGCTTGCAGCCGGCTAACCTAGAATAGTAGTAAGTAATCACAAAAGAGGGAAGAGAGCTTTTAGTGTGAGAGAGAGAGTTTTGAACCAAATGTGTTCGTGTGTGTAATGAAAAGAGAAGAGAGTATATATATAATAGTTTGAAAGCTAAGTAAAATAAGGCAAGAATCAATTGTTCAGTAATTATAGAACTATAGAATCAATTAAGAACGAAAATCAGCCAAGTATCTCTTAATTAAGGGAGTAATTTAACAACGGTAGAAAGCAGGTAATGGATAAGGAATGAATTCAAACAACATAGGTATAAAATATGTAAATTAGGAATAGATACATAAGGGTCTAATTAAGGAAATAACAGTAGAAATCAATTAATAATATAGTCAACCACATAGTAAGGTAAAAAATAATTTAAGGGATAGGAAAAATAGGAAAAATATCTGGAAATATGTATAAGAGTATCAACACAGTAAATCAAGGATTCAAGAATCGAAAAATAGTACTAATATTAAGGGAAATAGTATAGACTTCCATGAATAAACCAATAAACGGAGTACAAACAGGAAGAACCAAATCGGAAACCTTAACAAGATACTACTAGGATAAAAACCATAAAAATACTTTAATTAATCACAACATATTCATGAGAATCAAACATACAGGCAAATCGAATGAACAAATAGTAAAGACGAACTCAGAATCTGAGACTAAAGCCAAAAAATTAGGGGGTTTTAACATGATGAATCAGATAAAAGAAAACTTAAATAAACCGTTTAAACATAGTAAAAATTATAGAATAATATTGAAAACCAGAGGAAAGGTCATTAAAAAAAAGGGGGTTAAGAAACCCTAGTTTTGGAGACGAAGAAGCGCTTTGAAAAATCGGAGAGTTTATCATGGAAAACAACAGGAATAACTCAAAATATACTCAGATCTATGGTAGATCGGAAGAGTCAAGAGATGAGTTAGGGTTTTAGAGAGAGATAACCAGAGATAGAGATTCTGGATTAGAAGCCATAGATCTAGCCGGAAAATAGAAAGATCTTACTCGGACGGCCCAAAGTGGCCTAAGAACAGTGAGCACAGACCATAGGTGTGAGTTGAACAGCCACCGGTCCCTTGAGGACCTTCGAGGTGACAAGAATTCGGCGTGTGGGGGGGAACCATGAAGGCTAGGGGTGGTGATGGAATGCACCATTGATACCAGCGAGCCAACGGTCGGCGAGTAGAAGCTTAGATTTAGCAGAGGGCTTGAGAGAGAATGAGAGGGTAAGACAGTGGAGAGTGATGAGGGAATGAGAGAAATGAGGGTTTGGGGGGTAGTCTTTTAGGTTAATTAAGGAAGGGATTAATCTGGACCGTTGATCAAAAATGATCAACGACAGGATTTGGACGGAATTGGGTCGGGTAGGATTAGGTTTGGGCCATGGTCTTGGGCTGATTTGATTGGGGTTTTGGGCTGGTTTAATTGGGTCAAAATTGAAATAAAATGGGGCTATTTGTTAAATACCCAATTAAATTGAATAAAACAATTTATAAAATAGCTGATAATTGTAAAAAACAAATTTTATGCATAGAAAAAAGTTAAAAGTGATTACTTAGTATTTAAAAATACAAATGATTAATTTCAGGTCAAAAAATAGTATGAAATCGTATGATTGGGCTATAATTGCAAAGTTATTGCAATTATAAACAAAAAATGCCAATTTGGCCAATTATGAAATAATTTGATTCAAGTAAGACCATAAATAATAAGTTAAATCAAGAGATGCTTCTGAAATCATTTGTAATGCCATTTTGAAATTATTTATTAGGAATAAAATGCTGGATAAATTAATGAAAATATAGGAAAATTAAGAAAAATACTAATTGCTATTAATGCATGATTTTGAAGGTATATATGCAATTTTACAATATTTTAAGGAAAAATTAGATATCAATGCATGGACTACCGCAAGTTGAATAAAGTGACCTGCAAGGATCACTTTCCATTGCCTTTTCTTGATCAGATGCTAGACAGACTTGTTGGGCGTGCTTTCTACTGTTTCTTGGAGATTGCTCCGGAAGATTAGGAGAAGACCACCTTCATTTGTCCATATGGTACCTTTGCCTTTTCTAGGATGTCGTTTGGGTTGTGTAATGCACCGGCTACATTTCAGCGATGTATGATGGCCATTTTTACCGACATGGTTAAGGACATTTTGGAGGTGTTTATGGACTACTTCAATGTTGTGGGTGACTCGTTTGATAAATGTTTGAAAAATCTTACTAGAGTGTTGGCCCGTTGTGAAGAAACCAACCTTGTGCTTAATTGGGGGAAATGCTACTTTATGGTTGAGGAGGGCATAGTCCTTGGCCATAAAATTTCAAAACATGGTATAGAGGTGGACAAAGCAAAAATTGAAGTGATTTCAAGGCTCCCTCCCCCTACTTCTGTCAAGGGAGTTAGAAGTTTTCTTGGGCATGCGGGGGGGTCTACCGGAGATTTATCAAGGACTTTTCGAAGGTAGTGAATCCTTTGTGCAAGTTATTGGAAAAAGATGCCAAGTTCGTGTTCAATGAGGGATGTATGCAAGCCTTTGAACTTCTCAAGCACAAGTTGACCACCATTCCTATTATTACCGCACCCAATTGGAGCTTACCTTTTGAGCTCATGTGTGACACAAGTGATATTGCGGTTGGGGCGATTTGGGTCAAAGAATGAATAAAATGTTTGACCCGGTGTATTATGCGAGCAAGACAATGAATGATGCTCAAGTGAACTACACGGTGACTGAGAAAGAGATTTTGGCAATTGTGTTCGCAATGGAGAATGTTCGGCAGTATCTCATAGGTGCCAAGGTTACAATTCATACCGATCATGCCGTACTGCGGTACTTGATGACGAAGAAGGATTCCAAAGCTAGGTCGATGCGATGGGTCTTGTTACTTCAAGAGTTTGATTTGGAGATTGTGGACTGGAAGGGTAGTGAAAACCAAGTGGAGGACCACTTATCTCACTTGAAAGAGGAGGGGAGGCCTCATGATGGCCTAGAGATCAATGATTCATTTCCCGATGAGCAACTCCTGTATGTGTCGGTGAATGGTATGCCATGGTTTGCGGACGTTGCTAATTTCCTTGTGACCGGTATAATCCCGTGTGAGCTCTCTTCTAACCAAAGAAAGAATCTCAAACGGGATAGTTTGGACTTCTATTGGGACAAGCCATACTTGTTCACGGATGGTGTGATCTGAAGGTGTGTCCCGAAGGAGGAGAAATTGAGTATCTGAGAGGCTTGTCATTCCTCCCCCTATGGTGGTCATCACGGTGGGTCAAGGACCGCTTCAAAGGTTCTTAGTTGTAGGTTTTATTGGCAAATTTTGTACCAAGATGCAAGTGAACTTGTGAACAGATGCGACAAATGTCAAAGAGAGGGTGGAATTTCGGAGAAAGATGAGATGCCTCTCAATACCATTCTTGAAGTTGATATTTTTTATGTATGGGGCATTGATTTCATGGGCCCATTTGTTAGTTCGTGTGGGAACACATACATTCTAGTGGCAGTTGACTATGTTTCAAAGTGGATTGAAGGTGTGGCTTTGCCCAACAATGAGGCCCGGAGTGTTGTTGCATTTCTCAAGAAGAGCATTTTTACTAGGTTTGGCACTCCTCGAGCAATCATAAGTGATGGAGGGTCTCATTTTTGTAATCGAGCTTTTGACACTTTGCTTGCAAAGTATAGTGTCAATCACAAGGTTTCTACTCCTTATCATCCTCAGGCGAGTTGCCAAGTTGAAGTTTCAAATAGGAAAATCAAGAGTATATTGTCAAAGACAGTCAATGCAAATAGGACCTATTGGTCAAAGAAATTGGATGATGTTCTATGAGCTTATAGGACTGCTTACAAGACTCTGATTGGTATGCCTCTATACCGGTTGGTGTTTGGAAAAGCTTGCCATCTACTGGATGACTTAGAACACCGGGCCATGTGGGCTTTGAGGAAGCTGAATCTTGAATGGGATGTGGTAGCAAATCTTCGTGTAGAGCAGCTTAATTAACTTGATGAATTCCGATTCCATGCCTACTCCAGTTCGTCCTTGTATAAGGACAATATGAAGTACCTTCATGATAAGTATGCTCGTGGCAAGGAGTTCAAAGTAGGTGATTTGGTTCTCTTGTTCAATTCTCGGTTACATCTATTTCCGGGAAAGCTTAAGTCGAAATGGAATGGACCTTTTGAAATGGTATTTATGACTCCTTTTGGTGCACGTGACTTGAAAAACAAAAATGGGGAGGTGTTCTGAGTTAATGGGCAAAGAGTCAAGCACTACCTTGGCAAGATTGATAACAGCCACGTGGTGGCACTGCTCTATCTAAAGTGATTTGATGGTAACCTGCACCGTGCCGCGACGTTAAATCAGACGCTTCTTGGGAGGTAACCTATGTGTCTTCCTTTTTATTTTTCTTTGATTTTCTTTTTAGTATAGGATTTGTTTTTGGTCTAACTGGTTGTGAGATGTGTGTAGGATTGTTTTGATGCGGTGCAGGACCAAAGTGGAAAAATGATGCACTCTTTGAAGTTTGGATTGCTGCCGCAATGCATTTTTCGTGGCCGCAATGGCCTTGTTGCGGGGGAAAAATCTCATTGCGGTCTGCAGTGTTGAATGGTAATAAGTGGAGGTTCTCTGAAGATTGTCACCGCGACCGAAATGCATTTTATGTGGTCTGCAGTGCCCTACTGCGACCGTAGAGCATTTCTCGCAGTCTGCAGTGACTGCCTCCCCAGTGCTTCATATGTTTGAGTACCGCAGACCGCAGTGCATTTTGTGTGGTTCGCAGTGGGTAGGTATAGTGGGTCCCAGGTTCATTTTCTATAAATAAGACCCCAGGCCTTCATTTAAAACTTTTCGCTCATTTGCTCACTAAATAGAAAAAAAGCATTGTTCATCATGCCTAACTGCACAAATTCAATCAGTGATTCACTTTCATCTGTGTTGCATCTCATTACTGGTACTTTAAATCTTGCCCTAGTCTTTAATTGTGTTTTATTTTCTTTTAATTTGTTAGTTCTATGTCTTCTTCTTTCCTTTTTCTTTAAATTTTTAGCTTACAGTTGCATAAGTTGTTTAGATTAGGGTTAATTAGCTATGAATGATGATTGAACACCTAGTGGGTTGACAATATGTGAATTTAGGCTAAAAATGAGAAGAATGTTGAAACCCTAGATTGGTATTGCTAAGTTTTGCTTACTATGACTGCGATGGTTTTTCTGCGGTTCGCGGTGCCTCTCTACGGTCCGCGATGCTATTTTATGCGGACCGCGGTGGTAAAACATCAGAGAGGTAAGGTTTGAGGACCGCAGCCGTGGTGGATTTTTTGTGGTCCGCGGTGCCTTACCGCGACCGCACTACAATTCTTGAGGCCTGCAGTGCCCTGAATCAGAGAGTGGGTATTCTGACCCCCACCTCAATACGGACCGCGATTCCATTTTGTGTGGTCTGCGGTGGTCTCTTTGTGGACGCATTGCATTTTTATAGACCGCGGTCTGCAGTTCTGCTTTACACTATCAATTGTCTACAATCATACTCTTCACTGCTCCTTCTGGTTTTGATACTAACAAATACTAAATGAATTCTCCTTGCAGACAATGGTTAAATCATGAGGCAGAGGTGACAAACAGAAAGGCAAAGGAGAGTCCTTCCGGGGTAGGGGATGAGGAATGATCAAATAGCCCCCCAAGTACGGCAGGCAATTAAGGACACCAGAAAGTCCATAAAGGTTGCAGCTAGAGCTGCTTCCCATTTAGAGGGAAGTGAGTATTTGCCCTCCCGAGAGGTATCTAACTCCGATTTAGTGCCAGAGTATGTTCCTGACTGGCCGGAGAGGCACAGATTGAGAGATACACCTCCGGGCACTCCTACTGCTCAAGCTTCAGTTCTAATTTCTTCTGAGTCGTTTGAGGGCTCAGCTGAGGGCAGTGACAGTGCAACATCTACTTCACCTACTGGTTCATCACCTGGAGAGGATCCCGTCGATGATGAGGTTCTAGATAAAGAGGGAGGGGGTGTGCACAACCTAGGGGCATGGAGAGAACTAGAAACCCCGAGGTGTGGAAAATAAGATTTGTCAGTAAGATTGCTTACCATAAATTTCGAGAGTGGTGGCCTGAGAGGAAGTTGATACTTGAACGGAGATTCATTGACAAGGATCTTATGCCTCACAACCCCAATGTGAAGAGGCAATTCAGAGAGAGACTGGGCTAGGACTATTTCACAGGCAATGTTGAGGAGGCAAATGAGCACCTAGTCAAGGAGTTCTACGCTAATGTTGCCCACATCAAAAAGGGCACGAAAGTGACTAAGGTGTGAAATTTGACAGTGAAGTTTGATGGAAAGACAATCAATGACTACTTGGGCTTTCCAGAGGAAGATGAAACATTATACCTAGAAAAGGTAGCATTGGGTGAGGATGCCTGTCCGTGGTTAGTAGAGTACTTGGCACTTCCAGGTACCACCCCAGCATGGTTGACAACAGTAGTCCAAATTTTTAGGAGAACCCTGAACTTCGAGGCGAAAGGGTGGGAGACCTTTGTTTGCAGCAGGCTAGACCCCACCACTCATGAGAATTCTTTGCCTATCTCCCGAGCTATATTGGTGGCTTCTATCATGGCAGGGTACCGATCAACATCAGGAATGTTTTGTCCAGGGTGATTACAAGGGTGGTGAATGAAGGTGATAGATCTTACCCCTTCCCAAATTTCCTGACCATGTACTTTGAGGACCAGGAGGTGGAGAAAAGGAAGTTTGATGTGAAGGTGAAACCAAAGGCGCCCCTTTCCTGGTACAACCTTAAGAGTGATGACAACCCCAAAGATCCTAAAGGCAAAGCCACTGCTTCTACTGGCCAGTCTGAAGAGCCAGTAGTAGTAGTAGACATTGCCCCAGGACCCTCTGCTTCCACAGTTCCAGATATCCCCTCATCCTTAGCCTACCCATTGACTGCCCACCATTTGAGCCAAACAGACAGCTACTTCTAAGTTGTTTGTGCTTTCTAGCTTGGTGGCAGCCCAGTCTGTACCCCCACAGCCACAGGTCCTAGCCTCAGTGGAAGAGACTCTTATGGAGCTTCTGGATAACCAGAAGAAGCTCCTGGAGAACCATAAGTTGATATTAGATGCTGTAGGTACTCATGGAAAAGCACTAAAAGAGCTGGCAAAGGAAACAAAAAAGTTGAGAAAGACTCGAGCATCAAAGGAGTCTGTGAAGGAGTTGAGGGTCGAAGTGGATAAACTGAAGGCTGATCACTTGCCATTGGAGCTGCTATTGCATGACTCGATTCCAGCAGCCCAGCCTAAGCCGGAGTAGGATATGGAGAGTCCAGCAAAGAGGAAGAGGGTGATCCCCCGAGCTGATGATGTAGTGATAGGTTGGAGGACCCGCAGGGAGGTTCCTCTAGCCAGCCTTAGGCCCCAGAGCAGTCTCAGGTCCCAGTGCAGACACAGGGAATCGGGATCCTGTCACAGGTTCCCGAGCAGTCACATGACCCATGGACTTAAGCTCATGACCCCATGTAGACGGAGGGCCAATATGGAGTTTCTCTTTACTCTCTATCTTTTATTGAGCTATTTTTGGTTAGTTAGCATTGAGGACAATGCTAGCTTTCATTTGAGGGGGTAGCCTATTTTGATGACATTGGGCTGTAAATATGATACTACTTTCTTTTCACTTTTGGTATGTATATAATATTACTAGTTTATTGCATTTTTCGTACTTTGCAACCTTGGTCTGTATATAAAGCTACTTTCTGATGTTATATTCATTTCCCCCTTATGTATATTCCTCTAAACCCCCTATTGTACATATTCATTTTACTTTCCGCATTTTCTTTCATAGCTTCTTACTTCATTTTCGTAACTTCTTATTTTGAGTTTTGTGTGCAATAAGCCTTTGGTTTTCTTAAAGTCACAGATCTTTCCAAAGGTGGAATTTGTGTGAACCGGGTGGCTCTTCCCGATGATGGATGACATGACAACCTTCTTAAGGGTTTGAGTATGTTTTCTTTTTGTTTTTGTGTAAATAGTAGCTAATGAGTAATAGTGCCTCAAGCAAAACTTTACTTGGGCCTAACACATTTGTCTTTGATCTTATGGTCAAAAACAAATTGTTGTGTATAGGATGGTAAAAGACCTTGAGACTCTTGTGTTGGTCGATAATCATCAAGTGGTTTTTCGGGACCATTCATGTTGCTCAAATCTTAGCTAAGATTGTTGTGGGCCCCGACTATATCTCTTTAGCAATCCTATAGCTTGTGTGGTGAGAATTTGAATTGCAAGTCCAAGTCCTATGCCATTAGTCTAGAACTTGCCCTGAATGTTTATCTAGGAGAAATCCTAAGTGTAGTTTGACTTGAGAAGTGATTATAGGCTCTCCTTGATCCGAATGATATCTTGAAAACTTCCATAGACTACCAATGATAATATCCCTAGTCAACCCTTTTGAGCCATAACCCTTTTTCTTTCAAAGACCATGATATAAGCCTTTATCCGTTCTAAAAATACCCTCTCTTGGCAGCCGATCTTTCCTTAGCACAAGGCAAAAGCATAAGTTTGGGGGGAGAGAGGAGGAATGCAACAAAGTGATAAAAGGTACAAAATGAAGAAAAGGAAAGGCAATGAAAAAGAAAGAAAATCAAAAAAAGTCAAAAAGAATGAACAATGTAGAAGAAATGAAGGGATTCAATAAAAGTAAAGAGATAAAAGGTGTGGAAAGTTTAGAAAGGAGAAAAGTTTTGAAATGAACAAGAAAAAATGACAATGTCTCTCTCTAATCCCTAAGAAAGAAGTAAATGACTCAAAAAGTCGAGAGAATGTGTGCCAAAATGAAGCAAATGAAGTGCTTAAGGGAAGATGGAACCTACTTAGACCAAATATTTCCTACCCTGAACCAAAAGCCTTCACTATATCTCCATAAAAGCCCTATATAATTTTGAGTTGAATGAAGCTTACATTAGTGGTGACTCACATAAGGGGCAAGCTTATAGTACTTAGAGCCGAACTTGTGACCTTTCTTTGAGAGAGATGAGTGTGTTTCCCACAATCCTCGTTATAAGTGCTACAACCTAAAAGTGAGGTTTGCTTATGGAGATTTGAGGAGTATGAGTTTGGGTTCCACAATGACCAAAGTAGTAGAAAGAGTTTCCTTGATGGGTTGAGTTAACTCTTGATGCTCTTGTGTCGCACTAAAACCATGGTGCTTGAAAGGTTGAATGTTGTTAATGATTCATTTGATTTGAGGGCAATTGTTAGTCCTAATTGATGCTAGATGAGGTCACTTTAGGTCAGCTGAATTTTCTTGGTTTTACTCTTAAGGAGGTGGGACTTATTTTAGTTGCTTAAGAACAAGCAAAAACTTAAGTTTGGGGAAGTTGATAACTAGGGATTCTAGTTCATTTTACACTCCTTTTTACTTGAGTTTTGGATTAAAAATGTATACAAATAGTCCCAAAGGCTTACATGTTGTACTTGTTTGCAGAGTTTGGTCAAAAAAGTGACAAGTAGTCAAAACCAGCTCAAAAAGGAGTGAAACATGCACAAGTACCAAGAACAAATCAAGGAACTGCTGCAGCAAAAAATCCACTACAGCTGCAGCAAACCCACCGCGGTCGCAGACCATTTATTGTGGTCCGCGGTGGATGAGTTTAGAGAGGTGCACTTTTGGAGCTTAAAGCAGTACGGTCCGTAGAGGATTTCTCGCGGCTGCAATCTATTTTATGCGATCCGCGTAGTGGGGATTCAGAGAGTTAGGAGTTTGGACGATTGAAGCCAGTGCGGTCTGTGGAGCATTTTGTGCAGACCGCAGTGAAGCCACCACGGCCCCGGAGCATTTTATGCGGTCCGCGGTGGCCAGATTCAGAGAGTGAAAAGTCAAGCCAAAAAGCCTCATCGTGGCCGCGGTGCATTTTCCACGGTCCGCAAGACCTCTGTCAGGGGTATTTTTGTCCAGAAAATTCGGCCTAGTATAAATACTTTCTTTTCACATTTTTAGGGCATCTGTTAGAATCCAGAGCACGCGAACGACGGTTTTGTTCCATTTTGAGTAATTTGTAGCTAGTTTAACACTGAATCTTCAATTTCTTAGTTTGTAATCAAATTATATGGGTTATTCTTCATCTATTTATCTGTTTTATTCCATTATTATGAGTAGCTAGATCCATTATCTAGGGTTGTGGCTCAATCCTAGTGTGGGTATTTGATGGGTCTTTTGATTTAAGGCTTAGATGTTTATGGGCAGTTGATATTTGGACTGAGTTGTGTTTTCCACGTTGAATTAGTGGTTGCAAACACTAATTTGTGCCTACTTGACTTGGGCTCTTCTTGAGAAAGAGAGTTTGAGTCTAGCAAAATCAGTCCAATAAGGAATTGTGGTGTAACCAAGAGATTGATAGCCCCAATTAAAAGGTTAAACCTTGAGATAGGATAGTAATACCCGACTTGAGCCTATATTGCTTGCACAATTTTTGATACCCAATTGCTCTTGAGAAAGTCAATTAGGGCAAAGTCACTCAAGCTACCGAGAGGTATAGAGTGAGTAGTTCTATGCATTGGCTATATCGCAATCCCCAACATAACAACTTTGCCTTAGGCCTTAGATCCCGTCAAATATTCACCTAGGAGAAAGTCACTTCCCTAGTTCCTCTTTAATCATTTAGAAAACCTTACAAGCATTCACTCTTAGTCTAATTTAGCATCTCATTAGTATAAAATTAGAAGTAACAAATAACAATTATGATTGAAAGAGTAATTAAGAGCACTACACACTGCTAGTTTAGATATGAATCCAAATCCCAATCAATCTAGCTCCCTGTGGATTCGATCCCGAGCATCTCGGGTAAAAGTTGCATCGACCGCTCTTGCCACTTTGTAGTGGTGTAGGGTTGGACCCGATCAAAAACCCAGGTATTTCGTATTGTTTTGATAAATAAGGTGGCGCACATGCTAGGTGACGAGCGTGTGGGCGTGCACCGGTAGGAATTTGTGGCTAGGTCCATCCCGTAGCGGCTATTAAGCCGTGTATTTGATTTGAAATCTTATGATATCCCATATTTTAAAGATTGATACTATATTTTGGGTTGTATGCCATGTTTGGGGCCTTGTGTCGACCTGTTTAGACCCTTAGGGGTATTTCTACTACTTTCCTCACTCTATTTATTTGAAAGCATATCCTCGGTCATGTTTTACTTGTTTATTGCTTAAATCCGGTTTCATCACTCTACTTCTTAATATATGAAAATTGTTTGGGCTGATTTCCCTGATTTTCAGTGATATGCCCGAGTGGCCGTGAGGTTAATGACTGAGAGAGGTTGAGGACCTAATGGTGAGGATTATATATACATTATGGATTGGGTTGCACGCCGCAACGATATTATATATATATTTATCCCTTCATTCCAATTTATGTGAACCTATTTGACTGGGCACGAAGTTTAAGAAAAAATAAAGACTTTTGGAATTTGTGGTCCTAAACAAATCAAAAAGGGGCTCAGAGTATTTGTGTGGTTATAAAAGCTTCTCATTAAGGGTAGAATTATAAGTTTAAGCTAAATTGTTAAGAAAGGGGTCATTCTTTTTGGAACGGACCAAAAAGGAAATAGGTTCACATAAACTGGAACAGAGGGAGTATATATTATGGATTGGGCTGCGCGCCGCAGGGATATGACGCTTGGGCTGTAGGAGCCCCTCCAGAGTTTGTACACCTCCAGTGAGCGTAGTTGACTATATACTATGGATCGGGTTGCACGCCGCAACAGTTATCACTGTTATTATTATGAGATATCTATTGAGCCGGAGTGCTGAGTGTGAGTACTGATTGTCGAGGGATGAGTCACGAGTGACTGAGAGGCTTGCTCGAGAGGCTATACTTATGAGTGATACCTTGTCCGAGAGGCCCGTTTATGACATTTTCCTGCTTTCACTCTTCTTTTATACTGAGCCTTTGTTGAAAAATATTGAATAAATGATTTTAAAGTATTTTAATTGAAATTGAAGTTTTATGAGGTAACTGCTACTACTGATTTTGACTTGATATTTCTGTTGAAAACTCTTATATGATCTTTAATTGTTCGTCACTGCACTCAGACCTTATTTACGTTAGTTACTCACTGAGTTGGCGTACTCACGTTACTCCCTGCACCTTGTGTGCAGATCCAGGTGCCCGAGCATCAGAGTGAGAGCATCCAACACTCTCAAAGCTTTACCGGAGATCGCAAGGTAGTTGCACGGTGTTTGAAGCCCTGCCTTCCTCCTTCATATCTTAGTGTTTTGTATTTCAGACTCATATTGTACTACCTAGATAGTGTTTTGGTTGTATTTAGAGGCTCATGACTAGTGACACCGAATTCAAGCTGTGTTAGTGTATTTCATACCGTTTTCCGCATATTTCTGTTGAATATTCATTTTAATTATGAAAGCTTTGAGACTTAATTGGTTTTAGAAAAATAATTTTATAAAAGGAATTCGTTATGGTAAGTGTTGGTTTGGCTTGCCTAGTACTGTGATAGGCGCCATCATGACCGGGGTATTTGGGGTCGTGATAATATCGGGGTCGGATTCCAATTCCGAAAGTTGGAGCAGGTTCGTAATATCAAATGTGACTTGGTGCAAAATTTGAGTTTATTCTGAGTTGATTTGATATGTTTCGACGCTAGTTTTTAGAAGTCGAAAGTTCATTAAGTTTGATTTGAGGCGCGTTTCGTCGTTTCAATATTGTTATGCATGATTTGAGGCCTCGCGTTGGTCCATGTTATGTTATAGAACTTATTGGTATGCTCGTACGGGGTCCCGAGGGGCTCAGGTGAGTTTTGGATAGATTTGGGTTGCATTGCGCTCATTTTTCTTATGTTTCGACGTCGTTTCTTCAAGCATAAATGGTATCATATTAAACAAATGAGTTCTGATTTCTATTTTGATTGAAGCATTAGATCCGTATCATAATTATGGATCTATAGCAAAAAGAATCGTCCAATTTGGACATTGTATGAGGAATTTATGGTCATTTAACTAAGAATTTGGGTTGCCAGATTTTTCAGATTAATTACGAAATTGTCACTGAATTTTTATTTAACAATCTGCACTATTTGTAAATATTGGAACCAATATATCTCCTTCATTATATGAAGTGATTCAAAAGCCTAACTTGATTAAAATTTAACAGGAAATCCATTGGAAGCATCAAAAGCAAGTTTCGGGATTGTTAGGCACGAGAAACGAGGCAGAATAGCTGGCAAAAAAATATATAAAATAAGGGTTTGTTCATTTGGTCATATTTTGAGTTGGGGAGCTCGGATTTGGGCAATTTTCACCATATGGATTGAGGTAAGTATTCTCTACTCGGTTTTGGTTATATTTCATGAATCCATCTTCGTTTTTGGTATTTGATTGATGATTTCAAAGTGAAATTTGGGAATTTTTGCCTAACGTTTCATAAAGTGAATTTTTAAGTTTTGAACATCGATTCGGATTCGAAATTGAGTAAAACTAGTATGGTTGGACTCGTAATTGAATGGGTTGTCGGATTTTGTGAGTTTGGTCAGTTTCCGAGGCGCGGGACCGGGTGTGACTTTTTGCTGGTTTTGGGTTTTGATTAAGGATTCGATCTTTATCATTTTAAATTATTTCCCGGGGCTTTATTTGATGTATTTGAGTTGCTTTGGCTAGTTTTGAGCCGTTCGGAGGTCGCTACGCGCGTGATGGCATTTTGGAGCATCGCTTGACTTGCTCTGTATTAGAATTGGCTTGTTCTAGGTAAGTAACTCTTTTAGACTTAGTGCTGAGGGTATGAAATCCCGAATTGCATGCTATGAGATTGATGATGAGGTGACGCACATGCTAGGTGACGGGCGTGTGGGTGTGTACCCTGTGAATTATGACTTTGTTGTTTCCATGACACTGTATAGTGACCCTATTTTGTTGATATCTATGTTTTCACCATGTGATAAAGTAATTGAGCTGTCAATCATGCTAGATATCATGTTTAGGCTTTATGTTGATATTGTTAGGACCCATAGTGGTCGTTTTCGTGCGGTCATCTCACCGATTTCATTGATATTTCGTACTCAGTCATATTCATGTATTCATATCATATCTCAGTCTCAGTTGTTATTTATTGATACATCATATCATTGTTCCAGGTTAGCCTTCATGACATTATGAGCCCATGGTGAAACTGGAGAGCTTGATGACTGAGTGAGGCTGAGAGCATGATTATGAGTGACAGTTATGGGATCGGGCTGTACGCCGCAGCGATTATATTGATTTATGATAGCGCTTGGGCTGAAGGATCCCCTCCGGAGTCTGCACACACCCCCAGTGAGCGCGGATGATACTATTGAGGAATGGATTTCTCTAGACATGGATTTGTTCGAAGTACTTAATACCTGGAGATGGATTTCTCTACAGGGGTTGGATTGCCCTTTTTCCTTGGTACTGGGTGACTTATAGTCAGTGTTGTATATATTCCGGGATGGATTTTCCTAGGCCGTATTGGCCATATACAGTACCGAGTGGTTGATCATGATAAGTGGAAAGTATGAGGCAGTGAGATTGAGTACTCTGAGAGTATGAGTACATGATTCATCTGTGAGATACATGACATTGGCATGCACACATGACATACAACATAGAGATGTATTTTTTATCATGTTGTACGCTATCACATCATTCATGACTTTTTTACACACATTGATATGTGGGCGTAGAGGGGTATCTCACACTTGCTATCTGAAAAAAAAATGAAACATCTCATCTATTGTGAAAAGGATTTTGGAAAAATTATAATTTTCAAACTATCTCATATTTTTCGACAATTTCAGTAAAGAATTCGTGTTTTCACTGTTATTCTTGAAAAACGGAATTATTTTCGAAAAATTGTGAAAAAGCTAAGTATTTTACTTTTGAATTGCTTCATTATTTATATGCTCTACATTGTTATAAAATGTTGATTGGCTATTGGTGTTGGACCCGACCATGTTCCAGCTCGTCATTACTTTCAACCTAAGGTTATGTTTGTTATTTCTTGAGTATATGGAGTTGGTTGTACTCATACTACACTTCCTGCATATTGCGTGCAGATTTCGGATGTCGATGTTGCTGTGTCCGATGTGAGCTAGATTGGAAGTTGTACCTGCATCCTTGTTGTAGCTGCCTCTTGTTCATGGTAGCCTTAGACTTTAAAATTCTGTTTATGTACTTTTCAAATAGAAGGTGTATTTAGTTCATATCAGCCTTGTAAACTCTATTCTTAAAAGCTCATGATTTGTATTACCAGTCCTTGAGAAATGTATAAGATTCAGATAATTCCTTTGTTTAATTATCTTATTAATATTATTGAAATTAGATAGTTATTAGTTGGCTTACCTAGCGGTTTGGGTTAGGTACCATCACGACTAGTGAATTTTAGATCGTGGCAGTAAACTAATACGATAAATATCCTCATCCATGTGCAAATTTTACAAAATAAAATAAAAATTTTTGAAATAAAAAATGAAGAAACGGGTATTAATTCAAAAGCATATATAGTCATGGTTACATGGAGAGAGAGAAAAAAAAATTCATCTTTATTCTAACTAATATGCTAATTCTTTATATTAAATATTTAACGGATGATTGTATACTTTATCTTTACCAAGACTAAACTAGGATCAGATAGAAATTAGTGGAACATACATTCAAAATTGAAACCGGCACAAAATCAAAGTTAATAGCCTTCTACCGTATAGCTTATATATATATATATATATTAAAAAGTTGCTAAGAATAAAACTGTAAATACATATCGGATGAAAAAGTAGACTCAACTTCAAAAGACGGGAATGAAATTAGAGCCCCGTGGAGCAGGCAAAGTAACTATGATTTGAGCAACTCGTGTTGATAATATATTATAAAATAATAGCAATATAAGACAAGAAATATAGATAAAACTTTTCTTCTATCAAGTTGTATTCAAGTCTATCTTATTGATGTCTTTTGTAGAATCAGTAACACCATATATATAGTGTACATTTTACTTAAGAGTTACAAGATATTAAATGAATGTAATAAACATATTCATGTATATCTAAAATGGTTCATGAATGAGTTGTTGGACATTCACAAATTCAATGTATTCATAACACAAACAAAAGTCTAACTGTTGGAATCATTTTTTTTATTGTTATTTAAACTTGGGAGAGTGAGAGTTCTCCATTGGGCCCAGATCTCACATAACCCGACCAGCAGATCTTTTCCCAAGCCCAAAGTAACATTAGTAAATCTTCTTGCCTCTTTTGTTCTTCGCAGACGGTCACTTTCACCTCGCTTTCTCGCTCAACCGTCGCACATAAAGACGACATACGCCAATTGTAGCTTCTGCTTTCTGTACTCTCTCTTGAAAGCAGACATGTTTTTTCACATAGTATTGGAGAGAAACATGCAGCTGCATCCTCGTCACTTTGGCCGTGACCTTCGGGAAAAGCTCGTCTCAAAACTCATGAAAGATGTCGAAGGAACTTGCAGGTTTGATTAAACCCTAATTTATTCTCAAATCAACATTATTTTTGTGCATGTTAGGGTCCAATCTTTGACATCAGGTGCGAGTGCACTGCTTTCAACTCAGAAGTCTGTATATATGAAAGGGAAAAGGGTAAAATCGACCCCTGAAATTGAGCAACTTTGGCATGGGTTAAGTTTTGGTTTAATTGTCACGCCCCAAACCTTTCAAAACCTTATACATAATTTCATGTTTACCATGCCTATATTTTATACACAGTGTACCCGGAGCTTCTATGACAAGGATTATTTAAATGCAGAAATCACTAGACTCTAAGATACCCACTAGGAAAGTATCGGGTGATCCACGCCGTCCAAAAGTATCAACCCCAGCCAAACAGGGGCGGATCCAATGAGTTAGATACGGGTTCTCGTGAATCTAGTAACTTTTGTCTAGATCCGGTATTTGTATTGAAAAATTCATTAAATATATAAGAATATTTAGCTTGGAACCCAGTTCGTTATTCCAGTTATTATTGTATATTAACTTAAGATTTGTGTAGGAACCCATAAATTTAAAATTCTAGATCCTTCTTTGCAGCCAAAGAGACATAAGTACATACTGAAAAGTACTCTTATGCATCGTCAATTCCCTCACATAAAAATAGGACAAGAACATACAAAGGGAACATGAAGAGGTACTATGCAATTAAAACAGTAATCAATTTCATCAACATTTTCATAAAAAGATCCTCTTAGCAATTGAAATCATTTCATAATCCATAATAAAGTTTGAATTTGTAAAGAAACTTATAACTTTTGGTGCAGTTCATTAGTTACCAACATTTTGTTAAACCACCATGTGAACGGCATGCAGTCTGATCTCAGCCCTATCGGCTAAGCCATCTCATCACAATGCCGTGTGGATCGATATTAGTTTGCTAGCAATTTCAGTTGTCCAGTCCAAGCCACGGTACAACCGTAGTATCTAATCGTCCAGTCCAAACCACGGTACGACTAGATTTCTACAACCGAAGGTGTAGTTTTGGGTGTTCGATTTACTTACCAATACCTTTTCGGCTCTCTAAAGATACTCTCAATATATCTTTATATTATTTGTCACCTCTGGCCCTTTTATAAAAGCATTGGCACTTTTGGCCCTTTCATAGTAGTTGACACCTTTGGCCCTTAAACATAATCTATAAATTAGGCTCAATAGCCACAAACATTCTCTTTTCATTTCGTAGCCATTTGCATTCATCATTTGAAAGCTATAGTCATATTCATATTCATGGAAAACTTTAACACAATGTTCCTTTTCATTTAAAACGTGAAACATTCATAATTCAGTCATTTTCATTTGAAAATCATATTGTCATGTTCATTTGAAATCTTGAAAATGCATATAGTCATAACACTTTGTGAAACATAGCATTTGCGTATTTTCATTTCAACATATATGGATAATGCATGATTACTTGTACCATACAATCATATATTTACGTTTTCGAAAAAAAAACCTAGACATGTAGATATGCGTCGAAAGACGTGGAGTTTCAGAAAAACAATGCTAGGTAAAGGTTCGGCTCAACATACCTTGGATATGCCCTTCTATTCTTTAGCGCTATCTCCAATTGTCTAAGAACAAGTTGTTCGACACAAATGATTTGAATCTACACATATGAATTAATGTTCATCAACATCATATCACAACAACGCCAATTCAATCAACTAAATGTTCAACATTTATGCTTAATTCCTAAAGATTCAAGAGAAATCCACATTTTTCCTTTGGATGTTGATTCTCGTTTTCTAACTCCAATCCGTTCATTATATGTCTTATGAATCTAGTCGCTTCATTAGAAAATCAAAACGACACAATTCAGATCAACCCATCATTATTCATCGTTTTCTCTACCCAAAAATCAATTTCCAAGACCCATAACTAGGGTTCAAACCATCCGTTTTCTCTACCCAAAAATCAATTTCCAAGACCCATAACTAGGGTTCAAACAATCTCTATTTAAGCTCCAATTTTATTCTATAAACATGTTCTATAAGCTTATTAGAACACGATATATAACAATGGAGTAGCGAGGTTACCTTTTTGTAGACAAATCTTGAAATTTCCCAACTTTGAAGATTCTTTGGGAAGATGAAGATTCTAGAAAGAATCCACATTTGGATATTAAGATTCATATTAACAAACTTAATCTATCATAAATCAACAATTTCCAGTTAAATTTTATGTTTGGAAGGAAATTTCTGGTGAAAAACCTCGCAAGGAACCATGCCTAGCTTCAAAAATGAAGGCTGACCGAGATGGCCCTTTTATAGAATTGCTTGAATGCTGCAACATTCGATCTTTTGGATGCTGCAGTATTGCCTCGATTTTTTTTCCTGGCAATAGTGTAACATTCGATTCTTGATGCTGTAACATTGCCTTAGAATTTTCTTTCTTCTCTTTCTCTTCATGTGATCCTCTGCCCAAGCCAATTATTTCCAAATATCATTATGCACTTCATACAATGCCTGTATAATATTTTGCTCGTCCTTGGTTAGCCTTGGCAAGAAAAACGTTATCTTAAATCGACGTGGCGCACGTTAAAGTCTTAAAGCCTTACGAAATTTTTACTGGGCTTAATATTACCCTTGCCGCTATGAAAAAGTCCGTTTTTGCCCGTGACTCCAGACGGAGCTCAGCTCCTACCTGAGAATAATTTAGATTCATAGTCAAAAAAGTTAACGGGTAAACTGGGACCTTTTTTCTTGAAAAGTTTGACATGTGGAGTACATCCATTTACAATGGAGCAGACAATTTGCTGTCGACAAGGCATAAATGGACCAAAACTGTAATGGAGGGAAAAATTGAACAATCTAGGATAGTACATGGCCGAATTTGGACCTTTTCCGTATATGAAAGTATGTATTATTTATATCTATATACATATATATGTTTATTTATTAAACTATATACATTTGTAAATGTTGGTATACTCTCTGCACCAATTTTGCAAAGTAGTAGGGGATGCGGCACTTTTTAGCATCCATGGACTTAATTTCTCTTTTTGGTGTTCAGCTCAATATTTATGCTATATTGATTCCTGAGATATTTGGATTCTTCAGCGGTCGGCACGGTTTCATTGTGGCCATTACTGGGATTGAAAGCGTCGGTAAAGGTCTAATTCGTGATGGAACTGGTTTTGTTACTTTCCCGGTGAAGTATCAATGTGTTGTATTTCGACCTTTCAAAGGTGAGATTTTGGAAGCCGTTGTAACCATGGTTAACAAGGTAAGATATTTTTTTTCTTAAATGAAAGTTAGTTTAACAGATTTTTTTCTCTACCTGTAGATATTTTACTATTGTGGATCAGTGCAGATGGGATTTTTTGCTGAAGCAGGGCCTGTGCAGATTTTCGTTTCAAACCATGTGAGTTGGTTCTTTATTCTAGAATGTTAAACACCGGAATATATTGCTCTCTTCGTGATTTTTGAGGTCCATTATCTTAGCTTGGCATAAAACTAGCACATATTCTGCTCTATTCACAGGTTAATTACGTGTGGCACATATTTCTTTTACAAAACATTATTGTGCTAGTTTTGTCACACAACAGTTAGAATTTGAAAGGTAAAATGGAGGTTCTTTAATTTTTTTTGTCCTGTATACTTGTTTCCTTTGTGCTAATTCAGTAAAACGATTGGAGGAGTTAATAGTGAAAAGGAATCGTCTTATCAAATGGTTATTCTAATCTGAATCTCTAGTTTATAGTTTTATTTATTTTTTATGAGTAAAGGGGATCTCTAGTTAAAAGTTATCATTGAACTGGGAAGTAGCATGCCCCCTTTTGCTAATAACATGACCTATTTAAATTTGGTGATTCGAAAGGGTTCTTTTTAATGACTATTTTGATATTTAAATAATTTGAATTGAGATTGACTATTCATTAGTTTGACTCTTGTACTTTGAACTTATCACTTCTGTTGGGACAGTGGATACATGATATTGTATTCTGAACTTGTCACTTTTTGTTGGGACAGTGGATACATGATATTGTATTCTGAACTTGTCACTTTTGTTGGATGGAGAACAAATGTGTGTATATATATGCAAATGATTATTGACCATGTATTTTGTATTGATTAAAATTTGTGCTAAGCTTTTGGAGGATACTTTCAAAGTCAGATTTATCTTATCTTGAGAATAGAATGAGCAGGACATGGAGCCCAATACCTTACCTTTCCTTTCCTTTTCTTTTCTTTTCTTTTCAGTTCAGTTGGTCATTTTAGATTGGCATGAACAGAAATACACTTGAAAGTTATTTGAAATGAATGCACAATGCTTCTCTCTATTGTAATTTGGTGGTTGTGACGCTCTTCTAGTAGTTACAGTACCAGTAGAATGATGTGGAGTCACTATGGTGTGACCTTTGTGGATTTTGGCCCATTTTCTGGAAAGTCTATGCTATTTGGCCACTATAGTTGTTTTTATTTGTGTTATGTTTCTTGCTTATTATTAATTGAGTATCTTTGTAGGTGATGTATAGGTAAAGGGTATAAAACCGCATAAGAATTATTGGAATGGAACAAATAAAGTTGGATCAAATGGATAGATGGATAGGGCTGCAGCTTCAATTGAATTATATGGAAAGAAAAAGCAACGAACTTTTGTTCTTAATTTGAATGATTCCTGATAATTAGACGTTAAAATATATTAGTGCCTCATGCAGGAAGGGTTTCATGTCCCATGCATGGATTCTCGATTTCTTTAATGAATCCTAATTATTACTCCCTCCAATGACATACTTTCCTTATTAGTACATTCCAAAAAGAATGACATATTTCTATATTTAGAAACAATTTAACTTTAAACTCTTCATTTTACCCACTTTACCCTTAATGAAAAGCTTTTATAGCCACACAAATGTCATGGCCTCACAAAGCTTTTGTTCCTTAAGCTTTTAGGTCCACATGTTTCTAAAGTCTTTTTTTTCCTTAAACTTTGCCAAGTCAAACTACATCATCTAAATTGAAACGGAGGGAATACCATTTTCTATTTTGGAGATGTATGTGTTGAAGAGATAGTATATTGAAAAAAATAAAGGATCTGTCCTTTTCTGTCTATAATGGCCATATATATCAGGCTATTTGATGCATGTAAAAGCTTATACTTTGGCCTTTGTCTATCTCTTTTTGTGTGTGACCCTTGGCTTTCGTGCAGTTGATACCAGATGACATGGAGTTTCAGTCAGGAGATGTACCAAATTATACAACTTCCGATGGCTCCGTATGAAAATTTTCATGCTTCACCAAGCTTTCTCTTCCTTTTAAGAAATTTTCAGCCTGTGATGTTTAAGTGATTTGATTAATTCATCTTTTTCAGGTCAAAATTCAGAAGGAGAGTGAAGTTAGATTGAAGATCATTGGAACTCGTGTTGATGCCACAGAAATTGTATGTTATTGACTTGCCTTATAACCTTGTGAAATTTCAGAAATCTTGAGTGATGCCCTGAAATTCTGGTTCATCTCTGTGTATATAAAGATGGCCCATTCTATTTTTTTTTGGGGAGGAAGGGGGCGGGAATCACTGCCTGCGAGATTTAAAATTCTCAAGATGATCCTATTGGTTTTGACAAATGGCTGTTACAGTCTATGACACTGCTAGTTTTTTAATATCGACTAATCGACTATCGAGTCATGACCTCTTTTCTTGTATTCTATTATTGTAAGATTTCTACTGCTACATAATGTTCCTTTCGCTTCATTTTCTTATTATCTTGCCGTTGTTATGCTTGTTACTCATGACCAATAGTCCCAAACAAAATAAGGCATCACACTGTTGAGATACAATGTATAAGACATTTAGCATGTTTACATGTGTACATTACATTTACTCATTAAGGGTATCTAGATGCCAAACTGTGTTCTGATTAGTTATGTGACTGAATCACTAGCTCTTGAGACCAAGAGAACTGTGCAGGTTGGGGTTCTTCCAAGAAATGGAGCATATATGGATAGCGTGAAAAAATATTTTCATTACGATTGTTATCAAAGTAACAAGAATGCTGCTGATATAATCAATGCACAAAAGTGAAACTTGACACCAGAATGAGGGAACCTTACATGAAGAATTAAGAACATAATAACTTCAAGCGAAAACAAGGACTTATGCGAGTTATACATTTGCTTGTGTTACGTCATACATGGACATTTGTTGCCTCCCTCATATCTGTTGGTTTTCCCATTTCTTTTGCAGTTCTGCATCGGTACAATAAAGGATGATTTCCTTGGTGTGATCAGTGATCCTGGCGCAAATGCTTGATATGCAGCCCTTTTGTCTTACCTTGTAAGTTTATGTTCAAGCGGTAAGCTATAACTTGCGATGCTGATTCCTGTACAAGCGTTTAGGAGAGATGATGTTTGTGGCTTGATTATTTTATTGGAAGCTTCATGTAATTTATTGTTTAAATCTTTAAAAAAATTCATAGCTACTGGCTAAAGTATGTCGCCCAATGCTCGGAATTGATTTTAAGTTTGTTCGGTTAAAGTATATTGCCTAAAATTGGTTTTAGTTTGTTCAGAAATTTTCCCTAGCTTCTTGGCCAGTTTTTGCTGTATTGTATAGATTCAGAGTTTGTTCAGTCGTTTATTTCTACTTATGGAGTATATCATTCTACACTGAATTCTTCTATACTATTATCTTCCATATCGCTTGATCTAATTAATCAAATGATTTATTTTCTTCTATAGCATTTGTATTTGCAACTCTTGATGAACTGATGCAAGCTGTTGCTTAGAGTGGGAAGAAGTACTATGTATTCCAAGTGCTTATGTTGAAGACTGCAAGATCTTGTTACAGAGTAGCAAAGCCGTGGTGTAACGTTTTCTTCAGCTGTGCTTATTATCTGGCGGATCAACGTAATCATATGCACTAATTTTCTTTGTCGACCTGCAGTATGTAATAATTTGATATTCAAATGGCTGAGGCAATATGTTTTGCTGGATGAGATTGGATTGTCTCACCTTTTATAATAACCTTGTGTGGGCACTTTCAAATCATTTTGCACAAGTATGTGCTTGAAACCAGCATTTCTGTAGATTATTGCCATAATTTTCTCTCTGGGAACAAATGTACAACTTGCTATTGTGTAGGTACGTGCTGTTGTTTTATTCCATTTGACATTATAACAAATTGACAAGCAAAAGTTTGGGGCGAGGGATTAAGGAGAAATTGTCCTGCAGGCCCAGTCTCTGATTACGTATTAACTTTCTATTCTATATGTTACCATTTTAGGCATCATTTTAAATTGAACTTTGACTTACATATTATACAAAATTATGATAGAAAAAATAATTAAAAACCAAAACAGAAGAAGTTAAAAACATCATATCAAAACTTAATTTTGATTATTTAGATATATTTGATTTTTTTTTTTTAGAAATTTCAGAAAATTGTATATACAAGTAAAGTGATACTTTTTGGATCCCGTTTATGCTATTATATATTTGAAGAGTGAAACAGATCATTCTTTAATAATCGAGTTTCAACTACTTTTGAACATTTTTTTATCGAAGGATTTTATTGTTCACGCAAAAAGGTTTTTATTATTGATACGTTATTGTCAATTTTTAAATAGGTAGTTTTGTTTATAAAAACATTTGAAGAAGTGATTTTGCAGTTCCATAAATAATATAGTGTTTTTGTCCGTCGTGACTCGCGAGCTCCATTATTCCTTTTTGGGAAAGAAGCAATCATTTAGTAGAATACTTCATCCGGTTCACAATAATTGATCAATTTGCTTTTAATACGCTCAATAAGAAAATACTAAATTTTATACAAAAATACCTACTATGACTAAACTACCCCTAATTAAACATTTAATGTAAGGAGTAAGAAAACTTTTTAGGGATATGTACATAGGGGTTATTTTGTAAAAACAAATTGAATTCTTTCTTGATTACATAACTGGACACTTATTTTGAATCAAAATAAAAAAACAAATTGGTCACTTATTGTGAACCGGAGGGAGTAATACTTATAAAAGTTTTTCAGTTATTCTAAAATTATAAAAAAAAATGCTACCTCTGTCTTATTTTTCAATTGCGCCTAAAGGTATGACTTAGGGTCTGTTTTGAAATTGGTTTAATTATTATGATAGTAATTACACAACCTAGTAATTATACAGTTGTGTAATTACGACGACCTGTTTGTTTGTCATAGTCGTTACAATGTAATTACAAGTTTACTGTTTGGTTGCACAAGTGTATTTACACAGTTAAATTAATTTTAAATTAAGTAATTTATCAAAACTTAAAATTTAATATAATAAATATACGCCTATAATTTTTTATAAGTATAAATGATATTATATTTGATATTGAAGATGTGTATCTTTTCGTGAATATACATTAATTAATAATCATATATTTATAACTAATATTGTAAAAATAATTTATATATATATTTCAAATTAATAATATTTAGTTTAGATACTTACAAAACTAAAACTATACGTTTTGTAAAAATAATATGGAATTCATGTTTGATAAAATTAGATAATATTATTAAATATACTGTCATAACATTATTCAAATGTTTGACAAAACTAATCTATCAATTCTAACTAAAAAATGAACAACATACAATATGAGCCAATACTGCTAAAACAAGTAAATTGGAATCATGAATATAACACAATTTCAAAATTCAAAAAATAAAAATAAATTAGTTTAACATATGTCAAATTCCAACATAATAATAAGAAATTCCACTACAACTTAAGATTAGGAAACATAATAAGTTTATAACCACATTCAACAACGAAATTCCACTTTAATTGCATCACTCATTATATGCCAAGTTTGTTAATGAATCATTATTTCTAATATTGGAAGGTGTAGTTTCAAAAAATAGAATAATAAAATAAATAAAAAATAAAATATAAGCAATTACATGGAATCACAAGAAGTAAAGAGAAATAAAAAATAAATAATGTACAAAAAAAATATTTTTTAAAATTTCAAAAGAAATTAAACAGTACGAATAAAATTAAAATAATAGAAATAAAAAGTTATAAAGAAAATAAATTAAAATAAAAACAAAAAGGAAAGAAACTAAAAACCAACCTAGTAATTAAACAGTATAATTACCACCCATTCTCACCTTCCCCTTGAGAATTGGAGAGTGTAATTACACCCAATTTCATGCTAACCAAGTAATTACTTGGCCAAACAAACATGCCAAACTGTGTAATTATACTCAATTACACCCAAATCCTTAATGTCAATGAAGTGAGAAAATAATCATAAAGTTTTAGGTTTAAATTCCAACAAATACAATAAATATTAGTGAAAATGACACCAGTTAGCCACTTTTAAGTATGTTGTTTAAAATATATTCACAATTTACAATGTATTTAAAGATTAACCAAATTCGCTCAGACTTCAGGGCGTCCTAGAGTTTAAACCTCAAAATTCAAACTTCAGGAGATCGTGTCCTAAAGTTCGAAATTTGTGCCCAAAAGTTTGAATCTTATGTCGTGAATTTTAAATTAGTAGTTAAGAAATTCAGGACACTTAATCCTGAATATCAGTTAGCATCTCAAAAATTCATGACAGAAGTCCTGAATTTCCAAATTCAAGATACTTAGTCTTGAAATTTGAGTGAATTGGCTAATCTTAAAAAAAATTATAATTATGAATATATTTTAAATAACGGGCTTAAATGTGATTATTGTTGCACTTAGTCCTAAATATTAGGTAATTTCTTTTCGTTTACCTAAGTGTTAGGTGAATAAAGTCCTTCGATAATTGTGGCAAGCTGTCTGAGACACTCCTTCATATGAAAATTATTTGATTATTTCCATGATTTTTGACTAAGAAGCGAAGAAACAGTTTTTGTCCATAAGCTAGCACATAGCCAAAGCATAAAAAATAATACCATTGCTACCAAAGAGTTTCCACATGCTCGTTCATCTTTATCTCTTAACAGAAAACAAAATTTATATTAAAGTAAGATTTCAAAGGATAAAATGAGAATGTCAAAGTTAAATAATTTATAAAATCAGAAAGTCATTGTTTTCTGGGACAAATTAAGAAGGAAAGATATTAATATATAACACATGACCATGGTGAATAGTGAAAGTTGAAATGGATTTTGGAGATTAGATTTTAAATTGGGAAAAGACAAAAACGAAATCAGATTTTTATTTTTAAATCAGATTTTTTTCATATAGTAAAAGTTTAATAGTCAGAGTGCGCCAACGTGGCAGAACATGTATGTTGTTCCTCTATTTTCGTATTTGGTGGAGCAGTGTAATGTGTGGGCAAGCTGGTTTGAACCCCGACTTGATTGAGTGGCTGACTGGATGACATCGTGTACATGTAAAAACTTTTGAAAAGCACATGTGTTTGTCTTTCTGCATCGCATATTCAACTAAGAGGCCGTCAGCTGAGATTCCCTCTGACAGTCTGTCTCTTCTCTTATGGACCCGCTTTTCTCTCCCTAGTGCGCCCCGCCCCTTTACAACACCTGCCCTATATACTCTCTCTCTCTCTCTCTCTCTCTCTCTCTCTCTCACACACACACACATACACACACTTTCTAGCGCTCTCTCTCTCTCTCCTTCTCTCTCTCTGCGGCTGGCTGGCTGGCCGGAGATCGAGTCAATCCTCATTGTTTGACCATGGCTTCCATGATCGAATCTGCTTGGACGGTAACACCTCTCTTCTTTTTTACTGCAATTTCAATCTGATAATCAGTGCTAACAATGTACTAGCCCTAGATTGTACTTGTTTCGCTTTTCGTTTAACCGCATTTTGATATGGATCTAACTAATGCACCGATTTTGAGAATCTGTCTGTTTGTGCAAGCGGATTTGCATTAGTTTGCTGCATGAGTGGCACAGCATTGTTTCTATCGTTAATCTTCATGCGGAATGAATAATTTCTCCATGCATGATTTGGTTGTTCGGTTGTTGGACTGAAGCACCAATTGTTCTCTGTATTTCTCTATTTTTTAGTAAGGTTTTTTATTTTACTGCAGTTGATTGTTGAAGATATAACTGCAATGTACAAATATGATCGAGATTTTGTTGACTTATAGGCGTTTTCATATAGGCAATGCAACTTTAGGGGAGAAAGTAAGCAAGATTAATTTGCATTAAGAGACAATAAGGAACACGTGCTGGACTAGTGGCACACATAATTAACAACTGAACGTTGTGCAGTGAGTGAGCGCTATAGAGCACAAAGATATGTATCAGTACCCAGTTTGAAGCAGTTGGAGCTCAAACACCGATGATTTGATAATTTTGTAGTTATTAGGTTATAAGACCCGCTGAAGTGGGCTCAAGGGAAGGTGGAATGATATAATTCTGTTTGTTTTGGAACTGTGGAAATTGGAGCTAGATCGGGTGTAAAAGCATGAAGTAGTAGCTGAAATCCCCCTGGATGTGAATTAGGTT
The DNA here is from genome assembly GCF_000715075.1 of Nicotiana tabacum. Classification (NCBI taxonomy): domain Eukaryota; kingdom Viridiplantae; phylum Streptophyta; class Magnoliopsida; order Solanales; family Solanaceae; genus Nicotiana; species Nicotiana tabacum. The sequence continues at coordinate 109,692,328 of NC_134087.1, read as the reverse complement.
AATTGGGATATAACGAGTGAAATATACCTAGGAAGTTAACGATAAACCATCTCATGGAGTTAAGTTTATGGAACTTAGTAATTTGCCAAGGAGGCTTTTGGGGTAGTTAACCACACATACCAGTTTTGAAGGTTGGAGATGGATAGTTAAATTTTGGTCTGACTATCGGCCTGGAAATATCCCACTTATTGAGGAATTCCCAAACTTCTAGTTTGCATTCATAACCTGAAATTCTGGAGGCTGTATAATGATCACGAGCTTGACAAGGCTCGAGCTAAAGCTTGCAATCTTGACAATGTAAATCGAATCTTAGCAAGGTTAAACTTTTTCAATTCTTACGTCCAAAAGCTGATTCTCTAGTATGGAAATGTACCAAGATTGGAACACAACACCCAAGTCTTACTATCAAATTCTTACTACCAAAAAAAAGGAATTGGAAAAAAAATCCCTGGATTCCTGGAATGCTATATAGAGAACTATAGCTCCTCTGGATATCTCTTTTCTGCATGGAGAGGGACAGCACTATATGTAGCAATACGATGAATAAAACATTAGGGGAAGAACTTGAATAGGCTCCATCGTCTAGAAGTCTGCTAAAAAGTTCTGGGGAACTACTATGTTATGCATTATGTGGGATTTGTGGAATTAGAGGAATGACTGCGGTTTCGAAGGGAAATCAAGAACAGTGAATTCTGTCAAAATTTAGATGCCTTATCAACTTCTTTTTTTTTTTTTTTGGGATAACCAAGAATTTTCTGGGTATTTGGCTAGGTTCAAAACTCAGGGGAGTATGGGTCCAGCCTCTACCCTGCTCCCACTTATATACTAGGCTGTAGTCAGTGGCAGAGCTCGAACTGATGACGTGCAGTGACACCACATCCCACATTGTACTTCATTATCACTTAACAAAGCCCTGGTTGGGGTGGGGGGAAGTTTGGGTGAAGATGTTAATGAAATTTGATAGATTTATGAATTTTTTGAGATCCCCAGAGCTGTAACTCGTTGTACAGATACATAGCACTGACTTGGTGTTCTTTTATGAAAAAATACCCTTATTTATAATAAATGTTATAATAATCTAGATATCACGTTACGGTATGTGGCATGGTGTGACTTGTCAGGCTAGTGTACTATCTGCGCTCCATGTAAACCCACACCAGTCAATACAGCCGACACAAAGAAATCTGGACTAATGTCTTAGTTCAAATAGTCCTCGTTGGTGTTTGAAGAGTCGTCATGAGCTGTCTTGAGGTTTAGAGAAGGAGAGAGAACTTTTTGTTTTTTGATGAGGTAAATTAGAGGAGGGAGAGAGAGAGAGAGCTAGACACGTTGACTTGGTTTGGGGCAAAAGAAAAAAGCAGGGTGAAGAAACGGGGTGTTAAACTACAACTATCTAAGCCTTGTTAGGTGTTTTTCTTTACTCTTTTCCTTTCTTTTCCATTTCCTGGACCACTTCTCGTAGTAATGTTTGATACTAGCACAGCCTAACATAAAAAGACATTTTGAAGGTTAAAGTTCATTTTTCTTGGTTACGAAATAACTATGGATTTACGTGCAGCGGCTGCTTCCGTATTTGCTCGTTATGTAGTGCTGAACTTGAAAAAAATACCATAGTCAAGTTTGCAGTTTGGTGTTGCTCTGTTTCCAATTAAGTGAAATTCAAGTGTCTGTTTTGCATCATTATATAGTAATTATAAAGTGCAAAATACCTAAGCCACTTGTTTTTCTTTTTGATGTTTCAGTATCTGATTACAAATTTTAGCGACTTTCAATTGGCTTGTCTTGGAAGTTTCTTTCTTCATGAAAGTGTCTTCTTCTTGTCTGGACTTCCTTTCATTCTTCTCGAAAGGGCGGGATGGTTGAGCAAATACAAGATTCAGGTATCACCTTTTTACTCTATTAAGTGTCAAATTCGTTATCTGTCTTCATTAAACATTCTCAAGCTGTCTTAGTGTCAATTTTGTGCTGTCTCCACAAAAATGTGTATCTGTTTTTCTTTCAAAATCCATTAAGGTCTTCAGTTTAACTATTTTCTTCTGCCTCACACCCCCCTCCCCCCCCCCCTCCCTTTCAGATTTCTTATTAAGATGCTTTGAGCAGGACAGATCTTAAATAAGATGGAAATTTCTCTTAAATTGATTAATTTTTAGACTGCAAAATATCTTTCTTGTTCATGCATATCATAATATGTCTAACATAATGAGACTGGCCTTTTTCGCCAAAGGTCAAGTAGATAGCAGGTAGCGCTTCAGAAAGGAGATTATCGGTTTTACCTAGAAAGTTGCCACTTCCCATTTGTTGTATGACAAACAAACTTTATTTGTCAGTTTTTGCTGTTCTTCCTACACAAAAAGACATCAACCACGTTATATTTTCTATCAACAATTAACAACAATAACAACAACAAACCCAGTATCATCCCACAAGTGGGATCTAGGGAGGTAGTGAGTATGTAGACCTTACCCCTACAGTTTCCAGTAGACCTTCGTAGACCGTCAATTATTTCTGACATACATCCAAATTCCTCATAAATCAGACTTTTGTTAACGTTCATAGAGGGCTTTTCGCTTGTTTCTTTCTTTTATCTTTTCTCTTACATTAGAAGCTGGTTCTGCTGTTTCCAAAGCTAATAGTTAAAATGTCCTTCTCAGATGGATTGAGTGTACTGTTTTGATCTTATCTTACTGAATTTCAATAATAGGGTTCCTGACCTCTCATTTTCTGCAGACAAAAAATAATAGCCCAGCAGCTCAGGAGAAATGCATCACTCGCCTGCTGCTGTATCATTTCTGTGTTAATCTCCCACTTATGATGGCATCATATCCGGTCTTTAGATTAATGGGGATGCGAAGTACTCTCCCGTTGCCGTCCTGGTACTTTCAGGTTCTTTATGTACTAAAGCCTAGCAATGACATACTTGTATATGATTATCTCAAAGTTTGGTGATGGTGACAGATACACGATTTTATCAGCCGCAAATATTGTTTCTTTTGTCTTCTAACCTTTTTTCTTTTTCTGTTTGTGTTCTTTGGGTGGGCGTGGGGGTGTGGAAGGTGTTGCTTGGTTGTTTGTTGATGTCTTGGGACTGAATTGCAAATATTTTGCTTCTGCAGGAAAGTGATCTCAACACAAGTATTCTTCTACTTTATCCTAGAGGATTTTGTATTCTATTGGGGACATAGGATATTACATACTAAATGGCTCTACAAGCATGTCCACAGCGTCCATCACGAGTCAGTGAAGAGTAGTGTTTTTGAATCAATATTTTGATTTGTGTTTTTTCTGTCCATTCATTTAAAACTGGTGCTTGTTTCATTCACAGGTATGCAACACCATTTGGATTGACTTCTGAATATGCTCACCCTGCTGAAATTCTCTTCCTTGGATTTGCTACAATAGTGGGTCCAGCCATCACTGGGCCCCATTTGATAACATTATGGTTGTGGATGGTGCTTAGAGTCCTTGAGACAGTTGAGGCACACTGTGGTTACCATTTCCCTTGGAGCCTCTCAAACTTCCTGCCATTATATGGAGGGTCTGTGCAGATATTACTCTTAGAATAGCTGTTATATTTTTCTACATTTTCCAATGATGTTTGAAACTGCTCCCTTTGGTTCCCAGCGCTGATTTTCATGACTATCATCACCGGCTGCTCTATACGAAGTCTGGAAACTATTCATCAACGTTTGTTTACATGGACTGGTAATTTTCTACTACTCCTATAATTTAACAATGAGAAAATCGATTTCTTCTTTGATATGCTAAAATGCTAAAGATCATGTTCTGTGGTGGTGTTGAATATATAGCAAAACCAAATTTCTATTTTCTTAGCAGAATTAGGTACATTTACCTCACTTTAGGAGGCTGATCTTTGCTGTCACACAACCCCTCCATAAAAAAGATGAAAAGAAGAAGAAATATATAACAAAAATGGAAGACTGGCAAAATATGGCGGTGTGTTAATTTTCTTAGTGCGGTTTCTCCTTTCTTCTACTTTCTACTTGCTGCTGCTCCAAGTGGAGCAAGCCCTTTAAGGGAGACTATGATTGTTTCTGAAGTAACAGTCATACAGTGTGCCTACAAAACATGACATACTGCTAACTCAAAATCTTATTTAAATCAAAGGGTTTATAAATCATAGTTCATTGCTTGGTATCTTATTTGGGAAGAAGTGAAAAGGAAGTTGTTTCACTTTCGACCAAATGGTCAAAAATGTTTTCATCGCATTGTAAGTTTGTACAGTAATTTCTCTTGGTTAGTAAATTCTAAACCAGTTTGGTTTAATTCCACACTGAGCTTAAGCTTGCGCATCCAATTTTGGCCTTTGTACGATCTTCTGCAGCAGTTGCATCAGTTGACCTTTTCTCCTCATGAAAGCAGAGGGGCAATGCCTCAAATTGGATTGGCCTCAGATATTTTGATTCTAAAGTTCTAAAATCAGACTTTCTTAATTGGAATTGGTTTACATGTTGAGATATGAATCTGTCAAAATGTGATTCTTGTGCACCATAAGCGAAGATTTTGTAACTTCAAAATAAAATAGCTGAGTGGGTCTCTGGAAATAGAGTTGTCAGGCTTGGCAATCGTGAAGCAGCACTTGATTACCTTGTGCATTCAGAGCAAAATATAAATCTGTTTTGCAGTTTCAGTTTCTTGAATCCAAAGAGAGCAGATTGTTTAGTGTTGACAGAAATGTGTCCCACTAGGCTAAAAAAAGTATCTTAGAGCCGCTTAATTCTATTAGGAGTTGGCATGAATATGAAGCCTCGGGAAATAAGAGATCGGAAGTTTATGATATCAATTTCCATGCTCTTTGTTTATTTTTTTTCCAATTATAAGCTGCTAATGCTTCCATACTCCTCTAACGTGTTGACTGCTAATCTATCTCAGTGATAGTATCTAGTAAATTTTTGAAAGTGTTTATTTTTATTTTTGTTGCCTGAAAAATTGAACAAAAAATATTTTTTGTTATTGTGAATGATTTGATGGATCTCTTTCTTTTGTTAGGTTATTTGGTACCGACAAGGGTTACAGAAGATTGAAGGAGCTGAAGAATGATGCATGTGAAATTGAGGGAAAAGAAATGTAAAGCGACGAGAAAAGGGTAAGCTTTGGCTGGTCTGTCATCACAAGATGGGTTTCTGGTACAAGAGCATTTTGTTGATAGCTTGTCATCTTTTGTGCTTGTGTTCAATTGTGGTTTTGACTAACATTGTGTCTTCTGTAGTATCAGTTAGAACTTAGAAGCTTGTCTTGGAGAATTTTCTCCTTGCAAACGTGCCTGCCTTCATTTGGCCCTTTACATGATTGAAGTTCCATTCTTTACCATGTTTGAGATGCTACTTCTCATTGATGGACCTATTTTATTGAAACCGACTTAATCTGAATTTTTGATCTCTATTCTCTAATACAATGCCCGCAATTGATTAATAGACTGATCCCTGGAGTTGTCAAAACAAATTGTTTAATGTCCATAGAAAAAGTTGCTAGGCATTTTAATATTATTACTATTTGGATTCCTATGAAGTACAGTAATTTTTCTTTGCTATATATGTATTTCCTATGAAGTATAGTTTTGAGTTGGCAGGAAGCTGAGGCAAAAATATATGTATTTCCTGCTTTCCTAGTTAATATGGAAACATAAAGCTGACAAGTCAGAAATCTTGAGCTGCACTTCCAATCATTATGATTTGGTTTGCTTGTCCTGCAACAACTTTATTAAACATTATTTTGAAGTAGGTTTTGCATTTCCAAGTTTAGTAATTTCACCAGTATTTTCAGGGCAAGAAAGGGCGAGTAGTTCAAAATTTCTGAACTCAAATGAAAAAAGAAGGATGAGAGTTACAGCTTGTTAGTCTTGACAGTTAAACCTCCCGCCAGTTAAGTGTAGGATTCTAATTCGACTGAAGGTCATCCGTTATTTACTGTCACAACAAAAAGTGATTACTAATTTTTATGGATAAGTGCCATTGAGTTTTTCCCTTCTCTCATTCTCTTGTTTTTCTTTACCATGTAAGGCGAAGGGCTGATATACATGAGCTACTGCCGGTGTACATTCGAAAACTAGTCTCCTCAGTAACTAGAAAACCAAAAATCACACGGTATCAATTGATAAATTAATGTTTAGCAGAGGTACGCATATTCAACTGTCTTACCATCTCAAAAAAATATGTGGTATATAGCCAACAGATAAAAAAATAAAAAAGGAAAAAGGAAAGAGCTTAAAAAGGGTTGTGAAGGTAAACTTGTGATAGCTGAGTGTCATAGGTTTATAAATTCATTACTTTAAAAATGTAAGCTTTATGAGTTTGACCTTTAATGTTCTTAGTATTGAACTCATATTTTTAAAGTTAATATATATAATTTTCTGACAATTTTAATGGTTTTTTATATATAAGAATTTAATTTTTAAGAGTTTTAATATTGAACTCGTTGTATTTTTAAAGATGAATTTATATATATAATTTTCTTACCATTTCAATGGCTTTTTACATGTAAGTTTATGCTTTATGTTAAAAAATATTGGATTCAAATGAAATCGCTATTCTTACTCTGCATCCACCTCTGCTACGTATAGTGCATGAGTGGACACGTGTAGCGAAAAAGATAAGTTCACTTTGCCGGGCGTAAAGAAAGCAGATTATGTAATATTCCTGATATCATATAAAAGAATTTCATACTGCTGCCAAGTGGAAGTACTTAGAGACTGCAGTTGCTGAGATTTTTGTGCAGAGAGTTATTCTTTGGGACAACAAATTTGGACCTTTATTTTGCAATTATCTGGAGGCGGAGGTGCATCCATTTTTCGTTTTTTTTTAATGTTATTTTTAAAGTTCAATCTTTGACGGGAAAAAGGAACTTACAGCTGTAATGTTAGAGGGTTAATCAAACAAATAACTGATTAGTTACCCAAAAGGATGGGTGGAGCGAATGACATTAAATTGTTACAAAATTTATCCAAATAAAGACTCACATATATCTCGCGCGTGGCGGAAAATCAATTAGTTTTGCCTTCAAGCCTATTTTTTATGCGCACTGGGAGAAATTAAAAAATAGCCAAATTTACAAGTGGTCATTCAAAAATAGCCACAGTTTCAAAAGTAACTAAAATTTAGTCACTTTTCATGTAAAGATAAATTTGAATGAAAACACTGTTCAAAATCTGAAAAAATACTACATCATAATATACTGGAGTTCCAGTATAAACTCCAGCATATTATGCTGGAACTCCAGTCTAATATATTGGAGTTCCAGTATAATATACCAGTCTAGCATAATATACTGGAGTTTGGAGCACCGGTGCTCCAGTCTCCAGTATATTATACTGGAACCAACAAAGTATACCGATCCAGCATAATATGTTGGAAGTTCATACACAGGTGCACCGAAATCCAGTATATTTATTAGAAGCCATGGCCAAAGAGATAAGAAAGTTGGCCTTAGCCAATGTCCAGAGCCAACCGTCACCAGTTTGTGATTTATGTGAAATGGGTCATCCAACGCATGAGTGTCAGGCCTTAGCTGCAGATGAAGTGGTCAATACTATATGAAACTTTGATAGAGGCAACTACTAGAGTGGTAATAATTTCAATTCTATGGGTCAGAGGCACCCAGGATTTTCTTAGAATTCACCAAGTGGTAGCCTGAACTCATGGCAGCAAAATAACTCTAGACCCCAGGGACAAGGAGCTCCAGGCTTTCAAAATCAGTAGAGGCAGCAATATCAGCCTCTACAGTATAATCAGTCTATCATGGAATATCTAATGAAGGCTTTCATTATCAAGACAGATGAGATGCTTGAAACTTATGGATCAGCTATACAAGAACATAATGCAACTATCAAAGAACTAGGCATGCCTTTTCGAAACCTGGAAGGACAGGTGAGGAAACTAGCTACTCTATTGTCTGAGAGGGTTATAGGAACTCTCCCTGCTGATACTGAAAGAAATCCGAAAGAGACAATAAATGTAGTATCATTGAGGAGTGGGCACAAATTGGAGGATCCCATAGGAAAGCAAACAGATAAGCCGATTGAAAGACATGTCGAGATTGTGGAAGAACAAAAAAATGATGATAGTCAAAAAGGTGCAAGGATGGTAGATGAGGATTTGAAGAAGAAGGTGAAGATTAGATCTTAGAGAAAGAAGAAAAATGATAATGCAACAAATAATGAGACTAAAGAGAGCAAATACATGCCTGCTCTACCTTTTCCCCAGAAGCAACAAAGAGAGAAGTTAGACAAACAATTCAGACACTTTTTAGAAATGTTCAAGCATGTGCATGTGAATATACCTTTCACAAAGGTACTTTCACAGATGCTAGCTTATGCTAAATTGATGAAGCAGATATTGTCCAAGAAGCAGAAAGTGGAAGAGACATCGGTTGTCAAGCTGACATAGAATTGTAGTTCCATTTTGCAAAATAAGCTCCATAAAAAATGTGGAGATCCAGGGAGTTTACTATACCTTGCTCTTTAGGAAGTACTAAATTTCAAAAATCTTTATGTGATTCAAGTGCTTTTATTAATCTTATGCCTTTGTCTATTTTCAGAAAATTAGAGGGAGAGATTATAGAGATCAGGTCGATACCTGTGTCCTTGCAGCTGGCGGATTAGACCAGAATCATACCTTAAGGAATCGTGGAAGATGTGCTGGTTCGGGTAGACAAATTTGTGTTCTCGGTGGACTTCATTGTGGTAAACATGGAGGAGAATAGGGAGGTCCCATTGATTTTAGGAAGACCCTTCTTGGCTATGGGCAAAGTAATTTTGGATATTTAGGAAAGGGTGCTCATGCTTAGAGTGGGGGATGAAAGGCCGATCTTCAAAATGGAAGGAGAAAGGGGGGCCCTGAAAGAGCAAATTGGAAAGAATGAAACTGATAAGTGTAGGGTGTATCCAAAGAAGATGAAAAAGAAGCTCTCATCATGGATATGTGCACTCAGTCGGGCGTGCAAAGGAGATTTCGACTTCGATTCAGACCCCGACTAAATAAATCAGGAAAGTTTCCTTTACCTCTTGTCGCGCCCCGTTTTCTCGCGAAAGCAAGTTTCGACGTGTGACTCAGCACTTAATGATTTTTAAGGTGTGTTAGGGAAACTATTTGCAAATAACTCTGTTTGACTAGTAAACGCCACCAAAGATTGGGTAAGGGCTCAAATTACCTCAAAGAGAAGGTGTTAGACACTCATCGAGGTCCGTAACTGTGGGTCCCGACCAAAATTTAGACTATGTGGATTATGTAATTAGGCTAGGTGATCAAACAAAAAAAAATATATATAAAAAAAGTCATAGAGTCTTCTTATAGCACATGAGAATTGGTACAAATCCTTAATGGTTACAAGGGTATAAATACAAGTAAAGGAAAGAAAAGGGGGGGGGGGAATCCAACGGTTTTTAGCCTAAAAATTATCCCATGCAACATAAATAATACTTCGCAAACTCCCTTAAGATAGGTGATTGCTCATATTATTTAGCGGGCACAAACTATCATCTACTGCTATCCAATTACTATGTTGAATTTGTTACTTGAAGGCGCTCTAATTCAATTCTAAATTGTATCCTATGCGTGCTCTACCCGTCCCATGCCTATGGTCCAGGAGGATTTGGACCTCTATTTGGATGGTTCTAGACTTACTTAGGTTTCTCAAAAATGATAAAACTAAGCGACATGCAAAACAGATAGGATTTCACGTAAAGACAATTAAAGGTCCCAGTTAACCTCCACACATAACAACAAAAGCACGCAAGCAAATTTTTATATTACATAGTAGACAATTTCAGAATTAAGGCATATTATAGTCATGAGTCCTATAGGCATATATCCTAGATGATTTTTTTTAGCAATGCACAAGCAACAGATTTGCAGATTACAAACCTATAGGCATGATCTCTAGATTATTTGCACACTGAGGCAGTAAAACAATCCAGTATCATGAATTACCAATGCTGATTTTATAGACATGTCTCTTAGGTAGGTGACAGTGTCCTAGAGGCAGGATATTTAGTAATTGATTATTGAAATTGATTTTATAGCTTTACCTCTATAGGCATGCTATCTAAGCGAAGCAGTACAAACAATACGGAGCAGCTGGTTAAATTATCAATCTTTATAGCCATGGTATTGAGATTATCCAAAGGTATTGCCTGGTTGCATCCTATAGGCATATTATCTAAGAGTGCATAGAAGTAAGCATGCTAACAAATGAAACACCTAAGTTCTTACAAATATTCTGCCAGTGTGCGGGCATTAGGCAGGTTGAGCAGATGAAGTGTTTGAGTTTCCTATGGGCATGATATCTAAGTAAGTAAAAAATATTGCATTGCTGCACCCTACAGACATGTTATCTAGGAGTGCACAATAGTGGAAACAGGTACAACAAATACTTGAAATAACATATTTTGGCAAGTTAAGTGATGTTTGTGCGCGTAACTCCTATAGGTATGCTTTCTACACATGAAATTAAAAGCATGTAAAGCAAATAGCAGATAGACCACACAGATCCTATAGGCATGCTTTCTACCCATTTATGTGAGAATTAGAGTACCCTAACCCTTTTTGCTAATTTCCCCATTTATTTTGTTTATAAATTATTACAGGCCCAGAATAATGAATACAAGTGCAAATATTACATATTGAAAGACTACAGGCCCAATAAACAGATCAGGCCCAAAAGAGAAATTACACAACCCAGGGCCATATGAGAACTCGTACCAGGATTAGAGGGAGAAACCATATATGGTAACCAATTGACAATCTAAAAGTCTATTGACAGTGATTGTATAAATATATCATCATTCTTTGAAGCTAAGGGAACAAAATTGGTCAAACAAGAGGGCTTGAACATATCAACTAGGTGGACAACAAGTTTGACATAGAAGAACTAACACCATGTTGAGCAATCATTCAACAAAGGAAAGGGTATAGCATACTGCACACAGTTACACACTAAGAGGGCTTAAGAAGCAAGTCTATTAAGTTAACAAGACAAACACACACATATGCTAAGTTTCCCGAAATCAAGTTTAGCACAAGATATTAACCAAAATTGGTCAGAAAAGGCTTTAAACAAGTGAGCCTTATTCAAAATAATTATAGTAAGAGGGATATACAATTTCACTTGAAGATTTCTAATATAGGAGCCTAACATGACCACAAGCAGTATAGCAACAAACTAATAGCATGGTCTACAACAAACCACAACAGTATCCTAACTCATGAGAATATATATCACTTAAGGGGAATAAGATAGGCAAACATAATTGTTACGCCCCATAATATTACGTCGATATTACGTCCCGTAATATTATATTATGATTATGTTACGTCTTGCAGTATTTTATTACGAGGACGTTACGCCTTGCGGTATTACATTACGATGATGTTATGGTTTGCAGTATTAAATTACGATGATGTTTCACCCTATAGTATTGTACGTTGAATTTGTCAGAAGGTAATTGACATCAGTCTAAGGAAAAGATTATTTGGAGATTATAAGAATTATGCTATTTCAAATAAGTAATGAGTAAATTCGTGAAAGTGAGAGGATTAGCAAATCGAAGAAAATGAATTTTGTCAAAGTTCGATATTTTGGGATAAAATACGGTCCGAGCTATAATACCCGATATATATGGACTAGTGCCATACAAGGTACTACATGATCATAATAGTAAGTTATATAAAGTGTGTTAAAAGTAAGTAGTATTTTAAGTAATTTGAGATAATCCTTAATTATGTGAATTATTGGGTAATGGAGGAATTAACTAGTTAATTAATAATAATTTAGTTGAGTAATTAAAAGTCTTGGTAAGGGTAATAAGGCAAGAACGTGGCAGCAAGTATAGCTCCAAATTGTGACTCTTAATCACAATTGCTAGGTGGCTAAATTGGAGGAATTTTGGTGGCCAAAGTCTTACAAGAGTGGGGCCCACAACCCCAATATTAAAAGACTTTTCCATATGCTTAGTTTATACATATACTTGCTTGCTAACAGATGAGTCTTAAAGAATTTGTTATCAAGGAATTTACTAACAGATGAATCTTAAAGAATTTGTTATCAAGGAATTTGCTAACAGATGAGTCTTAAAAAGTTTGTTATCAAGGAATTTGCTAACGGATGAGTCTTAAAGAATTTGTTATCAAGGAATTTTCTAAGGGATGAAAGATGAGTATCAAAGAATTTTCTTACAGATGAGAAAGCATCAAGAAAATATCATGTTCTTCAATAAGTAACGTTAGTTACTTCAAACAATTCTTGTGAGATTGTGTCTACAAAGTGAGATTTTGCAATTTTAAGGAGTATGGTGCAATCTTTCTTAACAATATCACACGGATTTTTCCCTACTTCGATCTCGCCGTTATGTGTTCTTCGCAAAAGACGTGTGTTAGAGGGATTGTTAAGAGGATTGACTCAGGTATGTTAAGGCTATCCCTTCTTTCTTTTGCCATGATCCATACGATGCAAACGAAACGTGCAAATGCACAACTTTCATAAATAACTCTATTCATAGAAATGCTAGAGATGCTTATGTTCTTGATTCTCCATGTGTCATATTATTCTATCATCTGTCCATGGATCTCAGAAAAATACGAAGTTGAAATTTTTTTACTTCATGATATTATTCAAAGGCATAATGGTCTTATGACACTCCAAGAGATTTTATTGACGTACTTCTCATGCATTGCAATCATGTATATTGACCCATGATCAGATGGTATTATATACGTGTATATATGTATATTATATGTATATGGGATATGGTAAAAGGTTACGTCATTATATACACACCACCACCTAATCAGCTGGTATATGTTGATGATTTTCCCATAGTGGCCGAGATGATGTGATGGGATGCCCTCAGAGGCTTGAAGATGTTATGAACGCATATACCCATGCATGGTATGACATTTACATGTATATGCATGACATTATAATATTAAATGATTCACAAAGTTATTCAGATATACATGTTGAGTCTTTTACTCTATTTTTCTCTCATGTCTACTAGTTACTAATTTTCATTCCTTACATACTCGGTACATTATTTGTACTGATATCCCTTTGCTTGGGGACGCTGCGTTTCATGACCGCAGATCCTTATAGACATGTCAAGAGTCCTGTAAGTAGGCTATCAGCTCAGCGGAAGGTGTTGGTGCGATCCATTTGCTTTGGAGTTGCTTCTTTGGTTAGTATGACTAGTAAATGTATTGATTGGTATGGCGGGACCCTGTCCCGACCTTTATGATATTATGTATTCTTAGAGGCTTGTAGATAGATGTCATGCATATGGATACTTGTATGGCCTTGTCGGCCTATGTTTCGTGTATGTACAGAATCATGCCGGCCTTATAGGCTCGTATTACATATGTATAAGTTTGTATTCACTCATGCTTTACTCCAGTTTATTTACCTATGATAGAATGATATGAAAGATACGTTATGTTGATACTCGGTTGAGTAAGGTACCGGGTGCCCGTCGCGACCCATCGGTTTAGGGCGTGGCAAAAGTGGTATCAGAGCAGTTTTGTCCTAGGGAGTCTACAAGCCGTGCCTAGTAAAGTCTTGTTTATGGGTGTGTTATTCACCACACTTATAAGAGAAGGCTAAAGGGCATTTAGGACTATCACTCTTTCTTCTCACTCTAGATAGTGTGGTAGAGCTCAATTCTAAGAATTCTATATACGGTAGAATCGGAGGGTCCTATTTTCGGTCATACGACGCTTCGTAAGCACGTTTCCAAAAGCTCAAGGCTATGGTCGAGATTCACACCCGAGGGTCTACCGATGTCTAACCTCGGGCCAATGCAGATCGATAGCTATGGTGAAAGAGTGGGAAGTTCTCAAGGCATACAACTAAAAGCTGACCTAGTCTATTTGGCTAGTTTAAGCCCGTATCGTGGCATTAAATAGCTGTACCAACCATGTATCTTGGTAATAAATGTATTTGTACTATGTTGGGATTCCCTTTCATATATAAAGGTGATCCTTGTCATTTTGTAAGGTCTGATACTCAATATTAAATACACAAGAATATTCTCTACACTCTAACATATTCTCTTGATCTCATTACTTCTATTTATTACTTATATTCATTGTGTTATATTTACTGTTCATCATTTATTGCTCATTATTGGTCATAAAAGTCTTCCATCAAAGCTATCATAACTGTTAATCCTCTATCTATTGACCTCGACCGGGCGTCCGATTCGACTTTGAGGCCCCCGTACGCAAGCTCGAGGCCCCCCGTACGCAAGCTCGAGGCCCCGATCTCCAGCCATTTGGTCTGAGTATTACACTATCCATAGGCTGTTATCTCGTTTTCTAATCTCTTACTTAGTATCTATTGCCTAACAACTAGCATAAAAATAGATCACATATTTTTAGAACCAGAAAATCAAATCTAATTGTATTTACCATTTTCGAGGTAAACAGTTTGGTGCCCACCGTGGGGCTAAAAAAAACAGTGATTATTTTCTTGCTGTTTTACTACATAACGCAAGTTACCTTTCACACTTTTTCTTGTCCAAGATCTTTGATTTCAGGTCAAAATGTCTAACTTAGTAAACGCACGTGAAAACAACAATCTTGAGGACCATGGAGAGAATGGTGTGGATGTTCCAGGTGTTGGTGTACCACCAAGAAACCCTGAGAATGCACCAGAACCAATTTCCGTGGACTTGGTCTCGCGCAACGCTCAACACGTCGAAATAAGCTCCCATACCAACAAGAGCATACACCAGGAGGATCAACAAGAAGCTCAAAAAACCCCAGCTCAGGAAGAACAAGGGGTTAGCCTTCACGTCATCTTCAAAATGTTAAAAGCACAACAGTTGGCAATTGCTCAGCTACAAAGTCACCAAAAGACTCCCAGCACGGTAGCTCGGGAAAGGGCCCCCCGAGCCGAGCAGGCACCAGAAAGATCAAGCAACAATGGGTTGATAGCCGACCCCACCATCATAAAGATGATCGAGGACCTCACAAAGGGGATCGAGTTGGGTGAGAAGAAGATAGAAACCAACGACAAGAAGGTAGAGACCTACAATTCTAGGGTCGATCAAATTTCGAGCGCACCCCCGATTATGAAAGGTGTAGATTCGAAGAAGTTTGTACAAAAGCCATTCCCACGGGAAGCAGTCCCAAAACCTATTCCAAAGAAGTTCAGAATGCCCGACCTTCCGAAGTACAATGGAACCTCGGACCCCAATGAGCACGTCACTGCTTACACTTGTGTAGTGAATGGCAACGACCTAAAGGATGACGAGATCGAGTCCGTCCTACTGAAAAAGTTTGGAGAGATGCTTTAAAAAGGGGAAATGATGTGGTATCACAACCTGGCCTCAAACTCGATAGATTCATTTGCCATGCTGGCAGATTCTTTCATAAAGGCACATGCTGGTGCCATCAAAGTAGCTACAAGGAAATCCGACGTCTTTATAATCAAGCAAAGGGAGAACGAGATGCTGTGAGAGTTCGTATCTCTCTTTCAAATAGAACGAATGGAACAATTGGAACGAATGGAACTACCACCGGTCTCCGATGATTGGGCAGTGCAGGCCTTCACTCAAGGTTTGAACGAGCGAAGCTCGGTAGCTTCGAAGCAGCTGAAGCAGAACTTAGTCAAATATCTCGCCGTGACTTGGTCGGACGTCCACAATCGATACCAATCAAAGATCAAGGTCGAAGATGACCAACTAGGAGCCCTCTCGGGCTCGGTATATCTTAGCAGGCTTTTGGCAAAGGAGTCGAAGCCGAATAAAGAGAGATACCAACCATACACCGAAGATAGAAGAAATGCCCCAAGGTGCAACATACCCTGCAATGACCGGAGGATGGATCGAGGCCAGAATCCTCGGGGACTTGTTAGAAGAGCTGGATTCGATAGGCACACAGGGCCAACGGAGGCGCCCCGCTTGTCGGAATACAACTTCAATGTTGATGTTTCAAACATCGTATTCTCCATCAGTAAAATTAGAGACACTAGTTGGCCAAGGCTTGTACAATCAGATCCTTCACAAATAAACCATAACTTAGTGTGTGAATTTCACAACACGCACGACCACATGACTGAGGATTGCCGACAACTCCAAGAAGAAGTAGCCCGACTACTCAACAAAGGTCACCTCTGAGAAATCCTCAGCGACCGGGCCAAAAATCAATTCCAGGAAAGAGAGGGAACCAAGAAGAATGAAACAAATGAGCCACAACATGTCATCCACATGATCTTTTAGGAGGCATCGATGCTCCATAAGAACCCATGCTCAGAAGAACAATAATATCCATCACCAGAGAAAAGCGAACTCAAGGTTACATACCCGAGGACGCTCTCACATTAAGTGACAAGGACATCGATACCTTGTCTCAGCCTCACAATGACACACTGGTAATCTCTTTCCTTGTAAATACATTTCAAATTAAACATGTACTTGTGAATCCCTGGTAGCTCAGCCAATATTATCAGGTCGAGGGTGGTAGAGCAGCTCAGACAGCTTGACCAAATCATGTCCTCTTCTCGAGTCCTCAATGGGTTCAACATGGCGAGCGAAACAACAAAAGGGGAAATCACCCTCCTAGTAAACGTGGGCGGTACAACCTAAAATGCCAAATTCCATGTCATCGTAGGAGACATGAGGTACAATGCCTTGTTCGGGAGGCCATGGATACACTTCATGAGAGCAGTACCATCCACCCTCCATCAAATGATGAAATTCCCGACAAAGGATGGGGTAAAAACCATATACGGGGAGCAGCATGCGGCAAAAGAGATGTTTGCGGTGCACGATGTGGCACCAACACCAATACCTCCACCATAGAAGGACCCGATGGATAAGAAAACAGTAAGATAGCGATAACAAGCTACATTCTCGGCTACGCCTGACTAAATAAAATGAAGGACCGTACCGAGTCCTCATAACAAATGATTGAATCACATCGAGGTCCGAAGCACCATCAACACTAAGGTATGGTCATCTCCCTTTTACATTTACAATTTATACTAACCTGAATGCAAGTATCCAATCAAAACAGCCGAAGCGCTTTCCAGCTCGAAGGCCTTAGGTTCCAAAATCATACGTTGCAATCTTTTCCTTCGACCGGGTTTTTATCCCAAGAATGGTTTTAGCGGCAAGGTTTTTAACAAGGAAACATCTATATGCTATCTAAGGAAGACTCAACAAGTATTTAAGGCTTCTTTTTCAATCAACCGCGAAAACTGGGGGGCATCCCCCTGGAAGGTCACCTCCTCGGAGAAGCCAAGATGTGCTGAGCGGGGTCTCGATAGGAAAATGATGTACCGGGCAAACAGTCGAATGAACTGTGCCTGTATAGAATAACCGAGCCCTTACCAACAAAAACATGTATACTTGTACCAAGTAATCGAAGAATACTTTCCCCTCCATCAAAGCATTTCGCATCTCTAAGGAGTTCAACATTTTTTGCAAAAATGGCTCCATAGCCAAAAACGTCCGGAACACTCGGGGATTGGCATCAAAAACTCAAAGATAAGCCCTCAATGAGGCAGCGTTAAGATTACAAAAATGGTTCCAGAAGCCAAAAACGTCCCGACCACTCGGGGACTAGCGTAAGAAACTTAATGCCACAGGACCACCGGGTCGGAAACTCCGAACTTGTAAGCCCTCAATGAAGTAATACCAAGTTATCAAGGAATGGGTCCCGAGCCAAGAAACTTTTGATGACTCGGGGACTGCCGCCAATTGCCACCCCCATTGACTTATTCAAAAATCCCGAGGCCATAAGACCCTATGTGGGCAGCCTCAGTCTCGTAAGACCTATATAAGGCAACAACAATATTTGTAAGACCTCAAGCAAGGCATGAACCACACTTGTACCAAGTGACCAAAACTGTAAAACCTCAAGCAAGGCATGAACCACACTTGTACCAAGTGACCAAAACTGTAAGACCTCAAAGGCATGTAAAAATTTGTAAGCCCTTACAAAAGGCATAATCCCGATCTTAAAGTTAATGCTATATATCAAACTTGTAAGACCACTAATAAGGCATACCCTCGATATAGACGCCGAAACTACTGCACTCGGGAACTAAAAGGCTCCAGCCAAACACAATAACTACGGTCATAAGGCTGTACTAGCCAAACTAAAGCAACTCGGGGATGCCCGGTCGTCGCTATAAAATCACAGGCCTTTAATTACTTTGAAAATACTTAGAAAAGAATCAGTTAAATAGGCTACCCTCAACATAGGCAAAAGAGCTTCGACCATGTCAGCTCCAAACTATAGTCTTCGAGATACTCATCGACCGAGCCAAACCTCTCGAGGTGCTCGATCATCGCCACATAACGACTTACAATCGAGGTTTTTATCAAACCATCGAAGAGTCAGGCAAATATAATTTCAAAAGTCCTTAACGAGGGAAAAATAAAGCCTACTAGAGGTTGAACCGACCCAATGCATAAGAGCCATTGCCGCCAGCCTATACTGGAGGTCGTACCGATCCAATGTGTAAGAGCCACTGCCGCCAGCCCATACTAGAGGTCGTACCGACCCAATGTGTAAGAGCCACTGCCGCCGTCCCATATAAAAGGTCGTACCGACCAAACGCGTTAGAGCCTAAGGGCCAGCTTTAAATTCAAAAACTTAAGGGTCAAATGAGCTCGAGTCGAAACCTGACTCGGAGACTGAACCTAAAATAGTTAACTAAATATGCCTAAGAGCAAAAGCATAAGAGCTCAAAACGTTGGCTTATACTAAAAGGTCGTACCGACCAAGCACGTAAGAGCCTACGGGCCAGCCTAATGAGCCCCAGGGCCATACTATGAATGAGGATTCCTTTTAACTCGAAGACCAATTTATCTGGCTAACGACTGTCAAACATCAAGGCAAAGGGAAATGCACGAAAAATAAAACCGCGAGGATTCCTTTTATACATATATGTGAGAGAATACAATCTTCATTCACAAAGTTCTTTGAAAGCACTATACACAAAACAAGAAAGTAAAGGCCTAATCTACGCCCCCCTCGGGGACTATGGTCCGTTGGCCTCTTTCTCGCCATCTTCGGCATTAAAGAGAAGGAACTTAGCATCATATTCTTCCGCCTTCGCCTTCTTTATATATCCCGAGAGATCGAAGCCCTTGGCATGAATTTCCTCGAGGGTTTCGCTTCGAGATTTACACCTCACATACTCCTTATTCCTACTCTCCTCGTCGAGATCCCCCCTTAGCTCAGCACGAGCGTCGGCATCATCCTTCAAATAGACATCCACCTTCTTATCAGCCTTAGTTTGGATTACTTCGGCTTCAGCCCGGGTTTCCACGACTTCGATCTTCATCTTCAGCAGCTCAGGCTCAAGCCTTGAAATCATATCCGTTCGGACCAAGCTGTTCTCATGAGCATTGCAAAGTTGCACTTCGAGGGCGAAAGCCTTGGCCAAGGCATCTTTCTTAACCGATATCTGGGTGTCCACCTGAGCCTTTAGCTCATCACGCTCGCACTTGGCTTGACCAACTTTGCCTCTAAGGCATTCCAGGCCCTCCGTATTTTTCTGCAATTGAAGTAAACAAGACATTAGCCTCAGATAGTAGAAGGAGAAACACGTACTCCCTCGAAGCAAACATTATCTGCTCCTCGAGGTAGTTTTCGTAGTTTAGACTTCGACTCGCCTCATACCGCAAGTGTGCCAACTCGTTTTCCCTTTCATCTCAAAGAAGCATGAGGGATTTCTCTGCATCCACGGCTTCTCGCAACCTGGTCTCACGATGGATCAACTCGAACTTGATCTTGTTAAGAGCCTATGAAAGAGAAACTCTATAAGAGAGTAAGAATTACAAAACTATAAAATCAATACGAACGGCCAAAACTCACCTCAGCATAGAGCCACTGAGCTTCCTCAAAAGTTAAGGGCACATCTACTAGTCTGGCTCCATCTACCCCGGTAGAACCACCCCTGGTTGGGATACGATCGCTCGATATATGTGGACCCTGGCGTCGAATATCCCTCGAAGTGCCTTCAATGGGAGAAGAAACTAGAGGCAGAGAACCCTCGTTCCTCGAAGTACCTTCAACGGTAAAAGAAGACAGCAACGGGGGAGGGATAGTTTTTCTAAAACCATAAATCTCGGGTGCTAGGGGTTTGGTTAATACACCTTCTCTGAGCCTTTGGGCTGAACTCGTCTTGTTGTAATCACCGTTGCCCTACGAAGGCCCTTTCTGATTATTATTATTATTATTATTGTCCCTCGGCCCTAAAGCCGATGATCTTTCTTCCTCTCCTAGAGGGCACGATCTCGCCTCGAAGAACTCCACAATGCCTACGATGACGAAGTTAGTACGCGTAAAAAGAAAGTGCCTTTCAAAAAAGGAGAAAATCACATAGCATGTACCGTGGTGTTTTGCCTCCCATCTACCCTTAGACAAAGCTCGCCACTTACACTCATTATAAGTCGAGTGGGTCGCCAACCTCCCAGCCCAGTCTGTCAGATCGGGGAACTCGCATGACATCCATGAAATTGCTGCAGAAAGGGAAAGAAAGGCGCATTTACAGAGCCCACCTCTGCCATAAGCAAAACTACGAAGGCACAAGTGTACCACTTACGTGTGAAATTCCATTCCTCAGGAAAAGGAAGAAATTCCACAGGGATAGTAACAACAATCCGTATTTGGGTGAATGGCTCATCCATCCCCGATCCCCATCTTTTTCATCGTCAATAAGGAAAGGCGCGGTGGATCGGCATCGTAGGGTCAGCAGACCTCGATGGTGAAACGGCTGGTACAACCTGATAAGATGGCTAAGAGTGAATTCAAGCCTTGCTTCTTCCGCAAAGAACCTCATAATCAATACTATCCTCCAAAATGACGGATGAACCTGTACCAAGTTAACATGGTACTTTCGACATAAGTCAAGCATGACCCTATCAAGGGGGCCCATCGTAAAGGGGTACGTGTATATGTTCAGAAACCCCTCGGCATGATCCATGATAGTCTCTTCCGGGGAAGGTACCCGCAATACTACCTTCTCCCCCCATCCACAATCTTTCCTCACTAACTCAAGGTGCTCCTCTCATATTAAAGTAATAAACTTCGAGGCATACTCCCAATGACCCCGAGCATTGGGAGGTTTTTCTGACGGAAAGTCCCCCTCGAAACAAAATATCCAGAGGTTGGCTTGCATGGAACCAACGGTGCACCACCAACCAGGCAGGAACCAGAGGCGGAACTCCCTTCTCTTTGCTGAGTGGACCCTGGCGTAGCAACTATGACTGTGGTAAAACTAGGGAATTGGAGCGGGAATTTGAGCAAGGTATTCAAAGTTGAAATGGTAAGGACCTAACATCGGAAAGAAGAACTCTATAAAGTAGGATAACTACTCAGAATAGCTGAATCCTCAAAAGAGGGAAGACAACCCTATATATGGAACAAGCGCTGGTTATCCGCCTGCTTCGAAGGCCAATTAAAAATTCTGACTAAGCCATTTTTTCGCTTGGGGAAGATGTACCAGCGGGATTGCCTTGGTCGCTTCATAACCATGTCATGCAATTAACGCTGCCGTGCGACGCTTTGGGGATTAAAGGGCCCCGCATCATTACAAGCCTCGAGATGGTACCTGATCTCGAGGATTCTCCATAAAAAAAGAAGAAAGGCTCTAAGGAGCCATCAAAACCATTACAAGCCTCGAGATGGTACCTGATCTCGAAGACCTCTGTCAAGAAGAGTATATGCTCTAAGAAGCCATTAATATCATTACAAGCCTCGAGATAGTACCGGATCTCAAGGACCTCTATCAAGAAGAGGATATGCTCTAAGAAGCAATTAATATCATTACGAGCCTCGAGATGACACCTGATCTTGAGGACCTCTGTTAAGAAAAGGATATGCTCTAAGGAGCCATTAATATCATTATAAGCCTCGAGATGGTACCTGATCTCGAGGACCTCTGTCAAAAAGAAGATAAGCTGTAAAAACCTACTCATATGGGCTTGACCTCGAGGTGGTACCCTACCCCAAGGATTTCAGCTATGGCAAGTGCGGGTTATTTACCCAATCCTCTGGCCCTCGAGCTACCTAAGACAGAGCCAACTTTCACTCAAAAACTAACAATAAAGCCTTAGGGGTGTCTTCTGCCTTTAGATCAAGTTAAACGTTCTCTCGATCTCTTTAACCTAGGGGTTATCCGAATTCGAGCGTACCCTCATTTGGGGTCTATTTATAATGCCTTGAGGCTATCTTCACTCTCAGTTCAAGACGAGTTTTTAAGTCGCCCGTGCCCAAATGAACTTTCATCCGGGGACTATCTGTAGAAGCCTAAAGGCTATTTTTATTCACAGAAGCCCGAGTGAATTATCCCTCGAGGATCATCGACGGAGTCTAAAAGGCCCAGGTTTCAAAAATGAAGGCGTCACCTTCACTCAATTCGAAGTCGTCGGTCCAAACTATCCAAGTTTGTATCAAGTCAACCCGGGCTCGGTATTCAGACCAATCAGTAGAGTCATGCACTCAGATTCTTCATAAACGTAAGTAAAAGGAAGTCTGACATAAATCAGGTACAAAGTTAAAGAAACACTTTTTCATTAATAAATGATGATTACAAAAACCCACGAAGGGTCCTTACACATGATTACAAAAGCCCACGAAGGGTCCTTACACAGAAACAGAGAAGCCAAAGAAAAAAGAAAAAAATGTATATAACAACTACAAGCCTAATCTGCTTTCGGGGGTACATCCTTGGGGGCAGTGTCTTCGAGAACCATTCCCTTAGGGCATCCTCTCTATCTTCCAAATGGTATCATCAAGATTAAATAAGAAGCGGAAAACAATGAGGAAGAAGAATAAAAAGATGAGGAAAAAGCAGTAAAAGATGAAGAAGTGACTGGATGAAAAATCTGGCGAGTATGGGTCTCGCCAGCACTACTATTGTGAAGCCACTTCTTGAGAAGTTGCACTGGTGCGGGGTGCAACAGTTAGTAGATGGCACCACCTCACGCCATGGAAGCGAGACGCCAAACCGAGTAATTAGGGGAGATGAGTAGAAGTTCGTAGTCCGCATATTCTTTAATGCGAAGATAATTTGAGATTTCTCTCTCATTACCTCAGGCCAACAACAACAACAAATTAGTACTGTCGCACCCCCTTTTTCCTCCCCCTTTTTGACAGGGAGAGGTTCGGGTTTTGACATTTACGGGGTGTAATGACTCATTTTCTTGGGTATTTGAAAAGTCGCCACCTAACGGATTATGGTGCGTTAGGGCACCTAGAGCGATTAACTCTTGGGTTGGTTTGCATTACCAGAGATTAGGGTAAGGGCTCGAAGTAACCTCGAGGGGAAGGTGTTAGGAACCCTCTTAGTCCACAACTGTGGGTCCCAGACGAACTTAGATTCACAAATTAGTCCATTATAAGTAAACAGTTAAATCAAATAGGTTGCAAGTAAAGTACGTTAGAATAACTCAAGTAGTAAGATAAAGGTTTGAACAAGTTGTAAAACAAAGGTTTAAATAAAGAAAAGATTTGGTAAAGAGGGGTCCTAGGTTGGTTATCCTATATGATCACCCCATGCAATGTCCGGTAAACACTCCTCAATGAGGGGCTACACGTGGCATTAACGCGTAGTCATCATATCCCATGTCTACCCTTCCCATCCCCTTATTGGTCATGCAAAGCGAGTGTTTGGTCAACGATTCCTATTGCATGTTGCTACCCGTCCCTTCTTAATGGTCCTGGAGGGAGTTAGGACCTCTACCTATAGGTGGTTCTAGACGTACCCCTAAGGTTTTAAAAGGCAAAAATTCTAAGGTGACAGTCAAAAGCATTTAGGACTTTCACACATAATGGGAGAAATTAAGAGGCTCAGAGTTTCCTCCTCAAACAAACAGATAAGCAACATGACTCAAGCACAGTTAAGGTCTTTTATTATTCAATGTCCTAAAGCAGGATATCTAAGTGAATATGCAGAAACAGACAAACCCCTTTTTAGACTCAGAAGTTACACCCTAGTAGTTGCCTAGGGACTCTCTTTAAAAAGCCTGTTAAGATCAGAAAACATTAAGCGATAAAGACAGTTTCGGAGAATGCAGTTTTGAAAACGCCCTAAAGGCTTGCCTACATGCGAAGTAATGATGTCTATATTAATGCAGAAACAAATAGACTCCTTTAATACCTATAGGTATGATATCTAATGAGATTGAGACAGTTTGAAAGAACTTGTTTAAGAAAATGCTTAACACTTAATAAGACCAATTTAGAAATGAACTAGGTGTAATCAAGTTGATTTATTAGACTAAATTAGATTAACAGACATAATTGCGAGTAGAGCTCTCTATAGGCATGATATCTAGGCGTAATACTGATTTTAACAATTTGCAGGTGTGGCAACATATATAAACTTGTTATAACTGAATTTGGATTAGGTCCTATAGGCATGGCATCTATTATTGAACTGATTTTAAGACATGATTGTTTGGTACCTATAAGCATGGTTTCTAGACATGACAGAATGTAAAACCTTATAGACATGATTTCTACCTGATGAGCAAACAAACTTAAAAGTGAAATCCTATGGACATGATTTCTATTAGGCAAAACAATCAGATTAAAGAGTAAAGTCTTATGAGCATGTTTTCTATTTAGTAGAGCAAACAAACTTTAAAAGTAAGGTCCTAGGAGCAGGATTTCTATCCGTATTACCCCATAAAGTATGCATCTACCCACCCTTTTTACTAAATACCCCAATATCTGTTTACGAATTATTACAGGCCAATGAATGAATTACATAAGTAAAAAAAAATAGAAAATCAAGAAGCTATTATATAGGGATCCTTCAATTAGGCCCAGATTTTCCAAAGCCTCCAATGGCCTTAGTTCCATAGACAAATCGGAGTCTAGGTGCATCAAAGTTCCCTAAGGATCTTAAGGATCCCCGGCCAATGCTTACACCTAGACTTAGCAATCAAGAATTGAACAAGTGTAGTGTGAAAAGGCCAACCTCAGTTTGCCAGAGTGTAGAGGGTTCTCAAAAGGATACCAAGGCAGTACACATACTAAAGGGGCAGAACTTATTGACTAAGAGTAGAGTGAAAAGTGATGGACACAAGTTGAAAAGGTTTTAGTAAGAAACTGTATTTAACAAAAGCCTTTTTTGAAAGTAATTCAGTAAAGCAACAGAGATTGTTTGAAAAAAAGATTGGAGTAGTTAACAAAGTCCAAACACCTTAGGATAGGTTCATACACAACTAATTTATAGAACCAAGTAAATTCAGTAGTCACACACAGGGGTCAAGGGGTTTGGGACACATAGAACATTTGACTGCAAACACATAACCTAGCAAAGCTCTAGGACTGGTTTAGACATGCTCACAAACAGCTGACACTGGCATAGTCACAAAACCAAACATGAAGAACACAACCACATTGAGGGGTGATAGGGATTTGGGGATTCATGGGATATAGGATGGTAAGTACACAACAAGCAAGAGATAATTGGTAAGACATGCTCAGAAACACACATAAAGGGTAATATACTGATCTAAAGTAAGGGAAAGGCATAATAACATGCTGATAATGTAACTCTTAACTACAAGTTTCACAATAGAACCACAAATAGAAGCAAACCAGAAACAAGAGGAACTGAAACAATAAGAGTATCATGTTGTTTTTGGAACTTTGAATTGAAACTAGGACACACTAGTGAAAAGGAGAGAAAGTAGAATGAAAGAACAAGAGAGCACAAATGGTTAGCCCTGACTTGCAGCCGACTAACTTAGAACAGTAACAAGTAGCATAAGAGAGAGAGAGCAAAGATTTTTTTAGTATGAGAGATAGTTTTGAACCCAAGAGTTCGTGTGTTGTGCTAATGAAAAACTAGAGTATTTATAGTTTGAAAATAGGTAGTAAATAATGTAAGAATCATAGTAGCATGGTAACTAAGGAATTCAGAATCAGTCAGTTAGAAAATCAAGGCAAGTAATCCCTTGAGTTAAGGGAAATAATTCAAACGGTAAGAACCAACAACATATAAGGCAAGAAAAATCAGTACATGACTAATAAGGACAGAATCAAAATTCAGTAAGCATAGGGTAGTAAATTAGGACTAAGTTCAGAAAACTCCAACTAAGGAAATGATTCAGTAAGAATAAAGTACCAAAGCAAATAAGGTACGGGGATTAGTCAATTTAAACAGACGAGGTAGAACTTTGGAGTTTTAAAAGAAAATCTTTCAATCAAACCATCAAATAAGGAAATCAGTATCAATCAAGAGGGAGTTATGATTCTATACTTCAACATATAAATAGAGAAGAACAAACAGATGTAGCAAATAGGCAAGGTCAGCAATATCGATAGAAAGAGCCAAGTATTGAACAATCAAGATGAATAGAATCACATAGAGGTGATATAAGTAGGCTAAGGACTCAGTAAAACCTATTCGAAGCACGGTAACCACAAAAACTTAACAAGAATCGAGTAGTCATGCTAACACACAGAACCAAAACAAAGAAGATCTAAAATATTAGGGCTTTTAACATAGGCGAGTTGAAAAAGCAGTAAGAACATATAATCAGTCAAGATATGCAAGGATAGAAGTTTCAAACATAAAGAATCAATTTAAACAAAGTGTAGAAGAAGTTCCGAAAAAATCCTAATTTTTAAAAGAAAGTAAAACGCTTAAAGTTGATGATTTTTCAAAAGAGGTTTGAGAACAGTGTAGAATATAGAAGGAACAGGCTTTAATCATTTAAAAATGGCTCAGATCTAAGAGATACAAACGAAAATTAGGGTTTCAAAGGAAACCCAAGTAGAGATAGAAGAACCTGCTTAGAACTTCATAGATCGTAACAAATATAGAATGATTTTGCCCAAAATCACACCAGAGAAACCATGAGCAGCCAAAACAGCAACCCTAGATACAAGTCGGCATGGCCCAGGGCCCTTGAATGCCTCAGAGATGATGAGCAAGGCGATGGAGGAACCATAGGAGGCTTGGGGTTGAAAGGTGGTCACCGGAGAAGGAGGCGACGATTGAAAAGGGATTAGGGTTAGGTTGAGAGAAGAGAGGAGACCAGAGGATTCAAAGGCGGCGGAGGTTTGGAAATGATTTGGGTTAGGGGGTCATTTGGAATTAAAAAGGAAAGAACAAATGAGGGCCGTTGATCTAAAAAGATCAACTGCCAGGATCTGATGGGTTTTGGGTCGGATAGGAAATGTTTGGGGCCTGTATCGGGTTATTGAATAGGAAATTGGGCTGGGGTTGGGTTCAATTTAGGCTGCAATTGAAATGCCAAATCTGACTATAATTTAAATAGCCACTTTTCCCCATTTAATTTTTAATAAATAATAAGTAATTTTTGAAAAATAATTTAATGTGCAAATATGATTTAAAATATATAATTATCATTTTAAAAATATAGGGATCAATTTTACGCACATAAAATGTAATTATACGTTAAAAGGGCTAATATTGCAATTATATGCAATTTAGCTTGAAAAATACTAAATGCAATTATAAAAAATGCATAAAAATATATCAAACATATTTTGGCATAATTATAGAGATTAAATGAATAAGTCATCATAACAATAATTTTGGAAATAACTATTGGGTATTTTATGAATAAATGGGGAGAAAATAAATCAATTTAAACCCTTGAAATTATGGGGAAAATTATAAAAACCTTGTGCATGATTATATATGAATATATATGCTATTTTGAAGAATTTATGCATATTTAAAAATATATAGAAAAATATTGGGTATCAATAGCTGCCCCTCTTTACCCGGGAAGGATGAAAGAGCTTTTGGGTAAAGAAATGGTGGCCAATTTTGACCGGATGGAATGTTTTGAATGACAAAGGCCGAGCTCTAGTTTTTGAGTTGCCTACATATCCCTGGCTTTACAGGAATCAGGCCATGTGTAGTTCTGGATTCACCCGTGGAGTATGCTGATGAAATTATTGCAAGAACGGACACGAGGTGTGGAAGTGGCTATGATGAGCGGTTAAAGCTTGGAACAGTTGGAGGGAACTGGTAGCGAGATCGCTCCAACTAGGATAGGAGTTTCTTGTTGGTTACCTACAGATAAAAGATGCTACAAATGTATTTGCAAAAATTTAAACATGATGCAAATTCCCTTGGGACCATGAAGGTTGTCTTCGGACGGTTAAAGATGACGTCCTTGGACCATGACATCCTGGGCCATGAGTTGTTCAGTGAGGGATTCGCAGGCCATGAAATGGTGTTTTCGGTCCATGAAAATGGTGCCTCCTAACCATGACGCCTTTGAATAATGATATGCAAGTTCGAGAGATCCTCAGACCATGACATGGTGTCTTCCGGCTATGAGAATGATGCCTTTAGACTATGACGCCTTCGGATAGATTGACGATGTTTCAGCCCATGATATGCAATAATGTTATGTAACAAGACAAGGCTTAGTCGTGTGAAATGGAGGGCAGAGCTTAGCCCGATTGAAAAGCAAGTGGATAGTAGTAGAAATAGAGTAATATCTATGCAAAGAGGGACAATGCTTAGTCGCGTGCAAGTGGGGAGGCAAGGATTAGCCTTATGCAAGTATGGAGTCAAGGAATAGACTCATGCAAATATGGAGGCAAGGATTAGCCTCATGCAAATATGGAGTCAGGGCTTAGACTCATGCAAGTATGAAGTCAAGGATTAGACTCATACAAACGTGGAGTCAGAGATTAGACTCATGCAAAAGGGGGGAAGGGCTTAGTCTTATGCAAATATGGAGTCAGGGCTTAGACTTATGCAAGTATGGAGGCAAGGATTAGCCTCATGAAAATATGGAGTCAAGGTTTAGACTCATGAAAATATGGAGTCAAAGATTAGACTCATGCAAATATGGAGTCAGAGATTAGACTCATGCAAATATGGAGTCAAAGATTAGACTCATGCAAATATGGAGTCAGAGATTAGACTCATGTAAATATGGAGTCAAGGCTTAGTCTCATACAGAGAGAAGGCAGTGCTTAGCCTTATGCAAATATGGAGTCAGAGATTAGACTCATGCAAGTATGGAGTCAAGGATTATACTCATGCAAACGTGGAGTCAGAGATTAGACTCATGCAAAGAGCGAAGAGCAGATAAGGGTAGGGTATGTCTTAGCTAGAGATATATTCAGTGTTTGATGACCGGATGGATGGTGAATTTGATTTGTGTATACAGGTTTCGCAAATGCTACCGTTACATCAAATGTGCTTGCGTTCAAAGAAAAATCGTAAGTTTTATGAGGGGAGGTTGGTTCTTGCTTAGTCTGCCGACCTTACTCTGCTCCGCTTTGGAAGCCCCCTTCGAGTTCCCCTAGGTAGCACCTGACCGTTATGAAAAAATAGAATTTTCGAAAAATATGCATTCATTGATAAAATAGAATCGTTTTGGGAGCGTTTTGATATATCAAGTAATTTTGATGAACTAGCGACTGTGACACATTTCAAAGGCATTACAGCTCTCTTATGTTGGAATTTTGAGGGTCGTCCTCATAATTCTGCCCCAGTTTGGTAGATGATTTTTAACTGTTTGCGGATGGCGGACCCTGCTGAATCTTCTTCGGAATTTTGAGAATTTTTCTCAAAATTCTGCCCCAGTTCTTGACTGATTATTGATTCCCTGGCATGTGATGGCGTTGGCTGGACTTGCTTCGGAATTTTGAGGACCCCCCTCAAAATTCTGCCCCAATTTTTGGTTTTGGGGGAAATGAAAATTTTATTATGATATGACCGAACCCATAAGGCTGCCTACGTATCCCCTCTTAAATGGGAATCAGGTCAAGCGTCGTTCAATTACATCAGAAAAGAAATATGAAATAATCTAGGCATAGTATCTCTTGACTGCGTCTGAATTGATTGGTTTTGGCAAGATTTCTCCGTCCATCTCTGCAAGTATGAGTGCTCCTCCTGTCAGGACCCTATGAACCATGTACGGACCTTGCCAGTTGGGAGAGAATTTCCCTTTGGCTTCATCTTGATGCGAGAAGATTTTCTTCAATACCAACTGCCCTGGTGTGAACTGTCTTGGTTTGACTCTTTTGTTGAGAGCTCTAGACATTCTATTCTGGTAAACTTGGCTGTGGCATACCGCATTCATCCTCTTTCCATCGATAAGGGCAATTGTTCATAGCAGCTCCTTATCCATTCCACATTGCTGAGTTCTGCTTTCTATATGACTCTTAAAGAAGGAATCTCTACCTCGGTTGGGATGAAAACCTCGGTACCATAAACCAACATGTAGGGAGTTGCCCCAGTTGATGTGCAAACTATGGTGCGATACCCTAACAGAGCAAAGGGTAACTTCTCATGCCACTGCTTATGATTCTCTATCATTTTCCTTAGTATCTTCTTAATGTTTTTGTTGGCGGCTTCTACTACTCCATTCATCTGAGGTCTGTAGGTGGTGGAATTTTTGTGCTTGATTTTGAAAGTTTCACATATAGCTTTAATCAGATCACTATTGATATTGGCGGCATTGTTAGTAATAATGGACTCAGGAACTCCGAATCGGCAGACAATACGATCCTTGACAAAATCTTCGATGACTTTCTTGGTTACAACTTTTTAAGATGAAGCTTCTACACATTTTGTGAAGTAATAAATGGCTACTAGAATAAACCGATGTCCGTTCGTAGCAGTGGGCTCAATCGGACCGATAACATCCATTCCCCAAGTGTCGAATGACCAAGGTGAGCTTGTTGCATTGAGCTCATTTGGTGTCACCTTTAGCATATCGGCATGCACTTGACATTGAAAGCATTTGCGGACATACTGAACACAATCCGTCTCCACGGTCATCCAAAAGTAACCTGCTCTGAGTATCTTCTTAGCCAGAACAAAGCCATTCATGTGCGAACTGCAGGTCCCAGGATGCACATCCTCAAGTAGCTTAGAAGCTTCCTTTGCGTCGATCACTTTAGTAAACCCAAATTTGGAGTTCTTCTGTACAAGTTCCCTCTGCTGTGGAAGAAATGATTTGACAATCTCCAGAGTTTGCATTTCTGAATGTGATTTGCTTGCTCCAGGTATTCTCATTTTGATAAGTACTCCTTGATGTCATGGAACCAAGTCTTTCAATCTACTTCTTCCTCGACATAAGCACAATATGAAACTGATTATGGATCCTCACAGGAATGGGATCGATACAGTTCTTATTTGGATGTTGTATCATGGATGACAAAGTGGCTAATGCGTTGGCAAACTCATTCTGAATCTGGGCACATGTCAGAATTCTATCTTTTTGAACCTCCTTTTTCAATTCCTGCACATGGTGCAAATATGGTAGTATCTTGGAATTCTTGGTGGCCCACTCTCCTTGTACTTGGTGCATAAGCAAATCTGAATCACCGATCACCAAAAACTCCTGAATGTTCATGTCGATTGCCATGTTGAGCCCTAGTATACAGGCTTCGTACTCTGCCATATTGTTGGTGCAGGGAAATATGAGTTTAGCAGACACGGGATAATGCTGACCCATTTCTGATACCAAAACTACTCCAATGCCTACTCCTTTGAAATTTGCGGCTCCGTCAAAGAACATCCTCCAACCGTTATATGCTTTAGTAATGTCTTCTCCTAAGAATTATACTTCCTCATCAGGAAAATATGTTTTCAAGGGTTTGTATTCTCCTCCCACCGGATTTTCAGCGAGGTGATCTACCAATGCTTGTCCCTTGACTACCTTTTGAGTTACATAGATCATGTCGAATCCACTTAGTACTATCTGCCATTTAGCCAACTTTCCAGTAGGCATGAGCTTCTGAAATATGTAATTTAGAGGATCCATACTGGATATGAGGTATGTAGTGTAGGCACAGAAATAATGCCTCAATTTTTGGGCTGTCCAAGTCAAAGCACAACAAGTGCATTCAAGCAGAGAATACCGTGCTTCATAGGGTGTGAACTTCTTGCTCAAATAATATATGTCCTGCTCCTTTCTTCCTATCTCGTCATGTTGTCCCAAAACACATCCGAAGGCTCCATCTAATACAGATAGATAGAGTAGCAAAGGTCCTCCCGGTTCTGGCGGGACCAGAACCGGTGGTGTGAATAGGTACTCCTTGATCTTGTCAAAAGCTTTCTGACAATCCTCGGTCCAACTTGTCTCGGCATCTTTCCTTAGCATCTTAAAGATGGGTTCACATATTACTGTGGACTGTGCTATGAATCGACTGATGTAGTTGAGCCGTCCCAGGAAGCTCTTCACGTCCTTTTTGCTTTTAGGTGGTGGTAACTCCTGAATAGCTTTGACTTTAGTCGGATCTAGTTCGATCCCTTGGCGACTGACAATGAATCCCAATAACTTTCCTGTGGGAAACCCAAATGCACGCTTTGCGGGGTTCAACTTCAAATTGTACCTCCTGAGCTTGTCGAAGAATTTCCTCAAGTATGCTATGTAATTTGCAGCCCTCTTGGATTTGATAATGACGTCGTCCACATACACCTCTATTTCTTTGTGTAACATATCATGGAAAATGGTTGTCATGGCTCTCATTTAAGTGGCCCCAGCATTCTTCAGATCGAATGGCATCATCTTGTAACAGTATACACCCCATGGCATAATAAAAACTGTCTTCTCGGCATCCTCTTCATCCATCCAGAGCTAGTGATAACCTGCGAAGAAATCTACAAAGGATTGGAGTTCATGTTTGGCGCAGTTATCGATCAGGATGTATATATTCGGCAGTGGAAGATCGTCTTTGGGACTTGCTCTGTTTAAATCTCGATAATCAACATATACCCTGTCATGACCCAAAACCGACCCGGTCGTGATGACGCCTATCGTGAAACTAGGCCAGCCGACACAACTCTCGAATCAACCATTTTCCAATAAAAGTTGTTTTTATACCATTTAAAAACAATAATCTCATAATGAAAATTTAAAAGAAAAGTGCGGAATAATTACACAAGCCCGACATCGGGGTGTCACTAGTCATGAGCATCTACCAAGGTCTGAATACAACAAAACAGTCAAAAATGTAATAAGTACAGTAATGAAAATAAGAGGAAGGAAGCAGTGTTGCGAACGTCGTGCAACTACCTTGCTAACTCTGGTGACTCCGCGTCTGGGCAATCAACACCCGCTACGGGGTTCCGAAATACCTGAATCTTCACACAAGGTGCAAGGAGCAATGTGAGTACTCCAACCCAGTAGGCAATAAGAGTAAATAAAGATTGAACAGTAGAAAATGATGAATCCATATTTATGATAAACTCAATAAGCACAGCAGGCTTTGAAATCAAAATACGAGTCAATCGTCTCATTTAAAATCTAGCCTTTGGTAAAAATCATTTACAGTACTTTCCAACAGTTTCAGTAGGGGTTCAATACCATTTATAATAAAAGAGATGAAAACCATAATTGGCCCCTCGGGCAAAACATAGTTCGCATACTACCCCACCTCGGGCAAAATAGGAATCATAAACACCTCATAACATAAAAATCTTAGTGGAAATAACAAAGCCAACTCAGTGATTAAATACCGAATATCTCATAAAAACTCCAGCTTAAATGAAAGTTGTTTAAAAACATTTGTTCAACATTTTTAACAGAGGCTCAGTATAAAGAGGAGTGAAAACAACAATTACATCAAAACAAGCCCCTCGGGCAAATCATCACTCATATATGTATACAGCCCCTCGGGCAAGCCTCTTAGTCACTCGAGACTCAACTCTCATCAGTCCACACCCACACTCAATAGTACCATATAGTAACCACTACGGCATGCAGCCCGACTCGTATATCGCTGCAGCCCGACCCATATATATAGTCGACTGCACTCACTGGGAGTGTGCAGACTCTAGAGGGGCTCCTACAGCCCAAGCACTATATCGCTGCGGCGTGCAGCCTAATCCAACATATCGCTGCAGCATGCAGCCCAATCCATATATATATGTATATATATATATATATATATATGTGTGTGTGTGTGTGTGTATATATATATGTATATATACGTATATATATGTATACATATATACACATATACATATGTACATATATACATGTATATATACATGTTTATATATATATACATGTTTATATATATATATATATATATATATATATATATATATATATATATATATATATGTATGTATGTATATATACCGAGCCTTATAGGGCCGGACAACTATTTTACTTACTATATTGAGAGAATTGAGTCATGTTTATATATATATAGATGTTTATATATATACATGTTTATATATGAAGACTATTTGGGCTGAGTTCCCTGTTTTACTAATGGTCTGAGTGATTGTGAGGTTGATGACTGAGATAGACCGAGGGTCTGATAGTGAGGTTGATGACTGAGATAGACCGAGGGTCTGATAATGAGATTAATGACCGAGATAGACCGAGGGTCTGATTGTGATGTTAATGACTGAGATAGACCGAGGGTCTGATAATGAGGTTAATGACCCTCGGTCTATCTCAGTCATTAACCTCACAATCAGACCCTCGGTCTATCTCGGTCATTAACCTCATTATCAGACCCTCGGTCTATCTCAGTCATCAACCTCACTATCAGACCCTCGGTCTATCTAAGTCATCAACCTCGCAATCACTCGGACCATTAGTAAAATAGGGAACTCAGCCCAAATAGTCTTCACAGTTTAAGAAGTAAAGTGATAAAACCATATTTAAACAATAACATGTAAAACATGACTGAGGATATGCTTTCAAAACAAATAGAGTGAGGAAAAATAGTGAAAATGCCTCTAAGGGTCTCAACAGGTCGGCACAAGGCCCCAAACATGGCATACATCCCAAGATGTAATATCAATCTCTAAAATATGGAATATCATAATATTTTAAATCAAATACGCGACTTAACAGTCGTACGGGATGGACCAAGTCAAAATCCCCAACGGTGCACGACTCCACACTCGTATCTAGCGTGTGTGTCACCTCAAAATAGCATAACGATGTGAAATTCGGGGTTTCAAACCCTCAGGACAACATTTACAATCATTACTTACCTCGATCCGGTCCAAACTCTAGCCCGCGATGCCTTTGCCCCCACGAATCGACCTTCGGATTCTCCAAATCTAGCCACAATCAGTATATAACTATTAAAATATGCTAAGGGAACAAAGCCCACTCAAAAATATCCAATTTACATCAAAAATCTCGAAATTGCTCAAAATCGGCCCCGGGCCCACATCTCAGAATCCGATAAAAGTCACATCAATAGAATCCTCATCCTCTCACGAGTCTATACATACCAAGAATATCAAAATCGAACCTCAATTGCCCCTTCAAATTCCCAATTTACACTCTCCAAATTCAAGCCCTAATTCCTCAATTTTAGGCTTAATTTCCATGATTAATTAGGTAGAATTCACACAAGAATCGAGTATTGAGTTCAAAAATCTTACCTCCAGGTGTTATCTCTTGAATCCCTCTTCAAATCATCTCAAAAAGCTCCAAAATTGCCCAAAAATGGTGAAAGTTAGCCCCAAAATCGCGGACAATGGATATTTAAACATTCTGCCCAGGCATCAAAACCCTTCATCGCGAACGCGGTCAAAGCCTCGCGTTCGCGAAGCACAATCCAGCTTGACCAAAAATCCTTCTTCGCAATTGTGTCTTGCCACTGGCGAACGCGATGCTTCCACAGACTAACCCTTCGCGATCGTGTAACCTCTATCGCGAACGCAATGAATAAACACCCCGAAGCTCAGCTGCCCAATTCCTCTTATGCGAATGCGGTCCACTTCACGTGAATGCGATGACCAATCACATAGCCCCTTCACGATCGCGGAGCCTGCCTCGTGAACGCGAAAGCCAAAATTCCATCCTTCACCAGCTAACCCTACGCGAACGCGAGGTCCTACTCGCGAACGCGAAGGCCATTTTCTCTGCAACACTGATCAGCAATTTCTGCAACTTTTCAAAACATGAAATGGCCTGATGGACCACCCAAAACTCACGCGAGGCCCTCGAGACCTCAACCAAACATGCCAACATATGCCATAACATCATTCAAACTTGTTCCAATCTTCGGAACACTCAAAACAACATTAAAACACCAAATTTGCATCGAATTCAAGCCTTAGAATTCCAAAATCTTCCGAATTACGCTTTTGATCAAAAACCCAACTAAACCACGTCCGAATGACCTGAAATTTTGTGCACATGTCATAAATGACACAAGGAAGCTACTGCAACTTCCAGAATTCCATTCTGACCTCTATATCAAAATGTCACCTAACAACCGGAAAACGCCAAAATCTCAATTTCGCTAATTCAAGCTTAAACCTTCCACAGACTTCCAAAATGTATTCCGATCACGCTTCTAAGTCCCAAATAACCTAACGGAGCTAACCAAATTATAAAATTCCGATCCGAGATCATATACCAACAAGTCAAATCTTGGTCAAACTTTTCAAATTTTAAGTTTCAAATTGGGAAGTGTTCTTCCAAATTCATTCCGATTACCCTGAAAACCAAAACCAATGATTTGCATAAGTCATAATATATCACACAGGGCTTGTCATGCCCAAGAACTGGCGATCAAAGTTGAAAAGCTCAAAACGACCGGTCGGGTCGTTACATCCTCCCCCGCTTAAACATACGTTCGTCCTCGAACGTGCCCAGAGTTATTCCAAAAGCCAACCAATCGCTGAATAACCTTACCATGCACATACCCGGGGGTGATCCCACGTCACCCTATCTCGTATAGGTCCGATAACACAATATAACTGAAATTTCACAGTCCAACCTAGCCCATGAACCTTAGAAGCATATTTCCACTTCTGAAATCATCCACAAGATCAAAATCTCACATCTTTACTCTGACTAAGCCCGAACAAGCTGTAATAACCCATACCCTGCAATCTCGGTGCGATTACGTGATATACCACATAGCTCAAACGCTTGCAGTGATAACTTCTAATTACAGCAGCTGCACACAACAACCGAATATCGATAGGAAACCTCTTATCAACTAGAGTCTTATTCCAACACTTCCATATACTGCCAATGATAAATGAAACACGTAGTAAGCCATAATCGTTTTCTCAGATCAACCATTCATGAAGCCACTTCTCCTTTGGCAAAGACCATAGCAAATTTCTGAGCTATACCACAAGCTCGCCAATACCACCACAACACAAGGCTGAGAACCCGTCACACATCATAGAAATAGAACACATGAATCTAACCCGCAAAGTCATACCTCCACATAACTTCGCTCCAATGCACGACCTCATCCAAACACTGGTCCACATGACACACCTTAAGTTACTATGCTCAAAATTGACAACCGTGCGCAATATGATGTCTAAAACCAAATCAATCATCATAACCACCGCGAGGAAATTACATAACACCACACGACTCGAAAGGACATAACCGATACGCCATCCACCGAGCAATACCCAGTGCTCTTTCGCTCGAATTCTGCTGAGAGGACCTAATAACACCGTGCCACATATGCCTATAATCAACAAATTCTAACAGTTCGCAACACGGAAAGGTAATTCATAGATCCCCCTGATTACTAATAGCTCGATAACAATCGAATCAACACATCCCTCACCAATGGCAACTCAAAGTCAACAAAGCCGTCTCGATGTAAAACACACATCCATATAGGTCTATCAATGAACCACACATCAACTCTAGTCACACACAACAGATAAATAATCCTCCGAAGGTTTACAATGACTGAATCATAGCAAACACTATCATCTGGCTAACTTGCCCACATCTTTGACATACACAACTACGAGCTAACCTGTATATGAGAACTTCTAGTCTCCAAGTCCATAAATCACACGAATTACCATATCTGATCCCAATTCCGCCGCTCGCATATATAGCACACCTCTAGTACTCAATCATCTCATGAGAGGTACACCTATAATTCTTCTGTGCCACCAAGTAGACTCGAATATCATCAGACGATCGGACAAGATAGTGCCGTAATACCAATAAAGCATCCATAACTCAAACACATCGCCCTATCTGAAATGTATACCCTTATCAAGCCACACTAAACAGTGATTTCATTCATCTAGTCACCTGAAGCTTCCCATGCTATCTAAGAATTTATGATCTTTCTTTCAAACCTGAACCGTGACCTTACACATGCCAACCTCAACCCCACATAACATACTGCATATACTATACCGCCTAAATGAAGATTATGAGAGCTTCGCAATCCACTTCGAGCTACAAGCAACTACTTACTCAACCAACCAAGAACTTTTCTATTCGATCCTATCTAGGAGAAGATCATTATACATCCCATGCTTCTCATGCCAATAGGAAAAATATACCTCTCTAATTGTGGTGGAAACCATCTAGAACTCTCCGAGTTCCATTTACACAACACTAAACTGTCAGGATTGAATCCTTCTAACTCAACCGAGTTACGCAGTTCACTAGAACCCAAAAGAATTGCCGCGAAATACCTTTAGAAACTCATTACCTCGTAAGCATCCAAGAACTAATCATATCGTTACCATACCGACTCGGCCTACTACCAAACTATCCCATCTATCCGAGTTTCCTTCTGACCTACCGTTAGCTTGACACTTCTTCTTGCTACAACACCACAATTCCTCAACCCAGACTCACCACACGATACCCAAGCACAAAACCACACCGTCTAAGACTCATAAGCCACTGAATACTCTCTTAAATATTCCCAAAAGCACCACATTCAAAATACTTTACTCTGAAGAGACTTCCTGCGAATCTAAATTCGGTACCTTTACCTTCCTGATACTGATACATAGAATCCCATAATAAATATAAAAAATACCACAAGTCTTGATATCTTCCAATGAAAATTCAGTTTCTTGCCACATATACAACTTGAAAATACCCAATTGTTACATGAAAATCTTGAACATATTAGAACCATTCTCGAGAGTCATCCACTCTACACAAACCGCAATTAGCCCGATCAAAAGAACCGAACAACCTATGCCTCATTAGCACTTCAGACACTGCAGAATGCAACCTCATCCCGATACAACCAAGAAACTTCCTACTCTATGCACCGAGCATCCTTTA
This sequence comes from Nicotiana tabacum, assembly GCF_000715075.1. NCBI lineage: Eukaryota > Viridiplantae > Streptophyta > Magnoliopsida > Solanales > Solanaceae > Nicotiana > Nicotiana tabacum. The sequence continues at coordinate 109,653,333 of NC_134087.1, read as the reverse complement.
CCAATAACAACTAAACACATTCCGTGATTCTCACAAACCTATGAAGCATACTACAACCTTTGTCAAAATTTTCCTTTACTCAAGCCATCCTCGGTCTCAATCTCCATAGGCCATAACTGATTCACCAATATGCCTCAAATTGGAACCAACATAGCATATAACTGCGCAATCAATTAATCAATAGCAGACTCCCCCACTTGGTTCGAAGCCATAGACCAAAAAACACACAATAACTCATAATACATATACTCTATTGCTGCCATAATACCATAGTGAGATTTAAACTCAACCCTTCATACACTCGTGAAACACAGAACACCTGGTATTTTAAATCTTATGCAAATTTCGCATTCACTCTCATAGCAGTTGAACCTCACTCTCTTAAGCGACTCAAATTTAAATTCCAACACATATAATTTACTTGTAAATGAGATCTTCTAACAGAAAACATAAGGATCACACCACTTCAGAACACTCCGCTGGAGATAACCCCACCTGCTTTGCCTCAAACTAACATTTCAGTATACCTTCCACCGTCAAAACCATTAGCAGTCACTTAATCTTCCTGAGGGTGAACTCATACTATACATGAAATTTACTCACTCCCAACTAGAAGACATGAAAAGATTCTTCACACACCCATAACTCGAGGCTATACCTCAAATCGAGATGAAAATCAAGTACCTCATAGTTCTTCTATCCTCCAACAGACCCTTCTCGTCATTTCCAAATCATATGAATACACCTCGCAGTCATAACATACTCATCACGTAGCTATCCAGTCATTACTCCCCTTAATAGGGACATAACAGAACATATAAATCCAGAAGCACGCACTCACAAAATCAACAGCTCAGGGCTCGAGCTATAGGAAAAAATCCTGCCTCAAGTCTTCCAGACTGGCCCAACATCAACACATAGAGATCACATCTCGCCCCTTGATCGAGGAATCACAATCCATCGATGCACATATGATACCGACCGCTCATACACGCATACGAATGCGTGGAAAGAATTCAAAGAGTTACTTTTCAAGCTAAATCAAGGACGCACGATAAGAATTCAAGAATGTGAAGTTTTTCCTAAAGGTTCTGCAGCCTCCCGAGGATAAATACAGATGTCTCCATACCGATCCACGAGACTCTACTAAACCTGCACATGACTCGTGAGACCTATGTAACTAGGCTCTGATACCAACTTGTCACGATCCAAAACCGACCCTGTCGTGATGGCGCCTATCGTGAAACTAGGCCAGCCGACACAACTCTCGAATAAACCCTTTTTCAATAAAAGTTGTTTTTATACCATTTATAAACAATAATCTCATAATGAAAATTTAAAAGAAAAGTGCGGAATAATTACACAAGCCCGACATTGAGGTGTCACTAGTCATGATCATCTACCAAGGTCTGAATACAACAAAACAGTCAAAAATGTATTAAGTACAATAATGAAAATAAGAGGAAGGAAGTAGTGCTGCGAACGTCGTGCAACCACCTTGCTAACTCTGATGACTCCGCGTCTGGGCAATCAACACCCGGTATCGGGTTCCGAAATACCTAAATCTACACACGAGGTGCAGGGAGTAATGTGAGTACTCAATAATGAATCCACATTTATGATAAACTCAATAAGCACAACAGACTTTCAAATCAGAATACGAGTCAATCGTCTCATTTAAAATCCAGCCTTTGCTAAAAATCATTTCAAATGCTTTCCAGCAGTTTCAGTAGGGGTTCAATACCATTTATAATAAAAGAGATGAAAACCATAGTCGGCCCCTCGGGCAAAACATAGTTCGTAAACAGCCCCTCGGGCAAAACAGGAATCATAAACACCTTATAACATAAAAATTCTTAGTGGAAATAAGAAAGCCAACTCAGTGATTAAATACCGAATATATCATAAAAACTCCAGCTTAAGTGAAAGTTGTTTAAAAATATTTGTTTAACATTTTCAATAGTGGCTCAGTATAAAGAGGAGTGAAAACAACAATTACATCAAAACAAGCCCCTCGGGAAAATCATCACTCATATATGTATACAGCCCCTCGGGCAAGCCTCTCAGTCACTCGAGACTCAACTCTCATCAGTCCACGCTCACATTCAGCACTCACACTCAATAAGTACCATATAGTAACCGCTGCGGCGTGCAACCCAACCCGTATATCACTACAGCGTCCAGCCCGATCCATATATATAGTCGACTAAGCTCACTGGGGGTGTGCAGACTCCATAGGGGCTCCTACAGCCCAAGCGCTATATCGCTGCAGCGTGCAGCCCGATCCAACATATCGCTGTGGCGTGCAACCCGATCCATATATATATATATATATATATATATATATATATATATATATATATATTGCTGCGGTGTGCAACCCGATCCATAAATATATAATCCTCACAACCAGGCCTACGACTTCTCTTAGTCATTAACCTTACTATCAGACCCTCCGTTTATCTCAGTCATTAACCTCACTATCAGACCCTTGGTCTATCTAAGTCATCAACCTCACAATCACTCAGACCATCAATAAAATAGGGAGCTCAGCCCAAACAATTTTCACATTTTAAGAAGTAAAGTGATAAAACCAGATTTAAAAAATAACAGGTAAAACATGATTGAGGATATTCTTTCAAAAACAAATAAAGTGAGGAAAAGTAGTGAAAATGCCTCTAAGGGTCTCAACAGGTCGGCATAAGGCCCCAAACATGGCATACAACCCAAGATGTAATATCAATCTCTAAAATATGGAATATCATAAGATTTCAAATCAAATACGTGACTTAAAAGCCGTACAGGACAAACCAAGTCACAATCCCCAATGGTGCACGACTCCATGCTCGTCATCTAGCGTGTGTGTCACCTCAAAATAGCATAACAATGTGAAATCCGGGGTTTCAAACCCTCAGGACAACATTTACAATCATTACTTACCCCGATCCTGTCCAAACTCTAGCCCGCGATGCCTTTGCCCCCACGAATCGAACTTTGGATACTCCAAATCTAGCCACAATCGGTATATAACTATTAAAATATGCTAAGGGAACAAAGCCCACTCAAAAATATCCAATTTACATCAAAAATCCCGAAATTGCTCAAACTGGGCCCCGGGCCCACGTCTCGGAATCCGATAAAAGTCATATCAATAGAATCCTCATCCTCTCACGAGTCTATACATACCAGGAACATCAAAATCGGACCTCAATTACCCCTTCAAATCTCCAATTTACACTCTCCAAATTCAAGCCCTAATTCCTTAATTTTAGGCTTAATTTCCATGATTAATTAGGTAGAATTCACACATGAATTGTGTATTGAGTTCAAAAATCTTACCTCCAGGTGTTATCTCTTGAATCCCTCTTCAAATCCTCTCAAAAAGCTCCAAAATCTCCCAAAAATGGTGAAAGTTAGCCCCAAAATTGCGGACAATGGCTATTTAAATATTCTGCCCACGCATCAAAACCCTTCATCGCGAACGCGGTCAAAACCTCGTGTTCGCGAAGCACAATCCAGCTTGACCAAAAATCCTTCTTCGCGATCGCGTCTTGCGACTTGTGAATGCGATGCTTCCATAGACTAACTTTTCGCGATCGCGTAACCTCTATCGCGAACACGATGAGTAAACGCCCTAAAGCTCAGCTGCCCAATTCCTCTTACGCGAACGCGGTCCACTTCACGCGAACACGATGACCAATCACACAGCCCCTTCGCGAATGCGGAGCCTGCCTCGCAAACGCAAAGGCTAAAATTCCAGCCTTCACCAGCTAACCCTTCGCGAATGCGAAGGCCATTTTCTCTGCAACACTGATCAGTAATTTCTACAACTTTTCAAAACATGAAATGTCCCGATGGACCACCCGAAACTCACCCGTGGCCCTCGGGACCTCAACCAAACAAGCCAACAAATCCCATAACATCATTCAAATTTGTTCCAATCTTCGGAATGCTCAAAACAACATTAAAACACCAAATTTGCATCAAATTCAAGCCTAAGAATTCCAAAATCTTCCGAATTACGCTTTTGATCAAAAAGCCAACCAACCACATCGGAATGACCTGAAATTTTGCACACATGTCACAAATGATACAACGAAGCTACTGCAGTTTCCGGAATTCCATTCCAACCCCTATATCAAAATCTCACCTATCAACCGGAAATCACCAAAATCTCAATTCCGCCAATTCAAGCCTAAACCTTCCACGGACTTCCAAAATGCATTCCGATTAGGCTCCTAAGTCCCAAATTACCTAACGGAGCTAACCAAGTCATAAAAATTATGATCTGAGATCATATACCAATAAGTTAAATCTTGGTCAAACTTTTCAAATTTTAAGTTTCAAATTGGGAACTGTTCTTCCAAATTTATTCCGATTACTTGAAAATCAAAACCAATGATTTACATAAGTCATAATACATCACGCGGGGATTTTCATGACCGAGAACTGGCGAGCAAAGTTAAAAAGCTCAAAACAACCAGTCGGGTCATTACATTCCCTGACATTCTCGTCATTCTTCGGAACTAGCACAATGTTAGCTAACCATGTTGGGTGCTCAACCACCCTGAGAACCTTGGCTTTGATCTTATTGGTAACTTCCTCCTTGATTTTCAAACTCATGTCTGATTTGAATTATCTGAGTTTCTGCTTGACTGGCGGACACATGGGATTGGTAGGAAACTTGTGAGCTACTATAGATGTGCTCAAACCGGTCATATTGCCATACGACCATGTGAAGATATCCTCATATTCCTTTAGAAAATGGATGTGGTCTTCCTTCTCTGTTGGCGACAAGTGAATGCTGATGCGAGTCACTTTGACGGTCTTGACATCTCCTAAATTTACTGTTTCTGTTTCGTCCAAGTTATATTTAGGCTTGTTCTCAAAATTCTCAACTTCTCTGACAATTTTCTTGGGTATCTCATCTTCTTCCTCTGAATCACTATTCTCATGTTGCGTTGCCTCATTACATGTCAAAGTCACTGGTTCATTAGGAAAAGTAATAATAACACTGTAGAAGGGAAAAGTATAAAATAGTAATGAATAATGATAAAGGATAAATGCATTTGATTAAAACTGGTAAAATTGTTCAAATAAAGTTTGGCTCAGTGGATCGAGCATTTATTTTGAAATAAAGAAATCTTAAAACAAAATTGCTGAAAATTTAAAATGCCTACAATGGCTATAAATTCTGCCAAGCTACCTAGGGACTCGGTGGGCTCCGGATGGTGCGGCGGTCCAGTTTCTGAGAACAACTCCCTTTTCCGCAGTCTGAATGGTGAGGCCTTCTTCTTCCTCCTCCTCCTCCTCCTCAATTATGGAACAACAATCTACGTCCTCGTCTTCCAAGAACAGATCCTTCAGCCCAGCTAATGCTTCTTCTTCTACAGTTCCCTATATTGTGTTAGCCTGATGGAAAGCTTGTTCCAAACGGGGTACCGGTTGCTCAAGAGGGTAGTATGGTCCACGCCATGAAGGTGACCACTCCCTGTACTCTTGCCATGTATACTGGTATCCGAGCCCAAAGGTGGTACCATGATTTTTCAGCCGTATCGTCTTGGTGATACCCTGGAGTTTCTTTCCCAACCCTTTGCCGGGTTCATATCCGGACCATGCTAGTAGGGGTGGGCATAAAATCCGAAAAACCGAATTTTGAATCGGACCTAATTAATTCGGTATTTCAGTTTCAGTTTTTTCGGTATTTCGGTCTAATTCGGTATTGCAATTTCGATATTTCGGTATGGTCCTTGGTATTAGAATTTTGAAATTTCGGTATACAGAAATACCAAATTTTTAAAAACATTTTCTATTTTTCTTAATGCCCATCCCAGCCCCAACGCCTGATGCTGAAACCTTTTTTATTTAAATTCAAGTGCCCCAGCCCATCGCCCCAGCCCAACTGCCAAGCCCACTCTAAATTCTAAAGTCTAAAGATTAGGGCATCGCCTGCCATTAGCATTTAGCAATTTAGCTTTAGCATTAGGCAGTCGCAGACTCATAGTACATGCGTTAGACGATTTGCGATATGGCTATTTCCGAGCTCCGAGTCCTCACTCCTCACAAATTCCGGGCAAACAAAGACGCTGCTGTTGCGAACTTGCGATAGTTTCAATTTTCAAAGGTATGTTTCTACTTTCTAGCGATTTCTACTTTCAATTTTCAAATACTAAATGCCCACCTTGATTTGTCGATGGAAATCTCTCTGATGCTTGACACAATGTTAATTGTTACAGTGCGGACTAGAATTACAGTTGCTACTGTTTTATATTTCTATTCCTGACTTCCTGTTATTGTTCGTATCTGAGGTGTAATTATGTTTCCTTAACCTATCATTAGTGATTAATTAATTGCTAGAACAACGTTTCTTATAAGTCCGCGCTTTAAGAGTTTCTTTTTTTTGTTGCTGTTAAAAAGAGTTTCCCAGCAATAAATTTGTGATCTTTAGATTTACACATCGTGTCATATCTAGTTAAGACATTGCTAGTGCTGCATTTGTTGTACACAGAATGATAGCTGAATGATTGTCATCATAAATTACCTCAGCAGGGGAGGCATTGGAAATATTTTGACTTTGCTAGTTTGCTTGTGTGTTGCTCCTTTGGCTTTGTTTATTAAAAAATAGTTGATACTTTAACAAGTCTTGACATAAGTATTTCCTTTACTCAAATATGTCCGAATCTAATTTATTGTCATGAGTTTGTAAGAACAATACATTTGTAATCTACACATCTTTGGAAAATAGTGCTCAAATGGTTATACTCTATCTTTGCTTTTAGCTGCCGCAAGACCTAAAACTTGTTGATTCTTAATTTGTGTTTATATTTGTTTAATTTTGTATAGATGGCAGATGAAAATAGAGTAAGTGATGCTAGTTCAAGTGAAAGTTTACCTATTACGGTAGATAGCAATACCAATACCATTGATACTAAAGATTCTAAGAAAAGGAAAGCCATGCAACATAGGTCTGACGTTTGGAACCATTTTGATAAATTTGAGGTAAAAGGGATTGGTAAAGCACGATGTAGATATTGTAAGCAAGCTTATGCTGCTAGTTTTTCTAAGAATGAAACAACAGGATTGAAGAATCATTTTCTTAGATGGAAAGAATACCCACTTAACATTGTTAAAGATAATAGTCAAACAACGATAAATTTTCAATCTTGCCAAAATGATGAAGGATCACTTTGGAAATTTGATCAAGAAGTGGTTAGGAGGGCCTTAATTGAGATGATAGTTATTGATGAACTACCATTTAGCTTTGTAGAAAATGAAGGCTTTATGAAGTTGATGAGAAAAACTCAATCACAATTTCGTCTTCCTTCTTTTAGAACAATAACAAGGGATAGTTATGAAGTTTACGGTGAATTGAAGCAAAATTTAAGAAGGTCTTTTAGATAATCACAACCAAAAATTTACCTCACAACAGACACATAGACTTCATTACAAAGAATAAATTATATGTGTTTGACAGCCCACTTCATTGATAGGGATTGGAAGTTGAATAAAAGAATACTAAATTTTTGCCCTATCACTAGTCATGAGGGTGAAGAGATAGCTAAAGCTGTTAGGGATTGTTTCTTGAATGGAAATTAGACAAGGTTTTCACTATTACCGTGGACAATGCTTCTTCAAATGATGTCACAGTTAAAGAATTGTCTAAACAGTTAGATATGTGGAAAACTAATATGATGAGTGGTAAACATCTTCATGTGAGATGCATGGATCATATACTAAATCTAATTGTGCAAGATGGTTTGAAAGAACTTGATGCTTCCGTGACACGTGTTAGAAATATTATGAGGTATGTGAGATCTTCGCCTGCAAAGACCTTAAAGTTTAAACAATGTTGTGCATATGTAAAGGTAGAATGTACCAAAATATTGTGTTTGGATGTTCCTACTAGGTGGAATTCCACCTATTTGATGTTGGATATGGCACAAAACTTTGAAAAGGCCTTTGACAAGTTTCATCTTTTTGATGATGGATTTTTTGCTTATCAATGTTCTCATCTTTGTGAAGATTGTAGTAGTGCAAGTCCTTTTGAATCTGATGATTGGGTGAATGTGAGGATTGTGATAGAGTTCTTGTAAGATTTCACGAGCTAACCAAAAAAATTTCAGGTTCATGTTATGTCGCTTGTAATTCTCATTTTGAGGATGTATCTGAACTTTATTGTCATTTAAAAATGTGTTTAGTTAGTGAGGATGAGCATTTGAGAAAAATGGCTGAGCGAATGCAAGAAAAGTTCATGAAGTATTGGGGTGAGCTTGAAAAGATGAATAAAATAATTTTTATTGCTTCCGTTTTGGATCCACGTAACAAATTTGAATATGTTGAGGGAGCACTTGAAGAACTTTTTGGGGAGGAAAAAGGGAAGAAAATAAATGCTGAGGTGTATGCTTATATGAATTCTTTGTTTGGAGAGTATCTAAAAAAGTATTCAACCCAATCTTGTCCTTAATCTCCATCTAGTTCTACTTCATCTAACAACACATCTAATACATCTAATGGGAGTGTTATAAGTGCATCTTTAATAAGGACGAAGCTTCACTTGAAGAAACAAAAGGAAGACAATGGAAGTGGGGGTGCTAAATCAGAGTTGGATAAATACATCAGTGAAGAACAAGAGCCATTTAGTGAAGAATTTGATATCTTAAGTTGGTGGAAAACACATGCTCCTAGATTTCCTATTCTTTCGGAGTTGGTTCGTGATGTGTTGGCTATTCCAATTTCTAGTGTGGCATCGGAATGCGTGTTTAGCACAGGTGGCCGTATTCTTGATTCATTTAGGAGTTCATAGACTCCTAAATGTGTGCAAGCTCTTATTTGTGTTCAAGATTGGCTTAGATAAGAGAAGAATCCTATTAGTGTTGAAGAAGATTTGAAGTATCTTGAGGAACTCGATCTTGGTAAGCTTTAATATTTTGTGTGTATTTTAGTTCAAAATAATATATCATACTTGTTTATTTGTATGACATATTCGGTCGAATTATCTTTAGATATGGAAAATAATGGAAGCACTACTAGCATTGTTTGATGTATAGTTGCAACTTGCAACTTGAGTGGTAAGTTTAATACTCTATTTGTTTGGTGATATACTTTTGTAGTTTTTTTTATTATCATCAAAAATAATATTCTAACTTATGATTTATATTTTTTTAGGTTCAAGTGCAATCATGCCCCGTGCTCCTAAAGTACGCTCTGATATTTGGGAACACTTTGAGGTGAAAGAAGATAACGAAGAAGTTCGCAAAGTAGAGTGCAAGCATTATGGTCAAGACTATAATGTTAATCCAAAGAAGAATGGAACATCTGGTTTAAGGAAGCATATTAAGCGTTGTCTTGCTTGTCTTCCTGGAATCCGTATTTAAGAATTAAGACTAAGTTGATTCGAGACTATTAGTGAAAACTTGAATTGAGGGATGCCCTCTCTGTTTTGCATTTTGTTTATTTGGCTGCTGCCTGCTACTATCTTATCTTAAATGTTGTGTATTTGTGTTTATGGTTTGGCTGTTCAGGTGTTCTTGGTATTAGCAATGTGTAAATGTAACTGTCACAGTGTAATTGGCTGTTCAGGTGTTCCTGATGTTGTTGCTGGCTGCTGCATGTTAGTTACAATTGCAGCTTGGCAGTGTGTAAATGTTTGGCATTGGCAGTGTGTAAATGTTAGTTACAATTGTAGCTTGGCATTGGCAGCTTGTTACATGGCCTGTGTGTGTCTAAATGCTAGCAGTTTGAGAGCTTGTTACATGGCATTGGCAGCTTGTTACATGGCCTTTAGTCTAATTCTGCTGTGTCTGTTTAAGTCTAATTTTGCTGTGTTTGAATAAATGTTAGTTATGCTTGTTAGTTGTTGCTGTGTTGCGTATGAAGTAGCAGCAATTTGTATTTTTTAAATTTTCCTGTTAATGTATTTTTTTATGCGTGGTTAATCTACTTCAACAACTTAATTTCAGTAGTTGACAGATGTATATGAAAAAGCAGTTTAATATTGAAGCAATATCGAAATTTAATATTGAAGCAAAAATTTCAGTAGTTGATGCGCCTATATTTTAAATTTTACTCATTAATGTATCAAACCGAAACCGTACTGAACTACCGAACTGTACCGAACTATTTTGGTACGGTATTTGGTATATATACCGAATTACTGAACCGAAGTACTCAAATTTCGAACCGAAATACCGAACGCCCACCCCTACATGCTAGTATGCTTTCTATTTTGTTACTCCACCACTTATCCTTCTCGACGGCATTGACCCATTCAATGTGATGATATGTTTCCCCTCCTAGCCTTCTTCTATATCCAATGGACGGAATGGTTTGACTAGTGTAGATGGGGTTACTCCTATCTCATAAATGATTACCTCCTGACGGTTCCATTTAAATTTTACGACTTGATGTAGTGTAGAGGGCACGACTCCAACAGCATGGATCCATGAGTGGCCCAACAAAAGATTATATGAGGCTGGTATGTCAAGCACTTGGAATTTAATGTCGAACCAAGTTGGTCCCATCTACAAGTAAAGGTTGATTTAACCGATCGTGGCCCTCTAGGACCCATCGAAAGCCTTCACATTCATGCTGCGTGTCCGTATTTCATGGAGACCTTTGTCCAACCTTTTCAGGGTGTCCAACGGACAAATGTTTAGACTCGAACCTCCATCAACCAGGACCCTGACAATGAGCTTGTCTTCAATTCCACCATAATATGCAATGCTCGATTGTGATTTAGACCTTCAGGTGGCAGCTCATCTTCGTGGAAGATAATCTTATGGCTCTCCAGCACCTCACTAACCATGTTGGCCATTTATCTACCAGTGATATATTGGGTACATAAGCCTCGGTCAGTACTTTCATCAAGGCGTTCTTGTCTGCCTCTAAATTCTGTAATAGTGACAGGATAGATATCTGAGCAAGGACTTTGTTCAGATGGTCAACAGTAGAATACTCCTTCGCCTGAACTTTCCTCCACATGTCATCTGGCCCAGTCTCAATGACAAGCTACCTCGCAGTGGCATCCTTACTTGAACCTCCAGGTGTTTAGGTGTGTACACTCTTCTAGTTTTAGTCATTCCTTGTGCGGCATTGGATTCCTCTATCTTAGTCTTCCACTTTTGCCGAGCCTCAACAACATAATCCTAGGGTATTGCTTTTGAGTTGAATGGGGCTATGGTTGACACCGTCACAGTAAAAAGTGTGACCATTTCTACTTCAAATAGAACAGAGGTGGCTGGGGGCGGAGCTACTTCTACTTCGAATGGAATTTGTCTAGTTACCTCAACATCAATAGGTTCCTGAGTCTGAACTACGATAGGAGTAAGTGTAACTGCAACCTTGCAGTCATCGCCTTCTCAAATAAGCCTGATTGACCCCTCAGGGTCCCATTCCTCATTTGTTTCTATAGCATGTACGGCATCACCTTTGTGATCAGGGAGGGGATTATTGCGGACATTAGGTGCAGCTTCCTTCGCTTGTATGACCTTGTTGTCAATGCGTGTCTAGATCTTGTCCTTCAATGTTCAGCACTCAGCAGTGGTGTGCCCTTTCATACCAGAGTGGTACGCACAGGTTTTGTTCGGATTGACCCATTGGGATGGATTTTCTAGTGCCACAGCTGGAACAGGAGTGATGTAACCTGCGACCTTTAACCTTTCATACAATTTGTCGATGGGCTCAGCAATGGCGGTGTATTGTCTAGGTGACTTGCGGTCGAAGTTGGGTTTTGGTCTTGGATAATATTTGCGAGTTGGTGGTGATTGGAAATGGGATGGTTGGGAATTATAGCTGTGATGGTTAGTGTCTGGTTGGGAATATCTGGGAGATGAAGGCTGATATGTAGGTGGTGATGCTTGGTACGTGGGTGGAGGTGTTTGGTATATAGGTGGAGGTATTTGATAGGTGGGTGGAGGTGTCTGGTAGGTGGGTGGAGGTGTTTGATATGTCAGTGGAGTTTTTAGGCCCAGGGCACCCATTACTGCCCCAACATCTATCTTTTTCGATATGCCGCCTGATTGGAGTACCTTATTTTTGGCTTGTAGTGCCTCGAAATTCATTACCATCTCGCTCTTGATTCCTTCCTTGATCCTTTCCCCGAGCTTAATGATATCAAAAAATTTGTAATTTTCGATAACCATCAACCTCTCATAATATTGCAGATCTTCTGCCCTGACGAAGAATTTATTCATTTGCTCTCTGTCTAGAGAGGGCCTGACCTTAGCTTCTTCTGACCTCCAACGAGTAGCATACTCGCGGAAAGTTTTAGTGGGTTTCTTCTTGATATTCTGAATGTAAAAGATATCGGGTGCATTCTCTGTGTTGAACCTGAATCGGTCCATGAAATCCGACGCCATGCTCACCCAATTGGACCATTTCTTGGGATTCTAGTTGATATACCAAGACAAAGCGTCCCCAGTAAGGCTCCTCATAAAGATCTGCATTCGAATCTTTTCATCTTTTCCATCCCCGACAAGCTTGTTACAGTAGGTCCTTAGGTGAACTCCGGGATCACCTGTACCATCGAACATTTCGAACTTGGGAGGTTTGTACCCCTCTGGCAATTCCACATCGGGCTATATGCACAGATCTTCGTAGTTCAAACCTTCTATTCCTCTATCGCCTTCAACATCTTGAACTCGGCTTGTTAACTTCTTAAGTTCTTTGGCCATGTTCTTAATGAGCAGGTCCTTTTCGGAGGGTTCCGATGCATAGGAGATTGGTTGGGTGGAATGTGGTATAGTTTCCATGTATATGGGGTTGCTCTAATGGGTGCCAGGGACTTGGGTATAGTGATGGTCGTTAGTAGAGTTTTGTGGATCGGGAATGAGTGGTGGTGTATTTTGGGGAGTGTGGTAAGTGGTGGTTGGTAGGTACGAAATTGGTTAATGATGATGTTGTGGTGGAGATGGTATTGGGAATGGATTGATATTTTGTGGTGGAGTTGCATATTGATTTGATGCGGTAGGATTTTGTGGTTGTTGGTTTTGTGTGTTCTAAGGTGGTGTTGGGTTCTTTACGTTCTATTGATGGATATCATGGATATTGAGGGTGAGTGAAAGTTTGCCAAATTGCGGACCTGCTTGAGTTCTCCTTGCAATTCTAGTATCTTTTGTTCCAGTCTCAAAACCAGGTCATTCGGGGCTAGAGTACTGCGACCGTCGGAAGTTTCTGCGTTCTCAACATTTTCCTTTCGTATTCTACTTAAGTCGTCCATCTTTGATTTTCCTTTGCCGTTTGTGTTGCTTGGAGGAGGAGGAGGTGGAGGGCCTCTATATCTGGTATGATATGTTGATGAGGCCAGTATGGATGAACCAACCTATGGGGATGGGAATAATAATAAAAATAAGCAAAAATAAAAAGGTAACAAGTTAGTGAGGATTCTGAAATGTTTGTAGTATTTAAACACATATGGCGAACTGTAAACTCGTATCCTAATTTGGGAGTCTCGTTGCGCCCGAGGTAGGCCTAGGGACAAATAAATTTAGAGAACTTCAAATGCCCATAAATGCTTCATTTCATAATATAAAAGTAGACGAATCCAAAACGACATTAACATAATAAAACAAGTTGCTACTGGCACTCGACCTTATTACATTTTAAGAAAAGCAAGTAAATCTAATCTATTTGGTCTCAGAAGGACCTTCCCTAGGTTCGATCTTCCGAAATCCATCAAACAAATCTCCCAACTCACGCAGTCCCAACAACAAGTAGGCTTGGGCCAGATGTCCTCCCTCAGCATTCTGGCAGTTTTCAATCCTCTTTATGACTTTGCCCTCCAGCTCTATTATTCCTCGCTCCAGATATTCCAGTTTCCTATTGGAAGTGACCCCCATCTCTTTCCATTCCTCAATCAACCTCACGTTCCTCTCATGTATTTCCTTATGCTCATTCTTAGAGTCGTGAACCTTCTTGCGCAGCCTGTTGTATTTGACTTGGGCTTCAGCTTCCTCGTCTATGATTTTGTTCCCTCGACCAGTCCCCGGTGTCACCGTTCCTTTTAGATTGTCCTCCAACCATGACGGGTAGAAAGGCTCGCACCCCGCATGACATCCGTCTGGCTTAATAGTGCTTTTCTCTACAATGATTTTGCTGTTCCATATCTGCTGAGCTTGGCACTTGTAAGGCACGTCGTCGTCTTGGAAATCCGCCCTAAAATGACTTATCTTGACGACCCCTTGTACAACCTATTTTCTGCTTGCTTGCCTCATAAGTAGCATAGGAACGTATGGATATATCCCTCTCAACCCGATCAATGCCAAGTGCAGAGCATATCTGGATTTGATAATAAACTCGTCTGTTGGGAACCATTCAACCATCCACTGCACCTGCCCCTCGGTCAGATTGCCGAATAACTCTACCCATTCGTTGGCACTTTCCGGCTGAGCAAATCTGTCTGGAATGTAGGTCATCTACTTAGGGTGATAGAAGGCAATGTGGTCGTTCCAAGCCCTTCACAAAAATTCTTGACGATAGCGACCCTTTTGGAGATGCTCCAACAACCATAACTGCAACAATAAATTATAACCTTCGAACTGCTTTACCCCTCTTTGACAGCACTCCAGGGCCCTGCAGATGTCGACTATGATCATGGGGACTATGGTATATGTCTGTCCATTAATACCTTCCATTAGAGTCTTGGCGACCATGGCCAACCTAGTGTGGATTCTTCCCCTTTTCATTGGGAACACTATCAGGCCTAGAAAGCACACAATGAACACAAACACTCTGCGGTGGATGTGACCCAGTGAAGGGAGGGCGATATCATCATGGTAAGTGCGGAAAGACTTTCTATGGCCATACCTCTCGTATAGATATTCGAAAGGTATGTAGGAGTCCTTCAAACACACTAGGTCGACATTCGTTTTTAGCCCCATCATCTTTAAAAATCCCCTGCCCGTACAAATTTCTAGCACCAAAAGCCCAGGACTGTCCCAAGTCAACCTTGCAAGTCCTCTATTTCCTCTAGAAGCGGTGTCATCTCTATGTCACCGAAACAGAACACAACTCTTTCACTATCCCAGAATATGGTGGAAGCCTCGATCAATTTGTTGTTTGGTTCAATATCTAGCAAGGAAGACAAGTTACCTAGGTACTTTTTCACATGCTTCTTGTCACTTGAGGAAAGGTCCTCCGACCACTCTAGCAGCAATGGAGGGATGTTGCTAACCATACCGAATCTGGGGACCTCGGGCCTCATTTTCTGCAAAACAAAAGGGTTAGACCTTACCCCCACCGGACTTGACTACTTATACATTTATGATCAACATATCAGCATTTAGTTCTCCAAATTAATGCACAAATCCTGGTTGCGCCCATTGGGATTATGGAAAACCTGATGAACTTTGGATAAGGCTTATCTTAAAGGATCATTATGTGGACAACATAACTGATCCGACTAGGTTTGACCATGATGCATGCACAATTTAAACATAGTAAGGTTTCTATAGGGGTTTAGACTGATACCCTCAAGCGGACAACTTGTCGGGGAAGGCACAGAACCGTCGACTACGCCGCTGATCGACTGGTTTTACCACAAATAAGCATGCCTTTCCAAATTTAAGGGTAGTAAATAGGAAGAGCGCAACCACTCATTAAAGCGTTGCTATAGGATTTGAGACGCACGAGTGGAATATGATGCGGAGCATGATTTATGCAACAATTAAT
Source organism: Nicotiana tabacum (assembly GCF_000715075.1). Lineage (NCBI taxonomy): Eukaryota > Viridiplantae > Streptophyta > Magnoliopsida > Solanales > Solanaceae > Nicotiana > Nicotiana tabacum. The sequence continues at coordinate 109,637,667 of NC_134087.1, read as the reverse complement.
AACATGTAGTCAAGTATTTTCACATAGGAAAAAATAAATACAGTATTTAAATAATTGAAAGACGGTTACAGAATAAAGGAAATAAGGAGACAAGTCAGTTTCAAGGCAAAAATGAAATCATAAAGGCTTGAAAAATAGGCAGTTAAATTCAAATAAGGGAGCAGGGTACGAGATAAGCATGCTTGGACTAATTTGTAAAAGACAAGTTTATTATGGTAAGAGCCTAATAATATCCCCAGCAGAGTGGCAATAATGTTACGCCCCCTTTTCCTCCCCCTTTTTGACGGAGATAGGTCCGGGTTTCGACATTCATGGGGTATAATGACTCATTTCCTTTAGGGAATTGGGTATTTGAAGAGTCGCTACCTAACAGATTATGGGGCGTTAGGGTACCTAGAGCGATTAACTCTTGGGTTGGTTTGCATTACTAGAGATCAGGGTAAGGGCAGAGAATGTGTTAGGCATCCCTCTTGGTCCACAACTGTGGGTCCCGACCAAACTTATATTTACAAATTAGTCCATTACAAGTAAACAGTTGAATTAAATAGGTTGCAAGTAAAGTACGTTAGAATAACTCAAGTAGTAAGATAAAGGTTTGAACAAGTTGTAAAACAAAAGATTAAATAAAGAAAGGATTTGGTGAAGAGGGGTCCTAGGTTGGTTATCCTATAGGATCACCCTACGCAATGTCCGGTAAACACTCCTCAATAAGGGGCTACACCTGACATTAATGCGTAGTCATCATATCCCATATCTACCCTTCCCATTCCCTTATTGGTCATGCAAAGCGAGTGTTTGGTCAACGATTCCTATTGCATGCTGCTACCCGTCCCTTATTAATGGTCCTAGAGGGAGTTAGGACCTCTACCTATAGGTGGTTCTAGACATACCCATAAGGTTTTAAAATGCAAAAATTCTAAGGCGACAGTCAAAATCATTTAGGACTTTCACACATAATGGGAGTAATTAAGAGGCTCAGAGTTTCCTCCTCAAACAAACACATAAGCAGCATGACTCAAGCACAGTTAAGATCTTTTATTAGTCAATGTACTAAAGCAGGATATTTAAGTGAATATGCAGAAACAGACAAACCCATTTTTAGACTTAGAAGTTACACCCTAGTAGTTGCCTAGGGACTCTTTTTAAAAAGCCTGTTAGGATCAGAAAACATTAAGCGATAGAGATAGTTTCAGAGAATGCAGTTTTGAAAATGCCCTAAAGACTTGCCTACACGCGAAGTACTGATGTCTATATTAATGCAGAAACAAATAGACTCCTTTAATACCTATAGGCATGATATCTAATGAGATTGAGGCAGTTTGAAAGAACTTGTTTCAGAAAATGCTTAATACTTAATAAGACCAATTTAGAAATGAACTAGGCGTAATCAAGTTGATTTATTAGACTAAATTAGATTAACAGACAAAATTGCGAGTAGATCTCCCTATAGGCATGATATCTAGGCGTAATACTGATTTTAACGATTTGCAGGTGTGGCAACATACATAAACTTATTATAACTGAATCTGGATTAGGTCCTGTAGGCATGACATCTATTATTGAATTGATTTTAAGACATGATTGTTTGGGACCTATAAGCATGGTTTCTAGACATGACAGAATGTAAAAGCTTATAGACATGGTTTCTACATGATGAGCAAACAAACTTAAAAGTGAAACCCTATGGACATGATTTCAATTAGGCAAAGCAATCAGATTAAAGCGTAAAGTCCTATGAGCATGTTTTCTATTTAGTAGAGCAAATAGACTTTAAAAGTAGGGTCCTAGGAGCGGGATTTCTACCCGTATTACCCCATAAAGTATGCATCTACCCACACTTTTTACCTAATACCCCAATATCTGTTTACAAATTATTACAGGCCAATGAATGAATTATATAAGTAAAAAATAGAAAACCGAGAAGCTATTATATAGGGAGCCTTCAATTAGGCCTAGATTTCCCAAAGCCTCCAATGGCCTCATATGCCTTAGTTCCATATACAAATCAGAGTCTAGGTGCATCAAAGTTCCCTAAGGATCTCAAGGATCCCGGGCAGTGCTTACACCTAGACTTTTCAACCAAGAATTGAACAATTGCAATGTAAAAAAGCCAGCCTCAGTATGCCAGAGTTCAGAGGGTTCTCAAAAGGATCCCAAGGCAGTACACATACTAGAGGGGGCAGAACTTATTGACTACGAGTAGAGTGAAAAGTGATGGACACAAGTTGAAAAGGTTTTAGTAAGAAATTGTATTTAACAAAAGCCTTTTTTGAAAATAATTTAGTAAAGCAACATAGATTGTTTGAAAAAGAGATTGGAGTAGTTAAAAATATCCAAACACCTTAGGATAGGTTTATACACAGCTAGTTTATAGAACCAAGTAAATTCAGTAGTCACACACAGGGTCAAGGCGTTTGGGACACATAGAACATTTAACTGCAAACACATAACCCAGCAAATGTCTAGGACTGGTTTAGACATGCTCACAAACAGCTGACACTGGCATAGTTACAAAACTAGACATAAAGAACACAACCACATAGAGGGGTGATAGGGATTTGGGGATTCATGGGATATAGGATGGTAAGTACACAACAAGTAAGAGATAATTGGTAAGACATGCTCAGAAGCACACATAAAGGGGAATATACTGATCTAAAGGAAGGGGAAGGCATAATAACATGCTGATAATGTAACTCTTAACTACAAGTTTCACAACAGAATCACAAATAGAAGCAAACCAGAAACAAGAGGAACTGAAACAATAAGAGAATCATCTTGTTGTTGGAACTGAAACAATAAGAGAATCATGTTACATTATCATGTTGTTGTTGTGTAAGTACACAACAAGTAAGAGATAATTGGTAAGAAATGCTCAGAAGCACACATAAAGGGGAATATATTGATCTAAAGGAAGGGGAAGGCATAATAACATGCTGATAATGTAACTCTTAACTACAAGTTTCAAAACAGAACCACAAATAGAAGCAAACCAGAAACAAGAGGAACTGAAACAATAAGTGAATCATGTTGTTGTTGGAACTTTGAATTGAAACTGGGACATACCAGTGAAGAGGAGAGTAAGCAGAATGAAAGAACAAGAGAGCACAAATGGTTAGCCTTTGCTTGTAGCCGACTAACTTAGAACAGTAGCAAGTAGCACAAGAGAGAGAGAGCATAGATTGTTTTTAGTATGAGTGATAGTTTTGAACCCAAGAGTTCATGTGTTATGCTAATGAAAGACTAGAGTATTTATAATTTAAAACAGGTAGTAAATAAGGTAAGAATCATAGTAGCATGGTAATTAAGGAACTCAGAATCAGTCAGTCAGAAAATCAAGGCAAGTACTCCGTTGAGTTAAGGAAATTAATTCAAACGGTTAGAACCAGCAATATATAAGGCAAGAAAAATCAGTACATGACTAATAAGTAAAGAATCAAAGTTCAGTAAGCATAGGGTAATCAATTAGGACTGAATTCAGAAAACTCCAATTAAAGAAATGATTCAGTAAGAATAAAGTACCACAACAAATAAGGTAGGGGGATCAGTCAATTTAAACAGACAAGGTAGAATTTTAGGGTTTTAAAAGAAAATCTTTCAATCAAACCATCAAATAAGGAAATCAGAATCAATCAAGAGAAAATTATGATTTTATACTTCAACATATAAATAGAGAAGAACAAACAAACGTAACAAACATGCAAGGTCAGCAATATGGACAGAAAGAGGCAAGTCTTGAACAATCAAGATGAATACAATCTTATAGAGGTGATATAAGTAGGCTGAGGACTCAGTAAAACCTATTCAAAGCATGGTAACCATAGAAACTTAAAATCTACAAAATTAGGGCTTTTAACATAGGCGAGTTGAAAAAGCAGTAAAAACATATAATCAGTCAAGATATACAAGGATAGAAGTTTCAAACATAAAGAATCGGTTTAAACAAAAGTAGAAGAAGTTCCAAAAAACCCTAATTTTTAAAAGAAAGTAAAACAACTTAAAGTTAGTGATTTTTCAAAAGAGGTTTGAGAACATTGTAGAACATAGAAGGAACAGGCTTGAATCGTTTAAAAATCTCTCATATCTAAGAGATACAAACGAAAATTAGAGTTTTAAAGGAAACCCAAGTAGAGATAGAAGAACATGCTTAGAACTTCATAGATCGTAACAAATATAGTGTGATTTTGCCCAAAATCACACCAAAAAAACCATGAACAGCCAGAACAGCAGCCCTAGATACAAGTCGGCATGGCCCAGGGCCCTTGAAGGCCTCAGAGATGATGAGCAAGGCGATGGAGGAACCATTGGAGGCTTGGGGTTGAAAGGTGGTCACCGGAGAAGCCCGGAGAAGGAGGCGACGGTTGAAGAGGGATTAGGGTTAAGTTGAGAGAAGAGAGGAGACCATAGGATTCAAAGGGGGGGGGGTTTGGAAATGATTAGGGTTAGAGGGTCGTTTGGAATTAAAAAGGAAAGAACAAATGAGGGCCGTTGATCTTTTAGATCAATGGCCAGGATCAGATGGGTTTTGGGTCGGGTAGGAAGTGTTTGGGGCCTAGGTCGGGTTATTTAATAGGAAATTAGGCTGGGGTTGGGTTCAATTTAGGCTGCAATTGAAATGCCAAATCCGGCTATAATTTAAATAGCCTATTTTTCCCATTTAATTTTTAATAAATAATAAGTAATTTTTGGAAAATAATTTAATGTGCGAAGATGATTTAAAATATATAATTATCATTGTAAAAATATAGGGATCAATTTTACGCACATAAAATGTAATTATACATTAAAAGGACTAATATTGCAATTATATGCAATTTAGCTTGAAAAATACCAAATGCAATTATAAAAAATGCATAAAAATATATCAACCATATTTTGGTATAAGTATAAATATTAAATGAATAAATCATCATAACAATAATTTTGGAAATAATTATTGGGTATTTTATGAATAAAAGGGGAGAAAATAAATCAATTTAAACCCTTGAAATTATGGGAAAAATTATAAAAACCTTGTGCATGCTTATATATGCATATATATGCTATTTTAAAGGTATTTATGCATGTTTAAAAATATATAGGGAAACATTGGGTATCAACAGCTGCCCCTCTTTACCCGGGAAGGATGAAAGAGATTTCGGGTAAAGAAATGACGGCCAATTTTGACCGGATGGAATGTTTTGAAAGGCAGAGGTCGAGCTCCGGTTTTCGAGTTGCCTACATATCCTTTTCTTTACAGAAATCAGTCCATGTGTAGTTCTGAATTCACCCGCGGATTATGCTGATGAAATTATTGAAAGAACGGACACGAGACGTGAAGCGGCTACGATGAGTGGTTAAGGATCGGGACGGTTGGATGGAACTAGAGTGAGATCGCTCCTGCTGATGAAAGATGAGTATCAATGAATTTTCTTACGGATGAGAAAGCATCAAGAAAATATCATGTTCTTCAATAAGTAACGTTAGTTACTTCAAACAATTGATGTGAGATTGTGTCTTAGCAACGTGAGATTTTGCAATTTTAAGGAGTATGGTGCAGTCTTTCTCAAGAATATCACACGGATTTTTCCCTACTTAGATCTTGCCGTTATGTGTTCTTCGCAAAAGACGTTTGTTAGAGGGATTGTTAAGAGGATTGACTCAAGTATGTTAAGGCTATCCGTTCTTTCTTTTGGCATGATCCATACGATGCAAACAAAACATGCAAATGCACAACTTCCATAAATAACTCTATTCATAGAAATGCTAGAGATGCTTATATTCTTGATTCTCCATGTGTCATATTATTCTATCATTTGTCCATGGGTCTTAGAAAAATATGTAAGTTGAAAAAAGTTTACTTCATGATATTATTCAAAGGCATAATGGTCTTATGACACTCTAAAAGAATATATTGACGTACTTCTCATGCATTTATACATGTACATTAACCCATGACCAGAAGGCATTATATACGCGTATATTATCTGTATATGGGATATGGGAAAAGGTTACGGCATTATATACGCACCACCACCTGATCAACTGGTATACGTTAATGATTTGCCCATAGTGGCCGAGATGATGTGATGGGATGCCATCAAAGGCTTGATGATATTATGAACGCATATACCCATGTATGGTATGACATTTACACGCTTATGTATGACATTATAATATTAAATGATTCACAAAGTTATTCAGATATACATGTTGAGTCTTTTAATCCATGTTTCTCTCATGTCTACTAGTTACTGATTTTCATTCCTTACATACTTGGTACATTATTTGTACTGACGTTTCTTTTGCCTGGGGACGCTGCATTTCATGCCCGCAGATCCTGATAGACATGACGAGAGTCTTCCAAGTAGGCTATCAGCTCAGCGGAAGGCGTAGGTGCGCTCCATTTGCTTTGGAGTTGCTTCTTTGGTTAGTATGACTAGTAAATGTATTGATTGGTATGGCGGGACCCTATCCCGACCTTTATGATATTATGTATTCTTAGAGGCTTGTAGACAGATATCATGCATATGGATACTTGTATGGCCTTGTCGGCCTAACACATTCTTTTGATCTCATTACTTCTATTTATTGCTTATATTCATTGTGTTCTATTTATTGTTCTTCATTTATTACTCATTGTTGATCATCAAATTGTTCCATCAAAGCTATCGTAACTGTTAATCCTCCATTGATTGACCTCGACCGGGCGTCCGATTCGACTTCGAGGCCCCGTGTATGCAAGCTCGAGGCCCCGATCTCCAGCCATTTGGTATGAGTATTACACTATCCACAGGCTGTTATCTCGTTCTCTAATCTCTTACTTAGTATCTATTTCCTAACAACTAGCATAAAAATAGATCACACATTTTTAGAACCACAAAATCAAATCTAATTGTATTTACCATTTTCAAGGTAAACAAATTCAAATTCCTAACTTCTATTTTATTTGTGATAAGACGATACCTACATCCAGAAAGATGGTTGGTAAAAGGCATGGCTATGGAAGAGTTGAGTTAGAGGAACTCGATTTTACATCATGCTTATGATAAGTAAATGCGAGGTCTTCAGCAGATCATGTGCATACTGAAAGGTGTAAGCTTCTTGATAAGGAGTCTTGAGGCAAGAATACCTATCCACCTTAATGGTTAAAGACAATGAGAGATTCAGAAGATAAATACAAGTTTCAACAAGTAAAAGAAGTTAGATGAAGAAGAGTACGAGGCACCCAGTTAATGAAGGTTAACGGTGTTTATAGTTCAAGCGGAGAAATATAAGCTTTTTGAGATATATTCAACAATAACATAGGTATGTATAATTGGACACACCGATCTAAGTTATGCTCTATGACAACTAACAAATATGGTTTAAGAGAAGGACATAATATCACGATCCGGCTGGGGTTAGAGTAACCCAAAATAGTGAATGGATTGTTTGCTTTAGTTGAGATTTCCAAAGGATATTGCAAATGTGCTAATAGATCTCCTCGTGAGACACCTAGATGGTGCACCCTAAAATAGTACAACTACATATGAGCACTGGAAGCCTTGAATGAAAAAATATTATCTTAGTGTGGCTCCCGTCCCCAGTAAAGAAAGAATGTTAGGCAATTCGAAGAGCCAAGGGATGGAGCAAAGGGGAGCCAAAAGCAAAAGAATGTTTTGCTAAAATTTTCAGAGTAAAACAATAGACATAGATGATTAGCGGGAAATATGAAGAGAGTTAATGAAGCATTATGAGTAAGATGTGATACATGGATGATAACAATAGGTAAAAAAATGATTAAAATATTTCAGAGTGTACAACCAAGTGAAGGAAAAGATGAAAGATGATAGGCCTTGAGACAATAAAAGAATATAGGCCATAAAGTCATATCCTCATTTCGAGAAATAAGTTCGCAACTCTAACGTGATTAACAGAAGGAAAAGTTAGACCCTAGATTAATAGAAATCAATATGGACTGGTGAACAAGATAAACTAAACATGAATTAGGGACTGAGTAATTTGATAATAGTCAGCATCATGAGAATTTCATATCGCGTTCCAGCGATAATAGAATGGACAACAAAAGAAGATTTATGAGAAATTCAGAGAATGGTCATTCAGGAAGACGCATCCCTAAAGCAAGCAATATGAGTAAAGTTAAGCTTAAGGGACTATGTGTGCCAGTTACACTAAGTGTCACCCTCGCGAGTAAGGAATTTTGTTATACTTGGTACAGAAGGATTACCGCAAGGCGAGTAAGGGTCATCGATAATGTGAGAAGACGCCAAAGATAAAGAAGTAAAATATCTATACGTAGATCATCGTAGCACTAAATCCTTGTACTCCCCTAAAGAGGGAAACATGGATGTAACATTAAGTCAGAATTAAGTGGTTCTAGTAACTATGGAATGGTAAAGGAAGAATGCGATGAAAATGAAAAAGGAATGAGATTGCACTTATCCAAATCCAACAGATATGCTACGATTCTAGAATATTATGCAAGCACGACGTCAAGGAAAGGATGTAAGGGTTACTGCCCGGAATTTTATTGATAAATAAGGAGCTAGTGCGAGAGGTACGTTAGACAAAGGAAATAACTTAAGAAAGATTATGCGAAATATTGATATGAGAATGGGCCAACGAGTAATCAACAATTGATTCAAGAAGAGCCTGGTTATGGCTAAACAGGAAATTACAAATGAGTTAGCAGATCGCGCAAGATAAACATAGTAAAACCCAATATGGTGAATTCAGTCTCGCAGATATGACATCGTGATCCTTAAGAAATATTCAGATATGATTTGGGGTAGTTAAAGGTACCGTATGAGTATTACGGGAATAAAAGAGAGTGCCACTAGGAAGACAGTCAAAATATTAGTTCAGAAGCAACTCTACAAGCACAACGGCGTGGAGGTAATTAACTATGGATAATTGTAGGCGATAAAGGACATCAAAAATTCTATCGGGAATACGATGTAATAAGCTCGCAGCTTTACAAGAGTCCGAGGGTCCTCCATAAGTACTACAATGAAAGACTAGCTAAGGAAATAATGAAGATGGCTTCAACCAAAGCACAGTGACCTAAAGAGGAAATGTTTGTATAACAATAGCCTCACTACAAAATTGTATGCACTCCAGAAGAAAGTGGCACCTACCATGGCTAATGAGCGGGGAGTAAAATCAAAAGTAATATTCGAGACCATATGAGTTGCACAAAAATTCTGCATGCGTAAGAACTTAGATAAGCTAAGTATGTACGCAACAAGGGGGGCAAAAAGACTTGGAAAAGAAATTGCTTACGTTTGGAGAATGTTGAAATGGGATGAGAGGAATTATTCGATTAATGATCAGCCGTAGAAGACTCCGATATAAGTTAAAAGAAGGAATTGGGTCCAGGTTATAGATAAAGAATTGAATTGATAGAAGATTATATCCTGGGTATTCTATAGCACCCATGAAGGACTAAAGTAATAACTAATACCATGAGCCACAGATTGGAAGATAGCTTAAGCCTACATGAAGGTTGATCAAAGGGAAGAGGAAACTAAAGAGTTACATAAACTAAGTAAATCAAGAGTCAGATTATTGGACCCAGAAAATTATAGACCTCATGATTGAGAACATTACATGATCACTATTAAATATTAGAGGTACAAGAGATATAGTACAATAGCCATATTTTATAAGGGCATTAAAAGAATACCAGCCTCATAAGAAGTCAGTACGAAGCTCTCACCAGATTATATATACAATAGAGGTGCAAGTATGATAATAAAGCTTCAAGTTGTGGACGTGAATTATACCTATGTGGAAGGAAGGTCATGAAAGAGATTCAAGACGTGGTTCAAGATTGTAAAGTAAGTAAGGTAAAAGTGAACAACATACACGATACTCGAATTTAGGAGGGTGTGAATAATCCATATTTTGGATAAAAGGCTAGAAGCGCGGGGATTCAGTATCCATGAATGATAGCGTCGTCGTCAGTGGCATGTCTTCCAACCTATGGTTTCTAGGTATCAAGGAGGCTAATTAAGAAATAAAGAAGAGTTAGAGACGATGTGATGTCTCGCTTGATGTTCCATAATGACATAAGGAAATCTATGATACAAGCAAGTTGAAAGAAGATTGCAAGTAGTATAAATAGATATATGTAGGACGCAAGCTAAAGTATGGTAAAACAACAAGGTTTTAGGAAGACAGGAATAAGAACAAGAAAGGGCGAATGAGAAGGTGACGAGAAACGGATAAGTTCTCGGGATCAAGCCCGTGAAAACATGAGATATGATGATTTCTCAAAGTTATAAAAAGATCAATCTAGCCTGAATGAACTCAAAGGAGTTACTCATCATAAGTAGCATTTAAAAGAGATGAAATGTTGCCCTAATAGTAAAATAAGGGCGTAATTGTGGTAGATAAAGGATGATGTTTGGGCCTTCGATTGAGCAATGATTTGAATAAAGGGATTCATGAATTGTACGGGATTAATTTACTTACGTAAGGTGAATCACATTTGGATGCTAGGAAATACGATTATGGAAGTATAGTATCGTCCCTAGGTTGGTCAGGAAAATCACTTCAAATGTTCCTCAATACCACATGAGCCTAGTGATTACGTAAGAAGTTCCATGTTATCAGTGGTAAATTGTAGGTCAATATTGAGGTGAATCAACAATGGATGGACAAAAGTCATAAAGTATGAGATACAATTAGGCTGTCATTCTTAAGATAAACAGTAATTAGGGAGCATTAAAGGACTTGGATTTATACATATGTGATAAGCAACGAAAGTAACCGAGAGTTAGTAGCAGACCTCAGTAAGGATAAATAGAGGTAAGAGTTATGGTATAGTATGAGCCACCTAGGTGCAGTAAAGTCAAACAGATGGTTGAACAAAATAAGGTGTAGCAATATTCATGAGTTCAACAAAGTACCGAATGAAGAATTTTTGTATACCCATAGATGCCCAGAGGGACATCTTATCAAGCTCTATATATGTTTACCAAGTGAGGCCTAGAGATTGGCTAAAAGTTGGAGGAAAAATAAAAGAAGAGTCATATAGGCGTACTTACAAGGAAAAAGTCGTACAGGCTGCATGACAGAGGGTAGCAAGAGTTACGAGATTGGAAGAATCCCGATCATAGGCTGTGGTGTAAGAAAGAGACCTACAGGTAGGAATACCCTAAACTTTGGATTTGTTCATAGAACAACTACCTAAATGGCGAGGAGAGTATTAAGGTATTCACAAGAGCTATAAATTATGAAAATGATAAGAGCATCAGTCAATATTCGAGGACGAATGTTCCAAATGGGGGAATGATGTTATGCCCCGCAATATTACGGCGATACTACGTCCCACAATATTATATTATGATTATGTTACATCTTGCAGTATTTTATTACGAGGATATTACGCCTTGTGTTATTACATTATAATGATGTTACGGTTCGCAGTATTAAATTACGATGATGTTGCACCATGTAGCATTGTATGTTGAATTTGTCATAAGGTAATTGACATCAGTCCAAGGAAAAGATTATTTGGAGATTATAAGAATTATGCTATTTCAAACAAGGAATGAGTAAATTCATGGAGGTGAGAGGATAAGCAAATCGAAGAAAATGAATTTCATCGAAGTTTGATATTTTGGGATAAAATACGGTCCGAGATATAATACTCGATATTTATGGACTAGTGCCATACAAGGTACTATATGACCATAATAGTAAGTTATATAAAGTGTGTTAAAAGTAGATAGTATTTTAAGTAATTTGAGATAATCCTTAATTATGTGAATTATTGGGTAATGGGGGAATTAACTAGTTAATTAATAATTAACTAGTTGAGTAATTAAAAGTCTTGGATAAGGGTAATAAGGCAAGTACGTGGCAGCAAGGATAGCTCCAAATTGTGACTCTTAATCACAATTGCTAGGTGGATAAATTAGAGAAATTTTGGTGGCCAGAGTCTTACAAGAGTGGGGCCCACAACCCCAATATTAAGAGAACTTTCCATATACTTAGTTTATATATATACTTGCTTGCTAACAGATGAGTTTAAAGAATTTGTTATCAAGGAATTTGCTAACGGATGAGTCTTAAAGAATTTGTTATCAAGGAATTTTCTAACGGATGAAAGATAAGTATCAAAGAATTTTCTTACAGATGAGAAAGCATCAAGCAAATATCATGTTCTTCAATAAGTAACATTAGGTTCATCAAACAATTCATGTGAGATTGTGTCTTAGCAATGTGAGATTTTGCAATTTTAAGGAGTATGGTGCAATCTTTCTCAAGAGTATCATACGGATTATTCCCTACTTCAATCTCGCCATTATGTGTTCTTCGCAAAAGACGTGTGTTAGAGGGATTTTTAAGAGGATTGACTCAGGTATGCTAAGGCTATCCCTTCTTTCTTTTGGCATTATCCATAAGATGCAAACGAAACGTGCAAATGCACAACTTTCATAAATGACTCTATTCATAGAAATGCTAGAGATGCTTATGTTCTTGATTATCCATATGTCTATCATCTGTCCATGGGTCTCAGAAAAATACGTAAGTTGAAAAAAGTTTACTTCATGATATTATTCAAAGTCATAATGGTCTTATGACACTCCAAGAGATTTTATTGACGTACTTCTCATGCATTGCAATCATGTACATTGACCCATGACCAGATGGCGTATGTATGTATGTATGTATATATATATATATATATATATATATATATATATATATATATATATATATTATATGTATATGGGATATGGGATAAGGTTACAACGTAATATACGTACTACCACCTGATCAGCTGGTATACGTTGATGATTTGCCCATAGTGGCCGAGATGATGTGATTGGATGCCTTCAGAGGTTTGATGATATTATGAACGCATATACCCATGGATGGTATGATATTTACACGCATATGCACGATATTATAATATTAAATGATTCCCAAAGTTATTCAGACATACATGTTGAGTCTTTTACTCCATGTTTCTCTCATGTCTACTAGTTACTGATTTTCATTCCTTACATACTCGGTACATTATTTGTACTGACATCCCTTTTGACTGGGGACGCTGCGTTTCATGCCCCCAGATCCTGATAGACAGGTCGAGAGTTCTCCAAGTACGCTATCAACTCAGCGGAAGGTGTTGGTGCTCTCCATTTTCTCCGGAGTTGCTTCTTTAGTCAGTATGACTAGTACATGTATTGATTGGTATGGCGGGACCCTGTCCCGACCTTTATGATTTTATGTATTCTTAGAGGCTTGTAGACAGATGTCATGCATATGGATACTTGTATGGCCTTGTCTGCCTATGTTTCGAGTATATAAAGAATCATGCCGGCCTTATAGACCCGTACTGCATATGTATAAGTTTGTATTCACTCATGCTTTACTCCGGTTCATTTACCTATAACTGAATGATATGAAAGATACCTTATGTTGGTACTCGGTTGAGTAAGGTAGCGGGTGCCCATCGTGGCCCATCGGTTTAGGTCGTGACAATATTTATTCGAACCAATTACCTAGACTGAAGGGAAACTAACATAGAATTTGCCCTAGAAGCCATTCTAAATACCTGAGATTAACAAACCAAACATACAATAGAACTTAAATGGCATGGAAATATGCTTTAGCTAATCAATACAGACTCAGAGATCTATCATGTTGGGCAAGAAGAACTTAACAAGGTCTAGAACACAAACATAGAAATACAGGATAAGGTAGGGAACACACATTAGTCTGGAAGCACTTAAGCAAGCTGGAATCCATTCTGATAATGAAAGCATATTATATGTATTGAAGCCTACTGAATTCAACTAATAAAGAACATGGAACTGCAGGGGATTGTTAAAACAATATAATGGAAGTAAAGAATACAGTATCATGGATCCATGAATAGCAAGGAAATCGAATCATGCTTAAAATGTTTAAACAACATTAGCACATAGGACATGCATGTCATAGACAAACAGAAAGAAAAATAGTTAAAATTGTTAGAGTCAAGGACACTAACCAGTAGCAAAGTTAAACGAGCAAAAAAGTGAGGAGTTTAGAATATTGGTAGTGATTCAGTAGCAGCAATTGAAAGAGAACCCAAAATTCCCGATGCTTCAGAGTCCACAAGAGCCCCGAGAAGGGCTCTGAGCAGTACTTGCACTGGAGGAGGTTGTTTTGACAATATTATGGCCTTGAATTTTAGCCGGCTAAAAAATTCAATTATTTTAGAAGATATTCGAGTATATCAGACGAAGTGAATGAGTGAAAGAAGAGAATAATGAGAGAAATAGCAATAAAATAGGTCTGTCTAAAGGGAAAATCAGGGAGGGGTTATATAGTGGTAGAAATCGAACAAACAAATATGGAAAATAATTAATCAAACACAAATAAAGAAAGAAAAATATCACATGCAATCAATAATAGAACCGGTAAAGGAATATATTAAAATTTCAAACACTAGTTGAGTCCAATAGCCATGAATCTGGTCGAAAAGGCAAGAATCATTCATTGTAGAGTATATATAGATGAAACATCGGCCAGATCTTCACAAAATCGAAGACAAATCAGGCCTGTCTTAACATGTAACATTTACCAAAGTTAGGTAAATACTAAGTAACACCATGAACGCGTGAGTAGTAGCAGAATAAGGCAAGAAGATTACTAAGGGATTCCATGTTGGGGCCGGATTCGAAGCGGATTGAGAGATACGACGGTTAGGTTAGAACAGAGAGAATAGAGGCTATTGAAGTGGCGAAATGATATTACAGTTTGGGTGAGGGGATATAAGAAAAATGGGAGAATTATTATGGACCGTTGATCGTTTAAGATCAACGACCAGGATCAAAATGGGAGTGGGGCGGGTTGTTTAAAATGGGTTGTGACCAGATTTTTAAAGGGGTTGTTTGGTTTGGGCTACTGAATGGTTTAATGGAGATGCTTATGTTCTTGATTATCCATATGTCTATCATCTGTCCATGGGTCTCAGAAAAATACGTAAGTTGAAAAAAGTTTACTTCATGATATTATTCAAAGTCATAATGGTCTTATGACACTCCAAGAGATTTTATTGACGTACTTCTCATGCATTGCAATCATGTACATTGACCCATGACCAGATGGCGTATGTATGTATGTATGTATATATATATATATATATATATATATATATATATATATATATATATATATATATATATATATATATATATATATATATATATATATATATATATATGGATATGGGATAAGGTTACAACGTAATATACGTACTACCACCTGATCAGCTGGTATACGTTGATGATTTGCCCATAGTGGCCGAGATGATGTGATTGGATGCCTTCAGAGGTTTGATGATATTATGAACGCATATACCCATGGATGGTATGATATTTACACGCATATGCACGATATTATAATATTAAATGATTCCCAAAGTTATTCAGACATACATGTTGAGTCTTTTACTCCATGTTTCTCTCATGTCTACTAGTTACTGATTTTCATTCCTTACATACTCGGTACATTATTTGTACTGACATCCCTTTTGACTGGGGACGCTGCGTTTCATGCCCCCAGATCCTGATAGACAGGTCGAGAGTTCTCCAAGTAGGCTATCAACTCAGCGGAAGGTGTTGGTGCTCTCCATTTTCTCCGGAGTTGCTTCTTTAGTCAGTATGACTAGTACATGTATTGATTGGTATGGCGGGACCCTGTCCCGACCTTTATGATTTTATGTATTCTTAGAGGCTTGTAGACAGATGTCATGCATATGGATACTTGTATGGCCTTGTCTGCCTATGTTTCGAGTATATAAAGAATCATGCCGGCCTTATAGACCCGTACTGCATATGTATAAGTTTGTATTCACTCATGCTTTACTCCGGTTCATTTACCTATAACTGAATGATATGAAAGATACCTTATGTTGGTACTCGGTTGAGTAAGGTAGCGGGTGCCCATCGTGGCCCATCGGTTTAGGTCGTGACAATATTTATTCGAACCAATTACCTAGACTGAAGGGAAACTAACATAGAATTTGCCCTAGAAGCCATTCTAAATACCTGAGATTAACAAACCAAACATACAATAGAACTTAAATGGCATGGAAATATGCTTTAGCTAATCAATACAGACTCAGAGATCTATCATGTTGGGCAAGAAGAACTTAACAAGGTCTAGAACACAAACATAGAAATACAGGATAAGGTAGGGAACACACATTAGTCTGGAAGCACTTAAGCAAGCTGGAATCCATTCTGATAATGAAAGCATATTATATGTATTGAAGCCTACTGAATTCAACTAATAAAGAACATGGAACTGCAGGGGATTGTTAAAACAATATAATGGAAGTAAAGAATACAGTATCATGGATCCATGAATAGCAAGGAAATCGAATCATGCTTAAAATGTTTAAACAACATTAGCACATAGGACATGCATGTCATAGACAAACAGAAAGAAAAATAGTTAAAATTGTTAGAGTCAAGGACACTAACCAGTAGCAAAGTTAAACGAGCAAAAAAGTGAGGAGTTTAGAATATTGGTAGTGATTCAGTAGCAGCAATTGAAAGAGAACCCAAAATTCCCGATGCTTCAGAGTCCACAAGAGCCCCGAGAAGGGCTCTGAGCAGTACTTGCACTGGAGGAGGTTGTTTTGACAATATTATGGCCTTGAATTTTAGCCGGCTAAAAAATTCAATTATTTTAGAAGATATTCGAGTATATCAGACGAAGTGAATGAGTGAAAGAAGAGAATAATGAGAGAAATAGCAATAAAATAGGTCTGTCTAAAGGGAAAATCAGGGAGGGGTTATATAGTGGTAGAAATCGAACAAACAAATATGGAAAATAATTAATCAAACACAAATAAAGAAAGAAAAATATCACATGCAATCAATAATAGAACCGGTAAAGGAATATATTGAAATTTCAAACACTAGTTGAGTCCAATAGCCATGAATCTGGTCGAAAAGGCAAGAATCATTCATTGTAGAGTATATATAGATGAAACATCGGCCAGATCTTCACAAAATCGAAGACAAATCAGGCCTGTCTTAACATGTAACATTTACCAAAGTTAGGTAAATACTAAGTAACACCATGAACGCGTGAGTAGTAGCAGAATAAGGCAAGAAGATTACTAAGGGATTCCATGTTGGGGCCGGATTCGAAGCGGATTGAGAGATACGACGGTTAGGTTAGAACAGAGAGAATAGAGGCTATTGAAGTGGCGAAATGATATTACAGTTTGGGTGAGGGGATATAAGAAAAATGGGAGAATTATTATGGATCGTTGATCGTTTAAGATCAACGACCAGGATCAAAATGGGAGTGGGGCGGGTTGTTTAAAATGGGTTGTGACCAGATTTTTAAAGGGGTTGTTTGGTTTGGGCTACTGAATGGTTTAATGGAGATGCTTATGTTCTTGATTATCCATATGTCTATCATCTGTCCATGGGTCTCAGAAAAAATACATGAAATTGTTTAAGTAAAAATAATTAATAAATAATAAAATATTACTTATGCAATAAAATGACTGAAAATAATAACTTAACGTTATGAAAAAATATAAAACTGTTATTTTAGCATGAATAATGTAATAATTGTAATTATGCATAACATATAGGCTATTATTGCAAAATTATGTAAATAGCTTAAAAATACAAATATAATTATATGAAATGAAGTAAAAATATTATGAAACATATATGTGGATGAAATAGTTATTTTAGATGATTAAGTCATCATAAAATAATTTAAGGGATAATTAATAAATATTTAAATAATTTAAATGCAAGAAAATTAATTTTAAAGCTTCGAAAATCATGAAAAAATTATAAAAATATCTGTATAAATCTTCTAAATTGAGTAATAATGCAGAATGATATTTTGAATATATATATACTATTTAGAAAAATATGATAGCAAAATTGGGTATCAACAGCTGCCCCTCTTTACCCGAAAATGATGAAAGAGTTGTAGGATAAAGAAAATGATGATCAATTTTGGCCGAATTGAGTGGGGAATGATGTGATTTAAAAAAATGGGGGCCGAACCCTAGTTCTTAAGTTTCTTACATATCCCTGGTATTACCGAAATCAGACCGTGTGTTGTTCTAGATCCAACGACGAACAAAACCGATGGAGTTGTTATAAGAATGGTCGTATGTTTCGAAGAGTTTCTTTTGGGTAGGATATTGTTGTCAATAATGGAAAATTTTAGGTGGATTCATGAATCGAAATAAACATTACGGGTGTATCTCAAGGCAGATATCTGAACGGTCATAGAGTAACGGTAGTCAATTACTGGTAGTCGATTATGTTTGAGGTAGTCAAAGGATGCGAATTTGTGAACAAAAATTGGAGCGAAGATTGCTCCCGTTTGTAGAATGGTTACCTCCCGAATTACCTACAAAACTTAAAAAACAGTGCATGCGAATATATATGGGTTATTGCAAAAATTTAAATATGATGCAAATTCCCTTTGGACCATGAAGATTATCTTTGAACGATGAGGATGATGTCCTTAGACCATGATGTCCTGGTCCATGAAGCGTATGATAAGAGATTCACAGGCCATGAAATGGTGTCCTCGGGCCATGAGGATGGTGCCTCTGGAATATGATGCTTTTGAATAATGATGTGCTATTTTCTAGAGAACCTCAGACCATGGAATGGTGTTTTCCTGATATGAGGATGGTGCCTCGGACTATGATGCCTTCGGACAATGTGGCGATGTTTCAGCCCATGAAATGCAAAGGTATGTCGATATCGATAGAGGAAATAGGTGATGCTTAGTCGTATTCGAGGATGAGACAAGACAAGGCTTAGTCTTGTATGAGATGAGGGTAGTGCTTAGCCCTATGCGAAGAAAAGGGGCAGTGCTTAGCCTTATCCAATGTAACGGAAACAATTTTTAGTCTTATGTAAAGAAAGGCAATGTTTGACCTTGTGTAGTAACGGAGACAATGCTTAGTCTCAAGGGTAGGCAATGTTTTAGCCTTATGCAAGGTGAGGGCAATGCCTAGCCCTATGCAAGGAGTGTAGACAATGCTTGGTCTCATGCAAGGAGAGGCAATGTTTAGCCTTATGTAATGGTGAGGGCAGTGTTTAGCCCTATGCAAAGAGTGGAGACAATGCTTAGTATCATTCAAGGAGAGGCAATGTTTACCTTATGCAATGGTGAGGGCAGTGTTTAGCCCTATGCAAAAAGGGGAAACAATGCTTAGTCTCATGCAAGGAAAGGAGACAATTCTTAGTCTCTGGTAAGGAAAGGAAATGCTTAGCCTTATGCAATGGTAAGGGCAGTGTTTAGCCCTATGCAAAGAGTGGAGACAATACTTAGTCTCATGCAAGGAAAAGAGACAATGCTTAGTCTCTGGCAAGGAAAGGCAATGCTTAGCCTTATGCAATAATGGAGACAGTGCTTAGTCTCATGCAAAGAAGGGCAGTGTTTAGCCATATACAAGGAATGGATGCTGTGCTTAGTCTCATGCTAAGAAGGGCAGTGCTTATCCCTATGCAAGAATGCAATTAATAGCTGTGATAGAGTAAAGTATTTCTTAGCTTGATGTGATTGCGTTCGACAACTTTGTCATTACAAAGATGGTGATTTTGCTGTGCGTATGTATTTGCAAATATTACTGTTGTGTTTATCGTGCCTGCATTCAAAGAAAAATTATGAGTTTTTCGAGGGATGGTTGGTTCATGCTCTTGACTCCCTGCTTCGCCCTTACTCTCGTCTTAAGGTCCCACTTAGGTCATCTTGGTTAACATCTGGCTATCATAGAAACAACTTTTCTGAAAAACATGCATGTCTTTGACAAATTATTTTTTAGAAATGTAGCTGTTTGAAATATATAATAGTGTGTGAGATCAAATAATTTAGATAAACCGGTGAATACAATGCATTTAGAGATATTACAACCTCCTTGCTTTAGAATTTTGAGGGTCCTCCTCAAAATTCTGCCCCAATTTAAATACATACTTCTGACAACACATTTCTTGGCTGTTTTAAATGTGATGAAATCAAAAAAACTCGAGATCTTGCCCTAGCTTCTGATCATGGGGAAATGAAGATTTTATTAGGATGTGACCGAACCCATAGGGCAGCCTACATATTCCCTCTTAAACGGGAATCAGGTCAAGCGTAATTCAGTTACATCAAATAGAAAATGCAAACAATCTTAAACATAATATCTCTTGAATGTGTCTGAATTGATAGGTTTCAGCCAAATCTCTCCGTCCATTTCTGCAAGTATAAGTACTCCTCCTGTTAGTACCTGGTGAACCATGTAAGGACCTTGCTAGTTGGGTGAGAGCTTTCCATTGGCTTCATCCCGGTGCGGGAAGATTTGCTTTAGCACCAATTTCCCCGGTGTGAATTGCCTTGACCTAACCTTTTTTATTGAAAGCTCTTTCCATTTTGTTCTGGTAGAGTTGACCGTGACATACCACATTCATTCTTTTCCTATCAATGCGAGCTAGTTGTTCATACAGGCTTCATACCCATTTTCCATAGCTGAGCTCAGCTTCTTGTATGATTCTTAAAGAAGGGATTTCTACATCAGTGGGAATAACAACTTCAGTACCATAAACCAGTAGGTAGGGAGTTGCCCTAGTTGATGTGTGAATTGTGGTACGATATCATGGTAAAGCAAATGGTAGCTTCTCGTGCCATTGTTTGTAATTTTCCACCATGTCCTCAATATCTTCTTGATGTTCTTGTTGGCAGCTTCTATGACTCTGTTCATTTGTGGCCTGTATGCTGTGGAGTTGCTATGCTTGATCTTGAATGTTTCACACATGGCTTTCATCAAATTGCTATTGAGATTAGCGACCTTGTCATTAATGATTGACTCCGGTACTCCAAATCGACAGATAATGCGGTCTCGAACAAAATCCGCTACAACTTTCTTAGTTATAGTTTTATAAAATGCAACTTCAACCTATTTTGTGAAGTAGTCTATGGCCAACAGAATGAACCTATGCCCGTTTGAAGCAGCAGTTTCAATTGGGCCAATGATATCTATACCCCAAGCGGAGAAAGGCCAGGGTGAACTTGTTGCGTTGAGTTCATTGGGTGGTACTCGTATCATGTTAGCATGTATCTGGCATTGGTGACACTTCTGAACATACTTGATACAGTCTGTTTCCATAGTCATCCAGAAATACCCTGCTCTTAGTATCTTCTTGGCTAAGGTAAAACCATTCATGTGCAGTCCGCAGGTTCCAGCATGTATTTCCTCGAGCAATTTGGATGCCTCCTTGGTATCGACACACCGTAGTAATCCCAGGTCAGGAGTCCTTCAATACAGAATTCCCCCGCTTTGAAAGAAATGGTTGGCTAATCTTCAAAGCGTGTGCTTCTGAGTATGGGTAGCAGTCTCTGGGTATTCTCCCTTTTCCAGGTACTTTTTGACATGGAACCATGGATTTTCGTCAATCTCTTCTCCAACATAAGTGCAATAAGCCGACTGCTTATAGATTCCTATTGGGATAGGATCAATGAAATTCTTGTCTGTGTGTTTTATCATGGAGGACAAATTAGCTATCACATCCGCAAACTCATTCTGGATCCTTGGAATATGGTTGAACTCTATCTTTGCGAACCTCTTGATCAGATCTTGTACACAGTGCAAATATAGCAATATTTTGGTGTTTTTCGTAGCCCATTCCCCTAGAACCTGGTGCACCAAAAGATCGGAATCTCCAATTACCAGCAGTTCCTGAACATTTATGTCAATGGACAACCTGAGTCGTAAGATGCAGGCCTCATATTCCGCCATATTGTTGGTGCATGGACACATGAGTTTTACAGATATCGGATAGTGTTGACCAGTCTTTGATACTAAGACAGCTTCGATACCCACTCCATTGAAGTTTGCTGCTCCATTTAAGAACATCCTCCAACCATCAATGCCTCAGTGATATCTTCTTCTACAAATGAAACCTCCTCATCGGGAAAATATGTTTTCAATGGTTCGTATTCTCCGTCTATGGGATTTTCTGCCAGATGATCCGCCAATGCTTGACCTTTGACCGCCTTCTGAGTTACATAGACGATGACGAACTCACTCAACAATATTTGCCACTTTGCTAACTTACTCGTAGGCATGTGTTTTTGAAAGATGTATTTTAGTGTATCCATCCTTGATATGAGATATGTAGTGTATACAAAGAAATAATGCCTCAATTTGTGAGCTATCCATGTCAAAACACAGTAGGTGCATTCTAGCAAAGAGTACCAGGCTCTGTAAGGCATGAATTTCTTGCTCAGACAATATATCGCCTGCTCCTTTCTTCTAGTTTCGTCATGTTGTCCCAAAATGCAACTAAAAGCCCCATCTAATACGGACAAATAAAGCAATAGAGGTCTTCCTGGTTCTGGTGGGACCGGAGCGGGCAGTTTAAATAAATACTCCTTGATTTTGTTGAAGGCTTTCTAGCATTCTTCAGTCCAGCTTGTTGCAGTATCTTTCTTCAGCATTCTGAAGATTGGCTCACGTATCACAGTTGATTACACTATGAAGCGGCTGATGTAATTTAGACTCCCTAAAAAACTCATCACATCTTTCTTATTCTTCAGAGGTGGTAAGCCCTGGATAACTTTGACTTTTGATAGGTCTAACTCAATCCCTCGACGACTTACGATGAATCCTAACAGTTTTCCAACAGGGACTCCGAAGGCACATTTTGTAGGATTCAGTTTCAAATTGTATTTTCGAAGCCGATCGAAGAATTTCTTCAGGCTACTATGTGATCCGAACTTTAGATTTGATGATAACGTCATCCACATACACCTCTATTTCCTTGTGTATCATGTCGTGGAAGATGGTTATCATGGCTTTCATGTAGGTGGCTCTAGCGTTCTTCAGACCAAACGACATCGTTTTGTAGCAATATATCCCCACTGTGTGGCTATATTTTTGGCATCCTCTTCATCCATCCAGATATAGCGGTATCCTACGAAGCAATCCACAAAGGATTGGATCTCATGCTTGGCATAGTTGTCAATCAGTATGTGTATATTGGGCAATGGGAAATCATCTTTAAGACTTGTTCTGTTCAGATCTCGGTAATGGACACATACTCTAACTTTCCCATCTTTCTTCAAAATTGGCACAATGTTGGCCAACCAAGTTAGATATTCGACCACTCAGAGAACTTTGGCTTTGATTTGCTTGGTGACCTCCTCTTTTATCTTCAAACTCATATCCGACTTGAACTTTCTGAGCTTCTACTTTACTGGTGGACACATTGGGTTAGTGGGTAGCTTGTGAGACACTATGGATGTGCTCAAACCAGTCATATCATTGTAGGACCATGCAAAGATATCTTTATACACTTTTAGGAATTTGATGTACTCTTCTTTCTCTGATGGTGATAGATGAATGCTTATACGTGTTTCCTTGACCGTTTCTGTAAAGCCCCAGAAAATGTTGCTTAGTAATTTAAGATTTCGTGGTGCCAAGGTAGGCTAAATATTTTATCTTGCATGCAAATGAGGATTAAGGATATTATGGATATCAATTGGATATGGTAATAAGTGTATAAGTTTAATTATAAGTGATTTGGGGTCTAAGGAGAAGCCTAAGTCTAAGACAAGTTGGAAAATTACCTAATATACTAAAGTTGTAAATGAGTACGCACAAGACCTCACTTTGGACAAGTATATCTCCATTTATATAAGGTGTTGTGCGATGATCAACCTATCAAATGAAAGTTCTTTGAGTCTAGTTTCCAACGTTTTAAACCGTTAGTCATTCGGAGACTCCTATCAAAAATTATGACCAAATTACAAAAGCAGCGCAGAAATTTACACTACCGCGGCACCCCATGCGCCGCGCCTGTAGGAATTCCAGTATGGTCCAAAATTTCAATTCCAGACACATTTTGCACAGCCGCCCCGTTCCCCGTGGCATCCCACGTGGCGCGGGTGTACAAAAAAATCGGCCTTTTATTGTAAAACGACCTCATTTCGCCAAATAAATGCAAGGGACCATTTCTTGAGCAAAAATCAGATATTTCTAGAGTGAGAAAGTATCCCTCATCAATTCTTCTACAACTCTTGCTCAAATCTTGAAGGATTAATAAGGAAAACCACACTATGTCTTCATCCTTGAGGTAAGATTCTACAACCTAACCCTTAATTTCGAATTTTAGCTAAATATGTGTATTTATCAAGAAAGTTTGTGGGTATTGGAGTTGTTATCTTTCTTTCATGTGTTGTCAAAAGGTGTAAAAATATTGTTGAGCTAAAAATGGTAAAGTATGGGTTGTAGATTGATGAAATCCTCTATAAAAGGACCATAAAGATTTAACGCTCATATGGTGTTTGATAAAATGCTCAAATGAGCTAGAATTATGAATATCTTCCTAATTTGTGTTCAATTTTGTTATGTCTCAAAGTAGATGGGCATTGCTAGAATTTCCAGAACGTTGTAGTAACTTAAGGAAAAGCTCTTTGAGGTATGTATGGCTAAAACCCCGTCTCTTAGAAATTGAACTCCCATGGTGCCCGAGTAAATGTTGTAAGTTCGAAACGTGATTGATGCAGTACTTGTTATGTTAAGTGAATTATTGTTGTGAAAATGTATGTGGTAGGTACTTCTTCACATGTTTAATGTGTTATTCTTTGTAAATGGAGGATGAGTGTAGAACATGATCTATGTGCTAAATGCCTAAATATCATGCC
Source organism: Nicotiana tabacum (assembly GCF_000715075.1). Lineage (NCBI taxonomy): Eukaryota > Viridiplantae > Streptophyta > Magnoliopsida > Solanales > Solanaceae > Nicotiana > Nicotiana tabacum. The sequence continues at coordinate 109,612,995 of NC_134087.1, read as the reverse complement.
AAGGTTACTTTGGGACTGATATGCAAAAATTGACGAATTCCTCTCTATGCTTATGATTTAAATTGCCCTTGTATGCTCCTATGATCTTAAGTGGCAAAATAAATGTTGGAAATGGGAATAATGTGAAATGTGAATTATGGAATGTGGAAATTGTGGCCCCAAGTGCCGGTGAACTAATACATGTATAACCAAAGATTGGTGAGATGAATAATGAAATAATGGTAACGTCTCGGGGAGACGGCTTAGCCGATCGGGCTGTGATCGGACGCCATGATATATATACACATGGTGGTAATGTATCGATGATGGAAACTGGAAAATGTGAATGAAATAATCGTAACATCTCCGGGAGACGGCTTAGCCGATCAGGCCGTGATCGGACTCCACTCAAAGAAGTGGTGGCAAAGTGGATAATGATGAAACAGTGTGGGATGCTCCAATCTAAAATTTAGAAGTTATGTGAAAATCATGTGAACCTCCTTATATTGTTGACATGGTGCTTATTTGAAACTTTGTTGTCTTTATGATTTCCTCTTTATTCTTGTATGAAGGTTCTTTCTAACTAGATGGTGTTTAGTTATACATACTAGTGCTATCGATGGCACTAACGTCCCTTTTGCCGGGGGAGCTACATTTTTTTTATGAATGTAGGTGGCTCCATAACGGATAGTGTCGATCGCGCGTAGCAGAGCATCCTCCTCTCAAAGTCTTGGTGAGCCCCTTTATCCTTCAAGGGGGTTATGTTGTACATCTTTTGCTATAGATATCCATTTTTGAGGTATAGCCGGGGTCTTGTAGCCGGCATTTTCATACTTGTCTTTTGCATCCTTAGAGGCTCTGTAGACATATGTGTGGGTTATGTACAGGTGTTGGATGGGTCTATAAACTATGTTGTAATTCTAGCTCTCGCCTCTCTAAAGTGTAACTGTATGGGATCTTGAAAACTTAACTACGGTTTAAGGTTGTAATATAAAATGAACTAACTGTGTTTAATGTACCATCTTTCCTATTGTCTAAATAAATGAAAGTATGGCTTCCTTATTCTTATTGAGATGGGTAGAAAGTGTTTGATAAGGCTTGCTCAGTTGGGTTCACTCAACTGAGCACCGGTCGTGCCTCCCGAGAGTTGGGGCGTGACAAACTTGGTATCAGAGCCTAAGGTTTTAAAGTGTCCTATGATGTATCGGAGCCGTGTCTAGTAGAGTCCTTCTTATCGGTGTGTAGTCGACCACATCTATAGGTTGGAGGCTACTTGGGCATTTAGGAATAACACCCTTCTTTGATATTCTGGATCGTGCGGTGAAGCTGTTCCCTCTCTAATTAGTGCATTGTTCTATCTTTTAGTAAATGGCACTTAAGAAGAAAGCGAGAACTGGACAGGAAGCCGATGCTAATGCCACTTCAGGAGTGGCTGATGAATCATTGCTTGATACTGTGGGTGAGGGTAGCCGCCTTGCTATCACTATGCCTGATGCTTCTATTCTAGAGCAGACTACCCCAGTTTCAACACCTGTGGAGGGTACTACTATCCCTCACATTGATACTCCTATTCCACCTCTAGCCCCAACTTCCGGTTCTGGTATTTTTGATGGGGATCTTAGGGGAGCTATTCAGACGTTGACCCAGCTGGTGGCCTCTCTGGCGCAGAGGTCAAATGTTGCGCCTAGTTCATCGAGCCAGCAAGGGGATTCCACTAGTTCCAGGGTGAACAAATTTCTTCAGTTAGACCTTCCAGTATTTACGGGTGCCAATCCAGAAGAAGACCCTCAAGATTTTATTGATGAGATGCACAGGACCCTCAGGGTTATGCGTGAAACTGAGACAGAGGGAGTAGAGTTGGCTGCCTACCATCTGAAAGAGTGGCCTATTAATGGTTTGAGTTGTGGGAAGATTCCCGTGAGGAGGGGAGCCCTCCGCCGAGGTGGAGCGAGTTTGCTGATGCCTTTATTGATCATTTCCTGCCCGCTGAGACAAGGGCAGCCCGTGCAGCAGAGTTTGAATTTGAAGCAAGGTAACAGGAGTGTGTGGGAGTACGGAGTTTGCTCGCTTGTCCAAGTATGCCATCCATAAGTTGCCCACGATGGAGGCCAAGGTGCATCGGTTTGTTCAAGGCCTTAATCATCTGACTATTAATGAGGCATCCACAGCTGCCTTAAATTCTGACTTGAATTTTGGGAAGATGGTCGCATTTTCTCAGGCCACCGAGAACCGTAAATTGAAGAACAGAATGGAGAGAGAGGGTAATAGAAGGACCCGGTCTACGGGCAACATGGGTGAGTCATTCGGTAGGGGAAGATCAGCTTTCAGGGGAGGATCATTAGGGCCATCCCAGTCTGTTGCACAGTCTTCAGCCAGTGCACCGCCATCAAGGCCCAGCTAGCAGCAGTAGTGGAGTCGTTTCAAGCCCAGTAAGGGCAACAGAGGATCCTATCAGTGGGGTCAGTCAGGAGAGAGATCCCAACAACAGCAGAGGTCTCCGTGCCCCAAGTGCGGGAAGATGCACTCAGGGGTTTCCTACTTGGAGTTACCCGTATGTTATGGATGCGGGATGAGGGGCCACATTCAGAAGCATTGTCATACATATACCAAGGAGTGGGTAGAGGCACATCACAATCATCCGATCCAGCAGATGCTACATCCTCAGCCCCCTCTCCAGTTTGAGGTGCCCCAGCACCCGTAGGGCGTGGTGTAGTTAGGGGTGGTACGCAGAGTTCAGGAGGACCCAGTCGGTTCTATGCTATGAGTGGTCGCCAGACTGCAGAGTCTCCTCCAGATGTTGTTACAGGTATTATGACTGTCCAATCTTATGATGTGTATGCACTTATTGACTCCAGTTCCACCTTGTCCTATGTTATCCCTTTTATTGCTAAGGGATTTGGGATAGAACCGGATCAGCTTCATGAGCCATTTTCGGTGTCTACTCAAGTGGGTGAGTCTATTACGACTGCCTGAGTTTATAGAGGTTGTGTTGTTATGATACATAGTAGGGATACCATGGCCAATCTTATTGAATTAGGGATGGTCGATTTTGATATAATAATGGGAATGGATTGGCTTTATTCATGCTTTGCCAAACTTGATTGTCGGACTAGAACTATAAGGCTTGAATTTCCTAATGAGCCCATTATTGAGTGGAAGGGAGATAATGTAGTACCTAAAGGTCGGCTTATTTCTTACCTTACAGCCGCGAAGATGATCAAGAATGGGTGTATCTATCATTTAGTTCAGGTTACGGATACCAATACCGAAGTGCCTAGCCTTGAGTTCGTGCCAGTTGTGAATGAGTTTCCGGATGTCTTCCTAGATGAACTCCCTGGAATTCCTCCAGATAGGGAGATTGATTTTGGGATCGATGTGATGCCAGGCACGGATCCTATATCAATTCCACCTTACAGAATGGCACCGGCAGAATTGAAAGAGCTAAAGGAACAATTGAAGGATTTACTAGAAAAGGGTTTCATCCGACCGAGTGTGTCACCATGGGGTGCACGAGTCTTGTTTGTAAGGAAGAAAGATGGGTCGCTACGGATGTGTATTGACTATCGGCAACTTAACAAGGTCACAATCAAAAACAAATATCCTTTACCAAGGATAGATGACTTGTTTGATAAATTGCAATGTGCTACATGTTTCTCAAAAATTGACTTGTGGTCTGGGTATCATCAATTGAAGATAAGGGAACAGGATATTCCAAGAATAGCTTTCAAGACTCGGTATGGGCACTTCAAATTTATGGTGATGTCTTTTGGGCTAACAAATGCCCCGACAGCTTTCATGGATCTTATGAATCTAGTCTTCAAGCCTTTTCTAGACTCCTTTGTGATAGTATTCATTGACGATATTCTTGTATATTCTCGAAGCCGAGAAGATCATGCTAACCGTCTCATGGCAGTTTTGCAGACTCTTCAGCAATATCAACTATATGCAAAATTTTCAAAATGCGAATTCTGGCTTGAATCCGTCGCGTTCTTGGGTCATGTCGTTTCCAGGGAAGGAATTATGGTTGATCCTCAAAAGATTGCAGCAGTGAGGAATTGTCCCAGACCTACCACTCCAACAGAGATTCGTAGTTTCTTGGGTTTGGCTGGGTACTACCGGAGATTTGTGGAAGGGTTTTCAACTCTTGCCTCTCCATTGACTAAATTGACCCAGAACGCAGCTAAATTCCAATGGTCTGATGCTTGTGAAAGGAGTTACCAAGAATTGAAATCAAAATTAACTACAGCACTGGTATTAACCCCGCAAGAGGGTATAGAGGGATTTGTGGTGTATTGCGATGCTTCAAGGATCGGGCTTGGGTTTGTGTTAATGCAACACGGCAAGGTTATAGCCTACGCTTCTAGGCAACTTAAGAACCATGAAAAGAACTATCTAACTCATGACTTAGAGCTTGCGGCAGTGGTATTTGCACTAAAGATTTGGCGACATTATTTGTATGGGGTGCATGTGGATGTATTTACAGACCACAAGAGCCTTTAATATATTTTCAAGTAGAAGGAGTTGAATCCGAGACAAAGAAGATGGCTAGAGTTACTCAAGGACTATGACATTGATATTCTCTATCACCCGGGAAAGGATAATGTTGTAGCGGATGCTCTTACTCAAAAATCTATGGGGAGCTTGGCTCATTTGGAGGCATATCAGAGGCCGTTGGCTAGGGAGGTTCACCAGTTGGCTAGTTTGGGAGTTCGCCTAGCGGACTCTAATGAAGGAGGAGTGATTGTGCAGAATAGGGCTGAATCATCGCTTGTGATAGAAGTGAAAGAGAAGCAATTCAACGATCCATTGTTAGCACAACTGAAAGAGGGGATTCATAAACACAAGACCATAACTTTTCCCTTGGCATGGATGATGGTACCTTACGGTACCAAGTCCGCCTATGTGTTCCGGATATTGACGGTCTTCGGAAAAGGATTATGGCAGAAGCTCACACTTCCAGGTATTCCGTGCACCCAGGTTCTACGAAAATGTTTCATGATCTCAGGGAAGTTTATTGGTGGAATGAACTAGATCTCAGGGATGTGGCAGACTTTGTGACTAGATGTCCGAACTGTCAGCAAATGAAGGCCGAACATCAAAGACCTGGTGGATTGGCTCAAAGCAGAGAAATTCCAATGTGGAAATGGGAGATGATCAACATGGATTTTGTGATAGGGTTGCCATGCACTCCGCGCAAGTTTGACTCAATTTGGGTGATCGTTGATCGGCTCACGAAATCAGCACAATTTGCCAGTTAAATCTACCGACATAGCGTAACAATATGCTCAATTGTATATCAAAGAAATAGTCAGGTGCATGGCACACCAGTCTCAATCATTTCAGATTGAGGGGCTCAGTTCACAGCTAACTTTTGGAAGAAATTTCAGCAGGGCTTGGGCACGCAGGTAAATCTCAACACAGCTTTCCATCCTCAAACTGACGGGCAAGTAGAGCGGACTATTCAAATGCTTGAGGACATGTTGCGTGCTTGTACTCTTGATTTCAAAGGTAGTTGGGATGACCATTTTCCACTCATAGAATTTGCTTACAACAACAACTTCTGTGCTAGTATCCAGATGGCACCAGTCGAGGCACTTGCATGGTAGGAGATGCAGATCTCCCATTGGGTGGTTCGAGGTTGGAGAAACAGAATTGATAGGGCCGGACCTCGTGCATCAAGCCATGGAGAAAGTCAAGATTATTAAGGAGAGGTTGAAAACTGCTCAAAGTCACCAAAAGTCTTATTCGGACATTCATCGCAGAGATTTGGAGTTCAAAGAAGATGATTGGGTATTTTTGAAGGTTTCTCCCATGAAGGGCATCATGCGATTCGGGAAGAAAGGGAAGTTAAGTCCGAGGTATGTCGGACCGTACATAATCATTCAGAGGATTGGTCAGGTGGCATACAAGCTCGTGCTGCCACCCGAGATATCGTTGGTACATCCGGTCTTCCATGTGTCTATGTTGAAGAAGGTAGTGGGAGATCCATCCGTTATTGTGCCAATTGAAGCTATTGAGGTTAATGAAGAACTATCTTATGAAGAAATTCCAGTTGCCATTCTTGATAGGCAAGTTCGGAAATTGCCTCTGTAAAAGTGTTATGGCAGAACCAGCAGGTTGAGGAAGCCACTTGGGAAGCCGAGGAAGAAATGAGAAAGAAGTACCCACATTTGTTTGAATAGTTATGTAATAGCTTTTATGCATTTGGTTCCTATAAACTCTTATCTTTTGATTTGATATATGTTAAACTATTCCATTTTGGTTATGTATGTTGCCTATGCGGCCATGGTTGGTGTTAAACAAGTTATGTTATGTCTATGGAACATGTATATGTTGTTAGCATATGTATCTGGAGCCCTCTGACAGGTGGATAGTCCTAGTTACAAAGGAAACTCTGGCGAAATTTTCCAAAATTTAAGGAGTTAGCCAAATTCGGGGCTGTTGATATATTTCATAATGTGAAAAAGTAGAAGTTACATAAGGATGGCTAATGAATGAAGCTTGATCCTCATTCGAGGACGAATGATCTTGAGCGGGGGAGAATGTAAATCCCCAGAAAATGTTGCTTAGTAATTTAAGATTTCGTGGTGCCAAGGTAGGCTAAATATTTTATCTTGCGTTCAAATGAGGATTAAGGATATTATGGATATCAATTGGATATGGTAATAAGTGTATAAGTCTTATTATAAGTGATTTGGGGTCTAAGGAGAAGCCTAAGTCTAAGACAAGTTGGAAAATTACCTAATATACTAAAGTTGTAAATAATATACTAAAGTTGTAAATAAGTACGCACAAGACCTTACTTTGGACAAGTATATCTCCATTTATATAAGGTTTTGTGCAATGCACAACCTATCAAATTAAAGGTCTTTGAGTCTAGTTTCCAACCTTTTAAACCGTTCATCATTCGGAGACTCCTACCAGAAGTTATGACCAAATTACAAAAGCAGCGCAGAAATTTACACTACCGCGGCGCCCCATGCGCCGCGCCTGTAGGAATTCCAGTATGGTCCGAAATTTCAATTCCAGACACATTTTACACAGCCGCCCCGTGCCCCGCGGTGTCCCACACGGCGCGGGTGTACAAAAAAATTGGCCTTTTATTGTAAAACGACCTCATTTCGCCAAATAAATGTAGGGACCATTTCTTGAGCAAAAATCAGATATTTTGTAGAGTGAGAAAGTATCCCTCATCAATTCTTCTACAACTCTTGCTTAAGTCTTGAAGGATTAACAAGGAAAACCACACTAGGTCTTCATCCTTGAGGTAAGATTCTACAACCTAACCCTTAATTTCGAATTTTAGATAAAGATGTGTATTTATCAAGAAAGTTTGTGGGTATTGGAGTTGTTATCTTTCTTTCATGTGTTGTCAAAAGGTGTAAGAACATTGTTGAGCTAAAAATGGTAAAGTATGGGTTGTAGATTGATGAAATCCTCTATAAAAGGACCATAAAGATTTAACGCTCATATGGTGTTTGATAAAATGCTCAAATGAGCTAGAATTATGAATATCTTCCTAATTTGTGTTCAATTTTGTTATGTCTCAAAGTAGATGGGCATTGCTAGAATTTCTGGAACGTTGTAGTAACTTAAGGAAAAGCTCTTTGAGGTATGTATGGCTAAAACCCCGTCTCTTAGAAATTGAACTCCCATGGTGCCCGTGTAAATGTTGTAAGTTCGAAACGTGATTGATGCAGTACTTGTTATGTTAAGTGAATTATTGTTGTGAAAATGTATGTGGTAGGTACTTCTTCACATGTTTAATGTGTTATTCTTTGTAAATGGAGGATGAGTGTAGAACATGATCTATGTGCTAAATGCCTAAATATCATGCCAAGGTTACTTTGGGACTGATATGCCAAAATTGACGAATTCCTCTCTATGCTTATGATTTAAATTGCCCTTGTATGCGCCTATGATCTTAAGTGGAAAAATAAATGTTGGAAATGGGAATAATGTGAAACGTGAATTATTGAATGTGGACATTGTGGCCCCAAGTGCCGGTGAACTAATACATGTGTAACCAAAGATTGGTGAGATGAATAATGAAATAATGGTATCGTCTCGGGGAGACGGCGTAGCCTATCGGGCCGTGATTGGACTCCATGATATATATACACATGGTGGTAATGTATCGATGATGGAAACTGGAAAGTGTGAATGAAATAATCGTAACGTCTCCGGGAGACGGCTTAGTCGATCTGGCCGTGATCGGACTCCGCTCAAAGAAGCGGTAGCAAAGTGGATAATGATGCAACAGTGTGGGATGCTCCAATCTAAAATTCAGAAGTTATGTAAAAATCATGTGAACCTCCTTATATTGTTGACATGGTGCTTATTTGAAACTTTGTTGTCTTTATGATTTCCTCTTTATTCTTGTATGAAGGTTCTTTCTAACTAGATGGTGTTTAGTTATGCATACTAGTGCTATTCAATGACTCTAACATCCCTTTTGCCGGGGGCGCTATATTTTTTTTATGAATGTAGGTGGCTCCATAACGGATAGTGCCGATCGCGCGTAGCGGAGAATCCTCCTCTCAAAGTCTTGGTGAGCCCCTTTCTCCTTCAAGGAGGTGATGTTGTACATCTTTTGCTATAGATATCCACTTTTGAGGTATAGCCGGGGCCTTGTTGCCGGCATTTTCATACTTGTCTTTTGCATCCTTAGAGGCTCCGTATACATATTTGTGGGTTATGTACGGGTGTTGGATCCGTCTACAAACTATGAGGTGTTGGATCGGTCTACAAACTATGTTGTAATTTTAGCTCTCGCCTCTCTAAAGTGTAATTGTATGGGATTTTTGAAACTTAACTACGGTTTAAGGTTGTGATATAAAATGAACTAACCGTGTTTAATGCACCATCTTTCCTATTGTCTAAATAAATGTAAGTATGGCTTCATTATTCTTATTGAGATGGGTAGAAAGTGTTTGATAAGGCTTGCTCAGTTGGGTTCACTCAACTGAGCGCCGGTCGCGCCTCCCGAGATTTGGGGCGTGACAATTTCGGAATCCCCTAAGTTAACGGCCTCATTTTCCTCCAAATTAGACTTTGGTTTATTTTCAAAGTTTTCTACTTCTCTAATGATTTCCTCAGGTATTATATCATCTTCCAGATTCTCTGAATCACTATCCTTATGTTGCGTTGTCTCATTACATCTCACAGTCGTAGGTTGGATAGGGATAGTTAATAATAATGTTGAAAGGAAAATGTAAAAATAATAATAAATACAAAAAGCAATAATGCATTGATAAAATCCTTAAATAACGTCAACAATAGCGGCTCGATGGCTCGAGCAATTATTTCAAAATAAAATACTGAAAAATGTCTAAAATACTCAAAACTATTTTTAAAGTAATTCATGCTAATTTGCCAGGCTACCAAGGAGCTCGATGGGCCCGGGATGGTGCAGCGGTCCAGTTCTTGAGAACATCTCCTTTCTCCACGGTCTGAAATGTAAGGTCTTCTTCCTCTTCCTCTTCCTCAACTATTGCATTGCACTCCATATCCTCTTCATCTAGAAACAGCTTCCTCATGCTAGCTAAAACTTCATCTTCTTCAGATCCCCACATAATGCCAGCTTGATGGAATGTCTGGTGCAGAGGTGGTACCTGTTGTTCCAGTGGATAATAAGGACCATGCCATGGTGGTGACCAATTCTGGTATTCCTACCACGTGTATTCATATTCGAGTCCAAAAGTCGTGCCATGATGCTGTGGTTGTACAGGTTTGGTGATCCCTTGAAGATTTTTGCCGAGACCCTTGCCAGGTTCATACCTCGTCCATAGTAGTATGATTTCTATTTTGTTGCTCCACCATCGGTCCTTTTGAATTGCGTTGACTCATTCAATGCGATGGTATGTTTCTTCACCCAGTTTCTATATGTTTTGATATTTAAAATGGTCTGATTGGTCTAGATGGGGTTACTTCCATCTTCTGATGATTCCATTCAAACTTCATAGCCTGATGCAGGATTGAAGCCACTGTGCTGGCGTCATGTATCCATGGTCGTCCCAACAATAGGTTGTAAGTATCAAATATATCTAGCACTTGGAACTCGACATCAAACCAAGTCGGGCCCATCTGTAGACTGAGGTTGATTTCTCCGATGGTGGATCTGTGAGACCCATCAAACGCATTCATATTTACGCTTCCCATCCATATATTGTGCAGGCCTTTACCCAGTCTCGTCAGAGTAGTCAATGGGCATATGTTGAGGCTTGAACCCCCATCTATCAAGACCCTGGCAATGAACTTATCCTCAAATTGCACTGTGATGTGTAGTGCCCTGTTGTGACTCGGTCCTTCTGGTGGTAATTCATCTTCATGAAAGGTGATTTTATGGCTCTCCAATACCTGGCCTACCATGTTAGCCATCTCCCCACTAGTGATGTACATAAGCTTCACTCAAGTTGGTGGGTACATAAGCTTCACTCAACACCTTTATCAAAGGATTCCTGTGTGTGTCTGAGTTTTGCAGCAGTGACAAGATAGAAATATGAGCGGGATTCTTGTTCAAGCGGTCAACAATAGAGTACTCTCTTTCTTGTACCTTTCTCTAAAGATCATTAGTGCCAATTTCAACAACAGGCAGTTAAGATGCAGCTTCCTTGCTTGTTCCTCCCAAGTTCTCAGGTGTATAGATTCTGCTAATTCTAGTCATGCCTTATGCCGTATCTATTTCCTCCATTTTTGCTTTTCATTTTATTCTTGATTTCACAACATAGTCCCATGGAATGGCATCAGACTTGTAGGATGGAGAGGGAGCTACCATCACGGTGAAGGGTGTAGATACCTCAACTTCAAATGGCTCCTGGGTTTTTACTACAACTGGTGTGAGGGTGACTTTAGACGTTTTATGAGAATATCCCTCTCGAATAAGTCCGATAGACCCCTTATGATCCCATTCTTCATCAGTCTCTTTCACATTTACTCACTCACCTCCGTGATCTAGGAAAGGATTGTTACGAACATTTGGTGCAGCTTCCTTTTCCAGTATGACCTTAGTGTTGATCAACATCTGAATCTTGTCTTTCAATGTGCGACACTCATTAATGGTATGACCCTTCGTGCCTAAATAATAGGCACATGTTTTGTTGGGGTTGATCTACTAGGAAGAATTCTCCATAACAACGGCAGGAATGGGAGTGACATAACTAGTGGCCTTCAGTTTCTCGTACAATTGGTCTATAAGATTAGCAATAGGTGTGTATTGTCTAGGTGGTCTGTGGTTGTAATTTGGATGTGGTTTCTGGTAGTTTTAGCGGGCGGGTAGTGGTGAATGGTAATATGCAGGTTGGGTATTATAAGCATGGTAGGTGGTAGCTGGCTGTTGCTATCTGGGGGTGAGGGTTGGTATGTGCATGAAGTTATTTAGTATGTGAGAGGAGACTTAGGACTCTAGGCTACCATCACGGCACCTACTTCTTTCTTCTTCGAAATGCCTCCCGATTGCAAAGCTTTATTCGTGGCATGTAGTGCCTCTAAATTAATCGCCATCCCATTCTTAATTCCTTCTTCTATTCTTTCCCCTAGCTTGATGATGTTAGAGAATTTGTGATTTTTAATAACCATTAACCTTTCATAATACTGCGGATCTTAAGCTTTGACAAAGAACTTGTTCCTTTGTTCTTCTTCAAGTGATAGCCTTACTTTCGCGGTTTCTGATCTCCAATGAGTAGCATACTCGCGAAAGGTTTATATCAGCTTCTTCTTGAGGTTTTGAATGTAGAAAATGTCTGGCGCATTTTCCGTGTTGAACCTAAATCTATCCATGAATTCTGACGCCATGCTTACCCAACTGACCCACTTCTTTGGGTTTTGACTAATATACCAAGAAAAAGCATCTCCTGTGAGGCTTCACATGAACAGTTTCATGCAGATTTGTTCATTCTTGCCTACTCCTACAAGCTTGTCACAATACATTCTCAGATGCACTTTCAGAACACCAGTTCCTTCGAGCATTTTAAACTTTGGAGGTTTGTATCCCTTCGGCAGTTCCACATCCGGCTGAATACGCATGTCCTCATAGTTTAGACCTTGAACGTCTTTACCACCTTCAATACTATGAACTCTACTAGTGAGATTCTTGAGTTCTTCTACCATGTTTTTAATTAGAAGGTCTTTCTCTGTTGATTCGGGTATGTATAGAGTTTGCTGCGAGGTGTTGGGTAAAGTTTCCATGTATATTGGATTACTTTGGTAGACTCCGGGAACTTGGGTATAAAGGTGGTTGTCGGTTGAGTTTTGGGGATTGGGAGTAGGCTGTGTTGCATTTTGGGGAGTGTGATAAGTAGTGGTTTCTGGGTATTGAGTTGGATGATGGTGGTGTTGTTGAGGGGTTGGTACTGGCACAGGGTTAATGTTCCGGGGAGGTATGGGATACTGGTATGGTGTAGGAGGATTTGGTGGTGGGTTTTGGTTTTGTGTATTCTGTGGTGGTGTTTGGTTCTGGGTAGTCGGATTATGCTGGTTAATATCAGGGACATTGAGAGTGAGGGAAAGGTTTGATAAATTTAGGACCTGCTCAAGCTCGCCTTATATTTCCAGGATTTTTTGTTCTAAATGTAAGACCAATTAATTCTGCGCTGGAGTACTTCGACCATCCGAGATTTCAATATTTTTTTGCCATGGTAGCATTGTCTTTTCTGATACCACTCAAATCATCCATTTTCCCTTTTCCTTTTCCTTTTCTTTTAGGATCTCTTGGTGGAGGATGAGGCGGAAGACCTCTGGATCTAGTGTGATATCCTGATGATGTCAGTATGCATGACCAACCTTGGGGAATGGGAATAATCAAATGAAAAAAAAGCAAAAGGTAACCAAGTTAGTAAGGAATATTAAAGAGTGTTTGCAATATTTAAATATATCACACAAAGTCATGAAATGATTCACATCCTAATTTGGGGACCTCGTTGCACCCAAGGTAGGCCTAAACGACACATAGACTTGGAGAAAATCGATGCCAATAATTTCATCATTTCATTAATGCAAAAAATGGGGCAAACCTTTACTAAATCGACAATAATAATAAAGTGACTAATGGCATTTAGCCTTATTACAATTGAAATATAAATCTAAGGTATAAAACAGTAAAAAACATCATTTCCTAGTCTACTTGGTCCCTGAAGGACCTTCTCCGTGCTTGGTTCTTTTGACTCCATCAATCAAGTTCCCCAGATCGCGCATATCCAACAGTAAGTAAACTTTTGCTAGATTCCCCCCTTCACTGCCATCCGTGTCTTGATAATCTGAGAGTCTCTTTCTCATCTTTCCCTCGAGCTCCATTAATCCTTGTTCCAAGTATTCCAATCTCTCTGTTGACTTAGTGGCAATCTCCTTCCATTCTTTTATTTCTTTAATTTTCACTTTGTGTTGTTCCAGATGTTTAGCTTCAGACTCGAAAACCCTTTTGCGTATCCTTCTATACTTAAATTGTGCCTCAAAAGCATCATCTATGATCCTATCCTTCAAATTGACTCCTAGCTTAATGTCTCCCGCTACATCGTCCTCCAACAATGATGGATGGAAGTACACATGACCGACATGATACTTGTCTGGCTTAATGGTTTCTCTTTCCACAATGATCTTTTAGTTCCACATATGTTGCGCCTCGAACTTGAATGGAATGATGTCACCTTTGAAATTTGCCTTGTACTGGACCATGTTGGAAACCTAAGGTATGACCTGTTTTCTTCCCGCTTGTCTCATTACCCTTATATGAGCATAAGGATAGATGCCTCACAACCTGATCAGTACTAGATGAGTAGTCCCTCTTGACCTGTTGATGAACTCACTACTAGGAAACCATTCAAACATCCAATGTACTTGCTCATCTGTCGGATTGCTGAAGAATTGTGCCCAACTTACAACATTTCCAGGTTGTGCAAACCTGTTTGGGATAAACATCATTTTCTTTGGGTGATGGTAAGCTATGTAGCCATTCAATGGTCGTCGCAGAAGCTCTTGACGATACTCTCCCCTCTGAAGTGTTCTAGCAGCCAGACTTGTAGTAACAAATTATAACCTTCAAAGTGTCTAAATTCCTGCTTGCACCGATCTAGAGCACGGTACATTTCAGCTAACATCATAGGGATGATAGTATAAGGTTGTCCCTCGATGCTTTCAATCAAGGTCCTGGCGACCATAGCTAAGCGATTATGAATACTTCCTCCTTTCATTGGAAATAACAACAACCCCAAGAAGCAGACGATTAACACATAAACCCGGCGGTGCGTCCAACCCAACGAAGTAATGGCAAGTTCATCATGATAAAGACGATACGACTTGTTATGACCATAACACTCATAAAGAAATTCAAAAGGGATGTATGATTTTTTTAAACAGAGCAGTTCATAATTTTAATTAAAACTCAACATCTTTAAAAAAATCGCGAGGGGTACGATTCTCTGGTACTAGTAATCCCGGACTATCCTATAGCAACTTAGCGAAACATCCTATTTCTTCTAGGAGAGGAGTTATTTCTATGCTTCCAAATTGAAAGACAACTCTTTTCTCGTCTCAGAACATGGTAGTGGCCTCAATCAATGCCCTATTTGGTCGAATGTTAAGCAAGGATGGCAAGTCCCCAAGTACTCTTCTCACATGATTCTTGTCGCAACGTGCAAGGTCTTTCCACCAGTCATGTAGAAAAGGTGGGATGTTTTGGACCATACAAAACCTAGGGACTTCGTGCTTAATTTTCTGTAAACAAACAAAGGTTAGCCCTTTCCCCCTTCAGATTTGACTATTTATGCATTAATGATCAACATGTTGGCACATTTTCTTCCAAGTAATGCACGCAATATGATAGTGTCCACTGTGATTGTGGAAATTCCGTCGGACTTTGGACATGGTTTATCTTAGCGGGTTGTCATGTTAATGACGCTCTAACCCGTACTAGGTTTAGTATGATGCATGTACATTTCAATTTCGAGTAGGTTTTCTAGAACGGTCTAGACTGGTACTCCCAGGAGGCTTTGGATCTCTATTTGGGTGGTTCTAGACTTACTTAGGTTGCTCAAAAATAATAAAACTAAGACATTCAAAATAGACAGGACTTCACGTAAAGACAATTAAAGGCCCAAGTTAACCTCCACACATAATAATAAAAGCACTTAAGCAGATTTTTATATTACACAGTAGACAATTTCAGAATTAAGGCGCTTTTATAGTCGTGAGTCCTATAGGCATGGCTCCTAGATGACTCTGTTTTTAGCAATGTACAAGCAATGGATTTGCAAATTACAAACCTATAGGCATGATCTCTAGATTATTTGCGCAACGAGGCAATGAAATGATCCTAGAATTATGAATTACCAACGCTGATTTTATAGACAGGTCTCTTAGGCAGGTGACATTGTCCTAGAGGCAGGATATCTAGTAGTTGACGATTGAAATTTATTTTATATCTTATCCCTATATACATGCTATCTAAGCGAAGCAGTACAAACGATATGGAGTAGCTGGTTAAATTATCAATACTTATAGCCATGGTATCGAGATTATCCAAAGGTATTGCCTGGTTTCATCCTATAGGCATATTATCTAAGAGTGCATAGAAGTAAGCATGCTAACAAATGAAACACCTAAGTTCTTACAAATATTTTCCGGTGTGCGGGCATTAGACAGGATGAGCAGGTGAAGTGTTTGAGTTTCCTATGGGCATTATATCTAAGTAAGTAAGAAATATTGCATTGTTGCGCCCTGTAGACATGTTATCTTGGAGTGCATAGTAGTGGAAGCAGGTACAACAAATACTTGAAATAAACATATTTTGGCAAGTTAAGTGATGTGTGTGCGCGTGACTCCTATAGGTATGCTTTCTACACATGAAATTAAAATCATGTAAAACAAATAGCAGATAGACTACACAGATCTTATAGGCATGCTTTCTATCCATTTATATGAGAATTAGAGTACCCTACCCCCTTTTTACTAATTTCCCCATCTGTTTTATATATAAATATTACAGGCCCAGAATAATGAATACAAGTGCAAATATTACTTATTGAAAGACTACAGGACCAATAAACCGAGAAGTCCCAAAAGTGAAATAACCTGGTAACACCTGGGCCTTCAGCAAGCTTACTTTTCACACGAACAACAGACCCATATCCAAGCATACCTCAAGCATGAGAGTGTATCAATTATACAACCCAAGGCCACACACGAACTCGTACCAGGTTTAGAGGGAGAAACCATATATGGTAACCAATTGACAATCTAAAAGTCTATTGACAGTGATTGTATAAATATATCATCATTCTTTGAAGCTAAGGGAACAAGATTGGTCAAACAAGAGGGCTTGAACATACAAACTAGGTGGATAGCTTTAGCATAACAAGTTTGACATAGAAGAACTAACACCATGTTGAGCAATCATTCAACAAAGGAAAGGGTGTAGCATGATGAACACAATTATACATTAAGAGGGCTTAAGAAGCAAGTTTATGGAGTTAACAGGACAAACACACACACATGCTAAGTTTCCCGAAATCAAGTTTACCACAAGATATTAACAAAAAGTGGTCAGAAAAAGCTTTAAACAAGTGTGCCTTATTCAAAATAATAATAGTTAGACAGATACGCAGTTTCACATGAAGATTTCTAATATGGGAGCTTAACATGACCAGAAGTAAAATAGCAACAAATTTGTAGCATGGTCTCCAACAAATCACAATAGTGTCCTAACTTATGAGAATAAATATCGCTTAAGGGGAATAAGACAGGCAAGCATAATCATTTGTACCAATTACCTAGACTGAAGGGAAACTAACACAAAATTTGCCGTAGAAGCCATTCTAAAGACATGAGATTAACAAACCAAACATACAATAGAACTTAAATGGCATGGAAATATGCTTTAGCTAATCAATACAGACTCAGAGATCTATCATGTTGGGCAAGAAGAACTCAACAAGGTCTAGAACACAAACATAGAAATACAGGATAAGGTAGGGAACACACATTAGTCTGGAAGCACTTAAGAAAGCTGGAATCCATTCTGATAATGAAAGCATATTACATGTATTGAAGCCTACTGAATTCAACTAATAAAGAACATGAAACTGCAGGGGATTGTTAAAACAATATAATGGCAGTAAAGAATACAGTATCATGGATCCATGAATAGCAAGGAAATCGAATCATGCTTAAAATGTTTAAACAACATTAGCACATAGGACATGCATGTCATAGACAAACAGAAAGGAAAATAGTTAAAATTGTTAGAGTCAAGGACACTAGCCAGTAGCAAAGTTAAACGAGCAAAAAAGTGAAGGGTTTAGAATATTGGTAGTGATTCAGTAGCCGCAATTGAAAGAGAATCCCAAATCCCCGATGCCTCAAAGTTCACAAGATCCTCGAGAATGGCTCTGAGCATTGCTTGCACCAAAGGAGGTTGTTTTGACAGCATTATGGCCTTGACTTTCAATCGGCTAAAAAATTCAATGATTTCAGAAGATATTCGAGTGTATCAGAAGAAGTGAACGTGTGAAAGAAGAGAATAATAAGAGTAATAACAGTAAAATAGGTCTATTTAAAGAGAAAATTGAGGAGGGGTTATGTAGTGGTAGAAATCGAACAAATAAATACGGAAAATAATTAATCAAACCCAAATAAGTAAAGAAAAATATCACATGCAATCATTAATAGAACCGGTAAAAGACAAATTGAAATTTCAGACCCTAGTAGAGTCTAATGGAAATGAATCTGGTCAAAAGGCAGAAATCATTCATTGTAGAGTATATACAGATGAAACATCGGCCATATCTTCACAAAATCTGAGCCAAATCAGGCCCGTCTTAATAGGTAACATTTACCAAATTTAGGTAAATACTAAGTAACATCATGAATGCGTGAGTAGTAGCAGAATAAGGCAAGAAAATGACGAAGAGATTCCATGTTGGGGCCGGGTTCGAAGAGGATTGAGAGATACGACGGCTAGGGTTTGTGAAGAAGAAGAGAGGAATAGAGGCGGCTGAAGCGGGGAAATGATATTAGGGTTTGGGTAAGGGGATATAAGGAAAGTGGTGGAGTTATTATGGGCCGTTGATCATTTGAGATCAATGACTAAGATCGAAATGGGAGTAGGGCGGGTGATTTAAAATGGATCAGGACCGGATTTTTAAAGGGGTTGTTTGGTTTAGGCTACTGAATGGTTTAATGGAGATGGGCCAACTACTTTGGGCCTGGTTTGGTCCGAAATTAGCCTTAAAATTGGGTTACAAATTAAATACACAAAATTATTTAAATAAAAATAATTAATAAATAATAAAATATTAATTATGCAATAAAATGACTGAAAATAATAACTTAACATTTATGAAAAATAAAAAAATACTATTTTAGTATGAATAATGTAATAATTGTAATTATGTATAACATATAGGCTATTATTGTAAAATTGTGTAAATAATTTAAAAATACAAATACAATTATATGAAATGAAGTAAAAATATTGTGAAATATATATTTGGATTAAAATAGTAATTTTAGATGATTAAGTCATCATAAAATAATTTAAGGGATAATTAATAAATATTTAAGTAATTTAAAGGCAAGAAAATTAATTTTAAAGCTCTAAAAATTATGAAAAAATTATAAAAATATTTGTATAAATCTTGTAAATTGGGTAATGATGCAGAATGACATTTTGAGAATATATATACTATTTGAAAAAATATGAGGGCAAAATTGGGTATCAACAACTCTTGTTTTTCATTTGTGTGTCATGGGGACATGCCACAATTTTAAAGTGTGGGATGATGTAAATATGTACATGTGTGTTTTATATTTCATTTGAATTTTTTTTTGACTTTTTCCGACGATGGATTTCCTCGACTGTCTTCTTGAGGGATCACTGTCAAAGAAAAAAATAATTTGTTTTTTTTAGGTAGTGTAACAATTCCCCCTTGGTTTTTCTTTGTGTCGCGGTTCTTTTTCAAGGGTTTTGTTTGAACCGAGTATAGTTAGTTTTTCTTTTATTAGGAATAGTGAAGGCTTGTGCCGTGTAGTAAATGGAGATGACTTTTTTTGACATTGTTGTGCCTTGAGAGTAGTGAGTACCTGGTTTGTGATGCCTAGGCTCAGTCCTTGACTTTTAAATAAGTACCTTAAATTGTGTGATTGTAATTTTGCTTAACTGCTTTGACTAGAGTGTCGGGATGGATTCGATCCTAAGTGAGTTATGTGTCAATGTGTGTGTGAGATTTTGTTGATATTCTGTGAATGTCAGTTGATATCTAGAACTTTTCCCCTGTGTTTGCAAAGCGAAATAACAGTCTTGTTCAGTCTAGGATATGATATAGGCATTTCTTTGTTGATCCAATTATATGCTTATGACCCGCCTAACTGTTGTGTATCCTAGTAGTCCCTTTGAGCCTGTATTCCTATTTCTTTGGCAACCACACTACAAGCTTGAACACTTTGTTTGAATTGTCTATTTATTTGAACCTTTTACCTCATGTGAGCTCTTGAGTTTGTATGAGCTTGTAAAAGCTAAGTGAGGTATGGTCGGGTTTTGAGTGGAACTATAGAAAAATTAAGAAAGGTGCACTAGTTGAAAATTTGTGAGCCACTTATAGAGAATTGAGAAAAGAAGAATTTTTTATTGAAAAGAAAATCAAAACTTAGAAAAGAAAAAAATGGATTCCATGTTAGTGGTAGTTCTCATCTTGTTTGTGCTTAAGATATTGAGAGCTTGATGCTATTATGAATGAAGGTTGGGGTTTTGCTCAACATAAATGTGAGGTTTAAATTGATAATGTATATGTATTAAAGTTCTTAGGGAGGTGTAGTCACTATATCCAAATGTATCGTACCCGTCCCGCAACCTACATTAAAACCAAATAAAGTCCTACTCGATCCATGACTGAATGACCTCAATTAGTAGAGTGTCATAATACGGGCAAGCCTACGGTACGTCTCTTGTGGCATATGAATCTTAATTCTGAGAGTGTGTGAATTATTTCTATCTTGAGTTCCTAATTATTTTTGAAATTTTTTGTGTGTGGAACTACTTTATATTGTTGATGCGAAGGGAAAAAGATTTGTGAAGTAAGGTGAATTATTTGACCTCTGTGTTAGAGTAAGTGATCACGTTTTTGAAAAATGCGTGGTGCTCGTGAGTCGAGTTTTGAGGCTAGAATATTATGATATGGTGCTTAGTTTGTTTTAAATATTCTTGGCATGATGCGTTAAGGAAATTGTCTGATAAGAAGGTCGTCTCTATGTGAAATGTAGTTTGATTGCTCGAGGACGAGCAATGGTTTAAGTGTGGGATGTTGATGGTAGGTTAGAATAATGCATTTTAGTCATAGTTTGCACTCTAATTACTGCATTTTGCTTGTGTTTAAGCTTGAATGTTAGTTTATTACACTTATTATATGCTTTATGCCTTGCAGGAAGTGATTTCGAGTTAAAAAGGTATTCGAGAGCTAAATCAAACAAGTTAGAGCTTTGAAGTCTGAGTAAAAGCCCATGAGATTAAATCAGGATTGCGTTCGGGGGTCGGAAGTCAAGTCTGAATATCAAAAATTGACAAAACAAATCACTCTGTAAAAAATGCACTGCCGCACCCATAGGGTGGCGCAATAGTAGAATCTCTACTGTCCATCAAAACCTCCTCTCTGAACTTTTTCACTAGCAACCTGCATAAGGCGGCGCATGGGGCAGTGCGCCTGTGTAAGTTTCTTAGAGTATTTGTCCTGTTTCGGCTAGGAAAAGGTAATTTCCCCTGGGCCCATTCCTACAAGGTATAAATACAACAAAAAGACATTTTAAAGGGAATTTTGACCTTGGAAGCTTTGGTAGAGCATTTGAGGCTACAAGACGCGGGATTCATCATGTTCCATCAATTCAATACGGGAGTTTAGATTGTAACGCCAGATTGATGTTTTCTCATTCTTTAATTATATTTGGATGACTTCCTCCATAATAACGGAGTAGTTTATTCTAGGGTTTGATGGATATGGTGTTTTGATAAATATTTGTGGATTTTAACTCTAGTTAGTTCTTGAATTCATTTATGGAGTTTTGAGTTGTTGCAACTTTATTCATAAGTTTATTTAATCGAAGGAGTATTATCTTTGCATTATTTTTTTTTATTAAATTCATTAATTCTCTTAAGTAATCGAAAGAGCTTGCTGAAATGTTGATTGAATCAAGTTAGGAGAATATTAGAGAGATATTTTTCTAAGGACAAATCGATTAACGCATGTTTGCATGCTTCATAGTGTTTATATTAGTTCATCTCGTAGAGTTAAGATTTAATCGATAGAGAAGTCTTGACTACACGTTTGAACAAATCATTGAGTAAATTCGTGAGAATCATTAGAACATTAAAGTGAATTAAACTAGAGTTAAGTCTCAAATAGCTATCTTACACCTATCCTATTAAACCCTTATTGCTTACATCGATAAGAACCCGACTCATTAAATCTCCAATTCCTTGATATCAATTGTCAATTGCTTTATTTTAGTAGTTAAACTTAGTTCATAATCATTTAACTCAAGTGTTGAACCTCCTGAATAGCAATTAAACCAGAAACTACTTGAACATTGTTTAAACCCAATCTCTGTGGAGACGATATTATACTATATTATCTTTGATTAACGAGTATCAATTTTGTGTTGCGTTTTGCATTCATCAACAATCGAGAAGCCAAAATATCCTCCATCAGCCGAATATTGCGGTGCAGATCACGCTTGGTATTGGCTGCGGATCTTATTTTCGTAGAAAAGAAGGAAGGAAATGATTTTTGCTTCATTTAGACTTCTACTAGGGTTAAATCTCCTCTACTATATAAAGAGGAGGACCCCTTCATTTTTTGCACTGACATTTTCACGCATATCAAGGCAATAAAATTTACTTTAGCTCTCAGCACTCGTTTTAAGCGTTCTTCAATTGTTTACTCATTTATTCAGATCCGAGCTCAATCTCGAGGGCTCAATCGTGACCGATCATTGGCATTTAAGTTAAACAGAAGGCTTAATTACTGCGTCACTTTGGTTTGATCATTCCATCTTATTTTAATTCAACTATTTAATGTTCTTTGATCATTTGTGTTCAATTAAATCACATATTCTTTAAACTGCGTACAAATGTTATAGTTATTCATTTTAAGGGGTAAATAGTTTGGCGCCCACCATGGGGCTAAGGATAATAGTGGTGATTTAATACGAATCTTGATAACACATACTATTTTAGACTTATTTTTTGAAGTTTGATTTCAGGACTATTCAATATGTGAGACTCTCAATTTGCTCACTTAAGTGTTGACGTCGAATCAGGCCATCATGATGAAAATAACAACGGAGTGCCGAGCAACAACATACCCCATGTCGAACCTAATGGCGTACCAATCGTTGATTTGGGTATTTTCCAAAAAAACAACAATCAGGAATAGAGAATATATATCAAAGAAAGGTCTAACTGTTGGAATCATTTTTCCATTGATATTTGATACATTTCGTTCATTCACATTAGTGAATTAGGTGAAGGTGCAGAAAGAGAGGGATTCAAAGCCTCAGTAAACAAAAGCCTACATAGCAATTCCAATCGATCGATTCCAACTCACAGGTTGTTGTAAACACTAACCTAGCGACTGATCCCAAAAATAGCATTCACAGGGCACCTAGATCATTAATTCGTGAAGCACCCAAAGAGGAAGGCAATGGGATTGGCTTATGTTTGATTTTTGAGATGTTGTAAGCCCAAAATGTTGTCGTAGCACAAATACAGAATCAAAATCATGCACACAACGTGGCTAAATCTGAATGGGTTGAAGAAGATACCTGGAGGGAAGAACAGGTTATCACCGAGCCCAACAGGTCTGGATCTGGATCCGGGGAAACTTTCGAGGTGATGAAAATGCTCGAGTCACTAACAAAACAGATAGAATTCGGTGAAATGAAGATAAAGGCAAACAATAAGAAAGTGGAAACTTACAACTCGAGGGTCGATCAGATCCCGAGGGCACCTTCGATAGTGAAGGGACCGGATTCCAAAATGTTTATTCAAAAGCCTTTTCCCCCGAATGTGACACTAAAGCCAATTCCGAAAAGGTTCCGAATGCCCGATATTACTAAATACAATGGGATCACAAATCCAAATGAGCATGTGACCTCTTTCACGTGCGCTATAAAAGGAAATGACCTCGAGGATGATGAGATCAAGTCAGTGTTGCTGAAGAAATTCGGGGAAACCCTATCCAAGGGATTGATGATATAGTATCATAATGTACCTCAAAACTATATTGATTCGTTTGCTATGCTTGCAGATGCCTTTGTTAAAGCTCACGCTGGAGCCATTAAAGTTGAGACGAGGAAATCAGACATGTTCAAAGTCAAACAGAGGGACAACGAAATGCTCCGGGAATTCGTGTCAAGGTTCCAAATGGAACGAATGGACTTACCACCGATTGTGGATAATTTGGCCGTTCAGGCATTTACTCAGGGGCTCAACCCCCAAAGTTCGGTTGCGTCTCAATAACTGAAGCAAAATTTGGTAGAATATCCAGCGGTTACCTGAGTCGATGTCCATAATAGGTATCAATCAAAGATCAGAGTCGAGGAACACTAATTAGGGGCTCCCTCGGGGTCAATTTATCTTGGTAAAGTGAACGACAAGTCTAAAAGAGTAGTAGATCGGGAGTCGAGGCCACCCCAAGACCAATACCGGCCTTACAACTCAATAGAAGGGAAAATTGATGCAGTCAAAATTCGACCTAGAACGACAGAAGAAATGACGAGGGTTCGAGCAATCAAGGGTTGGTGAATAGAAACGGGCTCAATAGATCATCCAGAGTTAGGGATGTCTCGAGGATGTTAGAGTATAACTTCAATGTAGATGTAGCAAGCATAGTGTCAACTATCGGTCGCATCAAGGAGAACAAATGGAACAAAGGGATTACAATTTTAGATCCTTGTAGCCTATTCACGGGCATAGGACCGAAGATTGTCAACAGTTAAGAGAAGAAGTGGCTCGTTTATTCGATAATGGGCATCTTTGAGAATTCCTAAGAGAATGGGCCAAAACTATTTTAGTAATGGGGACGCCAACAAGCAGATCGAGCAAGAAGAACCCCAACATATGATTAATATGATTATCAGAGGAGTAGAAATTCCCCAAGGGCCGATGATGAAATGCACCAAAGTCTCCATAGTGAGAGAAAAACGAACTCAAGATTATGTTCCGGAAGGATCCATCTCATTTAGTGATGAGGATTCTTAGGGCATCATCCAACCTCATAATGATGCATTGGTAATATCTATACTTATTAATAAATCTCGAGTTAAGCGTATGTTAATTGATCCACGTAGCTCGGCCAACATCATCTGATGGAGAGTTATGGACCAGCTAGGGCTATTAGACCAGATCGTTCCAGCAGCCTGGGTGCTGAACGAATTCAATATGGCATGCGATACAACAAAAGGAGAAATTTCCCTATCGATCAACATGGCGGGAACCACTCAACAATCAAAGTTCTATGTGATCGAGGGTACATAAGGTAAAACGCCTTGTTCGGAATACTATGGGTTCATAGCAGGAGGGCGGTACCATTGATCTTGCACACAGTGTTGAAATTTCCAACCCCAGATCAAATCAAAATGGTTCAAGAGGAACAACCGACTGCAAAGGAGATGTTCGCTGTCGAGGAAGTGATCCCGGTACCTATAATCACGTCATCAAATGATAAGGGACCAATCGAAGAGAAAGACACCAAATAGCAATCACATGTTTCGAACCCGACCGAGCCGAAAAAATGGGAGGAACATCCAACAGCTGAGAAAGATGACTTCGGGGTTCCAAGATCCTTCGTGGAACCTAATGACACCAACACAACCAAGTCAACAATCGAGGAACTGGAACAAGTTATAATATTCGTGCATCTGCCAGATAGAGAGGTATACCTGAGCATAGTGATACCATGCTACCGTGATATTCTAGTGGTTGTACATATAAGGGAAAATAAATTTAGAATATGTATAGATTATAAGGATTTGAATAAAGGATTTCTATATGACTCATTTCTTTTGCCTAACATTGACTAAATGATCGATGCAACGACGGGGCATAATATGCTGAGCTTTCTCGATGCCTATTCTGGGTATAACCAAATGTGGATGAACCTGGAGGACCAACAGATAACTTTTTTATAGCTAGGTTCGGCAATTATTGTTATAATGTAATGCCTTCTGGGTTAAAAAATGTTGGTGCCACATACCAACACCTAGTTAATCGAATGTTCGAGGAACAAATAGGAAAATCAATGGAGGTGTATATTGATGACATGTTAGTTAAGTCCCTGCAGCCAGAGGACCATTTGAGGCATTTGCAGGAAACCTTCAACATACTAAGGAAATACAATATGAAGTTGAACCCAGAGAAGTGTGCCTTCGGAGTCGGCTCGGGAAAGTTCCTAGGTTTCATGATATAACTGGGGATTAGAGATCAATCCGAATAATATAAAGGCCATAGACGATATCACCGTGGTTAACGACATCAAGGCAATGCAATGACTGATCGGGCCCGGGCATTCGAAGTCTTTTTATTGGTGCTCTTATTGACCTAGAGCACGATATTTATTTTTTTCTTGACCTCAGCAAGAGCGTCTGAGGAGTCGGAGGATCTTTTTTTCTTCTTCGTTTTCTCCTCCTTCTCTGCATCAACTTCTGCAATGGGCTGTATAGAGGCAGAGGGTTTGGAAGACCAGGTCGATATCACAGTATCGACGACTTCCCAAAGCTTGGTGGTCTTTGGCAAACCTTTTGAGGTACTAATTATGAGGTCTTCGCCATCTCTATCTGAGAATATGAATATCGGGGGATTTGATATGAAGATTTGAAGATAAAGTATGAAAATTGGAAGATGAACTATAAAGATATGAAGAACAAGTTGTGAAGGTTAGAGGAGTGGGGTATGAAGGATCAACAAAAGCTCGAAGGT
Organism: Nicotiana tabacum; assembly: GCF_000715075.1. Taxonomy (NCBI): domain Eukaryota; kingdom Viridiplantae; phylum Streptophyta; class Magnoliopsida; order Solanales; family Solanaceae; genus Nicotiana; species Nicotiana tabacum. The sequence continues at coordinate 109,587,062 of NC_134087.1, read as the reverse complement.
AACTTAAGGAAATTTGAAGTTAGAAAGTAAAAAAAGTGAAAATGAGAAATCAAAGCTTTTATAGGGAAAGAATAATGATTGCGAGACATTTCGAATTCGGTAACCGCCAAGGGTGCTCAACCGACGACTGATGCGTGTCCAAAGTTAGTGCGACGTGACTAATGGGATGTTTCGGTTCGTCAGCTTGTGCATGACTTACGACAGAAGGAACCATGGCCAATTGATCACTTCTCATCGCTCCTATAATCTTCTCTCCGAGAAGTGAGGGGACTATCTGCATACTAGTAAAATCGGTGATAGAGTTATCCTCGATCTCCTGTTTTGAAACGAGGGACGTCATTACTTATTACTAGCTCGGGTAAGCATAAAGATACCCACAGATCAAAACTAAAAATGGACGAATAATATAACGGGTCTCGAGCATGGTCGAACCCGGAGGGAATCAAGCTCGAGTGAGATGAAGAATCAAGGGTAAAGGAAAGGCGATTGGAGGAGACAAATGAGAAGCCGCAATATCCGCCATTAGCCGGATATTGCAGCGGATCACGCTCAATATTGGATGCGGATCTTATTTTCATGGGAAAAAGGGAATGAAAGGATTTTTACTTCATTTAGACTTATACTAGGGTTAAATATCCTCCACTATATAAATAGGAGGGCCCCTTTATTTTTCGCACTGGCTTTGCACACATAGCAAGGCAATAAAATTTATTTAGAACTGAGCTCTATCTTGACGGCTCAATCGAGACTGATCGTTAAACGCAATGCTTAATTACTGTGTCACTTTAGTTTGATCATTCCATCTTATTTCAATTCAAGTATTTACTGTTCTTTGATCATTTGTGTTTAAATTAAACCACATATCCTTTAAACTGCATACAAATTTAATTGTTATACATTTTACATCATAAACATAGTTCAAAACCTTGCCGAGGAATTTTTTTAGCTTTTCTGCATTTGGAAAGAAGAATTTACATAGAATACAACCCTTTAAAGACTTATTTATATTTCCTACAACTGCTTAAAAAAATTACTTTTAGTACAATTTATTTTAAAATCTTACCTTTTTAATTAAATTATGTACAACTTTTCATGTCCTAAAATCTCTCCCTTGAGATTCTCTCTCACTTAAAAGATATCTCTTTCTGATTCTCTCTCACCTATAACTATCAATTCCCCCCCCCCCCCACAATTTCTCCAGTAAAAGATATTTCAGTATGTCACAAGCATTTATCCCCCTTTCTTCGTCCCATATATTCTATGTAGGTCAAAATGCATAAAAAAATACACTGCTCAGAAAATCGTGGACAGTGTTGGTAGAGACAATGTTCGGATTGAAGAAATTTCAGAATAATCTGTTGAAAGAACTAATTTTTTGTTAATATATCATAGTTCTGGTGCACCAACATCGCATGCTAGCCATCACCCTAATTCTAATTATCAAAAAGTTTCATATGGAAAAAAAGGAAGATAAAAGAATTTCTGAAAAAAAGCACGGCAGGGATGAATTTACGAAGAAGATTTGCAAGGGTAAATTTGTATATTTGTTTCCCCAAATTTGCTTCTTCTTTATCACCCAATCAGCAAAATGTATTTACTTCTCCCAAGTTTTTAAATAATATATTATTGTATGTGTGTGTATATATTATACCAATGTCATATAAGTTTATATTATATTCGTTATTTATTAGTAGTATACCTCAGAGGAGAGCGAACAGAGAAAGAAATAATGAGGCTAGGAAGGAGGCGAAATTAGCGGTCACAGAAGCTAAGACTGCTGCTTTTGGTCGGCATTATGAGGAACTTGGGGGTAAAGGTGGGGACGAAGATATTTCGGTTAGCCAAAGCGAGAGAGAAGAAGGCTCACGACCTGGATCAAGTGAGGTGCATCAAAGACGAGGACGATCGAGTATTGATGGAAGAGGCCCAGATTAGGCAAATACGGCAGTCGTACTTTCATAAACTTCTGAATGAAGGAGGGGATGGAAACATCATGTTAGGGCAATTGGGGCACTCCGAGAGTCACTGAGATTTTAGGTATTGTAGGCGCATTAAGGTTGAGGAGGTCGTGGGTGTGATGGTTAAGATGAGTCGGGGCAAAGCGACCGGACCAGACGAGATTCCATTAGAGTTTTGAAGATATGCGGGTAGAGCAGGCTTGGAGTGGCTGACTGGGTTATTTAATGATATCTTCAAGACAAAGAGGATGGATGATAAGTGGCGTTGGAGTACAATGGTTCTGGTGTACAAGAACAAAGGGGATATCCAGAATTGTAACAACTATAGGGGTATCAAGTTACTAAGTGATACTATGAAAGTTTGGGAGAGGGTGGTGGAAGGGAGGATAAGGAGGGCGATGTCTATATCAGAAGACCAGTTCGATTTCATGTCGGGTCGTTCTACTATGGGAGTTATCCACCTTATCAGGAGGTTGGTGGAACTATATAGGGATAGGAAGAGGGATTTGCATATGGTTTTTATTGACCTAGAGAAGGCATATCACAAGGTCCCTAGAGAAGTCCTTTGGAGGTGTCTGGACGTGAAAGGTGTGCTGGTGTCTTACATTAGGGCGATAAAGGATATGTATGATGGAGCTATGACTCAGGTTAGGACTGTGGGAGGTGACTCAGAGCCTTTTCCGGTGGTTATGGAGTTACACCAAGGATCTACGCTCAACCCGTTCTTATTTTCTCTGGCGATGGACGCACTAACACACCATATTCAAGGAGAGATGCCATGGTGTATATTACTTGCTGATGATATAGTTCTGATTGATGAGATGCAAGGCAACATTAATATGAGACTGGAGATATGGAGGCAAGTTCTGGAGTCTAAAGGTTTCAAGTTGAGTAGGATTAAGACGGAATTTGTGGAATGTAAGTTTAGTGACGTGACGGGGGAAGCGAATGTGGAAGTCTGGCTTGACTCACAGGTCATCCTCAAGAGAGAAAGTTTTAAGTACTTAGGGTCAATTATCCAGGGAGATGGGGAGATCGAAGGGGATTTTATGCACCGTATTAGGGTAGGGTGGATGAAATGGAGGTTAGCATCTGGAGTCTTGTGTGACAAGAAGGTGCCACCGAAACTCAAAGGTAAGTTCTATAGAGCGGTGGTTAGACCGACCATGTTGTATGGAGCTGAGTGTTGGCCAGTCAAGAATTCACATATCCAGAAGATGAAAGTAGCAGAAATAAGGATGTTGAGATGGATGTGTGGGCACACTAGGCTGGATAAAATTTGGAATGAAGATATTCGAGAGAGGGTGGGTGTGGCTCCCATGGACGACAAGATGTGGGAAGCACGGCTTAGATGGTATGGACACGTGCGGAGGAGAAGCCTAGATGCACCGGTTAGGAGGTCTGAGCGGTTGACTTTGGCAGGTATGAGAAGAGGCAGAGGGCGGCCTAAGAAGTATTGGGGCGAGGTCATTAGGTAGGACATGGCGCGACTTCTGATTTCCAAGGACATGGCTCTTGATAGGAACACGTGGAGGTCAAGTATTAAGGTGGTAGGCTAGGGGATAGTCGAGAGTTCCTCCCTCTTTGTACCAGGTAGTCTGGTAGAGTTTTGTTTAGGTTTGTTAGCGGTCTATGGTATGTTCACATTGTTGTTTTGCATAGTTTTGTGTATTGTCCATTCACTTATTCGTTGTTGTTATTTTATTTCTGGCATCTTTTGTTGTTATGCCTTTTCTCTTGTTTCTTTTATGATATATACATTTGTTGTCACAGATCTATTGTCTCTTAGCCGAGCGTCTCCCAAAAACAGCCTCTCTACCCTTTTCGGGGTAGGGGTAAGGTCTGCATACACTCTACTCTCCCCAGACCCCATTAGTGGGATTTTACTGGGTATGTTGATTTTTTTGTTGTTGTTTTTCAAATGATAAAAGATCTAGGGTCGTGACTTCCTCCTAGGTGGTTATACCTTGAAATGGAAAAAAAAAGAAATATTATTAACAAATATATTATACATAGTATAGTATATACATATACTATGTATCATTGTATACTTTCTTTGAAATTTTCATGCCTAAAACATATCCTTATGTCTCTCTCTTGAGATTCTCTCTAACCTAAAATGTATCTATTCGTATGAAGTTTTCCCCAATTTCTCCATAAAGGATTCGAGTATATCCTAATGTCCCAAGCCTCTTCCCTATTATTAAAAAATACATATCAGGTGGGAGGAAATTAATTTTCCAACTACGTGGACTTTAAATTCAGTCATATCCCCAAGTCAGATTACTAACGACTTGTCAAATACTAAATTTTCGCATGTTACTCAAAATCCAGATGGTAGGATTTGTATTCAATTTGATGATAAGTCTACTATTTATAATAGACATTCATTTTCTAATCATAGACTTCTACCTGCTATTCAACATATTTCCCCTGTTGAACCAGTTTACGGTCCAGCTCGCAATCGTGCAGCTTCTTTACACACTATTGCTAGTGATAAGCCTGATCAAAAGGTTAAAAGGGTTGAAAGGGTTAAGATTAACCCGGTTTAAATGCAATTTGAACCATACCAATATGCACATAATGGTAATGATGTTTATATAAATCTATATCATGCTTGTTTAACAAATGAATAGTCTGTTCAGACGAATTTAATGCTAAAGACTGTTCAGTCATTTTTATCAATTGTTTAGAAGAAAGTTTATCAAACCAACCATAATCATAAATGGTTTTTATAGAAACTTTAGGAATTGTCCATTTATTTAATAAATCAAGGTTTTGAGGTATATCTACCTCTTCAAGTCTAGTACTTTTAGTACTTGTTTCTCCCAGATCCATTCCAAAAGCTTCATATCTATGTTGAATCTTTCATATCTATTACACATTTACCTGCCGCATACAGGAGAATCCTCAGGACATTCTATACATCTGGAAGATATTCCAGAAGATAGTCCGTTATATGGACATCTGCAGGCTTATTTAGCATACAAAAAGCAAAGTGATACTTTTGCTTCAATTGCTAAAGAGGAAGACAATGACGATATCAAGTCATATAAAAAGTTACCAAAGAGAGAAATGATATTTCTCCTTGAAAACTCTGAGATTTAGAGAAAAGAAGAACCGTGGAAAATATTTCAGAGATATCTGATTAATGGATTATACTATCCGGGTGAATCATATAAAACCCGCACCTATTATGAAACTATCCTGATCAGTACAGGTAGTGCAGAATTCCAGCACTTTTTGGGTTATAACACGAATGAAAATGTTTATAACTTTTCAAAAGTCATTATCAAACAGATTATATCTGTTGAAGAATGGGGTATTTCAACAATGAAAGAAAGGCAGATAAGCCTTAATAAATCACCTATGAATTTCACTTATTGGGATTATATTCAAGCATTTGATAGGGTGCTTTATTATAACAATGAGAGACATAAGCATACTTGGTTTATCAAAGTATGCGCAAAGGTATTTACAGGACCTATCCCTAACTGGTTTTTAAACTGGTGGTCATACCACGGTCCTACTACCAAGATTTTGCCCGAACCATTTCTAAAGTTATACAAAGAATGGACAAAAGCTTCGCCGTTCTTAACAGAGTTATATCACGCAAATCATATCTGCTACCTAGAAAAAATTGATCAAATCTACTTCTTTATTGAATTTTCAATCCCCTGGATCCATAAATGGACTCCGGAATTAGGTTATACGGAAAAACAAGGAAGGGAGGCCGTCTATAAACTTGGCTTTCCAGTGTTCATATCTATTCTCGGGTAGTTCCATAACTCTACTCATAAAAGTATCTTTATACCATCTAAATTCACTAAGGGTCTTACATCTAAGTCCATTAAGTAAAGTTCGGACGGTCTGATGATTTGAGATAAATCTACCATTGAAATGCTCTAAAATTGTAAGTATAAGGGTATAAACTGCATCTTCTCTACCCACTACTAGAGCCATTCCTATGTTATCAACACCTTCGTCGGTTGCTGTAGCATTTATAACGAAAGCCTTTTCCTCTACAGATAAATGATTATCCCACCAGCCACGAAGTTGGCCAGTAAATCCTGCAATAATCATTTTGGAAATAGTTCTATCTGTATTTTTAACACTTTTACAGATAGTCGAATACATAAGCATTCTGTGTACGAGAATGGTTAATTGTCTATCAGTTAGACCATCAAGATTCCATTCATAAATTTCGGAACCGTTATAAGACGTATTAGTCTGATTCCAATCTCGTTCCTCAATCAACACATCTTGAGGAGTAGGACGAGGATAATAATAGGTCTGCATTCTTGGTTTATCAGCATACCTATGATTTTGTTTAACAATCCCTTTGAGTTTATTAAACTCTGACCAAGTCTCAGTTTTATAATCAGAAACGGTCTCCATTTTATCAGCAAAATTTTTTGATAAATCAATAGGTCTAATATTTAAACCAGAAAGCTTTTTATCTAAAAGCTGAGCTAAGTCATCAAGAGATTAAAATTTAAAATCCTGAATCTCAGGAGGTCTTTGAATATGAGTAAGAATGTTTTGATCAACTGTTTTACTTCCTGAAGTGGAGGCAATATCAGTTGGTCCTTTCTTAGTACCCATTTCTTTTATTAAAATAGTCAAATCATCAAGTTTTTTATCAAGAGAAACAATATGTTCTCCTAAAATTTTAACATATAAACCCAAATAATTGTTTTGAGAAATCAATTTATTAATTTCTGCAATACTAATAGCTGCCACATTATCATCAATAAATTTTTGAAAGGCAGTGAAAGTAATACCAGTATTATTAGGTAAAATAAAGGGAGCCTGAGGAGGATAAATTGCTTTAGTAATATTACCACTCCCGTCTTTATAAGATCTTTCTAATACCTTTATATAAAGAGGTAAATAAGTTGTTATAAACCAAGGAACAAAATACATAATTTGATTATGCAAGGCACAAGCTTCATAAAATTCTTAAGATATATTATTTAAATCATCTTTACTATAAGTATCAAAAAACCATGTTTTAAACTGGTTCCATTTTTCACTAAAAAATTCCTTTTGAATATAAATACGGGCCCGAGAACCGGGGCAAAAATCAATTTGGTGTGGAATCATTAAATATTATTGGGGTCGAAATCCATCTCGGATAAAGAAGGAATATCCTTATCTGAAATATTGTCATTATCTTGAACAATATTTGTTTGAGGGTTAATCTTAACCCTTTCAACCCCTGTCAGTGATAACATCAGGAAATTTTGAGGCAAAATCAATAGATCTTTGTATTGGGGTAATTTTTCCCTGGCAAATATTATGACCTAGAAAACGAACATTTGTTTGGAATAGACTCATCTTAGATTTAGAAATTACTAAACCGTTTTGTATAACAATTTTCTTGAAAATATCAAGATGCTTGATATGCATCTCCAAAGTTTTGGAAAATACTAATATGTCGTCAATATATACGATGATAAAATTCAAATATGGGTTAAAAATATCATTCATAATTTTTTGAAATTCAGAAGGGGCATTTTTTAAACCAAATGGCATAACATTCCATTCATATTGCCCAAATGGAACATTGAAAGCAGTTCTATAAGTTGAGTTAATTGATTTTTCTGATAATAATAAAAATGTTGATATTTCTTGCACTACATGCAAAGGTGATATTTGTGCTTGTGATAGTGACGAATTTTATAAATTGAAATCACAATTTGATGATCTTAATATAAAAACTATTACATCTGACAATGTAATAGAACTTTTAAAAGAAGTTACTGATGAAAAACTTCGTGAAAAAATTATTACTTTAGCTGCAAGTTCAAGTTCTAGTAGTTCAAAATCTGTTGAAAAATACAAAAACGAATTTGAACACTTTGCACCATATTCTTTATCTGAAATAAATAGAAGACATCAAAAGTCCAGTACTCCTAGTCGAGATACTTCTTTTGATGATTTAAAAGAAGAAATCGAAAATTTGAAAAGAGATATTAAGTCTCTTAAGCAAAATCAAATGATTTGCGATCACTGTATTACTCAAATTGAGAAAAATAATTCTCTACCTGAATCTTCGACTAAAGGATTTTCTGATTTTTCTAATGATAAAGGAAAAGAAATTTCTGATGAAAAATCTGATTTATTTTTAGGTATGATGCAAATTATTACTGCACACAAATGGTATATTAAATGTACTATTTTGATTGATAATAATTTTTCTATAACTGATATAGCTATGATTGATAGTGGTGCAGATGTAAGCTGCATTCAGGAAGGATTGATTCCTACTAGATATTTTCAAAAGACTACTCATTTGGTGAAATCCGCTTCTGGTCATGCTTTAGATATAGAGTACAAATTGCCTAATACTAATATTTGCCAGAATAAAGTCTGTATTCCACATTTCTTCTTTTTGGTAAAAAACCAGTTATACCCTTCAATCATACTTGGAACACCTTTTATTAATGCTATTTATCCGTTTAATAATATAGATGAACATGGTTTTTCTGCTACTTATCAAGATAAAAAGATAAGATATTCCTTTGTTACAGATCCCGTAACTAGAGATATTAATGCCTTGATTAATATGAAACAAAGGCATGTTGATTCATTACAATTAGAAATTCTTAGTATGAATATATTCGATACTATACAATCTGCAAAAGTTCAGCAGAAGATTAAATTGATTGCTGAAAAAATGGCCGTTGATGTTTGCGTCGATCACCCTAGTGCCTTTTGGAACAGGAAAAGGCATATTGTAACTCTTCCATACGAAGAAACCTTCTCTGAGGATGATATTCCTACTAAATCTCGACCTTGCCAGATGAATGCTGAGCTAGTTGAATTCTGCAAAAACGAGATTGATAGTTTGTTACAAAAGGGTTTGATAAAACCCTCAAAATCTCCTTGGTCATGTTCTGCCTTTTATGTTAATAATGCGGCAGAAAAGGAACGAGGTATTCCTCGCTTAGTTATAAATTATAAACCATTAAATAAACATCTAAAATGGATTAGGTATCCTATCCCTAATAAAAGGGACTTGCTATCTAGGTTATATGACGCCAATATATTTTCAAAATTTGATTTAAAATCTGGTTATTGGCAAATTCAAATATTTAAAGAGCATACTTATAGAACTACTTTCAATGTTCCATTTGGGCAATATGAATGGAATGTTATGCCATTTGGTTTAAAAAATGCCCCTTCTGAATTTCAAAAAATTATGAATGATATTTTTAACCCATATTTGAATTTTATCATCGTATATATTGACGACATATTAGTATTTTCCAAAACTTTGGAGATGCATATCAAGCATCTTGATATTTTCAAGAAAATTGTTATACAAAACGGTTTAGTAATTTCTAAATCTAAGATGAGTCTATTCCAAACAAATGTTCGTTTTCTAGGTCATAATATTTGCCAGGGAAAAATTACCCCAATACAAAGATCTATTGATTTTGCCTCAAAATTTCCTGATGTTATCACTGACAGGACTCAATTACAAAGATTTTTGGGAAGTCTGAATTATATATCCCCTTTTTATAAAAGTTTGTCACGAGATCTAGCCCCTCTATACGATCGGCTGAAGAAAGATCATAAACACCCTTGGACTAACCAACATACTGAGTTAGTCAAAAGTATTAAAGGGCGTGTTAAATCTTTACCTTGTTTAACCCTTGCCAATCCTACTTGGCAAAAGATTATCGAAACAGATGCGTCTAATGTTGGATATGGAGGGATTTTGAAACAAGTAAATCCCAATAATAAGAGTGAATACTTAATAAGATTTCACTCTGGTAAATGGACCGAAGCCCAGAAGAAATACGCTACTGTGGCGCATGAAATGTTAACAATTGTTAAGTGTGTATTAAAATTTCAAGACGACTTATACAACCAAAAGTTTTTGATAAAAACTGATGCTCAATCTGTTAAATACATGTTTGACAAAGATTTTAAGCACGATGCTTCAAAATTAATATTTGCTAGATGGCAGGCTCAGCTAGCACCTTTCGATTTTGAAATACAATACAAAAAAGGAATTGATAATTCCCTTCCGGATTTTCTATCCCGGGAATATTTAGAATAGATTATGAATTATTATACCATGTTTTTTGATGATAAGGTATTGATCACTATTCTTAAAGTGATTAAATTAAATAGAGACTTACAAGAAGTTATACTTGATATAATTATGGCTGACATAATTAAAACAAGGGAAGAAGAACACTCTAATTTTCAAGAAGTTATTGATATTCTTCAGTTAATTGAAAATGTGTGTCCCTTCGGTCAAGATGATATCAACACTAGAATTATGCTATCCTTTTTAATTAATAATGATTTGCAATTTCTGCAGAATGGACCCTTCATGGGTCACCAGGGGCAGAGGTAGGGGAAGATCTTCCCCTAGTAGGACTTATTCTCAGGGATCGTCATACGGATCCTCATCAAACTCTCCAGTAATACAAAGAGGAAAAAAGAGTTTGATAAACTCAAAGGTGCCGCATACAGGAGAATCCTCAGGACATTCTATACATCTGGAAGATATTCCAGAAGATAGTCCGTTATATGGACATCTGCAGGCTTATTTAGCATCCAAAAAGCAAAGTGATACTTTTGCTTCAATTGCTAAAGAGGAAGACAATGACGATATCAAGTCATATGAAAAGTTACCAAAGAGAGAAATGATATTTCTCCTTGAAAACTCTGAGATTCAGAGAAAAGAAGAACCGTGGAAAATATTTCAGAGATATCTGATTAATGGATTATACTATCCGGGTGAATCATATAAAACCCGCACCTATTATGAAACTATCCTGATCAGTACAGGTAGTGCAGAATTCCAGCACTTTTCGGGTTATAACACGAATGAAAATGTTTATAACTTTTCAAAAGTCATTATCAAACAGATTATATCTGTTGAAGAATGGGGTATTTCAACAATGAAAGAAAGGCAGATAAGCCTTAATAAATCACCTATGAATTTCACTTATTGGGATTATATTCAAGCATTTGATAGGGTGCTTTATTATAACAATGAGAGACATAAGCATACTTGGTTTATCAAAGTATGCGCAAAGGTATTTACAGGACCTATCCCTAACTGGTTTTTAAACTGGTGGTCATACCATGGTCCTACTACCAAGATTTTGCCCGAACCATTTCTAAAGTTATACAAAGAATGGACAAAAGCTTCGCCGTTCTTAACAGAGTTATATCACGCAGATCATATCTGCTACCTAGAAAAAATTGATCAAATCTACTTCTTTATTGAATTTTCAATCCCCTGGATCCATAAATGGACTCCGGAATTAGGTTATACGGAAGAACAAATCCCTTGTTTATATAGGGTATTCTACAATAATTTTTGGGACAAATTGATGAAGACTGATCCCAAAACAAAGACGTTATATGGACAAGAATTATTAGATTCTATTAAAACACAAGTCCATTTATATGTAACGGCCCCTCAAAAGAGGATAATAGAAGAAAGCACTGTTAAACATATTGCTCGGAGAATATCAATCCAAGACGGAGATAAAATTGATTTGATAAATCAATACTTAGAAGGATTGAAAAGAAATCTGCTCCAATCACTAGATCAGTGCGAAAAATCAGACACTTCGATGAGAAGTGAAACGAGTGGTGATGACCTCGTAGAAGATACACAACCTATACAGCCAGAAATGATATTATCTGACAGAGATATCGACAAGGTGGAAGAATTCCTCCAACAAATGCACAATTTGGACAAAAAGAAGACTTGACAGCTTATCAGCCGCCAGGACCCACTTAAACAGTAGATACACTGTTCATCCACAGTAGAAACACTGTTTATCTACAGTAAAAACACTGTGTAGGGACCCAGATGTGGGACCCATTTTACTATTCAAGATTCTTTTTTTTTGTTATATAAGGATGCTTCTTCATTTGAAGAAGGAAGAGCCGGAACCCCCCCTCTCTCTCTACTCTTTCTCTCTCTCTCTCAACCAACCACCTTTGTAAACATTTAGTATATAATTTAGTTTATAGTTTGTAAATCAAGTTGAAGAATTAATAAAAGTTTTGGAGTTCATCTTCAGGGCCTTGCTTCTCGTCCTACAAGGTACATATTTTTATTTTTCTTTTTAGTATTTCTAGTCTCTCTCCCTAGCCGTGACTATGTTCGGCTAAACGGATTCATATCTATGTTGAAGAACTAATTTCTCTTGCATATTAACCATGAAGAATCCAGACTCTTTCAAAATATAAAGAAATTTTAATATAGTTTCTTGATTTGGTTCCAAGATGGTGGTACAGTCGGTTCTGGTACTACTCTTATTGGCTTTGCCTTAGTGGCTACGTCTAGCCAGCTGTGACATTAAAGCCCGCTGAAGTTGTCAAAAGGGCTACCTCTTTCACAGTTAGAACTGCTAGACACATGGGCTCAGTAAGAGTATGTATCGGGCTTAGACAGGCCCCTTGCTTGGGTAAAAGGATATAGATCCTTCCATACAGTCATTAAACTATAATAGAATTTCCGTATATTTCGAATCCTTATTGGTCGTGCGGACTACCGCCAACCTTTAAAGTGTACTAAAGCAGCTAGATCTGGATGGCCGTGCGGACTACCGCCCGCCTACCTAGATCCTGGTGTAAAATGGTATCAGAGCCTAGGAATTTTCATGGTAAATGTGTAATAGATATGAAAGATTCAACATAGATATGAAGCTTTTGGAATGGATCTGGGAGAAACAAGTACTAAAAGTACTAGACTTGAAGAGGTAGATATACCTCAAAACCTTGATTTATTAAATAAATGGACAATTCCTAAAGTTTCTATAAAAACCATTTATGATTATGGTTGGTTTGATAAACTTTCTTCTAAACAATTGATAAAAACGACTGAACAGTCTTTAGCATTAAATTCGTCTGAACAGACTATTCGTTTGTTAAACAAGCATGATATAGATTTATATAAACATCATTACCATTATGTGCATATTGGTATGGTTCAAATTGCATTTAAACCTTTAACCCTTAAAGGATTACCAGAGACCTTTTTAGCAGCTCTTAGAGATGCTAAGAAATCTGAATTTCAGACAGTCTCTAATGGGTTCGATAGAATCTACAGTGGCCTATGGTCCAGTATATTTTAATACTCAACCCAATCTGCAACTATCTCTTTCTGATGTTAATATTCTTGATGCTTTGACTTTAAATGTGAAAACGCATGGTTATAATTATGCGCCTGGTTCTGAACTTATATGTCTGTCCTATAGGATTTATTTTAAACTGTTATCTACTTTGAATCCTAGATGTAAGTTATACGATACTTCGGATCAGACCATATTGGTCGAAACCAATTTTGCAAAGTCCAAGGTTACCACTAGGAGACCTATCAGGTGGGAGGAAATTAATTTTCCAACTACATGGACTTTAAATTCAGTCATATCCCCAAGTCAGATTACTAACGACTTGTCAAATACTGAATTTTCGCATGTTACTCAAAATCCAGATGGTAGGATTTGTATTCAATTTGATGATAAGTCTACTATTTATAATAGACATTCATTTTCTAATCATAGACTTCTACCTGCTATTCAACATATTTCCCCTGTTGAACCAGTTTACGGTCCAGCTCGCAATCGTGCGGCTTCTTTACACACTATTGCTAGTGATAAGCCTGATCAAAAGGATAAAAGGGTTGAAAGGGTTAAGATTAACCCTCAAACAAATATTGTTCAAGATAATGACAATATTTCAGATAAGGATATTTCTTCTTTATCCGAGATGGATTTCGACCCCAATAATATTTAATGATTCCACACCAATTTGATTTTAGCCCCGGTTCTCGGGCCCGTATTTATATTCAAAAGGAATTTTTTAGTGAAAAATGGAACCAGTTTAAAACATGGTTTTTTGATACTTATAGTAAAGATGATTTAAATAATATATCTCAAGAATTTTATGAAGCTTGTGCCTTGCATAATCAAATTATGTATTTTGTTCCTTGGTTTATAACAACTTATTTACCTCTTTATATAAAGGTATTAGAAAGATCTTATAAAGACGGGAGTGGTAATTTTACTAAAGCAATTTATCCTCCTCAGGCTCCCTTTATTTTACCTAATAATACTGGTATTACTTTCACTGCCTTTCAAAAATTTATTGATGATAATGTGGCAGCTATTAGTATTGCAGAAATTAATAAATTGATTTCTCAAAACAATTATTTGGGTTTATATGTTAAAATTTTAGGAGAACATATTGGTTCTCTTGATAAAAAACTTGATGATTTGACTATTTTAATAAAAGAAATGGGTACTAAGAAAGGACCAACTGATATTGCCTCCACTTCAGGAAGTAAAACAGTTGATCAAAACATTCTTACTCATATTCAAAGACCTCCTAAGATTCAGGTTTTTAAATTTAAATCTCTTGATGACTTAGCTCAGCTTTTAGATAAAAAGCTTTCTGGTTTAAATATTAGACCTATTGATTTATCAAAAAAATTTGCTGATAAAATGGAGACCGTTTCTGATTATAAAACCGAGACTTGGTCAGAGTTTAATAAACTCAAAGGGATTGTTAAACAAAATCATAGGTATGCTGATAAACCAAGAATGCAGACCTATTATTATCCTCGTCCTACTCCTCAAGATGTGTTGATTGAGGAACGAAATGTGGAATACAGACTTAATTCTGGCAAATATGAGTATTAGGCAATTTGTACTCTATATCTAAAGCATAACCATAAGCGTATTTCACCAAATGAGTAGTCTTTTGAAAATATCTAGTAGGAATCAATCCTTCCTAAATGCAGCTTACATCTGCACCACTATCAATCATAGCTTACCATTTTACACCAGGATCTAGGTAGGCGGGCGGTAGTCCGCACGGCCATCCAGATCTAGCTGCTTTAGTACACTTTAAAGGTTGGCGGTAGTCCGCACGACCAATAAGGATTCGAAATATACGGAAATTCTATTATAGTTTAATGACTGTATGGAAGGATCTATATCCTTTTACCCAAGCAAGGGGCCTGTCTAAGCCCGATACATACTCTTACTGAGCCCATGTGTCTAGCAGTTCTAACTGTGAAAGAGGTAGCCCTTTTGACAACTTCAGCGGGCTTTAATGTCACAGCTGGCTAGACGTAGCCACTAAGGCAAAGCCAATAAGAGTAGTACCAGAACCGACTGTACCACCATCTTGGAACCAAATCAAGAAACTATATTAAAAAAAATTTATATTTTGAAAGAGTCTGGATTCTTCATGGTTAATATGCAAGAGAAATTAGTTCTTCAACATAGATATGAATCCGTTTAGCCGGACATAGTCACGGCTAGGGAGAGAGACTAGAAATACTAAAAATAAAAATAAAAATATGTACCTTGTAGGCCAAAACTTTTATTAATTCTCCAACTTGATTTACAAACTATAAACTAAACTATATACTAAATGTTTACAAAGGTGGTTGGTTGAGAGAGAGAGAGAAAGAGTAGAGAGAGAGGGGGGTTCCGGCTCTTCCTTCTTCAAATGAAGAAGCATCCTTATATAACAAAAAAAGAATCTTGAATAGTAAAATGGGTCCCACATCTGGGTCCCTACACAGTGTTTTTACTGTAGATAAACGGTGTTTCTACTGTGGATGAACAGTGTATCTACTGTTTAAGTGGGTCCTGGCGGCTGATAAGCTGTCAAGTCTTCTTTTTGTCCAAATTGTGCATTTGTTGGAGGAATTCTTCCACCTTGTCGATATCTCTGTCAGATAATATCATTTCTGGCTGTATAGGTTGTGTATCTTCTACGAGGTCATCACCACTCGTTTCACTTCTCATCGAAGTGTCTGATTTTTCGCACTAATCTAGTGATTGGAGCAGATTTCTTTTCAATCCTTCTAAGTATTGATTTATCAAATCAATTTTATCTCCGTCTTGGATTGATATTCTCCGAGCAATATGTTTAACAGTGCTTTCTTCTATTATCCTCTTTTGAGGGGCCGTTACATATAAATGGACTTGTGTTTTAATAGAATCTAATAATTCTTGTCCATATAACGTCTTTGTTTTGGGATCAGTCTTCATCAATTTGTCCCAAAAATTATTGTAGAATACCCTATATAAACAAGGGAATTGTTCTTCCGTATAACCTAATTCCGGAGTCCATTTATGGATCCATGGGATTGAAAATTCAATAAAGAAGTAGATTTGATCAATTTTTTCTAGGTAGCAGATATGATCTGCGTGATATAACTCTGTTAAGAATGGCGAAGCTTTTGTCCATTCTTTGTATAACTTTAGAAATGGTTCGGGCAAAATCTTGGTAGTAGGACCGTGGTATGACCACCAGTTTAAAAACCAGTTAGGGATAGGTCCTGTAAATACCTTTGCGCATACTTTGATAAACCAAGTATGCTTATGTCTCTCATTGTTATAATAAAGCACCCTATCAAATGCTTGAATATAATCCCAATAAGTGAAATTCATAGGTGATTTATTAAGGCTTATCTGCCTTTCTTTCATTGTTGAAATACCCCATTCTTCAACAGATATAATCTGTTTGATAATGACTTTTGAAAAGTTATAAACATTTTCATTCGTGTTATAACCCGAAAAGTGCTGGAATTCTGCACTACCTGTACTGATCAGGATAGTTTCATAATAGGTGCGGGTTTTATATGATTCACCCGGATAGTATAATCCATTAATCAGATATCTCTGAAATATTTTCCACGGTTCTTCTTTTCTCTGAATCTCAGAGTTTTCAAGGAGAAATATCATTTCTCTCTTTGGTAACTTTTCATATGACTTGATATCGTCATTGTCTTCCTCTTTAGCAATTGAAGCAAAAGTATCACTTTGCTTTTTGGATGCTAAATAAGCCTGCAGATGTCCATATAATGGACTATCTTCTGGAATATCTTCCAGATGTATAGAATGTCCTGAGGATTCTCCTGTATGCGGCACCTTTGAGTTTATCAAACTCTTTTTTCCTCTTTGTATTACTGGAGAGTTTGATGAGGATCCGTATGACGATCCCTGAGAATAAGTCCTACTAGGGGAAGATCTTCCCCTACCTCTGCCCCTGGTGACCCATGAAGGGTCCATTCTGCAGAAATTGCAAATCATTATTAATTAAAAAGGATAGCATAATTCTAGTGCTGATATCATCTTGACCGAAGGGACACACATTTTCAATTAACTGAAGAATATCAATAACTTCTTGAAAATTAGAGTGTTCTTCTTCCCTTGTTTTAATTATGTCAGCCATAATTATATCAAGTATAACTTCTTGTAAGTCTCTATTTAATTTAATCACTTTAAGAATAGTGATCAATACCTTATCATCAAAAAATATGGTATAATAATTCATAATCTATTCTAAATATTCCCGGGATAGAAAATCCGGAAGGGAATTATCAATTCCTTTTTTGTATTGTATTTCAAAATCGAAAGGTGCTAGCTGAGCCTGCCATCTAGCAAATATTAATTTTGAAGCATCGTGCTTAAAATCTTTGTCAAACATGTATTTAACAGATTGAGCATCAGTTTTTATCAAAAACTTTTGGTTGTATAAGTCGTCTTGAAATTTTAATACACACTTAACAATTGTTAACATTTCATGCGCCACAGTAGCGTATTTCTTCTAGGCTTCGGTCCATTTACCAGAGTGAAATCTTATTAAGTATTCACTCTTATTATTGGGATTTACTTGTTTCAAAATCCCTCCATATCCAACATTAGACGCATCTGTTTCGATAATCTTTTGCCAAGTAGGATTGGCAAGGGTTAAACAAGGTAAAGATTTAACACGCCCTTTAATACTTTTGACTAACTCAGTATGTTGGTTAGTCCAAGGGTGTTTATGATCTTTCTTCAGCCGATCGTATAGAGGGGCTAGATCTCGTGACAAACTTTTATAAAAAGGGATATATAATTCAGACTTCCCAAAAATCTTTGTAATTGAGTCCTGTCAGTGATAACATCAGGAAATTTTGAGGCAAAATCAATAGATCTTTGTATTGGGGTAATTTTTCCCTGGCAAATATTATGACCTAGAAAACGAACATTTGTTTGGAATAGACTCATCTTAGATTTAGAAATTACTAAACCATTTTGTATAACAATTTTCTTGAAAATATCAAGATGCTTGATATGCATCTCCAAAGTTTTGGAAAATACTAATATGTCGTCAATATATACGATGATAAAATTCAAATATGGGTTAAAAATATCATTCATAATTTTTTGAAATTCAGAAGGGGCATTTTTTAAACCAAATGGCATAACATTCCATTCATATTGCCCAAATGGAACATTGAAAGCAGTTCTATAAGTATGCTCTTTAAATATTTGAATTTGCCAATAACCAAATTTTAAATCAAATTTTGAAAATATATTGGCGTCATATAACCTAGATAGCAAGTCCCTTTTATTAGGGATAGGATACCTAATCCATTTTAGATGTTTATTTAGTGGTTTATAATTTATAACTAAGCGAGGAATACCTCGTTCCTTTTCTGCCGCATTATTAACATAAAAGGCAGAACATGACCAAGGAGATTTTGAGGGTTTTATCAAACCCTTTTGTAACAAACTATCAATCTCGTTTTTGCAGAATTCAACTAGCTCAGCATTCATCTGGCAAGGTCGAGATTTAGTAGGAATATCATCCTCAGAGAAGGTTTCTTCGTATGGAAGAGTTACAATATGCCTTTTCCTGTTCCAAAAGGCACTAGGGTGATCGGCGCAAACATCAACGGCCATTTTTTCAGCAATCAATTTAATCTTCTGCTGAACTTTTGCAGATTGTATAGTATCGAATATATTCATACTAAGAATTTCTAATTGTAATGAATCAACATGCCTTTGTTTCATATTAATCAAGGCATTAATATATCTAGTTACGGGATCTGTAACAAAGGAATAGCTTATCTTTTTATCTTGATAAGTAGCAGAAAAACCATGTTCATCTATATTATTAAACGGATAAATAGCATTAATAAAAGGTGTTCCAAGTATGATTGGAGGGTATAACTGGTTTTTTACCAAAAAGAAGAAATGTGGAATACAGACTTTATTCTGGAAAATATGAGTATTAGGCAATTTGTACTCTATATCTAAAGCATGACCAGAAGCGGATTTCACCAAATGAGTAGTCTTTTGAAAATATCTAGTAGGAATCAATCCTTCCTGAATGCAGCTTACATCTGCACCACTATCAATCATAGCTATATCAGTTATAGAAAAATTATTATCAATCAAAATAGTACATTTAATATACCATTTGTGTGCAGTAATAATTTGCATCATACCTAAAAATAAATCAGATTTTTCATCAGAAATTTCTTTTCCTTTATCATTAGAAAAATCAGAAAATCCTTTAGTCGAAGATTCAGGTAGAGAATTATTTTTCTCAATTTGAGTAATACGGTGATCGGAAATCATTTGATTTTGCTTAAGAGACTTAATATCTCTTTTCAAATTTTTGATTTCTTCTTTTAAATCATCAAAAGAAGTATCTCGACTAGGAGTACTGGACTTTTGAAGTCTTCTATTTATTTCAGATAAAGAATATGGTGCAAAGTGTTCAAATTCGTTTTTGTATTTTTCAACAGATTTTGAACTACTAGAACTCGAACTTGCAGCTAAAGTAATAATTTTTTCACGAAGTTTTTCATCAGTAACTTCTTTTAAAAGTTCTATTATATTGTCAGATGTAATAGTTTTTATATTAAGATCATCAAATTGTGATTTCAATTTATAAAATTCGTCACTATCACAAGCACAAATATCACCTTTGCATGAAGTGCAAGAAATATCAACATTTTTATTATTATCAGAAAAATCAATTAACCCAACTTCAGCTTCAGATTCAGTCTCTGAGTAATAGTCAGATTCTGATCCCGAAGTTTATAACAAGCCATAAACCTTATCGTGTAACTCATCATCGAGTTCTAAGGTTTTTAGCTTTTGAAGCTTGCAGTTTGGAGAAATATGACCAAACTTTCCACACTTATAACACTTAATATCAGCGAGATCACGTTTGGATCTATTCTTCGCAAATCGAGTAGATTTCCTGTTTGCTTTTCTAGTATCACGTTCTTCCTTAGGCCTATATCTAGACCTCTTTTTCTTATACGGGCTATCCGGGTTAGGGTACCTATGATATTTGGTTTTCTTCTTCCTATTTTGAGTGGAAGTTCCGGGTAAACCAAACTGGGTACAAAAGTCACCTACTTGGGACCTTTATTTAAGCTTATCTATCTTAAGCTGTCTAGAAAGTCTTAGCTCATTACATAATTTAAGACCTTCTTCTGTACAAACACCTATAAGCTTACCATAGGTATAATTATTATACAGAATCTCTCCGCAACTACCCTTTAACACATTCCTTACTCTTTCAGCAAATAAGGAAGGGAGGCCGTCTATAAACTTGGCTTTCCAGTGTTCATATCTATTCTCGGGTAGTTCCATAACTCTACTCATAAAAGTATCTTTATACCATCTAAATTCACTAAGGGTCTTACATCTAAGTCCATTAAGTAAAGTTCGGACGGTCTGATGATTTGAGGTAAATCTACCATTGAAATGCTCTAAAATTGTAAGTATAAGGGTATAAACTGCATCTTCTCTACCCACTACTAGAGCCATTCCTATGTTATCAACACCTTCGTCGGTTGCAGTAGCATTTATGACGAAAGCCTTTTTCTCTACAGATAAATGATTATCCCACCAGCCACGAAGTTGGCCAGTAAATCCTGCAATAATCATTTTGCAAATAGTTCTATCTGTATTTTTAACACTTTTACAGATAGTCGAATACATAAGCATTCTGTGTACGAGAATGGTTAATTGTCTATCAGTTAGACCATCAAGATTCCATTCATAAATTTCGGAACCGTTATAAGACGTATTAGTCTGATTCCAATCTCGTTCCTCAATCAACACATCTTGAGGAGTAGGACGAGGATAATAATAGGTCTGCATTCTTGGTTTATCAGCATACCTATGATTTTGTTTAACAATCCCTTTGAGTTTATTAAACTCTGACCAAGTCTCAGTTTTATAATCAGAAACGGTCTCCATTTTATCAGCAAATTTTTTTGATAAATCAATAGGTCTAATATTTAAACCAGAAAGCTTTTTATCTAAAAGCTGAGCTAAGTCATCAAGAGATTTAAATTTAAAATCCTGAATCTCAGGAGGTCTTTGAATATGAGTAAGAATGTTTTGATCAACTGTTTTACTTCCTGAAGTGGAGGCAATATCAGTTGGTCCTTTCTTAGTACCCATTTCTTTTATTAAAATAGTCAAATCATCAAGTTTTTTATCAAGAGAACCAATATGTTCTCCTAAAATTTTAACATATAAACCCAAATAATTGTTTTGAGAAATCAATTTATTAATTTCTGCAATACTAATAGCTGCCACATTATCATCAATAAATTTTTGAAAGGCAGTGAAAGTAATACCAGTATTATTAGGTAAAATAAAGGGAGCCTGAGGAGGATAAATTGCTTTAGTAATATTACCACTCCCGTCTTTATAAGATCTTTCTAATACCTTTATATAAAGAGGTAAATAAGTTGTTATAAACCAAGGAACAAAATACATAATTTGATTATGCAAGGCACAAGCTTCATAAAATTCTTGAGATATATTATTTAAATCATCTTTACTATAAGTATCAAAAAACCATGTTTTAAACTGGTTCCATTTTTCACTAAAAAATTCCTTTTGAATATAAATACAGGCCCGAGAACCGGGGCTAAAATCAATTTGGTGTGGAATCATTAAATATTATTGGGGTCGAAATCCATCTCGGATAAAGAAGGAATATCCTTATCTGAAATATTGTCATTATCTTGAACAATATTTGTTTGAGGGTTAATCTTAACCCTTTTAACCTTTTGATCAGGCTTATCACTAGCAATAGTGTGTAAAGAAGCCGCACGATTGCGAGCTGGACCGTAAACTGGTTCAACAGGGGAAATATGTTGAATAGCAGGTAGAAGTCTATGATTAGAAAATGAATGTCTATTATAAATAGTAGACTTATCATCAAATTGAATACAAATCCTACCATCTGGATTTTGAGTAACATGCGAAAATTCAGTATTTGACAAGTCGTTAGTAATCTGACTTGGGGATATGACTGAATTTAAAGTCCATGTAGTTGGAAAATTAATTTCCTCCCACCTGATAGGTCTCCTAGTGGTAACCTTGGACTTTGCAAAATTGGTTTCGACCAATATGGTCTGATTCGAAGTATCGTATAACTTACATCTAGGATTCAAAGTAGATAACAGTTTGAAATAAATCCTATAGGACAGACATATAAGTTCAGAACCAGGCGCATAATTATAACCATGCGTTTTCACATTTAAAGTCAAAGCATCAAGAATATTAACATCAGAAAGAGATAGTTGCAGATTGGGTTGAGTATTAAAATATACTGGACCATAGGCCACTGTAGATTCTATCGAACCCATTAGAGACTGTCTGAAATTCAGATTTCTAGCATCTCTAAGAGCTGCTAAAAAGGTCTCTGGTAATCCTTTAAGGGTTAAAGGTTTAAATGCAATTTCAACCATACCAATATGCACATAATGGTAATGATGTTTATATAAATCTATATCATGCTTGTTTAACAAACGAATAGTCTGTTCAGACGAATTTAATGCTAAAGACTGTTCAGTCATTTTTATCAATTGTTTTGAAGAAAGTTTATCAAACCAACCATAATCATAAATGGTTTTTATAGAAACTTTAGGAATTGTCCATTTATTTAATAAATCAAGGTTTTGAGGTATATCTACCTCTTCAAGTCTAGTACTTTTAGTACTTGTTTCTCCCAGATCCATTCCAAAAGCTTCATATCTATGTTGAATCTTTCATATCTATTACACATTTACCATGAAAATTCCTAGGCTCTGACCATGAAGAATCCAGACTCTTTCAAAATATAAAAAAATTTTAATATAGTTTCTTGATTTGGTTCCAAGATGGTGGTACAGTCGGTTCTGGTACTACTCTTATTGGCTTTGCCTTAGTGGCTACGTCTAGCCAGCTGTGACATTAAAGCCCGCTGAAGTTGTCAAAAGGGCTACCTCTTTCACAGTTAGAACTGCTAGACACATGGGCTCAGTAAGAGTATGTATCGGGCTTAGACAGGCCCCTTGCTTGGGTAAAAGGATATAGATCCTTCCATACAGTCATTAAACTATAATAGAATTTTCGTATATTTCGAATCCTTATTGGTCGTGCGGACTACCGCCAACCTTTAAAGTATACTAAAGCAGCTAGATCTGGATGGCTGTGCGGACTACCGCCCGCCTACCTAGATCCTGGTGTAAAATCTGGATGGCCGTGCGGACTACCGCCCGCCTACCTAGATCCTGGTGTAAAATGGTATCAGAGCCTAGGAATTTTCATGGTAAATGTGTAATAGATATGAAAGATTCAACATAGATATGAAGCTTTTGGAATGGATCTGGGAGAAACAAGTACTAAAAGTACTAGACTTGAAGAGGTAGATATACCTCAAAACCTTGATTTATTAAATAAATGGACAATTCCTAAAGTTTCTATAAAAACCATTTATGATTATGGTTGGTTTGATAAACTTTCTTCTAAACAATTGATAAAAACGACTGAACAGTCTTTAGCATTAAATTCGTCTGAACAGACTATTCGTTTGTTAAACAAGCATGATATAGATTTATATAAACATCATTACCATTATGTGCATATTGGTATGGTTCAAATTGCATTTAAACCTTTAACCCTTAAAGGATTACCAGAGACCTTTTTAGCAGCTCTTAGAGATGCTAGAAATCTGAATTTCAGACAGTCTCTAATGGGTTCGATAGAATCTACAGTGGCCTATGGTCCAGTATATTTTAATACTCAACCTAATCTGCAACTATCTCTTTCTGATGTTAATATTCTTGATGCTTTGACTTTAAATGTGAAAACGCATGGTTATAATTATGCGCCTGGTTCTGAACTTATATGTCTGTCCTATAGGATTTATTTCAAACTGTTATCTACTTTGAATCCTAGATGTAAGTTATACGATACTTCAGATCAGACCATATTGGTCGAAACCAATTTTGCAAAGTCTAAGGTTACCACTAGGAGACCTATCAGGTGGGAGGAAATTAATTTTCCAACTACATGGACTTTAAATTCAGTCATATCCCCAAGTCAGATTACTAACGACTTGTCAAATACTGAATTTTCGCATGTTACTCAAAATCCAGATGGTAGGATTTGTATTCAATTTGATGATAAGTCTACTATTTATAATAGACATTCATTTTCTAATCATAGACTTCTACCTGCTATTCAACATATTTCCCCTGTTGAACCAGTTTACGGTCCAGCTCGCAATCGTACGGCTTCTTTACACACTATTGCTAGTGATAAGCCTGATCAAAAGGTTAAAAGGGTTGAAAGGGTTAAGATTAACCCTCAAACAAATATTGTTCAAGATAATGACAATATTTCAGATAAGGATATTCCTTCTTTATCCGAGATGGATTTCGACCCCAATAATATTTAATGATTCCACACCAAATTGATTTTAGCCCCGGTTCACGGGCCCGTATTTATATTCAAAAGGAATTTTTTAGTGAAAAATGGAACCAGTTTAAAACATGGTTTTTTGATACTTATAGTAAAGATGATTTAAATAATATATCTCAAGAATTTTATGAAGTTTGTGCCTTGCATAATCAAATTATGTATTTTGTTCCTTGGTTTATAACAGCTTATTTACCTCTTTATATAAAGGTATTAGAAAGATCTTATAAAGACGGGAGTGGTAATATTACTAAAGCAATTTATCCTCCTCAGGCTCCCTTTATTTTACCTAATAATACTGGTATTACTTTCACTGCCTTTCAAAAATTTATTGATGATAATGTGGCAGCTATTAGTATTGCAGAAATTAATAAATTGATTTCTCAAAACAATTATTTGGGTTTATATGTTAAAATTTTAGGAGAACATATTGGTTCTCTTGATAAAAAACTTGATGATTTGACTATTTTAATAAAAGAAATGGGTACTAAGAAAGGACCAACTGATATTGCCTCCACTTTAGGAAGTAAAACAGTTGATCAAAACATTCTTACTCATATTCAAAGACCTCCTGAGATTCAGGATTTTAAATTTAAATCTCTTGATGACTTAGCTCAGCTTTTAGATAAAAAGCTTTCTGGTTTAAATATTAGACCTATTGATTTATCAAAAAAATTTGCTGATAAAATGGAGACCGTTTCTGATTATAAAACTGAGACTTGGTCAGAGTTTAATAAACTCAAAGGGATTGTTAAACAAAATTATAGGTATGCTGATAAACCAAGAATGCAGACCTATTATTATCCTCGTCCTACTCCTCAAGATGTGTTGATTGAGGAACGAGATTGGAATCAGACTAATACGTCTTATAACGGTTCCGAAATTTATGAATGGAATCTTGATGGTCTAACTGATAGACAATTAACCATTCTTGTACACAGAATGCTTATGTATTCGACTATCTGTAAAAGTGTTAAAAATACAGATAAAACTATTTGCAAATGATTATTGCAGGATTTACTGGCCAACTTCGTGGCTGGTGGGATAATCATTTATCTGTAGAGGAAAAGGCTTTCGTTATAAATGCTACAGCAACCGACGAAGGTGTTGATAACATAGGAATGGCTCTAGTAGTGGGTAGAGAAGATGCAGTTTATACCCTTATACTTACAATTTTAGAGCATTTCAATGGTAGATTTACCTCAAATCATCAGACCATCTGAACTTTACTTAATGGACTTAGATATAAGACCCTTAGTGAATTTAGATGGTATAAAGATACTTTTATGAGTAGAGTTATGGAACTACCCGAGAATAGATATGAACACTGGAAAGCCAAGTTTATAGACGGCCTCCCTTCCTTATTTGCTGAAAGAGTAAGGAATGTGTTAAAGGGTAGTTGCGGAGAGATTCTGTATAATAATTATACCTATGGTAAGCTTATAGGTGTTTGTACAGAAGAAGGTCTTAAATTATGTAATGAGCTAAGACTTTCTAGACAGCTTAAGATAGATAAGCTTAAAGAAAGGTCCCAAGTAGGTGACTTTTGTACCCAGTTTGGTTTACCCGGAACTTCCACTCAAAATAGGAATAAGAAAACCAAATATCATAGGTACCCTAACCCGGATAGCCCGTATAAGAAAAAGAGGTCTAGATATAGGCCTAAGGAAGAACGTGATACTAGAAAAGCGAACAGGAAATCTACTCGATTTGCGAAGAATAGATCCAAACGTGATCTCGCTGATATTAAATGTTATAAGTGTGGAAAGTTTGGTCATATTTCTCCAAACTGCAAGCTTCAAAAGCTAAAAACCTTAGAACTCGATGATGAGTTACACGATAAGGTTTATGGCTTGTTATACACTTCGGGATCAGAATCTGACTATTACTTAGAGACTGAATCTGAAGCTGAAGTTGAGTTAATTGATTTTTCTGATAATAATAAAAATGTTGATATTTCTTGCACTACATGCAAAGGTGATATTTGTGCTTGTGATAGTGACGAATTTTATAAATTGAAATCACAATTTGATGATCTTAATATAAAAACTATTACATCTGACAATGTAATAGAACTTTTAAAAGAAGTTACTGATGAAAAACTTCGTGAAAAAATTATTACTTTAGCTGCAAGTTCAAGTTCTAGTAGTTCAAAATCTGTTGAAAAATACAAAAACAAATTTGAACACTTTGCACCATATTCTTTATCTGAAATAAATAGAAGACTTCAAAAGTCCAGTACTCCTAGTCGAGATACTTCTTTTGATGATTTAAAAGAAGAAATCAAAAATATGAAAAGAGATATTAAGTCTCTTAAGCAAAATCAAATGATTTGCGATCACCGTATTACTCAAATTGAGAAAAATAATTCTCTACCTGAATCTTCGACTAAAGGATTTTTTGATTTTTCTAATGATAAAGGAAAAGAAATTTCTGATGAAAAATCTGATTTATTTTTAGGTATGATGCAAATTATTACTGCACACAAATGGTATATTAAATGTACTATTTTGATTGATAATAATTTTTCTATAACTGATATAGCTATGATTGATAGTGGTGCAGATGTAAGCTGCATTCAGGAAGGATTGATTCCTACTAGATATTTTCAAAAGACTACTCATTTGGTGAAATCCGCTTCTGGTCATGCTTTAGATATAGAGTACAAATTGCCTAATACTCATATTTGCCAGAATAAAGTCTGTATTCCACATTTCTTCTTTTTGGTAAAAAACCAGTTATACCCTCCAATCATACTTGGAACACCTTTTATTAATGCTATTTATCCGTTTAATAATATAGATGAACATGGTTTTTCTGCTAATTATCAAGATAAAAAGATAAGCTATTCCTTTGTTACAGATCCCGTAACTAGAGATATTAATGCCTTGATTAATATGAAACAAAGGCATGTTGATTCATTACAATTAGAAATTCTTAGTATGAATATATTCGATACTATACAATCTGCAAAAGTTCAGCAGAAGATTAAATTGATTGCTGAAAAAATGGCCGTTGATGTTTGCGCCGATCACCCTAGTGCCTTTTGGAACAGGAAAAGGCATATTGTAACTCTTCCATACGAATAAACCTTCTCTGAGGATGATATTCCTACTAAATCTCGACTTTGCCAGATGAATGCTGAGCTAGTTGAATTCTGCAAAAACGAGATTGATAGTTTGTTACAAAAGGGTTTGATAAAACCCTCAAAATCTCCTTGGTCATGTTCTGCCTTTTATGTTAATAATGCGGCAGAAAAGGAACGAGGTATTCCTCGCTTAGTTATAAATTATAAACCATTAAATAAACATCTAAAATGGATTAGGTATCATATCCCTAATAAAAGGGACTTGCTATCTAGGTTATATGACGCCAATATATTTTCAAAATTTGATTTAAAATCTGGTTATTGGCAAATTCAAATATTTAAAGAGCATACTTATAGAACTGCTTTCAATGTTCAATTTGGGCAATATGAATGGAATGTTATGTCATTTGGTTTAAAAAATGCCCCTTCTGAATTTCAAAAAATTATGAATGATATTTTTAACCCATATTTGAATTTTATCAACGTATATATTGACGACATATTAGTATTTTCCAAAACTTTGGAGATGCATATCAAGCATCTTGATATTTTCAAGAAAATTGTTATACAAAATGGTTTAGTAATTTCTAAATCTAAGATGAATCTATTCCAAACAAATGTTCGTTTTCTAGGTCATAATATTTGCCAGGGAAAAATTACCCCAATACAAAGATCTATTGATTTTGCCTCAAAATTTCCTGATGTTATCACTGACAGGACTCAATTACAAAGATTTTTGGGAAGTCTGAATTATATATCCCCTTTTTATAAAAGTTTGTCACGAGATCTAGCCCCTCTATACGATCGGCTGAAGAAAGATCATAAACACCCTTAGACTAACCAACATACTGAGTTAGTCAAAAGTATTAAAGGGCGTGTTAAATCTTTACCTTGTTTAACCCTTGCCAATCCTACTTGGCAAAAGATTATCGAAATAGATGCGTCTAATGTTGGATATGGAGGGATTTTGAAACAAGTAAATCCCAATAATAAGAGTGAATACTTAATAAGATTTCACTCTGGTAAATGGACCGAAGCCCAGAAGAAATACGCTACTGTGGCGCATGAAATGTTAACAATTGTTAAGTGTGTATTAAAATTTCAAGACGACTTATACAACCAAAAGTTTTTGATAAAAACTGATGCTCAATCTGTTAAATACATGTTTGACAAAGATTTTAAGCACGATGCTTCAAAATTAATATTTGCTAGATGGCAGGCTCAGCTAGCACCTTTCGATTTTGAAATACAATACAAAAAAGGAATTGATAATTCCCTTCCGGATTTTCTATCCCGGGAATATTTAGAATAGATTATGAATTATTATACCATGTTTTTTGATGATAAGGTATTGATCACTATTCTTAAAGTGATTAAATTAAATAGAGACTTACAAGAAGTTATACTTGATATAATTATGGCTGACATAATTAAAACAAGGGAAGAAGAACACTCTAATTTTCAAGAAGTTATTGATATTCTTCAGTTAATTGAAAATGTGTGTCCCTTCGGTCAAGATGATATCAGCACTAGAATTATGCTATCCTTTTTAATTAATAATGATTTGCAATTTCTGCAGAATGGACCCTTCATGGGTCACCAGGGGCAGAGGTAGGGGAAGATCTTCCCCTAGTAGGACTTATTCTCAGGGATCGTCATACAGATCCTCATCAAACTCTCCAGTAATACAAAGAGGAAAAAAGAGTTTGATAAACTCAAAGGTGCCGCATACAGGAGAATCCTCAGGACATTCTATACATCTGGAAGATATTCCAGAAGATAGTCCGTTATATGGACATCTGCAGGCTTATTTAGCATCCAAAAAGTAAAGTTATACTTTTGCTTCAATTGCTAAAGAGGAAGACAATGACGATATCAAGTCATATGAAAAGTTACCAAAGAGAGAAATGATATTTCTCCTTGAAAACTCTGAGATTCAGAGAAAAGAAGAACCGTGGAAAATATTTCAGAGATATCTGATTAATGGATTATACTATCCGGGTGAATCATATAAAACCCGCACCTATTATGAAACTATCCTGATCAGTACATGTAGTGCAGAATTCCAGCACTTTTCAGGTTATAACACGAATGAAAATGTTTATAACTTTTCAAAAGTCATTATCAAACAGATTATATCTG
This sequence comes from Nicotiana tabacum, assembly GCF_000715075.1. NCBI lineage: Eukaryota > Viridiplantae > Streptophyta > Magnoliopsida > Solanales > Solanaceae > Nicotiana > Nicotiana tabacum. The sequence goes on along the minus strand of NC_134087.1, from coordinate 109,557,315 downwards.
TTGAAGAATGGGGTATTTCAACAATGAAAGAAAGGCAGATAAGCCTTAATAAATCACCTATGAATTTCACTTATTGGGATTATATTCAAGCATTTTATAGGGTGCTTTATTATAACAATGAGAGACATAAGCATACTTGGTTTATCAAAGTATGCGCAAAGGTATTTACAGGACCTATCCCTAACTGGTTTTTAAACTGGTGGTCATACCATGGTCCTACTACCAAGATTTTGCCCGAACCATTTCTAAAGTTATACAAAGAATGGACAAAAGCTTCGCCGTTCTTAACAGAGTTATATCACGCAGATCATATCTGCTACCTAGAAAAAATTGATCAAATCTACTTCTTTATTGAATTTTCAATCCCCTGGATCCATAAATGGACTCCGGAATTAGGTTATACGGAAGAACAAATCCCTTGTTTATATAGGGTATTCTACAATAATTTTTGGGACAAATTGATGAAGACTGATCCCAAAACAAAGACGTTATATGGACAAGAATTATTAGATTCTATTAAAACACAAGTCAATTTATATGTAACGGCCCCTCAAAAGAGGATAATAGAAGAAAGCACTGTTAAACATATTGCTCGGAGAATATCAATCCAAGACGGAGATAAAATTGATTTGATAAATCAATACTTAGAAGGATTGAAAAGAAATCTGCTCCAATCACTAGATCAGTGCGAAAAATCAGACACTTCGATGAGAAGTGAAACGAGTGGTGATGACCTCGTAGAAGATACACAACCTATACAGCCAGAAATAATATTATCTGACAGAGATATCGACAAGGTGGAAGAATTCCTCCAACAAATGCACAATTTGGACAAAAAGAAGACTTGACAGCTTTTCAGCCGCCAGGACCCACTTAAACAGTAGATACACTGTTCATCCACAGTAGAAACACCGTTTATCTACAGTAAAAACACTGTGTAGGGACCCAGATGTGGGACCCATTTTACTATTCAAGATTCTTTTTTTGTTATATAAGGATGCTTCTTCATTTGAAGAAGGAAGAGCCGGAACCCCCCTCTCTCTCTACTCTTTCTCTCTCTCTCTCAACCAACCACCTTTGTAAACATTTAGTATATAGTTTAGTTTATTGTTTGTAAATCAAGTTGAAGAATTAATAAAAGTTTTGGAGTTCATCTTCAGGGCCTTGCTTCTCGGCCTACAAGGTACATATTTTTATTTTTCTTTTTAGTATTTCTAGTCTCTCTCCCTAGCCGTGACTATGTCCGGCTAAACGGATTCATATCTATGTTGAAGAACTAATTTCTCTTGCATATTAACCATGAAGAATCCAGACTCTTTCAAAATATAAAAAAAATTTAATATAGTTTCTTGATTTGGTTCCAAGATGGTGGTACAGTCGGTTCTGGTACTACTCTTATTGGCTTTGCCTTAGTGGCTACGTCTAGCCAGCTGTGACATTAAAGCCCGCTGAAGTTGTGAAAAAGGCTACCTCTTTCACAGTTAGAACTGCTAGACACATGGGCTCAGTAAGAGTATGTATCGGGCTTAGACAGGCCCCTTGCTTGGGTAAAAGGATATAGATCCTTCCATACAGTCATTAAACTATAATAGAATTTCCGTATATTTCGAATCCTTATTGGTCGTGCGGACTACCGCCAACCTTTAAAGTGTACTAAAGCAGCTAGATCTGGATGGCCGTGCGGACTACCGCCCGCCTACCTAGATCCTGGTGTAAAATAAGAGTGAATACTTAATAAGATTTCACTCTGGTAAATGGACCGAAGCCCAGAAGAAATACGCTACTGTGGCGCATGAAATGTTAACAATTGTTAAGTGTGTATTAAAATTTCAAGACGACTTATACAACCAAACGTTTTTGATAAAAACTGATGTTCAATTTGTTAAATACATGTTTGACAAAGATTTTAAGCACGATGCTTCAAAATTAATATTTGCTAGATGGCAGGCTCAGCTAGCACCTTTCGATTTTGAAATACAATAATATAATATATTTTATAGTATAAACTTATATGAAAATGTATATAATTATACAATACAATATACCTTCATTGTATAGTATCACTTTACTTCATCAAATGTATACAAGGGGGGTGGGAAACTGTGACGACCCGGCCAGTCGTCTCATGAGTTACCGCTCCATTTTCCCCCATTTATGCTTCCTTATGCTTCGTTATCCGTGTTTTATTTGATCAGGTTGATTAGATTAAGTTCGGAGAGGATTTGGCAAGAAATGAGACACTTAGTCTCTTTTAAGAAGGTTTGAGTTGGAAAAGTCAACCGGATATTGACTTATGTGTTAGAGGGCTCGGATGTGAGTTCTGGTGATTCGGTTAGCTTCAGGAGGTGATTTGTGACTTAGGAGCATGATCGGAATGGGCTTTGGAGGTTCGGAGTAGAATTAAGCTTGAATTGGCGAAGTGTTCATTTTGGCGATTTCCGGTTACCAAGCGAGATTTTGATATAGGGGTCGGAATGGAATTCTGAGAGTTGCAGTAGATTCGTTATGTCTTTTGGGAGGTGTGTGTAAAATTTCAGGTCATTCGGATGTGGTTTGGTTGGGTTTTTGACCGAAAGAGCATTTCGAAAAGATTTTAGAAACTTAGGCTTGAATCCGAGGTGTTTTGGTTGATTTGATGTCGTTTGAGGTGTTTTGATGATTGAAACAAGTTTGAATAAGGTATTGGGTCATGTTTGTACTTTTGGTTGAGGTCCCGGGGGCCTCGGAGTAATTTTGCATGGTTAACGGGAAGATTTGAGACTAAAAAGATTACAGAAATTTGCTGCTTTTGGTGTTTTTGCACCTGCGGTTTGTGGGCCGTAGGTGCGGCGCCGCATGTGCGAAGGAGAAGCCGCAGAAAAGGTTTTGGAGGTGAGTGTCAGGAAACCTCAAATGCGGTTGTGGGGGCTGCATTTGCGGAACCGCAAATGAGGAAGAAGGATCGCAGATGCGGCAGTGGCCGGCTTTAGTGATTTCCGCAGAAGTGGAGTGTTAACCACAAAAGCAGATTTTGGACCGTAGATATGGGTATGCCTGCGCAGAACATATAAGTTATTTCATTTTCGCGAGTTTGAGTTATTCCACCATTTTTGACTTCGGCTTGAGAGCTTTTGGACGGTTTGGAAGAGGGATTTCAAGGGAACTTCATTAAGGTAAGGATTTTGGACCTAAAACACATTTATATGGTAGTACTTCATGGATTAAGACTAAAATTAAAGGAATTAAAAGGCTAAACATGGGGGATTAAGGCTTGAGTTTAAGAAGGCTTAAATTGAGGATTTGAGGGGTCATTTGAACTCCGATTTTGGTATTCTTGATATGCATAGACTTGTGGGGAGATGAGGAATCTATTGTTGCAAAAATTTCTGAGTTTCGAGAAGTGGGCACAGGGCTCGGTTTGGCCAATTTCGAGATTTTTGGTATTTTTTGATTGTTTTCACTTGGGCTTTGTTCCCTTAGCATATTATGACGTATTCGTTCTGATTTTGGATAGATTCGACGCGCGTGGAGGCCGATTCGAGGGGCAAAGGTGTCGCGAGCTAGAGATTTAGCCGGTTCGAGGTGAGTAATGATTGTAAATGATGCTCGGAGGGTTTGAAACCCCGGATTGCACATCGTAGTGCTATATTGAGGTGAGACACATGCTTGATACGAGTGTGGGGTCGTGTACTATTGGGGATTGTGACTTGGTCCGTCCTGATTGATGATTTTACCGCGTATTTGACTGAAACTTATTTGTTATCATCATGATTTGGGTTGATTGCCATATTTGGGCTTCGTGCCAACTATTTGAACCCATTCGGGGATTTTTATTACCATTTCCTCACTATTTTGACTTATTTCTTGAACTCAATCCCGTAATTTTTCCACCGTTTTACTACTTACCCATTTTTTTTACTCAGTTTTGAGACTTAAATTATATTTTAAATGATGTTTTGGGCAGAGAGATACTGTTTTACTATTGCCCGAGGGGCTTGTGATAATTTTCGGACCGAGTAAGGTCGAGGGCCTAGTTGTGAGGATACACTGGTACTGATATGAGACCGAGGACCTGGGATACATATATACGCCACGAGGTGGCTTGATTGATATGAGGCTGAAGGCCTAGACTTGATGCAACGAGATGGCTTGATATTGCGCTTGGGCCGTAAGGGGCCCCTCCCAGTGAGTGCGGGTTCCCATTGTGATGTGAGATTGAGCTCGAAGGGCTGGCATTTTCCTGAGATTGTGCCTGAGGGGCTGGTACTATTCTGAGATGTTGCCTGAGGGGCGGATTTGTTGATACTGTGCCCGAGGGGCGAACTTCTATTTGTTTACTTACCTATCAATTACTTGTTTTACTTGTCGAAAGGGGATTTTTACTTGACTCTTCACTATTTTACAGTGTTAAGTGATTATTTTACTGCTTCATTATAGAATGCCTTGTGCCTTACGTGTTTTCTTACCTTCAGTCATTATTTATATTATTACTCGCTGGGTTGGAGTACTCGCATTACTCCCTGCACCATATATGCAGATTCAGGCATCACTGGTTCCACTCTTGAGTGCTGATTCCTCCAGTTCCAGGCGGTATTCGGAGACTACGAGGTAGTTGTTGGCGTCCGCAGCCCCGTGTCTCTACTATCTTGTCATTTCTATTTCCTTCAAACATTTGTACTACATATTGGATTTAGCAGACTTGTATCATGGCCTATAGATTCTCGTGACTTGTGACACCCCGGTTAGGGCTGTGTCGGGTTGGATTTTTCCGCATTGTTATCGTTATTTCCTCTATTCATGGTTATTAATTATGTTTAGACTATTTTTGTGTAGCTTAACTATTTTAAAAGGCGAATTGGGTTAAACTGGCTGGACTTGTCTTCACGAAAGGCGCCATCACGACCGTGTTCGGGGTTGGGGTCGTGACAAGTTAGTATCAGAGCCTAGGTTACATAGGTCTCATGAGTCATAAGCAGGTTTAGTAGAGTCTCGCAGATCGGTACGAAGACGTTTGTATTTATCCTTGAGAGGCTGTAGAACCTTTAGGAAAAACTTCATATTCTTGAAATTCTTGTCGTGTGAAATTGTTGGTCCGAGTACTAAAGTTCTGTTATTTTATTCTCTCACAGATGGTGAGGACACGAGCTACCAGACGGGGAAGAAAACCACCAGTGCCACCAGCTGAGGCCACCAGAAGTCGTGGACACGGTCGTGGTCGTGGCAGAGGCAGAGCAACAAGGGCAGCACTTGTAGATCCACCAGCTGCCCTAGCTCAGGATCAGGCTCCAGCTATGGATGCTCCAACAGCACCAGTTCAGGCACCAGCTGTGCCCATCGTGATCCCGGGTCTTCAGAAGGGCTTGGCACAGATCTTATCAGTTTGCACTGGCCTGGCTCAGGCGGTTTCATCCACTACAGCCGCAGCTACTTCACAGGTCGGGGGAGGCAATCAAACTCCCGCTGCTCGCACACTTGAGCAGGTAGTGCAGGGACTTCAGACGTCGGGGGCATCTCCAGCCCAGCTGGTTGTACCAGCTCAGGAGTTTGTAGTACCAATTATGCCGGATGATGAGCAGCGTCGACTTGAGAGGTTTGGTAGACTCCAGCCTCCGACATTTAGCGAAGCAGAGGGCGAAGATGCCCAGGGTTTCTGGGATAAGTGCCAGCGGATGCTTCGTACAGCAGGCATTCTTGATACTAGTAGTGTGGGATTTACTACCTTTCAGTTTTCTGGGGTTGCCTTCACTTGGTGGGAGGCGTATGAGAAACGTAGGCCTGTTGGTGCAGTACCCCTTACTTGGCAATAGTTCTCCGTTCTCTTCCTAGAGAAGTATGTGCCGCAATTCCGCAGAGAGGAGCTGCGAAGACAGTTTGAGTTGTTGCGACAGGGGGATATGACTGTGTCATAGTATGAGTCGAGGTTTTTTAAGTTGGCTCGTCATACCATCTGGTCGGTTTCGACAGATTGAGAGAGGATCGGGAAATTTGTTGATGGCCTTACTTATCATCTCCGTATTCTTATGACCAGAGAGATAGTGATGGGTGCTACGTTCGAGGAGGTGGTTGATATCGTTCGTGAGATTGAGTCGGTTCGCTCTCAGGAGCGAGAGGAAAGGAAGGCCAAGAGGCCTCGAGGATCGGGCAGTTATAGTGGTGCTCCTTCGAGGGGCCCGTTTCAGCATGGTAGAGGCCATTCATTTAGGCCTGCTTAGTCAGCCCGCCCGGGTCATAGTGGGGCATCTTCAGGTCATGGTTATCATGGATCTCAGTAGGGCTAGTCATCACTCAACGCCCTTATAGCTCAGAGTTCATCTCGTGCCCCATTATCTCAGGGCTCTTCTATGCTGAGTGCATCTGCTAGTCACTCCGGTGCGAGGGGTTCCCTTTAGTCCCCTTCTCCAGCACCTGGGAGTTGTTATGAGTTTGGCGAGATGGGACACATGTGGAGGCAGTGTCCTCATCGTGTTGCTAGCTCTTCTCAGCAGAGGGGTCAGTCTTCGGCTTCAGCGCCAGTTCCTTCACCACCACCCGCTCAGCCAGCTAGGGGTGGAGGTCAGTCAGCCAAGGGTCGCCCCAGAGGGGGAGGTCGATCAGGGGGCGGTCAGGCTCATTTCTATTCTATCCAAAGTAGACCGGATGCTATTGCTTCAGATGTTGTCATTATAGGTATTGTTTCAGTCTACCATAGAGATGCCTCTATATTATTTGATCTCGGTTCCACCTTTTCTTATGTGTCCTCGCATTTTTCTCATTATTTGGGTATACCCCGTGAGTTTCTTGCTTTACCTGTTCATGTATCAACCCTAGTGGGCGATACTGTTGTTGTAGACCGTATGTACCGGTCGTGTGTGGTGACTATTGGGGGTATGGAGACCCGAGTGGATCTATTACTACTTAGCATGGTGGATTTTGATGTCATTTTGGGCATGGATTGGCTATCTCCTTGTCGTGCTATTCTATACTGTCATGCTAAGACAGTCACATTGGCTATGCCGGGTGTTCCACGGATCGAGTGGCGAGGTCTGACTGATTACGTTTCTATTAGAGTGATCTCTTTCTTGAAGGCCCAATGTATGGTTGGGAAAGGTTGTCTTTCATATCTAGCATTTGTGAGGGATGTCGGAGCTAAGACTCCCAGTATTGATTCTATTTTAGTTGTGAGGGATTTTCCCGATATGTTTCCTACAGACCTACCAGGCATGCCACTGGACAGGGATATTGATTTTGGTATTGACCTGGTGCCCGGCACTCAACCCATTTCTATTCCGCCGTATCGTATGGCACCAGCGGAGTTGAAGGAGTTAAAGGAGCAACTTCAGGAGCTCCTAGATAAGGGGTTCATTCGTCCTAGTATGTCACCTTGGGGTGCGCTGGTTCTGTTTGTGAAGAAGAAGGATGGCACAATGAGAATATGCATTGATTATAGGTAATTGAACAAGGTAACAATTAAGAACAAGTATCCTTTGCCTCACATTGATGATTTATTTGATCAGCTTCAGGGAGTGAGGGTGTTCTCCAAGATTGATCTTCGTTCGGGTTATCACTAGTTGAATATCAGGGATTCAGATATTCTTAAGACGGCTTTCAGTACCCGATATGGTCCGTATGAGTTCTTGGTGATGTCTTTTGGGCTGACCAATGCCCCAACAACGTTCATGCATTTGATGAACAGCATGTTCCGGCCTTATTTCAATTCATTCGTCATATTCTTCATTGATGATATTCTGGTATATTCACGTAGTCAGGAGGAGCATGCGGAGCATTTGAGAGTTGTGTTGCAGAGATTAAAGGAGGAGAAGCTTTATGCAAAATTCTCCAAGTGTGAGTTTTGGCTCAGTTCAGTAGCTTTCTTAGGGCACGTGGTGTCCAACAAGGGTATTCAGGTTGATCCGAAGAAGATATAGGCGGTTCACAGTTGGCCTAGACCATCCTCAGCCATAGAGATTCGCAACTTTCTTGGTTTGGCAGGCTATTATCGCCGGTTTGTTCAGGGATTCTCATCTATCGCATCGCCCTTGACCAAGTTGACTTAGAAGGGTATCTCATTTGTATGGTTGGACGAGTGTGAGGAGAGCTTTCAGAAGCTCAAGACAGCTTTGACCATAGCTCCAGTGTTGGTTTTGCCATCAGCTTCAGGTTCATATATCATGTATTGTGATGCTTCGAGAGTTGGGATTGGTTGTGTGCTGATGCAGGAGGGTAGAGTTATTGCTTATGCTTCTCGTCAGTTGAAGCCCCATGAGAAGAACTACCCCGTTCATGATTTGGAGTTGGTTGCCATAGTTCATGCATTGAAGATTTGGAGGCATTACTTGTATGGCGTATCTTGTGAGGTGTTCACTGATTATCGCAGTCTTCAGCATTTATTCAAGCAAAAGGATCTTAATTTGAGGCCGCAGAGATGGTTGGAGATGCTTAAGGATTATGATATCACTATATTATACCATCCGGGAAAGGCCAATGTGGTGGCCGATGCTTTGAGCTTAAAGGTAGTGAGTATGGGGAGTTTGGAATATATTCCAGTTGCGGAGAGACCTCTTGTAGTTGATGTTCAGGACTTGGCCAATCAGTTCGTAAGGTTAGATATTCGGAGCCCAGTAGGGTGTTGGCTTGTGTGGTTTCTCAGTCTTCCTTATATGATCGCATCAGAGAGCGCTAGTATGACGATGCTAGAGATGTGACCGTTGGTGATGATGGAGTGTTGAGGATGCATGGCCGGATTTGCATGCCCAATGTGGATGGGCTTTGGGAGTTGATTCTAGAGGAGGCCTATAGCTCACGGTATTCCATTCATCCGGGTACCGCGAAGATGTATCAGGATTTGAGGCAGCACTATTGGTGGTGAAGAATGAAGAAAGATATTGTGGGATTTGTATCTCGGTATCTCAATTGTCAGCAGGTGAAATATGAGCATCAGAGACCGGGTGGCTTGCTAGAGCAGATGGATATTCCTGAGTGGAAGTGGGAGAGAATCACTATGGACTTTGTTGTTGGACTTCCACGGACTTTGAAGAAGTTCGATGCTATTTGGGTGATTGTGGATCGGCTGACCAAGTCCGCGCACTTCATTCCTATGTGTACTACATATTCTTCAGAGTAGCTGGCGGGTATATATATCCAGGAGATTGTTTCCGGTTTCCATCATTTCAGATAGAGGTACTCAGTTTACTTTGCAGTTTTGGAGAGTCGTGCTGAGAGAGTTGGGTACTCAGGTGGAGTTGAGCACAACTTTTCATCCTCAGACGGACAGGCAGTCCGAGCACACTATTCAGATATTGGAGGACATGTTGCGCGCTTGTGTCATTGATTTCGGAGGATCATGGGATGAGTTTCTACCGCTTGCAGAGTTTGCTTATAACAACAGCTACCGGTCGAGTATTCAGATGGCTCCATATGAGGCTTTGTATGGGAGGCGGTGTAGATCTCCAATTAGTTGGTTCGAGCCCGGTGAGGCTAGGCTATTGGGGACTAACTTTGTGCAAGATGCTTTGGAGAAGGTAAAGGTGATTCAGGAGAGGCTTCATACAGCGCAGTCGAGGCAAAAGAGTTATGTTGATAGGAAGGTTCGAGATGTGTCCGACATGGTTGGCGAGAAGGTTCTGTTGAAGGTTTCACCCATGAAGGGTGTTATGAGATTTGGGAAGAAAGGGAAATTGAGTCCTCGGTTCATTGGGCCTTTTGAGGTGCTTCGGAGTATTGGGGAGGTGGCTTATGAGCTTGCTTTGCCACCCAACTTGTCGAGTGTGCATCCGATATTTCATGTTTCTATGCTCCGGAAGTATGTTGGGGATCCGTCTCATGTTTTGGATTTCAGCACGGTTCAGTTGGATGATGATTTGACTTATGATGTGGAGCCAGTAGCTATTTTGGGTCATCAAGTTCGGAAATTAAGGTCGAAGGATATAGCTTCAGTGAAAGTGCAGTGCAGTGGTCGGCCCGTGGAGGAGGCTACTTAGGAGACCGAGCGGGAGATGTAGAGCAGATATCCTCACCTGTTTGAGGCTTCATGTATGTTTCTTGACTCGTTTGAGGACGAACGTTTGTTTAAGTTGGGGAGGATGTGATGACCTGGCTAGTCGTATCATGAGTTACCACTCCATTTTCCCCCATTACTGCTTCCTTATGCTTCGTTATCCGTGTCTTATATGATCGGGTTGATTAGTTTGAGTTTGGAGAGGATTTGGTAAGAAATGAGACACTTAGTCTCTTTTAAGAAGGTTTAAGTTGGTTCAATCAGATGTTGACTTATGTGTTAGAGGGCTCAGATGTGAGTTCTAGTGGTTTGTTAGCTTCGGGAGGTGATTTGTGACTTAGGAGCGTGATTTGTGACTTAGGAGCGTGATTTGAATGGGTTCTGGAGGTTCGGAGTAGAATTAAGCTTGAATTGGCGATGTGTTCATTTTGGCGATTTCCGATTGATAGGAGAGATTTTGATATAGGGTTTGGAATGGAATTCCGAGAGTTGCAGTAGCTTCGTTATGTTTTTTGGTAGGTGTGTGTAAAATTTTAGGTCATTCAAACGTGGTTTGGTTGGGTTTTTGATCGAAAGCGTATTTCGGAAAGATTTTAGAAACTTAGGCTTGAATCTGAGGTGTTTTGGTTGATTTGATGTCGTTTCAGGTGTTTTGATGATTGGAACAAGTTTGAATAAGGTATTGGGTCACGTTTGTGCTGTTGGTTGAGGTCCAAGGGGCTTCAGAGTGATTTCGAATGGTTAACGGGAAGATTTGAGACTTAAGAGATTGCAGATATTTGTTGCTTCTGATGTTTTCGCACCTGCGGTTTGGGGGCCGCAGGTGCGGCGCCACATGTGCAAAGGAGAAGCCGCAGAAGCGGGTTTGGAGGGGAGTGTCAGGAAACTGCAAATGCGATTATGGGGGCCGCATCTGCAGAACTGCAAATGTGGAAGAAGGATCACAGATGCGACAGTGGCCGACTTCAGTGATTTCAGCAGAAGCGGAGTGTTAACCGCAAACGCGGTACCGCAGAAGAGGATTTTGGACCGCAAATGCAAGTATGCCTGGGCAGAACATATAAGTTATTTCAATATCGCGAGTTTGAGTTATTCTACCATTTTTGACTTCGGCTTGAGAGCTTTTGGACGATTTGGAAGAAGTATTTCAAGGGAACTTCATTAAGGTAAGGATTTTGGACCGAAAACACATTTCCATGGTAGTATTTCATGGATTAAGACTGAAATTAAAGGAATTAAAAGGCTAAAAGTGGGGGATTAGAGCTTGAGTTTAAGAGGCCTTAAATTGAGGATTTGAGGGGTCATTTGAACTTCGATTTTGGTATTCTTGATATGTGTAGACTCGTGGAGAGATGAGGAATCTATTGATGCAAAAATTTCTGAGTTTCGAGAAGTGGCTCGGGGCTCGAGTTTGGCCAATTTCGGGATTTTTGGTATTTTTTGATTGTTTTCACTTGGGCTTTGTTCTCTTAGCATATTGTGACGTATTCGTTCTGATTTTGGACAGATTCGATGCGCGTGGAGGACGATTTGAGGGGCAAAGGCTGCGCGAGCTAGAGATTTAGCCGGTTCGAGGTGAGTAATGATTGTAAATGATGCTCTAAGGGTTTAAAACCCCAGATTGCACATCGTAGTGCTATATTGAGGTGAGACACACGCTTGATGACGAGCGTGGGGTCGTGCACTATTGGGGATTGTGACTTGCTCCGTCCCGATTGATGATTTTACCACGTATTTGACTGAAACGTATTAGCTATCATCATGATTTGGGCTAATTGTCATATTTGGGCTTCGTGCCAACTATTTGAATCCATTCGGGGATTTTTATTACCATTTCCTCATTGTTTTGACTTATTTCTTGAACTTAGTCCCGTTATTTTTCCACCGTTTTACTACTCAGTCATTTTTTTCCTCAGTTTTGAGACTTAAATGATATTTTATGATGTTTTGGGCTGAGAGATACTGTTTTACTATTGCCCGAGGGGATTGTGATAATTTTCGGACTGAGTAAGGCCGAGGGCCTAGTTGTGAGGATACACTGGTACTGATATGAGGCCAAGGGCCTGAGATACATATATACGCCACGAGGTGTCTTGATTGATATGAGGCCGAGGGCCTAGACTTGATGTCACGAGATAGCTTGATATTGCGCTTGGGCCATAAGGGACCCCTCCCGGAGTTTGTACACCCCCAGTGAGCGCGGGTACCCATTATGATGTGAGATTGAGCCCGAGGGGCTGGCATTGTTCTGAGATTGAGCCCGATGGGCTGGTACTGTTTTGAGATGTTGACAGAGGGGCGGATTTGTTGATACTGTGCCCGAGGGATGAACTTCTATTTGTTTACTTACCAATCAATTACTTGTTTTACTTGTTGAAAGGGGATTTTTACTTGATTCTTCACTGTTTTACTGTGTTAAGTGATTATTTTACTGCTTCATTATAGAATGTCTTGTGCCTTACGTCTTTTCTTACCTTCAGTCATTATTTATATTTATTACTCACTTGGTTGGAGTACTCTCATTACTCTCTGCACCACATGTGCAGATTCAGGCGTCGCTGGTTCTGCTCCTAAGTGTTGATTCCTCTAGTTCCAGGCGATATTCAAAGACTACGAGGTAGTTGTTGGCGTCCGCAGCCCCGTGACTTTACTATCTTGTCATTTCTATTTCCTTCAAACATTTGTACTACATATTGGATTTAGCAGACTTGTATCATGGCCTATAGATGCTCGTTACTTGTGACATCCCGGTTAGAGCTGTGTCGGGTTGGATTTTTCCGCATTGTTATCGTTATTTCCACTATTCAGGGTTATTAATTATGTTTAGACTATTTTTTGTGTTGCTTACTGTTTTAAAAGGCGAATTGGGTTAAACAGGCTGGCCTTGTCTTCGCGAGAGGCGCCATTACGACCGGATTCGGGGTTGGGGTCATGACAGAAATCGAGGTATACTACTAATAAATTAAACTTATATGACATTGGTATACGTATACAACACAACATACCTTTTATAGCAGAATACTACTTTAGTTTATCGGATGTATATTACAAATCAATATAGTATACAATACATTATATAATATAAACTTATATGGCACTTGGTATATATAATATACAATACATCATATCTTTATTACATGTTACATATTGATTATGATCTATTTTGTTCTGTTTTTTGGGTACTTTTTATTTAAACATTATTTCTCCTACTACTAGAGAAGGAGAATTTGATAAAGAATGGATTGTTTGTTGAGAATGTGGTGGAGAAGGAGAATACAAATAAAAAGGCAATGGATACTTTTTCTTATTAAGTTTCCTTATTTATAGGAATTGTGATGCAGTATTTTTAGGGAACAATTGATTTTACTAAATATGTTTGATATTCAAATTCCTCATTTATAGGAAGCTATTGTATTGGGAAAAATCAAGTTAACATTTGGAATTAAATAAGTGTTGACACGTCAAGACACGTGGATCAATAACAGAAAGGAAGCTGGCAAAGAATAGTCGAAGAGGCATGAACCTTAATAGGTGCAGGTAAAGATTCAAAAAAATAAGAAGGAACGGTTATTCAGTCCTCTTGATAATTTGAAGAGACATTAGAGGAATGAACCTAGATAACAAAAACTACAGATACGTGTTATTCATGATTAATGAGCGTCAATGATGGAAAACGTTATAGAATCTTTACGAAACATTTACGATTACCAGTAATAATGTTACATTAATGCCATTAAATTCTCATAATGGCTCAGTTATGAGAGGAAAAAAATATATTACTTAGAAATAGCTATAAAAGAAGAGAAATAATATTTGTAAAGGGACAGAATATTATTGGAAAACACTATTTACTTTGCTTTCTTTTGCTTATTCTTCTATCAAAAAAATCAATTTCTCTTATTTTTTTTACATTTTATTATCAGTAACCTGAATTCTTCTAAAAGTAAGCTTTGACCGAAATTTTTATTTTTTGGTTAAACAAATTGGTTTCGTTATTGGGAATCTGATAATCTTCTGCTTTCTAAATCGATTCTTTATCGAAAACAATCATGTCAAATGTCAACGACAATAACCAACAAAATTTACCACTCTAAGAAGATCCACAACAATTGAACCAACAAGGTGACAGGACTCCCCCTCCTTCGCCACAACATTCTCAGCGACAATCACGAGAGGGGTCTCCTGATAGATATGAATCGAATGAAAATGATTGGCTTGCAAATGATCAAGCCATCAATGAAGCTCTGAAGAAATTAATCGCTTAACAGGTCAGCAATGCTCTTCAGGCGTTTACCAGCCAGTTGCCAGTCGTACGGCCAAAACCAACTCCAAACAACAACACCTTTGAAAACCCTCGCTCAGGACTCTTTAATTCAGGCAGCGGCGGAACTCCCAGCGAATCTCGTGATGGAGAACCAGGTAACCCAGTTAATTCTAATTTACAAAATCTAGTATTAACTTTGCAGAAACAGCTCAAGGAGCAGAGCGGGCGTATAGAGCAAATACCTGGAGTGCCACCTGTAATCAAGGGAATAGATATGGACAAATACTGACAACAACCTTGGAAGCCAAGTGCTACTCCTCTACCAATTCCGAAGAAATTCAAGATGCCTGATATTCCGAAATATGATGGAATAACTGATCCACGAGATCATGTAACTGCATTCACAACTGGTGTCAAGGGCAACGACTTGACCAAGCAAGAGATTGAATCAGCATTGGTCAAAAAATTCGGCGAAACACTCACTAAAGGAGCATTAACATGGTACTGTTTTTTACCTAAAAATTCTATAGATTCTTTTGCTGAGCTTGCAGATTCATTTATCAAAACACATTCGGGAGCTCAAAAAGTTGAAAAAAGAACGGAGGATATTTTCAAGATAAAACAAGGAGTTACGGAGCTGCTCAAGGAATTCGTAGATAGATTCCAGCGTGAAAGGATGATGCTACCACGTCTGCCTGATAATTGGGAAGATATGGTGTTTGCTAGTAATCTAAATAAGAAAAGTTCAGAATCCACAAGACGACTTAAGGAAATTCTCGTAGAATTTCCAACAACAACTTGGAATGATGTTTACAACAGATACAACACGAAGCTGCGGATAGAAGAGGATACCATCACTTAGTCTCGAAAAGAGGAAAAGGTAAGTTCAAGACGAGCTGAAACTGAAAAAAGGTCCAGTAAAAATAGGTATGAGCCTTACATGGGACCATCAAGAAGTGACTCTCGTTCAAAAAGAAGAAAACCCGAGGTACGATCATAGATCACGAGATAGAGAGTCAGGTTCATCATCAAGGTTCGAAAAAGAACGAAACACGCTGTTGATACCCAATTTTTCCCTATATATTTTAAATATATATAAATACCTTCAAAATAGCATATATATAAGCACACACAAGGTTTTTATAACTTTTTCCATAATATTAAGGGTTTAAATTGATTTATTTCCTCCTCTTTTATTCATAAAAACCCCAATAATTATTTCCAAAATTATTGTTATGATAATTTATTTATTTTATTTCTATACTCATGCAAAAATATGGCTAATACAATTTTTATGTATTTTTATAATTACATTTATTATTTTTTAAGCTAAATTGCATATAATTACAATGTTAGCCCATTTTAAGGTGTAACTATATTTATATGTGTAACATTGGTCCCTATATTTTTAAAATGATAATTATGTATTTTAAATCATTTTGGCATATTAAATTATTTTTTAGAAATTACCTATTATTTATTATAAATTAAAGTAGGGAAAATTGGCTATTTAAGTTATAACCAGATTTGGCTTTTGATTTTAGCCAAATTGAACCCAATCCCCAACCCAATTTCCTATTTAATAACCTGACCCAGACCCTATAAACCCCTACCCAAACCCAGAGCCCATCTACTGGGCAAATCCTGACCGTTGATCTCCCAGATCAATAGTCCAAACAAGCCCCTTCCTTTTTTAATCCTAAAGACGACTAACCCTATCTCATTTCTGAGATTTCGCTTCCCTCAAACTCTCTCATCTCCTCTCTTCTCTCTCAACCTAACCCTAATCCCCTTCAATCGCCGCCTCCTTCTCCGGTCATCTCCGGCGACCACCTTTCAACCCCAAGCCTTCAATGGGTCCTCCACCGCCTTGCTTATCATCTCTGAGGCCTTCAAGGGTCCTGGGCCATGCCGATTTGGATCTAGGGTTTCTGTTTCTATAGTTCATGGCTTCTTCGATGTGATTTTGGGCAAAATCACACCATATATGTTACGATCTTTGAAGTTTACAACAAGTTCTTCCGTTCTATTTGGGTTTCCTTTGAAACCCTAACTCTCGTTTGAACCTATCAGATCTGTGCTATTTTTAATGCTTTAAGTCTGTTTCTTCCTATGTTTGCACTATTCTCGAACTTCTTCTTAAAGATCCTCAACTTTAAACCGTTTTACTTTCTTTAAAATTAGGGTTTCTCGGAGTTTCTTCTACAATTGTTTAACGGATTATTTTCTTTATGTTTAAACCTCTTTCCTTGCATATCCTGACCGATTTCATGTTCTCAATGCTTTTTCAACTCAACTCTGTTAAAAGCCCTAATTTTTTAGATCTTCTTCGTTTTGTTTGTGTGTTAGAATGACTACTTAATTTTGTTAAAGTTCATGTTGATTACCATGCCCGAATGTGTTTTTCTGAGTCCCTAGCCTATTTATGTCACTTCTGTATGATCATGTTCATCTGGTTTGTTCATCCCCTGCTTTTTTTGTCGATATAGCTGGCATTGCCTCTTTGTTATGCCTGTTTGTTCTTCTCTATTTATATGTTGAAATATAAAATCATGACCCTCTCTTGATTTGATTCTGATTTCCTTATTTGATGGTTCGATTGAAAGGTTTTCTTTTTAAAACCCTAAAATTCTACTCGTCTGTTTAAATTGACTGATTTCATTACCTTATCTGCTATGGTACTTTATTTTTACTGAGTCATTCCTTAATTGGGTTTTTTCTGAACCTAGTCCTAATTGACTACCCTATGCTTACTAAACTTTGATTCTTTCCTTATTTATCCTGTACTGATTTTCCTTTTCTTGCCTTATACACTGATGTTTCTTTACTGTTTGAATTAACTCCCGTAATTTAAGGGAGTACTTCCTTGATTATCTAATTGATTGATTCTGAGTTCCTCAATTATTATGCTACTATGATTCTTACCTTATTCTACTACCTATTTTAAAATATAAGTACTCCAGTCTTTCATTAACATAGATATGAACACTTGGGTTCAAAAACTACCTCTCTTACTAAAATCTCTGCTCTATCTCTCTCTCTCTCTCTCTCTCTTATGCTATTTGTTACTGTTAGCCGACTGCAAGCCAAGGCTAATCATTTGTGCTCTTTTGTTCTCTCATTCTGCTTGCTTTTCTCTTCACTGGTATGTTCTAGTTTTAATTCTAAGTTCCAACAACAACATGTTTCTCTTATTGTTTCAGTTTCTCTTATTTCTAGATTGCTTCTACTTGTGGTTCTGTTGTGAAACTTGTAGTTAAGTTATATCTAGTTTGCTTCTACTTGTGGTTCTGCTGTGAAACTTGTAGATTAGTACACTCCCCTTATGTGTGTTTTTGAGCATGCCTTACCATTTACCTTTTACTTGTTGTGTACTTACCATTCTATATGAATCCCCAAGCCCCTATCACCCCTCTATATGTTTGTGTTCTTCCTGACTGGTTTGTGACTATGCCAGTATCAACTGTTTCTGAGCATGTCTAAACCAGTCCTAAGACCCTTGCTGGGTTACATGTTTTCAGCCAAATGTCTATGTGTCCCAAACCCCTTGACCCCTGTGTGACTACTGAATTCATTTGGATTCTGTAAACTAGCTGTGTGTGATCCTATCTTAAGGTGTTTGAGCTTTGTTTACTACTCCAACCTCCTTTTCAAACAATCTCTGTTGCTTTACTAATTACTTTCAAAACAAGCATTCTAATACAGACTTTAATAAACCTTTTTCAACTTGTGTCCTGCACTTTCACTTTACTCTTAGTCAATATGTTTTGCCCCCCTATAGTATGTGTACTGCCTTGGGATCCTATTGAGAGCCCTCTGAACTCTAGCATACTGAGGCTGGCCTTTTCACACTGCAGTGGTTCAATTCTTGGTTGCTAAGTCTAGGTGTAAGCGTTGCTCGGGGCCCTTGAGACCCTTAGGGAACTTTGATGCACCTAGACTCTGATTTATCTATGGAATTGAGACTTATGAGACCATTGGAGGCTTTGGGAAACTTGGGTCTAACTTCAGGATCCCTATAGAATAGATTCTTGATTTTTTATTTTTTTATGTAATTCATTCATTGGCATGTAATAATTTGTAAATAGATATTTGGGGTATTTAGTAAAAGGGTGGGTAAATGAATACTTTTTGGGGTAATACTGGTAGAGATCTTGCTCCTGGGACATTATTTTTTAAAGTCTAACTGCTTGCATAAATAGAAAACATGCTCATAGGTTTGCTCTTTTGAATCTGATTGTTTTGCCTGAATAGAAATCATGCCAATAGGATTTCACTTTTAAGTTTGTTTGCAACAAGTAGAAATCATGTTCATAAGGTTCTGCATTTTGTCATATTAGAAACCATGTTTATAGGTTCCAAACTATCTTGTCTTAAATCGGTCCAATAATAGATGTCATGCCTATAGGACTCAACTCCGATTCAGTTCTAATAAGTCTTTCTGTGTGTTGCTGCAAATCGATTAAAATTAGTAATACGCTTAGATATCATGCCTATAGGGATCTCTACTCGCAATTCTGCCTGATAATTTAATTTAGCCTAATAAATCAACTTCATTATGCCAGTTCATTTTTAAAACCGGTCTTATCAAGTGTTAAACATTTCCTGAAACAAGTTCTTTCAAAATTGCCTCAATCTCATTAGATATTATCTCTATAGGTATTAAAGGAGTCTATTTCTAAAACCTGTTTGATTTTGCATTAGCATAGACACTAGTATTCTGCATATAAGCAAGCCTTAAGGCGTTTTCAAAAATTGCATTTCCCTAAAACTGTCTCTGTTACTTAACGTTTCTGATTATAACAGGCTTTTAAAAGAGTCCCTAGGCAATCACTAGGGAATAACTTTTGAGTATAAAAAGTTTTGTCTGTTTCTGCATAATCACTTAGATATCCTCATTTAGGACATCGATTAATAAGACCTTAACTGTGTTTGAGTTGTGTTGCTTGTATGTTTGTTTGAGGAGGAAACTCTGAGCCTCTTAATTGCTCCCATTATGTGTGAAGTCCTAAATGTTTTTGACTGTCGCTTTAGAATTTTTGCCTTTCTAAACCTTAGGGGTACATCAAGAACTACCTATAGATAGAAGTCCTAACTCCCTCCAGAACCATTAAGAAGAGACGGGTAGCAGCACGCAATAGGAACCATTAACCAAACACTCGCATTGCATGACCAATAAGGGGATGGGAAGGGCAGACATGGGATATGATGACTACACGTTAATATCACGTGTAGACCCTCATTGAGGAGTGTTTACCAGACATTGCATGGGGTGATCCTATAGGATAAACAGCCTAGGACCCCTCTTTACCAAATCCTCTCTTTATTTAAACTTTTATCTTGTTACTCGAGTTATCTAACGTGCTTTACTTGCAATTTATTTGATTCAACTGTTTATATGGACTAATTTGTGAATATAAGTTCGGCTGGGACCCACAGTTGTGGACCAAGAGGGGTGCATAACACCTTACCCTCGAGGTTACTTCGAGCCCTTACCCTAATCTCTGATAATGCAAACCAACTCGAGAGTTAATCGCTCTAGGTTTCCTAACGCACCATAATCTGTTAGGTGGCGACTTTTCAAATACCCAATTCCGAAAAGGAAATGAGTCATTACACCCCATGAATGTCGAAACCCAGACCTCTTCCCCCGTCAAAAGGGGGAGGCAAAAAGGGGGCGCGACAGCATGGCGACTCTGCTGGGGATACATTTAGGCTCTTACAATGACGAACTTGTCTTTTACAAATTAGTCCAAGCATGCTTATCCCGCGCCCTTATCCCTTATTTGAGTTTAACTGTCTATTTTTTCAAGCATTTATGATTTCTTTATTACCCTGAAAAACTGACTTATCTCTTTGTTTTCCTTTTTCTGTAACTGTCTTTTCAATTATTTAAATGTTGTATTTATTTTTCCTACGTGAAAATACTTGCCTACATGTTATTAATTGCTGCATAAATCATGCTCCAAATCATATTCCACTCGTGCGTATCAAATCCCATAGCAACCCTTCAATGAGTGGTTGCGCTTTTCGTATTTATTACCCTTAAATTTGGAAGGCTTATTTGCGGTAAAACCAGTCGATCAGCGATGCAGTCGACGGTTCCTTACCTTCCCCATCAAGTTGTCCGCTTAAGGGTACCAGTCTAAAACCCCAAAGAAACCTTACTCTGTTTAAATTATGCATGCATCATGGTCAAACCTAGCCGGATTAGTTATGTTGTCCACATAATGATCCTTCAAGATAAGCCTTATCCAAAGTCCATCGGGTTTTCCATAATCCCAACGGATGCAACCACGTTTTGTGCATTAATTTGGAGAACTAAATGCCGAAATATTGATCATAAATAGTCGAGTCCGTTGGGGATAAGGTCTAACCCTTTTGTTTTGCAGAAAATAAGGAACGAGGTCCCCAGTTTCAGTATGGCTAGCACGCCCCCACTCTTGCTAGACTGGTGGAGGAGTCTTCCATCAAATGACCAAATCAATGAATGGAAAGAGAGGGTCGTCAAAGCTAGCAAAAAGCTGGAATATCTGGAATACAGTCTGCTGGAATTGGAAGGAAAAGTGAGGAAAAGAGTCATCGATTGCCAAAACGCTGAGGGAAACGAAGGAGAACACCTGGCCAAGGCATTTTTACTGGTGAACCTACACGAACTTGAGGATTTGATCAACGAGAGCATTCAACCTAAAGGAAGTCCTCCCGAGGCCAAATAGATTAGACTTACTTTCTTTTCTTAAAATGTAATAAGGCCAAGTGCCAGTAGTGACTTGTTTTATTATTACGTTAATGTCATTTTTGGATTCGTCTACTTTTATATTATGAAATGAAGCATTTATTGGAATTTGAAGTTCTCCAAATTTATTTGTCGCTAGGCCTACCTCGGGCACAATGAGGCTCCCAAATTAGGATACGAGTTTACATTTCACAATATGTGTTTAATTACCGCAAACATTTCAGAATCCCCACTAACTTGTTACCTTTTTGTTTTGTTTATTTTTTTATTATTATTCCCATCCCCATAGGTTGGTTCATCCATACTGGCCTCATCAACATATCATACCAGATCCAGAGGCCCCCCACCTCCTCCTCCTCCAAGCAACACAAAAAGTAGAGGGAAAGCAAAGATGGACGACTTAAGTGGAATACGAAAGGAAAACAGTGAGAACACAAAGACCTCCGATGACCGTAGTACTCCAGCCCTGAATGACCCGGTTTTGAGACTTGAACAAAAGATACTAGAACTGCAAGGAGAACTTGAGCAGGTCTGTAATTTGGCAAATTTGTCACTCGCCCTCAATGTCCCTGATATCCACCAACAGAACACAAAGAACCCAATACCTTAAAACCAACAACCACAAAATCCTACCACACCAAATCAATACGTTACTCCACCACAAAATATCAATCCATTGCCAGTACCAACTCCACCATAACAACATCATCAACCGATTCAGTACCCACCAACTACCACTTACCACACTTCCCAAAGTACACCACCACGCATTCCCGATCCACAAAACTCCACCAATGACCATCACTATACCCAAGTTCCTGGTACCCATTAGAGCAACCTCATATACGTGGAAACTGTACCACATTCTACCTAGTCAATCTCCTATGCAACGGAACCCTCCAAAAAGGATCTGCTCATTAAGAACATGGCCGAAGAACTCAAAAAGTTAACAAGCCGAGTTCAAGGTATTGAAGGCGATAGGTGACTAGAAGGTTTAAACTATGAAGATCTGTGCATACAGCCCGATGTGGAACTTCCAGAAGGATACAAACATCCCAAGTTCAAAATGTTTGATGGTACAGGTGATCCCAGGGTTCACCTAAGAACTTACGGTAACAAGCTGGTCGGGGTTGGAAAAGATGAAAAGATTCGAATGAAGCTCTTTATGAGGAGCCTTACTAGGGACGCTTTGTCTTGGTATATCAGCCAGAATCCCAAGAAATGGTCCAATTGGGTGAGCATGGCGTCATATTTCATGGACCAGTTCAGGTTCAACACAGAGAATGCACCGGATATTTTTTACATTCAGAATCTCAAAAAGAAACCTACTGAGACTTTTCACGAGTATGCTACTCGTTGGAGGTCGGAAGCCACCAAGGTCAGGCTCGCTTTGGACGAAGAACAGATGAATAAATTCTTCGTCAGAGCAAAGGATCCACAATATAACGAGAGGCTGATAGTCATCAAAAATCACAAATTCTCGGATATCATCAAGCTTGGGGAAAGGATCGAGGAAGGAATCAAGAGCGGGATGGTAACGAATTTTGAGGCACTGCAAGCCACGAATAAGGCACTCCAATCAGGTGGCATATCGAAGAAGAGAGATGTTGGGGTAGTAATTGTGGCCCAAGGCCTAAAAACTCCACTCACATACCAAACACCCCTACCTACATACCAAACACCTCCACCCACCTATCAAACAGCTCCACCTACATATCAAGCATCACCACCTACCTATCAACCTTCATCTCCTAGATATTCCCAACCAGCCACTATCCATCATACCTACAATTCCCAACCATCCCACTTCCAATTGCCACAAACTCGCCAAAATTATCCAAGACCGAGACCCAACTTCGACCACAAGCCACCCAAACAATACACTGCCATTGTTGAGCCCATCGACCAATTGTATGAAAGGTTAAAGGTCGCAGGTTACGTCACTCCTATTCCAGCTGTGGCACTAGAAAATCCTTCCTAGTAGGTCAATCCGAACTAAACTTGTGCATACCACTCTAGTATGAAAGGGCACACCACTACTGAGTGCCGAACATTGAAGGATAAGATCTAGACACTCATTAACAACAAGGTCATACAAGCAAAGGAAGCCGCACCTAATATCTACAATAATTCCCTCCCTGACCATAGAGGTGACAGTGTACATGTTATAGAAACAAATGAGGAATGGGACCCTGAGGGGTCAATCGGGCTTATCCGAGAAGGCGATGACATTAAGGTTGCAGTTACACTCACTCCTATCGTGGTTCAGACTCAGGCACCTATTGACATTGAGGTAACTGTATTAGTTCCATTCGAGGTGGAAGTAGCTCCGCCCGCAGCCACCTCCGATCCATCTGAAGTAGAAGTGGTCACACCTTTACTGTGACGATGTCAACCACACCCCCATTCAACTCAAAAGCGATACCCTGGGATTATGTTGCCGAGGCTCGGCGAAAAAAAGAAGACTAAGATAGAGGAATCTGACGCCGCACAAGGGATGACTAGAACTGGAAGAGTCTACACACCTGAACTACTAGGAGGTTCAAGTAAGGATGCCACTTCTAGGCATCCTGTCATTGAGGCCGGGCCGGATGACCTGTAGAGGAAAATATAGGCGAAAGAGTATTCTGTTGTTGATCACCTGAACAAAGTCCCTGCTCAGATATCTATCCTGTCACTATTACAGAATTCAGAGGCACACAAGAATGCCCTGATGAAAGTACTGAGCGAGGCTTATGTACCCAGTAATATCATTGGTGGAGAAATGGCCAACATGGTCGGTCAAGTGCAGGAAAGCCATAAGATTATTTTCCACGAAGACGAGCTGCCACCCGAAGGTCTGTATCACAATTGAGCATTGCATATTACGGTACAATTTTAAGATAAGTTCATTTCCAGGGTCTTGGTTGATGGAGGTTCAAGCCTAA
Organism: Nicotiana tabacum; assembly: GCF_000715075.1. Taxonomy (NCBI): domain Eukaryota; kingdom Viridiplantae; phylum Streptophyta; class Magnoliopsida; order Solanales; family Solanaceae; genus Nicotiana; species Nicotiana tabacum. The sequence continues at coordinate 109,533,436 of NC_134087.1, read as the reverse complement.
ATATTTGTCCGTTGGACACCTTGAAAAGGTTGGACAAAGGTTTCCACCAAATTCAGACCGGAAGCATAAATGTGAAGGCTTTCGATGGGTCCCAAAGGTCCACGATCGGGGAAATAAACCTTTGCTTGCAGATAGGACCAACTTGGTCCAACATTGAATTCCAAGTGCTTGACATACCAGCCTCATATAATCTTTTGTTGGGCCGCCCATGGTTCCATGCTGCTGGGGCCGTGCCCTTCACACTACATCAAGTTGTAAAATTTGAATAGAACCGTTAGGAGGTAATCATTCATAGAGATGGGAGTAACTCCATCTACATTAGTCAAACCATTCTGGCCATTGGACACAGAAGAAGGCTAGGAGGGGAAACCTATCATCACATTTAACGGGTCAATGCTGCCGAGAAGGATAAGTGGTGGAGTAACAAAATAGAAAGCATACTAGCATGGTCCAGCTATGAACCCGGCAAAAGGTTAGGAAAGAACCTCCAGGGTACCAGCAAGCCAATACGACTGAAAAACTATGGTACCACCTTTAGGCTCGGATACCAGTATACATGGCAGGAGTACAGGGAGTGGTCACCTCCTTGGTGTGGACCGTATTAAACTCTTGAGCAACCGATACCACGTTTGGAACAAGATTTTCATCAAGCTGACACAATATGGGGAACTGCTGAAGGAGAAGCACTAGCTGGGCTGAAGGACCTATTCTTGGAAGGTGAGGATATGGACTGTAGTGCCATAAATGAGGAGGAGGAGGAGGAGGAAGAAGAAGAAGGCCTCTCCATCCATACTGTGGCAAAGGGAGTTGTTCTCAGAAACTGGACCGCCACACCATCCTGAGCCAGCCGAGTCCCTAGGTAGCTTGGCAGAATTTATAGTTGTTCTAGGCATTTAAATTTTTCAGCAATTGTGTTTTAAAATAAATGCTCGATCCACCGAGCCAAGCTTTGTTTGAACTATTTTCTCAGTTTTAATCAAATGCATTTATCCTTTATTATTATTCATTACTATTTTTACACTTTTCCCTTCTACAGTGTTATTATTACTTTTCCTAATGAACCAGTGACTGTTACATGTAATGAGGTAACGCAACATAAGAATAGTCAGGGAAGTTAAGAATTTTGAAAACAAGCCTCAATCCAACTTGGACGAAAGAGAAGCAATAAATTTGGGAGACGTCGAGACCGTCAAAGAGACCCGCATCAGCATTCACTTGTCGCCAACAGAAAAGGAAGAATACATTCATTTTCTGAAGGAATATGAGGATATCTTTGCATGGTCGTATGATTTTATGACCGGTTTGAGCACATCTATAGTAGCTCACAAGTTGCCTACCAATCCCATGTGTCCTCCAGTCAAGTAGAAACTCAGAAAGTTCAAACCAGAATGAGTTTGAAAATCAAGGAGGAAGTTATCAAGCAGATCAAAACCAAAGTTCTCAGGGTGGTTGAATACCCAACCTGGTTAGCTAACATCGTGTCAGTTCCGAAGAAAGAGGGGAAGGTCAGGGTATGTGTTGATTATCGGGATTTAAACAGAGCAAGTCTTAAGGTTGACTTCCTACTGCCAAATATACACATCCTGATCAATAACTGCGCCAAACATGAACTCCAATCCTTTGTAGATTGCTTCGCAGGTTATCATCAGATTTGGATGGATGAAGAGGATGTCGATAAGACAGCTTTTATGATGCCTTTGGGTGTGCACTGTTACAACATGATGCCATTCGGTCTAAAGAATGCTGGGGCTACTTACATGAGGGCCATGAAAACCATATTCCATGATATAATACACAAGGAAATAGAGGTATATGTGGACGACGTCATTATCAAATCCAAAAGGGCCGCAGATCACATAGTAGATTTGAGGAAATTCTTCGACAGGCTCAGGAGGTACAATTTGAAGTTGAACCCTGCAAAGTGTGCGTTCTGGGTCCCCGCAGGAAAGTTATTAGGATTCATTGTCAGTCACCGAGGGATCGAGCTAGATCCGACTAAAGTCAAAGCTATTCAGGAGTTACCGCCACCTAAAAGCAAAAAGGACATGATGAGCTTCCTGGGACGGCTCAACTACATCAGTTGATTCATAGCACAGTCCATAGTGATATATGAATCCATCTTCAAGATGCTAAGAAAGGATACTAAGACAGGTTGGACAGAGGATTGTCAGAAAGTTTGTGACAAGATCAAGGAATACCTGTCCACACCGCCAGTTCTGGTCCCGCCAGAACTAGGACGGCTTTTGATACTTTATCTATCCATGTTAGATGGAGCCTTTGGATGTGTTTTAGGACAACATGATGAGACAAGAAGAAAGGAGCAAGTCATATATTACTTGAATAAGAAATTCACACTTTATGAAGAATGGTATTCTCTGCTTGAACGCACTTGCTGTGCTTTGACCTGGATAGCCCAAAAGTTGAGGCATTATTTCTGTGCCTACACTACATACCTCATATCCAGGATGGATCCTCTGAAGTACATATTTCAGAAGCCCATGCCTACAGGGAAGTTGGCTAAATGGCAAATACTGCTGAGTGAGTTCGACATCGTCTATGTAACTCAAAAGGAAGTCAAGGGACAAGCATTGGCAGATCACCTCACTGAAAATCTGGTAGGAGGAGAATACAAACCCTTGAAAACGTATTTTCCTGATAAAGAAGTATCATTCGTATGAGAAGACATTACTGAAGCATATGACGGTTGGAGGATGTTCATTGACGGAGCCACAAATTTCAAAGGAGTAGGCATTGGAGTAGTTTTGGTATCAGAAATAGGTCAGTATTATCCGGTATCTGTTAAACTCAGATTTCCCTGCACCGACAACATGGCAAAATATGAAGCCTGCATACTAGGGCTCAACATGGCAGTCGACATGAACATTCAGGAGTTGTTGGTGATCGGCGATTCAGATTTACTTGTGTACCAATTGAAAGGAGAATGGCCTACCAAGAATTCCAAGATATTGCCATATCTGCACCATGTGCAAGAATTGAAAAGGAGGTTCACGAAGATAGAATTCCGACATGTGCCCAGAATTCAGAATGAGTTCACCGACACATTAGCCACTTTGTCATCAATGATACAGCCTTCAAATAAGAATTATATTGATCCCATTCCAGTGAAAATCCATAATCTGCAGGCATATTATGATTATGTCGAGAAAGAAGTATATAGAACGCCTTGGTTCCATGACATCGAGGAATACTTATCAAAAGGAGAATATCCGGAGCACGCAAATCACATTTAGAAATGCATGCTCCGGAGGTTGTCAATCACTTCTTCCACAGCGGAGGGAACTTGTACAGAAGAACTCCGGATTTGGGTTTGCTAAAGTGTGTCGACGCAAAGGAAGCTTCTAAGATACTTGAGGATGTGCATGTTGGGACATGTGGCCCGCACATGAATGGTTTCATTCTGGCCAAAAAGATACTCAGGGCAGGTTACTTTTGGATGACCATGGAGACAGACTGTATTCAGTATGTCCACAAATGCTTTCAATGCCAAGTGCATGCCGACATGATACCACCAAACGAGCCCAATGCAACAAGCTTACCTTGGCCATTCGCCGCCTGGGGAATGGATGTTATTGGTCCAATTGAGCCCACGGCTTCAAACGGACACCGGTTTATTCTGGTAGCCATTGATTACTTCATAAAATGGGTAAAAGCTGCATCTTACAAAGCTGTAACCAAGAAAGCCGTCGCAGATTTTGTCAAGGATTGTATTGTCTGCCGATTCGGAGTTCCCGAGTCCATTATTACTGACAACGCCGCCAACCTCAACAGTGATCTGATGAAAGCTATATGTGAAACTTTCAAAATCAGGCACAAGAATTCCACCACCTACAGACCTTAGATGAATTGAGTCGTAGAAGTCGCTAACAAGAACGTTAAGAAGATACTAAGGAAAATGGTAGAGAATCACAAGGAGTGGCATGAGAAGCTACCCTTTGCTCTATTAGGGTACTGCACCATAGTTCGCACGTCAACCGAGGCAACCCCCTACATACTGGTTTATGGTACCGAGGCTGTCATTCTAGCCGAGGTAGAGATTCCTTCTTTGTGAGTCATACATGAAGTTGAACTCAGCAATGCAGAATGGATAAGAAGTCGCTATGAACAGTTGGCCCTTATCGATGGAAAGAGAATGAATGCAGTATATCACAGCCAACTGTATCAGAACAGAATGTCCAGAGCTTTCAACAAAAGGGTCAAACCAGGACAGTTCGCACTAGGCAGCTGGTATTGAAGAAGATCTTCCCACACCAAGATGAAGCCAAAGGGAAATTCTCTCCCAACTAGAAAGGTCCATATATAGTTCACAGGGTACTAACCAGAGGAGCACTCATACTTGCAGAGATGGATAGAGAAATCTGGCCAAAACCAATCAATTTAGATGCAGCCAAGAGATACTATGCCTAGATCATTTCACATTTTCTTTTCTAATGTAATTGAATTAAGCTTGACCTGATTCCCGTTTAAGAGGGGATACGTTGGCAGCCTTATGGGTTCGGTCATATCATAATAAAATTTTCATTTCCCTCAGAATCAAAAACTGGAGCAAAATTTTGAGGAGGGTCCTCAAAATTCCGGGACAAGTCCAGCCAGCGCCATCACATGCCAGGAAGTCAGTCATCAGTCAAGAACTGGGACAGAATTTTGAGAAGGATTCTCAAAATTCCGAAGAAGGTTCAGCAAGGTCCGCCATCCGCAAACAGTTAAAAAATCATTTATCAAACTGGGGCAGAATTTTGAGGAAGACCCTCAAAATTCCAACATAAGAGAGCTGCAATGCCTTTGAAATATGTCACAGTCGCTAGTTCATCAAAAGTTACTTGATATATCAATACGCTTCCAAAACAATCCTATTTTATCAATGAATGCATATTTTTCAAAAATTCTATTTTTCATAACAATTAGGTACTACCTAGGGGAACTCGAAGGGGGCTTCCAGAGCGGAGCAAAGCAAGGTCGGCAGATAAAGCAAGAACCAACCTCCCCGCATGCAACTTACAATTTTTCTTTGAACGCAGGCACATTTGACGATAGCATTCGTACACAAAGAAAATTCACCATCCATCCGGCCGTTAGACGCTGAACATATCCTAGCTAAGATATACTCTTCCCTTATCTGCTATTCTCTCTTTACATGAGTCTAATCTCTGACTCCACATTTGCATGAGACTAAGCCCTGTCTCCAATATTGCATGAGTCTAATCCTTGACTCCATATTTGCATGAGTCTAATCTCTAACTCCACATTTGCATGAGACTAAGCCATGTCTCCAATCTTGCATGAGTCTAATACTGGACTCCATATTTGCATAAGGCTAAGCATTGCCTTCCATTTGCATGGGACTAAGCCCTGCCCCGAATCTTGCATGAGGTTAAGCTCTACCTCCATATTTGCATAAGGCTAAGCATTGCCTTCCATTTGCATGGGACTAAGCCCTGTCCCGAATCTTGCATAAGGTTAAGCTCTACCTCCATATTTGCATAAGGCTAAGCATTGCCTTCCATTTGCATGGGACTAAGCCTTGTCCCGAATCTTGCATGAGGTTAAGCTCTACCTCCATATTTGCATAAGGCTAAGCACTACCTTCTCTTTGAATGAGACTAAGCTCTGTGTCCAATCTTGCATGAGTCTAATCCTTACTCCATATTTGCATGAGGCTGATCCTTGCCTCCATACCTGTATGAGTCTAAGCCCTAAATCCATATTTGTTTGAGTCTAAGCCCTGACTCCATATTTGCATGAGGTTGATCCTTGCCTCCATACCTGCATGAGTCTAAGCCCTGACTCCATATTTGCATGAGGCTAATCTTTGCCTTCCCATTTGCATAAGGCTAATCCTTGCCTCCCCACTTGCTCGGGACTAAGCATTGTCCCTCTTTGCACCAATATGGCTCTATTTTCTACTACTATCTACCTGCCTTTCAATCGGACTAAGCTCTGCCCTCCACTTTGCAAGACTAAACCTTATCTTGTTACATCATATTATTGCATATCATGGGCTGAAACATCGCCAATCTGTCCAAAGGCGTCATAGTCTAAAGGCACCATCCTCACAGTCGGAAGACACCATGTCATGGCCTGAGGATCTCCCGAACTAGCATATCATTATTCAAAGGCGTCATGGTTTGGAGGCACCATTTTCATGGCCCCGAGAACACCATTTTAAGTCCTACAAATCCCTCACTAAAAAATTCATGGCCCAGGACATCATGGTCCAAGGACGTCATCTTTAACCGTCCGAAGAAAACCTTCATGGTCTAAAGGGAATTTGCATCATGTTTAAATTTTCGCAAATACTTTTGTAGCATTTTATCTGCAGGTAACCAGCAAGAAACTTCTATCCTAGTAGGAGAGATCTCATTCCAGTTCCCTCCAACCGTCCCGAGCCTTAACCGCTCATTGTAGCCACTTCCATATGTCGTGTCCGTTCTTATAATAATTTCATCGGCATACTCCACAGGTGAATCCAGAACTACACATGGCCTGATTCCTGTAAAACCAGGGATATGTAGGAAACTCAAAAACTGGAGCTCGGCCTCTGTCTTACAAAACATCTCGTCTGGTCAAAATTGGCGATCATTTCTTTACCCGAAAACTCTTTCATACTTCCCGGGTAAAGAGGGGCAGTTTTTGATATCCAATTTTTTTCTATATATTTTAAATATGCATAAATACCTTCAAAATAGCATATATATGCATATATAAGCATGCACAAGGTTTTTATAATTTTTTCCATAATTTTAAGGGTTAAAATTGAGTTATCTCCTCCCCTTCTATTCATAAAAACCCCAATAATTATTTCCAAAATTATTGTTATGATAATTTATATATTTAATTTCTATACTAATGTTAAAATATGGCTAATATAATTTTTATGCATTTTTATAATTACATTTATTATTTGTAAGCTAAATTGCATATAATTGCAATGTTAGCCCATTTTAAGGTATAATTATATTTTATATGCGTAAAATTGGTCCCTATATTTTTAAAATGATAATTATGTATTTTAAATTTTTTTGGAACATTAAATTATTTTCCATAAATTACTTATTATTAATTATAAATTAAAGTAGGGAAAATTGGCTATTTAAGTTATAGCCAGATTTGGCTTTAAATTTTAGCCAAATTGAACCCAATTCCCCAGCCCAATTTCCTATTAAATAACCCGATCCAGACCCTATAAACCCCTACCCAAACCTGGAACCCATCTACCCGGGCAAATCTTGACCGTTGATCTCCTAGATCAACGGTCCAAATAAGCCCCTTTCATTTTTTAATCCTAAAGACCACTAACCCTATCTCATTTCTGAGATTCCGCCGCCCTCAAACTCTCTCATCTCCTCTCTTATCTCTCAACCTAACCCTAATCCCCTTTCAATCACCGCCTCCTTCTCCGGTCATCTCCACCGACCGTCTTTCAACCTCAAGCCTCCAATGGGTCCTCCATCACCTTGCTCATCATTTCTGAGGCCTTCAAGGGTCCTGGTCCATGCCGATTTGGATCAAGAGTTTCTATTTCTATTGTTCATGGCTTCTCCGGTGTGATTTTGGGCAAAATCACACCATATATGTTACGATCTTTGAAGTTTACAACAGGTTCTTCCGTTCTATTTGGGTTTCCTTTGAAACCCTAACTCTCATTTGAACCTCTCAGATATGTGCTATTTTTAACGCTTTAAGTCTGTTTCTTCCTATGTTTTCACTATTCTCGAATGTGACGACCCGGCCGATCATCTTAAGAATTAACGCCCTGATCCCCTATTAACGGCTTTCCCCTAATTTATTTTTGCTATTTTGATTTGTCGGGATGTTCGGTTTTGAGTTTCGGAGAGTTTTGGGACACTTAGTCCCAAAATGAGAGCTTAAGTGTTGGAAAGGTTGGCCGTAGTGGGAACAGTGTGAAGACGGCTTCGGAATGGAAATTCGATGGTTTTTTTAGCTCCATTGGGTGATTTTGGGGTTAGGAGCGTGTTCGGATTGTATTTTAGAGGTCCGTAGCTAATTTAGGCTTAAAATGCCGAAGGTTGAATTTTTAAAGTTTCCGGTTCGATAGCTAAATTTTGATCCGAGAGTCGGAATGGAATTCTGAGAGTTGCAAAAGTTCTGTTGTATCATTTGGGATGTGTGTACAAAATTTTTGGTCATTCGGACGTGGTTTGGTTGGGTTTTTGATCAAAAGCGGAATTCGGAAGATTTTAGAAACTTAGGCTTGAATGCTATGTGTTTTGGTTAATTTAATGTTGTTTGAAGTGTTTTGAAGATTGGTACAAGTTTGAATAAGGTATTAGGTGATGTTTGTGATTTTTGTTGAAGTCCCGGGGGGCCTCGGGATGAATTCGGATGGTTGATGGAGGAAATTTTAGAGTTTAAGTTGCAGCTTCAACTGCTGGTGTTGTCATAACCGCACCTGCGGTTTGGGTTCCACAGGTGCGGCGCTGTAGATGCAGCTCAGCGATCGCAGGAGCGGAGTTGTGGAGAAGCAGCAGGTTCCGCAGATGCAGGGAGTTAACCGCAGAAGCGGTACCGCACCTGTGGACGGGAAATCGCAGGTGCGGAAATTGGACTTTAAGTGTAAGTCGCAGATGCGACCCCTTGTTCTGCACATGCGGGACCGTAGAAGCGGTCCCAAGGCCGCAGATGCGTAAACTACTGGGCAGATTATTTTAAAAAGGGTTCCGCGACTTTGGGGTTTATTTCACAATTTTAATCACGGCTTGGGAGCTTTTGGGACGATTTTAAAGAGGGATTTCAAGGGAACTTCATTGAGGTAAGTAATTTGGACCTAAAACTCGTTCCTATGCTACTATTTCACGGATTAGAGCTAGAAATCATGGAAATTAAATCTGAAATTTGGGGAAACTAGGGCTTAGTATTGGAAACCTTTGAGTAATGATTTGAGGGACCATTTGAGGTCCGATTTTTGTAATTTTGGCATGCATGAACTCGTGAGAGTGTGAGAATTCTGAAAATATAAATTTTACCCGCTTCTGAGACATGGGCCCAAGGGGCATTTTGGTCATATTACATAATTTCGCGTATTAGCTTAGACTTTAATTGTAGAATCAGTTACTTGAAGTGTTATTTACATTATGCAATTGAATTGAATAGATTTGGGACATTAAGAGTTGAGTACTCGTGGCAAAGACGTGGTGTCGGGTTGATTTTGAGCTGGTTCGAGGTAAGTGGCTTGTCTAACCTTGTATGGGTGACCTTCCCCTTAGGATATGATATATTTGATAATTGAAATACCTTGTACGTGAGGTGACGAGCGCGTACTTGAGCTAATTGCTGAAAATCCGGTTTTTCCTTAAGTATTTCAATTGAATTCTTTTTTCCTGTTTTATTCTACTTGTGAATTTAGCATGTTGCTAGTTTAGAAAAGCATGTTTAGTTGACTTAATTACCTATTTATTTAAACTGCCTTAATTGCATTATGTGAAGCATGTTAGGCTAGAATTAACTGTTACTTGTCACGAAATTTTGCTTAATTGGGTATTCTTGTGTTGCTGCTGTGTGTTTTTACTTTGGGACTACGGGACGGCATCCCGGGAGATCCCCTGTCCGTACTTATGATTTGAACTAAGGTGCGGGATACCAAGAGATTACTGGCACGTATATTGAGGATACCAAGAGATCCTCGGGATACCAAGAGAACCCTAGCATATATTGAGGATACCAAGAAATCATCGGGATACCAAGAGATCCCCGGTTATCATCTTTGTTATGAGTGGTACTTCCTTGTGGTTTGCCTTCATCTCTGTTTCTGTTATTGTACTCTTATTATCCTGTGTAGATTCTTACTGTAGATTCTCAATTGTACTGTTTATCTTATCCTGTCCTCTTTATATTTATTTAATCTCAGTAGGGCCCTGACCTTCCTCGTCACTACCCAACCGAGTTTAGTCTTGGCACTTACTGAGTACCATTGTGGTGTACTCATGCCTCTTCTGCGCATGTTTTTCATGTGGAGATCCAGGTACCGCTACTCAGGCCTATCATCCTTGAGGAGGCAACTGCTCTAGAGACTTCGAGGTACATCTGCCGTGTCCGCAGATCGAGAAGTCCTTTTCTATTCATGTTTTTAGTATTTAGCCCTTCTGTATTTTTTCTGTTCTTATTAGACATTCCGGAGTTAGAGCTATGTAGTATTGATCTTAGCTTGTGATTCGTGGCTTTCCGGGTCTTGGATTTATGTATTGGTATTGAGAGTTAAACATGGTGTATGCCAAGTGGCACATTTAAACACTATTTTTACTTTATTCCTGTTTTAAATTGTTTTACTTCCACAAATTTTGGTTTTTCTTCCGCAATTTAGGCTTACCTAGTCGTAGAGACTAGGTGTCGTCACGATGGTTCATGGAGGGTGAACCAGGGTCGTGACAAGTTGGTATCAGAGCACTAGGTTTATAGGAGTCATAGATCACAAGCCGGTTTATTAGAGTCTTGTTGATCGGTACATAGACGTCTGTAGTTATCTATGAGAGGCTATGTAACTGTTAGGAAAATTTCCACTTCATTTGATTCCTTGTCGTGCGATATTTTGACATCATAATTCTAAACTTCTATCTTCTATTCTCTCACAGATGGTGAGGACATGTGCTATCCGAGATGATTAGGCACCCACGCCTCCTACTGCAGCCGTCAGAGGCCGGGGCTGGGGTAGAGGCCGAGGACGCACACATGGTGTAGCTAGAGCACCTGCACGAGTTTCCGCTGAGGTACCACCCGTAGTTCCACCCGGAGTCCAGGCACATAATACGCCTACTGCTAATACTACTCCAGCACTTCTGGAGACTTTGGCACAGTTCATGAGCATGTACACCACCTTGGCTCAGGCAGGGTTGCTTCCCCTTGCTGCAGCCACATGTCAGGTCGGGGGAGGAGCACAGACTCCCACCGCCTGCACTCTTGAGCAGCGAGTGCATGTTGAGCAGGTCCCTGAGACTATTCCTAGACCGCCTGCAGTACCAGTTCAGCCCGAGGACAGGGCAACAACTTCCAAGGATGAGCAGTTGAGGCTTGAGAGGTTCAAGAAGTACAAGCCTCCTATATTCAACGGTCTAGCATCGGAGGATGCTCTGGGATTTCTAGATGAGATTTACCGCATTCTCCATACCATAGGTATATCAGGATCGAGCGGGGTTTCTTTCACTACCTTCCAGCTTCGAGGAGCCACCTATGAGTAGTGGTGCACCTATAAGTTAGACAGTCCGAAGGAGGCTGCTTCACTGACTTGGACTCAGTTTTTAGATCTGTTCCTAAGAGAGTATGTTCCTCAGAGCCTCAGGGACGCATGGCACATAGAGTTTGAGCATTTGCGCCAGGGGTGCTATGACTGTCTCAGAGTTTGATGTCTGTTACACTAGTTTGGCTAGGCATGCACCAGCCTAGGTTTCCACTGTTCGCGAGAGGGTTCGCCGGTTTATTGAGGGCCTTATTCCCAGCATCAGGTCTAGCATGGCTCGTGAGTTGGAGATGGATATTTCTTATTAGTAGGTGGTGAGCATTGCTAGGAGGATTGAGGGCATGCATGCTAGGGAGAGAGAGGAGAGGGAGGCCAAGAGGTCTCGAGAGTCGGGCCATTATTCTAGTGCCCGTACCCCAGCTGTAGGTCGTCATGGTAGGGGTTATATGAGTCGTCCTATTCATTCAGCTCATCTAGTAGCTAGTGTGCTCCAACTCCTCTTAGGCCTCAGGAGCCTTATTATGCACCTCCGGTTTCTAGCGCGCCTCCTACGCGGGGTGCTTTCAGAGGTTAGTCCAACAGACCTGATCCGATCCAGTCACAGCTGCCATGTCCTCCCAGAGCTTGTTTTGAGTGTGGTGACACAAACCACGTGGTGAGGGATTGCCCTAGACTTTGGAGGAGTGCACCTCCACAAACTTCTCAGCCACAGTGTGCCTCGCAGAGTTCATAGGCTCTGATTACAGCTTTAGTTGCTACCCTACCTGCTCAGTCAGCTAGAGGTAGAGGTTGGGGAGGTAGAGATCACTCTAGAGGGAGAGGCTAGGCCAAATACTATGCCCTTCCTGCCCATACCGAGGTTGTTGCCTCTGATTCTACCATCACAGGTATTATATTGGTTTGCCACAGAGATGCATCGGTTCTATTCGATACAGGCTCTACTTACTCTTATGTGTCTTCTTATTTTGCTCCGCATTTGGGTGTATCTCGGGATTCTTTGAGTTTCCCTATTTATGTTTCTACTCCTGTGGGAAATTCTCTTATTGTGGATCGCGTTCATCGGTCGTGTTTGGTTGCTCTTAGTGGTTTTGATACCAGAGCTGATCTATTATTGCTCAACATAGTAGATTTTGACATTGTCTTAGGCATGGACTGGTTGTCGCCCCATTATGCTATTCTTGATTGTCATGCCAAAACCGTGACGCTGGCTATGCTAGGTGTACCGTGTGTTGAGTGGAGGGGTACTTTAGATCACACTCCTAGTAGAGTTATTTCTTTTCTTAAAGCTCAGCATATGGTTGAGAAGGGGTGTGGCACGTATTTAGCTTATGTGAGAGATGTCAGTATTGATACCCCTTCAGTTGATTCAGTTCCAGTAGTATGGGATTTTCCCGATGTGTTTCCAACTGATCTTCCAGGCATGCCGCCTGATAGAGATATTGATTTTGACATTGATCTATTGCCAAGCACTCAGCCTATTTCTATTTATTTGTATCGTATGGATCCTCCTGAGTTGAAGGAATTGAAGGATCAGTTACAGGAATTACTTGATAAGGGTTTTATTCGGCCCAGTGTATCACCTTGGGGTGCTCATGTCTTGTTTGTGAAGAAAAAGGATAGTTTTATGCGTATGTGTATTGATTATCGCCAGTTGAACAAAGTTACAGTTAAGAACCGTTATCCTTTGCCTCGTATTGATGATCTGTTTGACCATCTCCAGGGTGCACGGATGTTTTCTAAGATTGACTTGCGCTCAGGTTACCATCAGTTGAATATTCGGGAGCCAGATATCCCGAAGACTGCTTTCAAGACTCGGTATGGTCATTACGAGTTCCTTGTTATGTCATTTAGGTTGACCAATGACCCAATAGCTTTTATGCATTTGATGCACAGTGTGTTCCAGTCATATCTTGACTCGTTCGTCATTGTCTTTATTGATGATATTCTGGTGTATTCCCGGAGTCGGGAAGATTATGAGCAGGACTTGAGGTCTGTGCTTCAGACATTGACAGAGGAGAAGTTATATGCTAAGTTCTCGAAATGTGAGTTTTGGTTGGATTCAGTATCATTATTAGGCCATGTGGTATCGAGTGGGGGTATTCAAGTGGATCCGAAGAAGATAGAGGCCGTGCAGAGTTGGCCTAGACCATCCTCAGCTACTGAGATCCGCAGTTTCCTTGGCTTGGCGGGCTACTACCGTCGTTTTGTGGAGGGGTTTTCATCGATTGCAGCCCCTATGGCTAGGTTGACCCAGAAGGGTGCTCTGTTCCAGTGGACGGAGGAGTGTGAGGCGAGCTTTCAGATGCTCAAGACAGCTTTCACCACAACCCCAATTTTGATATTGCCTACAGGTTCGGGGTGTTATACGGTCTATTGTGGTGCCTCGAGGGTTGGCCTTAGAGCAATGTTGATGTAGGACGGTAGGGTGATTGCCTACGCATCTAGACAATTGAAGATACATGAGAAGAATTACCCTTTTCACGACCTTGAGTTAGCTGCCATTATTCACGCTCTAAAGATTTGGCGCTATTACTTATACGGTGTGTATTGTGAGATTTATACTGACCATCGGAGCTTGCAGCACCTGTTCAACCAAAAGGATCTAAATTTGCGCCAGAGGAGGTGGTTAGAGTTGCTGAAGGACTATGACATCACTATTTTGTATCACCCGGGCAAGGCCAATATGGTGGCTGATGCTTTGAGTTGCCGAGCGGAGAGTTTGGGGAGTTTGACTTATTTACCAGCATCGGAGAGGCCTATGGCAATGGATATTCAGGACTTAGCCAGCCAATTAGTGAGATTGGATCTTTCGAAGCCTAGTCGAGTTCTAGCTTGCGTTGTTTCTCGGTCTTCCTTAGTTAACCGTATTAGAGAGCGGCAGTATGATGACCCTCATTTGCTTGTCCTCAAAGACAAGGTTCAGCACGGTGATGCCAGAGATGTGACTATTGGTGATGATGGGGTATTGAGGATGCAGGGTCAGATTTGTGTACCCAATGTTGATGGGCTTTGGGAGTTGATTCTAGAGGAGGCCCATAGCTCATGGTATCCCATTCATCCAGGTGCTGCGAAGATGTATCAAGATTTGAGACAACACTATTGGTGGACACGGATGAAGAAAGATATAGTTGGATATGTAGCTCGGTGTCTTAACTATCAGCAGGTGAAGTATGAGCATTAGAGACCGGGTGGGTTACTTCAGCAGATAGAGATTCCGGAGTGGAAGTGAGAGAGGATCATCATGGACTTTGTAGTTGGGCTCCCACGGACTTTGAGAAAGTTCGATGCTATTTGGGTGATTGTGGATCGGCTGACCAAGTCCGCTCACTTTATTTCTGTGTGTACTACTTATTCCTCGGAGCAGTTGGTGGAGATTTATATCCGGTAAATTGTTCGACTGCATGGTATTCTAGTGTCCATCATTTCAGACAGAGGTACTCCGTTAACATCACGATTCTGGAGGGTCGTTTAGCATAAGTTGGGTACTCGGGTGGAGTTGAGTACAGCATTTCACCCTCAAACGGATGGACAGTCCGAGCGCACTATTCAGATTCTTGAGGATATGCTCCGTACGTGTGTGATTGAGTTTGGAGGGTCTTGGAATCAGTTCTTTCCATTGGCAAAGTTTGCTTACAACAATAGCTATCAGTCCAGTATTCAGATGGCACCGTATGAGGATTTATATGGTAGGTAGTGTAGATCTCCGATGGGGTGGTTTGAGCCGGGTGAGGCTAGAATATTGGGCACAGACTTGGTTCAGGATGCTTTGGAGAAGGTTAAGGTGATTCAGGATAGACTCCATACAGCCTAGAGAAGATAGAAGAGTTACGCGGACCGGAAGGTTCGCGATGTTTCCTATATGGTTGGAGAGTGGGTTCTGCTTCGGGTTTCGCCTATGAAGGGTGCTATGAGGTTTGGGAAGAAAGGGAAGTTGTGTCCGAGGTTTATTGGCCCTTTTGAGATATTGAGGCGTGTTGGGGAGGTTCCTTATGAGCTTGCCTTACCTCCCAGCTCTGCAGGGGTTCATCCGGTATTTCATGTTTCGATGCTCCGAAGGTATCATGGTGACCCGTCGCACGTGTTGGATTTCAGTTCAGTCCAGTTGGACAAAGATCTATCTTATGTTGAGGAGCCAGTGGCAATATTGGACAGGCAGGTCAGTAAGCTAAGGTCAAAGAACATTGCATCAGTAAAGGTTCAATGGTAGGGTCAGCCAGTCGAAGAGGCGACCTGGGAGACCGAGCAGGATATGCGCAACCGTTACCCTCATCTTTTCACTACTTCAAGTATTTCTCTATGCTCGTTCAAGGACGAATGAATGTTTAAGTGTAGGAGGATGTGACGACCCGGTCGGTCGTCTTAAGAATTAACGCCTTGATCTCCTATTAACTACTTTCCCTGAGTTTATTTCTGCTATTTTGATTTGCCAGGATGTTCGGTTTTGAGTTTCGGAGAATTTTGGGATACTTAGTCCATAAATTAGAGCTTAAGTGTTGGAAGGTTGGTCGTAGTTGGAACAGTATGAAGATGGCTTCGGAATGGAAATCCGATGGTTTCGTTAGCTCTGTTGGATGATTTCGGGGTTGGGAGCTTGTTCGGATTGTGTTTTGGAGGTCCGTAGCTAATTTAGGCTTGAAATGCTAAAGGTTGAATTTTTTAAGTTTCTGGTACGATAGCGAGATTTTGATTTGAGGTTCAGAATGGAATTCCGAGAGTTGTAGTAGCTCCGTTGTGTCATTTGGGATGTGTGTGCAAAACTTTTGGTCATTCGGATGTGGTTTGGTTGGGTTTTTGATCAAAAGCAAAATTTGGAAGATTTTAGAAACTTAGGCTTTAATCCGATCTATTTTGGTTGATTTAATGTTGTTTGAAGTGTTTTGAAGATTGGTACAAGTTTGAATAAAGTATTAGGTGATTTTTGTGCTTTTGGTTGAAGTCCCGAGGGGCCTCGAGATGAATTCGGATGGTTGACGGAGGAAATTTTGGAGCTTAAGTTGCAGCTTCAGCTGCTGGTGCTATCATAACCGCACGTGCGGTTTGGGTTCCGGAGGTGCGGCTTAGCGATCACAGGACCGGAGTTGTGGAGGAGAAGCAGGTTCCGCAGATGCGGGTAGTTAACCGCAGAAGCGGTACCGCACCTGCATATAGGAAATTGCAAGTGCGGAAATTGGACTTTAAGTGTAAGTCGCATATGCGACCCCTTGTTCCACACATGTGGGACCGCAGAAGCGGTCCCAAGGCCGCAGATGCGTAAACTGCTGGGCAGATTATTTTAAAAAGGGTTCCGCAACTTTGGGGTTTATTTCACCATTTTTATCACGGCTTGGGAGCTTTTGGGATGATTTGAAAGAGGGATTTCAAGGGAACTTCATTGAGGTAAGGAATTTGGACCTAAAACGCGTTCCTATGTTATTATTTCACGTATTAGAGCTAGAAATCATGGAAATTAAATCTGAAAATTTGGGGAAACTAGGGCTTAGTATTGGAGACCTTTGAGTAATGATTTGAGGTACCATTTGAGGTCCGATTTTGGTAATTTTGGCATGCATGAACTCGTGAGAGTGTGAGGATTTTGAAAATATAAATTTTACCCGCTTCTGAGATGTGGGCCCAAGGGGCATTTTGGTCATATTACATAATTTCGCGTATTAGCTTAGACTTTAATTGTAGAATCAGTTACTTGAAGTGTTATTTACATTATGCAATTGAATTGAATAGATTTGGGACATTAAGAGTCGAGTACTCGTGGCAAAGACGTGGTGTCGGGTTGATTTTGAGCTGGTTCGAGGTAAGTGGTTTGTCTAACCTTGTGTGTGGGACCTTTCCCTTAGAATATAATATATTTGATAATTGAAATGCCTTGTACGTGAGGTGATGAGCGCGTACTTGAGCTAATTGTTGAAAATCCGGTTTTTCCTTAAATATTTCAATTTTGTTCTTTTTTCCTATTTTATTCTACTTGTGAATTTAGGTTGTTGCTAGTTTAGAAAAGCATGTTAGTTGACTTAATTGCCTATTTTCTTAAACTGCTTTAATTGCATTACGTGAAGCATGTTAGGCTAGAATTAACTGTTTACTTGGTACGAAATTTAGCTTAATTGGGTATTCTTGTGTTGCTGCCGTGTATTTTTACTTTGGGACTACGGGACGGTATCCTGGGAGATCCCCTGTCCGTATTTGTGATCTGAATTGAGGTGCGGGATACCAAGAGATCCTTGGCACGTATATTGAGGATACCAAGAGATCCTCGGAATACCAAGAGATACCTAGCATATATTGAGTATACCAAGAAATCCTTGGGATACCAAGAGATCCCTGGTTATCATCTTTGTTATGAGGTTACTTTCCTTATGGTTGCCTTCATCGCTGTTTCCGTTATTGTACTCTTATTATCCTGTGTAGATTCTTACTGTAGATTCTCAATTGTACTGCTTATCTTATCCTGTCATCTTTATATTTATTTAATCTCAGTAGGGCCCTGACCTTCCTCGTCACTACCCAACCGAGGTTAGGCTTGGAATTTACTGAGTATCGATGTGGTGTATTGATGCCTCTTTTGCGCATGTTTTTCATGTGCAGATCCAGGTACCGCTACTCAGGCCTATCATCCTTGAGGAGGCGACTTCTCTAGAGACGTCGAGGTACATGTGCTGTGTTCGCACCGAGAAGTCCCTTTCTATTCCTGCTTTTAGTATTTAGCCCTTCTGTATTTTTTCTGTTCTTATTAAACATTCCGAAGTTAGAGCTATGTAGTATTGATATTAGCTTGTGATTTGTGGGTTTCCAGGTCTTGGATTTACGTATTGGTATTGAGAGTTAAACATGGTGTATGCCGAGTGGCACATTTTAACACTATTATTACTTTATTCCTATTTTAAATTGTTTTACTTTCGCAAATTTTGGTTTTTTCTTTCGCAATTGAGGCTTACCTAGTCGTAGAGACTAGGTGTCGTCACGATGGTTCACGGAGGGCGAACCGGGGTCGTGATATCGAACTTCTTCTGAAAGATCCTCAACTTTAAACTGTTTTACTTTCTTTAAAATTAGGGTTTCTCGGAGTTTCTTCTACACTTGTTTAACCGATTTTTTCTTTATGTTCAAACCTCTTTCCTCGCATATCTTGACTGATCTCATGTTCTCAATGCTTTTTCGACTCGACTTTGTTAAAATCCCTAATTTCTTAGATCTTCTTCGTTTTGTTTTGTGTGTTAGCATGATTACTTGATTTTGTTAATGTTCCTATTGATTACCATGCCTCGAATGTGTTTTTCTGAGTCCCTAGCCTATTTATGTCACTTCTGTATGATTATGTTCATCTGGTTTGTTCATCTCCTGCTTCTTTCTGTCGATATGGCTGACATTAGTTGTTTGCTACGCTTTTGTTCTTCTCTATTTATATGCTGAAATATAGAATCAGACCCTCTCTTTATTTGATTCTGATTTCCTTATTTGATGGTTCGATTGAAAGGTTTTCTTTTTAAGACCTTAAAATTCTACTCGTCTATTTAAATTGACTGATTTCATTACCTTATCTGCTATGGTACTTTATTTTTACTAAGTCATTCCTTAATTGAGGTTTTCTGAAGTTAGTCCTAATTGACTACCCTATGCTTAGTGAACCTTGATTCTTTCCTTATTAGTTATGTACTGATTTTCATTTTCTTGCCTTATATGCTGCAGTTTCTTACCGTTTGAATTAACTCCCTTAACTTAAGGGAATACTTCCTTGATTTTCTAATTGATTGATTCTGAGTTCCTCAATTATTATGCTACTATGATTCTTACCTTATTCTACTATATAAGTACTCCAGTCTTTCATTAACACAGACACGAACACTTGGGTTCAAAAACTACCTCTCTTTCTAAAATCTCTGTTCTCTCTCTATTATGCTATTTGTTATTGTTAGCCAGCTGCAAGCCAAGGCTAATCATTTGTGCTCTTTTGTTCTCTCATTCTGCTTTCTTTTCTCTTCACTGGTATGTCCTAGTTTTAATTCTAAGTTCCAACAACAACATGCTTCTCTTATTGTTTCAGTTTCTCTTATTTATAGTTTGCTTCTACTTGTGGTTCTGTTGTGAAACTTGTAGTTAAGTTATATTATCAGCATGTTATTATCTTTCCCCTTCCTTTAGAGTAATACATTCCTCTTATGTGTGTTTCTGAGCATGCCTTACCATTTACCTCTTACTTGTTGTGTACTTACCATTCTATATGAATCCCCAAGCTCCTATCACCCCTTTATATGTTTGTGTTCTTCCTAACTGGTTTATGACTATGCCAGTGTCAACTGTTTCTGAGCATGTCTAAACCAGTCCTAAGACCCTTGCTGGGTTACGTGTTTGCAACCAAATGTCTATGTGTCCCAAACCCCTTGACCCCTGTGTGACTACTGAATTCATTTGGATTTTGTAAACTAGTTGTGTGTGATCCTATCTTAAGGTATTTGAGTTTTGTTTACTACTCCAACCTCTTTTTCAAACAATCTCTGTTGCTTTACTAATTACTTTCAAAACATGCTTTCTAATACAGTCTTTAATAAACCTTTTTCAATTTGTGTCTTGCACTTTCACTTTACTCTTAGTCAATAAGTTCTGCCCCCTCTAGTATGTGTACTGCCTTGGGATCCTCTTGAGGGCCCTCTGAACTCTGGCATACTGAGGCTGGCCTTTCCACACTGTACTGGTTCAATTCTTGGTTGCTAAGTCTAGGTGTAAGCATTGCCCGGGACCCTTGAGACCCTTAGGGAACTTTGATGCACCTAGACTTTGATTTGTCTATGGAATTGAAGCTTATGAGACCATTGGAGGCTTTGAGAAACTTGGGCCTAACTACAGGCTCCCTATAGAATAGATTCTTGATTTTCTATTTTTTTATGTAATTCATTCATTGGCCTGTAATAATTTATATATAGATATTTGGGGTATTTAGTAAAAGGGTGGGTAGATGAATACTTTCTGGGGTAATACGGGTAGAGATCTTGCTCTTAGGACATTATTTTTTAAAGTCTGACTGCTTGCATAAATAGAAAACATGCTCATAGATTTGCTCTTTTGAATTTAATTGTTTTGCCTAAATAGAAATCATGCCCATAAGATTTCACTTTTAAGTTTGTTTGCATCAAGTAGAAATCATGTTCATAAGGTTCTGCATTTTGTCATGTTAGAAACCATGTTTATAGGTTCCAAACAATCTTGTCTTAAATCAGTCCAATAATAGATGTCATGCCTATAGGACTCAACTCTGATTCAGTTCTAATAAGTCTTTCTGTATGTTGCTGCAAATTGATTAAAATTAGTAATACGCCCAGATATCATGCCAATAGGGATCTCTACTCGCAATTCTGTCTGATAATTTAATTTAGCCTAATAAATCGACTTCATTACGCCTAGTTCATTTTTAAAACTGGTCTTATCAAGTGTTTAATATTTCCTGAAACAAGTTCTTTCAAAATTACCTCAATCTCATTAGATATCATGCCTATAGGTATTAAAGGAGTCTATTTAAAAAACCTGCTTGTTTCTACATTAGCATAGACACCAGTATTCTACATATAGGCAAGCATTAGGGCATTTTCAAAAACTGCATTTCCCTGAAACTGTCTCTGTCTCTTAAAGTTTCTGATTATAACAGGCTTTTAAAAGAGTCCCTAGGCAATCACTAGGGTATAACTTCTGAGTATAAAAAGTTTTTTCTGTTTCTACATAATCACTTAGATATCTTGCTTTTGGACATCGATTAATAAGACATTAACTATGTTTGAGTTGTGCTGCTTGTATATTTGTTTGAGGAGGAAACTTTGAGCCTCTTAATTGCTCCCATATGTGTGAAGTTCTAAATGTTTTGACTGTCACCTTAGAATTTTTTCGCCTTTCTAAACCGTAGGGGTACATCTAGAACTACCTATAGGTAGAAGTCCTAACTCTCTCCAGGACCATTAAGAAGGGACGGGTAGCAGCACGCAATAGGAACCATTGACCAAGCACTCGCTTTGCATGACCAATAAGAGGATAGGAGGGGTAGATATGGGATATGATGACTACGCGTTAATGTCACGTGTAGCCCCTTATTGAGGAGTGTTTACCGGATATTTCGTGGGGTTATCGTATAGGATAAACAACCTAGGACCCCTCTTTACCAAATCCTCTCTTTATTTAAACTTTTATCTTGTTACTCGAGTTATCTAACGTGTTTTACTTGCAATTTATTTAATTCAACTATTTACATGGACTAATTTGTGAATATAAGTTCGCCGGGACCCATAGTTATGGACCAAGAGGGGTTCCTAACACCTTCCCCTCGAGGTTACTTCGAGCCATTACCCTAATCTCTGGTAATGCAAACCAACTCAAGAGTTAACCGCTCTAGGTGCCCTAATGTACCATAATCTGTTAGGTGGCGACTCTTCAAATACCCAATTCCCAAAAGGAAATGAGTCATTACACCTCGTGAATGTTGAAACCCGAACCTCTTCCCCCGTCAAAAAGGGGAGGGAAAAAGGGGGCACGACACACGTGAGAGGCGCAAGATGATGACAGAAGCGCGAAGGCAAAGATCGGCGGTTACAGTTTTAATGTTAGCACATCTGAGTTGGTAGTTATTTTAAAGAGAATGGGAGACAAGGTATGGTGGACAAAGGAAATGAGATCAAACTGATTTTTGATGTGAATTTCACAACGATCACGGTCACAAAATGGTGGATTGTAGATCGCTGCAAGGCGAAGTCGAACATTTATTAAAGCAAAGGTATCTAACCGAATTATTTAGTGAAAAGGGTGAGCAAGCTTATATGAAGAATAGGCAGGAGTCCCCTAAACCCCCTTCACCAAAAAGGACGGTTAATGTCATAAGCGGAGGAGAAGAGATTAATGGCGTAACATACACGACAGTGAAGAAAGTTTCAAAAATTACAGTCACACATGGGAAGCGAGTTCAACAGGTTTTGGAGGAGGAAAGTATTACATTTGATTATGTAGATGCAGATAGCATGCTAACCCCACATAATGATGCACTGGTAATCTCTTTACTTGTACATGACACTAATGTAAAACGAGTTTTGATTGATCCAGGTAGCTCTGTGAATATCATTCTATTAAGAGTGGTAAATGAGATGCAAGCTGATGATAAGCTGGTACCCAAGGCATACACCTTATCTGGTTTTGACAACTCGAGCATCGTAACAAAAGGGGAGATAATACTCACCACATCCACAGAAGGAGTTGTCAAAGATACGAAATTTTAAGTGGTAGAAATAGATATGGCTTACAATATGATTCTCGGTAGACCATGGATTCACGAAATGGACGATGTTCCATCTACTCTACATCAAGTTATCTAGTTTCCATCACAATGGGGGATACGGCAAATCCGTGGTGACCAAAAATCTTCATGAAGCATTAATTCTGTAGCATACTCAAACGCAAAAAGTGATGAAAAATAACAATCATAGAATATAGTTAAGGACGCATCAACACGCACCTCAACTGAAGATGGGCAAACAGATGTAGATTCGAGGCCCGATACTATTTAAGAACCAGAAGAAAATGAAAATATCATGACAATGATCGAGGAACTGGAAGCTATAGTGCTAGTTTACACATTGTCCAGACAGAAAAGTCTACATTGGAACCAACCACAGCCCAGAAATGAAGCGTGTTACTCGAATTTTTAAAAGTTAACGCAGATCGTTTTGCTTGGTCCCATTCAGACATGACAGGTATACCACCGGAGTGATGACTCACAAATTAAATGAAGACCCATCGTACCCACCTATCAAGCAAAAGAAAAGGAAGCAAGGCTCCTTAAAAAACCAGGTGATTCAAGATGAGGTGCAGAAACTTTTAAAAATTAGGTCTATCCGGGAGGTAAATTATCCAGATTGGCTAGATAATACTGTGGTAGTTCCTAAAAAGAATGGTAAGTGACGATTTTGTGTAGATTATACTGATCTGAATAAAGTTTTCCTTAAAGATTCTTTTCTGTTACCGCATATAGATCAATTAATTGATGCTACTGCAGGGAGTGAATTGTTAAATTTTTTAGATGCCTATTCAGGATATAATCAGATTAAAATGGATCCTCTAGATGAAGAAAAAACTTCTTTCATCACGGACAGGGGGACTTATTATTACAAAGTCATGTCATTCGGTTTAAAGAATGTTGGGGCCACATACCAAAGGCTAGTGACCAAAATGTTCCAAGAACATTTAGGCAAAACCATGGAAGTGTATATAGATGATATGCTGGTCAAATCAGAACAAACATGATACCATATTCAACACTTGACTGATACGTTCCAGATTCTTCGCAAATTCAACATGAAGTTAAATCCTGAGAAATGTGCATTTGGCATATCATTAGGTAAGTTCTTGGGATTTCTTGTTTCTAACCATGGCTGAAGTGAATCCTGCGCAGATTAAAGCTATCCAAGAGATTCCAGACATATTAACGAGCAAAAAAGAAGTTCAAAGGCTGACAGGAATGATAGCAGCCTTAGGCATGTTTATTTCCAAGTCACCAGAAAAATGCTTCAAATTCTTTTCATCTTTAAAAAAGCATAACCAATTTGAATGGTCTGAGGAATGTCAACAAGCACTTAAGAATTTAAAGGCGTACCTATCAAATTCATCACTGCTGGATAAACCAAAAGATGGGGAGAAATTGCTTGTCTACCTTGCAGTTTCAGAAGTGGTGGTAAGTGCTGTATTAGTTCGAGAAGATCAAGGTAAACAATCACCAATCTATTATGTTAGCAAATCTTTGCTAGATGCTGAGACTCGATATCCTCATTTAGAGAAACTTGCATTAGCTTTGATTATGGCATCTAGGAAATTAAGACCTTATTTCCAATGTCATCCTATTTCTGTGGTAACCGCCTACCCCTTACATAATATATTGCATAAACAATAATTATCTGGTAGATTAGCCAAGTGGGATATATAATTAAGTGAATATGACATCACATATCAACTTAGAACTGCAATAAAGTCACAAGTTCTAGCAGATTTTGTGGCAGATTTTAGCCAAGGGATACAGTTAGAAGCAGAAAAAGAACTGCATGTATTTAACGGATCTAATCCAGGTCCATGGACCTTATTTACTAACGGATTGTCAAATGTAAAAGGAGCAGGTCTGGGCATTGTCTTGGTACCACCTACGGGTGAAACCATAAGACAAGCAATTAAATGTCATTCAATCACTAATAATGAGGCAGAATACGAAGCTGTGATTGCAGGTTTAGAATTGGCACGAGAGCTCGGAATAGAGCAGGTAGTAATCAAAAGTGACTCGTAGCTTGTTGTTAACCAGATGCAGGGGACTTACACAGCCAGAGAGGCGAGGATGCAGCAATACCTATAAAAGGCACGGGATTTGGTCAGGCAATTTCAAACTTGGAAAGTCATGCAAATACCAAGGGAAGAAAATGTCGAGGCAGACACCCTAGCTAATCTTGCGTATGCTGCAGAGGTGACAAATGAAGAGAATGCTTCCGTGATTCATTTGTTTCATTCAGTACTCGATCAAGACAAAAATGAGGTAAATTACAATAATCTAACTTGGGATTGGAGAAACGAGATTGCCAATTTTTTGCAGCATAGAATTTTACCTGAGGATAAGAAACAGGCGCAAGCGTTTTGCAAAAAAGCTGCTCGCTACTGTTTAAAGCAAGGCAATCTTTATCGAAAAATATTCGGTGGTCCTCTAGCAAGATGTCTCGGGCCTTCTCAAATAGAGTACGTAATGAGAGAAATATACGGGGACATTGTGGAAATCATGCTGGAGAAAGATCTTTGGTAAAAGCCATGATTAGAGCCGGCTATTATTGGCCAAAAATGGAAAAAGACGCAGAAAATTTTGTGGCAAAATGAGACAAGTGTCAAAGATATGGTAACAACATGCATCGACCAACTGAATTATTACATCCGGTCGTTGCTCTATGGCCATTTATGAAGTGGGGTATGGATATCGTAGGTCCACTTCCACAAGCCAAAGGAAAGGTAAGATTTTTATTAGTGCTCACTGACTATTTTACTAAGTGGGTAGAAGCGGAGCTTGCAAACAGGTACAAGAATAAGAGGTCAGAGACTTCATATGGTGGAACATCATATGCCGATTTGGGGTACCAAAGGAAATCGTATGTGATAATGGCCCGCAATTTATAGGTGCACAAATCACAAAAAAAATTCGAAGTTAGCAAATTAAAAGGATTACTTCAACTCCTTACCATCCAGTAGGTAATGGACAGGCTGAATTAACAAATAAAGTCATTATCAATAACTTGAAGAAAAGACTGGAAAAATCTAAAGGCAATTGTCCTGAGGTACTACCTGGAGTCTTATGGGCTTACCAAACAACAACAAAAACAAGTACAGGAGAAACATCATTTTCACTTATGTACGAAGCTGAAGCATTAATTCTAGTCGAGATAGGGGAACCAAGTATGAGATATACTCAAGCTACTGAAGAATCAAACGAAGAAGAGATGTGGGTAAACCTGGATTTACTTGAAGAAAGAAGGGAAAATGCACTAATAAGGATGGCAACATAAAAACTAGTCATTGAGCGTTATTACAATCGTAAAGCTCGTCTCAGATACTTCAAGATTGGGGACTACGTACTCAAGAAAGTTTTCCAATCCGCAAGGGCAGCCAATGCAGGTAAGTTAAGTCCAACTTGGGAAGGGCCTTATAAGGTTCATGGTATCGCAGGAAAAGGAGCATACGAGCTCGAAACGTTGGATGGCAAGATTCCTCCTTCAAATTGGAATGTTGTTCATCTAAAGAGATACTATTTCTAAGGAAAAGAAATACCCATGTGCAGGTATCCCCACTAACAATTTTTATTTTTTGAATTATTAAAATTTTACTAACGATTTTAAATGATAGGCAAAAAGCTAGCCCGCACTAAATGATGAATTACGACCTGAAAGACACGTGGAAAAAACATAATTCTTGGTCTAGGGTTACAACAATTCTGATGAAAATTTAAATTGGTGAAGCAGTCTTCATCTAAAATCGTACCTCCGAGACCCGTATGTTTTTTCTTTTCAGGAAAAGGATCGCATGGAAGGAATAATCAAGTGCTCGAGATTTCATACTTCAAAGCTCAAACACTTGGGGGACTATATAATATACATATGATATATGTTTAAAGAAGGCAAAGAAGACTGAAAACAATTAAAGTTCAAGTCAAGCCTAAAAGTCTACACATCAAATACCAAGTTCAGAGCAAAGTCACGAGCTAATAACACAAGCCTAAACAAAAAACCTGCATATAGTTTTCAAAACGTTTAGGTTAAAGGCAGTATTTAGTTGTGGGTCATAAATAAACCCTTGGATTTTCTTTCTTTTTTGCAAATATGTTGTAAAGAAGACAGTTACGGAAAAGTAATAGAAGATATTTAAATTCATGTAAGATGTTATTTAAACTTGACAAAGTTCAAATGAAAACTTTATCAAAGTTATTTCAAGAAACATGTGTGTTCCTATTTTTTTCCGTATGTTTACACCATTATAAAGTTGAGATGTCTTCTTCATTAAGTGTCGTATATAAAAGGGCCCTCTTTTATAAATTCATGTTTAATTCAAAGATCCATGAAGTTACCAAAGCATTTTCAGAGAAAAAAATGCAAAAAAGGGGTAAGACAGAAACCCACGAATTAGAAAGCAAGACCTTGGACTCATATAAAAAAACAAGGAAAAAAGAGTAAAACATAAACTCAAGAGAATTAAGTTGAAACAAAAACTTTATAATGTTAAGTTTAAACTAAGTATGAACTTAGTCATAAACGGATTGTCATTTTTACAAAATGCCCCGAAAAGACCTGGGGACTTGTCATCACCAAAAACATAACCCTCAAATGGGACCAAGGGTAATACAACCAATTCCACCAAAAAGAAAAAAAAGGGAGTCAAACTTCATAAACTTTCACTGTGGAACAGAAGAAGAGTCTAAAACGGCATCATCAGCAACAGAAGGCTCGATTTGGTCTGAAAGAGCTGGGACATCCACCGCACTTGGATTAGCTTCAACGTACTCGGGAGTATCAGCCATGGGAGAAGGAAAACTCTGGACTTGCTAAGTTTTCTCAATGGTTTCTTTTATTTTAGCTAACTCAGCATCCAAGTTAAAATCCTCTTGGCTAGCCTCCACAAGGGTATCATGGCGTGTGTTAAAAATATCCGAACTAATTTCAACAGCAGCTTTGTCCTCAAGAACCTCGTAATCTCTTTACCATTGATCAACTTCACCCTTGACCTCCTCCCTCTCAGCCAAGGCAGCATCATAAGAAGATTGCAAAGGGGCGAGTGAACTCTCCAAAAATCTGACCTTATCAGAAGACACACGGAGATCTTCTTGGGTCTGGGTGAGAGTCTGAACAAGTTCACCTGAATAAACTTCTTTCTTGTCCAAAGAGACCTTCAACCTTCTGATCTTTTCGCTGGCTTTGGAGAGTTGTTCGGAAAATGATAACTCAAGGAGATTTTTATCCTTGCCTACCTGATTTGAAGAAACTTTTTCAACTGCTAATATTGAAATCAAGACCTCCAACTATTACTCTAAGGTACACTTGCTTTCTTCTAAAACTTCCATTTCAAGCTGAAGACTTTCATATTGTTCTTTCCAATTGTCTGCCTCAATTTGGTAATCATGCATCAACTGCTCCGTATGTAAAACCCTTTTCATCATCTCTGTACCCATGAAATTGCTCTAAAGGGGGGGGGGGTAAGAGTCTTAATAAAAGGAGAATGGAATAAAGCGTAGAAAAGAAATCAATACCTTCAAGGATGATTGCACTATGTCATTTATCCAAGTCAAAGAACTATGACTTTCTTGCTTGGACTTTTCAACCGGACCATCAAAGGTTTCAACCATATGTCAGCCCGACCTGACTTTTTCAAAAGATTATCATTGGCAGGGACCTCAATGGTAATCTGCTTCATCCTCTACTTCCACTTGAAGAACCAAACTCAGTGTGAGAAATATTAGTAGTGGGAACTGTAGAGGAAGTCATAATAGCTTGGGGCGGAGCAGAAATAGTAGCAGTAAAAACTGGCAAAGAACGTTCCATAGGGACAGACACGGTATATGAGGCAAGAGGTATTTCATCAGACACCAAATCCAAATTTTCATTATCAAACCCACGTGAAAAGAGTTGTTCATCAGAGTCACGAGCTGCCATAGGAGTATCATCGTCAGAACTTACCAAGGTGGCTTCAACAGGCTCGGTTATGGGAACAGAACAAGGAGGAGTAGCTTCGTCGTCTGAAAAGACACGTCTTCTAGCCCGTGAACTTCTAACCAAAGAGCTTCCATCTTGCTCCTCTTCCTCCTCGGAACCCTGGGTTGCATCAACCTTCCTTTTCGATGAAGAACTCAAAATTATATCTTGAGCTCTTGCCAAAGAAGCCCTTGAAGCCACGATTGCATCGGCACTTACACCGCGAATAGGAAACCCTGATAAAAAGAAGGATCAAATAATTATAAGGTAAAGAAGAACGAAAATAAAAAAAGGGTAAAGTATTTACCATGAATTTTAACCTTCCAACCAAACTTGTGTGAAAGGTTTTTCCAAGATCTACCTTCAATCGGAGCAACAGTCAATAATTTCTCTACCCAACCATGGAAATTGGGAATCTTATCAACAGTTCTCATGGTTGCTGAAAAAAGAGAAAGTTAAAACAGCCACGGGAAAAAACAAATCCCTTTAAAACAAAAAAAGAAAAAAAAAGATGAGAGAAAGTTGCAAAAGTAAACTTACGTGCAAAATTCCACTTTTCAGGGAATGGTACATTCTCTTCACCTACTAATCCTATAGTAGGAGCAGCAACAAATCTTGCATACCAGCCACGGTCCTTGTAATCCTCAGGGCTGACTAAAACTCTCATACTCCTCGCCACGAAAGTAAAAATCCCATGTCGGAACAGCTTAGGGAAGTAGAGGTAGATCAAATGGAAAAAAGTAAAAGGCAAATTGGCCAAACTAGCTAAGTGCCTTAGACAAGCAACAGCTCTCTACACAATAGGGCCAATTTGTCCTAGACAAACATTGAAAAAACGATAGAACTCGATGATAACATGATCAATGGGAGATTTAAAATTCAGTTTAAAGGGATATGTATACACGAAAGAAAATTCAGTCATGTAGGATGTGATTCTTTGATTTGCATTAGGAATTATGATGGGGAAATCAGATCTCCAACGGCAATTCCTACGGATAACAGAGATTAAACCTTCAGTAATCTGAGAAGGGTAAACATCAACAAGATCAAGAGAAGACATAGAAGAGACCTGATTCCTAATCGATTCTCTATCAGTGTAAAAAAAAGTTTAGAAGGGACAATTTCGTCTACTAAAGGTTCACGAACTAGTTCATTAGAATCTCTACTTCTAGAAGAAGATCTATGTGGAAGAGAACCCCTAGTTCTAGAAGGAAGGGTAGAACCCAGTGGGGGTAAAGGAGCACCTCGTATAGATGAAGATCCCAAACTGCATAATCTTCCCCCTCTTCTGCTTCTAACAGGAGCAAGAGGAAGTTCATCAACAAAAGGTGTAAGCACGTGATTTTTGCCCTATATGAGAATTACTCCCAAAAATTCAAAAATAAAATGATTTTCCTTGGTGTGCAATTTTGTGATATTTTTGAATAATTATTTGTATTTGTCTGTGCATGTTTATTTGTTAAATTAATAAAAATACAAAAATATGTCGCATTTTTGCATGTAGGATTTAATTCTACAATTGTTAGTAATTAAGTTTGTTTTACAAAAAAATAAAAATTACAAAAATAGGCATCTTTTGCATTTTTAGCATTTAATGTCCAAATATACAATTTTATGCTTAATTATTACTTAATTGTGCGTTAATTGTTATTGGGAGTTAATTTGCGCTTTTATAACTTACTTTAGTTCTTAATAATAATTTAAGGATTTTTAGAATTTAGTTTTAGAAAAATAAAAGAAGAAAAGAGAGCAAAAATACAAAGAAAAATCGGATTGGACCACTTCTTCAAATTTCAACCCCAGGCCCAAACAATTGTCCAAACCTTCCACACGATCCGGTCCATTTCAAACCGGGTCGACCCAATCCATAACCCAACACCCCCTATCTTGCATTTCAAAAACAAAACAAAACAAAACAAAAAAAGAAAACCCTAAAAGACCTTAAACTCATCCCCCCCCCCCCCCTTCTCTTTCTCTCTTCTCCTTCACCATCTTCAAGCTCCACCATCACCTCCCATGGCAGCTGCCCTTCCCCCTCATCCTCACAACCACCCCCTCACCACGTCAGTATACACACACACACAGTGGAAATGGACACACGCAGCAGTCATTCATGGCTGTTGCTTCTTCATCTTCGTCCCAAACGACCTCTACGTTTTCTTCTTCGTTCAAGCATCCATGACCGTTGCTTCATCTCCTCGTCGTCAACCTCCCATTCCCGTCGACTACAGTCGACAACCAGTAACGACCCAAGCAGCCATGGAAGCTCCAGCTGCTTCTACCTTCTGCCAGCAGCCCGCGTTCGACGCGTCCAAACGACCCTCATCACTGCTGCTTCCTCGTCGCAACAGCTGTCCCTACGTTGACCTTCTCCAAACGACCAGTTGACCTCTAGCTGCATCGCGCAAGATGCCAGGTTACAACTTCTTCATCGACCCCGACCAAACGACCCTACTGTGTCATCGCTAATGTCGTTACTGTTGCTTCGTCTGCGTTTTCTTCACCATAGTTGTTGTTGCTGCTTCGGTTAAAGTTTGGTGCAGCTTCAGTCGCAGCTAAGTGCTGCTACTGCTCACCATAGCTGCTGCTTCCCATCGCACGCACACGGAGGAAAAACAAAGCAGTCCAGTTAAAATCCGGCGAAGTTCTGTCAAGGTTTCGATTGGTTTGTTTGAGTCCATTGTTGTTCGTCATTTGGTAAGGTCCAGTTGAAGTTCGTCAAGTATAAAAGAGAAGGTGGGTTTTCTTTGAATTTGGGATCCGTTGGGAGGTTGGGAGTCTTGATTCGAGTTTTCCGTTTCCGTTCGAGTTCATCGTCGTTACGATCCGGTTAGTTGGTTTAAGTTTTGTTTTTGTCCATATTTTTGTTTGATATTTTTCGGATCCAAAATCGATAAATGATTCAATTCTTGTTTTGTTTGTTCATCGTTGAAATAATTTTCTAGTTTGTTCATATGTTTTGTTGATTTAATTTTCAAATTCAAATGGAACTTTGATTAATTAGTTTTTCAGTTTATTTCATGTGCTTTTATTTTGTATTTTTGTAGAAGAAATTGTTAGTTTAATTTTAATATTGTTAGATTTAGTTTAAATCATTTGAATCCGTCATGTTTGTTATTTAATATGGATCTAATGCATGTTTATTCTTTGTTTGAAGTTCATCCAGTAATTTAATGTGAGTTTATGTTTTGGTTTTTGATTTATTGATTTAGTTTGATCCATGTATTGTGTTGTTAATATTGTTGTTTATTTGCTCATCAATTTTTGGTCTAAGTTAACCAGGATTGGTTCCCAATATGGTTAATTTATGCACATTAATTTGATGTTGTTCAATTTGTGTTCATATGATTTATTGTTGAATTGGTTCAGAAATTGTGTTCATGTAATTTGTTGTTTGAATTCGTGTAGAAATTGGTCATATTGGCTATATTTTGGTTGAGTTTGATTAATTGATTTGTTATAGCTTATGGGGGTAGTTTGGTAAATTGCAGTACGTTCAGGGGTAAGATAGTAATTGCAATAAGGTCGGAGGGGTAGTTTGGTAATTAAACATTTTTGTAATTCTTTATGTTAAGCATGGGGGACAAAATGTAATGGGGTGTGGGTGATATAATTGTTTATGTTAGGCATGGGGGACAAGATGTAGTGGAGGGGAATATGGTAATTGTTTATGGTAGGCATGGGGGACAAGATATAATGGTTTGGATTGATATATTTGTTTAATGTAATGGGGGATGAGTGGGAACATAGTGGGTTTGGTAGGAGAAAGTGGTGGTTTTATTAATTGATTTAAGTGTTTGGGATTGGAAATAAATGGAGAGACTTGAATCAGATTTAAGGGGACGGAGAAGGAGAAGAAAATTTTAAGAGAGAGGAAATTCCGAAAAATACTAAGACTTTAGAAAATAAAAAGAAAAACATTCTGGAAATTCAAAAGAAGAATAGTATACACCTGATATACAATCCAAATATTCTGATATACGGATTCAGAAATTAAGGGTTAAACACTAACTAGTCTTTCAAAATCTGAAAAGATTCCATTTGCTTCTGTCCGTTGATTATTGTTGGTGTTTCTGGATTTTTGTCTTGATTTTAATATCTGCCACTAAGTTTCTCGTTGCTGGTTGTTACTGGTTGTTGGGGTTGCTGTTGTTGTATGCTACTGAGTTTTTGCTGATCTCACTTTTCTTTTGCTTCCAATATCAGGTACACAACTGACACGCTGATTATTGTAAACTGAAACAGGAAGCATGAATACGAAAAATGAAGAATTGAAGTTCTAAATTTATTTTAAATTATATTCTGAATTTTATTTGTATATATAAATTATTTAGCTTACAAAAATCAGAATCATGTAGCTATTTAATATATATATATATATATATATAGTGGAACATCTATTTAGCTTACAAAAATCAGAATCATGTAGCTATTTAATATATATAGTGGAACATCTAACGATAGCTTAACGGATGAACTATCTATATATATTGCCTAAAAATAAATAAATGGTGTAGTAACTCCGTCTAAGTTAAAAATCAAACGAATAGACCATTTCGAAACTTGTAAGAATATTGTTTAGTTAAATAATATTGGTTAATTCCAGCATGTAATTGGTTTAGGATTAAAATTAGATTGCTAATTTTTTTTTAATTTGACAAACTGAGAACATGCCTAGTATAATGTAACTAGTTAGTAATACGTGAATAAGACGGCCTAGGTTTAGTTTTATACCATACACGTTGGGCCTGGGCCCGCATTGGCAACGGACCGCCCTGCTTACATCATTTTCAGAATTTATGAATCATATCCGAAACTCAACTATAACAACTCAAGCATGTAAATAAATTAAGACCTTTTCTCTTTCATTTTGTAGAGACAATTTTAATAGAAAAATGTAGGCACTTTAGGATTATCCCATTAAAATAAATGAGATGAGCCTCGTCCAATAAAATGCACAAATTGTGGGGCCCTCGATAAATGTTTAATTAAAATTACTTAGACTTCGGGATGAGCCTTTTAGCAAACTTCCACGGCCTTACCCAGAAATAATAATACGATAATTGCTTCAGGTGCGCATTTTAATAATCTTACCTTCTTAAATTTGGGTGCGCATTTATGTGACCCAAATCCAAATCTCAACGGAGTCGGAATGTATTAACAACCACGGGCGCATTGATTGTGACGTGGTTCGAAATGCATTTTCACGACGTTGTAATTCCATAAAAAATAAATAATAATAAAAGCGGTTTAAATCTAATAAAAGCACACAAGTTATAACATGTATTTAAAATCAGATATTTAGCCA
Organism: Nicotiana tabacum; assembly: GCF_000715075.1. NCBI lineage: Eukaryota > Viridiplantae > Streptophyta > Magnoliopsida > Solanales > Solanaceae > Nicotiana > Nicotiana tabacum. The sequence goes on along the minus strand of NC_134087.1, from coordinate 109,499,703 downwards.
TTATAACAATTTAAGCGACCGTGCTAGAACCACGGGATCCGGGGGTGCCTAACACCTTCCCTCGGGTCAACAGAATTCCTTACTTAGAATTTCTGGTTCGCAGACTTCATTTGGAAAGTTGAACATTTTCCTCGAATTGGGATTCAAGATAAACCGGTGACTTGGGACACCCAAAGCCAAACCTTTCCTAAGTGGCGACTCTGAATTAAATAAATAATCCCATTTCGAATATTGTCACTTAAATTGGAAAAAACTCCCTCACGCATTCAACCCTTCGGGGCGGGCACGCAAAAAGGAGGTGTGACAGCTCTGGCGACTCCGCTGGGGAAACGAACCCAGAACCACTGGTTCAGGGTTCAAGAATTCGAGCTTAGAATAATTGTTATATTTGGCTTTATTATCTGATCTTTATTATATGTTTTGGCATAACGTGCTAAATGTTGTCTTTTACCGCTTTGATATTATCTGAACTGTATATAAACTGTGCTGAAACCCTTCTCTTCTTACCTCCGGGGAGAAGCTCGCTGGTCGAGACTCCCCATTCTGTTAGTGTCAATACCTGAAATAAGAAAGAGGTCGGACAAGTTACAAAGCCGGACGATCTCGCGGGTCTCTGGTACGTAGCCCCCTCCTCGACTCGAGTTGTCCGCTCGGGTACACAGTCTAGAACATATACCCAGGTCATAAACCTAGTATAACGAAACCTCATGCCGGATCCCTAGTAGGAACGCTTATTTGCATCATGTTGCATTTGACGTAGGGGACTCAACATAGGGGTTGGGTCCGTCTAGGACAGGCAACCTGAAGTGAAAAGACCATCATGTTGCATCCCGTTTGTTGGCGCATTTATTTGCTTCAGATCTGCGTGCTGACCGGTTTCTATAAAAAATGGAAAGAGAAAAATAGCAGCGTAGGGAGATAATTACTTATTTTGGAAAAGATAAAACCAATGTCCAAGTAGTGTCAAAACCTCACCGGAATTTTCTAAAAAAAAATGAAAACAAAATTTGTCTTTTAGTTTGATTTATATATAAAAAACATATAAAAAAATTCCTTTGAATCACTTTCAAAATCCAAAAACGGGTATTTATTTAAAAGTAAAAAAAAAGGGAAAAAATTCAAAGCTCAAAAAAAAAATATTGTTCCATTTGTAGTATCTCTTTAAAAGATTTTCGAAATTTCAAAAAAAAAAGGTGAAAAAAATTTAAAATTCATAAATATTTCCTTAAAAAAATAAAACAAAATAAAAAATAAAATAAAAAAAACAAAATATAAAAAAAAATCCAGAAAAATACTTTTTCTCCTTTCCTTTAAAAGATTGTAGTCAGAAGGGATTTAGTTTATTTTTACTCTACGCCTGATCGGCCCGAACTACGTCGGTTTGATTTTCGTAGGGTGTGAGATACGTAGGCAACCCTCATCGGGTCCAACCTCCTCTTTTCAAAATAGCCAAAATGTTAGAATTTTAATTTCGTCATGAATGAGTCGGGTGATGCCGTTTCGTCAAAGATAGCCGAATGTTCCCCAAAGGGACGCCGGAAGGCTGACTTTGCACAAACGGCCATTATTGGTCATTTTTATTTCTTTTGACCAAATTGCCCAACGGCCTTAGAATCCTCGTCCCTGAGGCTCTGTGAGACCATGTTCCCCATGTTGTTCTCATTACTACTAAAGAGTCATAAATAAATCAAGTGATTGTTTTGTCAAAAATAGCCAAATGTTCCCGCAAGGGACGGCGGAGGTTGATTTTGCATAAAATGGCCACTTTCAGTCGTCTTTTAGAGTTTTTGATCGGTTGACCCTCATAGCCTTAAGATCTTCATCCCCGAAGTGCTGAAAGGCCGTGTTCGAAAATCTGATCTTCTTTTTTAGAAAGAATATAGTCAAAATATTTTTGAGTCAAGTCATTTTTGCTTAAAGTCACCTTAATAAATGTGCAGGATGAGCACAATGCAAAATGAGCACTTTTCGATAATGACTAAAATCCCTGTCAAGTTACGGCTATGGTGGAATGATCTAGGTGCTGAAGGACAAGATGAGGTCAAGAAATATCTGAAAGGTCTCACGGGTTTACTGGAAATCCAGCCTCGGGGAGATATCATAAGAGCTTTGGTCACTTACTGGGACCCAGCGCACAATGTTTTCCACTTCTCCGATTTTGAACTCACCCCAACTCTGGAGGAAATGGCTGGGTACATCGGAAATTCTGAACTTCCATTAAGGCAAAGATACCTGGTCGCCCCAAGAGCTGTCACGGTGCATCGATTTCTAGACTCACTAAAAATACTCAGGACGGTCCACAACCCAGATTTGACCGCCGGTTTTTGTAATCCATGCTTCATATAAGACAGGTATGGTCATGTAGGAGGATTCAACAATCCGATTAACAAGCTATGCAGCAAAGGTAGTCATCAGAAGTGGGATAAGCACAGACGGGTGGCTTTCATGATAACATTTTTGGGCCTTCTGGTATTTCTGAGGAAAGATGGGAATATTGATCTGAAAATATCCGGGGTCGTCAGTACTTTACTCACTCAAAATGACAGTACTCTCGCGCCTATGGTGGTATCCGATATCTTTCGAGCTCTCACAGCCTGCAAAGCCGGGGGAATTTCTTCGAAGGTTGTAACTTGCTGCTACAAATATGGATGACTGAACATCTCTGCCATCGTTCCGAACTTTTGAGCCATGGTTCCTCGGAGAAGACTTGCATAGAAGAGTTTTACACGAGAACCAAAGAGATCAGTCTACCCAAAGGAGTTATGGCATGGACTTCATTCTTTAAAGCTCTTACTGCCAGCCAAATACAGTGGACACTCGGATGGTTGCCTGTTGATGAGGTCATGTATATGCCAGCAACTAGAACTCATTTCCTACTGATGGGACTTAAGAGCATTCAACCTTACGCGCCCTGCCGAGTCTTGAGACAACTCGGAAGATACCAGATAGTACCACACGAGGAAGATCTTAGTGCTCAAACAATTGAGATAAGCCCTGACGGACAATTTCCTGAAGCAAAAATCCGCCTGATCTGGAATGAATGTCAATATTTGAAAGCAGATACTTGTGTGCAGGATCGGGCCAAAAGTGAAATGGCGCCAGGTTACCTTGCATGGTACAGAAGAGAACTCGAACACGAAAGGCCGGCTAAAAGACCCCACATCCTAAATTTCGTCGAGTCATCGCAAAAGCAGTGGGATTGGTTGGCAAAAGAAAGAGGCTATCGTACCGAAATCAGCAAGTTGAAGAAACAAGTGGAAGGTCTGAAATATGAGCACAACGTGCAAGTTGCTACCGATCTGGGAGAAAAGAACAGGTTGGCTCAGGAAAACGAGATGCTCAGGGCCCGGATCAAACAGATGAGGATAGATGCTGATAACCAACAAAGGAGCCGGTCAGATGAACGATTGATAAAAGCTTTAAGGACGGAAATTGGGGAGTGCCGGAGTGAGTCAGAAAATACCATAGCGGGGCTCGAGGCACACTGGGCAAGAAAGACAGAAAAACGTAACTGGCACCTACAGCAGTTGGAAAGGGATCACGAGCGAACCATTGCCAATCTGAAGGAAAAGGTGGACAGAGCGTTTGAGCAAACCCGAACCCTAGGAGTTGAAAATAGACATTGCCGCAAGCTTTTAGCCCAGATGGAAGTAGAAATTCAGCAGTGGCAAAATCAATGCCTCCAGGATTCTCGGGTTATGACAGCCCGTAATGATCAAATAGAGCACTTACTCAAAGAAAAGAGGCAAACCAGGGATAAGATCAGGACCATTGCCCATGCCATCATCAGAAGATGTCTACGGTGTGAAAACATGACCACCATTACCGTTCTCTTGGTAGTGATGGTTTATGTCAAGCAAACCATGCATGAGCTGGAACAACTTGAAAGGGACCTCACACCTAAGACCGCGGCAAGGCCGAACGATGCCCCGCGGGTGCCAATTCGCGGAACCTTAATGTATTCATAGGTCGAGTCTGTCTGTCTTTTGCATCGAGGTGTATTAGTCTATTGAGTCTATACCTTTTTCAAGGCTTGTTATTTTCCTTTTTTCAAGAATGTTAGTTTGTAAAAGATTGTTCAGTAATAAAATGTGTGTTTCTTTTACACTCATTTGTTTTCGAACTACATAATGATCTGATTCATCCGGCATCGTGATACGTAGGCAATCCTCATCGGATCCGATCACATTTTTAACTGCAAATAATAATAATAATAATAATAATAATAACCCAAGAAATAAAAATGGTGATAAATAAAAGAAAAGCTTAAAGAGAAGCCGGAATGATGCATGTCTTTGTTGCAAGCATGTAGAAACTCACCTAACTGTATAGGTGCATCACACCCCAATGTGAGATTACCTGTCTGTTATTTGTTTCAAACTAACCGTTTGTTTGCTGATAAGTTCAGGTTCCTAGAAAAGTGGTTTGGTTTTGTGGTAATCTGGCCTCACATTCATACTTCACGAGATCAAAAGGAAGCATACAGCCACCCGTCGCTAAATCAAGAGGAAGTGTTCATACATACTTCACAAGGTCGAAACGAAGTGTCGAAATGTCTTCAGAAGTTCCTCTGCCAACGATTCCTATTTCGGAAGAAAGTTCAATCTCAGCCATCCCAACTTCTGAGTCAGCAACGGTCGAGGAAAATAGAATTCTACGTCTCCGCATGATGGAAATGTGGGACGCCTGGGCCAATGGAAAAGAGCCACCAAGTGTGATCCCTGGATTCCCTGAGCTTTTTCCTAGGGCAAGTGGGACCTCCAACATCCCCATAAGTTATCCAAATACCCCACTGGGATTTCCTACCATCTCAGCCTACTTTACTGGAACACCTTCTGAGTCTCGCCCCCAGGTGTTAGCTTCCGGTGCGGCTTCAAACATATTCACTGCTCCGCCTTGTTCAGCCACGGCACAACCTGTTTTACCCAGGCCTAACTTCGATTCATCATCCTTCACATTTCAAGCGCCCCCTCTTCCATTGGAACCTAGCCAGTTCACTACCAACACTTACCCTCAGCCGTCTCGGTACGAGTTTATTGCAGGGCAGGATAAAGCCGAAAAAACACCTGAACGAGAGGAAATGACCAGAAAAATGAGAAGCATGGAGCAAACTCTCAAAAATATACAGGGTCTAAGCGGGCAAAAGAGCGTATCTTACGTTGACCTGTGCATGTTCCCGCACGTACATCTGCCCTTGGGTTTCAAAACCCCAAAGTTTGAGAAATATGACGGGCATGGGGACCCAATAGCCCACCTCAAAAGGTACTGCAACCAGTTGCGGGGAGCGGGCGGAAAAGAAGAACTTCTTATGGCTTACTTTGGAGAAACTTTGATCGGTATTGCTTCTGAATGGTATACGGATCAGGAAGTATCTCGTTGGCACATTTAGGACGACTTGGCTAGGGATTTTGTCAGGCAGTTTCAATATAACATCGACATTGCCCCCAACAGGAATTCATTGTCGAATCTAAAGAAGAAGCCTTCGGAGAGCTTCCGAGAATATGCTGTCAAATGGCGCGAACAAGAGGCCAGAGTCAAACCTCCGATGGATGAAACAGAAATGGTCAGTGTTTTCCTTCAAGCCCAAGAGGCTGATTATTATCAAAACATGATGTCTGCATTGGGAAAGCCGTTTGTTGAAGCCATCAAAATCGGTGAAATGGTGGAGAATGGGTTAAAAACATGGCGAATCTTGAGTCAGTCTGCTATAAGGGCCACCTCCCAAGCAATCCAAGGCGGGTCTGGAGGAGGAGCAAACCGAAAGAAGAAGGAAGAAGCAACAATGGCAACTTCGAGTGTAAGAAAACCCCATCCATCCAGATTTCATTTCTCTGAAAGAGCCCCGCAACACTACTACCCCCATCAAGATGCGGCCTATGCTTTGAACCTTCAGCCCTACACAGTAATGAATGCACAACCATATATTAGGCCACAACAACAATTTCACCAAAAGCGAGCTCAATTTCCAAGAAATCAACCTCCCCACCAAGCTCAGTATAATCCCCAACCTCCACAAAATAATCTCCCCTGCAACGCCCGCACTCGAGAGCCGCCTAGGAAAACGGACTTCACACCTATTGGTGAGTCATATTCCAACCTTTTCCCTAAATTGGTCCAAATGGGTTTGTTACAACCCGTACCCCCAAATAGGCAAAACCCAGAGTCACCCTCTTACCAACCTGGTGCCCGATGTGCCTATCATTCTGGAGTGGAAGGGCATGACACTGAGAGATGTTGGACATTGAAAAGGGTTGTTGAAAACCTCATAGAACAAAAGCGGATAGTGTTAAAGGACGAAGACATTCCTAATGTGACCAACAACCCGTTACCGGCTCATAACAATGGACCAATTATTGGGATGATCTGCGAAGATAAAGAGTTTGATCCTGTCTTGAAAGCCATCATTGCAATCGCCGACATTGAGAAAAAGCCCAAGACGTATGCAAAGCAAGAAAAGGTGGACAAGAAGAGTAAAAACCCCCCTCAAAACACAGAAAAAGCAGTGGAAACCAAAACTGAGGTAGTACCCTCGAAAGATGCCGTCCTTTATGTCCCCCGAGGTTCGAAGAAAGGACAAGTGACATTGAGCCCTCCAAGAAGGTTTGAGCTGAACAAAGGATCTAAAATGTATGTGCCCAAAGGGACCTATGCGGAACGGGGGCCAATAATTTCACCAAGGCTGAATGAGCCCGTGATTATTGGACGCGCGCCGCAGAGGCCCATGACAGATCCTACTACCGTCCCGTGGAATTATAACAAGGCGGTAGTAACCTACAAAGGAAAAGAAATCCTGGGAGAAGTAAATGAAACTAACCCAACTGAGAAATACCTCAACCTAGAGGAGTTGAATGATTCTACAAAGAAGCGTTTCCCACTCAAGAAACCAGTTAGCGCCGAGAAAGCGGAAGAGTTTTTCAGGAAAATGAAAACTGCGGACTACGAGATAATTGACCAACTCCGAAAGTCTCCCGCTCAGGTCTCGTTGTTGTCTCTATTAATGAATTCAACTGAGCATCAGAAAGTGTTGATCAAGACCCTCAACGAAGCTTACGTCCCAATTGAAACTACCGTGGAACAGCTAGAGAGGATGGCAGAAAGATTCTTCATGATCAATCAGATTTCCTTCAGCAAAAATGATCTGCCCCCGGAAGGGGCCGCTCACAACAAGGCCCTCCACCTAACAGTTAAATGTGAAGGGTACTATGTGAAGAGGGTCATGCTGGATGGCGGGTCCGGAGTAGATATCTGTCCCCTTTCGACTCTGTAAAGAATGGAGATCGAGACAGGGAGAATCAGGCCTAACAGCGTATGTGTTCGTGCCTTTGACGACATCAAAAGGGACACCCTAGGTGAGATCGATTTGATTTTGACTATTGGACCTGTGGATTTTGAGGTGACCTTTCAGGTCCTAGATATGGATACTTCTTACAATTTCCTTCTAGGAAGGCCTTGGATTCATGCGACGGAAGCCATACCTTCTACTCTCCACCAGATGGTAAAATTTGTATATGAAAATCAAGAGATTATAGTCCACGGAGAGGATGAGCATTCAATTTATCGAGACCCGTCGGTTCCATGCCTCGAAGCTAAGGAGGGTAGTGAACACATAGTCTATCAAGTTTTCGAGGTTGTGGTCGCAGACCAATGCGAAGAAGGAAGCCCTTACCCTCAACCTTTTCTCTCAAAAGCGTCAGTTATGGTTGCCAAGGAAATGATCAGGCATGGTTATAAACCGGAGAAGGGACTCGGGGCATCATTGCAAGGTATCACCGAACCTATCACCTTACCTGCCGCCGAAAAGTTCTTCGGTGTTGGTTTTTACGCCGAAGAAGCTGACGTAATGTGGGCAAACCAACGGAAGAGCAATGGTTGGGTTTTATCTCAGCCAATTCCGCATCTTTACAGAACATTCGTCAGACCCAAGTACAATTGAAGAAAGAGAGGATGAGACCTTCACGACCGAGGAAATTGAAGAAATCTGTGGGGTTATGAGGCAAATGTTGTATGAAACCCATATGGTTCAGCCGGGAGAAGGCTCGAGCACCGCTGAGGTGCTTTACATGGGGCCTGGTGCCAAATTGCAAAACTGGAAGGCTACTCCGTTTCTGATCAAGCGGGAATCCTGGTAGACCAGTCTTGCCACCTTTTCTGCATCACGAGTTATTTTGGGGTGTAACTCGAATGATTTCCTTTTAGTTTCCTGTCCTTAAATTCTGGTGTAAACCCTATTATCTTCAAAATTCAATGAAATGAAATTAATATTTCATCTTTCATCTTATTTATTCTCTCTGATTTTTTTTATTTTTTTTGTTTTATTTCTTTCAGTTCTAATAATGCGGTTTTAAATAACATGACATACTTACGGACTTCATGCCCGGATCCAAACATGTAGTCTAGCTGCGAAATAATGAACCAAGAAATGGAATACGATGAAGAAGAGGCTTTTAAGGAAATAAATCGAGAATTGGAACACTTTGAGAACAAACCTAAGCCGAATCTGAATGACACCGAACCGGTTAATTTGGGAACTCCTGAGGAAGTCCGAGAGACCAAAATAAGCATTCACATGGACGAGAGAACGCGAGACGCCATAGTTCAACTCCTTTTTGAATTTAAAGATGTGTTTGCTTGGTCATACGATGACATGCCAGGATTAGGCGTTGATCTAGTGGTGCATAAATTGCCAATTCACCCTGATTATCCTCCAGTTCAACAAAAGCAAAGAAAGTTCAAAACTGATGTCAGTGACAAGATTAAAGAAGAAATCACCAAGCAACTGAAAACGGGAGTAATTCGGGTAGTCCAGTACACCACGTGGTTGGAGAATGTAGTTCCAATGCTGAAAAAATATAGGAAGACTCGGGTATGTGTGGATTATCGAGATTTGAACAGAGCGAGTCCCAAAGACAATTTCCCATTGCCCCACATCCACATCCTTGTTGATAATTACGCCAAACATGAGATCCAGTCTTTCGTAGATTGTTACGCTGGATATCATCAGGTGTTGATGGATGAAGAAGACGCTGAGAAGACTGCCTTCACTACACCATGGGGCACTTACTGTTACCGGGTTATGCCATTCGATCTGAAGAATGCTGGGGCAACTTACATGAGAGCCATGACTGCCATTTTTCATGACATGATGCATCAATAAATAGAGGTGTATGTGGACGACGTGATAGTCAAGTCCAGGACTCGGGACAATCATATCCAAGACTTGAGGAAATTCTTCGAGAGACTGAGAAAGTACGACTTGAAGCTGAACCCGGCCAAATGCACCTTCGGAGTCCCGTCAGGCAAGCTTTTGGGTTTCATAGTAAGCAGGAGAGGTATAGAGGTAGATCCAACAAAGATAAAATCTATTAGAGATCTACCTCCCCCAAGAACGAAGAAAGACGTGATGAGTCTGTTGGGCAGGTTAAACTATATCAGTCGATTCATTGCCCAGCTGACTAGCACGTGTGAGCCCATATTTAAGCTATTAAGGAAGGATGCAGCGATCAAATGGACGGCTGAGTGTCAAGAAGCTTTTGACAAGATCAAAGAATATCTTTTAAATCCCCCAGTTTTGGTCCCGCCAGAGCCAGAGAGACCCTTGTTCTTGTATCTGACAGTCTTGGAAAATACTTTCAGTTGCGTCCTCGGGCAACATGACATAACCGGAAAGAAGGAGCAGGCGATCTACTACTTGAGCAAGAAATTCACCGGCTACGAGGCCAAGTACACTCTGCTGGAAAGAACGTGTTGTGCTTTGACGTGGGTTGCTCAAAAATTGAGACATTATCTCCAAGCTCACACTACTTACCTCATAAGCAGGCTGGATCCTTTGAAGTATATATTTCAGAAACCAATGCCTACTGGAAGACTGGCCAAATGGCAAATCTTGCTTACTGAATTTGACATAGTCTATGTCACCCGCACGGCAATGAAAGCCCAGGCATTAGCAGATCATTTGGCCGAAAATCCGGTTGATGAGGAATACCAGCCATTGAGTACTTATTTTCCAGATGAAGAAATAAATACCATAGAAGTGGTCTCGGAAAACACTCACGTTTGGAAAATGTTCTTTGATGGGGCCGTAAACGCCAAAGGTGTGGGAATAGGGGCAATCTTGATCTCACCTGCTGGTCAACATTATCCGGCTACAGCTAGACTTCGTTTCTTTTGCACGAACAATACAGCTGAATATGAAGCCTGCATCATGGGCATGAATATGGCTATCGATCAAGATGTTGGGGATTTGTTGATTATGGGGGATTCTGATTTGATTATCCGGCAAGCCCAGGGTGAATGGGAAACTCGAGATGTCAAGCTTATTCCTTACCGGCAGCACGTAGAGGATCTCAGCAAGCAGTTCAGATCAGTAGAGTTCAAGTATATCCCGCGATGTCACAATGAATTAGCCGATGCACTTGCCACTTTAGCTTCAATGTTACCTTATCCAGGCAACGCCCACATCGATCCCTTAGAAATCCAAATCAGGGAAAGGCATGGTTACTGCAATGCCATCGAGGCAGGACCAAGTATCCAGCCATGGTACGAGGATGTTAAGAGGTTCTTGAAAACACAAGAATACCCCGAACATGCTACTGGAGATCAGAAGAGAACTATTAGGCGACAGGCAAGTGGATTCTTTTTGAGCGGTGAGATATTGTATAAAAGAACCCCTGATCTCAACTTATTAAGATGTGTTGACACCGAGGAAGCAGGCAGAATCATGCATGAAGTACACGCAGGAGTGTGTGGACCTCATATGAACGGGTATGTTTTGGCAAAGAAAATCCTTCGGGCCGGGTATTACTGGATGACCATGGAAAAGGACTGTTTCAGCTTCGTTCGAAAGTGTCATCAGTGTCAGGTGCATGGAGATCTAATTCACGCACCTCCCACAGAACTGCATCCCATGTCTGCACCTTGGCCATTTGTTGCCTGGGGTATGGATGTCATTGGTCCGATTGAGCCCAAAGCTTCAAATGGGCACAGATTCATATTGGTCGCTATCGACTACTTCACAAAAATGGGTCGAGGCTGTCACTCTCAAATCAGTCACTAAGAAAGCCGTGGTGGATTTCATACATTCAAATCTTATCTGTCGTTTCGGTATTCCTACAACTATAATCACAGATAATGCAGCAAACCTGAATAGTCATTTAATGGAGGATGTGTGCGAACAGTTCAAAATAACGCATAGGAATTCCACTCCTTATCGGCCCAAGGCCAACGGCGCTGTTGAAGTGGCGAACAAAAACATCAAGAAGATTTTGAGGAAGACAACCCAGAGTTCCAGACAATGGCATGAGCAGTTACCTTTCTCCCTGCTGGGATATTGCACTACAGTACGCACATCAGTAGGGGCAACCCCATACTTGTTAGTTTACGGGACCGAGGCTGTAATACCAGCAGAGGTAGAAATCCCTTCTCTCCGGATCATTGTTGAAGCTGAAATTGAAGACAGTGAGTGGGTCAAAACCCATTTGGAACAGTTAACGCTGATCGATGAAAAGCGAATGGCTGCGGTCTGTCACGGGCAGTTGTACCAACAAAGAATGGCCCGTGCTTACAACAAGAAAGTGCGACCCAGGAATTTTGAAGTAGGTCAACTGGTGTTAAGGCGCATTCTTCCACATCACCAGGAAGCGAAAGGAAAATTTGCTCCTAATTGGAAAGGTCCATACATCATCAGGAAGATATTGCCCAGGGGAGCACTATATCTAGGTGATATTGAAGGAAAAGATCCTGACACAGCCGTGAATGCGGATGCAGTAAAAAGATACTATGTCTGAATTTGCTCTGATTGTTTTTGCACAATTGAGAGGACGAAGGCTTTCATTCCCGCTACCCAAACACTCAAATCCTTTGCTAACCCTTTGAGCCGTTTACCTTTCTTTCATTACCCTCTTTGGAACCCGGAAGTGCTAGTAAAAAAAACATAAAAATGAAAGTATCCTGAACAACTTTTGACTTGATTCCGAAAGGATACGTAGGCAGCCTCTCTATGGGGTTCAGTCACACCAAAACAAAAATCCAGTTTTTTCCCCAAAAGTTAAACTGGGGCAGACGTTATAATAATTCGGCGATAATCCCGCCTGGACGGTTCCAAAGTTGTAATTCGATCCAAGTTCTTTTGACCCCAAACCTGTTGCAAGTCCTTCCGATCAATCGGCAAAAGTTTCTTCAAAATCAAAGGACGCAGTTGCTCGGATCCGACGCAGTCAGGATGAGAGAAATAAAATGAGAGAGTCTTATTGGTGAAAACCTACAGGCATCATAAGGCGATGGTGAGCAGAGAAATCAAAATGAGAGAGTCTTGTTAGTGAAAACTCATGACGAGCACTATAAGGCCACGGAAAGAAGAGAAATGAGAGAGGTCATCTAGCGAAAACTCGCAAAGGGCGCTGTCAGCCGAAAAGAGGATTTCACCACAGAAGGTTCTGGCAAGGCTCCCTGGTTTGGAAACATAGATCCATTTGGTTCGTGAGAAAATGTAGGTTCGTGAGAGTCGGGCATCCAGTCCAAAAAGCAGGTCATGTCAATTTATAGCCAGCATGCACCTCAGATAAGTCTTTCTTTTTCCCGAAAAGGACGCTTCTCTTTTAAATTCATTTCCTCGCTCTTTGTTTACCTTTCTTTGGATTCTTTTTCGTTTTAACCCTAAGCCCCAAAACATGCTAGAAAGAAAAGGTGGCAGGACCGGTTTCACAGGGCTCTATCTGGCAAGAGGCGGAGAACATACCCGGCCTCAGGGGTGCGTTGGTCCAATCCCGACTGATCGTGACGTCTGGTTACCTCAAAATCCCCAAGCATAGTTTGAGACGGAAGAAACAGAGCCTTACACGCGCAAATCATCGTGAAATCCTGAAATATTGAGTCTTATCAGTTTGAAAGGAGGTCGCCTTGGAAGCCAATCAATGGCGAATTTTCTCAACAGAAATGAGGCTTGGGACCAAGAAAAACAATGAAGGCCACAAAACCGACCACAATTTCAAACTAACAATTTTCCTTTGTTTGAAGTTGAAGCAGTTGCAATACAAGACGAACTAAGCAGGAAGCAGGTACAACCCTGCGAGAGGCAGGTGCAGCCAAAAGGAAATGCGCAAGGGTTAGAAATAACTATGCTGCAATAATCAACCCAAAAGGGAAGTCTCCTCCCGATTCTTTCCTGCATTTTTTCTAACCCGATGATTTCCCCGGCATAACCCGAGGACTCTCTCCCTTTTCCGGCATAACCCGATGACTTCCCCGGCATAACCCGGGGACTCTTTCCCTTTCCCGGCATAACCCGTGGACCTCACTGGCATAACCCAGGGACCTCTTTCCCTTTTCCGGCATAACCCGATGACTTCCCCGGCATAACCCAAGGACTCTTTTCCTTTTCCGGCATAACCCGATGACTTCCCCGGCATAACCCGATGACTTCCCCGGCATAACCCGATGACTTCCCCGGTATAACCCGTGGACCTCCCTGGCATAACCCAGGGACCTCTTTTCCTTTTCCGGCATAACCCGATGACTTCCCCGGCATAACCCGTGGACCTCCCTAGCATAACCCAGGGGCCTCTTTTCCTTTTCTGGCATAACCCAGTGACTTCCCCGGCATAACCCAATGATTTCGCCGGCATAACCTGAGGACTCTCTCCCTTTTCCGGCATAACCCGATGACTTCCCCGGCATAACCCGAGGACTCTTTTCCTTTTCCGTCATAACCCGATGACTTCCCCGGCATAACCCGATGACTTCCCCGGCATAACCCGTGGACCTCCCTGGCAAAACCCAGGGACCTCTTTTCCTTTTCCGGCATAACCCGATGACTTCCCCGGCATAACCCGAGGACTCTTTCCCTTTCCCGGCATAACCCGTGGACCTCCCTAGCATAACCCAGGGACCTCTTTCCCTTTTCCGGCATAACCCGATGACTTCCCCGGCATAACCCGAGGACTCTTTCCCTTTCCCGGCATAACCCGTGGACCTCCCTGGCATAACCCAGGGACCTCTTTCCCTTTTCCGGCATAACCCGATGACTTCCCCGGCATAACCCGAGGACTCTTTTCCTTTTCCGGTATAACCCGATGACTTCCCCGGCATAACCCGTGGACCTCTCTGGCATAACCCAGGGACCTCGTTCCCTTTCCGGCATAACCCGATGACTCTTTCCCTTTCCCGGCATAACCCGATGACTTTCCCGGCATAACCCGATGAATCTTCCCGGCATAACTCGTGGACTTTTTCCGGCATAACCCGATGAATCTTCCCGGCATAACCCGATGAATCTTCCCGGCATAACCCGTGGACCTTTTCCGGCATAACCCGATGAATCTTCTCGGCATAATCCGTGGACCCTTTCCAGCATAACCTGGCAATCCTCCCAATTTAGGGCTCCGATCCCTAAGTTGAGCAAGTTTCTATTTAGCCAGCATTAGGGCTCCAATCCCTGAACTGAGCATTTTTTCTATTAGCCGACATTAGGGCTCCAATCCCTGAGTTGAGCAACCTTCCTTTAGCCGACATTAGGGCTCCAATCCCTGAGTTGTGCATTTTTACCTTTTGCGACATTAGGGCTCCAATCCTTGAGTTGCGCTTTGTAGACTAGAGGTTTTTTCCAATCCCCTCATCAGTGTTGTAAATTTTCATGACAATTAACTCACGAAATTTTCCTAGTGAAACTGGGGAAGAAAATTTCGTTCGTTTGTTTTGTTGTCTCAGCAGGTCTGACCCTGAGGTGCATGGATCGAGACGACCTACGGGATGAGTCTCAATCTAGAATAAAGAAAAGAACAAAAGAACAAAAGAAAAAAAAGAAGATGTTCCCACATTTTGGAACAAACAAAGGGCAGGTCGCTCAAAAATTGGATCAAATTCCCGAGCTCCGTCAATCCCGTTTCATTCAATACTGCAGAAATAAACAAGCGCCTACAACTTGCAAGCATCAAGATTCGGATCGAAGTCTACAAGCAGAATCAGCTAAGACCCAAGATCAAGTTGCAAAAGAATTATAGATAGGAATCTTGTAACTAGCGGTTGACAGGCATAAGTAGTTAGTTCAGTTTCAGTTTCCTTTGGTTGTAATAAGGAGGTCAGTAAAGCGGTAGTAGCAACAACAACAGCAGTAACAGCAAGCATTTCAATCCCATGGTAGTCCCAGCTACCAAAATTTCCCGAACTACATTGACCTGATTCCTGTTTAGCCCAGGATATGTAGGAAAACTTTGAAGCAAAGGTTCGGTAAAATCTTTTTCAAAAAATGCTTCACACGGAGTACTCGGATGGGCAAAAATCGCTCGCTTTATCTTTGCACGAAAACCCTTCGTGTCTTCGGGCAAAGAGGGGCAGCTGTAAGCACGTGATTTTTGCCCTATATGAGAATTACTCCCAAAAATTCAAAAATAAAATGATTTTCCTTGGTGTGCAATTTTGTGATATTTTTGAATAATTATTTGTATTTGTTTGTGCATGTTTATTTGTTAATTTAATAAAAATATAAAAATATGTCGCATTTTTGCATGTAGGATTTAATTCTACAATTGTTAGTAATTAAGTTTGTTTTACAAAAAAATAAAAATTACAAAATAGGCATCTTTTGCATTTTTAGCATTTAATGTCCAAATATACAATTTTATGCTTAATTATTACTTAATTATGCGTTAATTGTTATTGGGAGTTAATTTGCGCTTTTATAACTTACTTTAGTTCTTAATAATAATTTAAGGATTTTTAGAATTTAGTTTTAGAAAAATAAAAGAAGAAAAGAGAGCAAAAATACAAAGAAAAATCGGATTGGGCCACTTCTTCAAATTTCAACCCCAGGCCCAAACAATTGTCCAAACCTTCCACACGACCCAGTCCATTTCAAACCGGGTCGACCCAATCCATAACCCAATACCCCCTATCTTGCATTTCAAAAACAAAACAAAACAAAACAAAAAAAGAAAACCCTAAAAAACCCTAAACTCATCCGCCGCCCCCCACCCCCCCCCCCTTCTCTTTCTCTCTTCTCCTTCACCATCTTCAAGCTCCACCATCACCTCCCATGGAAGCTGCCCTTCCCCCTCATCCTCACAACCACCCCCTCACCACGTCAGTATACATACACACACAGTGGAAATGGACACACGCAGCAGTCATTCATGGCTGTTGCTTCTTCATCTTCGTCCCAAACGACCTCTGCGTTTTCTTCTTCGTTCAAGCATCCATGACCGCTGCTTCATCTCCTCGTCGTCAACCTCCCATTCCCGTCGACTACAGTCGACAACCAGTAATGACCCAAGCAGCCATGGAATCTCCAGCTGCTTCTACCTTCTGCCAGCAGCCCGCGTTCGACGCGTCCAAACGACCCTCGTCGCAGCAGCTGCCCCTACGTCGACCTTCTCCAAACGACCAGCTGACCTCCAGCTACATCACGCAAGATGCCAGGTTACAACTTCTTCATCGACCCCGACCAAACGACCCTACTGTGTCATCGCTAATGTCGTTACTGTTGCTTCGTCTGTGTTTTCTTCACCATAGTTGTTGCTGCTGCTTCGGTTAAAGTTTGGTGTAGCTTCAGTCGCAGCTAAGTGTTGCTGCTGCTCACCATAGCTGCTGCTTCCCATCGCACGCACACGGAGGAAAAATAAAGCAGTCCGGTTAAAATCCGGCGAAGTTCTGTCAAGGTTTCGATTGGTTTGTTTGAGTCCATTGTTGTTCGTCGTTTGGTAAGGTCCAGTTGAAGTTCGTCAAGTATAAAAGAGAAGGTGGGTTTTCTTTGAATTTGGGATCCGTTGGGAGGTTGGGAGTCTTGATTCGAGTTTTCCGTTTCCGTTCGAGTTCATCGTCGTTACGATCCGGTTAGTTGGTTTAAGTTTTGTTTTTGTCCATATTTTTGTTTGATATTTTTCGGATCCAAAATCGATAAATGATTCAATTCTTGTTTTGTTTGTTCATCGTTGAAATAATTTTCTAGTTTGTTCATATGTTTTGTTGATTTAATTTTCAGATTCAAATGGAACTTTGATTAATTAGTTTTTCAGTTTATTTCATGTGCTTTTATTTTGTATTTTTGTAGAAGAAATTGTTAGTTTAATTTTAATATTGTTAGATTTAGTTTAAATCATTTGAATCCTTCATGTTTGTTATTTAATATGGATCTAATGCATGTTTATTCTTTGTTTGAAGTTCATCCAGTAATTTAATGTGAGTTTATGTTTGGGTTTTTGATTTGTTGATTTAGTTTGAACCATGTATTGTGTTGTTAATATTGTTGTTTCTTTGCTCATCAATTTTTGGTCTAAGTTAACCAGGATTGGTTCCCAATATGGTTAATTTATGCACATTAATTTGATGTTGTTCAATTTGTGTTCATATGATTTGTTGTTGAATTGGTTCAGAAATTGTGTTCATGTGATTTGTTGTTTGAATTTGTGTAGAAATTGGTCATATTGGCTATATTTTGGTTGAGTTTGATTAATTGATTTGTTATAGCTTATGGGGGTAGTTTGGTAAATTGCAGTACGTTCAGGGGTAAGATGGTAATTGCAATAAGGTCGGAGGGGTAGTTTGGTAATTAAACATTTTTGTAATTCTTTATGTTAAGCATGGGGGACAAAATGTAATGGGGTGTGGGTGATATAATTGTTTATGTTAGGCATGGGGGACAAGATGTAGTGGAGGGGAATATGGTAATTGTTTATGGTAGGCATGGGGGACAAGATATAATGGTTTGGATTGATATATTTGTTTAATGTAATGGGGGATGAGTGGGAAAATAGTGGGTTTGGTAGGAGAAAGTGGTGGTTTATTAATTGATTTAAGTGTTTGGGATGGGAAATAAATGGTGAGACTTGAATCAGATTTAAGGGGACGGAGAAGGAGAAGAAAATTTTAAGAGAGAGGAAATTCCGAAAAATACTAAGACTTTAGAAAATAAAAAGAAAAACATTCTGGAAATTCAAAAGAAGAATAGTATACACCTTATATACAATCCAAATATTCTGATATACGGATTCAGAAATTAAGGGTTAAACACTAACTAGTCTTTCAAAATCTGAAAAGATTCCCTTTGCTTCTGTCCGTTGATTGTTGTTGGTGTTTCTGGATTTTTGTCTTGATTTTAAAATCTGCCACTAAGTTTCTCGTTGCTGGTTGTTACTGGTTGTTGGGGTTGCTGTTGTTGTATGCTACTGAGTTTTTGCTGATCTCACTTTTCTTTTGCTTCCAATATCAGGTACACAACTGACACGCTGATTATTGTAAACTGAAACAGGAAGCATGAATACGAAAAATGAAGAATTGAAGTTCTAAATTTATTTTAAATTATATTCTGAATTTTATTTGTATATATAAATTATTTAGCATACAAAAATCAGAATCATTATTTAGCTTACAAAATCCAGAATCATGTAGCTATATATATATATATAGTGGAACATCTGACGATAGCTTAACGGATGAACTATCTATATATATTGCCTAAAAATAAATAAATGGTGTAGTAACTCCGTCTAAGTTAAAAATCAAACGAATAGACCATTTCGGAACTTGTAAGAATATTGTTTAGTTAAATAATATTGGTTAATTCCAGCATGTAATTGGTTTAGGATTAAAATTAGATTGCTAAGTTTTTTTTTAATTTGACAAACTGAGAACATGCCTATTATAATGTAACTAGTTAGTAATACGTGAATAAGACGGCCTAGGTTTAGTTTTATGCCATACACGTTGGGCCTGGGCCCGCATTGGCAACGGACCGCCCTGCTTACATCATTTTCAGAATTTATGAATCATATCCGAAACTCAACTATAACAACTCAAGCATGTAAATAAATTAAGACCTTTTCTCTTTCATTTTGTAGAGACAATTTTAATAGAAAAATGTAGGCACTTTAGGATTATCCTGTTAAAATAAATGAGATGAGCCTCGCCCAATAAAATGCACAAATTGTGGGGCCCTCGATAAATGTTTAAATTACTTAGACTTCGGGATGAGCCGTTTAGCAAAATTCCACGGCCTTACCCAGAAATAATAATACGATAATTGCTTCAGGTGCGCATTTTAATAATCTTACCTTCTTAAATTCGGGTGCGCATTTATGTGACCCAAATCCAAATCTCAACGGAGTCGGAATGTATTAACAACCACAGGCGCATTGATTGTGACGTGGTTCGAAATGCATTTTCACGATGTTGCAATTCCATAAAAAATAAATAATAATAAAAGCGGTTATAATAATAAAAGCGGTTTAAATCTAATAAAAGCACACAGGTTATAACATGTATTTAAAATCAGATATTGAGTCATTATAACAATTTAAGCGACTGTGCTAGAACCACGGGATCCGGGGGTGCCTAACACCTTCCCTCGGGTCAACAGAATTCCTTACTTAGAATTTCTGGTTCGCAGACTTCATTTGGAAAGTCGAACATTTTCCTCGAATTGGGATTCAAGATAAACCGGTGACCTGGGACACCAAAAGCCAAACCTTTCCCAAGTGGCGACTCTGAATTAAATAAATAATCTCATTTCGAATATTGTCACTTAAATTGGAAAAAACTCCCTCACGCATTCAACCCTTCGGGGCGGGCACGCAAAAAGGAGGTGTGACAACTGTGTATACACTGGAAAAACGAATTGCAATCTGATATCCTCTTCAGTAAGAATTCAACATCGGCTATACAAAAATGAAAAACTTTTATGAAACAGAAAAAACAAAGGTTATATTTATACCCAAAAGCAACCGTCAAACAAAAAAGGTAATGAATGAGAACTGTCACTTCGTGATTGATGCACAATGGAAAAAGCCTCAAAAGGCGCTGAAGGGTTGTAGAACCAATCAAAAGCTACCACGTGTCATGAGCATTAAATGGAAGTGATATGCGAAACGTTTTGGAGAAGTTATAATGATACGAAGAATGACGGCAAAAATTTCCGCTTTTATGAGATCCACTTCCCAAATATTCAATTGATAAATAAATGGCAAGTGGGGGACTATCTGTATCGGGAAAAATCAAGTTAACATTTGGAATTAAATAAGTGTTGACACGTCAAGACACGTGGATCAATAACAGAAAGGCAGCTGGCAAAAAATAGTCGAAGAGACACGAACCTTAACATGTGCGGGTAAAGATTCAAGAAAACAAGAAGGAACGGTTATTCGGACCTCTTGATAATTTGAAGAGACATTAAAGGAATGAACCTAAATAGCAAAAAGTACAGATACTTATTATCCGTAATTAATGAGCATCAGTGATGAAAAACGTTATAGAATCTTCACGAAACAGTTACGATTACCAGTAATAACGTTACATTAATGCCATTAAATGCTCATAATGGCTCAGTTACGAGAGAAAATAAACGTACTACTTAAAAATAGTTATAAGTATAATATTATTGGAATACACCGATTGTAACCCGAGTTCTTCTAAAAGTAAGCTTTGACCGAAATTTTTATTTTTTGGTTAAACAGCTACCGTATTTAAGAGCCATTTCCTTTATTCTTTTACGGTGTTTAAGTTATAAGATATGTTAATTATTTTATAGTTGTAGATTAAGAAAAATTTTATGATTCTTCATGTATTTATGTAAACTTCCCATTTGCAAACTAGACATAATAGTTTTACTTTTGTACACATGCTCTCCTCGCTAATTTGTATCTATTTCTAATTTTAATAAATTTAAATCTTATTTCAATTCAACTATTTACTGCCCTCTGATTATTTGTGTTTAAATTAAACCACATCCTCTAAACCGCATACAAATTTTTAGAAAGTAAACATACTTCAAAACCTTGCCGAGGAAAATTTTAGCTTTTCTGCATTTGCAAACTAGACATAATAGTTTTACTTTTGTACACATGCTCTCCTCACTAATTTGCGTCTATTTTGCAAGTTGAAGATAGTAAACAACAAATCCTAACATAGTTTTACTTTTGTACACATGCTCTCCTCGCTAATTTGTGTCTATTTTTCAAGTTGAAGCTAGTAAAGAACAACAAATCCTAAAACGCTCTCTTCCTCTCCTTTGAGGAAATTACCCCCCAAAAAAAACCCAGATCATTTTCTTCCAATTTCAACTGTCTAAGAACTTATCTTAAAAAAGACACCACAAAAGAGAAACACCCCCCCCCCCTCCCCCCCAAAAAAATAAAAACCTAAAATTTGACATTAAATAAAAGATGCAAACGTAAAATGCCAAAAAAAGACGGGACTTTGACAGGCACTACGAGTTCCTCCTTAGATCAACCACGACAACGCTGACGTTGTCCGAACTCCGCCTCGCCAGGGCTAGTTTCGTCAAAAGCATAGACGCATCGGCGCAACCCTGGTCGGGATTCTCCCCGCCGGCTACATTTTCCGGCATAGACGCCGCTGCACTTGATACTGGTGCCTTCCCTTTATTCAGGCACATTCCGGCAACGCCGCATGCAGTATCGTTTGACACTACATCCCACAATCCGTCGCTTGCCAGAATTAAACAGTCATCTTCCACCGTTCGATCTGTTATTGTCACCTCTGGCTCGCATATCACATACGGCTTCAAATAATTATCACCTGCATATCATGAACAATCACGCAACTTCGGTACTCTAAACTAAGAGGAAATTAAAGCCGCCCGATATATCTACGTACTGGCTTAAAGATTCATTTTTTTCACTTACCAATGGCTCTTGACATAGCCAAAACGCCTGAAACGCGAGGGCCATCCCAATAAATTACTCTGCCACCAGCTTCTTGAATCCGGTTTAGCTCATCTGGACGATCCGGCTGCAATAAATATATATACCCATAAATTAATTAATTACTATAGTCGACAGAAAATAATCAAAGCTTCTGGCTTATCAGCACAATTTGTTTGTATATTATGGATCAGGGAAAAGAACAAAGAGAATTACCTTTTGATCGTTAGAGAGAGGGATGGCTTTGCCATTTCGGCAAAGAATAGCTCTAGAATCGCCACAATTGGCAACGATAATCTTATCGGCCGTAACGACAGCAACTACCGCCGTTGAACCGACGGCGTCACATTCCGGCGTTTGAAGCTCGCACCGACACGTCGCACGAATCATGCTCTTGTTCCATGCAATTACTTCCTTGTCCATACGATCGAAGCTTCGGTCCATTGCAAGCTCCCACTGGTCATTTCCTTCGTTATTTTCCAACTCTTCTTTCACCAGCTCGTGTAATCGCTCTTCACACTTCGTCGCCACCTGCAAAATCACATCATTAGAATTCAACTTTTATATACTCACAAAAGAATTTTTACACTATAATTCCGCAAGATTTAAGAACAAGTAAATAACCTGCAGGAAAAAAAGTCCATTGACATGCTACAACTAGAGGCATATATACATATAAATTTGAAACCAACGTTTTCAACACCAAATTACAAACCAATATTAAATTATGAACTCTTAATTTTAGAAGTGTAACATGTCCACTGGTTAAAATTTAAAGATTGAATCCATCGAGTTTAAATTTTGTACCGATCTATGATATCAACTTTTTTTTTTTTATATGTTAGTACATACTAAAAGTTAAACCATAATAAAGATAGCACATTTGATAACCTTCGGAAACTTCATAGTAAAAAGGAAGTTGAGAATTTAGGTTGTTAACGTACATGAGAACATCCATGACCATCATATACGGCAAAGTAATGCAATTCTCCACTGTTTTCCTGTTTCATTTGGCAAAAAGATGGATGAATCGCCACCGCATCTTCCATATCTCTCCTCCGTCCGCAAACAGAGGTGAACCCGAATTTTGGACTCACCACCGACTGAACAAGAAGAGTCAAATTATTCAAAGGACTTAAAATTGGAGCCAAAACAATAGTTGGCGGTGCCCCTAATTTCACTTGGTCTTCATCGTCGGTGCTAGAATTGTGTACAGCGTTATCACAGAATCTTGAAACAGAGGTGGAATAAAGCTTTAATTTTGGACGTTTAATTATTTCGTTCTCTGTTTCTGGTGGAGTTACGCCGGCAATAAATTTTACCTTGCGGAGCTCCATTCTCCTCCGGCTCGCCGTTTGTGAACGTGACTCGCACGGCGGCGATGCCTCGGTTTCAGTCACTACTCCAGAGCAGACCTCTGCCATTCACTTCTATAACAACCCTTTAAATATTGCTTCACTTTCACAAGTTATATAAAGTGTCAATCTAAAGAAGCCGCCTTCAATTTCAGGAATCCAATCCAGAAAGTTACGAACAAATTACCACGACCAATAAGCAGAGAAAGCGAAGAAATGAATGAAACGAGAGAGAAGTGAATAGAAAACAGAAATCAATTTGCCAAGACAAGAAGACCCCTTACACGCGACGTATCTAATAAATAAAATCTAGTACAGTATTTGATTCGTGTGACTCGACGTGGCACTATTTTAGACTTTTTAAACAAAATAAATATCTTTAAAATATTATTTTCTATATCTATTAAATTTTAATTTATCTTACAAAAATAACATAAAATGTTTAATACCATAATATTACTAGGATCATAATCCTTAAATTATAATTAGGATAAATAGTTCTACCTAGCTTCTATATGTAATTGATAATCTCACAATTGTAGTATAAAATTGATCCTAGTTTTAACTACTACCATCAATTAAATACAGATAAATTGAAAGGAAGAGGTCATTAATTAATATTATTAATATTAATTGATGTTGTTTGTTCTGACAAACGGTTCTTGTGGTACCACTGCATTAGGTTGTTTGTACGTAGATAGAATGTATTAGGCAGTGACACATGATTACTATGAAGAATTCATGTTTTAAGTGCATGCCCGCCTAAACCAAGGAATTTGTGCCGCATGTGTCCCCTAACAATTACACTTATCGTTTCAAATGTAACACGTGTACTTGAAAGCCTACTAAAAAAGCAGTCTAAGCATAAGCCAACACGAAATGTGGCATGATGCTTTCCGACACGTTACTGAATTTTCAAAGACTAGTGTGTAGTGTTGTCAGCCTCACTTTGTTATGACCTAACCTTTTATCAAATGTTAATTTGATTAATAAAGTAAAGTAAGTTAAATTTTCATTTACATCACAATATTGAAATCGTATTTTACTTGTTTTATTTTTTATTATTACGATGCATGGTTGAACAAATATCGCGAGAAAGCACCTTTAGAACCTTGTTTCATTTTTTTTATTTTTCAGACGAACTAGCAGAAAGAGTAAGGAGTATAAAAATGAAAGAAGGAAATTTCTTTAGAGAAAACGTATCACATTTTGGAAATAAGAGACACGTGTATGCGTAAGAAATGAGTAATTGAAGTCTTTTGGTCCTCTTTCTGTAAAGATAGCAGGTTGCGACGTTGACGGGTGGGACGAGCTGTCTCCTTGACACTCGCGCTCGCCAAATTTGAAGATACTCCCAACATTTTTGAAGGTTTCTTACCTTTTTTTCTCGAGGATATAGATTTTGGGTTCATCAAGATATATGAAAAGAAATTATAATAATTTTTTAATCTTAAAATTGTATGGTTATTAGCTCACTTCGTTAATCTACACTCATCTTTGAAAATTTAAACCATTACTATATTAATTGTATATACTATATTAGTTTACTAAGTATTACTTATATATTTTGTAAAATATCTAACTGAGAAAGTGTTATTGTTCCACGGACTTTAGTGCAACAAACCCGAAATTTGCTCTGCTGAAACAACGCAAAACCGTCCACGTATCCATTATTCCTGCTGGCGAGCAATTCCGCTCTTTCTTTTCTGCTGATCAGTATGAAGTTGCATTTTGATAGTGACACCCCATCCGATATATTGCCACGTTTCTCATTCCGACAATCCACTGTCGATTCAGCATCAGTTCTTTCTCTCATATTATTAATTTTTCACAACTTTACTACTATAGTAATTGTAATGACCCCTTTCGTTCAGTTACAGCAACCCCTGAATTCCAAGATAATAGTACTGCTAGTTGTTTGACTAAAAGATATTAAAATTTTTTTGATTAAATTAATTAGTGAAAATCAAGAGGTAAATTTCAGTTAAATATAATAAAATTTAGATTAAATGATGTAAGAAATGAATAAGATGACAATGGTTCCTAGTATGATGAAATCAAATGATTAAGCGCGAATATGATAACTTTAAATGTAGAAAAATATTATAATGAATGCGATTAGCCAAGATAAAAGGTGATGTATGGATCTCATAACTGTAGTAAGTAAAGTTGTCTTTTTTGTATTCACTTTCCCCCTCTACAAAAATGTTACTGCAGACGTCGTATGTTCGCTAACCACTATCGGTCGTCATTATAATGACAAAGGGACGCTACATCGTAAGGACCTCGTTCATCGTCGTACTCAGTAGTGGCCATGGTCGTCCAAATTTGGACCTATACAGTTAGTCCCTTCGCTTGTCGAGGTTGCGGCCCGGTGCGTCCTTGATAAGCGGACATCGCCTATACCTGTGGAGAAATTTGGCTTGCGAATCGTGACGGTTTGGCCAACAACGGAAGAGTAGTGCGCTTCACAATACCCTGGGTGGTGTGTCCTATTGGAAAATGACGTCACTTCCACATGCGTCATCATTACGCGACTTCCCAAGACAGAGACTGATGGTTTGTCGCTTCGGTTTTGGTGCCATTGGCAGCCTTCCGCTTCGATTCTGGCGCTATCCAACTCTATAAATAGGTGAAGAGTTTGTTTTTTCAAAATCTCTTGGCCATTTCTTCTTTGGTTATTCCTTCTTATATCTTCAGCTTTTGCTTTTGCGATTTCTTTACTTCCTCTCTTCCGTTCACCGTTCTTGACTTTTCTTTTTTTTGTTTCATTAACACATCTTTTGCCATAGACATGCCTTGAACACATCGGTCACGTGAGGGTGTTTCTGACGCCACCCGTTATCTATGGCGCTTTCTTCTGGTGGTGAGGACATAACGGTGGAGGAAGGGGACGGTTTTCCCACTGTGGATGAGTTACTGCTGAGACACCCCATGTCTCGAAATTGAGCAGGCCCATATAGATGCCCTCCGTACTAAGTACAACATTCCCCCTCATGTCAAGATGGTTCCGGCGGGGAGGGACTTCGTGGAGGTCCATAGACCAGGGTATTGTGCTTTTTATGAATACCCCTTTGTGATAGGTCACTCCTTCCCCCTTCTCCCGTTAGCAGAAGAATTCTGTCGATTTTATCAGGTTTGCCCGGCGCAGCTTTCTCCATACACGTGCAAAATAATTTTGGTTTTGACAAAATACGCAGAGTTGGCGGGGTGCGAAGTTAACATTCACCACCTCTTGCACTTGTTTTCCCCAAGTTTTCACAGGGGTACTATGGTACATTTGATGCACCGTGGGACCAAAGGGCTGGTGGTCAGAACTGACGACTGGGTGAGTCGTAAATTTTGGCATAAGTATTTCTTTGTCAGAACTGAACACATTATGTCGGACCCCGCTGGATTCCCTGAGCGGTGGAATGATAATTGTAGGTGTCGTAACCTGTTTACTCTCTCTTTTTTTGTTCAACTTAGTATTTATTTGTGGCTTTCTTTTGCAGCTGTGGGGCGTACCCAGTCCCATCGTCGGTATAAGGGACTGGGTAGCCCGTTTACTGCTTCACGTAGTGGAGACTCGAGACTGGACCACTTTTGTGAAACGTTTTGGGCCGAAGGTCTCATCTGGTAAGTGTTTTACTCTGTACCGCTCTTCGGCTGTTTGCCATTGTCTATTGATACGACTCTTTGCGATGATAGGTCGTGGAGCTTCTAGGAGGGAGCCCTAGTCCCTATATTTCGCCAGGCTATCGCCTCGATGGGAATGCAATTTAATTTGGAGGAGTCCGTCCGAGAGGGTCGTGCTCAGCCGGTACAGGTGAGAGACTACTCTCGGGATATGGTTGTAAGGGAAGAGATCTCCTCTTTTCCGGTCTATCACCTCGTGGATGAGTCCTCTAATGGGGACGAACCTTTGTTAAGAAAAAAAGAGGAAGGTAGAGCTCGAGAAAGGCGTGGCCGTTGATACTGGTAAGAGTGGGACGAGTGCGTCGGAGATGGCACTTGTGCCTGCGTTTATGGCGGACGCCATCTTGGCGGGGTGGTCTCCCCAAACAAAAGGAGTATACCAAGGAAGGGGGTCTTTGTGCTCCGCTGAGGGTGGCTCATCATCTACTGTCAGAGGGGGCTTACGCTCCGAGGGCGACGACTCGGGTTCGAACGTCGACCTAGGGGACGTTCGCGAATATTTAGAGCTTCACACTCGCGTAGAGGTCAGAACGGAGGGTTCTGATCGTCACATAGTCGTCCCTGGGGACTACGGCTTATTGTCGAACTGTGATCAGGTGGCGTCCGTTTTTCCCCTTTATGTGTTGCTCTTGAGAGCGAGGCACTTAGAGCGACGAGTGATGCAGAGTTGTCACGGAGCGTTTCCGGCATGGCTCTACGGGTAAGTGCCTCTCTTTTCTTTTCGTCGTTGGATCTGTTTTACTATTCGTGGCCCATCTTTTTGTTTTAACTTTGTTTTTCATACTAGACCCTCATCATGGAGATCGAGCGTGAGCGTCGGGAAAGGAGGAGGACGACCGTTTATGGGAAGATGTCCTCTAAGTATCAAGAATACCATACCAAGCATCGTGCGATGGCCGGCATCTTCACTCAGGATCGCAACTTTCAGTTGTTCAGCGATGGGATTAAGCAGAGGGTGGATCAATTGGCGCGTAAGGTCAAAGAATTGAAAGAGCAAGACGAGGACCTTATGAAGGCCATTGCCCATTATAGTGAGCTTGAGGCGGCCCTTAAGGTCAGGGAAGATGAGCTTGAGCTAAATAAGGGAGTGAGGGCCAAAAATATCACGCCCCGAACCTGGGGGGTGTGTGGCTGGCACCCGGTGCCATAGCGGCCCGAGCGAACCACTCTGTAACTCATTCATTCCTTTTTATAACTATCATGGGCTAGCATGGTTACAACTTGTAATGTAAAATTGTAAGTGGACAAATGTTATATCAATGAACGATCGTTCATAAAACATGAATACATATGGGCCGTCAAGGCCTCTGACATATTGTACATAGTAACCATGTGTCTACAAAGCCTCTAAGATTATTTGACATAAAATGGGATAGAGTACCGGCCTACCCATAAGTCTGTAGCAAAACTCTGACATGTGCCTCATAGACTCGGTTGATTATCTATACCTGCAGGCATGAATGCAGCGTCCCCAACAAAAAGACGTCAGTACGAATAAAGTACTGAGTATGTAAGACATGTAAATAAGTATATAAAGGACATAGAAGAAAACGTGGAGTAAATGACTCAGCCTGTAAATCTGGATGGCTCTGTAAATCAAAATCATGAAATATCTTTAATATATGTAGATTGTAAACTTACAGGGTCTCATAATAATAATGTCTTAAACCCTCTATAACCTCCTAATAGACATAATCCCTTCGAACTCATGTGGATTTACTACGGCACATCCTTATGCTAAGATATGAGATGTCACATCCTTCCCCCCTTTAGAAATATTCGTCCTAGAATGTTAACTCTTTGAGACTTTCAAAACACTCACTAGGGTCTCCTCTATATACTAAAAAACCAAACCTCTATCTGAGCTCTGGACTATTTACAACCTTGTTTACTTGAGTACCTTGTATCTTCTTCACCTTTACATTACTTACCTTTCAATATTGCATAGTATCTTCTATTTTGTTTTCATAACTTCCCTTCCACATTACGTAGTGGCCCGAGCGAACCACTTTATAACTCATTCATTCCTTTTTATAACTATCATGGGCTAGCATGGCCACAACTCGTAATGTAAAATTGTAAATGGGCAAATGTTATATCAATGAACCATCGTTCAAAAAACATAAATACATATGGGTCGTCAAGGCCTCTGACATACTGTACATAGTAACCCTGTGTCTACAAAGTCTCTAAGATTATGTGACGACCCAAAGAGTCATCACCTATTTTCTTACCCATTCCGTGCTTCCGAGGCCTTAGAAACCTCATTTTTAGTCGCCTCGATTTGTGTGCACAGTCTAGGCGCGTAGCCGGAAAGCTTAAATATGAAATTCTGTGAAAAATGCTAAATTTTGGTGTTAAAATGAATAAATTTGACTCCGATCAATATTTTGGGTAATCGGACCCGTGATTTGATGGCCCCGGAGGGTCCGTAGGAAAATATGGGACTTGGGCGTATGCCCGGAATCCAATTCCGAGGTCCCAAGCCTGAGAAATAAATTTTTGAGTAAAATTGTTTTTCTGAAATTATTAAGGAAAATTGAAATGAAAAATTGATTAGCACGTGTTGGTATCGGGCCCGTATTTTGGTTCCGGCGCCCGGTGCAGGTCTTATATGTGATTTAAGATATTTTTGTAAAGTTTGGTTGAAATCGGACTTCGTTTGACATGTTTCGGAGTTAAAACTCTAAATTTGAAAGTTTATGAAGTTTGAAGAAAAACTAGTGATTTTGAGGTTTGATTCATTGTTTTTGATGTTATTTTGGCGATTTGATCACACAGTTAAGTTCGTAGAATGTTGTTGAGTTAGTACATGTATTTGTCTAGGAACCCCGAGGGCTCGGGAGTGTTTCGGAGTGGTTTCAAACTTAGAAAAAATTGCAGATTTGCTTCAGCTGTTGCAGACCCAGTTTCTTCTACGCGTTCGCATTGTTCCTCTCGCGTTCGCGATTCTCTAATTTTTCCTCCTTCGCGTTCGCGTCCCTGCACTCGCGTTCGCGTAGGGTTATTTGACTCTGAGG
Source organism: Nicotiana tabacum (assembly GCF_000715075.1). NCBI lineage: Eukaryota > Viridiplantae > Streptophyta > Magnoliopsida > Solanales > Solanaceae > Nicotiana > Nicotiana tabacum. The sequence continues at coordinate 109,470,006 of NC_134087.1, read as the reverse complement.
GCTGAGTCTCCTTTTCTTCATCGCGTTCACGTAAGCCTACTCGCGTTCGCATAGCTTTGCAGGATTTCCTCTTCGCGTTCGCGTGCCTCTATCCGCGTTCGCATAGACCAATTTCAGGCCTCACCATTTTACTCTCCGCATTCGCGTGCCTCCTTCCGCGAACGCGAGGGTCTGTTAAGCCCTACCCTTAGAGAACGCGACCAGCCTGTCGCGAACGCGAAGGGCAATTTCGCCTAGTTATATTTTTAATTTTCAGAAATAGTAGCTGCGGGATTTCATTAAGTTTTCACGAACTCCTTCTTCTCCAAGGTACTTAGGCGTCCATTGAAGCTATCCTTCACCAAAGACTTCATGGGTTAGTAATCCTTGCTTGTTTCCTTCCATTTTCTTCAACATCTCATGAATTCCTAAGCCTAAAACATGTAATTTAGGGTAGAAAATTGGGGATTTGGGTAGAGTTAGGGCTTTTTGATTTTTTCTTGATTTAGACCTCGTTTTGGGATCAAATTTGAAAATAAATTATATATTCGGGCTCGTGGGTGAATGAGAGATATGAATATGGTCCGAACCTCGCGTTCTGACCAAGCGGGCCCGAGGTCGATTTTTGGAATTTTGGGAAGAAAGCTTGGAAATCTATAATTAGGCATTGGGTTTGATTTGTTTAAACATATATTGATATTATGAAGTCATTATTGTATATATTTGATTGAGTTGGAGCCGAATTCGAGAGGGAAAGCGGTTGTTGTGGATTGATTTAGCCGTGGAAGTTTGAGTAAGTGTTTGGTCTAACCTTAGCTTGAGGGAAGTTGAGTCTTATTTGCTACTTGCTAATTGTCGAGTTCGATGTATAGGCATGGTGACGAATATCTATACATTGGAGTCTAGCATGACCGTGAGTCTTTATATTGCGAATATTCTTATTTTGTTGTAACTTCCATGCTTAATTGATGATTTTTATATGTTGTAAAGGGCATGTGAAAGGTATTGTGATCTTTAAACTTCGAGGAGCATTGTCTCGAGTTGTAATACAAATTGTGAAGGAATATAAGATAAATGGACCCTTTGGAGCATTGGCTCAAGTGGTAAAGTGAATTATAAAGTAAGAAATGAAAGAAAGAGAAAGAGTTACTGATTTATTCCCTTGCCGGGATGTTTTGTTGTTTTGTTGATCTTCTCCCTTGCCGGGATATTGAATTTATTGATATTGTTCCCTTGCCGGGATGTTTTGTTGTTTTGTTGATCTTCTCCCTTGCCGGGATATTGAATTTATTGATATTGTTCCCTTGCCGGGATTTAACTGTTTAATTGTATTCCTTTGTCGGAATTTCTATCATTATTTGTTTACTTCCTTGTCCCTTATTTGTGATTGTTGTTTGGGCGAGGAAAAGTGATAAAGCACGAAGGGTGATGCCGTGTCATATGATGTACCATTCCGTCCTGATATTCATTGACTATATTGTGAGGAAAAAGAGTAAAAGCACGAAGGGTGATGCCGTGCATATGATTATTGACATGATTGATTTGGTGAGGACGAGAGTAAAAGCACGAAGGGTGATACCGTGCAAGTTTGTGATTCTTTTTGATTCTTGTTGGTATTCTGGTTTCGTTGCTTCTTTCTTTATTTGAGGTTCCCTATTTGAAACTGTTATCTCCCCACATCATGTTTCCCTTTCCTTTATTGACTGGTTACTTGCGTATCCCTGCTTTACTTTCCACTGTATATTATATATTTGAACTGCACAAGTTTATTTGGTAGTCTGGTCCTAGCCTCGTCACTACTTCGCCGAGGTTAGGCTGGGCACTTACCAGCACATGGGGCCGGTTGTGCTGATACTACACGCTACACTATATTTGCACAGATCCAGGTTTTTGGACAGCAGCAGCAGTAGCGCGGGAGCCAGCCTTCAGTCCAGCGAGACACCGAGGTAGCCTTGCAGGCGTCCGCAGGCCCGGCGTTTCCTCTATCTTTATTTCAGTCTGTTATCTCTTTGTACTCGAGACAAACAATTTATGTTTTCTTTCAAACGGCTGTATTTATCACTCTTAGTAGTTCGTGAGTATGTGACACCAGTTCTTGGGTAGAGAGATATGTTATTTCCGCGTTTTGTTCAGTTTCTCTTAAATTTAAGTCTTTCTCTTAATTATTAAATTTCATTGTTTTCATGTTGTTGTTAATATTTGTTAAAAGAAGTAAACTGTTAAATGAAAAGGTAATTAGGGGTTGGCTTGCCTAGCACTCAATAGTAGGCGCCATCACTACTCCCGAGGGTGGAAAATCCAGGTCGTGACAAGTTGGTATTAGAGCTCTAGGTTACATAGGTCTCACAACTCACGGACAAGCTTAGTAGAGTCTGAGGGATCGGTACGAAAACGTCTGTATTTATCCCCTAGAGGCCACAGAGTTAGGAAAATTTCACATTTGTTCCTTCTTGTCGTACGGATTGGTTCCTCAAATGCTAATTGAATTTCTACTATGTTCTTTAGCAGATGGCGAGAACACGCGCTTCCTCATCTACCGCTCATCAGCCCGAGCCCCCAGCAGCAGCTCCTACTAGGGGCAGAGGCCGAGGCCGTGTTAGAGGCCGAGGTAGGGGTAGAGCTCAGCCCCACGCAACAGCACCAGTGGCGGAGCCTCAGGTTGATTTTGAGGAGGAGTTTCCAGCCTCAGCAGTTCCGGTGGGCCCAGCTTAGGTCCCAGAGGGGTTCATTGCCACCCCAGTTCTTCAGGACGCTCTGGTCCGATTGGTAGGCCTCATGGAGAGTGTCACCCGAGCACCAGCCACTTCTCAGGCTGGAGGAGAGGCTCACACTTCTGTTACGCGCACTCTAGAGCAGGTAGCTCCCCAGGTTTAGATTCCAGCAGTTCAACCAGTTGTGGCGGTTTAGCCGGGTGTAGTAGCTTAGACCGACGATGGAGCAGCTATGTCCGCCGATGCTTTGTGGAGGCTAGATAGGTTCACCAAGCTCTTCACTTCTACATTCAGCGGTGCATCTACTGAGGATCCCCAAGATTATCTGGATAGTTGTCACGAGGTTCTTTTGAACATGGGGATCATTGAGACCAATGGAGTTGATTTTGCTAACTTTTGGCTGTCTGGATCCGCCAAGACTTGGTGGAGGGATTATTGCTTAGCTAGACTAGCCGGTTCGCCTTCTTTGACATGGGAGCAGTTTTCAGTGTTGTTTCTAGAGAAGTTTCTTCCCCTGACTCAGCGAGAGGCCTTTCGAAGGCAGTTTGAGCGCCTTCAGCAGGGTTCCATGACGGTCACTCAGTATGAGACCAGGTTTATTGATCTAGCCCGCCATGCTCTTGTCATACTTCCCACCGAGAGAGAGAGAGGGCGATGAGGTTTATTGATGGTCTTATTCAACCGATTCGTCTTAAGATGGCCAAGGAGGCCGGGAGTGAGATCACATTTCAGGAGGTGGCCAATGTGGTCCGCAGAGTTGAGATGGTTCTGTCATAGGGAGGTGGTCATGGGTCGGATAAGAGGCCCCATCATTCAGGCAGATTCAGTGGTACCTCGTCTGGAGGTAGAGATTCATATGGTAGAGGCCATCCTCCTAGGCCCTTTCAGTCAGCTCTCCAGGTCTCCCATGGCACTTCAGGTGGTCGTGGTTATCAGACGCATTATTCTGATCAGCAGCCTTACAATGCACTACTAGCTCCCATCAGTGCATCGCCGCTTCAGAGTTTCCGAGGTGGTCATTCAAGTCGATAGGGCTAGCAGCTTCAGTAGTTGAGGGCTTGTTACACTTGTGGTCATCCTGGTCACATTGCCAGGTTTTGCCCTCGAGCACTAGGTAGCTCTCAACATCAGGGTTCTCGTGCTATGGTACAGGCACCAGGTGTTCCACAGCCTGCCCAGCCAGTTAGAGGTGGGGGTAGAGGTGCTAGAGGTGGAGGTAGAGGTCCTAGAGGTGGAGCTCAGGCCACCAGAGGTGGAGGCCAGCCAGCAGCAGGCCATCCCAGAGAGGTAGTTCAGGGTAGTGGGGCACATCCCCGATGGTACGCCCTTCTAGCTAGACCCGAGGCTGAGGCTTCAGATGCAGTCATTACAGGTACTATTCTAGTTTGTGATAGAGATGCTTCAGTTCTATTTGATCTAGGGTCTACGTATTCGTATGTGTCCTCTTATTTTGCACCGTACTTGGTCATGCCTAGTGATCCACTGAGTATTCCTGTTTATGTGTCTACACCGGTGGGTGATTCTATTGTGGTCGATCGAGTTCATCGTTCCTGTATTGTGGTGATTGGGAGTCTTGAGACCCGTGTTGATTTGTTTCTGTTAGACATGGTCGACTTCGATGCTATATTGGGGATGGACTGGTTATCCCCGTACCATGCCATCTTGGACTGTCATGCCAAGACTATGACCTTAGCCTTACTGAATTTGCCCCATTTAGAGTGGAGAGGGACTCCTCGTTATTCTACCCGCAGTTTTATTTCGTATGTGAAGGCTCGGCGTATGATCGAGAAGGGGTGTTTGGCTTATTTGGCTTATGTTCGTGATTCCAGTGCTGAGGTCCCCTCTATTAATTCTATGCTTGTGGTTCGCGAGTTTCCTGAGGTTTTTCCTTCAGACCTGCCAGGTATGCCACCTGACAGGGATATTGACTTCTGTATTGATTTGGCTCCGGGCACTCAGCCCATTTCTATTCCGCCGTATCGCATGGCCCCGCCAGAGTTGAAAGAGTTAAAGGAGTAGTTGCAGGATTTGTTTGACAAGGGTTTCATTAGACCCAACATTTCTCCTTGGGGTGAGTCGGTGTTGTTTGTGAAGAAAAAGGATGGTTCGATGAGAATGTGCATTGATTACCAGCAATTGAACAAGGTTACAATCAAGAATAAGTATCCACTCCAGAGGATTGATGATTTGTTCGATCAGCTTCAGGGTGCTAAGGTATTTTTAAAGATAGAATTGAGATCTGGCTACCATCAGTTGAGGATTAGGGCATCTGATGTCCCTAAGACAACTTTTTGCACTCGGTATAGGCATTACGAGTTCTTGGTCATGTCATTTGGGTTGACAAATGCCCCAACAGCTTTTATGGATTTGATGAACCGAGTGCTCAGGCCTTATTTGGACTCGTTCATGATAGTTTTCATTGATGATATATTGATATACTCCCGCAGCCAGGAGGAGCACGAGCAGCATCTCAGAGTGGTTCTTTAGACTCTGAAGGATGGTCAGCTATATGCAAAATTCTCGAAGTGTGAGTTCTGGCTGAGTTCAGTTGCATTCCTGGGTCATGTCGTATCAGCAACGGGTATTCGGGTTGATCCAAAGGAGATTGAGGTAGTCAAGAACTGGCCTAGACCAGCATCCTCTACAGAGATTCGAAGTTTCTTGGGATTGGCAGGCTACTATTGTCGGTTCGTGGAGGGGTTTTCATCTATTGCAGCCCCGATGACCAGGTTGACTCATAAGGGGCCCAGTTTGGGTGGTTGGATGAGTGCGAGGCGAGCTTTTAGAAGCTCAAGACAGCTCTGACTACGGCACCGGTGCTGGTTTTGCCCACAGGTTCAGGGCCTTATACAGTTTATTGTGATGCATCTCGTATCGGGCTTGGTGCAATGTTAATGCAGGATGGCAAGGTCATTACCTATGCTTCGCGAAAGTTGAAGATTCACGAGAAGAACTATCCGGTTCATAATTTGGAGTTAGCAGCCATTGTGCATGCGTTGAAGATTTGGAGGCATTATCTATATGGCGTGTCGTGTGAGGTGTTCACGGATCATGAGAGTCTTCAGTATTTGTTCGAGCAAAAGGAGTTGAATTTGAGGTAGAGGATGTGGTTGGAGTTGTTTAAAGATTATGATATCACTATCTTATATCACCCGGGAAAGGCCAATGTGGTGGCTGATGCTTTGAGTAGGAAGTCAGCCAGTATGGGCAGTCTTGCTTATATTCCGGTCAGTCAGAGGCCGCTTGCTTTGGACATTCAGGCTTTGGCCAATCGATTTGTGAGGTTGGATATTTCTGAGCCTAGTCAGATATTAGCTTGCACGGTCGCTAGTTCTTCATTATTGGAGCGTATCCGTGATCGGCAGTTTAATGATCCACATTTATGTGTCCTTAGAGACACGGTGCAGCGAGGAGGTGCCAAGAAGGTCACATTAGATGCTGATGGAGTTTTGAGATTACAGGGGCAAGTTTGCGGGCCTAATATTGATGGGCTTCGAGAGTTGATTTAGAGGAATCCTATAGTTCCCGGTACTCTATTCATCCGGGCACCGCAAAGATGTATCAAGACTTGCGGCAGCATTATCGGTGGAGAAGAATGAAGAAGGATATCGTTGCATATGTGGCTCGATGTTTGAATTGTCAACAGGTTAAGTGCGAGCATCAGAGGCCTGGTGGTTTGTTCTAGAAGATTGAGATTCCTGAGTGGAAGTGGGAGCGTATCACTATGGATTTCGTTGTTGGACTCCCACAGACTCAGAGGAAGTTCGATGCAGTGTGGGTTATTGTTGATAGGCTGACCAAGTCAGCACATTTCATTCCTGTGGCAGTCTCCTATTCTTCGGAGAAGTTAGCTGAGATCTATATCCGGGAGATTGTTCGTCTTTATGGTGTGCCCATGTCTATCATTTCGGATCGAGGTACGCAGTTTACCTCGCATTTTTGGAGAACAGTTCAGCGAGAGTTGGGTACCCAGGTTGAGTTGAGTATAGCATTTCATCTTCAGACGGACGGGCAGTACGAGCGAACTATTCAGATATTGGAGGATATGTTCTGAGCTTGTGTTATTGACTTTGGAGGCTTGTGGGATCAGTTTTTGCCTTTAGCAAAGTTTTCCAATAACAACAGTTACCAGTCGAGTATTCAGATGGCTCCTTATGAGGCTTTATATGGTAGGCGGTGTCGGTCTCCGGTTGGATGGTTTGAGCCAGGAGAGGCTCGGTTGTTGGGTACAGATCTGGTTCAGGAGGCCTTAGACAAGGTCAGGATTATTCAGGATAGGCTTCGTACAGCTCAGTCTAGGCAAAGAAGTTATGTAGACTGCAAGGTTCGAGATGTGGCTTTTATGGTTGGTGAGCGGGTATTGCTCCGAGTGTCACCTATGAAGGGCGTGATGAGATTTGGGAAGAAGGGAAAACTTAGCCCTATGTTCATTGGCCCGTTTGAGATTCTTGATCGAGTGGGAGAGGTGGCTTATAGACTTGCATTGCCGCCTAAATTATCGGTCGTGCATCCAGTTTTTCATGTGTCCATGCTTTGGAGGTATCACGGCGATCCAGCCCACGTGTTAGATTTCAACTGTAAACCCCATATTTTCGCACATGAAAATATGCCATAAATAAATTAATGAGAACCTGGAAATGAGATGTCACGTCCCGTTGTATTACATTACGGTGATGTCACATTTTGCAGTATTAAGTTACAACGATATTGCACCCTGAAGTATTGTACGTTAAAATTTTGTTTTCAGTTAACCGATGTAAGACTCGGGGATGAGATCATCTTGACGTTAACGTACTTACGCTATTTATATCAAGCAATAAATAAGTGTTATGAAGAATAAGAGGGTACACGGATTAAAGAAAACGAGTTTCATTGAAAGTAGTCAATTTGGAATAAAATACGGGTCGAACGATAATGCCCGATAATTATGAACTAGTACCATGCAAGGTACCATATGACCACGGTAATATATATATAAAAAAATATATATGAAATATTTTAAAAATAAATAGAACTTTAAGTAATTTGTGGTAATTTTTAAATTATGCGAGTAATTGATTAATTACCGAGTAACAGGACATTACCCGGTTAAATAATAAGTGGATAAGCAAATTAATAAACTAACCCCCAAACGTGGCAAGAAGCCACAAATCTTAGGAATGACTAAGCATAGGTGGCTATCTAGGACTAATTTAATAATGACTTAAAAGACTAAGTCTTTCTTTAGTAAAATCTCATCCAAAACCTGTTCTTAGCCTCATTTAAGTGTCTTGGCTTCATTTTCATTGTTTTGGCAATATAATCAAGAACATTTGAAGCAGAACAAATTTCAAATTCAACCAAACTTCAGAAACGTTCCTCTCACGATTTCAAGGAAAACCAAAAACGTGATTTCGTTCCAAAACTTTTGGGAAACCAGAAACAATTTTTGTCCGTGAATTTCTAAGGAGCAGGGGCCAATTTCATTTAATCAATGAATGTTTTCCAACGAAATATTATACGGAGTTTTTCCTACTCCAGGTATGTTAAGGTTATCCCTTCTTTCTTTTGGCACGATCCATATGATATGAACGAAACGTGCAAATGCACAAATTCCACAAGTGACTCTACTCATAGAAGTAATAGAAATATCTATGTTCTTTAATTCCCATATGTCATAATATTTTATCATCTGTTCATGGGTCTCAGAAAAATACGAAAGTTGAAAAGATGTTACTTTATGATATTGCTCAAGAGACAAAGTGGTCTTATGACCTTCCGAATGATTTTATTGACGTACTTTTCATGCATTGCATTCATGTGCATTGACCCATGACCAGATGACATTATATACGCGTATATATGTAAATATATGTATATGGAATGGGAAAAGGTTACAGCGTTATATACGCACCACCACCTGATCAGCTGGTATATGATGATGATGTTGCCCACAGTGGCTGAAATATGATTCAAACGACGTTATATATGCATATATATGTATGCACTCAAACGGCGTTATACACGCGTATATATGTATGTATATATATGTATATGGGATATGGGAAAGGTTATGGCGTTATATACGCACCACCACCTGATCAGCTGGTATACGATGATGATTTTGCCCACAGTGGCCGATATGATATGATGGGATGCCCTCAGAGGCTGATGATATTATGAAACATGTACCTATGCACGACATGACATTCATACGCATATGCATGACGTTAAAAGTAATTTATGATTTACAAAGTTATTCAGACTTACAGGTTGAGTCATGTACTCTATATGTATTCCATATCTCTCATGTATTTATTTATGTGCCTTACATACTCAGTACATTATTCGTACTGATGTCTCTTTTGACTGGGAACGCTGCGTTTCATGCCCGCAGGTCCCGATAGACAGGTCGAGAGCCCTCCAAGTAGGCTATCAGCTCAGCGGAAGATGTTGGTGCGCTCCATTTGCTTCGGAGTTGCTCGTTTGGTTAGTATGATTTAGACGTGTATTGTTTGGTATGGCGGGACTCTGTCCCAACCTTTATGACATTTATGTATTCTTAGAGGCTTGTAGATATATGTCGTGTACATAAAAGATTGTACGGCCTTGTCGGCCTATATTTTGAGTTTATAAAGGATCATGTTGGTCTATTAGGCCCGTATGCATGTGTATATGATGATATATTAAGAAAGATACGTTACGTTGGTACTCGGTTGAGTAAGGTACCAGGTACCCGTCCCGGCCCATCGGTTTGGGTCGTGACAAAAGTGGTATCAGAGCAGTTCTGTCCTAGGGAGTCTATAAGCCGTGTCTAGTAGAATCTTGTTTATGGGTGTGTTGTGCACCACACTTATAAGCAGGAGGCTACAAGACATTTAGGACTGTCACTCTTTCTTCTTACTCTAGATCGTGTGATAGAGCTCAGTTATAAGAACTCAATTTCCTAAAACTTGATCTTAGTCATAATACGATGATGCCTACATGTAGAAAGATGGTTGGCAAGGGATTGAATGCGGTTGTGAAAGAGTTGAGTCAGAAGAACTCGGCGAACTTTTGGAAAATGAGTCTTAAGGAAAGAATATCTGTCCATATTTATGGTGAAAGACAATGAGAGATTCAGAAGATAAATACAAGTTTCAACGAGGAAAAGAAGTAAGGTGAAGAAGGGTACGAGGTACCCAGTTAATAAAAATTATCTTTATTTACCATTCATGAAGAGAGATATAAGCATTTTGAGTTACCTTCAACAGTAACAGAGGTATGTATAATTGGCCACACCGATCTAAGTTATGCTCTATGGAAACTAACAAATATGGTGTAAGAGAATTACATAAATAGCACGATTCGGCTGGGGTTAGAGTAACCCAAAATGATGGATGGATTGTTTGCTTCAGTTGACATTTCTGAAGAATATTACAATTAGATGCGAATCCTAGGATGATTGAAAAAAAATTCCGAAGATAGGCACTGGAAGCCTTGAAGGGATAAATATTACCTTAGTGTGGCTCGCGTCCTTAGTAGAGCGAGAACGTTAAACGACACGAAGAGCCACTGGATGGAGCAAAGGGGAGCTAAAAGAAAAAGTATGTGTTGTTCGAGTTTTCAGAATAAAGTGATAGGCATAAATGTTAGCGGGAAATAAGAAAAGAGTTAATGAAGCATTATGGGTAAGATATGATACATGTATGACAACAGTATATCAAAAGATGACAATATTACAGAATCTATAGTCAAGTAAAGGAAGAGATGAGAGGTAACAAGCCTTAGGACAACAAAAGCGTATAGGCCATTCAGTCACATCCTCATTTCGAGAAAAAAGTTCGCGACTCTAATGTGATTAACAGAAGGAAAAGTTAGACCCTAAAGTAATAGAAATCAGTATGGGCTGGTGAACAAGGTAAGCTAAACATGAATTGGTAATTGAGTAATTTGATAATGGTTGATATCGTGGGAATTTCAGAGATTGCGTTCCAGTAATAATAGAATGGACAATAGAAGAAGATTCATGAGAAATTCAGAGAATGGTCATTCAGGAAGACGCTTTCCTAAAGCAAGCAATGTGAGCAAAGTTAAGCTCAAGGGACTGTATGTTCCAGTTACACTAAGTGTCACCATCGCAAGTAAGGAATTTTGTTATCCTTGGTATAGAAGGATTACCGAAAGGCGAGTAAGGGTCATTGATGGTATGAAAGATGCCGAAGATGAAAAGGTAAAACATCTATAGGTAGGTTGTCGTAGCTCCAACTCTCAGTACTCCCCTAAAGGGGGGAATATGGTGTGATGTGGCGTTAAATAAGAATTAAGTGATTCTAGTAATTATGGAATGGTAAAGGAAGAATGCGATAAAAATGAGATTGCACTTATTCAAAGCCTACAGATATGCTACGATTCCAGAACATTATGCAAATACAACATCAATGAAAGGAAGTAAGGGTCCCTTCCTGAGATGTTATTGATAGATAAGGAGCCAGTGCAAGACGTAAGTTAAGACAAAGGAAATAACCTAAGAAAGATTACAAGAAACATTAATATGAGAATGGGCCAACGAGTAGTTAGTAATTGGTCCGGGAAGAGCCTAGTTATGGCTAAACAAGAGATTTAAGACGAGTCAGCAGATCGTGCAGGATAAACATAGTAAATCCCAATATAGTGAATTCAGCCTCGCAGTTATGACATTGTGATCATTGAGAAATATTTAGATAAGAGTTGGGGTAGTTAAAGGTACCATATGAGTGTTATGGAGATAAAAGCAAGTGCCACTGGGAAGTCAGTCAAAATATCATGTTCAGAAGCAACCCTACAAGCACAAGGGGGTGGAAGTAAGTAACTACGGATAATTATAGGCAAGGAAGGACATCAAAAGGTCTGTAACAAGCTCACAACTTTACGAGTGTCAAAGGTTCTCCCTAAGTACTACAATGAATCAGCTGAGAAAGTAAGGAAGGAAACTTCAAATAAAGCATAGTGACCTAAAGAGGAAAGGGTTGTGTAACAACAGTCTAACTACAAAATTGTATGCACTCCTAAAGAAAGTTGCACCTACCATGGCTAATGAGCGGGGAGTAAAAAAAACCAAAAGTAATATTCAAGAACATATGAGGTGCACAAAAATTTTGGCATGCGTGGGAACTCAGGTAAGCTAATTATGCCCGCAAAAGGGGGCAAAAAGACCAGGAAAAGTAATTGCTTACATTTGAAGAAAGCTGAAATAGAACGAAAGGAATTATTAGATTAATGATCAACCATAGAAGACTTCAGTATAAGCTAAAATAAGGAATTAGGTCCAGGTCATAGACAAAGGATTGAATCATTACAAGATTGTATCATGGTTTTCCATAGCATCTATGAAAGGTTATAGTAATAACTAAATTCCATGAGCCACAGATCAAGAAATAGCTTAAGCCTACATAAAGGCTGATCGAAAGGAAGAGGAAGCTAAAGAATCACATCACCCAAGTAAATCAAGAGTCTGATTATTGGACCTAGAAAAATTATAGAAGTTGTGCTTGAGAACATGACAGAATCACTCTTAATATCATATGTTCAAGAGAAATAATATAACAACCATAATCTATAATGGCACTGCAAGAAAGCCAGTTAGAAGAAGTACCAGCCTCATAAGAAGTCAGTACGAAGCTCACGTCGAATAGTGTATGTAGCAGAGGTGCGAGTATTATAATGGAGCTTCAAGTTATTGACGTGAATTATACCTATGTGGAGGGAAGGTCATGAAAAAGATAGAAGATACGATGCAAAATTTTAAGGTAAGTAAGATAAAGGCGAACAACCTACGAGATACTAAAAGGCAGAAGATCGTAAATAATCAATACTTCGGATAGAAGTCTATAAGCGCAAGGATTCAATATCTAGGAATGATAGCAGAAACGTCAGTAGCATATCTTCCAGCCTATGGTCTAGGTATCGAAAAGTCTGGTCATGAGAGTAAAGGATAGTTAGAGACGATGTGATGTCTCGCTTGATGTTCCAGAACAACACAAGGAAATCTATGGTGCAAGCAAGTTGAAGGAAGGCTGCTGATACAATAATAGATATGTATAGGTCCGAAGCTAAAGTATAGTAAAGCGACAAAGTTTTAACGAAACATGAGTAAGGACGAGGAAAGGCAAGTGAAAGGGTGACGAGAATGGATAAGTCTTCGGGATTGAAACCCATGAAAACAAGAAAGCTAATGGTTTCTCTAAGTTCTAGAAAGTTCAGTATAGCTTGAATGAACTCAAAGGAGTCTAAGACTAATAACATTCATAAGAGATGGAATGTTGCCTTGTTAATAGAATGAGGGTGTAATTATTATAGAAAAAAAATGACGTTTGGTCCTTCGATTGAGTAATGATTTGATGAATAAAAGAAAGGGATCTCATGAATTGGACAGAATTAAAATACCCACGGAAGGAAAAACACATTGGGATGACGTGAGATATGGTTATGAATATAGGGTATCGCCCCAGGTGGATCAATCTAATCATTTCAGATGTTCCCCGATAAAATGTGAATCCTAGCAGCAATATTACATAAAATTTTAAGTTATCAGTGGTGGATTATGGATCAAAATTAAGGTGAATCAACAATGGATGGATAAAAGTTATAAAGTTTGAAAAGAGATTAGGCCGTCATTCTTAAGATGAACAGTAATGTGAAAGTATTAGAGGACATAGATTTATACGTATGGGATAAACAATGAAAGTAACCTAGGATTTGGTAGCAGACCTCAGTAACGAGAAGTCGAGGTAAGAGTTATGGTATAATATGACCTATGTAGATGCAGTAAAGTCATACGAATGAATAATCACATCTATAAATTAAGATATAGCAATATTAGTAAGTTCGACAAAAAAAATGAAGAACTTCAGGATTGGTTAAAAAACTGGAGGAAAAAGAAGAGGAGAGTCACATAAGCACACTTACAAGGTCAGGATCGTTGAAGCTGCATGATGGGAGGTAGCAACAGTTACGAGATTGGAAGGAATTTGATCACAAGTCATGGCATGGGAAAGAGGCCTAAAGGGGGGAATACCCTGGCCTTTGGACTTATTCATAGAACAATTGGCTAGATAGCAAGAGGACTACTAAAGTATTCGCAAGAGCTAAGGGATATGAGAACGATAAACGCATCAGCCAACATTCGAGAATGAATGTTTCAAAGGGGGGAATGATGTAAAACCCCATATTTTCGCACATGAAAATACGCCATAAATAAATTAATAAGAACCTGGAAATGAGATGTCACGTCCCGTAGTATTACATTACGGTGATGTCACATTTCGCAGTATTAAGTTACAACGATATTGTACCCTGAAGTATTGTACGTTAAAGTTTTGTTTTCAGTTAACCAATGTAAAACTCGGGGATGAGATCATCTTGACGTTAACGTACTTACGCTATTTATAGCAAGCAATAAATAAGTGTTATGAAGAATAAGAGGGTACACGGATTAAAGAAAACGAGTTTCGTTGAAAGTAGTCAATTTGGAATAAAATACGGGTCGAGCGATAATGCCCGATAATTATGAACTAGTACCATGCAAGGTACCATATGACCAAGGTAATATATATATATAAAAAAAATATATGAAATATTTTAAAAATAAATAGAACTTTAAGTAATTTGTGGTAATTTTTAAATTATGCGAGTAATTGATTAATTACCGAGTAACATGACATTACCCGGTTAACTAATAAGTGGATAAACAAATTAATAAACTAACCCCCAAACGTGGCAAGAAGCCACAAATCTTGGGAATGACTAAGCAGTTATACATCTAGGTGGCTATCTAGGACTAATTTAATAATGACTTAAAAGACTAAGTCTTTCTTTAGTAAAATCTCATCCAGAACCTGTCCTTAGCCTCATTTAAGTGTCTTGGCTTCATTTTCATTGTTTTGGCAATATAATCAAGAACATTTGAAGCAGAACAAATTTCAAATTCAACCAAACTTCAGAAACGTTCCTCTCACGATTTCAAGGAAAACCAAAAACATGATTTCGTTCCAAAACTTTTGGGAAACCAGAAATAATTTTTGTCCGTGAATTTCTAAGGAACAGGGGCCAATTTCATTCAATCAATGAATGTTTTCCAACGAAATATTATACGGAGTTTTTCCTACTCCAGGTATGTTAAGGTTATCCCTTCTTTCTTTTGGCACGATCCATACGATATGAACGAAACGTGCAAATGCACAAATTCCACAAGTAACTCTACTCATAGAAGTAATAGAAATATCTATGTTCTTTAATTCCCATATGTCATAATATTTTATCATCTGTTCATGGGTCTTAGAAAAATACGAAAGTTGAAAAGATGTTACTTTATGATATTGCTCAAGAGGCAAAGTGGTCTTATGACCTTCCGAATGATTTTATTGACGTACTTTTCATGCATTGCATTCATGTGCATTGACCCATTACCAGATGGCGTTATATACGCGTATATATGTAAATATATGTATATGGAATGGGAAAAGGTTACGGCATTATATACGCACCACCACCTGATCAGCTGGTATATGATGATGATGTTGCCCACAGTGGCTGAAATATGATTCAAACGATGTTATACACGCATATATATGTATGCACTCAAACGGCATTATACACGCGTATATATGTATGTACATATATGTATATAGGATATGGGAAAGGTTATGGCGTTATATACGTACCACTACCTGATCAGCTGGTATACGATGATGATTTTGCCCACAGTGGCCGATATGATATGATGGGATGCCCTTAGAGGCTGATGATATTATGAAACATGTACCTATGCACGACATGACATTCATACGCATATGCATGACGTTAAAAGTAATTTATGATTTACAAAGTTATTCAGACTTACAGGTTGAGTCATGTACTCTATATGTCTTCCATATCTCTCATGTATTTATTTATGTGCCTTACATACTCAGTACATTATTCGTACTGACGTCCCTTTTGCCTGGGGACGTTGCGTTTCATGCCCGCGGTCCCGATAGACAGGTCGAGAGCCCTCCAAGTAGGCTATCAGCTCAGCGGAAGAAGTTGGTGCGCTCTATTTGCTTCGGAGTTGCTCGTTTGGTTAGTATGATTTAGACGTGTATTGTTTGGTATGGCGGGACTCTGTCCTGACCCTTATGACATTTATGTATTCTTAGAGGCTTGTAGACATATGTCGTGTACATAAAAGATTGTACGGCCTTGTCGGCCAATGTTTTGCGTTTATAAAGGATCATGTTGGCCTATTAGGCCCGTATGCATGTGTATATGATGATATATTAAGAAAGATACGTTATGTTGGTACTCGGTTGAGTAAGGTACCATGTACCCGTCCCGGCCCATCGGTTTGGGTCGTGACATCAGCATTGTCCAGTTGGTCAAGGACTTGTCTTATGAGGAGGAGCCGGTAGCTATTCTAGACCGACAGGTTCGTCAGTTGAGGTCCAAGAGTTTCCCTTATGTTCGTGTTCAGTGGAGAGGTCAGCCTCCTAAGGTATTGACCTAGGAGTCCGCATCCGGTATGCGGAGCCGTTATCCTCATCTATTCCCTGACTCAGGTACTTACTTCTTTTGTCCGTTCGAGGATGAACGGTTGTTTTAGAAGTGGAGAATGTGACGACCCAAAGGGTCATAACCTATTTTCTTACCCATTCCGTGCTACCGAGGCCTTAGAAACCTCATTTTTAGTCGCCTCTATTTGCGTGCGCAGTCCGAGCGCGTCAGAAAGCTTACATATGAAATTCTGTGAAAAATGCTAAATTTTAGTGTTAAAATGAATAAATTTAACTTCGGTCAACATTTTGGGTAACCGGACCCGTGATTTGATGGTCCTGAGGGTCCGTAGGAAAATATGGGACTTGGGACTATGCCCGGAATCGAATTCCGAGGTCCCAAGCCCGAGAAATGAATTTTTGAGTAAAATTGTTTTTCTGAAATTATTAAGGAAAATTGAAATGAAAAATTGATTAGAACGTGTTGGTATCGGGCCCGTATTTTGGTTCCGGCACCCGGTACAAGTCTTATATGTTATTTAAGATATTTTTGTAAAGTTTGGTTGAAATCGGACGTTGTTTGACGTGCTTCAAACTTAAAACTCTAAATTTGAAAGTTTAAGAAGTTTGAAGAAAAACTAGTGATTTTGAGGTTTGATTCGTTGTTTTTGATGTTATTTTGGAAATTTGATCGCACGATTAAGTTCATAGAATGTTGTTGAGTTAGTGCATGTGTTTGGCTTGGAGCCCCGAGGGATCGGGAGTGTTTCGGAGTGGTTTCAAACTTAGAAAAAATTGCAGATTTGCTTCAGCTGTTGCAGACCCAGTTTCTTCTACGTGTTCACATTGTTCCTCTTACGTTCGCGATGCTCTAATTTTTCCTCCTTCGCGTTCGCGTCCCTGCCCTCGAATTTGCGTAGGGTTATTTGACTCTGAGGGCTGAGTCTCCTTTTCTTCATCGCGTTCGCGTAAGCCTACTCGCGTTCGCGTAGCTTTGCAGGATTTCCTCTTCGCGTTCGCGTGCCTCTTTCCGCGTTCGCATATTCCAATTTCAGGGCCTCACCATTTTATTCTCCGCATTCGCGTGCCTCCTTCCGCGAAAGCGATGGCCTGTTAAGCCCTACCCTTCGCGAACGCGACCAGCCTGTCGCGAACGCGAAGGGCAATTTCGCCTAGTTATATTTTTAATTTTCAGAAATAGTTGCTACGGGATTTCATTAAGTTTTCACGAACTCCTTCTTCTCCAAGGTCCTTAGGCATCCATTGAAGCTATCCTTCACCAAAGACTTCGTGGGTTAGTAATCCTTGCTTGTTTCCTTCCATTTTCTTCAATATCTCATGAATTCCTAAGCCTAAAACATGTAATTTAGGGTAGAAAATCGGAAATTTGGGTAGAGTTAGGGCTTTTTGATTTTTCTTGATTTAAACCTCGTTAAGGGGTCGAATTTGAAAACAAATTATATATTCAGGCTCGTGGGTGAATGGGAGATATGAATTTGGTTTGAACCTCGCGTTCTGACCAAGCGGGTCCGAGGTCAATTTTTGAAATTTTGGGAAGAAAGCTTGGAAATCTATAATTAGGCATTGGGTTTGATTTGTTTAGCATATATTGATATTATGAAGTCATTATTATATAGATTTGATTAAGTTGGAGCCGAATTCGAGAGGAAAAGCGGTTGTTGTGGATTGATTTGGCCGTGGAAGTTTGAGGTAAGTGTTTGGTCTAACCTTAGCTTGAGGGAATAGAAGTTGAGTCTTATTTGCTACTTGCTAATTGTCGAGTGCGATGTATAGGCATGGTGATGAGTATCTATACATTGGAGTCTAGCATGACCGTGAGTCTTTATATTGCGAATATTCTTATTTTGTTGTAACTTCCATGCTTAATTGATGATTTCTATATGTTGTAAACAGCATGTGAAAGGAATTGTGATCTTTAAACTTCGAGGAGCATTGGCTGGAGTTGTAATACGAATTGTGAAGGATTATGAGATAAATGGACCCTTTGGAGCATTGGCTCAAGTGGTAAAGTGAATTATAAAGTAAGAAATGAAAGAAAGAGAAAGAGTTATTGATTTATTCCCTTGCCGGGATGTTTTGTTGTTTTGTTGATCTTCTCCCTTGCCGGGATATTGAATTTATTCATATTGTTCCCTTGTCGGGATTTAACTGTTTAATTGTATTCCTTTACCGGGATTTCTATTATTATTTGTTTACTTCCTTGTCCCTTATTTGTGATTGTTGTTTGGGCGAGGAAGAGTGATAAAGTATGAAGGGTGATGCCATGCATTGTTTGATATTGTGAGGAAAGAGTGTAAAGCACGAAGGGTGATGTCGTGCCGTACGATGTACCATTCCGTACTTATATTCATTGACTATATTGTGAGGAAAGAGAGTCAAAGCACGAAGGGTGATGTCGTGCATATGATAGCCTTGCAGGCGTCCGCAGGCCCGACGTCTCCTCTATCTTTATTTCAGTCTGTTATCTCTTTGTACGCGAGACAAACAGTTTATGTTTTCTTTCAAACATGTGTATTTAACACTCTTAGTAGTTCGTGAGTATGTGACACCAGTTCTTGGGTAGAGATATATGTTGTTTCCGCGTTTTGTTCAGTTTCTCTTAAATTTAAGTCTTTCGCTTAATTATTAAATTTCATTGTTTTCATGCTGTTGTTAAAATTTATTAAAAGAAGCAAACTGTTAAATGAAAAGGTAATTAGGGGTTGGCTTGCTTAGCTCTCAATTGTAGGCACCAACACGACTCCCGAGGGTGGAAAATCCGGGGCGTGACAGATTATTTGACATAAAATGGGACAGGATACCGGCCTACCCATAAGTCTGTAGCAAAACTCTAACATGTGACTCATAGACTCGGCTGCACTCCGAATGAGATATAGTCTTACCGATCCTTCGATGAATGTCAATCTCATCTACGATGAAGGCTCATCAAATTGATTATCTATACCTGCAGGCAAGAATGCAGCGTCCCCAACAAAAAGATGCCAGTACGAATAATTTATTGAGTATGTAAAACATGTAAATAAGTATATAAAGGACATGGAAGAAAACGTAGACTAAATGACTCAGCCTATAAATCTGGATGGCTCTGTAAATCAAAATCATGAAATATCTTTAATGTTATACATATGCATAAGTGTTATGTAATGCATAGATCTGTACGTACATAACAACATCAAGCCTCTGAGGGCATCCCATCATATCATTTCAGCCACTGTGGGCAACATCATCATCGTATACTAGCTGATCAGGTGGTGGTGCCTATATAACGCCGTAACCTTTTTTTCATATCCCATATACATATATTAACATATATACGCATATATAACGCCATCTGGTGCCACTGTGGGCAAAATCATCAATGTATACCAGCTGATCAGGTGGTGGTGCGTATATAATGCCGTAACTTTTTTCCCCCATATCCCATATACGTATATATATATATATATATATATATATATATATATATATATATATATTTCCCATATCTCATATACATATATTTACATATATACGCGTATATAACGCCATCTGGTGCCACCGTGGGCAAAATCATCAATGTATACCAGCTGATCAGGTGGTGGTGCGTATATAATACCGTAACCTTTTTTCATATCCCATATACGTGTATATATATATATATATCTGAGTCATGGGTAAATGACTATGTATAGATGAATGCAATGAATTGGATAAGAACACGTTTGAATTGAATATTTGAACAACTAGTAAAGTAAAGCAACTCAAGTGGAATAGAAAAATAAGCAACTGCAATCAAGAAATCACTCACTTTTTGGCACTCAAGAATGTTACGTATGCTCCACATACCTTCTTCATCACAGTTACAATTGGAGAATTCAGTATCATTAGCTTTAACAAAGATAATGACCAAAGAAATCAACAATCATAGAAATAACCACCTTAGCATAATTAATATTCTAACCTTATAAAGTCTCCTTTCAAACCATCAAATTGAGAAAATCTTGAATTTCTGAATATCTCAACTCAATCAACATGAAAGGCAAACAACCAAGGAGATCTCATTGGCTCACAACTCCAATAAAAAATAACAAAAAATGATCTTTAACATTCCTAGATCTAACATACCTATATTCCTCAAGATTTAGCATACCCTTTTGAGCAAAGCCTCAAAATTTTCAATCCAAAGATTATTTTTTCCTCCAATTAATTTTCTTCTTTGCACTCCAAAATCAAGAAATTATGAAGGAAAAAATTGAAAAACTAATAAAAGAGCATAAAACTCTAATCTTTACAGAAAAATAAAGAACCCCAAATTCTAGTTGATGATAAAAAAGGTGATCTTGGAATAAAATTCTTCCAAGTTCCTCCATTTTTTTTAGCACTCCAAAAAAAAAGAAATTATGAGGAGAACAAGATTAAAAACTATTAAAAGATCATAAAGCTCTAACCTTTACACAAAATAGAAAAACCCAAAATCCAGATGATGATTAACAAAAAATCTTTTTTGAAAGAAAACCACTTTCAGGTGAGCTTCAGTGCAATATATGCAACCCCTCCTCTAAAGCAAAAATCTTTATACTCAGTATCCATAAACAAAACCAAGAATTGAGTAAATTAAAAAGGCCAAAGAATAATAAAATGTGATACTACAAAATGAGTCTTTTTGACTCAATTGTAAGAGTCATAACTTGGACATGGCCTTGCTGCCACGTGGGGTGGGGTGGAAAATTAATCTTATCCATTAATTAATTAATTAATTAATTATGTAATATCCCGCTATCCGATAATTAACTAATTACCCGCATAATTAAGAATTATCTCAAATTACTTAAAATTCTACTTATTTTTAATATATTTTATGCATCCTACTATCATGGTCATATGATACCTTGTATGGTACCAGTCCATCAATATCAGGTGTTTTAGCTCGGGCCGTATTTTATCCCAAAATGATAAATTTCGGTCAACCTCATTTTCTTCAACTCGTTTACCCTCTCACCTTCACGGCTTTACTTATTACTTTTTATAAATATCATAAATACTTATAACCTAAAAAAATAGTCTTGTCATCATATTAAAGTACTATTATTACATTATTAAAATAATAAATCGTGGTACCATATAAAATCAATACATATACTATTATTTTATTAAAATATCCATGTAAAAATACATATATTTTCTCAATTTTTAATTTTATTTATCTCATATAAAGAGTACAAATTTTCGTATGCTTAATTCTTAAAATGGTAAAAAGATAACCTTCTTTTCTTGTGAAAAAATAATTTCTATCTTTACAATAAAGAAAATCTCATAAACTTTCTCATATTATATATATAATTTACCATATTCGAAAATAGTAATAATGGTAACTATTCGCAATTATACTTATAAAACTTTTATTAAAATACTTCACTTAAAAGAAAATACCACACTGACATAATATCTAACGATATCAAAGTTGTAAACTTACAGGGTCTCATAATAATAGTGTCTTAAACCCTCTATAACCTCCTAATAGACATAATCCCTTCGAACTCATGTGGATTTACTATGGCACATCCTAATGCTAAGGTACAGGATGTAGCAGAAAATGCCGACCTCCAAGCAAAGGTGGCCAATTTGAATGCCGAACTGGACACGAAGGTGGCGGAGGTCGTTGACCTTAAGAGCGAATTGAGCGCAACTACTGAGGGATTGGCCCTACGCCGAAAGGGATAGGGCAACTGTCGTCTCTGACGCAGTGACTTTAGTAGACGCCCTCCGTGTTTGTAGATTGGAGCGGGACAAGGAGGTGGAGGCGTCTGTGCTTAATGTAGGGGGACTTAAGGGGCGTAGTCAAGATTTGGAGTCAGAATTTTCTGCGTTAAATGAGCAGGTGGATTCTTTGAAAACGGAGGACGTGCGACGTCAGTTGCAGCCCTCTAGATCCCACGCTTCGGCTGATCCTGTCGTGCCTCGCCATTTGTATGAGTTGTGGGTTCATGCTGAAGCCCGTCTCGATGTGTATAAGGTTCTTTATGCTGACGGGAGGGCATCCGAGATAGAGCTTCGGGATGTGTGTGCCAAGGCCGTGCAGCTCGTGAGGTATGCGGGTATGACCCCATCACGCCTGGCCGGGATGATAGTAGTTCTGGTGATGCGGACAAACTTGCCTTCGATTCTTGGTACGAGGAGGTGTATACCACAGGGAATGATGTGGCGTAGTATTCGGTTGTATTTACTTTTGCTTTGCCATTTTTGTGAGGGCATCTTGTCACACCTCCTTTTTACCCCTGGGAGGGTATATATAAGGGAGTTTTTTCAATTAAAGTGACATAAATCGAAATGAGTTTATTTTATTCATTCTAGAGTCGCCACTTGGAATAGTTTATTTGGTGTCCCAAGTCACCAGTTTATTTTAAAATCCCAAATCGAGAAAATTCGACTTTCCTTTTGAAATCTGCGAACCAGAAATTCTAAGTAAGGAATTTTGTTAACCCGGGAGAAGGTGTTAGGCATACCCGGGTTCCGTGGTTCTAGCACGGTCGCTTAAACTATTAAAATTGGCCTAATATCCGATTTATTGCATGTTTTAACCTATTGTGCATTTTTACCTTATAACCGCTTTTATTTAATTATTGTTATATATTGCAAATCATGTCACAGGAAACGTACCCACGATCTGCAACATGTTTAATTTTTAAAGATTAAATTATGGCCGGGTCACATAAATGCAACCCCGAGTTTTAGTAATTAGGTGTCACAACTACGTCACGAGAACCGTATCCGTAGCTATGACAATTAATTAATTAACGTGCCTAAAGCAACTACAAAAGTTCAAGGCAATTTCTATACTATTTTTTATTTATATGAGGGCCATAAATTATAGGATTTTATTTGTATATGGAACACCCCAATTTATTTGATCTAAATTTGTGAGGGCCAAGTGTTATAGATTTAAAGCATGGCACACTTCAAGTTATTCTTAAAAAAAAGTTTTATATTTTAAAGGCAAACTAAAGGTGCTCTCGTTTTTTACTAATTTAAAAACTATATCACAATCAAGTCACGAGAACCGTACCCGTAGTCGTAATAATTTTAAAATCGCGCCTAAAACAAGCCACGAGTATAATGATGCTAAACAACAAAGGTAATGAACTAACAATATTGTTGCGAGACAGTTTGTTAGCCTTTTCATAGCAGAAACTCAAACTCCTACAATAAGCATGTTATCAGATGCCTATTTGAAGTGAAACAACGTTCTTTCATAGAGAAAGTTAACAATTAATTGTAGTGGAAATTGTAATGTTTCATAATAATGATAATATCCCAACTCCCAAGCATCAAATCCAAGTGTTAATGGATAAGTAATTTCTTACAAAGGTAAAAGACGGGTACATTATACATATATGTCTAAGGATCAGCTGCTTTCCAATGTCAAATTTACCACTCACGTATACTAATTTTACCTAAGAGCCGCAGTTATCTTAATTTGAGTTTACCAAGAAAGACCAACTCTTGACCCAACAACACCAAAGTTTATACAAACACACACAGGCCATTCAATGAACTAAGTGACTAAGTAATTAGAAAAGTCACATAATACTAAGCTAAATGAAAGCAAGGAAAATGAATTTCTTATCACTTCAATTCAATACATGTCGAATGATGAGTTTAAAACAGTAAGCACCTAAAGTTAATTTAAAACAAAACTTTGATTCATGAGCTTCAATTAAGTGACAACAAACTTAACGCCTCAATCATACTTTCACTTTTGATAAACGAGAAGGAACCAATAATTGAAAATTGCAAATGAGGCTATTAAGTCAGAACACCAAGGTTTGTATTTCAGTTACCTATTTTTGACAATCGAATTCACAAAACTTAGCTTATAGGCGATCCAAGTCAGAGTTGATTCGAAGAGATCCAAACACATTTTAAGACACGCAGTTAAATTATGGACACCAACAAATCTTTTCCAATAATAAATTAGGACAGCTTCAAGCAACAAATCAGTCGAAATTAAAGCAAGAAAATTAATCAATAAGTTATATATTCATGTGTAAAACTCAAAGCAGTCAAATACCAAGTCAGTGATCCCAAAATCAAATTAGATTTGTAACCTAATGTGTCTGAACCAAACAATTTCATAATCGTAAATGTTCAATCTCAGAAGTAAAACCAAACACACGTAGCGGGAAGAGGTGCAAACTGAATAAACTTAAACGGATAAGAGGAAATCAAGAATGAACCTGTTAAGTAAGCTTCCTTTATAGCAATTATAGAATCGACAAATACACTGTTTTCTCGACTCCAAAATTCCAGCGAGATTCAGTAACAGTATCGAGAAGAACTTTCAAGCCAAATCGAAATTTCGAAAGACCACTTCGGACAGAATTGACAGAGTGAAGAAAATTCAAAACTCTAGCCCCAATCTTCAACTTGAGAATTTAAACCAAACTTTCTTTCTAAAAAACAAGAACAGAAATCAAGAGAAAGAGAAAAAATGCTAGAAGAAATTTGTTTCAGCAATCTTTTTCTTTTTTTGATTTTTTCTCTTAAAAAAAACAAAACAAAGCTCGAATGAAAACTAAATTCAAGCCATATTTTTTGTGTATCTTTTTTCAGAAAAAAATGACAAAGAAGACTGAAGAAGAAAAAGGAAAAGAAAACTTGAAGTAAAGTGACGATTAAAAAACTAGAAATTGACTGAGTTTTCTGAAAATTTTCTCCGATTTTTCATCTATCCTGGCACAGAAGACTTACCTCAAACATATATAGCTCTCAAAAACTTTCGAAAATCTGCCCAAAAATCCGAAAATCCCTCAAGTTTTTGAACAATTTTGGGACAAATGGAGGGCGTGGATTGATTTACATCTATTCACAGCTTCCATTCGTCCAACAATTGTCCTTTTGTACAAAATCCGCGGTTTTGAGGGAATAATAGTATTCCTCTCTGACAAATCTGTTGGGAAATAGAGGTGACATGGAGAGGGGAACCGTTTTGAGTGAGCTCGCTCGAACTCAGGCAAGTTGAGGTCAAGCTCAGTGGAGAAGAAGAACAGTAGCATCGCTTCTAATTTTCTCTCTAGGGTTAGGAAATTTGGGGGAAATATTATAAGGGGGATTTTATATTAAGAAAAACGGGCGGGTCGATTAATGGGTCAGTCCGTTTCTTGTTGGGTGAACTGGTGGGAAGAGGGTCCTTTGGGCTGAAGGTTTAATTGTATATGGGGAAGGAAATTGGGCCGAATTTGGTTGTTTGAAGATGGCCCAATTTCCATTCTTTTCCAAGTCTTTCTTTTAATTCTAATTTTCCTCTTCTTTTCTTTTCTTCTTTTTTTTTTTAAATTTAAAATCCTAACAATTAAAAATCTTAAATTATCTAAAAATATGAAATTGAAGTAATTAACTTATTGTAAAAATTATAAACATCACTTAAATCTAAATTAAAAGAAAAAAATCAATAAACTAAAAATTAAGAGACAAAAATGTGAAAATGAGCTATTTTTTGTGATTTTTAAATTTTATAAAGTACATAATTACTGATTAATTCTAAAAATATAAAAACAAATCCTAAATGCAATGCATGATATTTTTGGTATTTTTTCATGATAAAAATTAAACGTGCACAAAAATGCAAACAATTAATAGAAATTCTAGAAAAACTCCTAAAATGGCAAACAATTAACAAAAATCTATCTTCTTGGGTTTCATAGGAGTATTTCATGTAGGGCAAAAATCACGTACTCACACATCTTTGAGCCCTTTGTAAAACTAAATATTTGTAATATATTTGTTGTAATGAAAATTGTTTTGGTCGTGTACCTCTGAGTTGTTGTTTCCTTTTTCTGGTTTGTTTGACGATGACTTTTGTCGTAGTCATATTATTCCGAATCTTTGTTGAAATGTTAAACTCGTGTGTTGTAAGTTTAATTGAACTCTTTTCGCTAGCAACAACCTTGGTCGTATGGATATTACTTTCAAGCTGGTGCCGAAGTAGTATCCCATCGTAGTTTACTAATGTCGAACTCTTTCCTTCGATGATGTCCTTAGCCATAGGGATGTTACTTTCGAGCTGGTGCTGAAGTGGCATCCCGTCGTGGTTCGAGTGAAGTCGAATTCGTTTCTTTGACGATGGCCTTAGCCATTGGGATGTTACTTTCGAGCTGGTGCCAAAGTAGTATCCCATCGTAGTTTACCAATGTCGACTCTTTCCTTCGATGATGGCCTTAGCCATTGGGATGTTACTTTCGAGCTGGTGCCGAAGTAGTATCCCATTGTGGTTCGAATGAAGTCGAATTCTTTTCTTTGATGATGGCCTTAGCCATTGGGATGTTACTTTCGAGCTGGTGTCGAAGTAGTATCCCGTCGTGGTTCGAATGAAGTTGAACTCTTTTCTTTGATGATGGCCTTAGCCATTGGGATGTTACTTTCGAGCTGGTGTCGAAGTAGTATCCCATTGTGAGGATGGTGTTCTATTTTATTTTCTAGAGTGTTGTATATGCCAGTTTTATTCATTCATTGGAGACGCATGTTGATTTCGTATACATGATGGAGTGATTTTATTCATATGTCGGAGATACATGTCGACTTCGTTTGTACAATGGCGGTACATGTCGATTTCGTACATACAATGGCGGTACATGTCAATTTCGTACATACAATGGCGGTACATGTTGATTTCGTACATATAATGGAGATTCTTTATATATAGTCCCTTCATTGCTCGGCCTGGAGATGTCATCAGTAGGTGGGGCAATGAACAATACTTCGAACCGCAAGACATCCCCTTCGTCACCTCATTAAAAATCTCCCCGAGAAAACCCGATTGGGACAAAACCTGGGTGAGGGAAAAAGAATACGACTTAGGCGGCATCTCTTTTCAGAAGTGGAAGTACTTGAGGCAGGCGATATTCCAGTTATTTTGTAGTAGTTTTCCTTCCATTGTCTCTAATTGGAATGCTCATTTTCACGCTGCTGCTGTAATTTTATATGGCTTGTCCCAGTTTGTTCTCAATTTCCCTTCATTCGGTTCTTTCGCTGCTTGTGTTTTGGCTTTTAGAAAGTAGTCCCCGACTCTGAGTGGTCGTGCTTTGGCTTTCTTGTTATAGTACCTTTCTCTTGTTGTTTTTGGGCCACCATCCTTATGTGTGCCATATCCCTTCATTCTTCGACCTCATCTAGGTCTTGTAATCTGCTTTCGTCGTTGCTTGGTCCACTCTCATTGGAGTATCTCAGGCTGGGTTCCCCAACCTCAACAGGTATAACAGCGTCATTGCTGTAGACCAGTGAATATGACGTCTCACCAGTGTTGGCTTTCGGCATTGTGTGGTAGGCCCATAGCACCTCTGGTAGTAGTTCCAGCCATAGCCCTTTAGCATCCTCGAGCTTTTTCTTTAATATGTTCAATATTGTTTTATTGGAGGATTCCGCTTGACCGTTGCCGGCATGGTGTTATGGAGTGGAGAGAATCCGCTTGATGTGCCATTTTTCGAAGAACTCAGTCATCTTTTTCTCGATGAATTGGGGTCCGTTGTCGCAATTAATTTCTTTGGGGATGCCGAAGCGGCATATGATGTTTTTCCAGATGAACGCGATGACTTCTTGTTGACATATTTGAGCGAACGCACCTGCTTCCACCCATTTGGAAAAGTAATCAGTTAATACCAAAATGAAGCGTATCTTAAATCGCCTTACTAGGAGGGGTCTGACGATATCCATCCCCCATTTTATAAACGACCATGAGAAGTGACGGAATGCAGGAGTTCCCCCGCCTGATGTATCATAGGGGCATATTTTTGGCATTGCTCACATTTCTTGACGTAATCTGCGGCCTCTTTTTTCATAGTGGGCCAGTAGTATCCTACACGAATAAGACATCTGACGAGGGCTCGGTTGCCTGTATGGGCACCGCAGTGGCCTTCGTGTACCTCTTCGAGCACGCGCCTTGTCTTATTTGGTCCAAGGCATTTGGCCAAAGGACCGCCGAACGTCCTTTTGTAAAGGTCGTGGTTTATGAGGCTATACCTGGACGCTTGTATTCAGAGCTTTTTGGCTTCTTTTTATCTTGTGGGAGTGTTCCTTCCTGTAGATATGATATGATGCGATTACGCCAGTCCCAAGTTAAATTTATAGAATGTACCTCGACTTGGTCTATTGATGAGGGGAGGAGGGTGACCACATTCTCCTTGATGATGTTTTTAGTTGTTGTTGCTAGCTTAGCGAGACCGTCCGCTTCGATGTTTTGTGCTTGCAGTATTTGGTCAAGTCGGCATTTGTCGAATTTTGGCAGCAGCTTGTGGATTTCAGTCTGGTATTTCTGCAATCTCTGCTCCTTAACCTGGAAAGTCTCGGTAACTTGGTTTACGACAAGTTGAGAGTCACAACGGAGGATGACTCGTCAAGCACCATACTTGAGAGCCAACTTCAGTCTTGCAATTACGGCCTTATTTTTAGTCATTTCAGGGCATCGTATGGATTGGTGAATTACTTCGCCCGTTGGGACTTCGATTACGAGTCCCAGTCCAAATCCCGACGCGTTGGATGAACTGTTGGTGTAGAAGACCCATAGGTCGGGTCGTTCAGGTGAAGTGCGAAGCGCTTCTTGCTCAACTTCGGGTAATATCTCTGCACTGAAGTCAGCGGTGAAATTGGCAAGCACTTGTGACTTTATTGCAGTTCACGGTTGATATATTATATTGTGCTCGCTCAATTTTATGGACCTTTTGGCCAACCTACCCGATAATTCAGATTTGTGCAGGATGCTTCTAAGAGGAAAGGTTGTCACCACTTTTTTAGGGTGGCACTGAAAATATGGTATAAGATTTCGTGAAGCTATGACTAATGCTAGAGCCAGGTTTTCAAGGTGGGGGTACCTTGTTTCGGCGTCGATTAAGGTCTTGCTGATATAGTAAATTGGAGATTGCGTACCTTTGTTTTCTCGGACTAGAACTGCACTTACCACGACTTCGGAGACAACTAGGTAGACTAGGAGGCACTCGCTTGGATCTGCTTTGGCGAGTAAGGGTGGTGAGGACAAGTATGCTTTCAGTTTCCTTAGGGCGTCGACACATTCTGAATTCCACTGAAGTCCATTGTTCTTCCTTAATACATTGAAAATTTTATGGCATCTATCTGATGACCGTGAGATGAACCTCGACAGGGCAGCTATCCGTCCTATCAATTTTTGTACTTGCTTTTTGCTGGTCAACATTTTAGGTATTCGTTAAATGGCCTTAATCTGTTCTGGGTTGAACTCGATGCCTCATTGTGATACCAAAAAACCGAGAAACTTACCCAAGGTTACGCCGAAGGCGTATTTTTCGGGGTTTAGTTTCATGGCGTACCATTTTAATATGTCGAAGGCTTCCTTCAGATGATCGATATGATCTTCTTTCCTTTTCGACTTAACCAGCATGTCGTTGATGTAGACTTCCATCATTTTACCGAGTTGGTCTTTGAGCATCTTGGTGACCAACCTCTGGTACGTCGCCCCAGCATTCTTTAGTTCGAACGGCATGACCTTATAGCAGTACGTTCCTTGGTGAGTGATGACAGTGGTTTTCTCCTGGTCTTCTTCTTCCATGAGGATCTGTTTGTAACCCGAGTAGGCATCTAAGAAGCTTAGCAACTCGTGTCCTGCTGTTGCATCGATGAGCTGGTCGATGCGTGGCAATAGAAAAGAGTCTTTTGGGCATGCCTTGTTTACGTCTGTGAAATCTTCATACATCCGCCACTTTCCATTTTTCTTATTTACCATGACCACATTGGCGACCCACTGGGGATATTTTGAATCTCGGACAAAGCCATTTATGAGCAACTTATCGACTTCTTCGCTGACAGCTTCGTTGATTGCGGCATTGAACTTCCTTCTTATTTGCCGTACTGAGGAGTATAGGGAGTCGACATTTAATTTGTGTGTGGAGATATCTTTTGGGATGCCTGGCATATCTGCATAGAGAAGGCAAACAAATTGGCATTGTTAGTCAAGAATTTATGAAACTTACCAGGTTTCGAAAAGTTGTGCCCTATATAAGCCTTATTTGTGCTGTCGTGGCCGTCTAGTGGGACGGGATCAAGATCCTCTATCGTCGACTCGGATGCTTTCACGATGTTAGGGTCCTTGATAACATCTGTTCGTACGTTAAGTTTGGCTCCTGATATCGCTGATTGCTACGCTTCCGCATTTTACCATTTTAGTTGTTGGATGTGGGCGCAATCTTGGGCGATGCGATAACATTCTTGCGTGGTGCGTTGTTCGCCTAGGATGTTGAATACCCCCTATGGAGTAGGAAACTTGATCACTTGATAGAGACTGGATGAGACTGCTCGCATGGCATGTATCCACGGGTGCCCTATGATGGAGTTGTAGGTTTTTTCTTGGTTCATGACGTGAAACGTCATTTCTAGGGTGACTCCTCCGGCTAGGATGGGTAGCACTATCTCTTCAGAAGTCCGCTTGACTACATTATTAAAACCTGTTAGCGCTATGCAACACGATATTATTTTGTCTTCGAGTCTCATCTGTACGAGGACTCGAGTATGGATAATACACGTGATGCTCACATCATCTAACATTATTCTATTTACATCAGTATCTGCAATATGTAAAGTGATAACAAGAGCATCATAGTGAGGGAAAGACAAACAGTCGGCATCTGACTTATCGAAGATGATACTATCTTTGAGGTCATCATACTGTTCATGGGTGATCGATTGTTTGAGTTTATGTGTGGTGGTGAACTTGACATGATTTATATAGTGCCAATGATCATCTATATAGTGTGAGTGGGATAAGGTAATTTTGGAGGTCCCTGGGGCTGTTCGCATCAGCGGGCGAAGTTAGCCCGTCCTCAATCGCTCAACAATTCTTTTAGGTGTCCCTGATATAGCATTTGCACTACCTCCTGTCACAGTCATATGCAATCTTCGGTTTTGTGACCCCTTTCTTGGTAAAATTTGCATAAAGCGTTCGACTTCCGAGTACTGGGATCGGACCTCATCTTTTGCGGTCATTGCACCTTTGTACCGAGTTTCTCAAGTGCGTACACTATTTCTGAAGGAGAAACAAAAAATTGTGAGTAGATAGGAGCGGAGGAATACCTTTCTCATGTTGATATGGCAGCTGTATGTCGAGAAAAAGCATCTGTGTGCCATGGTGGAGGCGGGACAGACGTCCTGATATAGGGCTGATGCCTTTCTCGGCCGAGACGGGGCCCCGAATGATCTCTTCGACCGTCATTGCGACGATCTTTCCTTGCTTCAGTTTGAACTGACACCAACCATTGGGTCAGACCATTTATGTCGTCCTCGTCGGCTCTTACTTCGGCGCAGTAGGCATTATGGATTTCTTCCAAAGTGGTTGGAGGGTATTTCATGAGCCTACTTAGGAATTTTCTGGTGGCTCTCGTCCCATTCCTGTTTAGTCTATTTTGGAAGGCTGCTCCTGCTATTCCCTCTGACACATTCGGCAAGCTCATTCTCACCCTGTTGAACCGAGCTAAGAAGTCCCTGAGTCCCTCGCCGTGCATCTGTCTTACGGCAAATATATCGTTTATCCTGGCTTCTGCCTTTTTGGCTCATGCATAGGCGGGGACAAATTTGTCTGCCATTTCCTCGAACGTTGCTATCGAAAATGCCAGTAGTTGAGAGTACCATCTCAGGGCTTCCTCTATTAGGGTTTCGCCAAACTTTTCTAATAGCACCGATGGTACATGCTCTTTTGAAAGATCGTTACCTTTTACGGCTGTGACATAGTGGATGATATGATCTTCTAGATCTGTAGTACCATCATATATCTTTAGGTAGGGAGGCATATTGAAGGACTTTGGAATGGCGTAGGGGGCCACTTCTTTATTGTATGGTTGCTTGATGAATCGACCAACATCCCGTTTCGGCAACAACTTTGGGGCGCCTGGTATTTTGTCCACTCTCTCTTGGTGTTCCTTCATTTGGTCACGGAGTTCCTTATTCTCATTTTTCATCTCCTCCATTTTCTTTAAAATGGCTACAAGTGTATCATTACCTACATCATTATCAACATGAGTGTTACCTGTACGGGGGAACATCTTGCTCATTAGCGTTTATCGTGACATCTGTATGTGCAACATTCCCGTTATCCCTTTGGGCGGGTTTATCAAGTTTGTTGTTCAGAGTACTTGTTAGTCATTCTTCCAGCAGTCTTCTTACTACCGATGGTGCCTCTCCTGTTGTAGATGTGGAGGCTTCCTTCTCGCGCAAAGCAGTTACGCTTTCGTGCTGGGAAGGTGAAACGTCTCCCCTGGGTGTGGTGTTCGGTGTCTCGTTTTCGTTATCTTCCTTGATGTCTTCGTTGATGGTGTTCAAGAGGTTAGTTGTGACATCTACTATTGATTTTTGCCTTGCATCTCCTTTTCTTGCCATTGTTAATTTGTGCAAAGTTAGGAAGAGGTGATTATCCCTTTCAAGGGTCCAAATGAGACTAAAATCTTAGCTAAAGAAATCTCCACAAACGGCGCCAAATTGTTTGACCAAAAGATATTGAAACCTTTTTGATTAAATCAATTAGTGAAGATGAAGATGTAAATCCCATCCAAGTATAATAAAATCTAGATTAAATGATGCAAAAGATGAAGAAGGTGAACAATGCTTCCTAGTATGACAGAACCAAATGATTAAGCGTGAATATGATAACTTCAAATGTAGAAAAATATTGCAATGGATGTGATTAGCCAAGATAAAAGATGATGTATGGATCTCAGAACTGTAGTAAGCAATTTTTTTTTTTGTATTCACTTTCTGATCCCCCTCTACAAAAATGTTCCCCCTATTTATAAGGACAATCCCCTTTTAAACCCTAAAAAGATATAACATAAAGCATATTCGAAAAGCATATTTCTACTGTCTCCTGCTACACTTACACTATACTTACACTACTACAGACTTGCTAACCACTGTCAGTCGTCACCTTTTATAACGATCAAGGGACGCTACATCGTAAGGACCTCGTTCCTCGCCGTACTCAGTAGTGGCCGTGGTCGTCCAAATTTGGACCTATACACTAGTTAGTTTTCAAATTCCTTTATTAGTGCAACTGCCCTCTACCCAACTCATAACTTGGGTTTTGTCACCTAAAGAAATGTTGCTTAATTAGTGCCAAGAGAAGAAAATTCTGAATTAAAGGTGAGGACACGTGTTGGCATGGTTCAGGGAAACTAGGGTGTTTGGCAGCACGACTTTTGTTACTTATGGAGTACTTGTTTTTAATATATTAATATAAATGATTTTTTACAACAAAATATATCGTTTATCCTGGCTTCTGCCTTTTTGGCTCATGCATAGGCGGGGACAAATTTGTCTGCCATTTCCTCGAACGTTGCTATCGAAAATGCCGGTAGTTAAGAGTACCATCTCAGGGCTTCCCCTATTAGGGTTTCGCCAAAATTTTCTAATAGCACCGATGGTACATGCTCTTTTGAAAGATCGTTACCTTTTATGGCTGTGACATAGTGGATGATATGATCTTCTAGATCTGTAGTACCATCATATATCTTTAGGTAGGGAGGCATTTTGAAGGACTTTAAAATGGCGTAGGGGGCCACTTCTTTATTGTATGGTTGCTTGATGAATCGACCAACATCCCGTTTCGGCAACAACTTTGGGGCGCCTGGTATTTTGTCTACTCTCTCTTGGTTCCTTCATTTGGTCACGGAGTTCCTTATTCTCATTTTTCATCTCCTCCATTTTCTTTAAAATGGCTACAAGTGTATCATTACCTACATCATTATCAACATGAGTGTTACCTGTACGGGGGAACATCTTGCTCATTAGCGTTTATCGTGACATCTGTATGTGCAACATTCCCGTTATCCCTTTGGGCGGGTTTATCAAGTTTGTTGTTCAGAGTACTTGTTAGTCATTCTTCCAGCAGTCTTCTTACTACCGATGGTGCCTCTCCTGTTGTAGATGTGGAGGCTTCCTTCTCACGCAAAGCAGTTACGCTTTCGTGCTGGGGAGGTGAAACGTCTCCCCTGGGTGTGGTGTTCGGTGTCTCGTTTTCGTTATCTTCCTTGATGTCTTCGTTGATGGTGTTCAAGAGGTTAGTTGTGACATCTACTATTGCTTTTTGCCTTGCATCTCCTTTTCTTTCCATTGTTAATTTGTGCAAAGTTAGGAAGAGGTGATTATCCCTTTCAAGGGTCCAAATGAGACTAAAATCTTAGCTAAAGAAATCTCCACAAACGGCGCCAAATTGTTTGACCAAAAGATATTGTAACCTTTTTGATTAAATCAATTAGTGAAGATGAAGATGTAAATCTCATCCAAGTATAATAAAATCTAGATTAAATGATGCAAAAGATGAAGAAGGTGAACAATGCTTCCTAGTATGACAGAACCAAATGATTAAGCGTGAATATGATAACTTCAAATGTAGAAAAATATTGCAATGGATGTGATTAGCCAATATAAAAGATGATGTATGGATCTCAGAACTGTAGTAAGCAATTTTTTTTTGTATTCACTTTCTGATCCCCCTCTACAAAAATGTTCCCCCTATTTATAAGGACAATCCCCTTTTAAACCCTAAAAAGATATAACATAAAGCATATTCGAAAAGCATATTTCTACTGTCTCCTGCTACACTTACACTATACTTACACTACTACAGACTTGCTAACCACTGTCAGTCGTCACCTTTTATAACGATCAAGGGACGCTACATCGTAAGGACCTCGTTCCTCGCCGTACTCAGTAGTGGCCGTGGTCGTCCAAATTTGGACCTATACACTAGTTAGTTTTCAAATTCCTTTATTAGTGCAACTGCCCTCTACCCAACTCATAACCTGGGTTTTGTCACCTAAAGTAATGTTGCTTAATTAGTGCCAAGAGAAGAAAATTCTGAATTAAAGGTGAGGACACGTGTTGGCATGGTTCAGGGAAAATCTAGGGTGTTTGGCAGCACGGCTTTTGTTACTTATGGAGTACTTGTTTTCAATATATTAATATAAATGATTTTTTACAACAAAATATATTGTTTATCCTGGCTTCTGCCTTTTTGGCTCATGCATAGGCGGGGACAAATTTGTCTGCCATTTCCTCGAACGTTGCTATCGAAAATGCCGGTAGTTGAGAGTACCATCTCAGGGCTTCCCCTATTAGGGTTTCGCCAAACTTTTCTAATAGCACTGATGGTACATGCTCTTTTGAAAGATCGTTACCTTTTATGGCTATGACATAGTGGATGATATGATCTTCTAGATCTGTAGTACCATCATATATCTTTAGGTAGGGAGGCATTTTGAAGGACTTTGGAATGGCGTATGGGGCCACTTCTTTATTGTATGGTTGATTGATGAATCGACCAACATCCCGTTTCGGCAACAACTTTGGGGCGCCTGGTATTTTGTCCACTCTCTCTTGGTGTTCCTTCATTTGGTCACGGAGTTCCTTATTCTCATTTTTCATCTCCTCCATTTTCTTTAAAATGGCTACAAGTGTATCATTACCTACATCATTATCAACATGAGTGTTACCTGTACGGGGGAACATCTTGCTCATTAGCGTTTATCGTGACATCTGTATGTGCAACATTCCCGTTATCCCTTTGGGCGGGTTTATCAAGTTTGTTGTTCAGAGTACTTGTTAGTCATTCTTCCAGCAGTCTTCTTACTACCGATGGTGCCTCTCCTGTTGTAGATGTGGAGGCTTCCTTCTCACGCAAAGCAGTTACGCTTTCGTGCTGGGGAGGTGAAACGTCTCCCCTGGGTGTGGTGTTCGGTGTCTCGTTTTCGTTATCTTTCTTGATGTCTTCGTTGATGGTGTTCAAGAGGTTAGTTGTGACATCTACTATTGCTTTTTGCCTTGCATCTCCTTTTCTTGCCATTGTTAATTTGTGCAAAGTTAGGAAGAGGTGATTATCCCTTTCAAGGGTCCAAATGAGACTAAAATCTTAGCTAAAGAAATCTCCACAAACGACGCCAAATTGTTTGACCAAAAGATATTGAAACCTTTTTGATTAAATCAATTAGTGAAGATGAAGATGTAAATCTCATCCAAGTATAATAAAATCTAGATTAAATGATGCAAAAGATGAAGAAGGTGAACAATGCTTCCTAGTATGACAGAACCAAATGATTAAGCGTGAATATGATAACTTCAAATGTAGAAAAATATTGCAATGGATGTGATTAGCCAAGATAAAAGATGATGTATGGATCTCAGAACTGTAGTAAGCAATTTCTTTTTTGTATTCACTTTCTGATCCCCCTCTACAAAAATGTTCCCCCTATTTATAAGGACAATCCCCTTTTAAACCCTAAAAAGATATAACATAAAGCATATTCGAAAAGCATATTTCTACTGTCTCCTGCTACACTTACACTATACTTACACTACTACAGACTTGCTAACCACTGTCAGTCGTCACCTTTTATAACGATCAAGGGACGCTACATCGTAAGGACCTCGTTCCTCGCCGTACTCAGTAGTGGCCGTGGTCGTCCAAATTTGGACCTATACACTAGTTAGTTTTCAAATTCCTTTATTAGTGCAACTGCCCTCTACCCAACTCATAACCTGGGTTTTGTCACCTAAAGTAATGTTGCTTAATTAGTGCCAAGAGAAGAAAATTCTGAATTAAAGGTGAGGACACGTGTTGGCATGGTTCAGGGAAAATCTAGGGTGTTTGGCAGCACGGCTTTTGTTACTTATGGAGTACTTGTTTTCAATATATTAATATAAATGATTTTTTACAACAAACTATTAGCATCGGTTTTTTCCAATTATAAAAACCACCAAGTTTTACGTTGGTGGAGGGTTTGTGGCCCTACCTTACCCGTTTATTTCATCTCGTACAATGAAATGAATTTATCATGGTCTTGTCCAAATTATCTTTTGTAATTAACAAAGATCTTTAATAGTTTAATTAAGGTATATGGTTTGAGACTTTTAGCGTTTTGATATTTTAAATGGTAAGTTGTTTCAGTATATGCTCATATTTTTATTTTTTTTGTTCAGAAATAGTACATGTTAATACATTGAACATCAATAATTTTCTATTTAATTTATGGAAATAAAAAGGTTATGTCAAATAAATCTCAATTTCTTTGTTATTTTCTTGACAAATAAATCTCAAACTTCCTACGGGATTCTTAGCAAAAGTAAATCTTGTGAACATCGTTGTTGCTAATGTGGAAGTATTAATATGTTACATGAGATGTTACATTACTAAAATAAGAGAATGAGTTATATAAAATAATACTTTAATTTAATTTAAAGTCCTAAATATTAGGATATTTTACATAATGCAAATAAATAAATATTTAATAAGTAAAATATCAGTTGATTTAGAAGTCCTAATTATTAGGAAAAATTATTATATCACGATTTGTCTCATGTAAAATATATTTTTATTAGACAATAAAAAAGGCGAACAACATTTCGCTATGGGACGTTCGTGCTATATATATATATATATATATATATATATATATATATATATATATATATATATAAGCATGAATACAATGTCGGTTTACAAAACTAACCTTATAATATTAAGCATAATAACTCATAATAAAAGGACATAACCGAAATTATAGATATTAGCCTTATAATCCTATTAGTTTTACGATATAATTGGATAAAATTGTTAGATTTCAGATAATAATACCTCTTAAGTTCGAACTTCTTAGCTATTTGCGATATTCTTTTCTACTTGTATTGAAATTTTAAAGTCAGTCCAATCTCACAAGGACAAGAACTTTTACTTATGTTGAAATTCTAGAACCATTCATTTGTTTTGGTTGGAAAGATAGGGAATATTATAACATAACAAATATTTACATAAGTTTAGAGTTTTGGATGCATATACGGCATCCATTGTACAAAGATAGAGCTAAGGTGATCCTTTGTCACCCTATCTGTTTCTCCTTTGTTTTGAAATGTTGTCCAGAAAAATCAATAATGTTGTTGATTATTAGGCTTGGAAACCCATTTCATTAGCAAAAAATGGGCCTTCATTATCTCATTTATTCTTCACAGACAATATTACCCCCACCTCGCAAATTACAGCTAGTACATGTCAATCAATGGTTAGTACTATGACACAATTTACTAATCAATCTGGCCAATCTATTAACTTTGAGAAATCAAAAATCTACTTCTCCAAAAATTGTCAACCCAATACTAGAAATATAATTTGCAACTTTTTCATATGAAAGAGGGTCGTAGTTTTGGAAAGTACTCGGGTTTCCCAATTTTTACAACCAAGCCTGCAAAATTTGATTATTAATTCTTACTTGATAATTTCAGAACAAAATTGGCAGGTTGGAAAATTAATTTTTTTTCTCGAGCGGGAAGACTAACATTAATAAAATCCACCCTTAACCATCTTCCAAATCACTTGATGCAATATATAAAACTGCCTAGTTATATTCTAAGCCACCTTAATAAATACCAAAGGAATTTCCTATGGGGCACAACTGTACAAAGGCAAAAAATTACATCTCCTTAAGTGGTCCACAATCACGCAACCTTTGGAACTTGGGAGTTTAGGTATACAAAGTCTTGATACTAAAAATAAGTCACTCCATGCAAGTCTTGCATGGAGAATGTTCAATAATCCACAACAGTTATGGGCACAAGTCCTTTTACACAATTATGTACAGCCAAAGTCACTATCAAGTTACAATAGCTCTACTATATGGCGTAATATTATTAACGGCTGGAAATATTGTAGATTAGGTTATAAATGGAATATTGCAACGGGACAACATGTTAAGTTTTGGACTGAGCAAAAGTATTGTTGAAGAATCTTTAAATCAGTTCCTACCATGATTAAATTCCAAAGTTATACAAGCTATGAACAAGAAGTACGTGTGAATATTGGAGTGTTAGTCTTTCTATAGACTATAGGCAATTTAATTTCCCTCAACTTGTGAATTTTCTTTCAAAGATTAGTCTTATACGGTAATTTCTTTGATGTTGTAACAACTATAGTGAATTTTGATTTATTCTCTATCCTCTATTATGAAGTTATTCAATATTTTTGTTCCTAATTTGAATAAAGGACCCACTGTAATTACATATACTTTTAAGAGTTAATTGAGCCACTCCGCCGATATTTTATTGGATATCTGGAATCCAATCTTCAAAGAATATGTTAGGTAAGTTTCTACGTCTTTATATTCTTTTTACCATATATTTCGTATTTAAATTAATAACTATTCTGTGTGTAGTTGTCACGACCCCAAATATCAGTCGTAATGACGCCTATCACATTACTAGGCAAGCCAACCCAAACACTTAATCACAACCCTTTTTTCTTTCAATAAGTCATTTTCTACCACAGGTTTAAATACCAAATTTCCATAATAAGTATTTAAAAACAACAAAATATAAGCGGAAGTCAAATAAACATGAAACTACACAGCCACAAACATCTGGTGTCACGAGTCTAGAGCCTTTACTACATAACTGACTGTCTGATACAACATAAGTCTAGAAAATGCGGAAAGGAACAAGATAGGAAGGAGAAAAAAGGGTTGCAAACGCCATGCAACTACCTTGAAATCTCCGTCAACCTCTGGATCAGCTGAGGACCCTCACTCTGCCACTCGGGAACCTGGATCTGCACATAAGGTGCAGGGAGTAACGTGAGTATGCCAACTCAGTAAGTAACTAGAGTCAATGAGGTCTGAAAGCAGTGACGAGCAGTTAAAAATCATATAACTGAATAAACAACAAGATAACAAATCCATTTCACAGTTTAAAACCAGTTTCGTCGTAAAATCATCGAATTCAATTTAGACACTTGAAATCATATACTTAGCAATTTTTCCAACAGAGGCTTGTTTTTAAAAGAAGAGTGAAATCAGTGAAAATATCATAACTGGGCCCCTTGGGCAAGGTACCACTCAGAATATGGCCTCCCGGGCAGCCTTTCAGTCACTCGTGACTCTCTCTCGTCACTCAGTACTCACTCTCAGCACTCAGGCTCATTAATATTTCATAATAATAGAAATCGTAATAGCCATTGCGACGTGCAGCCCGATACATAATTTATAGTTGACTACGCTCACTAGGAGTGTACAGACTCCGGAGGGGCTCTTACAGCCTAAGCGTCATATTGCTGCGGCACGCAGCTCGATCCAATATATATATCGCTGCGGCATGCAACCTGATCCATATAAGTATCGTTGCGGTGTGCAGCCCGATCCATAACTCACACATATATAAATATCCTCACCATTAGGTTCTCAACCTCTCTCAGTCATTAACCTCACAGCCTCTCAGGCACAATAGTAGAAATTAGGGAACTCAGTCCAAACCGTCCTCACATTTAGAAGTGGAGTGATAAAACCTAATGAGACGACTGGCCAGGTCCGAGCCCTCTAACACACATTTAGAAGTGGAGTGATAAAACATTTAGAACTCAGTCCGAGCCCTCTAACACACAAGTCAGCATCCGGTTGACTTTTCCAACTCAAACTCACTCTATAGAGACTAAGTGTCTCAAACCTTACCAAAATCATTCCGGATTCGATCCAACTAACCCGATACAACATAACATAGATATACAAAGCATAAAGAAGCAGAAATGGAGGAAACAAGCGGTAACTCATGAGACGACTGGCCAGATCGTCACAGTAGTATTGCAAATGATTTTATATTTGCATTGTACATGTTTCTACATTTAAAATCCAAACATAACCCGAACATATAGTTTTGTTGCATTGATTCAAAGTCATCCTGCTTGGTGCCTTTTATTTTTATTTTATTTTTTAATTCTTAATCTCTCATTAAGTTTTAATTTGGTATTCGTCTGACCTTCTATGCTAAGTTTTAATATGTAAGATTTTAAATTAATAAAATTCTATCTATTAAATTTTCATTAAAAATATGTAGTAAGGTTTAGTAAAATCAATTTCATAAGAATCCTTCGTATTGACAATACATTACCACTAAATAATGTCCAATAAAAAGAAAAAATAAGAGTAATATTAAATAGACTGCATAAAGAGTTGAAATTGAGAAAAAATACCCCCACGATAACATATTTTTATTTTATATTTGAACTATTTTTTCTACACAAATAATATTTTTTAATCAATTTTATGTGTAATATTAAATAATAACTAAGAAAATATTTAAGAATATAAATAGGTGAGAAAGAGGAAACAAATCGTTAGTAAGAGTCAATACCACTAATAATTCTACAAACATAAAGATCTAAAAGTAAAATGTCATATCAATCTTTTACTCTTTGAAAATTTATGGTGGATAAAATTATAATTAAGATTAAATATTAAAAATAAGAGATGTACTAATAGTAAGATCTGAATCAACATAGAATAAATTATTTTTTATGTTAAAAACAAATAATTAAATCTTTTAATTAATTATTTAGCACTAGAATCCAATTCAATTTTTTTTAAATTCATCATATAAAATTCTTATTCAAGTTAAAAAAAATCTTAGGGTATATAAATTTATTAAATAAAAAGAGCATTAGAACGCAAAGTAAAAATGTTAGTATATTATTATGAATCAAAATGATATGCAAGTGGCTGAGGAAGCACAATTAGCTAAATCTTAAACAAGAACAAGCTTTCAAGACTATATTCTAAAGAGTCGACTCTTGTGCTGACCTGACCAGTCGTCTTATGAGTTATCGCTCCGTTT
Organism: Nicotiana tabacum; assembly: GCF_000715075.1. NCBI lineage: Eukaryota > Viridiplantae > Streptophyta > Magnoliopsida > Solanales > Solanaceae > Nicotiana > Nicotiana tabacum. The sequence goes on along the minus strand of NC_134087.1, from coordinate 109,428,203 downwards.
CCCCATTCCTGCTTCTCATTGCTTTGTCTATCGGTTCTATATGTTATCGGGTTGGTTGGCTCGGGTTCGAAAAGGATTTGGTAAGGTTTGAGACACTTAGTCTCTTTTTAGGAAGCTTAAGTTGGAAAAGTCAATTGGATGTTGACTTATGTGTTCGAGGGCTCGGATGTGAGTTACGATGATTTGGATAGTTTCGGGAGGTGATTTGGGACTTAGGAGCATGATCGGAATGAGTTTTGGAGGTTCGGAGTAGGTTTAGTCTTGAATTAGCGAAATTGGATTTTTGGCGATTTCCGGTTGATAGGTGAGATTTTGATATAGGGGTCGAAATGGAATTCCGAGAGTTGGAGTAGTTCCGTTGTGTCATTTGGGATATGTGTGTGTAAAATTTCAGGTCATTAGGACGTGGTTTGGTTGCATTTTTTATCAAAAGCGGAATTCGGAAGATTTTGGAAACTTAGTCTTGAATCCGATGTGTTTTGGGTGATTCGATGTTTTTTGAGGCATTTTGAAGATTGGTACAAGTTTGAATAAGGTTTTGGGATATGTTTGTGCTTTTGGTTGAGGTCCCGGGGGCCTCAGGTGATTTCAGATAGTTGACGGAGAGCTTGGAATTTTGAAGAATGCTGCAAATTTTCTGCTTCTGGTATTTCCGAACCTGCGGATTGGGGACCGCAGGTGCGATGCCGCGGATGCGAGAAGGGAGGTCGCAGAAGTGGAAAAGGCCTAGGAAGGCAGGAACCGCAGATGCATTTTTGGGACCGCACCTGCGAAGGTGCATATGCGGTTAAAGCATCACAGATGCGGAAAATGGGAAGTTAAGTGAGGACCGTAGATGCGGTGGCCTTTACCATAGAAGTGGTAAATTGGCTGTAGATACAAAAATGCCTGGGCCAGAAGGTATAAATTGTTTTCTTTGCGAACTTTTGCTAAGAACTCCATTTTTGAAGATGGGAAAGAGGCTAAGGCAGTGGGTTTCAAGAGAAATCAAGGGATATCAGTTGGGTAAGTTCCTTAAGCTTTGTTATTTGGGTTTATGATCATTTTTTCTTTGTTTAATCATGGTATTAGTGGATATTAAGTAAGAAAAATTGGGGATTAGGGCTTGAGATTAAAAGACTTTAAAATAAGAATTTGAGGGGCCATTTGGACTCCGATTTCAGTAATCTTGGTATGTATGGACTCGTGGAAGGATAAGGAATCCGTTGATGTATTTTTTATCGAGTTCCGAGACGTGGGCTCGGGGGTCGAGTTTTAGTAATTTTGGGATATGTGTTGTATATTGATTATTTTTGCTTGGCTTTGTTCGCTTAGCATATCTTGACGCCGTGATTCTGATTTTGGATAGATTCGATGCGAGTGGGGGTCGATTCTAGGGGCAAAGGCATCGTGGAGTAGTATTTTCACCTGTTTGAGGTAAGTAACCATTGTAAATCTGGAACTAAGGGTACAAAAACCCGGTATTTGACTTGTTTTGATAAATGCGGTGACGCATATGCTAGGTGACGAGCGTGTGGGCGTGCAGCGGTAGGTATTGTGACTTGGTCCGTACCGTAGCGACTATTAAGCCGCGTATTTGATTTGGAACCTTATGATATTCCGTACTTTAGTCATTTATACTATATTATGGGTTGTATGCCATGTTTGGGGCATTGTGCCGACCTGTTGAGACCCTTAGGGGCATTTTTACTGTCTTTCCTCACTCTATTTATTTGAAAGCATATCCTCAGTCATGTTTTACCTATTTATTATTTAAAATCTGGTTTTATCACTCTACTTCTTAAATGTGAGGACTGTTTGGACTGAGTTCCCTAAATTCCTATTGTTGTGCCCGAGAGGCTGTGAGGTTAATGACTGAGAGAGGTTGAGAACCCAATGGTGAGGATACTTATATATGTATGACTTATGGATCGGGCTGCACGCCGCAGCGATACTTATATGGATCGGGTTGCATGCCGCAGCAATATATATGTTGGATCGGGCTGTACGCCGCAGCGATATGATGCTTAGGCTGTAGGATCCCCTCCGGAGTCTATACACCCCCAGTGAGTGTAGTCGACTATAAACTATGGATCGGGCTGCACGCCGCAGCGGTTACTATGATTATAATTATTATTATGAGAAATTAATGAGCCCAAGTGTTGAGATTGTGTACTGAGTGACCAAAGCTGAGTCACGAGTGACTGAGAGGCTGCCCGAGAGGCCATATTCTGAGTGATACCTTGCCCGAGGGGCCCTGTTATGATATGTTCACAAATTTCACTCTTTCTTTAAATAAGCCTCTGTTGGAAAAATTGCTAAGTATATGATTTCAAGTATTTAAACTGAAACTGATGATTTCATGACGAAAATGGTTTTAAATTGTGGAGTTTGATCGGTTATCCTGTTGTTTATTCATTTATATGAGTTTTAACTGCTCGTCACTGCTTTCAGACCTTATTTACTTTAGTTACTTACTGAGTTGGCGTACTCACGTTACTCCCTGCACCTTGTGTGCAGATCTAGGTGCCCGAGCAGCAGAGTGAGGATCCTTAGCTAATCCAAAGTTTGCCAGAGATTGCAAGGTAGCTGCATGGCATCCACAACACTTCTTCCTCCTTCCTATCTTGTTCCTTTTTGCATTTTTTTTGACTTTTGATGTATTAGACAGTCGACTCTAGACTTGTGACACCAGATGTTTGGGCTGTGTTGGTTTATGTTTTATTGATTTCCGCACATTTTAGTTGTTTTAAACACTTATTATGAAAAATTTGGTAATTAAACCCCTGTTAGAAAATGGTTTATTAAAAGAAAAGAGTTATGATCGATGTTTGGGTAGGCTTTCCTAGTAATGTGATAGGCGCCATCACGACCGAGTAGTTGGGGTCGTGACAAGTTGGTATCAGAGCCTAGGTTACATAGGTTTCGCAAGTCATGAGCCGGTTTAGTAGAGTCTCACAGATCGGTACGGAGACGTCTGTATTTATCCTTGAGAGGCTGGAGAACCTTTAGGAAAAACTTCATATTCTTGAAATTCTTGTCGTGCGAATTTGTTGATCCGAGTACTAAACTTCTGTTATTCCATTCACTCACAGATGGTAAGGACACGTGCTACCGGGCAGGATGAACGACTACTAGTACCACCAGCTGGGGCCACCAGAGGACGAGGACGCGATTGAGGTCGTGGTAGGGGCAGAGCAGCTAGGGTAGCACTTGCAGATCCACCAGCTGCCCCAGTTCAGGATTAGGTCCCAGTTGTGGATGCTACAGCAGCACCAGCTGTGCCTATTGTGCTTCCAGGCCTTCAGAAGGCTCTAACAGATCTTATCAGTGTGTACCAATTTGGCTCAGGAGGTCTCGATTACTACGGCTGCAGCTACTTCTCAGGCCAGGGAAGGCACCCAGACTCCCATTGCTCGCACACCTGAGCAGGTTGTACAGGGACTCCAGACACCGGGGGCACCTCTAGCCCAGCCGGTTGCACCAGCTTAGGAGTATGTGTTACCAGTTATGCCGGACAACGAGAAACATCGACTAGAGAGGTTTGGCAGACTTCAGCCTCCGATTATCAGCGGTGCAGAGGGCGAGAATGCCTAGAGTTTCTTGGATAAGTGCCAGAGGATGCTTCGTACAATGGGTATTCTAGAGAGTAGTGGTGTAGATTTTACTACCTTTTAGTTTTTTGGGGCTTTCTTTACTTGGTGGGAGGCGTATGAGAGGCGTAGGCCTGTTGGTGCAGCACCCCTTACTTGGCAGCAGTTCTCTGTTCTCTTTCTAGAGAGGTATGTGCCATAGTCTCGCCGAGAGGAGCTGCGTAGGTAGTTCGAGCAGTTGCGCTAGGGAGAGATGACTATGACGCACTATGAGATGCGGTTCTCTAAGTTAGCTCGTCATGTAGTCTGGTTGGTTCCCTCAGATCGAGAAAGGATCAGGAGGTTTGTTGATGGCCTCACATATCAGTTTCGGATTCTGATGACTAGGGAAAGGGTGACGGGTGCTACCTTCGAGGAGGTTGTTGATATCACCTGTGAGATTGAGTCGGTTTGCCGCCAGGACCGAGAGGAGAGGGAGGTCAAGAGGCCTCGGGGATCTGGTAGCTTTAGTAGTGCTCCTTCGAGGGGTCAGTTTCTGCATGGCAAAGGCCGTCCATTCATGCTGGCTCAGTCAGCTCGCCTAGGTTATCATGGGCATCATCGGGTCATAGATCTCACAATTCTCATCAGGGCCATTCATCCCTTAGTTCCCTTCCAACCTAGAGTTTTTCCTGTGCCCCATCGGTTCAAGGTTTTTCCATGATAGGTCCTTCTACTGGTCATTTTGGTGCCAGGGGTTCCCTTCAGTCCCCATCTCCAGCACCGATGAGTTGTTATGAGTGTGGAGAGCTTGGGCATATGAGGAGGCAGTGTCCACGTCTTCATAATGGTCCATCTCAGTAGATGGGTCAGCCCTCGACTTTAGCTCCAATTACTTCACCACCCACCCACCCAGCTAAGGGTGAAGGTCAGTCAGCTAGGGGTTGCCCTAGAGGGGGAGGTCGATTAGGAGGTGGTTAGGCTCGTTTCTATGCCCTCTCAGGTAGACCAGATGTTGCTGCTTTAGATGTCATGATTTCAGGTATTGTTTCAGTCTTCCACAGAGATGCCTCTGTATAATTTGATCCCTGTTCCACCTTTCCTTATGTGTCATCATACTTTTCCCGTTATTTGGATACGTCCCGTAAGTCTCTTGTTTCAATTGTTCATGTATCTACTCCGGTGGGCGATACTGTTGTTGTAGACCATGTGTACCAGTCGTGTGTGGTGACTATTGGGGGTCTGGAGACCCGAGTGGATCTTTTATTATTGTGTATGGTGTATTTCGATGTCATTTTGGGCATGGATTGGCTATCTCCATGTCGTGCTATTCTGGACTGTCATGCCAAGACAACCACATTGGCTATTCCGGATGTGTTACAGATCGAGTAGCAAGGTTTGACTGATTATGTTCCCAGTAGGGTGATCACATTCTTGAAGGCCCAGCGTATGGTTAGGAAAAGATGTCTTTCGTATCTAGCCATTGTGAGGGATGTCGGTGCAGAGACTCCCAGTATTGATTTTGTCCCAGTTGTGAGGGATTTTTCTGATGTATTTCCTAAAAACCTGTCGAGCATGCCACTAGATAGGGATATTGATTTTGGTATTGACCTGGTGCCGAGCACTCAGCCCATTTCTATTCCGCCATATCGTATGGCACCAGCGGAGTTGAAAGAGTTAAAGGAGAAGCTTCAGGAACTCCTTGATAAGGGGTTTATTCGGACAAGTGTGTCACCTTGGGGTGCGCCGGTTCTATTTGTGAAGAAGAAGGATGACACTATGAGGATGTGCATTGATTATAGACAATTGAACAAAATAACAGTTAAGAACAATCATCATTTGCCTCGCATTGATGATTTATTCGACCAGCTTCAAGGAGCGAGGGTGTTCTCCAAGATTGATCTTCATTCAGGTTATCACCAGTTGAAGATCAGAGACTCAGATATTCTTAAGATAACTTTTAGGACCCGATATAGTCATTATGAGTTCTTGGTGATGTCTTTTGGGCTGACCAATGCCCCAACAACGTTCATGCATTTGATGAACAGCATGTTCCAGTCTTATCTTGACTCATTTGTCATACTCTTCATTGATGATAATCTAGTGTATTCACGTAGTCACGAGGAGCATGTAGAGCATTTGAAAGTTGTGTTGCAGAGATTGAGGGAGGAGAAGCTTTATGCAAAATTCTCCAAGTGTGAGTTTTGGCTCAGTTCAGTGGCTTTCTTGGGGCACGTAGTGTCCAACGATGGTATTTAGGTTGATCCAAAGAAGATAGAGGCGGTTCAGAGTTAGCCCAGACCGTCCTTAGCCACGGAGATTCGCAGCTTTCTTGGTTTAGCAGGCTATTATCGCCGGTTTGTTCAGGGATTCTCATCTATCGCATCGCCCTTGACCAAGTTGACCAAAAGGGTGCTTCATTTGTATGGTCGGATGAGTGTGAGGAGAGCTTTCAGAAGCTCAAAACAGCCTTGACCACAACTCCAGTGTTAGTTTTGCCATCAACTTCAGATTCATATACTGTGTATTGTGATGCTTTGAGGGTTGGTATTGGTTGTGTATTGATGTAGGAGAGTAGAGTTATTGGTTATGCTTCTCGTCAGTTGAAGCCCAATGAGAAGAACTACCTCGTTCATGATTTGGATTTGGCTGCCATTGTCCACCCATTGAAGATTTGGAGGCATTACTTGTATGGTGTGTCTTTTGAGGTGTTTATTGATCATCATAGCCTCCAGCACTTGTTCAAACAGAAAGATCTCAATTTGAGGCAGTGGAGGTGGTTAGAGTTGCTTAAGGATTATGATATCACTATATTGTACCATCCGGGGAAGGCCAATATGGTGGCCGATGATTTGAGTCGAAAGGCGGTGAGTATGGGGAGTTTGGAATATATTCCAGTTGGGGAGAGACCTCTTGCGGTTGATGTTCTGGCCTTGGCCAATTGGTTTCGTGATGTTAGATGTTTCGTAGCCCAGTCGGTTATTGGCTTGCGTGGTTTCTCGGTCTTCCTTATATGATCGCATCAAAGAGTGGCAGTATGGTGATCCGCATTTGCTTGTCCTTAAGGACAGGGTTCAGCATGACGATGCCAGAGGTGTGACTATTGGTGATAATAGGGTGTTGAGGATGCAGGGACGGATTTGTGTGCCCAATGTAGATGGGCTTCGGGAGTTGATTCTGGATGAGGCCCATAGCTCGCGGTATTCCATTCATCCAGTTGCCGCGGAGATGTATCAGGATTTGAGGTAGCATTATTGGTGGAGGAGAATGAATAAAGACATTGTAGGATTTGTAGCTCGGTGTCTCAATTGTCAGCAGGTGAAATATGAGCATCAGAGACCAGGCGGCTTGCTTCAGCAGATGGATATTCCATAGTGGAAGTGGGAGAGGATCACTATGGACTTTGTTGTTGGACTTCCATGGACTTTGAGAAAGTTCAATGATATTTGGGTGATTGTGGATCGGCTGACCAAGTCCACGCACTTCATTCCTGTGTGTACTACCTACTCTTCAGAGCGGTTGACAGAGATCTATATCCGGGAAATTGTTCGTTTGTATGGTGTCCCGGGTTCCATCATTTCAGATAGGGGCACTCAATTTACCTCATAGTTTTGGAGGTCTGTGCAGTGAGACTTGGGTACTCAGGTTGAGTTGAGCACAACTTTTCACCTTCAGACGGACGGGCAGTCCGAGCGCACTATTCAGATATTGAAGTACATGTTGCGTGCTTGTGTCATTGATTTTGGAGGGTCATGGGATCAGTTTCTACCTCTTGCAGAGTTTGCTTATAACAACAACTACCAGTTGAGTATTCATATGGCTCCGTATGAGACTTTGTATGAGAGGCAACGTAGATCTCTAGTTGGTTGGTTTGAGCTGGGTGAGGCTAGGTTATTGTGGATAGACTTGGTGCAAGATGCCTTGGAAAAGGTGAAGGTAATTCAGGAGAGACTTTGTACAGTGCAGTCGAGGCAAAAAAGTTATGCTGACAAGAAGGATTGAGATGTGTCCTACATGGTTGGCAAAAAGGTTCTGTTGAAAGTTTCGCCCATGAAGGGTGTTATGAGATTTGGGAAGAAAGGTAAATTGAGTCCTCGGTTCATTGGGCCGTTTGAGGTACTTCGGTGGATTGGGGAGGTGACTTATAAGCTTGCTTTGCCACCCAGCTTGTCAAGTGTGCATCCAGTATTTCATGTTTCTATGCTCCAGAAGTATATTGGGGACCCGTCTTATGTTCTGGATTTCAGCACGATTTAGTTGGATGATGATTTGACCTATGATGTAGAGCCGGTAGCTATTTTGGGTCATCAGGTTTGGAAGTTGAGGTCAAAAGATATAACTTTAGTAAAAGTGCAGTGGAGAGGTCGGCTCATGGTGAAGGCTACCTGGGAGACCGAGCGGGATATGCGGAGCAGATATCCTCACCTATTTGAGGCTTTAGGTATGTTTGTTGACTCGTTCAAGGATGAACGTTTGTTTAAGTTGGGGAGGATGCGATGACCCAACCAGTCGTCTCATGAGTTACCGTTTCCCCCATTTCTTCTTCTTATTGCTTTGTCTATCGGTTCTATATGTGATCGGGTTGGTTGGCTCGGGTTTGGAAAAGATTTGTTAAGGTTTGAGACACTTAGTCTATTTTTAGGAAGCTTAACTTAGAAAAGTCAATCGGATGTTGACTTATGTGTTTGAGGGCTCGAATGTGAGTTCCGATGGTTCGGATAGCTTCGGGAGGTGATTTGGGACTTAGGAGCGTGATCAGAATGAGTTTTAGAGGTCCGGAGTAGGTTAAGGCTTGAATTGGCAAAATTGGATTTTTGGCGATTTCCGGTTGATAGGTGAGATTTTGATATAGGGCTCGAAATGGATTTCGAGAGTTGCAATAGTTCCGTTGTGTCATTTGGGATATGTGTGTAAAATATCAGGTCATTCGGACGTGGTTTGGTTGGGTTTTCGATCGAAAGCGGAATTCGGAAGATTTTGGAAACTTAGGCTTAAATCCTTTGTGTTTTAGGTGATTCGATGTTGTTTGAGGTGTTTTGAAGATTGGTACAAGTTTGAATAAGGTTTTGGGATATGTTTGTGCTTTTTGGCTGAGGTCCTGGCGGTCTCGAGGTGATTTCGGATGGTTGACGGAGAGTTTGGAGTTTTGAAAAATGTTGCAGATTTTCTGCTTCTGGTATTTCTGCACCTGCGGATTGGGGACCGCATGTGCGATACCGTAGATGCGAGAAGGGAGGTTGCAGAAGCGGAAAAGGCCTGGGAAGGCAGGAACCACAGATAAGTTTGTGGGACCGCACCTGCGAAGGCGCATATGCGGTTATGGCATCACAGATGCGAAAAATGGGAAGTTAAGTGAGGACCGCAGATGCGGTGGGCTTTACCGCAGAAGCGGTACCGCAAATGCGAAAATGCCTGGGCCAGAAGGTATAAATTGTTTTCTTCGCAAAATTTTGCTAAGAACTCCATTTTTGAAGACAGGAAAGAGGCTAAGGTAGTGGGTTTCAAGAGAAATCAAGGGATATCAGTTAGGTAAGTTCCCTAAGCTTTATTATTTGGGTTTCTGATCATTTTTCCATTGTTTAATCATGGTATTAGTGGAGATTAGGGAAGAAAACTTGAGGATTAGGGCTTGAGAGTAAGAGACTTTGAAATGAGAATTTGAGGGGTCATTTGGACTCTGATTTCAGTGTTCTTGGTATGTATGGACTCGTAGAAGGATAAAAATTCCGTTGATATGATTTTATCGAGTTCCGAGACGTGGGCCTGGGGTTCGAGTTTTGGTAATTTCAGAATTTGTGTTGTATATTGATTATTTTCGCTTGGGCTTCGTTCCCTTAGCATATCTTGACACCGTAATTCTGATTTTGGATAGATTCGACGCGAGTGGAGGCCGATTTGAGGGGCAAAGGTGCCGCTGAGTAGTATTTTCACTGGTTTGAGGTAAGTAACCATTGTAAATATGAGTTGAGGGTACAAAACCCCGGTATTTGACTTGTTTTGATAAATGCGGTGACGCACATGCTAGGTGACGAGCGTGTGGGTGTGCACTGGTAGGGGTTATGACTTGGTCCGTCCCGTAGCAACTATTAAGCCACATATTTGATTTGGAACCTTATGATATTCCGTACTTTAGTCATTTATACTATATTATGGGTTGTATGCCATGTTTGGGGCCTTGTGCCAACCTGTTGAGACCCTTAGGGGCATTTTTACTGTCTTTCCTCACGCTACTTGTTTGAAAGCATATCCTCAGTCATATTTTACATGTTTATTGTTTAAAAACTAGTTTTATCACCCTACTTCTTAAATGTGAGGACTGTTTGGACTGAGTTTCCTAAATTCCTATTATTGTGCCCAAGAGGCTGTGAGGTTAATGACTAAGAGAGGTTGAGAACCCAATGGTGAGGATACTCATATATGTATGACTTATGAATCGGGTTGCATGCAATAGCGATACTTATATGGATCGGGCTGCATGCCGCATCGATATATATATTAGATCGGGCTGCGCGCCGCAACGATATAACACTTGGGATGTAGGAGCCCCTCCGGAGTCTGTACACCCCAAGTGAGCATAGTCGACTATAAACTATGGATCGGGCTGCACGCCGCATCGATTACTATTATTATTATTATTATTATTATTATTATTATTATTATTACTATTATTCTTATTCTTATTCTTATTACTATGAGATATTAATGATCCCGAGTGCTGAGATTGTGTACTAAGTGACAAGAGCTGAGTCACGAGTGACTGAGAGGCTGCCCGAGAGGCCATATTCTGAGTGATACCTTGCCCGAGGGGCCCAGTTATGATATGTTCACTAGTTTCACTCTTCCTTTAAATAAGCCTCGTTTGAAAAAATTGCTAAGTATATGATTTTAAGTATTTAAACTGAAATTGATGATTTCACGACGAAATTGGTTTTAAATTGTGGAGTTTGATCAGTTATCCTGTTGTTTATTCATTTATATGATTTTTAACTGCTCGTCACTGCTTTCAGAGCTTATTTACTTTAGTTACTTACTGAGTTGGCGTACTCACGTTACTCTTCACCTTGGGTGCAGATCCAGGTGCCCGAGCGGCAGAGTGAGGATCCTCAGCTGATCCAGGGTTTGCCGGAGATTGCAAGTTAGCTGCATGGCGTCCACAGCCCTGCTTCCTCCTTCCTATCTTGTCCTTTTCGCATTTTTTTGACTTTTGATGTATTTGACAGTCGGTTATGTATTTAGAGGCTCTATACTTGTGACACCAGATGTTTGGACTGTGTTGGTTTATGTTTTATTGATTTATGCACATTTTAGTTGTTTTAAACACTTATTATGAAAAATTTGGTAATTAAACCCGTGTTAGAAAATGGTTTATTAAAAGAAAAGGGTTATGATCGATGTTTGGGTAGGCTTGCCTAGTAATGTGATAGGCGCCATCATGACCGGGTATTTGGGGTCGTGACAACTCTGGTATAACAGGATTATTCTTTGTAGATACCTCCGGCGGAATCGAAATAATATTTCAATGTCATGAATTACTTGCAAATATCATATCAAGAGGCATGACACTATTAGCAATAATAGAAAGTGGTGTACCAACAACGATTTTATTATGAGGCCACCCACTTTAGATTTAATATATCTCTCCAAACAACTTAAATAACCATCACAAATATATCAAAGCAGAGCAATGGTGCTAAATTTATAAGGAAAGCAAAATTGATAATATGGGATGAAGCACTTATGGCTAAGTGTCAAACGATCGAAATAATTGCCGGAGTTCTCGAGATATATTGAATATTAATGAACCGTTTGATGAAAAATTAATGGTTTGGGAGGTGATTTATGTCAAGCAGTACCATTAGTTCAAAAATCGACAAAAACTGAGACTGTAAAAGCTAGCTTGCCAAAGTTATACTTCTGGCCTCAAACGAAAATATTCAACTGACAAGAAATATCAAGTAAGAACAGATCTAGTATTCAGTGTCTTCTTGCTTCGTGTCAGAAACAAAGAAGAGCATCCAATAAAATATGATTTGGTTATTCCTGAATACTTGGTTATCAATCCCAATGGTAATAGTAGTGCATTTAAAAGGAGAAATATTTCTATCATTAGATTTTGTGCAAATCGCATGATAGAATCAAAAAGATATCTTAGCTAGAAGAAATGAATATGTTGATCAACTAAATAAAAGGTTGATTGCAAAATTTTATAGTAAAAATAAAATATTTTTCAGTATTTGACTCAGCAAAAAATGATACCAATAATTACTACCAATATCACAACCCCGGTTCACCTTCCGTGAACCATCGTGATGGCACCTAGTCTCTACGACTAGGTAAGCCTAAAATGCGGAAGATAAACCAATTTACGGAAGAATACAATTTAAAACATAAATAATGTAATAAAACATCGTTTTAAAAGTGCCGCTCGGCATACAAAATGTTACTCTCAAAACCAATACACTTTCCCAAAACCCGGAAACCCATGAATCATAAGCTAAGAGATACATAAGAAGCTCTAACTCTAGAAATGTCTAACCAAAAGGGGAATACTGAAGGGGTATACTATTACAGAAAGATAGAAAGGGACTCTTTGGTCTACGGACGCGGTAGATATACCTCAAAGTCTTTAAAGAAGTGCCTCGCATCAAGGATGATAAGACAGAGTTAAAGTACTTGGATTTGCACATGAAAAACATGCGCAGAAGGGCCATGAGTACACCACAACGGCACTCAGTAAGTGCTAAGCGTAACCTCGGTCGGGCAGTCACGAGGAAGGTCAAGGCCCTACTGAGGTTAAATAAAATACAAAGTATAACAATGTAGAACAAGACGGTATAATGAAGTTCAACAGTAAGACATAACATAGAATAGAAAGAGCAACAACCACTAGAACAGAGGCAAAATAATAACGGAAAGGAAATACAACTCAACACAGAGGTAACAACTGAGGTACCTTCCAGGATACCGTCCTGTAGTCCCAATTACATCTATCCAGTGGATCGCCCAGGATACCCTCCCGTAGTCCATCATATATATATCCGAAGGATCTCCCGGGATCCCGTCCCGTAGTCCAACCATCAGTGCGCGGGGATCTACCGAAATCATGATCCGTAGTTCCAAATATAAATACCCAGTACTGGGGGAATCTACCGGGTGCAGTCCCTTAGTTCCATATAACTGTGCAGGTGGATCTACTGGAATCCCACATTAGTAGTCCCAAAAAAACAAACAAGGGGGATCTACCGGAATCCCACATCCGTAATCCCAAATAAACACACAAGGGGATCTACCGGAATCCCACATCCGTAGTCCCAATATAAATACATAGCAGCAACAGGAAAATATTCAGAAATGTCAAATTTTATATTAAGGCAAACAAGTAATTCTAGCCTAGCATGCTGCACAGAATTCAGGTAAGGCAGTTTGAGCAAGTAAAGCAATCAAATCACTTAGACATGCTTTCCTAAGCTAACAACAGGCTTAATAGTGTAAGTAATAAAAACAGGAAAGAAAACATACTAGTAATTACTTAACGAAAATCGGATTTACAATAATTAGCACAAGTACGCACTCGTCACCTCACGTACAAGGCATTTCAATTACCAAATATACCAAATCCTAAGGGAAAAGGTCCCCCACAGAAGGTTAGACAAGCCACTTACCTCGAACCGGCTCAAAATCAACCCCAAACCATGCTCTTGCCACGAGTACTCGACTCCAAATGGCCCAAATCTATTCAATTCAATTGCATAATGTAAATAACACTTCAAGTAACTGATTCTACAAAGAAATTCTAAGCTAATACGCAAAATTAGGTAAAATAACCAAAATGCCCCTCGGACCCATATTTCGGAATAGGGTAAAATTTACATTTTCAGAAACCTCGTACCTTCACGAGTATATACATAACAAGAACACTGAAATCGGAGTTCAATTGGCCCCTCAAATACCCATGTTAAGGTCTCTTAATCTCAAGCCCTAATTACCCATTTTTCCCAAATTTCTCACCACCAATTAGGTCCTTAATCACATATAAACGAGTTATGAAGTCAAAAATGGTATCTCCAAGTGATTCTCCTTGAATCCCTCTTCAAAGATCTCCAAAATCTGTCAAAAATGGTGGAAGATAACCCCAAAATCGCGGACCAAATGACTATTTAAACATTCTGCCCAGGCATCAAATCCTTCTTCGCGAACGCGGTCAACGCCTCGCATTCGCGAAGCACAAATTTACTTTGACTAAATTCCTTCACCGCGATTGCGACACACAGCTCGCGAACGTGAAGGCTTATCTCTCATACTCAACACGAACGCGACGTCCCCTCCGCGAACGCGAAGGACAAATCAACCTCAACCCAGCCGCTCAACTTTCCTCTACGCGAATGCGGCATCACCTCGCGTATGCGATGCACAAGACCCCAGCCCCTTCGTGAACGCGGAGACTCCCTCACGAACACGAAGGCTAAAATCCTCAGCCTCACCTGCTAACATTTTGCGAAGGCGAGGGCCTACTCGCGAACGCGAAGGTCATTTTTCTGCAACACCCGACAACAATTTTCTGCAGTTTTTCACAATTTGAAATGGTCCGATTGACCACCCGAAACACACTCGAGGCCCCTGGGACCTCAACCAGACATGCCAACCAATCCTAAAACGTCATTCAAACTTGGTCCAACCTTCGGAACGCTCAAAACAACATTAAAACACCTATTTTTCATTGGATTCAAGCCTAAGAATTCCATATACTCTAAAAATACTCTTTCGATCAAAAAGTCTGTTAAACCTCGTCCGAATGACCTAAAATTTTGCACACACATCATATTCAATACTACAGAACTACTTCAATTTCCGAAATTCCATTCCGACCCTCGGATCTAAATCTCACTATCGAACTGGAAACTTCAAAAATTCAACTTTCGGCATTTCAAGCCTAAATTAGCTACGACCTCCAAAACACAATCCGTACACGTCCCTAAGCCCAAAATCACCCAACGAGGCTAACGGAACCATCAGATTTCCATTCTGAGACTGTCTTCACACTATTCGGACTACGGTCAACTTTCCAACACTTAAGCTCTCATTTAGGGACTAAGTGTCCCAAAGCTCTCCGAAACTCAAAATCGAATATCCCGACAAATCAAAATAGCAAAAATAAACTCGCGGAAAGCAGTTAATGAGCAATCGGGGCGTAAATTCTTAAGATGACCGGCCGGGTCGTCACATCTTCCTACACTTAAACATTTGTTTGTCCTCGAACGAGCATAGAGACATACCTGAAGTAGTGAAAAGATGAGGGTAACGGCTGCGCATATCGCTCGATCTCCCTGGTCGCCTCCTCGACTGGCTGGCCACGCCACTGAACCTTTACCGAAACAATGTTCTTTGACCTTAGCTTTCTAACCTGCCCGTCCAATATTGCCACTAGCTCCTCAACATAAGATATATCCTTGTCCAACTGGACTGAAATGAAATCCAACACATGCGACGGATCACCGTGATACCTCCGGTGCATCGAAACATGAAATACCGGATGAACTCTTGCCAAGCTAGGAGGTAAGGCAAGCTCATAAGAAACCTCCCCAAGACGCCTCAACATCTCAACAGGACCAATAAACCTCGGACTCAACTTCCTTTTCTTCCCAAATCTCATAACGCCCTTCATTGGCGAAACCCGAAGCAGAACCCGCTCTCCAACCATATAGGAAACATCACGAACCTTCCAGTTCGCGTAACTCTTCTGTCTGGATTGGGCTGTGCAGAGTCTATCCTGAATCATCTTAACCTTCTCCAAAGCATCCTGAACTAAGTCTGTGCCCAATAATCTGACCTCACCTGGCTCAAACTAACCCACCGGGGATCTACACCGTCTACCATATAAAGCCTCATAGGGTGCCATCTGAATGTTGGACTGATAGCTGTTGTTGTAAGCAAACTCTGTCAATGTCAAGAACTAATCCCAAGACCCTCCAAACTCAATCACACACGCACGAAGCATATCCTTAAGAATCTGAATAGTGCGCTCAGACTGTCCATCCATCTGCGGGTGAAATGTTGTACTCAACTCCACCCGAGTACCCAACTCATGCTAAACGGCTCTCCAAAATCGTGATGTGAATTGAGTACCTCTATCTGAAATGATTGAAACTGGAATACTATGCAGACGAACAATCTCCCGGATATAGATATCTGCCAATCTCTCCGAAGAATAAGTAGTACACACATGAATGAAATGAGCGGACTTGATCAGCCGATCCACAATCACCCAAATAGCATCGCACTTTCTTAAAGTCCGTGGGAGCCTAACTACAAAGTCCATGGTGATCCGCTCCCACTTCCACTCCGGAATCTCTATCTGCTGAAGCAACCCACCCGGTCTCTGGTGCTCATACTTCACCTGTCGATAGTTGAGACACCGATCTACGAATCCAACTATATCTTTGTTCATCCACCTCCACCAATAGTGCTGTCTCAAATCCTAATACATCTTCGTGACACCCGAATGGATGGAATACCGCAAACTATGGGCCTCCTCTAGAATTAACTCTCGAAGCCCATCAACATTGGGTACACAAATACGACCCTGCATCCTCAATAACCCATCATCACCGATAGTCACATCTTTGGCATCATCGTGCTGAACCTTGTCATTGAGGACAAGCAAATGAGGATCATCATACTGCCGCTCCCTGATACGATCAAATAAGGAAGACCGAGAAACCATGAAAGCTAGAACCCGACTGGGATCTAAAAGATACAATATCACAAACTAGCTGGCTAGGGCCTAAACATTCATCGCCATAGGCCTCTCCGATGCTGGTAAATATGCCAAACTCCCCAAACTCTCTGTCGGTGACTCAAAGCATCGGCCACCACATTAGCCTTGCCTAGGTGATACAAAATAGTGATGTCATAGTCCTTCAGCAACTCTAACCACCTCCTCTGGCGCAAATTTATATCCTTTTGCTTGAACAAGTGCTGCAAGCTCTGATGGTCAGTATAAATCTCACAAGGCACACCATATAAATAATAGCGCCAAATCTTCAGGGCGTGAACAATGGCAGCTAACTCAAGGTCGTGAACAATATCTTCAACTATCTGGATGTGTAGGAAATCACCCTACCGTCTTGCATCAACACCGCTCCGAGGCCAATCCTTGAGGCATTATAATAGACTGTATAAGACCCCAAACCTGTAGACAATATTAAAACTAGGGCTATAGTCAAAGCTGTTTTGAGCTTCTAAAAGTTCACCTCACACTCCTCCGTCCACTGAAACGGAGCACCCTTCTGTGTTAACCTGGTCCTAGGGGCTACAATCGATGAAAACCACTCCACTAAACGACGGTAGTAGCCCGACAAGCCAAGAAAACTGCGGATCTCGATAGCTGAGGATGGTTTGGGCCAATACTGCGCAACCTTTATCTTCTTCGGATTCACCTAAATACCCTCACTCGATACCACATGGCCTAAGAATGGCACTGAATCCAACCAAAACTCACATTTCGAGAACTTAGCATATAACTTCTTCTCTCTCAGAATCTGGAGCACAATCCTCAGGTACTGTTCATGATCATCCTGACTCCGGGAATACACCAAAATATCATCAATAAAGACATTGACAAACGAGTCAAGATATGGCCGGAACACACTTTGCATCAAATGCATAAAGGTTGTTGGGGCATTGGTTAGTCCAAATGACATAACAATGAACTCATAATGACCATACCGAGTCCTGAAAGCAGTCTTCGGGATATCTGGCTCCCAAATCTTCAACTAATGGTAACCTGAGTGCAAGTCTATCTTAGAAAACACCCGTGCGCCCTGAAGCTGGTCAAACAGGTCATCAATACGAGGCAAAGGATAACGGTTCTTCATTGTAACCTTGTTCAACTAGCGATAATCAATACAGATACGCATAGAACCATCCTTTTTCTTCACAAATAAGATAGGAGCTCCCCAAGGTGATACAGTGCGCTAAATAAAACCCTTACCAATCAATTCCTGTAATTAATCCTTCAACTCCTTCAACTCAGGAGGAGCCATACGGTACGGAGGAATAGAAATAGGTTGAGTGCCCGACAATAGTTCAATGCCAAAATCAATATCTCTATCAGGTAGCATGCCCGGAATATCAGCTAGAAACACATCAGGAAAAGCCCGTACTACTGGAACAGAAACAACTGAAGGGGTATCAATACTGACATCTCTCACATAATCTAAATACGCGTCACACCCCTTCTCAACCATACGTTGAGCTTTAAGAAAAGAAATAACTCTACTGGGAATGTGATCTAAAGTACCCTTCCACTCAACACGCGGCACACCTGGCATAGCCAGCATCACGCTTTTGGCGTGACAATCAAGAATATCGTAATGGGGCGACAACCAGTCCATGCCCAAGATAATGTCAAAATCTACCATGGGAGTAGAACCGATGCATCTCTGTGACAAACCAGTATAATACCTGTGATGACATAATCGGAGGCGACAACCTCGGTACAGGCAGGAAGGGCATAATATCTGGCCTGGCCATCCCCTCTAGCTGGCTGAGTAGGTGGGGTAGCAACTGGTGCTGTGATCATAGCCTGAGAACTCTACGAAGCGTGCTGTGGCTGAGAAGTTTGTAGAGGTGCACTCCTCCCAAGTCTAGGGAAATCCCTCACCATATGGCGTGTGTCACCACACTCAGAACAAGCTCTGGGAGGACGTGCCAGTGGGAATTGTGCGGTATGGGTACTCCAAGACCCCTGAACACCTGAAACACTGTGTGAAATCTGAGATGCAAACTGAGCTGGCTGACCCATAAAACCTCTACCATGCCGTACTCTTCCTCCAAAATAAGGACCAGTGGGTCTCTCTAGTCTACGAGGTCTCCTTACTTTCCTATACTCTCTCTCCTGACCTCATCTATCCTCTCTCTCCTGGACCCACCCGTCCTCTACTCGGCGAGAGGTCCTCACCACCCGCTAAACTGGGACCACAGGCTGTGTCTCTATGACACCTAGGACCCGACCAATGAGAACTCACTGCTCTGGAGTAGGGGTGGCAGAAGTCTAGGTCCCTTCCTCGATCTGTGAAATAGATGGTACAACCTGAATCAACCCCGCCTGAACTAACGTACCAAACATACTTAGGAACTGTGCTAATATCTCCTGAAGTGCTGGAGCAGTAGTAGCAGTAGGCGCATCCGGTGCTTGGACTCCATCTGGAACTGCTGGTGGCGCTTCGGTGGCAGCTCGCGCAGGTGCTCTGGCTGCACCACGTGCGTGTCCTTGACCTCTACTCCGGCCTCGACTTCTGGCGACTCTCGCATGGGTACAGGTGCCGGATCATCTCTGCTAGCACGTGTCCTCACCATCGGTGAGAGAATAGAAGATAAAAGTTTAGAATTGTGATGTCAAAATATCGCACGACAAGGAAATCAAATAAAGTGGAATTTTTCCTAAAAGTTACATAGCCTCTCGTAGATAAGTACAGACGTCTCCGTAACAATCAGACTCTAATAAACTGATTTGTGATCTATGACTCCTATGAACCTACAACTCTAATACCAACTTGCACGACCCCGGTTCTCCCTCTGTGAACCATCATGACGGCTCCTAATCTCTACGACTAGGTAAGCCTAAAACGCGGAAGATAAACCAATTTACTGAAGAATACAACTTAAAACAGAAATAATGTAATAAAATAGTGTTTTAAAAGTGCTGCTCGGCATACAAAATATAACTCTCAAAACCAATACACTTTCCCAAAACCCGGAAACCCATGAATCACAAGCTAAGAGATACATAAGAAGCTCTAACTCTAGAAATGTCTAACCGAAAAGGGAATACTGAAGGGCTATACTATTAAAGAAAGATAGAATGGGACTCCTCGGTCTGCGGATGCGGAAGATGTACCTCGAAGTCTCTACAGAAGCGCCTCGCCTCAAGGAAGATAAGACAAAGTGAAAGTACCTCGATTCGCACATGAAAAACATGCGCAGAAGGGGCATGTGTACACCACAGCGGTACTCAGTAAGTGCCAAGCCTAACCTCGGTCGGGTAGTGACGAGGAAGGTTAGGGCCCTACTGAGGTTAAATAAAATACAAAGTATAACAGTGTAGAACAAGATAGTATAATTAAGTGCAACAATAAGAAATAACATAGAATGGAAAGAGCAACAACAACTAGAACAGAGGCAAAATAATCACGGAAAGGAAATATAACTCAACATAGAGGTAATAATCGGGGTACATTCCAAGATACCGTCCTGCAGTCCCAATTACATCTATCCAATGGATCTCCCGGGATATCGTCCCGTAGTCCATCATATATATCCGAAGGATCTCCCGGGATCCTGTCCCGTAGTCCAACCATTAATGCACGGGGATCTACCGAAATCCTGATGCATAGTCCCAAATATAAATACCTCAGTACTAGCGGAATCTACCGGTGCAGTCCCGTAGTTCCATATAACTGTGCAGGGGGATCTACCGGAATCCCACATCTGTAGTCCCAAATAAACAAACAAGGGGGATCTATCAGAATCCCACATCCGTAGTCCCAATGTAAATACACAGCATCAACAGGAAAATATTCAGAAATGGCAAATTTTATATTAAGGCAAACAAGTAATTCTAGCCTAGCATGCGGCACAAAATTCAGGTAAGGAAGTTTGAGCAAGTAAAGCAATCAAATAACTTAGACATGCTTTCCTAAGCTAATAACAAGCTTAATAGTGCAAGTAATAAAAACAGGAAAGAAAACATACTAGTAATTACTTAATGAAAACCGGATTTACAATAATTAGCACAAGTACGCACTCGTCACCTTACATACAAGGCATTTCAATTACCAAATATACCAAATCCCAAGGGGAAAGTCCCCCCACAAGGTTAGACAAGCCACTTACCTCGAACCGGCTCAAAATCAACCCCAAACCACGCTCTTGCCACGAGTACTCGACTCCAAATGGCCCAAATCTATTCAATTTAATGCATAATGTAAATAACACTTCAAGTAACCGATTCTACAAAGAAATTCTAAGCTAATACGCGAAATTAGGTAATATGACCAAAATGCCCCTCGGGCCCACATCTCAAAATCGGGTAAAATTTACATTTTCAGAAACCTCGTACCCTCAAGAGTCTATGCATAACAAGAACACTGAAATCAAAGTTCAATTGGCCCCTCAAATACCCATGTTAAAGCCTCTTAATCTCAAGCCCTAATTACCCATTTTTCCCAAATTTCTCACCACCAATTAGGTCCTTAGTCACATATAAACGAGTTATGAAGTGAAGATATTACCTCCAAGTGATTCCCCTTGAATTCCTCTTCAATACTCTTCAAAGAGCTCCAAAATCGCTCAAAAATGGTGGAAGATAACCCCAAAATTGCGGACCAAATGATTATTTAAACATTCTGCCCAGTCATCAAATCCTTCTTCGCGAATGCGGTCAACGCCTCACGTTCGCAAAACACAAATTTACTTTGACTAATATTCCTTCATCGCAATCGCGACACGTAACTCACGAACGCGAAGTCTTAGCTCTCATACTCAACGCTAATGCGACGTCGCCTCCGCGAACGCGAAGGACAAATCAACCTCAACCAAGCCGCCCAACTTTCCTCTACGCGAACGCGACATCACCTCGCGAGCGCAATGCACAAGACCCCAGCCCCTTCGCGAACGGGGAGAATCCCTCGCGAACTTGAAGGCTAAAATCCTTAGCCTCACCTGCTAACCCTTCGCGAATGCGAAGGTCATTTTTCTGCAATACCCAACATCAGTTTTCTACAGTTTTTCACAACTTGAAATGGTCTGATTGACCACTCAAAACACACCCGTGGCCCCCGGGACCTCAACCAAACCTGCCAACCAATCCTAAAACGTCATTCAAACTTGTTCCAACCTTCGGAACGCTCAAAACAACATCAAAGCACCTATTTTTCATCAGATTCAAGCCTAAGAATTCCAAAAACTCTAATTATACGCTTTCGATCAAAAAGTCTATCAAACCTCGTCCGAATGACCTGAAATTTTGCGCACACGTCACATTCAACACTACAAAGCTACTCCAATTTTCAGAATTCCATTCCGACCCTCGGATCAAAATCTCAGTATCGAAGCAGAAATTTTAAAAATTTAACTTTTGGCATTTCAAGCCTAAATTAGCTACGGAACTCCAAAACACAAACCGAATATGCCCCTAAGCCCAAAATCACCTAACGGAGCTAATGGAACCACCATATTTCCATTCCGAGGCCATCTTCACACTGTTCCAACTACGGTCAACTTTCCAACACTTAAGCTCTCATTTAGGGACTATGTGTCCCAATGCTCTCCGAAACTCAAAACTTAACATCCCGGCAAATCAAAATAGTAGAAATAAACTTGGGAAAAGTAGTTAATGGGGGATCGGGGCATAAATTCTTAGGACGACCGGCCGGGTCGTCACAACCAAGAAGAATACTTAAATGCTTTAATACCAAATGGTCTTCTACCATACATGTTGTTGTCAAGATTCTTATTTCTTAAGTATGTAGTGTCACCGTATATATAATAGACTAAGTTAAAATTGATCTTCTATTGTACATAGGTTAATTTTTAAGATACAATATGCCCTTCATGCTATTGAAAAACTTAGATACGCCGAATAGCTTATGTAATATCACACATATGGCACATAGAAGTTTTGACAATAATGTCATAGATGCAAAAATTATGATACTGGTTAATGTGCTTCTAAGTATATTCTAATCCCTGAATTCAACTTTCGCCTTCCGAAACTAAGTAATATCCTTTTAAATTTGTGTGAAAATAAATTTTAGTATGGTTATGTTTTGCACTAATAAATAAAACATAAGGACAAACATCCTTAATATTTGACTATATTTATCGTAGTATGTTTTCTTGCACGAATAACTGTATGTTGTACTTTCAAGGGGGATATTGTCATGACTCGAATTTCCCACCCTCGGAGGTCGTGATGGCTCCTACTCGTAGAAGCGAGGCTAGCCACGAAATATAGAAATTCTAAATCTTTCATTTTTTTCATCCTTTTAACGAGTTGAATTAATAGGTGATCAACATTTAAATAATAGCAAAAGATGAAATTAAGCAGAAGACTTAGACTAATATAATACCAAAATTACTACGAAAATGCCAACTGCGTCTTTACCCAAAAACCGGTGTCACAATATCCACGAAATATCTATGAATACTACATACAAACGTCTGAACAAAGAAATATAGTCTGTCTCGGAAACAAGTGAAAACAGAACATGTAAATAGATAGAAGAGAACGTCGGGCCTGTGGACGCCTGCAGGACTACCTCGGGATCTCTGAGTGGACTAAAAGCTGGCTCCCCAAGTGCTACTGCCTAAATGCTGCTCCGGTATCTGCACATAGTGTAGAGTGTAGCATCACACAACCGACCCCATGTGCTGATAAGTGCCTGGCCTAACCCCGACAAGGTAGTGACGAGGCTAAGACCAGACTCCAGATAAACCTGTGCAGTTATATAATATACAACGAAAAATACACAGGAATAAACAATTTAAATGGGAGGGGGTACATGGTACGGGGAAAATATCAAATCCAGCAGAAACTTAAGAAAAATATGAAAGAACGATTCAAGATCTACAACAAAACATTAATAATACTGTTGTGGCGCGCAACCCGATCCCTTATCATTTAAGACTGTTGCGGCGTGCAACCCGATCCATTTATATCACTGTTGCGGCATGCAACCCGACCCAATATAATATTTGTTGCGGCGTGCAACCCGATCCAATATAATATTTGTTGCGGCGTGCAACCCGATCCATATATAATAATGTTGTGGCGTGCTACCCGATCCAGTATAATATTTGTTGCGGCGTGCAACTCGATCCAAATATAATAATGTTTCGGCACGCAACCCAATCCAAATATACAGTCAACAATAATCATATTCATAGTCCCGGCAAGGGATCAATAACGAACTACACTATCCCGGCAAGGGAATCGGCAACATAAATAAATATGTCCCGTCCAGGGAGAGACAACTATAACCAATCTTAATCCAACATCTAACCATTTCAACTATCACCAATACTCAAACTTCGTAATTCCCACGAAAACAAACTTATTCCTTGCTCACTATAGAGAACACAACAAGTTGCAATTTAAGACTCACGGTCATACTCGACACCAACCTATAGATACTCGTCACCATGCCTATACGTCGTACTCAACAAGAAGCAAATAGCAAATAGGACACAACTCCTAATCCCTCAAATTAAGGTTTGACCAAACACTTACCTCTATTCCACGAACACAACTCAAGTTTCAATTATAGATTTACCCCTCGATTCCATCCTCAATTCGCTCGTATCTAGTCACAAGTTACTTAATTACATCAATAAACGCTAAGAGAATCAATTTTAATGCATGAAAATGAATCTCCCAAACTTTTGCCCAAATAGTCAAAAATTACCCCCGGGCACACATGGTCAAAAACCGAGGTTCGAACCAAAACCCGATTACCCCTTCCCCCACGAACCTAAATATATAATTTATTTTGAAATTGGACCTCTAATCAAGGTCCAAATCCCCAATTTTTGAAAAAACTAGGTTCTACCGAAAACACCCAATTTCCCCCATGAAAATCATTGATTTTAAGTTGAAATCATATTAAAAGATGTTAATGATTGAAGAAAATGAGATAAAATTAACTTACAATTGATTTTGAAGAAGAGTTGTTCTTGGAAAAATCGCCCAAAGGAGTTTGTGTTTTGAAAAGATATGAAAAATGGGTTTAAAATCGTCTAAGTATAAAGTTGCAGATCGCAGGTATAGGAAATGAGAACAGGGGTTCGTAATTGTAAACCCCGACCTCTGCTAACTTGGGAATTATGAAACAGGGCTCGCATTTGCGAACCCTTCAGGGAAAACTGGACTTTCGCATTTGCGACTTGGCGATTGCGAAGAAAGGGTCGCATTTGTGACCCAAGGCTGAGCAGGGGAATTTCGCATTTGCGATCGAAGCCTCGCATTTGCGAGCAAGACATGTCTGGGCTAGTTTCGCATTTGCGATCTAGCCTTCGCATTTGCGAACCAGGCTTCGCAAATGTACAGCCTACAGGCCTGGGTACCCCAGCTAAAATCTGCAACTTTCTAAGTCTAAAAATCCACCCCGTGGCCTATCCAAAACTCACCTGAGCCCTCGAGGCTCTAAACCAAATATACACACAACCTCAAAAACATCCAACGGACTTATTCGCGTAATAAAATCACCAAAATAACATCATGAATGTCGAATTAAACCCCAAGATCAATGAAATTTCTCAAAACTTCTTAAACATAAAATTTTGCATTTAAGGTCCGAATCACGTCAAAAGGATTCCGTTTCTTACCAAACTTCACAGAATTATCTTAAATCATATATAAGACCTGTACCAGGCACCGGAACCAAAATACGGGCCCGATAACAACATGTTATAATAAAAATTCATTTCCAAAACCTTTAAACCATTTTAGAAAAAAAATTCTATTTAAAAATTCATTTCTCGGGCTTGGGACCTCAGAATTCGATTCCGGGCATATGCCCAAGTCCCATATTTTCCTACGGTACCTCCGGGATCGTCAAATCATGGGTCCGGGTCCGTTTACCCAAAACATTGACCGAAGTCAAATTAATCCATTTTATAGCCAAAATTTATCATTTTCACAGATTTTCGCATATAGTCTTTCCGGCTACGCGACCGGACTGCGCATGCAAATTGAGGTTATGCTAGAAGAGGTTTTTAAGACCTCGGAACGTAGAATTTCATATTCTCCACCTCTAAAACAACCATTCGTCCTCGAACGGACGTAAGAAGGAAGTACCTGAGTCGAGGAAAAGATGGGGATATTGGCTCCGCATATCGGACTCGGAGTCCTAGGTCGATGCCTCAGGAGGCTGACCCCTCCACTGAACACGAATAGAAGGAAAACTCTCCGATCTCAATTGACAATCCTGCCGGTCTAGAATAGCTACCGGCTCCTCTTCATAAGACAAGTCCTTGTCCAACTGGACAGTGCTGAAATCTAACACATGAGATGGATCGCTGTGATATTTCTGAAGCATGGACACATGAAATACTGGATGCACGACTGATAAGCTCGGCGGCAATGCAATTCTATAAGCCACCTCTCCCACTCGATCAAGAATCTCAAACGGGCCAATGAACCTAGGTCTAAGCTTGCCCTTCTTCCCAAATCTCATCACGCCCTTCATAGGCGACACTCGAAGCAATACCCGCTGACCGACCATGAAAGCCAAATCTTGAACCTTGCGGTCGGCATAACTCTTTTGCCTGGACTGAGCTGTACGAAGCATATCCTGAATAATCCTGACCTTGTTCAAAGCCTCCTGAACCAGATCCGTACCCAACAACTGAGCCTCTCCAAGCTCAAACCATCCAATCGGAGACTGACACCGCCTACCATATAAAGCCTCATAAGGAGCCATCTGGATACTCGACTGGTAGTTGTTGTTGTAGGCAAACTCTGCTAAAGGCAAAAACTGATTCTAAGAGCCTCTAAAGTCAATGACACAAGATCAGAGCATATCTTCCAAAATCTGAATGGTCCGCTCGGACTGCCCGTCTGTCTGAGGATGAAACGTTGTGCTCAACTCAACCGCGTGCCCAACTTTCACAGAACTGCTCTCTAGAAATGGGAGGTAAACTATGTACCTCGATCCGAGATGATAGACTTGGGCACACCATGAAGACGAACAATCTCCCGGATATAGATCTCAGCTAACCTTTCGGAAGAATAGGAGACTGCCACAGGAATGAAATGTGCTGACTTGGTCAGCCTATCAACAATAACCCATGCTACATCGAACTTCCTCTAAGTCCGTGGGAGACCAACAACGAAGTCCATAGTGATCTGCTCCTACTTCCACTCGGGAAGCTCAATCTTCTTAAATGAACCACCGGGCCTCTGATGCTCATACTTAACATGCTGACAATTCAAATACCAAGCCACATATGCAACGATATCCTTCTTCATTCTCTGCCACCAAAATACTACCGCAAATCCGAATACATCTTAGCGGCGCCTGGATGAATAGAGTACCTGGAACTATGGGCCTCCTCTAAAATCAACTCTTAGAGCCCATCCACATTAGGCACACAAACTCGACCTTGCAATCTCAAAACTCCATCATCACCTAAGGTAACCTACTTGGAACCTACGCACTGCATTGTGTCTCTGAGGACACATAAATAGGGATCATTATACTGCCGATCTCGGATACGATCCAATGATGAAGAACGAGCGATGATGCAAGCTAACATACGGCTGGGCTCAGAAACATCCAACCTCACGAACTGATTGGCCAAAGCTTGAACATCCAAAGTAACCAGTCTCTCACCGACCGGAATATAAGCAAGACTGCCCATACTGGCTGACTTCCTACTCAAAGCATCGGCCACCACATTGGCATTTCCCAGATGATATAAGATAGTGCTATCATAATCTTTCAACAACTCCAACCACCTCCTCTACCTCAAATTCAACTTCTTTTACTTGAATAAATACTGAAGACTCTTGTGATCCGTGAACACCTCACATGCCACACCATACAGATAATGCCTCCAAATCTTTAACATGTGAACAATGGCTGCCAACTCCAAATCATGAACCGGATAGTTCTTCTCATGAATCTTCAACTGCCGCGAAGCATAAGCAATGACCTTGCCATCCTGCATCAACACTGCACCGAGTCCAATACGAGATGCATCACAATAGACTGTATAAGGCCCTAAACATGTGGGAAAAACTAACACTAGTGCCGTAGTCAAAGCTGTCTTGAGCTTCTGGAAGCTCGCCTCACACTCATCCGACCATCTGAACTGGGCACCCTTCTAGGCTAACTTGGTCATTGGGGTTGCGATAGATGAGAACCCCTCCACGAACCGACGATAGTAGCCTATCAATCCCAAGAAACTTCGAATCTCTGTAGCTGATGCTGGTCTAGGCTAGTTCTTGACTACCTCAATCTTCTTCGGATCAACCTGAATACCCTCTGCTGATACAACATGACCCAGGAATGCAACTGAACTCAACCAGAACTCACACTTTGAGAACTTAGCATATAACTGACTATCCCTCAAGGTCTGAAGAACCACACTAAGATGCTGCTCGTGCTCCTCCCGGCTGCGGGAATATATCAAAATATCATCAATGAAGACTATCACGAATGAATCTAAGGCCTAAACAGTCGGTTCATCAAATCCATAAAAGCTGCTGGGGCATTTGTCAACCCGAATGACATAACCAAGAACTCATAATGCCCGTACCGAGTGTGGAAAGTTGTCTTAGGGACATCAGATGCCCTAATCCTCAACTGATGGTAGCCAGATCTCAAGACAATCTTCGAAAATACCTTGGCACCCTTAAGTTGATCAAACAAATCATCAATCCTCGGCAATGGATACTTATTCTTAATGTAACCTTGTTCAACTACCGGTAATCAATACACATTCTCATTGACCCATCCTTCTTCTTAACAAACAACACTGGTGCACCCCAAGGCGAAACACTGGGTCTAATGAAACCCTTCTCAAGCAAGTCTTGCAACTGCTCCTTCAACTCTTTCAACTCCAGTGGGGCCATACGATTCGGCGGGATAGAAATGCGTTGAGTGCCCAGAGCCAAATAAATGCAAAAGTCAATATCCCTGTCGGGTGGCATGCCCGGCAGGTCTGAAGGGAATACCTTAGGAAACTCACGAACCATGGGCACAAAATCAATAGAAGGAACCTCAACACTAGAATCATGAACATATGCCAAATAGGCCAAGCACCCCTTCTCGACCATACGTCGAGCCTTCACATAAGAGATAACACTACGGGTAGAATGATCAGGAGTCCCTCTCCACTCTAAATGGGGTAAACCCGATAAGGCTAAAGTCACAGTCTTGGCATGACAGTCCAAGATAGCGTGGCAACCATGTCCAGAAGCAACAAATCTACACGAGTCTCGAGACCCCAATCATAACTATACAAGAGCGATGGACTCGATCTACCATAATAAAATCACCTACCAATGTAGACACATAGACAAGAACACTTAATGAATCATTAGGCATAACCAGATACGGTGCAAAATAAGATGACACATACGGGTACGTAGACCCTAGATCAAATAACACTTAAGCATCTCTATCACAAACCAGAACCGTACATGTGATAACCGCATTTGAAGCCTCAGTCTCGGGCCTAGCTGGAAGAGAATAACATCGGGGCTAGGCCCCACCACCTTGGACTACCTCTTTGGGACGGCCAGCAGCTGGCTGGCCTCCCCCTCTAGCGGTCTGAGCTCCATCCCTAGCACCTTTACCTCCACCTCTAGCACCTGTACCCCACCTCTAGCTGGCTGGGCGGGCTGTGGAACACTTGGTGACCGAACCATAGCACAAGAACCCTACTGCTGCGACTAAGTACACACCAATCTCGGACAAGCCCTCTGGATATGACCATACTCACCACACTCATAACATCCACCTGGGTGCTGCGGCTAAGGAAACTGAGACTGACCCTGGCGACCTGAATGACCACCCCAAAAACTCTGGAGCGACTGTGCACTGATAGGAGCTGGTGGTGCACTGTAGGGCTGCTGATCAGAATACTGCATGTGAGAACCACGACCACCTGAAGCATCGTGAGAAATGTGAAGTGCTAACTGAAAGGGCCTAGGAAGATGACCTGTACCATATGAATCCCTGCCTCCAAATGAGGCACCACTGAATCTGCCTGAATGACGGGGCCTCTTATCCGACCCATGACCACCTCCCTACGACAGAACCATCTCCACTCTACTGGCCACATTGGCCACCTCTTGAAATGTAATCTCACTCCCAGCCTCCCTAGGCATCTAAAGACAAATCTGCTGAATAAGACCGTCAATAAACCCCCTCACCCTCTCTCTCTCGATAGGAAGTATGACAAGAACATGACGAGCTAAGTCAATGAATCTGGTCTCATACTGGGTAACCGTCATGGAACCCTGCTGGAGACGCTCAAACTGCCTCCGATAGGCCTCTCTCTGAGTGATGGGGAGAAACTTCTCCAAAAATAGTTGTGCAAACTGCTCCCAAGTCAAGGCTGGCGATCCGGCTGGTCTAGCCAAGAAATAATCTCTCCACCAAGTCTTGGCAGATCCAGACAAGAGAAAAGTGGCAAAATCGACCCCATTGATCTCAACTATACCCATGTTCCTGAGAACCTCGTGACAGCTATCTAAATAATCCTGGGGATCCTCAGTAGATGCACAACTGAAAGTAGTAGTTAAGAGCTTGGCGAACCTATCCAGCCTCCACAAAGTATCGGCAGACATAGCTGCTCCATCACCAGTCTGAGCTACCACACCGGGCTGAACTTATCCAACTGGTTGAACCGCTGGAGTCTGAATCTGGGGAGCTACCTGCTCCGGAATGCGAGTAGTAGGAGTCTGGGCTCCTCCTCCAGCCTGAGAGATGGCTGGCACTATAGGAAGCAAGCCTGCCCAGGTGACACTCTCCATAAGGCCCACTAGACGGACCAGAGCATCTTGAAGTACTGGGGTAGCAATAAACCCCTCTGGGACCTAAGGTGGACTTACCGGGACTGCTGGGGCCGGAACCTTGTTATCAAAGTCAACCTGAGGCTCTACCATTGGTGCTGCTGCTCGGGGCTGAGCTTTGCCCCTACCTCGGCCTCTAGCATGACCTCGGCCTCGCCCTCTGCCCCTCGTGGGAGCTGCTACTGGGGGCTCGGGCTGCTGAGTGGTGGATAAGGAAACGCGTGTTCTCGCCATCTGCAAAAGAATAGAGTAGAAATTAAGCATTGAGAAACAAAACCGCACGACAAGAAAGAACAAATGTGAAGTTTTCCTAACTCTGTAGCCTCTGAGGGATAAATACAGACGTCTCTGTACCGATCCCTCAAACTCTACTAAGCTTGTCCGTGAATTTTGAGACCTATGTAACCTAGAGCTCTGATACCAACTGTCACGACCCTGATTTCGCACCCTTGGGGGTCGTGATAGAGTCTACTCGTAGAGCTAGGCTAGCCACGAAATATAGAAATTCTAACTCTTTCATTTTTTTCCATCCTTTTAACGAGTTGAATTAATAGGTGATCAACATTTAAATAATGGCGAAAGATGAAATAAAGCGGAAGACTTAGACTAATATAACACCAAAATCAGTACGAAAATGCCAACATGCATCTCTACCCAGAAACCGGTGTCACAATATCCACAGAATGTGTATGAATACTATATACAAATGTCTGAACAAGGAAATACAATCTGTCTCAGAAACAAGTGAAAACAAAACATGTAAATAGATAGAAGAGAACGCGGGGCCTGCGGACGCCTGCAGGACTACCTCGGGATCTCTGAGTAGACTGAAGGCTGGCTCCCCAAGTGCTACTGCCCAAATGCTACTCTGGTATCTGCACATAGTGCAAAGTGTAGCATCAGCACAACCGACCCCATGTGCTGGTAAGTGCCTGGCCTAACCCCAGCGAGGTAGTGACGAGGCTAAGACCAAACTCCAGATAAACCTGTGAAGTTATATAATATATCGCGAAAAATAAATAGGAATAAACAATTTAAATGGGAGGGGGTACATGCTACGGGGAAAATATCAAATCCAGCAGAAACATAAAAGAAATATGAGAGAACTGTTCAAGATCTACAACAAAACATTAATAATACTGTTTCGGCGCGCAACCCGATCACTTATCATTTAACACTATTGCGGCGTGCAACCCAATCCATTTATATCACTGTTGCGGGTGCAACCCGGCCCAATATAATATTTGTTGTGGCGTGCAACCCGATCCATAAATAATAATGTTGCAGCGTGCAACCCGATCCAATATAATATTTGTTGCGGCGTGCAACCCGATCCATATATAATAATGTCGCGGCATGCAACCCAATCCAATATAATATTTGTTGTGGCGTGCAGCCCGATCCATATATAATAATGTTTCGGCGTGCAACCCGTTCCAAATATACAGTCAACAATAATCATAACCATAGTCCCGGCAAGGGATCAATAACGAACTACACTATCCCGGCAAGGGAATCGACAACATAAATAAATACGTCCCGGCCAGGGAGAAAAAGCTATAACCAATCTTAATCCAACATCTAACCATTTCAGCTATCACCGATACTCAAACTTCGTAATTCCCCCGAAAAAAAACTTATTCCTTGCTCACTATCGAGAGTCATCAATTAAAGTGTCCGTAATATCATTTAAGAACACAACAAGTTGCAATTTAAGAGTCACAGTCATGCTCGACACCAATGTATAGATACTCGTCACTATGCCTATACGTCGTACTCAACAAGAAGCAAATAGCAAATAGGACACAACTCCTAATCCTTCAAGCTAAGGTTAGACCAAACACTTACCTTGATGCCACGAACACAACTCAAGTTTCAATTATAGCTTTACCCCTCGATTCCACCGCCAATTCGCTCGTATCTAGTCACAAGTTACTTAATTACATCAATAAATGCTAAGAAAATCAATTTGAATGTATGAAAATGAATTTCCCAAAGTTTTACATAAAAGTCAAAATTCACCCAGCCCCACATGGTCAAAACCCGCGGTTCGAACCAAAATCCGATTACCCCTTCCTCCACGAACCCAAATACATAATTTATTTTGAAATCGATCTCCAATTTTTGAAAAATCTAGGTTCTACCCAAAACACCCAATTTCCCCCATGAAAATCATTGATTTTAAGTTAAAATCACGTTAAAAGATGTTAATGATTGAAGAAAATGAGTTAAAATTAACTTACAATCGATTTGGAAGAAGAGTTGTTCTTGGAAAATCGCCCAAAACAGTTTGTGTTTTGAAAAGATGTGAAAAATGAGTTTAAAATCGTCTAAGTATAAAGTTGCAGGTCGCAAATATGGGAAATGCGAACAGGGGTTTACAATTGCGAACCCCAACCTCTGATAATTTGGGAAATGCGAAACACGGCTCGCGTTTGCGAACCCTTAAGGGAAAACTGGACTTTCGCATTTGCGATCAACATGTCACATTTGCGACTTGGGAATTGCGAAGAAAGGGTCGCATTTGCGACCCAAGGCTGAGCAGGGGAATTTCGTATTTTCGAGCAAGACAGGCCTGGGCTGGTTTCGCATTTGCGATCCAGCCTTCGCATTTGCGAACCAGGCTTCGCAAATGTTAAGCCTGCAGGCCTGAGCACACTAGCTAAAATCTGCAACTTTTTCAGTCTAAAAATAAGCCCCGTGGCCTATCCAAAACTCACCCGAGCCCTCGGGGCTCCAAACCAAATATACACACAACCTCAAAAACATTCTACGGACTTATTCGCGTAATAAAATCACCAAAATAACATCATGAACGTCGAATTAAACATCAAGATCAATGAAATTTCTCAAAACTTATTAAACATCAAATTTTGCGTTTAAGGTCCGAATCAGGTCAAACGGATTCTGTTTCTTACCAAACTTCACAAAATTATCTTAAATCATATATAAGACCTGTACCAGGTGCCGGAACCAAAATACGGGGTCGATACCAACATGCTCTCATAAAAATTCATTTCCAAAACCTTTAAACCATTTCAGAAAATAAATTTCTTTAAAAATTCATTTCTCGGGCTTGGGACCTCGGAATTCGATTCCGGGCATACGCCCAAGTCCCATATTTTCCTACAGACCCTCTGGGACCGTCAAATTACGGGTCCGGGTTCGTTTACCCAAAACGTTGACCGAAGTCAATTAATTCATTTTACAGTCAAAATTTATCATTTTTCAGAGATTTTCTCATATAGGTTTTCCGGCTACGCGGCTAGACTGCGTACGCAAATCGAGATGATGCTAGAAGATGTTTTTAAGACCTCAGAACGTAGAATTTCATTTTAAAACAAGTGATGACCTCTTGGGTCATCACAAATTTCAAGATCGACAACAAGAGTTCTGGTTAAGGCAGAGCAACCAATGCATTAGGAGGAAACATACATAAAAAATATTGTCCACAAATAAGTGTTCGTTAAGATACCATCACATTAAATGCGTTTAAATTATAATATATAATTATCTAACTGACATGATAAAATTGATCGTTTGTATAAGTCTTGATGATGTCCTTTTATTTTAAATTCATGTATTATGCTAATGTAATAATATTTTTCAGTATTTAAATGATTGTTGTATTATTATACATAAAAAATTCTCTCATTAATTAAATTTTATTATTTCTTCATATAAATAAATGTTTAAATTATCATGTGCCATTATTAACGTGCAACGCACGTTCGTAAATACTAGTATATATATATATGAATTAAAGTTTAGCACAAGGAGTAAATTACACCATCAGTTCCATAATCAACTCAAACTAACAAATCTGTGACAATAGGTTTACTTAGCTGAAAATCCTAAGTAGGGCACTGTTTAATTTATTACACGTGTACAGTGTCGGCTTCTGGGAAGGGATGCATGGTTTGCTTGCAACTGCGTGTGCAGAGATTAGAGATATATACTAATGCGTGCAACGCGTAGGGAGTATTAATATCTGGTTTCTGTGGGCTGGTACTTTGCGGAGAAGAAACGATAGGATATGGCCATTTGAGGCGTTAAGGGCCGGTTCTAAGCTTTAGCTATAACGTAAATCCTTGGTTAAGTATTCCTCGGAGATTAGTAGAAGATAAAGCCAAATCTTGGAGGTAGCTGTAGCTGATTGGTCAATTGTGTTTTTATCTCATGAGAACTTGAGCTTGTTGGCTTATTCCACAAAATTCATTTGCAGGGGTAGAGAATTATTGAAAGAGCAAATAGACAAACAACAACTTTTTAAACTAAGAAAGAAACAAACTATTAACGGGGAAGACCCTCAAGACTGCAAAGAGGCAACAACTAATTTATGCTCATACTTCTTTAGGATAAGCACAATTTAGTATGAATAACACAGCTAGTAATTGGTCGATATATCGAGTTGATCGATTATAAATATTAATTCATAGCCTATGATCCATATACAAGTCGATCCTATCATCTTCAGGTTAAGGTTAATAATAGTCAGAATAAAACTTCAGCTTCATCCACTCTCAAACTACTCATAGTAAGAAAATTACAATTATTTAAGCACACTCGGTTTTTACATAATTTTTATTGCTATTTTCTTTCAGAAAATATTTTACTACAATTGTGAAACTTAATTCATGTAATACTTCAAGTGTAACAATTATACCATTTTTTGGAATTAGTAACGCCCTCACTACTATTCCACTTGAGTCAACAGTCAACTACAACACTAGCTATTTCAAACGAGATGCTCGAATTTAAATTATATACACCATTAGTAAAAATAACATGACGTGTAGGATCTCAAAACATGCTTACATATTATATATAAATTTGTATCGAAAGGATAGTTTTGTCGATATTACCTTCTCAAAAAAATAAAAGTGGAAGAGAAGAAGATAGTTTTGTCGCAATTTGGCAAATGGGATTTTTAGAATTAATAATATATTGGTCAAAATCTGACCGCTACGGTCGATCCAACCGATATCCCGTCCAAGCAGCGAGACAGTGAAAGACGACATGGTTTATTTCAAATCCGGTACTCACAATACCTGCCAAGTCAAAAAACAACGCTCAGAGGACGACAAAGGCGGACGTAGTATGAAAGAGAATCAAACCAAGCAAATAGCAAAGATTCCATAACTATATATATATGGGAAAACCTTCTCGAAAGTGGGGCTTCTTCTCTCTCTCTCTCCTCTCCCATGTAATCTTAATAGTAGAAGGAAGAAAAAAGCAACCTCCAAGAGAGCATGTAAAATGTTTTTCTCCAACAAGTAATAGGAGGAAAAATGAAAAGCTTCAATAAGATTATTCACCTCTATTTCGTCTTGTGCATTATTTTCTAGTTATCTCATAGATCTGGAGTTTATTACGTTTGACTAAGATTTACCTCTTCATCATCTTTAATTGATTTAATTAAAAAGGTTTCAATATCTTTTGGGTCAAATAATTTGGCGTCATCTGTGGGGATTTCTTAGTGAAAACTTCCCAGTCTCCTCCAGATCAAAAATCAAAAACACGATCACCCACCGAAACGAATGGTAAGAAAACCTCACACGCCAACCTAGATCATAATGCTATACACAAGCAGAGGTTGCAACCAACATCCTCCCCCGCTCGCCGGGTAGCCGATGAGCCAGCCAAAACGAGCCTAGCCCGCATAGGAGGATGGCACAAGAAAAAGAAAAGGGAAAGATAGCTAAATACGGCTACCGAGTTAAAAAAAGGACATCACCCCCGTCAACCATAGAATTTCTAAGCAAAGCAAGCAACGCCACAGATCCATCTTCTGCTTTTTGCTCAAATAAAAACGTAAGCATCGCGCGGGCAAGCGCGCGAAGAGAATAACCCAACTGAAGAATAGGGAATTGCTATAAAACGACCGAAATTTCGTCCTCCAGACGAACCTAACTCCTAGGAAATGTTACCCCTCGAGTGATACCCCCTCTCCCTCACTAATAAGGTGCCCCGAGAAGGCCATCCTTGAGATTCAAAGACCAGGCCGAAGAGGGGGGAATCCCCCAAGATCAAAAGGCCGACGAGGGGAAGCTCCAATAAGAGTATGGAACAAGAGCTAGCAAAGCAGCATCGTTTTTTGCTCTCCAACACCGCCTTCCCCAACTCAAACAAAATCAAGTGAACTGGGAATCCCCCCCCCACCCACCGAGAAAATACCCAACTCTCCGAAAAATCGGGACTGACGACAAGTTAGTATTTAGATGACAGTTCGAAATAACACCCTTAAGGCCAAGGGCCTTAACTAAAAAGAAGAGTTCAACCATGATCGAATAACGACGATTTAATATTTCGACGCAAGTTCTAAAATAACACCCTTAAGGCCAAGGGCCTTCGCCAAAAAGAAGACTTCGACCTCGATCGAACAACGACAGGTTAGTATTTCGATGACAGTTCGAAATAACACCCATAAGGCCAAGGCCCTTCGCTAAAAAGAAGAGTTCGACTACGATCGAACAACGACGAGTTAATATTTCGACAAAAGTTCTAAAATAACACCCTTAAGGCCAAGGGCATTCGCCAACAAGAAGAGTTTGACCACGATCGAACAACGACGGGTTAATATTTCGACGAAATTTTGAAATAACACCCTTAAGGCCAAGGGACTTCGCCAAAAAGAAGAGTTCGACCACAACCAAACAACAATGGGTTAATATTTCGATGAAAGTTCGAAATAACACCCTTAAGGCCAAGGGCATTCGCCAAAAAGAAGAGTTCGACCTCGATCGAACAACGACGGGCTAATATTTCGACGAAAGTTCTAAATAACACCCTTAAGGCCAAGGGCCTTCGCCAAAAATAATAGTTCGACCTCGATCGAACAACGACGGGTTAATATTTCGACGAAAGATGGAAATAACACCCTTAAGGCCAAGGGCCTTCGCCAAAAAGAAGAGTTTGACCTCAATCTAACAATGAAAGGTTAGTATTTCGATGAAAGTTCGAAATAACACCCTTAAGGCCAAGGGCCTTTGCCAAAAAGAAGAGTTCGACCACGATCGAACAACGACGGGTTAATATTTCGATGAAAGTTTGAAAATAACACCCTTAAGGCCAAGGGCCTTCGCCAAAAAAAAGAGTTTGACCTCGATCAAACAATGACGGGTTAATATTTCGATGAAAGTTCGAAATAACACCCTTAAGGCCAAGGGCCTTCACCAAAAAGAAGAGTTCGACCTCAATCGAACAACGATGGGCTAATATTTCGACGAAAGTTTGAAATAACAACTTTAAGGCCATAAGCCATCGCCGAAGAAAATTGGGACTCACGACGGGATATTACCTCGGTGTAGGCTCGAAGGTAACATCCCCGCGGCTAAGGTCGCTATTGGAAATATAATTGGACGTCTTTCGGGCTATGACGAGGTAGTACCTCGACATAAACCCAAAAACATCGTCCCGTCAGTCAAAGCCGCTATCAGGGTCCTATTCAACCCATGTGATATTAAATTCCCTAAGAGTCGAGAACTCATCATACGGGAATCTACTTCTTTACACCAAAATTGTGAAGAGAAAAATGGGAAAAGAAACATAGAAAGTATATGACAATGGAAAATCCCTCTTTACTCAAAGTTACTGCGCAAACAACCGCAGATTACAGGCGGCTAAAATCAACAAAGTTTAAAAATAACAACAATAAAAAACAACAAAAAAAAAACAAATATAGCAAGTCTATCACTTGGCACCATCTCCAGGAAGTCCTCCCTCATCATCCGCGTCCTAATCAGCCTCCGGCGTCGCAGAGTCATATCCAGAGTTAACGCGAGCCTCTCGTGCCTTCGCCCGCGCTCCTTCATATGCGGCCTCAGTAACATTGCCCGCTCTAATAAACTCTTGTATATGTCTCGCTGGACTTCAGCATGAACCCAAAAAGTGGCGGGGGACAACGGTAGAGGAAGATTCGACTTGAGCCAACAGTTGCTCCTTTTAGACCTCCAGAGAAGAGAACCGGTCCCCTAAGGTCGACGTTTCCCAGTCGATCTCTCCAATGTGTTCTTCGAGCCTTGCCTCTCTTAGCGTAGCCGTCGCCCTCTCTGATTCCTGCTCGAATTGGAGGACGCAGATAGTGTTCTCCAGAGCCGCCGCCCTTGCCGAAGCCGATGACCAGGCACTCTCAATGTTCTCCAACCCAGAAACCTTTCTCTCTAACTCTGCCAATTTCCCCATCCACTCCGCGCTCATTGCCTCGACCCTGATAAGATTCTAATCCATCTCAAACTACATCGAACTCAGCTTCTCCTGAAGACATTCACACTCTGCGGAAACCCCTTTGCCCAACTCTAGCTCTTCGTCCTTCGCACGAAGTTGCTCATCGAGCACGCTACTTCTGCGAATGGCCTTCATCAATAGCTGGTCTCTCTTCTCCAATTCTTCGCCAAGGGATCGAGCACCAAGATTCTCCTTCAATCGCTCTTGCATGTCACGACATTTATCGCGATAGCGCCGATATTTCTCCAACGCCTTCAGGAAAATCGTAGTCCGAATGTCAGCCCTACGAGTGCTCTCAATCTCCAACATGTATGTCTGAAAAACGAAAAGATGAGTTAAGACCATATCGTCCAGAAAGATAAAAGGAACATGAAAGAAAGGCGGAACGTACCCACAAGCCCATAGCTGTCACGACCCAATTTTTCCTCCATTGAGTTTCGTGACGGCACCTAGTCTTAAGGACTAGGTAAGCCTAATATTTATGGAAGAACAACAATAAAAAAATAACATCATAAAATTCTTCTTGAATGAATCCTTTATACAGTGAACATATTCCCAAAATCCGGTAGTACAAGTCATAAGATCTACAAAGTTAACTGCCACTTCTATATAAACCATTTGGAAAAGAGTGAAAACAATTAAATACAAGTAAGAAGGTGACTCTGAAGACTGTGAACGTAGCAGCAGGTTTACCTTGAGTCTCCTCAGCAATGACCCATACAGCTACTAATGATCGATACCTGGGATCTGCACAACAAAAAATGTGCAAAAGAGTAGCATGAGAACACCACAGTGGTGTATAGTAATTATCATGACTAACCTCGGTAGAGTAGTGACGATGAACAGTCAAGACACCTACCGGTCTAATAAACTATACAAATATAATCATATGAACAATAGAACATGATTTATATATAAAGACTACACGATATGGCTAACAATAAAACAATCACAATAAGGGAAGAAAACAACAATTAAAAGCGAAAATACCATAATAATGACATAGAAGAACGAGCGAAAAACACAAACCCAAATCCTAAATCACAAATATAGTAAAGGTAAGCAATAACTCAGGACCTACGACAGTGTTCACATCAGGTCTTAGCCGATAAACTCCACGAAGTACCGAACCTCAGACAAACTTACAGCTCACGGGTCCCAATATATGAACCCTAACACTTGGAATCATGTGCCCCCATCACACCTCATGGTAATGTTGACAACTCACTTGCTAACTAGAGCCACTCTTACATATATGACAAGTAAATGAGGGTATACATCTGTACTCAGCAATATCAGGAGAACTTCATATCCAATAGGAGTGTGTAACTACGTGTATGCTTGTGCAAGTGCTCTAACATAGTTCCTACCAGCTAATAAGCATAAGGAAAAGAACGGACAACACGTAAGATGTTTTCTCACAACTTCCACGAGATGAAACTCATACAGGTAAGCATACCACAACACAATATCAAACAGCAAGAATGCTCCCAGGCCATCACAAATCATCACAATAAATCCCTGACATATCCTACCTTGTCTCGCCACGTGTGCAAATAATAACATAATAAGTGCCCGCCTTGTTTTGCCACACGTGCATCATAATGTTCCCACCTTGTCTCGCCACATGCACAACCTACATATATACATCTCACCTTGTCAAGCCGCATGTGCCAATATCAGTGTATAATAGTAGCACGTCAAAAACCTCGTGCACCCCCAATAACAACAACGACATGGCAGAAATCTCGTGCATCACAATAAAAACAACCACTGCACGACAGAAACCTCGTGCCTTACAATAACAAGTACAATGTCAATAATGGCCACAAATACAAGAGGCAGCAAGTAAATTAACTCAAGAAATGTAAATCACAATGTAACGATAGAACCATTTCACAAGGAATAGCCACAGAAAATAATACTGGCATAAAGGGGATAATTCAACAAGGAAAGACTAACATGTAGCAACGACCCCACAACATACGAGTCACGAACAAGTAAATCAACACGAGTCAAGTAGTCCCAAATAAAGGCAAGTCAACAAAGATATTAATTATCTAAACTCCTTTTAAGGTTGGACAATTTCAAAGATATTCGACAATACATTTAAGAAAAGAAGATTTTTGCTTCACTTAAGACTAAACAATTTCAAGAGGGATAATAATAATTTTCAATAAGACAAGCATCTATGAAGAGATAGCATGACAATAGGAGATGCGAAATCCTTGAATTAAATCAAATAGGAGTCAATTAGGCAGTAAGAGTGAATCATGAAGCAATTAATTCCAATTAAACATGTGAAGATGAAACTAGTAAACAGACAACTCAGTCATGTCAAAAACACATTCATACATAGTGAATATAAAGACCTAAGAACCCAAAGGACCAACTTTCCGTAAATAAGCTCGAGCACGCACTCGTCTCCTTGCGTACACGAACTACAATCAACATAGAAGACTCAAATCCTAAGGGGAAATCCCCCACACAAGGTTAGGCAAGATACTTACCTTAACAGAGTTAGATCGATATTCCAAAATAGCATTCTACGTGAATTGACCTTCGGACGGCTCCAATCTTTCTTAAGCTTTCCTTACCTTACTACAATATTCCGGAAATTCTAGCAACTTCAATCTATTTAGAAACATAACAAAAGTGAACCATAATTAGGAAGATATTCGTGGGTTCACCTCATTTAGGCATTTCATCAAACACTATGTGTGCACATTTGACTACATCTCTTAACCATAGAATTAGTTCATCCAACTACCACAATTTATCAGCAATTCATCCCACCATTATTCTTTAACAATTTATACTCCTAACATCACATGTGTGATCAACCATTCACACCCAACCAACAAAATTCCTTCAAATAATTAATTTTCAATCTCTACAATGGGTATTCATTTAAATTGAGAATTTATGGCTTCCAATCATCATACCATGAGTTCCAATACTTCATTCATACTCATAATTCCATAATAACTCCATATATGGAAGTCTAAGGGTGAAAGATTACCTCTTGTAGACCAAATCTTAAAAGATAACTTTTGGGGTGTTCTTGAGATTTTAAAGAAATCCTATATAATCCAATCAAAACCATATCGTAACTAGTGATTGAGAAGTGAAATCACCATAAAAACATATTTAAAAACTCACCTTATGTGTGTATTTGAAGCCTTGACCAGATGGGTGATAGAGAGGATGCCCTAGTATTGAAAAATGACTTAAATCCTCTCCTTTCCCGTCCTTTGTGGTATTTAGAGGTCTACTACATGCGCGGCCGCGTTCACAAAGCAGAAACTTCCAAATATGCGCGGCCGCGCACCTGGGCGCGCATATGAGACAGGTCAAGTAAAATGGTTGTAACTTTCTGTATACACCTCCAAATGACAAATGGTTTGATGTATTAGAAACTAGACTCAAAGAGCTTTAAGTTGATAGGTTTTTCATCACACAACTCTTTATATACATGTATATATACACGTCCAAAATGAGGTCTTATGCATACTCATTTGCAACTTTAGTCTATTATGAAATTTTATAACTTGACTTAGACTTAGGACACTCCTTAAACTCCATATCACTTATAATATGAATCGTAGACTTATTATCATATCCAATAGATATCCATCATTTTATTAGTCCTCATTCGCACACAAAAAAATGCACTGAATTATTCAACGGACTTCCAACACCAAATTTCGGACATACGCCTGGGTTTGAAATAACCATACGAAGTTGCTCGAGGACTTAAGCCATTCAACATGACGTTAATTCTTAAAACGAAAAGTCAGGTCATTACAATAGCGGCCACTTCACGCATTAAGTCAATATCAGGAACGTTCCGAAGAGCCTCGTTTTCGGTAGCGGAACACGAAATGTCGAACTGCAACACCAGATCCTCTATGTCCCCCAAGAGATTAATATCTGACGAGATCTCAATAATACGGGGCGGGCCTCCCACATGAACTACCGAGCGGGTAAGACCCTCTTCAAACATCCTAAAATCACCGGGATCTAGGTCCAACTTGGATTCGTAGTCATCGACCACGATGCCCTTTCCCCTTTCAGCAGTTGAGGAGGAAGCACGACCAGGTATTGAGGATGAAAGCCCTTCCGAAACAACAACAACGGCCTTAGAAATCTGACCCCCCATCGCGGTAGGTTGCTGATCAACAACAGTAGCAGGAATCTCCATCGACGGGGTAGATACAATGGTTGGCTACCTATCTACAGGCGAAATAGTATCAACCCCCGCCCCAGACCCCGTCAAAGGAGAGTCTTCCTCCAGATGTATTACAACTGGAGGTGTTGTCCCAGACTCCACTCGCCGCCTCTTGGACGACCCCTATCCTTCCTCAGCACGGGAAGATTCACCAGCCGGAGCCTCAGTTTGAATGGTGGCTTCCGTAGGTATGACCATAACCGTAGACTCAACTGAAGCAGCCCTCGACGAAGGTCGAGCAGTAGATATGCGGTAAGGCGAGCAGATAATGCAGGCTAGCGAAAAGCTAATGGAGGAGCCCTCGCCCTCCGCACTCTCCCTGACATCGACAAATAGCACATAGGAAACCAAGGAAAAAGGGAAAGAGGAAAAATAGCGAACAAAAACGACATCTCACCTATGAGAGGCTTGCGTCCATATTTTTTTATAAAAGGTCGACCATGTGTGAACCCCCGCCGTATGAGGAAGGATGACACTCACCCACTCGCGGATACCTTCAACAGGTGGAGAGGGTAGTTTCACAACTGTAAAAACATAACGGATTTTAGTACTACAATGGAAAGCGGTTGAACCTCTCTCCGACTAAAAGTATAGAAACTTACGTTCAAAGTTCCACTTCTATGGGAACCCCGTAGGATTCGCCACAAGGTACTCAGTCCGCACATAGAAGTAATTCTCGTAGAAGCAACGATTAGCCTTGTCGTTCATCTTCACCACCAGACTCTTCGAACCTCGATGACGTATGTGAGTCATCGTGCCGCGAATGAGTTTAGGGGCGAAGATATTGAGCATGTGCCCCAAAGTGATCTCACGACCGACGAGCTTCGCAAACCTGAGCAATATAAAGAGCAATTTATACAGGTACGATGAAAGTTGAGCGGAGTGGCAGAAATCTACCACTAGGAGAGGGAGAGGAAGCATGCATCCAACAATAAAGGGGTAGCCGTAGAACACGCAATACCCTGGACGGTCAAAATGGACTATGTCGTCCCCTACCACCGGCAATATTTCGATGTAGTGAGGAATTCCCCACCTAGCCTTCAATTCTGCGATCCCCTCCTCATTTATAACAGAGTGAACAGGTACTCATGCTCCTCCCAGATGGGACTACAGAAGTCGGTCCATGCTTTCCCAGGGCTAGGCAAGATCTCAGCCACCAACGAGACCTCCTCATCCTCTACCACTTCTGCTCTTCCGGTGACAAAAATGTCACTTTTTGGTGCCGGAGTTGTGACAGGGAGGTCAGTGCGAGAAGAATCACTAGCCATTGTGTCAATTTGGTAAAGCAAAGGGATAAAGAAAAAGAAAGATGAAAGTTTTCGGTTAGGTTTAAAATTCAAAGTATCAGGAAGAAAGGATATTCGCAAAGTTCTTTCAAGTAAAGGGCAAAGAAGTGTGTTAATAGAATGATGTGCTCATTCTATTTATAAGAGACATAAATCTCCCAAGCACGAAACCCAAGAGTCGCCAATCGAATTTAATAGGGCACGAAACGTTTCAATTCCCTAGGAACGTGTGTCATAATGGCGGCACCACGAGCAACGTTTCAATCCAAACGACGTTTCGGTTCCGAAATAGCCGCAACAGTCCAAGGATATCGAAAGGGCGTCGTTACCTCACTTGAGCCTAAGGATCAAACCCAAGGGGTAAGTAGTCAGATTTCTCTCAGATATGTAACAATCATAGTCCGTCTGCCAGGCCCGACAGGGGACGACCCCGACAGACGAATGGACTAATTGTATCGGTCAAAATCTGACCGCTATGGTCGATCCAACCGACATCCCGTCCAAACGGCGAGGCAGTGAAAGACGACATGGTTTATTTCAAATCCGGTACGACAATACCTGC
This sequence comes from Nicotiana tabacum, assembly GCF_000715075.1. Classification (NCBI taxonomy): domain Eukaryota; kingdom Viridiplantae; phylum Streptophyta; class Magnoliopsida; order Solanales; family Solanaceae; genus Nicotiana; species Nicotiana tabacum. Next base: position 109,383,763 of record NC_134087.1, on the reverse strand, counting down.
CAAGTCAAAAAACAATGCTCAGTGGACGACAAAGGCGGACGTAGTATGAAAGAGAATCAAACCAAGCACATAACAAAGATTCCATAACTATATATATGGGGGAAAACCTTCTGGAAAGGGGGGCTTTTTCTCTTTCTCTCTCCTCTCCCCTGTAATCTTCATAGTAGAAGGAAGAAAAAACCAACATCCAAGAGAGCATGTAAAATGTTTTTCTCCAACAAGTAATAGGAGGCAAAATGAAAAGCTTCAATAAGATTATTCACCTCTATTTCGTCTTGTCCATTATTTTCTAGTTATCTCATAGATCTGGAGTTTATTACGTTTGACTAAGATTTACCTCTTTAGCTTCTTTAATTGATTTAATCAAAAAGGTTTCAATATCTTTTGGGTCAAATAAATATTCCTGCCTGAATTTTCAAGTAAACTTTCTATTTTAAGCTTTAGCTATAGATTAAATTCTTGGTTAAGTTTGCCTCGGAGATTAATGCAAAATCTTGGAGCTAGCTAGCTGTAGCTGAAAGGGCAGCCGTGTTTGTATCTCATGCGAGCTTGAGCTTGTACCCTTGTAGGCTTAGCCGATCTACAAATTCATTTGCAGGAGGAGCGAGTTGAAAGAAAAATGAAAAACAATTAACTTTTAAAACGAAGAAGAAACAAACTATTCCTTCGAAGAGGCAAGAACTTCATGATCAAACTTCCAAATTATAGGATACAATTCAATATGAATAACAGCTAGTTGATCTATATAATTACAAATACTGATTCATAGCCAATGATCCATATACTAGTAGATAGCTTTTTAGGAGATCGTGTCAACATATCTATAGTTTAATGTTGTAGAATCTAATTCGTAAAATGTAATTCATTACTATACGCTTACTTATAGCAGTAAGGGCGAAATTGAAAAGAAAAATTAACACCTTATTTTCTAAAATGACAAATATCTTGGACAACGCTTTAAGAATTAAAATGACATAAATAAAGGGACTGAAAGGAGTATGTGTTTGTTTCTTACCTTAATTAGCCTTCTTTAATTATATTAGTTGTCAAAATAAAATGGGCAAAAGATTATTTGTGTTTCGCTTCATTCCTTCGCGCCTATTAATTACCTGGTGGATAAGCTAATCATCAGCTATGGCTGGGGAATGATGTGGCCTCTTCAGTGCTTGAGGGGTTTTCGGCTCTGTATTTGCCTCGGAGAATGGACATATATATATTAATCCCAAAACCTGGAGTTGAAAGGCCTTTTAATTTATAGTTGTATCTCATGAAATTTGAGCCTTTTGGTTTATTACATGCATGAGTAGTGTGGAAAAGTACAAAGACAAACAAGATAGAAACAAACAACTTAGAGGTTCAAACTTCCAAGCATGACGATATGCACAATGCTGTATGAATATCGGCGTGTTGATCGGGTTGAAGGTTAATAATAATCAGAAGAAAAGTTCTCAGCTTCATCCACTCTTATGTACGGTGAAATCGGAGGATCCAATTTTTCGTTATTGAGGCACCTTAGAAGAACATCTCGAGGCTTCAAGGCTATAGTTAAATTTTTCCTTCGAGGTTCATCGACGCCCGACCTTGAGATAATATCGACCACAACTATAGTAGGAGTGGGGAGTTCCCAAAGTACACGCCTTTGGCGCCCACCATGGGGCTAAAAATAATAGTAATTATTTTCTTGCTGGTTTCGTCACATAACGCAAGTTATCTTTCACACCTGTTCTTGTCCAACATCTTCAAATTTCAGGTCGAAATACCTAACTCATTAAATAGAGATGAAAACAACTACCTGGAGAACCAGGGAGAGAATGGTGTGGCTGTTCCAACCTGGGTACAAAAGGAGGTCCCTCAGCATGTCGTTCATATGATTATTGGAGGGATCGACATTAACTGAGGGCCCATGATCAAGTGGACAAAATTATCCGCCGCAATAGAAGGACCAATCCGAGATCGCTTGGCCGAAGACACCCTCGCGTTCAATGAAGAGGATCTCGAGACCTTGACAGAACCACACAACGATGCGCCGGTAATCTCATTACTTTTAAACAACGTCCAAGTTAAACGTGTGCTCGTGGATCCAGGCAGCTCAGCCAACGTAATCAGGTCAGGGGTAGTAGAACAGCTTGGGTAACTCGACCAGATCATACCCGCCTCCCAGGTCCTCCACGACTTCAACATGGCCGGTGAAGTAACAAAAGGAGAAATCACCCTCCCAGTCGACACGTCCGGCATGGTTCAGAACACAAAGTTTCAAGTCATCAATGGCGACATAAGGTATAATACATTGCTCGGTAGGCCGTGGATACATAGCATGAGGGAAGTACCTTCAACCCTGCACCAGATGATTAAATTTCCAACAAAGGATGGCATAACGACTATATATGGAGAACAACATGCAGCAAAGGAAATGTTCGCGGTTTACCAGGAGGAGTCGACCCTCGTACTCCCGACCTCAGATGTGTCTAGGAGCATACAGACCCCCGAGGGTGACGAAGAAGATTTCCTCGCTCCTCGAACTTTCGTTTCCCCCGAAGAGTCGGATGCAACGAAATCGACAATCGAAGATCTGGAGGAAGCTGTTTTGATTGAACACCTCCCCAATCGTAAGGTATACCTAGGAACAGGATTAACACCCGAACTCAGGAAAAAATTCATTCAATTTCTTATCGATAATATCGATTGTTTCGCATGGTCCCACTTAGATATGACAGGTATCCCACGGGAAATAACCTCCCACCGACTAAGTGTCGACCCCATGTTTAAACTGGTGAAGCAAAAAAGAAGACCCTAGTCCGAGATAAAACACACATTCATCAAGGATGAAGTACAAAACTCCTTAAAATAGGGTCCATTAGAGAGGTAAAGTATCTCGAATGGCTAGCCAACATAGTAGTGGTACCCAAAAAGGGAAATAAGTTAAGAATGTGCATAGACTATAAAGACTTAAATATGGCATGACTCAAGGATTCGTTCCCATTGACTAACATCGATCATCTGATCAAGGTGTGCTAGTTCGTGAAGAGCAAGGTACGCAATTCCCTGTTTATTACGTAAGCTGGACCCTAGAGGATGCCGAAACTACGTATCCATACCTTGAAAAATTAGCTCTTGACTTAATAAGCGCGACACAAAAATTGAAACCCTATTTTCAAGGCCACCATATTTGCGTTCTAACGACATAAACTCTATGGAGCATATTGCACAAACCCGAACTATCGGGTCAATTGGCCAAATGGGCCATCGAACTCGAGGGGTATGATATCGAGTATCAACCTCGAACGGCCATCAAGTCCCAGATTCTGGCGGACTTCGTGGCCGATTTCTCGCCCTCCCACATGCCTAAGGTAGAAAAGGAACTTTTACTGATATCAGGCATGTCTTCCGGGGTATGGACCCTGTTCACTGATGGCACCATAAACGTGAGAGGTTCCGGACTCGGTATAGTCCTAAATCCACCTACGGGCGGCGTGATCAGACAATCTATAAAAACTACAAAATTGACTAACAATGAAGCCGAGTACGAAGCTATGATTGCAAGTTTATAACTGGCCAAAATCCTGGGAGCCGAGGCCATCGAATCAAAATGCGATTCACTCCTGGTAGTGAACCAGGTGAATGGGAGTTATGAGGTCCGAGAAGACAGGATGCAGAGGTATTTGGACAAGATCTAAGTCCCATTAGGTCGCTTCAAAGAATGGAATTTAGTCCATGTACCTCGAGAGCAGAATAGCGAGGCCGATGTCCTCACAAACCTGGGTCGTCTGTTGAAGAAGATGACCTACTTCCCGGGGTTGTTATTCAGCCATCTAAATCAGTGATCGAGGAAGCTCACACGGAGATTAATTCCACCAGCCTAACATGAGACTGGAGAAATAAATATATTGATTATCTGAAAGACGGAAAATTGAATGTGGATCCAAAGGAATCAAGGGCCCTGTGAACCAAAGCAGCCCAGTTCTCGCTCGATGAAAACAAGACTCTATACAGAAGAACTTTTGATGCCCCCCTGGCAGTATGTTAGGGGCCAGGGGATACAGATTACGTACTCCGAGAAATTCACGAGGGTACTTGCAGAAATCACTCCGGCACCGACTCCTTGGTCCAAAAAGTAATCAGGGCAGGCTACTATGGGACAACATGGAAAAAGATACCAATGAGTTCGTCTGAAAATGCGATAAATGCCAGAGATTTGCCATTCACCAACCTGGTGAACAACTACATTTGGTCTTTTTGCCATAGCCATTCATGAAATGGGGATGGACATCGTCGGTCCCCTGCCGATGGCACCAGGTAAAGCTAAATTCATTTTATTTATGACTGACTATTTCTCAAAATGGGTGGAAGCGCAGGCCTTCGAGAAGGTAAGAAAAAAAGGAAGTCATTAACTTCATCTGGGACTATATCATGTGCCGATTCGGGATTCCTTCCGAGATAACATGCGATAACGGGAGGCAGTTCATCAGGAGCAAGGTAACACAATTCCTTGAGGATCACAAAATTAAGAGAATCCTATCAATGCCTGACCACCCAAGTGCAAATGTCCCGACCGAGTCTACAAATAAAACCATCATCCAAAACTTAAAAAACAAGCTGGAAAGCGCCAAGGGAAAGTGGAGAGAAATGTTGCCCTAAGTGTTGTGGGCATACCGAACAACTTCAAAATCAATCATAGGGGAAACACCTTTCTCTATAGTATACAACGCCGAGGCTTTGATACCAGTGAAGGTCGGGGAGCCGAGCGCCAGATTCCAACACACCACTGAAAGCTCGAACAACGAGGCCATGACAACGGCCCTCGAACTAGTAGATGAAAAATGAGAAGCCTCGCTGGTCCGGATGGCCGCCCATAAGAAAAAGGATCGAAAGATATTATAACAGGAGAACAAAACTCCGATATTTCGGAGTCAGGGACTTGGTTCTAAGGAAAGTCACCCTTAACACCCGAAACCCTAATAAAGGAAAGCTAGGCCAAAATTGGGAAGGATCGTACCACATCCTCAGAGTAGTCGGCAAAGAGTCTTACAAGCTCGGTACCCTAGAGGGCGAACAACTTCCTAGAAACTGGAACATATCAATGCTAAAACGATATTATTGCTAGGGCATCCGATTGAAAATTCTGAGAACATCCTCGAGCACACGTTGCACTCTTTTCCTTTGACCGGATTTTGTCTCTGGAAGGGTTTTTTCTGGCTAGGTTTTTAACGAGGAAACAGCCATACGACACCTGAGTAGACTCAACAAGTATTCGAGTTTTCTTTTACAATCCTCCTCAAATACTGGGGGGCCTCCCCCAGAAGGTCACCTACTCGGGAAAGCCAAAACACACCAAATGGGACCTCGATAGGAAAAGGTAATATACCGGGCCAAACAGTCGAATGAACCGTGCTCATATAGAGCAACCAAGCTTTTAACGGCAAAAAGATGTATACTTGTACCAAGTAATCGGATAACACTTTTCAACAAAGCATTTTACACTTCAAAAGAAACTCGACGTTTTAGTAAAAAGGACTCCTCCGTCAAAATTGTCCTGAACACTCGGAGACTGGCATCAACAATTCGACACCTGAACGACCCTTGGGTCAAAACTCCAAACTCATAAGCCCTCAACTAGGCAACATCAAGATCATAAAATGTCTCCAAGGCCGAAAGTGTCCCGAATACTTGGGGACGACATCGATAACTCACAACAACGCGACCCCCGAGTCAGAGCTTCGAGCTCGTAAGCCCTCAATTAGGCAACAACAACAAGATCACAAAATGGCTTCAAATCCAAAAGACGACCCGAACACTCGGGAACTGGCGTCAAAAACTCAAATGACCTCCAGGTCGGAAATTTCGAAAATTGTAAGCCTTCAATGAGGCAATACCAAGCTTACAAGTAATGGCTCTCAAGTCAAGAAACCCTCGATGACTCAGGGACTGCCGTCAAGTGCCATCTCTATCGACTTATAAAAACCTGAGGCCATAAGACCCCGAGCGGGCAGACTTGGTCTCGTAAGACCTATATAAGGCAGCAACAAAACTGTAAGACCTCAAGAAAGGTATGAACAATACTTGTACCAAGTATCCAAAACTGTAAGACCTCAAAGGCGTGTAAAACTTGTAAAACCTTACTAAAGGCATAAACCACATCTCAACGTTTTGGCTATATATCGAACTTGAAAGACCCATAAAGAGGCATACCCTCGATATAGATGCCGAAACTAATTCACTCAGGACTTAAAGGCTCCGGTCGAACACAAATGGCTCCGGTCACATGGCTGTACCAGCCGAACTAACGTGACTCGTGGATGCCCGACCGTCGCTACAAAATTACAGGACTTTAATCATTTTGAATCTACTTCGAAAAGAACCAGTTAAACAGGCTACCCTTGATACATGCAAAAGAGCTTCGACCATGTCAGCTCCTAAACATCAGCATCGAGATACTCAGCCTCCGAGCCAAACCTTTCGTGGTGCTCGATCATCTCCATATAACGACTCACAATCGTGGATTTTTATTAAGCCATCGAAGAGTCGGGCGAACTCTATTTCAAAAAATCCTTATCGAGGGAAAAATAAAGCCCACATAAAAGATCACTTCGACCCAAAGCCTAAGAGCCATTGTCGCCAGCCTAATAAGCCTCAGGGCCACGCACATAAAAGGTTGCTTCGACACAAGGCATAAGAGCCATTATCGCCAACCCACACAAAACTTGAGGGTCGAATGAGCTCAAATCGAAACCCGACTCGGAGACTAAACCCAAAATAGTTAACTAAATACGCCTAGGAGCAAAGCGTAAGAGCCATTATTGCCATCCCACACAAAACTTGAGGGTCGAATGAGCTCGAGTTAAAACCCGACTCGGACACTGAACCCAAAATAGTTGACTAAATACGCCTAAGAGCAAAGTGTAAGATCTATTGTCTCCAGCCTAATGAGCCCTAGGGCCACCCGCATAAAAGGTCCCTCAGACCCAAGGCGTAAGAGCCATTGTCGCTAGCCCACATAAAATGTTGCTTTGACCCAAGGCATAAGAGCCATAGTCGCCAGCCCAAACATAAGGTCGCTCCAACCAAATGTGTAAGAGATTAAGGGCCAGCTCGAAATACTAAAAACTTGAAGGTCAGATGAACTCGAGTTGAGATCCGACTCGGAGACTGATCTCAATCTAATAAATACGCCTGAAAGAAAAAGCATAAGAGCTCAAATGCCAGCTTACTCTAAAAGAGGGAATCGACCCAGTGCGTATGAGTCACTGTCACCAGTGCTAAGATCAAAGGTTGTAACGGCCGGATACATAAAATCCAAGTCGCTCGATGATAGCAAAGCCCGAGGGTCTAACCCGAAGTTCGGGACCTTGGGTCGAAAGTCATAGTACATCACATAGTATTTCTGAAAAACAAAAAGGAAGGAAGGAATAGGAAATAAAAAACCTTTTTATAACCTCCAGGGTAATGTTTACAAGTCATGAAAAAACCCTTATAAAGAGAGAACCGAACAGAATCCTAATCTACCATCGAACCTACATCTTCGATGTCTCCACCAAAGGTTGTACCCCGATAACTACGGGTCCTTCACCAGCCCATCTTCGACGCCCTCTTCCCCTCTGGGGGCTCCGCCTTCATTTTTATCACCTCCTGAGCCACTGCTCGGCGAACATTCGAAAGCAAGCAAGACAACATCTCTCTTCTCTAGGGTCTCCACCCTCTCAAACTCGGCAGGCAAAATGATATCTCCCGCGTGTATGTCCTCAAAAGTCTGCCCTCGAGATCATAATAGAGCATGTTCCACTGCCCCAGTCAATCTCAGCTCGGCCCCCTCGGGTGCCCCTCCGGCTTGAGCACTTGTCGCAATAGCATCCTCTCTATGCAATGATATAAGCATCTCGACTTCAGTTTTCATCCTAGATAATGCAGCCACCAACTCAAAATGGAGACCTCTATACTTGTTACTATCCTCCCTCGCCTCACTAAGCCGACGCCCAACTAAGGTCACCTTCTCTTGGAGGGAATCCCTCTCGGAAGTTATCTCTCTCTCATGCCGTTTGATTTCGGAGACTTTGGAGTTTCTGGCCCGAAGCTACTCCCTCAGTAGGGCACCTTCCTTCTCAAACTGCACAAATTAGATCCAAGGCGTTAAAACACTGGGATTTGGAAAAAATTCAAATAATGGCAAATAGGGACTAGATAACTTGTTCAGTAAGAAGGGCCTTCTCATACTCGAGACGGGTCACCTCAACCTAATACCAGGTGAAATTCTGATTGTAAATCGCCTTGGCCTGAAGCCAAGAAAAAAGACAAGTTAGAGAGACAAAGGTTAAGGCAACCGAGGCCCGAGCGACAGGCAGGGTTCGCAAAGATTACCTACTCGCAAATCCTGCTCATCTCACCAAAGATGAGGGAAGAATCGATTTCAGGGACTCCCTCGGGAACAGTTGGAATCCTTTCGAGCCCATCTCTGCCTTTGATAGGCATCCCCGCATCGGGAGATTCTTTGCGCGGGGCATCTTGCACTCCTTTACAAGGTAGGGTCATTCCCTGAGGAGAATCAATCACGACCACGGTACTGGCAGGGTCAGTCACAACCATCCCTAGTCCATTGAAGGCCCTAGAACTAGGCCCTTCCGAACCACCTAACGAAGGCACCCTAGACCGAGGAGAACTCTAACTACCGACCAGATCGAGGGTAAAGCCTGATACCCCCTCAGTTGCCTCTCTGCCACAAAGTGGGACCGCAACGACATCAGTCTGCGGCTCGGAAGCCACCATCTCTACGGCCATAGGATCGGCTAGGTTTATTCCTCCCTCGAGCACTGCCGAGAAGCTATTTTCCTCCTCACCCTCAACTCGAGGGTTTCTCTCCATTTTCGGGGTTAGAGCTGTCGGGTCGGCCTTAGCTCATTCCGCCTTAATCTTCTTAGATTCAGAAGGCCTGTCCAACGGACCCCTTTGTCTCTTCTTCCCTTTATCGGGTACCAAATCACCCTCCCCGCCGGGTAATGCTCCCTTCATCAAGGGACTTCCCCCAGACCTACACAAATGCAAGAGGTAAGCACAGGGAACGAGAGCGCTGCCTGTAGCGATTTAAGTCGAAAAGGATGACTACATCAAGGATAGAGGCTCACTATGATCCTTAGCTTCCCACCGGGCCCGGGATAAATCATGCCACACTCACGCAGTATACGGGCAAATCGGGTCTAGGTGGCCGATCCAACCCGGGAGGTCCAGAACCGCACCAGGGTAAATTGTTGCGGCTACATTAGCACGAAAAGTTAAGTGCTTGGAAGAATGTATTCAAAGAGAAGCGAAGGAATGCTAGATAATGTGTTTACTTACGTTCCACATGCCACCTCTTGGGAAACAACATCTTTTCTGCCGGGATCAAGTTAGAAGTCCTTACTCGGACAAAGCTCCTTATCCATCCTCCATTCCCATGCTCCTCGGTGTAGGCAAAGAGGGCCCTCAGGGCTCGACAACGGAGTTTGATTAGACCCCCACGGAAGAGACGAGGGCTATACATCCTGATCAGATGATCAAGGGTGAACTGCACCTCCTCGACCATATTCACGTAGTACGTGATCATGTAAACAACACGCCAAAATGAAGGATGAATTTGGCCAAGGGTCACTTGACATCGTTGGCAGAAGTCGAGAATCATGGGGTTGATCGGGGGTGAAGATGGCTCCACCGACCCTAGAGTAAACGGGTAAGTGTACACACTAAGAAAACCTATTTTGTATGTCGTAATATCCTCCTCCCAAGAAGTGATCTCCATAAGCACCGCATCCCCCTAACGACAATCAGCTTTCACTCTTCCGACGTCTGTTATCGAACTAATATACTGAGTCACGGGCTCACTGTGCCCCGGCTTCGATGAAGGCCTCCCGACCATGAAATCAGAAGCCATCGCGAAAGATCCTAGAACGCATTCCTCAGCACGAGGAGGCATCGTCGGTTCACCTTGAGGTAAAAGAGAAGAGGGTGAGGCCACATCCTCTTGGGAAACAGAGTCGGAAATTTTCGTCATTGCTGGAAAATTTCGGGAGAGAAAAGGGAGTCGCGTTCCTAGGAAAGAACAAGTGTAAAGGAAGAAGGAACCTTTTTCGGGATTTGGAAATGTAATGAGTTGGGAAGAACAAGGAGGGGAGTATTTATAGAAGCCCCGCGTGCACATTGAAGGAGGCCAAAGGGCATCTAATTGCCATAATCAATGCGGAGGCCTTCGAGGGCTACGTGTGCACTGTCTTTTGGCACCTTATGACTGCCGTCATCGCAAGAATATCGGAGGGGACAAAGATTCAAGGTCGTTTCTAATCACTTTCACTCTAAAAAGCACGGAGACTATATGTGTACGGTGAAATCGGAGGGTCCAATTCCTCATTATCGAGGCACCTTAGAAGATCATCTCGAAGCCTCAAGGATTCAAGGCTACGGTCGAATTTCCCCTTCGAGGTTCGTCGACGCCCGACCTTGGGATAATGTCGACCACATCTATGGTAAGAGTAGGGAGTTCCCAAGGTACACGGCTAGGAATGACAGAGCCTAGTGGACTGCCCTAGCCCTGGATCAGGGTGTTATTTAGCTGTCCCATCCCTTTATCTTTGTAATTAATGTATTTTGTACTATGTTGGGATTCCCCTCCTATATAAAGGGTATCCTTGTCATCTTGTAAAGGGTTGTTGCTTCAGTTGCTCCACACGAAATATACAAGAACATTCTATTTGCTCTCTAACATATTCTCTTGATATTATTGCTTACATTTATTATCTTCATCGTTGTTCTTCATTTATTGCTTATCATTGACCATAAAGAGCCTCCGTTAATTTTATTGTAACTGTTATTCATATTTTGATCACCTTCGATAGCTCCCAGCCGAGCCCCGAATCGACCTCGAGGACCCTAAATCGACAAACTCGAGGCCCCGATTATTGACCTATCGGTTTGATTATCACCCTATCTTCAACTCTCATTTCGTTTCTAAGTCTCACATACATAGCATCAATTGCTTAACAACTAGCATAAAAATAGATCACGTATATTTAGAGTCCCATAATTAAATTTAATTGTTATTACCATTTTCACGGTAAACAACTCTCAAAACCACTCATTAATATTTTATTTTAGAAAACATTTTAGTTTAATTAATTTTCAACTTAATTCATCAGTGTAACGATATCATTTATCGGAGTATAATTAGTAACGCCCTCACTACTATTGGGTCGTTCGACTTAATTATGACACAAGCTCAAACAAATTCATGTGCAATTTCGAGTGTCACACCTTCACCATTTAGAATCAGCATGACCTTCGGTAGCTGCTATTCGACCGCTAGACCCAACTACACCACTAGTTCAATGGACGACATTAATTTTGATATTACTCCATTACGGATTTGTCTAACTTCGATCCCAAAAATTAGCTCATCAAATGAAGAGTCGTAAACCGTCTATAAGCTGCTCAGGTCTTCCTATCTTGTCAATGTTAGACTTCAAGTGTCGATGGAATTCTGGATGGAGGCCAAAATGGGACTTTTAGACTTAATTATTGGTGTGGTGCCTGGCTTAAAGATTTAAGGCCAAAATCATATGTGGACCACTAAACTAGTCTCAATTTTCCTCCGAAATACTTTATCTTAGGTCTGTTTCAATTGAACACTTCACCTACTCAAAAAGTATACCTATTAGACATTTCTCGATGACATGACATGATGTGTGAAATGCACCTTCAACTAGCGCGTGAGAGGCATTATTTAGTCAAATTTTTATTTTATCTATTCTTCTTCCTTCTATCTTCTTGCCGCCACTTCCTCCCATCCACCACCTTCTTCTACTTCTTTTTTTCCAGCCACCTCATCTCCTTCACCACCCTTGTTTTCCTTCAGATTTGCTATTACAGCGTCATTGACGCCTCATTTCTTCCTCGGGTTTCAGATCTGCCACCACCTTCTTCACCTTCACCCATTTTTCTATAATAAAACCAGTCAAGAATACATATGGACAACCCTGGTCCAAATCTCCATTCTAGTCAGCTATGAACTTCACCAAAATTACATGATACATTGTCCATCTACCACCATAAAACCAGCAAAAAAGAAAATAAAACGAAAAAATGAAGCTGAGGTCGAAAGAGAGGTCGGCGGTCCTATTTGAATTGCAAGGAATCACAGTTGTTCCACCGGTAAAAATCCCATTCTAAGACTTTATTTTTTAAGTTCAAAGTATTCTCTCCAACATAGATTAGAGAGGGCTTGAAGAACAGAGAAAAAGGAAGGCACACCAAGAACCACTAGTGGCAGGGAGAGAATCGTTACATTTTGATCGAAATAGTGGAGACGGCGTGGAAAGAAGGTGACAGTGGCAGCAAATTTAGGATTATGTTTGAATATAGTTTTTTTACTCAATAATTTATCTTTTTAAAATTTATTTTGGTCCCCAAATGTCACATGTCTTGTTTGAATTAGTCAAAAAGTCATGTCATCCGTGAGTGCATTGAACACATTCTTTATTTTTGTTGGGTGTCAAAAAAGTATCTAATAGGTACTTTTTTTGGGTAGGTGAAGTATTCAATTGAAACAGACCTAAGATAAGGTGTCTCGGAGGAAAATCGGGACAAGTTTAAGGGGCCGCATATCATTTTGGCCAAGATTTAATTTGGTCTTTTCAGAGGCCGACGAGAACTAGAACTGTCAATATGGGCGGGGTCGGGTTAGCCTAACCCATCCCACATGGGCTTTAGTAATTGATGGACTGGGCTGAGCTAGCCTACTATTTTGATGTGCCTTATAATGGTGAGCCCACCACAACTCTATGTGGGCTGCGGGCCTCCACGGGTCGACCCATTATTTTTTAAAATATAATTTTATATTTTTTCTTTAAGTTCTAACCTAAAAAGGATAAATATTTAAAAGTTAAAAAATCTTATTGGAAAAAATTCACAAAACTTAATAACTTTTTATACTGTTACAATATATGATAAACACTAAAAAAGTAAACGATAATACTAATATTTCATTTACTAAAAGTCAAAACTCAAAACAAATTATTCAAGAGAATGTCCATGATGCTTAGGAGATATCCAACACATCATCTTTCATCAAGCACAATTGAATCCACTTCTGAGAAGGTTGTCTTAATATCTTCACTTTCATCTACATCTACAATTCGTGTGCAATATTAATTAGTTAAATATGAAGAATAATTAAATTTTTAAAACTAATTAACGTTTTAAGACTTTGATATTTCAATATGACGAGCTTAATAAACTTTAAGCTTGGATACTCTTCTTGATATTTTTTGTGTCGTATAATTTTTATATTTTATACTTTTCAAATACATATTTTTATTAGGTCCACGGGACGGCCCAGCCCCGCCTTAGTCAAGCTTCACGGGTCACGAACTTACTCGAGCTAGATTTAAAAGCCTCGTTCTTAAATGAGCTCCAAAAATTATAGCCCAACCCCGTTAAATTACGGGTTATGGGTTGGAGTTGGGCCAAGCCCATACTAATGGCTCTAACAAGAACGAACAAACTACCAAATGAGAGACCCTCAAAACTGAGAAGAGGCGAGATATCTTGGCCCTCATAACGCAAATTTCATGATACATATAATGCAGTTCATTGCTTAAGTTCCATATATTAATAGAATTGAAGGGGATCATGTCATCACATTATATAAAGTTGAATTATTATTTTTTTTAAAAAGAATATAATTAATTGGACAAATAATAAGCACATAAAAAGTAATTGGGAAATATGATGCCAGATCTTAATCCTATTGCAAAATGTACCTTTTTCGCCTTGAGGTTTTGCTACTTCTCTCAAAAGATATTATGAAAAGAACTCCAAATTTGAAAAGTTTTACTACAACTTGTAAGGCCAAAAAATATATTTGATATAGGCATGCCATGTCAGCACCATAATAGCCTTCGTTGGCTGCCACGTGCTTTAAGTTTGGTCTCCACAGAGATCCGCCCCAGGTCGAAGTAGCCTCGAAGCATTCGTGAAGTCATCGTGGTTAAAGGTCGAGCATTTCAGACAGAGTTATAATAGCTTGTTTTAAGATAGGATACAAAAGAGAATGTTCTAGTGGATATTCTCTGCACCTATATTATTAGAGTTTTTAGGAAAATGTTCCATATAAATAGAAAGAGACACAATGATAGGAGACATGAGATATTCATTTATAAAAAGCATATTGACTTTATAAAGAGAATCTAGTCCTATTACAAGCATACAAAAATAACCTTTATACTAAGATTCTTGTCTAGCATTTTTACTGGATCCAAAAACAACCTAAGTATTCAAAGGCTTATCAATCATTCATCATTGTCAAAGAAAATATCTACAGATCTCACCATTTTTCGGGTAACTCACACATGTTTATTTATTTAAATACCATTATTTGCTATTTATTGCCATTTAATGCCCTACCCCATTTTGGATCATTGGCACTATTATTATTGCTTATATTCATTTCCATCCGAATAGATATGCAAGTTATTTGTCATAAAATCTATAACTTTGTCTTTAGGATATTAATTAGCTAAGATTGACTCTTTTATATTAAAATATAATTGGTTGAACCAAGATCTATATTTTTGGTCAAACAGTTTTGCACCGTCCGTGAGGAATTTTTAATCAGCTAATTTTTTAGTTTCCTTTAAATCTACAGCTAACGTGAGTCACTAACCACAAACCCCAAGATCTTTCTCTTTCTTTGCACGCACAAAAACCTACATGACCGATAACCAAGGAGAGATGACTAAACTAAATGTTGATTTTCCTAGAAACCTCATGAACGCTATCAACGAGAGCTGTGAAATATAGGCGAGGACGTGACGCTCACTGTCTCTCCTAGGCACGGGTGGTCGCCCCCCCCCCCCCCCCATCGTAGCTAGAGGTGTTCATGGCTCAGTTTGGATCAGTTTTTCCCTAAAAAAAACCAAACCAAGTAAGTCGGTTATTCAAATATTGGAACCAAACCAAACCAATTAATTCGATTTTTTATCGATTCGGTTTTTGTAGGTTTTTGTCGATTTTTCGGTTTTTATCAATGTTTTTCTTAAATATGAGACATACACTATCAAACACATATTCCGGCGACCACATTTTCAACGTAACACTATCAAACCAAATGGTCTTTCAGAAATCTATAATTTACCAAAATGTAATGATGATAATTGAATCAAATAGTGATGAATAATTTAAGTACTCAATTAAAAATCGATTATTTTTAACGTGAAATAAATTCTTGTATTTAGCAAAAGTAAACTACCAATCAAACAAGAATGTAAAGGCAAATAATTAGATTATTAAAATAGCAATGAACTAGACTGAAAATATATATATATATATATATATATATATATATATATATATATATATATATATATATATATATATATATATATATATATATATATATATATATATATATATATATATATATATATATATATATATATATATATATATATATATATATATATATATATATATATATATATATATATATATATATATATATATATATATATATATATATATATATATATATATATATATATATATATATATATATCAAAACCAAGATAATTTTGAGAGGTTATATATATACATATACAGGTATATATATATATATATACATATACAGGTATATGTACCATAAAATTTAAAATTTATATATATAGGCATGAATAATAATAAATTTAAGTAGCTACTTCTATAGTCGGTTTGGTTCGATTATTTTTTTTATTAAAACCAAAACCAAAATAATTTTGATCGATTTTTAAAATTCAAAACAAAAACCAAACCAAACCTACAATGTATTGGTTTTTTTATAGGTTTGGTTCAATTTTCGATTTGGTTCAATTTTTCAGATTTTTATGAACGCCCTTAATTGTAGCATAACAAAACCAAATAGAAAAGGGGCCTCCACGTCCACAGGAGATGAGACGCCACCGACTGTGAAAAAGCTCCTCGAAGCATAGTTGACCGATACACTAGTAAACGTGCTCAACAAGGCCACTCCATGCACTTCTATACAAACTGCAAAAACCAGCACAGTGCAACGAGCAAACGAATAGGCGACCAACCAGACTCTCTAACACCTGGTATAACTCAGAATATCACTAACAATGCAAGTGATAACGTCCTTGCCGTTGTTCTGAAGAGTATGGAGGAAATAGAGAATGAAAACGAATCACTCACAGATCAAATGAAAGAACACCAAGAACGGGTCGACAAGATACCAGGCGCCCCTTAGCTATTGCCGAAAAGGGACGCTGGTAGGTTCGTAGAATAGCCGTAATGAAGAAGCATCCTCACATGCCATACCAAAAACCTTTAAAATGTCGCCATATCTTAGGATATACGACGGAATGACAGATCCTGAATCACGTGACTTATTATGTCACCGCCGTAAAAGACAAAGACCTCACCAAGGAACAAGTTTCCTCTATTTGCTGAAGAAATTCGGCGATACTATTACGGGAGGGGCATTGAGTTGGTACTCACAGCTACCGGCCCGCTCCATAGAAACCTTTGAGGTAATGGCCGATAAGTGCGTAACAGCGCATGCCGGAGCCAAGAAAGCCGAAACATGAGTAAATGACATATTCACCGTCAAGCAGTCCTTGGGAGAGGAACAGAGGGACTTCCTCGCCCGATTCAGGAGGGTAAGGATGACCCTATCAAATATGTCCGAGGGAATGACGGTGGCGGCTTTTTAAAATGGGTCGAGTAGAGATGGTTCGAGAGCGACTAGAAAACTGTTGAGCTGGTTGATGAAATATCCCCAACCACTTGGGATAAAATCCATAATACTTACTGTGCCGAAGTCTGAGCAGATGAGACGACCTCAATAGACCAACTCAACGGCTTATCTTTGTACAAGCCGAGTCCATGAAAAAAGAAGAGACAACATTAGGAGGGACCAACCGGTCTCACGACCTAACTAAAAACAACATCAGCCATACGTCAGGGGGCCTGCCCCGCCCTCTTTCTATTATGATAAAGGCCCATCCAAGCCGAGGTTAGGGACTCACCAGAACAATCGACTTATTGCTAACAATTATTGTGTATCACCTATAGAAGTAGTATATGCCCTTGATAAACTTGGAACGAAGGTGAAGTAGTCGCCAAAGATGAGATCCGATCCGAGCACCAGAAAATCAGACGCCCTCTGTGAATTCCACCAGGAGCACGAACACAAAATAGAAGATTGCATGGCTCTTAGGCAAGAGGTTGTAAACATGTTGCGGCAGGGTCACCTTAAAGAGCTGTTGAGCGACAAGGGAAGAAACAACTTCGCTAGAGGACGTGAACACCAAGGCCCACCGAATCCATCATCGCCAGCTCGCACTATCAATATGATCATCGTCAACAACGATGACACCTTTATCAATGACGTTAAATTCACTGCCACTCACAAGCTCAAACGATCTATCACCCGAAAACGATATGATAGACTTGAAGAAAGTATCATCTTCGACGAGTCAGATGCTGATGGTTTGACATTCCCTCACAATGATGCTCTCGTCATTACTTTGCGCATTTAGATACTGATGTCAAATGTATCATGGTAGATGATGGAAGTGGAGCGTGCATTATCCATACATGTGTCCTCACCCAGATGAAACTCGAACAACACCTTTTGGACCTTGGCCGCATTTTAAAAGGTTAAGTTCGACCAACTCGAACAACACCTTCTAGCCCTCGATTGCAATTTAATAAAAGGTTAATTTCGACCTAGCTCGAACAACACCTTTCAATCCTTGGACGTCATGTAATAAAAGGTTAAGTTCGAACCAGCTCGGACAACATCTTTCGGCCTCAGCTGCATTTTAATAAAAGGTTAAGTTCGACCTAGCTTGAACAACACCTTTCGGCCCTCGGCTGCATTTTAGTAAAAGGTTAATTTTGACTGAGTTCGAAAAGAACCTATCGGCCCTCCGCCTCGAGTTAATAAAAGGTTAAGCTCGCCCGCGTTCTTATAACTAGGCAAAATATCAAAATTAACCAAGATCAAACAACACCTATCATCCAAAATAAAGAGGATCAACCGACCTATATTAATAAGGCACAAATACGACACATATATATTTGTCATCAAGGCTACGACCAACTAAAAGACAACTACAATAGAAAGAATAGAAATCATAACAGGTAAACAACAAAAGAAAAGCACATAAGTGCGGAAACAAGCAACAGGTATGGAAGAAGACGCAAAAAACAACTTAAACAATCATACACGAATAAAGAGTTCATTATAAGGCCTCTTAAAGACACCAGAAAAAATACACAAAAAAGTCTAAGAGAAAAACTACTAGACCTCGCCATCAGGGTCCTCTACAACCTCATCACCTCTATCCCCGACATCCTTGCCACGTTCACCGTGAGGAAAAATGGTATCGTACCAGGTGTCCTCTTCAAGCCGATCTATACCCTCTTCCTCATCATCCTCATCACGTTGAGGCGTAGTGGGATTATATCCACAAGCGACTCGAGCTTACAAGCCTTAACCAGGGCATATTTAAGGGCAGCTTCAGGAACAGAGCCCGATGCATGCAAGTCCCGAAACACATCTAACCAGGACTCGGCATGGATCCATTCTTCGTATAACTCTCGAGGTACATTGGTAAAAATGTTGGAATAGGACGTCCATGCAAGCAATTGATCGTTCTCGGCCTCTCGATCATGAAGGATGGAGTTGTCTTTCACCAACTCCCCGATCCTCTCCTCGAGCTGGTCTTCCTTAGCTCTCGCCGTAGATTGATCATTTTCCCACTCGGCTCAAAGATTCTTATTCGCCAACTCCAACATCTCGGCCTTCCTCCGAGTGTCCAAATGAAAGGACTTAGCCTTCTCAAGTTCCTCCAATTTCTCGGCAATATGATGACCCTTTTGGGTCATCACTTGTTTTAAAAATGAATTCTGTGTTTTGAGGCCTTAAAAAACCTCTTTCTATCTCACCTCGATCTGCATTCGTAGTCCGGGCGCGTAGCCGGAAAGCCAATATGTGAAAATCTGTAAAAAATGATGAATTTTGACTTTAAAATGAATTAAGTTAACTTCGGTCAGTATTTTGGGTAAAGGGACCCGAACCTGTGATATGACGGTCTCAAAGGATCCGTAGGAAAATATGGGACTTGGGCGTATGCCCGGAATAGAATTCCTAGGTCCCAATCCTGAGAAATGAATTTTTAAAGAAAGTTATTTTCTGGAATATTTATGAGTTTTTGAAAATAAAATGTGTTTAAAGCTTGATGGTATCGGGCCTGTATTTTGGTTCCAGTTCCCGGTACAGGTCTTATATGTAATTTAAGATAAGTCTGTGAAATTTGGTAATAGACGTACTTGAGATGACGTGAATCGGATCGTATTTGAGTAAATTGGGAAATTTGACGTTCTTAAGAAATTTCATGATTTTGATGCTAAATTCACAGTTGTGGATATTATTTTAGTGATTTGAATGCATGAGTGAGTTCGTATGATATCTTTAGGTGGGTGTGCATGTTTGGTTTGGAGCCCCGAGGGCTCGGGTGTGTTTTGGATAGGCCACGGGGTAGATTTTGGACATGGAAAGTTGCAGACTTCAGCTGTTGCATTGCAGGCCTGCAGGCTTCGCATTTACGAAGATTGGCTCACAAATGCGAAGGCTTTGTCGCAAATGCGAAAAAAATAGCCCAGGCCAACCGACCTCGCAATTGCGAGGAATTTATTGCAAATGCGATGTTTCCCCCTTTTGGTCAGTCGTCGCAAATGCGACATGTGGTTCGCAAAAGCGACTTCGCAAATGGGAAAATCCCCTTGCAAATTCGAGCTTAATAGATGTCTGGGTTCGCAATTGCGAACCCTAGTCGCAATTGCGACATCTGCAACCTGCAATTTTATAACTTAGCCGAAAATCTTTCATTTTCACACTCTTTAAAAACCAAAACACTCTTGGCCGATTTTTCAAAGACAACTCTTCTTCCAAATCGATTGTAAGTCAATTTTAACTCATTTTCTTCAATCATTAACATCTTTTCACATGATTTCAACTCAAAATCAATGATTTTCATGGGGGAAATTAGGTGTTTTGGGCAGAATCTAGGTTTTTCAAAAAAAATGGGGATTTTGACCTCGATTTGAAGTCCGATTTCAAAACAAATTATATAATTGAGTTAGTGGGGGAGTGGGTAATCGGGTTTTGGTTCGAACCTTAGGTTTTGACCATGTGGGCCTAAGGGCGATTTTTGCCTTTTTGGGTAAAACTTTAGAAAACTTATTTTTATGCATTAGAATTGATTCATTTATCATTTATTGATGTAATTAAGTAACTTGTGGCTAGATACGAGCGAATTGGTGGTGGAATAAAGAGGTAAAGCGATAGTAGAGACTTGAATTGTGTTCGTGACATTGAGGTAAGTGTTTGGTCTAACCTTAACTTGAGGGATTAGGAGTCGAGTCTTATTTTCTATGTGGAATTTGTTGAGTACAACGTATAAGAATGGTGACGAGTATCTATACGTTGGTGGCAAACATTCCCGTGAGTCTTATATTGTGGTTATTATGACTTCGTTGTATAATTCATGCTTGGGTGATGATTTCTATAGTTGGGCAATGTTTGTGAAAGTAATTGTGACATTTGAATATTGAGGAGCGTTGACTCAAGTTGTATAATGAAATGTGAAAGTATAAGTGGTAATTGAACCTTTTAGAGCATTGACTTAAGTTGTGAAGTGAGTTGGGAAGGAAAAGTGAAAAAGAGAAGAGAATCATTATATTATCTCCCTTGCCGGGAATTTGTTGCTTTTAATGTTATCTCCCTAGCCGGGATGTTGATGCTTCTTATGATGTTGTTCCCTTGTCAGGACTTGATTGTTGAACTATTTTTCCCTTGCCGGGATTCTTATTGTAATTTCATTTATTCCCTTGCCCTATTGTTTGTGATTGTTGTTTGGGTGAGGAAGAGAGTTTTAAAGCACGAAGGGTGATGTCGTGTATTGTTTTGGTGAGAGAGTGTTGAAGCACGAAGGGTGATGCCGTGTGTGATTTGTGAGGAAAGAGTGTAAGGCACGAAGGGTGATGTCGTGCCGCACGATTTACCATTCCGTGCCGATTATATTGATTATATGGTGAGGACGAGAGTAAAAGCATGAAGGGTGATGCCGTGCACATTTTCATTACTTGATTACTTTGGTGAGGACGAGAGTAAAAACACGAAGGATGATGTCGTGTACTTATTGATTTCTAATTCTTTGTTGATGTTTGAGATAGTAGTTTCTTTCAATTACCTGTTGTCTTTCTACTCTAATTGATAGTTCCCCCGCAACCTGTTACCCCTCCTATACTTGACTGTATATTGTTGTTCTTCTTTTCCATTGTATATAGTTGAATTGCACAGGTTCATTTGCTAGTCTAGTTCTAGCCTAGTCACTACTTCACTTAGGTTAGGCTAGGCACTTACCAGCATATGGGGTTGGTTTTGCTGATACAATACTTTGCACTGTGTGCAGATCCTGGAGCAGTAGCTTTTGGACCGTAGATTGGGTGGCTTCCTTCAGTCCACGCGGAGATCCAAGGTAGTCCTATAGGCGTTTGTAGGCCCTTGCGTCTCCTTCTATCCTTTTACTCCTATTTCATTTACTTAGTTCAGAAAAAAGTGTATCTTTTATCTTTCAGACTTTATATGTAGTATTCTTAGATCGTCTGTGAAATGGTGACACCAGTTATGGGTAGTTGATGCTCAAATAGTTGTATTGGATACATATTCAGATGATTTATTGCTTTTCTTCTGCTTATTGTAAATTCTACTATCTATATGTTATTGCTTTGTAATTGTTAAAGAATATAAAAGGGGTAAAAAGGTAATTGGTCCAAACAATCTGCTTGTCTAGCTCACATTAGTAGGTACCATCACGACTCCCGAGGGTAGGAAATTCGGTTCGTGACAAGATGGTATCATAGCTCTAGGTTACATGGGTCTCACAATTCATAGACAAGCTTAGTAGAGTCTGAGGGATCGGTATGGAGACGTCTGTATTTATCCCCTAGAGGCTACAGAGTTAGGAAAAGCTTCACATTTATTCTTTCATGTCGCGCGGTTTGGTTTCTCAATGCTAATTGAATTTCTATTCTGTTTTTTCGCAGATGGTGAGACCACACGCTTCCTTATCCACTGATCAGCAGCCCATGCCCCCAGCAGCAGCTCCCATGAGGGGCAGAGGGCGAGGCCGTGCTAGAGGCTGAGGTAGGGCCAGAGATCAGCCTAGAGCAGCAGCACCAACGGCGGAGCCTTAGGTTGACTTTGATGATGAGGTTTCGGCCCCGACAGTTCCGGTGGGCCCAGCTCAGGTCCCATAGGGGTTTATTGCTACCTCAATACTCCAGGATGCTATGGTCCATCTAGTGGACCTTATGGAAAGTATCACCCGGGCATACTTGCTTCCTGTAGCCCCAGCCGTCTCTCAGGCTGTCACTGTCTCAGGTGGCAATCGAAACGGGATTAATTATAAAAATCAGAGTCTCCACTTGGAATAATTTATGGTGTTCCAAGTCACCGGTAAAAATTGCGAATCGAGGAAGTTGACTCTAATTACGGTCTGCAAACGCAGAAATTTGGGTAAGGAATTATGTTAACCCGGGAGAAGGTGTTAGGCACTCCCGAGTTCCGTGGTTCTAGCACGGCCGCTTTGATCATACTTGGCTTATCAAAATTATATAATTACTGATTTTAGAACCTATGTGCCTTTACCGCTTACCGCTTTTAAACTAAGAAAAATTATCTTGAAATGGGTCACGCGTACGTGTACCCATTTGTTTCCCGTATCAAGAATCATGTCACGCGGACATGTCCACAATTAATAGCGCTTTATTATTATTGAGAAAAATTTGGCCAAAGTTGCGTGAATGCATACTCCAGTTTGGTTTTTAAAAATCACAATCATGTCATGCGGACGTGTCCACAACCACGATAGTATATTAAACGTGCCTAAAGCAAACTGCGAACATTTGTCACTTTTTATATCTAGGCTATTAATATGAGGGCCATGAATGATTAAACTGTAGATGGCATACCTCAAACTATATAAATTAAATTAAATTAATAGCCTATGAAAATTCATTTTATTATTACGAGAAGATTTGATCGAAGTTGCGCGAACGCATACTCCAAATTGGTTTTAGAATCATAATTATGTTACGCGAACGTATACATAATCAAGATGATAAAATTGGAGCGCCTAAATAATCCTAACGTTTTCAAATGCATTACACCCAATTAGAACCACAACCCACTTAATGGGGCACCTCTATCTTCTACATCCATACAAATTGAATAAATTATACAAGAGAAAAAAAAAACAAAATTCAACACTTATTAAGCACAAATGCTACTTTAAGAAATATGAGAATGATGCTCCCCACCTTATTCATGTGACTGTACCAAACTTAAATCAATATTTTTAACATGTAAATTCATAAGTTTTCTAATTAAACAAGAAATCAATAAATAAAACTCAAGATAACTAAATGAAAATCAGCGATGCTAAGCAACAAAACTACTTAAGGCCTCAAACATTCAGAGGTAAAAAGAATAGCTTTAGCTCCAATTTCATCATTATTCATCTAACTCAAAAAAGCATCTAACCAAATAGCATGAAAATAATGGCTTACCTAATGAAGATAACGACCAACCAACATGCTAATATATGATAACAATAATAGTGAATTCCCAAACTTCCTCAAATACTGGAAAAAAAAAATTGAACTTGTAAGTAATCTCAGTTCTGAGTTATGGATTCATCACTCGCATAGATATATAAACTTGACGAAATGATCATTCAAATAAAATCCATGAATCAGACTAGGAAGATATGATGCATGTGTAAAAGAAACGGACCTTTATTGCCGAATCCGAATTTTAAATCTTTGTAACTAAAAAGACAGATGAAACGCCAAAGACCACGATCGGAAACCTGTGACGGCGAACTCGACGACTCAACCTTCGAGCTGCGATTTTTCTGTGCAAAAAGGGACTGTTTGGTGTTGGTTTTCAGCCAGGTTTTGGCAGGTTTTCGAGCTATTTTGTAGCTTGTTTCGCTGCAGATTTTTCAGCAGATTCGCAGCTGATTTTGCTGCTCTCTACTGCTGGATTTTGGGTGGTGTTTTGCAGCTCTGTTTGCTGCGTTTTGAAGCTATCGCGGAGTTGGATTTGCAGCAGCTTTAGGCTGCATTTTTTTGGAGAAAGAGGAGGTGGTTTAGGGTGGTTAAGGGGCTATTTTGATGGTGTTTTTAGAGATGGACTTTAGGTGTTTCATTGTAGTGTTTTTGGAGTTCTTTTCAGCAAGAATTCCATGGCTATTTATAGAGGAAGATGGGGTTGTTCAAGGTTACTTTAATGATTGGATTTATGGAGAAAATGGCTGCTTATTTTTGGAGCTTGTGAGGTAATTTAATGGAGCTTCAATGGCTGAAAATGGTGAGAAGCTGCTGTCCGTTTTTGGAAAAGGAAGGAGGAGTTTTTTGTGGAGGGGGGTGCGGCTGTTCTAGGGAGTGTCCTTCAATTAAGAGATATAAAAATATAAAAATAATTTTAATTAATTGAACTAAACATAAAGCATAAATTTATTTTTTGTGTTTCAAGACTATAAACAAATAAGGATAAGGTACTATTTTTGTATATATTTTTTTTTATTTAAATTTACGAAAGATACGTAAACTAAAATATTTTTTTGTAATTTTTATTTTTTGTGACGAAATAAAGTAAAAGAGTCAAAATCAGATGAAATGGAGATATTAGGCCTAAACTAAATATTTACATGCTAAGATATAAATAATCTTGGGAATGGTCAAAAATCACATGTCTACGGCTGCCCCTGTTTGACTGGAAATGCGAAATATTTTCTGACAAAGAATGACTAGACAGGTTTTTTGACCCGACCCTTATTTGGAGAGGTTATAACTAAGAGAAAAGGGGAATGTGACCGAGCCCTGGTATCTAAGCTGCCTACATATCCTTGGCTATAAAGGAATCAGGCCACGTGTAGTTCAGAGGTGGGTGAGACGGTGGAGTATGCCAAGGTGAAGAGCCGATCGAGGTGCCGTTCCACCGAGGTTCCGGTCTGTAGTCCCATTATTACATCAAAAAATCAAGAAATGGAAAAGACTAGCTAAGTCTACCAACTAAGAGTTACAAGATTCTTATCTATAAGTCTTCTGAAGGTTGATCCTGAGTTTTGAATGGTTCTTCATACAGACTTTGGATTTGAACCTTGACGCTTGCTAGTTGCAGGTGCTAGTTTGTTCTTCTTCAACTTTTCAGACCAAAATGGGACATGCAGAGCTTGTGACCTCAGCCGTGTCCTAAGCAGCTCGCGTCTTTCATTAACTTCTACATTTGGATTCACTTCTTGTCTTTCTTTTTGTTTTTTTTTCTTTTTATTCTGGATTGTGACTAATTTCTGTTGATCATCTTGGACTGCTGACTCGCATTCTTGATGCGAGCTTCTTTTGTTGCTGACCTGAATTGCATTCTGAATTGAATTCCCTTTTTTTCCAGGTGGGCGCCTGATTGCTGAACTTGAACCGTCTTCTCTTGTTACTTGACACTGTTTTCCCTTGCACCTTGAACTATTTTGCCTTGAAACTTGAACTGTCTTCCTTCGAAACTTCTTCCCCTTGAAACTTGAGTTGTCTTCCCTTGTTCTCCAGGTGGGCGCATGATTGCTGAACTTAAACTGTCTTCTTTCGAAATTACTTTGTTCTTCAGGTGGGCTCCTGATTACCACAAAACAGACAAAACAAAAGAAATTTTTCTGCCCTAGTTTGTGCTCGGAAGATTTGTGAGTTGTTAGCAAAACTGTAAACCACTTATGCTATTGATGCAATGATGAGAGTAAACTAAAGAATAGACTAAGAAAACTATAAACTAAGCTTGACTAAAGTAAAACGAACCCTATTCTCCAAGCGGGGCCCCCTGATTTCAAGAAAACTAAACATTGATAATCTTAAGAAAACTAAAAAAAATGACTCCCTTCTTCTTCTTTTTTTCAAATTTAGACTTCCCCTTTCTTTTTTCTAAATTATTATCTTAGGAGAAAATTCATCAGACTAGCTTTTCTATCTTAGGAGAAAGATTCATCAGACTAAGACCTTAATCCTAGGAGAAAATTCATCAGACTAGGTCCCTTTTTTGGCTCTTTTTGGTATCTTAGGAGAAAGATTCATCCGACTAAGACATTTATCCTAGGAGAAAATTCATCAGACTAGGTTTTCTATCTTAGGAGAAAGGTTCATCAGACTAAGATTTCTATCCTAGGAGAAAGTTCATCATACTAGGTTTTCTATCTTAGGAGAAAAATTCATCAGACTAAGATTTTGACTCTAGGAGAAAATTCATCAGACTAGGTCCTCTTTTTGTTATCTTAGGAGAAAGATTCATCAGACTAAGATTTCTATCCTAGGAGAAAGTTCATCAGACTAGGTTTTCTATCTTAAGAGAAAAACTCATCAGACTAAGATTTTGATCCTAGGAGAAAGTTCATCAGACTAGGTCTTCTATCTTAGGAGAAAGATTCATCAAACTAAGATTTTATTGGGAGAAGATCCATCAGACTAGGACTTTTATCCTAGGAGGAAAAACGTAAAGAACAATGGTAAAATTTGTGCACACTAGCAAGATAAGTAAAGGAAAAGATTTGAG
Source organism: Nicotiana tabacum (assembly GCF_000715075.1). Lineage (NCBI taxonomy): Eukaryota > Viridiplantae > Streptophyta > Magnoliopsida > Solanales > Solanaceae > Nicotiana > Nicotiana tabacum. Next base: position 109,357,092 of record NC_134087.1, on the reverse strand, counting down.
AAACTTCCCTTTGTCGGCTCTTTTCTTCTTTTCTTTTTCTTCTTTTTTTTTTAACCACTTTCCTCGCACTGCTTTGTTCCTGTTTCACATAAAGAAAAATTTGTCAGTTTTGAAAATGGTGGTCGGTTTGTGGCCTTGAGTCTTGAGCAGCTTTGATTTTCTCGATCAGCTTGAGTTGGTTTCGAGATACTTTTGCTTTGCATTAACCCTAATTGTTTCACACACAGTACCATTTGTATTTGTAGCTCAATCAACTTTATCCCAACCAGAGATCTTTTCTTAGGTGACCCTTTTTGATATCTTGAATGATTTCCTGCTTTGAGCAATTTGTCTGTCAGAGAGAATCACAAGTTATCTTTGTTTGCGCCAAGTAGGCTGACAAGAGTCTTTTGGGGAAGCCTTTGTATGAATCCTCAAGGCATGTTGACATTAACAACTGAGTTTGCTGGCCAAATTTACTTTGTACAACTGAAAAGCTAGTAGTAGATTTTGAAATCTTTTCTTGCTTGTTTTGAGAAAGACTAACTAAAAGTGGAAGACACAAATGATGCAAAGAAACAAATATTAACAAGAAATGCCCCTGTCACAAGGACAGAAGAAAGAATTTTTTTTCTTTTTTTTTTCAATAACTAGCCTTAATTATCATGGACATGCATTTTGGAATCAACGACCCGATCTATCAAACTAATCCAATCTTCCCTTTTACCATTCTTATGATCTTTGAAGTCGGGCCTATCCGTGCCAATTCTTGACATCAGCTTCATGACTTACTTTCGACTAATGGTGCCCCGAGGGATTTTCACCAACAAGTCTCTCTCATTTATTTATCTCCGCTTACCGTCGCCTTACAGTGCTAGGGTTTTCACTACTAAGACTCTCTCATTTTTCTCTTTTTTTTTCTTTTGCCTTCTTGTGTGAGCAACTCGACGATGTTCTACGTCATGTGACAACCGTTGGTCATTCCATGCTTCTCTTGGCATTCTTGAAGGCATATTCGGAGGTCTTTATTTGGAAGGATTTTGGATAGGGTTGGAAAGAAAAGACGTCATGAAGGCTCAAAATAAACTCAAAGTAAAGGGGGTTGTGCACTTACAACTCTTGGAATCGCCTCTTTCAAAAGTAAAATAAAATCTCTGCCCCAGTTTCAGATGCTGGGGATTTTTCGATTTTTTTCTATTTTTTCTATTTTCTTTTCTTTTTCTTCTAAATTCTTATTTGGTTGGACTGAACCGTGAGGCTACCTACGTATCCTTATTTTAAAGGAATCAGGTCTAACATAGTTCAAACATCTGACCTAAAATGTTTTGCACCTTTCTTTCTGTTTCCCTTTTTTTCTTTTTCCTTTTTTATTTGTTTGCCCCAGCTTCTATTTTTGAGGGCATGGACCTTCGATAGTTCTTTTCTTCTTTTTTTTTACTTGAACTTTCAAAGAGCTGCCCCAGTTTGTACTCTTGGGGTATGGACTTTTCTTTTCTTTTTTCATCATTTATTTTAATTTTTTTTGACTCTCGACTCTAAACTTGATTCCAAAAGGGGGTGGTCAAAGAAAATAACACAGGCTCAAAAGGGGTAATAAAGGGTATAAAGTGTTTGGGTAGTAGAAAAAGGGCCTCCCAACCTCGAGAATGCCAAACATGGTATCTTTTCCCGATCACAGCATTGACAAACATGTCTGTCTTCTTGGTGTGTCGTGGTCACAAGACACTTTCCATCCTTTACTTTCCTACAAACTTCAATTGACTAAACATCCTCAAGCCCGACCTCCACAATGATTTGAAGGTGAATTTTACTCGACCTCAATTCCAAAGTATCTCAACTCTCTATTCATCCTCAAAAGTATCTTTTTTTTTTCAATTATCCGATTCCATATTAAATCAGTTTCTAAGATCTGGCCAAAATTTCCGCATGCATGTCATGTCATTAGAACTAGCAAGAAAAGAACTAGGACCAAAATGACACAAAAGGACAAACTATATTTTATTGAGTAAAGGATGAAAGGATTTGACAACAAGACAAACAACCCAAGATCCGAGTTACAACCCTAAAATATCCCGAATAATGAAAATAGCAACAGAACAAACGGACAAGACTCACACAGACAGAATGGAGGGATAGAAGGGTTTGACTCAATAAATCAAATAAAATCTGGATCACAACCCTGAAATAACCCAGATAATTGAAAAAACATCAAAACAAGCTACCAAGATTCCTTCCTAGTGAGGAGGGAAAGACTTTTCAATTGCTAGGCTTGACATTTAGCCATAAATTTACTCATCAGAATCAGTAGAGCCTTCTCCAATTTCAACATCATTAACTTCAGTTAGCAAGTTCCCGAGAGGATTCTCATACTCCATATCACCAGGCATCATCCCCACAAAGTGTGCATCATCATGTGCAAACAAAGGATTCTGCACGATATTCTGGGCGCCACTGTCTTGGATCACAATCAGTTTTTCCTGGATCATCATTTCTATTTCTCTTTTCAAATCCCAACAACTTTCAACATTGTGCCCTTGGGCATTAGAATGGTATTCACACCTTTTAGATGGGTAAAAGCTCCTTGCACGTGGGTCCACACGATTTGGAGGAATGGGTGCAATCATGTCATGATTCTTTAACTTCTCAAATAAGCTTGCATAGGACTCTCCTATTAGTGTAAAATTATCTTTCAACCTTTGTTCCCTTCTATACCCCTGGCAGGGATGTGGGTTATAGGGCACTTGAAAATTTTGTGGAGGCTGGTAGAGATTTTGTGATGCTTGTGCTCGCCTTCTGGGGTATTTTGGTGGTTGGACAACATACTGAGGTGGAACAACAGAGTATTGTGGGTTCTGAGGGGGATAGTAATGCTCAGGGGAGTTATCGGAAAATAGACGAGGTTGGTCATACCTTCGAGACATTCTCCTCGGACCTCTTCCCGACCCTGATGTCATCATGATTTCTTCATCCTTCTCATTTGTGCCACTAAAATTATTAGATTCAACCTGGACAGCCTGAGTTGCGGCTTTAAGAACTGCTTGACTTATAATTTTTCCTTTCTTAAGACCATTCTCTACCATTTCTCCCATTTTGATTGCTTCCGAGAAGGATTTGCCCACTGCGGACATCATGTTTTGATAATAATCTGGCTCTTGAGCGTGAAGGAAGACAGTGATTAGCTCGTGGTCGTCCATGGGTGGCTTAACTCTAGCTGCTTGCTCTCTCCATTTAATGGCATATTCCCTGAAACTTTCAGTTGGTTTCTTCTTCAGGTTTGAAAGGGAAATGCGGTCTAGGGCAATGTCGATGTTGTATTGGAACTGTTTGACAAAGGCCTGTGCCATGTCATCCCAGACATACTAGTGAGACGTGTCTTGATCCATAAACCATTTGGAGGCTACTCCCATAAGGCTTTCCCCAAAATAAGCCATCAAAAATTCTTCATTTCTTCACGCAGCTCTCAGTTGATTGCAATACAATTTCAGGTGGGCTATGGGATCTCCATGTCCATCATACTTTTCAAATTTGAGAGTCTTGAAACCAGCTGACAAGTGGATATCGGGGAACATGCATAGATCTTTGAAGGCAACACTCTTTTGACCTGCCAACCCTTGCATGTTTTTCAACTGTTGTTCTAAGATTTTCACTCTTTGGGTCATTTCTTCCTGTACCATCTTTCGGGCAGGCTTCTCAATGTTTGCAGGAAGATCAAACGAGTACGAGTGGTACTCATGAGAGTGGTACTACTCTTGTTGTGTAGCAAATTGTGACTCATGACGAGGCTATCCTTGACCACTAGCCCATGCTTGACACATTTCGGTCATTTGCTGTTTCAGTATTCTATTTTTCTCAAACACAATAGACTCTTGTTGAACCCTCTTACCCTGAGTCTATTGAGCACTTGTAACAGCTTCGACGTCAGTTATCATTTTTCCTTGGATCTTGTGTTTCCGGCTTACCACAAACCGACCACCTCAACTTTCTTCACAATTCAAAACAAAACATTTTAGAATGGACTCAGTCGGTTCGTATTATTATCATCATTTTTTCACTTTTTTTTCGATTGATCGAACATGATGTGGGTTGCCTACGTATCATGTGGGAACATGAATCAGATCTTGCGTAGTTCGGGAAGATCAGGAATAAAGTAAATAAACTAACCTTTTTTGGATTTTGGACTTTTTCGGAAGAAAAACTTAAAAAGAAGAAGCAAAATATTTTTGGATTTCGATTTTTGGTCTGTATTTTTTTTAAAAGAAACTCTACAGAAGAAAGAACATATTTTTTTTTTGGAATTTTATTTTGAATTTATGCAAGAAATGATCCTAAAGAAAAAGGAAATATTTTTTGAATCTTGAATTTTCTTTTCAAATTTTGTAAGAAGAATGACAAATATTTTTGGATTTTGAGAAGAAACTAAAAGAAAATATTTTTGTATATTTTTTTTAAAACAATTAGGGTCTAAAAGAAAGGCTTTCTAAAGAAGCAAGTAATGAAAAATATTTTGGATATTTGAAAATTGGGGTCTAAAAAAAAGACTTTTCTAGAGAGGAAGTAAAGGAAAATATTTTTGGATTTTTGAAAATTATGGGCCGGAACCGATGAGGTTTGCCTACGTATCTCACATTCGGTGAGAATCAGACCCGTGTAGTTCGCCAGTTTTGACATAATTGGAAAAACATGATATTGAAATACATTTTCCTTTTATTTTTTTCAAACAATTTGGGCAGAGTTTCGAGGCATTTTCGAACATCGGGATTTTCAGAACCAGGTAAATTCTCTATCCTATCTCAGTCTTGGTTTTTTTTTCTGTTGTTTTTCTTTCCTTAGCCGGTCAGCATGCAAGCTGAAACAAATAAATATTCACATAGCACATAGAATGCATCAGGATGGTCTGTTATTTTGGGCACACCTGTCCTAGACGGACCCAACCCCTGTGTTGAGTCCCCTAAGTCAAATGCACATGATTCAAACAAACGTTCCTACTAGGGATCCGGCATGAAGCTCTGTTTTTCTAGGTTTAAATCCTAGGGTTTTGGTCTAGACTTGGGGTACCCGAGCGGACAACTGGCGCTGAAGAGGGGGCGACGTACCGGGAGCACTGAAGTCTACCCGGCCTTGTCGCTTGCCCAAACTCGTTCTATTTGGTATAATTTCTATAAAAAAAGCGGGCCACGCGAATGTGTGCACCATTTTCAGAATACTCAGAGGGGTGGCGTAAGAAGACAACTATATACAATTCAAACAATATCAAAGCGGTAAATGACAATTAGCACATTAAGTCCGCAAAATACAGTAATATCAACAATAAAGCCAAATAAAAATCGCATTAATAAGCTCGAATTCTTGAACCCTGAACCGAAAGTTCTGGTTTCTTATCCCCAGCAGAGTTGCCAGAGCTGTCACACCTCCTTTTCCTACCAACGGAAGGGTATAGGGGAGTTTTTTTCAATTTAAGTGGTAATCGAAACGGGATTAATTATAAAAATTAGAGTTGCCACTTGGAATAATTTATGGTATTGCAAGTCACCGGTAAAAATTCCGAATCGATAAGTTGACTCTAATTACTGTCTGCGAATGCAGAAATCGGGTAAGGAATTCTGTTAACCCGGGAGAAGGTGTTAGACACTTCCGAGTTCCATGGTTCTAGCACGGTCGCTTTGATCATACTTGGCTTATCAAAATTATATAATTACTGATTTTAGAACCTATGTTCCTTTACAACGTATCGCTTTTAAATTAAGAAAAATTATCTTGAAATGAGTCACGCGTACGTGTACCCATTTGTTTGGCGCGCCAAGAATCATGTCGCGGGACGTGTCCACAATTAATAACGCTTTATTATTATTGAGAAAAATTTGGCCAAAGTTGCGCGAACGCATACTCCGGTTTGGTTTTTAAAAATCACAATTATGTCACGCGGACGTTTCCACAACCACGATAGTATATTAAACGTGCCTAAAGCAAACTGCAAACATTTGTCACTTTTTATATCTAGGTTATTAATATGAGGGCCAGGAATGATTAAACTGTAGATGGCACACCTCAAACTATATAAATTAAATTAAATTAATAGCCTATGAAAACCCATTTTATTATTATGAGAAGATTTTATCGAAGTTGCACGAACGCATACTCCAAATTGGTTTTAGAATTATAATTATGTTACGCGAACATATACATATTCACGATGATAAAATTGGAGCGCCTAAATAATCCTAACATTTTCAAATGCATTACACCCAATTAGAACCACAATCCACTTAATGGGGCACCTCTATCTTCTGCATCCATACAAATTGAATAAATTATACAAGAGAAAATAAAACAAAATTCAACACTTATTAAGCACAAATGCTACTTTAAGAAATATGAGAATGATGCTCCCCACCTTATTCATGTGGCTGTACCAAACTTAAATCAATATTTTTAACATGTAAATTCATAAGTTTTCTAATTAAACAAGAAATCAATAAAAAAAATTCAAGTTAACTAAACGAAAATCAGCGAAGCTATGCAACAAAACTACTTAAGGCCTCAAACATTCAAAGGTAAAAAGAATAGCTTTAGCTCCAATTTAATCATTATACGTCTAACTCAAAAAAGCAGCTAACCAAATAGCATGAAAATAATGGCTTAACTAATGAAGATAACGACCAAACAACATGCTAATATATGATAACAATAATAGCGAATTCCCAAACTTCCTCAAACACTGGCAAAAAAAAATTGAACTTGTAAGTAATCTCAGTTCGAGGTATGGATTCATCACTCGCATAGATATATAAACTTGATGAAACGATCATTCAAACAAAATCCATGAATCAAACTAGGAAGACACGATACATGTGTAAAAGAAACGGACCTTTATTGCCGAATCCGAATTTTAAAGCTTTGCAACTCAAAAGACGGACCAAACGCCAACGACCACGATCGGAAACCAGTGACGGCGAACTCGACGACTCAACCTTGGAGCTGCGATTTTTCTGTGCAAAAGGGGACTGTTTGGCGTTGGTTTTCAGCCAGGTTTTGCCAAGTTTTCGAGCTATTTTTCAGCTTGTTTCGCTGCAGATTTCTCAGCAAATTCGCAGCTGATTTTGCTGCTCTCTACGGCTGGATTTTGGGTGGTGTTTTGCAGCTCTGTTTGCTGCGTTTTGAAGCTGTCGCGGAGTTGGATTTGCAGCAGCTTTAGGCATCGTTTTTTGGAGAAAGAGGAGGTGGTTTAGGGTGGTTAAGGGGCTATTTTAATGGTGTTTTTAGACCTGGACTTTAGGTGTTTCATTGTAGTTTTTTTGGAGTTCTTTTCAGCAGGAATTCCATGGCTATTTATGGAGGAAGATGGGGTTGTTCAAGGTTGCTTTAATGATTGGATTTATATAGAAAATGGCTGATTATTTTGGAGCTTGTGAGGCAATTTAATGGAGCTTCAATGGCTGAAAATGGTGAGAAGCTGCTGTCCGTTTTTGGAAAAGGAAGGAGGAGTTTTTTGTGGAGGGGGGTGGCTGCTCTAGGGAGTGTCCTTCAATTTGGGGATTAGGTACTATTATATAGGGGTAGAGATTAGGTTAAGGTTATGGGCCTAGGAATTATGGGCTAGGGAATTGGGCCAAAGACTTAAAAAAAATGGACTACAAAATTTATAAAGACGGGATAAACCAACCTAAAACTAATTCCTCCTTCTAAAATTATGTACAATTATAATATAAAAATATAAAACTAATTTTAATTAATTGAACTAAACATAAAGCATAAAACTATTTTTTTGTTTCAAGATTATATAAAAATAAAGATAAGGTACTATTTTTGTATATATTTTTTTGTATTTAAATTTACGAAAGATACGTAAACTAAAATATTTTTTTGTAGTTTTCATTTTTTGTGACAAAATAAAGTAAAAGAGTCAAAATCAGCCGAAAAGGAGATATTAGGCCTAAACTAAATATTTACATGCTAAGATATAAAAAAATCTTGGGGAGGGTCAAAAATCACATGTTTACAGTCACGACCCGGATTTCTCACCCTCGGGAGTCGTGATGGCGCCTACTAATGAGAGCTAGGCAAGCCAACCCTTAACTACCTTTTTATTAATAATTTTTTTTTCAATTACCAGCGATAACATGAAAATAACGGAATTAAATAAATAAGAGAAAGTCAACAATTTTTATAACTCAAGTCTACGTCTCTTACAACTTTCAAAACCTCAATACCCAAAACCTGGTGTCATAGTGTCACAGACTGTCTAAGAGTCACTACAAACAAGGCCTGATGAAAATACAATAATCTGTTTCTGAACGAAAGAAAATGAAACAGGGAATAGAGATAGAGGGAGACGCCAGGGCTCGCGAACGCTTGCAGGTCTACCTTGGGTCTCCGGGTGGACTGAAGGAAGCCCTCCAACTACTGTTCGTAAGCTGCTCCAGGATCTGCATACAGTGCAGAGTGTAGTATCAGCACAACCGACCCTATGTGCTGGTAAATGTCTAGCCTAACCTCGACGAAGTAGTGACGAGGCTAGGACCAGACTACCAAATAAACCCGTGCAATTTAAATATATACAGCGGAAAAGACAATGCAAAAATAACCAGTGAATATGGGAAGGGGAAACATGCTGTGGGGGAAATAACGGTTCCGAATAGAAAGCATCAGGTAAGGAAAGTAACAACATAACTAGAATATCATCAAGAATCAGAAATCAACAATTTGCACGGCATCACCCTTCATGCTTTTACTCTCATTCTCACCAAATCAATCATATAATAACAATGTGCACGGCATCACCCTTCGTACTTTTACTCTCGTCCTCACCAAATAATATTTTATAACAAAAGTGTGCACGACATCACCCTTCGTGCTTTTACTCTCTTTCCTCACCATATAGTCAATGATAATCGGTACGGAATGGTACATCGTACGGCATGACATCATCCTTCGTGCTTTACACTCTTTCCTCACCATAGCAAAAAATGCACGGTATCACCCTTCGTGATTTAACGCTCTTCCTCACCCAAACAACAATCACAAACAAAGGGACAAGGGAGTAAACAAATAACAATAGAAATCCCGGAAATGGAACACAATTAAACAGTTAAATCCTGACAAGGGAACAATATCAATAATCTCAGCATCCCGGCAAGGGAGATAATCAACAAAGCAACAAACATCCCGGCAAGGGAACAATTTAATAACTGTTTCTCTTTCTTTCACTTTTACTTCATAACTCACTTTACCATTTGAGCCAATGTTCCAAAGGGTTCAATCATCTCATATACTTTCACACTTTGTAATATAACTCGAGCCAATGCTCCTCGAAGTTCAAAGGTCATAATTTATTTCACAAGCTTTTCACAACATACAGAAATCATCACTAAGGCATGAAAGACACAACAAAATCAGGATATTCACAACATAAAGACTCACGGTCATGCTAGACACCAACGTATAGATACTCGTCACCATGCATATACGTCGTACTCAACAATTATCACATAGCAAATAGGACTCAACTCCTAATCCCTCAAGCTAAGGTTAGACCAAACACTTACCTCAAACTTCCACGGCTAATTAAATCCTCAATTACCTCTTTTCCTCTCGAATTCGGCTCCAAATCGATTGTATCTATACACAGATGACTTCATAATATCAATAAATGCTAAACAATTCGAATCCAATGCCTAATTATAGCTTCCCAAGTATTCTTCCCAAAATTCCAAAAATCGACCCCGGGCCCGCTTGGTCAAAACACTAGGTTCGAACCAAAATCTGATAACTCATTCATCCACGAGCCCGAATATATAATTATTTTCAGAATTCGACCCCAAAACGAGGTCTAAATCACAATAATTAAAAATCCCCTAACTCTACCCAATTCCCTAATTTCTACCTTTAATTACATGTTTTAGGCCTAGAAATTCAATAGATGTTGATGAAAATGGAAGGAAATAAGTTAAAGATTACTAACCCAAGAGTTTATGGTGAAAGGATGCTTCAAAAGTCACCCTAGAACTTTGGAGAAGAAAGAGTTTGTGAAATTTTGGTGAAATCCCGTAATGGGTTCTATTTTGGGACTTTAAAATAACTGGGCAAAATCCTTCTTCGCATTCGTGATAAGCTCAACGCGTTAGCGATGAGTCAGGTGTGAAGACCTTCGCGTTTGCGACACTAGGCTCGCGTTCGCGATGCTTTAGCACCTCGAGCCCTCGCGTTTGCGGGCTAGTGGTCGCGTTCGCGTAGAACAAACTGGTGGCCCCTCCCCTGAACCCTACGCATTCGCGAGTGGAAGGACACGTTCGCGAAGGGTCTCCCCCCTAAGCTTTGTGTTCGCATATCAACCTCCGCATTCGTGAAGAAAAAATTAGGCACTTGGGATCTTTGCGTTATGCGTTCGCGAGTGAGACCACACGAACGCGAAGAACAAAATCCCTGGGCACAACAGCAGAAAATCTGCAACACTTCTAAAGCCAAAAACCATTCTGAAACACCTCCGAAACACTCCCGAGCCCTCGGGGCTCCTAACAAAACACATGCACTAACTCAACAACATCATACACACTTATCCGTGCGACCAAATCGCCTAAATAACCTCAAACTCAATGAATCAAACTTCAAAATCAAGAATTTTTCCTCAAACTTCATCAAGTTTCCAATTTAGAAATTTAAGTCCGAAACACGTCAAACGACATCCGATTTCAACCAAATTTTTCAGGAAGAACTTAAAACATATATAAGACTTATACGGGGCCCAAAACTAAAATACGGGCCCGATACCATCGCTTTCTAATTAGATTTCATTTCCAATTTCCTTAAACATTTTTAGAAAACAATTTTACTTAAAAATTCATTTCTCGGGCTTGCGACCTCGAAATTCGATTCCGGACATATGCCCTTGTCCCATATTTTCCTACGGACCCTTCGGGACCGTCAAATCATGGGTTCGGATCCATTTTCCCAAAATATTGACCAAAGTCAAACTTATTCATTTAAACATCAAAACTTAGACAGGTGATGGAGCAACTATGTCTGCCGATGCTTTGTGGAGGTTGGACAGGTTCACCAAGCTCTTCACTACTACTTTCAGCAGTGCATCTTCTGAGGATCTCCATGATTATCTAGACAACTCTCATGAGGTTCTCAGGAGCATGGGGATAGTGGAGACCAATGAGGTCGATTTTGCTACTTTTCGCTTGTCTGGTTCCGCCAAGACTTGGTGGAGGGATTATTGTTTTGCTATACCAGTCGGATCACCAGCTTTGACTTGGGAGCAGTTTACTCAGCTATTTATGGAGAAGTTTCTCCCCATCACTCAGAGAGAGATCTATCGGAGGGAGTTTAAGCGTCTCCAACAGGGTTCTATGACCGTTACTCAGTATGAGTCCAAATTCATCGACTAGGCCTGTCATGCTCTTATCATACTTCACACCGAGAAAGAGAGGTGATGAGGTTCATCGAGGGACTTATCCAGCCTATTCAACTTCAGATGGCCAAGGAGACTGGGAGTGAGTTTTCTTTCCAAGAGGCGGCCAATGTGGCCAGGAGAGTTGAGATGGTTCTATCACAGGGAGGTGGTCAGGGGTCTGATAAGAGGACTCGTCATTCAGGCAGATTCAGTGGTACCTCGTCTAGAAGCAGAGATTCGTATGGTAGAGGCCATCCTCCTAGGACTTTTCAGTCAACACTTCAAGTTTCTCATGGTGCTTCAGGTGGTCATGGTTCCCATATGTAGTATTCTGATCAGCAGTCCTACAGTGCACCGCTGCTTCAGATTTTTGGGGTGGTCATTCAGGTCTTCATGGTCAGTAGTCTCAACAGTCGATGGCTTGTTACACTTGTGGTGATATGGGTCACATTGCTAGGTTTTTCCCTTGAGCATCGAGTAGCTCTCAATATTAGGGTTCCCGTGCCATGGTTTAGGAACCAAGTGTTCCACAGCCCACCCAGCCAGCTAGAGGTACGGGTAGAGGTGCTAGGGGTGGAGGTAGAGGTATTAGAGGTGGAGCTTAGGCCGCTATCAGGGTGGTGGGGCCCAACCCCGATGTTATACTCTTCCAGCCAGGCCCGAGGCTGAGGTTTTCGATGTAGTTATTATAGGTACTATTCTGGTTTGTAGTAGAGATGCTTCAGTTTTATTTGATCCAGGATCTACATACTCCTATGTGTCGTCTTATTTTGCACCGTATCTAGTCATGCCTAGTGATTCTTTGAGTGCTCCTATTTATGTATCTACATCGATGGGTGATTCTATTGTAGTAGATCGAGCCCATCGTTCGTGTATAGTTGTGATTGGGGGTCTTGAGACTCGTGTGGATTTATTACTTCTAGGCATGGTTGATTTTGATGTCATATTTGGGATAGACTGGTTATCACCTTACCACGCTATCTTGGACTGTCATGCCAAGACTGTGACCTTAGCCTTGCCAAGTTTACATCTTTTGGAGTGGAGAGGGACTCCTGGTCATTCAACTTGTAGTGTTATCTCTTATGTGAAGGCTCGACGTATGGTCGAGAAGGGGTTTTGGCCTATTTGGCCTATGTTTGTGATTCTAGTGCTGAAGTTCCTTCTGTTGATTTTGTGCCCGTGGTTCGCGAGTTTTTTGAGGTTTTTTCTTCAGACCTGCCGGATATTCCACCTGACAGGGATATTGACTTCTGTATTGATTTGGCTCCGGGCACTCAGCCAATTTCTATTCCACCGTATCGCATGGCCCTGCCAGAGTTGAAATAGTTAAAGCACCAGTTGCAGGATTTGCTTGAGAAGGGTTTCATTAGACCCAACATTTTGCCTTGGGGTGCGCTGGTGTTGTTTGTGAAGAAGAAGGATGGTTCGATGAGAATGTGCATTGATTACCAGCAATTGAACAAGGTTACAATCAAGAATAAGCATCCACTGCCGAGGATTGATGATTTGTTCGATCAGCTTCAGGGTGCCAAGGTATTTTAAAAGATAGACTTGAGATCTAGCTACCATCAGTTGAGGATTACGGCATCTGATGTCCCTAAGACAGTTTTCCGCACTCGGTATGGGTATTACGAGTCTTGGTCATGTCATTTGGGTTGACAAATGCCCCAACAGCTTTTATGGATTTGATTAACCGAGTGTTTAGGCCTTATTTGGACTCGTTCGTGATAGTTTTCATTGATGATATATTGATAATACTCCCACAGCCGGGAGGAGCACGAGCAACATCTCAGAGTGGTTCTTCAGACATTGAAGGATGGTCAGCTATATGCAAAATTCTCGAAGTGTGAGTTCTGGCTGAGTTCAGTTGCATTCCTGGGTCATGTTATATTAGCAGAGGGTATTCAGGTTGATCCAAAGAAGATTGAGGCAGTTAAGAACTGGCCTAGACCGGCATCGGCTATAGAGATACGGAGTTTCTTGGGATTGGTAGGCTACTATCATCGGTTTGTGGAGGGATTTTCATCTATCGCAACCCCGATGACTAGGTTGACCCAGAAGGGTACCCAGTACAGATGGTCGGACGAGTGTGATGCGAGCTTTCAGAAGCTCAAGACAACTCTAACTACGGCACCGATGTTGGTTCTGCCCACAGGTTCAGGGCATTATACAGTTTATTGTGATGCATCTTGTATTGGACTTGGTGCGGTATTAATGTAGGATGGCAAGCTCATTGCCTATGCTTCGCGGCAATTAAAAATTCATGAGAAGAACTATTCGGTTCATGATTTGGAGTTAGCAGCCATTGTTCACACGTTGAAGATTTGGAGGCATTATTTGTATGGTGTGGCATGTGAGGTGTTCACGGATCACAAGAGTCTGCAGTATTTGTTCAAGCAGAAGGAGCTAATTTGAGGTAGAGAATGTGGTTGGACCTATTAAAGGACTATGATATCACCATATTATATCATCCGAGAAAGGCCAATGTGGTGGCTGATGCTTTGAGTAGGAAGTCAGCTAGTATAAGCAGTCTTGCTTATATTCCAGTCGGTGAGAGACCGCGTGCTTTGGATGTTCAGGCTTTGGCCAATCAGTTCGTGAGGTTGGATGTTTATGAGCCCAACCATATGTTAGCTTGCACAGTCGCTCGTTCTTCTTTATTGGAGCGTATCCGAGATCGGCAGTATGATGATCTTCATTTGTGTGTCCTCAAAGACACGGTGCAGCACGGAGGTGCCAAGCAGGTCACCTTAGGAGATGATGGAGTTTTGAGGTTGTAGAGTCAAGTTTGTGTGCCTAATGTGGATGGGCTTCGAGAGTTGATTTTAAAGGAGGCCCATAGTTACCGGTACTCTATTCATCTGGGCGCCACTAATATGTATCAGGATTTGCGGCAACATTATTGGTGTAGAAGAATGAAGAAGGATATCATTGCATGTGTGGCTTGGTGTTTGAACTGTCAGCACGTTAAGTACGAGCATCAGAGGCCCAGTGGTTTGTTCCAGAAGATTGAGATTCCTGAGTGGAAGTGGGAGCGCATCACTATGGACTTCGTTGTTGGACTCCCATGGACTCAGAGGAAGTTCGATGCAGTGTGGGTTATTGTTGATAGGCTGACCAAGTCAGCACATTTTATTCTTATGGCAGTCTCCTATTCTTCCGAGAGGTTAGCTGAGATCTATATCTGGGAGATAGTTCGTCTTCATGGTGTGCCCGTGTCTATCATTTCGGACTGAGGTGCGCAGTTTACCTCCCATTTCTATAGAGCAGTTCAGCGAGAGTTGGGCATACGGGTTGAGTTGAGCACAACATTTCATCCTCAGACAAACGAGCAGTCCAAGCGGACCATTCAGATTTTGGAGGATATGCTCCAAGCTTGTGTCATTAACTTTGGAGGCCCGTGGGATCAGTTTTTTCCTTTAGCAGAGTTTTCCTACAACAATAGCTACCAGTCGAGTATCTAGATGGCTCCTTATGAGGCTTTGTATGGTAGGCAGTGTCGGTCGCCGGTTGGATGGTTCGAGCCGGGAGAGGCTCGGTTGTTGGGTACGGATATGGTTCAGGATTCTTTAGATACGGTCAGGATTATTCAGGATAGGCTTCGTACAGCTCAGTCTAGGCAAAAGAGTTATGCCGACCGAAAGGTTCGTGATTTGGCTTTCATGGTCGGTGAGCGGGTATTGGTTCGAGTGTCGCCTATGAAGGGCATAGTGAGATTTGGGAAGAAGGGCAAGCTTAGCCCTAGGTTCATTGGACCATTTGAGATTCTTGATCGAGTGGGAGAGGTGGCTTATGGACTTGCGTTGCCGCCGAGCTTATAAGCAGTGCATCCAGTGTTTCATGTGTCCATGCTTCGGAAATATCACGATGATCCATCCCACGTGTTAGATTTTAGCACTATCCAGTTGGACATGGACTTGTCTTACGAGAATGAGCCGGTAGCTATTCTAGACCGGCAGGTTGGTCAGTTGAGATCGAAGAGCTTTCCTTCTGTTCGTGTTCAATGGAGAGGTTAGCCTACTGAGGCATCGACCTGGGAGTCCGAGTCCGACATGCGGAGTTGTTATCCCTATCTTTTCCCCGACTCAGGTACTCCTTCTTATGTCCGTTCGAGGACAAATGATTGTTTTAGAGGTGGAGAATGTGATGACCCAAATCTATGTTATGAGGCCTTAAAAACCTCTTTTTGTCTCACCTGTATTTGCGTGTGCATTCCGGATGTGTAGCCGGAAAGCCAATATGTGAAAATCTGTGAAAATGATGAATTTTGACTTTAAAATGAATTAAGTTGACTTCGGTCAACATTTTGGGTAAACGGACCCGGACCCATGATATGACGATCCTGGAGGGTTCGTAGGAAAATATGGGACTTGGGCGTATGCCCGGAATAGAATTCCGAGGTCCCAAGCCCGAGAAATAAATTTTTAAAGAAAATTATTTTCTGGAATATTTATGAGTTTTTGAAAATGAAATGTGTTTAAAGCTTGATGGTATTGTGCCCGTATTTTGGTTCCGGTGCCCGGTACAGGTCTTATATGTGATTTAAGATAAGTTTGTGAAATTTGGTAATAGACGGACTTGAGATGACGTGAATCAGATCGTATTTGAGAAAATTGGGTAAATTAAAATTCTTAAGAAATTTCATGAATTTGATGCTAAATTCACAGTTGTGGATGTTATTTTAGTGATTTGAATGCACGAGCGAGTCCGTATGATATTTTTAGGTGGGTGTGCATGTTTGGTTTGGAGCCCCGAGGGCTCGGGTGTGTTTTGGATAGGCAACGGGATGGATTTTGGACTTGGAAAGTTGCAGACTTCAGCTGTTGCATTGCAGGCCTACAGGCTTTGCATTTGCGAAGCCTGGCTCGCAAATGTGAAGGCTTTGTCGCAAATGAGAAAAAATTGCCCAGGCTAGCCTACTATTGCGAGGAATTTATCGCAAATACGATGTTTCACCCTTTTGGTCAGTCGTCATAAATGCGACATGTGGTTCGCAAAAACGACTTCGCAAATGGGAGCTTAGCAGAAGTCTGGGTTCACAATTGCGAACCCTGGTCGCCATTGGGACATCTGCAGCCTG
Organism: Nicotiana tabacum; assembly: GCF_000715075.1. NCBI lineage: Eukaryota > Viridiplantae > Streptophyta > Magnoliopsida > Solanales > Solanaceae > Nicotiana > Nicotiana tabacum. Next base: position 109,340,641 of record NC_134087.1, on the reverse strand, counting down.
CAATTTTATAACTTAGCCGAAATCTTTTATTTTTCACACTCTTTCAAAACCAAAACACTCTTGGGCGATTTTTCAAAGACAACTCTTCTTCCAAATCGATTAAAAGTCAATTTTAACTCATTTTCTTCAATCATTAACATCTTTTCACATGATTTCAACTCAAAATCAATGATTTTCATTGGGAAAATTGGGTGTTTTGGGTAGAACCTAGATTTTTCAAAAAATGGGGATTTGGACTTCAATTTGAGGTCCGATTTCAAAACAAATTATATATTGGGGGAATGAGTAATTGGGTTTTGGTTCGAACCTCGGGTTTTGACCATGTGGGCCTGGGGGCAATTTTTGACTTTTTTGGGTAAAACTTTAGAAAACTTATTTTTATGCATTAGAATTGATTCATTTAGCGTTTATTGATGTAATTAAGTAACTTGTGGCTAGATACGAGTGAATTGGTGGTGGAATCAAGAGGTAAAGCGATAGTAGAGACTTGAATTGGGTTCGTGGCATCGAGGTAAGTATTTGGTCTACCTTAGCTTGAGGGATTAGGAGCCGAGTCTTATTTGCTATGTGGTATTTGTTGAGTACGACGTATAGGCATGGTGACGAGTATCTATACGTTGGTGGCAAGCATGCCTGTGAGTCTTATATTGTGGTTATTATGACTTCGTTGTATAATTCATGCTTGGGTGATGATTTCTATTATTGGGCAATGTTTGTGGAAGTAATTGTGATATTTGAATATTGAGGAACCTTGGCTCAAGTTGTATAATGAAATGTGAAAGTATAAGGGGTAATTGAACCTTTTAGAGCATTGGCTCAAGTTGTGAAGTGAGTTGAGAAGTAAAAGTGAAAAAGATAAGAGAATCATTATATTATCTCCCTTGCCGGGAATTTGTTGCTTTTAATGTTATCTCCCTAGCCGGGATGTTGATTCTTCTTTTGATGGTGTTCCCTTGTCGAGATTCTTATTGTAGTTTCATTTATTCCCTTGCCCTATTGTTTTTGATTGTTGTTTGTGTGAGGAAGAGTGTTAAAGCACGAAGGGTGATGCCGTGTATTGTTTTGGTTAGAGAGTGTTAAAGCACGAAGGGTAATGTCGTGTATTGTTTTGGTGAGAGAGAGTAAAAGGCATGAAGGTGATGTTGTGTTGCACGATGTACCATTCCGTGCCGATTATATTGATTATATGGTGAGGACGAGAGTAAAAGTACGAAGGGTGATGCCGTGCACATTTTCATTACTTGATTGTTTTGGTGAGGACGAGAGTAAAAACACGAATGGTGATGCCGTGTACTTATTGATTTCTGATTCTTTGTTGATGTCTGAAATATATAGTTTCTTTCAATTACCTGTTGTCTTTCTATTCTAAATTGATAGTTCCCCTGCTGCATGTTACCCCTCCTATACTTGACTGTATATTGTTGTTCTTCTTTTCCGTTGTATATAGTTGAATTGCACAGGTTCATTTGGTAGTCTGGTCCTAGCCTCGTCACTACTTCGCCGAGGTTAGGCTAGGCACTTACCAGCACATGGGGTCGGTTTTGCTGATACTACACTCTGCCCTGTGTGCAGATCCTAGAGCAGTAGCTTTTGGACCGTAGATTGGGTGGCTACCTTCAGTCCACGTGGAGATCCAAGGTAGTCCTGCAGGCGTCCGCAGGCCCTGGCATCTCCCTCTATCCCTTTACTCCTATTTCATTTACTTAGTTCAGAAACTATGTATCTTTTATCTTTAAGACTTTATATGTAATATTATTAAATCGTCTGTGAAATTGTGACACCAGTTCTGGGTAGGCGATGTTCAAACAGTTGTATTAGATACATATTCAGATGATTTATTGCTTTTCTTCCGCTTATTGTAAATTCCGCTGTCTACACATTATTGCTTTATAAATGTTAAAGAATATAAAAGGGGTAAAAAGGTAATTGGTCCAAACATTCGGCTTGCCTAGCTCACATTAGTAGGCGCCATCACGACTCCCGAGGGTGGGAAATTCAGGTTGTGATAGGCAACCTTACCGTTGAGGGCCTCCAACTGAAATTGACACTCTTCAAGTTGCCTTCACTATTCAACCACATGAGTTTGAAGATCACTGCTTTGGGCCTCTACACTCCTGCTAACCTCAAGCTCCTATTCCTTACTTCTCAATGTCACCTCGAGGATGCTACACTTCTCTATGGCCTGCACCAGCTCCTCGTCCCTCTTCTTCAGATCTTTCTTCAGGGCCCGAGACTTGGTTCAACATCGAAGCTTCAAGACTCAAGACTCAGTTCAATGCTGCACCTCAAAGCCTCGAGACTCGGTTCAACATGATCGCTTACAAAAATTGTCGCTATCTCACGCAATGAAAATTCCCCTTCCGCCACATCATTAGCTAGAGTAACTCCGTCACCCACATCCACAAATCTCCTTTTTTGAGGTTGAAGATCTCTGTCGCTGGGAAAATGCTCATCGCCCCGTCAGTGAGTGAATATAAAGGATGGGAAGATGTCTCAATGTTCATAGCAAAAACAGAGGCAAAAGTGGCGACAGGTGGAATTAAGATGAAGACAGGAGCGGCCGTAGTCAGGGGTAGAGACTGAAGGAGTAGTGGCTCTCCTCTTCTAGAATAAGGGTGTGGGAGCTCTCGACCTCCTCGTAGACCCATGGGCCAAAGCTAAAGAAAAATAAGAAAGGAAGAAGTCAATAAAGGTAACAAACATAGGCAAAGACATCACGACGTCGACAGTAGGAATTAGGCTACATGTCGAGGAAAAAGATTGCCTGAATCTTTGAGAAAAACTCGATCAATAACGTATCCCTGCCGTATGAGGAAAAATCTATCTAAACCAATTGTCAATGTGGGTCACCATCTAGAAAGGTTGAGCAGTAGCTGATAAAAGGGAAAAGCCAATTAACCGACCCGTCGTAAGGAAAACATTGAAAACAAAAAAGATATGTAAACAGAAACGAGAACTTACGAGTAGGGTTCCAAGCCTCAGAGAAGCCTGCAAGGCAGAAACTACGGCCTTAGTCCCGACAAAGAAATAGTCGAGCCAGAAATGTCGACTAGCCTTGTCATCTATCCTCATTACCAAGCATTTCCCCCCATTTTGGCGAAGATTCAGCAACGTCCCTCGATAGAAATAAGGGGCGAAGAGATGGATCAGGTGGGGTATTATTATGTTAATGTCGACCAATTTAGCGAATTTTGTCAACATCATGACCACCTTAAAGATATAAGGGGCAAGTTGCACCGAGCATACATTGTAGTAACGGCGTAACTCTTCTATAAAAGACGGCAAAATGGGACAAATATCCAATCAAGAATGAATATTCATAAAGGGCGTAGAAGCCAAGATGATGAACTTACACCTCGTCGTCATCCGTAAGAACCAAGTCCACGTGACCAGGTAAGTCGAGTCTAGCATTGAATTCGGTTAGCCACTCAATTGTCATTGTAGATTTAAATCTCTCCCCGTAACCACTTCGCAAACCTTGTGGAATTCGGGTTTAGCATCTGGATATCGAGGTACGATCTCCTCTACAGTAGGCAGGGTTTCCTCCTCAACGGCAGCTCCGCTATCCTCCCCCTGGTCAGGAAAAACAACATCTAGAGAGATGGAGTGATCTTCCATGTGGATATCTAATGGGAAGTCCGACATTGTTGTGGAAAGAGATATAAAGGCAAAGAAAAATCACAGAGAGGTAAAAGGGTTCTGCGAAGAAGAAGAAGAAGAAGAAGAATAAGCTCTAATTATGAAGTTGAAGAAGTGTGCAAAAGTTTATAAATCCACGAACTAACCCCTATTTATAAGACTTGGGGGCACCGGAATCAAAATGGAAGACCATGATTAGCATGGATATCGAACAACAAAACCAATCAAGGGTCACACGTGAATGGACACAATGCGTTGGGAAACAACGTCATCATGATGCATGACATCACTCTTTATCTTGGATCGGATGGCTCCAACAGACATCCCAAGAAATTCAAAGAATTCAAAATGTGTGGCCCTCAAAGAGCCACGTTGCCCCAATGTTACAATAACCAAAAACAACACTATCCACGCATTGACCTCGCCTGCAAGGACGACCTTGATAAGTGGAGGGACTAACTGTATTGGATAAAAAATATCTTTGATATAGGTAGAACACGTCAGCACCATGATAGACTTCGTTGGCTTCCACGTGCTATCATTTGGGTCTCCACAGACATCCGCCCCAGGTCGAAGTAGCCTTGAAGCGATGAAGGGTATAGTCGAAGAGTCAGCAAAAATCAAGGTCGTAAAGTCATCGTGGTTCAAGGTCGAGGTCGAGCATCTCAGATAGAGTTATAACGAATAGTTTTAAGATAGGACACAATAAAAATATTCTAGTGGATATTCTCTACACCTGTACTATTAGGGTTTCTAGGAACATGTTCCCTATAAACAGAAAAAGACACAATGATAGGGGACATGAGATATTTATTTGTAAAAAGTACATTGATCTTATAGAGAGAATCTGATCCTATAACAAGCATACAAATATAACCTTTCTACTAAGATTCTTGTCTAACATTTTCACTGGATCCAAGAACAACCTAAGTGTCCAAAGGCTTATCAATCATTCATCATTGTTAGTGGGAATATCCATAGATTTCACCCTTTTTAGAGTGACTCACATGTTTCTATTTACTTAAATGACATTATTTGCTATTTATTACTATTTAATGCCCTACCCCATCTTTTGGATCATTGACACTGTTATTATTACTTATATTCATTTCCATCCGAACAAATATACAAGTTATTTGTCATAAAATTGATAGCTTTATCTTTAGGATATTATTATTTGCTAAGATTGACTCTTCTATATTTAAATCTAATTAGTTGAACTAAAATCTATATTTCTGGTCAAACACAACTGACGTGTTAATTAGAAGATTCATCAGATTTTAAGCAATGTCAAAGTTTGAATAGATATGCAGCAGTTTGGCTAATCAATAAAGTTATTGCCCTTTATTCATTTGGGACAAATAGAACCAAAGAATGGAGCCAACGTTAGGTATTTCATTATAACTGGCACGTATATTATGAGGCAACAAAAATGACTTTTTGAAGCTACCTACCTGATTATACCTGATATTAATTATAAAAAAAGGAAATCTTACAAAAGGTCCCAAATAAGGAAACCAAAACCTAAATGTTGGGTTTTTGGACTCAAAATATGTTTTTAATGCTAAAAAAAGTTACATTTCTATATATAATGCGGTATTACACCGTGCTATACTTTAATGGTATTTCTGCCGTTAAAGTATAGCGCGGTGTAATACCATGCTATATCTGTTCATTAAAAAGCCCTTCTTCTTCCCCAAATGACAGAACCAGTGTCAAACCACCCCCCCCTATTTTTAAAAAAATGACACCAGCGGTCCCCCCCCCCCTCTTTTTCTCCAAAAAAAATCTGAGTGGACCCCACCCGTCACACAAAAAGATAAGATTGTAGGTCTCACATCCTGCCCGCGCCTTCTATTGTTGTGGTTTCCTCGTTTCAGGCTCAAAATTTTAATTTATTGACTTTTCTAAAAACATAAATTGAGGTATTCCGATTTAGTTTATATCGAAACCCGCATAATAATGCATATTAGTTATCTTGAATGTATTTCCATGTTGTTTTGTGTTTTGTTTGCGATTAAACTAGTATGTTATTTTTATCCGGATTAAGATAGTAGTGTTTTAAAAAATATTTAAAAGTTGAGAAATCATTTTTTTGTTAATATAAATGTTCATAAGTTTCTTTTTACTATTTTATATGTAATTTCGTGAATGTTATGTTATTAAAATATATTTATTGTTTTTATATAGTTTAGATTATTTATTTGCTTAAAGACTAGTGCCCTTTTAGCGTAGTAAAACATAGAGACTTTTAGCGTAGTAAAATATAAAGACTTTTTGCATAGAGTCCCTGTAGTTTAAGTATCTACTATATTGATAGATCAAACATAAATTCTGTGCAATTATAATTTACAAAAATTAATTATTTAATTTATAAAATAAACACACAAAATTATGAAAAAATTGAAATTGACACACATACAAATTCAGGATAGCTTGGTGCTACTGGGCCTCAAATATCTAGCCTGAAACCCATAGATATATACTCTGTCCAAAAACAATTTACAAAAATTAATTATTTAATTTATAAAACAAATACACAAAATTATGAGAAAAATTGAAATTGACAAACATACAAATTCTGGATAGCTTGGTGCTACTGGACCTCAAATATCGAGCCTGGAACCCATAGATATATACTCTGTCCAAAAATAATTTACAAAAATTAATTATTTAGTTTATAAAAAAAACACACAAAATTATGAAAAAATTTAAATTGACACACATAAGAATTCAAAATAGTTTGGTGCTACTGGGCCTCAAATATCGAGCCTGGAACCTATAGATATATACTCTGTTTAATTAAAATTTACAAAAAATAATTATTTAATTTATAAAACAAACACACAAAATTATGAAAAAAAATTGAAATTGACACACATACGAATTCGGGATAGCTTGGTGCTACCGGGCCTCAAACATCGAGCTTGGAACCCATAAATATATACTCTGTCCAATTAAATAATTAAATATTAATTATCTACAAAACAAACACACAATTAATATTATTTAATTTATAGTAGACGACATGGACGTGCCACCTGTGTATCCTGGACCTGTCTCCGATGAGCTATTAGTGTTACAGGGCGATCATAGGTCCGCCTACGTATGGGAGAGAGAGCTACTGGCCTAGACTCCCCGCGCTAGGAGAGTGGACGACTTGTGGGACTTTATGAGTGGCAGAGATTTCCATCCCCGTGTAGTCCATCGCCTGCGGGATACGGGCTTCTATAGGATTTTTGAGATTGGGCGGCTGCAACTCGACTGGTCTCTGATCACGGCCTTGATAATGCGGTGGCGACCGGAGACACTCTTTCCACCTTCCCATTGACGAGGCCACCATCACGCTGCAGGATGTTGAGGTTTTATATGGGATGTCTGCTGATGACTGCCCGTTGCACTGCCTCAGAGTATGAGATATATATCACATGTCTAGTATTTGGACTTGTTGCAGCAGCTCACTACTTTTAGGCCACAGGATGAGACTGTATGTTTAGGGGCCATTCGCATGAGTTTGACAACTATTAGACATTATTTGGAGATATTGCATCCCGACATCACCGACGAGACATATAATCTACATATTCACCGGTATACGAGGTCGGTGTTGCTCCTTCTTTTTGGGGGGTCTTGTTCTCGAACACTTTGGGGAATCTAGTGAGTTTGCAATTTCTACATCATCTTTAGCTGCTAGATGCTTTACCCCAGTACAGTTGGGATGCTGATGTTCTCGCTTACATGTACCGGCAGCTGTGCTGGGCGAGCATGGGCACCCAGAGCGACTTATGTGGTTTTCTGCTGCTTCTACAGGTGATAACATATTCGAATACTCTGTTCATTACTTCCAAATCTATCTAGTCAAAATTTATCTTAAACTTTACGTCAACTTTTATGTTAGATTTGGGCCTGGGTGCGGTTCCTGGTATTGCAGCCACCTCTACCACCATTACCTCCGAATGTACCACCACTGTTTCTCCCTCTATCTAGGAGGTGGGTTCTCCGACGTGGAAATTACCGAGTTTATGATGCTCATCATAATCTCCCCCTTGTCAGGGATATGTTGGATATGTTGGAGGTCGCACAGGTAAATGTGTACCTGAACTTACTTGGTATAGATTCACTTGTGTTGTGCATACTCACTTTTATTTTCTTATTTGATAGTTCATCCGGATGCCATACAGTGACGATTTTATAGGTGGCCTGCCCGATTATTGCTCGGCCGACCGATTGATTTGGAGCACTTCCGCCCCGCAGATGTGCCTAGATATTGTGGAGAATCATGCCACAGAGCGGGTACTTTGCCAGCTTGGTCGTACGTAGTATATACCGAGGGGTCCTTCATGGGAGGCTACACATTAGCAGCGGGATGATCGTTCAAGAGCGGACGACACATTTGTAGCATGGCTAGAGGCGCAGGTCCATTCTTCGGACCAACGAGCTGACTTGATTCCGGCCCCACCTTCACCGATCCTAACGGTGACTATTGAGCTCTATATGTCCAAGTACCATCGCGTTACCTGACTTTTTATTGGAAACCCCATATATCAAGCTGGCGGTCGGTACAGACCATACGCCGGGAGGCACGAGGCACTGGTATGTTATTTGATATGCTTACTTATAACTGTGATATAGCGTTTTGTAATTAATATTTTAAATGTTGTGCAGGCTATTGGTCATAATTTATTCTACTAGTTGGGACTGCAGATACAACAACATTCCGGCGATCCTGCGGTCGCTGAGTATGGCCAACAGGAGACAGACCTGGCTCTCCGGACATTGCAGCGAGCCAGAGAGGGCGAGCGCTTAGATCACGACCCTGATTATGTGGTGCTAGAGCACCACCATCGGGGTAGGCCTATCGCATGCCCGGGGGGGCGGGGAGGAGGAAGGGCTATCCCACAAGGCAGGCTGTCCTACAAGGAAGGGGTGCCCCATGGGGTCGTGGGGGCCGGCGAGGAGGTAATCCCCAGCAAAGGGGCGTTGAGGCACCTGATGAGGAGGTTGGAGCTGATCTGCTAGGTGACATTCCTCAACCAGACGAGCATCCCAACAACATGCCGTCGTACAGCCTTCAGCTGGCGCTGCCAGCATCGCAAGTGACCCCATCAGATCCATTGTTTATTACGGGCACAAGCTTCAACGGAGATTGGGAGTAGTTCTTTGCAGGTCCATAGACCGCAGCTGAGGATCGACCGACTCGAGACGTGGATGGTCGGTGCAGGTTGAGCTTTGGCTCATCGTCGTCGGGTGCGGTGGATCTATCACAGGCGCAGGTATGTTTGTATTATTATTAAATTTTAATTTGTTTTTTTTTCTCATTGATTTTCCATAAATTAATTTTTAATTTTATTATTAAGGCTTCATCCCAACCCGTCATGGAGGCCACTTTGTGCGATGTTGAGGACACCATGAATGCTTATATTCAGGAGCCTGACGAGACCATGGAAAGAAAATGTTTTTGACTTAACACGTATATTACTAATATACATTTTCATATACTGAGCTTACTTATTGTTTTGTAGGTTGCTGATGGACCGACGACCCCTTCTACCGACCCTACCAGCCCAACTGACGATCATGCTGCAGCACATCCTCATATAAAGAGGCGACATGATGAGGATGATCCTGATAGTGTATCCGGGTGGGAGGGGATGTACCTTAGGCCAGCGGCTGCATTAAAGCACAAAGGTTGTGGGACTCATTTATTTTTTTTTTTGTATTTTATGTAAATAAGAACAACAATTTTTTATGCTTGCATAATATGCGCATTATGTTTTTATTACCCCGTTTATTCTTTATTTTAACACTACAACACAAACACAAACACAAACACAAACATAGAAACATAACATAACTTAAATTCAGTACAACTAATGAAAACACATGACATGGAAAACATAAAGATACACCAATACGCTTAACACGTACATGTCATTTTTTAGTCACCATCGCCTAGTATTCTCTGGTCCAACCACTTAAATTTTCCACCTTATTTTTCTCTTCATCCACCTCTTTGAGTTTCTCCTTCAACTCCGCAACTTCTAGTTTGGATTGTCGCTCTGTTTCCCACTATTTCAAGGTCAAATAATGAAGATGCTGCAACTTTTCTTTGTAGTATCCTGCTGACAGAGTTTATCAATCCATACCTCAAAATTGCAAGCAGGTTCATCGGAAAATATTTATCCGTTGGCATCTACTGCAACTGCAATCAAAAGCTTAATATCATACTTTCCATATACATGAGTACCGTCCATGGAAATTACCGAACAACAATGCAAAAAACCATCAATTGCTAGTTTAAATGCCCAGAACACGTATCTGAATATATATTCCGGTATTCCCAGACTCCACTCATGCCTCCATTCAACAACAGTCCCGGGGTTAAAGTGTTTTAGTGCAGCCATGTACCTGGGTAGAGATGAAAATGACTTATCCCAGTCACCATAAATAATTTTAAATGCACGTTTGCGCCCGAGATATGCCTTTCTCTTAGTTATAGTACACCCATATTCCTGGTGGACGGATGTAATACACTCTTTAATACACTAATGAAATCAAGTCTACATCCAAGTTGAAGTGATTCTAATTGAATGTGTCCATTTCACATCTGTGGGTGCTAATATATTTACCCACTTTCCACAACCATGTTTCCTTCTTGATCGCATGCAACATCCAGTTACAACCCATAAAGTTTCTATGGCATTTGACATTGTATACCTCCGGAGTTGACTCCCATACCATTATCTCATGACACTCTCTTATGTTGTACATTTTTACAGCCCTGGTTGAGCGAGCTTTATCGGGAAAATACATGCCATTTGCCAACACCGTTGGTCTAGACTCATCTCATATTGCTAACCAAAATTCATCAGCATCCCTTGTGAGGGCATCCACATCCGGCATACTTGGCAAATTATCAAGGTAGGGAATATTCCACTCATGAAATAGCATGTGGGACTCGTACACTTTTGGTCTAACGGGAGGTAGAGGAGCATGCTCCCTCGTTAGCTCAGGTTCAACATTCACTTCCTCCTCATCATCACCCTCGTTAGGGAAGGTTGTGACATCTCCATACTCATCGACATTGTGTTCATAATCACTATTATCTTCCTGAATTTGTGCATCTGCCAAGTTACGAGTAAATACGTCATCTACGGGCAACTGAGTGAGGTCAAGACCATCAAGTTGCTCGTTTTCACTGCACAAAAAGAACAAAATGATAAGCTACTCAAATTGATAAATATTTTACATATAGCTATATCACTTCACTTACAAGTTGTACTGTGTTGACATTCCATGATGGATATTTTTCTGTTGGTGATAACTCTCGGATGGACCACCGTGATCCAACATGCTAGAACTACGCATATTCCAACTGGGAGTGGGGTCATAACTTGTAAAATTCATATCCGGATGGTACCCCTTGTGGAAAATATGAGTGTTAATACAAATTCAATTCAACAAAAAATAAAAATTGTAATAGAAAGGAAAACTAAAGTTTACCAGTCGCCTTGTGGATTATGTATAGTAGGAGAGAAACTATTTCCTCGCTCCTCATTCGCCCGCGGAGATAAGTTAAGATCCGACTAAACTCTTTCAGTCGGAACCTGTTAGGCTAAAATTGCACCAAAATAACCACCCGATGACTGGGGGTTATCCCTGCTTTGTTCAATCTCATTATTGCGAACGTTTTCAGCCATGATGTACATTTCCAACAATTTTATCATAATAAATTCCCTTTATTCATCCGAAATCCGCAAAAAATCTCTAACAGTTTCATCATCTTCGATGTTAAATTCAGGATAACAAGCAAACTCCTACGGAGTTACAGAATATAGATATCTACCAGTTACTTTAAGGTTCACCAAACGTTTCCTCACACTCAATTTTTTAAGTAACAACGATACCAATTTATCGTACTCCATTGTTAACGGCAATTTAACATGACAATGTGGAGATAAACTATACCTCACAGAGTTATTCTTCACTACAACCTCACCCCCCCCCCCCCAATATAATGAAACACTTATTTTTGGCTCTTCAAACATTATAAAAAATGCTTGATAAGAAGAAGAAAATTTTGAACGGAAGTTAAAATATATTTTGAATGGATTTTCATAAAATCCTAACGCTTTTAAATAAGGCAATGCCTAGCTCGAGGGGCTGAATTTTTTGATGTATAGTGCGGTATTACACCGTGCTATACCCATTTGAATTATTGTTATGTCAGTTAACCGCATGAGACTTATTAGTGGGCCCACAAACAGGTATAATGCGGTATTACACCGCGCTATATATATTTGAATTACTGTTATGTCAGCTAACTGCATGAGACTAATTGGTGGGCCCACAAACAGGTATAGCGCGGTATTACACCACGCTATATATAATGCAATATTACACTGCGCTATACTTTGACGGCAGAAACACCGTTAAAGTATAGCGCTGTGTAATACCGCGTTATATATAGAAATGTAACTTTTTTAGCAGTAGAAACGTATTTTGAGTCCAAAACTACAATATTTAGGTTTCGGACTCCCCAAATAATTCTCAACTTACCAATCTTTAGCTATTAATCATAAATAAACTAGCCAAGCACATATAAAAATTAAAAATCAAAATAAATAAGGTTCTTTCTCTCCAAGAATCACAAGCAAAGATCTCCTTCCATATTTTTAAGCGTGATTAGTATCATTAGATGCAAGACGGAATCATGGATGCGGTAGTAAATAAAGTGATGAAATACAAAAGAAATTATATATACAAATTTTAGAAATCTAAGAAAAAGTGACATTTTCAATTGGTGTGGTTGAAATTTATTAGAAACATATACGTGAGTTAATATGCACAGTTTGAGGAAGATTGGAGGTGATTTAGGCTGATTTAGTATCAAAATTCGTAGTTAAAATCGATTTTTGCAACACATGTATCAAATACGTATCACGCATGTACCTCACACACAAGTATACATGGATATATATGTGATAGATATTTGATGCGAATATGATACATATGTGATACATGAATGATATATAATGTGATACACATATTAATTTTTTTCATGTTCATCTTCTACTTCGATACCACCTCAAAACTACACCAAATCATCCCAAACTGAGATTCAAGCTCCTTAGGATATGCTCAATCTATTCTAATAACACTCACTCAAAAGAAAGTAAAAATTTGACATTTTGTGTTGCTACAAATAACTAATTGGCTAATATCGGTAATATTTTATGAATTGGTCAATTTTTGTACTAAGCTACTTATAAATAGACATAACTGATAGTTAACCTTTAACACTCCAAGCAAATTAAAAATTAGCTCTATTGTCACAAAATCATAGGGTGGTGCTACTTTTTCAATGAGGCAAATGAACGTTATTTCTACCATTATTGCTGCTAGGTTATATTGGCCACAATTGTAGCATGGGTGGAAGGGTAAAATTCAAAATTAGCTTTTTTCGGACTTGTAATTGAGAAATAGTTGCATGTTCAAAAGTTATTAAAAATAGATAACCATTGTGAAATATATGGCAGTGTTTTGAACTTCAAAATAAGGATATTATGGATTTTTCACTTTATTATGTTCGAAATCCATGATACAAGCATGGTATGTCAATATTAAAGTTGCTACATTTTAACAAATTTGCAAACACTGGCTAATTATAAAAAATCGGTTTAAAAAGTGGCTAACCGATATAATAAGTAAAAATTGTATGGGGCGTCCTATTTGGTCGCCCCTTTTTAACTTGTACCCGCTTTGTTTTTTTGTTTGCATCTGTATCCTTTTTTTTTTGTTAAAAACGTTTCAAAAAGACGATTATTCCCTTCTTTAGTAAAAGACTACTCTCTCTTTAGTAAAAGACTATTCCCGGTTTTGATTTATTCTTCTCTAAAATCAAACGTGTAACGACCCGACCGGTCGTTTTGAGCTTTTGCACTTTGATCGTCAGTTCTTGGGAATGACTTGCCCTGTGTAACGTATTATGACTGATGTAGATCGTTGGTTTTGGTTTTCAGTGAAATCAGAATGAATTTGAAAGAACAGTCTCAGATGAAAGCTTTGAATTTGAAAGGTTTGACCAAGAGTTGACCTATTTGTATATGAGCTCGGAATGGAATTTTTATGATTTGGTTAGCTTCATTGGGTGATTTATGACTTAGGAGCGTGATCGGAATTTGGTTTTAGATGTCCGGAGTAGAACTAGGCTTGAATTGGCGAAGTTGAGATTTTGGCGATTTTCGGTTGGTAGGTGAGATTTTGATCATGTAGTCGGAATGGAATTTCGAGAGTTGCAATAGCTTTGTTATGTCATTTGTGATGTGTGTGCAAAATTTCAGGTCATTCGGACGTGGTTTGGTTGCGTTTTTTATCGAAAGCATATTTTCGAAGTTTTTAGAAAACTTAGGCTTGAATTCAATGTGAATTGATGGATATGGTGTTGTTTGAGGTATTTTGATGATCGAACTAAGTTTGAATGAGGTTTTAGGATGTGTTGGTGCTTTTGGTTGAGGTCCCGGGGGCCTCGGCTAAGTTTCGGGTGGTCATTCGGATCATTTTGAAGTTTGGAAATTGCAGAAAAATCTGCTCAGTTGTTATAGAGATTTATCTCTTCGCATTCACAAGTGGAGTCTCGCGTTTGCGAAGAAGGATTGAGGAAGGCCAGGAGATTAGCCTTTGTATTCGCAAGAGAGACTTCGCGTTTGCGGAGGGCTGGACTGGTAGGCATCACGTTCGCGTGAGACTGGGTCACGTTCGCGTAGGTTGGCGAAGTGATGCTCCGCGTTGGCGAGGTTGAGGACGCGTTTGTGATGAGTGGGCTGTGTAAGGCATCATGTTCACGTCTGCCATGTCATGTTCGTGAAGAGTAAAAGTTGGTCAATGCAATTTTGTGCTACGCGTTCGCGGGAGGTGACCGCGTTCGTGAAGAAGGAAGGGTCAGACCTGGGCAGAATGTTTGAAGTCATTTCTTCCGTGATTTTGGGGCTCATTTCCCCCCATTGTTGATCAACTTGAGAGATTGTTGAAGGAAATTGAAGAGGGATTCAGGAGAATCACCTAGAGGTAAGATTTTTGAACTCAATACTCGATTATTATTGTGAAATCCACCTAGAAATTCATGGAACTAAGCCTAAAATTGAAGAACTAGGGCTTGAGAAATTAGACTTTTGATTTGGAATTTGGAGGACCATTTGGGGTCGAATTTGAGAACTTTTGCTATGTATGAACTCGTGGGGAGATAAGGAATCTAATCATGTGAAAATTTTTGAGTTTCGAGAAGTGGGCCCAGGGCTCGGGTTTTGCTAATTTCGGGATTTTTGATATTTTTTGATTGTTTTCGCTTGGGCTTTGTTACCTTAGCATATTGTGATGTATTCATTCTTGTTTTGATTAGATTCGATGCACGTGGAGGCCAATTCGAGGGGCAAAGGCATCACAAGCTAGAGTTGTAGCCGGTTCGAGGTGAGTAATGATTGTAAATGATGTCCTGAGGGTTTGAAACACCGGATTGCACATCGTAGTGCTATATTGAGGTGAGACACACACTTGATGATGAGCGTGGGGTCATTTACTATTGGGGATTGTGAATTGGTCCGTCCCGATTGTTGATTTTACCGCGTATTTGATTGAAACTTGTTTGTTATCATCATGATTTGGGCTAATTTCCATATTTGGGCTTTGTGCCAACTATTTGAACCCTCCGGGGATTTTTATCACTGTTTCCTCACTATTTTGACTTATTTGAACTTAGTCCTATTGATATCTACTGTTTTAAAAACTCAGCCATTTTTATTCATATTTGAAATTCAAATGATATTTCTAAAGGTGTTTTGGGCTGAGAGCTACTATTTTGCTAATGCCCGAGGGCTTGTGATGATTTTCGGATTGAGTGAGGCCGAGGGCCATATGTGAGGATATATTGAGTGATATGAGGCCGAGGGCCTGAGATACTTTTATACGCCACGAGGTGGCTTGAGTGATATGAGGCCGAGGGCCTAGATTTGATGCCACGAGATGGCTTGCTATAGCGCTTGGGCCGTAAGGGGCCCCTCTGGAGTCTGCACCCCTACAGTCAGCGCGGGTACCCATCATGATCTGAGAGTGAACCCGAGGGGCTAATATTTTTCCGAGAGATTGCCCGAGGGGCTGGTACTGTTCTGAGAGATTGCCCGAGGGGCTGGTACTGTTCTGAGAGATTGCCCGAGGGGCAAACCTTTATGTGTTCATCTTTCATATTTACTTATCATTTTACATGTTATACTGTGGTATTTGTGCCTGAGGGGCAGATTTTCTGTGCTTATCGGCACTAACTATTTTGCATTCATTTGCGTAACTATTGAAAATGTCATTTTTAGAAAAGGTTTAAACTAAGCTAAGATGTTTCTAAAGATTTCACAGCTTCATCGCTTTTTCTAAAAAGGTTTTATGCTGCTTCTATACAACATTTTGATTTGCTTTACGTGATTTCTTATTGCTCAGTTGTTATTTACCTTTATTACTCACTGAGTTGGAGTACTCACTTTACTCCTTGCACCTTGTGTGCAGATGCAGGTATTTGTACACCTGGTAGTAGGTTTTGGCTGATCGGAGGCAGGGTTATCAGAGTTTAGCGAGGTGGCTGTCAGCATTCGCAGCACCACTTTTCTCCCTTTTCGTTCATCAGTCCTGTTTTATATTTCAAACCTTGTAGTTGTTTTTAAACTCTAATAGATGCTCGTGACTTGTGACACCCCGGTATCGGACTGTGTTTTGGATTATTTTCCGCACATTATAAAAATCTTTTGCTTAGTTTGTGGTTATATGTTCATACTTAAATTGTTTATTAATATTTAACTATTTTGAAAAGGCAAAATGGGTTAGTTGGTTGGCCTTGTCTTCACGAGAGGCGCCATCACGACCGGATTGGGGTTTGGGTCGTGACAAGTTGGTATTAGAGCCTAGGTTACATAGGTCTCACGAGTCATGAGCAGGTTTAGTAGAGTCTCGCGGATCGTTACGGGGATGTCTGTATTTATCCTCGAGAGGCTGCAGAACCTTTAGGAAAAATTTCACATTCTTGGAATTCTTATCGTGCGTCCTTGGTTCATCTTGAAAAGTAACTCTTTGAATTCCTTCCACGCGTTCGTATGCGCGCGTGAGCGCCCAATATCAGATGTGCCTCGATGGCTTGTGATCCCTCGATCGAGGGGCGAGATGTGATCTCTGTGAGTTTGATGTGGGGCCAGTCTGGAGGACTTGAGGCTGATTGTGTGAGCAAGTGCTTTTGAATTTATATGTTTGGTAATTTTTCCTTATTAGTGGAAATGACGGCTGGATGGCTATGTAATATGAATGTTAGTGTTGCGAGATGTATTCGTATGATTTGGAAGTGACGAGAAAGGTCTGTTGTAGAATAGAAGAACTATTAGGTGCTTGATTTTCGTCTTGATTCGAGTTATAGCCCGCGTTATGGGCGTGTGAAGAATCTTTTCATGTCTCCTAGTTGGGAGTGGAGTAGATTTCATGTTGCGGTATGAGGTTAGACTCAGGAAGACTAAGTGACTACATAATGGTTATGACGGTGGAAGGTATACATAAAAGTCAGTTTAAGGCAAAGGAGGTGGGTTATCTCCTGCGAAGTGTTCTGGAGTTGTGTGATCCTTATGTTGTCTGTTAGAAGATCCCATTTACAAGTGAAACATATGTGTGAATTTAATTTGGGTCGCTTAAGAGAGTGGGTTTAATTGTTACGAGAGGAAATGCAAGATTTGTAGAAGATATGAAGTACCAGATGGTCTGTGTTCCACGAGCTTATGAAGGACTAAGTTAATCTCACTATGGTATTATGAAAGCAATAGAGTATATGTGTTATGAGTTATTGAGTGTGTTTTGAGCTATGGCTTTGGGCCAAGTGGGGGAGTCTGCTATTGTTTAGTTGATTGCACTTTTATATTCTATGTTGGTCCCAGTTCGAGGCATTCGGGCAAATCAGTTATGGCCTACAGGGATTGAGACCGAGGATGGCTCGAGTAAAGTAAAAATTCTTAACAAGGTATATAATATGCTTCATAAGTGTGTAAGAATCACGGAATGTCTTGAGTTGTTATTGGTAAAGGATGCTCGGTGCATAGAGTAGGAAGTTCCTTGGTTGTAATGGAATGATGTCGCATTCTGCGGTGTCGGAGTGCTAATGAGGCACAGGTTGATCGGTTCGTTTGATCAGGTAAATTGCAGTTTGAATAAGAGTGAATGACTTGCAAGAATGATTCTAATGTGTTCAAAGAGTCTGCATATATCAATTGAGTATTCTAAAGTTGCATATGCAGTTAGAAACTGTGTTTTCATTGGAAAAGGTCAAAACTTGTGGTATTTCTATGTTAATTATAGGATTCTATGTATCGGTACCAGGAAAGTAAAGGTAACGGATTTAGATTCGCAGGAAGTTCTGCAAAGTAAAGTATTCTAGAATGTGGTGTTTCTAGAAATATTTGAGAGAGTATTCAGCGGCTTATAGGTCTTAGACAGTGTGGTTTTATGCTTGGATCACGTGTGGTAAGCCTGGGTTGAGGAATTGTGGTGCTACAGCAAGAGGGAATATCAAGTTGAAGATGAATCAGAAAGGAATTTAGATAGATGGGGTAGCTTGATAGTAGATCGAATCAGTATGGTAAGGATATGATTAATTCCTTGTGTGTGTTCGAGGTAATAAGTTCTTTCAGGTATTTTGTGGCGATGCTCTTAGGTTTTGTTGGCTTGCTTAGCTTGATCGAGTTAGAAGGATTCAATCCTGACAGGTCTGATTTGTGCAAAGGGAACTCGGAGAGTTTTTGATGGTTTTTACCGAGGTTTGGAGATGTATATCTTGTATGGGCATGCGATGTATAGTGATTTTTCTTCTAGACGGGAACAATGGAAAGTTTTGACTAGTGGAGTTTGTAGTTGTCTGTGGATCGGAAGGGAGATGAAGTTATCATGTTATCCTAGGATGGTATGGTATATCGGTATGTTGTGAGGATTGAGATTTGCATGTGTAAAGTTACGGTCAGTTCTGAAAGGAAGTTCATGAAACTCTTAAGCAGTGGGTAGCCTCAGATGATTAAGGAAATGGTACTGGTAATTGGAACTGATTTTATGAGGGTAGATGTTTCTGAAAAATGGCAATGTGATTTAAGTTGATGGCACTTCGGTAGTATTGCGGCACTTTCTCATTAGATGGACTGTTGCATTCGAGTTTTCTTGGGGGCACAGAGGAATATTTGAATACCTCCCGTGGAGTGATTTGGTATTTAAGGTGTGGTATGTGTTCGGACGGCGGAATTGGGATCAGGTATGATGATTCGTGTGCTATATGGAGTTGGAGACTGGGAGTCCTCATGTTCTGGCTATGTTGCAGTTGTGAGTCGCGTGTGTCAGCATTGTGTAGTGACTATCGAGGTTTGGAGACCCGAGCGGATCTTTTGTTGCTTGGTATGTTAGCTTTGGAAGTGATATTGGGTTTAGACTGGTTGTCTCTGTGTTGTGTCATTCGGGACTAGTGCGTTAAGACGGTGTCTATACCGGAAAATGCTACGGATTAAGTGGCGATATTTGGCGGATTATGTTCCATTGGAGGAATTTTACATGCTGAAGAACCAGCGAACGGCTGGGAAGGATTTGTCTTTCTTACTTGGGCTCTTATGACGAGTGTCAATGCTGAGGCTCCTTATATTGATTCAGTTCCGGTGGTGAGGTACTCTTTGGATGTGTTTCTTATGGCCGGGCACCGTATCGTATGGCACCAGCAGGAGTTATAGTAGTTGAAGGAATAGCTTCAGGATTTCCTTGATAAAGAGTTTGTTGGTAGGCCGATGTGGATGCGTGTTCTAACTTGAGTCGGCTTGGTTGGTTCCGAATTACATTGTTGAGGGATGTGTCGATTCGACTGTTATTGAGTCTATTGGTGATCCGGGGAGATCTATGAGTTGCCTTTCTGTGTTGCGAGACGTTATGATTTGTTGGTTATGGGCACATATGGTGCGGTTCTATTGGGGTTCATAGTAGAAGTCTAGCGGGAAGAGTAATTGGGTGTTGCTCGGTGAACGACGTATTGGTTATGTCCTATCGGGTTTGCATGGTATATGTTACTTGTTTCACTGTGGGTGTAATAATTTGCTTTGGTTCCAGACATTAAATTGTGCGTGGTTGTCAATTTCGAGCATAGTGACTTGAGGTGTCTCATGTGGAGCAGTGCTTGGATAGGATCGCACATTGCAACGAAGCTATATGGGATGTGACCTTGCGGGTTAGATTCGTGTGTTCTATTCTATGATGTGAGTCCGGTTCTCAGCCTTGTGTTGTGGTGGTACTGGTGAGCTTGAGGTACAACTCTTTCATTTGAGTCATTTTCATGATTTGATTATGTTCGGATCGTTGCTTATTGGTGCGCGTATTATGCTAGTTATGGCTTAGGCCTCTATTGATGTGTCATGTCACTAGAGTGGTGTGTTGGATTAGAGGAGATCGTTGGGATCATTAATGAATACGAACAGATTCAATTTCAGCATGTTGGAAGGTTAATATCGAGGTTTGGCTCGGAAATTTGCTATGGTAGTTGTCAGAGGAGAAGTGGCTTCATGAATGGGTTATCTCAGAAAATGGTTATGGTTTACTGCGTATTTCATTTATTGTTGGCAGTCTATGGCAGTGTTGGAATGAGACTTTGGCTGATAAGAGGATTTCTACCAGTATTTGATTGTTGTGGACAGCTGCTGTGAATAGAAGTTATTGCTATGAGTGTTTGAGTTATGTGGTATATCTTGGGATTGCTCCCGAGGTTGCAGGCATGGGTTAGTACAACTGATTCGGGTCTATTCAGAGTATAGGTGTGAGGTTTTGATCGTATTGATGGTTTCAGAAGTGGAAATGTGGTTCTATGGCTTAGGGGCCAGACTGGATTGTGTAATTTCAGTTGCAATGTGTTATCAGACCTATAAGAGATAGGGTGACGTGGGATCACCCCCTGGTATATTCATGGTAAAGTTATTCAATTATTGATTGGCTTCTAGAACAACTCTGGGTACGTTCGAGGACGAACGTGTGTTTAAGTGGGGGAGGATGTAACGACCCGAGCGGTCGTTTTTAGCTTTTGCACTTTGATCACCAATTCTCGGGCATGACTTGCCTTGTGTAACGTATTATGACTGATGTAGATCGCTGGTTTTGGTTTTCAGGAAAATCGGAATGAATTTGAAAGAACATTCTCAGATGAAAGCTTTGAATTTGAAAGGTTCGACCAAGAGTTGACTTATTTGTATATGAGCTCGGAACAAAATTTCTATGATTTGGTTAGCTTCGTTGGGTGATGTATGACTTAGGAGCATGATCGGAATTTGGTTTTGGAGGTCCGGAGTAGAACTAGGCTTGAATTGACGAAGTTGAGATTTTGGCGATTTCCGGTTGGTTGGAGAGATTTTGATCCGGGAGTCGGAATGGAATTCTGAGAGTTGCAGTAGCTTCGTTATGTCATTTGTGATGTGTGTGCAAAATTTCAGGTCATTCGGACGTGGTTTGGTTGCATTTTTTATCTAAAGCATATTTTGGAAGTTTTTAGAAAATTTAGGCTTGAATTCAATGTGAATTGATGGATTGGGTGTTGTTTGAGGTGTTTTGATGATTGGAACAAGTTTGAATGAGGTTTTAGGATGTGTTGGTGCTTTTGGTTGAGGTCCCGGGGGTCTTGGATAAGTTTCGGGTGGTCATTCAGATCATTTTGAAGTTTGGAAATTGCAGAAAACTCTACTCAGCTGTTGCAGAGATTTATCTCTTCGCATTCGCGAGTGGAGTCTCGCGTTCGCGAAGAAGGATTGAGGAAGGCCAGGAGATTAGCCTTCATGTTCGCAAGAGAGACTTCGCGTTCGCGGAGGGCTGGACCGGTAGGCATCACGTTCGTGTGAGACTGGGTCGCGTTCGGGTAGGTTGGCGAAGTGATGCACCGCGTTCGCGAGGTTGAGGACGCATTAGCGATGAGTGGGCTGTGTAAAGCATCGCATTCGCATCTTCCATGTCGCGTTCGCGAAGAGTAAAAGTTGGTCAACACAATTTTGTGTTATGCGTTCGCGAGAGGTTGACCGCGTTCGCGAAAAAGGAAGGGTCATACCCGGGCCGATTGTTTTAAGTCATTTCATCCGCGATTTTGGGGCTCATTTCCCCCATTGTTGATCATCTTGTGAGCTTGTTGAAGGAAATTGAAGAGGGATTCAAGGGGAATCACCTAGAGGTAAGATTGTTGTACTCAATACTCGATTATTATTGTGAAATCCACATAGAAATTCATGGAACTAAGCCTAAAATTGAAGAACTAGGGCTTGAGAAATTGGACTTTTGATTTGGGATTTGGAGGACCATTTGGGGTCGGATTTGAGAACTTTTGGTATGTATGAACTCGTGGGGAGATAAGGAATATAATGATGTGAAAAATTCTGAGTTTCGAGAAGTGGGCCCGGGGCTCAGGTTATGCTAATTTCGGGATTTTTGATATTTTTCGATTGTTTTCGCTTGGGCTTTGTTCCCTTAGCATATTGTGACATATTCGTTCTGCTTTTGGTTAGATTCGATGCACGATTGCACATCGTAGTGCTATATTGAGGTGAGACAAGCACTTGATGATGAGCGTGGGGTCGTTTACTATTGGGGAATGTGAATTGGTCCGTCCCGATTGTTGATTTTATCGCATATTTGACTGAAACTTGTTTGTTATCATCGTGATTTAGGCTGATTGCCATATTTGGGCTTCATGCCAATTATTTGAACCCTCCGGGGATTTTTATCATTGTTTCCTCATTGTTTTGACTTATTATTTGAACTTAGCCCTATTGATATCTACTGTTTTACAAACTCAGCCACTTTTATTCATATTTGAAACTTAAATGATATTTCTAAATGATGTTTTGGGCTGAGAACTACTGTTTTGCTAATGCCCAAGGGGCTTGTGATGATTTTCGGACTGAGTGAGGCCGAGGGCCATATGTGCGGATATATTGAGTGATATGAGGCCGAGGGCCTGAGATACTTTTATACGCCACGTGGTGGCTTGACTGATATGAGGTCGAGGGCCTACATTTGATGCCACAAGATGGCTTGATATAGCACTTGGGCCGTAAGGGGCCCTTCCGGAGTCTGCACCCCCACAGTGAGCGCAGGTACACATCATGATCTGAGAGTGAACCCGAGGGGCTGATATTATTCTGAGAGTGAGCCCGAGGGGCTGATATTATTCTTAGAGTGAGCCCGAGGGGCTGGTACTGTTCGGAGAGATTGCCCGAGGGGCAAACCTTTATGTGTTCATATTTCATATTTACTTGTCATTTTAACTGTTATACTGTGGTATTTGTGCCCGAGGGGCAAATTTTCTGTGCTTATCGACACTAATTGTTTTGCATTCATTTGCGTAACTATTGAAAAAGTCATTTTCAGAAAAGGTTTAAACTAAGTTGAGATGTTTCTAAAGATTTCACAGCTTCATCGCTTTTTCTTAAAAGGTTTTACGCTACTTCTATACAGCATGCTGATTTGCTTTACGTGATTTCTGACTGCTCAATTGTTATTTAACTTTATTACTCACTGAGTTGGAGTACTCACTTTACTCCCTGCACCTTGTATGCAGATGCAGGTATTTGTACACCCGGTAGCGGGTTTTGGCTGATCAGAGGCAGGGTTATCGGAGTTTAGCGAGGTGGCTGCCAGCGTTTGTAGCACCGCTTTTCTCCCTTTTCGTTCATCAATCCTGTTTTATATTTCAAACCTTGTAGTTGTATTTAAACTCTAATAGATGCTCGAGACTTCTGACACCCCGGTATCGGGCTAGGTTTTGGGTTGTTTTCCGCACATTATAAAAATCTTTTGCTTAGTTTGTGGTTATTTGTTCATACTTAAACTGTTTATTAATATTTAACTATTTTGAAACGGCAAATGGGTTAGTTGGCTGGCCTTGTCTTCACAAAAGGTGCCATCATGACCGGATCGGGGTTTGGGTCGTGATAAAACGGTTTTCGGCATTGCATTCTGCTTGATTTTGCCATTGTTTCTTCCCCTACAACATTAAGTATAATCACATGTACAATTCTAATTGTTGCTTTTGTACATTGCATTAACTTTGTATGAGATTTTAATTTAGGATTGGTTTTATGATTTAATTTTTGTATTTTTTGTGATAGTAATCTTAGTTGAATCGTTTCCTTTTTTAGTTGTGCTAAAATAGTTTCCCAAGGTTCACTTTGATTGGTACATTAGTTTTAGAGGTTTTACTTTTATGTTAAGAATTTTTTGTTTTTTTTTTGAATTGTGCTTGCATTTTTGATAAAAATTATATATATTTTTCAGTGATTGTTAAAGTAAAACCTACAATCACTGAAATTTTTAAATATTTTAAGGCTCAAATAGATGATGCTATTAAAGTGTGAAGTTTATAATACTCTAAGGATAACTTAATTCTAGGAGCTGAAGTTTTGTTTTGTGTTTTGTAAAAGTAAAGTATGTTTTGTCTGCAGTTTTTGTTTTGTTTTTTATGAAGTTCAGCATTATTGGAGTTGATGTTGTGTTCTGTATTTTTATAACTACAACATGTTTTGGCTAAAATTTTTGTTCTGTAATTGCTTAACTTCAGTATTCAATGAGCTGGAGCTTTGTTTTGTGTTTTGTAAAAATAAAGTATGTTTTGTCTGCAGTTTTTGTATTGTTTTTGATGAACTTAAGAATTATTGTGTTCTGTATTTATAAAACTACAACATGTTTTTGTTGAAGTTTTTTTTTGTTGAGTATATACTCACGTAACCTGGGGGAGCACGAGCAGCATTTGAGAATAGTGCTTCAGACCTTGCGAGAGCAAAAGCTATATGCTAAGTTCTCCAAGTGTGAGTTTTGGCTAGAGTCAGTGGCATTCTTGGGGCATATGGTGTCATGAGAGGGTATTAAGGTGGATCCCAAGAAGATTGAGGTAGTTCAGAGCCACGTCCTACTTTAGTGACCGAGATCAGGAGTTTCCTGGGATTAGCAGGTTATTACCATCGATTCGTGCAGGGGTTTTCATCTATTGCATCACCTATAACTTGATTGACCTAGAAGGGTGCTCCTTTCCATTGGTCCGATGATTATGAGGCTAGCTTTTAGAAGCTCAATACAACTTTGACTACAACACCAGTACTAGTGTTACCTTCCGGTTCGGGGATGTATACTGTGTATTACGACGCATCACGCGTTGGCTTGGGTTGGGTATTGATGTAGGAGAGGGCGAGTTATTGTATATGCTTTGCGCCAGCTGAAGTTTCATGAGAAGAATTATCCTGTGCACAATTTAGAGATGGTTGTGATTGTTCATGCTCCTAAGATATGGAGGCATTATCTGTATGGAGTGTCATGTGAGGTTTATAGTGATCATCACAGCTTACAGCATTTGTTCAAGTAGAGGGATCTCAATTTGAGGTAGCGTAGATGGTTTGAGTTACTGAAGGATTATGACATCACCATTATTTATCATTTGGGCAAGGAAAATGTGGTCGCGGATTCCTTAAGCAGGAAAGCAGAGAGTATATATAGCTTAGCATTCATTTCAGCGGAGGAGAGTCCACTATCTTTGGACATTCAGTCATTGGCTAACAAACTTGTGAGGTTGGATATTTCAAAGCCCAGCCGAGTCTTTGTGTGTGATGTTGCTCAATCATCATTATTAGGGCAGATCAAGGCCAGGTAGTTTGATGATCCACATTTGGCAGTTCTTAGAGAGATGGTACTACAAGGTAGTGCCAAGGAGGTTTTTATTGGCGAAGATGGTGTTCTGCGACTCCAGGGTTGCCTATGTGTTCTTAATGTTGATGGCCTGAGGGAGAGGATCCTAGAGGAGGCACACAGTTCATGGTATTCCATTCATCCAGGTGCTACAAAGATATATCATGACTTGAGGCAGCATTATTGGTGGCGGCGAATGAAGAAAGACGTAGTGGAGTATGTGGCTAGGTATTTGAATTGCTAGTAGGTTAAGTATGAACACCTGAGGTCAGATGGCCTACTACAGTAGATGCTTATACCTGAGTGGAAGTGGGAGTGCATTACTATTGATTTCATAGTGGTTGCCCCGGACCTTACGAAAGTTTGATGCAGTGTGGGTCATTGTTGACCGGTTGACCAAGTCAGCACGCTTTATTCTGGTTGTGACTACTTACACTTCGGAGAGGTTGGCTCAGATTTACATTTGGGAGATAGTCCGATTGCATGGTGCTCCTGTTTCCTTCATATCAGATAGACGCCCTCAGTTCACTTCCCATTTTTGGAGAGCCGTTCAGAGTGAGTTGGGGACCTGTGTGGAGCTCAGCACAACATTTCATCCTCAGATCGACGAACAATCAGAATGGATAGTTCAGATTTTGGAGGACATGCTTAGAGCATGTGTGATTGGAAGACAATGGGATCAGTTCTTGCCTTTGGCTGAGTTTTCTTACAACAGTAATTACCAATCCAACATCGAGATGGCCTTATTTGAGGCTTTATATGTTGGCAATGTCGTTCTCCTATCGGGTGGTTTGAGCCCGAAGAGGCTAAGTTGTATGGTACAGATTTGGTGAGAGATGTCTTAGAGAAGGTAAAGTTGATTCAGAAAAGACTTCGCACAGCTCAGTCCAGATAGAAGAGTTACGCGGATCAAAAGGCACGTGATGTATCATTCATGGTTGGCGAGAAGGTCCTCTTGAAAGTTTCGCCAACAAAGTGTATCAAGAGATTGGGGAAGAAGGGCAAGTTGAGCCCAAGGTTTATTGGCCCATTTGAGATGTTGAGTCGAGTTGGGAAGGTTGCTTATGAGCTTGCCTTACCCCCCAGCCTATCGGGAGTTCACCCAGTTTTTCACGTGTCTATGCTTCGGAGGTATCCCGCTGACTTGTCTCATGTGTTAGACTTCAGTACTGTTTAGAGGGATAAGAGTCTGGGTTATGAGGAGGAGCCAATTGCCATTATTGATAGGTAGACAGTTGATATCCAAGAGGATTTTCGCGGTAAATGTCAAGTGCAGGGGCCAACCAGTCAAGGAGGTGACCTGGGAGTCCGAGGAGGACATGCTGAGCAGATATCCCCATATGTTTCATAGCTCAAATACTTTCTATGTCCGTTCGAGGACGAACATTTGTTTAAGAGGTGGAGAATGTGATGACCCGATTGGTCGTTTTGCTTTCTAGAACCCCATCCCCCTAAATAAGACTTCCCGCACTTGCTTTAACTGATTTATGACTTGCGGGGATGGTTGGTTTAGGATTTGGAAGAGTTTGGGTTGAAATAGGTACACTTGATTCCCTAAGATTTGCTTAAAAGGCTAAGTTTTACTTTGGTCAAAATGTTTAGTAAACGGACTCAGACTTGTGTTTTGACGGTCCCGAAGGGTCCGTAGAAAAATATAGGACCTGGGCGTATGCCCAGAATCGAACTCCGAGGTCCCTAGCCCGAGTAATGAATTTTTGTTAAAAATTATTAAACTGAAATTCTAAGGATTTAAAGAAAATGGATAATTTTTGATCATGTTTGTATTGGGCCCGTATGTTGGTTTTGGAGCCCGGTACAGGTCCAATGTAATATTTAAGTCTTTTATGTGAAATTTGTTGAGAAACAAGACTGATTTGACGTGATTCGGATGTCCAGTTGTAAAAATAGGATTTTGAATGTTCTTAAGGATTTGTTGCGTTTTGGTGTTGAATCCGATATTTTTAAATGATATTTCGGCGATTTGATCGCTTGAGCAAGTTTGTACAAAGTTGTTGGATTTGTATAAGTATTCGGAGTGGAGCCCCAAGGGCTCGGGTGAGTTTCGGACATAGGTTGGGGGTGAAAAACACCCTAGTTTTCTGGTATTTCTAGGCAAGGTTGCAGTTCTCACAAATGCGAGGAAATTGTTCACATTTACGAACCGACATTTGCGAGGTAAGCATCGCATTTGTGATGAAGCCTGGCTAGGCCAGTGGTCGCATTTGCGACGTTCTCTTCGCATTTGCGAACACAGTTGGGTCCGCATTTATGACCCCTCTATCGCATTTGCGATCAAGGCAGAGGAATGCTCAATTTGCATTTGCGAACATTTTGTCCCAATTGCGACTTCGCATTTGTGAGCCTGATGTCGCAAATGCGACATCTGAGGCTTGGACACAACTTTTAAAAATGGGACCTAGGCCATTTATTTCATTTCACTTCTACACCTGGGCGATTTGGGAGCTTTCAAAGAGGGGATTTCAACATAGCCTTGTGAGGTAAGTTATTCTACTTAATGTGAGTTTAATACTTGGATTTTGGGTATATTAACACATAAAAATTAGTGAAAATCATGATATTTGAGTAGGTTTTGATAAAAATAAGATTTAACCACGAAATTTGTTATGAAATGGAGCAAAAATGATATATTCTTGATCCTTAGGCTATGCGTAACAACTTTTTTCAAAAATTTCCGAGATCCGGGCATGTGGGCCAGGGGTCGAATTTTAGGAATCTTGTAATTTGGATTAGGGAATCACCCTAGTGGTTGGGATATGAACTTGTAAGCCTATATTTATTAGTTTCTATGCTATTTGGATAGTTTTGGAGTGTTTGGCACCAAATTGAGGGTTTGGTCTTAAGCTTGGACCGGAAAGTAGGCCGTGAAGCGAGGTAAGTCTCTTTTCTAACCTTGCAAGAGGGAAATCTCCCCATAGGTGAACCTAATTAATACATGATTTGATTGTGGGGGGCCACGTATGCACGAAGTGACGAGAGACCGTACGTGGCTACTATTCCTGTTATGTCTAGGTAGTTCTAGGTTTACGCCATGCTTTGTGGGTAATGTTATACGATTATAAATTCCGGAGTTACATTGATTGAAACCTCGTTGAGAAGGTTATGATTTCAAGGGTTCCAAGTAAATAATTATTTTGAAAAGAATTAAAGAAGCATTTAAGTTGTATTTATACTTAATCACGTCGCAAGTATATTCCGCGAGTGGGGTGATTGTTTCCACTACTCTCATGGGAGCGGGCCGTTCACCTCGGCAGATTGGTAATTGTGTATATATATATATATATAGTTCGGGTCGTTCGACCCTCGGCAATGCACAGTTTATTTTATATTGGATCGGGCCGAACATCCTCGGCGAAAATTGTGTGATAATGGAACCAAGACCTCTTATAATCCGTATGATTTATTGTTTGAAAGACGACATGCTTTATAAGAAGGAAATTCCTAGACGTATTAATTGATGAGAAGGTTTTCGGTATTATTTCTTATTTCAACTTGCTTTTATCTATGTACATTGTCACACCTCTTTTTTTCCTATACCCCGAAAGGGTATATAAGGGAGTTTTTCCAATTAAAGAACAATCAAAACGAGATTTATTGTTAAAAGATTCAGAGTTGCCACTTGGGAGATTTATGGTGTCCCAAGTCACCGGTTCCAATCCCGAATCGAGGAAAAGATTGAATCTATTTAACAGTTCGCAAATCAGAAATACGAGTAAGGAATTCTGTTAACCCAGGAGAAGGTGTTAGGCATTCCCGAGTTCCATGGTTCTAGCACGGTCGCTTAACTATTATAATTGGGCCTATTTACTTGATTTTAATACAATTATGAACTTATGCGCAAATTTTAACTTTTAACCGTTGTTACTCTTTTTTAAGAAGATTGTAACATTATTAAAATACGTCTCGAACCACGTCACATAAATGCACCCGCGGTCTTCGACATATTTTAACATTGTTGAGATTTGGGTCACATAAATGCGCACCCGAGTTTAGGAAGGTAAATTATTAAATAGCGTGCCTAAAGCAACTACGAGATTCATTATTTAGTAACCGCAATTATGTCACGCGAACATGTCCACAATCACCATGATTTAATTAATAGCACCCACAGCACACTAGCGATTATTCTAACAAAAAGAAAAGACAAGATGCAACAAAAGAAAAGAGAAGCTCATCCAAATAATCTCCTATCAAGTTAATTTACCAAAAAAAGAAAGACAATAAATGATCTTCTGTCAAAAGATTAAACCAATTAACTAGGAAACGTGATCTTCCGATAAGGACTAAGGTCTATAGCAGTAACTTTATAAACAGAAAGATGGTACAGTTCAATGAAATAGATTTCACAAAAAACAACAATTTATATCCATAAAACATGGTAATAAAATAAAATAAAAGCTGAAGAATTGGACCTTCTTTGAAGCTTTCTTCAAGTCGAATTTTGTTCGAATTCACGAATATTCACGAAGCAATATTTCCTAAAGTAGTTCAATTTGCAAACCATTACAAGTCAAGTTCAAATTTCAGCAACAACATGGAACTCCAACGTGAACTTCTTCAAAGTTCATTCAAACGATGTCCTTGAACCATAGGACCAAAAGCTTCGTCGGAAACCTCGAACGGAACTACGATCCAGACTCAAAACTCGCCGGACTCTTGCCGGATCTGTCACCTTCCGGCGCAGCAGTAACAGAGAAGGGAAACAAACGATGGAAACAGAAGAGCAGTAGCCTTTGCCGATTTTAACTGAGCTCGTAGGATTTAATGGATGGTCGTCGGAGCTATGCATTTCTGTTCAAATCTGAATGGCATTCACAAGTATCAAATCTCCGGCGTTTGAGACGGAGATGAAGGCGAGCATGGTCGCCGGCATGGTCTAGGGAAGAGGTCGTGGGTCGCTGATGCAGAAGTAGGGATGGCTAAAACAAAATTGGGTGTTTTTGGGTGTGGAGGGTATCGTTAATGTCTGAAGGTTAGAGATGAACAAGATTCAGTAGGTTTCGAACGCTGAAGAAAACTCCATGCTGGGGGGGGAGGGGGTCTTTTCTTGGTTGCTGCTGGTTCGAAAAAGAAAGGAGATGTCGCTTTGAGAAGACGACGTATTGTTCTTGAGGCGTAGCTTTCTCTTTTTCAAGCGTTCCAGCCTTTTTCTTCACCCTTTTATTTTAGTCTTAGGTCTCTTTTATAGTGTAGAGTCTAGGCTTAGATAGTTGTAGGGTTTTTAGGTTAAGGGGTAGGGGCCTAGGAATTATGGGCTTGACAATTATGGGTTGGGTCCAAAATTAGGTCTAAAATGGGTTGCTCGAGCCCAAGTTCTATTCTTTCCCTGCGAACGA
The DNA here is from genome assembly GCF_000715075.1 of Nicotiana tabacum. Taxonomy (NCBI): domain Eukaryota; kingdom Viridiplantae; phylum Streptophyta; class Magnoliopsida; order Solanales; family Solanaceae; genus Nicotiana; species Nicotiana tabacum. The sequence goes on along the minus strand of NC_134087.1, from coordinate 109,309,907 downwards.
GATTAAAAATACGGGCCCATTTATTAATTAATCCTACTATTTTCTAATAATTATTAAAATAAAACTAACCATTAAAACAAATCTATTTTTGGTATTTTCAAATATCATATTAAAATAAAAATACGATACTATTGTTGTATATATATTTGTTTTAGATTAAAAATGACTACAAAACATTAATGAACCTATTTTTGTGATTTTTTGTTTTCTTGTAATAAAATAAAGTAAAAGAGTCAAAATTACTTAAAATATCTATATTATGCCTAAATTAAATATTTTACGCTAATATAAAAAAATCTTGGGGAGGGTTAAAAATCACATGTCTACAAACACCTCACATGACACGCCATACAGATAATGCATATTATTGACCCTAGTAGGTGTCAAGTCGACCCCTTGCACTACTTATTCGAGGCTAGACTAGATACTTACTATGTACATATTGTTTATGTACTCATACTACGCTTCTGTACTTAATTGTACAAGTTCTGAGGCAGGTACATCTGGTTACCCGTCTGGTGCGCATTCTTGATAGTTGGCCGAGATTCCACGATGAGCTGCTCCCTTCCTATAATGTTCAGCAGCATGATAGAGTCTCTTTTATTTTTGTCTATCTATTCCTTTTCAAACAGTAGCGTAGACGTATTCTTTTGTATATTCTACTAGATGCCCATATACTTGTAACACCAGGTCTTGTCACACATATTGGTAGACTATTCTATTGGGTTGTATAATTATCTTTTTATGTTGATAAATATCACTTGTTTTACATTCAAATTTAGAAAATGTTGGAATTGTTTTGGTAAAGTAAAATGTGAGTTCGCCATCATGACCTGTAATGAAATTGGGTTGTGACATTGCATGTCCTATTCCTCTTAAGTGATATATATTCTCATTAGTTTTGGCACTGTTGTGGTTTGTTGTAGACCATACTACTAGGTTGTTGTCGTACTGCTTGTGATCATGTTAGGCTCCCATGTTAGAAATCTTCATGTGAAATTGCTATCCCTCTAGCTGTAATACTATTAATAAGTCTCACTTGTCTAAAGTCTTTCCGACAAATTCTGACTAATATCTCGTGCTAAACTTGATATGTGGAAACTTAGCATGTGTATGTGTGTTTACCCTGTTAACTCAATAGACCTGCTTCTTAAGCCCTCCTAATGTGTGACTGTGTTTTAGCATGCTACATCCTTTCCTTTGTTGAATGATTGCTCAATATGGTGTTAGCTTTCTATGTCAAGCATGCTATGTTAAAGCTGTCCACCTAGTTAGCATGTTCAAGCCCTCTTGTTTGACCAATCTTGTTCCCTTAGCTTCTAAAAATTGATGATATTTTTATGTAATCGTGCGCCTATGAGGTATCACTGTTAATAGACTTTAGAGTTGTCAATTGGTTGCCATGTATGTTTCCTCCATCTAAGCATGGTACAAGTTCATGTGTGGCCCCAAGTTGTGCAATTGATACACTCTCACGTTTGCGGTATACTTGCATCTGGGTATTCTGTTTGTGTGAAAAGTGAGCTTGCTGAAGGCCCAGGTGTTACTGGGTTATTTCGCTTTTGGACTCGCCATCGAGGAAATACATGCCGGAACCTGCGGACCGCACATGAATGGTTTCATTTTAGCCAAAAAGATACTAAGAGCAGGGTATTTCTGGATTACTATGGAAACAGGCTGCATCAAGTATGTTCAAAAGTGTCGCCAATGCCAGATACATGTTGACATGATACAAGTACCACCTAATGAACTCAATGTAACAAGTTCACCCTAAACTTTCTCCGCTTGGGGTATGGATGTCATCGGATCAATCGACCTGCTGCTTCAAATGGGCATAGGTTCATTCTGATAGCCATAGACAACTTCACAAAATGGGTTGAAGCTGCATCTTATAAAGCTGTAACTAAGAAGGTTGTAACGGATTTTGTTCGGGACCGCATTGTTTGTCGATTTGAAGCACCAGACTCAATCATTACTGACAATACCGCCAATCTCAAAAGCGATTTGATGAAAGCCATGTGTGAAACATCCAAGAACAAGCAAAGGAACTCCACATCATACATACCGCAAATGAACAGGCCCGTAGAAGCCACCAACAAGAACATTAAGAAAATATTGAGGAAAATGGAGGACAATTACAAACAATGGCACGTGAAGCTACCATTTGCTTTACTTGGGTATCGCACCACAGTTCGCGCATCAACTGGGGCAATCCCTACCTACTAGTTTATGGTATTGACACCGTTATTCCCACCAAAGTGGAAATTCCTTCTTTAAAAATCATACAAGTTGCCAAGATCAGTGATGCAGAATAGATACGAAGCCGGTATGAACAATTAGCTCTCATTGATGAAAAAAGAATGAATGTGGTATGTCACAACCAACTCTACTAGAACAGGATGTCAAGATCTTTAAACAAAAAGGTCAAGTCAACGAAATTCACACCGGGGTAATTGGTGTTGAAGCGAATATTCCCACATCAGGATGAAGAAAAGGAAAAATTCTCACCCGACTGGAAGGGCCCTTACACGGTTCACCGGCTATTGACATGAGGAGCACTTATACTCGCAGAAATGGACAGAGAGATTTGCCCAAAACCTATTAATTCAGGTGCAATCAAGATATACTATATTTAAGATTGTTTGCACTTTCTATTTGATGTAACTGAACTACGCTTGACCTGATTCAAGTGTAAGAGGGGATATGTATGCAGTCCTATGGGTTCGGTCACATCATAAAAAAATCTTCATGGTCAGAAATTGGAACAAGCTCTTGAGTTTACCGATCTCATCACGTTTGGAACCACCAAGGAATGTGTTGCCAGAAGTATACATTTAAACTAGGGCAGAATATTGAGGAGGACCCTCAAGATTCTGAAGCAAGGAGGTCGAACGTCTCAAAATGCATCACAGTCACCAGTTCATCTAAATTATTTGATCTCGTGCATTATCACATATTTCAAATAACTACATTTCTGAAAATAATTTGTCAAATACATGCATGTTTTTCGAAAATTTGTTTCTATGGCAGCCAGATGTTACCAAGGGTAACTCAAGCAGGGCCTCAAGGCAAAAGGCAAAGCAAGGAAATCGAGAGCACGAACCAACTGTCCCCCGTAAAACTCATCAATTTTCTTTGGATGCAGGCACAAAAAACATAACAGGAATGTCCATAAATATATACACATAACAGAATCACTACCAACAACAAGAATTGCCAAACGAAAACACATCAAGCTAAGAAATGCTCTATCCTCTCGCACTTAGTCATTTTTTTTTTCTCGCATAGGGCTAAACACTGCCCTCACCTTGCATAAGGCTAAACACTGTCTTTCTTTGCATGAGACTAAACACTGCCTCCATTTTTTGTATGAGGCTAAGCATTGCCTCCATTATTGCATAAGGCTAAGCATTGCCTTTCCTTGCCAGAGCCTAAGCACTGTCTCCTTTCCTTGCATGAGACTAAGCATTGTCTCCACTCTTTGCATAGGGCTAAACACTTCCCTCACCATTACATAAGGCTAAACATTGCCTCTCTTTGCATGAGACTAAGTATTGTCTCCACTCTTTGCATAGGGCTAAACACTGCCCTTACCATTGTATAAGGCTAAACGTTTCCTCTTCTTGCATGAGACTAAAAATTGTCTCCACTCTTTGCATAGGGATAAACACTACCCTCGCCATTGCATAAGTCTAAAAATAGCCTCTCCTTGCATGAGATTAAGCATTGTCTCCGCTCTTTGCATATGGCTAAACACTGTCATCACTATTGCATAAGGCTAAACATTATTTCTCCTTGTATGAGACTAAGCATTGTCTCCACTCTTTGCATAGGGATAAACACTGCCCTCACCTTGCATAAGGCTAAACACTGACTTTCTTTTCATGAGACTAAGTACTGTCTCCATTCCTTGCATGAGGCTATGCATTGCAACCATTATTGTATAAAGCTAAACATTGCCTCTCTTTTCATGAGACTAAACACTGTCTCTGCTATACTGTACAAGGAAAAGCACAACATTCTTCTTGGTATAGGGCTAAGCACTGTCTTTATCTCATACAAAACTAATCCTTGTCTTATATTGTCCTCGCATATGGCTAAGAATCACCTATTTTCTATATCAAACAATCGATATCGCTACATATTTGAATTTCATGGGCTAAAACATCGCCATATTGTCTGAAGGCGTCATAGTCCAAAGGCACCATCCTCATAGCTTAAAGACACCATTCCATGGCCTGAGGATCTCTCAAAATTGCACATCATCATTCAAACGCATCATAGTCCAGAGGCACCATCTATGGCCCGAGGATACCATTCCATGGCCTGGGAATCCCTTACCATACTCTTCATGGCCCAGGATGTCATGGTCTAACGACATCATCCTCATCATCCTAAGACAATCCTCATGGTCCGAAGGGAATTTTCATCATGTTTAAATTTTCGCAATAACCTATATACACTCGCATGCACCGTGTTTTAAGTTTTTCAGGTAACTCGGGAGGTAACCATTCTACAAACAGGAGCAATCCTCGCTTCGGTTTTTGTTCACAATGTTCACATCCTTTGACTACCTTAAACATAACCGACGACCAGTAATTGAATGCCTTTACTCTATAACCGTTCAAATGTTTTCCTTGTAGTACACCCGTAACTTCCAAATTCACATTCATGACCCAACCTAAGTGTATGTTACCTAGGACACTATCCTGTCCAAAAGAACCTTTTTGAAACATATGACCACTCTTATAACAACTCCATCAGTTTCGTTTGTCGTTGGATCTAAAACTACACACAACCTAATTCCCGTAACACCAGGGATATGTAGGCAACTCAAGAACTAGGGTTCGGCCCCTATTTTTCAAAATACATCATGCTCACTCAATTCGGATAAAATTGGTCATTATTTTCTTTACCCAACAACTCTTTCATTATTCCCGGGTAAAGAGAGGCAGCTGTTGATACCCGATTGTGCCATCATATTTTTTAAATAGTATATATACTTTTAAAATGTCATTTTGTATCATTACTTACTTTACAAGATTTATACAAGTATTTTTGTTATTTTCCATAATTGTTAGAGCTTTAATATTAATTTTCTTGCATTTAAATTACTTGAATATTTATAAATTACCCATTAAATTATTTTGTGATGATTTAATTACCCAAAGCTATTATTTTCATCAACATATATGTTTTAGAATATTTTATTTTATTTTATATAAAGCATATTTGTATATTTAAGCTATTTACACAATTTTGCAATAATAGCCTATATGCTGTGCACAATTACATCCTATCACATTATTTGCACCCAAATAACATTTTATATTTTATAATATTAAATTATTATTTGCAGGCATCTTACTACACAAAAAATATTTTTATTATTTTGTTAATTACTTTTTATGAATATTTTTATAATTTTTTCATGTATTTAATTTGTAGCTTAATTTGGAGTCAAATTTGGACCAATTTAATGGCCATAATGACCAAAACCTCTAAGTCGAACCTCCTTTGGCCCAAACCAGATAACCCCTCGCCCAAATCCAGCCAGAACACATTAAAATGACCCGCTACAATCCTAGTCGTTGATCTCTCAAGATCAACGACCCACAATTACCCCTCCACTTTTAATTAACCAAACCCCCGAAATCCTAACCCGTTTCCCTTAAGTCGCCGCCCCATAAAACTCTCAATCCTCTTCTTCTTTCTTCTCTGAAACCCTAATAGCCGCCTCCCTTAACTCTCTATGATTCCTACCCCAAAATTGAATCAATCCATGTCTCCCTTACCTTAAGTGTTCTATCATCATGTTACTTGCACGATTTTGGCATCACCTGGTAGTTGCCTATTTGTGGAAAGCACCAGGCCTTGAGTTATGAACTAATGTCCTTAATCTTCAAGACTTAGATGGGATTTTGTATATATACACTCACCACCGGGTTGTAAGGGTCCGATTTACCAAGATCCTCAGCCAATCTTTGATTTTCCATTGAACTAGGGTTTGAAATTTCAATTTTTCCTTTACTGGTTCTATTATCGATTGCATGTGATTTTCTTTCCTTATTTTGTGTTTGATTAATTGTTTTCCATGTTTACTCGCCTGATTCTACCACTATATAACCCTTCCCTAGTTTCCCCTTTGGAGGGACCAGATTATTACTACTATTATTTGCATTATTCTCTTCTTCACTCGTTTATTTATTCCGATACACTCGAATATTTTATGAAATTATTGAATTCTTGGTTGGCTGAAAGCCAAGGGCATTATACTATTAAAACGACCTCCTCTAGTGCAAGCACTTACCGGAGCCCTTCTCGAAGCTCTTGTCAACTCTTAAGCATAAGGGATGTGCAATCCATTGTCTTCTTTCAATTGCTGCTATTGAATCACTACCAATATTCTAAATTCCTCACTCTTTTGCTTGTTAAACTTTGCTACTGGTTTGTGTCCTTGACTCTTATATTTTAGCTATCTACCTTTCTGTTTGTCTACGACATGTGTGTTCTATGTGACAATATTGTTTAGACTTTATTCATGGATCCCTGGTACTGTGTTGGTGTATTCTTTACTGCAACTATATTGTCTTAACAATGCCCTGCAGTTCCATGTTCTCTAGTAGTTGAATTCATTAGGCTTCAGCATATGTAATATGCTTTCATTATGGGAATGTATTCCAGTCTTCTTAAATGCTACTAAACTAATGTGTGTTCCCCACCTTGTCCTGGATCTCTATGCCTGTGTTTCAGATGTTGTTGAGTTATTCTGGACCAACATGATAAGTTTTTGAGGCAGTATTGATTTGCTAAGGCATGTTTCCATACCATTTAAATTCTAATATATGTTTGATTAGTTAATCTTATGTCTTTAGAATTGCTTCTAGGGCAAATTTCTATGTTAGCTTCTCTCATGTCTAGATAATTGGTATGAGTGGTTAAGCTTGCCAGTCCTATTCCTCTTAAGTGATATATATTCTCATGAGTTTTGGCACTATTATGGTATGTTGTAGACCATACTACTAGGTTGTTGTTGTACTGCTTGTGATCAAGTTAGGCTCGCATGTTAGAAATCTTCATGTGAAATTGCTAACCCTCTGGCTATAATACTATGAATAAGGCTCACTTTTCTAATGTCTTTCTGACTAATGCTAACTAATATCTCATGCTAAACTTGATTTATGGAAACTTAGCATATGTATGTCTGTTTACCCTGTTAACTCAATAGACCTGCTTCTTAAGCCCTCCTAATGAGTGACTGTGTTTTAGCGTGCTACACCCTTTCCTTTGTTGAATGATTGCTCAATATGGTGTTAGTTTTCTATGTCAAACATGCTATGTTAAAGTTGTCCACCTAGTTTGCATGTTCAAGCCCTCTTGTTTGACCAATCTTGTTCCCTTAACTTCTAAAAAGTGATGATATTTTTATGTAATTGTGTCCCTATGAGGTATCACTGTTAATAGACTTTAGAGTTGCCAGTTGGTTGCCATGTATGGTTCCTCCATCTAAGCATGGTACAAGTTCATGTGTGGCCCTAAGTTGTGCAATTGATACACTCTCACGTTTTCGGTGTGCTTGGATCTGGTACTCTAATTCTCATGTGAATGGGTAGAAAACATGCCTATAAGATATATGTGGTCTATTTGCTATTTGCTTTACTTGCTTTTAGTTTCATGTGTAGAAAGAATGCTTGTAGGAGTCACGCGTACACACCTCACTTAACTTGTCAAAACATGTTTGTTTAAGTATTTTCTATACCTCTTTTCCATGTCTACTACTGTGCACACTTAGACAACATGCCTATAGGATGTAATAGCACATGCCTTACTAATCTAGATACCATGTTTATAGGATTTCAAATAACCAATTGGTCAAATTGCTTTTGCCCCGCTTAGATAGCATGTCTATAGGAATAAAGTATTATAAAATCAACTTAATTGTCAATTGTTAGAAATCCTGCCTATAGGATGTTGTTGCGCACATAAGACTATTTATGAAGTCAACGTCGTTAATACTAGACCATCAAAGCTGTATCACTACCTAATCCTACAATTATTAGGAACCATGCCTATAGGACATTAATGTCTACTTGAGATGCACGCTTATAAAATCAGCATTAGTAATATGGTCACTCGTATCGCTTTATTGCCTTTCCAACAGTTACAAATCATGCCTATAGGACTTGCAATGTTTTAACCTTCCTGCGTGCTACTTATATAATACATGAAATTAGAATCACATAGAAATCCTGCCTATAGGACTTAACGATTAACATCATGTATTGCCTAATCTAAGAAATTTGTGACTGATCGCGTTCTTTTTTACTTATGTGTGGAAGCTAATTTGAGCTTTTCATTGCAATTATGTGCAGTCCTACCTATTTTGAATGTCACCTATTTTTTTTTATAATTTTGAGCATCCTAAGTAAGTCTAGAACCACCCAAATAGAGGTCCAAAGCCTCATGGATCATAAGTATGGGACGGGTAGTGAACATATAGGGTACGACCTAGAATTGAATTAGAACACTTTTGGGTAAACAACTTCAACATAGAAATCGGGTAGCAAGAGATGATAGTCTATGCCCGCTGAATAATATGAGCAACGCCTACCTAAAGAAAGTTGCGAAGTATTATTTATGTTGCACGGGGTGATCCTTTAGGCTAAAAAACATAGGACCCCCTTCCTTTATAGATTTGATATCCACACTTATCCATTTAGTATAAACCAACGTAATTGAATCCTTGTAGTCATATTGATACTTGTACCTATTTTCATATGTTATAATAAGACTTTCCGACTTCTAACCTATTTGATCATTTAGCCTAATTACATAATCCACATAGATTAAAGTTCGACCGAGACCCACAGTTGTGGACCTCGTAGAAGGCCTAACACCTTCTCTCCGAGGAATTTGAGCCCTTACCTGATCCTTGGTGACGGACTAGTTAAAACAAAGTCACTTGCAAATAGGTGCCCTAACGCACCTCAAAATTACTAGGTGGCGAATCTTCTCTTTTAATACCCATTTAAAATAGCCGTCACACGTCGAAGCCCACTTTCACAAGAAAACAGGGAACAATACAAATGAGCACTCAAAGAATCACGAGGCACAACCAGATATGAAGGAAAATAGGATGACACATAGGAATAAGTAGAGCCCAGATCAAATAGAACTGAAGTATCTTTATGGCAAATTGGAACAATACCTGTGATGAAAACGTCAGATGACTCATCCTCGGGCCTCGCTGAAAGAGCATAAAATTGGGGTGGGGCTACACCATTCTAAACTACGTTCCTAGGACGGGCCTTAGTTGGCTAGCCTCCACCTCTAACGGCCTAACCTCCCCTTCTATCTGCCTGACCCCTACCTATAGCTTGTTGAGCTGTTAGTGAAGCAATCGGTGCCGGGACCATGACACGAGAACTCTGCTGCTGTGAGTTGCCCGGTGCCCGAGGGTAAAATCTAGCAATGTGCCTCGGATCACCAGAAGTATAACAGGACCTCGGCTGTTATGACTGTTGACCCTGAAACTGACCCTATCGACCTGACTAACTACCCTGAAAACTCTGGAGCAGAGGTGCACTAATAGGAGCTAGTGGTTGTAGGATAGTTGGTTAGGATAAGACAGATGAGGGCCACGACCACCTGAAAACACTGTGAGATGCCTGGAGCGCTGACTGAAATGGCTTGGGAGTATGGCCTCTACCAAAAGTACCCTTACCTCCAGACGAGGCACCACTAAACCCACCGAAATGGCGAGGTCTCTTATCAGAACCCTGTATTCTCTCCTGTGCAAGAACCATCTCGATCCACCTAGAACCATTAGCAGCCGTCTGAAAGGAAATCTCAACCTCAGTCTCCCTGGCCATCTGTAGCCTGATAGGGTGAGTGAGCCCATCAATAAACCTCCTCACCCTCTTCCTCTCAGTAGGAAGCAAGAGATGAGCATGACGAGCTAGATCAACAAAACGGGTCTCGTATTGATTAACAATCATACTGCCCTACTAGAGACGCTCAAACTACCTGCGATAGTCCTCTATCAGTGTGATAAGGAGGAACTTCTCTAGGAATAGCTGAGAGAACTGGTCCCAAGTAAGAACAGGCGAACCAGCTGGTCTGGTCGACATATAATCCTTCTACCACCTCTTGACGGAACCCGTCATTTGAAACACTACAAAATAGACCCTATTGGTCTTAACTATACCCATGTTCTGCATCACCTCAAGGAAGGGGTTAGGATAATCCCGAGGGTCCTCAGAAAATGCACCACTGAAGTGAACTGGGAAGAGCTTTGTAAACTTGTCCAATCTCAATAAGCCCTTAGAAGACATGGCGGGCCTATCACTGGCCTGTGTTGCAACAACCGGCTACACTACCACAACTGGTAGGGCTGCTGGAGTCTGATACTTGGAGCTATCTACTCTGGAGTGTGAGTAGTGAGAGTGTGTGCTACTCCCCCAACCTAAGAGAACGTTGGTGCCACAAGAAATGTAGCGGCCTAGGCCACACTCTCTATAAGACCCACCAAACGGACTAGAGCGTTCTGAAGCACTGAGGTGACGATGAACCCCTCCGGCACCTGAGCTAGTCAAACAAGTACAATATGGGCTAGAACCTCCTCATAAAAATTCACTTGAGGCTCAACTGTTGGTGCTGTTGCTCGAGCTCTAGGCTGATCTCTGCCTTTGCCTTGGCCTCTGGTGCAACCTCGGCCTCGCCCTGTGCCCCTTGTAGGAGCTGTCACTGGGGGCTCTGGCTACTGTCCAGCTGAAGATGCAGTACATGTTCTCGCCATCTACAAGAGAACAAGAGTAGAAGAGTTCAATTATCAATGTAGAGAATAAAATCGCATGACAATGAAGAAGATAAGTGAAATTTGTTCCTAAATTGTCACAACCCAAACCAATGGGCCGCGATGGGCACCCGTTGCGTTACTCAACCAAGTACCAACGTAACATATCTTTTGTAGGTAAATGAACCAGAAAGGCTATCATGAGATAACTAGAATAAAGCATGAGGGGATACTCGACATAGGATGACCCAACATGATATACCGACTTATACATATAATGTACGGGCCTATAAGGCCGGAATTATTCTTTATATACTCAAAACATAGGCTGATAAGGCGATACAAGTATCATTATACGTGACATATGTATACAAGCCTCGAAGAGTAGATAAATACCATAAAGGTCAGGATAGGGCCGCGCAATGTCCAGTAAACACTGCTCAATGAGGGGCTACACATGATATTAGCGCGTAGTCATCATATCCCATGTCTACCCTTCCCATCCCCTTATTGGTCATGCAAAGCGAGTGTTTGGTCAATGATTCCTATTGCGTGCTGCTACCCATCTCTTCTTAATGGCCCTGGACGGAGTTAGGACCTCTACCTATAGGTGGTTCTAGACGTACCACTAAGGTTTTAAAAGGCGAAAATTCTAAGGCGACAGTCAAAAGCATTTAGGACTTTCACACATAATGAGAACAATTAAGAGGCTCAGAGTTTCCTCCTCAAACAAACACATAAGCAGCATGAATTAAGCATAGTTAAGGTCTTTTATTAGACAATGTCCTAAAGTAGGATATATAAGTGAATATGTAGAAACAGACAAACCCTTTTCTAGACTCAGAAGTTACACCCTAGTAGTTACCTAGGGACTCTTTTTTAGAAGCATGTTAGTGTCAGAAAACATTAAGCGATAGAGACAGTTTCAGAGAATGCAGTTTTGAAAACACCCTAAGGGCTTGCCTACACGCGAAGGATTGATGTCTGTATTAATGCAGAAACAAAACAGGTTTTGAAATAGACACATATAGGCATGATATCTAATGAGATGGAGACAGTTCGAAGGAACTTGTTTCGGGAAATACTTAATATTAAAAAAACCGATTCAGAAATGAACTAGGCATAATCAAGTTGATTTATTAGACTAGATTAGACTGACAAGAAGAATTTCGAGTATGTCTCCCTATATGCATGATATCTAAGTTTAATACTGATTTTAATGATTTGCAAACCTGGAAACATACATGACACTTGTTATAACTAAATTTGGATTAGGTCATATAGGCATGGCATCTATTATTGAACTGATTTTAAGACATGATTGTTTGGAACCTATAAGCATGGTTTCTAAACATGACAGAATCTAAATCCTTATAGACATGGTTTCTACTTGATGAGCAAACAAACATAAAAGTGAAATCCTATGGACATGATTTCTATTAGGCAAAGCAATAAGATTAAAGAGTAAAGTCCTATGAGCATATTTTCTATTTAGTAGAGCAAACAGACTCTTAAAAGTAAGGTCCAGGAGCAGGATTTCTACCCATATTACCCTATAAAGTATGCATCTACCCACCCTTTTTTACTAATACCCCAATATCTGTTTACAAATTATTATAGGCCAATGAATGAATTACATAAGTAAAATAGAAAATCAAGAAGCTATTCTATAGGGTGCCTTCAATTAGGCTCAGGTTTCCAAAAGCCTCCAATGGCCTCATATGCCTTAGTTCCATAGACAAATTAGGGTCTAGGTGCATCAAAGATCCCTAAGGATCTTAAGGATCCGGGACAGTGCTTACACCTAGACTTAGTAACCAAAAATTGAACAAGTGCAGTGTGGAAAGGCCAGCCTCAGTATGCCAGAGTTCAGAGGGTTTTCAAAAGGATCCCAAGGCAGTACACATACTAGAGGGGGCAAAACTTATTGCCTAAGAGTAGAGTGAAAAGTGATGGACACAAGTTGAAAAACTTTAGTAAGAAACTGTATTTACCAAAAGTCTTTTTGAAAATAATTCAGTAAAGCAACAGAGATTGTTTGAAAAAGAGATTGGAGTAGTTAATAAATTTCAGACACCTTAGGATAGGTTCACACACAGTCAGGAGTCATAGCATCAAAGCAGGTTTGGTAGTCACAAATAGGGGTAAAGGGGGGTTTGAGAATACATAGGACACACATAGTTAAGCGAAGACCTGGGAATTAGTTGCCATACCCAGAAGCAGCTAACTAGACATAGTCAAAGAATCAGACATAAAGAACAGACTTACATGCAAGGGGATAGGGATTTGGGAGATCCATGGTGGTAAACATATAACAAGCAAGAGATGACTTGTGTAGACATGCAGAAACAAACAGAAGGGGAAACATACTGATCTCAAGGGGGAGGGGAAGACATGATATCATGCTAATAATGTGACCCTTAACTATAGGTTTCAAAACAGAACCACAAATAGAAGCAAACCAAAAACAAAAGGAACTGAAACAATAAGAGAATCATGTTGTTGTTGGAACTTTGAATTGAAACTAGGACATACCAGTGAAGAGGAGAGTAAGCAGAATGAAAGAACAAGAGAGCATAGCCTTGGCTTGCAGCCGACTAACTTAGAACAGTAGCAAGTAGCACAAGAGAGAGAGCTTAAATTTTTAAGTATGAGAGATAGTTTTGAACCCAAGTGTTCATGTCCTGTGCTAATGAAAGACTAAAGTATTTATAGTTTTAAAGCATGTAGTAAATAAGGTAAGAATCATAGTAGCACAGTAATTGAGGAACTCAAAATCAACCAGTCATAAAATTAAGGCCAGTACTCCCTTAAGTTAAGGGAATTAATTCAAACGGTAAGAACCAGTAGCATATAAGGCAAGAAAAATCAGTACATGACTAATAAGGAAAGAATCAAAGTTCAGTAAGCATAGGGTAGTCAATTAGGCCTAAGTTTAGAAAACTCAAATTAAGGAAATGATTCAGTAAGAATAAAGTATCACAGCAAACAAGGTAGGGGATCAGTCAATTTAAATAGACGAGGTAGAATTTTAAAGTTTTAAAAGAAAATCTTTCAATCAAACCATCAAATAAGTAAATCAGAATCAATCAAGAGGGAGTTATTATTCTATACTTCAACATATAAATAGAGAAGAACGAACAGACGTAGCAAACAGGCATGGTCAGCATTATCGACAGAAAGAGTCAAGTGTTGAACAATCAAGATGAATACAATCACATAGAGGTGATATAAGAAGACTAAGGACTCAGTGTTGATACCCAATTTTTCCCTATGTATTTCTATATACAAAATACTTTTAAAATAGCATGTACATACATATATAAGCATGCCCAAGAGTTTTGGTATTTTTTCCTAATTTTTAAGATTTTAAAATCAATTTATTTTCTATTTTAGCAGTATAAAGACCAATAATTACTTCCAAAATCATCAATTTTGGTGAATAATTTATTTTGTTCCCATATTTATACTAAAATATAGTTAAGGTGATTTTTTTATATTTTTACAAATTTATTTGGTATTTAAAAGACTAAATTGCATATAATTGCAATTATAGCCTACTTTAAGATTAATAGCATTTTATAATTGTAAAATTGGGTCTAGTATTTTTAAATAAATATTTATATACTATTAATTATTTTAGTACTTTTCATTTGCTTTTTAAAATCATCTTCACTTTTTTTATAAAATAAAAAGGGAAATTGGCTATTTAATATTTAGCCCCATTTTGATTTCAATAACAGCCCCATTACATTTCAACTGTAGCACTTAATTTGACTCAATTAAACTAGACCAATTTCATTTGGACCCAACCCACAACCCAATTCCAAATGACCCGCCCGGTTCCTACTATTGATCCAGGTCGTTGATCATTTTGATCAACGACCATAAACCACCCTTACCTTTTTTAACCCCAAATGACTACCCTAATCCCTCATTTCCCATCCCTCAGCCGCCTTTGAAACCTCTCTTCTCTCAAACTCTCTCAAACTCTCCGAAACCCTAGCCTCATTCTACCCCTCTTTAACCACCACTCCACCCGAATCCATGGCTTCTCAGGCCATGGATGGTTGGTACTCACTCCCCTCTATCAGTAAATTATGGTTGTTCGAAGCCTCGAGACCTGACCTCGATGGTTCTCCTTCAGATCCTTCTCAGATCTATAGATCTATGGCTTTTCCGGCCGTTACTCCGGCATATTCAAGCACTATGAGCCTTTTCGACTTAGGATCTGACTTTCCTCAAGACCTTTCTCATTTCTTGGGTTTTCTCTAAAACCCTAAGTTGTCCGAGCTTCTTTACTTGCTTATTTTCTTAAATCTGGAAAATGTCTGTGTTCTACTGAACTTTTTAAAGGTTTTCCCCAAATTCTCTTTTCAAAATCGTTTAATTTCGATTTAGGGTTTCTGAAAGGTTTTTCAAAAGCATCTTTCTGATTCTTTTTGTTCTTTCTTTATGTGTGTTTGTCTGTGTTATGCTCGTATGACTTCTTTTACTACGCATGTACTGTTCTTCTACTTCCTTTTTCTCCTATACACGTTACTCTTGTACTCACATGTTAATTCGTGTTATCGTTTCCTTACTCTTCTACTATATGTGTTTACTGTGAGTTCTTTGATTTTGTTCACTTTATTTAGCTCTGTTTGTGTTCTTGATAAGCATATTTCACCTGCTTTTGTTTAAGCTCGTATCATCTCTTTCTTCTGAACTTGTTTAAACTCCGAGTTTTCTCAAACATGTTCTCATGACCTTGAATAAGTTCTTTCTATCATGTATGTTTGTTTCTCATAAAGTCTTTGGAAGAGACTTCTGAGACTCTTTCAATGACCTGCTCTCTCACCTCTATGTCTGACTCAATTCGAAACCCTAGGATTTAGGGGTTTCTTTGGCAAGTGATATTAGGGTTCCACTTTGGGACCCTAGGCTTTCAGACTCACTATGAGTCTGTAACTGAACTCGATTCCCTTTTGTTTGTGACTCTAAGGCTTTCAACGTTAGACTCTTTTTCTGAGTAACCTGACGATTCCTTTCGTTTGATTGGTATGCTTTATATATGTGAAATTTCTCTTTCAAAAGGTTTTTACCAACTGATTGATTGATTCTGAAATCCTTTTAATAAGGCTGACGAATTGTCACTGATTTTTCTTCGATTGAACCTCCTTTACCTTTCTTGACATGGTTCATTCGAATTGAACCTGTAATTTTGGTTTCATGGCTGTTTGATTGATTCCCTTGCCATATTTGGCACAAATCGTGTACCATTGATGGTTTTCCTTAAATAACTTCTATGTATTTACCCCTTTTGTGCAACTTTGAAAGGTTTTAGTTAAAATTTATTTCCTTAACTGGTTTTTACCCGTTGGAATCAGAATTCCTTAACCAAAGGGAGATTAGTTTCAATGATATTTCCTTGCCTTTCTTACTTGTTTCTCTGCACTATAAAAGGGACTACCCTTCTGAACTTTTAAGACCACTTCGAGTTCAATACCTCGAACTTTTAGATCAATAATTTCAACTTACTTACACACTTTATTGCTTTGAGTTCAATACTCTTACAACATTCTGCTCTTTTCTGGGATCTTTTGGAACTTTTGCTTGCAACTTGGCTTTTTCAAGACTACTTTTACTTGTTTGCTTTCCCTGAAACTGGTATGTTCTAATTTAGCTTTCCTTCCTCACCCCTATGTGTTTATTTACAGTTTTCTGCAATCCTGTTTACTTTGTTATTCATGATTAATGTTAACTATGTGTGTTCTTTCCTTGCATATGTTTTCTGTTATGAATCCCTACCCCTATTCCCTTCTATGTGTTTGAGTTAAGGTTCATGTCCTGGTAGTATCCAAATTACTGCCCAGGTCCAAACCTGATCCTCAATGGATCCTAACTCCCAATTTTTGCTGACAGGCTGGTCAGGGGTGTGCCAGCACTCTTAAATTGCTGGGCACGACCACCAGCCTGCCATGGCCTTTCCTAATTCCCAACTATTCACATACACTTACTCTTAGATTCTAAGTTCTGTCCCCCTCTTATGAGCCATGCTTTGGGACCCTGAGTTCCCTCTGAACTTGGACATTTGAGGGCTGACTCTTCCACACTGCACTATAATCTAATTCTACAATGTGTTTGGGGTGTAAGCACTGCCCTGAGTCCCCTTGAGACTATTCGGAACTTTGACACATCCGAAATAAGAGAAAGGCTTTTTGGAAAACAGATCCTGAAAGTTGGTTTATCTCATATTGCTAGACCTTGAGTCGGAATTAGGCTATTTGGTTGCAGCTAGAAGTTATGATGTACTTTTTTTGATTCATTCGGGTCTGTAATAATTTGTAATATCTATGGGGCTCTAGTGAAAAAGGGGAGGGTCATTTATGTATGCATATGGGTAGACAACATGCTCATAGGGATTACTATTTATAGATTCTGCATTTATGCATATCATATAGTACTCCTGCCTATAAGTCGTCTAATTATTACATTAGAAACCATGCCTATAAGTTTATGATTGAAATCATGTATAAGTTTCTGCACTTATGCATTTAGAAGTCCTGCCTATAAGTTATGCATTACACGTAGAAATCTTGCCTATAGGTTGTTTCATTACTGCATTAGAAACCATGCCTATAAGTTTCTGCATATAGAAATCATGACTATAGTTTTGTTTGTGCATTTATGCATATTCATCTGTCATTAGGCATACAATCCTAGGTTTAATAATAATTAACTTCATTCTAGATACCATGCCTATAGGGCTTTTACACTTACATAATCGTTTTAAAATCAATAACGCTTAGAAATCATGCCTATAGGAGCAGCCGTTTGAATCTGATTCGTCTATTTTATCTATAAGTCTAAAATCAGTAGTAATGTTTGTTTTATATCTGCAGAATTTAATTGGTCCTAAAATCAGTAACCCTTCTTTAAAATAAGTATACTTCCACCTAGGTAAGTAGTAGGTAATTGTTTAACTGTGTCAGTTCTAATAAATTGCAACCAGATAAGGCCTAATTCAGACTCCTCATCTGAGAAATATAAGATGAAGCAGCATGTCCTAATGCTTTAAATTTAATTCAGACTATAACCAGTATTTGAAGTCATGCTAAATAATTTGCTCCTTTAAGTGAGGAGGCCTGTTTGAGCCCTTAAACTACTATTTGTTTCCCCCTAATTGCTTATGTGTTTTGTTTGTCGCATTAGAAATTTGTCCTTTTAAAACTCTGAAAAACCCCAACCTCTCTCCCTTTAGGACTAGTAGTCCCAAATGCCTCCGGGACTGATAGGATCGAGACAGGTAATAGCATGCAATAAGTAACGACACTATTCCACGTTTAATACCTTAATGGGGTGGGAAAGGGTAGATATGGACATGATGACCGGTGAGATAATACCACGTGCGACCCCTCTTCTGAGGAGTGATTGCCTGGTATTGCATTGATGTGATCCATATTGTTTGTAAATCTAGGACCCCTTCCCCTTTACTTGATATCCCTTTTTTAACTGTCTAGACTATTTGCTTAAGATTTCTTTTCTTTATATTTCTTCAAACTTTCAATTCACTTGCAACATTATGTGTAAATCCCCTTCTATTTGAGACCTTTATTTGCTTACTTGTTAGTTAAAGTCACAATTGTAACATGGCCGGGAACCAAACTACTGGATCTTGGGGGGTGCCTAACACCTTCCCCTCGAGATAATTTCTAGCCCTTACCCGAACTCTGGTTTTCCAACTCGAACTCTTCTTTAGTGTCCTAATGCACTTTAATCATTAGGTGGCGACTCTTTAACCCAAAAAACCCAATATCCAAGAGGGAACGAGTTGTCCTCCCAAATGTCGTGAACCTGATTTTGCTTTTAGAAAAAGGGGGCACGACAGCATGGCGACTCTATTGGGGACTTCTTTAGGCTTTTACCATCTCATGTTACTTGTGACTTCACTGCTTCTTTATTACCTTTATTTAATCTCTTTACCTCTTTTCTGCTATGAAACTGACTTGAATCTTTGTTTCTTTTCTTTAATACTTTCTTTTACCGCTTTCCTTCAATGTCGTTGTAATTATGAGCAATAATTGTAATCATTACTTTATGAACGTGCAAATACGTGACAACTTGTTTTATTCTTGTAATTGCATATTCAACATCATATTCCACTCGTTCCAAACAAAATACCATAGCAACACTTATAATAAGTGGTTGCACCCTTCTAATATTATCACCCCTAAATTAGGCAAAGGCGTATTTGCGGTAAAACTAGTCGATCAGCGGTGCAATCGACAGTTCCATGCCTTTTCCTCTTGAGTTGTCCGCTCAAGGGTACCAGTCTAATACCCATAGAATCCTTACTCTATTCAATTGTGCATGCATCACTGTCAAACCTAGTCGAGTCAGTTATGTTGTCCACATAATGACTCTTTAAGATAGCCTTGTCCAAAGTCCATTGGGTTTCCTTGAAACCCAAACGGACGCTACCATGTCTGTGCATTTATTTGGAGAACTAAATGCTGCTAATGCTAATTGTTGATATTTAATAGCCGTATCTGTCAGAAGTATGGCCTCACCCTTTTATTTTGCAGAAATGAATGACAAAGTTCCCGACTTTGGTATGGTTAACATACCCTCACTCTTGCTAACCTGGTGGAGGAACCTCCCATCAAGTAACAAAATCAACGAATGGAAAGAGAGAGTCACCAGGGCTAGTGAGAAGCTAGAATATCTAGAATACAGTCTGCTGGAGTTGGAAGGGAAAGTGAGGAAAAGAGTCACGGACTGTCAAAACGCTGAGGAAGGCAAAGGAGAACGCCTGGCGAAGGCATTTTTACTAGAAACTCTGTGCGAGCTAGAGGATCTGATCAATGAAAATATTCAACCTGAAGAAGGTCCTTCTGGGACCAAGTAGCTAGGAGTCTTTTCTTTTGATTTAAGAATGTAATAAGGCCAATGGCCATTAGTGACATTTTATTTTTTGCTATTTTTAGTGTCGTTTTGGGATTCGTTTTATTTTTATCAATAAAATGAGGCATTTAGCATTATAAGTTCTCCAAATCAACTTGTCGCTAGGCCTACCTCGGGCACAACGAGGCTCCCAAATTAGGACACAAATTATATTCTCGCACTATGTGTTTAAATATCGCAACTTCTTTTTCTTACAACCCGCACTAACTTGCTACCTTTGTTTTTATTTTTTTTTATTTTTTTTTGTTTTATTCCCCTCCCCAAAGGTTAGTTCGTGCACTCTGGCATCGTCATCATACTCCACAATATCTAAGGGCCCTCCGCCTCCTCCTCCTCCGAGTCCTATCAAAAATAAGAACAAGGGAAAAATTGAAGATTTGAGCAACATCAGAAAGGAGAACTCAGTTGAAATGGTAGAGGTTCCTTAGTGTATTCAAGTTTCCAAGGAAAGTGCCTCCCAGCTCGAGCAAAAGTTGTTGAAATTTCGGGAAGAACTGGACCAAGTTCCGAACTTGGCAAGCTTGTCGTTTTACCTCACCACCCCAGATGTCAACTTTCTAAACACTCGAAACCCCACACCTCCACAAAACATCCCGAAACCACAAAACCAACCCGCTCCCCGTCACCACTGAAACACATGCCACAACTAAACTCCACAAATGATCATCTCCACAACACCTCCATCTATGTGGAAACCATACCACACTATACTCAACCTATTTCAAGCACACTTGAGTCTGATGAAAAAGACTCTCTTATAGGGAATCTGGCCACAGAACTCAAGAAGCTGACTAGCCGAGTTCAGAGTGTTGAAGGAAGCAAGGGGGTCGAGGGATTGAATAACGAAGACCTTTGCATTCAGCCAGATGTCGAACTGCCCGAGGGGTACAAACCTCCCAAGTTAGAGATGTTTGATGGAACAGGGGATCCCAGAGTCCATTTGAGGACCTACTGCAACAAGCTGGTCGGAGTAGGGAAGGATGAAAAGATTCGCATGAAGCTCTTTATGAGAAGCCTGAAAGGGGATGCTCTATCTTGGTACATTAGCTAAGACCTGAAGAAGTGGTCGAATTGGGTAAGTATGGCGTCCGATTTCATGGATAGATTCATATTCAACATGGAGAATACGCCAGATATGTTCTACATCCAGAACTTAAAGAAGAAACCTACGGAGACATTCTGCGAGTAAGCTACGCATTGGAGATCAGAAGCTGCTAAGGTCAGGCCGGTTTTAGAAGAAGAACAAATGAATAGGTTTTTCGTCCGAGCTCAAGACCCACAATATTATGAGAGATTGATGTTGATTGAAGGCCAGAAATTTTCTGACATCATTAAGCTAGGGGAAAGGATCGAGGAAGGTATTAAAAGTGGTATGGTCACAAACTTTGAAGCATTACAGGTCACCAACAAGGCTCTACAGTCTGGTGGCACATCTAAGAAAAGGGATGTGAGTGTCGTGATGGTTGTACAGAGAACAAAGTCCCCAATAAAATACCAAACATACCCATTACCTCCACTCACATATCAGCCTACCCCAAATTACCAAGCACCATTGCCCTCTTACCAAGCTCCACCGCCTACTTACCAATCATCTCCACCTCCCACATATCAGCCCACTTCGCCCAGATACTCTCAACCCGCACCTGTCTACCAAGACTACAACACCCAACAAGCCCACTATTAATCACCTCCCCCTCGCCAAATTTCCCTAGACCCCGACCAAACTTCGACCGTAGACCCCCCAAATAGTATACCGCCATTGCTGAACCTATCGACCAACTGTATGAAAGGCTCAAAACTGCTGGTTATGTCACCCCTATCCCTTCCATAAACCCCAAAAACCCCTCCCAATGGGTCAACCCAAACAAAACCTGTGCATACCATTCTGGCATCAAGGGGCATACCATTGATGAGTTCCGCTCTCTGAAGGATAAGATCCAAGCTTTAATTGACCATTAAATCATTGTGGCAAAGGAGCCTACTTCGAATGTCTGTAAGAAACCTCTACCAGACCACAAGGGTGGATGTGTTCACATGATTGAGATAGAAGACGATTGGGACCCCAAAGGGTCGATTGGATTGATCGCTGAAGGTGACGAGCCAAAGAAACCAACAATCACCCTTAACCCGATTGTGGTCCATATGCAACCTTTTGGAGATGCCAAAGTGAACATGTCCATACCACTTGAGTTCGAAGCACCTTCTTCTACAAAGATGCCAGGGCCTATTGAGGTCGAGTTTGGGTCCCTAAAGGCACCTGTACCATTTGAGGTTGCTGTATTACCTCCCAAAGCAAGGGTGCCCATTTCGGTGGCCATGATAGCCGTAACACCATTCCACCCAAAGGCCATACCGTGGGATTACACCGCCGAGGCGAGAAGGAAAGGGAAAACCAAATCTGGAGAAGCAATTGCAGCATAGGGTATGACAAGAACCAGCAGGGTTTATACTCCAGAACATCTAGCTGAGTCCAGTAAGCAAGCCTCTAGACGACCAATCATCACTGAAACTGGGCCTGATGATCTCTGTAGGAAGATACAAGCCAAAGAGTATTCGGTCATTGATCAGTTGAACAAAACACCAGCCCAGATCTCTATCTTGGCTCTGCTACAATGCTCTAACGCAAATAAGAATGCCTTATTGAAGGTGCTGAGCGAGGCATATATGCCCAGCGACATAACTGGAGGAGAAATGGCAAACATGGTAGGGCAAGTATTGGAGAGTCACAAAATCACTTTCACGAAGATGAGCTTCCACCTGAAGGGCTAAGCCACAACAAGGCATTGCACATCACTGTGCAGTGCGAAGATTATTTCATCACCAGAATCCTGATTGACGGAGGGTCCAGCCTCAATATTTGTCCATTGGTGACTCTCAGAACATTGGGAAAAAACTTGCATGAGATCAAGGATGGAGCCATCAATGTCAAAGCTTTCGATGGATCCCAAAAGTCCACTATTGGGGAAATCAGTTTGTGTCTGCAAATGGGACCGACTTGGTGCGACATTGATTTTCAAGTGATAGACGTCCCGACATCTTACAACTTGCTATTGGGACGGCCCTGGATCCATGCCGCTGGGGCTGTAGCATCAACCCTACATCAAGCAGTGAAATTCGAGTGGAATCACCAAGAGGTAATTATTCACGGCGACAATAGAAATCCCATATACAGTCGCCAGACCTTCCCAGCAATTGGAGGAAGAAGGAAGATAGGCGGAGAAACCTACCATCACATTGAGCGAGTCACCGCCGTGGATAAGGATAAATGGTGGGATAACAAAATTGAAAGTATACTAAATTGGTGTGGATACGAACCTGGCAAGGGACTTGGCAAGAATCTCCAAGGAATCGCTAAGCCTATCAAGTTGAAGAAACACGGTACCACTTTCGGTTTGGGATATGAATACACTTGGGAGGAGTTCAACCACTGGTAGCCACCATGGCGCAGTCCCTACTACCCGCTGGAGCATCCGATACCTCGCTTAGAACAGACCTTCTAGCTAGCCGATGTCATAGATAGGTTGGAAGAAGTGGAAGCACTGGCGGCGACGAGGAATTTGTTTTTGGAAGATGACAATATGGACTGTTGTGTCATTTTCGAGGAGGAGGAGGAGGAAGGCCCTTCTATACAAGCTGTGAGCCGAGGAGCACGCCTCAACAATTGGTCCATCAGAACCACCAGGATATGGAAAGCTTCGGGGTAGCAAGGCTGCACAAAGCACCATGCATTATCTTTATTTTTCGCTAGTTGACTTTCTTTCCACATTATATTTAAATAAGAGCTCCAATGTTCAAAACAATTATGAAATTTATCATAGCATTTTAGTTTCTTATAAATCTTGCTCTTATTACTTTTTAGCGTTTACTTTATTTACACAGCATTACTATTACTTATCTTGATGAACCGACGATTGTGACATGCAATGAGATAACGCAACAAAAAGATATAGACTCAGAAGAAGATGATATACCAGAAGAGATTGTTAAAGAGGTTGAGGATTTTAAGAACAGACCTAAGTCTAACCAGGATGAAACTGAGGTTGTCAACCTGGGAGATGCAGAACATGTCAAAGAAACGCGCATCAGTGTTTATCTGTCACCATTAGAAAAGAAAGAGTACACAGAATTTCTAAGGGAATATGAGGACATATTCGCCTGGTCTAATGATGACATGACTGGTATCAGTAGATCTATTGCAGCTCACAAACTGCCAACCGATCCGACATGTCCACCAGTAAAACAGAAGCTCAGGAAGTTCAAACCCGACATGAGTTTGAAAATCAAGGAAGAAGTCACCAAGCAAGTTAAAACCAAGGTTCTCAGGGTAGTAGAGTATCCAACATGGTTAGCCAATATTGTGCCAGTGCCGAAGAAAGATGGGAAAGTTAGAGTCTGTATCGACTACCGAGATCTCAACCGGGCTAGTCCGAAAGATGACTTACCCTTGCTGAACATACACATTTTAATTGACAACTGCGCCAAGCATGAACTACAGTCGTTCGTTGATTGTTTTGCTGGGTATCATCAGATATGGATGGATGAGAAAGATGCGGAGAAAATGACTTTCATTACGCCGTGGGGGATGTATTGTTACAAGATGATGTCGTTTGTGTTAAAGAATGTTGGGGCCACCTACATGAGGTCCATGATTTCTATTTTCCATGACATGATACACAAAGAGATCAATGTGTATGTAGATGACATCATCATCAAATCCAAGAGAGCCACTGACCATATGGAAGATCTGAGGAAGTTCTTCAGCAGACTAAGAAGGTACAACTTGAAGCTGAATCCCACCAAGTGTGCATTCGGGGTTCCTACCTAAAAACTACTTGGGTTTATTGTGAGTCGCCGAGGAATAGAATTGGATCCATCAAAGGTCAAGGCAATCCAATAATTGCCACCACCGAAGAACAAGAAGGAGGTTATGAGTTTCTTGGGAAGACTTAACTACATCAGCCGGTTCATAGCTCAATCCACTATCATTTGTGAGCCAATCTTTAAGATGTTGAAGAAGGACGTCGCTACCAAATGGACTGATGATTGTCAGAAAGCCTTTGACAGAATCAAGGAATACCTGTCAACGCCGCCAGTTTTGGTCCCGCTCGAGCCGGGTATACCTCTATTTCTCTACCTTGCAGTATTGGATGGAGCTTTCGGTTGTGTTCTGGGGCAGCATGATGAAACGGGAAGACAGGAGTAGGCCATCTATTATCTTAGCAAGAAGTTCACCCCATACGAGGCCCGGTATTCTCTATTGGAACGCACCTGTTGTGCTCTGACTTGGGTAGCTCAGAAGTTGAGGCACTATTTTTGTGCCTATACTACTTATCTCATATCAAGAATGGATCCTTTGAAGTACATCTTTCAGAATCCCATGCCCACTGGCAAGCTATCCAAGTGGCAAATCTTGCTGAGTGAATTCGACATTGTTTACGTGACTTAGGAGGCAATCAAAGGACAAGCACTGGCAGATCATCTTGCTAAAAATCCCATGGATGGAGAATACGAGCCTCTAAAGACGTATTTTCCTGATGAAGAGGTATCTTTCATAGGGGAAAATATTGCAGAATCCTATGATGGTTGAAGAATGTTTTTCGACGGAGCAACAAACTTCAAAGGAGTTAGCATAGGAGCGGTCCTAGTATCAAAAACCGGCCAGCATTATCCGGTGTCTGCCAAGCTCAGGTTCCCGTGCACCTACAACATGACCGAGTATGAAGCCTGCATCTTGGGGCTCAAGCTGGCCATTGACATGAACATTCAGGAATTACTAGTAATCGGAGATTCAGACCTGCTTATACATCAGGTCTGAGAAGAATGTGCAACCAAGAACTCCAAGATACTCCCTTATCTGCATCATGTACAGGAGTTGAGGACGAGGTTCACAAATACAGATTTCCAACATGTTCCCAGAATTCAGAATGAGTTTGCCGATGCATTGGCTACCCTATCGTACATGAAACAACACCCAGACAAGAACTTTATTGATCCTATTCCGATAAAGATCTATGATCAGCCAGCCTACTACGCTCATGTAGAAGAAGAAGCAGACGGAAAACCTTGGTTTTATGATATCAAGGAATATTTGACAAAGGGAGAATATCCAAAACTCGCAAATCCTACTCAGAAGCGCACACTTCGGAGATTATCTAACAAATTCTTTCATAGCGAAGGAATCCTGTATAAGAGGACTCCTGATTTGAGATTACTAAGGTGTGTCGACGCAAATTAAGCATCCAGATTATTGGAGGAAATTCATGCAGGGACCTACGGTCCACATATGAACGGCTTTGTCTTAGCCAAGAAAATACTCCGAGCTGGTTATTTTTGGATGACTATGGAAATAGACTACATCCAGTATGTCCGAAAATTCCATCAATGTTAGATACATGCAGACATGATAAAGATGCCTCCAAACGAGCTTACTGCAACAAGCTCACCACGGTCGTTCGCCACTTGGGGAATTGATATTATCGGACCTATCGAGCCTGCCGCATCAACAGGCACAGGTTCATTCTAGTGGCAATTAATTATTTCACCAAATGGGTTGAAGCAGCATTGTACAAAGTAGTGAGTAAGAAAGTGGTAGAAGATTTTGTTCGCGACCGTATTGTTTGTCGGTTCAGAATTTCGGAGTCAATCATCACTGATAATGGTTCCAATCTCAATAGCGACCTGATGAAAGCCATGTGTAAAACCTTCAAGATCAAACACAAGAATTCTACAGCTTACAGACATCAGATGAACGGAGCTATAGAAGCCGCCAATAAAAATATCAAGAAGATACTAAGGAAGATGATAGAGAAACATAAGCAGTGGTCTGAGAATTTATCATTTGCTTTATTGGGATACTGCACCACAATTCGCACATCAACTGGGGCAACTCCCTATATGTTGGTTTATGGTACAGAAGCAGTCATTCCCACCGAGGTAGAAATTCCCTCCTTAAGAATCATACAGGAAGCAAAACTTGACGATGTAGAATGGGTAAGGAGTCTTTACGAGCAGTTAGCTCTTATAGATGGGAAAAGAATGAATGCAGTTTGCCATGGTCAACTTTGTCAAAACAGAATGTCCAGAGCCTTCAACAAAAGAGTCAAGCCAAGAAAGTTTACACCGGGGCAACTGGTGTTAAAGAAGATTTTCCCGCATCAAGATGAAGCCAAAGGGAAGTTCTCTCCCAACTGGTAGGGTCCATACATGGTTCACCGGGTTCTAACTGGAGGAGCCCTCATACTTGCAGGAATGGATGGTGAAGTTTGGTCGAAGCCGATTAATTCAGATGCAGTGAAGCGATACTATGTGTAACTCTTATGATTTCCTGTATAATGTATTTGAACTACGCCTGACCTAATTCCCGTTTAAGAGGGGATACGTAGGCAGCCCTATGGGTTCGGTCTCAATTCAATAAAATTTTCGTTTCCCCCCGCTATTGGAAACTGGGGTAAAATTTTGAGGAGGACCCTCAAAATTGCGAAGTTGATTTCAGCCATTTATCTCATGCAGCCGTCAGAAGCACCAGCCTAGTAAACTGGGGCAGAATTTTAAGGAGGACCCTCAAAATTCCGGAGTGAGAGAGGTTGCAATGTCTTGAACCGCATCACATTCGTCGGTTCATCTAAAGAAAACTATTTTAAATTATGTATTTATGTTACATTTTTTCTAAATCATGCATGTATGGTATCAAAATTGCTTTGTTCAGCAATGCTACCTCAATGATACACAACGCCAAGAAGGACAAGCGAAGCTCATGGGGAAATGAACTAACCTTCCCCCCTTTTACAAAACTCACGATTTTTCTTTGGATGCAGGCACTCAAGTCGTAAAAGCTTCAGATATATCTATACACTCATACTTCCCGGGAATACAACTCTCGGAATCATCAACTATTTAAAGTTGCTATCCGTACACGACATCCATAGCAACCACAATATAGCAATCAACTATCAGCTATCATCTATCAGCTAAGAGATTTCATTATCATTCGCCTTTTATTTTCTGCATTGCATAAGGTTACCTTTCTGCCTTCCGAGGTTAAGCTCTACCTCCATCTGGATTTCTCTACATTGCATAAGGCTACCTTTCTGCCTTCCGAGGTTATGCTCCGCCTCCTTCTGCATTTCTCTGCATTGCATAAGGCTACCTTTCTGCCTTCTGAGACTAAGCTTTGTCTCCATCTGCATTTTCTACATTGCATAAGGCTACCTTTCTGCCTTCCGAGACTAAGCTCTGTCTCTATCTGCATTTCTCTACATTGCATAAGGCTACCTTTTTGCCTTCCGAGTCTAAGCTCTATCTTTATTTGTATTTTTTGTATTGCATAAGGCTACCTTTCTGCCTTCTGAGACTAAGCTCTGTCTCCATCTGCATCTTCTATATTGCATAAGGTTACCTTTCTGCCTTCTGAGGTTAAGCTCTACCTCCATCTGCATCTCCTGCATTGCATAAGGCTACCTTTCTACCTTCCGAGGTTAAGCTCTACCTCCATCTGCATGGCTGAAATACCGCCACCTTATTTCTCTTGCATGGCTGAAATATCGCCACTCTATTTCTCTTGCATGACTGAAATACCGCCATCTTATTTCTCTTGCATGGCTGAAATACCGCCACCCTTTATTTACGTATTGCATCGGCTGAAAGATCGCCACCTTCTACATTTTCACGGGCTGAAAGATCGCCAAATTGTCCAAAGGCGTCATTGTTCGGAGGCACCATTGTCATAGCCCGAGAACGCCATGCCATGGCCTGAGGACTCCATTTTATCTTTTGCATATCATTATTCAAAGGCATCATGGTTCGGAGGTATCATCCTCATAGCCCGAGAACATCATTTCATAGCCTGCGAATCCTTTATTTTACGCTTCATGGCCCAGGACATCATGGTCCGAGGACGTCATCCTAACCGTCCAAAGACAACATTCACGGTCCAACGGGAACTTGCATCACGTTTAAATTTATGCACAATATATATATGCTGGTATTGTTCATTCACAGGTACACCGAATAGCAATGGCCGTCTCACCAGGAGCAATTTCGCTCCAGTTCCCGCAGCCTGTCAGACTCTGACCACCCTTTCTCAACCTAAACATCGCGTCCGCTTTTCGAAAATCTCCATCGGCATACTCCACCGATGGATCCCGAACTACATATGGCCTGATTTCTGTAATACCAGGGATATGTAGGCAGCTCAGAAAACCAAAGCTCGGTCAAAACTCTTCAAAATCATTTCATTTGGTCAAAATTGGCCATCATATCTTTACCCGACAACTCTATCATCATTCCCGGGTAAAGAGGGGCAGCTGTTGATACCCAATTTTTTCCTATGTATTTTTGTATACAAAATACTTTCAAAATAGCATGTACATACATACATAAGCATGCCCAAGAGTTTTGGTATTTTTTCCTAATTGTTAGGATTTTAAAATCAATTTAGTCTATTTTAGTAGTATAAAGACCAATAATTACTTCCAAAATCATCAATTTTGGTGAATAATTTATTTTATTCCCATATTTATACTAAAATATAGTTAAGGTGATTTTTTTATATTTTTACAAAAAAATTTGGTATTTAAAAGACTAAATTGCATATAATTGCAATTATAGACTACTTTAAGATTAATAGCATTATATAATTGTAAAATTGGGTCCAGTATTTTTAAATCAATATTTATATACTATTAATTATTTCAGTACTTTTCATTTGATTTTTAAAATCATCTTCACTTTTTTTATAAAATAAAAAGGGAAATTGGCTCTTTAATATTTAGCCCCATTTTTATTTCAATAACAGCACCATTACATTTCAATTGTAGCCTTTAATTTGACTAAATTAAACTAGCCCAATTCCATTTGGACCCAACCCACGACCCAATTCCAAATGACCCGCCCGATTCCTACTATTGATACAGGCCGTTGATCATTTTGATCAACGGCCATAAACCACCCTTATCTTTTTAACCCCAAACGACTACCCTAATCCCTCATTTCCCATCTCTCAGCCGCCTTTGAAACCTCTCGTCTCTCAAACTCTCTCAAACTCTCCGAAACCCTAGCCTCCTTCTACCCCTCTTCAACCACCACTCCACCGGAATCCATGGCTTCTAAGGCCATGGGTGGTTGGTACTCACTCCCCTCCATCAGTAAACCACGGTTTTTCGAAGCCTCAAGACCTGACCTCAATGGTTCTCCTTCAGATCCTTCTTAGATCTGTAGATCTATGGCTTCTCCAGCCATTACTCCAGCATATTCAAGCACTATGAGCCTTTTCGACTCAGGATCTGACTTTCCTCAAGACCTTTCTGATTTCTAGGGTTTTCTCTGAAACCCTAAGCTGTCCAAGGTTCTTTACTTGCTTATTTTCTTAGATCTGGAAAATGTCTATGTTCTATTGAACTTTTTAAAGGTTTTCCCCAAATTCTCTTTTCAAAATCGTTTAATTTCGATTTAGGGTTTCTGAAAGGTTTTTCAAAAGCATCTTTCTGATTCTTTTTGTTCTTTATTTATGTGTGTTTGTCTGTGTTATGCTCGTATGAATTCTTTTACTACGCATGTACTGTTCTTTTACTTCCTTTTTCTACTATACACGTTACTCCTGTACTCACATGTTAATCCGTGTTATGTTTTCCTTACTCTTCTACTATATGTGTTTACTGTGAGTTCTTTGATTTTGTTCACTTTATTTAGCTCTGTTTGTGTTCTTGCTAAGAATATTTCACCTGCTTTTGTTTAATCTCATATCATCTTTTTCTTCTGAACTTGTTTAAACTCCGAGTTTTCTCAAACATGTTCTCATGACCTTGAATCAGTTCTTTCTATCATGTATGTTTGTTTCTCATAAAGTCTTTGGAAGAGACTTCTGAGCCTCTTTCAATGACCTGCTCTCTCACCTCTATGTATGACTCAATCGAAACCCTAGGATTTGGGGGTTTCTTTGGCAAGTGATATTAAGGTTCCACTTTGGGGCCCTAGGCTTTCAGACTCACTATGAGTCTATATCTAAACATGATTCCCTTTTGTTTGTGACTCTAAGGCTTTCAATGATAGACTCTTTTTCTGAGTAACCTGGCGATTCCTTTCGTTTGATTGGTATGCTTTATATATGTGAAATTTCTCTTTCAAAAGGTTTTTACCAACTGATTGATTGATTCTGAAATCCTTTTAATAAGGCTGACGAATTGTCACTGATTTTTCTTCGATTGAACCTCCTTTACCTTTCTTGACTTGGTTCATTCGAATTAAACTTGTAATTTTGGTTTCATGGCTGTTTGATTGATTCCCTTGCCATATTTGGCACAAACCTTGTACCATTGATGGTTTTCATAACTTCTATGTATTTACCCCTTTTGTGCTACTTTGAAAGGTTTGAATTAAAATTTATTTCCTTATCTGGCTTTTACCCGTTGGAATAAGAATCCCTTAACCAAAGGGAGATTGATTTCAATGATATTTCCTTGCCTTTCTTACTTGTTTCTCTGCACTATAAAAGGGACTATCATTTTGCACTTTTAAGACCACTTCGAGTTCAATACCTCAAACTTTTAGATCAATACTTTCAACTTACACACTTTATTGCTTTGAGTTCAATACTCTTACAACATTCTGCTCTTTTCTGGGATCTTTTGGAACTTTTGCTTGCAACGTGGCTTTTTCAAGACTACTTTTACTTGTTTGTTTTCCCTGAAACTAGTATGTTCTAATTTAGCTTTCCTGCCTCACCCCTATGTGTTTATTTACAATTTTCTGCAATCCTGTTTACTTTGTTGTTCATGATTAATGTTAACTATGTGTGTTCTTTCCTTGCATCTGTTTTCTGTTATGAATCCCTACCCCTATTCCCTTCTATGTGTTTCAGTTAAGGTTCATGGCCTGGCAGGTATCCAAATTACTGCCCAGGTCCAAACCTGATCCTCAATGGATCCTAACTCCCAATTTTGGCTGACAGGCTGGTAAAGGGTGTGCCAGCACTCTTAAATTGTTGGGCATGACCACCAGCCTGCCATGGCCTTCCCTAATTCCCCATTATGCACATACACTTACTCTTAGATTCTAAGTTCGGTCCCCCTCTTATGAGCCATGATTTGGGACCCTGAGTTCCCTCTGAACTTGGACATTTGAAGGCAGACTCTTCCACAATGCACTATAATCTAATTCTGCAATGTGTTTGGGGTGTAAGCACTGCCCTGAGTCCCTTGAGACTCTTGGGAACTTTGACACATCCCAAATAAGAGAAAGGCTTTTTGGAAAATGAATCCTGGAAGTTGGTTTATCTCATATTGCTATACCTTGAGTCGGAATTAGGCTGTTTGGTTGCAGCTGGAAGTTCTGATGTACTTTTTTGATTCATTCAGGTCTGTAATAATTTGTAATATCTATGGGGATCTAGTGAAAAAGGGGAGGGTCATTTATGTATGCATATGGGTAGACAACATGCTCGTAGGGATTACTATTTACAGATTCTGCATTTATGCATATCATATAGTACTCCTGCCTATAAGTCGTCTCATTATTACATTAGAAACCATGCCTATAAGTTTCTGCATATAGAAATCATGTATAAGTTTTTTGCATTTATGCATTTAGAAGTCCTGCCTATAAGTTATGCATTACACATAGAAATCTTGCCTATAAGTTGTTTCATTACTGCATTAGAAACCATACCTATAAGTTTCTGCATATAGAAATCATGACTATAGTTTTGTTTCTGCATTTCTGCATATTCATCTGTCGTTAGGCATACAATCCTAGGTTTAATAATAATCAACTTCTTTCTAGATACCATGCCTATAGGGCTCCTACACTTACATAATCATTTTAAAATCAATAATGCTTAGAAATCATGCCTATAGGAGAAGCCGTCTGAATCTGATTCGTCTATTTTATCTATACGTCTAAAATCAGTAGTAATGTTTGTTAAATATCTGCGGAATTTAATTAGTTCTAAAATCAGTAACCCTTCTTTAAAATCAGTATACTTCCACCTAGGTAAGCAATAGGTAATTGTTTAACTGTGTCCGTTTTAATAAATTGCAATCAGACAAGGCCTAATTCGGACTCCTCATCTGAGAAATATGAGATGAAGCAGCATGTCCTAACGCTTTAAATCTAATTCAGACTATAACCAGTATTTGAAGTCATGCTAAATAATTTGCTCCTTTAAGTGAGGAGGCCTGTTTGAGCCCTTAAACTGCTATTTGTTTCCCCCTACTTGCTTATGTGTTTTGTTTGTTGCATTAGAATTTTGTCCTTTTAAAACTCTGAAAAGCCCCAACCTCTCTCCCTTTAGGACTAGTAGTCCCAATGCCTCTGGGACTAATAGGATCGGGATGGGTAATAGCATGCAATAAGTAACAACACTATTCCACGTTGAATACCTTAATGGGTTGGAAAGGGTAGATATGGACATGATGACCCGTGCGCTAATACCATGTGCAACCCCTCTTCTGATGAGTAATTATCGGGTATTGCATTGATGTGATCCATATTGTTTGTAAACCTAGGAC
The DNA here is from genome assembly GCF_000715075.1 of Nicotiana tabacum. Taxonomy (NCBI): domain Eukaryota; kingdom Viridiplantae; phylum Streptophyta; class Magnoliopsida; order Solanales; family Solanaceae; genus Nicotiana; species Nicotiana tabacum. The sequence goes on along the minus strand of NC_134087.1, from coordinate 109,276,664 downwards.
CCCTTCCCCTTTACTCGTTATCCCTTTTTTAACTGTCCAGACTATTTGCTTAAGATTTCTGTTTTCTTTATCTTTCTTCAAACTTTCAATTCACTTGCAACATTATGTGTAAATACCCTTCTATTTGAGACCTTTATCTGCTTACTTGTTAGTTAAAGTCACAATTGTAACATGGCCGGGAACCACACTAGTGGATCTTGGGGGGTGTCTAACACCTTCCTCTCGAGATAATTTCTAGCCCTTACCCGAACTCTGGTTTTCCAACTCGAACTCTTCTTTAGTGTCCTAATGCACTTTAATCATTAGGTGGCGACTCTTCAACCCAAAAAACCCAATTCCCAAGAGGGAACGAGTTGTCCTCCCAACTGTCATGAACCCGATTTCGCTTTTAGAAAAAGGGGGCGTGACACTCAGTAAAACCTATTCAAAGCGCGGTAACCACAAAATTACCAAGAATAGAGCAGTCATGCTAACACACAGAACCAAAACAAAGAAGTTCTTAAAAATTAGGTCTTTTAACATAGGCGAGTTGAAAAGCATTAAGAACATAGAATCAGTCAAGATATGCAAGGATATAAGTTTCAAACATAAAGAATAAGTTTAAACAAAGTATAGAAGAAGTTCCGAAAAAACCCTAATTTTTAAAAGAAAGTAAAACAGCTTAAAGTTGATGATTTTTCAAAAGAGGTTTGAGAACAGTGTAGAACATAAAAGGAACAGGCTTGAATCATTTAAAAATGGACCAGATCTAAGAGATACAAACGAAAATTAGGGTCTGAAACGAAACCCAAGTAGAGATAGAAGAACCTGCTTAGAACTTAATAGATCGTAACAAATATGGTATGATTTTGCCCAAAATTACACCGGAGAAGCCATGAAAAACCAAAACAGCAATCCTAGATACAAGTCGGTATGGCCCAAGGCCCTTGAAGGCCTCAAAGATTATTAGCAAGGCGATGGAGGAACCATTGGAGGCTTGGGGTTGAAAGGTGGTCACCGGAGAAGACCTGAGAATGAGGCGGCGGTTGAAGAGGGATTAGGGTTAGGTTGAGAGAAGAGAGGAGATGAGAGCATCTGAAGGCGGCGGGGGTTTGGAAATAGGGTAGGGTTAGGTGGTCTTTTGAATTAAAAAAAGAAAGGGCTCATGTACACCGTTGATCTGGGAGATCTACAGTCAAGATTTGACCGGGTAGATGGGTTTCGGGTTTGGGTTGGTGTTTATAGGGTTTGGGTCGGGTTAATTGGGTAGGAAACTAGGCTGGGGAGTGGGTTCAATTTAGGCTACAATTGAAAGCCAAATCTGGCTATAATTTAAATAGCCAATTTTTCCTATTTTAATTTATGATAAATAATAAGTAGTTTTCTGAAAATAATAATCTATACCAAAATGATTTAAAATATGTAATTATCATTTTAAAAATATAGGGATCAATTTTACGAGCATAAAATATAATTATACATTAAAAGGGCTAATGTTGCAATTATATGCAATTTAGCCTGAAAAATACCAAATGCAATTATAAAAAAATGCATAAATATATATCAACCATATTTTGTCATAGGTATAGAGATTAAATGAACAAATCATCATAACAATAATTTGGGAAATAATTATTGGGGATTTTATGAATAAAAGGGGAGAAAATAAATCAATTTAAATCCTTAAAATTATGGAAAAATTTATAAAAACCTTGTGCATGCTTATATATGTATATATATTCTTATTGAAGGTATTTATGTATATTTAAAAATATATAGGGAAAAATTGGGTATCAACAGGCATCACCCTTCGTGCTTTTACCCTTAATCTCTCCATAAAATGATAAGTACGACACGACATCATCTTTCATGCTTTTACTTTCAAATTCATCATGAAATGATAAAAACGACATGACATCACCCTTTGTGCTTTAACAATCTTCCTTACCATGTAGCAATGAATACATAACATTTGGGAGATAGAATAAGCAAGAATAAACCTTACGTCATCAACGATTCCATAATACCAAACCTCAACTTCAAAAAATACTCAATTATCACAAATTAAGTAGTAAACTAGTCTAAGCATGGATATCATAATCGAAGAAGGAAATAAATTACAAGAAACAAGTCCCATCCGCATGCTTTAACACAAAAACAATGCATAAGTACTCGCCACCTCATATATACGTTGTACCCAAACATTTAAACACGTAGCAAATAGGCAACACGTCCTAATCCCTCAAGTTAAGGTTAACCACGACACTTACCTTGCCTCAAAATCGCCTCATAGCTCATCCATAGCTTTGCCTTTCGAACAAGCCTCCGAACCAACCAAATCTAGTAAATTATTAACCATACTATTCAAAATAAGCCTTAAGAACTACCCAAAAATGAAAGAGGTTCAATTTAAGTAATTATTGAAAAAGTCAACAAAAGTCAACCCCGGGCCCGCTTGGTCCAAACCCGAAATTCGGACCAAAACCCGATTATACATTCACCCGGAGCTTGGTTATGTAATTTATTTCGAAATCCGACCTCAAATTGAGGTCTAAATTCCAATTTTACAAAAATCCCTAATTCTACCCAAATTCCCAATTTTTACCATGAAAACCCTAGAATTTAGGTTTAAATCATATGAAATGTAATGGGTAATTGAAACAATGTAGGTTAGAGTCACTTACCACTGAATTGGGGAAGGACAACTCTTGGAAAAATTGCCGCTAAGGTTTTTAGGGTTGAAAATTTAAAAGAATGAGAAAAATCCCGTCTAACTCAGCTTTAGTCCAAGCGCAGATGTCGCAATTGCCACACCTCGCAAATACGAAGGTCTCACACTTCTGCTGAACATCGCAATTATGATGGTTTGCTTGCAAATGCAAACTTTGACTCTACGCAATTGCGATCATTTTGATCGCAAATGCGAACACTGCTCTCCCAGTCCCACTTCGCAATTGCGAGGTAATTGTTCACAATTGTGAACCCTTGGTCTCCAGCTACTCTTCACAAATGCGAGGAAGTAACTTGCAAATGTTAACCTGACAGGGAGACTGCCATATCGCAAATGTGAAGTTAGACTTTGCAATTGAGAGATCTGAGGACTGCACCAAAAAAGTGGAGCACCAGCTATTTTCTTAAGTCTAATCCACTCTGAAGCCTATCTGAAACTCGCCCGAGCCCTCGGGGCTCCAAACCAAACATGTACACAAGTCCAAAAACCTCATACGAACTCGCTCGCGCGATCAAAATACCAAAATAATACCTAAAACTACGAATTAGACACCAAATCAAGTTGAACTTCCAATGAAACATAAAAATTTCTATTTTAATAACCGGACGTTCGAATCACGTCAAACAAACTCCATTTTGCACCAAATCTTGCAAACAAGTCATATTTTCGACAAAATGTGATAACTCGAGCTAGGGACCTCCAAATTCGATTCTGGGCATACACCCAAGTCCTAGATCACAATACGGACACACCGTAACTATCAAAACACGGATCTAGATCAGTTTGCTCAAAATATTGACCGTAGTTTACTCAAATAGATCTTTAAGGCACAAATTCACGTTTTAATCAGTATTTCACATAAAAGCCTTCTACAAAAAGAAATGAACTACGCACACAAATCGAGAAAGGCGAAAAGAAGATATTTGTGATTTTTATACACAGAATTAAGGATTTGGATGACCTGTCGGGTCATCACATTCTCCACCTCTAAAACAACCGTTCATCCTCGAACGGATATAGAAAAGTACCTGAACTGGTGGAAAGGTGTGGATATCTACTCTGCATGACCGACTCGGACTCCCAGGTGGCTGCCTCGACCAACTGACCCCTTCATTACACTCGAACTGAAGGGTAACTCTTAGATCGCAATTGTCAAACCTACCGAGCCAGAATAGCCATCGTCTCCTCCGCATAAATCAAATCCTTGTCCAATTGGACTGAGCCGAAATCTAACACATGGGATGGATTACCGTGATACTTTCGGAGCATAGACATATGAAACATCGGATGGAATGCTGATAAACTAGTGTCATGAACCTAAACCCGGACCCGGTCGTGATGGCGCCTCTCGTAAAGACAAGGCCAGTCGACAATTTGCGGAATACAACCCAACACAGTCTAGTACAGGGGTGTCACTAGTCATGAGCATCTAACAATAAGCTACAAGTCTGAAATGCCTACAAAACTATTACAGAACAAACTAATAAAGAGATAGAATGAGATAAGGGGGAGAAACACGGGACTACAGATGCCAAGCAGCTACCTCGTGGACTTTAAAGTCTGTTGGGAGCTCTCAACTCGCGCTAGTAGGATCAGCAACGCCTGAATCTTCACATGGGGTGTAGGGAGTAAAGTTAGTACTCCAACTCATTGAGTAATAATCATAAATAAAGACTGAAAGCAAGAAATCATGTAAGGCACATTATAGGTTATAAGGAAGCGGTAAAGATGTGTAAAATTACTGAGTTTAGTATAAAACTTCATAAAATTCCTTTTTAACAGTTAAGCAGGCAAATGACAGGCAAATAGGAAAGATAAACACATAAAGGATCGCCCCTCGGGCAAAATCATAGAACAACACCAGCCTCTCGGGCTATCTCTCACATCATACTGGGTACCCGCGCTCATTGGGGGTGTGCAGACTCCCGGAGGGGCCCTTTACGTCCCAAGCACAACATCAAACTATCTCGTGGCATCATCACTAGGCTCTCGGCCTCATATCAACAAGTCACCTCATGGCGTACAAATCTTAGGCCCTCGGCCTCATAATCATAATCAGTGTTTTCTCACAACATAAGCCATCAGCCTTACTCAGTCAAAATCCTCACAAGCCACTCGGTCAATAGCAAAACATGATTCTCAGCTCAAAATATCATTTACAAGATCATTTAAGTGTTAAAAGAGAGTAAAGATGGCTAAGTTATGAAAACAGTGGAATATAACATGATTGAGCTCAAGTATAAAGTCCAAACAGTGAGGAAATATAAATAGAAATCCCTTAAGGGTTCAAATAGTTGGCACTAGGCCCAAATATGGCATTCAACCTAAAACATGATGTTCACAAATAAGTTTCAGCCAAATACGCGGTAAAATAGTCATTCGGGATGGACTAAGTCACAATCCCCAACAGTGTACAACCCCACGCTCGTCATCAAGCGTGTGCATCACTTCAATATAGCACAACGATGTGCAATCCGGGGTTTCATTTCCTCAGGATATCATTTAAAATCATTACTCACCTCAATGCAGTCAAATCTCTAGCCCGCGATGACCTTGCCCCTTGAATCGGCCTCCACTCGCGTCGATTCTATTCAAAATCAGAATCACGGTATCAAAATATGCTAAGGGGACGAAGCCCAAGCAAAAAAAATCAATTTACAACTTAAATCCCGAAATTACCAAAACCCGACTTCTGGGCCCACGTCTCGGAATTCAATAAAATTCACATCAATGGATTTCTTATCTCCCCACGAGTTCATACATATCAAAAGTACCAAAAATCCGACCACAAATGGTCCCTCAAATCCTCAAGTCTAGGTCTCCAATACCAAGCCCTAGTTTTCCCTAATTTGAACCCTTAAATTCGATTAATTATAGCTCTAATCCATGAAATAATACCATAGGAACGAGTTTTAGGTACAAAATCCTTACCTCAATGAAGTTCCCTTGAAATCCTTCTTCAAAATCGTCCAAAAAGCTCCAAAGCCGACTTAGAAATGGTGAAATAGCTCAAAAATCACGAAGGAAACAATTTATACTTTCTGGCCCAGGGATTTCGCATCTGCGGCCATATTCTCGCTTCTGCGGTCAAGACCACCGCATCTGCGGTCCTCACTTAAGTCCCATTTTCCGCATCTGCGATGCACAATCCGCACCTGCGCCATCGCATGTGCGGTTCAACAACCGCTTCTGCGATCACAGCCTCCCAGCCACTTTCCGCTTTTGCAACCTCCCTTCTCGCATCTGCGGCATCACACATGTGGTCCCCAATCCGCATGTGCGGAAATACCAGAAGCAGAAAACCTGCAGCTTACCAAAATTTCAAACTTCTCCGTCAACCATCCGAAATCACCCTGGTGCCACCGGGACCTCAACCAAAAACACAAACATATCCTATAACCTTATTCAAACTTATACTAATCTTCAAAACACCTCATACAACATTGGATCAACAAAAACTCATCGGATTTAAGCCTAAGTTTCCAAAATCTTCCGAATTACGCTTTTGATCAAAAACTCAACCAAACCAGGTCAGAATGATCTGAAATTTTGCACACACATCCCAAATGACACAATGGAACTACTGAAACTCTTAGAATTCCATTCCGACCCCTATATCAAAATCTCACCTACCAATCGAATATCGCCAAAATACCAACTTTGCCAATTCAAGCCTAAATCTACTCCGAACCTCCAAAACTTATTTCAATCACGCTCCTAAGTCCCAATTCACCTCTCGAAGCTATCCAAACCATCAAAACTCACATCCGGGCCCTCTAACACATAAGTCAACATCAGGTTGACTTTTCCAACTTAAGCTTCCTCAAAAGAGACTAAGTGTCTCATACCTTACCAAATCCTTTCCGAACCCGAGACAACCAACCCGATCACATATAGAACCGATAGACAAAGCAATAAGAAGCAGAAATGAGGGAAACAGAGTGGTAACTCATGAGACAACTGGTCGGGTTGTCACAACTAGGTGGCAATGTGAGCATGTAGGCCAGCTCACCCACTCTCTAGAATATCAAAGCGTCTGATATAATTAGGTCTCAACTTGCCCTTCTTCCCAAACTTCATCACACCCTTCTTAGGTGAAACCCAGAGCAATACCTTCTCTCTGACCATGAATGCAAACTCACGAACTCTACAGCCGACATAACTCTTCTGCCTAGACTAAGCTATGCAAAGTCGATCCTGAATAATCTTGAACTTATCTAAGGCATCCTGTAATAAATCTATACCCAACAACAGAGCCACCCTTGGCTCAAATCATCAAAGTGGCGATCGGCACCGCCTCCCGTATAATGCCTCATAGGGAGCCATCTGAATGCTCGGCTGGTAGTTGTTGTTGTAGGAAAACTCCGCATGTGGGAAGAACTGATACCAAGAACCCTCGAAATCTATAACACAAGCGCGAAGTATATCTTCCAATATTTGAATAATGCGCTTAGACTATCCGTATGTCTGGGGATGAAATGATGTGCTCAACTCAATCTCCGTGCCCAACTCATGCTGCACTGCCCTCTAGAAGTGTGAGGTAAACTGCGTACTTTGATCAGAAATGATAGACATAGGCACACCGTGAAGACGGACGACCTCGCGGATGTAGATCTCAACCAACCGCTATGAAGAATATGTAATTGCCATAGGAATGAAATGTGCTGACATGGTCAGCCTATCCATAATGACCCATACTGCGTCGAACATCCTCTTAGTCCGTGGGAGTGCAACAACAAAATCCATAGTGATACGCTCCCACTTCCACTCAGGAATCTCTAACTTTTGAAGCAATCCACCAGGTCTCTGATGCTCGTACTTTACTTGCTGACAATTTAGACACAAAGCTACATATGCAACTATATCATTATTTATCCTTCTCTATCTATAATGCTGCCCCAAGTCTTGATATATCTTGGCGGCACCCAGATGAATGGAATATTAGGAACTGTGGGCCTCTTCAAGAATCAACTCACGAAGTCCATTTAATTTGGGCACACAAATACGATCCTGCGTCCTCAAAATCCCATCATCGACAAAATGCAATAACTCGATCTAGGGACCTCCGAATTCGATTTCGAGGATACATCTAAGTCCCAAATCACGATACAGATCTACTGGGACCGTCAAAATATAGATTCGAGTCCATTTTCTCAAAACGTTGACCGAAGTCAACACAAATGTATTTTTAAGGAACAAATTCACATTTTAATCAGTATTTCACATAAAAGCCTTCCAAAAAAAGACACGAACCATGCATACAAATTGAGAAAGACAAAACGAAGCTATTTGAGGTTTTGAAATACAGAATTAAGGCTTAAAACTCTAGATGACCTATCGAGTCATCACAAATATTGGTTATTCTACTTCATGTTGATAATCAACAAGCTGTTCTAAATATATTGTATGGGCAGTAGATGGTTTGGATGTTGCAGATTCTAAAGCAACTATACTGTCAAAAAGTAGTTGCATTATTTCGATGACAAATGGAAATTCTTGAAGGCTGAATCAATTGTTAACAAATGTATACAGGTTCTGAGTTCTTCATTTGAAGTTACAAGCATCCCTTTGCTTATATTTTGTTTGGTATCAAACCATATTTTTAGTGCATATTTGGTTGAATCAAAATCTGTGACTTCACTAATTTTCTTTAGGAAAGTATTGATTAATACTTGTTTATTAACCAGAACAAGTTTTGTATCATGATCCAAGTAGTTGTAATCAAAAGTCCACCTCCCATTGAAAGTAATAACAAGGCAAATCGAAATCATCCTACAGAATGGAAACTTCAGCATGTTTAGTGTGAAGTATTAGGAAACAAGCAAAAAAAGTTAGCATGTATGAGTATGAAGTTTAGAAAAAAATCATTAGAAAATTACATACTGTAGGACAAAAATTTAAGCATGTTTAGTCTGAAGTTTTAGCAAATGAACTAAAAAATATCAGCTTGTTTAGACTGATGTTTCGGATAAAACTCATGACAAAATTGTAGACTGCGTTACAAAACTTCAGCATGTTTTGGTATGAAATTTTAGCAAATCAACTAAATAACTTCAACATGCATTAGCAAAAACTCTTTAGAAAATTACATAATGCAAGATAAAAACTTAAGCATGTTTAGTCTGAAATTTTAGCAAATGAACTAAAAAACATCAGCTTGTTTAGACTGAAGTTTCTGAAAAAACTTACGACAAAAATGTAGACTGCGTTACAAAACTTCAGCATGTTTTGGTACGAAGTTGTAGCAAATGAACTAAATAACTTCAGCATGCATTAGCATGAAGTTTTAGCATGCATTAATCGTATACTATACAAGAGTATTTTTTGTGCATTTTAACCATAAAACGTAACAAACACATTTAATATAATAATTATTTTGTGTTGGGGGTATGTCTTAGTGTAATAATTATATTTATGTGACATTCGTGCACCATTTACACTAGACGTTCAAAATTCCGTTATGCCTTTTCATATACAATGCAGAAGTTTTTTTTTTGCTTAAATAAGTACGCTATGCCTTGAGATTTTATTCACTCAAACACATATATTTTCAGTTGATAAAAAACAAAAGAAAGAAAAATGGATGATTTCATCAGGCATGTCATTGATGAAATAAAACAAGATATCATAGAGGCATTCGAGTTGAAACTCAATGAGTTCATAGACAAGTATGAAAGGAATTTGAAAGAAATAAACACCAAGCTCGACAGGCTGGAGATGCTGGCCAGAGATGGCTCACATGATAGTCTTGGAGCCGCTCATGGGTCTAACAATGATGACGATGATGGAATAGATGTTTGTTTTTTTCTTCTACTTATAATCCTTTTATTTAAAGGGTTATTATCTTATTTTTAGTTTTAAGTAATTTCTTTATGTAACTTTAATTTCTATTAATGTAGTTTAATGAAAAACTATATATTTTTGTTTTAATATTTTTGTTATTTTTTTATATTAATTCTCTTCAAACTCACAAAATAATAGAAGTCAACATAATACGACAAAACTTCAGCATGTTTTTGGTATGAAGTTTTAGCAAATGAACTAAATAACTTCAGCATGCATTAGCAAAAATTTATTTGAAAATTATATAATGCAGGACAAAAATTAAGCATTTTCAACCTGAAGCTTTAGCAAATGAACTAAAAACTTCAATTTTTTTAAACTAAAGTTTTGGATAAAATTCATGACAAAACTGTAGACTACAGGACAAAACTTCAGCATGTTTTGGTAGTTTTAGCAAATGAACTAAATAATTTCAGCATGCATTAGCAAAAATTCTTTAAAAATTTACATACTTGTCACAGCCCAAAATCCAACCATGATTGTGATGGCGCCTATCGTGTTACAAGGCAAGCCTATTCCAAAATATTACTACTAATTTGATTATAAGAATTTAATAAAACATTTCTAATAATTTAATTCCTGATAAACTAAACCAACTCTAAATATAAAATAATATAAAATACGAAAATGAATCCCAAACATTGGAGTGCCACTAAGTCATGAGCGTCTAAAACTATGAACTAAGATATATAAACTGTCTAACTGTCCAAAAGAAGAAATGACAAGAGGAGTAACAAGGTCCTGCGGACACTAGCGGCTACCATGTAATCTCCACAGATAGCCGGTCTGAACTCAACGATCGCCTCACTCTAACTCACCTGGATCTGCACATAAAGTTCAGGGTGTAGTATGAGTACAACCAACTCAGTAGTAACAGAAATAACTAAGGAACTGAGCAGTAGTGACGAGCTAAGTAAAATAGTCAAATTATTTAGTTTCACAATTTAAAAATAACAGGAATAAACAGGTAAATTCCATAACTCAATAAATGCCACAAAGAAAATTAACAGATAAATGCAGCAACAACAAAGTAAATGCAACCTCACAACAATGTCACTCCATCACTCAGCACTGACACTCAACAATCAATACACTCAACATTCTACGCTCACTGGGGGTGTGTACCGACTCCAGAGGGGATCCCAATACCCAAGCGCCATGCATGCACAACTCACGTGCTATCATATCAATACCTAGATCCATTACTCCATCACTCAGCACTTGCACTCAGCACTCAACACTTAATACACTCAACACTCTACGCTCACTGGGGGTGTGCACCGACTCCGGAGGGGATCCCAAAGCCCAATTGCTATGCACAGACAACCCACGTGCCATCATATCAATACCTAGATCCGCACGGTCATCTTGCATGCGACGCGAACAACTCACGCGCTATGGTATCAATACCTGGACCCGCACGGTCAACTCACGTGCTATGCGGACACCTCACGTGCTATGGTATTAATATCCCCACAACTAGGCCCTCGGCCTCACTCAGTCATATACCTCTCCAGCCTCACAATGCACCACCAATAAGGGGACACAACCCACATCAAGTATCATAACATATCAGCAAAATAATAGAGACTGAGGTAAACATGTACAATAATTTCTATGACTTAGTACAAATAATGAGAGCATGAATGAGGCCTAAACATGATCTTTAACGTGAAGGCAGACAAGTTCACCAATAAGTAAATGCATAAACACAAATAATGGTTATTACGCCTCACAACCTCACGGGACAAACCAAGTCTCAATCCCTCGAGGTATACACCCACACGCCCGTCACCTAGTGCAGGTATCACCTCTAAACAGTCACATGATATCAAATTCTCTGGGTTTATACCCTCAAGGCTAGAGTTAAAACTGTTACTTACCTTAACAGCGTAAAATCCTTCTCCGTGATGCCCTCGTCTCTAGACTCGGTCTCCAAAAGCTCCAAATCTAACCAAAATCAGAATATTACTATCAACATAGTCTAAAGAATCGAATTCCACAATAAAAACTACATAAATATGCCAAAAATTCGAAATCAGCCAAAACCCAGTCCCGGGCCCACATCTCGAAACCAGTCAATAATGACAGAATCAAAACCCTTGTACTCTCCCAAGTTTAACCATATAAAATTTATCAAAATCGGACTCTGTTTGGTCCCTCAAATCCCTACCTAAAACTCTCCAAAACTCAAGCCCTAACTCCCTCAATTTCACTTTGAAATAATCAATCAAACCCTAAAAATGAAGATGAATTCATGAAATATAACCAAAACCTAGTAAAGAACACTTACCCCAACCCTATAATGAAAATCGCTTCCAATGACGCCTAAATCTGAGCTCCCCAACTCAAAATATGACCGAATGAACAAACCCTAGTTTTATATATTTTTCTGCCAGCTATTCTACTTTGTTTCTCGTGCCAAACGATCCCGAAACTCATATTTTATGCCTTCAATGGATTCTTTTTGAAATTCTAGTCATGTTAGGCTTTTGAATCACTCAATTTGACCTTATAATGAATGAGATATGTAGGTTTTAATATTTACAAATAGTGCAGATTTTTAATTGCGCTGTCAGTGGCAATTCCCTAATTAATCTGAAAAATCCAACAACCTAATTCTTAGTAAAATGACCCTAAAATCCTCATACGATGTCCAAAATCGACGATTCTTTTTGCTACGGGTCCATATTACGATACGGATCTAATACTTCAATAAAAAAAGAAATCGGAGCTCATTTGTTCAATATGATATCATTTATGTTTGAAGAAATGGTGTCGAAACATAAGAAAAATGAGCGCAACACAACCCAAACCTATTCTAACTCACCCGAGGCCCTCGGGACCTTAACCAATAATTCCAACAAGTCATATATCATTACCCGAAATGTCGAACCTCCAGAACACCCACAAATACACCCAAACACTAAATCAACCTCGAATTCAAGCCTAAGAACTTCTAAACTTTCAAAATTCGCCAACGACACCGAAACCTATCAAACCACATCCCAGTGACCTCAAATTTTGGAAAGACGTCACAAATGACACTACGAACCTACTCCAACTTTTCGAATTCCATTGCGACCCCGATACCTAATTTTCCAAGGTCGACCAAAATTGCAAAATTTCCAACGTTCGCCAATTCAAGCCTAATTCTACCACTGACCTCCAAATTACATTTCGGACACACTTGCAAGTATAAAATTACCCAATGAAGCTAATCAAATCATAAAAATCCAAATCCTAATTCGTTTACTCATAAGTCAACTTCTGGTTGACTTTTCTAACTTAGCTTTCTAACTAAGAGACTAAGTGTTCATTTCACTCCAAAACTACTCCGAACCCAAACCTACCAACTCGATACAACTCAACACAGCTGAACAATACATAAATAAACATAGATTGGGGAAACATGGCTATAACTCTCAGAACGAATGACCGGGTCATTACATCCTCCCCCTCCTAAAGAAATGTTCGTCCTCGAACGAATCTAGAAACATACCTAGAGTCTCAAATAGGTGAAACCTTTACCAATAGCTTCTCGTCATATTAAACTCACATGAAATCATCTCGCGGTCACATAATACCCATCACGTATCCATCCAGTCACCATTTTTACTAATAGGGACACTACTAGACATATAGGTCCACAAGCAAGCACTCATACAATCAACACCTCAGTGCTTAATCTATAGTCAAAACCCGGCCTCAAGTCCTCCATACTAGCCCAACACCAACACACAGCGATCACAACTCGCACCTCATCCAGGGAATCACAATTCATCGATGCATAACTGATACCGAGCACTCATATGCGAATACGAATGCATGAAAGTAATTCAAAGAGTTACACTTCAAGCTGAATCAATACTGCATGATAAGAATTTAAGAAGGTGAAGCTTTCCTAAAGGTTCTGTAGCCTCTCGAAGATAAGTACAAACGTCTCCGTACTGATCCGCAAGTCTCTACTAAACCCGCTCATGACTCGTGAGATCTATGTAACCTAGGCTCTGATACCAACTTGTCATGACCAAAAATCTAACCATGGAAGTGATGGCGCCTATCGTGTTACAAGGCAAGCCTATTCCAAAAATATTACTACTAATTTGAATATAAGAATTTAATAAAATATTTCCAATAAATTAATTCTTGATAAAATAAACCAACTCTAAATATAAATAATATAAAATATGGAAACTGGTCCCAAACATCGGGGTGTCACTAAATCATGAGCGTCTAAAACTATGAACTAAGATATATAAATCGTCTAACTGTCCAAATGAAGAAATGACAAGAGGAGTAACAAGGTCCTGCGGACACTAGCAGCTACCATGCAATCTCCACAGATAGCTGGCCTGAACTCAATGATCGCCATGCTCTAACTCATCTGGATCTATACATAAAGTGCAGGGTGTAGTATGAGTACAACCAACTCAGTAGTAACAAAATTAACTAAGGAACTGAGTAGTAGTGACGAGCTAAGTAAAACAATCAAATTATTTACTTTCACAATTTAAAAATAACAGGTAAATTCCACAACTCAATAAATTCCACAAAGAAAATTAACAAATAAATGAAACAACAACGAAAGTAAATGCAACCTCACAACAATGTCACTCCATCACTCAGCACTCCGATCAGCACTCAACACTCAATACACTCAACACTCTACGGCCACTGGGGTTGTGTACAGACTCCGGAGGGGCTCCCAAAGCCCAAGCGCTATGCACGGACAACTCACGTGCCATCATATTAATACCTGGATCTGCACGGTCAACTCACATGCTACGCGGACAACTCACGCGCTATGGTATCAATACCTAGACCCGCATGGTAAACTCACGTACTACGCGGACACCTCATGCGCTAAGGTATTAATATCCCACAACTAGGCCCTCGGCTTCACTCATTCATATACCTCTCCAGCCTCACAATGCACCACCAATAAGGGGACACACCCTATATCAAGTATCACAATATATCAGCAAAATAATAGAGACGGAGGTAAACATGTACAATAATTTCTATGACTGAGTACAAATAACGTGAGAATGAATAAAGCCTAAACATAATCTTTAACGTAAAGGCAGACAAGTTTACCAACAAGTAAATGCATAAACACATATAATGGTTATTACGCTTCACAGTCTCACCGGATGGACCAAGTCTCAATCCCTCGAGGTATGCACCCACACGCCCGTCACCTAGCACGGGTATCACCTCTGAATAGTTGTATGATATCAAATTCTTCGGGTTTATACCCTCGAGGCCAGAGTTAAAATTGTTACTTACCTTAACAGCGTAAAATCCTTCTCTGAGATGCCCTCATATCGGGACTTGGTCTTCAAAAGCTCCAAATCTAACCAAAATTAGATTACTACTATCAACATAGTCTAAAGAATCGAATTCCACAGTTAAAACTACATAACTATGCCAAAAATCCGAAATTGGCCAAAAGCTGGCCCCCGAGCCCACATCTCGAAAATAGTCAATAATGACCGAATCAAAACCCTTGTCCTCTCCCGAGTCTAACCATATAAAATTTATCAAAATCGGACATCGTTTGTCCCCTCAAATCCCTACCTAAAACTCTCCAAAACTCAAGCCCTAACTCCCTCAATTACACTTTGAAATAGTCAATCAAACCACAAAAATAAAGATGAATTCATGAAATATAACTAAAACCTAGTAAAGAACACTTACCCAAATCCCTATAGTGAAAAAATCGCCTCCAAAATCACCCAAATCTGTGCTCCGCAACTCAAAATATGACAGAATGAACAAACCCTAGTTTTATATAATTTTTTGTTAGTTATTCTTCTTCGTTTCTTGTGACAAACGATCCCGAAACTCGTATTTTACGCCTCCAATAGATTCCTTGTAAAATTCTAGTCAAGTTAGGCTTTTGAATCACTCAATATTACCTTATAATAAATGAGATATATAGGTTTTAATATTTGTAATTAGTGCAGATTTTTAATTACGCCGTCAGTGGTAGTTCCGTAATTAATTTGAAAAATCTGGCAACCTTATTCTTAGTAAAGTGATCCTAAAATCCTCATACGATGTCCAAATTCGACGATTCTTTTTTATACGGGTCCGTAATTACAATACAAGTCTAATGCTTCAATCAAAAAAAATTGGAGCTCATTTGTTCAATATGATATCATTTATGCTTGAAGAAACGATGTCGAAACATAAAACAACTAGCGCAACACAACCCAAACCTATTCAAACTCACCCGAGGCCCTCGGGACCTCAACCAATAATTCCAAAAATCATATATCATTACCCGAACTTAGTTAAACCTCGAGAACACACAAAATAATACCAAAACACCAAATCAACCTAGAATTCAAATCTAAGAACATCTAAACTTCCAAAATTCGCCAACGACGCCGAAACCTATCAAACCACGTCCGAGTGACCTCAAATTTTGCACACACGTCATAAATGACACTACGAACCTAGTCCGACTTCTGGAATTCTATTCCGACCCCAATACCTAATTTTCCACGGTCGACCAAAATTGCAAAATTACCAACTTTCGCCAATTCAAGCCTAATACTCAACACAGATAAACAACACATAAATAAATATAGATGGGGGAAACGGGGCTATAACTCTTAGAATGAAAGACCGGGTCGTTACGTCCTCTCCCTCTTAAACAAATGTTCATCCTCGAACGAGTCTAGAAACATACCTGGAGTCTCAAATAGGTGAAACCTTCACCAATACCTTCTCGTCACATTCAAATCATATGAACTCATATCGCGGCCACATCATACTCATCACGTATCCATCCAGCCACCATTTCTACTAATAGGGACACTACCGGACATATAGGTCCACAAGCATGCGCTCACACAATCAACAGCTCAGTGCTCAATCTACAGTCATAACCCAGCCTCAAGTCCTCCAGACTAGCCCAACACCAACACATAGAAATCACATCTCGCACCTCATCTAGGGAATCACAATTCATCGATGCACAACTGATATCGAGCGCTCATATGCCGATACGAGGAATTCAAAGAGTTAAACTTCAAGCTAAATCAATATCGCATGATAATAATTTAAGAATATGAAATTTTCCTAAAGGTTCTGCAACCTCTCGAGGATAAGCACAGACGTCTCCATACCGATTCCCAAGACTTTACTAAACCCACTCATGACTCGTGAGACCTATGTAACCTAGGCTCTGATACCAACTTGTCATGACCCAAAATCTAACCATGGTCGTGATGGAACCTATCGTGTTACAAGGCAAGCCTATTCCCAAAAAATTACTACTAATTTGATTATAAGAATTTAATAAAACATTTCCAATAATTTAATTTCTAATAAACTAAACCAACTCTAAATATAAATAATATAAAATACGGAAACTACTCCCAAACATTGGGGTGTCACAAAGTCATGAGCGTCTAAAACTATGAACTAAGATATATAAACTATCTAACTGTCCGAAAGAAGATATGACAAGAGGAGTAACAAGGTCCTGGGGACACTAGCAGCTACCATGCAATCTCCACAGATAGCCGGCCTGAACTCAACGATCGCCGCACACTAACTCACTTGGATCTGCACATAAAGTGCAGGGTGTAGTGTGAGTACAACCAACTCAGTAGTAACAGAAATAACTAAGGAACTGAGCAGTAGTGACGAGCTAAGTAAAACAGTCCAATAATTTATTTTTGCAATTTAAAAATAATAGGATTAAACAGGTAAATTCCATAACTCAGTAAATACCACAAAGAAAATTAACAGATAAATGCAACAATAGCAAAAGTAAATGCAACCTCACAGCAATGTCACTCCATCACTCAACACTCACACTCGGCACTCAGCACTCAACACTTAATACACTCAACACTCTAGGCTCACTAGGGGTGTGTACAGACTCCGGAGGGGCTCCCAAAGTGCAAGCGCTATGCACAGACAGCTCACGTGCCATCATATCAATACCTGGATCTGCATGGTCAACTCACATGCTACGCGGACAACTCACACGCTATAGTATCAATATCTAAACCCGCATGGTCAACTCACGTGCTACACGAACACCTCACACGCTATGGTATTAATATCCTCAAAACTAGGCCCTCGGCCTCACTCAGTCATGTACCTCTCCAACCTCATAATGCACCACCAATAAGGGGATACAACTCACATCAAGTATCACAATATATTAGCAAAATAATAGAGAGACTGAGGTAAACATGTACTATAATTTCTATGACTGAGTACAAATAATGTGAGCATGAATGAAGCGTAAACATAATCTTTAACGCGGAGGCAGACAAGTTCACCAACAAGTAAATGCATAAACACATATAATGGTTTTGTGACGACCCGACCGATCGTCTTAAGAATTAATGCCTCGATCACCTATTAACTGCTTTCCCCAAGTTTATTTCTACTAATGTGAATTGCCGGATGTTCCGTTTTGAATTTTGGTGAGTTTCGGGACACTTAGTCCCTAAGTGAGAGCTTAAGTGTTGGAAAGTGACCATAGTCGGAATAGTGTGAAGACTGCCTCAGAATGGAAATCTGATGGTTTTGTTAGCTCCGTTGGTGATTTTGGGGTTTGGAGCATGTTCGGATTGTGTTTTGGAGGTTCGTAGCTAATTTAGGCTTGAAATGCCGAAAGTTGAATTTTGGAAGTTTCCGGTCCGTTACTGAGATTTTGATCCGAGGGTCAGAATGGAAATCCGAGAGTTGTAGTAGTTCCGTCATGTCATTTGGGATGTGCATGCAAAATTTCAGGATATTCGGAGATGGTTTGGTTGGGTTTTTGATCGAAAGCGTATTTTGAGGAAATTTGGACTTCTTAGGCTTAAATCCTTGATTTAACCGAGGTTTCGATGTTGTTTTAGGTGTTTTAAGGATAGGTACAAGTTTGAATAAGGTATTAGGTGATATAGGTGCTTTTGGTTAAGGTCCCGGGGGCCTCGGGGTGATTTCGGATGGTTGACGGGAAGGTTGAAGAAGTGTTGCAGCAGCTGTAGCATTGCTGCTTCTGGTATTTTTGCATTTGCGGATTGGGGACCGCAGATGCGGCACCGCAGAAGCGGCTTGGGTTGATTCTTCAGAAATCGCAGATGCGACACCGCACAAGCGGAACCGCTCCTGCGGTTAAAGGTCCGCGGATGCGGAACCTGGCATTTTAGTGAGAGTTGTAGATGCGATATTTTGTCCACAGAAGCGGGACCGTAGATGCGGTCCCAGGGCTGCAAATGCGGTAATCACTGGGCAGAACATATAAATAGTTGCCTTTGCTAAATTGAGCCATTCTTCCACCATTTTCATCCGGGTTTAAAGCTTCTAAAAAGGATTTTTGAGGAAAACAAAGGGGAATCCCTTGGAGGTAACGTTCTTGACTTTATAACTCGATTCCATGTGATTAAAGACCTAATTAGTGGTGAGAAATTTGGGAAAAATGGGTAATTAGGGCTTGAGTTTAAGAGGCCTTTAAATGAGAATTTGAGGGGTCATTTGGTCTCCAATTTTAGTGTTCTTGTTATGTATAGACTCGTGAGAGTACGATATTTCTGAAAATGTAAATTTTACCCGATTACGAGACGTGGGCCCGAGGGGCATTTTGGTCATTTTACATAATTTTGCATATTAGCTTAGAATTAAATTGTAGAATCAGTTACTTGAAGTGTTATTTACATTATGTAATTGAATTGAATAGATTTGGGCCATTTGGAGTTGACTATTCATGGCAAGAGCGTGGTTTCAGGTTGATTTTGAGCCGATTCGAGGTAAGTGGCTTGTCTAACCTTGTGTGCGGGACCTTCCCCTTAGGATTGGTATATTTGATAATTGAAATGTCTTATACATGAGGTGACGAGTGCGTACTTGTGCTAATTGTTGGAACCCCGGTTTTCTTTAAGTAATTACTAGCATGTTTCCTTTCCTATTTCTATTACTTGCACTATTAAACTTGTTGTTAGCTTAGGAAAGCATGTCTAAGTGACTTAATTGCTTCATTTGATTTAACCGACTTACTTGAATTCTGTGCAGCATGCTAGGCTAGAATCACTTATTGCCTTAATATGAATTTTGTTGTTTCTGTTTATCTTCCTGCTACTGCTGTGTATTTATTTTGGGACTACGGATGTGGAATTTCGGTAGCTCCCCCATGTCTATTTACTTTGGGACTACGGGTTAGATTCCCGGTAAATCCCCCTGCATATTTACTTTGGGACTACGAGTTAGATTCCCGGTAGATCCCCCTGTACAGTAATATGGAACTACGGGAATGGAATTCTGGTAGATCCCTGCGCACTATGAGTTGGACTACGGGACGGTATCCCGGGAGATCCTTCGGACATATATATATATATATATGATGGACTATGGGACAGTATCCCGGGAGATTCACTTGATATGTAAAGATGGGACTACAGGACAGTATCTAGGAGATTCCCGATTGTTACTCTTGGTGCTGAGCTGTATTTCCTTTCCATGTTTACCTTGTTCTGTTTAGTTGTTGTTGTTTTGTTCATCCTGTGTTATTTTACTGTTGTACTTATTTATATTGTTCTATTCTCTACTGTTGATCTTTATATTTTATTTAACCTCAGTAGGGTCCTGACCTTCCTCGTTACTACCCAACCGAGGTTAGGCTTGGAACTTGCTAAGTGACGTTGTGGTGTACTCATGCCCTAAAACATGCGAAGATCCAGGTACCGCTGATCAGGACTATTATCATTGAGGAAGGTGACTGCTTAGAGACTCCGAGGTACATCTGCCGCGTCCGCAGACCAAGGAGTCCCTTTCTATTCTTGCCTTTAGTATTTAGCCCTTTTGTACTTTTCTATTCTTTATTAGAATATCCGGAGTTAGAACTATGTAGTATTTCTTTTCTTAGCTTGTGATTCATGGGTTTCCGGGTCTTGGATTTATGTTTGGTATTGAGAGTTAAACATGGTGTATGCCGAGAGGCACATTTAAACACTGTTACCACTTTATTTCTATTTTAAATTGTTTACTTCCGCAAGTTTTAGTTCTTATTCCGCAAATTAGACTTACCTAGTCGTAGAGACTAGGTGTCATCACAATGGTTCACGGAGGGCGAATTGGGGTTGTGACAAGTTGGTATCAGAGCTCTAGGTTCATAGGAGTCATGGATCACAGGCCAGTTTATTAGAGTCTCGCTGATTGGTACAGAGACGTCTGTACTTATCTACGAGAGGCTATGTAACTGTTAGGAAAATTCCCCTTCAATTGATTTCCTTGTTATGTGATATTTTTTACATCACAATCTTAAACTTCTGTATTCTATTCTCTCGCAGATGGCGAGGACATGTGCTACTCGAGATGATCTGGCACCCGCGACCTCTACTACAGCCGCCAGAGGCCGGGGCCGGGGTAGTGGCCAAGGACGCGCACGTGGTGCAGCCAGTGCACATGCGTAAGCTACCGTCGAGGTACCACCAGCGGAACCAGCTGGAGTCCAGGCACCTGACACGCCTACTGCTACTACCACTCCAGCTCTTCAGGGGACTTTAGCATAGTTCATGAGTATGTACACCACTTTGACTCACGTAGGGTTGCTTCCCGTGCTGCAGCTACATCTCAGGCCGGGAGAGGAGCACAGACTCCCGCCGCCTGCACTCCTGAGCAGTGAGTGTATGTTGAGCAGGTCCTTGAGATTATTCCTATACCAACAGCAGTGACAGCTCAGCCTGAGGACAGGGGAGCTGCTTCCGAGGATGAGCAGTTGAGGCTTGAGAGGTTCAAGAAGTATAAGCCTCCTGTATTCAATGGTCTAGCTTCGGAGGATGATTTGGGATTCCTTGATGAGTGTTACCGCATTCTCCGTACCATGGGTATCTCAAGATCGAGCGGGGCTTCTTGCACTACCTTTCAGCTTCAAGGAGCCTCCTATGAGTGGTGGCACACCTATGAGTTAGACAGTCTAGATGAGGCTCCTTCACTGACTTGGGCTCAGTTTTCGGATCTATTACTAAGAGAGTATGTTCCTCAGAGGCTCAGGGATACATGGCGTGCAGAGTTTGAGCATTTGCGCTAGGGTGCTATGACTATTTCGGAGTATGCAGTCCGTTACACCAGTTTAGCTAGGCATGCACCAGCCTTGGTTGCTACGGTTCGCGAGAGAGATCGCTGGTTTATTGAGGGCCTTATTCCCAGCATTAGATATAGCATGGCTCGTGAGTTGGAGATGGATATTTCTTATCAACAGGTGGTGAGAATTGCTAGGAGGATTGCGGGTATAGATGCTAGGGAAAAAGAGAAGAGGGAGGCCAAGAGATCTCTAGAGTCGAGCCATTATTCTGGTGCCCATACCCCAGCTGTAGGTCATCATGGTAGGGGTTATATGAGTCGCCCTATTCATTCAGCTCTTCCAGCAGCCAGCAGTATTATGCACCACTGGTATCTAACGTGCCTCCTGCACGGGGTGCTTTCAGAGGTCAGTCCAACAGACCTAGCCTGAGCCAGTCACAGCCACCACATCCTCCCAAAGCTTCTTTTGAGTGTGGAAACACACGCCATATGGTGAGGGATCACCCCAGACTTGGGAGGGGTGCACCTCTGCAGACTTCTCAGCCACAACGTGCCCCGCAGAGTTCTCAGGCTATGGTTACAGCTCCAATTACTACCCCACCTACGTAGTCAGCCATAGGTGGAGGTCGGGGAGGTAGAGGTCACCCTCGAGGGGGAGACCAAGCCAGATACTATGCCCTTCCTGCCTGTACCGAGGTTGTTGCTTTCAATTCTGTCATCACAAGTATTATACTGGTTTGCTACAGAGATGCATCGGTTCTATTCGATCCAGGCTATACTTATTCGTATGTTTCTTCTTATTTTGCTCCACATTTGGGTGTATCTCGTGATTCTTTGAGTTCCCCTATTTATGTTTCTACTCATGTGGGAGATTCTCTCGTTGTGGACCACGTTTATCAGTCGTGTTTGGTTGCTCTTAGTGGTTTTGAGACCAGCGCCGATTTATTGTTACTCAGTATGGTTGACTTCGATATTATCTTGGGCATGGACTGGTTGTCGCCCCATTATGTTATTTTTAATTGTCACGCCAAAATCGTAACACTGGCTATGCTAGGTGTACTACATGTTGAGTGGAGGGGTACTTTAGATTACACTCCTAGTAGAGTTATTTCTTTCCATAGAGCTTAATGTATGGTTGAGAAGGGGTGTAACACATATTTAGCTTATGTGAGAGATGTTAGTATTGATACCCCTTCAGTTGATTCCGTTCTAGTAGTACGGAATTTTTCCCGATGTGTTTCTAGCTAATCTTCCAAGAATGCCGCCTAATAGAGATATTGATTTTGGCATTGATCTGTTGCCGGGTACTCAGCCTATTTCTATTCCTTCGTATTGTATGGCTCCTCCTAAGTTGAAGGATCAGTTGCAAGAATTGCTTGATAAGGGTTTTATTCGGCCCAGTGTTTCACCTTGGGGTGCTCCTGTCCTGTTTGTGAAGAAAAAGGATGGTTCTATGCGTATGTGTATTGATTATCGCCAGTTGAACAAGGTTACAGTGAAGAACCATTATCCTTTGCCTCGTATCGATGATCTATTTGACCAGCTTCACGGTGCACGAGTGTTTTCTAAGATTGATTTTCTAAGTGTGTTCTGGCCATATGACTCGTTCATCATTGTCTTTACTGATGATATCCTAGTGTATTACCGGAGTCGGGAAGATCATGAGAAGCACCTGAGGACTGTACTTCAAACTCTGAGAGAGAAGAAGTTATATGCTAAATTCTCGAAGTGTGAGTTTTGGTTGGATTCAGTGGCATTCTTAGGCCACGTGGTATCGAGTGAGGGTATTCAGGTGGATCCGAAGAAGATAGAGGTCGTGCAGAGTTGGCCCAGACCATCCTCAACTACATAGATCCACAGTTTCCTTGGTTTGGCGTGTTACTGCCGTCGTTTTGTGGAGGGGTTTTCATCGATTGCAGCCCCTATGACCAGGTTGACCCATAAGGGTGCTCCATTTTAGTGAACGGAGGAGCGTGAGGCGAGCTTTCAGAATCTCAAGACAGCTTTGACCACAGCCCCAATTTTGATACTGCCTACAGAATCGAGGTCCTATACGGTCTATTGTGATGCCTCGAGGGTTGGCCTCAGTACGGTGTTGATGCAGGACGGTAGGGTGATTGCCTACGTGTCCAGACAGTTGAAGATACATGAGAAGAACTACCCTGTTCAAGACCTTGAGTTAGCTGCCATTACTTATACGGTGTGCCTTGTGAAATTTATACCGACCATCGGAGCTTTCAACACTTGTTCAAGAAAAATGATCTAAATTTGCGCTAGAGGAGGTGGTTAGAGTTTCTAAATGACTATGATATCATTATTTTGTATCACCCGGGCAAGACTAATGTGGTGGCCAATGCTTTGAGTCGTCGGGCAGAGAGTTTGGGGAGTTTGGCTTATTTACCAGCATCAGAGAGGCCTATGGCGATGGATATTCAGGCCTTAGCCTGCCAGTTTGTGAGATTGGATCTTTCGGAGCCCAGTCGGGTTCTAGTTTGCATGGTTTCTCGGTTTTCCTTATTTGATTGTATCAGGGAGCGATAGTATAATGACCCTCATTTGTTTGTCCTCAAGGACAAGGTTCAGCACGGTGATGCTAAGGATATGACTATTGATGATGATGGGGTATTGAGGATGCAGGGTCGGATTTTTTACCCAATGTTGATGGGCTTCGAGAGTTGATTCTAAAGGAGGCCCATAGCTCGCGGTATTCCATTCATCCGGGTGCCGCGAAGATGTATCGGGATTTGAGGCAACATTATTGGTGGAGGCGGATGAAGAAAGATATAGTTGGATTCATAGCCCGGGGTCTCAACTGTCAGCTGGTGAAGTATGAGCACCAGAGACCGGGTGGGTTGCTTCAGCAGATAGAGATTCCGGAGTGGAAGTTGGAGCGGATCACAATGGACTTTGTCGTTGGGCTCCCACGGACTTTGAGGAAGTTTGATACCATTTGGGTGATTGTGGATCGACTGACCAAATCCACTCATTTAATTCCTATTGTACTACTTATTCCTCTGAGGGGTTGGTGGAGATTTATATCCGGGAGATTGTTCGTCTGCATGGTATTCCAGTTTCCATCATTTTAGATAGAGGTATTCAGTTTACATCACGGTTTTGGAGGGCCGTTCAGCATGAGTTCTGTACTCGGGTAGAGTTGAGTATAGCATTTCACCCTCAGATGGACGGACAGTTTGAGCGCACTATTTAGATTCTTGAGGATATGCTCCATGCATGTGTGATTGAATTTGGAGGGTCTTGGGATCAGTTTTTGCCATTGGAGGAGTTTGCTTACAACAATAGTTATCAGTTCGGCATTCAGATGGCACCATATGAGGCTTTATATGGTAGGCGGTGCAGATCTCCGATGGGTTGGTTTGAGCAGGGTGAGGACAGACTATTGGGCACAAACTTGGTTCAATATGCTTTGGAGAAAGTTAAGGTGATTCAGGATAGACTCCATACAGCACAGTCTAGACAGAAGAGTTACGTGGATCGGAAGGTTAGTGATGTCTCCTATATGGTTGGAGAGCGGGTTCTGCTTCGGGTTTCGCCTATGAAAGGCGTCATGAGATTCGGGAAGAAAGGAAAGTTGAGTCCGAGAATTATTGGCCCTTTTGAGATATTGAGGCGTGTTGGGGAGGTTTCTTATGAGCTTGCCTTACCTCCCAGCTTGGCCGGAGTTCACTCAGTATTCCATGTTTCGATGCTCTGGAGGTATCACGAGGATCCGTCACACGTGTTGGATTTCAGTTCAGTCCAGTTGGACAAGGATCTATCTTATGTTGAGGAGCCAATGACAATATTGGACATGCAGATTAGAAAGCTGAGGTCAAAGAACATTACTTCAGTAAAGGTTCAGTGGCGAGGCCAGTCGATCAAGGAGGCAACCTGGGAGACCGAGCAGAATATGCGCAGCCGTTACCCTCATCTTTTCACTACTTCAGGTATGTCTCTATGCTCGTTCGAGGACGAATGAATGTTTAAGTGTAGGAGGATGTGACGACCCGGCCGGTCGTCTTAGGAATTAACACCCTGATCCCCTATTAACTGCTTTCCTCAAGTTTATTTCTGCTAATGTCAATTGTCGGGATGTTCTGTTTTGAATTTTGGTGAGCTTCGGGACACTTAGTCCCTAAATGAGAGCTTAAGTGTTAGAAAGTTGACCATAGTCGTAACAGTGTAAAGATGGCCTCGGAATGGAAATCTGATGGTTCTGTTAACTCCGTTCAGTGATTTTGGTGTTTGGAGCATGTTCGGATTGTGTTTTAGAGGTCCGTAGTAAATTTAGGTTTGAAATGCCGAAAGTTGAATTTTAGAAGTTTCTGGTGCGGTAGTGAGATTTTGATCCGAGGGTCGGAATGGAATTCCGAGAGTTTCAGTAGTTCCGTCATGTCATTTGGGATGTGCGTGCAAAATTTCAGGTTATTCGGAGGTGGTTTGGTTGGGTTTTTGATTGAAAGCGTATTTTAAGAAAATTTTGAGTTCTTAGGCTTAAATCCTTGATTAATCCGAGGTTTCGATGTTATTTTAGGTCTTTTAAGGATTGGTACAAGTTTGAATAAGGTATTAGGTGGTATTGGGGCTTTTGGTTGAGGTCCCGGGGGCCTTGGGGTGATTTCGGATGGTTGACGGGAAGGTTGAAGAAGTGTTGCAGCAGCTATAGCATTGATGCTTCTGGTATTTTTGCATCTGTGGCTTGGGGACCGCAGATGTGGTGCCGCAGAAGCAGCTTGGGTTGATTCTTCAGAAACCGCAGATGCGGTGAGAGGCTCGCAGAAGCGGAACCGCTCCTGCGGTTAAATGATCGCGAATACGGAACCTGGCATTTTAGGATAGTCGCAGATGTGACGTTTTGTCCGCAGAAGTGGGACCGAAGATGCGGTCCCAGGGCCGCAAATGCGATAATCGCTGGGCAGAACATATAAATAGTGCCTTTGCAAAATTGAGCCATTCTTCCACCATTTTCATCCGGGTTTAAAGCTTCTAAGAGGGATTTTTGAGGAAAACAAAGGGGAATCACTTGGAGGTAATGTTTTTGACTTTATAACTCTTTTCCATGTGATTAAAGACCTAATTAGTGGTGAGAAATTTGGGAAAAATGGGTAATTAGGGCATGAGTTTAAAAGGCCTTTAAAGGAGAATTTGAGGGGTCATTTGGACTCCAATTTTAGTGTTCTTGTTATGTATAGACTCATGAAAGTGTGAGGTTTCTGAAAATGTAAATTTCACCCGATTCCGAGATGTGGGCCCGAGGGGTGTTTTGGTCATTTTACATAATTTTGCGTATTAGCTTAGAATTAAATTGTAGAATCAGTTACTTGAAGTGTTATTTACATTATGTAATTGAATTAAATAGATTTGGGTCATTTGGAGTCGAGTTCTCATGGCAAGAGCATGGTTTCAGGTTGACCTTCCCCTTAGGATTGGTATATTTTGTAATTCAAATGCCTTGTACGTGAGGTGACGAGTTCGTACTTGTGCTAATTGTTGGAAATCCGGTTTCTTTAAGTACTTACTAGTATGTTTCCTTTCTGTCTCGACTACCTGCACTATTAAACTTGTTGTTAGCTTAGGAAAGCATGTCTAAGTGACTTAATTGCTTCACTTGATTTAACCGCCTTACTTGAATTCTGTGCAACATGCTAGGCTAAAATTACTTAATGCCTTAATGAATTTTGCTATATCCGTTTATCTTCCTGTTGCTGCTATGTATTTATTTTGGGACTACGGATGAGGGATTTCGGTAGCTCCCCCCTTGTCTGTTTACTTTGGGACTACGGGTTAGATTCCCGGTAGATCCCCCTGCACATTTACTTTGGGACTACGAGTTAGATTTCTGGTAGATCCCCTTGCACAGTAATATGCAACTACGGGAATGCACCCGGTAGATTCCCCCAGTACTAGGTATTTACATTTGGGACTACAGAACGGGATTCCGGTAGATCGCCGTGCAGTATGAGTTAGACTACGGGACTGTATCCCGGGAGATCCTTTGAACATATATATATGACGGACTACGGGATGGTATCCCGGGAGATTCACTGGATATGTAAAGATGGGACTATAGGATGGTATCCTAGGAGATCCCCGATTGTTACTCTTGGTGTTGAGTTGTATTTCCTTTCCATGTTTACCTTGTTCTGTTTAGTTGTTGTTGTTCTGTTCATCCTGTGTTATTTTACTGCTGTACTTATTTATATTGTTCCGTTCTATACTGTTGATCTTTATATTTTATTTAACCTCAGTAGGGCCCTGAACTTCCTCGTCACTACCCAACCGAGGTTAGGCTTCGCACTTACTAAGTACCGTTGTGGTGTACTCATGCCCCTTCTGCGCATGTTTTTCATGTGCAAATCCAGGTACCGCTGATCAGGCCTACTATCGTTAAGGGAGGCGACTGCTTAGAGACTCCGAGGTACATCTACCGTGTCCGCAAACCAAGGAGTCCCTTTCTATTCCTGCCTTTAGTATTTAGCCCTTCTGTACTTTTCTGTTCTTTATTAGAAATTCCGGAGTTAGAGCTATGTAGTATTTTTTTTTCTTAGCTTGTGATTCATGGGTTTTTAGATCTTGGATTTATGTTTGGTATTGAGAGTTAAACATGGTGTATGCTGAGTGGCACATTTAAACACTGTTACCACTTTATTTCTATTTTAAATTGTTTACTTCCGCAAGTTTTAGTTCTTCTTCCGCAAATTAGGCTTACCTAGTCGTAAAGACTAGGTGCCTTCACGATGGTTCACGAAGGGCGAACCGGGGTCGTGACCGGTTATTATACCTCACAGCCTCACGAGACGGACCAAGTCTCAATCCCTCGAGGTATACACCCACATGCCCATCACCTAGCGCGGGTATCACCTCCGAACAGTCGCATGATATCAAATTCTCCGGGTTTATACCCTCAAGGCCAGAGTTAAAACTGTTACTTATCTTAAAAGCGTAAAATCCTTCTCTGGGATGCCCTCGTCTCTGGACTTGGTCTCCAAAAGCTCTGAATCTAACAAAAATTAGAATACTACTATCAACATAGTCTAAAGAATCGAATTTTAAAATAAAAACTTCATAAATATGCCAAAAATCCGAAATCGGCCAAAATTATGCCCTCGGGCTCATGTCTCAAACCCATGCAATAATGATAGAATCAAAACCCTTGTCCTCTCCCGAGTCTAACCATATAAAATTTATTAAAATCGAACTCCGTTTGGTCACTCAAATCCCTACCTAAAACTCTCTTAAACCCTAACTCCCTCAATTTTACTTTGAAATAATCAATCAAACCGCAAAAACAAAGATGAATTCATGAAATATAACTGAAAACGAGTAAAGAACACTTACCCCAATTGCTATGGTGAAAAACGCCTCCAAAATTGTCCAAATACGAGCTCCCCAACTCAAAATATGACCGAATGAACAAATCCTAGTTTTATATAATTTTTGCCAGTTATTCTGCCTCGTTTTTAGTGTCAACCTATTCTAAAACTCATATTTTATGCCTCCAATGGATTCCTTGTAAAATTCTAGTCAAGTTAGGCTTTTGAATCACTCAATTTGATCTTATAATGAATGAGATATATAGGTTTTAATATTTGCAAATAGTGTAGATTTTTAATTACGTCGTCAGTGGCAATTCCGTAATTAATCTGAAAAATTGAGCAACCTCATTCTTAGTAAAATGACCATAAAATTCTCATACAATGTCCAAATTCGACAATTCTTTTTGCTACGGGTCCATAATTACGATACGGATCTAATGCTTCAATTAAAAAAGAAATCGAAACTCATTTGTTCAATATGATATTATTTATGTTTGAAAAAATGACATCGAAACATAAGTAAAACAAGCACAACACAACCCAAAACCTATTCAAACTCACCTAAGGCCCTCGGGACCTCAACCAATAATTCCAACAAGTCATATATCATTACCCGAACTTAGTCGAATTTCCAGAACACCCAAAACCACACCAAAAAACCAAATCAACCTTGAATTCAAGTCTAAGAACTTCTAAACATCCAAATTTTGCCAACGACGCCAAAACCTATCAAACCACGTCCGAGTGACCTCAAATTTTGCGCACACGTCACAAATGACACTACAACGTGCTCCGACTTCTGAAATTCCATTCCGACCCCCGATACATAATTTTCTACGATCGACCAAAATTGCAAAATTTTCATCTTTCGCCAATTCAAGCCTAATTCTGCCACTGAACACCAAATTATATTCATGACACAGTTATAAGTCTTAAATCACCCAACGAAGCTAATCGAATCATAACAATCCAAATCCGAATTCGTTTATTCATAAGTCAACTTACGGTTGACTTTTCTAACTAAGAGACTAAGTGTTCATTTCACTCCAAAACTACTCTGAACCCAAACCTACCAACTCGATACAACTCAACACAGCTGAACAACACATAAATAAGCATAGATGCAGGAAACGAGGCTATAACTCTCAGAACGAAAGACCGGGTCGTTACAATACTGCAGGACATAAATTTAAGAATTTTTAGTCTGAAGTTTTAGCAAATGAACTAAACATCTTTAGCATACTGTAGACTGCTTGATAAAACTTCAGTAAGTGTTGGTATGAAGTTTTATCAAATGAAATAAATAACTTCAGTATCCAATAGCATAAAGTTTTAACTTTAACGTGAAACAACTTCATACTACATTAGCATGAAATTTTAGTTTTAACGTGATGTAGCATGAAGTTTTAGCTTGTATTTGATTAAAACTTCAGACTTCAACATGAAATAACTTTATTCTATATCTTTCAAGCATTAAATTTGAATAAAGAAAACTACATGCTATATCGGTCAAACAACATCATGTAAGTGTGATTAGTAAATGAGCATAAGTGAAAATATCTATAGGCGTTAATTGAATTCAGATTTTGTTTTTTAAGTTTAAAACATAAAAAGCATGACGAATTACGAAAATAATTACAGAAAAATATATCATGAAGATCAATCAGTTTCACAAACTAATTCGAATTCTGAAGATGAATGGCAATACTTACAATGTATTTTGTAATTTTGAATTCGAAATATGAATCTGGTTCAAGTTTCTGATTATTTAATAAAGCTGCTAAGGGGAGAAGAGATCTTCGACCAGGGTTGAAGGAGATCTTTTGAGGAGGGGCGAAGTGATGAAGGAGATCCTTTTCACGAATGAGGTTGCAAATCACGCGATTAATGTGTAATGTAGCTTTTATATCTTTTGGCAGGGGTATAATTGTCATATTATTATGGAGTTTTTGCCAGTTGGCTACCAAATCAATAATTTTTAATAATGGTGTACAAGTTAAAAGGTGACACAAATATAGCGTACGACTGCAAATCCCCCATATAATAATTAGGGGGACCGATGCAGGCGATTTGCAGTCATACCCTATATTTATGACACCTTTTAACCTGTACTCTATTTTAAAAAGCTATTAATTTCGTAGCCAACAAAAAATTGTTAATAATTTGACCATTATACTATAACGACCCGACCGGTCATTTTGAGCTCTAGAGCATCGTTTAGCAGTTTGAGGCCATAAGCAGCTTCACTTAAGGTATTATGACTAGTGCGCACAGTCGGAATTGAATTTCGGGAAGTTCAGAGTTGACTTGGAAAGAGAATTCTCATTTTGGAAGCTTTAAGTTGAAAGAATTGACTAAGGTTGGATTTTTTAGTAAACGCCCTCGAAATCGGGATTCGAAGGTTCCAGCAGGTTCGTATGATGATTTCAGACCTGGGCGTATGTCCGGGCTGGGTTTTGGAAGACCTAGGAATGTTTCGACGCGTATTGTGGAAGTTAGCATTTTTGGAAGAATCTCATAAGTTTGGATTGAAGTGTATTTCAGGGTTATCAATGTCCCTTTGAGATTCCATGTCTGGGAAGAGCTCCGTATGGTAATTCTGGTATTGAGAGCGCAATCAGAAGTGAATTTGGAGGTTCGTAGGTCATTTTAGAGCCATTTGGATAAAGATAGAAATTTGAAGGTTTTTGAGAAGTTTGACCAGAAGTGAACTTTTTGATATCGGGGTCGGAATCCAATTCCAAAAATTGAAGTAGGTCCGTAATGTCAAATAAGACTTGTGTGCAAAATTTGAGGTCAATCGGGCGTGATTTGACAAGTTTCGGCATCAAATGTAGAATTTTGAAATTCTAAAGTTCATCAAGCTTGGATTAGAGGTCGATTCATGATTTTAGCGTTGGTTGATATGATTTGAGGCCTAGACAAGTCTGTAATGTGTTTTGTGACTTGTTGGTATGGTTGTTTAGTGTCCCGAGGGCCTCGGGTGGATTCTGGGTGGTTAACGGATCGAAAATGGAATTCTCGAAAGGGCTAAAGTTGCTGGTTGCTGGTGTAACCACACCTGCGAGACTAGGGCCACAGGTGTGGAGCTGTAGAACTGGGAATGGACGGCCAGGCAGGGACT
Source organism: Nicotiana tabacum (assembly GCF_000715075.1). NCBI lineage: Eukaryota > Viridiplantae > Streptophyta > Magnoliopsida > Solanales > Solanaceae > Nicotiana > Nicotiana tabacum. The sequence goes on along the minus strand of NC_134087.1, from coordinate 109,244,635 downwards.
ACATATGCGATCATTTTGCTGCAGATACAGGACCGCATCTGCGGAGGAGAGGATGCAGAAGCGGAATGGGATGGGAGCCCTGGACCGCAGAAGTGGTGTTTGGTTCGCGCACCTACAAGACCGCAGAAGCGGTAAAGAGACCGTAGGTGTGGAAAGTGCTGGAGGCAGTGGGTTGTTTTAAAGTCGGGATTTTGCCATTTTCTTTCATCTTTCTCTTGGCTTGGGCGATTCTTGGAGGGTTTCAAGAGGGGTTTTCATCATCAACGACAAGGTAAGCTATCCCCACCTATCTTGAGTTAAATACATTGATTATGTACGGATTTGAGCATGAAATTTGGTAGAAATTTGGGATTTTGGAGGGAAGACCTAGAAATGGTATTTTTGGATTATGGCCGCGATTTTGGGTAGGAAATTGAGAGTAAATTATATATTTGAGCTCGTGAGGTTGTGGGTAAACTGTATTTTCGAGAAATTTCGGAATCCGGGCACGTGGGCCCGAGGGCAATTTTGTCAACTTTTCGATCGGGGTTAGGAATTGTTATAAATTTTATTGTAATGAGTAATTGAATATATATTAATGGATTTGCATAATTATTGGCTAGTTTTGGAGCATTGTGCATCGATTAGAGTCTTCGGAAGAGCGTGGAATGCCGGTTATGGATTTTCAAAGCGAGGCGAGTCTCCTTTCTAACCTTGTAAGAGGGAATTGTCCTTATAAGTGAAATATTTGTTATGTGCTCCTATTTGTGGGGGCTACGTACTCACGAGGTGACGCGAGTCCGTACGTAGCTACTATTATGTTTATGTCCGGGTAGTCTAGGACCCAAAAGCTTGCTATACTTGGAATATTTATTATCTTATTGACATTTGAATTGCTTAAATCCTATTGAATTGGTAAATAAATTTTTAAAAGGATTAAAATTCATTTTTCTAAAATCATTAAAAGAGAATTGGCTTTTATTTGGATAAACATTCCCCGATAAATTCTTAATTTGGTTGTTTGAGCATGTACTTCTATGTGTACCTGCATCGCATGTATGATTTGTGAGTAGGGTGATTGTTTATTTAAGCTTGACCACGTCGCACGTATGATTCGTCAGCGGGGTAATAGATGCATCTATGGTTCGCGCCGTTCGACCCTCGATAGTGCACATTTTACATTTATGTTGGATCGGACCGTACAACCTCGGCATGATATGCGCATGCTTATATTGTTTGCCTGATAATTTTTATTGTTGATATTTGCCTTTCCTGGCAAGAGATAAATGGACAAAAATAATGAAAAGTAAATCTTTGGAAACCTTTTATTATTGAGAAGTTGTCTACCTGCTACTTGGCTTTATGAGTTTACAATTGCTTTATAAAATCCATGATCTCCACCCAATTTTTACTATATTATCATTGGACCACTAGTAAGTGTCGAAGTCGGCCTCTCGTCTCTACTTCTTCAAGATTAGACGGGATACTCACTGAGTACACATTATTTTCGTACTCATACTACAGTTGCTATGCATTTTTGTTACACAGGTTTATGTCTAGTGGCTTAGTGGCATTGCGGCATGGTTGGTACGGAGACTTAGGCGAGCTGCATTATTGAGGCGCCCCACAGTCAGCAGAGTCTCCTTCAGAGTATTGTATTATAGTTTCATTTATGTCCACTTGTATTCCGGACAGTCACTGTCTTTTATTTCATTCTCTAGTAAATGCTCATGCACTTGTGACACCGGGTTCTGGGATGATTATGGGGTATCCTGTATTAACTACTTAATATTCATATTTAATTTGAAACGATTATCTTCTACTGGAAAAATTGAAGGAAAATTATAGTTTTCAGAATTATTGAAACGAGAATTTAATTAAGTATTTTGGTTGGTTTGCCTGATAGTAGTGTCCGGTGCCATCACGAACCTTAGTGGAATTTGGGTCGTGACATATACCCCATTCAAAACATATAAAAGATGCATCACACATAAATTAATTTACGGTTCTCCTCCATCACTTCGTCTCTCCTCAGATCGCCTATCGCAAACAAGATTTGAACCAGATTCAAATTCGAAATTCAAAATTACAAAATACATTGTAAGTATTCATATTCATCTTCAGAATTTAAAATAGTTTTTGAAACTGATTGATTTCATGATATATGTTTTCTGATTGATTGAAGTTGTTTGACGGATGAAACACGAACTCTTCACTGATATGCTTAATTTGTATTCTAAATCTATTTCACGTTGAATTCTAACATTCTAATCCGACAAATTCAAATATGCTAAAGTTTTCCACTGCATAATATGCAGAATTTTTTGGTTTATTTGCTAAACAAGCTGAGTTTTTACATATGCTGAAGTATATGTCTTGTTTATTTGCTAAACAAGTTGAAGTTATTTAGTTCATACGTAAAAACTTCAGGAAAATGAGCTGAAACATAGTTGCACTGGGTAAAAATAAAACATAAATAAAAATTTAATATTGAACAAAAACTTCAGCATCCCATGCTGAAGTTTTTTAGTTCATTTTTAAAAACTTCAGCAAAACGAGTTGAAGTTTTTCTCCTACACTGGGTAAAAAATATACATAAATTAAAATTACATATTGCACAAAAACTTCAGCATAAAAGTGCTGAAGTTTTTTAGTTAATCTTTAAAAACATCAGCAGATCAAGCTGAAGTTTTCCTACTACACTGGGTAAAAATAAAATATAAATTAAAATTTTATATTGCACAAAAACTTCAGCATGGGATGCTGAAATTTTAGTTAATCTTTAAAAACTTCAACAAAACGAGCTGATGTTTTCCTCCTGTACTAGGTAAAAAATAAAACATAAATTAAAATTACATATTGCACAAAAACTTCAGCATAATGTGTTGAAGTTTTTTAGTTAATCATTAAAAACTTCAGCAAAACGAGTTGAAGTTTTCCTCCTACACTGGGTAAAAATAAAACATAAATTAAAATTTAATATTGCACGAAACTTCAGCATAGGATGCTGAAGTTTTTTAGTTAATCTTTAAAAACTTCAGCAGGACGAGCTGAAGTTTTCATCCTACACTGGGTAAAAATAAAACATAAATTATAATTTCATATTGAACAAAAACTCCAGAATGGGATGTTGAGGCTTTTTAGTTCATCTTTACAAACTTCAGCAAAACGAGCTGAAATTTTCCTCCTACACTAGGTAAAATTAAAATTACATATAGCACATAAATTAAAATTATATATTGCACAAAAAATCTTTAAAAACTTCAGCAAGTTTTGCTGAAGTTCTTTAAATCATTCTTGAATACTTAAGCAAAACGAGCTAAAGTTTTCCTCCTGCACTATGTATTTTATTGTGATTTTTTGGAAAAACTTCATACAAAAAATGTTTAAGTTTTCCAGAATATGTAAAACATTTTTCATATAATTTTAAGTATGCTGAAGGTTTATTTAGTTCATCTGCTAAAACATGCTTAATATTTTGTCCTGCAATATGTAATTTTCGGATAAGTTTATGTTAATTCCTCTGTTATTTTCTAAGTTTAAAAAGAATTTGTATTAAAAAAAACGCACAAAAACATTAATACAAAAACATCATTTTTCATTAAATAAAATAAAACATAAATTAAAATTTATTGCACAAAAACTTCAGCATAAAATGCTGAAGTTTTTTAGTTCATTCTTGAAAACTTCAGCAAAGGGAGCTGAGGTTTTCCTCCCGCACTATGTATTTTTTATGATTTTTTGGAAAAACATCATACCAAAAATGCTTAATTTTCGGAATAGTTTTAGTTAATTCCTGTTGAAGTTATTTAGTTCATTTTCTCTGTTATTTTTCAAACAGAATATTTCATTAAAAAATAAAAAGATAAATTAAAATTACATATAAAGGAAATAACATAATAACCCTTTAACTAAAAGGATTATCCAAAAAAAAGCCTAATCGTCCATATCGTCATCGTCGTCATCACTGGACGATGGACGAGCGTCTTCATCACCTAGATTATCAAATTTTGCCAGCTTCACAAGCATATCAAGCTTGTTATTGATTTCTTCCAGCTCCCTGTCGTACTTCTTTATCACCTCATCCAGCTTCAACTCAAACGCCTCAATGATGTCTTGCTTAATTTCGTCAATTATTTGCCTGATGACAGCATCCATTTTTCTCCCTTTTGTATTTTATCTGTTAAAATATATGTGTTTGAGTGAATAAACTCACAAGGTATAGCGTACTTATATAGGCGAAAAAAATTTCTGCATGGTATATGAAAAGGCAAAGAGGAATTTTAAACGTTGTCTAATGAAAAACGTGCATGAATGTGATAGGTGTCACGACCCCAAATGCAAGTCATGATGGCGTCTATCACATTACTAGGCAAGCCAACCAATCAATGAATCACAACCCTTTTTCCTTTAACAATAAGCCATTTTCTAACACAGGTTTTAAATACCAAATTTCATTATAAACGCTTAAAGCAACTGAAAATATGCTGAAGTCAAATAACAGGAAACAACACAGCCATATAATCTGGTGTCACAAGTCTAGAGCCTCTAAATATACAAGTCTGGATGTCTAATACATAACAAGTCTAAAATGCTGGAAAAACAAGGATAAGAGAAAGAAAGCAGGGCTACGGACGCCATGCAGCTACCTTTCAGTCTCCGACAAACTCTGACAACGCTGAGAACCCCCAATCTACCGCTCGAGCACCTGTATCTGCATACAAGGTTCAGGGAGTAACGTGAGTATTCCAACTCAGTAAATAACTAAAGTAAATAAGGTCTGAAAGTAATGACGAGCAATTAAAAATCATATAACTTAAGTTTGGATTGAAGTGCATTTCAGGGTTATCAATGTCCGTTTGAGATTTCGAGTATGGGAATAGCTCTATATGGTGATTCTGGCATTAGAAGCGCGATCAGAAGTGAATTCGGAGGTCTGTAGGTCATTTTGGAGCCATTTGGCTAAAGATAGAAATTTGAAGGTTTTTGAGAAGTTTGACCGGAAGTGGACTTTTTTTATATCGGCGTCGGAATACAATTCCGGATGTTGGAGTAGGTCGGTAATGTCAAATACGACTTGTGTGCAAAATTTGAGGTCAATCGTACGTGATTTGATGGATTTCGACATCGAATGTAGAAGTTTGAAATTCTAAAGTTCATTAAGCTTGGATTGGAGGTCGATTCATGATTTTAGCGTTGGTTGATAAGATTTGAGGCATCGAGCAAGTCCGTAATGTGTTTTGGCACTTGTTGGTATGATTGTTTAGGGTCCCGAGGGCCTCAGGTGGATTCCGGGTGGTTAACAGATCGAAAATGGAATTTTGGAAAGGGCTGAAGTTGCTGGTGTAACCGCACCTGCGAGACCAGGGCCGTAGGTGCGGCACTGCAGAAGCGGCGTTCGTGCTATAAAAGCGGAAATGGACGGCTAGGCTGGGACTGCAGATGCGGTCATTTTGCCATAGTTACATGACCGCATCTGCGGAGGAGAGGACACAGAAGCGGAATGGGCTGGGAGCCCAGGAATGCAGACGCGGAGTTTGGTTCGCACCTGCGAGACCGCAAAAGCGGTCAAGAGACCGCAGGTGCGGAAAGTGCTGGAGGTAGTGGGTTGTTTTAAAGTCGGGATTTGGCCATTGTCTTTCATCTTACTCTTGGCTTGGGCGATTCTTGGAGGTTTTCAAGAGGGGGTTTTTATCATCAACGACAAGGTAAGCTATCCCCACCTCTCTTGAGTTAAATACATTGATTATGTACGGATTTGAGCATGGAATTTGGTAGAAATTTGGTGTTTTGGTGGGAAGACCTAGAAATGGTATTTTTGGATTTTGACCACGATTTTGTGTTGGAAATTGAGAGTAAATTATATATTTGAGCTCGTGAGGTTGTGGATAAACTTTATCTTTGAGAAATTTCGGAATTCGGGCACATGGTCCCGAGGGAAATTTGGTCTACATTTCGATCGGGGTTAGGAATTGTTATAAATAGGATTGTAATGAGTAATTTAATATATATTAATTGATTTGCATAAATATTGGCTAGTTTTTAAGCATTTTGCATCGATTCAAGTCTTCGGAAGAGCGTGGAATGTCGGTTATGGATCTTCGGAGCGAGGTGAGTCTCCTTTCTAACCTTGTAAGAGGAAATTGTCCCCATAGGTGAAATATTGGTTATGTGCTCCTATTTTTGGGGGCTACGTACGCACGAGGTGACGAGAGTCCGTGCGTAGCTACTATTATGTTTAAGTTCGGGTGGTCTAGGACCCAAAAACATGCTATACTTGGAATATTTATAATCTTATTGACATTTGAATTGCTTAAATCCTATCGAATTTGTAAATGAATTTCTAAAAGGATTAAATTTCATTTTTTTAAATCATTAAAAGAGAATTGGCTTTTATTTGGATAAATATTCCCCGATAAATTCTTAATTTGGCTATTTGAGCATGTACTTCTATGTGTACATTCATCGCATGTATGATTCGCAAGCAGGGTGATCGTTTATTTAAATTTGATTGCGTCGCACGTATGATTCACGAGCGGGGTAATAGATGCATCTATAGTTCGCGTCATTCGACCCTCGACCGTGCACATTTTACATTTATGTTGGATCGTGTCGTACGACCTCGGCATGATATGCTCATGCTTATATTGTTTTCCTGAGAATTTTTATTGTTGCTACTTGCCTTTCATGGCCAGAGATAAATGGAAAAAGATAATGAAAAATAAATCTTTGGAAACCCTTTTATTATTGAGAAGTTGTCTACCTGCTATTTGGCTTTATGAGTTTACAATTGCTTTATAAAATCCATGATCTCCACCCAATTTTTACTATATTATCGTTGGACCACTAGTAAGTGTCGAAGTCGACCTCTCGTCTCTACTTCTTCGAGATTAGACGGGATACTCACTGGGTACACGTTGTTTTCGTACTCATACTACACTTGTTGTGCATTTTTGTTGCACAGGTTTATGTGTGGCTAGTGGCATGGTTGGTACGGAGACTTAGGCGAGCTACATTATCGAGGCTCCCCGCAGTCAGCAGAGTCTCCTTAAGAGTATTGTATTGTATTTTCATTTTTGTCCACTTGTATTCCGGACAGTCACTGTATTTTATTTCATTCTCTAGTAAATGCTCATGCACTTGTGACACCGGGTTCTGGAATGATTATGGGGTATCTTGCATTAACTGCTTAATATTCATATTTAATTTGAAACGATTATCTTCTACTGGAAAAATTGAAGGAAAATTATAGTTTTCAAAATTATCAAAACGAGAATTTATTTAGGTATTTTGGTTGGCTTGCCTGACAGTGGTGTCCGGTGCCATCACGACCCTTAGTGGAATTTGGGTCGTGACAATGTATCAGAGCACTAGGTTCCCTTAGGTCTCACGAGTCATGAGCGAGTCTAGTAGAGTCTTGCAGATCGGTACGGAGACGTCTGTACTTTTCTTCGAGAGGCTACGGAGCTGTTAGGAGCACTTCCCTTCTTGATTCCTTATCGTGCGGTTTGATTCCTTTGAGGCTTATGCCTTTATTTCTTTCCTATTCGACCTTATGCGATGCAAACCGCTTGCTATAAATCGAGAATTGAAGAATTGTAATGGTACTACCGATGTGGTGCGTGATGTTTCTCCCGGTATAGTTGATTGGGCTACTGCCGTGGCCTTGTGCAAGGATTTTTCTATCATTTCAGCTCGGTAGTTGTGCTTCTAAGCACTTGGAGACTATGCACAGGTTGCTATGATGTTCACGATTGGTTATCGCACTATTGACTTGATGATAGGATACTTGCCTATATGTTAGGGTGGTGAATGATTTGAAAGGAAGTCCACTCAGTTCACGATTCAGAGATCTGATATTTCATTTCCAGCGGAGGAAAAGCAATTGGCCTATCAATGTCCGGATTTAGGGTGATGGAGTAACGAGACTTAGTATTTTCGAGTGTGGTGGAATTTTCATCTACGATGTAAGTCATCGTCCTCGATTGTACGTGTTAAGTTTGCCGGTGTTATGGTCTTCTTCAATTCGCCTTTGGGGTAAGATATTGTGAAATAATATTGGAGAAACAACTTTTAGATATCGCGGGGTGCGGTGGTTCGGGATTGAATCAATGTTTCTAATGTTGATGGCTCGAGAAAGGTGATCTTCGGAAAGGTTTAAAGTTAGTAGCGATTTGTGGGTTCAAGTGCTACGAGGATAGATTTAATTAAAGCAACAACTGAGCAGCAAAGGATGAGGAAGGACATGTGGGGAGTGTCAGGCGGTGGTTAAAATTTCTAGAAGGCCAGGTATAAGAAGCAAAGGTTGAGTGGTCGATTAGAGAGGTGAGTTCTTCCCAAGTGGGAGAGTGGCGGAGTTGCATATAGGCTTTGTGGTATGATGACTACGCACCTTAAGGAGAGTTTGGAACGACTTGGGAATTCTAGAGATTGATGATTGGGGTCTACAGATCCAATTTGAAGTATGAGCTATTATGTGGCAGGAGATTTGATATAACGGAAAGGAGCTACTTGAAATAAAGAAGGATACAATGTAACTTTGTATTGGAATGATGTTACCGCACATTTAATTGATGTCCACAAGGGGTGAATGGACTTGTGCAGCTAGAGAGTGAGCTCGGACTCAGGATGGGTTATTGATGTTGTAGTGATTGTACCCCGTGCAGTTTCGTTGGGAGATGTCGGCATGTAATTTCCATAGGTGGGTTATCTCCTGTGAGCAGGTCAGTGGTCACGTGGTTGGCGAAGTTTCTACGAAGAATTTTACTAGTTATCCACTAAGAGGTCGAATATGTGGATGTTGCTAGAGATTCAGAGTGTTCATGAAATGCTAACGGAAGGATTTCGAGGAATTTGGCGGTTTGATTGCGCAAGATCATGTCAATAAGAGATAAAGGACCTTGGTGGGTTCCAGGGTTGTGTAATAGTAGCTTCAAGCTAAGTGGGAGAGTCTCACCGCCTATGATTGGTTTGCATGGTCGTCTATTTATGAGATTTCTGGTTATTGGTATATTGGTGAGATATTATGACTATGGAAGAGGATCATCAATAGTGGTTTGAGCAAAGAATTTGAGGAATGCATGCTATAATTGGCGTTATTGATTATATTCGGGACCAAGTTAGAGTGGGTGGCTCTCAATAACGATCCTAGTGGATTCAAAGGTTAAAGTGTGGTGCCTAAGGATCTCGAGTCCATAAGTATGGTTAAGAATCGAGCTTTTTGTAGAAGATTATGATAAGAGGCTCGGAATGTTCTATGATAGTTTCGACTTGTAGTGTAGCATTGGGAGGAAAATGAGAAAAAGACTTTGGATTCGTAGAGGAATTATCAAAATGGATGTATCAGTTGAAGATGCGAATGTGCGTGCAAGGAGGGTGTGAAACGGTTCATGGGTTTGGAGACAATGTGGTCTCGTGGAATGGGGTTACTCAAGATGAGTGCGGATTTAGATTGGAGATGTAAGGAATGGAGCTATTATTATCTCTAAGGCAATCAGGATAAATTGGAAAAGATAGATTGGCTAGCCATAGTTGAATTTGTATATTGGTGGAAGTGAACAGTACCTGCAGCGGGACCAAGTTATGCAAGTGATTCGTAACGGTACGTGTGAGGCCGGTCGGCCGCCGTAATTGATGTTATTTAGAAGTATTCTACTATTATGGTCTGTTATGTGTAAGCGGATCCCGGAAGGGCTATGGTGGCTTAGACCACTACTTAGAGATTTGCATATTCTACGGTATGAGAATTCACCTGTGTGTGCTATGGTTCTCTAGAAGTGAGTTAAGTGAAAGGTTTTTGTATGATGAAGTGTTAATCTATTAGTGGTTCCGGAGTTATGACGAAAATCATGTTCTATCGTATATTGGCATGATGGGTGCAGTGAGTGGTACGGAATTTGAATTGCGGATCAAGGCTGCAGTTTGGTATTTGACGAGGATGTCCCGAGCTCGGATGAGCAAGAAGGGGATTTGGATATTTGGAGTATGTTGTTATTGTCTTCAGCGTCACCTAAGATCGGCATCTTGTGTCGGAGGCTTTGCATCTTGGTTACGGATTCTTGATATGGTTTACAACATTAGTGTGACCGGTGGTATGAATGCACAGACTCGTTATCTAGTGCGGAAGGTCGTGGGAGCGTGTCTCACGGGAAGATTGTATAAATGTGACATGTAGTCACTTAATTGATTAAAGATTTAAACCAAGTATGAAGATTGTGGTAATATCACTAATTTGAGAATTTATGCCTGGAGGGCACTTGGTTTATTGGGCTGTGGACTGTGGAGGATTACTCCGGTTATGATGGTTGTTCTTGTGTGTTATGAGAAAAGGGGAATTATTATGGACATTTGAAATGTTATTAGCCTAGTTCAGTGCGATTAGAATCAGCTTAAGGTATGTGGATGGATCTAAATATGAATATGTGCTCTATGTTAGATCAGATGTGTTCATTTCAGCAATGCGCTCCTTATGGAAGAGTAGTCGAGGGTGTTATTTCGTTGTCATCTATTTCACGTAATGATATATTGCGCCGTGTGAGTTGTGAGACAGCTTGGTGAATTTCTTATATGTTGAGGTTCCGTGTAGAGATGACGTTATATGAGCAGAATGCCTCTTGAGATTCAGATTGTATGTCGCACCTCAGTTGTGCTTGAGTTTTGTAGCTTATGGCGCTATATGTCTCCCAGGGATGGTATTATACACTTAGCGTGCTTGAAACTGACATTCGGTATTTTGTGGTAATAAGCAATCTGGCTCGGTGTGTATCTCCTTATGTGAATTTTATGTGTGGATCGGGTGGCACGCCGCCATGGGTATGTTGTTTGGATCGGGTTGCGTGCCGCAACAGTGTGATGTTGAGTACATTTCCCCATATCTGTTTTTATGTGTTTTGTTTCATATTTTTCTAAGGAAATCTCATATTAGCTGTGTGCCCGCGCCGCATGCATGATTCGCGAGCGGGGTGTCTATTTAGTTATGTTAACCGCATTGCATGCATGATTCGCGAGCGGTGTAATTGGATTTCCTTTTCATAGTAGTTTTCCTTTTGTATCGTGTTTGAATTGGTAGCCTATTGGCATATTGTGGCATCATATGAGACTTTTGTCATGTCTCGATGGCTTATTGCCTGAGCAGTTTGTACTGGGTGAGACGAGATCATTGGATTTAGGGTGAGTGCAATCTGATTATATGAAGTATATTAAGGAGCTAAGACCATTATTTGGTTCAGAATGAGGTGGTGGTTCTTGTCAGGAGTATAGACCCAATGATTTGTTGATTCGACAGTTGGTTATGAATTTCTACATATCATTTCCGTCATGGCGGTATTGTAAGAGCTAGATCATGACCTATGCAGGTCATGAGGTGCAATGGGAGCATCAGATTCGTGGAATTTCGAATAATTTGATCAGAGAATGTTATTATGGTCTGGTGAGTAAAGTGGTGCAAGGTGTGAATTCAGCTAAGGTATGCATTCATGTTTTGCTATTGCGTGTAGTTATTGATACGGTGAGCGTATGCTGGAATAGGCATGGCAGAGAATTCCGGATGTTGGAATTGGGCTCTAAGGCTTATTTGCTTAAGTGAAAAAGGATATCTTTAGATTGATCGAGCTAGGGTGACCAACTGAGTTGTGGTAGCACGCGTAGGTGCTCGAGGTGTTAAACAGTGATTTTGGGCAACTCCAGCGCATTTCTCGAGGATGAACGTATGTTTAAGTGGGAGAGAATGTAACAATCCGACCTGTCGTTTTGAGCTCTAGAGCGTCGTTCAGCAGTTTGAGGCCATAAGCAGCTTTACTTCAAGTATTATGACTTGTGCGCATGGTCGGAATTGAATTCCAGGAAGTTCAGAGTTGATTTGGAAAGAGAATTCTCATTTCAGAAGCTTTAAGTTGAAAGAATTGACTAAGGTTGGATTTTTCAGTAAACGACCTCGGAATCGGGATTCGAAGGTTCCAGCAGGTTCATATGATGATTTCGGACCTTGGTGTATCTCCGGACTAGGTTTTGGAAGACCTAGAAATGTTTCGGCGCCTATTGTGGAAGTTAGCATTTTTGAAAAAATCTCTTAAGTTTGGATTGAAGTGCATTTCAGGGTTATCAATGTCCGTTTGAGATTTCGAGTCTGGGAATAGCTCTGTATGGTGATTCTGGCATTGGAAACGCGATCAGAAGTGAATTCGGAGGTCTGTAGGTCATTTTGGAGCCATTTGGCTAAAGATAGAAATTTGAAGGTTTTTGAGAAGTTTGATCGGAAGTGGACTTTTTGATATCGGGGTCGGAATCCAATTCCGGAAGTTGGAGTAGGTCGGTAATATCAAATACGACTTGTGTGCAAAATTTGAGGTAAATTGTATGTGATTTGATGGATTTCAACATCGAATGTAGAAGTTTGAAATTCTAAAGTTCATTAAGCTTGGATTGGAGGTCGATTCATGATTTTAGCGTTGGTTGATAAGATTTGAGGCATCGAGCAACTCCGTAATGTGTTTTGGGACTTGTTGGTATGATTGTTTAGGGTCCCGAGGGCCTCGGGTAGATTCCGGGTGGTTAACAGATCGAAAATGGAATTTTGGAAAGGGCTGAAGTTGATGGTGTAACCGCACTTGCGAGGCTAGGGCTGCAGGTGCGGCGCCGCAGAAGCGGCGTTCATGCTATAGAAGCGGAAATGGACGGCTAGGCTAGGACCGCAGATGCAGTCCTTTTGCTGTAGTTATAGGACCGCATCTGCGGAGGAGAGGACGTAAAAGCGGAATGGGCTGGGAGCCCAGGACCGCAGACGCGGAGTTTGGTTCGCACCTGCAAGACCGCAAAAGCGGTCAAGAGACCGCAGGTGCGGAAAGTGCTGGAGGCAGTGGGTTGTTTTAAAGTCGGGATTTGGCCATTGTCTTTCATCTTTCTCTTGGCTTGGGAGATTTTTGGAGGTTTTCAATAGGGGTTTTTATCATCAACGACAAGGTAAGCTATCCCCACCTATCGTGAGTTAAATGCATTGATTATGTACGGATTTGAGCATGAAATTTGGTAGAAATTTGGTGTTTTGGTAGGAAGACCTAGAAATGGTATTTTTGGATTTTGACCGCGATTTTGTGTTGGAAATTGAGAGTAATTTATATATTTGAGCTCGCGAGGTTGTGGATAAACTTTATCTTCGAGAAATTTCGGAATCCGGTCATATGGGCCGGAGGGCAATTTGGTCAACTTTTCGATCGGGGTTAGGAATTGTTATAAATAGGATTGTAATGAGTAATTTAATATATATTAATGGATTTGCATAATTATTGGCTAGTTTTGGAGCATTGTGCATCGATTCGAGTTTTCGGAAGAGCGTGGAATGCCGGTTATGGATCTTCAGAGCGAGGTGAGTCTCCTTTCTAACCTTGTAAGAGGGAATTGTCCTTATAAGTGAAATATTGGTTATGTGCTCCTATTTGTGGGGGCTACGTACTCACGAGGTGACGCGAGTCCGTACGTAGCTACTATTATGTTTAAGTCTGGGTAGTCTAGGACCCAAAAGCTTGCTATACTTGGAATATTTATAATCTTATTGACATTTGAATTGCTTAAATCCTATTGAATTGGTCAATAAATTTCTAAAAGGATTAAACTTCATTTTTCTTAAATCATTAAAAGAGAATTGGCTTTTATTTGGATAAACATTCCCCGATAAATTCTTAATTTGGTTGTTTGAGCATGTACTTCTATGTGTACCTGCGTCGCATGTATGATTCGTGAGTAGGGTGATTGTTTATTTAAACTTGACCACGTCGCACGTATGATTCGTCAGCGGGGTAATAGATGCATCTATGGTTCGCGCCGTTCGACCCTCGATAGTGCACATTTTACATTTATGTTGGATCGGACCGTACAACCTCGGCATGATATGCGCATGCTTATATTGTTTGCCTGATAATTTTTATTGTTGATATTTGCCTTTCCTAGCAAGAGATAAATGAATAAAAATAATGAAAAGTAAATCTTTGGAAACCTTTTATTATTGAGAAGTTGTCTACCTGCTATTTGGCTTTATGAGTTTACAATTGCTTTATAAAATCCATGAGTTTACAAGTGTCGAAGTTGGCCTCTCGTCTCTACTTCTTCAAGATTAGACGGGATACTCACTGAGTACACAATATTTTCGTACTCATACTACACTTGCTATATATTTTTGTTACACAGGTTTATGTCTAGTGGCTTAGTGGCATGGTTGGTACGGAGACTTAGGCGAGCTGCATTATTGAGGCGCCCCGCAGTCAGCAGAGTCTCCTTCAGAGTATTGTATTATATTTTCATTTCTGTCCACTTGTATTCCGGACAGTCACTGTCTTTTATTTCATTCTCTAATAAATGCTCATGCACTTGTGACACCGTGTTCTGGGATGATTATGGGGTATCTTGTATTAACTGCTTAATATTCATATTTAATTTGAAACGATTATCCTCTACTAGAAAAATTGAAGGAAAATTATAGTTTTCAGAATTATTGAAATGAGAATTTAATTAAGTATTTTGGTTGGCTTGCCTGACAGTGGTATCCGGCGCCATCACGACCCTTAGTGGAATTTGGGTCGTGACATATACCCCTTTCAAAACATATAAAAGATGCATCACACATAAATTAATTTACGGTTCTCCTCCATCACTCCGTCTCTCCTCAGATCGCCTCTCGCAAACAAGATTTGAACCAGATTCAAATTCGAAATTCAAAATTACAAAATACATTGTAAGTATTCAAATTCATCTTCAGAATTGAAAATAGTTTTTAAAACTGATTGATTTCATGATATATGTTTTCTGATTGATTGATTGAAGTTGTTTGACCGATGAAACACGAACTCTTCACTGATATGCTCAATTTGCATTCTAAATCTATTTCATGTTGAATTCTAACATTCTAATCCGAAAAATTCAAATATTCTAAAGTTTTCCACTGCATAATATGCGGAAATTTTTGGTTTATTTGCTAGACAAGCTGAGTTTTTACATATGCTAAAGTATATGTCTTGTTTATTTGCTAAACAAGCTGAAGTTATTTAGTTCATATGTAAAAACTTCAGGAAAACGAGCTGAAACACAATTGCACTGGGTAAAAATAAAACATAAATAAAAATTTAATATTGAACAAAAACTTCAGCATCCCATACTGAAGTTTTTTAGTTCATTTTTAAAAACTTCAGCAAAACGAGTTGAAGTTTTTCTCCTACACTGGGTAAAAAATATACATAAATTAAAATTACATATTGCACAAAAACTTCAGCATAAAAGTGCTGAAGTTTTTTAGTTAATCTTTAAAAATTTCAGCAGAACAAGCTGAAGTTTTCCTCCTACACTGGGTAAAAATAAAACATAAATTTAAATTTTATATTGCACAAAAACTTCAGCATTGGATGTTGAAAGTTTAGTTAATCTTTAAAAACTTCAGCAAAACGAGCTGAAGTTTTCCTCCTATACTAAGTAAAAAATAAAACATAAATTAAAATTATATATTACACAAAAACTTCAGCATAATGTGTTGAAGTTTTTTAGTTAATCATTAAAAACTTCAGCAAAACGAGCTGAAGTTTTCCTCCTACACTGGGTAAAAATAAAACATAAATTAAAATTTAATATTGCACGAAACTTCAGCATAGGATGCTGAAGTTTTTTAGTTAATCTTTAAAAACTTCAGCAGGACGAGCTGAAGTTTTCATCCTACACTGGGTAAAAATAAAACATAAATTATAATTTCATATTGAACAAAAACTCCAGAATGGGATGTTGAGGCTTTTTAGTTCATCTTTACAAACTTCAGCAAAACGAGCTGAAATTTTCCTCCTACACTAGGTAAAATTAAAATTACATATAGCACATAAATTAAAATTATATATTGCACAAAAAATCTTTAAAAACTTCAGCAAGTTTTGCTGAAGTTCTTTAATTCATTCTTGAATACTTAAGCAAAACGAGTTAAAGTTTTCCTCCTGCACTATGTATTTTATTATGATTTTTTGGAAAAACTTCAAACCAAAAAATGTTTAAGTTTTCCAGAATATGTAAAACATTTTTCATATAATTTTTAGTATGCTGAAGTTTTTTTAGTTCATCTGCTAAAACATGCTTAATATTTTCTCCTGCAATATGTAATTTTCGGATAAGTTTATGTTAATTCCTCTGTTATTTTCTAAGTTTAAAAAGAATTTGTATTAAAAAAAACGCACAAAAACATTAATACAAAAACATCATTTTTCATTAAATAAAATAAAACATAAATTAAAATTTATTGCAAAAAAACTTCAGCATAGTTCATTCTTGAAAACTTCAGCAAAGGGAGCTGAGGTTTTCCTCCTGCACTATGTATTTTTTTATGATTTTTTGGAAAAACTTCATACAAAAAATGCTTAATTTTCGGAATAGTTTTAGTTAATTCCTGCTGAAGTTATTTAGTTCATTTCCTCTGTTATTTTTCAAACAGAATATTTCATTAAAAACTAAAAGATAAATTAAAATTACATATAAAGGAAATAACATAATAACCCTTTAACTAAAAGGATTATCCAAAAAAAAGCCTAATCGTCCATATCGTCATCGTCGTCATCACTGGACGATGGGCGAGCGTCTTCATCACCTAGATTATCAAATTTTGCCAGCTTCACAAGCATATCAAGCTTGTTATTGATTTCTTCCAGCTCCCTGTCGTACTTCTTTATCACCTCATCCAGCTTCAACTCAAACGCCTCAATGATGTCTTGCTTAATTTCGTCAATTATTTGCCTAATGACAACATCCATTTTTTCCCCTTTTGTAATTTATCTGTTAAAATATATGTGTTTGAGCGAATAAACTCACAAGGTATAGCGTACTTATATAGGCGAAAAAAACTTCTGCATGGTATATGAAAAGGCAAAGAGGAATTTTAAATGTTGTCTAATGAAAAGCGTGCATGAATGTGAAACTGTCACGACCCCAAATACCAGTCATGATGGCGCCTATCACATTACTAGGCAAGCCAACCAATCAATGAATCACAACCCTTTTTCCTTTAACAATAAGCCATTTTCTAACACAGGTTTTAAATACCAAATTTCATTATAAACGCTTAAAGCAACATAAAATATGCTGAAGTCAAATAACAGGAAACAACACAGCCACATAATCTGGTGTCACGAGTCTAGAGCCTCTAAATATACAAGTCTGACTGTCTAATACATAACAAGTCTAAAATGCTGGAAAAACAAGGATAAGAGAAAGAAAGCAGGGCTACGGACGCCATGCAGCTACCTTTCAGTCTCCGACAAACTCTGACAATGCTGAGAACCCTCACTCTGCCGCTCGGGCACCTGTATCTGCACACAAGGTGTAGGGAGTAACGTGAGTATTCCAACTCAGTAAATAACTAAAGTAAATAAGGTCTGAAAGTAATGACGAGCAATTAAAAATCATATAACTGAACAAAACAACGGATAACAGGTCAACTTCATAGTTTAAAACCAGTTCATCGTAAAATCATTAAATTTCAGTTTAAACACTTGAAATCATATACTTAGCAATTTTTCCAACAGAGGCTTATTTTAAAAGAAGACTGAAATCAGTAAAAATATCTTAACTGGGCCCCGCGGGTAAGGTATCACTCAGAATATGGCCTCTCGGTCAGCCTTTCAGTCACTCGAGACTCAACTCTCGTCACTCAATACTCGCTCTCAGCACTCAGGCTCATTAATATCTCATAGTAACCGATGCGGCGTGCAGCCCGATCCGTAATTTATAGTCGACTACGCTCACTGGGGGTGTACAGACTCCGGAAGGGCTCCTACAGCCCAAACATCACATCACTGCGCCATGCAACCTGATCCAATATCTATATCGCTACAATGTGTAGCCCTATCCAATATATATGCCGTTGCGGCGTACAGCCCGATCCATATAAGTATTGTATAATATCCTCACTATTAGGTTCTCAACCTCTCTCAGTCATTAACCTCACAGCCTCTCGGGTACAACAATAGAACTTAGGGAACTCAGCCCAAACAGTCTTCACAATTAGAAGTGGAGTGATAATACCAGTTTTAAACTTTTAAACACGTAAAACATGATTGAGGATATGCTTTCAACAAATAAAGTAAGGAAAAACAGTAAAAATGCCCCTAAGTGTATCAACAGGTCGGCACAAGGCCCCAAACATGGCATACAATCCATAATACAATATAAATGACTAAAGTACGAAATATCATAAGATCCAAATCAAATACGTGGCTTAATAGTCTCTACGGGACGGACCCAGTCACAATCCCTATCGAGGCACGCCCACACGCTCGCCACCTAGCATGTGCATCACCGCATTTATCAAAACAAGTCAAATACCAAGATTTGTACCCTTAATTCTAGATTTACAATGGTTACTTACCTCAAACCGGTAAAAATACTACTCCACGACACCTTTTCCCCTCGAATCGGCCTCCACTCGTATCGAATCTATCCAAAATCAGAATAACGGTGTCAAAATAAGCTAAAGCATGAAACCCAAGCGAAAACAATCAAATAATACAAAAAATCTCGAAATTGGCCAAAACCCGACCCCCGGGCCCATGTCTCGAAACTCGATAAAAATTGCATCATCGGAATCCTTATCCTCCCACAAGTCTATACATATCAAGAACACTGAAATCGGAGTCCAAATGACCCCTCAAATCCCCATTTAAAGAACTCTTAATCTCAAGCCCTAATCCCCAATTTTTTTCTTCCTTAATCTCCACTAAAACCATGATTAACAAATGGAAAAATAATCTTAAACCCATGTAATTAAGCTGAGGGAACTTACCCAATATATACCTTCTGGCAAGGGATTTTCACATCTGCGACCAATCCACTGCTTCTGCGGTACCACATTTGCGGTCATCCAACCGCTTCTATAGGTTTTCATTAACTCAGCCCCAATCCGCATCTGCGATACATCAACCGCACTTGCGCCATCGCAGGTGCGGTAAATTAACAGCTTCTGCGGTTTCCTGACTCCCCAGCCTAATTCCGCTTTTGTGGTTTCTTTCCCCGCATATGCGAGATCTCACCTGCGGTCCCCAATCCGCAGGTGCGATATACAAGAAACAGAAAATTTCTGCAGCTTCAACAACATCTCAACTCCCCGTCAACCATCCGAAATCACCCCGAGGCTCCCGAGACCTCAACCAAAGGCACAACCATATCCTAATACCTTATTCAAACTAGTACCAATCTTCAAAGCACGTCAAACAACATCAAATCAACCAAAACACATTGGATTCAAGCCAAAATTTTAAAATCTTTCAAATTCCGTTTTTGATTAAAAACCCAACCAAACCACGTCTGAATGACTTAAAATTTTGCACACACATCCCAAATGACACAACGAAACTACTACAACTCTCGGAATTCTATTCTGACCTCTATATCTAAATCTCGCCTACCAACCAGAAATCGCCAAAATATCAACTTCGCTTATTCAAGCCTAAATCTACTCCGAACCTTCTAAACTCATTCCGATCACGTTCCTATGTCATAAATCACCTCCTGAAGCTAACCGAACCATAAGAACTCACATCCGAGCCTTCTAACACATAAGTCAACATCAGGTTGACTTTTCCAACTTAAGCTTTCTTAAAAGAGACTAAGTGTCTCAAACCTTACCAAAATTATTACGGATTCGATCCGACCAACCCGATACCACCTAACACGGATAAACAAAGCATAAAGATGCAAAAATAGGGAAAATAGAGCGGTAACTCATGAGACGACTGGCCGGGTTGTCACATCCTCCCCAACTTAAACAAACATTCGTCCTCGAACGAGTCAATAAACATACTTGAAGCCTTAAACATGTGAGGATGATTGCTCCGCATCTCCCGCTCGATCTCCTAGGTAGCCTCCTGCACTGGCCGACCTCTCCACTTCACTTTCACTCAAGCTATATCCTTTGATCTCAACTTTCGAACCTGTCGACCCAAAATAACTACTGGCTCCACATCATAAGTCAAATCATCATCCAACTGAACCATGCTAAAATCTAAAACATGAGACGGATCCCCAATATACTTCCGGAGCATAGAAACATGAAATACTGGATGCACACTCGACAAGCTGGGTGGCAAACAAGCTCATAAGCCACCTCCCCAATCCTCCGAAGCACCTCAAAAGGCCCAATGAATCGAGGACTCAACTTCCCTTTCTTCCCGAATCTCATAAAACCCTTCATGGGAGAAACCTTCAACAGAACCTTCTCACCAACCATGCAGGACACATCTCGAACCTTCCTGTCAGCATAACTCTTTTGCCTTGACTGTGCTGTACAAAGCCTCTCCTGAATCACCTTCACCTTTATAAGGCAACCTACACCAAGTTTGTCCCTAATAACCTAGCCTCACCAGGCTCGAACCAATCGACTTGAGATCTACACTGCATCCCATACAAAGCCTCATATGGAGCCATCTAAATACTCGACTGGTAGCTGTTGTTGTAAGCAAACTCTGCAAGTGGTAGAAACTGATCCCATAACCCTTCGAAATCAATGACACAAGCACGCAACATGTCCTGCAATATCTGAATAGTGCGCTCGGACTGCCCGTCTGTTTGAGGGTGAAAAGTTGTGCTCAACTCAACCTGAGTACCCAACTCTCATTGCACAGACCTCCAAAACTGCAAAGTAAACTCAGTGCCCCTGTCTGAAATGATGGAAACTGGGACACCACGCAAACGAACAATCTCCCGGATATAGATCTCTACCAACCGCTATGAAGAATAGGTAGTACACATAGGAATGAAGTGCGCGGACTTGGTCAGCCGATCCACAATCACCCAAATAGCATCGAACTTTCTCAAAGTCCGTGGAAGTCCAACAACAAAGTTCATAGTGATCCTCTCCCACTTCCACTCGGGAATATCCATCTGCTGAAGCAAGCCACCCGGCCTCTGATGCTCATATTTCACTTGCTAACAATTGAGACACCGAGCTACAAATCCCACAATGTCTTTCTTCAATCTTCGCCACCAATAGTGCTGCCTCAAATCCTGATACATCTTCACGGCACCTGAATGAATGGAATACCGCGAGCTATGTGCCTCCTACAGAATCAAATCCCGGAGCCCATCCACATTGGGCACACAAATCCAGCCCCGCATCCTCAACACCCCATCATCACCCATGGTCACATCTCTGGCATCATCATGCTGAAATCTCTCCTTTAGGACAAGCAAATGCGGATCATCAAACTGGCACTCTCTGATGTGATCATATAAGGAAGATCGAGAAACCACACAAGCCAATACCAGACTGGGCTCTGAAACATCTAATCTCACAAACCAATTGGCCAAGGCCTGAACATAAACCACAATAGGTCTCTCCCCAACTAGAATATATGCCAAACTCCCCACACTCACCGCCTTTCGGCTCAAAGCATCAGCCACCACATTGGCCTTCTCCGGATAGTAATAGAGTGATATCATAATCCTTAAGCAACTCCAATCACCTCCGCTGCCTCATTGAGATCCTTCTGTCTGAACAAGTGTTGGAGGCTACGATGATCAGTAAACACCATACAAGTAATGCCTCCAAATCTTCAACAGGTGAACTATGGCAGCCAACTCCAAATCATGAACGGGGTAGTTCTTCTCATGGGGCTTTAATTGACGAGAAGCATACACAATAACTCTACCCTTCTGCATCAAAACACAACCAATGCCAACTCTTGAAGCATCACAATACACGGTATATGAACCTGAAGCTAATGGCAAAACTAACACTGGAGCTATGGTCAGAGCTGTCTTGATCTTCTAAAAGCTCTCCCCACACTCGTCCGACCATACAAATGAAGCACCCTTCTGAGTCAACTTGATCAAGGGCGGTGCAATAAATGAGAATCCCTAAACAAAATGGCGATAATAACCCGTCAAACCAAGAAAGCTGCAAATCTCTATGGCTGAGGACGGTCTGGGCCAACTCTGAACCGCCTCTATATTCTTTGGATCAACCTGAATACCCTCGCTGGACACCACGTGCCCTAGGAAAGCCACTAAACTGAGCCAAAACTCACACCTGGAGAAATTTGCATAAAGCTTCACCTCCCTCAATCTCTGCAATACAACTCTCAAATGCTCTGCGTGCTCTTCCTAACTGAGCGAAAACACTAGAATATCATCAATAAAGACTATGACAAACGAATCAAGATAAGGCCGGAACACACTGTTCATCAAATGCATGAATGCCTCTGGGCATTGGTCTGCCCAAAAGACATCTCCAAGAACTCATAATGACCATACCGAGTCCTGAAAGCTGTCTTAAGAATATCCAAGTCCCTGATCTTCAACTGGTGATAACCTGAACGGAGATCAATCTTGGAGAACACTCTCGCTCCCTGAAGATGGTCAAATAAATCATCAATGCGAGGTAAAGGATACTTGTTCTTAACTGTTACCTTGTTCAATTGCCTATAATCAATGCACATCCTCATAGTGCAATCCTTCTTCTTCACAAATAGAACCGGCGCACCCCAAGGCGACACACTAGGCCGAATGAACCCCTTATCAAGGAGCTCTTGAAGAAGTTCTTTTAATTCCTTCAACTTAGCTGGTACCATACGGTACGGTGGAATAGAAATGGACTGAGTGCCTAGCACCAGGTCAATACCAAAATCAATGTCCCTGTCCGGTGGCATGCCCGACAGGTCGGCAGGAAACACATCGGGAAAATCCCTCACAATTGGAACAGAATCAATACTGGAGTCTCAACACTGACATCCCTTACGAAGGCTAGTTACGAAAGACATCCCTTCCCAACCATACGCTGAGCCTTCGAGAATGAGATCACTCTACTGGGAACATAGTCAGTCAAACCTCGCCACTCAATATGTGGCACACCCGGTATAGCCAATGTGAATGTCTTGGCATGACAGTCCAGAATCGCATGACACGGAGATAACTAGTCCATGCCTAAAATGATATCGAAATCCACCATACACAATAATAAAAGATCAACATGGGTCTCCAGATCCCCAATAGTCACCACATACGACCGATACACACCGTATACAATAATAATATCGCCCACTGGAGTAGATACATGAACAGGTAAAACAAGATACTCACGGGGCGTATCCAAATAACAGGCAAAGTATGGTAACACATAAGAAAAGGTAGAACCGGGATCAAATAATACAAAGGCATCTCTATGGCAGACTGAAATAGTACCTGAAATTACGGCATCTGAAGCAGCAACATCTGATCTATCTGGGAGAGCATAGAAACGGGCCTGACCACAACCTGATCGACCTCCCCCTCTAGGGCGACCCCTAGCAGACTGACCTCTACCCCTAGCTGGCTGAGCGGGTGGTGGAGTAACTGGAGCAAACGTTGATGGCTGACCCCTCTAGTGAGACTGACCATCATGAAGACGAGGACACAGCCTCTTCATATGCCCGAACTCTCCACACTCATAACAACTCTCTAGTGCTGGAGATGGGGACTGAAGGTAACTCCTTGCACTGGAGTGACCAGTAGAAGGTCCTAGCATAGAAAAACCCTGCACTGATGGAGAATGGGACGAACTCTAGGCTGGGAGGGCACTGAGCGATGAGTGGCCCTGATGAGAACTGTGAGAACCATGACCCGATGATGCCCCACGATACCCTGGGCAAGCTGAATGAGCCTGTCTGAAGGGACAGCTTTTGCCCTGCTAGATCTGACCCCTCGAAGGAGCACCACTAAAGCTACCAGATCTCCGAGGCCTCTTGGCCTGTCTCTCCTCTCGCTCCTGGCGGCGAACAGACTCAATCTCATGGGTGATGTCAACAACCTCCTCGAAAGTAGCACTTGTCACCCTCTACCTAGTCATGAGAAATCAAAGCTGATATGTGAGACCATCAATAAACCTCATAATCCTCTCTCGATCTGTGGGAACCAACAAAATTGCATGACGGGCTAACTCAGAGAACCGCATCTCATACTACGTCACAGTCATCTCTCCCTAACGCAACTGCTCGAGTTGCTTGTGCAACTCCTCTCGGGGAGACTGTGGCTCATACTTATCTAGGAAGAGAATAGAGAACTGCTGCCAAGTAAGTGGCGCTGCACCAATAGGCCTACGCCTCTCACACGCCTCCTACCAAGTGAAGGCAGCCCCAGAAAACTGAAAGGTGGTAAAAGCTACACCACTAGTCTCTAGGATCCCCGCTATACGAAGCATCCTCTAGCACTTATCCAAGAACCCCTAGGCATCCTCGCCCTCTGCACCGCTGAATGTCGGAGGCTTGAGTCTACCAAACCTCTCTAGTCGACGTTACTCGTCGTCCGGCAAAACTGGTACCACAAACCCCTGAGCTGGTGCAACCGACTAGGCTGGAGGTACGCCCGGTGTCTGGAGTCCCTGCACAACCTGCTCAGGTGTGCAAGCAACGGCAGTCTGGGTGCCTCCCCCTGCTTGAGAATAGCTGCGACCGTAGTAACTGAAACCGCCTGAGCGAAACAGGTACACACTGATAAGATCTGAGCTAAAGCCTCATGAAGGCCTGGAATCACAATGGGCACAGTTGGTGCTTGAGCTGGTGCTGCTGTAGTGTTCACAACTGGGACGTGATCCTGAACTGGGGCAGCTGGTGGATCTGCAGGTGCTACCTTAGCTGCTCTTCCCCTACCATGGCCTCGACCGAGTTCTCAGCCTCTGGTGGCCCCAACTGGTGGAACTGGTGGTCGTCCACCATGCCTGGTAGCTCATGTCCTCACCATCTGTGAGAGAATGGAATAATATAAGTTTAGTGTTCTGATCAACAAGTTTGCACGACAAGAAATCAAGATATTAAAGAATTTTCCTAAAGGTTCTGCAGCCTCTCAAGTATAAATACAGACGTCTCCATACCGATCCACGAGACTCTACTAAACCAGCTCATGACTCACAAGACCTATGTAACCTAGGCTTTTATACCAACATGTCACAACCTCAAATACCAGTCGTGATGGCGCCTATCATATTACTAGGCAATCCAACCAATCGATGAATCATAACCCTTTTTCCTTTAACAATAAGCCATTTTCTAACACAGGTTTTAAATATCAAATTTCATTATAAATGCTTAAAGCAATAGAATATATACGGAAGTCAAATAATAGGAAACTACATAGCCCCAAAATCTGGTGTCATGAGTCTATAGCCTCTAAATGTACAAGTCTGACTGTCTAATACATAACAAGTCTAAAATGTGGGGAAAACAAGGATAAGAGGAAGAAAGCAGGGCTACGGACGCCATGCAGCTACCTTTCAGTCTCCGGCAAACTCTAACAATGTTGAGGACCCTCAATCTGCCGCTCGGGTACCTAGATCTGCACACAAGGTGTAGTGAGTAACGTAAGTACACCAACTCAGTAAGTAACTAAAGTAAATAAGGTATGAAAGTAGTGACGAGCAGTTAAAAATCATATAACTGAAGAAAATAATAGATAACAGGTCAACTTCACAGTTTAAAACCAGTTTCATCGTAAAATCATAAAATTTTAGTTTAAACACTTGAAATCATATACTTAGCAATTTTTCCAAAAGAGGCTTATTTTAAAAGAAGAGTGAAATCGGTAAAAATATCATAACTGGGCCCCTCGGGCAAGGTATCACTCAGAATATGGCCTCTCGAGCAGCCTCTAAGTTACTCGAGACTCAACTCTCATCATTCAATACTCGCTCTCAGCACTCAGGCTCATTAATATCTCATAGTAATAGAAATCATAGTAACCGCTGCGGCGTGCAGCCTGATCTATAATTTATAGTCGACTACGCTCACTAGGGGTATATAGACTCCGGAGGGGCTCCTACAGCCCAAACATCAACTCGTTGCGGCGCGCGGCCCGATCCAATATATATATCGATGCGGCGTGCAACCCGATCCAATATATATGTCGTTGCGGCGTGCAACCCGATCCACATAAGTATTGTATAGTATCCTCACTATTAGGTTCTCAACCTCTGTCTATCATTAAGCTCATAGCCTCCCGGGCACAACAATCGATCTTAGGGAACTCAGCCCAAACGGTCATCACAATTAGAAGTGGAGTGATAAAACCAGTTTTAAACTTTTAAACAGGTAAGACATGACTAAGGATATGCTTTCAACAAATAAAGTTTGGAAAACCAGTAAAAATGCCCCCAAAGGTATCAACAGGTCGGCACAAGGCCCCAAACATGGCATACAACCCATAATACAGTATAAATGACTAAAGTACGAAATATCATAAGATCTAAATCAAATACGCGGCTTAATAGTCACTACGGGATGGACCAAGTCACAATCCCTACCGGGGCACGCCCACACGCTCATCACCTAGCATGTGTGTCACCACATTTATCAAAATAAGTCAAATACTGGGGTTTGTACCCTCAGTTCTTGATTTACAATGGTTACTTACCTCAAACCGGTGAAAATACTACTCCGCGATGCCTTTGCCCCTTGAATCGGCCTTCACTCGTGTCGAATCTATCCAAAATCAGAATCACGACGTCAAAATATGCTAAGGAAACAAAGCCCAAGCGAAAACAATCAAATAATACCAAAAATATCAAAATTTGCCAAAACCCGACCCCCATGCCCATGTCTCAAAACTTGATAAAAATCATATCAACAGAATCCTTATCCTCCCACGAGTCTATACATATCAAGAATACTGAAATCGAAGTCCAAATGACCCCTCAAATCTTCATTTAAAGATCTCTTAATCTCAAGCCCTAATCCCCAATTTTTTTCTTCCTTAATCTCCACTAAAACCATGATTATGCAATGGAAAAATGATCTTAACCCAAGTAATTAAGCTTAGGGAACTTACACAACTGATATCATTTGATTCCTCTTGAAATCCTATGCCTTAGCCTCTTTCCCGTCTTAAAAAATGGAGTATTTTGCAAAAATTCGCGAAGAAAGAAATGTATACCTTCTGGCCAGGGATTTTCGCATATGTGACCACTCCACCGCTTCCGCGGTACCACATTTGCAGCATCCAATGGCTTATGTGGTTTTTCATTAACTCAGCCCCAATCCACATCTGTGATGCATCAGCTGCACCTGTGCCATCGCAGGTGCGGTCCATCAACCGCTTATGTGGTTTCCTGACTCCCCAGTCTAATTCCGCTTATGCGGTTTCTTTCCCCATATCTGCGAGATCGCACCTGCGGTCCCCAATCCGCAGGTGCGGAAATACCTGAAGCAAAAAATTTCTGCAGCTTCAACAGCATCTCAACTCCCCGTCAACCATCCGAAATCACTCCGAGGCCCTCGGGACCTCAATCAAAGGCACAAAATATCCTAATACCTTATTCAAACTAGCACCAATCTTCAAAACACTTCAAACAACATCAAATCAACCAAAACACATCGGATTCAAGCCAAATTTTCTATAATCTTCCAAATTTTGTTTTTGATCAAAAACCCTACCAAACCACGTCCTAATAACCTGACATTTTGCACACACATTCCAAATGACACAATGGAGCTACTACAACTCTCGGAATTCCATTCCAACCTCTATATCAAAATCTTGCCTACCAACCGAAAATCGCCAAAATATCAACTTCGCCAATTCAAGCCTACATCTACTCCGAACCTCTGAAACTCATTCCGATCACGTTCCTAAGTCATAAATCACCTCCCGAAGCTAACTGAACCATCGAAACTCACATCCAAGCCCTCTAACACATAAGTCAATATCTGATTGACTTTTTCAACTTAAGCTTCCTTAAAAGAAACTAAGTATCTCAAACCTTACCAAAATCATTTTGGATTCGATCAGACCAACCCGATACCACCTAACACGAATAAACAAAGCATAAAGAAGCAGAAATGGGGGAAACAGAGCGATAAATCATGAGACGACTGGCCAGGTCATCACAATAGGAATGTAGTTATTACACTAACACATACCCCCAATGCAATATAATTACTACTTTAATTGTGTTTGTTACGTTTACTCCTGTATATTATGTAATTAATGCTAAAACATGCTGAAATTTATTTAATTCATTTGCTAAAACTTCAGCCCAATGTGCTGAAGTTATTTAGTTCATTTATAAAACGTCAGCACTTAATAAGCTGAAGTTTTTGTCCCTGGATTCATTAATTATGTCATACAGCTTTTTTTTAAAAAACTTTAGCCGAATATGCTGAAATTATTTAGTTTATTTCAAAAAACATCAGCACTTAATAAGCTAGTTTTCTATCAAGGATTCATTAATTTTGTCATACATCGTTTTTCAAAAAACTTCAGCAGAAGATGCTGAAGTGATTTAGTTCATTTGTAAAAACTTCAGGACAAACAACCTAAAAGTTTTCCTCCTGCACTATGTAATTTTCTCCTACATGCTGAAGTTAAATTTAGTTTATGCTCAAGTCTTAGTCCTGCATTTATCGCCTTCTTCATGAACCTTTTTTTGAAAACTTCACTATAGATAAGCAGAAAATGTTCTAGTACATTTGCCCAACTTCAGCTTCAATGTGCTTACATTTTTTATGAACTTCATAACTAAATTCTTTTGTTCACTTTCCTAATACTTGCCACTAAACATGTTTCTGCGGGATGAGTTCGATTTGCATCATTATTACTTTCAATGGGAGGTGGACTCTTGATTTCAAATATTTGGATCATGATACAAAACTTGTTCTACTTAATAAGAAAATATCATTCCATACTTTCCTGGAAAAAATTAGTGAAGTTACAAATATTGATTCAAGCGGATATTCACTAAAAGTATGGTTTGATATCAAACTAAATACAAGCAAAGGAATGCTTGTAACTTTAGATGAAAAACTCAGTATCTGTATACATTTGCTTATAACTGATTCAGCCTACAAGAATTTCCATTTTGTCATCGAAAAAATATAACATTCAGAATTTGCAGCATTCAAACAATCTCTTGCATATGCAATATATTCAGAACCTTTTGCTGATTATCAACATGAAGTAGGACAATCACTAATAGAAGTAGACAACGAGCAACAACCTTCTAACATTACAGCTGCTTCAGAATATATAATGTTTCAACAATTACCCACTCCTCCAATAAATTCATACAAGTGTGTCGATGACCAAGAAGAAGGACAACTAATAATGCAAATTGACAACCAACACACAATCCAACAATGTTTTTTGTTACCTTCTGCAATGATAAGCAACAACGAAAATGAAGTAAACATGGAGCTTATACCGATAACATCAGATAGAATTGAAGAAATTGTTGAAACTTCTAGTGCTTCTCAGAAATCAAGAAAAAGAGTGAGGAGAAAGCTGAAAAAATCTCCACCATGTAAAATACTTAGGCACGATGCGTTGCTTGAGGAAGTAAGAGTCGGATTAATTTTTGAGAACAAACAAAACATGACTAAATTTTTCTGCAGCTTGGAGATAAACCAAAAAGTTGAATTCACTGTTGTTAGATCATGTTCAAAGAGATACGAGCTGAAATGCATCATGGAGAAATGTGGTTGGAATGTACGTGCTACGAGAATAAAACATTCCACATTATTCAGGGTGATAAAATATCATAACAACCATGAATGCTCGATTGATGCAAGAAAATCAGATCAAAAGCATGTTACATCAAATTTTATAAGTGATCAAATTATAGAAAATGTTCGAGACAAAAAGATAGAGGTTAAACCAACCTTTGTAGAAAATGAAATGAAAAAGATATCTGTAATTGACATTGGTTATCACAAGGCATGCCGAGCTATTCAAAAAGTTGTTGCTTGTATAAGGGGAAACCGGAAGAGAACTACCAGATTTTTCCTTCACACCTACACATGATAGTGCACAAAAATCCAGGAACGTACACAAGCATAAAAAGAGATGAGCAGGATAGGTAAGTAAAACAATACTAACCATTAGCCTGAAGTTTCAAATGTTCCTATTTGAAAAACTTCACACCTTATGATTTGTTTTTTTTGTGTTTCACTGTACAGATTTGCTTACATGTTCTTTGCTCCTGCGGCATCAATAGCTGGTTGGTCCTACTGTAGACCTGTTATTGCAGTAGATGCAATGTTTTTGAAGTCAAAATATTGTGGTATTCTATTTGTTGTTGTATCAAAGGATGCAAACAATCAAATCTTTTCTCTATCTTTATGTGTAGTAGATTCAGAAAACAATGAGGCATACATTTGGTTCTTCGGGGAAATGAGAAAAGCAATTCAAGTCCATCGTAAACTGGTTTTCTTGTCAGATAGAAACTAATCAATCGCAAATGGGATTAGAAAAGTTTATCCTGAAGCTCACCATGGTATCTGCCTCTATCACTTTGAGAAAAATTTAAAGCAAAGACATGTAAAAGCCACGGTAATAAATATTTTTCAAAGTGCTGCAAGATCATAGAAATGTGAAGATTTTAATTAGTTAATATCCCAACTCAAAAGTGTTGACAAGAAAACATACAGTTACATAATGGAAGAGCCTCCAGAGAGATGGGCTCGATCGTGGTTCCCACGACGATGTTATGATATGCTAACAACAAATATGGTAGAATCAATGAATTCTGTTTTACTAAAAGCAAGAGAGATGCCTATTTTAAGAATGTTAGATTTCATCCAAGAAAAGTTGGGAGAGTGGTTTTACGAACGGAGAAAAAAAGCAAATAAAACTTTTCACCGAGTATCAATATGGGTAGAAGAAGAGATGACTAAGAAGATGGACTTGGATTGCAAAATGTTTGTGAGTATGTTTATTAACTTCAACTTTTTATATCTGTTGTAGTGATTTACTGCTTACATTTAAAAACTTCATACTTTTTATTTTGAAGCAACAATACACTAATATAGTTTATCTTAATTTTTTATTCCTTCTTAGGTGTTCAACCTTCATTCAATGTTGTTTAGAATAAATAGTGAAGGAATCGAATTCGTTGTGGACTTAAAGAAGAGAACTTGTGACTGCTTGAAATTCCAACTTGATGAATTGCCTTGTCCACATGCAATTGCTGCTATTAAGAAGAGATATTTGCAGAAATCTGATTACTGCTCATATTGGTATTCAAAGGCAATATGGTTGAAAACATATGAAGGATATGTGAATATCGTAGGAGATCAAAATTCATGGAATATTCCAAAAAATAAAGAATCTGAGATCACAAAACCTCTCGATGTAAAGACTTTACAAGGAAGAAGACAAAAGAAGAGGCATATCCATGCGACTGAATCGGTACCATTGAAGTCTACCAAATATAGTCGATGCAAACAAGTTGGGCATAATAGAACAACTTGCCTTTCTTCTCCAGCACCTCATCCATATTCCAAGAAACACACTAAAAAATACTCCAACCTTCAATACTCCTTGGTCTGAATTTAGACTTTCATTATTGTATGAAATATTTGAAATGTGATTTTTTTCATAGAAATAAAAAAAAACTCTTGGACTATTTTATATACTATTAAAGTATAAATCACTCATTTTTGTTGCGCAGGCTTACAGGTTTGGTTGCATTTTAAAAATGTACGCAATGACTTCAGCGAGAAAAAACTTCAAGTTACAGTATGTGAAATAAATATCCTTAACAAACATACACACACATACACACACACACACACACACATACACGTACAACACACAAAAGAAATGCATGTACAAACAAAAACTTCAGCATCTCTAGGCTGAAGTTATAGAAAATGTACTTAATAACTTCAGCATATTCTCTAATGAATATGCTGAAGTAAATAAAAAAGCACAGCATAAAAATATGAAAAAGGATTACGAAAACTAAACATAAAACCAACTAATAGGATTAACTCAGTACTGACTAGAAGTACAAATCAAATACCAACGATAACAAGGATAATGCAACAAAAAGCTAAGAAGAAAGAGGATACACACACACACACACACACATACACGTACAACACACAAAAGAAATGCATGTACAAACAAAAACTTCAGCATCTCTAGGCTGAAGTTATAGAAAATGTACTTAATAACTTCAGCATATTCTCTAATGAATACGCTGAAGTAAACAAAAAAGCACAACATTAAAACATAAAAAAAGGATTAAAAAAAACTAAGCATCATTACCATCATCAAAATAGTACTCCTCAATTTCTTGAAATATCTCATCATCATCAGTATCGGAGATAACTATAGGATACTCCGGCAAAAGACCATAGAGTCCAACGAGATCAATCTTCAACTTGTTGAATTCATCACGCAACTGACTTTGTTCAACTATTACTCTGTCCATAAGAGAAAGAAGAGTCTTCAGGTTGTTTTGCAGCTTGGCATAGTCGTCCCCGATGGGAAATTTAAAACTATCAAACTGATGCACGACCTTGTCAAACAAGGTTGAATAACCTCCACAACTACATTCAAGGTTAAGCCTGTTCTGGAATGATTCGTTGGCAAAAACTGTGGTCTGATTCTCTCCCAATCAACCTTTATTTGATTCCACAAATGCATAAGATTAGACATCGGTACGTTATTGTACCACTCACACTTCAAACTCTCCCACTTCTGCATAATTTCATCCATTGTAGGGTTCCTACTTCTGCTTGCACCAGACATTCTTTCTTTACCAAAAGCTAAAAGGCTAAGGATGAATATAAATTTAAAGAAATATGATGGAAGACTATGAATGACTATGAAATTTTCAAATGACTTTTACCAAAGCGTGCACCTAATCAATTTAACATCTATAAATGTAAAAGTAACTTTTCAGGTGTTTTTACTATTTTACGTTCAGAGAAATTGAATGAAACAAGATAAGTAGGTGGTAAAACAAGTAGTTGGTAAATGCAAAAAGAAATATAACTTCAGCCCTAATCAGCCCACAGTTTTCTATAGTAAAAAAATAACTTCAGCCTGAAAAATTTTCACATAATCAATGTAAGTGCAAAAAGTAATTTTTCGGGTCATTTACTATATGGTCAAACTAATTTAAATGAAATATGAAGTAGATGATAAAAGACTAAAAGTAGCTAGTAAATGCAAAAAAGATAAGTATCAAGTTAAAAAAATACCAAAACATGTTGAAGTTTTTGTCATGAGCTTTTTCAAAAACTTCAGGAGAAACTGCTGAAGTTATTCTGATGTTTTTTGTCGTTGATTCAATAGTTTTGTCGTAAAAGCTTTTTCAAAAAATATAAGCAGAAGGTGCTAAAATTATTTAGTTGATTTCTAAAAACTTCAGCACTTAATAAGTTGAAGTTTTTGTCCTGGATTCAATAGTTTTGTCGTAAAGCTTTTCCAAAAAACTTCAGCAGAAGATGTTTTAATCCAGGACAATTCAATTAACTATGTTTTAATAAGAAAAGACAATTCAATTTGAAAGCAATATTAACATTACTTAATCTGTAAATGCCTAATAAAATACTACAAAATTGAGCTGAAAGAAACTACTAATTGTCAATTCATCTTAGGATCATACTCGTAGTTTCGTACAGTTCATCATGTTGTTCCAAGGTACGATTTATAAGGAAAAGCACTTGTTTAATGTCACGACCATAAAACCAACCCGGTCGTGATGGCGCCTATCATGAAACTAGGCCAGCTGACACAATTCCTGAATTTAACAATTATTCAATAAAATTCATTTTTAAGCATTTAATTAATCAAACATCTCGTAATTTAAGTCTAAATGAATAGTGCAGAATAAATACACAAGTCCGACATCGGGGTGTCACAAGTTACGAGCATCTACTAAGGTCTGAATACAACGAAGAGTCTAAAGATATCCTAAATACAATATAAGGAAGACAAGAGGGAGAAAAAGAAGTGTTGCGAACGTCGGGAAGCTACCGTGCTAACTCCGATGACTCTGCCACTAAGCAATCAACACCCGCTACCATGTTCAGAATTTTCTGAATCTGCACACAAGGTGTGGGGAGTAAAGTGAGTACGCCAACTCAGTAAGTAATAAAAGTAAATGAAAGCCGAGCAGTAAGAAAACACGTAAGACGCGTTATAACGCTACAACAAATGCAGTACATTTCCAAAATAATACAGAAATTATTGACTTCGTAAATCAAGATCAATTTCAGTAAAACCTTTTAAAACAACTTTCAATAGTTTCAAACGAGTGATAAAACACTGAGTAAAAATAACAGACGTAAACAGCCCCTCGGGCAAAACATGTACCATAAACCGCCCCTCCGGCATAATATCAACAGAACCAGCCCCTAGAAAGGACATAACCAATACACCATCCACCGAGCTATGCTCAAAATCAACAACCACGCGTAATTTAACGTCTAGTACCAAAAGCAAATCATCATAACCCCGGCGAAGCAATGACATAACGCCACACAAACCCGAAAGGACATAACCAATACATCATCCACCGAGCAATACCCAATACTCTTCCCGCTCGAATTCCACTATGAGACCCCAATAGGGCCGCACCATATGTGCCTATAACCAACAAATCATAACGTCTCGCAACACGGAAAGGTAACTCATAGATCACCTCAAAATATGAATAAGCTCAATGGCAATAAAATCGACACATCCTTCAACAATGGCAACTCGGAGTCAACATAGCCGACTCAATGCAGAACACACATCCATATTGGTCTACCAATAAAACCCCTATCAAGAAGTTCCTGAAGCTGCTCCTTTAACTCCTTTAACTCTGCCGGTGTCATACGTTACGGTGCCCAGCACCAAATCAATACCGAAATCAACAACCTTGTCCGGCGACATGCCCGATAGTAGGAAACACATCCGAAAAGTCCCTCACCACTAGAAATTGAATCAATGGTAGGAGCCTCTACACAGACATCCCTCACGAAGGCCAAATAAGAAAGACAACCCTTCCCAACCATCCGCTGGGTCTTCAAAAATGAAATCACCCTACTGGGAACATAATCCGTCAAACATCGCCACTCAAATCTGTGGTATCCCTGGCATAGCCAACGTTGTCGTCTTAGCACGACAGTCTAGAATAACACAACACGGAGACAACCAGTCCATACCCAACATCATATCAAAATCTAGCATACTAAGCAACAAAGAATCCACTCGGGTCTCCAATCCCCCCAATAGTCACCACCCAAGGCTGATACACGCGGTCCACAACCATAGCATAACCAGTTTATGAGAACTCCCAGTCTCCAAATCCATATAGCACACGAATCACCATATCTGCTCCCAACTCCATCGTCTGAATATATAACACACCTCTAATACCCAATCGCCCCATGAGGGGTACTTCTATAATTCTTCTGTGCCACCAAGCAAACTCGAATATCAGCAATCGATCAAACAAGAGAGTGTCGCAATACCAAAGAAGTATCATTAACTTAATCACATTGCCCTTTCTGAAATGTATACCCTCATCAAGCCACACCAATTAGTAATATCATTTGCCTAATCATCTGAAACTGCACGTGCTGCATAAGAACTTGTGTCCTTCCTTCCATAACTGATCTGTGACTTTACATATGCAAATCTCAATCTTACATAACACACCGCATATACTATGCCATCATATGAAAAATACGATAACTTCATAATCCACTCTGAGTCACAAGCAACTACCCACGCAATTAGCCAAGAACTTTCCATTTGATTTCATTCGGAGAAAATCACTATACATCACATGCTCCTCATGCCAGTAGAAAATATACATCTCAAATTGTGGTAAAAACCATCGAGAACTCTCCAAAACCCATTTGCACATAGACAAACCATCATAACCGAATCTCTTAACCCAACCAAACCACGCAGGCCACCAAAACCCAAGGGTACTTCCACAAAACACCTGTAGAAACTCACTACCTCATAAGGACCAAAAGAGTCAATCGCATCCATTACCATGTCGATCAAACCTACTACCAAGCTGTCCTATTTATCCTAGTTCCTTCTGAATTACCTTCAAATTGATACTTCTCCTTGCCATAATACCACAGTCCTCAACCAAGACTCACCACACGAGACCCTAGCATAAACCACACCGCCCTAAGGCTCATAAGCCGTTGAATGCTCTCTTAATCACCCCAAAAGTATCACAACCGAGATACCCACTCTGAATAGACCTTCTGCGAATCTAAAGTCATTACATTCGCCTTCCTGGCTCAAATCTTGAATTCATTTGAACCATTCTCGAGAGTCTTCCACTCTGCTCAAATCTCAATTAGACTGACCAAACAGACCGAACGACCGGTGCCCCATTAATACTCCAACACACAAGGAAGTAACTCCACGTTAATGCAACTAAATTTATTCCTGCTCCATACACATTACATCCTTCACTAATAACAACTCAAATCATTCCGTGATTCTCATATAGTCATAAAGTTTACCCAGAATTTCCTTTACTCAAGTCATCCTCAATCTCACCCTCTACAGAACATAACTCATTCGCAAGTATACCTTAAATCGAAATCAATACAACACATAGTCGTGAAATCAACTTATTTATTGCAGACTCCCCCCACTTGGCTTTAAGCCACATATCAAAACACACCAAAAACTCACAATGCCTATACTCTATCACTGCCACAGCACTATAGTGAGATTCAACTAAATCCCTCATAAGCTCATGCAACACATAATATCTCCTATTTCAAATCATTTGCGAACCTCACATTCACCCTCGTAACGGTCAAGAAAACTCTTCTGCGCAATCCAAGCTCAAGCTGCAGCACATATAATTCACTGATAAAAGAGAACTTCTAACAAACCACATAAGGATCACACAAACTGCAGAACACTCTGTAGGAGATAACCCACCTGCTTTGCCTTAAACTAATATCTCTTTATACAGTTCCACCATCATAAACATTACGCAGTCACTTAATCTTCCTGAGTCTGAACTCATATCACAACGTGAAATCTACTTCACTTCCCAACTAGGCAACATGAAAAGATCCTTCAACACACCCACAACTCGGGGCTATACATCAAATCACGATGGAAATCAAGCACCAGATAGTTCTTGCTACCCCCAAGTAGGCCCTTCTCGTCTCATTCAATTCATATGAACATATCTCTCAGTCTACACTTCCCTGAATAGGGACACTATCAAATATATAAATCCAGAAACATGCGCTCACGCAATCAATAGCTCAGGGCTCAAGCTACTGGAAGGCCCGACCTCAAGTCCTCCAGACTGGCCCAATAGTAACATACAGAGGTCACATCTCGCCCCTCGATCAAGAAATCACAAGTCGTGTCGATACCGAGCACTTATGCACGCATACAAATGCGTGAAAGGAATTCAAATAGTTGCACTTCAAGCTGAATCAATGACGCACAATAAGAATTCAAGAATGTGGAATTTCCTAAATTTTCTGCAGCCTCCCGGGGATAAATACAGATGTCTCTGTACCGATCCACAAAACTCTACTAAACCTGCTCATGGCTTGTGAGACTTATGTAACTTAGGCTCTGATACCAACTTGTCACGACCCTAAATCCGACCCGGTCGTCATGACGTCTATCGTGAAACTAGGCCAGCTAACACAATTCCCGAATTTAACCATTATTCAATAAAAGTCATTTTTAAGCCTTTAATTAATCAAACATCTCATAATGTAAGTCTAAATGAATAGTGCGGAATAAATATACAAGCCCGACATTGAGGTGTCAAGTCACAAGCATCTACAAAAGTCTGAATACAATGAAGAGTCTAAAATTATCATAAATACAATATAAGGAAGACAAAAGGGAGAAAAGTAGTGTTGTGAATGTCAGGCAGCTACCTTGCTAACTCCGATGACTCTGCCACTGAGCAATCAACACTCACTACCGGGTTCAGAATTTCCTGAATCTGTACACAAGGTGCAAGTAGTAATGTGAGCACACCAACTCAGTAAGTAATAAAAGTAAATGAAAGTTGAGCAGTAAGAAAACACGTAAGCCACGTCATAACGCTACATCAAATGCAGTACATTTTCAAAATAGTACAGAAATCATTTACTTCGTAAATCAAGCTCAATTTCAGTAAAACCTTTTTAAACAACTTTCAATAGTATCAAACGGGTGATAAAACAGTGAGTAAAAATGATAGAAATGTAAACAGCCTATCGGGCAAAAGGTGTACCATAAATCGCCCCTCGGGCATAGTATCAACAGAACCAGCCCCTCGGACTACCTTACAATCACTCGTATTCAGCCCCTCGGACATAACATGAATCAAGAACCGCCTCTCGGGCATAACATGGATCAAAAACAGCCCCTTGAGCAACAATATGAAACAACAATAGCCCATTGGGCTACATCATATCACTCACACAGGGTACCCGTGCTCGCAGGGGAAGTACAGACTCCTGGAAGGGCTCCTTACAGCCTAAGCACAATAACAAGCCATCTCGTGGCATAATCAAACAGGCACTCGGCCTCATAACAACAAGCTACCTCGAGGAATAAATCTATCAGGCCCTCGGCCTCACAATATCATGAATCAATAACAACCTAGTTCGGCGTGCAGCCCAATCCCATAACATCCTCACAACATAGGCCCTCGGCCTCGCTCAGTCAGAAACCTCTCAAGCCACTCGGGCAATAGTAACACATGATGCTCAGCTCAAAATATCATTTAAAATATCAAAACTAGTAAATATGGCTGAGTTATAAAAACAATAGAATACAGCATGACTGAGTACAAATATGAAGTCAAAACAGTGAGGAATAGTAGTAAAAATCCCCTAAGGGTCCAAAACAGTTAGCACGAAGCCCAAATATGGCATTAAGCCCACAACATGGTAATAATTTCCAAAACACAATGATATCAAACAGTTTTCAATCGAATACGCATCTTAACAGTCATATGGGACGGACTAAGTCACAATCCCCTACGGTGCACGACCCCACGCTCGTCATCTAGTGTGTGCGTCACCTCAAAATAGTACAACAATGTGAAATTAGGGGTTTCATACCCTTAGGACAAACATTTACAATCATTACTTACCTCAAACCAGTCCAAACTCTAGCCTGTGATGCCTTTGCCTCTCGAATCGGCCTCCAAATGCTCTAAATTTAACAAAAATTAGTATATTATCATCAATATATGCTAAAGGAACAAGGACCAAGCGAAAATAATCAAATTAGCTCTAGAATCCCAAAATTGCTCAAACCCGGCCCCCGAGCCCACATCTCGGAATCCGACCAAAGTCTCAAAATGCGACAACCCATTTAATTATGAGACAATCCATACTAGTTTCACTTAATTTCGACTCCGAATCGGCTTTCAAATCCTAAAAATACATTTTATGAAGTTCCACAATTTTCCCAAATTTACATCCGAAATCTCTACTCAAATGATGAATCCAACGTTATAATCATGTATTTTAGCCAAAATTAAGTTAAAATCACTTACCCCGATGGTTTTCTTAAAAATCCCTCGAAAAAATGCCAAAGCTCGAGCTCTCTAGGTCAAAAAATGAAATAAAATCCCAAATCTCATATTTATAGAGCACCTTTCGGATCCCCATCACCGCTGACCGCAGTAAATCCACCGCTACAGCGGAAAATGTTGACTGCAGTGACATGCTTTAGTATTTTGGCCATAACTTTCTCTACATATGTCCAAATTGTGATTTATTTAGCATTCTGAAAACTAGACACAAAGGCTACAACTTTTGTTTTTGAATCATCTCAAAATTCCTTGTAGATCAAAAGATATAGGCTTCCGAATTCACACCAGTGAACCTGCAGATTCTTCCTTACCGCGGACCATTTTCCGCCTCAGCGGTAATCCCACTGCCCCCAGCGGTAAAACCACTGCTCCCAGCGGTAAAGCATCCGCCCCAGTTATAAATTTAAGCACCATAACCAATGCTTAAGTTCCGGTCATGTCCGGACTCGTTCAAAACTCAACCGCAACACACCCGAGGCCCTCGGGACCTCAACCCAAACATACCAACACCTCCCATAACATCATTAAAATTTATTCGAGCCTTCGAATCACTCAATACAACACCAAAACACCAAATTAACTTCGGATTCAAGCTTAAGAACTTAGGATCTTTAAAATTCCACAAACGATGCCGAAACCTATCAATTCAACTCCGAATGACCTGAAATTTTGCACAAACACATCACAAATGACACTACGGACCTACTCCAATTTTTGGAATTCCATTCCGACTCCGATATCAAATTTTCCACTGCCGACCGAAAATCGCCGAATTCCAATTTCGCCAATTGAAGCATAAATCTACCACGGGCCTCCAAATTACGTTTCGAACACGATCTTGAGTCCCAAATCACCCAACGGAGCTAATCCAATCATAAAAATTCAAATCCAAGATTGAATACTAAAAGTCAAGGACTTGGTCAAATCTCTCAAATTTAAAGCTTCAAGCTGAGAATCATTCTTCCATACTTGTTCCGATTAACCTGAAAACCAAAACCGACGATTTACATAAGTCATAATATATTATACGAGGCTAGTCATGCCCAAGAACTGGCGAGCAAAGTGCAAAAGCTCAAAATGATCGGTCGGGTCGTTACATCCTCCCCCACTTAAACATGCATTCGTCCTCGAACGTGCCCAGAGTTGTTCTGAAAACCATCAAATCGTAGAGTAACCTTACTATGCACATACCCGGGGGGGATCCCATGTCACTCTATCTCATGTAGGTCTGATAACATAATGTAACTGAAATTTCACAATCCAACCTAGCCCATCAACCTTAGAACCGCATTTCCA
This sequence comes from Nicotiana tabacum, assembly GCF_000715075.1. NCBI lineage: Eukaryota > Viridiplantae > Streptophyta > Magnoliopsida > Solanales > Solanaceae > Nicotiana > Nicotiana tabacum. Next base: position 109,204,062 of record NC_134087.1, on the reverse strand, counting down.
CTTCTGAAATCATCTATAAGATCAAAATCTCACATCTATACTCTGAATAAGCCCGAACAAGCTATAACAAGCCATACTTGCAATCTCATATGCAATTACACGATATACCACATAGCTCAAACTCTCGTAGCAATAACTTCTGATCACAGCAGTTGCTCAGAACAACCAAATATCGATAATAAGCCTCTTATCAAATAAAGCCTCATTTTAACATTTTTGTGTACTGGCCATGATAAATGAAACACGTAGAAAGTAATAACCATTCCTCAGATCAACCATTCGTGAAGCCACTTCTCCTTTGTCAAGGACCATAGCAAATTTCTAAGCCGAACATGGATATTATCCTTCCAACACGCTGAAACCGAATCCATTTGTATTCATTAGAGATCCCAACGATCTCATCTAATCCAACACAACTACTCTGGTGACATGACACATCAATACAATCTAAATCCAGAACTCATGCAATCCGCGCACCAATAAGCAACAATCCGAACATACTCAAATCATGAAAAATGACTCAAATGAGAGAGCTATACCGCAAGCTCACCAGTACCACCACATACAATGTTGAGAACCCATCATACATTGTAGAAATAGAATACACGAATCTAACCTGAAGGGTCATACCTCTACATAACTTCACTGCAATGCGTGACCCTATCCAAACACTAGTCCACATGAAACACCTCAAGTCGTTATGCTCAAAATCAACAACCGTGAACAATTTGACGTTTAGTACCAAAAGCAAATCATCATAACCCCGGCGAAGCAATGACATAACACCACACAAACCCGAAATGACATAACCAATACACCATCCACCAAGCAATACCCAATACTCTTCCCGCACGAATTCCACTATGAGACCCCAATTGGACAACACCATATGTGCCTATAACCAACAAATCATAATGCCTCACAACACATAAAGGTAACTCATAGATCACCCCAAAACACAAATAAGCTCAATGGCAATCGAATCGACACATCCTTCAATAATGGCAACTCGGAGTCAACACAACCGACTCGATGCAGAACACACATCCATATTGGTCTACCAATAAACCCCTTATCAAGAAGTTCCTGAAGCTACTCCTTTAACTCCGCCGGTGCCATACGATATGGTGCCCGGTACCAAATCAATATCGAAATTAACAACCCTATCCGGCGACATGCCCGTTAGCAGGAAACACATCCGGAAAGTCCCTCACCACCAGAACTGAATCAATGGTAGGATCCTCTGCACAGACATCCCTCACGAAGGCCATATAAGAAAGACAACCCTTCCCAACCATCCGCTGGGTGTTCAAAAATGAAATCCCCTACTGGGAACATAATCCGTTGAACCTTGCCACTCAAATTAGTGGCATCCCTGGTATAGCCAACATCGCCGTCTTAGCACGATATTCCAGAATAACATGACACGGAGACAACCAGTCCATACCCAACATCAAAATCTAACATACTAAGCAACAAAGAATCCACTCGGGTCTAAAAAAACCCCAATAGTCACCACCTACGATAGATACACGCGGTCCACAACAATGTCATACCCTATTTATGAGAACTCCCAGTCTCCAAATCCATATAGCACATGAATCACCATATCCGATCCCAACTCCACTTTCTGAATATATAACATACCTCTAATACCCAATCGTCTCACGAGGGGTACTCCTATAATTCTTATGTGCCACTAAGCAAACTCGAATATCAGCAGTCGATCAAACAAGAGTGTGCCCCAATACTAAAGAAGTATCATTAACTTAATCACGTTGCCCTTTATGAAATGTATACCCTTATCAAGCCACACCAATTAGTAATATCATTTGCCTAATCATCTGAAATAGCCCGTGTTGCATAAGAACTTATGCCCTTCCTTCCAGAACTGATCAGTGACCTTACACATGCAAATTTCAATCCTACAGAACACACTGCATATACTATGCCATCATACGAAAAATACGAGAACTTCGTAATCCACTCCGAGTCACAAGCAACTACTCCACTCAATTAGCCAAGAACTTTCCATTTGATTTCACCCGGAGAGAATCACAATACATCACATGCTCCTCATGCCAGTAGAAAATATACATCTAAAATTGTGGTAGAAACCATCGAGAACTCTCCGAAACCCATTTCCACATAGCCAAACCATAAGAACTGTATCTCTCTAACACAACCAAACCATGAAGGCCACCAAAACCCAAGAGTACTACCACAAAACACATATAGGAGCTCACTAACTTATAAAGACCAAAAGAGCCAATCACATCCATTACCGTGCTGATCCAACCTCCTACCAGGCTATCCTATTTATCCTAGTTCCTTCTGAATTACCTACAAATTGATACTTCTCCTTGTCGTAATACCACAGTCCTCAACCAAGACTCACCACACGAGACCCTAGCATAAACCACACTGCCCTAAGGCTCATAATTCGTTGAGTGCTCTCTTAATCATGCCCAAAAGTACCACAACCGAGATACCAACTCTTAAGAGACCTTCTACGAATCTAAAGCCATTACCTTCGCCTTCCATGTACTGATATGTAGAATCCGTAGTGAAATAGAAACGCCACAAGTCCTGACATCCTCCAATATGAATCTCAGTTTCTAGCCAAATACACATCCTAAAGATTCCCAATTGCCACGCTCAAATCTTGAATTCATTTGAACCATTCTCGAGAGTCTTCCACTCTACTCAAATCTCAATTAGACTGACCAAATGGACTGAACGACCGGTGCCCTATTAGCACTCCAACACACAAGGAAGTAACTCCACCTTACTACAACCAAATATATTCCTACTCCATACATATTACATCTTTCACCAATAACAACTCAAATCATTCCGTGATTCTTATATAGTCATAAAGTTTACCCAGAATTTGCTTTACTCAAGTCATCCTCGATCTCTCCCTCTACAGAACATAACTGATTTGCAAGTATACCATAAATTTAAACCAATACAACACATAATCGTGAAATCAACTTATCTATAGCAGACTCCCCCACTTGTCTTAAAGCCACAGATCAAAACACACCAAAAACTCACAATGCCTATACTCCATCACTGCCACAGCACCATAGTGAGATTCAACTAAATCCCTCATAAGCCCACGCAACACATAACATCTCCTATTTCAAATCATTTGCGAACCTCGCATTCACCCTCGTAACGGTCAAGAAAACTCTTCTACACGATCCAAGCTCAAACTGCAGCACGTATAATTCACTGATAAAAGAGGACTTCTAACAAACCACATAAGGATCACACAAACTACAAAACACTCTACAAGAAATAACCCACCTGCTTTGCCTAGAAGTACCATTCCACCGTCATAAACATCATGCAATCACTTAATCTTTTTGAGTCTGAACTCGTATCATAACGTGAAATCTACTTCACTTCCCAACTAGGGAACATGTAAAGATATTTCAACACACCCACAACTTGGGGCTATACATCAAATCACGATGAAAATCAAGCACCAAATAGTTCTTGCTACCCCCAAACAGGCCCTTCTCATCTCATTCAATTCATATGAACACATCTCGTAGTCACATCACACTCATCACGTAACTATCCAGTCATCACTTCCCTTAATAAGGTCACTATCGAACATATAAATCCAGAAACATGTGCTCGTGCAATCAACAGCTCAGGGCTCAAGCTACAGGCAAGGCCCGGCCTCAAGTCCTCCAGACTAACCCAACATCAACACACAGAGGTTAAATCTCACCCCTCGATCAGGGAATCACAATCCATCGATGCATAGCCGATACCGACCGCTCATGCGTGCATACGAACGTGTGGAAGGAATTTAAATAGTTACACTTCAAGATGAATCAATGACGCACGATAAGAATTTAAGAATGTGGAATTTCGTAAAGGTTCTGCAGCCTCCCGGGGATAAGTACAGATTTCTCCGTACCGATCCGCGAGACTCTACTAAACCTGCTCGTGACTCATGAGACCTATGTAACCTATGCTCTGATACCAACTTGTCACGACCCTAAAACCGACCCGATCATGATGAAACTTATCGCGAAACTAGGCTAGCTGACACAATTCCCGAATTTAACCATTATTCAATAAAAGTCATTTTTTAGCCTTTAATTAATCAAACATCTCATAATGTAAGTCTAAATGAATAGTGCGGAATAAGGACCCAAGCCCGACATTGGGGTGTCACAAGTCACGAGCATCTACTGAGGTTTGAATACAACGAAGGGTCTAAAAATATCCTAAATACAATATAAGGAAGATAAGAGGTAGAAAAGCAGTGTTGCGAACATCGGGCAGCCACCTTGCTAACTCCGATGACTCTACCGCTGAGCAATCAACACCCATTATCGGGTTCAGAATTTCCTGAATTTGCACACAAGGTGCAGGGAGTAATATGAGTACGCCAACTCAATAAGTAATAAAAATAAATGAAAGCTGAGCAGTAAGAAAACACATAAGCCACGTCATAATGCTACAACTAATGTAGTACATTTCCAAAATAGTACAAAAATCATTTACTTCGTAAATCAAACTCAGTTTCAATAAAACCTTTTAAAACAACATTCAGTAGTTTCAAACGAGTGATAAAACAGTGAGTAAAAGTGATAGAAACGTAAATAGCCCCTCGGGCAAAAGATGTACCATAAACCGCACCTTGGGCATAATATCAACAGAACCAGCCCCTCGGACTACCTTACAATCACTTGTAATTAGCCCATCGGGCATAACATGAATCAAGAACCGCCCCTCGGGCAAAACATGGATCAAGTACAGCCCCTTGGGCAACAATATGAAATAACAATAGCCCCTCGGGCTACATCATATCACTCACACTAGGTACCCACACTCACTAGGGGTTTACAGACTCTTGGAGGGGCTCCTTATAGCCCAAGCGCAATAATAAGCCATCTCGTGGCATAGTCAAACAGGCACTTGGCCTCATAATAAAAAGCCACCTCGTGGCACAAATCTATTAGGGCCTCTCAAAATCATGAATCAATAACAACCTATTGTGGCGTGCAACCCGATCCCAGAATATCCCCACAACACAGGCCGTCGGCCTCGCTTAGTCAGAAACCTCTCAAGCCACTCGGGCAACAGTAAAACATGATGCTCTGCCCAAAATATCTTTTAAAATATCAAAAACGTGTAAATATGGCTGGGTTATGAAAACAGTAGAATAAAGCATGACTGAGTACAAATCTAAAGTCAAAATAGTGAGGAATAGTAGTAAATATCGCCCTACGGGTCCAAAACAGTTGGCACGAAGGCCAAATATGGCATTCAGCCCACAACAAGGTCATAATTTCCAAAACATAATGATAGTTTTCAATCAAATACGCGTCTTAACAATCATACGGGACTGACTAAGTCAAATCCCCAATGGTGCACCACCCCACGCTTGTTATCTAGCGTGTGTATCACCTCAAAGTAGCACAACGATGTGAAATTCGAGGTTTAATACCCTCAGGACAAATATTTACAATCATTACTTACTTCAAACCGGTCCAAACTCTAGCCCGTAATGCCTTTGCCTCTCGAATCGGCCTCCAAATGCTCCAAATCTAACCAAAATCAGTATACTATCATCAATATACGCTAAAGGAACAAGGCCCAAGCAAAATTAATCAAACTAGATCAAGAATCTCAAAATTGCTCAACCCGACCCCCGAGTTCACATCTCGGTCCGACCAATGTCTCAAAATCCGACAACCCATTCAATTGCGAGACTATCCATACTAGTTTCACTCAATTCCGACTCTGAATCGGCTTTCAAATCCCAAAAATTTATTTTATTAAGTTCCACAATTTTTTCCAAATTTACATCTGAAATCTCTACTCAAGTGATGAATCCAATGTTATAATCATGTATTTTAGCCAAAATTGAGTTAGAATCACTTACCCCGATGGTTTTCCTGAAAATCCCTCGAAAAAATCACCAAAGTCCGAGCTCTCTAGGTTAAAATATGAAATAAAACCCCAAATCTCATATTTATAGAGCACCTTCGGATTCCCATCACCGTTGACCACGGTAAAATCACCGCTGACCGCGGAAAATGTTGACTGCGGTGACATGCTTTTGAATCATCTCAAAATTCATTGTATATCGAAAGATATAGGCTTTCGAAGTTAGACAAGTGAACCTGCGAAATCTTCCTCACCGCGGACCACGGACCATTTTCTACCTCAGCGGTAATCCCACCGCCCCCCACGGTAAAACATCCACCCCAGCTATAAATTGAAGCACCAGAACAAATGCTTGAGTTCCAGTAATGCCCGGACTCGTTCAAAACTCACCTGAAACACACCCGAGGACCTCGGGACCTCAACCCAAACATACCAACACCTCCCATAACATCATTAAAACTTAGTCGAACCTTCGAATCACTCAATAAAACACCAAAACACCAAATCAACTTCAGATTCAAGCTTAAGAACTTAGGAACTTTCAAATTCCTCGAACGATGCCGAAAATTATCAATTCAACTCCGATTGACCTAAAATTTTGCACACACATCACAAATGATACTACGGACCTACTCCAATTTTAGGAATTGCATTCCAACTCCGATATCAAAGTTTTCACTGTTGACCAGAAATCGCCACATTCCAATTTCGCCAATTCAAGACTAAATCTACCATGGGCCTCTAAATTACGTTCTGAACATGCTCCTAAGTGCCAAATCACCCAACGGAGCTAATCCAATCATAGAAATTTAAATCCGAGATTGAATACTAAAAGTCAAGGACTTGGTCAAACCTCTCAAATTTAAAGCTTTAAGCTAAGAATTATTCTTCCATACTTGTTCTGATTAACCTGATGTAACGACCCAGTCAGTCATTCTAAGAGTTATAGTCACATTTCCCCCATTTCTGTTTCTTTATGTGTTGTTCAGCGGTGTTGAGTTGTATCGAGTTGGTAGATTTAAGTTTGGAGTAGTTTTGGAGTAAAATGAACACTTAGTCTCTTAGTTAGAAAGCAAAGATAGAAAAGTCAACTGAAAGTTCACTTTTGAGTAGACGCATTTGAATTTGGATTTTTATGATTCGATTAGCTTTGTTGGTTGATTTTATACTTAGAAGTGTGTCCGAAATGTAATTTAGAGGTCAATGGTAGAATTAGGCTTGAATTGGCGAAAGTTGAAAATTTTGCAATTTTGGTCGATAGTGGAAAATTAGGTATCGCGGTCGGAATGGAATTCCTAAAGTTGGAATAGGTTCGTAGTATCATTTGTGACATGTATGTAAATTTTGAGGTCATTCGAATGTGGTTTGATAGGTTTCGGCATCGTTGGCGAGTTTTGGAAGTTTAGAAGTTCTTAGGCTTGAATCTGAGGTTGATTTGGTGTTGCTTTGGGTGTTTTGGAGGTTCGACTAAGTTCGGGTAGTGATGTATGACTTGTTAAAATTATTGGTTCAGGTCTCGAGGGCCTCGGGTGAGTTTTGAATAGATTTGGATTGTATTGCGCTCGTTTTTCTCTTGTTTCGACACCGTTTTTTCAAGCATAAATGATATCATATTGAACAAATGAGCTCCGATTTCTTTTTTGATCAAAGCATTAGATTCGTATCGTAATGTGACCCGTAGCAAAAAGAATCATCAAATTTGGACATTTTATGAGGATTTTATGGTCATTTTACTAAGAATTAGGTTGGCAAATTTTTCAGATTAATTACAAAATTGCCATTGATGGCTTATTTAAAAATCTACACTATTTGCAAATATTAAAACCTACATATCTCATTCATTATAAGGTCAAATTAAGTGATTCAAAAGCCTAACTTGACTAAAATTTTACAAGGAATCAATTTGAGCCATAAAAAGTGAGTTTTGGGATCGTTTGGCATGAGAAACGAGGTAGAATTGCTGGCAAAAAAATATATAAAACTAGGGTTTGTTCATTCGGTCATATTTTGAGTTAGGGAGCTCGGATTTGGGCGATTTTGGAGGCGATTTTCACCATAGGGATTGGGGTAAGTGCTCTTTACTCGATTTCGGTTATATTTCATGAATCCATCTTCGTTTTTGGGATTTGATTGATGATTTCAAAGTGAAATTGAGGGAGTTAGGGCTTGAGTTTTGGAGAGTTTTAGGTAGTGATTTGAGGGACCATACGGAGTCCGATTTTGATAAATTTTATATGGTTAGACTCGGGTGAGGGAGAGGGTTTTAATTCTGCCATTTTGACTGAATTCGAGACGTGTTCCTAGGGGTCGTGTTTTGGCCGATTTTGGATTTTTAGCATGTTTATGTAGTTTTTATTATGGAATTAGATTCTTTAGACTATGTTGATAATAATATTCTAATTATGGTTAGATTCGGAGATCTTGGAGACCAAGTCGAGGGAGGAGGACATCCCGGAGTAGGATTTTACGCTGTTAAGATAAGTAACAGTTTTAACTCTGGCCTTGAGGGTATAAACCCGAAGAATTTGATATCATGTGATTGTTCGGTAGTCATACCCACGCTATGTGACAGGCATGTGAGTGTGCATCGCGAGGGATTGAGACTTGGTCCATCCCATGAGGCTGTGAGGGCTAATGGCTTTTATCTGTGGTTATATGTTTGCTTGTTGTTGAACTTATTTGCCTTCATGTTAGAGATCATGCTTAGGCTTTATTCATGCTCACATTATTTGTACTCAGTTATAGAAATTATTGTACATGTTTACCTCTGTCTTTATTATTTGCTAATATGTTGTGATACTTGATGTGGGATGTGTTCCCTTATTTGTTGATGATGGTGAGGCTAGTGAGGTACATGACTGAGTGAGGTTGAGGTCCTGGTTGTGAGGATATTAATACCATAGCGCGTGAGCCGTGTAGCACGTGAGTTGACCGCGCAGGTCCAGGTATTGATACCATAGGGCGTGAGTTGTCCGCGTAGCACGTGAGTTGACCGTGCAGATCCAGGTATTGATATGATGGCACGTGAATTGTCCGTGTTTAGTGCTTACGCTTTGGGGGCCCCTCCGGAGTCTGTACACACCCCAGTGAGCGTAGAGTGTTGAGTGTTTTGATAGTGTTGAGTGTATTGAGTGTTGAGTGTTGAGTGCTAAGTGTGAGTGCTGAGTGATGGAGTGACATTGTTGTGAGGCTGCATTTATTTTTGTTGTTGCTGCATTTATCTGTTAATTTTATTTGTGGCATTTACTGAGTTATGGAATTTACCTGTTTATTATAAATTGTGAAAATAAATAATTGGACTATTTTACTTAGCTCGTCACTACTGCTCGGTTCCTTAGTTATTTCTGTTACTACTAAGTCGGTGGTACTTATACTACACCCTGCACTTTATGTGCAGATCTAGGTGAGTTAGAGCGTGGCGATCGTTGAGTTTAGGCCGGCTATCTTTGGAGACTGCAAGGTAGCTGCTAGCATCCGCAAGACCTTATTACTCCTCTTGTCATTTCTTCTTTTGGACAGCTAGACAGTTTATATATCTTAGTTTATAGTTTTAGACGCTCATGAATTAGTGACACCCTATCACGACCCCAAATGCCCGGTCGTGATGGCGCCTATCACATTACTAGGCAAGCCAACCTAACCGTATAACCACAACTAATTTCCTTTCATAAAATCATTTTTCTATCATGTGTTTAAATACCAATTTTCATAAGAAGTGTTTAAAACAACTAAAATGTGCAGAAATCAATAAAACATAAGACAACACAGTCCCAAACATCTGGTGTCACGAGTCTAGAGCCTCTAAATATACAACCGACTGTCTAATACATCATAAGTCTAAAAATGCAGAAAAAGAACAAGATAGGAAGGAGGAAAGTAGGGTTGCGGACGCCATGCAGCTACCTTGCAATCTCCGGCAACCTCTGAAAATGCTAAGGACTCTCACTCCGCCACTTGGGCACCTGGATCTACACACAAGGTACAGGGAGTAACGTGAGTATGCCAACTTAGTAAGTAACTAAAGTAAATAAGGCCTGAAAGCAATGACGAGCAGTTAAAAATCATATAAAGGATTAAACAACAGAATAACAGATCAGTCACTCAAGCTCAACTCTCGGGCAGCCTCTCAGTCACTCGTGACTCAACTCTCGTCACTCATGCTCATTAATATCTCAAAATAATAATAATCATAGTAACCGATGCGACGTGCAGCCCGATCCATAATTTTTATAGTCGACTACGCTCATTGGGGGTGTACAGACTCTAGAGGGGCTCCTACAGCCCAAGCGTCATATCGCTGCGGTGCGCAACCCGATCCAATATATATATCGCTGCGGCGCGCAGCCCGATCCATATAAGTATCGCTGCGGCATGCAGCCTGATTATATATATATCGCTGCGGTGTGCAGCCCGATGCATATTCTATACATGCATATATATATATATATATCCTCACCATTAGGTTCTCAACCTCTCTCAGTCATTAACCTCATAGCCTCTCGGGCAGAACAATAGGAATCAGGGAACTCAGTCCGAATAGTTCTCACATTTAAGAAGTACAGTGATAAACCAGTTTTAAACAATAAATAGGTAAAACATGACTGAGGTTCAAATAAATAGACTGATGAAAAATAGTAGAAATGCCCCTAAGGGTCTCAACAGGTCGGCACAAGGCCCCAAACATGGCATACAGCCCATAATACGGTATAAATGACTAAAGTACAAAATACTATAAGATTTCAAATCAAATACGCAGCTTAATAGTCGTTATGGGATGGACAAAGTCACAATCCCTACCAGTGCATGCCCACATGCTCGTCACTTAGCATGTGCGTCACCTCATTTATCAAAGCATTTCGAAATATCGGGGTTCGTACCCTCAGTTCCAGATTTACAATAGTTACTTACCTCAAACCGATGAAAATACTACTCTGCGACACCTTTGCCCTTCGAATCGGCCTCCACTCGCATCGAATCTATCCAAAATCAGAATCACGACGTCAAAATATGCTAAGGAAACGAAGCCCAAGTAAAAATAATTAAATTATACCAAAAATCTCGAAATTACCAAAACCCGACCCCGAGGCCCACGTCTCAGATTCTGGTAAAAATCACATCAATGGTTCCTTAGCACTTCCCGAGTTCATTCATACCAAAAGTATCAATTCAACCACAAATGACCCCTCAAATCCCAAATTCTAGGTTTCCAATTTCAAGCCCTAGTTCTTCAATTTTAGGCTTAAATTCCATGATTATTTAGGTAGATTTCATATCAGAATCGAGTTTTATGTCCATGAATCTTATCTCCAAGTGATTTCCCTTGAATCCCTCTTCAATCCTCTTCAAAAAGATCCAAAAACACCCAACAATGGAGGAAATAAACCCCAAATTTGCGGACAAGACGACTATTTAAACCTTCTGCCTAGGCCTGAAATCCTTCTTTGCGAACGCGGTCAACGCCTCGCGTTCGCGTAGCACAACTCAACTTTGACCAAAATTTTCCTCTTCGCGATCGTGACCTGCCCATCGTGAACGCGATGCTTCCTCAGACAACTCTTCGCGAACGCACCCCCTCTCTCGCGAACGCGATGAACAAAACACCTCAAACCCAGCTGGCCAATTTTCTCTTCGCAAACGCGGAGCCTTCCTCGCGAACGCGAAGGCTAAAATTCCAGCCTTCACCAGTTAACCTTTTGTCACGACCCTGGTTCAGCCTCCGTGAACCATCGTGATGGCACCTAGTCTCTACAACTAGGTAAGTCTAAATTGTAGAAGAAAACCAAAATTTTCGGAAGTAAAACAGTAATAAAGTAATAACAATGTTTAAATGTGCCACTCGGCATACACCACGTTTAACTCTCACTATCCAAAACATAGATCCAAGACCCGGAAACCCACGAATCACATGCTAAGATCAATACTACATAGCTCTAACTCCGGAATGTCTAATAAGAACAGAAAAATACAGAAGGGCTAAATACAAAAAGCAGGAATATAAAGGGACTTTTCGATCAGCGGACGCGGCAGATGTACCTCGAAGTCTCTAGAGCAGTCTCCTCCTCAAGGATGATAGGCTTGAGTAGCGATACCTGGATCTGCATATGAAAAACATGCGTAGAAGGGGCATGATTACAATACAACGGTACTCAGTAAGTGCCCAGCCTAACCTCGGTTGGGTAGTGACGAGGAAAGGCTAGGGCACTACTGAGGCTAAATAAATATAAAGATGATAGGATAAGGTAAGTAGTATAATTGAAAATCTACAGTAAGGATCTATACAAGTTAATAAGAGTACAATAATGGAAACAAAAATAAAGGCAAACACCAGGAAATACCGTTCATAACCAGGATGATAGCCGGAGATCTCTTGGTATCCCGAGGATCTCTTGGTATCCTCAATTATATGCTAGGGATCTCTTAGTATCCTGAGGATCTCTTGGTATCCTCAAAATATGCTAGGGATATCATGGTATCCCGAGGATCTCTTGGTATCCTCAATATACGTGTCAGGGATCTCTTGGTACCCCGAGGATCTCTTGGTATCCTCAGTTATATGATAGGGATCTCTTAGTATCCCGAGGATATCTTAGTATACTCAATATACGTTCCAGGGATCTCTTGGTATCCCGTACCTCAGTTCAGAGCAGAAATACATACAGGGGATCTCCCAGGATGTCGTCCCGTAGTCCTAAAGTAAAAACACACAGTAGCAACACAAGAATACCCAATTAAGCTAAATTTCGTACCAAGTAAAGAGCTAATTCTAGCCTAACATGCTTCACTTAATGCCATTAAGGCAGTTTAGGCAAATAGGCAATTAGGTCCACTAAACATGCTTTCCTAAACTAGCAACATGCTAAATACGCAAGTAGAATAAAACAGGAAAAAGAACTCAATTGAAAAACATAAGAAAAAACCGGATTTTCAACAATTAGCTCAAGTATGCGCTTGTCACCTCACGTACAAGGCATTTCAATTATCAAATATATCATATCCTAAGGGTAAGGTCCCCTACACAAGGTTAGACAAGCCACTTACCTCGAACCAGCTCAAAATCAACCCGACACCACGTCTTTGCCACGAATACTCAACTCTGAATTGCCCAAATCTATTCAATTCAATTGCATAATGTAAATAACGCTTCACGTAACTGATTCTACAATTAAAGTCTAAGCTAATACGCGAAATTATGTAAAATGATCAAAACGCCCCTCGGGCCCACATCTCGAAATCGGGTAAAATTTATAGTTTCAGAATCCTCAGACTCTCACAAGTCTAACCATACCAATATTATCCAAATCCGATGTCAAATCCCCAATCAAAACTCAATTTCTTGGTCTAACAACCTTTCCCCAATTTTCATCCAAATTCCAAAATTAAAGGATGAATTCATGTTTAGATTAATGGGTTACAAGCAAAAAGGAGTCTAGAATTATTACCCAATCGATATCTCTAAAAATCCCTCAAAATCTCGCTCAAATCCGAGCTCCCAAGCTTAAGTTTTGATAAAAATGGCTAACCCCTCGATTTTGAAATCTTATATATGCCTAGGCGCGTTCTCCTTCGCGAACGTGATGCACAAAGTCCTGCTGGCCAAATTTCTCTTTCGCGAATGCGAGGTCCACTCGCAAATGCCTAGCTTATATGGGTAGACCCTATGCGAACGTGAGGACCACGTCGCGAACTCGAAGATCAACGGGTCCTTACCTTCGCAAACGCAGGACAGCGTCGCGAACGCGAAGCACATTTCAGTTGCTTCACCCATATGCTCTACGCGAATGCGAGACCCTCTCGCAAACACGATGAATGTTTTCTCTCCAATACAACAGCAAAAAATATGAGGCCCCCGGGACCTCAACCAAACCTTCCAACAAATCCTAAAACATAATTCAAACTTGTTCCAACCTTCGGAATGCTCAAAACAACATCAAAACACCTAGTTTCCATCGGATTCAAGCAAAAGAATTCCAAAAACTCTAAAAATACGCTTTCGATCAAAAAGTCTATCAAACCTCATCCGAATGACCTAAAATTTGCACGCACGTCACATTAAACACTACGGAGCTACTCCAACTTCCGGAATTCCATTCCGACCCTCAGATCAAAATCTCACTATCGAACCGGAAACTTCAAAAATTCAACTTTCGGCATTTCAAGCCTAAAATAGCTACGGACCTCCAAAATAGAATCCGAACATGCTCTTAACCCCGAAATCACCCAACGGAGCTAATGGAACAATCAGATTTCCATTCCGAGGCCGTCTTCACACTGTTCTGACTACGACCAACTTTCTAACACTTAAGCTCTCATTTAGGGACTAAGTGTCCCATAACTCTCCGAAAGTCAAAACCGAACATCCCGGCAAAGTAAAATAGCAGAAGTAAACTTGGGAAAAGCAGTTAATGGGGGATTGGGGCGTTAATTCTTAAGACGACCGGCCAGGTCGTCACATCCTCCTACACTTAAATATTCGTTCGTCCTCGAACGAGCATAAAGACATACCTGAAGTAGTGAAAAGATGAGGGTAATGGTTGCGCATATCCTGCTCGGTCTCCCAGGTCGCCTCCTCGACCGGCTAGCCCCGCCACTGAACCTTTACCGAAGCAATGTTGATTGACCTCAGCTTTCTAACCTGCCTATCCAATATTGCCACTGACTCCTCAACATAAGATAGATCTTTGTCCAACTGGACTGAACTGAAATCCAACACGTGCGACGGATCACCGTGATACCTCTAAAGCATCGAAATATGGAATACCGGATGAACTCCGGCCAAGCTGGGAGGTAAGACAAGCTCATAAGCAACCTCCTCAACACACCTCAATATCTCAAAAGGGCCAATAAATCTTGGACTTAACTTTCCTTTCTTCTCGAATCTCATAACGCCCTTCATAGGCGAAACTAGAAGCAGAACCCGCTCTCCAACCATATAGGAAACATCATGAACCTTCCTGTCCGCGTAACTCTTCTATCTGGACTAGGCTGTACGGAGTCTATCCTGAATCACCTTAACCTTCTCCAAAGCATCCTAAACCAGGTCTGTGCCCAACAATCTAGCCTCACCCGGCTCAAACCAACCCACCAGGGATCTACATCGTCTCCCATATAAAGCCTCATGCGGTGCCATCTGAATGCTGGACTAATAGCTGTTATTGTAAGCAAACTCCGCCAATGGCAAGAACTTATCCCAAGAACCTTCAAACTCAATCACACACGCATGGAGCATATCCTTAAAAATCTGAAAAGTGCGCTCGGACTGTCCATCCGTCTGAGGGTGAAATGATGTACTTAACTCCACCGAGTACCCAACTCATGCTGAATGGCCCTCCAAAACCGTGATGTGAACTGATTACCTCTATCTGAAATGATGGACACTGGAATACCATGCAGATGAACAATCTCCCGGATATAAATCTCTGCCAATCGCTCCGAGGAATAAGTAGTACACACAGGAATGAAATGAGCGTACTTGGTCAACCGATCCATAATCACCCAAATAGCATCAAACTTTCTCAATGTCCGTGGGAGACCAACTACAAAGTCCATGGTGATCCGCTCCCACTTCCACTCTGGGATCTCCATTTGTTGAAGCAACCCACCCGGTCTCTGGTGCTCACACTTCACCTGCTCATAGTTGGGACACCGAGCTACGAATCCAACTATATCTTTCTTCATCTGCCTCCACCAATAGTGTTGCCTCAAATCCTGATACATCTTCGCGACACCCGGATGGATAGAATACCGCGAACTATGGGCCTCCTCTAGAATCAACTCTCGAAGCCCATCAACATTGGGTACACAAATCTGACCCTACATCCTCAATACCCCATCATCACTAATAGTCACATCTTTGGCATCACCATGTTGAACCTTGTCCTTGAGGACAAGCAAATGAGGGTCATCATACTGCCGCTCCCTGATACGATCAAATAAGGAAGACCAAGAAATCACGCAAGCTTGAACCCAACTAGGCTCTAAAAGATCCTATCTCACAAACTGGCTGGCTAAGACCTGAACATCCATCGCCATAGACCTCTCCGATGCTAGTATATATGCGAAATTCCCCAAACTCTCCGCCCGGCGACTCAAGGCATCACATTGGCCTTGCCTAGGTGATACAAAATGGTGATATCATAGTCCTTCAGCAACGCTAACCACCTCCTCTAGCGCAAATTTAGATCATTTTGCTTGAACAGATGCTGCAAGCTCTGATGGTCAGTATAAATCTCACAAGGCACACCGTATAAGTAATGGCGCCAAATCTTCAGGGCGTGAACAATGGCAGCTAACTCAAGGTCATGAACAGGGTAGTTCTTCTCATGTATCTTCAATTGTATGGAAGCGTAGGCAATTACCCTACCGTCCATATCAACACCGCTCTGAGGCCAACCATCGAGGCATCATAATAGACCATATAAGACCCCGAACCTGTAGGCAGTATCAAAATTGGGGCTGTGCTCAAAGCTGTCTTGAGCTTTTGAAAGCTCGCCTCACACTCCTTCGTCCACTGGAACGAAACACCCTTCTAGGTCAACCTGATGAAAACCCCTCCATAAAATGACAGTAGTATCCCGCCAAACCAAGGAAGCTGCGGATCTCGGTAGCTTAGGATGGTCTGGGCCAGCTCTGCATGGTCTCTATCTTCGTCGAATCCACCTAAATACCCTCACTCGATACCACGTGGCCTAGGAATGCCACTAAATCCAACCAAAACTCACATTTCGAGAACATAGCATATAACTTCTTCACTCTCAGAGTCTAAAGCACAGTCCTCAAGTGCTGCTCATGATCTTCCCGACTCCGGGAATACACCAGAATACCATCAATAAAGACAATGACGAACGAGTCAAGATATAGCCGGAACACACTGTACATCAAATGCATAAGGGTTACTGGGTCATTGGTCCGCCCAAATGACATAAGAAGGAACTCATAATGACCATACCGAGTCCTGAAAGCAGTCTTCAAGATATCTGGCTCCCGAATCTTCAACTAATGGTAACCTGAGCACAAATCAATCTTAGAAAATACCCGTGCACCCTGAAGCTGGTCAAATAGTTCATCAATACGAGGCAAAGGATAATGGTTCTTCACTGTAACCTTGTTCAACTAGCGATAATCAATGCACATACGCATGGAACCATCCTTCTTATTCACAAACAAGATAGGAGCACCCAAAGGTGATACACTAGGCCGAATAAAACCCTTATCAAGCAATTCCTGTAATTGATGCTTCAACTCCTTCAACTCAGGAGGAGCCATACGATACGGGAGAATAGAAATGGGCTGAGTGACCGGCAATAAATCAATGCCAAAATCAATATCTCTATCAGGTGGCATGCCCGGAAGATCAGCTGGAAACACATCTGTAAAATCCCGTACTACTAGGACTGAATCAACTGAAGGGGTATCAACACTGACATCTCTCACATAAGCTAAGTACGCATCACACCCCTTCTCAACCACACGTTGAGCTTTAAGAAAAGAAGTAACTCTACTAGGAGTGTGATCTAAAGTACCCCTCCACTCAACACGTGGTACACCTGACAAAGCCAGCGTCACGGTTTTGGTGTGACAATAAAGAATAGTATAATGGTGTGACAACCAGTCCATGCCCAAGATAATGTCAAAAGCTACCATGCCGAGAAACAATAAATTGGCTCTTGTCTCAAAACCACTAAGTGCAACCAAACACGACCAATAAACACGGTCCATAAAAAAAGAATCTCCCATAGGAGTAGAAACATAAATAGGGGAACTCAAAGAATCCCGAGATACACCCAAATGTAAAGAAAAATAAGAAGACACATAAGAGTAAGTAGAGCCTGGATCGAATAGAACCGATACATCTCTGTGGCAAACCAATATAATACCTGTGATGATAGAATTGGAGGCTACATCCTCGGTACGAACAGAAAGGCCATAGTATCTGGTCTGGCCTCCCCCTCTAGGGCGACCTCTACCTCCCCAACCTCCACCTCTAGCTGGCTGAGCAGGTGGGCTAGGAACTGGAGCTATAATCATAGCCTGTGAACTATGCGTGGCACACTGTGGCTGAGAAGTCTGTGGAGGTGCACCCCTCCCAAGTCTAGGGCAATCCCTTACCACATGGCGTGTGTCACCACACTCAAAACAAGCTCAAGGAGGACGTGGCGGCTGTGACTGGCTCGGACCAGGTCTGTTGGACTGACCTCTGAAAGCACCCCGCGTAGGAGGCGCGCTAGAAACCAGAGGTGCATAATAAGGCTCTTGAGACCTAGGAGGAGCTGGAGCACTACTAGCTGCTGGAAGAACTGAATGAATAGGACGACTCATATAACCCCTACCATGACGACCTGTAGCAAGGGTACGTGTACCAGAATAATGGCCCGACTCTCGAGACCTCTTGGCCTCCCTATCCTCTCTCTCTCCCTAGCATGCATACCTTCAATCCTCCTAGCAATGCTCACCACCTGCTGATAATAAATATCTATCTCCAACTCACAAGCCATGCTAGACCTGATGCTAGGAATAAGGACCTCAATAAACCGGCGAACTCTCTCGCGAACAGTAGAAACCATGGCTGGTATATGCCTAGGCAAACTGGTGTAACGGACAGCATACTCTGAGACAATCATATTACCCTAGCACAAATGCTCAAACTCTGCGCGCCATGTGTCCCTGAGGCTCTGAGGAACATACTCTATCAGGAACAAATCTAAAAACTGAGTCCAAGTTAGTGAAGTAGCCTCATCCGGACTGTCTAACTCATAGGTGCGCCACCACTCATAGGCGGCTCCTCGAAGTTGTAAAGTAGTGAAGGGAACCCCGCTCGATCCTGATATACCCATGGTACGGAGAATGCGGTATCTCTCATCTAGAAATCCCAGAGCATCCTCCAATGCTAGACCGCTGAATACAGGAGGCTTGTATTTCTTTAACCTCTCAAGCCTCAGCTGCTCCTCCTCGGAAATCGTTGCCCTATCCTCGGGCTGTACTAGCACTGCAGGTGGTCCAAGAATAATCTCAGGGACCTGCTCAACATGCAATTGCTGCTCAGGAGTGCAGGCGGTGGGAGTTTGTGCTCCTCCCCCATCCTGAGATGTGGCTGCAGTAAGGGAAAGCAACCATGCCTGAGCCAAGTTGGCGTACATACTCATGAACTGCGCCAAAGTCTCCTGAAGGGCTGGAGTAGTAGTAGCAGTAGGCGTATCAGGTGCCTGGACTCCGACTGGAACTGCGGGTACTACCTCAGCGGCAGCTCGCACAGGTGCTCTAGCTGCACCACGTGCGCGTCCTCGGCCTCTACTCCGGCCCCAGCCTCTAACGGCTGCAGTAGGGGGTGCAGGTGCTTGATCATCTTGGGTAGCACGTGTCCTCACCATCTGTGATAGAATAGAAGATAGAAGTTTAGAATTGTGATGTCAAAATATCGCACGACAAGGAATCAAATAAAGTGGAAATTTCCTAACAGTTACATAGCCTCTCGTAGATAAGTACTGACGTCTCCGTATCGATTAGCGAGACTCTAATAAACCGGCTTGTGATCGATGACTCCTATGAACCTAGAGCACAGATACCAACTTGTCACGACCCTAGTTCGCCCTCCGTGAACCATCGTGATGGCACCTAGTCTCTACGACTAGGTAAGCCTAAATTGCGGAAGAAAACTAAAATTTACGGAAGTAAAACATTTTAAAATAGTAATAAAGTAATAACAGTGTTTAAATGTGCCCCTCGGCATACACCATGTTTAACTCTCACTATCCAATACATATATCCAAGGCCCGGAAATCCACGAATCACAAGTTAAGATCAATACTACATACCTCTAACTCCGGAATGTCTAATAAGAATAGAAAAATACATAAGGGATAAATACTAAAAGCAAGAATAGAAAGGGACTTCTCGGTCTATGGACGCGGTAGATGTACCTCAAAGTCTCTAGAGTAGTCGCCTCATCAAGGATGATAGGCTTGAGTAGCGATACCTGGATCTGCACATGAAAAACATGTGCAGAAGGGGCATGAGTACACCACAACAGTACTCAGCAAGTGCCAAGCCTAACCTCGGTTGGGTAGTGACGAGGAAAGGTCAGGTCCCTACTAAGGTTAAATAAATATATAGATGATAGGATAAAGTAAGCAGTACGATTGAAAATCTACCGTAAGGATCTATACAGGTTAATAAGAGTACAATAACAGAAACAAAAATAAAGGCAAACACCAGGAAATACCACTCATAACCAGGATGATAGCCGGGGGATCTCTTGGTATCCTCAATTATATGCTAGGGATCTCTTAGTATCCCGAGGATCTCTTGGTATCCTCAATATATGCTAGGGATTTCTTGGTATCCCGAGGATCTCTTGGTATCCTCAATATACGTGCCAGGGATCTCTTGGTACCCCGAAGATTTCTTGGTATCCTCAATTATATGCTAGGGATCTCTTAATATCCCCAGGATCTCTTATTATCCCGCACCTCAGTTCAGATCATAAATACGTACAAGGGATTTCCCGGGATGCCATCCCGTAGTCCCAAAGTAAAAACACACAGTAGCAACACAAGAATACTCAATTAAGCTAAATTATGTACCAAGTAAACAGTTAATTCTAGCCTAACATGCTTCACGTAATGCAATTAAGGCAGTTTAGGCAAATAGGCAATGAAGTCAACTAAACATGCTTTCCTAAACTAGGAAAGGCTAAATACGCAAGTAGAATAAAACAAGAAAAATAACTCAATTGAAATACTTAAGGAAAAACCGGATTTTCAACAATTAGCTCAAGTACGCGCTCGTCACCTCACGTACAATGCGTTTCAATTATCAAATATATCATATCCTAAGGGGAAGGTCCTCCACACAAGGTTAGACAAGCCACTTACCTCGAACCAGCTCAAAATCAATCCAACACCATGTCTTTGCCATGAGTACTCGACTCTGAATGGCCCAAATCTATTAAATTCATTTGCATAATGTAAAATTGCTTCAAGTAACTGATTCTACAATTAAAGTCTAAGCTAATACGCCAAATTATGTAAAATGACCAAAACTCCCCTCGTACCCACGTCTCGAAATCAGGTAAAATTTATAGTTTCAGAATCCTCACACTCTCATGAGTCTAACCATACCAAAATTATCCAAATCCGATGTCAAATCCCCAATCAAAACTCAATTTCTTGGTCTAAGAACCTTTCCCCAATTTTCATACAAATTCCGAAATTAAAGGATGAATTCATGTTTAGATTAATGGGTTACAAGCAAAAAGTAGTCTAGAATCGTTACCCAATTGATATCTCTGAAAATTCCTCAAAATCTCGCTCAAATCCGAGATCCCAAGCTTAAGTTTTGATAAAAATGGCTAAACCCTTGATTTTGAAATCTTATGTGACGCCCCGCAATATTACGTCGATATTACGTCCCGCAGTCTTATATTACCATGATGCTATGCTTTGCAGTATTAATTTACGGCAATGTTGCACCCTGTAGTATTGTACGTTGAATTTGTCGTAAGGAAATTGACATTAGTCCAAGGAAAATGATTATTTGGAGATTATAAGGATTATACTATTTTAAATAAATGATGAGTAAATTCGTGATTGTGAGAGGGGAAGCAAGTCAAAGAAAAATGAATTTTTTGTCCAATTTTGGCATATTGGGATAAAATACGGGCTGAGCGTTAATACCCGATATTTATGGACTAGTGTCATATAAGGAACTACATGCCCATAATAGTAAGGTGTACAAGGTAAGTTAAAAGCGAGTAGTATTTTACGAAAGTTGAAATAATTCTTAATTATGCGGGTAATTGATTAATTATCGGGTAACGGGACATTACATACTTAATTGAGGGTATATTGGATAAGCATTAAAGAGCATGAGGTGGCAGCACCCCATCCATACCAAGTGACTCACAACTTAAAATTGAAGGTGGCTATCTTAAATGTCATACAAAAGGTTTGGCATCTTTGGCTTTATTAGCCTTAAAATAATCAAACTAAGCTTATAGCTTTCTTCATACTCAACAAGAATTCAAACCAGATTCCATATCTTAATACCAACAAAAGTTCTTGGTTTAACAGAGGAATTCATACGAAACTATACTGTGTAATTGCAACGGAATTTTGTGATTCTAAGAGAGCACGGTACAATCTTTCTCAAGAATATTATATGGATTCTTTCCTACTTCGATCCGCCATTATGTGGTTAGTCACAATTGACGTGTATTATAGGGATTGTCAAGAGAATCGGCTCAGGTATGTTAATGTTATCCCATCTTTCTTCTGGCATGATCCATACGATATGAACGAAACGTGCAAATGCACAAATTCCATAAGTTAATCTACTCATAGAAGTAATAGAAATATCTATGTTATTTAATTCCCATGTGTCATAATATTTTATCATCTGTTCGTGGGTCTCAGAAAAATACGAAATTTGAAAAGATGTTACTTTATGATATTGCTCAAGAGGCAAAGTAGTCTTATGACCTTCCGAATGATTTTATTGACGTACTTTTCATGCATTGTATTCATGTCTATTGACCCATGACCAGATGGTATTATATATGCGTATATATGTAAATATATGTATATGAGATATGGGAAAAGGTTACGGCGTTATATACACACCACCACCTGATCAGCTAGTATATGATGATGATGTTGCTCACAGTGGCCGAAATATGATTCAAACGGTGTTAAATACGCATATATATGTAAATATGATTCAAACGACATTATATACGCGTATATATGTATGTATATATGTATATGGGAGATGGGAAAGGTTATGGCGTTATATACGCACCACCACCTGATCAGCTGGTATACGATTATGATTTTGCCCACAGTGGCCAATATGATATGATGGGATGCCCTCAGAGGCTGATGATATTATGAAACATGTACCTATGCACGACATGACATTCATATGCGTATGCATTACGTTAAAAGTAATTTATTATTTACAAAGTTATTCAGACTTATAGGTTGAGTCATGTACTCTATATGTCTTCCATGTCTCTCATGTATTTATTTATGTGCCTTACATACTCGGTACATTATTCGTACTGATGTCCTTTTTGCTTGGGGACGCTGCGTTTCATGCCCACAAGTCCCGATAGACAGGTCAAGAGCCCTCCAAGTAGGCTATCAGCTCAGCGAAAGATGTTGGTGCGCTCCATTTGCTTCGGAGTTACTCGTTTGGTTAGTATGATTTAGACGTGTATTATTTTTTTGGTATGGCGGGACTTTGTCCTGACCCTTATGAGATTTATGTATTCTTAGAGGTTTGTAGACATATGTCGTGTACATAAAAGATTGTACAGCCTTGTCAGCCTATGTTTTGAGTTTATAAAGGATCATGTTGGCCTATTAGGCCCGTATGCATGTGTATATGATGATGTATTAAGAAAGATATGTTACGTTGGTACTCCGTTGAGTAAGGTACTGGGTGCCCGTCCCGGCCCATCGGTTTGGGTCGTGACAGAAGTGGTATTAGAGCAGTTTTGTCCTAGTGAGTCTACAAGCCATGTCTAGTAGAGTCTTGTTTATGGGTGTGTTGTGCACCACACTTATAAGCAGGAGGCTACAAGGCATTTAGGATTGCCACTATTTGTTCTTATTCTAGATCGTGTGGTAGAGCTTATTTATAAGTATTCAAATTCCAAAATTCTATTTTATTCATAATAAGACGATATCTAAAGAAGGTTGGAAAGAAATATGGTTGTGGAAGAGCTGAGTTAGAGGACTTGGATTTTTGTATAATGTCTACGATAAGTAAATGTGTGGTCTTTGGCAGATCATGGGTGCACTGAAAGGTATAAGCTTCCTGATAAGAAGCCTTAAGGCAAGAATACCTATCCACCTTAATGGTAAAAGACAATGAGAGATTCAGAAGATAAATACAAGTTTCAACACGCAAAAGAAGCAAGATGATGAAGAGTACGAGGCGCCCAGTTGATGAAGATTATTAGCATTACAGTTCCGGCAAAAAAAATATAAGCATTAAGAGTTACCCTCAACAGCAACAAAGGTATGTACAATTGGTCGTACCCATCTCAGTTATGCCCTATGGGTGCTAACAGGTGCAGTTTAAGAAATAACGGAACATCAACACCTGGCTGGGATTAGAGTAAACCAAAATGGTAATGGATTGTTTGTTTTAGTTGACATTTCTGAAGGATATTGCAAGTGAGCTAGTAAATCTCGTTGTGATACACCCAGATGGTACACTTTAAAATAGTGCAGCCAGATATGTGTACTACAAAGACATGCACTATAAGCCTTGAAGGGATAAATATTACTTTAGTGTGGCTCGTGTCCCTAGTAAAGCGAGAACGTTAAGCAACTTGAAAAGCCACTGGATGGGGCAAAGGAAAGCTAAAAGCGAAAGAATGTCGTATTGAAGTTTTCACAAGCAAAGGGATATGCAGAAATATTAGCAGAATAATGAAAAGAGAGATAAGGAAGCATTATGAATAAGGTGTGATACATGGATGAAAACGGTAGAGTGTTACAGAACCTAAAGTCAAATGAAGGAAGAAACGAAAGGTGATGGGCCTTAAAAAAACAAAAGAGTATAAGCCATAAGG
This sequence comes from Nicotiana tabacum, assembly GCF_000715075.1. Lineage (NCBI taxonomy): Eukaryota > Viridiplantae > Streptophyta > Magnoliopsida > Solanales > Solanaceae > Nicotiana > Nicotiana tabacum. The sequence goes on along the minus strand of NC_134087.1, from coordinate 109,179,563 downwards.
TTATATCCTCATTTCGAGAAATAAGTTTGTAACTCCAATGCGACTACTAGAGGGGAGAGTTAATCCCCAGAGTAATAGAAATCAGTATGGGCTGGTAAACAAGATAAACTAAATATGAATTTTGGACTAATGATTGGAAAGTATTCGACATCATGGGAATTTCATATTTCGTTCCGGCAATAATAGAATGGACCACAAAAGAAAATTCATGACAAATTCAAAAGATGGTCATTCAGGGAGATGCTTCCTTAGAGCAAGCAATGTGAGCAAAGTTAAGCTTAAGAGACTGTATGTTCCAGTTACGCTAAGTGTCACCCTCACGAGTAAGGGAATTTGTTATCCTTGGTACAGAAGGATTGTCGTAAGGCGAGTAAGGATCATTTATGTTGAGAAACAACGCCAAAGATGAAGAGGTAAAAAATCTATAGGTAGATCCTCGTAGCATCAGCTTTTAGTATACCCCTAAAGAGGGGAATATGGAGTGATGTGGCATTAATTCAAAATAAAGAGGTTCTAGTGACTATGGAATGGTAAAGGAAGAATGCGATAAATGAAAGAGGAATGAGACGGCACTTATCGAAATCTTACAGATATGCTACGATTCAAGAATATTGTGCAAGCACGACGTCAAGGAGAGGGAGTAAAGGTTCCTGCCCGAGCTGTTATTAATAAATAAGAAGCTAGTGTGAGACGTAAGTTAAGACAAAGAAAGTAACCCAAGAAAGATTACGAGGAATATTGATATGAGAATGGGCCAATGTGTAGTTAGTAATTAGTCAGGAAGATCCCAGCTATGGCTAAAAAGGAGGTTACAGACGAATCATCAGATCGTGTGAGATAAACATAGTAGAACCCAACATGGAGAGTTCAGCCTCTAAGAATATCATTATGATACTTGAGATATATTCAAACAAGAGTCGGGGTGGTTAAAGGTATCGTATGTGTGTTATGGGTATAAAGAAAGTTCCACTGGGAAGGCAATCAAGATATCAGTTCAGAAGCAACCATACAAGCACAAGGGCATGGAAGTAAGCAACTACGGATGATTATAGGCAAGTAAGGACATCAAAAAGATCCGTAATAAGCTCACAGCTTTATGAGAGTCAAGGGTTCTCCCTAAGTACTACAATGAAAGACTAGCTGAGGAGATAAGAAGGAAGGCTTCAATCTAGCACAATGACCTAAAGAGGAAATGGTCGTGTAACAACAATCTCGCAACAACATTGTAAGCATTCCAAAGGAATGTGGCACCTACTGTGGCTAATGAACGGGAAGTAAGAATTAAAAGTAATATTAGAGATCAGATGAGTTGTATGAAAAATATGGCATGCGTGGGCACTAAGATAAGCTAAGTATGGATGCAACAAGGGGCAGAAAGACAAGGAAAAGTAATAGCTTACGTTGAAAGAAAGCTAAGATGGAATGAAAGAATTATTTGATCAATGAACCAGAGTTAGTATGTTATGGATACACTCAAGATTTTGGAGCATTATCCAGGCAGCATATTTGTTGACAATCATTTAGCCATAGAAGACTCCGGTATAAGTTAAAAGAAAGAATTGAGCCCAGGGCATAGACAAAGGATTGAATCGTTAGAAGATTGTACCATGAAAATTCCATAACTCCCATGAAAGGCTAAGGTAATAACTGATACCATGAGCCACAGATCGGAAGATAGCTTAAGCCTACGTAAAGGCTGATCAGAAGGAAGAGGAAACTAAAGAATTACATCACCCAAGTAAATCAGGAGTCTGATTATTGGACCGAGAAAAATTATAGAAGTTGTGCTTGAGAACATGACAGAATCACTCTTAGTATCAGATGTTCAAGAGAAATAACACAACAACCATAATCTATAATGGCTCTACAAGGAACCCAGTTAGAGGAAGTATCATCCTCATAAGAAGCCAGTACGAAGCTCCCACCGGATTTTGTATGTACCAGAGGTGCGAGTATTATAATAGAGCTTCAAGTTATGGACGTGAATTACACCTAGGTGGATGGGAGGTTATGAAGGAGATAAAAGATATGATACGAGATTTTAAGTAAGTAAGGTAAAAGTGAACAACGTACGACATACTCAAATGCAGAAAGTTGTGATTAGTCCATATTTTGGATAGAAGGCTATAAGAACGGGAGTCCAATAACCGGTAATGATAGTGGCATCGCCGGCGGCATGTCTTCCATCCTATGGTTTCTAAGTACTGAGAGATCTATTTAAGAGAATGGAGAAAAACTTGGAGACGATGTGATGTCTCACTTGAAATTCCAGAATAACCTAAGGAAATCTATGGCACAAGCAAGTTGAAAGAAAGTTTATATATGGTTATGTATAGATCGCATGCTAAAGTATGGTAGAACGACAAGGTTTTAAGGAAACATGAGTAAGGATGAGGAAAGGCAAGTGAAAAGAATGACGTTGGGCCTTCTTTTGAATAATGATTTGAAAAAAAAAGAAAATAGAAGAAGAGGAGGAGAAAAGATTTCGTTGGCGACATGAAATTAGTATACCCCCATAAGGTGAATCACATTGAGACACTATGAAATATAATTATGGAAATCGCTTCAAATATTCCTCAAGCAACGTAAGCCCTAGCGGTAATGTATTATGTAAGAAGTTTCAAGTCTTCAAGTAGAGGATTATAGATCAACATTGAGGCGAATCAACAATGGTCAGATACATGTTACAAAGTATGACATAAGATTAGGCCATGATTCTTAAGACGAACGGTAATGAAGGAGCATTGAAGGACTGAGATTTATACCTAAAGGATAGGTTACAAAAGTAACCGAGAGCTTGATAAGCATACCTCAGTAAAGATAGATTGAAGTAAAAAAATTATGGTATAGTATAACCCATGAAAATGCAATAAAGTCATATGAATGGATAGCCAGATCTATGAAATAAGATATGTCCATATTCGCAAGTTCTACAAATTATCGAGCAAAGGACTTCAGTATCCCTATAGAGGATCAGAGAGGCATCCTATTAAGCCTTATATATACAAAGTAAGGCTTACATATTGACTAAAAGATAAAAGGAAAAAGGAAAGATGAATTGCATAACTGCACCTACAAAGCAAGGGTCATACAGGCTGCATGATAGGAGGTAACGGAAGTTGCAAGATTAGGAAGATTTCGACCACAGGTCATGATATGAGCAAAAAGAATAAAAGGGGGAATACCCTAGACTTAGGATTTATTCACAGAGCAACTGATTAAATGGCAAGAAGATTATTAAGGTTTTCAAAAGAGCTATAAGTTACGAAAATGATAAAGAGCATCAGTCAACATTCCAGGACGAATGTTCAAAAGGGGGGAATGATGTGACGCCCCGCAATATTACGTCGATATTACGTCCCGTAGTATTATATTACCATGATGCTACACTTCGCAGTATTAATTTACGGCAATGTTGTACCTTGTAGTATTGTACGTTGAATTTGTTGTAAGGAAATTGACATTAGTCCAAGGAAAATGATTATTTGGAGATTATAAGGATTATACTACTTTAAATAAATGATGAGTAAATTCGTGATGGTGAGAGGGGAAGAAATTCAAAGAAAAATGAATTTCTCGTCCAAGTTTGACATATTGGGATAAAATACGGGCTGAGCGTTAATACCCGATATTTATGGACTAGTGCCATATAAGGTACTACATGACCATAATAGTAAGATGTACAAAGTATGTTAAAAGCGAGTAGTATTTTACGAAAGTTGAAATAATTCTTAATTATGCGGGTAATTGATTAATTACCGGGTAACAGGACATTACCTACTTAATTGAGGGTATATTGGATAAGCATTAAAGAACATGAAGTGGCAGCCCCCATGCATACCAAGTGACTCACAACTTAAAATTGAAAGTGGCTATCTTAAATGTCATACACTTGACATCTACGTAGATATTAAAAAATGTTTGGCATCTTTGGCTTTATTAGCCTTAAAATAATCAAACTAAGCTTATAGCTTTCTTCATACTCAACAAGAATTCAAAACAGATTCCATATCTTAATACCAATAAAAGTTCTTGGTTTAACAGAGGAATTCATACGAAACTATACTGTGTAATTGCAACGGAATTTTGTGATTCTAAGAGAGCACGGTACAATCTTTCTCAAGAATATCATACGGATTCTTTCCTACTTCGATCCGCCATTATGTGGTTAGTCACAATTGACGTATATTAGAGGGATTGTCAAGAGAATCGGCTCAGGTATGTTAAGGCTATCCCTTTTTTCTTTTTGCATGATCCATACAATATGAACGAAACGTGCAAATGCACAAATTCCATAAGTGACTCTACTCATAGAAGTAATAGAAATATCTATGTTCTTTAATTCCCATGTGTCATAATATTTTATCATCTGTTCATGGGTCTCAGAAAAATAGAAAATTTGAAAAGATGTTACTTTATGATATTGCTCAAGAGGCAAAGTGGTCTTATGACCTTCCAAATGATTTTATTGACGTACTTTTCCTGCATTGCATTCATGTGCATTGACCCATAACCAGATAGTGTTATATACACGTATATATGTAAATATATGTATATGGGATATGGGAAAAGGTTACGGTGTTATATACGCACCACCACCTGATCAGCTGGTATATGATGATGATGTTGCCCACAGTGGCCGAAATATGATTCAAACGGCGTTATATACGCATATATATGTATGTGTGCATTATATACGTGTATATATATGTATGTATATATATGTATATGAGATATGGGAAAGGTTATGGCATTATATATACACCACCACCTGATCAGTTGGAATACATTGATGATTTTGCGATGCCCTCAGAGGCTGATGACATTATGAAACATGTACCTATGCATGACATGACATTCATACGCATATGCATGATGTTAAAAGTAATTTATGATTTACAAAGTTATTCAGACTTACAGGTTGAGTCATGTACTCTATGTGTCTTCCATGTCTCTCATGTATTTGTTTATGTGCCTTACATACTCGCTACATTATTCGTACTGACGTCCCTTTTGCCTGGGGACGCTGCGTTTCATACCCGCAGGTCCCGATAGACAGGTCGAGATCCCTCCAAGTAGGCTATCAGCTCAGCGGAAGATGTTAGTGCACTCCATTTGCTTCGGAGTTGCTTGTTTGGTTAGTATGATTTAGACGTGTATTGTTGGTATGGCGGGACTCTGTCCCGACCCTTATGACATTTATGTATTCTTAGAGGCTTGTAGACATTTGTCGTGTACATAAGAGATTGTACGGCCTTGTCAACCTATGTTTTGAGTTTATAAAGGATCATGTTGGCCTATTAGGCCCATATGCATGTGTATATGGTGATGTATTAAGAAAGATACGTTATGTTGGTACTCGATTGAATAAGGTACCAGGTGCCCGTCCCGGCCCATCGGTTTGGGTCGTGACATCTTATATCTTCCCAGGCGCGTTCTCCTTCGCGAACGTGAGGCTACTATCGCGAACGCGATGCAAAAAAGTCATGCTGGCCAAATTCCTCTTTCGCGAATGCGAGGTCCACTCGCGAATGCGTAGCTTACACGGGCAGATCCTATGCGAACGCGAAGACCAATGGGTCCTTACCTTCGCGAACGCGGGACTGCATCGCGAACATGAAGCACATTTCAGCTGCTTCACCCAGAAGCTCTATGCAAACGCGAGACCCTCTCGCGAACGTGATGACAACATAACAGCTAAAAATCTGTTGTCTTTCCAAGTCCAAAAGTGGTCCGTCGAGCATCCGAAACACCCACGAGGCCCCCGAAACCTCAACCAAACCTGCCAACCAATCCTAAAACATCATTCAAACTTGTTCCAACCTTCGGAACACTCAAAACAACATCAAATCACCTATTTTTCATCGGATTCAAGCATAAGAATTCCAAAAACTCTAAAAATATGCTTTCCATCAAAAGGTCTATCAAACTTCGTCCGAATGACCTGAAATTTTGCACGCACGTCACATTAAACACTATAGAGCAACTCCAACTTCCGGAATTCCATTCCGACCCTCGGATCAAAATCTCACTATCGAACCAAAAACTTCAAAAATTCAACTTTCGGCATTTGAAGACTAAATTAGCTACGGACCTCCAAAACACAATCCGAACACGCTCCTATCCCCGAAATCACCCATGGAGCTAACAGAACCATCAGATTTTCATTCCGAGGCTGTCTTCACACTATTCTATCTATGACCAATTTTCCAACATTTAAGCTCTCATTTAGGGACTAAGTGTCCCATAACTCTCGAAACTCAAAACCGAACATCCCGGCAAATCAAAATAGCAGAAATAAACTTAGAAAAGTAGTTAATAGGGGATCAGTGTGTTAACTCTTAAGATGATCGGCCGGGTCGTCACACCCTTCGCGAATGCAAGGGCCTACTCACGAACGCGAAGGCCATTTCTCTACAACACTGATTTGCAATTTTCTACAATTCAAAACAATATGAAATGGTCCGATTGACCACCCGAAACTCACCCGAGGCCCCCGGGAACCCAACCAAATGTGCCAACATATCCCATAACCTCATTCAAACTTGTTCCAACCTTCAAAACGCTCAAAACAATATCAAAACACCCAATTCGCATCGGATTCAAGCCTAAGAATTCCAAATTCTTCTAAATTATGCTTTTGATCAAAAATCCAACCAAACCACGTCCCAATGACTTGAAATTTTGCACACACATCCCAAATGACACCACGGAACTACTGCAACTCTCGAAATTTGATTCCGACCCCTATATCAATATCTCACCTATCAACCGGAAAACGTCAAAAATCCATTTTCGCCAATTCAAGCCTAAATCTACTCCGAACCTCCAAAACTCATTCTGATCACGCTCCTAAGCTCCAAATCACCTCCCAAAACTATTTGAACCATCGGAACTCACATCCGAGCCCTCTAACACATAAGTCAACATCCTGTTGACTTTTCCAACTTAAGCTTCCTCAAAAGAGACTAAGTGTCTCAAACCTTACCAAATCCTTTTTCCAAACCCGAGCCAACCATCCCGATCACTCATAGAACCGATAAATAAAGCAATAAGAAGCAGAAATGGGGGAAACAGAGCGGTAACTCATGAGAAGACTGGCAGGGTCGTCACATACCCCGATTTTTAGGGCTAGCTTCCGTATTTTTATATTAATTATATTTAGGGTTAATTTAGTTTATGAGAAATTTAAATGTTGGTATTATTTTATTAAATCCTTAAAATTAATTAGTAGTTATATTTTGGGAAGTAAGTTTGCCTTGTAACACGATAGGCGCCATCACGACCATGGTTAGATTTTGGGTTGTGACACCTAAAAACCAAAACCGATGATTTACATAAGTCATTATACATTATACGAAGCTAGTCATGCCCGAGAATTGTCAAGCGAAGTGCAAAAGCTCAAAACGGCCAGTCGGGTCGTTACATTTAATTTGTTGCCTATCGAGACTTACCAAAATCAATAGTTTTGTCGTAAAGCTTTTTCAAAAATCTTCAGCAGAAGATGATGAAGTTATTTAGTTCATTTCTAAAACTTCATCACTTGATAAGCTAAAGTTTTTGTCCTACAATCAATAGTTTTGTCGTAAAGCTTTTTCAAAGTTAGTGCATTTCTAAAAATTTCAGCACTTACTAAGCTGAAATTTTTGTCCTACAGTCAACACTTTTGTTATGAGTTTTAATCAAAATTTCAGCCTAAAACAGAAGTTATTTACTTCATGCTAAAGTTTAGCATGCTGAATTTCAACAAAAATATACTTAAAATTCATGAAAAAAGACACAAACGTATTTGATTCAACCCAAAGTTCAACTAAAAAACTAATTAATGTGAATAAAACAAAAATTTAAAAGACATACATCATATAATTTACAAAAATTAATGTATATTCACAAAATCCAATTTTGTTTTTACTTACATCCTTGGAAAAAAAAATTGTTTTTGTTTACAAGTTATTTTCTATTCAAAAAACTCACAGAGTGTCTTCCTATTCTCCATAGTCATGTCCTAGTTGCTCTTCTGGGGTTTCATAACCAATATCTTGTTACCACTTTCCATGAGTCCAAAGATTTGCAGCCAATTCTCTGTTGAATACCAATGCATGTCTTTGGTTATAGAACTCTAAAATTCGCTTACAAGTGAACTTTACTACTATGATCTTTTAGGAACTCTCGTCTTCTTTCATAAGAAAAAAATAAGAAAATATTGGCAAACACATGCTTACTGGTGTGCAGCTGGAATTCGTGGGAAGCAAAGATAATGAAGAAGAAGTTCAAAATACTTCATATGTGACAGAGAGTGGCCACATAAAAAACTCGAGCTCCTGGACAATTTGCAAATTTTATTAAAAGTTAGATTTATCAACTAGTAAAAAGAGCAAATTGTCCTGGAGCTCGAGTTTTTTATCTAGCCACTCTCCTTCACATATGAAGTATTTCAACTTTTTCTTCATTATCTTTGCTTCCCATGAACTCCCTTCTACACCCAATAAGCATGTCTTTGCCAACATTTTCTTGTTTTTCTTTGAATATAAATTTAAAAAAATATGATAGAAGTCTATGGATGACTAGGAAATTTTCAAGTGAAGAGATTGTTAATATAGCCAAAGAGTGCACCTAATCAATTTAATATCTATAAATGTAAAAGTAACTTTTCGGGTTTGTTAACTGTTTTAAGGTCAGAGAAATTGAATGTAACAAGATAAGTAGGTGGTAAAACAAGTAGGTGGAAAATGCTAGTAGGTGGTAAATGCAATAAAAAAATAGTAAAAATAAGGCCACCGTTTTTCTATAGTAAAAAAATAACTTCAGCCTCAAAAGTTTTCACATAATCAATGTAAATGCAAAAGTAACTTTTCGGATCATTTACTATATGGTCAGAGAAATTTAAATGAAATATGAAGTAGGTGATAAATGACAAAAAGTAGCTAGTAAATGCAAAAAAGATTAAAAAAAAAATAGCTGAAGTTATTTAATGCATGTCTAAAATCTTCAGCACATGATAAGTTGAAGATTTTATCCTGGACTCAATAGTTTTTGTCGTAAAGCGTTTTCAAAAACTTTAGTAGAAACTGCTGAAGTTATTTAGTTCATTTCTAAAAACATCAGCACTTGATAAGCTGAAGTTTTTGTCATAGACTCAATAGTTTTTGTCGTAAAGCTTTTTCAAACACTTCAGCAGAAACTGCTGAAGTTATTTAGTGCATTTTTAAAAACTTCAGCACATGATAAGCTGATGTTTTTGTCTTGGACTCAATAGTTTTTGTCGTAAAGATTTTTCAAAAACTTCAGCAAAAACTGCTGAAGTTATTTAGTTCCTTTCTAAAAACTTCAGCACATGATAAGCTGAAGTTTTTGTCCTACAGTCGACACTTTTGTTATGACTTTTAACGAAAACTTCAGCTTAAAAAGCAGAAGTTATTTACTTCATGCTGAAGTTTTTTCCACAAAAATGTACTTAAAATTCATGATAAAAGACACAAAAATATTTGATTGAACCTAAGTCAACTAAAAAACTAATTAATGTATATTCACAAAATCCAAATTTTGTGCAGCCAATCCTCTAATCAAAAAATTCACACATAGTCTCTTCAAAATCTCCATAATCATGTCCTAGTTGCTCTTCTGAAGTTTCATCACCGCTATCTTATTTTCACTTTCCATGAGCCCAAAGATTGGCAGTCAATTCTCTCTTGAATGTTAATGCTTGACTTTGATCGAACTTGAAGACATCTTCTTTCTTCAACCACATATCAATGAACATAAGAGCAAATACACCACAAGAAACACTACAAAGGAATATGAAAAAGAAATTGAAGAATAAACATAAGATGCATGGTAAAATATATGCGAAACACATACTTGTTACCCTGCAGCGGTGTGTTCATCCACTTAATTTAAAATTTATCCACAAGACCTTTTCCATAACTTTTATTATGTGTACCAAAGTCCAAGCATTGGAAACAGTGTGGGATCAACCGGGCATAATTTCTGATTTATTTGAGCGCACGCTCATATGTTACTTTGCCCATGGAATCATACACATATATAGTTTTATCTTTAATGTATAGAATTCAAAAAACGTAGTGCATAGATCTCTGGCCCGACCTTGGCGTAAGTCGAAATGGAAAGAATACTTTTTTGGCAGATGCCCATGTGATACCACAGGAAAGGTCGAGGCCTTTTACTTACTTGGCAACCTTTTCATTCGTTGATTCTTCAATAAACTAGCTAAAGTCGGTAAGTGCTTCAATAACCGCTTCTTCTACTTCTTCATAATCCTCACATTCCTATTTTTGGATGTCCTCTTTCTCTTTGATTTGCTATTTTTTTTATCCTCCATTATATTTTCCTTCCTTTTTCTAATTTTCTCTTTCTGTTCTTCCGAAGGATGAATACTAGCCAACTTAGTCATATACTAATCATAAAATAAATCTGTTACTGCACATCTTGATTTTGGATAACTTGGAAAGTGATAGCAATATTTTTTGCGCAAGAAATATATGTCCACTTCCATATGCTGCAAATGAACAACAACAAATGAAAATATGTGAAATAAAAACTTCAGCATGCACAAGTATGAAGTTTAGAAAAAATGCATTACAAAACTACAAACAGCATGACAAAAACTTAAGCATATTCAGTTTGAAGTGTTAGGAAATAATCTAAACCACTTCAGCATGTTTGATTTAAAACTTCAGAAAAAAACTAGAGAATACATGTCAAAAACATCGGCAAGGTTATGCTGAAGTTTTAGCAAATAAGCTAAAAAACTCGGCAGTTTTACTATGAATAAAGATAAAGTTTGCCAAATTACAGTACAAAAACTTTACTATAAAAATAAGCTGAAGTTTTGGGAAATATAGTTGAAAACCTATTCAAAAAATAAACTTAATAACTTACTTCATCCGAAAGATCAGAGGTAGGATCCACAAGCTCGAAAAGAATGATTTTGGAATATCAACTCTAGATAATCTGAATGGATTAATATTATATTCACTGGCATCCGTCTCCAACCACTCTGTAAATCTTTGCATCAATTCACTGTCTTGATTAGCATAATGGAAGGGACACCTTCGTGTAGTCTTTCCTACTTTCCAATCTTCCCCCCTTCGCTTTTGTGTTAGGAATGACGTAAGGAGATCTCAACCAAATACTCTCCACATGAATCCTTTTCCTTTTTTGTCTGGTCTTCTTTTTGCTTGCTCTTCCTGTTGTTCCGTCACAACTAACTGTTGTTGTTCAGTAGTAGGGGGAAAATCCATAGCCATCGTGGCAGATACTTGACCAACTCCCTGTTGTTCACGAAGTTCTTATCTCTCATCACCAACAACAACAGCAGCAGAATTACCTTCTGAACCAGTCCCTTGTGTACTACCCAGCAAAAATGAGCATAAATTGAAGTTGGGAATATCACTGGTGTCACACATAGGAGAACTGGAAATCTTCCTTCTCTTAGGATTTGGAAGAAGTTGCGATGCATCAGATGAGATCTGCAAAAGCAAGGAAAATATAAACATAAATACAACTGATATAAAAATACATTAGGCAAAAAAACACCTTATAATCGAATTGCAGAAAATAACTACCTGGTCTAAGTGTTGAGACACATGGTGTTTGCATTCCAATAGATCCACTTCCTTTAACTTCATATACGCCTATATCTTCCTGCAAAAAAATAAATAATACTGACTAAATTTTATAAAATAATACAAATATACTTCACACCTGTCTGTGAGCCAACAGGTGTGAATAGATGTATTTTTCCTTTTTGATATAGCTGAATAAGCTCACCAAATTCTTTTTGAGTTGCATTGAGTCTTGCTAAATAATCATTCAAAAAACATAAAAAAATAAAATAAAGTATGTAAAATTTCAAACTATAAAAAATATACTTGGATCAAACATAATAAATTCATGATCTATAGAATACCTGGAAGTTTGTCTTCCGCTGTCGTTTCCCCAAGCTGTATGCCTTTGTCGATATCAGCATCTCCAGTTTCATTCAATTGTGCACCAACGTCGAGGAGCATTGAAGTATTCTCTGGAAGGTTTTTGTCAACTTTATCTTCATTCAATTCAACATCATCAGAGAGTTTTTGAGTTGTATCAATTGAAGGACAATTATTTTCAGCTTCCACTGCATATTCATAAAGAGGGGGAATGGCTGCAATGACATATATATATATATATATATATATATATATATATATATATATATATATATAACATAGAAAAATTTTATACCTGTAGTGAAAATTTCACTACAGGATATTATAAAAGTTCCTTGCAAATAGCTAGCGCCTCTGCAAATCGATTGTCTTTCCCAATAGTGCTACACACATCACTCAATGACAGTTCTAAAGTACCAACAGGTGCATGATCTCCATCGCCAAACAAATTTCCTTTTGCAATATCACTACCCAAAGAGCAACTCGGTGCATGTTTTTCAGTATCAACAACTTGATCATCTGCACCTTTCTCAATTGATAACCCTTCATCATTTCCATCTTTACTCAGTTTATCAACACTGGAATGTTCCTCTCCAACATGTTGTTGAACATGTTGATCGCCCTCAAGAGCCACTTCCTCATGTGTAGCATTTTCATCTGTGACATTATGTGATGCATCATGAGCAGCATGTTCTTCAGTATCAACAACTTGATCATCTGCACCTTGCTTGTTTCCAACATTCTCAGTTGATAACTGTTCATCATTTCCATCTCTGCTCAGTCTATCAACACTGGAACGTTCCTCTTCAACTTGTTCTTGAACATGTTGATTGCCTTCAAAAGCCTCTTTCTAACGTGTAGCATTTTCATCTGCGACTTTATGCGATGCATCATGAACAACATTAATATCCGATAGATGTTCGAAAGAGTCGTTCATCCTATCATATTGTCGATAGTTCATCAAATCATAATTGTCATCATCCATTCCATTTGATTTGTCAACAATCTTAAACAACTTTTCAAACTTCTCATTGAAATATTCCTAGAAAAAAATTACTAACAATGATTAATCTAAATAACATTAGCAGAAAAAAAAGACTTCTCTATAAATTAGCTTACCTTCACTTTTTCAAAAACTGCATCTACAATAACAGATCGCTCATCCCGTTTAAACTGATCGAAAACTTCTTTCATGATCGTGCTTCTTTCTTTTCTGCATGCCTTTGAACCTCCATCGTTACCCTCTAGTATAGAGACACAGAACAAAAATTCAGATATAAAAGAATGTTGATGTTCAGCAAATACAGAACACAACTTCAGCTATTATAATGTTGAAGTTCATCATAAACAGAACAATACTTCAGCTCAAAAACATGTTGTAGTTTTACAAAAACACAACCAAAAAACTTCAGCTCAAAACTTACAGAACATATTGTGCGACTAATTCATTCTCAAACGCCGTTGTAGAACAGTTAGAACGACTCTGGGTACGAGATGATTCGCCAATAACAGGAGTTCGATTTTGCTTCTTTTGATCGACTCTAACTACGTAGTGATTCGCCAATAACAGGAGTTCGATTCACTTCTTTTGACCGACTCAGACTATGTGGTGATTCACCAATTGAAGGAATCGCATTAAATACCTTTGAACGAATCCGGCTGCATGGTAATTGTCCAATTAAAGGTATTGAATTCAATCCTCTTCTGTAGGAATTATATCCAATACCCTGAAGTTGTGATATCTCTGTTTAATACAAAAAAAGTATATTATGAGGAAAAAAAACTAATACGTCAACATATTAACACAAAGATAAAAATAAAAAAAATAACTTACATCATGATTACTGAAGAAATCAAAAAGTTCGTTATATTTAGGCTCTTCCACACATACATAACATAACATCCTGGGAACCTGAGGGGTATCAAGGTACTCATCCTCTCTTATATACTTCTCCCGAATATCTGGGAAGCGCTTATAGAACCAAGCACATAACAGAAATGGAAATCCACCAACTTTATACTCAGTTGCATGAAATTTGTTATGCTTGTCCAATGCATGTTTCAGTGAGTAAATGAGCTTTTCATAACACACATTACCCCAAGGATATTCAGCACAAGCCTTATCATCTTCAACAATAGCTGCATACTCCTCCAACACAGATGATTCAGTCTTTTTTCAAACAAAATAGACTCCACAACACGAATTTCCATAAGCTTCACATCATTTTCATCACTCTCGCATACATGACTGAAATTCACAGCATTCTTTGGAATTGCATTCCGAGTCATAAAATCTCAAATATCTTTCAAGGTCACACCCTTAAACTTCCCAAAATATTGCTTCAAAATATTGCACTCTCGATTAATTGGTTTTTCAACATTATGTGATGTGATCCGCAAATCGCACGTGATGTGAACGTTGTTGATACCCAATTTTTTCCTATATATTTTTCATATGCATAAATACTTTCAGAATAGTATATATATGCATATATAAGCATGCACAAGGTTTTTATAATTTTAAAGATTATAAATTGATTTATTTCCTCCCCTTTTACTCATAAAATCTCCAATAATTATCCCTCAAATTATTGTTGTGGTAATTTAGTCATCTAAATTTTATATTTATTCCAAAATATTGTTAACATATTTTAGTGCATTTTTATAATTGCATTTTGTATTTTTTAAGCCAATTTGCATATAATTGCAATATTAGCCTTATTAGTGTACAATTACGTTTTATATGCAATAAATGATTTTTAATATTTTAAAAATGTTAAATATCTATTTTAAATCATTTCATTACACGAAATTAATTTTTAAAAATCATCTATTATTTATCATAAATTATATATGGTTAAATTGGCTATTTAAAACCTAGCCAAATGGCATTTCAATTTTAGCCTCAATTAAACTAAATACCCCAACCCAATTTCGGATTAATATACCCGACCCAAGCCCTAATTACACCTACCCGACCCAAAACCCATCAGATCCTGCCGTTGATCTGAAAGATCAACGGCCCTCGTTCATTCTTTCCTTTTTAATTCTAAACGACCCCCTAACCCTAATCCCTTTTCCATATTCGCTGCCCTAAGATCCTCTCCTCTCTCAAAACACTCTCAACCTATCCTTGGACTTCAACTGTTGACTTCCCATCTTCGGCTATCTCCGGTGACCCCTCATCGTCTCCTAAGCCTCCAATGGCTTCTCTCATGCCATGCTTGCCTCCTCTAAGACCTTCAAGGGCCCAGGGCCATGCGGACTTGCATCTAGGGTTCGTCACCTGCCTGTTCTTGGCTACTCCAGTGTGATTTCAAGCAAAATCATGTTGCATTTGCAACGATCCTTAGGTTTTCTAAGTAGGTTCTTCATCTCTGTATGGGTTTCTTTCGAAACCCTAATTTCTTTTCTACGCCTCCTAGGACGATTTGAGTTTGTTTCTTCAATATTTTACACTGTCCTTGAGATTCTTTACAAGAATCATTGATTTCAAGTGTTTTTCACCTCCTTCTAAAACTAGGGTTTTCGGAACATCCTTTTAAAAAACCTTGTTTAACTGATTCTTTGTGTTTAAACTTCGATTTCTTGCATATTTTGATTGATCCTAAGATTTTACTACATCTTCAACTCGTCTATGTTGAAAGCCCTAATTTTAGGGTTCTTCGTTTGGTTTTTGTGACTGGCCAGTTATCGTTTGAGTTTTAGTGACTATCTAGCCTCGAATATATTTTTACTGAGTTTCTTAGCCTAACTTACACTGATTCTATGTGTTTGTGTTCATCTTAACTGTTCAAGACTTGCCTCTTTCTATCAGTGTTGTTCAACCTTCATGTTTGCTAGAGTTGTATGTCGACCTTTTACTATCCATGTCTTACTTTATATGCTAAACACTGACTCATGACTTTCTCTTTGATTGATTCTGGATCCCCTGTTTCTTGGTTTGATTGGAAGACCTTTTTTAAAAAAAACATTCGATCCCTACCCTTTCTATTTAAAATGATTGATTTGCTTACCTTGTCTGCATTGGTACTTGATTCTTATTGACTATCTCCTTAATTAGAGTTTTTCTGAACTTAGCCCTAATTGTTTACCCTATACATATTGTATTTAAAATCTTTCCTTATTGGTCGTACATTGATTTATTTCCTTATTTGTTATTTAATTCCTTAATTGAAGGGAGTTACTTACATTGATTTGATTCTGATTAGTACATGGTTCCATAATTATTGCTGAACTTTGATTCTTGCCTTATTTTCTACCTGTTTTAAAAATATAAATACCCTGCTCTTTCATTAACACAGACACGAACACATTGGTTAAAAAAACTCTCTCTCACACTTAAAGCTTTCTGTTTCTTTCTTTGTTACTTGCTACCATTCTGAATAAGCCGGCTGTAAGCCAAAGCTAATTATTCGCTCTCCTAATCTTCACCTTGTGTTTACTATCTTTATACCGGTATGCTCTGATTTAATTCAAGCCCCAAAAAATTATATGTTTCTTTTATTACTTCAGTTCATCATGTTCCTGATTTGTTTCTACTTATGGTTCTGTTGTTCAATATGTAAATAATCTCTTTGCTTCATCTAATTATGTTAGCCCTCTCTTACCTCTTTAGGGTCAGCATGCTCTCATGAACTGAGTAACTTGACTCTACTCTGTTTAATGCTTGTATACTATTGCCTAGTTGTAGTATGCACTTACTGGGCTATTGCCCCAAGTTGTTTTAATATTATGCTCAGCCACGTTTAGTATAAAATACTATACTCTATTATCTCCCAACTCCCATGAATCTCCCTAAAGCATCTCTGGTTCTATAACTGTGTTCTAATTAACACTGTTGAATCTATGTCTTACTACATGGACCAACCAAAAGAGACTTCTGTCTGTTATAAGTTCATCATACTTGCTCTATTTGTCCCCAACCCCCAATTGACCCTATGTGGAAATTTGTTCCCTGAGTGTTTCTGAACTTGTTTGACTGACCTGCTATTTTTTTAATTACATAACTGTTCTTAAAAGTTGTTTTACTAAACAACCATCTTATTTACAAAACTACTTTAACTAAGTCTCTTTCACACTGCTTTACTGTTAAAACCTTTCCAAACTATGTCAAGCACTCTCACTCTACTCCTAAGTCTCTAGGTTCTGCACCCTCCAGTGTGTGTGCACTACTTGAGATCCTTTTGAGATCCCTCTGAACTCTGGCACACTGAGGCTGGCCCTTCCACATTGCACTTACTCAATTTAGTTACAAATTCTAGGTGTGAGCACTGCCCGGGATCCTTGAAATCCTTAGGGAACTCTGACGCACCTAGACAATGATATTGTCTGTGAAATTGGCATTCGAGGCTATTGGAGGTTTGGGAAATCACTTGGGCCTGCTTTAGGCTCTCTATAGTGTAACTTCTTCTTTTCCTTTATCTATGTAATTCATTCATCTGGTTTGTAATAATTTGTAAACGAATATTGGGGTGGGTAGTTACACATTTGTGGTGTAATATGGGTAGAAACCATGCCTATAGGATCTTATATTTTCTATGTCTGCCCTACCATGTTAGAAACCATGCCTATAGAATTTTATATATTTGCTATGTTTGTTTCACCTTGCTAGAAATCATGCCTATAGGTTTTACAATCAACTTCACAAGTAGATACCATACTTAAGCATGTGATCAAGTTCAACATCTGTTATAACGGATAATTACATGCGTTTTCATTAGATATCATGCCTATAAGTTTCTAACATTAGTTCTTAACAATGAGATACCATTCCCATAGGAATTAAAAATTAGAAGATCTAAAATCAGTTTAGTTTAAATAAGTTAGTTCAATTCATGTTAGTTTACTTTGAAAACTGGCTTAATCAATGGTTTGTCTTCCTTAAATGAATTTTTTCAAATACTGCCCTAATTTACTATTAGAAAGTATGTCTATAGGAATTCAAGAGTCTGTTTTTAAAATCTACCCACTGTTTTACTATATCAAACGTAGTTATCATGCTTTTAGGACATCATTTTTCTACGTTTAGGCAAGCCTATAGTGCGATTTTTAAATTCCGCCAACTGTGTTACTACTACTTGAAGTTGTTCAGATTTAACAGGTTAAAATTAGTAGGCAAACTGATTAGAGCCTTATTGTTGTGTTTATAAAAACAAGGTTGCTTGTTTCTGTGCATTGACATCCACTTAGGCGTCCCGTTTAGACCTCTTCTCTAATCAAAGACTGATCTTGTTTGTGTTTGAGATATGTTGCCTATGTGTATTACTTGTAGATGTAAACCTGAGCCTTTTAACTATCTCTTTCTATATTTAGCTGTTAAGTCCTATGTGTTCTTGCATGTCGCCTAAAATTTTCTCCTTTTTTAAGTACCTTAGGAGTCGTCTAGAATTGCCCAGATTTAGAGGTCCTAAAATACCTCCAGGACCACAAGGAAGGGACGGGTAGTGCACGTGTAGGACAGTGTCAAGGTTACTAGAATGCTTTAGGCTATGACCAAGGGGAGGGACTTGGGTAGAATGGGATATGATCACTACGCGCTAATGTCACGTGTAGCCCCTCATCGAGGAGTGTTTACTGGGCATTGCATGGGGTGATCTTGTAGGCTAACCAACCTAGGACCCCTCCTTTCCAAAAATCCTTTTGCTTTACTTTTCTATATGTACACAACTTGTTCAAAATCTTTACCTTATTATTTGGGTTATACAACGTCCAACGTGTTTTACTTGCAATTATTTGTTTCAACTATTCATTTGCTAATGGACTAATTCATAAATATAAGTTCGGCGAGGACCCACAGTTGTGGACCAAGAGGGGTGCCTAACACCTTCCCCTCGCGGTTATTTTGAGCCCTTACCCTAAATCTATGGTAATGCAAACCAATCCAAGAGTTAATCGCTCTAGGTTCCCTAACGCACCATAATTTGTTAGGTGGCGACTCTTCAAAATATCCAATTCCCAAAAAAGAAATGAGTTATTACCCCCCATAAATGTCGAAACCCGGACTTTCCCGTCAAAAAGGAAAAAAGGGGGCGCGACAACATGGGGACTCTGCTGGGGATACCTTTAGGCTCTTACCATAACGAACTTATCTTTTTTATTAGCCCAAGCATGCTTTATCTCGTACCCTTCTCCCTTATTTGAATTTAACTATCCGTTTTCTTTTATGCATTCATGATTCTTTATCCCTGAAACTGACTTGTCTCTTTGTTTTCTTTTTACTGTAATTGTCTTTCAATTATTTAAATACTATATTTATTTTTTCTACGTGCAAATACTTGACTACATGTTATTAATTGCTGCATAACTCATGCTCCACATCATATTCCACTCATGCGTATCAAATCCTATAGCAACGCTTTAATGAGTGGTTGCACTCTTCTTATTTACTGCCCTTAAATTTAGAAAGGCTTATTTACGGTAAAACCAGTTGATCAGCGGTGCAGTCAACGGTTCCGTGCCTTTCCCCTCAAATTGTCTACTTGAGGGTACCAATCTGAAACCTCATAGTAGTCTTACTCTGGTTAAAATTGTTCATGCATCATGGTCAAATATCTATATGTTGTATTTGCAACGATCCTTGGGTTTTCTAAGCAGGTTCTTCATATCTATATGGGTTTCTTTCGAAACCTCAATTTCTTTTCTACGCCTCCTAGATCTGTACAGATCTAGGACGATTTAAGTTTGTTTCTTCAAAGCTTTACACTGTCCTTGAGATTCTTTACAAGAATCGTTGATTTCAAGTGTTTTTCACCTCCTTCTAAAACTAGGGATTTCGGAACTTCCTTTTAAAAAACCTTGTTTAACAAATTCTTTGTGTTTAAACTTCTATTTCTTGCATGTTTTGACTGATCCTATGATTTTACTACATCTTCAACTCGTCTATGCAGAAAGCCCTAATTTTAGGGTTCTTCATTTGGTTTTTGTGACTAACCGATTCTCGTTTGAGTTTCTGTGACTATCTAGCCTCGATTATGTTTCTACTGAGTTTCTTAGCCTAAATTACATCGATTCTATGTGCTTGGGTTCATCTTAACTGTTCAAGACTTGCCTCTTTCCATCAATGTTGTTCAACCTTCATGTTTGCTAGAGTTGTATGTCGACCTTTTACTATCCATGTCTTACTTTATATGCTAAACACTGACTCATGACTTTCTCTATGATTGATTATGGATCCCCTGTTTCTTTGTTTGATTGGACGACCTTTTTTTAAAAACCTTCGATTCCTACCCTTTCTATTCAATTTGATTGATTTGCTTACTTTGTCTGCATTGGTACTTGATTCTTACTAACCATCTCCTTAATTAGAATTTTTCTGAACTTAACCCTAATTGTTTACCCTATACTTACTGTATTTGAAATCTTTCCTTATTGGTCGTACGTTGATTTATTTCCTTATTTGTTATTTAACTCCTTAATTGAAGGGAGGTACTTACATTGATTTGATTCTGATTAGTACATGGTTCCATAATTATTGCTGAACTTTGATTCTTGCCTTATTTTCTACCATGATTCTGATTGTTACTTGCTACCATTCTGAATTAGTCGGTTGTAAGCCAAGGCTAATTATTCGCTATCCTATTCTTCACCTTGTGTTTACTATCTCTATACTTGTGATGACCCATCATCACTTGTTTCAAAAGTGAATTCTGCATTCTGAGGCCTTAAAAACCTCTTTCGGCATCACCTCGATTTGCGTGCGCAGTCTGAGCGCGAAGCCGGAAAGTCATTTTGTGAAAATTTGTGAAAAATGATGAATTTTGTATTTAAAATGAGTTTAAGTTGACTTTGGTCAATATTTTGGGTAAACAGACCCGGACCTGTGATTGGACGGTCCCGGGGGGTCCGAATTAAAATATGGGACTTGGGTGACTGCCCGGAATTGAATTCCGAGATCCCAAGCCCGAGAAATGATTTTTTTAAAGAAATAGTTTTGCTGAATTAATTGTGAATTTTTGAAAGTGAAATGTGTTTGAAACCATTGGTATCGAGCCCGTATTTTGGTTCCGCAGCCCGGTACAGGTCTTATATATGATTTGAGTCGACCTGTGAAAATTGGTAAGAAACGGATTTGAAATGATGTGAATCGGACCTTATTTGAGAAATTTGGAAAGTTTGAAGTTCTTAAGAAATTTCATGATTTTGATGCTAAATTCATAGTTGTTGATGATATTTTAGTGATTTGAATGCACGAGCGAGTCTGTATGATGTTTTTAGGTTAGTATGCATGTTTGATTTGGAGCCCCGAGGGCTCGGGTGAGTTTTGGATAGGCCACGTGGTGAATTTTTGGACTAAAGGAGTTCAGGCTTCAGCTATTTCTATGCAGGCCTGCAGGCTTCGCATTAATGCGAGGGCTTTGTCGCAATTGCAAAAGCAGCCCAGGCCAGCTTCTCCTCGCAAATGTGAGATTCCCTTTGCAAATGCAATACACCCCTTATCGGGCCTGTCATTGAAAATGCGACCCCTTGTTCGCATTTCCCATCTCGCAAATGCGAGAACCCCCTTCGCAAATGCGAACCTAGCAGAGGTCGGGGTTTGCAATTGCGAACCTTATTCGCAATTCCCATATATGCAACCTACAATCTTTATACTTAGCCGAAAATCTCCCATTTTTCACTCTTTCAAAACCAAAACACTCTTGGGCGATTTTTCAAAGACAACTCTTCCTCCAAATCGATTGTAAGTGAATTGTAACTCGTTTTCTTCAATTATTAACATCTTTTCACATGATTTCAACTCAAAATCAATAATTTTCATGGGGGAAATTTGGTGTTTTGGGTAGAACCTAGGTTTTTTAAAAATTGGGGATTTGGACCTCTATTTGAGGTCCGATTTCAAAACAAATTATATATTTGGGTTCGTGGGGGAATGGGTAATCGGGTTTTGGCTCGAACCTCGGGTTTTGACCATGTGGGCCCGGGGGCGATTTTTGAGTTTTGGGTAAAACTTTAGAAAACTCATTTTTATGCATTGGATTGATTCATTTAACATTTATTGATGTAATTAAGTAACTTGTTGCTAGATACGAGCGAATTGGTGGTGGAATCAAGAGGTAAAGCGATAGTAGAGGCTTGAATTCGTGGCATCGAGGTAAGTGTTTGGTCTAACCTTAGCTTGAGGGATTAGGAGTTGTGCCCCATTTTCTATGTGTTATTTGTTGAGTACGATGTATAGGCATGGTGACGAGTATCTATACATTGGTGTCAAGCATGCCCATGAGTCTTATACTATGATTAATGTGACTCTGTTTCGTATTGTTCGTGCTCTATATGATAATTTATATTGAGGAATATTACTTGTGGAAGTATTATTGTTAATTGAACATGGTAGAGTGTTGGCTCAAGTTGAGAATTTAATTGTTGAACATTGTAGAGCATTTTCTTAAGTTAAGAATTAAATTGTTGAACATTGTAGAGCATTGGCTCAAGTTAAGAATAGAATTGTTGAACATTATAGAGCATTGGCTCAAGTTGTGAATTGATTTATGAAGTAAATGTGAAAAAAGAAAGGAGAGAGAGAATCATGATATTATCTCCCTTGCCGGGATGTTATTGTTTTGATATTGATTCCCTTGTCGGGATTTGATTGTTGTACTATTGTTCCCTTGCTGGGATTTTATTTTAATTTCATTTATTTCCTTGCCTTTATTTCTTGTGATTGTTTTTTGCGTGAGGAAGAGTGTTAAAGCACGAAGGGTAATGTCGTGTATGATTTGTGAGGAAAGAGTGTAAAGCACGAATGGTGATGTCGTGCTGAACGATGTACCATTTTGTGCCTATCATATTGATTTTATGGTGAGGATGAGAGTAATAGCACGAAGGGTGATGTCGTGTAGTTTAGATTGATTCTTATGGTGAGGGAGAGAGTAAAAGCACGAAGGGTGATACCGTGCACTTGTCCTTGATTTTCCTGATTCTTACTGATAATTGAGTTATGTTGTCCTTTACGTTTATTTACTGATTTTCTGTTGTTACTTGATTTTATTTCGATGTTATAGATTCCCTTATCCTATTTGCCTTGTGTTTGTTGCTTGGGTGAGGAAGACTGTAAAGCACGAAGGGTGATGCCGTGTATTGTTTTGGTGAGAGAGTGTTAAAGCACGAAGGGTGATATCGTGTATTGTTTTGGTGAGAGAGTGTTAAAGCACGAAGGGTGATACCGTGCACTTGTCTTTGTTTTCCAGATTCTTATTGATAACTGAGTTACGGTTTCTCTACATTTAATTGTTGGTTTTCTGTTGATACTTGTTATACCCCGCAGCATGATCTCCCCTTCCTAATTTCAATTGAACTGTGGTGATCCTCATATTTATTTGTTACTCTTCTGTTATTATTCAATGTCCCCGTAGTATGTTACCCCTCCCATACTTGACTGTATATTATTGTTCTTTTTTTTCGCTGTATATAATTAAACTGCATAGGTTTTTTTGGTAGTCAGGTCCTAGCCTTGTCACTACTTCCCCGAGGTTAAGCTAGGCACTTACCAGCACATGGGGTCGGTTATGCTGATACTATACTCTGCACTTTTTGTGCAGACCCCAGTGTTGTAGACTTCGGATGTTAGTGAGATTGTTGTTTCTGGTTCATCAAGCGACCCGAGGTAGTCCTACAGGCGTCTGCAGACCTTGAAATCTCCTTCTATCTACTATTCCTGTTTCTTTCATGTATTTCCAGAGATAGTGTTGTATTTATTTCTTTCAAACCTTATTTGTAGTACTCTTAAACCGTCTGTGAAGCTTTGACTCCAGTTCTAGGTAGTCTTGTGTAAACAGTTGTAATGGTTATACTCAGAAATTTTATTGTTTTTCTTCCGCTTGATATAACTTTCGTTGTCTTTAAGTTATTGCCTTATAATAGTTAAGGAATATAAACTAGTAAAAAGGTAATTTATTCAAACAGTCGGCTTGCCTAGCTAACACTAGTAGGTGCCATCACGACTCCCGAGGGTGGTAAATCCGGGTCGTGACAATACTGGTATGCTCTGATTTCAATTCAAGCTCCAAAAAAAATATGTTTCTTTTATTACTTCAGTTCATCATGTTCCTGATTTGTTTCTACTTATGGTTCTGCTGTTCAACATGTAATTAATCTCTTTGCTTCATCTAATTATGTTAGCCCTGTCTTACCTCTTTAGGGTCAGCATGCTCTCATGAACTGAGTAACTTGACTCTACTCTGTTTAATACTTGTATACTGTTGCCTAGTTCTAGTATGCACTTACTGGGCTAGTTCCCCAAGTTGTTTTAATATTATGCTCAGCCACGTTTAGTATAAAATCCTATACTCTATTATCTCCCAACTCCCATGAATCTCCTTAAAGCATCTCTGGTTCTATAACTGTGTTCTAATTAACACTCCTGAATCTATGTCTTACTACCTGCACCAAGCACAAGAGACTTCTACCTGTTATGTGTTCATCATACTTGCTCTATTTGTCCCCAACCCCCAATTGACCCTGTGTGGAAATTTGTTCCCTGAGTGTTTGCTGAACTTGTTTGACTAACCTACTGTTTTTTTAATTACATGACTGTTCTCAAAAGCTGTTTTACTAAACAACCTTCTTATTTACAAAACTACTTCAACTGAGTCTCTTTCACACTGCTTTCCTTCTAAAACCTTTTCAAACTATGTCAACCACTCTCACTCTACTCTTAAGTCTCTAGGTTCTGCCCCCTCTAGTGTGTGTACTGCCTTTAGATCCTTTTGAGATCCCTCTGTACTCTAGCACGCTGAGGCTGGCCCTTCCACATTGCACTTACTCAATTTGGTTACAAAGTCTAGGTTTGAGTACTTTCTGGGATCCTTGAGATCCTTAGGGAACTCTGACTCACCTGGACAATGATATTGTCTATGAAATTGGAATTCGAGGCTATTGGAGGTTTGGGAAATCACTTGGGGCTGCTTCAGGCTCCCTATAATATAACTTCTTCTTTTCCTTTATATATGTAATTCATTCATCTGGTTTGTAATAATTTATAAACGAATATTAAGGTGATTAGTGAAAAGGGGTGGGTAGTTACATATTTGTGGGGTAATATGGGTAGAAACCATGCCTATAGGATCTTATATTTGCTATGTCTGCCCTACCATGTTAGAAACCATGCCTATAGGATTTTATATATTTTCTATGTTTGCTTCACCATGCTAGAAATCATGCCTATAGGTTTTACAATCAACTTCACAAGTAGATACCATACTTAAGCATGTGATCAAGTTCAACATCTGTTATAACGGGTAATTACATGCGTTTTCATTAGATATCATGCCTATAAGTTTCTAACATCAGTTCTTAACAATTAGATACCATGCCTATATAAATTAAAAATCAGAATTTCTGCCTATAGATCTAAAATAAGTTTAGTTTAAATAAGTTAGTTAAATTAATGTTAGTTTACTTCAAAAAATGGCTTAATCAATGGTTTGTTTTCCTTAAATGAATTCTTTCAAATACTTCCCTAATTTACTATTAGAAAGCATGCCTATAGGAATTCAAGAGTCTGTTTTTAAAATCTGTCCACTATTTTACTATATCAAACGTAATTATCATGCTCTTAGGACATCATTGTTCTGCGTTTAGGCAAGCCTATAGGGCAATTTTTAAATTCTGCCAACTGTATTTTTACTACTTGAAGTTGTTCAGATTTAACAGTTTAAAATCAGTAGGCAAACTAATCAGGACCTTACTGTCGTGTTTATAAAAACAAGGTTGCTTGTTTCTGTGCATTGACATCCACTTAGACGTCCCGTTTAGGCCTTTTCTCTAAATAAAAAACTGATCTTGTTTGTGTTTGAGACGTGCTGCCTATGTGTATTACTTGTAGAGATAAACCTAAGACTTTTAACTATCTCTTTCTGTATTTAGCAGTTAAGTCCTATGTGTTCTTGCCCGTGGCCTAGAATTTTCTCCTTTTTTAAGCACCTTAGGGGTCATCTAGAACTGCCCAGATTTAGAGGTCCTAAAATACCTCTAGGACCACAAGGAAGGGACGGGTAGTGCACGCGTAGGACATTGTCAAGGTTACTAGAACGCTTTAGGCTATGATCAAGGAGATGGACTTGGGTAGAACGGGATATGATAACTACGCGCTAATGTCACGTGTAGCCCCTCATCGAGGTGTGTTACCGGGCATTGCGTGGGGTGATCATGTAGGCTATCCAACCTAGGACCCCTCCTTTCCAAAAATCCCTTTGCTTTACTTTTCTATATGTACACAACTTGTTTATAATCTTTACCTTATTATTTGGGTTATACAACGTCAAACGTGCTTTACTTGCAATTATTCGTTTCAACTATTCATTTGCAAATGGACTAATTCATAAATATAAGTTCGGTAGGGACCCATAGTTGTGGACCAAGAGGGGTGCCTAACACCTTCCTCTCGAGGTTATTTCGAGCTCTTATCCTAAATCTCTGGTAATGCAAATGAATCCAAGAGTTAATCTCTCTAGGTGTCCTAACGCACCATAATATGTTAGGTGGCGACTCTTTAAAATACCCAATTCCTAAAAAGGAAATGAGTTATTACCCCCATAAATGTCGAAACCTGGACTTCCCCGTCAAAAAGGGAAAAAGGGGGCGCGACAAACGTCTTCAAGGGTGAAGGAAACATCATGGCCAAAAATCTTGAAACTAATGGAGTCTCAATCATGTGTGAATATTCGAGAAAGACACAAACAATGAACCAACTTCATGCTGCATGTGAAATTCTCCATAGCCATAATATAACGAAATATACCATTATTAAGCTTATCTCGTTGTGTAGGAGTCAAGAAACTTGCAATTAAACTCTTCAAATCGTGGTTCCCCTTCCAGTAACCACGAGAGTTAAACCAATCTCCAAACTCAAAAATATCTATGCCCTGGTTTTGTAGGCGGAGCAGCAGGGACGAAAGGACCTGGGAGTATTATAAGTTGTTTAGGTGCTTTAAGTGCTTTAGGATCTTTAGGTGCATTAGCTGCTTTATGTGCTTTAGTGTGCTTTAGATCCATCTGTTCAAAAAAAGTAAAAGATACAAAAAATAACATCAAAACATTATAAAAAAATCAGTTTAAAACATCAACTCTAAGAAGGCTGAAGTTCGCCAGTTACAAAACAAAAACTTCAGCTCCTAGAGCTAAAGTTCGCTAGTTACAAAACAAAAACTTCAGCTCCTAGAGCTGAAGTTTGCCAGTTACAAAACATAAACTTCAGCTCATAGAGCTTAAGTTTGCCAATTAAAAAAAAAAATTCATCTCCAAGAGCTATAGTTCACCAGTTACAAAACAAAACATTCAGGAAAAACCATGCTGTAGTTTTTACAAAAAACAAAACACAAATTCAAATCCAAAAATAATGGTGAAGTTCATACAAAATATAATAAAAAACACAAAACATGAAACAAAACTTCAGCTCCTATCTAAGGTAACATTGAAGTAATATAAACTTCACACTTTAATAGTATCATCTATTTAACTCTCAAAAATTCAAAAATTTCCAAAAATCACTAAAGAATTTATAGAATTTTCATCAACAACACAAACACATGTTCAAAAAATTTAAAAACACAATCGTAAAAGTAAACCTAATGCACTTATCAAACTAAACCTAGGAAACTATTTTATCATAAATACATGACTATCAAAACCAAAACCAGAAATTAAATCGTAAAAATTAATAATAAAATAAAATCCAGAAAGTTAATGCAATGTATCTGTGATTATACGTAATGTTATTGGGGAACAAACAGTTGAAAAATCAAAAACAACGACGAAAACCGTTTGATTTCAGAGAAGAACAAATCAAAAAACGCGAATAACGGGAGAGAGAGACATAGACAGTAGAGGACTAGCGTATACTTAGAGAGAAAATAATCTTTTAATAAAGAAGGGCAAAATAGTCTTTTTAAAAGACTTTTAACAAAAAAATAAATACAGGTACAAACAAAAAAAAAATAAAGCGGCTACAGGTTAACATGCCATTTTTACGACCGACGCGGGTGCCTGAATGAAGCCAGAAGGAATTGCGAGGGATTGGATCATAAACATGGAAAGCCCATAGGCCTATACGGCAACCCACTGAAATGGGCTTTAGGTTCGTAAAACATACATATGTACTATACTTTTTTTAGGGCTCTTTGTATTATTTATCTTTTATCTCCTTTTTTTATTTTTTTCATTCATTCAATTTGATTTTTAAAAACTTAAAAGTCACTTAAATTCTCTTTAATCGACCTCATCCCAAAAATCTCTTGAATGCACGGTTGATACCATAAACATAAAAAAAATTGACCCTAAAATTGACTATGTACAAAGCAAAATCGTTTCCAATGTATTGCCTATTAATGCTCCCTAATAACTCTCATTTATGACAGAAATCAAAGGGTCTGGAAAGTGTATAATACAAAATGATAAAGGGAAATCTTGTGGCCATATTAAGTGACTTATTCTCCAACAAAATATTTTCTCCCATTGTACAACATGGAAGATATTTTGCATGATCTTTTGACATTTCTACAATGTCGAGATTATTCAATGAACGCATTTTTATATACAAAATTATTTTTACAATCATATTTGAGTTTTCTTCTTGTATTTATTGCTTCTTTGTTACGGAAAAAAGGCTAATCCTCTTTAGTTGGCATTTTTAATTCATTTTTCTACTTTTGGAAACAACAATTTGAATTCTTGATAAAGAGATTCTTTCTCATTTTATGTAATTTTGTGGAAGAATGGAACAAAACAGTAGGGGGAGTGAAATCGCCGTGTCCAAAAGATAAATGATTTGGATCCATATGAAATAATGAAATTCTCAAGGTCTCCTTTAGTAACGGAATCGTTGCTCTTTTATTAGTAGCACTGTGATGTGACATCAACTACTGTGTATTGTTTGAACATATTGAGATGTGCCTTTCATACTTCTAATGATATGAGATTGGTAATTTGGTGGTAATGCTTATATCTACCTTTGTTGGTAAGCAACCTCCACTTCCAACTAAGAGGTTGTGAGTTTGAGCCTCCCCAAGAGCAAGGTGGGAAATTCTTGGAGGGAAGGATGTCGGGGATCTATTTGGAAACAACCTCTCTAGCTCAGGGTAGGGGTAAGGTCTGCGTACACACTACCCTCCACAGACCCCATTAAGTGAGATTATACTGGGTTGTTGTTGTTGCTGCTTATATCAACCTCTGCTATAGTTTACACATAATGCTTGATGTTGAATTACATACTTTTCTTCATGTTATGTTATTCTTTATTTTTATCTTTTTTGGGTTTGCATTGCAGATTTATAATGGACAGTTTCATTTGATTCCCTTAGTTCCGCTACTCGCCAACGAATAAACTTCTCTGTATTTCAAGAAATATGATCTTCATTTTCAGGAAAAAGGCATACTGAAGATGAACCTTTAAAAACGAGAAGAGTGAGGGTCAGCAATATTTTGTAAATATATTAAAGTAAATTTTCTATTTGAATTCAAATCTCTCGAACAATATAGTAATACTTTACTTATTCAATTAATAAGAAGGGGAGAAAATTATATTATATATATATATACACCAAGCGTGACATTGGCACAACTCTTAGAGAGAAAAACAAATATTTATCTTTTCTCTCATTTTTCTATTTACTTTATTTTTATAAGTCCAAAATGTACGATTACTTAATTCTTTTCCTCCACTATAATGTTTTAATTTACAATTAGTTAACTTCTCTCTAGAATGCATTCCCAACCCCTTGAGAAACAAGAGACTATTTTCCCAAAACCACCTGATTTAATCCAACACCTTCCCTTACCAAACAATCTGGAGAGACCAATATCCTTTAAGGATAAACTATTGAAATCTAACCTAACAATTTTCACTCCTTCCATAGATCATGATGATATGCTTAAACCAACAAAGGCAGTGGAAGACACAAAAGTAGTGCATGATCCCAGGACTACTCTAGGTGAAGTTATACAAATCTCTCTTTCATTGGAAGATAGGCAACGTATCTATGAGCCATGGAAATACTCTATTATAATCAAGTTAGTAGGGAATGTATGCTACACCATTACCTAAAGAGGAAGATCCAAGATCTATGGAAACCGACGGAGGACTTCTCTTTAGTTGATCTTGGTGAGGACTATTACATTATCAAATTCACAAAGAAAGAAAACATGGATAAAGTTATTCACCTAGGGCCATGGTTCATCAATGGTCATTTCCTATCTATCTCCAAATGGAAACCAAATGTTATGGCTAGAAATAAAAAACTAACTACCTCAGCAGTTTGGGTAAGGCTGCCCTAATTACCAACTGAATTCTACGATGGTAAAATCCTAGCAAAAATTGGTAATGCAATAGGACGCCTACTGAAAATTGACACATGCACCTCAACAATCCTAAGAGGTCGTTATGCAAGGATTTGTGTCAAAATCCCTTTGGAAATTCCAGTTCAATCCTTCCTATTTGTTGGAGACCACAAACAGGATATACTCTATGAAGGGGAGGATTTTCTTTGAAAAAATTGTGGCCGTTTTGGTCACACACTAAGACAATGCACCTAAATCAAAATGCAAAGCTTGGATCCTCATTATGTAGGACAAGAACATCAACAAGTAGCTACACAAGATGTTTGTGACTCTAAATAGAAAAATGTCTCCTTCAATAAGAAGAAGAATCAAGGCGAAAAACTCCAAACCAAATACCCACCATCCATGCAGTAGGCAACCAAGGTCCAGGTACTCCGGTTAATTTATTCAATGCAAAAACAGGTAAGTTCTTGTTTACTCAAACACTCCAATATAAAACAAAAAATAATCCTCCTAATAATCAAATTCCTCCTGTCATTACCCATCCAGAATCGACTATTGATCAAACTACCTCTCACATGAAAAACCACCTTTTAGAAGAGAGACAAATGGTTTTGACACAAACTACTATGGATAATGTCAATTTTATTAGTAAAAATAGTTTTAATCAACTAAATAATGAATTGGATCTTGACACACAAGATACTTGCATGCAAGACTCCACCGTGGCACCTTATATTGCCAACTCCTTAGTGAAAACCAATGCCATGCAAAATGACTCTAGTATGGACGAATCTACCCCTACCACTAATCCTACCCCTACTACCCCGAACCCCCTACTTAAACCGAAATCTCTCCAAAATCTTTTATTATCTAAGGAATCTACACAAAATCCATCCTTAAGATATGACAAGATCTCCCCCTCCATGCATGTTGGCCAAATGGCAAAGACCATAGAAGAAAGTAGCCAAATGGACATTCCCATTGGTAATCCAATCAAAACCTTTAAGTGTTCTATAAAACATGACCTAGGGCAATCAAAAGCCATAGACAAAAACGAAGCAATCATCACCTCCCCACCCAATCGGCTAACCTCTCCTCCTACCCAAAATCCCACGCCAACTTCCAGTGCAATAAATTTAACTTGTTTTAACCAAAATGCCAAGAGTTCCTTCAACCCTAAGGAGAAGAACTCGACTAATCTAAATCTTGAGACAACGACACCCTCTCCAATTGGAAAACATTCCCCCCTCCATCCCCATGAACAGCCCCAAATTATTTACGTTCAACCTCCCCAAGCATAAGATTATCAACCCACGAGTTGGATGGAGTTAGGGCTCATGGGCCATGCACTCTCGTTCACAGTGTCGATCAATGGCCAAGAAGCCATTGTGATCTTGCACAATACTCAATATCTAGCTCAACTTATCACTGAGGAAATGAGATTGGCAATGAACAATTATCTCAACCAAGTATGGCTCAACAATGTCATTCATCCCATGGCTCCATCATTGAACCCTCAAATGGCCCAAACAATGAGAGAACAATGGAATATGCCTCCTCAATTCAACCTCATGCACCCTCTAAATGCACCACTGGACCTCTCATTCTTTCCAACGGAGATGTACACCCACCTAAACCCCATATTTCTCCCTTGGGATGTCAATCTAGGGAACCAATGGATGGTACCCCCCCCCACCACCACCAATACCCCTACCGCAACAACAAGAAGACGCCATACCAGGGATAGTGGAGGCAGAGATGGAGGAGGAGGATGTCCCCCTAAATCTTCACTTAGGGCCAACCCTAGAACTCTCAAACCTAGATGGAATAAAAATCTTTCTCTTCACGGAGAGGCACGAGAAGAGGTATGTTCTCAGCTTCCCATTAGCCCTATACAAGTGCTCGATGGATATTCGCCCTCCACACGACCCAACTGTGGGAAACAAAGCAATGATCCTAGTTCCATCAATGAGGAGGAACCCTGTCCAAGCGGGGGGGGGGGGGTAAGGGAGAATGGGGAGATGAACAACACTGACTCTAACTTAGCCATGAATCAATCCAATAATTTCATAATATGGAATATACGGGGAGGAAACAATGACAACTTTAGGAGGAACTTTAGGGAAATGCTAGATACTCATAGGCCGAGCTTGGTTACTTTGTTGGAAACAAGGATGAACAACCATTCCGCTATTCTCAATGAAATTGGTTTCACTGAGATGATAGAAGTTCCATCTGAGGGGAAGTCAGGTGGTATGGTTATGATGTGGAGGGATGATATAATCAACGTCCAAAATGCTGTTAGAAGAGGTCAGGAGATCTATGCAACCATAGAGGTACATCTTTTACGTAAACCTTGGCTCTTTACTTCGATTTATGCTAGTACCAATATTCATTATAGATATATGATATGGGATAACCTTGAAAATATTAGTAATACTTATAAAGGACCTTGGCTAGTAGGTGGTGATTTTAATGACATTTTAACCGCTAGTGAGAAATTTGGAGGCAAATCAATCAAAGATAGTAGAGCTAAATATATTTGGTCTAAAATTAATAATTGTAACCTAGTTGATCTAGGCTTCAAGGGAAGCAAATACACCTGGACCAATAATAGACATAACAATAAGAGTCTTATTTTAGAAAGACTTGATAAGGTTTTTGGAAATGAAGAATGGATTGAACTTTTTCCTAAAAGCTCTATTATCCATCTACCTAGAACCCACTCTGATCACAATCCTATCCTAGTTGAATTAATTCCTAGAAATAGAACTCCTCATAAGGTCCCTTTTAGGTTAGAAACCTTTTGGTGTAAACATCCGGAGTTTCAATCTGTTGTTATAAACTACTGGAATAATAGTGACTACTTTAAGTCTAGCTCTAACTTTATAGATAATGTTTAACCTTGGAAGGACAACACTTTTGGCAATATCATGGGAAGGAAGAGAAAACTCTTAGCTAGACTCCAAGGCATCCAATCTTCTAACAGCTACGCTACCAGCTCTTTCCTAAAAAAATTAGAATTAGATCTTCAACACGAGTTCAATGATATTCTAAAGATAGAAGAAGACTACTCGAAACTTAGATCCAGGATAATGTGGCTTAATGATGGTGACACCAATACTAAATTCTTCCACTCTGCCACCAATAGAAAAAGAAGAAACAAAATTACTTTCTTCAAAGATAATGCTGGTAACTGGATAAATGATCATAGTATTATTCTGTCCCATGTCCAAAACTACTTTACCTATACATTTACCTCCTCTCATAATTACTCTTCCTGGACTAACCCCCTAAATACTCAATCCAGATGTAAAAAAAATAACCTAGATCATCTAGATACCCCCCTCCTGGATAATGAGATTAAAAGTGCAGTCTTCTCGTTCAAACCATTCAAGTCTCCCAGACCAGATGGTCTGCACCCCTTCTTCTTCCAAAAATATTGGTTCCATATAGAGAATTATGTCAAGAAGCTCTGCCATAACATCTTTAACAACTAAAAAACCCTTCGGAAATTAACAAAAAATTTTATGCCTCATTCCTAAATTACATAATGCTAATAATATCAAAAATTTCAGACCTATTTGCTTATTCAATACTATCTATAAAATAATTACTAAGATTCTAGCCAATCATATCAAACCTTTCCTTGATCAACTTATCAGTCCATATCAGCTAGCTTTATGAAAAATAGAAGAGCCTCTGATAATCCTATCATCATCCAAGAAATGATTTCTAAGTTCAATAAACTGAAAGGTAAGCAAGACCATATGATTCTGAAAATTGACTTAGAAAAGTCTTTTGATCATCTTGAATGGTCTTTCATTCGTCACACCCTAGATTTCTTTAACTTCCCTCCAAAATACTCTAAACTACTGCTAAATTGCATCTCTACCAGTAAAATAGCAATCTTAGTCAATGGAGTTGTTACAAACTATTTTCAACCAAGTAGAGGTATTAGACAAGGCGACCCCATATCCCCTACATCTTTATCCTCTGCCTAGAAATGCTTACCAGATATATAGAATACTAAGTGGACATCAAAAATTGGGACCCCATTTTCCTAGGTTATAAATGTCCAAAAATCTCCCACTTATTATTTGCTGACGACCTTTCTCTGATGGCTAGAGATAATGCTAAATCTTGTCAGGCCATAAAAAATGGGCTTGACCAATTTTGCTCTCTATCTAGTCAAAGCATCAACATTACTAAATCGAAGATTCTGTTTTCAAAAAATTGTAACCACTCAATACTCACTAACATTACCACTTCTCTAGGTATTAAGAAGAGTAACAACTTTGGCACATACCTTGATTTCCCTATCCTCCACCACAACCCAAAACATAGGGATTACCAATTCCTCATAGACAAGATGAGA
Organism: Nicotiana tabacum; assembly: GCF_000715075.1. Taxonomy (NCBI): domain Eukaryota; kingdom Viridiplantae; phylum Streptophyta; class Magnoliopsida; order Solanales; family Solanaceae; genus Nicotiana; species Nicotiana tabacum. Next base: position 109,144,967 of record NC_134087.1, on the reverse strand, counting down.
ACCAAACTTGCATCCTGGAAAATGAGGTTCTTTAGTTTGGCAGGAAGAACAACCCTTGCGTCAGCATCCCTTAATTCCATCCCAAACCATTACATGCAATACACCCTACTCCCTAGAAAAACCCTTAAGGAGATTGATAAAGTCCAAAGGGACTTCATTTGGGGTAGTACGGTAGAAAAAAGAAAACTTCACTTGGTAAACTGGACCACTATATGCCAACCCAAAAAATATTGTGGATTGGGGATCCATAATGCTCTCAATAAAAACCTTTGTACTCTGGCTAGCTTAAGCTGAAGACTTCTTACAAATGCTTTAATTCCTTGGGCAAAGCTTATCATCTCATACTATTGCAATAGCTCCTCTGCGAATAGATCCTCCTTCCTTTGGAAAACATTTGCAGAGGATGGGACATCTGCTCCAAAGGCATCACATGGTCCCCTCACATCCATTCCAATCTTAATCTATGGGAGGCCAATTGGATACCAAATATTGATAACCTAAGGAACCTAGTTACAGGCCCTCCTTCAGCCAAAGATTTCTCCATCAAAATTAGAGATATCTTTGATGGTACCAATTGGAACCTAAACTGTTTAACCTTCTCTCCCTTTCCTGATTTGTTAACTACCATCTCTAAAACAAAAATCCGCCAAAAGGCCTTCCCATTGACTTACCTATTTGGTCCTTCACCACTAAAAGAATCTTTACCACCGCTTCTTGTTATACACTGCTAGAATCTTCGAAGAACTCTAACTCTGACTTTGAATGGATCTGGCATTTGGAGTGCCCCAATAAAATCAGATTTTTCCTATGGTAATGCCTTCACAGTCGAATCCTTTGTAGGAAGTACCTTTCATATATTGGACTAAACATTGATTCTAATTGTCCCATCTGTAAAAACCCTATTGAAGAGTCAATTGAACATATCTTCCTTGACTGTAGAGCTGTCAGTAATCTCTGGAGCGGCCTGCAAGGGACCCACCCTATCAACGGAAGTGGGAAGCACTGGCTTCTCCAAATAAGGGACTCCAACATTCCTATAAACCATAACTTTATAAACTGGAATAACTTTTTTCCCTTCATCATCTGGCATATCTAGATTAATAGAAACAGTAATAACATCAACAACACTACCAACCAAATAAGAGGTTCCGAAATCATGCAAAAGGCAGTGGAGTTTAAACTTTTCATGAAAAAATCCTCTATTAATCCTCCCAAATCCCTTATAAAAATCAACTGGTTCAAACCCCTTTGGGGGTGGTACAAACTAAATGTGGATGCCAGTTTTCATAGCTATAACAAAAATTGTGATTTAGGCGGTGTTCTTAGAAATGCAACAGGTAGCTGGGTGGTTGGTTTTGCAAAACTAGCACATGCAAATGGCTCCCTAGCAGCTAAATTAAAAGCACTACGAGAAGGGCTAAGAACAACAAAGGAATGGAATCTCTTCCCACTTGAGATTGAGACAGACTGCTTAGAGGCTATCCAGGCAATACAAAATGATAATAAATTATTTAACAAAACTGCTAATGATTGCAGGTCCTTAATGCACCAGCAGAGGGTTACTCTCTAGCATACTTTTAGGCAGGGGAATAGGATTGCCCACCAGCTAGCAAAAGGGGTCCTTTAAAGGGATAGCCAAGCTCAGGGATTGGCAGGAAGAAGTAAAACAGTGAAATCCACTAAAAAAGTTCTTGTCGTACCAACTTTTGATGTAACAGATTTTGTTGAAAGTGACAAACTTGAATCTACTTGTCACAAAAAACTTCTATGTAATGAAACTTTAATAGGCTAGCAAGCTTAGGAAACAAATGCATCCTCCGAGATGCAAGTCATGTCGACTATGTACTAGATGTTCCTTAGTTATTAATATATCTATTTCCTATTTTCTTAAAAAAAAATTAATTTATTATATTTTCCCCTTCCCCAGTATTGTTTAATTACTATATATGTCACGACCCAGAATTTCTACCGTCAGGAACATGGTGGTGCCTAATATTTCACTTGCTAGGCAAGCCAACTTTAGAACAATTTAAATTAAATGACGGGAAAGAACTAAATTAACTGAAATAATCCAAAGTATCAATGCGGAAGCTAAAACAATCAAACATCTTATACAACCCTAGACCCGGTGTCACAAGTACACGAGCTACTAGAAGAGTACAAATAAGGGTCTGAAATAACATAAAGATGTATGAAAAGAAGGTACACAGCTAAATAAAAAGGGGAGGGGACTCCAGGAGTTGTGGGCGCTGTGAAGTTGTACCCCAAGTCTCCGCAAGTAGTCCAATCTGAGCTCGCCAATAACCGCCGCTGGGGCCGACTCCAAAATCTGCACAAGAAGTGCAGAGTGTAATATGAGTACGATCAACCCCATGTACTCTGTAAGTGCCGAACCTAACCTCGATGAAGTAGTGACGAGGCTAAGGCAGGTCACCTACACTACAACCTGTACGTAGTATATAATAAAGACAGAAAAGGAAATACGGAACAAAATAAGATAGTCAACTGACAATAATAGCTACAGTCTCAAGAAATAAGCCAGTGATGATCAAAATTACCAATCCTTAGAGTTTTAAGTGAAAATACTGAAAACCAACACAGCTCAAGGAAATAGAAACACATAGGTTGTTGTGGCGCACAACCCGATCTCACCGTACAACATAGAATCCTCCCTTATATATATATATATATATATATATATATATATATATATATATATATATATATATATATATATATATATATGTGTGTGTGTGTGTGTGTGTGTGTGTGTGTGTGTGTGTGTGTGTGTGTGTGTGTGTGTGTTGCGGTGCGCAAACCTGAGTCCCACCATATATCAATATCAGTATCATAATTCACCCTTATTTCACCGTATCAATCCACCCTTATTCCACCTGTTGCGGCGTGCAACCCGATCCCACCGTATAGTACAAATGCACGCCGTCCACTATATATATATATATATATATATATATATATATATATATATATATATATATATATAAATCCAAAAAGTTTTTTCATATGTTGCGGCGTGCAACCCACTCCCACCATATCAGTACCAAATACTCAATTTGCATAGTCAAATCAATAATTCAAATCACAAGAACTTTTACGATCAATAAATACCAAACGGAACCATAAAGGAAACTGTGTACAACACGGGAATTCATATACGTAATACTACACAGTAAGTCAAGTCCGGTAAATGACAATTAGAAGGTGCAAGTAAATTAGTTAAAATAAGTAGCAGTGAATCATGAAAATATGAAAGGATCTAACATTATTAACAGAAGGAAACACGGATTAACAAGTAGCAATTAAGCATGGAAGACATTTAGAGCATATAACATCATGAGACATGGAATGAGATAATTACGGAAAAAATAGAAAATTAGGGGAAACAAGTAATTTGACAGCGTATAAGCACTCGTCATCTCGCATATACGCTGCAATACATGCAATTCACATAGCACATAGTTCGAGAATTCTTAATTCCCTCGAGTCAAGGTTAAACTCAACACTTACCTCACTCTACAGTCAATTCAGAGCTCTAACGGGGCCTTTCCACTAGAATCCGCCTCCAAATCACTCATATATATCCATAATTGACTCAATAATATCAAAAATTGCTAAAGAAATCAATTAAAATGTATAAATTTAGAATTTCCAAACTTTCTATAGAAAAAAGGTCAAAAATCGACCCCGGGTCCTTTGGTCAAAACCCAATGTTCAGACCAAAATCCATTTACCCATTCACCTCGAGTCTAATTATATAATTAGTTTCAAAATCCGACCTCAATTTGAGGTCTAAATTCTAATTTTAAAAAACCCCAATTCTTCCTAAATCCCTAATTTTTTTACCATGGAAGAACAAATATTAGGGCTAAGAATTAATGGTAATGTTAAAAATGGAAAAAATGGGTTAAAGTGTACAAACCTATGAATTGATGTTGAGTTTTCTTTTCAAAATTGCTCCTAGGACGAGCTCTAATGGAAGGGTTATGAAAAATTGGAGGAATCCCATTTTTGAAATGTTTTAAGGTCTGGATGTCACGTCTTTTTCGCGTTCACGAAGGGCCTACCGTGTTCGCGGTGTGCAACAGCCCAAGTGGCTTTCGCGTTGCGAGTCCATCGCGTTCGTGAAGGCTGTTACCCCTGGCCTTCGCGTTCGCGAGCCAGTGCTCGCGTTGCGAATAAGAACGATGATCCCCCTCCCAGGTCATTAAGCTACGCATTCACGAGAAGCTGGTCGCGTTCGCGAAGGGTAAGGCACCTATTGCTCCGCATTAGCGAGCCATCCATCGCGTTCGCGATGAATTAAATCCACCCAGCCCATTTCACTCTTCATGTTCGCGTGAGTACCTTCGTGAACGTGAAGAAGGGATCACAGAAACCAGCAGAAGTGGAAAACCAACAATTTTCTAAGATTAAACCATCTGTACCCTATCCGAAATTCACCCGAGCTCTCTGGACTCCAAACCTATTATGCATACAAGTCCAAACCCCTTATACGAACTCGCTAGCATGATCAAAACACCAAAATAATGCCTAGAACTACGCATCAGACTCTAAATCAAATGAAATTTTTAAGAAAACTTTAAAACTTTTATTTTAACAACCAAATGTCTGAATCACGTCAAACCAACTTCATTTCTCACCAAATTTGACAGACAAGTCATAAATATAGTAATGGACCTATATCAGGCTCCAGAGCTAAAATACAAACCCGGTATCAACAAAATCAAACATTGGTCAATTCTTAAAAATTATTAAACCTTTAAACTTTCAGTTTTCGCCAAAAATCAATAACTCGAGCTAGGGACCTCCGAATTCGATTCCAGGCATATGCCCAGGTCCCAAATCACGATACGGACCTTGCGGGACCATCAAAATATGAATCCGGATTTGTTTGCTCAAAATCTATTTAAACACCTTTAAATAGATTATTAAGATAGAAATTCTTATTTTTATCAGTTTTTAACATAAATGCCTTCCGAAAAAACACCTGGATTGTGCACACAAACCGAGGAAGGCTTAAAGAAGCTATTGGAGGCTTCGAAACACATAATTAGATTCTAAAACTCTAGATGGCCTATCGGGTCATTACATTCTCTACCTCTAAAACAACCATTCGTCCTCGGACGAACGTAGAAAAGTATCCGGGATGGTGAAAAGGCGTGGATATCTATTCCGCATGTCCGACTCAGACTCCCAAGTAGCTCCCTCGGCCGGCTAGCCTCTCCACTGCACTCGAACTGAAGGATAACTCTTAGACCACAACTATCGAACCTGGCAGGCTAAAATATCCACCGGCTCCTCCTAGTAAGCAAAATCCTTGTCCAATTGGACTGAGATGAAATCTAGCACATGGGACGGATCACCGTGATACTTCCGGAACATGAAAATTGTAAGCACCTAATTTTTTCCCTACATAAAAATAACTCCTAAAAATATACCAAAATAATTTTAATTGATTTTTAGGAATTTTTCTTTATTTATTTGTATTTCTTGCATTTTTAATATATTAAAATCATAAAAAATCATAAAATTATCACGTTTTAATTTTATGCCATCTTAGGTTCAATTTGCATGTAGGAATTAATTTTATTAAGCAAATATCATAAAAATGGTCATTTTTACATATTTAGATTTTGGCCTTTAAAATTAGCATTTTTCTTTAGTTTTAAGTTAGTTGTTTAATGTTAGAAATAAATAAAGAACTTTTAGTTTCTACAAAAATAGATTGATTTAGGATTTTAATTAATTTAATTAGAATTCAGAACCAAAGAAAAGAAAAAAAGGGAATTAAGGAATTATTTGGGTCTTGTTCAAAATTGGGCCAAACACTACATTGGCCCAAAAAAAACCAAATGACCCACCTCTCACCTACCCGACCCGTTTTACCCCTTTCATAAATAAAACCCTAATCTCTTCCCCATTCTAGACCTATACCTAAGCGACAGAGATAGACCCTCCCCTCTCGGAAAAGAACAAAAACAGTGCTCTCATCTGGAAGAAGCTCTCATCTTCAACAGAGCAACCATGACCCCTCCCCTTTGATCCTCTAAAAAGAAACGCAGCAGCGGCGCAACAAAGGGCCAAAAAACGGGATAATCAGTCCCTTCTTCTTCTCCATCTTCTTCACTCTCTCTAATGGCTGTCACCGTCGACTCAGGTCAGTGACCATCGACGACCACACTGCACCCATGCTCTTCCTCTCTTATTCTCACCGGTAAGTTAAGGCCAGAATCAGGCCAGCCACCGAACCCCCATGATTTCCTCCTCCGGAAAGACTCCTTTTCTTGAATAATATATATAAAAAATAATAACAAAAAGAGAAGATTGGAAAAGCTGGTCTGATTTCAAATGCTATGGTTCAAAAATTTCTGGTGGATTGAGTCAATTTCGGACCTAAATCGAAGTTGTGTTGTTGTTTGTGCATTGCTGGACTCTTCTTGTCTTCGCGCGCTTCGTTTGGCTTGTAAATATTTCGTTTGGTTGGCTTCAAATTAGCTGAGTTTGATCGTCTGGATTTCAGACCTTTATTTGGTCTCAGTTTCCATTGATTTCCTGTTTTAGGTAAGTTACACTCGTCTGTAATCACTTATTGAATTTATGACTGGAACATGAGTTTGTTTATGCTAAATTACTGTTTCTACTTATGTTTTCGAAATGGTATGTTCAATTTGAAATCATTTGTCATCTTAGTTGAGCTTTGCTTCTAGTGCTGATGTTAGTGATATTGATTCAATTTGTGGTTTGAAGTTAGAATCGATTAGTCCATGGATTTGACCACTAGTTGGTCAAATTCAACAACTGAAGGAGTCCCAAGACCAAATCAAGCCATTATGAGACGTCGTGAGCTAATGTTTGTCAAGTTTAAAGGCGTTGTGGATGAAATTGAAGGTTACAACTATTATAGCAATTCATCAAGTGTAGTAAACTTAATCAGTCAGGATTATATAGTTTGCTTTCTTATTATAGTTGTAATCTAATAAAAAAAAGTCATTTAGTTGTAATTTGAAGTTTCCCTTATATGTGTAGTTCATCTTTAATTCCTGAATATTTGTTTGATAAAATGATTCAAATTAGTATGAATGTTTAAGCTGTTGTTTCGTTTTTATATTCATTGGTAAATTGAGAAGTAGTAAATAGACTTAACTAGATGTTTGGAAATTTGTTAATCAGACCAGGAGATGAAAGAGTAATTCGTCTTTTCCAGTACTTGTAAATGTTGATGAAACGAGAAAGAGAAGAAGGATGAGTGAGTTGCCTTTAGAAGTGGATCTTTATTTCTATCAACGTACTTGATCATTGAGTTGTTTTGCATAAAAAGCTTGGCATTGTAATACATCTTTAAAATTTTGTTCTGACTTCTGAGTCATCAAAAGAATTCCCGGTGGTTGAGAAATGCTTTGTCCTGTGTCATTTAGGAGCTTCTTAGGCAGCTTATGTGAGAAACCACTATGGAGGCCAAGCCAATTCATTCAGGCCAGTCTAAATAAATGATCGAACGGAATTCATTTGGAAGCTATTTGGGCTTGAATAAAGGCCCATATGTCTTTCCTCTTATGACAATTAGGATTGGACCCATGCATAGTCTCAAACCTTAGGAAATAATCACTTATGAACACGCGTAGTTGCTTTAGGCGCGATTAATGATAAATCATTGTGACTATAGGTATGATTCTTGTGGCATAGTCATGATACCTAATTTTCAAATCTGGGGCTATATTTTGTGACCCAGCCACAACTTCTAATAACTTTAATAAATTAAACATGTTGTAGATCGTGGGTACAGTTCTCGTGACATGATTCACAATGTGTATCAAACAAACAAGTGTACGATAATCGTAACTTGTTCCAGAATAATTCCATAAAATAATTAAAAGCGGTTTAAAAGTTTAAAAATGCACACTAGGTTTAAAAGATGTAGTAAATCAGATAATTAGGAAAATTTTAATAGTTTAAGCGATCGTGCTCGAACCACGGAACTCGGGTATGCCTAACACCTTCTCTCCGGTTAACAGAATTCCTTATCTAGAATTTTTTGGTTTCACAGACTTTGAAATAAAGTCAAATTTCCTCGATTTGGGATTTAAAAATAAATCAGTGACTTGGGAGACAAAAATAAATTATTCCAAGTGGCGACTCAGAAAAATAAATAAAATAATTCCATTTCGGTTTATGTTACTTTAATTGGAAAAACTCCCTTATATCCCCCCTCAGGTGGTAAAAAGGAGGTGTGACAGCTCGGGCGACTCTACTGGGGATAAAAACCCAGAACTTCCTGTTCAGGGTTCAAGAATTCGAGCTTAGAATAAATTTTATAATTGACTTTTATTTATTATCTGATTTTTATATATGTTAAAGCCTAATGTGCTAAATGCCGCTTTTTACCGCTTTGATATTGTTTGAACTATATACACACTGCTGCGAAACCCTTCTCTTCTCATCTTCGGGGAAGTGCATGCTGGCGTGGCTTCTTTTCTGTTAGTGCCATACCCTAATTTAGAAACAGGTTCAGACAAGTTATAAAGCCGAATGGCCTTTTGGTTCCCGGTATGTAGCCCCCTTCCCCCCTCCCCGGCTCGAGTTGTCCGCTCGGGTACACCAAGTCTAGAACAATATACCCAGGTTTTAAACCTAGAATAACTCAGCCTCATGCCGGATCCCTAGTAGGAACGCTTGTTTGCATCATGTGCATTTGACTTTGGGGACTCAACACAGGGGTTGGGTCCGTCTAGGACAGGTGTACCCGAAATAAAAAGACCAACCTGATGCATATTTACATGCTACCTGTGCATTTATTTATTTCGATTTGCATGTTGACCGGCTTCTAGATTAGGGAAGAAAATTCAAAGAAAACCAAGATTGAGGTATGAGAGAAATTCATCCATTTCCCAAAAATGGTGTTTAAAATATCTCGAAATGCTACCAAACTTCTAAAAAAAAAAGAAAAAGAAAAAGAAAAAGAAAAGTCATTTCAAAATGAACCAAAATTTTCTAGTGTCATGCTTCCCTTGTTCCGTCAAAACTGACCGAACTACATGGGTCTAATTCTCACCGGATGTAAGATACGTAGGCAAACCTCATCGGTTCCGACCCTAATTTTAAAAAAATTCAAAAATATTTTTCCTTTGTTCCTTCTGTAGAAATATTTCCTTGGAAAATTAAGAAGAAAAACAAGTAGTTTTTAAATTCAAAAAAGTAGTTTCCTTCTTTCTGAAGTCTTTCATATGAAAAAATAAAATAATAAAAAAAACAAAATAAAAAAAAAATCCAAAATCCAAAATACGGGTTTCCTTCATTTTGGAAGTATTTTTCCAACAAAAAAAATAGAAACAAAAATCCAAAAATATTCTTTTCTCCTTTAAAAGTCTTTCTTTTGTAAATGTCCATAAAAATTTGAGAAATAAAAGTCCAAAAATATTTTCGCTTTTCTTTAAAAGTACTTTCGTAAATTAAAAAAACAAAAAAAGTAAGAAGAGAAACTCAGAAATCTGAAATGTTTTCTTAAAATTCCTTCTTTCGAAAATCCACAAGTCAAATCAAAATTCAAAAATAAATAAATATATTTTTCTACCTTTTTAAGAAGTCTTTTCCCAAAAATTCAAAAAAAAAAAAAAATTCTCTTCCTTGTTTAAAAGTCTTTCTTTCAAAAAAAAAATTTAAAAAAAATTGAAGTCCAAAAATATTTTTGCTTTTCTTTAGATGTACTTTTGTAAATTTTAAAAAACAAAAAAAAAACTCAGAAATCTAAAATATTTTCTTAAAAGCCCCTCTTTCGAAAATTAAGAGGCAACATCCAAAAGCCAAAAATATTTCCTTTCTTCTTTAGAAAAAGATTAAACAAATAAACATTCAAAAAAGTAATAATTTCTTTTTACTTTTGAAATTCCCAAAGTTCAAATCAAAAGAAAAGGAATTTTTAGAAGTCTTTCTTTCAAAAAAATATAAAAAAGTCAACAATCAAAAATCTAACAAAAATATTTCCTTTCTTCTTTTAAAGCATTTCTTTTGAAAATTCCAAAAAACAAAAGAAAACAAAAATTCAAAAAAAAATATGTTTTTCTTCCGTCCTAAAGCTTTCATGGTCTGAGTTTTTATAAAAAGTAAAAAAAAAAAGTTAGTTTGTTTACTCCATTCTCGATCATCCCGAACTACGCAAGATCTAATTCATGCGACGTAATGATACGTAGGTAATCCCCATCGGAATCGATCATAGCCATAAATAAATTGAGTGAAAAATAAACTTAAAAAAAAGTTGAGTAGAAAATAAAGAAAAGAGTGAAAAAAAGGAGTGACATAAAATAAAAGAGTGACTAAAAACAAAAAAACAAAAAAAAGAGAAAAAGAGAGTGCCAAAATAGAAGAGCGACAGAAACAAAACAAAAATCAAGAGCGATTTGAGAGAAGCAAAAATGAAGAAAAGACGTGCAGATTGAAAAAAGAGGGTTAATTAAGGCCAAGATGAAACATGCAACTCGTTCAAACACATAGTAGAAACGTTTAACTGTCTAAGTGCATTGCATCCCAATATGCGATTTCCTATCTGTTAAGCGTCTCAAAACTAACAAGTTTGTGAGGTGTGCAAATTAAGCCAGGTTCTGTTTAGGTGGTTGGTTTTGTTGGTAATCTGGCTTCCCATCCTTACTTACAAGATCCAAAGGAAAGGTTCCTATGGCCTCTGAAATCCATCCACAAATCATCGATCCTGAGGATAGCCCAACACTGGTTATTCCACAACTAGAATCAGCAGCTGCTGAAGAGAATAAGATGTTGCGTCTCTGCATATTGGAAATGTGGGACGCCTGGTCTAATGGTAGGGAACCGCCAAGTGCAATTCCTGGGTTTCCTGAGTTGATCCCTAGGTTAGGTGAGGTTACTAACGCCCCTGTGCCCAACCCGCTCATCCCATGCGGGCACCCTCCAATGTCGTTCAATGTTCCTGGCATGCCTTCTGTGGTTCGTCCCTAGGCGCTAGCTTCCTAGGCACCTTCAGTATTGTTCTCTACATCACCAGTCTGCACCAGAACACAACCAACTTTACCACGGCCGCATGTTAAGCCTCCAATGTTCACTTTTTAGTGTCCACAACTTCAATCAGAAATAATATATGTGAACCCGTACTCTTTAACTCAACCTACGCAATATGATCTCTTGGTGGAGAAAGAAAAGGTTGTTAAAAATTCCGAGCAAGATGAAGCGGCTCGGAAGATGAAGAGCATAAAACAAAGCCTGAAAAACATGCAAGGTCTGAGTGGCCAAAAGAGTGTCTCATACTATGACCTCTGTATGTTTCCCCCTGTCCACTTGCCAGCTAACTTCAAGATACCAAAATTTGAAAAGTACAACGGGCACGGAGACCCGGTCGCTCATCTAACACGATACTGTAACCAGTTGAGGGGCGCTGGTGGAAAAGAGGAACTACTAGTGGCCTATATTGGGGAAAGCCTAACAGGAATCGCTTCTGAGTGGTATACGGATCAAGAAATTACCCATTGGCACGTGTGAGACGATATGGCCCGAGATATTGTCCGCCAGTTCCAGTATAATGTGAACATCGCTCCTGACAGAAACTCTTTGCCCAATTTGAAAAAGAAAACCGTGGAAAGCTTCCGCGAATATGCTGTTAAATGGCGTGAGCAAACTACCAGGGTAAAGCCTCCAATGGACGAAATTGAAATGGTCACGGTCTTTCTACAGGCCCTAGAGGCGGACTACTTCCAGAACATGATGTCTGCTATGGATAAGCCGTTCGCTGAGGCTATCAAAATTGGGGAAACGGTTTTGTTGTAAACGGTTTAAAAATAGGTCGAATCTTGAGTCATGCTGCTTTTAAGGCCACATCACATGCTGCTCAGAATGGTTCGGAGGGTTTGATAAACAACAATGGAAGTGAAGAGGGAGCCATGATGGTTTCAAGCTCGAGGGGGGCCCGTAGGTCATTCAACCAATCATATGTGCCTCCTATGGACCACCACACTATTATCCCCTTCAAGATGCTCCTTATGCCGTTGCACCGCCTCCCTATGTGGTGATGAACGCGCAACCTTACTCGCGGCCACAACATTATACACAAAACCGAGCTCCACCTCCCAGAAATGTCCATCCTTACTAAGCTCCATATAATCCTCAACCAAATGATCCCCAATGCAATCCTCGCCCAAGAGAGCCTTTCAAAAAGAATCAGTTCACCTCTATTGGTGAATCGTATTCAAGCTTGTTCCAAAAACTAATCAGGCTAGATCTATTGCAGTCAGTGGCCCGAACCGACCGAACCCCGAGTCCCCCTCGCACCGAGCTGATGTTAGATGTGAATACCACTTTGGAGCATATGACCCTTAAAAAGGCAGTTGAAGACTAGATTGAAGCTGAAAGAATCGTTTTTCGGGATGAAGAAACTCCTGATGTGATGAACAATCTATTGCTTGGTCACAACACTGGGCCAATTGTCGGAATGATTTGTGAAGATGAGGAATTTGATCCGGCACTGAAGGCTATTGCAGCCATTGCCGAAACAGAAGAGACGTCGAAAGACGGTCGCCAAGCCTGAAAGTTCCCCATCAGACGGGAGTCTTAGTAGCCAGTCTTGCTATCCTTTCTATGTCCGGATTATCTCAGGGTGTGATCCGGATGTTTTACTTTATTGTCTTACTTTCCGATTTAAACCCTTCTATCTTCAAAAAATTGAAAAAAAAATCAAAAAATCAAAAATCAAATGAAATTAATATTTCATTGTCCAGGAATGTCTCTTTTCTTAATCTTGTCATTTTTCTTATTCTCTTTTTAGTTCTGTTAAATGCAGATTTCAATAACATGACATGCTTGCGGACTTCATGCCCAGATCCTAAAACGCTGTCAGACTTCGAAATAATGAATCGAGAATTAGATTGAAATGAAGATAAGTTTAAGGAAATAAAACAATGAGTTGGAAAAATTAAAGGAAAATTGGCTCCAAATTGGAAAGATCCATACATGGTAACAAGGGTACCGCCAAAGAGAGCGTTGTACCTGGAAAACATCGAAGGGAATGTCCTGAAATAACTGTCAATGCAAATGCAGCTAAAAGGTACTATGTTGGATCCTTTATCTAACATAAATGTTCTCCGATTGGGATGAAGAAGGCTTTTATTCTCGCTACCCAAATACTATCAACCCTTTGCAAACCCTTTGAGCCGATTACTTTTCTTTGATTACCCTATTTGGAACCTGAAAGTGCTATTGAAAAAAAATTGAAAAAGAATGAAATGATATAAAAAAATGAAAAGAGAGGAAAATTAAAATGAAAAAAATAAGAAAACCAAAGAAAATGAAATGAAAAAAAAAGAGAGGAAAAGGAAAGGAAAAAGAAAGAAACAACAAAAACAAAAAAAGAAAGTAAAAAAAAAAGTTTCCTGAACTACATTTGACTTTATTCCGAAAGGATACGTAGCAGCCTCTCTCTCGGATTCAGTCACACCAAAATAAAAATCCAAATTTTCTAAAAGTGAAACTGGGGCAGATGTTATAATAGTACAACGATGATACTACCTGAATGTTTGTAATTCAGTCCAAATCATTTTTACCCGAATCCTTTCAAGTCCTTTCGATCAATCGGTGAGAATGTTCAAGGATTGGAGAATACAACTTCTTGGATCCGATGCATTCAAAATGAGAGAAACAAAATGAGATAGTCTTATTGGTGAAAACCCGCACGGGCACCATGAGGCGACAGTAAGTAGAGAAACTAAATTGAGAGAGTCTTGTTAGTGAAAACTCACAAGAGCACTACAAGGCGATAGTGAGAAGAGAAATGAGAGAGGTCAGCTCGTGAAAACCCGCAAAAGGCACCATTAATCGGAAAAAAGGATCTTCAGTCACTGACATTGACGCAGTCCTGGGCAAGGTTTCTCTATTTCGAGGCAAAAGTTGTGATGAATTTCTGAGAGTCGGACGGTTTGCACGGATCAGGTATCCAGTCCAAAAGGCATGTCATGTTCATTGAAGTCCGCATGTACTCCAGATAAGTCCTTCATTCCTTTCCTCGAAAGGGACACATCTTGTTTAAACTCATTCTCCATTCCATTGTTTGTTTTCTTTGAATCCCTTTCGGTCTAACTCTGTTCCGAAACTAAGACAAAGAAAGGATGGCAAGACTGATTTACAGGGTTCTCATTTGATACAAGATAATATGCAAGAAGGCACCCAGCCTCGTCAGGGGCATCAAGTCGACCTCGACTGGCCATGGCGACCGATGGTTTAAAATTGAAAGCTCTCGAAAGAAAGAAATCAAATTGAAGTGCTTATAAGGGCGAAATGAAGTTGAAAGAGTTGAGTCCCACGCGGCTGACCGTCTCGGCAAAGGTTTTAAAAGCCAATGTATACCCCAAATGCTCTGAAATTGAAGTTGGAGGAAAGAATCCAGAAATGAATGGCCTACGAAGGTGAAACAAAGCTGGAAAAGGTTAAGTCCCACGCGACTAGCCGATGTGCCAAAGTTTGAGGAGCCAAAAGTTTCCCAATGCTCCGAAGTTAAAAAAAAAAAGAGCAACAAGTTGTGAACACGTGATTTTTGCCTCACACAAATTACTCCCAAAAATTCAAAATAAAATAGTTTTTCTTTTATGTACAATTTTGTGAATTTTTTGTGATATTTCAGCTATTGATTGCATTTGTGTGTACACGTTTATTTGTGTAAATTAATGGAAAAGTACAAAAATATAGCATTTTGAATTTAGGATTTTATTTTTAGTAAAATTATATTTTACAAGAAAAGCATAAAAAATAATGCACTTTGCATTTTAGTGTTTAATTGTGTGATTTGGTATTTAATTATTCCGTGATAATTACTACTTAGAGTTAATTAACATTTTTAGGATAAATTGATCAAGTTTAAATTTAGGTTTGGATTTTTTTTTTATTTTATTAGAATTCTAGAATAATAAAAGGAAAAGAATAATAAATAGTTTATCAGAATTTTGGGCCAAATTCAGTTTAAATTGAAAAGCCCAAATCAAATTCGCCCCAACCCGGTCCACCCCAACGTCGACCAAATGACGACGTTTTGGTCATGTCAATTTGGACCGTTGAATCAACTTGATCAAACGGTCCAGAATTTAACCCATTCACAAACCCTGACCCGACCTACCTTGTACCCGGTCCGGTCCAACACCCATGTGGTTGAAACGACCCCGTTTTGATTATTGACTCGATTAGGACCGTTGGATTTCATTCATCCAGCGGCCCTGATTAAATCAACATTTTTAATATACCACAACCCCCCCCCAAACCTCTTACCCCCATTTCATTCTCACACTCCCCGTCTCTCGTCTTCTTCAGAGACTAAATGTAACGCCACCGCCGCCACCAAGACGGAAATCGCCTACGGCGGTGTTCGGCGCCCAATCCCTCCCACTTTTACACCGTAGACTCCCCTCGACCTCCCCGTCCCGAATCCCCACTCCGTTTCCCTCGAATGTTTCTCTATCTTCTCGAATATTAGATCGAAAACCTGGAACCCTAATAGCCGCCACCCTTTCCCCCTTTCCTCTGGTGGCGGCACCACTTCCCCTCAGCCCCAAATTAACACCAAATGACCACCAAACCACCCCCGATCCATTTCCATGAACCACTTGCCTCGAATCAACTTGGAACTTCTCGAATCTACATTTGAAGATTCGAGCAGAACTCGAACCTACCCCAACCAAGCCTAAATTCATACCCTGGCACCCCCTGACCTCCCTCGTGCCCAAACCACCTTTGGTTTGGGTCGAATCTAGCTAGAAACACTCGAACCCCAAATCGAAACGTAAGAACCCTAGAAAACCAAAACTGGTTTCTGTCCGAAATTGAAGGGAATTTGGGTGTTTAACTAACCTTAGTCGAAGTGTTCTCAGTTGAGAACACTCGATTAAGGTCCGTTTGACCTCAAAAAGTTCAAGTCCGAGTCTATTCAAGTCCGTCTGTTCTATGTTCCATTTAAGGTATTTTTCTTTCTTTCCTTTTATTCTATTTTTGATATTTTAAATGTCTGTTTATTTGTTTAGAGTTGTTATATTAATTTTTTCATTTTTGTCAAATGTTCTGTTCTTCTCACTCAGACCTTTTATTTGGTCAAATTTACTTCTGTTCGTTGCTGAGTATATATTATAGGCTGTATAATCGATTCGAATAGTTTCATCGATTAATTAAGTTTTTATTATAAATCCCTGTTTTTGTCAATGCCCCGTAAATTGCCTGATTATCTATTTTGATTGATTGTTGTCAATTGTTATAGGCAATTGGTTAATTAGTTATCGTCGATTAATTCAGTTTTACTAGTAGTTTTCGTCAAATGGTTTGAGGTCGAATGTTGTATGTACTGATCTTTAGGCAATTAGCTTCAGGGCATTGTCAATATACTGACAATGATCCTGCATTCTTGTATAGGTTTGACCTAGAATTGTGTTAGTTTAATCCCTGCATTCATGTGATTTTGATTCAGTTTCAGCTTCAGCTTTAATGATTCTGTTGAGTTCTGTGTTGTGTTAGTTTGGTTTTGATTTAAATTCAGTTCATTTGTTTCAATTGGAATTCAACCTTAGTCATTCAGTTGTCAGGAGGATTGGTTATAGCTGTTTGTTGTTGTTGCTGTGTTGCTACTGCATCTGCTGTTTCTCATCTTCCTCTTCTTTTGTTTCCAATACAAGGTACACAACTAAGCTCAATTTGATGTAGCTTTGAGATGTAAACATGAAATGGAAATGCTCGGGCCCTTAATTATTTGATGTTGTATCTGTAGCTCAGTAGATATAGATGATAAGTAGTTGTATAGTCCAATTTGATCTATAACTCAATGAAATGTAGACTGTGAAGTTTGTACCTAATTAGGACTGTTTAAACCGTTAATTCGCGTTCATTAGTTGTAGACTTAGTATAGTTTATTACTGATTTCAGCTAACATTGAGTTAAAATCGAATATCAGTATTGTTTGGACTTACAATTAATTCAGAAGTCAACATGTGGTGCTTATTCCGATTTCAGGTTAAACGCGCTTTTAAAACAACTCAACATGCTAGTTATTGATGTCCTCTCCTTTGTTCGTTAAGCTCACTACTTCGACGTAGGAAAAAGTAATTGCATGTTAATGGTTAATATCAATAGTCTACTTGAATTTGAATCAGTTAACTTATTCATGAATGTTAGCAGAATCAAATAACCAAGTCGTGTAGTTCAAAACTCGATCCAGCATATGGATTGGGTTCTTTGGACCTAAAGTTGAAATGGCATTTGGTCTACTAATTTTCAATTGATAGACTATAGGATTTTCTAATAATAACTAATTAGGGTCCCCTTTTATTTATTTTTTTAGAGACAATAAATAGAAGAATAATAGTCATTTTAAGATTAGCCTGCAAATAATAAATGAGACGAGCCTCGCCAAATAAAACGCATAAGTTGTGGGGCCCTCAGTAAATATTGCGTTAAAATACTTTAGATTTCGGGACGGACCGTCTAATGAATTTCACGGCTTTCCTCAAAATAATAACACGCTAGTCACTTTAGGTGCGCTTTTAATAAATTACTTTCTTAAACTCGGGTGCACATTTATGTTACCCAAATCCAAATCTCAACAGAGTCGAAATGTATCAATAACCACGGGTGCATTGATGTGACGTGGTTCGAGACGTGTTTTCACGACGTTGCAATTCTCTCTTACAATAACAACAATAAAAGCGGGAAAGAGTTAAAATTTGCACACTGGTTCAACATGTATAAAAATCAGATAAATAAGTCGAATATGACAGTTGAGCGACCGTGCTAGAACCACGGAACTCAGGAATGCCTAACACCTTCTCCCGGGTTAACAGAATTCCTTATCCGGATTTCTGGTTCGCAGACTGTAATACAGAGTCATTCTTCTCCTCGATTCGGGATTAAACCGGTGACTTGGGACACCATAAATCTCCCAAGTGGCGACTCTAAAATAAATAAACAAATCCCGTTTCGATTGTCCTTTAATTGGAAAAACTTCCTTTACGCCCCTGCGGGCGCAGGTAAAAAGGAGGTGTGACAGCTCTGGCGGCTCTGTTGGGGATAAAAAACCCAGAACGTTTTGTTCAGGGTTCAGAATTCGAGCTTAGATAATTGTTGTGTTTGGCTTTATCTGATTTTGTTACATGATCTTTGCCTAATGTGCTAATTGACTGCTTTTACCGCTTTGATATTATGTGAACTATATATAAACTGTGCCGAAACCCATCTCCTCTCTGAGTCTTCTAAATCATGAAGAAGGGTGCACTTCGTGTGACTTCTTTTCTGTATAGTGTCTAATTCCCAATTTAGAACGAGGTTTGGATAAGTTGCAAAGCCGGCGAAGCTTCTGTATTCCCGGTACGCTGCCTCCCCCTCGGCTCGAGCTGTCTGCTCGGGTAAGCCAGGTCTAGAACAAACACCTAGGTTTTGAACCTAGAATAACTCAACCTCATGACGGAACCCTAGTAGGAACGTTTATTTGCATCATGTGCATTTTGACTTAGGGGACTCAACACAGGGGTTGGGTCCGTCTAGGACAAACAACCTGAAGTGAAAAGACCATCCTACTACATCTTGTTTGATTTATGCATTTGTTTGTTCAAGATATGCGGACCGACTTACTAAAATTAGGGAATACTAGAAAATCGTGAAAAAGAGAAAATAACAGTGTAGAGAGATAACTACTTATTTTTAGAAAAAACCAATGTCCAAGTAGTGTCGAAACTCTGCCGAAATTTTGAAAAAAAAAGTGTATTTTTGAAAAGAAAGGAGTCTTGTTTTTTCTAGTTTGTTTTCCTTGCCCGAACTACGTCGGTTTGATTCTCACCGGATGTGAGATACGTAGGCAACCCTCATCGGGTCCAACTTCCCCTTTTTGCAAAAATACCTAGAAAATGTCAAAAATTTTATTATAAGTCGGGCGGTGTCGTTGTTGTTAAAAATAGCCAAATGTTCCTGAAATAGACGCCGGAGGGCTGACTTTGCATAAACGGCCACTTTTGGTCATTTTATTTTGAATTTTGACCAATTAGCCCACACAGCCTTAGAATCCTCGTCCCCGAGGCTCTGTAAGGCCGTGTCCTCAATGTCGGGTTACTATTTTGGAAAAACAAGAAAAGAGTCTTAAATAAATCAAGTGATGCTATTTTTGTCAAAAATAGCCAAATGTTCCCGAAAGGGACGCCAGAAGGCTGACTTTGCATAAATGGCCACTTTTGATCATCCTTTAGAGTTTTGATCGGTTGACCCTCACAGCCTTAAAATCTTCATCCCCGAAGTGCCGAAAGGTCGTGTTCGAAAAATCGGATCTTTCTTTCTAAAAATATAGTCAAATCATTTTTTGAGTCAAATAATTTTTTGCTTTTGTTTAAATCACCTTAATAAATGTGCAGGATGAGCACAAGTGAAAACAAACCCTTCACCGACTTTAGCGAGGTCCCTCTCCAGCTCCATATGTGGTGGGACGATTTGGGAAAAAGCAGCAAAGAAATAGTGGTCAGAGTCTTGGGGGGTCTCATCAGTCTACTAAATGTCAAGGCAAGGACGGATGTCATCGAGGCTTTGATACCATTTTGGGACCCGACCTGAAATGTATTTTGCTTTGCGAATTTTGAGCTTACACCCACACTGGAGGAAGTAGCAGGTTATGCGAGTATGAATGGGAATCTGAGAAGTCAGTATTTGTTGTCACCAAGGCCGGTATCGCCACATCGATTTCTGGACTTGTTAAATATCAGCCGGACTATGCAGAATAATGATTTATCAAAAGGATGTTGCGCTCTTCAGTTCTTATATCAGCGTTATGGTAATCCGCGGGGTTTTGACGAGCCAAATTTGGGACTGACTCACGCCGGAAACAGAGGTAAATGGGAAGCAAGACGAACCTTGGCATTCAAAACGACATTCTTGGGAATCATGGTTTGCCCACGAGACGACAAGAAAATAGAGATAGGTCTCGTGGGGATGGTTGATGTCGCAATGAAAAGGGCTGACAGCACTATAGTTCCCCTGATCTTATCAGAAATATACCGAGCATTGACCGCGTGTAAGGAGGGAGGAAGTTTTTTCCAAGGTTGCAATCTATTACTTCAGTTGTAGATATAGGAATATCTCTGCCATCGAGTGGGGTATATGAACTTCGGGCTCACTGGTTTAAATTGCATTGAAATGTTTGAGAAGCGGGTAACGGGTGTTCCGTTCCCCTAGGGTACTGGAGATTGGTTTATACGACTGATATCACTAACGGCGGACCAAATTGAATGGGCGTTTGGGTGGTTGCCCGCTATTGGAGCAATATACATGTCGGCCAAAGAATGTTATGTTCTTCTGATGGGTGTCCGTAGTATCCAACCATACGCTCCCCATCGGGTATTGCGTCAATTGGGAAGATTCCAGATTATCCCTCATGATGAAGATTTGAGCAAGCATACCATTGAGCTAAGACCGAATGCCACAGTCCCGGAAGATACAATTCGCAAATTATGGCATGAATGCAGATTCCTTGAGCCCAAAACTATGGTGCGAGATTTAGCCAAAGGCGAGGTGGACCCGAAGTATGATGCATGGTTTGGGAAAAGGTTCCGGATTCGTCAAAGGCCTGCTAAAAGAGCCCATGTCCAGCAATTCACGAATGACTCGCAAGAACAATGGGGCTGGCTGGCAAGAGAAGAAGGCTATCAGGTTGAAATTGGCAAGTTGAAACAGCAAATTGAGGATCTGAAATATGAAAATAGCGTGCAAGTCGATGCTGACCCAGGAAAAAAGAACAGATTGACTCAAGCAAATAAGGCCTTGAAAGCCAAAATCCAACGAGTCAGAATGGATGCCAACAACCAACAAAGGAGCCGGTCCTACGAAGGTCTGATAACTGGGTTGAGAAACCAAGTCATTGAAAGCCGAGAGGGTTTGGCAAGATCAGAGGCCTGCATAACAAGAATTCAGGCCAGATGGGCAAAAGGTACAGCGCGAGCAAAGCACTTACGGCAAGTGAGAAGGGATTATGAAGCGAGCATTGAAATATTAAGAGAAACAAATTCCACTCTCAAAGATCGGGTCTTTAAACAAGCCCGAGATGCTAGAACGGACAGGAAGCGCTGCTATGATTTAATGGCCCGATTGGAAGAACAAATGGAGAGGTTCCAAGATCAACTCACTGACAACGCTCAAGTACTGGGAGTAAAGAATCAACGAATAGAGCAACTGTTCATGGAAAGGGATAAAATCAGGGGTAGAATTGAGGAGATTGGGCATTACATCACCATGAGGTGCCTAGCATGTGAGGAAATACCCCGTGATACCCTTTTTGCTTCAGTCATGGGTTACGTCCACCGAATCATGGAAGAATTTAAAAGCTTGCAAAGGGGCCTTGCACCAAAGCCCGCGGAAAGGCCGAACGATGCCCCGTGGGCACCAAAATTCAAAGCGTTAATGTACTCCTAGTTCAAATCTATATTTTTCTATTTTCAAAAGTCTGTTGTTTGTCCGTGTGTTTCCTTTTGGCATCAAATTATGTTAGTACTTCGGAGTCTGTATTTTGATTTCCTTTTCCAAATGGGTAGTTTGTAATAGAAGTTCTAGTAATGAAATAAATTTTCCAAAAGTTGGTGTCTTTATTTGCGGTAGAACTACGCATGGTCTGATTTATGCGGGGACATGATACGTAGGCAATCCACATAAGATTCGACCACCGCTAAAAGAAAAAGTGAATAAAAGAAAGAAAGGAAAAGAGAGAAAGAGAAAGCAAATAAAGGAAAGTTTCAGAAACACCTAAAGGGCACAAATAAAATAAGCCGGGATGATGCATACAGAACAAAGACATGTTAGAAATGGTTAAACTGCCTAGGAACATTACATCCCCCAACGTGCAATTGCAATATGTGTTAAACTCTAACGCTAACAATTTTGTTGTTTTCCAGAGATTTCAAACCAGTTAGTTTGTTAGAACGTTCTGGCAGATTACCATTACCAAACAAGATCCAAAGGGCCCATACCGAAAAGCATGACTAACTCAGAAAACAGTGTTGAAGAGGAAAGGACGGAAAGTCAGATGCTGAAAGAGGCAATGGAAAAAATAGAAAAAATGAGACTGGAGATGAACGAAATGCAGCTAGCCCTGGCTAGGGTACAAAAGGGGCCCGAACCACCCGTTACTCCTACTCTCCCACCAGGACATATGCCAGAATACCCTTCACCCGGCCCTTCGACAAGCTTCCCAAGTCACCACTACTATCAGGGAAGAAATCCCTATGATCCCCAAGCTCCAACACCCAATCAGAACCTTCCCCCACCAAATGTTCCTATTTTCGTGGCACCCCCACCAGCTACGTTACAAAGATCATCCAGTGGGTCGTTGTTTCAGGCTCACGATAACTAATATTACCCCCCTGAACCTACCCTCAAAGCACCCGAGCCATATACTTATAATCCTCACTTTGAAATCCCGATGGAGATTGAAAAGCCGCTAAGGGCCCGGAGCAGGACGAAGTGCTTCGAAAATTTAAAAGCCTGGAGCAGTCCTTCAGGATTATACATGGGTTAGACAATCAGGTCAATGTAGCTTACAAAGATCTATGTCCTTTCTCTGATGTTCAATTACCGGCAGGGTTCAAGATGCCAATGTTTGATCTATACGAGGGGCACGGTGATCCAATGACACATTTGCGAGGGTTTTGCAGCAAGATGAGAGGAGCAGGTGGTAAAGATGAGCTGCTAATAGCTTACTTTGGTCAAAGTCTAAGTGGGTCTGCACTGGAATGGTACACAAGACAGGATCCGAGCAGGTGGTACACCTGGGACGATCTAGCACAAGCATTCGCAGGTCACTTCCAGTACAACCTTGAGATCGTCCCTGACCGTCTCACATTGCTGAAACTTTAGAAGAAGCCGGGAGAGAGCTTTAGAGAATTTGGGTTCCGGTGGAAAGAATAGGCAGCAAGAGTTGATCCTCCGATGAGAGAGGGGGAAATGGTGGACTACTTTCTGCAGACTCTAGAGCCAACTTACTTTGGTCACTTGGTGATGTCAGTTGGCAAATCTTTCAATGAGGTGGTGAAAATGGGCGGTATGATTGAAGAGGGACTTAAGTCCAACAAAATCCTGAGCTATTCGGCAATCAAAGCAACAACTCAGGCCATTCTGAGCGGCACAGGAGGTGCGCTCGGGAAGAAGAAAAGAGAAGAGGTCGCAACAATAGAGACAGGTAATTGGTCCAGATCGAGAGGTCCTTTCCCCCGCTACCAAGCCAGACCCCATCACCCAAATTACCCACACACTCCAAATTACCCTCCACAGCCCTACTACCCACCACAAGAACCACATTTCTCCGTCCATCAAGCCCAGACATATACCTAGCCTCCGGCTCGCCCACAGTGGCGCGCGCCGGCTCCCCAAAATACCTATCCACCTCCACAAAATACATATTCACCTCCACAAAACACATATCCACTACCAAGGTCCTACAGGAATCCCGCAGGGCCAGGTTTCCGGGGGAATCAGGCTTTCAAAAATGAAAGGGTGCAGAGACAAAGAACATTCACCGAGTTGGGAGAAACCTATACTGCTTTGTTCCACAAATTAAGGCCGTTAGGTTTGTTGAGTCCTGTTGAGCCCAGATTGCCGAATCCCCTTTCCCAAAATATAGACCACTCGGTAAGCTGTGAGTATTGTTCGAGGGCTCCGGGACATGATACCGAGAAGTGCTGGAAGTTGAAACGTGCAGTGCAAGGTCTTATTGACACCAACAAGATTGAGGTTCAGACACCGGAGGCACCCAATATCAATCAGAACCCGTTGCCAGCACACCACGAAACCCACATGATCTAGCTTGTGCACGAAGGAGGGGAGCTAAAGAAATCCTCACAGACGGTGATGATCTGTGCCAGTCCAAAAGAAAAGTCGACAGGTGGAGAAGAGGTGGTACAGTTGGAAAAGGTAGACGTCAAGCCAGTAGTGGTGATGGGGAAGAGTTCGTCTGTTGTTGCAAAGAATCCAGAGCCGGTCAATGTAACGGTGCGAGGGGTACCAAGCAAGCCAGCATGCATAGGGCCAGTTGTCATCAGGCCAGTAATGCAGATACCGATAACCAGCGAGAAATTCATGCCATGGAGCTACAGTAAAGCGATAGCAATGTACAAAGGGAAGGAGGTTGTGGAAGAAGTATGTGAGGCCCAGGGCTTAACTCGTTCGGGAAAGTGTTTTGCTCCCGTAGAGTTAAGTAGGTCCAACCCACCGGTGGTAAAGAAGCCAGTGACGGAGGAAGAGGCTGAGGAGTTTTTGAAGAAAATGAAGGCACAAGACTACTCCATTGTGGAGCAGTTAAGAAAGACCCCAGCACAGATTTCGTTACTATCACTGCTGATCCATTCCAGCGATCATTGCTAGGCACTGATGAAAATCCTGAACGAGGCCCATGTTCCGGATAAAATCTCTGTAAATCACTTGGAGAGGATAGTGAACAAAATCTTCGAGGTTAACTGAGTGACGTTTTCTGATGATGAATTGCCAGCAGAGGGTACAGAACACAACAAAGCCCTATACTTGACCGTGAAATGCGAAGACTCGGTGGTCACCCGAGTATTGATTGATAATGGATCAAGCGCCAACATCTGTACTTTGACTACTCTGTACAAGCTGAAAGTTGATCATGACCGGATTCACAGGAACAACATCTACGTCCGAGGTCTCGATGGAGGTGGTACCGACACGGTGGGTGATATCATACTGGGATTGACCATTGGTCCAGTGGAATTCACCATGGAATTCCAAGTGGTATACGTGGCAGTATCATACGATCTTCTATTGGGGCGACCCTGGATCCATGCTGCCAAAGCAGTGCCTTCTACATTGCACCAGATGGTGAAATTTGAATGGGACATGCAGGAGATAGTGGTGCACGGGGATGATGGTACAAGCATTGTGAGTGATGTCGTTGTGCCATTCATAGAAACTGATGACGACAAAGGTCCATGGGTGTACCAGGTTTTCGACGCGATTTCAGTGGATAAAATTTCCGAAGGCGAGGACCTTCCACTTCCCAGGATCGCAGCTGTGACCTTCATGGTAGCCTCGGAAATGCTAAATAGCGGGTTTGAACCAGGAAAAGGTTTGGGGGTTGATCTGCAAGGTATGGTCCAGCCAGTTTCTTTGCCCAAGAACCTGGACACTTTTGGGCTAGGATTCAAGCCTACGGCAGCAGATGTAAGACGGGCCCAAAAGTTGAAGAAGAAAGTTTGGGTTCTTCCCAAGCCAGTTCCACTTCCTTCTAGATCCTTTGTCAGAGCAGGTATCAAAAGGTTGTTAGTAGGGGTGGGCATAAAATCCGAAAAACCGAATTCCGAACCGAACCAAATTAATTTGGTATTTTGGTTTCATTTTTTTCGGTATTTCGGTCTAATTCGGTACTTGAATTTCGGTATTTTGGTTCGGTTTTCGGTTTTATAATTGAATTATTTCGGTAAACCAAAATACCAAAATTTGGTAATATTAATACAGCCCAAACCCCAAAGCCCCAAACCCAATTACCTATTTTATTTGACTTTGGGCCACATCCCACACGCCCACATCCAGGCCCAGCTGCGCCCCAAACCCAATTCTACCTTAGAGTCTTAGACGTTTTCCCAACACTCAACAGTCCAACACTCAGAGTTTTGGTGTTAATACACTTGGGGTCTAGGGCTGGGAGTCAAAGATATCATCGAGAATTCGAGATCGAGATAGGGTATTAGGGTTTGCTTACTGCTTTAGTCTTTGGTGCTTAGGAGATATCATCGAGAACGAGAAGAAGAAGACGAGAATCGACTGCGACTCTAGGATATCAGTCTGCGAGTTGAGTTACGACCAGTCGACATTCGAGCTCGAGTCTCATCTCATCTTCACCGATTAACTTCACTAATTTTGTAAGTTTTGTAAGTCTCATCTCATTCTCATGATCTCATCCCAGTACTCGACTACTCTCTGAGGTTTTTGTTGAGATTTAATTTCTGATTTTCTGCATCAAACTATTTTAGGGTTATAGGCGGCGATTTCCAGCTCGATTCGATTCCGGGCAAATGAAGTGTCGAAGACGCTGCTGTCCTGTTTCAGTCTTCCGAGCTTGATTCAATTTCAATTTCAAAGGTATGTTTCGCTTTCTTTTGGTTGTATTGCTGATTGAATGAACTGATGTTCCGAGCTTTTCCCTTTAGTAGGAAAATATCATCTGTATCACGTTGATACTCTTTCTTTTGGTTGTATTACCTTGTTTAGGTCTGATTTTTGAACTTTACCATATCATATTCATATGAGCAACTAACAATAGCATATCAATGTTCTCATCTTTGTGAAAATGGTGGTAATGCAGGTCCTCTTGAATCTGATGATTGGGTGAATGTGAGGAATGTGATAGAGTTTCTTGCAAGATTTCACGAGCTAACTAAAAAAGTTTCAGGTTCACGTTATGTCACTTGTAATTCTCATTTTGAGGATGTATCTGAACTTTATTGTCATTTGAAAATGTGTTTAGCTAGTGAGGATAGGCATTTGAGAAAAATGGTTGAGCAAATGCAAGAAAAGTTCAAGAAGTATTGGGGTGAGCCTGAAAAGATGAATAAAATGATTTTTATTGCTTCCGTCTTGGATCCACGTAACAAATTTGAATATGTTGAGGGAGCACTTGAAGAACTTTTTGGGGAGGAAAAAGGGAAGAAAATAAATGTTGAGGTGTATGCTTATATGAATTCTTTGTTTGGAGAGTATCTAAAAAAGTATTCAACCGAATCTGGTCCTCAATCTCCATCTAGTTCTACTTCATCTAACAACACATCTAATACACCTAGTGGGAGTGTTATAAGTGCATCAAAAATTAGGACTAAGCTTAGCTTAAAGAAACAAAAGGAAGTCAATGGAAGTGGGGGTGCTAAATCGGAGTTGGATAAATACATTAGTGAAGAACAAGAGCCTTTTAGTGAAGAATTTGATATCTTGAGTTGGTGGAAAACACATGCTCCTAGATTTCCTATTCTTTCGGAGTTGGCTCGTGATCTGTTGGCAATTCCAATTTCTAGTGTGGCATCGGAATGCACGTTTAGCACTGGTGGCCTTATTCTTGATTCATTTAGGAGTTCATTGACTACTAAATGTGTGCAAGCTCTTATTTGTGTTCAAGATTGGATTAGAGAAGAGAAGAATCCTATTAGTGTTGAAGAAGACTTGAAGTATCTTGAGGAACTCGAGCTTGGTAAGCTTTAATATTTTGTGTGTATTTTAATTAAAAATAATATATCATGCCTTTTCATTTGTATGACATATTTGGTCGTATTATCTTTAGATATGGAAAATAATGGAAGCACTACTAGCATTGTTTGATGTATAGTTGCAACTTGCATCTTGAGTGGTAAGTTTAATACTCTATTTGTTTGGTGATAATGATATACTTAATAGTTTGTAGTTTTGTTTTATTATCATCAAACTATAATATTCTAACATATGATTTATATTTTTTTTAGGTTCAAGTTCAAGTGCAATCATGCCCCGTGCTACTGCTCAATGCTCCGATATTTGGGAATACTTTGTGGTGAAAGAAGATAACAGAGAAGTTCGCAAGTTTGTTGTCTGCAGACTGCAGTTTAGCATCTGCAGACTGCAGTTGTGCAAGTTAGCATCTGCAGTTTAACTGTTTAATAGTTTAAGTGTTCAGCTGCCATGTGTTTAAGTTTGGACTGTGTTTTTATTGCACTGTGAGTGTTAAGTGTTAACTATTAAGTTGATTGCCAGATCTGGCGTGCAAGTTTGCATCTGCAGTTGCCAGATTGTGAAGTTGTTGTCTGCAGAATAATATGTTATTCTTGTTTCAGGCTTTCAGCCATGAGCCATGTGCAGTTGTGCACATTGTGCAAAGTGCAAACACTTTAGAATTTCGATTGTGCAAACACTGCATTTGTTGGACTGTGTTTTTATTGCACTGGGTTAATGAGTTTAGCATCTGCAGACTGCAGTTGTGCAAGTTAGCATCTGTAGTTTAACTGTTTAACAGTTTAAGTGTTCAGTTGCCATGTGCTTAAGTTTGGACTGTGTTTTTATTGCACTGTGAGTGTTAAGTGTTAACTATTAAGTTGATTGCCAGATCTGGCGTGCAAGTTTGCATCTGCAGTTGCCAGATTGTGAAGTTGTTGTCTGCAGAATAATATGTTATTCTTGTTTCAGGTTTTCAGCCATGAGCCATGTGCAGTTGTGCTTCCTCTTCCAAATTTGTGCAAAGTTTTCAGTGTTTTCAGTGTGCACTGTGCAGGCTTTTCAGTTTTTTCAAACTTGTGCACATTGTGCAGTTGTGCAAAGTGCAAACACTTTAGAATTTCAATTGTGAAAACTGAAAACACTGCATTTGTGATTCCTCTTCCAAGTTCCAATTGTGCATGACTGCATGTGCAGTTGTGCACTGTTAGGTTAGGCGTTAGCATTTAGCAATTTAGCATTGATTATTCAATATTCATTGATTGTTAAATCGAAACCGTACCGAACCAAAATAGTAAATACCGAACCGTACCGAAATATTTTGGTATGGTATTTGGTATACACAATTGATAAACCGAATACCGAACCGAAATTCTTACATACCGAACCGAAATACCGAACGCCCACCCCTAGTTGTTAGTCCCCAAAATTCTTGGACCTTTGATTGGGTCAGATGGAGATTTGAATCAAGGTTTTAAAAGGCTGTTCGCCGACGTCAACGTGATAGAAGCTGGAGAAGGTTCCAGTAGGGCAGATATACAGTTTGTGGGGCCTAGGGCCAATATCAACAATTGGACAACTACTCCTCTTCCTACCCGGAGGGAGTCTTGGTAGTAGGCTCTGGATTTTCTTTCTTGTTTTCTGGATTATTCCAGAGTTGTAATCCAGTTTTGTTTTATTTTTGTATTCGACAAAAGCGTGAAACTCTGTTATCCCGCATTTTAATAAAGTGAAAGTTTTCTCTCTTTATTTTTTTTAATTCTGTTTTCTTCTTTTCTCTTTCTGAACAGTTCTCTTTATACCGGTTCTAATGACATGGTATGCATAACGGATCTTCAACCTAGTCTAAAAAATCAATCTGATTCTGAACTAATTGTACAAGAGGTCGATTATGATGATAAATCGAAATACGATGAGGATGAAGCCTTTGAAGAGATAAACAGAGAATTAAGCCAGTTCGAAGAGAAACCCAAGCCCAATCTGAATGACACTGAAGCTGTCAATTTAGGGGATGCAGACGATGTCAGGGAAACCAAAATAAGCATCCACATTGAGCCGAACATCAGGGAGGAACTAATCAAAGCACTTATTGAATTCAAAGATATTTTTGTATGGTCGTACCATGACATGCCGGGCTTAAGCACCGATCTAGTGGTTTACAAATTGCCCACTAACCCGGCGTGCCCTCCTATCAAGCAGAAATTGAGGAAGTTCAAGACAAATATGAGTGTGAAAATTAAAGAAGAAGTAACCAAGCAGCTGTAGGCAAAGGTTATTTTGGTCACTCGATATCCTGATTGGTTGGCTAATGTGGTGCCAGTGCCGAAGAAAGATGGGAAGATCAGAGTGTGTGTCGATTACCGCAATTTGAACAGGGAAAGCCCCAAAGACAACTTTCCATTACCCAACATCCATATCTTGATCGATAATTGTGCCGGACGTGAGATCAGGTCTTTTGTAGATTGCTATGCTGGGTATCATCAGATTCTGATGAATGAAGAAGATGCGAAAAAGACGGCATTCATTACGCCGTGGGGGACTTATTGCTACTAGGTAATGCCTTTTGGCTTGAAGAACGCTGGGGCAATGTACATGAGAGCAATGACTACGATGTTTCATGACATGATACACAAAGAGATTGAGGTGTACGTAGATGATGTGATCATAAAATCTAAGCGTCAGGAAGACCACGTGGCAGACCTAAGGAAGTTTTTCCAAAGACTTCGAAGATACGACATTAAGCTCAACCCGGCCAAATGTGCATTTGGTGTTCCATCTGGAAAGCTGTTGGGATTCATCGTCAGTCGGCGAGGCATTGAGTTGGACCCGTAAAAAATCAAATCCATCCAGGAATTGCCACCGCCGAAGAACAAAACAGAAGTAATGAGTCTGTTGGGAAGGTTGAATTATATCAGCAGGTTCATCGCTCAACTCACGAAAACTTGTGAACCCATTTTAGGCTACTAAAGAAAGATGCTGCGGTAGAATGGACGGCAGAATGTCAGGAAGCCTTCGACCAAATCAAGGGGTATCTATCAAACCCACCTGTGTTGGTCTCACCTGAACCAGGAAGACCGTTGATTCTCTATCTAACGGTACTGGAGAATTCATTTGGTTGCGTACTGGGGCAACATGATATCACAGGAAGGAAGGAGCAAGTCATCTATTATCTCAGTAAGAAGTTTGCGGTCTATGAGGTTAAGTACACTCAACTTGAGAAAACGTGTTGCACCCTAACTTGGGTGGCACAGATGTTTAAACATTATCTGTCATCATATACTACTTATCTCATTTCACGCTTGGATCCACTGAAGTATATTTTCCAGAAGCCTATGCCCACATGGAGGTTAGCGAAATGGCAAATATTACTCACGGAGTTCGACATCGTCTATGTAACGAGGACGGCCATGAAAGCCCAAGCATTGGCCGATCACTTGGCTGAGAATCCTGTTGATGAAGAATACGAGCCATTGAGGATGTATTTTCCTGATGAAGAAGTGATGCATATAGATGAGTTGGAATTATCTGAGGAACCAGGTTAGAAGCTCTTCTTTGATGGAGCCACAAATGCGAAAGGAGTTGGAATAGGAGCGGTACTTATTTCTGAAACAGGACATCATTATCCTGTTATGACACAGATACGTTTCTATTGTACCAATAACATGGCTGAATATGAGGCATGCATTTTGGGCTTACGGTTAGCTGCAGACATGGATGTCCAGGACGTCTTGGTCTTGGGAGACTCGGACCTCCTAGTGCATCAAATCTAGGGTGAATGGGAAACACGAGATTTGAAGCTTATACCATATCGACAATGTTTGCACGATCTGAGCAAGCGATTTCGATCAGTGGAGTTCAGACACATCCCAGGAGTTCACAATGAGGTTGCCGATGCTTTGGCCACTTTAGCATCGATGTTGCACCACCTAGACAAAATTCATGTTGACCCGTTGCATATTCAGGTTCGTGATCAGCATGCTTATTGCAACATGATAGAGGAAGAAATGGATGGCGAGCCATGGTTTTATGATGTCAAGGAATACCTCAGGATGGGGATATACCCAGAGCAGGCCACCGGAGATCAAAAGAGAGCCATTCGGCGATTGGCAAATGGATTTTTCCTCAGTGGAGGAGTGTTATACAAAAGAACACCAGATTTGAGATTGCTGAGATGTATAAATGCTGGTCAAGCCACTATACTGATGACAGAGGTACATACGGGAGTTTGTGGGCCACATATAAGCGGATATGTATTGACGAAGAATATTCTTCGAGCAGGGTATTATTGGCTCACTATGGAGAATGATTGTATCAATTTCGTGCGAAAATGCCATCAGTGTCAGATACACGGAGATTTGATTCATTCTCCGCCAACAGAATTGCATACAATGTCAGCACCATGGCCATTTGTTGCATGGGGCATGGATGTCATTGGACCGATTGAGCTGGCAGCTTCCAACGGTCATAGGTTCATTCTGGTCACCATCGATTGTTTCACCAAGTGGGTTGAGGCTAAAACTTTCAAGTCGGTAACAAAGAAGGCAGTGGTGGATTTCATTCATTCCTATATCATCTGTAGATTTGGGATCCCCAAAGTGATCATCACGGACAATGGTGCTAATCTCAATAGCAGTTTGATGAAAGAAGTATGTCAACAGTTCAAAATTACACACCGCAATTCCACCCCGTATCGTCCCAAGGTGAATGGCGCGGTTGAGGCAGCCAACAAGAACATAAAGAAGATATTGAGGAAGATGGTAGAAGGGTCCAGGCAATGGCACGAAAAGTTGCCATTTGCATTGTTGGGATATCGCACTACTGTCCGCACTTCAGTAGGTGCAACTCCTTATTTGTTGGTATACGAAACTGAAGCAATGATACCGGCAGAAGTAGAAATTCCGTCCCTCCGGATTATCGCTTAGGCTGGGATTGATGATGATGAATGGGTCAAAGCCCGATTGGAGCAGTTGAGCTTGATTGATGAAAAGAGATTGGCAGCAGTATGTCATGGCCAGTTGTATCAAAAGAGGATGGCAAGAGCATATAATAAGAAGGTGCGTCCCAGGAAATTTGAAGTACGACAGCAGGTGCTGAAACGAATCTTGCCACATCAGGCCGAAGCAAAGGGCAAGTTCGCCCCGAATTGGCAAGGGCCGTTTATTGTGACCAGAGTGTTATCCAATGGCGCTTTATGTCTGACAGATGTCGAGGGAAGATGCATCGACATGGCTATCAATTCTGACGCAGTCAAGAGATATTATGTGTAATTCCTTTGATTGCAATTGATGTTTGTCTGTTTGTACTTGGCATTTATCAGAGAATGAAATAACTGAGGCAATTCTTTCTTCTATCCAAACACTTTAACCTTTGCTTCCCCCTTTGAGCCTTATTTATTCTTTTATGTCCCTCTCTTGGAATCACTAATGAAAATGAAAAAAAAAAGAAAAGGAAGAAAAAATAATAACAAAACAAAAAGAAAAGCCACAAGAAAAAGAAATACAAAGGAATCGAGTGAACTACGTTCGACCTGATTCCTCAAAGAGGATATGTAGGCGCCTCACGGCTCGGTCATAGTGTAACAAACAAATAAAAATAAAATCCCCAAGCACGAAACTGGGGCAGAAGTTGCGGGAAGAAAGTTTGATTCCAAGAGTTGTAATGTTTTACCCATCAAAATTATTTTTGAACCTCTTTTGATACCCCTTTTTTCCATACACAAAAACCCATATTGATGCCCAAAAAAGACCTCCCGATCAGTATCCGAGAAGTGCCAAGTCATGCAAATGGAAGTCGAGAATAACACTCTGATCCTCAACAGAAAGAGGATCATAAGCTGGGAAGAATTGATAGCCAAAAGAATCCCCAGCAGATAAAGTCTTATCGGTAACACTCCAATCCCCAGCTGAGAAAGAGAAAATAAAATGAGAGAGTCTTATGGTGAAAACCTTCATAGGCACCGTAAGGCGACAAAAGCTGAGAGAAACAAAATGAGAGAGTCTTATGGTGAAAACCTTCATAGGCACCAGAAGGCGACGGGAGTTGAGAGAAATAAGAGAGTCTTATTAGTGAAAACCCCTCGAAGGGCACTATGAGGCGACAAGATAAGATTGGCGAAAAGGATCCGTCGAGGCATCAAACAATGCAAAAGTGTTGATTTGGCAAAAAGAGTTGGGCGCCTGCATATCCCCCAGCGAAATGAGGCCATCAGAAAGATTGATTGATACAAATAGACTGGGTTGATTAATCCAGAATACACGACATGATCGTTGGGATCGGTTATATCATTCAGATAAGTCCCTTTCCTTTCTTCTCCCCAGCATTCGTTCAGAAAGACTTTTTCTTTTTCCATCTTTTGAAATCATCACTTTTCATTTCTTTTTTTTAAAGAATTTTTCCTCCAGCAGTTTGTTTTGAGAAAGATTTTTCAGAGCTTACTACCAGTTGCCAAAACGGTGCAAAGCAAAATGCAAATAGGACAGGCCAAAAATAAGGCGACAAAGCGAAAAGAAGTTTGTCGCAAGACCAAATGATGAATGGGTCTAGATTCCAAGGGGACCAAATTTCCAGGGGAAGTTGGAGAAAAACAGAAAATTAGGAAGTTGAAAAGTTATGGATCAAATTCCAAGAGGATACCCAGCAGATTTGCGAGATGCAAGAACAACTCCGACAGATTATCGACCAAGTTTCGCGATGGTCGGACAACACAGAGCGGGGAAGGAAGAGAAAAGAAAAACCATCCCCAGCAGGAATATCATCCCCAGCAAATAATATCATCCCCAACAAGTTTTGTAATAAAACGCAAAGCAGGGAAAGGAAAAAGGGGAAAAACCATCCCCAGCAGGAGTGACACGACCACTCACCACGTTTTAAACTAACAAAATTTTCTTTGATTTGAAGCAGGGGAAAGGAAATGTTATTGACAGCGGGGAGACATGGACACAAAGAAGATTATCAAACTGGGGCAGAAAATTTTCTCTCATTGCGAAAATTTTCTTGAAATCAGATACCCACTTAGGGAAGATGGAAGATAACACAAGTTTTGAAGGAAGTGGAATTCCCAGCAGTTTACGGGAGAAGACAATACAAGTTTTAAAGAAAGCAATCTTGGAAGAAGCAAGATAACCCAAGTTTTAAGGGTAGTGGTCTTTGAATCAGTATCATCCCCACCATTGTTAAAAGGAGGAAAGTAACTAGTCTTAAAGAAGGAAGATAATTCCCCAACAGTGTTATCCCCGGCAGGTTTCAGAGAAGTGAAAACACCAGTTTGAGGGAAGTAATTGCTGGAGAAGTTAGGAGCCCGCCTGTAGAACGGAGGTTGTTATAATTTTAAGTCGAAGAAGTCAGGAGTCCGCCTAGAGAATGGAGGTTGTTATAATTTTAAGTTGATGAACTCAGGAGCCCGCCTGTAGAACGGAGGTTGTTATGTTTTAAGTCGAAGAAGTCAGGAGCCCGCCTGTAGAACGGAGGTTGTTTATTTTAAAAGTTGAAGAA
The DNA here is from genome assembly GCF_000715075.1 of Nicotiana tabacum. Lineage (NCBI taxonomy): Eukaryota > Viridiplantae > Streptophyta > Magnoliopsida > Solanales > Solanaceae > Nicotiana > Nicotiana tabacum. Next base: position 109,110,269 of record NC_134087.1, on the reverse strand, counting down.
GTCGGGAGCCCGCCTGTAAAACGGAGGTTGTTATGTTTTAAGTTGGAGTCAGGAGCCCGCTTGTAGAACGGAGGTTGTTTATTTTAAAAGTTGAAGAAGTCAGGAGCCCGCCTGTAGAACGAAGGTTGTTTATTTTAAAAGTTGAAGAAGTCAGGAGCCCGCCTGTTGAACGGAGGTTGTTTATTTTAAAAGTTGAAGAAGTCAAGAGCCCACCTGTAGAATGGAGGTTGTTAAATTTTAAGTTGGAGTCAGGAGCCCGCCTGTAGAATAAAGGTTGTTAAATTTTAAGTTGGAGTCAGGAGCCCGCCTGGAGAATGGAGGTTGTTAAATTTTAAGTTGGAGTCAGGAGCCCGCTTGTAGAATTGAGGTTGTTAAATTTTAAGTTGGAGTCAGGAGCCCGCCTGGAGAATTGGAGGTTGTTAAATTTTAAGTTGGAGTTAGGAGCCCGCCTGTAGAACGGAGGTTGTTTATTTTAAAAGTTGAAGAAGTCAGGAGCCCGCCTGTAGAATGGAAGTTGTTAAATTTGAAGTTGAAGGAGTCAGGAGCCCGCCTGGAGAATGGCGGTTGTTATATTTAAGTTGAAATTAAAGTCAGGAGCCCGCCTGTAGAACAAAGGAATACACTCACAAGTCAAGTCAAAGAAAGAAACAGCGGAGGAAACACAAGCCAACAAGAAAGTAAGGCGACCATAGCAAGTTCGAAGATAGATAAGATTTTGTAATCCTTAGTTTAGTCTAGCTTCTTTTTTTCTTTTACCAATGGTGTAATAAGGAGGTCGGTAAGCAGTGGCAGCAGCATACAACAGCAGTAGCAGCAAAATTACAGTCCCATGGTAGTCCCAGCCACCAAAACTTTCCGAACTACATTGACCTGATTCCCTTTTAGCCAGGGATATGTAGGAAACCTTCGAAGCAGAAGTTCGGTCAACTCTTTCAAAAAATGCTTCACACGGAGTACTCAAACGGGCAAAAAAAAATCGCTCGTATCCCCTCACTTTATCTTTGCACGAAAACCCTTTGTGTTTCCGGAAAAAGAGGGGCAGCTGTGAGCACGTGATTTTTGCCTCACACAAATTACTCCCAAAAATTCAAAATAAAATATTTTTTCTTTTGTGTGCAATTTTGTGAATTTTTCGTGATATTTTTAGCTATTGATTGCATTTGTGTGTACACGTTTATTTGTGTAAATTAATGGAAAAGTACAAAAAAATAGCATTTTGAATTTAGGATTTTATTTTTAGTAAAATTGTATTTTACAAGAAAAGCATAAAAAATAATGCACTTTGCATTTTAGTGTTTAATTGTGTGATTTGGTATTTAATTATTCTGTGATAATTACTACTTAGAGTTAATTAACATTTTTAGGATAAATTGATCAAGTTTAAATTTAGGTTTGGATTTTTTTATTTTATTAGAATTCTAGAATAATAAAAGGAAAAGAATAATAAATAGTTTATCAGAATTTTGGGCCAAATTCAGTTTAATTTGAAAAGCCCAAATCAAATTCGCCCCAACCCGGTCTGCCCCAGCGTCGACCAAACGACGACGTTTTGGTCATGTCAATCTGGACCGTTGAATCAGCTTGATCAAACGGTCCAGAAGTTAACCCATTCACAAACCCTGACCCGACCCACCTTGTACCCGGTCCGGTCCAGCACCCATGTGGTTGAAACGACCCCATTTTGATTATTGACTCGATTAGGACAGTTGGATTTCATTCATCCAGCGGCCCTGATTAAATCAACAATTTTAATATACCACAACCACAACCCCCAAACCTCTTACCCCCATTTCATTCTCACACCCCCGTCTCTCGTCTTCTTCAGAGACAAAACGTAACGCCACTGCCCGCCACCAAGCCGGAAATCGCCTACGGCGGTGTTCGGCACCCAATCCCTCCCACTTTTACACCGTAGACTCCCCTCGACCTCCCCGTCCCAAATCCCCACTCGGTTTCCCTCGAATGTTGCTCGATCTTCTCGAATATTAGATCGAAAACCTGGAACCCTAATAGCCGCCACCCATTCCCCCTTTCCTCTGGTGGCGACACCACTTCCCCTCAGCCCCAAATTAACACCAAATGACCACCCAACCACCCCCGATCCAAATCCATGAACCACTTGCCTCGAATCAACTTGGAACGTCTCGAATCTCCATTTGAAGATTCGAGCAGAACTTGAACCTACCCCAACCAAGCCCAAATTCATACCCCGACCTCCCTCGTGCCCAAACCACCTTTGGTTTGGGTTGAATCTAGCTATAAACACTCGAACCCCAAATCGAAATGTAAGAACCCTAGAAAACCAAAACTGGTTTCTGTCCGAAATTGAAGGGAATTTGGGTGTTTAACTGACCTTAGTCGAAGTGTTCTCAGTTGAGAACACTCGATTAAGGTCCATTTGACCTTAAAAATTTCAAGTCCGTCTGTTCTCTGTTCCATTTAAGGTATTTTTCTTTCTTTCCTTTTATTCTATTTTAGATGTTTTAAATGTCTGTTTATTTGTTTAGAGTTGTTATATTAATTTTTTCATTTTTGTCAAATGTTCTGTTCTTCTCACTCAGACCTTTTATTTGGTCAAATTTACTTCTGTTCGTTACGAAGTATATATTATAGGCTGTATAATCGATTCGAATAGTTTCGTCGATTAATTAAGTTTTTATTATAAATCCCTATTTTTGTCAATGCCGCGTAAATTGCCTGATTATCTATTTCTGATTGACTGTTGTCAATTGTTATAAGCAATCGGCTAATTAGTTATCGTTTATTAATTCAGTTTTACTAGTAGTTTTCATCAAATGGTTTGAGGTCGAATGTTGTATGTACTGATCTTTAGGCAATTAGCTTCAGGGCATTGTCAATATACTGACAATGATCCTGCATTCTTGTATAGGTTTGACCTAGAATTGTGTTAGTTTAATCCCTGCATTCATGTGATTTTGATTCAGTTTCAGTTTCAGCTTTAATGATTCTGTTGAGTTCTGTGTTGTGTTAGTTTGGTTTTGATTTAAATTCAGTTCATTTGTTTCAATTGGAATTCAACCTTAGTCATTCAGTTATCAGGAGGATTGGTTATAGCTGTTAATCAGAATTAGTTTTAGATAATTGTTAGCTTGAACAGATTTTAGAGTTAAAGGTTTTAATGCAGATGAATAGATTGTATCAGAATTAGAAATATATAAAATAGGCTGACTTTTAATGTTGGAGAGGTCAGTTTAGTTTGAGAGTGAAAGTGACTGGATTTTAACACAAAAGTTTAGTTAGTTAGAGAGTGAAAACAGGCTGGATTTCAATACTAAGAGTTCAATATTGGGGGAAGGAAGTCTAGTCTTCTTTGATTGCTGAAAATCAGTTAAAAGAATAGAGTTTCTTGAAAGTGTTCTTCTTTGAGAGTTAAAGAATAGAGAATCAGAAAGTACTGTTTCATTGCATTTCAGAGTAGATTTCTGCCCTCTATTTGTTTCTGGGAGTTCTCTGGTTCAGTTTGGTATTGCTAGGGTTGTCAACTAGTTTTTCTGAGTTTGTTGTGGGTTTCTCGTTACTGTTCCATTGGATATTGCTGGGATTTTGCTGGTTTTAATCTGTTATTGGGCTGTCGCTGTTTATTGCTGTTGCTGTGTTGCTACTGCATCTGCTGTTTCTCATCCTCCTCTTCTTTTGTATCCAATACCAGGTACACAACTAAGCTCAATTTGATGTAGCTTTGAGATGTAAACATGAAATGGAAATGCTCGGGCCCTTAATTATTTGATGTTGTATCTGTAGCTCAGTAGATATAGATGATAAGTAGTTGTATAGTCCAATTTGATCTATAACTCAATGAAATGTAGACTGTGAAGTTTGTACCTAATTAGGACTGTTTAAACCGTTAATTCGCGTTCATTAGTTGTAGACTTAGTATAGTTTATTACTGATTTCAGCTAACATTGAGTTAAAATCGAATATCAGTATTGTTTGGACTTACAATTAATTCAGAAGTCAACATGTGGTGCTTATTCCGATTTCAGGTTAAACGCGCTTTTAAAACAGCCCAACATGCTAGTTATTGATGTCCTCCCCTTTGTTCGTTAAGCTCACTACTTCGACGTAAGAACAAGCAATTGCATGTTAATGGTTAATATCAATAGTCTACTTGAATTTGAATCAGTTAACTTATTCATGAATGTTAGCAGAATCAAATAACCAAGTCGTGTAATTCAAAACTCGATCCAGCATATGGATTGGGTTCTTTGGACCTAAAGTGGAAATGACATTTGGTCTACTAATTTTCAATTGATAGATTATAGGATTTTCTAATAATAACTAATTAGGGCCCCTTTTATTTATTTCTTCAAAGACAAATAAATAGAAGAATAATAGTCATTTAAGATTAGCCTGTAAATAATAAATGAGACGAGCCTCGCCAAATAAAACGCATAAGTTGCGGGGCCCTCAGTAAATATTGCGTTAAAATACTTTATATTTCGGGACGGACCATCTAATAAATTTCACGGCTTTCCTCAAAATAATAACGCGCTAGTCACTTTAGGTGCGCTTTTAATAAATTACTTTCTTAAAATCGGGTGCGCATTTATGTGACCCAAATCCAAATCTCAACAGAGTCGAAATGTGTCAATAACCATGGGTGCATTGATGTGACGTGGTTCGAGACGTGTTTTCACGACGTTGCAATTCTCTCTTAAAATAACAACAATAAAAGCGGGAAAAACTTAAAATTTGCACACAGGTTCAACATGTATAAAAATCAGATAAATAAGTCGAATATGACAGTTGAGCGACCGTGCTAGAACCACGGAACTCGGGAATGCCTAACACCTTCTCCCGAGTTAACAGAATTCCTTATCCGTATTTCTGGTTCGCGGACTGTAATAGAAAGTCATTCATCTCCTCGATTCGGGATTAAACCGGTGACTTGGGACACCATAAATCTCCCAAGTGGCGACTCTAAAATAAATAAATAAATCCCGTTTCGATTGTCCTTTAATTGGAAAAACTTCATTTACACCCCTGCGGGCGCAGGTAAAAAGGAGGTGTGACACAAGTCAGAAGGGAAAGGCCCACAAAGGCAAAATAAAGTTGCAAAGGTTAAGTCCCACATGGCTAACCGTCACAGTAAAGTTTGGAAATCTAAAGTTTCTCCAGGGCCATAAATGAAATCGGTCTTCAAGAAAAAACCAATTGCAGTTGAAAGTATCATCAAAGAAGCCGACCAAGATCAACTGACTAAAACAATCAAGGCCACAAAACCAACCACCGTTTCAAACTAACAATTGTTCTTTGTTTGAAAACAGGAAACATGTGCAATCCAAAAGCAGCCTTGCAAGAAGCAGGTGCACCAAAAAGAAACTGCGCAAGGGCTAGGAACAACTTTGCAGCAGTAATCAATCCAAAAGTGAAGTCTCCTCCAAATTGTTTCCTGCATTTTTACTCATTTTCTTTAAATAAAACAAAAAAAAAGAAATGAAAAGAAAGAAGAAGAAAAATTCAAACTCATGGTAGTATATGGTCTCCAATCCCTAGCTACGTCTTTTCCAACATAGGGTCTCACTCCCTAGCTGATGCCAGCATAACCTGGTAATCTTTCCAACATAGGGTCCCACCCCCTAGTTGATCCCCGGCATAACCCGAGGACCTTTTCGGCATAACCCGATGACTTCCCCAGCATAACCCAAGGACCTTTCCGGCATAACCCGATGACCTTCCCCGGCATAACTCGGGGACCTTTCCGGCATAACCCGATGACTTCCCCGACATAACCCGAAGAACTTTCCAGCATAACCCGATGACCTTTTCCAGCATAACCTGATGACCTCCCCGGCATAACCCGAGGACCTTTTCCGGCATAACCCGATGACTTTCCCGGCATAACCCGTGGACCTCCCCGGCATAACCTGAGGACCTTTTCCAGCATAACCCGATGACTTTCCCAGCATAACCTGTGGACCTCCCCGGCATAACCCGAGGAACTTTTCCATCATAACCCGAAGACCTTTTCTGGCATAACCCGATGACTTTCCCGGCATAACCCGTGGACCTTTTCCGGCATAACCCGATGACTTTCCCAGCATAACTCGAGGACCTTTCCCGGCATAACCCGTGGACCTCCCCGGCATAACCCGAGGACCTTTTCCAGTATAACCCGATGACTTTCCCAGCATAACCCGAGTACCTTTTCTGGCATAACCCAATGACCTTCTCGGCATAACCCGAGGACCTTTTTTGGCATAACCCGATAACCTTTCCCGGCATAACCCGAGGACCTCTCTGGCATAACCCGGTCATTTTTCCAGCATAACCTGGTAATCTTCCCAACTTAGGGCCTCCGATCCCTATTTGATTTCATTTTAGATATAGGGTCTCCACTCCCTAATCTCTTTTTCTCAGGGATACACAATCCTGATTTTAATTACTTTCAATAAAGAAATAGTGTAGATTTTGTTGCAATAACTCACAAAATTTCCCTTGTGAAAATTGGGGCAGAAAAATTTAGTTCGTTTGTTTGTTTTGGTGCCTAAACAGGTTTTTTTCATAAGGCACAAGTTTCGAGGCGACCAAAAGAAGAAGTCTTAATCCAGACAAAAGAGAAGAATAAAAAAACAAGAAAAGAAGTGAACTCTAAGTGTAAAAGTGGAGAAAAGATGCGAATTTCTCAAGATATGATTGAAGTCACAAGCTTTGCATGTCCTGCCTTGATCTGAAAAGCTGAAGAAGAATGAACTAACAGTTGCAGCTAATGAGTATCATGATTCAGATCAAAGTCTGCAAGAGGAACCATCCAAGACTTAAGATGAAGCTTTGAAAGGTTTATAGATAGGAATCTTGTAACTCATAGTTGATAGGTTTAGCTAGTTTATCTTTTATCTTTTATCTCGATGTAATAAAGAGCTCAGTAAGCAAAACAAAAAAACAGCGACAACAGTGAAATCACAGTTTTTTGGTAGTCCCAGCTACCAAAACTTCTAGAACTACAGTGACCTGATTCCTTTATAGCCAAGGATATATAGGCAACCTCCGAAGCAAGGTTCGGTCAGACTTTTTTCAAATGCTTCCAAATGGAGTTTCAAACGGGCAAAAATTGCTTGTAATTTCTCACTTTATCTTTGCCCGAAAACTCTTCATGTTTCCTAGCAAAGAGGGGCAGCTTTGAGCACCTAATTTTTGCCCTACATGAAAATAACTTCTAAAAATATACCAAAATAATTTTAATTGATTTTTAGGAGTTTTTCTTTATTTAGTTGCATTTTATGCATTTTTAATATTTTAAAATCATAGAAAAATCTAAAAAATTGTCACGTTTTAATTTCATGCCATCTTAGGTTCAATTTGCATGTAGGAATTAATTTTATTAAGCAAAAATCATAAAAAATGATTATTTTTACATATTTAGATTTTGGCCTTTAAAATTAGCATTTTTCTTTAGTTTTAAGTTCATTAGTTGTTTAATGTTAGAAATAAAAAAAAGTATTTTTAATTTCAATAAAAATAGATTGATTTAGGATTTTAATTAATTTAATTAGAATTAGAACCAAAGAAAAGAAAAGAAAACAAAAAAAGGGAATTAAGGAATTATTTGGGTCTTGTTCAAAATTGGGCCAACCACTACATTGTCCCAAAAAAACCAAATGACCTACCTGCCCAAGCCGCCTGCCCGACCCGCTTTACCCCTCTCATAATTAGAACCCTACTCCCTTCCCCATTCAAGACCTAGACCTAAGTGATAGAGATAGACCCTCCCCACTCTGAAAAGAACAAAAATGACACTCTCATCTGGAAGAAGCTCTCATCTTCAACAGTGCAACCATGACCCCTCCCCTTTAATCCTCTAAAAGGAAACGCAGCAGCGGCGCAAGAGAGGGCCAAAAAATGGGAAAATCAATCTCTTCTTCTTCTCCGTCTTCTTCACTCTCTCTAATGGTCGTCACGGCCGACTCATGTCAGTGACCATCGACGACCACACTGCACCCCTGCTCTTCCTCTCTCATTCTCACCAGCGAGTTAAGGCCAGAATCCGGCCAGCCACCGAACCCCCATGATTTCCTCCTCCGGACAGACTCCTTTTCTTGAAGAATATATATAAAAAATAATAACAAAAAGAGAAGATTGGAAAAGCTGGTCTGATTTCTACTGCTTTGGTTAAAAAATTTCTGGTGGATTGAGTCAATTTCGGACCTAAATCGAAGTTGTGCTGTTGTTTGCGCATCTCTGGGCTCTTCTCGTCTTCGCGCGCTTGATTTGGCTTGTAAATATTTCGTTTGGTTGGCTTCAAATTAGCTGAGTTTGATCGTCTGGATTTCAGACCTTTATTTGGTCTCAGTTTCCATTGATTTCCTGTTTTAGGTAAGTTACACTAGTCTGTAATCACTTATTGAATTTATGACTGGAACATGAGTTTGTTTATGCTAAATTACTGTTTCTACTTATGTTTTTGAAATGGTATGTTCAATTTGAAATCATTTGTCATCTTAGTTGAGCTTTGCTTTTAGTGCTGACTGTTAGAGATATTGATTCAATTTGTGGTTTGAAGTTAGAATCGATTAGTCCATGGATTTGACCACTAGTTGGTCAAATTCAACAATTGAAGGTGTCTCAAGCCCAAATCAAGCCATTATGAGACATCGTGAGCTAATGTTTGTCAAGTTGAAAGGCGTTGCGGATGAAATTGAAGGTTACAACTATTATAGCAATTCATCAAGTGTAGTAAACTTAATCAGTCAGGATTATGTAGTTTGCTTTCTTATTATAGTTGTAATCTAATAAAAAAAGCCATGTAGTTGTAATTTGAAGTTTCCCTTATATGTGTAGTTCATCTTTAATTCCTGAATATTTGTTTGATAAAATGATTCAAATTAGTATGAATGTTTAAGCTGTTGTTTCGTTTTTCTATCATTGGTAAATTGAGTAGTAGTAAATAGACTTAACTAGATGTTTGGAAATTTGTTAATCAGACTAGGAGATGAAAGAGCAATTCGTCTTTTCCAATACTTGTAAATGTTGATGAAACGAGAGAGAGAAGAAGGATGATTGAGTTGCTTTTAGAAGTGGTTCTTCATTTCTGTCAACGTACTTGATCATTGAGTTGTTTTGCATAAAAAGCTTGGCATAGTAATACATCTCTAAAATTTTGTTCTGACTTCTGAGTCATCAAAAGAGTTCTCGGTGGTTGAGAAGTGCTTTGTCCTGTGTCATTTAGGAGCTTCTTAGGTAGCTTATGTGAGAAACCACTATGGAGGCCAAGCCAATTCATTTAGGCCAGTCTAAATAAATGATCAAACGGAATTCATTTGGATGTTGTTTGGGCTTGAATAAAGGCCCATATGTCTTTCCTACAATTAGGACTGGACCCATGCACAATCTCAAACCTTAGGAAATAATCACTTATGAACACGTGTAGTTGCTTTAGGTGTGATTAATAATAAATCATTGCGACTATGGGTATGGTTCCCATGGCATAGGTATGATACATAATTTTCAAATTCGGGGTACATTTATGTGACCCGGCCACAACTTCTAATAACTTTAACAAATTAAACATGTTGTAGATCGTGGGTACGGTTCCCGTGGCATGATTCATAATGTGTATCAAACAAACAAGTGTACGACAATCGTAACTTGTTCCATAATAATTCCATAAAATAAGTAAAAGCAGTTTAAAAGTTTAAAAATGCACACTAGGTAAATCAGATAATTAGGCAAATTTTAATAGTTTAAGCGACTGTGCTCGAACCACAGAACTCGGGAATGCCTAACACCTTCTCCCGGGTTAACAGAATTCCTTATCTAGAATTTCTTGTTTCGCAGACTTTTAAATAAAGTCAAATTTCCTCGATTTGGGATTTAAAAATAAACCGGTGACTTGGGACACAAAAATAAATTATTCCAAGTGGCGACTCTGAAAAATAAATAAAATAATCCCATTTCAATTTATGTCACTTTAATTGAAAAAAACTCCCTTATATCCCCCCTCGGGTGGTAAAAAGGAGGTGTGACAAACACATGGAACACCGGATGTATTGTTGATTTAACTAGGTGGCAATGCAAGCATGTAAACCACCTCTCCCACTCTCTCAAGAATCTGAAAAGGTCCAATGTACCTTGGGCTCAACCTGCGATTCTTTCCGAACCTCATCACACCCTTCATGGGTGAATGTCACGACCCAAAACTAACCCTGTCATGATGGCGCCTAACATGGTACCAGGCAAGCCGACACACTACCAAAACCAATCAATATTTTCATTTTTAAAACAAAACCAAAGCTATTTAACAATAAACCTGCATAAGGAGTTTCAATCAAAACAAGAGTATGGAAAGAAAGCCCGATAACGGGGTGTCACTAGTCATGAGCTTCTACTACAACCGTCTAACAACATCAAGACTAACATAACCTGCAAATAACTGAATACAACTAAGGGCGGATAAGGAGGGAGAAAAGCAGGGCTGCGATCGCTAGGCAACTACCTTACTAACTCCAATGGACCTGTCACTGAGTAATCAACACCCGCTACCGGGATTAGAAATACCTGGATCTGCATACAAGGTTCAGGGAGTAATGTGAGTACACCAACTCAGTATGTAATAAAAGCAAATAGAGACTGAGCAGTACTGACGAGCAATAAAACATATACAGTTCATATCATGAAATCTCAGTAAAATACAACAGACTTTTAAAATCAGGGTTTTGAATCAATTCAACTCATTTAAATCCAGTTTCAGTAAAACCATTTAAAAACATCTTTCAATACTTTTCAAACAAAGTGATGAAACAGTGAGTAAAAAAATGATGAAAACATAATCAGCCCATCGGGCAAAACTCACTCGTATATAGCCCCTTGAGCAACATAAATCATAAACAGCCCTTCGGGCAAACATCACTCATATACAACCCTTCGGGCAAACATGAATCATAAACAATCCCTCAGGCATACCTCACAATCACTCGTAAACAGCCCTTCGGGCACAACATGAATCAAGAACAGCCCCTTGGGCAAAATATCATATCACTCACTCAGGGTACCCGCGCTTACTAGGGGTGTACAAACTTCGGAGAGGCTCCTACAACCCAAGTGATATAACAAGCCACCTCGTGGCATAAATCAATCAGGCCCTCAGCCTCATAACAAGCCACCTCATGGCATAAATCATTCTGGCCCGCGGCCTCACAAAAATCATGAATTAATAACAATATGCTGCGGTATGCAGTCCGATCCCATAATATCCTTACAACACAGGCCCTTGGTCTCACTCAGTCAGAAACCTCTCAAGCCACTCGGGCTATCACTAACACAGGGTACTCAGCCCAAAATATCATTTTATGCATCATAAAGAAGTAATAAAGACTGAGTTATGAAATCAGTAAACACAACATGACTAAGTATATATCTTAAATCAAAAACAGTGAGAGGATAATAAGAAAAAGACCCTAAGGGTCCAAACAGCTCTGGCATAAGGCCCAAATATGGCATTCGGCCAAATTTATAGGAAATTCTTTCTAAAACACATAAGTATCATATAATTTAAGTCAAATACACAATTTTATAGTTGCTACGGGACGGACCAAGTCACAATCCCCAACGGTGCACGCCCACACGCTCGTCACCTAGCATGTGCGTCACCTCAAAATAGTAAAACAATGTGAAATCCGGGGTTTCATACCCTCAGGACTAGATTTACAATCATTACTTACCTCAAACAAGCCAATTCCAATACCGAGCAAGCCAAGCGATGCTCCAAAAATGCCATCTCGCACGTTCCGACCTCCGAACGGATCGAAACTAACAAAAAACAACTCAAATACATCAAACAATGCTAAAGGAACTAATCTCAATCGAAAATGTCAAATCTTTAATAAAAAGCCCATAATCGGCCAAAAAGCCTAGCCCGGTCTCGCTTCTCGAAACCTGATAAAACTCACAACATCCGACAACCCATTCAGTTATGAGTCCAACCATACTAGTTTCATCCAATTCCGACTCCGAATCGATGTTCAAAATTTAAAAATTTATTTTAAGAAACTTTAGGCAAAACCGCCCAAATTTCACTTTGAAATCATCAATCAAATGCCAAAAACAAAGATGGATTTATGAAATATAACTAAAACCGAGTAGAGAACACTTACCCCAATCCATATGGTAAAAATAGCCTCCAAATCGCCCAAATCTGAGCTCCCCAACTCAAAATATTACCAAATGAACAAATCCTTATTTATATATTTTTCTGCCAGCTATTTTGCCTCAATTCTCATGTCAAATGATCCTGAAACTCACTTTTGATGCCTCCAATGGATTCTTTGTGAAATTTTAGTCAAGTTAGGCTCTTGAATCACTCCATTTGACCTTATATTGAAGGAGATATGTTGGTTTCAATATTTGAAAATAGTGCATATTTTTAAATACGAATTCAGTGGTAATTTCGTAATTAATTTGAAAAATCTGACAACCCAATTCTTAGTAAAATGATCATAAAATTCTCATACGATGTCCAAATTCGATGATTCTTTTTATATGACTCCATAATTATGATACGGATCTAATGCTTCCATAAAAAAAAATATCGGAGGTCATTTGCTTAATGTAGTACCATTTATGCTTGTAAAACGACGCCGAAACATTAAAAAAACAAGCGCAACACAACCCAAACATATACGAAACTCACCCGAGCCCCTCGGGACCCTGTTTGAACATACAAACAAGTCCCATATCATAACACAGACCTACTCGAGGCCTCAAAACACACATAACAACATCCAAACGACGAATCACACCTCAATTCGAAATCAATGAACTTGAAACTTAAAACTTCCACAACCGATGCCGAGACCTATCAAATTCCGTCCGATTGACATCAAATTTTGCACATTGGTCGTATTTGACATTATGGACCTGATCCAACTTCCGGAATCAGAATCCAACCCCGATATCAAAAAGTCCACTCCCGGTCAAACTCTCCAAAATTCAAACTTTCGCTATTTCAAGCCAAATTCTACTACGGACCCCCAATTCAAAATCCGGACGCGCTCCTAAGTCCAAAATCACCCAGCGGAGCTAACAAAACCATCAGAAATCCAATCCGAGGTCAAATTATAGAAATTCAAAACTTGGTTAAACCTTTCAAATTTAAAGCTTCTAGCTGAGAATCATTCTTCCAAATCAATTCCAAATAACCTAAAAGCCAAAACCGACGATTCACATAAGTCATAATACTTCATATGAAGATACTTATGCCCTCAAACAACTGAGCGAAGTTCAAATGCTCAAAACAACAGGTCGGGTCGTTACAACCTCCCCTACTTAAACATACGTTCGTCCTCGAACGTGGCAGGAGTTATTCTAAAAGCCATCAAATCGCCGTGTAACCTCACTATGCACATACTCGAGGGTGATCCCACATCACCCTATCCCATATTGGTCTGATAACACAACATGACTAAAATTTGTTAATCTAACCTAGTCCATAAGTCTTAGGTCCCAATTTCCAACTTTCGAAATTTTCTATAAGATCAGAATCTCGCATCTACACACTGTATAAGTCCGAACAAGCTATATCAAACCATATCCGTAACCCAAGATGTAATCACATGATACACCACATAACTCAAACACTCATGGCGATAACTCCTAATCACAGTAGTTTCTCAAAATAACCCAATACCAGTAATACACCTCTTAACAAACAAAGCCTCGTTCTAACATTTTAATATGCTGCCAATGATGAAAGAAACACGAAAAACTCATAACTATTCATCAAATCAACAAGTCATGGAGCTCCCACTTCTCCGACCGGAACTATAGCAGAATTCTTAGTCAACTTCCGATATTATCTTCCAACTATGCTGTAACCAATTCTGACAGTATTCATTCTAGGTCCAATGACCTCATCTCATCCAACACGACCACTCTGATGACATGACATATCAATACAATCCAACGCCATAACCTGTGCAACTCGTGCACCCAATACCAACATCCCAAATGTACTCAAATCGTGAAAAAATGACTCAAATGAGAGGACTGTCCCGCAAGCTTAACAAGTAATGCCACAACGAAATACTGAAAATCTATCACACCTCATAGGACCATCACTCGAATCTAACACAAAGGTTCATACCTTAACATAATTTCACTGCGATGCATGCCCCATCCAAACATGAATCCATGGCATATACCTCAAGATACCTTGCAGAAAATCAATAACCACGCGTAATTCGACATCAAGTACTCAAAGTGCATTACCATAACCACGGAGAAGCTAATGACATAATGCCACACAAAACGTGAAAGAGCATAACCAATACGCCATCCACCAAGCAAACCCAATACTTTTCCCGCTAAAATTCCGCTATAAGACCCCAATAGAACCGCACCATATGTGTATATAACCAACAAATCATAATCCCTCGTAACACAGAAGAGTAACTCATAGATCACTCCAGAACACAAATAAACTCAACAACAATCGAATGGCACATCCCTCAATAATAGCAGTTCAGAGTCAATAAATCCGACCTGATGCAGAACACACATCCATATTGGGCCTACCAATGAACCCCAAATCAACTCTTGTGATGACCCAAAAGGTCATCATCACTTGTTTTAGAAATAAATTTTGTATTCCGAGGCCTTAAGAACCTCTTTTTGTATCACCTCAATTTGCGTGCACAGTCCGGGCGTGAATCCGAAAAGCTATTATGTGAAAATTTGTGAAAAATGATAAATTTTGCTTTTAAAATGAATTTAAGTTGACTTTGGTCAACAATCTTCGTAAACGGACCTAGACCCGCGATCCGACGGTCTTGTAGGGTCCGTAGTAAAATTTGGGACTTGGTCATATATCCGGAATTGAATTCCGAGGTCCCAAGCCCGAGAAATTAATTTTTAAAGAAAATTATTTTCTTGAATATATATGAGTTTTTGAAAATAAAATATGTTTGAATTTGATGGTATCGGGCCCGTATTATGGTTTCGGAGCCCGGTACAGGTCTTATATGAGATTTAGGTTGAGCCTGTAAAATTTGGTAAGAAACGAACTTGATATGACGTGAATCGGACCACTGATTGTTAAAATTGGAACTTAAGAGTTCATGAGATTTTTCTTTGATTTTGATGCTAAATTCATACTTATTTATGTTATTTTGATGATTTGATCGTACCAGCAAGTCCGTATGATATTTTCGGACTTGCGTGCATGTTTGGTTTAGAGCCCCAGGGCTCGGGTAAATTTTGGATAGGCCACCGAGTGTTTTGAACTTAGGAAAAACTTCTGGTATATTGCAGATCTGCAGGCTTCGCAATTGCGAGCTTGCATTTGCGAATAACCCCTCGCATTTGCAAAGCTTATGTCACCAATGCAACCTTGACATGTACCGCAATTGCGAACACTGTTCACATTTGCGAAGAAAGCAGACATAGGCCCTTCTTCGCAATTGCGAAGCTTTGGCCGCAATTGCGAGTTCGCATTTGAGAACCAGGCTTCGCAATTGCGATATCCGCGCCTGTGTAAATCATGACTTAACCGAAAATCTCTCATTTTTCAAACCTTCTCAAAACCTAAACACCTTTGGGCCATTTTTCAAAGAGAAGTACTCTTCCAAATCGATTGTAAGTCAGTTCTAACTCGTTTTCATTAATCTTTAACATCTATTCACATGATTTCAACTCAAAATCAAGGGTTTTCATAGGGGAAATTGGGTGTTTTGGGTCGAACTTAGGTTTTTCAAATTTTGAGGATTTGGACCTAGATTTGAGGTCTAATTTCAAAAAAAATTATATATTTGGGTTCGTAGGTGAATGGTTAATCGGGTTTTGGTTTGAAACTCGGGTTTTGACCATGTGGGCCCGAGATCGATTTTTGACTTTTTGGGAAAAACTTTAGAAAACTTATTTTCATGCATTAGAATTGATTCATTTAGCATTTATTGATATAATTAAGTAACTTGTGGCTAGATACAAATGAATTGGTGGTGGAAACAAGAGGTAAATCGGTAGTTGATGCTTGAATTGTGTTCGTGGCATCGAGGTAAGTGTTTGGTCTAACCTTAGCTTGAGGGATAAGGAGTTGTGTACTATTTGCTATGTGTTAGTTGTTGAGTACGACATATAGGCATGATGACGAGTATCTATATGTTGGTGTCAAGCATGCCCGTGAGTCTTATACTATAATTAATGTGACTCCGTTTGTATTGTTTATGCTTATGAGATGATTTCTATTGTTGAGCAAGGCTTGTGGAAGTAATATTGGTATTTGAACATTGAAGAGCGTTGGCTCAAGTTGTAAAATGATTTGTGGAAGTATAATTGACAATTGAACATTATAGAGAGTTGGCTCAAATTGTGAATTGAGTTGTAAAGTAAATGTGAAAAAGAAAAGAGGATTATGATATTGTCTCCCTTGCCGGGATGTTATTGTTTTGATATTGTTTTCCCTTGCCGGGATATGATTGTTGTACTATTGTTCCCTTGCCGGGATTTTATTATGATTTTATTGATTCCCTTGCCCTTATTGCTTTGTGATTGTTGTTTGGGTAAGGAAGAGTGTTAAAGCATGAAGGGTGATGCGGTGCATGATTTTTGTGAGAGAGTGTCAAAGCACGAAGGGTGATGCCGTGTATGATATTTGTGAGAGAGTGTTAATGCACGAAGAGTGATGCCGTGCCACATGATGTACAATTCTATGCCTTTATATGAGTGATAATGCACGAAGGATCATTTCGTGCCATGATTGTGTGAGGTAAAAGAACGAAGGGTGATGCCGTGCAAATTTTATTGATTTTATGGTGAGGACAAGAGTAAAAGCACGAAGAGTGATGCCATGCACTTGTCTTTGATTTTCCTGATTTCTATTAATAATTGAGTTGTGGTGTTCTTTACATTTAACTGTTGGTTTCAGTTGCTACTTGTTGTTTCCCCGCAGCATGATTCCCCCTTCCTATCTTTAATTATAAAGTTTTGCTTTTATTTACCGCTGTATATGATTTAACTGCACAGGTTTACTTGGTAGTCTGGTCGTAGCCTCGTTACTACTTCGTCGAGGTTAGGCTATGCACTTACTAGGAGATGGGGTCGGTTGTGCTGATACTACACTCTGTACTGTGTGCAGATCCCGGTACTGGAGCATACAGACCTTAGCTTTGGGGTGCTGTCTTCAGTCCATTCGGAGATCCGAGGTAGTCTTGCAGGCATCCAAGGCACTGGCGTCTCCTTCTATCCTTTCATCCTGTTTCATTTATGTATTTCAGGGACATCATTGTATTTTTTTTTTTGGGCCCTTATTTGTAGTAATCCTAGACCGTCTGTGAAATTGTGACACCAGTTCTAGGTGGTTTATGTTTAAGGATTTGTATTGGTAATATTTAAATGGTTATATTCTGTTCTTCCGCTTATTAGATTCCGCTGTTTACATAATGCTGGTTCTTAATTGTTAAAGGATTAAAATAGGAAAAAGGTAAATAATGCAAATGGTTGGCTTGCCTAGCTTCCACTAGTAGGTGCCATCACGACTGCCAATGGTGGAAAATCCGGGTCGTGACAAGTTGGTATCAGAGCTCTAGGTTACTTAGGTCTCACAATTCACGGAGAAGCTTAGTAAAGTCTGAGAGATCGGTACAGAGACGTCTGTATTTATCCCTAGAGGCTACAGAGTTAGGAAAAACTTCACATTTATTCTTTCCTGTTGTGCAGTTTGGTTTCTCTATGCTAATTGAATTCTACTCTGTTCTATCGCAGATGACAAGAACACGCGCTTCCTCATCCACTGATCAGCAGCCCTAGCCTCCAGCAGCAGCTCCCACGAGGGGCAGAGGGCAAGGCCGTGCTAGAGGCCAAGGAAGGGGCATAGCTCAGACCAGAGCGGCAGAGCCTCAGATTGAGTTTGGTGATGAGGTTCTGACCCAGGCAGTTCCGGTGGGCCCAACTCAGGTCCTAGAGGGGTTCATTGCTACCGCAGTACTCCAGGATGCTCTAGTCCGTCTAGTGGACCTTATGGAGAGTGTTAACCGGGCAGGCTTACTTCCGGTAGCACCAGCCATCTGTCATGCCGGGGGAGGAGCATAGACTTCCACTACCCGCACTCCGGAGCAGATAGCTCCCTAGTTTCAGACTCCAGCAGCTCAGCCAGTTGGAGCAGTTCAGCCGGGCGTGGTAGCTCAGACCAGTGATGGAGCAGCTATGTCTGCTAATGCCTTGTGGAGATTGGACAAGTTTACCAAGCTCTTCACTACGACTTTTAGTGGTGCATCTTATGAGGATCCCCAAGATTATTTAGATAGCTTCCATGAGGTTCTTAGGAACATGAGGATATTGGAGACCAATGGGGTCGACTTTGCTGCTTTCCGCTTATCTGGATTCACCAAGATTTGGTGGAGAGATTTTTGTTTGTCTAGACCAGCTGGGTCACCAGCTTTGACTTGGGATCAGTTTTCTCAGCTAAATCTAGAGAAGTTTCTTCCTATCACTAAAAGGGAGAGTTATCGGAGGTAGTTTGAGCGTCTCCAGTAGGGTTCTATGACTTTTACTCAGTACGAGACCAGGTTTATCGATTTAGACTGTCATGCTCTTCTTATACTTCCCACTGAGAGAGAGAGAGAGAGAGAGAGAGTAAGGAGGTTTATTAAGGGACTCATTCAGCCTATTCGACTTCAGATGGCTAAGGAGACGGGGAGCGAGATTTCCTTTCAGGATGCGGCTAATGTAGCCAGGAGGGTTGAGATGGTTCTATCACAGGGGGGTCGTCAGGGGTCTCACAAGAGGCCTCGTCATTCAGGCAGATTCAGTGGTGCCTCATCTGGAGGCAGAGATTCGTATGGTAGAGGCCATCTTCCTAGGCCTTTTTAGTCACCACTTCAGGTTTCTCATGGTGCTTCAGGTGGTCGTGGTTCTCATATGCAGTATTCTGATCAGCTGTCCTATAGTGCACCGCCAGCTCCTATCAGTGCACCTCCGCTCCAGAGTTTTCGGGGTGGTCATTTAGGTCGTCAGGGCCAACAGCTGAGGGCTTGTTATACTTGTGGCGATATGGGACATATTGCTAGATTTTTCCCTCGGGCATCGAGCAGCTCTCAGCATCAGGGTTCCCGTTCCATTATTTAGGCACTGAGTGTTCTACATCCCGCTCAACCAGCTAGAGGTGGAGGTAGAGATGCTAGAGGTGGAGGTATAGGTATTATAGGTGGAGGTCAGGTCGCTAGAGGTGGAGGCCAGCCAACAGCAGGTCGTCCCAGAGATGTAGTTCAGAGTGGTGGGGCCAAGCCCCGATATTATGCTCTTTTAGCCAGGCCTGAGGCTAAGGCTTCCGATGCAGTTATCACAAGTATTGTTCTGGTTTATAGTACATATGCCTCAGTTCTTTTTGATCCAAAATCTACATATTCCTATGTGTCATCTTATTTTGCACCGTATCTGGTCATGCGTAGTGGTTCTTTGAGTGCTCCTGTATATGTGTCTACACCGGTAGGTGATTTTATTGTGGTAGATTGTGTCCATCATTCACGTATAGTTATGATTAGGGGTCTTGAGACTCGAGTAGATTTTTTACTTTTGGACATGGTTGATTTTGATGTCATATTGGGGATGGACTGGTTATCACCTTACCACGCTATCTTGGACTGTCATGCCAAGACTGTGACCTTAGCCTTGCCGAGGCTACCTCGTTTAGAGTGGAGAGGGACTTCTAGTCATTCTACCCGTAGTGTTATCTCATATATGAAAGCTCGACATATGGTCGAGAAGGGGTGTTTGGCCTATTTGGCATATGTTCGTTATTCAAGTGCTGAGGTTCATTCTATAGATTCTGTGCCTGTCGTTCGTGAGTTTCCTCAGGTGTTTCCTTCAGACCTGCCGGGTATGCCACCCGATAGGGATATTGACTTCTACATTGATTTGGCTCTGGACACTCAGCCCATTTCTATTCTGCCATATCGTATGGCCCCTCCAGAGTTTAAAGAAATTAAGGAGCAACTGCAAGACTTGATTGATAAAGGCTTTATTAAGCCTAGTGTCTCGCCTTGGGGTGCGTCGGTGTTGTTTGTTAAGAATAAGGACGGATCGATGAGGATGTGTATAGATTACCGATAGTTGCACAAGGTTACAATCAAGAATAAGTATCCATTGAAGAGGATTAATGATTTGTTTGATCAGCTTCAGGGTGGCAAGGTGTTTTCGAAGATTGACTTGAGATTTGGCTACCATCTGTTGAGGATTAGGGCATCCGATGTCCCTAAGACAACTTTTTGCACTCGGTACGGGCATTATGAATTCTTGGTGATGTAATTCGGGTTGACAAATGCACTAGCAACTTTTATGAATTTGATGAACCGAGTGTTCAAGCCTTACTTGGATTCGTTCGTGATAGTCTTCATTGATGATATTTTGATCTACTCTCGTAGCCGGGAGGAGCATTAGCAGAATCTGAGAGTGGTTCTTCAGACTTTGAGGGATAGTCAGTTGTATGCTAAGTTTTCGAATTGTGAGTTCTGGTTAAGTTTGGTTGCATTCTTGGGTCCTGTTGTATTAGCAGAGGGTATTCTGATAGATCTGAAGAAGATAGAGGCAGTCAAGAACTGGCCTAGACCCACATCAACTATAGAGATCCGGAGATATTTGGGTTTGGCAGGCTATTATCGTTGGTTTGTGGAGGGATTTTCATCTATTGCAGCCCCGATGACCAGGTTGACCCAGAAGGGTGCCATGTTTAGGTGGTCGGACGAGTGTGAGGCGAGCTTTCAGAAGCTCAAGACAGCTTTGATTATGGAACCTGTGTTGGTTTTGCCTGCAGGTTCAGAGCCTTATACAGTTTATTGTGATGCATCTCATATTGGACTTGGTACGGTGTTGATATAGGATGGCAAGGTCATTGCTTATGCTTCGCTGCAGTTGAATATTCATGAGAATAATTATCCAGTTCATGATTTGGAGTTAGCAGCCATTGTTCACGCATTGAAGATTTGGAGGCATTATTTATATAGCATGTCATATGAGGTGTTCACCGATCACAAGAGTTTGCAATACTTGTTCAAGTAAAAGGAGCTAAATTTGAGGCAGAGAAGGTGGTTGGAGTTACTGAAGGACTATGATATCACCATCTTATACCATCCGGGAAAGGCCAATGTGGTGGCCAATGCTTTGAGTAGGAAGTCAACCAGTATGGGCAGTCTTGCATATATTCCAGTCGGTGAGAGACCGCTTCCATTGGATGTTCAGGCTTCGGCCAATCAGTTCGTGAGGTTGGATGTCTCTGAGCCCAGTCGTGTGTTAGCTTGCACAGTCGCTCGTTCTTCTTTATTGGAGCGTATCCTAGATCAGTAGTATGGTGAACCTCATTTGTGTGTCCTTAGGGACACGATGCAGCACGGTGGTGCCAAGCAGGTTACATTAGGAGATGATGGAGTTTTGGGGCTGCAGGGCCGATTTTGTGTGCCTAATGTGAATGGGCTTCGAGAGTTGATTTTAGAGGAGGCCCACTATTCCAGGTACTCTATTCATCCGAGCGCCGCTAAGATGTATCAGGATTTGCGACAACATTATTGGTGTAGAAGGATGAAGAAGGATATTGTTGCATATGTGGCTCGGTGTTTGAATTTTCAGCAGGTTAAGTATGAGCATTAGAGATCTAGTGGTTTGTTCTAAAAGATTGAGATTCCCGAGTGGAAGTGGGAGCGTATTACTATGGACTTCGTTGTTGGACTCCCACGGGCTCAGACAAAGTTTGATGTAGTATGGGTTATTATTAATAAACTGACCAAGTCAGCACATTTCATTCCTGTGGCAGTCTCCTATTCTTCCGAGAGGTTAGTTGAGATCTATATCCGGGAGATTGTTCGTCTTTATGGTGTGCTCGTGTATATCATTTCGGACCGAGGTACGCAGTTTACCTCACATTTTTAGAGAGCAGTTCAGCGTGAGTTGGGCACATAGGTTGAGTTGAGCACTTCATTTCATCCTCAGACGGAAGGGCAGTCCGAGCGTACTATTCAGATTTTGGAGGATATGTTCCGAGCTTGTGTCATTGACTTTGGAGGCTCGTGGGATCGGTTCTTTCCTTTAGCGGATTTTGCCTACAACAACAACTACCAGTCAAGTATCTAGATGGCTCGTTATGTGTCTTTATATGGTAGGCGATATCGGTCACCGGTTGGATGGTTTGTGCCGGAAAAGGCTCAGTTGTTGGGTACAGATATAGTACAGATGCCTTGGACAAGGTCAGGATCATTCAGGATATGCTTCATACATATCAATCCAGGCAAAAGAGTTATGCCGACTGTAAGGTTTGTGATGTGGCATTCATGGTCGGTGAGTGGGTGTATCTTCGGGTGTCGCCTATGAAGGGCGTGATGAGATTTGGGAAGAGGGGCAAGCTTAGCCCTAGGTTCATTGGCCCGTTTGAGATTCTTGATCGAATGGGTGAGGTGGCTTACAGACTTACGTTGCCTCCAAGCTTATCAGTCGTGCATCCAGTGTTTCATCTGTCCATGCTTCGGAAGTATCACCGCGATCCATCCTACGCGTTAGATTTCAACACTGTCCAATTGGACAAGGACTTGTTCTATGAAGAGGAGCCGGTAACTATTCTAGACCGGAAGGTTCATCAGTTGAGGCCCAAGAGTTTCCCTTCTGTTTGTGTTCAATGGAGAGGTCAGCCTGTTGAGGCAGCGACCTAGGAGTCCGAGTCCGATATGTGGAGCCGGTATCCCCATCTTTTCTCCGACTCAGGTACTTCCTTCTTATGTCCGTTCGAGGATGAATGGTTGTTGTAGAGATGGAGAATGTGATGACCTTTTAGAAATAAATTTTGTATTTTGAGGCCTTAAAATCATATTTTCATCTCACCTCGATTTGCGTGCGCAGTCTGGGCGTGTATTCGGAAAGCTATTATGTGAAATTCTGTGAAAAAATTATAAATTTTACTTTTAAAATGAATTTAAGTTGACTTTGGTCAACATTCTTGGTAAACAAACCCTGACCCGTGATTTGACAGTCTCATAGGATCCGTAGTAAAATTTGGAACTTGGGTATATGCCCGGAATCGAATTCCAAGGTCCCAAGCCCGAAAAATGAATTTTTAAAGAAAATTATTTTCTTGAATATATATGAGTTTTTGGAAATAAAATATGTTTGAATTTGATGGTATCGGGCCCGTATTTTAGTTCCGGGGCCCTGTATAGGTATTATATGGGATTTCGTTTGAGCATGTAAAATTTGGTAAGAAACGGACTTGATATGACGTGAATCGGACCATCGGTTGTTGAAATTGGAACTTAAGAGTTCATGAGATTTTTCTTTGATTTTGATGCTAAATTCATAGTTATTGATGTTATTTTTATGATTTGATCGCACGAGCAAGTCCGTATGATTTTTTTGGACTTGTGTGCATGTTTGGTTTGGAGCTTCGAGGGCTCCGGTGAGTTTTGGATAGGCCACAGAATGTTTTGAACTTGAAAACTGCTGGTATATTGCAGATCTGCAGGATTCGCAATTGCTAAGCCTAGCTCGCAATATATTGCGAGCTCGCATTTGCGAATAACCCCTCGTATTTTCGAAGACTGTCTGGATAGGGAACCTTCGCATTTACGAAGCTTATGTCGTAAATGCGACCTTGACAGGTACCACAATTGCGAACACTGTTCGCATTTGCGAAGAAAGCAGACATAGGCCATCTTTCGCAATTGCGAAGCTTTGGCCGCAATTGCGAGTTCGTATTTGCGAACCAGGCTTCGCAATTGCGATATCTGTGCCTGTGTAAATCATGACTTAGCCGAAAATCTCTCATTTTTCAAACCTTCTCAAAACCTAAACACCTTTGGGCGATTTTTCAAAGAGAAGTACTCTTCCAAATCGATTGTAAGTCATTTCTAGCTCGTTTTCATTAATCTTTAACATATATTCACATGATTTCAAAACAAAATTAAGGTTTTTCATGGGGGAAATTGGGTGTTTTGGGTAGAACATAGGTTTTCCAAATTTTGAGGATTTGGACTCGATTTGAGGTCCGACTTAAAACAAATTATATATTTGGGTTCATGGGTGAATGGGTAATCGTGTTTTGGTTCGAACCTCAGGTTTTGACCATGTGGACCCGGGGTCGATTTTTGACTTTCTGGGAAAAACTTTAGAATACTTATTTTCATGCATTAGAATTGATTCATTTAACATTTATTGATATAGTTAAGTAACTTGTGGCTAGATACAAGTGAATTGGTGGTGGAAACAAGAGGTAAAGCGGTAGTTGAGGCTTGAATTGTGTTCGGCATCGAGTTAAGTTTTTGGTCTAACCTTAGCTTGAGGGATTAAGAGTTGTGTCCTATTTACTATGTGTTAGTTGTTGAGTACGACGTATAGACATGGTGACGAGTATCTATGCGCTGGTGTCAAGCATGCCCGTGAGTCTTATACTATGATTAATATGACTCTGTTTGTATTGTTCATGCTTATGTGATGATTTCTATTGTTGAGCAAGGCTTGTGTAAGTAATATTGGTATTTGAAAATTGAAGAGCGTTGGCTCAAGTTGTAAAATGATTTGTGGAAGTATAATTGGCAATTGAACATTATAGATCATTGACTCAAATTGTAAATTGAGTTGTGAATTAAATGTGAAAAAGAAAAGAGGATTATGATATTGTCTCCCTTGCCGGGATGTTGTTGTTTTAAGGTTATCTCCCTTGCTGGGATGTTATTGTTTTGATATTGTTTTCCCTTGACGGGATATGATTGTTGTACTATTGTTCCCTTGCCGGGATTTTATTGTGATTTTATTGACTCCCTTGCCCTTATTGCTGTGTATTTGTTGTTTGGGTAAGGAACAATGTTAAAGCATGAAGGGTGATGCCGTGCATGATTTTTGTGAGAGAGTGTTAAAACACGAAGGGTGATGTCGTGTATGATATTTGTGAGAGAGTGTTAATGCACGAAGGGTGATGTCGTTCCATACTATGTACAATTCCGTGCCTTTATATGAGTGATAATGCATGAAGGATCATTCCCTGCCATGATTATGCGAGGTAAAAGCACGCAGGGTGATGTCGTGCCGATTTTATTGATTTTATGGTGAGGACGAGAGTAAAAGCACGAAGGGTGATGCCATGCACTTGTCTTTGATTTTCCTTATTTCTATTGACAATTGAGTTATGGTGTTCTTTACATTTCCCCTTTCCTATCTTTAATTGTAAAGTTTTGCTTTTATTTTCCGCTGTATATGATTTAACTGCACAAGTTTACTTGGTAGTCTGGTCCTAGCCTCGTCACTACTTCGCCGAGATTAGGCTAGGCACTTACCAGGAGATGGGGTCGGTTGTGCTGATACTACACTATACACTGTGTGCAGATCCTAGTACTGGAGCATACAAACCTTAGCTTTGGGTTGCTGCCTTCAGTCCATTCAGAGATCCGAGGTAGTCCTGCAGGTGTCCACAGGCCCTGGCGTCTCCTTCTATCCTTTCATCCTATTTCATTTATGTATTTCAGATACAATGTTGTATTTATTTTTCGGACCCTTATTTGTAGTATTCCTAGACCGTCTGTGAAATTGTGACAACAGTTCTGGGTGGTTTATGTTTAAGGATTTGTATTGGTAATATTTAAATGGTTATATTTTGTTCTTCCGCTTATTAGATTACGCTGTTTACATATGCTGGTTCTTAATTGTTAAATGATTAAAATGGGAAAAAGTTAAATAATGCAAATGGTTGGCTTGTCTAGCTTCCACTAGTAGGCGCCATCATGACTTACAAGGGTGGAAAATTCGGGAAATCAACTCTGGTCACCCACAATAGATAAATAACCCTCCAAAAGTCCATAGTGACTGAATCACAACACACACTACCCTCTGACTAACCTTAGCTACATTTTCACAGTCCACAACCATGAAACAATCTACTCATGAGAACTCTCTGTCTCCAAATCCATAGAACACACGAATCACCATATCTGATCCCAACTCCACTGATCGAAGCATCTCTAATACACGATCATCCCACGAGGAATGCTTCTCTGATTCTTCCGTGCCACATCACAAAATCGGAGTATCAGCAGTCGATCAATTAGACGAGTACCACAATACTGATGGAGTATCCATAAATCAAAACACATTGCCCCCTTCTGAATTGTATACTCTCATCAATCCATACAAAATAGTAATATCATTCACCTAGTCATATGAAACTGTCTATGTTGTCTAAGAATTTATGACATTCCTTTCAAAACTGAACCGTGACCTTACACATGCAAATCTCAACCCTACACAACATACCGCATATACCATGCCATCCTATGATAAATATGAGAACTTCATAATATACACCTCCAACCGTGGTAGATGTTGATACCCAATTTTTCCCTATAATATTTTAAAGTCCATATATACCTTCAAAACTATGCATTAGCATCAATGGATATTTTTTTCATAATTTCTATATTTTTGAAATTAATTTATTCTAGTGTTTTATTTATATAAATAATTACAAAATTGCATCACAAATGATTTTAAAACATTTCTTGATTTAATATTACTATTTATGGTCCTATTAAGTCCAAATTATTTCATAAATAGCCAAATTGGTACCTTTTAGTTATAATTGCAATAACTTTGCGATTATAGCCCATGCATACAATTTTTGAGTTATTTTACCAGAAATTAGTCAATTGTATTTCAAAATACTGAAAAATTATTTTTAAAACGTTTCTATGCATGAAAATTATTTTTATAATTAGTTAATTATTTTACAAATTAATTTTATTCAATTGCTTTGGGTATTTAATAAACAACCTTTTATTTTCAGTTTTAGCCTAAATAACCAGCCCAACACCTCTTTATAAATTAGTCCAAAACCTTAGGCCCAAATCATTTACATGCCCGACCCAAATGCTAAGCCAATCCTGGCCGTTGATCACTTTTGATAAACGGTCAGGATATTTCCTACCATAATTAAAATAACCAAACCCCCCGAACCCTAATCACTTATTCCCTTCCTCCCGCCATCACTCTTCCCCTTCTTTCTCAAATGCTCTCTAGCGGAGCCCTAATTTCCCCACCGTCGTCGGCTTATACTGCTATTCCATGGTGTTTCTTCTTCACCTCAGGCCTCTACCGGCCTTCTATTTTCTATGGCTTATCCGTCTCCTAGATCCTTGAGGATATTTCAAGGGACCTAGGCAGGTATGTTGTGCACCTTTGGATTTCTTGCCTGTTTTAGGCTATTTGCTTGACATTGAGTAAGAATCTATCTTATTTTTGTAACGAATCCGTGATTTTCTAAGCCTATGTTCTCATATCTGTTGTACTTTCTAAAAAGCCTAATTTTATCTCCGATCTTCTCAGATTTGTATAGATCTGAGGTAAATCGAACATATCTCACATGTTTTCTTTGAAAGTTTTTTGGTTTTCAACTGATTTCCCGTTTTCCTAAACTAGGGTTTACCCTAAGTCATCTTCTCAAAAGGTTTTCTGATTTTTGAATGCTTAATCGTTTGTTCTTAAGTGTTCTTGACTGATTTATGCAAAAGTTGCATAAGCCCTAGTTTATTTATGCTAAAACTCTAACTGTCTGATGTTTTTCTTTGATTCAGAGCTTTTCAAAGTTACTAGTCGTATTGGTTCATTCTGTTTTCTGATTTACACGTTTTTCCTTAGTCAAATTCCTTGCTTTGTGATTTTTATCCTAATTAATTTCTATTAGGGTTTTTTGAATGATATTTCGTCTAATTTCTCTATGTTCCTAAATTTGTACTCAGCCTATTTTGTTTATGGAAATTGATATATTCTTTCTAGAATTATTGAGTGATTTGCTCTATTAAAAATTCATGTGCATGATTCTTGATTATTTCCTTGTTTATAACTTTAATTAGTCTTCTTGCCTTATTTAATTGCCTGTAGTATCTACTGATTCCTTGCACGATTATTTCCTTAATTAGACTCCTAATTATTTTCTCTTTGCTTAAGTCTGATTTTAATTTCTTTCCTTAAATATTTCACGTCCTTACCATTGGTTAATTACCCTTAATTAAGGGAAGACTATGCTGATTTTTCTTGTAATTTATTCTATGATCTTCCCTTGATTAACTGAAATTGGTACTGTTACCTTATTTGCTCTACTCTTGAACTACTATATAAACTCCTCTGTTTTACTTCTTAACTCACAAACATTAGTTCAAAAACACACACTTACACTCAAAACTCTTTTTTCTTCTCTACTACTCGTTATAATCACTGATCTAGCCGGCTATAAGCCAAGGCTAGATATTGAACTGCACATGCTTTACATTCTGTGCTCTCTTCCTTGGCTGTTATGTCTCAGTTAAATTTTGAAACCTAAATTCTATGTGTTTCATTACAGTACTAGCTCATTAGTTATGAATTCAATTCATGTTCCTGTTTACTACCTTACTTAGCATGTCTAATCTTGCTTTTTTCAATATGTAATTAGCATGTACAAACTATAGTTGTCCATTTGATGTTTGTCCTGCATGTCTATTCATCCTTGTCTATTCTCATTCACCGAGGAAATCATGTTAGTTACCTAATCTTTTAAGGCATTCGACTGGCTCTAGTTGTGTGTCTGATTCTGTCTAGTGCTTCTTTCCTTTCAACATGGCTCTATGTCTCAATTAACCACCATCATGACTAACCTGTTAATTCTATAAGCTCCTAAGTGTTCTATGCATTTTGTTGTCTATATGCCTCCCTGCTCTTTGTCATATGTTCTCTTAATATAAATTCTATGTGTCCCCAATCCCTTTATCCCTGTGTGAAATATGTTTGTTGAGTATAATTGAATCTGGTTGTTTTATGACCAATTGATTGTTTGCTGATTTCAAAAGTGTTTTGGCACTCTTCTCAAACTATTTTTCACTACCAAACTTGTTTTTATTTGAGAAAACCTTTTTCACTCCTAGAATCGTCTCTATACTGTTTTCACTGAATCTTTCAAACTATGTCAATCACTCTCACTTTACTCTTAGATCATTTGGTTCTGCCCCTCCAGTGTGTGTACTGCCTTGGAATCCCCTGAGATTCCTTTGATCTCTGGCACACTAGGACTGGCCTTTCTACACCGCACATACCCAGTCCCTATTGTGAGAAGGTCTTGGTGTGAGCACTACATGGGATCCTTGAGGTCCTTAGGAAACTCTGACACACCTGCATCAGGCTCCCGATAGTCTAATTTATATTTCATTTATGTAATTTATGCAATCTTGGTCTGTAATAATTCTTTGTAAATATATATTGGGGCATGTAGTGAAAATGGAGGGTAGCTATATGATTCTGTGGGATAAAATTGGGTAGAAATCATATTTCTAGGCTTTGCTATACGATGACTTGCTGTAGAAATCATTTTTCTAGGATGTGCTACATGTTGACCTACTGTAGAAATCATGTTTAGATTTGTGTTATGCACTAGATACCATGCTTAGGATTGATATGGCTGTTTGCATTAAATCATGCTAAATTTGTGCATTAGATATCATGTCTTAGCGCACTCACATTTACTGCTTTGCATACTACAAACATGAGGTAGATCATCACTCTATTTCTGATTCTGTATAATTCGTGATCACTTAGAAATCGTGTCACTATATTATTAAAACTGCTTAATAAACAACCTTCTCCATGTGCATTAGAGATCCTGTTTTTAGGACTATACGTGCATTTGCTTCATGTCGCTCAAATAAAACGGGTTAAAACAGTTTCACACATAGGTATCATGTTCCATCAATCTGTATAAAATCACTTGTTCACTCAGATCAGCATGCCTATAGGTTGAAACAACTTCAAATTGTTTAAACGTACCCTATAACTATGATTGCATATAGCCCCACGTCTAGGCAAACCTTAGGTGATTAATGTCCTAGTAAAAACTGAGAAACTATGCTCTGATTATTTATAAACTGCTCAGGTTTAACATGTTTTTAAAATCAATAGGCAAACTGATTAGGATTCTGCCACTTCGCTTTAAACATTGCTGCATATTCCGTATCTGTGATTTTCATCTAGATATCATATCGTAGGGCTTTCTGAATTTCTTTAAAAAGCAGTTGTTTTGAGACGTGCTATGTATCTGATTATATGTTGAGGCAAACATGAGCTCCTAATTGTTTCCTATTTGACAGTCCTATGTGTTCTTTATTGTCGCTTAGATTACCTTTTAAATACCTTAGGAGTGTCTAGAACTGCCTAAGTATAGACCTAAATGCCTCTGGGACCACAAGGAAGGGATGGGTAAAGCACGCTTAGAGTTCGTTAATTAAACTCACTTATATAACCACTAAGGGTAGGGTAATGGGTAGTAAAAGGATATGATGACCTGTGCGCTAATGTCACGTGTAGTCCTCTAATTGAGGAGGATTACCGGGCATTGCACAAATTGATCCTATAGGCTAATAAACTTAGGACTTCCCTTTCCCAATTCACATATGTGTGCTTAGACTGCCTAAGCTTCCTTTATTTACATATATGTTTGAACTGCCTAAACTTCTTTTATTTATATATATGTTTAAACTGCCTAAACTTCTTTTATTTACATATATGTGTTTAAACTGTTTAAACTTCTTTTACTTACATATGTGCGCTTGGACCATCTAAAATTCCTTGATTATATATGAGTGCTTAGACTATATAAACTTCCCTTATTTGCAAATACGTGCTGAGACCGCTTACTTGTTAAATGACTAATTCACAAAACTAAGTTTGGTCGGGACCCACCATTGTGGACCGTGAAGGGGTGCCTAACACCTTTCCCTCAAGGTTATTTCGAGCCCTTACCCTAATCTCTAGTAATGCAAACTGGTTACATGAGTTAATCGCTCTAAGTGCCCTAACACACCATAATCCGTTAGGTGGCGATTATTCAAATACCCAATTCCCAAAAGGAAACAAGTTTTTCCCAATGAATGTCGAAACCCGGACTCCTGTAAAGGTAAAAGGGGACGCGACACCATGGTGACTCTGTTGGGGATATTTTTAGGCTCTAACCATAACGAACTTATTTTTTGTGAATTAGTCTTAAGCATGCCTTATCCCGTGCACCCTTCCCCTTATTTGGATTTAACTTCTTATTTTCAAGCATTTATGATTTCCTTTATTTCCTGAAACTGAATTGCCTCTTTGTTTTTTTTCCCGTAACTCTTTCAATTATTTAAATATGAATTTATCATTTTTTTAATGTGCAAATACTTGACAACATGCTATTTATTGTTGCATAAATCATGCTAAACATCATATTCCACTCGTGCGTAATCAATACTATAGCAACGTTTGATGAGTGTTTGCGCTCTTCCAATATATCACCCTTTTAAATTTGAAAAGGCGTATTTGTAGTAAAATTAGTCGATTAGCGGTGCATTCGACGGTTCCGTGCCTTTCCCCCTCAAGTTGTCCGCTTGAGGGACCCACTTTAGACCTCTATAGCAACCTTACTCTGATTAAATGTCCAGGGGGGATCTCCCGGGAATCTAACCCGTAGTCCCAAAGTAAATGTGCAGGGGGAATCTCCCGGGAATCTAACCCGTAGTCCCAAAGTAAATGTGCAGGGGGAATCTCCCGGGAATATAACCCGTACTCCCAATTTAAAACACAGAGCAGCAACACAAGAATATTAAATTAAACGCTAATTTCGTACCAAGTAAACATTTACTTTTAGCCTAACATGCTTTACGTAATGCAAATTCAGGCAATTTAAGCAAATAGGCAATTTATTCAATTAAACATGCCTTTCTAGACTAGAAACATGCTAAATTCACAAGTAGAATAAAACAAGAAAAGAACTCAATTGAAATACTTAAGGAAAAATCGGATTTTCAACAATTAGCTCAAGTACGCGCTCGTCACCTCACGTACATGGCATTTCAATTATCAAATATAGCACATCCTAAGGGGAAAGGTCCCCCACACAAGGTTAGACAAGCCACTTACCTCGAATGCTCCAATTCAAGTCTCGATTATAGCTTTACCTCTCGAATTCACCACCCAACCGCTCGAATCTAGTCACAAATTACTTGAATGCATTAATAATTACCATTGGAACTAACCGCAATGCACAAAAATAGTTTTTACAAGGTTTTTCCCAAAAAGGTCAAAAATACCCCCGGACCCACGTGGTCGAAACTCGAGGTTCGGACCAAAACCCTGTTACCCATTCTCCCACGAATCCAAATATATGTTTTGTTTTGAAATCGGACCCCAAATTGAGGTCCAACTTCTCAATTTGTAGAAAACCTAGGTTCTACCCAAAACACCCAATTTCCCCATGAAAATCTTTGATTTGAAGTTGAAATCATGTTAAAAAATGTTAAGAAGTGAAGAAATTAAGTTAGCAATCACTTACTAATGGTTTTGGAGAAGAAAAGTTGTTTGGAAAATCGCCTCTTAGGTTTTGGGTTTTTGAAAAGTGAAAAATGACTAAGATTTTCCGAACTTGTATACCTTTCTGAGGACCTGGCGCGGACCGCACAAAAATGTGTTGCGGCCGCACCGAGTGGGAGAAAAATTGGGGTTTCTCTGAACCCTTCCAGCACGGACCGCACTGTTTTGGTGCATGGCCGCGCTGGTTAACCTAAAACCCTAGCCCTCAGACTCAGCCACGCAGACCGCACAGAAAGGCATCGCGGCCGCGCGGCTCCAGCGCGGACCGCGGCCGCGCTGGTGTCTGCAACACCTGAACCTGCATTTTCTTAAGTCCAAGACCTCCCGTGCCCCATTCAAAACACACCCTAGCCCTCGGGGCTCCAAACCAAACATGCACACAACCTTAAAACATCTTACAGACTTACTCGTGCGATCAAATCGCCAAAATAACATCATATACATAGGATCAAGCCTCGAACACATGATTTTCTTTCTTCAACTTTCATAACTCAAATTCTCTATTTTTAGTCCGAAACACGTCATATGACGTCCGTTTTTAGCCAAACTTTACAGATAGTGCTTAACACATATTTAAGACTTGTACCGGGCGTCGGAACCAAAATACGAGCCCGATACCTATATTTTCTAACTCCTTTTCATTTCAAATTTTCATATCAAATTTCAGAAAACAATTTCTTTCAAAAATTCATTTCTCGGGCTTGGGACCTCGGAATTTGATTCCGGGCACACGCCCAAGTCCCATATTTTTCTACGGACCCTCCGGGACCGTCGAATCATAGGTTCGGGTCTGTTTACCCAAAATGTTGACCGAAGTCAATATTATACATATTAATATCAAAATCCATCACATTGTTTTCACAAAATTCACATATTTTAACATAAAAACTTTCTGGCTATGCGCCCGAACTGCCCACGCAAATCGAGGCAACTAAAAGCAAGATTTTCAAGGCCTCGGAAGCGTGGAACAAGGAAGAACTACGGTGATGCCCCTTTGGGTTGTCACAACAGTTTAATATTCAGATAAACAGGTTGTTCATCATTCAGAAGAGGGAGTATTCATATCCTTACTTCCTTTAAGTTCAATTATTAGTTACCGTTCAGTTATCAGCTATCATATCAGTTACCAGTTATCAGTTCAGATATTAGTTATCAGTTATCAGTTATCAATTATAAATTCTCAGTTATTAGCGTAGTTTCAGTTTCAGCATTTATAATTCTTTCTTTCAGTTGCTTTACATACCAGTACAATTCAAATGTACTGACGTCCCTTTTGTCCGGGGCCTGCATCTCACAATGCAGGTAATGATTTACAGGTTGATGATTCCGAGAGCTAGGATTCTCGTACCTGCTATTTGGTGATCCCCAGTTCTTTTGGGGCATTGTCATTACTA
The DNA here is from genome assembly GCF_000715075.1 of Nicotiana tabacum. Taxonomy (NCBI): domain Eukaryota; kingdom Viridiplantae; phylum Streptophyta; class Magnoliopsida; order Solanales; family Solanaceae; genus Nicotiana; species Nicotiana tabacum. Next base: position 109,076,541 of record NC_134087.1, on the reverse strand, counting down.
TAGCCTTCGGTATTTTCAGACAGTCAATGTTTACAGTACTTCATTAGATACTTCACAGACTAGAGTGATAGTTAGACACAGTCTCACACTTTTTATATTAAGCTATGTAGGCTGCAAATATGTTTTAGAAATGTAATAGTATTTCCGCACTTTGATTTATATCATCCAGAATTTTAGTATATCAGCATGTGTTAGTTTATCTCCGCATTCAGTATGTTATGATACCACATGTTGATTCAGCCACCCAGTTGGTTAGCTCGGTCACATGTAGTCAGACACCGAGTGCCGTGTTACGTCTAGACCCGGGTTCAAGGCGTTGCAAAGCTTGGTATGAGAGCACTAGGTTCAAGAGTCTTAGGGAGTCTATGAAGCCATGTCCAGTGAAGTTTCCTTTATATGTGTGTGCCGGCCACTCATATAAACTGTTAACTACCAAGACATCTAGGATTGTCTCATCTCTTTCTACTCTAGATCGTGCCATGAAGCTTAGAGCAATAGTTAACCTTCTCTTTCTATCAAATTCCAAATTTATTGGATGCCCAAGCGATGTGCAGGAGAAACTTAAGGTCCTAAAGAGGATAATTTCCCATTGGGGTATAATTATGGAGTACAGGTTGGTAAATATGAGACTTGAGAGGATGTTAAAAGCAGGATGCAATGGATAGTAGTGTATATTAGAGCATAACCTTATCAGAAAGTACAAAAGCAGTTATCATGTCTTATGGTTATCAGTTTACCTTAGTTTCCAGTTATACGGTCTTTCAGTTAGCAAGTTTATGATTATTCAGTATGCCAGTATTTAGTTATATGGTTACCAAATATCTATTTTTAGTGTATCAAAATTTCTGGTGACTTGTGAGTATATAGTGATGCATATGGGTTCTCAAAGAAAATGTAAGTAACAATGATTATAGCAAAATCTTTGCATGTTTTAGGGATTAAGACCCAAGACTCACCGGATGGTACATGAAGTGATTTATCAGATGTGTGTGGTAGTGTATCTGTATGTCAGACCATATAGTGTAGCAGGTTAAGAATTTGACTGCAAATGGCCTAGAATTGGTCATTATAGTTTTGGAAACAAAAGGGGAGACTAAGGGGAAAATACCTAGGAGTCAGAAACATTTGTTATTACCAAAGATGTGATTTCGTACAACTCATGCAAATGACAAGAAGATATGATGTATGAAACGAGAACCAAGAGCAGCCAATATTGAATTTCAGGGAATGATTTTAAGTTGTTTAGAATTATTCAAATCAGAACTAGAAGTACCACACTAGTAAGCTACTATAAGAAGCAGCTATTGACATAAGATAAAAGATATGGCAGTTTCCCCTTAGGTTATGTGACTAAGTGATTACCACGGATGTTTATAGTATGATATGATTTTGTATTATATAGAAAGTTTGGGGTTAGATATACCAATTTTGTTTAAGACAGATTAATTTCCCTATGTGTGATCCATGTACATAGTTCAAAAATAATGATAGTGTGTGGCAAAAGAATATGGTCAGATGATGAGGGAAGTTAAGAGTAACCTTATGCTTCATTTTAGTTATTCAAAGCAGGATAAGAAAATAGGATGCTAGCAGGTGGTTAGTAAAAGGATATTAAGTGAGTTTTGAGTAGATACAGTGAATTAGAAATTTCAGCTGAGCTAGTAGAGGTGAGATTTGATCCACTTAGCCAGGTTATCTCTAGTGAGTGGATGGCAGTTTGAAAATACCAAACGCATGTGTTAGAGCACAAAGAGTTTAATTTAAACCCGAAGTACAGTGGCAGTGAAAAAAATCAGCTAGTAGTGAGAGAGCAAACTATAGAAGAATAGCCTTTAGGAATTATCGAAATGCGATTCTGCAAGATTGACAGGGTGGGCAGAGTTAAATCATTACGATTATGTAGGATAGTTATGAAGACATAAGCTTTCCATTTATGTAAATAATTTAGTTTTTCCTAGTAAGAAATATTTTTCAAAGGTAAGTTAGGAGATGAGTCATCATTAACATAAAGTGCAAAGAGTTGCAGAAGATAAAGAAAGTTGTTAGAATCCCGAAAAAAAGGAAGGATCCGCAAGTATAAGACCTTTGGTCTAAGGGGTGATGTGATTTTTTTTTGTAAGTCCATTTAGTGATTTGAAACCCAAATAGTCAGCATGGGATATGAAAAAGAAAATTAGTTCGGTAATGAGGGGAAATTGTATAATTACCATAGGGATTGTGTATAGCATGGGTAAGAAATACAAAGTGAGTAGAATGATCACCGAGCTTAGTTATTGATGATAAAGTGATCAAAGAAAAGCTATAAAATCATGCCTATTTATGTGTTATGAGGGTAGGGCCACTGCATGAGACTCTAATTGTGGAGTACAATTCAAAGACTTAGATCGCAGCAATGCTATAACTGTTTTTAGGAAGTCTTACAATGATAATCAAGTATGGGAAGTGTAGCTCATGATTGAGACAAACAAGAGAACTATGGTGAAATAAGTTCACCGCTTAGCCAAGCAAAGAGTTTGGCTTTCAGATTCTGAAGATGGTGGAATTATTGTCCCGAACAAAATTTGTTCTTCCTTAGTAGCCAAAGTGAAGAAGAAACGGTTTGATGATCCCTACGTGTTGCAGTTGAAAGAGTATATTCACAAGTATAAAACGATGGCTTCTGAATAAGGGGGAGATGATGGTACTTTGAGGTACCAAGACAGATTGTGTTTTCCAGACATAGATGGACTTAAAGAGGGAAAATCATGTTAGAAGCCCATAATCCCAGATATTCTTTTCATCCAGGTTCCCCAAATATGGATCATGACCAAGGAGATTTATTGGTTGAACGACATGAAAAAGAACGTCGCAGACTTTGTGGCCAATTGTCCGAATTGCTAGCAAATGAAAGTTGAGGAGTAGAAAGTCTAGTGTTTTCATCCCAGGATACATATACTTTTGAGTGGAGATGGTAAATATGAAAATTTATAATGGGATTATCTTGCTCATTTTAAAAGCATGATTTGATTGGATGATCGTAAATCGACTTACCAAGTTAGCATGTTTCTTGCCAGTAAAAACTACAGATTCAGTAGAAGATTATAGTGAGTTGTACATTCAGGAAATCGTCTGATGTATGGGACTCCGTTGTCCGTCATTTCGGATTGTGGTGCTCAGTTTAAAATGAACTTTTAGAAGTCCTTGCAGAAAGGATTAAGCACAAGTTTTTCATCCTTAGAAAGATGCCGAGCAGAGCGCATTATTTAAACAATTGAGGATATGTCCTTGATGTTAAAGTAATTGTGATAATCACATACCTCTCATTGACCTTGCTATTAATAACACCTACCATTCCAGTATCAAGACAGCACTGTAAGAGACTCTGTATGGGCGAAGGTGTAGATCGCCAATTGGTTGGTTCAAAGTTGGTGAAGAGGAATTGTTGGGACCAAATTTAGTCTATCAGGCAATGGAGAAAGTTAAGTTGATTCAAGAGCGTTTGAAGAAAACTCAGAGCCACCAAAAGTCCAATTCGAGCGTGTGGCAGACCTAGAGTTTCAAGTTGATGATTGGGTGTTTTTGAAAGTTTCATTTATGAAAAGCGTTATGAGATTTGGGAAGAAGGGGAAGCATAGTCTCTGCTATATTGGGCCATATAGATTCTTGCAAAAGATCGGTCAATTAGCTTATGATTTGGAGTTGCCACCATAATTAGTGGTGGTACAACCAGTATTTCACGTGTCATGTTATAACATTCAAGTTTCCAGTACTCAGATATTCATGTCAGTTCAGTACTCAGATACTCATGTCAGCTCAATAGTCAGCTACTCATGTTAGTCCAATACTTAGACATTCATGCCAGTTTAGTACTTAGATTACTCAAATATTTGTGCCAGTTCAATATTCATATATCCTTGTTAGTTCAGTATTCACGTATCCATGACAGACCAATATTCAGTCAATGCAGTAGTCATTCAGTTCAGTATTGCAACAGTTCAGTAATCAAGTATTCATTCAATTAGTATACAAGTGTTAATGAAAGTTCATGTTTCCACCAGGCCCGTTTAAGGTCTGGAGTTAGCAGAAGTTACAGTCAGGACAATCATTCGAGGATGAATGATCCTAAGGGGGAGATAATGTAACACCCCGTAAATTCGGCTTAGGTATGAATGAGTTAAAGGCGTAGTAATAAATTTCCAACGATATATTATGGATCCCAAACGGATCTCTGTGCAAAAAGTTATGCTCATTTTACTTAACAATATGCGATATGCACGCCGGTAGCGCGCCCTTAGCACGACTGCGCTAATTTTGAGGCAGTGTTACTGCCGTTTAGCGCGGTCAATAGCGCGGGCATGCCTCTAGATGCGCGGGCGTGCTAGTGGGGGGGGGTCATTTTAAAGCTATATTTCATCCCCCACAGCCCCAAAACATAAAAACTTGCTCTAGAAAGAGGAACTCTCAAAAACCTAACTCCTTAAGGGTCCTTCCACCACCCAAAGTAAGTTCTAATGGTGATTCTAAGTTAATTTCAATATTCCAACATCTTATTAACATGGTTAAACCCTCCATATCATTAGATATTCATTTGGGGCATCATTGTTGAGAGAAGAAACCCTAGAACTCGAATTCAAGAAGATTGAACGTCAAAAAGGTAATGTCTTCACCCTCTAATTGGTTCTAGCATTGGATTAATGATTATTGACTCAAGTTCATGAGATATGAGTTGATGGGTTTGATAGAAAAGCATGAACAATTATAGGTTTGGCTTGTTGATTGTTGATTATTGGTTAAGGGTGTTGTTTACCTTATGAGTGATAAAGAATAATGTTAATTATAATTATTTGAGACTTTAGAATTTATCTAGGAGCAAGAGAATGGGTTATTGGATATAGAGACACCATTAATAAGGACTATGAAGCTTTATGCCACCAAGTGTTTTAGAAAATGCCTAAGTGACCAAAACATGAGTATTATTACTAACAAGGAATCCCTTTGACTTTAATTGATATAGATTGAAGTTGAAGAGGGTTGGAGAATGTTGTATTATGCTCAAGAGCAGGAAGTTAAGGTATGTGAGGCCAACTCTCTATGTTTGGGAATATTAATGATTCTCCCTACACTACCTTTCTTTTACGACGTATCAATTGCCTCAAAAAAATATAGTTAAGCCTAGTTCCTTGAATAGTTGTAGAGCTTCTATTCTCTAGCTTCATAACTCGTTCATGACTTTCATTCTGAACGTTGTGAGCTCAGTGCATATTCAATATAGACTTGGGTTTGATACCCCCGAGTCTTAGTATAGATTACTGAGTACGCCATAAACAGTTGAAGTTTCAGTGTTCATAATCAGTTCAAGAATACATGTCTTAGTCTAGTCCTATTTAGTATTCCTGTATTATGTAACTCAATGTGATTTAGTATTTCACTATCATATATTGCAGTATGATTCTCAGTTCCTGATTTTAAATCCATGAATATTGAACACTTGTATTGTGCCTGAGGCCGCAGTTTATGCTTTATGCATCTTTGGGCCTGAGGCCGCAGTTCATGCTTTATGCATCTTTGGGCCTGAGGCTACAGTTTATGCTTTATGCATTTTGGACCTAAGGTCGCAGTTATGTATACGTATACTTGGGCCCGAGGCCGCAACTTGTGCACATATATATATATTGGGCCTGAGGCCGCATTTTAATATTCAGATAAATAGGTTGTTCATCATTTAGAAGAGGGAGTATTCATATCCTTACTTCCTTTTAGTTCAATTATTAGTTACCGTTCAGTTATCAGCTATCATATCAGTTACCGGTTATCAGTTCAGTTACCAGTTATCAGCTCAGTTATCAGTTATCATTTCAGTTTCAGTTTGAATAGTTATCATTTCAGTTATCAATTATAAATTCTCAGTTATCAGCGTAGATTCAGTTTCAGCATTTATAATTCTTTCTTTTAGTTTCTTTACATACCAGTACAATTCAAATGTACTGACGTCCCTTTTGCCCGGGGTCTGCATCTCAGAATGCAGGTAATGATTTATAGGTTGATGATTCCGAAAGCTAGGATTCTCGTACCAGCTATTTGGTGATCCCCAGTTTTTTCGGGGCATTATCATTACTATAAACTTCAGTATTTTCAGGCAGTCAGTATTTACAGTACTTCATTAGAGGCTTCATAGACTAGAGTGATAGTTAGACAGAGTCTCAGACTTTTCATATTAAGCTATGTTGGCTGCAAATATGTTTCAGAAATGTAATGTTGTTTCTGCACTTTGATTTATATCATCCAGACTTTCAGTATATCAGCATGTGTTAGTTTATCTCCGCATTCAGTATGTTATGATACCACATGTTGATTCAGCCAGCCAGTTGGTTCGCTTGGTCACATGTAGTCAGGCACCGAGTGCCGTGTTACGTCCAGACCCAGGTTTGGGGTGTGACATAAAATCACCCAACGAAGCTAATCAAATCATAAAAATCCAAATCCGAATTCATTTACTCATAAGTCAACTTCTGGTTGACTTTTCTAACATAGCTTTCTAACTAAGAGACTAAGTACTCATTTCACTCCAAAACTACTCTGAACCCAAACCTACCAACTCTATATAACTCAACATAGTTGAACAATAAATAAATAAGTGTAGATGGGGAAAATGGGTTTATATCTCTCAGAACGAACGATTGGGTCGTTACATCCTCCCCATCTTAAACAAAAGTTCGTCCTCAAACGAGTCTGAAAACAAAACATACCTGGAATCACATGGTATATCATATATTGCAAACACTCACAACGATGATTTCTAATCATAGCAGCTGCCCAAAACTACCCAACGCTGGTAATAAACATCTTATCAAATAGAGCCTCGTTCTAACACCTTCATATACTACCAACGATTAAAGAAGCACGCAACAACTCATAACCATTCATCTCACGGTCACATCATACTCGTCACGTATCCATACAGCCACCATTTTTACTAATAGGGACACTACCAATTATATAAGTCCACAAGAACGCGCTCATAAAATCAACACCTCAATGTTCAATCTACAATAAAAACCCGGCCTCAAGTCCTCCAGACTGGCCAAGCATCAACACACATAAATCACATCTCGCACCTCATTCAGGGAATCACAATCCATCAATGCACAACTGATATCGAGCGCTCATATGTGTGTATGAATTTGGGAAGGAATTCAAAGGGTTACACTTTGAGTTGAATCAATACTGCACGATAAAAATCCAAGAATGTGAAATTTTTCTAAAAGTTCTGCAGCCTCTCGAAGATAAGTATAGACATCTTCGTACCAATTTGCAAGACTCTACTAAACCTTCTCATGACTCGTGAGACCTATGTAACCTAGGCTCTGATACCACCTTGTCACGACCCAAAATCCAACCCAGGTCGTGATGGCGCCTATCGTGTTACAAGGCAAGCCTATTTCCCAAAATATTACTACTAATTTGATTATTAGATTTTAATAAAATATTTCCAATAATTTAATTCCTGATAAACTAAACCAACTCTAAATACAAATAATATAAAATACGGAAACGAGTCCCAAACATCACGGTGTCACTAAGTCATAAGCGTCTAAAACTTTGAACTAAGATATATAAACTATCTAACTGTCCAAAAGAAGAAATGACAAGAAGAGTAACAAGGCCCTGCGGACGCTAGCAACTACCTTGTAGTCTCCAACTAAACTCAATGGTCGCTGCGCTCTAACTCACCTGGATCTGCACATAAAGTGCATGGTGTAGTATGAGTACAACTATTTCAGTAGTAATAGAAATAAGTAAGGAACTAAGCAGTAGTGACGAGCGAAGTAAAACAGTCAAATTATTTATTTTCACAATTTTAAAAAAATAAACATGAATAAACAGGTAAATTCTATAACTCAGTAAATACCACAAAGAAATTTAATAGATAAACGTAGCAACAACAAAAGTAAATGCAACTTCACAACAATGTTACTCCATCACTCAGCACTCAACACTCAACACTCAACACATTACGCTCACTGGGGGTGTGTACAGACTCCGGGGGGCTCCCAAAGCCCAAGCGCTAAGCACAGACAACTCACGTTCTACCATATCAATACCTGGATCTGCACGGTAAACTCACGTGCTACCCGGACAACTCACGCGCTATGGTATCAATACCTGGACCTGCACGGTCAACTCACGTACTACGCGGACAAATCACGCGCTATGGTATTAATATCCTCACAAACAGGCCCTCGGCCTCACTTAATCATGTACCGCACGGACAACTCATGTGCCATCATATCAATACATAGATCCACATGTTCAACTCAAGTGCTACGCAGGCAACTCACGCACTATGGTATCAATACCTGGATCCGCACTGTCAACTCACGTGCTACGCGGGCAACTCACGCGATATTGTATTAATATCCTCACAACCAGGCCCTTGGCCTCAATCAGTCATGTACCTCTCCAGGCTTACAATGCACCACCAATAAGGGGATAAAACCCACATCAAGTATCACAACATATCAGCAAAATAATAGAGACTGAGGTAAACATGTACAATAATTTCTACGTCTGAGTACAAATAATGCGAGCATGAATAAAGCCTAAGCATGATCTCTAACATGAAGGCAAACAAGTTCAACAACAAGCAAACACATAACCACATATAATAGCTATTAGGCCTCGCAGCCTCACAAGACGAACCAAGTCTCAGTCCCTTGAGGTATACACCCATACGCCCGTCACCTAGAATGGGTATCACCTCCAAACAATCACATGATATCAAATTCTCCAGGTTTATACCCTCAAAGCCAGAGTTAAAACTGTTACTTACCTCAACCACGTAAAATCCTACTCCGAGATGCCCTCGTCTCTGGACTCGATCTCCAAAAGCTCCAAATATAACCATAATATGATTAATACCATCACCATGTGCTAAATAATCGAATTCCACAATAAAAATTACAAAATATGCCAAAAATCAAAATCGGCCAAAACTTGACCCCTAGGAACACGTCTCGAATTCAGTAAAAAATGGTAGAATCAAAACCTTCATCCTCTCCCGAGTCTAACCATATAAAATTTATCAAAATCGGACTCTGTTTGGTTCCTCAAATCCTCACTTAAAACTCTCCAGAACTCAAACCCTAACTCCCTCTATTTCACTTTGAAATCATCAATCAAATCCCAAAAATGAAGATGGATTCGTGAAATATAACCAAAACCGAGTAGATAACACTTACCCCAATCTATATGGTGAAAATTGCCTCCAAAATTGCCCAAATCCGAGCTCCCCAACTCAAAATATAACCAAATGAATAAATCCTAGTTTTATATATTTTTCTGCCAATTATTCTATCTTGTTTCTCATGCCAAACAACCTCGAAACTCGCTTTTTATGAATCCAATGGATTCCTTGTGAAATTCTAATCAAGTTAGGCTTTTGAATCACTCAATTTGTCTTTATAATGAATGAGATATGTAGGTTTTAATATTTGCAAATAGTGTAGATTTTAAATAAGCCGTTAGTGGCAATTTCGTAATTAATCTGAAAAATATGGCAACCCAATTCTTAGTAAAATGACCATAAATTCCTCATACGATATCCAAATTCGACAATTATTTTTGCTACGGGTCCGTAATTACAATACAGATCTAATTCTTCAATCAAAAAATAAATCAGAGCTCATTTGTTCAATATGATATCATTTATGCTTGAAGAAACAACATCGAAACATAAGAAAAAGCGAGCACAACACAACCCAAACCTCTTCGAAACTCACCCGAGGCCCTCGAAACCTCAACCAATAATTTTAAAAAGTCATATATCACTAGCTGAACTTAGTTGAACCTTGGAACACCCAAAACAACACCAAAACACCAAATCAACCTCGAATTCAAGCCTAAGAACTTCTAAACTTCAAACTTTCGCCAATGATTCTGAAACTTATCAAACCACGTCTGAATGACCTCCAATTTTGCACACACGTCACAAATAACAATACAAACCAACTCCAACTTTTGGAATTCCATTCCGACCTCGATACCTAATTTTTCATTGCCGACCAAAATTGCCAAATTTCTAACTTTCGCCAATTCAAGCCTAATTCTACCACTGACCTTTAAATTATATTCTGGATACACTCCTAAGTCTAAAATCACCCAACGAAGCTAATTGAATCATAAAAATCCAAATCCGAATTCATTTACTAATAAGTCAACTTCCGGTAGACTTTTCTAACTTAGCTTTCTAACTAAGAGACTAAGTATTCATTTTACTCCAAAACTACTCCGAACCTAAACTTACCAACTCGATATAACTCAACACATCTGAACAACACATAAATAAGTATAGATGGGGAAAATGGGTCAATAACTCTCACAACGAACGACCGGGTCATTACAAAAGACAAGAAAGAGGTCACCGACTGCCAGAATGCTAAGGGAAGCGAAGGAGGGCATTTGGCAAGTGCATTATTACTGCTGAACCTGCGCGTGCTGGGAAAGTTGATCGACAATAACATCCGGTCTAGAGAGGGTCCTTCTGGGACTAAGTATATTAGGTTTACTTGCTTTTCTTTTAAATGTAATAAGGCCAGGTGCCATCAATAACATTATTTAGTGTCGTTTTGGGGCATTTATTTTACATTAATGAAATGAGGCAATTATTGGCACTGAATTTCTCCAAATCTATTTGTCGTTAGGCCTACCTCGGGCACAACGAGGCTCCCAAATTAGGACACGAATTTACATTACAGCAATATATGTTTAAATACTGCAAACATTTTAGAACCCTTACTGACATGTTTACCTTTTGTTTTTCTTTATTCTTTATTATTCCCATTCCCTAAGGTTGGTTCGCATATACTGGCATTATCAGCATATCACACCAGATCTAGAGGCCCTCCACCTCCTCCTCCTCCAAGTAATACGAGAAGCAAAGGAAATGCTAAAATGGACGACATAAGTTGTATTCGAAAGGAAAATGCTGAGAATGTGGAAACTTCCGATGGTCGGAGTACTCCGACACCAAATGATTTGGTTTCACGGTTGGAACAACAGATACTAGAGCTACAGGGAGAAGTTGACCAGGTCTGCAACTTAGCAATCCTATCCCTCACCCTGAATGTCCCTGATATCAACCAACGAACCACCAAAAACCAAGCGCCTCCCCAAAACACACCAAACCAGCATCCACAAAACCCTCCCGCACCACATCATTATGCAACTCCACCTCAAAATCTCAATCCCTTACCAATACCAACTCCACCACAACACCATCACCAACCTATCTAGTAACCACAAACCACTACCTATCATACTCCTCAGAACACACCACAACCCATTCCCGATCTTCAAAACTCAACCAATGACCACCACTACATCCAAGTCCCAGGCACTCACCAAAACAACCCTATTTATATGTGGAAACCGTACCTCACTCTACCCAACAAATCTCCTATACACCAGAATCCGCTGAGACAGACCTGCTCATCAAGAACATGGTTGAGGAATTCAAAAAATTGACAAGTCGAGTTCAGGGTGTCAAAGAAGGCAAAGGGATAGAAGGTTTGAATTATGAAGACCTATGCATACAACCGGATGTAGAATTGCCTGAGGGTTATAAACCTCCCAAGTTCGATATATTTGACGGTACAAGAGATCCCCAGGTTCATCTAAGGACCTATTATGACAAACTTGTCGGGGTCGGAAGGGATAAAAAGATCCGGATGAAGCTTTTCATGAGGAGTCTTATGGGAGATGCTTTGTCCTGGTACATCAGCTAGGATCCTAAGAAATGGTCCAACTGGGTGAGTATGGCGTCTAATTTCATGGACCGATTCAGGTTCAACACAAAAAATGCACCGGATCTTTTCTACATTTAGAACCTCAAGAAGAATCCCACCAAGACTTTTTGCGAGTATGCTACTCGATGGAGGTCGGAAGTGGCCAAGGTCAGGCTAGCATTGGACGAAGAACAAATGAACAAGTTCTTCGTCAGAGCATATGATCCGCAATACTATGAAATATTAATGGTTATTGAAAACCATAAATTCTCTAATATCATCAAACTTGGTGAAAGGATCGAATAGGGCATCAAGAACGGGATGGTAACAAACTTTGAGGCACTACAAGCCATAAACAAAGAACTACAATTAGGCGGAATATCGAAAAAGAAAGATGTTAGGGCAGTAATGGTGGCTCAGGGCCCAAAATCTCCACTCACATACCAAACACCTCCACTCACATACCAAGCACCTCCACCCACATGTCAAACACCTCCACCTACATATCAACCCTCATCTCCTAGATATCCCCAACCAGCCACTATCTATCACACCTATAATTCCCAACTATCTCATTTCCAGTCATCTCCAACTCGCCAAAATTATCCAAGACCACGATCCAATTTTGACCGCAAGCCACCCAGACAATACACCATTATTGCTAAACCCATCGACCAGCTATATGAAAGGTTGAAGGCCGCTGGTTACGTCACTCCTATTCCCGATGTGGAAGTGTATAACCCGCCCCAATGGGTCAACCCAAACAAAACCTGTGCATACCATTCCGGTATGAAGGGGCACACCACCGACGAGTGCCGAACATTGAAAGACAAAATCCAGACACTGATTGACAACAAGGTCATATAGGAAAAGAAGTTGCACCCAACGTCCGCAATAATCCTCTCTCGGATCAGAGGGGCGGTGGAATACATCTGATAGAGATAGATGAAGAATGGGATCCTGAGGGGTAAATCAGGCTTATTTGACAAGGCAATGACTTTAAACCCGCATTTACACTTACTCATATTGTAGTGCAGACTTAGTCACCAGTTGAGGTTGAGGTAGATGTATCGGTTCCATTTGATGTAGAGGTAGTTCCACCTGTAGCCACCCCTGTTCCATTCGATGTAGAAGTGGCCGCACCTTTCACAGTGACGGTATTAACCACACCTCCTTTCAATTCAAAAGCAATACCCTGGGATTATGTTGCCGAAGCTAGGAAAAAAGGAAAGGCAAAGATGGAGGAATCCGATGCTGCACAAGGAATGACCAGGACCAAAAGAATCTATACACCTGAACACTTTGGACGACCAAGTAAGGATTCCACTACCAAGCAGCCTATCATTAAAACATGACTAGATGACCTTTGGAGGAAAGTACAGGTGAGGGAATACTCCGTTGTTGACCATTTGAACAGAACCCCAATTTAGATATCCATCCTATCACTATTACAAAATTCAGAGGCGCACAAGAATGCTTTGATGAAGGTGTTAAGTGAAGCTTATGTACCCAACAATATCACCTGCGGAGAGATGGCCAACATGGTAGGGCAGGTGCTGGAAAGTCATAAGATAATCTTCCACGAGGATGAATTACTGCCTGAAGGGTTGAATCATAACCGAGCATTGCATATCACGATAAAATTTGAAGACAAATTCATTGCCAGAGTTCTGATCGCTGGAGGTTCAAGCCTCAACATTTGTCCGTTGGATACTCTAAAAAGATTGGTCAAAGGTTTTCATGATATACCGGTAAGAAGCATGAACGTGAAAGCCTTCGATGGGTCTCAAAGGGCCACGATTGGTGAGATTAATTTTTATTTGCAGATGGGGCCCACTTGGTTCGACGTTGAATTCCAAGTGCTTGACATATGAGCTTCACCACTACACCAGGTCGTGAAGTTTGAATGGACCCATCAGGAGGTGATCATTCACGAAGAGGGGAGTAACCCCATTTACACCAGTCAAACTATCCCGGTTAACGGGTACAGAAAAAGGCTAGGAGGGGAAACTTATCATCATATTGAACTTGTCAATGCCATTGAGAAAGAAAAATGGTGAACAAACAAAATAGAAAGCATACTAGCATGGTCTGGGTATGAACCTGATAAAGGGCTTGGGAAGAATCTCCAAGGCATCACTAAAGCAATATTGCTGAAACGTCATGGTACTACCTTTAGGCTCGGATACCAGTATACATGGCAAGAGTATGATGACTGGTCGCCTCTATGGTGTGGACCTTATTACCCTCTCGAGCGACCAGTGCCACATCTAGGTCAGACTTTTCACCAAGCTGATACAATATGAGGAACTGCAGAAAAAGAAGCGTTAGCTAGGATGAGGAATCTATTCCTGGAGAACGAAGACATGGATTGCAGTGCAATAATTGAGGAGGAGGAGGAAGAAGACCTCACTATTCAGACTGTGAAGAAGGGAGTTGTTCTCAAGAACTGGACTACCATACCATCTCAGGCCTGCCGAGTCCCTAGGTAGCTTGGCAATCAGCCTAATTTTATTTCTATAGCCATGCTAGGCATCTAAGCTAATTTCAGTAATTTTGTTTTTAAGGACTTACTTGTTTCAAATAAATGCTCAATTTATCAAGCCGTACTTGTTTGGATGTTTTCAGTTTTAATCAATGCATTGTTCTTTATTATTCATTATTATCTTCCACACTTTTCTTTCTACAATGTTATTATTACATTTCCTGATGAACCAGTGACTGTGATGTGTAATGAGACAATGCAATATAAGGATAGTGATTCGGGGGAAGAAGATGAAATACCTGAGGAGATTGTCAGAGAGGTTGAGAACTTTGAGAATAAGCCTAAGTCCAACCTGGATGAAACCGAAGAAGTAAATTTGGGAGATGCTGAAACTGTCAAGGAGACTTGCATCAGCATTCACTTATCACCGCAATAAAAGGAGGAGTACATTTGTTTCTTGAAGGAGTACGAGGATATTTTTGCATGGTCATATGATGACATGACCGGTTTGAGAACGTCCATATTGTCTCATAAGTTTCCTACCAATCTAATGTGTCCGCTAGTGAAGCAGAAACTCAGGAAGTTCAAACCAGATATGAGCCTAAAAATCAAAGAGGAAGTTACTAAGCAGATCAAAGCCAAAGTTCTCAGAGTGGTTGAGCACCCAAACTGATTAGCCAACATTGTACTTGTTCTGAAGAAAGACAAAAATGTCAAAGTATGTGTTGACTATTGAGACTTGAATAGATTAAGTCCAAGGATGACTTCCCACTACCAAATATACACAATCTAATCGACAATTACGCCAAGCATGACTCCAATCCTTTGTAGATTGCTTCGTAGGTTATCACTAGATCTGGATGGATGAAGAAGAAGCATAGAAAACAACTTTTATTACACCGTGAGGGGTGTACTGCTAAAAGATGATGCCATTTGGTCTAAAGATTGCTGGGGCTACTTACATTAGAGTCATGACAACCATCTTCCATGATATGATACACAAAGAAATAGAGGTGTATATGGATGACGTTATTATCAAATCTAAGAAGGCCGCGGATCATATAAAGGACTTGAGAAAGTTCTTTGACAGATTGAGGAGGTACAAATTAAATTGAACCCTGCAAAATGTGCATTCGAGGTTCCTATAGGAAAGTTATTGGGATTCATCATCAGTCGCCGAGGGATCAAGCTAGACCCGTTCAAAGTTAAGGCCCTTCAAGAGTTACCGCCACCAAAGAGTAAGAAGGATGTGATGAGCTTTGCAGGACATCTCAACTATATTAGTCGCTTCATAGCGCAGTCCACAGTTATATGTGAACCCATCTTCAAGATGTTGAGGAAAGATGCTGAAACAAGCTGGACCAAGGATTGTCAGAAGGCCTTCGACAAAATCAAGGAGTACATGTCCACACCACCAGTCTTAGTCCTGCCAGAACCTGGTAGACCTTTGCTACTCTATCTATTTGTATTAGATGGGGCTTTTGGATGTGTTTTGGGACAACATGATGAGACAGGGAGAAAGGAGCAAGCCATATACTACCTAAGTAAGAAATTCTCAACTTACGAGGCACGATACTCTCTGTTAGAACGCACTTGCTGTGCTTTGACCTGGACGACCCAGAAATTGAGGCATTACTTATGTGCCTATACTATATACCTCATATCCAGGATGGACCCTCTAAAGTACATCTTTCAGAAGCCCATGTCGACAGGAAAGTTAGCCAAGTAGCAGATACTGTTAAGTGAGTTCGACATCGTCTACGTAACTCAGAAGGCAATCAAAGGACAAGCATTGGCAGACCATCTTGCTGAAAATCCTGTAGGAGGAGAATACGAACCCTTTAAAATGTATTTCCTGATGAAAAAGTGTCATTCGTGGGAGAAGACATTACTGAATAATACGGCGGTTGGAGGATGTTCTTTGATAGAGCTGCAAATTTCAAAGGAGTGGGCATTGGGTAAGTTCTTATATCAGAAATAGGTCAACATTATCCAGTGTCTGCTAAACTCAGATTCCCTGCACCAACAATATGGCAGAGTATGAAGCCTGCATAATGGGGCTCAACATGAATATTCAGGAGCTGCTGGTAATCAATGATTCAAATTTTCTTGTGCACCAGGTACAAGGAGAGTGGGCCACCAAGAATTCCAAGATATTGCCATATCTGCACCGTGTACAGGAAATGAGAAAAAGGTTCACAAAAATATAGTTTCGGCATGTTCCAAGAATTCATAACGAGTTTGTCGATGCTTTGGCTACCTTGTCATCCATGATACAACATCCAGATAAGAATTTCATTGATCCCATCCCAGTGAGAATCCATAATCAACCGGCTTACTGTGCTCATGTCGAGGAGAAGACGGATGGAAAACCTTGGTTCCATGACATCAAGGAATATTTGGCAAAAGGAGAATACTAAGAGCATGCGAACCATACTAAAAATCGCACACTCCTAAGATTGTCCAATCACTTCTTTCACAACGGAGCAAACTTGTACAGAAGAACTCCTGATTTGGGATTGCTAAGATGTGTCAACACAAAAGAGGTTTTGAAGCTACTCGAGGAGATACATGCTGGGACCTACGACCCGCATATGAATGGTTTCGTCTTGGACAAGAAGATACTTAGGGCCGATTATTTTGGATGACTATGGAGACAGATTGCCTCCAGTATGTCCGCAAATGCTACCAATGTCAAATGCATGCCGATATGATAAAAGTACCGCCAAATGAGCTCAATGCAACAAGCTCACCATGTCCATTCACCACTTGGGTAATGGATGTCATCGGTCCGATCGAGCCCACTACTTCAAACAGCCATAGGTTTATTTTAGTAGCCATTGACTACTTCACAAAATGGGTAGAGGCTACATTGTACAAGGCAGTAACTAATAAAGTCGTGGCAGATTTTGTCCGCGACCGGATTGTTTGCCGGTTTGGAGTTCCAGAATCAATCATCACTGATAATGCCACCAATCTCAACAGTGATCTAATAAAAGCCATGTGTGAAACTTTCATAATAAAGCACAAGAACTCCACAACATATAGACCTTAGATGAATGGAGCCATAGAAGCCGCCAAAAAAATATCAAGAAGATATAAAGGAAGATGGTAGAAAAATACAAACAATGGCACGAGAAGCTACCTTTTGCTTTGTTGGGATACCGCACTACAGTTCACACATCAACGGGGGCAACTCCCTACATGCTGGTTTATGGTGTTGAAGCTGTCATCCCAGCCGAGGTAGAGATCCCTTTTTTACGGATCATACAGGAAGTCGAACTTAGCAATGCAGAATGGATAAGGAGCCACTATGAACAATTGGCCCTTATAGATGGGAAAATAGTGAACGCAGTATGTCACGGTCAGTTTTATCAGAACAGAATGTCTAGAGCTTTCAACAAAAGGGTCAAACCAAGACAGCTTGCACTAAGACAGTTGGTGCTGAAGAAGATCTTCCCACATCAAGATGAAGCCAAAGGGATATTCTCTCCCAACTGGAAAGGTCCCTACATTATTCATAGGGTGCTAATAGGAGGAGTGCTCATACTTGCAGAAATGGATGGAGAAATCTGGCCAAAACCAATCAATTCAGACGCAGTCAAGAGATACTATGTTTAGACAATTTAGATTTCTTCATCAGATGTAATTGAACTACGCTTGACCTGATTCCCATTTAAGAGGGGATACGTAGGCAGCCATGTGGGTTCAGTCATATCATAATAAAATTTCCATTTTTCCCCAAGATCAGAAACTTGGGCAGAATTTTGAGGAGGGCCCTCAAAATTCTAAAGCAAGTCCAACCAACACCATTGCATGCTAGAAAGTCAGAAATTGGTTAAGAAACTGGGGCAGAATTTTGAGAAAGGTTCTCAAAATTCCAAAGAAGGTCCAAAAATTTTGTTGCTCACAAATAGCTAAAGGATCATCTGCCAAACTGGGTAGAATTTTGAGGAGGACCCTCAAAATTCTAACACGAGAAAGCTGCGATGTCTCTGAAATGTGTTATAGTCACTAGTTAATCTAAAATTATTTGATATTTCACCATGTTTCTCAAATAACTCTATTTTTATCAATGATTGCATATTTTTGAAAACTCTATTTCTGTAACAGCCAGGTGTTACCCAGGGAACTCAAACAAGGCATCCAAAATGGAGAAGCAAGGCCAGCAGACAAAGGCACGAACCAACCTCCCCTTATGAAGCATACAATTTTTCTTTGAGCGCAAGCACATCTAACGTAGCAGTAGCATTCAAAACATATATACACGAAGCAAAATCACTATCAAACGGGCCACCAGACACTGAATGTATTTCCAGCTAAGAAACATTCTACTCTTATTTGCTATTCATTCTTTGCATTGGACTAAGCCCTGTCCCGAACCTTGTATGAGGCTAAGCCCTGCCTTCATATCTACATAAGGCTAAGATCTGCCTTCTTTTTGCATGGGACTAAGCCCTGTCTCGAACCTTGCATGAGGCTAAGCCCTGCCTCCATATCTGCATAAGGCTAAGCTCTGCCTTCCATTTGCATGGGACTAACCCCTGTCCCGCATCCTGCATGAGACTAAGATCTGTCTCCATCTTTCATGAGGCTAAGACCTGCCTCCATATTTGTATAAGGCTAAGCTCTGCCATCTCTTTGCATGGGACTAAGCCCTATCCCGCATCGGCATGAGGCTAAGCCCTGCCTCCATATTTGCATAAGGCTATGCTCTACCTTTCATTTGCATGGGACTAAGCCCTGTCCCGCATCCTGCATGAGACTAAGCTTTGTCTCCATCTGCATGAGGCTAAGCCATGCCTCCACAATTGCATAAGGCTAAGCCATGCCTCCACAATTGCATAAGGCTAAGCTCTACCTTTCATTTGCATGTGACTAAGCCCTGTCCCGCATTGACATGAGGCTAAGCCGTGCCTCTATATTTTCATAAGGCTAAGCTCTGCCTTCCATTTGCATGGGACTAAGCCTTGTCCCGCATCTTGCATGAGACTAAGCTGTGTCTCCATTTTGCATAAGGCTAATCACTACCTTCTCATGGGACTAAGCAGTGTCCCTCATTGCATAAATGTTGCTCTATTCCAGCACTATCTATTTGCTCCTCTTTCGGGTTAAGCTCTGCCCTCAATCTCACAAGACTAAGCCTTGTCTTGTTAATTTTAGCATCATATTATTACATCTCATAGGCTGAAATATCGCTAATTTGTCCAAAGGCATAATCCTCATAGCCAGAAGACCCCATGCCATGGCCTGAGGATCTCTCAAATTTGCATATCATTATTCAAAGGCGTCATGGTTTGAAGGCACCATTTTCATGGCCCGAGAACATCATTTCATGGCCTGTGAATCTCCTATCTCACCATTCTTGGCCCAGGACGTCATGGTCTAAGGACATCATCCTCATCATCCGAAGACAACTTTCATGGTCCAAAGGGAATTTGCATTACGTTTAAATTTTTGCAGTAATCTACATACTTGCATGCATCATATTTTGAGTTTGCAGGTGGTCCCGGAGGTAACCGTTTTCAAACAGAACCAACCTTCGCTCCGGTTTTCGCTCATACCTTTTTCACTTCGCCATTCATAACCGATTCTCATCAGCTACCCATCCTACTCTGTGATGTCCAGCTATCTGCCCTATAATACATCTGATACACTCCAAACCCAAAATCATAACTCCGTCCAACCTTACCATTCACAAAAGGACCTTTTCAATCGGCTTCATTCATCGTTGGATCCAGAACTACACATGGCATGATCCCTGTAAAACCAGGGGTATGTAGGCATCTCAAAGACCAGAGTCCGACCTCTATCTTTCAAAGCATCCCGTTCAGTCAAAAATTGGCCATCATTTCTTTACCCGAAAACTCTTTCATCCTTCCCGGGTAAAAAGGGGCAGCTGTTGATACCAGATTTTTCCCTATAATATTTTAAAGTGCATATATACCTTCAAAACTATGCATTAACATCAATGGATATTTTTTTCAAAATTTTTATATTTTTTAAATTAATTTATCTAGTATCTTATTTATATAAATAATCATAAAATTGCATCACAACTGATTTTAAAATATTTGTTGATTTAATATTACTATTTATTTTCATATTAAGTCCAAATTATTTCACAAATAGCTAAATTGGCACCTTTTGATTATAATTGCAATTATAGCCCATGCATATAATTTTTGTGTTATTTTACCAGAATTTAGTCCATTGTATATCAAAATACTGAAAAATTATTTTAAAAATGTTTCTATGCATGAAAATCATTATAATTAGTTAATTATTTTACAAATTAATTTTATTCATTTGGGTATTTAATAAACAACCCTTTTATTTTCAATTTTAGCTTAAATAACCAGCCCAACACCTCATTATAAATTAGCCCAAAACCTTAGGCCCAAATCATTTACCTGCCTGACCTAAATGCTTAGCCAATCCTGGTTGTTGATCACTTTTGATCAACGGTCAAGATATTTCCTACCATAATTAAACTAACCAAACCCCCCTTAACCCTAATAACTTACTCCCTTCCCCCTGCCGTCACTCTTCCCCTTCTATCTCAAATGCTCTCTTGCGGAGCCCTAATTTTCCCACCGTCGTTGGCCTATACTGCTATTCAATGGTGTTTCTTCATCACCTCAGGCCTCTACTATCCTCCTATTTGCTATGGCTTATCCGTCTCCTAGATCCTTGAGGAGGTTTCAAGGGACCTAGGTAGGTCTGTTGTGCACCCTTGGATTTCTTGCCTGTTTCAGGCTATTTGCTCGACCTTGAGTAAGAATATATCTTATTTTTGTAACGAATCTGTGGTTTTCTAAGCCTATGTTCTCGTCTCTATTATACTTTCTAAAACCCTAATTTTTATCTCCGATCTGTATAGATCTGAGACGAATCAAACATATCTCACATGTTTTCCTTGAAAGTTTTCTGGTTTTCAACTCATTTCCCATTTTTCCTAAACTAGAGTTTACCCTAAGTCATCTTCTTAAAAGGTTTTTTGATTTTTGAATGCTTAATCGTTTGTTCTTAAGTGTTCTTGACTGAATTATGCTAAAGTTGCATAAGCCCTAGTTGATTTTTTCTAAAACTCTAACTGTCTGATGTTTTGCTTTGATTATGAGATTTTCAAAGTTACTAGTCGTATTGGTTCATTCTGTATTCTGATTTACACGCTTTTCCTTAGTCAAATTTCTTGCTTTGTGAGTTTTATCCTAATTAATCTCTATTAGGGTTTTTTGAATTATTTTCTGTCTAATTTCTTTGTGTTCCTAAAGTTTTACTCAGCCTATTTTGTTTATGGAAATTGATATATTCTTTCCAGAATTGTTGAGTGATTTGCTCTGTTAAAAATTCATGTGCATGATTTTTGATTATTTCTTTGTTTATGACTTTAATTAGTCTTCTTGCCTTATTTAATTGCCTGTAGTATCTACTAATTCCTTGCATGATTATTTCCTTAAATAGACTCCTAATTATTCGACCTTTGCTTAAGTCTGATTTGAATTTCTTTCCTTAAATATTTGCTGTCCTTACCATTGGTTAATTACCCTTAATTAAGGGAAGACTATGCTGATTTTTCGTGTAATTTATTCTATGATCTTCCCTTGATTAACTAAAGTTGGTACTGTTTTACCTTCTGTTCTCTCTTCCATGGCAGGTATGTCTCAGTTAAATTTTGAAACCTAAACTCTATGTGTTTCACTACAGTACTAGCTCATTAGTTACGAATTCAATTCTTGTTCCTATTTACTGCCTTGCTTAGCACGTCTAATCCTGCTTTATTCAGTATGTAATTAGCATGTACAAATTATAGTTGTCCATTTGATGTTTGTCCCACATGTCTATTCACCCTTGTCTATTCTCATTCACTGAGGAAATCATGTTAGTTACATAATCTTTTAAGACATTCGACTGACTCTAGTTGTGTGTCTGATTCTGTCCAGTGCTTCTTTGCTTGCAACATGGCTCTATGTCTCAGTTACCTACCATCATGACTAGCCTGTTAATTCTATAAGCTCCTAAGTGTTCTATGCATTTTGTTGTCTATATGCCTCCCTGAGCCCTGTTATGTGTTCTCTTAATGTGAATTCTATGTGTCCCCAATCCCTTTATCCCTGTGTGAAATCGGTTTGTTGAGTGTTTCTCAATCAGGGTGTTTTATGACCAACTGATTATTTGCAGATTTCAAAAGTATTTTGGTACTCTTCTCAAACTGTTTTTCACTACCAAACTAGTTTCTATTTCAGAAAACCTTTTTCACTCCTAGAGTTGTCTCTATACTATTTTCACTGAATCTTTCAAACTATGTCAAGCACTCTCACTATACTCTTAGATCATTAGGTTCTGCCCCTCTAGTGTGTGTACTGCCTTGGAATCCCCTGAGATTCCTTTGAACTCTAGCACACTGGGGTTGACCTTTCCATACCGCACATAATCAGTCCCTATTGAGAGAAGGTCTTGGTGTAAGCACTACCCGAGATCCTTGAGGTCCTTAGGGAATTCTAACACACTTGGACATTCATTGGCTATGAGTTTCTTGGAATTTGAGACTACCATTGAAGGCCTGGTACTCCCAGGATTATTTTCGGCTTGCATCAGGCTCCCGATAGTCAAATTTATATTTCATTTATGCAATCATGGTCTGTAATAATATTTTGTAAATAGATATTGGGGCAAATACTGAAAAAAGGGTTGCTATATGATTCTGTAGGATAATACTGGGTAGAAATCATGTGTCTAGGCTTTGCTATACGATGACTTGCTGTAGAAATCATGTTTCTAGGCTGTGCTACATGTTGAGCTGCTATAGAAATCATGTTTATATCTGTGTAATGCACTAGATACCATGATTAGGATTGATATGGATGTTTGCATTAAATCATGGTAAATTTGTGCATTAGATATGCTGTCTTAGAGCACTCACATTTACTGTTTTGCGTACTAGAAACATGAGGTAGAGCATCACTCTATTTCTGATTCAACAACCTTCTCCATGTGCATTAGAGATCCTGTTTTTCGAACTATATGTTCATTTTCTTCATATCGCTCAAATAAAATGTGTTAAAACAGTTTCACACATAGGTATCATGTTCCAGCAATCTGTATAAAATCACCTGTTCACTTAGACCAGCATGCATATAGGTTGAAACAAACTCAAATTGTTTAAACCACTATAAATATGAATTCATATATCCCCACGCCTAGGAAAACCTTAGGTGATTAATGTCCTTGTAAAAACTGAGAAACTATGCTCTGATTATTTATAAACTGCTCAGGTTTAACAGGTTTTTAAAATCGTAGGCAAACTGATTAGGGTTCTTCCACTTCGCTTTAAACATTGCTGCATATTCTGTTTATGTGATGTTCATCTAGATATCATATTCTAAGGCTTTATGAATTTCTTTAAAAAGCAGTTGTTTTGAGACGTGCTATGTATCTGATTATATGTGAAGGCAAACATGAGCCCCTAATTGTTTCCTATTTGATAGTCCTATGTGTTCTTTCTTGTCTCTTACCTTTTAAATACCTAGGAGTGTTTAGAACTACCTAAGTATAAATATCCTAAACGCCTCCGGGACCACAAGGAAGGGACGGGTAAAGCACGCTTAGAGTTCGTTAATTAAACTCGCTTATATAACTACTAAGGGGAGGGTAATGGGTAGTAAAAGGATATGATGACCTGTGCGCTAATGGCACGTGTAGCCCCTCTCGTTGAGGAGGATTTCCGGGCATTGCACAAATTGATCCTATAGGCTAATCAACTTAGGACTTCCCTTTCCCAATTCACATATGTGTGCTTAGACCGCCTAATCTTCTTTTATTTACAAATATGTTTAAAATGTCTAAACTTCTTTTATTTACATATATGTTTAAACTACCTAAACTTCTTTTATTTACATATATGTGTTTAAACTGTCTAAACTTCTTTTACTTACATATGTGCGCTTGGACCATCTAAACTTCCTTGATTATATATGAGTGTTTAGACTATATAAACTTCCCTTATTTGCAAATATGTGCTGAGACCGCTTACTTGTTAAATGACTAATTCACATAACTAAGTTCGCCCGGGATCCACTGTTGTGGACCGCGAGGGGTGCCTAACACCTTCCCCTCAAGGTTATTTCGAGCCCTTACCCTAATCTCTGGTAATGCAAACTGGTTACATGAGTTAATTGCTCTAGGTGCCCTAACACACCTTAATCCGTTAGGTGGCGACTCTTCAGATACCCAATTTCCAATGAATGTTGAAACCCGGACTCTACGAAGGAAAAAGGGGGTGCGACATTCATATTACACAATAAACCCATTGTAGATACTATGTGATGTGTGGCTCCTGAATCCACCATATAACGACCCGGCCAGCCATTTTATGTGTTACCACTCCGTTTTTCCCATTTCTACTTCTTATGCACCCAAGAACTGATCATATCCATTTCCATGCCAATCCAACCTACTACCAAAATGTCCTAATTCTCTGAGTTGCTTCCGAATTACCTTCAAATTGATAGGTTTTCTTGCTAGTACACCACTATCCTTAACTAAAACTTACCCCACGAACATTAGCATAAAACCACACCGTCCTAAGGCTCATATACCATTGTATTCTTCTGAAGCACCTCCAAAAGTACCACAACCGAGATACCCGTTCTAAAGAGACCTTCTGTGAATCTAAAACCATTACCTTCTCCTTCCTGATACTGATATGTATAATCCATAAGGATGTAGAAATGCCATAAGTCCTGACATCCTCCCATATAAATCTCAGTTTCTAGCCAACACATATCCTGAAGATTCCCAATTGCCATGTATAAATCTTGAATTCATTGGAACCATTTTCGAGAGTCATCCACTCTGCTCAAATCTCAATTAGACTGACCAAACGGACCAAACGACCGGTGCCCCATTAACACTCCACCACTCTAGGAAGTAATCCATTCTTCTAAGCCGCTGATGCAATTTTTCCAACTCCATCACATTACATTCCTTACAAACAACAACTAAATCATCCAATGTTTCTCATATACCCATAAAACATAACATAACCCTCACCAAAATTTCATTTATTCAAGTCATCCTCGATCTCAACCTCTGTAAGCCATCACTGATTCACTGGTATACCTCAAATTGGAACCAACACAACACATACCCGTGTAATCAACTGATCAATAGCAGACTCCCTTACTTGGCTAAAAGCCATAGATCAAAACACACAATAACTCACAGTGCCCATACTCTATCACTACCATAATACCATAGTGAGAGTCAACTAAATCCCTTCATAAGCTCATGCAACACATCTATCTAATATCTCAAATCATCTGCAAATCTCGCGTCTACCCTCGTAACAGACAAGCCCACTCTCATAAGCGATCCAAACTCAAATTGCAACACATATATTTCACTGGTAAAAGAGGACTCCCAACCAACTGCATAAGGATCACACAAACCTCAGAACACCTTGCAGGAGATAATCCACTTGCTTAGCCTCAAACTTGTATCTCTTTATACGCTTCCATAATAATAAATATTACACAATCACTTAACCCCCTGAGTGTAAACTCATAACACAACATGAAGATCTACTCCACTCCACAACTAAACTACATGAGAGTTCCTTCAACACACCTATAGCTCGAGGCCATATGCCAACTGAGACAGAAGTCAAGCACCCAATAGTCCTTGCTACATCTCTAGCAAACTCTTCTTGTCACATTCCAACAATCTGAACAGATCACTCCAATCGTTCTGAGAGTTTGTATTTATGCATTATATTTCGCAATGAGTAAGTTTTCACAATACATATAGGATGGCATTGAAAATACGGTTTTAGTTTCCTAGAGGCGCTTATCAAAGTGAGCACCAATTTTTCTCGGCGAGAGTATCTAGTTTCAGCCTCACCTAGGGTCTTGCTAACATAATAAATTAGAAATTGCGTACCTTGTTGTTCCTAAACTAGGACTCCACTTACCGATATCTCTTATATTTCCAAGTACAGGTATAGTTGTTCGTATGCCTTCATTGTGTGAAGCAGTGGTGGGCTCGATAGATATCGCTTAAGTTCTTCCAAAGCCCGTTGGCATTCTAGGGTTCATGTGAAGTTGTATTTCTTCTTCAACAATGAGAAAAATGGGTGGCTCTTATCGGAGGATCTCGAGATGAATCGCCCCAGGGCGACAATGCGCCCGGTTAGCCACTACCGTGATATCCTCGATTGCTTTGATCTTGTTGGGGTTGATCTTGATTCCTCGGTTGGATACCATCGACCCGAGAAATTTACTTGATCCGACTCTGACTGCACATTTCTTTAGATTCAGCTTCATGTTGTACATCTTCAATATATTGAAGGTTTCCTGCAAATGCTTTAAATCATGCTCTCCCCATAGTCATCTAGTCACAAATCTCACGAATAAGGACACAAACGGGCATATAAGTCCTAAAATGCACGTGCTCACACTCGGAATCTCAGTGCTCAAGCTATAGTCAAAACCCAGCCTCAAGCCCTCCAAACTGGCCCGACATCAACAAACAAAAACCATATCTCTCACCTCATCCAGGGAATTACAAGCCGTCGATTCACAGTTGATACTGAGCGCTCATGTGTGCACACGAATGTGTGGAAGGAATTCAAGGAGTTACGCTTCAAGCTGAATCAATACTGCAACATGAGGATTCAAGAATGTGTAATTTTTCTAAAGGTTCTACAACCTCTCGAAGATAAGTACAGACATCTCCGTACCGATCCGCAAGACTCTACTAAACCCGCTCATGACTCATGAGACCTATGTAACCTAGGCTCTAATAACAACTTGTCACGACCCAAAACTAACCCTGTCGTGATGGTGCCTAACATGGTACTAGGCAAGCCGACACACTACAAAAACCAATCAATATTTTCATTTTTAAGACAAAATCAAAGCTATTTAACAATAAACCAGCATAAGGAGTTTAAATAAAAACAACAGTGCTGAAAGAAAGTACGACATTTGGGTGTCACCAGTTAGGAGCATCTACTACAACCGTCTGACAACATCAAGACTAATATAGCCTGGAAATAACTGAATACGACTAAGGGAGGATAAGGAGGGAGAAAACCAGGGCTGCGATCGCTAGACAACTACCTTACTAACTCCAATGGACCTATTACTGAGTAATCAACACCCACTACAATGTTCAGAAATATCTCGATCTGCACACAAGGTGCAAGGAGTAATATATTACATACCTCACAACAATAACAACAACAACAACCCAACGAAATCCCACTATTGGGGTCTGGGGAGGGTAGTGTGTATGCAGACCTTACCCCTACCCCAAAGAAGTAGAGAGACTGCTTTTGAAAGACCCTCGGCTCAAGAAAACAAAAAGACAAAAATACAAAAACAAGACAATATTAGTATCAGCAATGAAATCATATGAAAAAATAGGAACAACATGAAATTCAAAAGAAAGATGCAAAGCAAAAGCGATAGCTAGTAAATAGTTCCTGCGCTGAAAAGTGAAGTAGTAAGACACAACATTGCCACTAATTATCATAGACAAAAACCCTACCAGACAGATCTCGCAATGGTACAAAGTAAGGACATACTCAAACTACCTCCTAACCTACAACCATAATACTCGACCTCCACATCTCCCTATCCAGTGTCATGCCCTCGGAAATCTGAAGCCTCACCATATCTTGCCTGATCATCTGTCGCCAATACTTCTTAGGTTGCCCTCTACCTATTCTCGTCCCCTCCACAATCAACTACTCACATCTCTTTACCGGCGCATCTGAGCTTCTCCTCTGAACATGCCCGAACCATCTGAGTCTCGCTTCCCGCATCTTGTCATCAATGGGAGCCACATGCACCTTCTCCCGAATATCATAATTCCTAATCTTATCCATTCTAGTATGCCCGCACATCCACCTTAGCATCCTCATTTCTGCTACTTTCATCTTCTTGATATGTGAGTTCTTTATAGGCTGACACTAAGCTCCATACATCATGGCCGGTCTAACAACCGCTTTATAGAACTTACCTTTGAGTAACAGTGGTACTCTCTTATCACACAAGACTCCAGATGCTAACCTCCACTTCATCCATCCTACACCAAACGATGTGTAATATCCTCATCGATCTCCCCTCCCCCCTGGATAACCGACCCAAGGTACTTGAAGCTGCCTCTACTTGTGATGACCTGTGATTCAAGCCTCATATCCATGTCTACTTCCCCTGACTCAGAGCTAAACTTACACTCCAGGTATTCCGTCTTCGTCCTGCTCAGCTTGAAACCCTTAGACTCAAGAGGCTATCTCCAAACCTCCAGTCTATCGTTAACACTGACTCGCGACTCATCAATCATAACTATGCCATCGGCGAATAGCATGCACCATGGCACCTCCCTTTGAATATGGTGTGTTAACACGTCCAGCACCAGGGCGAACAAAAACGAACGGAGGGCAGAACCTTGGTATAATCCCATTTCCACCGAAAAATGATCAGAATCGCCTCCTACTATCCTAACTCGAGTCTTTGCCCCAACATACATGTCCTGAATTGCCATAATGTAAGGGACCGACAAACCTTTTGCCTCCAAGCATCTTCAGAGAACTTCTCTAGGAACCTTGTCATACGTTTTCTCTAGGTCAATAAACACCATGTGCAGATCCTTCTTTCTCTCTATGTACAGTTCCACCAACCGCCTAACAAGGTGTATAGCTTTAGCGGTTGAACTAACCAGCATGAACCCGAACTGGTTATCTGATACAGACACTATAATCCTCACCCTCGCTTCAATCACCCTCTCTCACACTTTCATGGTATGACTTAGTAATTTGATACCCATATAATTGTTACATATCTGGATATCACCTTTGTTTTTATACAATGGAACTATCGTAGTCCACCTCCACTCATCTGGCATCTTCTTCTCCTTAAAAATAACATAAACAACCCAACCAACCACTCCAAACCTGATCTCCCCACACACTTCCAAAAATCCACTGAAATCTTGTCTGGCCCGGTCACTTTGCCCCTACTAATATTATGCATAGCTCCTATGACGTCCTTAACCGTGATACGCCTGTAGTACTCAGAGTCATGGTGACTCTCAGAATGTTCAAAATTGCCTAGCGCAATAACCCGATCCCCTTCTTCGTTCAAGAGTTTTTAAAAGTAAGTCTGCCATCTCCTCTTAATCTGGGCATCTTCCATTAATTCTCTACCATCTTCCTCCTTGATGCATCTCACTTGGTCCAAATCCCGAGCCTTCCTCTCTCTCAACTTGGCCAGCCGGAATAACTTCTCCTCCCCGACTTTTCCCCCAGTTCCTCATACATACGACCATACGCCGCGGTCTTAGCCTCCGTGACCGCTAACTTAGCTTCCTTCCTAGTTACTTTATACCTCTCCATGCACGCTCGCCTCTCCTCCTCACCTATGCTCCCCACTAACTTCAGGTATGCCGCCTTCTTCGCTTCCACTTTACCTTGGACCATTTCATTCCACCACCAGTCTCCTTTGTGCCCACCAGAGACGCCCGTCGAGACTCCTAACACCTCTCTCGCAGCCTCCCTAATACAGTCTGTTGTCGCTGACCACATAGTGTTCGCGTCACCGCTGCTCCTCCAAGCTCCTATAGCCGACAACCACCCTTCCAACTCTTGGGCTTTATCCTTAGTTAAGGCTCCCCACCTGATTCTCGGACTTCCTCGAGTAAACCTTTTCCTCCTCTTTAACATAATACCAACGTCCATCACCAAGAGCCTATGTTGCGTCGCGAGTATCTCACCCGGAATCACATTGTAATCCTTACACAACCCTCTATCATACCTCATGAGGAGGAGATAATCAATCTGAGTCTTTGCCATTGCATTTTGAAAAGTAACCAAATGCTCCTCCATCTTCAGAAAGCTAGAGTTCGCAATTACCAACCAATATGCCATAGTGAAGTCCAACCACTCGTAACCAAATTCTCCTCGGGCATGCCTCACAATCACTCCTAAACAGCGCCTCGGGCACAACATGAATCAAAAACAGCCCCTCGGGCAAAACATCATATCACTCACTCAGGGTACCCGCGCTCATTGGGGGTGTACAGACTCCGGAGGGGCTCCTATAGCCCAAGCACTATAACAAGCAACCTCGTGGCATAAATCAATCAGGCCCTCAGCCTTATAACAAGCCACCTCGTGGCATAAATCAATCAGGCCCGCGGCCTCACAAAAATCATGAATCAATAACAAGCCCCTAAGGGTCCAAACAGCTCTGGCACAAGGCCAAATATGACATTCGGCCAAATTTACAGGAAATTCTTTCTAAAACACATAAGTATCATATAATTTAAGTCAAATACGCAACTTTATAGTTGCTATGGGATGGACCAAGTCACAATCCCCAATGGTGCACGCCCACACGCTCGTCCCCTAGCATGTGCGTCACCTCAAAATAGTAAAACAATGTGAAATCCAAGGTTTTATACCCTGAAGACTAGATTTACAATCATTACTTACCTCAAACAAGCCAATTCCAATACCGAGCAAGCCAAGCGATGCCCCAAAAATGCCATCTCGTGCGTTTCAACCTTCAAACGACTCCAAACTAACCAAAAAAAACTCAAATACATCAAACAATGCTAAAGGAACTAATCCCAATCGAAAAGGTCAAATCTTTAATCAAAAGCCCATAATCAGCCGAAAAGCCTAACCCGGGACTAGCATCTTGAAACCTGACAAAACTCACAAAATCCGATAACCCATTCAATTATGAGTCCAACAATACTAGTTTCATCCAATTCCGACTCCGAATCGATGTTCAAAACATAAAAATTCACTTTATGAAACTTTAGGCAAAAACCCCCAAATTTCACTTTGGAATCATCAATCAAATGCCAAAAACGAAGATAGATTCATGAAATATAAGTAAAACTGAGTAGAGAACACTAACCCCAATCCATATGGAGAAAATCGCCTCCAAAATTGCACAAATCCGAACTCCCCAATTCAAAATATTACCAAATGAACAAACCCTTCTTTTATATATTTTTTTGTCAGCTATTTTGCCTCGAGGCTCATGCCAAATGATCTTGAAACTCACTTTTGATACCTTCAATGGATTCCTTGTGAAATTTTAGTTAAGTTAGGCTCTTGAATCACTCCATTTGACCTTATATTGAAGGAGACATGTTGGTTTCAATATTTGAAAATAGTGCAAATTTTTAAATACGAATTCAGTGGCAATTTCATAATTAATCTGAAAAAATCTGACAACTCAATTCTTAGTAAAATGACCATAAATTCCTCATACGATATCCAAATTTGACGATTCATTTTGCTATGATTTCATAATTACGATACGGATCTAATAATTCAATAAAAAAAATAAATCGGAGCTCATTTGCTTAATATAGTACCATTTATGCTTGAAAAACAACGTCAAAACATTAAAAAAAGAGCGCAACACAATCCAAACCTATACGAAACTCACCCGAGCCCCTCGGGACCCTAATCGAACATACCAACAAGTCCCATATCATAACACCGACCTACTCGAGGCCTCAAAACGCACATAAAAACATCCAAACGACGAATCACACCTCAATTCGAAATCAATGAACTTGAAACTTCCACAACCGATGCCGAAAATTATCAAATCACGTCCGATTGACCTCATATTTTTCACAAAAGTCATATTTGACATTATGGACCTGATCCAACTTGTGTAATCGGAATCCAACCCCGATATCAAAAAGTCCACTCCCGGTCAAACTTTCCAAAATTCTAACTTTCGCTATTTCAAGCCAAATTCTACTACGGACCCCCAAATCACAATCCGAACGCGCGCCTAAGTACAAAATCACCCAACGGAGCTAACGGAACCATCAGTAATCCAATCCGAGGTCAAATTATAGAAAGTCAAAACTCAGTCAAACTTTTCAAATTTAAAGCTTCTAGCTAAGAATCATGCTTCCAAATCAATTCCAAATAACCTGAAAACCAAAATCGAAAATTCACATAAGTCATAATACTTCATACAGAGCTACTCTTGCCCTCAAAAACCGAGCGAAGTACAAATGCTCAAAACGACCGGTCGGGTCGTTATAATGAAACTCGGAGCAATACCCTCTCTCCAACTATGAATGCAACATTACGAACCTTACGGTCGGCATAACTCTTCTTCATAGACTAAGATGTGTGAAGTTTATCCTGAGGGTCATCATACTGTCGCTCTCTAATGTGCTCAAACAAGAAAAATTGAGTGACTGTACAAGCTAGAATACGACTGGGATCTGAAACATCAAACTTTATGAATTGATTGGCCAAAGCCTGAACATCTAATACAAGTGGTCTTTCACTGACTAGAATGTATGCAAGGCTACCCATACTCACTGCCTTTCTACTCAAGGCATCGGCCACCACATTGGCCTTCACGGGATGATACAAGATTGTGATAGCTCCAACCACCTCATCTGCCTCAAGTTGAGATCCTTTTGTTTGAACAAATACTGCAAGCTCCGATGATCCGTGAATACCTCACACGACACGCCGTAAAGATAATGCCTCCAAATCTTTAGTGCATGAACAATGGCTGCCAACTCCAAGTCATGAACAAGGTAATCCTTATCATGAACCTTCAACTGCCGCGACACATATGCAATCACCCTGCCATCCTACATCAATACCGCACCAAGTCCAATATGAGATGCATCACAATATACTATATAAGATCCTAAACCAGTAGGCAACACCAACACTAGCATCGTAGTCAAAGCAGTCTTGAGCTTCTGAAAGCTCGCCTCACACTCGTCTGACCATCTGAATGGGGCACCCTTCTGGGTATAACTGGCCAACGGAGGTGCTATAGATGAAAACCCCTCTACCAACCGAATGTAATATCCCATCAAACGTAAGAAACCTGAATCCGTAGTTGAGGTGGGTCTAGGCCAGTTCTAAACTGCCTCATTCTGCTTAGGATCCACCTGAATGCCCTGTGCCAATACTACGTTCCCTATGAAAGTGACTGAGTCCAACCAAAACTCGCATTTTGAAAACATAGTATATAACTAGCTATCTCTTATAGTCTGAAGTACGATCCGAAGATGCTCCTCATGCTCCTCTCGGCAACAGGAGTAAATCAAGATATCATCAATAAATATAATCAAAAAGAAATCCAAATAGGGCTTGAACACCTGGTTCATCAAATCCATAAATGATGCTGGGGCATTTGTCAGCCCAAATGACATCACTAGAAACTCATAATGCCCATATCGAGTCCGAAAAGCTGTCTTATGGACATCAGATGCCCTAAACCTCAACTGATGGTAGCAAGACCTCAAATCAATCTTTGGAAACACCTTGGCACAATAAAGCTGATCAAATAAGTCATCAATCCTCGGCAATGGATACTTTCTTAATGATGACTTTGTTGAACTGCCAGTAATCTATGCACATCCTCATCGATCCATCCTTCTTCTTCACAAACACCACAGGCACACCCTAGGGTGAGACATTAGGTCTAATAAAGCCCTTATCAAGCAAATCTTGTAACTGCTCCTTCAATTCTTTCAACTCTGGTGGGGCCATACGGTATGATGGAATAGAAATGGGCTGAATGCCTGAAGCCAAATTAATACAGAAGTCAATATCCCTATCGGGTGGCATCTCAGCTAGGTCTGTAGGAAATACATATGGATACTCACAAACAACTGATACTTAATCCATGGAAGGAACCTCTACACTAGAATTGCGGATATAAGCCAAATAAGCTAAATACCCCTTCTTGACCATATGCAAAGCCTTTACATAAGATATAACCCTGCTGGTAGAATGGCTAGGAGTCCCTCTCCAATCTAATCGAGGAAACCCCGGCAAGGCTAAGGTCGCCGTGTTGGCGAGAAAATCCAATATAGCATGATAAGGTGACTGCCAATCCATACCCAAAATGACATCAAAATCAATAATATCGAGAAATAAAAATCTACGCTAGTCGTAAGACCCCTAATAGTAACTACACATAAATAATAGACGCAATCGAAAACAATAAAATCATTAGGTGGCGACTCTTATCTTCTAATACCCATTTAAAAGAGCTGCCATATGTGAAGCCTGCTTTCACGAGAAATAGAGCACGACACAGATGAGCACTCAAAGAATCATGAGGCATAACCAGATATAAAGAAAAATAGGATGACACGTAGGAATAAGTAGAGCCCTGATCAAATAGAACTAAAGCATCTCTATGGAAAACTAGAACAATACTTGTGATGATAGCGTCAAATGACTCAGCCTTAGGCCTGGCTGGGAAAGCATAACATCGGGGCTGGGCCCCACCACTCTGAACCATATCCTTAGGACAACTTCTAGCTAGTTGGCCTCCATCTCAAGCTATTTGACCTCCACCTCTAACGGCCTGACCTCTACCTCTGGCTGCCTGACCCCTGCCTCTAGCTGGCCGAGGGGGTGGTGGTGCAACCGGTGTAGGAATAATTTCATGAGAACTCTGTTGTGGCATGCTGCCCAATAATATTCGATAGGTCCTCCTGATATGCCCAAAACTAAAAAAATTAAAAAATATATCCTGGTGTTGTAGCTGCTGAAACTAAGATTGACCCAAATGTGCTGGATAACCACTGTGATAACTCTGAATAGGAGGAGCACTGATAGGAGCTAGCGGTGCACTATAGGGTGGCTGCCCAGTAAGAGGCACATAAGGGCCACGACTCCGGAAAGGATAGTAGGTTGCTTTAAACACTGACTGAAATGGCCTGGGAGGATGGCCCCTACCAAAAGTACCCCTGACTCCATATAAGGCACCACTAAAACCACCGGAATAATGCGGCCTCTTATTAGACCCCTTCCCTCTCTCTTGTGAAAGAACATCCTCGATCCAACTGGCGATATTAGCAGCCATCTTAAAAAAAATCTCACCCCCAGTCTCCTTGGCCATCTGAAGCTTGATAGGTGAGCGAGTCCCTCAATAAACCTCCTAACTCTCTCTCTCTCTCTCTCTCTCTCTCTCTCTCTCTCTCTCTCTCTCTCTCTCTCGGTAGAAAGTAAAAGAATAACATGATGGGGTAGATCCACAAAACAGGTCTCATACTAAGTGACTGACATACTACCCTGTTAGAGACGCTCAAATTGCCAGCGGTAACTCTCAGTTAGTGTGATAGGAAGGAACTTCTCAAGATATAGCTGAGAGAACTGGTCCCAAGTAACAGAAGGTGACCCAAAAGGTCTAGTAGATACATAATCCTACCACCATGTCTTGGCGGAACCTGTCATCTGAAACATAACAAAATCAACCCTATTTGTCTCAACTATACCCATGTTCTGCAACACCTCATAGAAGCAATCAAGATAATCTTGTGGGTCCTCAAAAGGTACACCACAAAAGTGATCTGGGAAGATCTTGGTAAATTTGTCCAATCTCAATAAGCCCTCAAAAGATATGCCATGGCCATCACCGTCTTGTGCTGCAACAACTGGCTGAACTACCTTAACTGGCGGGGCTGCTGGAGTCTGATACTAGGGAGCCATCTGCTCCGAAGTGTGAGTAGCGGGAGTCTGTGCTCCTCCCCCAGCCTGAGATATGGCCGGTTCCATAGGAAATTTACCGGCCTGGGCTGCACTCTCCATAAGGACCGCCAAACGGACTAGAGCACCCTGAAGCACTAGGGCGGCAATGAACCCCTCCAGGACCTGAGTTAGTCCAACAGGTCCAGTTTGAGCTAGAACCTCATCATCAAAATTTACTTGAGACTTCACTACTAGTGCTGGTGCTCGATATCTAGGCTGAGCTCTGCCTCTACCTTAGACTCTAGCGCGACCTCGTCCTCTGGCGCGACCTCGGCCTCTGGAGCGACCTCAGCCTCGACCTCTACCCCTCGTAGGAGCTACTGCTAGGTGCTCCAGCTACTATCCAACTAAAGATGCAGTGCGTGTTCTCGCCATCTTCGAGAGATCAAGAATAGAAAATTTCAATCATTAGTGGTAGAATAAAGACATAAAAGGTAATACGGAACAAAATAAGACAATCAACTGAAAATAATAGCTACAGTCTCAAGAAATAAGCCGGTGGCGATCAAGGAAATAGAAACACATAGGTTGTTGCGGTGCACAACCTGATCCAACCGTACAACACAAAATCCTCCCTTATTTCACTGTAACAACATCAACAACTATAAATAATATATATATATATATATATATATATATATATATATATATATATATATATATATATATATATATATATATATACACACACACACACACATATATATATATATATGTGTGTGTGTGTGTGTGTGTGTGTGTGTGTGTGTGTGTGTGTGTGATCCCACCGTATCAGTACAAATTCACCCTTATTACACTATATCAATCCACCCTTATTTCGGCTATTGCGGCATGCAACCCGATCCCATCATATCAGTACCAAACACTCAATGTGCACAATCAAATCAATATTTCAAATCACGAGAACCTTTACGATCAATAAATACTAAACTGAACCAAAAAGGAAACCTTGTATAATACGGTAATTCTTATAGGTAATACTACACAGTAAGTCAAGTATGGTAAATTGAAATTAGAAGGTGCAAGTAAGTCAGTTAAGGAAAGTAGCAGCGAATCATCAAAATATGAAAGGATCTAACATTATTAACAGAAGGAAACATGGATTAACAGGTAGCAATTAATCATGGAAGGCATTTAGAGCATATAATATTTAAGACAAGGAATGAGAAAATGAAGAAAAAATGGAAAATCAGGGGAGACAAGTAATTCGGCGGCGTATAAACACTCGTCACCTCGCATATATGCCGCAACACATAAAATTCACATAGCACATATCTAAAGGAATCAATTAAAATGCATAAACTTAGAATTTCCAATCTTTCCCCAAAAAAGTCAAAAATCAACCTCGGACCCACTTAACCCAAGGTTCGGACCAAAATCCATTTACACATTCACCACCGAGGCCGATTATGTAATTAGTTTCAAAATCTGACCTCAATTTGAGGTCCAAATTCCAATTATACATAAAAAAACTCAATTCTTCCTAAATACCTAGTTTTCGACCATGGAAGAACAAAGATTAGGGCTAGGAATTAATGGGTGATGTTAGAAATGGAAGAAAATGGGTTAAAGTGTACAAACCTATAAATTGATGTTGAGTTTTCTCTTCACATTCGCTCCTAGGCCGAGCTCCAATGGAAGGGTTATGAAAAATGGGAGAAATCCCATTTTTGAAATATTTTAAGATCGTGGCATCAGGACTTCTTCGCATTCGCGAAAGGCCTGTCGCTTTCGGGATATGCAGCAGCACAAGTGCCTTTCGCGTTCGGGAGTCCTTCTTCATGTTCGTGAAGGTTTTTCCTCTTGGTCTTCGTGTACACAAGCTAGTGCTTGCGTTCATGTAGAAGAACGATGATCCCCCCTTCCGAGGTCCATAAACTACGTGTTCACGAGAAGCTGGTCGCGTTCGTGAAGGGTAAGTCCCCCATTGCTCTGCGTTCGTGACCCAGCCATCATATTCGCGATGAATAAAATCCACCCAGCCTAGTTCATTCTTCGCGTTCACGTGAGTACCTTCGCGAATGCAAAGAAGGGAACACCAAAAACCAGTAGAAGTGGAAAACCAACAATTTTCTAAGTATAAACCATCCGTAGCCTATCCGAAATTTACCCGAGCCCTCGGGGCTCCAAACCAATTATGCACACAAGTCCAAAAACCCCATACAAACTCGCTCGCGCTATCAAAACACCAAAATAACACCTAGAGCTACGAATCGTACTCCAAATCAAATGATAACAACACCTTCAATCGGCCAAATAAATAAATACCCAATACAGGGAAATATCATTACCCTATATAGTAGTGCTTGGAACTACCAAATATAATGGCCTTAATAATGATTAATCCTAAAATCAGAAAAAAGTATCCTCCAATTCTTATGTTTTATGAATTACTGCAAATGCCCTTCAAGCTGCTTCTTCTTAAGCAAATCCAAAATCACTAGCCTCAAGTGTTCATGTGTCGGGGGATCAAACCATACGAAATACTTACACCCAGTTTTCTTATCTTTCTGTAGATCCATAAACAATTTGAAATGAAGCTTATAAAATCTTGTAATAATGAATATAACAATCTAAGCTTACCTCGTAATTTTTATAGTCGTAGAATCGACGACCAGGGTTGTCTGTGCTCCATGAAATTACTAGTTCAACTGCATCTCCACATCTACAAAATGGACCCGAATTCTCCATTCAATATGAACCCTAATACGATAATTGACAGAAGAATTTATCTTACCTTACGAATTTTACTTTAACTGAACAAATATAACGAGCTTGAAAATATAGATGTGGAGGGTGAAGATGGTAGTTGGGTTTTTCTGAAATTGGTTCCTTTTAATATTAAGAAGATGAAAATGGTTGCTTTTAATAAGAAGAAGATGAAGAAGTGGGCGTTAGGGTTAGGAAAATGGGCCCTATTCCAGTAATCAGCCGTTGTAATTTGTTTGGTGAAGCAGAAAATAACTTTTCACATGCTGTAGTGGTCATGTTTCATACGTCCGAGTGGCTAGTCAAAAGTAGTGTTTAGTTGACACACATTTGAAAAGTTTGGCATGTAAGTTTGACACACATTTGGGTGCAAGGTGGATGGGTAAATTATATATTTGACAAAATCCAAATCCTCTTACGTCATGGTCACTTTAAAGACAGATGGTGTAATAATTTCTAAAGAGGCTTGACACCAATTATTTGTACTATTCATTTTATTCAAATTTGTTTGACTTCGTTTTAATAGATCCTTTATACCTCTGGGAGTCTATTACGTACATACTTAGTTTGTTAAATTTATTGGTTTTAATGATGACAAAAGAGTAATGCTAATCTCATAACAATCTATGCAGGAAAGCAGTACAAGAAAAGAGTTTGAAAGAAGAACTCCAAGGAAGATCAGATTAAAGAAAAGGGAAAAGAAATCAATAGAGAAATGGAAGGAAGATCTGAGATCAAAGGGAAATCAATGGAGTATCAATCAAGACAACTCAACACCCATTTGTTTAGCAATTAGAAGACTGGACACCTGGAAGGAAAGATCCAAAAATCAACTCGCAAATTAACAAGGCAGCTTGCCAACAATTCAACTTGGAGGATCGGAAGAATCTAATAAGCACATTAGGAAGAATATTGTGTTCCAGATATATACCTTTTATGAATCAAGTCCTCACATGTTGACTGTATTCAGAAACATCCCTTGGGTCAATTATTTAGAAAAATATATGCCTCAAAAGGGAATAAGCAAATTGTATACTATCGAAATCAGGCTTATTTATCGCATGATAGATCGGGACTGAAATGTGATAGGTTGAAGATTGACCCCGGGTTCCATCGAACCAAGGTACAAAGTTAGAACATATATCTTCAAAATCATTAAGCCCGTGACTATGAAACTGATCCCGACTCCGAATAAGCTCGAGGAAATATTATTGGGCCAAATAACGGAAGGCCAAAATATCCACAACTGGTATCACGCGGGAATCTCGACACGTATCAATGAGAGACCGATTAATTTGCAAATCATGAGATTACTTACCTTTTATAGAGTTGTATCTAAAGTAGGACTCACCTACTATATAAAGTGAGTCTGATTATTTGAAAGGACATTGTAACACGCATCTCAAAGTATTATAATATTATTTTCTTCTGGAAGCCACTGTTCTTCTGTATTTGACATCATTTGGATCATATTCAATTCAAGTGAGACTTATGTTTCAAGGTTATAACTGTTCAAGTCACACGGTTTGAATTTACTTTATTATTGTTTGTTTTATTTGTCATTCAATTTATCGCTTTGTGTCAGATTAATCCATTTATCCTTAAAACCACTTATAAATTCAATTGTTATCCAATTTTAAGGGTAAACAGTTTGGCGCCCATCGTGGAGCTAAGGATAATATTGGTTATTTGATATGAATTTTCATAACACACATTATTTTACACTTGTTCTTTGAAGTGTCTCTGATTTCAGGCTTCAACTCAAAATGTCAAACTCACAGTTCGCACCTATGCCTGATGACGATGAGTCTGGTTACCATGGTAAAAACAATAACCTAGCACCCGGTAATGAGGTACCACCCCTTGATCCCGTCAGAATTCCAATTGCGGACTCGTTGAATGCTAATTCTCATGTGTCTATCGACACAAACCTCTCTACTATCCCCGAGAATAGCATCCGTGGTGGATCCCGATCGACAGCAAAGAATATTCAAAATAATGGAGGAAATGGAAAAAACTCATTCAATTTCTCATAGCTAACATAGATTGTTTTGCTTGGTCCCATCATGACATAACAGGGATCCCACCGGAGATTACCACTTACAAGCTGAGCCTAGACCTGAAATTACAACCAGTCAAGCAGAAAAAGCGACCACAGTCTGAGATCAAACATGCTTTCATCAAGGACGATGTAACTGAACTCCTTAACATAGGGTCTATTCGGGAAGTCAAATACCCGGAATGGTTATCAAGTAGTAGTAGTCCCTAAAAAAGGGAACAAACTGAGAATGTATGTGGATTATAAATATTTAAATAAGGCATGTTCCAATGACTCTTTCCCTTTTCCTAACATCGATCGCATGATCGATGCCACGGTCGGCCACAAGATCCTGAGTTTTCTCGATGCCTACTCCGGGTATAACCAAATACGATTGAACTCGGATGATTAGGAAAAGACCTCATTCATCACTAAGTACGGCATATACTGCTATAACCTGAAGCCATTTGGATTAAAAACACCGGTGCCACTTACCAACACCTGGTAAATCAGATGTTACATGAACAAATAGCGAAATCCATGGAAATTTACATTGACAATATGTTGGTTAAGTCCCTGCGAGCCATTTAGTTTCAAATTTTGGTAGATTTCGTGCCCGAATTTATGCTAGCCCTAATACGCGAGGTCGAACGAGAGTTA
The DNA here is from genome assembly GCF_000715075.1 of Nicotiana tabacum. NCBI lineage: Eukaryota > Viridiplantae > Streptophyta > Magnoliopsida > Solanales > Solanaceae > Nicotiana > Nicotiana tabacum. The sequence goes on along the minus strand of NC_134087.1, from coordinate 109,035,325 downwards.
TTGGTAAACTCAGGGACGTCCTCAAGAATCTGGACCCTCTTCACGGATGGTGCCTCGAACGCGAAAGCGTCCAGACTCGGCATCATATTGAAGCCACTAGCATGCAATGTATTTATACAATCTATTAGGACTGTAGAATTGACTAACAACGAGGCCGAATATGAGACCATGACTACAGGTCTCTAACTAGCCAAAAGCTTGGGGGCGGAGGTTATCGAAGCTAAGTACGACTCCCTCATCGTGGTGAACCAAGTTAATGGAACGTCTGAAGTAAGAGAAGAATGAATGCAAAGGTACCTAGATAAGTTGCAGGTAACATTATATCAGTTTAAATAGTGGAATTTGCAACACGTACCTCGAGATCAAAATAATGAGGCCGATGCATCGTGAACTTAGGATCGTCGGTCGAAGATGACGATCTCAACTTGGGGGCAGTTGTACAGCTCATGAGATCAGTAGTAAAAGAAGGTCGCGCCGAAATAAACTCTACAAACTTGACTTGGGATTGGAGAAACAAATATGTAGAATATTTGAAGACTAGTAAATTGCCCTCTAATCCAAAGGAATCGAGGACCCTATGTCCAAAGGAAGCCCAATTCAGCTTGTTCAAAGATGGAACCTTGTTCAGAAGAATGTTCAATGGCCCACTAGCAATATTCCTAGGACCAGGAGATAAAGAGTATGATCTGAGGGAAGTCACGAGCGCACCTGTGGAAATCATTTAGGCGCTAAATCATTGGTTCAAAAGGTAATCAGAACCGACTATTATTGGATCGGCATGGATAAAGACACGAAGGAGTTCATACGAAATGTGACGAATGCCAAAGACATTACCCGATGATTCACCAACCGAGGGAGTTGCTGCATTCGGTCTTGTCACCGTGGCCATTCATGAAGTGAGGAATGGACATCATTGGCCCTCTTCCAAGGGCACACGGTAAGGCTCAATTTATATTATTTATGACTGACTATTTTTCTAAGTGAGTTGAAGCACAGGCGTACGGAAAGGTCAAGGAGTGGGAAGTCATCATCTTCATTGGGACCATATCATATGTCGATTCAGAATGCCATCCAAAATCGTATGTGACAACGGGAAGCAGTTTATCGATCAAAAAGTGATCAGGTTTTTCGAGGATCATAAGATCAAAAGGATCTTGTAAACACCTTATCACCATAGTAGAAATGGACAAGCCGAATCAACCAACAAAACCATACTCCAAAACCTCAAGAAAAGGTTAACCGATGCCAAAGGAAAATGGAAGTAAATTCTACCTGAAGTCCTATGGGCATATTGTACGACCTCGAAGTCCAGTACTGGGGCCACCCCATTCATGCTAGTTTACGACATCGAAGCTTTAATATCGGTCGAAGTCAGTGAACCAAGTGTCAGATTCCAATATGAAACAAAGAAATCAAATGACAAGGCCATGAGTACAAGCTTGGAGCTATTAGACGAAAGAAGAGAAGTCGCCCTTGTCTGGTTCGCCACTCAAAAATAGAAAATTTAGAGGTATTCCAATCGAAGGGCCAACCTTCGACACTTCAACATCGAGGAATTGGTTCTAAGGAAGGTCACACTAAACACCCAAAAATCGAATGAAGAGAAATTGGACCGAACTGGTGCTTTCTTCATCAGCATACCCTCTGACTTCACTGAGGGTTAGCCAGACTCTACCCAACATCAACAACTGGATGCAGGCAACTACATTAAAGCTATCTATCATATCCAACACAGTGGCAGTTCAGTCAGTTCCGGCACAGCCTCAAGTGCCTGCTAATGAACCACTAAATGAGCTTCTGGACAACCAGAAGAAGCTCCTGGAAAACCATAAGGTAATCATGGCCACTTTAGAAGCATAAGAAAAAGCAATAACGAACTTGAGCAAGCAAGCAAAGATAATGAAGAAGACTCGGGCTTCAAAGTAGTCAGTAAAGCTACTGAGGAAGGAGGTGGAAAAGATTAGATCAGCTGGAGACATCCTATTGGACATACTATTAGAGGACCTAGTTCCAGCATCCAGCAGCTCAGGCACCATAGTAGGAGGCTGATAGAGAGCCTATGAGGAGAGGGGTAATCCCAGACTGATGACTTGGAGATTGAGCTGGAGGACCCCGAGGAGGTGCCTCAGGCCAGCCACAAAACCCAGAGGGAGCTGACTCCACTGATGTGCAGACCACATAGGAAGGAAACATAAGGAGTTTTATTTACTCTCGAACCCCTATTCGATCTTATTTTTGCTTTTATCATTGAGAACAATGCTAGTTTTTATTTGTTGGGGGGGGGGGGGGGGTGGTCCTATTTTGATTTAATGACTGGAATGTAATTATGATATTTATTTTTCTTTGTCGTTAATTTCACTTTTGGTATGTATATAACTTTACCATTTATTTTTCACTTTTTGTTATTTTTCAATTTCGATATGTATATAAAGTTACCTTTCCATGTATATATTCAGTCCCCTTTTGTGTATATTCATCTCAATCCCCTATTGTACATATTTAGTTTACTTTCCGTATTTTACTTTATAACTTCTTTTGCAATTTTCCTTAATAGCATATCTTCTTATTTTAATTTAGTAGTTTCTTTTTCAATTTGTAGCTTCTTACTTTTACAAGTTTTCGTGATCAATAAGTCTTTGGTTTTCTTAATGCCACGGTTCATTAAAAAGGTGGAATTTGTGTGAACTGGGTAGCTCTTCCCGATGATGGATGACATGACAACCTTCTTAAGGGTTTGAGTCCGTTTTATTTATGTTTTTGTGTGAATAGTAGTAATGAATAAAAATGCCTCACGCAAAGCTTCACTTGGGCCTAGCATATTTACCTTTGACCTTATGATTAGAAATAAAGTACCAAATTCTTGAAATTGCCGGGAAAGGATCATACAAGCTGTTGTGCCCCCTTATTTCCTTTTTTGACGGGGAAGTCCGGATTTCGACATTCATGGGGGAAAAACTCGTTTCCATTTGAGAATTGGGTATTCGGAGAGTCGCTACCTAATAGATTATGGTGTGTTAGGGCACCTAAAGCAATTAACTCATGAGCTAGTTTGCATCACCAGAGATTAGGGTAAGGGCTCGAAATAACCTGAAGGGAAAGGTGTTAGGCACCCCTTGTGGTCTACAATGGTAGGTTTCGACCGAACTTAAACTATGTGAATTAGTCATTTTACAAGTACATAATTTCAACACATATTTGTAGATAAAGGCATGTTTTCACACATGTATGATTCAGGTAATGGAAGCAAAGGAGAGGTTCGAACAACTTGCATATGTAAAGAAAAGGAAGTTCATTTAAACACAAAGGAATTGGGAAAGAGGGGTCCTAGGTTGGTTAGCCTACAGGATCATACCCATGCAATGCCCGGTAATCACTCCTCAATGAGGGGCTACACGTGACATTAGGGCGCAGTCATCATATCCTTACTACCCAATCCCCTTCCCTTGGTCATAGCCTAAAGCATTCTAGCAACCTTAAAAGATATCCTATACGTGCACTACCCGTCCCTTCCATGTGGTCTTGAGGTATTTAGGACCTCTAATTTGGATAGTTCTAGACTATCCTAGGGTACTTAAAGGAGAAAATTCTAGGTGTTGATAACCAATTTTCCCCTCATATTTTTTAAATATACATATATACTTCCAAAATAGTGCATATGCATCATAACTTATTGGTAAGACATATACAAGCATTTTTCATAATTTTCTATAATTTAATGGAGTTTTAAATCAATTTATTCCTATATTTTACTATATAAATATTCGTTATTTGCATAAAAAATTACTCTCTTTATCATTTAATTTCATCGTTTACACCCGGATTAGGTTTTAAATACTTTTAACATATTTATCATAAATACATTTGCATTTTTAAAGGATAGAATTGCACATTTGCAATAATAGTCCATATATACTTATAATTGTCATATTCATGCAAAAAATAAATTTTATTTTTTACAGTGTTAAATAATTGTTGTTAACCACTTATTTATGCACAAATAATATTTTTACTATTTTATTTGTCATTTTACAAATTATTTTATTAATTAAAATGAGTATTTAAAATCTGGCCCCATTTTTATTTAATTTCGGACCTAAAGCTACCCAAACCAACCCAATACTAGCCCAATTTTTAACCCCTAAAACCAGCCCAGAAACACTAGGCCCAATACCCATCTGCCCCAACCCAGTACCTAGCCAAATCCTGGCCATTGATTGTTTTAATCAACGGTTCAGGTTTTCCCCTTCCTAAATTAAACGTAGTGACCCACCCCACCAAAACCCTCTCATTTCCCTCACCTCCCCGCCGTCACCTAATCCTCTCATCTCTCAAATACTCTCAAGTCTAAACCATAATCGGTCCTCGCCGTCACTCATCTATGGACACCCATGATGCTTTCTCACCACCCCAGGCCTCTAATGGTTTCCCATGTACTGGTACCACTATCTCCAGGGTCCTTAAGGGATCAAGGTTAGTCTACTTGCATCTATGGCCCTTTCTCGCCTGTCTCAGGCTACTCCAGTTTGATTCCGAGTAAGATCTCCCTATATCGCCTTAGATCTATGGGTTTCTAAGTTTTCCTCTTCACCTCTATGTCTTTTTTTTACGAAAACCCTAAATTCTTCCTTCTAAACTTCCAAGGTCTGTACAGGCCTGAGATGTTTGGACCTATTTCATATGATATTTTCACAAAAAACCTTCTGATTTTTACAAGGACCTTCTGAATTTCGAATGGTTTTCCATTTTCCTAAACTAGGGTTTCCCGAAAATTTCTTTTCTAAAAATGTTTGATAGTTTTGAGTGTTTGATCTTCTGCTTCTTTTGTGTCTTGACTGGTTTCATAAGGTTTGCTCTAACCTTAACTCGTTTATATTAAAAGCCTAATTTTCGACATTTTCGTTTGGTTTTTGAGTTACTTGTGTGTTGACTTTGTCCTTGCTTTAGTTCTTGTGATTTTTCTTTAGCCTAATTCGATATCTCGTGATTTTTATCCCAATGTTCCTTTACTAAGGATTTTGCTTTGACTTTTCCACTGATTATATGGGTCGATATTCATTTTTTTGCCTATTCATGGTAAAAATATATTTTCACCCTTAAATTAGTGTTAATTCGGATTCTCGATTTATCAATTTGTTTCTTGACTATTCCTTTCTTGCCTTATTTGAAATTGTCTACGATACTTGATGACTCTTTTCATGATTCCTTTCCTTAATTAAACCCTTGACTCTCTATTTTGAAGTTCTTTGTTTAATTTGAACTCCTTTCCATAATAAGATCTCTGATTCTTACTTGTTTACTTGGTCTGATTGAACCTGTTGCTCTATTTAGTCCCTGTCATTACCATTGGTTGATTTTTCCTTAATTAAGGAAGAAAACTATGCTAAATCTTCGTGTAATTGATTATGAAATCCTTGATTACTAATTGTTGATTGCTATACCTTATTTGCTTAAATCTTGATTACTATATAAACTCCCTCTTATTTTAACTTCTAGACAAGAACAATAGTTCAAAACTACAACTTTTACACTCTAAAAAGGCTCTTTCTGCTCTCCTTGCTACTTATGATCTCTGTTGTTCTAGCCGGCTTCAAGCTAAGGCTAGAAATTACACAATGCCTTTCTCACATCTTGTGTTTTTCATTCTTTAACTATGTATGATTCTGATTAATTTAAGAATCAAAACCTATGTGTTTACTTATTGCTTTAGCCCATATGGCTTGAGTCCATTCTTGCCTCTGTTTACTTCTTACTCAGAATGCCTAGTACTGCCTATTCAAACTTGTGATTAGCATGTTTTCACTTTACTTGTTTGTTTGCTATCCTGTTTAACATGTCTACATATGTAACTAGCCTGTTTGACTGACTACTGTTTATCTAGCATTCCTAATATCTGCTTTTATGTAATTAGCATGCCTCTACTTGTTAATATTTGCCTAGCATGCTTATCTAATTCTTTGCCTGTTCTGCCTCACTCCTGCTAAGTTAGTTGCTCTCCCTAGAATGGCTCCAACATGTTTCTGCTATGATCTTTGCTGCATGACCTGCATTCTACCTACTAGTTCTATAGAACCCCCTCAAAACTCTATGTATTTTGTTGTTTGTGTGCTCCATTAAGGTGTACTCTCTATGTTCCCAATCCTTCTTTCCTTGTGCGAAGGCTGCTTGCCAAAGTACTCCATAAAACTGTTTGTTCTATAACTCATGTTCTGACTGCAAATTGTTTCTTTACACTTTCCTCAAACTGTTTTATCACTAAGGTTTTTTCAGAAATTCTTTTCAATCCTAAGACCTTTATTTTAAACTCTGTGCACTTTCACTTGCTCTTAGAATACGAGGTCCTGCCCCTCCGGTATGTGTACTGCTTAGAGACCCTTGAGATCCTTTTGAACTCTGGCATATAAGGGCTGGCACTTTCACACTGCACAATAATCAGTTGATATTTGAGAAAGGTCTAGGTGTGAGCACTGCCCAGGATCCTTGAAGTCCTTAGTGAACTCTGACACGCCTAGACATGAAATTGGCTATGGAATTATTGGGCATTTGAGACTACTGGAGGCTTGGAAATCATTTTGGGCCTACTTCAGGCTCCCTGTAGCTTAATTTCTCTTCTATTTATGTAATTCATTCAATTCTTGGTCTGTAGTAATTAATTGTAAACAAATAGTGGGGTGATTAGTGAAAAGAGAGGGTAGTTGTATATTGTGGGTAAAATTGGGTAGATACCATGCATATAGGGTCCATGTTGATTCAAATGTGTTTGTTAGATAACATGCCTATAGGATCTGCTTTGGTTTAAATAAGTTCTGTTTGCGTTACCTCCACACAATTAGAAGTCATGCCAATAGGATCTAAATAAGCTTTTAATAATTAGGTACCATGCCATAGGAGTTAAAATCAACTTTAATAGAAATCATGCCTATAGGGGTTTCACTTTGGTCAAATGAATTCCGCTTGTTTCACATTATGTTTGATTAGAAATCATGCCTATAGGACTTAAAACCAGTTTGGTTAGAAAATTAGTTTAATTAATGTTTATTCTGAATCGGTTTAGTTAATTAATTTGTCCGCTCCTTTAATAAATTTTTAATGCTGCCTCAATTAATATTACTAGAGAACATGCCTATAGGATCTAAACTGCCGTTAAAAACAAAAACAAACAATGTTTGCTGTTTCATTGCATTCTTAATCAATAATAGATATCATACTCCTAGGATATCACTATTACGCACCTAGGCAAGCCTAGAGGGCGATTAAGAGTCCTGCAAATGTAAAATGTGTTATATTATCTGTGACATCTCATAATCAACAGGTCTAAAAATCAGTTGGCAAGCTGAACAGGTCTTTGACACTTTGGTCCAAATTCAGTACTGCATATTCTCTGCTCGCCTAGATGTCATGCTCTAAGTTTTTCTCTTAAATACCTGAAACTATTATTTGAGACGTGCACTTACTTGTTCTGTTTGCGGAGGTAAATGTGAGCTTTTAATTGTTCCCTCTTTAAATGCAGTCCTAACTCTTTTGAATGACGCCTAGATTTTCTCCTTTAAGTACTTTAGGATGGTCTAGAACTACCTAAATTATGGGTACTAAATACCTCCAGGGCCACAAGGAATGGACGGGTAGTGCACGCGTAGGGTTCTTTAAAGGTTGCTAGAACGCTTTAGGCTATGACCAATGAGAGGGAATTAGGGTAGACATGAGATATGATGACTACCCGTTAATGTCACGTGTAGCCCCTTTATTGAGGAGTGATTACCAGGCATTGTGTGGGTATGATCCCATACACTAACCAACCTAGGACCCCTCTTTCCCAACTCCTGTTGTTTTAAATAAATTTGCTTTTCTTTATAAATGTGCAACTTGTTTAAGCCTTTTCCCTTGTTTCATTACTTGAATCATATATGTGCTTAGAATGTCAAAACATGCCTTTACTTGCAAGTACATGTTAAAACTATTTATTTGTTAAAATGACTAATTCACATAGTTTAAGTTCGGCCAGGACCCACCGTTGTGGATTGCGAGGGGTGCCTAACACCTTCCCCTCAAGGTTATCTCGTGCCCTTACCCTAAATCTCTGGTAATGCAAACTAGTCCATGAGTTAATTGCTCAAGGTGCCCTAACCCACCATAATCCGTTAGGTGGCAACTCTTCGAATACCCAATTCCCAAAAGGAAACAAGTTATTTCGCCCATAAATGTCGAAACCCGGACTTCCCTGTCAAAAAAGGAAAAAAGGGGGCACGACAGCATGGCAACTCTGCTAGGGAGATTTTTATGCTCTTACCACAACGAACTTATCTTTTGTGAATTTGTCCAAGCATGCTCTATCCCACGTACCCTTCCCTTTATTTGAATTTAATTGTCTATTTTCAAGCATTTAAGATTATTTTATTCCTAAAACTGACTTTTCTCTTTGTTTTCTTTTCTGTAACTGCCTTTCAATTATTTAAATACCGTATTTATCATTTTCCTACGTGCAAATACTTGACAACATGTTATTTATTGTTGCATAAATCATGCTCAACATCATATTCCACTCGTGCGTAATTAATCCTATAGCAGCGCTTGATGAGTGTTTGCACTCTTCCTATATATCACCCTTTAAATTCGGAAAGGCGTATTTGCGGGAAAACTAGTCGATCAGTGGTGCGTTCGACGGTTCTGTGCCTTTCCCTCTCAAATTGTCAGCTTGAGGGTCCCAGTCTAGACCTCTATAGCAGCCTTACTCTGAAAAATTGTACATGCATCATGGTCAAACCTAGCCGGGTTAATACGTTGTCCACATAATAACCCTTTAAGACAAGCCTTGTCCAAAAGTCCATCAGGTTTTACATAATTCCCAACGGGCGTAACCACGATTATGTGCATTAATTTTGAGAAATAAGTGCCAATATGCTAATCATTACTGTATAAATAAACAAACCTAGGAGGGGAAATGGCCTAACTCTCTTTGTTTTGCAGAAAATGAGGCACGAGGCCCCAAATTTAGTATGTCTATCACACCCTCACTTTTTCTAGATTGGTGAAGGGATATTCCTTCATGTGACCAAAACCATGTGAAACGAGTCCTAGGAAACTTGCCTTCTCTAATGGATCTTCAGCTCAACAAAATGCTGATCGAAGCTGCAACTATGTTTTGGGATAAGGAAAGGGTTGTGTTCCGTTTTGGGAACATAGAAATGACACCCCTTCTAGAAGAGATAGGAGGATTTGTCGGGTTACCTTGGGATAGTCCTAATCTGTTGGCATCTGAAAATCGCATTGCTAGGGGATTTCTAAAAATGGTGGGGTTGAAGAAGAATGACAACTTGAAATGCCTAAAGGAATCTTATATACCTTTTGTGTTCCTCTATGAAAGATACGGTCACAGCAGTTCCTACCGTATTTTTGATGATGAGTTCTCAATCACTTATTTAGGTTGGATTCATTGTAGGGTCTTCGTGTTTAATATGTTTTTCTTGGGCATACTGGTATTCCCAATCCAAGGGGATAGGATCCATACTAGGTTAGCCATGGTGACCAAAACTCTGATGGACGAGATCTAGGGAGAGACATACACTATCATCCCTATGATCATTGCAAACATGTACCAGGCTTTGGCACGATGTTAGAAGGGGTTCAGGTTCTTCGAGGGTTTCAACTTGCTGCTACAAGTTTGGTTCTTGGAATATCTCCAAAAGGGACAATACCATTAAGATTTCTGTGACGGACGTGGAATGATCACATAGCCTTCCATCATCCTAAAAGAATGAACTACATTCTAGACATGTTTGCTCAACTAAAGGACGTTGTAGGATGGGTACAACTTTTCGAAAATTTCACTGAGGATCAAGTCCAGTAGATGTTCAAGTGGTTCCCTACCGATTAATTCATCATCAAATCCAGGGATTTTACGCACTTGGTGTTGATCGGGTTGAGGGGCATATACCCTTACGCTCCTCTCAAGGTTATGAGACAAGCAGGAAGGAGACAGATCATACCACAGGTTACCAAAATGTGTCACTCCAAAGTCAATTTCCAAGGTGATTCCATCTCGTATAAGAATGAAGCGTAGCACATGTGGACCTTAAAGATTATTCTGGAGAAACAAACTATTGAGCTAGGCCGATATCACGCGGGGCACTCACACCTTTACCCTTCATGGTTACAAGACAACATAACTGGGGTCGTTGAGCCAAAGGCTACGCTAGTAAATAGGGTCAAAGACGAGGTTACTGAAGCTGAGGTGAAGTACTACAAGCTACAGACAAGAGTTCGAGAGTCTGAATCCGGACATATGGCACTGCACAAGGCTGATATGGAGATGATTAACAATTGAAAAGAAAGAGCTGTTAAATCCAGCGAGAGGTTGGAATACCTGGAGTACAGTTTAATGGAGTTGGAAGGGATAATGAGAAAAAGGGCCACTGACTGCCAGAACACTGAAGGAAACGAAGGAGGGCATCTTGCAAGGGCATTCCTGCTGCTGAACCTGTGCGAGCTGGAATAGTTGATCGACAAGATCATTCAGTCTAAAGAGGGTCCTTCTGGGACCAAGTAGATTAGATTTACTTGCTTTCCTTTTAAATGTAATAAGGCCAAGAGCCATTAGTGACATTAACTTACTTAGTTTTGTTTTGGTTCGTTTACTTTTACTTTAATGAAATGAGGCAATTATTGACACTAAATTTCTCCAACTATATTTATCGCTAGGCCTACCTCGGGCACAATGAGGCTCCAAAATTAGGACACAAATTCACATTCCCACAATATGTGTTTAAATATTGCAAATATTTCAGAATCCTTACTGACTTGTTTACTTTTTCATTTTTCTTCATTTCTTATTTCCACCCCCTAAGGTTGGTTCGCTCATGCTGGCATCATCAACATATCATACTAGATCTAGAAGCCCTATACCTCCTCCTCTTCTATGTAATACAAAAGGTAAAGGAAAAGAAAAAATGGACGATTTACATGGTATTCAAAAGGTGAATGTTGAGAATGCAGAAGCTTCAGATGGTCGGAGTAACCCCGGACTAAATGCCCTAGTCTTGAGGTTGGAGCAAAAGATATTAGAACTATAGGGAGAACTTGAGCAGGTCTGCAACTTGGCAAACTTGTCATTCACCCTGAATGTCCCTGACATCAACCAACAAAGCACAACGAACCCAAAACCTCCCCAAAACACACCAAACCAACATCCGTATAACCCTCATGCACCGCATCAATACACAACCCCACCCCAAAATCTCAATCCCCTACTAATACCAACTCCTCCACAACATCACCATCAACCAATTTATTACACACCAACCACCACTTATCATACTCCCCAGAATGCCCCACAACCCATTCCTGACCCTCAAAACTCTACCAATGACCACCATTACATCTAGTCACGTGGTAATCACTAGAACAACCCCATATACGTGGAAACGTGCCTCACTCTATCCACCAATCTCCTATACCCCAGAATCATCCGAGAAGGACCTGCTCATTAAAAACATGGCTGAAGAACTCAAGAAGCTGACAAGTAGAGTTCAGGGTGTCGAAGACGGCAAGGGAATAAAAGGTTTGAACTATGAAGACCTATGCATACAGCCAGATGTAGAACTGCCAGAGGGATACAAACCTCCCAAGTTCAGAATGTTTGACGGTACAAGTAATCCCAGGGTTCATTCAAGGACCTACTGTGACAAGCTTGTTGGGGTCCGGAAAGATGAAAAGATCCGGATGAAACTCTTTATGAGGAGTCTTATTGGAGATGCTGTGTCCTGGTACATCAGCCAAGATCCTAAGAAATGGTCTAATTGGATGGGTATGGTGTCGAATTTCATGGACCGGTTCAGGTTCAATACAGAGAATGCACTAGATGTTTTTTCTATATTCAGAATCTTAAGAAGCAACCCACCAAAACTTTCCGCTAGTATGCTACTCGTTGGAGGTCGGAAGCGGCCAAGGTCATGCCATTTTTGGACGAGGAACAAATGAACAAGTTCTTTATCAGAGCACATGATCCGCAGTATTATGAAAAATTGATGGTTATTGAAAACCATAAATTCTCTGATATCATCAAGCTTGCAAAATAATTGAGGAAGGCATCAAAAGCAGGAATGTAACCAATTTTGGGGCATTAAAATCAGGCAGCATATCAAAGAAGAGAGATGTTGGGGAAGTAATGGTGGCTCAGGGCCCAAAATCACTACTTACATATCAAACACCTCCACCTACATACTAAGTATCACCACCCATATACCAAGCACCACCACCCATATATCAATCCTCATCTCCCAAATATTCCCAACCAGCCACTGCCTATCATACCTATAATTCCCAACCATCCCATTTCCAATCACCTCCAACTCGCCAAAAGTTTCCAAGACCATGACCAAACTTTGACCCTAAGCCACCTAGACAGTACATTGCTATTGCTGAACCCATTGACCAGCTATATGAAAGGTTAAAAGTCGCTGGTTATGTCACCCCTATTCCTACTGTGGCATTAGAGAACCCATCCCAATGGGTTAACCCAAACAAAACAAGTGCATACCATTTCGGTATGAAAGGGCACACCATTGACGAATGCCAAACATTGAAAGATAAGATCCAGATGCTGATTGACAACAAGGTCATACAGGCAAAGGAAGCCACACCTAGTGTCCGCAATAACCCCCTCCCTGATCATAGGGGTGGTGGGATACATGTGATAGAAACGAATGAAGAGTGGGATCCTGAGAGGTCAATCGGGCTTATTCGGGAACGTGATGACTTTAAACGTGCAGTCACATTCACTCCCATTGTAGTACAGACTCAGGCACCGATTGAAGTTGAAATAACTGCATCAGTTCCGTTTGAGGTAGAGGTAGCTTTGTCTGTAGCCACCCTATTCCATTTAAAGTGGAAGTGGACACACCTTTCACGATAATAGTATCAACCACACCTCCTTTCGACTAAAAAGTAATATCTTGGGATTATGTTGCCGAGGCTAGGCAAAAAGGGAATTCGGAAATGAAGGAATACAATGCTGCACAAGGAATGACCAAGACCGGGAGAATCTATACACCTGAACACTTGGGAGGACCAAGTAAGGATGTTGCTACCAAGCAGCCTGTCATCGAAACAAGACCAGATGACCTTTGGAGGAAAGTGCAAGCAAGGGAATATTCTATCATCGATCATTTGAACAAAACCCCAGCTTAGATATCCATACTGTCACTGTTGCAAAATTCAGAGGCACATAAGAATGCCTTGATGAAGGTGTTGAGTGAAGCCTACATGCCCAACTACATCACCTGCGGAGAGATGGCTAATATGGTAGGGTAGGTGCAGGAAAGTCATAAAATTATCTTCCACGAAGATGAGTTGCCGCCTGAAGGGTTAAATCACACATTTCATATCACAATGCAATTCGAAGATAAGTTCATTGCCAGGGTCTTGGTTGATAGAGGTTCCAGCCACAAAATTTGTCCGTTGATACTCTGAAAAGACTGGGCAAAGGTTTCCATGAATTACGGGCAGGGAGCATGAATGTGAAAACTTTTTACGGGTCCCAAAGGGCCACGATTGGAGAAATTAATATTTGTCCTCAAATGGGGCCAACTTGGTTCGACGTCGAGTTTCAGGTGCTCGACATACCGACCTTATACAATCTTCTGTTGGGCCAACCATAGATCCATGCTGCTGGAGCTGTGGCATCCACACTATATCAAGCCGTGAAATTTGAATGGAACCATCAGGAGGTGATCATTCACAGAGATGGGAGTAACCCTATTTACACCAGTCAAACCATCCCAGTTATTGGAAATAGAAGAAAGTTAGGAGAGGAAACCTACCATCATATGCCGTCGAAAAAGACAAATGGTGGAGGCATACTGGCATGGTCTGGGTATGAACCCGACAAGGGGCTTGGGAAGAATCTCCAGGGTATTACTAAGCCGATAGAACTGTAGCGTCACAGTACTACCTTCGGGCTCGGATATCAGTATACATGGAAAGAGTATAATGATTGGTTGCCTCCTTAGTATGGACCTTATTACCCTCTCGAGCAAACAGTGCCACATTTGGATCTGGCTTTTCACCAAACCGACACAATATGGGGAACTGCAGAAGAGGAAGCATAGTTGGGCTGAGGAATATGTTCTTGGAGGATGAGAACATAGACTGCAGTGCAATAGTTGAGGAGGAGGAGGTAGGCCTCACTATTCAGACTGTGGAGAAGAGAGTTGTTCTCAGGAACTGGACCGCCGAGTCGTTGGGTAGCTTGGGAGATTTCATTCCTATAGCTATTCTAGGCATTTAAGATTTTCCATAATTTGTTTTTAAGATTCACTTGTTTTAAAATAAATTCTCGATTCATAGGGTCGTGCTCGTTTGGATGTTTTAAGCATTAATCAAATGCATTGCTCTTTATTATTTATTGTTATCTTTGATATTTTTCTTTCTACATCGTTATTGTTACTTTTCCTAATGAACCGGTGACTGTGACATATAATGAGGCAATGCAACATGAGAATAGTGATTTGGATGAAGAAGATGAGACTAGCATCAGCATTCATTTATCGCCGACAGAGAAAGAGGAGTACATCCATTTTCTAATGGAATATGAGGAAATTTTTGCATAGTTATATGATGACATGACTGGTTTGAGCACGTCCATAGTGGCTCACAAGTTGCCTACTAACCCCATGTGCCTGCCGGTGAAGCAGAAACTTAGAAAATTCAAACCATATATGAGCCTGAAAATCAAGGAGGAAGTTACTATGCAAATCAAAGCAAAAGTTCTCAGGGTTGTTGAATACCCAACCTAGTTAGCTAATATTGTGCTAGTACTGAAGAAAGATGGGAAAGTCAGAGTATATGTTGATTATCGGGATTTAAACAGAGGAAGCCCCAATGATAATTTCCCACTGCCAAACATACACATCCTGATCGATAATTGCACCAAGCATGAACTCTAATCTTTTTTAGATTGCTTCGCGGGATATTACCAGATCTGGATGGACAAAGAAAATGTAGAGAAAACAACCTTTATTACACCATGGGGGGGAGGGGTTATTCTACTATAAGATGATGCCATTTGGTCTAAAGAATGTTGGGGTTACCTACATGAGGTCCATGATAACCATCTTCCATGATATGATACACAAATGAATAGAGGTGTATGTGGACGATGTCATTATCAAATTCAAGAGGGTCACGGATCACATAGCAGATTTGAGAAAGTTCTTTTATAGGTTAAGGAGGTACAATCTGAAGTTGAACCCCACAAAGTGTGCATTCGGGGTTCCCGCATGAAAGGTATTGGGATTCATCATCAGCCGTCGAGGGCATCGAGTTAGATCCGTCTAAAGTCAAGGCTATTCAGGAGTTACCACCACCTAGGAGAAAAAAGGACGTACTCAGCTTCCTAGGACGTCTCAACTATATTAGTTGCTTCATAGCACAGTCCACAGTCATATGTGAACCCATCTTCAAGAAGCTGAGGAAAGATGCTGAGACAAGCTGGACCGAGGATTGTCAAAAAGCTTTTGACAAAATCAAGGAGTACCTGTCCACACCACCAGTTCTGGTCCCGCCAAAACAAGGACGGCCTTTGCTACTCTATCTATCTATATTGAATGGAGCCTTCGGATATGTTCTGGGACAACATGACGAGACAGGAAGAAAGGAGCAAGTCATATATTACTTGAGTAAGAAGTTCACGCCTTACGAAGCACGGTACTCTCTGCTAGAGCGCACTTGCTATGCTTTGATCTAGACAGCCCAGAGGTTGAGGAATTACTTATGTGCCTATACCACATACCTCATATCCAGGATAGACCCTTTGAAGTACATATTTCAGAAACCCATGCCAACCAGGAAGTTAGCCAAATGGCAGATACTGTTAAGTGAGTTCGATATCGTCTACATAAATCAAAAGGCAGTCAAAGGACAAGCATTGGCAGATCATCTTCCTAAAAATATGGTGGGAGGAGAATACGAGCCCTTGAAAACATATTTTCCTGATGAATAGGTGTCATTCGTAGGAGAGGACAATACCGAAGCATACGACGGTTGGAGGATGTTTTTGACGAGCTGCAAATTTCAAAAGAGTAGGCATTGGAGCATTTTTGGTATCAAAAATGGGTCAACACTATCCGGTATCTGCTAAACTCAGATTCCCCTGCACCAACAATATGGTAGAATATGAAGCCTGCATACTAGGACTCTGTTTACCATGAAAATTGTAATAATAATTAAATTTTTAAATAGGACTCTAAAAATACGTGATCTATTTTTATGCTAGTTGTTAGAGCAGTAGGAGCTAGGCGTACCAAGATAAGAGATGAAATGCGAACTAAAATGGGGTAGTAATCAAACCGAGGAGCTAGCCGCCTGAGCCTCGGGCTAACCGGCGAAAGGCTTCGAGGTCGAAGCTTGGGCTCGAGTTCGAGCTATCAGGGGCAGTCGGGAAGGGAATAAAAGTTAGAATTTAATTAAAGGAGGCCCTTTTATGGCCAATATCAAGTAATAAATGAAGAACAAGTATGAAAGCAATAAATTAGAGGTAGCCTCGACCGAGTAAGTTAGAGAAAATATATAGCAAGAGAGAGTTGTTATTGACTTTGAGTGAAATAGTTGAAGCAACTTGCTTACAGAGTGCCAATGATCCCCCTTTTATACAAGGGGGAATCCAAACTTAGTACAAGATATGTTAAATGATAAAGGAGGCGAGATGGGACAACTAACTAGCTTGATGATGTGGGCGTAGACCGGTGTTAGATGGCCCTGGTAGACTAGACCGGCTCCAAATGCATTCTTCGGAAGACTCATATGCTCGTCGAGGTCTCGTCCAACATTATCCCCGGGCCGGGTGTCAATAGATCTTGAGAGAAATATCCGGCTCGAGGTCTCGAGCCTCGGAGGCGATCTCCTGAAGTGCTTTACCAATGAGAAATCGGTCCCCCTGATTTTGCTGTACACAGATAGTCTCTGCGTTTCGTAGAGAGAAGCGACAAGAAATTATTTTAACATCCCACTCTATGGGCTCCCATAATAACATCATGCTGATGACGTAATCCTTTATGAGTGCCAAAACGTTTCACCGTTTTGATTTTTTAGTGCCATTTCGACGTGCAGTTATTTCTTGTTCTCTGAGGCCATAATGTTGTCGCTGATTCGGCTCCCATAAATGCATTGAATTCGCCTGTCATTACATTTTTCAAGGGCGATAATGGCATCGTCGGTTAGTTTTCCCTTCTCTTCTAGAAATGGGGCTCGTTGTGACCAGTTTTTTATCCAAGCATCCTGTGATATCTATCTTTTCCTCCTTTCTTTCTATCTTTATTCTTTGCTGTCTCACTATGTTTAAGGCACATGGCCTCAAGATTTTATGGCGACGTCAAGCGTCTACGGCCTGTCTCCTGGATCTTCTCTGGTCGGGCGAAGCCGTGCTGCCTTGATGTTATTGTAGTAGTAGTTGTTGTTGTTGTTGTTATTGTTTTCTTCGCTAGCTCGGGGCGATGAAACAGAGGACCATTTTCCTTCGACCCGAAAAAGTCTTTGGATTATACATCGCCGCTCAAGAAGAGGCTCGGATTAGACACCGCTGCTTACCCTCCTTCCTCGGCTTGGCTCATTACACCCCCTTTGGATTCCTTGGGGTATGGCGGCGCTTTATACTAACCCTCGCTTCCCAAGTCGAGGCAACGTCTCAAGAAATGGATTTATATCGATAAAACTGGCGGAGTTCATACTAGCCAGATTTTTCACCCAGCCACTTCTTGTCTCCTTTCGGCTTCTTCTTCGTCACTTTCCTCTTCTATGTCTTCCCTTTTGAAGATGCCATTCTTAGAGGGTCAATATGAGACTCCTAAGGGGATTGGGCTTGGAATATATTGTCTCTGAGGTCGCGCGCCTGAGGAGATAATGCTGAAGATGCCATTATTGAGGATGCGCTTTTGGGAATAGGCTAGATTCTTAGGCTTTTGTGGTATGTACACCCTTCTGCTTCTTTGTTCCTATGTAAGGATCCCCTTGCGGGCTTTTGTAATCATATGTAAGGACCCCTCGAGTGCCGTTGTAAGCAAACGTTTATGAATACAAAGATATTTTCTTGACTCCTGCCTTTGATACTTGCCGTATTTCTTTATGTTTGCGGAGACTCTAAATGCATGATCCTTTTTGTTGTTGGTAATACTGAACCCAGATGTGAGTATTCCTTCGGGCCTTCAGTTGATGAAAACGGCTTCGTGCAGGGTCTTTTGTGATTCCTAGGATTGAACCGGGAATAGAACTGATAACATCGGGCCGCCAGGACCCTAACTCCACGCAAAAAATGAGAATAATGATTTGAGCCTTAGAGTCGTGACTTACCAGTTGAGTTCCGTAATAACCTTTGAGAAGGAATTTGTTCGGGGACCCGTTGACGGTGTCTACTTTTGATCTCTTGAAAGCAGTCTCCGAGCAAAGACTTGCTTGCACTCGGATCACCCGGAAGCGCGTTTTAGCGTGAATAGCCTTATGGTGCTGTAGATAGATTCTGAAGGAGGGCTTGTCCGACCTTAGACGGCACCCGGAGCTAGGTCTGTTCGGGTAAAGTTCAAAAATGTTTATTTCTTCAGAGCCTGGTTCCCTTTGATGGAGGTCCTCGAAATCGGATGCCACCCTTGTGTTGGCGAAGATGTCGTCGGCTCCCTGGAGCGCAGCCTTACCTCGACGGAGGTCCTCGAGGATGGGTACTACCTCGGGACTAGAGACAAAGTCATCCGTTAGTGTTCCCGATCGGTTTTGAGGTATGTGAGTTGTCGCTGCCTTTCCCATATATAATATGAGGTTGTTTCCGCCTTCTCAGGGGTTACCCCATTTTAAGCAGTTTCCATTTTCTTTCCGCGCCATGCTTTTAGTATTCCAGCATTAGCATGCATGTACATCTTTTTGCCTTTTAGTTCTTCAACTTTGTGACCACTATGGCAGCTATGTTGGGGTTTATCCAATAGGGGGGGATAGCTCTGCCCCCGATCTTCGAGATCACCGGGGTCTGCTGACTTCATAGTGTTGATTGATTACACCATTCGTTCCTATTGTTGAGGACAATAAAGACCAGGTATGGACAAGTCGCTTCGCCCGGGTGATGACTGTTGGAATTATACTTTAGGAGCCCTTATTACGTATTGGATAATAAAGTTATACTCTTAGATGATGCACCCCGTGCTTTACCAGTTTTACCTATGGCGAGAGCGGATTTAGTGGTTGTGTCTTCCTTCCTTCTTATGTAGTGGTTCTATGGGCGTTGGGTGACGTCCTTGACCTGCCAGGCTCAGTTCGAGGATTTGGTGGCCCACTTGTCCTTTGAGGAGCACGAGTAGAGAGCTTTGTCCCGGGATAGATGAGAAGAAAATTATTATAGTGAGCGTTGCACTGTTCCTTTCTTGCTATCATCTTATACTTCTTACTGAGTTTTCTACTGTAGTCCTCCGAAAAGCTTGAGTCCGGACTGCTTTGTTGTTGAGCTAGGCTCTGGAGGGCTCTGGATGAGGGTATGTCGCTTAGTCTCCTTTGCAAGGAGAAGGAAGTTGAGTTGATGCACTGGCGATATGAGGCGTACCAAAGCTTGAATTAAGAGAGCTACTTGATGGGGTAGGTAATTTCTCAACCCGGGCGGGTATGTGTTTCGCTTCTTAACCTTTTGGGTTAATTTTTTGCCTATCTCATTTGCAGAAAAAGACGGAGGCTCTGGAATGCCCTAGAGGTGAAGAAGACCGAGACAGAGATGATTGTGGCGAGCCAAGAGCTCAGATGCAGGCTTAAGCTTCAGAGGAGAAGAGTGCCTTGGCTAATGTTCCTGCTATCGAAGCCCAACTCCGCTTGGCTTGTGACAACACTTTAGTTCAAGTGGATATGATCATGAAGATCGAGTCCAAACTTTCGAAGGTTAGGGTTGAGATCATTAATACTCAGGCTGAAGCAGCATTGAGCCGGACTAAGGCTAACCAGGAAATGGCGATTCATTTGAAGGATGCCACTATGTCTGAGCCAAGTTGAAGAGGGCCCTTGATTGCGAAGAGAGGATTGAGGAATATGTTTTTTGTAGGTCCCGATGAAGGTTACTTGAAGTGATCGGCGACAGGGGTTTTGTTCTTCCGGAAGAGTCGTCTCGAGCAAAGGCGAACAAGTGTAATGCTCGATCACTTCTGCCTGATGTTGAGGAGAGTGAAGACGAGGCTGACAGGTTGTAGCCCTCGGGAACGGGGCATAGATTTTTCCACTTCGCATGCGATACCTTTTAGTTTGTAGATGGGGAATGTACTTTTTCATATTTTGTAAATAACAAAGAACTCGAGGTTTTGTTTCTTCCGTAGCCCTTTCTGCTTTGCAGGCAGACCAGTTTCAGAGTTGGTAAGAATCCTTAGATTTGTAATATAGCCCTGGGGCTCATAATGCAGGCCCGGAGGCTCTTACATGCTCGGTTGATGCGGCCTTTAGTGCAAGCTGGCGTTAGAGCTCTTATGCTTTGCTCAACTATTTCGTGTTTAGTCTCCAAGTTAGGTTTTGACTCGAGCCTACTCGACTCTCAAACTTTTGTGTCTGCATGGGCAGGCGACAATGTCTCTTATGCTTTGGCCTTAGGGATTTGCACTTTAACTATTTTGGTTTCAGTCTTGAGTTGGGTTACGACTCAAACTCAATTAACCCTCAAGTTATTTTTTTGCTGGCGACAGTGGCTCTTACATCTTGGGTCGAAGCGGCCTTTTAGGTATGTGGCCCTCAAGCTCGTGAAGCTGGCGATGATGGCTCTTACGCTATGCCCTTAGGCATGTATAGTTAACTATTTTGGATTCGGTCTCCGAATCGGGTTACGACTCGAGCTCATTTCAATCCTCAAGTTTTCAAATTTTAAGCTGGCGACGGTGGCTCTTACGCTTTTGGTCATTGCGACCTTTTAGTGTGTGGCACTGAGGCTTATTTGGCTGGTGACAATGGCTCTTACGTTTTTTCCCTTGGGCATATATAGGCTTTATTTACCTCTCATTAAGGACTTTTTGAAATGATTTTGGTTTACCCGTCATCGGTTTCTTGAAGAACCTCGATTTCAAGTCGTTAGCAGCGATGTTCGAGCACCTCGGGAGGTTTAGCTTATAGGCTGAGTAGCTCGAAGCCTTGTGCTGACATGGTCGAAGCATGTTTTCCTGTCGAGGGTAACCTATTTTAACTAGTTCTTTTCGAAGTAGATTCGAAGTAATGGCCTGTAATTTTGTAGCGACGATCGGGCATCCCCGAGTCGCGTTAATTTGGCTGGTACAACCGTATTGACCGTAGTCATTTGTGTTTGGCCGGAGCCATTTTTGATCCCGAGTGTGGTAGTTTAGGCATCTACATCGAGGGTATGCCCTTTCGGGAGTCCTACAAATGCGACATATAGCCTAAACTTCGGGATCGAGTTTTATGCCTATAGTAAGGTCTTACAAATTTTTCATGCCTGCTGAGGTTTTACAGTTTTGTCACACCTGTTGAGGTCTTACAGTTATTTCATGCCGTTGAGGTCTTATAGTTTTGTCATGCCGTTGAGGTTGTACCATTTTTTCATGCCATTGAGGTCTTACAGATTTTGTTGCTATGTGAAATGCATCTTGCTAGGCCTAGTTTGCCCGCTCGGGGTCTTACAGCCTCGGGGTTTTTAGTGAATGCCGATTGGTGACAGTCTCCGAGTCGTCAAGTTTTCTTAGGCTCGAAGGCCGTTACTCGTGAGTTCGGAGTTGCCTCATTGAGGGCTTATGAGTATGGAGTTCCGACCCTTGGGGCCGTGCGTTTCTCATTCGATTTTTTGACGTCGGTACCCGAGTACTCGAGATACCTTTGATGTTGGAGATGCTTAGCGATTTTCGCGTTGCCTTACTTGAAGGCTTTATGATTTTGGAGTTTCAACCAGGAGGTCGTCTAAGTGTTGAATTGCCGATGCCAGTCCCCAAGTGTTCGGGACATTTCTAGCGAAGGAATTGTTGCCTTATCTTGCGAAGGCATCTTGACAAAAGAGATTCTTTGATTATTCGGTACAATAGTACATGTATTCGCCGATGGGAGCCTGACTATATGAACATGGTTCGTTTGACCATTTGGCCCGGTACATTACTTTTCTACAGGGACCCATTTGGCATTTCATGACTTTTCCGAGCGGGTGGCTTCTCAGGGGAAATGCTCCCCAGCGCTCAAATTGACTGCAAAAGAAGTTTTAAGCATTTTTTGAC
The DNA here is from genome assembly GCF_000715075.1 of Nicotiana tabacum. NCBI lineage: Eukaryota > Viridiplantae > Streptophyta > Magnoliopsida > Solanales > Solanaceae > Nicotiana > Nicotiana tabacum. The sequence goes on along the minus strand of NC_134087.1, from coordinate 109,013,123 downwards.
TTTCACTTAGGTAGCACACAGACGTTGCCTCGTTAAAAACGTTGCCAGTAAAACCCTTCTTTTTGGGATAAAAACTCGGTCGAAGGAAAAGAGTGCAACGGGTGCTTTTAAAACCTTAAGGTCTTCGAGCAGGGTCAGCATTCTGGGACGGCTCCGATCGAGTGCCTGCATAAGGGTTAGTTATAAATTTGAAATAAAAGGGAGATGGTTATACTTTGAAGTGAGATATGTCGGTGACGCCTCGAGGATTGATACACTACCATCGCGAGGGCTGATTTATTTAAATTGCTCAAGGTGAGGACGCGGTATGGTCCTTTACTTTGTTTCGTCAAGTTTGATCAAGGGTGAGGCCCGATCTCTCTTTGTTTTATTCGAGGGCGGAGGTACGAGCGTTGGTGCCACATCGTGTATTGCGAACATTTCCCTTGCCACATGATGTTCCCCGTAGACGGTTTTAATTCTGTCCTTCATTGGGAATTTTATAATCTGGTGAAGGGTGGATGGTACCGCTCTCATGAAGTGTATCCACGGTTGTTCGAATAAGGCATCATACCTCATGTCTCCTTCGATGACAAGGAATTTGGCATCTTAGGTCATGCCGACCACAGTGACCGGAAGGATGATGTCTCCTTTAATTGTTTCACTTGCCATGTTGAATCCATTGAGGACTCGAGTGGCGGGCACAATTTGGTTGAGCAACCTGAGCTGCTCTATCACCCTTGATCTGACAATATTGTCTGAGCTACCTAGATCCACGAGTACACATTTTATTTGAAAAAAATTTACAAGGAAGGAGATTACCAGTGCGTCATTGGGAGGTTGAGACAAGGCCTTGGTGTCTTCTTCATTGAATGTGAGGGCGTCCTCGGGAATATATCCTCGGGTCCACTTTTCTATGGTGATGGATATTTTTGTTCTTCTCATTACGGGTTCTTGCGGGACACCGGCGCCCCCATGATCATGTGGATAACATGTTGAGGCTCATTTGCCTCGGTCTTCTTGGTTGCCTCCCTTTCTCGGAACTGATTTTTGGCTCGATCACTAAGGAATTCCTGGAGATGCCCTTTGTTAAGCAGTCGAACTACCTCTTCTCATAGTTGATGACAATCCTCGGTCCTGTGGACATGCGTGTTGTGAAATTCGCATACTAAGTTGTAATTCTTTTGCGAAGGATCTAACCGTATAGGCTTGGGCCACCTGGCATCTCTGATTTTACTAACGGCGAACAGGATGTCCGATACATCGATGTTGAAGTTGTAATCTGACAAGTGGGGCGCACCCGCTGGCACTACGTTTTGATCGAACCTGGCTCTATTGATGAGCCCTCGAGGATCCTTTCCTCGAACAACTCTCCGATCATTGCGAGATAGGTTGCGCCTTGGGGCGTTCCTCCTATCTTCGAGGTACGGCTGATACCTTTCTTTGTTTGGTTTTGGTTCCTTTGCCTGGAGCCTGCTCGGGTATACTGAGCCTGAAGGGGCTCCCAACTAGTCATCATTGGCCCTGATCTTTGACTGTACCGGTTGCGGATGTCTGACCAGGTCATAGCTGGGTACTCAATCAGGTTCTGTTTCACCTATTTTGAATCAACCGAGCTTCGTTCGTTCAGACCTTGAGTGAAGTCCTGCACTGCCCAGTCATCGGAGGTTGGTGGTAGCTCCAGCCGTTCCATTTGAAAGGGATACACGAATTCCCATAGAATCTCGTTCTCCCTTTGCTTGATTTTGAAAATGTCGGACTTCCTCGTCGCTACTTTGATGGCACCGACATGTGCCTTTACGAAGTAGTCTGCTAGCATGGAGAATGAATCTACGGAGTTAGGATCCAAGTTGTGATACCATATCATGGCCCCCTTCGAGAGTGTTTCCCTCAATTTTTTTCAACAATACGGACTCGATCTCGTCATTCTTTATATCGTTACCTTTTACCGCATAGGTGTAGGTAGTAACGTATTCATTAGGGTCTGTGGCCCCGTTGTACTTAGGGAGTTCTGGCATTCTGAACTTTTTTGGAATGGGTTTTATAGCCGCTTCTTCGGGGAACGATCTTTGTATGAACTTCTTCGAATAAACATCCTTGAGGACTGGGGTTGCACCCGGGATCTGATCGACCCTAGAGTTTTAGGTATCGGCCTTCTTGTCGTTAGTTGCTATCATTTTCTCGCCCGATTCAATCTTTTTGGTGAGATCCTCAAGCATTTTTACTATGGCAGGGTCGGCTATTGATCCGTTATTGCTCGATCTCTCGGGTACCTGCTGGGCTAGCTGTTTCTGGTACTGCTGTGTTGGGAGTCTTGGGGTGGCTTTGCAACTGAGCGATAGCCTACTGTTGTGCGTGCAACATTTCTAAAATAACATGAAAACTAACTTCCTGTTCTTCCCGAGTTGGGGTCTTATGGGATTCCTGTTGGTCGCCATGTCGTATGCTTCTGTCAGTGTGTGAGGTTTCGTCCACCTGCTGCGCATCTTGCGAATCCGCGTCCGCTGGAATAGGTCTAGGTGCATTATCGGGGTTCTGTGGTGGCACGCCAACAACTGGAACAACCACACAATTTTCTCCGTGGTTTTCGAGGTTGTCCTTCTCGACTCTATTTACTGAGCCAAACATTTTGACCTGAAATCGAAGATCTTGGACAAGAAAAAGTGTGAAAGATAACTTGCGTTGTGTAACGAAACCAGCAAGAAAATAATCACTATTAATTTTAGCTCCACGGTGGATGCCAAACTGTTTACTATGAAAATGGTAATAATAATTACATTTTTAAATGGGACTCTAAAATTATGTAATCTATTTTTATGCTAGTTATTAGAGAAGTAGGTGCTAGGAGTATGAAGATAAGAGATGAAATGCGAGCTAAAACGAGGTAGTAATCAAACCGAGGAGCTAACCGCCTGAGCCTCGGGCTAACCGGCGAAAGGTTTCGAGTTCGATGCTTGGGCTCGAGTTTGTGCTATCAGGGGCACCGGGGAAGGGAATAACAGTTAGAATATAATAAAATGAGGCCATTTATGGCCAATATCAAGCAATAAATGAAGAACAAGTATGAAAGCAATAAATGAAGAGGTAGCCTCGAGCGAGTAAGTTAGAGAGAGAGAGAGAGAGAGAGAGAGAGAGAGAGAGAGAGAGAGAGTTGTTATTGACTTTGTGTGAAATAGTTGGAGAAACTTGCTTACAGAGTGCCAATGATCCCCTTTTTATAAGAGGGGGAATCCAAACTTAGTAAAAGATACGTTAAATGATAAAGGAGGCGGGATGGGACAGCTAACAAGTTTCATGATATGAACGTAGACTGGCGTTAGACTGCCCGGTAGACTAGACCGGGCTTGGATTCATTCTTCGGAAGCCTCCTATGCTCGTTGGGGTCTCGACCAACATTATCCCAAGCCGGGTGTCGACAGATCTTAAGGGAAGTATTCGGCTCTAGGTCTCGAGCCTTCGGGGTGATCTCTTGAAGTACTCTACCAACGAGAAATCGGTACCACTGATTTCGTCGTACACAGACTCAACATGGCAGTCGATATGAAATTCAGGAGTTGTTGTTAATCGGTGATTCAGATTCGCTTTTGCACCAGGTACAAGGAGAATGGGCCGCCAAGAATTCCAAGATGTTGCCATATCTACACCACGTGCAGGAATTGAGAAAGAGGTTCACGAAGATAGAGTTCCGACATGTGCCTAGAATTCAGAATGCGTTTGCCGATGAATTGGCCACTTTGTCATCTATGATACAACATCCAGATAAGAACTTCATTGATCCTATCCCGGTGAGGATTCATAATTAGCCAGCATATTGTGCCCATGTCGCAGAAGAAATAGATGGAAAACCTTGGTTCCATGATATCAAGGAGTATTTGGCGAAAGGAGAATATCCGGAGCATGCAAGCCACACTTAGAAACGCACACTCCGGAGATTGTCCAATCACTTTTTCCACAGCGGAGGAAATTTGTATAGGAAAACTCCTAATTTGGGACTGCTAAGATGTGTCGACGCAAAAGAGGCTTCTAAGCTACTTGAGGAGATACATGCTGGGACCTGTGGCCCACATATGAATGGTAGTGTCATATCCAAGAAGATACTCAGGGCCGGTTACTTTTGGATGACGATGCAGATAGATTGCATCCAGTATGTTCGCAAATGCTACCAATGCCAAGTGCACGCTAATATGATAAAAGTGTCGTCAAATGAGCTCAATGCAACAAGCTCATCTTGTCCATTCGCCGCCTGGGGAATGGATGTCATTGGTCCGATTGAGACCACTTCTTAAAACGAGCATAAGTTTATTCTAGTAGCCATTGATTACTTCACGAAATGGGTAGAGGCTACATCTTACAAAGATGTAACCAAGAAAGTCATCGCAAACTTTGTCAAAGATCGTATTGTTTGCCGATTTAGAGTTCCCGAGTCTATTGTCACTGATAATTCCGCCAATCTCAATAGTGATCTGATGAAAGCCATGTGTGAAACTTTTAAAATCAAGCACAAGAATTCCATAGCCTATAGACCTCAGATGAATGGAGTTGTAGAAGACGCCAACAAAAATATCAAGAAGATTCTAAGGAAGACGGTAGAAAACCACAAACAATGGCACGAAAAGCTTCCTTTTCCTCTGTTGGGATACCGCACTAAAGTGCGCACATCAACCGGAGCAACTGCCAACATGCTGGTTTATGGTACCGAGGTTGTCATCGCAGCCGAGGCAGAGATTCCTTCTTTAAGAGTTATACAAGAAGCTAAACTCGATGCAGAATGGATAAGGAGCCACTATGAATAATTGGCCCTCATAGATGGAAAAAGATAAACGCAGTATGTCACGGTCAGCTTTACCGGAATAGAATGTCTAGAGCTTTCAACAAAAGGGTCAGACCAAGGTAATTTGCACTGGGACAGTTAGTGCTGAGGAAGATCTTCGCATACCAAGATGAAGCCAAAGGGAAATTCTCTCCCAACTGGCAAGGTCCTTACATGTTTCACAAGGTGCTGATAGGAGGAGCACTCATACTTGTAGAAATGGATGGAGAAATTTGGCCAAAACCAATCAATTCAGACGCAGTCAAAAGATACTATGCTTAGACTATTTACATTTCTGCATCTGATGTAATTGAACTACTCTTGACCTGATTCCTATTTAAGAGGGGATACATAGGTATCCTTATGGGTTTGGTCATATCATAATAACATTTCCACTTCCCCCAAAATCAGAAACTGGGCAGAATTTTGAGGAGGACTCTCAAAATTCCGGAGCAAGTCCAGCCAACGCCAACATATATCAGACGGTTAAAAATTGGTTAAGAAACTGGGGCAGAATTTGGAGAGGGATTCTTAAAATTCCGAGGAAGGATTAAGGAAGCGGCAGTGTCTCTGAAATATGTTACAGTCGCTAGTTCATCTAAAAATACTTGATATTTCACCATGTTTTCTAAAATAACTCTATTTTTATCAATAATTGCATATTTTTTGAAAACTCTATTTCTGTAACAGCCAGGTGTTACGCAGGGAAACTCAAAAAGGCCTTCAAAATGGACAAAGCAAGGCTAGCAGACAGAAGCACGAACCAACCTCCCCCTCACAAAAGTCACAATTTGTCTTTGAACGTAGGCACATTTGATGTAGCGATAACATTCACAACCATGTATACACAAAGCAAAATCACTATCAAACAGGACATCGGACACCGAATATATCTCCAGCTAAGAAACATACTACTCTTATTTGCTACTCACTCTTTGCATGGGACTAAGCCCCGTCTCGCATATTTGCATGAGGCTAATCTGTGCCTCCCTATTTGCATGAGGCTAATCCTTGCCTCCTACTTGAACGAGGCTAAGTCCTACCTCCATATTTTCAAGAGGCTAATCCCTGCCTCCATAATCGCGTGAGGCTAATCCCTGCCTCCATATTTGCATAAGGATAATCCCAGCCTCCATTTCTGCATGAGGCTAATCCTTCCCTACCTGTTTGCATGAGGCTAATTCCTCCCTCTATATTTGCATGAGGCTAATTCCTCCCTCTATATTTGCATGAGGCTAATCCCTGCCTCCATATTCGCATTAGGCTAATCCCCGCCTTCATATTTGCATAAGGCTAATCCCTGCCTCCATATCTGCATGAGGCTAATCCCTGCCTCCATATTTGCATGAGGCTAATCCCTGCCTCCCTGTATGCATGAGGCTAATCCTTTCCTCTATATCTGCATGAGGCTAATCCCTGCCTCCATATTTGCATGAGGCTAAACTTTGCCTCCATATTTACATGAGGCTAATCCTTGCCTCCATATTCACATGAGGCTAATCCCCGACTCCATATTTGTATGAGGCTAATCCTTGCCTCCATATTTGCATGAGACTAATCCCTGCTCTATATTTGCATGAGGCTAATTCCTACCTCCATATCTGCATGAGGCTAAACCGTGCCTCCATATTTACATAAGGCTAATCCCTGCCTCCATATTTGCATGAGGCTAATCCTTGCCTCCATACCTACATGAGGCTAATCCTTGCCTCCATACCTGCATGAGGCTAATCCCTACCTCCATACCTACATGAGGCTAATCTCTTCCTCCACATTTGCATGGGACTAAGCGTTGTCCCTCCTTACATAAACATTGCTCTATTCTAGTACTATTTGTTTGCTTTTGAATTAGGCTAAGATCTGCCCTTCATTTCACAAGACTAAGCCTTGTCTTGGTAACACCATATTACTGCATCTCATGGGCTGAAATATCGCCAATCTATCCAAAGGCGACATAGTCTAAAATGCATCATTCTCATAGCCATAAGACACCATATCATGGCCAGAAGATCAATCAAATTTGCATATCATTATTCAAAGGCGTCATGGTTCGGAGGAACCATCTTCATGGCTCGAGAACATCATTGCATGGCATACGAATCCCTCATTGAACAACTCATGGCCTTGGACATCATGGTCTGAGGGCGTCATCATTAATCCGTCCAAAGACAACTTTCATGGTCCAAAGAGAATCTGCATCATATTTAAATTTTCGCACAAATACATGTCTGTAGCATCTCTTTATCTGCGGGTGACCAGCAAGCAACCACTATCCTAGCAGGAGCGACCTTTCTTCAGTTCCTTCAAATTACCCCAAACCTAACCGTTCACCATAATCGCTCTTGCATCTCGTGTCCGTTCTCGCAATGACTTCATCGGTATATTCTGTCCATGAATCCAAAATTACACGTGGCCTGATTCCTTTAAAACCAGAGATATGTAGGCAGCTCAAAGACCAGAGTCCGGCCTTTATCTTTCAACACATCCCATTCGGTCAAAATTGGCCATCATTTCTTTACCCAAAAACTCTTTTCATCCTTCTCGGATAAAGAGGAGCAGCTGTAGATATCCAATTTTTCCCTCATATTTTTTAAGTATACATATATACTTCCAAAATAGTGCATATGCATCATCACTTGGTTTTAAGACATATACAAGCATTTTCATAATTTTCTATAATTTAAATGAGTTTTAAATCAATTTATTCCTATATTTTACTATATAAATATTCTTTAATTGCATCGCAAATTATTCTCTTTATCATTTAATTTCATCATTTACACCTAGATTAGGTTTTAAATACTTTAACATATTTATTTTAAATACATTTGCATTTTTAAAGGCTAGAATTGCACATTTGCAATAATAGCCCATATATACTTACAATTGCCATATTCATGCAAAAAATAAATTATATATTTTACAGTGTTAAATAATTGTTGTTAACCATTTTTTATGCACAAATATTATTTTTACTATTTTATTTGTCATTTTATAAATTATTTTATTAATTAAAAATGGTTATTAATAATCTGGCCCCATTTTTATTTTATTTCGGACCTAAAACTACCTAAACCAACCCAATACTAGCCCAATTTTTAACCCCTTAAACTAGGCCAAAAACCCTAGGCCCAATACCCATACGTCCTAACCTAATACCCGGCCAAATCCTGGCGATTGATCGTTTTGATCAAGGGTCCAGGTTTTCCCGTTCCTTAATTAAACCTAATGACCCCCTCCCCCAAACCCTCTCATTTCCCTCACCACCCCGCCGTCACCTAATCCTCTCATCTCTTAAATACTCTCAAGTCTAAACCATAATCGGACCTCGCCATCACTCATCTATGGCCACCCATAGTGGTTTCTCACCATCCCTAGGACTCTAATGGTTTCCCGTGTACTGGTACCACCATCTCCAGGGTCCTCAAGGGACCAGGGTTAGTTTACTTGCATCTATGGCCCTTTCTCGCCTGTCTTAGGCTACTCCGGTTTGATTCCGAGTAAGATCTTTCTATATCGCCTTAGATCTATGGGTTTCTAAGTTTGCTTCTTCACCTCTGTGTTGTTCTTTTCGAAAACCCTAAATTCTTCCTTCTAAACTTCCTAGATCTGTACAGACCTGAAATGTTTAAACCTATTTCAAATGATTTTTTTACAAAAAACCTTCTGATTTTTACAAGGACCTTCTGATTTTTGAATGGTTTTCCATTTTCCTAAACTAGGGTTTCCCAAAAATTTCTTTTCTAAAAATGTTGGATAGTTTTGAGTGTTTGATCTTCTGCTTCTTATGTGTCTTGACTGATTTCTAAGGTTTGCTCTAACCTTTACTCGTTTATACTAAAAGCCTAATTTTCGACATTTTTGTTTGCTTTCTGAATTACTTGTATGCTGACTTTGTCCTTGCTTTTGTTCTTGTGATTTTTTTTAGCCTAATTCAATATTTTGTGATTTTTATCCTAATGTGCCTTTACTAAGGTTTTTGGTTTGATTTTTTCACTGGTTATATGTGTCTATTTATTTTTTTTCCTATTCGTGGTAAACTTATATTTTCACGCTTAAATTAGTGTTAATTTGGATTCTCGATTTATCAATCTTTTTCCTGACTATTCCTTTCTTGCCTTATTTGAAATTGTCTGCGATACTTGCTGACTCTTTGGATGATTCTTTTCTGTAATTAAACCCTTGACTCTCTATTTTGAAGTTCTTTGTTTAATTTGTACTCCTTTCTTTAATAAGATCTCTGATTCTTACTTCTTTACTTGGTCTGATTGAACCTAGTGCTTTATTTAGTCCCTGTCATTACCGTTGGTTGATTTTTCCTTAATTAAGGGAGAAAACTATGTTGAATCTTCGTGTAATTGATTATGAAATTCCTTGATTACTGATTGTCGATTGCTTTACCTTATTTGCTTAACTGTTAATTACTATATAAACTTCCTCTTATTTTAACTTTTGGACACGGACAATAGTTTTAAACTACTACTTTTATACTCTAACAAAGGCTCTCTCTATTCTCCTTGCTACTTGTGATCTCTGTTGTTCTAGCCGGCTGCAAGCCAAGGCTGGAAATTGCAAAACACATTTCTCACATCTTGTGTTTTTCATTCTTTAACTAGGTATGCTTCTGATTAATTTTAAGAATCAAAACCTACGTGTTTACTTACTGCTTTAGCCCATATGGATTGAGTCCATTCTTGCCTCAGTTTACTGCTTACTCAGCATGCCTAATACTGCTTATTCAAACATGTGAATAGCATGTGTTCACTTTACATGCTTGTTTGCTATCCTGTTTAACATGTCTGTCTACATATGTAACTAGCATGTTTGACTGACTACTGTTTATCTAGCATGCCTAAACTCTGCTTCTATGTAATTAGCATGACTCCGCTTGTTAATATTTGCCTAGCATGCTCATCTAAGTCTTCGCATGTTCTGCCTCACTCCTGCTAAGTTAGTTTCTCTCCCTAGAATGGCTCTAACATGTTTCTGTTGTGATCTTTGCTGCATGACCTACATTCTACCTACTAGTTCTATAGAACCCCCTCAAAACTCCATGTATTCTGTTGTTTGTGTGCTCCATTAAGGTGTACTCTCTATGTTCCCAATCCCTCTTACCTTGTGCGAAGGCTGCTTGCCAAAGTACTCCATAAAACTGTTTGTTCTATAACTCATGTTCTGACTGCAAAATTGTTTCTTCACACTTTCCTCAAACTGTTTTATCACTATGGTTTTTTCAGAAATTCTTTTCAATCCTAAGACCTTTATTTTAAACTCTATGCACTTTCACTTTCTCTTAGAATACGAGGTCCTGCCCCTCCGGTATGTGTACTGCTTAGAGACCCTTGAGATCTCTTTGAACTCTGGCATATCAGGGCTGGCACTTTCACACTTCACAATAATCAGTTGATATTTGAGAAAGGTCTAGGTGTGAGCACTGCCAAGGATCCTTGAAGTCCTCAGGGAACTCTGACACACCTAGGCATGAAATTGGCTATGGAACTATGGGGCATTTGAGAATACTAGAGGCTTGGAAATCATTTTGGGCCTACTTCAGGCTCCCTATAGCTTAATTTTTCTTCTGTTTATGTAATTCATTCAATTCTTAGTCTGTAATAATTAATTGTAAACAAACAGTGGGGTGATTAGTAAAAAGGGAGGGTAGTTGTATATTGTGGGTAAAATTGGGTAGATACCATTCCTATAGGGTCCATGTTGATTCAAATGTGTTTGTTAGATAACATGCCTATAGGATTTGTTTTTGTTTAAATAAGTTCTGTTTGCTTTACTTCCACACAATTAGAAGCCATGCCTATAGGATCTAAATCAACTTTTAATAATTAGGTACCATGCCATAGGAGTTAAAATCAGCTTTAATAGAAATCATGCCTATAGGGGTTTCATTTTGGTCAAATGAATTCTGCTTGCTTCACATTATGTTTGATTAGAAATCATGCCTATAGGATTTAAAACCAGTTTGGTTAGAAAATCAGTTTAATTCATGTTTATTCTGAATCGGTTTAGTTAATTAATCTGTTCGCTTCTTTAATAAGTTTCCAACGCTGCCTCAATTAATATTACTACAGAACATGCCTATAGGATCTAAACTGCCATTAAAAAAAAAGAAAACAAAAATAGTTTGTTGTTTCGTTGCATTCTTAATCAATAATAGATATCATGCTCCTACGATATCACTATTGCATGCCTAGGCAATCCTATAGGATGATTAAGAGTCCTGCAAATGTAAAACTGTGTTATATTATCTGTGACATCTCATAATCAACAGGTCTACGAGCTGAATAGGTATTTGATACTTTGGTCCAAATTTAGTACTGCATATTCTCTGCTCGCCTAGATGCCATGCTCTAAGTTTTTATCTTAAATACCTAAAACTATTGTTTTAGACGTGCACCTACTTGTTCTATTTGCGGAGGTAAATGTGAGCTTTTAATTGTTCCCTCTTTAAATGGAGTCCTAACTGTTTTGATTGAAGCATTGATTTTTCTCCTTTAAGTACTTTAGGATGGTCTAGAACTACCTAAATTAGGGGTCCTAAATACCTTCAAGGTCACAAGGAAGGGACGGGTAGTGCACGCATAGGGTTCTTTAAATGTTGCTAGAATGCTTTAGGCTATGACCAAGGGGAGGGAATTGGGTAGTAAGGATATGATGACTACAATGTCACGTGTAGCCCCTCATTAAGGAGTGATTACCGGGCATTGTGTGGGTATGATCCTGTAGGCTAACCAACCTAGGACCCCTCTTTCCCAACTCCCATTATTTTAAATAAATTTACCTTTCTTTATAAATGTGCAACTTGTTTAAGCCTTTTCCCTTGTTTCATTACTTGAGTCATACATGCGCTTAGAATGTCAAAACATGCGTTTACTTGCAAGTACATGTTAAAACTGTTTATATTTTTAAAATGACTAATTCACATAGTTTAAGTTCGGCCGGGACCCACCGTTGTGGACCGCGAAGGGTGCCTAACACCTTCCCCTCAAGGTTATCTCAAGCCCTTACCCTAAATCTTCGGTAATGCAAACTAGTCGATGACTTAATTATTCAAGGTGCCCTAATGCAGCATAATCCATTAGGTGGTGACTCTTTGAATACCCAATTCCCAAAAGAAAATGAGTTATTTTCCACGTGAATGTCGAAACCCAGACTTCCCTGTCAATAAAGGAAAAAGGGGGCGCAACACTAGGCGACAACCAAAAATAATTAGGACTGGACCAAAGATGGAACAATTAAAGGCTCAAGTTTTACATTTACAAATAGAGCAAGTAAGTGTACGTCTTAAACACAGTTTCAGGTATTTAAAAGAAGCCCTAGAATAGGATTTCCAGGTGAGCATAGAATATGTTGTATTGAGTTAGGACCAAAGTGTCAAAGACCTATTCAGTTTGCCTACTGATTTTAGACCTGTTGAATATGAGCAGTCATAGATAAAAGAGCGTTGTTTTACAGTTTGCAGGATTTTTAAATGCCCTATAGGCTTGCCTAGGCATGTAATAGTGATGTCCTATGAGCACGATATCTAATCATTAACCAGGAATGCAGTAAACCAGTAAACAATTTTAAAGCGATCAATCTGGATTCTATAGGCATGCTTTCTAGAAATATTAATTAACACATTGTTGAAGACTATTAAAGAAATGGGTATGTTAATTAATTAAACTGATTCAGAACCTACAGGCATGAGTTAAAGTTAAACTGATTTTAGATCTAACTAAAACTAATTTTAGATCTTACAGGCATGATTTCTATAATTAAAGCTGATTATAGATCCTATAGGTATGATTTCTAATTATGTAAAGTAAAGCAAGCGGAATTTATTTGAACCAAAGAAAAATCCTATAGGCATATCGTCTAACAAAACACATTTGAACCCTATAGGCATGTCATCTAATAAAACACATTTGAACCAAATGAACCCCATAGGCATGTTATCTACCCAACACATTTGAACCAAATGAACCCCATAGGCATGTTATCTACCCAACTTTATCCATAGTATACAACTACCCTCCCTTTTCCCTAATCACCCCAATATCTGTTTACAATTAATTATTACAGACCAATGATCGAATAAAAATTGCATAAACAGAATAGAAATTAAGCTATAGGGAGACTGAAGTAGTCCCAAAGCAATTTCCAAGCCTTCAGTAGTCTCAAATGCCTAAAGTTCCAATGCTAATTTCATGTCTAAGTGTGTCGGAGTTCCCTAAGAACCTTAAGGATCTCGGGCAGTGCTCACACCAAGACCTTTGTCAAATAAGGAATGATTTATGTGTAGTGTGGAAGTGTCAGCCTTGATATTCCAGAGTTCAGAGAAATCTCAAGGGTGCCTAAGTAGTACATATACCAGAGGGACAGGACTTAGTAATCTAAGAGTAAATGAGAGTGTTTGACATGATTTGAGAGAGTTTTGGTAAATAGTATAAAGAAAGGTCTTAGGAGGGAAAATATTTCTAAAAACTAGTACTAATTTAGTGATAGAGACAGTTTGAGGAAGTATGAAAAACAATTTGCAATCAGAACACAAGCCACAAAACAAACAGCCTTGGAAAATACCTTGACAAACAGTTTCCATACAAGGAATGAGGGGTTGGGAACACATAGAATACACCTTAATGGAGCACATAAACAACAGGATGCATAGAGTTCTCAAGGGGTTCTACAGAACTAATAGGTTAGATAGAATGCAGGTCATTGAAACATGAAGCAAAGATCACAACCGAAACATGTGGAGGACATATAATCAACAAAACTAGAGTCACTCTAGGGAGACTAGATAACTTAGTAAGAGTAAGGCAGAACAGGCAAGGACTTAAATGGACATGTTAGGCAAGTATTAACAAGTGTAGGCAAGCAAATTACACAAAAGCAAAGTTTAGACATGCTAGATAAACAGTAGTCAGGCAAACAGACTAGTCACATGTGGAATAATATAGTGTAAGACATGTTAAACAAGATAGTAAACATACACATAAAGTGAAGACATTCTAATCACATATCCGAATAAGGTAGTATTTGGCATGCTAGTTAAGCAATAAACAGAAGAAGGAATGAACTCATTATTGATTAACTAAGGCAGTAAAAAACACATAGGTTTGGATTATAAAATTTAATCAGAAGCATACCCGTTAGAGAAAGAAAACATAAGATGTAAGACAGGTGTTGCACAATTTCCAACCTTGGCTTGTAGCCGGCTAAACTAACAAAGATCACAAGTAGCAGAGAGAGCAGAAAGAGCTTTTCACAGTGTAAAAAAGTGGTTTTTTGAACTAATGTTTGTGTGTAAGAAGTTAAAACAAATAGAGTTTATATAGTAGTTTATGAGTAGAGCAAATATGGTAAATTAATCAATAATCAGCAATTAAGGGATTTCAGAATCAATCACACAAAGATTCAGCATAGTTTTCTCCTTTAATTAAGGAAAATTAGCGAACGGTAATGACAAGAAATAATTAAGGCAATAGGTTCAATTAGACTGAGTAAAGAAGTAAGAATCCGAGGCCTTATTAAGGAAAGAAGTTCAAATCAAACCAAAAATAAAGAACTTCAGAATAAAATAATCATGACGCAACACATAGCTCTTAACGAAACAAATTGATAAATCAAGAATTCAAATTAACACTGATTTAAAGAGAGAAATGTAGGTTTACCACAAATAGACAAGTAGGCTAAAATAGAATCTCAAAAACGTACAGAAATTAGTCGAGAAATCGAATCAAGACCGCTAATAGAGATGAACTAGGGTAAAAATCAAAAGACATTGAATTTAGACTAAAGGGGAAATCGTGAAAGTCAAAGTATAGAATGAACAATGTAACAAGTAGCATGGAAAGACTCAGAATCGAAGGAAAAACATAAGAAAAATTAGGGCTTTAGCATAGGCTAGTTAGGGTTGAAGCAACTCTTCGAAATCAGTCAAAAACACATAAAAATAGAAGATTAAATACTTAAAGTCAGCAAAACGTTTTGAAGACAAGGATTTTCTAAAAACCCTAGTTTGAGAATAAATGGAAAGTTGGTCGTAAAATCAGATGTTTTTCATAAAAACCGGTGAAATAATTCCAAACCATCTCAGATCTGTACAGATCTGAGAAGTACAAAAGAAGAAATTAGGGTTTCGAGAAGAACAACAAAGAGATGAAGAAGTAGGCTTAGAAATCCATAGGTTTAAAGCGAAATAGGAAGATCTTACTCGAAATCAAACTGGAACAGCCTGAAACAGGCAAGAAAGGGTCATAGGCGTAAGTGGACTGACCATGGTCCCTCAAGGACCTTAGAGATGGCAATACTTGCATAGGAGAGGCCATTAGAGGTCTGATGGTGGTGAGAAACCACCATGAACAACAGCAGACGAGTGGTGATGAGGGTGAGTTAGGGTTACGATTCGAGAGCACTTGATAGAGGAGGGGATCAGATGTCGGCGGTGAGAGGAGATGAAATTTGAGGTTTAGGGGGCGTCATTAGGATTTAATTCAGGTAAGGGGTATTTGGACCGTTGATCAAAATGATCAACGTCCAAGATTTAACAAGAGTTGGGCCGGGTAGATAAGGGTTTTGGGCTGGGAGGATTTTGGGTGTGGTTTAATTTGAAATTGGGGTTAAAATTGGGCTAGGTAATTAGGCCAAATTTGAAAGTAATGGGACATACTTTAAATACCCTATTCAATTGATAAAACAATTTTTAAAATAACTAATATGCTATAAAAAAATAATTTTCATGCCTGAAAATATTTATAAATTATAAAAGGCTATTTTTCGGTAAAATAATATAATAATACATGCATAGGCTATAATTGCAAAGTAATTGCAATTGCATCCTAAAAATACAAATGTGACTATTTGTACAGTGATGGAAACATAGTACAAATGCAAATAATAAAATTAAGCAACAAAAAATTGTTATAAAACTATTTGTGATGCAATCAGTGATTGTTTTTATAAAATAAATGCTGGGATTAATTAATTAAAATGTTTTAAAATGTAGAAATTGTATAAAAAATTCTAGTTGATACCCAGGCATAGCTTTGAAAATATTATGGGAAAATTGGGTATCAACAGCTACCCGTCTTTACCATGGAAGGATGATGCCTTTAGACTATGACGCCTTTTGATAGGTTGGCGATATTTCAGCCCATGAGATGCAATAATATGATGTTAATAAGACAAGGCTTTGTCTTGTGAAATGAAGGGCAGAGCTTAGCCCGATCGAAAAGCAAATAGATAGTATCGGAATAGAATGACATTTATTTAAGGAGGGACAATGCTTAATCCCGTGCAAATGTGGAGACATGGATTAGCCTCATGAGAGTATGGAGGCAGGGATTAGCCTCATGCAGGCATGGAGGCAAGGATTAGCCTCATGCAAATTTGGAGGCAGGGATTAGCCTCATGCAAATATGGAGGCAGGGATTAGCCTCATACAGATAGGGAGGCAAGGATTAGCCTCATGCAGATATAGAGGCAAGGATTAGCCTCATGCAGGTATGTAGGCAAGGATTATCCTCATGCAGGTATGGAGACAAGGATTAGCCTCATGCAGATAGGGAGGCAGGGATTAGCCTCATCCAAGTATGGAGGAATGGATTAGCCTCATGCAGGTAGGGAGGCAAGGATTAGCCTCATGCACGTAGTGATGCAAGGATTAGCCTTTTGCAGGTATGAAGGAAGTGATTAGCCTCATGCAAATATGGAGGCAGGGATTAGCCTCATGCAGATAGGGAAGCAGGGATTAGCCTCTTGCAGGTATGGAGGCAAGGATTAGCCGCATACAAATATGGAGGCAGATATTAGCCTCACATGGGTACGGAGGCAAGGATTAACCTCATCCAAATATAGAGGTAGGGATTAGCCTCATGCAGATAGGTAGGTAGGGATTAGCCTATTACAAGTATGGAAGAAAGGATTAGCCGCATGCAAATATGGAGGCGGGGATTAGCCTCATACAGATAGGGAGGCAAGAATTAGCCTCATGCATGTATGAAGGCAAGGATTTGCCTCATAAAGGTAAGGAGGCAAGGATTAGCCTTATGCAAATAGGGAGGTAGGGATTAGCCTCATACAAGTGTGAAGGCGGGGATTAGCCTCATATATGTAGGAAGGCAAGGATTAGCCTCATGCAGGTAGGGATGCAAGGATTAGCCTCATGCTGGTATGGAGGCAAGGATAAGCCTCATGCAAATAGGGAGGTAGGGATTAGTCTCATGAATATAGGGAGGCAAGGATTAGCCTCATGCAGATATGGAGGCCAGAATTAGCCTCATGTAGCTATGGAGGCAAGGATAAGCCTCATGCAAATAGGGAGGCAGGGATGAGCCTCATGCAAGTGTGGAGGCAGGGATTATCCTCATGTAGGTAAGGAGGCAAGGATTAGCCTCATGCTGGTATGAAGTCAAGGATTAGCCTCATGCAAATATGGAGGCATGGATTAGCTTCATGCAGATAAGGAGGCAAGGATTAACCTCATGCAGATATGGAGGCAAGGATTAACCTCATGCAGGTATGGAGGCAAGGATTAGCCTCATGTAGGTATGGAGACAAGGATTAGCCTCATACAGATAGGGAGGCAAGGATTAGCCTCATAAAAGTATAGAGGCAGGGATTAGTCGCATGCAGGTAGGGAGGCAAGGATTAGCCTCATGCAGGTAGGGAGGCAAGGATTAGCCTCATGCAAATATGGAGTCAGGGATTAGCCTCATGCAAATATGAAGGCAGGTATTAGCCTCATGCAGGTAGGGAGGCAAGGATTAGCCTCATGCAGGTAGGGAGGCAAGGATTAGCCTCATGCAGATAGGGAGGCAATGATTAGCCTCATGTAGGTATGCGGGACAGGGCTTAGTCCTATGCAGAGAACGAGTAGTAAATAAGAGTAGTATATTTCTTAGCTGGAGATATATTCGGTGTATGATGGCATGATTGATAGTGATCTTGTTACGTTTATATATTTGCGGATGCTATCGCTACGTTAGATATGCCTGCGTTCAAAGAAAAATTATATGTGTTGTGAGGGGCGGTTTGTTCGTGCTCATGTTCGCTGGCCTTGCTTTGTTCTGTTTTGGATGCCTTATTTGAGTTTCCCTAGGTAATACCTGACTGTTACGAAAAAAATAGAGTTTTCAAAAATATGCAATTATTGATAATGTAACACATTTCGGAGACATTGCAGCTTTCTCATGTTAGAATTTTGAGGGTCCTCCTCAAAAATCTGCTCTAGTTTGCGTGGGTGATTCATCGACCGTTTGTGAGTGGCGGAACTTGTTGAACCTTCTTCGGAATTTTGAGAATCCTTCTCAAAATTTTGCCCCAGTTTCTTAACCAATTTCTCACTTTCTGACATGCGATGGCGTTGGCTAGACTTGCTCCGAAATTTTGAGGGTCCTCTAAATTCTGCCCTAGTTTCTGATCTTGGGGAAAATGGAAATTTTATTATGATAGGACCGAACCCACAGGGCTGCCTATGTATCCCCTCTTAAACGGGAATCAGGTCAAACATAGTTTAATTACATCAGATGAGAAAATGTAACTAGTCTAAGCATATTATCTTTTGACTGAGTCTAAATTGATTGGTTTTGGCTAGATTTCTCCATCCATTCCTGCAAGTATGAGTGCTCCTCCTATTAGCACCCTATGAACCATGTAAGGACCTTGCCAGTTGGGAGAGAATTTACCTTTGGCTTCATCTTTATATGGGAAGATCTTCTTCAGCACCAACTGTCTTGGTGCAAATTGTCTTGGTTTGACCCTTTTGTTGAAAGCTCTGGACATTCTATTCTGATAAAGCTGACCGTGACATACTGCGTTCATCCTTTTTCCATCGATAAGGGCCAATTTTTCATAGTGGCTTCTTATCCATTCTGCATCGTTAAGTTTGGTTTCCTGTATAATCTTTAAAGAAGGAATCTCTTCCTCGGCTGGGATGACAGCTTCGGTACCATAGACCAGCATGTAGGGAGTTGCCCTGGTTAATATGCAAACTGTAGTGCGATATCCCAACAAAGCAAAGGGTAGCTTCTCGTTCCATTGTTTGTAATTTTCTACCATCTTCCTTAGTATCTTCTTGATGGTTTTGTTGGCAGCTTCTACGGCTCCATTCATCTGAGGTCTATAGGCTGTGGAATTTCTATGCTTGATTTTGAAAGTTTCACACATGGCTTTCATCAAATCACTATTGAGATTGGTAGCATTATCAGTAACAATGGACTCGAGAACTCCGAATCACCAAATAATACGATCTTTGTCAAAGTTTGCAACGACTTTCTTGGTTACAACTTTGTAAGATGCAGGCTCTACCCATTTTGTGAAGTAATAAATGGCTACCAGAATAAACTTGTGCTTGTTTGAAGCAGTGGTCTCAATCGGACCTATGACATCCATTCCCCAAGCGACGAATGGCCAAGGTGAGCTTGTTGCATTAAGCTCGTTTGGCGGTACTTTTATCATATCGGCGTGCACTTGACATAGGTAGCATTTGCGAACATACTGGACGCAATTTGTTTCCATGGTCTTCCAAAAGTAACCGTCCCTAAGTATTTTCTTGGCCAAGACAAAACCATTCATGTGCGGGCCGCAGGTCCCAGCATGTATGTCCTCAAGTAGTTTAGAAGCTTCTTTTGCTTCGACACATCTTAGCAATCCCAAATCAGGAGTTCTTCTATACAAATTTCCTCCGTTGTGGAAGAAGTGATTGGACAATCTTCGGAGTGTGCGTTTCCAAGTGTGGTGCATGCTTCGGATATTCTCCTTTCGCCAAATATTCCTTGATGTCATGGAACCAAGGCTTTCCATCTGTTTCCCCTTCAACATGGGCACAATACGCTGGTTGATTATAAATTTTCACTAGGATAGGATAAATGAAATTCTTATCTGGATGATGTATCATGGATGACAAGGTGGCCAATGCATCAGCAAACTCATTCTTAATTATGGGCACATTCCGAAATTCTATCTCCGTGAACCTCATTCTCAATTCCTGTACATGGTGTAGATATGGCAATATCTTCGAATTCTTGGTGGCCCACTCTCCTTGTACCTGGTGCACAAGTAAATCTGAATCACCGATTACCAGCAGCTCCTGAATAGTCATGTCGATTACCATGTTGAATCCCAATATGTAGGCTTCATATTCTGCCATGTTGTTGGTGCAGGGAAATTTGAGTTTAGAAGATACCGGATAATGTTGACCTGTTTTTTATACCAAAACTACTCTAATTCCCCCTCCTTTGAAATTTGTAGCTCCGTCGAAGAACATCCTTCAACTGTCGTATGTTTTGGTAATGTCCTCTCCTACAAATGACACCTCTTCGTCAGGAAAATACGTTTTCAAGGGTTTGTATTCTCCTCCGACCGTATTTTCAGCAAGGAGATCTGCTAATGCTTGTCCTCTGACCGCCTTTTCAGTTACATAGAGGATATCAAACTCACTCAACAGTATCTGCCACTTGGCTAGCTTCCCAATTGGCATGGGTTTCTGAAATATGTACTTCAAAGGGTCCATCCTTGATATGAGGTATGTAGTATTGGCGCAAAAGTAATGCCTCAACTTCTGGTCCATCCAAGTCAAATAACAGCAAGTGCGCTCAAGCGGAGAGTACCGTGCTTCATAAGGTGTGAACTTCTTACTCAAGTAGTATATGGCTTACTCCTTTCTTCCTGTCTCGTCATGTTGTCCCAGAACACATCCGAAGGCTCCATCCAACATAGATAGATAGAGTAGCAAAGGCCGCCCTGGCTCTGGTGGGACCAAAACTGGTTGTGTGGATAGGTACTCCTTGATTTTGTCGAAGGCATCCTGACAATCCCTGGTCCAGCTTGTCTCGGCATCTTTCCTCAGCATCTTGAAAATGGGTTCACATATGACTGTGTACTGTGCTATGAAGAGACTGATATAGTTGAGATGTCCTAGGAAGCTCATCACGTCTATTTTGCTCCTAGGTGATGGAAATTCCTGAATAGCTTTGACTTTAGATGGATCTAGCTCGATCCCTCGACGACTGACAATGAATCCTAGTAATTTTCCTGCGGGAACCCCAAATGTACACTTTGCGGGGTTTAGTTTCAAGTTGTACCTCCTTAGCATGTCAAAGAACTTTCTCAAGTCCGCTATGTGGTTCGCGATCCTCTTGGATTTGATAATGATGTCGTCCACATACACCTCTATTTCTCTGTGTATCATATCATGGAAGATGGTTCTCATGGCTCTCATGTAGGTAGCCCCAGCATTATTTAGACCAAATGGCATCATCTTGTAGTAGTATACCCCCCATGGTGTAATAAAAGCGATTTTCTCTGCGTCTTCTTCGTCCATCCAAATCTGGTGATAGCCTGCGAAGCAATCCACAAAGGATTGCAGTTCATGCTTGGCGCAATTGTCGACCAGGATATGTATATTTGGTAGTGGAAAGTCGTCTTTGGGACATGCTCTGTTTAAATCCTGATAATCAACACATACTCTGACTTTCCAATCTTTTTTCGAATCTGGTACAATGTTGGCTAACCAGGTTGGGTACTCAATAACCCTAAGAACTTTGGCTTTGATCTACTTAGTAACTTCCTCCTTGATTTTCAGGCTCATATCTGGTTTGAATTTTCTGAGTTTCTGCTTCTCTGGCAGACACATGGGATTAGTAGGCAACTTATGGGCCACTATGGATGTGCTCAAACCGGTCATGTCACCATATGACCATGCAAAAATGTCCTCATATTTCTTTAAGATGTGACTGCACTCTTCTTTCTCTATTGGTGATAAGTGAATGCTGATGCGAGTCTCCTTGATGGCCTCGGCGTCCCCCAAATTTAATGCTTCGGTTTCGTCCAGGTTGGACTTAGGATTATTCTCAAATTTTTCAACTTCTCTGACAACTTCCTCAGGTATATCATCTTCTTCATTCGAATCACTATTCTCATGTTGCATTACCTCATTACATGTCACAGTCACCGGTTCATCAGGAAAAGTAACAATAACTCTGTAGAAAGAAAAATATGAAAGATAGTAATAAATAATAAAGAGCGATTCATTTCATTAGGACTTAAAAATATCCAAACGAGTACAGCTCGATGAATCGAGCATTTATTTTGAAACAAGTGAGTCTTTAAAAAACAAAATTACTAAAAATCTTAAATGCGTAGAATGGCTATAGGAATAAAATCTGCCAAGCTACCCAGGGACTTGACAGGCCTGGATGGTGTGGTGGTCTAGTTCCTGAGAACAACTCCCTTTTCCATAGTCTGAATAGTGAGGCCTTCTTCCTTCTCCTCCTCAATTGTTGCACTGTAGTCCATGTCTTCATCCTCTAAAAACATATTCCTCAGCCCAGCTAATCCTTTTTCTTATGCAGTTCCCCATATTGTATCAGTTTGGTGAAAAGTCTGACCCAGATGTGGCACTGGTTGCTCAAGAAGGTAATACGGTCCACACCATAGAGGCGACCAATCATTATACTCTTGCCATGTATACTGATATCCGATCCCGAAGGTAGTACTATGACTCTTCAGCTATATCGGCTTAGTAATACCCTAGAGATTCTTCCCAAGCCCCTTGCCGAGTTCATACCCAGACCATGCCAATAAGCTTTATATTTTGCTGCTCCGCCATTTGTCTTTTTCAACGGCATTGACAAGTTCGATGTGATGATAGGTTTCCCTTCCTAGACTTCTTCTATTCCCGACAATCGAGATGGTTTGACTGGTGTATATGGGGTTACTCCCGTCTTTGTGAATGATTACCTCTTGATGGTTCCAATCAAATTTCATGGTTTGATGTAATGTGGAAGCCATAGCTCCGGAGACATGTATCCATGGTCGGTCCAACATAAGATTGTGTGAGGCTGATATGTCGAGCACCTGAAATTCAACATCAAACCAAGTTGGCCAAAAATTAATTTCCCCAATCGTGGCCCTTTGAGACCCATCAAAGGCTTTCATGTTCATTCTCCCTGCCCATATTTCACGGAAACCTTTGCCCAATCTTTTCAGAGTATCCAACGGACAAATGTTGAGGCTTGAACCCCCATCAATCAAGACCCTAGTAATGAATTTGTCTTCAAATTGCACGCGATATGCGATGCTCGGTTATAATTCATGGGAGATTATCTTGTGACTTTCCAGAACCTTCCCTAACCATATTGGCCATCTCTCCGCAGGTGATATTTTTGGGCAAATAAGCTTCACTTAACACCTTCATCAAAGCATTCTTGTGTATCTCTAAATTTTTCAATAGCGACAGTATGGATATCTGAGCTGGGGTTTTGTTCAAATGATCAATGACGAAATATTCTATTGCTTGTACTTTTCTACAAAGGTCATCTGGCCTTGTTTCGATAATAGGCTGCTTGGTAGCAGCATCCTTACTTGATATTCCCATGTGTTCTGGCGTATATATTCTCCATGTCCTAATCATTCCTTACGCAGCGTCGGATTTCTCCATATTTGCCTTTCCTTTTCACCTAGCCTCAGCAGCATAATCCTAGGGTATAACTTTTGAGTTGAAAGGAGGTGTGGTTGATACTATCACCATGAAAGGTGTGGCCATTTCAACCTCAAATGGAATAGGGATGGCCGCAGGTCGAGCTAACTCTACCTCAAATGGGATTTATGTAGTTACCTCAACTTTGATCATTGACTGAGTCTGCACTACAATAGGAGTAAGTGTGACTGCAGGTTTAAAGTCATCACCTTCTCGAATAAGCCCGATTGACCCCTCAGGATCCCAATCCTCATCCATTTCTATCACATGTATCCCGCCACCCTTATGATCAGTGATGGGGTTGTTGCAGATATCGGGTGTAGCTTCTTTCGCCTATATAATCTTATTGTCAATCAGTGTCTGGATTTTATCTTTCAATGTTTGGCACTCGTTAATGGTGTGTCCTTTCATACCAGAATGGTATGCATAGGTTTTGTTTGGGTTGACCCATTTGGACAGATTCTCTAATTCCACAGTAGGAATAGAGGTGACATAACCAGCGGCTTTTAACCTTTCATACAACTGGTCAATGGGTTCAGCAATGGCGGTATACTGTCTGGGTGGCTTGCAGTCAAAGTTTGGTCGTGGTCTTGGATAATTTTGACGAGTTAGAGGTGATTGAAAATGAGATGGTTGAGAGATATGGGTATGATAGGCAGTGGCTGGTTGGGAATATCTGGGAGATGAAGGTTGATATGTGGGTGGCGGTGCTTGGTATGTGGGTGGAGGTGTTTGATATGTAAGTGGATATTTTGGGCCTTGAGCCACCATTAGTGCCCCAGCATCTCTTTTCTTCGATACGCCGCCTGATTGTAATGCACTGTTTGTGGCCTATAATGCCTCAAAGTTTTCACTATCCCGCTCTTGATTCCTTCTTCGATTCTTTCTTCGAGTTTGATGATATCAGAGAATTTATGATTTTCAATAACCATCAGCCATTCATAATATTGTGGATCATGTGCTCTGACGAAAAACTTGTTCATCTGTTCCTCGTCAAGAGATGGCCTGACTTTGGCTGCTTCTGACCTCCAACGAGTAGCTTACTCGCAGAAAATTTCGGTGGGCTTCTTCTTAAGGTTCTGAATGTAGAAAACATTAGGTGCATTTTCTGTGTTAAACCTGAATCGGTCCATGAAATCAGACGCCATACTCACCCAGTTGGACTATTTCTTAGGATCTTGGCTGATGTACCAGGACAAAGCATCTCCCGTGAGACTTCTCATAAAGAGCTTCATCCGGATCCTTTCATCCTTTCCGACCCCAACAAGCTTGTCACAGTAAGTCCTCAAATGAACCCTTGGATCACCTGTACCATCAAACATTTCAAACTTGGGAGGTTTGTAACCCTCTGGCAGTTCTACATCTAGTTGTATGCATAAGTCTTCATAGTTCAAACCTTCGATTCATTTGCCGCCTTCCACACCCTGAACTCCACTCGTCAACTTCTTGAGTTCTTTAGCCATGTTTTTAATGAGTAGGTCCTTCTCGAAGGTTTCTGGTGTATAGGAGATTGGTTGGATAGAGTGAGGTACGATTTCCACGTATATGGGGTTGTTTTGGTGAGTGTTAGGTGCCTGGGGTGTAATAGTGGTCATTGGTTGAGTTTTGAGGATCAGGAATGGGTTGTGGTGTGTTCTGGGAAGTGTGATAAGTGGCGGTGGGTGGGTACTAAATTGGTTGATGGTGATGGTGTGGCATAGTTGGTATTGGTAGGGGATTGAGATTTTGAGGTGGGATTGCGTATTGATATGGTGCAGGAGGGTTTTATGGATGTTGGTTTGGTGTGTTTTGGGGAGGTGCTAGGTTCTTTGTGTTTTGTTGGTTGATGTCGGGGACATTCATGGTGAGTGATAAGTTTGCCAAGTTAAGGCCTGCTCAAGCTCTTCCTATAGTTCCAATATATTTTGTTCCAACCTTAAGACTAGATCATTTGGTGCCGGAGTACTCCGACCGTCTGAAGCTTCTGCGTTCTCAGCATTCTCCTTTCGAATACCACTTAAGTCATCCATTTTTGCTTTTTCTTTGCCTTTTGTATTACTTGGAGGAGGAGGAGGTGGAGGGCCTCTAGATCTAGTGTGATATGATAATGATGCGAGTATGAGTGAACCAACTTTAGGGGATGTGAATAAAGAATAAGGAAAAACAAAAGGTAAACAAGTCAGTAAGGATTCTGAAATGTTTGCACTATTGAAACACATATTGCGGGAATGTAAATTCACTTCCTAATTTGGGAACCTCGTTTTTCCCGAGGTAGGCCTAGCAACAAATACATTTGGAGAAATTTAGTGCCAATAATTGCCTCATTTCATTAATGTAAAAATAAACGCCCCAAAATGAAACTAAACAAAAATAATGTTGCTAATGACACATGGCCTTATTATATTTGAAAGGAAAGCAAATACATTAATCTACTTGGTCCCAGAAGGACCCTTTCTAGACTGGATGCTCTTGTCGATCAACTCTCCCAGCTCGCGCAGGTTTAGTAGTAGGAATGCTCTTGCCAGATGCCCTCCTTCATTTCCCTCAGCGTCCTAGCTGTCAGTGACCCTTTTTCTCATCTTCCCTTCTAATTCCATTAAACTGTACTCAAGATATTCTAGCCTCTCGCTGGATTTAACATCTCCTTCTTTCACCTCGTTAATCATCTCCATGTCAGCCTTATGCAGCGCCATATGCTTAGCTTCAGACTCTCGAACTCTTTTCTGCAGCTTGTTGTACTTCACCTCTGCTTCAGCAACTTTGTCTATGACCCTGTTTCCTGGTCCAGCCCTTCACTCAATGACCGCAGCTATGTTGTCCTCCAACTACGAAGGGTATAGGTATGAGTGGCCCGTGTAATATCGGTCTGGCTCAATAGTATCCTTCTCCACAATAATCTTCAAGGTCCACATGTGTTGTGCTTCATTCTTATACGGGATGGCGTCACCTTGGAAATTGGCTCTGAAGTGACATATTTTAGCGACATGTGGTATGACTTACCTCCTGTCTACTTGTCTCATAACCTTTAGAGGAGCGTAAGAGTATATTCCCCTCAACCCAATCAACACCAAGTGTGGAAAATCTCTGGATCTGATGATGAACTCATCGGTAGGGAACCACTCGAACATAGACTGGACTTGATCCTTGGTCAAATTTTTGAAAAGTTGTACCCATCCCACAACGCCCTCTAGTTGAGCAAACATATATGGGATATAGCTCATTCTTTTGGGATGATGGAAGGCTATGTGATCATTCCACGGCCTTCACAGAAATTCTTGATGGTATTGTCCTTTTTGGAGATGTTCCAACAACCAAACCTGTAATAGCAAGTTGCAACCCTCGAAGAACCTGAACCCCTTCTGACATCTCTTCAAATCCTGGTATGTGTCTGCAACGATCATAGGGATGATAGTATATGTCTCCCCCTCGATCCCGTCCATTAGAGTTTTTGTCACCATGGCTAACCTAGTATAGATCCTATCCCCTTGGATTGGGAATACCAGAATGCCCAAGAAAAACATATTAAACACGAAGACCCTACAATGAATCCAACCTAAAGAAGTGATTGAGAACTCATCATCAATAATACGGTAGGACTTGCTGTGACCGTATCTTTCATAAAGGAAATCAAAAGGTATGTAGGAGTCCTTCAGGAATTTCAAGTTGTCATTCTTTTTTAGCCCCATCATCTTCAGAAATCCCCTAGCAGTGCAATTTTCAGGTGCTAACATATTAGGGCTATCCTAAGGAAACCAAGCAAATCCTCCTATCTCTTCTAGAAGGGAGTCATTTATATATTCCCAAAATGGAAGACATCCCTTTCCTTGTCCCAAAACATAGTTGCATCCTCGATCATCATTTTGTTGGGCTGAAGGTCCAACAGAGATGGAAAGATTTCTAAGACTCGTTTCACATGGTTTTGGTCACATGAAGGAATATCCCTCCACCGATCTAGAAAGAATGAGGGTACGCCACCAACCATACCGAATCTGGGGAACTCGTGTCTCATTTTATGCAAAACAAAGAGAGTTAGGCCCTTTACACCTCCAGGTTCATCTATTTATACAGTAACGATTAGCATATTGACACTTATTTCTCCAAATTAATGTACATAATCGTGGTTACGTCCGTTGGGATTATGGAAAACCTGATGGACTTTTGGACAAGGCTTGTCTTAAAGGGTTATTATGTGGACAACATGTTAACTCGACTAGGTTTGACCATGATGCATGTATAATTAATCAGAGTAAGGCTGCTATAGAGGTCTAGACTAGGACCCTCAAGTGGACAACTTGAGGGGGAAACACACGCAACCGTCGAACGCACCGCTGATCGACTATTTTTACCACAAATATGTCTTTCCAAATTTAAATGGTGATATATAGAAGAGCGCAAACACTCATTAAACGTTGCTACAGGATTAATTCGCACGAGTGGAATATGATATTGAGCATGATTTATGCTGCAATAAATAGCATGTTGTCAAGTATTTGCACGTAAAAAATGATAAATGCGGTAATTAAATAATTTAAAGACAATTACAGAAAAAGAAAACAAAGACACAAGTCAGTTTCAGGAAAATAAAGAAATCATAAATGCTTGAAATAGACAGTTAGTTTCAAATAAGGGGAAAGGTACGTGGGATAGAGCATGCTTTGACTAATTAACAAAATAAGTTCATTATGGTAAGAACCTAAAATATCCACAGCAGAGTCGCCATGCTGTCGCGCCCCCTTTTCCCTTTTTTGACAGAGAAGTCCAGGTTTCGACATTCATGGGGGAACAACTCATTTCTTTTGGCAATTGGGTATTCAGAGAGTCACCACCTAACGGATTATGGTGCGTTAGGGCACCTAAAGCAATTAACTCATGAACTAGTTTGTATCACCAGAGATTAGGGTAAGGGCTCGAAATAACCTTGAGGGGAAGGTGTTAGGCACCTCTCATGGTCCACAATGGTGGGTCCCGACCGAACTTAAACTATGTGAAATAGTCATTTTATAAGTAAACAATTTCAACACATATTTGTAGATAAAGGCATGTTTTCACACATGTATGATTCAGGTAATGGAAGCAAGGGAGAGATTTGAACAACTTGCATATGTAAAGAAAAGGAAGTTCATTTAAACACATAGGAATTGGGAAAGAGGGATCCTAGGTTGTTTAGCCTACAGGATCATACCCAAGCAATGCCCGGTAACCACTCCTCAATGAGGGGCTACACGTGATATTAGCACGCGGTCATCATATCCTTACTACCCAATTCCCTCCCCTTGGTCATAGCCTAAAACGTTCTAGCAACCTTAAAAGATATCCTATGCGTGCACTACTCGTCCCTTCCATGTGGCCCTGAGGTATTTTAGACCTCTAATTTGGGTAGTTCTAGACTATCCTAGGGTACTTAAAGGAGAAAAATCTAGGCGACAACAAAAAACAATTAGGATTGGACCAAAGATCGAACAATTAAAGGCTCAAGTTTTACCTCTACAAACAGAGCAAGCAAGTGCACGTCTTAAACACAGTTTGAGGTATTTAAAAGAAGCCCTAGAATAGGATATATAGGTGAGCAGAGAATATACAATATTGAGTTTGGACCAAAGTGTCAAAGACCTATTCAGTTTGCCTACTGATTTTAGACCTGTTGAATATGAGCAGTCACAGATAACAGAGCATTGTTTTTACAATTTGCAGGATTTTTAAACACCCTATAGGCTTGCCTAAGCATGTAATAGTGATGTCTTATAAGCATGGTATCTAATCATTAATCAGGAATGCAGTAAACTAGTAAACAATTTTAAAGCGAGCAATCTGGATCCTATATACATGCTTTCTAGCAATATTAATTAACGCATTATTGAAGATTATTAAAGAAATAGGTAGGTTGGTTAATTAAACCGATTCAGAACCTACAGGCATGAGTTAAAGTTAAACTAATTTTAGATCTAACTAAAATTGATTTTAGATCATATAGGCATGATTTCTATAATTAAAGCTGATTTTAGATCCTATAGGCATGATTTCTAATTTTGTAAAGTAAAGCAAGCAGAATTTATTTGAACCAAAGCAAAATCCTATAGGTATATTATCTAACAAAATACATTTGAACCCTATAGGCATGTAATCTAATAAAACACATTTGAACCAAATGAACCCTATAGGTATGTTATCTACCCAACTTTACCCACAGTATACAATTATCCTCCTTTTTCACTAATCACCCCAATATCTATTTACAATTAATTATAACAGACCAATAATCGAATAAAAATTACATAAACATAACAAAAATTAAGCTATAGGGAGCCTGAAGCAGGCCCAAAGCAATTTCCAAGCCTTCAGTAGTCTCAAATGCCCAAAGTTTAATAACCAATTTCATGTCTAGGTGTGTCAGAGTTTCCTAAGGACCTCAAGGATCCCGGGCAGTGCTCACACCTAGACCTTTCTCAAATAAGGACTGATTTATGTGCAGTGTGGAAGCGCCAACCCTGATATGCTAGAGTTTAGAGAGATCTCAAGGGTCTCTAAGCAGTAAACTTACTAGAGGGGTAGGACTTAGTAATCTAAGAGTAAGTGAGAGTGCTTAACATGATTTGAGAGAGTTTTGGTAAATAGTATAAAGAAAGGTCTCAGGAAGGAAAAGATTTCTAAAAACCAGTACTAATTTAGTGATAAAGACAGTTTAAGGAAGTACAAAAAACAATTTGCAATCAGAACACAAGCCACAGAACAAACAGCCTTGGAAAATACCTTGACAAACAGTTTCCACACAAGGAAAGAGGGGTTGGGAACACATAGAATACACCTTAATGGAGCACATAAACAACATGATGCATAGAGTTCTCAAGGGGTTATACAGAACTAATAGGTTAGATATGATGCAGGTCATTAAAACATGAAGCAAAAATCACATCAAAAACATATTGAGGACATATAAACAACACAACTAGAGTCACTCTAGGGAGACTAGATAACTCCGCAAGAGTAAGGCAGAACAGGCAAGGATATAAATGGACATGCTAGGCAAGTATTAACAAGTGTAGGCATGCTAATTACACAAAAGCAAAGTTTAGGCATGCTAGATAAACTGTAGTCAAGCAAACATGCTAGTCACATATGGAATAAGACAGTGTAAGACATGTTAATCAAGATAGTAAACAAACACATAAAGTGAAGACATGCTAATCACATATTCGAATAAGGAAGTATTTGGCATGCTAGGTAAGCAGTAAACAGAAGCTAGAATGAACTCAAGATTGATGAACTAAGGCAGAAAATAAACACATAGGTTTGGATTCTAAAATTTAATCAGAAACATACCAGTTAGAGAAAGAAAACACAAGATGTAAGACAGGCGTTGCACAATTTTCAGCCTTGGCTTGCAGCCGGCTAGACTAACAAAGATCACAAGTAGCAGAGAGCGCAGAAAGAGCTTTTCAGAGTGTAAAAATAGTGGGTTTTTAAACTAACGTTCGTGTGTAAGAAGTTAAAATAAAGCGAGTATATATACTAGTTAAAGAGTAGAGCAAATAAGGTAAAGTAATCAATAATCAGCAATTAAGGAATTTTAGAATCAATCACACAAAGATTCAACATAGTTTTCTCCTTTAATTAAGGAAAATTAGCCAACGGTAATTATAGGAACTAATTAAGGCAAGAGGTTCAATCAAACTGAGTAAAGAAGTAAGAATCAAAGGCCTTATTAAGGAAAGGAGTTCAAATCAAACCAAAAATAAAGAACTTCCGAATAAAATAGTCAAGGGTTTAATTAAGGAGCGAATCATGTAAAGAATCAGCAAGTATCACAGACAAATCAACACATAGGTCTTAACGAAACAAATTGATAAATCAAGAATTTTAATCAACACTGATTTAAGGAGAGAAATATAGGTTTACCACAAATAGACAAGTAGGCTAAAAGAGAATCTCACAAACATACAGAAATTAGCCGAGAAATCGAATCAAAAACCCTAATAGAGATAAACTAGGGTAAAAATCACAAGACATTGAATTTAGACTAAAGGGGAAATCGTGAAAGTCAAAGTACAGAACGAACAATGTAACAAGTAGCATGGAAAGACTCAGAATCGGACAAAAACATAAGAAAAATTAAGGTTTTAGCATAAGCTAGTTAAGGTTGAAGCAAACTCTTCCAAATTAATCAAAAACACATAAAAAAGAAGATTAAATACTTAACGTCAGCAAAACATTTTGAAGAAAAGGATTTTTTGGAATCCCTAGTTTGAGAAAAAATGGAAAGCCACTTGTAAAACCAGAAGCTTTTTCATAAAAATCGGTGAAATAAGTCTAAACCATCTTAGATCTGTACAGATCTGAGAAGTTCAAAGGAAGAAATTAGGGTTTCGAGAAGAACAACACAAAGATGAAGAAGTAGGCTTAGAAATCCATAGGATTAAAGAAAAATAGGAAGATCTTACTCGAAATCGAACTGAAATAGCCTGAAACAGGCAAGAACGGGTCATAGGTGTAAGTGGACTGACCCTGGTCCCTCAAAGACCTTAGAGATGGCAATACCACCATAGGAGAGGCCATTAGAGGTATGATGGTGGTGAGAAACCACCATGAACGGCAACAGATGAATGGCGATGAGGGTGTGTTAGGGTTAGGATTTGAGATCACTTGCGAGAAGAGGGGATCAGATGTCGGCAGTAAGAGGAGAGGAAATGAGACATTTGGGGGAGGTCATTAGGGTTTAATTTAGGTAAGGGGAATCTGGACCGTTGATCAAAATGATCAACGGCCAGGATTTAACAAGAGCTAGGCCGGGTAGATAAGGGGTTTGGGCCGGGTAGATCTTGTGTCTGGTTTAATTTGAAATTGGGATTAAAATTGGGCTAGGTAATTAGGCCAAATTTGAAAGTAAGGGGTCATTTGTTAAATACTCTATTCAATTGATAAAATAATTTTTAAAATAATTAATAGCCTGTAAAAATGTTTTTCATGCCTGGAAATATTTTAAAATAATTACTTAATATTTTTAAAATATAAAAGGCTATTTTTCATGCATAGGCTATAATTGCAAAGTAATTGCAATTGCATCCTAAAAATACAAATGTTATTTTTACAATGACTGAAACTTAGTACAAATGCAAATAATAAAATTAAGCCACAAAAAGTTGTTATAAAACTATTTTTGATGCAATTAGTGATTGTTTCTATAAAATAAATGATGGGATAAATTAATTAAAATGTTTTAAAATGCAAAAATTGTATGAAAAATACTAATTGATGACCAGACATAGTTTTGAAAATATTATGGGAAAAATTGGGTATCAACAAATGAATGGTGAAAGGATACCAAATAACTAGAACATAACTCACTTGAAACGATACTACTGCTAAGGTACGACCCCATTCATTTCCTTTTTACTTAAATTTGGACTAACACTTGTAGGTAACCAACAATAAGCGAAATAGGTTTTTAGGTCTGAAAGCACGCATTGCACTCTTTTCCCCTTAGACCGGTTTTGTCGCAAATGGGTTTTCCGACAAGGTTTTTAATGAGGAAATAGTAGATCGTGATAACATAGAATGAAAGGTCGGTCATGATTCAGCGTAGAGGATCGCATCAACAATATCTGAGGTTTCTCTCTATGATCAACCTCGAATATTGGGGGGCATTACCCTCGGATGTCGACTTTAGCAAGGAAAGTACTTTGTAATGGAAGGGTCTCGATAGGTAGGATTTATTTTAAGGGCCAAACTGTAAAACGAACTTTGCCCGCATAGATTGCTCGAGCCCTGACACAAAGCATGTACACATATATTACTATTATGCACAAGAATAAAGAAAAGTCTCTTCCTTGCAATCATCTTGTCTTTTAAAATTTCTTCTTTACATTTCTTAAGGAATTCCCTACTTCCAATCCCCTAAATGTAATGAGCCCAATGGCCGTTTTAACCTGAGATCAAACAATCACTCTCTCACTCGGGGACTGCCATCCGAAAACAAACTCAGAAGGTCCCAGCTATTAGACCTCGGGGGCATAAGACCTATTAGGCAACCCCTGAATTTAAAAGCCATGACCACCTCCACTCGGGGACTGGTATCTTAGGCAGGCCCAGATAACTTGGGAAAGCAAGCCCACTAGGCGACACCCGAACTAAAATGTTACGGCCGTATTAATATGGCTCGGAGAAGTCCGAGACCCGTAATAAAAACAAGGCCTTCAAAAAGAAAATTCTCATAACCGGTTCTAAAGGCTACCCTTGGCAGGCTATACATAAAAAATAGTTTAAGTACTTGGGGGAAAGAAAACTTTCGGTCACACCAACCCCCACGATGCTATAAAACGAAATAAAGTTGAATATTTCTTCGAGTTTCTGAATAAAACCTAACTATTTCATGGTAAGGCATTTAGATCTATGAAAATAAAAGTACATAAAGATAAGTGAAAAATCGAAAGTTGTTGAAGGGAAAAAGCCTTATAATCATAATCAAAATTCTTTTTACAAGGGCCAAACAACCCGATGAAAATTTTTACAAAAGCCGAACGATCTCAACCTAAATACAAGAAAACAAAAACATCTAAAGGCCTAAGTGGCCTAGTCTTCATCAGGGGAAGCATCGCCTTGGATTCCCACAAAACTTCGGGATCCTCGTCGTCCTCGGGATAGGCCAATTGTTTATCCTCGGCCTCAAGCTCTTTTGGCACTCTCAATCTCAACTGATAGGTCGAAACCCCGAGCTTGAATTTCCTCAAGGGCTTCCCTTCAAGATTGCCAATTAGAAATCTCGATACTGTCTTTTGCTCAAAGTTAAGCCGCCTCGGCATTGACCCTATAAACGGCCACCATCTCATCGGCATCGGCCTTAATCACTTTGGCCCCAGACTTGGCCGGTTCGAGCTTCGTGGCAAGATTTTCTCGATCAGAGACGGCCAAATTAAACTAGGACTAGAGCCCCTCGATCATTTTAGCATACACCAAGAATTTCTCCTTTATACCTCAGAGCTGGACGTCAGCTGAAGCCAATTGGGCCCGGGCGGTCTCCTTTTCTGAGGCCAGGCGGTCCATATTTTTTTTCCATTCTTCGGCCTCTGCCTTGATTGCGTATACCTCTTTTTGGAGTTGTCCGATCTTGTCAATATTTTGTTGGACCTGCGGTTTTGGACTGTTAGTCACCATGTCTGATTCATCATCACTAACTCCAAAAATTCTTCTTACCGGCTCATCCAAGTCGGAATGCTCTTTTCGAGCAACCTCCAACTCAGCCCGGAGGCCCTTAGCCTCCCCTTCTCTTTGCTCACTGAGAAGTTTGTAAGCATATTTTTTCTTAGTAATTCGTCGGATCTCGGCCTCGTAATGGTTCAGCTCTTCCCGGTATCGGAGGAACTTTTTATGGTGAAGAATTGAAGCCTACAAACATAGATTGAGGAGTTACGATCACCTACAAAATAATCTGAGTACACACTAGAAAATATTAAGAGGTATCGGAGGTTACCCCAATTTAATGCTTGTAACACTTCATTGAACAAGCAAGCACTTCCACCTCATTTATCTTGGCCTGATCCTCCTCGGTCACCAAGCACCAAAGGTAACTGACCATACCTATGGGGATAGAAAGAACCCGGGCATCTTCCGGAATGGACATAATGATTGACTGCTTCTGGTCAGGATTCAAACTCGGGGCTGGAAACTGGTTGACTAGTTTCGGGCTCGAGGAAGGTTTGTTTGTCCCTGGTGATGGACTCTTCATCGGCACCGGTAAATCACTAAACCTTGTGACGTCCTCCATAGCGGTAGAATATACGCCATAAAAAAGTTGTGAAAGGGGTCTACCACCCCTTGTGGCTCTTTGTTGGATCGTTCTTTCAGCACCTGAGCCTCGGTAATCATAGATTCAGTAAATAATAGCGAACCGGAGAGGTCTATCATTTTGGGTATGCCCTTCAGAGCACTATCTGTTGCCCAAGAATAACCAACTAAGACCTAATTACTAACCTCCCTTTCTCGAGTCAAAGTGGCCTCGCCCCCTTCCGGCACAGTAGCTTTGGCTAAAGCTCCCTCATCAACCTCCCCGAGTCGAGGCAATTTAGTTTCAGCTCCCACCAGTTCAGAGGCCCCTCGTATCATGACACCTAACTGCACGTGGGCCACTAATTCGAAGTTTTCTTCTTTTTCTTCTGACTCATCCCCTAATCGGTGAAGTGAGTCTGAAGATAGTGCCGTAAGTATTGGTGCCACCCTTAGATTTGCGCACCAGACTTCTTTTTGTTCTCTTCTTTTCCGAGCTCAGAGAGCTCTAGGCCCTCTTCCTTTTCTTCTCATCACCCTGCCTCAGAGCAGGGGACTCAATTGGTACATCCTCATCACCGGACAGAGGCCTTATAGCGACATCCTTTGAAAGACATGCAAAAGAAAACAGAACGAATAGGAATTTAACGGCACAAGGAAGAAATAAAGTATTATTAACTTGGAAAAGGAAACTCACCAGAGGAACGAGCCTCCCACCAGCCCTTTGAAAGTTCACGCCACGCGCGGTCGGAATAGGGCTTCTGTGACACGATGCCCTCAACCTACTCCTTGAGTCGAGGAACTGCATCTGGCATCCGAGCAACGGTTGTACAATGAAAACATCGATAAGAAGGGAGGAAAAGGAAAAAGCAACAAACAAAATATTAAAGGCAAGGTGATACTTATGTTTTATGTTCCATTTCTCGAGAAATGGCATGTCCTTGGCCGGGATTAAATCCGAGGTTTTCAGTGGAACGAATCGGCCCAACCATCCTTGGTCCCGATCCCTGTCTATGCTCGAGATGTGGCCTTAGTGGCTAACGGGCAAGTTTTATTAATCCCCCTCGATAGATTCGGGAACTGTACAGAAGCATGAGGTGATCGATGGTGAAATGACACTTCTCGATTTTTCTTACGAAGAAGCATAGAAGAATAACTATCCTCCTTAAAGAAGGATGGATTTGACCGAGGGTCACCTTGTACCTCTTACAAAAGGCAATGATGATCGGGTCCAAGGGACCCGACGTGAAGGGATAAGTATAAATACTTAAAAAGTCCTCCACGTGGGTAGTAATCGCTTCCTCGGGCGAAGGCACCACCACGTGCTTACCAACCCAGTTCAAGTCCTCCTTGACCTTGGAGAGAAGATTATTGGTGATCGAACATATATATTTCGAGACTGGCTCACTCCGACCCAGTACTGAGGAGGTTTTCTCAACCTTAGATCAGCATCGATCGAGCACCCGCCGCGAATAAATGATTCAAGAGGAGGTTCCACCACCGGTTCCTTGTCGGCCAGCCGTGATGAAGAGGCAGTTTCTTTTTATGGAACAATCTTAGAAGTCTTTGGCATTTTTTCTTTTGAATAAAGGTGGAGTAGAGGAAGTTAAAAGGTTATGCTTAATGGTTGGGAGTGAATACAAATGAGAGTTCATGCAAAAACCTCAAGAAATCTGGGCACAAATACTAGAGAGTGCAAAGATTTTTAAAGAACAAGAGTAGAAGAAGTTTTGAAAGTAAAGTTTTAATGAGATAATGAGGTATTTATAGTTTGCAAGCGATGGTTCAAAACCTGTAGTAGTTGACCAGCAACTGACGCACATTTAATACCATTAAGATGTGACTGACGAGAAGTTTCGTCAGTTTTGTCGTTTCTGGAGCGAAGTATCGAGGCAAAGATTAAGGGCTCATATCGTTTCTTGTCGTTTACTCTTCGAAAACCGAGGGGACTATCTGTATAGGTTCGAAACCAGGCTCATCTATTATATGACAGATCGGGACTGAAACGTGATAGGTTGAAGATTAACCCCGGGTTCCACCGAACCAAGGTACAAAGTTAGAACATACATCTTCAAGATCATCGAGCCTGTGACTATGAAATTGACCCAACTCCAAATAAGCTCGAGGAAATATTATCGGGCCGAATAAAGGGAAGGCCAAAATATCCACACCCGGTCGGATATCACAACTGGAATACTGGCACGTATCAATAAGAGACCGATTAATTAGCAAATCATGAGATTCCTTACCTTTTATAGAGTTGTATCTAAAGTAGGACTCCCCTACTATATAAAGGGTGTCTGATTATCTGCAAAGAACATTGTAACACGCATCCCAAAGCATTGTAAATTATTTTCTTTTTGCAAGCCACTATTTTTATGTATTTGACATCATTTGGATCATATCCAATTCAAGTGAGACTAATTTCCCAAGGTTATAAGTGTTCAAGTCACACTGTTTGAATTTACTTTATTATTGTTTGCTTTATTTATAATTCAATATATCGCTTTGTGTCAGATTAATCCATGTATCCTTAAAACCACTTATAAATTCAATTGTTATCCGATTTTAAGGGTAAAGACAAATCTCTCCCCATAAATTAGGTGAAGATCTTCTAACTGAAGGAAATCAACCCTTCAATCAGGAATCCACTACCTATATAAAGAACTCGATAATGTAAAGGAAACTTCATATACAAAATTATTTCTATATCTATCTAATCTTATTCATAAAAGATAGAGAGAAAAAATATTCAAGAAGGTGTGTCAAGAGCTTAAAAGAAACTTGGTTGTACATTATTAGAGGTGAACGAAGAAAAACCACACTCTCTGTAACGACTCAACATTGAAGATCTAAGAAAATCATTGTGACCCAATTGAAACTAGATATAGGTACCACACTGGTACACCAACCAATATAAAACTTTGTGTCTTACTTACTCTCTTTATATTTTGTTTAGCTTATCATATATATCTTCTCTAACG
The DNA here is from genome assembly GCF_000715075.1 of Nicotiana tabacum. Classification (NCBI taxonomy): domain Eukaryota; kingdom Viridiplantae; phylum Streptophyta; class Magnoliopsida; order Solanales; family Solanaceae; genus Nicotiana; species Nicotiana tabacum. Next base: position 108,975,142 of record NC_134087.1, on the reverse strand, counting down.
AACATTCCAAAGAGTCTTTTACCTCAAAAATACGAGTAACAATTAAACTTGATTTATGGTTTTAAAGATATGTGATTTAGTTCAATACCGATTAATAACCAGGAAATTTGAAGTATAAATGAAGGAAATAAGTAAAATCAAACCAGTGTGCAAGCCAGTCTCGACCTCGAGCTAAGGTGGCCTCGAGGTGGATCAAGAATAGTAAAGTAAGAACAATAAAGTTTAGAGGACAATTTTGATGAGCAATGAGCTAGAAAGTGAGAGAGTATATTCTTTTGCCAATGATTGATGATGGTTACAAATGATTGGGGTCCCTTTTATATAATAGAGGAACCCAAAATAAGGTACATTTCTATTTACGGTAAAGAATCTTATGGGATAACTGTCTAACCGCCTAATACGTATTCGTATAAATCAATTCCGGGATTTACTCCATGATCTTGGGGACGTGGCAGGAATCTTGCTCATTCTATTACTAATCCATAACGACATTACCTCGAGGCCGGTCACGTTCGGCCTTGACATTCATCGGTCACTTTTATCTTCGAACGTTGAACTCTACCATCCGCCTTGAACCTAGTGTACTTCGGACTTACTCTTGAAGTGGTTCCTCGAGCCTCCTAAATTGAGCATACATGATTTTGACCGTATACAGATAGTCCCCGCTTTTCTTAGAATATGAGGATAAGAAACAACTTGAGCCTCGGTTCTCTAGAGTCCCCGATGACGACGTCATCCCCGTGACGTAAGGGCTCAAGGTGACCTAAACATCCTGTCGGTTTGCTTCGCCATAACATTAAATGAGTGCTAGTAATGGCCAACCACTAGCACTGCCAAACCGTCGCCGCTTACCTATAAATAAGGCGCTCCTATTTCAAATTAAGAACTTTACTTCTTCTTTGCAATCTCTCTGAGCCCTTCTTCTCTTCATCTCTTTCTCTCATCGCCTACTTCCATCGTCCTTTTAGTACCAAAAAATGCCAAGCTCCTCCACCTTCCACATCTCTTAACTAAACCTATGGCAAAAACCTCTAAAATAGTTCCTAAAAAAGAAATGGCTTCCTCATCATCGCGGCTGGCTAGAGGTAGAACGGTGGTGCCACCTCGTATCGAGGAGTGCATTCCCGGGCCGTGCGAGCTAACTTCTGATTTTAAAATTGATAAACCTCCATCGACACCAGACCGATGTGAGACCATGTCGAGATACATCTACTTAATAACTGAAAATGAACTTGAGTAGGTGAAAAAGGATTGCAATTAGGAGAATAAGGATGTTTTGATCCCTTCCCCTAAAGAGGACATCACCACCCACAAGGTAGGGTACTTGAGCGTGTATACCTACACCTTTCACATAGGGTCCCATAGACCCATCACTAGGTCCCGTAGATCCAGTTATTCTTGATTTCTGCCACCAATATCAGGTGACTCTTGGCCGGATCTACCCTTCTTTCTGGTGCATCGTCAACTTGATAAGGTATTTCTCGAGCCAGATCGAGGGGATGCCTCGATCACTTGATTAAGCTATATAGCCCTCAAATCTATAGAGGCAGTTTGATAAATCTCCAACTTCGATCCTCAAAGTCGCTATTTTCCAGCATCGATGAGGACAAAGACCAAGGTTGGATGAGTCGGTTTGTCCGAATTAGGACTTTCGATGTGATCCCTGCCGATAGGATGCCATTCCCCGAGGAGTTGAATATGAAACGTAAGTACAAGCTTATCGATGATGATCAATATTATGCTTTCTCTATCCTTTCTCGATTTAACTTCCTTTTGATGATACAACTACCCCTTGGTTGCCTGGTGCAATTCCGGACCTCGCAGATTAGGTCCGACAACTAGCCTCTACTTCTTGATATGTGGAACGTAGTTGGCATGATTTGGCCAAGAGTCGATGGGAAGCTAAAAACCAGGGTGAGTTCTCTTGTTCACATATTGACATCTCTTAATAGAATAATCATTTTACCATTATGCAGGCCTCGGAGACACTGTTGCTATGCGGCCACTCTCGCCCGATGAAGAAGAAATACAAAAATTGACCAAAGAGAAAAAGAGGAAAAGGGGTTCACCTGTAAGTTCCCCGAAGCCAAAGAAAAGCAAGGCTCGAAAGCCTAAGTCTGATCCTGTGGTCCAATCTTCAGAAGAGGCCCAAAACCTTCGACATAATGACGAGGAGGGAGAAGATGACTGTCACACCTCCTTTTTACCTACACCCCCGAAAGAGGTGTAAAGGGGAGTTTTTTTTTCAACTTAAAGTGACAATCGAAACGGGATTATTTATTTATTAAATTCAGAGTCACCACTTGGGATAATTTATGGTGTCCCAAGTCACCGATTCAAATCCTGAATTGACAAAACGATTGACTCTGTATTACAGTCCGCGAACATAGATATCCGGGTAAGGAATTCTGTTAACCCGGGAGAAGGTGTTAGGCATTCCCGAGTTCCGTGGTTCTAGCACGGTCGCTCAATTGTTATATCCGGCTTAATTATCTAATTTTAAACGATTATGAACCTATGTGCAAATTTTAACTTTTAGTCGCTTTTATTTAATTAAATAAAGAAGATTGCAACGTTATTAAAACATGTCTCGAACCACGTCACATAAATGCACCCGTGGCTCTTGACATATTTTAACATCGTTGGGATTTGATTTGGGTCACATAAATGTGCACCCAAATTTAGGAAAGTAACCTTATTAAACTAATGCGCCTAAAGCGATTTCGCGTTTGCAATTTGGCGAGGGCCATGAAATTTACTAAATGGCACTCCTCGAGTTCTAGGATAAACAAGATTAATTAAAGCGAGGGCCATGCAATTATCATTTTATTTGGCGGGCAACTCCTCAAATTATTCTTAATTTAAAGGTTTCTACACTAATTTATGAGGGCCACAGACTACTTGTACTATATCATGGCACACCAACAATTAAATAAGGAAAGCTAAAAGGACTCTAATTGTTTTGATTTGAAGACTTGGCCTTACGAGATAGACTGAACAATGTACTAAAGATTCACAAGCCCAAAAGCATCTCTTCATAATAAACAAACGGGCATTCCAACTTGTGAAGTCCACGGGCTTTAGGCTTAAAGAGCCTAATTCATGATGAGAAAAGAGGTAGGAATGTGACCACATTCTCGTTTAGGCCTGCGTTAGGCCCAATCTTATGCCCCTACTTGCTGACCAAGAGTGCTAGTTAATGTACACAACATGGAATAAAGGATTGAATTGAAACAAATGCTTGTTTTGAATTAAATGACCGAAACCCTGATCATGGAAGGAATCTGAGCCCATTTTCGAACAAACTGGATTATTACCATTACATGAAACTTAGCTCAGGAGTTTGTGACACAATGTTCAAATTCTGAAGGCAAAACTAAGGTAAAAATAAACCCATTTAGGCTAAATCACATCTTAACCATTGCCAAAGGCAAACAGAACATTGATAATATCGGAACTTGCTACCCAAATCCAGCAAAACTATGACATTGAGCCATCCATTCAAAAGCTACAGAAATTGTATATGGCCCAAAAATCGAATCCACATAACTCAATCAAGCCCATATACTAACCTTAAAACAAACAAGTAATATCAACAACTACATTTGACGGCCAAACTAAGGCAGACATTATCTAACATATGATGTTCAGGACTCAGATTTGAATTACATATTGTAGCTTGAAGGGTAGTAAATGCAATTCTCTAAATAAAATAAAACAGGCAAATAAGCTAATCTACGACCAAACTTGTTGAAGATTATGACTCAAAGTTCCAGATCTCCATTTTTTTTATTCCAAATCAACTTTACATTTAGAGGGAATGTAGAACTGTACCTGAGATTGAGAGAATAAAGAAATCAAGAAGGATCAGTAGTGTTAACAACATGGATCAACAATAACAACAGCAATAGAGCCCAGCAAACCAGAAATTGAACCAATAGACCAATTTTTAAACCAGCAGATAAGATACAATAATCCAAACACTAATTTAACCTATCTTAACACCAGCTAACTAGAAAATTGTTTTAGCACCAAGAAAACCTCTAACATCACCAAAAGAAATCAATGAAACAGTGTTGTTCTAAAGTTTTTCAGCCCTTTGTGTTTTTTTCAGAATTTTTTTTTTGCTCTTGAAGTTTATGAAATAGTAAAATTTATGCAGCCTCTGTATTTTTTTGGATTTCCATCTCTTAAAACTCTGCCTAGAAAGGCAAGAAATGATGCCTTTATAGGCAAGGCAAGTAGGGGATCCTTAAGGAAATAATTTCTGCACTTAGGCCCTTCTGAAATTTTCATTTTAGCCTAGGTGCCCTTAGTTTAATTTTTCAGAATTCAAAGTAACCCCCCACCCCAGCTTCCTAGAAGCTTTCTATTCAGTTGAATGAGATTCTTTCACCTAGATTTCCTAATTTACCATTTAGGACCCCCGTTTTTACCTTAAAAACCCGGACAGAGCAGGGGCCAATTTGACCCAAATCAATTTGGTATGGGTCTGTATACTGAGATCTTGGACTTCAAATTTTCAGGGTCTAAGTCCAATTGAATTCTGACAGACCCAAATTCCAGAATCAACAAACAAATTTTATCAGCCTAAATGACCTACCAAGTCGTAAAGACTCATGAGGTCTTGGACTCAAGGGAAAATAAAAGAAGTTCGAACCAATCTAAAACAAAAATGGAATCATGTTAATTAAGCAAGTCAATACTAACATGCATAAAGGACATGACCCTAAAGAACTAGGAAGAAACGAGAAAGAAACCAGAAGAAAAGAAAGAAACAGAAGATAGAAAAAATGATGAAAAAGCAAGGAGGAAAAGATTAAATAAAAGAAAAGAGGAGATAACTACAAAACTCAGACAGTAGGAACTGAAATTGAGTCTTCAAACCTTCCAATTATCGGCTTAATTTGATATTAATCGTGTGTTCTTATCAAGAACATACAAATAAAATCAAACTAGATCTAAAATCTTCAACGAAATCTCGATTCGGAAGTTTTGGGATTTTAGGTTTCAAACTTGGATTCAAGATTCGAGGAAGTCTAGGGTGATTCAAGGGAAAAAGATTATAGATTTGGTATGAGGAGGTGTGGTGTGAATTTGGGTTGGTTTGGTGGTGGCATCGCCACCGAAGGAAGCTAAGGCGACGCTAGGGTTGAGATGGGTTCTCTGAAACGGAAGGGAAAGGAAAGGGATGAGTGAGAGGAAGGGGGGTCTGAGGGGGTAAGGTTAGTTCGGACACTCTTATAGTGTCAAGTGAATTAGTTCCCATCCGTTGATTTAACGGGATCGAACGGCTCAGAGCTTGGACCACCAAAACGGGGTCGTTTGGTTTAGTGGGGGGAAACGGACCGGGTCGGGGACAGGTATTGGGCTGGGTCATAGCCAGAATTGAGGGGTTGGGGGAAACGTTTGAGCCTGGGGTCTGGAAATCAAATGCAACCCAGTTCAGCCTCTATTTCCTTTTATTTGTTTTCCTTTCTTTTTCCTCTTTTTTTTTAAAAAATTTCTTTTAGTTTCTTTTTTAAATTAAAATTAAAATGAACCTAAATTAATCACTAATCAAATTATCCTATTATGTTAATTAACTCTAAATAACATTTACCACAAATAATTAAAAACCAAATTCAAGGAAAACTACCAAAATTCGAAATTAAAATTAAAAGTGCAAAATAAACTATTTTTGTGATTTTTCCATTTTTATGAAACAACTAATTTGTCAATTAATACTAAAATGTAAAATTAAACCCTAAATGCAAATGCAACATATTTTGTATTTTTCATTAATTAAATAAAAAACATGCACAGACAAATGCAAACAATAACAAACAAAAATCTACGAAATCGCAAACAAATGAAAAAAACTTATTTTGTTTTGAATTTATGGGAGTAATTCATATAGGGCAAAAATCACGTGCTCTCAGTTGCCCCTATTTGCCCGGAAACACGAAGAGTTTCCGTGCAAAGATAAAGTGAGAGGATACGAGCGATTTTTGCCCATTTAATACTCTGTGGGAAGCATTTCGAAGGATTTGACCGCACCCTGCTTCCGAGGTTGCCTACATATCCTTGGCTATAAAGGAATCAGGTCAGTGTAGTTCAGGAAATTTCGGTAGTTGGGACTACCATGAAGTTGTGATTTCACTGTTGTTGCTGCTGCTTACTGCATCCCCTTATTACACCATGATAAAATAAAAAGAAGCTAGACTAGACTATGATCTATGCATTACAAAATCCTATCTATATCTTCAAACTTGCTCTTGCGGCTCTTGTTGCCTTGTTGACTTGTATTCTCCCGGTGGAATCCTTTTGTTGCCGCCTTGAATTGTAATCTGAGATGTTTTCCATTTGTCCAGGTGGATCCATGACTGCCAACTACACTTTGAGATGTTTTTTCTTTTCTCCAGGTGGACGCTTGACTGCTGAACTTGAATGTATTCTTGCTCTCCAGGCGGGCTCCTGATTGCTGAAATTGAAATGTATTCCCTGCTCTCCAGGCGGGCTACTGACTTCAACAAAATAAACAAAAACAAAGAAATTTTTCTGCCCCAGTTTGGTGGCTGGGCACACATGTAAGTGTAAAAAGGATCACATTACCGAAGATCAATAAGAATTTGAAAGCTAAAACTTGAATTGTACTCCCTTGTTCTCTAGGCGGGCTCCTGACTACTGACTTTAATTGTACTCCCTACTATCCTGGCGGGCTCCTGGTGGCTAAACTTGAAATGTATTCCCTGCTCTCTAGGCGGGCTCCTGACTGCTGGCTTGAAATATATTCCCTGCTCTTCAGGCGGGCTCCTGACTGCTGCCTTGAAATGTATTCCATGCTCTTTAGGCGGGCTCCTAACTGCTAAACTTGAATGTATTCCCTGCTCTCTAGGCGGGCTCCTGACTGCATGGCTTGAAATGTATTCCATGCTCTCCAGACGGACTCCTGACTTCAGCGAAATAGACACAACAAAGAAAATCTTCTGCCCCAGTTTGGTGGTTGGCACAGATGTGAGTGTAAACTACATCATGTTATCAAGTATTGCTAAGAATTTGAAAGTTAGGTCCCATTATCCAGGAGGGTCCTGACAATTCTTACCTAAACGACAATTTTAAATCTAAGTTATATCTTCTAAAGGTGTGACTTTCGCTAAATCTTGTTATCCAAGAGGGTCTTAAAGCTACATCCCATTATCCAGGAGGGTCCTGAAAATCAAAGGTCAAATTTTATCTTAAGAGTGACAACTTTTATGGCTGAATTATACTACCCTACATCAGAATTTATGATAAATGTTTTTATCTAATCAAAATCTTAAAACTAAGTCCCATTATTCAGGAGGGTCCTGAAAACTCCTAATTGAATCTTATCTCGAACATGCAAACTTCTAAACCTACTTATATTCCTTTGGGATACGTTTATGCTAGCTTACACTATTTTTAAACTTTACGCTAGGTCCCATTTTCTAGGAGGGTCCTGAAAATCAAAAATCAAACCTGTTTGGTGACTGCCTTTCTCCACGGAGGGTTTCTCTGAAACAACTGAAATTTCCTGCCCCTGTTTTAATCAAAGAAAATTTTTGTCAGTTTAAAATGTGGTGGTTAGTTGATGGCATTCTTGCTGAAGGTCTCTCCGCTACATTGTTTTGTTTTGCCTGGCTTTCCCGAACTAGCCCTGAACCGTTTGACTTTCCGACTGACTTTCAAAACCTCATGACTTTGGGTGACCCGAATGTTCTATACCCGAACCGTTGTTTCACACCTCTGACCCCTTTAACTGAACCTATGCATCTCCCATGAAATTACTAAATCATTCTGCCGGTGTAACTTTGCTGGCACTTTATCCCACTTTACATCATGCTATTTTGGTATGCTCTGGCCGCACTATGCTTTGCAATCTTGAAGCTGGTAGTGAGCATTGAAATTCTTTCTTATTTGCTTAAACAAAACTGACATTGGGAACATCTTAGAGAAATATACTCAAAAGAAATGAAATGCAATGACTTAGAGAATTAAGGATAAGAAAATCCAAAACTGGAAGACTATCTAAAGGGGAAAATGAAAAGAGACTTATCTGAATGGAACAGCTGGCACCAATGATCATGACATGCATTTCGGATTAATCTGCCCAATCTAACTAACCAATCAACTTCCAATTGCCATACTTTGATGCCCCAAAGTTTCCATAACCTGATTTCTTTACCAAAACCTTGACCTTGTTCGGCCTACAGTGCCCTGAGGGGTTTTCACCAACAAGCATCTCTCATTTGTTCATCTCTCAACTCACTTTTGCCTTACGGTGCCCGTGAGGGTTTTCACCAATAAGACTCTCTCATTTTTTATTTCTCTCAGCTTCCATCGCCTTATAGTGCCCGTGAGGGTTTTCACCAATAAGACTCTCTCATTTTTTATTTCTTTTCCCTCTTAGGACCAGAGTGTTTCCCCTGATATGAATTACCTTTACCTGCTTGACTTGGCATTTCTCGAAGACTGGTCGGAAGATCTTTCTGGACCGTAATGTGGACTTTTGGATAGGGTTAAAAAGAAAGGATGTCAAAGGCTCAAAAACAGTTCACATGGGTTCAAAATTACAACTTTCGGAATCAGATTTCTTACAACAACCACAACTTCTGCCGCGGTTTCTTGCTTGGGGACTTTTGGATTTTTATTTTGATGAGACCGAATCATGAAGCTGCCTGCGTATCCTTATAGGGAATCAGGTCGAACGTAGTTCATGTCATAGAAATTACTTTGTTGTTGTGGTTTTCTATTTTCTCTTTCTTTTCTTTCCCTTTTTTTTCTTTTTCTCTTTTTGTTGGTTTTCTTCCCTCTTTTTCTTTTCATTCTTTTCTTTCTCTTTTCATTCATTTCTTTGTCTTTTCATTCATTTCTTTGTCTTTTCATTCTTTTCTTTTTCTTTTATTTTCTTTCTCTTTTTCTCTTCTTCCTTTACTTATCTTTCATTCTTGTGTTTCCGATATTTGCTACTGATTCCGAAAGAGGGGTATGAAAGAAAAATAAATAAGGCTCAAAGGAGGTAACAAAGGATACAGTGTTTAGATAGCAGAACAAAATGCCTTCGTCATTTCAATATTCAAAATAGGCCAAATACAAAACAAGTACAATTAAACAAGGGAATCATACATAGTATCTTTTGACTGCATCAGAGTTGATAGCCATTTTTACACATTTTCCTTCTACATCTGTCAAATACAATGCACCATTGGACAACACTTTAGTTATAACGAACGGCCCCTGCCAGTTTGGGGAAAACATGCCTTTTGCTTCAACCTGATGTGGAAGAACGCGTTTTAATACTAACTGACCCACTTCAAACTTTCGTGGACGCACCTTCTTATCGTATGCTCTTGCCATTATATATTGATACAACTGGCCATGACACACTGCTGCCAATCTTTTCTCGTCGATCAAACTCAATTGTTCCAAGCAGGTTTTGACCCACTCATCATCATCGATCTCAACCTCCGCGACAATTCGAATGGATGGAATTTCCACCTCTGCGGGTATCACTGCTTAGGTGCCATACACCAACAAATAAGGAGTCGCCCCTACTGAAGTACGGATATTAGTGTGATAACCCAGCAATGCAAATGGCAGCTTTTCATGCCACTGCCTAGAACCCTCCACTGTTTTTCGAAATATCTTCTTTATGTTCTTGTTGGCTGCCTCGACTGCTCCATTTGCCTTGGGGCAGTATGGGGTGGAATTGCGATATGTAATCTTAAACTGTTGACACACCTCTTTCATCAAATGACTATTGAGATTAGCACCGTTATCTGTGATGATTACCTTCGGTATCCCGAACCATCAAATTATATTTGAGTGCAAAAAATCAACCACGCCTTCTTGGTTACAGACTTGAATGTTTTAGCCTCAACCCACTTGGTGAAATAATCTATGGCCACCAGAATGAACCTGTGCCCATTCGATGCTGATGGCTCATTTGGCCCAATGACATCCATGCCCCACGCAACAAAAGGCCACAGTGCAGACATCGTGTGTAATTCAGATGGTGGAGAATGAATCAAATCTCCATGCACTTGGCACTGATGATATTTACGCACGAAACTGATACAATCTCTCTCCATAGTGAGCCAATAATAACCTTCCTGGAGAATCTTCTTCGCCAGCACATACCCACTCATGTGCGGTCCACAGACTCCAGAATGTACTTCAGTCATAATAGTTGTGGCCTTCCTAGCATCTATGCATCTCAGCAATCCAAGAATCCAAGATCTGGAGTTCTTTTGTACAACACTACTCCACTGAAGAAAAATCCACTTTCCAACCGTCGAATTGTTCTCTTTTGATCACCTATGGCTTGTACGAGATTCATTCGCATCCTGATGTACTCCTTGATATCATGAAACCAAGGCTCCCCATCGAGCTCTTCTTCCGCCACATTACAATAAGCATGTTGATCGTGGACTTGAATATGCAAAGGGTCCACATAAGCCTTATCTAGGTGATGTAACATTGACGCCAGAGTAGCCAAAGCATCAGGGACCTCATTATAAATCCTCGGAATATGCCTGAACTCTATTGATTAGAATCGCTGACAAAGATCATGTAAATATTATCGATACGGTATGAGTTTTAAATCCTATGTTTCCCACTCTCCCTGAATCTGGTGCACCAGAAGGTCCAAGTCACCCAAGACAAAGACTTCCTGGACACCCATATCCACAGCCATCCTCAAACCCAAAATACATGCCTCGTACTCAGCCATATTGTTAGTATAGTAGAACCGAAGCTGAGCCGTAACAGGGTAATGATGCCCTGTTTCAAAAACAAGTACCGCTCCTATCCCAACGCCTTTCATGTTTGCCGCCCCATCAAAGAAAAGTTTCCATCCTGGCCTTTCTGTTCCAACTCATCAATGTGCATTACCACTTCATCAGGGAAATAAGTCTTCAAAGGATCGTATTCTTCATCCACAGGATTCTCAGCCAAATGGTCGGCCAATGCTTGTGCTTTCATCGCAGTCTGAGTCACATAGACAATGTCAAATTCTGTGAGCAAAATCTTCCACTTTGCGAGTCTTCCCATGGGCATAGGCTTCTGGAAGATATACTTCAACGGATCCAAGCGAGAGATAAGGTAAGTAGTATAAGATGCCAAATAATGTTTCAACTTCTGGGCTACCCAAGTTAGGGCGCAACACGAACTCTCAAGATGAGTGTACTTAACCTCGTAAGATGTGAACTTCTTGCTGAGATAATATATGGCCTGCTCCTTCCTGCCAGTGATGTCATGATGTCCCAACACACATCCAAATGAATTGCCCAAGACCGTCAAATATAGAATCAAAGGTCTCCCTAGTTCTGGCAGGACCAAAAAAGGTGGGTTTGACAAGTACCCCTTTATCCTATCAAATGCTTCCTGACATTCATTTGTCCACTTAACCGCAACATCTTTCTTTAATAGTTTGAAGATGGGCTAACAAGTTGTCGTGAGTTGAGCAATAAACTTGCTGATGTAATTCAATCTCCCCAATAGACTCATCACCTCAGTCTTGTTCTTTGGGGGTGGCAACTCCTGGATAGCTTTGATCTTTGATGGGTCTAATTCAATACCTCGGCGGCTGACTATGAATCCCAACAACTTTCTAGACGGGATACCGAATGCGCATTTTGTTGGGTTTAGCTTGAGATTGTACCTAAAAAGCCTTTGGAAGAACTTTCTCAAATCTCTGACATGATCAGACTGCTTTCTAGACTTTACAATCACATTATCCACATAAACCTCGATCTCCCTGTGTATCATGTCATGAAATATGGTCGTCGTTGCCCTCATGTAGATTGCCCCAACTTTTTTCAAACCAAATGGCATGACCCGATAGCAGTACGTTCCCCATGGAGTGATGAATGCTGTCTTTTCTGTGTCCTCCTCATCCATTAAGATCTGGTGGTAACCCGCATAACAATCCACAAAAGAACCAATTTCATGTTTGGCACGATTATCGATCAATATATGGATGTTCGGCAATAGGAAGTTATCCTTAGGACTTGCCTTGTTGAGATCTCGATAATCAACACACACCCTGGTCTTACCATCCTTCTTCGTCACAGGCACAACATTGGCTAACCAGGTGGGATACCGGGTAACCCGAATGACTTTGGCCTTAAACTGTTTGGTGACCTCTTCCTTAATTTTCACACTCATATTAGTTTTAAATTTCCTCAGTTTCTGCTTGACAGGGGGATGCCGGATCAGTGGGCAATTTGTGAACCACCAGGCCAGTGCTTAGACCTGGCATGTCGTCATAGGACCATGCAAAAACATCTTTATACTTGAACAGTGTTTTAATTATCTCCCCTCTGAGTTGTGGTTCAAGATAAACACTTATTTTAGTTTCCCGGACATTATCTTGGTCACCTAAATTGATTGCTTCTGTATCACTCAGGTTAGGCTTGGTTTTTTCTTCAAAATGGCTTAATTCTTTATTAATCTCTTCAAAGTCTTCATCCTCGTCATATTCCGATTCAACATCACACTCTATTTCTTGAATTGCTATTTCAGAATTAGATTGGCTTTTAAGACTGGGTCGGAGATTCCGCATGCATGTCATATCATTGAAGCCAGCATAAAAGAACAAAACTCCTTCCTGGTGGGGAGAGGAGTAGCTTCCCAATTGTTAATCTTTGCACTGGGCCAAACAAATTACACATTCACCTTGCTAGAACCCTCTCCAGCTTCCACCGTGTTCATTTCATCGAATATCCTCTCAAACGTTTCCATCAAATCTCCATCCATATCAACCACCAAACTGGGAATCGTCGTCACTGGGAACTTTCTGGTACCAGGCCTGACAAATGATCTGGAAAGATGTGGGATTGGCTTTGGAAGGGCCCATGCTCTCTGTTTCATTTTTCTGGCTCTTCTCACGTCTGCGGTTGTGGGCTTGAACCCCAGACCAAATGTATCCAAGTTTTTAGGAAGAGAAACCGGTTGTACGATACCTTGCAGAGATGCACCCAAACCCTTGCCCGGTACAAAACCATTTTTCAACATTTCAACGGCTACCATGACTAATGCAATAGCTACCCTTGGAGTCGGCACGCACTTCCCTTCAGGAATTTTCTCTACCGATACCATCTCAAAAACCTGATAAACCCATGGCCCCTTGTCGTCTTCAAACTCTATGAACGGAACAATGGCATCACTGGCAACACACAAATTATCTTCGCCATGCACAACAATTTCCCGTCTATCCCATTCAAACTTAACCATTTGATGCAGAGTGAACGGTAACGCTCTGGCAGCCTGAATCCAGAGTCGACCTAATAGAAGATTGTAAGAAACAGCCACATCGAGCACTTGGAATTCCATAGTAAATTCAACTGGCCCTATTGTAAGCTCAAGCACTATGTCCCTGACTGAATCTTTCCCTCCACCGTCGAATCCCCAAACGCAGATATTGTTCTTGTGAATTCTTTTATCATCCACCTTCAACTTATTTAGAGTGGAAAGAGGGAAAATATTTGCACTGGACCCGTTGTCAACCAGTACCCGAGTAACCACAGAATCTTCACATTTCATCGTCAAATAGAGGGCTCTATTGTGCTCAGTCCCCTCCACGGGCAACTCATCATCAGAAAAAGTGACTTTGTTTACCTCAAATATCTTGTTAGCTATCTTTTCGAAGTGGTTTACTGAGATTTTGTCAGGAACGTGGGCTTCATTCAATATCTTTATCAAAGCCTAACGATGCTCGTCTGAATGGATCAATAATGACAATAGCAAGATCTGAGCTGGTGTCTTCCTTAGCTGCTCCATAATGGAATAGTCCTGCACTTTCATCTTTCTCAGAAATTCCTCTACTTCTTCCTCGGTCACAACTTTCTTCACCAATAATGGGTTATCTTTGGAGGTCTTAGCTTTTCTCAACTCTTCGGGGGCAAAGCATCTCCCCGATCGAGTCAAACCATGGGTCTCACACACTTCTTCTTTAACCTCTTTCCCCTTGTAAGTCACTGTCAGTCGTTCAAAATTCCATGGGACTGCCTTGCTGTTGACTATCGGTAATTGAGTTACCGGTTTGATAATGACAGGTTCTATGCGGGCGCCCTTCACAATTACCATAGGCTTGTTCATCACTCCTGGCACAACCACTTTTGCTCTTTCATGTTTTCCTGCAACGTCACTTGAGGACCCCTTCTTGAACCCCATTGATGGTTCACTATTTGCCCCGTTCAACATGATCACAGACTTCTCACTTGTTGACTTTTCAAACGGCTTGGCTTCACTGGCCCGAATCATCATGACAGTTTGCGAAGGCTTCTTAGGCTCCCCTCCCTTATGCACTATCTCAATCATATTTGTCTCATGATGGGCTGACAGTGGGTTCTGGTTGATATTGGGTGCCTCCGGAGCTTGGACTTCAATCCGATTAGTATCAATGAGCTCTTGAATAGCTGTTTTCAATTTCCAGCATTTCTTTGTCTCATGACCTGGGGCCCCTGAACAATACTCACAACTCACCGAGCAGTCAAGATTTCTGGGAGGTGGATTTGGCAGTTTAGCCTCGATCGGATTCAACATACCCAACTATCTCAATCTGTGGAATAGGCTAGTATATGATTCCCCCAATGGAGTGAAAGTCTTCTGCTTCTGCAACCTCTCATTCTTAAAGGCTTGATTTGGCTAAAAACCTGTTCCAGGGGGATTTCTATAGGCTCTTGGGGGTGGATGGGTACTTTGTGGAGCTGGGTATGGATTTTGTGGAGTTGGCGCATGCCATTGTGCTTGAGAAGGAGGTTGGGTATAGGTTTGTGCGTGATGGACGGAAAAATGGGGATCTGGCGGTGGGTAGTAGTGTTGTGGTAGGTTATATGGAGTGTGGGGGTAAGTTTGGTGATAGGGTCGAGGCGGGTTGTAGTAACATGGAAGGTTCCTGGATCCGACCCAAGCTCCCGACTCAATTGTCGCAACATCCTCTTTCTTCTTCTTCCCGAGTACACCCCCAGTACCGTTTTGGATTTCTTGGGTGGTTGCTTTAATTACTGAGTAGCTCATGATTTTATTAGACTTGAGTCCCTCTTCTACCATGCCTCCCATTTTTACAACCTCATTAAAGGACTTGCCCACCGCTGACACCAAATGACCAAAATAAGTATGCTCCAAGGCTTGTAAGAAATAATCAACCATCTCGCTTTCTTTCATCGGAGGGTCAACCCTCGCTGCTTGCTCCCTCCAACGGAATCCATATTCCCTAAAACTCTCACCAGGCTTTTTCTCAATCTTTGTCAATGACAGACGGTCTGGGATAATTTCAAGATTGTACTGAAAATGGCAGGCGAAGGCCTGGGCCAAATCGTCTCATGTGTACCACCTGTTGTGACCTTGTCTGGTATACCATTCTAATGCCGATCCGCTCAGACTTTGGCTGAAATATGCCATTAGCAATTCGTCCCTTCCGCCTGCTCCTCTCATCTTGCTATAAAATCCTCTTAAGTGTGCTACTGGGTCACCATGCCCGTCGTACATATCAAACTTAGGCATCTTGAACCCTGCCGGTAACTGAACATCTGGGAACAGACATAAATCTTTATAGGCCACACTTACTTGACCTCCCAGCCCCCTCATATCTCTGAACGATTGTTCTAAGCTTTTGACCTTTCTGATCATCTCTTCATGCTCGGGATTTTTGGGTGGCTTCTCGGTCTCCGTCAGGAGATCAAGATAAGGGGTGTAAGAATATGGTTCTGGAACTTTGAAGGTGGGTTCAGGGGGATAATACTGGTTGTCGTGAGTCTAGAACAGAGGTTCACTGGAAGATCGGTGTAATGCAGCAGGTGGAGGTACCACAAAAATAGGTGTGATTGGTGGAGGAGGGTGTGAGACAGTTAACCATTTCTATTATGCATTTGATCGGCTGCTTGCGTCATCCCGACTTTTCCATTTGAAACTTCCTCCCTTTTTTCTCTTTTTCATTCTGGCCTTTCCTTTTCTTTGTTTTCATCCTCCCATTTCCCTCTAGTTTTGCCATTGCCTCTTTCTCTTTGTTTTCTTATTCTTCTCTCTTTTCCTTTTTTTTCCTCTCTTGTTTTTCCTCTCTCTTTTCGTTTTTGTTCTTTTTCTCTTCTTTTCTTTTTTTTTCCTTTTGGTTATGGTCGAATCCTATGGAGATTGCCTACGTATTATGACCCCGCATGAATCAGACCGAGCGTAGTTCTGGGAGATAAGTGTGAAAGTAAATAATAAAATATTTTTTGGGATTTTCAATTTTTCATAAAAGCAAATGCTTTGATTACAAAGACTCAAAACTAACAGACTCCAAGAGAAACTAACAGACGCTGATGAAAAGACGAAATACAGACTCCAAAAATAAACTATCATACTCCAACAAAAGAAAATACAGACTCGAAAACAAATGACAGGCTCCAGCAGAAAGAAAAAACAGACTCAACACAACTGACAGACTTTAACGGAAAAGGAAATACAGACTCAAATGAGAAATCATGAATACGTAAATGCTCTTGGTGCCCGCGGGACATCATTCGGTCTCGCCGCGAGCCTATATTCAAGATCCCTTTGAAGTCGATCCAAGTCACTCATTATCTGTTTAACAAATGTCATCACTGTCGCGAAGAAGGTGGTGTGAGTCATATCCTCACAGGCTTGGCACTTCACAACAATGTAATTGGCGATGGTTCTAATTATTTCTCTTATGACACCTTTTTCTTGCAACAAACGCCCGATCTGCTGGGTCCTGGCTTCCAAAGTTTGCTCGGCCGCATGATTCTGCTCCTGAAGTTGTTGCAAATCTATTTCTAATTGTGCCAATGCTGTATAACAATGTTCCCTTTCAACCTTGAAGTCTTTCGCCTGTTTGATCATTTTGTTTTCCGTGGCGATGACCCTTTTCTTTAATCCCGCGACCTCATTGTCGTACTTCTCTTTCAACTGCTTAACCAGGCATGCTCGTTCATCTGCGTTTTTAGCCAATTGCTTTCGAACCTTGGATAGTTCACTTTCTGCCTTGTTCAAATAAAACTATAGTCACTTACTTTCTGCCTCAGGTTATTTATGAGTTTTTCATCTTTGGCACTTAGGGCGGGGTTTTCTGCCGCAGTTTTCATTTTCTGGATTTGGGTTCGAAGGGCCTCTTTTACTTTGGCTAGCCTTTTCTTTTCACCTTCGTCCGCCGCTGCTTGCAAGCTATTCTCGAATTGAAGTTCTTTGACTTGTTTTTCCAACCTTCCTATTATGGCCTTGTACTCATTCTCTTTAGTCAACCAAGCCCATTATTCCTGTGATGCCTCGACGAATTCCTAAAGATGGGGTCTTTTAGCCGGCCTCCCAAACTCAATTTTTCTCATATACCAAGAAAGGTACCCTGGTGAAACCTCACTTTTGTATCGATCACGTATACAGGTATTGGCTGCTAAGTATTGACATTTGCTCCAAATTTGGCGGACTGCTGCTTCATGAAACTGACCGTTAAGTTTGATCTCGACTACTTGGGCACTAAGATCTTCATCTCTCGGAACTATCTGGCGTCTCCCTAGCTGCCTCAAAACCCGATATGGCGCATAAGGCTGGATACTCCTGAGTCCCATCAAGAGGAAATGAGGCCTGGTGGCTGGCATGTATATGACCTCATCCACAGGCAGCCATCCAAATGTCCACTCTATTTGGTTTGTAGTGATGGAACAGAGGCGCGCTACCCACTTTGTGACCCCCTCTGGCAAGTTGATCTCGTCAACCCTCGTGTAAAATTCTTCTATGCATGTTTTCTCTGTCGACCCATAACTCATAAATTGAGGACGATGGCATAGGTGTTCGATCATCCACATCTGCAACAACACGTTGCACCCCTTGAAAAAGTCTCATCCGGCTTTGTAGGCTGTGAGAACGTGGAAGATTTCAGTTACTATCATGGGTGCGAGAGTGCTATTGGCCTGAGTGAGCAAAGTGCTGACAACCCCGGCTACTCGTATGTCAATATTCCCATCTTTTCTAGGAAACACTAAAAGTCCCAAAAAGACCACCATAAATGCAAAACATTTGTGTTCTTCCCACTTAAGTCGGTTTCCTTTGTTGCAGATTTTGTTTTCCGGCTTGTTGAACCCTCATATATGACCATATCTGTTGTATATAAACTGCAAAGTACAAAAACCAGCTGCAAAGTCTGGGTTGTGGACCCCCCCCCTGCTTATTTTCAAAGAGTCTAGGAACCTGTGTACGGCTACTGCCCTTGGAGCAATCAGGTACTGGTGTCTCAGAGGAACTTTGGGACCCCCAATATATCCGGCTATTTCTTCCAATGTTGGGGTAAGTTCAAAATCTGAGAAGTGAAATACGTTGTGGGCCGGGTCCCAAAATGTAACCAGCACCTTTATGATGTCTCCTCTAGGATTAATCTTCAGCAACCTAGTGAGGCCTCCCAGGTATTGATTGACCGTGTCTTGTCCCGATTTACCCAAATCATCCCACCACATATGCAATTCCAAAGGGATCTTTTTCAAAACTGTTATTGGCAAATTCTGATTCGTGCTCATTCTACACATTTATTAGGGTGGTTAAGCAAAAAAAAAAATCACGATTCAATTGACCCAAAAAATAGAGCTGACATTTTTCATATTTTTTTTATTTCAAAAGTACAAACCTAACTTTGCAAATACGGCCTTTCAGCACTTCCGGGGAAAGATTTTAAAGTTGTTCTCGTTAATCGGCTAAAAATTTAAAAAAGAGACCGAAGGCGGCTGTTCTTGCAAAAACAGCCTTTCGGCGTCCTTTTGGGGACAATCGGCTATTTTTGACAAGAATGACATCACCTTAACCATAAAAATAAAATCTTTATTTTTTTGGCTATTTTTGCAAAAAGGAAGTTGGACCCGATGGGGGTTGCCTGCGTATCTCACACCCTGTGAGAATTAAACTAGTACAGTTCGGGAAAATTTGTCAAAATAAAACCAACTATTTTTCCTTTCTAAAACATAAAGATTTTCCTTTTTTTCTTTTCTTTGAAAACTACAAAATTCTTTCTTTTTTTCAAAATTTTGGCAGAGTTTCGGTATGTTTGGTACATTGGTTTTTCAAAACAGGCACTTATCCCTCTCAACCATCTAAGTTTTCCTTGTAAGTCGGTCAACACGCAAATCCGAAGCAAATGAATGCGCAAGTAGCAAGTAAGATGCATCCTAATGGTCTTTACATTTCGGGTACACCTGTCCTAGACAGACCCAAACCCTGTGTTGAGTCTCCAAAGTCAAATGCACATGATGCAAACAAACGTTCCTACTAGAGATCCAGCATGAGGCTGAGTTATTCTAGGTTGAAAACCTGGGTATTTGTTCTAGACTGTGTACCCGAGCGGACAACTCGAGCCGAGGAGGGGGCTACGTACCGGGAACCAAAAGGCCATCCGGCTTTGTAACTTGTCCGAGCCTCTTTATTATTTCAAGGTATGACACTAACAAAATAGGGAGTCTCGACCAACGAGCACATCCCTAAAGATGAAAAGAGAAAGGTTTCGTAGCAGTTAGGCCCAAACATGTAATAAAATCAATTAATAAATAAAGCTAAATATAAAAATTCATTAAGCTCGAATTTTGAACCCTGAACCGGAGATTCTGGGTTCGGTCCCCAGCAGAGTCGCCAGAGCTGTCACACCTCCTTTTTACCTACACCTCCGAAAGGGGTGTAAAGGGGAGTTTTTTTTTCCAACATAAAGTGACAATCGAAACAGGATTATTTATTTATTAAATTCAGAGTCGCCACTTGGAATAATTTATGGTGTCCCAAGTCACCAATTTAAATCCCGAATCGAGGAAAAGATTGACTCTGTATTACAGTTTGCGAACACAGAAATCCGGGTAAGGAATTCTGTTAACCCGGGAGAAGGTGTTAGGCATTCTTGAGTTCCGTGGTTCTAGCATGGTCGCTAAACTGTTACATCCGGCTTAATTATCTGATTTTAAACAATTATGAACCTATGTGCAAATTTTAACTTTTAGCAACTTTTATTTAATTAATTAAAGAAGATTGCAACGTTATTAAAACACGTCTCGAACCACATCACATATATGCACCCGTGGATCTTGACATATTTTAACATCGTTGAGATTTGGATTTGGGTCACATAAATGCGCACCCGAATTTAGGAAAGTAACCTTATAAAATTAATGCGCCTAAAGCGATTTCGCATTTGCAATTTGGCGAGGGCCATGAAATTTACTAAATGGCACTCCTCGAGTTCTAGGATAAACAAGATTAATTAAAGCGAGGGCCATGCAATTATCATTTTATTTGGCGGGCAACTCCTCAAATTATTCTTAATTTAAAGGTTTCTACACTAATTTATGAGGGCCACAGACTACTTGTACTATATCATGGCACACCAACAATTAAATAAGAAAAGCTAAAAGGACTCTAATTGTTTTGATTTGAAGACTTGGCCTTACGAGATAGACTGAACAATGTACTAAAGATTCACAAGCCCAAAAGCATCTCTTCATAATAAACAAACGGGCATTCCAACTTGGGAAGTCCCCGGGCTTTAGGCTTAAAGAGCCTAATTCATGATGAGAAAAGAGGTAGGAATGTGATCACATTCTCGTTTGGGCCTGCGTTAGGCCCAATCTTATGCCCCTACTTGCAGACCAAGAGTGCTAGTTAATGTACACAACATGGAATAAAGGATTGAATTGAAACAAATGCTTGTTTTGAATTAAAAGACCGAAACCCTGATTATGGAAGGAATCTGAGCCCATTTTCGAACAAACTGGATTATTAGCATTACGTAAAACTTAGCCCAGGAGTTTGTGACACAATGTTCAAATTCTGAAGGCAAAACTAAGCTAAAAATAAATCCATTTAGGCTAAATCACATCTTAACCATTGCCAAAGGCAAACAGAACATTGATAATATCGGAACTTGCTACCCAAATCCAGCAAAACTATGACATTGAGCCATCCATTCAAAAGCTACAGAAATTGTATATGGCCCCAAAAATCGAATCCACTGCACTCAATCAAGCCCATATACTAACCTTAAAACAAACAAGTAATACCAACAGCTACATTTGACGGCCAAACTAAGGCAGACATTATCTAACATATGATATTCAGGAC
Source organism: Nicotiana tabacum (assembly GCF_000715075.1). Taxonomy (NCBI): domain Eukaryota; kingdom Viridiplantae; phylum Streptophyta; class Magnoliopsida; order Solanales; family Solanaceae; genus Nicotiana; species Nicotiana tabacum. The sequence continues at coordinate 108,954,058 of NC_134087.1, read as the reverse complement.
TCAGATTTGAATTACAAATTGTAGCTTGAAGGGCAGTGAATGCAATTCTCTAAATAAAATAAAATAGGCAAATAAGCTAATCTACGACCAAACTTGTTGAATAATATGACTCAAAGTTCCAGATCTCCTTTTTTTGATTCCAAATCAACTTTACATTTAGAGGGAATGCAGAACTGTACCTGAGATTGAGAGAACAAAGAAATCAAGAAGGATCAGTAGTATTAACAACAGGGATCAACAACAGCAACAACAGTAAAGCCCAGCAAACCAAAAAGTGAACCAACAGACCAATTTTTAAACCGGCAGATAAGATATAATAATCCAAACACTAATTTCAGTCACTCGATGGACCAGCAGACCTCAAGACAAACTCAAATTTAACCAATCTTAACACCAGCTAACCAGAAAATTATTTTAGCACCAAGAAAACCTCAAACATTACCAAAAGAAATCAATGAAATACTGTTGTTCTAAACTTCTTTATAGGCAAGGCAAGTAGGGCAGCTTTAAGGAAATAATTTCTGCACTTAGGCCCTTCTGAATTTTTTATTTTGGCCGAGGTGCCCTTAGTTTAATTTTTCAGAATTAAAAATATCCCCCTTCCCAGCTTCCTAGAAGCTTACTATTCAGTTGAATGAGATTCTTTCACCTAGATTTCCTAATTTACCCCTTAGGACCCCCGTTTTTACCTTAAGAAACCGTACAGAGCAGGGGTCAATTTGACCCAAATCAATTTGGTATGGGTCTATATATCGAGATCTTGGACTTCGACTTTTTAGGGTCCAAGTCCAATTGAATTCTGACAGACCCAAATTCCTGAATCAACAAACAAATTTTATCATCCTAAATGACCTACCAAGTCGTAAAGACTCATGAGGTCTTGGACTCAAGGGAAAATAAAAGAAGTTCGAACCAATTTAACACAAAAATGGAATCATGTTAATTAAGCAAGTCAATACTAACATGCATAAAGGACATGACTCTGAAGAACTAGGAAGAAACGAGAAAGAACCAGAAGAAAAGAAAGAAACAGAATATAGAAAAAATGATGAAAAAGCAAGGAGGGAAAGATTAAACAAAAGAAAAGAGGAGCTACCTACAAAACTCGGACGGTAGGAACTGAAATTGAGTCTTCAAACCTTCCAATTCTCGGCTTAATTTGTATATTAATCGTGTGTTCTTATCAAGAACATACGAATAAAATCAAACTAGATCTAAAATCTTCAACGAAATCTCGATTCGGAAGTTTTGGGATTTTAGGTTTCAAACTTGGATTCAAGATTCGAGGAGGTCTAGGGTGATTCGAGGGCAAACGATTATAGATTTGGGATGAGGAGGTGAAGGGGGTGCTGTGGTGTGAATTTGGGCTGGTTTGGTGGTGGCTCCGCCACCGGAGGAAGCTAAGGCGGCACTAGGGTTGAGATGGGTTCTCTGAAACAGAAGGGAAAGGAAAGGGATGAGTGAGAGGAGGGGGGCTCTGAGGGGGTAAGGTTAGTTCGGACACTCTTATAGTGTCAAGTGAATTAATTCCCATCCGTTGATTTAACGGGATCGAACGGCTCAGAGCTTGGACCACCAAAACGGGGTCGTTTGGTTTATTGGAGGGAAACGGATCGGGTCGGGGACGGGTATTAGGCTGGGTCTTGGCCAGGTTTGAGGGAATTAGGGGGAAACGTTTGGGCCTGGGGTTTGGAAATAAAATGCAGCCCAATTCAACCTCTATTTCCTTTTATTTATTTTCCTTTCTTTTTCCTCTTTTTTTCAAATTTCTTTTAGTTTTTTTTTTAAAATAAAATAAAAATAAACCTAAATTAATCACTAATCAAATTATCCTATTACGTTAATTAACTCTAAATAACATTTACCACAAATAATTAAAAACCAAATTCAAGGAAAACTACCAAAATTCAAAATTAAAATTAAAAGTGCAAAATAAACTATTTTTGTGATTTTTTTATTTTTATGAAACAACTAATTTGTCAATTAATCCTAAAATGTAAAATTAAACCCTAAATGCAAATGCAACATATTTTGTATTTTTTATTAATTAAACAAAAATAAACATGCACAGACAAATGCAAACAATAACAAACAAAAATCTACAAAATTACAAACAAATGAAAAAAACTTATTTTGTTTTGAATTTATGGGAGTAATTCATATAGGGGAAAAATCACATGCTCACAATGACGAGTGCCTGTTGGTAGCTCGGAAAAAAGGAATTACTGAAATTTCGAAGGCCGCTGAACCGATGGTGGCTGAAGCGGTTCAATCTCGAATTGAAGAAATTTCGGACGGGAGCTCGAGCAGAGTCCTTGAGCCATCAGGTGGTAAAAGTGCATCTCTTCCCGGGGGACAGATGGTGGGTGAGCTCGAAGAGCCTAATTCTGAGGCCCTCCAAAGAGAGAATAATATCCCAAGTGAATCACTTGGGATAATTAATGTAGATGACTCGTCGTTAGGCCCTGTATTCTCCGAAGGGCAATTTCTATATGTCGAGGCCATGAGGAGTCCTACCGTAGGAACGACCCATGAAGGGAGTGATATTTTTCGGGAGTGCCTTGCGATGATCGAAGATGGTCCCAATCATGGTGCCTCGTTTATCTTTGATGAGGCCCAGAGGCTTCTCAAACAAGTAATTTTTTGTCTTCATAATTACGCTTCGAGTTTTATTCTCATTTTTCTAAGTTTGACTCCTTTACTTTGTGTGAAGGCCGTGGTGCTTCATCGACATGCATTTTCCAAAACTCGAGCCAAGCTTACCCAATGTGAAGTTGAACTCAAGAGGCTGGTGGAAGAGAGGGATGGCCTTAAGCGCCTCTATGTACAGAAAGAGGAAGAGGTGAAAGATCTCCGAGTTGAATTGGTGAAGGCTCATCAAGAACACACTAAGCTCATTGAAAAGGTAATATAGCCTTTGAGGGTCTGTTATGAATTAATTTGATTTAGCGGTTAGCACTTTAACTTTGCATGTCCAGTAGAAGGGTGAGAGGGTGGAGCAACTCCGAGAAGAGCTCAAAGTGAAAAAGGCCGAGACCCTGGGTGGAAGCAACACATGGATCGTCTCACCTCAGTGAAAGATACACTTCGGGATCAACTAACTTCGATTGAACGCCAGCTTCAAAATGCAAAGGAGGAAAGCTTGGCCCGGAGCCACACGATCGAGGAGCTCGAAGCTACATTAGTCGTTGAGCTTGCGAAAACCAAATTTGAGGCAGAGGCATTTGTGTCCTCGTACCGAGATGACACCAAAGCTGCTAACATACGGGAACATGAGATCTTCATTGCGGCTGAAGTTAAATTATTATGTGCTCTCGACCACGCCAGGCGACAGTCCCGGAGAGAAACTCTCGAGGAGGTGCACGCTCGTGGCTTTGACCTCTTAGCTGATATTGAAAGAGCAAATGTTTTGGAGGACAAGGCTGCAGCTTTACTCTTTGACGATAAGGATTCCGCTTGTGGCTCCGAGAGAATAGGAGATGAGGATGAAGTCACCGAGGAGGAGGTTCCCGAAGACGTGGCTCCCGAGGATGCAGCTACTGAGGATATGGCTCCCAAAGATGCGATTCCCGAGGATGTATCCCCAAAAGTAGATTAGGTTCTTTTGTTTTTGTTTTTGTGTAAGGCCTTTTTGTGGGAAATGTAAATACTCTTTATGATTATAAGGAATTCGTTTTTTTCACTTTATCTCCAATTTGTATTGAACTTTTCTTAGTCTTCATTTGTGAAAATTTTTGATGTTATAATTCTAATGATCAAGTGAGCACTGGCTCGGACTCAGAATATAACTAACCCTTAGGTTTTTTATTGATCAATGGGCGATCTTTGAACTTATAATATAATACCTCTTAAGGTTTTTGTTAATCCTCGAGCTATGTTTAAGTCGATTTGATGCGAGCTCGGGATGATGGGACTCTTGAGTTCGAGTTGAGTGAGAGTAAGGTCTCAAGCTCCACCTGCTTCGGCCCTTAGGCTCTTTTATATTGGCCCTTAGGATCTTTTAAGTCTACCCTTAAGCACTTTAAGTTGAGACAATTCGGCCTCTAAGACGGCTATAATTTTTCCCTCTTGTGAATAAACAGTTTCATTCTTCTTCCTCTGATTAAACTGTGAAAATATTCGGAGTTTGCATTACCTTCCTTGAACCATTTAAGCTGAGTTTTTTGCTTCATGACATCATGTTCAATCTTAAGATATCTAACATATTGGGCCTTCAGTTCATTAAGGGTTGTTCTATCAGGATCTGCATTAGTTTGAGCCCAGGTAATTTCTGCATTTTTGACCTTTTTGTTCAAATTCCTTGGCCTTTAGAAAAATATCTCCATATTATTGTCTAGACAACTGGCTCAGGGCATGACTTATTTCTTTCAACTTCTGATGAAACACCCACATAGGAGGCCCTTTCACTTCCTTGTTCCATACTTATGAGACCAGAGGTAGGAATCATCTGTTGTCTACCCAGCAATTGAGAAATTTGAAATATTGTTTGCCATTGTCCTGCATGATATGAAGTTCCAGGAGTAGAGGATTGTGGTCTAATCCTGTTGAGGCTAAATGAGAAACTGTAGCAGCTGGAAACATTTCTAACCATCGATCATTGACAAGGCCCCTCTCAAGTTTTTTCCATACAATAGGACATTACCCCTTTCCATTGGAACATGGTATTTGGGACAATAGAAGCCAAGGTCCGCAAGACCATAGTCTTCAATCATGCTCAGAAACTCAATACTTTTGGACATTTGGTATGGAATTCAACCAATTTTTTCTTCTACTGAGGCAATGACATTGAAGTCACCTATAACTCACCATGGAACATTGCAGCTGGATGATTTGTGTCTCGGAACTTCCCACAAGGGTCTTCTGAGGACAGGTTTGCATTTAGCATAGATGACTGCTAGGTGTAACGTTTTTCCATTTTCAGCATGTGTCATTTCCAATGACAATTGTTGTTGATCATGATCTAGGACTTTAGCTGTGAATTCTTTATCCCATAGCACACAAATTTTATCATTGATGTTAGAAGCAGATTGATGCATGGAATGTTAGATTTTGAAGGAGTTGATGTGAGAGTTTTCTAAGAAAGGATCAAGGACATCTATGAAAGAAAGTTGATGGATTTGTTTCAGGGTTTTGATCCTTTCAATAGCTCCAGAGGTCCTGATGCCTCTTGCATTCCAAATAACTATACTAATTATTGGAGGGGGTATTTTAATTTGTGTTTTTGTGGGAAAGTGCTACTTCTGGCAGCTGTACTCCTAGTTAGCCTTGGTGAGGGACTCTTTCTAGATGAAAGTGTTGCAGGAGCTACATTTTCCTATTTTGACTTTCCATTCACTACAACAATAAGAGATCACAATGTTGTTCCTTTTCAAGATCTTCATCACTAGGATCATTGTCAACATCTTGTTCCCCAATTATTTTATCCTCAGATTCAATTGGTATGTATTCATGTTGCTGTGGAGTATATCTGCTCATAGGACATTCCTCCAAGACCATTTCTAAAGGATGCAAGTGATGGTTCTTTCTGGATGTGCCGGTAGAAGCAGAAGTGACTTTGTGTTTTTTGGATATGAGGTTTTCATCATTGGTGGGTAGATCTGATTCATTTCCATCTGAGGTTGTTTCTTTATTGGATATAGGAGGATGGGAAAGGGAAGGATTGACTATTACTGAGTTTCTATAAGCAAGGGATTCTTCTATTGCATTAGGATCAGGCCTGAATCTTTTCTGGATTGCAGGGCTCAAAAAATGGGTATCATCAAGTGGTTCATTGATGTTGATTCCTGCATTTTGTTTCCTCATTGCTTTCCTTCTCTTTTGGCTAGGTTTATTTTTTGGTTAAGGAGCTTGTATATTGAAATCTGCAGATGCATGAGCTTTTCCTTTCCATAGTCTCCAGACCTGATCATCTTCCTAAGTTGGTAATTCCTCTTCAGAGCTGATGACTTCACAATGCTCAACTTCATCAGAGGATTGATGAACATGTTGAATTTCAGAACTGGGAACAGTGGTAGCAGGGGATACACAGTCCAACCTATGGTCAACTAATTGTGCACTTGCACACTCATGCAGAACATGAGGAATCCCCACCCCTGATGGTACCCCTTCCTGATTTTCTATTCGTTTCTCCTGACACTTCTCCATCCCTCCTTAAACTTCTTTATCAGATAGAGAAACATGAGGATAACGGGATTGAGAAACAGGATTCTGAACCATAGAATCCTTCACAACTGTATTTGCATTAGCATTTTAAGAGACAGTGTGAGTAGAAGGGGTTATACCTGAGCTTTTATTGGTAGCAGTATACTGAGCAGAGGTACCGGCAGATGACTAATTTGCCTGTTGTTTGGTAAATACATCTGTAGACATGTAATATTTGACCCGTCACGTCTTCAAGCTATATTAGTAGTTTCGCATATTTTATATATTTATTTGAGTTATTTGAATTTTTTCTAGGATACCAATACACTATTCTTATTGTTATTTTATTTAGTATTTAAAAAAATCAAAAAAAGCAAAAATTAGTTTCAAGTCTAATTAATTTAAGGTTAATTAGTACTTAATGTAGTAATATTGTTTTCACATATTTTTTCTATTTTTATTTTTATATAATCTTGAAAAATACCAAAAATAGTTTCATAATATAATATTATTTATTTTAATTAATTAGAGTTAGTTATGTATTTTATAGTATAGATTTTACATTATTTGTAGAAAAAAAGGAATTAAAATTTTGGATTGGAAAGGCCTAATTTCGGATAACCCAAAACATTGAGCCCAATACATTTTACACCCAAATTAAAACCTTTTAAAAACCCCTAATTCCTACACCCTAACCTAACAATGAACACACACATAGAAGATCTCTCATTCTAATTCCAGAAAAAGCTAAAGAACGAGCAGCCATCTCCCTTGAAGAAAAAGGGCTCTCACTTTCATTTCTAAAAGAAGCTAACGCCAACTCTCCATCTCAAGAAAGAGAGGTCAGCAGCACCCTACCATAACACTTCATCATCCTCACCAAAGGCTCACTACTTTTGGTGATAGAAAATAGTTTCAAAATAGCCATTGAAACCACTCCAAAATCAGCTGATAAACATCACAAGATCCATCATCGAACAAGGTCCGTTTGAGCTTTTGTCGAGTCCCTGTTGCCGGCGTCGAAGTTCCAATTCTTGATCTGTGTTCACGTTACTATTTTGGTTTGGGGAAGGTCAAGTTCGGTCCATAGCTCGATTGAAGATCGCTGTTGTAGTATTTCCGTTCCTCTGTAATTATTTGCAATTTTGAATTGACAATGACTATGAAAAGTAGAAAGCTACGGGTACTTGCACTTCTGCTGCCTTTTTCTTTTGCTCATAGTGTCCTTTGAATGTTATAACATAGTACTCTAGCCCAATACCTAAGCTATTAACATTACATTACTCTTTAGCATGTTAAATTGTGCCTTCCTTCATTTCTTGTTAATACTAATTTGTTAGGTGAAGAGATTTGAAGAGCATTTGTTCTAATAACTATTAAGTTTTTTTTAAACATTTTGTTCTAATGATTTTAATTTTTTCATAATTCATGACCTTGCAACCATCTCAAATTAATTTTAGGATGAATAATTCATAAATTTCGTAGTTTGCTTTAGGCGCGATTAATAAATCATCGTGGCCATGAGTACGATTCCCGTGGCATGGTCATGATACGTAAATTCCAATTCTGGGTGTGCATTTCATGTGATCCGACCATAACTTCAAACATTAATAAAATATACATGTTGTAGATCGCGGGTGTATTTCATGTGACGCGGTTTGCAATGTGTACCAAAACGACAAGTGTATGACAATCGTTACTTTTTATAGAAATAATTTCATAAATAAATAAATGCAGTAATGAAGTTAAAAATGCACGATAGGGTTTTTAAACATGTGATTAATCTGATAATTAGGTCGATTATTAGTAGTTGAGTGACCATGCTAAAACCACGGAACCCGAAAATGCCTAACATCTTCTCCCGAGTTATTAGAATTCCTTACCCAGATTTCTGTGTTTCGCAAACTGTAAAACAGAGTCAAACTTCCTCGATTCGGGATTTTAAACCGGTGACTTGGGACACCAAAAATTATCCCAAGTGGCGACTCTGAATTTGAATATAAATAATTCAGTTTCGATTTTTGTCACTTTAATTGGAAAAACTCCCTATCCCCTTCGAGAAAAAGGAGGTGTGACAGCTCTAGCGACTTTGCTGGGGGTAGAACCTAGAACTTCTGGTTCAGAGTTCAAGAATTCGAGCTTAGAATAACTGTTATACTTGGCTTTCATTTATTATCTGATTTTTACATGTTTGAGCCTAATGTGCTAATTGCCGTTTTTTACCGCTTTGATATTCTGTGAACTGTATATAAACTGTTATGAAACCCTTCCTCTCTCTAAGTCTTCTAAATCTTGTAGGAAGTGCACGCTGGCGTGACTTCTTTTCTGTTAGTGTCATATCCTTAATTTAGAATGAGGTTCGGACAAGTTGCAAAGTTGGATGATCTTTTGGTTACCAATACGATGCCCCCCTCCCTCCTGCTCGAGTTGTCCACTCGGGTAAGCTAGGTCTAGAACAATACACCCAGGTTTTAAACCTAGAATAACATAGCCTCATGCCGGATCCCTAGTAGGAACGTTTGTTTGCATCAGGTGCATTTGACTTTGGGAACTCAACACAGGAGTTGGGTCCGTCTAGGATAGGTGTACCCAAATTAAAAGACCATCCTGATGCATCTTATGTGCTACTTGCGTATCTGCATGTTTTGGCTTGCATGTTGACTGGCTTCTAGAATAGGGAAAGAAAATTAAAAAAAAAGAAAAATTAAAAAAAAAAAAATAAAGAAGAAAAAAGAAAAGAGAGTGAGAGGTAGGTATACGAATTATCCTGAAACTCTGCCGAAATTTTGAAGAAAACAAAGAGAAAAGGTCATTTCAAAATAAGTCATACTTTCTTGTTGCGTCAAAATTGACCGAACTACGTGGGTCTGATTCTCACCGAATGTGAGATACGTAGGCAAACCTCATCGATTCCGACTCCAATTTTCAAAAAATCCAAAAATATTTCCCTTTACTTTCTCTTTAGAAACGTCTTTCTTTGAGACCCCAATTTTCGAAAAATCCAAAAATATTTTCCTTTACTTCCTTCTTTAGAAAAGTCTTTATTTAAGATCCCAATTTTAAAAAAATTCCAAAAATATTTTCTTTTAATTTCTTCTAAAAATCCAAAAAATATTTTCATTCTTCTTTAGAAGTTTTTCTTTTGAAAATTAAAAATAAAATTCAGGATTCAAAATATTTTCTTTAGAAGTCATTTTTTCACAATTTTAACATAAAAGTCCAAAAATCCAAAGATATTTTCTTTCTTCTTTAAAAGTTTTTCTTTCGAAATTCCAAAAAAATTGAAATTAAAAATATTTTCTTTCTTCTTTATATGTCATTCTTTCGAAAATTAAAAAAAAAAGAAAAAGAAAATTCAAAATCCAAAAAAAAAGATTTAGTTTATTTCCTTTATTCCTAATCTTCACGAACTACACAAGATCTGATTCATGTTCCCACATGATACATAGGTGTCACGACCCAAACTGGAGGGTCATGACTAGCACCCGGGCCATACTTGCCGAGCACCAACGTACATTTTATCTAACCTTTCTTATTATCTTTAAGGGTTGACGAGATCAATATAAATGGTAGATATGGATCATAACCAACCAACAATGAAAGATAATGGCATGGACATACTTAACATGGAATAACCAAACAGTTAGGAAACTATATATAAGGTACGAGCTACCACGCTACCATGAAAGACTATACAACAAAACTCAGCCGACAAGGCATACCAAATTATACATGAGTCGACACCTGTCTATGAGCCTCTAAAGGAACATAGTGTTGCAACATAGCCGGAACATGGCCCCGACGTACCCATAATATCTATAATAAAAATGCATACCAAGACCACAGCAAGTTCGGAGAAGGGATCTCGCCAATAATCGATGAACTGGGGAACCTACTGTGGTGGGGGAGCTGCGTCTACCCATCTATCAGAACCTGCAGCATGACATGCAGCGTTCACAAATAAAAAGGATGTCAGTACGAATAAAGTACTGAGTATGTAATGCAGGAAAGCATAAGTATGAACAATATTGTGAATAAGGATAGAGAATATACAACCTGTAACATCTGGGTACCTCTGTAAGCTACTGACATGAAATGCATGATATGGACATGTATATACATTAAAACACACGCCTCTGTGAGCATCATAATCATCATATCGTACCCGGCCTCATAAAGGACTCGGTAAAAATGTACCTGTCCATCATAAGGCTTGGTAGAATCGTACCCTACCACGTGGAGCTCGGTAAAACCCAACTGATCAGTGGTTGCACAATAGGTGTCGTACCCGGCCAACTATAGCGTGGCTCGGTAGAGTAAAATAGATACATATATATAATGCATGCTCGACTCATGGAATCACATTCTAAACCTTTCGGAGTGACGTAAGGTCGGTATCCTTTGTACACGTTATTAGGACTAACTCTTCACTATGAACCTTATAAGAATCAGGAAGTACCAACAACATTGATAACATAAGAATAAGAGAAGCAACATTAACATCAATCGTTCCATAAGAGGGAAAACAATGTAAGTACTACTAGCTTCTAAGAGTAGAGTATCTTGGAAGCTCGTTCATTACATTATGTACAATCGGAGTCGTGCAAAAGAAGGAAAGGGATAGCCTCACATACCTTGTATATACTGCCCCAATCTCAAGCTATGCAATTGTCAAAACTCCTTAGTCTACAATAAGAGAAACGATACTATCGTTATCATTTAAGCGTCATAACTATTATGTATCGACCACAACCTATTTTACGATGAAACGGACAACACCTCCCCTATATATATGACTTCACACCATTCAAAACAGTCACCAAACAGCCCAAACAACAGCAATATTAATCATATTGAGCCTTCCAAAATAGTCCACCAACCGACAACATTACTACCAAGCCTTTCAATATATATTTCACAAGTTCTAGCTTCAATGACTTAGCCTTAACTTGGATAACCTTAAATACATGTAGAGTAATAGGTTCCTTACCTTTATACAGAAAGAGAAACTCCAATTTGACCTTAATTATCCACGAAATATCCCTCCAATGCTGCCACAACAACAAGGAAGCGAAACTAGCAATCAATTAGGGTTTTTCGGTACTAGAATCACTTTAGAAGGCTTGAAATCGCCTAGGGTTGATATTAAGAACTTGAGGGAGTATTTAAAGAACTTAAAACCCTTAAAACATCTCCCACACGAGCTGGAACAGCACAAAAATGAGCAACAACAAGAAGAACAAGAAACTTACTAGCGCCACGGGATTCCCGACACTTAATTTTGTTGTTTGCCCTTTGTTTGAGTCTTGAATCTTGAGAGAACCTTGAGAGGGTGTTTTCAGGGTTCTAAGGTCTGAATATACTAAAAATGAATGACTTAAAACGGGTTCTAGGCACATTATATATATCCATATCTCTTAAACCGACTATGTGGGATCCATAGAGAGGTGCTTGGCGCAGTCTCGCAAAAACGTGAATATCTCTCTACTCCTATATTGTATCGATGAACGATTAAATGCGTTGGAAACTAGACTCATAAATATTCAATTTGGTGGGTATATCACGCCATAACTCAAAGTAAATTAAGAGAAAAGCTTAGTAACATTTGACCTAAGGTTTAAGTAAAATTATAAACGTATGTTGTGACAACCTTTGTCGACTTTTGTTTCATAACTTGTTTGACCTCAGGACTTATGATACGGATATTATATGATTCAAATACCTTAAAACATGACCTCTTGAGTGTATTAAGCATCTCTAAGTTTACTCGAAAATACGGCTGACAACATCCTTGATTCGTTTAACTTCTAATACTTGTTAACCACCCTTATATACCTTTGTGTCATTTAAGACCAATAGGATTAACTTATTATCATCTCAAAGATAATATCTTCTTGGATTTACGTTGACTAAATTACAGCATAAACTAACGTACGTGAATATGGGTTGTAATAGTAGGCAACCCACATCAGACTCGATCGAATGATTTTGAAAAAAATGACAAAAGAAACAAAAAAGAAAAAAAGAGAGAAAAAAAGGAAAAAGAAAAGAGAGTGTTTATTCTAACATGCTTGTTTTTTTTGAAATAAAAGTTAGTTAAAGGTGGTCAGTTTGTTGGTTTGCAATGGCGAGTCTCCAAGAACAATCCAAGGTCCCTCAGAAATAATAGCGTCTTCTCAACCTAAGGAACAAGAACCACTAATGTTGATCCAACTAAGGTCACGAAAAGGCAAGTGGGCAAGTTGGTGAAATAGAGGCAACTTCTACCAGTTTTGAGCAACAGGACATACTCTGCTTGGATGATCTGTGATGATAGGGAGACATGAGAATTCGTCCAAGTCCTTTGGCAAATTAAGTACTGTGAAAATTCTCAGGTTGTCAATCCTGAAATCCGACAGCTAGTATGGGGAACAGTTTGATCAGTAGTCAGAATTCAAGTGCTGAATCCATAGCAATAAAAATGGTCGAATACCGTAATAATGCTAATGTGCAAGTCTGTGGCTAGATGTCGCTTAGCAACTGGAAAGTCACTCCTCTTTTAGACAGAAAGGAGTTATGGTAGCTTATTTTGTCTTCTTTTATTCTTTTTTTTGTGCTATCGGACCCTTCTATCTTTTATTCAATAAAAAAAGGAGGTCAGCCATTTTGTGCATAGTTCTTTTCATGCTAGTTCTAGTGACATGACATGCATGATGAATTTTTGGCCAGATCTTAAAATTTTGATTTAAGCTTGAATTGGATAACTGAGAACAAGACACTTTTGAGGATGAATTAAGAGTTGAAATACTTTGGAATTAAGGTCGAGTAAAATTCACATTCAAATCATTGTGAAGATCAGGATTGAGGATATTGAATCAATGGTAGCTTGGTCGAAATTTTGACATTAATGGATGGAAAGTGTCTTTCGACCACGACACACCAAGAAGACAGACATGCTCATCAATATTGTGATCACGAAAGGATACTATATTTGGTGTTCTCGAGGTTGCGAGGCCCTTTTTCTGCTACCCAAATACTTTATACCCTTTGTTACCCTTTTTGAGCCTGTGTTATTTTCTTTGACCACCCTATTTTTGAATCAAGTTTAGACAAAAGTCAAACAAAAAAATTATTATGCCCTAAGAATACAAACTGGGGCAACTCTTAGAAAGTTCGAAAAAAAAAGTTAAAAAAAAGGAAGCAAAAAATAGTCAAAGGTCCATGCCTTTAGAAAATAAGATTTGGGGCAATTCAACAAAAATAGAGAAAAAAAAACAAAGAAGTCGAAGAAAAGAAAAAAAAGAAAAAAAAAGAAAAGAAAGAGAAAGAAAGATAAAAATGGTTAGGTCAGATGTTTGAACAACGTTAGACCTGATTCCTTTAAAAAAGGGATACGTAGATAGCTTTACACAGTTCGGTCTAATCAAATAAGAATTAATAAATAAATAAATAAATAAATCCAAAATCCCCAATAGCTGAAACTGGGGCAAAGATTTTATTTCATTTTTGAAAGAGTCGATTCCAAGAGTTGTAAGTCTACATCCCCCTTTACTTTGAGTCTACTTTGAGCCTTCATGACGTCCTTTCTTTCTAACCCTATCCAAAATCTTCCAAATAAATACCTCCCGATATGCCTTCAAGAATACCAAGAGAAGCATGCAATGAGCAATGGTTATCATGCTACATAGAACATTGTCAAGATGCTCGCACGAGAAAGCAAAAGAAAAAGAAAAAGAAAAATGAGAGAGTCTTACTAGTGAAAACCCTCACGGGCACTGTAAGGCGACGATAAATAGAGATAAATAAATGAGAGAGACTTGTAGGTGAAAATCCTGAGGGCACCACTAGTCGAGAGTGAGTCATGAAGCTGATGCAAAGGATTGGCACGAACAAGCCCGACTTCAAAGGTCATAAGAATGGTAAAAAGGAAGATTGGATTAGTTTGATAGATTAGGCCATTGAGTCCAAAATACATGTCATGATCATTAAGGCTAGTTATTGGAAAAAAACTCTTCCTTTTGTCCTTCCGATAGGGGCATTTCTTGTTGATACTTGTTTCTTTGCATCATTGTGTCCTTCAATCTGAGTCAGTCCTTGTCAAAACAAGCAAGAAAAGATTTTAAAATCTCCTACCAGTTTTTCAGTTGCATAAACTAAATTTGGCCATCACACTCAGTTGTTACTATCAATGTACCTTGAGGATTCATGCAAAGGTTTCCCCAAAATACTCTTGTCAGCCTACCTGGTGCAAGTAAAGATAACTGGTGATTCTCTTTGACAGATAAATTGCTCAAAAAGTATGAAGTTATTTAAGATATCAGAAAAGCTCACCTAAAAAAAGATCTCCAGTTGGGATAAGGCTGATTTAGCCACAAATACAAATGGTACTAGGTGGAAACAATTAGGGTTGACGCATAGCAAAAGTCTCTTAAAACCGACTCAAGCTGATTGAGTAAAAGCCAACCTGCCAAAGACTCAAGGCCACAAACTGACCACCATTTTCAAAACTAACAAATTTTTCTTTGTATGAGACAGGAAAAAAGTAGTGAAAGGATAGTGGTTCAAAAAAAAAGAAAAAGAAAGGAAAAAAAAACAACAACAAAAAAAGAGAAGAAAAGAAAAGAAGAGAAGAACCGACAAAGGAAAGTTTCTCAAATCTTTGCCTTTACTTGTCTTTGCTATTGTGCATAAAATCTTGCTATTGATCTTCATATTTTTTCCTCCTAAGATAAAAAGTCCTAGTCTGATAGATTTTTCTCCCTAAGATAGAAAACCTAATCTGATGAACTTACTCTTACGATCAAAAACTTAGTCTCATAAATCTTTCTCCTAAAATAGAAGACCTAGTCTGATGAACTTTCTCCTAGGATCAAAATCTTAGCTTG
This sequence comes from Nicotiana tabacum, assembly GCF_000715075.1. Lineage (NCBI taxonomy): Eukaryota > Viridiplantae > Streptophyta > Magnoliopsida > Solanales > Solanaceae > Nicotiana > Nicotiana tabacum. The sequence continues at coordinate 108,939,053 of NC_134087.1, read as the reverse complement.
ATGAATCTTTCTCCTAAGATTAAAAAAATGGACCTAGTCTGATGAACTTTCTCATAGGATCAAAATCTTAGTCGAATGATCTTTCTCCCAAGATAAAAGACCTAGCCTGATGAACTTTCTCCTAGAATAGAAATCTTAGTCTGACGAATTTTTCTCCTAAGATAGAATACTTAGTCTGATGAACTTTCTCATAGGATAGAAATCTTAGTCTGATGAATCTTTCTCCTAAGATAACAAAAAAAGAGGACCTAGTCTGATCAATTTTCTCCTACGATCGAAATTTTAGTCTGATCAATTTTTCTCCTAAGATAGGAAACCTAGTCTGATGAATTTTTTTCTATGATAGAAATCTTAGTCTGATTAATCTTTCTCCTAAGATAACAAAAAAGGGACCTAGTCTGATGAATTTTCTTCTAGAATCGAAATCTTAGTCTGATGAATCTTTCTCCTAAGATAGAAAACCTAGTCTGATAAACTTTCTTCTAGGATAAAAATCTTAGTCTGATGAATCTTTCTCCTAAGATAACAAGAAAAAAACCTAGTCTGATGAATCTTTCTCCTAGGATAAATGCTTAGTCTGATGAATGTTTCTCCTAAGATAGAAGACCTAGTCTGATGAACTTTCTCCTAGGATAGAAATCTTAGTCTGATGAATCTTTCTCCTAAGATACCCAATACAAAAGAGAGAAAAGAGACCTAGTGTGATGAACTTTCTCCTAGGATCAAAATCTTAGTCTGATGAATCTTTCTCCTAAGATAGAAAACCTAGTTCGATGAATTTTCTCCTAGGATAATAATAACAAAAAAAAGGAAAGTCTGGATTTGAAAAAAAGTTAATTTTTAGTTTTCTTAAGTTATTAATCTTTAGTTTTCTTGAAATCAGGGGTCCTGCTTGGAGAATATGATCAGTTTTTACTTTCGTCAAGCTTAGTTTATAGTTTTCCGCAGACTCAATCTCAAATCTAGGAGACACACTTCCTAGTTTGGGTTATTCAAGTTTCATCCCTTGGGGACGCGCATCCTAGTCGAGTCTTCAATTTTACTCTTATCATTGCATTATTTATCAACAGCATAGGCGATTCATAGGTCTGCTAATAGCTCACAAATCTTCCTAGTGCAAATTGGGGCAGAAAAGTTTCTTTTATTTTGTCTGTTTTGCTATAGTAGCAAGAGCCCACCTGGAGAACGAGGGAATTCATTTTAGAGTTACTTCAAATTTCAAGTCAGTAGCATGCGTCCACCTGTAGAACGAGAGAAGTCATTTTAGAATTCAACTCAAGTTAGAAGTAGCAGAAGCTCGCGGCAAGAATGCGAGTCAATAGTCCAAGATGACCAACAGTTGGTCTCAATCCAAAAAAAAAAAGAAAAAAAGAGAGAAAAAAGAAGTAAATCCAAATGCAGAAGCAGAAAAAAAGATGAGAACTGCCTGACGTGTCCCGTTTTGATCCGAAGAAGTCGTGGAACAATGAATTAGCACCTGCAGCTAGCAAGCATCAAGGTTCAAATCAAAGTCTACATAAAGAACCATTCAAGACTCAAGATCAAGCTTCAAAAGACTTATAGATAGGAATCTTGTAACTCGTAGCTGATAGGCTTAGTTAGTTTTTTTTTTATTTTGATTTTTGATGTAATAACAGGACTACGGACCAGAGCCTCGAACAAGACCCCACTCGACTATCTCATCCTCTTCGCACAATCAATCACCTCATTCGCCTCTGAACTACACGTGACCTGATTCCTTTATAGCCAAGGATATGTAGACAACTCAGATACCAGGGCTCAGTCACATTCTCTTTTCTTATAATTTTTGGTCTTTCTAAATAAGGGTCGGGTCAAAAAACCTGTCTCATCGTTCTTTGTCTGAAAACTCTTCGTATTTTCAGTCAAAAAGGGGAAGTTGTAGACATATAATTTTTGACCCGCCACGTCTTCAAGCTATATTAACAGTTTCACATATTTTATATATTTATTTCAGTTATTTGAATTTTTTCTAGGATTCTAATACACTATTCTTATTGTTATTTTATTTAGTATTTAAAAAAATGGAAAAAAACAAAAATAGTTTCAAGTCTATTTAATTTAAGGTTAATTAGCACTTAATGTAGTAATATTATTTTCACCTGTTTTTAAATATTTTTATTTTAATTAATTAGAGTTAGTTATGTATTTTATAGTATAAATTTTACATTATTGGTAGAAAAAAAAAGGTATTATGATTTTGGATTGGAAAGACCTAATTTTGGATAGCCCAAAACATTGAGCCTAATACCCTTTACACCCAAATTAAAACCCTTTAAAAACCCCTAATTACTACACCCTAACCTAACAACGAACACACACAAAGGAGATCTCTCATTCTTATTCCAGAAAAAGCTAAAGAACGAGCAGCCATCTCCCTTGAAGAAAAAGGGCTCTCACTTTCATTTCCAAAAGAAGCTAACGCCAACTCTCCATCTCAAGAAAGAAAGGTCAGCAACACCCTACCATAACACTTCATCATCCTCACCAAAGCCTCACTGCTTTTGGCCATAGAAAACAGTTTCAAAATAGCCATTGAAACCACTCCAAAATCAGCTGATAAACATCACAAGATCCATCGTCGAACAAGGTCCGTTTGAGCTTTTGTCGAGTCCCTGTTGCCGGCGTCGAGGTCCCAATTCTTGTTCTGTGTTCACGTTACTGTTTTGGTTTGGGGAAGGTCAAGTTCGGTCCCTAGCTCGATTGAAGATCGTTGTTGTAGTATTTCCGTTCCTCTGTAATTGTTTGCAATTTTGAATTGACAATGACTATGAAAAGTAGAAAGCTACAGGTACTTGCACTTCTGCTGCCTTTTTCTTTTGCTCATAGTGTCCTTTGAATGTTATAACATAGTACTCTAGCCCAATACCTAAGCTATTAGCATTACATTACTCTTTAGCATGTTAAATTGTGCCTTCCTTCATTTCTTGTTAATACTGATTTGTTAGGTGAAGAGATTTGAAGAGCATTTGTTCTAATAACTGTTAAGTTTCTTTTTTAAACATTTTATTCTAATGATTTTAATTTTTTTATAATTCATGACCTTGCAACCATCTCAAATTAATTTTAGGATGAATAATTCATAAATCTTGTAGTTTGCTTTAGGCGCGATTAATAAATCATCGTGACTATGGGTATGGTTACCGTGGCATGATTACGATACGTAAATTCTAATTTGGGTGTGCATTTCATGTGACCCAACCATAACTTCAAACATTAATAAAATAAACATGTTGTAGATCGCGAGTGCATTTCATGTGACGCCGTTTGCAATGTGTACCAAAATGACAAGTGTATGATAATCGTGACTTTTTCTAGAAATAATTTCATAAATAAATAAAAGTGGTAATGGAGTTAAAAATACACGACAAGGTTTTTAAACATGTGATTAATCAGATAATTATGCCTATTATTAATAGTTGAGCAATCATGCTAAAACCACAGAACTCGGGAATGTCTAACACCTTCTCTCGGATTAACAGAATTCCTTACCCAGATTTTTGTGATTCGCGGACTGTAAAACAGAGTCAAACTTCCTCTATTCGGGATTTTAAACCGGTGACTTGGGACACCATAAATTATCCCAAGTGGTGACTCTAAATTTGAATATAAATAATTCTGTTTCGATTATTGTCACTTTAATTGGAAAAAGTCCCTATCCCCTTCGGGAAAAAAGAGGTGTGACAACATCTGCTGTTGTTTTTTGTTTTTAGAGGTACATTTGAAGTTTTTCCTTTTTTTGTGTTTGTCATTCATCTTTTTGAGGTGTTGTGTCATTACTTTGGTGTTGCTTTTCTTTTTGGTGTTCTGCAGCCTTTGTGTTGTCAATTTGGTCTTCTCTCCCTTTCTTTGCTTTTTCCTGCTATCTATTATTTTGGTGTTGTTTGCTTGTTTCTGCATTTTTTGTGATCTTTTACTGATTATTGGACTGTGAGAATGTTGGTGCAGTTGCTTCTTCCTCCTTTCTCTTCCGAGCTTCAAATTCTCTGATCTTAATTAGGCATGCCTGAAGATAGTGGCCCAGGTGTCTGTAGTGAGTATAGTAGGAAGGAATGTTATCATATTGGACTTCAAGCCATTGGCCATCTCTATTAACATCTTGATCCTCATCATAGCCTAACCAGACATGGGTTGGCCTATCCTTGGTGAGATCAACCTACATTTTTACCTTGACCACACTACCTCTAGATTTTTGAAAAGAGGCAAGATCCAAGAAAAGGACTTTCCCAATTGGAGATAACAATGGAGTGAGTATCTCCATATAATATAGGTGCCAAGGAAATTTAGGGATCATGATCTAGATAGGAACAATGTGGGAATCTTCATTTGGCTTGAAGATAGGATTCCATGCTTCTATTCTCGTCAATTGACCCTGAATGTACATGTGTTGTTTGGACCAGACAATAGAATGATCATACTTATTGTCAAGATCAATGTAAACTGTCTTTCCATTGAAGTGGGCAATTTTAACCCCCACCTCTTAGCAATAAAGCTCCTTCTGATGGTTTCCATCTTTGGCATTGTGTGTTGGAACTTACCAACAACTGTGAACTTACATCTATCAACAAATTTGACCATGTACTCCTCTCTTTTAAAGATCACATCAGCTTTACCTTTCTTGGTAGTGATGACAGGAGATGTAATATTGCAGGGGTGCAATCTCAGCCTCATGCTTGGCCCTCAATCTAGTGACATAAAATTGGGTGACTGTTGGAGGTGGAGGGGGGATGGATTTTTTGGTGATTTGGCTTTTGTGGAGTTAGTGATTACTTGAGGGTTATTATTTGGAGCTGGTATAGCCTGAATGTTGGATTGTATCTAAGGTTGTACAGAATTAACTAGGGTCTTAACAGAAGAATTTTGATTTTTCTTTGAAGTGTGTGGTCGATCAAAGGTTGATCAAATTTTAATAGGGATTGCAGAGTAGGGGCAATGGGTACCTGGGATTGATTCTGAGCAGCAGGAGTGTCTCTGCCATTGTTGGCAGCCACCCGGGCTTCTAATAGAATTAAAGAACTGGGCGTATCATTATTTTGGATTGTTCCTGATGCAATTCTCATACAAGGAGCTTCCTGAACACTTGTAGGAGCTTGAGGGATTGCTTGCTCATTAGTTTGAGCCACTTGGACTGTTGGTCCACCATTGATGACCACCTGCATTTCTGATGAAGAAGGCGAGACCTAATCACCACTTTTTTGGATTGATTCTTGAAACGTTGATTGATGATTAGGTTCCTTATGAGCTTGATAGGATTGAGGAATAACACATTCCCTAAATTGATCAGTGGAAGTGGCTTGGGCATTATGTCGAGCACCTGATGTGCTCAGCTATGTAGAAGCTCCTTTTTGAAGATTCGAGGAATTTGGCTCAATGGATTGACGTTGTGGCAGCTTAGAAATGTTCTCCACACCTGCAGAAACCATTTTGCATTGGTTTCTCCCACCTATAGCTTCTTCTCCGGCCAACCTATGCTCGCCGGAGAGTTGCATGTGAACGGAGCTCTCAACTCCTACAGTGGAATGCTCTGAAAATTGGTAGTTAGACGTTTCTTGAGATGGTGAACAATCTCCACGGTTTAAAATTCCACAATTTTGCCCAGATTTTAATTGGGAAATGTCAGAGGCTCCTAGGCAATTTTTTGCTACAAGGATTACACCACCATTTGTAAGATCTGTAGCAGTTGGGAAGAGTTGAGGGGGGCACCCACGTGTGGTTTGTGAGCAAAGTTAAGGCGCGTCTTTTGGGACTGGTCCGGTAGTTTTTCACCATCAGATGACGGAGTTATGGTCATTCTGGCGTGGCAGCATCACTGTTCACGCGAATCGCCTGTACAGAGAGAGAATCGAATTTTTGCGATGGTGGGCTTTTTTAATTAATGGATTCCAACAACAATTAAACTTGATTTATGATTTTAAAGATATGTGATTTAGTTCAATACCAATTAATAACCAAGAAATCTGAAGTATAAATAAAGAAAATAAGTGAAATCAAACCAGTGTGCAAGCCAATCTCGACCTCGAGTTAAGGTGGCCTCGAGGTGGATCAAGAACAGTAAAGTAAGAAGAATAAAGTTTAAAGGACAATTCTGATGAGCAATGAGCCAGAAAGCGAGAGAGTATGTTCTTTTGCCAATGATTGATGATGGTTACAAATGATTGGGGTCCCCTTTATATAATAGGGGAACCCGAAGTAAGTTACATTTCTATTTACAATAAAGAATCTTATTGGGATAGCTGTATAACCGACTAGTACGGATTCGTACAAATCTATTCCGAAATTTATGCCACGATCTTGTGGACGTAGCAGGAATCTTGCTCATTCTGTTACAAATCCAAAACGGCATTACCTTGAGGCCGGTCAAGTTTGGCCTCGACATTCATCGGTAACTTTGATCTTCGAAATTTGAACTCTGCCCTTAGCCTCGAACCTAGTGTACTTTGGACTTACTCTTGAAGTGGTTCCTCTAGCGCCCTAAATCGAGCATACTTGATTTTGACCGTATACAGAGTCGACTGAAATCAGCTTCAGTCGACTAAATTGTAAATTTAGTACAATACAATCCTCACCTCTTGCGTTTCATTACCTGTATATAAAATTATAAGCGACTATGCAAGCGATCATGTGTAAGACGATAAAAAATTGCTTATTTAGTTCGGGATTAAGTAATTAGGATCCTCAATTCTTGGATCCTAATTGTAATATATAATGTCCAGTTTTTCATTTGGTCACTGATGGAAGAGTTGCTACTTCTTCCTTGGTCCCCATTTCTAATGGTCGGTGAGTGTACTAATTCAATCGTACAAAGCCAGCCGGAAGAATGTTTCTTATTATAGTTGATGCTCTAGAATTTCTTTATGCTCTCAGAGGTTGTGATTTAGCTGCAAGTGCAACAACCAAATTAAACAAGGGCTTATTTAGAGGATTCTACTGAAGCATGGCTCACTCTAAACAAGTATGCCCTAGAAATTCCTGCTATGATACTCATAAAAGTGTTAGCAGGAGTAATTATATTTGCTGTGTTTCTTTACTTCGAGGAAAAGAATATAAATTTGCTAATTTAGTGTTTCAATTTCCTTGTGAAAGTGGGTTACAAGCAAGTTGCGGTTATTTCCCTCTCAATTGGTAGCTAGTATCCATAATGTAGGTTTTCCATGTTGGAAAGTTTAGTTTAAGAAAAAGAATTTGTGAGATGCAAGTATTAGTGATGAAAAAAAAAGATGCAACTATTAGCCTACCATTTATGAAAATCTTTTCCAAAAGTAAATTTTGTGAGGTATTATTTTCTTTAGATATTCTTTTGAGTTTATTTGAACATTAACACTATTTTGTACTATACTGGTTCTTATTTAGCGGGTTGCTTATCTTCTCTCATGAATACTGGTCTAATTAGTCGAACCACCTAAATTTTTATTTCAATTTGATGTATTTCTATGTTGTCACTTGAGTTATCAACATATATTTAATCCAAACAAGTTTGTATGATTAGCGTGAGTTGTATCCCGGGTTCATGAATTTGAAGCATCCAATCTATGGTTATGAAGATTTCACTTGACAAATTTGATTTAGAGTTCCAATTTCAAATTTTCAAGATAGAGACTTGTGGAGGTTATTTATATGATTCACCCCATTGGGACTTTGGTGAAATAGATGAATTCAGGTTCAACTTATTGATGGTTATTTGTAGAAGAAAAAGCAAATTTATTGTGTTTGAATATTCAGACCAATGTGGAGATTTCTTAGTTATTTTTTTCTCTATTTTTTCATGAGTTCTTTTAGTTTGATGAACTAAGTATGATTACCAAATTTGATTTCCTTTACTTCGAGAAAACAAGCACAAATTAACATATTTGGTGTTTCCTCTTTCTTGATGAAAGGTTACATGTTGCAATAAATTTAAGCTAGCTCTTCATTTCTAATTTTGTAGCTCCCACGATGTGCCTTAAACTCTATGTTAGATAGTTCAATTTTGTAGCACCTATTTGACAACGCCCAACTATGTCTCATGAAAGGTCTAGCAGTTATCGCAAATATAATTCGATTTATGAGTTCAGAGTCGAATCCTACCAGAAATTAACCTCTTAACTATAACTATTCGTATCACAAGAACTCACGCAAGCAATCCTCAGAAGTATAAATAATGAGTTTGGTTGTCTCTAAACTAAAAGCAGTGCAATTAAAATGCAATAGCAAGATCACTAGTAAGAAAATTTTAGACGAAATTGGGAAGGACCTAGAGTTATAATTTTCCTACTTTTCAAAATTTTTCCGCTATGTCTTCTATTATTTTGCCTAGATATTCTCTATTACCTGTGAGCACTCGATTTACTATAATTCTCTCTTGACCAACTAGAATAATTTACTAATCATATTCTCCCGAATTACACTAGCTCACACTTTCTCACCTCTCACTATGACCATGTCAAAGCTTCATATCTCTAATCCCGTTTTTAATTTTACTGTATTGATCTCTCATATATCTTAGGAGCGATATTGTTCAACAATCACCTAAATATATATTCTCTCCCCAATAACATATAATGAATAAGCACAGTCAATTGAGTGCTTTCAATCAATAACAATTAATACATAGTTGAGAAGTAGAGAAATAAAAAGGCTCAATTACATTAAATGTATAAGAAATTTATCCTCCAAGAGGTTCAACCACAACCCTAGATAAAAGAGTTTAGCTACTCATGCTAGTATGTAAAACTACAACACTATAAGTCATAACGATAGAAAAATAGGAAGAAAGAGGGGAAAATATGAAGTTGAATCCTTCTCCTTGCTCCAAGCGTGTTCTTGCCTCTCAAAAGTCTTGTTTCCTCCAAAAGTAGCAACAACCATATTTATATGAAGTAGGGTGAGTTGGGGCAAATTTGACTTCTCCTATTTTGGATTGAGAAGCTGGGGCGCCTCCAGACTCGTGATCCAGTTGCTATTTTCTTCCGCTTTGGTCTCGGTCTGACACAGTGAACCTCGCTTCGTTGTCCGAGAGATTTTTTTTCAGCTTTTTTTTCCTAATTTTTTTATTTGATCCCTTTACGTGCAAGTATGTTCCTATATATAAGACACGCATAATGAGCATATTTTATATTAAAATATGTGTGATCTCCCGCAGCTCAGATAAGAAACAATATGCAAACATACTAAAAAATATGTATTTTTTTATCATTCATCACCACCCCAATATTAAACTCTTGCTCATCCTCGAACAACTTAATATTTAGCACACATGCAAGTAATACAATTTCAAACATACTCAAGCATCACAACAATGACAATGGTTTATACTAACGCTTAGAAACCAATATAAGAGCTATAAACATCTTTCCTCAAGTTTAGACCCATGCCAAGACTAATTATACTTTTCGAAGAGTACTCGGGGTACAACTAGATCTTCATGCCCTTGAGGATAGAGAGAAAACACCATTCACCTGTCCATATGACATTTATGTGTATGCAGCCAAATTAGAGGGTCTAATTTCTTTCTATCAAGTCACTTCAGAAGAATACCTCGAGACCCCGAGGACGCGCAGTTGTGACCGAGTTCCCTTCCTCGGGGCCCATCGAGGCCTGACATAAAAAGAACGTAGATCGAGGCTAGAGCCAAATGAGGAATTCCCAAGGCTCACGGCTAAGTTTGACAAAGCCAGCCTATCCGGAGCCTGTATCAAGACGTCGCGTCTAGCCATCCCATCTCCATGGTTTTACATTTAACGTATTTCATACTATGGCAGGATTCCCTTCTATATAAAGGGGATCATCATCACTTTGTAAGGGCGGCTGTTGCTCCAACTATTCTACACAAGATCAATAACAACTCTCTTTCTCTCTCTCTTTTCTCCCTATCTTGCTCGCTCGAGGCTGCCTCTTTCATTTATAGCTTTCATACTTGTTCTTCTTTTATTGCTTGATATTGGACATAAAGAGACTCCTTTATTTATATCCTAACTATTAATCCCTTCCCTATTACCCTCGATAGCTCGAGCCCGAGCCCAGGCATCAACCTCGATGCCCCTCATTGGCCAGTCCGAGGCCCGGATAGCATTCCCACCGGTATGATTATAACTATGTTTTAGCTCGCCTTTCGTCTCTTATCTTCATACGCCTAGCATCAACTGCTCTAACAACTAGCATAAAAATAGATCACGTATTTTTAAAATTTCATTTACAAATTTAATTGTTATTACCATTTTCACGGTAAACAATTTGACACCTACCGTGGGGCTAAAAATAATAATGATTATTTTCTTGCTGTTTTTATTACACAAACGCAAGTTATCTTTCACACTTTTTCTAGTCCAAGATCTTCGATTTCAGGTCAAAATGTCTCTCTCAGTAAACAGAGTCGAGAATGAAAACCTCGAACACCATGGAGAAAATGGTGTCGTTGTTCTAGTTGTTGGCGCGCCACCGCAGAACCCTGATAACGCACCTGGACTGATTCCAGTGGACGCGAATTCGCAGGACGCGCAGCAGGTCGATGAAACCTCACACACCGATAGGAGCATACGACACGACGACCAACAGGAAGCCCAATATACCCCAGCCCGAGAAGAACAAAAAATTAGTCTTCATGTTATTTTTGAAATCTTGCTGGCACAACAATTGGCTATCACTCAGTTGCAAAGCCACCCAAAGACCCCCAGCGCAGTAGTGCCGGAAACTATTCCCCCGGCCGAACAGGTACCGGAGAGATCGAGCAACATCAGATCAGTAGCCGATACTGCCATTGCAAAAATGCCAGAGGGCCTCACCAAAAGGATAGAGTCAGGCAAGAAAATGATAGCAACCAATGATAAGAAGGTCGAAACTTATAACTTCAGAGTCGACCAAATCCCGAGCGCCTCCCCCCACCCCCCCGGTCCTGAAGGGTGTAGATTCGAAGAAGTTCGTACAACGGTCGTTCCTAGAGGAAGCGGATCCGAAACCCATTCCAAAGAAGTTCAGAATGCCAGAACTCCCAAAGTACAATGGGACATCAGACAACGATCAACGCATTACCGACTACACTCGCTCGGTAAATGGCAATAACATTAAAGACGACGAGATCGAGTCTGTCTTACTAAAGAAGTTCGGAGAAACACTCTCGAAGGGGGCCATGATGTGGCATCATAGCCTAACTCCCAACCCCATAGACTCACTTACCATACTGGCAGATTCCTTCATAAAGGCACACACCGGTGCCATCGAAGTAACGACAAGAAAGTCCGACGCATCCGAGATTAAGCAAAGGGAGAATGAAATGCTGCGAGAATTCGCATCTCGTTTCCAGATGGAACGAACAGAACTACCCCCGATCTTCGATGACTGGGCGGTGCAGGCCTTTACTTAAGGCCTGAATGAATGAAGCTCGACGGCTTCAAGACGGTTGAAACAGAACTTGATCGAGTATCCAGCTAAGACCTGGTCAGACGCCCACAACCGGCACCAGTCGCAAATCAGGGTCGAGGATGACCAGCTGGGAGCCCCCTTGGGCTCAGTATACCCAAGTAGGATCCAGGCAAAGAAATCGAAAGCAAGCAAAGAAAGATATCGGTCGTACGTCGAAGATAGGAGGAATGCCCCAAGATGCAACCTACCTCGCATCGATCGGAGAATGGATCGAGGACAATATCCTCGAGGACTCGTCAATAGAGCCAGATTGTATGGAGACACGAGGCCAGCAAGGGTGCTTTGCCCATCAGAATACAACTTCAACGTTGCTGTATCGGACATCATGTTCACCGTCAACAAAACCAAGGACGCCAAATGGCCCAGGCCTATTCAATCGGATCCTTCCCAAAGGAATCACAGCTTGGTATGCAAGCTACATAGTACGCATAGCCACAAGATCGAAGATTTCCACCAGCTCCGAATGAAAATAGCCAAGCTACTCAATAAAAATCACCACCGAGAACTTTTGAGCGATCGGGCTCGAGTTCAGTTCCGAGTAATAAAGGCAGCCAAGAAGAATGAAGCAAATGGGCCACGACATATTACCATGATAGTGGAGGAACGACGACACTCTCCGGGAACTTGTAAAGAGGAGGATAAAAATGTCCATCACTAGAGAAAAACGGCCATGGGATACGTATCTAAAGATACCATCGCATTCGGTGGGGAAGGCTCTGAAACCTCGCCCCAACCTCATAACAACGCTTTGGTAACCTTCTTCCCCATTCGATCTATTCCAAATAAAACATGTGCTCATGAATTCAGGTGGCTCGATTAACATTATCGGGTTGAGGGTGATAGAGCGGCTTGGACCATCGGACCAAATCACTCCCGTCACTCGAATCTTTGGTGGATCCGACACGGCGATCGAAACAACGAGAGGAAAGACCATTCTCTCAGTCAGAATGGCTGACACAGACCGGAACGCCAAGTTCCATATCATCAAAGGAGATGCAAGGTATAAACACCTTATTCAGACGTCCACGGACGCACCGCATAAAGGCAGTACCGTCCCCTCTTCGCCAAATTATGAAATACCCAGCAAGGAACGGAATTAAAACCGTCAACGAGTAGCAACACACGGCAAGGGGAGTGTCCATGTTACGTAACATAGCGCGAGCACCGATATCTCTACTCTCGAAAGAGTCAAAATGTAATCAAACCATGTCTTCGGCTAGGCCCGATTAAACACAGCGGATGGCCGTATAGAGTCCTCGCTCAAAATTAGCAGGGACACATCGGACCTCGAAACATCGCCTGCACACCCCACGATAAGGTAAGACTTCCTCCCTCCTGCATTATTTTACACTAACCCATATGCAAGCACCCAGTCAGGGCATTCGAAAGTGTTAACTAAACCCAAAGATCTTAGTTGCACTCTTTCCCATTGGCCGAGTTTTCGTCCCAAAGAGGGTTTCACTGACAAGGTTCTTAACGAGGAGACGCGCCTCCTAAGGAGGGTCCAACGAGCTTGCAGGACTTTCTTTTGCAATCAACCCCGAACACTGGAGGGCACCCCCTTTGAAAGTCCATCTGCTCGGAAAGGCCAGGGGACAGAGACTAAGTTCCAATAGGAAATGATGTACCGGATCGAATGGTCGAGCGAACCATGTCCGCATAAGCCGGGCTTACGACAAAACAGTGTCATGTACTTACGCCAAGCAATCAAAGAATATCTTTCCGCCATAAGCGTCTTGTACTCCAAAGAAAATTTAACATGTTCACAGCAAGGATCCCTCCATCGAGTACGTCCCGAAATACTCGAAGACTAGCTTCGACAATTTGATACCCGCGTGACCTCAGGATCGGAACTCCACGCTCGTAAGTCCTCAATGTGGAAACATTGAGCTAACAAATAATGGCCTCCGAGCCTAAGCAAACTCGATGACTCAGAGATTGTCGCCAATCGCCACTCACTAAAAAATCCGAGGCCGTAAGACCTCGAGCGGGCAAACTCGATCTAGCAAGAACTATTTTACATAATAACAAAAAACTGTAAGACCTCAACGTCATGAAAAAACTGTAAGACCTCAACAGGCATGAAAAAACTGTAAGACCTCAACGGCATGAAAAAACTGTAAGACCTCAACAGGCATGAAAAAGCTATAAGACCTTAAAAGGCATGAAAAATTTGTAAGACCTTACTACAAGCGTAAAACTCGATCCCGAAGTTTAGGCTATATGTCGCATTTGTAAGACTCCCAAAAGGGCATACCCTCGATGTAGACGCCTAAACTACCACACTCGGGATCACAAATGGCTCCGGCCAAACACAAATGACTACGGTCAATACGGCTGCACCAGCCAAATTAACGCGACTCGGGGATGCCCGACCATCGCTACAAAATCACAAGCCATTACTTCGAATCTACTTTGAAAAGAACCAACTAAAATAGGCTACCCTCGATAGGAAAACGAGCTTCGACCATGTCAGCTCCAAATCACAAGGCTTCGAGCTACTCAGCCTACGAGCTAAACCTTCCAAGGTGCTCGAACTTGCCACTAACGACTTGAAATTGAGGTTCTTCCCGAACCAATGACGGGTCAGGAAAAATGATTTCAAAAAGTCCTTAACGAGAGGAAAACAAAGCCTACATATGACTAAGGGAAAAAGCGTAAGAGTCATTATCGCCAGCCAAGTGAGCCTCAGGGCCACACACTAAAAGGTTGCAATGACCAAAAGCATAAGAGCCACCATCACCAGCTTAAAATTTGAAACCCTGAGGATTAAAATGAGCTCGAGTCGTAACCCGATTCGGAGACCGGATCCAAAATAGTTAACTATACATGCCTAAGGGAATATCGTAAGAGCCATCGTCGCCAACTTCATGAGCCTCATGCCTAAGGGCATATCGTAAGAGCTATCGTCGACAGCGTCGCAAGCCTCAGGGCCACATACCTAAAAGGTTGCTTCGACCCAAGGCACAAGAGCCACTATCTCTAGCACACAAAAAACAACTTGAGGGTCAATTGAGCTCGAGTCGCAACCCGACTCGGAGACTGAACCCAAAATAGTTAAAGTACAAATGCCCAAGGGCAAGGCGTAAGAGCCGTTATCGCCCGCCCTTGCAGACACAAAAGCTTGAGGGTCGAATAGGCTCGAGTCAAAACCCGACTCGAAGGCTAGACCCAAAACAATTTAACAAAGCATAAGAGCTTTAACGCCAGCTTGCACTAAAGGCCACATCAACCGAGCATGTAAGCGCCTCCGAGCCTGCCTGATGAGCTCCAGAGCCGTATTACGAATATAAGGATTCTCACCAACTCCAAAACTAGCCCACATGGACAGAAGCAAAGCAGAAAGGGATATACAGGAAATAAAGCTTCAGGTTTTCTTTTATTTACATACACAAAAAAATGCATTCTCCATCTACAAATGCGGTCAACGAATATCACATACAAAATGGCAAAGTCTACGCCCCGGTCCAGAAGGCTACGGCCTACCAGCCTCATCTTCACTATCTGCGGCATCGTCCAGAAGTGACCAAGCATCACGCTCATCCGCCCTCGCTCGAGCCAGCGTTTCCGGGAGAACAAAACCCCTAGCATCGATCTCTTCAAGTACCTCTCTTCGGGATCCGCAACGAACATATTCCTCGATCCTCTCTTCACGATCGAGGGCCCTCTTCAACTCGTCTTAGGCATTAGTAGCATCCTTCAAATGAATCGCCATCTCCTGATCAGCCTTAGTCTGGTTTAATGCTGCTTCAGCCCGAGCATCAACGATCTCAGCCCCGACCTTCGAAAGTTCGGACTCGAGCTTCAAATTTAGATCTGCTTGAACTGAAGCATTGTCATGAGCCAAGCGGAGTTGTACTTTGAAGGCAGGAACTTTATCCAAGGAACCCTTCTCCTCTGAAGCTTGAGCCTGAACCTGAGCTATTAGCTTGCAACAGTCGTTCCTAAATCGATCGGCTTCAGCCCTGAGGTGCTCTAGAGCCTCCGTCTTTTTCTGCGATTGAGATAGGCAAGAACTTAACCTAAGAGGTTAAAAGGCGAAATGCATACCATGAGAAGTTACCTGCTCCATCAAATAGCTCTCGTAATTTGAGCTCCGATATGCCTCATATCGCCAGTGCATCAACTCAACTTCCTTCTCCTCGTAGAGGAGCCTAAGGGACCTACCCTCATCTAGAGCTTTCCGAAGCCTAGCCCCATGATGAAGCAGCTCAGACCTAAGCCTGTCAAAGGCCTGCAGAAGAAAAACTTGATAAAGAAGGGAAGACACGAGACGCGGAAGGCTTATGCCAAAACTCATACAGAAGTGTAGCCGGCGGACTTCCTTGAAGGCCGAGCACACTTCTGTTGGTCCAGTCCCCTCGGTACAGGAAGAACCAACCTCAGTCAAAGCATGATCACTCGAGGGAACCACCGCTTCGGAACTTGAGACCTCAGGAATAACAGGCTCAGGCGATGTTTTCTCCTCGAAGATGCGGACCCATTTAGCCCTGCTAAAAGTTCAATTGCACTGCGAGTACATACCCCGTTTATCAGTATCATCCCTTGGCCAGAAGCTAACAACCCCCCCTCTCTAGAGGAGCACAGCCTCGCCCCTAGGAACCTTCCGATACCTACGACAGCAAGGTTAGTACATAAAAAGAGGAAAATGTCATCTCAAATATACGAAGGCCAAGATAAAGCAGCGTGCGCACATACCTTGGTATTTCGCTTCCTATCTGCCCCAGGACACAGCTCGCCACCTACGCTCGTCGCAAGTCGAATGGGTTGCCAACCTCCGGACCCAGCCGGGCAAATCAGGAACTTCGCCCGACACCCATGAAGTTGCTACAGAAAAAGAGGAAACATAATTACTAAACTGGCTTTCGCTATAAGCGAATCTAAGAAAGCACGAGACACTCCACTCATGCGTGTAATTCCATTCCTTGGGAAATTTCATAAGTTCCACGGGGATAACGTTAGTTGTCCGGACCCGGACGAATCAACTGACCCACTCTCGATCCCCATCTTCCTCATCATCAACAACAAAGGGCGTGGACGGATGGCACCGCAAGGTTAGCAGGCCTTGATGATGAAAGGGGCGGTACAACCTGACGAGGTGACTAAGCATGAATTCAAGTCCGGCCTTCTCTGCAAAGAATCTCATCATCAGCACTACTCGCCAAAATGACGGATGTATCTGTGCCAAAGTAACCCGATACTTCAAGTAGAAAACAAGCATGACCCTATGAAGGGGGCCTAGTACGAAAGGGTATAAGTATACATTCAGGAAACCATCGGCGGGGTCCGTAATATCCTCGTCTGGGCAAAGCGCCTACAATGCTACCCCCTCACCCCATCCGCAGTCTCTATTCACTATCTCCAGATGTTCCTCCCTTACCGAAGACATAGTCTTCAGAGTAAACTCCTGTGGATCCTAAGCTCTAGGAGTGGAACTCTCCCTTCCCTGCCGGGCAGGCCCTGAAGTAGCAATCATGGCTATGGTAGAACTAGCAAACTGAAGTGGGAACCTACACAAACGTTTTTGCACTTAAGGTAATGAAGGACTCGATGCCAGGGCAGAAGGATAGCTACCTAAAATAATGGGTATCTTCCAAGAAGCGGGAGCCACCCCATATATATGTGGGGAACAACAATGATTCGCCTACCTAAGAAAGGCCCGGGGAGGCCAATGGCTTCGATACGAATCTCGAGGTGGTGCCTGACCCCAAGGACCTCCGCAGAAGGAAGTTAGGCCCCAAAAGATCATCTACATCAAGTCCAAAGTAAATCTCTGGATGCCCGAAATTGACCTTCACTCAGAGACCACCCTCGAAGATTTTCAGGTTCGATACGCCACCTCCATGCGGCTCGAGGGTCCCGATGATCCGAATTTATCAGACTGCTTAAGGCTTGATCCGGGGAACAAGGATGAGCTCCGAAAGGAGACATTTTTATCCACCAAAGACCGGAAAGAATATAGACGATCGTCAACAGAGGCGTACATTCAAAATCCCCACAAACGCACAAGAGTATACAAGAACATGACAAATATCAAAGTAGAAGTAAAGAAGATGTCTTCATATTTCATAAATATTGGCTTACAACGGCCCTCGGGAGGGGGGGGAAGGGTCCTTATATACAATTACAAAAGCCCGCAAGGGGTCCTTACACAGAAACAAAAAGGCAAAGGGATGCACACACGTGGTAAAAGCCTAGAGCCTAGTCCATTCTCGAAGGTCCACCTCCTTCAACGCCTCCGGGCATGCACCCTCAGAAGCCTTATCCCGGCCTTATGCACTGATATTCCCAAAGGATAGGTCGAGAAGCAGGGAGGGATGAAAAAATGTCATAGCCCGCCAAAGGTCGAGGACCCTCACTGGCCAAGAGAACCTCAAAGAGACAACAGACCTGGCGAGCATCAGCCTCGCTTGCATGGCTACTTTGAATCCACTTCTTGGAACATTGATCTGTGCAAGCTGCCAGCTTAGGGCAAAGTGCCACGTCGAGCCGGGGTATGAAGGTGAGTAGCGGTGTATAATCCGAGCCCCCTTGTGGGCAGAGGTATATAGCCCGAAGAACTTTTTACATGTGACGAAAGTCGACCCTCATAATCATTATCTCGAGCCAATAGGAACAGCGACAACAGATGTAACAACAACAGAAGCGACAAAATGACATAATTGTGCTCAACAAAGGGGAGCTCAGGCAAAAGGCCGCGACACAGCCTATCGAAACACTGCCAAACAACCCTAAGGCCATGAACTCCAAACATGATGATCAAAAATAGAGGAAGATGGCGAGGAGAAAGGGATGAATGAGCAAATGAAGACTTGGATAGAAAAACAACGCCAAAGCGCCCTTATTTATAGGAGATAGTGACATGGTCATCGAGGCCTTCGGAAGACTGATCGGCGGATGCAATTACTGCATTCTTGAAAAATCAAATCGACGGTGGTACTTTCACCTTGAAGAACGAGAATCGACAGTGCATTGAATGATGTCGAAAAGACAAGTCCATGGGATGTCCCAGTTATCATAAAAACTCACACCATAGGTTGCGTCATCAGTATGACGTCGACACGGGAAGCCCGAGGAGTCAGGTATCAGAATCTTTTCCTATTGCTTCGTTCTAAAAACACGGAGACTATCTGTATGCGGCAAAATCAGAGGGTCTAATTTCTTGCTATCAAGTCACTTTAGAAGAATACCTCGAGACCCCAAGGACGTGAAGTTGTGACCGAGTTCCCTTCCTCGGGGCTCGTCGAGGCCCGACTTAAAGAGGACGTAGATCGAGGCTAGAGCCAAATGGGGAATTCCCAAGGCACACGACTAAGTCTGACAAAGTCGGCCTACCCGGAGCCTGTTTCAAGACGTCGCATCTAGCCGTCCCATCTCCATGCTTTTACATTTAATTTATTTCGTACTATGCAGGATTTCCCTGTTATATAAAGGGGATCCTCATCACTTTGTAAGGGCGGTTGATGCTCCAACTATTCTACACAAGATCAATAACAACTCTCTCTCTCTCTCTTTTCTCCCTAACTTGCTCGCTCGAGGCTGCCTCTTTCATTTATTGCTTTTATACTTGTTCTTCTTTTATTGCTTGATATTGGCCATAAAGAGCCTCTTTTATTTATATCCTAATTGTTAGTCCCTTCCCGATCACCCCCGATAGCTCGAGCCCGAGCCTAGGCATTGATCTCGAGGCCCCTCGAGGCCAGTCCGAGGCCTGGATAGCAAGCTCCCCGGTTTGATTATTACTCTATTTTAGCTCTCTTTTCATCTCTTATCTTCATACGCCTAGCACCAACTGCTCTAACAACTAGCATAAAAATAGATCACGTATTTTTAGAATGTTATTTATAAATTTAATTGTTATTACCATTTTTACGGTAAACATTATGCTTTTCATAGAATGTCGTTCAGCCTATGCAATGCACTCGTCACATTTCAAAGGTGTATAATATCCATCCTTATTGATATGGTTGGGGATATTATAAAGGTTTTTAAGGATGATTTCTCAGTGGTGGGGAATTCATTTGATGATTGTCTTGGGAATTTGAAAAAAGTGTAAAATATGTGCATAGAGACAAATTTGGTTCTAAATTAGGAAAATACCATTTTATGGTACAGGAAGGTCAATCATGCTAAGGTTTACGTAATAGAAAAAATGTTACCACCCACCTCATAAAGGCAATAATGAGTTTTTTTGGTCACGTCAGATTTTATAGGGAGGTTTTTTTTCAATATTTATAAGCTTTTGTGTGAAATTTCTTGAAAAAGATCATCTCTTTGTCTTTTCTGATAATTGCAGGGTATCTTTTGAGGAGTTGAAGAAGAGGCTAATGACTGCACGTACTATAGTTGCACCTGATTGGGAGAAACTATTTGAGTTGATGCGTGATGCAAGTGATATATGCTACGGGAGTAGTTCTTGGGCAGCAAAAAGATAAAGTCATGCATCTAATATACTATTCAAGTAGGACCTTTAGTGGTACCCAACTCAACTACACTGTGACTCAGAAAGAGATGCTAGTAGTGTTGTTCGCATTCGTCAAATTCAGGCGTACCTGATAGGCTTAAAGGTAATTATTTATACTGACTATGCTGATCTCAAGTACTTGATTGAAATGAAGAATTCCAAGCCTCACCTGATTCTCTACATGCTACTACTACATGAATTTGACTTAGAAATCCATGATCGAAAGAGAACGAAGAAGCAAGTTGGTGATCACTTATCGGGGCTTGAAGGAGCCGAAAAGAAAGTTGATGTGGAAGAGATCTTTGAGTCCTTCCCAGATGATCAATTGTTAGAAACAAGCCTTGATATAGCGCCATGGTATGCAGACAATGCAACTACCTGGTGAGTGGCATAGTTCCCTTTGACCTTTCCTCTGTACAAAAGAAAAAGTTCTTTCGTGACTGTCGCATGTATTTTTGGGATGAGACTTAATTTTTTAGTATTTGTTTTGATAATATGATTCGGAGAAGTATCCTCGGAATAGACCAATTTTTTATTTTGCAGTCTTGTTACGCATCCCCATGTGGTGGCCATTTTGGAGGAGTAAGGACATATGCAAAAGAATTGGAGTCGGGATTCTATTGGTCAACGTTGTTCAAATATGCACATAGTTTGATGAAGGGCTGTGGCAATTGCCAAAGGACTAGAAATATATTCTGCATACATAAAATGCCCATAAACCCAATTCAGGAGTTGAAAGTGTTTGATGTTTGGGGAATAAATTTTGTAGGGTCGTTTGTTAGCTCTTACGGTAACAAGTACATACTTGTAGTTGTGGGCTATGTCTCGAAATGGGTAGAAGCTATGGCACTCCCCACAAATGATGCAAGGGGAGTCGTAGGCTTTCTAAGAAAGAATATCTTCACCCGGTTTGGCACTCCAAAGGTAATAATCAGTTATGGAGCCAACCACTTTTGCAACTGAGCCTTCACAAAAGTTGTTACAGAAATATGGCATTCTTCATAAGGTTTTCACGTCTTATAACCCACAAAAGAGTGGGCAAATGGAAATGTCGAACAAAGTAATCTAGAGTATGTTAATAAATACCATGAATGCTATAAGAATGGACTGGGCAAGAAAGTTAGATGATTCACTTTGGGCCTATCGAACTTCTTTTAAGACTCAAATTAGACTGTCGTCATATAAATTGGCTTTAAAAGGTGTGTTACTTGCCCGTGGAGTTGGAACATACAACACTATGGGCATTAAGGAAACTAAATTTGGTGTCAATAGATAGCGGATAAAGCATTACCAAGACATGGCTGAGGAGGCTATAGTCATCTCGACCATTTATCTGAAGGATCCTTGAGAGGATTAGCTACATTGTGCCACGATGTTAAATCAGACGCTTGTTGGGAGGCAACCTTTTTTTGTGTTTTTCGTATCTTTCTTTCTTAGATTTGAATTTTAGGGAGTTGATATGTTTGTGAGTGGTGTAGGGATGAAGAAGTGCAAATGAGCATGATCCAAGGTAAGGGAATCAAGCAAACTGGCCAAAAACGGCCAAAAGAGCAAATTATAAAAATAAAAAAATAATAAAAACCGGGCAGCAAAGTGGACCTTGCCTCACGAGACTGGGACTGAGAATGTTGCAGAGCAAAGTCTTGGGGTAAAAAAGTGTCTCACATTGCGAGACCAGGAGCAAAAAAGGGAAAACGAAAAAAAAGGCGGCGAAGTGCCCATGGCTTCGCGGTCCTGGCACAACCCCCCAAGTATTTTTTTATTTTTTACTTTGCTCGTTTTTTAAAACCCTTCCCCTTTCCTATTCAAACACAAAATACACACATATGCATTATTCTCTCTGAAACCCTCTCCCTCTCTCTCTCAAATACAAAAACTCACGTACATACCCATCTCTATTTCTCTCGCGTCACCACTGCCTCACCGCATTACCGTCGTTGTCCACCAGGTAAGACCCCCCTTGCTCGTCTTTTTGGACTTATTCCTCACTCCTACCATTTTAATCCCCTCCTCCCTCTCCCTTAGAATATCTTTTATTTTTATTTGTTTTCTCTCAATTTAGGTTAGTTTGAGTTCGAATTTTTGATCAACTTGGGCTCGATTTTGGTTTGTTAATGAACATCATGAGGTGAAAAACTATAATTTCCACATCCATACTCAAATTGGGAGGATAAAATATGTTCAAATTGAACCAAAGTAACTAAGCAAAACGATGCACATAAAGTGTTCGACAAATTGGCCAAAAGAAATTTTTGTGAGGTTTACCGAAGTTTGAGTGGTCTTAAGTGTGTGTTGTCCAATAAGGGTCTTATTATATTAAATTGTGTTCGTTCTAAGAAGAATGTCAACCCACAACCATCTTAGACACGACTTAGGCACGACCTAGGTGTTGCCTTGCCTACTTGCAGTTTAATGTGCTAATTAACATGGTATGACTAAAAATTGTGTTGTAATAGATGCTCGTGAATCATCTTGTGCGCGTCTACTTAAAAGCTAAGTGTGGGATGTGAAATGCACTACTATGACTTGATTTTGCAATAACAAGATAATGTTGTTTCTTGGTTCTTTTCAGGTACTATGACTACCTCCAATACATTGATGAGCAATCATCGTAAAGGTAAGATGGCTTTGGAGAAGCCTTCCACTACTACTAGGGAACGAGCTATGCATTCTAATGAGCTACAAACAAAGACCAGGAATGGTAAGGATGCACAAGGAGCCTCTGAGGTGGTGTCGCTCGCGCTTGTACCATATTGGGCACAACAAACACGGTCGTCTAGGACATGAGAGATTCCCCTCCTAATTTATGAAGAAGCTTCGACACCACCCAAGACCAAAAAGTGAAAGACAACTAAAGTGTAGGGGCGAGGCAAGGTCATAGTAGATACAGAATTTGACCCTAAAGGGGATGTCTATGATGAAGAGGGGTATGTAGAGGTTGCCCTACCTGAGGGTGACAGTAGACCTAGTAAACTAGTGGATGACTCAATATAGAATAAGCACCTTGTTAGCAAGAGGGCGTGGACACAATGGAAGACAATTAAAGAGAAGCAGATCCACCCAGTTTTGTTTGAAAGACCATTGAACTATGAGACCGCCAGGAAAGACTAGACGTTAATTGTGTAAAAGATTGAAAAGTACTATTGAACACACTTTGATCACGGGCCTAAAAGCGAGGCTAATGTGAAACTCCTACGAGAAGTGTATGCTAACTTGGACACTAATAAGGTCGATGATATTCTTTTGGTTCACGGTAGGAAGATTGATATCTCTCTCATGGCGATAAATAGGCATTATCGCGTCCAATTTCAGGCTCATGATAAGTACTTTTGGGGAGTTATGGAGCCATACATACCCCACATATTATATCTAATGTGTGATCTAATGATAGAGGCGGTGTGGAGAGGCACCAGAGGTCTAGGAAAGGTGTTTATGACCAAAGAGTCTAGGAGTTAGTTTAATTGGGTGAGTAACAGGTTGATGAGGCAAAACATAAATTGATTGTATGTTAGGAGCGTGTATTCTTGGTATACGTATTGATGGCAAGTATTCCAGTGAATATTGGAGAGGTGATGCAGATTTAGATGGACCAAACTCGAGGTAATAAGCAATTAAGCCTTTACTTTGTGCATACCTTGACCACACTCATAGCCAAATATAAGTTGGCTAGACCTATAAAGGACCTTACAAATGGAACTGAGGGGGAACTACGCAATATTTGTGCAGTACCATACCCAAATGAGGAGCGGTTCTAGAAAAACCGTAAGGACACTCTGACAGTGGTGGAGGGCGATACACGCTAGTTAAAGATGGATTAAGAGGCCAGGGATCGTGCATTGGTTGATGTAGTGGAGTCAAAGGAGCAGAGGATGCAGTCTCAATTTGCACATTTGATCACCGTCTTTAAACATACATTGTCGACCCATTCTAATTGTGTGCAAGCTGATGCAGAGGAGCTCTAGATAGTTTATTCGAGTGCTACTGATAGCTCTATTGCAGAGGAGGCAAGACTAGCTGTTATGACAACTGCAGTGTAG
This sequence comes from Nicotiana tabacum, assembly GCF_000715075.1. Classification (NCBI taxonomy): domain Eukaryota; kingdom Viridiplantae; phylum Streptophyta; class Magnoliopsida; order Solanales; family Solanaceae; genus Nicotiana; species Nicotiana tabacum. The sequence continues at coordinate 108,915,140 of NC_134087.1, read as the reverse complement.
GGAATGATGTGAATTAGGTCTCTCCTACTATGGAAGGCAAGATTATTGAGGCACTTGATCCGTGTGGCATTGCACTAGAGGATCCAGCACTTCCGGGAATCGAGGTTTGTAACCAGTTCTAGCTGCATCCGGAGAAATTTTGATAGAGCTTCTGACATCTACTCTACCTTTGCTCTTCATTTCTATTTTTATGATATTGTGCAACTAGGGACAGTGCACATTTTTAAGTGTGGGGTGGGGTGTCAGCATTTTTGATTAGCCTATATTTTAATTGCTAGTGATACATTCTGCTACTATATGATTGCAATTGAGGTCATTGTAATTATATATTTGTGGATAATTTTGCATAGCTTAACCCTGGATTTTCTTTATACCATGGTTCTTTTCTGAGGATGCCAGTTCTTGAACCGAATACTTTTAGATAGACTGTTTTTAGTTTTCAAATAATGATTGGATTTTTCCCGATGATAGATTGCCTAGACAGATTTCTTGAGGGAAAAAATCCAAAGAAAAAATACAAATAAAAATTTCCTTTTCTTTTTAGAAATGACAATGGTACGGGGAGAACTTGATTATCTGTGTTTTTTGATATATTTTCTATCCAGGCTTAGAGTTGGACCATTTCTGCTGAGTACTTTTTTCTTAATTCTTGTGACTATATTCCTTGAGAATATATATATTTTATTTTGACGCTTGAGCTCATCTTTTGACTCGCATTATTACTTCCTATGTGATTGAATTATATGATAAATATGCTTAATTGCCTTAACTTAAGAGTCGGGTCTAATTCACCCTGACTGAGTCATATAAAAGTATGTGAGGTAAGATTTTTAGTTATACTCGGTGTCATTCCTTGCTATTCTAAAACTTGCCTCGTGTGTGAGTTGAAGAAAAATAAGTAAGCCTTGTGAGTAGAAAATTATACAGGTGTTTCATTGATTGACATTACAAGCTGGATTCTCGTTGTTCTTAATAAAATCTTGTTGAACCTTTATCTCCGAAAGCATTGTAGTCATTCAAAGGTCAATCAATAAAAAGCCTATATAAATTTTTAGAATCATAAGGCTTACTTATTTCGCTTCAACTCGCACATGGGGAAAGTAATAAGGGATGACACATAGTAGAATAAAAAATTTCATCTTCCACAATGCACATGACTCACTCAGGACGACGTAGACTAGACTCTCAAGATAAGGCAACTAAATACATTTATCATGTTATCCAATTACATAGGAAGTGCATATTAGGAGTCAAAAAATGAGCCCAAGAGTAAAAATAAAGTCAAATATATTCTCAAGTCATATAGTCACAAGAATCAAGAAGAAAGTACTCAGCACAAATGCTCCAGCTCTAAGACCCGATATAAAATATGTCAAAGAATACAGATACTCAAGTTCTCCCTGTTCCATTGTTATTTTTAAAAAAGAAAAGAAAAATCTTTTTGTATTTTCTCTTTGAATTTTTCACTCAAGTAAGTTGTCTAAGCAGTCCATTGTTGCCAAAAGTCGAATCATTTTTTGAAAACTAAAAACAATCAACTTAAAATTATTTGGTTCAAGATCTGACACTCTAGGGAAGGAACCGTGATATAAAGAAAACACAGGGTTAAGCCATGCAAAATTATCCACAATATACAATTACAATGGCCACAATTGTGATCATATGGTAGCAGAATGCATCACTCGCAAATTAAAATATAGGCTAATTAAAAATACTGACAATCACCCCACACTTAAGAATATGCACTGTCCCTAGTTGCACAATATCACAAAAGCAAAAATGAAGAGCAAAAGTATAATGGGTGTCAGAAGCTTTATCAAAGTTACTCTTGTTGTAGCAAGGACCGATCGCGAACCTTGGTCCCTGGAAGTGATGGATTATCTAGTGCGATGCCAGACAGTTCAACTGTCCTAATCAACTAGCCTTCCCCAGTAGGAGAGACCTCAGTTTCAGCATTCGCCACACCCACAATAGTCATAATGTCTAGTCTTGGCTCCTCTACAATAGTGTTATCAATAGTAACAAAATCAACAGTGTAGTTATCCACTGCATCAGTTTGTACACTAATAGAACGGGACGACAATGTCTATTTAAAAACAGGAATTAAATGTGTAAATTGAGACTTCATCCTCTGCTCCTTGGATTTTGTTGTATCAGCTAGTGCATGATCTCTAGCCTCTAAATCCATACTCAATTTGACTATCTCGCCCTCTATCGCTGTCATCCACATGTCATTACTGATCTTTTATAATTGCTCCTTATTCGGGTTCGAAACATTATAGATATCATGAAGTGCTTCCTTAGTTCCATTTCAAAGGTCATCTCCAGGTCTAGCCAACTTATATTTGGCCAAGAGTGCAGTCAAGGTGTGCACAAAGTAAAGGCTGATTTGCTTATTAACTCAGGTTCGGTGCATTTTAATGTGCATCATCTCCCTAATATTCACTGAAATACTAGCCACCAATGTGTATACCCAAGAACACACGCTCCCAATATACAATCAATTTATGCATCGCCGGCATCAACCTCTTACTCACCCAATTCAACCTACTCCTACACTCTCTGGTTATAAATGTCTTTCTTGGACCCACGGTGTTGTTCCACACCGTCTCTGTCATTAGATCACACATTAGTTGTAATATATGGAGTATTTTTGTCTCCGTAAATACTCATCTTGAGGCTGGAATAGGATAATATTATGCCTACTTATCGTCGTGGGAGAGATAAACCTTATAATCGTGAACTGAATTAATATCATCGCCCTTATCCGAGTCCCGATTAGCATATAATTCTCGTAGGAGTATTACATTAGCCTCTCCCTTAGGTCCCTGAGCAAAGCGTGATCAGCCGTAAATTTCAATCTATTGCACAATTGGCAAGTAATTTATTCCGGCAGTCTAAAAGTTCAATGACCTCTTGAACAAATTTGGGTTGAACTGCTTCTCTTTATTATTACATTATATCCATGCCCTTTTGATAAAAAAAGTACTTATTCCACACTGAGTCATCCACCAGTTCACTAGGTTCATCATCACCCTCAGGTAGGGAAACCTCTATATACCTCTCTTTATCAGACATGTCCTCATCGGGCTCAGATTCCATATCTATTGTGGGTTTTCCTTGCCCCTATACTTTAGTTGTGTTTTTATTCTTGGCTCTAAAAGTGATAAGTGAGTATTTTAACCACTTAATAATACCTTTTTGCTATAGTTTTTAGTCCGAAAATACTGATTTTTATCTCTGAATCTAATGAAAATAGTTAAATTGCACGTGTGCTAGAGAATGTAAACTCAATGAAGAAAAATGACTCTAAAAGATGTTCTAGCCAAGTTTAGCGAAGAGGAGAAGTGATGAGAAAAGTGGGGTCTGCAGAATTCCACATGCGACTGCAAAAGCAAGTGTGGTCTACAAAAAATATGGAATGCGACTGCAGAAGAAGAATTGAAGCTTCAGAAACTTTTAGTAGGAGTGCGGTCCGCAAACTAATATATGCAGTCACACTTGGTCCATAACATAGGTTCGCACTAACAAGCTTGAAATATTAGAGTATGAGTTGTCGAACAATTCTGAAGCCTCCTCAAATGTGGTCCGCAGAAATTATTAAATCTTGAGAATAGGAAGACTCCTCCTATAAAGCCTTAAATTGAAAAGCCATCTACCCGTTGAAGCCATTGCCATCCCATCTTCGGTATGAATTTATTGGCCCTTATTCTACTTTACCGGTTATTATTTCCTCTTATTTGATAAATATGCAGGTAGATTCCATATCGGCAGTCTTACAATGGATGAAGATAGTTATTGGGTGGACTTTGGTGGACATTCGATGTATAAGCCTCGCATTTTGCATGCATAAGATCAAGTTGGAGAATGGTGCTAAACCATATATTGAACATCAAAGAATACTTAATGAGGCTATGAAAGAGGTGGTCAAAAGGAAGTTATAAAATGGTTGGATTCCGGGGTCGTTTACTACATTTCTGCTAGTTTATGGACTTCTCCGGTTCAATGTATCTAAGGAATAGGGGCATGACGGTTGTTACCAATGATAAGAATGAGTTGATACATACAAGAACGGTCACCGATTGGAGAGTTTGTATGAATTATTGGAAGCTTAACAAAGTCACAAGGAAGGACCATTTTCCTCTCACATTCATGGATCAAATGTTTGATAGGTTGACCGGGCGTTCTTTCTATTGCTTTCTTGATGTTACTCGGGCTACAACCAAATTCTTATTGCATCGGAAGAGCAAGAGAAAATCACCTTTACATGCCAATATGATACCTTTGCTTTCAAGTGGATGCCTGTTGGATTGTATAATGCACCGTCGACTTTTCAACAGTGTATGATGGCTATTTTCACGGACATGGTAGAAGACTACCTTGAGGTCTTCATGGATGACTTTTCAGTTGTTGGAGATTCATTTTATGATTTTCTTGCTAAATTTGGACAAGGCGTTGGCTATATATAAGAAAACAAATTTGGTACTCAATTGGGAGAAAGATCATTTCATGGTTGAGGAAGGCATTCTCCTTGACCATAAGATTTCAAAGAATATTATTGAAGTAGATAAGGCAAAGATTGAAGTTATTTATAAGCTTCCACCTCCTACCTTGGTAAAGGGTTTGATGAGCTTCTTGGGCCATGCGAGATTCTACCGGACATTCATCAAAGACTTTTCTAAAGTGGTGAACCCCACGTGCAAAATTCTCTAGAAGGATGCCAGGTTCCATTTTAATGATGATTGTATGAGAGCTTTTGAACATTTGAAGCTCAAGTTGACAACAACTCCTATAATTACATCTCCAAATTCGAGTTTACCATTGGGCTCATATGCAATGCAAGTGATGTAGCGGTTGGGCTATTTTTGGGCAACGTATCAACAAAGTTTTTCACCTAGTCTACTATGCTAGTAAGATCATGAATAGTTCACAAGTCAACTATGCTGTTACAGAGAAGGAGCTACTTGTCATTGTGTTTGCTATTGAGAAGTTTCTCCCATACTTGATGGGTGACAATGTTATTATGCATAGGGATCATGCAGCACTTTGTTATCTTATGAGCAAAAAGGAATTTAAAGATCATTTGATAAGATGGGTGTTATTATTGCAATAGTTTGATATTGACATCCAAGACAAGAAGGGAAGTGAAAATTAATTGGCGGACCACTTATCTCGTCTAGAGGAGGATGGAAGGCAACATGATTGCCTTGAGATCAATGACTCTTTTCCCGATGAGAAACTCTTGGTATTTTCAAAGAAAGAGGTGCCATGGTTCGCGGTTTTGGCAAATTTCCTTGTGAGTGTTATTATTCCGGAAGATTTCATTTCAAACCAAAGGAAGAAGATCAAGAGGGATTGCAAAGACTACTATTGAGATGAAACATACCTTTTCTTGATTTGCACGGATGAGGTGATTAGAAGAAGTGTGTCGGATGAGGAATAAAGTGATATTCTTGTGGCTTGCCATTCGTTACCTTATGGCGGTCATCATGGTAGATCAAGAACGGCGGCTAAAGTCCTAAGTTATGGTTTCTATTGGCCTACTCTCTACAAAAATGCAAGTGGTTTGGTAAGAAGATGTGATAAATATCAACGGGCCGGTGAAATTTCAAAGAAACATGATATGCCCCTTATAACCATCTTGGAGATTGATATCTTCAATGTTTTGGGGCATTGACTTCATGGTCCCTTTTTTGAGTTTATGATAATACCTACATTTTGGTTGCGGTGGATTATGTGTCTATATGGGTTGAAGTCATTTCTTTACCCAATAATAAGGCTATAAGTTTGGTGGCTTTCTTGAAGAGGAACATTTTCACAAGGTTTGGGACTTCGTGCTTATAAGTGATGGAGGGTCGCACTTTTGCAACAAGGATTTTGACACTTTGCTCGGCACGTATGGTGTCACTCACAAAGTGATAACCCCTTGTCATCCACAAGCAAGTGGTTAAGTGGATGTTTCCAACTAAGAGTAAGGAGTATCTTGTCCAATTTGGTGAATGCAAATCCGTCGAATTGGTCTAAGAAACTTGATAATGCTATATAGGCATATAGAATGTCTTACAAAATACCTACCAGAATGCCTCCATATCGCTTGGTGTTCGGGAAAGCTTGTTATCTTTCGCTGGAATTAGAGCACAAGGCAACATGGCAACATGAGCCTTGAAGAAACTAAATCTTGATTAGGATGTAGCCACTAACTTGCGAGTTGCACATTTAAATGAAATTTCGGTACCATGCTTATGAGGATTCATCCTTGTTTAAAGAAAAGATGAAGTACTTTCATGATAAGTATATTCGGAACAAGGAATTCAAGGTTGGTGATCTAGTGTTGTTGTTCTAACTCAAAGTTGAGAATGTTTTTCGGGAAGCTTAAATCGAAGTGGAGTGGTCCATTAGAAATTGTTGGTGTGATACTCTTTGATGCTTTGGACTTGAAGAAAATAAATAATGAAATATTTCGGGTCAATGGTCATCGAGCCAAGCATTACCTGGGAAAAATTAATGAAAGCCATGTGGTGGCGGTTCTTTATTTCAATTGAAGATGTTATTACATTGCGTCGTGCCATGACGATAAATAAGGTGCTTCTTAGAAGGCAACCAAGTTCTTTTCCTTTTTATCTTTTAGTTTAGATGTTGTTTATTGTTATTAACCATATTTGTAGTGTGTTGCTGTGATTAGTACTAGGTATTGAGAGATGGCTGAAGATGTGGCATTACATGAAAATCTGCGGACCACACTTTTATTTTTGCAGCCAAAAAATAGGTAATGCAGGCAGCAAAGGTTTGACTACGGTTGTAGATTCTAACTGCGGACTGCATATGCAAAGGCAACCCAAGTACTAAAATGAGGATCCTCTGAACTTTTCTCGCAACAATGCGGAGCCAATTTTGCAGACTATGACATAATTTTACGGCCGCATGAGAGCACTTTCAGAGAGGTCACTGAAAATAGGTTGACAAAAGTGCGGCTGAAAAAGTGCAGACCGCAACTCTACATGCTCTCCACCACCCATGTAACAAAGCGCGGAACGGAAATGGAATTTTGTGGCCGCACTCAAACTCTCTCTAACCTCACCCACGAACTAGTATAAATAGAACAGTAGGTCATCATTTTACAATTTTTGCCATTTCACCCACTAATAGAGATTTTATTGGAAGATCCATTTGCACAATTGACCACACACAACCATTCACATTACAATCATCCTAATTGCACTAGCAGAATCTGGTATACGATACTTCGATCTTGTTTACTTTTCTTTTGAATTTATTTTTAATTTTTAACTTCTTTTTAGGTCATCTATGTTACATCCCTATTTTGTGCCCATGTGGGGTAGTTTAAGAATGTGTATTTATAAAATCATGCTTAAAATGGATGGAGATTGTTGTTATCATGCCTTTAACATGTTACCCTATTGTATTGAACAAAATTTCAAAACCTAGGTATTGACTGAGCTTCGTACAACTGTAACTTGATTATGCAGACCACGTTAGGAGTTTTGCAGCTACAAAGTGGGGTTCGCACTGTCCTTTAGAGAACTTTCTTATCTGGGACATGAGTAACTTTACTCAAGTGTGGAACCCATTTATAATTATGCAAACCCTAGTTGGATTTTTGCAGCCACATAAGCGTGCAAGCACTGTCCTTTAGAGACTTCTATTTGAAGGTTTGATGCCTCATTGGAAAAGTGTGGTCGCACTTAGAATTTTGCAAACCGCACTTTCACTTTATGGACCACACTTGAAATTGTGGATCTCACTTCCACCCTGCCCTCTGCATGTTTTCCAATGAAGTCCCTCCTACTTTTATGCGATTCATAACTATCGTGTACCTCATGTCAATGACTTGGATATCAATTGACAATTCTCCTTGTGTGTCAACAGACAATGGTACGATCAAGAAAAAAGTCGGAGACATCAAAAGGTCAGGGTAATGAAGGAAAGGGAAAAGGTCAAAGCCTATCAGATTCTGATTCTTATGTCCCATCTAGGGATGCCTCTGAATAAAACTCATTGTCTCACTAAGAAGAACGCAATGAGGATCAGTTTCAACTACAGGAGCAATTGAGCCCCAAGCTTAGCCTTCTACATCTCAGAGCACCTCTTAGGACACAACTAGCAGTAGCCATGAGTCAAATTCAGTTGCACCAGACTTTGATTGCGATGATACCCCTGATACAGAAAAGGGGAAAAGGTTGCAACAGATGGCATATGTAGGACCAAGAAGAAGGTGGTCCGGAAAGGCCAGTTCTTGAGCTACAATGCATTTGTAGACTTCAAGAAGGAATGAAAAGAACGGTAACTGACCCATGAAAGGCAATTCCTCACCAAAGACCTAGACAAGTACAATCCGACAGCCCTTGAATAATTTACAAAAAGAAAAGGTTGGATGTTGTTCACTGAAGAACTAGTTGATATCAAAGAGCATCTTGTCCGAAAGTTTTATGCCTACGCTACGCATATTGTAATAGGGACAAAGGTTACCAAAGTGCACAACCTCAAGATGAAATTTGATCAAAGAACTTTGAAAGCCTACCTATGACTTAAGAAAGTTAAGCCAAAAGAGTACCTAGCCAAACTAGCTAAGACGGAGGAGGTCCGGTTGTGGCTTGCTGAGATCTTTGCACATGGGCCTACCCCTCCTTGGATAGGTGCCAAAGTGCATATCTTCCGTTAGATCTTGAGCTTCAAGGCAAGGGGTGGCTGTCATACCTTAAACATAGGGAGGTGTGGCTAGCACCTGGTGCCGTGTTGGCCCGAGCGAACCACTCTGTAACTCATAATAATTCAACCAAAACTAAAATATATATAGGTCGAGTTGGATGAACTCATTCCTTTAATAACTATCATGGGACAACATGGTCATAACTCATAATGTACAACTGCAAGTGGGCAAGCATTGTATCAACGAACCATTGTACTTAAAACATGAATACATAAGGGCCATCAAGGCCTTTGACATACTGTACATAATGAACGTATGTCTACAAAGCTTCTAAGAGTATTTAACATCAAAACATGGTCAGGACAGGGACCCGGCCTACCCATAATTTTGTAGCAAAACCCTAACACGATGACTTATAGACTCGACTGCACTCCGAATGAAGTGGAGTCTTACGATTTCTTTTGCTGAATGCTAACATCGTCTTCTATGAGGGCTCATCAAATTGATTATTTATACCTGCGGGCATGAATGCAACGTCCACAACAAAAGAACTTCAGTACGAATAATGTACTAAGTATGTAAGGCAAGTAAATCAGTATATAAAGGACATGAAAGAAACATGGAGTAAAGGACTCAACCTGTAAGTTTGCTTAGCTCTGTAAATCATGAAATATTTATAATTTCATTCATATGCGTATAAATATAATATAATGAAGAGGTCCATACATAATATCATCAAGCCTCTGAGGGCATCCCATCATATCATCTCAGCCTCTGTGGGCAAAATCACCAATGTATACTAACTGATCGGGTATGGTGCGTATATAACACCATAACCTTTCCCCACACCCCATATACATATACTATACGCGTATATAAAGCCATCTAGTCATGGGTCAATATACATGTATAAATGAATGCTATATATAATAAAGTAAGTAAATAAGATCTATCGGAAAGTAATAGGATTAATATGCTTTCGAATAACCTTCATCATCTTATGTATTTTCTGAGACCTCTAGTACTTCTATGAATATAGTCATTTATGAAAGTTGTGTGTTTGCTCGTTTCGTTTATATCATATGGATCATGCCAAAAGGAAAGAAGGGATGACCTTAGAAGGGATGACCTTAACATAGCTTTAATAGCGACTTCCTACTTGTATTTGTGAACAATCTCCTCTACGCCTCAATCTCTAACTACTTTCGGCTTAACGATAGCACCAAGAGTTCGAAATAACCAAACAAATGTATACTTGTTGTGACTAACCCCTATGTTTGTTTTCGTTTGTCTAAGCTCTATAGGGAGCAGACCCATTTTGTTCAATTCCATATTACTAAAATAAGATCTTAAGTGAAGAATTGCTTTATTTATGTCCATGGGCCCATACAATTAAAGTCGTGACTTTATCACTAAGAAATTGGCTATAGAGATGCCACCAACATGATAATTTGTATTAGTCACTTGTTGCTCCTTGCTATGTAGCCATGTGGACATCCTTGTCACCTAGCAATTGTCCTCAAATCCTTATCCTAAGGTACTACAATTAAAATATTAAAATATTAATAAATTATGATACCATATAAAATTAATACATACACTAATATTTTATTAAAACATTCATGTACAAGTACATATATTTTATCAACTTCTAATTTTCCTAATCTAATATAAAGAGTACAAATTTTTGTAGATTAATTCTTAAAATGGTAAAAACATAACCTTCTTTTCTTGTGAGAAAATAACTTCTATCTTTACAATAAGGAAAATCTCATAAACTTTCTCATATTATGTGTATAATTTAAAGCATATTTGGAAGTAGCAATATTAATAACTATATAAAACTATATTTTTAAAAAAATATTCCACTCAAAATAAATATCACATCAAAATGTATCTAACAGTATCAAAATTGTTAAACTTGTGGGGCCTTACAATAACATAGTCACAAATTCTCTATAGCCTCATGAATGGCCTTAATCCTCTGAAATATTGTGTTAATGAGGTCTGTATCTCCATTCACGTTTTGAGCAAGTATCTTACCTAAATGAAAAATTAGGAAAGTCATCTAAATTTATTAAGTAGTAACTTTATTTATACATGTGTCAATCATAGGTCATCCTTTTTAATAAGATGCCAACACACCTTTTAAATACACATGTAAATTTTATAGACAAAATAGGTGTCCCCTCCACCTTATGCATTCATGTCTCCATCCCTTGGAAGCCACCTATTCCGAACCCATGTGAATCATGCCCACATAATAATTATTCAGTAATCTTGACTTATTTCTCCTCTTCCTACTATAATCTCCAATTTGATTAGTTACACATAGTTCCTTTGTAGATCGTGTTTCACTTAAATACTAATCACCTTTAACATACTTCATATACTATACTATCATGATCATGTGATATAGTACTACTCCATAAATACGTGGTATTATAGATTGGACCATATTTTATTCCAAATATCAAACTTCGACCAAACTCACTTTCTATGATTTGTTTACCCTCTGACATTCACGACACGTACTTATAACTTCTTTGAAATAGCATAAATACTTAGAACCTCAAAATTAGTCTTGTCCTCGAACTTATGTCAATTATCTTATGACAAATCCACTGTACAAAAGTATGGGATGTGAAAGTGGCAGACATTTGTTTGTACAAGACTTGACCCGTACCAGAATGAAAACAACCTACCTCTAGAGAGAGAAGTGCTTGTGGAGTCTATCATGGTCGGGTAACCAATTAATGTGGGTGCCTTGATGTTGGCCAATATCACTCTGGTAGCACAATAAGGAAACACTTTCTACCCCTACCCTAGCACCATCACAGAGTACTTCACAAATGCCATTGTGGAGTCTAGACTCTTTCATACCAAGATTAAGCCAATCATCCCCTTTGATCTGTACAAGTTGTAAGACCCCAAGAACCCAAAGTCAAAGAAGAGCAGCCAACCTTCCACTACTACTAGCCAGTCTGATGAGCCTGTAGTAGCAAATTTCGGACCCTCTCACATCCCTTTATCTTTAGCTGAGCCTTCTACCCATGCCAGGGACACTATTTCCGAGCAAACATCCGCCCCTGCTCAACTGCCTACACTAGCTCGAAGGCCTGTGCTTATGCCTACTGGACCGTTATATGTCTTTGTTGGTTTTTCAAATGTTCGTGAGTCTTAACAACTGAGTGCAGACAACTACATCAAAGTTGTCTTAGCAATCTAGTGCAGTTTTGAGGCAACTCTCTGCACAGCCATGCACTTATATACTGATGGGAAGCTCACTCAGATCTTGGACAACCGGAAGGTGATCATGGACACATTGGTTTAGCATGGTGTAGTGATTAAGAGGTTGACCAAGCAGGTGAAGAAGATGTGGAAGACTCAGGCTAGCAAGAAGTCAGTTGAGTCATTGTGGGATGAAATGACTAAGATAGGTGAGCCAGGCAACTTGCCCTTTGACATACTGCTTGATCCCGCCTAGTCTCACCTAGCTCGGACTTATCAGGATGCCCTTACCACTCATGTTGAGGAGCCCTGCTTTATATTTAGCACTGCTTCTGTGGTGCGTGACATGTTCATATCTCGGGCAGCTTCCACGGACGATGATGATACCATCCAGTTAGTTATGCTAGCTTGGACTGACCCTGCTGGTGATACCATGACGACTGAGGATTCTTAAGGAGTTTCTTCGCCCCTCTCTGCTATTTGATTGTCTTTTTAAGCATTGGGGGCAATGCTTACTATTATTTGGGGGGGGGGGGAGGGGGAGAATTTGATTTGATTGGATAAATGTGATGACATTGGGATATAATATTTGGATGATTCATTTTGTTAATTTTAGTTGTTTGATACATTTAGCAGTAATCTATTGTTTTGTTTTGGTAGTGTAAATATTTGTCACGAGCCCAATTTTCCTCCGTAGGATGTCGTGATGGCACCTAGTCTTTAAGACTAGGAAAGCCTAACACTTACTGAATTAATGGCAAAATTCAACCAACAACTATTAAATATGAAACAAAAATTTCTATACAAAGCCAACAATCCCAAAATCGGTAGTACAAGTCATAAGATCTACTGAGTTCACGAGAAAATCTCCAAGTACAATTGTTCTGGATTGGAAATAAATTGTACAAAATAACTTCAAAAAGTGACTCTGAGGCCTACGAACGTGGAAGCATGTGTACCTTGAAGTCTTCACAGTAATATCTGATCCGCTATTTAACAATCCACAGACTTCGAAGTACCTGCACAAAAGTGTGCAGAAGTATAGTATGAGTACACCATGATCGATACCCAGTAAGTATCAAGACTAACCTCGATGGAGTAGTGATGAGGTATAAGTCAAGACATTCATTAGATAAAATGACAGTATAGAAATATAAAGCTAATAATAGAAAGCATAAATCAGTAAATGACAACAAAATCAACATGTGATATAAATAGAAAAGCAACAAGAACACCATGAAGTATAATTGAAACCAAATAAGAAAGACAGAGAACAATCAATTAATGAAGTCGTGCTAACACAAAGTTCATAATGAAATCACCCAGTGGTACCTCATCTCATAGTCACAAGTCACAGGTCTCAACCCACCATCATATTCTCACAACACCTCGTTCCCACTTCTTGAATCACAACCGCACGGACAACTCACGTGCCAATATCTCAATCCGCCTTGCATGATCACAGGCTCACATTCACCATCCGCCCGAGGTGGTCATGCGCTCACAATCAACATGGAAACAGATAATACAAGAACACATGGGCATAATATATAAATGTCAAGTATTATACTCTTGAGCTAGTATAAGTGGCATGCTACAGTGTATGCTTGTGTGAGTGTACTACTACAGCCCAAGTCAACAAGTAATATCATAGACATCAAGTAGCTCATCGAAACAACAAAGCAAGCCCCATAAGGTGTATGACAACTACAAGGAAAAGCACACCATCATACGAAAACCACCAACACAATGTCCCCAAACCATTACACATCATCCCTCACATTGCTACCCTTATCTCTCTGATAACCATTCATATCACTCCGTATATTAGCCACCCGTATAACTTTGCCCGAAAAATAACACAATAGCCACCCTTATCACTTTGTACGTTAAACAACAGTGAGATGCCACCCTTACGCCCCGCGTCACAACAACGGTGAAATGCCACCCTTATACTCCGCATAACAACAACGGTGAAATGCCACCCTTTTACTCCGCATATCAACAACTAAAACCACATATCAATTTAAAAATGCTAACATCACATTAACACGACATGTCAACTCATAACACAAGTGCCCATAGGCCACAACATTTCCAAAAATCCAATAATATCAATATTTCTACAACAAATAGCGCACTGCTCAAACATAATGTGTATGAAATCTCAATAACAACAAAATGAACGGGAAAGTAACTCAACAAGGAACAACACCCCATTTTTACACAACCTCAATTAAAATAGATTAATAACTTTCGGTAACCTCAATTCCAATTAATTGTTTAAGGATAAACTCAATAGTAAAAGTATTTCTATGAAATGACAAACTTTGGCTCCTAGTGTTTGAATTAGGCTAACAATGAACGAGATGGCACGAACTATTACTACGTCTAAATGCATGAGAATAACCCAGCAGCAAAAGGGATATCATGTATAACAATTTCAACTAAGAATAACTCCACAATAAAAGAAATCACCTAATGATAAGAGTGATAACAACTTTATAAAAAATATATAAGAGAAAACTCGATAAGCAAAGAATGTGATATGTAACGACAACTTCAAATAAAGCATATGATAATAGACATGACAAATCAAAGATACAACATGTATTAACAATTCCAAATGAATACATGAAAGAAGCCTAAGAGTCTAAACCGGTCAATTTCCACATATAAGCCCGAGTACATACTCGTCACCTCGCGTACATGGCTTTCACATGACACAATTAGCACAAACAACTCAAATCCTAAGGGGTAGTTCCCTCACACAAAGTTAGGCAAGATACTTACCTCAAAGAAGCTAAACCGATACTCTAAAAGACATTCTCGTATGAAACAATCTCTTAACACCCATCCCAATATGAGTCCAACCTTATCAAAATTATCCAATTCTAACATCAAATCATCCTCCAAATCAAAATTTTATATTTTTGAAAGTTTTTACAAAATTCTCATTTTTCTCCCATTAAAATCACTAATTTAATATTAAAAATAAGGTTGGAATCACGAAATAAAATCAAATAGAGTAAAGAACAGTTACCCCAATCCAACACGTGAAGAACCCTAAAAAGATCGCACAAATCCAAGGTCTACAACTCAAGATATGATAAAAATGGCCAAACCCCCCGAATTATAAAATTTCTACCAAAGATTCTACGTTTGCAGACCAAGAAGTGCACCTACGAGTCTGCATTTGCGAGCTATGGTTCGCATCTTCGAAGATAATGTACCAAACAAGGATATGCTTTTGCAAAAAAGCAATCGCACCTGCGACAGCGTAGAAGCGCACAACAAACCGTGAAAGCGACCTTCCTCTCACCTGCGACACAATACACACAAATAGGACAATCGTATCTATGATCCCTCACTTGTAGAAGCGAAACTCCCACCTAGGATCCAACATTGATGAAGCGACACACAGTACGTAGAAGAGACCCCGCACCTGCTCTCCAAAATGCACAAGTGTGACGCACCAGAAGCAGACCTGACCAAAAGCATGAAAACCATCTAAAACTCATCTGAAACACACCCGGGGCCCTCGGGACCCCGTCCAAACATACCAACAAGTTCCAAAACATAACGCGGACCTGTTCGAGGCCTCAAATCACATCGAACAACATCAAAACTATGAATTGCACCTCAAATCGAACTTAATGAACTTATGAACTTATAATTTCTAGAACTCGCGCCGAAACATATCAAATCAACCCGGAATAACGTCAAATTTTGCATACAAGTTCCAAATGACACAACGGAACTATACTAATTCGTGGAATTGAAATTCAAACCTGATATCTACAAAGTCAATTCCTGGTCAAACCTCTCAACCTTCCAACCCTTCAACTTCCCAATTTTCGTCAAAATGCATCAAATCAACCTATAGACCTCTAAAGTCAAATCCGGACATACGACTAAGTCCAAAATCACCATACGGAGCTATTGGAATCATCAAACCACCGTTCTAGAGTCTTCTACACAAAAGTTAAACCCAATCAACTCTTATCGCTTGAGCTTCTAAAACACGAATCATCCTTCTAAATAAATCTGAATTATCCCAAAACCGAACCCGTCCATACACTCAAGTCATAATACATAATATGAAATTAATTGAGACCTTCAACCACCAAACAAGACGCTAATTCTCAAAATGACCAGTCATGTCGTTATATTCTCACCATCTTAAACAAACGTTCATCCTCGAATGTGCCAAGAACCATACTAAAGTCATCAAATCACTGAATGAACTCACCATACATATACTCGGCGGTGATCCCACATCACCCCAATCCACATAGGCCCGACAACACCATCTCAACTAAGAATTATTCTTTCCACCAACATTGATAAACCTTAGAACTAAATTTTTCACTATCTGATCATTTTCCAAGGACCCGACTCCCACAGCAACACATTGTATCAGCCTCAAACCAGCTGCAACAACTCATTCCTATACCCACAAGGTACAACACACGATGTAACATATCACACATATGCCCATAACAACATCTCTAACCACCATAGCTACCCATAATCAAGTCCAGCACTGGCAATTAACCTCATATCAGCTAGAACCCTGTTTCAAACATTCAAAACACTAACAATGATGCAAGAAACTTGAGATTCCATGACCATTTACTCAAATCAACAAGTCACATCTAATGACACCTAGGCACACACCTCGAAAAATAAAACTCAATAAGCGCGCGAATATGACTAAATATACAAAGAGAAACACATGAGAGAATTATCAAACAAGCCCAACGGGAACTACTCTCTATCAGTACCATACTATGAATTAATTCCAAAAGGGAGAGCCAACCCTATACCACTACAAAGTGGCGAGAGTGGTCGAAGCAGCTTTTACCCGAAATGGTCGGGATCGAATCCACAGGGAGCTGGAAGAGGGAATTGGATTCCTATTTAAACTAGTAGTGCGTAGTGCTCTTAATTACACTTCCAATCATCTTTTGGTTGGTTGTTACTTCTAATATTTATGCTAATTATAAGCTAAATTAAACTAAGAATGATTGCTTGTAAGGTTTTCTAAATAATTAAAGAGGCACCAGGGAAGTGATTTTCTCCTAGGTGAATACTTGACGGGATCTAAAGCCTAAGGCAAAGAAGTTATGTTGGGGATTGCGATATAGCCATTGCACGGAATTACTCACTCTATACCTCTCAATATCTTGAGTGACTTTGCCCTAATTGACTTTCTCAAGACCAATTGGGTGTCAAAATTGTGCAAGCAATATAGGCTCAAGTTGGGTATTACTATCTCTAGGTTTAACCCTTTAATTGGGGCTATCAATCTCTTGATTACACCCCAATTCCTTGTTGGACTGATTTTCCTAGACTCAAGCTCTCTTTCTCAAGAAGAGCCCAAGTCAAATAGGCAAAAATTAGTGTTTGCAACCGCTAATTCAACATGGAAAACACAAATTAGTCCAAATATCAACTACCCATAAACATCTAAGTGTTAAATAAAAAGACCCATCAAATACCCACATTAGGTTGCGCCACAACCAGCTAATGGCTCTAGCTACTCATAATAATAGAAGAAAACAGAGAAATAGATGAAGAATAACCCATAAGATTTAATTACAAACTAAGATAATGAAGATTCACTGTTAAAGTAGCTACAAATTACTCAAAATTGAACAAAACAGCCTTTAACGTGCTCTGGAGTCTTACAGATTACAAAAGATACCCTAAAAATGTGATAAGAAAATATTTATACTAGGCCGAATTTTCTGGACAAAAATACCCCTGACGAGGTACTGTGGTCTGTATAAAATGCACCGCAAACCGAGATGAGGCTTCTTGTCTTGATTATACATTCTCTGAATCTGGCCACTGCAGGCTGCATAAAATGCATTGTGGTCGCGGTGGCTTTAACTGTGGTCCGCACAAAAAGGATCACGGACCGCATTGGCTTCTATCTTCAAACTCCCAACTCTTTGAACCCCTCTCTCCGCCGACTGCACAAAATGATTGCGGGCGCAAAGAGCGCAAAGAGGGTACTGCAGTCTACACAAAATCCTTTGCGGGTCGCATTGCCTTAGGCTCCAAAAGTGCACCTCTCGGAATCTCCTCACTACGGACTGCACTAAATGGATTGCGGCCGCGGTGGGTCTGTTGCAACTGTGCTTTGACTTGTTCTTGGTACTTGTGCATGTTTCACTCCTTTTTGAGTTGGTTTTGACTAATTGTCACCTTTTCCACTAAACCCTGTAAATAAGTACAACATATAAGCCTTTGGGACTATTTTGTATACATTTTAATCAAAACTCAAGTAATAAGGAGTGTAAAATGAACTAGAATCCCTAGTTATCAAGAATTAAAACATATGAACTAGTCACAAGGATCTCATCCTAATATAACTCCACCGCGGCACTTAGTCTAGTCCAAACATATCAAACCGCATAAAAACGCGAGGATCCGATCCTCAGCTCTGAATGACAAGTAGAATCACATTATACCAACCAAAACCTTCCACTAATTCAATTCAGCGAAACAAAATCACAATACGTAATGAACTCCCCACATCGGTAGAGCATCTAGATCACAAATCGTAACCAAGCCATCCATAAATTACATCTAAACCTACCCTAATGAGTAATAGAAAGTCATTTATAACCTCATAGCTCTCAATAGTGAACAAAAAAAATGATAGACATAGGCTACCACTATAGAATCTCCCAATAGGGGTAAAAACATAAGCAGAGTATAAAATCACGAAACTCACCCATATGTAAAGAAAGATAGGAGAACTCACCCCGATAAGCAGAACCAAATCAAAATAAGATTATGCTCCTCTATAACAAATCGAAACCATACCTGTAATGACACCATCTGGTGCAGCGGCCTCAGCCTTACCATAGAAAGCATCTCAACGGGTCTGGCCTTCCCTCTTGGGCGCCCTCTACCCGCTTGTCCTCCACTTCTAGTGGCAGTGCAGGTGAAGTAGTAACTAGAACAGAGCCTGTAGACTGATTTATGTTCAGTTCTCATTTGAGACACATGAAGGGTGAATAATTCATCCTTATACTTAGTAGTAACAAGTTAGATACAAAATCAGATGAGCTACGAATTTGGGAGGACTACTCCTTTTATACCGGCATTCCTTGTACCTTGATTATTAATCTTCATTATATAATTGTTCGCATGTTGTGTAACTAGTTGTTGAACACAATAAATGATCCCTTATACATATGAGTATAGCATTAGGACCTTTTTTCCTTCAGTTTCGCTCTCTTTGTATGATTTTCCTATAAAACTATGGATTAGTAATGATTTTATATTACTTATATAATTGATCTTTTGTTTCTGAGGCCTTAAAACCCTCTTTTTGTCTTACCTCGATTTGCTTGCACAGTCCGGGCGCATTTTCGAAAAGCTTTTATGTGAAATCTAAGAAACATAAGGAAATTGGCTTTTAAAATTGATTAAAGTTGACTTTGTTCAACATTCTTGGTAAACAGATACGGACCCGTGATCCGACGATCTCGTAGGGTCCGTAGTAAAATATGGGACTTGGGCGTATGCTCGGAATCGAATTTCGAGGTCCCAAGTCCGAGAAATGAATTTTTGAAAGAAATTGTTTAACTGAAATTGTAAGAGTTTTTGGAAATGTAAAGATGTTTGAAATTTATGGTATCGGGCCCGTATTTTTGTTCTGAAGCCCGGTACATGTCTTATGTAATAATTAAGTTGAATCTGTGAAGTTTGGTAAGAATTGGAGTTCATTTAGTATAAATCGGACCTTTATTTGAGAAAATGAAAATTTTGATGTTCTTGAGTGATTTCATGAATTTGAGGTTTAATTCATATTTGTTGATATTATTTAGATGATTTTATCGCACGAGCAAGTCCGTATGATATTTTTGGACTTGCATGCACGTTTGGTTTGGAGCCCCGAGGGCTCGGGTGAGTTTTGGATAGGCCGCAAGGTGAAATTTGACTTAGGAAATCTGCTGGTGTATTACAGGTCTGCAGGTTTCGCAATTGCGAAACCTGGCTCACAAATGCGAGCTTGAAATTGCGAAGAACTATCCCAATTGCAAAAATGGGCTGGGCAGGGAGACCTTCGCATTTGTGAAGCTCAATGTCGCAAATGCGACTTCAATAGGGACCGCAATTGCGAACTAATTCGCATTTGCGAAGAAAGCAGGACTGGCCTACCTTCGCATTTGCGAAGCCTGGGCCACATTTGCGAGTTTTCATTTGCGAACCTTGTATCGCAAATGTGATATCTGCACCTATGTAAATTATAACTTAGACGAAAATTCTTCATTTTTCAAACTCTCTCAAACCCTAAGCTCTCTTGGGCAATTTTCTAAAGAAATGTTCTTCTCCAAATCAATTTTAAGTCATTTCTAACTCAGTTTCTTCAATCTATAACATCTTTTCACATGATTTCAATTCAAAATCAAGGGTTTTCATGGGAAAATTGGGTGTTTTTGGGTAGAACTTAGGATTTTCGATTTTTTGGGATTTGGACCTCGATTTGAGGTCCGATTTCAAAACAAATTATTTATTTGAGTTCGTGGGTGAATGTGTAAATGGGTGATCGAGCTTTGGTTCGAACATCGGGTTTTGACCAAGCAGGCCCAGGGTCAATTTTTAACTTTTTGGGGAAATCATTAGAAAACCTATTTTCATACATTAGAATTGATTCATTTATCATTTATTGATATCGTTAAGTAAATTGTGGCTAGATCCAAGAGAATTGGTGATGGAATCAAGAGGTAAAGCAGTAGTTGAGGCTTGATTGTGTTCGTGGCATTGAGGTAAGTATCTGGTCTAACCTTATCTTGAGAGATTAGGAGTTGTGTCTTATTTGCTAGGTATTAATTGTTGAGTACGACGTATAGGTATGGTGACGAGTATCTATACGTTGGTGTCAATCATGCCCTTGAGTCTTATGCTATGATTGATATGACTCCGTTTTGTATTGTCCATGCTTAATATGATGATTTCTAATGTTGAACAATGCTTGTGGAAGTATTCTTGGTAATTGAACATTGTAGAGCATTGGCTCTAGTTGAAAATTGAGTTGTGAAGTAATTGTGAAAAAGAGAAGAGATGAGGTTTATGATATTGCCTCCCTTGCTGGGATGCTATTTGGTTTATGATTGTCTCCTTTGCCGGGATTTTATTGCTTTTGATATTATTTCCCTTGTCGGGATGTTATTGGTTATAATGTTATTTCCCTTGCCGGGATATGATTGTTATACTATTGTTCCCTTGCTGGGATTCTATTGTGATTTTATTGATTCCCTTGCCCGAATTGCTTTGTGATTATTGCTTGGGAAAGGATGAGTGTACAAGCACGAAGGGCGATGTCGTGCATGATATTTGAGAGTGAGTGTTAATGCATGAAGGATGATGTCGTGCATGATATTTGTGAGTGAGTGTTAATGCACTAAGAGTGATGTCGTGCCGATATTGTAAATGTAAAAGCACAAAAGGTGATGTTGTGCCATGATATGAGTGATAATGCACGAAGGATAATGTCATTCCATGATTATGTGAGGTAAAAGCATGAAGGGTGATGCCGTGCCGAATATATTGATTCTTATAGTGAGAACGAGAGTAAAAGCACAAAGGGTGATGTCGTGCACTGGTCATTGATTTCCTTATTCTTGCTTATAGTTGAATTTTGGTATTCCGTATGCTTCTTTACTGAATTTCTATTTGTACATGATATTCCCCGAGCATGTTTACCCTTCCTATCTCTAACTGGTAGTTTCTGTCGTTATTACTTGTTGTATATGATATAACTGCACAAGTTTATTTGGTAGTCTTGTCCTAGCTTCGTCACTACTTCGCCAGGGTTAGGCTCGACACTTACCAGCACATGGGGTCGGTTGTGCTGATACTATACTCTAAATTGTGTGCAGATCCCGGTACTGGAGCTTTTGGACCACAATGAGGTTGCTGCCTTCAGTCCATCAAGAGACCCGAGGTAGTCCTACAGGCGTCTACATGCCTTGGCATCCCCTTCCTATCTAGTTTTTCTATTGTTTTTTACTATTTCAGGGACAGACATGTTTCTATTTTGTTCGGACCCTATTTGTAATATTCTTAGATAGTCTGTGAGATTGTGACATCAGTTCTGGGTGGATTATGTTTATGGATTCATATCAGTATTATTTTAAATTGTTATATTTTATTCTTCCACTTTATTATTTTCACTATTTATAAAATGTTAACTCACAACTGTTAAGGGATTAAAATGGAAAGGGTAAAATAATTGAAATAATTGGCTTGCCTAGCTTTCATTAGTAGGCGCCATCACGACCCTCGATGATGGAAAAGCTGAGTCGTGACATCTTCTTGATTTTATCTCATAACAAATAATATTTAACGCAATTAAGATTCTAGTACTACTTATTAAAAATAACAGCTTTGATATGCGGCACCACCAATATATAAATTAAATGAATTTATGTGTGTGCAATTTAGGGATGACAAATGGGCGGGCTGGGCTGAATTTGGGCGGGTCATGATGGACTAGGTCAATAAATGAGTTATTTCCCACTTGGGCTAAAATGTATTTGGTCAAGATGGGTTAAACAATGGGTCATAGACAACCCGCCCAACTTGATGCATATTTTAGAACCATGTTCATCTTGCATAAATAAAGCCTTTTACATTTGAGATTTTTACATTCCTATATACTATATGAAACTATATTACCCTCCCTACTCAAGTTTTACTATAATTATATTTTATATACCCAATTACCATTTGTGTACATTTTAAGGGAATTAATGATAATAATTAGTGTCCTAAAATTACTCTAACGTATATTTTCACTCCCCCACGTTTCTCTCTCCACATCCCACCCCGTCACCCACGTATCTTGCACTCATCCACGATTTGCTCTTTACAAATCTCAGAAATACTCCATTAACGCATATTTCATCTCTTCTTCAAAAACCAGATTTTTTTTTACTTTTATTCAAAATTCCTACTTCCATTAACGTATCTGATTAGCTTGATTTTCAATGAAGAAGAGGATATCTTCAAAGAACATCCCTACAGAAGACAAAGGAGCAGATATTCCTTCATTTGATTTGGGTTTTCGAAAATATTATTTGTTTGAATTTGGTGTTGTTGCAAAGAATTGGGATTCTCTCTACGTCTCTCTCTATCTCTCAATCCCTAATTTCAGCAATGTAAAGTAAAGTAAAAGAGAGCAGCAATTCCACCATTGACAACCATTAAAAAGCTTTGAAGCTTTGAATTCGAATTTGGGTTTTTAAAAACCACTATTTGTTTGAATTGGGTGCGTTTGCAAATGAAACGACCTGATCGGTCGTTTTGAGATTTTGCACTTCGCTCGTCAGTTCTCGGGCATGGCTAGCCCCGTGTGATGTATTATGACTTATGTAAATCGTCGGTTTTGGTTTTCAGGGTAATCGGAATGAATTTGGAAGAACAGTTCTCAATTTGAAGCTTAAAATTTAAAAGGTTTAACCAAATTTTGACTTGTTAGTAGATAACCTTGGATTGGAATTTTTATGATTTGGTTAGCTCCGTTAGGTGATTTGGGACTTAGGAGCGTGATTGGAATGCATTTCGGAGGTCCGTGGAAGGTTTAGGCTTGAATAGGCGAAATTGGAATTTTTGCGTTTTCCGGTTGATTGGTGAGATTTTGATATTGGGGTTAGAATAAAATTCCGGAAGTTGTAGTAGGTCCGTTGTATCATTTGTGACGTGTGTGGAATTCTTAGGCTTGAATTCGATGATGATTTTGTGTTTTGACGCTGTTCTGAGTGTTCCAAAGGTTGGAACAAGTTTTAATGAGTTTATGGGATATGTTGGCATGTTGGTTGAGGTCCCGAGGGCTTTGGATGAGTTTCAGGTTGTTAAATGGATCATTTCATGTTGCTGAAAATTGCAAAAATACTATTGTTGGTGTTGCAGGTTTTTTACCTTCGCATTTGCGAAGGGTTAGGGTGTAAGGCTATGGAGTTGGGCTTATTTTTTGCGAAGATGGTCCCGCGTTCACGAAGGGCTGAGGTCAATGGTCACCGCGTTCGCGAGGCTTATGCCGCATTCGTGTAGAGGAAGAGGAATAGTTGGGTCCCCAAGAAAATTGTTCTACGCATTCGCGTAGTAGAGGTCACGTTCGCGAAGAGTTGAGTCAGTTGTGCATCGCGTTCACGAGAGGGTTCTCGCGTTCGCGTAGAAGGAATTCTGGTCAGTGAAGTTGTGTGCTTCGCAAATGCGAGGGAGCTGCGAAATCGAGGGTTTAAGTCTAATATCATAAAATCCATTGGAGAGCTCAGGAGAAGGTGAAATTTGAGAGGATTTTCAGTTGAGCAATTGGGGTAAGTATTCTTCACTCATATTTGGGTTAATTCTATGGTTTAGTCTTGAATTTCATCATTTAATTTGAGAAATTAAAGTGGAAATTGGGACAAAATGGAAGAAAAGTTTGAGAATTCTTTTGGGGATTTGAATGAGCAATTGAGGTCGGATTTTGATGAATTTGATATGGGTAGACTCGTGAGAGGATGAGGATTCTATTGATGTAATTTTTATCAGATTCCGAGACGTAGGCCCGGGGGCTGCGTTTGAGCAATTTCGGGATTTTTTTATGTAAATTGGATATTTTCGAGTGGACTTTGTTCCCTTAGCATATTTTAATAGTTATGTACTGATTTTGGTTAGATTTGGAGCATTCGGAGGCTGATTCAAAAGGGCAAAGGCATCGCGGGCTAAAGTTTGGACTGGATAGAGGTAAGTAATGATTGTAAATGTCTATCCTGGGGGTATGAAACCCCGAATTTTACATCGTTATGCTATATTGAGGTGACACATACACTAGATGACGAGCGTGGGATCGTGCACTGTTGGGGATTGAGACTTAGTCCATCTCGAATGACTGTTTTACTAAGTATTTGATTGAAAACTGCTTGCTATCATCATGTTTTGGGTTGAATGTCGTATTTGGGCCTAGTGCCAACTATTTGGTCCCTTAGGGGATTTTTACTAATATTTACTCACTGATTCGATTTTATATCTATGCTCAGTCATGCTATATTATACTATTTTCATAACTCAGCCATGTTTACTCTGTTTTAACTCTTTAAATGATATTTTTGGGCTGAGCATCATATTTTACTATTGCCCGAGTCGCATGAGAGATTCCTGACTAAGTGAGGTCGAGGGCCTGTGTTATGAGGATATTATGGGATCGGGCTGCACGCCGCAGTAGTGTGGTACTAAATTATGATTATGAGGCCGAGGGCCTGATTTGTTACGCCACGAGGTGGCTTGATATGAGGCCGAGAGCCTATTTTATTATGCCACGAGATGGCTTGATATTGCGCTTGGGCCGTAAGGGGCCCCTCCCGGAGTCTGTACAACCCTAGTGAGCATGGGTACCCTGAGTGGATGATATATTGATTATGTCACGAGATGGCTTGTTATTGCGCTTGGGCCGTAAGGGGCCCATCCCGGAGTCTGTACACCCCCAGTGAGCACGGGTACTTAGTATGAGATGTGATATAGCCCGAGAGGCTGATGTTGTTCCATGTTATTGCCCGAGGGGCGGTTCTCAATTTATGTTATGCTCGAGGGGCTAATTACGAGTGATTGTGAGGTAGCCCGAGGGGCTGGTTCTGTTGATATTATGCCCGAGGGACAGTTTATGGTACATGTTTTGCCCGAGGGGCTGTTGATGATTCTAGCATGTTTATTCACTATTTTATCACTCCTTTGAAAACTATTGAAAATTGTTTTTACCAAAACTGAGCATAATTTACGAAGTAATTGATTTTTGTATTGTGTTGGAACTATCCTGCTTTTGTTGTAGCGTTTTGACGTGGTTTACGTGTTTTCTTATTGCTCAACTTTCATTTACCTTTATTACATATTGAGTTGGAGTATTCACATTACTCCATGCACCTTGTGTGCAGATTTAGGTATTTTCTGAACCCGGTAGCGGGTGTCAATTGCTTAGAGGCAGAGTAATCAGAGTTTAGCAAGGTAGCTGCCCGGCGTTCGCAGCACAACTTTTCTCCCTCTTGCTTTCATTAGACTGTATTTAGTACATTTTCAGACGTTTTCGTTGTATTCAGACCTTATTAGATGCTCGTGACTTGTGACACCCTGATGTTAGGCTTGTATATTATTTTTGCACTGTTCATTTAGACTTATATTATGAAACATTTGTTTAAATTAAAGGCTTAAACATGATTCTTATTGATAAATGGTTAATTTGGAGTTGTGTCGGCTGGCTTAGTTTCACGATCGGCGCCATCACGACCGAGTCGATTTTAGGGTCGTGACGGCAAACAATTGGGTATATTGTTTGGAGTTTATATCTCAATTTTGAGGGTGTTTTGGTGAAGATTAGACTTGATTTTGGTTGAATTTCAGATTGAAACTTGTCGAAGAAGAAGAAGAAGAAGAAGAAGAAGAAGACATGACATACATTATACTTTCGAAATTGTAGTAAAGTTGTAGTAAAATTGTAGAAAAATTATATTCTGTTGTTTATATATATTTTTATATTTATATATTTTCTTTTATTTATTTAACTATTTTATGAAAGTTGAACAATATTGTATAAAAATTATATTTAAGTTGTATGATATTGTAGTTGTATATAACTGGGTAGATATAATGTATGAAAACTATAGATAAGTTGTATAATGCATAATTAGTTATATGAAATTTATTTTTACTATATATAAATCAGATACAAAATATACAAAAGACATATTGTATAAATTTTGTATAAAATTTATAATTAAGTTTTATGTTATTGTAGTTGTATTTAACTTGGTAAAAATAATGTATGAAAATTGTAGATAAGTTGTATAATATATAATTAGTTGTATGAAATTTATTTTTACTATGTATAAATCAGATACAAAATATACAAAAGACATATTGTATAAAATTTATATAACAATTAAAAGACATATTGTATAAAACTTGTATAACAATTGTATTTAAGTTGTAGATTAGTTGTAAATAAGTGTATACTATAAGTATTGAATGTGATCCAACAGGAAATAGCTGGGAAAATCTCCAAATCATAAAAAGAGATAATTAGAAAAGAGATAAAGGCTAGTTTAAACAAATACATTTAAAATATCCTTGTTCATTACATTGGAACCTATGGCCGATCAATAATTATATTGGATAACTCTACTATCAATAGAGAATATCACGTAAAATTAATTAATTTAAGTTTATTTAAGTTGACTCGAAAAAAACGAAAAAGAAATTTGTTTTTGAAAAGAAAAAAAACATGAAAAGTTACAAAAAATATTGTCAGAGATGAAAGGCCAACATTTTCCTTGCCTTAACGCTTTATGGAACGCTGGAGTCTACCAGATTTTAACAAATACATTTTAAATACCCCTGTTCATTACATTCCAAAGACAATATCATGGCTTAGCCCAAAATTTTCGATACAGAGGGAAAGAAAAGACGAGGGTTGGTGTGAAGAGGAGAAGTGTTAGCGGTGTCCCTTGATTGAAGGTACAAATAATGGATTTGGAAGCTTTTTAAGGTGGATTGTATATATTTACTAAACAAAATTATTTATGGCGGGTAATTAACTAAGCATGGACATTAAGGGTAATAAAGTTTCAAATAGTGTATAGGAATGAAAAAATTCCTTTACATTTTATACAACTATTTAAAAAGGTAAAAAAATACTATTTGTTATAAATAGAATTCTATTTAAGGTGAATGTCTATATTTTAGAGAGATTTTAGGGTTTGTTACTTGGTGGCTAAGTCACTTTTCCCCTATAAATAGAGGGGTTCTATTCCATTGTAAATCACTCCAAATTAATAAGAATCATCTCTCTCTGTTTCTCTGCAGTACTCTTCTTCTTCTTTTATTGTTTTATATCACATTATTAGCACGAGACTCTAACCAATTGAGTAGAAGCTATGGGATTGAGCATAATGATTGTCAATTATTCTATGAACTTCCTTCATGATTAAATTCTGGATTTAAGGTAAATATTTTACTTTATTTTTCTCTTTTAAATTCTTGAAATTCTATAATTTGATTTTAAATACAAGCAAAGACAATAAATTTTGATTATAACTCTAATAGAGTTAGTAAGAAATTATAACCACTCGAAGTGCTAAATTTCTTTGTCTTGCCATGATCAAATTCATGTATGATTGTGGGCAAAAAATTGAAAACTCGTCCCATTGAATTTGCTCCATTTTCATTACCTTAAGAGAATACAACAACAACAACCCAGTATAATCCCACTTAGTGGGGTCTGGGGAGGTTAGTGTGTACGCAGACTTTACCCCTACCCTGGGGTAGAGAGGTTGTTTCCAAATAGACCCTCGGCATCCTTCCCTCCAAGAACTTCATACCTTGCTCTTGGGGAGACTCGAACTCACAACCTCCCCACCTTCCCACCTTGCCCTTAAGAGAATGTGATATCAATATGTGATAAGTCTGAAAGAAGACAAAATTATTACCGTGAAGGTATCAATATATGTGGACGTGGCAATAGATGAAATTATAATCGTCATCATTGTGATAATGAGAATAATAAGGATTCTCAAAATAATCCTTCACTCTGTGAAAGTAATAGTTGTCACCGATTTGACATGAGATTTTATAAAGCACATATAGATGATTATGGTCCATTCATGATGTGAATGTGACAACATCTGATTTACGAATACATATTCATTCTTGGAAGAATATGAACGTGCTAGTGGTAGTGAATATACCACACTCACCTCTAGAATGAGGTTTAAGGGGATATTAGAAAATAATGTTATTATTATTTCATGAATAGTCATTGGTCACGTACCTATTGTACGTCAAAATATTTTGGCAATGTGATTAATAAAGGATAACAGTAATGCAAGAAACAGATCCTGCATATAATTTTGACAATGACCATAATTTATAACTTTCTCTTTAAAAAAGATATTCACCATATGGATGTTGATGAATATGTGGTACTATGAAATTAATTGAGAACTCTGCAAGAGCCAATCATACTATTTTGGAGAAACACAATTGATTACCAATAAGGTATTGTATTGTAGTAAGTCTCAAAGAAACTTATTCAGTTTCTAAAGTATACGCGAAAGCGGTTGGTTATATTGAGACTATAAATAAAGAACAGATTTGATATCTTCTATTACTACAATTTGTAGCGGGGTAATATGTATGTGAAAAGTTACCCGCTTTATTCTCTAGTTTGTACTACACAAATAAAAGAATACCACAATAAACTGAATGTTATTAGTATAAAACTCATATCATAAAAAACTTGGAGTTTATTGATAATTGCACATATCATGATGTAAACCTGAAGTTTACTAATACAGATAATTTCATCGAGCATGGCCTATTGAGCAATCTTGATTTAAGTATGATGTGCAAAAAAATAAAAGAGAATTCACATGGGTAAATATTAAAGAACTAGAAAGTTCTTTAAGAATTTTCTTATGTTACTTGTTCTCATTAACTAATAGACCAACTAAAATTGGGATTGAATCCCATAAATGCTGGAAATATCAAAGGTGAATATGAGCCTATTCACTTGCCATGTATACCACATAAGATGCATCTATGAGATGGTTACATGCGCGACTATTATTTACGCACAACCTGATGTTTGTCAGATAACTTGCTCAATAATTTAATTTAGAGCATAATTTCCAGATTTTCTATTCAGGATATTTTATCTTGATAAGTTGGTTTACATCACAACTGATTTAGCAAGATGATTTATTGAGTACCTCCACTTAATAGCTAAAATTGTTGCTTATGAGAACGAAGTTATCTATATCAGTTTGATATAGGTCATATACAAAAGTATATTACATTCTCCCCTTACAAGTGGTCCAGGGTTAGGAACCAAATAATTTCATCTTATTATTGTAAGCACGTGATTTTTGCCCTATATGAGAATTACTCCCAAAAAATTCAAAAATAAAATAATTTTTCTTGGTGTGCAATTTTTGTGATATTTTGTGATATTTTGTGTAACTATTTGTATGTTTGTCTATGCATGTTTATTTGTTAAATTAATAAAAAATATAAAATATGTCGCATTTTGCATGTAGGATTTAATTCTACAATTGTTAGTAATTAAATTTGTTTACAAAAATTAAAAATTACAAAAATAGGCATCTTTTGCATTTTTAGCATTTAATGTCCAAATGAACAATTTTATGCTTAATTATTACTTAATTGTGCGTTAATTGTTATTGGAAGTTAATTTGCGCTTTTATAACTTAATTTAGTTCTTAATAATAATTTAAGTACTTTTATAATTTAGTTTTAGAAAAATAAAAGAAGAAAAGAGAACAAAAAATACAAAGAAAAATCGGATTGGGCCACTTCTTCAATTTCAAACCACAGGCCCAAATAATTGCCCAACTTTCCCCATGATCCGGTCCACTTCAAACCGGGTCGACCTGGTCCGCTCCATTAACCCAACACCCCTTCTTCATTTTTGTCCAACACAAAACAAAACCAAAAAAATAAAAAATAAAAGGTGAATTATCACTATTAATAGTTTTATTTTTTATTTTTTTATATATATTAAAAAAAATATAATAATTTCGGGAATGATTTTAAAAAAAAATAAGAAAAAGGGAAGTATTGAATAAAAAAAATATAAAAGTAAAAATAGGTGAAATTCACTTCTTCTTTTTTTAAAAAGTAAAAGAATGTAGAAGATTTAAAAAATAAAAAGTTTTGTGGAAATTTTTAAAAAATTTAAAAGTAAAAGAATGTTGGAATTAAAAAATAAATATAAAGGTATCTGAAAATTTAAAAATTTTAAAGTAATTGAAAGTAGCATTTTTGAAAGAAAAAGAAAAGATAGTGGTTTGTTGTTTAAAGAAAAGTTAAATAAAGTGAGATTCTCTTTTAAAAAAAATAAAAAGTGGGATTTTAAATAAGATAAAGTAATTAAAGTTGGAATTTTAAAAATAAAAGTAAATAAAGGTGGGATTTCTTTTTCTAAAAAAATAAAAGTAATTTGTAAGTGGGATTTCTTTTAATTAAAAAAAAATAAAATAATAAAAAACAAATCTGAAAATTTTGAAAATTTTGCTATAAATAGAAGAGAAAATTTAGGAAGAAGGGAGTTGAAAAAAGAGGAAAAACTAGATAGAGAGAAGAATAAAAGAGGGGGCGGAGAGAGCAGTATACACTAGATATACGCTCTGGATACACAAAATATACAAGGACAAAATTCATTTTTGAGAGAGTAAAAAAGATAGAAACAAATTTTCTGAATATTGAGAGTGGAAGAACACCATAGATAGTTCAAATCTAGAAAGAAAAAATAAAGAGAGATTTCCGCACTATTTGTCTTCACCATTTTTACTAGTTTTCTCCGTGTTGCTGGGATTTCTGGACTGAGGTGTTAAAGCTACTGTGTTGGGCTTTCTGCTGCTGTATGTTGCTGTGTTACATACTACTTTGCTGATCTTCTTCTTCTTGTACTGTCATTTCCAGGTACACATTTGTACACTCTCGGCTTGAAGCGAAATGAAATATTAATCAGGCTTTGTTCCTGTTGAATCCCTCCTGTTTAGATTTGTGTTTGAATATAATTTTCCTTTCTTTGTATAAAAATATAGTCGATTAATTAGTGAGTAATGGGCTTGCATATGTATAACTTCTTCATCTAATAATTTTAGTTTAAATTAATCAAATACTAGTTAATTTGTTTTTGATATTATGGTGTGTCAATCTCATGTTCCAGTATTATTGAATAATAGAATATAGAATGAAAGAAATTTTTCTTTGTACAAACTCGATCGCAATTTTCCATTCACATTAGCCGTAAACTAATAACTAATAAGTTTTTTTTTTTCAGCAGGTAATTAATTGAGAAATTTTCTTTTATTTTTAGAGACAAACTTAATAGAAGAAATGTAGTCACTATAGGTTTATCTTTAAAAATAAGAATGAGATGAGCCTCGCCAAATAAAAAATACAAAATTGCGGGGCCCTCAGTAAATATTTGCTTTATATTGCTTAGACTTCGGGATGGACCGTTTAGCAAAATTCCACGGCCCTACCCAAAGTAGATGATACGCTAGTCGCTTTAGGCGCGCCTTTAATAATTTAATTTTCTTAAACTCGGGTGCACATTGATGTGACCCAAATCCAAATCTCAACGGAGTCAAAGTGTGTCGACGACCACGGGTACATTGATTGTAACGCGGTTCGAGATACATTTTCACAACGTTGTAATTCCTTGTAAAAAATAATAATAATAATTATGAAAGCGGTAAAAAGTTAAAATTTGCACATAAGTTCATATTTGTATTAAATCAGATAATCAAGCCAAATATGACAGTTGAGCGACCGTGCTAGAACCACGGAACTCGGGAATGCCTAACACCTTCTCCCAGGTTAACAGAATTCCTTATCCGGATTTCTGGTGCGCAGACTGTAATATGGAGTCATTCTTTTCCTCGATTCGGGATTAAAATTGGTGACTTGGGACACCCTAAATCTCCCAAGTGGCGACTCTGAAATAAATAAACAAATCCCGTTTCGATTGTCCTTTAATTGGAAAAAACTCCATTGTACCCTCTCGGGTACGGAAAAAGGAGGTGTGACAGCTCTGGCGACTCCACTGGGGAATGTTGCTCAGAACCATTGGTTCAGGGTTAGAAATTCGAGCTTAGATAAATTTTTATATTTGGTTTTATCTGATTTTTACATGTTTGAGCCTAAAGTGCTAAATGTTGCTTTTACCGCTTTGATATTATTTGAACTGTACATATAAACTGTACCGAAACCCTTCTCTTCTTACCTCCGGGGAGAAGCTCGCTGGTCGAGACTCCCTATTCTGTTAGTGTCAATACCTGAAATAAGAAAGAGGCCGGATAAGTTACAAAGCCGGACGACCCCGCGGGTCCCCGGTACGTAGCCCCCTCCTCGACTCGAGTTGTCCGCTCGGGTACACAGTCTAGAACAAATACCCAGGTTATGAACTTAGAATAACTCAGTTTCATACCGAATCCCTAGTAGGAACGTTTGTTTGCATCACATGCATTTGACTTTGGAGGCTCAACACAGGGGTTGGGTCTGTCTAGGACAGGTGTACCAAAAAATAAAAATGACCATCCTGATGCATCTTACTTTCTACTACTTGCACATTTATTTGATTCAGACTTGTGTGTTGACTAACTTGTGAATATCAGGAATAATATTTTGAAATTGAAAAAAAAAAAAGAAATAGCGGTTAGGGAATTGATTGTTTATTTTTGAAAAACCAATACCCAAATACTGTCAAAACTCTGCCGAAATTTTGAGAAAATGAAAAAATGTCTTATTAGTCTGTTTTATTAAAAGCAAGGGAAAAATAGAAGAAGAAAAAAAATTAGTTGTTCTGTTTGTTTTTCAAAAAAAAAAATAGAAAAAAATAGTTTGTCATGAAAATGAAAATGAAAAAGAGTCTTGTTTTTAAAATGGTTTTTTTTATTTGTTTGTCTATGAGAATGCCAAAAATAAAAATAAAAAGAGTCGTGCATTGAACGTGGTTTTATTATTTGTCCCAAAATATAATAAATAAATAAATATATATATATATATATATATATATATATATATATATATATATATATATAATTCAAAAGTATTTTTCTTTACTTCCAAAATATATATATATCTTTATTTGTTGCAAAGAGTATTTGTCTTGCCAAGGAAATTCAAAGTAAAATTCCAAAAAGATATGTCTTGCAAAAATAATATAAATATCTTTATTTTTCATATATATATATATATATATATATATATATATATATATATATATTTTCCATTATTGATTTCTTTAGAAAGTCTTTTCAATTGTTTTTTTTAAAAAAAAATATAAAAATAAAAATCTAAAAATAAAAATAAAAATATTTTCTTTTAAAAAAATACGAAAATATTTTGATTCTTCTTTCAAATTGAAAAGAAAATTCAAAATTTATTTTTTAGAAGCATTTCTTTTATTAAAGATAAAATTCCAAAAAAATATTTTCGTTCTTCTTTAGAATAAGAGAAAACAAATGAAAATTCAGACAAAAAAATATCTTCCTTTTACTTTTGAAATTCTCAAAGTTCAAATCAAAAGAAAAGAAATTCTTACAAGTCTTTCTTTCAAAAAAGAAAATCTATCAAAAATCCAAAAAAAATAAAATTTCTTTCTTCTTTTGAAGCAGTTCTTTCACAAATTCCAATTAAAAAAAAATGTTAGTTCATTTACTTATTCATGATCTGCCCGAACTACGCGGGTTTGATTCTCACCGGATGTGAGATACGTAGGCAACCCTCATCGGGTCCAACCCCCCCTTTTGCTAAAAAAGCCAAAAATAAATAAATAAATAAATAAATAAAAATAAAAAAAACATGTCATAAATAAGTCGGGTGATGTCCAACCCCACCTTTTGCTAAAATAGCCAAAAGCAAATAAATAAATAATAATAAAAAAAAAACATGTCAAATTTTAATTTTGTCATAAAGAAGTCGGGTGACGTTGTTTTATCAAGACATAGCCGAATGTTCCCGAAAGGGACGCCGGAAGATTGACTTTTCATTAACAGCCACCCTTGGGTCATTTTTAAGATTTGGTCCAGTTGACCCACACAGCCTTAAAAATCTTCGTCCTCGAGACGTTGAAAGACCGTGTTTGCAATATTGAGTTTGCTAATTTGGAAAACGATAAAAAAGAGTCATGAATAAGTCAGGTGACGTTGTTTTGTCATAAATAGCCGAATGTTCCCGAAAGGGACGCCGGAAGGCAGACTTTGTATAAACAGCCACCTTTGGGTCATTGTTTTAGATTTGGTCCAATTGACCCACACAGCCTTAAAAATCTTCGTCCCCGAGACGCTGAAGGGCCGTGTTTGCAATACCAGGCTTTTATTGTAATTTGAAAAAGAAAAAAAAACAAGAGTCAGCGGTCAGGTGAATACCGTTTGGATTTTTAGTCAAAAATAAGCCGAGCCAGCTTCGGCAGTATCTTAAACCGTTCTTGCCGAAATAGCCTTAGAGTATCTTTCAATTGTCGAAAGGTTATTTTCGTAAAAGAACGGAAAAGTTTGTAAAGTGTCATAAAATAATCCTCCCCGGCCTCAAACTCATGTGAAATTTGGAAGGGGCCACATTTGCAAAAATAACCGTTTGGTTGCATTTGACAAACGGGGAAAGGAAGCTGGCCGTTTGTTTTTGAGTTTGTAAATCTTTTGATTAGAATATGCGGGTTGTTTGATTTTCAAGTTTGTAGGTCATCTTTAAACCTTTGAAACCCAGTTGGTTTTAATATGAAAATTAAAAAAATAAAATAAAATGTTGAGTATTGTTTATCTTTATTGGTCCGAACTACGTAAGGTCTGATTCATGCAGGGTCATGATACGTAGGCAATCTCCATAATATTCGACCACAATGAAAAAAAAATGAAAAAAAATCGAAAAAGGAAAAATGAAAAAATCGAAAGGAAAAGAAAATACAAAATAGAATAAAATACAAGGGTTCCCAAAGTACTTCAAAGGGGCAAATAAGTAAGCCGGGATGACGCATGTTGTTTGAAGCAAAGCATGTTAGAAACGGTTAACTGCCTAGGAGCATTGCATCCTCAATGTGTTGTTATTAAATCTGTTAAACTCTAAACGCTAACAAGTTTGTTGTTTTCCGAATCTCAAACAGTTAGTTGTTAAAGAATTCTGGCAACACACCCTTACCAAACTAGATCCAAAGGACCGATAACAACAAGCATGACTACTTCAGAGAATAGTACCGAGGAAGAAAGGCCGATGAGCCAGTTGTTAAAAGAAGCGATGGAAAAGATAGAAAGTATGGGACTAGAGATGAATGTAATGCAGTTAGCTCTAGCCAAAGCACAAAAGAGCCATTGTTTTCAGGAGAGAAGCCCCCATGATTCCCAAGCTCCACCATCCCATCAACCTCTCCGGACACCAAATGTTCCCACTTTTGTGGGACCCACATCAGCCACCCTGCAAAGATCAACCAGCGAGCCATTGTTTCAGGATCATGATACGCAATACTATCCCCCTGAGCCCACATTCCATGCCCCCGAACCACATGCCTACAATCCACACTTGGAGGTACCGGCAGAGATTGAAAATCCGGTTAAAGCCCCAGAACAAGATGAGGTATTGAGGAAGTTCAAAAGCCTGGAGCAGTATTTCAGGAACCTGCACGGATTGGGCAACCAGGTCAGCGTGGCCTACAAGGATCTATGCCCTTTCCCGGACATCAAACTCCCGGCGGAGTTCAAGATGCCTAAGTTTGATTTATATGAAGGGCACGGTGACCCCATGGCACATTTACGGGGTTTTTGTAGCAAAATGAGAGGGGCAGGTGGCAAAGATGAGCTGTTGATAGCTTATTTCGGCCAAAGTCTGAGTGGATCGGCACTAGAATGGTATACCAGGCAGGATTCCAGCAGATGGTACACTTGGGATGATCTGGCGCAGGCTTTCGCAGGTCATTTTCAATACAATCTCGAGATAGTCCCTGACCGTCTCACATTGCTGAGGACTGGAAAGAAGCCTGGGGAAAGTTTTCGTGAGTTTGGTTTCCGCTGGAGAGAACAAGCGGCCAGAGTTGATCCTCCCATGAAAGAGGGAGAAATGGTGGACTACTTCTTGCAAACATTGGATCCAACTTACTTTGGTCACTTGGTGACAACGGTTGGGAAATCCTTCAATGAAGTGGTAAAGATAGGGGTCATGATAGAGGAAGGTCTAAGGTCTGACAAAATCCTAAATTACTCAGCGCTTAAGGCAACGACCCAGGCTATTCAGAGCGGCGCGGGAGGTGCGCTCGAGGTCGCATCAGTCGAAGCAGGTACTGGGTCCAAATTCAGAGGTCCTTCCCCTCACTACCAGCCCAGGCCCAGTCATCCAAATTATCCACACACTCCATACAACCTTCCACAACCCTACTACCCACCATCAGAGCCACTCTTTTCAGCCCATCATGCCCAAGCCTGCCCCCGAGCTCCATATAATCCGCCTCAGTATTATCCTCCGAACAAGGTCCGGTCGCAGGGTCAACCATCAGGTCACCCCCGCTGGCGAGAGCCAGCACCACGTAATGCATTCTTGCCTTCACAACGTTTTCAAGCACCCAACGACCCTAGAAAACAGGGGCATGGGGGAAAACAAAGGCAAGGAAACAATTTCACACCAATTGGGGAGTCCTACGCAAGTTTGTTTGAAAAGCTAAAGCTTTCAGGACTGATTGAGCTGCTCCTTGGCTATACTCCAGACCCATATGCAAAAGGATTCGATCCTGCTGTACGATGCATGTATCACTCTAATGTCCAAGGACATAGCATTGAAGACTGTCGTTCTTTGAAAAAGGAAATAGAAAGAATGATTCAGGAAGGGGAAATCGAGATCGATGACAGTGACAGGGAGCACGCGAATCCTCTTGAGAACTTGTTGACCGATGTTGATGATATTGAAGCTGGTAATGGTCTTGGCAGTATCGATGCAAAGCTCAGTGGCTAAGATGTCAGTCTTGATAAAGTGGAAGGACGCTTTGTTCCTTGGTTAACAAGAAAGAAGCATTTGGTGCCTTATTTTGTTGTCATTTCTGTTGTCCGGATTATTAAGGTTGTAATTTGGATTTTGTCCTGTGTCAAACCTTCTTATCTTTCCATTTTGTCATAGCAGTTTGTTTTAAATTTTGTCCAGTTTGTGTTAGGATTTTATTCTGGTTGTTTTGTTTGTTTTATTATTCAAACCATTTCGCTGGTAGTCTAATACAAAGCCGGTTTTTTGTTATTTCCAGTCGTCTTTTTGTTTAGTCCTTTTATCATTTCGTTCAATGCCGATTCTAGGGACATGACATGTGCACCCAGTTTGGGCCTAATCTTAAAAGTTAATCATAAAACCCTGGGAAGGTGATCCAAGCATTTAAAGGAAATAAGAACGGTTTGAGATTATTTGGATCCGGAGTCATGTGGAACTAGGGCAAGGAAAACACAAATAAAACCGTTAAAAGCAAGATTCGCCAAATTGGCATGAGGGTCATTCATGATAATGAGAGTGTCGCCCAACGGTGCTTTAGAAATGACAAAGGAAAAAGCAAAAGTTTAACATAATTGTCAAGTCTAGAACCATCGGAAGAGACTGTAAATCTATTGTTTGATTATGTTGTTTGCACTTGGCATGTCTTGAAGACTGGAATGACGAAGGCATTTTGTTCTGCTACCTAAACACTTTATCCTTCGTTACCTCTTTTGAGCCTTATTTATTTTCTTTCATACCCCTCGTTCGGAATCAGTAGCAACGAAAAAAAAAGAGAAAGAAAGAAAACAACAAAACGAGAAAAGGCGAAAAAAAAGAAAAGAAAAGAAAAGAGAAATGATAAAAAAAACAAAGGAAAGTCAAATAAAAACAGAGGAATTGGGAACTACGTTTGACCTAATTCCTCAAAGAGGATACGTAGGCGCTTCACGGCTCGGTCATAATTTTGAAAAATGAAAAAAAGATCAATCAATTAAAAAATCCCCAAGCAAGAAACTGGGGCAGATGTTGCGTTTGTTGTAAATAAATCTAGTTCCGAAGGTTGTAATTAATAACCCGAAATCGATGCATTTTTGAGCCTTTAATACCCTTTCTTTCTAACCCTATCCAAAACCCACATTACGATCCCAAGAAAGACCTTTTGATCAGTCTTCAAAATATGTCAAGTCAGACAAATGAAGAGTCTTACCGGCGAACATAACATTCTGTTCCACAGTAGAAAGGACTCTAATCTCCAGAAGAGAGAGTCATACCGGCAACACTCCAAATCCCCAGCTAGGAAGTGATACAAATGAGAGAGTCTTATCAGTGAAAACCTTCACAGGCACCATAAGGCGATGAAAGCTGAGAGAAAACCAAAATGAGAGAGGCTTGATAGTGAAAACCCTTCGGGCACTACAAGTCGAATAAGATTGGAAATTAGATAGGGAATCGTCAAGGGAAGGTCTTGAAAGACGATTGACGGCAGAAGATAGGCCACATGTGCATGTCATGACCAATAGATCGGTATCTACGTTTGATAGATTTTTATTTATAGTTTCTTTTGTTAAAGAATCATCGTTTCCTTTGTCTTTTATTTTGTTTCTTTTATCTTTCTCCTTTCATAGAAAAATTCCCTAGTAGAGTCTGTTTGGTCAGAACAAGTGAGAATTGACTTCAAAATATGCCATCAGCTTTCCAATTATGCCAGATGAGATCTGACTAGTACATCCAAATGGTATAGTCAGCAAGGAACAAGCGCGAGGCCAATGTCAAGAAAGATATCCCCAGCAAAAGGGAATTGATAAAGGAGTGACGAGTGTCAAGAAGGATATCCTTGCCAAAACCAAGGTTATAAACCTCAAGGCCAAGGCCCATGAACAGAGCAAGGAGAGTAGTGAGCATGATTTGGTGAAATCCATACTAGACTAAAAGGTCGGGGAAATGCCAGTTTCCGAGATATGCCACAAAAGAAGAGGGATATCCCCAGCAGAAAGGGATTATCCCCAGCAAATAATATCATCCCCAACAAGTTGTGCAACGCAGAGCAAGGAAGGAAAAAGGGAAAACCATCCCAGCAGGAGTATCACAACCAACCACCATGTTTTAAACTAACAAATGTTGTTTGATTTGAAGCGGGTAAAGGAAATGGCATTGAGGCCAGAAATGCATACCATAAGGGATATTATCAAACTGGGGCAGAAAATTTTCCTTCCATTTAGAAGATTTTCTGGAAGTCAGGTACCCATTCGAGGAAGAATAAAGATAACGCCAGTCTCAAGGGAAGTGGTCTTTAAACCAATGTTGCCCCCAACATAATAAGTTTCAATGGAGGAAGTCGTTCCCCAGCAAATGGATGAAACTTGAGCTTAGAAAAAGCAAGAGGCCAGCATCATTCCCAACAGCCTTCCGAAGAGTGAAGCACTAGTTCTGAAGTAATCAGAATCCCCTAGCAGTGTTATCCTCAACAACGCAATCCCCAGCTGATAACATTTTATCCCCCAACAGGTAAGTAAATAATTCCTCAGCAGTGTTATCCCCAACAAGTTTTCGAGGTAAGACATTTTTCAAGTTTTTTTCTTTGGGTTCATCCGCCCTCGAATAGGATATGTCGGGTTCATCCGCCCTCGAATAGGATATTTCGGGTTCATCCGCCCTCGAATAGGATATGTCGGGTTCATCCTCCCTCGAACAGGATATGTCGGGTTCATCCGCCCTCGAACAGGATATGTCGGGTTCATCCGCCCTCAAATAGGATATGTCGGGTTCATCCGCCCTCAAATAGGATAGTTTGGGTTCATCCGCCCTCAAATAGGATAGTTTGGGTTCATCCGCCCTCAAATAGGATGTTATTTTCAAAGTTATTAATGAAGACAGGCGCCCACCTGAATAACGAGAGGAATACATTTCTGTCTTTTCATTTCTGTTCTAGGTCACCCACCCAGTATAATGCGGGCATATCATTTTTCATGTCTTTACTATTAGGCGCCCACCTGCATAACAAGGGAATACATTTCATGTCTTTACCAACAGGCGCCCACCTGAATAACGAGAGGAATACTTTTATGTCTTAGTTTAGACAGGCGCCCACCTGAATAACGAGAGGAATACTTTTTGTCTGTGCATTTCATATTTTAGGCGCCCACCTGTATAACAAGGGAATACATTTTGTGTCTTTACCATTAGGCGCCCACCTGTATAATAAGGGAATACATTCCACGTCTTTACCCATAGGAGATGCATTTCCTCCTAAGTTTGTTTTAGTTTCACCCATAGGAGATGCATTTCTTCCTAAGTTTGTTTTTTACCCATAGGAGATGTATTTCCTCCTAAAGTTTATTTTTACCCATAGGAGATGCATTTCCTCCTAAGTTTGTTTAGTTTCACCCATAGGAGAGGCATTTCCTCCTAAGTTTGTCTTTACCCATAGGAGATGTATTTCCTCCTAAAGTTTATTTTTACCAATAGGAGACGCACTTCCTAAGTTTAGTTTCACCCATAGGAGAGGCATTTCCTCCTAAGTTTAGTTTCAACCAATAGGAGACACACTTCCTAAGTTAAGTTTCACCAATAGGAGACGCACTTCCTAAGTTAAGTTTCACCAATAGGAGACGCACTTCCTAAGTTTAGTTTCACCCATAGGAGAGGCATTTCCTCCTAAGTTTAGTTTCAACCAATAGGAGACGCACTTCCTAAGTTAAGTTTCACCAATAGGAGACGCACTTCCTAAGTTAAGTTTCACCAATAGGAGACGCACTTCCTAAGTTAAGTTTCACCAATAGGAGACGCACTTCCTAAGTTAAGTTTCACCAACAGGAGACGCACATCCTAAGTTAGTTTCACCAACAGGAGACGCACTTCCTAAGTTAGCTTCACCAACAGGAGACACACATCCTAAGTAAGTTTCACCAAGAGGAGACGCACATCCGAAGTTAGTTTCACCAACAGGAGACGCACATCCTAAGTAAGTTTCACCAACAGGAGACGCACATCCTAAGTTAAGTTTCACCAACAGGAGACGCACATCCTAAGTTAAGTTTCACCAACAGGAGACGCACATCCTAAGTTAGTTTCACCAACAGGAGACGCACATCCTAAGCTAGTTTCACCAACAGGAAACGCACATCCTAAGTAAGTTTCACCAACAGGAGACGCACATCCTAAGTTAAGTTTCACCAACAGGAGACGCACATCCTAAGTTAGTTTCACCAACAGGAGACGCACATCCTAAGTAAGTTTCACCAACAGGAGACGCACATCCTAAGTAAGTTTCACCAACAGGAGACGCACATCCTAAGTTAAGTTTCACCAAGAGGAGACGCACATCCTAAGTAAGTTTCACTAAGAGGAGACGCACTTCCTAAGTTAGTTTCACCAAGAGGAGACGCACGTCCTAAGTAAGTTTTACCAATAGGAGACGCACTTCCTAAGAATAATTTTACCAATAGGAGACGCACTTCCTAAGTTTAGTTTTTCCCAATAGGAGACGCACTTCCTAAAGCTATTGTACCCAATAGGAGACGCACTTCCTTAAGTTTAGTTTTGCCCATAGGAGACGCACTTCCTAAGTTTACTTTTACCCCATAGGAGACGCACTTCCTAAGTTTACTTTTACCCCATAGGAGACGCACTTCCTAAATTAAGATTTCACGCATAGGAGACGCACTTCCTAAATTATTTTCATTCATAGGAGACGCACTTCCTAGTTCAAAATCATTAAGGTTTCACCCATAGGAGACGCACTTCCTAAGACTATTTTACCCCTAGGAGACGCACTTCCTAAGTTTAATTTCATGCATAGGAAACGCACTTCCTGAATTAAGTTTTCATTATTAGGAGACGCACTTCCTAGTCTGGTTCGCTCAGGTTATACTTTTGCTTTAGGAGACGCACTTCCTAGTCTGGTTCATTTAAGATTTCATTCGTAGGAGACGCATTTCCTAGTTTGAGTCATTGAGATTTTACCCATAAGAGGCACACTTCCTAATATTGATAGTCCATTTATAGGAGACGCACTTCCTAGTTTGGCTTTTTCAGATTATATTTTATTTCAGGAGACGCACTTCCGGAATTGAGATTTCACCCTTAGGAGATGCACCTCCTAGTTTGATTCATTTTAAGTTCGACCATAGGAGACGCACTTCCTAGTCTAGTTTATTGAACTTTTACCTGTAGGAGACGCACTTCCTAATCAAGGTCTTTCAAGTTTTTTTAGGAGACGCACTTCCTAAAATCGAGATTTTATTCATAGGAGACGCACTTCCTAGTTCTAGTCACTGAAGTTTTCACCCCAAGGAGACGCACTTCCTAGTTTAGTTCATTCTGATTCAACCATAGAAGAAGCACTTTCTAGTTTGAGTCATCGAGGTTTTTATTTTAGCAGACATATTTGCTAGCAAGAGTTTTTGGTTTTACTCGTAGGAGATGCACATCCTAGTCTAGTCTTTAGTTTACTCTCATCGTTGCATCAGTAGTATAAATAGGTTACAATTTTGCTAACGACTCACAAATCTTCCCAGTGCAAACTGAGGTTAGGAAATTTTCGTTTGTTTTGTTTGTTTTGGTGGTAGGATCCCGCCTGGAAAATAGAGGTTGTTAAATTCAAGATGATGAAGCCAGGCGCCCACCTGTATAACGAGAGGAATACTTTTCAGTCTTCACATTTCATGCCAGGCGCCCACCTGTATAACGAGAGGAATACATTCAGTCTTTACATTTCAAGCGTTGAAGTTGGGAGCCCGCCCAGATAACAGAGGCATACATTTCAGCATTAATTTTCAAGTATTGAAGTTGGGAGCCCGCCCATACAACAGAGGCACACATTTCAAGATCAAGTCAGAGGACAATAAAACAGAGGGTTACAACAGGAATCCCCAACAGGAAACAATAAAAATCCCCAGCACCGGGAAGCAAAAGGATGCAACAAGAGGTCCCAGCACAAACTCAAGTGCATGTGTCAAAAGGAAGAAAAGCATCTGAAGAAAAGCACCGGAGGAAACACAAGCCGACAAGAAAGCAAGGCAACAAGAACAAATTTTAGTCTAGCCTAGCTTCTTGTTTTCTTTTAAACACGGTGTAACAAGGAGATCGGTAAGCAGTGATAACAGCATGCAACAACAGTAACATTGCAGTCTCACGGTAGTCCCAGCTACCAAAACTTCCCGAACTACATTGACCTGATTCCTGTTTAGCCCAGGATATGTAGGAAACCTTTGAAGCAAAGGTTCGGTCAAATCTTTTTCAAAAAAAAAAACAAAAAAAAAAATGCTTCACACGGAGTACTCGGATGGGCAAAAATCGCTCGCTTTATCTTTGCACGAAAACCCTTCGTGTCTTCGGGCAAAGAGAGGCAGCTGTAAGCACGTGATTTTTGCCCTATATGAGAATTACTCCCAAAAAATTCAAAAATAAAATAATTTTTCTTGGTGTGCAATTTTTGTGATATTTTGTGATATTTTGTGTAACTATTTGTATGTTTGTCTATGCATGTTTATTTGTTAAATTAATAAAAAATACAAAATATGTCGCATTTTGCATGTAGGATTTAATTATACAATTGTTAGTAATTAAATTTGTTTACAAAAATTAAAAATTACAAAAATAGGCATCTTTTGCATTTTTAGCATTTAATGTCCAAATGAACAATTTTATGCTTAATTATTACTTAATTGTGCGTTAATTGTTATTGGAAGTTAATTTGCGCTTTTATAACTTAATTTAGTTCTTAATAATAATTTAAGTACTTTTATAATTTAGTTTTAGAAAAATAAAAGAAGAAAAGAGAACAAAAATACAAAGAAAATCCGGATTGGGCCACTTCTTCAATTTCAAACCACAGGCCCAAATAATTGCCCAA
The DNA here is from genome assembly GCF_000715075.1 of Nicotiana tabacum. NCBI lineage: Eukaryota > Viridiplantae > Streptophyta > Magnoliopsida > Solanales > Solanaceae > Nicotiana > Nicotiana tabacum. The sequence continues at coordinate 108,870,867 of NC_134087.1, read as the reverse complement.
CTTTCCCCATGACCCGGTCCACTTCAAACCGGGTCGACCCGGTCCGCTCCATTAACCCAACACCCCTTCTTCATTTTTGTCCAACACAAAACAAAACCAAAAAAATAAAAAATAAAAGGTGAATTATCACTATTAATAGTTTTATTTTTGTTTTTTTATATATTAAAAAAATATAATAATTTCGGGAATGATTTTTTAAAAAAAAAATAAGAAAAAGGGAAGTATTGAATAAAAAAAAATATAAAAGTAAAAATAGGTGAAATTCTCTTTTTGTTTTTAAAAAAAGAAAGTAAAAGAATGTAGAAGATTTAAAAAAATAAAAAGTTTTGTGGAAATTTTTAAAAAATTTAAAAGTAAAAGAAGGTTGGAATTAAAAAATAAATATAAAGATATCTGAAAATTTAAAAAATTTAAAGTAATTGAAAGTAGCATTTTTGAAAGAAAAAGAAAAGATAGTGGTTTGTTTTTTAAAGAAAAGTTAAATAAAGTGAGATTCTCTTTTAAAAAAATAAAAAGTGGGATTTTAAATAATATAAAGTAATTAAAGTTGGAATTTTAAAAATAAAAGTAAATAAAGGTGGGATTTCTTTTTCGAAAAAAATAAAAGCAATTTGTAAGTGGGATTTCTTTTAATTAAAAAAATAATAAAATAATAAAAAACAAATCTGAAAATTTCGAAAATTTTGCTATAAATAGAAGAGAAAATTTAGGAAGAAGGGAGTTGAAAAAAGAAGAAAAACTAGATAGAGAGAAGAAGAAAAGAGGGGGCGGAGAGAGCAGTATACACTTGATATACACTCTGGATACACAGAATATACAAGGAGATAATTCATTTTTGAGAGAGTAAAAAAGATAGAAACAAATTTTCTGAAATATTGAGAGTGGAAGAACACCATAGAGAGTTCAAATCTAGAAAGAAAAAATAAAGAGAGATTTCCGCACTATTTGTCTTCTCCATTTTTACTAGTTTTCTCCGTGTTGCTGGGATTTCTGGACTGAGGTGTTAAAGCTACTGTGTTGGGCTTTCTGCTGCTGTATGTTGCTGTGTTACATACTACTTTGCTGATCTTCTTCTTCTTGTACTGTCATTTCCAGGTACACATTTGTACACTCTCGGCTTGAAGCGAAATGAAATATTAATCAGGCTTTGTTCCTGTTGAATCCCTCCTGTTTAGATTTGTGTTTGAATATAATTTTCCTTTCTTTGTATAAAAATGTAGTCGATTAATTAATGAGTAATGAGCTTGCATATGTATAACTTCTTCATCTAATAATTTTAGTTTAAATTAATCAAATACTAGTTAATTTGTTTTTGATATTATGGTGTGTCAATCTCATGTTCCAGTATTATTGAATAATAGAATATAGAATGAAAGCAATTTTTCTTTGTACAAACTCGATCGCAATTTTCCATTCACATTAGCCGTAAACTAATAACTAATAAGTTATTTTTTTTTTCAGCAGGTAATTACTTGAGAAATTTTCTTTTATTTTTAGAGACAAACTTAATAGAAGAAATGTAGTCACTATAGGTTTATCTTTAAAAATAAGAATGAGATGAGCCTCGCCAAATAAAAAATACAAAATTGCGGGGCCCTCAGTAAATATTTGCTTTATATTGCTTAGACTTCGGGATGGACCGTTTAGCAAAATTCCACGGCCCTACCCAAAGTAGATGATACGTTAGTCGCTTTAGGCGCGCCTTTAATAATTTAATTTTCTTAAACTCGGGTGCACATTGATGTGACCCAAATCCAAATCTCAACGGAGTCAAAGTGTGTCGACGACCACAGGTACATTGATTGTAACGCGGTTCGAGATACATTTTCACAACGTTGCAATTCCTTGTAAAAAATAATAATAATAATTATGAAAGCGGTAAAAAGTTAAAATTTGCACATAAGTTCATATTTGTATTAAATCAGATAATCAAGCCAAATATGACAGTTGAGCGACCGTGCTAGAACCACGGAACTCGGGAATGCCTAACACCTTCTCCCGGGTTAACAGAATTCCTTATCCGGATTTCTGGTGCGCAGACTGTAATATGGAGTCATTCTTTTCCTCGATTCGGGATTAAAATTGGTGACTTGGGACACCCTAAATCTCCCAAGTGGCGACTCTGAAATAAATAAACAAATCCCGTTTCGATTGTCCTTTAATTGGAAAAAACTCTCTTGTACCCTCTCGGGTACGGAAAAAGTAGGTGTGACAATTATTATTGATATGCGATGTATATTTTGATTAACACCATAACGCAAAAAGATGGGTTCTCAAAGTTGAGGAAACAAGTTAGTTTTTCTAACATGAAGGGGAGACACGATAAACAATTGAGAAAAAGTTACGTGGAATTAATTATCATTTGTACATCTAGATCCTCGAATAAAACAATATGAACTTGAAGTTCATAAAAAGTTAATACGGTTGATTTGTTTATCAAATCTCTACCAACGATCTTTTGAAGATGGTGCACAAGATTGGAATGCGAAGGCTCAAAGATGTGAATTGATGCTGTCATTAGGGGGAGTTAATACGCATTGTACTCTTTTTCCCTTACAAGGTTTTGTTCCATTGGGTTTTCATTGCAAGGTTTTTAACGAGGCAACCAAAAGACGTATTTCTAAACATGTGTACTCTTTTTCCTTCTCTAAATTTTTTTCCACTGGATTTTATTTTAATTACGGTTTTAACGAGACACATTATCTGTTGAATAGACATTCAAGGGGGAGTGTTAAAACTATGATTTTATTTAAGGTGAATGTCTATATTTTAGAGAGATTGTAGGGTTGTTACTTGGTGGCTAAGCACTTTTCCCTTATAAATAGAGGGGTTCTATTTCATTGTAAATCACTCCAAATCAATAAGAATCATCTCTCTCTGTTTCTCTGCAATACTCTTCTTCTTCTTTTATTGTTTCATACCACTATTAGTATTTTGAGCATCAAAATATATTTTCTTAAATAAAAAATTAGTATTTAACATTTGTAAGTTGAAAAATATCTTTTATGTTAATTCTAATATAAGTAAATTTTACCACAACTTAATTACAAAATTATTCATATTTACATTAAAAATTATTAAAATTTCATTTTTTAAGTTTGATACAGAAACTAATAATGGGACAACTATGTAAATTTCCAAACAAGCCTTCAGTTGGGTTGGAATTCCTTTGTTTTGAGTGAGCTTCATGAGTTGTATTTGGACTACTTCATGGGTCAGAATGGGCTATAAAAATGATGGGTTAACTTGAGCTCAACCCAAATAGACCCATGAGCTAAAATGTTTGTAGCCTAACACATTAATCTCTGGACGAGTTGGGCGTGTTGGACGAGTTGAGCGGGTTGAATGGATTTGGCCCAAATTACCACCCCACATGGTGCTAAACCAAACGTAAAAATTGCACGGGGCGCCCTGTTTGGTCGCCCCCATTTAACCTATACCCATATTTTTAAAATTATTTAACCTATACTCTAATTTTTACAAATTCAGGCGCATGCTTCTTCCTCCTACATGTGCGCTCCTTTCTTCCTTCTTTCTTTTCCTCCTCCTCCTCCTCCTCCTCCTCTTCTTCTTCTTCTTCTTCTTCTTCTTCTTCTTCTTCTTCTTCTTCTTCTTCTTCTTCTTCTTCTTCTTCTTCTTCTTCTTCTTCTTCTTCTTCTTCTTCTCTCTCAAACACATGAGACTCTGTATAAGTATTATTGATTGAAGATTTATTGCTTTAGCACACACTATTAATGTGTGCACAAGGCGAACACCAATTTTTTGTGAATCTACAAGTACAAATGGCCTTGTTGTTGCATCTCAACTCGTCATCGAAAATAATTCTGTTTTGCTCATTGATAGTAATACTACTAGAAGATGCACCACCAACTAGGGATACACATAAATCTTTTTCTCCAATACTACCAGTCATGTCGAAATTAGAGGGAACTGAAGTGTTGTTGAACTCAAATAATATGCTTTGTACCCAACCAGAGAGATTAGAAGGATTTTTATGAACTGTATCAGTAGAAAGATGAGAAATTCAATCATCAATACAAAACAAATTTCAGCCCTGAAATTCATTACAAACATAACAAAGCTTCAACTAAAACATGTTGAAGTTCGGCAAATATAAAACAAAACTTCAGCTAAAACATGTTGAAGTTCGGCAAATAGAGAACAAAACTTCAGCTAGTAGAATGCTTAAGTTTAGCAATTACAAACAAAAACTTTAGCCAACATTTGGTTCAGCAATTTTTGCTACTTCAAGCCCGTATACTAGAATGCTGAAGTTTGCGTAATTGTCTTTGCTACTTCAGGCAAAAACTTCAGCTAAAATATGCTAAGTTCAGCAAATAAAGAATAAAAGTTCAACTAGTAGAATGCTTAAGTTCAGCAATTACAATCAACTTCAGGCCCGTCCACTAGAATGCTGAAGTTTGCGTGATTGTCTTTACTACTTCAGGTCCGTATGCCTGAAGTTCACGCAAAAAGTTGGTACGTTTGTAATTTCTTTTACAAAGCGAGTATAATTAAAACATGACCCAAAAAGCGGATATGAATGTAAATTCTCCTAACCAAACGACTCCTCTACATTCTTTGTCCAAAAAATTAATAGGTCGGCCTCTTAACCATGGGAGTGAGAATTTAAATAGAAGGGGGTCCACCCGCTGGGTTCAACATTATAATCTTCCCTTACGTCGATGATTTCAACAACTTTTATATAACTAAAATATTATTTCTAACTAATTTGCTAAGTGAAACTAACTTTTATATAACTAAAATATTATTTCTAACTTATTTGCCAAGTGAAACTTCTTCATGAAGACAGGGGTGGCTCGAGGGGAGGTTAGTAAAGTTTTTGCTTTAGGCCCCTAAATGCTAGGGCCTCAAAGATATTTTAGTTGTGAATATACTATTTTATTTTCATTTAGATAATATTGAAATTTATAAAAAAAGAAAATAGAAATACTAAATCCTTATAAAGAAAGACTATCTATTTTTTAACATTAAAAATATTTAGAACTTTGAATTAAGATACTCAAATATTCATATTGATAAACAACATTATTTTACAATAAGATCCAACATGACCAATTGTAAGTATGTGGCTAACATCTTATTAACTTAAATTTTCTTACCAATATAAATATTAATATTATATTTTATAAGATAACTACACTATAGACAAAAAAGAAAGAAAGAAAAAAAGGAATCAATGTAATATTACATAATATATTTTACAAGATAACTATACTATCGACAAAAAAAGAAAAGAAATCAAGGCCTTAATTAAAGTTTGATTTTAGGCCACGAGTTTTATTGAGACGCCTTTGCTTGAAGAAATCAGTTGACGTTACCTGTACCTAGTTTCCCTCTTGAACAGAGACGATAAGATTTTAGTTAATAATTTTTTTATCCAAAAAAAGATACTACTCGTAATAGCTTACTGAGTTTTGAATAATGTTTTTTATATATATCAAAATAAATTTTTAATATAAATAAATAAGATGAGTCTGAATTTGTCGAATTGTAAGTAAAACTGTAATTTCTTCCTATCTCTTAAAGCGGTGGAATGAGACTCATTAGAGCCACGGGAAAAGAAATGCAGATACGTAACACAGTATAGCCTTCTATGCATGGTAACTGTATCTGCACGCATGTGTAAGAGAAAAATTAAAGGCATAGGCATGCAACGCGTATATCTTCAAAACTTGCTGGATGTCTCTTTAAGCGTACCATGTTTTATGACTTATTCCTCCAACACACTCACCTGACTGATATAATTATATCAGCGTCCATTAGTGTCTTCTTTTCGGTGTTTCTGTTTACCAAAGGGCCACACGGAGAATAAGAGACGGTGGCGGGCATAAACTAACATCTGCCCTTTTCAGCATTTGGGGAGTTCTCTATATATAAGCCTCTCTCTATATCTCCACTAATTCATTTGCAGAATGGTGAATTGAGACGTACAAATTAAGACAAACAACAACTTTTAAAACAACAAAGAAATGAACGAAAGAGACCCTCGAGACTGCAAAGAGGCAGAATTTTATGTTCATATTCCTATTTATTGCATAGCGCATTATGCAATAATATCAGTTGGTTGATGAATTTGAACAACAATGATAAACACTGGCGAAGTCAAGATTTCGCTAAGTAACCTAAACTTTATTATGTGCATAAAAATTAACTTTAACATATATATACAATATAATTTGTTCGAATGACATCTTGCATTTCGCCAGTAATAATAAGGTATTGAATAATGACAAGCAGGGGGCATAGTCAAGATTTCATTAACTAATGTGAACATTAGTATGTACATAAAAATTAATTTTAACTTATATATATAGTATAATTTATTTGATTGCGCTCCTCCATGACAGACACTATAAATACTCTAAAAAGTTAGACTTGATATCTGATCTAATTCAGTCACTAATTTGCAAACCCAGCTTCAACTCTTTATTTAATTTCCCTCTAAAAACCCATTAATATGTTCCATTAATACGAATATATAATTGATTGAAATACGATCCGATAGGGACAAAGAGAACTTCTTCGAACATTACACTTGATATCTGATCTAATTCAGTCACTAATTTGCAAACCCAGCTTCAACTCTTTATTTAATTTCCCTCATAAAAACCCATTAATATGTTCCATTAATACGAATATATAATTGATTGAAATACGATCCGATAGGGACAAAGAGAACTTCGAACATTCACTATGTGCGCCATCTGACAGCTATTAAACTACCTAAAATACATACTACTATTACTATAAATAAAGTCAGTATTTCATGGTAACTTTAAAATTCTAAATAACACTTTCATGCATGTGATAAGAAAAATCGTGTCTTTAAGAATGTGAAGTTTAAGAATTGTTCACTTCCGGCCATAATGGATAGTTTCCATTTGGAGTCCATTATAACTAGTTACTTTTGTCTAACCTAAGATATCGCGAATTATCACATGCACAAAATTCTATCGTGTCACACTGCCAATTTCTTTTAGTCAAACTTTCCTATCAGAAAAATAATTTTAATTATGAACTTTCAGCCGTGTCGTTTGTTAAATTATCAGAGCTGGGTTAGTGTCGCTATTCTTAACTAGTTCCGGAGGTTCGCTCATGCATGTTGGAAGGAGTATTCCAACTTAATGATTGGTCCGCTAGTTTATGCATGCAGGGAAGATTGACCTATTTCATACTTTTTTCAAATAGCAGAGATTTAGCTTATAAGGAAAGATTAAAACTATTTATATTTTTAATTTTAATAAATTTACAAAGCTCCCTTTTCGATAGTGATTTTAAAAGGTTAAATAATTTTAGGATTATACCGTGGCTCAAGAGAGGGGAATGAGGTGAATTATGTCTTACCTGATTTTCGCGAATCAAAGAAATAGGGTTTTTGATGTACCCAAAACAGACAGAAATAGCTAGTAATATACGGAATATAAAAAATACAATGATTTTTACGTGAAAAATCTCCTTGCTTAAGGAAGTAAAAAATAACGACCTACCCTCGTAGGATTTTCCTTCAAATTTCACTAACTTCAAAGAGCGATTTTGTCACGACCCAAACCGAAGGGCCGCGACGGGCACCCGGTGCCTACTCAACCGAGTACCAACATAACATATCTTTCTTAACATGTTATCATGAGTAAATGAGCCAGAAAACCCGTCATGAGATAACAAGAATAAAACATAAGGGAATACTCAACATATGAAGACCCAACATGATATACAAACTAATATATGTGACATACGGGCCTATAAGGCCGACATGACCATTAGTAAACTCGAAACATAGGCCGACAAGGACAATTATCCATACACCTGACATCTGTCTACAAGCCTCTAAGAGTACATAAAATCATAAAGGTCGGGACAGGGCCCCGCCATACCAATCAATACATATCCAAATCATACTGACCAAATAGGCAACTCCGGAGCAAGTGGAGTGCACCAACACCTTCGCTGAGCTGATAGCCTACTAGGAGGATTGTCAACCTATCAATCGGGACCTGCGGGAATGAAACGCAGCGTCCCCAGGCAAAAGGGATGTCAGTACGAATAAAGTACCGAGTATGTTAGGCAAGAAAGCATAAACAAGAACAGTAATGTAAAGAGAGAGATAAAGGAGATACAACCTGTAACATCTGAGTGCCTCTAGGGGATATGATATGAAATGCATAATACATATATATACATAAACGTTTTAAAACATTCGCCTCTGTGGGCATCATCATCATCATATCGTACCCGGCCTCAAAAAGGACTCGGTAAAAGCATACCCGACCATCATAAGGTTCGGTAGAATCGTGCCCGTCCACGTGGAGCTCGGTAAACCAACTAATCAGTGGTTGCACAATAGGTGTCGTACCCGACCGACTATAGCGCGACTCGGTAGAGTAAATTAGATACATATATATAATGCATGCTCAACTCATGGAATCACATTCTAAACCTTTTGGAGTGACTTAAGAACATTATGGACATCCCTACCATCAATATTAACCTTAGTACGATTTAAGGATCATACACACTTGTTTAGAATAACTTTATAAAGAAAGAACAACATGGACAACCTTAGTTTCTAGGAGTAGATCCGTTATGAATTAGCGTACCGTTTATGTTCATGTCACTTTAGATCATGCCAAAATAAAGAAGTAAGTGCCTTAACATACCTTAAACCCGTTGAGTCCTTAATCACTTCTAAGCAACTCTTCAAACAAGTCAACTGAATCTATCATAGTATAAGGAGATTCAAAATCAGTGCTGAGCAAAGGCTAAGTCTATAACTTAAGCTAGTAGCTCGTTTATGTAAATTTTGGCAGCATCTGCCTTGTAACAAGGGCATCCTCCAATACCATATACAAACAACAATGACCAGAGCAATCCATCAATACATAATTATCAATATCAAGACACCATATAACAACAACAAGTCACAACTACATTACGACGAGCGGCAAGCTCCGATTGGAATCCGTATACCCCTTATCAATCCTTATAGACTTCTTACTTCAACATAAAAGTGTCATTAACTTGATAATAAAGTCATTAATCAATGATTCCAGCCTTATACCATATATTTATAACAACAAAAATAATCCACAACTTCAACTATCCCCAACTAGCAACTATATTCACTAGTTCATGTCTAGCCCATCCATTTAACTTAATCAATATCAAGATAACCTTAGGCACAAGCAAGAACACAATATACATACCTCCTACAGTAACTTCAAGTCAAAATCCAAGTTATATTCATTTTACAACAACCTTTAATAGCAATACAACACCATAGAAGTGACTTAAGCTAGTCCAAGTATTATCTTGTAGTTTATCATCCTAACAACTTAACCAAAATACAAGCAAGCTTAAGCACAATTAGTAGGATATTATACTCACCTTAGAAAGAAGCAACAACATGGAATTTCATCCAAATACAGCCCATAACAATCCTCAATGACAACACAACCTCAAAGAGGTGTTGTTCTTTACTAGAACTAAGTTTTGATGTTGAAATATGGTGTAATCACTTTGGAATCACTTCAAACCCTTGTGGTATATGTTTAGGATGGTTAGGAGAAGTTTGGAGACGAATATTAGTTGAAAAATGAGCAAAAATAGGCGTCCAAATCGTTTATAAATTGAAGTAGGTCAACCACCGCCTAAGTGGGTCCCATTGGGAGCTGCTTGCGTGGTCTCGCGAAAACACGAATATCTGTCTACTCCGATGTTGTATTGATGAAAGGTTTAATGAGTTAGAAACTAGACTCGTAGATCTTCAATTTGGTAGGTTGAACACCCCATGATTCCAAGTATATTTGGATAAATTTTCAGATACATTTGACCTAAATTCAGTAGAATGTAACTTGTGATGACCTTTGCCAACTCTTGTTCCGCAACTTGCTTGCCTTCAAAATGTAGAAAATGAATATCATACGACTAAAATAACTCATAGAATAACCTCCTTATCATGTTAATAACCCTAGTCTCACCCCAAAGTACATGTTATAACATTCGAAACTTGTCGACTTTCGACGAAACTTATTTTCTTCAATTGGTTTAGCTTCTAAGATTTCCAACCCTCTTGGTACTCGTTATTCATGATCTTAAATTTTTGTAACCTCCAAGGTAACATGATTAACTTACTTTATTTGCTTCAAAATATAATCTCATTTCCGAGCTTACATCAATGACTTACGACGTACTCTCACATATGAAAACTTGGGGTGTAACATCATTCCCCCGTTTGGAACATTCGTCCTCGAATGTTGACTGATGCGCTTATCAGTTTCATAAACTATGTCTCTTACGAATACTTTAATTCTCATCTTTCCATCTAAGCAACTGTTTTGTGAATAAATCCAAACGCTTGGGCATTCCCCCTTTTAGGCCTCTTTGTCACACCATGACATGTGGTTGGAATTCTTCCAACATCGTAACATTTGATACCTTATGTCATGCAGTATGTACGACTGTGTCCTTGTATGAGCGCCTAGCGACTCGTATTCTCTTTTTCCTCCATCTTTTAGCCAATCTCTAAGCCTCACTTTATGAACATATACAGAATTATGACAAGCTGTCCCTCTAGGCATCTATAGGTGTACTGATGTCTTTCACTTGGTACTTTATCAAACTTAAGACTATTTCTATATCTTGTTTCATAGCCTTGTATATCTATCCTTATGGATTTACTACATCTAGGTAGGTTATACTATACCATAAAACTTACTTCGGTTTATTATTACTGAGGTTTGCTACCCAACTCCAGGTTACTCTCTCGCTGCTTATCCTATATGTATAAATCTAAGTCCTTTAGTGCTTCCTCATTATTATTCATCTAAGAATAACAAACAAATCTCATCTCGAACTTTGGAACTTGTACCCATCTATTGTTTATTCACCTTAATGTTGATCTATAATCTATCACTGATAACTTGCAACCTCTTACGTAATACACTGTCACTAGGGCTCACATCTTATCGGGGAACATATGAAGTGATTTTCCTGATCCACCTAGGGATAATACTATACTTCAATAACCGTATTTCATTGCATCCCAACGCAATTCATCTTATGGGGGTATTCTAATCCCGTGCAATTAATGCAATCCCTTTCTCGTTAAATCATTACTCAATCAAAGGCCTAAGAATCATCCTCTTATCTATCACAATTACACCCTTATTCTACCGCCAGGGCAGCATTCCATCTCTTCTAAATGCACCTAGTCTCAGACTCCTCTGTGTTCATTCAGGCTGTACCGAGCTTTTTATTACATATGGAAATCATCAGCTCCCTTGTTTTGATGGGTTTAATCCCAAGAACATACATATTCTCGTCACCTTCTCACTCACCTTTTCATATCCTTACTCCTATCTACCTAAAACCTTGTTGCTCTACAATACTTTACCTTAGGACCTACACCGATCTATTTATACTACTCGCAACTTTCCTTTAACTTGCTAGCACCATAAATTTCCTTTCGTGCCTTCTCAGTTGTCCTTAAATGTAAGCAATTACTTTTGCTGGTCGTTCTATCACTTGTTGCATGAATACTTGGCTTGTCTTTTTGCCCACGAATACTATAATTTCCTGTACCTCATATGATCTCAAACATCACCTTGATGCCTTTTTTTTACCATTCATTAGCCATGATAGGTGCCACTTTCTTATGGAGTGTATACAATATTGTAGTGAGACTGTTGTTACAAGATAATTTACTCTTTAACTCACTATGCTTAGGTGGAAACCTTCTTCCTTATTTCCTCAGCTAGTCTTTCATTGTAGTACTTAGGAAGACCTTCTGGCTCTTGTAAAGTTGCGAGCTTGATATATCGTACACCCGAAGGTAATTTTCGTTATTCTTACTCGCCTATAATAATCCTTAGTTACATAAATTTATGCCTTTGTGCTCATAGGGTTACTTCTAAGCTCAAATTTTTATTGTCTCCTTAGTGACACTCTCTCTTATTTTAATAAACCTTAAAAATGGTACCTTTAATTGCCTCAACTCCTATCTGAATTTTTTTTCAAATGATTGCGATCTCGTATCTGCGAGACTGAATTCACTATGTTGCGGTTCACTACATTTATCTTGCATGATCTATTGATTTATCCGTGACCTCTTGTCTAGCCATAACTGGGCTCTTTCTGACTTGTCTAGCCATAACTGGGCTCTTCCTGAATCAACTACTAATTACTCGTTGGTCCATTCTCATATATATATATATATATATTCTGCATAATCCCTCTTGGGATATATCCTTTGTCTTAACTTATCTCTCACCACTAGCTCCTAATGTATCAAGTGTCCATTCATACTTATTTATCAATAACATCCTGGCCGGAAACTTTTACTGCCTCTCCCCGGTGTCGTGCTTGTATAATGTTCTAGAGTCGCAACATATCTTCAGGAACTGAATAAATGCAACATCATCCCTTTCTCCTTTTTATCACATTCTTTCTTTACCATTCCATAGTTAACTGAACCGCTTAACTCCGACTTAATATCATATCACACCATATTCCCCCCTTCAGGAGAGTACTAAGATTTAGTACTACGACGATCTACCCATAGTTGTTTTACCTCTTCATCTTTGGCATCTTTTCACATTATCAATGAACTTTAATCACCTTATGGTAACCTTCTGTACCAGGGATAACTAAATTTCTTACGCACGAAGGTGACACCTACGGTAACTGGCACACTTAGTCCCTTGAGATTAACTCTGCTCAGAGTGCTTGCTTTAGGTAAGCGACTTCCTAAATAACCTTTAAAGGTTATTCGTCTGTTGTCTATTCTATTATTGTTGGAGCATGATCTTTGAAATTCTCACGATGTCGACCATTATCAAATCCTCCGGTCCCTAATTCATGTTCGGTTTTATCTTGTTCACCAGCCCATACTGATTTTTATTACTCTGGGGTCTAACCTTTCCTCCTGGTAATCACGTTGAAGTCACCATCTCATTTCTCGAAATAAGAATATGACTTTATGGCTTATACTCTTTTATTGCCTTAAGGCTTGTCACCTCTTGTATTTTCCTTCACTTTGACTATAGACTCTGTCATCGTGTCATATTTTGATTTACTGTTATCACCCCTATATCACATCTTACTCATGATGCTTCATTTATTTTCTTCTTATTCTCCGGATAATATTTCTTTTGTCTATCACTTTATTCTGAAAACTTCAACAAAAAGTTCTTTTCCTATAAGCTCCCCTAGCTTCATCTCACTGGCTCTTCGGAATGTCTAACATTCTTTTTTTTTACTCGGGGCTAGAGTCATACTAAGGTAAATATTTGTCCCTTCTAGAATCCCACTGCCTATCTTTTGAAATTTTTGAATATTCCAGTATTTGTATTTGATTGTACTACTCTAGAGTTCACCATCTGGGTGTCTTAGAAGGAGATCTATTACCACATTTGCACCATCTTTCGGAAACATTAGTTAATGATAACAACCTATCCACAATTTTTGGGTTACTCTAACTCCAACTGGATCCTGATATCCCATCTTTCTCTTAAATAATATCTGTTAGCTCCTATAGAACATAACTGAGATGGGTGTGGCCAATTGTACTTACCTCTGTCATTGATGAAGGTACCAAAATGCTTATATTTCTCTGCCAGATTTGAAAATATTGATTATCTTCATTATTTGGGTGCCTCGTACCCCTCTTCACCTTACTTCTTTTACTTGTTAAAACTTGTATCTAGCTTCTGAATTCCTCATAGATTTTCGCCATATTCGTGAATTGATATCCTTGCCTTATGGCTCCTTATTAAGAAGCATACACATCTTAGTACACACATGATCTGTTGAAGACCTCATATTTACTCATCATAAGCATGCTGTGAAATCGAGTTCCTCTGACTCAACTCTTCCACATCCACAATTGTCTCTTACCAATTGTCTTTGTGGATGTAGATATCGTTGTATTACGACTAAAGTCGAATTTAGGAGTTTGAATTCTTCCAACTGAGCTCTACTGCACGATCTAGAGTAAAAAGAAAGAGTGACAGACCTAAATGCCCTGTAGCCTCCTGCTTATAAGTGTGGTGCACAACACACCCATAAATAAGACTCTACTAGACACGACTTGTAGACTCTCTAGGACAGAACTACTCTGATACCACTTCTGTCATGACCCAAACCGAAGGGCCGCGACGGGCACCCGGTGCCTTACTCAACCGAGTACCAACGTAACATAACTTTCTTAACATGTTATCATGAGTAAATGAGCCAGAAAACCCGTCATGAGATAACAAGAATAAAACATAAGGGAATACTCAACATATGAAGACCCAACATGATATACAAACTAATATATGTGACATACGGGCCTATAAGGCCGACATGACCATTAGTAAACTCGAAACATAGGCCTACAAGGCCATACAATTATCCATACACCTGACATCTGTCTACAAACCTCTAAGAGTACATAAAATCATAAAGGTCGGGATAGGGCCCCGCCATACCAATCAATACATATCTAAAGCATACAGACCAAATAGGCAACTCCAGAGCAAGTGGAGTGCACCAACACCTACGCTGAGCTGATAGCCTACTAGGAGGATTGTCAACCTATCAATCGGGACCTGCGGGAATGAAACGCAGCGTCCCTAGGCAAAAGGGACGTCAGTACGAATAAAGTACCGAGTATGTTAGGCAGGAAAGCAAAAACAAGAACAGTAATGTAAAGAGAAAGATAGAGGAGATACAACCTGTAACATCTGAGTGCCTCTAGGGGATATGATATGAAATGCATAATACATATATATGCATAAACTTTTTAAAACATTCGCCTCTGTGGGCATCATCATCATCATATCGTACCCGGCCTCAAAGAGGACTCGGTAAAAGCGTACCCGACAATCATAAAGTTCGGTAGAATCGTACCCAGCCACGTGGAGCTCGGTAAACCAACTGATCAGTGGTTGCATAATAGGTGCCATACCCGGCCAACTATAGCGCGGCTCGGTAGAGTAAAATAGATACATATATATAATGCATGCTCAACTCATGGAATCACATTCTAAACCTTTTGGAGTGACTTAAGAACATTATGGACATCCCTACCATCAATATGAACCTTAGTAGGATTTAAGGATCATACACACTTGTTTAGAATAATTTTATAAGGAAAGAACAACATGGACAACCTTAGTTTATAGGAGTAGATCCGTTATGAATTAGCGTACCGTTTATGTTCATGTCACTTTAGATCATGCCAAAAGAAAGAAGTAAGTGGCTTAACATACCTTAAACCCGTTGAGTCCTTAATCACTTCCAAGCAACTCTTCAAACAAGTCAACTGAATCTATCATAGTATAAGGAGATTCAAAATCAGTGCTGAGCAAAGGCTAAGTCTATAACTTAAGCTAGTAGCTCGTTTACGTAAATTTTGGCAGCATCTCCCTTGTAACAAGGGCCTCCTCCAATACCATATACAAACAACAATGACCAGAACAATCCATAAATACATAATTATCAATATCAAGACACCATATAACAACAACAAGTCACACTTACATTACGACGAGCGGCAAGCTCCAATTGGAATCCGTATACCCCTTATCAATCCTTACAGACTTCTTACTTCAACATAAAAGTATCATTAAATTGATAATGGAGTCATTAATCAATGATTCCAGCCTTATACCATATATTTATAACAACGAAAATAATCCACAACTTCAACTATCCCCAACTAGCAACTTTATTCACTAGTTCATGTCTAGCCCATCCATTTAACTTGATCAATATCAAGATAACCTTAGGCACAAGCAATAACACAATATACATACCTCCTACAGTAACTTCAAGTCAAAATCCAAGTTATATTCATTTTACAACAACCCTTAATAGCAATACAACACCATAGAAGTGACTTAAGCTAGTCCAAGTATTATCTTGTAGTTTATCATCCTAACAACTTAACCAACATACAGGCAAGCTTAAGCACAATTAATAGGCTGTTATAATCACCTTAGACAGCAGCAACAACTTTGAATTTCATCCAAATACAGCCCACAACAATCCTCAATGACAACACAACCTCAAAGAGGTGTTGTTCTTTACTAGAACTAAGTTTTGATGTTGAAATATGATGTAATCACTTTGGAATCACTTCAAACCCTTGTGGTATATGTTTATGAGGGTTAGGAGAAGTTTGGAGACGAATATTAGTTGAAAAATGAGCAAAAATAGGCGTCCAAATCGTTTATAAATTGAAGTAGGTCAACCACCGCCTAAGTGGGTCCCAATGGTAGCTGCTTGCGCGGTCTCGCGAAAATACAAATATCTCTCTAATCTGATATCGTATTGACGAACGGTTTAATGCGTTAGAAACTAGACTCGTAGATCTTCAATTTGGTAGGTAGAACACCCCATGATTACAAGTATATTTGGATAAATTCTCAGATACATTTGACCTAAATTTCAGAAAATTTATGAATGTAACTTGTGATGACCTTTGCCAACTCTTGTTCCACAACTTGCTTGCCTTCAAAATGTTGAAAATGAATATCATACGACTAAAATAAATCATAGAATAACCTCCTTATCATGTTAATAACTCTAGTATCACCCCAAAGTACATGTTATAACATTCGAAACTTGTCGACTTTCGACGAAACTTATTTTCTTCAATTGGTTTAGCTTCTAAGATTTCCAACCCTCTTGGTACTCGTTATTCATGATCTTAAATATTTATAACCTCCAAGGTAACATGATTAACTTACTTTATTTGCTTCCAAATATAATCTCATTTTCGAGCTTACATCAATGACTTACGACGTACTCTCACATATGAAAACTTGGGGTGTAACAGATTTTACATTACAACTTAATAACCAAGGACACTAACTCTAGTACCTAGACTTACAATTAACCCAATTGTACCGACCCCGTTTCAAACTAAATCAATATAAAAACTTCAAAATTTTGTGCCAACCTATGATTACACTTCTTAAAAGAAAATAGGCTACGATTCAAGAACAACGGACTCAACCTAATAAGTAAAGAACCCGACAGTTTCGTCTTCTGGAACAGGTCCTTTTGTTAAGCAGCTAGCATATCCTTTGAGAGCATCTTCTTGCCGTAATTGCTATTGCCAAGAGTAAAATGCTTTATTTGTATGAATGGCATTAGTTGTAGACGGAAACAATAGGTCTCTTTATATACGTATGAGGGTGGCCGAAATACTTCTCCAAAATTAGAATATTTCGGTTAAGGAAAATCCTCTTCTAATTAATTGATTTGTTTCCTTAATTTTTTATAGCTTCTTAATATTTTTCGTCCGTGCAAGTAATTCCTTATTTATTGAATTTTTTTAGTACATGAACTCCTCTATCTTTCCTTGTTGCCCACGAACTGACTTTTTTTTTGGAGTCCAACTTACACACATATTCTATCTTCACGGTTTTGATCAGGATTCAATGTCATCAAGCTATGAACCTGGTTCTTTTGTCAGCTTCATATCATATCTGTTCATCAGTTTAGTAACATAATATCCTATCCACAAAATGTTTTTGGTTTCTCATCCGGTGTCTGGTATCCGCATTGGAGCCCGACTATATCCGGATTCGCAGCGCGTAGGACCCCATTCGGGGGAGAGCACTCCCTACCACGGACTTTTTAATACTCAGGACTCGAACCCGAGATTTCTAGTTAAGGGAAGAGCACTCCCATCCACTGCACCACATCCTTTAGTGGTTATCCACAAAACTTAGTGTTTACACTAAAAAACGGAAAACAATTGAATTTATATATGGTTTTAAGGATATGCGGATTACTTCAATACAAATGATTAATAGCGTTAGATTAAGCAAATGAAAAACATAATAAATAGCCAAACCAGTGATAAGAGTGATCCCGAGCTCGGTTGATGGCTCAATGAGGAACCTACCCTCGATTCCAAGCTTGCACTTATGAAGAACTTAAGAACAAAAATAAAAATTTTGAATGACAAAGAGAATTGAAATAAATTGTCTTGGTATGCATGTTACAATCTGTTCGTTGAATAATAATCTTCTCCCTTTATATTGTAGGGAAATTTTATCCTAAGTACAATTCTAAGAAAGGTATAAATCTTCTATTTTGCTAATCACTAATTTTCTGCCGATACTGACCGAGATTCATGCCGTGATATCCGGTTGGAAACGGATATCACGACCCTCCGTTAGTCATATGCAGTCGTGTGATGATATTCTCTGAAGTCTTGAGACTCAAACCTGACCCGGAGGACGCAGTTCTGATGCCTCCGAGGGCAGGTGCTTTGCTCGAACCTCCATACTAGGGGTTCCTCGCCTAGATTCTGATTCCTTATGATCATGTCTTTCCTTCGTTTGCCTTATCGGGAAACCGAGGTATTCAACGGGCTAAATTTTACCTGTATATAGATAGTCCCCTCGTTTCTTAGAGAGTAGATTTATCAAAACGATGAGAAACGACAGATTCTTTTCGGTTCCTTCTTCAATAAATCGTAATAGAAATGACAAAGAAACAGAAACGTCTTGTTAGCCATCGGCGGGTCACCCATGAATGCGAAGCGACACGAAATCTCTATAAAAGCTTCCATCCTTTGTTCATTTTTCACGTTTTGACCAAGCTTCTACCTTCGAGTTTTCAAGCTATTACTACCCCTCTTCAAACTCTCATATCTTTACGCTAGTTCTTCAAAATTTCTTAGTAATTTCTAGGTTTCTGCCCAGATTTTCTTTAAATGTTTACACTTTGTTCTTCATCTTCAAAACTCGTTTTTCCAAACTTTTAAATTCTTTCCTCAAATTTTCAAACACTCCCCGAATGACAATGGCCAAAACATCGAAAATCGTCCCCTAACAAGTTGTCTCTTCCTCTTCTCAACCGGCCGCTGGTACTGAAACAGTTGCCCCTGAAGTTTGTTGCTAATGATCCGGCCGTTGAGCCTCCTTTGACAACGTTCATTCCCGAGGGTTGCTAAATTGCAGATGACTTTAAAGTCGAGAAGCCTTCACACAAACAAGATCGGGGTAAAGGAGTCTCCATATACATATGCTCCGTGACCGAAGATGTTCTGCCCATAATTCGAAAGGACTACAATTGGGAGGATAAGGACATACTAGTCCATTTCCCCAAGGACGCTGTTATTACTAACGTGGAGGGGTACTTAAGCGTTTACACTTACCCCTTCACATTGGGCCCGATGGACCCGGTTGTTCTGAATTTTTGCAAGAGGTACGAGGTGTGCCTCGGGCAACTTCATCCATCGTTGTGGAGGATCATGACCCTTCTCTACTACTTCGTGAACAAGACCAAATTTTGTTAGTTCACGATCGACCACCTACATTGATTATACAATCTCCGAACGTTCCAAGAGGACTGATCAAGCTTACTTGCTGGGCCAGCAAGGCCCCCTTCTCGAGCATTGATGAAGACCGAGACCGGGGTTGGCAAGGATACTTTATTCGAGTGAAGATCAAAGATTTGATCCCCCAGGAATACATGCAATTCCTCGAGAAGTGGAATGCGTCTCGTAAGTGCAATCCCTCTTTAAATGCCAAAATTCTTTTTCTTTAATTTCTCTCTTCTCATTTATACATGTGATTGTGCAGCTGTCGGCCGAGTTCGAAATGTAGTTCCCCGACTAAAGAAGTGGATCGAGGGCATCTGTATGTCACAACCCAAATCGGAGGGCCGCAATGGGCACCCGATGCCTTACCCAACCAAGTACCAATGTAATATATCTTTCTTATCATACCATCATGGGTAAATGGGCCGGAAGGGTTGTCATGATATAACTAGAATAAAACATAAGGGAATACTTGACATAAGACAACCCAACATGTAATACAAACTTATACATGTGACATACAGTCCTATAAGACCAAAATAAACACTCGTACATTGAACATAGGTGTACAAGGCCATACAATCTTTTGTATACATGACATTTGTCTACAAGCCTGCAAGAGTACATACACATCATAAAGGTCGGGACAGGGCCCCACCATACCAATCAATACATGTCCAAATCATACTGACCAAATAGGAAACTTCGGAGCAAGTGAAGTGTACCAACACCTTCCATTGAGCTGGTAGCCTACTAGGAGGAATGTCAACCTATCTATCGGGATCTACGGGCATGAAACGCAGTGTCCCCAGGCAAAAGGGACATCAGTACAAGTAAAGTACCGAGTATGTAAGGCAGAAAAGCATAAACAAAAATAGTAATGTAAATGAGAGATAAAAGAGATACAACCTGTAACATCTAAGTGCCTCTAGGGGATACTGACATAAAATGCATAATACATATATATACATAAACTTTTAAAAACATACGCCTCTATGGGCATCATTATCATCATATCATACACGGCCTCAAAGAGGACTTGGTAAAAATGTACCCGGCTATCATAAGGCTTGGTAGAATCATACCCGGCCACATAGAGCTTGATTAACCTAACTGATTAGTGGTTGCCCAATATGTGTCGTACTCGGCCGACTATAGCACGGCTTGGTAGAGTAAAATAGATACTATATATAATGCATGCTAGACTCATGGAATCACATTCTAAACCTTTAGGAGTGACTTAAGGTTATTGCACCTTCGATTAACATTATGGAAATCCATACCCTCAATGTGAACCTCAGTAGGATTCAAGGATCATACACACTTGCTTAGAATAACTTTATAAGGAATGAACAACATGGACAACCTTAGTTCCTAGGAGTAGATCCGTTATCAATTAGCATATCGTTTATATTCATTCCACTTTAGATCATGCCAAAAGAAAGAAGAAAGTGGCTTAACATACCTTAAACCTATTGAGTCCTTAATATCTTCTAAGCAACTCTTCAAACAAGTCAACTCAATCTATCATAGTATAAGGAGATTCAAAATCAGTGCTAAGCAAAGGCTAAGTCTTTAACTTAAGCTAGTAGCTTATTTACGTAAATTCGGGCAGCATATCCCCCGTAACAAGGGCCTTATCCAATACCATATACTAATAACAACAACCAAATAAATCCATCAACATATAAAAATCAATAACAAGACACCATATAACAACAACAAGTCACAACTACTTCACGACAAGCGGCAAGCTCCGATTGGAATCCATATAACCCATATCACCCCTTATAAACTTCTTACCTTAACTTAAAAGTACCATTAACATGATAATTAAGTCATTCATCAATGATTCCATCCTTATACCATATATTTATAACAAAGGAAACAATCCTCAACTCCAACTATCTTCAATTAGTAACTTTATTCACGAGTTCATGTCTACTCCATCCATTTAACTTAATCAACATCAGTATAACCTTAAGAACATGCAAGAATAAAATAAACATACCTCCTACAGTAACTTCAAGTTGAAATACAGGTTATATTCACCTTACAACAACCCTCAATGGCAATACAACACCATAGAAGTGACTTAAGCTAATCCAACTATTATCTTGTAATTTATCATCCTAACAACTTAACCAACATACAAGAAAGCTTAAGCACAATTAGTAGGTTGTTATAATCACCTTAGCCAGTAGCAATTTAGGAAAACACAAGCCACAACAATCATCAATGACAACACAACCTCAAAGAGGTGTTGTTCTTTACTAGAACTAAGTTTTGATGTTGAAATATGGTGTAATCACTTTGGAATCACTTCAAACCCTTGTGGTATCTGTTTAGAACGGTTAATAGAAGTTTGGAGATGAAGTTGAGTTGAAAATGAATTACAATAGGCATCCAAATTGTTTATAAAGTGAAGTAGGTCGACCACTGCCTAAGTGGGTCCCATTGGGAGCTGGTTGCGCGATCTCGCAAAAATGCAAATATCTCTCTACTCTGAGGTTATATTGATGAACGGTTTAATAAATTAGAAACTAGACTCGCAGATCTTCAATATGGTAGGTAGATCACCCCATAATTCCAAGTATATTTGGATAAACACTCGGCTACATTTGACCTAAAGTTCACCAAATTTATGAATGTAACTTGTGATGACTTTTGCCAACTCTTGTTCCACAATTTGATTGCCTTCAACACGTAGAAAATGACTATCATACAACTAAAATAACTCATAGCATAACCTCCTTATCATTTTAAGAACCCTAGTATCACCCCAAAGTACATGTTATAACATTCCAAACTTGTCGACTTTCGACGAAACTTATTTTCTTCAATTGGTTTAGCTTCCAAACTTTCCAGCCCTCTTTGTACTCGTTATTCATGATCTTAAATATTTTTAACCTCCAAGGTAACATGATTAACTTACTTTATTTACTTCCAAATATAATCTCATTTCCGAGCTTACATCAATGGCTTACGACGTACTCTCACGTATGAAAATGTGGGGTGTAACTCTGTACTTAGATGTCATACTTTGGTGGCACATGGCACGGATTCGCAAAGGTCCGATGGGAGGCCCGTTCTCATCGTAAGGTCTCTCCCAGAATATGTAACATTAGGCTTTTTAATTTGCATCATACTCATTCTCATTTCCTCTCTTTTCTTTTTGCAGGTTTGCCTAAGACCACTGAACTTAGGCCTTTAGAAGGAGACGAGGACGCATCTTTGTCTGTTGATCCCTCCGCTTTGGGGAAGCTCGGTGTTATAGTGGGGGAAAAGAAGAAGAAAAGTAAGGCTTCAGGCTCCCCGAGCTGCGCAATAAGCCCAAAAAGATATTGGCTCATAAGCCAAAGAGAGGCTCTAGTTCCCGAGCACCAGAGTCGGATTCACTTCTTTGGCTCAGGGATGAGCCCAAAGAAGATGATATTTTTGTGGCCAATGGGCCAATCTCTCCCAAAGGGTAGGCAACAGCTGAGGGGGAGATGTTGGAGGCCGATCTCCCTCAGGTTCGGGAGATCGATGTGGAGACGGGGGATGAGACCCCCAGGGACGCTGGCTCCGCTCTAGAGAATGTGTCCAGTATAATAGATATTACAAGGTCGCCCTCTTACACTAAGAACATGCTCGATGAGGCCTGATAGGGAAGGAGAGGTCCAATGAGGGGCTCATGGTGCGTACAATCCTCTTCATTCCTTTTTTTACGGTGACGACTCGTCCATTTTGGATGATATTTCTGGGTTGGGCGACCTAGAAGTGCTGAGGAAGTATCCATCTTTGGAAGATGGCGGGCTGAGTTTGATCCCAAAGTTGATCAGTCAGTTTCCCGCCCCGAGTGGAGATCCCGATCGTTAGAAATCGATAGTTTTTACTGTCCTAGAGGATGCCCGAGTTCTTTTTTCTTCTTTGGGAGTAGAAAGCTACCTCTGATGCCTGGTGACCGAGGAGTACTAGGCAAAATGAATGCGGTAAATGTACCATGCCTTTTCAATGAAGCTCAACACGCGCTGAACTGGGAAAAACATCGTTTCCTTCCATCTATCTATTGTTATCTGTGTTTGATGTTTCTCACATTTATTGCCTTTTTGCAGGCCTCGGTGCTATACCACGAGAGTTTCCTTCGGTACCAAATTAAGGTCAATCAACTAGAACTCGAGATCTGGGAGCTTGTCTAAAAAATGGATATGTACAAGCTTCTTAACGAGCAGCAAGAGGGGGTCGCCAAGAACCTCTAGGCGGAGCTGGATGTAGCTCAGAAAGAGGCATCAGCCTTAAGGCAGGAGCATGCCGACATGGTTGGAAAGGTAAAAGTTCTTGAAGTTAGACACGAGGGTCTAGTAGCAGAGGCTAACAACAATACTTCACAGGTCTAGCAGAAGATCGACCAGATCTACCAACTCTACAAAGAGATGGACAACATCCAAATAATGGTCGATGGGTGGAAAAACAAAATGGACCTGCTGGCCTCGGAGAAGGAGATTGCCCAGGCCAAGCTGTCTTTTGGTGGAATTTCAGCTTCGGGTGGAGAAGGAGAAGGCCGATACATAGGGTAAGAAAAATGAGGACCTCCAAGCGCGACTGGGCTCGGCCATCGCTGAACGGGATGCCCCCCGCAAGGAGCTCAAAATAATGAGGTCCAGGTTGGAAGCAACCTTGGCTGATGCTGACGAGATGGTGGCCCAATACAAGGCCGATGTTGAAGCAGGCAAGGCGTGCCTGAAGACTACTTTTGAGTGTGTGAGGCGACTATCCTGAAGAGAGACCCTTGAAGAAATACATGCCCGAGGCTTCGACCTAACTACTAAGATCGAAGAGGCAAAAAGAATAAGGTCGTGTCCAAGAGGCAAGATGAACCCCGAGGTAAAGAGATCTCCGAGGGCTCTGAAGAATCTGAAGGCCCCGACAGTTATGGTGATGAGTCGGGCTTTGGTGAAGACCAGACATAGATGCCTTAGGATTTTTTTGTTTTTGTATCTTGTACATATATTTGTTGAGGACGTTTTGGGCCTTTGTAAAGATATTCTGGAATATATAAAAAATTTCCCTTTTCGCAATTTTCATGTCTATTATCTTAGCCTTTTTTCACAATTGCAAGCATTTCTAATGCCTTAGCACAAAATCAAACGTAGTAATAAGTCGTTTTTCGGAGGTCCGAACAAAACCTGTCCTTGATGCAATTTTTGTTCAAAACTTGTGGAAGCTCAGAGTGAACGGAAACTTTCCCAACATGCTTGCTTAAATGTTGTTAGATTATATCTTTGTCGAGGGTAACCTTTGAACATGTTTAAAATTTTGTTGAAGGCCTTATGTTTTGATTACGGGCTTCTAACATCTCTGAATCATTTTTAGGGTGGCCGTAGCCTTTAAAGTTTAGGCACTGCCTAATAGGCTTTGTGCCTCCGGGTTTCAACAACCCCAGCCGCCCCAGCTTGTCTCGAACGATAGTTCCCTAATTGGGGTAGCCCTTTAGGCTCAGATATGGGTGGCCCTTGGGCTCGATAGTCCCCGGGTAGTAATAGACCTTAGGGTCAATAATTTTAAGAAGCAAAAAATGTGTATTAGCAAGGTAGAAACTTTCTTTCATTTCTATGTGTAACATACAAGGTTGTAAGCGTGTAAAAGCTCATTCTATGGCTGACATGACCTACGCGGGCATGGTTCACTTGACTCTGTGGCCCTTACAATACATCCTAACCACCGAGTGGAGATTGTTCAAGAAAAGAGTTTCCTCCTTTGCTAAAAATCTTGACCCGAGGGTGATGGCCCCCAATTTTTGAGGTCGATCTTTGAGAGGACTCAGATACTGTTGATGCGACCATTGACTCCAATTTAAAACCGATCTTCTACTCTAAGTTAGCATGATTTAATATTACCTCGTTAAAAATCTTTCCAGAAAATCCATTTGGGACAAAACCAGTTTAAGGGAAAAAGAGTGCAACGCGTGCTTTCAGACCTAACATCTACATTCTCCTTTGGTTGTTTCTTGCAAGAGTTAGTCCAATTCGTAATATATAATAAAAGGGAATAAGGTCGTACCTTAGCAGTAGTACAATTTTAAGTGGGTCACGTTCTAGTCATTCAGTAGTTGTGCATCGTTCCCTGCTTCGAGTTTGTATAAACCTTTACCAGTAATCCCTATGTCTCGATATGGGCCTTCCCAATTTGGTCCCAGCTTCCCTTCATTCGTGTTCAGGGTGTTCAGTGTTACTTTTCTTAACACCAAGTCCTCGATATTGAAGTGTTAGAGGTTGGATCTTCGATTGTAATATCTTTCTATCTGTTGTTTTTGGGAGGCCAACCGGACTAGGGCGGCCTCACGCCTCTCATCTAATAGTTCCAAGCTCGTGCCTTATGGCCTCACCATTTGATTCTTTGGTCACATATCGGAACCTGAGACTCGATTCTCCCACCTCGACCGGTATTAGTTCTTCGGAACCATAGAACAACGAAAAGGGAGTGTTCCCGATACTAGATTTTGAGGTCGTACATTATGCCCACAAGACTTCGGGAAAAATTTCCTTCCATTTTCCTTTGGCATTGGTCAACCTTTTCTTAACGTTTTAGAGTATGGTCTTGTTTATAGACTCCTCCTTTCCGTTCCCACGAGGATGATAGGGTATTGACAAGATCTTTTTGATCTTATGGTGCTCGAAAAATTTGCTTTCCTTACTACCGATGAACTGCTTCCCGTTATCACACGCGATGTCGGCTGGTATCCCGAACCGACATATTATGTGGTCCCAAATAAAATTGATAACTTCTTTTTCTCGGACTTTCTCGAATGCTTGAGCTTCAGCCCATTTAGAAAAATAGTTAGTCATAAATAGTATAAATTTACCCTTACCAGGTGCCCATGGCAGGAGACAGACCATGTCCATTCCCTATTTCATGAATGGCCAAGGTGACAAGACCGAGTGTAGTAGCTCTCCAGGCTGATGGATCATCGGTACATGCCTCTTATATTCATCACATCTTCGTACAAAGTCCCCTTGCATCTTTCTCCATGTTGGTCCAGTAATAGCCAGCCCTAATTATTTTTCGAACCAAAGGCTCTGCCCCCGAATGGTTTCCGCAGGTGCCCTCGTAAACTTCTCTCAAGACATATTCGGTGTCTCCCATTCCCAAGCATACATCGACTGGGCCGTCGAATGTTCTTCTGTACAAAGTGCCTTTTGACAAGCCAAACCTGGCGACCTTCGTGTGCAGAGCCCTTGATTCCTTAGAATCCAAGGGAAACTTCTCGGTCTTCAAGTAGTTTATATACTTATTTCTCTAGTCCCAAGTCAAACTAGTTGAGTTTATTTCAGCATGGCCTTCCTCCGCTACTGATTTCATGAGCTTAACAACCATTCCCGAGCTGAATTCTTCATCATCAACCGATGACCCCATGTTAGCCAGAGCATCAGCCTCGCTATTTTGATCTCGCGGTACGTGTTGTAGGGTCCATTCCTGGAATCGATGCAGTGTTACCTATAATTGGTCCAAGTACATTCGCATGCGTTCCTCTTTTACTTTGCATGTCCTATTGACTTGATTTATCACAAGGAGGGAGTCACACTTAACTTCAACCACCTCGGCCCTAGGCTTTTAGACAGTTCAAGACCTGCAATCATGGCCTCATACTCGGCCTCATTGTTAGTCAATTTATAGTTCTAATGGATTGCCTAACTACGTTACCCGTAGGCGGCTTCAACACGATGCCAAGCTCGGACCCCTTTGCCTTTGAAGCACCGTCTGTAAAAATAGTCCAGATTCCCGAGGAAGTCCCCGAGGTTAACAACAATTCTTTTTCCAATTCAGGTACCAAGGTCGGCATGAAGTCGGCATAAAGTCTGCCAAAATTGGAGATTTGATGGTAGTCTGGGATTGATATTCGATATTGTACCCACTCGGGTTTGTTCATTATGTTCCTTAGCGGGTAAGAAGTTACAATGCATATGGGATGACATTGAAAGTATGGCTTCAATTTTCTGGAGGCACTTAGCAAAGCTAGCGCTAAATTTTCTAGGTAAGAGTACCTTGTTTCGGCCTCGCCTAGAATTCTATTAACATAATAGATAGGAAATTGCGTACCTTACTCTTCCAGGACTAAGACTCCACTTACCGCTATCACGTATACCGCTAAGTAAAGGTACAACTGCTTGTCTATCTTCGGAGTATGGAGCAAGGGTGGAATCGAAAGGTACCGCTTGAGTTCTTCCAAATCCTGTTGGCACTCCGGAGTCCATGAAAAGTTATTCTTTTTCTTCAATAACAACCGATAGCTTTTATTGGAGGACCTCGATATGAATTGGCCGGGTGGTTATGCACCCGGTTAGCCTCTGAACGACCTTGACACTATCCACTACAATGATATCTTCTATAGCTTTGATTTTGTCGGGATTGATCTCGATCCCCCGGTTGGGCACCATGAATTCGAGGAACTTTCTGAACCCGACCCTGAATGCGCTTTTCTCCGGATTCAGTTTCATATTTTATTTCTTCTGTATGTTAAATGTTTTCTATAAATGTTTTAAAAGGTCCTCAGCTCGCAGGCACTTAACTAACATGTCGTAAATGTAAACCTTTATTGATTTTCCTATTTGTTCTACGAACATTCAGTTTACTAGGCGTTGATAAGTGGAACTGACATTTTTTAGTCCGAACAACATTACATTATAATAATATGTGCCGAATTTAGTGATAAAGGAAGTTTTTTCTTGATTTCGTTGGTCCATCCGGATTTGGTTGTACACGAGTAAGCATCGATAATGTTGAGTATCTCATGACCGACCATCGCATTGATCGTGCGATCAATGTTAGGCAAAGGAAAAGAATCCTTAGGGCACTCCATGTTCAAGTCTTTGTAATCTACACACATTCTTAATTTATTTCCCTTTTTATGCATTACTACTACATTAGCCAACTAATCTTGGTACTTAACTTCCCGAATGGAACCTATTTTAAGGTTTGGATACCTTGTCTTTGATGAATGTCGCGCCTAATTTTTTCTTCCCTCCCCTTTTTATGGGGAAGAAAGGTCTGGGTTTCGAAATTTATGGGTAACAACTCATTTTCTTTTGGGAATTGGGTATTTGAAGAGTCGCCACCTAACAGATTAAGGTATGTTAGGGCACCTAAAGAGATTAACTCTTGGATTGGTTTGCATTACCAGAGATTTAGGGAAGGGCTCGAAATAACCTCGGGGGAAGATGTTAGGCACCCCTCTCGGTCCACAACTGTGGGTCCCGACCGAACTTATATTTATGAAGCAGTCCTTTAACAAATAAGTAGTTGAAGCAAATAAAGCATGTTGGACATTATATGACTCAAATAATAATACACAAAATTTGAACAAGTTGTGTGCATAATAAAGAAAGTAAAGTTCTAAGCAAAGGAAATTTGGGAAAGAGGGTTCCTAGGTTGGTTAGCCTATAGGATCACCCCACACAATGTCCGTTAAACACTCCTTAATGAGGGGCTACACATGATATTAGCGCGTAGTCATCATATCCCATAGCTACCCTTCCCACCCCTTAGCGGTTATTAAAGCGAGTGTTGGTTAGTGATCTCTATCGCGTGCTGTTACCCGTCCCTTGTTAATAGTCCTGGAGGAAATTAGGACTTCTACTTATAGGCAGTTCTAGACAGACCCCTAAGGTTTAAAGGAGAAAATACTACGGCGACAAGAAAGAACACATAGGACTCTTAGCGAATAAAAGCAGAAAGGAGCAAATAAGAGGCTTAGTTTTACCTCCACAGATAAAGCATGTAATAGCACGACTCAAACACAAATAAGGGTAATATTATTAAACAGGATCCTACGGCATAACGTCTAAGTGAATATCAAAACATAGAAGATAGGCAGTTTATTTTATAAACTCAAGTGTAATGGCCCTATTAGTTTGCCTACTGATTTTAAGCCTGTTAAATCTGAACAACTTTAAGCAGCAAAAAGAGTTTCAGAGTTGCAGAATTGAAAATCGCCGTATAGGCTTGCCTAAATGCAGAACAGTGATATCCTAACAGCATGATAACTATGTTGATATAGTAAAGCAGTGAACAATTTTTAAAACGGACTCTTGAGCTCCTATAGGCATGCTGTCTAGCGACAATGAAGGCAGTATTTGGAAGAATTCATTTATGGAAAACAAACCATTGGTTAGGCAAGTTTCGAAGTAAACTAACATGAACTGAACTGACTTATTGATTTTTATTCTAGTGGCAGAATTTCTGATTTTTTTAATTCCTACAGGCATAGTATCTAATTGTTAAGAACTGATGTTAAAAACTTATAGGTATGATATCTAATCAAAACAAATATAAATACCTGTTGTAATAGAAACTGAACCTAATCACATTCTATAAGTATGGTATCTACTTATGAAGTTGATTTTTAAACTTATAGGCATGATTTATATTATTGGAACCACTTAAACCCTATAGGCCTGATTTCTAGCATGGTAAGGCAAATACAACAAGTATAAAATCCTATAGGCATGGTTTCTATCCATATTACCCCACAGATTTGTAACTACCCATCCCTTTTCACTAATCATCCCAATATTCGTTTACAAATAATTATTACAAACCAGATGAGTGAATTACATAAATAGATAAAAGAAAAAGAAGAAGTTACACTATAGGGAGCCTGAAGCAGGCCCAAATGATTTTCCCAGGCCTCCAGTAGCCCCAAATGCCAAATTCCATAAACAATATCATTGTCTAGGTGCACCAGAGTTCCCTAAGGATCTCAAGGATCCAGGGCAGTGCTCACACCTAGACTTTATAACTAGAACTGAGTAAGTGCAATGTGGAAGAGCCAACTCCAGTGCATCAAAGTTCAGAGGGATCTCACAGCGATCCCGAGGCAGTCACACACTGGAGGGGCAAAACTTAAGGACCTAGGAGTAGAGTGGGGTACTTAACATAGTTTTAAAAAGGTTTTGACAAGAAAAAAGTACTGGATTGATTGAATAAGTAAAGAAGTTTTCTGAAAATAAGGATTGATCAGTAGTAAAATAGTTTGAAAACAATGTAAACATTTTTACAAAAAATCAGCAAGCAAATAGGTTGGTTGCAGGACAAACAAGTCCAGCATCACTTAACAACATAATTCACACAGGGGTAGTGGGAATTGGGGACATACAGAAAACATCAATGTCATAGTGAAGAACATAACAAAAAGAGCACATAAGCTTTTCTAAAGTTTTATAAGATTAAGGAATTAGTCATACAACTTGGAAGTAGAGACATAGAGCATGAATCACAGAACAACCATGTGGAAACATACTATACTAGATAAATTAAGCATAGAAATAGAGTTACTTAGAGATATTAGATAACTTAGCAAAACAGATTAAACCAAAGTCTAAGTAAACAGATTGATCAAAACATCTTGACATACATATGACAACTCAGGTTGAGGCATGCTAGATAAAGCAACAAACAGGTCCTTAGACATGCTAATTACAAGTTAAACATGACAGAATTCATACATGCTAGTGACTAAGCAGTGTAGTTTAGGCATTCTAGGTGAAACAATGATTTAGACATGCTAGTTACACATTGAACAGCCAAATAGTAAGCAGGAACAAGACTGGAAATCAATGAACTAAAGCAAGAACAGAACGGATAGGGTTTTGGACTTGAAATTGAATTAGGAAATACCAGTTAAGGAGAGCAAACACAGAGTATAGAGCAAGTGTAGTGCAATTACTAGCCTTGGCTTACAGCCGGCTAGTCCAGTAAAGAAGCAAGTAACAAGAAAGAGCAGACAACTTTTAAGTGTAAGAGAGGGTTATTGAACTAGTGTTCGTGTGAGGTGAGAACAGAGGAGAATATATATAGTAGTTGAGAGCAGAGTAAAATAAGGTAAAGGAAATCAGTCTTCAACAATTAAGGAAGCCACAGAATTAGTCAGGCACAAAATCAGCAACTCTTCCCTTAATTAAGGGGTAATTAAACAACGATAAAGAGCAGGACATATTTAAGGAAAGAAAATCAAGTAAGACTTAGGTATAGAGTAGACAATTAGTGGTAAATACACAAGGGTTCAATTAAGGAAACAGTTAGTGAAGAATTAGTAACTAACACGGTTAATCAAATAAGGTAAGAAAACTAAATAAGGTTGCAAAATATGGAAAAAATCGAGAAACAACATATAGGTATTGCCATAGCAAATTAGTGAATCAAGGACTCGAAATAACACTGATTTGAGGAAAATAACATAGGTTTCCATGAATAAGGAAATAAGCCAAGTTTAAATAGAAAGAATCGAAGGTTTAAAGGAAAGTTTTCAAATCAAACCAAGAAACAGGGAATTCAGAATCAGTCGAAGAGAGAGTCGTGAACAGAGTTAGCATTTAGCATATAAATAAAGTAAGACATGAATAATCAAAAGTCGACACACAACTCTAGCAAGCATGAAAGTTAAACAATACTGATTCAATGAGAATGAGGCAAGTCTTGAACGGTCAAGATGGACACAAGCATATAGAATTAGTGTAAATTTAGGCTAAGAAACTCAGTAGAAATATATCAAGGAAATATAGTCATGAGAAATCACAGAAACTCAAAAACGAGAACCGGTCAGTCATGCTGATACATAGAACTAAATGAAGAACCCTAAAAAATTAGGGCTTTCAACATAGATGAGTTAAAGATGTAGGAAACTCATAGAATCAGTCAAAATATACAATAAATAGAAGTTTAAACACAAAGAATCAGTTAAACAAGGTTTTGAAAGAAGTTCTGAAAACCCTAGTTTTAGAAGAAGATGAAAAACACTTGAAATCACATGATTCTTGTAAAGAACCTCGAGGATAGTGTAAAACATTCAAGAAACAAACTCAAATCATCCTAGATCTGGGAGGTATAGAAAAGAAATTAGGGTTTCAAAAGAACCCATATAGAGATGAAGAAACCCATCTAGAATCCCAAGGATCGTAGCAAATATAGAATGATTTCACTTGAAATCACACTGGAATAGCCAAGAACAGGCAGAAGATGAACCCTAGATGCAAGTCGGCATGGCCCTGGGCCCTTGAAGACCTTAGAGAAGGCAAGCACAGCATGAGAGAAGCCATTGGAGGCTTAAGAGACGATGAGAGGTCACTGGAGATGGCCGGAGATGGGAGGTCGGTGGTTGAATATTAGGGTTAGGTTGAGACTGTTTTGAAGGAAAAGAGGATTTTAGGGTGGCGGATGTGGACAAATAGTTAGGGTTGGGGGTCGTTTGGAATAAAAAAAGGAAAGAACAAATATGGGCCGTTGATCTTTTAGATCAACGGCCATGATCTGATGGATTTTGGGTTGGGTAGGTGTATTTAGGGCCTGGGTTGGGTAATTTAATCAGATATTGGGCTGGAGTATTGCGTTGAATTACGGCGAAAATTGAAATACAATTTGGCTCAGTTTTAAATAGCCAATTTAACCCTATATAATTTATAATAAATAATAGAAATTTCTAAAAAATAATTTTGTTACTAAAATGATTTAAAATAGATATTTAACATTTTAAAAATATTGAAGATCATTTTTATGTATATAAATGTAATTATACATTAATAGGGCGAACATTACAAATATATGCAAATTAGTTTTACAAACGCAAATCCAATTATAAAAAATGCACTAAAAATACTTAAGCACTATTTTGGCATAAATATAGGATTTAGATGGCTTAATTACCACAATAATAATTTGAAGGATAATTATTGAAAATTTTATAAGTAAAAGGGGAAGAAATAAATCAATTTAAAGCATATAAAAATGTAGGAAAATTATAAAAACCTTGTGCATGCTTTTATATGCATATATATGCTATTTTAAAAAGTATATATGTCTATAAATATATATAGGGAAAATTTGGGTATCAACAACTGTCCCTCTTTACTCGGGAAGGATGAAAGAGTTTTCGGGTAAAGAAATGATGGTTAATTTTGACCAGCGGGATGCTTTGGAATCATTGCAAGAATGGACATGAGGTGTCGAAGAAGCTATAGTGAGAGGTTAAGGTTCGGGACAATTGAAGGAACTGGAGCGAGATCGCTCCTGCTAGGATAACAGTTGCTTACTAGTTACCTGTTGATAAAAGATGCTACAAACATGTATTTGCAAAAATTTAAACATGATGTAGATTCCCTTTGGACCATGAAGGTTGTCTTCAGATGGTTAAAGATGACGTCTTGGGCCTTGAATTGTTTAGTGAGGGATTCTCATGCCATGAAATAATGTTCTCGGGTCATGAAAATGGTGCCTCCGAACCATGACGCCCTTGAATAATGATATGCAAATTTGAGAGAGATCCTCAGGCCATGACATAATGTCTTCCGGCTATGAGGATGATGCCTTTAGACTATGACACCTTTGGATAGATTGGTGATATTTCAGCCTATGATATGCAGTAATGACAAGACAAGGCTTAGTCTTGTGAACTGAAGGGCAGAGCTTAGCTCCATTGAAAAGCAAATAGATAGTCCTAGAAATAAAGCAATATTTGTCCCGAAAGGGACAATGCTTAGTCCCATGCAGATGGGGAGGAAAGGATTAGCCTCATGCAAATATGGAGGTAATGATTAGCCTCGTGCATGTGTGGAGGAAAGGATTAGCCTCATGCGGGTGTGGAAGCAAGGATTAGCCTCATGCAGGTGTGAAGGTAAGGATTAGCCTTATGCAGGTAGGGAGGCAAGGATTAGCCTCATGCAAATATGGAGGCAAGTATTAGCCCTATGCAAGTAGCGATGCAGGGATTAGCCTCATGCAGGTGTGGATGTAAGGATTAGCCTCATGCAGGTATGGAGGCAAGAATTAGCCTCATACAAATTGGGAGGCAGGGATTAACGTCATGCATGTATGGAGGCAAGGATTAACCTCATGCAAATAGGGAGGCAAGGATTAGCCTCATGCGAGTAGGGAGGCAGGGATTAGCCTCATGCGAGTAGGGAGGCAAGGATTAGCCTCATGCAAGTAGGGAGGCAAGGATTAGCCTCATGCAAGTATGGAGGCAAGGATTAGCCTCATGCAAGTATGGAGATAGGGATTAGCCTCATGCAGATATGGAGGCAGGGATTAGCCTCATTCAAATAGGGAGGCAAGGATTAGCCTCATGCAAATGGGGAGGCAAGGATTAGCCTCATGCAGAAAGCAAGTAGTAAGTAAAAGCAGCATATGTCTTAGCTGGAGATGTATATTTGGTGTCTAATGGCCTGATTGATAGTGATCTTGCTGCATGCATATATTTGTGGATGTTATCGTCATGTCAGATGTGCCTGCGTTCAAAGAAAAATTGTATGTTTTGTGAGGGGGAGGTTGGTTCGTGCTTCATCGGCCAGCCTTCGCTTTGCTCCGTTCTGACAGCCTTTCGAGTTCCCCTGGGTGACACCTGACTGTTACGAAAATAGAATTTTCGAAAAATATGCACTTATTGATAAAAAATAGAGTTATTTAGAAATATGTTGATACATTAGGTAATTTTTGATGAACCAGTGACTAACATATCTCAAAGGCATCACAACTCTCTTATGTTGGAATTTTGAGGGCCCTCATCAAAATTCTACCCCAGTTGGGTAGATGATCTTTGACTGTTGCGGATAATAGGCCTTGCTGAATCTTTTTCAGAATTTTGAGAATCCTTCTCAAAATTCTGCCCTAGTTTCTGAACTAACTTTCTGGCATGCGATGGCATTGGCTGGACTTGCTCCAGAATTTTGAGGTCCTCCTCAAAATTCTGCCCCAATTTCTGAACTTGGGGGAAACAAAAATTTTACTATGATATGACCGAATGCATAAGGTTTCCTACGTATCCCCTCTTAAATGGGAATCAGGTCAAGCATAGTTCAATTACATCAAATGATGAAATGCAAAATAATCTAGGCATAGTATCTCTTGACTGCGTCTGAATTGATTGGTTTTGGCCAGATTTCTCCAACCATTTCTGCGAGTATGAGTGCTCCTCCTATCAGTACCCTGTGAACCATGTACAGACATTGCTAGTTGGGAGAAAATTTCCCTTTGGCTTCATCTTGATGTGGGAAGATTTTCTTCAATACTAGCTGCCCTGGTGTGAACTGTAGCGGTTTGACCCTTTTGTTGAAAGCCCTGTTTATTCTGCTCTAGTAAAGTTGGCTGTGACATACCACGTTCATCCTCTTTCCATCTATGAGGGCCACTTGTTCATAACGGCTTTTTATCCACTCTGCATTGTTGATTTAACCTTTCTGTATGATTTTTAAAGAAGGAATCTTCACCTAGGCTGGGATGACAGCCTCGGTACCATAAACTAACATGTAGGGAGTTGCCCCGGTCAATGTGTGAACTGTAGTGCGGTATCCCAATAAAGCAAAAGGTAACTTCTCATGCCATTGTTTGTAGTTCTTTACCATTTTCCTCAATATCTTCTTGATGTTTTTGTTGGCGTCTTCTACGGCTCCGTTCATCTGAAGTCTGTAGGTTGTGGAATTCTTGTGCTTTATTTTGAAAGTTTCACACATGGCCTTCATCAAATCACTATTGAGATTGGCAGCGTTATCAGTAATAATGGACTCGGGAACCCTGAATCAATCCTTGACAAAATTTGCGATGACTTTCTTGGTTACAACTTTGTAAGATGCAGCTTCTACCCATTTCGTGAAGTAATCAATGGCTACCAGAATAAACCTATGTCTGTTTGAAGCAGTGGGCTCAATCGGACCAATAACATCCATCCCCCAAGCGGCGAATATCCAAGGTGAGCTCGTTGCATTGAGCTCGTTTGGCGGCACTTTTATCATATTGGCATGCACCTGGCATTGAAAGCATTTGCTGACATATTGGATGCAATCTGTTTCCATGGTCATCCAAAAGTAACTGGCCCTAAGTATCTTCTTAGCCTAGATGAAACCATTCATGTGCAGG
Organism: Nicotiana tabacum; assembly: GCF_000715075.1. Classification (NCBI taxonomy): domain Eukaryota; kingdom Viridiplantae; phylum Streptophyta; class Magnoliopsida; order Solanales; family Solanaceae; genus Nicotiana; species Nicotiana tabacum. The sequence continues at coordinate 108,834,641 of NC_134087.1, read as the reverse complement.
CCACAGGTCCCGGCATGTACATCCTCAAAAAGCTTAGAAGCTTCCTTTGCGTCGACATATCTTAGTAAACCCAAATCAAGAGTTCTTCTGTATAAGTTCCCTCCGCTGTGGAAGAAGTGATTGGACAATCTCCGGAGTGTGCATTTCTGAATGTGATTTGCATGCTCCGGGTATTCTCCATTCGATAAGTACTCCTTGATGTCATGGAACCAAGGCTTTCCATTTGTTTCTTCTTCAACATGAGCACAATATGCCGACTGATTATGGATCTTTACCAGAATGGGATCAATATAATTCTTATCTAGATGTTGTATCATAGATGAAAAAGTGGCCATGCGTCGGCAAACTCATTCTGAATTCTGGGCACATGTCGCAATTCTATCTTCATGAACCTCTTTCTTAATTCCTGCACATGGTGTAGATACGACAATATCTTGGAATTCTTGGTGGCCCATTCTCCTTGTACCTGGTGTACAAGCAAATCTGAATCAACGATCACTGGCAGCTCCTAAATGTTCATGTCGACTGCCATATTGAGTCCTAGTATGCAAGCTTCGTATTCCGCCATGTTGTTGGTGTAGGGAAACTTGAGTTTAGCAGATACCAGATAATGTTGACCTGTTTCTGATACTAAAACTGCTCGAATGCCTACTCCTTTGAAATTTGCAGCTCCATCGAAGAACATCCTCTAACCGGCATATGCTTCAGTAATGTCTTCCCTACAAACGACACTTCTTCATCAGAAAAAATATATTTTCAAAGGCTCGCATGCTCCTCCCACCGGATTTTAAGCAAGGTGTACTGCCAATACTCGTCCCTTGACCACCTTTTGAGTTACGTAGACAATATCGAACTCACTTAGTAGTATCTGCCACTTAGCCAACTTCCCGCTCAGCATGAGTTTCTGGAATATATACTTCAGAGGGTCCATTATTGATATGAGATATGTAGTGTAGGCGCAGAAGTAGTGCCTTAATTTTTGAGCTATCCAGGTCAAAGCATAGCAAGTGCATTCAAGCAGAGAATACCATGCTTCATAAGGTGTGAATTTCTTACTCAAGTAATATATGGCTTGTTCCTTTCTTCCTGTCTCGTCATGTTGTCCCAAATCACATCCGAAGGCTCCATCTAATAGAGATAGATAGAGTAGAAAAGGCCATCCCGGCTCTGGCGGGGCCAACACTGGTGGTGTGGATAGGTAATCCTTGATCTTGTCAAAGGCTTTCTGACAATCCTCGGTCTAGCTTGTTTCGACATCTTTTCTTAGCATCTTGAAGATGGGTTCACATATGACTGTGGATTGTACTATGAAGTGACTGATGTAGTTGAGACATTCTAGGAAGCTCATCACGTCCTTTTTGCTCTTAGGCGGTGGTAACTCCTGAATAGCCTTGACTTTAGATGGATCCAGCTCGATCCTTCGATGATTGACAATGAATCCCAATAACTTTCCTGCGGGAACCCCGAATGCACACTTTGTGGGGTTCAGTTTCAAGTTGTAACTCCTCAGTCTATCAAAAAACTTCCTCAAGTCTGCTATGTGATTTGCGGCCCTCTTGGATTTGATAATGACATTTTCCACATACACCTCTATTTCTTTGTGTATCATATCATGGAAGATGGTTGTCATGACTCTCATGTAAGTGGCCCCAGCATTCTTCAGACCGAATGGCATCATCTTTTAATAGTATACACCCCATGGTGTGATGAAAGCTGTCTTCTCTGCATCTTCTTCATCCATCCAAATCTGGTGATAACCCGCGAAGCAATCTACAAAGGATTGGAGTTCATGCTTGGTGCAATTATCGATTAGGATGTGTATATTTGGCAGTGGGAAGTCGTCCTTGGGACTTGCTCTGCTTAAATCTTGATAGTCAACACATACTCGGACCTTCCCATCCTTCTTTGGAACTGGCACAATGTTAGCTAACCAAGTTGGGTATTCAACCACCCTGAGAACTTGGCTTTGATCTGTTTGGTAATTTCTTCCTTGATTTTCAGGCTCATGTTTGCTTTGAACTTTCTGAGTTTCTGCTTGACTGGTTGACACATGGGATTGATAGGTAGCTTGTGAGCCACTATGTATGTCCTCAAACCGGCCATGTAATCGTATGACCATGCAAAAATGGCCTCATACTCTTTTAGGAACCGAATGTACTCTTCCTTCTATGTCGGCGACAAGTAAATGCTGATGCGAGTCTCTTTGATGGTCTCGACGTCTCCCAAATTTACTGCATTGATCTTGTCCAGATTGGACTTAGGCTTATTCTCAAAATTTTCAACCTCCCTGATAATTTCCTCGGGTATCTAATCTTCTTCATCTGAATCACTATTCTCATGTTACGTTGCCTCATTACATGTCACTGTCACGAGTTCATAAGGAAATAACGTTGTAGAAAGAAAAGTGTAAAAATAGTAATGAATAATAAAGAGCAAATGCATTTGATTAAGACTGAAAAACCATCCAAACAAGTACGACTCAGTGAATCGGGCATTTGTTTTGAAACAAGTAAATCTTAAAACAAAATTACTGGAAATCTTAAATGCCTAGAATGATTATAGAAGTAAAATCTGCCAAGCTACCTAGGGGATTGGCGGGCTCGGGATGGTGTGGCGGTCCAGTTTTTGAGAACAACTCCCTTCTTCATGGTCTGAATAGTGAGGCCTTCTTCTTCCTCCTCAATTATGGCACTGCAGTCCATCTCCTTATACTCCAAGAACAAATTCTTCAACCCGGCTAGTGCTTCCTTCGGATACCACTTAAGTCGTCCATTTTTGCTTTTCCTCTGCCTTTTGTATTGCTTAGAGGAGGAGGAGGTGGAGGGCCTCTAGATCTGGTGTGATTTGCTGAGAGGCCAGTATGAGTGAACCAACCTAAGGGGATGGGAATAATAAAAATAAGCAAAAACAAAAAGTAACAAGTCAGTGAGGGTCTTGAAATGTTTGTCATATTTAAACACATATTGTGGAAATGTAAATTCGTGACCTACTTTGGAAACCTCGTTGTGCCCGAGGTAGGCCTAGCGACAAATAAATTTGGAGAACTTTAAATGCCAATAAATGCTTCATTTCATAATATAAAAATACATGAATCCAAAAATGACACTAAGATAATAAAAAATAAGTCACTATTGGCACTTGGCCTTATTACATTTAGGAAAGCAAGTAAACCTAATCTAGTTGGTCTCGGAAGGACCTTCCTCAGGTTGAATTCTCTTGTCGATCAAATCCTCCAGTTCACATATGTTCATCAGCAAGAATGTCTTTGCCAAATGTCCTTCTTCGTTTCCCTCAGCGTTCTGGCAGTCGATGACTCTCTTTCTCACTTTTCCTTCCAATTCCATCAGACTGTATTCTAGCTATTCCAACTTTTTGCTAGATTTGACAGCCCTCCCTTTTCATTCATTGACTTGGTCACTCGATGGAATACTCCTCCACCAGTCTAGCAAGAGTGTGGGCATGCTAACCATACCGAAACTGGGGACCTCATGCCTCATTTTCTGCAAAACAAAAGGGTTAGGCCTTACCCCTACTAGACTCGACTATTTATACATTTACGATCAACATATCGGTATTTAATTTCCCAAATTAATGCACAGAACGTGGTTGTGTGTGTTGGGATTATGGAAACCCCGATGGACTTTCGATAATGCTTATCTTAAAGGATTATTATGTGGACAACATAACTGATCCGACTAGGTTTGACCATGATACACAATTTCGATCAGAGTAAGGCTACTATGGAGTTTTACACTGGTACCCTCAGGCGGACAACTTGAGGGGAAAGACATGGAACCGTCAAGTGCACTGCTGATCGACTGGTTTTACCGCAAATACGCCTTTTTGAATTTAAGGATAATAAATAGGAAGAGCACAACGACTCATTTAAGCGTTGCTATAGGATTTGATACGCACGAGTGGAATATGATGTGGAGCATGATATATGCAGTAATTAATAGCATGTAAGAAAAATAAATACAATATTTAAATAATTTGATTACAGTTACGGAAAAAGAAAACAAAGAGAAAAGTCAATTTCATGAATAAATGCTTAAAGTAGGCAGTTAAGTTCAAATAGGGGAAAGGGTACAGGATAAAACATGCTTGGACCGATTCACAAAAGACAAGTTCGTTATGGTAAGAGCCTAAAGGTATCCCCAGTGGAGTCACCATGCTGTCGCGCCCCCTTTTTTCTTCCCTCCCCTTTTGACGGGGAAGAAAGGTCCACGTTTCGACATTTATGGGTAATAAATCATTTCCTTTTGGGAATTGAGTATTCGAAGAGTCGCCACCTAACAGATTAAGGTGCGTTAGGCCACCTAGAGCGATTAACTCTTGGATTGGTTTGTATTACTAGAGATTTAGGGTAAGGGCTCAAAATAACCTTGGGGGGAAGGTGTTAGGCACCCCTCTCGGTCCACAACTATGGGTCTGGCCGAACTTATATTTATGAATCATTCCTTTAACAAATAAGTAGTTGAAACAAATAATTGCAAATAAAGCATGTTGGACATTGTATGACACAAATAATAAGACACAAAATTTGAACAAGTTGTGTGCAGAAAAAAGAAAGTAAAGTTTCAAGCAAAGGGAATTTGGGAAAGAGGGGTCCTAAGTTGGTTAGCCTACAGGATCACCCTACACAATGTCCGGTAAACACTCCTCAATGAGGGGCTACACGTGACATTAGCGCGTAGTCATAATATCCCATATTTACCCTTTCCACCCCTTAGCGGTTATTAAAGCGAGTGTTAGTTAGCAATCTCTATTGTGTGCTGTTACCCATCCCTTCTTAATGGTCTTGCATAAAATTAGGACCTCTACCTACAGGCAGTTCTAGATAGACCCCTAAGGTTTAAAAGAAAAATACTAAGGCGACAAGCAACAACACATAAGTCTCTTAGCGAATAAAAGCAGAAAGGAGCAAATAAGAGGCTCAATTTTACCTCCACAAATAAAGCATGTAACAGCACGACTCAAACACAAATAAGGGTAATATTATTAAACAGGATCCTAAGGCATGATGTCTAAGTGAATATCATAGAAGATAGGCAGTTTATTTTATAAACTCAAGTGTAATGGCCCTATCAGTTGGCCTACTGATTTTAAGCCTATTAAATCTGAACAGCTTTAAGCAGCAAAAAGAGTTTCAGAGTTGCAAAATTTAAAATCGTCGTATAGGCTTGCCTAAATGCAGAACAGTGATGTCCTAAGAGCATGATAACTACGTTGATATATTAAAGCAGTGAACAATTTTTAAAAAGGACTCTTGAGTTCCTATAGGCATGCTGTCTTGCGACAGTGAAGGCAGTATTTGGAAGAATTCATTTAAGAAAAACAAACCATTGATTAGGCAAGTTTCAAAGTAAACTAACATGAATTGAACTGACTCATTGATTTTTATTTTATAGAAAGAATTTCTGATTTTTTAATTCCTATAGGCATAGTATCTAATAATGAAAACAAATGTAAATACCTGTTGTAACAGAAACTGAACCTGATCACATTCTATATGTATGGTATCTACTTATGAAGTTGATTTTTTAAACCTATAGGCATGATTTCTATTATTGGAACCACTTAAACCCTATAGGCATGAATTCTAGCATGGTAAGGCAGACACAACAAATATAAAATCCTATAGGCATGGTTTCTACCCTTATTACCCCACAGATATGTAACTATCCACCCCTTTTCACTAATCACCCCAATATTCATTTACAAATAATTATTACAAACCAGATGAATGAATTACACAAATTGATAAAAGAAAAAGAAGAAGTTACACTATAGGGAGCCTGAAGTAGGCCCAAATGATTTTCCCAGGCCTCCAATAGCCTCAAATACCAAATTCCATAAACAATATCTTTGTCTAGGTGCGTCAGAGTTCCCTAAGGATCTCAAGGATCCCGGGCAATGCTCACACCTAGACTTTATAACCAGAACTAAGTAAGGGTAGTATGGAAAAGCCAGCTCCAGTGCATCAAAGTTCAGAGGGATCTCACATGGATCCCGAGGCAGTCACACACTGGAGGGGCAGAACTTAAGGACCTAGGAGTAGAGTGAGGTGCTTAACATAGTTTTGAAAAGGTTTTGACAAGAAAATAATACTGAATTGATTGAATAAGTAAAGAAGTTTTCTGAAAATAAGGATTGATCAGTAGTAAAACAGTTTGAAAACAATGTAAACATTTTTACAAAAAATCAGCAAGCAAACAGGCTAGCTCTAGGACAACCAGGTCTAGCATCACTTAACAACAAAATTCACACAGGGGTAGTGGGAATTAGGGACATACAGAATACATCAATGTCATAGTGAATCATATAACAATAGGAGCACAAAAGCTTTTCTAGAGTTTTATAGGATTAAGGAATTAGTCATACAACTTGGAAGTAGAGACATAGAGCATGAATCATAGAACAACCATGTGGAAACACACTACACTGGACAAATTAAGCATAGAAACAGAGTTACTTTGAGATATTAGACAACTTAGCAAAACAAATTAAACCAAAGTCTAAGTAAACAGATTGATCAAAACATGCTGACATACATAGGACAACTCAGGTTGAGGCATGCTAGATAAAGCAATAGGCAGGTACTTAGACATAATAATTACAAGTTAAACAGGATAGAATTCATACATGCTAGTGATTAGGCAGTGTAGTTTAGGCATGCTAGGTGAAACAATAATTTAGACATGCTAGTTACACATTGAACAGCCAAATTGTAAGAAGGAACAAGACTGGAAATCAATGAACTAAAGCAAGAACAGAACACATAGGGTTTTGGACATGAAATTGAATTAGGACATACCAGTTAAGGAAAGAAAACACAGAGTATAGAGCAAGTGTAGTGCAATAACTAGCTTTGTCTTACAACCGGCTAGTTCAGTAAAGTCGCAAGTAACAAGAAAGAGCAGAGAGCTTTTAAGTATAAGAGAGAGTTATTGAACTAGTGTTTGTGTGGAGGTAAGAATAGAGAAGATTATATATGTAGTAGTTGAGAGTAGAGTAAAATAAGGTAAAGGAAATCAGTCTTCAACAATTAAGGAAGCCACAGAATCAGTCAGGCACAAAATCAGCAAGTCTTCCCCTTAATTAAGGGGTAATTAACCAACGGTAAAGAGCAGGACATATTTAAGGAAATAAAATCAAGTAAGACTTAGGTATAGAGTAGACAATTAGGGGTAAATACACAAGGGTTCAATTAAGGAAACAGTTAGTGAAGAATCAGTAAATAACACGGTTAATCAAATAAAGTAAGAAAACTAAATAAGATTGAAAAATATGGAAATAATCGAGAATCGGCGTATAGGTATTACCATAGCAAATCAGTGAATTAAGGACTCGAAATAACACTAATTTAAGGAAAACAACATAAGTTTCCATGAATAAGGAAATAAGCCAAGTTTAAACAAAAAGAATCGAATGTTTAAAGGAAAGTTTTGAAATCAAACCAAGAACACAGGAAATTCAGAATCAGTCGAAGAGAGAGTCGTGAACAGAGTTAGCGTTTAGCATATAAATAAAGTAAGACATGGATAGTCAAGAGTCGACATACAGCTCTAGCAAGCATGAAAGTTAAACAATACTGATTCAATGAGAAAGAGGCAAATCTTGAACGGTCAAGATGGACACAAGCATATAGAATTGGTGTAAATTTAGGCTAAGAAACGCAGTAGAAACATATCAAGGCAAGATAGTCACGAGAAATCACAGAAACTCAAAAAACGAGAACCAGACAGTCATGCTGATAAACATAACTAAATGAAGAACCCTAAAATATTAGGACTTTCAACATAGTCGAGTTAAAGATGTAGGAGACTCATAGAATCAGTCAAAATATGCAAGAAATAGAAGTTTAAACATAAAGAATAGTTAAAAATGGTTTTAAAAGAAGTTCCGAAAACCCTAGTTTTAGAAGAAGACAAAAAACACTTGAAATCACATGATTCTTGTATAGAACCTCGAGGATAGTGTAAACCATTCAAGAAACAAACTCAAATCGTCATAGATCTATACAGATCTAGGAGGTATATAAAATAAATTAGGGTTTCGAAAGAACCCATATAGAGATAAAGAAACCTGTCTAGAATCCCAAGGATCGTAGCAAATATAGAATGATTTCGCTTGAAATCACATTGGAATAGCCAAGAACAGGCAGGAGATGAACCTTAGATGCAAGTCGGCATGGCCCTGGGCCCTTAAAGACCTTAGAGAAGGCAAGCATGGCATGAGAGAAGCCATTGGAGACTTAAGAGACGATGAGAGGTCACCGGAGATGGCCAGAGATGGGAGGTCAGCGGTTGAAGATTAGGGTTAGGTTGAGAGTGTTTTGAGGGCAGAGAGGATTTTAAGGCGGCGGATGTGGAGAAATGGTTAGGGTTGGGGGTCGTTTGGAATAAAAAATAGCCATGATCTGATGGTTTTGGGTCGGGTAGGTGTATTTAGGTCCTGGGTCGGGTAATTTAATCAGAGATTGGGCTGGGGTATTGGGTTGAATTGAGGCTAAAATTGAAATACAATTTGTCTAAGTTTTAAATAGCCAATTTAACCCTGTATAATTTATAATAAATTGTCACGACCCGGATTTTCCACCCTCGGGAGTCGTGATGACACATACTAGTGTGAGCTAGGCAAGCCGACAATTTGAACAAATTATCTTTTTACCAGTTTATATTCCTTAACAATTATAAAGCAATAACTTAAAGACAACAGAAGTTATATCAAGAGGAAGAAAAGCAATAAAATTTCTGAGTATAACCATTACAACTGTTTACACAATACTACCTGGAACTGGAGTCACAGTTTTACAGACGATCTAAGAGTACTACAAATAAGGTTTGAAAGAAATAAATACAACACTGTCTCTGGAAATACTTGAAAGAAATAGGAATAGTAGATAGAAGGAGACGTCAAGGCCTGCGGATGCCTGCAGGACTACCTCGGGTCGCTTGACGAACCAGAAATAGCAATCTCACTACGGTCCGAAGTCTACAACACTGGGTTTTGCACAAAAAGTACAGAGTGTAGTATCAGCACAACCGACCCCATGTGCTGGTAAGTGCCTAGCCTAACCTCGGTGAAGTAGTGACGAGGCTAGGACCAGACTACCAAATAAAACTGTGCAGTTTAACTATATACAACGGAAAAAAAAGAACAGTAATATACAGTCAAGTATGGGAGGGGGTAACATGCTGCGGGGACATTGAATAATAACAGAAGAGTAACAAATAAATATGAGGATCACCACAGTTCAATTAAAATTAGTAAGGGGAGATCATGCTATGGGGTACAACAAGTATCAACAGGAAACCCACAATTAAATGAAGAGAAATCGTAACTCAATTATCAATAAAAATCAGGAAAACAAAGACAAGTGCATGGCATCACCCTTCGTGCTTTAACACTCTCTCACCAAAATAACACACGGCATTACCCTTCGTGCTTTAACACTCTCTAACCAAAACAATACATGGCATTACCTTTCGTGCTTTACACTCTTCCTCACCCAAGCAACAAACACAAGGCAAATAGGGTAAGGGAATTTATAACATCAAAATAAAATCAAGTAACAACATAAAATCAGTAAATAAAATCACTAAAAAACATGCACACCAACCTAAAAACATCATACAGACTCGCTCATGTATTCAAATCACTAAAATAACATCAACAACTATGTATTTAGCATCAAAATCATGAAATCTTCTTAAGAAATTCAAATTTCCAATTTTCTCAAAAACAATCCGATTCACGTTGTTTCAAGTTCGTTTCTTACCAAATTTCATAGAATTATATTAAATCACATATAAGACCTGTATCGGGCGCTGGAACCAAAATACGGGCCGGATACCATCAAATTTTAATCACAATTCATTTCTAAAACTCATAAACAATTTCATAAAATAATTTTCTTTAAAAATTCATTTCTCGGGCTTGGGACCTCGGAATTCGATTTCGGGCAAACGTCCAAGTCCCACATTTTCATATGGACACTCCGGGACCATCAAATTATGGGTCCAGGTTCGTTTTACCCAAAAGGTTGACCGAAGTCAACTTAATTCATTTTAAATACAAAATTCATTATTTTTCACATATTTTCACAAAATGGCTTTCCGGCTATGCGCCCGGACTACGCACATAAATCGAAGTGATGCTAAAAGAGGTTTTTAAAGCCTCGGAACACAGAATTCACTTTTAAAACAAGTGATGAACTTTTGGGTCATCGCATAAATAATAGATGATTTCTAAAAAATAATTTCGTATACTAAAATGATTTAAAATAGATATTTAACATTTGAAAAATATAGAAGATCATTTTTATGTATATAAATGTAATTATACATCAATAGGGTTAGTATTGCAAATATATGCAAATTAGTTTTAAATATGCAAATGCGATTATAAAAAATGCACTAAAAATATTTAAACACTATTTTGGCATAAATATAGGATTTAGATGGCTAAATTACCAAAAAAATAATTTGAAGGATAATTATTGGAAATTTTATAAGTAAAAGGGGAAGAAATAAATCAATTGAAAGCCTTTAAAAATGTAGGAAAATTATAAAAACCATGTGCATGCTTATATATGCATATATATGCTATTTTGGAAAGTATATATGTCTATAAAAATATATAGGAAAAAATTGGGTATCAACAATGAACGCATGCTTGACTTCGGACTTCAGACTCCTTTTCTGTTTAATCGGATGGAACTTCGGGTTTCCAAGCTTAGCTTATGAGTGGTTACCTTTGGTGGGATCCCTGTCATATCTAAATGGGACCAAGTAAAACAATCCACGTTATCTATAAGCAATTCAATGAGTTTTTTCCTGAGCTCGGGAGTCAACCCCGTGCCTAGGTATAACTTCTGATCGGGCAAGTGTTCGATCAATATTACTTTCTCCAACTCCCCGACCGTCGACTTGGTGGCATCGAAATTTTCAGGGTCAATGAACGACCTAGGAACTCCGTAATCATAATCCTCACTTGCCTCTTGCTTTTCCGATTCGGTCGGGGCCTGTGTCGGTGATTTCTATTTAGTTTCTTCCTTCCTAATCGAATCCAGGTTTTTTGATGTCGTGAGTGCGAACATTGGGATCACCCATCGACCACGAACATTTATTTTAGGGTCGGTTGTTCTTCATAAACTATCTTGATCCCTCCCGATGTGGGGAACTTCAATGCCTCGTATAGTGTCAAGGGTATTGCCCTCATATTTTGAATCCATGGCCTTCTGAATAGAGAATTATATCTCATATACCCTTCAATCACATAGAAATTTATTTCCTGGATGGTCCCAGTGGTGTTCATCGGTAGGGTTATCTCCCTTTTAGTAGTTTCGCATGCCATATTGAATCCGTTAAAACCTGGACTACAGGCTCTTTTTGGTCTTGTAGGACCAGCTGTTCCATGACTCTTGATATGATGATATTGGTTGAGCTACCTAGATCAATTAACAAACGCTTAACTCGAGATTTATTCGTGAGTATAGATATTACCAGTGCATCATTATGTGGTTGCATGATGCCTTCAGCGTCTTCGTCGTTGAAATATACGGTCCCCTCCGATATGTAATCTCGAGTCTATTTTTCCTTGTAATGGACACCTTAGTGCGCTTTAGCATCGGAGCCTGGGGGATGTCAACTACACTAGTGATCATGTTAATGACCTGTTGCAGGTTCCTCTTGCTCGGTCTGCTTGTTGGAGTCCCTATTCCTGAAGTGATTTTTGGCTCGATCACTCAGAATTCTTGGAGGTGTCCATTATTTAATAATTGGGATACTTCTTCTCTTAGTTATCGGCAGTCCTTGGTCTTGTGGCTGTGAGTGCCATGATACTAACATCAGGCTGGGGTCCCTCTGGGTAGGATCAGACAGCAATGGCCGAGGCCATTTGGTATCTTTGATGCATTCGATGGCAGATACGATGTTGGCAGCATCGACACTGAAGTTGTATTCCATAATCTCGGTACCTCCTTGGCCCTGAGTGTCCTGTCAAAACCATTTTTCTCATGAGTCTCCGACTATTGTGGCCTCGATCGCTCCTTTTTTCACTCCTCGCAGGGTTACGTCCGGACCCATAACCCCTTCGATCTCCGCTATATGGTTGATACTGATCTCTGTTCGGTCTCATCATTGATGGCTTTTTTAGATCAGTCACTAGTTCTTATGGGGTATATGGATCCGAAAGGGGCCCCGAGCTGATCATCTTTGACTCTTATTTTTTATTGGTACTTGTTATGGACATCTACCTAAGTTATCGTCGGGTATTCAATCAAATTCTGTTTCAACTGATGTGAAGACAAAGAGCTTTTGGGATTGAGTCCTTAGGTGAATGCCTGAACAGCCCAATCGTCCGCGACCGGAGGCACATCTATTTGTTCCATTTGAAACCTCGACACGAATTCCCTGAGCATCTCGTTATCTCTTTGATTTACCTTGAAAAGGTCTGACTTCCTGGTCTCAACCTTGATGGCCACGGTGTGTGCCTTTACAAAGGCATTTGCAAGCATAAGAAATGAATCAATAGAATTGGGAGGTAAGTTGTAGTACCATCATAGCTCCTTTTGACAAGGTTTCTCCGAATTCTTTCAGTAGAACCGACTCGATTTCTTCATTTTCTAAGTTGTTCCCCTTGATGGAACACGTGTAGGAGGTTACATGTTTATTTGTATATATTGTTCCATCATACTTCAGAATTTCGGGCATAGAGAACTTCTTCGAGATTAGGTACGGCATCGCGTTCGGAGGGAAAGGATTTTGGACAAACTTCTTGGAATCCAGACCCTTCAATATCGAGGGTGCTCTTGGGATATTATCAAACCTGTAGTTATAGGTCTCCATTTTTTTTCATTGGTTCAATCTTATTTTCCCCTGATTCCACCCGCTTTATCAGTTCCTCGAGTATATTTATTATTTCGGAGCTGGTCCCAATTTCAACTTCACCTGGCCTTTCCGAGGTTCGTTTGTTTCTTCGGGTGTTCTCCCGAGATGGTTCGGGTCAACCTTGCTGGGCATGAATTTGGTTCTATAACTGGGCTATCGTCACATTTTGAGCTTGTAACATGTGGAAGATCACCCGCCAATTGATCCCATCGCCTTCATCATCGTGCGTTCCCCGGGATACCGACCTGGCTCTTCCATGAACTCTGTTCTCTAGGTCAATAGGCAAGTTAGTGTCAATGGCCACGTGGGAGTTGGCATCGATTGGGTCTATGACCTGGACCTTGTTGGGTTCAGTAGGGGAAACCTCGTTGCTGGGCACTATATTGTTGTTCTCACCATGGTGGCCAGAATCAGCATCAACATTCAAGTGAGCAGATTGAGTTTTACCTAAATTTAAAATCTCATAGAGAAAGCGTAAAGCAAAGTGTATTATGGGAATTTGTATCAAATTTCCACTATTATCCTTATCCCCACAGTAGGCGCCAAACTGCTTACCCTAAAAAAAGGATAACAATTGAATTTATATGTGGTTTTAAGGATATGCGGATTAATTCAATATAAATGATGAATAACATTAGATTAAGCAAATGAAAGACGTAATAAATATCCAAATCAATGATAAGAGTGAACCCAGGCTCGGTTGATGGCTCATTGAGGAACCTGCCCTTGCTTCCAAGCTTGCACTTATGAAGAACTTAGGAACAACAATAAGAACTATGAACAACAAAGAGAATTGAAATAAAATTCCTTGGTATGTGTGTTACAATCTATCCCTTGAATAATAATCTTCCCCCTTTATATAGTAGGAGAATTCTACCCTAAGTATAATTCTAAGAAAATTAAAAAAATTCCGTTTCACTAATCACTGATTTTCTGCCGATACGGGCCGATATTCGCGTCCTGATTCGGTTGGGCACGTTTATCATGGCCCTTCGTTAGTCGTGCGCAGCCGTTTGATGATGTTCTCCGAACTCTTGAGACTCGAACCGAACCCGGAGGATGTAGTTCTGATGCCTCTGAGGATAGGTGCTTTGCTCGAACCTCAATACTAGGATTTCCTCACCCATATTTCGATTCCTTACGATCACATCTCTGCTCCATTTTCCTTACCGGTAAACCGAGGTATTCGATGGGGTAAATTTTACCTGTATACACTTAGTTATTTTAGTATAATTGATCCTAGTCTGTCAATCATCAAAACACATTCATATAATATGCTCAACTCAACAGGTTCATTTGACACCATAGAACAATCAGGAGGTGTTAGCTCGGGAGCCAAACCTAGTTTAAACATAAAGCTACACGAATGAGAAACCAACACGAACCTTTAGAAATTAAGAATTACTACTTGTTTTCGCTTTGGAGGTTTTGCTACGATTTCTCAAGAGATTATAAATTGATGTTTTATACTTCAATACCACACAATAGGGGGGAGGGTGATTTGTGTGTTACCAAATATTGACTTAACTAGATTATAGAAGAACCAGGTTCTTCTATATGTTCCAACTACTACTATTTGCAGAATAATAAGTAAAGAAAAAAAAGAACATAAAGATTTTTACGTGGAAAACACCTAACTCAAAAGTTCAAAAAACCACGACCTACTACTCAGTAAGATCTTTCCAAACTTCCACTAAAATCACTAAGCCAAAAACTGCATTTACAAAAACTCTTTTGTAAACCTAGGATTAACTCTAATCCCGTTGTGGCACACAGCCTCAACTGTTGCGATAACTTCAAGTTAACTCTAACTTGAATATTCTAGGTACCTAATACAAATGTTTCTATAAAAGCTGAAAGGTACAATGTAATATCACCTACTACAATTGAACTAGAATATAATATAGACACTTGGAACTGGTTCTTCTATCTTGTTCAAGTAGCTTCAGGATTGCACGCTTGAATCACATATAAATTTCTTGCAAAATTGCCTTGCTCTTTTGCTTTCAATTTACGTTTAACTTCTGCTTATGTGCATTACCTGTAAAAGAGAACAACACTAATATTTAATGGTTTAGTAATTAGATATTGACTGGGATACAGATGCTACTCTTCTATGGTAGAAGAGTTCTAGTTGATCTCATACTCTAACACTATCCTCTTCCTAAACTGTGTTCTCTTCGTGTAAAGAGTCTTTCTCTCCTTATCCAATATGCAACCTTTTTTATCAGATCAGGAGATATTACTTCTGATAAGTTAGATTTATCTCCTTCACATGCATCTCACATGTTTGGATTGATCATGACTGTGCTTCACAAGTTGAACCTGGTCCATGTTTGAGTTCTTTTGTCAATCTTCAAAACTTCACTTTTACTTGGGCCAACAAATTCCCCCTTTTTGATAATGACAAACTCTGTGCTTTTTACTTACTTGGATCCTATAAGAACTCAGCTTAACCATCAATACAAAGTTTGGAAAAATCACTTATCATCAAGGACCAGGTTAATTAGGTTATAAATATCACTTATTCAGAATATGTAAAACACAGTATCTCTTCCCCCTTTTGGCATCATCGAAAAGTTTCATACAAAGTGTGAGTCCCAGATTTTAATAAGTACCCGTGGCCATTGGGGAAACTGCAAGTGAAATCATTGATTAATCATCCGTAATCAAGCAAACATATTTAAACTATCAAGGAAATATTAACATTTAACAAGAGCAAAAATAGTAGATATCATTGATAGAAGATATGTTGTTATCACAATCCACAACCAGAAAGCAAAAATATTCAAAATATGAGCAAAAATAAAGAAAAATCCCTAATCCGGGTCACTGAAGGTACTAGACAGGTTCAGGAGATAAAGACTAGAATTCCTAAGGCTTGGGGGAGCTAGAGGGTTGGTTTTGGGCTTGTAGAAGATTCAGCATATTGTGAAGAATCACATCATTCTTCTCCTTTTCCTTGGTAAGCTCAGTTCTAAGAGCATCCCTCTCAGATTCAACCTCTGCCTAATAAGCCTTTAGCCTAGCTATCTCAACATTCTTGGCTTCACTTTCCTAAACAAGAGCCCTGACTTTACTGTTGATAGGAGACTTCTTGGATGAACCAGGTTCATTTGGGATGTCATTGACTAAGTAATCACAAGCAAGTAGAGTATTAATACCAAAGTAATTTTTGCTTGTAGCCATTTCCCATTTCTTCAGAGGCACATTGCACCTATCCAGGATTGTAGTCAGAATTAAGCCATAGGGGGTAGCATGAGCCTTGGAGCCATTGATAACCCCGTCCAATACCTTGATGATGAATGCAAGCCAATTAATTTGCCTTCCACTTTCAAGGTACTCTATCAAAACTAAGTCCATATAATTTGCAATATTCCTTCTCTCCTGCCTGAGCAGTAGGCACTCATTGACAAACTCAAAAATGACTTTGTGTCGTGGATTCATTTCACTCTTGTGCACAAACTTGGCCTCA
This sequence comes from Nicotiana tabacum, assembly GCF_000715075.1. Lineage (NCBI taxonomy): Eukaryota > Viridiplantae > Streptophyta > Magnoliopsida > Solanales > Solanaceae > Nicotiana > Nicotiana tabacum. The sequence goes on along the minus strand of NC_134087.1, from coordinate 108,818,270 downwards.
TTCACTTCTGCAACATTACAAAATCTCCTAGTGATTGTAAGGGCAGGTGGAAGGGAATCCAGACTTGGCCATCTCTGTCTGGTGTAATCATCATATCCCTTAGCAGGGATGTCTACAATCTCTCCCATCTTCTCTGCATTAAAAGTCACTTGAACTCCTTTGAATTTGCTTGTAACTCTGCCTTCTTTGACTTCAGCATTTGCCATGAATTCAATGATTTCATTTCTGGCCAATCGCCCATCCATCTGAAGGACCATGTCCTTCCAGCCCTGAGCAGCTAGTGTGTCAACCAAACAAACCATTCCTGGTTCCACCAAATCTTTCAGCAATCTTCCCTTCAAACTTTTTCTTTTGCCAAACATGGACAGCTTGTCTTATTCATCATCAGACTAACTTTCTTCATCACCACTCCATTCCTCATCTTTAGAAACTCTAACTTGTTTGCTTTTTACTGCAGACCTGGTCCTCTTGGCCAATGAAGGTTCAAGAGCCTCAGACACAGAGGAAGACTTCTTGGAATAAGTCTTGGTCTTTTTGGGCTTGGGGGTTTGAACCTCTACTGTTGTAACTTTCTCCTGATGGACCTAGTCCATCTCCTCAACATCAACAGCTTCTAAGGACTCTACAGCCTTACCTTTTCCTTTATCCATCCTTATCTTACTACTTTCAGCCAAAGTCTTTTGTAGATCACTCTTACTCTATTTCACCCTACTTCTTGTGGCTCTTCCCATTGGCAAGGAAGTTTCAGTAGTTGTTGGGGAGGAAGCCTTCCGTTTCTTGGAAGGTTTAGGAGCACTGGGGGCTTTTGGTGTAGGAGTTCTCCTTTTCTTTGGATCGTAACTTGCACCTACCTTTTTCAAAAAGTCTGCTAGGGTCTCTTCAACTGATGAACCAGGTTCATCTCCCTGTGAGCTTAGATTAACTAGCCCCTCAGCAGCCTCCCCTGAACCGCTTCCCCCTGACTTCTTGCCACTTTCTTCAACAGTTTCCTATTCAACCCCACAAATTGCAGGTACAAACAATTCAGTAGAGAGTGAGTAATCAGCCGCTCCTTTCCCTTTTCCCCTCACATCACCACATTCACCCTCTCTCTCCTTTTCTTTTTCAAATTTCTTTTTACCTCCACTCCTTCTTAACTAAGGTAATTCCACATCCCTGATAGGACCAACTAAAACGAACCTATTTTCTAAATTTTCAGTCAAATAAGAACTTACCTTAAAAGGGGATTTTTGAGCCTTCTCAGAGTCAGAAGACCCAGGCCCTTCCCCATCACTAGTAGATTTGTACGACTCAAAATCAGAGTCAGAATCACAATCTTGAGCCTGACATGCCTTTAATTTGTCATTCAATTTCATTAAGAGAACACCAGATGCCACCGTTTTACGACCAAGTATTTTTAATCTCTTTAGCCTGGGTTGGGGAGTTGTGCCAGGTGGAAGAGGGGTAGAAGAATCAGAGGGAGTGGGTTGAGAAGAATCAGAGGGAGGGGTTGTGGAGGAGTTCTAGGGTTGTCTTGTGGGTTTGTCATTATAACTGATTTCTTGAGAGAACTGGTGAGTTAAACCTTTGGAGAAGAAAGCAATTGAGAGTGAACAAGGTTTTTGACGATTTTGAATTATGAGGGTGGCAGAAAGTAATAATGAGTATTTAAAGGGAAAGACTCATTTAATGGATAACGGTAGCTTTATCGGTCAATTAGAGGTCTAGTCAACCTGAAATTGCAGGTTGAATGAACGGTTAGGCTTCTCTAGATTTTAGGCAATTTTTGTGGTTAGAATTCTAATAAGGACAGAACTGGTTCAAAAACAAACGGATAGGTTTTTCTAAGGAGTTGGACAATTGTAGGACTTTGCTCATGATTTAAATATTTATATTTCTAATTGTGCAGAGTATAGAAAACATACCTTGGCATTCAGATAAAACAATACTGATGAACCAGGTTCTTCATTTAGAATTCTCTTGACTATGCCTCAATTTACCACAATAGAAAATTTTTTGTAAGAGATCAGTGAGTCATATTAACACATGTCACAGGAGTATACTATTTACAGTATGAGTCTGAGTAAAAATTAATCTAGATATTTACACAAGTTCAGATTTCCTAGCCAAAAAAATAAAATTTTTTCATTGTGCATTCTAAGTTGTTCCCATTAGGTGATCTTAATCATCTCTAATTCCAACATGTTCCTTTCAAAGTTTTCTCTACTCAGTGCTTTAGTAAAGATGTCAGCAATTTGTTATCAGTAGCATAGAATTATATAGTAATCAATCCTTTCTCATAGATATCTCTTAAGAAGTGATGTCTAACATCTATGTGCTTAGTCCTCTTATAATGAATATTATTCTTTGTCATACTTATAGCACTAGTGTTATCACAGAAGATAGGAATGCGTCCAACATCAATGCCAAAATCTATCAGCTGCTGTTTGATCCACAGTAATTGAGCACAACAAGAGGCAGCAACAACATATTCAGCCTCAGCAGTGGATAAGGTTATTGAATTCTGATTTTTAGTGGCCAATGATACAAGACATGAACCAAGAAAATGAGCCATACTTGAGGTGCTCTTCCTAACTGTCACACCTCCTTTTTGCTACACCCCGCAAAGGGCATAAATATAAGGGAGTTTTTTCCAATTAAAGGACAATCGAAACGAGATTTGTTTATTTTAAGATCAGAGTCTCCACTTGGGATAATTTATGGTATCCCAAGTCACCTATTTAAAATCCCGAATCGAGGAAAATTGACTCTATTTACGGTTTGTGAACACAGAAATCCGGGTAAGAAATTCTATTAAACCGAGAGAAGGTGCTTGGCATTCCCGAGTTCCGTGGTTCTAGCACGGTCGCTTTGATCATACTTGGCTTATTAAATTGTCTAATTACTCGTTTTAGAACCTATGTGCACTTACCTTTTACCGTTTTTAAATTAAGAAAATTATCTTGAAACGGGTCACGCGTACGTGTGCCCATTTGTTTGGCGCGTCACAAATCATATCACACGAACGTGTTCACAATTAATAACTCTTTATTATTGTCAAAAAGTTTGGCTGAAGTTATGCGGACGTATACGCGGTCACGATAGTGTATTAAATGTGCATAGAGCAAACTACCAACATTTGTCATATTTTTTATCTAGGCTATTAACATGATGGCCATGAATAATTAAATTGTAGACGGCACGCTTCGAAACTCTTAAAATTGATTAGTGGCCTATTAGCAACTGTTTCTATTGTTGAAGGAAATTGTTCGAAGTTGCGCGAACGCATACTCCAATTTTATTTTTAGAAACTGTAATCATGTCACGCGAACGTGTCCACAACCATGATAGTATTTTTAAATGGCCCTAAAGATTTCTCTACGAATATTTGTTATTTTACATCTATATTATGAAATTAACACAAGAGTCATTTGTTACTAAGCGTCTAATTATAGCTTGCCTCAAATTAATTACCACAAATAATTGAACTAACACGATTTAAGGCCTAGACGTTCAACTATTAGGGAAGGGGGGAGGGGCGTTAGATGTTCGGAAGCTGGGCCGCCCCTATTAGTTAACATCAACAACAATAAAACTTTTAGACTTAAAATGAGGCCCAGGACAAACGAGAACAATGAGGCCACTCCTCATTTCCAAAGGGGCCTCCAAGACCAGGCCCAAAAGTCAATTGGGCCTACTGGCCCTGGCCAGCACATGACTGACTGGTATGCGTATAAACCAAGGTATAACTGAACAAAAATGCCTCACTTGAATTTTAAAAGACAATGCAATAGAAGATTATAATACAAAACTCTGATTCTGAAAGGAAAAAACTAAGCTAAACATGAAACAAATTTAAACTAGATCTAAAGAAAAATAACGAAGCAAACTTAGACCACTACTATAGGAAAATTCATACTACATTAGCCTTAAAAACCTTATTTAGCACACATTTAAAGTCTACCAAAAATCAAATTGACTGCACTTAAACAGGTCCAAATCCTGACCTTAAAATGAAGGAGTAATGCAAATGACTACATTTGAAGAATTAGACTAAGATGGACGTCAAACTAAAATACCAAGTCGTATGATATTCAGAAATTAAAGGGTGATCCCATTGTTCACAGTTGAAAGGCAGTAAGTGACATGTCCAGCAAAACAGAGTAAACAAGCAGGCTATATTCTTAATTTAAACTCAAATTGAATACAACTCAAAGCTCCAAATTCCATTTTCTGATTTCCCACATCAAGCTTTGCATTCGAATAAATTGCAGAGATGTGTACCTGGGAATGAACAAAGACAAAAATGAAAAATCAACAGGAGCATCAACAAGAATCAGCAATGAGACAGCCAGCAAAACCAGTCCCAACCCTAAAAATGATGTACAACAGCTCAATACAACAAATTCAAACACTCGGCAGCCCAACAAAACTTTAGACCCAACTTTGGTGACCAAGTTCAGTCCCTTTCCCACTTGGACGAGTTAAAACAGTTTCAGGAGTTGAAAAAGGAATCCACAATCACTGAAATTTAATGAAACAGTAAAATTCCTGCCATTTTGCATTTTTTGAGCTCTTCTTCTTTTCAGCTCTTGGGTCTTGCCTTGAAAGGCAAGAAAAACTGCCTTTATAGGCAAGCTCTTAGGGCAGACTTAGTTTTGCACTTTTTCCCCTTTTCAATTTTTATTATAGCTCAGATACCCTTATAAAAAAACAGAAAATCAGAACCAACCCCTTCCCCAGCTTCCTAGAAGCTTCCAAGTATGTTATAGCAAGATTCCCTTAGGTGACTTACCCAATTTACCCCTATTACCCCTATATTTTACCTTGAAACCCGGCCAGACTTGAACATGGGCTTTGAATCCCCAAACGGGCTCAATGCTTAGCCAGACATGGGCTTTGAATCAAGGCCAAACAAAATGCCTTTAATCATGAGATCTTGGACTGACATCAGAGCCCAAAGACGAAACCCAAACAAAGACTAAAAACCAAACAAATGAATTAATTAACAATCACAGACAGGCGGGGAACCTAACTAAACTAACTAATTAAGCTTAGTGACCAAAACAAAGACAAAATGAGAAATTTAAGCATGACACTAATGAAAGTTAACCAGACCATAAACTTCAACAAAAGAAAGCTGAAAAGCCAACAGAACAACTACAAATGCAAAATCAATCTTAAGGGAAACTGGGTCCATAACCTTGTTTAAATTTCAATCAAGGTAAAAACTTAAAGAAAGGGAGAAGAAAATAAGAGGAGCAGAAGGTGAACTCGGATAGAAAAGAAAAAGGGAAGAAAACTTACCCTAGCAAACCCGAAATGGCGTTGAACACCTTGATTTAAACGGAACTGATGTTAATCACTTGTTCTTTGCCAAGAACAAATGAGCAACATCAATTCGTGTTGAATCAGTCTTTAAACTCGAGCAGATCAGAGGCTTAAGGTCATGCATGCCCATCTTTGGCGGGAATTTTAGGGTTCGAACTCAGATTTGTCATTCGGAGAGTTCTAGGGTGATTCGAGGGAATCTAAGTGGGGATTTAGGGTGAGGGAGAGATGGGGGTTCAGGGGTGTGATTTTGGGGTCGAATCAAGGCGGCGCCACCACCGGAGAACACAGGGGCGACGCTAGGGTTTTATTACAAATCATGATTCGAGACGTTCTGGGCTTGTTCGATGGAAAGTGCATGTAGATTTGGACTGAGGGAGTTGAGGAGGGTATTTGGTGTTAATCTGAGGTTAATCCGTGGTGGCGTCGTCTCCGGTGGTGGGGGAATTTAGGGCAGCGTCGTTAGGGTTTGGGAGGGGCGGGTTTGTGAGGGAGATGAGTGAGGGGTGGAGGGGCAGGTTTGGACATTTAAATACTAAGGGACCTGGGCTTCAGAACTGTCCGATCAAGAAACCTCGACGGTCCTGATCTATTGCCCATGAAACGACGTCGTTTCATTTGGGGGGGGGGGAAGCCGCACCGGGTTAGGGTGGTTTGGGCCGGGTATTGGGTCATTCCGTCTGGGCTGGGGCAATTAAATTGGTTTGAGCCCAGATTTGAATTTACTTCCTTTCTTTTTCTTTTTCAATTTCACAATTCTTTTCTTTTTCCAAAATAAAAATAAATCCTAAATTAATTAATAATAATTTTTAAACTAAATTAACCTACCCAATTAGATTAATCACTCATCATGATATTTACAATAATTAATTAAATCCTAAATTTAAAGAAAACTATACAATTCAAAATTAAAAAGTAAAATTCAGAAATGAATTATTTTTTGTGATTTTCATTTTTTATAAACAAACTAATTTGCTAATTAATCTAAAAATATAAAATTAATCCTAAATGCAGATGCAACATATTTTGTATTTTTCATGAATTAAATAAAACAAACATGCACAGACAAATACAAATAATTAACAGAAAATGCCACGAAATCCAACAAAATTGCAAACACTGAAAGAAATTATTTTTTTTTGAATTTGTTGGAGTAATACATATAGGGAAAAAATCACGTGCTCACAGCTGCCCCTCTTTTCCTGGAAACACGAAGAGTTTTCGTGCAAAGATAAGTGAGCGGATACGAGCGATTTTTGCCCGTTTGAATACTCCGTGGGAAGCATTTTTGAAAGATTTGACTGCAACCTGCTTCCGATGTTGCCTACATATCCTTGGCTAAAAGGGAATCAGGTCAGTGTAGTTCAGGAATGTCTGGTAGCTGGGACTACCATGGAGCTGTGATTTCACTGCTGCTGCTGCTGCTGCTCCCTGAACCCCTTATTACACCGTGCCAAAAATAAAAGAAGCTAGACTAGACTATGATTTATACTTTACAAAATCCTATCTTAATCTTTAAACTTGATCTTGTGTTTCTTGTTGCGTTTTTGTCTTGTATTCTCTTGGTAAAATTCATTTGTTGCCGTCTTGAATCGTAAACTGGGATGCTTTCCTTTCTCCGAGCGGATGCCTGACTGCTGAAATTGATATGCAATCCCATGCTATCCAGGCGGGCTCCTGATCGTTGAACTTGAATGTTTTCCCATGCTATCCAGGCGGGCTCCTGACTTCAACTTGAGATATATTCCCTGCTCTCCAGGCGGGCTCCTGACTTCAACATAGACAAACCAAAGAAAATTTTTCTGCCCTAGTTTGGTGGCTAGGCCCATGTGTAAGTGTAGAACGAATCAAATTACCGGATATCAATAAGAATTTCAAAAAACCAAAACTTAAATTGTACTCCCTTGTTCTCCAGGCGGGCTCCTGACTGCTAAACTTGAAAGTATTCCCTGCTTTCCAAGCGGGCTCCTGACTTCGACTCAAAAGTACTCCCTGCTCTCCAAGCGGGTTTCTGACATCAAAAATAGACAAAACAAAGAGTTTGAACGCTAAACTTACAATGTACTCCCTTGTTCTCCAGGCAGGCTCCTGACTGTTGCGCTTGAAAGTATTCCCTGCTTTCCAGGCGGGCTCCTGATTGCTGACTCAAAAGTATTCCCTGCTTTCCAGGCGGGCTCCTGATTGCTGACTCAAAAGTATTCCCTGCTTTCTAGGCGGTCTCTTGACTGCTAATTTGAAAGTACTCCCTGCTCTCCAGGCGGGCTCCTGACTTTAACAAAGAATTCGACAGCCAAAATTTAAATTGTACTCCCTTGTTTTTCAGGCGGGCTCCTGATTGCTACACTTGAAAGTATTTCCTGCTCTCCAGGCGGGCTCCTAACTTTAACATTTGAAAGTATTCCCTACTTTCCAGGTGGGCTCTTGACTTTAACTTTGAAATATATTCCCTGCTTTCCAGGCGGGCTCTTGACTTCAACATTTTTGAAAGTATTCCCTACTCTCCAGGCTGGCTCCTGACTTCAAAATAGACAAAACAAAGAAAATTTTCCTGTCCCTGTTTGGTGGCTGGGCACAAATGTGAGTGTAAACTAAATCATATTACCAAGTATACTAAGAATTGAAAGCTAGATCTCATTATTCAAGAGGTCCTTACAACTCTTAAACGACCATTTTTAAAACCTAAGTTATGTCCTCTACAGATATGATTTCTGCTAAGTCTTGTAATCTAAGAGGGTCTTAAACTACTCCCCATTATCCAGGAGGGTCCTGAAAATCAAAAGTCAAGTTTTATCTTAAGAGTGACACCTTTCATGGCTGAATTATACTACCCTACAACAAAGTTTACGCTAAATAGATGTTATCTAATCGAAATCTTAAAGCTAAGTCCCATTATTCAGGAGGGTCCTGGAAACTCCTAATTGAATCCTATCTCGAACATGCAAACTTCTAAGCCAACTTATATTCCCTTGGGATACATTTATGCTAGATTATGCTATTTCTGCACTTTAAACTAGGTCCCATTTTCCAGGAGGGTCCTGAAAGTTTACGGTCAAACCTGTTTTGATGCTTGCTCTTTCCCCTGCGGAGAGTTTCTCCAAAGCAAACGAATTTTCTGCCCCTAATTCAATCAAAGAAAGATTTGTCAGTTTAAAGTGGTGGTTAGCTGATGGCATTCTTGCTGAAGATCTCTCCACTGCATTGTTTTGTTCTGAATGGCTTTCCCGAACTTGCCCTGAACCGCTTTAACTTTCTGACTGACTTTCAAATCCCAAGACCTTTGACAAACCGAGTGTTCTATACCCGTGTTGTTGTTTCACACCTCTGGCCCCTTTATCTGAACCTTTGCATATCCAATGACATTACCAAATCATTCCACCGATGAAACTTCTGGTGATTCATTGTACCCCACCTTACATCATGCTGTCTTTAGTATGCTCTGACCACACTGTGATTTGTAATTTTGGGAGTTGGTAGTGATATTTGAAACTCCTTTCCACTTACTTGGGACAAGACTGACATTAAAACCTCTTAGACAAATAAACCCAAAAGAAAGTGAAATGCAATGACTTTGCGGGTTAAGGATAAGAAGAATCCAAAACCAGATAACTGCTACAAAGGGAAAAAGAAAAAGAAAAAGAAACTTATCTGAGTGAAACAGCTGGTACCAATAATCATGACATGAATTTTTGATTAATTGGCCCAATTTGTCCAACCAATCAACTTTCAGTTGCCGTATTTTGTCGCCTCAGAATTTCCATGATCAGATTACTTTACCCAAACCTTGACCTTATTCATCCTGCGGTGCCTCGATACAGTTTTCCACCAACAGGACTTTCTCATTTGTTGACTTTTCAACTCACTTTCGCCTCAAGGTGCCCGTGAGGGTTTTCACCAATAAGACTCTCTCATTTCACTTCTCTCAACTCCCGTCGCCTTACAGTGCCTGTGAAGGTTTTCACCAATAAGACTATCTCATTTTATTTCTCTCAACCCCGTCGCCTTACGGTGCCTGTGAAGGTTTTCACCAATAAGACTCTCTCATTTTATTTCTCTCAACTCTCGCCGCCTTACGGTGCCTGTGAAGGATTTCACCAATAAGACTCTCTCATTTTTATTTTTCCTGCTTGAACCAGAGTGTTTCCCCTGACATGAATTACCTTTACCTGCTCGACTTGGCATTTCCCAAAGATTGATCAGAAGGTCTTTCTTTGGACCGTAATGTGGGCTTTTGGACCGGGTTGGAAAGAAAAGGTATAAAAGGCTCAAAACAGTTCAAATGGGTTAGAATTATAACTTTCGGAATCAGGTTTCTCACAACAACCACAACTTCTGCCCTAGTTTCTTGCTTGGGGGCTTTTGGATTTTGTTTGATGAGACCGAACCGTGAGGCTGCCTACGTATCCTTAAAAGGAATCAGGTCGAACGTAGTTCATGTCGTAGAAATCACTTTGTTGTTGTGATTTTATTTTCTCTCTTTCTTTTCTGTCTCTCTTTTGTTCTGTTGTTCTTCTCTTTTTTTTCTTTTTTTTTCTCCCTTTTTTTTTCGTTTTGCTTTTCTCTTTTCTTTTCTTTTCTTTCTCTTTCTTCTCTCTTTTCATTTTTCTTTTCCCTTTTCCTTTCTTGTTCATTCTTTCTTTTTCTTTTCACTTACTTATCATCCGCACTTGCATTTATGAATTGTGTCGTTGATCTCGAAGGGGTATGAAAGAAAATAAATAAGGCTCAAAAGGGGGTGCCAAAAGATAAAGTATTTAGATAGCAGAACAAAACGCTTTCGTCATTTCAATCTTCAAAATATGACAAATACAAACAAGTACAATCAAAGGAAGAAATCATACATAGTATCTTTTGACTGCATCGGAATTGATAGCCATTTCTACACATTTCCCTTCTACATCTGTCAAATATAACGCGCCATTGGACAACACTCTAGTTACAACAAATGGCCCCTGCCAGTTTAGGGTGAACTTCCCTTTTGCTTCAACCTGATGAGGCAAGATACGTCTCAACACTAACTGGCCCACTTCGAACTTCCGTGGACGGACCTTCTTGTTATATGCTCTCGCCATTCTCTGTTGGTACAATTGGTCGTGACACACTGCTGCTAATATCTTTTCATCAATTAGACTTAATTGATCCAAGCGGGTTTTGACCCATTCAATGTCATCAATTTCTGCCTCAGCGACAATCCAAAGGGATGGGAATTCAATTTCTGCTGGTATTACTGCCTCCGTGCCATACACCAACAAATAAAGAGTGGCTCCTACTGAAGTACGAACAGTAGTGCGATAACCAGCAATGCAAACGACAGCTTTTCGTGCCACTGCCTAGAACCTTCCACCATTTTTCGAAGTATTTTTTTTATATTCTTGTTGGCTGCCTCGACTGCTCCATTCGCCTTAGGGCGATATGGGGTGGAATTGCGATGTATAATCTTAAACTACTGACATGTCTCCGTCATCAGATGACTGTTGAGATTGGCGCCATTGTCCGTGATGATTACTTTTGGAATCCCAAACCGACAGATGATATTTGAATGCACAAAATCGACCACTGCTTTCTTGGTCACAGATTTGAAAGTTTTCACTTCAACCCACTTGGTGAAATAGTCCATGGCTACCAGAATAAATCTGTGTCCGTTTGATGCTGCTGGCTTGATTGGCCCAATGACATCCATGCCCCAAGCGACAAAGGGCCATAGTGCCGACATTGTATGCAATTCAGATGGTGGGGAATGAATCAAATCCCCGTGCACCTGACACTAATGACACTTGCGCACAAAACGGATGCAATCCCGCTCCATAGTGAGCCAATAATAACCTACTCAGAGAATCTTCTTTGCCAGAACATACCCACTCATATGCGGTCCACAAACGCCGGAGTGTACCTCGGTCATGATAGTTGTGGCCTGCCTAGCATCTATGCATCTTAGCAATCCCAGATCGGGAGTTCTTTTGTACAATACCCTTCCACTGAAGAAAAATCCACTCGCCAATCATCGAATTGTTCTTTTTTGATCACCTGTGGCCTGTACCGGATATACCCTCATCCTGATGTATTGTTTAATATCATGGAACCATGGCTCCCCGTCCAGTTCTTCTTCCACCATATTACAGTAAGCATGCTGATCACGGACCTGAATCTGCAAAGGGTCCACATAAGCCTTATCTGGATGATGTAACATTGACACCAAACTATCCAAAGCATCGATGACTTCATTATGGATCCTTGGGATATGCTTGAATTCTATCGACTGAAACCGCCGACAAAGATCATGCAAACATTGTTTGTATGGTATGAGTTTAAAATCCCGTGTTTCCCATTCTCCCTGAATCTGGTGCACCGGAAGGTCCGAGTCACCCAAGACCAAGACTTCCTGGACACCCATATCCACAGCTAACCTCAAACCCAGAATGCATGCCTCGTACTCAGCCATGTTATTGGTACAGTAAAAATGAAGCTGAGCCGTAACAGGATAGTGTTGCCCTGTTTCAGAAATAAGTACCGCTCCTATCCCCACGCCCTTCATGTTTGCAGTCCCATCAAAGAAAAGTTTCCTTCCAGTCTTCTCAACTTGCTCCAACTCATCAGTGTACATCACCTCTTCATCGGGGAAATAAGTTTTCAAAGGTTCATAATCTTCATCAACCGGGTTCTCGGCCAAATGGTCCGCCAAGGCCTGTGCCTTCATTGCAGTTCGAGTCACGTAGATGATGTCAAACTTTGTGAGCTGGATCTGCCACTTTGCAAGCCTCCCTGGGGGCATAGGCTTCTAAAAGATATACTTCAAAAGATCCAAGCGAGGTATGAGGTAAGTAGTATACGATGACAAATAATGTTTCAGGTTCTGTGCCACCCAAGTTAGGGCGCAACATGTCCTCTCAAGATGAGTATACTTAACCTCGTACGGCGTGAATTTCTTACTGAGGTAATAGATGGCCTGCTCCTTCCTGCCAGTGATATCATGTTGACCCAATACACAGCCGAATGAATTGTCCAAAACTGTAAAGTATAGGATCAAAGGTTGCCCTAGTTCTGGTGGGACCAACACGGGTGGATTTGACAAATACCCTTTTATCTTATCAAACGCCTCCTGACATTCATCTGTCCACTTGATCGCAGCATCTTTCTTTAACAGTTTGAAGATAGGCTCGTAAGTTGTCGTGAGCTGAGCGATGAACCTACTGATATAATTCAATCTCCCTAACAAACTCATCACCTCGGTCTTGCTCCTCGGAGGTGGCAATTCCTGGATGGCCTTGACTTTCGATGGATCCAGTTCAATGCCCCAGCGGCTGACTACGAACCCCAACAACTTTCTAGACGGCACCCCAAAAGCACACTTTGTAGGATTAAGCTTGACATTGTACCTGCGAAGCCTTCGGAAGAACTTCTTCAGATCCCTGACATGGTCAGACTGCTTTCTAGACATCACGATCACATCATCCACGCACACCTCGATTTCCTGGTGTATTATATCATGGAATATTGTTGTCATTGCCCTCATATAGGTTGCCTCAGCATTCTTCAATCCAAATGGCATGACCGGATAGCAGTACATTCCCCACAGCGTGATGACTGCCGTCTTTTCTGCATCTTCCTCATCCATTAAGATCTGATGATAACCCACGTAACAATCCACAAAAGAACCAATCTCATGTTTGGCGCAATTATCAATCAAGATATGGATGTTCGGCAATGGGAAATTGTCTTTTGGACTCGCCTTGTTGAGATTCCGATAATCGACACACACCCTGGTCTTTCCATCCTTCTTCGGCACAGGCACAACATTGGCTAACCAGGTGGGATACCGGGTGACCCGAATGACTTTGGCATCGAACTGCTTGGTGACCTCTTCTTTAATCTTTACACTCATATCCATTTTGAACTTTCTCAGCTTCTGCTTGACAGGAGGGAATGACGGGTCAGTGGGCAACTTGTGAACCACTAAATCAGTGCTTAAACCCAGCATATCGTCATAGGACCATGCGAAAACATATTTGTATTCGAATAGTGCTTTGATTATCTCCTCCCTGAGTTGAGGTTCCAGATGTACACTTATTTTAGTCTCACGGACAATATCATGGTCCCCTAGATTAACTGCTTCTGTATCGTTCAAATTAGGTTTGGGCTTTTCCTCAAAATGACTTAGTTCCTTACAAATTTCTTCATAGGCCTCATCGTCATCACACTCAATTTCTTGTATTATTATTTCAGAGTTAGATTGGCTTTTAAAACTGGGCCGAAGATTCCTCATGCATGTCATGTCATTGATATCAGCATAAAAAGAACTGTACAAAAGAAGAAAACAAAAATAAAATTAGAATAAATGAAGGAAACGGAACAATTGCATTTAATTGAATTTAAAGATAACAGGGTTTTAACACATCCAACTGGACGGAACATAATATCTGAATTATATACCTTGGAATTATCAAGACAACAAAACAAAATCAAAACCCACTACCAAGACTCCCTCTGGGTAGGAAGAGGAGTAGTTTCCCAGTTGTTGACTTTTGCACATGGTCCCACGAATTGCACATCTGCCCTGTTGGACCCTACCCTAGCCTGAACCATGTTAACCTTGGCAAATAACCTTTCGAACCCTTTCTCCAAGTCTCCATCAGCACCAATCAGTGATCCAGGAACTTTTGACAACAATTGCTTTCTGATACCCGGCCTGACGAATGATCTGGACACATGCGGGATTGCCTTTGGCAATGCCCATGCTATCTGTTTCAATTTTCTAGCTCTTCTCACGTCTACAACGGTAGGCTTGAACCCCTGACCAAAAGTATCCAGATTCTTTGGAAGTGAAATTGGCTGCACAATACCTTGCAGAGACGCACCCAAATCCTTGCCCGGTACGAAACCATTTTTCAACATTTCAACAGCCACCATAACTGATGCAACAACCATCTTTGGAGTTGGAGCGCACTTTCCTTGCGGAACTTTCTCTACCGATACCGTGTCGTAAACCTAATAAACCCATGGTCACTTTCCATCGTCAACCTCTATGAACGAAACAATGGCGCCATTGGGTACACACAAATTATCTTCGCCGTGTACAACAATTTCCTGTCGATCCCATTCAAACTTGACCATTTGATGCAGAATAGATGGAACTGCTTTAGCAGCATAGATCCAGGGTCGTCCCAACAGCAGATTGTATGAAACAACCACATCGAGCACTTGGAATTCCATAGTAAATTCAACTGGCCCTATTGTGAGCTCAAGCACTTGTCCCCGACTGAATCTTTCCCTCCACCGTCGAATCCCCAAATGCAAAAACTGTTCTTGTGAATTCTTTCATCCTCCACTTTCAGCTTGGTCAATGTGGAGAGAGGACAAATGTTCGCACTAGACCCATTGTCAACCAATACCCGAGTAACCACAAAATCTTCACATTTCACCGTCAGATAAAGGGCTCTATTATGCTCGATACCCTACAAGGGCAACTCATCATCAAAAAAAGTGACTCTGTTTACCTCAAATATCTTGTTAGCTATCTTTTCCAAATGGTTTACTGATATTTTGTCAGGAACGTGGGCCTCGTTCAAGATATTCATCAAAGCCCGGCGGTGCTCGTCTGAATGTATCAATAATGACAAGAGTGAGATCTGAGCTGGTGTCTTCCTTAACTGCTCCACAATGGAATAGTCTTGCACTTTCATCTTTCTCAGAAATTCCTTTGCTTCTTCCTCAGTCATCGCTTTCTTCACCAATACTAGATTATCTTTTGAGGTCTTAGCATTTCTTAACTCTTCGGGGGCGAAGCATATCCCCGATTGGGTCAAACCATGAGTCTCACACACTTCTTCTCTAACCTCTTTCCCCTTGTAAGTCACAGTCACTCGTTCATAATTCCATAGGACTACCTTGCTGTTGTCTATCGGTAATTGAGTTACCGATTTGATAACGATAGGATCTGTGGGGGCGCCCTTCACAATTACCACGGGCTTGTTCATCACTCCCGGCACGACCACTTTTGCTTTTTCATGTTTTCCTACAACGTCACTTGAGGACCCCCTCTTGACCTCCACAGATGGTTCATTATTTGCCTTGTTCAACTTGATCACAGACTTCTCACTGGTTGACTTTTCAAATGGCCTGGCTTCACTAGCCCGAATCATCATGACGGTCTGCGAAGGCTTCTTAGGCTTCCCTCCCCTATGTACTATCTAAATCATATTTGTTTCATGATTGGATGGCAAGGGAATCTGATTGATATTGGGCGCCTACGGAGCTTGGACCTCAATCTGATTGGTGTCAATGAGTTCTTGAATGGCTGTTTTCAATTTCCAGCATTTCTTTGTGTCATGTCCCGGGGCCCCTGAACAATACTCAAAACTCACCAAGCGGTCAAGCTTTCTAGGAGGGGGATTCGACAATTTAGCCTCGATCGGATTCAACATACCCAACTGTCTTAGTCTGTGGAATAGGCTAGCATATGATTCTCCCAATGGAGTGAAAGTCTTTTGCTTCTGCAACCTCTCATTCTTAAAGACTTTGTTGGGCCGAAAACCTGTTCCAGGAGGATTTCTGTAGGCTTTTGGGGGTGGGTAGTTATTTTGTGGAGATTGGTATGGGTTTTGTGGAGCTGGCGCATGCCATTGTGAGTGAGCGGGAGGCTGGGTATAGGTTTGTGCGTGATGGACAGAAAAATGGGGATCTGGCGGTGGGTAATAGTGTTGTGGTGGGTTATATGGAGTGTGGGGGTAAGTTTGGGGATAGGGTCACGGCTGGTTTGTAGTAACGGGGAAGGTTACTGGATCCAACCCAAGCTCCCGACTCAATTGTCGCAACATCCTCCTTCTTCTTCTTCCCGAGCACACCCCCAGTACCATTTTGAATGGACTGAGTGGTCGCCTTGATTGCTGAATAACTCATGATCTTGTTAGACTTGAGTCTCTCTTCAACCATGCCTCCCATTTTCACAACTTCATTAAAGGACTTACCTACTACTGACACCAAGTGACCGAAATAAGTGGGTTCCAAAGCCTGCAAGAAATAATCAACCATCTCGATTTCTTTCATCGGAGGGCCAACCCTTGCTGCTTGCTCTCTCCAGCGGAATCCATATTCCCTGAAGCTCTCACCGGGCTTCTTTTACAGCTTTTTCAACGACAGACGATCTGGGATAATTTCGAGGTTGTACTAAAAATGGCAAACGAAGGCTTGGGCAAAATCGTCCCATGTGTACCACCTGTTGTGATCTTGTCTGGTATACCATTCTAAAGCCGATCCACTCAAACTTTGGCTGAAATATGGCATCGGCAATTCATCTCTTCCACCTGTTCCTCTCATCTTGTTATAGAATCCTCTTAAGTGTGCTACCGGGTCACCATGCCTATCATACAGATCAAACTTGGGCATTTTGAACCCTGCTGGCAACTGAACATCTGGGAACAGACATAAATCCTTATAGGCCACACTCACTTGACCTTCCAGCCCCCTCATATCTCGGAATAATTGCTCTAAGCTTTTGACTTTTATGATCATCTCTTCATGCTCAGATTTTTTAGGCGATTTCTCGGTATCTGTCGGGATATCAAGATGAGAGGTGCAAGGATATGGTTCTGGAACTTTAAAGGTGGGTTCAGGGGGATAGTACTGGTTGTCGTGAGTTTTGAACATAGGTTCACTGGAAGATCGATGTAATGTAGCAGGTGGAGGTACCACAAAAATAGGTGTAATTGGTGGAGGAAGGTATGGGACTTGTTTGGGTGGTGTAGCTTGAGAAGTATGGGAAGTGGCGCCATGGCATTGTTGGTAGAAGGGAAAGGCTGGAGATGAGTTCATAGTGAGAGGCTCCGGAGGTTGGGCCGATGGTGGGATATAAGCGGGGTTGGCGGGATAAATCGGTGGTGGATTCCCCTTCGCCCAAGCTTGGTACATTTCAGCCATCTGCTGCTTCAGCTTATACATTTCTTCCCTCATCGCATTAATGTCCATTTCTTCCACCTCTTTTGATGGGTCGACAATACTTGTTTCCGGTTCCTGGTTGGCCATATTCAGCCTGTCTTTCAATCGGGTGTTGTACGAGTGAGTTTCCAGAATGCCAATCAACTAACCACCTGCCTGGACTCAATACATCAACAACAACCTTGTTAGCGATTAGGCTTTAACAAATTGGCAACCGCACATTAGGCATGAATGCACCTAAACAGTTAACCGACTCTATTATGTATTTGATTGGTTGCATGCGTCATCTCGCCCTTTTCTTTCTTTCGATTGCAAACTTCCCCTTTTCTTTCTTTTCCTTTTCCTTTTTTTCGTTCTCTCTTGATTTTTATTTTCTCTCTTTTCTTTCTTGTTTTTCCGCTCTTTCCTTCTCTCTTTTATTTGGTTACGATCGAATCCTATGGAGATTGCCTACGTATCATGATCCAACATGAATCAGACCAAGCATAGTTCTTGGGGATAAGTGTAAAATAAAGTAAAAACATTTTGGGATTTTCAATTTTCATATATAAAAAAACGCTATTACAAAGGCTAAAACTAACAGACTCGAAAGAAGCTAACAGACTCTGATGAAAGAACGAGATACAGACTCAAAAACAAACAACCCACATACTCTAATAATAGAAATACCGACTCCAAAACAACTGGCAGACTTTAATGGAAAGGAAGTACAGACTCAAGAAATCACGAATACATTAATGCCTCGATTGTCTCTGGGACCCGCGGGGCGTCATTCGGCCTTGCTGCGGGCCGTCTCTCTAAATCCCTTTGAAGGTGGTAGAGATCTTCCATTACCCGACGAACAAAGATCATCACAGTAGTGAAGAACATAGATCTCGTCATATCCTCACAACTACTGCACTTCATTGCGATATAGTTGGCGACCTTTTTGACTCGCTCTCTTATGACGCCCTTCTCTTACAACAAACGCCCAATTTGTTCGGTTCTGGCTTCCAAAGTTCGTTCGGCTACCTGGTTCTGCTCTTGGAGTTGTTGCAAGTCCCTTTTTAGCCGTGCTATTAAGGCATAACAATGTTCTCTTTCAGCCTTAAAATTTTTGGCTTGTTTAGCCATTTCACCCTCGAGGTTGCCAATTGCCTTTTCCCAACCCGTGACCCCTCTTTCATATCTTTCTTTCATTTATTGAACAAAAGCTGCATGCCCTTCGGCGCTTTTAGCCAACCTTGCCCGTGCTTTTGCTAGTTCAGAATCAGCTTTCAGCAGGTCATCTTCATAGTCACGTACCTTTTGAGTGAGGTTGTAAATGAGCCTCTCATCTTTCCTGCTTCGGCCTGGGTTCTCGGCTTCAATTTTCAACTGTCGAACCTGAGCTCTTATGGCTTCATTTTCTCGCACCAATCTTCTCTTTTCACCTTCGGCCTCTTGTGCCTGCAAATCATTGTTGAAGGTGACATTTCTCAATTCTTCTCATAGACCATGGATGATGGCCTTGTATTCCTTTTCCTTCTCCCCCCAAGCTAACCTCTCCTAAATTTTATCATCAAAGGCTTGAACATGAGGCCTTTTGGCGGGCCTTTCGGGCTCTTGCTCGTTGTTTACATAAGACATTTTCTCAAACCAAGTAGCATAATTTGGATCTACTTCCCCCTTGGCGATGTCTGGTACCTTGGTGCCATTTTTTAGATACCGGTAGTTATTCCAATCCTGCTGAACTACAGCCTCCGGCAATGCAGCTTCTGGATGTAACTCTGTGACCTGGGTGCTTAGATCTTCATCTTCAGGCACAATTTGATACCTTCCCAATTGCCTCAAGACCTCTGCGGTGCATATGGCTGGATACTCCTTACACCCATTAACCTCAGGTACCCTTTGGTAGTAGTCATATAGATGGCTTCTATCCTTGGGAGCCATCCTATAGTCCACTCGACCTGACCTACGTTAAGAACTTTCAAGTGAGAGACCCATGCTTCAAACCCTTCTGGTGTGTTATAATCTTTTATCCTCTCCTCGTAACTAGTGATGAAGTTATTCCGGCTCGAACCATAACTCATGAATCTGGGATGACGACGAAGATGCTCGATCAACCACATTTGCAGAATGATATTGCAACCTTCAAAAAATTGGGCCCCTGCTTTGCATAAAGTCAATGTGCGATAGATATCTGCTAGCACCAACGGGGCAAGTGTATGATTTTCCTTGGTAGTAAGGATTTGTGCAATTCTAGCCATACGAATATCCACCGTCCCTTTCTCATTTGGAAAAACCATGATCCCCAAGAATGCCACAATAAATGTGAACCGGCGATGAATTTGCCAAAGGCCCTTGTTTTGTTTGTTTCTTAGACCCTTTTCGTGCGTTTCAAAACAGGCAGAATGCCCGAACCTGAAGTATAAGAAATGGAAAGCACAACACTCGTTACTCACACGTTCCTTATTTGTCTGTTTACTAATATTCAAGAGGTCAAAGAACTTGTGCAATGATGGAGCCCTTGTAAATATAAGTTGTTTATTCCTCAAGTCCCATCCGAATTCAATGTACCCGGCTATCTCCTCCAAAGTAGGGGTGATCTAGAAATCCGAGAAACGAAAGACATTGTGGACAGGATCCCAGAAAGTTACCAAAACTTTGATCAGATCTAACCGTGGTTTGATTTCAAAGATGTTGATAAGAGCACCCAAGTGCTTTTTCACCCATTTCTGACCATCTTCATCTAGATCATTCCACCACATACGCAAGTGTAGCCGAGCCTGTTCCCTGACCACTTCTGGCGGTTCTTGGATGGTATTCATTTGTTCCTGTGGAAGATTATGGTTAGGGTTGACTCGAGTTGACCCTTTTGTAAACAGTTTTTTTTTTGAAGAAGGAAAGAAAAAAGAGAAAATAAAAGCGGAAAAGAACCATAATCTCTTCCCCTATATGCCAATTTTAGCCAAATGGTTATTTTTGCAAATGCAGCCCCTTTCCAATTTCACACGAATTTTGAGGCCGGGGGGAATTATTTTATGACCCATCACAAACTTGTCCATTCTTTTACGAAAATAGCCTTTCGACAATTGAAAAATACTCTGAGGCTACCTCGGCAAGAATGGTTTAAGACATAGCCGAAGCTGGATCGGCTTATTTTGACCAAAAATCAAGATTGCATTCACTCGACCACCGACTCTCTTTTCTTGTTTTTCTTTTCTCTTTTTTTGAAAAATAAGGCCGAACCTTATGTAGGTTGCCTACGTATTCCACATCCGGTGAGAATCAGACCTGCGTAGTTCGATGAGTTTTGACACATTTGAAAGAACACAGTGTTTGACTCTTTTGAAATAACTATTTTTTGAAAAATTTTGGGCAGAGTTTCAGGACGTTTTTCAAATACCGGGATGTTTAGAACTGGGTTTTATTTCCTTCCCTATATCACTCTAGGTTCTCCTTTTTCGCTTTATTTTCCTTGGACGGTCAGCATGGAAGCCA
The DNA here is from genome assembly GCF_000715075.1 of Nicotiana tabacum. Lineage (NCBI taxonomy): Eukaryota > Viridiplantae > Streptophyta > Magnoliopsida > Solanales > Solanaceae > Nicotiana > Nicotiana tabacum. The sequence continues at coordinate 108,797,573 of NC_134087.1, read as the reverse complement.
AAACAAATAAATATTCACATAGCACGTAGAATGCATCAAGATGGTCTGTCATTTCGGGCATACCTGTCCTAGATGGACCCAAGCCCTGTGTTGAGTCCCCTAAGTCAAATGCACATGATGCAAACAAACGTTCCTACTAGGGATCCGGCATGAGGCTGTGTTTTCTAGGTTTAAATCCTGGGGTTTTGGTATAGACTTGGGGTACCCGAGCGGACAACTAAGGCCGAGGAGGGGGCGACGTACCGGGAGCACTGAAGTCTACCCGGCCTTGTCGTTTGCCCAACCTTGTTCTATTTGGTATAATTTCTATAGAAAAATCGGGCTACGCAAACGTATGCACCATTTCCAGAAGACTCAGATGGGTAGCGTAAGAAGACAGTTATATATAATTCAAATAATATTAAAGCAGTAAACAGATAGCATCTAGCACAAAAGATTCACAGAATACAGTAATATTAACAATAAAGCCAAACAAAATCATATTAACAAGCTCGAATTCTTGAACCCTGAACTAGAGATTCTGGGTTCGTTCCCCAGAAGAGTCGCCAGAGCTGTCACACCTCCTTTTTGCTACACCCTGCAAAGGGCATAAATATAAGGGAGTTTTTTCCAATTAAAGGACAATCGAAACGGGATTTGTTTATTTTAAGATCAGAGTCACCACTGGGATAATTTATGGTGTCCCAAGTCACCTGTTTAAAATCCTGAATCGAGGAAAATTGACTCTTTTTACGGTTTGTGAACACAGAAATTTGGGTAAGGAATTCTGTTAACCCGGAAGAAGGTGCTAGGCATTCCCAAGTTCCGTGGTTCTAGCACGGTCGGTTTGATCATATTTGGCTTATTAAATTGTCTAATTACTCGTTTTAGAACCTATGTGCACTTACCTTTTACAACTTTTAAATTAAGAAAATTATCTTGAAACGGGTCATGCGTACGTGTACTCATTTGTTTGGCGCATCAAAAATCATGTCACGCGAACCATGTTCACAATTAATAATGCTTTATTATTGTCAAAAAGTTTGGCCGAAGTTATGCGGACGTATACGTGGTCACGATAATGTATTAAATGTGCATAGAGCAAACTACCAACATTTGTCATATTTTTTATCTAGGCTATTAACATGACGGCCATGAATAATTAAATTGTAGACGGCACGCTTCGAAACTCTTAAAATTGATTAGTGGCCTATTAGCAACTGTTTCTATTCTTGAAGGAAATTGTTTGAAGTTGCGCGAACGCATACTCCAATTTTATTTTTAGAAACCGTAATCATGTCACACAAACGTGTCCACAACCATGATAGTATTTTTAAACGGCCCTAAAGGTTTCTCTATGAATATTTGTTATTTTACATCTATATTATGAAATTAACACAAGAGCCATTTGTTACTAAGCGTCTAATTATAGCTTGCCTCAAATTAATTACCACAAATAATTGAACTAACACGATTTAAGGCCTAGGTGTTCAACTATTAGGGAAGGGGGGAGGGGCGTTAGATGTTCGGAAGTTGGGCCACCCCTATTAGTTAACATCAACAACAATAAAACTTTTAGACTTAAAAGGAGGCCTAGGACAAACGAGAACAGCGAGGCCACTCCTCATTTCCAAAGGGGCCTCCAAGACCAGGCCCAAAAGTCAGCTGGGCCTATTGGCCCTGGCCAGCACATGACTGACTGGTCTGCGTATAAAACCAAGGTAGAACTGAACAAAAATGTCTCACTTGAATTTTAAAAGACAATGCAATAGAAGATTATAATACAAAACTCTAATTCTGAAAGGAAAAAACTAAGCTAAATATGAAACCAATTTAAACTAGATCTAAAGAAAAATAGCGAAGCAAACTTAGACCCCTGCTATAGAAAATTCATACTATAGTAGCCTTAAAAAAACTTATTTAGCACACATTTAAATTCTACCAAAAATCAAATTGACTGCACTTAAACATGTCCAAATCCTGACCTTAAAACGAAGGAGTAATTCAAATGACTACATTTGAAGAATCGGACTAAGATGGACGTCAAACTAAACTACCAAGTCGTATGATATTCCGAAACTAAAGGGTGATCCCATTGTTCACAGTTGAAAGGCAGTAAGTGACATGTCCAGCAAAATAGAGTAAACAATCAGGCTATATTCTTAATTCAAACTGAAATTGAATAAAACTCAAAGCTCCAGATTTCATTTTCTGATTTCCCACATCAAGCTTTGCATTCGAATAAAGTGCAGAGATGTGTACCTGGGAATGAACAAAGACAAAAATGAAAAATCAACAGGAGCAACAATAAGAATCAGCAATGAGACAACCAGCAAAACCAGTCCCAACCCCAGAAATGATGTACAACAGCTCAATACTACAAATTCAAACACTCGACAGCCCAACAAAACTTTAGACCCAACTTTGGCTACCAAGTTCAGTCCCTTTCCCACTTGGACGAGTAGAAACAGTTTCAGAAGTTGAAAAAGGAATCCACAATCACTGAAATTCAATGAAATAGTAAAATTCCTGCCATTTTGTATTTTTCTGAGCTCTTCTTCTTTTCAGCTCTTGGGTCTTGCCTTGAAAGGCAAGAAAAGCTGCCTTTATAGGCAAGTTCTTAGGGCAGACTTAGTTTTGCACTTTTCCCCCTTTTCAATTTTCATTATAGCTTAAATACCCTTATAAAAAAATAGAAAATCAGAACCAACCCCTTCCCCAGCTTCCTAGTCTGTTATAGCAAGATTCCCTTAGGTGACTTACCCAATTTACCCCTATTACCCCTGTATTTTACCTTGAAACCTGGCCAGAATTGAACATGGGCTTTGAATCCCCAAACGGGCTCAATGTTTAGCCATACATGGGCTTTGAATCAGGCCAAACAGAATGCCTTTAATCATGAGATCTTGGACTGAACTCAGAGCCCAAAGCCGAAACCCAAACAAAGACTAAAAACCAAACAAATGAATTAATTAACAATCACACACAGGCAGGGAACTTAATGAAACTAACTAATTAAGTTTAGTGACCAAAACAAAGACAAAATGAGAAATTTAAGCATGGCACTAATGAAAGTTACCCAGACCATAAACTTCAACAAAAGAAAGCTGAAAAGCTAATGGAACAACTACGAACGCAAAATCAATCTTAAGGGAAACTGGTTCCAGAACCTTGTTCAAATTTCAATCAAGGTAAAAACTTAAAGAAAGGGAGAAGAAAATAAGAGGAGCAGAAGGTGAACTCGGATAGAAAAGAAAAGGGAAGGAAACTTACCCTAGCAAACCTGAAATGGCGTCGAACACCTTGATTTAAACGGAACTGATGCTAATGACTTGTTCTTTGCCAAGAACAAATGAGCAGCATCAATTCGTGTTGAATCAGGCTTTAAACTCGAGCAGATAAGAGGCTTAAGGTCATACATGCCCAGCTTTGGCGGAATTTTTAGGGTTCGAACTCAGATTTTTCATTCGAAGAGTTCTGGGGTGATTCGAGGGAATCTAAGTGGGGATTTAGGGTGAGGGAGAGACGGGGGTTCAGGGGTGTGATTTTGGGGTCGAATCGAGGCGGCGGCGCCATCGGAGAACACAGGGGCGGCTCTAGGGTTTTCATTCAAATCAAGATTCGAGACGTTCTAGGCTTGTTCGATGGAAAGTGCTTGTTGATTTGGACTGAGGGAGTTGAGGAGGGTATTTGGTGGTAATCTGAGGTCGGACCGTGGTGGCGTCGCCTCTGGCGGTGGGGGAATTTTGGGCGGCGGCGTTAGGGTTTTGCAGGGGCGGGTTTGTAAGGGAGATGAGTGAGGGGTGGGGGGCAGGTTTGGACATTTAAGTACTAAGGGACCCGGGCTCCAGGACCGTGCGATCAAGAAACCTCAACGGTCCTGATCTGTTGCCCATGAAACGACGTCGTTTCATTTGGGGGAAGCCGGACCGGGTTAGGGTGGTTTGGGTCGGGTATTGGGTAATTCCGTCTGGGCTGGGGCAATTAAATTGGTTTGAGCCTAGATTTGAATTTCTTTCCTTTCTTTTTCTTTTTCAATTTCACAATTCTTTTCTTTTTCCAAAATAAAAATAAATCCTAAATTAATTAATAATAATTTTTAAACTAAATTAACCTACCCAATTAGATTAATCACTCATCATGGTATTTTCAATAATTAATTAAATCCTAAATTTAAAGAAAACTATACAATTCAAAATTAAAAAGTAAAATTCAAAAATGAATTATTTTTTGTGATTTTAATTTTTTATAAACAAACTAATTTTCTAATTAATCTAAAAATATAAAATTAAATCTTAAATGCAGATGCAACATATTTTGTATTTTTCATGAATTAAATAAAATAAACGTGCACAGACAAATGCAAATAATTAACAGAAAATGCCACCAAATCCAACAAAATTGCAAACACTAAAAGAAATTATTTTGTTCTGAATTTTTTGGAGTAATACATATAGGGCAAAAATCACGTTCTCACACTATCCACAAGGAAACCTACATAGTCAGCATCAACATACCCTACTAGATTGAAATTACTACCTTTAGGGTACCAAAAACAGAGATCAGTAGTTCCTTTCAAATATCTCAGTATCCTCTTGACAGTAGTCAAGTGAGATTCCTTAGGATTTACCTGAAAACGAGCACAAAGCCCTACACTAAAAACTATGTTATGTCTGCTAGCAGTAAGATACAAAAGTGAACCAATCATACTCCTATACAACTTCTAGTCAACAGATGAACCGGGTTCATATATGTCTAATTCAGTATCTGTTGCAATGGGTGTGTCTATTTCCTTTGATTCATCCATTTAAAACATTTTAATCAACTCTTTTGCATATTTCTACTAATGGATCATGGTTCCATTTGGGTTTTGTTTGATCTATAAACCTAAGAAAAAGTTAAGCTCACCCATCATACTCATTTCAAACTCACTCCCCATTAATTTGGCAAAATCCTTACTTAATTTGTTAGTGGTTTCCCCAAAAATTATGTCATCAACATATATTTGTACCACAAGAAGATCCTTACCTTTTTCCCTCAGGAATATAGTACTGTCAATTTTACCTCTCTTGTAGCCATGTTCAAGCAAGAATTTGGACAGTCGTTCATAGCATGCTCTAGGAGCCTGCATAAGTCGATAGAGAGCCTTGTCTAATTTGTACACATGTTCTGGACACTCCTTGCTCTCAAACCTTGGAGGTTGTTTGACAAACACTTCCTCTTTTAGGTAGTTATTCAGGAAGGGACTTTTGACATCCAACTGATGAAGAGTGAATTTCATGTGTGCTGCAAAGGCTATGAGGAGTCTTATTGCCTCCAGTGTTGCAATTGGAGCAAAGGTCTCATCATAATCTATGCCATTCTCTTGGCTGTAACCTTGGACCACCAGTCTTGCCTTGTTCCTTGTAATTGTTCCATCTTCATCAAGCTTGTTTCTGAAGACCCATTTAGTTCCAATTATTGATCTATCCTTGGGTCTTGGAACTAGATGCCAAACTTGACTTCTCTTAAACTGATTGAGTTAATCTTGCATTGCATTTATCCAATCTGCATCCTGCAAAGCCTCAGCAAGATTTTTAGGTTCAATAAGAGATAAGAAAGCATAAAAAACACACAGATTCATTAATTGTGATCTAGTTTTAACTCCTGATGTTGGATCAGTAATTATGTTCTCAATGGGATAAGAACTTTGGTACTTGTAAGGTTTCACAACCAACTGGTTTCTATTTGATGTTTCTCCCATGTTCTGTTACTGAAGAACAGGGTCAAGGACAGTTTCCATTAGGGTATTGGTTTCAGTTCTTCTTTGTTCAGTTCCCCCTATCAGGTTGCCTGGATGGAAGAACCTGTTCCATCACATGTTCCTTCTTTTGGTGCATATTTAGCTTGAGTTGTGACGTCACTCAATTCTTTTACCAGCCCAATAGCTTCATCTTCATGTTCTTGTCTCTTAGAAAGAATGTTAGTTTCATTAAAAACTACATGTACACTTTCTTCTACACACAAAGTTCTTTTGTTATACACTTTATAAGATTTGCTATGTGAAGAATATCCCAAGAATACTCCATCATCACTTCTGGGATCAAACTTACCTAGGGAGTCATTTTCACTATTATGCACAAAGCACTTGCATCCAAATGCCCTAAGATGGGATATATTTGGTTTTCTCCCTTTAAGTAACTCATAGGGAGTATTCTCTATAAGAGGTCTAGTCATGCATCTATTAATGATGTAACATGCAGTATTTACAGCCTCTGCCCAGAAGCTATGGGACAGTTTACTACAAAGAAGCATAGTACTAGCCATATCTTCAAGAGTCCTGTTTTTTCTTTCAACTACTCCATTTTGTTGAGGAGTCATAGAGGCAGAAAAATTATGATCTACACCATGTTCATCACAAAATTCAGTAAACTTAGATTTTCAAATTCAGTTCCATGATCAGACATGATTGATGCAAGTTGATTACCTAGTTGTTTCTAAGTTTTTCTAACAAAGGCAGTAAACATGTCAAATGCTTCATCCTTAGATGTTAAAAACAGTATCCAGGTAAACCTAGAATAATCATCAACAAGTACCATCACATATTTCTTACCACTTTTGCTCAATGTTCTCATTGGACCACAAAGATACATATGAACTAGTTCTATCATCCTGGTTGTGCTTGCCATTTTCTTGATTTTAAAGGATGATCTTACATGCTTCCCCCTTGCACAAGCCTCAAAACTTTGTCTTCCTTGAACTTGATTTTAGCTAATCCTATCATCAGGTCCTTGGAGACTAATTTGTTGAGTTGATTCAGACTTGCATGACCAAGTCTTTTGTGCCACAAGATGGGATCATTGTCCAACACACTTAAGCAAGTGAGTTCATTTTCTGAAAAAAGTGGGCAAATCTACAATGTAAATATTGTTAACTCTTTTTCCCTGCAAAACAATCTTGTCAGTGGTAAGATTAATCACAAAGCATTTGGTAGAGGTAAACGCTACCAGGTTACCTTTGTCACACACTGATTAGGCTATATTTCAAGCCATCTATCAAGCAGATATTCTCAATGGAATGTGAGTCTATCTTACCTACCTTTCCAACCCCAATAATCTCACCTTTCTTCCCATTTCCAAATGATACATTACCTCCTTTTAAGTCCTCAAGTAAAAGGAACTGGTTATTGCTTCTAGTCATATGTTTTGAGCAGCCACTATCCATGTACCATATTTGGCTATTTCCCTTGACTTGGACCTGCAAAATGAAATCAGGGGTTAGTCTTAGGAACCCAAACTAGTTTGGATCCCTTTCTATAGGCAAACGGGTAAATTAAATTCCTTTTGGCCCATCCAGGTAGCCTATTTTTCTCTTGAACAAAGGTTTTGTTCTTTTGACTGGCCTTTTCTTTTGCATTACATTCATTTTTGTAATGACCAGTCTTGCCACAGTGTGTGCAGATTTTGTTTTCAGGAAGAGTGATGTACTTGCTTTTGGGATCCCACTTAGTTGCTTGGGTCCCATAGCCAAGTCCTCTCTTGTTGCTACTGTGATGTTCTTGTAGCCAGGATAGTGCATCAGAAGCCTTATTCCATTTGCAAGTTCTGTCTAGTTCATGCTTTACCTTCTATAGGTCTTCTTTTAAGACTCTTCTCTGCTCATCTTTCTTGTACAACTCATCCTTCATCTTTCTTGGATTTTCTTCTAAGGTGAGATGTGTGTGATCTGCTTTCTTCTTACCTGTTCCTAATCTCAGTTTTAAATTTTTAGACCTAAGTTCTAAGACACTGGTGTCAAGTTCAAGAACCTGGTTCTTTAACTCAACATTTTTACTATCACTTTCATTAGCCCTAGATTCTAGATTTTTTCACTTGGCTTTCAAGATCACACACTCCCTATACAGTTGTTCCTTCTCATTGTTTATTACCTCAAACTCATCGATGAAGTCTAGCAATAGTTCATATAACCTTTCTTTAGACAAACATTTAATCTTGTCTTTGAGATAAATCACACTTACCTCTTGTTCATCATCTGATTCTCCAATGGCCATAAGTGCTTGTTCATCTCCAGATTCATCTTCTGAATCCTCATCTGATGTTTCTCCCCAAGCAGCTACCATAGCCTTTGTTGATCCTTTGTTCATTTTGGGTTGAACCTGTTCCTTCTTCTTGTTCCTTCGTTTAGCCCATTCCTTCTTCCATTCAATTTCCTATTGAGGACAATTCTTGATCATGTGGTCAGCCTTGCCACATTTGTAGTAGCTTTCATTGGTCTGTTTCTCAGGAGCCCTTGGTTTGTTGAAGGTTTTACCTCTTGAACAACCCTTTCCTCTCATCAGGTACTTTTTGAAATCCATTATGATCATGGTCATTTCATCATCCTCTAGATCTGCACCTTCAGCTATTCTAAGAGCCAGACTCCTTTCCTTCTTGGGTGTATCCATTTTCATGGGTTACCTTCTCAGTTCATAGGTAGTGAGATTTCCAATCACTTCATCCAACTTGAGAGTAGCAATGTTCTTTGATTCCTGAATAGCAGTGATTTTGCTTTCCCAAGTTACTGGTAAGACCCTTGTCAAGATTTTCTCAACCTTGTCTTCTTCAAGGATAATTCTCCCATTAGATTTAAGTTCATTTTTAGTGTTGTGAACCTTGTGTACATCTCCTGAACAGTTTCTCCTTCCTTCATAGTGAAATTCTCATATTGAGAATATAGCAGTGTTCCTCTTGAACTCTTTACCTGAGGAGTTCCTTCATGAGCCACTTGTAAAGTGTCCCATATCTCCTTACAGTGGTATAACTTTGAATCCTGTTGTACTCGTCTGGACCCAGTCCACACACAAGCCATTTCTTGGCCTTGGCATTCTTTTCTCATTTCTTCAAATCTTCAGCAGTGCAATCAGCTCTTGTCTTTGGCACGTCCACTCCTTCGGCATTCTTCTTTGTAGTAGCTAGGAGACCATCAGTGACTATGTCCCAGAGTTTATAGTCTTCTCCTATGATGTGATCTCTCATCTTGTTCTTCCACCAAGAATAGTACTGACCATTAAAGAGTGGGGGCCTAGCAGTGGATTGCTCTTCCTAGTTTCCAGGTGCTGCACTCATCTTGATCTTTTCCTAAGGTGTTAACATCTTCAAGGATAACCCGCTCTGATACCAATTGATATTTTATACTTTAATACCACACAAGAGGGGGGTGATTTGTGTGGTACCCAATTTTTGCTTAACTAGATTATAGAAGGACCTGGTTCTTCTATGTGTTCCAACTACTACTGTTTACGGAATAATAAGTAAAGAAAATAAAGAACACAAAGATTTTTACATAGAAAACACCTGGACCAAAAGGTTAAAAAACCATGACCTACTACTCAGTAGGATTTTCCCAAACTTCCACTAAAATCACTGAGCCAAAAACTACATTTACAAAAACTCCTTTGTAAACCTATGATTAACTCTAATCCTATTGTGGCACACAGCCTCAACTGTTGCGACAGCTTCAAGTTAACTCTAACTTGAATACTCTAGGAGCCTAATACAAATGATTCTATAAAATCTGAAAGATACAATGTAAAATCACCTACTACAATTGAATTAGAATAAAAGATAGACACTTGGAACTGGTTCTTCTATCTTGTTCAAGTAGCTTCAGGATTGCACGCTTGAATCACATATAAATTGCTTGCAAAATTGCCTTGCTCTTTTGCTCTCAATTTACATTTAACTTCTGCTTATGTGTATTATCTATAAAAGAGAACAACACTAATATTTAATGGGTTAGTAATTAGAGATAGATTGGGATACAGATGCTACTCTTCTATGGTAAACGAGTTCTAGTTGATCTCATACTCTAACACTATCCTCTTCCTAAATTGTGTTCTCTTCATGTAAGGAGTCTTTCTCTCCTTATCTAATATGCAACATTTTCGATCAGATCACGAAATATTACTTCTGATAAGTTAGATTTATCCCCTTCACGTGCATCTCACATGGTTCGGTTGATCATGACTATGCTTCACAAGATGGACCTGGTTCATATCTGAGTTCTTTTGTCAGTCTTCAAAACTTCACCTTTACTTGGGCCAACATAAATAGAACTCCAAATTTTGAGTTGTGCTACTCATTGATGGGATAAAATATTCAGTAGATTTTAAGCATATCTATCTCAAGTGTAGTTTATCTACCCAGCATGTAATTTTCTTTTTTCCTTCTGATCGAAGCTTGTTATTTATTGACTCTATTAGACATAGAAAGTCAAACTAGAAACGAGCTAGGTTGAGAGAGGAGGAACAAATTTTATCCATTTGTACTACAGTTTGGCATGACGTACATTTGAAAGTGCCGAAAGGAATATTAAGCTGCAGCCATATATATATATGACTAGTCTTAGTATAATTTTAGTATATGTGCTGTTTAACCAAAAATATATCTTTTGATCAAAGCCGAATTATAGAAGAAAATGGGTTACTAATAACTAAGTTTTACTTCACTTTCCAGCGATATCAAAAGAAAATAATAAGAATAACTAAGGGAATAATATATTGCAAACACAAAGTAGAGAATTTCGAGAAAGCATAAAAGTAAAGAGTGTATTTCAATATTTCGATATGTCGTCACAAGTAGAATTTTGTGTCGTTATATAGGAATATACAATAGTAACGGTTTCTCCCACATAATTTGGGTTAATTATAGGCATTAATGCTATTGATTGCCCATATTCTCGAAAATCTATAACCGATATATTTATTGCTATAAATACCTCGCATCCGTTCTGATTCCCTTTCCTTATTTTGCTCAGGTTCATGTATATTTCATTCTTTTTACTATGTATTCACGTTGTCCTCATTTATTTCTTGCCAACTATTTAGGCCTGGTATCGTCTCGTTGGTATTTCTTCCCGTGCCTTCTTTTTCCTAATTAAGAAAGTCACATGTCACTGAATCATTGTCCCACGTGCCATGCCATGCCAGCTTTCCAATATTCCACGTGTAACGTTTTTTTACCAGATAGTCCTCCACTTTCTTGATTATTCTCTATTGAATATTCAGAGAAGTGGAAAATTTTTTATGGAGGGAATTTCCCTATCACCGCTTTTCAAATCAAATCATACTCCTTTCTGAATTGATACGACACATATCTCCTCCATTAAATGACCATGCCACATGGCTTTTGCTAATTGCTTCTTCAGTTCTTCAACGCTTTTTAGGGCTTTTCTGCAACCGCGTTAGTCACGAAGTGACGGTTCCATTATTGTGCTTCATAGTAGCCTCAATAGTCGTGTCTTCTTATAAATACCTCTCCCTTCTTTGCTTTTCTAAAGTCTTTCCTCATTCGTCTTCTTATTTTACTCCTTTCTACGTTTTCCCTTGTTCTTCTTTAGGTAATCATGTCTTCTCCTGATCCTCGCAAAGTTATTATTGTCGACGAATTTGTTTCCTCCAATGCACCTATTAAAAGTAGAAGAGGCGGCAGGCTGCGTAGCCTCAGTTCTATTTATAACCGTGGTTCCCCCTCTCAAAGCAGTGCAGTCGATCCGTCTTCTTCTATACCTAGGGCTTCTGTAACCCCAAGATCTTCTTCTAAAGATAAAGATTCAACTGAAACTTTACGTGAACCCACCGTTGATGAAATTATTCCTCAAAACTATCCTTTGTGACTGATAGTGAGTCCATGAAGAGTCAAGTTTTTTTCATGGCTGCTTTCCTTGATCGTGTTGATCGTTACCCAACTTTGATTACAACTGGTCTCCTTGCTCTCGTTCGAAGGGAATTTATTGGAAACCTAACTTCCCAATTTTAGTTCCTAGTTCCAACAAGAGAATAACTTCATACCAAGGTGGTTATTCCTTTGTCTATACATATCCTTTTACCCTAGGCTTCCAACCTCCTATTGATCCAGTGATCATCGAATTCTGACATTATTTCAATGTGTGCTTAGGATAGATTGGTCCTATTATTTGGAGAGCTGTTGCATGCCTCTGTTATTTGTCAAACTCGTCTTCTATGCCTTTTACTTTCCGTCATCTAATTCATCTTTACTTCCCCAAACTATTTCGTGATGGAATTTTTTCCTTTGTGTCCAAAAGTAAGAGAGTATTAGTTAGCCCTGAGGATGATAGAGATCGAGGCTGGTATGCTTGCTTCATTGTTGCTCCCACTAGTGATTTGGTTGGTGAAGAAAACATGCCTTTTCCAGAAAAGTGGAATTTTGTACGTAAGTATTTGCACCTTATCTTTTTCCTTTCTAAAAAATTACTCTCATATATACTCGTGCCTACTTTTTCAGCAACTATGGAAGTTTTTTAGGAGATCCTCAACTTCCGTGCTTGGGTAGGAAAGTTGTTATCTGTTGCCTCTATGGAGAGAAGATCTTGGAAGTATCTCTGGCAGAGATTCAGGTGGAAAGTTAAGACACACGATACTTTTTACCGCTTAGTCTTTTTCTTTTTCTCTTTTGCTAATTTAAGAGTTTCTTACCATGACTCTTTTCTTTTGTTAGGATTTCCTATTTGTGGTGTCAGTCCTGCTTTTGTTTCATCTGCAAGATTTACAGTGAGTCTTGCTCAAGAAAGAATTCTGAGCTCTTCTTCAAAGAGGAAGGTTGATGGAGCCCGTGGCTCTGAGGGAGAAGAAGAACCAGAAGAGGGTTGTTTAGTTCGTAGACCTCGATTTAGGAGGAGCATTATTACCGATGATGAAACTACCCATCCATCAAGCTCGGTTCCTCCAAAGCCTTTAGATGAACCAGAAAACGCTGCATTACTGATTTCTGATGAAGAAGTGAATGATCCCCCCTGCTTCTGCTGAACAACTGTTTGTCCATGGCTTCGAAAGTGAAGGAGCCTTTGAACCCGCTTCTGAGGAGTTTCCCCTTACCTCTTTTACACCGTCAGTCCCCGATTATCCTAAAGTTCCCTTACCAGAAGTTGTTGTTGATACTCTCCCCATGACTGCTTTCACTTTATCTGCTATTTCAACTGCTGCCACTTTTCAAATGGAAGTTTATCCCTGCGGTAGCAAGAAGGCGATGAAGAAAATTGTTGTTGAGGTTCCTGAAGGTGGGAACTTATTGAAGAAGTTGGGCCAAGCGGACGTATGGTTGAAGCCTTTACTAGGTCCCATGGAGAAGGCAAAGTTGGAGAGTCACAGTTCATTTACTTGGATGAATGATATTGTTCATTCGTCCCTGAAGGTTCGAGTTTAATTTTTACTTCTTCCTTATTCCTTTTTCATTCTATTAATAACCTCTTTTCTTCCTTTATAGATCAACTTGATAGGCACGGAACTCATCAAAAGAATCATTCATGCTGACCAACAAATTGCTGATTATCGTACCGAAGCTGGCAATTGGAAAGAGCAATTTGAAGGTCTTCAATTGGGGAAGGAAGTGTTGGCAGAGGAGAAGGATGCCTTAGAGAAACAAATGAATGTGATTGCCGGTGAATTAGCAATTGAAAAAGCTTCTTCAAGCCAAGTTGGTAAGGATAAGGGTATCCTTGTATCCTCATTTGTTGAGCAACTTTCAAAGGCAACTGAGGAGATAAGGAGTCTGAGGGAACTCCTTAACCAGAAAGAGGCTTATTCAGGAGAATTGGTTCAAACACTTAAACTCAAGAAGACCTCATTGCCTCTACTGATAAGGTTAAGTTCTTGGAAAGTTCCCTTACTCATTTGAAGACAGCTTTTGATGCTTCTAAAACAGAGAAGGAGGAGTTGATAACAAAATTGATCAGTGGGAGAGAGACTATGAGGCTCTTGAGGATAAGATGTCACTTGAAGTGAGTAGAGCTTTTCTGAATACTCGCCTAGAGAATTTAATGGAAGGAAACCATGGGGTTTTGACCTTAACACTAAGATTGCTAAAGCGAGGCAATCGAAAAATCCCAGCAAAGTCAAAGTTTCCCTTCACCTGAAGATGAAATTCCCGAAGGTGATGAACTTGCTCTTGGTAAAGCTACTATTCAAGCCTCTTCTTCTCAAGCTGATCCCTCTACCTTCACTAATGATGCTCCCATTGTTGATGTTTCGGTGGATGATGCCTCCTAGTTTTTATTTTATGGTTTTGCTTAGAACTTGTTGATGGGAAGTTTTGTTTTTTTTTTCTTTTCCTTTTGGAATAGCGGTTGGTTTACCCCTATTTTGTTTTGGGGTTTGATGACAAACATATGTCTTGTTTTTTGCAACGTTTAATATTTAAATCTCGGCTTTCCTTTCCGCCTATTTTGATGTTTGAGTTTTTGTTCACTCTTTGACATTTAATTTTGCATAAAAATGCTTTAATATTCCGTGATTCTGATAGACACGAAATTTTAATAAAAGAGAGCCCTATTATAAACGACACTGATGAAGATGGCGTCTCATCTTCATATTGGTGTAAATATATAAAAGAAGTATATAAAAGAAATAATTTGAGGAAGTTTTATGCTTTGAACTTTCAAATTTTGTACATCATTCTTTATCCATGCAATACAACATTTACAACTCTTTTACAACTGCTTTATTTGTAATAGGTTTCAAAATTCCAGGTCTATTATCCCATAACTAATTATTAACCTTAATCTAAAAACTCATAATAACTTGGAGTATGTCTTGTATCTATCTTGTAACTTTTTTTCCGAGTTTCTTCAAAGATTTTCGAAGGCTTGATTTTTTGATCTTAGGCTGATTCAGGCTTGAATTTGGACTTTTTGTCTTGTTTTCCTCTTCATACATATATAGTCCCCCCAGTGTTAGAGCTTTGAAGTATGAAATCTCATGCACTAGATTGTTTCTTCCTTTGGTCCATTCCCTGGAAAGGAAAATACATGCGGGACTCGGATGTATACATTTAGATGAAGATTGCTTAACCCTTTTCTCCATCAGAAGGGTTGTAACCTAGACTGGGAATAATTCAGTATTCCTCGTGTATTTGGGTCAAATATCATCATTTGTCAAGGGTTAGCTTTTTGTCTATCATCTAAAATAGTTAGTACAATTAAAAAAGAACAAAATTAAATCTTATGTGAACGATACCTGGCCGTGGGTACCTCTTTTGCCTAGAAGTAATACTTCTTTAAATGAACATCATTCCAATTTGATGGGAGTAATTTGCCTTCCATTGTTTCTAATTCGTATGTACCCTTTCCGGCAATGCTTCTAATTCTATAGGGTCCTTCTCAATTTGGACTCAACTTTCCTACATTGGCTACTTTTGTTGATTAAAAATCCTTTTTGAGGATGAAGTCCCCAATCTTAAAGTACCTAATGAGCTTTCTGCTTGTAGTACCGCTCAATAATTTGTTTCTGAGCTGCCATTCTTATTAGGGCTGCTTCTCTTCTTTCTTCAACCAGATCTAGATTTATTCGCATCTCTTCTTTGTTTGATTCCTCAGTTGCATGTGTATATCTTGTACTTGGTTCACCTGTTTTTGTTGTCGTTCGATAAGCCCATAAGACTCCTAGTAACACTTTAGGTCACTTACCTTTTGATTCCTCTAATCTTTTCTTCAAGTTATTAATAATAACTTTGTTTGTCAGTTCGTCTTGTCCATTAACACAAGGTGATAAGGTGTTGAACTTATGCTTTTAATTTGCCAACTCGGAAAAAATTCTGTGATTTTTACGCATATAAATTGTGGGCCATTGTCACATACGATTTCTTTTGGAACTCCGAACCGGCATATGATGTTTTGCTAGATAAAGTCCTTGACTTTTTTCTCCCGCACCTGTTTAAAGGCTCCTGCTTCTACCCATTTAGTAAAATAATCTTTTAGAACTAATAAAAATAGTACCTTTCTTTTAGCTTGTGGTAGTGGACCCACGATATCCATCCCCCACTTCATAAAAGTCCACGGTGAAACAACTGGATGTAATAGCTCTGCTGGGCGGTGCATGTTTTTGCCATATTATGGGCATTTATCACACTTGGCCACAAACCTTTTTGCATCTTCTTCCATTTTTAGCCAATATTATCTTGCTCTAATTAGAATTTCTACCAAGGACCTTCCTTATGCATGATTTCCACAGTGTTACTCATGTACTTCTCTCATCACATATTTTGTTTAAGAAAGTTCGAGACATCTTGCTAAAGGTTAACCGAACATTTTTCGATACAGGTTTCCACAAACCAAACAGTAACATACATCTTTTCGTCTAAGGACTGAGCCTTTTTCTTGTCTTCAGGTAGAATTCCGTACAGCAGAAAATTAACAAACTCGTTTCTCCAATCCTAAGTTAAATTATTAAAATTTACTTCATTTTTATCTTGGTCGAGTGTCGAATGAAACAAATGTATTACAGTAGCATTTTCTTCATTCATTTCTTCTACAACCGATGTAGATTAGCTAGTGCGTCTTCTTCCGCATTTTCCTCCCTGGGATTTGCACGATTTTCCATGATTGGAATTGTCTGATTAATTCTCGTGCCTTTTCCAAATATTGTTGCATGTGCACCTCTCTAGCTATATAAGTCCCTACATTTGATTAACTAAAAGTTGCGAGTCACTTTTGATTATAATCTGTTCTATTCCGAGATCTCGTGCCGATTCCAGACCTGCATTTACAGCCTCATATTTTGCTTCATTGTTAGTAATGGGATGACACTTTATTACTTTCCTTATGGTTTCCCTGAAGGTGGGATTAGAACAATTCCTAAACCCACTCCTTAAACATTCGAGGAGCCATCATTAAATAGGGTTCAGGTACCCGAATTAGATCTGGTGAATACCTACAGTTCCTTTTCAACTTTAGGAACTATCCCTGCGTTGAAATCTATCACAAAATATGCTAAAACTTGTGATTTTATCACAATTCTAGGTTGGTACATAATATCATATTCACTGAGTTCTATAGCCCATTTGGCTAAACTACCTGACAGTTTTTGCTTATGCAATGTATTCCTTAATGGGTAAGCGGTCACTACAGAGATAGGGTGACATTGAAAATAAGGCCTCAACTTTCTAGATGCGATAATTAATGTTAAAGCAAGTTTTTCTAAGTGAGGATATCGAGTTTCACCATCCAACAAAGATGTGCTAACATAATAAATTGGAGATTATTTACCTTTGTCTTCACGTACTAATACTGTACTTACTGCCATTTCTGACACATCGAGAGTAGCCTTTCTCCATCCTTCAGTAGCGGTGGATTTGATAAGTATGCTTTTAGATTTTTTTAGTGCTTGTTGACATTCATCAGTCCACTCAAATTGGTTTTGCTTTTTCAACACTGAAAAGAACTTGAAACTTTTCTCCGAGGATTTGGAAATAAATCTTCCCAAAGCAGCCATTCTACCTGTAAACCTCTGCACTTCCTTTTTGCTTATGAGTATATTTAGTGTTTCCTCAATGGCTTTGATCTATGGAGGGTTTACTTCAATAACTCGGTTAGAGACAAGAAAACCTAAAAACTTACTTGAAGCCATGCCAAAGGCACATTTTTCGGGATTTAACTTCAAATTGAACTTGCGGAGAATCTTAAAAGTATCTGATAAATGTTGGTATGATCTCATTCATGTACCGACTTCACTAGTATGTCATCGATGTAGACTTCCATAGTCTTTCCCAGGTGTTCTTGAAAAATTTTTGTTACTAATCTCTGGTACGTAGCTCCAGCATTTTTTAGTCCAAAAGGCATGACTTTATAACAGTAAGTCCCCCTGTCTGTGATAAAGGAAGTCTTTTCCCCATCTAAAAGATCCATCTGTATCTGATTATAACCTGAATACGCATCTAAAAATCTCAACAACTCATGTCCTGCAGTAGAATCAATTAGTTGGTCTATGTGCGGTAAAGGGAATGAATCTTTAGTACAAGCTTTATTTAAGTCAGTATAATCTACACAAACTCGCCATTTTCCATTCTTTTTTGGTACTGGTTAGGGTATTTTACCTCTCGTATAGACTCAATTTTTAAAAGTTTTTGTACCTCATCCTGGATCACTTGATTTTTGAAGGATCATTGCTTCCTTTTCTTCTATTTGACAGGTGCATACGATGGATCTTCATTCAGCTTGTGGGTCATCACCTCCGGTGGTATACCTATCATATTTGAATGCGACCAAGCAAAGGAATCTTCATTAGCTTGTAAAAATTTGACAAGTTTACCTTTCCTTCCCAGGCTTAGCTTCATTCCAGTATAAACTTTTCTATCTGGCCACTGTTCGAAAAGTGTGATAGCCTCGAGTTCTTCAATTGTTGTTTTGATGTTTTCATTCTCTTTTGGCTCTTAAATGACATCCGGTCTTGAATCTAAATCCGTTTGTCCATCTTCATTTGAGGTTTGTATTGTTGTATCCTCAACCAAATTCTGTAGTTGCTATTTCTTATATGAATTATCATTCGCTATACTCGAATCTGCAACTGAATTGATACTTTTAGAAGCTTGCTGATCTCCACAAATTTGTCGAATCCCCCATTGTGAAGGAAACTTAATAATTTGATGTAAAGTAGATGTTAAAACATCCATATCATGAATTCAAGGCCTGCCAAGAATCATGTTATAATCCATGTCTGTATCTATCACCTGAAATTTCGTATCCTTGAAAACTCCTTCTGCAATTTCCCCTTTTGTGACAACACTCGAGTTATCGAATCTAGATAAGGTACGCGCTTTGGGCACCATCTTGTCATCAGCCTGCATATCGTTTACCACCCTCAGAAGAATGATATTTACGGAGCTACCTGGATCAATCAAAACTCGCTTCACATTAGTATCATGTACAAGTAAAGATATTACCAATGCATCATTGTGAGGGATAATCAAGCCATCCACATCTGCATCATCAAACGTTATACTGTCTTCTTCCAAACATGGAGAAATCGCTTCCCATGGGTAACTGTGACTTTTGATGTCTTTTTTGTAGCCATATACATCACACCATTGATCTCTTCTCCCCTGCTTATCACATTAACCGTTCTTTTTGGTGATGGTGGTTTTGGAGGCTCTTGTCTATTCTTCATATATCATTGCTTACCTTTATCACTAAACAAGTCAGTTAAATAGCCTTGTTTTAACAAATGCTCAACTTCACCATGTAGCAATCTACAATCTGTTGTTCTATGACCGTGGTCATTATGAAACTCGCACCAGAAATCTGGATTTCTACTGCTAGGGTTCGATCTCATTTCTTTTGGCCACCGCACCTTATATCCCATAGTTCTTAAAACAACTACCAACTCATAAGTACTAATATTGAAACTTTAATCACCAATTTTCGCATTTGAATGAGCATTATTGTCTCGTGTGTCTTGTTCTTTTCTGAACTTGGATGACGAACTCGCATCTCTATCCCTTTATCTAGGACCATACCTTGGGTTATCCTATTTAGAGCGTGAATCTCGTCCTGCTGGTCCCATGTAAGGTTCGTACATGTTCTTACCGGATCTTTTTCGGATTCTGGTCGTCTTGAAATTGTTCTTTCATCACCCCTTTCTTGAGTGATTGTGTCTTCTTCTATCCGTAGCTTTGTGTTGTACCTATTGTACACATCATTTTATGTTGTAGCAGGGAATTCTCGCAAGCTTTCCTTGAGTCTCCTCGTGGCTTCTGAGCTTTTTTCATTTAAGTTAATTGCAAATGCCATGGCCGCCCAATTATCAGGGACTCGTGGTAACATCATCCTTTCACGCTGAAATCTATCCACAAATTCCCTGATCAACTCCATACCTCATTGTTTTATTTTGAAGATGTCTTCCATCCTCTTCTCGACTTTTGGAGCTCTCTAATGTGCTTTTATAAATAAATCTACAAGCTCAGCAAAAGAATCAATAGAGTTTTCTGGTAAGAGAGAGTACCATGTTAGTGCTCCTTTCGTGAGCGTTTTGCCAAGTTTTTTGACTAGCACTGACTCAATTTCTTGCTTGGTTAAATCATTGACTTTCACACCAGTTGTAAACACAGTTAGATGATCTCGTGGGTCAGTCGTTCCATCATACTTTGGAATGTCAGGCTTTTTAAACTTCTTTGGAATCAGCAAAAGTGCTGCACTTGCCTTCTAGGGTTATTATGAATATTTATCAATATCCAATCCTTTAAACATGGGTGGCATGCCAGGTATTTTCTCTATGCGGTCATTCTGCTCCTTCAGCTACTTCTGCAAAGTTAGCACTAAACTTTGTATATCAGAATTATTTGGTGTACCGACCTTCCATCACAAGATTCGTTGGGATTTTCTCCGCTTCCTGAATTAGCAAGTCCCGAGCGTGGGTTTTCTATAGTTGCAGTGTTGTTTGGAGGTGCAGTTGGTGGTGCAGTTGGCAATCTACTATCAAATGCTTGAAGAGTGTTGTTGATGTGTTCTTCAATTAGCTATTTTAATGCATCCTCGGTAGTTTGCTCGTCTCATTGTTGATCATTTGTATGTGATGTTGATCTTTGAGGTGTCCCCTTCCCGGGATTGTTGAGGACAATTTTGAGGTGAAGGGATTGATGGAGTTCCTCCCTCTTGTTGGCTCTATTGGTTGTTGTTGTTGGCAGCTGACATGATTGTTTGACAGAAAAGTGAATTTGGAAAGTGAAAAGATTATCAGACTTCCGGTAATGGAACCGATTTGTTTAACCAAAAATATGTCTTTTGATCAAAGTCTAATTTTAAAAGAAAATGAGTTATTGATAACCAAGTTTTACTTCACTTTATAGAGATATCAAAAGAAAATAATAAGAATAACTAAGGGAATAATTGATTGCAAAGTCAAAGTAGAGAATTTCGAGAAAGCAGAAAAGTAAAAAGTGTATTTCAATATTTTGATCTGTCCTTACAACTAGAATTTGGTGCCCTTATATAGGAATATACAATAGTAACGAGTTTTTCTACATAATTTGTTTTTTTTAGCAAACAGAAAATATTTATATTAAAAGCTACGTAATACTTGGTACATCATAGTCATAGTTTGTGTTAGTTAGGATACTTTGATTTCCTAAGCTTGCTCATATTTTGCAAGCATCATGATCTAGATACTTCACAAAAATACATTGTTCTTCTTGTTCATACCTTATAAAAGATTCAACAAAAGTAGGAGGTAGTACAAAAACGTTTTTTCCTTTTGTTTGAACCTTTGCCTTCTTAGCCAGTTGATGTGCCACATTATTCCCTTACATGAATATGTGCCGGAGGAGCACGACCTTCTCCTGGTGCATTAACAACCTGTATTCATTAATAAGATCGACATATAGTCTATTGCCATGTTGTATAGATTGGATTACCTCCGTATAATCTGTTTTTATTTCCAGCGGGAATACTCCCCATTAATGAGTTGTTTGAAGCCCTTCCATTAGTGCTTTAATTCTGCTTCCAATGAACACTTTGCATATATGGATTTTATAAAGCCAACCACCAAATATCCTTTTGTATTGCGGAATACACCTCCCAGGCCACTCTTTTGATAATTGTCCTTAAACCTAGCATCAATATTTAATTTGAACTATCCCTTAGGTGGTTTCTGCCATTTAACTTGCAAAGGATTTTTTTAGTGGGACAAATCTATTTTCAATAAAAAGTGTGAATTCTGTAGCCTTTTGAATAATGAGGTTTATGTTAATGGGTTTGTTTGTGTTGTTTTGGTTATTTGAATTTCTATTTATCCATATATCCCAAAGGGCAAATGGAAAGAAAGAGTTCCACCTAATATACTTATTTCTTAATGAGCAATCAAATTTTTTTAGTTGCCATTAATGATATTGATTGCCCATATTCTTGGAAATCTATAACCGATGTATTTGTTGCTATAAATATCTTGCATCCGTTTTGATTCCTCTTATTTTCCTCCGGTTCATGTAATTTTCCTTCTTTTTACTATGTATTCACGTTGTCC
Organism: Nicotiana tabacum; assembly: GCF_000715075.1. Lineage (NCBI taxonomy): Eukaryota > Viridiplantae > Streptophyta > Magnoliopsida > Solanales > Solanaceae > Nicotiana > Nicotiana tabacum. The sequence goes on along the minus strand of NC_134087.1, from coordinate 108,775,834 downwards.
TCATTTATTTCTTGATAACTGTTTAGACTCGGTATTGTCTCGTGGGTATTTTTTTTCCCGTGCATTCTTTTCCCTAATTAAGAAAGCCACATGTTGCTGAATCATTGTCCTACGTACCATGCCATGCCAGATTTCCAATATTTCACGTGTAACGATTTTTCACCGCCAATATATGCGCGGTTAAGAATAGCATAAATAATATTCAAATTAGAGATGTATTTGTGATCTATAATAAAATTTTAAAAAAAATTACAAGTTCCAAAATAATAGGTAAATGTATAATGTTTAGGAGTTGGGTGCATTCTAATGGTTCTTCCTCCTGTTATTCTAATACTTGATTCATTGAACAAAAATGTTTTAGGAATAATGTTGATTGAAAGTGTCACAGCCCGGTTTTCCCACCCTCGGGAGTCGTGATGGCACCTACTAATGTGAGCTAGGAAAGCCGATTGTTTGAACAAATTACCTTTATTGTTACCCATTTTATATCCTTTAACAGTTATGAAGCAATAACATGTAGACAGCGGAATTTACAATAAGCAGAAGTAAAACAATAAACAATAAACAATAAAACTACTGAGTGTATCTAATACAACTATTTAAACAAGACTACCCAAAACTGGAGTCACAACTTCACAGATTGTCTAAGAATACTACAAACAAGATCTGAATGAAATACAAAGTCTTTTTCTGAATAGATAAAAATAGCAAGAGAAAGGATAGGAGTAGAAGCCAAGGCCCGTGGACATCTGCAGGACTACCTCAGGTCACCTGAAGACAACACCTCACTGTGGTCCAAATGATCAGGTATCAGTGTCTGCACACAGTGCAGAGTGTAGTATCAGTACAACCGACCTCATGTGTTGGTAAGTGCCTAGCCTAACCTCCGCGAAGTAGTGACGAGGCTAGGACCAGACTACCAAATATACTGTGCAGTTAATTCATATACAGCGAAAATAGAAGCAGATAATTACAATTAAAATTGGGAAGGGAAAACATGCTGCGGGGATCAGCAAATAACAACAGAACAACCGTAGAGAAATGTAAGAAATGATATAAATCAATTACCAGCAGAGATAAGGAAATAAGAAAAACAAGTACACATGTAATACTGTTGCAGGCATGCAACCCGATCCTATTTTATATGATACCATTGCAGGCATGCAACCTGTTCCCATTTCACATATTACCGTTGCAGGAGTGCAACACATATTACTATTGCAGGCGTGCAACCCGCTCCCATTTCACATTTTATCGTTGCAGGCGTACAACCTGCTCCCATTTCTCTTATCAACACCAATCAAAAAGGGTCCTGGAAAGGGAACAATAATATCAAACAAACATCCAGGCAAGGGAACAATAATATGATAACAACATCTCGACAAGGGAACAATAATTATAATAACATCCCGGCAAGGGAACAATAATGATAATAACATCTCGGCAAGTGAACAATAATGATAATAACATCCCCGCAAGGGAACAATTATGAAAATTCTCATTTGAAACGCAATAAACCACCACAGAGTCATAACAATTACAATACAAGACTCGCGGGCATCCTTGACACCGACGTATAGATACTCATCACCATACCTACGTTGTACTCCACAATTAATACATAGCAAATAAGCCCCGACTCCTAATCCCTCAAGCTAAGGTTAGACCAAACACTCATCTCGAACTTTCACGGCCAATTCAAACCTCAAACACCGCTTTTCCTTTTGAATTTGGCTCCAAATCGGTTGTATCTAGACATACTCAACTTAATAACATCAATAAACGCTACACAATCCAATTCCAATGCTTACTTATAGATTTCCTATCATTCTTCCTAAAAAGTCAAAACTCGACCCCGGGCCTGCATGGTCAAAACATGAGGTTTGGACCAAAACCGATCACTCATTCACCCACGAGCTCAAATATGTAATTAGTTCCAAAATCCGACCCCAAAACGAGGTCTAAATCTCAATTATACAAAAAGCCCTAACTCTACCCAAATTCCTAATTTTCTACCCTTAAGAACATGATATAGACCTAGAAATCTAATGGGTGTTAATGGAAATTGAAGAAAATGAATCTAAGATTACATACCTATGGATTTGTGGTGAAGTTCTCTTTCAAAAATCGCCCAATTTGGAGTTTGGAAGAAGAAGTTATGATATTTTAGTTTAATCCCGAGTGTTTTGTTACTGTTTAAAAATCACTGGGCAGTCTTTCATCGCGTTCGCGATAGTCCTGTCACGTTCGCGATGGGTCAGGCCTAGCTGACCTTCACGTTTGCGTTCGTCGGCTCGCGTTCGCGGAGCTTCAGCTTCTAGAGCCTTCGCGTTCGCGGTCAGATGGCCGCGTTCACGTAGAACAAATGTGAACCCCTACCCCAAGGCCATTAGCCTTACACGTTCGCGAGTGCCTGGACACGTTCACGAAGGGTACTCCCCCCATAGCCTTGCGTTTGCGTCCCCAGCTCCGCATTCGCGAAGAGTAAACTGGCACCTGAGGAAATTGCGTTACACTTTTGCGAGTGGAACCACGCGAACGCGAAGAACAAAACCTCTGTGCACTGAGACAGCAAAAACCTGCAATTTTTCCTAAGTTCAAAACCTTCTGAAACCCATCCGAAACTTACCCGAGCCCTCGGGGCTCCAAACCAAACATGCATACTAACTCAAAAATATCATATGAACTTATCTGTGCGATCAAATCGCCAAAATAACCTCTTAAACAACGAATTTAGCATAGAAATTCAAGAAAAATCTCAAAACTTCCAAAGTATCAATTTTCACAACTACGGGTCCGAATCACCTCAAACGACTTCCATTTCTTATCAAATTTCACAGACTCATCTTAAATCACATGTAAGACCTGTACTGGGCTTCGGAACCAAAATGCGGGCCTGATACCATCATGTTTTGAACACGTTTCATTTCTAAAACTCATAAATAATTCCAGAAAATAATTTTCTTTAAAAATTCATTTCTCGGGCTTGGGACCTCGGAATTCGATTCCAGGCACACGCCCAAGTCCCATATTTTCCTACGGAACCTCTAGGACCATCAAATCATGGGTCCAGGTCCGTTTACCCAAAATGTTGACCGAAGTCAACATAAACTCATTTTAAAGGCAAAATTCATCATTTTTCACAGATTTCCACATAATGGCTTTCCGGCTTGCGCCCGGACTGCGCATGCAAATCGAGGTGAGACAAAAAGAGGTTTTTAAGGATTTAGAACACAGAGTTCATTTTAAAAACAAGTGATGACCTTTTGGGTCATCACATTCTCCACCTCTAAAACAATTGTTCGTCCTCGAACGAACATAAGAAGGAAGAACCTGAGTCGGGGAAAAAATGGGGATAACGGCTCCGCATATCGGACTCGGACTCCCAGGTCGATGCCTCAGCAGGCTAACCTTCCACTGAACACGAACAGAAGGAAATCTCTTCAATCTCAACCGACGAACCCGCGGGTCTAGAAGAGTTATCGGCTCCTCCTCGTAAGACAAGTCCTTGTCCAACTGGACAGTGCTGAAATCTAACACGTGGGATGGATCGCCATGATATTTCTGAAGCATGGACACATGAAACACTGGATGCACGATTGATAATCTCGACGGCAACGCAAGTCTATAAGCCACCTCTCCCACTCGATCAAGAATCTCAAACAGGCCAATGAACCTAGGGCTAAGCTTGCCCTTCTTCCCAAATCTCATCACGCCCTTCATAGGTGACACTCGAAGCAATAACTGCTCACCGACCATTAAAGCCAAATCACGAGCCTCTCCTAGCTCAAACCATCCAGCCGCCGACCATACAAAGCCTCGTAAGGAGCCATCTAGATACTCGACTGGTAGCTGTTGTTGTAGGCAAACTCTGCTATAGGCAAAAACTGATCCCACAAGCCTCCAAAGTCAATGATACAAGCTTGGAGCATATCGTCCAAAATCTGAATAGTCCGCTCGGACTGCCCGTCTGTCTGAGGATGAAACGCTGTGCTCAACTCAACTTGTATGCCTAACTCTCGCTGAACTTCCCTCCAAATACGGGAGGTAAACTGCGTACCTCGATACGAAATGATAGACGCAGGCACACCATGAAGACGAACAATCTCCCGGATATAGATCTCAGCTAACTTCTCGGATGAATAAGAGATTGACATAGCAATGAAATGTGTTGACTTGGTCAGCCTATCAACAATAACCCACACTGCATCGAATTTTCTCCGAGTCTGTGGGAGTCCAACAACAAAATCCATAGTGATCTACTCCCACTTCTACCCAGGAAGCTCAATCCTCTGAAACAAACCACCAGGCCTTTGATGCTCGTACTTAACCTACTGACAGTTCAAACACCGAGCCACATATGCAACAATGTCCTTCTTCATCCTCCTCTACCAATAATGCTGCCGCAAATCCTGATACATCTTAGCGGCGCCCAGATGAATAGAGTACAGAGAACTATGGGCCTCCTCTAAAATCAACTCTCGGAGTCCATCCACATTAGGCAAACAAACTCGACCCTGCAATCTCAAAACTCCATCATCACCTAAGGTAACCTGCTTGGCACCTTCGTGCTGCATCATGTCTCTAAGGACACACAAATGGGGATCATCATACTGCCTATCACGGATACACTCCAATAAAGAAGAACGATCGACCGTGCAAGCTAACACACGGCTGGGCTCAGAAACATCCAACCTCACGAACTAATTGGCCAAAGCCTGAACATCCAAAGCAAGCGGTCTCTCACCGACCGGAATGTAAGCAAGACTGCCCGTACTGGCTGACTTCCTACTCAAAGCATCAGCCACCACATTGGCCTTTCCCGAATGATATAAGATGGTGATATCATAGTCTTTCAACAGCTCCAACCACCTTCTCTGCCTCAAATTTAGCTCCTTCTACTTGAACAAGTACTGCAGATTTTTGTGATCCGTGAACACCTCACATGCCACGCCATACAGATAATGCCTCCAAATTTTCAACACGTGAACAATGGCTGCCAACTCCAAATCATGAACCAGATAGTTCTTCTCATGAATCTTCAACTGCCGTGAAGCATAGGCAATGACCTTGCCATCCTGCATCAACACCGTACCAAGTCCAATACGAGATGCATCACAATAAACTATATATGGCCCTGAACTTGTGGGAAAACCAATACTGGCACCGTAGTCAAAGCTGTCTTGAGCTTCTGAAGGCTCACCTCACACTCGTCAGACCATCTAAAATGGGCACCCTTATGGGTCAGCCTGGTCATCGGGGCTGCAATAGACAAAAACCCCTCCACAAACCGACGATAATAGCCTGTCAATCCCAAGAAACTCCAGATCTCTGTAGATAATGTTGGTCTAGGCCAGTTCTTGACTGCCTCAATCTTCTTCAGATCAACCTGAATACCCTTTGCTAATATATCATGACCCAAGAATGCAACTGAACACAACCAGAACTCACACTTCGAAAACTTGGCGTACAACTGACTATCTCTCAAAGTTTGAAGAACCACCCTAAGATGCTGCAAATGCTCCTCCCGGCTATGGGAATAGATCAAAATATCATCAATGAAGACTATCACGAACGAATCCAAGTAGGGCCTGAACACTCGGTTCATCAAGTCCATAAAAGCTGCTGGGGCATTTGTCAACCCGAATGACATCACCAAGAACTCATAATGCCCGTATCGAGTGCAGAAAGCGGTCTTAGGGACATCGAGTTCCCTAATCCTCAACTGATGGTAGCTAGATCTCAAGTAAATCTTCGAAAATACCTTGGCACCCTGAAACTGATCAAACAAATCATCAATTCTCGGCAATGGATACTTATTTTTGATTGTAACCTTGTTCAATTGCCGGTAATCTATACACATTCACATTGATCCATCCTTCTTCTTAACAAACAACACCGGCGCACCCCATGGAGAAACACCGGGTCTAATGAAACCTTTTTCAAGCAAGTCTTGTAACTGCTCCTTCAACTCTTTCAACTCAGGCGGGGTCATACGATACAGCAAAAGAGAAATGGGCTGAGTGCCCGGAGCCAAATCAATGCAGAAGTCAATATCCTTGTCGGGTGGCATACTCGGCAGATCTGAAGGAAATACCTCAGAGAACGCACGAACAACAGGCACAGAATCAATAGAAGGAACCTCGACACTAGAATCACGAACATATGACAAATAGGCCAAACACCCCTTCTCGACCATATGCCGAGCCTTCACATAATAGATGACACTACGGGTAGAATGACCAAGAGTCCCTCTCCACTCCAAACGAGGTAAACCCGGCAAGGCCAGGGTCACAGTCTTGCCTTGACAGTCCAAGATAGCGTGGTAAGGTGATAACCAATCCATCCTCAATATGACATCAAAATCAACCATGTTTAGAAGTAATAAATTCACATGAGTCTCAAGATCCCTAATCACAACTATACACGAACGATGGACTCGATCTAACACAATAGAATCACCCACCGGTGTAGACACATAAATAGGAGCACTCAAAGAATCACTAGGTATGACCAAATACAGTGCCAAATAAGACGACACATAGGATATGTAGATCTTGGATTAAATAAAACTGAAGCACCTCTACTACAAACCAGAACAGTACCTATGATAAATACATCAGAAGCCTCAGCCTCGGGCCTAGTTGGAAGAGCACAACATCGGGGCTGGGCCCTACAACCTGAACTACATCTCTAGGAAGGCCTGCTGTCGGCTGACCTCCACCTCTAACGGCCTGAGCTTTACCTCAAATATATCTACCTCCACCTCTAGCACCTCTACCCCCACCTCTAGCTGACTGGGCGGGCTGTGGAACACTCAGTTCCTAAACCATAGCACGAGAACCTTGATGCTGAGAACTGCTCGGTGCTCGAGGGCAATATCTAGCAATGTGCCTCGTGTCACCACAAGTAAAACAAGCCCTCGGCTGTTGGGGCTGACTACCCTGAAAGCTCTGAAGCGGCGGTGCACTGATAGGAGCTGGTAGTGCACTATAGGACTGCTGATTAGAATACTGCATACGAGAACCATGGCCACCTGAAGCATCCTGAGAAACTTGAAGTACCGACTGAAAAGGCCTAGGAGGATGGCCTCTACCATAAGAATCCCTGTCTCTAGATGAGGCGCCACTGAATCTGCCTGAATGATGAGGCCTCTTGTCAGACCCCTGACCACCTCCCTGCGACAGAACCATCTCCACTCTTATATCCACATTGGCCGCCTCCTGAAAAGAAATCTCACTCCCTGTCTCCCTAGCCATCTGAAGTTGAATAGGCTGGATAAGTACCTCAATGAACCCTGCTCGAGAAGCTCAAACTGCATCCGATAGATCTCTCTCTGAGTGATGGGGAGAAACTTCTCCAGAAATAGCTGAGTAAACTGCTCCCAAAGTCAAAGCTAGTGATCCGGCTGATCTAGCCAAACAATAATCCCTCCACCAAGTTTTGGTGGAACCAGACAAGCAAAAAGTAGCAAAATCGACCCCATTGGTATCTGCTATCCCCATGTTCCTGAGAACCTCATGATAGCTATCTAGATAATCTTGGGGATCCTCAGAAGAAGCACCGCTGAAAGTAGTAGTGAAGAGCTTGGTGAACCTGTCCAATCTCCATAAAGCATTGGCAGACATAGCTGCTCCATCATCGGTCTGGGCTACCACACTTGGCTGAACTGCTCCAACTGGCTGAACTGCTCCAACTGGCTGAGCTGCTAGAGTCTGAAACTGGGGAGCCATATGCTCCGGAGTATGAGTAGCAGGAGTCTGGGCTCCCCCTCCAGCTTGAGACACGGCTGGTGCTACAGGAAGCAAGCCTATCCGGGTGACACTCTCCATAAGTCCCACTAGACAAACCAGAGCATCCTGGAGTACTAGGTAGCAATAAACCCTTCTGGGACCTTAGTTGGGCCCATCGGAATTGTCCGGGCTGGAACTTCATCATCAAAGTCAACATGAGGCTCCGCCACTGGTGCTGCTACTCTGGGCTGAGCTCTACCCCTACTTCAGCCTCTATCACGGCCTCGACCTTGCCCTCTGCCCCTCGTAGGAGCCATTGCTGGGGGCTCGGGCTGTTGGTCAGTGGATGAGGAAGCACGTGTTCTCGCCATCTTACAAAAACAGAGTAGAAATTCAATTAGTATTGAGAAACCAAACCGCACGATAGGAAGGAATAAACGTGAAGTTTTTCCTAACTCTGTAGCCTCTGGGGATAAATATAGATGTCTTTATACCGATCTCTCGGACTCTACTAAGCTTGTCTGTGAATTGTGAGACCCATGTAATCTAGAGCTCTGATACCAACTTGTCACGACCCGAATTTTCCACCCTCGGGAGTCATGATGGCGCCTACTAATGTGATCTAGGCAAGCCGATTATTTGAACAAATTACCTTTTTTTACCCCCATTTATTTCCTTTAATAGTTATGAAGTAATAACGTGTAGACAACGGAATTTACAATAAGCGGAAGTAAAATAATAAACAATAAAACTACTGAGTGTATCCAATACAACTGTTTAAACAAGACTACCCAGAACTGGAGTCACAGCTTCATAGACTGTCTAAGAATACTACTAACAAGATCTGAATGAAATACAAATTCTGTCTCTCAATAGATTAAAACAGCAAGAGAAAGGATAGGAGGAGACGCCAAGGCCCGCGGACGTCAGCAGGACTACCTCGGGTCACCTGTGCGGACTAAAGACAGCACCCTCACAGTGGTCCAAATGCTCCGGTATCAATATACAGTGCAGAGTGTAATATCAGCACAACCGACCTCATGTGCTAGTAAGTGCCTAGCCTAACCTCCGCGAAGTAGTGACGAGGCTAGGACTAGACTACCAAATAACCGGTATAGTTAATTCATATACAGTGGAAATAGAAGCAGATAATTACAATTAAAATTGGGCAGGGGAAACATGCTGCGGGGATAAACAGATAATAATAGAACAACAGTAGAGAAATATAAGAAATGCTATAAATCAATTACTAGCAGACATAAGGAAATAAGAAAAACAAGTACACATGTAATACCATTACAGGCGTGCAACCCGATCCCATTTTATATGATACTGTTGCAGGCGTGAACCCGCTCCCATTTCACATATTACCGATGCAGGTGTGCAACCCGCTCCCATTTCACATATTACTGTTGCAGGCATGCAACCCGCTCCCATTTCACATTTTACCATTACAGGCGTGCAACCCACTCCCATTTCTCTTATCAACACCAATCAAAAAGGCTCCCGGCAAGGGAACAATAATATCAAACAAACATCCCGGCAAGGGAACAATAATCAAACAAACATCCCGGCAAAGGAACAATATAATGATAATAACATCTCGGAAGGGAACAATAATGATAATAACATCCCGGCAAGGGAACAATAATGATAATAACATCCCGGCAAGGGAACAATTATGAAAATTCTCATTTGAAGCGCAATAAATAACCACAGAGTCATAACAATTACAATACAACACTCACGGGCATGCTTGACACTGACGTATAGATACTCGTCACCATACCTATACGTCGTACTCCACAATTAACACGTAGAAAATAAGACCCGACTCCTAATCCCTCAAGATAAGGTTAGACCAAACACTTACCTCAAAATTCCACGGCCAACTCAAACCTCAAACACCGCTTTTCCTTTTGAATTTAGCTCCAAATCAGTTGTATCAAAACATAATCGCCTTAAAACATCAATAAACGCTAAACAATCCAATTCCAATACTTAATTATAGATTTTTTATCATTCTTCCCAAAAAGTCAAAAATCGACCCCGGGCCTGCATTGCCAAAACATGATGTTAGGACCAAAACCCGATCACCCATTTACCCACGAGCCCGAATATATAATTAGTTCCAAAATTCGACCCCAAAACGAGGTCTAAATCGCAATTATACAAAAAAACCTAGCTCTACCCAAATCCCTAATTTTCTACCCTTAAGAACATGATTTAGCCCTAGAAATCTAATGGGTGTTAATGAAAATTGAAGAAAATAAATCTAAGATTACATACCTATGGATTTGTGGTGAAGTTCTCTTTCAAAAGTCGCCCAATTTGGAGTTTGGAAACAAGAAGTTATAAAATTTTGGTTTAATCCCGAGTGTTCTGTTACTGTTTAAAAATCACTGGGCAGGCCTTCATCGCGTTCGCGATAGGCCTGCCGCGTTCACGATGGGTCAGGCCTAGCTGACCTTCGTGTTCGCGTTTGTTGGCTCGCGTTCGCGGAGCTTCATCTCCTAGAGCCTTCGCGATCAGATGGTCGCGTTCGCGTAGAACAAATGTGAACCCCTGCCCCAAGTCATTAGCCTTACGCGTTCGCGAGTGCCTGGACGCATTCGCGAAGGGTACTCCCCCCATAGACTCGCGTTCGTGTCCCCAGCTCCATGTTCGCAAAGAGTAAACTGGCACATGAGGAAATTGCCTTACGCGTTCACGAGTGGAACCACGCGAACGCGAAGAACAAAACCTCTGTGAAGCAAAAACCTGCAATTTTTCCTAAGTTCAAAACCTTCCGAAACCCATCCGAAACTCACCCGAGCCCTCGGGGCTTCAAACCAAACATGCATACTAACTCAAAAATATCATATGAACTTATTCATGCGATCAAATCGCCAAAATAACCTCTTAAACAATGAATTTAGCATAGAAATCCAAGAAAAATCTCAAAACTTCCAAAGTATCAATTTTCACAACTACGGGTCCGAATCACCTCAAACGACTTTCATTTCTTACCAAATTTTACAGACTCATCTTAAATCACATATAAGACCGGTACCGGGCTCCGAAACAAAAATACGGGCCTAATACCATCAAGTTTTGAACACGTTTCATTTTCAAAACTCATAAATAATTTTAGAAAATAATTTTCTTTAAAAATTCATTTCTCGGGCTTGGGACCTCGGAATTCGATTCGGACATACGCCCAAGTCCCATATTTTCCTACGGACCCTCCGGGATTGTCAAATTACGGGTCTAGGTCCGTTTACCCAAAACGTTGACTGAAGTCAACTTAAACTCATTTTAAAGGCAAAATTCATCATTTTTCACAGATTTCCACATAATGGCTTTCCGGCTACACGCCCGGACTGCGCATGCAATTCAAGGTGAGATAGAAAAAAAATTAAGGCCTCGAAACACAGAATTCATTTTAGTAACAAGTAATGACCTTTTGGGTCATCACAGAAGATAAACAGGTGCATTCAACTTTTTATGAGTACATATGTGTGTTGTATAAATATATTCATCATGTTACTTATTACAAAATTTGTTTGTAATAGTTTACTAACACTTAAAAAGTTTCAATCCATTTTTCTCATTTTATTAGATTGCTAAAAGTAATTGTACACTTAACCTATTCATGTCTTGGAACTGACCTAGGTATCCAAACATGGCAAATACTAATGGTCCTTAAATTTTTAGCTCCATCACATTTTATTAATGGTTCTTATAAATCTATTAGTCAATCATATCTTATTCTATACATATTTTTAAAAACTTCATTTACACGTGAACAAATAGATATATATGTCATATTTCTGAGTATACACATTTTTACCTATATAAGGCGGCTACTAAGATTTTAACTAGATTGACTAATTAGATGAAGTGAGTCTCTTGAGTTAGGCATTTTGTGTAAGTTTTATGGTTATAGTATCAATTATCAAACTCGTAATTTTTTCAGATTTGCTATGAAAAATATTAGTTTGTATAGTATTTTGGAATAACAATGAATGTTCAATCATATGTATATTGACTTAGGCAAAATTAGTTTATTAACTTAATTAAATTATCAATTTTAAAAGTACCAACGTGTACCAGTTATTGGCAAAGTAACCACAAAAAAAAATTTATTAATTTTGTATACGCAATGCATTCGTTAATATTGTTAATAATATGTAATGTTATGTAGTAAGTGACTAATTTATAAAAATAATTAAACCGATGAACAAACTTAAATTGGTTGGAAGCATATATCAAAAACTTGGATTTAATAAATAAAATTTATTTAATTTATTATCATGAATATTAGGAAAAGTAACATGCAATAAATTATTATTATTATGTTACATAACTCATATGAGAAAATGATTTATGTAAGGTAAAATCGTATATTCGATTTTAAAATTCTAAATTTCAAGACTTCCTACATAATTTTTTTTATTAAATTATGTTTTTGCCATAGATGAAATCAAACTCTATCGAGTCTAGGACAATCTCTCATGATGTTCCTAGTATCACCATACTCATAACACCCCCTTTGCGGGCGTGGCTGCTCGTATTGAGTCTGTGTTGGGTAACTAGAATAACGGCTATAGGAATCCCGTGTCGGTGGTGCACTAAAAGATGATTACCCCACATGAGTACCCTGGCTAACTAGAGCACCACGAGTAGTCTGAAGTGTACATCGGACTAGCCGACTGTCGAGCCTCCGCCATGATGGGTCATAGCTGAAGAGTAAAATCCACCAAACCCTTAAGAACATCGATACCTCTTGGTCTCTTTAGCCTCCCTTTCCTAACCCCAAATACGCTCTAACATCCTGGCATTATCCACCACCTGCTGAAATAGAGTATCAGTATGTAACTTCCGAGCCATGCAGAATCTAACATCATAAATGAGCCCCTCAATGAATTTGCGGACTCTCACTCTGACTGTAGGAACCAAAGTAGGTGCATGATGGGGTAACTCACTAACCTGATGGCATAGTATGACACTATCATGGTGCCCTAATGCAGCTGCTCAAACTCTGCACGCCACGCATCCCGGAGGGTCCGGGGAACAAACTCTCTCAAAAACATCTCTTAAAACTGAGCCCAAGTAGGTGGTGCTACATCAGCTGGTCTACCCTCATCATAAACCTACCACCACTAATACACTGCTCCCGACATCTGAAATGTAGTAAAAGCAACTCTGCTCACCTCCACAATACCCATGGTGCAGAGAATACGGAGACACTTCTCTAGAAATCCCTTTGCATCATCGGTAGCTGTGCAACTGAAAGTAGGTGGACTATACCTCTTGAAGCTCTCAAGCCTCTTCTGCTTTTCCTTTGATTCCCCTTGCCTTACCTCAGGCTGAACCAGAATAATAGGTTGTATCAACACTACACTTGGAACCTGACCAATATGAGCCCGCTACTCTAGAGTACGGCAGTGGGAGTCTGAGCACCTCCCCCAATCTGCGAAGTAGCTTGTGCAATGGAGATCAATCCCACCTGAGCCAATGTACCAAGCATGCTCAGGAACTGCATTAAAGTCTCCTGAAGTCTAGGGATAACAACAGGCATCTTCGGTGCCCGTACCTCAATTGGAGCTACTAGCGGCTCCTCAACGACTGCTTTGATAGGTTCTTTAGCAGTAGTGCTTGCCCTTCTCGGTCTCTACCTCGGCCCTGGCCTCTCACAGCTCCAGCAGGGGGAGCGGGTGTCTACTCAGTTGATCGGGTAGCACAAGTTCTCACCATCTATGAGAGAATAGAGATGCAAAGGCTCAAACTTCGAAATCAACAAATCTGCATGACATGAATAAAAGAAGTGGAGATTTTTCCTAATAGGTATATAGCCTCTCACAAATAAGCACAGACATCTTTGTACCGATCTGCAAGACTACTAAACTCACTTATGACTCGTAGCACCTATGAACCTAGAGCTCTGATACCAACTTATCACAACTCCAATTTACCTCAGCAGGATGTCGTAATGTCAACTAGTCTTCAAGACTAGGTAAGCCTAACACTTACTGAATTAATGGCAAAATTCAACCAACAACTATTAAATATGAAACAAAAATTTCTATACAAAGTCAACAATCCCAAAACCGATAGTACAAGTCATAAGCTCTACTAAGTTTACTAGAAAATCTATAAGTACAACTATTCTAGAATGGAAATAAACTATACAAAAATAACTTCTGAAGGTGACTCCGAGGCCTGGGAATGCGATGGAAGGTGTACCTTGAAGTCTCCACAGCAATTTCTTATCTACTATCTAACAATTCACAGACTCCGAAGTACCTGGATCTGCACAAAAATATGGAGAAGTGCAGTATGCGTACACTACAATCGGTACCCAGTAAGTATCAAAACTAACCTCAGTGGAGTAGTGACGAGGTACAAGTTCACTCACTAGACAAAGTATAGAAGTATAAAGCTAAAAACAGAAAGTAGAAATCAGTAAATGGAAACAGAATCAACATGTGATATAAATAGTAAAGAACAAGGAATAATGTGAAATATCATTGGAACCAAATAAGGAATACAAAGAACAATCAATTAATCAAGCCGTGCTAACACAAGGTTCATAACGAAATCACCATGTGGTACCTCATCTCATAGTCACAAGTCACGGGTCTCAACCCACTACTATGTACTCACAGCACATCATGCCCACATTTCGAATTACAACCGCATGGACAACTCACGTGCCAATATCTCAATCCGCCCGGCATGATCACAGGTCACATTCACCATCCGCCCGACGTGGTCACAAACTCACAATCAACATGGAAACAAATAATACAAGAACACAAGGGCATGATCAATAAATGTCAAGTATTATACTCCTAAGCTAGTATAAGTGGCATTCTATGGTGTATGCTTGTGCGATTGTACTATAGTAGCCCAAGTCAACAAGTAATATCAAAGACATCATGTAGTTCATCGAAACAACAAAGCAAGCCACGTAAGGTGTACGACAACCACAAGGAAAAGAAAACCATCACACAAAAATCACCAACTCAATGTCCCCAAACCATCACACATTATCCCTGACATTGCCACTCTTATCTCTCTGATGGCCACCTGTATCACTCCGTCTAACAATATCATTAGCCACTCTTATCTCTCCGATAGCCACCCATATCACTCTGTATATCAACCACCCTTACCACTCCGCCTGGACAATAACACAATATCCACCCTTATCACACCGTACATTCAACAACAGTGAGATGCCACCCTTACGCCCCGCATAACAACAACAGTGAAATGCTACCCTTATTCTCTGCATAATAATAATGGTGAAATGCCACAAAACCACACAACAATTCACAAATGCTAACATCATATCAACACGATGTTGCGGCGGATGCTCTTAGCCGGATATCCATGGGTAGTTTGGCTCACTTGGAGGCATGTCAAAGGCCGTTGGCCAGGGAGGTTCATTGGTTGGCTAGCTTGGGAGTTTGTCTTGCGGACTCTAGTGAAGGCGGGGTGACTGTGCAAAATAGGGCGGAATCATTCCTTGTGGTGGAGGTCAAAGAGAAGCAATACGATGATCCATTATTGGTACAGTTGAAGGAGGGATTCACAAACATAAGACCACAGCTTTTTCTCTTAGCATGGCTGATGGTACACAATGGTACCAAGGGCGATTATGTGTTTCGAATATAGACGACTTTCGGGGAAAAATCATAGGTTAAAGCTCACACTTCTAGGTATTCCGTGCACACAGGTTCTACAAAGATGTATCATGATCTCAAGGAAGTCCATTAGTGGAATGACATGAAGAGGAATGCAGCGGAATTTATGGCAAAATGTCCAAATTGTTAGTGTCATGACCCAAACCGAAGGGCCACGACGGGTGCCCAAGTCCTACGTGTCGAACACCCCTAATCATGCGTCTAAGCTATAAACCTGATTAACATCTGCTGAATTACGATAATAACATACATGAAGGAAACTTGTCCAAAAGACATATATACGTATACGTGCGGGTTACAGTGGGCGAGCCGACAAGGCCGCGATAGACAACTATATACCCAAAACTGAAAGCCGGTAAGGCCACATACTATCCAATTGTACACAATTGTCTACAGACCTTTAATAGAAATACAACTGTACAAAGACGGGACTAAGCCATGTCATACTCATATATGTATACAAGCGTATCATACCAAAATCAAAAGCAGCTCTGAATCAAGCGGAGCATGCCAACTCTCGCTAATCAAGGATCCTAATAAGGGGGACTATCAGTTTACCTACCTGCACCTGCGGGCATAAAATGCAGGCCTCATGAAATAGGGCTTCAGTACGAAATATGTATTGAGTATGTAAGGCATGAAAATCAGTACGTAAAAAATATAGATGAAACATGGAATTACTTTAAGCTTAACTTGTGACAATTCTTCATGAGAGAAGAGTGAAAACCTTTGATGCACTAGAAATTGAGTGTTGAAAATTTGAAGTGAGCAATACAAATGGAAAGTAGAAGAGGAATAGTTTACAGTACACCATGATTTGTATGAAAGAACAAAAATTCTTGATGAATGAAGTTAACTCTTGAGGTTCAAATGTCACACTAGAATTACATGAGATGAGCAAGTTGCACCTTTTTGAAAAATTTGACACCTTATTTAGAATGCATGAGTATTGTGGGTAATTGTTGATCCCAACCGAGTATAAATGACTTGTGGGTGACTCCTTGAAATGACCATAGAATGAGGGAAGAAGGGGCTAATCTAGCTGCTTGAGGACAAGCATGGACTTAAGTTTAGGAGAGTTGATAAGTGTCGATTTTAACCACTTATTAATACTTTCTTGCTATAGTTTTTAGTCTGAAAGAACTAATTTTTGTCTCTGAATCTAATAAAATAGTTGATTTGTAGGTGTGCTGGAGAATGTAAGTTCAATGAAGAAAAATGACGTAAAAAGGAGATGCCCTAGCCAAGTTTAGCAAAGAGGAGAAGTGCTGAGAATAGTGTGGTTTATAGATTTCCACATGCATCCGCAAAAGCAAGTGCGGTTCGCAAAACAAGGATTGCTTCCGCAGAAGAAAAACTAAAGCTTCAGGAACGTTTGGCTGAAGTGCAGTCCGCAGACTAAATTGTGCGATCATACATGGTTCGCAAAATAGGTTAGCACTAACAAGATTGAAATATTATAGAATGAGAAGTTGAACATGCCTAAAGCCTCCTCAAATATGGTCCACAAGAATTAAAGTGAAGCCGCAAAAGCTAATGTGCGACCGTTGAAGCTGAAGTGTGACCGCTGAACTCTTCTTACTGAAAGCATAGGCAATATCAATCCAGCAAAAAGTTGATGTGCGACCGCAGAACCCTCCTAAGAGCATTTTTGTCAGAGATTTCAAGAGCCCTATAAATAGGACTTTATGACTTTTTAGGACATCTTTTCATTGTAGCATCTAGGAGTTCAGTATTTTTAGCTATTTGGAGTAAGTTTGAGCTACAATTAGAGAGGATCATCTACTCTTTCATTTAATTTTAGTTTTATGTCTTTAATTTCTTCTTATTATCATCTTTTCATGACTTTTAACATGAGTAGCTGGATTTTTATCTAGGATTGTGATCCAGTTCTAATGTCTTAATAATATGGGTATTAATATTATGCTTGCTATTGATTGAGTTAGTATTATTTAGCCGTGTTTATGCTTTAAAGTTAGAATTGATAGTTGCAAATATTAATTCATGTCGTTTTTACTTTGTTCTTACTTGAAAAAGAAGAATTTAGTTTAGCAAAAAACTTGGCTAACAAGAAATTGAACTAGTTGCATTATTGATTAGTTTAATTAACGGATTTGAACTAGAGGTATGAATAATCTAACTTGGACTCGTATTCAAATTGCACTTATAGCTACACATTTGGACTTGAGACAGCTAAATTGGGCATAATCACTCCGTAGCCGAGAGGTATTGAGTGAGTACTTGAGTATAGAGAGTCATAACAACCCCGATATATCAAGTAAGCATAAATTGATATTACCCATTAAGTTTACACCTATGTTAATATTACAACCCTAGGCCTTTCTCTATTTGATAAAACTTCAAAAATATTTCGATTATTACTTGTTTGCTAGCTTAGTCACAAATCTTAGCAGTTCAATTAGTAAAATTGATACCCATATTTGTTTGAAAGATAAATTTAGTTATTTCAAATTTCTCACTTAAGCGTTTACATAGCACCCAACCAAATCTCCTTGAGGTTTGACCCCGACTCGCGTTGGATTTTATTATTGTAACGACCATTTCATATTCCCTTATTTGGGGAGTGAATTGGACGTGATCAGTTGGCCTTGAGGCTTCTTTAAGAACCAGGAGAGGAGCCTCTCGTGGCCTAGATGGTCGTGTTTGCTTCACCCTCTGTGGTACAAGTGTGGGTGGATCCACCTCAGAAGCTCCTTGTACATCCCTATCAATCCTGATCTTTGCTCGTAGCTCATTTGCACTCTTAGCTCGTGCCCCAGTATCATTTGGAGGCTTCTCCAAAGCTATCTTAAATTTACTATGATTGCTCGTTGCTGTCTTGAAGGTGGTTATAGTGCCTTAAAAGAACAAGTAACAATTAGCTCACTTTTGCAAAATAAAGTCATAGTGGTGCGTGTCTCTTCCCACACTTAGAAGGCGTGCACAAAATGAATCATGAGCATCCACTACAACTCAAATTATAGTCATACTTTGTTAATTAGTATCATTGCACAACAAGTGGGCAATGCAACACCTTGGTTGCACCTCAGTCGTGTCTAAGTCAGTCGCGGGTTATCATCATCTAAGAACGAATGCAATTGAAGTTCTTAAGAACCCCTAATGGAAACGTCACACTTAATAAGTGTTCGTATTTCCATTGAAGCAGATTCGCTACTCAAACTTCGCTAAACCTCACAAATAATTTATTCGGGCAATTTATCGAACTCCTTATGTACATAGTTTTTACTTAGCTTCTTTGGTTCAATTTGAGCATGTTGTACCCTCCCTGTTTTAGTGAGGTGATGAGAATTGTAGTTTTACACCTTACTATGTTCATCAACAACCCAAAAGCGATCCAAATTTGCGCGAATACTTTGAACACAAACTAACCTAAAAGAGGAGAAAAAAATAATAAAAAGATAAAAACTAAATTAAGGGAGAGAGATAGGTGGCTGACGTGCGTGTAGAGGGGAAGAAAGACGAAATAGACGAACAGGACGGGTGTTACATCTAGCGTTTTCGGACGTTAAAATTTCGTTTTCTGTTAATCGACTTAGACTCGGGGATGAGATCATCTTGACGTTAACGTACTTACGCTATTTATAACAAGCGATAAATAAGTGTTATGAAGGATAATGGGGTACATAGACCAAAGAAAACGAGTTTCGTTGAAAATGCACAATTTGGAATAAAATACGGGTCGAGCGATAATACTCGATAATTATGAACTAGTACCATGCAAGGTACCATATGACCACGGTAGTATAATATATAAAGTTTATATGAAGTATTTTAATAATAAATAAAATTTTAAATAATTTGTGGTAATTTTTAAATTATGCGGGTAATTGATTAATTACCGGGTAACAGGACATTACCCAGTTAACTAATAAGTGGATAAAAAAAATTGAATATCCCACCCCGACTCCCACGTGGCAAGAAGCCACAAAAGTTGAAAATGATTAAGTATTCACCTTTGCCAGATGACAAATCATGAATATAACCAAGACATAATTTTAAGTCTTAGCAAATAAGACTTGTATCTAGGAAACTTAGTAAGGAAATTCATTAGATAAAAAGCACATTCTGTCTTTGGTTTCACGTTAGCAGCAAAGTCATTTCGTCCAAAATCTTTAGCAACATTTCGATTGGAATTTCAAAAGAAAGCAACCAAATTTCGTTCAAAATTTTAAGAGATTCAAGGAGAATTTCGTCCATATTTTGCAGAAGCAGATTCGTTGAAAATAATTCAAGAAACAGGTATGTTAAGGCCCTCCCTTCTTTCTTTTGGCATGGTCCAGTTATACTGAAGAAACGAGCAAACGCATAGTTTTCATAAATTACTCTATTCATATAAATAGTAGGGTATCTATATTCTTGATTCCCCATAAAAAAATTATTATCTTCTGTTCATGGGTATCAGAATAATACATAGTTGAAAAATTTATCCGGAAGGAATATTGAGATTATTACATATTTTTCATGCATTTCACTCATTTATACATGTGCATTGACCCATGACCAGATGTCGTTATATGCGCGTATATATGTAAATATATGTATATGGGATATGGGAAAATGTTACGACGTTATATACGCACCACCACCTGATCAGCTAGTATATGTTGATGATGTGCCCACAGTGGCCGAGACGATATGATGGGATGCCCTCAATGGCTTGATGATATTATGTACACCCATTCTTATGCATGACACGACATTTATATGCATGTGCATAACGTTTTAAACGTTTCAGAATTTACAAAGTTATTCAGATTTAAAAATGTGTTTCCTTATTCCATGTTTCATCTATGTCTTTTACGTACTAATTTTCATGCCTTACATACTCAGTACATTTTTTGTACTGACGCCCTATTTTACGGGGCCTGTGTTTTATGCCCGCAGGTGCAGGTAGGCAAGCTAACGGTCCCCCTTCTTAGGATCCCTGATCAGCGAGAGTTGGCATGCTCCATTTGATCCGGAACTGCTTTCATTTTGGTACAATACGTTTTGGAGTGGAAAGGTAACACGACATCGCTGAGAGGTAGATTTATTTCCTATCTCAAGGCAAGGAAGATGATCAGAAAGGGTTGTATTTATCACTTAGTTCGGCTTCAGGATGTGGAAATAGAGTTACCAACCATTCAGTCCATCCCCGTGCTGAATGAGTTTCCCGATGTTTTCCCCGATGAGCTTCCGGGTCTCCCGCTAGAGCGAGAAATTGAGTTTTCTATTGACCTACTACCAGATACTCACCCAATATCTATTCCTCCCTATAGAATGGCCTCCACAGAGTTGAAAGAGTTAAAGGAACAACTAAAGGACTTACTTGAAAAAGGCTTTATCAGACCTAGTACGTCACCGTGAGGAGCACCAATTTTGTTTGTGAAGAAGAAAGATGGTTCCTTATGAATGTGTATTTATTATAGGCAACTGAATAAGGTGTCGATCAAGAATAAGTACTCGCTCCTGAGAATTGATGATTTATTTGATCAGTTACAAGGTGCCAAGTATTTTTCAAAGATAGACTTAAGGTCCGGGTACCATAAGCTAAGGGTTAAGGATGAAGATATTCCAAAGACAGCATTCAGGACTAGATATTGGCACTTTGAGTTTCAAGTTATGTCATTCGGTCTGACCAATGCCCCAGCAGTATTCATGGATTTGATGACCTGTGTGTTCAGACCTTTTTTAGATCCTTTCGTAATTGTATTTATCGATGATATATTGGTGTATTCTCGTTTAAAGGATGAGCATGTTGATCATCTGCGTACTGTGCTTAGAGTTCTACAAGAAAGAAATCCATCTGTAAATCTGAATAACTTGTAAATTTTGAAACATTTATAATGTCATGCATGTAGATATAAGTGTTGTGTCATGCATAGGTACTGTCATGGGCTGCTTTCCAGACATGCCCCATGACCCCTTGGCCGCGCCCCATGGCGGCCTAGCAAGCCTCACAATGCCTAGCGCCATGGTCGGCCCCGTGGTCTTGGCTGCGCCAAGTGACAAGCGCGCATGTGCCTCTGTCGCCCCACCGATGCCTCTCGCCAGCGCCCAAGGGCTGGCCAATGACAACAGCGCCGCGCGCCCTGACAATGCCGCGCGCGCAGATCCTGATGCCTCGCCAGCGCCCAGCTGCAGGCCCATTCCAGCAGCGCCTCGCGCACAGACCCTGATGCCAAGCACCAGTGCCCAGCCTCAGGCCAGCACATCAAGTGTCGCGCGCGCCCACAGCAACGCGCGCGCAGACCCTGACCCGCAAGACAAAGATGCTGCCATCGGACTTAGTTTTTCCTTGTAATAATCTAAGTCCTTTTCATTGTAATCATAGGCTAGTTTACATCATTTTCATTTCAGTGTGCTTCTACAGCTTTATTAGGACTAGTCTTGTAATGTTGGTTTATTTTTTTTAAGCATTATTAAGGGGGACCAAACAATCAAACATTTCAATCAGCATTTTCTGGTGTCTCTCCCCCTCGACACCGCATCATTGTAATCAGCATTTTCATTCAGCAATAAAATCATCATCATCATTCAAAACCCAATTCTCTCTCAGCTTCCGCAATTTGCTCACGACATTGGTTTTCCCGCACGGCACTGACAATCTAGTCTAGCGTGCGGCGAGGACCTCATTGGCGGACAGCAACCGCACTGACATCGGTTGCTTAGCCTTACGTTGCCCTTCCAAAGATCATCAGGAAGGCGTTGCGTAACAGTTGGTATCAGAGCCTAGGCTCGACATCGGACGAGGGAACACATTTGCCATCATCACCATTTCTGACCATGGTGAATCATGGGGAGCGTCTAGCATCCCTAGAAGAGACGGTTGACCGATTACGACCCATCGTAGAAACGGTGCCTGATCAAAGCAACAACCTAGTGCAAAGGTTGGACGACCTGGACCGCCGAATGCGGCAGGCCGAAAATGACATTGCAAACATCAGTCGTGACTCCGACGAGGACCGACAAACGGCAGCCATCGAAACTGCCAATATTCATGGCAAATTTGAGGACCTCCAACAGGAGCGTGCCGACGATTTAGCCCATCAGCAACATGAGGCAGACAGACTGACTGCCATGCAGCAAACCATAAACGACTTGACAGACAAGCTCAACGTTGTCAATGCTGCCATACAGAGCCTACTTCGGGAAGGCGACCATCATATCAGGGGTGCAGCAAACCTCGCCCCCATTCCACAAAAGCTTAAGATACCGGAGCCAAAGCCATACGACGGATCCCGGGATGCTAAAGAAGTGGAAAACTTCATCTTCGACATCGAACAATACTTCGATGCCGTGGGCCATTTGGAGGAATCCAAAAAGGTAGCGACTGCTGCCATGTATCTTCAAGGCGATGCCAAACTTTGGTGGCGGGTCAAACACGAAGCCATCAAGGCCGGTGAAGATACTCTTCAGACATGGGACGAATTGAAGGTAGCCATACGCCTGCAGTTCTTTCCCGAAAATGTGGAATACAATTCCAGGAGAAAGCTACGGGACCTCCGCCACACCAGATCAGTGAGGGAGTACGTGCGCGAATTCTCCGCACTCATGCTAAACATACGCGACATGGGGGACAAAGACAAACTCTTCGCATTCATAGAAGGTTTGAAACCTCATGCCCGTATGGAACTACAACGACAACGGGTAGACACCCTGCCCAAGGCCATTCAAGCTGCAGAATGCCTTGGTGACTATCATTTGGGAACTCAGAACGACAGGCCCCAGCCGTCTGTCCGAGGGGGATCCAACGGGCACCATCCCAGCAATGGTGACCCAAGCAAAAGTGGGGGAGATCGGAGTGCATCCAAAACTAAGACTCCTCCCTCCAACAGCAACAGTGTTGCATCTATCAACAACAATCAGGGGAGAAAGCCTCCCTCAGAATGCCGTCATTGCGGCGGGGCACATTGGAACAATGAATGCCCAAACATCAAGGTCAATGCTCATCAGACTGTCGAGGATGAGACAGATGCATCAGACACATCTGAAGACAACCAGGTAGGCGCCTTCAATGCAATTGTTGGCTCTATCCCTCATGCCTTAGCGGGGACCAGTGCATGTCCTCCTAAGAAAACATCAGTCCCGATCACCAGGAAAGGGAAAGAAAAGATGGACGAAGGACCTCCTAAACAAGCGAGGACCCTCATGTTCGTCGAATTGAAAGTGAACGGCAAGCCCCTTCACGCATTGATAGACACGGGTGCCACCCATAACTACTTGTCATCAACGCAAGTAGCGCGCCTAGGTCTTGTGGTACGAAAGAGCAAAGGCCGCGTCAAGGCTATCAACTCACCACCTCAGACATTAGGTGGAACAGCTACAAATGTCCCAGTGAAACTTGGCCCATACAAAGGAAGCATCGACCTGCGCATCGCAATCATAGATGACTTCGACATCATAGTGGGTCTGGAGTTCATGAGGCAAACCAACACCATTCCGGTACCATATGCCAACATGCTCCTGATGATGGGAGAAAAAGGGGCCAAGCCCTGCACCATACCATGCTTTCCCATAAAGATGGCCGCTGAAAACATCTCGGCCATGCAGTTGGAGAAGGTAGTCAACAGACATGAACCCCAGGTTCAGGCTACCCTTCGCAGCAACAATCAGCCATCATGTCATCGGCCTCAAAAGACTGGTGACGCTCATCATCGTGTGAAGACTTGTCAGCCATGCCACAAGGACAAGTCGGATCACTCATCACAGCCGGGACCCTCGCAGCCATCACATGTCCCTCAGAGACCATGGGAAAGTGTTTCCCTCAGATTCATCACGGGATTGCCCCAAGTCGGCAATCTTGCATCCATCATGGTTGTCATAGATCAGTTCTCAGACTATGCAACTTTCATAGCAGCCCCGCAAAACATCTCAGCAGAAGATACAGCTCGACTCTTCTTCTCGCACATTGTCAAACATTGGGGCCTGCCCAAACACATTGTTAGTAGGCGCGACTCACGCTTCACTAGCAACTTTTGGACCCATCTCTTCAGGTGCTTTGGGTCAACATTGAGTCACAACACAGACATCCATCCACCATCGGATGGCCAGACAGACCGGTTCGATGACATGCTGGAGGAATATCTCCGCAACTTCGCAACCGGATCACAGAAGCATTGGGTGAAGCTCCTGGATGCTGCTCAACTGTGTTTCAATTCTCAAAAGAGCCATCATACAAACAAGAGCCCTATTGAAATTGTTACCGGACAGCAACCGCTTCTCCCGCAGACGGTGAATGCATCAACCATGCCGAAATCTCCTCGAGCTGCCAACTTCTCGAGCGAATGGGAGCGCAACATGGAGATAGTGCGGAGCTATCTCACCAGGGCCCAAGAGCGGGCAAAAAGGTTCACCGAACAAAAGCGTTGCTTTTCCCAACATCAACCAGGGGATAAAGTAATGCTACGCATCCCAAAGCAGTACTTGTTTGCAGAAAGGACCCATGACCCTCGCCTGCAACAAAAATACATCGGGCCCCTGTCCATTGAAAAACGCATTGGGAAGTCCACATACCAGGTCAAAACTCCATCCTGGTGGAAGATCCATCCAGTCTTCCATGTCAGCCGCATGAAATCATTGCTTCGCTACAACAGCAAGCTCAAACAACAGAGGGGCGCAGACCTCCCATCCAACAACCATCAGAATCATCATCATCATCATCATCATCATCATCATAAGGCTCCGAGGACGGCGCCAACTCAGGTGGGGGAGAATGTCATGGGCTGCTTTCCAGACATGCCCCATGACCCCTTGGCCGCGCCCCATGGCGGCCTAGCAAGCCTCACAATGCCTAGCGCCATGGTCGGCCCCGTGGTCTTGGCTGCGCCAAGTGACAAGCGCGCATGTGCCTCTGTCGCCCCACCGATGCCTCTCGCCAGCGCCCAAGGGCTGGCCAATGACAACAGCGTCGCGCGCCCTGACAATGCCGCGCGCGCAGATCCTGATGCCTCGCCAGCGCCCAGCTGCAGGCCCATTCCAGCAGCGCCTCGCGCACAGACCCTGATGCCAAGCACCAGTGCCCAGCCTCAGGCCAGCACATCAAGTGTCGCGTGCGCCCACAGCAACGCGCGCGCAGACCCTGACCCGCAAGACAAAGATGCTGCCATCGGACTTAGTTTTTCCTTGTAATAATCTAAGTCCTTTTCATTGTAATCATAGGCTAGTTTACATCATTTTCATTTCAGTGTGCTTCTACAGCTTTATTAGGACTAGTCTTGTAATGTTGGTTTATTTTTTTTAAGCATTATTAAGGGGGACCAAACAATCAAACATTTCAATCAGCATTTTCTGGTGTCTCTCCCCTCGACACCGCATCATTGTAATCAGCATTTTCATTCAGCAATAAAATCATCATCATCATTCAAAACCCAATTCTCTCTCAGCTTCCGCAATTTGCTCACGACATTGGTTTTCCCGCACGGCACTGACAATCTAGTCTAGCGTGCGGCGAGGACCTCATTGGCGGACAGCAACCGCACTGACATCGGTTGCTTAGCCTTACGTTGCCCTTCCAAAGATCATCAGGAAGGCGTTGCGTAACAGTACACGTGTAAATAACATCATCAAGCCACTGAGGGCATCCCATCATATCATCTCGGTTAGTGTGGGCAACATCATCAACATATACCGACTGATCAAGTGGTGGTACGTATATAACGCCGTAACCTTTTTCTCATATCTCATATACATAAATATATACATATAAATACGCGTATATAATGACGTCTGGTGATAGGTCAATGTATATGTATAAATGAATAAAATGAATAAAATGTATGAAAATATGTTAAAAATCTCAATATTCTTTTCGGATAAACTTTATCAACTGCATATTATTTTGAGACTCATGAACAGAAAATATAATAATATGTCACACGGGGAAATCAAGAACACAGAGACCCCTAGTATTTCTATGAATAGAGTCGTTTATAAAAACTGTGCATTTGCTCGTTTCTTCTGTATAACTTGGATCATGCCAAAAAAAAAGAAGGGATGGCTTTAACATACCTGAAGTAGGGAAAACTCCGTATAACATTCTTGAAAATTGCACTGTACTCTTTTAGAACCGCAAAATTTTATGTTGCTACGATTCTAACAATTCACGTTGGAAACCTTCATGAATTGAAATTAGAACCGCAAAATCAGATTGAATTTTAGCTTCTATTCTTGAAGTCATGAACCAGGAAAATGATATATATGATTCTTACTTTTGGATTATGGGCGTTTGGTTCTTTTGTCCAAATGAAATTGACAAGACTTGTAATTAAGTCTTACCTTTGAAATTCTAATTATCAGCCACCTAGTCATGGAATGACCAAGAGTCATTTCCTTAATTTGTGGCCTTCTGCCGTGTGTTTTTTTAGGGGGAGGGAGGAGGGGGAATTAATTTTTATCTCATATTTTAATTTTTACCCACTTATTAGTTCCCGTTACCTGGTAATTAACCAATTACCCGCATAATTTAAAAATTGTCTCAAATTACCTAAAAATACTACTCATTTTTAATATACTTTACACATCGTATACTATCGCGCTCATATGGTACCTTGCATGGTACTAGTTCATAATTATCGGGTATTACCGATCGACCCGTATTTTATCCCAAATTGGCCACTTTCAATGAAACTCATTTTCTTTAATTCGTGTGCCCTTTATCCTTCATGACACTTACTTATCGCTTGTTATAAATAGCATAAATACGTTAACCTCAAGATAATCTTATCTCCGAGTCTACGTCGATTAACTGAAGACGAAGCTTTAACGTACGAAACACGAGATGTAACATCCTTGCCCCCTTAGAAACATTCGTCCTCGAATGTTCAACTTCCCGGGATCTATATAACTTTGGTAGAGTCGCCTTTGTAATAGTACTACTACCAACTCTTCTATGGAAACTCAACAATTCAACGCCACATAGGACCACAATCATCAATAACGACCATGGCCTCACACGACCAATGACAATAACCAACACAAGAATTCATACTCGTACCTTATGGTTGTGATGTCCCAGTCGGAACTTTCTCTGGAGGCGAAAATAAGTAAGGATATCTAGACTTCATGTCTTCCTCGGCCTCCCAAGTCATTTCTTCCACATTGTTGTTTCTCCAAAGTACTGTCACCGAAGCTACGTCTTTAGTTCTCAATCTCTGAACCTGTCTGTCTAGTATAGCAATGGGAGTTTCTTCATATGATAGCTGCTCTATGACCTGAACGTCGTCAACTGACACAATTCTGGAAGGATCCCCGATACATTTACGGAGCATAGACACATGAAAGACTGGATGTACAGATTCCAAGTCCGAAGGCAAGTCCAACTCATATGCTACCTGGCCTACCTTGCATATGATCCTATATGGTCCAATGTACCGAGGGCTAAGTTTTTCCCTTTTTCCAAACCTCATAACACTTTTCATCGGTGATACCTTTAGGAATACCCAATTGTCAACCTGAAATTCCAAGTCTCGTCGTCGATTATCCGCGTAAGAGTTCTGACATTAATCGAAATGGGATTATTTTATTCAATTTCTCAGAGTCGCCATTTGGGATAGTTTATTTGGTGTCCCAAGTCACCGATTTATTTAAAAATAACAAATCGAGAAAATTTCGACTTTATTTTAAAAGCATGCGAACCAGAAATTCTAAATAAGGAATTCTGTTAACCGGGGAGAAGGTGTTAGGCATTCCCGGGTTCCGTGGTTCGAGCACGGTCACTTAAATTATTAATAATTGGCCTATTATCTGATTTATTACATGTTTTAAACCTATTGTGCATTTTAACTTTATAACCGCCTTTTAATTATTTTAACCGCTTTTAAGATTTGTGGAATTATTTCTTGAACAAGTTACGATTGTCGTACACTTACCATTTTGGAACACACCGCAAATCACGCTACATGAAATGCACTTGCGATTTGTGACATGCTTATTTTATTAATATTCGAAGTTGTTGCGATCGGGTCATATGAAATGCACCCCCGAATTTGGGAATTAGGTATCATGACTATGTCACGAGAACCGTACCCATAGCCGCGATGATTTAAAATAATTCGCACCTAAAGTAAGCTACGAATGCTCATTTTATTGATTTTTGCTAAGTTTGAGATTAATAGCCCGTTTGGCCAAGCTGCGAAAATCAACTTATTTTGAGAAGTGTTTTTTCAAAAGTGCTTTTCTCAAAAGTACTTTTGGTGAAAAGCAGTTTGTGTTTGGCTAATTAGTTTGAAAAGCACTTCTGAGCAACAATTAGTGTTTGACCAAACTTTAAAAAACTGCTTCTAAGTGTATTTTTCTCAAAAGTGCTTTTAGAGAAAAGCTATTTTTTCCTGTTTCTCCAAAACTGCTTCTGCTTCTCCTCAAAAGCACTCTTTTTTTCCTTCCAGAAGCTTGGCCAAACACCTCAATTTTTGGCCTAAAGTGCTTTTGACAAAAAAAAAAACACTTTTAGCCAAAAATAAGCTTGGCCAAACAGGCTATAATTGTAATAAGTCCTGAATTATGGAATTTTAACTTATTTATGGAAAAGGCGTGACTTTGACCACTGTTATCAAATCACTGGTTATACCTTAACAATTCATCCCTTTGAGATTGCTAACAAAAGTTATACATTAGGCTAATGAATGCTATGTATTACCAAGAACGTGTTGGGCTATCATAACAACAGGCCCAAATTGGTGCGCCTAAGGCACCTGCTCATGCACTCTTTTAGAACAATTTAAGCATATTCAGCACTTAGCTAATATAGCAGTCAATAAATTATTTTTCTAAATCACAGCCAAATCCAAATGACAGTTAAATTTATACTTTTCTATCCGAAAAACTAAGCTATTACATGTCATCTCCTCCTATTGTGGAATTATAATTATACAAGACTCCATTTCTCGGCTCACACATGCTTCTCAACCAATATCTATCATCTAGAACATATCACATAAAGAATATAGGTGAGAATCCAGTTCTATTCTCAAACAAGGAAGAAAGGAGAGAACAGCATATCCAATCGATGGTTTTAAACACACTAGGACAACATTACAATATTTCAACAAGATAAACATCTACACAACTGAACTGATTTTTTTCCCATAATTCATTTCCAGAACCATAAGAGCCAACTGATTTTTATGTCATACTCTAACTTAATCAAGTCTTAATATCAGAAATTACATAAAATAGATTTTAAAAAAAAAGGTCAGATTCTTTATGGACCAGATTTGTCATTTGAATCACAAATAGCCAGAATTTAACAATTATAGCAGGTATATGGCATAATTATACACTGACATGGCATAGTAGGCATGTTTTCATTGATCAAAAAGAGAACTACATGATCAAGAAGGGGGAACAGTACCTTAAAAGCAGTAATAGGGTTCTAAATAGACAAACAAAGGCTGAAAAAGCACAGCCATAGGTTGAGCTCAGCTACTAGTTGAACAATATAGCAACAAACAGTAATAGCCAGCAACTTCTAATTCCAAGCAGCCCTTGTAAGACCCAGAATATGTGTACCAGATGGATGAGGATTGAAACAATTTCGAAATTCCCCTTTCCCTTTTTTTTGTTTTGTTTTCAAAATTCTTGAAGTTCTTCTGTTATTGTTTTTGTATTTTTGTTTTCAGATCTTCTTGACTGGGTAAATCGTCAAACTTATTCATCATAAGTCTTCCATTTCAGAAAATCAAAATCGCACTCAGACACCCAAAAATCCTAATTTCCGTGACAAACAAACCAAACAACTTTCTTTTCCAGATGTGAGATCCGACCATTTGGACTCAGAAATTCCTCATCTATTTCGTGAGGTTTCCCGTGTGTGTCAAGATGAAAGAGTAGATGAGTGAGGTGAGCAAGAGAGGCAGTGTGGTCGTCGATGGTCAGTGACCTGAGCCGGCGGTGACAGCCATTAGAGAGAGTGAAGAAGACGGAGAAGACGAAGGGACGGCGCTCTGTTTTGTTGGAATCGGAGGGGTCTCTCGGTTAAGAAAATGAAGGATCTCAAGGTCTATTCTTGGTTAGGGTAAAAATGGAGATAAGCCCCCAAATTCCATATGCGCCGTTCTCTCTATATATTTTCAGAGAGGTCAGAGATTCTATTAGGTCTTTTAATGTTTGTCCAAGATTTGATCCTCCTTGGGTTAGAGTGTAGGGTTTTAATAAAAGGGGAATGGATAATTTGGAATTTTTAAAGCAAATTAGATTTTAGGTTTCAAATTAAACTAGTCCAAATGAAATTAGAAGACCAAATCTACTTTCTTTCTTCTTCTTTTTTTTGTTTTTCTTTTGATTTCAAAAATCTAATTAAATTAATTAAACAAGCTAAATAAAATCCTAAATTAGGCTTTAACTTAAATTATTTTTGTAAAATTAAATCTTACTTATGTTACTAATTTAGCACTAATTAATTTAAAACTAAAAGCTAAAATGTGGACATGACTATTGTAGTAATTTTTTGTGATTTTTGTTTAATGAATGCAATTAAACTATGAAATTAAATTCCTAAATGCAAATTAAACCTAAGATGACATGGAATAAAAAATGTGACAATTTTTTTTTATTTTTCTTATAATTTTAAAATATTAAAAATGCATGAAATGCAACTAAATAAAGAAAAACTCCTAAAATTACTTAAAATTATTTTGGTCTATTTTTAGGTGTTATTTTCATGTAGGGCAAAAATTAGGTGCTCACATATCCTCCAGTGTCTGAATAGTATGCTCAGCCTGTCCGTTTGTCTGGGGATAAAATGTTGTACTAAGACTTACTTAAGTCCCTAATCTTTCTTGGAAGGACCTCCAGAAGTTAGCTGTAAATTGAGCTCCTCTATCCAAGATAATAGATATAGGGACACCATGCAGTCGTACTATCTCCTTAATATAAAACCTTGCATAGTCCTCTGAGGAATATGTAGTTCTAACGGGCAGAAAATGGGCTGACTTTGTAAGCCTATCAGCAATCAGCCATATTGAATCGAACTTACGCTGGGTACGAGGTAAGCCTACGATGAAGTCCATATTGATTACTTCCCATTTCCAAGTCGAAATCTCCATAGCCTGCAATAATCCACCGGGTTTCTGATGCTCAAGCTTAACTTGCTAACAGTTAGGACACTGAGCAACAAACTCTGCTATATCCTTTTTCATTCTGTCCTACCAATATACTTCCCTGATATCATGATACATCTTTGTCGCTCTTGGATGGATAGAATAACGAAAATAGTGAGTTTCTCCCATAACCTGCTGATACAGCCCTGCAACATTAGGGACACATAATCGTCCTCGATAGCTAAGGACCCCATCTTTTGTAATCTCAAACGGTGTCTTCTCCTTCTGAGGGGTGGTATCCCTATGATGAACTAACATAGGATCATCGTACTGGCGTTCCTTCACTTCAGTTACTAAAGGGCATATTGTCGTATCCGGAATAGTAATTCCAATATCACTTGAGTCTAGTAACCAAACTCCAACACTAGCTAGCTGATGAATATCATGGGCTATTCCCCTCTTTTTCGGCTGTGAATATGATAGACTATCTATCGATCTACATCTGAGGGCGTCAGCTACCACGTTCGTCTTCCCTAGATGGTATAAAATATCAACATCATAGTCTTTAAGTAGCTCCAACCATCTTATTTGAAGTAAATTCAATTCCTTTCGCCTGAAGATATACTGGAGGCTTTTATGATCCGTATAGATATCAACATGAATGCCATACAAGTAGTGCCTCCACATCTTTAGTGCATGAATCATTGTGGCTAACTCTAAATCGTAGGTCGGGTAATTTTTCTCGTGTTATCTCAGTTGTCTAGAAGCATAAGCTATAACCTTACCATGCTGCATCAGTACACAACCCAACCCGACGCTCGAGGTATCACAATAGATAACATAACCATCGGTCCCTTCTGGGAGCGTTAAAACCGGTGTTGAAGTTAATCTGTCCTTTAATGCCTGGAAACTTCGTTCGCAAGCGTCAGTCCATTGAAATGTTGCTCCCTTTTGAGTCAACTTTGTCAAAGGTGCTGAAAGGGAAGAAAATCCCTCTACAGATCTCCTGTAATAGCCTGCCAAACCGAGAAAGTTATGAACCTCCGTCAGTGTTGTGGGTCTAGGCCAAGTCTTTATTGCCTCAATCTTTTGTGTATCCACCCGGATGCCTTCACCCAAAATGATATGCCCAAGGAAAGCTACAGAGTTCAACTAGAATTCATATTTAGAAAATTTTACTTCTCCTTTTGTAGAACTCTGAGCACAGTACACAGATGATCAACATGCTCAGCCTCTGAACGAGAATACACCAATATATCGTCGATAAATACAATCAGAATAGATAAAAAAAGGGCCTGAATACACGGTTCATCAAATCCATGAATACTGCTAGGGCATTGGTCAAACTAAACGACATAACACGAAACTCAAAGTGCCCATATCTAGTCCTGAATGTTATCTCCGGAATATCTTCCTCCTTAACCCTTACCTGATAGTACCCGGACCTCAAGTCTATTTTTGAAATCACTTGGCACCTTGCAACCGATCAAATAAATCGTCAATCCTCGGGAGCGGGTACTTATTCTTAATCATCACCTTATTCAACTATCTATAATCAATACACATCCGTAAGGAACGATCTTTATTTCTCACAAATAACACAGGTGCCCCCACGGTGATGTACTAGGCCTGATAAAGCCTTTTTCAAGAAAATTCCTTTAGTTGTTCCTTTAACTCTTTCAGCTTTGCGGGGGCCATTATATAGGGAGGAATAGATATTGGATGACAATCTGCTAGTAGGTCAATGGTAAACTCAATTTCTCGCTCTGGCGGAAGACCCGAAAACTCATCGGGAAACTCATTGTTACACCCCATGTTTTCATACGTGGAAGTACGCCACAAGTAAATTGATATTAGATCATAAATGAGATGTTACGTCCCGCATTTTCGCACATTGAAGTTTCTTTGTAAGTTAATCGACATCAGTTCGGAAATGAGATTTATTTTGGGATTATAAGTATCACGCTATTTCAAACAAGGGATAAGTAAATTTGTGAATGTGAGAGGGTAAGCAAATAAAAAAAATGAGTTTCCCCGAGGTTTGGTATTTTGGGATAAAATACGGCCGAACTAAAATACCCGGTATTTATAGACTAGTGCCACACAAGATACCACATAGCAATAATAGTAAGGTATATAAAGTATATTAAAAGTGAGTGGTATTTTAAGTAATTTGAGATAAATTCTAATTATATGGATAATTGGGTAATTATTGGTTAATGAGAGATTAACTATTAATTAATAAATTAAGTGGATAAACTTGGATAAGCTCAACCCCTCCCTAACGTGGTAGCAAACCCACTCACAATAAATGACTCATATGTCATTTGGATTATGTGGCAAATAGATGAGAGTATGGAGCTTCTACAAGAAATCTTCATTATGTGCTAGCACACAACGTGAGACCATTCTTAAGAAGTCTTATAAGACATTTACTTCAACTCTACAGCAATTTCAAAGCAATAGAGCAAGGAAAGCAAACTCATAACCAAATTGTCGTGCATGGTCTCAAAGAAATATTATTGCTTGGATGGCCATGTTATCATATTTTTCATGTAATTGCTTAATTGAAGAATGTGTGAGTGCTTATAAGGAGATGAAGCCTTATAAGTACGAATGAATCTCCAAGTAAGAACGTTTTGGATTGTGCAAAGTTCTCTAGCCTGGTTACTGGGAACAAGTACACAAAGATGTAGTATATGTGGTGCAGGATTGAATCTCTAAGTTGGCCATTCTTTAATTGATATGTACCCAAATGTAGTGATATTCAGAGTACGAATCGGGAATGTTTGGCCTTATGAGTATGGAAGGTTGTTAGCTAGATATAGTCACTTTCAACACAGTAATGGATGCTTATTGTCACAATTAACATGTGTTAGAGGATTGTCAAGAGAATCGACTCAGGTATGTTAAGGTTATCCCTCCTTTCTTTTGGCATGATCCATACGATATAAACGAAATGAGCAAATGCACAACTTTCATAAATGACCCTACTCATATGAGTATTAGAGATGTCTATGTTCTTGAATTCCCATATGTGTTATTATTCTATCGTCTATTTATGGGTCTCAGAAAATACGTAAGTTGATAAAATTTGTTTAATAATATCTTCTTTTAAAAAGAAACTCATATTGTTTACGTGCTCAAATATTAAGTACTCCTTAATACGTACTAAAAAAGAGGATTAGAAAAAAAAGGAAAAAGAGGTTAGATAAAAGTACTAAAAAGAGGATTAGTAAAAAGGAAAAGAGGTTAGACAAAAGTTTATGAACTATTAAATTTTATAACCAAAAAGAGGAGATTAATTAAGTATCTTCAAATTTGTTATCTTACATATTTGTAAGTTCATCAACTTTATTTCGATAGTCTCTTCCCTTTTAATGGGATGGAGCATCAGGCATTATTCTTCCAGTAAATTAAAGCATAAAGTAATGTTAATTCAGAGATGCGGCAAATTTACGTACATTTTGCTAGTCTCGCAAATCGCGCATATTTTCCTAGTTTTGTAAGTTATAATATTCTCCTTATCGGAACTTCATATTCAATTGGGTATTTTCTTCTTCTAGTCAAGAGATCAGAGAATTTACATATATACAGTATTAAAAGTATTTTCATTACCATCGAGCTATAATCGATGGGAAGGCCCCTATTGGGCAACCTCTGATCAGATGGTAAGTTATAGACCGAGCCTACTGTGGCCGAGCGCTTATGAGCGAGCCTAGTTGGTCGAGATACAGAGCCTAGTATGGTCGAGCGCCTATGAGCGAGCCTACTACGGCAGAGCAATTATATATATACCAAGTCTACTGTGGCCGAGCGCGTATGAGCGAGCCCAACATGGCCGAGATACAGAGCATAGTATGACCAAATGCGTATGAGCGAGCCTACTATGGCAGAACAGTTTTATATATATATATATACCGAGCCTTATAGGGCCGGGCAACCATTTTATTTACTATATTGAGAGAGTTGAGTCAGTATCAGCAGGTAAGTATATCTTCAGATTATCTTTGACTTTCAACTACTTGCAGTTATTATATTATCAATTCAGTTTCAACTTTCAGTATATTACCTTACATACTCATTACATTATTTCGTACTGACGTCCCTTTTCTGGGGGCGCTGCATTTCATGCGTGCAGGTCAGACAGACAGACGGGTAGGCCTCTTCAATAAGTGTTACCCGAGTTCAGCTTGATCGGTAAGCTCCATGCCTTTCGGAGTTTCCGGGTCTAGAGCCTTATGTACATCTTGTATATATACATATATATGTTATGAGTAGGTCGGGGAGCTGTTCCGATAGTTTTTGCTTTCAGTATATTGCCTTACATACTCAGTACATTATTTCGTACTGACGTCCCTTTTCTGGGGGCGCTGCATTTCATGCGTGCAGGTTAGACAGACAGACGGGTAGGCCTCCTCAATAAGTGTTGTCCCGAGTTTAGCTTGATCGGTAAGCTCCATGCCTTTCGGAGTTTCCGGGTCTAGAGCCTTATGTACATCCTATATATATGTATATATGTTATGAATAGGTCGGTATATATATGTATGTATGTATGTATGTATGTATGTATGTATGTATGTATGTATGTATGTATGTGATCATAGTATATCCATCAGTAGAGACTTGTAGACATATCATGTCAGTTAGTACAATATGTTGGGCTTGCAGGACTTTTATGTATATTTGATTGGTTTGTCAGCTGTAATAGTTATGACGGCCTTGTCGACCCAGTTATATATTGACATTTAGTCAGCATTTGCAGTTCTTGCAATGTGGCATATGACCAAAGTATGACATCATATGTTCAGAGTCCCTTAATTGCAAGTTGGTATGCAAGGATAGGTGAGGCACTGGGTGCCAGTCTCGCCCCCAGGTTCGGGGCGTGACAAAAGTGGTATCACAGCAGTTCTGTCCAAGGGAGTCTACAAGCCGTGTCTTGTAGAGTCTTGTTTATGGGTGTGTTGTGCACCACACTTATAAGCAGGAGACTACAGGGCATTTAGGATTGTCACTCTTTCTTCTTACTCTAGATCATGTGGTAGAGTTCACTTATAAGAATTCAAATTCCGAAATTCTAATTCGTAATAAGATGATACCTACATCCGGATAGAAGGTTAGGAAGAGAGATAGTTGTAGAAGAGCTGAGTTAGAAGAATTGAATTTTTGTTTAATACCTACGATAAGTAAATTTGAGATCTTTGGCAGATCATGAGTGTACTGAAAGGTGTAAGCTTCCTAATAAGAATCCTTAAGGCAAGAATGCATATCCATCTTTATGGTGAAAGACAATGAGAGATTAAGAAGATAAATACAAGTTTCAACAAACAAAAGAAGCAAGATGAAGAAGGGTACGAGACGCCCAGTTAATGAAGGTTAACAACATTTATAATTGAGGCAGAGGAATATAAGCTTTTTGAGTTATATTCAATAGTAACAGAGGTATATACAATTGGTCGCACCCATTCCAGATATGCCCTATGGGAGTTAATAGAAGTAGTATAAGAAGATATGATGGATTAATTGTTTGCGTCAGTTGACATTTCCGAAGGATATTGCAAATCTTCTAATAGATCTCTTTATGAGACACCTAGATGGTGCACTCTAAAATAGTACAGCTAGATATGAGTACTACAAAAATAGGCACTAGAAGCCTTGAAGGAATAAATATTACCTTAGTATGGCTCCCATCCCTAGTAGAATGAGAATGCTTGGCAACCTGAAGAGCAAATGGATGAAGCGAGAGGGAGCTAAAAGCAAAAGAATGGCATGTTGAAGTTTTCAAAAGAAAGTGATGGGCAGAAATATTAGCAGGGAAATAAGAAGAGGGATAAGGAAGCATTATGAATAAGGTGTGATGCAAGGATAACGACGGTAGGAAAAAAAATAATGACAGTATTACAGAGTCTATAGTCAGGTGAAGGAAGGGACGAGGGGTGAAAAGCCTTGAGATAACAAATGAGTATATGCCATAAAGTTTTATCCTTATTTCGATAAATGAGCTCATGACTCCAACGCGACTACCAGAAGGAAAAGTTAGATCCTAGAGTAAGAAATCAGTAATAAACTGGTTAACGAGACAAACCAAGAAAAAAAGAATTAGGGACTGAATGATTGGAAAATACTCGGCATCATGGGAATTTCAGATTTCATTTCAGCGGTAATAGAAGGGGCCACAGAAGAAGATTCATGATGAATTCAGAGAATGGTCATTCAGGGAGACGCTTCCCTAAAGCAATCAATATGAGCAAAGGTAAGCTTAAGAGATGGTATGTACTAGTTACGCTAAGTATCACCCTCGTGAGTAAGGATAATACAAGTGAGCACGAACATCAAAAATTCCATCGGGTATACGATGTAATAAGCTCGCAACTTTACAAGAGTCAGAGGGTTCTCCCTAAGTACTACAATGAAAGACTAGCTGAGGAAATAAGGAAGAAGGCTTCAACTTAAGCACAACGACCTAAAGAGGAAATAGTCGTGTAACAACAGTCTCACAACAAAATTGTAAGCACTCCAAAGGAAAGTGGTACTGTTGTGGCTAATGAACAGGAAATAAAATTAAAAGTAATATTCGAGATCATATGAGTTGCACGGAAACTCTGGCATGTGTGGGCGGTAAGATAAGCTAATTATGGGCGCAACAAGGGAGCAGAAAAACCAGAAAAAGTAATAGCTTACATTGAAAGAAAGCTGAGATGGAACGAAAGGAATTATTCGATCAATGATCCAGAGTTAGTACGTTATGGATACACTCAAGATTTTGGAGCATTATCCAGGCATCATATTTGTTGACAATCATAAAGTCATAGAAGACTCCGGTATAAGTTAAAAGAAAGAATTGAGCCCGGGGCATAGACAAAGGATTGAATTGTTATAAGATTGTATCACTCAAGATTGTATCATAACGCCCATGAAAGGCTAAGGTAATAATTGATACCATGAGTCACAGATCGGAAGATAGCTTAAGCCTACGTAAAGGTTGATCAGAGGGAAGAGGAAACTAAAGAGTGACATCAACTAAGTAATCAGGAGTCTGATTATTGGACCTAGAAGTTATAGGAATCATGATTGAGAACATAGCAGAATGACTCTTAATATCAGATGTTCAAGAGAAATAACACAACAACCATAATCTATAATGGCTCTACAAGGAAGCCAGTTAGAAGAAGTACCAACCTCATAAGAAGTCAGTACGAAGCTCCCACCAGATTGTGTATGTACCAGAGGTGCGAGTATTATAATAGAGATTCAAGTTATGGACGTGAATTATACCTAGGTGGAAGGGAGGTCACGAAAGAGATAGAAGATACGATGCGAGATTTTAAGGTAAGTGAGGTAAAGGTAAACAACGTACAAGATACTCAAAGGCAGAAGATTGTGAATAGTCCATACTTCAGATAGAAGGCTATAAGCACGGGGATCCAATAAACGGGAATGATAGCGGCATCGTCAGCGGCATGTCTTCCAGCCTATGGTTTTTAAGTACTGAGAGATCTAGTTAAGAGAATAGAGAAAAGTTGGAGATGATGTGATGTCTCTTGGCATTCCATAATAACATAAGGAAATCTATGGTGAAAGCAAGTTGAAGGAAAGTTGCGAGTAGTATAAATGGATATGTATAGGTCGCAAGCTAAAGTATGGCAGAGCGACAAAGTTTTAAGGAAACACGAGTAAGGATGAGGAAAGGCAAGTAAAAAAGTGACGAGAATGGATGGGTAAAAGTTGCAAAGTACGAGATGAAATTGGGCCATCAGTCTTAAGATGAATAGTAATGAAGAAGCGTTAAAGGATTTAGCTTTATGCATATAGGATAAGCAACGAGAGTAACCTGGAGTTCGGTAGAAAACCTTAGTAACGATAAATCGAAGTAAGAATTTTGGTATAGAATGGCCTACTTAGATGTAGTAAAGTTAATGATGCCCAGAGGAACAACTTGACATAATTTTATATATCTTCACAAAGTGAAGCCTATAGATTGGCTAAAAGCTAGAAGAGAAGAGAAGAGTCAGGCGCACATATAAAGTTAGAGTCGTAAAGGCTGTATGATAGAAGGTAGCAACAGTTACGAGATTAGAAGGATTCCGACTACAAGTCGTGGTGTGAGAAAGAGGCATAAAGGGGGGAATGCCCTGGCCTTTGGGATTCATTCACAGAACAATTGTCTAGATGGAAAGACGAGTACTAAAGTATTCGCAAGACCTATGGGTTATGAGAATGATAAGTGCATCAGTCAACATTCGGGGACGAATGTTCCAAAGGGGGAATGATGTTACACCCCATGTTTTCATACGTGAAAGTACGCCACAAGTAAATTAATATCAGATCGTAAATGAGATGTTACGTTCTGCATTTTCGCACATTGAAGTTTCTTTGTAAGTTAATCGACATAAGTTCGGAAATGAGATTTATTTTGGGATTATAAGTATCACGCTATTTCAAACAAGGGATAAGTAAATTTGTGAATGTGAGAGGGTAAGCAAATCGAAAAAAATGAGTTTCGCCGAGGTTTGGTATTTTGGGATAAAATACAGTCCAAGCTATAATACCCGGTATTTATGGACTTGTGCCATACAAGGTACCCCATGACCATGATAGTAAGGTATATAAAGTTTGCTAAAAGTGAGCAATATTATAAGTAATTTGAGATAATTCCTAATTATATGGATAATTGGATAATTATTGGTTAATGGGAGATTAACAAATTAATTAATAAATTAAGTGGATAATTTTGGATAAGCCCAACCCTTCCCTAATGTGGCAGCAAACCCACCCCTAATAAATGACTCATATGTCATTTGGATTATGTGGCAAATAGATGAGAGTATGGAGCTTCTACAAGAAATCTTCATTTTGTGCTAGCACCCAACGTGAGACCATTCTTAAGAAGCCTTTTAAGCCATTTACTTCAACTCTACAGCAATTTCAAAGCAATAGAGCAAGGAAAGCAAACTCATAACCAAATTGTCGTGCATGGTCTCAAAGAAATATTATTGCTTGGATGGCCATGTTATCATATTTTTCATGTAATTACTTAATTGAAGAATATGTGAGTACTTATAAGGAGATGAAGCCTTATAAGTAAGAATGAATCTCCAAGTAAGAACGTTTTGGATGGTGCAAAGTTCTCTAGCCTAGCTACTGGGAACAAGTACACAAAAATGTCGTATATGTGGTGCAGGATGGAATATCTAAGTTGGCCATTCTTTAATTGATATGTACTCAAAATGTAGTGATATTCAGAGTACGAATCGAGAATGTTTGGGCTTATGAGTATGGAAGGTTGTTAGCTAGATATAGTCACTTTCAACACAGTAATGGATGCTTATTGTCACAATTAACGTGTGTTAGAGGATTGTCAAGAGAATCGACTCAGGTATGTTAAGGCTATACCTCCTTTCTTTTGGCATGATCCATACGATATAAACGAAACGAGCAAATGCACAACTTTCATAAATGACCTTACTCATATGAGTATTAGAGATGTCTATGTTCTTGAATTTCCATATGTGTTATTATTCTATCGTCTATTTATGGGTCTTAGAAAATACGTAAGTTGATAAAATTTATTTAATAATATCTTCTTTTAAAAAGAAACTCATATTGTTTACGTGCTCAAATATTAATTACTCATTAATAGGTACTAAAAAAGAGGATTAGTAAAAAAAGGAAAAAGAGGTTAGATAAAAGTACTAAAAAAAGGATTAGTAAAAAGGAAAAGAGGTTAGACAAAAGTTTATGAACTATTAAATTTTATAACCAAAAAGAGGAGATCAATTAAGTATCTTCAAATTTGTTATCTTACATATTTGTAAGTTCACCAACTTTATTTCGATAGTCTCTTTCCTTTTAATGGGACGGAGCGTCAGACATTATTCTTTCAGTAAATTAAAGCATAAAGTAATGTTAATCCAGAGATGCGGCAAATTTACGTACATTTTGCTGTATATTTTCCTTGTTTTGTAAGTTATAATATTATTCTTATCGGGACTTCATATTCAATTGAGTATTTTCTTCTTCCAGTCAAGAGAGCAGAGAATTTACATATATACAGTATTAAAAGTATTTTCATTACCATCGAGCTATAATCGATGGGTAGGCCCCTATTGGGCAACCTCTGATCAGATGGTAAGTTATAGACCGAGCCTACTATGGCCGAGCGCTTATGAGCGAGCCCAGTTGGTTGAGATACAGAGCCTAGTATGACCGAGCGCCTATGAGCGAGCCTACTATGGTAGAGCAGTTATATATATACCGAGCCTACTGTGGCCGAGCGCGTATAAGCGAGCCCAGCATGGCCGAGATATAGAGCCTAGTATGGCCGAGCGCGTATGAGCGAGCCTACTACGACAAAGCAGTTTTATATATATATATATATATATATATATATATATATATATATATATATACCGAGCCTTATAGGGCCGGACAACTATTTTATTTACTATATTGAGAGAGTTGAGTCAGTATCAGCAGGTAAGTATATCTTTAGATTATCTTTGACTTCCAGCTACTTGAAGTTATTATATTATCAGTTCAGTTTCAATTTTCAGTATATTGCCTTACATACTCAGTACATTATTTCGTACTGACGTCCCTTTTCTGGGGGCGCTGTATTTTATGCGTCCAGGTCAGACAGACAGACGGGTAGGCCTCTTCAATAAGTGTTACCCGAGTTCAGCTTGATCGAACTCCATGCCTTTCGGAGTTTCCAGGTCTAGAGCCTTATGTACATCTTGTATATATATGTATATAAGTTATGAGTAGGTCGGGGAGTTGTTCCGATCACAGTACCTCCATCAGCAGAGGCTTGTAGACATATCATGTCAGTTAGTACAATATGTTGGGCTTGCAGACCTTGTATGTATATTTGGTTGGTTTGTCAGCTATAATAGTTATGACGGCCTTATCGGCCCAATTATATATTGACATTTAGTCAGCATTTGCAGTTCTTGCAATGTGGCCTATGGCCAAAGTATGACATGATATGTTCAGAGTTCCTTAATTGCAAGTTGGTACGCAAGGATAGGTGAGGCACTGAGTGCCAGTCTCGCCCACAGGTTCAGGGCATGACACTCATTAACCACCGGGATGGATTAATGGTTGGTGACTCTACTTCCATATCCTGAACCCGAACTAAGTGATAAATACAGCCCTTACTGATCATCTTCCTTGCCTTGATATAGGAAATAAATCTACCTCTCGGCGACTCCGTATTACCTTTCCACTCCAAAATATGCTCCCCCGGAGATTGAAATCAGACTATCTTTGCTTTACAAATCAACTTTGGTATGACAAGAAGCCAAAAAATCCATACACATTATAACATCAAATTCTACCATATCTAACTCGATTAGGTCTGCTACGGTAGGTCAACCATGAACTACTATTATACATCCCCTATATACTCGCTGAGTCCCCAATAGGTGTAAACACCTCAAAAGGTTTAACCACTTCAGGTGTTATTCCAAACTTACTAGCAACCAACGGAGTAACGTATGATAAGGTGGAACCTAGGTCAATCAGTGCATATAGATCATATGTGGAGACTGATAATATACATGTAACAACATCAGGCGATGACCCCTGATCCTGTCGTCCTACCAACACATAAATGCGGTTTTGGGGACTGCTCAAACTAGATGCTCTGCCTCTACCTCTACCACGACCCATTAGTGCTTGTGGACCTTGCCCAAGGGGGCGTACTGATGATGATGAACCAGCTACAAATTATGTTGGCCGAGCTATGCTTGCATCACCTCTCGTCGGACAATCCCTCATAACGTGGCCCAGATAACCACAAGTATAATGAACACCCAATCCTATACGGCACTGCCTGCCATGCTGCTTACCACACTGAGCACATCGTGGCAAGGGCGGCCTCATCTAACTTGACTCACCCCTATACTGAGAACTTGAGGCCTTGAAATTCTAACTAGACTCTGAATATGTGGAACGATCAAATCTCTTACCGCCAAATTGAGGAGGGCACTAGCCAATGGCTGGGCTGGATACCTCGGGTACTGTTGTCTCTGACCACCACGAAACTCACCAGAAGGACCCGAAGACCTTGCTCTTTTATTCTGGGCCCTATCATGCTCATGACAAGCCCTCTGTTTCTACTTACGCTCCTCTACACCCTGAGCA
Source organism: Nicotiana tabacum (assembly GCF_000715075.1). Classification (NCBI taxonomy): domain Eukaryota; kingdom Viridiplantae; phylum Streptophyta; class Magnoliopsida; order Solanales; family Solanaceae; genus Nicotiana; species Nicotiana tabacum. Next base: position 108,732,223 of record NC_134087.1, on the reverse strand, counting down.
TACGCCTGAATATGAGAAATATCCATGTCTGGCTGAAGTGAGACCAGCATACAATCGTAAGCTAGTGTGGCTCTAATCCCATCATGAACCGATGAACCCGATCCTCCATCTTGATACAATAGTGGGAGCATACCTAGCCAATGAATCAAATTGAAGACTGTACTCCCAAATACTCATGTTACCCTACCGAAGGGTCAAAAACTTATCAACTCTAGCCCTTCTAAGCTCTGGTCGCAGATAATGATGAAAAAAAGCTTCTGTAAACTCCTGTCATACTGCTGGAGGGGCATCCTCACCTCTGGGAAATTCCCAAGACTCATACCAATTAACTGCAACATATTAGAGCCTATAGGAAGCTAGCTCAACTGACTCAGTCACAGTGGTCTTCACTACCCTTAACGTCCTCTGCATCCTATCAATAAATACCTGAGGGTCCTCATTTGGATTTAACCAGTGAATACCGGAGGGTCTAAATTAATGAAGTCACGAACCCTCGCACTGACAGACCTATCTGCATGACCAATACCTACTTCCTAATGCCGAGCTTGTGCAACTACTATTCGAGTTAATAACATCTCTCATCTCCTGACCTGGTGCATCTGGCTGAGGAGTTGGACGTACAGGGGTGGGCGCTGGAGCTGGTGCCCCTCGGAACTCTTCTAGAAAGGGCGGGGTATGTGAAGTCTTAGATGGAATCTCACTATGAGACTCTTCCTGAGCCCTAGTAACTCGTGGCGCTCGACTAGTAGTCTCACCAGCCACGGACTTTCCCTTCTGGGCGGCTATAGTCTTTGGAGGCATCACTGAAATTATAACATATCATTAGGAACATGAATTCTTATATTGCACGATCTAAGATAAGAAGAAAGGATAACATCCTATATGTCTTTTAGCCTCCTATGCACAAGTGTGGTACACAACACACCCATAAACAAGACTCTACTAGACACGGTCTATAGACAACCCTAGGACAGAACTACTCTGATACCACTTTTATCACGATCCAAATCGAAGGGTCGCGACGGGTGCCTGAGTCCTACCTGTCAAACACCCCTAAGCATGCGTCTAAGCTATAAACCTGATTAACGTATGCTAAATTACGAGAATAACACACATGAAGGAAACATGTCCAAAAGATATATATACGTATACGTGCGGGTTATAGTGGGCGAGCCAACAAGGCCGCGATAGACAACTATATACCCAAAACTGAAAGCCGATAAGGCCATGTACTATCCAACTATAAATAACTGTCTACAGATCTCTAATAGAAATACAATTGTACAAAGACGGGACTGAGCCACATCATACCCATATATGTATACAAGCGTATCGTACCAAAATCTCACGCTAACTCTCGCTGATCAAGGATCCTAATAAGGGGCACCGTCAGCTTGCCTACTTGCACCCGCAGGCATGAAACACAGACCCCGTGAAATAGGGCATCAGTATGAAATATGTACTGAGTATGTAAGGCATGAAAATTAGTACGTAAAAGACATAGATGAAACATGGAATAAAGAAATCCATCTGTAAATCTGAATAACTTGTAAATTCTGAAACATTTATAATGTCATGCACGTGCATATAAGTGTCGTTTCATGCATATGTACAGGTGTACATAACATCATCAAGCCACTGAGGGCATCCCATCATATCGTCTCGGCCACTTTGGACAACATCATCAACATATACCAACTGATCAGGTGGTGGTGCATATATAACGCCGTAACCTTTTTCCCATATCCCATATACATAAATATATACATATAAATACACATATAAAACGTCGTCTGGTCATGGGTCAATGTACATGCATACATGAATAAAATGCATGAAAATATGTTTAAAATCTCAATATTCTTTTCGGATAAAATTTATCAACTGCGTATTATTTTGAGACTCATGAACAGAAAATATAATAATATGTCACATGGGAAAATCAAGAACACAGAGACCCTTGGTAACTCTATGAATAGAGTCGTTTATGAAAACTGTGTGTTTGCTCATTTCTTCTGTATAACTTGGATCATGCCAAAGAGAAAGAAGGGATAACCTTAACATACCTGGAGTAGGGAAAACTCCGTATAATATTCTTGAAAATTGCACCTTACTCTTTTAGAACCGCAAAATTTTACGTTACTACGATTCTAACAATTCTCGTTGGAAATCTTCGTGGATTGGATTTAGAACCGCAAAATTGGATTGAATTTTAGCTTCTGTTCTTGAAGTCTTGAACCAAGAAAAGTATATATATGATTCTTACTTTTGGATTATGGACGTTTGGTTCTTTTGTCCAAATAAAATGGACAAGACTTGTAATTAAGTCTTACTTGTGAAATTCTAATTATCCTTGGATAACCACATAGTCATGGAATGACCAAGAATCATTCCCTTAATTTATGACCTTTTGCCACGTTTTTTTGTGGGGGGATTAATCTTTATCTCATATTTTAATAATTAACTAGGTAATATCCCGTTATCCGGTAATTAAATAATTACCCGTATAATTAAAAAATTGTCTCAAATTACCTAAAAATACTATTCATTTTTAATATACTTTATACATTATACTACTATGGTCATATGATACCTTGCATGGTACTAGTTCATAATTATCGGGTATTGTCGCTCGACCCGTATTTTATCCCAAATTGGTCACTTTCAACGAAACTCATTTTTTTTAATTCGTGTGCCCTTTAACCTTCATGATACTTATTTATCTCTTGTTTTTAGTAGCATAAATACGTTAACCTCAAGATAATCTTATCCCCGAGTCTACGTCGATTAACTGAAGACGAAACTTTAACGTACGAAACTTGAGATATAACAGTCAGCAAGTGAAGGCCGAGCATCAAAGGCACGGTGGGTTGGCACAAAACATAGAAATTCCATTGTGGAAGTAGAATATAATTAACATGGACTTTGTGGTGGGACTACTGTGCACTCCGTGCAAGTTTGACTCAATTTGGGTAATTATGGATCGACTCACGAAATCAGCACACTTTTTGTCAATTAAATCTACCGACATAGCGGAATAGTATGCTCAGTTGTATACCAAGAAAATAGTCAGGTTGCATGGCACTCCCATTTCTATCTTTTCTGATCGAGGGGCACAGTTCACAGCTAATTTTTGGAAGAAATTTCAGCAAGGTTTGGGAACTCAGGTGAATCTTAGTACAGCCTTTCATCCACAGACCGACGGGCAGACAGAGCAGACTATTCAGACACTAGAGGATATGTTGCGTGCTTGTGTTCTTTACTTCAAGGGTAGCTGGGATGACCATTTGCCACTCATAGAATTTGCTTACAACAACAACTATCATGTTAGTATTCAGATGGCACCATTCGAGGCTTTATATGGTAGGAGATGTAGATCTCCCATTGGGTGATTCGAGATTGGGGAAGCTGAAGTGATAGGACCTGACCTTGTGCATCAGGCTATGGAGAAGGTCAAAATTATTAAGGAGCGGTTGAAAATTGCTCAGAGTCATCCAAAGTCCTATTAGGATGTTCGTCGCATGGATTTGGAGTTCAAAGAAGATGATTGGGTATTCTTGAAGGTTTCCCCCATGAAAGGTGTAATGTGATTTGGTAAAAAGGGGAAATTGAGCCCGAGGTATGTCAGACCGTACAAAATCATTCAGAGGATTGGCCAGGTGGCGTACAAGCTGGACCTACCACCTGAGATGTCATTAGTGCACCCGGTATTTCATGTGTCTATGTTGAAGAAGGTAATCAGAGATACATCGCTTATTGTGCCAGTTAAGACTATTGAGGTTAATGAAGAACTGACCTATGAAGAAATTCCAGTTTCCATTCTTGATGGGCAAGTCCAAAAATTGAGAAACAAAGAAATTTTCTCCGTAAAAGTGCTGTGATGGAATCAACAGGTTGAAGAAACTACTTGGGAGGCCGAGGAAGAGATGAAGAAAAAGTGTCCTTATTTGTTTGAATAACTATGTAATCTTTCTAGGAAATTATCGCCTATGAATTTTGTCTCACTTGTACAGTTGATGTTAAAGGTGTTCCTTTCTAGTTATATGTTGTTTATGAGGCCATTTTTGGTGTTGTTTTGGTGTTATGTTACGTCATTGGATTATGTATATGTTGTAGGTATGTCTTTCTGGGGTTCTCTGGCAGGTGGATAGGCCCAGTTACAAGGGAAACTCTGCCGAAATTTCTGAAAAATTCGAGAGATAGTCAAAAATTAAGGAGCTTGAGGTGTGTGAGAAAATAGTTAAGTTATGTTCAGTGTTGGGGTCAACTCTACTTCTCATTCGAGGACGAATGATCCTGAGTGGGGGAGAATGTATCACCCCTAAAAAATTCGAAGTACTTAAGCGTTATTAAGAAAGTTGACGTGTGCTAGTTATATTACTTTGTATGCAGATGAGGGCTATTAATATGATGGATATCAATTGGATATGATAATAAATGTACGAGGCATATTATAAGTGATGTGGGGTCTAAGGAGAGGCCTAAGTCCAAGGCAAGTTGGAAATTTCATAATAGACTAAAGTTCCAAATTAGTACACATAAGACCCAACTTTGGATGAGCATATCTACATATATAAGTATTTATGTGATGAACAACCTATCAAATGAAAGATCTTCGAGTCTAGTTTCTAATGCTTCAAACCGTTTGTCATTTGGACACTCCTACAATAATTTATGACCAAATTACCAAAAGCTGGCAGAATTTTACACTACCACGGCGCTCCATGCGGTGGGCCTGTGGGGATTTCCAGAACACTTCAAAATTTCGTTTCTAGGCACATTTTTCACTACCGCGCCTCCCCACGAGGTGCCCAATGTGCCGCGGCTGTGCAAATTTGTTTTTTTATAACTCGACCTCCATTTCGTTAAATAGAAGCAATGTACCATTTCTTGAGCTAAAACCTAATATATTTTAGAGTGAGAGAGTGCCCTAGAGTGGGAAAGTGTTCCCAACAATTGTTCTTCAATTATTGCTCTAATATTGGGAGATTAACAAGGAAAACCCACAAGGTCTTCATCCTAAAAGTAAGATTCTACACCCTAACCCTCAATTTTGAATTTTATCTAGAATTGGGTAATTAGTAAGATAATTTTGGGCATGGGAGTTGTTCATCTTGCATGCATGTGTTATCAAAGGGTGTAAGAAGATTGTTGAGCTAAGAATGGTAGATAATGGGTTTGGGATGATGGAATCCACCATAGGAGGACCTTGGAGCCATAATGCACACCTAGTGTTTGATAAAATGCACAAATAAGCTAGAACCATGATCATATTCCTAATTTTGGTTCAATTTGTTATATTTCTAAAATAGATTGAAGTTGCTGAGAAATTCTGGAATATTTTAGAGTTTGAAGAAGCTCAATTGAGGTATGTATGGCTAAACTTTTCTCCTAGAATTGAACCCCACAATATCCATGTAAGTTCCGAGTTGCTCACTGTAAGTTGAACATTCCGAATAAGCTTGTGCCAAAAGATATCCATGTTCAATATACAATTTAAATGCTCTTGTTATGTTATACTCTTATTTGAATAACGTGTTCAAAGTATAGGTTGCATGTTTAAATGACTTGATATGAAGTTGTGTTTCAAACGAAAGCTAATGACAATTCTGTAAGAAATCTCAATGTACCTAAAACTTTCAGTTGCTCACATGTGTGATTAAATGTTATGAAAAGAAATTCCTTGTTGGAAATTTATGATGATTGTTGAAAGCAAAATACGAAATATGAGATACAAAGCGAGGAATACTAAAAGGGAAACATGAAATGTGTAATATGGGATGCGGCCAACATGCCAAGTGAAATAATATAATTGTGGTTGATGTCTCTTATGATATGGCCTAGCCGATCGGGTCGTGATCGGACGCCATGCCGTGCACATGGTGGTGACTTTATTGGAAATTATAGTTGAAATTATAATTGTGGTTGATGTCTCTTATGAGATGACCTAGCCGATCGGGTCGTGATCGGATGCCATGCCGTACACATGGTAGTGACTTTATTGGAGAACTGTAATCGAAATCGTGATTGTGGTTGATGTCTCATATGAGATGGCTTAACCGTTCAGGTCGTGATCGGACGCCATACCGTACACATAGTGGTGATTGTATTGGGAATTGAGATCGAAATGGTGAATAGTGGCATATTGGTACTAAAGTCTTCCCCGATTTAAATATGGAAATTTAATTGGAAACTTATCTTATCCCTTGTTTGATGTTTGGTAAATGTTTAATGCTTTAACTGATATTCTGATTGCTCTTACTTGCATTATTGTTCATTCTATTTGAGGTAGTGTTTCGTTATACATACTAGTACTATTCGACTAATGTCCCTTTTACCGGGGGCGTTGCATCTTTAAATGGATGTAGGTCGGTCCACAACAGGTCGCACTAGCTTTTACCCGCTACGAGCGTCGGGATCGAATTCCTCAGGGAGCTAGTAGTGGAGTTGGATTGTCTGTCTATCCTAGAGATGTGTTTGTACTCCTAATGGCACTTCAAACATTTTTGGGTTTTCAAATTATAACTATTTTTGTAAAACTATTGATTAACACTAAATTACGCTACGAGAATATTGCTAAGTTGTATCTAATGGGAAGACGGGCACTAGGGTCGTGACACTACCTAGGTGGCTAATTGACGGGTAGATGTTACTAAGGTTCGATTGACATAATTGGGGCTTATGCTACAACCGTTGCACAATTTTATCCACTCCCACACCTCTCTGTAGAGAGATTGATTTTGTCCAATTGACTCTCTCGAGACCAAATGGGTAGGCAAATTAGACCAAGCAACTAGGGTTCAAGTAGGGTAATTACTCTCTCGAGGTTTAACCCATTAATTGGGACTATCATTTCTCATGAGTCCATCCCAATTCCTTGTTGGGTCAATTTTGGGGTCATAGACTCTCTTTCTCAAGAAGAGTTAAACCCACAAAGCTTGAATCAGTGTTTGCAACCACCAATTCTAGATTAAAACATAAAATCAACCCAAATAGCAAACACCCATAGTCAATCTAACACTAGATGGCAACACCCATCAATTACCCATACTAGGGTTGAGCCACAACCCTAGCTAATGGGTTTAGCTACTCATGCTAGATAAAGAAATTGAAGAAATAGATGAAGAACTAAGCATATTAATTGATTGCTCAAATTAAATTACAATAATCTATTGTAAATATAAAGCAAAAGTGCCAAAAATGGCTACAAAATATGTTCTCACGAGCGCAACTCTCCATTGATGTATCTGATAACCTAAAAAAATGGTAAAATGTTCTATTTATACTAGGCTAGAAAATTGGACAAAAATACCCCTGCGGGGTCAGTGCGGGCCGCATTAAATGGACCGCGGACGCATTGGGCTCACTTCTGCTTTTCTAAACTTGGACTCCGCGGACCATGTAGAACGGACCGCGACCGCGGAGGGAGCTGGCGCGGTCCGCGCAACCACGACCGTGGACTGCATGGCACTGGCTTTGCAAACTTCATCTCTCTGAATCTCATGACCGCGGACCACATAAAAGAGTAGTGCGGCCGCGGAGCCTTCACCGCAGACCGCGAGATGTGTACCGCAGTCGTGCTTCTTCTAGCCTAATTCACCAACTCTCTGAACCACCTAGTGCGGCCGCATTCCACTTTGCGCGGTCCGCACTAGGCCTTCTTTTCTTAAATTTCTTGATCTTTGATACTTGAGCAGGTTTCACTCCTTTTTGAGCCGATCTTTGACATTTCGTCACTTTGTCGATCAAACCTGCGATCAAGCACAACTTGTGAGCCTTTTAGGACTATTTTGTAACAATATATGATCAAAGCATAGGCAAGTAGGGGCATAAAACATGTTAAAATCCTAACTTATCAACTCCCCTAAACTTAAACCTTTGTTTGTCCTCAAGCAAACAAAATAAGACCTCACCCCTTAAAAGAAAATCCAAGTAATTCCAGCTGTCCTAAAGTAACCTCAACAAGCATCAGTTGAGACTAACAATTGCCCTCAATACCAATGGATCATTAACAAAATTTAAACTTTGAAAAACTATGGATCAAGTGTGACACAAGAGCATCAATAATTGACTCATTACATCAAAGAACTCTCTCAATTACTTTGGTCGCTGTGGACCCCAAACTCACACATCCTCAACTCTTCCTAAGCAAACCTCACCTTTTAGAGTATAAGCACCAAACCAAGGTTAATGGGAAGTCACTCGTTTCTCTCTTAAGGAAAGGTCACAAGTCCGGCTCTAAGTACCATATGCTTGACCCTCATGCAAGTATCCACTAATGCGAGCGTCATCCAACTCAAGTTCATATAGGGCTTTTGTGGAGTCAATGTGAAGGCTGTTGGTTCAGGGTAGGAAAAAGTTGTTGGTCTATATGGGTTCCATCTTCCCTTAAGCACTTCTTTTTATTCATTCTGGCACAATTCTCTTTGACTCTTTGAGTATTTAACTTCTTTTCAAGGGGTTAGAGAGACACATTGTCTCTCTTTCTTATGTAATTCAAAGCACTTCTCCTTTTTCTACCTTTTTCACACCTTTTTTCACTTTTGTTTTTCTTGAATCTCGTTTTATTTTTTGCACATTGAGCTTTCTTTTTGTCTTTTTCTTTTCTTTCTTTTTCATCGTCTTCCTTTCCTTTTGCTTTTGTTCCTTTTACCACTTTGTTTCCTTTCTTGTCTCTCGTCCCCAAACTTAGACTTTTGCCATTACCTAAGGGACGATTTGGGTGCCAAGAGAGGGTATCATTTAGAACGGGCATAGGCTTGTAGCATTAGTTCTTAAAAGAAAAAGGTTTAAAGCTTAAAAGAGTTATCTAGGGATTATATCATTGGTAGGCTATGGAATTGTTCGACTATTGTTTGGATCAAGGAGAGCCTATAATCACTTCTCAAGTCGAATTTCACTCAAAATTTTGCCTCAACAAACATTCAAGGCAAGTTCTAGACCATTGGCTCGGGACTTGGACTCACAATTAGATTTTCTACCACACACACTCAAGGATTGCTAAAGACATAGAGTCGGGGGCCCACAACAACCTTAGACATGATTGAGTACACAATAGTCCTGAAAGACCACATGATGTTTGTTTGGTCAAAACTACTAAAAACAAGAGAAAAATAAAAAACGGACTCAAACCCTTAAGAAGGTTGTCACACCATCCATCATCGGGAAGAGCCACCCGATTCGCACAATACTCCACCCTTGGAAAGAACCGTGGCATTAAGAAAACCAAAGGTTTATTGAAAGCGCCAAAACCAAAACAAAAAGGCTGTGAGCCTATCTTCTAAGCTAAGAATGAAAAATTTGTACGAAAATAGAAAATAGAATGAATATTTACAATAGGGGATTAGAATATACAACGGGGGATGAATATATATACCAAAATGTAACTTTATATACAGACCAAAGAGAAGATAAAAAGTGCGATAAAAGTAACTAAATGTAAAGTTATATACATACCAAATAAAAAAATCAACAGAAACATAAACTAAGTCAACTAATATATACAATCATCTGGATAAAAAGTAGGGCGCACCCCCACAAATAAAAGCTGACATTGTCCCCAATGCCAACTAAACAAATAAGCATCAAGAAATCAAAAGGAAAGGATATAGGAGCTCCCTAAGCCTCGTCTGTCTGCATGGGAACATGGGTGGTCCCCTGGTCCTCTATATGTACGGGAACCTCAGACTAGTTCCCCGTCCCCTGCTGCTCAGCTGCTGGGACTGGGTCCTGGACCTGTATGGGTTGAATATCTGGAACATCTTGTGGCTAACTGGGGGAAACCTCTGGTGGGTCCGCCAACTGGATGATCGCCTCATCTGCACTAGGGAGCTTCCTCTTCTTCTTTGGAAGCCTATGTGTCTGCTCCTGCTGTGGCTCTGCTACTGGTGCTGCTGCTGGGGCTGGATCCTCAAATAGCAAGTCTAAAAGCAGCTGGTCTGCCTTCAGTTTGTCAACATCCTCCCTCAGCACCTTCACAGACTCCTTGGAAGCCCGTGTTTTGCGCAGCTTCTTGTACTCCCTAGCAAGCTCCTTCAGGGCCTTGCCATGTGAATCCACTGCCTTAGCCAAGGTAGCCTTAGAATCGAGGATCTTTTGCTGGTTGGCAAGAATCTCCTTAAGTGAATCCTCAATAGACTGGGGCACCTGCACTGGCTGTGGTGCCGACTGAGCCGCAATGGTAGAAATGAAGGTAGACAACTTGGATGAAGCAATTGCCATCCAGTTGTTCAAGCTATGAAGTGTCTGGCTCAGCTGGTGAGCGGTGATAGGATGGGCCCGGGAAGATAGAATCCCAGAACCAGCTGAAATCGAGGGACCAGCAGAAGTGGAAGGTCCGGGAGGCATGTCAGCAACTGTGGAAGTAGGCTTAGTGGAGGTATCTAGCGCAACCGGCTCTTCAGACTGGCTGGTTGGGGCAGAAGCAGGCGGCTTGTAATTTTTGTCCTTGGGGTTGTTTGACCCCTTCAAACTGTACCATGAAAACAGAGCCACAAGTTTGACCTTGACATCAAAAGGTCTCTTCTCCACCTCCAGGTCCCGGAAATACATAGTGAGGGTGCTGGGAAAAGGGTAGTTCCAGTCATCCTCAACCCCCACTGCAGAAATGACGCAGGACATCACATTGCCCATGTTGATAGGATATCCCGCCATAATAGAAGCAACAAGAACAGCCCCGACGAGTGGAATAGTCTGATCATGGGTAGTGGGGTCGAGTCGACTGCACACAAAAGTCAACCACCCTCTAGCCTCAAAGTTAAAGGTTCTCCGAAGTATTTTGGCCCCTGCTTGTAACCACTCTGGAACCGTCCCGGGATTGCCAGGTATGAAGCTAACCACGAACGAACCTCCTCGCCCATTGCCAACTTTTCATTATAAAGGGACTCATCTTCATTATTGAACCCCAGGTATTTATTATATTGCCTTCACGGTAAATACCACATTTTTGTTTCTCACTTTGGTTACCTTAGTGCCCTTCACACAATTATCTTTAAAGAACTCTCAACCCACTCGAGCTTGAAACTATATATGTACATTGGGGTGTAGGGGTAGGAGGTCTTTGTCAATGAAGCTCCTCTCAAGAATCAACTTTCGTGCCAGCCACCATTCCCTAAACTTGTGGAACGCCACCTAGATGACGAATCTATCTTCCCAAACAGCGGGATTTCTAGTCCGGTCAACACCCCCAACCTGAGGCACACCACCCCCCGGTAACTCCCCATCTCCCTCATCACCTCTAGCACCCTCTCCAGATATTGATGTTGTGGGAGAGGTAGAGTATTCATCCCCACTACCTGCCGCTGAGCCCTCAAACGACCCAGAAGAAATGTTGATTGAGGCTCGAGCATCGGGGGAAGATGGGGAAGTGTCTCTATGTATGGCGTTCTCCGGATATGGGATGTATAGAGGGACTGAATCTGAAGAGATCTCTCAGGAGGGCTCGTACTCACTCCTCGAGGTGTCAAGAGCTCTATCAGCCGCTTTGATTGATTTCCTCATGTCCTTTATGTTTTGTCTAGCCTGGGGAGTGAGTTTTACCATCTGTTGCTTCCCTCCCCGGGAGGAATTACCTCGGCTGGGTTGTTTGGCACCTTTACCTCGTTGTTTGACCATTATCTGCAAGCATACACATCTAACATGGTTAGTATCAGCATAGGCAGTGAAACAAGTCTTGAAATTGAATTGCAGACAACAGATTAAATGTTGCAAAAACAGTTGCAGAACATGGCACCGCGGCCCGCACAAACAGGAGTGCGGCCACACTAGGGGCACCGCAGACCGCGCAAAGGCAATCGCGGTCCGCATTGGGACAAGGCCCTGGACAACATCTCTCTGATTCTCCCCACCGCAGCCCATACAAAAAGTAGTGCGACCGCATTGGGGCACCGTGGACTGCATAAAAGCGACCGCGGTCCCCACTAATGTACGGACTGTAACACCACCTCTCTGATTCCAACCACCGCGGCTCGCACAAAGTAGCACCACGGCCGTAGTGGGCCAGCGCGGACCGCATAAAGTGCAATGCGGCCGCGCTAGGCATAGGTTCAATTTCAATCACTTGGACACCGCAGTCCGCACAAAATGGTAATGCGGACCGCGTCAGGGCACCGCGGACCGCACAAAGGCAACCACGGGCCGTGGAGAGTAATTTGCACAAGCACTAAGTTAGGGTTTCATGTTTTTGCACAATTGTTCAAATTTGTTCACCTACTTTGTCCCTACTCACTTGCCCAACCATTATGCATATTTAGCACACAATCCGGCATTTAAAACTACCCTAAGCTAACAACTAAATAACGAAGAAGAAACTAATAAGAAGAAAAAGAAGTTATGAGTTAATGATAATAAAATAAAACAAAATTAATCAAATAAATGTACAAGGACTGAGTGAAACATTACTAGATGAGAAAATGAAATGTAATTAGTCAATCTTAAGTAAGAATCACGGTCAAGAGAGGTTATGAACGATACTTGTATTTCTCTGAGTGTAAAAAGTTCGAAAAAGGTAAATAGTGACCCATGAGTTCTATTTATAGAAAACAGTGGGACCTAGCCTTACCTACCAGCACGGCCGCACAAAACCGACCGCGGACCATGCTGGGTTTGTTCAGAATGAAGCTTGAGTAGGCAACCTCCGTGGTCCGCACAAAACAGACCGCGACCGCGGAGGTCCACCGCGGACCGCACTAAATGGAATGCGGCTGCGGTGGCAAACTTCAGAGAGCACCACTTTTGACCATCACCAGTGCGGACTGCACAAAAGCAACTGCGGTTGCACTGGCAATCTTCAGAGACTGTTCAACTCTTTTTTTCAAACTATTTTGCACTGCATCAACTCAATCCCTGCAACATCTCACAATCGATTAGCTTAAAAATCAAACCTACACTACCAAGAAAACACAGAAAACAACAAAAAGGAAAAAAAAGACATGAGTTGCCTCCCAAGCAGCGCTTGATTTAACGTCGCGGCACGACGCATGTTACCAGCACATCACTTTAGATGGAGAAGTACCACCACGTGGCTATCATCAAATTTCCCAAGATAATGCTTGACCCAATGTCCATTGACTCTGAATACTTCACCATTCTTGTTCCTTAGATCAAGAGCACCAAATGGGGTCACGAACACAACTTCAAACGGCCCACTCCACTTTGACTTGAGCTTACCCGGAAAGAGACGTAACCGGGAATTGAACAAGAGAACCATATCTCCAACCTTGAACTCCTTGTACCGAGCATATTTGTTGTGAAGGTACTTCATTTTGTCCTTGTACAAGGACGAGCTAGAGTAGGCATGGAATCTAAACTCATCAAGCTCATTAAGTTGTTCAACCCGCAGATTTGCCGCAACATCCCATTCTAAGTTCAACTTTCTCAAAGCCCACATGGCCTTGTGCTCTAATTCCACCGGAAGGTGACAAGCTTTCCCAAACACTAACCGGTACGGTGACATACCAATCGGAGTTTTGTAGGCCATCCGATAAGCCCAAAGAACATCATCCAACTTTTTTGACCAATCGATCCTATTAGCATTGACAGTTTTAGACAAGATACTCTTAATTTCTCTGTTGGAGACTTCCACTTGGCCACTAGCTTGAGGATGATAGGGGGTCGAAACATTATGATTGACACCGTACTTAGAAAGCAATGTGTCGAAAGCCTTGTTGCAAAAGTGGTCCCCCCCACCACTAATGATAGCACGAGGAGTGCCAAACCTTGTGAAGATACTCTTTTTCAAAAATGCCACAACACTCCGAGCTTCATTGTTGGGCAAAGCCACGGCTTCAACCCATTTTGAGACATAGTCCACCGCCACGAGAATGTAAGTGTTCCTACAAGAGCTCAAAAAAGGACCCATGAAATCGATGCCCCAAACATCAAAAATATCCACTTCGAGAATTGTATTGAGGGGCATCTCATCCCTTTTAGAAATTCCGCCGGCTCTTTGGCACTCATCACATCTCTTCACCAAATCGCCCACATCTTTAAACAAGGTTGGCCAGTAAAATCCGCAAATAAAGCATTTTAGAAGCCGTTCTCTCCCCGCCATGATGGCCACCATAGTGAGAGGAATGGCAAGCCTCCAAAATACCCAATTGTTCATCCTCCGGGACACACCGTCGAATCACACCATCCGTGCAAATCTTGAACAAGTATGACTCATCCCAAAAGAAATCCAAACTATCCCGTTTGAGCTTCTTCCTTTGGTTAGAAGAGAGCTCACACGGGATTATTCCGGTCACAAGGTAATTGGCAACATCGACAAACCATGGCATATCCTTCATTGACACCGCAAGGAGTTGTTCGTCGGGAAATGAATCATTGATCTCAAGGCCATCACAAGGCCTCCCCTCCTCCTGGCCATGATCGTGTAATTCCTTGTGCAAATGGATGACCGTAGGGTTACCTTGGGGCACATTTGCTCGGTTTTGCCATGCCGAAGAGGTGCCGGCCATTTCATCAAGTACATCACATACCTCTTGGTAAGAAAGTTTCATAAAGTTCCCTCCGGCCAATTGCTTCACAATGCATTGATTCGTGGTGTTGATGCCCCGATAAAAGGTTTGTTGAATCATAGTCTTGGCCATGTCGTTATTAGGGCACTCTTTCACCATTGTTCTATATCTTTCCCATATCTCGTGCAAAGGTTCCGTTGGCTCTTGCTTGAAGGCTAGAATTTCATCCCGAAGAGCCGCCATATGACTTGGAGAAAAGAACTTGGCAATAAATTTGTCCGCCAATTCATCCCATATTGTAATAGAATGATTGGGGAGACTTTCTAACCAATCCAATGCTTTACCCCGAAGAGAGAACGGGAAAAGCCTCAATCTCAACGCATCATCGGACACGTTTATCTGCTTACTACCCCAGCATGTATCCACAAACCCCTTCAAGTGCTTGTAGGCATTTTAATCGGAGGCGCCCGTGAAATACCCTCTTTGCTCGAGCAAGGTCAACATAACATTTGTGATTTAAAAATTCCCCGCCCGGATTCGGGGAGGCACAATAGCACTGGCGTATCCTTGATTTGGTAAAACTCTGGGAGCCACTCTCGGTGGTTGTGGAGGAGGGTCTGGAATATTGTTATTCTCATTTGCATTTATATTGGCATTTTGGCCCCTCCGTGGAACTTGAGGTAAGACCTCATCTTGTTCTAGATCCTCTACCTCCTCCCCCGCTATCACATTGCCGAGAGGGTCATTTGCATTAAGAGCCATTTGTACCTGATTGATCGACACAAACAGAATTAGTAAACAAGAAGGAAAGAGAAGCAAACCACAAAACTAACTAAACAGATAGTCAACACCGTAAGCTCCCTGGCAACGGCACCAAAAAGTGATCACGGCCAACTTGACGCTACACTAAGATAGGTAGAGCGGGTCGCACTAGCTTTTACCTGATATGAGGGTCGGGATCGAATTCCTCAGGGAGCTAGTAGTGGAGTTGGATTGTCTGTCTATCCTAGAGATGTGTTTGTACTCCTAATGTCACTTCAAACATTTTTTGGTTTTCAAATTATAACTATTTTTGTAAAACTATTGATTAACACTAAATTATGCTACGAGAATATTGCTAAGTTGTATCTAATGGGAAGACGGGCACTAAGGTCGTGACATTACCTAGGTGGCTAATTGACAGGTAGATGTTACTAAGGTTCGATTGACATAATTGGGGCTTATGCTACAACTGTTGCACAATTTTATCCACTCTCACACCTCTCTGTAGAGAGAGTGATTTTGCCCAATTGACTCTCTCGAGACCAAATGGGTAGGCAAATTAGACCAAGCAACTAGGGTTCAAGTAGGGTAATTACTCTCTCGAGGTTTAACCCGGTAATTGGGACTATCATTTCTCATGAGTCCATCCCAATTCCTTGTTGGGTCAATTTTTGGGGTCATAGGCTCTCTTTCTCAAGAAGAGTTAAACCCAAAAAGCTTGAATCAGTGTTTGCAACTACCAATTCTATATTAAAACATAAAATCAACTCAAATAGCAAACACCCATAGTCAATCTAACACTAGATGGAAACACCCATCAATTACCCACACTAGGGTTGAGCCACAACCCTAACTAATGGGTTTAGCTACTCATGCTAGATAAAGAAATTGAAGAAATAGACGAAGAACTAAGCATATTAATTAATTGCTAAAATTAAATTATAAGAATCTATCGTAAATGTAAAGCAAAAGTGTCGAAAATGGCTACAAAATATGTTCTCACGAGCACAACTCTCCAATGATGTATCTGATAACCGAAAAAATGGTAAAATGTTCTATTTATACTAGGCTGGAAAAACTGGACAAAAATACCCCTGCGGGGTCAGTGCCGGCCGCATTAAATGGACCGTGGCCACACTGGGCTCACTTCTGCTTCTCTGAACTTGGACTCCGCGGACTGCGTAGAATGGACCGCGGCCGCGGAGGGAGCTGGCGCGGTCCGCGCAACCACGACCGCGGACCGCATGGCACTGGCTTTGCAAACTTCATCTCTCTGAATCTCATGACCGCGGACCGCACAAAAGAGTAGTGCGGCCGCGGAGCCTTCACCGCGGACCGCGAGATGTGTACCGCGACCGCGCTTCTTCTAGCCTGATTCACCAACTCTCTGAACCACCTAGTGCGTCCGCATTCCACTTTGCGTGGTCCGCACTAGGACTTCTTTTCTTAAATTTCTTGGTCTTTGATACTTGAGCAGGTTTCCCTCCTTTTTGAGCCGATATTTGACATTTTGTCACTTTGTCGATCAAACCTACGATCAAGCACAACTTGTGAGTCTTTTAGGACTATTTTCTAACAATATATGATCAAAGCATAGGCAAGTAGGGGCATAGAACATGTTAAAAGCCTAACTTATCAGTCGTGCTCTCTATGTTTAGGGCGTTGCCACACCTCCTTTTTCCGCCCCCGCGGGGGGCGTAGGGAGTTTTTCCAATTAAAGGACAATCGAAACAGGATTTGTTTATTTATTTCAGAGTCGCCACTTGGGAGATTTAGGGTGTCCCAGTCACCAATTTAATCCCGAATCGAGGAAAATATTCGACTTTCCAAATGAAGTCTGCGAACCAGAAATTCTAAGTAAGGAATTCTGTTGACCCGAGGGAAGGTGTTAGGCACCCCCGAATCCCGTGGTTCTAGCACGGTCGCTTAAACTGTTGTAATGGCTAAAATATCTGATTTTAATACATGTTCAAAAACTATAGTGCAATTTTAACTTTTAACCGCTTTTATTGTTATTATTATTATTTTTACAAGAATGTGAACATTGTTTAAAACATGTCTTTGGATTACGTCACATGAAATGCACCCGCAATCCGGAACACATTTTATTCAATGTTTTGGGATTTGGATTTGGGTCGCAAAAATGCGCACCCGTGTTTAAGAATGTATTATTATTAACATCGTGCCTAAAGCGATTAACGTATTATTATTTATGGGTAGGACCGTGGAATTCACTAAACAGTCCATCCCGAATTTTAAATATTCAATTAAACATTTATTGAGGGCCCCGCAATTGGTGCATTTTATTGGGCGAGGCTCATCTCATTTATTTTTAAAAGACAATCCTAAAATGCCTACATTATTTTCTATTAAATCTGTCTCTACAAAATAAAATAAAATAAAGTCTTAATTTATTTACATGCTGAAATTAACCAATAATATTTACTCTAAACAATATTTCTACCAAGTTCCTACTAGATGGCCTATTCGTTTGATTTTTGACTCGACGAAGTTACTACACCATTTATTTATTTAGGCAATATATGCAGATAGTTCAACTGTTAAGCTATCGTCGAATGTTCCACTATGTGTATTAAATAGCTACATGATTCTGATTTTTTGCAAGCTAAATAATTTGTACATACAAATAAAAATCAGAATATAATTAAAGCTAATTCAGAATTTCAACTCTTCATTTTTTCGTATTCATGCTTCATATTCGGATTACAATAACCAGCTTTTCAGTTGTATACCTGATATTGGAAGCAAAAGAAAATGAAGATGAGAATCACCAGCAGTAATAACAGTACAACACAGCAACAACAGCCCAGCAACAGTAACAACCCAGTAACAGACCGGTGGAGTAATAATCCCAAAACAAATGCTTCCAACTTTTATGAAACAACAACAATTAATGCTGATTTCAAACAATGAAAGAAAGTAGAATATTTTTTTTTTTTTTTTATTTGAAGGTTTGAATATTTTTCGGAATTTTTCTCTCTCTTAAATATTCAACTCCTTTTTTTCCTCTGTTTGTGTTTTTCTGTTCTGTCTATCTGTTCTTTTTTTTTCTTCAGATTCATTCCTCTCTGTTATTCTCTCTATCTGTGTCTGTCTTGTGTTCAAGACTTCCTATATATAATCTCAACCCTTTAATCAATTAAAATCAATCAATTTTCTTTACCAAACCCATTATCTTCCCACTTATCCCCATTACATTAAATAAATATATCACACCACCCCATTATTTTTTGTCCCCCATGCCTAACATAAATAAATACAAGATTCCTTCCCACTAAATTTTGTCTTGTCCCCCCTTTATATTAAACAACTATATCACAACCCACCCCATTACATTTTGTCCTCCATGCTTCATATAAACAATTACAAAATGTACAATTCCTAAACTACCCCTCCGACCTTACTGAAATTACCAAACTACCCCTGAACGTACTGCAAATTACCAAACTACCCCATCAGCTATAACAAATCAATTAATCACACTCAACCAAAATATAGCCAATATGACCAATTTCTACACAAATTTAAACAACAAATCACATGAACATGATTTCTTCAACATTTCAACAACAAATCACATGAACACAAATTGAACAACAAAGAACAACTAAAATTTGATTGAACAATATTTTTTAGCAACAAACAATCCTATTTTCAGATTCAACAACAACAATCAAACAAGTATATTTAGATTTCCAAATTCAATAATATTGAACTTAAAATCAACTCTAACAACATCACAACAAACAATTCCTATATTAAACTTAAACAAGATTTTGAGACAAATTCAAGAAATAATCATAAGTGATAAACAAGAAATCAAACTATACAAATTTCGGATTCAAGAACAATCAAACAAAGTATGAACATGAATGAGTCTATTTTAACACAACAAACATGACGGATTAAATGATTAAACCAACATTAATAATTTCTGGATAATATATAACAACATGAAACAAATTGAAGAAATAATCAATTAAATTTCAATTTGAATCTAACAAACATCAAACTAACAAATTCTTACCTAAACAATAAAACAACAATGAAATAAACATGAAAAACCACTAATTAACTTTCCATTTGAAATCTGAAAATTAATTCAATCAAAACACATGAACACGCTAGAAAATTATTTCAATGATGAACAACGAACAAAACAAGAATCAAATATTTAACGATTTTAACTTCGAGAAATATAAAAACGAAATATGGACAAAAATAAAACTCAAAAACAACTAACCGGAGATGAATCAACGACGAACTCGATTGTAAACAAATCCGTCCGGGCTTCGACTCAACGAAAGAAACTCGACCTTTGACAAAACGAAGAAGACGAAGGGAAGATGAAGCAGCCCGCAGCTGGCCATGGCAGCAGCAGTGTAGCTTGACGAGGCAGCTGGAATGGAGAGGACGAAACAGAAACAGTAACAGCTGTGTGAGCAGCATGACGAGGAAGCTGAAGCGGAATGAAGCAGTGGCGACCATGGATGTCGAGCTCAAGCTTGAGCTCGACGAAGAGGACGAAGGCATACGCGGCGAGGAGAAGCTGAAGCAAAAACGTGACCAGCAGCAGCAATGGTGAAGCTGAAGACGCAGCAGCACGACGGAGCAACGGTGGTGGACGTGAGGCTACTCCAATGGTCGTTTGGTTTTGACAACGGGAAACGGGGGAAAGCAGCCATGGCTGCTCGTGTTGGGGTCGATGGGACGATGGAGAATGTCGTGTGTGTGTGCGTGTGTGTGGAGGATGGAGGGGCAGCCATTGATGCTAGGGAGGGGAGCTTGAGGAAGAAGATGAAGATAGGAGGGGGGATGACTTAACCATTTTTAGGGTTTTCTTCTCCCTTTTTTTTGTTTTGTGTTGTTTGAGGGGTGTTGGGTTATGGACTGGGTCGACCCAGTTCGAAATGGACTGGGTCATAGGGAAGGTTGGGCCATTTTTTGGGCCTGTGGCTTGAAATCGAAGAAGAGGCCCAATTCCAACTTTCTTTATATTTTCGCTCTCTTTTCTTCTTTTATTTTTCTAAAACTAAATTATAAAAATACTTAAACTATTATTAAGAACTAAATTAAGTTATAAAAGTGCAAATTAACTCCCAATAACAATTAATGCATAATTAAGTAATAATTAAGCATAAAATTGTATATTTGGACATTAAATGCTAAAAATGCACACGATGCCTATTTTTGTAATTTTTATTTTTTTGTAAAACAAACTTAGTTACTAACAATTGTATAATTAAATCCTACATGCGAAATGCGACATATTTTTATATTTTTAATAATTTAACAAATAAACATGCACAGACAAACATACAAATAGTTACACAAAATATCACAAAACTTGCACACCAAGAAAATTATTTTATTTTTTAATTTTTTTGGGAGTAATTCTCATATAGGGCAAAAATCACGTGCTTACAGCTGCCCCTCTTTGCGTGAAGACACGAAGGATTTTCGTGCAAAGATAAAGCGAGCGATTTTTGTCCATCCGAGTACTCCGTGTGAAGCATTTTTTGAAAAAGATTTGACCGAACCTTTGCTTCAAAGGTTTCCTACATATCCTGGGCTAAACAGGAATCAGGTCAATGTAGTTCGGGAAATTTTGGTAGCTGGGACTACCGTAGGACTGCAATGTTACTGTTGTTGCATGCTATTACCACTACTTACCGATCTCCTTGTTACACCGTGCTTAAAAGAAAACAAGAAGCTAGGCTAGACTGCAATTTGTTCTTGTTGCCTTGTTTTCTTGTCTGCTTGTATTTCTTCCGGTGCTTTTCTTCCGATGCTTTTTCTTCCTTTTGACACATGCACTTGAGTTTGTGCTGAGACCTCTTGTTGCAACCTTCTGCTTCCCGGTGCTGGGGATTTTTATTGTTTCCTGCTGGGGATTCCTATTGTAACCCTCTGTTTTATTGTCCTCTGACTTGATCTTGAAATGTATGCCTCTGTTCTATGGGCGTGCTCCCAACTTCAACACTTGAAATGAAAGACTGAAATGTATGCCTCTGTTATCTGGGCGGGCTCCCAACTTCAACGCTTGAAATATAAAGACTGAAATGTATGCCTCTGTTATCTGGGCGGGCTCCCAACTTCAACGCTTGAAATATAAAGACTGAAATGTATGCCTCTGTTATCTGGGCGGGCTCCCAACTTCAATGCTTGAAATGTAAAGACTGAAATGTATGCCTCTGTTATCTGGGCGGGCTCCCAACTTCAATGCTTGAAATGTAAAGACTGAAATGTATGCCTCTGTTATCTGGGCGGGCTCCCAACTTCAAATAAACAACTTTTGAAATAAATGTCATTCCTCTCTTCAGGGCGGGCTCCCAACTTCAACAACAACTTTTAAAAATAAACATCATTCCTCTCTTCAGGCGGGCTCCTGACTTCATCAACATCTTTTAAAATAAAATGTCTTTCCTCTCTTCAGGCGGGCTCCTGACTTCAATAAACAACTTTGAAAATAAACGCCATTCTGTTCTTCAGGGGGGCTCTTGACTTTAACCAATAAATCGCCATTCTGTTCTTTAGGAGGGCTCCTGACTTCAACAACAACTTTAAAAATGCCATTCCTTTCTTTAGTTTGGCGAGATTTCAACAACTTTTAAA
The DNA here is from genome assembly GCF_000715075.1 of Nicotiana tabacum. Taxonomy (NCBI): domain Eukaryota; kingdom Viridiplantae; phylum Streptophyta; class Magnoliopsida; order Solanales; family Solanaceae; genus Nicotiana; species Nicotiana tabacum. The sequence goes on along the minus strand of NC_134087.1, from coordinate 108,710,369 downwards.
AATAAAATGCCATTCTGTTCTTCAGGCGGGCTCCCGACTTCAACCAATAAATCGCCATTCTATTCTTCAGGGGGGCTCCTGACTTCAACCAATACATCGCCATTCTATTCTTCAGGGGGGCTCCTGACTTCAACCAATAAATCGCCATTCTATTCTTCAGGGGGCTCCTGACTTCAACAATTTTTCAAAAAATGCCATTCCTTTCTTTGGATGGCGAGATTTCAACAACCTTTTTTTTTTAAAAACGCCTTTCCTTTCTTCAGGCGGGCTCCTGATTTCAACCAATAAATCTCCATTCTGTTCTTCAGGGGGGCTCCTGACTTCAACCAATAAATCGCCACTCTATTCTTTAGGGGGGATCCTGACTTCAACCAATAAATCACAATTCTATTCTTCAGGGGGGCTCCTGACTTCAACCGATAAATCGTCATTCTATTCTTCAGGGGGGCTCCTGACTTCAACAACTTTTCAAAAATGCCATTCCTTTCTTTGGATGGCGAGATTTCAACAACCCCTTTTTTAAAAATGCATTTCCTTTCTTCAGGCGGGCTCCTGACTTCAACCAATAAATCACCATTCTATTCTTCAGGGGGGCTCCTGACTTCAACCGATAAATCGCCATTCTGTTCTTCAGGGGGGCTCCTGACTTCAACCAATAAACCGCCATTCTATTCTTTAGGGGGCTCCTGACTTCAACAACTTTTCAAAAAATGCCATTCCTTTATTTGGATGGCGAGATTTCAACAACCCTTTTTTTAAAAACGTCTTTCCTTTCTTCAGGAGGGCTCCTGATTTCAACCAATAAATCGTCATTCTGTTCTTCAGGGGGGCTCCTGACTTCAACCAATAAATCGACATTCTATTCTTCAGGGGGGATCCTGACTTCAACAACAACTTTAAAAATAAAATGCCATTCCTTTCTTTAGGTTGGCGAACTTTTTTTTTTTTCAAATTCAAACTTTTTTTTTTCAAATTATCCTAGGAAAAAATTCATCAGACTAGATTTTGATCCTAGGAGAAGATTCATCCGACTAAGATTTTATTATATTATCTTGGGAGAAAGATTCCATCGGACCAAGATTTTGACTCTAGGAGATAAATCGTCAAACTAGGTCCATTTTGTTGTGATCTTAGGAGAAAGATTCATCGGACTAAGATTTGATATCTTAGGAGAAAATTTCATCGGACTAAGATTTCTATCTTAGGAGAAAAATTCATCGGACTAAGATTTGGTATCTTAGGAGAAAATTTCATCGGACTAAGATTTGATATATTATCTTGGGAGAAAAATTTCATCGGACCAAGATTGTGACTCTAGGAGATAAATCATCAAACTAGGTCCATTTTGTTGTGATCTTAGGAGAAAGATTCATCGGACTAAGATTTGATATCTTAGGAGAAAATTTCATCGGACTAAGATTTCTATCTTAGGAGAAAGATTCATCGGACTAAGATTTGGTATCTTAGGAGAAAATTTCATCGGACTAAGATTTGATACCTTATCTTGGGAGAAAATTTTCATCAGACCAAGATTGTATCGGGAGGGAAATTCATCAGACTAGGACTTTTTATCCTAGGAGAAAAATGTAAAGATCAATGATTTGAGAAACTTACCTTTGCAATTTCTTCTTTTCTTTTCTTTTTCTTTTGCGCTGCTTTGTTCTTGCTTGCTGGGGATAATACCACTGTGGGAGTCTCCTTTCTTCCCCTCCTTCAAATCTCCCGGCTATTTTTTTTTATTTATTTTAAATTCTCTCAACACTGCTGGGGATAAAAGTGTTATCTTCTTGGGATAACGTTGTTGAGGATAACGCAGTTGGGGAATTTTATCCCTACAAATCGATACTTCATTTTTCTGGAAGCCTCTGGGGATGATAATGGTTCTTTGCTTTTCTGAGCACAAATGTCATCCCTTTGTTCTGTCTGCTGGGGATCAACTTCCTCCATTGGAAACTTATTATGTTGGGGGCAACCCTGGTTCAAAGACCACTTCCTTTGTGTTATCTTTATTCTTCCCCAAATGGGTACCTGATTTCCAGAAAATTTTCTAACCTGAGAAGAAAATTTTCTGCCCCAGTTTGACAATCTTTCTTGTGGCATGTATTTCCTTTATAAATGCCATTTCTTTTACCTGTTTCAAATCAAACATTTGTTAGCTTAAAGCGTGGTGTTTGGCTGTGATACTCCACTGGGATGGTTTTCCCTTTCTCCTTCCTTGCTCTGCGTTCCAAAACTTGTTGGGGATGATATTATTTGCTGGTGATAATCCTTTTCTGCTGGGGATATCCCTCTTCTTTCGTGGCATGGCTCGAAAACTTGCATTTTCCCGACCTTTTAGTCTCGCATGAATTTCCCAAATCATGCTTATTGCTCTCCTTGTTTTGTCCACGGGCTCTGGTCTTGAGGTTTTGATAACCTTTGATTTTGGCAAGGATATCCCTCTTTACACTCGTTGATCCTTTTGTCAATCTCCTTTGCTGGGGATATCTTTCTTGACACTGGCCTTGCGCTTGTTCCTTGCTGACTATATCACTTGGATGTACTAGCCAGATCTTATCTTGGAAAGCTGATGGCCTATTTTGAAGTCATTTCCCACTGGTTCTGACCGAATAGACTCTACTGGGGAAATTTCTATGAAAGGAAAAGATAAAAGGGAACAGAATAAAAGACAACGGAAAAAGATGACTCTTTAACAAAAGAAACTATAAATAAAAACCTATCAAACGCAAATACCGACTCTAATGGTCATGACATGCACCTGTGGCCTATTATCTGCCGTCAATCGTCTTTCAAGACCTTCAATTGGCAATTCCCCATCTGATTCCCAATCTTATTCGACTTGTAGCGCCCGAAGGGTTTTCACCATCAAGTCTCTCTCATTTTGGTTTTTCTCTCAGCTTTCATCGCCTTATGGTGTCTGTGAAGATTTTCACCGATAAAACTCTCTCATTTATCACTTTCCAGTTGGGGATTTGGAGTGTTGCCGGTATGACTCTTTCTGCTGGGGATTAGAGTCCTTTCTGCTGTGGAACAGAGTGTTATGTTCACCGGTAAGACTCTCATTTGTCTGACTTGGCATCTTTTGCAGACTGGTCAGAAGGTCTTTCTTTGGACCGTAATGTGGGTTTTTGGATAGGCTAGAAAGAAAGGGTATTAAAGGTTCAAAAACAAATCAATTTGAGGTTCAAATTACAACCTTCAGAACCAATTTTGCTTACCACAAGCGCAACATTTGCCCCAATTTCTTGCTTGGGGATTATTTATTTAAAAAAAAATTTAAATTTTTTATTACACCATGCACACTGTGACCATTGTAGCCATTATGCACCCTATGACCGAGCCGTGAAGCGCCTACGTATCCTCTTTGATGAATCAGGTCAAACGTAGTTCCCAATTCCTCTGTTTTCTTCTGACTTTCTTTTTTTTTATCATTTTTCTCTCTTTTTTTTCGTTTTTGTTGATTTTTTTTTCTTCTTTTTTTTCTTTACCTTCCAGGCTCGTATTTCCTAGTCGTTGCTATTGATTCCGAACGAGGGGTATGAAAGAAAATAAATAAGGTTCAAAAGGGGTAACAAAGGATAAAGTGTTTAGGTAGCAGAACAAAATTCCTTCGTCATTCCAGGCTTTAAAACATGCCAAGTGAAAACAACACAATTGAACATAGATTTATAGTTTCTTCTGATGGTGCTGGACTTGACAAACATTTGCTTTTCATTTGTCATTTCTAAAGCACCGTTGGGCGACACTCTCACTCTTATTATCATGAAGACCCTTATGTCAATTTGGCGAATCTTGCCTTTAACGGTTTTCTTTATGTTTTACTTGCCTCAGTTCCACATGACTCGAGCTCCAAATAATTTCAAACCGTCCTTATTTCCTTTAAATGTTTTGATCACCTTCAGAGGGTTTTATGACTAACTTTAAGATTAGGCCCAAACTGTGTGCGCATGTCATGTCACTAGAATCGGCGCTGAACAAAAATGATAAAAGGACTAAACAAAAAGATGAATGGAAATAATAAAAGACCGGATTTTGTATTAGACTACCGGTGAAATGGTTTGAATAACAAAAACAAACAACACAGACCAGAATAAAATCCTAAAACACACTGGACAAAACATAAACAAACTGATATGACAAAATGGAAAGATAAGAAGGTTTGACACAAGACAATATTCGGATTACAACCCTAAGAATAATCCGGACAACAGAAATGACAACAAAATAAGACACCAGCTTCTCTTTTGCTAACCAAGGAACGGAGCGTCCTCCCACTTTATCAAAATTGGCATCTTTAGTCATTGAGCTTTGCATCAGTATTGTCCAGACCATTTCCAACTTCGTTATCATCCAGCGGAGTCGCCAGAGCTGTCACACCTCCTTTTTGCGCGCCCGGCCCCGAAGGGTTAGAAATGCGCGGGTGGAGTTTTTCCAATTTAAGTGACAATATTCGAAATGGGTTTATTTATTTAATTCAGAGTCGCCACTTGGGAAAGGTTTGGTTTTTGGTGTCCCAAGTCACCGGTTTATCTTGAATCCCAAATCGAGGAAATTTTCGACTTTTCCAAATGAAGTCTGCGAACCAGAAATTCTAAGTAAGGAATTCTGTTGACCCGAGGGAAGGTGTTAGGCACCCTCGAACCTCGTGGTTCTAGCACGGTCTCTTAAATTGTTATAATGGCTAAATATCTGATTTAAATACATGTTATGACTTATGTGCTTTTATTAAGTTTAAACCGCTTTTATTATTATCATTTATTTTTATAGAATTGCAACGTCGTGAAAATGTATCTCGAACTACGTTGCAATCAATGCACCCGTAATTGTTAAACACACTTCGACTCCGTTGAGATTTGGATTCGGGTCACATCAATGTGCACCCGGGTTTAAGAATGTAATTTAATTAAGTCGCGCCTAAAGAGTCTAGCGCATTATTATTTTGTAGGAAGCCATGAAATTCACTAAACGGCCTATTCTGAATTCTAAATATTTATTATGATTATTTATTGAGGGCCCCGCAATTTGCATTTTTATTTGGCGAGGCTCGTCTCTATTTTAGAAAGGATATCCTAAAGTGGCTACATTTCTAATGCATTTGTCCCTAAAACTAAAAGAAAAGGAACATGCTAATTTAATTATATGCTTTTGCCTAATCCGGATTCTTATCAATTTCTGATTAATTATTTACAAAGTGGAGAGATGTCATAACTTGTGAAACATGCTTTAATTGGACAAAGAAGTTACATTCGAGACTGACCCAATGTTATACTTACGTCCAAACGTTTCTTGAATTGAATTTAACTAGACTTATTTAGGCTGAATTAAGGGAATTAACTACTATGTCTCATTACTGACGGGGATTCGAACGCGCTTCTGTATGCTGCCTAGCGGGTTCTGATAAGGAAAACTAAAAAGATGAAATCGAACATCATTGTGTAAAAAATGGAAGTACTCTATCGTATGCATATCATTATAGCTAACAGGAATCCGGTCATTTGCTATGTCAATTACCCATTCATTCTGTGCACTATACAATCACATACCAACGAACAACTATAAACTAAAACGCAAGAGACTAGAACTCAGTTAAACGTCTACTAATCTTTTCCTGCTATTGAAATTTACAAACTAATCAATTATATAGAAAGAAATCAACATGCCATGAGTATTACAATAGACATTTAAACTTCTCCAACTTTTCATTTCATACTTTCAGACTGTTATAGTTACACCAATGTGGGACTTGAAATGTGTACCTGGATACTGAAATGCAAAGAAGAAGTGGAAGCAGAAGAGTCAGCAGTAACAGCAGAACAGCAGCAGCAACAACAAGCGAGGCAAGTAGAATTAAGAAAACAACTAGACCAAGTTCTCGAGTAGAACAAACAACAACCAAGCAAACTCAGTTGGGATTTGGGAGAAATCAGTGTTGCACAAACAGGTCCAGATTTAGTGAAATCAAAACAACAGGAAAGAATGCACTTTCTAGTTTTGTCTGTCTGAGTTATCAAACAAAGTTCTTTTCCAGTTTCCTGTTTTCAGAACTTCACTCTTCTAGAAGTGTTCCCTCTCAATTCCCTCTGTTCTTGTCAATGTCTGTCTGTGTGTGTGTGTATATCTCTCAATGTGTATCACCCTTTCCAACTGATGGAAGTCCGTGTCTATTCCTAATCCCCTCTCCCTCTGTGTTCTCCTTCCCTAGTATCAGGTAGTGTCCTTTTTCTTTCCTACTATCTTCTGTGTATCTATGTATGCCCTCCCTCTATCAGATGTCCTCCCCCCTTTATTCAGCCTCAAATCATCCCTTTAAAACAGCATGTTTAGACCATTCGAACACCCTCCCATGTGCTGCCCTCTTTTCAGTTCCACTTAGTCATTTAAGTATAAACAAACCCCCCATGATATTCCCTGGCAGATTCACTTTAAGTAATGTTTATTATTTTTTAGGCTAAAGTAGGGTATGGGCAGCAGAATGTAGTTTGACAGCATATGCTGTCAAACTATTTTCATTAAAAAGGACCTTTATGCACATGTTGTGCACAAATGCACATGACACCAATTCAGATTACAATTACAGACCAAGCCTTAGGTTTCTGAAATCACATTAACCACTATAAGTAACTGAACTTAGTTCTTAATTGATTCAGGCAATGTTCAACAGAAGCAAATAGATTTATTTTTGTTCAGACAGTTGAAACTAATTGACGACACATGTCGACTCGACTATATTAGTATTAACACATACAATCGTAGCCAAAAATCAGACATTTAACAGTATCGACCCATGATTTGAATTATACTGACTAAACAAAAGGTACTCGAGGAAATCAATCAGTCAGTTCAATTTTGAAAATCAGCTAATTGCACACCACTTACATACACATTATCAGAGCAAATAGAAAGACTCATTCAAACAAACAGAGGTTCAGGCAAAGTGGACAGGGCACAGTTGATAAAATTCAAAGACACAAAATCAAAACATGAACAGACCTTTACCACAATCAGATGGACCAAAACAAATAAAGAAAAGAAAGAACTCACCTTAAAACTTGAAAAATCAAAACCTTACTTGGATTCGAACAGACCTTTCTTAAGGCTGAACGGACTTTAATCGGAGTGTTTCTCAGATGAGAAACACTTCGATTAAGGTCCATTAGACCTTAATCTCTTCGGTTTGAACGGATATGGACCAGTGACGAAGAACCACAAAGTTCCAAAAATCAGATCTGGGATTCATGCTTCCCTGATCAGATTCGGACCAAACCAAGCATGGTTTGGTCACGAGGGGGGTCTGGGGACTGTCTGGTGTGAAGTTGAGGTCGGTTGGTGTAAATCGGGTTCCGACTCGAATCTTCAAATGAAGATTCGAGAAGGTGGGAAGGGATTCGAACTACGTGGTTAACAGATCTGTGTTCCGGATGGCAAGGGGATTCTAGGGTGTTAAGGTGAAGGTCACCGGCGTTCATGCCGCCGGTTTTCATGGTGAAGGATACAGGGGCGGCTCTAGGGTTTGATGGGGAAGAAGGTGAAGACGGGAGCTGGGGTATTGGATAAGGGGGGCAGGGTAAGGTTACAGACTTATATAGTTAGTGGGTGGGTGGATCCTGGCCGTTGGATGAGATGCGATAAAGGGCCAGGATCCTTCAGCTCGAAGGAAACGGTGTCGTTTCAAGGGTAAAGGGTTTGGGTTGGTCCGGGTGGAAACGGGTCGGGTCTATTAGTGGGTATGGGGTGTGGGATCTTGGCCGTTGGATCAGTTTGGTTTGAATGGTTGAGATGGATTGGTATTGAAACGACGTAGTTTTGGTGTCAAACTACGTCGTTTTTGCGGCCTGGGGGTGGGCTGTTCGGACTGGTGGATTGGGCCATTCATTTGGGCTTCAGATTTTAAATGTTTGTAGCCCAAATTCATTTAAAACAAATTTTCCCCCTTTTTTCTTTATTTCTAATTTCCTAAATACACAACCTAATTAAATAAAACTAGACACCCTTAATTAAACACTTAACATATTTATTTCATGCGTATAAAATGTTAAAAGTAGGTAAAATTAAACAAGGCAACAAATCAGGACAAAAGAAATGCGTATTTTTTTGTGATTTCCTATTTAACAATCGGATTACGGTTCGTAATGACACATACATTTTGTATTTTGTTTTAATAAAAATGGGCAAAAATCATAAATAATTAACAAAGTGCCATATAAAAATCCGAATTTGTACAGCAGGACCTATTTGTTATTATTATTTTTTTTTTCTTTTGGAGCGATTGTCGCGCAAGACAAAAATCACGTGCTCACAGCTGCCCCTCTTTGTTCGGAAACACAAAGTGTTTTCGTGCAAAGATAAAGTGAGCGGATATGAGCGATATTTGCTTATGGACTACTCCGTGTGAAACATGTTTTTTTTTTAAAAGATCTGACCGAATCCTGCTTCAAAGATTTCCTACATATCCTGGGCTAAACAGGAATCAGGTCAATGTAGTTCGAGAAGTTTTGGTAGCTGGGACTACCATGGGGATTGCAATGCTTGCTGTTACTGCTGTTGCTGTTGTCACTGACCGCCTTATTACAACCAACGAAAAAATTGGAAACTGAACTAACTACTTATATGCATGTCAACTGCTAGTTACAAGATTCCTATCTATGATTCTTTTGCGACTTGATCTTGGGTCTTAGCTGATTCTGCTTGTAGACTCTGATCTGAATCTTGATGCTTGCGAGTTGCGGTGACTTGTTTAATCTTTGAGATACTGAGTGAAACGCGATTGGCAGGTTTCAGAACCTTAACCAAATGTTGGAGTCAATCTGCCTTCCATTTACTCCGATATCTCGGGACATCTTCTCTTTTTTTTCTTTTTCTTCTTTGATTCCGAGCTGGGACTCATCTCGTGGGTCATTTCGATCCATGTGGCTCGAGGTTAGACCTGCGGGAGAAAACAAACGAACGAAATTTTCTGCCCCAGTTTCACTAGGAAAATTTCGTTAATTATTTGCCAGGAAGTTCACAAAATTGATGAAGGAAGATAAAAATGCTTAGTTCAGGACTGGAGCCCTAATAACGACTAGCTGGGGAAAGTTTCAGTTTAGGGTTTAAAACCCTAATGCCGAACAACTGGGGAAAAGTTCAGTTTAGGGTTTAAAACCCTAATGTTGACCAAAGGAAAAATTCAGTTTAGGGTTTAAAACCCTAATGCTGACTAAAGGAAAGAGTTCAGTTTAGGGTTTAAAACCCTAATGCTGACTGAAAGGGAAAGTTCAGTTTAGGGTTTAAAACCCTAATGCTGACTGAAAGGAAAAGTTCAGTTTAGGGTTTAAAACCATAATGCTGACTGGAAGGAAAAGCTCAGTTTAGGGTTTAAAACCCTAATGCTGGCTGAATGGAAAAAAGTTCAGTTTAGGGTTTAAAACCCTAATGCTGACTAAAGGAAAAATTCAGTTCAGGGTTTGAAACCCTAATGCTGATTGCATGGAAAAGCTCAGTTTAGGGTTTAAAACCCTAATGCTGGCTGAATGGAAAAAAGTTCAGTTTAGGATTCAAAACCCTAATGCTGACTAAAGGAAAAATTCAGTTTAGGGTTTAAAACCCTAATGCTGATTGCATGGAAAAGCTCAGTTTAGGGTTTAAAACCCTAATGCTGGCTGAATGGAAAAAAGTTCAGTTTAGGGTTCAAAACCCTAATGCTGACTAAAGGAAAAATTCAGTTTAGGGTTTAAAACCCTAATGCTGATTGCATGGAAAAGCTCAGTTTAGGGTTTAAAACCCTAATGCTGGCTGAATGGAAAAAAGTTCAGTTTAGGGTTTAAAACCCTAATGCTGACTCAAGGAAAAATTCAGTTTAGGGTTTAAAACCCTAATGTTGATTGCATGGAAAAGCTCAGTTTAGGGTTTAAAACCCTAATGCTGGCTGAATGGAAAAAAGTTCAGTTTAGGGTTTAAAACCCTAATGCTGACTAAAGGAAAAATTCAGTTTAGGGTTTAAAACCCTAATGCTGATTGCATGGAAAAGCTCAGTTTAGGGTTTAAAACCCTAATGCTGGCTGAATGGAAAAAAGTTCAGTTTAGGGTTTAAAACCCTAATGTTGACTAAAGGAAAAATTCAGTTTAGGGTTTAAAACCCTAATGCTGATTGCATGGAAAGAGTTCAGTTTAGGGTTTAAAACCCTAATGCTGACTAAAGGAAAGAGTTCAGTTTAGGGTTTAAAACCCTAATGCTGACATGCATGGAAAAAGTTCAGTTTAGGGTTTAAAACCCTAAGGCTGATTAAAGGAAAAAGTTCAGTTCAGGGTTTAAAACCCTAATGCTGATTGCATGGAAAAAAGTTCAGTTTAGGGTTTAAAACCCTAAGGCTGATTAACGGAAAAAGTTCAGTTCAGGGTTTAAAACCCTAATGCTGATTGCATGGAAAAGCTCAGTTTAGGGTTTAAAAACCCTAATGCTGGCTGAATGGAAAAAAGTTCAGTTTAGGGTTTAAAACCCTAATGCTGACTAAAAGAAAAACTCAGTTTAGGGTTTAAAACCCTAATGCTGATTGCATGGAAAAGCTCAGTGTAGGGTTTAAAACCCTAATGCTGGCTGAATGGAAAAAAGTTCGAGAATACTAAGCGACCTCTTTTTTTTGAATTTTCTTGTTTTAGTAGAAGATAAAAGGGGGTTTTGTGGAAACTTACCTTTCGAGTGAATTCATAATTGCCAAAGTATTTCTTGTACCCGTGTACCTTCCTCTTTGGGCGACACCTGCTTCTTGCACGGTTGTCTTGGATTATACCTGTTTCAACTTTTCAGACAAAGAACAATTGTTAGTTCGGAAATGACGGTCGGTTCGGTGACCTTGATCGTTCCCAGTTGCTTTGTTGCGTCTCTATTTCTGTTGCGAAGTCCCGCCATTGATTTGATTCGAATGGCGAAACCCTTTAGACTGCCCAGGCTTGTATTTCCAGATTCTATGATGACTTGCTTCGTAAGGCTCTCCCTTTTTTTCCCTTTTTTTTTGTCCCGTTTTGCTTGGGGGTTCTCAACGAGGGTTTTATTGGAGGTATTCTGTGGGGATTTATACAAAAGGAAACTCTGTGGGGGAATATTTACAAAGTGGATTCTTTGTGTGGATTTTTGTACAAAAGGGCATGCTGGGGATTTATTTCAAAGCGGGCTTTCTAGTATTTGTTGGGGTAAGCTTGTTGGGGAATATTTACAAAGGGACTCGCTGGGGATGTGCTGAGGAAATTCCAGCGGGGATTTTTTTTTTTTTTTTTTATATTGGGGAGACTCTGTGGGAGATTGTACCAAAGGAGAGACTCTGTGGGGATTTGTACAGAGGGAGACTCTGCGGGGATTTGTACAGAGGGAGACTCTGTGGGGGTTTATCTGAAAGTGGACTTGCTGGGGGGGAATTTCTCTTTTCCTCTTTATTTTAAACACCATCACACATCATGATTCATCAGGCTCGGGCAATAGTAACAATGAAGTGAGGCGTTTTCCTTCATGAAATGGGATTCCGTGCAAACAAACCTGCCACCCGTCCTTTCCGGTGTATCCTGAACTTGGGGTTAAAAACATAAAAGAGATTCGAAAAGAAACAAAGAAAGGAGAAAACAAATTTTAGGAAGGGAGTGTCCTTTTTGGGACGAGAAAGACTTATCTGAGGAAGATAACGCTGGCTTTAAATGACATGACATGCTCTTTGGACTGGACGCCTGACCTTCCATGAACCAGAACGGATCTGTGATTCCAAACCGGTGGAACTTTGTCGAGACTTCCTTGGGGTGGAGTCATTCTTTTTCGGCCAACAACGCCCTTTGCGGGTTTTCGCTGGCTGACCTCTCTCATTTCTCTTCCTGTCATCGCTTGATAGCACTCTTTGTGAGTTTTTACTAAAACAAGCTCTCTCATTTTGGTTTCTCTACTCCCGTCGCCTCGTGGTGCCCGAAGGTTTTCACCGACGAGACTCTCTCATTTTATCTCTCTCAATTTAGAGCGTGCTGGTCTCCATTTGCGACGCTTATTGGTTTCCCACTATCTTTGGTAATTGATCTGAAAGCTTGTGCTTGGTAAAGAGGGGTAGATGATACTAACTTCTCAACTGCTCGACGTGCCCCGGTTTCAATTTCAGGGTGAATGGGATTTTATTGTTGGTGTGACTGAACCTCAGGGAGAGGCTGCCTACGTATCCTTTCGGAATCAAGTCAAACGTAGTTCAGGCCTCAATCAATGTTTTGTTTTGTTTTCTCTTTTTTTTTGTGTGTTTTTTTTTTATTTTGTAAACGGTTCGAAAGTTGGCAGAGAGAATTGGGTATTGTTTGGGAAGTAGTGGGGAATAGAACCCATTTCCCGTGTGTCAAGACTACTGGAGTATAATTCAGATGTAGTATCTCTTGACTGCATCCGCATTTACTGCTGTGTCGGGGTCACTTCCTTCGATATCACCTAAATACAATGCTCCTCTCGGCAATATCTTCCTTACGATGTATGGGCCTTTCCAATTTGGAGCGAACTTTCCTTTTGCTTCCTCATGATGCGGCAGAATACGCCTTAGTACCAATTGACCTACTTCGAAATTTCTGGGCCGGACTTTCTTGTTGTAAGCACGAGCCATTCTTCGTTGGTACAACTGTCCGTGACAAACTGCGGCTATTCGCTTTTCATCAATCAAAGTCAATTGCTCCAGTCGAGCCTTGACCCACTCGCTGTCTTTGATTTCTGCTTCGACAATGATTCGAAGCGAAGGAATTTCTACCTCTGCCGGTATTACAGCCTCGGTCCCATAAACCAAAAGATAAGGAGTCGCTCCCACCGATGTGCGTACCGTAGTGCGGTACCCTAATAATGCAAAAGGTAACTGCTCATGCCACTGTCGGGAACTTTGGATCGTTTTCCTCAAAATCTTCTTGATGTTTTTATTTGCAGCTTCCACAACACCATTGGCTTTCGGCCGATAAGGAGTAGAATTCCTATGCGTTATCTTGAACTGCTCGCATACATCTCCCATCAAGTGACTGTTCAAGTTTGCTGCATTATCTGTAATGATAGTCGCAGGAATACCGAAACGACAGATAAGATTTGAGTGTACAAAATCTACTACAGCTTTCTTAGTGACCGACTTGAGAGTGACAGCTTCTACCCATTTTGTGAAGTAATCGATGGCAACCAGTATAAACCTGTGTCCATTCGAAGCCTTCGGTTCGATTGGTCCAATGACGTCCATGCCCCATGCGACAAATGGCCAAGGTGCAGACATGGGATGCAACTCCGTGGGAGGTGCATGAATCAAATCACCGTGCACCTGACACTGATGACACTTCCGAACAAAGCTAAAGCAATCTTTTTCCATGGTCATCCAGTAATAACCTGCTCGAAGGATTTTCTTCGCTAAGACATACCCGTTCATGTGAGGTCCACACACACCTGCATGCACTTCGTGCATGATCTTTCTCGATTCCTCGATATTGACACATCTTAGGAGATTGAGGTCCGGGGTCCTCTTATATAACAATTCACCGCTTAGAAAGAAACCACTTGCATGTCGCCTAATGGTCCTCTTCTGATCTCCAGTAGCGTGCTCGGGGTATTCTTGTGTCTTCAGGAATTTCTTGATGTCATGGTACCAAGGCTGCGTATTTGATCCTGCCTCGATTACATTGCAGTAACCGTGTCTTTCCTTGATTTGGATTTCCAAAGGATCGACGTGGGCGTTGCCCGGGTATGGTAGCATTGAAGCCAAAGTAGCAAGTGCATCTGCCAGTTCATTGTGACACCTCGGAATATACCTGAACTCTATTGATGTAAAGCGCTTGCTGAGGTCCTTCACATGTTATCGGTATGGAATAAGTTTGACATCCCGAGTTTCCCATTCACCTTGGACTTGTCGGATGATCAGGTCAGAATCTCCCATAATCAGTAAGTCTTCGACATCCTGATCGATTGCCATATGCATGCCCATGATGCAAGCTTCATACTCAGCTGTATTATTTGTGCAAAAGAAACGAAGTCTAGCTGTGGCGGGATAATGCTGACCAGAAGGCGAGATCAAAATTGCCCCAATCCCTACACCCTTGGCGTTCACGGCTCCATCAAAGAACATCTTCCAAACATGAGCTTCCTCCGAGACTGCTTCTACGGTATTTACTTCTTCATCTGGAAAGTAGGTACCCAATGGCTGGTATTCCTCATCGACCGGATTTTCGGCCAAATGATCTGCTAACGCCTGGGCTTTCATTGCCGTGCGAGTGACATAGACTATGTCGAATTCCGTAAGCAAGATTTGCCATTTAGCCAGTCTCCCAGTAGGCATTGGTTTCTGGAATATATACTTCAAAGGATCCAACCTGCTTATGAGGAGCGTGGTGTGGGCTTGGAGATAATGTCTCAACTTTTGAGCAACCCATGTGAGAGCGCAGCATGTCCTTTCCAGCAGAGTGTATTTGGCCTCGTAGCCGGTGAATTTCTTGCTCAAGTAGTAGATTGCTTGCTCTTTCTTTCCGGTTACGTCGTGTTGCCCGAGGACGCAGCCGAAAGAGTTCTCCAAGACTGTTAGATACAAGAAAAGTGGCCTTCCTGGTTCTGGAGGGACCAAGACCGGGGGATTCGAAAGGTATTCTTTGACTTTATCAAAGGCTTCTTGACACTCAATTGTCCATTTGATCGCTGCATCTTTCCTCAACAGCTTGAATATGGGCTCACACGTGCTTATCAGCTGGGCAATAAACCGACTGATGTAATTCAACCTGCCTAACAGACTCATCACGTCTTTCTTTGTTCTCGGGGGAGGTAGATCTCTGATGGATTTTATCTTAGTTGGATCTAGCTCGATTCCTCTCCTGCTTACGACAAAACCCAAAAGTTTGCCCGACGGAACTCCGAAAGCGCACTTGGCTGGGTTTAGCTTCAAGTCATACTTCCTTAATATCTCGAAGAATTTCCTCAAGTCTTGGATGTGATTATCCTGTGTCCTGGACTTGACTATCACATCGTCTACGTACACCTCTATTTCCTGATGCATCATGTCATGGAAAATGGCAGTCATGGCCCTCATGTAAGTAGCCCCCGCATTCTTCAAACCAAATGGCATGACCCGGTAGCAGTAGGTGCCCCAAGGCGTGGTGAAGGCAGTTTTCTCGGCGTCCCCTTCGTCCATCAGTACCTGATGATATCCAGCATAACAATCTACAAAAGACTGTATCTCGTGTTTGGCACAATTATCAACGAGGATGTGGATGTTGGGCAGCGGGAAATTATCCTTAGGACTTGCTCTGTTCAAATCTCGGTAATCTACACATACCCGAGTTTTCCCGTCCTTTTTTGGTACTGGAACCACATTCGCCAACCATGTTGTATATTGGACTACCCGAATCACTCCCGTTTTCAGTTGTTTGGTGATCTCCTCTTTAATCTTGTCGCTGACCTCAGTTTTGAACTTTCGTTGCTTCTGTTGAATTGGAGGACAATCAGGATGAATCGGCAATTTATGAACCACTAGATCAACACCTAGCCCCGGCATGTCATCATATGACCAAGCAAACACGTCTTTAAATTCAAAAAGAAGCTGAATTATCGCCTCTCGCGTTTTCTTGTCCGTGTGAATGCTTATCTTGGTCTCCCGGATTTCTTCCGGGGTTCCTAAATTTACCGGTTCAGTGTCATTCAGATTGGGCTTAGGTTTATTCTCGAAATATTCCAACTCTCGGTTTATCTCCCTAAAAGCCTCTTTCGCATCATATTCTGGTTCTGGGTTCATTAATTCGCAGTTAAATAACTCATTGTGATCTGGGCGTGAAGTCCGCAAGCATGTCATACTTAAAGCCGCATTATTATGACTGAAAAGAAAGATAAAAGGAAAATAATAAAAATCAGAACAAAAGAAAGAATGGGAAAGCAATGATGATTTTTTTTTATTTTCTTTGGAAAGTTGGAAGACAACAATGTTTACAACTAGGAATTCAAAACAACAATTGAAAAGAAGAAAACGTTCAAGCTATGTCCTGGAGATAACTTGTGACACAGGAAAGGTGGTAGGACAGGTCTACCCGGACTTCCGTCTAGTCGGGAATGGCGTAGCCTCCCAGTTTTGAAGTTTGGCGTTCGGCCCCATGTACATCATCTCAGCAATGCTCGTGCCTTCACCTGGTTGAACCATGTGGACCTCGTAGAGCATATTTCTCATCGCCCCACATATCTCCTCGATTTCCTCAGCTGTGAAGACCTCATCATCTTCTTCTTCAGCGTACCTTGGCCCGATGAAAGTTGCATATAAATCTGGCAGAGGTTGAGGTAACTTCCAACCCTCATTTTTCCTTTTCTTTGCCCACTCTTCGTCGGCTGGAGTAGGTTTGAAACCTAGTCCAAAAGGTTTCTTGGTGACAGGCAAGGTAATGGGCTCTGTTATTCCGTGAAGGGTTCGTCCAAGCCCCTTCCCTGGCTTAAATCCGTGCCGGATCATCTCTTTGGCCACCATAACCGAGGCGTTAGACAAGAAAGGCTGGGGGCAGGGTATTCCCTCTTCGTGCTGCTCTGCCCGTACAATCTCAAAAGCTTGATAGACCGTGTGTTCGCTTCCTTCTCTCGGTTCCAGATATGGAATGGATGGGTCCCGGTAAATAGCATGCTCATCTTCCCCATGGACCACGATTTCTCGGTTTTCATACTCGAACTTCACCATCTGGTGAAGAGTGGAAGGCACGGCTCCTGCCGCATGGATCCAAGGTCTGCCAAGGAGAAAATTGTAGGATGTATCCATGTCGAGTACCTGGAAGGTTACTTGAAATTCGACTGGTCCTATGACCAACAACAGGTCTATTTCTCCCATGGTATCTCTCTTGATGCCGTCGAAAGCTCTTACGCAGACATTGTTGGGTCGGATTCTTTCGGCCCCAATTTCCATTCTTTGCAGCGTGGAGAGCGGGCAAATGTCAACGCCTGAGCCTCCATCCAACATTACCCGCTTGACATAATAGTCTTCGCATTTAACTGTTAGATGCAAAGCCTTGTTGTGTGCTGCTCCTTCCGGGGGTAGATCATTCTTACTGAAAGAGATTTGGTTGACGGCGAAGAATCTTTCTGTCATCCGCTCTAATTGCTCAACCGAGGTCTCAACTGGCACATATGCTTCATTCAGGGTCTTCAGTAAGATTTTTTGATGCTCGGCCGACCTCATCAATAATGATAGCATGGACACTTGCTCGGGGTACTTGCGCAGTTGATCTATCACTTCGTAATCCGGCATTTTCATTTGTTGGAAGAACACTTCCGTTTCTTCAACGTTTACGGGCTTCTTTGGCGGGAAGCGCCTTTGTGTGGCGTTGTTCAGTTCTTGGGTGTTTGAATACCTTCCAATGAAAGTATTTTCTGGAAGTTCTCCCATGACCTCTTTACCTTTGTACATTACCAAAGTCTTTTGATAATTCCATGGCACTGTGGACGGGTTGGTCATTGGCTTTTGTGGCACGCGTCCGATAACCACTGGCTCATTCGGCCGAGGTGGTTGAATCGTCCCCCGGACCACATAGGCCCCTTTTGGCACGTACATAGGTTTTGTCTTTTTGATTCCGAAGTTCTGCGTCTTCTCAGCTTGACCTCGTGGTATGTAAAGAACTCCATCCTTTACTGGTACCACTTTCTTCTCCACCTTCTTTTCAGGCACTTTCTTTATAGCTTTGGCCTCTTCCCCCTTTTCTGGTTTTTGGTCCGTTTCGGGCCTCTTTCCCGTGTCAACAATGGCAATTATGGCTTTCAGAGCAGGGTCGAACTCTTTGTCTTCACAAATCATTCCGATCAGCGGCCCATTATTGTGAGCAGGTAATGGATTGTTAGTTACATTCGGGATCTCCTCGTCCCTTAGCACTATTTTCCCTTGCTCTATCAAGTTTTCGACCACTCTTTTCAACGACCAGCAGTCATTTGTGTCATGTCCCTTGGCTCCTGAATGATAGGCGCATCTGACTCCAGCTTTGTAAGAAGGTGACGTTGGGTTTTGCCTTGTTTGAGGGATTGGTTGCAAGAAACCCAACTGGACCAGCTTTGGGAACAAAGTTGAGTATGGCTCACCGATGGGCGTGAAAGTCC
Source organism: Nicotiana tabacum (assembly GCF_000715075.1). Lineage (NCBI taxonomy): Eukaryota > Viridiplantae > Streptophyta > Magnoliopsida > Solanales > Solanaceae > Nicotiana > Nicotiana tabacum. Next base: position 108,692,317 of record NC_134087.1, on the reverse strand, counting down.
GCCTTCTGGGTGGCTCCTGAGGGCGGAAGTTATTCTGCGGGGGTTGTGGGTTATAGTGGTTGCGGTAAGGAGGCTGATTTCTGGGAGGTGGAGCTGGGCCTCGGTTGGCTTGTTGTGGCGGATGGGTATAAGGTTGGGCATTCATGACCATATAAGGTTGATGAGCATATGCCAAATTTGAGTGGGGGTAGTAGGGTTGTGGGGCTCTTTCCGGAAAATGGGGCCTGGGATGACGATACTCCCTTGCTTCCGAGGCTGCCATAGTCGTTTCTTCCTTCTTCTTCCTCCTTGTCGTTCCTCCGGATCCCGCTTTGGACGGCCTGGGAGGTCGCCCTTATGGCTGCTTGACTCAGAATCCTACCTGTTTTCAACCCATTTTCTACCATCTCTCCTATCTTGATCGCTTCCGCGAACGGCTTACCCATGGCTGACATCATGTTTTGGAAATAGTCAGACTCTTGAGCCTGGAGAAAGGTAGTGACCATTTCCACTTCATCCATGGGAGGCTTTACTCTCGACGCCTGTTCACGCCACTTAATAGCATATTCTCTGAAGCTTTCCGAAGGTTTCTTCTTCAAATTCGACAGAGAGTTTCGGTCTGGCGCAATGTCGATGTTATACTGGAATTGTTTTACAAAATCTCTGGCAAGATCATCCCATATATGCCATCGGGACATTTCCTGATCCATATACCATTCCGAAGCTATCCCTACTAGACTTTCCCCAAAATACGCCATCGGTAGTTCTTCTTTTCCGCCGGCTCCCCGTAGTTGGTTGCAGTATTTCTTAAGATGTGCAATGGGGTCACCGTGCCCATCGTATTTCTCGAACTTTGGGGTCTTGAAACCCGTTGGCAGGTGCACGTGAGGGAACATGCACAGGTCGGCGTAAGAGACGCTCTTTTGTCCGCTCAATCCTTGCATATTCTTCAAACTTTGTTCAAGGCTTCTCATTCTCTTGGAAATCTCATTTTGTTCTGCAATTCTAGGGTTCTGATCCTGCCCAGGTGCGAGCTCGCACTGAGGCGGTAGAGGATTAGTACTAGTAGCGAACCTAGTTGGTTCCATTGAGAACGATGGTGCTTGGAATGTAAAAGAGGATGAGTCAAAGCTTGGCTTGTACGGGGTAGGCTGTGCCGCAATCGGGCAAGGCGATGCAGTAAAGACGTTCATGCTTGCATCAGTGGATGACATTCGGGGATGAGGCTCAGAAGGCGATCCAGCAGAGAAGGCTGAGGTGGCTGGGTACCCGAATGGGGTAGCAGGATAATTTATGGGGACATTAGAAGTCCCACTTGACCTGGAGAATAATTCAGGGAATCCGGGGACGACACTTGGTGGCTCTTTCCCATTATTCCAATCGTCCAGCATTTCCAACATGCGGAGCCGTAAGATTCTATTTTCCTCCGCAGTTGCGGATTCAGGTGTGAGGACGGCTGAGATCGAGCTCTCCTCGGAAATAGGGATTGTTTGCAATGGAATTTCTGAAGACATTTCCACACTTCCTTTTGACATGGTGAAGTAAGTATGAGTACTGCTTCTGGTCCTAACAACAGGTAGTTGAACACTTCTCCTTGACCTCGTGAAGTATGAGTGCGAGGCTAGACTTTCACCAAACCAACCGTCTTTCCAAAAACCCTGGAAATACTCAATGACAAACACACGGTTAATTTGTAGCAAATAACTGATAGTTAATCTCACGTTGGGCATGATGCACCTATACAGTTAAGTGGATTACTATATGTTTGCTACGAGAGCATGCGTCATTCCGGCATTTTTCCTCTTATTAGTTTTCCCCTTCTTTCCTTTCTCTTTTTATTTTTCTTTTTTTTTCTTCTATGTTTTTTTTATTTTGCAGTAAAAGAAATGCGACCGGATCCGATGTGGACTGCCTACGTATCACGATGCCTACGTGAATCAGATCATTACGTAGTTCGAAAAAACACAAATGAGCGTAAAAGAAACAACCTCTTTATTGTTGAAATGTTCTGTTACAAACTACATTTTGCAAAAGAAGGAGCAAACTTTGAAAGTAAACCTAGACTCAAAAATAAACTAAAAATCACCCTGATGGGAAAAACAGGCAGAAGATGCTAAGATACAGGCTTGACTTATGAGTGCATTATGGTTTTGAAAATTGGTGTCCGCGGGGCATCGTTCGGCCTCGCCGCGGTCCTAGGTGTGAGATCCCTCTCAAGTTGCTCCAACTCATGCATAGTCTGTTTGACATAACCCATTACTGCCGAGAGGACGGTAACGTTGGACATGTTCTCGCATCGTAGACATCGTCTGGTGATGGCATGGGCAATGGCCTTGATCCTATCTCTGGCTTGCTTCTTCTCTATGAGTAGGAGTTTTATCTGATCGCTACATATCTTGAATACTTGAGCATCCTGTATATGCTGGTGCTTCAGTCGCCGTATTTCCAACTTCATCTGGGCTATTGAGTCGTACCAGTATCTGCTCTCAATTTGGAAACCCTTGGCCTGATTAGCTGCTTTGATCTCAAGTGTAACCATCTCTTTCTTTATTTTAGCAACAGTTTTCTCGTGGTCGCCTTCCAATTGATTCAGGTATCGGCGATGCTTATCTGCTCTTGTATCCCACTGTGCCCTGAGCTCTGCTATGACGTTTTCAGACTTCTCCAAACCATCTTGCCATTCCCTGATTTCACCTTTTAGCCTTTTTATCAGTTGTTCGTCTGATCGATGCCTTGGCTGTTTATCCGCATCCACCCTTATCTGTTTGATCTGGGCTCTGAGTCTTTCGTTGTCCTGAATTAACCTGTTCCGCTCTCCCAGATTGGTAGCATCTTGCACGTTGTGCTCATATTTCAAACTTTCCACTTGTTGCTTTAACCTGCTGATTTCGGCGCAATAGCCTCTTTCCTTTGCTAACCAATCCCACTGCTTTTGCGATGATTCGGTGAAATTCCGGATGTGGGGCCTCTTAGCTGGCCTTTCATGCTCAAGTTCCCTTCTGTACCATGCAAGGTAACCTGGCGCCGTCTCTCCTTTGGCTCGATCCCGCACGCAAGTATCTGATTTCAAATATTGACGCTCACTCCAGATTTGGCGAATCTTTGCTTCTGGGAATTGTCCGTTAGGACTTATCTCAACTGCTTGAGTGCTAAGATCTTCCTCATAAGGTACTGTTTGGCATCTTCCGAACTGTCTCAAAACTCGGCAGGGTGCGTAAGGTTGAATGCTTTTAAGCCCCATCAGTAAGAAATAAGTTTTAGCTGCCGACATATACAGGATCTCATCGACAGGCAACCGTCCTAGCGTCCATTGTATTTGGCTGGCAGTAAGAGCTTGAAAGAATGAGGTCCATGCCAGGACTCCTTTGGGAAAACTGATCTCTTTGGTTCTCGTGTAAGATTCTTCTATGCAGGTCTTTTCCGGGGAACCATGGCTCAAAATCTCGGAATGATGGCAGAGGTGCTCGGTCATCCATAGCTGTAGGATCAAGTTACAACCTTCGAAGAAATTTCCCCCAGCTTTACAAACTGTAAGAGCTCGAAAGATGTCAGATACCACCATTGGCGCGAGAGTACTGTCACTTTGCGTGAGTAAAGTGCTGACGACCCCGGATATCTTCAGATCAATGTTTCCGTCTTTCCTTGGAAATACCAGAAGGCCTAGGAACATCATCATGAAAGCTACCCGTCTGTTCTTGTCCCACTTCTGACGAACTCCTTTGCTGCACAGTTTGTTGATTGGATTATTGAATCCCCCCTCATGACCGTACCTATCATATATGAAGCATGGAGTACAAAATCCGGCTGCCAGATCCGGGTTGTGGACTGTTCTAGGTATCTTCAATGAATCTAGGAACCGATGTACCGTGACGACTCTTGGGGCAACCAAGTATTTTTCCCTCAAGGGAAGTTTAGTATTCCCGATGTATCCGGCCATTTATTCTAAAGTCGGGGTGAGTTCAAAATCAGAGAAATGGAAAACATTGTGCGCCGGGTCCCAATAGGTAACCAAAGCTCTTATGATATCTCCCCGAGGCTGGATTTCCAATAAACCCACAAGACCTTTCAGATATTTCTTAACCTCATTTTGTCCTTTAACACCTAGATCATTCCACCATAGCCGTAACTTGACAGGGATTTTGGTCATTATTGAAAAATGTTCATTTTGCATCGTGCTCATCCTGCACATTTATTAAGGTGATTTTAACAAAACGACTTGACTCAAAAATATTTTACAGAGGGGATCAAGTTTTGAACACGGCCTTTAAACACTTCGGGGACGAAGATTTTAAGGCTGTGTGGGTCAACTGGACAAAAATGCTAAACAAGACCCAAAGGTGGCTGTTTATGCGAAGTCAGCCTTCCGGCGTCCCTTTCGGGAACATTCGGCTATTTATGACAAAACAGCGTCACCCGATTTATTTACGACTCTTTTAAAGTTTGAAACGCATTTTTTTTTATTCATTGATTTTGGCTATTTTAGCAAAAATGGGGGTTGAACCCGACGAGGGTTGCCTATGTATCTCACATCCGGTGAGAATCAAACCGGCGTAGTTCGGGCACATGAATAGAGAAAGTCAATTAAACCCAGAAAGCAAAAATATTTTTTTTATTATTTTCTTTCGAAAAGAGATAAAGACTAAAGATTTTTTTTTAAAAAAAGAAGTATTTGGACTATTAGTCTGAATTTATAAAAAGGTGCTACGAAAGAAACAACACATTATGAATTTCCAAAAAAAAAATTAAAATAAATGCCCTTTTTGATTTTTAAAAAAAAAGAAAAATTTTTATATGTTTTTTTTATAAATCAAACTAAAAGACAAATGTTGGTTTTATTCTTTTTTTTTTAGAAAAAATTCCGGCGAGGTTGTGACACTACTTGGGCATTGGTTTTATTTTCCCAAATAAGTAATTATCTCCCTACGCTGTTTTTTTTACTCTTTTTTTAGAAACCGGTCAGCATGCGGAACCGAAGCAAATAAATGCGCAAAACAAATAGGATGCAGCAGGGTGGTCTTTTCATTTCAGGTTGCCTGTCCTAGACGGACCCAACCCCTGTGTTGAGCCCCCTAAGTCAAATGCAACATGATGCAAATAAACGTTCCTACTAGGGATCCGGCATGAAGTTTCGTTATACTAGGTTTATACCCTGGGCATTTGTTCTAGACTGTGTACCCGAGCGGACAACTCGAGTCGAGGAGGGGGCTACGTACCGGGGACCCGCGAGATCGTCCGGCTTTGTAACTTGTCTGACCTCTTTCTTATTTCAGGTATAGACACTAACAGAATAGGGAGTCTCGACCAGCGAACTTCTCCCCGGAGGTAAGAAGAGAAGGGTTTCGGCACAGTTTATATACAGTTCAAATAATATCAAAGCGGTAAAAGACAACATTTAGCACGTTATGCAAAAACATGTAATAAAAATCAGATAATAAAGCCAAATATAACATTTATTCTAAGCTCGAATTTTTGAACCCTGAACCAGTGGTTCTGGGTCAATAATCCCCAGCGGAGTCGCCAGAGCTGTCACACCTCCTTTTTGCGCGCCCGGCCCCGAAGGGTTAGAAATGCGCGGGTGGAGTTTTTCCAATTTAAGTGACAATATTCGAAATGGGTTTATTTATTTAATTCAGAGTCGCCACTTGGGAAAGGTTTGGTTTTTGGTGTCCCAAGTCACCGGTTTATCTTGAATCCCAAATCGAGGAAATTTTCGACTTTTCCAAATGAAGTCTGCGAACCAGAAATTCTAAGTAAGGAATTCTGTTGACCCGAGGGAAGGTGTTAGGCACCCTCGAACCCCGTGGTTCTAGCACGGTCTCTTAAATTGTTATAATGGCTAAATATCTGATTTAAATACATGTTATGACTTATGTGCTTTTATTAAGTTTAAACCGCTTTTATTATTATCATTTATTTTTATAGAATTGCAACGTCGTGAAAATGTATCTCGAACTACGTTGCAATCAATGCACCCGTAATTGTTAAACACACTTCGACTCCGTTGAGATTTGGATTCGGGTCACATCAATGTGCACCCGGGTTTAAGAATGTAATTTAATTAAGTCGCGCCTAAAGAGTCTAGCGCATTATTATTTTGTAGGAAGCCATGAAATTCACTAAACGGCCTATTCTGAATTCTAAATATTTATTATGATTATTTATTGAGGGCCCCGCAATTTGCATTTTTATTTGGCGAGGCTCGTCTCTATTTTAGAAAGGATATCCTAAAGTGGCTACATTTCTAATGCATTTGTCCCTAAAACTAAAAGAAAAGGAACATGCTAATTTAATTATATGCTTTTGCCTAATCCGGATTCTTATCAATTTCTGATTAATTATTTACAAAGTGGAGAGATGTCATAACTTGTGAAACATGCTTTAATTGGACAAAGAAGTTACATTCGAGACTGACCCAATGTTATACTTACGTCCAAACGTTTCTTGAATTGAATTTAACTAGACTTATTTAGGCTGAATTAAGGGAATTAACTACTATGTCTCATTACTGACGGGGATTCGAACGCGCTTCTGTATGCTGCCTAGCGGGTTCTGATAAGGAAAACTAAAAAGATGAAACCGAACATCATTGTGTAAAAAATGGAAGTACTCTATCGTATGCATATCATTATAGCTAACAGGAATCCGGTCATTTGCTATGTCAATTACCCATTCATTCTGTGCACTATACAATCACATACCAACGAACAACTATAAACTAAAACGCAAGAGACTAGAACTCAGTTAAACGTCTACTAATCTTTTCCTGCTATTGAAATTTACAAACTAATCAATTATATAGAAAGAAATCAACATGCCATGAGTATTACAATAGACATTTAAACTTCTCCAACTTTTCATTTCATACTTTCAGACTGTTATAGTTACACCAATGTGGGACTTGAAATGTGTACCTGGATACTGAAATGCAAAGAAGGAGTGGAAGCAGAAGAGTCAGCAGTAACAGCAGAACAGCAGCAACAACAACAAGCGAGACAAGTAGAATTAAGAAAACAACTAGACCAAGTTCTCGAGTAGAACAAACAACAACCAAGAAAACTCAGTTGGGATTTGGGAGAAATCAGTGTTGCACAAACAGGTCCAGATTTAGTGAAATCAAAACAACAGGAAAGAATGCACTTTCTAGTTTTGTCTGTCTGAGTTATCAAACAAAGTTCTTTTCCAGTTTCTTGTTTTCAGAACTTCACTCTTCTAGAAGTGTTCCCTCTCAATTCCCTCTGTTCTTGTCAATGTCTGTCTGTGTGTGTGTGTATATCTCTCAATGTGTATCACCCTTTCCAACTGATGGAAGTCCGTGTCTATTCCTAATCCCCTCTCCCTCTGTGTTCTCTTTCCCTAGTATCAGGTAGTGTCCTTTTTCTTTCCTACTATCTTCTGTGTATCTATGTATGCCCTCCCTTTATCAGATGTCCTCCCCCCTTTATTCAGCCTCAAATCATCCCTTTAAAACAGCATGTTTAGACCATTCGAACACCCTCCCATGTGCTGCCCTCTTTTCAGTTCCACTTAGTCATTTAAGTATAAACAAACCCCCCATGATATTCCCTGGCAGATTCACTTTAAGTAATGTTTATTATTTTTTAGGCTAAAGTAGGGTATGGGCAGCAGAATGTAGTTTGACAGCATATGCTGTCAAACTATTTTCATTAAAAAGGACCTTTATGCACATGTTGTGCACAAATGCACATGACACCAATTCAGATTACAATTACAGACCAAGCCTTAGGTTTCTGAAATCACATTAACCACTATAAGTAACTGAACTTAGTTCTTAATTGATTCAGGCAATGTTCAACAGAAGCAAATAGATTTATTTTTGTTCAGACAGTTGAAACTAATTGACGACACATGTCGACTCGACTATATTAGTATTAACACATACAATCGTAACCAAAAATCAGACATTTAACAGTATCGACCCATGATTTGAATTATACTGACTAAACAAAAGGTACTCGAGGAAATCAATCAGTCAGTTCAATTTTGAAAATCAGCTAATTGCACACCACTTACATACACATTATCAGAGCAAATAGAAAGACTCATTCAAACAAACAGAGGTTCAGGCAAAGTGGACAGGGCACAGTTGATAAAATTCAAAGACACAAAATCAAAACATGAACAGACCTTTACCACAATCAGATGGACCAAAACAAATAAAGAAAAGAAAGAACTCACCTTAAAACTTGAAAAATCAAAACCTTACTTGGATTCGAACAGACCTTTCTTAAGGCTGAATGGACTTTAATCGGAGTGTTTCTCAGATGAGAAACACTTCGATTAAGGTCCATTAGACCTTAATCTCTTCGGTTTGAACGGATATGGACCAGTGACGAAGAACCACAAAGTTCCAAAAATCAGATCTGGGATTCATGCTTCCCTGATCAGATTCGGACCAAACCAAGCATGGTTTGGTCACGAGGGGGGTCTGGGGACTGTCTGGTGTGAAGTTGAGGTCGGTTGGTGTAAATTGGGTTCCGACTCGAATCTTCAAATGAAGATTCGAGAAGGTGGGAAGGGATTCGAACTACGTGGTTAACAGATCCGTGTTCCGGATGGCAAGGGGATTCTAGGGTGTTAAGGTGAAGGTCACCGGCGTTCATGCCGCCGGTTTTCATGGTGAAGGATACAGGGGCGGCTCTAGGGTTTGATGGGGAAGAAGGTGAAGACGGGAGCTGGGGTATTGGATAGGGGGCAGGGTAAGGTTACAGACTTATATAGTTAGTGGGTGGGTGGATCCTGGCCGTTGGATGAGATGCGATGAAGGGCCAGGATCCTTCAGCTCGAAGGAAACGGTGTCGTTTCAAGGGTAAAGGGTTTGGGTTGGTCCGGGTGGAAACGAGTCGGGTCTATTAGTGGGTATGGGGTGTGGGATCTTGGCCGTTGGATCAGTTTGGTTTGAATGGTTGAGATGGATTGGTATTGAAACGACGTAGTTTTGGTGTCAAACTACGTCGTTTTTGCGGCCTGGGGGTGGGCTGTTCGGACTGGTGGATTGGGCCATTCATTTGGGCTTCAGATTTTAAATGTTTGTAGCCCAAATTCATTTAAAACAAATTTTCCCCCTTTTTTCTTTATTTCTAATTTCCTAAATACACAACCTAATTAAATAAAACTAGACACCCTTAATTAAACACTTAACATATTTATTTCATGCGTATAAAATGTTAAAAGTAGGTAAAATTAAACAAGGCAACAAATCAGGACAAAAGAAATGCGTATTTTTTTGTGATTTCCTATTTAACAATCGGATTACGGTTCGAATTACGCACGACACATACATTTTGTATTTTGTTTTAATAAAAATGGGCAAAAATCATAAATAATTAACAAAGTGCCATATAAAAATCCGAATTTGTACAGTAGGACCTATTTGTTATTTTTTTTTCTTCTTTTGGAGCGATTGCCAACTTCAATATCATCAACCTTAGTCAACAAGTCCCAATAGGATTCGAGTGCTTCTGTTATCAGGCCTGATCCCCGCAAAGTGTGCTTCTGGGTCTTGTATTTCCGGCTTACCACAAACCAACCACCTAACTTTCTTTGTGATTCAAAGCAAAACAGGTTAGAATGGACTCAATAGGTCCTCATTATTAACAACTTTTTTTTTCTTTTTTTTTCGATTTTTTTTTTCATTTTTTCGAAATTTTTTTTCATCATTTTTTTTTTCATTTTTTCATTTTTTTTTTCATTTTTTCGATTTTTTTTTCATTTTTTTTTGTTGTGGTCGAATCTTATGGAGATTGCCTACGTATCATGACCCCGCATGAATCAGACCTTGCGTAGTTCGGACCAATAAACAATAAACATTTTTTTATCAATTTTCATATTAAAACAAACTGGGTTTTAAAGGTTTGAAGCTGACCTACAAACTCGAAAATCAAATAACCCACATATTCTAATTAAAAGATTTACAAACTCCAAAAACAAATGGCCAGCTTCCTTTCTCCGTTTGACAAATGCAACCGAACGATTATTTTTGCAAATGTGGCCCTTCCAAATTTTGAGGCCGGAGAGGATTATTTTATGACACTTTACAAACTTGTCCGTTCTTTTACGAAAATAGCCTTTCGACAACTGAAAGATATTCTAAGGCTATTTCGGCAAGAACGGTTTAAGACGCGGCCGAAGCTGACTCGACTTATTTTTGACTAAAAAATTCAAATGGTATTCACCTAACCGCTGACTCTTTGTTTTTTTTCAAATTACAATGAAAACGTGATGTTGCAAACACGGCCCTTCAGCGCCTCGGGGACGAAGATTTTTTAAGGCTGTGTGGGTCAACTGGACCAAAAATCCTAAACATGACCCAAAAGGTGGCTGTTTATACAAAGTCAGCCTTCCGGCGTCCCTTTCGGGAACATTCGGCTATGTCTTGATAAAACAGCGTCACCCGACTTCTTACAAAATTAAAATTTGACATATTTTTTTTTTGGCTATTTTTTAGCAAAAGGGGATGCTGGACACCGCCCGACTTATTTATGACAAAATTAAAATTTTGACACGTTTTTTATTTATTTATTGGTTTTTGGCTATTTTAGCACAAATGGGGTTGGACCCGATGAGGGTTGCCTACGTATCTCACATCCGGTGAGAATCAAATAACAAAACCACTTTCAAAGCACGACTCTTTTCATTTTCATTTTGGCATTTTCAGAAACAAATAAAAAAATTATTTTAAAAGTAAGACTCTTTTTCATTGTCATTTCAGGGATAGACAAACTATTTTCCTTTTTATATATTTTTTTATTAAAAAAATAAGACAGAACAACGATTTTTTTTCTTCTATTTTTCCTTTGCTTTTTAGTAAAACAAACTAATAAAACATTTTTTTTTCGAAATTTTGGCAGAGTTTTGACAATATTTGGGAATTGGTTTTTTTTTCTTCTTTTTTTTTCAAATATAAACAATCAATTCCCTAACCGCTATTTCTTTTTTTTCTTTCAATTTCAAAATATTATTCCTGATATTCAAAAGTCAGTCAACATACAAGTCCGTATCAAATAAATGCGCAAGTAGGAGCAAGTAAGATGCATCAGGATGGTCATTTTCATTTTTGGTACACCTGTCCTAGACAGACCCAACCCCTGTGTTGAGCCTCCAAAGTCAAATGCACGTGATGCAAACAAACGTTCCTACTAGGGATCCGGCATGAAGCTGAGTTATTCTAAGTGAAAAACCTGAGGCATATTGTTCTAGCCCTGGCTTACCCAAGTGGACAGCTTGAGCCGAAGTGGGGGCAACGTACTGGGAGCACGAAAGTCTACCCGGCCTAGTTACTTGTCCCAACTTCGTTTTATTTGGTATGACTTCTAACAGAAAGGTGGGCCACGCGCACGTGTACACCATAAATTCAGAAGACTCAGAAAGAAGAAGGGTTTCGTAGCAGTTTTATATACACAATTCAGATAATATTAAAGCGGTAAAAGCATCATTTAGCACATTAAGCATATATCATGTAAAAATCAGATAATAAATAAAGCCAACTATAACAGTTATTTTAAGCTCGAATTCTTGAACCCTGAACCAGTGGTTTTGGGTTCGATCCCCAGCAGAGTCGCCAGAGCTGTCGCACCTCATTTTTCCGCCCCCGCGGGGGGCGTAGGGAGTTTTTCCAATTAAAGGACAATCGAAACGGGATTTGTTTATTTATTTCAGAGTCGCCACTTGGGAGATTTAGGGTGTCCCAAGTCACCAATTTAATCCCGAATCGAGGAAAATATTCGACTTTCCAAATGAAGTCTGCGAACCAGAAATTCTAAGTAAGGAATTCTGTTGACCCGAGGGAAGGTGTTAGGCACCCCCGAATCCCGTGGTTCTAGCACGGTCGCTTAAACTATTGTAATGGCTAAAATATCTGATATACATGTTCAAAAACTATAGTGCAATTTTAACTTTTAATCGCTTTTATTGTTATTATTATTATTTTTACAAGAATGTGAACATTGTTTAAAACATGTCTTTGGATTACGTCACATGAAATGCACCCGCAATCCGGAACACATTTTATTCAATGTTTTGGGATTTGGATTTGGGTCGCAAAAATGCGCACCCGTGTTTAAGAATGTATTATTATTAACATCGTGCCTAAAGCGATTAACGTATTATTATTTATGGGTAGGACCGTGGAATTCACTAAACAGTCCATCCCGAATTCTAAATACTCAATTAAACATTTATTGAGGGCCCCGCAATTGGTGCATTTTATTGGGCGAGGCTCATCTCATTTATTTTTAAAAGACAATCCTAAAATGCCTACATTATTTTCTATTAAATCTGTCTCTACAAAATAAAATTAAAAAAAAGTCTTAATTTATTTACATGCTGAAATTAACCAATAATATTTACTCTAAACAATATTTCTACCAAGTTCCTACTAGATGGCCTATTCGTTTGATTTTTGACTCGACGAAGTTACTACACCATTTATTTATTTAGGCAATATATGCAGATAGTTCAACTGTTAAGCTATCGTCGAATGTTCCACTATGTGTATTAAATAGCTACATGATTCTGATTTTTTGCAAGCTAAATAATTTGTACATACAAATAAAAATCAGAATATAATTAAAGCTAATTCAGAATTTCAACTCTTCATTTTTTCGTATTCATGCTTCATATTCGGATTACAATAACCAGCTTTTCAGTTGTGTACCTGATATTGGAAGCAAAAGAAAATGAAGATGAGAATCAGCAGCAGTAATAACAGTACAACACAGCAACAACAGCCCAGCAACAGTAACAACCCAGTAATAGACCGGTGGAGTAATAATCCCAAAACAAATGCTTCCAACTTTTATGAAACAACAACAATTAATGCTGATTTCAAACAATGAAAGAAAGTAGAATATTTTTTTTTTGTATTTTTTATTTGAAGGTTTGAATATTTTTCGGAATTTTTCTCTCGCTTAAATATTCAGCTCCTTTTTTTCCTCTGTTTGTGTTTTTCTGTTCTGTCTATCTGTTCTTTTTTTTTTCCAGATTCGTTCCTCTCTGTTATTCTCTCTATCTGTGTCTGTCTTGTGTTCAAGACTTCCTATATATAATCCCAACCCTTTAATCAATTAAAATCAATCCATTTTCTCTACCAAACCCATTATCTTCCCACTTATCCCCATTACATTAAATAAATATATCACACCACCCCATTATTTTTTGTCCCCCATGCCTAACATAAATAAATACAAGATTCCTCCCCACTAAATTTTGTCTTGTCCCCCCTTTATATTAAACAACTATATCACAACCCACCCCATTACATTTTGTCCCCCATGCTTCATATAAACAATTACAAAATGTACAATTCCTAAACTACCCCTCCGACCTTACTGAAATTACCAAACTACCCCTGAACGTACTGCAAATTATCAAACTACCCCATCAGCTATAACAAATCAATTAATTACACTCAACCAAAATATAGCCAATATGACCAATTTCTACACAAATTTAAACAACAAATCACATGAACATGATTTCTTCAACATTTCAACAACAAATCACATGAACACAAATTGAACAACAAAGAACAACTAAAATTTGATTGAACAATATTTTTTAGCAACAAACAATCCTATTTTCAGATTCAACAACAACAATCAAACAAGTATATTTAGATTTCCAAATTCAATAATATTGAACTTAAAATCAACTCTAACAACATCACAACAAACAATTCCTATATTAAACTTAAACAAGATTTTGAGACAAATTCAAGAAATAATCATAAGTGATAAACAAGAAATCAAACTATACAAATTTCGGATTCAAGAACAATCAAACAAAGTATGAACATGAATGAGTCTATTTTAACACAACAAACATGACGGATTAAATGATTAAACCAACATTAATAATTTCTGGATAATATATAACAACATGAAACAAATTGAAGAAATAATCAATTAAATTTCAATTTGAATCTAACAAACATCAAACTAACAAATTCTTAACTAAACAATAAAACAAACATGAAATAAACATGAAAAACCACTAATTAACTTTCCATTTGAAATCTGAAAATTAATTCAATCAAAACACATGAACACACTAGAAAATTATTTCAACGATGAACAACGAACAAAACAAGAATCAAATATTTAACGATTTTAACTTCGAGAAATATAAAAACGAAATATGGACAAAAATAAACCTCAAAAACAACTAACCGGAGATGAATCAACGACGAACTCGATTGTAAACAAATCCGTCCGGGCTTCAACTCAACGAAAGAAACTCGACCTTTGACAAAACGAAGAAGACGAAGGGAAGATGAAGCAGCCCGCAGCTGGCCATGGCAGCAGCAGTGTAGCTTGACGAGGCAGCTGGAATGGAGAGGACGAAACAGAAACAGTAACAGCTGCGTGAGCAGCATGACGAGGAAGCTGAAGCGGAATGAAGCAGTGGCGACCATGGATGTCGAGCTCAAGCTTGAGATCGACGAAGAGGACGAAGGCAGACGCGGCGAGGAGCAGCTGAAGCAAAAATGTGACCAGCAGCAGCAATGGTGAAGCTGAAGATGCAGCGACGCAGCAACACGACGGAGCAACGGTGGTGGACGTGAGGCTACTCCAATGGTCGTTTGGTTTTGACAACGGGAAACGGGGGGAAAGCAGCCATGGCTGCTCGTGTTGGGGTCGATGGGATGATGGAGAATGTCGTGTGTGTGTGTGTGTGCAGTGAGGAGGATGGAGGGGCAGCCATTGATGCTAGGGAGGGGAGCTTGAGGAAGAAGAAGATGATATGAGGGGGGGTGGCGGATTGTTTAGAAATTTTTTAGGGTTTTTGTCTTCTTTTTGTTTTGTTTTGTTTTGTAAAATGTAAGACAAAGGGGTTTGGGTCTTTTGGGTTATGGACTGGGTCGACCCAGTTCGAAATGGACTGGGTCGTAGGGAAGATTGGGCCATTTTTTGGGCCTGTGGCTTGAAATCGAAGAAGAGGCCCAATTCCGACTTTCTTTATATTTTCGCTCTCTTTTCTTCTTTTATTTTTCTAAAACTAAATTATAAAAATACTTAAACTATTATTAAGAACTAAATTAAGTTATAAAAGCGCAAATTAACTCCCAATAACAATTAACGCATAATTAAGTAATAATTAAGCATAAAATTGTATATTTGGACATTAAATGCTAAAAATGCACACGATGCCTATTTTTGTAATTTTTATTTTTTGTAAAACAAAATTAGTTACTAACAATTGTATAATTAAATCCTACATGCGAAATGCGACATATTTTTGTATTTTTAATAATTTAACAAATAAACATGCACAGACAAACATACAAATAGTTACACAAAATATCACAAAATATCACAAAACTTGCACACCAAGAAAATTATTTTATTTTTGAATTTTTTTGGGAGTAATTCTCATATAGGGCAAAAATCACGTGCTTACAGGCGTGACAATTTCTTTTATGAAGGCTCGACATATGGTCGAGAAGGGTTATTTGTCTTATCTAGCTTATGTTCGGGATACGACTGCAGAGACTCCGGTGATTGATTCAATGCTTGTAGTCCGGAATTTCTCCGATGTTTTTCCTTCTGATCTTCTAGGAATGCCACCACATCGTGATATCGATTTCTGGATTGATTTGGCTCAAGGTACCCAACCTATCTCTATCCCACCGTACCGTATGGCTTCGAAAGAGTTGAAGGAATAACTTGAGGAGTTGCTAGCAAATGGGTTCGTCAGACCGAGTGTATCGCCTTAGAATGAACCAGTGTTATTTGTGAAGAAGAAAGATGGGACTATGCTGATGTGCATTGATTAATGCCAGTTGAACAAAGTTACCATCAAGAACAAGTACCCGTTTCCGCGTGCAGGGTGACAGGGTGTTCTTTAAGATCGACTTGAGATCGGGGTACCATCAGTTGAAGATTCGAGATTCGGATTTTCCGAAGACTGCCTTCCGGGCTAGATATGGCCATTATGAGTTTCTAGTGATCTCCTTTGGTTTGAATAAAGCCCCGACGATGTTTATAGATTTGATGAATTGGGTGCTCAGGCCATATATTGATTCTTAGGGCATGTTGTATCAGAGTTGGCCTTATCCTAAAACAATGACCGGGATCAGGAATTTCTTGGGGTTAGCAGGATATTATCGCTAGTTTGTGGAAGGCTTCTCACCTATTGCAGCACCTTTGACTAGATTGACCCAGAAGGGTGTTCCAGTTTGTTGCTCCGATGATTGTGAGGCGAGCTTTTAGAAGCTCAAGACAGCTTTGACTATGGTGGATCGGGGATGTATACTGTGTATTGAGACGATTCACATGTTGGCTTGGGTTGTGTATTAATGCAGGAGGGGGCAAGTTATTGCATATGCTTCACGTCAGCTGAAGCCCCATGAGAAAAATTACCCTGTACATGATTTGGAGTTGGCCGCGATCATTCATGCTCTTAAGATCTTGAGACATTATCTTTATGGGGTGTCCTGTGAGGTTTACACCGATCATTCCAGCTTGTAGCATTTGTTCAAGCAAAGGGATCTCAATTTGAGACAGCGCAGATGGCTTGAGTTACTAAAGGATTATGATATTATCATCCGGGCAAGGCGAATGTAGTTGCGGATGCTTTGAGCAGAAAGGCGGAGAGAATGGGTAGTTTGGCATTCATTTCAACAGATGAGAGGCCACTAGCTTTGAACATTCAATCCTTGGCTAACAAACTTGCGAGGTTGGATATTTTAGAGCCCAACCGAGTTCTTGCATGCATCGTTGCCCAGTCTTTACTATTTGAGCAGATCAAGGCTCGTCAGTTTGATGATCCGCACTTGTTGGTTCTTAGAGAAATGGTACTACAGGGTGGTGCCAAGGAGGTTACTATTGGTGAGGATGGTGTTTTGCGACTCCAAGGTCACTTATGTGTTCCTAATGTTGATGGCTTGAGGGAAAAGATCCTAGTGGAGGCACACAACTCTCAGTATTCTATTCATCCAGGTGCTACGAAGATGTATCGCGACCCGAGGCAACATTATTGGTGGCAGCGAATGAAGAAGGACATAGTTGAGTATGTGGCGAGGTGCCTACATTGCCAGCAGGTTAAGTATAAGCATCAGAGGCCAGGAGGCCTACTCCAGCAGATGACTTTACCTGAGTGGAAATGGGAGCGCATTACTATGGATTTTGTAGTTGGGTTGCCGCGGACCTTGTGGAAGTTTGATGCAGTTTGGGTCATTGTTGACAGGTTGACCAAGTTGGCACACTTCATTCCGGTTGTGACTACGTATTCTTCAGAGAGGTTGTCCCAAATTTACATTCAGGAGATTGTTCGGTTGTATGGTATTCCTGTTTCCATCATATCAAATAGAGGCCCTCAGTTTACTTTGCATTTCTGGAGAGCAGTACAGAGTGAGTTGGGAACTCTTGTAGAACTAAGCTTAGCCTTTCATCCGTAGACCGACGGGCAGTCGGAGCGGACAGTTCAGATCTTAGAAGATATGCTCAGAGCATGTGTGATTGACTTTAGAGGGCAGTGGGATCGATTCTTGCCTTTGGCCAAGTTTGCATACAACTACAGTTATCAATCCAACATCGAGATGGCTCCATTTGAGGCTTTATATGGTCGACAATATTATTTTCGCATCGGGTGGTTTAAGCCTGGCGAGGCTAAGTTATATGGTACTGATTTCGTGAAGGATGCCTTGGAAAAGATAAAGTTGATTTAGGAGCGACTTCGCATAACACAGTCCATACAAAAGAGTTACGCGAATCTAAAAGTGTGTGATTTATCATTTATGGTGGGCGAGAAGGTTTTCTTGAAAGTATCGCCGATGAAGGGGATCATGAGGTTCGGGAAGAAAGGCAAGTTAAGACCAAGGTTTATAGGTTCATTTGAGGTGTTGAGACGAGTTTGGGAGGTTGCTTATGAGCTTGCCTTGCCTCCCAGTCTATCGGGAGTTCATTCGATTTTCCACATGTCTATGCTCCGGAGGTATCATGCCGACAGGTCGCATGTGTTAGACTTCAGAACGGTTCATCTATATGAGAGCCTAGGTTATGAGGAGGAGCTAGTTGCCATTATTGATAGGCAGGTTCGCCAATTGAGGTCCAAGAAGATTTCTACTATAAAGGTTCAGTGGAGGGGTCAACCAATCAAGGAGGCGACCTAGGAGACCGAGGAGGACATGTGGAGCAAATATCCACACTTATCCGGCACTCCATATATGATTTTAGACCCGTTCGAAGGCGAACATTTGTTTAAGAGGTGGAGAATATAACGACTCGACCAGTCGTTTTGCTTTCTAGATCCATGTTCCTCTAAATAAGACTGTCGTATGTGATTTTACTATTTTAAGACTTGCGGGGGTGGTTAGTTCAGGATTTGGAAGGGTTCAGTTTGAAATCGGAATACTTGGTTCCTCAATATTAGCAAAAAAGGTAAGTTTGACTTGAGTCAACGTTTTGAGTAAACGACCTCGAAACCGGGATTTGACGGTTCCAATATGTTTATACGATGATTTTGGACTTGGGCATATGTTCGAATCGGGTTTTGGATGACCTGGGAGCGATTCAGCGCTTAATATTGATAGTTGGCACCTTGAAGGTTTTAAAGTTCTTTAAATTTGGTTTGGAGCAAGTTTTGGTGTTATCGAGGTCCGTTTGGGATTCCGAGCTTGGGAATAGTTCCGTATGGTAATTTTAGAATTGCACGCAAAATTTGGTATCATTTTGAGTAGTTTAAGTACGAACCGGTGCATTCAGAGTAAGTTGGAAGAATTGGAAGTTCATAAGTTGATCCAATTGGTTTTGGGTTGTGATTCTTAGTTTTAATGTTGTTTTCCACATTTCGGAGTTGTGAGCGAGTCCATTTTACGATTTCAAACTTGTTGGTATATTTGGATGGGGCCTCGGGGGCCCTTGATGCCATTCGGACGATGCGTGGAGGTCGTTTAGCCTTGGGTGAATAGCTGAAGCACCAGGTTTCTGGTGCAATCTCACCTGCAAGGCAATGGCCGCAGATGCGAGCTCGCAGATGCGAGCTGGGGATCGCAGAAGCGTCCTGAAGCTGACCAGGACTAGACCGCAGATGCGGTGAAGCTTCCGCAAAAGCGGGGCCCATCCATAGAAGCGGGCTCGCAGATGCGCGACGTGGCCGCATATGCGATGGGCCAGTGGTTGAGCATGTTCCGCAGAAGCAGATAGTTGACCGTAGAAGAGGTCCCGTAGAAGCGAAGGTCCTTCCGTAGGTGCGGAAACACCGCTTGGCAGAATGGTTACATTTAAGTCGAGATTTAGGCTCATTTCTTCATTTCTCTCACTTGTTGGTCAAATATAGAGCTCTCGGAAGAGGGATTTTCACCTAGTATTTTGATGTAAGTGATTTCTATACAATATGAGTCTAAAACATAGATTATGGGTAGATATTAACATGTAAAATTGTGAAAATGATGGATTTAGATGAAAAACCTAGGTTTTTGATAAAATGAGATTTAACCACGAAAATAATTATGGAATTGGGTGAAAATTATATATTTGAGTTCGTGAGGTTATGGGTAACAACTTTCTTCGAATTTTTTTGGAAATTGGGCACATGGGCCCGAGGATAAATTTTAGGAACCTTTCAATTGGGGTTGAGTAATTACTCTAATAGTTAGAATATGAACTTTTGAACATGTATTGATTAATTTATACAACATTTGACTAGTTTTGGATTGTTCGGCACCGAGTTGAAGCTTAGGAGTGACTTTGAGGCCGGAAAGTGTGCTTTGAGATGAGGTAAGTCTCTTGTCTAACCTTGCAAGAGGGAATTTACCCCATAGGTAATTTAAATTAATATTTTCTTCTAATTGTGGGGGCTATGTACATATGAGGTAACGAGAGTCCGTGTGTAGCTACTATTTATGCTTATGTCCGCGTAGTGTAGGACCCAAATCATAAATTACTTACATTGTTTGCACCCTACTTGTTAATTTAAGTGCTTAAATTATATTAAAACTAGTTAGAGGAATTGTAAAAGACCAAATTTCACTTACGTGAATTTAGAGCGGATTACTTGACCGTTAATGGAAATTGTATTACATTGTGTATTAGCCTTGTAATAATGTTTAAGTCAAATTCTTATAAAATATCCTCATTTCTTGTGGAGTGTACCGAACGCCTCAACAATAGAATAGATGCATCTATGGATCGTGCCGCATGTCCCTCGACATTGTATACGTTATTCTGGATCGTGCTGTACGACCTCGGCATAAATCATGCTTAATAATACTCGTAGCCTAATTATACTTGATATTATTTTATGGCTTGTGAGGTTACGATTATAAATGACCGGAATTTACTTGGAATTTATTAATTGTGAAAGAATTATTTATTCCTGCTTGTTAACGAGTTACTTTTATTGTTTATATAACCCATGCTTATTTAGAATTTCGGTATTTTATTGTAAGCCCATAGTAAGTGTCAGAGTCGACCCCTCGTCACTACTTCTTCGAGGTTAGACTAGATACTTACTGGGTACATATTATTTATGTACTTACGCTACACTTCTGCACTAACCGTGCAGGATCTGAGGCAAGTGCATCTGGTTATCATCCTAGTGTGCACTCCTGATACTTCGAGACTTTGCGGTGAGCTGCCTTCCGAGCCCGTTCTACCGCACCTATAGTCTTTCTTTTGTATTTTCTTTCTCTCTACTTTATTTCAGACAATAGTTTAGTATTTTGTATATTATGCTAGTAGCACATACACTTGTGACACCAGGTCTAGAAAATTATGCTAGTAGACACTTGATGATTTATGGGTACTTATTTCACCATATGTGTTCTTCAAATCGTTTACTCTTCATTTTATTAAATATCTCACTCCTTATTTCTCTAATAATTAAAAACCAACTATTTCTAAATTGTTAAAAGAAACTACTACATGGTTAGTTCACTATTGGCTTGTCTAGCGGTAATGTTGGGCGCCATTATGACCTATAGGAGAAATTGGTCCCGACACATTTTTCACCAATATCATCGTTATTATTTTACCATAGCTTCTATTACATTCTTATAGTGGCCCACTTAGTAGATAACAATCCTTAAGTTTGGAAAAATTTACCAAAAATATCCTTATGTTAACTTTTCTATCTTTTCTAATGCAGCTTTCTTTCTCACGTGCAATGCTTCTTTGTTTTATCTTTTAACTAGTTCCACATGAGCTCTTCAAAGAACAAAAGTAACTAACTTGACCGAGACCCACAGTACTCTCCATGTATAGTATTTGTGGATGTTTGAAATGTATAGTATTTGTGGATGTTTGAAAGGCTAATTTTCTTAGTTTGCTTTAAGTTCTTTATATTTTTAATGCGCTATTGTCAACGTCATATGCTACTACAAAATACAATTCTTTAGCCGCACTAAACGCCCAATTACTTTTGGAATCCACAATCAAGTTCTATTCTTGTTTGGCGATTTCAGTAAAATATCTCAAGATATCCCATGCTATGGACAACAACAATCTCAGAAGGATATTAAGAAATGGGTGCATTGATAAATCAAGAATCTGCAAAATGAACATGCTTAGTAATCGAATTATCAGATGAGTTTTCCTCGCACTTAAGTATTTCAAATGAACTAAATTTTTTAGATGATTAACCGGAGCACCCTCATAGTCTAACATCTTCATCAAGAGTCTAATATTACTCCACGACTTCAACACTTCAGCAGTTGACATTTGTTCTTTAAAGAGCTGCGAAAAGCAAAGAAAAATTATATATAAAATCCTCGTGACAATAGAAGATTTTATTAGAAAAAGATGGAAAAGTTAACAGAAGAATATTTCTGGTAAAGTTCTCTAAACACAAGTAAGGTTGCATGTTAAGTGAGATAGTATAATAATGTAAACAAAGTCGGTGTGAAACAATAGAAATGATATTGGTCAAAAACTCGTAAACATAAAATAGGGGAGGGTAGTGTGTATAGACCTTACCCCTACCCTGAGGTAGAGAGGCTGTTTCCAAATAGACCTCCGGCATCATTCCCTCCAAGAACTTCCCACCTTGCTCTTGGGGAGACTCGAACTCACAACCTCTTGGTTGGAAGCGGAGGTTGCTTACCATCAGAGCAACCCCTCTTGTCTAATATAGGGGTAAATCCGGTTTTAAAATGAAGTGAACTACGGGAAATTGGGAATGCTGGTAGGTGTCTGGGTGAGTCGGTGACGCTGCTCTGGGCCGCTTAAACTGATCCACCCATGTCTTCGTCTTATAATAAAATCTCCAAATTTCTATTTTCCCCCAATATAGACAGAGAAGTTCGGAGCTACCAGATCTCGCCACGTGTATAACACGCAACTAATCGGATGCAAACCTATTTATATTCCACTCTTTTATTCCATCTCACTTCCGCTCTTCCCCTATCCTTTCAATCTCTCTCTCCGCCGTTCCGTTCACTTCAAACCCTTCACCGGCGTTCGAAAACCCTAGGCCCTAATTTCTCCCATGTCCTATCAATCGTTTAGGGTTTAGCTCCGTAAGATCGTTATTTATTCTTATCCGTCAATTTATCTGATAAAAGTTAGATTCGGAGGAATGGCGAGTTCGACTACGAGCAATGTTTACATCCACGTCATCGAAGATGTCATCAGCAAGGTCCGTGATGAGTTCATCAACAACGGTGGTCCCGGAGAGAGTATCCTCAACGAGCTCCAAGGAGTAATTTCTCTTTTCTTTTTCAATCGAATTTTTCATTAATTAGCAAATTAATGACGCGATTTATGAAATTTGCAGAGGTTCTAGGGTTTAAATTTAGCTGATTGCAGATTAGTTACTATTCTAGTGGGTTTTTGTTGGTTGATCTGATTAGTAATTGGGTCTCTTTCTGGATCCAATTAGGTGAATTTAAGGGTTTTAAGTTTGATAGTTTAATGTCAATTTTTCAGTTATGGGAGATGAAAATGATGCATGCTGGGGCAATATTGGGTACAACAGAGAGGAAT
This sequence comes from Nicotiana tabacum, assembly GCF_000715075.1. Classification (NCBI taxonomy): domain Eukaryota; kingdom Viridiplantae; phylum Streptophyta; class Magnoliopsida; order Solanales; family Solanaceae; genus Nicotiana; species Nicotiana tabacum. The sequence goes on along the minus strand of NC_134087.1, from coordinate 108,669,398 downwards.
CCAGCTCCGAAAGGGACCCCTGGAGGTCCAATAACAACCCCTGTTCATGACCTTAATGTGCCTTATGAAGGCACTGAGGAGTATGAAACTCCCACTGCCGATATTCTGTTTCCTCCAGTGAGTACCCGATTTTACTAGCTATTGAAAAGCAAGCAACTCTTGGGGGCTCATAAATTGACACATGTATATTCTCCACTTGCAGACTCCATTGCAGACTCCGTTGCCTGGTACCGCCCAGACACCGCTACCTGGAACAGTGCAGACACCCCTCCCGGGAACTGCCCAAACACCTCTTCCTGGAACAGCAGATAGCAGCTCAATGTATAATATTCCTACAGGTGGCAGTACTCCCTTTACACCTAATGAGTACTCTTCTTTGAATGATACTGGTGGTGCAACTCAGTTGAAAGGCGGTCCAGGGAGACCTAGCCCATTTATGGTAGGCATTTTAACTATCTCCTTGCTGTATTCTGTACAAAGGTTATCAATCTGCTTTGTAAGATGCATGTGGTTTTGTAAGATTTATGTTTGCCACATGCACACATTTAGTTTTTCTAATAGGATGATTTGATGGCCTTTCACATTTTCCTGTTGCTGCAAGTATTTTGATTTCCAGATAAGTATGGTATTGAAAATGTTTGCTTTGACTTGTGCAGCAACCACCCTCCCCTTGGTTGAATCAAAGGCCTCCCCTTGATGTTAATGTTGGTGAGGAAAATATTTAAATATATTCCATGGAAGCAAGCATTTTGATGCATTACGTATATTAAGCGTTAGTTGCCTTCCTCCTGCTGCAGCTTATGTTGAAGGACGAGAAGAAGTTGATCGCGGAGCTTCTCAGCAACCCATGACTCAGGTGAAATGTTATGCTTCTATATACTTGCTAAAGAAAGAAAGGCTACATGTCGTCTTTCTTCTAGTAACTTGTGTCACATGATGTTCTTGTTTAACACACATACACACACACATATTATATATTACTCTCTCTGTTTCAATTTAAATGACACACTTTCCTTATTAGTTTGTTCTAAAAAGAATGACACATTTCTACAATTGAAAATAATTTAACTTTAAACTTTTCATTTTACCCACTTTACCCTTAATGAGAAGCTTTTATAGTCACACAAATGTCATGGCTCCAAAAAGCTTTTGCCCCTTAAACTCTTAGGACCACATGTTTCAAAAGTTTTTTTTTTTTCTTAAACTTTGTGTCAAGTCAAACTACCTCATCTAAATTGAAACGGAGAGAGTATATATACTAATCTTGAATTTACACCTGGAACATTTCCTCACAAGTAGACATGCAAGCAAGAGCAACTAAAAGCAAAATAGTCCACTTTTTTTCAGCATGCCATTCTCAAAGTTTAAAGATAATCCTTCTTTCCCTAGAAACTCCCAAACTGATTTTGTAATATTTTGTGGAACTTGTACAGTTGCTTATCTTGGGAGTTCAAAGAGGATCCCTGCCCTTCTCATATAACCCTTTTCTTCTTGTTAGAAAGCTTTCTTAGCTCTTGTCACTGTAATAACTATAAGATGGTGAGGAACATGAGGTTGTTTAGCTGCTGATCGGGCTTGCATAACTTTTAGGTAGAATTTGTTTATCAGCCTTGTTTTATTGCTTTTATTGGTCTCAAAGCAAAAATTAGTAATTTTGCTAGTTAGTAAATGTATTGCTGCCTAATACATAATTTTGAATCAGAATGTTGCCGTGTATTGGACACATGTTTTATGTTCTTTAGGGTAGGGAAAAGGGAGTAGGTGTTTGATACTCTGTCCGCATAATATTGAGTTCACGTCATCATGTTGGATGTAATTGAGTATTATGTATATAGCTCCAGGGAAGGAAATATTCGAGTGTGATTTGAATCTAGCAATTCTCAACCCTCATGTATGCACAAGACACGTCTATTTATGCATTAAGTCAATGTCCTCTACCATTGAATTTGCCCTTTCCCTTGGCTTTGCGCGTAACTTAGTGCCTCTACAAAACATGTTACCTTTGGTTCAGAGTTGGTCTTGATGTCAGCTAAATTGCAGGACTTCTTTATGACGGCTGCTGGAAAGCGGAAAAGGGAAGATTTTGCATCTCAATATAACAATGGGGGATACATACCTCAACAGGATGGTGCTGCAGACTCAATATATGACATCATGAAGGCAGGGCTTTGCTTATTCACTGAATGAGATACTTGCATATATTTCAAACCTATGATATTAACTCTTGGATAACTATAGCAAACAAGACTTGTGATCATATGAGAACTATTGCTGCAGAGAGCATTTGTTTGATGGAAATAAAGAGGGGCCAAGGTTATTTAAATGTAGGCGGGAAGGACTTGTACTTGTATGGTTAAACAATGTAACACTGTACAGCCACTGGTCGCTCTTTGTCATAGTGGTTGAGGGAGTCTTTTCACACTACTAAGTCAAGAGGTCAAGGCTGGTACAACCGGACAAACATGTAACAGTGTACAACCCTAAATGTTTAAATATAAGCTCCTCCGAATGGGTAAAACTTGTGATTTTGCACATCCAGCTTTGCTTTGTTCTCTAGCAGTTCTGATGTCTCTTGGTTGCTGTGATGTCTTGAATTCATCAAAATGTTTCAATCAATCAACTCGGCCTCAAATCCAAACTAGTTTGGATGTATCCCTTGTAACCATTGTACCCTATCTAGCCTAATTCATTTCACTGTAGGTGATTTCTTCCATCTGCTTAATTCTTGGTGGATAGAGCCACCCGGGTACCTATGCTGATGGGAGGTAGCAGGTACGTAGCAGGTACCTGGTGGATAGTCAAGGTGCATGCAATGTTGGGACCGATTTATCTCTAACTAGAGTGTAGCAACAACTAAACCTTAATTCAAAAACAACTAAACCTTAATTCCTACTAATTAGTATTGCCTATTGTCTCTGTTGCTTCTATTTTGTTCTTTACTTAGCTATTGATTTCGACAAAATTGTAGGACTTTTAGAACAACAATTTACCATGTTATTTTAGGTCTAACTTGTCCCATTTTAACACCTTACATTGGACATGTGCATTTTATCACAGAAGACATTTGCTCTTTTATCATCTGTGTGTTGCTTGCACCTTCTGTAGAATATGATATCCAATCTCTTACCTATAATAAAATATCCAATCTTGTATGGCGACACATTCACTTTTAAATACTAGGTGAAATATGTTTTATATTTATGGATGTAAAAACCTCCCCTTTTTCCTGCTTTTCATCCCTGCTTCTCGTTTGGGTTAGGTTGGGGGTGGAAAGAGAAGTTGGTTGGTTACTTGGTCAATATCACGAGTCATTTTTTGGAAGATTTACTCCTACAAGGCGAACATAGTGGAGAGTGGAGTTGCTGACATTGTTAAGAATAGAGCTCTTGGTGCGGAATTTTAAAATTAGAGGATTAGCTTAGTGGTGCCCTACTTGTCTGATTAGTTGCACTGCAACTCGTGATACCCTTTTGAATTATGTTTCTATTTTCCAAATTAAAATACCAACCTATAATAAGAACAAGATGTATTGGTTTGTCCTATACAGGCTGGTGAAGGCAACACTATTCAGCTTGAGTTGGTGACCTCTATCCAGGCTGCTGCTTCTAGAATTCCTCAAGTTGATGGTCCAACTGACCACTACGACGAAGCGCTTTCGACACCCAATGTGAGTTTTTCTTCTTTTATGTATCATCGTCATCCAAAGGCATATTCACATGCTATACAAAGGTCCTGTGTTTGTCCTATTTTTTCAAGGCGTAGCTACCCTCTTGATTGCACATATGGCATTTTAATTGTACTTTTCATCCATGTGGTATGTATCTGTTTTTGTTTCGTTGTGGCATTTTAATTTTTTTGGGTGCTTTGAAAGCTTCCTTTCACACAAAATGAATTCAAATGCCTTTGAATTTTGAACTATGTTGCTCGGATCCTTCAAAATTTTTGTTGTACTCGTGTTGATCCGACACTATTTGGGTGTGGGTGTGGGATCCGAACTAGATTTGGCCTACCTAACTTGGGTGCTTTGACGACGGCCAAGAAGTATAGTTTCATTTGGTATTTGGTTTGATTTAGGGATTCTCTCTCACACACATTTGCACACATATGTCGTGATATACATTTTCGGCGATATCCCAACACCCACACCGTTACCTGTACTTCGATCTGTGTCCCCGAATTCTAAAATTTATATGAGGAAGAATCTGACCCCTGGATGTGCAGCCGTATTGGATACCTGCACCCGTATCCTAGCAACATAGGGTTTTAAAGGTATTTTCAGTGCTTAAGGGAGAACATGTGGATAAAGGGCTTATTTCAATGAGATACAGTAACATATGCATGTTTTTTCTTTTGAATGAAATAGCATATACATGTATTTAAATAGGATAGCATTGAGTCAAGTATTCTACTGAGTAAGGCATGCTTGGGTTGGTTTGGAGCTGCGCCAAGACACTGCAGACCTTAGTTATTATGCAAAATAATTCACCAAGTGTCCCTTTTAAGGGGTGGTGTTCAACTTGTCCCTGTTTTTAAAAGTGGTGCAACTACTGATCCAGCAGGAAAAATCCAACAAAACTTCTTCTTCCTCCTCCTTCCACACTGATTTTGGATGAAAAATGCATGGTTGTATAGAACTTCAGATATGAATTTTAGACGACTTTACTCTCATAAAATGGGACCCTCTTATCTCTACTTGATTTGCCCATCCAAACTACCTGACCTTTCTGCTTAAAGGCCAAAATTTTCTGTATCTAAGAATTCAAGCCAAAAGTATGTTCTATAGAGCGGTGGTTAAACCTGCCATGTTGTATGGGGCTGAGTGTTGGCCAGTCAAGAATTCACATATCCATAAGATGAAGTAGCAGAAATGAGGATGTTGAGATGGATATGTGGGCACACTAGGCTGGATAAGATTAGGAATGAAGATATTCAGAAGAGGGTGGGCATGGCTCCAGTGGACGACAAGATGTGGGAAGCGCGACTTAGATGGTTCGGACACGTGCAGAGGAGAATCCTAGATGCTCCGGTTAGGAGGTGTGAGCAGTTGGCTTTGACAAGTACGAGAACAAGTAGAGGGCGGCCCAAGAAGTATTGGGGTGAGGTGATCAGACAGGACATGGCGCGGCTCCAGATTTCCGAGGACATGGCTCTTGATAGGAAGGTGTGGAGGTCGAGCATTAGGGTTGTAGGTTAAAGGGTAGTCGAGCAACTTTCATCTTTGTCCCGGTTTCCCTCTTTGCACCGACGAGTATGATAGTGTTTTGTTTAGCACTGCTAGCGATTTATGTTGTGTTTCACACCTTTGCATAATATTTGTGTTACTGCTTTTCCATTTATTTGTTGTCTCTCACGTTGCTGATTATTTTTTGGGTTTTGTTGTCATAGATCTATTGTATCTGAGCTGAGGGTCTCCCGGAAATAGCCTCTCTACCCCCTCTAGGGTAGGGGTAAGGTCTGCGTACACTCTACTCTCCCCAGACCCCACCCCACCCCCACTGGTGGGATTTTACTGGGTTGTTGTTGTTGTTGTAAGAATTCAAGCCAATGTAAACTAATGCTGTTTTCTTTTTACTTGTAAAAAAGCAAAAGAAACTAATTTTGTTTTCATAAGAACAGTATGCCCTGATCCATTATGGTTGACCTAATTTCTGTTTAGTTTGACCAGGACGAAAACCTTCATTTCCTTCAATGGCGAAGCGCACTATATCAGAAAGCAATTCTATTATTAAAGGGCAGTCAGAATTTGATGTGCAATCTCATAACCTTTCACGTCTTCCTTCTATTTTCTTATACAAAGTCAAATATAACAAATTATTGAAACTCTTCTCTCTTAACCTACGTGAAAAGTCACATGGTTATACAAATGATGAAGTGAGTAAATAAATAACTAATGTTACTCTATTCTACTTTTGACTGAGATATGTCCTTTTTCACGAATAATTAGCTGCCACATCCATTCCTAGATTCTGTCGTCAGTTCTGGACTATGATCAACTAATAGATAGAAGTGTTGGCTAGTGTGCATGTTTCTGACTCCTGTCTGCATAGATAATGTTTTGAATAACAAATATAATCTGTGTTTACTATTGTGCCTATCCTATAATGTATAATGCTTGTGGAAGCTTTCTATCTCTTTTATTGGAGTGAAGATGAGAACTTCCTTACTCTTCTCATTGTCATATTTATTTGACAAACATGAAATCTGATGGCTTTTGAATGGTATTTTAGTAACCTTATTTATTTTTTCCCAACTTGAAGATCTATGGTTATCAAGGGGTGGTCAATGAAGACTATAATATTGTCAACACACCAGCACCAAATGGTAATTTATTCTCAGGTACATAGTCTTTATGGCTATAATTTATCCTCCTTCTGATGCTGCTGCAACCTCTTCATTGCATCCTTTAGATATGCAAGCGCCTACTCCTGCTCCTGTCCTTCAGAATGATGATGTTGATGATGATGATGAGCCCTTGAATGAAAACGATGACGATGATTTTGATGATGTGGACCAAGGGGAGGATCTAAACACAGCGCATCTAGTTTTGGCTCAGTTTGACAAGGTTAAGATATCCTTTTTGTTAATGTATTGAATGGAAAATTTTGTATGCCCCATTCTGTTGTTTATCATGAAGTGTCGTATCAGTCTTGATGTGCTACAAAGCTGACTTGATACAAGCTTCTGTAGGTGACACGTACAAAGAGCAGGTGGAAATGCACCCTTAAGGATGGCATAATGCACATAAATAATAAAGACATTCTTTTCAATAAGGTTGGATTTAGAACCTTTTGTTCTGATTTGCATTTTATTTTATTTGGTAAAAGGTCCCTTGTCTTTGTTACTGTTATTTTTATCCTTGAGTTGATCTATTTGGTTCATTGGTTACTTGTCCAGGCAACTGGAGAGTTTGACTTCTGAGGCAATTGAAGGAAAATCTAATTTGGCAGTAAAGGAGCTCAAATTCAAGAACCGACCAAGCTGATTACTTATTTTGTTGTTGGCATTTTAATGAAAGTTAAAACTCCAGGAGACTAAGTTGCTTAATGCTCATTGCTAGAGAAGTTTTTTGGTTGGCCGAGTGTATATATATAGTAAAAGAGCTGCTGCTTGGCCATATGGATTACTTGTTGAGCTTTTGAACTTGATCTGAGAGGAATGTATAATTTTCCTGTGTTGTACGCTTTTGGAACATCTTGGCTAATTTAATACCAGTGGTATCTTTCTTTTCTCGTCTATGTTGTTTTAGCTGAACTGCGCTCATGATACCCCAAGGATAGTTCCATGAACTGTGTACTTCTTGGATCAGTCATGCTGATATATTCCCAATTTGCATGTGTTGTGATATGTGACTTGTGACAATTGAGTTTGATTGCAGCTCTTACTGATGTTTGGGAGGAAGGTTGGATTTCGATGAAGCGTAATGTTCTCCATTCATCTGTTGGGACACAGTTTATTACCTTATCGTACGTTTACTGTGGTTAAAACGGCTACCTTATAATTCATTACCTCTGTGCTAGCAATTGGAAATTATAGAAGAAAAAACTTTGAAATAGGTCAAGCCTTCAGCCTGTTGGTAATTTTATCGGGAAAAGTTATTCACACCTACATGACGTCTCTTTACTGCACATGCATCTCTAATCTAATAGTAAATTGACGTGGCTTAGTGTAAACATTGATTACTATATCCCCTAGTGTAAGCCACTCGGCTGTGAATTAATGGACCTCGCTTTCCTTTTGACTTTGATTTATTTATAGTTAAATGTTTGGATAATGAAAATCCATGCGGAAGGCGTTAATTTGCAGCACTGGTGAAGATTGGTTAACTTGGGGAGAAAAAATGAAACGAAAATGAAGAGGAATTCACCGTAATATTTAAGATGCTATCTCTTTTAAAGGTAAGATATTAAAAAATTTGCCCTCACATTTTTATCAAGTAATGATCATCCAGTTGGTTTCCAAAACATGGTGACTTTATTAATGACGGCAAGGTGGAGGCAAAGTTTCCTCTCAAACAGTTAGGAAGCTAAGAAAGACCTTTGCACCTAAAAATAGTTGCATGATTTACCCAAAATCAGATGAAATACAAAGAAGAAGAAAAGATATGCTTACAAGGTAAACAAAACAAAGAGACTACGCGATCCTTAACCTCTTACTATTATGTAAGAGGGAAAGATTCGACTTATTAATAACATAAGAAAAGAAAAAATTCACATTAGTTTGGAAAGTAGTACGTCTAATTCACCAGGTTATACAATTGCAGGACCAATTCATTAACTATAAACCTCAACGCCCCGAGTTGGCAAGGGCACATTGTGACTGAAACAAGGCGAAAATGGTCGAAGGTTCTGTATATGTCCCTACGGCAGGATGTTGCCATCCAGCTTTCTCCAAAGGAGCATTATTTTCCTGAACGAGATGTTTGGCTGTTCCATTTATAATGATATCATCACATTCACACTTGACATTTTCATCTAGAGATGTGCTAGAAAATATAAGTGGAGATAACAAAGGAATGGCACAATGAGAGGAAGCTTCTTCCATGAAATTGGAAGGTACTCTGAAATTACCATCCACATTCATCTTATCTTCTAGTTGTAGAGAAGAGGGTGCTTTCTTCTGTAACCTGGTACAAGACACCCCCTCTTTCTTGCTTGCTTCCATTTCTCATACAATAATTATTTCTCGAGTCTTAGCTATCATAGTGGAAAGAAAAAAGTGTTTGATGAAGAGCTAAATATGTTTAATAAGAAAGGAGCGAGAATAGAGGGGGAAGAAAGAGAGTTGTTGTTACTGTATTTCTATGGAGCGGAAAGCATGGGGTCGGTTATAGATATTCTATTTTTCTTTCCACGGTTATGATTTGTGAATATTAAAAGGAGAGGAAATAAGAGCAGTTACATGTAACGGTCATTTTAATCTAGTGAATATTTACAAGTTTTCGTCATCACTTTACGTGGCTAGCTATTGTTGTTATCGTTTATAAATTTTGTGGTTCACTTAGGGTTTGGTACTTAAAAAACAGGACATTGCACATATATTTGCAACTCCTTGTTCATAGTCTGTGTTCTCTGCCTTTGGCATCAGAGTCTGGAACCTAAATAACAAGTTTTTGGACTCAAGAGATCAAAATAGGTGCGAAAAAGATAAAAAGATATGAGAACCGTTTTATATGTTAACGGTCAGTTACCGCGTTAACATATACATTTAGACCTCTCTATAACAGCATCCATATATAACAACACTTCTCTATAAAAGCCAAGTTTTTTTGGAACCAATTTTTATGTTATGTTATAACATATGTTCTCTATAACAACACTTCGCTATAACATCCAAAAATATTCGGAACAAACGAGGCTGTTATATAGAAGTTTGATTGTACTGCATATTATGACTGCATGATGATTAACAGTATAGCGCTATGTGTACAACTCATGTAATACATGTGCTATGTGAATAATGCATATAATACATGCGCTATATGGACATTTCACGTGCATAAGGAATTTATAAGGCTCGAATATTCATTCTTGAAAAAATCATTCTTGAGTTACTTTGAACCAATTTGCCTTTGTTCTTCAGCATCCTTTATACATCCCTTTATTTTCATCAATATGTACAAAGTTCTCTTCGAATCTTGCTATGATGTCTAATGAGCAAAAAATTAGGGTTGCGTAATACTGGGGCGGTGAGGCTGTGGTGGAGAATAACTTGGTGCGCTATAGTTGTTCTCCATAGTGTATTGTTAAGGTGCCACTCACATTGGAGTACCAGAAATTGGTATCTCTGATTTGTAAAAGAATGAGTGTGAGTAAATGTTCGGTTAGTCTTAAGGTAACTAGAAGATATATGTACTCGCTTACTTCACAAGGTGTGGTTTGTTATGCGGAGTTTAACATCGATGATAATGAAACTCTGCAAGATTTTTTGAGGACTCCGGATGAACACAAGGATGTTCTTGTGTTAAGCATACTGAAAATGTACGTAAAGTCGAAGACGTCAACAATATTGATATTCCGCAAACTACGGCTAAGACTCAACCATCTGGTGGTATTTTTTTAATCTGTTTTATCCAAACAGGTTCCGTATGAAAGAGTTTGGTTAGATCTAAAACTTTTCTCCACGGGTTTAACGAGCGATGACATAATTTCTTGCAAATGCAGTAGCATGGAGGATCACCAAGTATACAAACTTTACATACCGAGTGGTAAATTGTAATTTACCTTGTTGTAGTTAACTATTTATTTTATGTATAATAATAGTAATAACTCTTATATCTTTCGTAGATGTTACTAGCCAGATATGAATTTTACATGTTATGAATCAACCAACAGTTGGAATCTACCTAGCTACTTTTAGAGGGATAGGATCATTCTGGTCCATCCTCGAGTTATTAGTAATTTGATAATGTGCATCATAAGCTATCTACAAATTATGAATGATACGTTTAAACCTTAGAGTTAATATATTATGTTGAGATGTACAAAATATTAATTATTTGATTGGCTGTGCAGGGAAAATGAGAAACGTGACGGTCTTGTCCTAACTCAGCTGGGCGATGAAAATATTTTGAATCAGGATATGAAAAATGCACAGAGTGGGGAAGATGACAGTAATCAACGTTGATGAGTCAGGCGATGAAGCACCATTCTCTGATAAGAGCGACGATGAGGAACCACACTTCACATATGAGAGTGACAATGAGCAACTGGATTTGACGATGGAGCATATGATGCCACCACTCAGCATACTCCGTATATGCATACTTCACCTACTGTTAGACCAACGATGTACGAGTTGCGTGTGCCCTTTTATTCAAGGAAGATTTCCTACCTTGATCACTTGCCAAGTATGTCGAATGTGGATGACCTCACAAGAAATATTGATGACATTCGTATAGAAATGCGAGATGAAAGTAGACCAATAGAGCTTTGCAAAAAGATGCTTTTCAATGACAAGGCTCGCCTCAGTAGGGTGGTGCAAATTTACAGCTTAAAGAAACTGTTGTGAGATCGAGGTTGCTGATTCATCTAAAAAAAACATATAAGATAGCTTGTCATGGATGGGACCAAGGTTGTAAGTGGATGCTGCGTGGTATAAAGTTGAAAACCAATATGTGGGTGGTGGGAAAATACATTGGCAAGCATACTTATAATATGGACATATCCAATGGGAATTATTTTAACTTGAACATTGATTTGATTTCCCTTATCTTGATTTTACACATTGAATAATCCATAAGGTACAAGGTAAAAGAGTGTATAACATTCATTGCGCAGGTATATGGGTGTACCATTACCAAAAGAAATGTATTTCTCTGGTGTAAATGTGCATTTGAGATTATTTATGGCAACTGGGATAAGTCATTTGCGGCTCTTCCAAGGTACATGGCTGCTTTGCAACACTTTAATCTCGGGACAGTTGTTGAGTGGAAGCACGACAGACATCCTGACATTCCACAAAACATATTTAGATATATGTTCTGGTATTTAAACCATTCATTGATGGTTTTGTTTATTGTCAGCCGAGAATCTCCATAGACGACATATATGTGTACGAGAGAAGTATAATATAAAGATGTTGATTGAGATGCTAGTGGCCAAATATTTTCCCTCGCCTTTGGTATTTGTTCCAATGAGAGTTAAGATACTTGAACATGGTTTTTAAACCACTTGAAGCAGCACGTTGTGAGATAAATGTTTAGGTATTTGTCTAATATCTGATCGGCATGCTAGGATTTTAAGGTCTGTGCGTACTTTGGATGAGTATGGCTACCACTGTTACTGTGTTAGGAACTTGAAGGCCAACTTCCAACGGGCTTATCCGAACAAGAGGTTATATGATATAATGTGGATAGCTGCAAGAGATCATCTAGCGAGGAAATTCTTAATGCGGATGGAATTAATTAGGCAGGAAGACGAAGGAGCTTATATTTGGTTGAGGAATCTTGAGATTAAGAAATGGACTATGCATAAGGATGGTGGAAGAAGATAGAGAATTTTGACTACTAATATCTAGGAGTCTTTTAATGGGTTGTTGAAGTCAACTTGTGGATTGACGCTCACTGCCATGGTGCAGATGTCATTCAAGCAGCTAGCGGAGATGTTCGTTGATAGATTACATAGTTCATCCTCCTTGGTTGAAAGGGGTGTTAAAATTATGCCAAATCCGATGCAACAGTTTGACCGTTATGAAAAGCGATCAATGTGGCATACATATATGCAATATTACAGTGACCAAAATATTTTTGAAGTTCGCACCAGATTGCATCAAGGCCGTGATAATAATACCTACACCATCAATGAGAGCACGCGATTATGTTCATGTGGTAAATGGACGATTTATCACATGCCATGCTCTCATGCCATGAAGTATTTTCAACATACTGGGTTTGCAACGACGAGGTATGTTGATAGAGAATATAGTGTGGATGTATAAGCAAACACCTATAGCAGGAACTTCTAACCAATGGCTTCTAAGTTTTATTTGCCGCATGAACCATTTGCAATAGTTTGTAACAAGGCATTTTTACGTCGTAGGGGAGTGCAAAAAAGAATGCGGATACTGAATCAAATGGATGTTGGGGATAACGTATACGCACGTAAATTTGGTCTATGTTCCCAAATAGGACACGATCATCGTAAATGTCCTACAGTCGGTTTGGGACACGGTGGCAATTCAGCTCGTGGTGGTAGTTCATCCAACATTGGCAGTTATTAGGCATATTATTAGTGTTTTTAGTAGTGTGTTTAGTAAGAACAAGTGTCTGTACTTGTGTGTTTGTAATATTAATGAAATAAAATTGTATTTCCAATAATGTTAACTCTAATTGGAACTTATCATTGAGAATTCTATATAAAATTTAAAAAATAATAAATTTTCTTCATCAACATCTTGTTCGCATCCGTCCGGACCCAGGGCATCATAATCTAGCCCCCATTTATAACACATTTTTCGTATTTTATCACTATCATCAATAAGAACACTTGTTTGGTTTCTACAACAATATGACACTCCAATGTCCAACATCTGTGGTAGATATTTTGGTAGGCCCTCCCACTCCACAACTATTGGGAAAACAGTATAATCAAGATCTCTATGCAATTTTTCATTCTCTAATAAAGCCCAATACTGATTCTAAGTCCCTTGGAGGTAGTTAAGATCATCTAGTACATGATGAAGGGGTAGTGCCTTTTCAATCTCTAAGGTCTCCTTCATCAAATGTTGAATAATTTTTGGTTTATCCATGTATGTGGAAGCTTAAAACGTAGCCGACAATGCTTGTGGTACAGCTAGCCCATGCCAACGACATAAGAACTCATAAGCGCAACTTAGGAAACCCACTGTAGGTTTTCACCCCATATTCGCACACTTTTAGGCTTTGTAGAATATGCATCCTCCCCATTAATGTGTCTTGCAATTTTTAGATCTATATGTATATTAATGACTTTATTGTCTAAGGGACGTAAAATACTATACCAGTTATCATCTACCAAATCAGTATAGCAATCTAGTATATATTATTTTTCAAGAAAATGATCAATTGTGTTCACTTTCTGACCCATGCCATGTGGATTTTTTTGAGCTAAATTCACCCTTTTGCCTCTTCTTTAACTATTTATTAAAGGTAAGTGACATTTTGGAAAAGCTTGGTTAAATGAATAACTTAAAAAAATTGGTTCTACTTATCAAGAATAAAAATGGAGGTAGTTCGACATGACGCATGTACATGATGCGCTATTTAAATGCACACCTTGTCTTTTCCACACGGCACACTTGTACGTGAAAAGGTTTGTACGCACTTGTACCGTAATAATTCGTTTACTAGTTTAACATGGCGCATATACAATATGCATTATGCAATAGTCCAGAAAAAATAGTAGAAATTAAATGCACGCCTTGTCTTGTCTAACTGAAAAGAACTGTATACATGTGTACCGTAATGATTCGTTTACTTGTTCAACATGACGCATGTACAATATGCGTAATGCAACAGTTCTGAAAAAGTAGAACAAATTAAATGCACACCCTGTTGAGAGGCGATGAGGGTCCTGGCGAGGGGTGCAACGATTACAATACCAACCCTAACTCCAAGGGTGCACGTCGACATGGAAACCCCGAACACCAAAATGAGAAATACGACAATAAGGGGACTCTTGAATGATACTGAAGCCATCGGCTCAGATGTGTCTGAGAATGCTGAACTATAGACCTTAATACTAACCTTACAACAACAGGCAAATGAACATAATGAGAGGATCGAACAGATCCCAACAGTTCCACTCATTATCAAGTGAATTAACTGATGATGTCCATCTCATTGAAGAAGTATTAGGCATGTGCCTAATAAAAGTTTCTTTGGTTTGGTAGCCAACCTTGTTGATTTGGTTTGGTTAGGTAGCCAACCTTGTTGAATTTCTTTGGTTTGGTAGCCAACTTTGTTAAATTGCGAAAAGTGTGTGTAAATTGTCAAATATTGTAGGCTTTAGAGAGTGAAGCTTTGGCTATAAAAGGAGAGCTTCAATTCTCATTTCTTCACACCAACAAAGAGAGAAAGAAAGAGTGAGGTTTCACAGACAGGGTATAAGAAAATAGTCTGTGAGGAAAATAGAGAGTGAGCGATATTGTAGTGAGGTGGGAATATCAAAAGAGGGTTATTTCTTTTGAGTGTTGTAGTGGTCTTTGGAGTATTTTACTCCGACCTACAAAGTGTAAAATTCCTTACTATAGTGATATCAGTTGCTCCTCTCGGGGCCGTGGTTTTTTCCCTTATTAAAAGGGTTTTCCACGTAAAAATCTTGGTGTCGTTGTTACTCTTTTATTCTTGTTAATTACCGTATCTCGGTGCTATATTATTATTCCGCTTTTATTACCGTTAATATTATTTATGTGGGGGTTTATTCCCAACAACTGGTATCAGAGCATAGGTTCTGCTCGTTCACTGAAATACTATTCATTATCGGTAGTACTATACTCGGTGAAAAATAAAAATGTCCGAAGTAAAGTACGAGGTAGGAAAATTCAACGGAGATAACGGTTTCTCAACATGGAAAAGAAGGATGAGGGATCTGCTCATCCAACAAGGATTACACAAGGTACTAGATGCTGATGCCAAAAAGCCTGATACCATGAAAGCTGAGGATTGGGCTGACTTGGATGAAAGAGCTGCTAGTGCAATCAGGTTGCACTTATCAGATGATGTGGTAAATAACATCATTGATGAGGACACTGCACGTGGAATTTGGACAAGGTTGGAAAGCCTATACATGTCCAAAACGCTGACAAATAAATTGTACCTGAAGAAGCAGTTATACGCCCTACACATGGCTGAAGGTATGAATTTTTTGTCACATTTAAATGTGTTTAACGGACTAATCACACAGCTTGCCAACCTTGGAGTGAAAATCGAGGAAGAAGATAAAGCTATCTTGCTATTGAACTCGTTGCCATCTTCGTACGATAATTTGCCAACAACCATCCTGCACAATAAGACTACTATTGAGTTGAAAGATGTCACATCGGCTCTTTTACTCAATGAGAAAATGAGAAAGAAGCCTGAAAATCAAGGACATGCTCTCATCGCAGAAGGTAGAGGCAGGAGTTATCAAAGGATTTCGAACAACTATGGTAGATCCGGGGCTCGTGGGAAGTCAAAGAATCGATCCAAATCAAGAGCCAGAAATTACTACAACTGTGATCAACCAGGTCACTTCAAAAGAGATTGCCCAAATCCAAAGAAGGGAAAAGGTGAAAGCAGTGGCCAGAAGAATGTCGACAACACAACCGCCATGGTGCAAAACAATGATAATGTTGTCCTCTTTATAAATGAGGAAGAGGAATGCATGCACCTGTCAGGTCCAGAGTCGGAATGGGTGGTTGACACAGCGACATCTTACCATGCCACACCGGTAAGAGATCTTTTTTGTAGATATGTAGCAGGTGATTTTGGCACAGTGAGAATGGGTAACACAAGTTACTCAAAGATTGCGGGGATTGGTGACATTTGTATCAAGACAAATGTCGGATGCACATTGGTTCTAAAGGATGTGCGACATGTACCTGATTTGCGGATGAACTTGATCTCGGGAATTGCTTTAGACTGAGATGGATACGAGAGCTATTTTTCAAATCAAAAGTGGAGACTCACTAAGGGATCATTGGTTATTGCAAAGGGAGTTGCTCGTGGCACGTTGTACAAGTCAAATGCAGAAATATGCCAAAGTGAATTGAACGCGACACAAGATGAGATTTCTGCAGATTTGTGGCACAAAAGAATGGGTCATATGAGCGAGAAGGGATTGCAGATTCTTGCCAAGAAATCACTTATTTCTTATGCCAAAGGTACAACGGTAAAACCTTGTGACTACTGTTTATTTGGTAAGCAACATAGAGTCTCATTTCAGACATCGTCTGAAAGAAAATTGAATATACTTGATTTAGTATATTCTGATGTTTGTGGCCCAATGAAAATTGAATGAATGGGCGGTAACAAATATTTTGTTACTTTTATTGATGATGCTTCACGAAAATTATGGGTTTATATTTTGAAAACCAAAGATTAGGTGTTACAAGTTTTCCAGAAGTTTCATGCTCTAGTAGAAAGGGAGACGGGTCGAAAGCTAAAGCATCTCCGAAGTGACAATGGAGGTGAGTACACTTCAAGGGAATTTGAAGAGTATTGTTCAAGTCATGGGATCAGACATGAAAAGACAGTTCCTGGAACCCCGCAACACAATGGCATAGCCGAGAGGATGAACCGCACCATTGTGGAGAAGGTGAGAAGCATGCTTAGAATGGCTAAACTGCCTAAGTCATTCTGGGGTGAAGCAGTTCAGACAACCTGTTACCTGATCAATAGGAGTCCATCAGTTTCGTTGGCGTTTGACATCCCAGAGAGAGTTTGGACTAACAAGGAGGTGTCCTACTCGCATCTGAAGGTGTTCGATTGCAGAGCTTTTGCACATGTACCAAAAGAGCAGAGAACAAAGCTGGATGATAAATCTGTTCCCTGTATATTTATCGGATATGGAGATGAAGAGTTCAGGTACAGACTGTGGGATCCTGTAAAGAAGAAGGTCATCAGAAGCAGAGATGTAGTCTTCCGAGAAAGTGAAGTTGGAACTGTTGCTGATATGTTAGAAAAGGCGAAGAATGGTATAATTCCTAACCTTTTTACTATTCCTTCTACTTCTAACAATCCCACAAGTACAGAAAGTACGACCGACGAGGTTGCCGAGCAGGGGGAGAAACCTGGTGAGGTTATTGAGCAGGGGGAGCAACTTGATGAAGGTGTCGAGGAAGTGGAGCACCCCACTCAGGGAGAAGAACAACCTCAACCTCTGAGAAGATCAGAGAGGCCAAGGGTAGAGTCATGCA
This sequence comes from Nicotiana tabacum, assembly GCF_000715075.1. Taxonomy (NCBI): domain Eukaryota; kingdom Viridiplantae; phylum Streptophyta; class Magnoliopsida; order Solanales; family Solanaceae; genus Nicotiana; species Nicotiana tabacum. The sequence goes on along the minus strand of NC_134087.1, from coordinate 108,652,025 downwards.
GGTACCCTTCCACAAAGTATGTCCTCATCAGTGATGAGGGGGAGCCAGAAAGTCTTAAGGAGGTGCTGTCCCATCCACAAGCAATGGATGAAAGCTATGCATGAAGAGATGGAATCTCTTCAAAAAAATGGCACTTACAAGCTAGTTGAACTTCCAAAGGGTAAAAGACCACTCAAATGCAAATGGGTCTTTAAACTCAAGAAAGATGGAAATGGCAAGCTGGTCAGATACAAAGCTTGATTGGTGGTTAAAGGCTTCGAACAGAAGAAAGGTATTGATTTTGATGAAATTTTCTCACCTGTTGTCAAAATGACTTCTATTCGAACAATTTTAAGTTTAGTAGCTAGCCTAGATCTTGAAGTGGAGCAGTTGGATGTGAAAACTGCATTTCTTCATGGAGATTTGGAAGAGGAGATTTATATGGAGCAGCCAGAAGGATTTGAAGTAGCTATAAAAAAACACATGGTGTGCAAATTGAATAAGAGTCTTTATGGATTGAAGCAGGTACCAATGCAGTGGTACATGAAGTTTGACTCATTCATGAAAAGTCAAACATACCTAAAGACCTATTCTGATCCATGTGTATACTTCAAAAGATTTTCTGAGAATAACTTTATTATATTATTGTTGTATGTGGATAACATGTTAATTGTAGGAAAAGACAAGGGGCTGATAGAAAAGTTGAAGGGAGATCTGTCCAAGTCATTTGATATGAAGGACTTGGGCCTAGCACAACAAATTCTAAGGATGAAGATAGTCCGAGAGAGAACAAGTAGAAAGTTGTGGCTATCTCAGGAGAAGTACATTGAACGTGTACTAAAACGCTTCAACATGAAAAATGATAAGCCAGTCAGCACACCTCTTGCTAGTCATCTAAAGTTGAGCAAAAAGATGTGTCCTACAACAGTGGAAGAGAAAGGGAACATGGCTAGAGTTCCTTATTCTTTAGCAGTTGGAAGCTTGATGTATGCAATGGTATGTACTAGACCTGATATTGCTCACGTAGTTGGTGTTGTCAGCAGGTTTCTTAAAAATCCTGGAAAGGAACATTGGGAAACAGTCAAATGGATACTCAGGTACCTGAGAGGTACCACGGGAGATTGTTTGTGCTTTGGAGGATCTGATCCAATCTTGAAGGGCTATACAGATGCTGATATGGCAGGTGACATTGACAACAGAAAATCAACTATTGGATATTTGTTTACATTTTCAGGGGGAGCTATATCATGGCAGTCTAAGTTGTAGAAGTGTGTTTCACTTTCAACAACTGAAGCAGAGTACATTGCCGCTATAGAAACTGGCAAGGAGATGGTATGGCTTAAATGGTTCCTTCAAGATCTTGGATTGCATCAGAAGGAGTATGTCGTCTATTGTGATAGTCAAAGTGCAATAGACCTTAGCAAGAACTCTATGTACCATGCAAGGACCAAACACATTGATGTGAGATATCATTGGATTCGAGAAATGGTAGATGATGAATCTCTAAAAGTCTTGAATATTTATACAAGTGAGAATCCCGCAGATATGCTGACCAAGGTGGTACCAAGGAACAAGTTCGAGCTATGCAAAGAACTTGTCGGCATGCACTCAAACTAGAAGACAGTGCTACCTCCTCTAGATGAATGAGACTGGAGGGGGAGATTGATGATGTCCATCTCATTGAAGAAGTATTAAGCATGTGCCTAATAAAAGTTTCTTTGGTTTGGTAGCCAACCTTGTTGACTTGGTTTGGTAGCCAACTTTGTTGAATTGCGAAAAGTGTGTGTAAATTGTCAAATATTGTAGGCTTTAGAGAGTGAAGCTTTGCCTATAAAAGAAGAGTTTCAACTCTCATTTCTTCACACCAACAAAGAGAGAAAGAAAGAGTGAGGTTTCACAGACAGGGTATAAGAAAATAGTCTATGAGGAAAATAGAGAGTGAGCGATATTGTAGTGAGATGGGAATATCAAAAGAGGGTTATTTCTTTTGAGTGTTGTAGTGGTCTTTGGAGTATTTTACTCTGACCTACAAAGTGTAAAATTCCTTACTATAGTGATATCAGTTGCTCCTCTCGGAGCCATGGTTTTTTCCTTATTAAAAGGGTTTTTCACGTAAAAATCTTGGTGTCGTTGTTACTCTTTTATTCTTGTTAATTACCGTATCTCAGTGCTACATTATTATTCCGCTTTTATTACCGTGAATATTATTTCTGTGGGGGTTTATTCCCAACATTAACATAAACAAGCACTCTTAGCAGCTATGAAAACTGAGAGTTGCCCACTAAATCTCTAAGAAGTTCAAATGCTAGACATCCTAATGTATGACAGAATCTGGGACCGACGCGATCATATTAAGGCCTATACGACTAGAATCAAAGGGAAAGATGTCATGAAGGAAGAAATTGAGTCTGTACTTGTCAAGAAGTTTAGAGAAATCTGCCCTAGGGGGATTTGATTTGGTAATCTCACTTACCAAAAAATTTTATTAGCTCTTTTGCTAAACTTGCATATACTTTTGTCAAAGCACATTCCAAAGTACAAAAAGTGGAGAGACAGATAGATGACATCTTCAAAACCCAACAAGGAGACACGAAGATACTTCGAGACTTCATAGATCAATTCTAGAGGGAAATGATGCTACTCCCTATAATACTTGATAGCTGGGCAGCCATAGCCTTCATAAAAAACCTGAATGAAAACGATTTGGAAGCTACAAGGAGACTGAAAAACTATCTTCGAGAATTCTCAGTTAAAACATGGAAAGACATATATCAAAGATATAACATGAATCTTTATAATAGAAGAAGACATCTCAACACTCCCCTGACTTAGAAATAGGGAGACAAAGAGATACATCCATTGACCGAAGATGATCCGAAAGCAAGAAGATTCTCGACGTCAAGATTCCAAATTATACTATGCGCTCTATTTGGGACTCCTGGGTCAAGAAAACCTGAAGGCACATGGTGAACCATGAAGATAGAGTCCCTAAACGAAGGAACAATATTGTACCACACCGAGCAAGGAAGAACGGGAAACACAAAAAATTAGCTACTATCACCACAGGCCAAAACTAGCCGATTATAGCTTTAACTTCAACACCTCTGAATTGGTGGCGGTACTCAAAGATATGGAAATAAAGTAAGATGGACTAAAGAAATGAGGACAAACCCAAGAAAATGGACTCAGGAATTCTGGTGTGAATTTTGCAATGATCATGGCACAAGAATGTCAACTGCAAAGCCCTTAAAAGCAAAATAGATCGCCTTTTGAAACAAGGATATCTCACTAAATTCTTTAGCAAAAAGGAGAAACAATGGTATATGACGAACAGAGGTAAAGAGGATCCATCAAGGTTTCTTTCGCTGAAATGAATAGTCAATATCATATTTAGAGGAAAAGACGAACTAGGTGACTTTCACAGCACAAAGAATTTTGCTAAAGTATCTATTTCACACGAAAATCATATTCGGCAGACGCTAACCCGAGAAGACATCCTTCATAACCAAAAGGGGACATACTGTTACAACATAATGTAATTTTGTCTAAAGAATGCGGGAGCATCATATAAGAGGTTGATCAACACAATGTTCAAAGATTACACCGGAAAGTCTGTATCGATGACATGCTACTTAAGTTGCTACAGGCGGAAGACTGATTATACCACCTGAAAGAGATGTTTGCTACCCTTCAAAAGTATAACATGAAGCTGAATCCATAAAAGTATATTTTCAAAGTGGCTTCAGGTAAGTTCTTTGGTTTCTTGGTATCATATAAGGGGATTGAAGTTAACCCAGCATAAAGCAAGGCCATTGAAGACATACCAGATATGTTGACCAGAGAGAAGGAAGTGCAAAAATTAATAGGCCAAATAGAAGCCCTGGGTTGATTCATATCCTGGTTATCGGAGTGGTGCCATAAATTCTTCTCAGTCCTAAAAAGCAAAAGAATTTAAAGTGGACCTTGGAATGCCAGCAAGGATTTGAGGAGCTATTTGATAACCCCATTGTTGCTGAAAAAGGCAAACAATTGTAGATCTACCTGGCAGTATCTGAAGTTTCGATAAGTGCAGTGCTGATAGGGAAGACAAAGGTACACAATCTCTAATTTTTTATATTAGCAAAATATTGTTAGACACTAAAATTAGGTATCTTCACCTAGAAAAGTTAGCATTAGTACTCCTAATAACTGCTCTCAAATTAAGACCTTACTTCCACGGTCATCATATCTCTGTAGTTACCACTTTCTCATTACAGAGCATCCCACACAAGTCGAAGCTCACTAGCGACTTGCCAAATGGACAATCAATTTGAGTGCATATGACATTTTATATCAACCTCGTACGACCATCAAGTCATAAGTTCCAGCAAACTTCGTCACCGATTTTAGTACGAGTATACTTTCTGAAGCAGAAAAGGAAGCGATAATTGCTTCCAAGTCGATTTTGGGAACCTGGCCCCTCTATATAGATAGTTCATCTAACGTGAAAGGGTATAGACTTGGCATTCTACTTATCACCCCAACTAGAAAAATGGTTTAACATGCTATCAAATGCCATTATATAACTAATTATGAAGCCAAATATGAGGATGTTTTTAAATGCATAGAGTTGAAGAGTGATTCTTAGCTGATACAAACTAGGTGCATCGGAGCTGAAGAGTGATTCTTAGCTAATAGTAAACTAAGTGAAGGGGACTTAAGTAGAACATGAAGCACGCATGCAGTAGTATATGACCAAAGTTACATAAATCCTAAATCAGTTCAAAGAATGGAAGAAAACTCAAATACCCCAAGAGAAATATGCAAAAGTAGACACTAACCAATCTTGGATCTACTGCAATCATCACTGAATCTGGGACCAGCTCAGTCGTGCATTTGATCCACTCCTCTAGTGATCAAACCAAAGACGAGTTAAACACAACCAATCTAACTTAGGATTAGCATAATTAGTTCATTAATTACTTGTTGAACGGGATGCTACCCAAAGATAAGAAGGCTGCTCGACAACTCCGAATCCGGATATCAAGATAGCTTTATCAAATGAGGCTTGTATTGGAGGACGTTCGGTGGTCTGTTAGCTAAATTCCTAGGGAACAAAAATACAAGTTATGTAATGAGGGAGGTTCAAGATGGATATTACGGTAATCATTCGGGAGATAGGTCACTCGTTTAGAAACTACTCAAGGACGATTTTGTTAAAAGATGTAACAAGTGCCAGTGGTTCGCTCATCGACTATATCAACCATCTGAACCACTTCACATATAGTACTCACCATGGCCTTTCAAGAAATGGAGGATGGACATAGTAAGTCCACTACCACAAGCTCTAAGGTAGGTAAAATTCTTATTTTAACTAACTATTTTTTCAAGTGGGTAAAAGCAAACACATTCACACAAATTAGGGAAAAAGAAGTCATGGACTTCATTTGGAGAAACATCATATGTAGATTCAGAGTCCCAAAGGAAATCACGTGCAATAATGAACCACAATTTATCTGAGCCGAAATAACAAACTTCTTCAAAGAATGGCAGGTCAAAAGGATCATTTCTACTCCGTACCACCCGGGAGCGAACAGACAAGATGATGCCTATAACAAAGTCTTTCTCAACCAATTAAAAAAGTGGCAAGAAGAAGCCAAGGGAAGATGTCTAAAAGAGATCATCACAGTATTATGGGCCTGCCATACAATGATGAAGTCATGCATAGTGAAAAACATTTTTTCTCTTGTGTATGAGTCCAAAGCCCTTATCCTAGTCGAGATATGTATATGGCCAAAACCAGAAGAGTTCAACTTTGGAGTTATTGTAGCATTCCATGCCCAACCTCGAGGAGCTCGGGGTAGAGTTTGAAGTGTGACCCCGAGATGCATCTCTCCAAGAAGTACATCGAAGGTCAATCTCGGAGCATCTCAAATCGGTGATCATCTTGGAAAGGCGGGAAGGCTTCCAAAAACGCGTGGCTAAGAGCTGACCAGATCTGCAATAATAGTACAACTCCGTACTAAGCCATTAAATAGCTGTACCATTAGTCTTTTCCCGTCATTAATAGACATATACTATGTTGGGATTGCTCCTAATATATAAAGGGGACCCTTGTCATCTTGTAAAGGGATTCTGATTTATTACACAACACATTGAATAAAATACAACATTCTCTGCTCTCTTTACTAACACTATTGTTCTTTACATTTATCGCTTATTCTTTCATTGTTCATTTATTATTCATTATTGTTCTTCATTTATTGCTCATCATTAACCATAAAAGACCATCTTAAGGGCACTCACTATCATTGATCCTCCATCGAACGCTCATCGCTATTAGCCCATCTAGACCTCGAGGCCCTGCTCCAGCCAGCTCGAGACCCGGCATCATAACCCTATTGATTTGCATTTCTTATTTTCTTTACTCATACTTAGCATCTATTGCCTAACAACTAGCGTCAAGATAAAACGCGTATTTTTAGAACTACAAAATCAAATATAATTGTAGTAACCATTTTCAAGCTAAACGATTTGGCGCCCACCGTGGGGCTAAGAATAATAGTGATTGTTTTGGTGCTAATTCTATGATAACACATGTTACTCTTCACACTTTTTTTCTTGTCAAAGATTCTTTGATTTCAGGGTTAATCATGTCTAGCACAGAGAATGCACCTCTTCACAACAGTGAAAGACTTGGAGAAAATAGCGGCATAGGGCTGGGTGTACCACTTGTAAATTCTGAAGGAGTACCAAACGTGGAGCCAGTTGATATTATCTCCTACAACGTTCTAAATATCGAAGAAGGTGCGGACCCCATAGGTAACGGACGCAGGGAAGACCAGGCTGGAGGCCAAGAAGCACGAGGAGTGGAACAAGGAGTCAGCCTCCAAGTCATTTTTGAAATGTTGCAAGCACAACAAATGGCTATTGCTCAGCTGCAGAGTCAACAAAAAAACCCAAGCACATCAGCACCGAAAATGGCTCCTCGAGTTGAGCAGGTACCGAAGAGATCGAGCAACAACGGGTCAGCAATAGACCCCGCTATTATGAAGATGCTCGAGGATCTCACCAAAAGAATCGAATTAGGAGAAAAGAAGATAGAAGATAACGATAAAAGAGTAGAGACTTATAACTCGAGGGTAGATCAGATCCCCGGGGCACCCCCGATTCTGAAGGGTATAGATTCAAAGAAGTTCGTGTAGAGGCCATTCCCATCAAGTGCGGCTCCGAAGGCCATCTTGAAAAAATTTAGAATGCCCAATGTCCTGAAGTATAACGGGACCACATACCCCAATGAGCACGTTACCACCTATACATGTGATGTAAAAGGTAATGACCTGAACGACGACGAAATCGAGTCCGTCTTGTTGAAGAAATTTGGAGAAACAATGTCGAAGGGGGCTATGATGTGTTATCATAACCTGCCCCAAATTAAATAGACTCATTTACCATGTTGGCAGATTCTTTTGTGAGGGCACATGCCAGTGCCATCAAGATCACCACCAGGAAGTTCGATGTCTTCAAAATCAAACATAGGGAGAATGATATGCTAATGGAATTCGTATCTCACTTTTAGATGGAGCGAATGGAATTGCCACCAGTCTCTGACAACTATGCAGTACATGCCTTCACTCAAGGCTTGAACGAGCAAAGCTCAGTAGCTTTAAGGCAATTAAAATAGAATTTGATCGAATATCCCGCCGCGACCTGGGCGGATGTGCACAATAGGTACCAATCAAAGATCAGGGTCGAAGACGACAAACTGGGAGCCCCCTCGGTCTCAGTATATCCCAACAAGCTCTTTACAAAGGAACAAAGGTTTACAGAAAGGGAGCCAAGATCAAGCAAAGAAAGATACCAGCCGTATGTAGAAGATCAGAGAAATGTAGCGAGGCGTAATGCACCTCGAGGCGATAGAAGGATAGATCGAGGCCAAAATTCCTGAGGACTCACGGGAAAAACCGGGTTCGATAGGCACATTGTGCCGGTGGAGGCACCCTGGCTATTTGAGTACAACTTCAACGTCGATGTCTCGGGCATCGTATCAGCCATAGGGAAAATCAAAGATGCCAGGTGGCCAAAACCCATATTATTGGACCCTTCACAGAGGAACCCCAACTTAATGTGTAACTATCATGGCACCCACAATCATAGGACCGAGGATTGCAGGAAGCTTAGGGAGGAGGTAGCTCATTTATTCAACGAAGGGCATATTCGTGAGTTTCTTAGTGACCGGGCCAAGAACCATTTCCGAGAAAGAGATGCAAACAGGAAAAATGAATCAGAAGAACTACAGCACGTCATCCACATGATCGTTGGAAGGGTAGATGCCCCACAAAAACCCGTTTTTAAGCGGACAAAGATAATCATTACTAAGGAAAGGAGAACTAAGAGTTACATACTAGAGGATGCTCTCACGTTCAGCGAAGAGGACATCGAGACCTATCTCAGCCTCATAATGATGCACTGGTAATTTCTTTTCTTTTGAATAAAATTTAGATTAAACGTGTGCTCGTGGATCCAGGTAGCTAGGCCAACATAAACAGGTCGAGGGTGGAGGAGCAGCTCGGACTGCTCGACTAGATCGTAACTGCCTCTCGAGTCCTCAATGGATTCAACATGGCAAGTGAGACAACAAAAGGGGAAATATCCTCCCGGTCAACGTGGCCGGTACAATCCAAGATACCAAATTTCATGTCATCGAAGGTAACATGAGATACAACACCTTACTTGGAAGGCCGTGGATACACAGTATGAGGGCAGTACCCTCGACCCTTCATCAAACGTTGAAGTTTCCAACCAAGGATGGAGTAAAAGCAGTATACGGGGAGCAACACGCAGCAAAACAAATGTTCGCGGTGCACGACATGGCACTGGCATCGACTCCCTCTACATCAGAAGGGCTAAAAGGCAAGTAAAAAATTAGCTAGAAACCACAACCTACATTCTTGGCTACATCCAAATGAGTGAGTAAAGGACTGTGCCGCGTCCCGAGAACAAGCAATTGGGATTTGTCAAAACTTGAATGCCATTATTAAGGTACAACCCTCTCCCTTTTCATTTATGTTTTGTACTAACTTATTTTGCAGGTGCCTGATTAAGAGGAATCGAAGCACCCTCCAACTCGTAGACCTTGGGTTTTAAAGCATGCATTGTGCTTTTTTTCCCCTTAGACTAGATTTTATCCCAAACGGATTTTACCAGCGAGGTTTTTAATGAGGCAACACCCATATGCTACCTAAGGATAACTCATCATGTATTCAAGGCTTCCCTTCGATCAGCCTCACATACTGGGGGGGCATCACCCCGGAAGGTCGTATTTTCGAAGAACTCAAACTATGCCAAGGAGGACCCCGATAGGAGTGATGTACTGGACCAAATGGTCAAATGAACTATGTCCATATAGAATAATTGGGCCTCCGAAGGCAAAAAACATGTATGCAAACATCAAATAATTGAGGAAGCCTCTTTGCTTATAAAAACACTCGAAGAAATTCAATACTTTTGCGAAAAATGGCTCAAGGGCCAAAAATCCTCTTACACTCGAGGACAGTCAACGACAGTCAGCTCGTTGAACCGTCAAAAACTCAAATTTGTAAGACCTCGATCAGGCAACTTCGAGCTCGTAAGCCCTCAGTGAGGCAACCCCAAATCTGTAAGACCTTGGCAAGGCATGCCAAAACTTATAAGACCTTAAAAAGGCATAACCATGATATTAAGACCAAGGCTATATATCAAATTATAAGACCCCTAAAAAGGCATACCCTCGATATAGACACTGAGGTTATCTCACCCGGGGACTATCGACTATGATCATATCAAAAGGCTCCAGCCAAACTAACGTGACTCAGAGATGTTCGACTGCTGCCGTAAAACTAAAGGCCTCTAAATACTTCAAAAATACTTCGAAAAGAACCGGTTAATCAGGCTACTCTCGGCATAAGCAAAAAAGCTTCGATCATATCAGCTCCAAACAATGACAAGGCTTCGAGACAATCAGCCTTCAACAAAAGGCTTCGAGAAATCAGCCTTCATGAGAACCTTTCAAGGTACTCAATTATCATCGCATATCGATTCATAATCGAGGTTCTTATTTGAGCCGTCAACGAGTTGAACGAACACAAAACATGCCCAGGCATAATCAAAACCTCAAAGTCTTCAGCCAGAATGGGGAAAACTATAGACATATTAGAGGTCACATTGACCCTATCTAAAAGCGCCTAAGGGCCAATGCGTAAGAGCCTAAGGGCCGGCCTAAAAAAGTGCCTAAGGGTAAATGCGTAAGAGCCTAAGGGCCAGCCTAAAAAGCGCCTAAGGGCCAATGTGTAAGAGCCTAAGGGCCAGCCTGAAAAACCTAAGGGTCAATAAGCCTGAGTCATAACTTGATTCGAGGACTGAATCCCGAACGGTCAACTGTTATCACTTACTCATCAAGCAAAACCTAAGGGTTCCTACCTTAAAAGTTCGACATATCAGACCAATTATCAATGAGCATCAACACTCAAAACATAAACAAGACACAAACACAAGGAAATTTATATAGGGGAAAACAGAAGGGTTCCCTTTTTATTATAAATCACGGTACAAAGATACATTTACAAACGCTCCCTCAGGGAACCCTATACAAATAGCAAGAAAGAAAAACCTAGTCTACCCTCGGGGACTTAGCCTTTCTCCCTCGGGGACTATGTCACCATCGGCCCTATCGGGACTAGCTCCCTCACCGTCCCCCTACTTGTCGCCTTCATCATCGGAAATGAGGAACATGGCGTCAAACTCATCCGCCTTGGCCTGCTCTATTTCCTCCGAGAAATCGAAGCCCTTACCATGAATCTCCGTGAGAGTTTCCCTCCGGGATTTGCACCGGGCATAGTCATTGCTTCTCCTATATCGATCGGAAGCCCCCCTCAATTTCGTACGAGCTTCAGCGGCATCTTTCAGATAGATGTCCACCTTCTTATCGGCCTTTGATCGGACCCCCTTGGCTTCGGCTCAAGCGTCCACGATTTCGGCCTTCAGCTTCAAAAGATCTATTTTAAACTTAGAAATTTTGCTCGTCTGGACTGAGTCACCTTCTCGAGCGTTATGAAGCCGTATCTCGAGGGCAGAGGCCTTAGCCAAAGCGTTCCTTTTGGCCTCAACATGGACATCTATCTGCGCTTTCAAATCGTTGCATTCAGAATTGACCTGGTTGACTTCGCCTCGAAGGCACTCCAGCATCTCTGTCTTCTTCTGCAACTGATATACCGAAACATAAGTTTCCAAAAATGCGAGAATGAGCCTATATTCCCTCAAAACAAAAGTTACCTATTTCTTGAGGTTGCCTTCGTAATCTCGGCTTCGGTCTAACTCCGATCAAATATGTATCAACTCTCTTGTTTTCTTGTCACAAAGAAGCCTGAGAGATATCTCCCCATTCAAAGCTATACGCAACTTAGCCTCATAGCGAAGAAGCCCAGACTTGAGCTTATTGAAGGCCTACGGGAAAGAAATCCAGCTAAAAAGGAGAAAGTATGAAGCTGGAAAAGTTATAATAACTTCAAAACTCACCATGGAGCAAAGCTACTGAGCTTCCTCGAAGGTCGACTTCGCATCTACCGGCTCAGTCTCATCGGCCCCGATAGAGTCATCCGAGGCGATCTGATTGGACGGAGATACGTCGAAACTCGTTCCTCTCAGAGTACGTCCCGACATCCGAAAACCAGCTACCGAGTCAGCGAATGGAAAACCTTCACCTTTCCTCACTTGAGGAATCTCCCCCTCTAGACTAGGGGCCTCGAGTCCAGCAGGCTTAGCAATCTCAGGAGGTCTCCTGGTTCGAGCCATCAATACAGAGTCATCCTCTTTGGGTGCATTGACGTCAACAGAGTTACCGATAAAAATGAACTCGTCGTCAGCGGTAACGCCCTCCTCACACCTCCGGGCGGATCCTGCTTCATTGTGGGGATACTCATCCTCCGAGGCCCTTTTTCTTTTATTATCATTGTCTGCCTCAGAAATTGAAGGTCCTTCCTCCTCCTCGAAAGGAGAGGGCCTCACCTTAGAAAAGTCGTCAATGCCTAACACTAAGAAATTAGTGCAAAGAAAGGGAAAGTACTCCTCAAGAAAGGGGCTACATAGCACATACCATGGTTCTTAGCCTCCCATTTTCCCTTCGACAAATCTCGTCAATTACGCTCGTCATAAGTTGAGGAGGCTTCTAGTTTACGGGCCCAGCCCGCAAGGTCGAGGACCTCATTTGGCATCCACGGGATCGCTGCGAAAAAGGAAAGAAAATGCTCTTATGGAGTCTAGCTCCACCAAGAACAAAAATAATATATTATAAAGCATCACTTATGCTTGAAATTCCATTTCTCGGAAAACGACAGGAACTCCGCAAGAATGATATCAATAGTCCGGACAAATCGACTCATCCATCCTTGATCCATGTCCTCCTCATCACTGGAGATAAGGGCCTGGTGGATCGGCGTCGTAGTGTGATTAGACCTCGATAATGTAAAGGCTGATACAACCTGAGGAGATGGCTAAGAGTAAACTTGAGCTCGGCCTTTTCGGTAAGAAATCTCATCATCGGCACAATCCGCTAGAAGGACAGATGGATCTGAGCTAGAGTAACTCGATATTTTCGATAGAACTCGAGCACGAGATGGTCAAGAGGACCCAACGTAAATGGGTACGTGTACACATTCAGAAACCCCTCTACGTGGGCCATGATATCCTCTTCCCAGGAGGGCACCTGCAACCTCACCTTTTCTCCCCATCCGCAGTCTCTCCTCATAGCCTCGAGGTGTCTCTCTTCTACTGATTGAATGAAACTCGATTCATGCTCCTGATGACCCGGGATGTCAAGAGGTTTATCCATCGTGAAATCTCTCTTCGAGACGAAATAGTTCAAAGTTATCTCGCCAAACGTCGGCGGTGTACCACTAGCTGACCGGGAAGTAGAGGAAGGACTTTCCTCTTCCTGGCTAGCATATTTAGGCATGGTAGCCATAGCTCCTTCAACACAAGAAAGGGAAAATGAAAACTCTGGCAAAAGCTTTAATCTAAAATGGCACTAGAACCAGCGAAAAAAAGGAACTATACAAAAAAGGGTAGATACACAAGGTAGTAGAGCCTTCAAAACAGGGGAAACAAGTATATATAAGAAGAACGATGGCTATTCATTAACTTTAATAGCCAATCAGCTCTCACGATGCAATTATGACTTCTTGGGAAATGTACCGACAGGGCCATTTCGGTCAATTCACTGTCATGTCACAGGAATGATGTTGCTACCCCATGTCCGAGGCACCAGGGGGTCAAGTCAATTCCTTATCGACTCGACCTAGGGAAGATATGCAATCAAAACTAGAACGACCCGATATAGAGGGTATTCGTTGCTCTGAAACTATGCTCGAAGAAGTTAAAATTAAGTTCGAAGCTTGACTTCGGCATGAACGCGAAAAGGCAAAACTTTGAAGGCATCAAAATCCTTTGTATTCCAAAAATATATTTACAAAGGTGCGTTTACAACCCCCCCCCCCCATGGAGTCTATGTGCAAAAGAAGAAGAAGCAAAAAAGAAAAGCAAAGGTGGCTTAGTCTTCGTCTTAGCCACTCGCCGAGCCACTCGCCGAGCCCTCGTTCGAAGAAGTCGGAGTTGCTGACTCCTCTTCCAGGGACTTTGCTTCTTTGACCTCGGTGGTGAGATCAAAACCCTTGGCGTGCACTTCCTCGAAGGCCTTTCTCCGAGCCTCTAACCTAGCATGTGCAAGGGCACGATCCATCTTGAGCTCAGCCTCCTAAGATATTTCCCTGGGTCAAGCATTTGTTGCAGCAGCGTCTTTACGATACGAGACTAAGAGTGCATCGGCGTTAGACAGCCATGGATAACGCAGCAGCTGACTCAGCATGGAGCACCTGGAATTTGCGAGCCTCCTCCTTAGCACCTTGAATAAGACCTTGGGTGGAGGCCAGCTCCCCTCGAAGAGTATCCCTTTCCAAGACCGTGCTATCTTTGCAATGCTTCAACTCAAGTATCTCGGCATCTTTGGCTGCAATCTGTTCCCGAAGCTGCTCTGCTTGGGCATCCTTTCGCTCGATCTACAAATACCGAGCCAAGGTAGTAAACACCAAGTTATGAAAACAATAGGTAAGCTCATGAATACCAAACTACCTGCTCGATGAAGTTAGCCCGCTCTTGGAGCACCTCGCCGAGCTCGCTCGAAGGCTATTCAGTTCCCCCTCCCTTCGGGCGTATAGAGTTTTTAGTTCTTTCGACTCCGTGGAAAGCTTCTCAAACTTCTCCTCACTATGAGTCAACTCAGTGCTTAACTTGGAGAAGGCCTGGTCATACATCATTGTGACCTGCAACACAAAGGAAAGAAATTAGAAAAAACAAAGATCAAAACTCAACGCACAAAGGTTATGTCATAAATCACATGTTTTTGGCATTTTGCAGCCTCCTCGAGAATGACTGGAGCATCGAAATCAACACCCTTTTCAACACCAGCAAAAAAATCCCCAAGTGCATCATCCTCCCCTAGGGATACCCCCGCATTAGCAGCTTCCCTGCCCTGGGCATCTCGTATTTGCCATGGAGAAAACGATGGGCCCGATTGAAGATCGCCTACGACATCAACCTCTATCGAGGTTTCTTCTTGCCCTCGAGGGGCCTCAAAGCAGGATTCCCCGAATGCGCCGACCAAGTGTTCCTTAGCACAGGATGTATCTTGTTCAGTGGTCGACTCGGGGACTGTATCCGAACCCTCCTCGAGGGACTCCTCAAAGCAAGGTGGGACTGCACCAGCCGCCTCTAACTCGGCAGTTTTCTGCCCGAAAACTGTCGAAGCATTAGTGCCTCGTCTTGCCCTATGAACTAGTCGGTGGCCGTCATTATCTTCGGCACGAAGACTTTCAGCCACTGACATGGTTAGGACCGTTGCATCGGTCTTGGGCTTTCAAACCTTAGCTCTCTTCGGTGTCGGGGACTCCGCCGGCGTCCTTTTATTTCTCTTTTTTTTATCCTTGACGGGTTTTTGGGTCTCTTCCTCGCCAGAAGAAGGCGATCTCATTAAAACAGCTTCACCGAGGCCTGCACAAGCGTAAAATATCGGAAATACAACCAAAGAATCCATGCATAAGGAATTTAGAAATGACAATAGTGAAGGCATACCGTGATTTTTACCCTCTCATCGAGTTTTGGCCAAGTCACGCCAAACACGCTTGTCTTACGATGAGGCAGATTCTAAAAGTCTTACCCATCCAGGGATGTCCTCAACCGCACCAAGAAACCACACGTTGGCTACGCAACCAGAAAAGGACCAATTCAAGGAGAAGAAATAAAGTAGTAGGTTTGAAATAAGTAAAGAGGACATTCATATGATAAAGCATGCTCAGATTAATGACACTTACATCTCATATTCCATTCCTCAGGGAATGGCATCTTCTCGGCAGGGATGAGGTCCGAGGTCCTAACTCGAACGAAGCGGCTCTTCCACCCCCGGTCTTTATATTTGTTAATATTAGGAAATAATGCTTTGGTGGATCGATGTCGTAGCTTAAATAAGCCCCCTCGATAGAGACAAAGGCTATATAATCTGATCAGATGATCGAGGGTGAAAGACATCCCCTCGATCATGTTCAAGAAATGTCTAATTAAATAGACAATTCTCCAAAAAGAAGGGTAAATTTGATCGAGTGTCACTCGATATTCTCGGCAAAAATCGAAGATCACTGGATCTATCGATGAAGAAGAAGGATCTACAGGGCCTAAAGTAAAAGGATACGTATACACACCAAGGAAGCCAGGTTTATGCGTAGTTATATCCTCTTCAAAAGAGGGGATCTCTACGTGTACCGCCTCTCCCCAACGGCAATCTGTTTTCACCCTCTTTATGTTAATTATTAAGCTAACATACCGAGACATAGGCTTGCATCGGCCCAGTGTTGAAGAAGGTTTGTCAACTTTGAGATCGGAGGATGTATCGAAGGACCCGGAATACACTCCTTAATGCTGGGAGGCACTACCCATTTGCTCCTAGACGAGCATGATAAAGAAGGGGCTTCCCCTTTTTGGGGTACCGTTTTGGAAGTTTTGTCCATGGTATTAACGAAGTTTCAAGGCAGAATGGCGAAGAAGTGAACGTAGAAGAAGGGTAAACTCAGGGAACTGTTAACTAAATTCTTTCTGAAAATTTGAAGATGTTGCAAAAGTTTGAAAGATAGGGAATTAGAGTATTTATAAGTAAATTGGAGGAGGTGAAAAGGCGACCAATGGTGGTTCGTGGGCTTTTCGAGAGCCGTGTTGACAAGACCCATGCACAACTTTTCTGTCGCAACATTTAACGACCTTACGTGGCTGACGTCACAATAAGGATATCGAGGAGGCAAGAACTCAAGGTCGTTTCTTATCATTTCATTCCAAAAAACACAGGGACTATCTGTATATGGCCAAAATCGGAAGAGTTTAACTTTAGAGTTATTGTAGCACTTCATACCCGACCTTGAGGAGCTCGGGGTAGAGTTTGAAGTGTGACCCTGAGATGCATCTCTCCAAGAAGTATATCGAAGGTCAATCTCGGAGCAGTTCAAATCGGTGATCGTCATGGAAAGGCGGGAAGACTCCCAAGAATGCGTGGCTAAGAGTTGACCAGATCTGCAATAATAGTACAAATGTGTACTAAGCCATTAAATAGCTATACCATTAGTCTTTTCCCGTCATTAATAGACATGTAATATATTGGGATTCCTCCTCATATATAAAGGGGACCCTTGTCATCTTGTAAGGGGATTCAGATTTATCACACAACACATTGAATAAAATACAACATTCTCTACTCTCTTTACTAATACTATTGTTCTTTACATTTATCGCTTATTCTTTCATTGTTCATTTATTATTCATTGTTTTTCTTCATTTATTGCTCATCATTAACCATAAAAGGCCATCTTAAGGGCCCTCGTTATCATTGATCCTCCATCGAATGCTCATCGCTATTAGCCCGTCTAGACCTCGAGGCCCTGCTCCAGCCAGCTCGAGGCCCCGCATTATAACCCTATTGGTTTGTATTTCTTATTTTCTTTACTCATACTTAGCATCTATTGCCTAACAACTAACGTCAAGATAAACCGCGTATTTTTAGAACCACAAAATCAAATATAATTGTAGTTAACATTTTCAAGTAAACAAGATAGGAGAAACAAACTTAAATTTCACCCACTCCTTCGAAAAATAAAACAACAAGGTTGTAGAAATTGACTTGGACCTACTAGAAGGACAGAGGAAAATGACCTTGATTCAGATGGCAGCACATAAGCAAAAAATCAAGAAGTATTACGACAAAAAGGTGAACCTTAGACATTTAAAAATGGGGGCCTATGTGCTAGCGAAATATATTCTCAGCATCTCAAGAACTGAACTTGGAAAAGCTCGGACCCAATTGGGAAGGACCTTGTAGGATCATCAAGATAACACGCAAATGGTCGTACAAGCTCGAGGAAATGGTTGGTAGGATCGTGAAGGCTAATAGGAATGTGGCGCACCTCAAACGGTTCTACTTTTGAGGATCATAATAGTTCTACTTTCTTCCCTATGCATGCATTAAAAATTTGTTTTATTTTATTTTTACTAGTATTTTTAGATGATAGGCATTAAGCTAGCTCAAACTAAGTGATGACTATACTAACTCTTTGAAAAATTTTAGAACCACTAAAGTTCCTAGCTAAGGCAAAACATCTGACTTAAAGGGCACTGACACCGTCTTCATCTAAAATATTTATTCCGTCCCTTTATTTTCTTTGTAGGAAAAGGACCGTTGGCAGAGCAAGCCATGACAAGATTGAATTCTAGGCAAGGTGTTGAGAGAATACGATACCAGTGCCCGAGTCTTCATTCTTCAAACTCGAACACTGAGGGGACTACATCATATGGAACTGCATAAACGCAGAAGTCCCTTGAAGATAAGCATACAAATTGGGAGATCGTAAGATTTTAAAATCTCACAATATCTTTAGATAAAGCTGTGAGCACGTGATTTTTGCCCTATGGGAAATACTCCTACAAATTTAAGAAATAGATTTTTTCCCAATTGTTTGCAATTTTATAGAATTTTTGTAGGATTTTTTGTTAATTGTTTGCATATCTGTGCATGTTTACTTTTATTTAAATCATGAAAATACCAAAAATACCTTGCATTGAATTGATATTTTTTTTTCATATTTTAGGATTAATTAGTAAATTAGTTGCTTTATTAAAAATGAAAATCACAAAAAATTGGCTCATTTTTACATTTTCGTTTTTAATTCTTAGAATAGTGATTTTTCTCTTTTAATTTAATATCAAGTAATTGTTATCAATATTATAATTAGATAATTAGTTTAATTTTATAATTTAGATTAATTTAGGATTTTTAATTAAAGAAAAAGAAAAAAAACAAAAGAAAAAGGAATTGAAAAAGAGGGCTTAAATTATTATTGAAATTGGGCCAGTTTGCACCCAGAATTTTCCCCAACCCAAGCCAAAATGATTAATTTACCCGGTCCAGCCCGCCCCCACTAAAACCAAACGACCTCGTTTTTTGCTTTGTTTCATCACAACTGTTGATCTCGTGTGATCCAACGGCTGTGAACTCAGTGTTGTTTACGTATAAGATTGTCCGAAACCCTTCACCCCCCCATTCGAACCCCATTTCATTCTCGTCTCCTTCAACCAAACCCTAAAAGACAGCCGCCCTAAAATCCTCCACCGCTAGCCACCACCGAAAATCGCCTCACTGCGGTTCCAGAGCTCCAAACACCCCCAAATTAACACTCCATAATCTCCTTTCCCTCCCATTTCCGAATCCACAAACGTCTTCTCCAAAAACACCACCCAAATTCACAAATTTCAAATCTAAAATTCAACCCCAAAACCCTAGTTCACCCAAATCACCCCAATACTTCACCAGGCCATCTCTTCACTCTCCTAACCCCTAGTATCCCACTGGTTTGCCCAAAAGGCCTCTTAAAATTGAGTAATTTCAGATCGAAAATCTGAAAGAAAGAAAAACCTAAAAAAGTCTACACTGAGTTGATTCCGGAAGTTTTAATGGCTCAAACCTACATGAGTCAATTGCTTTTGACAAGAGCAATTGATTCATGTGGGTTTGATTTGTTTTCAAACTTGCCCGAATGCATTCAAGCTCCGTCAAGGTCCTCCGAGTCTAGTTTATTTCTTACATTAGCATAGGTAATTTCTTGCATTATTTCTATTTCTTTTCTTTGCCGTTTTCTTTTCTTTGTCGTTTTCTTTTCTTTGATTTTCTTCATGTTTGTTGTTCTGTTTTTAGCCGCATGATTTAGGTTTCTTATTCTGTTCAAAATTATTTGTTTACTCCTGTGTTTAGTGATTTAGACTAATCAGTAGTTTTTAGGGTTAATTTATGCATTTTCATCATAATCATTAGTTGGTGAGTTTTTCGGCTAGGGTTTGTTTAAAATTGGTTTAGCTTGTGTCCAGTTAATTTGGTTTAAAATCAGTATGCTAGTTTCCTTTTGGTGTTTTGATTCCCTGATATAATGATGTTGGTTTGGTTCAATGGGTTTGATTCTTAGAAAATGGTTCATCATTGATTAATTTTGGACTCGTGTTAGTGTTAGGTTTAAATATTTCTATTTTTTATATCATTTCTGATTTCAGTTCATGATAAAAGAATTTAGGTTTAGTTAAAGTTTAATTGAATTAGGGTTTGTTCCTTTGATCTTTATTTTCTTTTAATTCTGGTTTTGTGGTATTAGTCCTAGTTTGTTAATTAACAGGAACTCCTAGGGTCTTAATTGAATAAATGAAAACTTAGGGGTCAATTTGGAAAATAGAAATAAGGACTTTCAGATAAGTTTAGTATTGGAAGCTTCTAGAATTTGGGGCAGCTGGCCCTATTTGGCCAACACAAAATGCTGAAACCAATTAGAGGTTGAAAGTTATCCCATTTCTGTTACTGCAGCACATGACACTCTTAAGGGCTATATATAGACCCTTTCCTTCACACAAAAAAGGGGAGAGAATTCAGACCTTAGAAAATACACAAAAAGTTTCTGCATTACTTGCTGGTTTTTTCTGATTTTTTTCTTTTAGAACTTAAAGAGCTTTCATGGAAATTTTGGTTTTCTGGGTTTAAAGAGGGTTCAAAGAAGTTGAATCTTGCTATTGATTTGTTGCTTTGCTCATATTTCTGCTCTTGCTGAAGTCCTCACCCTATTTTTGCTTTGTTTCCGGGCACTCCTATGAACTTGTTGAATGGCAAACAAAGCTGTAAAGAATGCTTGTTGCTTGAGTTTGTGATATGAAATCCCAATATTTAAGGTGTTAGAGTTGTGGCTTCATATGTATGCCATTCATAATTTGTTTAGTTTAAAATCTTGGTTTTTTCCCCTGTAATTAAAAATGTTTTCACATGAATAGTCAGTTTAATTTAGTCCATTTCATATTTTCGACAATTTTGAAGCAGTAGGCAGTCATAGTAGTTTATATGGTCACTATTGAGATTTGTTCAATTTTGAGAGCATTTTGTAATTGTTTGATAGTTCATCATTAAGTGTTAGCCATGTTGGTAAGCTTTGATCAGTTCTGGTTGGTTTTGGTTTTTGAAAGTCACAGTTAGTTGGAGTTTATTCCCTTGAACAACATGTTTTGATTTAGGGCATTTGTGTTTAACTAATCGAGCTAATATCCATGTTTTGAATGTCATGTCGATAGTGTAGTTGATCCAACATATTAATTTTCAGATTTTAGTATCATTTTTGTGATTTGTATGTTCAGAGCAGCTTGAATATCAAAGAAAAGCCTTGGCATGTTTCAAGTTTTTTTTAGTTTGAATCTGGGCTGGATTCTTGGCCTCATAAGTCGACCCGTTTATCATGAGGCTTGGACGTGACCAAATTTGGTTTTTCTTTTGCTTTGGGCTCAATTTGGAGCCTAATAGTCTTCAGCCTTAGGTTGTTTTCCTTTTTAAAGTTTTATGTTAGTTTAATAAGAAAAGAATTTTCAATGTGGAATTGTTGTGGAATTGCTGGGCTGGGCATCAGCCCAAATAAATAGCCTTGATCATATTAGGCCTGATGAGGTTTTCGAATGTCCATGCTTTTTGGGCTCAGCTTCGAGCCCAGGCAGCTGATGTTCTTAATCAAATGTTAATTTGGGCCTGCCGCTGGTCCAGTTTCCTCCAAATAATTAAAGTCCCAACACATTTACCCCAAACTTTCTTACAACTAATAGTTATATATTAAGTTCAAATCATTTGTAAGTAAGAGTATCCTTAGGCCCAATTAAGTGTAATTCTTTTAAATGGATTGAGGTGTGTCATCTTAATTGAATCTCCTATGACCCTATTATTAGTATTATAACTTAGATATTAAAAATGAATGCTCATAGTTTGCTTTACGCACGTTTAATAAATTGTCGTGATTGTGGACATGTTCGCGTGACATAATTACGATTCTAAAAACAAAATCAGAGTATGCGTTCGTGCAACTTCGATCAAACTTTCTTAATAATAACAAAGCATTTTTAATTGTGGACACGTTCGCGTGACATATTTTTTGACGCGCCAAACAAATGGGTACACGTGCACGTGATCCGTTTCAAGATAATTTCTTAATTAAAAGAGGTGAATGGATATAGGTGCTAATATAAGTAATTAGACAATTTGATTAAGCCAAGTATGATCAAAGTGACCGTACTAAACCACGGAACCCGGGACTACCTAACCCCTTCTCCCGGGTTAACAGAATTCCTTACCCGAATTTCTGTGTTCGCAGACCATAAATAAGAGTTAACTTTCCTCGATTCAGGATTTTAAACCGTTGACTTGGGACACATAAATTATCCCAAGTAGCGACTGTGAATTTAATATAAATAATCCCATTTCGATTGTCGACTCTGCTGGGGAAAAGAACTCAGAATCTCTGGTTCAGGGTTCAAGACTTCGAGTTTTTTAATATGATTTTATTTGGCTTTATTTATTGTTAATATTACTGTATTTTGGTGAACCTAATGTGCTAATTGTTATATACTATTTCGATATTGTTTGAATTGTATTAAAATGCCTTCTTACGCCACTCATCTGAGTCTTCTAAAAAATGGTGCACACGTTTCTGTTAGAAGTTATACCAAATAAGAACGGGGCTGGGCCAGCAACAAGGCCGGGTAGACTTTTGTGCTCCCGGTACGTTGCCCCTTCTTCGGCTCGAGTTTTCCGCTCGGGTAAGCCAGCTCAAGAACACAACCGGAGGCTTAAACTTATAATAACATAACCTCATGCCGGATCCCTAGTAGGAACGTTTATTTGCATTACGTGCATTTGACTTTGAGGACTCAACACAGGGGTTGGGTCCGTCTAGGACAGGTGTACCCAAAATAACAGACCATCCTGATGCATCCTACGTGCTATGTGAACATTTATTTATTTCGGCTTGCATGTTGACCGGCTAGGAAAAGTAAATCAAGAGAAAAACCAAGAGTGAGGTAGGAAAAGAATAAAGCCCGGTTCTGAAAACCCCTGGTATTTGGAACTGTCCTGAAACTCTGCCGAAATTTTTCAAAACAAAAAGAGAAGAAAAAGGGAGTCAAGGAAAAAGAGTCATTTCAAAATGAGTCAATAACATGTTTTTTCCAATTATGTTAAAACTGGCCGAACTACGCAGGTCTGATTCTCACCGGATGTGGGATATGTAGGCAACCTATATAAGGTTCGGCTTTATTTTTCAAAAAAAAAGAGTGTAAAATAGTCAAATAAATATAGTTTAGGGTTTTGGTCAAGAGAATAAGCCGATCCAGCTTCGGTTATGTCTTTAGCCGTTCTTGTCGGGATAGCCTTAGAGTATCTTTCAGTTGTCGAAGGGCTATTTTTGTAAAGAACGGATAAGTCTGTCGGTAAAGTGTCATTTTTCCATAAAGTACTTTTCCTTGGTCTCAAAATTTATTTGGAATTGTGAAGGGGCCACGTTTGCAAAAACAACCACATTTGCTAAAGTAACATAAGGGGGTCATTTTCTGTTGATTTTTCTTTTAGAATTTGAAAAAAAACCTATTTTACAAAAGAGTCCACCAGAGTCAACCCTAACCTTAACCCTCCACAGGTACAAATGAATACTGTCCAGAACCCGTCACAACTGGTCATAGAACAGGCTCAGCTGCAGCTGCGTATGTGGTGGAATGATCTAGATGAAGATAGTCGGGATTGGGTAAAAGAGCAGTTGGGTGCCCTTATAGACATTATGGAAGGTCCGGGGCTCAATTCTTTGAAGGTTGTAATGTTCTTCTACAAATGTGGTTGATCGAGCATCTCCGCCATTACCCCAAATTCATGAGCTACGGTTCAAGCACATATAACTTTATCAAGAGTTACGAGGAAAGGATGAAAGACTACAATGCTCCAAAAGGGTTTGAAGCCTGGGTTTCCCACTTGGAAGCTTTGAAAGCAAGTCAGGTCGAGTGGACTATAGGATGGCTCCCTGTGACGGAAGTCATACACATGATGGCTACAAAAGGTTACCTAATGTTGATGGGTTTGAGGAGTGTCCATCCATATGCACCGCAGAGGGTCTTAAGGCAGTTAGGAAGATATCAGGTGGTGCCCGAAGATGAAGATCTAACCACCCAGGTAATTGAGCTACATCCAAAAGCTACATTGCCCGAGGCTTTAGTTTAGCAAGATTGGAATGGTTGCCGGTATCTGAAAAATGGCACCTAGGTACTAGATGTTGCAAAGGGGGATGTAGATCCAGATTATGCTGTGTGGTTTGAGAGAAGGTCTTGTGCAAACAACGAGCCAGAGCCCGAGCCCGAGCCCGAGAGGCCTTCCAAGAGACCTCATGTTCAAGCTTTTGATGATAAAGTCCAAGAAAGGTTGGCTTGGGGAGAAAAGGAGAAAAATTATCAAGCCGCCATTCACACTTTGGAAGAGAAATTGAGAAACATTGAATTCAATAATGATCTCCAGGCACAAGAAGCAGAAGGTGAAACGAGGAGGTTGGCCCAAGGAAATGAAGCCATCCGAGCTCAAATCCGAAAGATGAAAATAGAAGCTGAGAACCCTGTCAGAAGTGAAAAAGATGAGAAACTTATAGACAAACTCAGGCTGAGAGTATGTGATTATGGATTTGACTTGGAAAAGACTGAAGCTGAACTAGCAAAGGACTGAGCAAAGTTAGCTAAGAATGTAGAGGGACGAGCAAGTTTCGTTCGACAGCTGAAGGAAAAGTACAACAAAGGAATCGTGGGTCTGAAGAAAAAGATCAATGGTCTTGAGAACGAAATGACCAAGCAGGCAAGAGACTTCAAAGCAGAAAGAGAACACTACTATGCCCTGATGTCGCATCTAGAAAAAGACCTGAAAAAACTATAAGAGCAAAATCATACGGCCGAACAAGTTTTGGAGGCCAGATCTCAGCAGATTGGAAGGTTACTACAAGAAAAGGGTATCATCAGGGAGAGGGTTAGGAGGATTTCGGACTACGTTGTGATGAAGTGCAAAGAATGCGAGGACATGACCAGGTCCATGTTCTTCGCTTCAGTTATGATTTTTGTCCAGTAAATCATGGACGACCTATTTCGCCTCCAAGGAGATATGGCGTATAGGCCCGCAGCAAGACCAACCGGAGCAGCAGTGGAAGCACTTATGTATTCCTGATTTTATTTTTCGAGTCTATATTGCAGTTTCTTTTAGAGTCTGTTAGTTCATTTTGAGTATTGTTTTAGTTTTTGAAAATGCTTAAGTCTGTAGGGTGGAGTCGTTGTAATAGAAAAAAACTGGAATGTGTTTATTTTATAAAAATTTGAATAAAACCAAAAAATGTGTCTTTCTTTTATTTTGCACTTATCCCCTGAACTACATAATGATCTGATTCATGCGACGTCATGATACGTAGGCAATCCCCATAGGATTCGATCATAATCAAAATGAAAAAAAAAAGAGAAAATAAAAATAAAAGAATTGAGTGGAAAGAAATAATGGCAAAACGAAAGAGCAAAAACAAGTGCGAAATAAAGGGAAGCGACAAAAAAAACAAGTGGGAAAGGCCAATAGTGATTAAAGAAGGGTTGGAGTGAAAAGAAAAGAAAAGAGAGAAGAGAAAAGTGCCAGGTGAAAAGAGTTAGTTAAAAGCCGGGATGAAACATGCAGTCGTTCAAATACATAGTAGAAGCTTTTAATTGTTCAGGTTCATTGCATCCCAAACATGTGGTTGCCTATCTGTTAAAATCTTAAACCCAAACAAGTTTGTAGTTGTCATTGAGAACAGGACGGTGGTTAGTTTGTTTGGCATTCTGGCAACTCACCCGTACAACACCAGGTCTAAAAGCAAGTTGATCATGGTTGGCCAAGAACTAGACGCAAGTATTATTGATCCACAGAGAGAGGCTGAGGAGTCTGAGCCTGGTCTGAAAGAGGAGTTACATAAGTTGAAGCACCAAATGGCTGAAATGTACCAGGCATGGATGAAAGGGCATCCCCCACCGTCATACCCCGCCAACCCTGATTTCATCCCAACACTGGCTCAATCTCAAGAACCTCCCACTGTTGATTCATCCCCACAACACGCACCAAGCTTCACCCCTTACCACCACTATCATGGAACCACTTCCCAAATTGTATACTTGAATCTCATCCGATACTTAAAGTCAAATAATGACTTCAATAGTTTACTCGGGTTCACTATCATGCTCGAATGAATAAAAATTCATTTTTTTCTCGAATTATTTTTAGTTTTTGCTTCGAATATATACTTCTAGCACTTTGTTTTGGGACAAACATCTACTAGGACCAAATTTTCCCTTTTTCTTGCATCTAAGTAAAGATGAGACGTTATCTTTGCCCATACGAAATATACATAAAAAGGACTACGTTTATGCACAAAACGCTAAGTTATGTGATGGTAGGCTACAAACTCATGTTTTATCTATATTTTGCACTCTAATTACTGCACTTTATTTGTGTTTGATCTTAAATGATGATGATTTGTACTTACTAGAATTTTGGAGCTAAAAATAGATGATTTGGAGCTTTGAAGTCTGAGTAAAATCCCAAGAAAGTGAACTGGAATCGTATATAAGGGTCGAGGACCAAGTCTAGATGTTAAAATTTGACAAAAACTCCTACACTGAGAAAAATACACCCATGCCACTTGGCGTGCCGCACTAGTAAATTTCTTGCAAAGTGAAAAATTAGCCTTATGGACATTTCCACTAATGCGGCACATGGTGCGCCGCATAAGGCAATGCGCTAGTACAAAATAGTGCTCAACTTTTTCCACTTCGGCTCAAAGAGGGTAGTTTGGTCCGGGCCCCTTCCTACTTGATATAAATAGACTGAAAATATATTTTTGAAGGAACCTTTGACCTACGGAGGATTGAGAGAGCATTGTAGGCTTCAAGACACAAGATTTCATCATCCTTCCACAAATTCAATACACGAGTTTGGATTGTAACATTGGATTAATATTTTCTTATTCTTTAACTTATTTGTGATGACTTCCTACATGATTATAAAGTAGTTTGCCTTAGGGTTTGATATGATTTTGTCACTTTATTGTTATATAGGGATTTGATGATTGTTTGATTGCTTGAATTTATTGGAGGATATTTAACTCTAGTTGTGATTTTATTTATTATCGTATTTAATAGGAAGAAGAGCATAATATTGAATAGTATTGTAACGCATGCCTTAATTTGTTTTAGTGGTTCTTTAAAGTAATCAAAAGAGCTTTGTGATCTATTATTTGAATTAAGATTGAGAAATATACGTGAGAAGTTTCTCTTAGATCTTTCCAACCAATATATTCTTCTCTTAGATCATTCCTACCAATGGCCTCTTCTTTGCTGGAATGAATGCCGAACTACCCATACTCTCGGCCTTTCTTTTCAAGGCATCCACAACTACATTCGCCTTTTTGGAATGACAAAGAATGGTGATATCATAGTCCTTTAGTAACTTAAGTCACTTGCACTGGCTCATACTATGTTCCTTCTGCTTAAACAGATGATGTAAGCTTCAATGATTGGTGTAAACCTCACACAACACTCCATAAAGATAATGCCTCCAGATCTTGAGAGCGTGAACTATCGCAACCAACTCCAAATCGTGCACAAGGAAATTCTTCTCGTGATGCTTCAACTGACAAGAAGCACATGCAATAACTCGCAGCTCCTACATCAATACACAAATTAACCCAACACGTGATGTGTCACAATACACAGTGTACATCCCTGAACCAAAAGGCAAAACCAACACTGGTGTTGTAGTCAATGTGGTCTTGAGCTTCTTAAAGCTAGCCTCGCAATCATCACACCACCTGAACTGAACACCCTTCTGGGTCAATCTAGTCAAAGGAGCTGCAATAGATAAGAAGCCCTCCATAATCCGACAATTATAACCTGCTAGCCCCAAGAAACTCCTAATCGGCCATTGTGGTAGGACAAGGCCAACTCTAAACTGATACAACATGCCCCGAGAAAGCCACATAATCTAGCCAGAACTTGCACTTGGAGAACTTAACATATAACTTTTGTTCCCTTAGACTCCGAAGTCTTATCCTCAAATGTTGCCCATAGTCCTCCATGCTACACGAATATATCAATATGTTATCAATGAAGACAATGACCAATGAGTCAAGATATGGCCTAAACATCCGATTCATCAAATCCATAAATGTTGTTGGAGCATAGTCAAGCCGAAGGACATCACTAGAAAATCATAATGCCATATCTAGTCCGAAAAGCTTTCTTCGGAACATCTGAAGAACAAATACTCAGTTGATGATACCCAGATCTCAAGTCGATCATCGAGAACACCCTAGAATCTTGAAACTGATTAAATAAATCATCAATGTATGGCAACATATACTTATTCTTGATGGTTACTTTATTTAGCTAGAGGTAATCAATGCATGTCCACATACTCTCATACTTCTTCTTCACAAATAACATTGGTTCACCCCCACTCGACACATGTATGGCCCGATCCAGAATAACATGTACACTGCCGAGGGACGTGCGGCAGTATCCATAGATGCATCTATTTTACTATCGATGAGTTCAGCCCGCTCCATAAGAAATGAGGATAATTTATAAGAATTTGACTTAAACGTTATTACAAGGCTAATACACAATGTACTACAATTTTCATTAACGGTCAAGTAATTCGCTCTAAATTCAAGCAAGTGAAATTCAGTCTCTTAATTTTCCTTTATCAAGTTCCAATATGATTTAGATAATCTAATTAACAAGTAGGGCACAAACATTGCAAGCATTTAATGATTTGGGTCCTAAACTAAGCATAATTAGTAGCTACGCACAGACTCTCATCATCTCGAGTGTACGTAGCCCTACAATTAGAAGCAAATATAAATTTAAATCACTTATGGGGGTAAATTCTCTCTTACAAGGTTAGACAAGAGACTTACCTCGTCTCAAAGCTCACTTTCCAGTCACAAATCCACTCTAAAGACCCCACTTGTTGCCGTTACAACTAGTCAAATGTTACATAAAATAATCAATATATGCTCAAGAGTTAATAACTTAGCTATTAGAGTAATTACCCAACCCAAATTGGAAGATTCCTAAAATTCACCCTGGGGCCCACGTGCCCGGATTCCGAAAATTCTCGAAGATAAATGTTACCCATACCCTCACAAACTCAAATATATAATTTTCATCCTATTCCATAATCATTTTCGTGGTTAAATCCCATTTTTATCAAAACCTAAGTTTTTCACCTAAACCCATAATTTTCACAATTTTTCATGTTAAAATATACACATAATCTATGTATTAAACTTATATTGGATATGAATTACTTACCTTCAATAGTTAGGTTAGAATCCCCTCTTTAAAGCTCCAAATCGTCCATGAGTGTAATAAATGAACTCAAAATGTCCTAAGTCCCTTTTTTTAATAAAGTCTCTGCCCAGCGATCCTTCTTTGCAATCATGGAAGGAGCCTCGCGATCGCGAAGGCAAAGCTCACCCAGGCTCAGGAAACCTTCATTGCAAATGCAAGGGTAGTCTCGCGACCGTAAAGGCTTGGCCCGCCTGAGCATCGCGAACGCGGCTACACCTTCGCGAATGTGAAGGGTACTGGGTACTAACCTCTCCCAGGTCCCTTTCTTCTATGCGAATGTGAGAGGACATTCGCGAATGCGTGGCCTAGGATCTCAAAGCTTATCGCGAACGAGAAGAACAAATTGCCCACCGCCCAAATCCTTCAACACAAATGCGAGGGTCCTTTCACGTTCGCAAAGAAGGAAACAAGAACTGAAAAATCTGGTTTCTCCAACTTAGCTCCTGGTGGTTCGAAACACACCCGATCCACATGGGACCCCATCCAAATTCACCACCAAGTCTATAAACATAATACGTCCCTGCTCAGACCCTCAAAATGCCTAAAACAACAACGAAACTAAGTCATACCCCAAAACTAAATTGAATTAAATTATGAACTTCAAATTTCCAATTCGCTTTGAACGCGCCGAATCATACTTAAACTACTCGGGATTACACCAAATTTTGTGTGCAAGTCTTATATCACCATACAAAACTATTCCAATGATCGGAATCCCAAACGTACCTCGATAACACCAAATCCTACTTAAAACCAAATTTAAAGAACTCTAAAACATTCAATGTGCCAACTTTCACTATTAAGCGCCGAAATGCTCTCGGGTCATCCAAAACTCGATCCGAATATGCCCAAGTCCAAAATCATCATAACCTATTAGAACCATAAAATCCTAATACCAAGGTCGTTTACTCAAAATATTGACTCAAGTCAAACTTTGTAAAGCCCCAGAAAATTTTGTTTAGTAATTTAAGACTTCGTAGTGCCAAGGTAAGCTAAATATTTTATCTTGCGTACAAATGAGGATTAAGGATATTATAGATATCAATTGGATATATTAATAAGTGTATAAGTCATATTAGAAGTGAATTGAGGTCTAAGGAGAGGCCTAAGTCTAAGCCAAGTTATAAAATTTCACAATAGACGAAAGTTGCAAATGAGTGCACACAAGACCTCACATTGGACAATTATATCTCTAGTTATATAAGGATTTGTGTGATGCACAGCTATAAAATAAAAGGCCTTTGAGTCTAGTTTCCAACGCTTCAAACCGTTCGTCATTCGGACATTCCTACATAAAGTTATGACCAAATTACCAAAGCAGCGCAGAAATTTGAACTACCGCGGCGCCCCATGCGGCGCTCGGTGCGCCGCGCTAGTAGTAATTCCAGTATGGTCTAAAATTTCATTTCCAGACATATTTTGCACAGATGCCCCGTGCCCCGCGGCGCCCCACGCGGTGCGGCAGTACAAAAAAATGGGTTTTTAAGACCCGAACCCCATTTCATTTAACTCGATTGAGGTTTAATTTTGGGGAAATTTCTTGTATTCTAGAGTGAAGGGAGAGCGATTATAGAGAGAGGAAAGGGAAAAACTAAAGATTTCACTACTCTTCCTTGAATCACACCTTGAAATCGCATCAAAGGGTTGCTAAGGCTTCAAAGAGGTAAGAATTTCTTTTCCCCAATTCTTCAACTTTGAAATCTAACTAGAAATGGGTAATTAGTAAGATGATTCTTGGATGTGAGAGTATTCATTATTCATGCATCTACAAATTAGGTTTGTGGGAAGATTGTTGAATATAAACAAGTAAAGATTGGGTTGAAAAATGAAGGGAATCTTGTAAAAGAGATTTGAAATCAAGATGCACAACTAGTAATTGATAAAATTCTCAAATGAGCTAGAATTATGAATATCTTCCTAATTTGTGTTCAAATTTTGTTATGTCTCAAAATAGATTGAAGTTGCTAGAATTTCCGGAATATCATAGTAATTAAAGGAAAGATCAAGAAAGGTATGTATGGATAACTTTGACCTTTGTAAAGTCACTTTGTTTGGTGTACGAATATTTGGTATGTGATATCTACGTGGATTATTTGTGGAATTCTTGTGATTGGTATGATTTGATTGTTTGTGGTTAAGTCTCCCGATATAATGGTGTACGTAATTAGCAATAAGCCAAATGTGTGATTGTGAATGTGTTATGTGGTAATAGTTGAGAAACAAATGATGGAAGGAAATCGTAAATGATGCAGTTGGAACAACTGTGGTAATAACATATATGGCTTGTATTGGCAATTATCGCGGTGACATAAAATGCATATGAGTTGTTGAATATGATGGAAATAGTATTGATGGCTATAGAAATTCTTTGAGAATTGTTGTTGTTGTTCTTTGTGAATTGTTGTTGTTGTTCTTATGTTGTTTGTGAATTGTGATTGTTCGGTGGGATCGGGTTGCGCGCCGCAACACGAAGTAATAAGGTGTGGGTTGTGGTGATAAGGTGGCCGAGGTAATAAGGGTGGAAAAGTGATCGAAATCACTATTGAAATGAAAATATGAGAAAGTTGTGAAATCATTGATGTGTAAATGTTGAAGGGGAAATGGAGAGATTGTAACTTGTTTGGCTTGATGGTTTTCTTTCATGTGTATTTGATTGTTGGTTCCATTACTACTTGTTACTTGTGTATGGTTTGAGTTTACTTACGGAAAGTTTTTTCATACATACCAGTACAATTCAAATGTGCTGACGTCCCTTTTTGTCGGGGGCGCTACATTCGTATTATGATTATAGGTGGATCCATAGCAGGTACTCCAGTCCACCGACCGTAGCTCCCCTTAACCTTCCGCCAGAAGCATTGGTGAGCCCTTTTCCTCCCGGGGCCTTGCATGGCTCATGCCGCTTTTTATTTCGGAGTCTTGTTTTGGTTTTTGGTGTAAGTTATAGCCGGAGCCTTGTTACCGGCAAGTATTGTATCACTCTTTTGTATCCCTAGAGGCTCCGTAGATAGGAAATGTGGGTTATGTACTTATGTATTTTGGGCAGTATAACTTGTAAACCATGCTAAGTAACTATGTATGCTATGTAAATCTCGTAAGAATGTGTTTAAATTTATAAATGGCTATTTCACTTGGTTAATGGGAAATGGAAACACGGGGTAACACGTGGAATAGGAAAGGCACCCAGGTCCGCTTGGCTGGGGTTGCCCGGTCGAGCGCCGGTCGCGCCCCTCGGTTTTGGGGCGTGACAAACTTGGTATAAGAGCCTAAGGTTTTAAAGTGTCCTAGGATGTCTCAGAGTCGTGTCTAGTAGAGTCCTTCTTATCGGTGTGTTGTCGACCACATCTATAATGAGGAGGCTACATGGAAATTTAGGAATTTCACACTTCTTTGATAATCTAGATCGTGCGATAGAGCTTGACTATGAGATTGTCTTCTAATACGTGCTTTACGTTTCAAGGTAAGTTTAAATGATCTTTCGTCTATTCGAAGTAATATTGTCATATGACATGACAAATGGGCAAAGGCCTGAATATTAAGGAGATGGCACATGTATCGTGATGAACGAATGGTACGAATATATGAGATATGTACATAGTACCAGAAGCATACTTTATTCAAGAAAAGTGTTAAAAATGATTACCACCTCCAAAGCGACATTGACTTGATAAATGAGACACGAGAATATACGGCACATGTGGATAGTGTGGGAAGTATGTATATGATCCTAAGGTGTAAAAGAAAATTTGTTAGATAAGCATGTGATATATGTAAGGCATGACTAAGAGAGTAATGAAAAACATGTAGGTCTCTCATGGGAGACAAGATGTTATGAAATGAGAGACAATTAAACACATAATGAGAAGACCCTTATGCTATGAATGTTATAAGAATCCCATAAGTGTATGAAGTTGTGTTACACTCCTAAAGGATATTGGCATGAGGAATTGGAATCCCAAGTCCGTGTGGCTGAATAAGAGTAGAGAACTTATGAGGTTAATACAATGCTGACTTCAATCTCCCTAATAGTCAAACATATATGTGAGGGATAGAGATATGAAACATATGTCCATGAAGTTGCTAAATTCAAGACTTGTGTCAAAATCCGGGGCATTCGCCCTAAGTGGGGGAGGAAGGGCCATAGTAAGGCCACTTAAATACAATGAAACAAGAGTAAGACCATGTAGCTATGATGTTTGAATATTTTGTTGAAGACATGCGTAGTCTAGAAACGTGATAATGGATAACGTGATTATCTGAAAGGATATGGTAATGATAGACCACTAGTACCCAAAAAAATGGAAGGTTAAGGAAGGTAAATTCTTCATACATGGCAATGTGAATGATAGGGTCAACTATCCAAGAGATTAAGAGTATGTTTATAAAGGGATTTTATACTTGTTATAGGGTTAGGAACAATGGAACCTAAGGAAGTACTATAGGCCAAATATGGAAGGTTGCGAGTTTTTAGAATGGGTTAATCATAGATCTGTGATTTAACCAAAGTACCAAGGCGTTAAGAAAGGCGAAACGAGTAGGAGAAATAAATGTGATGCTATAATAACCCAAGAGGGTATTTGGGCTTGATGGAGAGCCTCTAAAGAATCTTACAAGCAAAGAAGTATTAAGTGATATGACGATGAACACACTTTCCCACGAATATCCTAACAAGAGATAAGAGGTGAGCGGGTTAAAAAATATTAAGGAAAAAGACCACGTAACATGTGTAAGAGTGTGTGGCTATTCACTAGCTAGGAATAATGAGGCGAGAAGAAATAAGAAGAAAATCTATAAATTGAGATGTCCATGGTTATCGCAAAATAGTTCGTATCAGAATGGTGGACTCGCCTGGAGCACAAGTGTTAATAGAAGGTATAAAGGACTAACCATAATGCTATCGACTTGGGTGACACTGAATGGTAACTAAAGGAGCTAGAGATAGTTCATGTCTACATATAATGGAAAATAAGACTACTGGTGGTGAAGTTGCGATATGATACACTCATTAAACCAAGCACAATGATATTACGAGTTCACGGGAGGTAGACAAGTGTGTGGCAAAATAAGGCTATCAATTATGCACTATGAGTAAAATATAATGGGAATGAATATTCCATTTAGAAAGAAAAGATGGTACGAATATATTGTTCGGGCCAGTGGCGCTTTCTGAATTGAATATGTACAAAGGGTGTTGATTTGCGTTTTGGGTGGTGTTGAACAGTAAAGAGAGATCACAAGAATGTTTACAAGGGAAAGTGGAGTGGTTTCTTAAATCCTATAAGGCACACAAGGAGGAAAAAGGTTGACTAGGAAAGGTCTGAGCACAATGTTACATTACACTTGATGCAATGTCGTGCATGTTAATGATATTAAGGTGTGTGCGCAGGCTAGAAGATGTTATTGCTTTGAAATAGAAGGTTCAATAAGAAAACTCATCCAGTAATGTCTTTTGTTGAGAATTTGGAAGAGCAAGTTGCAAGAGAAATGTGATATAGATGGTTCACTATTGATGGAACATGGCTAGGTGATCACTTATACCTCTAGGCAACCCAAGAATCATGGAAAGAACTATCTGGCATATGGTTTAGAACTTGCGGTGGTAGTTTTTGTATAAAGATTTGGCAACATTATGTGTATGGGGTCCACGTTGATGTATTTATGAACCGCAAGAGCCTTCAATATATTTTTAAACAAAAGGAGTTGAATCTGAGACATAGAGGATGGCTCGGGCTACTCAAGGACTATGATATTGAGATTCTCTATCACCCAGGAAAGGCCAATGTTGTGGTGGATTCTCTTAGACGGAAATCTATGGGTAGTTAGCTCACTTGGAGATATATCAAAGGCCGTTGGCCAGGGAGGTTCACGAGTTAGCTAGTCTAGTAGTTCGTCTTGCGGACTCTAGTGAAGGGAGAGTAATTATGTAGAATAAGGCTGAATCGTCGCTTGTAGCGGAGGTCAAAGAAAAGCAATACAATGATCCATTGTTGGTACAGCTGAAGGAGGGAATTCATAAACACAATATCACATCTTTTCTTTTGGCATTGATGATGGTACCCTATGGTGCCAAGAGCGCCTATGTGTTCTAGATATTGATAGTCTTCGGGAAAGGATTTTGGCAAAAGCTCACACTTCTAGGTATTCCGTACACCCAGGTTCTACTAAAATGTATCATGATCTCAAAGAAGTTTATTGGTGGAATAACATGAAAAGAGATGTGGAGGACTTTGTGGCAAAATGTCCGAACTGTCAGCAAGTGAAGGCTGAACATCAAGGTCTTGGAGGATTGTTACAAAGCATAGAAATTCTAATGCGGAAATGGGAAATGATCGATATGGATTTTGTGGTAGGATTACCTCGCACTATGCACAAGTTTGACTCAATTTGGGTGATTGTGGATAGACTCACGAAATCAGCGCACTTCTTGCCAGTCAAGTCCACCGATACTGCAGAACAGTATGCTCAATTGTACATAAAAAAAAGTCAAGTTGCATGGCACTCCAGTCTCAATCATTTCAGATCGCGGGGCTCAGTTTATAGCCCACTTTTGGAAGAAGTTTCAGCAAGGTTTGGGTACGCAGGTAAACCTTAGCACAGTTTTTCATCCACAAACCGATGGGCAAGCAGAGCGGACTATTCAGACGCTTGAAGACATGTTACGTGCTTGTACTATTGATTTCAAGGGTAGTTGAGATGACCATTTGCCGCTCATAGAATTTTCTTACAACAACAGCTTCCATGCTAATATCCAAATGGCACCGTTCGAAGCATTGTATGGTAAGAGATGTAGGTCTCCCATCGGATGGTTCAAGGTTGGAGAAGCGGAATTGATAGGGCCGGACCTCGTGTATCAAACCATGGAGAAAGTCAAGCTTATTAAAGAAAGGTTGAAAACTGCTCAAAGTCGCCAAAAATCCTATTTGGATGTGCGTCGTAGAGATTTGGAGTTCAAAGAAGACGATTGGGTATTCTTGAAAGTTTCCCCAATGAAGGGTATCATGCGATTTGGAAGGAAGGGAAAATTAAGTCCGAGGTATGTCGGACCATACAAAATCATTCAGAGAATTGGTCAGGTGGCATACAAACTCGAGTTGCCACCCGAGATGTCATTGGTACACCCGGTCTTTCATGTGTCTATGATAAGGAAGGTAGTAGGGTATCCGTCCACCATCGTGCCAGTCGAGACTATTGAGGTGAATGAAGAGCTATCATATGAAGAAGTCCCAGTTGCCATTCTTGATAAGCAAGTTCGAAAACTGAGAAATAAGGAAATTGCATCCGCGAAAGTATTATGGCGGAACCAGCAAGTTGAGGAAGCCACTTGGGAAGCCGCGGAAGAAATGAGAAAGAAGTACCCACATTTGTTTGAATAGTTATATAATAGCTTTCATGCATTTGGTTCTTATAAACACTTATCTTTTGATTTGATCTATGTTAAACTATTCCATTTTGATTATGTATGTTGCCTATGCGGTCATGGTTGGTGTTGAAAAAGTTATGTTATGTCTATGGAACATGTATATGCTCTTAGGATATGTATCTGGGGGCCCTCTGATAGGTGGATAGTCCTAGTTACAAAGGAAACTCTAGTGAAATTTTCGGAAATTTAAGGAGTTAGCCAAATTCGGGGCTGATGATATATTTCATAATGTGAAAAGCAGAAGTTACATAAGGATGACTAATGAATGAAACTTGATCCTCATTCGAGGACGAATGATCTTAAGCGGGGGAGAATGTAAAGCCCCAGAAAATTTTGTTTAGTAATTTAAGACTTCGTGGTGCCAAGGTAGGCTAAATATTTTATCTTGCGTACAAATGAGGAATAAGGATATTATGGATATCAATTGGATATATTAATAAGTGTATAAGTCATATTAGAAGTGAATTGGGGTCTAAGGAGAGGCCTAAGTCTAAGCCAAGTTATAAAATTTCATAATAGACGAAAGTTGCAAATGAGTGCGCACAAGACCTCACTTTGGACAATTATATCTCTAGTTATATAAGGATTCATGAGATGCACAGCCTATCAAATAAACGATCTTTGAGTCTAGTTTCCAACGCTTTAAACCTTTTGTCATTCGGACATTCCTACACAAAGTTATGACCAAATTACCAAAGCAGCGCAGAAATTTGAACTACTGCGGCGCCCCATGCGGCGCCGGCGCGCCGCGCCAGTAGTAATTCCAGTATGGTCCGAAATTTTATTTCCAGACATATTTTGCACAGACGCCCCGTGCCCCACGGCGCGGTAGTACAAAAAAATGGGTTTTTAAGACCCGAACCCCATTTCATTTAACTCTATTGAGGTTTAATTTTGGGGAAATTTCTGGTATTCTAGAGTGAAGGGAGAGCGATTCTAGAGAGAGGAAAGGGAAAAACTAAAGATTTCACTACTCTTCCTTGAATCACACCTTGAAATTGCATCAAAGGGTTGCTAAGGCTTCAAAGAGGTAAGAATTTCTTTTCCCCAATTCTTCAACTTTGAAATCTAACTAGAAATGGGTAATTAGTAAGATGATTCTTGGATGTGAGAGTATTCATTATTCATGCATGTACAAATTAGGTTTGTGGGAAGATTGTTGAATATAAACAAGTAAATATTGGGTTGGGAAATGAAGGGAATCTTGTAAAAGAGATTTGAAATCAAGATGCACAACTAGTAATTGATAAAATTCTCAAATAAGCTAGAATTATGAATATCTTCCTAATTTGTGTTCAAATTTTGTTATGTCTCAAAATAGATTGAAGTTGCTCGAAATTCCGGAATATCGTAGTAAATAAAGGAAAGATCAAGAAAGGTATGTATGGATAACTTTGACCTTTGTAAAGTCACTTTGTTTGGTGTACGAATATTTGGTATGTGATATCTACGTGGATTATTTGTGGAATTCTTGTGATTGGTATGATTTGATTGTTCGTGGTTAAGTCTCCCGATATAATGGTGTACGTAATTGGCAATAAACCAAATATGTGATTGTGAATGTGTTATGTGGTAAGAGTTGAGAAACAAATGATGGAAGGAAATCGTAAATGATGCAGTTGGAACAACTGTGGTAATAACATATATGGCTTGTATTGGCAATTATCGCGGTGACATAAAATGCATATAAGTTGTTGAATATGATGGAAATAGTATTGATGGCTATAGAAATTCTTTGAGAATTGTTGTTGTTGTTCTTTGTGAATTGTTGTTGTTGTTGTTGTTGTGTTGTTTGTGAATTGTGATTGTTCAGTGGGATCGGGTTGCGTGTCGCAACATGAAGTAATAAGGTGTGGGTTGTGGTGATAAGGGTGGCCGAGGTAATAAGGGTGGCCGAGGTAATAAGGGTGGAAAAGTGATCGAAATCACTATTGAAATGAAAATATGAGAAAGTTGTGAAATCATTGATGTGAAAATGTTGAAGGGGAAATGGAGAGATTGTAACTTGTTTGGCTTGATGGTTTTCTTTCATGTGTATTTGATTGTTGGTTCCATTACTACTTGTTACTTGTGTATGGTTTGAGTTTACTTAGGGAAAGTTTGTTCATACATACCAGTACAATTCAAATGCGCTGACGTCCCTTTTTGCCGGGGGCGCTACATTCGTGTTATGATTGTAGGTGGATCCATAGCAGGAACTCCTGTCCACCGACCGTAGCTCCCCTTCACCTTCCGCCAGAAGCATTGGTGAGCCCTTTTCCTCCCGGGGCCTTGCGTGGCTCATGCCGCTTTTTATTTCGGAGTCTTGTTTTGGTTTTTGGTGTAAGGTATAGTCGGAGCCTTGTTATCGGCAAGTATTGTATCACTCTTTTGTATCCCTAGAGGCTTCGTAGCCAGGAAATGTGGGTTATGTACTTATGTATTTTGGGCAGTATAACTTGTAAACCACGCTAAGTAACTATGTATGCTATGTAAATATCGTAAGAATGTGTTTAAATTTATAAATGGCTATTTCACTTGGTTAATGGGAAATGAAAGTGCGGGGTAACACGTGGAATAGGAAAGGCACCCAAGTCCGCTTGGTTGGGGCTGCCCGGTCGAGCGCTGGTCGCGCCCCTCTGTTTTGGGGCGTGACAAACTTAGCCTTTTAAGTCAATGTTAAGGAACTACGTGTTCCGATTTCAACCCTAACCCTTTCAAATTCCCGAGCTAACCATCCCCGCAAGTCATAAAGTAGTTAAAGCACCTACGCGGAGTTTTATGTAGGGGAATCGGAATCTAGAAAGCAAAACAATCGGTCGGGTCATTACATTCTCCACCTCTTAAACAAACGTTCATCTTCGAACGGGTCTAGAATCATACATGGAGTGCCCTTCTTCCTGAACCTCATGATTCCCTTCATCAGCGAGACCTTTAAGAGAACCTTCTCACCCACCATAAATGATAAATCACGCGCCTTCTGATTTGCGTAACTCTTTTATCTAGACTGAGCTATGCGAAATTGCTCCTAAATCAATTTTACCTTTTCCAAGGAATCCTTCACCAAATCGGTACCATATAACTTAGTCTCACCGGTCTCAAACCATCCGATGGGAGATTGACGTCTTCGACCATATAAAGCCTCAAATAGAGCCATCTTGATGCTGGACTGATAACTGTTGTTGTAAGAAAACTCGACCAAAGGCAAGAATCGATCCCACTGCCCTCCGAAGTCAATCACAAATGCTCTGCGCATATCCTCTAAGATATGAACTGTCCGCTCTGACTTCCCTTCGGTCTGCGGATAAAATGTTATGTTGAGCTCTACACGGGTCCCCAACTCACTCTGTACTATTCTCCAAAAATATGAAGTAAACTGAGGGCTGCTATCTGATATGATGGAGACAGGCACACTATGCAACCGAGAAATATCCTGAATATAAATCTGGGCCAATCTCTCTGAGGAGTACATGGTCACCGCTGGAATGAAGTGTGCCGACTTGGTCAACCTGTCGACAATAACCTAAACTGCATAAAACTTCTGCAAGTTCCGCGGCAACCCAACTATGAAGTCCATAGTAATGCGCTCCCACTTCCACTCAGGTATGGTCATCTGCTGGAGTAGGCCACCTGGACTCTGGTGCTCATACATAACTTGCTGCCAATTCAGACACCTCGCAACATACTTAACTATGTCCTTTTTCATCTGCCGCCACCAATAATGTTGCCTCAGGTCACGATACTTCTTCGTCGCACCTGGATAAATAGAATACCAAGAGTTATGTGCCTCTACTAGAATCTTATCCCTCAAGCCATCAACATTAGGAACACATAGGTGACCCTGGAGTCTCATAACACCATCCTCACTGATAGTAACCTCCTTGGCACCACCATATAGTACCATCTTCTTGATAACTAACAAGTGTGGATCATCAAACTGGAGAGCCTTTATCTGCTCGAATACTAAAGACTGAGTGATGGCACATGCAAGAACTCGGCTGGTCTCTGAAATATCAAACCTCACAAATATGTTGGCCAAGACTGAATGTCCAAAGCTAGTGGCCTCTCCTCTGCTGAAATGAATGCCAAAATATCTGTACTCTCTACCTTTCTGCTCAAGGCATCTGCAACTACATTCGTCTTGTCTGGATGATAGAGGATGGTAATATCATAATCCTTCAGTAACTCAAGCCACTTGTGCTATCTCAAATTGAGATCTCTCTGCTTGAACAAATGCTACAAGATGTAATGATCGGTGTAAACCTCATAGGACACCCTATAAAGATAAGGCCTCCAGATCTTAAGAGCATGAACGATCACAGCCAACTTCAAATCATATCAGATAGCGGCCCTCAGTAAGATAAAAGTCTTGGCATAGCAATCAAGGATGTAGTAATATGGAGACAACCAGTCCATGCGGAGGATGACCTCAAAGTCGATCATATCAAGCAACAGAAGATCCGCTCTAGTTTCTAAACCATAGAATGTAACAACACAGGACGAGCAGATCTAATCCACAACAACAGAATCGCCCATAGGAGTGGACACATAAACAGGAGCAACTAGGGACTCACGAGAAACACCCAAGAAATGAGCAAATAGGAATGAGACATATGAATATGTAGACCCTGGATCAAATAGTATTAAATCATCCCTACCGCAGATAGAAATAATACCTATGATCATGGTATTTAGGTCCATTGCATCTAGTCTGGCTGGAAAAACATAGAACCTAGCTGGAGCGCCTCCTGACTGGCCTCCACCTCTAGGACAACCCCTACCCACCTGCCCTCTACCT
This sequence comes from Nicotiana tabacum, assembly GCF_000715075.1. Lineage (NCBI taxonomy): Eukaryota > Viridiplantae > Streptophyta > Magnoliopsida > Solanales > Solanaceae > Nicotiana > Nicotiana tabacum. The sequence continues at coordinate 108,611,016 of NC_134087.1, read as the reverse complement.
CTGGGCGGCCAGACGGTTGGTGGGGTAGCTGGTGTTGTAATCATAGGCTGCTGACCCTGCTGCACTGCCTTGCCCCAAAGCTTGGGGTAGAACCTCCGCACATGACTAAGATTCTCGCACTCGAAACAACCTCTCGATACGGTGAACTGCCGACTTGAAGTCCGATTCTGATGGCCTGAATACCCACTAGAAGAACCCTGAATAGCTGGTGGGCAGTAGGAACTCTGGCATAGCATTGAAATAGGTCTGTATTGGAGCACCCCGAGGAGGCGGTGGTGCTGGATATGTGGGCCTACTAGACCGACCCCTCACGAACTGACCTTTACCCCCAGCCGGGGCACCTATAAACTCTCTAGAATATCAAAACCGCTTATCCCTCATAGCCTGCTCTTGTCTACGCTGATGTACACCCTCGATCCTCCAAGTTATCTCCAAACTAGCTCATAAGAAGTCCCTATCTCAACTTCTCGGGCCTTAGTGACTTGAATACCAGTGTGCAAACCTACGACAAACCTCTACACTCTCTGTGTGTCGATAGGAAGTATCATAAGTGCAGGCGAGACAACTCAGAGAACCTCACCTCATAGTCGGTCACTGACATTTGACCCTGCTAGAGCTGCTCAAACTGAAATCGTAACTGTTCCCTTTGGGAGGGTGGAATATACCTATCCAGAAAGATATGGGTGAACCTGTCCCAAGTCATGGGAGGAGAATCTGCTGGTCTGCCAAGAAGATAGGTCTGCCACCATCTACGGGCCCTGCCCTCTAGCTGAAAGGTAGCAAAGTCTACCCCATGGGACTCCAATATCCTCATGTTGTGCAGTTTGTCCCTGCACCGATCAACGAATTCATGGGGATCCTCATGTCTCACCCCCAAAGACAAGAGGATATAGCATATTCCATCTGTCCAATAACTTATGCGGCTCGCCGGTCGTAGCTGGTTTGGGCTCAAGTATAGCTGCTGCTACTGGTTGGGCTCCACCCATGGGTTATGCGCCCGAGGTCTAATATACAGTAGTTGCATGCCCAGTAGCCTAAGCAGTAAGGGTCTGTGTTCCCCTTCCCGCCTAAGATGTGGTTGGGTCCATTGGAAATAAACCAGCCTGAGTCATAGAATCGATGAACCGCAGCATATGGCCCATGACCTCCTAGAATCCTAATGCGGGCATGAAATTCGCTGGGGCTGGCTCCACTTCAAGCACCCCGCCCTGCTCCTCACTAATAGGATCCTTTACTGGATCCGCTAGTGGCATAGCTGGAGTAACTCTAGGACGTCTCTATCCCCTACCACAGGCTGGAGCCCTCCCACGACTTCTGCCTCGGCCTCTAGCAACGGGGGGAGCATCTCCTCCATGGTTTGGAACATCCACCATGCGTGTTCTCACCATCTGTGAAAGAATAAGAGAAAGATATTTAGTACCCCATCAACTTCACGATAGAAGATGAAGAAAGAGTAGTTGTCTAGAACCCTATAACCTCTCGAAGATAAGTACGGACATCTCCGCACCGATCCGCAAGAATCTATTAGGCCTGCTCATAACTTGTGATACCTACATGAACCTAGTTATCTGATAGCATGTTGTCATGACCCAATTCTCCTATAGGTCGTGATTGCCCCCAACGTCGTCTCTAGGCAAGCTAACAGTGAACTAACCACGTGATTTATCTTTTTAATAAATTTCCAAGTAATTAAATTTTCCTTAATTAAAAGATTTAAGAAACAAAAGGTTTAAATAAAGAAAACGAAAGCAGCTGAGTGCAATCATAACCATAGTAATAATCCAAAATCACAAGTCTGCTAGCATGTGCCAAGATCTGGTGTCGCAAGTGTATGAGCACTAATAGATTATACAAAACTCTAACTACTGTCTGAAATGAAAATAGACAGAAATAAATGCAAAGGAGAGACTCTAGGTGCTGCAAAACGGTTCAGGTAGTATCTCACCAATAGGCCTCCGGTTAACGAGGATGCACGCTGGTGTGATCGCTAGATGAACCTACCTCAGATCCTGCACAGTTAATGCAAAAGTGTAGCGTGAGTACATAAACAACATGTATCCAGTAGGTATCAAGTCTAACCTCGAAGAACCATGAAGAGGATATACGTCTTCTGTTATCTTAAAAAGAAACAAAATCTATACAAAACTATGGAGGACAACAACAACAACGACCCAGTATAATCCCACAAGTGGGGTCTGGGGAGGGTAATATGTACGCAGACCTTACCCCTACCCCGAAGGGTAGAGAGACTGTTTCCAGGAGACCCTCAGCTCAAAAAGGTAATAGGAGCCGATATATTAGTACCATAAAAATGCATAATAAAATAACAGCAATATAAGAGATATGAAATACAAAATACAAAATACGAAATAGATGGCTGGTATAGTAAAACTAGCAGGTAAAGCCCTGCATCAATAGACGACCAATGACATTCTTAGTCTAACTCCTAACTAGCTAGTCTCACTCTATTGTGCTGTAGAAATATTCACAACTTTCCCCTAACCTACAACCTTAATGCTCGACCTCCATAATTCTCTGTTAAGGGCCATGTCCTCAGTAATCCTAAGTCGCGCCATGTCCTATCTGATCACCTCTCCCCAATACTTCTTAGGTCTCCCTCTACCTCTCCGCGTGCCCACTACAGCCAGTCGCTCACACCTCCTCACCAGTGCATCAGTGCTCCTCCTCTGAATGTGCCCGAACCATCTGAGTCTCACTTCCCGCATCTTGTCCTCAATGGGGGCCACGCCCACCTTCTCTCGAATATCTTCATTCCTAATCTTATCCACCCTTGTATGCCCGCACATCCACCTCAACATCCTCATCTCTGCTACCAAATAAGCATGGATATGTAATAATAATAATAATAACTCATTAACAAGAAGGAATAAATAATTCTTTCACAAATTAATAATTTCCAAGTAATACTCTGTCATTAATAATTGTAACCTCACAAGTCACAAAATAATATCAAGTACGATTAGGCTCGGAGTATTATTAAGCACGATTTATGTCGAGGTTGTACGACCCAACTCAGAATAATGTGTACACTATTGAGGGACATGCGACATGATCCATAGATATCTATTCTACTGCCAAGGCATTCAGCACGCTCCACAAGAAATGAGGATACTTTATAAGCATTTGACTTAAACATTATTACAAGGCTAATACACAACGTAATACAATTTCCATTAACGATCAAGTAAACCGCTTTAAATTCAAGCAAGTGAGATTCGGTCTCTTATAGTTCCTTTATCAAGTTCCAATATGGTTTAGACAATTTAATTAACAAGTATGGCACAAATATTGCAAGTATTTCATGATTTAGGTCTTAAACCACCCGGATGTAAGCATAATTAGTAGCTAAGCACGGACTCTCATCACCTCGTGCGTACGTAGCCCCCACAATTAGAAGCAAATATAAATTTAAATCATATATGGGGTAAATTCTCTCTTACAAGGTTAGGCAAGAGACTTAGCTCGTCTCAAAGCTCACTTTCCGGTCACAAAATCACTCTAAAGACCTCACTTGGTGCCGAACAATCCATAACTAGCCAAATATTACATAAAATAATTAATATACGCTCAAGAGTTAATAACTTAGCTATTAGAGTAATTACCTAACCCAAATTGAAAGATTTCTAAAATTCACCCCCGGGCCCACGTACTTGGATTCTGGAAATTTTTGAAGATAATTGTTACCCATACCCTAACGAACTCAAATATATAATTTTCACCCTATTCCATAATCATTTTTGTGGTTAAATTCCATTTTTTTTTATCAAAACGTAGGTTTTTCACCTAAACCCATAATTTTCATAATTTTTCATGTCAAAATCTACCCATAATCTATGTATTAAACTTACATTGGGTAGGAAATACTTACCTTCTATAGTTAGATTGAATTCCCCCTCTTTAAAGCTCCAAAATTGCCCACGAGTGTAATAAATGAACTCAAAATGGCCTAAGTCTTGTTTTTAATAAAGTCTCTGCTCAGCGATCCTTCTTCGCGATCGCGGAAGGAGCCTCGCGATCGCGAAGGCAAATCTCCCCATGCCAAGTAATTATTCATCGCGAATGCGAGGGAAGCCTCGCGATCGCGAAGGCTTGGCCCGCATGAGCATCGCGAACGCGGCTACACCTTTGCGAATGGGAAGGGTAATGGGTACTAACCTCTCCCAGGTCCCTTTCTTGTACGCGAATGCGAGAAGACATTTGCGAACGCATAGGCCTAGGACCTCAAAGCTTCATGAATGTGAACGCTTTATCGTGAACGCGAAGAACAAATCGCGCACTGCCCAAATCCTTCATCGTGAACGCGAGGGTCCTTCCACGTTCGCGAAGAAGGAAACAAGAACTGGAAAATCTGGTTTCTCCAACTTAGCCCCGGGTGGTCCGAAACACACCCGAGCCACTCGGGACCCCATCCAAATGCATAAAAAAGTTCATAAATATAATACGGCCATGCTCAAACCCTCGAAATGTGTAAAACAACAACAAAACTAAGAATCGCACCCCAAAACTGAATTGAATCAAATTATGAACTTTAAGTTTCCAATTCACTCTGAACGCGTCGAATCATACTTAAACTACTCGAGATGAAACCAAATTTTGCGTGCAAGTATTAAATTACCATACAGAACTATTCCTAGGATAACAATCCCAAACAAACCTCGATCAGAGCAAATTCTACTTCAAACCAAATTTAAAGAACTCTATAACCTTTAATGTACCAACTTTCACTATTAAGGGCCGAAATGCTCTCGAATCATCTAAAATCCGATCCGAACATACGTCCAAGTCCAAAATCATCATACGAACCTATTGGAACCGTCAAATTCTGATTCCGAGGTCGTTTACTAAAAATATTTACTCAAGTTAAACTTAGCCTTTTAAGTCAATATTAAGGAACTAAGTGTTCCGATTTCAACCCGAACCCTTTCAAATTCCCGAACTAATCATCCATGCAAGTCATAAAGCACCTATGGGGAGTTTTATTTAGGGAAACGGGGATCTAAAAAGTAAAATAACTGATCGGATCGTTACATCCAACACCCCCTTGTAGGAAGACTTTTGTGCGAATAATTCAACCGCTGCTAAAGTGATCCAATATATACTGAGGTAATCCAATCTCTATTCTAGTAATTCAATCTCTACTGTAGTATTTTACTTATCTCTACGATTCCCAGTACTGCACTCAACCATACAATTGTAGTGAACGTTGGAAAGGATCTCGCCACCTTATTAACCACAACACCTAACGTGCTGGTTAGGACTCTGTGACGACCCAGCTGGTCGTTTTAAGAATTTACGCCCTAATACCCTATTAAATGCTTTCCCCGTATTTGTTTCTACTATTGTGAGTTGCCGGGAGAAATTATTTGGAGTTTCAGAGAGTTTTGGGACACTTAGTCCCTAAATGAGAGCTTAAGTTTTGGAAATTTGTCCATAGTCGAAACAGTGTGAAGACGGTCTTGGAATGGAATTCCGATAGTTCTGCTAGCTCTGTTGGGTGATTTCGGATTTAGGAGCGTGTTTGGATTGTGTTTTGGAGGCCCATAGCTAATTTAGGCTTGAAATGCCGAAAGTTGAATTTTTGAAGTTTCCGGTTCGATAGTGAGATATTGATCCGAGAGTTGGAATGGAATTCCGGAAAATGGAGAAGCTCTGTAGTGTTGAATGTGACGTGTGTGCAAAATTTCAGGTCATTCGGACGAGGTTTGATAGACTTTTTGATCGAAAGCTTATTTTGAGAGTTTTTGAAGTTCTTAGGCTTGAATCCAATGCTAATTGGTTGATCCGATATTGTTTGAGGTGTTGTGGAGATTTGTATAAGTTTGGACAGTAGTATATGACTTGTCTATATTTTTGGTTGAGGTCCCGGGGGCCTTGAGATGATTTCGGGTGGCTAACGGAAAGTTGGAAAGTTAGAGTTGCAGCTGAAGTCTTTGGGCTGCTGTCATAACCGCATCTGCGGTTGAGAGGCTGCAGATGCGGAGTCAAGCTGCAGAAATGGCTATGAGGAGAGTGAGCAGGAACCGCAGAAACGGATGTGTTACGGCACCTGCGTGACCGCAGATGCGGCATATGGGTCGCAAGTGCGGAGAGGGAATTTTAAGTGAGAACCACAGAAGCGGTTCCCTTGACCGCAGAAGCGGTATCGCAGATGCGAAAATTGAGCCACAGATGCGACTTTGCTAGGCAGAAAAATCAGAATTCGAGGGTTTAGTTTCAAAAAGTTAGAAATTGATTTGGAGCTCGGGAGAGGGCGATTTTGGGAGAAATTTTAGGATTGGAGATGAACATTAGGGGGAAAAAATTGGAAAAAAGTTCTTAGGCCTAGAATTTGAATTTTTATTGGGAATTTTACCTTGGATTTGGATAATTTTGGTATGCATGAACTCGTGAGAGTATGAGGATTCTGAAAATATAAATTTTACCCGATTCCGAGATGGGGGCCAGAGGGGCATTTTGGTTATTTTACCTAATTTCACGTATTAGCTTAGAATTTGTTTGTAGAATCGGTTACTTGAAGTGTTATTTACATTGTGCAATTAAATTGAATAGATTTGGGCCATTTGGAGTCGAGTACTCGTGGAAAGAACGTGGTTTCAGGTTTATTTTGAGTCGGTTCGACGTAAGTGGCTTGTCTAACCTTGTGTGGAGGACATTCCCCTTAGGATTGGTATTGTTGATATTTGAAATGCCCTGTACGTGAGGTGACGAGTGCGTACTTGTGCTAATTGTTGAAAATTCTTGTTTTCATTAAGTACCTTTAATTGTGTTTTCCCTTCCTATTTATTCTACTTGCACTTTTAAGCCTGCTGTTAGTTTAGAGAATCATGCCTAATTGACTTAACTGCTTTATTTGCTCCAACTGTCTTATTTGGATTACATGAAGCATGCTAGGCTAGAAATACCTGTTTACCTTGTTGTGAAATTGAATTTAATTGAGTGTTCTTTGTGTTGTTGATGCGTGTTTACTTTGACACACACACACACACACACACACACACACACACACACACACACACACACACACACACACACACACACACACATATATATATATATATATATATATATATATATATATATATTCGGACTGTATTAGGGATACCAAGAGATTCTCGGGATACTGAGAGATCCCCGGTTGTTGTCTCTGTGTTGAGCGGTATTTCTTTCTGTGATTTCCCTGTCTCTGTTATAACTGTTATTGTTCTTTCTATTCTATATTATTACTTATTGTTGCACTTAATTTTTACTGTCTTATTCTATACTGTCATACCTTATATTTCATTTAACCTCAGTAGGGCCCTGACCTTCCTCGTCACTACCCGATCGAGGTTAGGCTTGACACTTATTGAGTACCTCTGTGGTGTTCACATGCCCTTTCTACGCATGTTTTTCATGTGCAGATCCAGGTACTTCTACTCAGACTTATCACTCTTGAGGCGAGGCGCTTGTAGAGACTCTGAGGTATATCTGCCACGTCCGCAGACCAAAGAGTCCCTTTCTACTCTTCCCTTTTGTATTAGACCTTCTGTACTTTCGTTTCTTTGTTAGATATTCTGGAGTTAGATGCTTGAAGACATTTAAAAGCTTGTGATCATGAGATTCCGGGTTTTGGGAAATGTTATTAGTTTTGAGAGTTGTTATTGTGTATGCCGAGTGGCACTTTAAACACTGGTTTATTTCACTATTTCGTTTTATTTATTTATTTCTTCCGCAATTTTGTTTATCTTTCGCATTGATAGGCTTACCTAGTCGTAGAGACTAGGTTCCATCATGATGGTTCATAGAGGGAGAACCAGGATCGTGACAAGTTGGTATCAGAGCTCTAGGTTCATAAGAGTCATGAATCACAAGCCGGTTTATTAGAGTCTCGTTGATCGGTACGGAGACGTCTATGTAACTGTTAGGAAAATTCCACTTCATTTGATTACCTTATCGTGCGAGATTTTGATATCATAATTCTAAACTTCTATCTTCTATTCTCTCACAAATGGTAAGGACACATGCTACCCGAGATGATCAGGCACCCGCGCCCCCTACTACGGCCGTTAGAGACCGGGGATGGCGTAGAGGCTGAGGACGCGCACGTAGTGCAGCTAGAGCACCTGCGCGAGCTATCGATAAGGAGCCACCAGCATTACCAGTCGGAGCCATCAATTGATACGCCTACTGCTACTACCACGCTAGCACTTCAGGAGACTTTGGCACAGTTCATGAGCATGTACACCACTTTGGCTCAGGCAGGGTTGCTTCCCCTTGCTGCAGCTACATCTTAGGCTAGGGGAGGAGCACCGACTCCCACCGCCCACACTCCTGAGTAGCGAGTCCATGTTGATCATGTCCTAGAGATTATTCCTGTATAGCCTGTAGTCCCAGGTCAGCCCGAGGACAGGGCAGCGGCTTCAGAGGATGAGCAACAGAGATTTGAGAGGTTCAAAAAGTATGATCCTCCTGTATTTAGTGGGTTAGCATCAGATGATTCCTTGGGATTTCTGGAGGAGTATCATCATATCCTCCGCACTATGGGTATATCAGGATCGAGTGGGGTTTCTTTCACTGCCTTCCAGCTTTGAGGAGCCGCCTATGAGTGGTGGCGTACCTATGAGTTTGACAGTCCAGATGAGGAAGCTTCACTGACTTGGACTCGATTTTCAGATATGTTCCTGAGGGAGTTTGTTCCTTAAAGCCTCAGGGATGCATGACATGCAGAGTTTGAGCATTTGCGCCAGGGTACTATGACTGTCTCGAAGTATGCTATCTATTACACTAGCTTGGCTAGACATTCCCCAGCCTTGGTTTCTACTATTCGCGAGAGGGTTCGCCGGTTTATTGAGCGGCTTATTCCCAGCATCAGGTCTAGCATGGCTCGTGAGTTGGAGATAGATATTTCTTATCAGCAGGTGGTGAGAATTGCTAGGAATATTGAGGGTATGCATGCTAGGGAGAGAGAGGAGAGGGAGGCTAAGAGGTCTCGAGAGTCGGGCCATTATTCTAGTGCCCGTGCCCCAGCTGCAGGTTGTCATGGTAGGGGTTACATGAGTCGCCCCGTTCATTCATCTCTTCTAGCAGCCAGTGGTATCCCAGCTCCTCTTAGGCCTCAGGAGCCTTATTATGCACCTCTAGTATCTAGTGCGCCTCCTACGCGGGGTGCTTTCAGAGGTCAGTCCAGTAGACCTGGCCCGAGCCAGTCACAGCCGCCACATCCCCCCAGAGCTTGTTTTGAGTATGGTGACACATGCCATGTGGTGAGGGATTGCCCTAGACTTAGGAGGAGTGCACCTCTATAGACTTCTCAGCCACAGCGTGCCCCGCAGAGTTCTCATGCTATGATTACAACACCAGTTGCTACCCCACCTGCTTAGCTAGCTAGAGGTGGAGGTCGGGGAGGTAGAGGTCGCCCTAGAGGGGGAGTCCATGCCAGATACTATGCCCTTCATGCCCGTACCGAGGCGGTTGCCTCCGATTCTGTCATCACAGGTATTGTCCTGGTTTGTCACAGAGATGCATCGGTTCTATTCGATCCAAGCTCCACTTATTCTTATGTGTCTTCTTATTTTGCTCTGCATTTGGGTGTATCTCAGGATTCTTTAAGTTCCCATGTTTATGTTTCTACTCCTGTGGGAGATTCTCTTGTTGTGGACCGCGTTTATCGGTGTGTTTGGTTGCTCTTAGTGATTTTGAGACCAGAGTCGATTTATTGTTGCTCGGCATGGTAGATTTTGATATTATCTTGGGCATGGATTGGTTGTCGCCCCATTATGCTATTCTTGATTGTCACGTCAAAACTGTGAAGCTGGCTATGCTAGGTGTACCGCGTGTTGAGTGGATGGGTGCTTTAGATCACACTCCAAGTAGAGTTATTTCTTTCCTTAAGGCTCAGCGAATGGTTGAGAAAGGGTGTGACGCGTATCTAGCTTATGTGAGAGATGTCAGTATTGATACCCCTTCCGTTGATTCAGTCGTAGTAGTATGGGATTTTTCTGATGTGTTTCTAACTAACCTTCCGGGCATGTCGTGTCACGACCCAAACCGATGGGCCATGACGGGCACCCGGCACCATACTCAACCGAGTACTAACATAACATATCTTTCTTATTACATCATCATATACACGTGACATACGGGCTTAATAGGCCGACATGATCATTTATAAATTCAAAACATAGGCCAACAAGGCCGTACAATCTTTCACGTACACGACATATGTCTACAAGCCTCTAAGAGTACATAAATGTCATCAAGGTTGGGACAGAGTCCCGCCATACCAAGCAATACACGTCTAAATCATACTAACCAAACACGTAACTCCGAAGCAAATGGAGCGCACCAACATCTTCTGCTGAGCTGATAGCCTACTTGGAGGACTCTCGACCTGTCTGTCTGGACCTGCGGGCATGAAACGCAGTGTCCCCAAGCAAAATGGATGTCAATACAAATAATGTACCGAGTATGTAAGGCACATAAATAAATAAATATATAAGAGACATGGAAGAAATATAGAGTACATGACTCAACCTGTAATTCTGAATAACTTTGTAAATCACAAAATAATTATAGTATCACGCATATGTGTATGAATGTCATGTCGTGCATAGGTACATGTTTCATAACATTATCAGCCTCTGATGGCATCCCATCATATCATCTTGGCCACTGTGGGCAAAATCATCAACGCATACCAGTTGATCGGGTGGTGGTGTGTATATACGCCATAACCATATCCCATATACATATATATACATACATATATACGCTTATATCACGTCGTTTGAATCATATTTCAGCCACTGTGGGCAACATCATCATCATATACCATTGAATAAGTGTACTTGATGTTTAATAGGCATCTTTGAAATGTTAGCTAAAAAGCTAGGTGCCACATTTTCTTTATAGGTAAGACTCGTCACTTGGACAAGAGTTTGCTGCCACATTCCCATAAATACACGTGGGTTTGTCCCCCCCCCCCCCCCAACAATTATCCATAAATTATCCACAAAATTCCATTTAAAAAAATTAATCTCCCACTTAAAAATTATCAATTACCCAATTATCCACATAATTAAGAATTATCTCAAATTACTTAAAATACTATTCACTTTTAACACCCCTTATACACCTTACTATCATGGTCATATAGTACTTTGTATGGTACTAGTCCATAAATACCGGATATTTTAGCTCGGGGCGTATTTTATCTCAAAATATCAAAATTTGACGAAATTCATTTTCTTTGATTTGCTTACCCTTTCACCTTTATTAATTTACTCATCACTTGTTTGAAATAGCATAATAATTATAATCTCCCAATAATCTTGTCCTTGAACTGATGTCAATTATCTTACGACAAATTCAACGTATAATATTACATGGTACAACATCGTCGTAATTTAATACCGCACGACGTAACATTTACAAAATTTTGCGGGGCGTCACTTCATTCCCCCCTTTGGAACATTCGTCTTCAAATGTTGATTGATGCTCTTATCATTTTCATAATGTATAGCTCTTGTGAATACCTTAATGCTCTCTTTGCATTTAGGCAATTGTTCTGTGAATAAATCCAAAGGCTAGGGCATTCCCCCCTTTAGGCCTCTTTCTCATACCACAACTTGTGGTCGGGATCTTTCCAATCTCGTAACTGGTACTACCTTTTATCATACAGCCTGTACGACTTTGACCTTGTAAGTACGCATATGCGACTCTTCTCCCCTTTCTCCTCTAGCTTCTAGCCAATCTCCAGGCCTCACTTCGCAAACATATACAGAGCTTGATGAAATGTCCCTCTAGGCATTTGTAGGTATACTAAAGTTCTTTGCTCGGTACTTTGTCAAATTTACGAATATTGCTTTATCTTATTTCATAGACCTGGCTATCCATCCCATGATCTTACTGCATCTAGGTAGGTCATACTGTACCATAACTCTTACTTCAACTTATCATCACTGAGGTCTGCTACCAAAATCCTGGTTATTCTCGTTGCTTATACTACACGCAACTAAATCCTTTAATGCTTTTTCCTTACTGTTCAATTGCCTAATCTTATCTCATACTTTGTAATTTTTATCCATCTATTGTTGATTCACCTTAATGTTGATCTGCAATCTACTATAGATAATTTGAAACCTCTTATGTAATACATTGTTACCAAGGCTTACGTCTCATCGGGGGATATCTGAAGTGATCCTAATCCACCTAGGGGCAATACTATACTTCCATAACCGTATTTCATAGTATCCCAATGTGATTCATCCTTTGTGGGTTATTCTAACCCTGTACAACTCATGAAATCCCCATTTCTTTTCAAATTATAACTCAATGGAAGGCCCAAACATCATCCTTTACCTACCATAATTACACCCTTATTCTCTTACTAGGGCAACATACTTTCTATTCTAAATGCTATTAGTCTTATACTTCTTTGAGTTCAATCAGGCTATATTGAGCTTTGTATAACTTAGAAAAATCATCATCTCTTCTTGGTTTCATGGGCTTAATCCTGAGTACTTATCCATTCTCGTCACCTTCTCATTTGCCCCTTTCTTGTCCTTACTCTGTCTTCCTAAAATCTCGTCGCTCTACCTTACTCCTGTCTTCCTTCAACTTGCTTGCACCATGGATTTCCTTGTGTTATTTTAGAACATCACGCGAGACACCACATCTCCTCTAGATCCTTTTTACTTTGTTAACTAGATCTCTCGATATTTAAAAACCCTAGGTTTGAAGATATGCCTCTGACGACGCTGCTATCATTCCTGGACACTGAATCCCATCTAGCCTTTTGATATAAGTATGGACACTTCACAACCTTCTGCATTTGAGTATCGTGTATGTTGTCCACATTTTACCTTACTTACCCTAAAATCTTGCATCACATCTTGTATCCCTTTCATGACCTTCCTTCCACATAGGTATAATTCACATCTATAACTTGAAGCTCTATTAATACTTGCACCTCTGGTACATACACAATCCCGTGAGAGTTTCATATTGACTTCTTATGAGACTGGTACCCTTCTAACGGCTTTATCGTAGAGCCGTTATAGAACAGAGTCGTTGTGCTATCTCTCATGCACCTCTAATATTAAGAGTGATTCTGCTATGTTCTCAATCATGATTCCTATAACTTCTGGGTCCAATAACCAAATTCATGATTTATTTATTGATGTAACTCTTTAATTTCCTTCTTCTTCTGATCGACCTTTATGCTGGCTTAAGTTATCTTCCAATTTGCGGCTCATGGTATTAGTTATTACTTTATCCCTCCATGGACACTATGGAGTATCCATGACACAATCTTCTAACAATTCATTCCTTTGTCTATGACCTGGGCTCAATTCTTTCTTTTAACTTATACCGGAATCTTTTACGGCTGAATGATTGTCAACATATATGCTGCATGTATAAAAATCCAAACTTTTAAGTGTGTTCCTAACGTCACCAACTCGGGATCATTGATCAAATAATTCCTTTCGTTCCTTCCCAGCTTTCCTTTAACGTAAGCTATTACCTTTCCTGATCTTTCTTCCCCCTTGTTGCGTGCATACTTAGCTTATCTTATCTCCCACACATGCCGAAATTTCCGTACAACTCATATGATCTTCGAATATTTCTTTTGATTCTTACTTCCCATTCACTAGCCATGGTAGATTCCTCTTTCATATAGAAGACGTACAATATTGTTATGAAACTATTGTTACAAGATCATTTCCTCTTTAGGTCACTGTGGTTAGGTCGAAGCCTTCTTCCTCATTTCCTCAGCTAGGTCTTCACTATAGTACTTAGGGAGGATCCTCTGACTCTTGTAAAGATGCGAGCTTATTATACCGTATTTCCAATAGAATTTTTGATGTTCGTGCTTACTTGTAATTATCCTTAGTTAATTACCTCCACACTCATCTGCTCGTATGGCTGCTTCTGAACTGAAGTTTTGATTGTCTTCCCAGTCGAACTATCTTTTATTTCCGTAATACTAATACGGTACCTTTAACTACCCCAACTCCTATTTGAATATTTCTCAAGTATTACAATGTCATAACTATGGGGATAAATTCACTATATTAGGTTGTACTATCTTTATCTTGCACGACCTGCTGTCTTGTTCAGTATCCTCTTGACTAGCCATAGCTAGGCTCTTCGTGAATCAACTACTAACTACTCGTTGGCCCATCCTCATATCAATATTTCGCGAAATCTTTCTTGGGTTATTTTCATGGTCTTAACTTACGTCTCGCACTGGCTCCTTAATTATCAATAACATCTCAGGTAGGAACCCTTACTTCTTCTCCTTGATATTGTATTTGCTTAATGCTCTGGAATCGTAGCATATCTGCAGCATTTGGATAAGTGCAATCGCATCCCTTTCTCATTTTTATTGCATTCTTCCTTTTATTATTCCATATTCCCCCTATAGAGGAATACTAAGACTTGGAGCTACGACGACCTGCTTATAGATGTTTTTTCCTCTTCATCTTTGGCGTCCTTTCACATCATCGATGACCCTTACTCACTCGCGAAAATCTTTTTGTACCAAGGATAACAAAGTTCCTCACTCGCGATGGTGGCATTTAGTGTAACTGGAACATATGGTCCCTTAAGCTTAACTTTGCTCACATTTCTTGCTTTAGGGAAGCATTTTCCGGAATGACCATCCTCTAAATTCATCAAGGATCTTCTTCTGTTATCCATTCTATTATTGCCGGAACGCAATCTAAAATTCTCATGATGCTGACTATTATCAAATCACTAAATCCCTAAATCATGTTTAGTTTATTTTGTTCACTAGTCCATATTGATTTCTATTAATCTGGGGATTAACTCTCTCTTCTGGTAGTCGCGTTGGAGTCACGAACTTATTTCTCGAAATGAGGATATAACCTTATGGCCTATACTTTTTTGTTGTCTTAAGGCCCATCACCTTTTGTCTCTTTCTTCATTCGACTATAGGTTTTGTAATACTCTACCGCTTTCATCCATGTCTCATACCTTATTCATAATGCTTCCTTATCTCTCTTCTCATTACTCTGCTAATATTTTTGCATATCCCTTTTCTTGTGAAAATTTCAATACGACATTTCTTTTATTTTTGCTTTCCTTTGCTTCATCTAGTGGCTCTTCAAGTTGCTTAACGTTCTCGCTTTACTAGGGGCGCGAGCCACACTAAGGTAATATTTATCCTTTCAAGGCTTATAGTGCATGTCTTTGTAGTACTCATATCTGGCTGCACTATTTTAGAGTGCACCATCTAGGTGTCTCATAAAGAGATCTATTAGCACATTTGCAATATCCTTTGAAAATGTTAACTGACGCAATCAATTCATTAATCACATCTTCTTATACTACTTTTGTTAACCCCCATAGGGCTTATCTGGAATGGGTGCGACCAATTGTATATACCTCTGTTACTATTGAATATAACTCAAAAAGATTATGTTCCTCTGCCTCAATTATAAATGTCGTTAACCTTCATTAATTGGGCATCTCGTACCCTTCTTCACCTTGCTTCCTTTGCTTGTTGAAACTTGTATTTATCTTCTTAATCTCTCATTGTCTTTCACCATAAAGATGGATAGACATTCTTGCCCTAAGGCTTCTTATCAGGACGTTTACACCTTTCAGTACACCTATGATATGCTAAAGACCTCACATTTACTTATCGTAAGCATCATACAAAATCCAATTCCTCTCATTCAGATCTTCCACAATAATCTCTCTTTCCAATCCTTTTTTCCGGATGTAGGTATCGTCTTATTACGAATAGGATTTAGAAATTTGAATTCCTATGACTGAGCTCTACCACACGATCTAGAGTAAGAAGAAAGAGTGACAATATTAAATGTCCTGTAGACTCCTGCTTATAAGTGTGGTGCACGACACACCCATAAACAAGACTCTACTAGACACGGCTTGCAGACTCCTTAGGACAAAACTGCTCTGATACCACTTTTTCACGACCCAAACCGATAGGCCATGACGGGCACCCGACACCTTAATCAACTGAGTACTAATGTAACATATCTTTCATATTACATCATCATACACATGTGATATGCGGGCTTAATAGGCCAACATGATCATTTATAAATTCAAAACATAGACCGACAAGGCCATACAATCTTTCACGTACACGATATATGTCTACAAGCCTCTAAGAGTACATAAATGTCATAAAGGTCGGGACAGAGTCCTGCCATACCAAGTAATACACATCTACATCATACTAACCAAACACGCAACTCCGAAGCAAATGGAGCGCACCAGACTAAGCTGATAGCCTACTTGAAGGGCTCTCGACCTGTCTGTCTGGACCTGCGGGCATGAAACGCAACGTCCCCAGACAAAAGGGACGTCAGTACGAGTAATGTACCGAGTATGTAAGGCACATAAATAAATACATAAGAGACATGGAAGAAATATAGAGTACATGACTCAACCTGTAATTCTGAATAACTTTGTAAATCACGAAATAATTATAGTATCATGCATATGCGTATGAATGTCATGTCGTGCATAGGTACATGTTTCATAACATCATCAGCCTCTGAGGGCATCCCATCATATCATCTTGGCCATTGTGGGCAAAATCATCAACGTATACCAGCTGATCAGGTGGTGATGCGTATATAATGCCACAACCTTTCCCATATCCCATATACATATATATACATACATATACGTATATGATGCCGTTTGAATCATATTTCAGCCACTGTGGGCAACATCATCATCATATACCATTGAATAAGTGTACTTGATGTTGAATATGCATCTTTGAAATGTTAGCTAAAAAGCTAAGTGCCATATTTTCTTTATGGGTAAGAGTCATCACTCGGACAAGAGTTTGCTGCCACATTCCCATAAATACACGTGGGTTTGTCTCCCCCCCCCCCCCAACAATTATCCATAAATTATCCACAAAATTTAATTTAAAAAAAAAATTAATCTTCCGCTTAAAAATCATCAATTACCCAATTATCCACATAATTAAGAATTATCTCAAGTTACTTAAAATACTCTTCACTTTTAACACCCCTTATACACCTTACTATCATGGTCATATAGTACTTTGTATGGTACTAGCCTATAAATACCGGGTATTTTAGCTCGGGCCGTATTTTATTCCAAAATGTCAAAATTCGAAAAAATTCATTTTCTTTGATTTGCTTACCCTTTCACTTTATGAATTTACTCATCACTTGTTTAAAATGGCATAATATTTATAATCTCCAAATAATCTTGTCCTTGAACTGATGTCAATTATCTTACCACTAATTCAACGTATAATATTACATGGTGCAACATCGTCGTAATTTAATACTGCAGGATGTAACATCGACAAAATTTTGCGGGGCGTAACATGCTGCCCGACAGAGATATTGATTTTGGCATTAATCTGTTGTTGGGCACTCAGCCTATTTCTATTCCTCTGTATCATACGACTCCTCCTGAGTTGAAGGAGTTGAGGGATCAGCTACAACAATTGCTTGATAAGAGTTTTATTAGGCCCAGTATATCACCTTGGGGTGCTCCTGTCTTGTTTATGAATAAGAATGATGGTTCTATGCGTATGTGCATTGATTATCACCAGTTGAACAAAGTTACAATGAAGAACCGTTATCCTTTGCCTCGTATTGATGATTTTTTCTACCAGCTACAGGGCGAACGAGTGTTTTCTAATATTGATTTGCGTTCAGGGTACCATCAGTTGAAGATTCGGGAGCCAGATATCCCGAAGACTGCTTTTAGGACTCGGTATGGTCATTACTACTTCTTTGTTATGTCATTTGGGCTGACCAATGCCCCAACAGCCTTTATGCATTTGATGCACAGTCTGTTCCAGCCATATCTTGACTCATTTGTCATTGTCTTTATTGATGATATTCTGGTGTATTCCCGGAGCCAGGAATATCATGAGCAGCACCTGAGGACAGTGCTCCAGACTCTGAGGGAAAAAGGTTATATGCTAAGCTCTCGAAATGTGAGTTTTGGTTGGATTCCGTGGCATTCTTAGGCCACGTGGTATCGACTGAGGGTATTCAGGTGGATCCGAAGAAAGTGGAAGCAGTGTAGAGCTGGCCTAGACCATCTTCAGCTTTAGAGATCCGTAGTTTTCTTGGCTTGACGGGTTATTACCGTCATTTTGTTGAGAGGTTTTCATCGATTGCAGCCCCTATGACCAGGCTGACCCAGAAGGGTGCTCCGTTCTAGTGGACGGAAGAGCATGAGGCGAGCTTTTAGAAGCTCAAGACAGCTTTGACTACAGCCCCAGTTTTGATATTGCCTATAGGTTAGGGGTCTTATACTGTCTATTATGATGCCCCAATGATTGGCCTTGGAGCGGTTTTGATACAGGATGGTAGGGTGATTGCCTACGCGTCCAGACAGTTGAAGGTTCACGAGAAGAATTATCTTGTCCACGACCTTAAGTTAGCTGCCATTGTTCACGCCCTGAAGATCTGGCGTCATTATTTATATGGGGTTCCTTGTGAGATTTATACTGATCATCGGAGCTTGTTGCACCTGTTCAAGCAAAAGGATCTAAATTTGCCCTAGAGGAGGTGGTTAGAGTTGCTGAAGGACTATGATATCACTATTTTGTACCACCTGGGTAAGGCCAATGTGGTGGCTAATGCTTTGAGTCATCGGGCAGAGAGTTTGGGGAGTTTGGCTTATTTACCAGCATCGGTAAGGCCTATGGTGATGGATGTTCAGGTCTTAGCCAGCCAGTTTGTGAGATTGGATCTTTTGGAGCCCAGTCGGGTCCTAGCTTGCGTGGTTTCTTGGTCTTCATTATTTGATCGTATCAGGGAGCATCAGTTTGATGACCCTCATTTGCTTGTCCTCAAGGACAAGGTTCAGCATGGTGATGCCAGAGATGTGACTATTGGTGATGACGGGGTATTGAGGATGTAGGGTCGGATTTGTGTACCCAATGTTGATGGGCTTCGGGAGTTGATTCTAGAGTAGGCCTATAGTTCGCGCTATTCCATTAATCCGGGTGCCGCGAAGATGTACCAGGATTTGAGGCAGCACTATTGGTGGAGGCAGATGAAGAAATATATAGTTGGGTTTGTAGCTCGATGCCTCAACTGTTAGCAGGTGAAGTATGAGCACCAGAGACCGGGTGGGTTGCTTCAGCAGATAGAGATTCCAGAGTGGAAGTGGGATCGGATCACCATGGACTTCTTTTTGGGCTCCCACAGACTTTGAGGAAGTTCGATGCCATTTGGGTGATTGTGGATCGGCTGACCAAGTCCACGCATTTCATTCATGTGTGTACTACCTATTATTCGGAGCATCTAGCGGAGATTTATATCCGGGAGATTGTTCGTCTGCATGGTATTCCAGTTTCCATCATTTCAGATAGAGGTACTCAGTTCACATCATGGTTCTGGAGGGCCGTACAGCATAAGTTGGGTACTCGGGTGGAGTTGAGTACAACATTTTACCCTCAAACGGATGGACAGTCCGACCGCACTATTCAGATTCTTGAGGATATGCTCTGTGCGTGTGTAATTGAGTTTGGAGGGTCTTGGGATCAGTTCTTGCCACTGGCGGAGTTTGCTTACAACAACAACTATCAGTCCAGCATTCATATGGCACCGTATGAGGCTTTGTATAGTAGGCGGTGTAGATCCCTGGTGGGTTGGTTTGAGCCAGGTGAGGCTAGATTATTGGGCACAGACTTGGTTCAGGATGCTTTGGAGAAAGTTAAGGTGATTCAGGATATACTTCGTACATCCCAATCCAGACAGAAGAGTTACACGGACCGGATGATTCGTGATGTTTCCTATATGGTTGGAGAGCGGGTTCTGCTTCAGGTATCGCCTATGAAGGGCGTTATGAGATTCGGGAAGAAAGGGAAGTTGAGTCTGAGGTTTATTAGGCCTTTTGAGATATTGAGGCGTGTTGGAGAGGTTGCTTATGAGCTTGCCTTACCTCCCAGCTTGGCAGGAGTTCATTCGGTATTTCATGTTTCGATGCTCTGGAGGTATCACGGCTATCCGTTGTACGTATTGGATTTCAGTTCAGTCTAGTTGGACAAGGATCTATCTTATATTGAGGAGCCACTGGCGATATTGGACAGGCAGGTTCAAAAGCTGAAGTCACGACCCTAAAATCGACCCGGTCGTGATGGCACCTATCATGAAACTAGGTCAGCCGATACAACTCCCGAATTAACCATTAATCAATAAAAGTCATTTTTAAGTCTTTAATTAATCAAATATTTCATAATGAAAGTCTAAATGAATAGTGCGAAATAAATACACAAGCCCGACATCAGGGTGTCACAAGTCACGAGCATCTACTAAGGTCTGAATGCAACGAAAAGACTGAAGATGTACAAAATACAGGCTAATGAAAACAAGAGGGAGAAAAGCAATGCTGCGAACGTCGGGCAGCTACCTCGCTAAACTCTGATGACTCTGCCTCTGAGCAATCCACACCCACTATCGGGTTCAGAAATACCTGAATCTGCACACAAGGTGTAGGGAGTAATATGAGTACTCCAACTCAGTAAGTAATAAAGGTAAATGAAAGCTGAGCAGTAAGAAAACATGTAAACCACGTCAAAACGCTACAACAAAAGCAGGATATTTCCAACACAGTACAGAAATCATTTACTTCGTAAATCATGCTTAGTTTCGGTAAAAACCTTTTAAAACAATTTTCAATAGTTTTCAAACGAGTGATAAAATAGTGAATAAACCTGATAGAAACGTAAACAGCCCCTCGGGAAAAACATGTACCATAAACTGCCCCTCGGACATAATATCAATAGAACCAGCCCCTCAGGCTACCTCACAATCACTCGCAATTAGCCCCTCAGGCATAACATAAATTAAGAACCACCTCTCGGGCAATAACATGGAACAACATCAGCCCCTCGGTCCATATCACATCTTATATTGGGTACCTACGCTCATTGGGGGTGTACAGACTCCGGGAGGGGCCCCTTACGGCCCAAGCGCAATAACAGGCCATCTCGTGGCATAATCAATATATCACTCACTCAAGGTACCCGAACAACATCAGCCCCTCGGGCTATATCACATAACACACTGGATACTCGCGCTCACTGGGGGTGTACAGAATCCGAGAGGGCCCCTTATGGCCCAAGCGCAATATCAAGCCATCTCGTGGCATAATCAATAGGCTCTCGGCCTCATATCAACAAGCCACCTCTTGACGTACAATCTCAGGCCCTCGGCCTCATAATCATGAATCAGCTCAATAACCTCACAACACAGGGCCTCGGCCTTACTCAGTCAGAATCTCATAAGCCACTCGGGCAACAGTAAAACAAGATGTTCAGCCCAAAATATCGTTTAAAATATCATTTTAAGTGTTAAAACAGAGTAAACATGGCTGAGTTATGAAAATAGTAGAATATAGCATGACTGAGTACAGTATAAAGTCAAAACAGTGAGGAAATATCAGTAAATATCCCCTAAGGGTCCAAATAGTTGGCACGAGACCTAAACATGATATTTAGCCCAAAACATGGTGATAGCAAATAGTTATCAATCAAATACACGGTTAAACAGTCATTCGGGATGGACTAAGTCACAATTCCCAACGGTGCATGACCCCACGCTCGTCATCTAACGTGTGCACCACCTCAATATAGCACAACGATGTGGAATCCGGGGTTTCATACCCTCAAGATAATATTTACAATCATTACTTACCTCGATCCGGTCCAAACTCTAGCCCGTGATGCCTTTGCCTCACGAATCAGTCTCCAATTGCTCCGAATCTAACCAAAATTAGATTCATACCACTAAAATATGCTAAAGGAACAAAGCTCACACGAAAATATCCGATTTACATCAAAAATCTCGAAATTGGCCAAACCCGGCCCCCGAGCCCACATCTCAGAACTTGATAAAATTTATGCCAAAATAATCCTCTTCCTCCCATGAGTCTATACATATCAAGAACACTGAAATCGGAGTTCAATTGACCCCTCAAATACCCATTTTAAGGTCTCTTAATCTCAAGCCCTAATTACCCATTTTGTACTGATTTTTCCCAAAGTTTCACCACTAATTAGGCCTTTAATCACATATAAACGAGTTATGAAGTCAAGAATCTTATCTTCAAGAGATTACCCTTTGGTTTCCTCAAGAATCCCTCTCAAAAGCTTCAATCCCATTCAAAAATGGTGAAAATATGAAGAAGGGTCACAGATTGGCTATTTAATATTGCCCAGGTTTAACCCTTCGCGAATGCGGCCACACACCCGCGTTCGCGTAGCACAATTTTCTACGGACCAAAGATCCTCTTACGCGGACATGAGGAATATCTCTCGAACACGATGCACCACTAAACGAACCTTCGCGATCGCGACTCCCACTTCGTGAAAGCGGAGCACAAATCCTCCATTGCCTCCAATTCCCCTTCGCGAACGCGTATCTCCCCTCGCAAACACGTAGAACGAAAATCATCATCACATAAAATACCCTTCGCGAACGCGATGAACCTCCGCGAACGCGATGAACAAAAATGTCTGCATCAAAAACCAGCAAAACTGCCAAGTCCAAAGTCCAAAATTTGATCCGTTAACCACCCGAAACTCACCTGAGGCCCTCGGGACTTCAACCAAACATGCTAACATATCCCATAACACCATTCAAACTTGCTCCAACATTCGGAACGCTCAAAACAACATCAAAACACCAAATCATCATCGAATTCAAGCTTAAACATTCCAAAAACTTCCAAATTTTGCTATCGATCAAAATGTCTATCAAACCTCGTCCGAATGACCTGAAATTTTGCACACACGTCACTTATGATACAATGGGCCTACTCCAACTTTCGAAATTCCATTCCGGCCCCTATATCAAAATCTCACCTATCAACCTGAAATGCCAAAATCCCAATTTCGCCAATTCAAGCCTAAACCTTTTACGGACCTCCAAAATACATTCTGATCACGCTCTTAAGTCCCAAATCACCTAACATAGCTAAACAAATCATAAAAATTCTAATCCGAGATCATATACTAACAAGTCAAAACTTGGTCAAACCTTTCAAATTTAAGCTTCAAACTGAGAATTGTTCTTCCAAATCCATTCCGATTACCCTGAAAACCAAAACCAACGATTTACATAAGGCATAATACATCACACGGGGCTAGTCATTCCCGAGAACTGGCGAGCGAAGTGCAAAATCTCAAAACGACCGGTCGGGTCGTTACATCCTCCCTCACTTAAACATACGTTCATCCTCGAATATGCCCAGAGTTGTTCCGAAACCCATTAAATCGCTGTGTAACCTTACTATGCACATACCCGGGGGTGATCTCACGTCACGCTATCTCATATAGGTCCAATAACACAATGTAACTGAAATTTCGCAATCCAACCTAGCTCATAAACCTTAGAACCATATTTCCACTTCTGAAATCATCTACAAGATCAGAATCTAACATCCCGAACCAGCTGTAACAAACCATACCTGCAGCCTCAGATGCAGTTACATGATATACCACATAGCTCAAACTCTCATAGCGATAACTTCTTATCACAGTAGTTGCTTAGAACAACCGAATATCGATAATAAACCTCTTATCAAATAAAGCCTCATTCCAACACTTCTGTATACTGCCAATGATAAATGAAACACGTAGAAAGTCATAATCATTCCTCAAATCAACCATTCGGGAAGCCACTTCTCCTTTGGCAAGGACCATAGCAAATTTCTGAGCTGAGCATGGATATTATCCTTCCAACACGCTGAAACCGAATACGTTTGTATTCATTCTAGATCCCAACGATCTCATCTAATATCCAACATAACTACTCTGGTGACATAAAACATCAATACAATCTAAAGCCAAAGCTCGTGCAATTCGCGCACCAATAAGCAACAATCCGAACGTACTCAAATCATGAAAAATGACTCAAATGAGAGAGTTGTACCCAAAGCTCACCAGTACCACCACACACAATGTTGAGAACCTGTCACACATCATAGAAACAGAACACACAAATCTAACCCGAAGGGTCATATCTTCACATAACTTTTCTGCAATGCGCAACCCTATCCAAATACTGGTCCACATGAAACACCTCAAGTCAATGCTCAAAATCGACAACCACACACAATTTGATATCTAAAACCAAAGAAAATCATCATAACCACGGCGAAGCAATTGACATAACATTACAAAAACCCAAAAGGACACAACCGATACGCCATCTGGCGAGCAATACCCAATACTCTTCCCGCTCGAATTCCATTGAGAGACCCCAATAAAACCGTACCACATGTTCGTATAACCAACAAATCCCAACTCTTCACAACACGTAAAGGCAACTCATAGATCTCCCCAGGTCATATAATAAGCTCAACAACAATCGAATCAACACATCCCTCAACAATACAACTCGGAGTCAACCAAGCCGACTCAAGTTAGAACACATATCCACATTGGCCTACCAATGAACCCCTTATCAAGGAGTCCCTAAAACTGCTTTTTCAACTCCTTTAACTCGCCGGTGCCATATGATACGGTCCCGGCATCCAATCAATACCGAAATCAATAACCCTATCCGGCGACATGCCCGACAGCAGGAAACACATCCGGAAAACCCATCATCACCGTAACTGAATCAATGGTAGGAGTCTCTACACTAACATCCATCACAAAGGCCAAATAGGCAAGACAACCCTTCCTATCCATTCGTTGGGTCTTCAAAAATGAAACCACCCTACTGAGAAAATAATCCGCCGAACCTCGCCACTCAATCCGTGGCATCCCTCGGCATGGCCAACACCGCTGCCTTAGCGCAACAGTCCAGAATAACATGACACGGAGACAACCAATCTATACCCAATATCATATCAAAATCTAACTTACCAAGCAGCAAAAGATCCACTCGGGTCTCCAAACCCCGATAGTCACTATACAGTGCCGATACAAACGACCCATAACATAACATGTTTATAAGAACTCTCAGTCTCCAACGCCATATAGCAGACGAATCACCATATCCGACCCCAATTCTGTCGTCTGAATACATACCACACCTTTAATACCCAATCATTCCACAAGAGATACTCCAAAAATTCTTTCGTGCCACCAAGCAAACTCGGATATCAGCAGTCGATCCAACAAGAGAGTGTCGCGATACTATTGAAGTATCTTCAACTCAAACACTTGCCCTTTTTTTGAAAATGCATACTCTCATCAAGCCATATCAGTTAGTGATCTCATTTATCTAGTCATCTAAAGTTGTCTATGCTACCCAAGAATTGTGACCTTCTTTTCAAAACTGAACCGTGATCTTACACATGCAAATCTCAATCCTACACGACATATCGCACATACCATACCATCCTAGGATAAATATGAGAACTTTATATCCATTCCGAGCCACAAGCAACTACGTACTAAACTGGCCAAGAACTTTCCATTGATCCCATTTAGAAAAAAATCGCTATACATCCCATGCTCCTCATGCTAGTAGAAAATATACATCGCTAACCATGGTAGAAACCCTCAAGAACTCTCTGAATTCTATTTGCACAAAACTAAACCGTCAGGACTAAATCCTTCTAACTCAACCAAGCTACACATGTCATTAAAACCCCAGAGAATTGCCGCGAAGCACCTGTAGAAATTCATTACCTCGTAAGCACTCAAAGAACTAATCATATCCTTACCATGTCGTTCCGGACTACTACCAAGCTAACCCATCTACCCAAGTTCCTTCTGATTTTCTTTCAACTTGATACTTCTTCTCGCTATAACACCACAATCCTCAACCTAGACTCGCCATATGAGACCCAAGCATAAAGCCACACTGTCCTATGGTTCATAAGCCACCGGATACTCTCTTAAATATTCCCAAATGCACCACATTCAAAATACCTACCCTGAAGAGACTTCCTGTGAATTTAAAGCCATTACCTTAACGTTCCTGATACTGGTGTGTAGAATCCATAATGATATAAAAAAAAATACCCCGCGTCTTGACACCCTCCAATGCAAACCTCAGTTACTAGCCAACTATACAACCTGAAAATCTCCAATTATTACATGTAAAATCTTGAACCCATTAGAACCATTTTCGAGAGCCCTCCACTCTACTAAAACCGCAATTAGACCGATCAAACGAACCGAACAATCTGTGCTTTATTAGCACTCCGACACCGTAGAATGTAACCTCACCTTAATGCAACCAAGCAGCTTCCTGTTCTATGCATTGTACATCCTTTACCAATTAACAACTCAAGTCATTCCGTGATTCTCATACACCCATAAAGCATAACATAACCTTTATTGAATTTTTTTTTACTCGAGCCATCATCGGTCTCAACCTCCGTAAGCCATAACTGATTCACTAGTACGCCTCAAACTGGAACCAACATAGCACATAACCGTGCAATCACCTAAGCAATAGCAGACTCTCCCACTTGATCAAAGCCATAGACCAAAACACACAATAACTCATAATGTGTATACTCTATCACTGCCATAATACCATAGTGAGATTAAATTTAATCCTTCATAAGCTCGTACAACACAGACCATCTAGTACCTCAAATCTTCTGCAAATCTCGCATTCGCCCTCGTAGCAGTCAAGCCCACTCTCTTAAGTGACCCAAATTCAAATTGCATACATATATTTCACTGGTAAAAGAGATCTTCCAACAAACAACGTAAGGATCACACAAACTTCAGAACACTCCGAAGGAGGTAACCCACCTGCTTCGCCTCAAACTAATAGCTCTTCATACTCTTCCCCCGTCATAAACATTACGCAATCACTTAATCTTCCTGAGTCTGAACTCATATCGTAACATGAAATCTACTCCACTCCTCAACTAAACAACATGAAAAGATTCTTCACACACTTATAACTCGGGGCTATACATCAAGTTAAGATGGAAATCAAGCACCAAATAGTTCTTCTATCCTCAAGCAGACCCTTCTCATCGCTTCCAAATCATATGAATACATCTCGCAGTCATATCATACTCATCACATAGTCATCCAGCCATCACTTCCACTAATAGGGACAGTACCGAACATATAAATTCAAAAGGCACATGCTCACCCAATCAGAACCTTAGTGCTCCAGCTACAGGAAAAACCCGACCTCAAGTCCTCTAGACTGGACCAACATCAACACACAGAAATCACATCTCGCCCCTCGATCAGGGAATCACAAGCCATCAATGCACAGCTAATACCGAGCGCTCATGCGCGCATAAGAACGCGTGGAAGGAATTCAAAGAGTTACATTTCAAGTTGAATCAAGGACGCACGATGAGAATTCAAGAATGTGAAGTTTTTCCTAAAGGTTTTGTAGCCTCCCAAGGATAAGTACAGATATCTCCGTACCGATCCGTGAGACTCTACTAAACCTGCTCATGACTCGTAAGACCTATGTAACATAGGCTTTGATACCAACTTGTCACGACCCTAAAACCAACCCGATCGTGATGGCGTCTATCGTGAAACTAGGCCATCCGACACAACTCCCGAATTAACCATTAATCAATAAAAGTCATTTTTAAGTCTTTAATTAATCAAATATTTCATAAAGAAAGTCTAAATGAACAGTGCGGAATAAATACACAAGCCCGACATCGGGGTGTCACAAGTCACGAACATCTACTAAGGTCTGAATACAATGAAAAGACTGAAGATGTACTAAATACAGGCTAATGAAAACAAGAGGGAGAAAAGAAATGTTGCGAACGCCGGGTAGCTACCTCGCTAAACTCCGATGACTCTGCCTCTGAGCAATCCACACCCGCTACCGGGTTCAAAAATACTTGAATCTGCACACAAGGTGTAGGCAGTAATGTGAGTACTCCAACTCAGTAAGTAATAAAGGTAAATGAAAGCTAAGTAGTAAGAAAACATGTAAACCACGTCAAAACGCTACAACAAAAGCAGGAGATTTCCAACACAGTACATAAATCGTTTACTTTGTAAATCATGCTCAGTTTCGATAAAAACCTTTTAAAACAATTTTCAATAGTTTTCAAACGAGTGATAAAATAGTGAATAAACCTGATAGAAATGTAAACATCCTCTCGGGCAAAACATGTACCATAAACTGCCCCTCGGGCATAATATCAACAGAACCATCCTCTTGGGCTACCTCACAATCACTCGCAATCAGCCCATCGGGCATAACATAAATCAAGAATCGCCCCTTGGGCAATAACATGAAACAACATCAGCCCATCGGGCTATATCACATCTCACACTAGGTACCCGCGCTCACTAGGGGTCTACAGACTCCGGGAGGGTCCCCTTACGGCCCAAGCGCAATAATATGCCATCTCGTGGCATAATCAATATATCACTCACTTAGGGTACCCGAAAAACATCAGCCCCTCGGGCTATATCACATAACACACTGGGTACCCGCGCTCACTGGGGGTGTACAGACTCCGAGAGGGGCCTCTTACGGCCCAAGAGCAATATCAAGCCATATCGTGGCATAATCAATAGGATCTTGGCCTCATATCAACAAGCCAGATCGTGGCGTACAATCTCAAGCCCCCGGCCTCATAATCATGAATCAGCTCAATAACCTCACAACATAGGCCCTCGGCCTTACTCAGTCAGAATCTCATAAGCCACTCGGGCAACAGTAAAACATGATGCTCAGCCCAAATATTATTTAAAATATCATTTTAAGTGTTAAAACAGAGTAAACATGGCTGAGTTATGAAAACAGTAGAATATAGCATGACTGAGTACAGTATAAAGTCAAAACAGTAAGGGACCATCAGTAAAAATCCCCTGAGGGTCCAAATAATTGGCACGAGGCCCAAATATGGGATTCAGACCAAAATATGGTAATAGCAAATAGTTCTCAATCAAATACACGGTAAAACAGTCATTCGGGATGGACTAAGTCACAATCCCCAACGGTGCACGACCCCACGCTCGTCATCTAGCATGTGCCCCACCTCAATATAGCATAGCGATATGGAATCTGGGGTCATACCCTCAGGACAAACATTTACAATCATTACTTACCTCGATCCGGTCCAAAATCTAGCGCGCGATGCCTTTGCCTCTCGAATCAGTCTCCAATTGCTCCAAATCTAACCAAAAACCAGCAAAACTGCCAAGTCCAATGTCCAAAATTTGATCTGTTAACCACCCGAAACTCACTCGAGGCCCTCGGGACCTCAACCACACATGCCAATATATCCCATAACACCATTTAAACTTTTTCCAACATTCGAAATGCTCAAAACAACATCAAAATACCAAATCATCATCGAATTCAAGCCTAGAAATTCCAAAAACTTCCAAATTTCGCTTTCGATCAAACAGTTTATCAAACCTCGTCCGAATGACCTGAAATTTTGTACACACATCACAAATGACACAACAGGCCTACTCCAACTTCCGGAATTCCATTCCGACCCCTATATCAAAATCTTACCTATCAACCGAAAAACGCCAAAATCCCAATTTCGCCAATTCAAGCCTAAACCTTTCACGGGCCTTCAAAATACATTCCGATCACGCTCCCAAGTCCCAAATCACCTAATGGATCTAACCAAATCATAAAAATTCCAATCTGATATCATAAACTAACAAGTCAAAACTTGGTCAAACCTTTCAAATTTTAAGCTTCAAATTGAGAACTGTTCTTCCAAATCCATTCTGATTACCCTAAAAACCAAAACCATCGATTTACATAAGTCATAATATATCACATAGGACTACTCATGCCTGAGAAATGGCGAGCGAAGTGCAAAAGCTCAAAACAACCGATCGGGTCGTTACAGTTGAGGTCAAAGAACATCGCATCAGTAAAGGTTCAATGGCGAGGTCAGCTGGTCGAGGAGGCAACCTGGGAGACCGAGATGGATATGCGCAGCCATTACCCTCATCTTTTCACTACTTTAGGTATGTCTCTATGCTCGTCCGAGGACGAACGAATGTTTAAGTGTGGGAGGATGTGACGACCCGGCTGGTCGTTTTAAGAATTTACGCCCCAATCTCCTATTAACTGCTTTTCCCATGTTTTTTCTACTATTGTGAGTTGCCGGGAGGAATTATTTGGAGTTTCGGAGAGTTTTGGGACACTTAGTACCTAAATGAGAGCTTAAGTTTTGGAAATTTGACCATAGTCGAAACTGTATAAAGATGACCTCGGAATGGAATTTCGATGATTTTGTTAGCTCCGTTGGGTGATTTTGGGTTTAGGACATGTTCGGATTGTATTTTGGAGACCCATAGCTAATTTAGGCTTGAAATGCCGAAAGCTGAATTTTTGAAGTTTCCGGTTCGATAGTGAGATTTTGATCCGAGGGTCAAAATGGAATTCCGGAAGTTGGAGTAGCTCCGTAGTGTTGAATGTGACGTGTGTGCAAAATTTCAAGTCATTCGGACGAGGTTTGATAGACTTTTTGATCAAAAGCGTATTTTGAGAGTTTTTGAAGTTCTTAGGCTTGAATCCGATGCTAATTGGTTGATTCGATGTTGTTTAAGGTGTTGTGAAGATTTGTATAAGTTTGGACAGAGGTATATGACTTGTCTGTGTTTTTGGCTGAGGTCCTAGGGGCCTCAGGATGATTTCAGGTGGTTAACGGGAAGTTGGAAAGTTAGAGTTGCAGCTGAAGTCTTTGGGCTGCTGTCATAACCACATCCGAGGTTGAGAGGCCGCAGATGCGACTCCCGAAGATGCGGAGTCAAGCAGCAGAAGCGGCCAAGAGGAGAGTGAGTAGGAACTGTAGAAGCGGATGTGTTACCGCACTTGCATGACCGCAGATGCGGCATATGGATCGCAGATGCGGAGAGGAAATTTTAAGTGAGAACCGTAGAAGCGGTTCCCTTGACCACAGAAACGGTATCGCAGATGCGAAAATTGAGCCTCGGATGCGACTTTGCTGGCAGAAAAATCAGAATTCGAGGGTTTAGTTTCAACAAGTTAGAAATTGATTTAGAGCTCGGGAGAGGGCGATTTTGGGGGAATTTGAAGAGGAAATCAGTGGGTAACAATTCCTTAACCCTTTTTAGTCGTATTTCATTAATCTATTGTTAGTTTTGTCATTTAATTTTGGATTGAAGATGAACATTGGGGAAAAGAAATTGGAAGAAAGTTCTTAGACCTAGAATTCGAATTTTGATTGGGAATTTGACCTTGGATTTGGATAATTTTGGTATGCATGAACTATTGAGAGTATGAGAATTCTGAAAATATAAATTTTACCCGATTCCGAGACGGGTGCCTGAGGGGCATTTTGGTCATTTTACCTAATTTCGCGTATTAGCTTAGAATTTATTAGTAGAATCAGTTACTTGAAGTGTTATTTATTTTGTGCAATTGAATTGAATAGATTTGGGCCATTTGGAGTCGAATACTCGTGGCAAGAACGTGATTTCAGGTTGATTTTGAGCCGGTTCGAGGTAAGTGGCTTGCCTAACCTTATGTGGGGGAAATTCCCCTTAGGATTGGTATTGTTGATATTTGAAATGCCTTGTACGTGAGGTGACGAGTGCATACTTGTGCTAATTATTGAAAAATCCTATTTTCATTAAGTACCTTTAATTGTGTTTTCCCTTCCTATTTATTCTACTTGCACTTTTAAGCCTGCTGTTAGCTTAGAGAATCATGCCCAATTACTTTACTGCTTTATTTGCTCCAATTGTCTTTTTTGGACTACATGAAGCATGCTAGGCTAGAAATACTTGTTTACCTTGTTGTGAAATTGAATTTAATTGAGTGTTTTTCGTGTTGTTGCTGCGTGTTTACTTTGGGACTACGGGACGGTATCCCGGGACCCCCTGCACATATATATATTGATTCGAACTGTAGTGCGGGATACCAAGAGATCCCCGGCACGTATTGAGGATACTAAGATATCCTTGGGATACCGAGAGATCCCCAACATAAATATTTAGGATACTAAGAGATCCTCGGGATACCAAGAGATCCCCGGCACACATATTGAAGATAATAAGAGATCCTCGGGATACTAAGAGATCCCCAGTTGTTGTCTCCGTGTTAAGCTGTACTTCTTTCTGTGATTTCCCTGTCTCTGTTATAACTGTTATTGTTCTTTTTGTTCTATATTATTACTTACTGTTACACTTAATTTTTACTGTCTTATTCTATACTGTCATACCTTATATTTCATTTAACCTCAGTAGGGCCCTGACCTTCCTCATCACTATCCGACCGAGGTTAGGCTTGGCACTTACTGAGTACTGCTATGGTGTACTCATGCCTTTTCTGTGCATGTTTTTTTCATGTGCAGATCCGGGTGCTTCTACTCAGACTATCACGCTTGAGGCGAGGCGCTTGTAGAGACTCCGAGATATATTTGCCGCGTCCGCAGACCGAAGAGTCCCTTTCTACTCTACCTTTTTGTATTAGCCCTTCTGTACTTTCATTTCTTTGTTAGATATTCTGGAGTTAGATGCTTGTAGACATTTAAAAGCTTGTGATCATGAGATTTCGGGTTTTGGGAAATGTTATTAGTTTCGAGAGTTGTTATTGTGTATGCCGAACGGTACTTTAAATACTGTTTTATTTCACTATTTTAGTTTTTTTATTTTATTTCTTCCACAATTTTGTTTATCTTCCGCATCGATAGGCTTGCCTAGTCGTAGAGACTAGGTGCCGTCACGATGGTTCACGGAGGACGAACCGAGGTCGTGACAAACTCGAAACAATCACATCCCTCCTAGGATATAAATACCCTAGTCTAGTCATTTGTAAAGATCATTTGAGAACATATAACATTCACTATTCACTCATTAAGTTATTATTCTCTTCATTATCGTATTCTCTTCCTCTTTTCGAGATTGTACTTCATTACTGTCTCCCCAGAGGCGTACGCTCAATAAAATTTCTTTTATTTTTATCTTCGTTTGATTTATCGTTGTTACCCTCAAATTTATTACGCGCACTTTGTATTAATCTATTTGCTAGTGGTGTTAAAATATAAATTTAATTATTTATTCTAAAATCAATTTTTAGGTTAAACACATATGCATGAGGTTGAATCTGTTGTTTCTATTCCTGCCTACTCTCAATACGTGAGACATACAGAAAGTCCTAATTAAGCTGTGTGAATACACAAAGACTAGAGACAAAAAATGCTCTTAATTCATAACTAAATATAATTAACTAGAAGGTTAAAAATGAAGCCAGCTTTTTACTGAAACCAATTGAAGTTTCAAAATGAGAAGGGACCCAAGTTGTTGGTGGCGCAAATAATTAGTTGGTCATGGTTTGTCATAAATTTTACTCGCATTTGATGTTTACATCAACCAATAAATACATAACTCATGTTTTTATGTATAATTTTATCACTATACCATAAGTAAATAATACGCACTACCACCTCCATAGTGAAGCAAATAAGACACTTGCTTTGGCCCCCAAATTTGGGCCAGCCATTTTTTAACAATAATAAATTTATAGGTTTTCTATATTGAGTCCTTTGAGTAGAAAAATTAATTTTTTCATATAAAAGGTAAGATAATTTTTTTTTTACATTTGTGAATAAACCATCAATATCAGAATGATTATTATGGGATGTATGAATAGTTGTAAAATTTTACACTCTTTTTCTTGTTTTGTCTAAGTCACAATCTTTCTTTTTCCGTCTCTCATAAGATTACATACTTTCTCTTTTATTTCGTTCTTCAAGAGTTTAAAAGTTCAATAATTCAAAAGTTTTAGTGATAAAAATATAATATCATTACATGTCAATAATTCTCAAAGAATATTGTCTTAACCTTGAATGTTTCTTAAAATACAATAATTACTCTGATACTGATGGTTTAGACTTATTTTCTAAATTAAAAGTATTAACAAAATAGTAAACGTAGTAAATAATACTCTAATAGACATTCAATCAAAAAAAAAGACTAGATTTTTTTTTCAAATATTTATATGTCTTTTGAAGTAATGTTAAAAGTTGCCTCTGCGAAATCTTTTTAAAAAAATTAAAATTAACAAAATCTTACCTAAGAGCAATTGTTCACATGAAAGATTAAATGAGTTGACTATATTATCATTCGAAAAAGAATTATTAGAAGAAATCAATAATAAAAAAATTATTAACAACTTTGCATCTTAAAAAGTTAGAACAATAATATTTTATGGGAAAAAAGTTATTTATTTTTTAAATTTAAGGCTTCCAAATAAATTTTGGCTTTAGGCCACTAAAGTACTTGAATCGCCCCGCCCATGTCAATACACATTTTCATCTTATAATTTTATACTTTAATTAACTATGATAAGCTAAATATAATTTGGCCTAAATATCATGTGCATGTAAGTTATTTTTTCTTCTTAATAGTAAAGCAAACAATGTTTGTTTCTGTTTTGCAAGTGTCTACCTAAATTATTCTTAATCAACAACCAATCTATATGTTCGGACCAATATATATATATATATATATATATATAATTTGTAATACTCTATTTGTTGCGTATTTCAAATAGAAACCGACTTTTCTGTATATCAGACACTAATAAAATTATAATATTTTTACTCTCATTATAAATCATTCATATTAAGAGCAAAATATTGAGAGTATAATAAGTTGATGTGGCACTAGTCACTTAGTTAGTTAGTTGGTTAGGTAATTAGCAAAGTGAGTTAGTTATTTAACTAGAGTTAGTAGTAGTTGGTGAAATAGAGACTTAACACTTGTATACATATAGTTGTTATGTAGCTCATTAGATTCAGTTGAAGAAATGAGAATCAAATAGATTTCTCTCCAAGTTTTCTTCTTCCAATTCATCTAGCTCTCTTCTCGATTCATTGCATCAGTGCATTGTGTTAATTTGACATGGTATCAGAGCCTACTGCTCGAGATTAATCGCTCATCTCAGTGTTTGTTTGTGAGCTCAACAATGGCAGAATTTGACAATGAAGTTCTAGAAAATCTAGGTCATAATCATCCTCTATTTCTGAACTCAAATGATAATTCAGGAGAATTTTGATTTCATTGCAGCTACGAGGTCCAGAGAATTACTCTATGTAAAATTGTGCTATGAGAATCACCATTCTAGGACGAAACAAGTTAGGGTTCATAGATGGCAAGTGCAAACGAGAGAACAAATGTCCAAATCTAGTGGACCTCTTGGAGAGATACAATGTGATAGTGTTGTCATAGATAATGAATTACGTCTCGCCAGAATTAATGGAATCGTTTATTCTTCAAATGCCAATGCTGTGTAGAATGATCTGAAAGAGAGGTTCGACAAGGTTGATCTCTCCAGAATTTTTCAAATTCACAAGGACATTGCTACAATAAATCAAGGTACTAGGTCAATCTTCTCATATTTTTCGAAATTGCGTCTACTGTGGGCAAAATTTGATAATTCAGCTCCAAACCCTAGATGTGATTGTGAGAAATATCGTGAGTTTATTATGTTTATGGAGAGATTAAAGCTTCTACAATTTCTTATGAGGTTTAATGAGTCGTATGAACATGCTAGAAGCCAACTGTTGATGATGATACTTGCTCCCTCTATTAACAAAGCCTACTCTATGATAATGGAGAGGGTGAGTCAAAGGGCTAGTGCTTATACTGGTTTTTTTTTGTAGAAAGCCGTGAAACTGTTGCTTTTGTTTTCACCAGAGGTAGTTTTCATCAGAAACGTATGGAAAATTATAATCTCTTTTATGACTATTGCAACTATAAGGGACACACTAGAAAAAACGGTTACAAATTAAATTGTTATCTTGCTGACTTTAAAAGCAAAAGAAAGGGAGGCACATTCTCTGCAGCCAACTTTGCAGGGAATAATGGAGCATCTGGAACTACTGGTTAATAAATGCATACATTTGGAGCCCATGAATCCTTTCCATCAGCTAACTTTGTAGGAAATAATAATGGAGGATATAAGGTGATGGTGTTAAGCCACAACTGACTCCAATTGATGTCTCAGCATCTTACTTTACCGCAGAAAAATGCTGACAAATCTTACAGATGCTTGGCAAAGTAAATGAGGAAGGAAGTTCTACTCAACCAACAACAACAATAACAACAGGTATA
The DNA here is from genome assembly GCF_000715075.1 of Nicotiana tabacum. NCBI lineage: Eukaryota > Viridiplantae > Streptophyta > Magnoliopsida > Solanales > Solanaceae > Nicotiana > Nicotiana tabacum. The sequence continues at coordinate 108,574,979 of NC_134087.1, read as the reverse complement.
TTTTCCTTCCTATCTAGAATTATTGATGATAGGTGGACAATTGACACCAAGGCAACTAATCATATGGTAACAAACTACTCTGTTGAACAAGATCTATAGAGACTCTAATTTAAAAGGTGAAAAAGTACATTTACCAACTGGTAATGTGGTATCAATATCAAACACAGGAACATCTAGTATATTCAGAAATCAAGAGATTCAAAATAATCTGTTTATTCCTGACTTCAAGTTTAATCTATTATATGTCTCTCAATTGACAAATGAACTGAGATGTTGTGTGACATTCTTTCCTGATTTCTGCCTCTTCCAGGATCACTTCAGTGGACATGTGAAGGGGATTGGTCGAGAAGACGGTGGATAGTACTACCTGAGGCCAAACTCAACTCAAGCTCAGTTATATTTATAGTAGCTCATCAGAAACATTTGCTCCTATGTGTCTGTTAGTGTTCCTTTATCTGTATGGCATAATAGGCTAGGCCATGCACCCTTTGGTGTACTTAGGAAAATAGAGTCTTTAAGACAGTCCAAACCAAATAAAAAGCATCACTGCACAATGTGTCCACTTGCAAACTAGTCTAAACTTTCATTTCCTACAAGTACTACTAGTTCAAATAATTCAATTAGTACGTGGTGATGTTTGGGGTCCATATAGAATGCTTATACATGATGGTAAGAGGTACTTTCTAATACTAGTAGATGATTTCTCCAGGTATACCTGAATATTCTTGTTGAATAATAAAGCTGAAATTATTGTTGTTATGAGACAACTTTTAGCTGGTAAAGAACAAGTTCTATTCTAATGTTCATGTTTTGAGAACATATATGTCTACACATCTCAGGAGAATGGTGTAGTGGAGAGGAAGCATAGATGAATTCTGAATGTTTCTAGGTCACTGAGATTTCGAGGGGTTGTACCTGTGAGGTTTTGGGGGGAATGTGTTTCTACAACTATATATCTTCTAAACAGATTGCCTTCTGTTATTTTGCAAAACAGATCATACTTTGAAATGCTATTCTTACACCCTCCTGGTATTGATCACTTGAGGGTTTTGGTTGTCTTGCATATGCATCAAGTCCAAATGTCACCGATAAGATGTCAGCTAGAGATATTCCAGCTATTCTAATAGGATATTCATCTACTCAAAAGGGTTATAAACTCTATGACTTGCATGCTAAAACATTCTTTGTTAGCGGGAATGTGGTTTTCAAGGAAGATCTATTTCCATTTAAACATTTTACACCCTCCACATCACATCTATTTCCAGTTTAGAGCCCAGCATCCTATACTCACCTGTCTATACTCAGTCCTTACTAGATCCTCAACACTGCGATCCTCAGTCTATACAAGAAGAAGGGAATACAAGCTTATCTCCATTTTCCTCAATTCCCTATAATACCGCAAATCAACCTAGAGCTTCAAATGAACCTTGTGATATATCAACCGATGACTCTGTCATCAAACCTGTCCCTGCTACTGTAGAACAACCAACTGAAGCACTTAGAATTATAGAACTGTGAAACAACCTCTATGGCTGCAAGACTATGTCACTACTAAGGCCTCCGCTTATGCCTATCCTATCTCATCTTATGTCTGTTATGATCAACTGGCATCTTCGTACAAGGCTGCCTTGAACTCCTACTCATCTATTTTGGATCCTTCCACCTTCAGTGAAGCTGTTGCAGATCCAAAGTGGATTGAAGCTATGAAACTGGAGATAGCTGCTCTTGAGGAAAACAACACATGGAGTATTGTGGATCTACCTGAAGACAAAGCTCTCATTGGGTGCAAATGGGTGTCCAAAGTCAAATAAAAATCATCAGGAGGAGTGGAAAGGTATAAGGCATGCTTAGTGGCAAAAGGTTACAGTCAATAAGAAGGGCTGGATTACAAAGAAACATTCTCACCAATAGCAAAAATGGTTATTGTTATATCAGTGGTGGTTGTGGCTGCATCTAAGCATTGGTTCATCTATCAAATGATGTCTACAATACTTTCTTCCAAGGTGATCTCTTAGAATAAGTCTACATGACCATTCCAAATAGATTTTCTAGACAGGGGGAGATTAAAAAAGTCTGCAAATTACACAAGTCACTGCATGGTCTGAAACAAGCACCAAGACAGTGGAATCTCAAATTGACTAAAGTTTTGCATCAGTTGGGCTTTGTTCAAAATCACTTTGACTACTCATTGTTCACACAGAAGCTAAGCAGTGATATATTTGTGATTCTAATATATGTTGATGACCTAATCATTACAAGAAGAAGTCATGAGCTGCTGATCAAAACAAGAAAAGACCATCAAAAGAAGTTTAAAATGAAGGACCTTGGGGAAATGAAATTCTTCCTAGGCATTGAGTTTGCTAGATCAAAGAAGGACATACACATATGTCAAAGGAAGTACACTTTGGAGTTAGAATCTGAACTTGGTCTAGAAAGAGCAAAGACAGCTGGTACTGTTTTGAAGTGCAATCAAAAACTCACATTAGTTGAATATGATAGAGCATTCAACAGAGATGCAGGCCATGAAGATCCTATACTGAGGGATCCTGGTGAATATCAAAGGTTGGTCGGCAGACTATTATACTTGACCATGACCAGACCAAACATATCTTTTGGAGTGCAAGTACTAAATCAATATATGCATGTTCCAAAACAATCACACATGGAAGCTGCTCTAAGAATTGTCAGGTATCTAAAGATATCACTAGGCTTATGATTTGTGATACCAGTAGTGGAAACCAAGCAGTTGCAGGCATTCTGTGATTCAGATTGGGGCTCTTGCCTGCAGACAAGAAGATCTGTCAGGGTACCTTGTGAAGTTTGGAGAAGCTTTAGTGTTATGGAAGTCAAAGAAGCAAGAAACTGTAGCCAGAAGCTCAGCTGAAGCTGAATTCAGGAGTATGGCATCATGTGTAGCTGAGATCACTTGGCTGATAGGTCTATTTAATGAACTTGGAATTGAACGTCATCAACTTGTTGATTTATTTTGTGACAGCAAGGCTGCAATCCAAATTGGTGCAAATCCTATATTCCATGAAAGGACTAGACATATATATATAGACTATCATTTTGTAAGAGAAGAACTGGGTCAAGGAATGATCTTAACTCATCATTTGTAAACAAAAGATCAACCGACAGATTTGCTGACAAAGAGTATTGGCAAAGCACATCATGAGTTCCTGTTGAATCAGCTTGGAGGCGAGAATATATTCAAAGCATCAGTTTGAGAGGGAGTGTTAAGAGTATAACTAGCTGATCTGGCATTAGTTAGTTAGTTAGTTGGTTAGCAAAGTGAGTTATTTAACTAGAGTTAGTATTAGTCGGTGAAATAGAGACTTAACACTTGTATATATATAGCGGTTATGTAGCTCATTAGATTCAGTTGAAGAAATGAGAATCAAGTAGATTTCTATCCAAGTTTTCTTCTTCCAATTCAACTAGCTCTCTTCTCGATCCATTGCATCACTACATTGTGTTAATTTGACACAAAAGTCGTAGCTTTATATTTTTTCATAATTCAATTGAACCAATGGCAGTGCAATTTATTCATTTGACCCATCTTTGTTTTTTTCCATCCCAAGAACCCTAATACGGCTTTTTACAATATAGGAATATATAAATATTCTTATAAAACATGGTCGATACAACATGCTGAATACAGCGCAATACGGAAATGAATACGGAAAGTATATATAACTGACCCAACTATTTGGAAGGCTTAGTTGTTTGATTGATATGCTTAATTCTTGCATTTCTCAATAAAGGTTCTACATATTTCATTTCTGATCACTTAGCTTCAGTCTTCAGGTATAATCTGACTAGATGAAATTTCAAAGAGTATCTTTTCTAGATTTCTCAATCTGATTAGGGAAGAAAAAGTTGATATATGGTCAACGATCTTGGATGCCCAACATTACAGAATTAGAGGTTGAAACCTTCTTGCAGACAATTTGTCCTGACTCTTCAGATATACTGCGGATGGATTGTTCTTCGTGACTCGATACAACTCTTCAAAACAAATTTTGTTAACAACAACAACTACTACTACTACTACTGTAACTACGCCTTAGTCCCAAACAAGTTTGGGGTCAGCTGTGTAAAAAAAGATTTGTAGACACTACTAAAAAAATAACTTGTCGCTGAAATTGCAGCGACGTATATCTAAAAGTCAAAACAAAATGCTACAGATGCTCTTTATTTATTTTGCTTATGCTTATTACTAATACAAAAAAAAATGGAATCAGTATATTGATTCTTTATTTCGAGATATCTGTAATTCGATTTTCAGTTAATTAGGTTGGAGAATTCTTCCATGGCTTTGTTCCTCAATAACTGCAATAAAGAATCCTCCGTGAGAAACAAATAAGTATTTACTGACTAGTTAGGCACTTTAAATTTTGAATAAGAATTACCTTCGTGAACGCTGGTGGAGATGGGAATGAGAGGTGATGAGCTTGCACTGTGGAACTCAGGAAAATGGGATAATGATGCTGCAGTTTCGTTGGTAGTGGAAATGGGACTCTTATGAGGCATAGCGATGGGATTATCTTGAGGCAGATTATCATTAGTAGAGATAACAATGTTCTTAGAAGACAAGCTGGGACTTTTAGGAGAGAAAGTGGCAGTTGTAGAAATGGGATTGTTGGGAGCTGATGATGATTTGATGCTATTTTGTGTTGATTTAGGGGAATCGTCAGGCCGAATAAATGACGTTACAGCACCCTTCATCTTCTCCACTATACCTGTTACGCCAAAACAGAGTTGTGAACGACTTTATTTTCGATATTGCCCGTACACTGATTTGAGAAAAATTACATACAGACATACTATTCGACGTTACCTTTATCACCAGAAGCTGCTTGCCTAGGGCTCATAGCCTCAGTTATGATTTGAGAAAGTGATCTCTCGCCTTCACCAGGTTCAAATTTTTCTACAAAGTACTCTTTTACTGAAACACCTTTGTCCCATTTTCCTGGGCTGCTAATACCACTAGCATTTTGCTCTACATTTTGTCCCAACTTACTCGCATTACTTTCAGCAAAATGACCAGTTTTTGGCGCTGCATGCTGGTTCCCAGATTCTTGCTCGTTGCTATTTGTTAGAGTGAGGCCTGAAAATTTTGAAGCAATAGCGTGGGTTGCATCAGATACTGCAGCATAAGCTGGTGCTAACTTCTCTGTTACAGTTTCTGTTATGGTTTTACTGGGGCTATCTGGTAATTTCTCCATATTGTCTTGTTCAATAAACTCATGTTTGATGCTGGTCGGAACAGCATGCTTCTCGGATACCACTGGATCTGCTCGTGGGTGTTGTCGTGCTGCTTCTTTATAAGTCTCAGGTGCCAGTTCCGATTCATACACTAAAGACAGCAGCAGGAGTACACATGAAGCAATATAATATATCATCTCAAGCAAATATATACTCATTGAAGAAGCTAAATTCAATAAGAAAAAGGAAAAAGATCTAATAAGTTTATTCAATTAGTTGACTATAGTAATTGTCATGACAAGCTATTAAAATTTATCTGCTAAATAATACCTTTAAATAACAACGATAATAAGCACTAGGTATATATGGGATTTCCAACTTGGGATCAGGGGCGGAGCTAGGTAGACGCAAGGGGTTCGGCGAAAATTACAATGTATATGATCAAATCTTTTTATCATGTATATATGTTAGATGATAAATTTTCTTAGTTTTTTTATGTGTTAAACTTTTTTTTGAATCTCCTTGGTGACAATCCTGCTTCCGTCACTGCTTGAGATATGAGGATCATTCAATTCTGTCTAAATCCACGATTAACTGTGTAAAATTTCTTTGTGATCATGTTAAGGTTCGTACTCTATTAATTCATGTTGTTACGAGGCTACATTTACTAGCACTGCCTTAATTGGAAAATGTTGGCTTTAATTTCTTCACCATGGTTAGAACAGAATGTATATAAATCTACACTTGTACCGATTGTTCTTAATTGAATATGAAAGGTACGTAGAAATAATGATCGAGTAATGTAAAGAACATATTACTTGGAGCACCAAGATATTCAGGATCTTCATCTTCTTCATCTTCATCATCCAAAGTAGCGCCCCATGAAGGTGTACTGTTATCGTCGTGGTCGTGGACATCATTCTCATGCAGCTTCTTCTTGCCACTTAAACTGTATTTGAGTTTCTTTGCTTTTTCCTTAACTTTGGTGATAACTGATTTCTTGCCATGAGTTGGTGTATATTCTTCTTGATCATAAGCTGTTGGGGAGGTATTTGTTGACCAACTCCTTTCATTTCCTAATCAAATGCAGTACTAAAAAGCCAGTAAATATAGAAATGCAGATAGTATTAAAATGAAATTAATCTCGACTTGCTAATTAAGTTTGTCAGAGAACTAAATAACCTTGTAAAAGTTGTTCAAAAGTTGGTGAATTGGACTTGGGAGTTTTGGATGTCTGTGAAATTTTTTGTAACGGATCAAGTTGAGCCATTTGTACGAGAATTCCTGTCTTGAAATCTTCCTATAGTTTGTCTGTTTGTATGTTTATTCGTTCTGCCTGGGTTTTTTTCAGCTTTTCTTGCAAATGAGAAAATTTAAGAACTAAACTCAACGGTAGTTAAAGTTAAAGCATGGTTTGCGGGTTCCTCCGGCGGGAAATTAAAAAGCCAATTAGTGTAGTTTGATCGAATGGTTTGTTGCTAGATTTACAAATGGCAATAGATTAAGAGGCACATACATACATGTAAGAGCTGAAATTATTAAATTTATGATTCTTGATACACCACTGAAATAGGACTTGACCTCGTCTTCAGAGCAACTAATTTCCTCTATGTTAGCCTCATGTCATGGTACAAACATCAATTTCAGAGGCAAAGTTCATCTCATGGGCAAAAACAGTTTGATAATTTAACTAACCATTCTTTTTTTTTCTTTTAAAATACAAAAAGTGAGGTTTGATAATTTAACTAACCATTCTTTTTTTTCTTTTAAAATACAAAAAGTGAGGTTGACCTTGGTAACATTAAATGCTTCATAGATTCAGTGGTCTTGCTTAAACGAGCAACTTTTCTATTTAAAAAACTGTTGAGTACATATTCCTTGAGTGTTATACTACTATCGAATATAGCAATATACAAGTACTATCAATTGTTATTACCAGAAAGTGAGAAACTGTATAAATTTTCTTATTGAAATAGAAAAGTAACTCTTAAATTAAGTAAATGGCTTATCGTGCAAAAATAGTTTCTTTTAGGAGGATAACAAAGCGACTAACCTTTAAATTGTTAGTCGAGTTTCCATTTTCGTGTACTATACATTAATGATGTAATTTTTACCTCCCATAGCAAAGGCTAACACCTTATTTATTTTAAATAAATATCATTTAAAAAAATTATATTATATAGATACCTTTTAATGTTTATAGCAAAATATCTAATTTTGGTTACCATGACCCTAAGCTACTAAATACGCTATTCAGTTACACTATTTTCTTTCTCTTTCTACTTTGATACATGCCATTTTTTTCCCCCATTCCCTAAAAACACAACTAAGGGCTCTGCTTGCCGCCACTCTCATGGCTTTCGCCGCCGCCGCCTGGACTCGCCGGTTCTGCCATCCTTCACTCTATCGGAACCCTAACTAACTTTTATGTATCCTGAAAAGGATGATCCGAGAGAAATTATTAATTGGTTTCGTTCAATAGTATGAGAGAAAGAACAATTCTATGTTGATGATCCATGTCCAATTGTCCATTCATATCCTAGATATTATTTGACAGTATATTGTCTTTGTTGTGATAGTGCTACTCGTGGAATTGTCAAATCTGCAACGCAACAAAAGCAATCACAACCCTTTTAAACACAAGGAAGTCACTAGCAGCCTTTGATTACCTTATTGGTAGTTGATGGCAAGAAGAGAGACTTGGGACGACACAACTACTCTTCAAAAAATTCAACAGAAGAAAGACCAGTTTGTATATGAGCATCAACATATTCTCTGGAAGGACATTTTTCACTAGAAGAAGGCAAAGAAACCTCGATATTATCATCCAAGGGAGACCAGTAACAAGAGATAGCAATTGTGGATTCGCCGAAAATTAGGGTTTGTTGGCGGATTCGCTAGAAATTAGGGTTTGTTCTTGAACAAAGACGACGGAGTTTGGGGCTGAGCAACTTGATTTTCTGTTAATATATTCAATGTATTTTCATATATTTCATTGTATTCATTATTTTTTTTATTGTAGTTCAATGTATCTCGTTGTATTCCATGTATTTTATTGTATTCACTGTCTTTTTTTCATTGTATTTCAACGTATCCCGTTGTATTCTATGTATTTCATTGTATTGTCTCACTATATGCCATGAATGTATTCATATGTTTTTTTAATTAATATAATTTATGTATTCAGATGTATTATATACTTTTTCTGAAAATTGCTATGTTTTTGAGATATTTTTCGATTGAGAATCTTTTTTACACAAGGAAATACAAATTTTGTGTGTTATAATTGAGTTTGTTGAGGTATATTAGGAGCCTATTATGTTAATTGATTCACTTTCCATTTAAAAAATAGTGTAATTCCCTGTTTCACGCCGTGAATGCAGTCGAATACAATAATCTGTCTAGCTATAATCTCATGCTTCACGCCATGAATACAGTCGAATACACTTGAATACAATAACTGATTAGCTGGACTTCCCTGATTCACGCCTATTTTTGCTACTGTATTCATGGATACAGTAGCTTAAATACACATAATACATCTTATAACAACAAAAAACGTATCTACAATCTGTACTTCTTGAACATGATGTCAGAGACCTTGTGATGAACTCGATATTTCACTTTTGATTCGTGGGCCAGGATCCATATTAATGTAAAAATTGCACGGGCGCCCTATTTGGTCGCCCCAATTTAACCTATACCCATTTTTTTTAAAACTTTTAACTTGTACCCACTTTTTAAACAACTTCAGCTCCCTTTCTTCTCCGCTTCAGTACCTCACCAGAAGAAAGCAAGGATCTAGATTGAGATTGATATGCATAAAAACAACATCACAAGCTGTGCAAAAGCTACCCTTTCACGTTCTTACTTTATTTTTTAGCTTTTCTTTTTTCCCTTCGAGAATTGGAATGACTGCTTTAGCTCTCTCCTCTGCTTTCTACCCACTAATCCAATCCCCCATATGATACATGTATATATCCCTCTCTGACCTTTATTTTTTTCTTGTGCCTTTCACGTTTTTAATTAATTTAAAAATATTTATACCTGCCTAGCTAATACAATACGAGCAACTGTATGTAATATTAATAGGTGGTAAAAAAACTTCAGTTGTAGTATGTAATATTAATAGGTCGTAAAAAACCTCAGCTCTAGTATGTAATATTAACATGTGGTAAAAAAACTTCAGCTCTAGAGCTGAAGTTTCTCATTTACAACACAAAAACTTCAGCTCTAGTATGTAATATTAATAGGTGGTTTTGTGTTGTAACTGGAAACTTCAGCTCTAGTATGTAATATTAATAGGTGGTAAAAAAAATTTCAACTCTAGAGCTGAAGTTTCCCATTTACAACACAAAAACTTCAGCTCTAGAGCTGAACTTCAAACCCGACTACTAGAATGTTGAAGTTTTGCGTGATTGTTTTTGATACTTCAGCCCCGTATGCTGAAGTTATGCGAAAAAGCGGGTACGCTTGCAATTTTTTTTGCAAAGCGAGCACAAATTATAATGTGGCACAAAAAGCGGGTATAGATGCAAATGCCCGTATTAATTGGACGCTAAAGCCCATTAGTGCAATCTGGGTCCAATCTGAAATATCATTACCACTTCATTTCAATACCCTTTCTCAGAGTGTTGAACTTTACCGCCTCGATTTCTTCACTCTCCATTATCTTCTACAATGGCGTCCATCGCCGCTCCTGGTCTCGCACTTTCCGTCCACCGTTCACACCGCCGGCTCACTCCTGCCACCGCAACCACCACCACTGCTGCCTCTGTCCCTTCACTTACAATCAAATCCAAGCATCCTACATTCCCTTCCTCCCAAAACCCTAAACCCTCATCCTCACGCCCCCGCGACAATTTTGACATTTTGGGCTCGAAAAAGCTCCAAAATATCGTAAAAACCACCGCAGCCATTGGCTGTGGTCTCTACGCGCTCTCCAACGGCGTGTCCAACGCTAAACTCAGCGGAAACGGTGGCGGCGGCTCCTCCGGTGGTTCTGGCGGTGGTGGTGGAGGGGGAGGTGGCGGAGATAGCTTCTGGTCGAAGATTTTCTCTCCAGCGGCTATTGCTGGAGAAGAAGAATCACAGGAATGGGATTCTCACGGCTTGCCGGCGAATATTGTGGTACAACTGAACAAACTAAGCGGGTTCAAGAAGTACAAGGTCTCCGACATCATGTTCCTCGATCGCCGCCGCGGGTCAACGGTAGGGACGGAGGATTCCTTCTTCGAAATGGTGTCTCTACGGCCAAATGGTGTCTACACGAAGGCGCAGCTCACTAAAGAGCTGGAAACCCTAGCTACCAGTGGAATGTTCGAGAAAGTTGATCTAGATGCAAAAACAAACCCTAATGGAACAGTCGGAGTTACGATATCCTTTTTAGAAAGCACGTGGCAGTCAGCTGATAGATTTAGGTGTATCAATGTGGGCCTAATGCCACAGTCTAAGCCCATTGAAATGGATCCAGACATGACTGAGAAGGAGAAATTGGAGTATTACAGGAGCCAGGAGAAGGATTATAGGAGGAGGATTGAAAGGTCAAGGCCATGTTTGTTGCCGCCACCCGTGCAAAGGGAGATTTTGCAGATGTTGAGGGAGCAAGGGGCAGTTAGTGCTAGGTTGTTGCAGAAGATTAGGGATAGAGTGCAGCAGTGGTATCATGAGAATGGTTACGCGTGCGCCCAAGTTGTGAATTTTGGGAATTTGAATACTAAGGAGGTGGTTTGTGAGGTGGTGGAAGGGGATATTACTCAAATGGTCGTTCAGTTTCAGGATAAGCTGGGAAATGTATGTGAGGGAAACACTCAATATCCGGTTGTCCGGAGAGAATTGCCTAGGCAGGTAAAAGATACAAAGTCAATCCATTAATTAGTCCTATATCCCAAATTAGTTACTGTCATCAATATGAATCCCGTTATGTTCCATTTCATTCAAATAGTTAAGGCAAAAAAGGGGTTTTGTAAAATAGAACCTCATTATATCTCACGTTTATCCTTGCATGGACTTACAAGATGAATAAAAGAACTGTTCTTTCTGAAATACAAGAGATTTTGTTCAATTTAATTGTCTTACAGAAAAGGAATAAAAGAAATCCTTTCTGAAAATGCTGTGGACTTTGGTTTCTGTGTACAATCTGATTGGTGTCATTGTACATAGAGAGGAAATGATTGTTTTTAAGTTTTCAGACCTGAATGACAGTCTACCTACGCCAGTTATGCTTTCAAGTTATTGGTACTCTTTCATTAATGCCAGTTGTGTTTGGTTAGCTTCACTACTTAAGCATGAGTTTGATGGGTCATACTTGTCGTTTAAAGTTTTATGTTGCTATTGGGCTGAAGGAGCTACTGCAGTAATTTTCTGCATTCTCGTTTTAATTAAACTTCTAGTACATGTTGAATTTCATAATTCTGCTGATTTGGAGCATGCCTACTGGTCCTACATCTTTTGGTGGTTCTTTTTCAATACTGTGGAATCGTAGAGAAATCTGATTAAATATCTCTGTACATCAATGTAACATTGTACGTGTATATTTCAATGCTAGTATATTATGTTTTGTCATGCATTTGAATACAATTTGGGACTAACATGGCTCTCAAATGTGTGTGATACTTCAGCTTCGTCAAGGACAAGTTTTCAACATTGAAGCTGGAAAACAGGCTTTGAGAAATATAAATTCTCTAGCTCTCTTCTCTAATATTGAAGTCAACCCTCGCCCAGATGAAAAGAATGAGGGAGGGATAATTGTTGAAATTAAGCTCAAGGAGTTGGAACAGAAGTCAGCTGAAGTCAGTACTGAATGGAGCATTGTCCCTGGACGTGGAGGTCGCCCCACATTGGTACACCATTAAGCATCTCGACTGCATGGTTTTGATATGGATTATAACTGTTAGTTCACTGCTAAATGCCTTCCTTTTCTGTATTATGGCATTCAGGCTTCAATTCAACCTGGTGGAACTGTTTCATTTGAGCATCGGAATCTTAAGGGGCTCAATCGGTCAATTCTTGGTTCTGTGACTACCAGTAACTTCCTCAATCCTCAGGTGATTGTTCTTTTTTATTTCATTGCTGATGCTTTTGGTTTGTTTTTTTAATCCTTTTTCCAGTGGCTTAAACCTTAGCAACAATCCCTGTCTAATTTGTTTTACAGGATGATCTTGCTTTTAAGTTAGAGTATGTTCATCCGTATTTGGATGGTGTTTACAATTCGCGAAACCGTACGCTTAAAGCTAGCTGCTTCAACAGCAGGAAGTTGAGTCCTGTCTTTACTGGGGGCCCTGGAGTAGATGAAGTCCCTCCTATATGGGTTGATCGCGCTGGACTTAAAGCCAACATTACTGAGGTAGGGCCAATACTGATACAAGTGTGATGCATCTGCTAGCAGGTCTCTATCATTTAGTGTTTGTCGGCTTTGCGGGAACCTTTGTAGAATTTGATGATCAATAGTAAAATTCAAATTAAAAAAAGAATATCTCTCTTAGGTACGTATATGACTTATTAAATCTAAGAAAGTTTGTAGCTATGGCATCACAGAGAGCTCTGTTTGGGACTTGTAAGAAGTTCATGTAGGTATTATATAATTACGCAATTTGATGCTTAACTGTATATTTGCTGCAGAATTTCACTCGTCAGAGTAAATTCACCTATGGACTTGTGATGGAAGAGATAACAACACGCGATGAAAGCAGCCATATTTCTTCTCGTGGGCAGAGGGTACTGCCAAGTGGTGGAATTAGTGCAGATGGGCCTCCCACAACGCTTAGTGAAACTGGCATTGACCGCATGGCATTTTTACAAGCTAACATCACACGAGATAACACCAAATTTGTAAATGGGACAATTGTTGGTGAGAGGAATGTCTTCCAGGTGAGATTAGCTTTTTGTATTCTTTTTGGATTTTACTGAATTCATTTTCTTTTGCAAATCAAAATGGAAGTAGCTTTTGGTCTTTATTAATAGATATTACCACATTATCTACTGCCAGTCCTATTTTAAAATACTGCCAGTCATATATGTCATATATTTCTTTCATCTGAGGGCATCTCATTTGTTCCTCATGAAGCAAGTTTTCAACGTTTATCAATTGACTGTTACCCATGCTCTAGATTTTCATATACCTTTTTACCGTTGTAGCTACTCTGATAAATTATCTCATTTGTTGTGAAAAATGTATGAGATATGAATGGTGTCTTCTGGAACTAATTATTGGTTAAATTTCTTTTATGGACTCTTGTCTAATATTTAATATTGCGTTACAGGTTGATCAAGGACTTGGAATTGGCAGTAAGTTCCCATTCTTTAACCGCCACCAGCTGACAATGACCCGATTTGTCCAGCTGAAGCAAGTAGAAGAAGGCGTTGGTAAGGCTCCGCCACCTGTCCTAGTCCTCCATGGCCACTATGGTGGATGTGTTGGAGATCTTCCCAGTTATGATGCTTTCACACTTGGGGGACCTTATTCAGTGAGGGGCTACAATATGGGAGAGATAGGTGCAGCTAGAAATATACTGGAGGTATGTATGGTTTCTCTATCAAAGCTATGATGTGAACTTATTTCTCTCATTTTTTCTTGAAGTGCTACTTGGCCATAGCTAGACAATTGCTTGTGCAAAACTTATGTTTGATAAATGTCTTTTATCTAATGTATTGATGCTACCTTCAGCTGGCTGCTGAGATGCGGATACCTGTGAGAAACACACATGTCTATGCATTTGCAGAACATGGAAATGATCTTGGGAGTTCAAAAGATGTCAAAGGAAACCCAACAGAGGTTTATAGGCGGATGGGTCATGGCTCCTCGTATGGAGTTGGCGTGAAACTAGGCTTAGTACGAGCAGAATATGCTTTTGACCACAATTCTGGGACTGGAGCAATATTTTTCCGTTTTGGAGAGAGATTCTAGTTTCAGATTCCTTGGCCAGATTCTTTTTTTGCAGCTAGTCAGACCTATGAGTTAAGAACTGCACGGTTCTGAGTTTGAACTTCAGTTATGTCTTAAAATGTTGTTTGCTAAAAGATCGGCTATAATTGTGGTTAGAACCTTTTCGAAAGTGAGTATTCCGTAGCTTTTTTGCTCGTGTAAGCAAAATATGTTAATATAGTAATTTGTGCATTTTCTTTCTTCTCATATTTTTTTTCCTACTGGGGATGGCTTGAAATAACTATATTTTGTCTGATCTTGTCCTCTGAATGCATGAGTTATTTTTTCAGAAACATTTTGACGGGGTAAATGGGATTTGGAGTTGTTCTGTGAAGTAGTTTCATTCTTAAATCTGCAATTCTACATTTCGTGTTCATTTTGCTAGATTATTTTCAGAAGAGGTGTAATATATTTTCAATAAATTAAGAATAATCTGTGAAATACTTTCAATACCTTACCAAAAGCGAAGGGTCACCTAGTTTCAGTGGACCTGCGACTAAGTAGGAAGGATGCCACAAGGTAACCAGCTTATTTGTACGAATCTATTTGAGCAAGATATACCATGCAGTCCTTAACGAAGGCATTTAATCAATCAGATCACTGTTTCCATCCCATATGCTTATTGTTTGTAATCCGAGAACACCGGGGAAAGCAGGACTATAAGCGACTATTATAATCAGTTAATCCAGTGACATTCATTCCGCAAGAAGTCACAACCAAGTGATGCAAGGCAATTGTCTCCTACCTCTAGTAAGACGTAATGGTGATAACTAGCAATTCACAACCGACAACCAGAGGCAAAGCAGAAGAATATCGAGCTTTACAAAATTGGGACATCTGATGGTCGTACTTATCAGATAATCAATCTTAAGCAGAAAAATTATTACCCTTTATTGTGAATGTCTGAATGATATATTGACTTGCTCCAAGTTCTACGTGTTAGGTTCGTATATTTCTTTGCTTTATAAGCACCTGTACAATACACAGATGATAATACCTGCAATCAAGTCCTGTCTTACAGTTTCAGAAGGCTAGAGTATATCAGTATATGCATGTGGACACTGAAGCGATTAAGAAACCAATGGCTAAAGAAGCACGCCACTTGTATCTTTAAACAATCTGTCTGTAAAGAATGACATCCATTATGTAGTAGCACAAGTACAACTTGTAGTCATACTTAAACATGTGGAGCATATATGAGAAGCAACTCTAAATATTCATGATAGAAAAACCATTAAGAACACAAAACACGTATTGGCTCAGCCACCAAATAACCAAAATATAGAAAAACCTTATGCATCAAAGGGGAATGGCTGTATTCTAACAAGAAGATGAAACACAGGGAGGGGCAGTATATCTTCACACATAGCAGAGAAGAAATTTCTTCTCCACCATTCTTGAGTATGCGTTTGGAGCTATGGATTTCCCCACGTTTTCTGAAACTGCAATACAAATCCGGAATAGAGTACTGCTTCATCCCATAATCTCCTTACCCTCTATATCCAACAAAAGTTGCAAACCTTGATGCTCAATAGAGAAAATTAAGCAGACATAGGGAGAGAGAAACCACACCTCACCAGAAACACAATGTCAACTCGGTGTAGTCTAATAGAGGATTTACTTGCCTCCAATCATCAGAATTTTTTTTGTCTATAGTATTCATCAAGGACCAAATAAAGATCCAGATGGAGCTGTGCAGGGAAAGGATCAGTAATAATGGAAGGTTCCGAGCAGAACAAATGGAGGCACCAGTGCTCTCATGGAACTGTGAACAATGTGATGCACATCATCAATAATTCTCAAAGATTAATCCCATATGGTTTTAGTAGCACAGTAGACGAGCAGAGAAATCTATGCAACAATATGAGGATGAGATGTAGAATTACTTAATTCAACTAGACAACACAAGAGTTTCAGTTACTTGATCCTCCCAAAGATAGTTGTTTCATGTTTGTCCTATTAGGGAAACTGCAGCAAATTATTTAGGCGAATTAAGAAACTATATGCCAGAACCACCTCCAATGATATGTAACAACATGAAGTGGTTCCAATTACTACTGAATTTAAAGCAAGCACAAAACTTAGGAGCTATACACAAAATATGGAGCAATTAATTGATATCTTATAGAAAGAGAGGAAAAGAAAAGAAAAGATTAGGCCCATAAAGTAGGGAGAGAAGGATAAGATTCAAATACCCCATATGTAGGGACTAGTGACAAAGTTTTAGGTATATTACTGAGTGTAGATCATTGTGGAAACGGAAGTTCAATACAACCACTACACAACATTACACCATTTATACATGCCAAAGAAACATTAAGCCATTTATCATTCAAAGGACACGTTGACGTTATATTAACAATTTGCTGCTGCTGGATGAAGCAGATTTGAGGGAAAAGACCACTAAAATGCATCGCAAGGATGGATTGAACCAAATGTCTTCTGCTGTCTAACTCAAATTTGTCCCAAATTTTTCCAGAGTACACCTCACGATATCTACCATGATTTTCCATGCTCAAAAGACACATGGAAGGTCTGCACTACACATGAAGTTACAAAGAGAACCTATTAGTAAAGATCAATAAGACATAAGTACATGTAAGCAGGGACGCCACCTAACATTTTTTTTTTTGATGACCGAGAAATCCGTCTGGGGCCGATCCTTTGGACCAACCGCAGCCTTCGAAACTCGGTGGATAATGGGCCCGTCCCTCTACCCTTCTCCACTTAAATACCAGGCTTTGCTTTTGCATGGTCGCCACCTAACATTTTAGTATGCATAGAATGCTGAAACTGGTCTGTGAAAGCATCTTTGTTCGCTCAGTAATCCTAGATAAAGGTTTATCATGAATCAATGCAACTCTCCTATTTACCTGTCCCTCCATCTTAATTTGCATAATGAATGGCAATGAAGTTACTTCTAATATTTTACTTATTGCAGCTGTAGAACAGACATATTCACCAATACGATCTGCTCTGGGCAATAATTTGTTTACATGGCAATAATCCCTCATATGAAGTTTTGACTGATGCCATTTTGCCCAGTCTAACTTCCATATAAAATGTCCAATGTCCCAAACACTCTTCTAGTAGTTTACTTCTAGTTCTAGAGCCAAAAATGAAATCTGCTAGATATTACAGCAACAACAAACCCAATAATTTCCCACAAGTGGGGTGTGGGAAATCTGCTAGATATTGTAGCTTTAAAACCCAATAATAAATTTTACAAGCTATATTAAAGTAGTTTTCAGCTTTATTAAGTTTCACAACCAAGTATATTAAATAATCACAAACCCGGACAGCACTCAAGATCTATGAACTATGAGTAGCGGGTCAATCCTATGTTGTTTCCCTCACTTCCAGAAAAATCACGAATTCACCCCCAAGTTGTATATGAACACAAACATATAGACAGCACTATCGACAATACAGGAGGAAAAAGCAAATAACAGACATTACAATGAGTTCTTCTGTTAGATATATTACCTTAGCCAGTACAGCTACTTATCATTAGAAGTAACAGGATGATAGTAACCAAAATTATTCCCAGACCATTCCCGCTGTTGTTGCATCATACTGTACTGATGATGAAATCCAACTGATGGTCCACCCCCATACCCAACAGGCATGCCTCCTTTGGCCATTCCAATCATCGGCATCTGCACCATTTGCGGCGGGTATGGCATCTGAGTCGGCATTCCCACGTGGCCATTAGTATTACGCAGGTGATGACCAGTCTCACCGGACTCACGCAAACTCTGCTTCACCGGCGTGGAATTAACCAAATGATCAGAAGAAGAAGGCCCCTCATTTCCCTGTCTCTTCATATATAATCTATACTTCTGTAAATGACTCGCCACGTTCTCTCGCGTCAGTCCTTCCACATTCATAAGCTGCATAATCGTCTTCGGCACAGCGTTTTTGATACCTAAGTGGGCCACCACTTCAATAAAACGCTTGTGTAGCTGCGGCGTCCAAACAAGCCTTGCCCGTTTATTCAGCGTCTTATTAGCCGACGAATCATCTGCACAATTTTCGTTACACAGAGCAGAATCAATCTCTTCGGTGCCTCCGGATTCAACCCTCCGGAGCTTCCTCGGGTCGGATCCCTCTCTCGTTAGATCCGTTTCGTCTTTTTCAGTAACAGTCGTCTCCTCATTGAACGGCTTGAAATTTAAGTTATTCATTGAAGACATATCCTGCGAGTGCCATCTCTGGAGGGAAGAAAAAGTATTCTGAGAAGCGCGATTTACATCAGTCATGGATTTTGAGGATTCCGGCGAGATTCTGAACGCAGAAGCAAGTTCGGCCGGAATCAACTGCAGAGTCAACGGCGTGAGATCGTCGGCGCCGGGAAGTCCAACCTCCCACAAAACTCTGTCATCATTATTACCACCGCTAGAATCGTACTCAGAAAGCTTCACTTTTTCACCCATGGTAGCTAGCTGGTTACAGAAAAGTTGTTCAACTGGACAAAATTCACACTCTTAGGGTTCTTCCTTAATTCCTGTTAATGCAAGTTAAATTAAATCTTCGGCGGGACAGAGCAGCAGATATCGATTTGATGAAGATATGCCGAAGGATTTCAAAGGCTTATTGGTGAAGGAAAGAAAATGGAGGAGAAGAAGATAGGGGAAGTGGGAAAGGGATAGGTGGAGGAAAATGGAAATAAACAGAAGTTGGCAAAAGGTAGATAAGCGTGAAAAAAGTACAATATCTGATTGCCAGCGTGGATGTCCTGACCAGATATTTTTAGATCTTTTTGTGTCTGGAGGCTGGATTTAGTTTTAATTCATTTTCTTTATTAAAGAAATTGAAAAAAATAGTACTATCATAATGATATTTTAGTTTTATTAGAATACAAATTTTGAATTAATTATGATGCTTGAGAACCTAATCATTATAGTTTTAAATAAAATCGTCTTTGTGTTTCAACCAAACATGTTTAGATTCTTATTTCGATTTTGAAAACGTTTTAAATCAACGACCGTTTTAACTGTTTCATTTTGATATAGTGGGGTTTGATTGGATTAATTAGTGGATATATTTGAGTGTTGGAATAATTTAGTTCTATTATTTTCTAATAGTAGAAAAATAGGATATAAACTTCAAGAAACACGAAACAATCAAATAGAAGAACTTAACTGAAAGTAAGGTAAAGTACAATCAGTGATTAAGTGGAAGTAGCACTAGCATCTAGAAGCGAGCCCAAACCTTTTTGATGCTTTTTTTTTTTTGAGACAAAAAACACGTTTTTAATGTTACAAAAAAAATGTTACGTAATTAAGTAAAATATAGTATACTACTGTATTTTATTTAAATTTTTTTTTTATTAATTCGCAGCACTATATTACGTTTTACTTATAAGCAGTACATCACATTTGTTTTTTTTGTAAAACGCAGTATAATAATACGTTTTACCTGAAACGCACTATTATACAGCGTTTTACTCTGATTTTTGGCCCCACCAATTAACTGACATAACAATAATTCAAATACATAAAACATAGTATTGTACTGCGTTTTACATAGAAAAATTCTCGGACTTACCTTATTTAAAGGCGGTTCAATTTTATGAAAATCCATTCAAACTTTCGTTCATACTTCTCTCTTCTTCTTATCAATCATTTTTTTACAATGTCTGAAGTGCCAAAAATAAGGGTTTCACTATATTGGGGGGTTGAGGTTGTGTTGGAGAATAACTCTGTGAGGTATAGCTCACCTCCACAGTGTCATGTTAAATTGCCGCTTACTATGAAGTACGATAAATTGGTATCGTTGTTACGTACAAAAATGAGTGATAGGAGGTGTTCGGTTAACCTTAAAGTAACCGATAGATTTCCGTATTCAGTGACTCCGCAGGGGTTTGCTTATTATTCTAAGTTTAACATCGAGGATGATGAAACTCTTAGAGATTTTTTGCGTATTTCGGATGAATACAGGGAATTTATTGTAATAAAATTATTGGAAATGTACGTCAAGGTGGAAGACGTTCCCAATAATGAGGGCGTGCATAGTAGGGATAACCCCCAGTCATCAGGTGGTTATTCTGGAGCAGTTTTTACCGGACAGATTGCTGATGAAAGAGCTTGCCTTGATTTAAACTTGTCACCACCGGCGAAAGAGCAGCCACAAAATAATTTTTTGACTTTATATAATCAACAAGACGACTGGTAAACTTCAATTTTACTACGCTTTAGCGATGTTTATTTTATGTTTTAATTAGATTTGTATTAACACTCATATTTTTTATAGGGGTACCGTCCGGATATGAATTTTACAAGTTATGACCCCGCCCCTAGTTGGAATATGCGTAGTTCTGGAGTATTGGACCACGGTGGTCCATCCGGGAGTCATCACCAACAAGAAAATATCCATCATGAAACGTCAAGACAGTACGACTTGTAAGTAAAGTGATATAGCTATATCTAAGGTATTTATCTAGTTGGGTAACTTATCATTTTGTTTTTTTGTGCAGTGAAAACGAGCTTCTTGAAGCTCTTGACCTCACACAGTTGCCCATAGACGACGTATTTACTTGTGATTTGGCAGATGCGCAGAGTTAGGAAGATGATAGTGATTATGACAACAATGCGGATGAGTTTGGGGATGACACACTCTTCCATGATGAGGGTGATGATGAGGAGGAAGTGAATGTTGAACCTGAGCTGACGAGGGAGCATGTTCCTCCACCTCCCGCTAGACCAAGAGTGTATGAGTCCCACGTGCCATTTCATGAGCGGAATATTCCCTACCTTGATAATTTGCCAAGCATGCCGAACGTGGATGCCCTCACAAGGGATGATGATGAATTTCGGTCAGCGATGTGGGATGAGTCTAGACCAGCTGTTCTGACAAAGGGCATGTATTTCCCCGATAAAGCTCGCCTAATTAGGGTTGTAAAAATCTACACTATAAGAGAGTGTCGTGAGATGACGGTAAGTGAGTCAACTACGGAGAAATACAAGGCTGTAAGCCGTAGAGACTTTATGGGTTGTCACTGGATATTGCGTGCCACCAAGAAGAAATCAAGTTTGTGGAAAGTCGGTAAATTTATTAGCGAGCACAGATGTGAAATGGACACATACAATGAGAATCACTTCAACTTGGATGTGGACTTGATTTCTCTTGTCTTGATTCCATATTTGGAAGTGTCCATTAGGTTCAAGATTAAAGAGTGTATTACAGCTGTCCACCAGGAGTATGGTTGTACTATAACCAAAAGAAAGGCATATCTCGGTCGCAAACGTGCCTTTGAACTTATTTATGGCGACTGGGATAAGTTTTTTTCAAATCTGCCCAGGTACATGGCCGCACTGCAATACTTTAACCCCGGAACTGTTGTTGAATGGAGGCGTGAGCGGAGTCCGGATAGACCCGAATATATTTTTAACTATGTGTTCTGGTCATTTAAACCAGTAATTGACGGTTTTGTGCATTGTCGTCCTGTTATTTCCATAGACGGTACTCATGTCTATGGAAAGTATGATATTAAGCTTTTGATTGGAGTTGCAGTAGATGCCAACATGCAAATATTTCCACTAGCTTTTGCTATATGTGCCAACGAAAGCAAAGAGACGTGGACGTTTTTTTTTGAACCACTTGAAGCAGCATATTGTCAAACAACGTTCAGGTATTTGTCTAATATCTGATCGACATGGTGGTATTTTAAGTTCTGTACATCACTTGCCTGAATGGCAGGAACCATATGCATACCACCATTACTGTGTGCGTCACCTGAAGGCTAATTTCAAGAAGAAATATCCTGAAAAGGCCTTGCATGACTTAATGTGGATGGCTGCAACTGAGCACCGGTAGTGCAAATTCACGAGGCGCATGGAAGCGATCCGGTAGTTAGAACCACGAGCCTATACTTGGTTGATGGGGCATGAGCTTCACATGTGGACATTGCATGCTGATGGCGGCAGACGATGGGGAGCCCTCACTACAAATGTATCGGAGTCATTCAATGGCTTGTTGAAGTCTGCCCGTGGTCTACCTGTCACTGCCATGGTCCGTATGACATTCAAACAGAGTGCGGAGAGGTTTGTTGAAAGACATGCAGCTGCATCAACATTGATGGACAAGGAACCTTTTAAGATGGTATGTAACAAGGACTATTTGCGCAAGCTGCAAGTACAAAAGAGAACGCGTATACAGAACCAAATGGATGTTGGTGACACCTTTTATGCGCGTAAATTTGGCATATGCTCGCAAACAGGACACGACCGTCGTAAATTTCCTTTAGATGGTGTGCGTGGCGGTGGTAATCCGGCTCCTGGTGCAAGTTCGTCGAATGTACCCAACTATCAAGGATACCCCTAGTCTTTTGTTTTGGTATTGTTTTTTGTAATACATGTTTGTATTTGTGTATGTTGCAATATATATCAAATAAACTTAGTACACATACATGTCATACATGCCACTTCAATACATGCCATACATGCCACTTCAATTAAAATAAAACATTACTACAACACAAACATAACAGGCCAACATAATAAAAATACATGAAATATGAAAAATACACTAAACACATACATGCCAATGTTTAGTGCCGGTTGCCATTTATTCTCCGCTCCAACCACTTAAATCGTTCTTCTATTTGTTTTTTTCTTCTTCTACCTCTTTCAGTTTCTCCTTCACCTCCGCAAGTTCCCGTTTATATTTTTTTTACATTCCTTTTGTGCTTCACAATTCCATTATGCTTTCTATTTTTCTTCTCCCACCTCCTTCAGTTTCGCCCTCATTTCTACAATAATTCTATCGCTTTCTCTTTGTGTTTCCCGTTGGCATAAACACATATTATGAAGAAACTGCAGTTGTTCTCTGTAGCATTCCTGATAACATGGTTTATCAACCCATTCCTCAAAATCACAAATAGGTTCGCCGGGAACCTTGTATAACTGGTTCATACAGCACCAGTAGCGGCGTCCAACTTCAC
The DNA here is from genome assembly GCF_000715075.1 of Nicotiana tabacum. Taxonomy (NCBI): domain Eukaryota; kingdom Viridiplantae; phylum Streptophyta; class Magnoliopsida; order Solanales; family Solanaceae; genus Nicotiana; species Nicotiana tabacum. Next base: position 108,551,904 of record NC_134087.1, on the reverse strand, counting down.
CACCGTCCCAACAATTTTGCATCGAGCATTTTTTTCCACAGTTGCACTTTGGTGGACGAAGAGGTTGAGCCATTTAATGAAATATTTGCTTTTAGTAAAAAACCTTACTTTTAATGAAATATTTGCTTTTACTAATTTTTGAGCACACAAAATAACTACAATGAGTCCGTTATTTATAGGCGGAATTTAATATATAAAGCGTGGTATAGTACTGCGTTTTATAGAGTTCTCTTGTTGTTCTGAAAAAGATGAAAACCATGTGAAAAAGCTGCTTTATTGCAGAAAAATTTAATATATAAAGCGTGGTATAGTACTGCATTTTATGGAGTTGTCTTGTCGTTCTGAAAAAGATGAAAACCATGTGAAAAAGTTGTTTTATTGCAGAAAAATTTAATATATAAAGCGTGGTATAATACTGCGTTTTATGGAGTTGTCTTGTCGTTCTGAAAAAAATGAAAACTATGTGAAAAAGCTGGTTTATTGTAGAAAAAATTAATATAACGCGTGGTATAGTACTGCGTTTTATGGTTTTAGTTATCCTTTGTGCAGTGATGGTTTTAGTTCTACTGTTTGTTTTTATGTTACGTTTGCAATGTTTGTGTTTCTTGTGTACTGTTTAAGTAAAATTGTTCTTCAAACGCAATTAAAATAAAAATATTGTTAAAAGATAATTGTTACCATTATTTACATAATGCACTATTTACACAAACTAAAAACATAAGTAAATCAGTGAGTCCCGTAGCCTGTGTGCTTCAGTGCTGCTTCCGGCCTAAGTCGCATCCCCTGCCGCCCGGGTACACTATCTGGATCATCGTCATCAAGCCGCCTCTTTATGTGAGGATGTGCAGCAGCATCGACACCATAGCTGGCAGGATCGGAAGAATATGGCGTCGGGCCGTCAGCAACCTACAAAACAAGTAGTAATCTTAGCATGTGAAAAAGTATATTTGTATTGTACGTGTTGAGTCAAAATATATTTTCTCACCGTGGTCTCATCGGCCGCCTGAGTATATGCATCCGTGGTGTCCTCATCAAAGTATGTAGTGGCCTCAAAGATGGGCTGGGACATAACATACATAAGACAGTTAAAAATTAATTAATGTCAGCTCATTAAGGAAAAGAAAACAAATTGAAATTTTAAAGTAATACAAACATACCTGCCCCTGTGGTAGATCCGCATCAACCGCCGGGGATGAGGCATAACTCAAACTGCGCCCGCCATCCACGTCTCGGGTAGGCCGATCCTCAGCTGCGGTAGATGGGCATGCAAAGTACTGGTCTACATCCCTGTCGAATGTACCCGTGATAAACAATGCTCCTGACGGGGTGACCTGCGATGCTGGCAGAGATAGCTGAAGGCTGTACGAAGGCATGCTGCTGGAAGGCTCATCTATCCGAGGTATACAACCCGGTTGATCATCTCCAAGCGCCTCAACTCCAAAGTCCTCATCATGTCCCTCAACAGGTGGGTCGACAGGTGCCTCAACGCCCCCTTGCTGGGGACTACCTCCTCGCCATCCCCCGCGACCCCGTGGGGCACCCCTACCTCGTGGGGCACCCCTCCCTCGTGCCCTACCCCTGCCTCGTGGGACACCCTTACCCCGATGGTAGTCCTCTAGCGCCGCATATTGAGCCTCGTGGTCCAACTTCGCGGCATCTCTCGCCTGAAACAGGGTCCGACGAGCCAACTATGCCACCCGCCGACCATAGTCAACGACTGTAGGGATGTCGGTATGCTGATGCATCTCCTGTCCCAACTGGTAGAGGTGATGATGCCCAATAGCCTGTGAAATATTTAAAATATTAATTAAATAATGCTATATCACAATTATACGATATTAATAAGCCAAAAAACATACCAGTGCCTCGTGCCTCCCGGCGTATGGTCTGTAGTGCTCGCCAAGTACATGAATGGGGTTCTCGATAGTTAGTCGGGGTGTGACGGAGGTACCATGATTCATACAAATGAATAGTGGCCTCCTGGGTAAATGTAGGTGCTGGCAAAATACGGTTAGCTCGCTCCTCCTCCCAAATATGGACCTGTTGCTCTAGCCATCCCATATATATATCATCCATCCTGGCATGGTCATCCCGCTGATAGTGTGTAGTCACCCATCCAGGCTCCCCCGGTATAGGCTGGGGACGGTGAAATTGGCGAAGCACACGCTCTATGGCATGATACTCAACCATATCGAAGAAGATCATCGGGACGGAGGTGCTCCAAAGCAGTCGATCGACTGAGTAATAAATGGGCAGCTGAGCTAGAAACTCCTCGCTGTATGGCGTCCAGATGAACTACCAAATAATAACATAAAAGTGAGTATGCGCAACACAACTCAATTTAAAACAAGTAAGTGTAGGTACATATTTACCTGTCCGTCCACCAGCATATCTAGCACATCCCTGATAAGGTGGAGATTATGATGAGCATCGGTCCTTCGGTAGTTCCCACGCCGGAGAATCCACCTAGAAGCTAGAGGGAGAAACGGATAAGCCTCACCGGGCGCAAGTGGTGGTAGAGGTGGCTGCAACGGCATAATCTGCTGCCAGGCCCAAACCTAAGATAAAAGGTTGATGTAAAATTTATGCGTCATTTCGACCATATAGAATTCGGAATAATGAACAGAGTATTCGAAAATGTTGTCACCTGTAGGAGGGGCAGAAAACCACATATGTCCACCGCTGGGACCATGCTCGACCGACACATGCTCCTATACAGGTATGTAAGAACAGCAGCACCCCAGTTATACTTAGGTAAAACATCAAGCTGCTGAAGATGATGGAGAAAGCGCATACTCACGAGACTCCCCGAAGTGTTCGGGAACAAGACACAGCCAAAAAATAGGAGCAGCGCCAACTGCGTGTACCTCTCAATATGGAGATCCTCCGTCTCATCGGTAATGTCTGGGTGCAAAACAACCATATGATCTCTAATGGCTGACAAAGCAATGCGAATGCCCCCAGCGTCACCCTGAGGTCTATAACCAGTAAAATACCCCATCATATCCAAAAACTGTGCATGCGTCATGGATCTAATGTACTGGGGCAGTTCCACGGCCCATCCATCTACGCGCAGCCCGTATAAAACCTGAACATCCTCCAGCGTGATGGTGGCCTCTCCAGTGGGCAGTGAAAAGTGTGCGTCTCCGGTCGCCACCGCTCTACCAAGGCCGTGATGAGAGACCAATCAAGCTGCATCCGTCCAAGCTCAAAAATCGTATAGAAGCTCGTATCCTGTAGGCGCGCGACTACACGGGCATGGAAAGGGTGATCCACGATGAACTCCCACAAATCGTCAGGTCTCCTGGGGCGGAGAGCCTGCATCGATAGCTGTCCTTCCCATACAAAGGAGGACCTATGGTCGCCCTGCAACACTAGTAGCTGATCCTCGGCAGGTCCAGGATGCGCAGGCGGAGGAAAGTCCATGTCGTCTACTATAATTTAAACAAAATTAATTGTGTGTGTTAGTTTAAGGAATTAAATAATTAATTATGTTTAATATTGGACTGAATAATTATGTATAGGTTCCAAGCTCGATATTTGAGGCCCGGTAGCACCAAGTTATCCTTAATTATTATGCGTGTCAATTTCAACATTTTTAGAATTTTGTTAACTTAATAAATTAAATAATTAATTATGTTTAATATTGGACTGAATAATTATGTATGGGTTCCAAGCTCGATATTTGAGGCCCGGTAGCACCAAGTCATCCTTAATTATTATGCTTGTCAATTTCAACATTTTTAGAATTTTGCTAGTTTAAGGAATTAAATAATTAATTATGTTTAATATTGGACTGAATAATTATGTATGGGTTCCAGGATCGATATTTGAGGCCCGGTAGCACCAAGTTATCCTTAATTATTATGCGTGTAAATTTCAACATTTTTAGAATTTTGTTAGCTTAATAAATTAAATAATTAATTATGTTTAATATTGGACTGAATAATTATGTATGGGTTCCAGGCTTGATTTTTGAGGCCCGGTAGCACTGAATTATCCTTAATTATTATGCGTGTCAATTTCAACATTTTTAGAATTTTACTAGTATAAGGAATTAAATTATAAATTATTGAATTGGACTGAATAGTTATGTATGGGTTCCAGGCTCGATATTTGAGACCCGGTAGCACCAAGTTATCCTTAATTATTATGCACGTCAATTTCAACTTTTTTAGAATTTTGTTAGTTTAAGGGAATTAAATAATTAATTATGTTTAATATTGGACTAAATAATTATGTATGGGTTCCAGACTTGATATTGGAGTTAATTTTACAATATATATTAATTTGTTACTTTTGTAAATTTATTATTATAAATTAAATAATTAATTTTGTAAAGTGTAATTGGATAGAGTTTGCAGTTACTACATACTTAAACTATATAGACTCTACGCTAAAAGGTTCTACATTTTACTATGCTAAAAGGCTCTATATTTTACTATACTAAAAGGCTATATTTTACTACACTAAAAGGCTCTACATTTTACTACGCTAAAAGACTATTTATTTTACTACGCTAAAAGGTCACTATTACATATAAAAACAACTAACATAAAATACAAATATGAACAACAAACAAAATAAATAATATTAATTTTTTAACAATACAAATAATTTATCAAATTTTAACAATTTTTTGTACCAAAGCTAATAAATCAATCCGGGTATAAATAAGATACAAATTTAAACACAAACATAACACAAATTAACATGGAAACACATTAAACAATACAAATATGCATGTACTATATGAGTTTCGACATAAACAAAATTGAAATACCTCGATTTAAGTTTTTTAAATTTGATTGAAATCGAATTTTTGCACCCGAAAGAAGGAATCCAAAGCTTGTCTTGTATGTGGGACCTACACTCCTTGCTCTTTAGGTGATGGGTGGGGCCCAAATTTTTTTTTTGAAGTGTGACGCGGGGTGGACGCGGGGGGAGGGGGGAGGGGACCAGCAGAATCCGAAGAAGAAGGGGTCGTCGGTTCTGTGGTCCAAGGAAGAAGAAGGGGTTTATTTTATTAAAACAATTCGCAGTATTATACTGCGTTTTAAGTAAAACGCAATATAATACTGCGAATTGCTTTAATAATACAAAGCTGGACCCAGATTTTAAGTAAAACGCAGTATAGTACTGCGAATTAGTAAAATATTTTCTTTTTAAAATAAAACGTAGTACTATACTGTGTTTTACTTTAACGGCCAAATTTCCGTTAAAGTAAAATGCAGTATAGTACTGCATTTTACATAATTACGTAATATTTTTTTTTAACATTAGAAACATGCTTTTTGTCCAAAAAAGCATCAAAAAAGTTTCGGCCTCATCTAGAAGCTTCTCTGTTAACGTCTTGGTGCTCAGCTCAAGGTACAATAGATAACCTTATTTATATATTAGAGTGGAAACGGAAGTGTGAATTATTTTGACAATTTCTCGAACAGTATGATTACTTGTGGTTTTACCTAATATTTTCTGTCATTATCTTGAACAAACCTTACTTAGTAGGTCATTGGAAATTTACCTGTGCTTAGCATAATCACTTGAAACCTACATGTGCTCACCACGCCACTTTGAAACCTATCCGTGCTAATAATGCCACTTGGAACCTACCAGTATTTAGCACAGCCGCTGTAGGGCCAATGCACATACAAGTATATGCGCTCGATAAATAATAAAGTGATAAGAAATTATCGTTCTCAAGAGAATTTATGCTCAACTATTGTCTAAACTAAACTAGGTACGAGTTATTCGTTCAAATGGTTTTGAGGAAAATGATTGTGAATTTTACTAAACTAAAATTACTACGAAAACTACAAGTAATCAAGAGAATAAGAACGCAAACAAAGCAAACTAACAATTTAGAACAAATTTAATGAGATGGGGATATTCTGGGGTTATGAGATTTATATCTATCCTATTAAGTTTTTTGATTGATTCAATTGCTTGATCTATCTGATTTGTTGATTAACAGGGTTTATTATGCTAACGAGGTTCTTTCGACGCCTCGCCCACCTATTCACACATCTATAGAATTAGAGTTAACTAGAATACATGTATATAACCTACAATAATAACCAAGTAAGGCAACCAGAATATGTCTATCTTAACCGTGAATCTATTCCCCGATGCCCGAATTCAAGAACTTACTCTATTCAATCTTTAGTTTCACTTTCGCGTTCAACTAATGATTTGTATATAGTATTCTACTGTTAGCTACGTAGTAAAATAATTAATCACAAGATTGAACAAATAAATTAATATAATTAAATCAAGTAATATCAATAACCGTCAAACATCAATAGTCAAGAACAACCCATAACGCCAGAGCAAGAGAGGTTTTAGCCACTCATGATCATATGAATAATCAAACTATTATTTTGAATCATAAGAACTACAAATACGATATTAAGGATTGAAGATGAGATGATTTCGTGCTTGTTTGTGTTACTTAGCCCTTCTTGCCTTTAAAATACATCCAACCCCTCTTAGATATGTTTAGGGAGTATTTATAGGTTAGGGTTGACGTCTTCAAGTCCAAACTCTACAAGAAAATATTTTTCTACCGGACAGGGGGACCTGGCTAAGGCCTGGACTGGGGCGTGCTTGTTTTCTTGTAAGTCCAGGTGTGGGGCGAGATTGACCTCGCCTCTAGCCAGGTGGGGCAAGCTCTGGGGCAAGATGGACCTCATCTCTGGCCAAGTGGGGCAAGGTCTGGGGCTTGGTCCCCTCCTTGCTTTGTGTTGATTATCCTTTTGGGCTCTTTGGTTGTATTTTCAATATTATTTTGTGCAACTTTCATTCCTTTTTGAGTTCAAATGGTCCTACACATAAAATAAACTCAATTAAGCTCAAACGTCGCACAATTTATCATTAAAATACCAAAATATAAGGTAGTAACGTACTAAAATATAAAATTATAGCCAAACATCACCACCCACACTTAAACGTTGCTCATCCTCGAGTAAACCAATAATTTATTCTATCTTTGAGTACTCTACAACTTAGCACATTCAAAGCATACTACACCTATGATCATGATTGATAACAACAAATAAGCCGCATATGCATTCAACACACACATCCCATAACTCATGCGATACTTCAAAATATAGATAGCATATGCATTCAACACACACATCCCATAACTCATGCGATACTTCAAAATATAGACAACATGTTCATAACAATCTTAGCCTCAAAAAGCAACTCAATGTCACAATGCACTCGAGGCTTGAATACTCAACATCATAGAGAGGTTTGATAACCTATCCTATCTATCGTGAAATTATGTACCTCACAACAAAATAAAAAAGAATAAGCAGTCCACACATTTGAATCTCACACTCAAATACAGTTTAAGGACACATACATATGAAGAAAATCACTCACCCTTATAAAAAAGTCACATGTATGAAAATAGTACCATAGATTTGTCCATTATGTAAACTTCTGCTAATGTAGACCCGCTAAATTTAAAATCAATTAGGACTTTTTTATGGTTGTATTGTGGGCTAATGGATGAGTAAAATATATTTAAGAATAGTGAATCACTCTCATAAGCACTTTAACATACCACATAATTAACTTTAAGCATATTTTTCTTCAACCCAACTTCAATTTCACAAACAAGATCACCCCTAAAAATGTTCCTTCTTTCTTTAAGCACTACTTTAATTCACACTCACTAGCACACACAAGATCTTATTATTGCTATATTTTCTTTCTCATTGATTTTTCTTGTCCTTTTTTCTTCTTTCAACTATTATTCTCACATTTTTCTTGTATTTATAATTTTTACTGGTGGTGTATTTTTTACGATACAACTGCACATTTCTTCTGTCATGATCCAAAATCCAACTATTCGTGATGACACCTAACTCAACCCGCTAGGTAAGCCAATTAACAATAAACCACAATATAATGATAATGATAAGAGTCAAGAATGAAATAACTGAATTTTATACATCTCCCCAAGGACTGCGAGTACAAATCATGAGCTTATAAGACTTAGAGTTTACAAAGCTGGTATGAAATAAATACATCATATGTTCGAAACGTACATAAACATATTTATAAATCTAAAGCTACCAAGAACAAGAGGCATTTATAACCAGAAGGCAGGTACATCTTCAATACTAACTTCCTCCATACACAACAACATCAGCTCCAAAATATGCACGCAAGATGCAGAAGTGTAGTATGAGTGCAACTAATCATATGTACTCAATAAGTAACAAACTTAACCTTAGGTTGAAAGCAGTGACGAGCTTGGACAATGGCAAGAGTTCAACACCAATAGCCAAGAACAACTCGTAATAATATGATTAAAGTAATACAAGCAATAACTCAAAGATATGATACTCAGCTCATTCATATTTATGGAAAATAGACATGCTTTTTAGGTATAATAGTAAAACTCAAATCTTTCACCGAAATCACCAAAATATGAGTACATGTGCACACTGCTGGTATGAGTACATGAATCCTGCCCAAGTGCTAATATAAGCCAACATGGCCTGCTGTGGCGTGTAACTCGATCCCATCATGAATCAATAAAACATGCTGCGACGTGCAGCCTGATCCCATCATGAATCAATAAAGCTTGTTGCGCCGTACAACCCAATCCCATAAATATCACTCACAATCAGGCCATCGGCCTCAACTCAGTCATCAATTTCTACAGTCTCTTGGGCTCACAAATCTCATGCCAATCAGCTCAAACAATGATACATGATGTAACAATAAATGATAACAGAGACTAAGATATGATATGAAAATGAATGAATATGACTGAGTATGAAATTGTAATTTAAGCAAATAACTCAACAGTAGAAATGACCTCAATGGGTCCCAACAAAATAAACATATATCCTAAACATAGTTTCTAACATGGATCACAACCTAATTACTCTAGCACGTAGAAATTTCATGGATAGAAACAAGATTTGGTAACTACACATGGTACTACATAGTACCACAGAATCCACCGAGTCACAATTCACACGGTGCATGCCCACACGCCCATCACCTAGCATGTGGGTCACTTCAACACCAAACTCATAACATGTATATTCAGGTATTCATATCCCCAGCACCAAGTTTAGAAGTGTTACTTACCTCGAAAGAGCCGAATCTAATACCGAGCAAGCCAAACAATACTCTAGAAATACCATCCTGTGCGTACCGATCTCCGAATGGCTCAAAACTATCTAAAAGCAACTCAAGAACATCAAATAATGCCAAAGAAAACAAACCCAATCGCTAAAGATATAATCTATAATCAAAAGCCCAAAGTCAATCAAAAAGTCAAACATGTGATGAAACTCATAAAATCCGATAACCTATTCAATTACGAATCCAACCATACAAGTTTCACTCAAATTCGACTCCGAATCGATGTTCAAAACTCAAAAATTCACTTTATGAAATTTTAGAGAAAACCCCCCAAATTCACTTTAAAATCATCAATTAAATGACAAAAACGAAGATGGATTCAAGAAATTAAATCATAACCGAGTATAGAACTCTTATCCCAATCCATGTGGTAAAAATCGCCTCTAAAATCATCCAAATCCAATTTTCCTAACCCGAAATATGACCAAATAAATAAACCCTCGATATTATACACTTCCGCCCAGCTGTTCTATCTCGTTTCTTGTGCCAAACAATCCAAAAACTCACTTTTGATGTCTCCAATTGATTTCTCATGAAATTATATTCATGTTAGGCTTTTGAATCACTCCATTTGACCTTATAATGAAAGAGATATGTTGGTTTCAATATTTGAAAATAATGCAGATTTTTAAATATGAATTCAGTGGCAATTTCATAATTAATTTTAAAAAAATCTGGCAACCCAATTCTTAGTAAAATGACCATAAATTCTTCATACGATGTTGAAACTTGATGCTTCTAGTTGCTATGGTTTCAAAATTATGATACGGATATAATGATTTAGTCGAACACGAATCAAAGGCCGTTTGCTTAATATGGTAACCTTTATGCTTAAATCTACGTCGAAATCGAAAGCAATCACCATACAACCCAAACTTATCCAAAACTCATCGGAATTTAATCAAACTTTGTGGACATATCCAAAATTATCATACAAATGTATTGGAATAATTAAAACCCGATTCCGAGTCCATTTATCCAAAAGTCAAACCTTGGTAAACTCTTCCAACTTAAAACTTCTAAAACGAGAATTATTCTTCAAAATCAATCCCGAACCGCTCGAAAACCGAAACTAACCATACACGCAAGTCATAATACATAATATGAAGCTACTCAAAGTCTTAAACCAATGAATGAAATGCTAGAGCTCAAAACGGTTGGTCGGGTCGTTACATTCTCCCCCATTTAAACATACGTTCGTCGTTGAAGGTGCCAAGATTCGTTCCAAAGACATCAAATCGCCATATACCCTCACCATACACATAACCATGGGTGATCCCACATCACCCCAATCCATATAAGCCCGAAAATACCACCTACCAGAAGATCCTTACTTCAACCTTAGTCCATAAACCTTAAAACCTAATTTCCAACATTCGAAATTCCTTGCAAGACCCGAATTTCACACCTACACAGTGTATAAGTCTGAACAAGCTATATCAAGTTATAACCATAACCCAAGATGTAATCACATGATATACCACATAACTCAGATGCTCACAACAATAACTTTTGACCATAATAGCTTCCTATTCTAGGTCCAATGACCTCATCTCATCAAACACAGTTATTCTACGGACATGCCCCACCAATACAACCTAAACACACAAACCGTGCAATCCGTGCACCAATAAGCAACAATTCCAACGTACTCAAACATGAAAAAAATGAACCAAATGAGAGATCCGTCTTGCAGGATCAACATGTACCACCACAAACGCAATGCCATGAACCCATCACACTGAGTATAATCAAGATATGCTAATCTAATACAAAAGATCATATCTCAACATAATCCGCTGCAACGCGTGACCCCATCTAAACACCGGTCCATATGAAATACCTCGAGCCCCAATGCTCAAAATCAACATGCATAAGCAAGTCAAAAACAACCACACAAAGTGCATGACTATAATCATGAAGAAATGGATATCAAGATATACCATCAACATGAAAGACCATAAACATGGCGCAACCAATCAATCTACCTCGATAACCATCTCGCTTGAAGAAGAAACACATCAAGTGTGCGTATAACCAACAAATCACAAACAATTATAGCATAAAAGAGTAACACATAGAACATATCGAAATGTGAACAAGCTCAACTCTAACTGACACACCCCTCAATAATAACAGTGTTGAGTCAACAAATCTGACCCGATGTAGAATACACATCCTTATTGGCCTACCAATGGGCCCCCAAATCGATTCCGATCATCCACAGATAGATAAATAACCCTCCAAGAGTCCTCAATGGCCTAACCATAACACTACTATTAGATATCTGACTTAGGCCATACCTTCATAGTCCGCAACGAAGGAGCAATTTGCCTCTGAGACTCCAAGTCTCCAAACCACCAGAATACAAAAGAATCACCAGATCTGATCCCATCTCCACCACTCAAGTGACTAACACATCCTTCATACATAATCATTCTATGAGAAATACTTCAATAATTCTTCCGTGCCATATAGAAAAATTCGAACATCATCAGTCGATCAACCAGACGAGTACCTCAATACCAATGAAGCATCCAAAGTCTGAACACAGTGCACCTTCTGAAATGCGCACCTTTCTCAGTCAATACCAAGTAGTTATATTATTCATCTAAGCATCAGAACTGTCCATGTTGTCCAAAATTCACGACCTTCCCTCCAAAACTGAACCGCCACCTTGTACATACAAATCTCAATCCCACAGGACGCACCGTATCTATCTTGCCATCATATAAAAGGCACGAGAATCTCGTAATCAAATTTGAGTCACACGCAGAATACATACTCGGTCAGTCAGAAATCTTCTGCTTGATCCCATTCAGGATAGAATCAAAACATGCCACATACCCCTCGTACATGTAGATAATACCCATCTCAACTTGTGGCAGAAATTATCGAGGACACTTCGGAACACATTTGCACATAGCCAAGTCATCGAAAATGAACCCTTCTAACTTAACCAAGTTATGCTGGCTGCCAAAGCTCAAGATTATTGCCAAAAAATACCTGCAGAGACTCACCACATCATAAGTACCCAAAGAACCAATCATATCCATTACCGTGCTGATCCAACCTACTACCAAGCAGTCATATTTGTTCGAGTTCCTTCTGAATTACCCTTAAGTTGACACTTCTCCTTGCCAAAACACCACGATCCTTACCCAAAGCTCACCACAAGAGATCCTAGAATAAAACCACGCCGCTTGAAGGCACATAAGCTGCTATATTCCCTTTTAAGCACCATAAAAGTACCACAATCGAGACACCCACTCTGAAGAGACCTTATGTGAATATAAAGTTGTTTCATTTACCTTCATGATATTGAAATGTAGAATCCATAATGATTAGAAATACCGCGAGTCTCAACACCATATAATATAAATCTTATATTCTAGCCATATACAAATTCGAAAAATTCTCAATTGCTACATATAAATCTTAAATCCATTAGAACCTTCTCGAGAGTCGTCCACTCTGCTCAAATCTCAATTGCACCGCCTAAATGGGCCGAACAACCTGTGCTCCATTAGCATGACAACACCCAAAGAAGTAACCTCGCCTTAACGCAACTGAGCAAATTTCTGCTCCATGCACACTACATCCTTCACGAATAATAACTCAATTATTCCATGATTTCCATATACCCATAAAGTGTAATACACCATGCATCCAGAAATTTCCTTGCTTAAGTCATCCTCAAAACTAGCCTCTGCAAGTCATAACCAATCTACAAGTATGCCTCAGATTGAAACCAATACAACACGTAACCATGCAATCAAATCGTCGATAACAGACTCCTGCACTTGGCTCAAAGTCATAGATCATAACACTCGATAACTCACAATGCCCATACTCTATTACTGCCATAATACCGCAATGAGATTCAACTAAATCCTTCATAAGCTCATGTAACACAAACCATATAATACCTCAAATCATCTGCTAAGCTCTCATTCATCCTCGTGACGGCTAGGTCAACTTTCTCAATCAATCCAAACTCAAATTGTAACACCTATGCACACTAGTGGAAACAAAATCCTACACACAACATCATAATGATCACACATCCGTAGATTACCTCGCAGTTGATAAGCCACCTGCTTAGCCTCAAACTGACATCTCTCTATACCCTTTCATAGCCACAACTACTATGTAATAACTTAATCTTCCTGAGTCTAAAATCATTAATAAGACATGAAAATATACTTCGTTCCACTAATGAAATAACACGAAAGAATCTCTCAAAAATCTTCATAACTCAAGACTGTATGACACATCCACAAAAATTGAGCATCCAATAGTCCTTTTCATATCTCAAGCAAACACTTCCTGTTACATTCAAACCATTTGAACACATCCTGCACTCATATCCTACTCATCTATATCCATCCAACTATTCATCGAGCCAACTCATAGGGACACCACTGGAAATAGAAGTCCAAAAGCATATGCTCACACAACTAAAACTACCGAGCCTGAGTTGCGGTCCAAATCGGGCCTCAAGTCCTCCAGACTGGCCCATCACCAAAACACAGAAAACACATCTCGTACCTCATCTATAGAAATACAAGCCGTCGATGCATAGCTGATACTGAGCGCTCATATGCGCATACGAGTGAGTGAAAGGAAATTCAAAGAGATATGCTTCAAGCTGAATCAATGCCACATAATAATGAAAGAAAGATAGGAAGTTTATCTTAAATGGCCTGTAGCCTCTCGAAGATAGGTATGGACGTCATCATACCTATCCACAAGACTCTACTAGGCACTTGCTCATGACTCGTAGAACCTATTAACCTAGAGTTCTAATACCAAATTGTCACGATCCAAAATGTAACTAGTCGTGATGAAACCTTACCCAACCTGCTAGGTAAGCCAATTAATAATAAACCATAATATAATGATAATGATAAGAGTCAAGAATGAAATAACTGAATTTTATACAACTCCCCAAGGACTGGTAGTACAAATCATGAGCTTCTAAGAATTAGAGTGTATAAAGCTAGTATGAAATAAATACATCATCTGTTTGAAATGTACATAGATAGATTTATAAATCTAAAGCTACCAAGAACAAAAGGCAGCTATAACTAGAACATAGGTGTAAGCACGTGATTTTTGCCCTATATGAGAACTACTCCCAAAAAAATTCAAAAATAAAATGATTTTCCTTGGTGTGCAATTTTGTGATATTTTTGAATAATTATTTGTATTTGTATGTGCATGTTTATTTGTTAAATTAATAAAAATACAAAAATATGTCGCATTTTGCATGTAGGATTTAATTCTACAATTGTTAGTAATTAAGTTTGTTTTACAAAAAAATAAAAATTACAAAAATAGGCATCGTTTGCATTTTTAGCATTTAATGTCCAAATATACAATTTTATGCTTAATTATTACTTAATTGTGCGTTAATTGTTATTGTGAGTTAATTTGCGCTTTTATAACTTAATTTAGTTCTTAATAATAATTTAAGTATTTTTTATAATTTAGTTTTAGAAAAAATAAAAGAAGAAAAGAGAGCGAAAATATAAAGAAAATCGGAATTGGGCCTCTTCTTCAATTTCAAACCACAAGCCCAAAAATTGCCCAACCTTCCCCACGACCCGGTCCATTTCAAACCGGGTCGACCCGGTCCATAACCCCAAAGACCCAACACCCCCTATCTTGCATTTCAAAAAACAAAACAAAACAAAAAAACCCTAAAAAAAACATACACTACCCATCCGCCCCCTCCTCTCTTTCCTTCTTCTTCCTCAAGCTTCAAGCAAGCAACCATGGCAGCTACCCTTTCCCCCTCTGCCTCACCTTCACACACACGCACAGCCCCTCATCGGACCACCCAAGTCGACCCTCCGTCCGCCATTAAAACCAAACGACCACCTTCAAGCTTCGACATCCATGGCTGCCCCCCCTTGTTTCTTCGTCGTCTTCTCCACCACGTCCAGTCATGGACGACCACAAATAGCCCCAAGCAGCCATGAACGAGCAGCCATGACGAGCATCAATGACGAGCAGCAGTTACACCATCGTCGTCGCGTCCAAACGACCATCGTCGCCACTGTTTCGCCATGCTGTTGCTGCAACCACGCGACTGCTGCTGCTATTTCTGCTCCTTCACCTGCTGCTCGCGACCGCTGCTGCTTCCTCGCCGCGGCAGCTACTTCTGCTTCCTTCTCCAACTGCTCCCTGCCGCTTCTGCTGTTGCTTCATCTTCTTCGTTTCGTCAAAGTTCGAGGGTTTTTCGTTGAGTCGAGGTCCGGTACGTTGAGTTTTCTGTCCGAGTTTTCCATTTCCGTTCGTCGTTGGTCATTCCTGGTTAGTTGGATTTTGAGTTCCATTTCTGTCCGTATTTTGTTTTTGATATTCTCAAATCTAAAATCGGTAAATGTTTGTTTTATTCATTATTTTGTGAATTTTTCAGTTTGTTTCATGTTTGTTTCATTGTTCTTATTTATTGTTTAGGTAAAAGTTGTTAGTTTAATGTTGGTTAGATACAAATTGAAGTTTAATTAATTATTTCTTCAATTTGTTTCATGTGTTTTATGTATTTTTCAGAAATTGTTAATATTGTTAAGTTCAAGTTTAAGTTCATAATTGTTTCTTCGTCGATCTTGTTATTTGTCTAAAAGAATTTAGTTGTAATAGGGAAATATGTTGGTTTAATCGTTTGAATCCGTCATGTTTGTTGTTTAAAATGGATTTAATTCATGTTCATCTTGGTTTGAAGTTCATTTTAATCCAGTTGATTTAACGTGAGTTTATGTTTATATTTTTGATTTGTTGATTTAGTTTGAATCATGTGTTGTGTTGTTAATATTGTTGTTTCCTTGCTCATCCATTGTTGGTCTAAGTTAACCAGGATTGGTTCCCAATATGGTTGATTTATTCACATTAATTTGATGTTGTTCATCTGTGTTCATATGAGTTGTTGTTGAATTTGTCTAGAAATTAGTCATATTGGCTATATTTTGGTTAAGTTTGATTAATTGATTGGTTATAGCTGATGGGGTAGTTTGGTAAAATCGCAGTACGTTCAGGGGTAAAATGGTAATTGCAATAAGGTCGGAGGGGTAGTTTGGTAATTGAACATTTTGTAATTCTTTATGTTAAGCATGAGGGACAAAATGTAATGGGGTGTGGGTGATATAATTGTTTAATATAAATGGGGGACAAGACATAATGTAGTGGAGGGGAATATTGTATTTGTTTATGTTAGGCATGAGGGACAAGATGTAATGGGGTGGGTTTGATATATTTGTTTAATGTAGTGGGGGATGAGTGAGAAGATAATGGGTTTGGTAGGAGAAAGTGGTTGATTTATTAATTGATTAAAGGGTTTTGGGATGTGATATAAATAAAAGAACTGAATCAGATTTTAGGGAGAGAGGAAAAAGGGAGGAGAATACAGAAGAAAATTTTAAGAGAGAGGAAATTCCGAAAATAAATACTAAGACTTTAGAAAAATAAAAAGAAAATGTTCTGGAAATTCAAAAGAAGAAGAGTATACACCTGATATACAATCCAAATATTCTGATATACGGATTCAGAAATTAAGGGTTAAACACTAACTAGTCTTTCAAAATCTGAAAAGATTCCCTTTGCTTCTGTCCGTTGATTGTTGTTGTTGTGTCTGGATTTTTGTCTTGATTTTAAAATCTGTCACTAAGTTTCTCGTTGTTGGTTGTTACTGGTTGCTGGGGTTGCTGTTGTTGTATGCTACTGAATTTCTGCTGATCTCCCTTTTCTTTTGCTTCCAATATCAGGTACACAACTGACACGCTGATTATTGTAAACTGAAACATGAAGCATGAATACGAAAAAATGAAGAGTTGAAGTTCTAAATTTATTTAATTATATTCTGAATTTTATTTGTATATATAAATTATTTAGCTTACAAAAATCAGAATCATGTAGCTATTTTATATATATAGTGGAACATCTGACGATAGCTTAACGGATGAACTATCTATATATATTGCCTAAAAATAAATGAATGGTGTAGCAACTCCGTCTAGTTAAAAATCAAACGAATAGGCCATTTCGAACTTGTAGGAATATTGTTTAGTTAAATAATATTGGTTAATTTCAGCATGTAAATGGTTTAGGATTAAAATTAGATTGCTAAGTTTTTTTTTAATTTGACAAACTGAGAACATGCCTAGTATAATGTAACTAGGTAGTAACATGTGAATAAGACGGCCCAGGTCTAGTTTTATGTCATACACGTTGGGCCTGGGCCCGCATTGGCAACGGACTGCCCTGCTTGCATCATTTTCAGAATTTATGAATCATATTCGAAACCCAACTATAACAACTCAAGCATGTAAATAAATTAAGACCTTTTCTCTTTCATTTTATAGAGACATAATAGGAAAATGTAGTCATTGTAGGTTTATCCTTTCATAAAATGAGACGAGCCTCACCAAATAAAACAATGCAAATTGCGGGGCCCTCAATAACTGGTCACAATAAAATACTTAGAATTTGGGATGGACTGTTTCGTGAATTTCACTGCCTTCCCCAAAGACAATAAACGCGTTAGACTCTTTAGGCGCGACTTAATTAAATTACATTCTTAAACTCGGGTGCACATTTATGTGACCCAAATTCAAATCTCAACGGAGTCGGAATGTATTAACAACTATGGGTGCATTGACTGTGACGTGGTTCGAGACGCATTTTCACGACGTTGTAATTCTATAAAAATGATAAATAATAAAAGCGGTTTAAACTTAATGAAAGCACATAAGTAATAACATGTATTAAATCAGATATCTAGCCATTATAACAATTTAAGCGACCGTGCTAGAACCACGAGATTCGAGGGTGCCTAACACCTTCCCTCGGGTCAACAGAATTCCTTACTTAGAATTTCTGGTTTGCAGACTTCATTTGGAAAGTCGAACATTTTCCTCGATTTGGGATTCAAGATAAACCAGTGACTTGGGACACCAAAAGCCAAACCTTTCCCAAGTGGCGACTCTGAATTAAATAAATAATACCATTTCGAATATTGTCACTTAAAATAGAAAAACTCCCTCGCGCATCTTACCCTTCGGGGCGAGCACGCAAAAAGGAGGTGTGACAGCTCTGGCGACTCTGCTGGGGACATAGAACCCAGAACGTTAGTTCAGGGTTCAGAATTCGAGCTTAGAATAATTGTTATATTTGGCTTTATTATCTGATCTTTATTACATGTTTTGGGCATAACACGCTTAAAATTGTCTTTTACCGCTTTGATATTATCTGAACTGTATATAAACTGTCCTGAAACCTTTCTCTTCTTACCTCCGGGGAGAAGCTCGCTGGTCGAGACTCCCTATTCTGTTAGTGTCAATACCCTGAAATAAAAAAGAGGCTCGGACAAGTTACGAAGCCGGATGGCCTTTTGGTTCCCGGTAAGTTGCCCTCTCCTCGACTTGAGTTGTCCGCTTGGTTACACAGTCTAGAACACCGACTCAGGTTTTGAACATAAAATAACATGACTTCATGCCGGATCCCTAGTAGGAACGCTTATTTGCATCATGTTGCATTTGACTTAGAGGACTCAACACAGAGGTTGGGTCCGTCTAGGACTAGCAACCTGAAATGAAAAAGACCATCATGTTGCATCCTATTTGTTTCCGTGCATTTATTTGTCTCGGACATGCATGTTGACTGACTTTGGAGTATTTGAAAAATATAAACAAAAAAAAAGAAAAAAGATAAATAGCAGTGTATAGGGTTAATTTTCTACTTTGAAAAATAACAATGCCCAATTACTGTCAAAACTCTGCCGAAATTTTGAGATAATAAAAAGGAAAAATGTTTTATTTTCAATAATTTGCTTTACTAAGAAAAAGAAAAACAAAAAGATAGAAAAATAGTCTTTTATTTTTGGAAAGTTGTTTGTTGAAAAAAAAAGGAAAGAATTTTGTTCTAAAATAATTCGGTTAATTTAACCGAACTACGCGGGTCTGATTCTCACCGGATGTGAGATACGTAGGCAAACCTCATCGGTTCCGACCCCAATTCTCAAAAAAAAAAAATCCAAAAATATTTTCCTTTAGTTCCTTCTTTATAAATCTTTCTTTAGAAACTACAAAAAAAACAAGAAATAAAAAATAATATAGAAGTTTTTTTTAAACTCAAATAAAAAAAATATATATATAGTTTCCTTCTTTCTGAAGTCTTTCATGCGAAAAAATGAAATAAGAATTAAAAATCAGCAACAAAAAATCCAAAAATACTCTTTTCTTTTTAGTCTTTCTTTTGTAAATGTCCATAAAAAAAATATATATTTGAAAAATTGATTCCAAAAATATTAGAGCTTTTCTTTAGAAGTACTTTTGTAAATAAATAAAAATTCAGAAGTTCCACATCATTTTCTTAAAGTCCCTCTTTCAAAAATTTAAGAGGCAACATCATAAATCAAAAAATATATATTCTTTCTTCCGTAAAAAAGGGTGAAACAAATGAAAAAAAATCAACCAAAAAAAAATTCCCAAAGTTCAAGTCAAAAGCAAATAAATTTTTAGAAGTCTTTCTTTAAAAAAATAAAACAAAAAGCAAAATAAAAATATATATATTTTCTTTCTTCTTTTAAAGCATTTCTTTCAAAAATTCCAAAAAAAAGGGTTAGTTTAGTTACTCCATTTTCGATTCTCGAACTACGCAAGATCTGATTCACGCGACATCGTGATACGTAGGCAATCCTCATCGGATCCGGTCACATTTTTAACTGCAAATAATGAAAACAATAATAATAGGAAATAATAAAATAAAATAAAATAAAAAATATAATAAAAAAACGATAAATAAAGGAAAGCCTTAAGAGAAGCCGGAATGACGTATGTCTTTGTTGCAAACATGTAGAAATTCACTTAACTGTATAGGTGCATCATGCCCCCAACGTGAGGTTACCTATCTGTTATTTTTTTTCGAACTAACCGTTTGTTTGCTGCTGAGTACTTCAGGTTTTTAGGAAAAAAAAAGGGTGGTTTGGTTCGGTGTAAGTCTGTCCTCACATACTTACTTCACAAGATCAAAGGGAAGCATAGAGATGTCTTCAGAAATCCCTTTGCCGACAATTCCTGTCTCTGAGGAAAGTTCAATCTCGGCCGTCCTGACGCCCGAGTCAGCAACTGCTGAGGAAAACAGAATCCTGCGGCTCCGCATGTTGGAAATGTTGGATGACTGGAATAACGGAAAAGAGCCACCAAGTATAATCCCTGGGTTCCCTGAGTTGTTCTCCAGGACAAGTGGGACTTCCAACATCCCCATAAGTTATCCAACTATCCCATTCGGGTACCCTACCATTTCAGCCCACTCTGCTGGATCACCCTCTGATTCTTATCCCCGGAGGTCAACAACAGATGTAGCTACAGGTACATTCGCGGCACCACCCTGTCCAATCGTGGCACGACCCGCTACACACAGGCCTAATTCTGACTCGTCCTCATTCACATTTCAAGCACCATCCTTCTCATTGGAACCAACTCGGTTTACCACCAGCACTTACCCTCAACCACTCCAATTTGAGTTTGCTGCGGGACAAGAAAAGACCACCAAAACTCATGAGCGAGAAGAGATTGTGAGGAAGATGAGGAGTATGGAATAGAGTCTCAAAAGCATACAAGGCTCGAGCGGACAGAAAAGTATATCATATGTCGATTTATGCATGTTCCCTCATGTACACCTTCCATTGGGATTCAAAACCCCAAAATTCGAGAAGTACGATGGGCATGGTGATCCTATTGCTCATCTCAAAAGATATTGCAATCAGCTGCGAGGAGCCGATGGAAAGGAAGAACTACTCATGGCCTATTTCGGAGAAAGTCTGGTTGGCATCGCATCTGAGTGGTACATGGACCAGGATATGTCTCGCTGGTACATCTGGGATGATCTTGCTAGAGATTTCGTCAGGCAGTTCCAGTACAACGTTGATATTGCTCCAGATAGGAACTCTCTGACAAATCTAAAGAAGAAACCCTCAGAAAATTTCAGAGAATATGCAGTTAAGTGGCGCGAACAAGCTTCAAGAGTGAAACCTCCAATGGACGAGATAGAAATGGTCACTGTCTTCCTGCAAGCCCAAGAGCCCGATTACTTTCAGAACATGATGTCGGCCATGGGAAAACCTTTTGCAGAGGCCATCAAAATTGGTGACATGGTAGAACACGGTTTGAAAACAGGTAGGATTTTAAGTCAGGCATCCATTAGAGCAACCTCCCAAGCCATCCAAGGCGGGTCTGGAGGAATGGCAAAGAATAGGACAAGAGAAGAAACAACCATGGCAGCATCATGGGGAAGAAGATACTAGGCCCCTAGACCTGTGTTCTCTGAAATAACCCCTCAACACTACTATCCTCATTCTGATATGGTCTATGCTCCACCACTTTATGCGGTTATGAATGCTCAACCTTTCAGCCGACTGCAACCACAGGCTAACAGAAATCAACCTCCATTCCAAAGAAACCAGCCTCCTCACCAAAACCACTATAATCCTCGACCTTCCCAGAATAACTTCCGTCCTCGGGAACCACCCAGGAGACCCAACTATACACCAATCGGTGAACCCTACTCCACCCTATTCCCTAAGCTTGTCCAGATGAATTTGCTGCAGCCCATACCCCCAAACGGGCAAAACCCGGAATCACCATCATATCAGCGGGTGTCAGGTGTGCATACCATTCAGGGGTAGAAGGGCACGATACAAACAACTGTTGGACATTGAAACAAGCGGTAGAGAATTTGTTAGAGCAAGGGAAAATTGTGTTGAAAGATGAGGATGTCCCAAATGTGACCAATAATCCGCTGCCCGCTCATAACAACGGGCCGATGATCGGGATGATTTGTGAAGACAAAGAATTTGATTCGGCGCTTAAGGCCATAATTGCTATTGCTAATGCAGAAAGGAAGCGCAAGGCAACCCCGAAGCAAGAGAAAGGGGAAAAGAAGAGTAAAATCACCGAGATTGAACCGGAAAAGAAAATTGATGTATCCAAGCAGGCCTATGTGTATGGGGGATGATCAAACCACCTCGGCTGAATGAGCCAGTGGCTATTGGACGCATACCACAGAAGCCAAAGTACAGTAAAGAGGAAGATGATGAGGTGTTCACGATTGAAGAGAGTGGGGAAATATGTGAGGCGATGAGGAAAAAGCTATGCGAAACACACATGGTCCAGCCAGGAGAGGGCACTAGCACCGCTGAGGTATCATACATGGGACCAAGAGCCAAGCTTCAAAACTGGAAGGCTACGCCATTCCTGATCAAGCGGGAGTCCTAGTGGACCTGTCCTGCCACTTTCTCTGCATCGCGAGCTACCCCAGGGTGTAACTCAGATGTTTTATTCAGTTTCCTATTTTTAATTTCTTGAATGTCAACCCTGTTTATCTTCCCAATTCCAAGAAATGAAATCATGTTTCATCGTTCACCTCCTTTTTCAGAGTTTTGCTATATTTTCTTTTTTAGTTCTCTTCAATTCTGATAATGCAGCATTAAATAACATGACATGCTTGCGGACTTCATGCCCAGATCCAAATAACTCTGTTAGACTTCGAAATAATGAATCAAAAATTGGAATATAGGATGTTAAGAAAATTAAAAGAAAAGAATAGGAACAACTGAAGAAAATTGGTTCATGGTTTGGGAAATGTCCGTCACTGAAGCAGAGTCTGAGGACAGTGAGTGGGTCTAGACTCATATGGAACATTGACCTTAATTGAAACGGATGACTGCAGTTTGTCACGGGCAATTGTACCAACAAAGAATGGCCCGCGCCTGTAAAACTGAAACATGGTAACTGGTGTTAAGGTGTATTCTTCATCATCACCAGGAAGCACGAGGAAAGTTTGCTCATAATCGGAAAGGTCCATACATCATGGAAATTATTTCCAGAAGGAGCATTTGTATCTGGGCGGCATCGAAGGAAATGCCCTTGAAATAACTGCCAATGCAAATGCAGTCAAAAGGTACTATATTGGATCCAATATATAGTTCTAATATTTTCCGTTTGAGATGACGAAGGCTTTCATCCTCGCTACCCAAACACTATCAACCCTTGCAAAAACCATTTGAGTTGGTTACTCTTCTTTGATTACCCTCTTTGGAACCTGAAAGTATTATTGAAAATAAAATGAAAGAAAAAGAAAATTTGAAAAAAAAAAGACAAATAATAAAAGGAAGAAGAAGAAAGAATTAGAAAAAATAAGAAAATATATATACAAAAAAAATGAGAAAAAGGGAAAGGAAGCGAAAAACAAAGCAAAACAGAAAAACAAAAAAGAGAAAAAGTTTCCTGAACTACGTTTGACTTGATTCCGAAAGGATACGTAGGCAACCTCTCCTTGGGGTTCAGTCACACCAAAACAAAAGTCCAGTTTTTCCCCAAAAGTTAAACTGGGGCAGAAGTTATAACGGTTCAGCAATGATCCCGCCTAAAAGGTTCCAAAGTTGTAGTTCAATCCAAATTCTTTTCACCCCAAACCTTGTTCAAGTCCTTCTGATCAATCGACAAAGCGTTTCAAAATGGGAGGATGGAGTTATTTGGGTCTGATACAACAGAATGAGAGGAATGAAATGAGAGAGCCTTATTGGTGAAAACCCACACGGGCACCATAAGGCGACGGTAAGCAAAGGAAATCAAATGAGAGTCTTTTTAGTGAAAACCCACACAGGCACTATAAGGAGATGGTAAGAAATGAGATGAAAAATGCCCGCTCGTGAAAACCCACAAAGGGCGCCCATGATCGAAAATAAGATCCTCACAGCCATCGGCATCAACAGAGTCCTAGCAAGGTTCCTCGGTATTCAAGGCAAAGTTGTGATGAATTTTTAAGAGTCAGACGGTTTACACAGATCAGGCATCCATTCCAAAAGGCATGTCATGTTCATTGAAGTCCGCATGTACTCCGGATAAGTCCTTCTCTCCTTTCCCCGAAAGGGACACTTCTAGTTTTAAACTCATTCTCTATTCAATTATTTGTTTCTCTTTGAATCCCTTTTGGTCTAACACTGTTCCAAAACTAAGACAAAGAAAGGATGGCAAGACTGATTTACAGGGCTTTCGTTTGATACACGCTAATGTGCAAAAGGCACCCAGCCTCAGCAGGGGCATCAAGACGACCTCGACTGGCCATGGCAACCTATAAAGACAATTGAAGTTGAAAGGGTTGAGTTTCACATGGTTAATCGCCTCAGCGAAGTTGAAGAAACCAAGGTACCCCCAAATACTCTAAAATTGAAGTTGGAAGAAAGAAGACAGAAAAGAAAGGCCTACAAAGGTAAAATAAAGTTGGAAAGGTTAAGTCCCACGCGATTAGCCACTGCAGTATAGGTTTGAGGATCAAAAAATCCCTGACACAAAAAAAAAAATCGACAAATACCCATAGGGTCTCCCTTTGTACAGATCCCCACAGGGTCTCCCTTTGTGAAAATCCCCACAGAGTCTCCCCTTGTACAATCCCCCAAAGAGTCTGCCCCAACAAATCCCCAACGAGTTTGCCTTGTACAAATCCCCACAGAGTCTCCCCAATAAAAATCCCCACTGAGTTGGCCTCGTAAAGAATCCCCAAGCAGAATGGGATGAAAGAACCAAAGCCTTACACGGGCAAATCATCACAAAATCCGGAAATGCGAGTTTGATCAGTTTGAAAGGAGGTCGCCTGTGAATCCAATCAATGGCAGAGTTTCTCAACAGGAATTAGGCCGAGACTAAGCAATTGGAAAGATCAAGGCCACCGAACTAACCATCGTTTTCAAACTGACAATTTTTCTTTGTTTAGGAAAATTGAGACAGGTGCGATCCAAAGCAACCGTGCAAGAAGCAGGTGTAGCCCAAAAGAAATGAAGTGCGCGAGCGTTGAAACAACTTTGCAGCAGGAAAACGACCAAAAGGAAGTTTCCCCAGAATTCTTTCAAGTATTTTGATAAATAAAAGGAAATATAAAAGGAAAACCAAAAAAAAAAAAAAAAGAGAAGACAAAAAATAAAAATGAAAATCCCAAAAGAAAAACAAATCGTGGTAGCATAGGACCTCATTCCTCAACTATCCCGGTATAAACTACGGACCTCCCTGGCATATCCCGAGGATTCTTTCCCTTTTCCGGCATAACCCGATGACTTCCCCGGCATAACCCGAGGACTCTTTCTCCTTTCCGGCATAACCCGATGACTCCCCCGACATAACCCGAGGACTCTCTCCCTTTTCGGGCATAACCCGATGAATCTTCCCGGCATAACCCATTGGACCTTTTCCGGCATAACCTATTGGACCTTTTCCGGCATAACCCGATGACCCACCGGCATAACCCGAGAACTATTTCCCTTTTCCGGCATAACCCGATGAATCTCCCCGGCATAACCCGAGGACTCTTACCTTTTCCGGCATAACTCGATGAATCTTCCCGGCATAACCCGTGGACCTTCCCCGGCATAACCCGATGACTTTTCCGGCATAACCCGATGAATCTTCCCGGCATAACCCGTTGGACCTTTTCCGGCATAACCCAATGACTTTACCGGCATAACCCGATGACTTTACCGGCATAACCTGAGAACTCTTTCCCTTTTCCGGCATAACCCGATGAATCTCCCCAGCATAACCCGAGGACTCTTACCTTTTCCGGCATAACCTGATGAATCTTCCCGGCATAACCCGTGGACCTTCCCCGGCATAACCCGATGACTTTTCCGGCATAACCCGATGAATCTTCCCGGCATAACCCGTTGGACCTTTTCCGGCATAACCCGATGACTTTACCGGCATAACCCGATGACTTTACCAGCATAACCCGATAACTTTACCGGCATAACCCGAGAACTGTTTCCCTTTTCTGGCATAACCCGATGAATCTTCCCGGCATAACCCGTTGGACCTTTTTCGGCATAACCCGATGACCCACCGGCATAACCTGAGAACTCTTTCCCTTTTCCGGCATAACCCGATGAATCTCCCCGGCATAACCCGAGGACTCTTACCTTTTCCGGCATAACCAGATGAATCTTCCCGGCATAACCCGTGGACCTTCCCCGGCATAACCCGATGACTTTTCCGACATAACCCGATGAATCTTCCCGGCATAACCCGTTGGACCTTTTCCGGCATAACCCGATGACTTTACCGGCATAACCCGAGAAC
This sequence comes from Nicotiana tabacum, assembly GCF_000715075.1. Taxonomy (NCBI): domain Eukaryota; kingdom Viridiplantae; phylum Streptophyta; class Magnoliopsida; order Solanales; family Solanaceae; genus Nicotiana; species Nicotiana tabacum. Next base: position 108,525,598 of record NC_134087.1, on the reverse strand, counting down.
TCTTTCCCTTTTCCGACATAACCCGATGAATCTTCCCGGCGTAACCCGTGGACCTTTTCTGGCATAACCCGATGACTTTACCGGCATAAACCGAGGACCTTTTTTGTCTTCACGGCATAACCCGTGCACCTCCCTGGCATAACCTAGGAGCCTTCTTTCATTTTTTTTTCCCGACAACCCGGACAGTTTCCAGCGTAACCTGGTAATCCTCCCAATTTAAGGCTCCAATCCCTAAGTTGAGCGAGTTTCCTTTAGCCAACATTAGGGCTCAAATCCCTGAGTTGAGCGATTTGCTTTTAGCCAGCATTAAGGCTCCAATCCCTGAGTTGAGCAATTTATTTTTCCTTTAGCCAGCATTAAGGCTCCAGTCCCTGATTTGAGCAATTTGTCTTTAGCCGACATTAGGGCTCCAATCCCTGAGTTGAGCAATTTTTCTTTAAGCCAGCATTAGGGCTCCAATCCCTGAGTTGAGAAACTTTCCTTTAGCCAGCATTAGGGCTCCAATCCCTGAGTTGCACATTTTTACCTTTTGCGACGTTAGGGCTCCAATCCCTGAGTTGCGCTTCGTAGATTAGGGTTTTTTTTTCAATCCCCGCATCAGTGCTGTAGATCATCAATAAAATCTAGCAACATTTTCCAATCCCCGCATCAGTGCTGTAGATTATTATGGCAATTAACTCACGAAATTTTCCTAGTGAAACTGGGGCAGAAAAATTTCGTTCGTTTGTTTTGTTTGTCTCAGCAGGTCTGACCCTGAGGTGCATGGATCGAGACGACCTACGGGATGAGTCTCAATCCAGAATAAAGAAAAGAAGAAAAGAACAAAAAAAAAGAAGAAGATGTTCCCACATATTGGAACAAACAAAGGGCAGGTCGCTCAAAAATTGGATCAAATTCCCGAGCTCCGCCAATCCCGTTTCATTCAATACTGCAGAAATAAACAAGCGCCTACAACTTGCAAGCATCAAGATTTGGATCGAAGTCTACAAGCAGAATCAGCTAAGACCCAAGATCAAGTTGCAAAAGAATTATAGATAGAAATCTTGTAACTAGCGGTTGACAGCTCTAAAAGGAGTCAAGCAGTTTCAATTTCCTTTGGTTGTAATAAGGAGGTCAGTAAAACGGTAGTAGCAACAGCAACAGCAGTAACAACAAGCATTGCAATCCCATGGTAGTCCCAGCTACCAAAATTTCCCGAACTACATTGACCTGATTCCTGTTTAGCCCAGGATATGTAGGAAACCTCTGAAGCAAAGGTTCGGTCAAATCTTTTTCAAAAAATGCTTCACACGGAGTACTCGGATGGGCAAAAATCGCCCACTTTATCTTTGCACGAAAACCCTTCGTGTCTTCGGGCAAAGAGGGGCAGCTGTAAGCACGTGATTTTTGCCCTATATGAGAATTACTCCCAAAAAAATTCAAAAATAAAATGATTTTCCTTGGTGTGCAATTTTGTGATATTTTTGATTAATTATTTGTATTTGTCTGTGCATGTTTATTTGTTAAATTAATAAAAATACAAAAATATTTCGCATTTTGCATGTAGGATTTAATTCTACAATTGTTAGTAATTAAGTTTGTTTTACAAAAAAATAAAAATTACAAAAATAGGCATCGTTTGCATTTTTAGCATTTAATGTCCAAATATACAATTTTATGTTTAATTATTACTTAATTGTGCGTTAATTGTTATTGGGAGTTAATTTGCACTTTTATAACTTAATTTAGTTCTTAATAATTGTAAGCACGTGATTTTTGCCCTATATGAGAATTACTCCCAAAAAATTCAAAAATAAAATAGTTTTTCTTGGTGTGCAATTTTTGTGATATTTTGTGTAACTATTTGTATGTTTGTCTATGCATGTTGTAAGCACGTGATTTTTGCCCTATATGAGAATTACTCCCAAAAAAATTCAAAATAAAATGATTTTCCTTGGTGTGAAATTTTGTGAGATTTTGTGATATTTTGGATAATTATTTGTATTTGTCTGTGTTTGTTTATTTGTTAAATTAATAAAAAAATACAAAAATATGTCGCATTTGCATGTAGGATTTAATTCTATAATTGTTACTAATTAAATTTGTTTACAAAAAATTAAAAATTACAAAAATAGGCATCGTTTGCATTTTTAGCATTTAATGTCCAAATATACAATTTTATGCTTAATTATTACTTAATTGTGCGTTAATTGTTATTGAGAGTTAATTTGCGCTTTTATAACTTAATTTAATTCTTAATAATAGTTTAAGTATTTTTATAATTTAGTTTTAGAGAAATAAAAGATGAAAAAAGAGCGAAAATATAAAGAAAGTCGGAATTGGGCCTCTTCTTCGATTTCAAGCCATAGGCCCAAAAAATGGCCCAATCTTCCCTACGACCCAGTCCATTTCGAACTGGGTCGACCCAGTCCATAACCCAAAAGACCATAACCCCTTTTGTCTTACATTTTACAAAACAAAACAAAAACTAAAAGAAGAAAACCCTAAAATCTAAACCATCCGCCCCCCCTCTCCTATCTTCTTCTTCTTCTCCAAAGCTCCAACCAAGCATCCATGGCTGTCCGCGCTGTGCTGCTGCCTGTCGCCGCCGCTGTTGCTGCCTGTCGCCGCCACTGTTGCTGCCTGTCGCCGCCGCTGCTGCTGTCTCGACATCGTGCTGCTGCTGCTCGTCGCAACAGGTGTTGGACGGACTGCTGCTGCTGCTCGTCGCGGCAGTAGCTACGGGCTGCTTCATCTTCTCTTCGTCTTCGTCGTCATTTGTTCGAGCTTTGGTCGAGGCTCAGACAGATTTGTTTACAATCAAAGTTCTTCGTTGATTCATCTCCGGTTAGTTGTTTTTGAGTTTTATTTTGTCCATATTTCGTTTTTATATTTCTAAAAGTTAAAATCGTTAAATGATTTAATCCTTGTTTTGTTCGTTGTTCATCTTTGAAATAATTTTCTAGTGTGTTCATGTTGTTTGTTAAATTAATTTTCAGATTTCAAAATAGAATTTTAATTAGTTGTTTTCATGTTTATTTCATGTTTGTATTATTATTTAAGTAAGTATTTGTTAGTTTGATGTTTGTTAGATTCAAATTGAAATTTAATTAACTATTTCTTCAATTTGTTTCATGTGTTTATGTATTGTTAGAAGTTGTTAATATTGTTAAGTTTAAGCTTAAGTTCATAATTGTTTATTCGTCGATCTTGTTATTTGTCTAAAAGAATTTAGTTGTGTTTAGAGAAATATGTTGGTTTAATCATTTAAATCCATCATGTTTGTTGTTTAAAATAGATTTAATTCATGTTCATACTTTGTTTGATTGTTCTTGAATCCGAAATTTGTATAGCTTGATTTCTTGTTTACCATTTGTGATTATTTCTTGAATTTGTCTCATAAAGTTTAATATAGGAATTGTTGTTGTAATGTTGTTAGAGTAGTTGATTTTAAGTTCAATATGATTGAAGTTAGAAATCTAAATATACTTGTTTGTTGTAATTGTTGAATCCGAAAATAGGATTGTTTGTTGCTAAAAATTTGTTCAATCAAATTTTAGTTGTTCTTTGTTGTTCAATTTGTGTTCGTGTGATTTGTTGTTAAAATGTTGTTAAAATCGTGTTCATGTGATATTGTTGTTATGATGTTCATCCGTGTTCATATTGTTGTTTGAACATTGTTAGAAATTGATCATATTGTCTATATTTTGGTTATGTTTGATTAAATGATGTGTTATAGCTGATGGGTAGTTTGGTAATTTGTAGTACGTTCAGGGGTAGTTTGGTAATTTCAGTAAGGTCGTGAGGGGTAGTTTAGGAATTGTACATTTTGAAATTGTTTATTTGAAGCACGGGGGACAAAATGAAATGGGGTGGGTTGTGATATAGTTGTTTAATATAAAGGGGGGACAAGATTTAATTTAAAGGGAGAATCTTGCATTATTTTAAATGAAGCATGGGGGACAAAATATAATGGGGTGGTGTGATATGTTTATTTAATGTAATGGAGATGAGTAGAAAGATAATGGGTTGGGTAGAGAAAAAGTATGGATTTTAACTAATTGAAAGGTTTATGGGATGGGTTATAAGAAGAAGTCTTGAACACAAGACATAGACAATACAGAGAGATAAACGAGAGAAAAATACACATACAGATAGAGAGAAAAAAAACGGACAGAGAATAGAAGAGAAAAAAAAGGGCTGAACATTTAAGAGAAAGAAAAATTCCGAAAAATATTTAAGCTTTCAAAATAAAAATAAAAACTAAAAAATCATCTGCTTTCTTTCTTTGTTTGAAATTAGTATTAATGGTTGTTGTTTCATTCAAAGCTTAAAGCTTTTGTTTTTGGGATTACTACTCCACCGGTCTGCTACTGGGTTGTTACTGTTGCTGGACAGTTGTTGCTGTTGTACTGTTATTACTGCTGCTGATTCTCATCATCATTTTCTTTTGCTTCCAATATCAGGTATATATTTTAGACTCATGTTGTGGAAAGCTTCAACATTGCCAAATAAATGAAGTTCGGAATTATAATTATGTCTTTTACTCGTTTAAATCTATTTGTTTAAATTTCAGTTTTGTTTCAGCTGGTTAATATAGTAGCTTACATTTGATGTGAGAACTGTTAGTTAATCATCCTTTGAAATTCGCATAAGCTTTGTAATAATGTTATTTATTTCAGAATTTCATTAAGTATAGCTATATTCAAATTATAAGATAGGGAACATGGTAGAAAGCTAGCCATTAATTAAATCTTATGATATTGTTGGCTAAATATGGAATAGTATGGAAGTATCAAGAAACTACATTACTAGCATATTTTGTCACAAAAGTCCGATTTTATTTAAAGCTAGATTGATGAAATTTGTATGTTGTTCGTACATGGCGTGATAAACAGTTACATGTATAACCATAAGTGAAAGGTGAGTTGATATAATTCGTTACGAGTTTAGAATATTAGGAATGGTTCAAACGTACAACTATATTGCATGTGATGCAATTTTATTGAATCAATTTGTATAATAGTTCTCTTTCTTATCAACTTGATTCTTATCTACTATTGGAAACAAATTAACCAAACAATTATAACTTTGGACTAAAAACAAGCATATAAGAAGGATATGGGATTTATAAGCACGAATTGCAACATTTTATGTCAAGGATATGTAGAAATAGAGTTCGCATTAAATATAACAATAAAAATTCTTCAGAAACTATTAATTTGTTTATCAAATTAATTCTTTTTTCCAGTTTTATATGCGATTCGATTTTTGATATATTAATGTTGTATCCACGATAAAAATGGTAGTATTTTTAGTTACATGTTGTTTGTTTCTTTTTCATATCATTAATTCTTTAAAATTTGAATAGTTTTGAGGTATATAATTCATACGCGTAAAATAAGACTTGTAGCAACGCCTAATAAATTTTGAATTCTTTGTCAAGAAATTTGGTGGCATCCCAATCGGTGATTCTCCATGACTCTTACATTTAAAAAATAGATGGATGCACTAAACATTTGTAGAGAATTTATATTACTGTTAAGAATATTTGCATAATTAAGGATGCGTTCGCGTGACTTGATTATACTTCTAAAGGCAATTCGGATTATGCGTTCGCGCAACTTCGAGCAAAATTTTATTAAAAAGAGATTCGTCGGAGGATCTTAAATTAATTTCATAAAACCCGAGATGTGCGGTTTACTACTTAATCATACAAAAAGTGCGAATGTTCTTGATTTTATTTAAAACACAATTTCGAAAAAATAATTATTTTATAATAAATATATTATCAATATCATTGTGTACACGTACGCGTGACACGATTTTTCACGTTAAAAAATATATAATATATAAAACGAATACACGTACGCGTGATTCGATTCGAAGAAGGGTCTTTAATTATAAACAATCTAAACAGAAGCGGTAACAAAATCATGCAATAAAAATGTAAAATCGAGATAATTAAGCCAAGAATAAAAACAGTTAAGCGACCGTGCTAGAACCACGGAATTCGGAAATGCCTAACACCTTCTTCCGGATTAACAGAATTCCTTACTCAGGATTTCTGGTTCGCAGAATAATAAACAGAGTCATATTCTCCTCGATTCAGGGATTAAAATTGGTGACTTGGGATGCCTTAAAATTCCCAAGTGGCGACTCTGAAACAAACAAACAAATCCTGTTTCGACTGTCCTTTAATTGGAGAAAACTCCCTTGCACCCTCGCGGGGGCGGAAAAAGGAGGTGCGACAGCTCTGGCGACTCTGCTGGGGATAAAGACCCAGAACCACTGGTTCAGGGTTCAAGAATTCGAGCTTAAAATAACTGTTATAGTTGGCTTTATTTATTATCTGATTTTTACATGATATATGCTTAATGTGCTAAATGATACTTTTACCGTTTTAATATTATCTGAATTGTGTATATAAAACTGCTACGAAACCCTTCTTCTTTCTGAGTCTTCTAAATTTATGGTGTACACGTGCGCGTGACCCACCTTTCTGTTAGAAGCCATACCAAATAAGACGAAGTTGGGACAAGTAACTAGGCCGGGCAGACTTTCGTGCTCCCGGTACGTTGCCCCCATTTCGGCTCAAGTTGTCCACTTGGGTAAGCCAGGGCTAGAACAATATGCCTCAGGTTTTTCACTTAGAATAACTCAGCTACATGCCGGATCCCTAGTAGGAACGTTTGTTTGCATCACGTGCATTTGACTTTGGAGGCTCAACACAGGGGTTGGGTCTGTCTAGGACAGGTGTACCAAAAATGAAAATGACCATCCTGATGCATCTTACTTGCAACTATTTGCGCATTTATTTGATTCGGACTTGTGTGTTGACTAACTTTTGAATATCAGGAATAATATTTTAAAATTGAAAAAAAGAAAAGAAATAGCGGTTAGGGAATTGATTGTTTATTTTTGAAAAAAAAACAATGCCCAAATAACTGTCAAAACTCTGCCGAAATTTTGAGAAAATGAAAAAATAATAATGTTTTATTAGTTTGTTTTATTAAAAGCAAAGGAAAAATAGAAAAAAAAAGAGTCGTTGTTCTGTCTTGTTTTTTAAAAAAAACAAATTAGAAAAAAAATAGTTTGTCTTGCCATAAAAAATGAAAATGAAAAAGAGTCTTGTTTTAAAATGAGTTTTTATTTATTTATTTGTTTAGATACCAAAATAAAAATAATTAATAAAATAAAAAGAGTCGCGTCGAAAGTGGTTTTATTATTTGTTGCAAATATGTATATATATAAAAATCCAAAAAGTATTTCTTTATTTTCAAAAAATATATATATATCTTTATTTGTTGCAAAAATATTTGTCGTGCCAAAAGTCTAGAAAAGTTTTTTAGACTCCCAATTTTCAAAACAAAAAATCCAAAAATATTTTCCATTATTGACTTCTTTAGAAAGTCTTTTTAATTATTAAAAAAATATATATATATAATAAAATAAAACAAATTCGAAAATATTTTCCTTCTTCATTAAAAATTGAAAAGAAAATTCAAAATTCAAAAAATATTTTTTTTAGAAAGCATTTCTTTTATTAAAGGTAAAATTCCAAAAAAAATATTTTCTTTCTTCTTAGAATAAGAAAAAACAAAAAAAATATCTTCCTTTTACTTTTGAAATTCTCAAAGTTCAAATCAAAAGAAAAGGAATTCTTAGAAGTCTTTCTTTCAAAAAGAAAATCAATCAAAAATCAAAAAAATAAATATATATACTTCATTTCTTTTTTTAAAGCAGTTCTTTTACCAATTCAAAAAAAAAATTTTAAAATTAGTTTATTTACTTTATTCACGACCTGCCCGAACTACGCGGGTTTGATTCTCACCGGATGTGAGATACGTAGGCAACCCTCATCGGGTCCAACCCCCTTTTTTGCTAAAATAGCCAAAAACCAATAAATAAATAAAAAACGTGTCAAAATTTTAATTTTGTCATAAATAAGTCGGGCAGTGTCCACCCTCCCCTTTTGCTAAAAAAAAAATAGCCAAAAAAAATATGTCTAATTTTAATTTTGTCATAAAGAAATCGGGTGACGCTGTTTTATCAAGACATAGCCGAATGTTCCCGAAAGGGACGCCGGAAGGCTGACTTTGCATAAACAGCCTCCTTTGGGTCACTTTTAAAATTTGGTCCAGTTGACCCACACAGCCTTAAAAAAATCTTCGTCCCCGAGGCGCTGAAGGGCCGTGTTGCAACACCTAGTTTTTATTATAAAAAAAAACAAAGTGTCAGCGGTTAGGTGAATACCATTTGAATTTTTTTTTTGGATCAAAATAAGCCGAGCCAGCTTCGGCCGCATCTTAAACCGTTCTTGCCAAAATAGACTTAGAGTATCTTTCAGTTATCAAAAGGCTATTTTCGTAAAAGACGGACAAGTGTGTAAAGTGTCATAAAATAATCCTCTCCGGCCTCAAAATTTGGAAGGGGCCACATTTGCAAAAATAACCGTTTGGTTGCATTTGTCAAAACGGGGAAAGGAAGCTGACCTTTTTGTTTTGAGGTTATAAATCTTTTGATTAGAATATGTGGGTCGTTTGATTTTCAAGTTTGTAGGTCATCTTTAAACCTTTGAAATCCAGTTGTTTTATTATGAAAATTGATAATTCCAAAGAAAAAATGTGTTTCATTGTTCTTACCCAGTCTATTGGTCCGAACTACGCAAGGTCTGATTCATGCGGGGTCATGATACGTAGGCAATCTCCATAAGATTCGACCACAACAAAAAATGAGAAAAAAAAAATCGAAAAAAAAGAAAAGAGAAAATGAAGAAAAAAAAATGAAAAAAAAGATGTTGTTAATAATGAGGACCGACTGAGTCCATTCTAACCTGTTTTGAATCGCAAAGAAAGAAGGTGGTTGGTTTGTGGTAAGCCGGAAATACAAGACCCAGAAGCACACTTTGCGGGGATCAGGCCTGATAGCAGAAGCACTCGAATCCTATTGGGACTTGTTGACTAAGGTTGACGATATCGAAGTTGGAAATGGTCTAGACAATGCTGATGCAAAGCTCAGTGGCTAAAGATGTCAATTTTGATAAAGTGGGAGGACGCTCCGTTCCTTGGTTAGCAAAAGAGAAGCGGGTGGTGTCTTATTTTGTTGTCATTTCTGTTGTCCAGATTATTCTTAGGGTTGTAATCCGAATATTGTCTTGTGTCAAACCTTCTTATCTTTCCAGTTTGTCATATCAATTTGTTTAAGTTTTGTCAAGGTTGTGTTAAGATTTTATTCTGGTTGTTTTGTTTGTTTTATTATTCAAACCATTTCACCGGTACTAATACAAAAGCCGGTCATTTATTGTTTCCAGTCATCTTTTGTTTAGTCCTTTTATCATTTTGTTCAGCGCCGATTCCAGTGATATGACATGCGCACACAGTTTGGGCCTAGTCTATAAAGTTAATCATAAAACCCTGGGAAGGTGATCAAAGCATTTAAAGGAAATAAGAACGGTTTGAGATTATTTGAAGCCCGAGTCATGTGGAACTGGGGCAAGTAAAACATAAAAAAAACCGTTAAATGCAAGATTCGCCAAATTGGCATGAGGGTCGTGCATGAGAGTGAGAGTGTCGCCCAGCAGTGCTTTAGAAATGACAAATGAAAAAGCAAGTGTTTAACATAATTGTCAAGTCCAGCACCATCGGAAGAGACTATAAATCTATGTTCAATTGTGTTGTTTGCACTTGGCATGTTTTGAAGACTGGAATGACGAAGGCATTTTATTCTGCTACCTAAACACTTTATCCTTCGTTACCCCTTTTGAGCCTTATTTATTTTCTTTCATACCCCTCGTTCGGAATCAATAGCAACGACTAGGAAATACGAGCCTGGAAGGTAAAGAAAAAATCAAAAAAAAAAACGAAAAAGAAAAAGAAAAATGAAAAAAACAAAAGAAAGTCAAAAGAAAAAAGAGGAATTGGGAACTACGTTTGACCTGATTCCTCAAAGAGGATACGTAGGCGCTTCACGGCTCGGTCATAGGGTGCATAGTGTGCATAATGTGCATGGTATGCATGGTGTAATAAATAAATAAAAAAATTTAAATAAATAATCCCCAAGCAAGAAACTGGGGCAAGAGTTGTACTCGTTGTAAGCAAAATTGGTTCCGAAGGTTGTAATTTTAAAACCCCAAATTTATTTTGTTTTTGAGCCTTTTAATACCCTTTCTTTCTAGCCTATCCAAAACCCGCATTACGGTTCAAAGAAAGACCTTCTGATCAGTCTTCAAAAGATGTCAAGTCAGACGAATGAGAGTCTTACCAGCGAACATAACATTCTGTTCCACAGTAGAAAGGACTCTAATCTCCAGCAGATAGAGTCATACCGGCAACACTCCAAATCCCCAGCTAGAAAGTGATACAAATGAGAGAGTCTTATCGGTGAAAATCTTCACGGACACCATAAGGCGATGAAAGCTGAGAGAAAAACCAAAATGAGAGAGGCTTGATAGTGAAAACCCTTCGGGCACTACAAGTCGAATAAGATTGGGAATCAGATGGGGAATCGCCAATTGAAGGTCTTGAAAGACGATTGACGGCAGAGGATGGGCCACATGTGCATGTCATGACCATTAGAGTCGGTATTTGCGTTTGATAGGTTTTTATTTATAGTTTCTTTTGTTAAAGAGTCATCTTTTTCCGTTGTCTTTTATTCTGTTCCCTTTTATCTTTTCCTTTCATAGAAATTTCCCCAGTAGAGTCTGTTTGGTCGGAACCAGTAGGAAATGACTTCAAAATAGGCCATCAGCTTTCCAAGATAAGATCTGACTAATACATCCAAGTGATATAGTCAGGAAGGAACAAGCGCGAGGCCAATGTCAAGAAAGATATCCCCAGCAAAAGGGAATTGACAAAAGGATCGACGAGTGTCAAGAGGGATATCCTTGCCGAAATCAGAGGTTATTAAAACCTCAAGGCCAAGGCCCGTGGACAAAACAAGGAGAGCAATAAGCATGACTTGGAAAATTCATGCGAGACTAAAAGGTCGGGAAAATGCAAGTCTCCGAGCCATGCCACGAAAGAAGAGGGATATCCCCAGCAGAAAAGGATTATCCCCAGCAAATAATATCATCCCTTGTGGAATGCAGAGCAAGGAAGGAAAAAGGGAAAAGCCGTCCCAGTGGAGTATCACAACCAACTACCACGCTTTAAGCTAACAAATTTTGTTTTGAAACAGGTAAAAGAAATGACATTGATGACTTTGGAAAATTTTCTGGAAGTTAGGTACCCATTTGAGGAAGAATAAAAAATAACACCAGTCTCAAGGGAAGTGGTCTTTGAACCAGTGTTGCCCCATTATAATAAGTTTCCAATGGAGGAAATTGATCCCCAGCAGACAGAACAAAGGGATGACATTTGTGCTCAGAAAAACAAAAGCCATTATCATCCCTAGGAGCTTCCAGAAGAATGAAGCATCGATTTGAAGGGATAAAATTCCCCAGCAACGTTATCCTCAACGACGTTATCCCAAGAAGATAACACTTTTATCCCCAGCAGTGTTGAGAGAAAATAAATTCTGAAAAAAAGAGAAAAAAAAAATTGAATTTGAAGGAGGGGAAGAAAGAAAACTACCGCAGTGGTATTATCCCCAGCAAGCAAGAACAAAGCAGCGCGAAGGAAGGAGAAAAGAAAAGAAGAAATTACGAAGGTAAGTTTCTCAAATCATTGATCTTTACTACATTTTTCTCCTAGGATAAAAAGTCCTAGTCTGATGAATTTACCTCCCGATACAATCTTGGTCCGATGAAATTTTTCTCCCAAGATAAGATATCAAATCTTAGTTGGATGAATCTTTCTCCTAAGATCACAACAAAATGGACCTAGTCTGACGATTTATCTCCTAGAGTCAAAATCTTGGTCTGATGAAATTGTTCTCCCAAGATAAAATCTTAGTCGGATGAATCTTTCTCCTAAGATCACAACAAATGGACCTAGTCTGACGATTTATCTCCTAGAGTCAAAATCTTGGTCTGATGAAATTGTTCTCCCAAGATAAAATCTTAGTCGGATGAATCTTTCTCCTAAGATCACAACAAAATGGACCTAGTCTGACGATTTATCTCCTAGAGTCAAAATCTTGGTTTGATGAAATTGTTCTCCCAAGATAAAATCTTAGTCGGATGAATCTTTCTCCTAAGATCACAACAAATGGACCTAGTCTGACGATTTATCTCCTAGAGTCAAAATCTTGGTCTGATGAAATTGTTCTCCCAAGATAAAATCTTAGTCGGATGAATCTTTCTCCTAAGATCACAACAAATGGACCTAGTCTGACGATTTATCTCCTAGAGTCAAAATCTTGGTCTGATGAAATTGTTCTCCCAAGATAAAATCTTAGTCGGATGAATCTTTCTCCTAAGATCACAACAAATGGACCTAGTCTGACGATTTATCTCCTAGAGTCAAAATCTTGGTCTGATGAAATTGTTCTCCCAAGATAAAATCTTAGTCGGATGAATCTTTCTCCTAAGATCACAACAAAATGGACCTAGTCTGACGATTTATCTCCTAGAGTCAAAATCTTAGTCTGATGAAATTTTTTCTCCCAAGATAATATAATAAAATCTTAGTCGGATGAATCTTTCTCCTAAGATCACAACAAAATGGACCTAGTCTGACGATTTATCTCCTAGAGTCACAATCTTGGTCTGATGAAATATTTCTCCCAAGATAAGATATCAAATCTTAGTCCGATGAATCTTTCTCCTAAGATAAGATATCAAATCCTAGTCTGATGAATTTTCTCCTAGGATAATTTTTTTTTAAAAAAAAAGGAAGTTTGAATTGAAAAAAAAATGGTTGAAGTCAGGAGCCCGCCTGAAGAAAGTAAAGGCGATTTATTGGTTGAAATCAGGAGCCCGCCTGAAGAAAGGAAAGGCGTAAAAAAAAAAGATTGTTGAAATCTTGCCAACCTAAAGAAAGGAATGGCAATGTATTGTTTGAAGTCAGGAGCCCGCTTGAAGAGAGGAATGACGATTATTTTCAAAGTTGTTGTTGAAGTCAGGAGCCCGCCTGAAGAGAGGAAAGGCATTTTTTGTTGAAATCTTGCCAACCTAAAGAAAGGAATGGCGATGTATTGGTTGAAGTCAGGAGCCCGCCTGAAGAGAGGAATGACGATTATTTTCAAAGTTGTTGTTGAAGTCAGGAGCCCGCCTGAAGAGAGGAATGGCGTTTATTTCTAAAGTTGTTATTGATGTTAGGAGCCCGCCCAGATAACAGAGGCATACATTTCAGTCTTTACATTTCAAGCATTGAAGTTGGGAGCCCGCCCAGATAACAGAGGCATACATTTCAGTCTTTATATTTCAAGCGTCGAAGTTGGGAGCCCGCCCAGACAACAGAGGCATACATTTCAGTCTTTACATTTCAAGCATTGAAGTTGGGAGCCCGCCCAGATAACAGAGGCATACATTTCAAGTCTTTAATTTTCAAGTATTGAAGTTGGGAGCCCGCCCAGATAATAGAGGCATACATTTCAAGATCAAGTCAGAGGACAATAAAACAGAGGGTTACAATAGGAATCCCCAGCAGGAAACAATAAAATTCCCCGGCACCGGGAAACAGAAGGTTGCAACAAGAGGTCACAGCACAAACTCAAGTGCATGTGTCAAAAAGAAGAAAAGCACCGGAAAAAATGCAAGTAGACAAGAAAGCAAGGCAACAAGAAAAATTGCAGTATAGCTTAGCTTCTTGTTTTCTTTTTAAGCACGGTGTAACAAGGAGATCGGTAAGCAAGTAGTAATAACATGCAACAACAGTAACATTGCAGTCCAACGGTAGTCCCAGCTACCAAAATTTCCCGAACTACATTGACCTGATTCCTGTTTAGCCCAGGATATGTAGGAAACCTTTGAAGCAAAGGTTCGGTCAAATCTTTTTCAAAAAAATGCTTCACACGGAGTACTCGGATGGGCAAAAATCGCTCGCTTTATCTTTGCACGAAAACCCTTCGTGTCTTCGGGCAAAGAGGGGCAGCTGTAAGCACGTGATTTTTGCCCTATATGAGAATTACTCCCAAAAAAATTCAAAATAAAATGATTTTCCTTGGTGTGAAATTTTGTGAGATTTTGTGATATTTTGGATAATTATTTGTATTTGTCTGTGTTTGTTTATTTGTTAAATTAATAAAAAAATACAAAAATATGTCGCATTTGCATGTAGGATTTAATTCTATAATTGTTACTAATTAAATTTGTTTACAAAAAATTAAAAATTACAAAAATAGGCATCGTTTGCATTTTTAGCATTTAATGTCCAAATATACAATTTTATGCTTAATTATTACTTAATTGTGCGTTAATTGTTATTGAGAGTTAATTTGCGCTTTTATAACTTAATTTAATTCTTAATAATAGTTTAAGTATTTTTATAATTTAGTTTTAGAGAAATAAAAGAAGAAAAAGAGCGAAAATATAAAGAAAGTCGGAATTGGGCCTCTTCTTCGATTTCAAGCCATAGGCCCAAAAAATGGCCCAATCTTCCCTACGACCCAGTCCATTTCGAACTGGGTCGACCCAGTCCATAACCCAAAAGACCATAACCCCTTTTGTCTTACATTTTACAAAACAAAACAAAAACTAAAAGAAGAAAACCCTAAAATCTAAACCATCCGCCCCCCTCTCCTATCTTCTTCTTCTTCTTCCAAAGCTCCAACCAAGCATCCATGGCTGTCCGCGCTGTGCTGCTACCTGTCGCCGCCGCTGTTGCTGCCTGTCGCCGCCGCTGCTGCTGTCTCGACGTCGTGCTGCTGCTGCTCGTCGCAGCAGGTGTTGGACGGACTACTGCTGCTGCTCGTCGCGGCAGTAGCTACGGGCTGCTTCATCTTCTCTTCGTCTTCGTCGTCATTTGTTCGAGCTTTGGTCGAGGCTCAGACAGATTTGTTTACAATCAAAGTTCTTCGTTGATTCATCTCCGGTTAGTTGTTTTTGAGTTTTATTTTGTCCATATTTCGTTTTTATATTTCTAAAAGTTAAAATCGTTAAATGATTTAATCCTTGTTTTGTTCGTTGTTCATCTTTGAAATAATTTTCTAGTGTGTTCATGTTGTTTGTTAAATTAATTTTCAGATTTCAAAATAGAAGTTTAATTAGTTGTTTTCATGTTTATTTCATGTTTGTATTATTGTTTAAGTAAGTATTTGTTAGTTTGATGTTTGTTAGATTCAAATTGAAATTTAATTAACTATTTCTTCAATTTGTTTCATGTGTTTATGTATTGTTAGAAGTTGTTAATATTGTTAAGTTTAAGCTTAAGTTCATAATTGTTTATTCGTCGATCTTGTTATTTGTCTAAAAGAATTTAGTTGTGTTTAGAGAAATATGTTGGTTTAATCGTTTAAATCCATCATGTTTGTTGTTTAAAATAGATTTAATTCATGTTCATACTTTGTTTGATTGTTCTTGAATCCGAAATTTGTATAGCTTGATTTCTTGTTTACCATTTGTGATTATTTCTTGAATTTGTCTCATAAAGTTTAATATAGGAATTGTTGTTGTAATGTTGTTAGAGTAGTTGATTTTAAGTTCAATATGATTGAAGTTAGAAATCTAAATATACTTGTTTGTTGTAATTGTTGAATCCGAAAATAGGATTGTTTGTTGCTAAAAATTTGTTCAATCAAATTTTAGTTGTTCTTTGTTGTTCAATTTGTGTTCGTGTGATTTGTTGTTAAAATGTTGTTAAAATCGTGTTCATGTGATATTGTTGTTATGATGTTCATCCGTGTTCATATTGTTGTTTGAACATTGTTAGAAATTGATCATATTGTCTATATTTTGGTTATGTTTGATTAAATGATGTGTTATAGCTGATGGGTAGTTTGGTAATTTGTAGTACGTTCAGGGGTAGTTTGGTAATTTCAGTAAGGTCGTGAGGGGTAGTTTAGGAATTGTACATTTTGAAATTGTTTATTTGAAGTATGGGGGACAAAATGAAATGGGGTGGGTTGTGATATAGTTGTTTAATATAAAGGGGGACAAGATTTAATTTAAAGGGGGAATCTTGCATTATTTTAAATGAAGCATGGGGGACAAAATATAATGGGGTGGTGTGATATGTTTATTTAATGTAATGGGGATTAGTAGAAAGATAATGGGTTGGGTAGAGAAAAAGTATGGATTTTAATTAATTGAAAGGTTTATGGGATGGGTTATAAGAAGAAGTCTTGAACACAAGACATAGACAATACAGAGAGATAAACGAGAGAAAATACACATACAGATAGAGAGAAAAAAAATGGACAGAGAATAGAAGAGAGAAAAAAGGGCTGAACATTTAAGAGAAAGAAAAATTCCGAAAAATATTTAAGCTTTCAAAATAAAAATAAAAACTAAAAAATCTTCTACTTTCTTTCTTTGTTTGAAATTAGTATTAATGGTTGTTGTTTCATTCAAAGCTTAAAGCTTTTGTTTTTGGGATTACTACTCCACCGGTCTGTTACTGGGTTGTTACTGTTGCTGGGCAGTTGTTGTTGTTGTACTGTTATTACTGCTGCTGATTCTCATCTTCATTTTCTTTTGCTTCCAATATCAGGTATATATTTTAGACTCATGTTGTGGAAAGCTTCAACATTGCCAAATAAATGAAGTTCGGAATTATAATTATGTCTTTTACTCGTTTAAATCTATTAGTTTAAATTTCAGTTTTGTTTCAGCTGGTTAATATAGTAGCTTACATTTGATGTGAGAACTGTTAGTTAATCATCCTTTGAAATTTGCATAAGCTTTGTAATAATGTTATTTATTTCAGAATTTCATTAAGTATAGCTATATTCAAATTATAAGATAGGGAACATGGCAGAAAGCTAGCCATTAATTAAATCTTATGATATTGTTGGCTAAATATGGAATAGTATGGAAGTATCAAGAAACTACATTACTAGCATATTTTGTCACAAAAGTCCGATTTTATTTAAAGCTAGATTGATGAAATTTGTATGTTGTTCGTACATGGCGTGATAAACAGTTACATGTATAACCATAAGTGAAAGGTGAGTTGATATAATTCGTTACGAGTTTAGAATATTAGGAATGGTTCAAACGTACAACTATATTGCATGTGATGCAATTTTATTGAATCAATTTGTATAATAGTTCTCTTTCTTATCAACTTGATTCTTATCTACTATTGGAAACAAATTAACCAAACAATTATAACTTTGGACTAAAAACAAGCATATAAGAAGGATATGGGATTTATAAGCACGAATTGCAACATTTTATGTCAAGGATATGTAGAAATAGAGTTCGCATTAAATATAACAATAAAAATTCTTCAGAAACTATTAATTTGTTTATAAAATTAATTCTTTTTTCCAGTTTTATATGCGATTCGATTTTTGATATATTAATGTTGTATCCACGATAAAAATGGTAGTATTTTTAGTTACATGTTGTTTGTTTCTTTTTCATATCATTAATTCTTTAAAATTTGAATAGTTTTGAGGTATATAATTCATACGCGTAAAATAAGACTTGTAGAAACGCCTAATAAATTTTGAATTCTTTGTCAAGAAATTTGGTGGCATCCCAATCGGTGATTCTCCATGACTCTTACATTTAAAAAATAGATGGATGCACTAAACATTTGTAGAGAATTTATATTACTGTTAAGAATATTTGCATAATTAAGGATGCGTTCGCGTGAGTTGATTATACTTCTAAAGGCAATTCGGATTATGCGTTCGCGCAACTTCGAGCAAATTTTTATTAAAAAGAGATTCGTCGGAGGATCTTAAATTAATTTCATAAAACCCGAGATGTGCGGTTTACTACTTAATCATACAAAAAGTGCGAATGTTCTTGATTTTATTTAAAACACAATTTCGAAAAAATAATTATTTTATAATAAATATATTATCAATATCATTGTGTACACGTACGCGTGACACGATTTTTCACGTTAAAAAATATATAATATATAAAACGAATACACGTACGCGTGATTCGATTCGAAGAAGGGTCTTTAATTATAAACAATCTAAACAAAAGCGGTAACAAAATCATGCAATAAAAATGTAAAATCGAGATAATTAAGCCAAGAATAAAAACAGTTAAGCGACCGTGCTAGAACCACGGAATTCGGAAATGCCTAACACCTTCTTCCGGATTAACAGAATTCCTTACTCAAGATTTCTGGTTCGCAGAATAATAAACAGAGTCATATTCTCCTCGATTCAGGGATTAAAATTGGTGACTTGGGACGCCTTAAAATTCCCAAGTGGCGACTCTGAAACAAACAAACAAATCCTGTTTCGACTGTCCTTTAATTGGAGAAAACTCCCTTGCACCCTCGCGGGGGCGGAAAAAGGAGGTGCGACACATTTTTATTTGTTAAATTAATAAAAAATACAAAAATAGGCATCTTTTGCATTTTTAGCATTTAATGTCCAAATGAACAATTTTATGCTTAATTATTACTTATTTGTGCGTTAATTGTTATTGGAAGTTAATTTGCGCTTTTATAACTTAATTTAGTTCTTAATAATAATTTAAGTACTTTTATAATTTAGTTTTAGAAAAATAAAAGAAGAAAAGAGAACAAAAATACAAAGAAAAATCGGATTGGGCCCCTTCTTCAATTTCAAACCACAGGCCCAAATAATTGCCCAACTTTCCCCATGACCCGGTCCGTTTCAAACCGGGTCGATCCGGTCCGCTCCATTAACCCAACACCCCTTCTTCATTTTTGTCCAACACAAAACAAAACCAAAAAAATAAAAAATAAAAAGTGAATTATCACTATTAATAGTTTTATTTTTTGTTTTTTTTATATATAAAAAAAATCCGAAAATATTTTATTTTATTTATTATTTTTATTTTAAAATATATATATATATAGTAATTTCGGAAATGATTTTAAAAAAATAAAAAATAAAAAAATAAAAAAAAGTAAAAGAATGTAGAAAATTTAAAAAAAGTAAAAAGTTTTAAAAAATTTTAAAAGTAAAATAAGGTTGGAATTAAAAAATAAATATAAAGATATCTGAAAATTTAAAAAATTTAAAGTAATTGAAAGTAGCATTTTTAAAAGAAAAAGAAAAGATAGTGGTTTGTTTTTTAAAGAAAAGTTAAATAAAGTGAGATTCTCTTTTAAAAAAATAAAAAGTAGGATTTTAAATAAGATAAAGTAATTAAAGTTGGAATTTTAAAAATAAAAGTAAATAAAGGTGGGATTTCTTTTTCTAAAAAAATAAAAGCAATTTGTAAGTGGGATTTCTTTTAATTAAAAAAATAATAAAATAATAAAAAAACAAATCTGAAAATTTCGAAAATTTTGCTATAAATAGAAGAGAAAATTTAGGAAGAAGGGGTGGAAAAAAAGAGGAAAAACTAGATAGAGAGAAGAAAAAAAGAGGGGGCGGAGTGAGAAGTATACACCCGATATACATTCTGGATACACTGAATATACAGGGGCAGAATTCATTTTGGAGAGTTTTGAAGTTGAAAAAGAATAGTTACTGTTTCATTGCCTCGCTTAAGATCTGAAATAGTCAGAACCTTCCTGCCTTTTACTTCTTATCTATACTTGGAGTCGTTTATAGTCTCCTGGGTTTTCTACTATTCCTACTGTTACTGGTCTATTCCTGTGTTGCTGGACTGTCGTTGTTGTGCTACATTGTTACTACTGTTGCTGCTTCTCAGCTTCATCTTCTCTTGTTTCCCAATACCAGGTACACGAATGTAATACTAGTTATTGCAAGCTAAAAATGTGGAAGCATGAATACATATGAAGAATCGAATTTTGAAGTTTTAATTTCGCTTTTTCTCTGTTCCTTTTATTGATTGTATTTAGGCTATTTTATGTATTATTGAATAATAATTGGAATAAGAGAAAATAACATAAGTTAGTCTTTAATGAATCGGCTTGGCAAAACGGGTTAATTCACTAGCTATGAAGGTTCTAAGATTATCAACAGTAGGTTAATTGTGAACAAGTACTTAAATTTAGCTAAGGCATGAATTTGAACTAAATTTCGTGAATTAGGTATTAAGGCATGATTTGAGTTCAAACAAAATTAGAAGAACGTTTAAGTCTAATAAACTTTCTATTAAGCTTTAGTAATTATGGTTAAATCCAGTTTCAAATGGTTGTGAATAATTAATTCCAATAGTTTTTTTTATATATATAACAATGCGAGCTTCAATCTAACTATATTTGATTCTTTTGAATATTAGTTGTCAAATTTTTATTTTATTTATAATTTCGATTTTTTTTTAGTAAAATTCTTGTTCATCAATATTTGTATTAATATAGCAATTAGTATGCCATGCTTTCTTAAATAAAAAAAAGCTCGTAATTAATTAGGATTTTCTTTATTTATTTTAGAGACTAATTTTAATAGAAAAGATGTAGTCGCTTTAGGATTTGTCCATTTAAAATAAATGAGATGAGCCTCGCCTAGTAAAATATATAGATTGCGGGGCCCTCACAAATGTATGTGTTAATTACTTAGAACTCGGGATCGGCCTCTTAGCGAACTTCACGGCCTTTTCTCAAAATAACCCTGCGCTAGTCGCTTTAGGCGCGTATTTAATAATGTTATCTCCTTAAACTCGGGTGCACATTTATGTGACCCAAATCCAAATCTCAAAGAAATCGAAATGTGTCTCTAATCACGGGTACATTGATTGTGACGTGATCTGAGATGTATTTCCATGACATTGCAAATTCTTTTTAATAATGAATGAGACGAGCCTCGACAAACAAAAAATGCACAAGCTGCGGGGCCCTCTAAATGTATATATTAAAATACTTAGAATTCGAGGACAGACCGTTTAGCGAATTTTACGGCCTTCCCCAAAATAACAAGACACTAGTTGCTTTAGGCGCGCCTTTAATAATTTATTTTCCTTAACTCGGGTGCACATTTATGTGACCCAAATCCAAATCTCAACCGAGTCGAGATATGCCAAACAACTACGGGTGCATTGATGTAACGTGGTTCGAGATATGTTTCCACGACGTTGCAATTCTCGTAAAATAATAACAATAAGTAAGAAAGCGGTAAAAAGATAAAATTTTGCACATAAGTTCATATTTGTATAAAATTAGATAATCAAGCCGAATATAATAGTTGAGCGACCGTGCTAGAACCACGGAACTCGGGAATGCCTAACACCTTCTCCCGGGTTAACAGAATTCCTTATCCGGATTTCTGGTGCGCAGACTGTAATATGGAGTCATTCTTTTCCTAGATTCGGGATTAAAATTGGTGACTTGGGACACCCTAAATCTCCCAAGTGGCGACTCTGAAATAAATAAACGAATCCCGTTTCGATTGTCCTTTAATTGGAAAAAACTCCCTTGTACCCACGCGGGTATGTAAAAAGGAGGTGTGATAGCTCTGGCGACTCTGCTGGGGAATACTTTAAACCAGAACCACTGGTTCAGGGTTAGAAATTCGAGCTTAGATAAATTGTTATATTTGGCTTTATCTGATTTTTACATGTTTTGAGCCTAATGTGCTAAATGTTGCCTTTACCGCTTTGATATTATCTGAACTGTATATAAACTGTGCCGAAACCTACTCTTCTTACCTCCGGGGATGTGCTTACTGGTTAAGACTCCCTATTCTGTTAGTGTCATACCCTAAATAAAAGAGGCTCGGAAAGTTTCTAAGCCGGCTGGCCTTTTGGTTCCCGGACAGGAGCTCCTTCCTCAACTCGAGTGGTCCGCTCGGGTACACTGTCTAGAACACCGACCCAGGTTTTGAACATAGAATAACGTGACTTCATGCCGGATCCCTAGTAGGAACGCTTATTTGCATCACGTTGCATTTGACTTAGGGGACTCAACATAGGGGTTGGGTCCGTCTAGGACTAGCAACCTGATATGAAAAGGCCATCCTGATGCATCCTATTTGTTTTCCGTGCATTTATTTGTCTCATGCCCGCATGCTGACCGGTGTTTGAATATTATGAATATTGTGAAATTGAAAAAAAGGAAATAGCGGTTAGGGAATTGATTGTTTATTTTTGAAAAAACCCAATACCCAAATATTGTCAAAACTCTGCCGAAATTTTGGAAAGAAAAAAAAACATCTTATTAGTTTGTTTTATTAAAAGCAAAGGAAAAATAGAAAAAAAAATCGTTGTTCTGTTTTGTTTTTCAAAAAAAAAATATATAGAAATATATAGTTTGTCTTGTCATAAAAATAAAAATTAAAAAGAGTCTTACTTTTTTAAAATGGGTTTTTTATGAAAATTCAAAAAATAATAATAATAATAATAAAAAAAAGAGTCTTTCATTATTTGTCACAAATATATACATTTGTCACAAATATATACATGTATATATATATATATATCCAAAAGTTTTTATTTCCAAAATATATATATATGTCTTTATTTGTTGCAAAAATATTTGTCTTGCCAAAAAGTCTAGAAAGGTTTTTAGACCCCCAATTTTCAAAAACAAAAAAAAAATCCAAAAATATTTTCCATTATTAACTTCTTTAGAAAGTCTTTTAACTATTTTTTTTTTAAAAAAAAATGTATAATAAGATAGAAAAAAATCCGAAAATATTTTTCTTCTTTCAAAATTGAAAAGAAAATTCAAAATTCAAAAAAAAAATATTTTTTAGAAGCATTTCTTTTATTAAAGGTAAAATTCCGAAAAATATTTTCTTCTTCCTTTAGAATAAGAAAAAAAACAAATGGAAATTAAAAAAAAAATATATCTTAGAAGTCTTTCTTTTAAAAAGAAAATCAATCAAAAATATTTCCTTTCTCCTTTTAAAGTAGTTCTTTCACAAATTCAAAAAAGGAAGTTAGTTCATCTACTTATTCTTGATTTCCCGAACTACGCGGGTTTGATTCTAACCGGATGTGAGATACGTAGGCAACCCCCGCTGGGTCCAACCTCCCATTTTTTTTTGAAAATTAATAAAGTAGCAAAAACGCCAAAAGTGTATTTTTCTTTCATAGGGTCGGGTGACGCCATTTATATCAAAAACAGCCAAATGTTCCCAAAAGGAACCCGGAAGGCTGCCTTTGTACAAATGGCCACCTCTTGTTTTTTCACACAACCTTAAAAATCTTCGTCCCTGAAGTGCTGAGAGGTCGTGTTCAGAAATCCTCTTGAGGAAAGTGAGCATATGTTTTTTTTGTTTTGATCAAAATAAGTTTTGTTTGTTAAAATCTTATTAATAAATGTGCAGAATGAGCACGACTCCAAATGAACCCTTTGCAATCATGAATAAAATTCCCCTCCAATTGCGGCTTTGGTGGAATGATTTAGGCAAAGAAGGGCATGACGAAATCAAGAAATATCTGAAAGGCCTCACGAGTTTGTTGGATATCAGGCCACGGGGAGATATCATAAGGGCACTAGTCCCTCACTGGGATCCTGCGCACAATGTCTTCCACTTCTCGGACTTTGAACTTACCCCAACTTTAGAAGAAATAGCAGGGTATATCGGCAGTGCTGAGGCTCCATTGAGGCATAAATACCTGGTTGCTCCAAGAGCTGTGGCAGTACACCGGTTTCTGGACTCATTAAAGATAGTCAGAACAATTCGTAACCCTGACTTGGCAAAAGGTTTTTGCACTGTGAGTTTCATATACCAAAGATATGGTCACATAGGAGGATTCGACAAACCAGAAAACCAGTTGTGCAGCAAAAGTAACCGTCGAAAGTGGGATGAACATAGACGGGTTGCTTTTATGATAACTTTCTTAGGGCTCTTAGTGTTCCCAAGAAAAGACGAGAATATCGACATAAAGATAGCGGGGGTCGTCAGTACTTTGCTCACACAGAAAGATAGCACGCTGGCGCCCATGATTGTATCCGATATATTCCGGGCTCTCACGTCCTGCAAGGCCGGAGGAAACTTTTTCGAAGGTTGCAACTTGTTGTTGCAAATGTGGATGACTGAACACCTATGTCACCGAGCTCAGTTTCTGAGCCATGGATCCGCTGACAGGACCTACATAGAGGAGTTCTATACCAGAGTTAATGAGGCCTACCTACCTAAAGGAGTTTCGGCATGGACCTCATATTTCCGTGCCCTCAACGCCAGTCAAATACAGTGGACGCTGGGTTGGTTACCGATCGACGAAGTTATATACATGCCAGCAGCCATGCCCCATTTTCTCTTAATGGGACTTAAGAGCATTCAACCTTATGCGCCGCATCGGGTTTTAAGGCAACTTGGGAGATGTCAAATAGTGCCAAAAGACGAGGATTTAAGCACCCAGGTGATTGAGATCAGTCCCGATGGCCAGTTTCCTGAAGCAAGGGTTCGCCAAATGTGGGGCCAATGCCAATACTTAGAGGCAAATACTTGTGTATTGAATCGGACAAAAGGGGAAGTTTCGCCCGGATATCAGGCTTGGTACAAAGGGGAAACGTCATCCGCAAGGCCGGCTAAAAGACCGCACCTGCAAGAGTTTGCCAGATCCTCACAAGAGCAGTGGGACTGGTTGGCCAAAGAGCGGGAATATCTTGCTGAGACAGGCAAACTGAAGCAACAAGTTCAGGATATGAAGTTTGAAAGCCAATTACAGTCCGCTACCCACAAGGGAGAAAAGAACAGATTAATCAGAGAAGGCGAGATCCTCAAAGCTCAGATCCGGAAGATGAAAAGGGAGGCCGACAACCAACTGAGAAGCCGGGCGGATAAAAGATTGATAGCAGGGTTAAAAAATCAGGTTGCGGAAAGCCAGGAAGACTTGGAAAGAGCCAAGGCTAGCACAGCAAGATTACGAACCAAGTGGGCAAAAAGTACCATGGCCCGGAGGCAGCACCTGCAACAAGTCATAAGGGATTATGAAATGAGCATCGGGATATTAAGGAAAACGAACTCCACTCTGCATGATCGGATCAGCAAACAAGCACGAGATGCCCAGGCTGACAGAAGACGTTGTTACGATGCAATGGCCTGCATGGAAAGACAAATGGAGATGTTCCAGGATCAGCTTGCCGACAATGCGCAAGCACTAGGATTAAAAAACCGACAGATAAGCAATTGTTCATTGAAAGGGACAACATTCGAGGAAGGATCGACGAGATTGGGCACTACATCTACATGAGATGCCTAGCATGTGAGCAAATGCCTCGGAAAACCCTCCTTGTTTCCATCATGGGCTGCGTCCATCGGATCATGAATGAATTGAAAAGCTTGCAGAGAGACCTCACACCTAGAGCCGCGAAAAGGCCGAATGATGCCTCGTGGGCCCCTAAGTTGGGAAATTAATCTTCGGTCGAGTCCTGTTCAGGCTTTGTGCTTTCCCATGTGTTGTTTTCTTTTCTTTTAGCCAAATCAAGTTAAAAACTGTGGAGTCTGTACTGTTGCTATTCTTTATTGGAAGTAATTTGTAATAGCAAATTTTGATGATGAACTTAATGATTCCAAAAAGAATTTTGTGTGTCTTTACCTTATGGCAGAACTACACCTGGTCTGATTCGCGCGGGGACGTGATACGTAGGCAATCCCCATAAGATTCGACCGCTTTTAAGAAAGAAAAAAAGGAGAAATAAAATAAAATACAGCGTTTCCCAAAGTACTTTAAAAAAGGGACAAATGAGTAAGCCGGGATGGCGCATGTTGTTTGAAGCAAAGCATGTAGAAACAGTTAACTGCCTAGGAACATTGCATCCTCTATGTGTTGTGATCAAATCTGTTAAAATCTAACGCTAACAAAGTTTGTTGTTGTCTGTTTCCAGACAAGTTAGTTGTTAAAGAATTCTGGCAACACACTCTTACCAAATCAGATCCAAAGGACCAGTAGCAACAAGCATGACTACTTCAGAGAATAGTAACGAGGAAGAAAGGCTGATGAGCCAGTTGTTAAAAGAAGCAATGGAAAAGATTGAAAGGATGGGACTAGAGATGAATGCAATGCAGCTAGCTCTAGCCAAAGCACAAAAGAGCCCTGAGCCACTGGGGCACATGCCGGAATACCCTCACTCCGGCCCTTCAACAAGCCTCCCGAATCCCCGTTATCATCAGGAAAGAAGCCCACATGATTCCCAAGCTCCACCACCCCATCAACCTCTCCCAACACCAAATGTTCCCACTTTTATGGGACCCACATCAGCCACCCTGCAAAGATCAACCAGCGAGCCATTGTTTCAGGCTCCTAATACGCAATACTATCCCCCTGAGCCTACATTCCATGCACCCGAACCACAGGCCTACAACCCGCACTTGGAGGTACCGGCAGAGATTGAAAAGCCGGTTAAAGCCCTTGAATAGGATGAGGTATTGAGGAAGTTCAAAATCCTGGAGCAGTCCTTCAGTAACCTACACGGATTGGGCAACCAAGTCAGCGTGGCTTACAAAGATCTATGCCCTTTCCCGGACGTCTAACTCCCGGCTGGGTTCAAGATGCCTAAGTTTGATTTATATGAAGGGCACAGTGATCCCATGACGCATTTGCGGGGATTCTGTAGCAAAATGAGAGGGGCAGGCGGCAAAGATGAGCTGCTGATAGCTTATTTCGGCCAAAGTCTGAGCGGATCTGCGCTAGAATGGTATACCAGGCAGGATTCCAGCAGATGGTACACTTGGGATGACCTGGCGCAGGCTTTCGCAGGTCATTTCCAATACAATCTCGAGATAGTCCCTGACCGTCTCACATTATTGAGGACCGGGAAGAAGCCCGGGGAAAGTTTTCGCGAGTACGGGTTCCGCTGGAGAGAGCAAGCAGCTAGAGTGGATCCTCCCATGAGAGAGGGAGAAATGGTGGACTACTTCTTGCAAACACTGGATCCAACCTACTTTGGTCACTTGGTGACAACGGTCGGAAAATCCTTCAACGAGGTAGTGAAGATAGGGGTCATGATAGAAGAGGGTCTGAGGTCTGACAAAATCCTGAATTACTCGGCACTCAAGGCTACGACCCAGGCTATTCAGAGCGGCACGGGAGGTGCGTTGGGAAGAAGAAAGAAAGAAGAAATTGCCACGATTGAGGCAAGCAGTTGGGCCAGGTCTGGCAAACCCCACTACAATCAACTCAGGCCCCACGGGCCAAACTACCCATACAGCCTACCACAGCACTACTATCCACACCAAGAACCACATTTCTCCATACACCAAGCCCAGACATACACTCAGCCTCCGGTTCGCCCGCAATGGCGCGCGCCGGCTCCCCAGAACACATATGCACCACCCCAAAACACCTATCATCCACCAAGGGCATATAGAAACCCTCCAGGGGCAGGTTTTCGGGGAAATCCAGATGCTAGGAATGACAGGCTGCGGAAGCACAGAACTTTCACAGAGTTGGGAGAAACCTACACCGTTTTGTTCCACAAATTGAGGCAGTTGGGTTTGGTTAGTCCTGTCCAGACTCGAGAACCAAATCCCCCACCCCAGAATTTGGACCGATCAATAAGTTGTGAGTACTGCTCAGGGATGCTGGGGCATGATACCGAAAAGTGTTGGAAATTGAGGCATGCCATACAGGATCTTATTGATACCAATAAGATCGAGGTCCAGACACCGGAAGCTCCTAACATCAACCAGAACCTATTGCTAGCGCACCACGAGACTCACATGATTGAGTTGGTGTATGAGGGAGGAGAGTTGAGAAAACCCTCACAAACAGTGATGATGATCCAGGCCGCTCCGAAAGAAGGATCGACCAGTGGAGGAATAGGGGTACAGTCCCAGGGAGAAGGCGTCAAGCCGGTAGTGATATTGGGGAAGAGACCGTCCGCCATAACAAGCAAACCCGAGCCAAACAAGTTGGTAATATCAGGGACTCCGCCCACACCTGCAGTTGTGTTAAAAGGGGTATACAGGGAACTGGTCACAATAAAGCCCGCAGTTCAGTTGCCGATGGTTGATAGTAAGGCTGTGCCTTGGAAATACGAGAGGGCAGTGGTGATGTACAAAGGAAAACAAGTGGAGGAAGTTAGTTGTGAAGAGCAAGGACTGACTCGATCAGGTCGGTGTTTTGCTCCGGTGGAGCTAAGAAGAACCAACCCCGCTACAACCAAGAAACCTGTGTCCAAAGAAGAGGCTGAGGAGTTCTTGAGGAAGATGAAAGTGCAGGACTACTCCGTGGTCGAGCAGCTGAGGAAAACACCAGCACAGATCTCGCTGCTATCATTACTGATCCATTCTGAGGAACATCGCCGGGCCCTAATGAAAATACTGAACGAAGCTCATGTACCCAACGAGATTTCTGTAAACCACCTGGAAACCATTGCCAACAAGATTTTCGAAGTGAACAGGGTAACGTTCTCAGATGATGATCTGCCAGTGGAAGGTACGGAGCATAATAAAGCTCTCTATCTGACTGTCAAATGTGAAAACGCGGTAGTTACTCGGGTATTGGTGGATAACGGGTCAAGTGCCAATATTTGTCCATTATCCACCCTAAACCAGTTAAAGATCGACCACGGAAGAATCCACAAGAATAGCATCTGTGTCCGAGGATTTGACGGAAATGGAACAACTACTGTAGGGGATGTTGTACTTGAATTGACCATCGCTCCTGTCCTATTCACCATGGAGTTCTAGGTATTAGATGCCACAGTATCTTATGACCTTCTGTTAGGACGACCATGGATTCATGCAGCCAAAGCAGTACCCTCCACCCTACATCAGATGGTGAAGTTCGAGTGGGATAGGCAGGAGGTCGTACTACACGGCGAGGACACGACATGCACCATGGGTGGCGCCATTGTGCCCTTCATAGAGACCTATGATGACAAAGGTCCTTGGGTCTACCAGATTTTTGATACAGTGTCGGCAAACAAAATTTCTGAAGGAGAAATCATCCCGCACCCTAGGGTAGCCGCCGCGACAGTCATGATGGTCTCGGAAATGCTGGGTAATGGATTTGTGCCGGGAAAGGGCCCGGGAGTCGAGCTTCAGGGGATTGTCCAACCTGTCTCCCTGCCTAAAAATCTAGAAACTTTCGGATTGGGGTTCAAACCAACCGCAGCAGATGTAAAGCAAGCGCGAAAAATGAAGAAGAAAGTCTGGTATCTTCCCAAACCCGTGCCACGTCTCTCAAGATCTTTTGTCAGAGCAAGCGCCAAAAGTCCATCGGTCCCAAAGATTCTAGGACCATTGATTGGTATGGATGGGGACCTGAATCAGAGTTTCGAGCGGCTATTCGCTGATGTCAGTATGGTAGAAGCTGGAGAAGATTCCAGCAGAGCAGAGATACAGTTTGTGGGGCCTGAGGCCAAAACCAACAATTGGACAGTTACTCCTCTTCCTGTCCGAGGGGAGTCTTGGTAGTAGGCTTTGATTTATGTTTTGTTTGTTTTGTTTTGTTCGGATTATTCCAGGGTGTAATCCAAATTTTACTTTTGTTTTGTAAAAGTGTGAACCCTTTTATCCCGCAAGTTTAATAAAGTTTTCTTCTTTTGTCCCATTTTAATTTTGTTTTGTTCTTTTTCTTTCTGAACAGTTCTCTTTTTACTGGTTCTAATGACATGGCATGCACAGAGGATCTTCGACCTAGTCTAATAAATCAATCTGAATCTGACTCAATGATGTAAGAGGTCGTTTGTGATGATGAATCTGAATATGACGAAGATAAAGCCTTCGAAGAGATAAACCGAGAACTGTGCCAATTTGAAGAAAAACCCAAACCTAACCTAAATGACACTGAGGCTATGAATCTAGGAGACGCTGATAATGTCCGAGAAACCAAAATCAGCATCCATATTGAGCCGAATGTCAGGGAAGAATTGATCAAAACCCTCGTGGAATTCAAAGATGTTTTTGCATGGTCATACGACGATATACCGGGATTAAGCACCAATCTAGTGGTTCACAAATTGCCCACTGACCCGGCATACCCTCCGGTCAAGCAAAAGCTAAGGAAATTTAAAACAGAAATGAGTGTAAAGATCAAAGAAGAGGTGATTAAGCAGTTGCAGGCGAAGGTCATTCAGGTCACTCGATATCCCGAGTGGTTGGCCAATGTGGTACCAGTTCCAAAGAAGGATGGAAAAATCAGGGTGTGCGTCGACTACCGCAACCTCAACAAAGCAAGTCCCAAGGACAATTTTCCGTTGCCCAACATTCATATCCTGATCGATAATTGCGCTGGGCGCGAGATCGGATCCTTTGTGGATTGCTATGCGGGATATCATCAGATCCTAATGGACGAGGAAGATGCGGAAAAGACAGCATTTATCACGCCATGGGGAACTTACTGCTATCGGGTAATGCCGTTCGGACTAAAGAATGCCGGGGCAACGTACATGCGAGCAATGACTGCTGTGTTTCACGACATGATACACAAAGAAATTGAGGTGTACGTAGATGATGTGATCATAAAGTCTTGGCGTCAGGAAGACCATATAGCATACCTAAGGAGATTCTTCCAAAGACTCCGAAGGTATAATATCAAGCTTAACCCGGCCAAATGCGCATTCGGGGTTCCGTCAGGAAAGCTGTTAGGATTCATCGTCAGTCGACGGGGGATTGAGTTAGACCCATCCAAAATCGAATCCATCTGAGATTTGCCACCACCAAAGAACAAAACAGAGGTAATGAGTTTGCTGGGTAGACTCAATTACATCAGCAGGTTCATCGCTCAACTCACAGCAACTTGTGAGCCCATATTTCAGCTGCTGAGAAAGGATGCTGCGGTAAGTTGGACGGCAGAGTGTCAAGAGGCTTTCGACCAAATCAAAGGGTATCTGTCTAATCCACCCGTATTGGTCCCGCCTAAGCCAGGGAAGCCCTTGATTCTTTATCTGACGGTCCTGGAAAATTCATTTGGTTGTGTACTAGGGCAACATGATGACACAGGAAGGAAGGAGCAGGCCATCTACTATCTTAGCAAGAAATTCACAGTATATGAAGTCAAGTACACTCAACTTGAGAAAACATGTTGCGCCCTAACTTTGGTAGCTCAGAAGTTGAAACACTACCTGTCGTCATATACTACTTATCTCATATCCCGTTTGGACCCATTGAAGTATATCTTTCAGAAACCTATGCCCACAGGAAGGTTGGCCAAATGGCAAATTCTGCTCACAGAGTTTGATATTGTCTATGTGACCAGGACAGCCATGAAAGCCCAGGCGCTGGCCGACCATTTGGCAGAGAATCCAGTTGATGAAAAATACGAGCCTTTAAGAACATATTTTCCCGACGAAGAGGTAATGCATACAAATGAGCTGGAGTTACCCGAGGAACCAGATTGGAAGCTTTTCTTCGATGGAGCTGCAAACGCGAAAGGGGTTGGAATAGGAGCAAGTACTCATTTCTGAAACAGGACGCCATTACCCTGTTACGGCTCAACTACGCTTCTATTGCACCAACAATATGGCTGAGTATGAAGCTTGCATTTTGGGTCTGCGATTGGCTGCGGACATGGATGTCCAAGACGTTTTGGTCTTGGGAGACTCGGACCTCTTGGTACATCAGAATCAGGGTGAATGGGAAACACGGGATCTGAAACTCATACCCTATCGACAATGCTTGCACGATTTGAGCAAGCGATTTCGATCGGTGAAATTCAAACATATCCCGAGAATTCATAACGAGGTAGCGGATGCATTGGCCACCTTAGCATCAATGTTGCACCACCCTGACAAAATGTATGTTGATCCTTTGCACATCCAGGTCCGTGATCAGCACGCTTATTGCAACGCCGTAGAAAAGGAGGCAGATGTCGAGCCCTGGTTTCATGATATCAACGAATACCTCAGAATGGGGATATATCCGGAACAGGCCACTGGAGACCAAAAAAGAGCCCTTCGGCGTTTGTCGAATGGTTTCTTCCTCAACGGAGGAGTTTTGTACAAAAGAACCCCGGATTTGGGATTGTTGAGATGTATAGATGCCGGTCAAGCCACGACGGTTATAGCAGAGGTACATGCTGGAGTTTGCGGGCCACATATGAGCGGATATGTATTGGCAAGGAAGATCCTCAGGGCAGGGTATCATTGGCTCACCATGGAACACGACTGTATCACTTTCGTAAGGAAATGCCATCAGTGTCAGATACATGGAGATCTGATTCATTCTCCGCCAACAGAGTTACATACGATGTCAGCACCCTGGCCGTTTGTGGCATGGGGCATGGATGTCATTGGACCTATCGAGCCAGCAGCGTCCAACGGTCATAGGTTCATTCTAGTAACCATTGACTACTTCACCAAATGGGTTGAGGCTAAAACCTTCAAGTCAGTAACTAAAAAGGCGGTGGTGGATTTTGTGCACTCCCATATCATCTGCAGATTTGGGATCCCAAAAGTAATCATCACGGATAACGGTGCGAATCTTAACAGCAGCCTGATGAGAGAGGTATGCCAACAATTCAAGATTACACACTGCAATTCCACCCCATATCGTCCCAAGGCGAATGGAGCGGTCGAAGCAGCCAATAAAAACATCAAGAAGATACTGCGAAAGATGGTGGAAGGATCTAGACAATGGCACGAGAGATTACCCTTTGCTCTGTTGGGTTATCGCACTACCGTCCGGACCTCCATAGGTGCAACTCCTTATTTGTTGGTGTACGGAACTGAGGCCGTAATATCGGCTGAGGTCGAAATTCTGTCCCTCCGGATTGTCGCTGAAGCCGAGATTGATGATGATGAATGGGTCAGAGCTCGATTGGAACAGTTGAGCTTGATAGATGAGAAAAGATTGGCAGCAATGTACCATGGTCAGCTGTATCAGAAGAGAATGGCGAGAACATACAATAAGAAGGTACGCCC
Organism: Nicotiana tabacum; assembly: GCF_000715075.1. Lineage (NCBI taxonomy): Eukaryota > Viridiplantae > Streptophyta > Magnoliopsida > Solanales > Solanaceae > Nicotiana > Nicotiana tabacum. The sequence continues at coordinate 108,492,971 of NC_134087.1, read as the reverse complement.
CAGGAAGTTTGAAGTAGGGCAGCAGGTGTTAAAGAAGATCCTCCCGCATCAGGTCGAGGCAAAGGCAAGTTCGCCCCAAATTGGCAAGGGCCTTATATTGTGACCAGAGTGTTGTCCAACGGTGCTGTGTGTTTGACAGATATTGAGGGGAGATGTGTCGACATGGCTATCAATTCTGATGCAGTCAAGAGATATTATGCGTAATTTCTTTAATTATGGAAATTATCGGTTCGTTTGTTTGTACTTGGTGCTTATTGGATAATGAAATGACAGAGGCAGTTCTTTCTTCTATCCAAACACTTTTAACCCTTGTTTCCCCCTTTTGAGCCTTAAGTTATTCTTTCATACCCCTCTTTTGGAATCACTAATGGAAAAAATATGAAAGAAAAAGAAAAAAAAAGAGAAAAAATCATTAAAGGAAAATGAAAAAAAAGAAGGAGAAAGAAAAGAAAAAGAAGATAAAAATAATAAGAAATACAAAACCGTGGGAACTACGTTTGACCTGATTCCTCGAAGAGGATACGTAGGCGCCTCACGGCTCGGTCATAGTGTGCATAATGTCCATAAGTATGCATAATAGGCACAGTGTGCATAACGCACGTAGCTCAACCTAGAGTAAAAATAAAATCCCCCAAGCAAGAAAACTGGGGCAGAGGTTATGTTTTAAAAATTCCAACAAAGGTTAGATTCCAAAAGTTGTAGCAGATCACCCATCAAATTATTTCATTTTGATAGCCTTGCTTTAGCCCCACACCAAAACCAACATCGACGTCCAAAAGACCTCCCGATCAATATCCAAGAGGTGCCAAGTCATGCAAATAAAGCCGAGAATAATACGCCGATCCCCAGCAAAGAAGAGGATCATGAAATTGGAAATGAATTGATAGTCCAAAGGGATCTCCAGAAGAGAGAGTCACATCGACAACACCTCGATTCCTCGATGAAGAAATAAAATGAGAGAGTCTTATCGGTGAAAACCTTCATAGGCACCGAAAGGCGACATAAGATGAGAGATATAAAATGAGAGAGTCTTATCAGTGAAAACCTTCACAGGCACCATAAGGCGCCGGGAGTTGAGAGAAAAGAGAGAGTCTCATTAGTGAAAACCCCTCGAAGGGCACTATGAGGCGACAAGACAGATCAACAAAAGGGTCCACATTCGCAAAGAAATGGACACTCATTTATCCCCATCAAGTAAGACCATCGGGCAAGTTGATTAATACAAATAGACTGGGTCGGGAATCTATGGTGCACGTCATGATCACGGGGACCAGTCATGTCATCCAGATAAGTTCTTCTGAATTTCTTTTCCCGCCAAGTATTGGTTCAGAAAGATTTTCTCCTTTTCTATCTTTTTATTTCTCTTTCTAAAAATTTGTCTTGAAAAGGATTTTTTAAAGCTTACTACCAGAGACTGAAGAGGGATTCATCCGATGCAGGGTAACCCCAACAGTCCTAAAGGCTAGCCCCAGGCAATGCAATGTTGTGCCCTGCAGTTTTGGAGGAAGTAAACTCCTAAAGGGAGTGTTTCCGGGAGTAAAAGCAGACTCCCACGGCATGTACTGTAAAGAGAAAGCAGAAAAGGGGATAAATTGAAAACCAATCCCCAGCAGGCCGGAAACCCCCAGCAAGCAACTTTGTCCACCAACCAGTTATGGGGGCACAGAGCAAGAAAAGGGAAAGAGAGGAAAAATCATCCACCGGAAAGACACCTCCTCCCACCATGATTAAAACTAACTAAATCCTTTTGTCTGCTGCAGGAAAGCGAAGGATTGATGATGGCAGCAGGATGCGATGCCAGGGAAATCACCAAAACCGGGGCAGAAAATTTTCTGCTGATTGTCAAAAATTTTCTCGGAAGAACGAGGAAACAATTTTAATACTTTCAGTTCTAGGTCGCCCACCAGTAAAATGCGGGATAACTTTTCAGCTCTAGGTCGCCCACCAGTAAAATGCGGGAATACTTTTCAGCTCTAGGTCGCCCACCAGTAAAATGCGGGAATACTTTTCAGTTCTAGGTCGCCCACCAGTAAAATGCGGGAATACTTTCAGTTCTAGGTCGCCCACCAGTAAAATGCGGGAATACTTTTCAGCTCTAGGTCGCCCACCAGTAAAATGCGGGAATACTTTTCAGCTCTAGGTCGCCCACCAGTAAAATGCGGGAATACTTTTCAGCTCTAGGTCGCCCACCAGTAAAATGCGGGAATACTTTCAGTTCTAGGTCGCCCACCAGTAAAATGCGGGAATACTTTTCAGTTCTAGGTCGCCCACCAGTAAAATGCGGGAATACTTTCAGTTCTAGGTCGCCCACCAGTAAAATGCGGGAATACTTTTCAGCTCTAGGTCGCCCACCAGTAAAATGCGGGAATACTTTCAGTTCTAGGTCGCCCACCAGTAAAATGCGGGAATACTTTCAGTTCTAGGTCGCCCACCAGTAAAATGCGGGAATATTTTTCAGTTCTAGGTCGCCCACCAGTAAAATGCGGGAATACTTTTCAGTTCTAGGTCGCCCACCAGTAAAATGCGGGAATACTTTTCAGTTCTAGATCGCCCACCAGTAAAATGCGGGAATACTTTTCAGCTCTAGGTCGCCCACCAGTAAAATGCGGGAATACTTTCAGTTCTAGGTCGCCCACCAGTAAAATGCGGGAATACTTTTCAGCTCTAGGTCGCCCACCAGTAAAATGCGGGAATACTTTCAGTTCTAGGTCGCCCACCAGTATAATGCGGGAATACATTTTCTGTCTCTTCATTTCTATTCTAGGTCGCCCACCAGTATAATGCGGGAATACATTTCTGTCTTTTCATTTCTGTTCTAGGTCGCCCACCAGTATAATACGGGCATACATTTCATTTTTTTGCATTCAGGCACCCACCTGTATAACAAGAGGAATACTTTTGAGTCTTATACTGCAAATCTTAAAATCAGTAACCCACCGGAAGGTAGAAGGTTACAACAGGAATCCCCAACAGGAAACAATAAAACTCCCCAGCACCGGAAAGTAGAAAGTTGCAACAAGAGGTCCCAACACAAGTTCAAGCGCATGAGTCAAAAGTAAGAAAAGACGCGTCTTGAAAGAAGCGGCCTGTGAACATTAAATTATGCCCAGCATAACAGATCTGATGAAGAGAGCCGTATCCCCAGAGGAATAGCCAAAAAGCTTAATGAAGGAAGTCATGTCCCCAGCGGACCGAACAAAATGATGAAAACTGGTATTCAGAAAAGCAAAGGGCCAGTGTCATCCCCAAATTCACGGAAGAAAAGCACTGGAGGAAACACAAGCCGACAAGAAAGGAAGGCAACAAGAACAAGTTGCAGTCTAGCCTAGCTTCTTATTTTCTTTTAAGCACGGTGTAACAAAGAGATCGGTAAGCAGTGGTAATAGCATGCAACAACAGTAACATTGCAGTCCCACGGTAGTCCCAGCTACCAAAACTTCCCGAACTACATTGACCTGATTCCTGTTTAGCCCAGGATATGTAGGAAACCTTTGAAGCAAAGCTTCGGTCAAATCTTTTTCAAAATAAAAAAAAAATGCTTCACACGGAGTACTCGGATGGGCAAAAATCGCTCGCTTTATCTTTGCACGAAAACTATTCGTGTCTTCGGGCAAAGAGGGGCAGCTGTAAGCACGTGATTTTTGCCCTATATGAGAATTACTCCCAAAAAATTCAAAAATAAAATAATTTTTCTTGGTGTGCAATTTTTGTGATATTTTGTGTAACTATTTGTATGTTTGTCTATGCATGTTTATTTGTTAAATTAATAAAAAATACAAAAATAGGCATCTTTTGCATTTTTAGCATTTAATGTCCAAATGAACAATTTTATGCTTAATTATTACTTAATTGTGCGTTAATTGTTATTGGAAGTTAATTTGCGCTTTTATAACTTAATTTAGTTCTTAATAATAATTTAAGTACTTTTATAATTTAGTTTTAGAAAAATAAAAGAAGAAAAGAGAACAAAAATATAAAGAAAAATCGGATTGAGCCACTTCTTCAATTTCAAACCACAGGCCCAAATAATTGCCCAACTTTCCCCATGACCCGGTCCGTTTCAAACCGGGTCGATCCGGTCCGCTCCATTAACCCAACACCCCTTCTTCATTTTTGTCCAACACAAAACAAAACCAAAAAAATAAAAAATAAAAAGTGAATTATCACTATTAATAGTTTTATTTTTTATTTTTTTTATATATAAAAAAAAATCCGAAAATATTTTATTTTATTTATTATTTTTATTTTAAAAAATATATATATATAGTAATTTCGGAAATGATTTAAAAAAAATAAAAAATAAAAAATAAAAAAAGTAAAAGAATGTAGAAAATTTAAAAAAAGTAAAAAGTTTTAAAAAAATTTAAAAGTAAAATAAGGTTGGAATTAAAAAATAAATATAAAGGTATCTGAAAATTTAAAAAATTTAAAGTAATTGAAAGTAGCATTTTTAAAAGAAAAAGAAAAGATAGTGGTTTGTTTTTTAAAGAAAAGTTAAATAAAGTGAGATTCTCTTTTAAAAAAATAAAAAGTGGGATTTTAAATAAGATAAAGTAATTAAAGTTGGAATTTTAAAAATAAAAGTAAATAAAGGTGGGATTTCTTTTTCTAAAAAAATAAAAGCAATTTGTAAGTGGGATTTCTTTTAATTAAAAAAATAATAAAATAATAAAAAAACAAATCTGAAAATTTCGAAAATTTTGCTATAAATAGAAGAGAAAATTTAGGAAGAAGGGGTGGAAAAAAAAGAGGAAAAACTAGATAGAGAGAAGAAAAAAAGAGGGGGCGGAGTGAGAAGTATACACCCGATATACATTCTGGATACACTGAATATACAGGGGCAGAATTCATTTTGGAGAGTTTTGAAGTTGAAAAAGAATAGTTACTGTTTCATTGCCTCGCTTAAGATCTGAAATAGTCAGAACCTTCCTGCCTTTTACTTCTTCTCTATACTTGGAGTCGTTTATAGTCTCCTGGGTTTTCTACTATTCCTACTGTTACTGGTCTATTCCTGTGTTGCTGGACTGTCGTTGTTGTGCTACATTGTTACTACTGTTGCTGCTTCTCAGCTTCATCTTCTCTTGTTTTCCAATACCAGGTACACGAATGTAATACTAGTTATTGCAAGCTAAAAATGTGGAAGCATGAATACATATGAAGAATCGAATTTTGAAGTTTTAATTTCGCTTTTTCTCTGTTCCTTTTATTGATTGTATTTAGGCTATTTTATGTATTATTGAATAATAATTGGAATAAGAGAAAATAACATAAGTTAGTCTTTAATGAATCGGCTTGGCAAAACGGGTTAATTCACTAGCTATGAAGGTTCTAAGATTATCAACAGTAGGTTAATTGTGAACAAGTACTTAAATTTAGCTAAGGCATGAATTTGAACTAAATTTCGTGAATTAGGTATTAAGGCATGATTTGAGTTCAAACAAAATTAGAAGAACGTTTAAGTCTAATAAACTTTCTATTAAGCTTTAGTAATTATGGTTAAATCCAGTTTCAAATGGTTGTGAATAATTAATTCCAATAGTTTTTTTTATATATAACAATACGAGCTTCAATCTAACTATATTTGATTCTTTTGAATATTAGTTGTCAAATTTTTATTTTATTTATAATTTCGATTTTTTTTAGTAAAATTCTTGTTCATCAATATTTGTATTAATATAGCAATTAGTATGCCATGCTTTCTTAAATAAAAAAAAGCTCGTAATTAATTAGGATTTTCTTTATTTATTTTAGAGACTAATTTTAATAGAAAAGATGTAGTCGCTTTAGGATTTGTCCATTTAAAATAAATGAGATGAGCCTCGCCTAGTAAAATATATAGATTGCGGGGCCCTCACAAATGTATGTGTTAATTACTTAGAACTCGGGATCGGCCGCTTAGCGAACTTCACGGCCTTTTCTCAAAATAACCCTGCGCTAGTCGCTTTAGGCGCGTATTTAATAATGTTATCTCCTTAAACTCGGGTGCACATTTATGTGACCCAAATCCAAATCCAAATCTCAACGAAATCGAAATGTGTCTCTAATCACGGGTATATTGATTGTGACGTGATCTGAGATGTATTTCCATGACATTGCAAATTCTTTTAAATAATGAATGAGACGAGCATCGACAAACAAAAAATGCACAAGCTGCGGGGCCCTCTAAATGTATATATTAAAATACTTAGAATTCGAGGACATGCCGTTTAGCGAATTTTACGGCCTTCCCCAAAATAACAAGACGCTAGTTGCTTTAGGCGCGCCTTTAATAATTTATTTTCCTTAACTCGGGTGCACATTTATGTGACCCAAATCCAAATCTCAACCGAGTCGAGATATGCCAAACAACTACGGGTGCATTGATGTAACGTGGTTCGAGATATGTTTCCACGACGTTGCAATTCTCGTAAAATAATAACAATAAGTAAGAAAGCGGTAAAAAGATAAAATTTTGCACATAAGTTTATATTTGTATAAAATCAGATAATCAAGCCGAATATAACAGTTGAGCGACCGTGCTAGAACCACGGAACTCGGGAATGCCTAACACCTTCTCCCGGGTTAACAGAATTCCTTATCCGGATTTCTGGTGCGCAGACTGTAATATGGAGTCATTCTTTTCCTCGATTCGGGATTAAAATTGGTGACTTGGGACACCCTAAATCTCCCAAGTGACGACTCTGAAATAAATAAACGAATCCCGTTTCGATTGTCCTTTAATTGGAAAAAACTCCCTTGTACCCTCGCGGGTATGTAAAAAGGAGGTGTGACAATAATAATTTAAGTATTTTTTATAATTTAATTTTAGAAAAAATAAAAGAAGAAAAGAGAGCGAAAATATAAAGAAAATCGGAATTGGGCCTCTTCTTCAATTTCAAACCACAAGCCCAAAAATTGCCCAACCTTCCCCACGACCCGGTCCATTTCAAACCGGGTCGACCCGGTCCATAACCCCAAAGACCCAACACCCCCTATCTTGCATTTCAAAAAACAAAACAAAACAAAAAAACCCTAAAAAAAAACCTACACTACCCATCTGCCCCCCTCCTCTCTTTCCTTCTTCTTCCTCAAGCTTCAAGCAAGCAACCATGGCAGCTACCCTTTCCCCCTCTGCCTCACTTTCGCACACACGCACAGCCCCTCGTCGGACCACCCAAGTCGACCCCCTGTCCGCCATTAAAACCAAACGACCACTTTCAAGCTTCGACATCCATGGCTGCCCCCCCTTGTTTCTTCGTCGTCTTCTCCACCACGTCCAGTCATGGACGACCACAAACAGCCCCAAGCAGCCATGAACGAGCAGCCATGACGAGCAACAATGACTCCCAGCAGTTACACCATCGTCGTCGCGTCCAAACGACCATCGTCGCCACTGCTTCGCCATGCTGCTGCTGCAACCACGCGACTGCTGCTGCTATTTCTGCTCCTTCACCTGCTGCTCGCAACCGCTGCTGCTTCCTCGCCGCGGCAGCTGCTTCTGCTTCTTTCTCCAACTGCTCCCCGCCGCTTCTGCTGTTGCTTCATCTTCTTCGTTTCGTCAAAGTTCGAGGGTTTTTCGTTGAGTCGAGGTCCGGTACGTTGAGTTTTCTGTCCGAGTTTTCCATTTCCGTTCGTCGTTGGTCATTCCTGGTTAGTTGGATTTTGAGTTCCATTTCTGTCCGTATTTTGTTTTTGATATTCTCAAATCTAAAATCGGTAAATGTTTGTTTTATTCATTATTTTGTGAATTTTTCAGTTTGTTTCATGTTTGTTTCATTGTTCTTATTTATTGTTTAGGTAAAAGTTGTTAGTTTAATGTTGGTTAGATACAAATTGAAGTTTAATTAATTATTTCTTCAATTTGTTTCATGTGTTTTATGTATTTTTCAGAAATTGTTAATATTGTTAAGTTCAAGTTTAAGTTCATAATTGTTTCTTCGTCGATCTTGTTATTTGTCTAAAAGAATTTAGTTGTAATAGGGAAATATATTGGTTTAATCGTTTGAATCCGTCATGTTTGTTGTTTAAAATGGATTTAATTCATGTTCATCTTGGTTTGAAGTTCATTTTAATCCAGTTGATTTAACGTGAGTTTATGTTTATATTTTTGATTTGTTGATTTAGTTTGAATCATGTGTTGTGTTGTTAATATTGTTGTTTCCTTGCTCATCCATTGTTGGTCTAAGTTAACCAGGATTGGTTCCCAATATGGTTGATTTATTCACATTAATTTGATGTTGTTCATCTGTGTTCATATGAGTTGTTGTTGAATTTGTCTAGAAATTAGTCATATTGGCTATATTTTGGTTAAGTTTGATTAATTGATTAGTTATAGCTGATGGGGTAGTTTGGTAAAATCGCAGTACGTTCAGGGGTAAAATGGTAATTGCAATAAGGTCAGAGGGGTAGTTTGGTAATTGAACATTTTGTAATTCTTTATGTTAAGCATGAGGGACAAAATGTAATGGGGTGTGGGTGATATAATTGTTTAATATAAATGGGGGACAAGACATAATGTAGTGGAGGAGAATATTGTATTTGTTTATGTTAGGCATGGGGGACAAGATGTAATGGGGTGGGTTTGATATATTTGTTTAATGTAGTGGGGGATGAGTGGGAAGATAATGGGTTTGGTAGGAGAAAGTGGTTGATTTATTAATTGATTAAAGGGTTTTGGAATGGGATATAAATAAAAGAACTGAATCAGATTTTAGGGAGAGAGGAAAAAGGGAGGAGAATACAGAAGAAAATTTTAAGAGAGAGGAAATTCCGAAAAAAAATACTAAGACTTTAGAAAATAAAAAGAAAAACATTCTGGAAATTCAAAAGAAGAAGAGTATACACCTGATATACAATCCAAATATTCTGATATACGGATTCAGAAATTAAGGGTTAAACACTAGCTAGTCTTTCAAAATCTGAAAAGATTCCCTTTGCTTCTGTCCGTTGATTGTTGTTGTTGTGTCTGGATTTTTGTCTTGATTTTAAAATCTGTCACTAAGTTTCTCGTTGCTGGTTGTTACTGGTTGCTGGGGTTGCTGTTGTTGTATGCTACTGAATTTCTGCTGATCTCCCTTTTCTTTTGCTTCCAATATCAGGTACACAACTGACACGCTGATTATTGTAAACTGAAACAGGAAGCATGAATACGAAAAAATGAAGAGTTGAAGTTCTAAATATATTTAATTATATTCTGAATTTTATTTGTATATATAAATTATTTAGCTTACAAAAATCAGAATCATGTAGCTATTTTATATATATAGTTGAACATCTGACGATAGCTTAACGGATGAACTATCTATATATATATTGCCTAAAAATAAATGAATGGTGTGGCAACTCCGTCTAGTTAAAAATCAAACGAATAGGCCATTTCAAACTTGTAGGAATATTGTTTAGTTAAATAATATTGGTTAATTTCAGCATGTAAATGGTTTATGATTAAAATTAGATTGCTAAGTTTTTTTTTTAATTTGACAAACTGAGAACATGCCTAGTATAATGTAACTAGGTAGTAACATGTGAATAAGACGACCCAGGTCTAGTTTTATGTCATACACGTTAGGCCTGGGCCCGCATTGGCAACGGACTGCACTGCTTGTATCATTTTCAGAATTTATGAATCATATTCGAAACCCAACTATAACAACTCAAGCATGTAAATAAATTAAGACCTTTTCTCTTTCATTTTATAGAGACATAATAGGAAAATGTAGTCATTGTAGGTTTATCCTTTCATAAAATGAGACGAGCCTCACCAAATAAAACAATGCAAATTGTGGGGCCCTCAATAACTGGTCACAATAAAATACTTAGAATTTGGGATGGACTGTTTAGTGAATTTCACTGCCTTCCCCAAAGACAATAAATGCGTTAGACTCTTTAGGCGCGACTTAATTAAATTACATTCTTAAACTTGGGTGCGCATTTATGTTACCCAAATTCAAATCTCAACGGAGTCGGAATGTATTAACAACCATGGGTGCATTGACTGTGACGTGGTTTGAGATGCATTTTCACGACGTTGTAATTCTATAAAAATGATAAATAATAAAAGCAGTTTAAACTTAATGAAAGCACATAAGTAATAACATGTATTAAATCAGATATCTAGCCATTATAACAATTTAAGCGACCGTGCTAGAACCACGGGATTCGAGGGTGCCTAACACCTTCCCTCGGGTCAACAGAATTCCTTACTTAGAATTTCTAGTTCGCAGACTTCATTTGGAAAGTCGAACATTTTCCTCGATTTGGGATTCAAGATAAACCGGTGACTTGGGACACCAAAAGCCAAACCTTTCCCAAGTGGCGACTCTGAATTAAATAAATAATCCCATTTCGAATATTGTCACTTAAAATGGGAAAAACTCCCTCGCGCATCTTACCCTTCGGGGCGAGCGCGCAAAAAGGAGGTGTGACAGTAGGTACATCTTCAATACCAGCTTCCGCCATACACACCATCATCAGCTCCAAAATCTATATGCAAGGTGCAGAAGTATAGTATGGGTACATTCAACCCCATGTACTCAATAGGCAACAAACCTAATCTTAGGTTGAAAGCAGTGACGAGCTTGGACAACTATAAGATTTCAACACCAATATCCAAGAACAACTCGTAATAATATGATAAAAGTAATACAAGCAATAACTTAAAGATATGATACTTAACTCGTTCACAGTTGCGAAAAATAGTCATGCTTTTCAGGTATAATAGTAAAACCAAAATCTTTCACCGAATTCACCAAAATATGAGTAAATCTAAAAACTTAGATTTTTCCCAAAAACTTTCAACAACAGATAAGATATTTCATTCTCAAATAGCATGAGGAAAGTACATCTTTATGCCTACATGTCCATGTGCATGTGAAGTCATTAATGCCATAAAACCAGGTAGCATGAGGAAATGCATCTCTATGCCTACATGCCAAGTATGTATTTCAAATGTAACTCATCATAGTGATGAGCTCATGTTCTCACACTTTCAAAATACTTAATCTCACTATTTCACACTCAATAACTCAGTACACTTAATCACTCGATACACTAAACCACTCGGCACTCGGTACATGCGCTTACTGCTTATATGTCAGACTCCGGAGGGGCGGATCCTGACCAAGCGCTAATATAAGCCAACATGTCCTGCTACAGCGTGAAGCTCGACCCCATCATGAATCAATAAAACCTGCTGCAACGTGCAGGCCGATCCCATCATGAATCAATAAAGCTTGCTGCGTCGTACAACCCGATCCCATAAATATCACTCACAATCAGGCCCTCGGCCTCAACTCAGTCATCAATCTCTACAGTCTCTTAGGCCCACAAATTTCATACCAACAGCTCAAACAAGGATACATGATGTAACAATAAATGATAACAGAGGCTGAGATATGATATGAAAATGAATGAATATGATTGAGTATGAAATTGCAATTTAAGTAAATAACTCAACAACAGAAATGACCTCAGTGGGTCCCAACAGAATAAGCATATAGCCTAAACATAATTTCTAACATGGATCACAACTCAATTACTCTAGCACATGGAAATTTCATGTATAGAAACAAGATTTGGTAACTACACAGTACCATAGAATCCACCAAGTCATAATTCACACGGTACACGCCCACACGCCTATCACCTAGCTTGTGGCTCACTTTAACACCAAAATCATAACACGTATGTTTAGGGATTCATACCCTTAGCACCAAGTTTAGAAGTGTTACTTATCTCAAATAAGCCGAATCCAATATCGAGCAAGCCAAAAAATACTCTAAAAATACCATTCCGCATGTACCGATCTCCGAATGGCTCGAAACTAGCCAAAAATAACTCAAGAACATCAAATAATGACAATGGAAATAAACCCAATAGATAAAGGTGGAATCATTAATTAAAATCCCAAAGTAAACGAAAAAGTCAAATACAAGCGCATACTTCGGAATCTGACAAAACTCAGAAAATCTGATAACTCATTCAATTATGAGTCCAACCATACTAGTTTCACTCAAATATGACTCTGAATCGGTGTTCAAAACTCAAAAATTCACTTTATAAAATTTTAGACAAAACCCCTCAAATTTCTCTTTAAAGTCATCAATCAAATACCAAAAACGAAGATGGGTTTATGAAATTTAACAAAAACCGAGTATAAAACACTTACCCCAATCCATGTGGTGAAAATCACCTCCAAAATTGCCCAAATCCGAGCTCCCCAACTCAAATATGACCAAATGAACAAACCCTCGATATTATATGCTTCTGCCCAACTGTTCTGCCTCATTTCTTATGCCGAACAATCTGGAAACTCACTTTTGATGCCTCCAATAGATTCCTCATGAAATTCCAGTTAAGTTAGGCCTTGAATCACTCCATTTGACCTTATAATGAAAGAGATATGTTGGTTTCAATATTTGAAGTAGTACATATTTTAAAATACGAATTCAGTGGTAATTTCGTAATTAATATAAAAATCTGGCAACCCAATTCTTAGTACAATGGCCATATATTCCTCATACGATGCCAAAATTTGATGATTCCATTTGCTATGGTTCCAAAATTATGATACGGATATAATGGTTTGGTTGAAACACGAATCAAAGACCGTTTGCTCAATATGGTAACCTTTATGCTCAAATTGACGTTGAAATCGAAAACAATCACCATACAACCCAAACTTATCCAAAACTCATTGGAATTTAACCAAACTTTGTGTACATATTCAAAATCATCATATAAACCTATTTGAATAATTAAACCCGATTCTGAGTCTGTTTACCCAAAAGTCAAACCTTGGTCAACTCTTCCAACTTAAAGCTTCTAGAACAAGAATTATTCTTCCAAATCAATCCTGAACCACTGAAAAACCAAAGTCAACCATACATGCAAGTCATAATACATAACATGAAGCTACTCAAAGTCTCAAACCACCGAATGGAATGCTAATGCTCAAAACGACCGGTCGGGTCGTTACATCTTGTTTCATTGGTTCCACTCAAAAGCCACCCAAGTTCCCTACTTACTTCTCTCTCGCGCTCTTGTTACAATTAAAGTTCTTTAAGAGGTAACATGATCAAACAATATCAATTAAGAATAAAATGGTATAGGATTTAGTGTGAGTGCCAAACAAAAGTATATAAGCTCAAAAAAGCTAACTGGAATAATTTTATTTGTGATAAGCATTAAGCGCAAAAATGTCAAGAAAGTCTAAAATCATTTTTCAAATCGAGCAACTCCTAAAATTTGCTTCAACTCATATGCCGGGTGAGTTCTAAAATAGAATGCAATAACATGAACTACACACAAATATCACCACACATGACACATGAGTCACTAAGGACGATCTCATTTCGACTCTCTTATCAAAGCAAGTATTCACGGAGCCAAGAGATATTAAGCATTAAGAACAATGTGAACGTAAGTCAAGAAAATAAAACATAAGTGTCACGGCCCAAAATTCAGCTAGTCGCGATGACACCTAACCCAACCCGCTAGGTAAGCCAAATGATAGACAACACAACTTAAATAGGATAACAGGAATCAATAAATCAAATAAATGAGCTTTCTATACAAAATCCCAAGAATTGGTAGTGCAAGTCATGAGTTCCCAAGACTTAGAATTTACAAAGCTAGTATGGAATAAATATATCATATGTTCGAAATTTACATAAACAGATTTATAAATCTAAAGCTACCAAAAAAAGGTAGTTATAACTTGAACGTAGGTACATCTTCAATACCAGCTAGGGGTGGCATGTGGGCAGGTCCGGGCCCTAAATAGGCCAATAGGCCGTATAAATCTAAGGTATTCAAAGCTAAGGTATAAATTAGAGAGAAAAAGGTGTTAAAAAAAATCTAAGGTAATGCCGTATAAATTTATTATAGAATTGTGACCTAAATTTTTTAATTCAAATTTAAAGACAAAAATATTGTAAAGAGATATTCAAAGCAATGCCTTGTAATTTTATTATAGCATTAAAAAATATGATAATATCTTTCTTTGTCTTCCTCCCCCTTATGGAATGAGCACAACAAGGTTCTAATACCACCATTGAGAAGAAACTGAAACTAATCAAGATGTGCCAAAATACAAGTTACATAATACATACTAATTTTTGTTCGTACAAGTTACATGGTATCTCTTACAAACTTCATATATCCTTCAAGGTCCGGAGAAATTTCCATTGGTGGTGGCTGAAAAGTAGCTTGGTCATCGCTGCTTCCATTATCGGGTCAGCTAGCATTTCTTCGTAAGCTTCGTCTTCCTCTAATTGTGATTCAGCAAGTTCAAAATTTCTTCTTTCCGAACGGATCCAATCTCTAAAAAGTACTGATTTTTCCAAGCTCTCCCTCATAGACGCTCTATAATCACCGATTTGAAGTCTTGCTTGACTGAAAGCGCTCTCCGATGCCACTGTTAAAGCTTGAATAGTTAAAATGTCTCGGGCCATCCTTGAAAGAACTGAAAATATTTTTCTTTGTCCTTCCACCATTGCAAAAGATTAAAGGAGCCGTCCGGATTCACTTCCTCAATTTGCTTCAACAAATAAACTTTAAGCTCATTTAATTGTGAACAATTATTACTACTAGAACCTTGAGAACCCCTAAACCCCGCCCAAGCACTAAGTGCTCTTACTCCCGTGGTTCTTTAGCTGATTGAGAGTCAGAAGAAGAAGGAGTTGGAACATTTGGTCTAACATGATTTAATGCAACTTGATAAGCATTATAAATAGTTTGAGCATTTGTTCTAATTGAGGCTATTGCTTTCGGAAGTTGAGGCAACTCATCATCTTCAAGTGCTAAACCATTATAAGTAGTTTCATACCAAAATTAAGGACCTCCTAATTTCGTACAAGGATTTAACAAAGCAGCAACACCATAAATAAGGGAAATAAGGAAAAAAAATTTAAACTTTTTTCTCATAGAATCAATAGCAAGTTTACAAATTTCCCCTCCCTTTGAAAAATGAGCAAACATATTTGCAAGTTCTGCAATGTAAACTAAACAATTAATACTAGTAGGATAATATTGCCTAGAAAATTCATTTGTAGCAATATGAAAGTTTTCTAAAAAAATCAACATGCATTTTAACATTAGCCCAATCCCCATTCGTAAGGTGCTCATCATCATCACTTACATGTGCATTAAACATTGAGTTTATGGGGTTTCTATATTCATATGCAACAACCAAACTTTCATACATGTAATTCTATCTAGTTGGACAAGGTTTATGAACCTTTTTTCTCTTAGGCCACATTCATTGCATCTTTTAAGATATTCTATAGGTTTACTTCTACGGTTTGAATAAAAAAATCAGTTAAGAGCCATTTTAACTGTCACGACCCCAAACAGGACGCGGTCGTGATGGCGCCTCTCGTGAAAACAAGGCCAGTCGACACAATTCCCAAATTCAATTTTTAACAGTTTAATAAGTCAGTTTAAGTCATTTATAGTGATAAATCCCTAATAAGTATAGATTTAGTGAAATAAAACAAGTGAAGAAATAAATACAGCCCGACATCGGGGTGTAACTAGTCATGAGCATCTACCAAGGTCCGAATACAACCAGAGTCTAAAAATATACTAAATACAGTAATGAAAATGAGAGGAAGGAAAGCAGTGTTGCGAACGTCGTGCAGCCACCTTGCTAACTCCGATGACTCTGCCTCCGAGCAATCAACACCCGCTACCGGGTTCTGAAATACCTGAATCTGCACACGAGGTGCATGGAGTAATGTGAGTACTTCAACCCAGTAAGTAATAAGCGTAAATAAAGACTGAGTAGTAGGAAACGATGAATCCACATTTATGATAAACTCAATAAGCACAACAGACTTTCAAATCAGAATACGAGTCAATCGTCTCATTTAAAATCCAGCTTTTGGTGAAAATCATTTGAAAAATGCTTTCCAACAGTTTCAGTAGGGGTTCAATACCATTTATAATAAAAGAGATGAAAACCATAATCGGCCCCTCGGGCAAAACATAGTTCATATACAGCCCCTCGGGCATAATAGAAATTTACAATCCTTTTCATAACTTAAAAACTTCAGTTTAAATGAAAGATTATTTAAAACGTTTGTTCAACATTTTCAATAGAAGCTCAGTTTAACGATGAGTGAAAGCAGTAATTAAATCAACATGTTCAATAGAAACTCACTTTAAAGAGGAGTGAAAACAGTAAGTTCATAAACTAGCCCCTCAGGCAAAGCATCACTCATGTACATGTATATATATATAGCCCCTCGGCAAGCCTCTCAGTCACTCGTGACTCAACTCTTACCAATCAGCGCGCACACTCAATAGGTACCATATAGTAACCGCTGCGACGTGCAGCCCGATCCATATATCGCTGTGGCGTGCAGCCCGATCCATATATATAGTCGACTGCGCTCACTAGGGGTGTACAGAGTCCGGAGGGGCTCCTACATCCCAAGCTCTATATCGCTGCGGTGTCAGCCCGATCCATATATATATATATATATATATATATATATATATATATATATATATATATATATATATATTGCTGCGGCTTGCACCTCGATCCATAAATATATAATTCTCACAACCAGGCCTTCGACCTCTCTCAATCATTAACCTCACAATCAAACCCTCGGTCTATCTCAGTCATCAACCTCACAATCAGACCCTCGGTCTATCTCAGTCATCAACCTCATGATCACTCGGACCATCAGTAAAACAGGGAACTCATCCCAAACAATTTTCACATTTTAAGAAGTAAAGTGATAAAACCAGATTCAAACAATAAACAGGTAAAACATGACTGAGGATACACTTTCAAAACAAATAGTGTGAGGAAAAATAGTGAAAGTGCCCCTAAGGGTCTCAACAGGTCGGCACAAGGCCCCAAACATGACATACAACCCAAAATATAATATCAATCTCTAAAATATGGAATATCATAAGATTTCAAATCAAATACGCGACTTAACAGTCGTACAGGATGGACCAAGTCTCAATCCCCAATGGTGCATGACTCCACGCTCGTCATCTAGTGTGTGTGTCATCTCAAAGTAGCACAACGATGTGAAATCCTGGGTTTCAAACCCTCAGGACAACATTTACAATCATTACTTACCTCGATCCGGTCCAAACTCTAGCCTGCGATACATTTGACCTCATGAATCGACCTCCAGATGCTCCAAATGTAGCCACAATCAGTACATAACTATTAAAATATGCTAAGGGAACAAAGCCCACTCGAAAATATCCAATTTGCATCAAAAATCATGAAATTGCTCAAACTCGGCCCCTGGGCCCACGTCTCGGAATCCGATAAAAATCACATCAATAAAATTCTCGTTCACTCACGAGTCTACCCATATCAATTTCGTCAAAATCCAATCTCAATTGCCCATTCAAATCCCCCCAAAAAATCTCAAACTTTTCTTCTATTTTCCCGCAATTTTCACTCTAATTTCTCAAATTAAATGATGAAATTCAAGACCTATCATGGAATTATACCAAATATGAGTGAAGAATACTTACCCCAATAGCTCAACTGAAAATCTCCTCAAATTCCACCTTCTCCCGAGCTCTCCAATTGTTTTTTATGAAATTGGACTTAAACCCTCGATTTAAAAATATAAACTCTCTGCCTAGACATTTCTTCATCGTGAACGCGGCATATCCCTCGCGTTCGCGAAGCACACTGCTTCACTGACCGGAATCTTTTCTACGTGAACACAAGAAAGCTCTCGCGAACACGATGCACAACACACTCAACTTCTCGCGATCGCGATCCCAACTACGTGAATGTGTAGAACAAATGCACTGAGGGCCAGCTATCCTTCTTCCTCTATGCGAAGGCAACCTGAACCTCGCGAACGCGATGACTAAAGACGTCATACCTTCGCAATCGCGGAACCATTTTCGTGAACGCGAAGGTCAACTCCACAGCCTCACACCTTAACCCTTCGCGAACACGGGACATGCATCGCGAACGCGAAGGTCAAAAACCTGCAACACCAACAACAACAATTCTGCAAATTTTTCACAACATGAAATGGTCCGATTGACCACCCGAAACTCACCCGAGACCCTCGGGACCTCAACCAAACATGTCAACATATCCCATAACATCATTCAAACTTGTTCCAACCTTCAGAATGCTCAAAACAACCTTAAAACACCAAATTTGCATCGGATTCAAGCCTAAGAATTCCAAAATCTTCTAAATTACGCTTTTGATAAAAAACCAAACCAAACCACATCCGAATGACCTGAAATTTAGCACACACGTCACAAATGACACAACGGAGCTACTGCAACTTCCGGAATTCCATTCCGACCCCTATATCAAAATCTCACCTATCAATCGGAAAACGCCAAAATCTCAATTTCACTAATTCAAGCCTAAACCTTCCACGGACTTCCAAAATGCATTCCGATCACGTTCCTAAGTTCCAAATCACCTAACGTATCAAACCAAATCATAAAAATTCCGATCCGAGATTTTATACCAACAATCAAATCTTAGTCAAACTTTTCAAATTTTAAGTTTCAAACTGAGAACTGTTCTTCCAAATTCATTTCGATTACCCTGAAAACCAAAACCAACGATTCACAAAAGTCATAATCCATCACACGGGGCAAATCATTCCAGAGAACTGACGAGCAAGGTGCAAAAGCTCAAAACCACCGGTCGGGTCGTTACATCCTCCCCCACTTAAATATATGTTCGTCCTCGGTGCCCAGAGTTGTTCCAAAAGCCAACCAATTGCTAAATAACTGTTACACCCCAAGTTTTCATACGTGAGAGTTCGTCGTAAGTCATTGATGTAAGCTCGGAAATGAGATTATATTTGGAAGAAAATAAAGTAAGTTAATCATGTTACATTGGAGGTTACAAATATTTAAGATCATGAATAACGAGTACCAAGAGGGTTGGAAATCTTAGAAGCTAAACCAATTGAGGAAAATAAGTTTCATCAAAAGTCGATAAGTTTGGAATGTTATAACATGTACTTTGGGGTGAGACTAGGGTTCTTAACATGATAAGGAGGTTATTCTATGAGTTATTTTAGTCGTATTATATTCATTTTCTACATTTTGAAGGCAAGCAAGTTGTGGAACAAGAGTTGGCAAAGGTCATCACAAGTTACATTCATAAATTTGCTGAAATTTAGGTCAAATGTATCTGAGAATTTCTCCAAATATACTTGGAATCATGGGGTGTTCTACCTACCAAATTGAATATCTACGAGTCTAGTTTCTAACTCATTATACCGTTCATCAATACGACATCAGAGTAGAGAGATATTCGAGTTTTCGCGAGACCGCGCAAGCAGCTCCCAATGGGACCCACTTAGGCGGTGGTTGACCTACTTCAATTTATAAATGATTTGGACGCCTATTTTTGCTCATCTTTAAACTAATATTCGTCTCCAAACTTCTCCTAACCCTCCTAAATATATACCACAAGGGTTTGAAGTGATTCCAAAGTGATTACACCATATTTCAACATCAAAACTAGTTCTAGTGAAGAACAACACCTCTTTGAGGTTGTGTTGTCATTGAGGATTGTTGTGGGTTGTATTTGGATGAAATTCCAAGTTTTTGCTGCTGTATAAGGTGATTATAACAGCCTACTAATTGTGCTTAATCTTTCTTGTATGTTGGTTAAGTTGTTAGGATGATAAACTACAAGATAATACTTGGATTAGCTTAAGTCACTTCTATGGTGTTGTATTGCTATTAAGGGTTGTTGTAAACTGAATATAACTTGGATTTTGACTTGAAGTTACTGTATAAGGTATGTATATTGTGATCTATATTGTGCCTAAGGTTATCTTGATATTGATTAAGTTAAATGGATGGGCTAGACATGAACTAGTGAATAAAGTTGCTAATTGAGGATAGTTGAAGTTGTGGATTATTTTCGTTGTTATAAATATATGGTTTAAGGCTGGAATCATTGATTAATGACTTCATTATCATGTTAATGATACTTTTATATTGAAGTAAGAAGTCTATAAGGATTGATAAGAGGTATACGGATTCCAATCGGAGCTTGCCGCTCGTCGTAATGTAGTTGTGACTTGTTGTTGTTATATGATGTCTTGATATTGATAATTATGTATTGATGGATTGCTCTGGTAATTGTTATTGGAATATGGTATTGGAGGAGGCCCTTGTTACAAGGGAGATGCTGCCCAAATTTACGAGCTACTAGCTTAAGTTATAGACTTAGCCTTTGCTCAGCACTAATTTTGAATCTCCTTATACTATGATAGATTGAGTTGACCTGTTTGAAGAGTTGATTGGAAAGGATTAGGGACTCAACGGGTTTAGGGTATGTTAAGTCACTTTCTTCTTTATTTTGGCATGATCTAATGTGAAATGAATACGCTACTTCATAACGGATCTACTCCTAGCAAGTAAGGTTGTCCATGTTGTTCTTTCCTTATAAAATTATTCTAAGCAAGTGTGTATGATCCTTGAATCCTACTAAGGTTCATATTGAGGGTATGGATGTCCATAGTGCTCTTAAGTCACTCCAAAAGGTTTAGAAGGTGATTCCATGAGTTGAGCATGCATTATATATATGTATCTATGTTACTCTACCGAGCCGCGCTATAGTCGGCCGGGTACGACACCTATTGTGCAACCACTGATCAGTTGGTTTATCGAGCTCCACATGGCCGGGTACGATTCTATCAAACCTTATGATGGTCGGGTACGCTTTTATCGAGTCCTCTTTGAGGCCGGGTACGATATGATGATGATGATGCCCACAGAGGCGAATGTTTTAAAATGTTTATGTGTATATATGTATTATGCATTTCATATCAGTAACCCCCAAAGGCACTCAGATGTTACAGGTTGTATCTCCTCTATCTCTCTCTTTACATTACTATTCTTGTTTATGCTTTCCTGCCTAACATACTCGGTACTTTATTCGTACTGACGTCCCTTTTGCCTGGGGACGCTGCGTTTCATGCCCGCAGGTCCCGATTGATAGCTTGACAGTCCTCCTAGTAGGCTATCAGCTCAGCGAAGGTGTTGGTGCACTCCACTTACTCCGACCTTTATGATTTTATGTACTCTTAGAGGCTTGTAGACAGATATCAGGTGTATGGATACTTGTATGGCCTTGTCGGCCCATGTTTCGAGTTTACTAATGGTCATGTCGGCCTTATAGGCCCGTATGTCACATATATATGTTTGTATATCATGTTGGGTCTTCATATGTTGAGTATTCCCTTATGTTTTATTCTTGTTATCTCATGACGGGTTTTCTGGCTCATTTACTCATGATAATACGATAAGAAATATATGTTGCGTTGGTACTCGATTGTGTAAGGCACCGGGTACCTGTCGCGGCCCTTTGGTTTGGGTCGTGACAGAAGTGGTATCAGAGCAGTTCTGTCATAGGAAGTCTACAAGCCGTGTCTAGTAGAGTCTTGTTTATGGGTGTGTTGTGCACCACACTTATAAGCAGGAGGCTACAGGGCATTTAGGTCTGTCACTCTTTCTTCTTACTCTAGATCGTGCAGTAGAGCTCAGTTGTAAGAATTCAAACTCCTAAATTCGACTTTAGTCGTAATACAACGATACCTACATCCACAAAGACAGTTGGTAAGAGATTGCATGTGGATGTGGAAGAGTTGAGTCAGAGGAACTCGATTTCACATCATGCTTATGATGAGTAAATATGAGGTCTTCAACAGATCATGTGTGTACTAAGATGTGTATGCTTCTTAATAAGGAGCCTTAAGGTACGGATATCTATTCACGAATATGGTGAAAATCTATGAGGAATTCAGAAGCTAGATACAAGTTTTAACAAGTAAAAGAAGTAAGGTGAAGAGGGGTACGAGGCACCCAGATAATGAAGATTATCAATATTTTCAAATCAGGCAAAGAAATATAAGCATTTTGGTACCTTCATCAATGACAGAGGTAAGTACAATTGGCCACACCCATCTTAGTTATGTTCTATGGGAGCTAACAGATATTATTTAAGAGAAAGATGGGATATCAGGATCCAGTTGGAGTTAGAGTAACCCAAAAATTGTGGATAGGTTGTTATCATTAACTAACGTTTCCGAAAGATGGTGCAAATGTGGTAATAGATCTCCTTCTAAGACACCCAGATAGTGAACTCTAGAGTAGTACAACCAGATACGAATACTGGAATATTCAGAAATTTCAGAAGATAGGCAGTGGGATCCTAGAAGGGACAAATATTTACCTTAGTATGACTCTAGCCCCGAGTAAAAAAAAGAATGTTAGGCATTCCCAAGAGCCAGTGAGATGAAGCTAGGGGAGCTTATAGGGAAAGAACTTTTTGTTGAAGTTTTCAGAATAAAGTGATAGACAAAAGAAATATTATCCAGAGAATAAGAAGAAAATAAATGAAGCATCATGAGTAAGATGTGATATATGGGTAATAACAGTAAATCAAAATATGACACGATGATAGAGTCTATAGTCAAGTGAAGGAAACTACAAGAGGTGACAAGCCTTAAGGCAATAAAAGAGTATAAGCCATAAAGTCATATTCTTATTTTGAGAAATGAGTTGGTGACTTCAACGTGATTACCAGGAGGAAAGGTTAGACCCCAGAGTAATAAAAATCAGTATGGGCTGGTAAACAAGATAAAACCGAACATGAATTAGGGACCGGAGGATTTGATAATGGTCGACATCGTGAGAATTTCAAAGATAGTGCTCCAACAATAATAGAATAGACAACAGACGAATAACCTTTAAAGGCTATTTAGGAAGTCGCTTACCTAAAGCAAGCACTCTGAGTAGAGTTAATCTTAAGGGACTAAGTGTGCCAGTTACCGTAGGTGTCACCTTCGTGCGTAAGAAATTTAGTTATCTCTGGTACAGAAGGTTACCATAAGGTGATTAAGGTTCATTGATAATATGAAAAGACGCCAAAGATGAAGAGGTAAAACAACTATAGGTAGATCGTCGTAGTACTAAATCTTAGTACTCCCCTGAAGGGGGGAATATGGTGTGATATGATATTAAGTCGGAGTTAAGCGGTCCAGTTAACTATGGAATGGTAAAGAAAGAATGTGGTAAAAAGGAGAAAGGGATGATGTTGCATTTATTCAGTTCTTGTAGATATGTTGCGACTCCAGAACATTATACAAGCACGACACTGGAGAGAGGCAGTAAAAGTTTCTGGCCAGGATGTTATTGATAAATAAGTGTGAATGGACACTTGATACATCAGGAGCTAGTGGCGAGAGATAAGTTAAGACAAAGGATATATCCCAAGAGGGATTATGCAGAATATATATATATATATATATATATATATATATATATATATATATATATATATATATATATATATATATATATATATGGACCAACGAGTAATTAGTAGTTGATTCAGGAAGAGCCCAGTTATGGCTAGACAAGAGGTCACAGATAAACCAATAGATCATGCAAGATAAATGTAGTGAACCGCAGCATAGTGAATTTAGTCTCGCAGATAAATGACGTCATAAACCTTGAGAAATGCTCATATAGGAGTTGGGGTATTTAAAGGTATTGTATAAGTATTACGGGAATAATGGAGGGTGCCACTAAGGAGATAATCAAAATCTGTTACAAGTAATCCTACGAGCACAACGACATGGAGGTATGTAAGTAAGGATGTTTGTAGGCGAGTAAGAATATCAAAAATTCCTTCGAGTATATAGTATAACAAGATCACAACTTTACAAGATCCAAAAGGTCTCCTAAGTACTACCACGAAAGACTAGCTGAGGAAATAAGGAAGAAGGTTTCCACCTAAGCATAGTGACCTAAAAAGGAAATGATCTTTGATCTTGTAACAGTAGTCTCACTATAATATTGCATGCACTCCATAAGAAAGTGGCACCTATCATGGCTAATGAACAGAAAAAAAAGGAAAAAAAACATCAAAGATGATACTTGAGAGAATACGAGTTACAGGGAATTCCAGTGTTCGTGGGCACTATGATAAGCCAAGTATCCATGTAGCAAGTGGCAGAATGACTAGAAAAAGTAATTATTTACATTTAAAGACAACTGAGAATGCACAAAAGGGAATCTAAGGTGCTAGCAAGTTAAAGGAAGGTTCTGAGTAGTATAAATAGATCGGTGTAGGTCCTAAGGTAAAGTATTGTAGAGCAACAAGGTTTTAGGTTGATAGGAGTAAGGATATGAAAAGGTGAGTGAGAAGGTGACGAGAATATGTATGTCCTCGGGATTAAACCCATCAAAACAAGGGAGATGATGATTTCCATATGTAATAAAAAGTTCGGTACAGCCTGAATGAACACAGAGGACTCTGAGACTAGGTGTATTTGGAAGAGATGGAATGCTGCCCTGGCAGTAGAATAAGGAGCTAATTGTGATAGATAAGAGGATGATGCTTAGGCCTCTAATTGAGTAACGATTTAACGAGAAAGGGATTTCATTAATTGCACGGGATTAGAATACCCCCATAAGATGAATCGCGTTGGGATGCAATGAAATACGATTATTGAAGTATAGTATTATCCCTAGGTGGATCAGGAAAATCACTTCATATGTTCCCCGATAAGATGTGAGCCCTAGTGACAGTGTATTACGTAAGAGGTTGCAAGTTATCAGTGATAGATTATAGATCAACATTAAGGTGAATAAAAAATAGATGGGTACAAGTTCCAAAGTTTGAGATGAGATTTGTTTGTTATTCTTAGATGAATAATAATGAGGAAGCACTAAAGGACTTAGATTTATACATATAGGATAAGCAGCGAGAGAGTAACCTGGAGTTGGGTAGCAAACCTCGGTAATAATAAACCGAAGTAAGCTTTATGGTATAGTATAACCTACCTAGATGTAGTAAATCCATAAGGATAGATATACAAGGCTATGAAACAAGAGATAGAAATAGTCTTAAGTTCGATAAAGTACCAAGCGAAAGACATCAGTACACCTATAGATGCCTAGAGGGACATCTTGTCATAATTTTGTATATGTTCATAAAGTGAGACTTAGAGATTGGATAAAAGATGGAGGAAAAAGAGAATACGAGTCGCTAGGCGCTCTTACAAGGACACAGTCGTACATACTGCATGACATAAGGTAGCAAATGTTTTGATGTTGGAAGAATTCCGACCACATGTCGTGGCGTGACAAAGAGGCCTAAAAGGGGGGAATGCCCAAGCGTTTGGATTTATTCACAAAACAGTTGCTTAGATGGAAAGATGAGCATTAAAGTATTCGTAAGATCCATAGTTTATGGAACTGATAAGCGTATCAGTCAACATTCGAGGACGAATGTTCCAAAGGGGGCAATGATGTTACACCCCAAGTTTTCATACGTGAGAGTACGTCGTAAGTCATTGATGTAAGCTCGGAAATGAGATTATATTTGGAAGAAAATAAAGTAAGTTAATCATGTTACCTTGGAGGTTAAAAATATTTAAAATCATGAATAACGAGTACCAAGAGGGTTGGAAATCTTAGAAGCTAAACCAATTGAAGAAAATAAGTTTCGTCAAAAGTAGATAAGTTTGGAATGTTATAACATGTACTTTGGGGTGAGACTAGGGTTCTTAACATGATGAAGAGGTTATTATATGAGTTATTTTAGTCGTATGATATTCATTTTCTACATTTTGAAGGCAAGCAAGTTGTGGAACAAGAGTTGGCAAAGGTCATCACAAGTTACATTCATAAATTTGCTGAAATTTAGGTCAAATGTATTTGAGAATTTCTCCAAATATACTTGGAATAATGGGGTGTTATACCTACCAAATTGAATATCTACGAGTCTAGTTTCTAACTCATTAAATCGTTCGTCAATACGACATTGGAGTATAGAGATATTCGTGTTTTCGCGAGACCGCGCAAGCAGCTCCCAATGGGACCCACTTAGGCGGTGGTTGACCTACTTCAATTTATAAACGATTTGGACGCCTATTTTTGCTCATTTTTCAACTAATATTCGTCTCCAAACTTCTCCTAACCCTCCTAAACATATAACATAAGGGTTTGAAGTGATTCCAAAGTGATTACACCATATTTCAACATCAAAACTTAGTTCTAGTGAAGAACAACACCTCTTTGAGGTTGTGTTGTCATTGAGGATTGTTGTGGGCTGTATTTGGATGAAATTACAAGTTGTTGCTACTGTCTAAGGTGATTATAACAGCCTACTAATTGTGCTTAATCTTTTTTGTATGTTGGTTAAGTTGTTAGGATGATAAACTACAAGATAATACTTGGATTAGCTTAAGTCACTTCTATGGTGTTGTATTGCTATTAAGGGTTGTTGTAAACTGAATATAATTTGGATTTCAACTTGAAGTTACTGTATAAGGTATGTATATTGTGATCTTGCTTGTGCCTAAGGTTATCTTGATGTTGATTAAGTTAAATGGATGGGCTAGACATGAACTAGTGAATAAATTTGCTAATTGAGGATAGTTGAAGTTGTGGATTATTTTCGTTGTTATAAATATATGGTTTATGGTTGGAATCATTGATTAATAACTTCATTATCATGTTAATGATACTTTTATGTTGAAGTAAAAAGTCTATAAGGATTGATAAGGGGTATACGGATTCCAATCGGAGCTTGCCGCTCGTCGTAATGTAGTTGTGACTTGTTGTTGTTATATGGTGTCTTGATATTGATAATTATGTATTGACGGATTGCTCTGGTAATTGTTGTTGGTATATGGTATTGGAGGAGGCCCTTGTTACAAGGGAGATGCTGTCCAAATTTACGTAAACGAGCTACTAGCTTAAGTTATAGACTTAGCCTTTGCTCAGCACTGATTTTGAATCTCCTTATACTATGATAGATTGAGTTGACTTGTTTGAAGAATTGATTGGAAGGGATTAGGGACTCAACGGGTTTAAGGTATGTTAAGGCACTTTCTTCTTTATTTTGGCATAATCTAAAGTGAAATGAATATGCTACTTCATAACGGATCTACTCCTAGCAACTAAGGTTGTCCATGTTGTTCTTTCCTTATAAAATTATTCTAAGCAAGTGTGTATGATCCTTGAATCCTACTAAAGTTCATATTGAGGGTATGGATGTCCATAGTGCTCTTAAGTCACTCCAAAAGGTTTAGAAGGTGATTCCATGAGTTGAGCATGCATTATATATATGTATCTATTTTACTCTACCGAGCCACGCTATAGTCGGCCGGGTACGACACCTATTGTGCAACCATTGATTAGTTGGTTTACCGAGCTCCACGTGGCCGGGTACGATTCTATCAAACCTTATGATGGTCGGGTACACTTTTATCGAGTCCTCTTTGAGGCCGGGTACGATATGATGATGATGATGCCCACAGAGGCGAATGTTTTAAAAAGTTTATGTGTATATATGTATTATGCATTTAATATCAGTAACCCCCAGAGGCACTCAGATGTTACATGTTGTATCTCCTCTATATCTCTCTTTACATTACTGTTCTTGTTTATGCTTTCCTGCCTAACATACTCGGTACTTTATTCGTACTGACGTCCCTTTTGCCTGGGGACGCTGCGTTTCATGCCCGCAAGTCCCGATTGATAACTTGACAGTCCTCCTAGTAGGCTATCAACTCAGTGAAGGTGTTGGTGCACTCCACTTGCTCCGGAGTTTCCTATTTGGTCAGTATGCTTTGGATATATATTGATTGGTATGGCGGGGCCCTATCCCGACCTTTATGATTTTATGTACTCTTAGAGGCTTGTAGACAGATATCAGGTGTATGGATACTTGTATGGCCTTGTCGGCCTATGTTTCGAGTTTACTAATGGTCATGTCGGCCTTATAGGCCCGTATGTCACATATATAAGTTTGTATATCATGTTGGGTCTTCATATGTTGAGTATTCCCTTATGTTTTATTCTTGTTATCTCATGACGGGTTTTCTGGATCATTTACTCATGATAATATGATAACAAATATATGTTGCGTTGGTACTCGGTTGAGTAAGGCACCGGGTGCCTGTCGCGGCCCTTCAGTTTGGGTCGTGACAATAACCTTACCATGAACATACCCAGGGGTGATCCCACATCATCCTATGTCGTATAGGTCCGATGACACAATTTAACTGAAATTTCACAGTCCAACCTAGCCCATGAACCTTAGAACCACATTTCCACTTCTGAAATCATCCACAAGATCAAAATCTCACATCTATACTCTGACTAAGCCCGAACAAGCTGTAATAACCCATACCCGCAACCTCGGTGCAATTACATGATATACCACATAACTCAAATGCTTGCAGCGATAACTTCTAATCAAAGCAGCTGCACATAACAACCGAATATCGATAGGAAACCTCTTATCAACTAAAGTCTCATTCCAACACTTTCATATACTGCCAATGATAAATGAAACACGCAATAAGCCATAACTATTTTTCTTAGATCAACAATTCATGAAGCCACTTCTCTTTTGGCAAAGACCATAGCAAATTGCTGAGCTGAACCTTGATATTATCCTTCCAACATGCTGGAATTAAATCCGTTTGCAACCATTAAAGATCCCAACAATCTCATCTAATCCAACACAACTACTCTGGCAACATGACACATCAATACAGACTAAAGCCACGACTTGTGCAATCCGCACACCGATAAGCAACAATTCAAACATACCTAAATCCTGAAAATAACTCAAATGAATGAGTTGTACTGCAAGCTCACCAGTACCATCACACACAATGCTGAGAAACCGTCTCACATAATAGAAACAGAACACACAAATCTAACCTGCAGGATCATACCTCCACATAGCTTCGCTCCAATGCACGACCTCATCCAAACACCGGTCCGCATGAAACACCTTAAGTCTATGCTCAAAATCGATAACCGTGCGCAATATGATGTTTAAAGCCAAGACAATCATCATAACCACAGCGAAGCAATTACATAACACCACACAACTCGAAAGGACATAACCGATACGCCATCCATCGAGCAATACCCAACATTCTTCCCACTCGAATTCCACTGAGAGGCCCTAATAACACCGCACTACATGTGTCTGTAACCACCAAATCCTAACTGCTCGCAACATGGAAAGGTAACTCATAGATCCCCCTGATTACTAATAGCTCAATAACAA
Organism: Nicotiana tabacum; assembly: GCF_000715075.1. Lineage (NCBI taxonomy): Eukaryota > Viridiplantae > Streptophyta > Magnoliopsida > Solanales > Solanaceae > Nicotiana > Nicotiana tabacum. The sequence continues at coordinate 108,463,900 of NC_134087.1, read as the reverse complement.
TCGAATCAACACATCCCTCACCAATGGCAACTCGAAGTCAACAAAACCGTCTCGATGCAAAACACACATCCATATAGATCTACCAATGAACCACATATCAACTTTAGTCACACACAACAAATAAATAATCCTCCGAAGGTTCACAATGACTAAATCATAGCACACACTATCATCTGACTAACCTACCCACATCTTTGCCGTCCACAACCACGAGCTAACCTGTATATGAGAACTTCTAGTCTCCAAATCCATAAAGCACACAAATTACCATATCTGATCCCGATTTTGCTGCTCGCATATATAACACACCTCTAGTGCTCGATCATCTCATGAGAGGTACACCTATAATTCGTTTGAGCCACCAAACAAACTCAAATATCATCCGTCGATCAGACAAGATAGTGCCGCAATACCAATAAAGCATCCGTAACCCGAACACATCGCCCTTTTTGAAATGTTATACCCTCATCAAGCCACACCAATAAGTGATACCTGAAGCTGCCCATGATATCTAAGAATTTGTGACCTTCCTTTCAAATCTGAACCGTGTCCTTACACATGCAAATCTCAATCCTATACAACATACCGCATAAATCGTACCATCCTAGAATAACCATGAGAACTTCATATCCCTTCCGGGCTACAAGAAGCTACATACTCAATTAGCCAAGAACTTTCCATTGAACCCATCTAGAAGAAAATCACTGCACCTCCCACGCTCCTCATGCCAGTAGAAAACGTACACCTCCAAACCGTGGTAGAAAGCCATCAAGAACTCTCTGAATTTCATTTGCACAAAACTAAACCGTCAGGACTGAATCCTTCTAACTCAACCAAGCTACGCAGGCCACTAAAACCTAAGAGCATTTGTCGCGAAATACCTATATAAACTCATTACCTCATAAGCATCCAAAGAACTAATCATATCCTTACCACACCGATCCGGCCTACTACCAAGCTATCCTATCTATCCTAGTTTCCTTCTGATCTACCGTCATCTTTACAATTTTTCTTGCTACAACACCACAATTCCTCAATCTAGACTCATCACACGAGACCAAAGCACCAAAACCACACCGTCTAAGACTCATAAGTCGCTGAATACTTTCTTAAATATTCCCAAAAGCACCACATTCAAAATACTTTACTCTGAAGAGACTTTCTGCGAATCTAAATCCATTGCCTTTACCTACCCTATACTGATACACAAAATCCCATAATTGATATAGAAATGCCATAAATCTTGACATCTTCCAATGAAAACTCAGTTTCTAGCCACACATACAACTTGAAAATACCCAATTGTTACATGTAAAATCTTGAATACATTAGAACCATTCTCGAGAGTCATCCACTCTACTCGTATAGCAATTAGCCCGATTAAAGAACCAAACAACCTGTGCCTCATTAGCACTTCAGACACTGTAGAATGCAACCTCATTCCAATAGAACCAAGCAACTTCCTGCTCTATGCACCAAGCATCTTTTACAAACAATAACTCAAGACATTCCGTGATTCTCACACACCTATGAAGCATGACATAACCTTTGTCAAAATTTTCCTTTACTCGAGCCATCCTCGGTCTCAATCTCCGTAAGCCATAACTGATTTACCAGTATGTCTCAAACTAGAACCAACATAGCACATACCCGTGCAATCAACTAATCAATAGCAGACTCCCCCACTTGGCTCGAAGCCATGGATCAAAAAATACTCAATAACTCATAACGCATATAATCTATTGCTGTCATAAAACCATAGTGAGATTAAACTCAACCCTTCATACACTCGTGAACATAGACTACCTAGTACTTTAAATCTTATGCAAATCTCGCATTCACCCTCCTAACCGTCAAGCCCACTCTCTTAAGCGGCCCAAATTTAAATTTCAACATATATAATTCACCTGTAAATGAGACCTCGTAACAGACAACATAAGGATCACACCACCTCAGAACACTCCGCCGGAGATAACCCACCTGCTTTGCCTCCAACTAACATTTCTGTATACCTTCCACCATCACAAACATCACACAGTCACTTAGTCTTCCTGAGTCTGAACTCATACCGGAACATGAAATTTACTTCACTCCCAACTAGAACACATGAAAAGATTCTTCACACACCTATAACTCAGGGCTATACTTTGAATTAAGATGGAAATCAAACACCAAATAGTCCTTGTTACCCCAAAGCAGACCCTTCTCGCCTCATTCAGTTCATATGAACGTATCTCGCAGTCATAACATACTCATCATGTAGCTATCCGGTCATTACTTCCCTTAATAGGGACACAACAGAACATGTAGGTCTAGAAGCACGCGCTCATGCAATCATCAGCTCAAAGCTCAAGCTATAGGCAAAAATCCGACCTCGAGTCCTCTAGACTAGCCCAACATCAACACACAGAGATCACATCTTGCCCCTCGATCAGGGAATCACAAGCCATCGATGCACATCTAATACCGAGCGCTCATGCACGCATACGAACGCGTGGAAGTAATTCCAAGAGTTACTTTTCAAGCTGAATCAAGGACGCACGATAAGAATTCAAGAATGTGAAGTTTTTCCTAAAGGTTCTGCAACCTCCCGAGGATAAGTACAGACGTCTCCATACCGATCCGCGAGACTCTACTGAACATGCTCATGACTCGTGAGACCTATGTAACCTAGGCTCTGATACTAACTTGTCACGACCCCAAACCGGACCTGGTCATGATGGAACCTATCGTTAAGACAAGGCCAACCGACACAATTCCCAAATTCAGTTTTTAACAGTTTAATAAGTCAGTTTAAGTCATTTATAAGGATAAATCCCCAATAATATAGATTTAGCGAAATAAAATAAGTGCGGAAATAAATACAGCCCGACATTGGGGTGTCACTAGTCATGAGCATCTACCAAGGTCCGAATATAACTAGAGTCTAAAAATATACTAAATATAGTAATGAAAACGAGAGAAAGGAAAGCAGTGCTGCGAACGTCGTGCAACCACCTTGCTAACTCCGACGACTCCGCCTCTGAGCAATCAACACCCGCTGCCGGGTTCTAAAATACCTGAATCTACACACGAGGTGTAGGGAGTAATGTGGGTATCCCAACCCAGCAAGTAATAAGCGTAATAAAGACTAAGCTGTAGGAAATGATGAACACACATTTATGATAAACTCAATAAGCACAACAGACTTTCAAATCAGAATACGAGTTAATCGTCTCATTTAAAATCCAGCTTTTGGTGAAAATCATTTGAAAAATGCTTTCCAACAGTTTCAGTAGGGGTTCAATACCATTTATAATAAAAGAGATAAAAACCATAATCGGCTCCTCGGGCAAAACATAGTTCGTATACAGCCCCTCGAGCATAACAGAAATTCACAATCCTTTTCATAACTTAAAAACTTCAGTTTAAATGAAAGAGTATTTAAAACGTTTGTTTAACATTTTCAATAGAGGCTCGGTTTAACGATGAGTGAAAGCAGTAATTAAATCAACATGTTCAATAGAAACTCACTTTAAAGAGGAGTGAAAACAGTAAGTTCATAAACTAGCCCCTCAGGCAAAGCATCACTCATGTAAATATATATATATATAGCCCCTTGGAAGGCCTCTCAATCACTCGTGACTCAACAGTTACCAATCAGCGCTCACACTCAATAGGTACCATATAGTAACCGCTGAGGCGTGCAACCCGATCCATATATCGCTGCGGCGTGCAGCCCGATCCATATATATAGTCGACTGCGCTCGCTAGGGATATGTAGACTTTGGAGGGGCTCCTACAGTCCAAGCGCTATATCGCTGCGGCGTGCAGCCCGATCCATATATCGCTGTGGCGTGCAGCCCGATCTATATATATATATATATATATATATATATATTGCTGCAGCGTGCAGCCCGATCAATAAATATATAATCCTCACAACCAGGCCTTCGACCTCTCTCAGTCATTAACCTCACAATCAGACTCTCGGTCTATCTCAGTCATCAACCTCACAATCAGACCCTCGGTCTATCTCAGTCATCAACCTCATGATCACTCGGACTATCAGTAAGACATAGAACTCATCCCAAATAGTTTTCACATTTTAAGAAGTAAAGTGATAAAACCAGATTTAAACAATAACCAGGTAAAACATGACTGAGGATACCCTTTCAAAACTAATAGTGTGAGGAAAAATAGTGAAAGTGCCCCTAAGGTTCGCACCAGGTCGACACAAGGCCCCAAACATGGCATACAACCCAAAATATAATATCAATCTCTAAAATATGGAATATCATAAGATTTCAAATCAAATACGCGGCTTAACAGTCATACCAGACAGACCAATTCTTAATCCCCAATAGTACACGACTCCACGCTCGTCATCTAGCATGTTTGCCATCTCAAAGTAGCACAACGATATGAAATCTGGGGTTTCAAACCCTCAGGACAACATTTACAATCATTACTTACCTCGATCCGGTCCAAACTCTAGCCCGTGATGCCTTTGCCCCCAAGAATCGACCTCCGAATGCTCCAAATGTAGCCACAATCAGTACATAACTATTAAAATATGCTAAGGGAACAAAGCCCACTCGAAAATATCCAATTTGCATAAAAAATTATGAAATTGCTCAAACCCGGCCCCCGAGCCCACGTCTCGGAATCCGATAAAAATCACATCAATAAAATTTTTGTTCACTCACGAGTCTACCCATATCAATTTTGTCAAAATCCGATCTCAACTGCCCATTCAAATCCCCAAAAGAAATCTCAAACTTTTCTTCCATTTCCCCCCAATTTTTACTCTAATTTCTCAAATTAAACGATGAAATTCAAGACCAAATCATGGAATTAAACCAAATATGAGTGAAGAATACTTACCCCAATAGCTCCACTGTAAATATCCTCAAATTCCACCTTCTGCCGAGCTCTCCAATTGTTTTTATGAAATTGGACTTAAACCCTCGATTTAAAAATATAAACTCTCTGCCTAGACATTTCTTCCTCGCGAACGCGACATATCCCTCGCGTTTGCGAAGCACACTGCTTCACTGACCGGAATCTCTTCTACGTGAACACGAGAAAGCTCTCGCGAACACGATTCACAACACACTCAACTTCTCGCGATCGCGACCCAACTATGCGAACGCATAGAACAAATGCACTGAGGACCCAGCTATCCTTCTTCCTCTATGTGAACGCGACCTGATCCTCGCGAACGCGATGACCAAATACATCATACCTTCGCGACCGTGGAACCATCTTCGCGAATGTGAAGGCCAACTCCACAGCCTCGCACCTTAACCCTTCGCGAACGCGAAGGTTAAAAACCTGCAACACCAACAACAACAATTCTACAATTTTTCATAACATGAAATGGTCCGATTGACCACCCGAAACTCACCCGAGGTGCTTGGGACCTCAACCAAACATGCCAACATATCTCATAACATCATTAAAACTTGTTCCAACCTTTGGAACGCTCAAAACAACCTTAAAGCGAATTCGCATCGGATTCAAGCCTAAGAATTCCAAAATCTTCTAAATTACGCTTTTGATAAAAAACCCAACCAAACCACGTCCGAATGACCTAACATTTTGCACACACGTCAAAAATGACATAACGGAGCTACTTCAAGTTCCGTAATTCCATTCCGACCCCTATATCAAAATCTCACCTATCAACTGGAAAGCGCCAAAATCTCAATTTCGACAATTCAAGCCTAAATCTTTTACGGACTTCCAAAATGCATTTCGATCACGCTCCTAAGTCCCAAATCACCTAACGGAGCTAACCAAATCATGAAAGTTCCGATCCGAGATCTTATACTAACAATCAAATCTTTGTCAAACTTTTCAAATTTTAAGCTTTAAACTAAAAACTGTTCTTCCAAATTCATTCCGATTACCCTGAAAACCAAAACCAACGATTCACATAAGTCATAATACATCACACAGGAAAATCATGCCCGAGAATTGACGAGCAAGGTGCAAAAGCTCAAAACGACCAGTCGGATCGTTACACTAACCTTTTCAATTTGAATATTTAAAATTCTCATACCATCACCCACAATTAAATGGTAAATATGACAAATACATCTTATATGAAAAATATTACTAAATGTAGGATTTAGCATAGTGATAAGAAAGTCTATAGTATTTGTGTTATTAGTAGTAGTATCCATTGAAACCGACATTATTTTACCACTAATGCAAAAATATCTGTAAATATCTGTAACTGTGCTAGAAATAAACTGCCCTGTGTAACAACAATTATTCTATAAGCAACTATGCGCTTTTGCATTATCCAATCCTCATCAATCCAATGACTGGTAACAATAAGGTAATCACAGTCGTTGCCACTTCTACCAATATCAGTTGTAATAGCAATACGATAATTTATATGAGAATAAATAGCGCAAATATTGTTCATATTCATGCTTATATTTATAAATATAGCTCTTTAAGGTTGTGCGAGGAAAACCTTTATAAGTATGATTAAAAGTTTTTCTAATATAATGCACAAATGAAGGGTTAGAAGGAAAACTATAGGATAAGCACATAATAGTTACCATTTTTGCATATTCTTCCCGATCGTTTTTTGGATAATAATATAAAATACCACCGGTAATAGTGTTAATTCCGGTTGAAATTGATTTGAACCGGTACCAGGGTCAGCCTGACAAGGACTAGGTACCCTTTTCCCCTCGGCCAAAGCTTTCAGACGTTCATATCTGACTCTATCTTTAGGGTATTTTTTATGTGTCTAGTCAAAGTTCCCGTCACCCTCCCTCCACGATCCAAAATATTTAAAAGCTAACTCCATACTACAAGTTTTATACTTAGCCTTATTTTGTAGAATTAGTAGAGTGAAAAATGGCCAAACAAGAGATGTTTCCCTCCATTTGGTAGGTTGTCTAGAAAAAGTAGGGACATTAACAGGAGTATCAAATAGGTCATCATTTGGATTAGCAGGGTTATCACTAGTTGGGTTAGCATCAGGAGCAGGATTAGTGGGGGTACCATCATCCGGTTGAGTTTCATCAAGATCAATTTTCTCATCATCATTTTCATCAATAGTATTATAATTATTATGAAATTTTAGACAAAACCCCCCAAATTCACTTTGAAATCATCAAATAAATGACAAAAAAGAGGATGGATTCATGAAGTATAATCATAACCGAGTATAGAACTCTTATCCCAATCCATGTGGTAAAAATCGCCACCAAAATCGCCCAAATCCATTTTCCTAACCCGAAATATGACCAAATGAATAAACCCTCGATATTATATACTTCTGCCCAGCTGTTCTATCTCGTTTCTTGTGCCAAACAATCTGAAAACTCACTTTTGATGTCTCCAATGGATTCCTCATTAAATTTTAGTCATGTTAGGATTTTGAATCACTCCATTTGACCTTATAATGAAGGAGATATGTTGGTTTCAATATTTGGAAATAATGCAGATTTTTAAATATGAATTCAGTGGCAATTTCGTAATTAATTTAAAAACAAATATGGCAACCCAATTCTTAGTAAAATGACCATAAATTCTTCATACAATGTTGCAACTTGATGATTCTAGTTGCTATGGTTCCAAAATATGATACAGATATAATGGTTTAGTCGAACACGAATCAAAGGCTGTTTGCTCAATATGGTAACCTTTATGCTTAAATCAACGTCGAAACCGAAAGTAATCACCATAAAAACCAAACTTATTCAAAACTCATCGGAATTTAATCAAACTTTTTGGACATATCCAAAATCATCATACAAACATATTGGAATAATTAAAATCCGATTCTGAGTTAGTTTATCCAAAAGTCAAACCTTGGTAAACTCTTCCAACTTAAAACTTCTAAAACAAGAATTATTCTTCCAAATCAATCCCGAACCACTCGAAAACTGAAACTAACCATACACGCAAGTCATTATACATAATATGAAGCTACTCAAAGTCTCAAACCACTGAATAAAAAGCTAAAGCTCAAAACAATCGGTCGGGTCGTTACATTCTCCCCCACTTAAACATGCGTTCGTTGTCGAAGGTGCCAAGATTCGTTCCAAAGACATCAAATCGCCATATACCCTCACCATACACATAACTATGGGTGATCCCACATCACCCAAATCCATATAAGCCCGAAAATACTACTTAACAGAAGATCCTTACTTCAACCTTAGTCCATATACCTTAAAACCTAATTTCCAACATCCGAATTCCTTGCAAGACCTGTATCTCGCACCTACACAGTGTATACGTGTAACAACCCGACTGGTCATTTCATGAGTTACCGCTCTACTTCCCCCATTCCTACTTCTTGTTGCCTTTTTCAACTGTATTTTATGTTATCGGGTTGGTTGGCTCGGGTTTGGAAAGGTTTTGGTAAGGTTTGAGACACTTAGTTGATTTTGAGTAAGCTTAAGTTAGAAAAGTCAACAGGATGTCAACTTATGTGTTAAGGGATTCGAATGTGAGTTCTGATAGTTCGAATAGCTTCGGGGGGTGATTTGGGACTTAGGAGCATGATCGAAATGTGTTTTGGAGGTACAAAGTAGATTTAGGCTTGAATTAGCAAAATTGGAATTTTGGCGTTATCCGGTTGATAGGTGAGATTTTAATATAGGGGTCGGAATGGAATTCCAGGCATTGTAGTAGGTCCGTTGTGTCATTTGGGATGTGTGCACAAAATTTCAGGTCATTCGAACGTGGTTTGATAGACTTTTTGATCGAAAGCAGAATTTGGAAAATTTTGGAATTATTAGGCTTGAATCCGATGCAAATTTGGTTTTTTGATGTTGGTTTGAGCATTCCGATGGTTGGAAAAAGTTTGAATGATGTTATGGGATAGGTTGGCATGTTTCGTTGATGTCCCGAGGGCCTCGGGTGAGTTTCGGGTGGTTAAACGGACCATTTTAAGTTGTGAAAAGTTGTAGAAATCTGCCGTGAGTGTTGTAGACCGTTGGCTTTCGCGTTCGTGAGTGGGCCTTGCGTTTGCGAAGGGTTGATATGTGAGTCTGGAGATTTGGTCTTCACGTTCGCGAGGGAGGTCCCACGTTCGCGAAGGGTTGGAGTTAGGAAGCATCACGTTCGCGAGAGAGCAGACGCGTTCACGATGGTTTGAGCTGCTGAGGCATCACGTTCGCAAGGGGGTCATCGCATTCGCGTAAGAGGAATTTTGGTCAACTTAAGTTTGTGCTTTGCGAACGCGAGGCGTTGACCGCGTTTGCGAAGAAGGAATTGAAATAGCTGGACAGAATGTTTAAAAGGCCTATTCCGCAATTTTTAGCCTAAATTCCTCCATTTTTGGGCAATTTTGAAGCTTTTTGAAGGGGATTGAAGAGGGAATCAAGGGGGAACACTTGGAGGTAAGATTTATGGACTTAATACTCAATCCTAATGTAATTTCTACCTAATTATTCATGGAAATTATGGAATTTTAGCCTAAATATTGAAGAACTAGGGCTTGTAAATGGAGACCTAAAATTAGGGATTTGAGGGATCATATGTGGTTGGATTTTGGTGCTTTTGATATGAATAAACTCGGGGATGATAAGGAGTCCATTAATGTAATTTTTATCGGATTCCGAGACGTTGGCCCGGGGGTCGGGTTTGGCCAATTCTGGGATTTTGTATTGTAATTTGATTTCTTTCGAGTGGGCTTTGTTTCCTTAGCATATGTTAATGGTTTTGCACTGATTTTAGTTAGATTTGGAGCATCCGGAGGCCGATTCGAGAGGCAAGGGCATCACGGGTTAGAATTTGGACTGGATCGAAGTGAGTAATGATTGTAAATGTTATCCTGAGGGTATGAAACCCCGGATTTCACATCGTTGTGCTATATTGAGGTGACGCACATGCTAGATGACGAGCGTGGGGTTGTGCACCGTTGGGGATTGTGACCTAGTCCATCCTGAATGACTATTTTACCGTGTATTTGATTGAAAACTATTTGCTATAATCATGTTCAACAGTGAAAAGGGAAATAGTGTCAGCCTGACATAGTCCTTGGAAACGTTCGGATTTAATGATGGGTTCACCAGGAAATTGATTTTTATATCGGTACTCAGTCATGCTATATTCTACTGTTTTCATAACTCAACCATGTTTACTCTGTTTTAACACTTTAAATGACATTTTAGGCTGAGCATCATGTTTTACTGTGCCCGAGTGGCTTTTAGAGATTTCTGACTGAGTAGGGTTGAGGGCCTGTGTTGTGAGGATTATTATGGGATCGGACTGCACACCGCAATAATGTTGTACTGATTATTCTTATAAGGCCGAGGGCCTGGTTTATACGCCACAAGGTGGCTTGATATTAGGCCGAGATCCTATTGATTATGCCACAAGATAGCTTGACATTGCGCTTGGCCCGTAAGGGGTCCCTCCCGGAGTTTGTACACCCCTAGTGAGCGCGGGTACCCAGTGTGATATGTGATATAGCCCGAGGGGCTGGTGTTGTTCTATGTTATTGCCCGAGGGGCTAATTCTGTTGACATTGTGCCCAAGGGGCGAATTTTATGTGTTTACCTTTTCTAGCTGCTTTTCATTTACTTGTTTAACTATTAAAAATGTGTTTTAAAGAAGCCTGTACTGAACTAAGGTTTTTATAAGATTTCACTATTTTATTGTATTTTATTGGTTTTACACTACCTCTTTATAGCATGTTGTTGTATTTTACGTGATTTTTTATCGCTCAGTCTTCATGTATTGTTATTATTTACTGAGTTGGAGTACTTGCTTTACTCCCTGCACCCTGTATGCATATTCAAGAGCTTCAATTCCCGCCAGTGAGGGTTGATTGCTCCCAGCAGGCCTTTCGGAGTCCACTAGTAGCTGCTCGGCGTTCGCAGCCCAGTGTTTCTCCCTATTATCTCACTTTCTATTTCTAGTTCTATAGTAGACTGTATAAACTCTTTCAGACTCTTAGACACATGTTTATATGATCATGACTGGTGACACCCCGATGTCGGGCTGTGTCGGTTTCCACAAATTATACTTGTTCACTTTTATTTTAGGAGTAATAGCATATAAATGACTTAAACTGTGTTATTATAATTTTTTAAAATGAATTGGGTGTTGTGTCGGCTGGCCTTGTCTTCACGAGAGGTGCCATCATGACCGAGTCTAGTTTTAGGGTCGTGACAAGTTGGTATCACAACCTAGGTTACATAGGTCTCACGAGTCATGAGCAGGTTTAGTAGAGTCTCGCGGATTGGTACGGAGATGTCTATATTTATCCTCGAGAGGCTGTAGAACCTTTAGGAAAAAACTTTATATTTTTGAAATCCTTGTCGTACGAATCTATTGATCCGAGTACTAAACTTTTGTTATTCTATTCTCTCAGAGATGGTGAGGACACGAGCGACCAGTCAGGATGGACGTCCACCAGTACCACCAGTTGTTGCCACTAGAGGCCGAGGATGCGGTCGTGGTCGCGGTAGGGGTAGGGGTGTGGCTCACATAGCAGCTAGGCAGAACCTGCAGATCTACCAGCCACCCCAGTTCAGGATCAGGTCCCAGTTGCAGACGCTCCAGCAGCACCAGCTTAGGCACCAACTGTGCCCATTGTGATTCCGGGTCTTCAGGTGGCCTTGGCTCAGATTCTATCAGTATGCACTAGCCTAGCTCAGACGGTCTCAGTTACTACAACCGCAACTACTTCTCAGGTGGGGGGAGGCACTCTGTCTCCCGCCGCTCGCACACCTGAGCAAGTCGTGCAGGGACTTCAAACATTGGGGCACATCTAGCCCAGCCGGTTATAGCTGCTTAGGACTATGTAGCTCCTACCATGTAGAGGATGAGCAGTGCAGGTTAGAGAGGTTTGGTAGACTTCAGCCTCCGACTTTCAGTGGTGTAGAGGGCGAGGATGCCCAGGGTTTCTTGGACAAGTGTTAGAGGATTCTTCGCACAACGGGTATTCTGGAGACCAACGGGGTTGCTTTTACTACTTTTCAGTTTTCTGGAGCTGCCTTCACTTGGTGGGAGGCTTATGAGAGGCATAATCCTATTGGTGCAGCACGCCTTACCTGGCAGCAGTTCTCTGTTCTCTTTTGGAGAAGTATGTGCCACAGTCTCGCAGAGAGGAGCTACGTAGGGAGTTCGAGTGGTTACGTCAGGGAGATTTGACTATGACGCAATATGAAATGAGGTTCTTAGAGTTAGCCCATTATGCTATTTGGTTGGTTCCTACAGATAGAGAGAGGATTAGGACGTTTGTTGATTGCCTCACATATCAACTTCGTATTTTCATGACCAAGGAGAGGGTGTCTGGTGCTACTTTTAAGGAGGTTGTAGACATTGCTCATGAGATTGAGTCAGTTTGTCGCCAGGAGTGAGATGAGAGGGAGGCCAAGAGGCCTCGGGGATCTGGTAGTTATGGTGGTGCTCCTTTGAGGGGTCAGTTCCAGCACGGCAGAGGCCGTCCATTCAGGCATGCTCAACCAGCTCTCCTAGGTTATCGTGGGGCATCATCGGGTCATGGTTCTCACAGTTCTCATCAGGGCCAGTCATCACTTAGTGCCCTTCCAGCTCAGAGTTCATCCTATGCTCCATCAGTTCAGGGCTTTTCTATGCCAGGTGCATCTGCTAGTCATTCCGGTGCTAGGGGTTCCCATCAGTCCCCGTCTCCAGCACCCGGGAGTTGCTATGAGTGTGGAGAGATGGGTCATATGTGGAGGCAGTGTCCTCATCGTCTTAGGGGTTCATCTCAGCAGAAGAGTCAGCCATCGGCTTTAGTGCCAGTTACATCACCACCACCCACCTAGCCAGCTAGGGGTGGAGGTCAGTCAGCTAGGGGTTGCCCTAGAGGGGGAGGTTGATCAGGTGGCGGTCATGCCCGTTTTTATGCACTTCCAGCTAGACCCGATGCTATTGCTTCAGACAGCGTTATTACAGGTATTGTCTCAGTGTGCCACAAAGATGCTTCTATGTTCTTTGATCCCAGTTCCACTTATTCTTATGTGTCATCATACTTTGTTCATTATTTGGATATGCCCCATGAGTCTCTTATTTCATCTGTTCGTGTATCTACCCCGGTGGGCGATACTGTTATTGTAAACCGTGTGTACCGGTCATGAGTGGTGACTATTGGGGGTCTGGAGACCCGAATGGATTTATTGTTGTTATGTATGGTAGACTTCGATGTGATATTGGGCATGGATTAGCTATCTCCATGTTGTGCTATTAAGGACTTTCATGCTTAGACAGTGACGTTGGCCATGCCGAGTGTGCCACAGATTGAGTGGCGGGGTTCTGCTGATTTTGACCCCAGTAGGGTGATTTCGTTCTTGAAGGCCCAGCGTGTGGTTGGGAAGTGTTGTATTTCATATCTAGACTTTGTGAGGGATGTCGGAGAAGAGACTCCTACTATTGATTCTGTTCCAGTTGTGATGGATTTTCCCGATGTGTTTTTTGCAGACGTCCCGGGCATGCCACCGGACAGGATATTTATTTTGGTATTGATCTGGTGCCAGGCACTCAACCTATTTCTATTTCGTCGTATCGTATAACACCAGCGGAGTTGAAAGAGTTAAAGGAGCAGCTTCAGGAACTCTTTGATAAGGGGTTCATTCAGCCTAGTATGTCGCTTTGGGGTGCGCCGGTTCTATTTGTGAAGAAGAAGGATGGCACTATGAGGATGTGTATTGATTACAAGCAGTTGAACAAAGTAACAATCAAGGACAAGTATCCTTTGCCTCATATCGATGATTTGTTTGACCAGCTTCAGGGAGCGAGAGTGTTCTCCAAGATTGATCTCTGTTCAGGTTATCACCAGTTGAAGATCAGGACTCGAATATTCATAAGACGACTTTGAGGACTCGATATGGTCATTATGAGTTCTTGGTGGTCTTTTGGGCTGACCAATGCCCTAGCCGTGTTCATGCATTTGATGAATAACGTGTTCCAGCCATATCTTGACTTGTTCGTCATAGTTTTCATTGATGATATTCTAGTGTATTCGCGTAGTCAGGAGGATCACGCGGAGCATTTGAGAGTTGTATTGCAGAGATTGAGGGAGGAGAAACTTTATGCAAAGTTCTCCAAGTGTGAGTTTTGGCTAAGTTCAGTGGCTTTCTTGGGGCACGTGCTGTCCAGTGAGGGTATTTAGGTTGATCCGAAGAAGTTAGAGGCGGTTCAGAGTTGGCCCAGACCGTCCTTAGCCACAGCGATTCGTAGCTTTCTTAGTTTGGCGGGTTATTACCGCCGTTTGTTCAGGGATTCTCATCTATCGCATTGTCCTTGACCAAGTTGACTCAAAAGGATGCTCTATTCAGGTGGCCGGATGAGTGTGAGAAGAGCTTTCAGAAGCTCAAGACTACCTTGACCACAACTCCAGTGTTAGTTTTGCCATCAGCTTTAGGTTCATATACCGTGTATTGTGATGCTTCGAGAGTTGGTATTAGTTGTGTGTTGATGTAGGAGGGTAGAGTTATTTCTTATGCTTCTCGTCAGTTGAAGCCCCATGAGAAGAACTACCATGTTCATGATTTGGAGTTGGCTGCCATTGTTCACGCGTTGAAGATTTGGAGGCATTATTTGTATGGTGTGTCTTGTGAGGTGTTTACTAATCATCGTAGCCTCCATCACTTGTTCAAGCAGAAGGATCTCAATTTGAGGTAGCGGAGATGGTTAGAGTTGCTAAAGGATTATGATATTACTATTTCTTACCATCCGAGGAAGGCCAATGTGGTGGACGATTCTTTGATCTAGAAGGCAACGAGTATGGGGAGTTTGGCATATATTCTAGTTAGGGAGAGACCTCTTGCAGTTGATGTTCAGGCCATGGCCAATTGCTTCGTGAGGTTAGATATTTCGGAGCCCAGTCGGGTTTTGGCTTATGTGATTTCTTGGTCTTTTTTATATGATCGCATCAGAGAGCGCCAATATGATGATCCTCATTTGCTTGTCCTTAAGGACAGAGTTCCGCACAATGATGCCAAAGATGTGACTATTGGTGATGATGGGGTGTTGAGGATGCATGGTCGGATATATGTGCCCAATGTAGATAGACTTCGGGAGTTGATTTTGGAAGAGGCCCATAGCTTGTGGTATTCCATTCATCTGGGTACCGCGAAGATGTATCAGGATCTGAGATAAAATTAGTAGTGGATGAGAATGAAGAAGGACATTGTGGGATTTGTAGCTCAGTGTCTCAATAGTCAGCAGGTGAAATATGAGCATCAGGGACTAGGTGACTTGCTCAGCAGATGGATATTCTAGAGTGGAAGTGGGAGCGGATCACCATGGACTTTGTAGTTGGGCTCCCGCGGACTTTGAAGAAGTTCGATGCTATTTGGGTGATGGTGGATCGGCTGACCAAGTCCGCGCACTTCATTCCTGTGTGTAGTACCTATTCTTCAGAGCGGTTGGCAGAGATCTATATCCAGGAGATTGTTCGTTTGCATGGTGTCCTAGTTTCTATTATTTCAGATAGGGGCACTCCATTTACTTCATAGGTTTGGAGGTCTATGTAGCGAGAGTTGGGTACTCTGATTGAGTTGAGCACAACTTTTCACCCTCAGACGGACGGGCAGCCCGAGCTCACTATTTAGATATTGGAGGACATGTTGCGTGCTTGTGTCATTGATTTCAGAGGGTCATGGGATCAGTTTCTAACGCTCGCAGAGTTTGCTT
Organism: Nicotiana tabacum; assembly: GCF_000715075.1. Lineage (NCBI taxonomy): Eukaryota > Viridiplantae > Streptophyta > Magnoliopsida > Solanales > Solanaceae > Nicotiana > Nicotiana tabacum. The sequence continues at coordinate 108,448,273 of NC_134087.1, read as the reverse complement.
ATAACAACAGCTACCAGTCGAGTATTCAGATGGCTCTATATGAGGCTTTGTATGGGAGGCGGTGTAGATCTCCAGTTAGTTGGTTTGAGCCGGGTGAGGCCAGGCTATTGGGGACAGACTTGGTGCAGGATGCTTTAGAAAATGTGAAGGTAATTCAGGAGAGGCTTTGTATAGTGCAGTCGAGACAAAAGAGTTATGCTGACAGAAAGGTTCGTAATGTGTCCTACATGGTTGGTGAGAAGGTTCTGTTGAAGGTTTCACCTATGAAGGGTGTTATGAGATTTGGGAAGAAGGGTAAATTGAGTCCTCGGTTCATTGGGCATTTTGAGATGCTTTGGAGGATTGGGGAGGTGGCTTATGAGCTTGCTTTGCCACTCAACTTGTCGAGTGTGCATCCGATATTTCATGTTTTTATGCTCTGGAAGTATATTGGGGATCTGTCTCATGTTCTGGATTTTAGCACGGTTCAATTAGATGATGATTTGACTTATGATGTGGAGCCAGTAGCTATTTTGGAGCGTCAAGTTCGAAAGTTGATATCAAAGGATATAGCTTCAGTGAAAGTGCAGTGGATAGGTCGGTCCATGGAGGAGGCTACCTGGTAGACCGAGCGGGAGATGCTGAGAAGATATCCTAACCTGTTTGAGGCTTCATGTATGTTTCTTGACTCGTTCGAGGACGAACGTTTGTTTAAGAGGGGGAGGATGTAACGACCCGACCAGTCATTTCATGAGTTACCGCTCTGTTTCCCCCATTCTTGCTTCTGATTGCCTTATTTAGCTGTATTTTATGTTATCGGGTTGGTTGGCTTGGGTTCGGAAAGGTTTAGGTAAGTTTTGAGACACTTAGTCTCTTTTAAGTAAGCTTAAGTTGGAAGAGTCAACCAGATGTTGACTTATGTGTTAAAGGGCTCAGATGTGAGTTCCGATGGTTCGGATAGCTTCGGGAGTTGATTTGGGACTTAGGAGCGTGATCAGAATGTGTTTTGGAGGTACGGAGTAGAATTAGGCTTGAATTGGCGAAATTGGAATTTTGGCGTTTTCCGGTTGATAGGTGAGATTTTGATATAGGGATCGGAATGGAATTCCAGAAGTTGCAATAGGTCCATTGTGTCATTTGGGATGTGTGTGCAAAATTTCAGGTCATTCGGACGTGGTTTGATAGACCTTTTGTTCGAAAGCAAAATTTGAAAGATTTTGGAATTCTTAGGCTTGAATCCGATGCAAATTTGGTGTGTTGATGTTGTTTTGAGCATTCCGAAGGTTGGAACAAGTTTGAATGATGTTATGGGATAGGTTGTCATGTTTGGTTGAGGTCCTGAGGGCCTCGGGTGAGTTTTGGGTGGTTAAACGGACCATTTCAAGTTGTGAAAATTTGCAGAAATCTGCTGTGAGTGTTGCAGACTGTTGGCCTTCGCGTTAGCGATTGGCCTCGCATTCGCAAAGGTTTGAGATGTGAGGCTGGATATTTGGTCTTCACATTTGCGAGGGAGGTCCCGCGTTTGCGAAGGGTTGGAGTCAGGAAGCATCGCGTTCGCGAGAGAGCAGATGCGTTCGCGATGGTTTAAGCTGCTGAGGCATCGCGTTCGCGTAAGAGGAATTTTTACTGCTATTTCCTCACTGTTTGATTTTTATATCTATACTCAGTCATGCTATATTTTACTGTTTTCATAACTCAGCCATGTTTACTCTGTTTTAACACTTTAAATAATATTTTGGGCATAACATCATGTTTTACTGTGCCCGAGTGGCTTTTATAGATTTCTGATTGAGTAGGGCCGAGGGCCTGTGTTGTGAGAATTATTATGGGATCGACCTGCAAGCCGCAACAGTGTTGTACTGATTATGATTATAAGGCCGGGGGCCTGAGTTGTACACCACAATATGGCTTTATATGAGGTTGGGAGCCTATTGATTATGCCACAAGATGGCTTGACATTGCGCTTGGGCTGTAAGGGCCCCTCCCAGAGTCTGTACACCCCCAGTGAGCACGGGTACCCAGTGTGATATGTGATATAGCCTGATGGGCTGGTGTTGTTCCATGTTATTGTCCGAGGGGCTGATTCTGTTGACATTGTGCTCGAGGGGCGGATTTTATGTGTTTATCTTTTCTAGCTGCTTTTCATTTACTTGTTTAACTGTTAAAAAGGTATTTTAAAGAAGCTTGTACTGAACTAAGGTGTTTTTATAAGATTTCACTATTTTATTGCATTTTATTGGTTTTACACTGCCTCTTTATAGCATGTTGTTGTGTTTTACGTGATTTCTTATCGCTCAGTCTTCATTTATTATTATTAATCACTGAGTTGGATTACTCACTTTACTTCCTGCACCCTGTGTGCAGATTCAAGAGCTTCAGGTCCCGCTAGTGAGGGTTGATTGCTCCCATTAGGCCATTCAGAGTCTACTAGGTAGCTGCTCGGCGTTCGCAGCCCAGTGTTTCTCCCTCCTATCTCACTTTCTGTTTCTAGTTCTGTAATAAACTGTATAAATTTTTTCAGACTCTTAGACACATGTTTATATGCTCAGGACTGGTGACACCCCCGATGTCGGGCTGTGTAGGTTTCCGCAAATTGTACTTGTTCACTTTTATTTTGGGAGTAATAGCATATAAATGATTTATACTGTGTTATTATAATTGTTTAATATGAATTGGGTGTTGTGTCGGCTGGCCTTGTCTTCACGAGAGGCACCATCACGACCGGGACAATACGTCTGAACAAGCTGTATCAAGTTATAACCATAACCCAAGATGTAATCACATGATATACTACATAACTCAGATGCTCACAACAATAACTTCTACCATAATAGCTTCCTATTCTAGGTCCAATGACCTCATCTCATCAAACATAGTTATTCTAAGGACATGCCCCACCAATACAACCTAAAGACATAAACCGTGCAATCCGTGCACCAATAAGCAACAATTCCAATGTACTCAAACATGAAAAAAAAATGAACCAAATGAGAGATCCGTCTCGCAGGATCAACATGTACCACCACAAACGCAATGCTATGAACCCATCACACATAGTATAACCAAGATATGCTAATCTAATACAAATGATCATATCTCAACATAATCCGCTGCAACGCGTGACCCCATCTAAACACCGGTCCATATGAAATACCTCGAGCCCCAGTGCTCAAAATCAACAAGCATAAGCAAGTCAAAAACAACCACACAAAGTGCATGACCATAATCATGAAGGAATGGATAGCACGATATACCATCAATAGGAAAGACCATAATCATGGCGCAACCGACTAATCTACCTCGGTTACCATCTTGCTTGAAGTAGAAACACATCAAGTGTGCGTATAACCAACAAATCACAACCCATTATAGCATAGAAGAGTAACACATAGAACATATCAAAATGCGAACAAGCTCAACTCTAACTGAATGACACACCCCTCAATAATAACAGTGTTGAGTCAACAAATCCGACCCGGTGTAGAAAACACATCCTTATTGGCCTACCAACGGGCCCCCAAATCGACTCCGATCATGCACAAATAGATAAATAACCCTCCAAGAGTCCTCAATGGCCTAACAATAACACCTACTATTAGATATCTGACTTAGGCCATACCTTGACAGTCCGCAACCAAGGAGCAATTTGCCTCTAAGACTTCTAGTCTCCAATCGACCAGAATACAAAAGAATCACCAGATTTGATCCCATGTCCACCACTCAAGTGACTGACACATCCTTCATACATAATCATTCTACGAGAAATACTTCCATAATTCTTCCGTGCCACATAGAAAAATTCGAACATCAATAGTCGATCAACCAGACGAGTACCTCAATACCAATGAAGCATCCGAAGTTAGAACACAGTGCACCTTCTGAAATGCGCACCCTTCTCAGTCAATACCAAGTAGTTATATCATTCATCTAAGCATCAGAACTGTCCATGTTTTCCAAAATTCATGACCTTCCCTCCAAAACCGAACCGCCACCTTGTACATGCAAATCTCAATCCCATAGGACGCACCGCATCTATCTTGCTAAATTACCCTCAAGTTGACACTTCTCCTTGCCAAAACACCACGATCCTTACCCAAAGCTCACCACAAGAGATCCTAGCATAAAACCACACTGCCTAAAGGCCCATAAGCCACTATATTCCCTTTTAATCACCACAAAAGTACCACAATCGAGACACCCACTCTGAAGAGACCTTATGTGAATCTAAAGTCGTTTGATCTACCTTCATGATATTGAAATGTAGAATCCATGATATAGAAATACCGCGAGTCTCGGCACCATCCAATATAAAACTTAGATTCTAGCCATATACAAATTTGAAAAATTCTCAATTGTTACATATAAATCTTAAATCCATTAGAACCTTCTCGAGAGTCATCCACTGTGCTCAAATCTCAATTGCACCGCCTAAATGGGCCGAACGACCTATGCTCCATTAACATGACAACACCCAATGAAGTAACCTCACCTTAACGTAACCGAGCAAATTCCTACTCCATGCACACTACATCCTTCACGAATAATAACTCAATCATTCTATGATTTCCATATACTTATAAAGAGTAATACACCATGCATCCAGAAATTTCCTTGCTTAAGTCATCCTCAAAACTAGCCTCTACAAGTCATAACCGATCCACAAATATGCCTTATATCAAAACCAATACAACACGTAACCATGCAATCAAATCGTCGATAACAGACTCCCGCACTTGGCTCAAAGCCGTATATCATAACACTCGATAACTCACAATGCCGATACTCTATTATTGACATAATACCGCAGTGAGATTCAACTAAATCCTTCATAAGATCATGTAACACAAACCATATAATACCTCAAATCATCTGCTAAGCTCGCATTTATCCTCCTGATGGCTAGGTCACCTTTCTCAACCAATCCAAACTCAAATTGTAACACCTATGCCCACTGGTGGAAACAAAAGCCTACACAATACATCATAATGATCACATATTCATAGATTACCCCGTAGGTGATAACCCACCTGCTTAGCCTCAAACTGACATCTCTCTATACCCTTTCACAGTCACAACTATTATGCAATCACTTAATCTTCCTGAGTCTGAACTCATCAATAAGACATGAAAATCTACTTCGTTCCACTAATGAAATAACACGAAAGAATCTCTCAAAAACCTTCATAACTCAAGACTGTATGACATATCCACAGAAATCGAGCATCCAATAGTCCTTTTCATATCTCAATCAAACTCTTCCTGTTACATTCAAACCATCTGAACACATCTTGCAGTAATATCCTACTCATCATATATCCATCCAACTATTCACCGAGCCACCAGTCCCACTCGAGGGACACCACTAGAAATAGAAGTCCAAAGTACATGCTCACACAACTAAAAATACCGAGCCTAATATGCGGTCCAAATCGGGCACAACTGATACTGAGTCGTCGATGCACAACTGATACCGTCGATGCACAGTTGATACCGAGCACTCATATATGAATATGAGTGAGTGAAAGGAAATTTAAAGAGATACGCTTCAAGCTGAATCAATGCCACACGATAATGAAAGAAAGATAGGAAGTTTGTCTTAATGCCCTGTAGCCTCTCGAAGATAGGTATGGATGTCATCATACCTATCCACAAGACTCTACTAGACACTTGCTCATGACTCGTAGAACCTATTAACCTAAAGCTCTGATACCAACTTGTCACGACCCCAAATGTAACTAGTTGTGATGACACCTAACCCAACCTGCTAGATAAGCCAATTAATAATAAACCACAATATAATGATAATGATAAGAGTCAAGAATGAAATAACTGAATTTTATACAACTCCCCAAAACTGGTAGTACAAATCATGATCTTCTAAGAATTAGATTGTATAAAGCTGGTATGAAATAAATACATCATCTGTTCGAAATGTACATAAATAGATTTATAAATATAAAGCTACCAAGAACTAGAGGCAACTATAACTAGAACACAGGTACATCTCAATACCAGCTCCCACCATACACACCATCATCAACTCCAAAATCTATATGCAAGGTGCAGAAGTATAGTATGAGTAAAATCGACCCTATGTACTTAATAAGCAACAAACCTAATCTTAGGTTGAAAGCAGAGACGAGCTTGGACAATAGTAAGAGTTCAACACCGATAGCCAAGAATAACTCGTTATAATATGATAAAAAAGTAATACAAGCAAACTCAAAGATATGATACTCAGGTCGTTCACAGTTACGGAAAATAGGCATGCTTTTCAGGTATAATAGTAAAACCAAAATCTTTCACCGAAATCACCAAAATATGAATAAATCTAAAAACTTTGATTTTTCCCAAAAACTTTCAACAACAGATAAGATATTTCATTCTCAAATAGCATGAGGAAAGTACATCTCTATGCCTACATGTCCATGTTCATGTGAAGTCATTAATGTCATAAAACCGTGTAGCATGAGGAAATGCATCTCTATGCCTACATGTCAAGTATGTATTTCAAATGTAACGCATCACAGTGATGAGCTCATGTGCTCACACTTTCAAAATACTTAATCTCACTATTTCACACTCAATAACTCAGTACATTTCTCGGTAGACTAAACCACTCGGCACTCGGTACATGCGCTTACTGCTTATATGACAGACTCCGAAGGGGCAGATCCTGACCAAGCGCTAATATAAGCCAACATGGCCTGCTGCAGCGTGAAGCCCGATCCCATCATGAATCAATAAAACCTGCTGCAACGTGCAGGCCGATAACAATCAGACCCTCGGCCTCAACTCAGTCATCAATCTTTACAGTCTCTTGGGCTCACAAATTTCATACTAATCAACCCAAACAAGGATACATGATGTAACAATAAATGATAATAGAGGCTGAGATATGATATGAAAATGAATGAATATGACTGAGTATGAATTGCAATTTAAGCAAATAACTCAACAATAGAAATGACCTCAGTGGGTCCCAACAGAATAAGCATATAGCCTAAACATAGTTTCTAACATGGATCACAACTCAATTACTCTAACACGTAGAAATTTCATGTATAGAAACAAGATTTGGTAACTACACAGTACCATAGAATCCACCAAGTCATAATTCACACGGCATACGCCCACACACCTATCACCTAGCATGTGGCTAACTTCAACACCAAACTCATAACACGTATGTTCAGGGATTCATACCCTTAGAACCAAGTTTAGAAGTATTACTTACCTCGAACAAGCCGAATCCAATATCGAACAAGCCAAAAAATAATCCAAAAATACCATTCCGCACATACCAATCTCTGAACGGCTCGAAACTAGCCATAAACAACTCAAGAACATCAAATAATACCAAAGGAAACAAACACAATCGATAAAGGTGGAATCTTTAATTAAAATCTCAAAATCAACAAAAAAGTCAAATACGGGCCCGTACTTCGGAATCTGACAATACTCATAAAATCCGATAACCCATTCAATTATGAGTCCAACCATACTAGTTTCACTCAAATATGACTCTCAATCGGAGCTCAAAACTCAGAAATTCACTTTATGAAATTTTAGACAAAACCCCTCAAATTTCTCTTTAAAGTCATCAATCAAATACCAAAAACAAAGATGAGTTTATGAAATATAACCAAAACGGAGTATAAAACACTTACCCTAATCCATGTGGTGAAAATCACCTCCAAAATCTCCCAAATCCGATCTCCCCAACTTAAAATATGACCAAATAAACAAATCCTCGATATTATGCTTCTCCTCGTTTATTATGCCAAACAATCTAAAAACTCACTTTTGATGCCTCCAATGGATTCCTCGAGAAATTCCAGTTAAGTTAGGCTTTTGAATCACTCCATTTGACCTTATAATGAAAGAGATATGTTGGTTTCAATATTTGAAAGTAGTACATATTTTTAAATATGAATTCAGTGGTAATTTCGTAATTAATATGAAAAATCTAGCAACCCACTTCTTAGTAAAATGACCATATATTCCTCATACGATGTCAAAACTTGATGATTCCATTTGCTATGGTTCCAAAATTATGATACAGATATCATGGTTTGGTTGAAACACGAATCAAAGGCCGTTTGCTCAATATGTTAACCTTTATGCTCAAATTAACATCGAAATCGAAAACAATCAACATACTACCCAAACTTATCCAAAACTCATCGGAATTTAACAAAACTTTGTGTACATATTCAAAATCATCATACAAACCTATTTGAATAATTAAACCCGATTCTAAGTTTGTTTACCCAAAAGTCAAACATTGGTCAACTCTTCCAACTTAAAGCTTCTAAAATAAGAATTATTCTTCCAAATCAATTCCGAACTGCTCGAAAACCAAAATCAACCATACATGCAAGTCATAATACATAATATGAAGCTACTCAAAGTCTTAAACCACCGAATAAAACGATAATGTCACGACCCAAAATCTAACCATGTCGTGATGACTCCTATCGTGATACTAGGCCAACCACTTATTTCCAAACACTCCATTTTTTCAAATAACAACTTAAGGAAAATCAGAATTTTAACAAAAATTAAATAAGATAAAAGTATATATCCAAATCCAGTGGAAAGAAACATAATCCTGACCTCGGGTGTCACTAATTCATGAGCCAAAAACTACTGCAACTGTTCGAAATAACATGACCAACACGGTCTGAGAATGTCCAAAGAAATAAACTAAAGGAAGATAAGGAAAGAGAAGGCGAAACTGCGGTCGCCAAGCAACTACCTCGCAATCTCCACAGAAGGCCTCCAACAGGCAAGATCAGCAACTGCTACCGTGCCCCGAGATACCTGGATCTGCACACATGGGTGCAGGGGGTAACGTGAGTACACCAACTCAGTAAGTAACAAGTCCAAACTATGGACTGATGGTACTGACGAACCAAACATTAACAGGTTGCAACAGTTAATTATACGAAAAAGTAGACATGCTTACAGTTCAGGTAATATCTCAGCAGTAATTAAACATAATATGAACGATACAGAATATAAAGCTTAGGAAAACTCTAAGTACCAATGCATAGATAGCATGATAAATGTTACATATACTACTTCCACTCACAATGCTCAACCACTCGGTACTGTATATGGCCCATTCTGCCTAGGGAAGATCCATCCCGGAATATATATACATCATAGACTATAAGTCACCCAGTACCGAGGAAATATGCCAATCCAGCCTCATGGAGAAGATCCATCTCTATACCAATACTTCGGACAAGATCCATATCCAGGGAAGAGCCATCCCTCAATATCATCAACTACGCTCACTGGCAGTGTAAAGACTCCGGAGGGGCTTCTCTGAGCCCAAGCGCTATATCAATGCCAGCGAAGGCATGCTCAATATCTTGTTGCGGCGTGCAGCCCGATCCCATACTGTCAATCAATATCAGGCTCTCGACCTCACTTAGTCAATACTCTCCAGTCTCACACACATGGGCTAAGATGTCATGATACAAGCCCGGACATTGATGTGATATGTCAAATAGCAATAATCGAGAGTGAGGCATGATATAATATGCATGAACAAGACTGAGTATAGAAAATAAATGAAACTAATGACATGACAACATGAAACGACCTATCGGATCTCAACAGTATTGGCGTGAAGCCTTAACATGGTGTTTTGCATGATTTGCAGTTCATTGACTTAATCACATAGATACATCACAGTTATCAACAAGAAAGAGTCACTAAGCGATGCTCTGGAATGACCCAGGCTGCATTTCTTACGGTGCACACCCATACGCCCGTCACTTGGCATTTGCGTCACCTTAATAGTAATCATAGAACACATAGTTCGGGGTATCAAACCCTCAGAACCAAGTTTAGAAGTGTTACTTAACTCAAGCCAAGACAAACTCTAGCCTGCAATGCCTTGTCCTCTCGATTCGGCCTCCAATGCCCCGAATCTAACCAAAATCAGTATATAACCATCAAAATATGCTAAGGGAATAAAGCTCTCTCGAAAATATTCAAATTACATCAAAATCCTGAAATTTGTCAAAACCCGACCCCGGGCCCACGTCTTGGATTTCAATAAAAATCACAAAACTAGAATCCTTACACTCTCATGAGTTTATACATACCAAGAATACCAAAATCCGACAACAAATGACCCCTCAAATCCTTGATTAAGGTCTCCAATTTCCAAGCCCTAACTCCCCAATTTTAGGCTTCAAATCCCCCAAATTTCATATTTAATTAGGTAGAAATCACAATAGGATCGAGTATCAAGTCCATAAATCTTACCTTCAAGAAGTTCTCTTGAATTCCCTTTTCAATTTCCCTCAAGAAGCTCCAAAACCGACTCAAAAATGGTGAACTATAGCCAAAAATTGCGAAAATGGCCTTTTAAACATTCTGCCCAACGATTTAAATTCTTTCTTTGCGAACGCGGTCAAAGTCTCGCGTTCGCGAAGCACAAAAATTTCGTTGGCCAAAAATCCTCTTACTTGAATGTGGAAGACCCCTCATGAACGCGATGCTTCAGCTGATCAAACCTTCGCAAACGCGGCAACACGCGAACGGGAAGCACAAAGCTCCTGGAATCCCAGCTACCCCAAATACTCTGCGCGAAAGCGGGGAACTCATTGCGTTCGCGATGAACGCTGAACCCCACCCTTTGTGAATGCAAGACCCACATCACGAATGCGAAGGCCAAACTTCCTGCCTCACACCATATCCCTTCGCGAATGCGAAGGCCAATTGTCTGCAACACCAACAACAGAAATCTGCAACTTCTCCAATATGAATTTGATCCGTTCAACCACCCGAACTCACCCGAGGTCCTGGGGACCTCAACAAAACATGCCAACATATCTCATACCATCATTCAAACTTGTACCAACCCTCGAAAATCTCAAAACAACATCAAAACACCAAATCATCATCGGATTCAAGCCTAAGAATTTCAAAAACTTCCAAATTCCGCTTTCGATCAAAAAGTCTATCAAACCTCGTCCGAATGACTTGAAATTTTGCACACACATCACAAATGACATAACAGACCTACTCCATATTTTGGAATTCCATTCCAACCCCTATATCAAAATCTCACCTATCAACCGGAAAATGCTAAAATTCCAATTTCGCTAATTCAAGCCTAAATCTACTCCGGACCTCCAAAACCCATTCCGATCATGCTCCTAAATCCCAAATCACCTCCGAAAGCTATCCGAACCATCGAAATTTACATCCGAGCCCTTTTTCACATAAATCAACATCCAGTTGACTTTTCCAGCCTAAGCTTACTCAAAAGAGACTAAGTATCTCATTCCCTTCCAAAACCTCTTCCGAACCCAAACCAACCAACCCGATAACACATAATACAACTGAACAAGACAATAAGAAGCAAAAATGGCGGAAACAGAGAGGTAACGCATGAAACAACCGGCCGGGTCGTTACATCCTCCCCTCTTAAACAAACGTTCGTCCTCGAACGGGTCAAGAAATATACCTAAAGTCTCAAATAGGTGAGGGTATCTGCTCTGCATCACCTGCTTGGTCTCCTAAGTAGCCTTCTCCATGGGCCGACCTCTCCACTGCACTTTCATTGAAGCTATATCCTTTGACCTCAACTTTTGAACCTAACGCTCCAAAATAGCTATTGGCTCCACATCATAAGTCAAATCATCATCTAACTGAACCGTGATGAAATACAAAACATGAGATGGATCACTAATATACTTCCGAAGCATAGAAACATGAAATACCAGATGCACACTCGATAAGCTAGGTGGCAAAGCAAGATCATAAGCCACCTCCCCAAGCCTCTGAAGCACCTCAAAAGGCCCAATGAACCGAGGACTCAATTTACCCTTCTTTCCAAATCTCATAACACCCTTCATGGGTAAAACCTTCAGTAGAACCTTCTCCTCAACCATGTAGGACACATCACGGACCTTCCTGTCAGCATAACTCCTTTGTCTCGATTGTGCTGTACGAAACCTCTCCTGGATTACCTTTACCTTGTCTAAAGAATCCTACACCAAGTCTGTACCCAAAAGCCTAGCCTTACCCGGCTCAAACCAACTGACTGGAGATCTACATCATCTCCCATACAAAGCCTCATATGGAGCCATCTGAATACTCGATTGATAACTGTTGTTATAAGAAAACTCTGCGAGCAGTAGAAACTGATCCCACGACCCTCCAAAATCAATGACACAAGCGCGCAAAATATCCTCCAATATTTGAATAGTGCGCTCGGACTGCCCGTCCGTCTGATGGTGAAAAGCTTTGCTCAACTCAACCTGAGTACCCAACTCTCACTCTACAGACCTCCAAAACTGTGAATTAAACTGAGTACCCCTATCTGAAATGATGGAAACTGGGACACCAAGCAATCGAACAACCTCTCGAATATAGATATCTGCCAACCGCTCTGAAAAATAGGTAGTACACATAGGAATGAAGTGCGCGAACTTAGTAAGCTGATCCACAATCACCCAAATAGCATCAAACTTCTTCAATGTCCGTGGGAGTCTAACTACAAAGTCCATGGTGATCCGCTCCCACTTCCACTCAGGAATATCTATCTGCTGAAGCAAGCCACCCGATCTCTAATGCTCATATTTCACCTGCTGACAATTGAGACACCGAGCTACAAATTCCACAATATCCTTCTTCATTCTTCTCCACTAGTAATGCTGTCTCAAATCCTGATACATCTTCGTGGCACCAAGATGAATGGAATACCACGAGTTATGGGCCTCCTCCAGAATCAACTCCCAAAGCCCATCTACATTGGGCATACATATCCGACATTGCATCCTCAAAACCCCAACATCACCAATAGTCACATCTCTGGCATCATCATGCTGAACTCCATCCTTAAGGACAAGCAAATGAGGATCATCATACTGACGCTCTCTGATGCGATCAAACAAGGAAGACCGAGAAATCACACAGGCTAAGACACAACTGGGCTCCAAAATATCCAACCTCACTAACCAATAGGCCAAGGCCTGAACATCAACTGCAAGAGGTCTCTCCCCAATAGGAATATATGCCAAACTCACCATACTCACCGTCTTTCTACTCAAGGCATCGACCACCATATTGGCCTTCCTGAATGGTACAAGATAGTAATATCATAATCCTTTAGCAACTCCAACCATCATCGCTGCCTCAAATTGATATCCTTCTATTTGAATAAGTGCTAGAGGCGATGATGATCAGTAAACACCTCACAAGACACACCATACAGATAATGTCTCCAAATCTTTAACGCATGAACAATGGCAACCAACTCCAAATCATGAACCGGGTAGTTCTTCTCATGGGGCTTCAATTGACGAGAAGCATATGCAATCACTCTACCCTCTTTCATCAAAACACATCCAATACCAACTCTCAAAGCATCACAATACACTATATAAGAACCTGAAACTGATGGCAAAACTAACACTAGAAGTGTGGTTAAGGTAGTCTTGAGCTTCTGAAAGCTCTTCTCACACTTATCCGATCACCTGAATGGAGCACCCTTTTGAGTCAACTTGGTCAAGGGTGATGCTATAGATGAAAATCCCTGAACGGATAGGCGGTAATAACCATCCAAACCAAGAAAGATGCACATCTCTATGGCTGAGGACAGTCTGGGCCAACTCTGAACCGCCTCTATCTTCTTCGGATCAACCTAAATACCCTCATTGGACACCACGTGCCTCAAGAAAGCCACTGAACTGAGCCAAAACTCACATTTGGAGAACTTTGTGTAAAGCTTCTCCTCCCTCAATCTCTGCAACACAACTCTCAAATGCTCTGCGTGCTCCTCCTAACTACACAAATATACCAGAATATCATCAATGAAAACAATCACGAATGAGTCAAGATAAGGCTGAAGCACACTATTCATCAAATGCATGAATACTACTGGGGCGTTGGTCAGCATAAAAGACATCACAAGGAACTCATAATGACCATATCGGGTCCTGAAAGCTGTCTTAAGAATATCAGAGTCCGTGATCTTCAGCTGGTGATACCCTGAACGGAGATCAATCTTGGAGAACACTCTCGCTCCTTGAAGCTGGTCAAACAAATCATCAATGCGAGGCAAAGGATACTTGTTCTTAATTGTTAACCTTGTTCAACTGCCTATGATCAATGCACATCCTCATAGTGCCATCCTTCTTCTTCACAAATAGAATAGGAGAACCCCAAAGTGAAACACTAGGCTGAATAAACCCCTTATCAATGAGTTCTTGAAGCTGCTCCTTCAACTCCTTCAACTCCGCTCATGCCATACGATACAGTGGAATAGAAATGGGCTGAGTGCCTGGCACTAGGTCAATACTAAAATCAATATCCCTGGCTGGTAGCATGCCCGTTAGGTCAGCAGGAAATACATCAGGAAAATCCCTCACAACAGGAACAGAATCAATGCTGGGAGTCTCTGCACTGACATCCGTCACAAATGCTAAGTCTGAAAGACAACCCTTCCCAACCATCTGCTGGGCTTTCAGAAATGAAATCAGCCTATTGGGAACATAATCGATCGAACCTCGCCACTCAATCCGTGACAACCCTGGCATAGCCAATGTCACTGTCTTAGCATGACAGTCTAAAATAGCACGACACGGAGATAACCAATCCATTCCCAATATCATATCAAAGTCAACCATACTAAGAAACAAGAGATCCACTCGGGTATCCAAATCCCCAATAGTCACTACACACGACCGATATACACGATCTACAATAATAGCATCGCCTACAGGAGTATATACATAACAGACAAAATAAGAGACTCATGGGGCGTATCCAAATAATGAGCAAAATATGATGACACATATGAAAAGGTGGAATTGGGATCAAATAATACAGAGGCATCTCTGTGGCAGATTGAGATAATACCTAAAATCACAGCATCTGAAGAAATATCATATGGTCTGGCTGGGAGGGCATAGAAATGGGCCTGACCACCACCCGATCGACCTCTCCTCTCTAAGGCGACCCCTAGCTGACTGACCTCCATCCCGAGCTGACTGAGTGGGTGGGGAAGTAACTGGTGCTGAAGCCAAAAGCTGACTCCTCTCCTAGGATGAACCTCCTATAAGACGGGGACAAAACCTCTTGATGTGACCCAAATATCCACACTCGAAGAAACCCCTCACAGCAAGTGGCGGTTGGGACTGAAGGGAGCCCCGCACACTGGGATGCCCACTAGAAGAACCCGGTATATATGAGCCCTGAATTGATGGTGCTTGAGTCGAACTCTGAGATGGAAGGGCATTGAGAGAGTGAGTGACCCTGATGTGAACTATGAGAACCATGGCCTGATGACCCACCACAGTGACCTAAATGGGCTGGCAGAGCATGTCTGAATGAACGACCTCTGTTGTGCTGAAACTGGCCTATCGAAGAAGAACCCCTAAAACTACCAGATCCCCGAGACCTCTTGGCCTCTCTCTCCTCTCGCTCCTGGCGACGAACTGACTCAATCTCTTTAGCAATGTCAACCACCTTTTCGTAAGAAGAGCCAAATACTCTCTCTGGTCAAAACATCAATAGCTAATAGTTGAGGCCATCAACAAACTTCCTGATCCTCTCCCTATCTGTGGGAACTAGCCAGATAGCATGACGGGCCAACTCAGAGAACCTCATCTCATACTGCGATATGGTCATATCCCCTGACGCAACTGCTCGAGCTACCTGCACAGCTCCTCTCTGCGGGAATATGGTACATACTTCTCTAGGATGAGAATGAAGAACTGATGCCAAGCAAGGGGTGGTGCACCAACAGGCCTACGCCTCTCATAAGCCTCCCACCAAGTAAATGCAACACCAGAAAACTGAAAAGTAATAAATGAGACCCCACTAGTCTCCAGAATACTCGCGGTATGCAACATACTCTGACACTTATCCAAGAAACCCTAGGCATCCTCGCCCTCTGTACCACTAAAAGTCGGAGGTTGAAGTCTACCAAACCTCTCCAATCGATGCTGCTCATCGTTAGGCATAACTTGAACTACAAAATCCTGAGAAGATGCAACCAGCTAGGCTACTGGTGCCTCAGGTGTCTGGAGTCCTTGAATAACCTACTCGGGTGTACGGGCGGTAGGAGTCTAAGTGCCTCCCTCAACCTGAGAAGTAGCTGCAGTAGTAGAAACCACAACTTCCTTAGCAAGACTGGTGCACACAGTCAGAATTTGAGCCAAAGTCTCCTGAAAACCCGAAATAACAATAGGCATAGTTGGTGCCTGAGCTTATGCTGTTGGAGCATCCCCCGTTAGAGCCTAATCATGAATTGGGCAGTGGGTGGATCTGCAAGTGTTTCCCTAGCTGCTATGCGGGCCACACCCCAGCCCCTACCGCAGCCTCGACCGCGTCCTCGGCCTCTAGCGGCCCCAACTAGTGGTACTGGTGGTCCTCCATACTGACCGGTAGCACGTGTCCTCACCATCTGTGAGAGAATAGAATAACAGAAGTTTAGTTACCAGATTCAACAGATTCGCACGATAAGAATTCAAGAATGTGAAGTTTTTCCTAAAAGTTCTATAGCCTCCTGAGGATAAGTACAGACGTCTCCATACCGATCTGCGAGACTCTACTAAACCTGCTCATGACCCGTGAGACCTACGTAACCTAGGCTCTAATACCAACATGTCACGACCCAAAATCTAACCATGTTGTGATGGCGCCTATCGTGATACTAGGCTAGCCACTTATTTCCAAACACTCCATTTTCAAATAAGAACTTAAAGGAAAATCAGAATTTTAACAAAAATTAGATAAGATAAAATTATAAATCCAAATCTAGCGGAAAGAAACATAATCCCGACCTCGGGTGTCACTAAGTCATGAGCTAAAAACTACTACAACTGTTCGAAGTAACATGACCGACACAGTCTGAGAATATCCAAACAAATAAACTAAAGGAAGATAAGGAAGGAGAAGGCGGAATTGCAATCGCAAGGCAGCTACCTCGCAATCTCCACAGAAGGCCTCCAACCAGCAAGATCAGCAACTGCTACCATGCCCCGAGATACCTGGATTTGCACACAGGGGTGCAGGGGGTAACGTGAGTACACCAACTTAGTAAGTAACAAGTGCAAACTATGGACTAACGATAGTGACGAACCAAACCTCAACAGGTTGCAACAGTTAATTATATGTAAAATTAGACATGCTTACAGTTCATGTAATATCTCAGCAGTAATTAAACATAGTATGAACGATACAGAGTGTAAAGCTCAGGAAAACTCTAAGTACCAATGCATAGATAGCATGATCAATGTTACATATACTACTTCCACTCACAGTGCTCAACTACGCGGTACTGTATATGGCCCATTCGGCCCAGGGAAGATCCATCCCAGAATATATATATACATCACAGACTATAAGTCACCCAGTACCGAGGAAACATGCCAATCCAGCTTCATGGAGAAGATCCATCTCCATACCAATACTTCAGACAAGATCCATGTCCAGGGAAGATCCATCCCTCAATATCATCAACTGTGCTCATAGGCAGTGTAAAGACTCTAGTGGGGCTTTTCTGAGCCCAAGCGCTATATCAATGCCATCAAAGGCATGATCAATATCTTGTTACGGCGTGCAACCCGATCCTATACTATCAATCAATATCAAGCTCTCGGCCTCACTTAGTCAATACTCTCTAGTATCACACACATAGGCTAATATGTCATGATACATGCCCGAACAATGATGTGATATGTCAAATAGCAATAATCGAGACTAGGGACGATATAATATGCATGAATAGGCTAATGTTTACCGTGAAAATGATAATAATAATTAAATTTGATTTTGTCGTTCTAAAAATACCTGATCTATTTTTATGCTAGTTGTTAGGCAACAGATTATAAATAAAAGATTCGAAGGCAAGATTATAGCTTAAAAATGATGTAATAGTCAAACCAAACGGCTTGAGATCAGGGCCTCGAGCTGTCGTATATAAAGCCTCGAGGTCGAGTTGGGTAGCTAGCTTGGAGAAATCGAGGGAGGATTAATAATTATAAGAGCTAAGGTGGGTGACTCTTGATGATCAATGATAAGCAATAAATGATGAATAATAAATAGAACACAATGAATGTAAGCAATAAATGGAAGCAATGAGATCAAGAGAATATGTTAGAGAGTAGAGAGAATGTTCTTGTGTATTCAATATTGGGCATCAGATGTCTACAAAATGACAAGGATCCCCTTTATATATGAGGGGAAATCCTAACATAGTACAAATACATTTATTACAAAGACATGGGGTTGGTACAACCATTTCATGCCATGGTACGAGTTTGGACTAGACTAATAGACCTTACCAGCTCTAGTCACATGCCTTAGGAACCTCACACTGATCCACTAACGTCACTGATTTACCCTGCCTCGAGGCTGACCATTGCTTACACTACCTCGAAGTAGATTGTCGAGAACCCTCGAGGCCAGGGCCCGAGCTAAGCTTTGATCCTTCAGGGGAGGCAGTTCCTTCGAGGCACCTTGGTGACCATAAAATTGAACTGCCGATTTTTGCCATATACAGATAGTCCCCGCATTTCATAGAATAAAATTATAGGAAACGATTTTGAACTCCTACTCCTTAGGCACTATCATCATGATGCCAGCCTATCAGAGCATTAAATGCCATAACCCAAAAGCAGCACAAAGATTGCCGTCAACACGACTATCGAGAAGCCTACAAACTATTTTTTGGTTTGGTTTCTCCACTGCCCATATGGCTTCTATAAATACCCTAATTGCTTAATGACTTACACTTTGGTGATTCCTTCAATCTTTCAAATCCAAATCCATCTTCCTCTACGCCTTTCTTTCTTTTGCTCTTGGTTTCCTGCCTTCTTTCTTGAGAAAAGAAACCTTTTGGTCGCCATGGCCAGAACCTCCAAGACAGTGCCTCGGAAAGATGAGGTTGCCTATTTTTCTAGAACATCCAAGAATAAATCCAAGGGTAAGCCCAAAGTGGCTCCTACCTCCGAACAATGTACACCCACCGAGTTTAATAGTATGAAGGATTTTTCCATCGAGAGATCTTCATCTATGTTGGGCCGGTGCGAACATGTGTCCTGGTTCATCAGCATTGTGAAAGATATAGACAAAGTCCGGGCGGACTTCCGATTGGGGAAAAAGTATTGGTTGATATCCCTAGCTCTAACGAGAGCATAACAGACCATAAGGCCATTTTTCTTTATGTGTGCACATACCCGTTCATCTTGGGCCCTGTCGACTCCTCGAACCCTTCTTCTCCGGCTATAGACCCAGTCATTCTAGACTTTTGTCGTAAATACTGGGTGACACTTGGCCAAATTTACCCCTCTTTCTGGAGGATAGTTTACATGCTTTGCTACTTCTCTAGCGAAGCCAAGAGTGCAAATTTTACCCTTGATCATCTGATCAGGCTGTACATCCCCGCCTTTTTTGAGGCTTGATCAAGCTTCACCCTTGGTCTTTGAAACCCTTTTTCTCGAGTATCGATGAACACAAGGATTAGGGATGGATGAGCTGGTTTCTCCAGGTAAGGACCTTGGATATTATTCCGGCTGAGTGGATGCCGTTCCCGGAGGAGTGGAACATGAAGTGTAAGTGCCTCTTCTTTGAGTATGCTTTACTGTCTTCTTACTTTCTTCTCAAAAAGCTAACTTTCCCTTTGCTCATGCAGCTGCCCTTTGATATCCCAAATCTGTTTCGAACCAGTTGGGGTGGATTAAGGGATTAAATTCCTCGTTCCCCTATCCTGAGCATTCTTAGCCTGAGTTGGCTAAAACGCGGTGGGTGGCCAAGAATCATGGTAAACTCCTTCTTGCCGCCTCTATCATGTTTTATACTTCTTCCCCATATCCTCCACGCTGATAAACTTTGATTAATATGTTTGCGCAGGACTTCGTAATGGATTGCAGATGAGATCGCCTCCTGCCAGCGAGGGAAGGTCCTCTAAGCCCGATGAGGGTAAGAAGAGGAAAAAGGCACCGATTGTCGATTCCCCCGTATCAAAGAAACCCAAGTCTTGCAGGCCTCGAGCTGAGGCTGAGGTCTCGTCTTCAACTTTCGGGGTGGGTTTCGATGATGAGGATGAGGATGACGACGATAACCCTTTGGTACAAAGGAAGAGGTCGGGCACGGATGCCCCCCATGTGCCTGTGACGAGGGCTGTTGTGTCAGGAATGGTTGATTCGGCTAGAGCCCATGCTTCGGAGGACCTCAAGGAGGGCGCGAATACGGTCCCTGAGCCCCTGGCCGGATGTGGTGCATCCCCTGCCGAGGATACTGATGCTGCTTGTTCCAAAGGTCTGGGCATGGAGCTTTTGGGGGACAAAATTTTCCCCTTGGCGATATCGACGCCCTGTGTGGCCTTAATTTGGGTCCTCGGTTCTCACTCGGGGAATTTAGGGATGCTCAGGACCCAAAGGCTACCAACATGGATGGTCCTCTTGAATGGGGAGATGAGATTGACAACTTCCTTGATGGCGTTGATGATGATAGTGAGGACATTGATCTCGACGCTCCCAACGCTATCGAGGAAGCGGAGAAGTTCCAGCAGAAGGTGATAGCTTTTTATGTACACTTTTGTAGTCTCAAGTACCTTTCCTCATTTTTTTGACTCTTCTATTTGGTTGTAGGCTAATAAGATGTATGATCATGCCTTCTCTAGGCTCCAAGACGAGCTTTCATGCCGTGGAAAGGAGCTCGAGAAGCTCACCTCGGGACTGCAGGAGTCGAAGGCCTCCTCTGCTCGTAAAGAGGAGGAGTTAAGCGAGCTTTGGTCGAATTTGGAGGGAGAGCTCCGAGAAAAGGCTGGCCTTGCTGAGCAGGTAACTTGTTATTCATAAATTTGTTCGCCATTCTCATAATTCGATATTTAGTGACTTATCTTTTCCTTTGCAGATCGGGTAGAAGGATGTTCTCGCGGGGCGACTTCGGGAAGAAGTTGCTGCTATGAACATGGCGATCCTCGAGCTTAGAAGGCGAAATAAGGTTGTGACCTCAGAGTTGGAATCGACCTAGGGTCTTCTCCAAAATACTAGAGAAGAGGGTGTTGCGCTATCTGCGGCCAAGTCCGAGGTCGAAGAGAATGCTGCTACATATTTGAGGGATGCCGGCACTGCAAATCAACTAGCCAAAGAAATATCAGAGAAGGCTGAGCAAAATCTGACTCGGACTGTCGCTTACGCTCGTGCAAAGGGAAGGAGGCAAGCCTTAGAGGAAGCCAATGCTAAAGGTGCCGATCTCTCAGCTGAGATCGAGGAGC
Organism: Nicotiana tabacum; assembly: GCF_000715075.1. Lineage (NCBI taxonomy): Eukaryota > Viridiplantae > Streptophyta > Magnoliopsida > Solanales > Solanaceae > Nicotiana > Nicotiana tabacum. The sequence goes on along the minus strand of NC_134087.1, from coordinate 108,427,035 downwards.
CCCAAGATTCGGAGGAAGAATTGGCACTCTTAGTCACTTTAGATGAAGATCCCGGAGATGGTTCAGAGGGTAGTGGCGATGAAAAGTAGGCCTGTGTCGCCTTTCATTCTCTTTTTTATTTTTGTGTATGTATTCTCGGGGAAACATGTCTTGTAAAGGTGCCTCTTACAAACATATTTTTGGTAATGTAAAAAAAAGATCTTTTGTTTCCAACCTTGCATTCTTTATTTTTCAGCGATCATGCAGAATTCAATCTTCAAATTTTGATGTCGACTCTTAGGAGTCCATATTTGGGGGCAGTCGGGACCCTCGAGATCGGGAACCATCTCGAGATTAGGTCGATAACTCCTTTGGGGCTGATGCTTATAATAGCAGAAATCCTCGAGGTCTTAATATTTCCCAAGCACCGAGTGACAACATTATTCATGTGACACCGTAGTGGGTCCCCCAGGGTGGTCCTACCAGTACATTTCCCAAAAAGTGGTGCTGTCATGGCAAGACCTAATTGGTCTTCTGGATAGGTGAACAGTCGCCGCTCGCCTCTATATATGCATTTGCTCATTTCTTAACTGGGGATTCTGCTACTCTGGGTAACTATCCCTCTCATAGAATTTTTGTTCTTTGTGCTAGTTCTCTCATCATTTCAACTCAAAGACTATCCTCCTCTTCCTATTTAACCGTAGCCATGGCTGCCACATGGAAATCCATTCATCAAGGAGAGGAGAGTTCTGCCTCTATTCTGCGTTCGGTCGGTGGTACACTGTCGGTTTCCAATGAGCTGACCTCGAGGTGCTTTGTCTCGAGGAGAGACTTTACGTTGGAGAGACCTCCCAACGTTCAGGGGCATCGGGAGAATGCATCGAGGTTCATCTCCTCAATAGGGGAGGAACATCTCGAGATGATTAGGAAATATTGTGGATGGGGAGAAGAAGTGGTACTGTAGGTACCTTCCTCGGAGGAGAGCATCATGACCCATGTCGTGCTTGACATCTGTAAGAGGTATCAGGTTACCCTGGCGCAGGCTCACCCATATCTTTGGAAGATATTGCTGATGATAAGGTACTTTGCGGAATGAGGTTCCTGACCTAGCTGAATGATCTCGTAAGCTGGCAGCTTGCTCCACCTATGATAAGCGCAAATGGCGAGACTTGTCCAAAGGGAGATGGGAGGCAAAGCATCATGGTAGGTGTTTAGTGTCTTATTTCCTTAGAAAGGTACTTTCTTTTTAGCACACTAACTCTGCCGCCACAGGTGTTGGAGGTTTTTCTGAGACAAGGCCGTGTCCCTTAGGGGAGGAGGAGAGATTGCCAACCTCAGGGTCGAGGATCAATAATAAACGGAAAGAGTCTTCGAGGTGTGAGGATGCTCGCGATGGAGCGAGTCCTTCTCTGAGGTTCAAAAGGGACGAGTCGGCCGATCTTCCGGCTTTGGAGGTCTCTGTTTTCGAAAAAACATTTCCTGTTCCCATCGAAGGTACTTCGAGGTACAAGGGTCATCCGGAGCCTCCCTCTTCTTCTACCGAAGGCACTTTGGGGGAAGCTAAGCCATCGGATGTATGCTCGACCTTTGGTGAGGCTCAGCAGCTTAGCTCCATGGTATGTTTTAGTAGATGGTATAGGCTTCTTTCAGTTTCGTGTCTTTCTAATTGAGCTTTTTTTGCATGCCTTTAACAAGATTAAGTCCGATCTACTTTGCTGTGAGGCCAGGATGCGGAAAGCTTTGGATGGGGAGAAGTCCCTTAGGCTTCTTTGCACGAAAAAGGAAGATGAGCTGGTATACTTGTGGTATGAGGCGAATCGAAGTCGGAATTACGAAAGCCATCTCAAAAGATAGGTAACCTACACTTCGTATCGATGTATGCTTCCCCTTCCACTTTCGGAGATTAATATTCCGATATTTCAATTGAAGAACAAAACGAATGAGCTGGAACAACTTTGGGGCGATGTTTGCCGGGTCAAACGTGAGTGTAACAAGTTGAAAGCTCAGGCAGATGTCCAAGTTGCGACCAAGGAGGATGCTTTGGATAAGGCTTCCGCCCTCGAGGTGCAACTCCGGAATGCTCGTTCAAACAATTCTGTCCGAGCGAATATGATTACAAGGCTCGAGTATGAGCTTTTAAAGATGAAGGCCAAAGTTGTGGATGCTCGGGCCGAAGCCGTAATGAGCCGCCCTAAGGCTGACAAGAAAGTGGCGGTCTATTTGAAGGGCGCTGCCGATGCTCGAGCTGAGCTGGGAAGGGCTCTTGACCGTGAGAGCAGAAGCAAGGAATATGCTCAGTATAAATCTCGAAGGGAAACCCTCGAGGATATCCATGCTGTCCAAAATACTAGAACCTTCTAATATTTACCCTATGTAAAAATTCAATTTTACCCTTTTAATTTGCTAGATATTTCAATTCTAAACAAATCTGATCCTATTGTGAATCAAGAAGTCTTTTAGGACCTTCTAGAAACAAAGTAAGTGATTAGGGTTTCTTAAAACATGTTTCAATTTGCAGCCCTAGGGTATTTATTTCTGGAATTAAACTAAGGTCTAAGGTACTAAGGATCTAATGACAAATTCATCTATTTAAACTTGCATAAATACTAAGTTTAAGCCTAGAGCAAAACAATAACTAAACAAACACATGCCAAATGCAAAGAAACCTACAATTAACTTAATTAAATGCAATCAGACAGAGTAATTAACTTAGAGCTAAAGTTTTCTAATAACTAGTCAGAGATTTGTCAAAATAGATTGAATTCCTTTAAACCATTCTGATCAATGCACATCCAACAAATGGATACAAAGAGGAAACTAAACACAAAAAAGAAAACAAAACTGTCAAATTTTAACAAAACCCTAAAAATTAACTTAATTATCCTAACTTTTAGGTAATTGAAATTAAACTCCTAAAAAACTATGAAATTCATCATGCTCTTAACTAATATGAAATATAGGAAAATATTAAACACAGTAACAGACATAATGATTTGTGATGTAACTAAAACAAAGGCTAATCGAACATGAAGGCAAGAGGCGGAGATGATACCATAAATGAAGAATAAGAGAAGAAGAAGAAACGACCTGAGGTTCGTGTTGGAGCAACCAGCCATGAACTCGACCCGTTTTCAAGGGGGAGATATGAACTTGTTCAACCATTAATCAACTATTCTTGTTCAGAACAATCGACTAATGGATGTTTTGGGTTCATATGACCCATCCTCAAACAAAAATCGAAAAGGGTAATTTAGGGTTTCTGGGGTCTCAAATTCAAGATTCGAGGAGATTGGGACTGATTAACAGGGAATTGATTGTAGTTTAGGGTTCAAAGGGGTGTGAGGACTGTGGGGTGTGATTTTAGGGCCATTTGGGTGATTTAGGGTTCTTGGATTCCGAACTTAGATCTAAAATTTGAAGCGTTTGGTAAGGATTTGAAGGCGATGGCTTGGAGATTTGGAAAGGGTAGGGAAAGGGGATTATTGGGTGTAATTTTGGTGGTGTTTGGAGTGTTTTCACTGTCGTGGAGCGATTTCCGATGGCGGAGCCGATGAGGGAATGAGGGGCGGCTAGGGTTTCAAAAGAGATTGAGACGAAGGGGAAATGAGGGGAGTTCAAAGGGGGGGGGGAGGGGGTGTTTGGAGTTCGGACACTTATAAATGAATTGAAAGCCCAATTCCTAGCCATTAGATCATGGGAGATCAATGGCTAGGATTGAAAAACCAGCGAACGAAGTCATTTCATTTCATCAGGGGTGGACCAGGTAGGCTGGTGATTTGGGCTTGGACCTGGATAAATTTGGGAACGGATTTGGCATTAAAATTGCCCAATTTCAAAACAAATCCATTCTTTTCAATTAACCTTTTGTTTCCTTTTTCTTTTGTTTTTTTTTCTTTTTCTTTAATTAAAAATCCTAAATTAATCTAAATTATAAAATTAAACTAATTATCTAATTATAAATTTAATAGCAATTACTAAACTACACTAAAAGAGAGAAATCACTAATCTAAGAATTAAAAAAAATGTAAAAATGAGGCATTTTGTGATTTTCATTTTCAATAAAACAAATAATTAACTAATTAATTCTAAAAATGTAATAAACAAAATCTAAATGCAATGCATGATATTTTTGACAATTTTTTATGATTTGATTTTTTTTTTTACAAAAATTAATCGTGCACAAAAATGCACATAATTAATAAAATCCTACAAAAATCCTATAAAATGGCAAATAATTGAAAAAATTTATTTTCTTTGATTTTATAGGAGTATTTCGTATAGGGCAAAAATCACATGCTCACAACTGCCCCTCTTTTCTCGAAAATACGAAGGGTATTCGGGCAAAGATAATATGAGCAATTATGAGCGATATTTGCTCGTTTGAAACTCCATGAGAAGCATCTTTTGAAAAAGTCTCACCGAACCTTGCTTCGGAGGTTGCCTACATATCCTTGGCTATAAAAGAATTAGGTCAGTGTAGTTCTTGAAGTTTTGTTAGTTGGGACTACCGGAAAATTGTGATTTCACTACTGTTTCTACTTGCTGAGCTCCTTATTACACCGAAATAAAAGATGAAAAGCTAAACTAGCTAATCCTATCAACTATGAGTTACAAGATTCCTATCTATAAACCCTTTAAAGCTTAATCTTGAGTCTTGGCTAGTTCTTCCTGCAGACTCTGACCTAAATCTTGATGCTCGTTAGCTGCAACCGCTGGTTCATTTCTTCTTCAGCTTTTTGGATCAAGGCGGGACATGCAAAGCTTGTGACTTCAACCGTGTTTTGAGCAGCCCACATCTTTTCTCCGCTTCTTCACTTAGAGTTCAACTTCTTTTCTTATTTTTTATTTTCTTTTATTTGGATTGTGACTTCTTCTTTTGGTGTCTCGAAACTTGAGCGTCAAGGTAAAAACCTGATCAGGCACCAAAACAAACAAACAAATGAAATTTTCTGCCCCAGTTTTCACTAGGAAAATTTTGTGAGTTATTGTAAAAATCTAAACTAATTTATTGAAAGTAATAAAATCATGATTGTGTATCCTTGGGAAAAAAGAGATTAGAGAGTGGAGTCTTATATCTAAAACGAAATCAAATGGGGATTGAAGGCCCTAAGTTTGGAAAATTACCAGGTTATGCTGGAAAAAATGACCGGGTTATTCCAGAAAGGTCCATAGGTTATGCCGTTAAAGTCATCGGGTTATGTCGGAAAAGGTCCTCGGATTATGCCTGGGGAGGGGGGGGGGTCCACGGGTTATACCGATAAAGTCATCAGGTTATGCCGGAAAAAGGTCCTCAGGTTACGCCGGGGAGGTCCACGGGTTATGCCGAGAAAGTCATCGGGTTATGCCAGAAAAAGGTCCTCGGGTTATGCCGGGGAGGTACATGGGTTATGATGGGAAATTCATCAGGTTATGTTGGAAAAAGGTCCTCAGGTTATGCCGGAAAAGTCATCGGGTTATGCCGGGGAGGTCCACTGGTTATGCTAGGAAACTCATCGAGTTATGCCAGAAAAAGGTCCTTGGGTTATGTCGGAGGTTAACTAGGGAGTGGGACCCTATACTCGAAAAGATTACTAGGTTATGCTGGCAGCGATTAGGGAATGGGACCCTATGTTGGAAAAACGTAGCTAGAGATTGGGGACCCTAGGCTACCATGATTCTTTTTGAATTTTTTCTTCTTCTTCTTCTTCTTCTTCTTTTTTTTTAGGAGAATGAATGAAGAGTTTGAAAAGGGACTTCCTTTTTCAGGTCAACTTTAGCTACAAAACCGTTTTGGTTTTTGCCTAACTTACTTTGATTGCACCTGCTTCTTGCAAGATTGTTTTAGACTGCACCTATTTTCCTGTTTTTAAATCAAAGAACAATTTGTTAGTTCGAAACGATGGTCAGTTTTGTGGCCTTGATTGCTTTGATCACTTGATCTCGGCCCAACTCTTTCGATGGAAATATCCATTGCTCGCTGGCTTTTTGGAGATTGGTTTCCTTTCTAAACCCAGGAACGTGGTCTTCCCCAAACTCTGCCTAATGATTAACCCGTGTGGGTCTTGGCCTTTTCCATCTTATTTTGCCTTTATGGTTACTTGACTTTATTTTCAAACGTTTGGACTCCAGAGCATCGGCCAACATGGCCAGTCGGGATCGGGTTGATGCACTTGCTGAGGCTGGGTGCTTGTTTTTCCTTGACTTTTAACCTTTGTCAAACAAAACCCTGTAAAACCAATCTTGCCATATTTTCTCTATACTAGTTTTTGGAGGAAAATTAGACCGAAAGGGATTCAAAGAAAAGTAAACAACGAACATGATAATGAATTTAACGAGAAGTGTCCCTTTTGGGGAAGGAAAGAAGGACTTATCTGGAGTGCATGCAAACTTCAATAGACATGACATGCTTCTTGGACTGGATACCCGATCCGTGCAACCATCCCAATCTTATAAAGACCATTCATATTCCATATCTCAAAACCGAGAAACCTTGCCAGGACTCTTATTAGTGCCGATGGTTGTAAGTGATTCCCTTTTTCGATCAGTGGCGCCCTTTGCAGGTTTTCACCAACTCACCTCTCTCATTTCTCTTCTCACCATCGCCTTATAGTGCTTTTTATGAGTTTTCACTAACAAGACTATCTCATTTTCAATTTCTCTGCTCACCATCGCCTTACGGTGCCCGTTTGGGTTTTTACCAATAAGACTCTCTCATTTTATTTCTCTCATTTGATTGTATTAGATCCAAGTAACCAACATCTTCCTATTTTGAACATCTTCACTGATTGATCAGAAGGACTTGAATAGGATTTAGGGTAAGAAGAGTTTGGATTGAATTACAACTTTGGAACCCTTCTGGCGAACCGTCTCCAAACCATTATAACTTCTTCCCCAGTTTCAATTTTGGAGGGGAATGTGGATTTTTGTTTTGGTGTGACTGAACCCCAGAGAGAGGCTGCCTACGTATCCTTTCAGAATAAAGTCGAACGTAGTTCAGAGAAACTTTTTTTTACAAGCTTTTTGGGGTTCCAAAGGGGGTAATAAAAGAAAGGTAACCAACTCAAAGGGTTAGGAAAGGGTTGAAGTGTTTAGGGTAGTGGGAATGAAAGCCTTCGTCATCCCAATCGGTTAATATAGATACTGTAGAAAGGTTAAACGTAATAGCTTTTGACCGCGTCTACATTGATAGCTGTTTCCAGGTCATTTCCTTCACTGTCTCCCAAGTACAACGCCCCTTTCGGCAAAAAATTTCTAATAATGTATGGACCTTTCCAGTTTGGAGCGAACTTTCATTTTGCTTCCTTGTGATGCGGGATAATACGTCTCAAAATGAGTTACACCAATTTAAAGTTTCTAGGCCACACTTTATTGTTGTAGGCACGGGCCATTCTTTGTTGATACAACTGCCCGTGGCAAACTGCGGCCATCCGCTTTTCATCAATCAAGGTCAACTGTTCTAAATGGGTTTTTACCCACTCATTATCCTCAATCTCAGCTTCAACGATGATTCGAAGAGATGGAATTTTAACTTATGCGGGTATTACGACTTCAGTGCCATAAACCAATAGATATGGTGTTTCTCCAACCGAAGTGCGCACGGTTGTGCGATATCCCAACAATAAAAACGACAACTTTTCATGCCATTGTCTAGAACTTTGAATTATTTTCCTAAGGATCTTCTTGATTTTCTTGTTTACTGCTTCAACAACACCATTGGCTTTGGGTCGATAAAGGGTAGAATTTAGATGCATGATCTTAAATTATTCGCATATCTCCCTCATCAAATGACTATTCAAATTTGCAGCATTGTCCGTAATGATAGTTTTAGGAATACCAAAATGACAAATAATGTTGGAATGCACAAAATCCACCACTGCTTTCTTAGTGACGGCTTTGAGAGTGACTGCTTCGACCCACTTTGTGAAGTAGTCAATGGCAACAAATATGAATCTGTGCCCATTTTAAGCTTTCAGCTCGATTGGCCTAATGACATCCATACCCCAAACAACGAACGATAATGGTGCTGACATAGGGTGTAATTCTAAAGGCGGTGCATGAATAGGTCTACCTAACACTGATGACACTTTCGGACAAGATTGAAGCAATCCTTTTCCATAGTCATCCAGTAATAACCTGCCCAAAGGATTTTCTTTGCAAGGACCTATCCGTTCATGTGGGGTCCACACACTCATATATGCACTTCATTCATGATTCTTCCATCCTTTTGGGTATCCACACATCTTATAAGGTTCAGATCTGGAGTCTTTTTGTACAAGACCTCTCCGCTCAAGAAGAAGCCCTTCTAATGGTTCTTTTTTGGTCTCCACTAGCTTGCTCGGGATATTCCTATGTTTTCAAGAATCTTTTCATATCATGATACCATGGCTGAACATCTGGTTCCACCTAAACTGTATTGCAATAACCATGTCTTTCTCGAATTTGGATTTCCAATGGGTCAATGTGGACATTTCCAAGATATGGCAGTATCGAGGCCAAAGTAGCTAGTGCATCGGCTAACTTATTGTGAAACCGAGGAATGTACCTGAACTCGACGGATTTTAACCGTCTGCTAAGATCTTCCATATGTTGCCTATATGGAAGAAGCTTGACATCTCGAGTTTCCCATTCACCTTGAGCTTGTCGGATAATCAAGTTAGAATCTCCCATGATTAACAATTCTTTCATTTCCTGATCGATTTCCATGTTCATGCCCATAATGCAGGCTTCGTACTCGGCAGTGTTGTTCGTGCAAAAAAATCAAAGTCGAGCTGTGTCCGGATAGTGCTGACCAGTGGGCAAAATGAAAATTGCCCCAATACTGACACCTTTTGCATTCACATCTCCATCGAAGAACATTCTCCAAGCATTAGTGTCCTCTGGAATTACCTCAACTAACTTTACTTCCTCGTCTGGAAAGTAAGTACTCAAAGGCTGATATTCATCATCAATAGGATTCTTAGCTAAATGATCCGCCAAAGCTTGAGCTTTCATTGCTGTGCGGGTGACATAGACTATGTCAAACTCGGTGAGCAGGATTTGCCATTTTGCTAACCTTCCCGTGGGCATCGGCTTTTGGAATATGTACTTCAAAGGATCCAATTTGTTTATGAGGTAAGTGGTGTAGGCCAACAAGTAATTCCTAAGTTTATGAGCGACCCAAGTTAGGGCACAACAAATTCTTTCCAACAAACTGTATTTGGCTTCATAACTAGTGAACTTCTTGCTTAAATAGTATATGGCTTATTCTTTATTCCCGGTCACATCGTGCTGCCCGAGAACACATCCAAAAGCACTATCAAGTACAAAAACAAAGTCCTTTCCGACTCAGGTGGAACCAACACTAGCGGATTCGATAAATATTCTTTGATTTTGTCGAAAGCTTCCTGACACTCATCTGTCCATCTAATCACCGCATCTTTCTTTAACAACATAAAGATGGGCTCACATGTGGAAGTCAATTAAGCAATGAATCTGCTGATGTAATTCAAGCTACCCAACAGACTCATAACCTATTTCTTGGTTCTCGGAGGAGGCAAATCCCGAATAGAATTTATCTTTGTTGGATCTAGCTCAATTCCCCTCTGACTGACTACAAACCCCAAAATTTTCCCAGATGGTACTCCAAATGCGCACTCGGCTGGATTTAACTTCAAGTCATACTTACACAGACGCTCAAAGAACTTTCTCAGATCCCACACATGGTCATCTTGCGTTCTTGATTTAATGATCACATCATCCACATACACCTCAATTTCTTGGTGCATCATGTCATGGAAAATGACAGCCATTGCTCCCATGTAAGTTGCCCTGGTGTTTTTCAAACCGAACGACATGACTCTGTAAGAATAAGTACCCCAAGATGTGGTGAAGGCCATCTTTTCTGCATCCTCTTCATCCATCAGGACTTGATGATACCCAATATAATAATCTACGAAAGACTGTATCTCATGTTTGGCACAGTTATCAGTAAGGATGTGGATGTTTGGTAATGGAAAGTTGTCCTTGGGTCTTGCTTTGTTCAAATCCTGATAGTCAATACAAACTCGGGTTTATGCATCTTTCTTTGGCATTGGGACCACATTAGCCAACCATATGGTGTATCAGACCACTCGGATCACACCCGCTTTCAACTTCTTGGTGACTTCTTCTTTAATCTTGTCACTGATATTCATTTTAAACTTTCTCTGCTTTTATTGAACAGGGGGGTAACCAGGGTAAGTTGGCAATTTATGTACCACTAAATCAACACTCAGTCCTAGCATATCATCATAGGACCAGGCAAACATGTCTTTGAATTCAAACAAAAGTTGTATCAATGCATCCCTAGTCCTTTCATCCATGTGAATGCTTATCATGGTTTCTTGGACCTCTTCTGAACTACCCAAATTAACTTGCTCAGTTTCATTTAAGTTTGGCTTAGTCTTATTCTCAAATTGTTCCAATTCTCGATTTATTTCCCTAAAAGCCTCATCTTTATCGTATTCTGGTTCTTGATTCATTATTTCACAGTTAGACAGCGTGTTAGGATATGGGCATGAAGTCCGCAAGTATGTCATGCTATTTAAGTCCGCATTATTAGAACTGAAAGAAGAAATAAGAAAAATAACAAAATCAGAAAGAGTAAAGAAAGAGATTCATAGACGATGAAATATTGATTTCATTTCATTGAATTTGAAGATAGAAGGGTTTACATTGGAATTTTAAAGACAATAAACTAAAGACATTCGAGTTACACCATGAAATAACTCGGAATGTAGAAAAGATGGCAAGACTGAACTATCGGGATTCCCGCCTGACTGGGAATGGAGTAGCCTTCCAATTTTGAAGCTTGGCATTGGGCCCCATATACTGCACCTCAGCAGTGCTCGAGCCTTCACCCAGCTGGACCATGTGAGCCTCATATAATATTTGCCTCATTGTCCTACAGATGTCCTCAATTTCCTCGGCTGTGAAGGCCCCATCTTCTTCCTCTATGTACCTTGGTTTAACAAAAGTTTTGGCGAGATGCAGGACCGACTGAGGTAGAACCCACCCGTCTTTTTTACGTTCTTTAGCCCATTTCACGTTGGCTTCTATAGCTTGGAAACCAACACCAAAGAAGTTCTCACTGGAAGTCAAGGTGATTGGCTTCATAATGCCTTGCAATAATGCCCCGAGCCCTTTCCCGGGCTTGTAGCCATGCCTGATCATCTCACTGGCAACCATGATGAATGATGTTTTAGACAAGAAGGGTTGAGGACACGGGGTTGCTTCCTCACATTGGTATGCGACCACAATCTCAAAAGCTTGGTAGACTATGTGCTCGCTACCTTCTTTAGTCTCCAGACATAGGACTGACAGGTCCCTGTAAATTGATTGCTCATCTTCTCCATGAACCACAATTTCCCGATCTTCGTGTTCAAACTTAAAAAATTGGTGTAGAGTAGAAGGTACGACCCCTGCAGCATGGATCCAAGGCCTTCCTAGGAGAAAATTGTAGGAGGTGTCCATGTCCGAAACCTGAAATGCGACTTCAAAATCCACATGACCGATAGTTAAGATCAAATCAATCTCCCCTATTGTGTCTCTCTTGACTCTATCAAAAGCACGTACACAAACATTGTTAGGCCTGATTCTCTCAGTCCCAATTTCCATTCTTTGCAGAGTTGAGAGAGGACATATGTCAACCCCAGATTCGCCATCCAACATGACTCTTTTCACATAGTACCCTTCACATTTAACTATCAAATGAAGAGCTTTGTTATGGGCAGCCCCTTCCGGTGGCAAGTCATTTCTTCTAAATGAAATCTGGTTGACTTCAAAGAATCATTCCGCCATCCTTTCCAGTTGCTCAATAGTGGTCTCGACCGGAACATATGCCTCATTAAGGGTTTTTATCAACACTTTCTGATATTCACTCGAGCTTATGAGTAGAGATAAAAGTGAGAGCTGGGAAGGAGACTTTAGGAGTTGGTCAATTACATCGTAGTCCATAGTTTTCATCTTTCGAAAGAATTCCTCTGCCTCTTCGGCATTGACTGGCTTTTTAAGCGGAAAACGCTTCTATTTGTCATTGTTCATTTCTTCCACATTGAGGTACTTCCCAGACGGGTTTGTTTCATTCACTTCACCCATGATTTCTTTTCCATTGTACGTCACTACTGCTTTGTTGTAGTTCCAAGGTATGGCAGTAGGATCCTTCACAGGCTTTTGTGGTACGCGGCTGATAACCATGGGCTCAGTCAACCTGGGTGAAATTACCGGCCCCCGCACCACATAAATCCCATTTAGTACGTTACCGTCAGCGTGACCTTGTTTTTCTCAAACCTTTTGGGGGGTCTTAACACAAACGTTTCTTTCCTGGGTGCTCTAGGAACATATAGAACGACATCTTTAGAAGGTACTGCCTTGGTCTTGGTTTCCACAACCTTTTCTACACTTTGAGGAATGAGATTGCTTTTCTTCTCATCCTTAGCTTGCTTTGCTACCATTTTGGTCTTCTTTTCAACATTAGCAATAGCAATGATAACTTTCAAAGCCGGGTCAAACTCTTTGTCTTCACAGATCATCCCAATAACCATCCCATTGTTGTGAGCTGGTAATGGGTTATTGGTTACATTGGGGATCTCTTCATCTCTTATTACTTCCCGTTTTTGTTCTATCAGGTTTTAAACCGCCCTTTTTAGGGTCCAACAATCCTCAGTGTCGTGCCCTTCTGCTCCTAAATGATAAGCACGACAGGTACTGGGTCAGTAGGAGGGCGACTCTGGATTTTGTCTGTTTGGAGGTAGGGGCTGCAACAGACCCATTTGGACCGACTTTGGGAAGAGGCTGGAATACGACTCACCAATGGGTGTGAAGTTGTTCTTTTTGGGTGGCTCACGGGCAGGGTCATTATATGGAAAATTATTTTGTGGGGGACAGGGATTATATCGAGCTTGGTGAGGAGGGTTATTTCCGAGAGGTGGAGCTCGGTTCTGGTTATACTGTTGTTGTGGCCAAGCGTATGGCTTGGTATTCATCACTGCATATGGCTGAGGAGTCATGGCGTATGCCACATCTTGGTAAGGGTAATAATGTTGCGGGGTGTTTGAGGAGGAACTGAAGTAACCTCGGGGTTGACGGGGGTTTCTCAAACCTGAGGCCATCATTGTCACTTCTTTTTTCTTTTTCTGGTTTGCCGCGCCCCCTGACCTACTCTGGATTGCTTGAGAAGTAGCTCTTATAGCCGAATGGATCAGGATGCGACCCATTTTCAAACCATTCTCTACCATTTCTCCAATCTTTTTGGCTTCCACAAATGGTTTGCCCATAACGGACATCATGTTTTGGAAGTAATCAACCTCTTGGGCTTGCAGGAAGACACTGACCATCTCGATTTCATCCATCGGGGGTTTCACCCTGGCAACTTGCTCACGTCACTCGACGACGTACTCTCGGAAGCTCTCCGAAGACCTTTTCTTGAGATTAGACAAGAGTTTCTATCTGGAGCTATGTCCACGTTGTACTGGAACTGTCTAACAAAGTCTCGAGCCAAGTCATCCCATATGTGCCAGCGGGAGATGTCTTGGTCCATATAGCATTCGGACACAATTCCAACTAGACTCTCTCCAAAGTAAGCCATTAGGAGCTCTTCTTTCCAGCCCGCTCCCCTCAACTGATTGCAATACCTCTTCAGGTGAGCTATGGCATACCCATGTCCGTCATACTTTTCAAACTTGGGAGTCTTAAAACCGATAGGAAAATGAACATGCGAGAACATACATAAATCAGCGTAGGATACACTTTTCTGGCCACGCAAGCCTTGTATATTCTTGAGGCTTTGTTCCATGCTTTTCATTTTTCGAGTGATTTCCTCTTGCTCATGATTCTTTGTTGTTCTCTCTGGTCCCACGGTAAACTCATACCGAGGTTGTTCAGGGTAAGAATTGGTGGTGAAATGAGCCATGTCTGATTGGAAAGGTGGTATTTGGAAAGTAAAGGATGACAACTCAAAACTTGGAATGGGCAATGTTAACCGTATCGTAGCCGAAGTTTGTGGTGTGGTGAATATGTTAGAAGACACTCCCGAAACTAGAGTCTGGGGACGAACCTTAAAAGGCGTTCTGGTGAAATGGGCTGACATAGTGGGGTATCCGAATGGGGTGGACGGGTAATTTATAGGGATGTTGGAGGTCCCACTTGTTCTGGGAATCAGTTCAGGAAAACCAGGTATTGCACTAGGCGGCTCTCTATGATTAGATAAAGCTTCCCACATTTCCAACATGCGGCGGCGCAGTGACCTGTTCTCTTCAGCGGCTGCTGACTCTAACATCGGGATCACCAACAACGAGCTATCATATGAGGGGGTAATTGTTGGTAGCTGAATTTTTGACGTCATTTCGACACTTCCTTTGGACCTTGTAAAGTACGGGTGCGAAGCCAGGCTACCACAAAACCAACCACCTTAAAGAACATAACCTGATCTCATCAGCATACACAACAAACCTGTTAGTTTGAGACAATTAACACATAGGGAATCACACATTGGGGAATGCAATGCACCTAGACAGTTAAATGTGTTTCTACATGTTTTGCAGCGGTTGCGTGTCTCATTCCGACTTTTGTTTATCTCCCAGATCTTTGCATCATTCTTTTCTTTTTCTCTTTCTTGTTATTTGCTATCTTTTCTTTGCACTCTCTCTTTTATTGTTTTCTATCTTATTCTTGTTTTCTCTCTTATTCTGGTTTTTTTTTTCTGGTTTTCTCTTTTCGTCATTTTCTCTCTTATTTGAGTTATCTAAAACCATGACCGGATCCTATGAGGATTGCCTACATATCACGATGCTGCATAAATCAGATCATCACTTAGTTCAAGGAATAAATTCGAAATTAAAAGAAAGAAACATTTTTTGTTTTTTTTCAAATTTTTTTCATTAAAATAAAAATTTCTAATTTTTCTGTTGCAATGACTCCACCATACCTTTCTAAGACTTGAAAAACTAAAAACAGACTCGAAATAGACTCTAGAAATGGAAACTGAAATACAGACTCGAAAAGAAAATCAAGAATACATGAGTGCTTCCAAAGCTACTCCAGGGGCCCGCGGGACATCAGTCGATCAAGCCACGGGCATACATGAAAGATCTCCTTGGATGCGGTCCAGGTCATTCATTATTTGGCAAACAAAGGTCATCACTGCGGCGAAGAAGGTAGATCTAGTCATGTCTTCACATTCATGGCATTTCATGACGATATTGTCAGCAATTGCTCGAACCCTTTCCCTAATGATGCCTTTCTCTTGGAGTAAGCGTCCAATTTGTTGAGACCCCGCTTCCAGGACTTGGGTGTCTTTATGGTTTTGCCCCTGCAATTGTTGCATGTCCTCTTCTAGCCGAGACATCATCGCATAACAATGTTCCCTTTCTGCCTTAAAGTTCTTTGCTTGTTCAGCCATTTCATTCTCGAGGGTAGTTAGCTTTTTCTTCAGGCTTGCGACTTCTCTATCATATTTCCCTTTTAATTGCCGAACAAACTCTGCTCGTCCCTCTACGTTCTTTGCCAACTGTGCTCGAGCTCTTTCCAGACTACCTTCGAATTTTTCCAAATCATTCCCGTACTCACATATCATCCTCCTTAGACCATTTATGAGTCTTTCATCTGTTTGGATCCTTTCCGGATTCTCGACAGCTATCTTCATTCTTTGGATCTGGGCTTAGAGAACTTCATTTTCTTGGGCCAACTTCTTATTTTCACCCTTATCTGCAGCAACTTGTAAACCATTATCAAATTTAAGATCCCTGATTTGCTTTTCCAACTTGTTTATGGTGGCCATATACTCATTTTCTTTAGCCAGCCAATCCCATTGTTCCTCTGATGCTTCAATAAATTCTTGGAGGTGGGGTCTTTTGGCTGGTCTTCCGAACTCAACACTTCTTTTATACCTAGCAAGGTAACCGGACGAGACTTCACCCTTGGATAAATCACGCACTCGGGTGTTTGCTGTAAGGTATTGGCACTCACTCCAGATCTGGCGATCCACTGCTTTATGAAATTGACCATCAACACGGATCTCGACTGCATGAATGCTAAGGTCTTTGTCCTTGGGAATTATTTGGCATCTTCCCAACTGTCTCAAAACCCGGTAAGGTGCATAAGGCTGGATACTTCCAAGACTCATCAGGAGGAAGTGAGGACCGATGGAAGGCATGTATATAATCTCATTAACAGGAAGGCAACCCAAAGTCCACTCTATCTTATCATTAGTTATGGAGCGGAGGCAAGATATCCAATCTACGACCCCTTCCGGCATCTTGAACCCATCGACCTTTGTATCAAACTCCTCTATGCAGTTTTTCCTTGTCGACCTGTAATTCATGTACCGAGGATGATGACATATATGCTCAATCATCCACATTTGTAGCAACAAATTGCAACCTTCAAAAAATCCAATCCGGCTTTGCAAGCGATGAGAGATCGGAATGTTTCAGACACTATCATAGGTGCAACAGTGCTCTTGGCATTGGTAATCAAAGTATTGACAACTCCGTCTACCCGTAGATCAATATTCCCGTCCTTCCTGGGAAATACTAGAAGTTTCAAGAATGCCACCATGAAAGCGAAGCATCTATGCTCTTCCCATTTTGGTTGGTTCCTTCTAATACAAATTCTGCTTTCCGGGCTTTCAAATCCCCCTATGTGTCTGTACCGCCGGTATATGAAGTATAGAGTGGAAAACACATTATCTAAATCTGCATACTAGACCTGCCTGCTTATTTTTAGCAAATCTAGAAACTTGTGCGGGGTGATAGCCCTTGGAGCGACCAGGTATTTATGTCTTAGAGCCTCAGTACACCTAGCATATCCCGCTATCTTCTCCAAAGTAGGTGTGAGTTCAAAGTCCGAAAAATGCAGAGCATTGTGAGCCGAGTCCCAAAATGTAACCAATGCTTTTATTATGTCTCCCTAGGCTAAATCTTTAGTAATCCGGTGAGCGCTCCCAAATACTAGTTGACCATGTCTCGTCCTTGCTTACCCAAATCTTCCCACCACATGTGTAGTTCCAAAGGATTATTGGTCATGACCTTCATTGGTAAGTTTTGACTCGTGCTCATTCTGCACATTTAGATAAAGATGATTGGTTTAAAACAAAGTGAATTTTATTAAACTGATAAAAGAGGTCATTTTTGAAAAAAATTTAAATAAACATGGCTACTTTTGCATGTACGGCCCTTCAGCACTTCGAAAAGGAAGATTTTAGGGCTGTGCTTGCTAGGTAGCAAAAAAATTGGTAAAGAAACCCTCGACGACTATTCTTGCAAATACAGCCTTCCGGCGCCCCGTCGGGGCGTTTGGCTCATTAAGACAAAAACGACATCACCATTTTATTTTTGACAACAAATGACAACATTTTCAAATTTTTTAGTTATTTTTGCAAAAACGGGGCTGGACTCGATGAGGGTTGCCTACGTATCCCACATCCGGTAAGAATTAAACTCGCATAATTTGGTTAGTTTTGACATAACAGAAAACATGAAGTATTTTGAAACCATTTTCTCTTCCTTTTTTCTCTTTTCTCTCTTTTTTTTTCAAAATTTCGGCAGAGTTTTGGTATATTTTGGACACTAGGTTTTTCAAAGGGCGGTAATCATCTCTCTCATACCTCAATTTTATTTTTCCAACTTCCTACTTATTCTAGCAACCAGTCAACATGTAAACCGAAGCAAATAATTGTACAAATAGCACATAAAAAATGCATCAGAATGGTCTTTTGATTCTGGGATCCACCCGTCCTAGACGGACCCAACCCCTGTGTTGAGTCCCCAAAATCAAATGCACATGATTCAAACAAACTTTCCTACTAAGGATCCGACATGAGACTAAGTTATTCTAGGTTTTAAAACTTGGGTATATTGTTCTACACTTGGTGTACCTGAGAGGACAACTCGAGCCGTAGGGGGGGCTACGTACCGGGAACCAAAAGGCCATCCGGTTTTGTAACTTGTCCGAGCCTCTCTCTAATTTAAGGTATGAAACTAACAGAAGAGGACTCACGCCAGCGTACACATTCTCGAAGGCAAGAAGAGAAGGGTTTCGTAACAGTTTATATACAGTTCAAATAATATCAAAGCGGTAAAAAATGACATTTAGCACATTAGGCACAACCATGTAGAATTCGGATAATAAATAAAGCCAAATATAACAGTTATTCTAAGCTCGAATTCTTAAACCCTAAACCAGAGATTCTGGGTTCTTGATCTCCAGCAGAGTCGCCAGAGCTGTCACACCTCCTTTTTTACCACCTGAGAGGGTGATATAAGGGAGTTTTTCCAGCTTAAGTGACATTATTCGAAATGGGATAATTTTATTTAATTCTTTTAAAGTCGCCACTTGGGATAATTTATTTGGTGTCCCAAGTCATCGATTTATTTTTAAAATCCCAAATCGAGGAAATCAACTTTATTTAAAACCAAAAATTCTAAGTAAGGAATTTTGTTAACCCGGGAGAAGGTGTTAAGCATTTTCGGGTTCCGTGGTTCGAGCACGGTCGCTTAAACTATTAAAATTGGCCTAATTATCTGATTTACTACATGTTTTAAGGTTGTAGGTTAGGGAAATTGTGATGTCTTTTTTACAGCGCACTAGAGTGAGACTAGCCAGTTAGGAGTTAGTCTTAGGATGCTATTGATCAACTACTGATGATGGGCTTTATCTGCTGTGTATTAATACCTTACATCTTTCTCGTATTTCCTATATCTCTTATATTGTTGTTACTTTGTTTTTTATGGTATTTATGTTATGTTATGGATTTTATGGTATTTTATGTTGTTTTATTATGAGTCTACTGATAGTACTAATATAGTGTCTCTTGTTGCCTCTTTGAGCCGAGGGTCTCCTGGAAACAGCCTCTCTGCCTCTCGGGTAGAGGTAAGGTCTGCGTACATATTACCCTCCCCAGACCCCACTTGTGGGATTACACTGGGTTGTTGTTGTTGTTATTGTTGTTGTACTACATGTTTTAAACCTAGTGTGCATTTTTAAACTTTTAAACTGCTTTTAATTATTTTAAGAAACTATTCTGGAACAAGTTACGATTGTCGTACACTTGTTTGTTTGATACACATTGCGAATCATGTCACGAAAATCGTACCCATGACTTACAACATCTTTAATTTATTAAAGTTATTAGAATTTAGGGCGGGGTCACATAAATATACTCCCGAATTTAGAAATTAGGTATCACAGCTACGTCATGAGAACCGTACCCGTAGCTATGATAATTTTATTATAAAACGTGCCTAAAACAAACTACGAGTGTTTAAAAGCGTGTTTTTCTATACTAAGTTAACACTAATGTGAGGGCCATTGGTTATGGATTTTGTTTGTGTCTGGTACACCTCAATTTATTTTTTTTAAAAAAATTTGTACTCAATTAAGGCAAACTAACAGGTGTTCTAATTTAAAACTAATTTGAACTTAACAGAAGTTATTAGTTACGAACATGTTTTGGGGTATATGCATTTTAATCATTTTTTGATAAGAGGTTTGGGGCCGGCAGTGGCCTATTAGATCAATTAGCAAAGGATTAATCAACCTTGAAAACTGCGTTGGGCTCAGAATTTGGCCCAAAAGTGAAATATAAAGGCCTCGACATGCCTGATTTCTAACCAAAGAGCTGGCTCACATTGAGCTCGTATTAGGCGGCCCCAGTTACAATCATTTAGTAGCTGAGTCTATCTACCCTTTACGTTCTAAAGCTTACCTATTTGCCAAAAAAAAAAGAATTGCAGAAATGATTCATTTTGTTATAGAAAAATCAGAAACAAAAACTTTAAAATACAGTCCAAATTCGAAGATTGATTTCACTAACATGATTTGCAAGACATAAAATACATACATTCATACTATATGTGTACAAAATAAACTTTATAATCGAGCCAAACTTTTGGGTTTAGTGCCCAGGCCCAATGGCCTAGGCCCATAAAGGCTTGAACCCAGCACAACCTGCTGGATGAGTTCTACCATCGGAACTCGAAAAGCATGATATAATTAAACCCCCACGGATATGGGCCTGAGTGTTTGCCAAGCCCGACAAGTTTTGTAGGCACCAAAATCTCAAAGGATAACCACTTCAACATTACAAAATCAACCATACTTATATCTAATTATAACAAGCTTAAATATTACAACAATGTTAATTTCTAAATTAACTAATTTGCTATACAAATAAGATGCCGAAATCCAATCCTCATTTGCCCCGATATTTAAACTTCAAACATTTCAAAAATCCCCTGTTGCTGACTAACTACAACTAATGAGTTTCGATTTCAGCTATAACCAATGAACAAAAATATGTATAGTAGTTCTTCTTTCAACTCCCATTCGAACACTAATCCTTATTCAACATGCTCCTGTGGTGTGTATTGTCCATCAATCCCTATGATTTACAAGGAGAAAAGTCACTGGACTTTCCTTGTGCATCAGATTGGCCATGAGAAACACCAAATGAGTGAAACAACAGGTCATAATCATTTATTACTACAGAATCAGTGTTTAATAACGAGTTATCAAATTTTACAATATAAATTACTCCTCAATGGACACCATATCAGTCCTGATTTATACTTTTAATCTAAAATGAGCAAACAAAAATCACTAGTGAACATAGAGAGAAGTTGTAAGTAGATATGATAGTCAGCCCACCAAGAACACATAGAATTAAAGCATGGTCATACATTTAGTAATTCAAACTCTCATTTTATATTCTAAGAAGATTTACATGGGAGTTTCACATAACTGATTGCAGAAAAAACAACTAAAAGACTAGCTAAAGGTAAGAAAATAGAAGAGTGAATTTCAGCAGTGATGACCAAATAGAAGTAGCCGAGGAAAAAATAACAGTATATAACCCCACAACTTTAGTATCAACCCAGAACTTGACTCCAAAAACCAGTACTCAAAGAAAATTCCTTCCAAATCTTGTGAAGAAGGAAAAAATAGGAAAAAAGCTAGGACTGGATCTTTGTTTCAGAGAAACTTTTAGGTATGTATGCTAATGAGTGTCCGTGAGAATGAGTGAATTCTTTTTCTTTTATAGAGTGTACAAAAAATGGCATAAAAAAGGAAATATTCTAACCCAATTCTGAAAATGTCAGAATAGTACAACATTTTTGACAGTTGTATGTCCTTTTTCCCACCTAATTTCAGCATTATTGCTAAAAATGGGGGCAACTGTCCAAAATACTAGAACCTTATGATATTTACCATGTGGAAAAATCCAGCTTTACCCTTTTAATTTGCTAGATATTTCAATTCTAAACAATTCTGATCCTATTGTGATTCTAGAAGTCTTTTAGGACCTTCTAGAAACAAAGTAAGTGATTAGGATTTCTAAAAACTTGTTTCAATTTGCAGCCCTAGGGTATTTATTTCTTGAATTAAACTAAGGTCTAAGGTACTAAGGATCTAATGACAAATTCATCTAATTAAACTTGAATAAATACTAAGTTTTAAGCCTAGATCCAAATAATAACTAAACAAACACATGCCAAATGGAAAGAAACCTATAAATTAACTTAATTATATGCAATCGGACAGAGTAATTAACTTACAACTAAAGTTTTCTAATAACTAGTCAAAGATTTGTCAAAATAGATTGAATTACTTAAAACCATTCTGATCAATGCACATCCAACAAACGGATACAAAGAGGAAACGGTCACCGGGGATGGACCGGGTAGGCTGGTGATTTGGGCTTGGACCTGAGTAAATTTGGGAACGGATTTGGCATTAAAATGTCCCAATTTCAAAACAAATCCATTCTTTTCAATTAACCTTTTATTTCATTTTTCTTTTGTTTTTTTCTTTTTCTTTAATTAAAAATCCTAAATTAAATTCCTAAATTAATCTAAATTATAAAATTAAACTAATTATCTAATTATAAATTTTATAATAATTACTAAACTAAACTAACAGAGAGAAATCACTAATCTAAGAATTAAAAAAACAAAAACTGTAAAAATGAGCCATTTTGTGATTTTCATTTTCAATAAAATAAATAATTAACTAATTAATCGTAAAAAATGTAAAAAAAAAATCTAAATGCAATGCATGGTATTTTCGATAATTTTTTATGATTTGATTTTTTTAACGAAAGTTAAACGTGCACAAAAATGCAAACAATTAATAAAATCCTACAAAAATCCTATAAAATGGCAAATAATTGGAAAAAATCTATTTTCTTTGATTTTATAGGATTATTTTGTATAGGAAAAAAATCACATGCTCACAGAGGGTAGTCTGTTTAATTGGTTCTTTTCGAAGTATTTTCGAAGTAATCGAAGGCCTATGATTTTATACGGACGATCTGGCGTCCCCGAGTCGCGTTAGTTTGGCTGGTACAACCTTGTGACCGTAATTATTTATTTTTTTCCAGAGCCTCTCAGTCCCAGAGTGAAGTAGTTTCGGTGTCTATATCGAGGATATGCCTTTTTAGGGGTCTTACAAGTTCAATATATAGCCTTAACTTTAAGATCAGGATTATGTCTTTAGTAAGGTCTTAAAAGTTTTACATGTCTTTGAGGTCTTACAGTTTTGGCTACTTGGTACAAGTATGGTTCATGCCTTACTTGAGGTCTTACAAATATTGTTATTGCCTTATATAGGTCTTACGATACCGAGGCTGCCCGCATGTAGTCTTGTGGTCTTGGGTTTTGATAAGTCGATGGGGGTGGCGATTGGCGGCAGTCCCCAAGTCATCGAGGGTTTTTTGGATCGGGAGACATTACTTGTAAATTAGGTATTGCCTCATTGAGGTATTACAATTTTGGGGTTTCCGACCCGAAGGTCATGTGGCCTTGAGTTTTCGACGCCAGTCCCCGAGTTTTTGGGACATTTTTGGCTCTGGAGCTATTTTGTGATCTTGATGTTGCCTCATTGGGGGCTTACAAGTTTGAAGCTCCGACCCGGGCATCACATCGTTTCAAATTGTTGATGCCAGTCCCCAAGTGTTCGGGATGTTTTTTGACAGAGGATCCGTTTTTGCAAAAATACTGAGCTTCTTTGAAATGCAAAATGCTTTTGGAAAGTATTCTTTGATTACTTAGTACTAGTATACATGTCTTTTGCTAGTAAGGGCTCGATTATTATATACGGACACAGTTCATTCGACCGATTGGCCCGGTACATTATTTTCCTATAGAGACCCCATTTAGCACATCTTGGCTTCTCCGAGTAAGTGACCTTCTGAGGGGATGCCCCCCTAGTATTCGAGGTTGATTGCAAAAGAAGCCTTGAATACTTTTTGAGTTTTTCTTAGGTAGCATATAGATGTTGCCTCGTTAAAAACCTTGCCGGTAAAGCCCTTTTCGGGATAAAAAATCGGTCGAAGGAAAAGAGTGCAACGTATGCTTTGAAACCTTAAGGTCTTCGAGCTATATAGTGCTTCGACTGTCTCAGTCGGACATCTGCATAAAGGTTAGTGTGAAGTGTAAATTAAAAGGGAGATGGTTATACCTTAGTGGAGATGGCGCTTTGAGCCTCGGCAGGCCTTCAGTATTTTCTCTGAGGACACAGTACGGTCCTTTATTTGTTCATTCAGGTATAGCCGAGAATACATCTCGTGGTTGCTATTTCACTGTTTGTTTATCCTTCAGCTCTTTTGATGGTGGATATATTGGTGTTTTTGGTTGTGCCGGCCACATTGACTGGTATGGTGGTTTCCCTTTTCGTTGTTCGCTCGCCATGTTGAACTCGTTGAGGACTCGAGAGGCGGGCATAATTTGGTCAAGCAGTCCGAGCTGCTCTGTCACCCTCGACCTGATAATATTGGCTGAGCTACTTGGATCCACAAGAACATGTTTAATTTGAAATGTATTCACAAGAAAAGAAGTTACCAGTGCGTTGTTATGGGGCTGAGATAGAGCCTCGAGTTTGCTTTCCCTGGTGAGGGATGTTTTTGTTCTCCTGACCGTGGGTTCCTGCAGGGCACCGACACCTCAAAAATTCGTATGGATGACATGTTGCAGCTCATCTGCTTTGTTCTTTTTGGTCGCCTCTCTTTCCCGGAACTGATTTTTGACTCGGTCACTGAGGAATTCCCGGAGGTGACCTTTGCTGAGTAGTTGGGCTACCTCTTTCCGGAGTTACCGGCAATCTTCGGTCATATGACCGTGTGTGTTATGAAATTCACTCACTAAGTTATGGTTCCTTTGTGAAGGATCTGATTGTACATGCCTTGGCCACCTGGTGTCTCTGATGTTACTAATGGCGAACACGATATCTGAAATATCAACGTTGAAGTTGTATTCCAATAGGCGGGGTGCCTCTGTCAGCCTTGTGTGTCTATCGAACCCTACTCTATTGACGAGTCCCCGAGGATTTTACCCTTGATCCGTTTTTCAATCATTCCGGGGTACGTTATGCCTCGGGGCATTTCTCCTGTCTTCGGTGTATGGCTGGTACCTTTCTTTGTTTGACTTTGGCTCCTTCACCAGAAGCCTGCTTGGGTATACCGAGCCCGAGGGGGCTCCTAATTAGTCGTCCTCGACCCTGATCTTCGATTAGTATCGGTTATGAAAATCCGACCAAGTCAAGACGAGGTATTCAACCAAATTCTGCTTTAGCTGTTTCGTATCCACCGAGCTTCGTTCGTTCAAAACTTGAGTGAAGGCCTGCACTGCCCAGTCATCGAAAATTGGTGGTAGTTACATTCGTTCCATTTGAAAGCAAGATACGAACTCTCGCAACATCTCATTCTCCCTCTGCTTGATATTGAAGACGTCAGATTTCCTTGTTGTTACTTTGATTGCACCAACATGTGCCTTTATGAATGCATCTGCCAGCATGGCAAATGAATCTATTGAGTTTGGGGCCAGGTTGTGATACCACATCATTTCCCCCTTTGAAAGCGTTTCTCCAAACTTTTTTAGTAGGACAGACTCGATCTTGTCGTCTTTTAGGTCGTTTCCCTTTACTGTGTAAGTGTAAGCAGTAACGTGTTCATTGGGGTCTGAGGTTCCGTTGTACTTTGGAAGGTCAGGCATTCTGAACTTCTTTGGAATGGGTTTTGGAGCCGCTTCCTGCATGAACGACTTCTGTACGAACTTCTTTGAATCCACACCCTTCAGGATCGGGGGTGCGCCCAAAATTTGGTCGACCCTGGAATTGTAGGTCTCGACCTTCTTGTTGTTGGCTTCTATCTTTTTCTCGCCTGACTCAATCCTCTTTGTAAGGTCCTCTAGCATCTTTACAATGGTGGGGTCAGCTGCCGACCCGTTGTTGCTTGATCTTTTTGGTACCTGTTCGGTCTGAGGGCCACTATACTTGGTATTTTTTGATGGCTCTGTAGCTGAGCGATTGCCAGCTGTTGTTCCTGAAACATCTCAAAAATAACATGAAGGCTAACCTCCTGTTCCTTTCGAGTTGGGGTTTATTGGACATCTTTTTGATCTCCTTGATGTACGCTCCTGTTAGTGTGGGAACTTATATCGATGTGTTGGTCATCACGTGAGACCACGTCCACGGGAATTGATTCTGGTGCATTCTCAAGGTTTCGTGGTGGTACACCAACACCTGCAACATCCACACCATTCTCTCCATGGTCCTCAAGATTGTTGTTTTCATGTTCGTTTACTGAGTTAGACATTTTGATCTGAAATCAAAGATCTTGGACAAGAAAAAGTGTGAAAGTAACTTGCGTTATGTAGTTAAACCAGCAAGAAAATAATCACTATTATTTTTAGCCCCACGGTGGGCGCCAAACTGTTTACCGTGTAAATGGTAATGACAATTCAATTTGATTTTGTGGTTCTAAAAATACGTGATCTACTTTTATGCTAGTTGTTAGGCAACAAATGCTAAATAAAAGACTAGAAGGCAAGATTATAGGTTAAAAACGATGTAATAGTCAAACCAAACGGCAGGAGATCGGGGCCTCGAGCTGTCGTATATGAGGCCTCAAGGTCGAGTTGGGTGGCCGGCTTGGAGAAATCGAGGGAGGATTAACAATTATGAGAGCTACGAAGGTGACTCTTTATGATCAATGATAAGAAATAAATGATGAATAATAAATATAACACAATGAATGTAAGCAATAAATGGAAGCAATGAGATCAAGAGAATATGTTAGAGAGCAGAGAGAATGCTGTTGTGTATTCAATATTGGGTATCAGATGTCTACAAAATGACAAGGATCCCCTTTATATATGAGGGGGAATTCCAACATAGTACAAATGCATTTATTACAAAGATATGGAGCTGGTACAGCCAGTTAATGCCCTGATGCGGGTTTGGACTAGCCTAATAGACCTTGTCAGGTCTATTCACATGCCTTGAGAACCTCATACTGATCCACCGACATCATTGATTTACCCTGCCTCGATGCCGACCGTTGCTTATGCTAGCTCGAAGTAGATTGCCAAGAACCCTCGAGGTCAAGGCCAGAGCTAAGCTTCGATCCTTGAGGGGAGGCAGTTCCTTCGAGGCACCTTGGTGACCGTAAAATTTAATCGCCGATTTTTGCAGTATACAACTGAGTATAGAATATAAATGAAACTAATGACATGACAACAAGAAACGACCTCTCGGGTCTCAATAGTATTGGCGTGAAGCCTTAACATGGTATTTTGCATGATTTGCAGTTCATTGACTTAATCACATAGATACATCATAGATATCACCAAGAAAGAGTCACTAAGCGGTGCTCTGGAATGACCCAGGCCACATTTCTTACGGTGCACACCCATCCACCCATCACTTGGCATTTGTGTCACCTCAATAGTAATCATAGAACACATAGTTCGGGGTTTCAAACCCTCAAAACCAAGTTTGGAAGCGTTACTTACCTCAAGCCAAGCCAAACTCTAGCCCGCGACGCCTTTTCCTCTCGATTTGGCCTCTAAATACCCTGAATCTAACCAAAATTAGTATGTAACCATCAAAATATGCTAAGGGAACAAAGCCTATTCGAAAATAATCAAATTACATTAAAATTCCGAAATTGGTCAAAACCCGACCCCCGGGCCCACGCCTCTAATTCCGATAAAAAATACTAAACTAGAATCCTTAAACTCTCACGAGTTTATACATACCAAGAATACCAAAATCCGACCACAAATGACCCCTCAATTCCCTAGATTAAGGTCTCCAATTTCCAAGCCCTAACTCCTCAATTTTAGGATTCAAATCCCCCAAATATCATGTTTAATTAGGTAAAAATCATAATAGGATTGAGTATCAAGTCCATAAATGTTACCTCCAAGACGTTCTCTTGAATTCCCTCTTCAATATCTCTCAAGAAGCTCCAAAACCGACTCAAAATGTTGAACTATGGCCAAAAATCACGAAAATGGCCTTTCAAATATTCTGCCTAGCGATTTAAATTCCTTCTTCGCGAATGTGGTCAAAGCCTCGTGTTCGCGAAGCACAAAAATTCCATTGGCCAAAAATCCTCTTACGCGAACGCGATGCTTTAGCTGACCAAACCTTCGCAAACGCGGCTACACCTACGCGAACGCGAAGCACAAAGCTCCTGGAATCCCAGCTACCCTAAATACTCTACGCAAACGCGGGAAACTCATCGCGTTCGCGATGAACGCTGAACCCAACCCTTCGCCAATGCGGGACCCACATCGGGAATGGGAAGGACAAACTTCCTGCCTCACACCACATCCCTTCGCGAACGGGAGAGCCCACTCGCGAACGCGAAGGCCAATTGTTAGCAACACCAACAACAGAAATCTACAACTTCTCCAACATGAATTTGATCCGTACAACCACCCAAAACTCACCCGAGGACCTCGAGACCTCAACCAAACATGCCAACATATCCCATAACATCATTCAAACTTGTTCCAACCCTCAAAAACAACATCAAAACACAAAATCATCATAGGATTCAAGCCTAAGAATTTCAAAAACTTCCAAATTCCGCTTTCGATCAAAAAGTCTACCAAACTTTGTCCGAATGACCTGAAATTTTGCACGCACGTCATAAATGACACAATAGACCTACTCTAACTTTCGGAATTCCATTCCGACCCCTATATCAAAATCTCACCTATCAACCGGAAAACGCCAAAATTTCAATTTCACCAATTCAAGCCTAAATCTACTCCGGACCTCCAAAACCCATTCCGATCATGCTCCTAAGTCCCAAATCACCTCCCGAAGCTATCCGAACCATCATAATTTACATCCGATCCCTTTTTCATATAAGTCAACATCCACTTGACTTTTCCAACCTAAGCTTACTCAAAAGAGACTAAGTTTATCATTAGTTTCCAAAACCTCTTCCGAACCTAAACCAACCAACCTGATAACACATAATACAGTTGAACAAGACAATAAAAAGCAGAAATGGGGGAAACAGAGCGGTAGCTCATAAAATGACCAGCCTGAGCCCTGGTAACTCGTGGAGCTCGACTAGTAGTCTCACCAGCCACGAACTTTCTCTTCTGGGCGGCTGTACTCTTTTGGAGGCATCGCTGAAAATGTAACACATCGTTAGGAATATGAATGCTTATATCATATGATCTAAGATAAGAAGAGAGGATAACATCCTATATTTTCTGTAGCCTCTTCTCTATAAGCGTGGTGCACAACACACCCATAAACAAGACTCTACCAGACACGGTCTGTAGACAACCCTAGGATAGAACTGCTCTGATACCACTTTTGTCACGACCCAAACTGATGGGCCGCGATGGGTGCCTAAGTCTTACCTGTCAAATACCCCTAAGCATGCGTCTAAGATATGAACCTGAATAACATCTGCTGAATTACGAAAATAACATACATAAAAGAAACCCGCCTACAAGGCATGTGTACGTATACAGGCAGAATACAGTGGGCGAGCCGGCAAGGCTGCTATAGATAACTACACATCCAGACCTGAAAGCCGACATGGCCACATACAACCCAACTAGACATACTGTCTACAGACCCCTAATAGAAATATAGCTGTACAAAGACGGGACTAAGCCACGTCATACCCATATACATACACACACACACACACAAACATATATATATATATATATATATATATATATATATATATATATATATATATGCAAATGTATCGTACCAAAATTAAAGCAGCTCCAGATCAAGTGGAGCATACCAACTCTCGCTGATCAGGGATCCTAAAGAAAGGGGACCGTCAGCTTGACTACCTGCACCTGCGGGCATGAAACGCAGGCCTCGTGAAATAGGGCGTCAGTACGAAAAATGTACTGAGTATGTATGGCATGAAAATTAGTACGTAAAAGACATAGATGAAACATGGAATACAGAAACACATCTTTAAATCTGAATAACTTTGTAAATTCTGAAATATTTATAATGTCATGCATGTGCGTATAAATGTCGTGCCAACATAGGTATGGGTGTACATAATATCATCAAGCCACTAAGGGCATCCCATCATATCATCTTTGCCACTATGGGCAATATCATCGACATATATCAGCTGATCAGGTGGTGGTGCCTATATAACATTGTAACCTTTTTCCATATCCCATATACATATATTTACATATATACGCGTATATAACGCCATCTGGTCATGGGTCAATGCACATGAGTGAAATGCATGAAAAATACATAATAATCTCAATATTCCTTCCGGATAAACTTTTTCAACTACGTATTATTCTGAGACCCATGAACAGAAGATAATAATAATTTTCATGGGGAATCAAGAATATAGACATCGCTAATTTTTCTACAAATAGAGTAATTCATGGAAACTGTACGTTTGCTTGTTTCTTCTGTATAATTCGGACCATGCCAAAAGAAAGAAGGGATGTCCTTAACATACGTGGAGTAGGGAAAATCCGTATGATATTCTTGGAAAAAATTGTACAGTACTCCTTTAGAACCACAAAAATATTTACGTTGTTAAGCTTCTAATAATAATTCTCATTGAATTTGATAGAAGAAGCCTTGCTGCTACTGTTTGAAATTCATAAAGCAACGTTCCGTCTCAAAGCCGTTTGCGAGCAAGTTGTGATATAAGAAGGGATGTTGAGAAGTTGCCCCTCAAAGACAGGGTCAACATCAATAATTTCCTTATTCGCAGTAGTAATTTCATAACTAGGCACCCTATATAACTTTGAAATTGAAGTCAACGTTTCATCTTCTTTTACCACATGAACTAATAATTGCTTGGAATTGTTCAAGTGTTGACCATTTGAGAAAAACTCTTGAATTTGGTATTTTGAAATTTAGAAAGCAAAGGCAACATTCTGTTTTTAACTTCAAAATGAAAATGAAATAGGAAAGACTTGGATATCCAAAGTCTTGAAAGGATGAAAGGGATTTGTATCCATTTGACACCTAATCAAGGAATGACTTAGTGATTTCTTGATAATGTGGCTAGTTTCCAGGTGGGGTGGGGTGGTATATTTAATTTTTATCCACTTATTAGGTAATTGGGTAATATCCCATTATCCGGTAATTAATCAATTACCCGCATAATTTAAAAATTGCCCCAAATTACTTAAAATTCTATTTATTTTTAAAATACTTCATATATACTTTATATATTATATTGTTGTGGTCATACGGTACCTTGCATGGTACTAGTTCATAATTATTTGGTATTATTGCTCGACCCATATTTTATTCCAAATGGGACACTTTTTAGCGAAACTCGTTTTCTTTAATCCGCGTATCCCTTCATCCTTCATAACACTTATTTATCTCTTGTTATAAATAGAGTAAGTACATTAACGTCAATATGATCTCACTCCCGAGTCTACGTCGGTTAACTGAAAATGAATTTTTAACGTACGAAAAATCCGAGATGTAACATCCTTTCCCCCTTAGAAACATTCGTCCTCAAATGTTTAACCTTCCGGGATCTATATAACCTTGGAAGAGGCTCCCTTGGTAACAACACTGAAACCAACTGTTCCTGTAGAAACTTAATAATTCAGCGCCACTTAGGACCACGACCATCAATAACGACAATGACCTCACATGACCAATGACAATAACTAACACTAGAATCAATATACGTACCTTAAGGTTATGGCGTCTCAGTCAGATCCTTCTCTTGAGGAGGAAATAAGTACAAATATCTAGACTTCATGTCTTCATCGGCCTCCTAATTCACGTCTTCCACATTATTGTTTCTTTAAAGTACTTTTACCGAAGCTATGTCTTTAGTTCACGATCTCCGAATCTGTCCGTCTAATATAGCAATGGGAGTTTCTTTATATGATGGCTTCTTTGTGACCTAAATGTCGTCAACTAACATAATTCTAGACGGATCTCCGATATATTTACGGAGCATAGATACATGAAAGACTGCATGTACAGACTCCAAGTCTGAAGACATAAGTCTAACTTATATGTTACCTGGATTACTTAGCGTATGATCCTCTATGGTCCCATGTACCGAGGGATAAGTTTTCCTTTCTTTGTGAACCTCATGACATCTTTCATTGGTGATACCTTTTTGGAATACCCAACCGTCCACCTAAAATTTCGAGTCTCGTCGTTGATTATTCGCATAAGCCATCTGACGGCTTTAAGCTGCAAATAGCCTTTACTGTATAAGCTTAATTCTCTCGATTGTCTGCTATACCAATTCTGGTCCTACTAACATAGTTTCCCCAACATCGAACCACCCTATAGGCGACCTACACTTTCGTCCATAAAGAGCTTTGTATGTAGCCATCTGAATACTGGAATGGTAATTATTATTATATGCAAACTCAATCGGTGGCAGATGATCATCCCAACTACCTTTGAAGTCTATTACATAAGCTTATAACATATTCTCCAGTGTTTGAATAGTACGCTCAGCCTGTCCGTCTGTCTGAGGATGAAATAATATACTACGACTTACTTTAGTCCCCAATCCTTTTGGAAGGACCTCTATAAGTTAGCTGTAAATTGAGCTCCTCTATCCGAGATAATAGATACAGAGATGCCATGCAGTCATACTATCTCTTTAATATAAACCCTCACATAATCCTCTGAGGAATATGTAGTTCTGACGGGGCAGAAAATGGGCAGACTTGGTAAACCTATCAACAATTACCCATATCGAATCGAAATTACGCTGGGTAAACTTAATAAAGCAATAGAGGAAAAGAATGGACTCTAGTTTGGGCCTGAAAGAAAGTGGGTCTAGCTTGTAGCGAGGATGGATAACAACAACTTAAGACTCCAATAGGTGCATATACATAACTTGCGCCTAAGTTCTTTTGAGAACTCGGAAGGCCCAATTTAATACATGTTCAAGAAAACAAGTGTTGCCCAATACATATAATTTTACATAAGTAATACTGTTATGGACCCAAGATAAATTACAATGATAGATAATAACTAAAAGTGCAGGATTGGTATAAGATCACATATAGTAATGCAATTTACAATGAAGACCTTTATTATCCCGACCCAAAATTCAACTAGTCGTGATGAAACCTAACCCAACCTGCTAGGTAAACCAATTGACAATAAACCAATCCAATGAAATTTAATGAGACAAATAAATAAAAGAAAACATCTAAATCTTATAGATTTTCCAAGGACTGGTAGTACAAATCATGAGCTTCTAAGATTTAGAGTTTACAAAGCTAGTGTAACATAAATACATCATCTGCCCGAATTATACATAAACAGATTTTTCCTAAGTTAAGAGATACCATGAACAAGAGGCATCTATTACCGGAACTCAGGTACGTTGTCAATACTAGCTTCTATCATACACAACAACGTCAGCATCCAAGTCTGGAAGCAAGGTGCCGAAGTGTAGTATGAGTACAACCGACCCCATGTACTCAATAAGTAACAAACCTATATAACCTTAGGTTGAAAGTAGTAACTAGCTGGATCAAGGGTCAGATTCAAACTCTAATAATTAGCAACAATGCATAACAATATAGTAAAAGTGGTACACAAAGTAACTCAGAGATATGATGCTCGACTCATTCAGTCTCTCGGGCTCACAATGTCATGAAAGATCAGCCCAAAAATAATGATATGATGTATTAATAAATGGCAACAGAGACTGAGATATGATATGTAGATGAATGCATATGACTGAGTACGTCATTTCAATATAAACAGATAGCTCAATAGTAGAAAAGACCCCAATGGGTCCCAACAGGATAAGCATATAGCATAGATAGGGTTTTTAACATGGTTCACAGCTTAATTACTCTAGCACGTAGAGATTTCATGGATACAAATAAGATTAGGTAACTACACCATACCACAGAAATAACTAAGTCAAATTCACACGGTGCACTCCCATACGGCCGTCACCCAGCATGTGCATCACCTCAACACCAAACACATAATACGTAGTTCGGGGTTTCATACCCTCAGCACCAAGTTTAGATGTGTTACTTACCTCGAACAAGCCAAATCTAATACCAAGCAAGCTAAACGATGCTCCTAAAATTCCATCCCACATGTACTGACCTCTGAACTGCTCGAAACTAGCCAAAAACAACTCAAATGCATCAAATAAAGCCTAAGGAAACAATTCCATTTGATAAAGGTCGAATTTTTACTCAAAAAACCAAAATCAACCAAAAAGTCCAACACGGGGCCCACACCTCGGAACTCGATGAAACTTATAAAATTCAACATCACATTCAATTACGAGTCCAACCATACTATTTTCACTCAAATCCGACTCTGAATCGATGTTAAAAACTCAAAAATTCGCTTTATGAAGTCTTAGACAAAAATCCCCAATTTCACTTTTGAAATCATCAACCAATTGCCAAAAATGAAGATAGATTCATGAAATATAATAATAAAAATGAGTAGAGAACACTTACCCCAATCCTTGTGGTGAAAATCACTTCAATAATCTTCCAAATCCGAGCTCCCCAACTCAAAATATGACCAAATGAACAAGCTCTTGATTTATATGCTTTCACCCAACTGTTCTGCCTCGTTTCTCATGCAAACGATTCTGAAACTCACTTTTGATGCCTCCAATGGGTTCTTTATGAAATTCCAGTAAAGTTAAGATTTTGAATCACTCCATTTGACCTTTATAATGAAGGATATATGTTAGTTTCAATATTGATAAATAATGTAGATTTTTAAATAGGAATTCGATGGTAATTTCGTAATTAATTTGAAAAATCTGGCAATCCAATTCTTAGTAAAATGATCATAAATTCCTCATACGATGTCAAGACTTGATGATTCCAGTTTCTATAATTCCAAAATTATGATACAGATCTAATGCTTCTATCAAAACAAAAATTGGAGCTCATTTGCTTAATGTGGTACTATTTATACTTGAAGAAACGACATCAAAACATAAAAAAACCAAGCGCAACACAACCCAAACCTATCCGAAACTCACCCAAGCCCCTCGGGACCCTATCAGAACATACCAACAGGTAACATAATATAATATAGACTTACTTGAGGCCTCAAATCAGACCTAAAAACATCGAAACGACAAATCACACCTCAATTCGAACTTAACTGAACTTCGGGCTTTCAACTTCCAAAACTAGCGTCGAAAGATATCAAATCAGCCCGGAATGAATCCAAATTTTTCACACAAGTCTCAAATAACATAACAAAGCTATTCCAATTCCCAGAACCACAATCTGAATCCAATATCCTCAAGGTCAACTTCCGATCAAACTTATGAACTTTCCAATCCTTCAAATTTTTGACTTTCGCCTATTAGTGCTGAATCCTTCTAGAAATATCCAATTGCAAATACGGGCATACGTCCGAGTCCAAAAATCACCATTCAGACTTAACGGAACCATCAAAACTCCAATCCGAGCTCAAATGCTAAAAAATCAAACATGGTCAACTATTCCAACTTAAAGCTTCAACAATGAAATTCATTCTTCCAAATCGATTTCGAACAACATGAAAACCAAAACCAACGATTCACACAAGTCATAATACATCATACAGAGCTACTCATGCCCTCAAACTACCGAGCGAAATGCAAATGCTCAAAACGACAGCTCGGGTCGTTACATCCTCCCTTACTTAATCATACGTTCGTCCTCGAACGTGCCAGGAGTTGTTCCAAAGCCATCAACTGCCATGTAACCTTACCATGCCCATATTTGAGGGTGATTTAACATCACCCTATTCCATATAGGCCCGACAACGGAACATAGCCGAAGATCATTACTTCAACCTCAGCCCGTAAACCACATAATCCAATTTCCAACACCTGGAATTTCCTGCAAGACCCCAATATCGCTTCCACACACTATATGATTCTAAACACGTTGTATCAAGCCATAACCATAACCCAAGATTTAATCACATGACATACCACGAGACTCGCATACTCGTAGCAAAATTTTTTATCACAGCAGCTACTCAAAATAACCCAATACCGGCAATAAACCTCATATCAAACAAAACCTCATTCTCAAACATTCGTACACTACCAATGATGAAAGAAACATCACAAACTCCTCGCCACTCATCAGATCAACAAGCCATGGAGCTTCCTCTCAATCGACAAGAACTATAGCCAATTTCTAAGCCGATCAGCGACATTGTCCTTTCAAATATATCGCAATCAAATCTGATAGCCCCCATTCTAGGTCCGACGACTTCCTCTTATCAAATACAAGCTACTCTACTAAAACGCCACAACAATACTACATAGAGCCACAAACCATGCAATCTGTGCACCAATACGCAATAATTCAAATGTATTCAATCATCAAAAATGACTTAAATGAGAGAACCATCTCGCAAGTTCAACAAATACCACCACAACCGCAATGCCATGAGTCCATCATACAGTAGAACCATGCCACACGAATCTGACACAAAGAATCATATCTCAACATAACTCTGTTGCAATGCGTAACCCCATCCAAACACTGTCCATATGGAATAACTCAAGCTACCATGCCCAAAATCAACAACCACGCGCAATTCAACCTCAAGTACCCAAGGTGCATACCATAACCACGGAGGAACGAATAACACAATACCACAGTCCGGAAAGAACATAACCAAATACGTAATCAATCATTCAACACCCTAATATCCATCTCGCTCAAATTTCGCTATATGTCCCAAATAGGACCACACCATGTGTGCCTATAACCAATAGATCCCAACCCCTTGTAGCATAGAAAGGTAACTCATAGAACATCTTAGAACACGAATAAGATCAACTCTAACAGAATGGCACATCCCTCAACAACAGTAGTACATAGTGAACCAATCTAACCCGGTGTAGAATACACATCCTCATTGGGCCTACCAATGGACCCCAAATCCACTCTAGTCACCCATAAATTCCATATAGCACATGAATCACCATATCCGATCCCAACTCCACCGCCTGAATGTCTAACACGTCTCTCATACATAATCATCCCACGAGGAATACTTTTATAATTCTTCTGTGCCGCATAGCAAAATATGAATATTAGTAGTGGTTGAACTAGGCAAGTACCGCAATACCAATAAAGCATCCGTAAGTCTGAATGCAGTGCACCTTCTGAAATGCGCACCCTTCCCAAGAATTACCAAATAGTTATAGCATTCATATAAACTTCAGAAACCATCCATACTGTCTAAGAATTTATGATTTTCCCTTCGAAACGGACCCGTGACCTTGCACATGCAAATGTCAATCCCACGTAACACACCACATCTATTATGCCATCACATGAAAAGTACGAGAATATCATAATCAACTCTGAGTTGCAAGCAAACTACATACTTAATTTGCCAGGAACATTACATTTGATCTCATCTAGGAGAAATCATAATACGCAACATGTTCCTCATGCCAGTAAGAAATATACACCTCTAACCGTGATAGAAATCCTCGAGAGCACTTTGAAATCCATTTGCACACAACCAAGCCGTCAGAACTGAATCTCTCTAACTCAACCAAGTCGCACGAGTCGCCAAACCCAAGATTACTGCTACAAAACACCTTTAGAGACTCACCACATAATGAGAACCAAAAGAATCGACCATACCATTACCCTACTGATCCAACCTACTGCCAAGATGCCCTATTTCTCCGAGTTCCTTCCGAATTACCCTCAAGTTGATACTCCTCACCATAATACCATGATCCTTAACCAAGAATTACCCTAAAAGATCCTATAATAAAACCACACAACCCTAAGGTCCATACACCGTTGTATTCAACTTAACCACCCTAAAAGTATCACAACCAAGACACTCATTCTGAAGAGACCTTATGTGAATTTAAAGCCACTTTTCTTCACCTTCCTGATGCTAAAATGTAGAATCCATATTGATATAGAAATGCCACAAGTATCGACACCATCCATTGAAAAATGGCAGATCCTAGCCATATACAAATATGGAAAAATTCACAATTGCTACATAAAAATCTTGAATCCATTAGAATTTTTTCGAGACTCATCCACTCTACTCAAATCTCAATTGCACCGCCCCAAACGACCCGCACGACTTGTGCCCCATTAGCATGACAACACCAACAGAAGTAACCCAGCCTTAACACAACTGAGCAGATTCCTACTCCAAGTGCACTACATCCTTCATGAATAACACCTCAATCATTCCATGATTCCTATATTACCCATAGAGTATAATACACCATGCATCCAGAAATTTCCTTGCTTAAGTCGTCCTTAAAACTAGCCTCTGCAAGTCATAACCGATCCACAAGTATGCCTCAGACCGAAACCAATACAACACGTAACCATGCTATCAATTCGTTGATAGAAGACTCCCCCACTTGGATCAAAGCCATAAATAAAAACACCGATAACTCACAATGCCCATTCTCTATTATTGCCATAATATCACAGTAAGATTCAACTAAATCCTTTATAAGCTCATGTAACACAAACCATATAATACCTCAAATCATCTGCTAAGCTCGCGTTCATCCTCGTGATAGTCAAGCTAACCTCCTCAAGCAATCCAAACTCAAGGTTCTACACATATAACCCACCGGTAAGAGAAAAATCTCCACAGAAACAACATAGGGATCACACAACTTTAGACACCCTGCAGGTGATAACTCGCCTGCTTAGCCTCAAACTGACATCTCTCTACGCAAAACTCCTACGAATCACTTATTCCTCATGAGGTTGAACTCATCAACAAGGCATGAGAACTTAATTCGTTCCATAGTTAAACAATATGGAAGATTCTCCAATACACTCATAACTTGAGACTATACGTCACATCAAGACAGAAATCAATCACCCAATAGTCCTTTTTACATCTCAAGAAAACTCTTCTCATCACATTCAATCCATCTGAACACATCCCGCAGTCACATCATCCTTATCATAGAGCCATCCAACCTCTCTTCGAGCAATGAATTTCACTAATAGGGACACTACCGGACTTTTAAGTCTAAAAGCACGTGCTCATACAACTGAAATTCTCGTGCTCAAACTACAACCAAACCTCGACCTCAAGTCCTCTAAACTGGCCCATCATCAGCACACAGGAATCACATCTCGCACCTCATTCATGGAATCACAAGCCATCGATGCACAATTGATACTGAGCACTCACATGTGCATACAAATGCATGGAAGAAATTCAAAGATTTATGTTTCAAGCTGAATCAATTCTGCACGTTAAGGAAATAATGATGGGAAATTTTCCTAAACGCCCTATAGCCTCTCGAATATAGGTATGTACGTCATCATACCGATCCACAAGACTCTACTAGACACTTCTTATGACTTGTAGAACCTATGAAACTAGAGCTCTTATTCCAACTTGTCACGACCAAAAATCCAACTAGTCGTGATGGAACCTAACTCAACCCGCTAGGTAAGCCAATTGAAAATAAACCAATTCCAATGAAATTTAATGGGACAAATAAACAAAAGAAAATATCTGAATCTTATACATTTTCCAAGGATTGGTAGTACAAATCATGAGCTTCTAAGATTTAGAGTTTGAATGTAAAATAAATACATCATCTGTCCGAATTATACATAAACAAATTTTTCATAAGTCTAGAGCTACCATGAAAAAGAGGTAGCTATTACTGGAATGCAGGTATATCTTCAATACTAGCTCTCGTCATACACAACAACGTCAGCATCCAAGTCTGCACGTAAGGTGCAGAAGTGTAGTATGAGTACAACAGACTCCATGTACTCAATAAGTAACAAACCTAACCTTAGGTTGAAAGTAGTGACGAGCTGGGACAAGGGTCATAGTCCAACTCTAATAACCACTAATAGCGTATAACAATATAGTAAAAATGGTACACGAAGTAACTTAGAGATATGATGCTCGGATTATTCATAGTTACGGAAAAATAGGCATGCTTTTCAAGTATAACAGTAAATCCAAATCTTTCTTCAAAAATACCAAAAGTATGAGCAAGTTTGAAAACTGTAATTTTTCCCAAAGCTTTCAACAGGTAAATGTTTCATTTTCAAATGGCATGAGGAAAATACATCTCTATGCCTACATGTCGATATGTATGAGAAGTCATGAATGACGTGATACTGTACATCATGAGGAAAATGCATCTTTATGCCTGTATTTCAAGTGTGAATGTAGAGTGCGATGCAACTCAATGATAAAACCATATGAATACTCTTAGAATATCAATTCACTCAGTCCTCCTAATCACTTAGTCCTCGTAGTCACTCAATCCTCCCCGTCACTCGGCCCTCGCGCTCAACACTCGCACTCGACACTCACACTCAGTAGGTACCATCGCCAACTGGGGGTGTATACAAACTCCAGTGGGGCTCCTTCAGCCCAAGCGCAATAATAAACCAATAACGACATAAATTAATAATAACTGTTGTGGCTTGCAATCCGATCCCATCAATATCCTCACAATTAGGACCTCGGTCTCACTCAGTCATCACTCTCTCCGGTCTTTCAAGCTCACAATGTCATGAAAGATCAACCCAAAAATAATTATATGATGTATCAATGAATGGTAACATAGACTGAGATATGATATGTAGATGAATGTGTATGACTGAGTATGTTATTTCAATATAAACAGATAGCTCAACAGAAGAAATGACCTCAGTGGGTCCCAACAGGATAAGCATATAGCCTAGATAGGGTTTCTAACATGGATCACAGCTTAATTACTCTAGCACGTAGAGATTTCATGGATACAAATAAGATAAGGTAACTACACCATACCATAGAAATAACTGAGCCAAATTCACACGGTGCACGCCCACACACTTGTCACCCATCATGTGTGTCACCTCAACACCAAACACATAATATGTAATTCAGGATTTCATACCCTCAGCGCCAAATTTAGACGTGTTACTTACCTCGAACAAGCCACATCCAATACCGAGCAAGCCAAACATCACTCCAAAAATTCCACCCCGCGCATACCGACCTCGAACTGCTCGAAACTAGCCAAAAGAAACTCAAATACATCAAATAAAGCCTAAGAAAACAATTCCAATTGATAAATGTCGAATCTTTGCTAAAGCCTAAAATCAACCAAAAAGTCCAACCCGGGCACGCACCTCGGAAATCAACGGAACTTATAAATATGACAACCCAATAATTTATGAGTCCAACCATAATAGTTTCACTCAAATCCGACTCCGAATCGATGTTCAAAACTCAAAAATTCGCTTTATGAATTTTTAGACACAACCCCCTATTTTACTTTTGAAATCATCAACTAATTGCCAAAAACGAAGATAGAATCATGAAATATAATAAAAAATGAGTAGAGAACACTTACCCCAATCCTTGTGGTGAAAATCACTTTAAAAATTGTCTAAATCTAAGCTCCCCATCTCAAAATATGACCAAATAAACAAACTCTTGATTTATATGCTTACACCAGTTGTTCTGCCTCGTTTCTCATGCCAAACGATTCTGAAACTCACTGTTTATACCTACAATGAATTCCATGTGAAATTCCAGCCAAAATATGTTGATTTCAATATTTACAAATAGTGCACATTTATAAATACGAATTCAGTGGCAATTTCTTAATTAATCTCAAAAAAATGTGGCAACCTAATTCTTAGTAAAATGACCATAAATTTCTCATACGATGTCGAAAATTGATGATTCCAGTTGCTATAATTCAAAAATTACGATACGGATCTAATGCTTCAATCAAAACAAAAATTGGAGCTCATTTTCTTAATGTGGTACATTTATGCTGTAAGAAACGACGTCGAAACATAAAAAAACCAAGCTCAACACAACCCAAACCTATCTGAAACTCACCCGATCCCCTCGGGACCCTGTCCGAACATACCAACAAGCCCCATAATATAGCATGGACTTACTCGAGGCCTCAAATCACACCTAACAACATCAAAACGACGAATCACACCTTAATTCGAACTTAACTGAACTTTGGGCTTTTAACTTCCAAAATTTGCGCCGAAACATATCAACCCGGAATGAACCCAAATTTTCCACACTAGTCCCAAATAACATAACAAATCTATTCCAATTCTCAGAAAAACAATCTGAGTCCGATATCCTTGAGGTCAACTTCCGGTCAAACTTATGAACTTTCCAACCCTTCAAAATTCTAACTTTCGCTAATTAGTGCCGAATCCTTCTAGAAATATCCAATTGAAAATCCGGGAATACACTCGAGTCCAAAAATACCATTTGGACCTAACTGAACCATTAAAACTCCAATCTGAGCTCAAATGCTAAAAAGTCAAACTTGGTCAACTATTCCAACTTAAAGCTTCAATAATGAAATTCATTCTTCCAAATCGATTCGTAACAACCTGAAAACCAAAACCAGCGATTAATACAAGTCATAATATATCATACAGAGCTATTCATGCCCTTAAACTACCAAGCGAAGTGCAAATACTCAAAACGACCA
This sequence comes from Nicotiana tabacum, assembly GCF_000715075.1. Lineage (NCBI taxonomy): Eukaryota > Viridiplantae > Streptophyta > Magnoliopsida > Solanales > Solanaceae > Nicotiana > Nicotiana tabacum. Next base: position 108,385,298 of record NC_134087.1, on the reverse strand, counting down.
GTCGAGTCGTTACATTTATTTCCATTAAACACTAAATCAAAGGAGATTAATAAATGTCAGTAGACTAGAGGCTAGGGGGTGGAATTCCATTCATGGCCAAAATAATCTTTGAACCCTTGGAATTTCATAGATCACAAGGGTCTCAAGGACCCCGAGCAATGCTTATGTCAGGGAGAGTAACTCAACCAAGAACTGAATTCCACTCCCAAGTACTTCTAACTACTAACACTTACTCTTCCATACAGATTTCAGTGCTAATGAGGTGTTCACCATAAACTCCACTACCACAGTGGTGATTATACACAATGAGAGGTCTATTTCATCCAAATTAGGAAAGCGCCATCAAGCATCCCATGATTTGCACAAAAACATGTAACATTATCATATACTTTTTGTCACGACCCTAGTTCACCAACCGTGAACATGTCATGACGGTACCTAGTCTCCGTGACCAGGTAAGCCTAAAACTTGCGGAAACATAATAATTACGGAAAAATAGAATACCATATTTAATTATCTAAAAAGGAAATTGTACTGAATGCCGCTCGGCATATACGACTCAATATCTCAAGACTAAAACAATCCCAAAACCCGAAAACTCACGGGAAAACACAGGCTACAGAATATGTATAGTGAGGCTCCAAAATCCAGAATATCTAACAAACGGAAGAAAAGAGAACTAAGTACTAAAGATGGAATAAAGAGGGAGACTCGTCGGTCTGCGGACGCAACAGATCTACCTCGAAGTCTCTGTAGTCCTCCTGCCTCACTAATAGTGCGCCTGAGTAGAGGTACCTGGATCTACACATGAAAATATGCGCAGAAGAGGCGTGAGTACACCACAGTGGTACTCAGTAAGTGCCAAACCTAACCTCAGTTGGGTAGCGACGAGGAAGGTCAGGGCCCTACTGAGGTTATATAAAATATAAAGATGTCAGGATAAGATAAGAAGTGCAATTGAGAACCTACAGTAAGAATCTATGCAGGATAATAAGAGTACAATAACGAAAACAATGATGAAAGCAAACCATAAGGAAAGTAACCGGGGATCTCTAAGTATCCCGAGGATCTCTTAGTATCCTCGACATGTACTAGGGATCTGTTGGTATCCCGAGGATCTCTCGGTATCTTCAATATAAGCCAGAGATCTCTTGGTATCCCGAGGATCTCTTGGTATCCTCAATATATGTGCGGGGGATCTCCCGGGAATCTAACCCATAGTCCCAAAGTAAATGTGCAGGGGGAATCTCCTGGGAATCTAACCCGTAGTCCCAAAGTAAATGTGCAGGGGGAATCTCCAGGGAATCTAACCCGTAGTCCCAAAATAAATGTGCAGGGGGAATCTCCCGGGAATCTAACTCGTAGTCCCAATTTAAAACACAGAGCAACAACACAAGAATATTAAATTAAACTCTAATTTCGTACCAAGTAAACATTTACTTCTAGCCTAACATGCTTCACGTAATGCAATTCAGGCAATTTAAGCAAATAGGCAATTAAGTCAACTAAACATGCCTTTCTAGACTAGCAACATGCTAAATTCACAAGTAGATTAAAACAAGAAAAGAACTCAATTGAAATACTTAAGGAGAAACCGAATTTTCAACAATTAGCTCAAGTACGCACTCGTCACCTCACGTACAGGGCATTTCAATTATCAAATATAGCACATCCTAAGGGGAAAGGTCCCCCACACAAGGTTAGACAAGCCACTTATCTCGAATGCTCCAAACTCAACTCACGCTTCTTGAATAGCTTTACCCCTCGAATTCACCACCCAACCGCTCGAATCTAGTCATAAATTACTTGAATGCATTAATAATTACTATTGGAACTAACCCCAATGCATAAAAAATAGTTTTTACAAGGTTTTTCCCAAAAATGTCAAAAATACCCCCGGACCTACGTGGTCGAAACTAGAGGTTCGGACCAAAACCCGGTTACCAATTCTCCCACGAATCCATATATATGTTTTGTTTTGAAATCGGACCCCAAATTGAGGTCCAACTTCTAAATTTGTAGAAAACCTAGGTTCTACTCAAAACACCCAATTTTCCCATGAAAATCTTTTGATTTGAAGTTGAAATCATGTTAAAAGATGTTAAGAAGTGAAGAAATTAAGTTAGAAATCACTTACCAATGGTTTTGGAGAAGAAAAGTTGTTTGGAAAATCGCCTCTTAGGTTTTGGGTTTTTGAGAAGTGGAAAAATGACTGAAAGTCCCGAATATATATACTTTTGTTGGGGGCTGGCGCGAACCGCGCAGAAATGTACCGCGGTCGCGCCGAGGGAGGGAAGAAGTGGGCTTTCTCTGAACCCACCCAGCGCGGACCGCACTGATTTGGTGCGCGGTCGCGCTGGTCGACCTGGCTACCGACCCTCTGAACCCCACCACGCGGACCGCACAAAAAAGCACCGCGGCCGCGTGGCTGCCAGCGAGGACCGTGCGGAAGTGGCCGCGGCCGCACTGGGGCCTGCAATATCTGAACCTGAATTTTTAATGTCTAAGACCTCCCGGGCCCCACTCAAAACTCACCCGAGCCCTCCGGGCTCCAAACCAAACATTCATATGATCTCGAAAATACCTTACGGACTTACTCGTGCGATTAAATCGCCAAAACGACATCATATACATAAGATCAAGCCTCGAAACACATGATTTTCTTTCAACTTTCATAAAACTCAAATTCCCCATTTTAAGTCTGAAACATGTCATATGACGTCCGTTTTTACCCAAACTTTACAGATAGTGCTTAAAACATATTTAAGACTCGTACCAGGCGTCGGAACCAAAATACGAGCCCGATACCACAGTTTTCTGATAAATTTTCTTCTTCCTTTTCCTTAATTAATTTCAGAAAATAATTTCACACAAAAATTCATTTCTCGGGCTTGGGACCTCGGAATTTGATTCCGGGCACACTCCCAAGTCCCATATTTTTCTACGGACCCTCCGAGACCGTCGAATCACAGGTCCGGGTCCGTTTACCCAAAATATTGACCGAAGTCAATATTATGCATATTAATATCAAAATTCATTAAATTTTTCACATAATTCGCATATTTCAACATAAAAGCTTTCCGGCTACGTGCTCGAACTGCGCACGTAAATCGAGACAACTAACAACAAGGTTTTCAAGGTCTCGGAAGTACAGAAGAAGGAAGAATTATGATGATGACCTTTTGGGTCGTCACACTCTTACCAAGCGTAAGAGAACTCAAACAAGAGTACTTATAAGTGCCAATAAACAATAAGAGAACAACAACACATGAATATAAGTACTCAGAATTGGTGAGTCAAGTTGTTCAAAGGAGTGTAGGAGGTATAAGGTATATTGCTCTCTTGATGATCTAATTAGAAGGATCATGCTTATGAAATATCATTATCTATAATCAGATACTTAGTCATGTATACTTAATAGAATTCTACATACAAATTGATTCTCTACTTCTTACAAAGTAGGAGAGTTAACAGTTCATTTCAAAGTTTTTAAGAAAATAGAGAGATACATATACATAGGCAAGTGATATCTAAAGTGATCTTCATCCTATCCTGGTTGGTTAAGAGTTAAACATATGGTTCCTCATCAAACAAGATAGATGAGCACTTAAAGGGTTTTTGCTAAGTCTAAAGATAAACTTCAGTGAACTTAGTGGATTTCAATGACTTAGAAACACAATCATAAACATGATATACCAAACAATATTTCCCTTAAGGTAGGGATGAATACAAAAATCCTAATAGGTGACATTCACACATATACACGTTATATTTTAACTAATACTACCACATTACAACAAGACTAAGTACTAAGCATGGAATTAGAGTAACATGACCATCATAATTGATTTTGGACAATGAAAGTTTATGCTAGGCTTATTGGAAACTAAGATACTTACAAAGACACATTGTAGCATTCAAACAAGGCATATAAACATTAAAGTTTTCCTTAAACTTTTTAGCATCATAGTTGACTTATATCCCTATTGCTATGTGGTTAATCCCTTTTGAATAACAGATTTAGCTTTCTTCTTTATGAAGTGACACAGTTCTAACAGATTTGAGAGCACAAGCAAGCAGGAGATCTGTTTGAGCAAGAACGAGTGCAGAATCTCTAAGAAAAGGCATCAAAACAAATTACAGGAGGTGTTCCTACAAGATTACAAGACTACAAGACATGGCAAAGTTTCAAGTAATATGGGACCAACTCAACAGGTAATGTGCTAGAGCTCAAAGCAATGAATATTCATGTTAAGTTGGCATGGTTGTAATAACAAGACAACTAATTCAGTTAAATAGATTAAGTATATTAGTCCAAAGATAGTGAAGTTCTACTTTAACAACATGGCATAACCAAAAGATAATGCACAAATCAGTAGATACTAAGCTCTTAGAACAATTAAGGGCACGACTTAAGCTGGGCTGACAGAACATATAAAACCAACTATAGAAAATCATTAGCACTTAGTTCAATCATTTTTAAAAGCACTTTCATATAGTGAAACTTACAAATGATCACATAGTCATGGAGGTCAACATGAGACCTTCTCAATGGTATTTCAGGAAGTCTCAAGATCATAAAAATGAAGAAAGAAGGCAACTGAACTAATACACTCTAATCACAATGACTACCTTGTAATCGTCCTTAAGTATCTATAATTACCATAATCTTAGTTTTATGAAAACAAGTGGTTCAACTACATGATATAGATCAATAGGGAGAATCAAGGCAAGAGTAGTAGAGCAGACATGGCTTTAGCAAAAGAATCTTTAAATCTAAAGCTCAGATAAGTGTAGAAGATCATGTGAAGTTCTTAGTCAACTACAAAAGTCCAACAACACATAGATTTGCTTAACTTAGAAAAGTATTCATTAAGTTTACAATTATGATAAGTTGAATTGATTTTAGATTCTTTAGAGGTTAGTGAATTCACATACATAATGTTAAAGCATAATGATCAAACTTAATACAATACAAATAGAATAATCAACAAGAAGAATAGGACTTTAATCTTGAAACAGTTAAAGAGAGGAAAGGTCAATATGCACTGACCTTTCTTCGAGTAGTAAACCAAACAAAGGCTTCGTTTAGTCGTTTAGGAGCCATAGACTCAGACTTCAACCAGTGAGTAACTCAGAACTAGAAAAGAGAGAGAAATCAAAAATTGAGTAAGAGCTTAGCCTTAATTGAAAAAATTTTAAATTCTAAATGATATTTGTTTACCGTGAAAAGGTTAACAACAATTAAATTTGTAAATAGAATTCTAAATATACGTAATATATTCTCGAGCTAGTTGTTAGAATATATGATGCTAAGAATGTGGAGTTTAATGATGAAATACAAGCTAAAAAGAGGCAGTAATCAAACTGAGGGTGCCGCTGTGATGTTGTTGTTGTTTTTGTTATTGTTGTTGTTGTTGTTGCAGTCGTCGTTGGCCTGGGGTGATGAGGCAGAGGGACGATTTCCTCCGACCCCGGGGGATACTTTGGATTATACACCGCAACTCAAGAGGGGGCTCGGATTATACACCGCTGCTCACTTTTCTCCCTCGGCTTGGTGTGTTACACCCCTTTTGGATTACTGGGTGGTGTGGCGGTAGTCTCTGCTGGCTGTTGCCTTTCAGTCCGAGGCAACGCCTTAAGAAGTGGCTTCAAAATGGCAATACTGGCGGAGTTCGTACTAGACAAAATTTTCACCTAGCCACTTCTTGTGTTCTTCCGGGTTCTCCTTCGTCATTTTGCTCTTCTCCCTTGTCTTCCTTTTTTATATCTCCCCCCCTTTTTGAAGATGTCATTCCCGGAGGATTTGTATGCAGTCCCCGAGGGTATTGGACTTGGAAGATGTTATTTTTGAGGTCATACGCCCGAGAGGATGATGGCGGAGACGCATCATTTTAAGGAATAGGCTAGGTCCTTAGGCTCTTGTTGTATGCATACCATTTGTACGTCTTTATATTTACATAAGGATCCCCTGTGGGCTTTTGTAACCATATGTAAGGATCCTCTGAGGGTCGTTGTAAGCGAACACTTGTATAATTACAAAGATATTTTCTTGATTCCTTCCTGTGACACTTGTTGTATCTCTTTATATTTTTGGCAGCTTCGAAAGCATGATCTTGTTTTGTCGCCTGCGATACTGACCTTGGGTGTGAGTATTCTTCCCAGCCTTTGGTTGATAAAATGGCTTCGCGTGGGGTCTTTCGTGACTTCTCAAATTGAACCCGAATTAGGCTAATAACCTCAGGCCGTCGGGACCCTTTCTCTGCGTGAAAGCGTGGATAATATCTTTGGGCCTCATAATAGCCTTTGAGAAGAAACATGCCTGAGGACTCGCGGTCCCGAGACGTCTGTGACTTCCTGGAGTCGATCTCTGAATGGAGGCCTGGCCGTGCTTCGGGCCACCTTGGTCATTACCCGGAGCCTTTTTCGCACGGGTGTTTGTTAGAGACGCCCATTTCTTCGTAAACTAGCCTTCTTTGGCGGAGGCCTATTGAAGCTGTATACCAATCTTGTGTTGGTGAAGGCATTGTTGGCCTGCTGGAGCACTGTCTTGGTATGACGGAGGTCTTTAGGGTTGAGCATTACCTCTAAATTGGAGGCAGTGCCGATGGTTGGTGCCTTTGGTTGGCGTTGAATTGTTCCCGCCCTTGTCACATGTAACGTGAGGTTGCTTTTGCTTCCCGGGGTTCCTCGGGGTTTGCTGATTTTATGGTGTCAGTCTGTCATACCCTTAGCGGCTATTTATTTTAGGAACGACAAAGACTGGGCATGGCGATAAATGAGATGTGCGCTTCATAATCATGAAGGAGCTTTTATCGGTGCAATACGGGCCCGTGCTTTTGAGGAGAGTGCATTATTCGAGCCTGACATTCCTGGAGTCCTTGGTTCTGGAGCAGCGGTTCTTTCGAGCCAACAAGGTTTGGGACACCAGGAGTGTGCTTGACCGTCAAGTAGGTTTACCGGCTTCACTTCGTGGTGAGTTTCAGCTTGATTCCTCCGTATCACGGATCTTCCCTTTCTTATTAGGTTTTCCCCTCTGTAAGACTCTGACAGACCCAGGCTTTGAGCTGCTCTGTCAAGGGGCTATACTTGGGGGGGGGGCCTGGATGAGTGTAGGCCACTTAGGCTTCGTGGCAAGGGGAAGGAGGGGTCGAGTCGGTGTACTGGCGGTTCAGGACATATCGGAGCTCGCATTACAGAAGCCTTTTGATGAGGCAAGAGCCTTCTTGTGGTAAGAGTTTCGCCTTTTCAGCCATTGAGTTTAGACTTTGCTTATTTTTTATCTGCAAAAAAAAGGTGAACGCTTAGGAGTACCTTAGGGGCGGAGCCGATCGAGCCAAGAATGCCTGAAGTATCAAGTGCAGGCTCGAGCTTCGATCTGAGTGGACATGATTGTGAAGCTATAACTTGATTCCTCAAAAGTCCGGATTGAGAATAAACGGTGCCCGGACTGGTATAGTACTAAGTCGAACCGAGGATGATGAAGGAGTGGCAACCTATTCAAAGGACGTCACTGATGTCTGATCTGAGTTGGAGCGGGCCTTCGATCGTGAGAAGAGGAACGAGGGATACATTCATCATAGATCTAGGGACATGCGCTTCAACAGACCCATGCTAGGGGTTCCGTCCTTCTAGAAGGATTTGCTTGAGTGAAGGTGGTCGAGTGTGATGCTCGGTTGCTTATTGCCGATGCCACGGAGAGCGAGGCTAGGGGCTGGTAGGTCGTAACCTTTTAGGGTAGAGCGTAGATTTTGCCACTTTGTATTTGATGTTTGTAGAGCATGCTTTTAGATGGAGAGTGCACCTTTCGCGCATATATAAAATGAGAGAAATCTTTAAGCTTTACCTCCTTTATATCTCTTCCCGTATTGCTTTTGACTAGGCAGGCTAGTTTTCGAGTTTGGCGGATACTCGTAGGTCCAGAACATATCAGTTAGGCCCGGAGGCCTTTAAGTGCGATCCTCGATGTAAGCAGGCATTGGGGCCTCTGTGCTTTGCCCAGCTGTTTAGGCTCAGTCTCTGAGTCAGGACTTGACTCGAGCTTGCCTTCCCTTTGATCTTTTGTGCTCGTGTGGGCGGATGGTCATTATTCTCATTTCTTGCCCTTGGGCATTTTGCTGTTTCAACTATTTTGGGTCCATTCTCCGAGTCGCATTGCGATTCGAGCTTTAATTAACCCTCAAGTTCTTTCCTGCCTGCATGGGCAGATGACGATGGCCTTTTGTGCTTCGGGTCGAAGTGACCTTACAAGCGCATGGCCCGAAGGAGCACTCAGCTAGCGACAATGGCATTTATGTCGTGCCCTTAGGCATATTACAGTTTAACTATTTTGGGTCCAGTCTCCAAGTCAAGTTGCGACTCGAGCTTTAATTGACCCTTAAGTACTTTCAATTTTCTCCTCTTATGCTATTTTGGTCATAGAGACCTTTTAATATGTGGCCCGGAGGCTTGCATAGTTAACTATTCTGGATCCGGTCTCCGAATCGGTTACGATTTGAGCTTATTTTAATACTCAAGTTGTCAATTTTCAAGCTAGCGACAATGGCTCCTATGCTGTTTGGTCGTAGAGACCTTTTAGTGTGCGGACCAGAGGCTCGTTTGGCTGGCGACAATGGCTCTTACGCTATTTTGCCCGTGGGATTTTTGTAGGCTTTGTTTTCTGCTCGTTAAGGTTTTTGAAATAATTTTGCCTGACCTGTCGTTGGTTTTGGAAGAACCTCGATTTCAAGTCGTTATCGGCGATGTTTGAGCACCTCGTAAGGTTCATAGCTTATAGGTTGAGTAGGTCGAAGCCTTGTGACTTAGAGCTGACATGGTCGAAGCTCATTTTTTCCTGTTGAGGGAAGCCTGTTTTTACCGGTTCTTTCCGAAGTACAAATAAAGTAGTGGCCTGCAATTTTTGTTTAGCGATAGTCGGGCGTCCCTGAGTTGCGTTAGTTTGGATATATCAGCCATTTTTTACCATAGTCATATGTGTTTGGCCAAAGCCATTTTTGATCCCGAGTAATAGTTTAGGCGTCTACACCGAGGGTATGCCCTTTCGTGACTCTTATAAATGCGATGTATAGCCTAAACTTCGGGATTTTGAGTTTCATGATTGTTGAGGTCTTATAGTTTGTCATCCCTATTGAGGTCTTACAGTTTGTCATGCCTATTAAGGTCTGACAGTTTGTGTTGCTTTGTAGAATAGATCTGGTTACACTAAGTCTGCCCGCTCAGGGTTTTCCAGTGTATGGCTATTGGAGACAGTCTCCGAGTTATTGAATTTTCTTGGGATCGAAGGCCATTATTTGTGAGCTCGGAGTTACCTTGATGGGGCTTCATGAGCCCGGAGTTCCAACCCTGGGGTCGTGTGGGTGCCAAATTTTTGACGTTAAGTCCCCAAGCATTCCGGGATGCATTCGGTGAAGGGGTTCCTACCGGGAATAAACTGCGATTTCCTTGTTTGGAGAATGAGATATTCAAAGATATTCTTCGATCCATTATCGTAATATATATTGTTGTGTTGAGTCGACCTATATCCGGTCGAAGTCAATCGCTTAGAGATTTGCCTTGCCTGAAGTTTTTTGTGATTTCAGAGCATCGATCCGGAGGTCGTCTAAGCATTTGAACTGTTGGCGTCCGTTCACGAGTTTTCGGGATGTTTCTGGTGAAAGAATTTGTTACCCTACTCTGAGAAGGAGTTCCCTCCCCCTTTTTTTGACAAAAAGGTATTTTTTGATTGCTTAATACAATAGTACATGCTTTTGCCAATGGGGCCTGACTATATCGACCATTTGGTCCGATACATTATTTCCTATAGGAAACCTTATTTGGCATTTCCAAAACTCCTATGAGCGGGCACCTTTCCAGGGGAATGCCCCTCGCTTATTCAAAAGTCAGCCGAAGGGAATGTCTTGAATGTTTTTGTAGAGTTCCTCCTTAGGCAGCTCGCAGACGTTGCCTCGTTAAAAACCTTGTCGGTAAAAAACCTTCTTCTGGGATAAAAACTCGGTCGAAGTAAAAGAGTGCAACGGGTGCGCTTTGTGAGCCTTGAGGTCTTGCGATAGCACTAGCGTTCTGGCAGCTCCGATTGGGTGCTTGCGCGAAGGTTAATTCCAAATTTGAAATAATAAAAAAAAGAAGGATGGTTGTACCTTGAAGCGAGATATGCTGGCGATGCCTTGGGATTGGTCCATTATAACTGCCCGGGGGCGGAGACGCGGCGTAGATCTCTACTTTGTTTTGTTAAGCTCGACCTGGGACCAGACCCGATTTGCCCATTGGTTTATTCGGGGGCGGAGGCATGAGCATTGGTACCACATCGTGTATTGAGAACATCTCCTTTGCCGCGTGTTGTTCCCCGTAGATGGTTTTGATCCTATCTTTTGTCGGGAATTTTATCACCTGGTGGAGCGTGGATGGCACTGCTCTCATGCAGTGTATCCATGGCCGCCCAAATAAGGTGTTATACCTCATATCTTCCTTGATGACATGGAATTTGGTGTCTTGGGTTGTGCCGGCCACGGTAACCGGAAGGACGATTTCTCCTTTTGTCGTTTCACTCACCATGTTGAATCCATTGTGGACCCCAGTGGCGGGCATGATTTGTTCGAGCACTCCAAGTTGTTCTATCAACCTTGACCTGATAATATTGTCCGAGATACCTGGATCCATGAGTACACATTTTATCTGAAAAGAATTTACAAGAAAGGAGATTACTAGGGCATCGTTGTGGGGTTGAGACAGGGCCTCGGTGTCCTCTTTGCTGAATGTGAGGGCATCTCGAGGATATATCCCCGAGTCCGTTTTTCTATGGTGATGGATATTTTTGTTCTTCTCATCACGGGCTCTTGCGGGGCATCAGCGCCCCCCATGATCATGTGGATAACGTGTTGCAGCTTATTTGCCTCATTTTTCTTGGTTGCCTCACTTTCTCGGAACTGATTTTTGGCCCCATCGCTAAGGAATTCTCGAAGGTGTCCTTTGTTGAGAAGCCGAGCCACCTCCTCTCGCAGTTGATGGCAATCCTTGGTCCTCTAACCATGCGTGTTATGGAACTCGCATACTAAGTTGTAATTTCTCTGTGAAGGGTCCAACTATATCGGTTTGGGCCACTTGGCATCTCTGATCTTGCTGATAGCGAACACGATGTCTGACACATCGATGCTGAAGTCGTATTCCGATAGGTGGGGCGCATTTGTTGGCACTATGTTTCGTGTTCTGTTGATAAGCCCTCGAGGGTCCTGTCCTCGATCTATCCTCTGATCATTGCAAGGTAGGTTGTGCCTTGGGGCGTTCCTCCTATCTTTGAGGTACGGTCGGTACCTTTCTTTGTTTCGTTTCGATTCTTTTTCCAAGAGTCTGTTTGGGTACATTGAGTCCAAAGGGGCTCCCAACTGGTAATCCTCAGCTCTATTTGGTAATTCCCGCAACATCTTGTTCTCTCTTTGCTTGATTTTGAAAACGTCAGACTTTCTCGTTGCTACCTTGATGGCTCTAGCATGTGCCTTTACGAAGGAGTCTGCTAGCATGGTGAATGAATCTATGGAGTTGGGAGCCAAGTTGTGATACCACATCATGGCCCCCTTCGAAAGAGTTTCTCCGAATTTTTTCAGCAATACGTACTCGATCTTATCATTCTTTATATCATTGCATTTTACTGCGTAGGTATAGGTAGTAACGTGTTCATTGGGGTCGGTGGTACCGTTGTACTTAGGGAGTTCCGGCATTTTGAACTTTTTAGGAATGGTCTTCGGGGCCGCTTCCTCGGGGAACAGCCTCTGTATAAACTTCTTCGAATCCAAACCTTTTAGGATCAGGGGTGCTCCTGGGATCTGATCCACCCTAGAGTTGTAGGTCTCGACCTTTTTATTGTTGGCTTCAATCATTTTCTCACCCGATTCAATTTTTTTGGTGAGGTCCTCAAGCATCTTCACTATGTCAGGGTCGACCACTGACCTGTTATTGCTTGACCTTTCGGGTACTTGCTCTGCGGGGGGAGTTGTCTATGGTGCTGCTATGTTGGGAGTCTTCGGATGGCCTTGCAACTGGGCAATGGCCAGTTGTTGTGCCTGCAACATTTCAAAAATAACATGAAGACTAACTTCCTATTCTTCCCAGGCCAGGGTTTTTTGAGCTTCCTGTCGGTCGATGTGTCTTATGCTCCTATCGGCGTGAGAAGTTTCGTCGACTTGTTGTGCGTCCTGCGAATCCGTGTCCGCTACAAACGATCTAGGTGCGTTATCGGGATTCTTTGGTGGTGCTCCAGCGGCCGGGACAACCACGCCATTTTTTCCGTGGTTTTCGAGGTTATTGTTCTCGACTCTGCTTACCAAGCCAGACATTTTAACCTGAAATCAAAGGATCTTGGACAAGAAGAAGTGTGAAAGATAATGTGCATTTGTGCAATGAAACTAGCAAGAAAATAATCACTATTATTTTTAGCCCCACGGTGGGCGCTAAACTGTTTACCGTGAAAATGGTAACAACAATTAAATTTGTAAATGGGATTCTAAAAATACATGATATATTCTCGAGCTAGTTGTTAGAGCAGATGATGCTAAGAATGTGGAGTTTAATAATGAAATGCAAGCTAAAACGAGGAAGTAATCAAACCGAGGGGCCTGTTGCCCCGGGGCAGGACTAGTTGATGGGGGACCTCGGGGTCGATGTTCTGGTCGAGCTCGAGCTATCAGGGGCAATCGGGAATGGGATAACATTTAAGTATGATTAAATAAAGCTCTTTATGGCCAATACCAATTGATAAATAAAGAACAAGTAAGAAAATGATGAATATTAAAGTGGCCTCGGGCCAGTAAGAACGAGTGAGTTAGAGAGAAGAAAGAGAGAGAGAGAGAGAGAGAGTATATTATTGCACTTGGAGAGAATAGTTGGAGCTCTCCCTTTACAGGGTGTTAGCGACTCCCCTTTTATAGAAAGGGGAGCCCAAACTTAATACAAGATATGTTGCGTGATAAAAGAAATGGGATGGGACAACTGGCTAGCTTTATGACGTACGCGTGGGCTGATGTCGAGCCATTTTGAATAGACCTGGTCGACCCCGGGTACATTCCTCGGGAGATTCCTGCATTCGTCGGGACTTCGGTCGACATTATCCTTGGCAGAGCACCGACCGATATTGAGGGAAGTGACTGGCTCGAGATCCCGGGCTTTCGGGATCACCCTTCGAAGTATTTTGTCCAGGAGAAATTGGCCTCCCAGATTTCACCGCGCACAATATTATATTTTGTATTGATTTTCTTAAGATGGTTAGGTATTGTTAGGTGAGAGCTATTAAGTCTCATATTTATAGTGTCTCAAGGTCTAGGGTTTCGACGGGTTAAAAATGGGATAGTGAAAGATGACGATAGGTTGATGATGCGAGCAAATCAAGTGAAAATCAAAGAAACACAGGTGAAAAATAGTGATAGATTTTACCTGAGTGGAGAGAGGTCGACTGATGAAGATGAAGACCCATAGGAAAAACTCTATAACCCATAGGTCACTGCGTTTGACCTCTGGGTAATGAATTATAATGTTGAAACTTCTGCAAAGCTCCATGCATGAACTGATTTTAAAGGTCATAAGAGAAAATCAGAGGAGTTCTAGTTTCACAATTTGGTCTATGACTTCATATTTGGGGATTTTGTAATTCATCAGTGAAATAGAAAGAAAACAACAGACTTCACAGCCCAGGGACAAGATGAGTGGCCCTGTATGTTTGATTTGAAAGAACGAGGAAGAATCAGATCAATGACGTTTTTATCTTAGGGTTTCGGAACTGGGGATTTCAAATCTAGTGATGAAAGAGGAAAATAGCATTAGGATTCACGAGTATAGGGATAGATTGAGGGTTTGAGGCTTTAATTTTTTGACCTTGCACAAATTTGTGCAAGGATTTGGGATTGATGGGCTTAAGAGGGATGAGAGAGAGGATAGAGTTTAGGGAAAGAGGGGCGGCCAATATTGGGAGGAAATGAGTAGGGTTTAGGCATTTGATATGTTTAAAGTGGGTGGGTGAAGGGGAGCCATTGTATCTTTGTGATCAATGGCTCCGATATTTCAGAGATAAAAATGATTATTAGGAAAAAAAGGATGACCATTGGATTTCTTTTAATCCAACAGCAGAGATAAATCACTATTGGATATTAAAATAAAGGGGGCAATCTAGTTTAATCATAGACCATTGATCATTTGGATCAACGGTCAAGATGAGGTGTGTTTCTTCTGTGTGTATTAGAGACGGGTGATGTGGCACGATTTGATTGGCTAAGAGAGGGTGACGGGGATCGCCAACTTGGAAATAGATGGGGTGTTTGGACTAGGTCAAGACCGAATTAGGCTTGGTATCTAGGCTATAATAATTTAACTAGTAGCCATTTTATGTTTAATTAGCAGATTGCAATGGCGGCCTTTTAGTTTTTAACCCTTTTGAAATATTAAATAAACTTAATTATTTTCAATAAAATTTAGTAAAATTAGAATTATCAAATACACTACTAATTATTATAACTAATTATTTGCAAAAATACTTTATCTTCTAAATTGTGACACTAATTTTAAATTATTAACATATTAATCAAATTAACTAGAAATTAAGGAATAATTCATTAAATTAATTTTAAAGCCTATGTAATTCATATAATTATTATTTTAGTAATCCTTAAAATAGTAAGTATGATATATTTGTAATTACATAATACTAAATCATTAATTTCAACACTATTAATACTAATTTTATGAGAAATAGATATTATTGATTAAAAAATACTTCTTTATTGCAAATCATTAAGTATAAATTAATTAAATTTTAAAGAGAGAGTCAACATTGGCCGTCAACAGCTTCCCCTCTTTGACCAAGACGATGAAAGAGTTTTCGGGGAAATAAATCGAACCAAGGACAATTTTGTCCCGACCTCAGGCATATTTTGCAGAAATAGCATATGGGTTTAAGGAAGATTACGAGTTGTAGGATTAGGAGTTAAGGAAGATTCCGGGAGGAATATTTGGTGAGTTGGGGCCGAATTATGGCTTTTAATTCATACCTCGGGCTTAAAAAGGTTCGTGCCTCATATAGTTATGGAGTGATGATTTGGGGGAGGCGATGCTCGCAGGAAGTGCCCCAGTATTTTATTATGACGATATTGCGAGACAGAAGATTTGGTACCAATGATAGCTCTGAATTGCGGCTTGATTTGAAAGATTTGAAGAATTAGAGTTCCACTTATTGTATTTGAGTTTGAGCTCGGATCCTTGGACCACTTATGAGTTTGTTGTCCTTCATAGCGTTGTAGCTTAGTTTGCTGCTTAGAAGGAGTTCCACGCTGCGCTGTTTTTCCTGCAAAAATAAAATACACACATACCCATAGGTTACAAT
Organism: Nicotiana tabacum; assembly: GCF_000715075.1. Lineage (NCBI taxonomy): Eukaryota > Viridiplantae > Streptophyta > Magnoliopsida > Solanales > Solanaceae > Nicotiana > Nicotiana tabacum. Next base: position 108,369,940 of record NC_134087.1, on the reverse strand, counting down.
GTAAAATATGTTAATATGTGAGGTAAATGATGCAAGAATGATGATTCCTGGTTGCCGGCTAGCCGTTACTTGGGATTGGGATGACGAGATACTTGAATCTAACTCGATTGTTAGCCAGGCTGTGTATCGTTCTGCGGATGTTGGAGCATTAAGTATCCTCATGTCGGGAGTATCTCCGCGTGATGAGAGTAATTGACTTCTAATATAGAATGTATCTCCGCTTGATGGGAGAAGTTGCTTTGAAATGTAAAGTATCTCCACGTGATGGGAGTGGTTGTATTGAAATGTAAAGTATCTCCACTGTCACGACCCCAAACACCTCGGTCGTGATGGCGTCTATCACAGTACTAGGCCGGCCAAAACAACACGAATAATATGAAGATCTTTTTGTAAAAATTCATTTTTCTAAACAGATTAAGAGCCCGTTTGGATGGTCTTGTTTTAAGTGACTTTTAAGTCAAAATAGCTTTTAAGCCATAAGTTAGGAATTTTAACTTTTCGATTTTGGCTTGTTTTTGTCATTTTAACTTAAAAATAGGTGCTTAAAAGCACCTTTTTACTTTATCCAAACACTAAAAAATGACTTAAAAGCTATTTTGGCTTAAAAGAACTTAAAACAAGCCAATCCAAATGGGCTCTAAGTCTCAAATTTTTCATTTTTAAAATATCAAAAGACATACGCGAAAACAAGTACGTAAATACATTAACACATCATGAATTTGGTGTCACTAGTCATGAGCCACTAAGTACAACTCAACACTGTTTGCTTAATACAAAATAAGTTTGAAATATAAAGTACTAGGATAGAAAGGAGAAAGGCAGGGCTGCGAACGCCGTGCAGCTACCTTGCTAACTCCGAAAATACATAGAAGCTGCTTAACGCTCTCACTCTGATGCTCGGGCACCTGGATTTGCACATAAGGTGCAGGGAGTAACGTGAGTATGCCAAATCAGTAAGTAACTAAAGTAAATAAAGTCTGAGTGCAGTGACGAGCATTTAAAAATCATATGCATACATTATCAAGAATCTCAACAGAAATATCAAAGTCAAAATCTGCAGTTCAATAACTAATTATCTCGTAAAAATGCCAGTCTCAATGAAAATCCTTTAAAACATTTATTCACCTTTTTAAGTAGAGGCTCAGTATAAAAGACGAGTGAAAATAGAAAATCTCATAAACAAGTTCCTCGGGCAAAGTATCACTCATAAGTATAGCCTTCGGGCAAGCCTCTTAGTCACTCGTCAATCAGTACTCAAACTCAGCACTCCTGCTCAATAGATATATCATAATAAATATCGTTGCGGCGTGCAGCCCAATCCGTAATATATATAGTCAACTATGCTCACTAGGGCTGTACCGACTCCGAAGGGGATTCTACAACCCAAGCGCTATATTGCTGCGGCGCGCAGCCCGATCCAATATTGTTGCGGATCCATCCCGATATATATATATATATATATATATATATATATATATATATATATATATATATAAATAAAACTATAGCGTATAGCCCGATCCATATATATTCTAACCATCAGGTCCTCGGCCTCTCTCTCAGTCATTATCCTCACAACCACTCTAGCAATTCAGTGAAAATCACGGAACTCAGCCCAAACAGTTTTCATATATTTGAAAGTAGAGTAATGAAATTGAATCAACAATAACCAGGTAATATCATAATTGAGGATATGCTTTCAAATCAAAACAGTGTGAGGAAAGTAGTAAAATACCCCTAAAGGTCCAAACAGTTCGGCACAAGGCCCCAAACATGGCATTCAGCCCAAATTAATAGATTTATCTCTAAAATACATGGATATCATATAATGTTTATCAAAATATGCACTCTACAACCGCCACGGGACGGACCAAGTCACAATCCCTATGGGTGCATGCCCACACGCCCGTCACCTAGCATGTGCGTCACCTCATTTATCAAAACAGTACGAAATTTCGGGGTTTCATACCCATAGGTCTAGATTTTTAATCGTTACTTACCTTAAACCAGATGAAATCCTACTCCCAGGCTCCCTTGACTCTCGACTCAGCCTCAACTCACCTTGAATCTATCCAAAATCAGAATCATAACATTAATATACGCTAAGGAAACAAAACCCATGCGAAAATAATCATATTACATCAAAAATCCCGAAATTGGTCAAACCCGACCCTCGGTCCCGCGTCTCGGAATCTGATAAAAATTACATCAATAGAATCCTTATCCTCCCATGAGTCTATACATACTAAGAACATCAAAATCGGACCTCAAATGGTCCCTCAAATTCCCAATTTACACTCTCCAATTACAAGCCCCAATTCTCCAATTTTAGGCTTTAAATCCCACTAATTTCATGTCTAATTAGTTGGAAATCACCATAGAATCGAGTATTGAGTTCAAAAACCTTAACTCCAAATGTTTCCCTTCGAATCCCTCATCAATCCCTCTCAAAAAGCTTCAAAACCGTTCAAAAATGCTGAGAAATGGGCTAAATATCGCGAAGATGGGTTTTTATACATTCTGCCCAGGTATTTGTTTTCTTCTTTGCGAACGCGGTATCTCCCTCGCATTCGCGACACACAAGCTACCTCAGACCAATATTCCCATCTTCACGAATGTGAGGGACCACCCGCGAACACGAAGACCAAATAGCCGACGCTACGCGAACGGGGAACGCTACTCGCGAACGGGGAACGCTACTCGCGAACGCGTAATTTTAACTCATGAACCTTTGCGAACATTGTGAGCAGCTAATTTTTGCCCTATATGAAAATGACTCCTAAAAATAAACCAAAAATGATTTTTAAGGGATTTTAGAAGTTTTTTTTTATTTACCCCAAAGACATATGTGACATATGTGACCATATACTCATTCACTCAACCTCCACAATGTGATCTCTCGGTGGAGCAAGAAAAGGTCGTTAAAAATCCTAAACAAGAGGAAATGGCTCGGAAGATGAAGAGCCTAAAACAAAGCCTGAAAAACATGTAGGGTCTGAGTGGCCAAAAGAGTGTCTCATACTCTGACCTATGTATGTTTCCCCATGTCCACTTACCAGTTGGCTTCAAGATGCAAAAATTTGAAAAGTACGACGGGCACGGAGACCCATTCGCTCACTTGAAACGATACTGTAACCAGTTAAGGGGTGCTGGTGGAAAAGAGGAGTTGCTAATGGCATATTTTGGGAAAAGCCTCACCGGAATCACTTCTGAGTGGTATACGGATCAATAAATTACCCATTAGCACGTGTGGGACGATATGGCCCGAGATTTAGTCCACCAATTCTAATGTAATGTGGACATCACTCCCGACAGAAACTCTTTGTCCAATTTGAACGAAAGTCGTCAAATGGCGTGAGCAAGATGCCAGGGTAGCCACCAATGGACGAAATTGAAATGGTCAGGGTCTTTCTGCAGGCCCAAGAGGCTAACTACTTCCAGAACATGATGTCTGTCATGGGTAAGCCGTTCGCTGAGGCTATCAAAATTGGGGAAATGGTTGAAAGCGGTTTGAAAACAAGGCGAATATTGAGTCATGCTGCCTTTAAGGCCACATCTCAGGCTACTCAGAATGGTTTGGAGGGTTTGATGAACTACAATAGAAGCGAAGAGAGAGCCATGATGGCTTCAAGCTCGATGGGGCCCGCAGGTCATTCGGCCAATCATATATGCTTCCTGAAGTCCCTCAACACTATTATCCCCTTCAAAATGCTGCTTATGTTATGGCACCACCTCCCTATGCGGTGATGAACACACAACCTTACCCGCGGCCACAACATTATCCATAAAATCGAGCTCCACCTCCCATAAATGCCCATCCTTACCAAGCTCTATATAATCCCCAACCAGATGTTCCCCAGTACAATCCTCGCTCAAGAGAGCCTTTCAGAAAGAATCAGTTCACCCCTATTGGTGAATCGTATTCAAGCTTGTTCCAAAAGATAATCAGGCTAGATCTATTGCAGCCAGTGGCCCGAACTGGCCGAACCCCGAGTCCCCCTCACACCGAGCTGATGCTAGATGTGAATACCACGCTAGAGCAGTGGGACACAGTACAGAGGATTGTTGGACCCTCAAAAGGACAGTTGAAGATTTGATTGATGCTGAAAGAATTGTTTTTAGGACGAAGAAGCTCTTGATGTGATGAACAATCTATTACCTACACACAACAGTGGGCCAATAGTCGGAATGATTTGTGAAGATGAGGAATTTGATCCGACACTGAAGGCCATTGCAGCCATTGCCGAGACAGAAGAAAAGCCAAAAATGGTCGCCAAGCATGAAAGTTCCCTATCAGACGGGAGTTTCGGTAACCAGTCTTGCTATCCTTTCTGTGTCCGGATTATCTCAGGGTGTGATCCGGATGTTTTACTCTATTGTCTTACTTTCCGATGTAAACCCTTCTAACTTCAAAAAATTGAAAAAATCAAAAATCAAAAAATCAAATGAAATTAATATTTCATTGTCCAAGAATGTCTCTTTTCTTTATCTTGTCATTTTCCTTATTCTCTTTTTAGTTCTTTTTAATGCAGATTTCAATAACATGACATGCTTGCGGACTACATGCCCAGATCCTAAAATGTTGTCAGACTGTAAAATAATGAATCAAGAATTAGATTGCAATGAAGATAAGTTTAAGGAAATAAAACAAAGAATTGGAATAGCTAGAGGAAAATTAGCTCCATATTGGAAAGATCCATACATGGTAACAAGCGTACTGCCAAAAAGAGCGTTGTACCTGGAAAACATTGAAGGAAATGTCCTGAAATAACTGTCAATGCAAATGTATCCAAAAGGTAGTATTTTGGATCCTCTATATAATGTAAGTGTTCTCCGGTTGGGATGAAGAAGGCTTTTATTCGCGCTACCCAAACACTATTAACCATTTGCAAACCCTTTGAGCCGGTTACCTTTCTATGATTACCCTCTTTGGAACTGGAAAGTGTTATTGAAAAAAAATCAAAAAAATGAGATGAAAAGTGAAAAAAGGGAGAAGAAAAAGAAAGATACAAAAAAAGGAAGAAAAGACAAAGAAAATGAAAAAAAACGAAAAAAAGAGAGAAAAAAGGAAAGGGAAAAGAAAGAGAAAACAAAACAAAACAGAAAAACAAAAGAAAATCAAAAAACTAAGTTCCTTGAACTACGTTCGACTTTATTCCGAAAGGATACGTAGGCAACCTCTCTAGGGTTCAGTCACACAAAATAAAAATCCAAATTTCCCCAAAAGTGAAACTAAGGCAGATTTTATAATGGTTCGGCGATGGTTCGCATGAAAGGTTCCAAAGTTGTAATTCAGTCCAAACTCTTTTTACCCCAAATCCTATTCAAGTCCTTCCGATCAATCGGTAAAGATGTCCAAAATTGGAGGATACAGCTACTGGGATCCGATGCAATCAAATGAGAGAAATAAAATGAGAGAGTCTTACTAGTGAAAACCCATACGGGCACCGTGAGGCGACAGTAAGTAGAGAAACTAGAAATGAGAGAGTCTTGTTAGTGAAAACTCGCAAAGAGCACTATAAGGCGATGGTGAGAAGAGAAATGAGAGTGGTCAGCTAGTGAAAACCAACAAAGGGCGCCACTGATCAAAAAGAAGATCCTCACAGCCATCGGCATCGACAGAGTCCTGGCAAGGTTTCTCGATTTTGAGGCAAAAGATGTGATGAATTTCTGAGAGTCGGACGGTTTACACGGGTCAGGCATCCAGTCCAAAAGGCATGTCATGTTTATTGAAGTCCGCATGTACTTCAGATAAGTCCTTCTTTCCTTTTCCCGAAAGGGACAATTCTTGTTTTAAACTCATTCACTATTCCATTGTTTATTTTCTTTGAATCCCTTTCGGTCTAACTCTGTTCTAAAACTAAGACAAAGAAAGGATGGTAAGACTGACTTACAGGGTTCTCATTTGATATAAGCTATTATGCAAAAGGCACCCAGCCTCGTCGGGGCATCAAGTCAACCTCGACCGGCTATCGCCGTTGAAGTTTTGAAATTGAAAAACTCCTGAAAAGAAAGTAAATCAAAATCAAATGCCCACAAAGGCAAAATGAAGTTAAAAAGGTTGAGTCCCACATGGCTAACCATCTTGGCAAAGGTTTGAAAAGCCAAGATACCCCAAATACTCTGAAATTGATGTTGGAAGAAAAAAGAAGCCAAAAATAAAGGCCTATAAAGGCAAAATAAAGTTGGAAAAGGTTAAGTCCCACGCGATTAGCCGTTGTAGTTTAAGGAGCCAAAAATTTCTCCAATGCTCCGAATGGTTAAAAACAAAAAAGATAAAAAAAGGAAAAAAAATAAGAGAAAAAGAAAAACAGCAAGTCAAAAGTGAAAGGCCTACGAAGGCAAGATATTCGAAAAGGTTGAGTTCCACCGACCAACCGTCATGTCAAAGTCTGGAAAAACCAGAGGGAAAGTAAGTCGGTATTCTAGAAGCAACCGGTTGCAGTTGAAAGGGACGAGATCAAGTGATTGAAATAATCAAGGCCACAAAACCAACCACCGTTTCAAAGTAACAATTGCTCTTTGTTTGAAAATATGAAATATGTGCAATCCAAAGCAACCTTGCAAGGAGCAGGTGCAACCAAAGAGAAACTGCGTAAGGGCTAGAAACAGCTTTGCAGCAACAATCCATAAAGGGAAGTCCCCTCCAAAATTCTTTCCCGCATTTACTCATTCTTTAAAATAAAAAAAGAGAAAAAAAGAAGAAAAATAAAAAAAAAATAAAGAAAAAGGGAAAAAATATAAGAATAAAAAATTCAAAAACATGGTAGCCTAGGGTCCCCAATCTCTAGTTACGTTTTTTCAAACATAGGGTCTTCACTCCCTAGCTGATTTTATCTTAGACATATGGTCTCCACTCACTAGTTGATTTTATTTTAGACATAGGGTCTCCACTCCCTAATCTGCTTTTCTAACATAGGGTCTCCACTCCCTAGTTGATTTTATTTTAGGCATAGGGTGTCCACTCCCTAGTCACTTTTCCAACATAGGGTCTCCGCTTCCTAGTTGAAGTTATTTTAGGCATAGGGTCTCTGCTCCTTAGTCTGCTTTTCTAACATAGGGTCTCCACTCCCTAGTTGAAGTTATTTTAGATAGAGGGTCTCCACTCCCTAGTCGCTTTTCCAACAAAGGGTCTCCACTCCCTAGTTGAATTTACTTTAGACATAGGGTCTCCATTCCTTAGTCACTTTTCCAACATAGGGTCTCCACTCCCTAGTTGAAGTTATTTTAGACATAAGGTCTCTACTCCCTACTTGCTTTTCCAACGTAGGGTCTCTACTCCCTAGTTAAAGTTATTTTAGACATAAGGTATCCACCCCCTAGTCGCTTTTCCAACATAGGGTCTCCATTCCCTAGTTGAAATTATTTTAGACATAGGGTCTCCATTCCCTAGTCTGCTTTTCCAACATAGGGTGTCCACTCCCTAGTTTGCTTTTCCAACATAGGGCCTCCATTCCCTAGTTGATTTCATTATAGATATAGGGCTCCACTCCCTAATCTATTTTTCCCAAGGATACACAATCCTGATTTTATTGCTTTCAATAATGAAGTAGTATAAAGTTTTGGTTACAAATAACTCCCGAAATGTTTCTAGTGAAAACTGGAGCAGAAAATTTCGTTTGTTTTTTTACTTTGGTGCCTGAAAAGGTTTTCACCATGAGGCACAAGGTTTGAGATGACCAAAAGAAGAAGTCTCAATCCAAATAAAAGAAAGGAATAACAAGAAAAGAAGTTGAACTCTAAGTGCAGAAGCGGAGAAAAGATGCGTACTGCCGAAGATATGATTGAAGTCACAAGCTTTGCATGTCCCGCCTTGATCCGAAGAGCTGAAGAAAAATGAACTATCATTCGCAGCTAACGAGCATCAAGATTCAAATCGGAGTCTACAGTAAGAACCATCCAAGACTCAAGATCAAGCTTCAAAAGATTTATAGATAGGAATCTTGTAACTCGTAGCTGATAGATTTAGTTAGTCTTTTTCATTTTAATTTTGATGTAATAATAGGACCGCGGACTGGAGCCTCGATGGAACCTCACTCGACTCTCGAACTCATCACTCTATCATTCTTCCAGAACTACACCGACTTGATTTCTTTATAGCCAAGGATATGTAGGCAACCTCCGAAGCAAGGTTTGGTCAAACCTTTTCAAAATGCTTCCAAATGGAGTTTCAAACGGGCAAAATTGCTCACTTTATCTTTGCCTAAAAACTCTTCATGTTCTCGAGCAAAGAGGGGCAGTTGTGAGCACGTAATTTATGCCTTACATGAAAATGACTCCTAAAAATAAACCAAGAATAATTTTAAGGGATTTTAGAAGTTTTTCTTTATTTAGTTGCATTTCATGCATTTTAATATTTTTAAAATCATAGAAAATGATAAAAAAATGTTACATTTTAATTTCATACCATCTTAAGTCCAATTTGCTTGTATGAATTAATTTTATTAAGAAAAATAAAAAAAATGGTCATTTTTACATATTTAGCTTTTAGTCATTAGAAAGTAGTATTCTTATTTAGTTTTTAGTTAATTTGTTTTAATAGATAAACAATTTTAATTTTTACAAATTAGATTGATTTAGGAGTAATTTAGGATTTTATTAGATTTTAAAACCAAAAAAAAATGAAAAAAAAAATTTGATTTAGTCTTCCTACCCCAAAGTTAATTAGCCCAAATTCATGACCCAAATCCTTTAAAGCCCAAAACATTGAGCTCATTCCCCATTTGACCTAACCTAATTCCTACCCTTATAAAATAAAGCTAGACCTATACACCCTACACCCTTACCTTAAGTTTCAGCTGTTTTTGGAGACCAAAAGAGACCCTCATATATCATCTTCTTCTTGGACACATTTCAGAATAAAGGAGCTAACACAAAAAACACCCGAAGAATTCGATCGTCTCTTTCACTTTGAGAGAGACATCCATTGATTTCTTCTTCTTAAGTTTCACCGAAAACAGCCGCAGCTCCTCCAGTTTTCTCCCCAGCTCCTCCAGTTTTCTCCCTAGGACAGCCATATTTCACCATGTACACTCATCTTGGTCCTCCATAAAGACCCACATCTTTCACCAATGGAGGTAGCTAACAAACATTCCACGAAAATGCTTTCATGGATGCCATAGCTTTTGTCCTTTTAAGCTCCATAAAAATGCAATAGTCTAGCGCCAAAACCTCACCTCAAAAAAATAGCTTTTTTCCTCAATAAATAGCTGAAAACATAACAAAAATAGCCATGAAAGCTGGCCACTAAAGCTCCCCGAAAACCATCCACAAACCAGCTAAAACGCATCAGCAACATCTGTGAGAAACTAGCTGAAAATTCCATGAAACCTGAGTTGTAAACCAGCCGAAACTCACCTCGAAACTGTTGCAAAATGACACCTTTAAAACCACCTAAAACTTTCCCTGTCTTCACTGTAAAACACCCATCTATTCCTGTGAAAACCAGTCAAGTAACCATACTTCGTCAAAGATAAGGCGAGGCTTTTATCTCGAGGTTCTGGTTCATAGCTTCGGCTTTTAGTGCGACGATTGTTGCTCTTTTGGCTTGATTGAGCTGTAAATTTTTAGATTTTTTCATCACTATAAAGGTCCATCTCTAAACTTTTTTTTTTATAATTAGTATTGGTTGTAATCCTTTTTGAGTTTGAATAAATCTTGCGCCCATTATGGATATTGTTTAATCTTTGAGTTTTAGCTTTGTGCTTATATTACTACTATCTCGATTTGGCATGTTAAATGGAAAGCTCTGTTTGAAGGTTTTTTTTCTCTATTAAATTACATAGGTAATAGCTAGAATCCAGTTCGCTTTGTGATCGCCTATTTGACATCTTGGATTAGCATGTTGAAGTATTAATTTTAAATTCGGGACAGTAGTTTGCTTCTAAAAATTCTCTTCAATATTTTCTTCAATTACAAAAGAATTCCTTTGTTTCCTCTAATGTTCATTATTTATTCCGGTGTTATGCTAGTTTTTCGTTTCCTTGCTTAGTTGTAGGACTATGGATATGTTGTTTGGCAAAGGTTAATCCATGACCAGTTGGGCCTAACTTATGTAAAAGGCAGAATAGCATGAGCCTTTTCAAGTTGTAAATATTTTTTAATGAATGAACCCATCCTTTTTCCACAAATAATTCCATTATCTATGCCCTTACAATAATCTCAAATTAGCTTTAGTTAACAATTCATGAACATCGTAGCTTACTTTAGGCGCGATAATTAATAAATTATCACCGCTATAGGTACGGTTCACGTGGCATGATCGTGATACCTAATCCAAATTTGGGTGTGCATTTCATATGACCCGATCATAACAAATTCGAATGTTAATAAAAATAAAACATATCGCAAATCGCGGATGCATTTCATGTAGCACAGTTTGCGGCGTGTCCCAAAACGGCAAGTGTACGACAATCGTAACTTGTTCAAGAAATAATTTCATAAATCCTAAAAAGGGGTTTTAAATAAATAAAAGCGGTTATAAAGTTAATGTGACGACCCGTTCAGTCGTCTCATGAGTTACCGCTCCGTTTCCCCTATTTCTGCTTCTTTATGCTTCGTTATCCGTGTTTTATGTGGTCGAGTTGATTGGTTTGTGTTTGGTGTGGTTTTGGTAAGAAATGAGTCACTTAGTTTCTTTTAAGAAGGATTAAGTTGGAAAAGTCAACCGGATATTGACTTATTAGTTAGAGGGCTCGGATATGAGTTCCGATGGTTCGGTTAGCTTCGGGAGGTGATTTGTGACTTCGGAGCGCGATCGGAATGGGTTTTGGAGTTGTAGAGGAGATTTAGGCTTGAATTGGCGAAATTGATATTTTGGCAATTTCGGGTGGATAGGTGAGATTTTGATATAAGGGTCGGAATAGAATTCCGAGAGTTGCAATAGCTTTGTTGTGTCATTTGGGATGTGTGTGCAAAATTTCAGGTCATTCGGACGAGATTTGATACTCTTTTTGAGTGAAAGCATAATTTAAGAGTTCTTGGAGTTCTTAGGATTGAATCCTATGTTAAATTGGTGATTTGATGTTGTTGTAAGCATTCTGAAGTGTTGAACAAGTTTGAACGATGTCATGGGATGTGTTGGTACAATTTGAAGTTTCGGGGGTCCCGGTAGGTTCCGGGATGTTTTAGGCCGAAATCATAGCTGTAGCAGGTCCAGAAGGGTTGCAGGCCTCGGAAACCACCCGCGCGGTCTGCACAAAAAGAAGTGCGGCCGCGGTATGTGCTGTGCGGATCGCACAAAAAGAAGTGCGGAAGCGATAGGTTTCATGCGGACCGCACAAAATGGTGTGCGGCCGCGGTGGGGAATGATTCGCTGGTCCTACTTCGGAAGCTCATATCTTTTAATCTACAGGGAATTTCAAGATGATTCAAAAATGAAAGTTGTATCCCTTTGTGTCTAATTTTCAGAAAGGTAAATATATCACAATTTGGACATCTTTAGAAAAAGTTATGGCCAAAATACTAAAGCCTGTCACTGCAGAGGAAGGCCTATGCGGCCGCGGTTGTTTTTGTGCGGACCGCACTGGCTTGTGCAGACCGCGGTTGATTTGATGCGGCCCGCGGTGGCTGAAATCTGAGGGGTACTCTATGAATACGAGATTTTGGGTTTTATTTAATATTTTGACCTAGAGAGCTCGGATTTTGGCGATTATTTGAGGGTTTTTCAAGAAATTCATCGGGGTAAGTGATTTTAACTCAAATTTGGCTAGAATACATGAATCTATCATTGAATTCATCATTTAATTCGTGATTTGCGATGGAATTTGAGAAGAAAATTGTCAAAACCTTTAAAAAATATAAAATAATAATTTGAAGGACCAAATGGTATCGGAATTGGATAATTTTGGTATGGTTGGACTCGTGAGGGTATGAGGATTCCGAAAATGTAAATTTTACCAGATTCCGAGATGTGGGCCCGGGTTTCGGGTTTTTCTAATTTCAGGATTTTTAATATTTTTCGAATGTTTTCGCTTGGTACTCCAAATGCGCACTTGGCTGGATTTAACTTTAAGTCATACATACACAGACGCTCAAAGAACTTTCTCAGATCCTACACATGGTCATCTTGCATTCTTGATTTAATGATCACATTATACACATACACCTCAATTTCCTGGTGCATCATGTCATGGAAAATAGCAATCATAGCTCTCATGTAAGTTGCCCTGGCATTTTTCAAATCGAACGGCATGACTCTGTAAGAATAAGTACCCCAAGGTGTGGTGAAGGCCATCTTTTCTGCATCCTCTTCATCCATCAGGACTTGATGATACCCAATATAATAATCTACGAAAGACTGTATCTCATGTTTGGCACAGTTATCAGTAAGGATGTGGATGTTTGGTAATGGAAAGTTGTCCTTGGGTCTTGCTTTGTTCAAATCCTGATAGTCAATACAAACTCGGGTTTATGCATCTTTCTTTGGCATTGGGACCACATTAGCCAACCATATGGTGTATCAGACCACTCGGATCACACCCGCTTTCAACTTCTTGGTGACTTCTTCTTTAATCTTGTCACTGATATCCATTTTAAACTTTCTCTGCTTTTATTGAACAGGCGGGTAATCGGAGTAAGTTGGCAATTTATGTACCACTAAATCAACACTTAGTCCTAGCATATCATCATAGGACCAGACAAACACGTCTTTGAATTCGAACAAAAGTTGTATCAATGCATCCCTAGTCCTTTCATCCATGTGAATGCTTATCATGGTTTCTTGGACCTCTTCTGAACTACCCAAATTAAATTGCTCAGTTTCATTTAAGTTTGACTTAAGCTTATTCTCAAATTGTTCCAATTCTCGGTTTATTTACCTAAAAGCCTCATCTTTATCGTATTCTGGTTCTTGATTCATTATTTCGCAGTTAGACAGCGTGTTAGGATATAAGCATGAAGTCCGCAAGTATGTCATGTTATTTAAGTCAGCATTAATAGAATTGAAAGAAGAAATAAGAAAAATAATAAAATCAGAAAGAGTAAAGAAAGAGATTCATAGACGATGAAATATTGATTTCATTTCATTGAATTTGAAGATAGAAGGGTTTACATTGGAATTTTAAAGACAATAAACTAAAGAGATTCGAGTTACACCATGAAATAACTTGGAATGTAGAAAATATGGCAAGACTGAACTATCGGGATTCCTGCCTGGCTGGGAATGGAGTTGCCTTCCAATTTTGAAGCTTGGCATTGGGACCCATATACTGCACCTCAGCAGAGCTTGAGCCTTCACCCAGCTGGACCATGTGAGCCTCATATAATATTTGCCTCATTGCCCCATAAATGTCCTCAATTTCCTCGGCTGTGAAGGCCTCATCTTCTTCCTCTATGTACCTTGGTTTAACAAAAGTTTTGGCGAGATGCAGGACCGACTGAGGTAGAACCCACCCGTTGTCTTTACATTCTTTATCCCATTTCACGTCGGCTTCTGTAGCTTGGAAACTGACACCAAAGAAGTTCTCACTGGCAGTCAAGGTGATTGGCTTTGTAATAATGCCTTGCAATAATGCCCCGAGCCCTTTCCCGGGCTTGTAGCCATGCCTGATCATCTCACTGGCAACCATGATTGATGCGTTAGACAAGAAGGGTTGAGGACACAGGGTTCCTTCCTCACATTTGTCTGCGACCACAATCTCTAAAGCTTGGTAGACTATATGCTCGCTACCTTCTTTAGCCTCCAGACATGGAACTGACGGGTCCCTGTAAATTGATTGCTCATCTTCTCCATGAACCACAATTTCCTGATCTTCGTGTTCAAAAAGAATTTGGTGTAGAGTAGAAGGTACGACCCCTGCCGCATGGATCCAAGGCCTTCCTAGGAGAAAATTGTAGGAGGTGTCCATGTCCAAAACCGGAAATGTGACTTCAAAATCCATAGGACCGATAGTTATTATCAAATAAATCTCCCCTATTGTGTCTCTCTTGACGCCATTAAAAGCACGTACACAAACATTGTTAGGCCTGATTCTCTTAGTCCCAATTTCCATTCTTTGTAGAGTTGAGAGAGGACAGATGTCAACCCCAGATTTTCCATCCAACATGACTCTTTTCACGTAGTACCCTTCACATTTAACTATCAAATGAAGAGCTTTGTTATGGGCAGCCCCTTCCGGTGGCAAGTCATTTCTACTAAATGAAATATGGTTGACTACAAAGAATCATTACGCCATCCTTTCCAGTTGCTCAACAGTGGTCTCGACTGGAACATATGCCTCATTAATGGTTTTTATCAACACTTTCTGATGTTCACTCGAGATTATGAGTAGAGATAAAAGTGACAGCTGGGAAGGAAACTTCCGGAGTTGGTCAATTACATCGTAGTCCATAGTTTTCATCTTTCGGAAGAATTCCTCTACCTCTTCGGCATTGACTGGCTTTTTAAGTGGAAAACGCTTCTATTTGTCATTGTTCATTTCTTCCAGATTGAGGTACTTCCCAGACGGGTTTGTTTCATTCACTTCCCCCATGATTTCTTTTCCATTGTACGTCACTACCGCTTTGTTGTAGTTCCAAGGTATGGCAGTGGGATCCTTCATAGGCTTCTGTGGTACGGGGCTGATAACCACGGGCTCAGTCAGCCTGGTTGAAATTACCGGCCCCTGCACCACATAAATCCCCTTTGGTACGTACATCTTTGGTACCGTTAGCGTGACCTTGTTTTGCTCAAACCTTTTGGGGGGTCTCAACACAAACTGTTCTTTCCTGGGTGCCCTAGGAACATATAGAACGACATCTTTAGAAGGTACTGCCCCGGTCTTGGTTTCCAAAACCTTTTCTACACTTTGAGGAATGGGATTGTATTTCTTCTCATCCTTAGCTTGCTTTGCTACCATTTTGGGCTTCTTTTCAACATTAGCAATAACAATGATAGCTTTCAAAGCTGGGTCAAACTCTTTGTCTTCACAGATCATCCCAATAACCAGCCCATTGTTGTGAGCTGGTAATGAGTTATTGGTTACATTGAGGATGTCTTCATCTCTTATCACTACCCATTTTTGTTCTATCAGGTTTTCAACTTCCCTTTTTAGGGTCCAACAATCCTCAGTGTTGTGCCTTTCTGCCCCTGAATGATAAGTACGTCAGGTACCGGGTCAGCAGAAGGGAGACTCTGGATTTTGCCTGTTTGGAGGTAAGGGCTGCAACAGACCCATTTGGACCAACTTTGGGAAGAGGCTGGAATACAACTCACCAATGGGTGTGAAGTTGTTCTTTCTGGGTGGCTCACGGGCACGGGTATTATATGGAAAATTATTTTGTGGGGGACAGGGATTATATCGAGCTTGGTGAGGAGGGTTATTTCTGGGAGGTGGAGCTCGGTTCTGGTTATACTGTTGTTGTGGATGAGCGTATGGCTTGGTGTTCATCACTGCATAGGGCTGAGGATTCATGGAGTATGCCACATCTTAGTGAGGGTAATAATGTTGCAGGGCGTTTGATGAGGAACCGAAGTAACCTCTGGGTTGACGGGGTTTCTTAGACTTGAGGCCATCATTGTCACTTCTTTTTTTCTTTTTCTGGTTTGCCGCGCCCCCTGACCTACTCTGTATTGCTTGAGAAGTAGCTCTTATAGCTGAATGGATCAGGATGCGACCCGTTTTCAAACCATTCTCTACCATTTCCCCAATCTTTATGGCTTCCACAAATGGTTTGCCCATGGCGGACATCATGTTTTGGAAGTAATCAGCCTCTTGGGCTTGCAGGAAGACACTGACCATCTCGATCTCATCCATTGGGGGTTTCACCCTGGCAGCTTGCTCACGTCACTCGACGGCGTACTCTCGGAAGCTCTTCGAAGACCTTTTCTTGAGATTAGACAAAGAGTTTCTATCCGGAGCTATGTCCACGTTGTACTGGAACTGTCTAACAAAGTCTCGAGCCAAGTCATCCCATATGTGTCAGCGGGAGATGTCTTGGTCCATATAGCATTCGGACACAATTCCAACTAGACTCTCTCCAAAGTAAGCCATTAGGAGCTCTTCTTTCCAGCCCGCTCCCCTCAACTGATTGCAATACCTCTTCAGGTGAGCTATGGCATACCCATGTCCGTCATACTTTTCAAACTTGGGAGTCTTAAAACTGATAGGCAAATGAACATGCGAGAACACACATAAATAAGCGTAGGATACACTTTTCTGGCAACTCAAGCCTTGTATATTCTTGAGGCTTTGTTCCATGCTTTTCATTTTTCGAGTGATTTCCTCTTGCTCAGGATTCTTTGTTGTTCTCTCTGGTCCCACGGTAAACTCATACCAAGGTTGAGGGTAAGAATTGGTGGTGAAATGAGCCGTGTCTGATTGGAAAGGTGGTGTTTGGAAAGTAAAGGATGACGGCTCAAAACTTGGAATGGGCAATTAACTGTATCGTAGCCGAAGTTGGTGATGCGGTGAATATGTTAGAAGACACTCCCGAAACTAGAGCCTGGGGGCAAACCTCAAAAGGCGTTCTGGTGAAATGGGCTGACATAGTGGGGTATCCGAATGGGGTGGACGGGTAATTTATGGGGATGTTGGAGGTCCTACTTATTCTGGGAATAAGTTCAGGAAAACCAGTTATTGCGCTAGGCGACTCTATACCGTTAGATAAAGCTTCCCACATTTCCAACATGCGGTGGTGCAGTGACCTGTTCTCTTCAGCAACAGCTGACTCTGACATCGGGATCACCAATAACGAGCTATCATCTGAGGGGGTAATTGTTGGTAGCTGAATTTCTGACGTCATTTCGACACTTCCTTTGGACTTTGTAAAGTATGGGTGCGGAGCCAGGTTACCACAAAACCAACCACCTTAAAGAATAGAACCTGATCTCAGCAGCATACACAACAAACCGGTTAGTTTGAGATAACTAACACATAGGGAATGCAATGCACCTAGACAGTTAAATGTGTTTATACATGTTTTGCAGCGGTTGTGTGTCTCATTCCGACTTTTGTTTATCTCCCAGATCTTTGCATCATTCTTTTCTTTTGCTCTTTCTTGTTATTTGCTCTCTTTTCTTTGCACTCTCTCTCTTTTATTGTTTTCTATCTTATTCTTGTTTTCTCTCTTATTTTGGTTTTCTCTTTTTTCTGGTTTTCTCTTTTCGTCATTTTCTCTCTTATTTGAGTTATCTAAAACCATGATCGGATTCTATGAGGATTGCCTACGTATCACGATGCCGCATGAATCAGATCATCACGTAGTTCAAGGAATAAATGCGAAATTAAAAGAAAGAAACAATTTTTGTTTTTTTTTCAAATTTTTTTCATTAAAATAAAAACTTCTAATTTTTTCTGTTACGATGACTCCATTATACCTTTATAAGAATTGAAAAACAAAAAGCAGACTTGAAGTAGATTCTAGAAATGGAAACTGAAATACAGACTCGAAAAGAAAATCAAGAATACATGAGTGCTTCCAAAACTACTCTAGGGGCCCGCGGAACATCAGTCGATCAAGCCACAGGCCTACGTGAATGATCTCCTTGGATGTTGTCTAGGTCATTAATTATTTGGCGAACAAATGTCATCACTGTGGCGAAAAAGGTAGATCTAGTCATGTCCTCACATTCATGGCATTTCATGATGATATTGTCAGTAATTGCTCGAACCCTTTCCCTAATGATGTCTTTCTCTTGGAGTAAGCATCCAATTTGTTGAGACCTCGCTTCCAGGACTTGGGTGTCATGATGGTTTTGCCCCTGCAATTGTTGCATGTCCTCTTCTAGCCGAGACATCAACGCATAACAATGTTCCCTTTCTGCCTTAAAGTTCTTTGCTTATTCAGCCATTTCATTCTCGAGGGTAGTTAGCTTTTCTTCAGGCTTGTGACTTCTCTATCATATTTCCCTTTTAATTGCCGAACGAACTCTACCCGTCCCTCTACGTTCTTTGCCAACTGTGCTCGAGCTCTTGCCAGACTACCTTTGAATTTTTCCAAATCATTCCCGTACTCACATATCTTCCTCCTAAGACCATTTATGAGTCTTTCATCTGTTTGGATCCTTTCCGGATTCTCGACAGCTATCTTCATTCTTTGGATCTGATCTTAGAGGACTTCATTTTCTTGGGCCAACTTCTTCTTTTCACCCTTATCTGCAGCAACTTGTAAACCATTATCAAATTTAAGATCCCTGATTTGCTTTTCCAACTTGCTTATGGTGGCCCTATACTCATTTTCTTTGGACAGCCAATCCCATTGTTCCTCTGATGCTTCAACAAATTCTTGGAGGTGGGGTCTTTTGGCTGGTCTTCCGAACTCAACACTTCTTTTATACCAAGCAAGGTAACCGGACGAGACTTCACCCTTGGATAAATCACGCACTCGGGTGTTTGCTATAAGGTATTGGCACTCACTCCAGATCTGGCGAATCACTGCTTTATGAAATTGGCCAACAACATGGATCTCGACTGCATGAATTCTAAGGTCTTTGTCCTTGGGAATTATTTGGCATCTTCCCAACTGTCCCAAAACCCGGTATGGGGCATAAGGCTAGATACTTCCGAGACCCATCAGGAGGAAGTGAGGACCGGTGGAATGCATGCATATAATCTCATTAACAGGAAGCCAACCCAAAGTTCACTCTATCTTATCATCAGTTATGGAGCGGAGGCAAGATATCCAATCTACGATCCCTTCCGACATCTTGAACCTATCGACCCTTGTATCAAACTCCTCTATGCAGTTTTTCCCTGTCGACCCGTAATTCATGTACCGAGGACGATGACATAGATGCTCAATCATCTACATTTGTAACAACAAATTGCAACCTTCGAAAAAATCTACTCCGGCTTTTCAAGCGATGAGAGATCAGAATGTTTCAGACACTATCATAGGTGCAAGGGTGCTCTTGGCATTGGTAATCAAAGTATTGACAACTCCATCTACCCGTAGATCAATATTCCCATCCTTCCTGGGAAATACTAGAAGTTTCAAGAATACCACCATGAAAGCGAAACATCTATGCTCTTCCCATTTTGCTTGGTTCCCTCTAATACAAATTCTGCTTTCCGGGCTTTCAAATCCCCCTATGTGTCTGTACCGCCAGTATATGAAGTATAGAGTGGAAAACACATTATCCAAATCTGCATACTGGACCTGCCTGCTTATTTTTAGCAAATCTAGAAACTTGTGTGGGGTGACAGCCCTTGGAGAGACCAGGTATTTATGTCTTAGAGCCTCAGTACTCCCAGCATATCCCGCTATCTCCTCCAAAGTAGGTGTGAGTTCGAAGTCCGAAAAATGCAAAACATTGTGAGCCAGGTCCCAAAATGTAACTAGTGCTTTTATTATGTCTCCCTAGGTTAAATCTTTAGTAATTCAGTGAGCGCTCCCAAATACTGGTTGACCATGTCTCGTCCTTGCTTATCCAAATCTTCCCACCACATGTGTAGTTCCAAAGGATTATTGGTCATGACCTTCATTGGTAAGTTTTGACTCGTGCTCATTCTGCACATTTAGATTAAGGTGATTGGTTTAAAGCAAAGTGAATTTTATTAAACTGATAAAAGAGGTCATTTTTGAAAAAAAATTAAATAAACACAGCTACTTTTGCAAGTACGGCCCTTCAGCACTTCGAAAAGGAAGATTTTAGGGTTGTGCTTGCTAGGTAGCCAAAAAATTGGTAAAGAAACCCTCGACGGCTATTCTTGCAAAAACAGCCTTCTGGCGCCCCGTCGGGGCGTTTGGCTCATTAAGACAAAAACGAGATCACCCATTTTATTTTTGACAACAAATGACAACATTTTCAAATTTTTGGGTTATTTTTGCAAAAACGGGGCTGGACCCAATGAGGGTTGCCTACGTATCCCACATTTACTGAGAATCAAACTCGTATAATTCGGTCAGTTTTGACATAACAAAAAACATGAAGTATTTTGAAACCATTTTCTCTTCCTTTTTTCTCTTTTCTCTTTTTTTTTTTCAAAATTTTGGCAGAGTTTCGGTATATTTTGGACACCAGGTTTTTCAAAGGGCGGTAATCATCTCTCTCATACCTCAATTTTATTTTTCCAACTTCCTCCTTATTCTAGCATCCAGTCAACATGCGAACCGAAGAAAATAATTGTACAAATAACACATAAAAAATGCATCAGGATGGTCTTTTGATTTTGGGATCCACCTGTCCTAGATGGACCCAACCCCTATGTTGAGTCCCTAAAGTCAAACGCAAATGATTCAAACAAACGTTCCTACTAGGGATCCAACATGAGGCTAAGTTATTCTAGGTTTTAAAACCTGAGTATATTGTTCTCGACTTGGTGTACCCGAGCGGACAACTCGAGCCGTAGGGGGGCTACGTACCGGGAACCAAAAGACCATCCGGCTTTGTAACTTGTCCGAACCTCTCTCTAATTTAAGGTATGACACTAACAGAAGAGGAGTCACGTCAGCGTACACATTCCCGAAGAGGAGAAGAGAAGGGTTTCGCAACAGTTTATGTACAGTTCAAATAATATCAAAGCGGTAAAAAATGACATTTAGCACATTAGGCCCAACCATGTAGAAATTGGATAATAAATAAAGCCAAATATAACAATTATTCTAAGCTCGAATTCTTGAACCCTAAATTAGAGATTCTGGGTTCTTGATCCCTAGCAGAGTCGTCAGAGCTGTCACACCTCCTTTTTTACCACCTGAGAGGGTGATATAAGGGAGTTTTTCCAGTTTAAGTGACATTATTCGAAATGGGATAATTTTATTTAATTCTTTTAGAGTCGCCACTTGGGATAATTTATTTCGTGTACCAAGTCACCGATTTATTTTTAAAATCCCAAATCGAGGAAATCAACATTATTTAAAACCAGAAATTCTAAGTAAGGAACTTTGTAAACCCGGGAGAAGGTGTTAGGCATTTCCGGGTTCCGTGGTTTGAGCACGGTCGCTTAAACTATTAAAATTGTCCTAATTATCTGATTTACTATATGTTTTAAACCTAGTGTGCATTTTTAAACTTTTAAACTGCTTTTAATTATTTTAAGGAATTATTTTGGAACAAGTTACGATTGTCGTACACTTGTTTGTTTGATACACATTACGAATCATGTCACGGAAACCGTACCCATGACTTACAACATGTTTAATTTATTAAAGTTATTAGAATTTAGGGCGGGGTCACATAAATGTACTCCCGGATTTAGAAATTAGATATCACAACTACGTCATGGGAACCGTACCCGTAGCTATGATAATTGTATTATAAAACGTGCCTAAAGCAAACTACGAGTGTTTAAAAGGGTGTTTTTCTATACTAAGTTAACACTAATGTGAGGGCCATTGGTTATGGATTTTGTTTGTATATGGCACACCTCAATTTATTTTTTTAAAAAAATATTTGTACTCAATTAAGGCAAACTAACGGGTGTTCTTATTTAAAACTAATTTGAACTTAACAAAAGTTATTAGTTAGGAACATGTTTTGGGGTATATGTATTTTAATCATTTTTTGATAAGAAGTTTGGGGCCGGCAGTGGCCTATTTGATCAATTAGCAAAGGATCAATCAACCTTGAAAACTGCGCTGGGCTCAGAATTTGGCCCAAAAGTGAAACAAATTCAAAGGCCTCGACATGCCTAATTTCTAACCAAAAAGCTGGCTTACATTGAGCTTGTATTAGGCGGGCCCAGTTACAATCATTTAGTAGCTGGGTCTATCTACCCTTTACGTTCTAAAGCTTACCCATTTGTCAAGAAAAAAAGAATTGCAGAAATGATTCATTTTGTTATAGAAAAATCAGAAACAAAAACTTTAAAATACAGTCCAAATTCGAAGATTGATTTCACTAACATGATTTGCAAGACATAAAATACATACATTCATACTATATGTGTACAAAAGAAACTTTATAATCGAGCCAAACTTTTGTGTTTAGTGCCCAGGCCCATAAAGTCTTGTACCCAGCACAACCTGCTGGATGAGTTCTACCATCGGAACTCGAAAATCTTGATATAATTAAACCCCTACGGATATGGGCCTGAGTGTTTTCCAGACCCGACAAGTTTTGTAGGCACCAAAATCTCATAGGATAACCACTTCAACATTACAAAATCAACCATACTTATATCTAACTATAACAAGCTCAAATATTACAACAATGTTAATTTCTAAATTAACTAATTTGCTATACAAATAAGATGCCGAAATCCAATCCTCATTTGCCCCGAGATTTAAACTTCAAACATTTCAAAAATCCCCTATTGCTGACTAACTACAACTAATGAGTTTCGATTTCAGCTATAACCAATGAACCCAAATATGTATAGTAGTTCTTCTTTCAACTCCCATTCGAACATTAATCCTTATTCAACATGCTCTTGTGGTGTGTATTGTCCATCAATCCCTGTGATTTACACGGAAAAAGCCACTGGACTTTCCTTGTGCATCAGATTGGCCATGAGAAACACCAAATGAGTGAAACAACAGGTCATAATCATTTATTACTACAGAATCAGTGTTTAATAACGAGTTATCAAATTTTACAATATAAATTACTCCTCAATGGACACCATATCAGTCCTGATTTATACTTTTAATCTAAAATGAGCAAACAAAAATCACTAGTGAACATAGAGAGAAGTTGTAAGTAGATATGATATTCAGCCCACCAAGAACCCATAGAATTAAAGCATGGTCATACACTCAGTGATTCAAACCCTCATTTTATATTCTAAAAAGATTTACATGGGAGTTTCACATAACTGATTGCAGAAGCAACAACTAAAAGACTAGCTAAAGGTAAGAAAATAGAAGAGTGAATTTCAGCAGTGATGACCAAACAGAAGCAGCCCAGGAAAAAATAGCAGTATATAACCCCACAACTTTTGTATCAACCCAGAACTTGACACCAAAAACCAGTACTCAAAGAAAATTCCTTCCAAATCTTGTGAAGAAGGAAAAAATAGGAAAAAAGCTAGGACTGGATCTTTGTTTCAGAGAAACTTTTAAGTTTGTATGCTAATGAATGTCCGTGAGAATGAGTGAATGCTTTTTCTAATATAGAGTGTACAAAAAATAGCATAAAAAAGAGAATATTCTAACCTAATTCTTAAAATGTCAAAATAGTACAACATTTTTGACAGCTGTATGTCCTTTTTCCCACCCAATTTCAGCATTTTTGCTAAAAATGGGGGCAACTGTCCAAAATACTAGAACCTTATGATATTTACCATGTGTAAAAATCCAGCTTTACCATTTTAATTTGCTAGACATTTCAATTCTAAACAATTCTGATCCTATTGTGATTCTAGAAGTCTTTTAGAACCTTTTAGAAACAAAGTAAGTGATTAGGATTTCTTAAAACTTGTTTCAATTTGCAGCCCTATGGTATTTATTTCTTGAATTAAACAAAGGTCTAAGGTACTAAGGATCTAATGACAAATTCATCTAATTAAACTTGAATAAATACTAAGTTTTAAGCCTAGATCCAAATATTAACTAAACGAACACATGCCAAATGGAAAGAAACCTATAAATTAACTTAATTAAATGCAATCGGACAGGGTAATTAACTTAGAGCTAAATTTTTCTAATAACTAGTCAGAGATTAGTCAAAATAGATTGAATTCCTTAAAACCATTCTGATCAATGCACATCTAACAAACGGATACAAAGAGGAAATGTAACACAAAAAAGAAGACAAAACAGTCAAATTTCAGCAAAACCTAAAAATTAACTTAACTGTCCTAACTTTTAGGTAATTGAAATTGAACTCCTAAACAACTACGAAATTCATCATGCTCTTAACCAATATGAAAAAATAGGCAAAAATTAAACAAAGTAACAGACATAATGATTTGTGATGTAACTAAAGAAAAGGCTAATCGAACATGAAGGCAAGAGATAGAGATGATACCCTAAATGAAGAATAAGAGAAGAGGAAGAAGAAACAATCTGAGGTTCGTGTTGAAGCAACCAACCATGAGCTCGACCCATTTTCAAGGGGGAGATATGAACTTGTTCAATCATTAATCGACTGTTCTAGTTCAGAACAATCGACTAATGGATGTTTTGGGTTCATATGACCCAACCTCAAACAAAAATCGGAAAAGGGGAATTTGGGGTTTCTAAGGTCTCAAATTCAAGATTCGAGGAGATTGGGACTGATTCGAAGGGAATTGATTGTAGTTTAGGGTTCAGAGGGGTGTGAGGACCGTGGGGTGTGATTTTGGGGCCGTTTGGGTGATTTAGGATTTTGGGATTCCGAACATAGATCTAAAATTCGAAATGTTTGGTAAGGAATTAAAGGCGATGGCTTGGAGATTTGGAAAGGGTAGGGAAAGAGGATTATAGGGTGTAATTTTGGTGGTGTTTGGAGTGTTGCCGCGCCGTGGAGTGATTTTCGGCGGCGGAGCACGGCGGAGCCGGTGAGGGAATGATGGGGCGGCTAGGGTTTCAAAAAAGATGGAGACAAAGGAGAAATGAGGGGAGTTCAATGGGGGGAGGGTCTGGAATTCGGATACTTATAAATGAATTGAAAGGCCAGTTCCCAACCGTTAGATCATGGGAGATCAACGGCTGGCATTGAAAAACCAGCGAATGACGTCGTTTCATTTCACCAGAGGTGGACCGGGTAGGGTGATGATTTGGGCTTGGACCTGGGTAAATTTGGGAACGGAATTGGCATTAAAATGGCCCAATTTCAAAACAAATCCATTATTTTCAATTAACCTTTTATTTCCTTTTTCTTTAATTAAAAATCCTAAATTAAATTCCTATATTAATCTAAATTATAAAATTAAACTAATTATCTAATTATAAATTTTATAACAATTACTAAACTAAACTAAAGAGAGAAATCACTAATCTAAGAATTAAAAACAAAAATGTAAAAATGAGCCATTTTGTGATTTTCATTTTCAATAAAATAAATAATTAACTAGTTAATCATAAAAAAATATAAAAAAACAAAATCTGAATGCAATTCATGGCATTTTCGATAATCTTTTATGATTTGATTTTTTTAACGAAAGTTAAACGTGCACAAAAATGCAAACAATTAATAAAATCTTACAAAAATCCTATAAAATGGCAAATAATTGGAAAAAATCTATTTTCATTGATTTTATAGGAGTATTTCGTATAGGGAAAAAATCACATGCTCACAGAGGGTAGTCTGTTTAATCTGTTCATTTCAAAGTGTTTTCGAAGTAATCGAAGGCCTATGATTTTATAGCGACGGTCTGGCATCCCCGAGTCGCGTTAGTTTGGCAGGTACAACCTTGTGACCGTAGTTATTTATTTTTGGCCGGAGCCTCTCAGTCCCAGAGTGAAGTAGTTAAGGTGTCTATATCGAGGATATGCCTTTTTAGGGGTCTTACAAGTTCGATATATAGCCTTAACTTTAAGATCAGGACTATGCCTTTAGTAAGGTCTTACAAGTTTTACATGCCTTTGAGGTCTTACAGTTTTGGCTACTTGGTACAAGTATGGTTCATGCCTTGCTTGAGGTCTTACAGATATTGTCATTGTCTTATATAGGTCTTACGATACCGAGGCTGCCCGCATGTGGTCTTGTGGCCTTGGGTTTTGATAAGTCGATGGGGGTGGCGATTGGCGGCAGTCCCCGAGTCATCGAGGGTTTCTAGGATTGGGAGCCATTATTTGTAAACTTGGTATTGGCTCATTAAGGTCTTATGATTTCGGGGTTTCCGACCCGAAGGTCATGTGGCCTTGAGTTTTCGACGCCAGTCCCCGAGTTTTTGGGACGTTTTTGGCTGTGGAGCTATTTTGTGATCTTGATGTTGCCTTATTGGGGGCTTACGAGTTTGAAGCTCCGACCCGGGCGTCGCATTGTTTCAAATTATTGATGTCAGTTCCCGAGTATTCGGGATGTTTTTTGACAGAGGATCAGTTTTTGCAAAAATACTGAGCTTCTTCGAAATGCAAATGCTTTTGGAAAGTATTCTTTGATTACTTGGTACAAGTATACATGTCTTTTGCTATTAAGGGCTCAGTTATTATATACGGACACGGTTCGTTCGACCTATTGGCCCGGTACATTATTTTCCTATCGAGACCCCATTTAGCACATCTTGGCTTCTCCGAGTAAGTGACCTTCTGGGGGGATTCCCCCCAGTATTCGAGGTTGATTGCAAAAGAAGCCTTGAATACTTTTTGAGTTTTTCTTAGGTAGCATATATATGTTGCCTAGTTAAAAACCTTGCCGGTAAAACCCTTTTCGGGATAAAACTCGGCCGAAGGAAAAGAGTGCAACGTATGCTTTGAAACCTTAAGGTCTTCGAGCTAGATAGCGCTTCGACTGTCTCAGTCGGACACCTGTATAAAGGTTAGTGTGAAGTGTAAATTAAAAGGGAGATGGTTATACCTTAGTGGAGATGGCGCTTTGAGCCTCGGCAAGCCTTCAGTATTTGCTCTAGGGACACAGTACGATCCTTTATTTGTTCATTCAGGTATAGCCGAGAATGCATCTCGTGGTTGCTATTTCACTATTTGTTTATCCTTCAGCTCCTTTAATGGTGGAGATATTGGTGTTTTTGGTTGTGCCGGCCATATTGATTGGTAGGGTGGTTTCCCCTTTCGTTGTTCGCTCACCATGTTGAACCCGTTGAGGACTCGAGAGGCGGGCATAATTTGGTCAAGCAGTCCAAGCTTCTCTGTCACCCTCAACCTGATAATATTGGCTGAGCTACTTGGATCCACAAGAACATGTTTAATTTGAAATGTATTCACAAGAAAAGAAGTTACCAGTGCGTCGTTATGGGGGCTGAGATAGAGCCTCGAGTTCGCTTTCCCTGGTAAGGGATGTTTTTGTTCTCCTGACCGTGGGTTCTTGCATGGCACCGACACCTCAAAATATCGTATGGATGACATGTTGCGGCTCATCTGCTTCTTTCTTTTTGGTCGCCTCTCTTTCTCGGAACTGATTTTTGACTCGGTCACTGAGGAATTCCCGGAGGTGACCTTTGCTGAGTAGTCAGGCTACCTCTTTCCGGAGTTACCGGTAATCTTCGGTCATGTGACCGTGTGTGTTATGAAATTCACTCACTAAGTTATGGTTCCTTTGTGAAGGATCTGATTGTACATGCCTTGGCCACCTAGTGTCTCTGATGTTACTGATGGCGAACACGATATCTAAAATATCAACGTTGAAGTTGTATTCCAATAGGCGAGGTGCCTCTGTCGGCCATGTGTGTCTATCGAACCCTAATCTATTGACGAGTCCCCGAGGATTTTTCCCTTGATCCGTTTTCAATCATTCCGGGGTACGTTATGCCTCGGGGCATTTCTCCTGTCTTCGGTGTATGGCTGGTACCTTTCTTTGTTTGACTTTGGCTCCTTCACCAGAAGCCTGCTTGGGTATACCGAGCCCGAGGGGGCTCCTAATTGGTCGTCCTCGACCCTGATCTTCGATTAGTATCGGTTATGAAAATCCGACCAAGTCACGGCGGGGTATTCAACCAAATTCTGCTTCAGCTGTTTCGAAGCCACCGAGCTTCGTTCGTTCAAAACTTGAGTAAAGGCCTGCACTGCCCAGTCATCGAAAACTGGTGGTAGTTCCATTCGTTCCATTTGAAAGTAAGATACAAACTCTCGCAACATCTCATTCTCCCTCTGCTTGATATTGAAGACGCCAGATTTCCTTGTTGCTACTTTGATGGCACCAACATGTGACTTTATGAATGCATCTGCCAGCATGGCAAATGAATCTATCGAGTTTGGGGCCAAGTTGTGATACCACATCATTGCCCCCTTTGAATGCGTTTCTCCAAACTTTTTTAGTAGGACGGACTCGATCTTGTCGTCCTTTAGGTCGTTGCCCTTTACTGCGTAAGTGTAAGCAGTAACGTGTTCATTGGGGTCTGAGGTTCCATTGTACTTTGGAAGGTCTGGCATTCTGAACTTCTTTGGAATGGGTTTTGGAGCCGCTTCTTGAAGGATGACTTCTGTACGAACTTCTTTGAATCCACACCCTTCAGGATCGGGGGTGCGCCCAGAATTTGGTCGACCCTTGAATTGTAGGTCTCGACCTTCTTGTTGTTGGCTTCTATCTTTCTCTCGCCCGACTCGATCCTCTTTGTAAAGTCCTGGCGTATCTTTACGATGGTGGGGTCAGTTGCCGACCCGTTGTTGCTTGATATTTCTTGTACCTATTCGGTCTGAGGGCCACTATACTTGGTGTTTTTTGATAGCTCTGTAGCTGAGCGATTGCCAGTTGTTGTGCCTGAAACATCTCAAAAATAACATGAAGGCTAACCTCCTGTTCCTTCCGAGTTGGGGTTTATTGGACATCTTGTTGATCTCCTTGATGTACGCTCCTATTAGTGTGGGAACTTATATCGACGTGTTGGTCATCACGTGAGACCGCGTCCACGGGAATTGATTCTCCATGGTCCTCAAGATTGTTGTTTTCATATGCGTTTACTGAGTTAGACATTTTGATCTGAAATCAAAGATCTTGGACAAGAAAAAGTGTGAAAGGTAACTTGCGTTATGTAGTTAAACCAGCAAGAAAATAATCACTATTATTTTTAGCCCCACGGTGGGAGCCAAACTGTTTACCGTGAAAATGGTAATAATAATTAAATTTGATTTTGTGGTTCTAAAAATACGTGATCTATTTTTATGCTAGTTGTTAGGCAACAGATGCTAAATAAAAGATTATAAGGAAAGATTATAGCTTAAAAATGATGTAACAGTCAAACCAAACGGCATGAGATCGGGGCCTCGAGCTGTCGTATATGAGGCCTCAAGGTCGAGTTGGGTGGCTGGCTTGGATCAATCGAGGGAGGATTAACAATTATGAGAGCTACGGCGGTGACTCTTTATGATCAATTATAAGCAATAAATGATGAATAATAAATATAACACAATGAATGTAAGAAATAAATGGAAGCAATGAGATCAAGAGAATATGTTAGAGAGCAGAGAGAAGGCTCTTGTGTATTCAATATTGGGCATCAGATGTCTACAAAATGACAAGGATCCCCTTTATATATGAGGGAGAATCCCAACATAGTACAAATGCATTTATTACAAAGACATGGGGCCGGTACATCCATTTAATGCCATGGTACGAGTTTGGACTAGCCTAATAGACCTTGTCAGGTCTAGTCACATGCCTTGAGAACCTCACACTGATCCACCGACGTCATTGATTTACCCTGCCTCGATGCCGACCATTGCTTATGCTAGCTCGAAGTAGATTACCGAGAACCCTCGAGGCCAAGGCCCGAGCTAAGCTTCGATCCTTCAGGGGAGCCAGTTCCTTAGAGGCACCTTGGTGACCATAAAATTTAATCGTCGATTTTTGCAGTATACAACTGAGTATAGAATATAAATGAAACTAATGACATGACAACAAGAAACGACCTCTCGGGTCTCAATTGTATTGGCGTGAAGCCTTAACATGGTATTTTGCATGATTTGCAGTTCATTGACTTAATCACATACATACATCATAGATATCAACAAGAAAGAGTCACTAAGCGGTGCTCTAGAATGACCCAGGCCGCATTTCTTACGGTGCACACCCATACACCCATCACTTGGCATTTGTGTCACCTCAATAGTAATCATAGAACACATAGTTCAGGGTTTCAAACCCTCAAAACCAAGTTTGGAAGCGTTACTTACCTCAAGCCAAGCCAAACTCTAGCCCGCGACGCCTTTTCCTATCGATTCGGCCTCTAAATACCTTGAATCTAACCAAAATCAGTATGTAACCATCAAAATATGCTAAGGGAACAAAGCCTACTCGAAAATAATCAAATTACATTAAAATTTCGAAATTGGTCAAAACCCAACACCCGGGCACACGCCTCGGATTCCGATAAAAATCACAAAACTAGAATCCTTACACTCTCACGAGTTTATACATACCAAGAATACCAAAATCCGACCACAAATGACCACAAATGACCCCTCAATTCCCTAGATTAAGGTCTCCAATTTTCAAGCGCTAACTCCTCCATTTTAGGATTCAAATCCCCCAAATTTCATGTTTAATTAGGTAAAAATCATAATAGGATCGAGTATCAAGTCCATAAATCTTACCTTTAAGAAGTTCTCTTGAATTCCCTCTTCAATCTCCCTCAAGAAGCTCCAAAACCGACTCAAAATGTTGAACTATGGCCAAATATTGTGAAAATGGCCTTTTTAATATTCTGCCCAGCGATTTAAATTACTTCTTCGCGAATGTGGTCAAAGCCTCGCGTTCGTGAAGCACAAAAATTCCGTTGGCCAAAAATCCTCTTACGCGAACGCGATGCTTTAGCTGACCAAACCTTCGCCAACGCGGCTACACCTACGCGAACGTGAAGCACAAAACTCCTGGAATCCCAGCTACCCCAAATACTCTACGCAAATGCGGGAAACTCATCGCGTTCGCGATGAACGCTGAACCCAACCCTTCGCGAATGTGGGACCCACATCGCGAATGGGAAGGTCAAACTTCCTGCCACACACCACATCCCTTCGCAAACAGGAGAGCCCACTCGCGAACGCGAAGGCCAACTGTCAGCAACACCAACAGCAGAAATCTACAACGTCTCCAACATGAATTTAATCCGTTCAACCACCCAAAACTCACCCGAGGCCCTTGAGACCTCAACCAAACATGCCAACATATCCCATAACATCATTCAAACTTATTCCAACCCTCAGAACACTCAAAACAACATCAAAATACCAAATCATCATCGGATTCAAGCCTAAGAATTTCAAAAACTTCCAAATTCCTCTTTCGATCAAAAAGCCTACCAAACTTTGTCCAAATGACCTGAAATTTTGCACACACATCATAAATGGCACAATAGACCTACTCAAACTTTCGGAATTCCATTCCGACCCCTATATCAAAATCTCACCTATCAAGCGGAAAACGCCAAAATTCCAATTTCACCAATTCAAGCCTAAATCTACTCCGGACCTCCAAAACCCATTCCAATCACGCTCCTAAGTCCCAAATCACCTCCCGAAGCTATCCGAACCATCAAAATTCACATCCTATCCCTTTTTCATATGAGTCAACATCTAGTTGACTTTTCCAACCTAAGCTTACTCAAAAGAGACTAAGTTTCTCATTAGTTTCCAAAACCTCTTCCGAACCTAAACCAACCAACCTGATAACACATAATACAGTTGAACAAGACAATAAGAAGCAGAAATGAGGGAAACAGGCGGTAGCTCATGAAATGACCGGTCCGAGCCCTGGTAACTCGTGGATCTCGACTAGTAGTCTCACCAGCCACGGACTTTCCCTTCTGGGCGGCTGTACTCTTTTAGAGGCATCACTGAAAATGTAAGAGAGGATAACATCCTATATGAATGGGATGGCATACAATCTATCATACTGTTAGGTAAGAGAGAAAAGTCTCACCAGACAATATGAATGCTTATATCATACAATCTAAGATAAGAAGAGAGGATAACATCCTATATTTTCTGTAGCCTCCTGTCTATAAGCGTTTATGATGGGCCGCGATGGGTGCCTGAGTCTTACCTGTCAAACACCCCTAAGCATGTGTTTAAGATATGAACCTAAATAACATCTGTTGAATTACGAAAATAACATACATGAAAGAAACCTGCCTACAAGGCATGTGTACGTATACAGGCAGAATACAGTGGGCGAGCCGGCAAGGCTGCTATAGATAACTACACATCCAGACCTGAAAGCCGACATGGCCACATACAACCCAACTATACATACTGTCTATAGACCTCTAATAGAAATGTAGTTGTACAAAAATGGGACTGAGCCACGTCATACCTATATACACACACACATACACACACACACACACACACAAACATATATATATATATATATATGCAAATGTATCGTACCAAAATTAAAGCAGCTCCAAATCAAGTGGAGCACACCAACTCTCGCTGATCAGGGATCCTAAGGAAAGGGGACCGTCAACTTGCCTACCTGCACCTGCGGGCATGAAACACAGGCCTCGTGAAATAGGGCATCAGTACGAAAAATGTACTGAATATGTAAGGCATGAAAATTAGTACGTAAAAGACATAGATGAAACATGGAATACAGAATCACATCTTTAAATCTGAATAACTTTGTAAATTCTGAAACGTTTATAATGTCATGCACGTGCGTATAAATGTCGTGCCATGCATAGGTATGGATGTACATAATATCATCAAGCCACTGAGGGCATCCAATCATATCATCTCTGCCACTGTGGGCAATATCATCGACATATACCAGCTGATCAGGTGGTGGTGCCTATATAACGATGTAACCTTTTCCCATATCCCATATACATATATTTACATATATACGCGTATATAACGCCATCTGGTCATGGGTCAATGCACATGAGTGAAATGCACGAAAAATACATAATAATCTCAATATTCCTTCCGGATAAACTTTTTCAACTACGTATTATTCTGAGACCCATGAATAGAAGATAATAATAATTTTCATGGGGAATCAAGAATATAGACTCCGCTAATTTTTCTACAAATAGAGTAATTCATGGAAACTGTACGTTTGCTCGTTTCTTCTGTATAATTCGGACCATGCCAAAAGAAAGAAGGGATGTCCTTAACATACGTGGAGTAGGGAAAATCCGTATGATATTCTTGGAAAAAATTGTACAGTACTCCTTTAGAACCACAAAAATATTTACATTGTTAAGCTACTAATAATAATTTTCAATGAATTTGATAGAAGAAGCCTCGCTGCTACTGTTTGAAATTCAGAAAGCAACGTTCTGTCTCAAAGCCGTTTGCGAGCAAGTTGTGATATAAGAAGGGATGTTGAGAAGTTGCCCCTCAGAGGCAAGGTCAACATCAATAATTTCCTTATTCGCAGCAGTAATTTCATAATTAGGCACCCTATATAACTTTGAAATTGAAGTCAACGTTTCATCTTCTTTTACCACATGAACTAAGAATTGCTTGGAATTGTTCAAGTGTTGACCATTTGAGAAAAACTCTTGAATTTGGTATTTTGAAATTTAGAAAGCAAAGGCACCATTCTGTTCTTAACTTCAAAATGAAAATGAAATAGGAAAGACTTGAATATCCAGAGTCTTGAAAAGGATGAAAGGGATTTGTATCCATTTGACACCTAATCAAGGAATGACTTAGTGATTTTTTGATAATGTGGCTAGTTTCCACGTGGGGTGGGGCGGGATATTTAATTTTTATCAACTTATTAGGTAATTCGGTAATATCCCGTTACCCGATAATTAATCAATTACCCGCATAATTTAAAAATTGCCCCAAATTACTTAAAATTCTATTTATTTTTAAAATACTTCATATATACTTTATATATTATACTACCATGGTCATATGGTACCTTGCATTGTACTAGTTCATAATTATTGGGTATTATTGCTCGACCCATATTTTATTCCAAATGGGCCACTTTCAGCGAAACTCGTTTTCTCTAATCCGCGTATCCCTTTATCCTTCATAACACTTATTTATCGCGTGTTATAAATAGAGTAAGTACATTAACGTCAATATGATCTCACTCCGGAGTCTACGTCGGTTAATTGAAAATGAAATTTTAACGTACGAAAAACGCGAGATATGACATCCTTCCCCCCTTAGAAACATTCGTCCTCGAATGTTTAACCTTCCGAGATATATATAACCTAGGAAGAGTCGCCCTTGGTAACAACACTGAAACCAACTCTTCCTATAGAAACTTAATAATTTAGCGCCACCTAGGACCACGACCATCAATAACAACAATGGCCTCACATGACCAATGACAGTAATTAACACTAGAATCCATACACGTACCTTAAAGTTATGACGTCTCAGTCGGACCCTTGTCTTGAGGAGGAAATAAGTAAGAATATCTAGACTTCATGTCTCCCTCGGCCTCCTAAGTCACATCTTCCATATTATTGTTTCTTCAAAGTACATTCACCGAAGCTATGTCTTTAGTTCACGATCTCCGAATCTGTCTGTCTAATATAGCAATGGGAGTTTCTTCATATGATGGCTGCTTTGTGACCTATATGTCGTCAACTAACATAATTCAGGAAGGATCTCCGATACATTTACGGAGCATAGATACATGAAAGACTGGATGTACAGACTCCAAGTCCGAAGACACAAGTCTAACTTATATGTTACCTGGCTTACTTTGCGTATGATCCTCTATGGTCCCATGTACCGAGGGCTAAGTTTTCCTTTCTTTCTAAACCTCATGACATCTTTCATTGGTGATACCTTTTTGGAATACCCAGTCGTCCACCTGAAATTTCGAGTCTCGTCGTTGATTATTCGCATAAGCCATCTGATGGCTTTGAGCTGCCAATAGCCTTTACTATATAAGCTTAATTCTCTCGATTGTCTGCTGTACCAATTCTGGTCCTGCTAACGCAGTTTCCCCAACATCAAACCACCCTATAGGCGACCTACACTTCCGTCCATAAAGAGTTTCGTATGTAGCCATCTGAATACTGGAATGGTAATTATTATTATATGCAAACTCAATAAGTGGCAGATGATCATCCCAACTACCTTTGAAGTCTATTACATAAGCTTATAACATATTCTCCAGTGTTTGAATAGTACGCTCAGCCTGTCCGTCTATCTGAGGATGAAATAATGTACTAAGACTTACTTCAGTCCCCAATCCTTTTTGGAAGGACCTCTAGAAGTTAGTTGTAAATTGAGCTCCTCTATCCGAGATAATAGATACAGGGACACCATGCAGTCATACTATCTCCTTAATATAAAGCCCACATAATCCTCTGAGGAATATGTAGTTCTGACGGGGCAGAAAATGGGTTGACTTGGTAATCCTATCAACAATCACCCATATCGAATCGAACTTACGCTAGGTAAACTTAATAAAGCAATAGAGGAAAAGAATGGACTCTAGTTTGGGCCTGAAAGAAAGTAGGCCTAGCTTGTAGCGAGGATGGACAACAACAACTTCAGACTCCAATAGGTGCATATACAGAACTTGCACCTGAGTTCTTTTTAGAACTTGGAAGGCCCAATTTAATACATGTTCAAGAAAACAAGTGCTGCCTGATACATATAATTTTACATAAGTAATGCTGTTATGGACCCAAGATAAATTACAATAATCGATAGTAACTAAAAGTGTAGGATTGGTATAAGATCACACATAGTAATGCAATTTACAATGAAGACCTTTATTATCCTGACCCAAAATTCAACTAGTTGTAATGACACCTAACCCAACCTGCTAGGTAAACCAATTGACAATAAACCAATTCCAATGAAATTTAATGAGACAAATAAATAAAAGAAAACATCTGAATCTTATACATTTTCCAAGGACTGGTAGTACAAATCATGAGCTTCTAAGATTTAGAGTTTACAAAGCTAGTGTAACATAAATACATCATCTGCCCGAATTATACATAAACAGATTTTTCCTAAGTTAAGAGATACCATGAACAAGAGGCAATTATTACCGGAACCCAGGTACGTTGTCAATACTAGCTTCTATCATACACAACAACGTCATCATCCAAGTCTGGAAGCAAGGTGCAGAAGTGTAGTATGAGTACAACCGACTACATGTACTCAATAAGTAACAAACCTATATAACCTTAGGTTGAAAGTAGTAACTAGCTGGAACAAGGGTTAGATTCAAACTCTAATAACTAGCAACAATGCATAACAATATAGTAAAATTGGTACACAAAGTAACTCAGAGATATGATGCTCAGCTCATTTAGTCTCTCGGGCTCACAATGTCATGAAAGATCAGCCCAAAAATAATGATATGATGTATTAATAAATGGCAACAGAGACTGAGATATGATATGTAGATGAATGCATATGACTGAGTACGTAATTTCAATATAAACAGATAGCTCAATAGTAGAAATGACCCCAATAGGTCCCAACAGGATAAGCATATAGCCTAGATAGGGTTTCTAACATGGATCACAACTTAATTACTTTAGCACGTAGAGATTTAATGGATACAAATAAGATTAGGTAACTACACCGTACCACAGAAATAACTGAGTCAAATTCACACGGTGCACGCCCACACAGTCGTCA
This sequence comes from Nicotiana tabacum, assembly GCF_000715075.1. Lineage (NCBI taxonomy): Eukaryota > Viridiplantae > Streptophyta > Magnoliopsida > Solanales > Solanaceae > Nicotiana > Nicotiana tabacum. The sequence goes on along the minus strand of NC_134087.1, from coordinate 108,333,958 downwards.
CCTAGCATGTGCGTCACCTCAACACCAAACACATAATACGTAATTCGGGGTTTCATACCCTCAGCACCAAGTTTAGATGTGTTACTTACCTCGAAGAAGCCAAATTTAATACCAAGCAAGCTAAACGATGCTCCAAAAATGTCATCCCATGTATACCGACCTCTGAACTGCTTGAAACTAGCCAAAAACAACTCAAATGCATCAAATAAAGCCTAAGGAAACAATTCCATTTGATAAAGGTCGAATTTTTACTTAAAAGCCTAAAATCAACCAAAATGTCCAACCCGGGGCCCACACCTCGGAACTCGACGAAACTTATAAAATTCAATATCACATTCAATTACGAGTCCAACCATACTAGTTTCACTCAAATTCGACTCTGAATCGATGTTAAAAACTCAAATATTCGCTTTATGAAGTCTTAGACAAAAATCCCCAATTTCACTTTTGGAATCATCAACCAATTGCCAAAAATGAAGATAGATTCATGAAATATAATAATAGAAATGAGTAGAGAACACTTACCCCAATCCTTGTTGTGAAAATCACTTCAATAATCTTCCAAATCCGAGCTCCCCAACTCAAAATATGACCAAATGAACAAGCTCTTGATTTATATGCTTTCGCCCAGTTGTTCTGCCTCGTTTCTCATGCAAACGATTCTGAAACTCACTTTTGATGCCTCCAATGGGTTCTTTATGAAATTCCAGTAAAGTTAGGATTTTGAATCACTCTATTTGATCTTATAATGAAGGAGATATGTTAGTTTCAATATTTGTAAATAGTGTAGATTTTTAAATACGAATTCGATGGTAATTTCGTAATTAATCTAAAAAATCTGGTAATCCAATTCTTAGTAAAATGATCATAAATTCCTCATACGATGTCAAAACTTGATGATTTCAGTTTCTATAATTCTAAAATTACGATACAGATCTTATGCTTCTATCAAAACAAAAATTGGAGCTCATTTACTTAATTTGGTACCATTTATACTTGAAGAAACGACATCGAAATATAAAAAAACTGAGCGCAACACAACCCAAACCTATCCGAAACTCACCCGAGCCCCCCGCGACGCTGTCGGAACATACCAACAGGCCACATAATATAACATGGACTTACTTGAGGCCTCAAATCACACCTAAAAACATTGAAATGACAAATCGCACCTCAATTCGAACTTAACTGAACTTCGGGCTTTCAACTTCCAAAACTAGCGTCGAAACATATCAAATCAACCCGGAATGAATCCAAAATTTTCACACAAGTCCCAAATAACATAATAAAGCTATTCCAATTCCCAGAACCACAATCCGAATCCAATATCCTCAAGGTCAACTTCCGATCAAACTTATGAACTTTCCAATCCTTCAAATTTCCCACTTTCGCCAATTAGTGCCGAATCCTTCTAGAAAAATCCAATTGCAAATACGGGCATACGTCTGAGTACAAAAATTACCATTCGGACCTAACGGAACCATCAAAACTCCAATCCGAACTCAAATGCTAAAAAATCAAACTTGGTCAACTATTCCAACTTGAAGCTTCAACAATGAAATTCATTCTTCTAAATTGATTCCGAACAACATGAAAACCAAAACCAACGATTCACACAAGTCGTAATACATCATACGGAGCTACTCATGCCCTCAAACTACCGAGCGAAGTGCAAATGCTCAAAACGACCGATCGTGTCGTTACATCCTCCCCTACTTAATCATACGTTCGTCCTCGAACGTGCCAGGAGTTGTTCCAAAGCCATCAACCACCATGTAACCTTACCATGCCCATATTCGAGGGTGATTTAACATCACCCTATTCCATATAGGCCCGACAACAAAACATAACCAAAGATCATTACTTCAACCTTAGCTCGTAAACCACAGAATCCAATTTCCAACACCTGGAATTTCCTGCAAGACCCCAATCTCGCTTCCACACACTGTATGAGTCTAAACACGTTGTATCAAGCCATAACCATAACCCAAGATATAATCACATGACATACCACGTGACTCACATACTCGTAGCAAAATATTCGATCACAATAGCTGCTCAAAATAACCTAATGCCGGCAATAAACCTCATATAAAAAAAACCTCATTCTCAAACCTTCGTACACTGCCGATGATGAAAGAAACATCACAAACTCCTAGCCACTCATCAGATCAACAAGCCATGGAGCTTCCTCTCAATCGACAAGAACTATAGCCAATTTCTAAGCCGATCAGCGACATTTTTCTTTCAAATATATTGCAATCAAATCTGATAGCCCCCATTCTAGGTCTGACGACTTCCTCTTATCAAATACAAGCTACTCTATTAAAACGCCACACCAATACTACATAGAGCCACAAACCATGCAATCTGTGCACCAATACACAACAATTCAAATGTATTCAATAATAAAAAATGACTTAAATGAGAGAATCGTCCCGCATGTTCAACAAATACCACCACAACCGCAATGCCATGAGTCCATCATATAGTAGAACCATGCCACACAAATCTGACACAAAGGATCATATCTCAACATAACTCTGTTGCAATGTGTAACCACATCCAAACATTGTCCATGTGGAATAACTCAAGCCACCATGCCCAAAATCAACAACCACACGCAATTCGACCTCAAGTACCCAAGGTGCATACCATAACCACAGAGGAATGAATAACACAATGCCACAGTCCGGAAAGAACATAACCAAATACGTAATCAATCAATCAACACCTTAATATCCATCTCGCTCAAATTTCGCTATAAGGCCCAAATAGGACCACACCATGTGTGCCTATAACCAACAGATCCCAACCCCTTGTAGCATAGAAGGGTAACTCATAGAACATCTCAGAACATGAATAAGCGCAATTCTAACAGAATGGCACATCCCTCAACAGCAGTAGTATAGAGTCAACCAATCTGATCTGGTGTAGAATACACATCCTCATTGGGTCTGCCAACGGACCCCAAATCCACTTTGGTCACCCATAAATAGATACATAACCCTCCGAAAGTCCACAACGACTTAAGCATAACACATACTATCACCTGGCTAGCTTTGGCCATATCTTCACATTCCACAACCATGAAATGATCTATTTTTGAGAACTTCTAGTCTCCAAGTCCATATAACACATGAATCACCATATTTGATCCCAACTCCACCGCCTGAATGTCTAACACATCTCTCATACATGATCATCCCACGAGGAATACTTTTATAATTCTTCTGTGCCACATAGCAAAGTATGAATATCAGTAGTCGATGAACTAGGCGAGTACCGCAATACCAATAAAGCATCCGTAAGTCTGAACATAGTGCACCTTCTGAAATGCGTACCCTTCCCAAGAATTACCAAATAGTTATAGCATTCATCTAAACTTTAGAAACCATCCATACTGTCTAAGAATTTATGATATTCCCTTCGAAACAGACCCGTGACCTTGCGTATGCAAATGTCAATCCCACATAACACGCCATATCTATTATGCCATCACATGAAAAGTACGAGAATATCATAATCAACTCTGAGTCACAAGCAAACTACATACTTAATTTGCCAGGAACCTAACATTTGATCTCATCTAGGAGAAATCATAATACGCAACATGTTCCTCATACCGGTAGGAAATATACACCTCTAACCGTGGTAGAAATCCTCAAGAGCACTTTGAAATCCATTTGCACACAACCAAGACGTCAGAACTGAATCTCTCTAACTCAACCAAGCCACACGAGTCGCCAAACCCAAGATTACTGCTACAAAACAACTGTAGAGACTCACCACATAATGAGAACCAAAAGAATCGACCATACCATTACCCTATTGATCCAACCTTGCGCCCTATTTCTCCGAGTTCCTTCCGAATTACCCTCAAGTTGACACTCCTCACCATAATACCATGATACTTAACCAAGAATTACCCTAAAAGATCCTATAATAAAACCACATAGCCCTAAGGTCCATACACCGTTGTATTCCGCTTAAGCACCCCAAAAGTATCACAACCAAGACACCCACTCTGAAGAGACCTTATGTGAATCTAAAGCCGTTTTCTTCACCTTCCTGATGCTAAAATGTAGAATCCATATTGATATAGAAATGCCACAAGTATCGACACAATCCAATGAAAAAGGCAGATCCTAGCCATATACAAATACGGAAAAATTCACAATTGCTACATAAAAATATTGAATCCATTAGAACTTTTTCGAGAGTCATCCACTCTACTCAAATCTCAATTGCACCGCCCCAAACGGCCCACACGACTTGTGCCCCATTAGCACGACACCACCAACAGAATTAACCCCGCCTTAACACAACCGAGCAGATTCCTACTCCATGTGTACTACATCCTTCATGAATAACACCTCAATCATTCCATGATTCATGTATTACCCATAAAGTATAATACACCATGCATCAAGAAATTTCCTTGCTTAAGTCGTCCCCAAAACTAGCCTCTGCAAGTCATAACCGATCCACAAGTATGCCTCAGACCGAAACCAATACAACACGTAACCATGCTATCAATTCGTTGATAGCAGACTCCCCCACTTGGATCAAAGCCATAGATAAAAACACCGATAACTCACAATGCCCATTCTCTATTATTGCCATAATATCACAGTAAGATTTATCTAAATCCTTTATAAGGTCATGTAACACAAACCATATAATACCTCAAATCATCTGCTAATCTCGCGTTCATCCTCATGATAGTCAAGCTAACCTCCTCAAGCAATCGAAACTCAAGGTTCTACACATATAACCCACCGGTAAGAGAAAACCCTCCACAGAAACAACATAGGGATCACACAACTTTAGACACCCTGCAGGTGATAGCTCGCCTACTTAGCCTCAAACTGACATCTCTCTACGCCTTTTCACAACCAAAACTCCTACGAATCACTTATTCCTCATGAGTTTGAACTCATCAACAAGGCATGAGAACTTAATTCGTTCCATAGTTAAACAACATGAAAGATTCTCCAATACACTCATAACTTGAGACTATACATCACATCAAGACGAAAATCAATCACCCAGTAGTCCTTTTTACATCTCAAGCAAACTCTTCTCGTCAGATTCAATCTATCTGAACACATCCCGCAGTCACATCATCCTTATCATAGAGCCATCCAACCTTTCTTCGAGCAATGAATTTCACTAATAGGGACACTACCGGACTTATAAGTCCTAAAGCACGTGCTCATACAACTGAAATTCTCGTGCTCAAACTACAACCAAACCTCGACCTCAAGTCCTCTAAACTAGCCCATCATCAACACACAAGAATCACATCTAGCACCTCATTCATGGAATCACAAGCCATCGATGCACAGTTGATACTAAGCATTCACATGTGCATATAAATGCATGGAAGGATTTCAAAGATTTATGTTTCAAGCAGAATCAATTCTGCATGTTAAGGAAGGAAAGATGGGAAATTATCCTAAATGCCCTATAGCCTCTCAAAGATAGGTATGTACGTCATCATACCGATCCGCAAGATTCTACTAGATACTTCTCATGACTTGTAGAACCTATGAAACTAGAGCTCTGATACCAACTTGTCACGACCAAAAATCCAACTAGTCGTGATGGAACCTAACTCAACCCGCTAGGTAAGCCAATTGACAATAAACCAATTCCAATGAAATTTAATGGGAAAATAAACAAAAGAAAATATCTGAATCTTATACATATTCCAAGGACTGGTAGTACAAATCATGAGTTTCTAAGATTTAGAGTTTGAGTGTAAGATAAATACATCATCTATCTGAATTATACATAAACAAATTTTTCATAAGTCTAGAGCTACCATGAAAAAGAGGCAACTATTACCGGAATGCAGGTACATCTTCAATACTAGCTCTCGTCATACACAACAACGTCAACATCCAAGTCTACACGCAAGGTGTATAAGTGTAGTATGAGTACAACGGACTCCATGTACTCAATAAGTAACAAACCTAACCTTAGGTTGAAAGTAGTGACGAGCTGGGACAAGGGTCAGAGTCCAACTCTAATAACCAGTAATAGTGTATAACAATATAGTAAAAATGCTACACGAAGTAACTCAGAGATATGATGCTTGGATCATTCATAGTTACGGAAAAATAGGCATGCTTTTCAAGTATAACAGTAAATCCAAATCTTTCTTCAAAAATGCCAAAAGTATGAGCAAGTTTGAAAACTGTAATTTTTCCCAAAGCTTTCAACAGGTAAATGTTTCATTTTCAAATGGCATGAGGAAAATACATCTCTATGCCTACATGTCGATATGTATGAGAAGTCATGAATGACGTGATACTGTACATCATGAGGAAAATGCATCTTTATGCATGTATGTCAAGTGTGAATGTAGAATGTGATGCAACTCAATGATAAAACCATATGCATACTCTAAGAATATCAATTCACTCAGTCCTCCCAATCACTTAGTCCTCGCAGCCACTCAGTCCCCGCATTCACTCAATCCTCCTAGTCACTCGGCCCTCTAGCTCAACACTCGCACTCGCACTCGACACTCACACTCAGTAGGTACCATCGCTCACTGGGAATATGTACAGGCTCCGGTGGGGCTCCTTCAGCCCAAGAGCTATAATAAACCAATAACAACATGAATTAAGAATAACTGTTGTGGCTTGCAATCCGATCCCATCAATATCCTCACAATTAGGACCTCGGCCTCACTCAGTCATCACTCTCTCTAGTCTTTCAGGCTCACAATATCATGAAACATCAACCCAAAAATAATTATGTGATGTATCAATGAATGGTAACATAGACTGAGATATGATATGTAGATGAATGCGTATGACTGAGTATGTTATTTCAATATAAACAGATAGCTCAACAGCAGAAATGACCCAGTGGGTCCCAACAGGATAAGCATATAGCCTAGATAGGGTTTCTAACATGGATCACGGCTCAATTACTCTAGCATGTAGAGATTTCATGGATACAAATAAGGTTAGGTAACTATACCATACCATAGAAATAACTAAGCCAAATTCACACGGTGCACGCCCACACACTTGTCACCCATCATGTGCGTCACCTCAACACCAAACACATAATATGTAATTCGGGATTTCATACCCTCAACACCAAATTTAGAAGTGTTACTTACCTCAAACAAGCTAAATTCATTACCGAGCAAGCCAAACATCGCTCCAAAAATTCCATCCCGCACGTACCGACCTCCGAACTACTCGAAACTAGCCAAAAGAAACTCAAATACATCAAATAAAGCCTAAGGAAACAATTCCAATTGATAAATGTCAAATCTTTACTAAAAAGCCTAAAATCAACCAAAAAGTCCAACCAGAGCACGCACCTCGGAAATCAACGAAACTTATAAATATGACAATCCAATAATTTATGAGTCCAACCATACTAGTTTCACTCAAATTCGACTCCGAATCGATGTTCAAAACTCAAAAATTCGCTTTATGTATTTTCAGACAAAAACCCCCAATTTTACTTTTGAAATCATCAACTAATTACCAAAAACAAATATAGATTCATGAAATATAATCAAAAATGAGTAGAGAACACTTACCCCAATCCTTATGGTGAAAATCACTTTTAAAATCGTCCAAATACGAGCTCCCCAACTCAAAATATGACCAAATAAACAAACTCTTGATTTATATGCTTACACCAGTTGTTCTGCCTCGTTTCTCATGCCAAACGATTCTGAAACTCACTTTTGATGCCTACAATGAATTCCATGTGAAATTCCATCCAAAATATGTTGATTTCAATCTTTACAAAAAGTGCAGATTTATAAATACGAATTCAGTGACAATTTTGTAATTAATCTCAAAAAATATGGCAACCCAATTCTTAGTAAAATGACCATAAATTTCTCATACGATGTCGAAATTGATGATTCCAGTTGCTATAATTCCAAAATTACGATACAGATCTAATGCTTTAATCAAAACAAAAATTGTAGCTCATTTTCTTAATGTGGTACATTTATGCTTGAAGAAACGACGTCGAAACATAAAAAAACCAAGCTCAACACAACCCAAACCTATTTGAAATTCACCCGAGCCCCTCGAGACCCTGTACGAACATACCAACAAGTCTCATAATATAGCATGGACTTACTCGAGGCCTCAAATCACACCTAACAACATCAAAACGATGAATCACTCCTCAATTCGAACTTAACTGAACTTTGGGCTTTTAACTTCCAAAATTCGCGTCAAAACATATCATATCAACCCGGAATGAACCCAAATTTTCCACACGAGTCCCAAATAACATAACAAATGTATTCCAATTCTCAGAAAAACAATCTGAGTCAGATATCCTTGAGGTCAACTTCCAGTCAAACTTATGAACTTTCCGACCCTTCAAATTTCTAATTTTCGCTAATTAGTGCCGAATCCTTCTAGAAATATCCAATTGCAAATACGGGAATACACTCGAGTCCAAAAATACCATTCGGACCTAACGGAACCATTAAAACTCTAATCCGAGCTCAAATGCTAAAAAGTCAAACTTGGTCAACTATTCCAACTTAAAGCTTCAATAATGAAATTCATTCTTCCAAATTGATTCCTAACAACCTGAAAACCAAAACCAGAGATTAATACAAGTCATAATATATCATACGGAGCTATTCATGCCCTTAAACTACCGAGCGAAGTGCAAATAGTCAAAACGACCAGTCGAGTCGTTACATTTATTTCCATTAAACACTAAATCAAAGGAGATTAATAAATGTCAATAGACTAGAGGCTAGGGGGTGGAATTCCATTCATGGCCAAAATAATCTTTGAACCCTTAGCATTTCATAGATCACAAGGGTCTCAAGGACCCCGAGCAATGCTTATGTCAAGGAGAGTAACTCAACCAAGAACTGAATTCCACTCCCAAATACTTCTAACTACTAACAATTACTCTTCCCTACAAATTTAAGTACTGATGTGGTGTTCACCATAAATTCCACTACCATAGTGGTGATTATACACAGTGAGAGGTCTATTTCATCCAAATCATGAAAGCACTATCAAACATCCCATGATTTGCACAAAAACATACAACATTATACTCTTACCAAGCGTAAGAGAACTCAAACAAGAGTACTTATAAGTGCCAATAAACAATTAGAGAACAACAACACATGAATATAAGTACTCATAATTGGTGATTCAAGTTGTTCAAAGGAGTGTAGGAGGCGTAAGGTATATTGCTCTTGATGATCTAATTAGAAGGATCATGCTTATGAAATATCATTATCTATAATCAGATACTTAGTCATGTATACTTAATAGAAGTCTACATACAAATTGATTCTCTACTTCTTACAAAGTAGGAGAGCTAACAGTTCATTTCAAAGTTTTTAAGAAAATAGAGAGAGACATATACATAGGCAAGTGATATCTAAAGTGATCTTCATCCTATCCTGGTTGGTTAAGAGTTAAACATATGGTTCCTCATCAAACAAGATAGATGAGCACTTAAAGGGCTTTTGCTAAGTCTAAAGATAAACTTCAGTGAACTTAGTGGATTTCAATGACTTAGAAACACAATCATAAACATGATATACCAAACAATAGTTCCCTTAAGGTAGGGATACAATACAAAAATCCTAATAGGTGACATTCACACGTATACATGTTATATTTTATCTAATACTACCACATTACAACAAGACTAAGTACTAAGCATGGAATTAGAGTAACAGGGCCATCATAATTGATTTTGGACAATGAAAGTTTATGCTAGGCTTATTGGAAACTAAGATACTTACAAAGACACAATGTAGCATTGAAACAAGGCATATAAACATTAAAGTTTTCCTTAAACTTTTTAGTATCATAGTTGACTTATATCCTTATTGCTATGTGGTTAATCCCTTTTGAATAACAGATTTAGCTTTCTTCTTTTATGAAGTGATACAGTTCTAACAGATATGAGAGCACAAGCAAGCAGGAGATCTGTTTGAGCAAGAATGAGTGCAGAATCTCTAAGAAAAGGCATCTAAACACATTACATAAGGTGTTCTTACAAGATTGCAAGACTACAAGACATGGTAAAGTTTCAAGTAATATAGGATCAACTCAACAGGTAATGTGCTAGAGCTCAAAGCAATGAATATTCATGTTAAGTAGGCATGGTTGTAATAACAAGACAACTAATTCAGTTAAATAGGTTAAGTATATTAGTCCAAAGATAGTGAAGTTCTACTTTAACAGCATGGCAATACTAAAGATAATGCACAAATTAGTAGATACTAAGCTCTTAGAAAAATTAAGGGCACGACTTAAGTTGGGCTGACAGAACATATAAAACCAACTATAGAAAATCATTAGCACTTAGTTCAATCATTTTTAAAAGCACTTTCATATAGTGAAACTTACAAATGATCACATAGTCATGGAGGTCAACATGAGACCTTCTCAATGGTATTTTAGGAAGTCTCAAGATCATAAAAAAAAAATTGAAGAAAGAAGACGACTGAACTGATACACTCTAATCACACTGAATACCTTGTAATTGTCCTTAAGTATCTATAATTACTATAATCTTAGTTTTATGAATACAAGTGATTCAACTACATGATATAGATCAAAAGGGAGAATCAAGCCAAGAGTATTAGAGCAGACATGAAAGCTTTAGATAAAGAATCTTGAAATCTAAAGCTCAGACAAGTGCAGAAGATCATGTGAAATTCTTAGTCAACTACAAAAGTCCAACAACACATAGATTTGCTTAACTTAGAAAAGTATTCATTAAGATTAAAAATATGATCAGTTAAATTGATATTTGATTCTTTAGAGGTCAGTCAATTCACATACATAATGTTATAGCATAATGATCAAACTTAATACAATACAAATAGTATAATCTACAAGAAGAATAGGACTTTAATCTTGAAACAGTTAAAGAGAGGAAAGGTTGATATGCACTGACCTTTCTTCGAGTAGTAAACCAAACAAAGGCTTCGTTTAGTCGTTTAGGAGCTAAAGACTCAGACTTCAACCAGTGAGTAACTCAGAACTAGAAAAGAGAGAGAAATCAAAAATTGAGTAAGAGCTTAGCCTTAATTGAAATTTTTTAAAATTCTATATGATATTTGTTTACCGTGAAAATGGGAACAACAAATAAATTTATAAATGGGATTCTAAATATACGTAATCTATTCTCGAGCTAGTTGTTAGAGCAGATGATGCTAAGAATGTGGAGTTTAATGATGAAATGCAAGCTAAAAAGAGGCAGTAATCAAACCGAGGGGCTTGTTGCCCGGATGCAGGACTGGTCGATGAGGGACCTCAGGGTCGATGTTCTGGTCGAGCTCGAGCTATCGGGTGCAATCGGGATTGGGATAACAGTTAAGTATGTTTAAAAAAGCTCTTTATGGCCAATACCAAGTGATAAATAAAGAACAAGTAAGAAAACGATGAATATTAAAGTGGCCTCGGGCCAGTGAGAACGAGCGAGTTAGAGAGAAGAAAGAGAGAGAGAGAGAGGGAGAGATATTATTTCACTTGGAGAGAATAGTTGGAGCTCTCCCTTTACAGGGTGTTAGCGACTCCCCTTTTATAGAAGGGGGAGTCCAAAATTAATACAAGATATGTTGCATGATAAAAGAAATGGGATGGGACAACCGGCTAGCTTTATGACGTATGCGTGGGATGATGTCGAGCCGGTTTGAATAGACTTGGTCGACCCCGGTTACATTCCTCGGGAGATTCCTGCATTCGTCGGGACTTCAGTCTACATTATCCTTGGCAGGGCATCGACCGATCTTGAGGGAAGTGACTGGCTCGAGATCCCGAGCTTCTGGGATAACCCTTTGAAGTATTTTGTCAAGGAGAAATCTGCCTCCCAGATTTCACCGCGCACAGATAGTCTCCGCGTTTCTTAGAGGGAAGTGATAAGAAATGATTTTGACACCCCACTTCTCGGTCTCCCATGATGACGTCGTGCTGATGGTGCAGCCCCCCTTTTACAAGTGTCGAGGCGCTTTGCCTTTTTGCTTCTCCAAGATCACTCGAAATGTTGTGAATCTTCGTTCTTTATAATTATGTCGTTGCTATCGGTTCAGCTTCTATGAACGCATTTATTGCACCTGTTGTTACGCTTTTTGAGGGCAATAATGGTGCCGTCAGTTACTTTTCCCTCCCTATAAATGGGGCTTTTTTGTGGTTGGCTTCTTATTCAAACTTCCTTTGATACCCATTTTTTCTTCCTTTCCTGCTATCTTGAGTTTTTGCCATCTCGTCATATTTGAGGCCCATAGCCTCAAGATATTATGCCATGTGCACCTTGGCCCAACTCTCAATCCCCTTTTGGTTGGGCGAAGTTGTGCCGCTGTGATGTTGCTGTTGTTGTTGTTGTTGTTGCAGTCGTCGTTGGCCTGGGGTGATGAGGCACAGGGCCGATTTCCTTCGACCCTGGGGGATACTTTGGATTATGCACCACTGCTCAAGAGGGGGCTCGGATTATACACTGCTACTCACCCTCCTCCCTCAGCTTGGCGTGTTACACACCTTTTGGATTCCTGGGTGGTGTGGCGGTAGTATCTGCTGGCTGTTGGCTTCTGGGCTGAGGCAACGCCTTAAGAAGTGGCTTCAAAATGGCAGTACTAGCGGAGTTCGTACTAGCCAAATTTTTCACCTAGCCACTTCTTGTGTTCTTCCGGGTTCTCCTTCGTCATTTTGCTCTTCTCCCTCGTCTTCCTTTTCTATACTCCCCCCCTTTTGAAGATGTCATTTCGGGAGGATTAGGATGCGGTCCGCGAGGGGATTGGACTTGGAAGATATTGTTTTTGAGGTCATACGCCTGAGAGGATGATGACGGAGATGCATCATTTCAGGGAATAGGCTAGGTCCTTAGGCTCTTGTTGTATGCATACCATTTGTACGTCTTTATCTTTACATAAGGATCCCCTATGGGATTTTGTAACCACATGTAAGGATCCCCTGAGGGTCGTTGTAAGCAAACACTTGTACAATTACAAAGATATTTTCTTGATTCATTCCTTTGACACTTGATGTGTCTCTTTATATTTTTGGCAGCTTCGAAAGCATGATCTTGTTTTGTCGCCTGCGATACTGACCTTGGGCGCGAGTATTCTTCCCAGCCTTTAGTTGATAAAACAGCTTCGCGTGGGGTCTTTCGTGACTTCTCGAACTGAACCCGAATTAGGCCAATAACCTCAGGCCGCCGGGACCCTTTCTCTGCGTGAAAGCGTGGATAATATCTTTGGGCCTCACAATAGCCTTCGAGAAGAAACTTGCTTGAGGACTCTAGGTCCCAGGACGTCGGTGACTTCCTGGAGGCGATCTCTGAATGGAGGCCTGGCCGTGCTTCGGGCCACCCTAGTCATCACCCGGAGCTTGTTTCGCACGGGTGTTTGTTAGAGACGCCTATTTCTTCGTAAACTAGCCTTCTTTGGCGGAGACCTTTTGAAGTTGTATGTTAATCTTGTGTTGGTGAAGGCATTGTTGGCCTGCTGGAGTGTTGTCTTTCTATGACGGAGGTCTTTAGGGTTGAGCATTACCTTGAAATTGGAGGCGGTGCCAATGGTTGGTGCCATTGGTTGGCGTTGAATCGTTCTCGCCCTTCTCACATGTAACGTGAGGTTGCTTTCGCTTCCCGAGGTTCCTCGGGGTTTGCTGATTTCATGGTGTCAGTGGGTTATGCCCTTAGAGGCTGTTTATTTGAGGAACGACAAAGATTGGGCATGGCGATAAATGAGATGTGCGCTTCATAATCATGAAGGAGCTTTTATTAGGGCGATACAGGCTCGTGCTTCTAAGGAGAGTGCATTATTCGAGCCTAGCATTCCTGGAGTCCTTTATTCCGGAGCATCGGTTCTTTCGGGCCAACAATGGTTGGGCTACCAAGAGTGTGCTCGGTCGTCGAGTAGGTTTGCCGGCTTCACTTCATGGTGAGTTTCAGCTTGATTTCTCCGTATCCCGGATCTTCCCTTTCTTATTAGGTTTTCCCCTCTGTAAGACTCTGACAGACCCAGTCTTTGAGCTGCTCCGTCAAGGGGCTATACTTCGGGGGGCCCTAGATGAGGGTAGGCCACTTAGGCTTCTTGGTGAAGGGGAGGGGTCGAGTCGGTGTACTGGCGGTTCAGGACATATCGGAGCTCGCAATATAAAAGCCTTTTGATGAGGCAGGAGCCTTCTTGTGGTAAGAGTTTCTCCTTTTAAACCTTTGATTTTAGACTTTGCTTATTTTTTAGCTGCAAAAAAAGGTGAAGGCTTAGGAGTACCTTAGGGGCTGAGCCGATCGAGCCAGGAATGCCTGAAGTATCAAGTGCAGGCTCGAGCTTCGATCTGAATGGACATGATTGTGAAGCTATAACTTGATTCCTCAAAAGTCCGGATTGAGAATAACCGGTGCCCGGACTGGTATAGTACTAAGTCGGACCGAGGATGATGAAGGAGTGGCAACCTGTTCAAAGAACGTCACTGATGTCCGAGCCGAGTTGGAATGGGCCTTCGATCATGAGAAGAGGAACGAGGGATACGTTCGTCATAGATCTTGGGTCAGGCGCTTGAAGAGACCTGTGCCAGGGGTTCCGTCTTTCTAGAAGGATTTACTTGAGCGAAGTTGGTCGAGCGTGATGCTCGGTTGCATATTGTCGATGCCACGGAGAGCGAGGCTAGGGGCTGGTAGGCCGTAACCTTTTAGGGTAGAGCGTAGATTTTGCCACTTTGTATTTGATGTTTGTAGAGCATGCTTTTAGATGGAGAGTTCACCTTTCGCGCATATATAAAATGAGAGAAATCTTGAAGTTTTACCTCCTTTATATCTCTTCCCGTATTGCTTTTGACTAGGCAGGCTAGTTTCCGAGTTTGGCAGGATCCTTGTAGGTCCGGAACAGATCAGTTAGGCCCGGAGGCCTTTAAGTGCAATCCTCGATGTGAGCAGGCATTGGGGCCTTTGTGCTTTGCCCAGCTGTTTAGGCACAGTTTCTGAGTCAGGCCTTGACTCGAGCTTGCCTGCCCTTCTGTCTTTTGTGCTCGTGCGGGCGGATGGTGATTGTTCTCATTTCTTGCCCTTGGGCATTTTGCTGTTTCAACTATTTTGGTTCCATTCTCCGAGTTGCGTTGTGATTCGAGCTTTAATTGACCCTCAAGTTCTTTCTTTCCTGCATGGGCAGACGACGATGGCCTTTTGTGCTTCGGGTCGAAGTGACCTTACAAGCACGTGGCTCGAAGGATCACTCAGCTGGCGATAGTAGCATTTATGCTTTGACCTTAGGCATATTGCAGTTTAACTATTTTGGGTCCAGTCTCCGAGTCGAGTTGGGACTCGAGATTTAATTGACCCTTAAGTACTTTTGATTTTTAGACCT
Organism: Nicotiana tabacum; assembly: GCF_000715075.1. Classification (NCBI taxonomy): domain Eukaryota; kingdom Viridiplantae; phylum Streptophyta; class Magnoliopsida; order Solanales; family Solanaceae; genus Nicotiana; species Nicotiana tabacum. Next base: position 108,318,606 of record NC_134087.1, on the reverse strand, counting down.
GCGATAGTGCCTCTTAAGCTATTTTGGTCGTAGAGACCTTTTAATATGTGGCCCGGAGGCTTGCATAGTTAACTATTCTGGATCCGATCTCCGAATTGGGTTACAATTCGAGCTTATTTTAATACTCAAGTTGTCAATTTTCAAGATAGCGACAATGGCTCCTATGCTGTTTGGTCGTAGAGACATTTTAGTATGCGGCCCGGAGGCTTTTTTGGCTGGCGACAATGGCTCTTATGCTGTTTTGCCCATGGGATTTTTGTAGGCTTTGTTTTCCGCTCGTTAATGTCTTTTGAAATAATTTTGCCTGACCCGTCATCGATTTTGGAAGAACCTCGATTTCAAGTCGTTATCAGCGATGTTTTAGCACCTCGGAAGGTTCATAGCTCGTAGGCTAAGTAGGTCGAAGCCTTGTGATTTGGAGCTGACATGGTCGAAGCTCATTTTTTCCTGTTGAGGGAAGCCTGTTTTAACCGGTTCTTTCCGAAGTACATTCGAAGTAGTGGCTTGCAATTTTTGTTTAGCGACATCGGGCGTCCCCGAGTAGTGTTAGTTTGGCTGTATCAGCCGTTTTGACCATAGTCATATGTATTTGTCTGGATCCATTTTTTATCCCGAGTGATAGTTTAGGCGTCTACACCAAGGGTATGCCCTTTCGGGACTCTTACAAATGCGATGTATAGCCTAAACTTCGGGATTTTGAGTGTCATGACTGTTGAGGTCTTATAGTTTGTCATGCCTATTGAGGTCTTACAATTTGTCATGCCTGTTGAGGTCTTACAGTTTGTCATGCCTATTGAGGTCTGACAGTTTGTGTTGCTTTGTAGAATAGATCTGGTTACACTAAGTCTGCCTGCTCGGGGTTTTCCAGTGCATGGCTATTGGCGACAGTCTCCGAGTTATTGAATTTGCTTGGGCTCGAAGGCCATTATTTGTGATCTCGGAGTTACCTTGTTGGGGCTTCATGAGCCCGGAGTTCTGACCCTGGGGTCGTGCGGGTGCCAAATTTTTGACGTTAAGTCCCCGAGCATTTCGGGATACATTCGGTGAAGGGGTTCCTGCCGGGAATAAACTGCGATTTCCTTGTTTGGAGAATGAGATGTTGAAAGATATTCTTCGATCCATTGTCGTAATATATATTGTTGTGTTGAGTCGACCTATATCGGGTCGAAGTCGATCGCTCGGAGATTTGCCTTGCCTGAAGTGTTTTGTGATTTCAGAGCTACGATCCGGAAGCCGTCTAAGCATAACTGTTGGCATCCGTTCACAAGTTTTCGGGATGTTTCTGGTGAAAGAATTTGTTACCCTACTCTGAGAAGGAGTTCCCTCCCCCTTTTTTGACAAAAAGGTATTTTTTGATTGCTCGATACAATAGTACATGCTTTTGCCGATGGGGCCTGACTATATCGACTGTTCGGTCGGATACACTATTTTCCTATAGGAAACCTCATTTGGCATTTCCAAAACTCCTACGAGCGGGCAGCTTTTCAGGGGAATTCCCCTCGCTTATTCAAAAGTCAGCCGCAAGGAATGTCTTGAATGTTTTTGCGGAGTTCCTCCTTAGGCAGCTCGCAGACGTTCCCTCGTTAAAAATCTTGCCGGTAAAAAACCTTCTTCTACGATAAAAACTCGGTCGAAGTAAAAGAGTGCAACGGGTGCACTTTTGGAGCCTTGAGGTCTTGCGATAGCACTAGCGTTCTGGCAGCTCCGATCGGGTGCCTGCGCGAAGGTTAATTCCAAATTCGAAATAATAAAAAAAGGATGGTTGTACCTTGAAACGAGATATGCTGGCAATGCCTTGGGATTGGTCTATTATAACTGCCTGGGGGCGGAGACGCGACGTGGATCTCTACTTTGTTTTGTTAAGCTCGACCTGGGACGCGACCCGATTTGCCCATTGGTTTATTCGGGGGTGGAGGCATGAGCGTTGGTACCACATCGTGTATTGAGAACATTTCCTTTGCCACGTGTTGTTCCCCGTAGATGGTTTTGATCCCGTCTTTTGTCGGGAATTTTATCACCTGGTGGAGTGTGGATGGCACTGCTCTCATGCAGTGTATCCATGTCCGCCCAAATAAGGCGTTATACCTCATATCTCCTCGATGACATGGAATTTGGTGTCTTGGGTTGTGCCGGCCATGGTAACCGGAAGGACGATTTCTCCTTTTGTCGTTTTGCTTGCCATGTTGAATCCATTGAGGACCCGAGTGGCGGGCATGATTTGTTCGAGCAGTCCGAGTTGTTCTATCACATTCGACTTGATGATATTGTACGAGCTACCTGGATCCATGAGTACACGTAGAATTTACAAGAAAGGAGATTACTAGGGCATCGTTGTGGGGTTGAGACAGGGCCTCGGTGTCCTTTTTGCTGAATGTGAAGGCGTCTTCAGGGATATATCCCCGAATCCGTTTTTCTCTGGTGATGGATATTTTTGTTCTTCTCATCACGGGCTCCTGCGGGGCATCAGCGCCCGCCATGATCATGTGGATAACGTGTTGTGGCTTATTTGCCTCGTTTTTCTTGGTTGCCTCACTTTCTCGGTACTGATTTTTGGCCCGATCGCTACGAAATTCCCGAAGGTGTCCTTTGTTGAGCAGTCGAGCCATCTCCTCACGTAGTTCATGGCAATCCTTGGTCCTGTGACCATGCGTGTTGTGGAACTCGCATACTAAGTTGTAATTTCTCTGCGAAGGATCTGACTGTATCAATTTGGGCCACTTGGCATCTCTGATCTTGTTGATAGCGAACACGATGTCTGACACATCGATGCTGAAGTTGTATTCTGATAGGTGGGCGCGTTTGCTGGCACTATGATTCATGTTCTGTTGATAAGCCCTCGAGGGTCCTGTCCTCGATCTATCCTCTAATCATTGCGAGGTAGGTTGTGCCTTGGGGCGTTCCTCCTGTCTTTGAGGTACTGCCGGTACCTCTATTTGTTTCGTTTCGATTCTTTTTCCAAGAGTCTGTTTGGCTACACTGAGTCCGAAGGGGCTCCCAGCTGGTAATCCTCGGCTCTGTTTGGTAATTCCCGTAGCATCTCGTTCTCTCTTTGCTTGATTTTGAAAATGTCAGACTTCCTCGTTGCTACCTTGATGGCTCTAGCATGTGCCTTTACGAAGGAGTCTGCTAGCATGGTGAATGAATCTATGGAGTTGGGAGACAAGTTGTGATACCACATCATGGCCCCCTTCGAAAGAGTTTCTCCGATTGTTTTCAGCAATACGTACTCGATCTCATCATTCTTTATATCGTTGCCTTTTACTGCGTAGGTATAGGCAGTAACGTGTTCATTGGGGTCGGTTGTACCGTTTTACTTAGGGAGTTCCGACATTCTGAACTTTTTAGGAATGGTCTTTGGGGCCGCTTCCTCGGGGAACAGCCTTTGTATGAACTTCTTCGAATACAAACCTTTCAGGACCGGGGGTGCTCCTGGGATCTGATCCACCCTAGAGTTATAGGTCTCGACCTTTTTATTGTTGGCTTCAATCATTTTCTCACTCGATTCGATCCTTTTGGTGAGGTCCTCGAGCATCTTCACTATGTCAGGGTCGGCCACTGACCCGTTATTGCTTGACCTTTCGGGTACTTGCTCTGCGGCGGGAGTTGTCTTTGGTGCTGCTGTGCTGGGAGTCTTCGGATAGCTTTGCAACTGGGCAATGGACAGTTGCTGTGCCTGCAACATTTCAAAAATAACATGAAGACTAACTTCCTATTCTTCCCAGGTCGGGGTATTTTGAGCTTCCTGTCGGTCGATGTGTCTTATGCTCCTGTTGGCGTGAGAAGTTTCGTCGACTTGTTGTGTGTCCTACGAATCCGTGTCCGCTAGAATTGATCTGGGCGCATTTTCGGGATTCTGTGGTGGTGCTCCAGCGGCTAGGACAGCCACGCCATTTTTCCCGTAGTTTTCGAGGTTGTTGTTCTCGACTCTGTTTACCGAGCCTGACATTTTGACCTGAAATCAAAGGATCTTGGACAAGAAGAAGTGTGAAAGATAATGTGCGTTTGTGCAATGAAACTAGCAAGAAAATAATCACTATTATTTTTAGCCACACGGTGGTCGCTAAACTGTTTACCGTAAAAATGGTAACAACAATTAAATTTGTAAATGGGATTCTAAAAATACGTGATCTATTCTCGAGCTAGTTGTTAGAGCAGATAATGCTAAGAATGTGGAGTTTAATGATGAAATGCAAGCTAAAATGAGGCAGTAATCAAACCGAGGGGCCTGTTGCCCGGAGGCAGGACTAGTTGATGGGGGACATCGATGTTCTGGTCGAGCTCGAGCTATCGGGGGCAATTGGGAATGGGATAACAGTTAAGTATTATTAAATAAAGCTCTTTATGGCCAATAACAAGTGATAAATAAAGAACAAGTAAGAAAATGATGAATATTAAAGTGGCCTCGGGCCAGTAAGAATGAGCGAGTTAGAGAGAAGAAAGAGAGAGAGAGAGAGAGAGAGAGAGAGAGAGAGAGAGAGAGAGAGAGAGAGAGAGAGAGAAAGAGAGAGAGAAAGAGAGAGAGGTTTATTGCACTTGGAGAGAATAGTTGGAGCTCTCCCTTTACAGGGTGTTAACGACTCCCCTTTTATAGAAGGGGGAGCCCAAACTTAATACAAGATACGTTGCGTGATAGAAGAAATGGGATGGGACAACTGGCTAGCTTTATAACGTACACGTGAGCAGATGTCGAGCCGTTTTGAATAGACCTGGTCGACACCGGGTACATTCCTTGGGAGATTCCTGCATTCGTCGAGACTTCGGTTGACATTATTCTTGGCAGGGCACCGACCGATCTTGAGGGAAGTGACTGGTTCGAGATCCCGGGCTTTCGGGATCACCCTTCGAAGTATTTTGTCAAGGAGAAATTATCCTCTCAGATTTCACCGCGCACAATATTATATTGCGTATTGATTTTCTTAAGATGGTTAGGTGTTGTTAGGTGAGAGCTATTAAGTCTCATATTTATAGTGTCTCAAGGTTTAGGGTTTCGACGGGTTAAAAATGGGATAGTGAAAGATGACGATTGGTTGATGATGCGAGTAAATCAAGTGAAAAGCAAAGAAGCAGAGGTGAAAAATAGTGATAGATTTTACCTGAGTGGAGAGAGGTCGACTGATCAAGATGAAGACCCATAGGGAAAACTCTATAACCCACAGGTCACTGTGTTTGGCCTCTGGGTAATGTATTATAATGTTGAAAATTCTTCAAAGCTCCATGCCTGAACTAATTTAAAAGGTCATAAGAGAAAATCAGAGGAGTTCTAGTTTCACAATTTGGTCTATGACTTCATATTTGGGGCTTTTGTAATTCATCGGTGAAATAGAAAGAAAACAATAGGCTTCACAGCCCAGGGATAATATGAGTGGCCATATATGTTTGATTTGAAAGAACGAGGAAGAATCAGATCAATGACGTTTTGATCTTAGGGTTTCGGAACTGGGGATTTCAAATCTAGTGATGAAAGAGGAAAATAGCAGTAGGATTCACGAGTATAGGGATAGATTGAGGGTTTGAGGCTTTAATTTTTTGACCTTGCACAAATTTGTGCAAGGATTTGGGATTGATGGGCATAAGAGGGATGAATAGCAGAGAGTTTAGGGAAAGAGGGGCGGCCAATATTGGGAGGAAATGAGTAGGGTTTAGGCATTTGATATGTTTAATGTGAGTGGGTGAAGGGGAGCCATTGTATCTTTGTGATCAATGGCTCCGATATTTCAGAGATAAAAATGATTATTAGGAAAAAAAGGATGACCAATGGATTTCTTTTAATCCAACAGTAGAGATAAATCACTGTTGGATATAAAAATAAAGGGGGCAATCTAGTTTAATCATAGACCGTTGATCATTTGGATCAACGATCAAGATGAGGTGTGTTTCTTCTATGTGTATTAGAGACGTGTGATGTGGCACGATTTGATTGGCTAAGAGAGGGTGACGGGGATCGCCAACTTGGAAATAGATGGGGTGTTTGGACTAGATCAAGCCCGAATTAGGCTTGGTATCTAGGCTATAATAATTTAACTAGTAGCCATTTTATGTTTAATTAGCAGATTGCAATGGCGGCCTTTTAGTTTTTAACCCTTTTGAAATATTAAATAAACTTAATTATTTTCAATAAAATTTAGTAAAATTAGAATTATCAAATACACTACTAATTGTTATAACTAATTATTTGCAAAAATACTTGGTCTTCTAAATTGTGACACTAATTTCAAATTATTAACATATTAATCAAATTAACTAGAAATTAAGGAATAATTCATTAAAATAATTTTAAAGCCTGTGTAATTCATATAATTATTATTTTAGTAATCCTTAAAATAGTAAGTATGATATATTTGTAATTACATAATACTAAATCATTAATTTCAACACTATTAATACTAATTTTATGAGAAATAGATATTATTGATTAGAAAATACTTCTTTATTGCAAATCATTAAGTATAAATTAATTAAATTTTAAAGAGAGAGTCAACATTGGCCGTCAACAGCTGCCCCTCTTTGACCAAGACGATGAAAGTGTTTTCGGGCAATGAAATCGAACCAAGGACAATTTTGTCCCGACCTCAGGCATATATTGCAATAATAGCATATGGGTTTAAGGAAGATTACGAGTTGTAGGATTAGGAGTTAAGGAAGATTCCGGGAGGAATATTTGGTGAGTTGGGGCCGAATTATGGTTTTTAATTGCTTACATACCTCGATCTTAAAAAGGACCGTGCCTCATATAGTTATGGAGTGATGATTTGGGGGAGGCGATGCTCGCAGGAAGTGCCCTAGTATTTTATTATGACGATATTGCGAGACAGAAGATTTGGTACCAATAATAGCTCTGAATTGCGGCTTGATTTGAAAGATTTGAAGAATTAGAGTTCCACTTATTGTATTTGAGTTTGAGCTCGGATCCTTGGACCACTTATGAGTCTGTTGTCCTTTATAGCGTTGTAGCTTAGTTTGCTGCTTAGAAAGAGTTCCACACTGCGCTGCTTTTTCCTGCAAAAATAAAATACACACATACTTATAGGTTACAATGTAGAATATGTTAAGATGTGAGGTAAATGATGCAAGAATGATGATGCCTGGTTGCCGGCTAGCCGTTACTTGGGATTGGGATGACGTGATACTTGAATTTAACTCGATTGTTAGCCAGGTTGTGTATCATTCTGCGGATGTTGGAGCATTAAGTATCCTCATGTCGGGAGTATCTCCGCGTGATGAGAGTAATTGATTTGTAATATTGAATGTATCTCCGCTTGATCGGAGAAGTTGCTTTGAAATGTAAAGCATCTCCACATGATGGGAGTGGTTGTATTGAAATGTAAAGTATCTCCACTGTCACGGCCCCAAACACCTCGGTCGTGATGGCGTCTATCACAGTACTAGGCCGGCCAAAACAACACGAACAATATGAAGATCTTTTTGTAAAAATTTATTTTTCTAAACAGATTAAGAGCCCGTTTGGATGGTCTTGTTTTAAGTGACTTTTAAATCAAAATAGCTTTTAAGCCATAATTTAGGAATTTTAACTTTTGGATTTTGGCTTGTTTTTGTCATTTTAACTTAAAAACAGGTGCTTAAAAGCACTTTTTTACTTTATCCAAACACTAAAAATGACTTAAAAGCTATTTTGGCTTAAAAGAACTTAAAACAAGCCAATCCAAATGGGCTCTAAGTCTCAAAGCTTTCATTTTTAAAATATCAAAAGACATACGCGAAAACAAGTATGTAAATACATCAACACAACACGAATCTGGTGTCACTAGTCATGAGCCACTAAGTACAACTCAACACTGTTTGCTTAATACAAAATAAGTCTGAAATATAAAGTACTAGGATAGAAAGGAGAAAGACAGGGCTATGAACGCCGTGCAACTACCTTGCTAACTCCGAAAATACACAGAAGCTGCTTAACGCTCTCACTCTGATGCTCGGGCACCTGGATTTTCACATAAGGTGCATGGAGTAATGTGAGTACGCCAAATCAGTAAGTAACCAAAGTAAATAAAGTCTGCGTGCAGTGACGAGCATTTAAAAATCATATGCATACATTATCAAGAATCTCAACAGAAATGTCAAAGTCAAAATCTGCAGTTCAATAACTAATTATCTCGTAAAAACCCAAGTCTCAATGAAAATCCTTTAAAACATTTATTCACCCTTTTTCAGTAGAGGCTTAGTATAAAAGAAGAGTGAAAATAGAAAATCTCATAAACAAGCCCCTCGGGCAAAGTATCACTCATAAGTATAGCTTTCGGGCAAGCCTCTCAGTCACTCGTGAATCAACTCTCGTCAATCAGTACTCACACTCATCACACCTACTCAATAGATATATCATAATAAATACCGATGCGGCGTGCAGCCCAATCCGTAATATATATAGTCAACTATGCTCACTTGGGGTGTATAGATTCCGAAGGGGCTTCTACAGCCCAAGCGCTATATTGTTGCGGCGCACAGCCCGATCCAATATATTGTTGTGGCGTACATCCTGATATATATATAATTCTAACCATCAGGTCCTCGGCCTCTCTCTCAGTCATTATCCTCACAACCACTCTAGCAATTCAGTGAAAATCACGGAACTCAACCCAAACAGTTTTCATATATTTGAATGTAGAGTAATGAAACTGAATCAACAATAACCATGTAATATCATAACTGAGGATATGCTTTCAAATCAAAACAGTGTGAGGAAAGTAGTAAAATACCCCTAAAGGTCCAAACGGTTCGGCAAAAGGCTCCAAACATGGCATTCAACCCAAATTAACATATTTATTTCTAAAATACATGGATATCATATAAAGTTTATCAAAATATGCACTCTACAGCCTCCACGAGACGGACCAAGTCGCATTCCCAATGGGTTCATGCCCATACGCCCGTCACCTAGCATGTGTGTCTCCTCATTTATCAAAACAATACGAAATTTTGGGGTTTCATACCCTAAGGTCTAGATTTTTATTCGTTACTTACCTTAAACCGGATGAAATCCTACTCCCTAGAGCCCTTGACTCTCGACTCAGCCTCAAGTCACCTCGAATATATCCAAAATCAGAATCATAACATCAATATACGCTAAGGAAACAAAGCCCATGCGAAAATAATCCTATTACATCAAAAATCCCGAAATTGGTCAAACCCGACCCTCGGTCCCGCGTCTCGAAATCTGATAAAAGTTACATCAATAGAATCCTTATCCTCCCATGAGTCTATACATACTAACAACATCAAAATCAAACCTCAAATGGTCCCTCAAATCCCCAATTTACACTCTCCAATTTCAAGCCCTAATTCTCCAATTTTAGGCTTTAAATCCCACTAATTTCATGTCTAATTAGTTGGAAATCACCACAGAATCGAGTATTGAGTTCAAAAACCTTACCTCCAAATGTTTCCCTTCGAATCCCTCATCAATCCCTCTCAAAAAGCTTCACAACTGTTCAAAAATGCTGAGAAATGGGCTAAAAATCGCGAAGATGGGTTTTTATACATTCTGCCCAGGATTTTTTTCTTCCTTGCGAACGCGGTAGCTCCCTCGCATTTGCTATGCACAAGCTGCCTCAAAACAATATTCCCTTCTTCACGAACGCGAGGGACCACCTGCGAACGCGAAGACCAAATAGCCGACGCTACGTGAACGCAGAACGCTCCTCGCGAACGCGTAATTTTAACTCATGAACCTTTGCGAACATTGTGAGCACCTAATTTTTGCCCTACATGAAAATGACTCCTAAAAATAAACCAAAAATAATTTTTTAAGGGATTTTAGAAGTTTTTTTTTATTTACCCCAAAGACATATGTGACATATGTGACCCCATACTCATTCACTCAACCTCCACAATGTGATCTCTCGGTGGAGCAAGAAAAGGTCGTTAAAAATCTTGAACAAGAGGATTGGACTCTACACCGCTACGCACCTTACGTCGATCTAGATGATAACAAGGCCTTTCTTCCTCATGAAGAAGGAGTAGAGACCTAGCTTTCATCTATCTGTTAAAATGTAATGTTATACCTTTTGTCCTTGAGAATCGGCTGGGTATAGCGGGAAAGAGTTTGACGATCTAGTTACATATCACATAAGATGGGTACTCCCGATATTGTCTTGGGAATTTTAAGTATATATAGTAGTGTACTAGACTCCATCTACATAAGTAGAAGCATTCAAGAATCACTTGACAGTTCTTATTTCAATTTTCCGACTCTCATCTTATTAACTGACTTAACCGCAATACTTATCCAAAGACAGGAAAAGATTGAATGAGGTCATTAACATTGAATCATCATAAGGAAGTCATGTAGTCCGTGACTGACTAGCCGACGCTTCTGCCTTTCCACTTTCCACAAGTAAAAAAATGTAACGATAGCTAAGAGAACTAGAGAGCTAGAGCGAAATACTTGTAGCGAGTAAAGAATGATTTCACAAAGTTTATAATAAAATAGTATGAGTTGTAAAAGCGTAAGAGCTATATAGAACCACCTTTGGCCGGTCTCACATCTTCCCATCCTCTACTTAGTTGTCTCAATTACATTGATCCTGAACTACGTCCATCCAAGTATTCTTGCCCTTACCCTTTCGGTCGAGCACAATCTCCCGAGCGCTAGGTTCAAGCAACTTCATAACACTTCATCCCTTTCACTCTTCAACCTGATCTCTACATTCATAGCTTGAAAAAGCAAAAGAGGGTCACTGTCACCTCTCTTAATGACTATTGAAATGGCTCGGAAGATGAAGAGCTTGGAACAAAGCCTAAAAAACATGCAAGGTCTGAGTGGCCAAAAGAGTGTCTCATACTTTGACCTCTGTATGTTTCCCCATGTCCACTTACCAGTTGGCTTCAAGATGCCAAAATTTGAAAAGTACGACGGGCATGGAGAACCAATCGCTCACTTGAAACAATACTGTAACCAGTTAAGGGGTACTGGTGGAAAAGAGGAGCTGCTAATGGCCTATTTTGGGGAAAGCCTCACCGGAACCGCTTCTGAGTGGTATACGGATCAATAAATTACCTATTGGCACATGTGGGACGATATGGCCCGAGATTTTGTCCACCAATTCTAATATAATGTGGACATCGCTCCCGACAGAAACTCTTTTTCCAATTTGAACGAAAGCCATCAAATGGCGTGAGCAAGCTGCCAGGGTAAAGCCACCAATGGACGAAATTGAAATGGTCAGGGTCTTTCTGCAGGCCTAAGAGGCTGACTACTTCCAGAACATGATGTCTGCCATGGGTAAGCCGTTCGCTGAGGCTATCAAAATTGGGGAAATGGTTGAAAGCGGTTTGAAAACAATGCGAATATTGAGTCATGCTGCCTGTAAGGCCACATCACAGGCTACTCAGAATGGTTCGGAAGGTTTGATGAACTACAATAGAAGCGAAGAGAGAGCCATGATGGCTTCAAGCTCGAGGGGGGCCCACAGGTCATTCAGCCGATCATATATGTTTCCTGAAGTCCCTCAACACTATTATCCCCTTCAAGATGCTGCTTATGTCATGACACCACCTCCCTATGCGGTGATTAACACACAACCTTACCCGCGGCCACAACATTATCCATAAAACCGAGCTCCACCTCCCATATATGCCCATCCTTACCAAGCTCCATATAAACCCCAACCAGATGTTCCATAGTACAATCCTCGCTCAAGAGAGCCTTTCAGAAAGAATCAGTTCACCCCTATTGGTGAATCGTATTCAAGCTTGTTCCAAAAGCTAATCAGGCTAGATCTATTGCAGCCAGTGGCCCCGAACTGGACGAACCCCGAGTCCTCCTCGCACCGACATGCTTGCGGACTTCATGCCCAGATCCTAAAATGCTGTCAGACTGTGAAATAAGGAATCAAGAATTAGATTGCAATGAAGATAAGTTTAAGGAAATAAAACAAAGAATTGGAACAGCTAGAGGAAAATTAGCTCCAGATTGGAAAGATCTATACATGGTAACAAGCGTACTGCCAAAAAGAGCATTGTACCTGGAAAACATCAAAGGAAATGTCCTGAAATAACTGTCAATGCAAATGCATCCAAAAGGTACTATGTTGGATCCTCTATATAATGTAAGTGTTCTCTGGTTGGGATGAAGAAGGCTTTTATTCTCGCTACCCAAACACTATTAATCCTTTGCAAACCCTTTGAGCCGGTGACCTTTCTTTGATTACCCTCTTTGGAACCTGAAAGTCTTATTGAAAAAAATCCAAAAAAAAAGAAGATGAAAAGTAAAAAAAAAATGGGAGAGGAAAAAGAAAGATACAAAAAAAGGACGAAAAGACAAAGAAAATAAAAAAAAATGAAAAAAAAGAGAGCAAAAAGGAAAGGAAACAGAAAGAGAAAACAAAACAAAACAGAAAAACAAAAGAAAATCAAAAAACAAAGTTCCTTGAACTACGTTCGACTTGATTCCGAAAAGATATGTAGGCAACCTATCTAGGGTTCAGTCACACCAAATAAAAATCCAAATTTCCCCAAAAGTGAAACTGGGGCAGATTTTATAATGGTTCGGTGATGGTTCGCATGAAAGGTTCCAAAGTTGTAATTCAGTCCAAACTCTTTTTACCTCAAATCCTATTCAAGTCCTTCCGATAAATCGATAAAGATGTCCAAAATTGGTGGATACAGCTACTTGGATCTGATGCAATCAAATGAGAGAAATAAAATGAGAGAGTCTTATTGGTGAAAACCCATACGGGCACCGTGAGGCGACAGTAAGTAGAGAAACTAGAAATGAGAGAGTCTTGTTAGTGACAACTCACAAAGAGCACTATAAGGCGATGGTGAGAAGAGAAATAAGAGTGGTCAGCTAGTGTAAACCCACAAAGGGCGCCACTGATCGAAAAGAAGATCCTCACAGCCATCGGCATCGACAGAGTCCTGGCAAGGTTTCTCGATTTTGAGGCAGAAGATTTGATAAATTTCTAAGAGTCGGATGGTTTACACGGGTCAGGCATCCAGTCCAAAAGGCATGTCATGTTTATTTAAGTCCGCATGTACTCCAGATAAGTCCTTCTTTCCTTTCCCCGAAAGGGACAATTCTTGTTTTAAACTCATTCACTATTCCATTGTTTGTTTTCCTTGAATCCCTTTAGGTCTAACTCTGTTCTGAAACTAAGACAAAGAAAGGATGGTAAGACTGATTTACAGGGTTCTCATTTGATACAAGCTAATATGCAAAAGGCACCCAGCCTCGTCGGGGCATCAAGTCAACCTTGATCGGCCATCGCCGCTGATGTTTTGAAATTGAAAAACTCCTGAAAAGAAAGTAAATCAAAGGTAAATTCCCACAAAGGTAAAATGAAGTTAAAAAGGTTGAGTCCCACATGGCTAACCATCTTGGCAAAGGTTTTAAAAGCCAAGGTACCCCAAATGCTCTGAAATTGATGTTGGAAGAAAAAAGAAGCCAGAAATGAAAGGCCTATAAAGGCAAAAATAAAGTTGGAAAAGGTTAAGTCTCACGCGATTAGCCGTTGCAGTTTGAGGAGCCAAAAAATTTCCCAATGCTCCGAATAGTTAAAAACAAAAAAGAAAAAAAAAGAGAAAAAGAAAAACAGTAAGTCAAAAGTGAAAGGCCTACGAAGGCAAGATAGTCGAAAAGGTTGAGTTCCACCGACCAACCATCATGTCAAAGTCTGGAAAAACCAGAGGGAAAGGAAGTCGGTATTCTGGAAGCAACCAGTTGCAGTTGAAAGGGCCGAGATCAAGTGATTGAAATAATCAAGACCACAAAACCAACCACCGTTTCAAAGTAACAATTGCTCTTTGTTTGAAAATATGAAACATGTGCAATCCAAAGCAACCTTGCAAGGAGCAGGTGCAACCAAAGAGAAACTGCGTAAGGGCTAGAAATAGCTTTGCAGCAACAATCCATAAAGTCAAGTCCCCTCCAAAATTCTTTCCCGCATTTACTCATTCTTTGAAATAAAAAAAAGAGAAAAAAAAAGAAGAAAAATGAAGAAAGAAAAGAAAGAAAAAGGGAAAAAAATATACGAAGAAAAAATTTAAAAACATGGTAGCCTAGGGTCCCCAATCTCTAGTTACATTTTTTCCAACATAGGGACTTCACTCCCTAGCTGATTTTATCTTAGACATAGGGTCTCCACTCCCTAGTCGTTTTTCCAACATAGGGTCTCCACTCCCTAGTTGATTTTATTTTAGACATAGGGTCTCCACTCCCTAGTCTACTTTTCTAACATAGGGTCTCCACTCCCTAGTTGATTTTATTTTAGGCATAGGGTCTCCACTCTCTAGTCACTTTTCCAACATAGGGTCTTCGCTTCTTAGTTGAAGTTATTTTAGGCATAGGGTCTCCGCTCCCTAGTCTTCTTTTCTAACATAGGGTCTCCACTCCCTAGTTGAAGTTATTTTAGATAGAGGTCCCCCACTCGCTAGTCGCTTTTCCAACAAAGGGTCTCCACTCCCTAGTTGAATTTACTTTAGACATAGGGTCTCCATTCCTTAGTCGCTTTTCCAACATAGGGTCTCCACTCCCTAGTTGATGTTTTTTGTAGATATAGGGTCTCCATTCCCTAGTCACTTTTCCAACATATGGTCTCCACTCCCTAGTTGAAGTTATTTTAGACATAAGGTCTCTACTCCCTACTCGCTTTTCCAACATAGGGTCTCCATTCCCTAGTTGAAATTATTTTAGACATAGGGTCTCCATTCCCTAGTCTGCTTTTCCAACATAGGGTCTCCACTCTCTAGTTGATTTTATTTCTAGATATAGAGTCTCCACTCCCTAGTTTGCTTTTCCAACATAGGGCCTCCATTCCCTGGTTGATTTCATTATAGATATAGGGGTCCACTCCCTAATCTCTTTTCCCAAGGATACACAATCCTGATTTTATTGCTTTCAATAATGAAGTAGTATAAAGTTTTGGTTACAAATAACTCATGAAATTTTTCTAGTGAAAACTGGGCCAGAAAATTTCGTTAGTTTGTTTGCTTTGATGCCTGAACAGGTTTTTACCGTGAGGCATAAGGTTTGAGATGAGAAGAAGTCTCAATCCAAATAAAAGAAAGGAAGAATAAGAAAAGAAGTTGAACTCTAAGTGTAGAAGCGGAGAAAAGATGCGGACTGCCCAAGATATGATTGAAGTCACAAGCTTTGCATGTCCCGCCTTGATCCGAAGAGCTGAAGAAACATGAACTATCGTTCGCAGCTATCGAGCATCAAGATTCAAATTAGAGTCTACAGGAAGAACCAACCAAGACTCAAGATCATGCTTTAGAAGATTTATAGATATGAATCTTGTAACTCGTAGCTGATAGATTTAGTGAGTCTTTTTCATTTTAATTTTGATGTAATAACAGGACCGCGGACTGGAGCCTCGATGGAACCTCACTCGACTCTCGAACTCATCACTCCATCATTCTTCTAGAACTACACCGACCTGATTCCTTTATAGCCAAAGATATGTAGGCAACCTCCGAAGCAAGGTTCGGTCAAACTCTTTCAAAATGCTTCCAAATGGAGTTTCAAACGGGCAAAAATTGCTTGTAATTGCTCACTTTATCTTTTCCCGAAAACTCTTCATGTTTCCGAGCAAAGAGGGGCAGCTGTGAGAACCTAATTTATGCCTTACATGAAAATGACTCCTAAAAATAAACCAAAAATAATTTTTAAGGGATTTTAGAAGTTTTTCTTTATTTAGTTGCATTTCATGCATTTTAATATTTTTAAAATCATAGAAAATGATAAAAAATGTCACATTTTAATTTCATGTCATCTTAGGTCCAATTTGCTTGTATGAATTAATTTTATTAAGAAAAAACACAAAAATAGTCATTTTTACATGTTTAGCTTTTAGTCATTAGAAAGTAGTGTTCTTATTTAGTTTTTAGTTAATTTGTTTTAATAGATAAACAATTTTAATTTTTACAAATTAGATTGATTTAGGAGTAATATAGGATTTTATTAGATTTTAAAACCAAAGAAAAAGAAAAATGAAAAAAAAGATTGATTTAGTCTTCCTACCCCAAAATTAATTAGCCCAAATTCATGACCCAAATCCCTTAATGCCCAAAACATTGAGCCCATTCCCCATTTGACCTAACCTAATTCCTACCCCGATAAAATAAAGCTAGACCTATACACCCTAGACCCCTACCTTAAGTTTCAGCCGTTTTTGGAGACCAAATGAGACCCTCATATATCATCTTCTTCTTGGATACATTTCATAAGAAAGGAGCTAACACAAAAAACACCCGAAGAATTCGATCGTCTCTTTCACTTTGAGAGAGACATCCATTGATTTCTTCTTCTTCTTCAGTTTCACCGAAAACAGCCACAACTCCTCCAGTTTTCTCCCTAAGACTGCCATATTTCACCATGTACACTCATCTTTTCTCCTCCATAAAGACCCACATCTTTCACCAATGGAGGTAGCTAACAAAAAATTCACGAAAATGCTTCCGTGGATGCCATAGCTTTTGTCCTTTTAAGCTCCATAAAAACGCAGTTGTCACGACCCAAACTGAAGGTCCATGACTAGCACTCGACCATACTTGCCGAGCACCAACGTACATTTTATCTAACCTTTTTTTTATTATCTTTTAGGGTTGACGAGATCAACAAAAATGGTAGACATGGATCATGGACAACCAACAATAAAATATGATGGCATGAACATACATAGCAGGGGATGACCAGACAATCAAGAAACTACATATAAGGTACGAGCTACCACGCTACCATGAAAGACTATACAACAAAAACCAGCCGACAAGGCATACCAAACTATACATGAGTCGACACTTGTCTATGAGCCTCTAAATGAACATAAGTGCTGCAACATAGTCGGAACAGGGCCCTGACATACCCATATGTCTATAACAAAAATGCATACCAAGACCATGTCAAGTCCGGAGAAGGGATCTTGCCAATCACTGCTGAACTAGACAACCCACTGTGGTAGGGGAGTTGCACATGCCTGTCTATTAGGGCCTGCAACACAACATGTAGCATCCACAAACAAAAGGACGTTAGTACGAATAAAGTACTGAGTATGTAAGGCAGGGAACCATAAATACAAACAGTAATGTAAGCAGGGATAGAGAATATACAACCTGAAACATCTGAGTACCTCTGAGGGCTACTGACATGAAATGCATGATACATATGTATGTAAACATAAACTTTTAAAACATATGCCTCTATGGGCTTCATCATCATCATATCATACCCAGCCATAATAGGCTCGGTAAAAACGTACCCGGTCGTCATAAGGCTCGGTAGAATCGTACCCGGCCACGTGGAGCTCGGTAAAACCCAACTGATCAGTGGTTGCACAATATGTGCCGTACCCGGCCGACTATAGCGCGGCTCGGTAGAGTAAAATAGATACATATATATAATGCATGCTCGACTCATGGAATCACATTCTAAACCTTTCGGAGTGACGTAAGGTCGGTATCCTCTGTACACGTTATTAGGACCAACTCTTCATTATGAACCTTATAAGAATTAGGAAGTACCAACAACGTTGATAACATAAGAATAAGAGAAGCAACATTAACATCAATCGTTCCATAAGAGGGAAAGCAATGTAAGTACTGCTAGCTTCTAAGAGTAGAGTATCTTTGGAAGCTCATTCATTACATTATGTACAATCGGAGTCGTGCAAAAGAAGAAAAGGGATAGCCTCACATACCTTGTATATACTTCCCCAATCACAAGCTATGCAATTGTCACAACTCCTTAGTCTACAATAAGAGAAACGATATTATCGTTATCATTTAAGCGTCATAACTATTATGTATCGGACCACAACCTATTTTACGTTGAAACGGACAGCGCCTCCCCTATATATATGACTTTACACCATTCAAAACAATCACCAAATATCCCAAACAACATCAATAATAAACATATTGAGCCTCCCAAAATAGTCCACGCACAACCTAATTACATCATACATATGACGGCCACCGTAGTCGTGTCAAACGACCTGGAAATGTTACGAATAACTATCAGCCCACAACCCTACATATATATGGTGTTTCTCCACACCCTTCCACCTCCAAAACTCCACAAAATAGTAGTAAAACACTCAGCCCAATAGCAACACAAAACAGTCCGCTACAAGTGAATAACTAGAACTCACGGCTTCCGATCACCGTCCCGTGAGTTCTTACATGTATAGAACGAATTACCATGAATTCACAGCAGAGAAAAATGTATGAAAGATGGAAGTAACTTACCTTACTTGTTGGATAACTCAGCCCTTCCCTTGGTTCTTCAAACTCTAGGTTTTACCTTCAAATAGAACTTGAAAGAGAGGAAAAATCGATTAGGGTTTGTGTGGGATTTTTGGGGAGGAGTTGCAGAGGTTAACTTTGGTTTTGAGGGTCTGAAATATGGATGAAATAACTGAGTTCATAACCCCTTAAAAGTCCTCTCTTGTCTGACTTAGGTCTTTTAATTTTGTCCTATCATTTTGGCAAGTAGGTGATGCACCTACTTGTCATCTACCAATCTGCGCAGGCTTGCAAAAATATGAATATCTCTATACTCCGAGATCGTATTGACAAACGGTTTAATGCGTTGGAAATTAGACTCATGGATCTTTAATTTGGTGGGTATATCACCCCGTAATTCCTTGTATATTAGGAGAAAAACTTAGAAACATTTAACCTAATGTTTAAGTAAAATTATGAACCTAAGTTGCGACAACGTTTGTCGACTTTTGTTTCATAACTCGTTTGACTTCAAGACTTATGATACAGATATTATATGATTCAAATAACTTAATACATGACCTATTGGGTGTATTAAGAACCTCTAGGTTCACCTGAAAATACGAGTTACAACATCCTTGATTCGTTTAACTTCTAATACTTGTTAATCACCCTTGTATCACTTAAGACCAATAGGATTAACTTCTTATCATCTCAAAGGTAATTCCTTCTTGGATTTATGTTAACTAATATATGGCATGAACTAACGCGTGTGGATATGGGTTGTAACACCCTTCCCCCTTAGGAACATTCGTCCTCGAATGTAAGGGTTCATGGGGAGTTTAAATCATCGTGGATTCCAGCCAAGTTTCTCCCATAAATAGAGGATAAACTTGCAAGTGGTTAACTCAACGTATGGCCTTACAAGAGTATGCAAAGCATTATGGACATGTACATTATCTGCATATCGCCATTTTGTATTAATTAAGAGTATTCTCAAGTTATTGCTTACCTCATAGAGCCATTTCACCTTCCAATGTATGTGTTCCACCAGCATCCTTGTTATCTTCGTTCTGGAATAGGTACGGGTATTTAGACTTCATCTCCTCTTCTGCTTCCCATGTTATTTCTTCCATATTCTTGTTCCTCCATAATAATTTTATGGAAGCTACATCTTTTGTTCTCAGCTTGCGAACTTGTCGATCTAATATAGCCATTGACACTTCTTCATATGATAGGTCCTCTGTAACCTGTACATATTTGATAGGGACGACTCGAGAAGGGTCTCCAATACATTTCCTCAACATAGATACATGGAATACCGGGTGGAGAAATTCCAATTCGGATGGCAATTCTAACTCATAAGCAACCTGTCCAATCCGTCGAAGAATTTTATACGGTCCGATATACCTTGGACTCAGCTTACCTTTCTTCCCAAAACGCATAATACCCTTCATTGGTGAGATCCTCAGGAAAACCCAATCACCAACCTCAAACTCCAGATCACGACGTCGGATATCGGAATAAGATTTTTGCCTGCTTTGTGCCGTCCTCAATCTCTCTTGTATCACTTTCACCTTCTCTATAGCTTGGTGAATCAAATATGGCCCATATAATTCTGTTTCACCGACTTCGAACCATCCAACTGGTGATATACATCTTCTCCCGTATAGTGCCTCGTATGGGGCCATTTTAATACTGGAATGGTAGCTATTATTGTAGGAGAATTCTATGAGTGGAAGATGGTCATCCCAATTTCCCTTTAAATCTAGAACACATGCTTGTAGCATATCTTCCAGTGTCTGAATGGTACGTTCAGCCTGCCCGTCAGACTGCGGATGAAATGCAGTGCTGAGATTCACTTGTGTGCCTAAACCCTTCTGAAAAGACCTCCAAAAGTTAGCTGTAAATTGATATCCTCGGTCTGATATAATAGATACCGGCACACCATGAAGCCTAACAATCTCCTTGATATACAACTTCGTATAATCTTCAGCCGTGTAAGTTGTCTTAACTGGCAGAAAATGGGCACATTTTGTAAGTCGATCAATTATCACCCAGATGGAGTCAAACTTATGATAAGAGCGAGGTAATCCAATAATGAAGTCCATATTAATCACCTCCCATTTCCAGGTCGGAATCTCTATATTCTGAAGCAATCCACTGGGTTTCTGATGTTCTATCTTTACTCGTTGACAATTGGGACACTGGGCTACAAATTCTGCAATAGACTTCTTCATGTTATCCCACCAATACTGCTCCTTGACATCATGATACATCTTTGTCGAGCCGGGATGGATGGAATATCGGGATTGATGAATCTCATTCATAATCTTCTCTCGCAACCCTGCCACATTAGGCACACATAATCGACCCTGGTATCTCAGTGCCCCATCTCTTCCGATCTCAAAAGCCATACTTTTACACTGCTGAATGCTCTCTCTTAATCTGTACTAAGATAGGATCTTCATATTGTCGTGCTTTTACCTCGGCTACCAAAGATGATTCTGATGTATTCTGTACAGTAACACCTCCGTCATCAGAGTCTAACAATCTGATTCTCATATTGGCTAGCTGATGAAGCTCTTTAGTCAACCCCCATCTACCTGCCTCAATATGTACTAAGCTTCCCATTGATTTACGACTGAGAGCGTCTGCTGATAATAGGCTAAATTGTTTAATATAGCCTATGTTCTAGCTCAACTTAAGGATGGTTTACTATTGTAAATGTTCAAATAATGCAAAAATTGGTTGTAATCATGACTTTAATGTCTCATAGGAGTTGAATAAACAAATGAGGATTTATGATGGTGATCAAGTGAAAAATGGAGTCAAATGACGAAACGTTGAGCAGCAACATCTTAACAAGAGAAAACCCCACTGGCGCGGGTCATGCGCTGGTCATGCGCTCCCGCTCTAGTTCAGTGATTTGGATAGAAAGAAACTCGATATACGCGGGATGTGCGCTGTTCATGCGCTCCCGCGCTAGTCCAGTCCGGGAAATCAATTATTTGGGGGCAAAATGGGAAATCTGAGAGGATCCACTCAACTTACATAAAGTAAAGCTCCATTATTGAGAGGAGAGATCAGATTTGGAGGGAGAAAAAAAAAGCCATAGAAGAAGGAGGAGCTTCATCTTGGAGCTAAGAAAGGAGAAGAAGAACAACATCTTGGAGCAAGGATTCAAAGAGTTCTTCTAAACTTTCTTCTATTTGTTTGTTTATATTATGTTTAAGACTTTTATTGTTGACTTTTGTATGATTATGAGTAGCTAAAAACTCTAGTATTCATGGGTCATGGATGTTAGATAATTATGTTATTTGAAGCTTAGATTGATGATCTTGAATTTATCATTATGGGTTGTTTATTTAATTCTGCTTCTAATTATTTTACTACGTAGCTAACAGTGAAATATTATTTACGAATCTTGAATTAAACTTGACAAAGGAAATTCTTGGTTGCATAAAGAATCAAATAGAACAAGTTTTGAATCTCGGGCATCGGGTGAAGAATTCGCAATTAAGATAGACAAATACTTAATTTCCTTGTTTGGTTGAAAAATAGGAGTTGTAAACGCATTTTTGTTAATATTAATATCATAGACATATAGGTATTAGTTTAACTTGAATAGATGCATAAGAACTCGAAAGATTCTTATGAATATTATTAACCCTATAACCAATAACCCGGATAATTCAATAAATCCATTTTAAGCTAAAATAGTAGCATAATTTCTAGCAAGTCCATGACCCGGGAATATCTTTACCCAAATTGTTATCAAAATATTGTGTAATTGGTGTAGTAATTTTGTATTGAATTATTGTTTAATTACTAAGTAAATTGTAAATTGGTTCTTTATATATTTTGTGATAATTTAGCTTGAATTGATAATTGTTTGAGTCTACATCAGTCGATAAGTTGATCACAATTCCTCGTGGGAACGATACTTTACTTACTACTATATTACTTGTCGATCGCGTACACTTCCGTGCGTGTTTTGGTCGCAACAAGTTTTTAGCGCCGTTGCCGGGGAATTAGACATTAACTATTCTTTCTGGGTTAGACTTTTATTATTATCTTTACAAGTTTGTTTTCTTTTCTTTTTGTAAATATGTTATTTTTATAACTATTTGATTTTTCTCTTAGTATCTTTCTAGTTCTCTCAGGATGACATCTGAGGATGAAATATACAGAGGTAAGGTTAATGATGAAGACGCTTGGTTAATCAAAGATTTTTATGGCCCGTATTTTTTTGCTAGTCATGACCTAACCTCTTGGACATCTGAATTTGAATATGGGAGTAAGGGTTGGTATTGGGACGGATATTCTTGATTAGTGGATTCTGCGAAACGATATTGTTTACTAACAACGGTGATGCAAGATTGGTCTAAGGAGAGAAATGAGCTTGCAGAAAAAGTGATAATTTTGGCTTGGTTTTGCATAATTTGGATTCAGATTTGAGTGCAAAGGTTGATGCGTGTAACGCCTAACAATTTAATGATGAGTTGTATGAAGCTGAAAAAAATCTTCTAGACCAAATAGAGAAGCTAAAACAAGAATACCAATCATTAGATCATATTTTTCTTGAGGATGTCCATGTTAAGAAGAGTGCTCTAGAGCCATGTGAAGAAGTAGATAATGTTATATTTGAAGACTCTAGTGTGTGTACATATGAGGATGTAACTAGTGATACAATTCTAGAGTTGGGGCGTACTGCTCCTCATTCCATACATTTTTCAACATTGTGTTTGGATGATGACATGGAAATCGAGTCATCTGAGCCTTTGGGGGAACCAATGTACGAGGACCTGGGTGCTTATATTCTGGAATTTATCATGCCAGAGAGACATAATTACATACCACATTTGAAAGCCAAAAAGTGTAGAACATGATATTGGTTGCTCGACCATGTTAAATTTGTCTCACCACCCCTAGAGCATAGCAAAAAGCTTGAAGCCAAATTGGGAGCTCAATTTATAAGTTCAAGGTGGAGGCAAAAGGTGGTTCACGTCGTGCCGCGATGTTAAATTAGGCGCTTGTTGGGAGGCAACCTAGCTTTACTGCTTTCTTTTATTTTTATTTATTTTTTTTTATTTTAGTTTTCTACCTTTGTAGCATTTGTTGTAGGATTATGAGCATAGAAGAAAAGCCACTGAAAGTGTGCAAATGCAAGCCAGCTGGTTGGAACTAGTGTGAGGTACCCGCACAAAGGACCATCCTTGGGAGAAGTCTGAGTACCCCGTGAGCTGCCAGTGCTTCGGTCTTTGGCCTTTCAGGGAGTTTCTTGTCCACCCTTGTTAATTTTTGCGTTTATTTGTGCATTGGGGACATTGCACTCTTTTAAGTGTGGGGTGGGAGAATTCCTTTGGATAATTAGCTTTTTAGTATTTTAGCTTCTTATTTCTTTTCTTCGTAGTTGTGTAGTATTTTAGAAGATTAATTTTTTTTATGTGAAATAAAAAAAATGGTAGAAAAATTAGACTTTTCCCTACGACGGATCTTTTAGACGAATTTTCTTGAGGGAAATGAGTCTAGAGAAAACAACAAAAAGATTTTTTTTATATATTTTTTCTTAGGTAGTGTAGAAATTCCCCCTTGGTAATTCTTAAAGCCGCGGTTCTTTTCCAAGGGTTTATCTTGAACCGGGCATAGGTAGTTTTTAATTTTTATTTTTATATATATTTTTTATTTTGTAGACTAAAATAAGGAGTTATAAGCTATAGAAAAGTGAACACATAGCGTTGACACACCTGAACACAATAGACCCTAGAGTGTAACGCTTAGTCTTAATTGTTGAATCTCATGGAAAGTGCCTTAAATTGTATGTTTGTTACTGAATTGATTGCTCGTAATGGAGTGTCTTGATGAGCTGATCTGGAATGAGTCAATGTGTGGTGAGTATTTTTGTAGTCCATGTATTGTACTTGTGTCTATAACTTGCCCGGTATGTGAGTTGAAGCGAAATTTGAGGTGATGCTCGGTTTGAAAAATGATGTTAGGCTTTCTTTGAACTTTTTGAGCTTAATTGCTTATTATAAATAAAATTTGTCCCTAATTAACCCTTTTGAGCCTTCAGACTTTTTGTTTGGCACCCGCATTACAAGCCTATACCCTTTTGTTCTTAATTGACAGTGTTTTGATCCTTTTACCTCTTAAAGCACTTTAATTGTGAGAAGAGCGCTAAAAGAAGTAAGAAGGAAATAAGTGTGGGGAGACTTTTCAGTGAAACCAATAAAAGGATGAAAGGTGCACTTATGTTGTAAACGAATACACTACTAGCAGAAATTGAGTGAGAAAAAAAAAAAAGATAATTACATTGTGTTTTGCTCTAGCTAGTGGGAATGAATTAATATAGTGCTTAAAGAAGAAGGGCGTATTTGTGGGATGATATTGTGTATAAATGAGAAGTGGGTTGAAGAATTTATGCTGAAAATTGCTCGTGTGATGTGTTAAAGTGCTTAGGGGTTGAGTCACTATTCCTAAATACATCCTACCCGTCCCTTAGCCCACATTACAACCATGAAAAAGTCCTAATTGATTTTGAGTCGAGCTAGCCTAAATTAGTAGAGATTTATATTACGGGCAAGCTTATGGTACCCATTGCATGCATGTGACTTCTATTGTGAGAGTGAGTGCTTTAATTGATTATTATAAGTATATGACTTGAATGTGTGGAGTAATTACCAAATATTTCTTGTTGGCATGATGGTGAGGGCATATGACTTGTGACAGAAAAGCAAATCTTGACTTCTGTGAAGAGTAAGTTGAGGAAGTTTGAATATTGCATAGCACTTGAGAGACAACTTTAAGGCTAGGATAGTTCACTGCTAGGTGTTAAGTATGTACAATGTTCTAGGTGTAATGCATGAGGGAAAATGGTTGAGTGAAAAATTCTCTAAAAAGAATATAGTGGATTGCTCGAGGACTAGCAATAAGCTAAGTGTGGGGTGTTGATAATAGGCTAAATTGTTTAATATAGCCTATGTTTTAGCTCAACTTAAGGATGGTTTACAATTGTAAATGTTCAAATAATGCAAAAATTGGCTCTAATCATGACTTTAATGTCTCAAAGGAGTTCAATAAATAAATGAGGATTTATGATGGTAATCAAGTGAAAAATGGAGTCAAATGACGAAAATTTGAGCAGCAACATCTTAACAAGAGAAAACCCCACTAGCGCGGGTCATGCGCTCCCGCGCTAGTTCAGTGATTTGGATAGAAAGAAACTCAATATGCGCGGGATGTGCGCTGGTCATGCGCTCCCGCGCTAGTCCAGTCCAGGAAATCAATTATTTGGGGGCAAATGAAAATCTGAGAGGATCCACTCAACTTACATAAAGTAAAGCTCCATTATTGAGAGGAGAGATCAGATTTGGAGGGAGAAAAAAAAATTCATAAAAGAAGGAGGAGCTTCATCTTGGAGCTAAGAAAGGAGAAGAAGAACAACATCTTGGAGCAAGGATTAAAAGAGTTCTTCTAAACTTTCTTCTATTTGTTTGTTTATATTATGTTTAAGACTTTTATTGTTGATTTTTGTATGATTATGAGTAGCTAAAAACTCTAATATTCTTGGGTCATGGATGTTAGATAATTGTGTTATTTGAAGCTTAGATTGATGATCTTGAATTTATCATTATGGGTTGTTTATTTGATTCTGCTTCTAATTATTTTACTACGTAGCTAACAGTGAAATATTATTTACGAATCTTGAATTAAACTTGACAAAGGAAATTCTTGGTTGCATATAGAATCAAATAGAACAAGTTTTGAATCTCGGGCATCGGATGAAGAATTCGCAATTAAGATAGACATATACTTAATTGCCTTGTTTGGTTGAAAAATAGGAGTTGTAAATGCATTTTTGTTAATATTAATACCATAGACATATAGGTATTAGTTTAACTTGAATAGATGCATAAGAACTCGAAAGATTCTTATGAATATTATTAACCCTATAATCAATAACCCGGATAATTCAATAAATTCATTTTAAGCTAAAATAGTAGCATAATTTCTAGCAAGTCCATGACCCGGGAATATCTTTACCAAAATTGTTATCAAAATATTGTGTAATTGGTGTAGTAATTTTGTATTGAGTTATTGTTTAATTACTAAGTAAATTGTAAATTGGTTCTTTATATATTTTGTGATAATTTAGCTTGAATTGATAATTGTTTGAGTCTACATCAGTCGATAAGTTGATCACAATTCCTCGTGGGAACGATACTTTACTTACTACTATATTACTTGTCGATCGCGTACACTTGCGTGAGTGTTTTAGTCGCAACAATCTGCCACAACATTGGCTTTACCGGGATGATACAATATCTCGACGTCGTAGTCTTTCAGTAATTCAAGCCACCTACGCTGCCTCAAATTCAACTCTTTCTGCTTGAAGATGTATTGTAAACTCTTGTGATCTGTGTTGATGTCAACATGGACGCCGTATAAGTAGTGCCGCCATATCTTCAAAGCATATATTTCTGCAGCCAATTCCAAATCATGAGTTGGATAATTCTTTTCATGCTTCTTCAATTGTCTTGATGCATAAGCAATCACCTTCCGACGCTGCATCGATTGCACCCCAAACCTATACTTGAGGCATCACAATATACCACATAACCTTCTGTTCCTTCAGGGAGAGTGAGCACTGGTGCGGATGTCAATCGATTCTTCAGCTCCTGAAAACTACGTTCACAAGTGTCAGACCACTGGAACTTGGTAGCTTTCTGTGTTAACTTAGTCAATGGTGATGATATAGAGGAAAACCCTTCTACAAACCGCCTATAATATCCTGCTAGCCCTAGGAAGCTGCGGACTTCTGATGGTGTTGTAGGTCTCGGCCAATTCTTTACTGCATCGATCTTCTGAGTGTCGATACTAATACCCTCGTCAAATATCACATGGCCAAGAAATGCTACTGAGTTCCGCCAAAATTCACATTTGGAGAGCTTAGCATATAACTTACGATCCTAAAGCGTCTCTAATACTATCCGCAAGTGGCCCGCATGTTCCACCTCCGAACGAGAAATGAATACAATCACGAACACATCAAGATAGGGCCTAAATATAGTATTCATGAGATCCATAAAAGCTGCTGGGGCATTTGTTTGCCCGAACGACATCACCAAGAACTCAAAGTGTCTGTATCTTGTCCGGAAGGCCGTCTTTGGAATATCCTTCTCCTTAACCCTCACCTGATGATACCCTGAACATAAATTAATCTTGGAGAAATACTTGGCACCCTGGAGTTGGTCAAACAGGTCATCAATTCTTGGAAGTGGATACTTGTTCTTTATAGTAAACTTATTCAACTGTCGATAGTCGATACATATCCGTAACGACCCGTCTTTCTTCCGCACGAATAGGACTGGTGCACCCCAAGGTGAAGTGCTAGGTCTAATGAAGCCCTTATCCAGCAAGTCGTTCAACTGCACCTTCAACTCTCGCAACTCTGCCGGGGCCATTCTGTATGGAGGGATAGAGATCGGTTGAGTGTCAGGCAACACATCAATGCTAAACTCAATCTCCTTTTCAGGAAGAAAGCCTGGGAATTCATCTGGGAAAACATCTGGGAATTCGTTGACCACGGGGATTGATTGTAAAGTAGGCGGTTTCGCCTCCGCATCCCTAACGCGAATGAAATGACAAATGTAACCTTTTGAAATCATTTTCCTTGCCTTAAGATAGGAAATAAACCTACCTTTTGGTGTAGCAATATTCCCTTTCCATTCAATGATGGGTTCACCAGGAAATTGAAACCTAACCATCTTCGTACGACAGTCAACATTTGCATAGCATGAGGCCAACCACTCCATTCCCATTATCACATCAAAATCAACCATTTCTAACTCAAATAGATTTGCCGAGGTTTGACGACTACAAATCATCACAGTGCAACCTCTATATACCCTTATAGCAATCACAGAGTCTCCTATCGGAGTAGATACCACAAGGGGTTTACTTATCAATTCAGGTCCATTGCCAAACTTATTAGCCACAAAGGGTGTAACATATGATAATGTAGATCCCGGATCAATCAGCGCATATACATTATAAGAAAACACAGATAATATACCTGTAACAACATTTTGAGATAACTCGAGATCCTGTCGACCTACTAGAGCATAGGTTAGATTTTGACCACCACTTAAACTCGGCACTGCACCTTTACCTCTACCACGACCTGTCGACTGCTGAAAACCTCGTGCTGGAGGTCGAACTGATGAGGAAGAAGCAGACATAGATCCAGTCGGCTGAGCCATACCATCACCTCCCCTATTAGGACAATCTCGCATCATATGGCCAGGTTGTCCGCAAGAATAAGATGCATCACAACCTCGACGGCACAGTCCAAAGTGTGCCTTGCCGCACTGATCAAAATGTGGTGTTGTGGGTCTTGTCTGACTAGTATCCCTATGATGTTGCGAGCCTGATGCCTACGAACTCTGACCTGGACTAGAATGGGTAAATCGATCATATCGAGGCCTCTGAAACTATGGAGGAGCACTAGCTACAGGTGGCGCTGAACTCCTCGAAGACTGGGGCCTGACGCTGCCTCTGAAGTCATTAGAATACCTTTCAAATCTCGCCCTCTTATGTTGGCCCCTATCCTTCTCCCTATCTACCCTCTGTTGGCGCTTACGATCCTCTAAGGTCTGGGCATAAGCCTGAATACGGGAAATATCCATGCCCTCCACCAAGGAGGCTGTCGTGCACTCATTTATCAGATGTGGTCCCAATCCGTTCACGAACAAATGCACCCTATCACTCATCTCGGCCACTTTATGGGAGCATACCTTGCTAAAGAATCGAACTGCATACTGTACTCTCGCACACTCATATTACCTTGTCTAATGTTCAAAAACTTATCAGCTCTAGCTCATCGTATCTCAACTGGCAAGTAGTGACGAAGATATTCCTCAGAAAATTCCTTCCACATAGCTGGAGGAGCGTTCGGACCCCTGGATCTCTCCCAACTATCATACCAGAGAACCGCTAAATCCCGTAGCCGATAAGAAGCCAACTCTACTGCCTCTGTATCACTAACATGCATAACCTGCAATGTACGATGAACCTGGTCAATAAAAGTCTGTGGGTCCTCCTTGGGGTCTGATCTGGTAAACACTGGAGGGTCTAAATTAATAAAATTACGAACTCTCGTACTAACTAGTTTATCAACAGCACTTGTATTCTGCCTCTGAGCCTGAGCAGCTACCAAGCTAGTCAATAACTGCAAAACACTCTGCATATCCTGGTTTGTAGTGCCAGACGGAGGAATTGGAGGTGTTGGGTGCCTCCTAATATCCTCTGGAGGAGACGGGGTAGATGAGGTATGAGATGGCATCTCACTCTAAGCCTCACTTTGGCCTGCTCTGGCTTGGGGCACCTGACTGGTACCATCTCCCGCAGTTGTATCAAGCCGTCTACTAATTGTTTGCTTCCTAGTCGAAGGCATCGCTGAAAGAAAACAAGGTGAATATTAGAGACGAACACTTACGACTCAACTATATGCACGATCTAGATTTAGGAAGAAGGTAACAACCCTAGATGTCATGTAGCCTCCTAATTATAAATGTGGCGCGCTACACATCTATAATCAATACTCTACTAGACACGGCTCATAGACAATCCCCAGGACAGACTTGCTCTGATACCAAGTTTGTCACGACCCAAACTGGAGGGTCATGACTAGCACCCAACCATACTTGCCGAGCACCAACGTACATTTTATCTAACCTTTTTTTTATTATATTTTAGGGTTTACAAGATCGATATAAATGGTAGACATGGATCATGGAAAACCAACAATAAAATATGATGGCATGAACATACATAGCAGGGGATGACCAGACAATCAAGAAACTACATATAAGGTACGAGCTACCACGCTACCATGAAAGACTATACAACAAAAACTAGCCGACAAGGCATACCAAACTATACATGAGTCGACACTTGTCTATGAGCCTCTAAATGAACATAAGTGCTACAACATAGCCGAAACAAGGCCCTGACATACCCATAATGTCTATAAAAAAATGCATACCAAGACCACGGCAAGTCCGGAGAAGGGATCTCGCCAATCACTGCTGAACTGGACAAACTACTGTGGTGGAGGAGCTGCACATGCCTGTCTATTAGGGCCTGCAGCACGACATGCAGCGTCCACAAACAAAATGACGTCAGTACGAATAAAGTACTGAGTATGTAAGGCAGGGAACCATTAATATGAATAGTAATGTAAGCACGAATAGAGAATATACAACCTGAAACATCTGAGTACCTCTGAGGGCTACTGACATAAAATGCATGATACATATGTATGTATACATAAACTTTTAAAACATACACCTCTGTGGGAATCATCATCATCATATCGTACCCAGCCATAATAGGCTCGGTAAAAATGTACCCGGCCGTCATAAGGCTCGGTAGAATCATACCCGGCCACGTGGAGCTCGGTAAAACCCAACTGATCAGTGGTTGCACAATATATGTCGTACCCGGCCGACTATAGCGCGGCTCGGTAGAGTAAAATAGATTCATATATATAATGCATGCTCGACTCATGGAATCACATTCTAAACCTTTCGGAGTGACGTAAGGTCGATATCCTCTGTCCACGTTATTAGGACCAACTCTTCATTATGAACCTTATAAGAATCAGGAAGTACCAACAACATTGATAACATAAGAATAAGAGAAGCAACATTAACATCAATCGTTCCATAAGAGGGAAAGCAATGTAAGTACTGCTAGCTTCTAAGAGTAGAGTATCTTTGGAAGATCGTTCATTACATTATGTACAATCGGAGTCGTGCAAAAGAGGAAAAGGGATAGCCTCACATACCTTGTATATACTTCCCCAATCACAAGCTATGCAATTGTAACAACTCCTTAGTCTACAATAAGAGAAACGATACTATCATTATAATTTAAGCGTCATAACTATTATGTATCGACCACAACCTATTTTACGTTGAAACGGACAGCACCTCCCCTATATATATGACTTCACACCATTCAAAACAATCACCAAACAGCCCAAAAAACATCAATAATAAATATATTGAGCCTCCCAAAACAGTCCACGCACAACCTAATTACATCATACATACGACGGCCACCGTAGTCGTGTCAAACGACCTGGAAATGTTACGAATAACTATCAACCCACAACCCTACATATATGTGGTGTTTATCCACACCCTTCTACCTCCAAAACTCCACATAATAGTAGTAAAACACGCATCCCAATAGCAACTCAAAATAGTCCACAAAACAGTCCGCTACAAGTGAATAACTCGAACTCACAGGTTCCGATCACCGTCCCGTGAGTTCTTACATGTATAGAACGAATTATCATGAATTCACAGCAGAGAAATGTATGAAAGATGGCAGTAACTTACCTTACTTGTTGGATAACTCAGCCCTTTCCTTGGTTCTTCAAACTCTAGGTTTTACCTTCAAATAGAACTTGAAAGAGAGGGAAAATCGATTAGGGTTTGTGTGGGATTTTTGGGGAGGAGTTGCAGGGGTTAACTTTGGTTTTGAGGTTCTGAAATATGGATGAAATAACTAAGTTCATAACCCCTTAAAAGTCCTCTCTTGGCCGACTTAGGTCTTTTAATTTTGTCCTATTATTTTGGCAAGTAGGTGATGCACCTATTTGTCATCTACCAATCTGCGCAGGCTTGCGAAAATATGAATATCTCTATACTCCAAGATCGTATTGACAAACGGTTTAATGCGTTGGAAACTAAACTCATAGATATTTAATTTGGTGGGTACATCACCTCGTAATTCCTTTTAGATTAGGATAAAAACATAGAAACATTTAACCTAATGTTTAAGTAAAATTATGAACCTATGTTGCGACAACGTTTGTCGACTTTTATTTCATATCTCGTTTGACTTCAAGACTTATGATACGGATATTATATGATTCAAATACCTTAATAAATGACCTCTTGAGTGTATTAAGAACCTCTAGGTTCACCTGAAAATACGAGTTACAACATCCTTGATTCGTTTAACTTCTAATACTTGTTAATCACCCTTGTATCACTTAAGACCAATAGGATTAACTTTTTATCATCTCAAAGGTAATTCCTTCTTAGATTTATATTAACTAATATATGGCATGAACTAACGCGTGTGGATATGGGTTGTAACAAATTTTATGGCTACAAAATTCCAAAAAAAAAATACCCTTTTTTCCTCAATAAATAGCTGAAAAACACAACAAAAGCAGCCATGAAAGCTGGCCACTAAAGCTCCCCGAAAACCATCCGCAAACTAGCTAAAATGTAGCAGCAACATCTGTGAGAAACTAGCTGAACATTCCATGAAACCTGAGCTGAAAACCAGCCGAAACTCACCTCAAAACTGTTGCAAAATGACACCTTTAAAACCACCTAAAACTTTCCCTGTCTTCACTGTAAAACACCCATCCATTCCAGTAAAAACCAGTCGAGTAACCATACTTCATCAAAGATAAGGCGAGGCTTCTATCTCTAGGTTCTGGTTCGTAGCTTCAGCTTTTAGTCCGACGGTTGTTGCTCTTTTTGGCTTGATTGAGCTGTAAATTTTCAGATTTGTTCATCACTATAAAGGTCCATCTCTAACCTTTTTTTATAATTAGTATTGGTTGTTATCCTTTTTGAGTTTGAATAAATCTTGCAACCATTATGGATATTGTTTAATCTTTGAGTTTTAGCTTTGTGCTTATATTACTACTATCTCGATTTCGCATGTTAAATGGAAGCTCTGTTTGAAGGTTTTTTTTTCTCTATAAAATTACAAAGGTAGTAGCTAGAATCCAGTTCGCTTTGTGATCGCCTCTTTGACATTTTGGATTAGCATGTTGAAGTATTAATTTTAAATTCAGGACAGTAGTTTACTTCTAAAAATTCTCTTTAATATTTTCTTCAATTACAAAAGAATTCCTTTGTCTCCTCTAATGTTCATTATTTATTCCGGTGTTATGCTAGTTTTTCGTTTCCTTGCTTAGTTGTAGGACTATGGATATGTTGTTTGGCAAAGGTTAATCCATGACCAGTTGGGCCTAACTTATGTAAACGGCAGAATAGCATGAGCCTTTTCAAGTTGTAAATATTTTCTAATGAATGAACCCATCCTTTTTCCACAAATAATTCCATTATCTATGGCCTTACAATAATCTCAAATTAGCTTTAGTTAACAATTCATGAACATCGTAGCTTGCTTTAGGCGCGATAATTAATAAATTATCACAGCTATGGGTACGGTTCCCGTGGCATTGTCGTGATACCTAATCCAAATTTGGGTGTGCATTTCATGTGCCCGATCATAACAAATTCGAATGTTAATAAAAATAAAACATGTCGCAAATCGCGGATGCATTTCATGTAGCACGGTTTGCGGCGTGTCCTAAAACGGAAAGTGTACGACAATCGTAACTTGTTCAAGAAATAATTCCATAAATCCTAAAAAGGGGTTTTAAATAAATAAAAGCGGTTATAAAGTTAATGTGGCGACCCGATCAGTCGTCTCATGAGTTACCGTTTCGTTTCCCCCATTTCTGCTTCTTTATGCTTCGTTATCCGTGTTTTATGTGGTCGAGTTGATTGGTTTGTGTTTGGTGTGGTTTTGGTAAGAAATGAGACACTTAGTCTCTTTTAAGAAGACTTAAGTTGGAAAAGTCAACCGGATGTTGACTTATGATTTAGAGGGCTCGGATATGAGTTTCGATGGTTCGGTTAGCTTCGGGAGGTGATTTGTTACTTCAGAGCGTGATCGGAATGGGTTTTGGAGTTGTAGAGGAAATTTAGGCTTGAATTAGCGAAATTGATATTTTGGCAATTTCGGGTGGATAGGCGAGATTTTGATATAAGGGTCGGAATGGAATTACGAGAGTTGCAGTAGCTTCGTTGTGTCATTTGGGATGTGTGTGCAAAATTTCAGGTCATTCGGATGAGATTTTATTGACTTTTTGAGCGAAAGCATAATTTAAGAGTTCTTGGAGTTCTTAGGATTGAATCCTATGTTAAATTGGTGATTTGATGTTGTTGTAAGCGTTCCGAAGTGTTGAACAAGTTTGAACGATGTCATGGGATGTGTTGGTACATTAGTTTGAAGTTTCAGGGGTCCCGGGTAGGTTCCGAGATGTTTTAGGCCGAAATCATAACTGTAGCAGGTCCAGGAGGGTTGCAGGCCTCGGAAACCACCCGCACGGTCTGCACAAAAAGAACTGCGGCCGCATTATGTGCTGTGCGGACCGTACAAAAAGAAGTGCGGCCGCGGTAGGTGTCATGCAGACCGCACAAAATGGTGTGCGGCCGCGGGGGGGAACGATTCGCTGGTCCAATTTCGGAAGCTCATATCTTTTGATCTATATAGAATTTTGAGATGATTCAAAAATGAAAGTTGTAGTCCTTCGTGTCTAGATTCCAGAAATGTAAAGATATTGCAATTTGGATATGTTTAGAAAACATTATGGCTAAAATACTAAAGCCTATCACTGTAGAGGAAGGCCTGTGCGGCCGCGGTTGTTTTTGTGCGGACCGCACTGGCTTGTGCGGACCGCGGTCGATTTGATGTGGCATGAGGAGGCTAAAATCTGAGGGGTACTCTATAAATATGAGATTTTGGGTTTTATTTAATATTTTGACCTAGAGAGCTCGAATTTTGGCGATTTTTCGAGGGTTTTTCAAGAAATTCATCGGGGTAAGTGATTTTAACTCAGATTTGGCTAGAATACATGAATCTATCACTGAATTCAACATTTAATTCGTGATTTGGGATGGAATTTGGGAAGAAAATTGTGAAACCTTTCAAAAATGTAAAATGATGATTTGAAGGACCAAATGGTATCAGAATTGGATAATTTTGGTATGGTTAGACTCGTGAGGGTATGAGGATTCCGAAAATGTAAATTTTACCCGATTCCGAGACGTAGGCCCAGGGCTCGGATTTTTTTTCTATTTTTGGGATTTTTGATATTTTTCGAATGTTTTCGCTTGGGCTTTGTTCCCTTAGCATATTGTGACGTATTCGTTCTGATTTTGGATAGATTCGACGCGCATAGAGGCCAATTCAAGGGGCAAAGGCGTCGCGAGCTAGAGATTTAGCCGGTTCTAGGTGAGTAATGATTGTAAATGATGTCCTGAGGGTTCGAAACCCCGGATTGCACATTGTAGTGCTATATTGAGGCAAGATACGCGCTGGATGATGAGCATGGGGTCTTTTACTACTGGGGATTGTGACTTGGTTCGTCCCGATTGATGATTTTACCGCTTATTTGACTGAAATTCATTTGTTATCATCATGATTTGGGCTGATTGCCATATTTGGGCTTCGTTCCAACTATTTGAACCCTTCCGGGATTTTTATCACTGTTTCCTCACTGCTTGACTTATTATTTGAACTCAGTCCTGTTGATATCTACTGTTTTACAAACGCAACCACTTTTACTCAGATTTGAAACATAAATGATATGTCTACATCATGTTTTGGGCTGAGAACTACTGTTTTACTAATGCCCAATGGGCTTGTGATGATTTTTGGACGGAGTGAGGCCGAGGGCCATATGTGAGGATATGCTGAGTGATGTGATGCCGAGTGCCGAGTGATGTGAGGCCGAGTACCGAGTGATGACGCCGCGAGGTGGCTTGATATAGTGCTTGGGCTGTAAGGGTCCCCTCCGGAGTCTGCACACCCACAGTGAGTACGGGTACCCATTATGATCTGAGAGT
This sequence comes from Nicotiana tabacum, assembly GCF_000715075.1. NCBI lineage: Eukaryota > Viridiplantae > Streptophyta > Magnoliopsida > Solanales > Solanaceae > Nicotiana > Nicotiana tabacum. The sequence continues at coordinate 108,282,691 of NC_134087.1, read as the reverse complement.
AAGCCCGAGGGGCTGATACTGTTCTGAGTGATTGATACTGAGCCCGAGGGGCTGATACTATACTGAGAGTGAGACCAAGGGGCTGATACTGTGCTGAGCGATTGATACTGTGCCCGAGGGGAGGATTTCTACTTGTTATTTACCTGTTAAATTACCTGTTTTACTTGTTTTAAAAAGAAATATCATTTGATTTATTCACTGATTTACTGCTTTAAGTGATTTTACTACTTGATGTGGAATTGCTTTGTGCCTTTACGTGTTTTCATACTTTCAGCAATTATTTATAATTATTACTCACTGATTCGAAGTACTCACATTACTCCCTACACCATGTGTGCAGATTCAGGCATCGCAGAGTCTGCTCCTGAGTGTTGATTCTCCCAGTTCAAGCAGTAGCTGTTGGCGTTCGCAGCCCCGTGCCTCCCTTATCTTATCTTATCATTTTCATGTTTTCAGAACCATTGTATCAGAATTAGTATTCAGTAGACTTGTATCCGGATTTCTTAGTTGCTCATGACTTGTGACACCCCAGTTTGGGCTGTGTCGGGATGGTTTCCGCTGTTGTTATCATTAAATATTCGCAATCTATGGATATTATATTATGTTTATTACTGTTTTGATAATTAACTACTCAAAGAGGTGTTCCGTTTTGGTCTGACTGGCCTTGTCTAAACGAGGTTCCATCACGACCAGGTTCGGGAATTGGGTCGTGACAGTTAAAAATGCACACTAGGTTTAAAACATGTAATAAATCAGATAATAGGCCAATTTTAATAGTATAAGCGACCGTGCTTGAACCACGGAATCTGGGAATGCCTAACACCTTTTCCTAGGTTAATAGAATTCCTTATCTAGAATTTTTGATCTAACCCTTTTAGGTTGCCTATATATCCGGAACATAATCATGTTTGAACGTAGTTCGTGGGTAATGACAAAAGAAAATATGATAATGATGACCAAGCCTGACTCAGGCAGCCTACATATCCAAATAGAATAAGGTCAAAATGTAGTTTGATTACAACAAATGCGAAATGATGATATTGAAAATGATATGGTTGAGTCTGACTCAGACTACCTACGTATCCAAATGGAGTCAGGCCAGAACATAGTTCAATTAGAAAAGATATCTGAATCTAATGAGGATTGCCTACGTATTCCTTCAAGAAGAAATCGAGTCATGGCTTAGTTCTGAGTACCTACAGATACGGTATTTGGATTTTCCTATTATAACAGAAGAGGAGAGAGAGAGAAACCGGACCCTACGTGGGTTGCCTACGTATCCCTCTGTGGGAAGTCAGGTCGAGCGTAGTGATGACTATAAAATATTCATATATTATATACTTAAAAATAAATTATTTTAAATAATATATATATATATATATATATATATATATATATGTCAATTATCTGTATTTTCTAATAGTATTTTGCAGGAAATAAAAATATCATGATAAAGAAAATAAAGGAATAAAAGAGAAGTATGAGGCATCATGGCAAAAGAACCACGAGGCATCATGGCAAAAAAAGCACGACGCAACATGGCAATCGAAGCAAGACGCATCATGGCAAAAGAACCACGAGGCATCGTGGCACCTTATGAGATTTGATTTCTATAAATAGGATGTTTGTGTTGAAAGGAATAAGATGATACATGCGTAATTAGCAAACTTTTCTCTAGCTTTGGTCTTTACTTCTCTCTTTATCTATTTCATTTTATCTTGTAGTCTTTGAATTTTCTAAGAGTGTTGATAGTATTTTAAGAATTTCTTTCTTTGTGAGATTTAAATACTCCATAATGGAGTAATCTCTTTTGTTGAGATAGTTGATGAAGCTCGATAGCATTATAATATTAATCTCAATTTTACTACATGCTTGACCTGAAACTTTCTAATTATATTTCTATATTGTGCTGGAATATTAGTTTTAATTAATTATTATCACTTCTATCTATTTATTCTCCAAAGTTAGTTGTATGTCAATTTTGTAATTCTCACGAAGCAAAATTAATATACGATAACTATTGGGTAAAATAATAGAGTGAGAGTAATTCTTTTTAAGCTATCATTCCAAGTATGTAATCTTGTTTACTTCCATTCTAATTCTCACGGAGGAGTTGTAGTTGGTAAGATTATTGATTTTTAGTAAAAATTAATCGCAAGAGATTTTTGCTATCTTTTAGCACAATTTAGGCAAGAAAATTATTTTAGTTTAATCTTCACGAGTCATATATCAATTGATTTACATAACCTCGCGGAATGTTATTAATTGATTATTTCTTAGTGAGAAAAATATAATTGTATTAGCAATAAACAGTTATTCGTAAGAGAAATACATACAGAAGCTAAGATTTTATAATTATCACGCTATTGAGTGAATTCAATGAATCCTAACTCTTTTTAAATATAAATCTTCCGAAAGTTATTTTGTTTCAACTTAAGCAATTTAAATTTTCAACAAACAAAACTTCATCAATCTGATTCTCTCAAATAGTAGTAAGAATATTATAAGTTTGTAGCTAGATTCTCCAATCTCTATGGGACAATATCATAAACTATACTAGAATTTGACAAAGTACGAGTAGCAAAATCTTATACGCATTGGCCTCGTCAAATTTTTGGCGCTGTTGCCGGCGATTGGCACAAGTCTATTTCAGACTAAATATTCTGTTACTAATTTGAAAACTTACTATTAGTATTATTATCTTTGCTATCAATGTTTACTAAATATTACTACTATTACTTTTACTATTACAAGTACTAACATCTTATACAAGTGTTATTATCATTTATCTTTCTTACCATCATTATAGCATAGCAGTCACTATTATTAATTATTAATACTAGTACTACTTGTAACTATATTCTATATTAGTATTATATTATTATTTTCCATCGTTAGTTACTGCTACTACTAACTGATTTCGTTTACCATTTTTTTTCATAACATCTATTGCTAATTAGTACTAATATAATTACTATTATCATATACTACTACTACTACTACTATTAATAATAATTATAATAACAACAACAATAACATTATCATACTACTATTTTTATTTGATCGCTTATTATTTTTGTCATCTTTGTTGTCCTTGTTATTCATCACTTTCTTTTAATTATTTTCTTCTAAGTACTACTACTACTACCACTTTAGGAGTTAAATTCAGTTTTTTTTTTAGAATATTGAGTAGTTTATGACCCGCTCTTCTATAAAAGAGTTGGTCAATTACGATCCTGAAATTGAAAGATTTCTTCGATTGCGCAGGAAAGGACAAGCATTATCTTTCCAAAGCATAGCTTGTGAAGGTATGGAGAATCAGGAAGTAGAAAATATCAACCCACGCAAAGTACCACCACCAGTACAAATAGAGGATCAATTTGATGAAGTGGTGCCAAGGCCAGCAAACAAAATCCTAAGGGATTATGCTAGACCTGACAGCTTCAACTGTGAATCTAGTGTCAGAAAACCTCCAGAGGCAGCCAACAACTTTGAAATAAGGACTGGCCTGATTCAAACAATTCAACAGTCTTGCATCTTCACTGGAGACGCAAGTGAAGATCCACACAGTCATTTAATTGACTTTTTGGAACTTGTTGAAACAGCTAAGTATAATGGAGTACCTCCTGAAGCTATCAAGTTAAGGCTATTTCCTTTCTCTTTAAAAGGAGATGCCAAGATTTGGTTGCAAAGTTTGCCACAAGGTTCCATTACCACATGGGATCAAATGACTCAGAAATTTTTAAACAAATATTTTTCCCCTACTAAAACCACAAAGTTAAGACAAGACATATCTAATTTCTTGCAGACTGACACAGAGTCAGTTTATCAAGCTTGGGAAAGGTTAAAGCAATGTTAAGAAAATATCCACACCACGATATTACTGAACATATGTAATTGTATATTTTTTATCACGGGCTAAAACCCTCTTCTAGAAATGTGATAGATGTAGCTGCAGGAGGTTCAGTAATGGGAAAAACAACAGAGGAAGCGTTGCAATTGTTGAATGAAATTTCTGAGAATGACATCCAATGGCCATATGAGCGTATAATTATCAAGAAGGCCGCTACAGTAAATCAGGTTGATGCTTTAAATACACTAACACAACAAATTGTTTCTTTGGCACAAAAGTTTGAAACTTTGCAGGTGAATACACAACAACCAAGCCAATCTGAGGCTTGTGAAATGTGTTGAGGAAATCATCAGAACCATGAATGTCAAGCAACCTATCACAATGATGAACATGTCAATGTCATCAGTTACAAGCAGTATCCTTTTGGAAGTCCAATGGCACAGAAACATCCAGGATTTCATTGGAGCAATCCAAATGGTGCAGAGAATTCTCAAAGCTTCCAGAAGCAACAAATACAGGGTCCACCCAAATACCAGAATCCAAACCATGGTCAATCAAACTTTAGACCTTATCAACAAGCAGGGCCCTATCAGCAAAGGCCTCAACAAGCTCATTCAAGTCTTGATGATCTTCTGTATATGTATATATACTAAGGTCACTGATGAAAAGATGGAGAGCCAAAATCCATCCCTCAAAAATCTGGAAATACAGTTGAGCCAATTGGCAGCTCTTGTTTCAGAAAAGATTCAAGGTCCCTTACCAAGCAATACAGAGAAAAACTCAAAAGAGCACCTTAAGTCCATCACCTTACGATCAGGTAAGGAGCTTGATCAACCATATGCAGACCAGCCAGAACAACAGGTAAATAATGGTAAAAATGTTGAAATACCCTCTGAACCTTCTCAAAAGAATGAAGTCAAGAAAAAAGAAGAAAAAAAATATTGAAAAATTGACTCCTCTCTCTGTGAATATTCCCTTTCCACAAAAAATGAAAAGAGAAAAGTTTGACAACCAATTTGCAAAAAAATTTAAAACAAATTCACATCAATATTCCTTTTACTGATGCTTTGTTACAAATGCCTTCATATGCCAAATTTTTAAAGGAAATTTTGTCAAGTAAAAGAAAATTAGAAGAAGTTTCTGTGGTAATGCTTACGGAAAAATGCAATGCTATGCTTCAAAATAAGCTACCACAAAAACTTGGTGATCCAGGCAGTTTTACAATTCCATGCACTTTGGAAGAGTATATTTTGAAAAAGCACTTTGTGATTCTAGAGCTTCAATAAATTTAATGCCATTTTCTATCTTTAAAAAGTTAGATCTTGGTGAAATAAAAGACACAAGTGTTTCTCTTCACTTTGCAGATCAAAGTACTAAGAAACCTAAGGGAATAATTGAAAATGTACTCGAAAGAGTAGATAAGTTTGTTTTCCCTATAGATTTTATAGTACTTGAAATGAAAGAATGTCCTAATGAACCAATAATTTTAGGTAGACCATTTCTTGCTACAGAAAGAGCAATTATAGATGTTGATCAAGGACAATTAATTTTAAGAGTTGATGAAGAAAGAGTCATATTTGATATGCAAAAGATACTAAGATATTCAGGAGATGAAACATCATCTTCATGTTTTTCAATTGACATGATTAGTTATCTTACAGATGAATTCAAAGATGATCAATTAATTCCAGATGCAATGGAAAGATGCTTGATCAAATTAGGCACCACACAGGACGATGATCCCACCATCAAAAAAGAAGCTGAAATATTGGACAAAGATTCAGAAGAAGAAGAGATGAAATCCGAAAAAGTTCAATCAAAAATTGAACTCAAAACTCTCCCTTATCATTTGAAATATGTTTATCTTGAGCAATAATTATTTCCAGTAATTATTTCATCTTCTCTTACTGCAGAATAAGAAAATAGTTTGATTAAAGTATTGAAAGCACACAAAGGATACTTGGGTGGACTATAGAAGATATTAAAGGGATTAGTCCGGATATTTGTACACACAGAATCCTCATGGAGGATAGCTACAAGCCAATAGTCCAGCCGCAAAGAAGATTGAATCCAGCAATGCAGGAAGTAGTGAAAAAAGAGATCGTAAAGCTGTTGGCAGCAAGTATTATATACCCCATTTCTGACAGCCCGTGGGTAATTCCTGTTCAGGTAGTACCAAAGAAAGGAGATATGACAGTTATAAAAAATGAAAATAATGAGCTCATACCTACCAGGACTGTTGCAAGATGGAGAGTCTGTATTGATTATAGACGTCTCAATGATGTCACTAGAAAAGATCATTTTCCTTTGCCATTTATTGATCAAATGTTGGAAACAATTGCAGGATATGATTTTTACTGTTTTCTTGATGGCTATTCAGGATACAATCAGATACCAATTACACCAGAAGATCAAGATAAGACAACCTTCACATGCCCTCATGGAACATATGCCTATAGGAGAATGCCATTTGGTCTGTGCAACGCCTCTGCTATATTTCAGCGTTGCATGTCGGCAATTTTTGTTGACATGACTGACAAATTTCTTGAAATTTTTATGGATGATTTTACATTATTTGGCAAAACATATAAGGATTGTCTTAACCATTTGACCTTAGTTATTAAAATATGTGAAGAAACAAACTTAGTTCTTAATTGGGAAAAGTGTCATTTTATGGTTACTGGAGGAATTGTTTTAGGACATAAAATCACTACTAAATGGATAGAAGTTGATAAGGCAAAAATTAATCTTATAGCAGGATTACCCCTTCCCACAACTGTGAAAGGAATTAGAAACTTTCTAGGTCATGCAAGTTTTTACAGACGATTCATAAAAGACTTCTCAAAGATTTCAAAACCGCTGACTAACCTCTTGATAAAAGACACTAAGTTTAATTTTTCAGGTAACTGTGTGAAAGCATTTGAAACCCTTAAGGAAAATTTATCAACTGCACTTGTAGTTGTGTCCCCTGATTGGAACCAACCTTTTGAGGTCATGTGTGATGCTAGTGATACAGCAGTTGGAGCTGTTTTAGGCCAAAGAAGGGAAAAGATTTTTCATCCTATTTACTATGATAGTAGGACATTGAGTGAGACACAACTGAATTATGCCACGCCAGAAAAAGAGTTACTAGCAGTAGTGTTTGCTTTTGATAAGTTTCGCTCCTATTTGATAGGAACCAAAGTCACTGTTTTTACTGATCATGCAGCTTTAAAATACCTCTTAGCTAAAAAAGATGCTCGACCTAGATTATTAATTTGGATTTTACTTCTGCAAGAATTTGACCTTGAGATAAACGACAAAAAAGGGACAGAGAACCAAGTAGCTGACCATTTGTCTAGATTAGAAAAACCTCCCCTTGAGTTTAATGAGATAAAAGAAGAATTTCCTGATGAACATATTTTTTATGTTGACATAATTGTGATTCAACCACCCTGGTTTGCATATATCGCGAATTACTTGGTTGGAAAGTGGATACCTCAAGATTTCTCTTACCAGCAAAGAAAAAAGCTTATATCTGATGTAAAGTATTATCTGTGGGATGAACCTTTCTTATTCAAAAATTGTACAGATAATATCATTAGAAGGTGTGTACCTAAAGAAGAGAAGAATAAAATTATATATCACTGTCATGATGGAGAAATTGGAGGACATTATGCAGCAAATCGAACAACTTTTAATGTTTTAGAAGCCGGATTCTTCTGGCCCACACTCTTTAAAGATGCCCGAGCATATGTAGCACAATGTGACAGGTGACAGAGAACAGGTAATATCACCAAGAGAGATGAGATGCTACTGTAATCAATACAGGTATGTAAAATATTTTATGTTTGGGGAATAGATTTTATGGGTCCTTTTTCTTCTTCTCACTCTTTTGAATATATCCTTGTGGCTGTGGATTACGTGTCAAGATGGGTTGAAGCCATCCCTACAAGAAATAATGATGCTCGTACAGTGTGTAATTTTCTTAGAAAAATATTTTTACCAGATTTGGCACACCGCGAGTCATCATTAGTGACCAAGGAACTCATTTCATCAATAGGCAATTTTATGCTTTACTGTCAAAATATAATGTGACTCACAAAACAGAAACACCATATCATGCTCAAACTCAAGGGCAAGTTGAGGTTTCCAACCGCGAGTTAAAAAGAATTATTGAAAAAACGGTTGGAATCTCAAGAAAAGACTGGGCTTTAAAGTTAGATGATGCATTATGGGCGTACCGAACGGCTTTCAAAACACCAATTGGAACATCTCCATATAGAATAGTCTTTGGAAGAGCTTGTCATTTGCCCGTAGAATTAGAACATAAAGCTTTTTGGGCATTGAAAGCACTGAACTTTGATTTAACCTCCGCTGGTAAAAAGTGATTTATTCAGGTTAATGAATTGGAAGAACTGAGATTAGGAGCCTATGAAAATGCTAAAAAATTTAAAGAAAAAACAAAAATATGGCATGACAAGTTGATCCAACCAAAGAGTTTCAAAATTGGAGATCAGGTACTTCTTTACAATAGCTTATTCAGGTTATTCCCAGGAAAATTAAAATCCAGGTGGACGGGTCCTTATAATGTTATAGTTATTACTCCGTACGGGGCAATTGAAATTCAGAAAAATGGAGGAGACAAGTTTAAGGTAAATGGTCACAGGCTAATATTGTACTATGGAAGACATTTTGAACAACATCCATCGATTACTTTGATAGAATGATGAATTCTGCAATTAATAAGTCGAGCTGACGACGTTAAACTCAGAACTAAGATACAAAACCCGTAGAAATTGAGGGAGAAGTAGTGGAGCCTCATAAGCCCGACATAGATTGGGATAATTAAATGCTTAATTAATTGATTTGGTCAATATCCAGGTTATTGTTCAACCAGAACATCTCATGAAGGTCTCCACAAAAACAGAGTCACCTGTGCAGGAGTAACTCCATGGTGATCGGTATGCCTAAGTAACTGGTTGATTAACCATTTAATGAATCAATTTAAAATGTTGGCACAGGTAAATTTGTTGGTTTATATTTAAATCAGGACCAAATGACTGATAAGGTCTTAAATTAGTCAGTCTATTACATATAAAAACATGTGTTGTCACACACTCTTTCAAGTTTCTCTCTCTCTCTCTCTCTCTCTCTCTCTCTATATATATATCCCTATATATATCCATCTTTTATTTTATTCTTAATTGTTGTTCTTGTACAATATTAAAGTTTTAAAGTAAAAGTTTACATATTTTTCAAACATAATTTTTTTCATTTATGCCATATAACTTCCAAGTTTGTGATTTTATTTTTGTGAAGGCAAGAACGAGTATCTCCAAATTTGAGAAAGTGTTGGAATTGAGAAGCATTATGATCTCAACAGGTAGAATCAATAAAATTCTGCTAGAACTTGCCCCAAATGTCTATCAAGGCGAAATTCTAGACAACACTATTTCTAGACAAAGAAATTAGGCTTTCTTTGACACCTTTTTTAGCCTATCTATTTTTAACCACAAATATTTATATTTTACCTTTTAGCACCCAACTTTGAGCCCCCCCACTCCCCAAAAAAAAAGGAAAAAGAAAAAGAGGGATAAACCAACTTTTATTGATACACCATATTGGTTTACCTTACAAAAAGATTGATACTACTCCTTCCGGCTATAGTTGAGCAAAAATGATTATTAAAGCAAGCGTTGAAGGAATACTTATGGAGTAAATGTTCTATTTCACTCTTAAAAAAAAAGCGGAAAACAAGGTGTATATACCTATGGAGACCGGGACCTTTAGCCCAATCTTTAGAGATATTTTCTTGTATTGAGTTGTACATAGTTACTTTGATAAAATAATCGGTCCTTAATAATAAAGTTGGATGGAACAAAGTCACTATAAATATATCATTTTACCTTACCAGCATTAAGCCTATCATTACAAGCCTGAAAAAATCCTAAAATCATTTTAGAAATTAGTGTTGATTCTACATTAGTGGAGACTGACATGAAGGGCAGACCTATGGACAAAATTTGTGAAATTCGAAATTGTAATCATAATATTATCAATCTCAAAAGGTTCATCAAAAGAGGAGTTGAAAGTTTTTGGCAAAGAAAAGCAGAAGCAGAAACAAGGTATAGATTTAGCGACTTGAAAAACTTAAAGGTTTTGAATTTTATGTAAAACTTTATTTTTTTTACTTTTCTACTCTACAAGAAACAATAATTATTAATAATATTACTGTCTCGAGGACGAGCAAGGATTCAAGTGCGGGGGAGTTTGATGACTATAAAATATTCATATATTATATACTTAAAAATAAATTATTTTAAATAATATATATATATATATATATATATAATATGTCAATTATCTGTATTTTCTAATAGTATTTTGCAGGAAATAAAAATATCATGATAAAGAAAATAAAGGAATAAAAGAGAAGCACGAGGCATCATGGCAAAAGAACCATGAGGCATCATGGCAATAGAAGCACCATGCATCATGGCAATAGAAGTACGACGCATCATGGCAAAAGAACCACGAGGCATCGTGGCACCTTATGAGATTTGATTTCTATAAATAGGATGTTTGTGTTGAAAGGAATAAGATGATACATGCGTAATTAGCAAACTTTTCTCTAGCTTTGGTCTTTACTTCTCTCTTTATCTATTTCATTTTATCTTGTAGTCTTTGAATTTTCTAAGAGTGTTGATAGTATTTTAAGAATTTCTTTCTTTGTGAGATTTAAATACTCCATAATGGAGTAATCTCTTTTGTTGGGATAGTTGATGAAGCTCGATAGCGTTATAATATTAATCTCAATTTTACTACATGCTTGACCTGAAACTTTCTAATTATATTTCTATATTGTGCTGGAATATTAGTTTTAATTAATTATTATCACTTCTATCTATTTATTCTCCAAAGTTAGTTGTATGTCAATTTTGTAATTCTCACGAAGCAAAAATTAATATACGATAACTATTGGGTAAAATAATAGAGTGAGAGTAATTCTTTTTAAGCTATCATTCCAAGTCTGTAATCTTGCTTACTTCCATTCTAATTCTCACGGAGGATTTGTAGTTGGCAAGATTAATGATTTTTAGTAAAAATTAATCGTAAGAGGTTTTTGCTATCTTTTAGCACAATTCAGGCAAGAAAATTATTTCAGTTTAATCGTCACGAGTCATATATCAATTGATATGCATAACCTCGCAGAGTGTTATTAATTGATTATTTCTTAGTGAGCAAAATATAATTGTATTAGCAATAAACAGTTATTCCTAAGAGAAATACATATAGAAGCTAACTTTTTATTATTATCACGCTATCGAGTGAATTGAATGAATCCTAGCTCTTTTTAAATATAAATCTTCCGAAAGTTATTTTGTTTCAACTTAAGTAATTTAAATTTTCAACAAACAAAACTTCATCAATCCGATTCTCTCAAATAGTAGTAAGAATATTATAAGTTTGTAGCTAGATTCTCCAATCTCTGTGGGACGATATCATAAACTATACTAGAATTTGACAAAGTACGAGTAGCAAAATCTTATACGCATTAGCCTCGTCACGTAGTTACACCCATAACCTAACTCTACTGTCCTCAAATGTAGTATCTCTTGATTGTGTCTGCTTTGATAGGCTTCATGCTAACTCTTCTGTCCATTTCTGCCAAGATTAGATGTCACGGCCCTAAACCCAACCCGGTCGTGGTGGCACCTCTCGTGAAGACAAGCCCAACCGACTAACTTCCAAATCACTTTGAGAAATTAAAATAATAACTACTAAGTCTTTAATCAGAAATAAAATCCCAAAATAAGCATTTAACAGTATAATTTGTGGAGATAAAAGCCAACACAGCCCGACATCGGGGTGTCACTAGTCATGAGCATCTAAAACAATACTACCAGTCTGAAAGTCTACTCCACTACTAAATAACTGAATAAGGAAAAGAAATAAGATAGAGGGAGGTTGCACTGGGCTACGAATCGCCAAGCAGTTACCTAGTAAACCTCCGAAGATCTGCTGGAACTGTCAACCCTCAGTAGCAGCACCTGTAGCGCCTGAATCTGCACAGAGAGGTATAGGGATTAAAGTGAGTACTTCCAATTCAGTGTGTAATAAGAATAAATGAAGACTGAACGATATAAAATCACGTTAAACACAACATTTAGCTATCAGAGGCAAAAAAAAATCAGTAACACAATTTAACAATGAAATCTCATAAAAACACCTTTTTAAGCAGTCAACAATAAATAGGAAAAACAACTAGGAATGGTAAACACATAAGAACTGCCCCTCGGGCACAAAAACATCAAATTAGCCCCTCGGGCAATATCACAAAACAATACCAGCCCCACGGGCTATATCTCATATCACAATGGGTACCCACGCTCACTGGGGGTATGCATACTCCTGGAGGGGCCCCTTACGGCCCAAATGCAATATCAAGCCATCTCGTGGCATCATCACTAGACTCTCGGCCTTATATCAACAAGCCACCTCGTGGCATGCAACCCAATCCAAAAGTATCCTCATAATACAGGCCCTCGGCCCTACTCAGTCAGAATCTCATAAGCCCTTCGGGCAAAAGTAAAAGTATGCGGCTCAGCTCAAAATATCTTTAAAACATCATTTAAGGTTTTTAAAACAGATTAACATAGCTGAGTTTTGAAAATATTGAAAGATTTGGCATGACTGAGCACAAGTATGAAATCAAACAATGAGGAAAATATCATTAACGATCCCCTAAGGGTTCAAACAGTTCGCACGAAGCCCAAATATGATATTTAGCCCAAAGTATAATAATATCAAACAATTAGCTACCAAATATACAGAAAAATAGTCATTCGGGATGGACTACGTCACAATCCCCAATGGTGCATGACCCCACGCTCGTCATCTAACGTGTGCGTCACCTCAACACAGTCGAATGTTGTATAATTCGGGGTTTCATACCCTCAGAACAGCATTTAAAATCATTACTCACCTCGAACTAGCCCGAAAAGCTACTCTGCAACAAGCTTGCCTCTCGAACCAACTTCCAAGTGCTCCAAATCTACAAAGTTCAGATTTTTATCATCAAATTATGCTAAACGAATGAATTCCAATTGAAAAATATCGATTTTAAGCACAAAACCCGAAATCAGTCAAAACCCGACCCCCGAGCCCGCATCTCAAAACTGGACAAACTTTATACCAAAATGTTCTTCATCACCTCACGAGTCCGTACATATAAAGAATTCAAAAATCGGAGTTCGTTTGACCCCTCAAATCATCCCTAGAAGGTCTCATAATCTCAAGCCTTAACTCCACCTTTTTCTACTGATTTTCATGAATTAAATATTGATATTTTGTTCCTTAATCACAAATAATCGAGTTTTAGGGTCCAAAATCCTTACCTCAATGAAGAACAATGATTTCCTCTCTTCAAAATCACCTCAAAGCTCTTTTCCCGTTCAAAAATGGTGTAAAAGGGTTTAATGGTCGCGAAGGGTATATTTAAATACTGCTCACGCATTTTACTGTTCACCCGAGTACGGTTCACCCGATTTACTATTCACGCAAGTACTGTTCACCCGAGTTACTGTTCACCTGAGTTATTGTTCATGATGCTGTGAAAAAATGCAACAACTTTTCTTCTAGTCTAAATTGATCTGTTAACCTTTCGAGATCCACTTGAGGCCCTCGAAAATCTCAACAAATATACCAACACATCCCATAACATCATTCTAACTTAATCGAGCCTTCAAAACACCAAAACCACATCAAATTCAAGCCTATGAACTTTGAAATTCCTAAATTCCACCAACGACGCTGAAACTATCCAAAACAACCCCGATTGACCTGAAATTTTGTAGACATATCCAAAATGACATTACAAACATGTTCCAACTGTCAGAATTCCATTCCAACCCCGATAACCTATTTTCCATTGCCGATCGGAAATCGCCAAAAACTAACTTTCACCAATTCAAGCCTAATTCTACACCGAACATCACAAAAATATTTCAGACACACTCCTAAGTCCCAAATCACATAACAAAGCTATTCGAGCCATAAAGTCCGCATTGTGAGGTCGTTTACCAATAAGTCAACTCTCGATTGACTTTTCTAATTCTAAAGCTACTTTTAGAGACTGAGTGTCTCAAATCTTACTAAAACCATTCAGGATTCAATCCGACCAACCCGATACCACATAACACGGATAACCAAAGCATAAAGAAGCAGAAATGGGGAAAAACGGAGTTATAACTCATGAGACGACTGGCCGGGTCATCATATTAGAGCTCCTCCCGATAATATTCGGTGGACCACATTAGGACCTTGCCAATTTGGCACAAACTTTCCTTTGGCTTCTTCTTGATGATGGAATATATTCTTTAAAACCAATTGCCCTAGTATAAACTGTAGCAGTTTCACCCTTTTTTTGAATGCATTGGCCATCCTATTTTGATACAATTAACCATGGCATTCTATGTCCATTCTCTCCTCGTCAATGAGCATGAGTTGCTCCTGTCTGACCCGTATCCATTTTGCATCGTCTAATTTGGCTTCTTTAATGACCCTTAAATCTCGACCTCTGCGGGTATCAAAACTTCAGTACTATATACCAATATGCATGGCATTGTCCGAATGGATGTCCGAATGGTGGCCCAATAACCCAGTAAAGCAAAGGATAATTTCTCGTGCCATTGCCTAGGATTGTCTATTATCTTTCATAGAATTCTTTTGATGTTTTTATTGGTTGCTTCAACTTCTCCATTCATTTGTGGTTTGTAGGCTGTAGAGTTACTATGGACAATTCTTAACTTCTCACAAATTTCCCACATGAGATCACTATAGAGATTGGATGCGTTGTCAGTGATAATCAACTCAGGTATCCCAAACCGTCAGACTATATTGTTATGAATGAAATCTACTACTACTTTCTTTGTGAGGGCCATGTATGTAGAAGCTTCGACCCATTTGGTGAAGTAGTCAATTACTACCAAGATAAAATGGTGCCCATTTTATGCAGCGGGCTCTATAGGTCTGATTACGTCCATGCCCCAAGTGGCGAACGACCAAGGCAAACCTATTACATTCAACTCATTTGGTGGAACCAGATGAAATCCCTTTGGATCTAGCACTGGTGACATTTTTGCACGTAGCGGATACTATCGCTTTCCATGGTCATCCAAAAATATCTGGCTCTTAAAATCTTCTTAGCCAAGATAAAGCTGTTCATGTAGGTTCCGCGCGTCCCTGCATGTATTTCTTCTAGTAGTCTTGTTGCTTTAGTAGCATCTACGCATCTTAACATACCCAAGTATGGGGTCCTCCTATATAGGACTTCCCCGTTAAGGAAAATTTGTTTTTCTAGCCTTATGGGTGCTTGCTTCAGACTATTAGTAGCATTCTCTAAATACTCTCTTGTTTCAAGGAACTTTTTGATGTCGCAGTACCATGGCTTACCGTCTGGCTCTTTTTCTGCATGAAAACAATACGCATGTTGATTCCTTATCTTTATCTCGATAAGGTCAATGTAATTCTTATCTGGATGCTGGATTATGGATGACAAGGTTGCGAGAGCATTGACAAACTCGTTCTAGATATTGGGAATGCGATTGAACTCTGTCATTGCAAGCTTCTTGCACAGCTCCTTTACAAAGTGCAGGTACGGAAGGATCGTTATGTTCTTGGTAGTGCATTCTCCTTGAACTTGATGTATCAACAAATCAGAATCTCCTATTACCAAAAACTCCTTGATGTTCATGTCAACGACCATACTAAACCTGAGGATGCATGCTTCGTACTTGGCCATATTATTGGTTCAAGGGAACCCTATCTTTGCTAATGTCGGGTAATGTTGTGTTGATTCTGAAATTAGGACCGCCCCAATTCCTACTCCTATAAAATTTGTTGCTCCGTCGAAGAACATTCTCCACCCTGGATATGACTCTGCAATATCTTCTCTGGCAAAATAACACCTCTTTGTCTAGGAAGTATGTAGTAAGCGGCTCATAATCCTTGTCTACTGGATTATCTACAAGGTAGTCAAGCAAGGCTTTTCCTTTGATGGACTTCTGTGTTTTGTACACAATGTCAAATTTGCTGAGAAGAATCTGTCATTTGGCTAGTTTTCCTCTAGGCATTGGCTCCTGAAATATATACTTGAGCGGGTCGAGCTAGGATATTAATTGTGTGGTGTATGCTGACATGTACTGTCTCAATTTATGGGCGATCCAAGTCAAGCCGCAACAGGTTCAATCTATGAGAGTGTATTTGGCCTCACATGGTGTGAACATTTTGCCTAAGTAATAGATAGCCTTATTCTTTCTTCCGATCTCATCGTGTTGTCCCAACATGCATCCAAATGCATTGTCTAAAATAGATAGGTATAATAACATTGGCTTCCCAGGTTCAGGAGGAACCAACACTGATGGATTCGACAAGTAGTCCTTGGTTTTGTTGAAAGCTTTTTGACACTCTTCTGTCAATTTTATAGTAGCATCCTTTTTCAGCAGGTTGAAAATAGGTTCGCAAATTACTATGGACTGGGATATGAATTTGCTAATGTAACTTAGCCTACCAATGAAACTCATCACATCCTTCTTGCTCTTAGGAGTTGGACATTCTTGAATGACTTTTATCTACGAAGGATCCAGTTTAATCCCTTTCCTGCTTATGATAAAACCTAGCAATTTTCCAGAAGGGACTCCGAGTATGCATTTCGTAGGGTTTAACTTCAGATTATACCTCCGCAAGCATTCGAAAAACTTCTTAAAGTCATCCAAATGTTCTAAATTCTTTCGAGACTTGATGATGATGTCATTTACATATACCTCGATCTCTTTATGAATCATACTGTGAAAGAGGGTTGTCATGGCCCTCATGTACGTAGAACCAACATTCTTTAAGGCTGGATGACAGAACTTGTGAGCACGTGATTTTTTCCCTATATGTATTACTCCAACAAATTCAAAACAAAATAATTTCTGTCAGTATTTACAATTTTGTCGGATTTTGTGGCATTTTCTGTTAATTGTTTGCATTTTGTTTGTGCATTTTAATTGATGAGAAAATACAAAAAATATGTTGTATTTGCATTTAGGATTAGGATTAATATACAAATTAATTATTTTATAAGAAATGGGAAAAATCACAAAAATAGTTTATTTTGCACTTTTAATTTTAATGTCGAATTTTGGTAGTTTTTTCCTTTAATTTGATTTTTAATTATTGGTAGTAACAACTATTAGGGTTAATTAATTTAATGTTATAGGATAATTTGGTTTAGGATTCAATTTAGGTTTTAATTTCAATTCTGGAAAAGAAAAGATTTTTGTTAAAAAAAATGAATTGGAAAAAAGGAAATAATGAAAGGAAAATCTGGGCTAAAACCCGTTTATTTGCCCCCAGCCCAAAGGAATCGCCCCAATACCCGGCCCTAACCCGCTTATACCCAGTCCATCCCTCCAACTAAGTGAAACGACGTCGTTTCAGGGGCATCAGATCAGGACCGTCGAGGTCTCTTGATCGAACGGACGAGAAGCCTGGGTCATTTAATATATATATGTCCTAACGCCCTACCCCCATCACTCATTTCATCGTCCCAACACCCCCGTCTATCAGAAGGCCCAGACCTAACCCTAGCTGAGCCGCCCCTAAATCCACCACCGTCTGGTGGCGGCGCCACCTCCAAACGCCACCAAAACAACACCCCATGACCCCCTCACGCCCCTCTTTCTAAATCCCGGACCAATTTCCTTCAAATCTGCCCGGAGCTCCGCGAATCTTAAATCTGAGATCAACCCCAAAAGTTCAAAATCAGTGTTCTGTCAATCCTGGTGGCATGCATGTTCGGGAGGTGCTGTTCTATCAAGCTTTGAGGTTTGGACTAGGCGAAACAGATGTCGCTCAGTTGTTCTTGACAAAGAACAAAAGATCGATATATGTTTGGCCTAGTTCTTTGTGCCTGCCCAATTTTGAGTCCGATTGGTGAGTTTCTATCCCTCAACATGACCTATTGTGTTTTATTTCACATTTTCATCCCTCTTCTTTTCTTCTCCTTTCCTCTGTTTAAAGACTTGACTTATCTTCCGATGTTTTAAGTTGTCTTCTGTTCCCTCTATTTTTCTTTCAAGTCCCTTTAAAAATGTGTGTGTTCTTGATTTGTTGGGTTATAGTCAAGCCTCTTATTTTCTCCCATTTATGGTGGCCTCATTAGTCTAGTTTAATTGGTTTATTCTGGTCTATTCATTGGGTTAGTTAATTCCTTGTTGGTTTGTACGGGTTAATCAATCAACCAGTTCCGTTTTAAGAAGTCGTTTGTGTATTATTTTTGTTGTTACCAATTTAGTTGGGTTCATTTAGCTATTTGCGCTTTGGGTCTGATCCATCTACAATGGAAGGGCAGCTCGTTCACTTGATTCAGCCTGGGTTAATTTGACCCATGTCTCATTTGGGGTTTAAGGTAAATAGCAGGGGTACGGGGGTTAATTTGGGTAGTCTTACTGAGGGAATCTACTTGTAACTGTCTGCGAAGCTTCTAGGAAGCGGGGTGGGGGGGCTACTTGGCAAAATCTGAATTTGAACTAGGGAGTGTTAAGCTAAAATGAAAATTAAAAAGGGACAAAAGGGCAAAAAAAAAAACTCTTGAGGCTTGCCCTAATGCCTTGCCTATAAAGGCATCTCTATATTGCCTTTCAAGGCAGGGATTCAGGAGCTAAAATACAGACCCAAGAGACTTGAAAGAGAATAAAAAATCTGGAAAACAAAAACAGCTGAAACTTCTGCAGAAAATACTGTTTCATTGGGTTTGAGCTTTATAATCTGAAATCCTCTTCTTCCTGAATCGATTTTCCTGATTGTTTGAGCTTAGAAATGGTTTGAAACTTAGTCATTAGGGTTGGTTCTGAGGTCACCTAATTTAATTGGGTGTTTGAGACTGGTTTCTGGGCCGCAGTACTTTATTTCTGGGTTTCGAACATGCTTTATTGGTTTGTTTCTGTTACTAGAACCTGTTGTTGATCCCTGCTGTCAACTACTGATTCTCCCTTTTTCTTATTTCGTTTAATTCCAGGTATTCCCTGATTCTATAGGAGATGAAATGCAACTATGAGAGCTATAATTACCTGAAGATCATCATGAATGAATGTTGTTTTCCTTTTAATCATCAATATTAGTTGTTTACTTGAAATTTCTGGAATTTAGTGGTATATTGTAATGGCATTTAGTCTGATCTATCCATTTTCATATAATAGTAGTATGTTATGCCTTAGAAAACTCATGTTGCCTTTCGTTTGTGATGAAACACATGGTCTGATGGTTTGATTATATGTAAGTAGTTCAGGACATTTGGATCTTGTATATAGGGACTGTGATTTAAGCTATTCACTGTTTGTTATGCATATGTTCCAGCATGTGGTTTGACTCTGTTGAGTTTTAGTTTATCATCTAGTTTTGACTGAAATCAGAGTGCATTCGATTAAAGGGGTGACTGCCTGCTTTGTGGGAATAAGACTTTATGAATACTAGTCTGATTGGCATAAGTCTCTGGGTACTCAAGGTAATTAGGTGCATGCATTGGGTTGAGAATAAATTTTTGATTTGTTTAGATATGTAAAAGTTTTCTATAGTAGGATAAGGTCAAAATGCATTACTCATATTGGTACAAGTTTAAAACTAAATCGAATATGTTGTCCGTTGATGAAAATTCTGTTGTCATTGCTTGCTAAGAAAAACTAGATCAAACATTTGGTTGAATATCGCTGGGTTTTGTCCTGCACGGACTCGATGTCGAGTTCTCCACTCAGACATGTTGGGGTTTCGAAATTGGGCTCAGTCCTGGGCCCAAGCTTAACAGGTTCTTCGAGTACGATTTGGGTCGTAATTGTAGCCCAGTCACGCCCAGGCCTTTCGCTAGCCTTCCTGGCTCTGGACTTCACATAGGAAGCCCATTTGCGGCCTTTGATTGTTAATTAAACGACCATGGGGAACTTTAACTTCATCGAGTGTTAAATAATTCAGCCTTTAAAACAATTGAGGTGAACAATGTTAATGACACCAATAGTCTATGACCCTCATAATTTTAAAAATAAGAATTTTAGGCAATTAAGTTTGAGGCGTGCCATTTAGCGAATTTTCCATGGACCTCTTCTAATTTCTTATGATTTAGATACAACAAATAAACAATTATCGTAGTTTGCTTTAGGCCCGTTTAATAGATTATCGTGGTTGTGGACACGTTCGCGTGACATAATTACGATCTTAAAAACAACACGAGGGATGCGTCCGCGCAACCTCAACCAATTTTTCCTAAATAAATAAAAAGGCGTTATTAATTATGGACACGTTCGCGTGACATGATTTTTGACGCGCCAAAGGAAAAGAGTATACGTACGCGTAACTCAGGCCTTTACGAATAATCAAGTGATTTAAAAGCGGTTAATAGACAAATGCACATAGGATCTAAAATCAGTAATTAAATAATTTTAATAAGCAAAGTATGATCAAAGCGACCGTGCTAGAACCACGGAACTTGGGAATGCCTAACACCTTCTCCCGGGTTAACAGAATTCGTTACTCGGATTTCTTGTTCGCAGACTGCATTACAGAGTCATATTTTCCTAGATTCGAGATTCAACCGGTGACTTGGTACACCATAAATCTTCCAAGTGGCGACTCTGATTTTTTTTTAATAAATCTCGTTTCGATTGTCCTTTAATTGGAAAAACTCCCTTGTATTTATACCCTTTCCGGGGGTGTAAGGTAAAAAGGAGGTGTGACAGCTCTGGCGACTCTACTGGAGATCAAACCCAGAATCTCTGGTTCAGGGTTCAAGAATTCGAGCTTGTTTCATGATTTTTACTTGGCTTTATTTATTGTTCATAATACTATATTATGTGAATCTTTATGCTAATTGCTATCTGTTTACCGCTTTGATATTGTTTGAATTGTATATAACTGTCTTCTTACGCCACCCCCTCTAAGTCTTTTGGAAATGGTGCATACGTTCGCATAGCCTGGTTTTTCTGTAGAAATTATACCAAATAGAACGAGGCTGGGCAAGCGACAAGGCCGGGTAGACTTCAGTGCTCCCGGTACGTCGCCCCCTCCTCGGCCCTAGTCGTCCGCTCGGGTACCCCAAGTCTAGACCGAAACTCCAGGATTTAAACCTAGAAAAACACAGCCTCATACCGGATACCTAGTAGGACGTTTGTTTGCATCATGTGCATTTTGACTTTGGAGACTCAACACAGGGGTTGGGTCTGTCTAGGACAGTTGCACCCGAAACAAAACCATCCTGATGCATCTTACTACTTGTGCATTTATTTTCTTCAGACTTGCATGCTGACCGGTTTACGAATATTGGGAAAAGTTGAGTAAAGAAGAATAGCAGTATGAGGGTAAAAGAGAGTTAATCGCCTATTCTGAAAAAACCCAATGTCCAAATAGCGTCGAAACTCTGCCAAATTTTCAAGAAAATAAAAAAGGGGAAGAAAGAAAGAAAAAAAAAATTTGTTCTCAAATAGTATGTTTCATATACCAACGAGATGAAAAAGAAAAAAAGAAGAGGAAAAGTTTTTGTTTTCAAAAAACATTTTATTCGAGGTAAGGGGCTGCATTTGCAAAAACAGTCACTTGGCTAAAGTTGGCATATAGGGGAAGAAATTATGGTTCTTTTCTTCTTTTCTTTTCCCTTTATTCTTCTTTTCTTCTTCAAAAACTGTCCACTCGAGTCAGCCCTAACCCTAATCGTCCACAGGAACAAATGAATACCATCCAGGAACCGCCAGAAGTGGTCATGGAACAGGCTCAGCTACACTTGCATATGTGGTGGAATGATCTAGACGAAGATGGTCAGAAATGGGTGAAGAAGCACTTGGTTGCTCTTATAGACATATTTGAAATCAAACCACGGGAAGATCTGATCAAAGCTTTGGTAATGCTTTGGGATCCTGTCCACAATGTCTTTCGTTTCTTAGATTTTGAGATCACCCCTACATTGGAGGAGATAGTCGGGTACATTGAATTCGGACGGGAGTTGAGGAAGAAACAACTTATATTTCCAAGGGCTCCATCGGTGCAAAAGTTCTTTGACCTGCTGAATATTAGCAAACAGACGAATAAATAACGTGTGAGCAACGGGTGTTGTGCTTTATATTTCATATACTTCAGGTTCAGACATTTTGCTGGTTTTGAAACGCATGAAAAGGGTCTGAGCAACAAACAAAACAAGGGCCTTTGGCAAATTTATCGTCCGTTCGCATTTATTGTGGCATTCTTGGGATCATGGTTTTTCCAAATGAGAAAGGAACGGTGGATATTCATATGGCGAGAATCGCACAAATCCTCACTACCAAGAAAGATCATACACTTGCCTATTGGTGCTAGCAGATATCTATCGCGCATCGACTATATGCAAATCAGGGGCTCAGTTTTTTGAGGGTTGCAGTATCATTCTGCAAATGTGGTTGATCGTGCATCTTCGCCATCACCCCAGATTCATGAGTTACGGTTCGAGCCCAAACAACTTCATCATTAGTTAGGAGGAGAGGACAAAAGATTAAAACGCACTAGAAGGATTTGAAGCATGGGTTTCTCACTTGAAAGCTCTTGACGCAGGTCAAGTTAAGTGGACTATAGGATGGCTCCCGAGGACAAAAGCCATCTATATGACTGCTACCAAAGGACACCTGAGGATAATGGGCGCAAGGAGTATTCAGCCATATGCACCGCAAAGGGTCTTAAGGCAATTAGGAAGGTATCTGGTCGTGCCAGAAGATGAAGATCTAAGCACCAGGTCATAGAGTTGCATCCAGAAGTTGCATTACCTGAGGCTGTAGTTCAGCAAGATTGGAATAGTTGTCAGTATCTAAAAAATGGTACCCATATACCAGATATCGCTAAGGGGGAAGTAGATCCAAATTATGCTGCTTGGTTTGAGAAAATGTCTTATGTAAACAACGAACCAGAGCCCGAGGGGCCCGCCAAAAGGCCTCATGTTCAAGCCTTTGATGATAAAATTCAGGAGAGGTTAGCTTGGGAGAGAAGGAAAAGGAATATAAGTCCATCATCCATGGTCTGCAAGAAGAATTTAGAAATGTCACCTTCAACAATGATTTGTAGACACAAGAGGCCGAAGGTGAAAGGAGAAGATTGATGCGAGAAAATGAGACCCTCATAGCTCAGGTTTGACAGTTGAAAATTGAAGCCGATAACCCAGGTCGAAGAAGGAAAGATGAGAGGCTCATTTACAACCTCACTCAAAAGGTACGTGACTACGAAGATGACCTGCAGAAAGCTGAGTCTGAACTAGCAAAAGCACGGGCAAGGTTGGCTAAAAACGCCGAAGGGCGTGCAGCTTTCGTTCAACAGATGAAACAAACATATGAAAGAGGGGTCATAGGTTGGGGAAAGGCAATTGGCAAACTCGAGGATGAAATGGATAAACAAGCCAAAAATTTTATAGCTGAAAATTTTTATAACGAACTCTGGAAGCCAGAACCGAACAAATTGGGCGTTTGTTGCAAGAGAAGGGCATCTTAAGAGAGCGAGTCAAAAGGGTCGCCAACTATATCGCAATGAAGTGTAGTATCTGTGAGGGTATTATGAGATCTATGTTCTTCGCTACTGTGATGATTTTTATTCACCGGGTAAGGGAAGATCTCTACCACCTTCAGGGGGATTTAGCAAGTTGGCCCGCGGCAAGGCCGAATGACGCCCCGCGGGTCCCAGGGACAATTGAGGCATTGATGTATTCGTGATTTCTTGAGTCTGTGTTTCTTTCCGCTAAAGTCTGCCAGTTGTTTTGGAGTCTGTATTTCTGTTATCAGAGTATGTGGGTTGTTTGTTTTTAAGTCTGTATTTTGAGTCTGTTAGTTTCTTGCGAGTCTGTTAGTTTCAGTCTTTGTAATAGCGTTTTTTTATGAAAATTGGAAATCCCAAAATGCTTTTACTTTATTTCGCACTTATCCCCAAGAACTACGCTTGGTCTGATTCATGCGGGGTCATGATACGTAGGCAATCTCCATAGGATTCGACTGTAACCAAATAAAAGAGAGAAAGAAAGAGCTGAAAAACAAGAAAGGAAAGAAGGAAAATAAAAATCAAGGGAGAACAAAAATAAAGAGAGAATGAAAGGATGGAAAAGGAAAAGAAAGAAAAGGGGAAGTTTGCAAGCGAATGTAAGAAAGGCCGGAATGACGCATGCAACCGATCAAATACATAATAGAGACAGTTAACTGTTTAGGTGCATTCATGCCCAATGTGCGGTTACCAATCTGTTAAAACCTAATCGCTAATAAGGTTGTTATTTGATGTACCAGTTCAGGCAGGTGGTTAGTTGATTGGCATTCTGGCAACTTATTCCTACAACACCCGATCGAAAGACAAGTTGAATATGGTCGACCAGGAACCGAAAACAAGTATTGTCGACTCATCAAAAGAGGTGGAAGAAATGGACGTTAATGCAATGAGGGAAGAAATGTATAAGCTGAAACAGCAGATGGCTGAAATGTACCAAGCTTGGGCGAAGGGGCATCCACCACCGGTTTATCCCGCCAATCCTGCTTATATTCCACCATCAGCCCAACCTCTGGAGCCTCCTACTGTGAACTCATCTCCAGCCTTTCCCCTCTACCAACAATGCCATGGCACCACTTCCCATACTTCTCAAGCTCCACCACCCAAACAAGTCTTGTACCCTCCCCCACCAATTACACCTGTTTTTGTGGCACCTCCGCCTGCTACATTACACAGATCTTCCAGTGAACCCATGTTTCAAACTCATGACAACCAGTAGTATCCCCCTGAACCCACCTTTAAAGTTCCAGAACCATATCCTTACACTCCTCATCTTGATATCCCGGCAGAGACCGAGAAACCACCCAAAAATCCCGAGCATGAAGAGATGATTAGAAAGGTCAAAATCTTAGAGCAATCTTTCCGAGATATGAAGGGGCTGGGAGGCCAAGTAAGTGTGGCCTATAAGGATTTATGTCTGTTCCCAGATGTTCAGTTTCCAGCAAGGTTCAAAATGCCCAAGTTTGATCTGTACGATGGGCATGGCTACCCGGTAGCACACTTAAGAGGATTCTATAGCAAGATGAGAGGAGCATGTGGAAGAGACGAATTGCTGATGGCATATTTCAGCCAATGCTTGAGTGGGTCGGCACTAGAATGGTACACTAAACAAGATCATAGCAGGTGGTACACATAGGACGATTTGGCCCAAGCCTTCACCAGTCATTTTCAGTATAATCTTGAAATCATCCCAGACCGTCTGTCATTGACAAATATTGAGAAGAAACCCGGTGAAAGTTTCCAAGTATATGGGTTCCGTTGGAGAGATCAAGCGGCGAGGGTTGACCCTCTGATGAAAGAAAGCAAGATGGTTGATTATTTCTTGTAGGCTTTGGAGCCCACTTATTTTGGTCACTTGGTGTCAGCAGTGGGCAAGCCCTTTAATGAAGTTGTGAAAATGGGAGGCATGGTTGAGGAGGGACTCAAGTCCAATAAGATCATGAGTTACTCAGCAATCAAACCAACCACCTAGGACATTCAAAATGGTACTGGGGTGTACTCGGAAAGAAGAAGAAAGAGGATGTTGCAATGATCGAGTCGGCAGCTTGTGGTGGATCTAGGAACCTTCCACCATTCTACAACCAGCCTCGACCCTATCCCCAAACATACCCCCACATTCCATATAGCTCACCACAACACTATTACCCACCGCCAGATCCCCATTTTTCTGTCCATCACGCACAAACCTATACCCAACCCTCTGCTCATGCACAATGGCGTGCGCCAGCTCCACAAAGTCCCTACCAAGCTCCACAAAATACCCATCCACCCCCAAAAGCCTACAAAAATCCTCCTAGAATAGGTTTTCGGACCC
Organism: Nicotiana tabacum; assembly: GCF_000715075.1. Classification (NCBI taxonomy): domain Eukaryota; kingdom Viridiplantae; phylum Streptophyta; class Magnoliopsida; order Solanales; family Solanaceae; genus Nicotiana; species Nicotiana tabacum. The sequence continues at coordinate 108,256,973 of NC_134087.1, read as the reverse complement.
AATCAAGCCTTTAAGAATGAAAGGTTGCAGAAGCAGAAGACTTTCACTCCATTGGGAGAATCATATACCAGCCTATTCCACAGACTGAGACAGTTGGGTATGTTGAATCCGATCGAGGCCAAAATGTCGAATCCCCTTCCCAGAAATCTTGATCGCTCGGTGAGTTGTGAGTATTGTTCAGGAGCCCTGGGCCATGACGCAGAGAAATGCTGGAAACTAAAAATAGCTGTACAGGAACTCATTGATACTCATCGGATTGAGGTTCAGACCCTAGAAACACCAAATATCAACCAGAATCCAATACCAGCTCACCATGAAACCCATATGATTGAGTTGATACACAAGGGAGGGGAGGCTAAGAAACCCTCGCAGACGGTAATGATGATCCGCTCCAGTGAAACCAGTTCAAAGGAAAAGGGAACTAGTGGGAAATCAGTGGTCCAGTTGAAAGGGGTAGAAAATAAGCCAGCTGTGGTAGCCGGGAAAGGGTCGTCAAGCGCTGTCACAGTGAAACCAGAGAAAGTTAAAGTGGTGGTACCAGGGGTTACAAGTAAACTTGTTGTGGTCGTGAAGGGTGCTTGCACAGAGCCTATTATTATAAAACAAGTAACTCAGCTTCTAGTAGTCAACAGCAAGACGGTCCCGTGGAATTATCAACGAGTGACAGTAACTTACCAGGGGAAAGAGGTTAAAGAAGAAGTGTGTGAGACTCATGGTTTAACTCGATCAGGGAGATGCTTTGCCCCCGAAGAGTTGAGGAAAGCTAAGACCTCAAAGGATAATCCAGTGTTGGTGAAGAAAGCAGTAACTGAGGAAGAAGCATTGTGGAGCAGTTAAGGAAGACTCCAGCTCAGATCTCGCTCTTGTCATTATTGATCCATTCAGACGAGCACCATCGAGCTTTGATGAAGATCTTGAACGAAGCCCACGTTCCTGACAAAATCTTAGTAAACCACTTGGAAAAAATAGCTAGCAAGATATTTGAGGTAAATCGAGTCACTTTTTCTAATGATGAGTCACCCGTGGAGGGTACCGAGCATAATAGAGCCCTCTATCTGACGGTGAAATGCAAAGATTCCGTGGTTACTCGGGTACTAGTTGACAACGGGTCTAGCACGAACATCTGTCCTCATTCCACATTGAACAAGCTGCAAGTGGAGGATGAAAGAATTCACAAGAAAAGTATTTGCATTCGGGGATTCGATGGTGGAGGGAAAGATTCAGTCGGGGACATAGTGCTTGAGCTCACAATAGGGCCAGTTGAATTTACTATGGAATTCCAGGTGCTTGATGTGGTTGTTTCGCACAATCTGTTGTTGGGACAACCCTGGATCCATACGGCCAAAGCAGTCCCGTCTACTCTGCATCAAATGGTCAAGTTTGAATGGGATCGACAGGAAATTGTTGTACACGGCGAAGATAATTTGTGTGTGCCCAACGGTGCCATTGTTCCGTTCATAGAGATTGACGATGATAAGGGACCATGGGTTTATCAGGTTTTCGACACAGTATCGGTAGAGAAAATTCCGGAAGGAAAGTGCATGCCAACTCCAAAGATGGCTGCGGCATCAGTCATGGCAGCTGTCGAAATGTTGAAAAACGGTTTCGTACCGGGCAAGGGTTTGGGTACATCTCTGCATGGTATTGTGTAGCCAGTCTCCCTTCTAAGGAATCTAAATACTTTTGGTATGGGGTTCAACCCTACCGTTGCAGACGTGAGAAGAGCTAGGAAGATGAAAAAGAAAGCATGGGCATTGCTAAAGCCAGTCTCGCGTCTGTCTAGGTCATTCGTCAGGCCGGGTACCAGAAAGCAACTGTTGTCAGAAGTCCCTGGACCACTGATTGGAGCCAATGGAGACTTGGAGAAGGGGTTCGAAAGGTTATTCGTCGAGGTTAATATGGTTCAGGCTGGGGAAGGATCCAGCAAGGCAGATGTACAATTTGTGGGACCACGTGCAAAAGTCAACAACTGGGAAGCTACTCCTCTTCCTATCCGGAGGGAGTCTTGGTAGTGGGGTTTGATTTTCTTTTAGTTATCTAGATTATTCTAGGGTCTGTAATTCAGATATTATGTTCCGTCCAGTTGGATGTGTTAAAACCCTATTATCTTTGTATTCAATGAAATGCAATTGTTCCTTTTTCTTCATTTCTTCTAATTTTATTTTTGTTTTTGTTTTCTTCTTTTGTACATTTCTTTTTATACTGATATCAATTACATGACATGCATGAGGAATCTTCGGCCCAGTTTTAAAAGCCAATCTAACTCTGAAATAATAATACAAGAAATTGAGTATGATGACGAGTTGGAATTTGAGAATGATGAGGCCTATGAAGAAATCAGTAAGAAACTAAGTCATTTTGAGGAAAAGCCCAAACCCAATTTGAATGACACAGAAACAGTTAATCTAGGGGACCAAGAAAATGTCCGTGAAACCAAAATAAGCTTCCATTTGGAACCCCAACTCAGGGAGGAGATCATTAAAGCACTGTTCGAATATAAAGACATTTTTGCATGGTCCTATGACGACATGCCGGGTCTAAGCACTGATTTAGTGGTTCACAAGTTGCCCACGGACCCAGCATTCCCTCCTGTCAAGCAGAAGCTGAGAAAATTCAAGACGGATGTGAGTGTAAAAATCAAGGAAGAGGACACCAAGTAGTTCGATGCCAAAGTCACTCGGGTCACCCGGTATCCCACCTAGTTAGCCAATGTTGTGCCTGTACCGAAGAAGGATGACAAGACTAGGGTGTGTGTTGACTATCAGGATACCAACAAGGCAAGTCCAAAAGACAATTTCCCATTGCCGAACATCCATATCTTGATTGACAATTGCGCCAAACATGAGATTGGTTCTTTTGTGGATTGTTACGCGGGTTATCATGAGATCTTAATGGACGAGGAAGATGTAGAAAATACGACATTCATCACGCCGCGGGGAATGTATTGCTATCTGGTCATGCCATTCGGTTTGAAAAATGCTGGGGCAACCTACATGAGAGCAATGACAACAATATTCCATGATATGATACACCAAGAAACCGAGGTGTACGTGGATGATGTGATCATGAAGTCTAGAAAGCAGTCTGACCATGTCAGGGATCTGAAAAAGTTCTTCCAAAGGATTCGCAGGTACAATCTCAAGCTTTATCCTGCAAAGTGTGCTTTTGGTGTGCCGTCTAGAAAGTTGTTGGGGTTTGTAGTCAGCCACCGGGGTATTGAATTAGACCCATCAAAAATCAAGGCCATCCAGGAATTGCCACCTCCGAAGAATAAGACCGAGGTAATGAATTTGTTGGGGAGATTGAATTATATCAGCAGGTTCATCGCTCAGCTCACGACAACTTGTGAGCCTATCTTCAAGCTTTTAAAGAAAGATGTTTCGGTCAAATGGACAGATGAATGCCAGGAGGCGTTTGATAAGATAAAGGGGTATTTATCAAATCCACCCGTGTTGGTCCTGCCAGAAGTAGGGCGACCTTTGATTCTATATTTGACGGTATTGGACAATTCATTCGACTGTGTACTGGGTCAACATGATATCAATGGCAGGAAGGAGCAGGACATATATTATCTCAGCAAGAAATTCACACCGTACGAGGTTAAGTACACTCAGCTTGAGAGGACATATTGCGCCCTCACCTGGGTGGCGCAGAAGTTGAAACATTATTTGCCATATTACACTGCCTATCTCATATCTCGCTTGGATCCATTGAAGTATATCTTTCAGAAGCCTATGCCCACTGGGAGGCTTGCAAAGTGGTAGATCCTGCTCACAGAGTTTGACATTGTCTACGTGACTCGAACTGCAATGAAAGCACAGGCCTTGGCAGACCATTTGGCCGAGAACCCGGTTGATGAAGATTATGAACCTTTGAAAACTTATTTCCCTAATGAAGAGGTGATGCACATTGATGAGTTGGAACAAGGCGAGAATCCTGGATGGAAGCTTTTCTTTGAGGAGCCGCAAACATGAAAGGCGTGGGGATAAGAGCAGTACTTAGTTCTGAAACAGGGCAGCACTATCCTGTTACGGCTTGGCTTCGTTTTTACTGTACCAATAACATGGCTGAGTACGAGGCATGTATTCTGGGTTTGAGGTTAGCTGTGGATATGGGTGTTCAGGAAGTCTTGGTCTTGGGTGACTCGGACCTCCTGGTGCACCAGATTCAAGGGGAATGGGAAACACGGGATTTGAAACTCATACCGTACAGACAATGTTTGCATGATCTTTGCAAGCGGTTTCAGTCGATAGAAATCAGGCATATCCCGAGGATCCATAATGAAGTCGCCGATGCTTTGGCCACTATGGCGTCAATGTTACATCATCTAGATAGGGCTTATGTGGACCCTTTGCAGATTCAGGTCCGTGATCAGCATGCTTACTGTAATATGGTGGAAGAAGAACTAGATGGGGAGCCATGGTTCCATGATATCAAAGAATACATCAGGATGGGGATATATCCGGTACAGGCCACAGGTGATCAGAAAAGAACAATTCGACGGTTGGCAAGTGGATTTTTCTTTAGTAGAGGGGTATTGCATAAAAGAACTCCAGATTTGGGATTGCTAAGATGCATAGATGCAAGACAGGCCACAGTTATCATGACCGAGGTACATTCCAAAGTTTGTGGACCGCATATGAGTGGGTACGTTCTGGCAAAGAAGATTCTCCGAGCAGGTTATTACTGGCTCACTATGGAGCAGGATTGCATCAGTTTTGTGCGTAAATGTCATCAGTGCCAAGTGCACGGAGATTTGACTCATTCTCCACCATCTGAATTACATATAATGTCTACACCATGGCATTTTGTTGCTTGGGGCATGGATGTCATTGGGCCAATCGAGCCGGCAGCATCGAACGAACACAGGGTTATCTTGGTAGCCATTGATTATTTCACTAAGTGGGTTGAAGCGAAAACATTCAAATCTGTGACCAAGAAAGCAGTGGTTGACTTTGTGCATTCAAATATTATCTGTCAGTTTGGGATTCCGAAGGTAATCATCATGGACAATGGCGCTAACCTCAACAGTCATCTGATGATAGAGACATGTCAGCAGTTTAAGATTATACATCGTAATTCCACCCCATATCACCCTAAGGCTAATGGAGCAGTTGAGGCAGCCAACAAGAATATAAAGAAGATACTTCAAAAAATGGTGGAAGGTTCTAGACAGTGGCATGAAAAGCTGCCATTTGCATTGCTGGGATATCGCACTATTGTTCGTACTTTAGTAGGGGATACTCCTTATTTGTTGGTGTATGGCACGGAGGCAGTAATACCCGCAGAAATTGAAATCCCATCCCTTCGGATTGTTGCTGAGGCAGAAATTGATGACGTTGAATGGGTCAAAACCCACTTGGAGCAGTTAAGTCTGATTGATGAAAAGAGATTGGTTGCAGTATGTCATGGCCAATTGTACCAACATAGAATCGCAAGAGCATATAACAAGAAGGTACTTCCACGGAAGTTCGAAGTGGGTCAACTAGTGTTGAGACGTATCTTTCCTCATCAGGCTGAAGTAAAAGGAAAGTTCGCCCCAAACTGGCAGGGGCCATTTGTTGTAACTAGAGTGGTGTCCAATGGCGCGTTATATTTTATAGATGTAGAAGGGAAATGTGCAAAAATGGCTATCAACTCCGATGCAGTCAGGAGATACTATGTATGATTTCTTTCTTTGATTGTACTTGTTTGTATTTGGCATATTTTGAAGATTGAAATGACGAAGGTGTTTTGTTCTGCTATCTAAACACTTTATCCTTTGTCGCCCCTTTTTTGAGCCTTATTTATTTTCTTTCATACCCCTCTTTTGGGATCAATGGCACAATTCAGAAACGCAAGTACGGAGGATAGGTAAGTGAAAAGAAAAAGAAAGAATGAACAAGAAAGGAAAAGGAGAAGAAAAATGAAAAAAGAGAAGAAAGAGAAAGAAAATAAAAGAAAAGAGAAAAGCAAAAAGAAAAAAGAGAGAAAAGCAAAAAATAAGAAGAAAATAAGAATAACAGAAGAAAAAGAGAGAAAGAAAAGAAAGAGAGAAAAGAAAAATCACAACAACGAAGTAATTTCTATACCATGAACTACATTCGACCTGATTCCTTTTAAGGATACGTAGGAAGCCTCATGGTGCAGTCTCATCAAAACAAAAGCCCAAAAGTCCCCAAGCAAGGAATTGGGGCAGAAGTTGTGGATGTTGTGATAAACCTGAATTCCGAAGTTGTGGATGTTGTGATACTCTTTCTTTTTAACCCTGTCTGAAAGCCCACATTGCGGTCCAAAGAAAGAGCTTTTGATCAGTCTTTGAGAAATGCCAAGTCGAGCAGGTAAAGGTAATTCATGTCAGGGGCAACACATTGGTTCAAGCAGAAAAAAATAAAAATGAGAGAGTCTTATTGGTGAAAACCTTCACAGGCACCGTAAGGCGACGGGAGTTGAGAAAAATCAAAATGAGAGAGTCTTATCGGTGAAAACCCTCCCGGGCACCGTAAGGCGAAAGTGAGTCGAGAGATGAACGAATGAAAGAGGTCTGCTAGTGAAAACCTTTCAAGGCACCGCAGGATGAACAAGGTCGAGGTTTGGGTAAAGTAATCAAGTCATGGAAATTCTGGGGCAACAAAGTACGGCAACTGAAAGTTGATTGGTTGGACAAATTGGGCCGAATAATCCGAAATGCATGTCATGATCATTGGTACCAGCTGTTCCATCCAGATAAGTTTCTTTTCTTTCTCCTTTGGTAGCAGTCATCTAGTTTTGGATTCTTCTTATCCTTAACCCGCAGAGTCATTGCATTTTATTTTCTTTTGGGTATTTATCTAAAGATGTTTCAATGTCAGTCTTGTTCAAATCGAGTGAAAAAGATTTCAAATCTCACTACCAACTTCCCAAATTTAAAAGCATGGAATGGTCAAAGCATACTAAGGATAACACGACGAAAGAGGGGAATACAAGGAATCACCGGAAGCTTCATCGGTGGAATGGTTTGGTAATGTCATGGGAGACGCAAAAGATTAGATAAAGGGGTTAGAGGTAAGACAATAGTAGGGGTATATAACACTCGTCTCGTCAAAAGTCATGGGGTTTGAAAGTCAGTCAGAAAGTCAAAGCGGTTCAGGGCCAGTTCGGAGAAGCCAGTCAGAACAAACATTGTAGGAGAAATATCTTCAGCAAGAATGCCATCAGCTAACCACCACTTTAAACTGACAAAATTTTCTTTGATTGAAATAGGGGCAGAAAATTTGTTGGATTCGGAGAAACTCTCCGTGGGGAAAGGCAGTCACCAAACAGGTTTGTTTTGATTTTTAGGACCCTCCTGGAAAATGGGACCTAGTTTAAAGATCAGAATAGCATAATCTAGCATAAATGCATCCCAAAGGAATATAAGTTGGCTTAGAAGTTTGCATATTCGAGATAGGATTCAATTAGGAGTTTTCAGGACCCTCCTGAATAATGGGACTTAGCTTAAGATTTCGATTAGATACCAACATTTAGCATAAACTCTGTTGTAAGGTAGTATAATTCAGACTTGAAAGCTGTCACCTTTAAGATAAAATTTGACCTTTGAGTTTCAGGACGCTCTTGGATAATTGGAAGTAGTTTAAAGATCCTTTTAGATAGCAAGATTTAGCAGAAGTTGTCGTTTAGTTAAGAGTTGTCAGGACCCCCCTGAATAATGGGACCTAGCTTTCAAATCCTTAGTAATACTTGGTAATATGATTTAGTTTTACAATCACATCTGTCCCCAGCCGCCAAACTGGGGCAGAAAAGTTTCTTTGTTTTTGTCTGTTTTGTTGAAGTCAAGAGCCCGCCTGGAGAGCAGGGAATACATTTCAAGTTGAAGTCAGGAGCCCGCCTGGAGAGCAGGGAATACATTTCAAGTTGAAGTCAGGAGCTCGCCTGGAGAGCAGGGAATACATTTCAAGTTGAAGTCAGGAGCCCACCTGGAGAGCAGGGAATACTTTCAAATGCAGCAGTTAGGAACCCGCCTGGAGAACAAGGGAGTACCATTTAAGTTTAGCTTTCAGATTCTTTGCTTTGTTTATGTTGAAGTCAGGAGCCCACCTAAAGAGAAGGGAATACATTTCAAGTCATCAGTTAGGAGCCCGCCTGAAGAGCAGGGAATACATTTCAAGTCAGCAGTCAGGAGTCCGCCTGAAGAGTAGGGAATACATTTCAAGTCAGCAGTCAGGAGCTCGCCTGAAGAGTAGGGAATACATTTCAAGTCATCAGTCTGGAGCCCGTCTGGTTAGCATGGGAATACATTCACGTTTTGAAGTAAGGTGCCCGCCTGGAGAGCAGGGAATACATATCAAGTGCATCAGTCAGGCGCCCACCTGAAGAAGGGGAAAACATCTCAGTTTACAATTCAAGGTGGCAACAAACGGACGTATCCGAAAGAATGGAGAACAACAAGGCAACAATAAGCACAAGATCAAGTTTGAAGATATAGATAGGAATTTTTGTAATCCATAGATCATAGTCTAGTCTAGCTTCTTGTTTTATTTTGACATGGTGTAATAAGGAGGTTCAGCAAGCAATAGCAGCAGCAACAACAACAGTGAAATCACAGCTTCGTGGTAGTCCAAGCAACCAAAATTTCTCGAACTACACTGACCTGATTCCTTTTTAGCCAAGGATATGTAGGCAACCTCGGAAGTAGGGTGCGGTCAAATCTTTCCAAAAATGCTTCCCACGGAGTATTCAAGCAGACAAAAATCGCTCGTATCCACTCACTTATCTTTGCACGAAAACTCTTTGTGTTTCCGGGCAAAGAGGGGCAGCTCTGAGCACGTGATTTTTGCCCTATATGTATTACTCCAACAAATTCAAAACAAAATAATTTCTGTCAGTATTTGCATTTTGTCGGATTTGGTGGCATTTTCTATTAATTGTTTGCATTTTGTTTGTGCATTTTAATTGATGAGAAAATACAAAAAATATGTTGCATTTGCATTTAGGATTTAATTTTACATTTTAGGATTAATAGACAAATTAATTATTTTATAAGAAATGGGAAAAATCACAAAAATAGTTTATTTTGCACTTTTAATTTTAATGTCGAATTTTGGTAGTTTTTCCTTTAATTTGATTTTTAATTATTGGTAGTAACAATTATTAGGGTTAATTAATTTAATGTGGTAGTATAATTTGGTTTAGGATTCAATTTAAGTTTTAATTTCAATTTTGGAAAAGAAAAAGATTTTTGTTAAAAAAAATGAATTGGAAAAAAGGAAATAATGAAAGGAAACTCTGGGCTAAAACCCGTTTATTTGTCCTCAACCCAAAAGAATCGCCCCAATACCCGGCCCAAACCTGCCTATACCCTGTCCATCCCCCCAACTAAGTGAAACGACGTCGTTTCACGGGCATCAGATCACGATCGTCGAGGTCTCTTGATCGAACGGACGAGAAGCCTGGGTCATTTAAGATATATATGTCCTAACGCCCTACCCCCCCCCCCTCATTTCATCGTCCCAAACACCCCCATCTATCAGAAGGACCAGACCTAACCCTAGCTGAGCCGCCCCTAAATCCACCACCGTCCGGTGGCGACGCCACCTCCAAACGCCACCAAAACAACACTCCATGACCCCCTAACGCCCCTCTTTCTAAATCCCGGACCAAAAGTTCAAAATCCATTTTCTGTCAATCCTGGTGGCATGCATGTTCGGGAGGTGCTGTTCTATTAAGCTTTGAGGTTCAGACTAGGCAAAACAGATGTCGCTCAGTTGTTCTTGACAAAGAACAAATGATCGACATAAGTTTGGCCTAGTTCTTTGTGTCTGCCCAATTTCGAGTCCGATTGGTGAGTTTCTATCCCTCAGCATGACCTATTGTGTTTTATTTCACCTTTTCGTCCCTCTTCTTTTCTTCTCCTTTCCTCTGTTTAAAGACTTGACTTATCTTCCGATGTTTTGAGTTGTCTTCTATTCCCTCTATTTTTCTTTCAAGTCCGTTTAAAAATGTGTGTGTTCTTGATTTGTTGGGTTATAGTCAAGCCTTTGATTTTCTCCCGTTTATTTTGGCCTCATTAGTCTAGCTTAATTGGTTTATTCTGGTCTATTCATTGGGTTAGCTAATTCCTTGTTGGTTTGTACGGGTTAATCAATCAACCAGTTCAGTTTTAAGAAGTTGTTTGTGTGTTATTTTTGTTGTTACCAATTTAGTTGGGTTCATTTAGCTGTTTGGGCTTTGGGTCTAACCCATCTACAAAGGAAGGGCATCTCGTTCACTTGATTCAACCTGGGTTAATTTGACCCGTGTCTCATTTGTGGTTTAAGGTAAATAGCAGGGGTACGGGGGTTAATTTGGGTAGTCTTAGTGAGGGAATCTACTTTTAACTATCTGGGAAGCTTCTAGAAAGCTGGGAGGGCTACTTGGCAAAATCTGAATTTGAACTAGGGGGTGTTAAGCTAAAATGAAAATTAAAAAGGGACAAATGGGCAAAAAATAAACTCTTGAGGCTTGACCTAATGCCTTGCCTATAAAGGCATCTCTATCTTGCCTTTCAAGGCAGGGATTCAGGAGCTAAAATATAGACCCAAGAGACTTGAAAGAGAATAAAAATTCTGGAAAACAAAAACAGCTGAAACTTCTGGAGAAAATACTGTTTCATTGGGTTTGAGCTTTATAATCTGAAATCCTCTTCTTCCAGAATCGATTGTCCTGATTGTTTGAGCTTAGAAATGGTTTGAAACTTAGTCATTAGGGTTGGTTCTGAGGTCACCTAATTTAATTGGGTGTTTGAGACTGGTTTCTGGGCTGCAGTACTTCATTTCTGGGTTTCGAACATGCTTTATTGGTTTGTTTCTGTTACTAGAACCTGTTGTTGATCCCTGCTGTCAACTACTGATTCTCCCTTTTTCTTATTTCGTTTAATTCCAGGAATTCCCTGATTCTATAGGAGATGAAATGCAACTATGAGAGCTATAATTACCTGAAGATCATCATGAATGAATGCTGTTTTCCTTTTAATCATCAATATTAGCTGTTTAGTTGCAATTTCTGGAGTTTAGTAGTATATTGTAATGGCATTTAGTCTGATCTGCCCATTTTCATATAACAGTAGTATGTTATGCCTTAGAAAACTCATGTTGCCTTTCGTTTGTGATGAAGCGCATGGTCTGATGGTTTGATTGTATGTAAGTAGTTCAGGACATTTGGATCTTGTATATAGGGGCTGTGATTTAAGTTATTCATTGTTTGTTATGCATATGTTCCAGCATGTGGTTAGACTCTGTTGAGTTTTAGTTTATCATCTAGTTTTGACTGAAATCAGAGTGCATTCGATTAAAGGGGGTGACTGCCTACTTTGTGGGAATAAGACTTTATGAATACTGGTCTGATTGGCATAAGTCTCTGGGTACTTAAGGTAATTAGGTGCATGCATTGGGTTGAGAATGAATTTTTGATTTGTTTAGATATGTAAAAGTTTTCTATAGTAGGATAAGGTCAAAATGCATTACTCATATTGGTACAAGTTTAAAACTAAATCGAATATGCTATCCGTTGATGAGAATTCCGTTGTCATTGCTTGCTAAGAAAAACTAGATCAAACATGTTGTTGAATATCGCTGGGTTATGGCCTGCAGGGACTCGATGTCAAGTTATCCACTCAGACCTGTTGGGGTTTCGAAATTGGGCTCAGTCCTGGGCCCAAACTTAATAGCTTCTTCAAGTAAGATTTGGGTCGTAATTGCGGCCCAGTCACGCCCAGGCCTTTCGCTAGCCTTCCTGGCTCTGGACTTCACATAGGAATCCCATTTGCGGCCTTTGATTGTTAATTAAACGACCATGGGGAACTTTAACTTCATCGAGTGTTAAATAATTCAGCCTTTAAAACAATTGAGGTGAACGATGTTAATGACACCAATAGTCTATGGCCCTCATAATTTTAAAAATAAGAATTTTAGGCAATTAAGATTGAGGCATGCCATTTAGCGAATTTTCCATGGACCTCTTCTAATTTCTTATGATTTAGATACAACAAATAACCAATTATAGTAGTTTGCTTTAGGCACATTTAATAGATTATCGTGGTTGGGGACACGTTCGCGTGACATGATTACGATCTTAAAAACAACACGAGGGATGCGCCCGCGCAACCTCAACCAATTTTTCTTAAATAAATAAACTAGGCGTTATTAATTATGGACACATTCGCGTGACATGATTTTTGACGCGCCAAAGGAAAAGAGTATATGTACGCGTAACTCGGGCCTTTACGAATAATCAAGTGATTTAAAAGCAGTTAATAGACAAATGCACATAGGATCTAAAATCAGTAATTAAATAATTTTAATAAGCCAAGTGTGATCAAAGCAACTGTGCTAGAACCGCGAAACTCGGAAATGCCTAACACCTTCTCACGGGTTAACAGAATTCCTTACTCGGATTTCTGGTTCGCACACTGCATTATAGAGTCATATTTTCCTCGATTCGGGATTCAACCGGTGACTTGGGACAACATAAATCTTCCAAGTGGTGACTCTGGTTTTTTTTTAATAAATCCCGTTTCGATTGTCCTTTAATTGGAAAAACTCCCTTGTATTTATACCCTTTTCGGGGGTGTAAGGTAAAAAGGAGGTTTGACATAACTTTGTAACAGTAAACTCCCCAGGGCGTAATGAACACTGTCTTCTCTATATCTTCTTCATGCATCAGGATCTGACGGTACCCAGTGAAACAATCCAAGAATGAATGTTGCTCATGCTTCGTGCAGTTGTCGATGAGCATATGAATATTTGGTAAATAGAAATAGTCGTTCGAGATGGCCTTGTTAAGATCTCGATAATCCACACATATTCTAATCTTCCCATCCTTCTTTGGTACTGGTACGATATTTTCCAACCACATGGGGTTAATTGGTGACCCTCACTAGGTTTGCCTCTATTTGCTTGGTTACTTATTATTTTATCCTCAAACTCAAATTTGGCTTGAACTTTCTGGGTTTTTGTTTGACTGGCGGTCTAGTAAGATCGGTAGGCAATATATGCAAAATGATGTCGGTGCTTAATCCAGTCATGTCATCATACGAACATGCAAATATGTCGATGTATTGTCAGAGGAGCTCAACCAATTCCTCTTTTTGTTTACTTCCAGATGGATGCTAATTCAGACTTCTTTTACGCCTTCTTCGATTCCAGATGGTTGCCTACTTCTGTCTCCTCAAGATTAGGCTTTTTCTAGCTTTCTAGCTGTTCGATCTCTTGTGGGATATTATCTGACATCATGCTTTTGTCGTATTCCTTGTAATATGGATCGCTTTGCTCGAGGGTTTCATTACATGTCATAATCATGGAACGCGGATTTTTATTGTTTTGATTACTAAAAAGAAAAACTATGTATAAATAAAGCAATAAATAAGTTTGCAATAATTTTAAGAAAGCAATTCTTTTTTTCATCATAGAGGAACGTCTAGGCGTTCAATGAGGTAAATGAAAAAAGAGTACAGACACAGTTCAAGCCTCAATTGACCGTGCACTTTTTCAAAAGTTTTACAATTCCACACTACTAAGACTCCTAGCGAACCAAAGACGGGCTAGCGGCTGCAAGTCCTCTCATGGTTCGTCATTCTGAATGGTCAGTGTCTTGATATCAATTTTGTCAAAGCATTCCTCGGTCATGGTCATGAACAATATTCCCATTCCATCGACGATGTCGTCCTCTAGTGTTGAGCTCTAACCCGTACCCGAAAAATGCTCTGGCATAAAAGCTTTCTTCCCGAAGCTACCGGTACAAGTCTTCTTTGTCGGAGGCTGACACCCTATGTTGGTCTACCTTTCTGCCCACTCGCGTCAATCGGTTTTGTTATACCGTCTGATCGGGCTCCCAGCCTGGTTCCTGGTCTATATCCGTACTTTATCATTTCTCTCATAGCAATCTATGATCTGTATGGTGACTGCATTTCAAGATTTTGCTCGGTCTTTTCTATCTATGTGGTTTGCATGATCTCGACTGCATGAAAACTTAACCCATCTAATCCTTCTATGAACGGGACTGCATGTTCTAGGTAAGCTGACTGTATCCATTCACTATGGATTAAAATCTCTTGACAACCCCACTTGAACTTCATGCACTGGTATAGGGTAGACATGATTGCCCCTGCCATATGTATCCAAGGTTTTCCTAGTAGCAGGTTGTATGAAGATGAAATGTCCATCATTTGGATCAGTAACGGGAACTCAACTGGTCCAATTTCCAAAGCTAAATAGATTTCCCAAATTACGTCCTTCTGTGACCTGTCGAAAGCTCTTACCCTCACATGACTTTCTTTTATTTCTCTCAGATGAATACCCAACTCTCTTAGGGTAGAGAGCGGACAAATATTAACTCCTGATCCTCCATCGACAAGTACTCGGGACACCACATTATCTCCATATTTGGTGATGATCTATAAAGCTTTATTGTGACCCACGCTCTCTATAGGAAGCTCATCTCTTCAGAAGGTGATCATATTTTCTTCGACCATCTTTTCGAGGGTTGCTGGTGGTTTTGATTGGCACACTCACCCTACTTAACACTTTCATCAGGGCATCTTTGTGAGTGTCAAAACTCATCAGAGATCCATGATTGATATTTGCACTGGGTATCCTTTAATTGTTCTTCCACAGAGTATTCTTTGGTTGACATCTTCTTTCCAAACTCTATAGCCTCCAAATCTATTATGTTCCTTCTCTAGATTTGTTCCCTTTTTGGATTCCCTCGGTTTACTTCCTCAGGAGCATAACACCTCCCCGACCTGGTATTCCATGAGTCGTTGTAAAATCCGTCATCTTGGCTTCCCTTTCTGCTGATATGTCCATGGGATATCTTGTATTCCTGAACCTCTTCATCCGTGATAGCAGCAATGGACTATTGCTGGTAAGTCTGGACCATTATTGTAGGTTTAAATGTACTGTGATCATTGGAGTCCTTCGAGGTGGGACCCTTGCAGACTCATTGTTCCCTATTGTGACGATGGTTCCTTTAAGGTCATATTCTTCATCCAGGTGATTATATTAGTTCCTTTATTCTTTTGGTTTGGTAGCGGGTTACGGTTCACATTTGGCGGAGCTGGGATGCACTGAATGGCTCTACCTTTGATTAGTGACCCAATTTCATTTTTCAATTTGAAGCAATCTTCGGTATCATGACCTGGTACATTTGAGTTGTATACGCACTGTTAGGTTGCATCAAAGTATTTTGAAGGATACTCAGGAACTCTTTCTTCTATTGGATGTATCAAGCATGATCTCCTCAGTCTTTTAAATAGTTGAGCCAAAGGTTAAGCAATCAGGGTGTAGTTTCTGGGACCTCTTTCTTCAAAATTTGGGTGAGGTCGGGGTGCATAGGTAGGTCAATTGTGATGAGTAGTAGCTTGAACTAGAGCGTATGTTCTTGGTATATTTAGATTTACAAGGGTATGAGATGGGTTATATTAAGGTTGGGGATTATAGTATGGTTGTGTGTTGTATATTGGAGCAAAAATAGGTGGGTGTGGGGAATAAGTTTTTGGAGAGTAAGAGTTGTTTCCATGGTGTGGATTGGACTGGTAATAGGGAATGACTTCTGATACCTCTTCCTTTTTCTTCTTTCTGCTGCCTATTGAACTAGATTGGATTGCTTTGCTAGCTACTTGAAATGCGGCCATAGATTGTACCTTGCCGAACTTTATACATTCCTCTAAAAATATCTCCCATTTTAACAAGTTTAGGGAATTTCTGCCCCATCATGCCCATCATTTTCTCAAAATAGATCCCTTCCTAAGCCTTGATGAAAAACTTAGTTAACTCGCTATCATCTAACATGGGTTGTGCTCTGGTGGCCTCTGACCTCCATCGACGTGCATTCTCTTAAAATGATTAGGATAACTTCTTCTGAAAGTTTACTAGAGGGAACCTAACACGGGTAATTTCTGTGTTGAACCGGAAGAGATCCATGAAATCATCTGCCATATCCTACCACTCCCTCCAATTTTGGGGATCTTGGCGAGTGTACCAAGTAAGTGCCTCCCTTGTCAAACTCCTTATGAACAACTTCATCTGCAACTTCTCATTTCTTCCCACTCCAATTAGCTTATCGCAGTAGACTCTCAAGTGTGCATGGGGATCACATGTCCTATCAAAATATCAAACTTTAGAGGCATGTATCCTATCGGCATGTCCACACCAGGATAGATACATAGATCCTCATGATCTAGAATTTCGATCCCTCATGAGACCTAAAGGTTATTCATTCGTTTTCTCAATGCTTATAATTATTCGGACACCGATACTTACTAATTATACATAGCTTCCCTTTGCATTTCAGCATATTGATCAACTTCATAAGGAAGCTTGACCGTGACGGGCACTGTGAAGGTGGGTTCTGAAACGGCATATACGGGAGGAACATATCGCTCATGTGCAGCGGTATGTGCCGTAGGGATATGTTGGTTTTGGCTAGTGGTGAAGGTGACGCCATCACAAGGAGTGGTATGAAATGTATTGGTAACTACTTGTGGATTTTAAGGTGTTTGAACATAATTTGGTATGTAAGGGGTGTGTATGGGAGGGTTTGGTGAGTTTGCAAGGGTTACTAGCGGCATGATTTGGGTGGTAGGGACTGAAGTCAGGGCAATATTTGTTTGACGAGTAGTTGAGGGAAAGTGGTTAGGAATTGAATCTAGAGAAGGAAAGCGGGGTGGTTGTGGGAGCACCGTCATGACCAGATGTGCCAATTCCCGAATGTGTTGTACTTCCTCCATCAATGATTCCATCTCTTGGGCCATCCTGGCCATATGTTCGTCATTTTGTGTATCATCTTTCTCTCCCAATTGCCCCAGTATATCAGCTATTACCAGAGCATGTTCGTTCGGGTTATCTATTGCAGATATTTTTCCTTTCGATCTCAAGTTGTACGGTGGTTCCACTATTTTTGGTTCAATACAAACTAACTTTTTTTGGGAAATAATAATAAAGAAATACAAGAAAAGAAAAGAAAAGAAAAAGAAAAGAAAAAGAACAGAAGTCAGTTTCAGTGTTTGCACAAGTATAGACACATAGAGCAGTTAGTTTACGTACTCAAGCAAGAGCGTTTCCTAGAATTCGTGGGACCTCTCTTTGCCGGAGCTAGGCCTAAGTCGCGAATATTTGACACATTAAAATTCTAAGCAAATTTGGTTTCCATTGATAGTATTTGGATTGTAATAAGCAGGAGTAGAGGTTACATCATTATTTTCAATATTCATAAGATTATATGGGATCAAACAAACTTGCCCTTAGGGAAATAAGAAGGTCCGGAATAAAGATACAAAGTGGTAAAAAGGGATGAAATCAACCAACTTTTAATAGCCATCCCCGAAATCATTCCCCATCTCTTTTTCTTTCTCTGGTTCTTCTTCCGGGTCTTCTTTAAATTCTTCTTATTCATCATTGAACTCAAGCTCTTCCTCTGGGTCTTCCCCTGGTTTTATCTCAGACTCAATCTGTATACATTCGACTACTCGGTCATCATCCTTAGGAGGTGGCAGCATATGATTAATTCACCCCAGTACCACTTGATAGCGTATGAAGGTAGTCACGAGGTAGTGCAGCAAAATCTCATGATAGATTTGCAAAGCCACCACTACTTTGTTACACCCTACAGTATTACATCAATTTTATATCACGTAGTATTACGTCGATGTTACACCCTGCAATATTACAGCAACGATACACACCATAGTTATTACGCCGATGTTACACCCTATATTATTACGTCGATATTATACCCTGCAGTAAAAGGGGGATTAATTATAATATTACCAAGTCTAGCAAGATAGAATGCGGGATATACACATATAACATTCTAAATACATCATATAGATAAGAATAGAACTTGGTAATCTTTAGGTGGATTCTACCTAACTTTGTCTTATGTATCCATATACTTATGGGATAAGCATTGAATTAAATAAGTGGTCCACCCCTCCTATTTAACTTAGTCTAGTAGCAATCTAAATTACTACCACATATAGATATATATAAGATTGCAAGTAGAACAATTGGAGGAAATTAGATAAAACCTAGTTGCTGCTACGTTTTGGCTTCAAAGTTACTGCCATCTTTTTAGCTCTATAGTTGATGTCATGTTCTTAGCTTCATAAGTGCTGCTATGTTCTTCCTCCTTGAGGTAAGATTTAACTACCACTAGATGTATTCAATTTCATCTATGTCTTGCTCAGTTGAATTGAGAAAGGTGACTAGGAAGGCCAAGGTTTATCTCCATTGATGAAGTGTTGTAGTTGTTCAATGGTTTTCAGTGGTTTCTTAAGGTATCCTATGGCTGAAAATTGTGAAGTATAGTTTTTTGTGATGGTGGTTGTGTTTTGAGTAGAGGAGAAGAGCTAGTATTGTATTGTAGGATGATATGAAGCTTATGCACTCTAAGTGTTCGATAAAATATTGTAACGAATCCAATTCCTAGTTAATTGATTCGATTGTGATCCCAACAATTTATACAATGTAGATTACCATTCGTAGAGTGTAATAGAACTCATGATCTATTGTTAGTCAAGCAACAAAGGTATGTTAAGGCTATCCCTTCTTTCCTTTTGGCATGATCCATATGATACAAACGAAACGAACAAAAGAACAACTTTCATAAACGCCTATATTCATATAAGTTGTAACGACCTGACTGGTCGTTTTGAGCTCTAGCATGTCATTCAGCGGTTTGAAGCCTTGAGTATTTTTACTTCATGTATAATGACTTGTATGTATTGTCTGAATCGAATTTCGAGATGTTCAGAGTTGATTTGGATGGAAAATTATCTATTCGGAAGCCTTAAGTTAGAGGAGTTGACTAAAGTTTGACTTTTGAGTAAACGATCTCGGAATTGGGATTTGAAGGTTCCAATAGGTTCGTATGATGATTTCGTACTTGGGCGTATGTTCAGGTTGAGTATCGGCTTGCCCGAGGGCATTTCAACATTTATTATGGAAATTTTGCATTTTGAAAATTTTAGATATTCCTAAGATTGACTTAAAATGGACTTTGGTGTTATCAATGTCCATTTGGGATTTCGAGCCTTAGAATAGGTTCTTATTGTGATTTATGAATTGCACGTAAAGTTTGGAGTCATTCTGGGATGTTTAGGTATAATTCGAACGCATTCGACGAAGTTTAGAAGTTTGAAACTTTAAGTAGGTCTATTTTATGTTATGGAACTTGTGGGTATATTCGAACGGGGTCCCAAGTGGCTCGGGTTAGTTATGGACTTGGTTCGGATCGTTCCATCTCACGATTTCTCTGTTGAAGGGGTTCTGGTGCATGTGCAGCCTCTTCTGTAGAATTTTGGCTGTAGAAGCGAGTTGCTCATCGCAAAAGCAGGAAAAGGATAGGTGAGGAAGGATCGTATAAGCAACATTTTGAACGCATCTATGATGGCACAGATGCGGTTTCTTGGAGCACAGAAATAAAGGAAGCGCAGCGGGGGTCAATTATCGCACCTGCGATATCGCAGAAGCGGGACCTTGATCACAGGTGCGATGGGGCGGGCCTCCAGTGCTTTCTGTAGAAGCAGACTTGATGCCACAGAAGTGACACCATAAAATCAATGCTGCAGAAGCAACCATTCGCTTCGCAGATGCGAAGATCCCTGGGCAGATTTGATTTAATACGAGACTTAGCCCATTTCTCTCCCATTTTTCATTTGGTTGGGCGATTTTTGGAGCTCTTGGAGGGAAGATTTTCATCTTCTATGTCAAGGTAAGTAATTACCGCATATTGTTAGTTAACTACATGGATTCTACTAGGATTTAAATATGGAAATTTGTAGAAATTGTGAGATTTTGAAAGAAACCTTGATTTTGGTATTTATGAATTTTGACCATTAAATTGGACATGAAATTTGGAATATCATATATTTGAGTTTGTAGCATTATGGGTAAAGTTTATCTTCGAACATTTTCGGAAACTAGGCGTGTGGGGCCGACGGTTGACATTGTTGACTTTTCGAGCAGAGTTGAGAATTTTTATAAATTGATTAATTATGAGTATGTGAGTATATTTTTATTGGTTTGCACGTTGTTTGACTAGTTTCAGATCGATGGACATTGGTTTGAGGTGTTAAAGGGCGTTCGAGCTGGTTATGGAACTTCGTTGCAAGGTAAGTCTCCTATCTATATTTGTGAGGGGGAAACTGCCTCGTAGGTATTAAAAATTATTATGTGCTACTAGATGTGGGTGCTACATATGCACGAGGTGGTGAGAGTCCATATATAGCTAAACGCATGTTTATGTCTGGGTAGACTTAGGACTTTATCATGTAATATTTGAATCATTTACACTCATATTTTTTTCTTGCTTAATTAAGGGAATTTATAAATGAAATTGATTTTGGAATATATTAGGCCATGTTTTATCACCTGGAGTTGTTTGGCGAGATAGTTGATAAACTGTAAAAGTCATGTTACTCTATGCTCCTGCACCTGTGTTATAAGTACATGACTCGTAATTCGATAAGTTTCTTCCTATTTTGTGGATCGGGCTGAACACCTCGACAGTATATTGAGATGCATCACTCATTCGCGCAGGTCAACCCACGGCAGTGTACACACCATTTTAGATTAGGTCGTACGACTTCGGCATAAGGCATGGCATTTGTGTGGTATTCCTTATTCGTTTGAGAATGCATTTGATATTTCTGATATAATGAGACAACATAGGAGATTTGAGAGATTTATATATTTAAAAGAAATTTTGGAGGATTATGTTAGCTACTATTTTACCTTATTATTATTGTTGTGCTTCATACCTGTTTATGATTTATCATATTAATTTATTGACCACTAGTAAGTGTCGATGTTAACCCCTTGTCACTACTACTCCGGAGTTAGGCTAGATGCTTACTAGGTACGCGTTTGTTACACCCCAAGTTTTCATACGTGAGAGTACATCGTAAGTCATTGATGTAAGCTCGGAAATGAGATTCTATTTGGAAGCAAATAAAGTAAGTTAATAATGTTACCTTGGAGGTTACAAATATTTAAGATCATGAATAACGATTACCAAGAGGGTTGTAAATCTTAGAAGCTAAACCAATTGAAGAAAATAAGTTTCATCGAAAGTTGACAAGTTTCGAATGTTATAACATGTACTTTGGGGTGAGACTAGGGTTATTAACATGATAAGGAGGTTATTCTATGAGTTATTTTAGTCGTATGATATTCATTTTCTACATTTTGAAGGCAAGCAAGTTGTGGAACAAGAGTTGGCAAAGGTCATCACAAGTTACATTCATAAATTTGCTGAAATTTAGGTCAAATGTATCTGAGAATTTCTCCAAATATACTTGGAATAATGGGGTGTTCTACCTACCAACTTGAAGGTCTACGAGTCTAGTTTCTAACGCATTAAACCGTTTGTCAATACAACATCGGAGTAGAGAGATATTCGCATTTTCGCGAGACCGCGCAAGCAGCTCCCAATGGGACCCACTTAGGCGGTGGTTGACCTACTTCAATTTATAAACGATTTGGACGCCTATTTTTGCTCATTTTCAACTAAATTTCGTCTCCAAACTTCTCCTAACCCTCCTAAACATATATCACAAGGGTTTGAAGTGATTCCAAAGTGATTACACCATATTTCAACATCAAAACTTAGTTCTAGTGAAGAACAACACCTCTTTGAGGTTGTGTTGTCATTGAGGATGGTTGTGGGCTGTATTTGGATGAAATTCCAAGTTTTTGTTGCTGTCTAAGGTGAGTATAACAACCTACTAATGTGCTTAAGCTTGCTTGTATGTTGGTTAAGTTGTTAGGATGATAAACTATAAGATAATACTTGGACTAGCTTAAGTCACTTCTATGGTGTTGTATTGCTATTAAGGGTTGTTGTAAAATGAATATAACTTGGATTTTGACTTGAAGTTACTGTAGGAGGTATGTATATTGTGTTCTTGCTTGTGCCTAAGGTTATCTTGATATTGATTAAGTTAAATGGATGGGCTAGACCTGAACTAGTGAATAAAGTTGCTAGTTGGAGATAGTTGAAGTTGTGGATTATTTTCGTTGTTATAAATATATGGTATAAGGCTGGAATCATTGATTAATGACTTCATTATCAAGTTAATTATACTTTTATGTTGAAGTAAGAAGTCTATAAGGATTGATAAGGGGTATACGGATTCCAATCGGAGTTTGCCGCTCGTCGTAATGTAGTTGTGACTTGTTGTGGTTATATGGTGTCTTGATATTGATAATTATGTATTGATGGATTGCTCTGGTCATTGTTGTTGGTATATGGTATTGGAGGAGGCCCTTGTTACAATGGAGATGCTACCCAAATTTACGTAAACGAGCTACTAGCTTAAGTTATAGACTTAGCCTTTGCTCAGTACTGATTTTGAATCTCCTTATACTATGATAGATTGAGTTGACTTGTTTGAAGAGTTGCTTGGAAGGGATTAAGGACTCAACGGGTTTAAGGTATGTTAAGGCACTTTCTTCTTTCTTTTGGCATGGTCTAAAATGAAATGAACATAAACGATACGCTATTTCATAATGACTCTACTCCTAGCAACTAAGGTTGTCCATGTTGTTCTTTCCTTATAAAATTATTCTAAACAAGTGTGTATGATCCTTAAATCCTACTAAGGTTCATATTGATGGTAGGGATGTCCATAATGTTCTTAAGTCACTCCAAAAGGTTTAGAAGATGATTCCATGAGTCTAGCATGCATTATATATAGTATCTATTTTACTCTACCGAGCCGCACTATAGTCGGCCGGGTACGGCACCTATTGTGCAACCACTGATCAGTTGGGTTTACTGAGCTCCACGTGGCCGAGTACGATTCTACCGAACCTTATGATGGTCGGGTACGCTTTTACCGAGTCCTCTTTGAGGCCAGGTACGATATGATGATGATGATGCCCACAGAGGCGAATGTTTTAAAAAGTTTATGTATATATATGTATTATGCATTTCATATCAGTAACCCCCAGAGGCACTCTGATGTTACAGGTTGTATCTCCTCTATCTCTCTCTTTACATTACTGTTCTTGTTTATGCTTTCCTGCCTAGCATACTCGGTACTTTATTCGTACTGACGTCCCTTTTGTCTGGGGACGCTGCATTTCATGCCTGCAGGTCCCGATTGATAGGTTGACAGTCCTCCTAGTAGGCTATCAGCTCAGCGAAGGTGTTGGTGCACTCCACTTGCTCCGGAGTTGCCTATTTGGTCAGTATGCTTTGGATATGTATTGATTGATATGGCGGGGCCCTGTCCTGACCTTTATGATTTTATGTACTCTTAGAGGCTTGTAGACATATGTCAGGTGTGTGGATAATTGTATGGCCTTGTCGGCCTATGTTTCGAGTTTACTAATGGTCATATCGGCCTTATAGGCCCGTATGTCACATATATTAGTTTGTATATCATGTTGGGTCTTCATATGTTGACTATTCCCTTATGTTTTATTCTTGTTATCTCAGGACGAGTTTTCTAGCTCATTTACTCATGATAACATGATAAGAAAGATATGTTACGTTGGTACTCGGTTGAGTAAGGCACCGGGTGCCTGTTGCGGCCCTTCGGTTTGGGTCGTGAAAGCGTTGATTTACGTACTCATGCTACACCTTTGCACTAAATGTGAAGGATTTTATAGGTTCATTTGGTGCTAATCTTTGCGCGTAGGATTAACTACCGATGAGACATTATGGTGAGCTGTATTTCAGGCTACGTAACACAGCCCACGGAGTCATCATCTTATTATTTACTTTATCCTGTCTAATTTACATTTCATACATATGTTATATTATTCTTGTACTCCTTAGTGAATGCTCATGCACTTGTGACATCGGATTTTGGGATATTTTAGTTGATGTATACGGATTTGCACATTATCATCACCTTTTATTTTTATGCCTTACTAATTATGTATGTACCCATGATTTTAAATGCGTAAATTTCCTTATTTAATAAAAAATTTATGATTTCAAAAGTAATAAAATAAACAATTAACGTGATAGTTCACCATTGTCTTGCCTGACGGCAACGTTGAGCGCCATCATGGCCTGTAGTGGGTTTAGGGTCATGACAGCTTGGTATCAGAGCCCTAGGTTCAGTTAAGTCTCACGAGTCATGAGAAAATCTAGTAGAGTCTTGCGGATCTGTATGAAGACATTTGTACTTATCTTCGAGAGGCTACATGGCTGTTAGAAGAACTTCCCTTCCTTGATTCCTCATCGTGCGATATGATTTCGTTGAAGCTTATGCCTTCTGTTCCCTCCTACTCATTCACATGTGACATCATGCACTTTTTATTAGTTGGGCACCTACAAGTAACGAGAATGCTACAAATGAGGTGCATGATATTTTTCTCTAGGTATGCAGGCGGACTAATATCGTCGCCTTGTGGAGGAGTGTCATGTCATTTCATCCTAGTATTGATGTTGCCTACGGTTTTGAGGTATGCACAATGTATTGTGATGCTCATGCATTGTTATCGCGTAGTTCCGGTGTGAGTTGTAGGGTTCTTACTTATGTGTCGCGGCAACGAATGATCCAAGAGGATGATTAATTGGTTCAAGAATAGGAGATTCGACATTTGATTCCAGCGAAGGAGAGGCAATCAGACTATAGATGTTTAGGCATTGGTTGATGGAGTCGCAAGATTAGATATTTCCTAATTTAATGGAACTCTTGTTAATATTGTGGTGTTATCGTCCTTGCTTGAATGTATTGAGGCTCGTCAGTGTGATGTCCTTCTTTTGTTTATTTTTGGGGTAGGGTGTTGTGGAATGGTGCCTAAGCAGCGGTTATCATAGATGGCGATGTATGGCGGCTTTAGAGTCAAAACAGTCTTTCTTTTGTGATGGCTCGAGAGAGATGATCTTCGAGGAGGCTTAGAATTGGTAGCAATGTATTAGTTTGGGTGCTACAGAGATGGATTATGATTTAAGTTAGTATCTTGGCAGCTAATGGGGAAGAAGGACATGGTGGTAGTGTCTCGCAGTGGTTGAATTGCTAGCAGGTCAAGTATGAACATTAGAGGTCGAGACGTTTCTTAAAGAGATGGTTTAACCGAAGTAGGAGTGGCAGAGTAGCGTATGGAATATGTGGTAGGATAGCCACATGCCATGAAAAATTTTAGAGCGACTTGGGGATCATGGTAGGCAGTGACTAGGTCTACAGATTTCATTTGGGATTGTGGCTACTGTGCCGAGGAAGGTTGAATATGAAAGAAAGAAGTTTGCCTGGAATGCAGAGGGGTGTAGAAGTTTGATTATCGTTATGGGATGCGACATGACTTCTAGTTTGGAGCGTATTGTCGGGCTTTCAGTTGATGTCAATGGGGAATGAACAAACTCTTCCGGCTGGCGAGCGAGCATGGGCTCAAGAGAGTTTACTGATTTCGTGGTAGTTATACCTAGTGTAGTGTCGTTGGAAGATGTCAGTATGGAATTCCACATGTGGGCTATCTCCTTTGAACAGGTTATCAGTTGTGTGATTTTGATGAAGTTTCTATGAAGAGTTCTACTTACTACCCAGTAGGAGGTCGAATATACGAATGTGGCTGATAATTCGAAATGTTCATGAAAAGTTTAACAAGAGGTTACAAGAAATTTGGCGGGTTAACGGTGAGAGATCAATGTAATTGAGAAGGCAAAATCATTATGGGTTCTAGATTTATGTGATTGTATCTTAAAACTAAGTGGAGGAGCCCATCATCTAGGATTGGGTAACGTAGTTGTGTGCCTATGTGGTTTCTAGTTATCAGGGCATTGATGGATTAATTAAGACTAAGAAAGGGAAACGTCAGGGGGTAATTCGGGCAAAGGACTTGAGGAATGTGTGTTGCATTTTGCCTTATTTATTCATGTGTAGGCTTTGGGATGACTCATAGTTTATGCTTCTTGTGGCTGTGATGTGCAAGGAAAAGAATTCATCCAGTTTCTTCTTCGGGAATGTTCATATGCTGGTAAAGCACTAGAGTTTGGTTATATTCGGGACCAGGTCAGAATGGGTGACTCTCAACAATAGTTCTAGTGGGTTCAAGAATTAAAGTGTAGCATCTAAGGATTTTGGGTTCAATAGGTAGCTGAGGACTGTGTTTTACGGCAGAGTGAAGAATAGTTGGGGAATTTCTATGTTATCATTGTGTCTACAGTGCAGTGTTAGAGAAATAACTTCGGATTCGTAGAAGATCTTTCAGAACGGTTGTATCAATTGGAGAAACTATTGAGTGCACGAGAAGGCTGAGATGGCTTATAGGTATTGAGACAATGTGGTCACATGATTTGGGTCACTCGAGATGAGTATTGATTGAGGTTTGTTATGTGTTTGAATAGAACTATTATTCCAAAGGCAAGTCAAGAGTAAACTGGAAGGAGTTGAGCTAGATAGTAATGGCTCGCATCAGCATGGTTGTGGAAATTATCAGTTCCTTCAGTGTGTTGAGCTATACATGTAATTTGTAGGTGTACGTGCAGGCTTGGCATCCACCATAATTTGGTTGATTTAGAGGTATTTAATTCTGATGGCCTTGATATGTGTAAATGGATCACGAAAGAGTGTGGCGATTTAGACCACGACTTGAGGTTTGCATTTTCTGCGATTATGGAAATATAGTTGCGTGATAAAATGTTTATTCTACCGGTGGTTAAAGGGTTATGATAAAATTCTTGTACTCCCACGTAGCGACATGTAGGTGCGGCGAGCGGTATAGAGATTGGTAGTTGAGGATCAAGGTTACAATTTGGTTTTGTTAGGGATGTCATGAGCTCGGAGGAGCAGGGGAGGATTCCCAGATGTTCAAAGTATGCTGGCGCTATTTCGGTGTCGCCTGAGAATAGTGTTCCGCGGAAAAGGCATTGTGTATTAAATTGCGGGTTCATGATAGGCATTACAAAAATAGTATGGTTCACAGCCATAGATGTGCTGATTTTGCTACCTGGTGCGGAGGTTGTGGGAGTATATCCCACGTGAAGATCGTATAAGTGAGATGTGTTAGTTATTTGATTATTAGAAATTGACATCAGGTATGGAGATTTTGATACTGTCGCCAATGGGAGAGGTTATGACTAAGAGGTGCTCTATTCCTTGGGTTGTGGACTGTGGAAATTTGTTCTGGATTTGACGACAGCTCGGCTTGCATGTGAATGTATGTTCTACATCAGGTTAGATGGGTTCATTCAGCATCGCACTGCTTATGGAGGAGTCTTCGGGTGTTCAATGTTATTCCGGTCGTCAGCTATTTTATTTAATACTCTATTATGCCATATGGGTTATGATATGACTTGATTATTCGCACATGTGTTATGATCCCGTATAGCTTGTGGTGTTATATGAGCAAGATGGCTTTCTAAATGCACGTCATTTATTCCACCTTAGTCGTGATTGAATTTTGTAGCGCATGGTGCTATCCGTCTCCCCAAGGTTGTATTTATGAACTTGGCGTGCTTGTGGTCGATATTTGGGTATTCTATATATATGAGCATTGTGGCTTGATGGGTATTTCCTTATTTACTATTATGTGTGGATCGGGTGGCACGCCGCCACGGGTATATTGTTTGGATCAAGTTGCACACCGTAATAGTGTCATATTTGGATCGGGTTACACGCTACAACATTATCATGTTTGGATTGTGTTGCACGCCGTAACGGTATCATGTATGGATTGGGTTGCACGCCGCAACAGTGAGATGTTGAGTATAGTTCCTTATTCTTATTTGGTGTGCCTTGTTTCGCATCTCTGAGATAGGTTTATAGTATCTGTTTTGTCGTTTTATACGTTAGGTAGGCTAAATGGTTCTTTGCCAGAGTTCGTTCTTCCTTATGGGTCACATTTGAGTTTATAGTTTGTTGGCGTATTTATGGTGTCATATGAGATTTTTTGGCGGTGTTTAAGGTGGATTATTGCTTGAGCTACTTGTACTGGGTGAGACGAGGTTGTTGGACCTGAAATCAGTGCAATCGGATTTATATAAGGCATATTAGAGGGAAAATGTCACTATTTAGTTCAGAATGAGGCAAGAGTTCTTGTTGAGTGAAGGACTCCATGATTTATTAATTTGGTAAGTGGTTATGAGCTTCTATGCATTGTTTTCATCATTGTAGTGTTGCGACGGTCAGATCAGGGCTTATGCGCATATGAGGTATACTACGGGCATCAGGTTAGTGAATTTTCAACTTCTACGGTTGAAGGATGTTATTATGGGCATACAAATTATGCGGTGCATTGTGTTGTTTCAGCATGGGTGCATGATCATATTTAGTACAGCGGGTTCAGATTGAAATGGTGTTCATATGTTAGAATCAGGTCTCGTAGAGAATTTCGGATGTTGGAATTTAGTTCTAAGGTAGCAGGAAGGATATTCAGTCTGGCTTGACTTTGTCCGTGTCAACAAACAATTAGAAATACCTCGACTTTTTTAGAACAGGTCCGAGTCAAATAGCAATGATTCGAAGCACTTCTTTTTACACTATTTCGGAAACCCAAGGACTCAATCGTATGGATATGTAAAATATAGGATTGGAACTTGAGCTAATGTATTCACATTGGTTGTAGTGGCACCAGTAGGTGCATGAGGTGTTAAACAGTGGTTTGGGGCAATTCCGAAATAGTTCTTGGCACGTCTGAGGACGAACACATATTTAAGTAGGGGATAATGTAACGGCCCGACCGGTCATTTTGAGCTGTAGCACATCATATGGCGGTTTGAGGCCTTGAGTATTTTCACTTCATGTATAATGACCTGTACGTGTGGTCGGAATCGAATTTTGGGAAGTTCGGAGTTGAGTTAGATGAAAAATTCTCAATTCGGAAGCCTTAAGTTGGAGTAGTTGACTAAGGTTTGACTTTTGAGTAAATGATCTCGGAATTGGGATTTGAAGGTTCCAATAGGTTTGTATGATGATTTCAGACTTGGGCGTATGTTCGGGTTGAGTATTTGGTCACCCGGGAGCATTTGGGCGCTTATAGTGGAAAGTTGGCATTTTAAAAATTTTGGAAATTCTTAAGTTTGACTTGAAGTGGACTTTGGTGTTATCGATATCCGTTTGGGATTCCAAGCCTTGGAATAGGTTTGTATTGTGATTTTTGACTTGCTCGTAAAGTTTGGCATCATTCCGGGATGTTTTGGTACAATTCGAATGCGTTCGGTGATGTTTAAAAGTTTGAAAATTTAAATAAAGGTTTCGATCGTCGATTCGTAGTTTTGACGTTGTTATGCATGATTTGGGGCTTCGAGTAGGCACGTATTATGTTATGGAACTTGTGGATATTAGGACGGGGTCCCGAGTGGCTCAAGTGAGTTAAGGACGTGGTTCAAATCGTGTTGTCTCATGATTTCTCCACTGAAGAGGTTCTGGTGCAGTCGCTTCTGCAGATTTTTTGGTTGCAGAAGCGGGTTGCTCATCACAGAAACGGGGAAAGACTATATGAGGAAGGATCGCAGAAGCGACATTTTGAATCCATCTACGATGGCGCAGATGCGGCTTCTTAGAGCGCAGAAGCGAAGGGAGTGCAGAAGTGGGGGTCAATTATCACACTTCCGATGTCGCAAGAGCATGACCATGATCGCAGGTGAGATGGGGTGTCCTCTAGTTCTTTCCGCAGAAGCGGACGTGTTTCCGTAGAAGCGATGCTACAGAAGCGGCCATTAGCTTGGTTGATGCGAAGATCCCTGGGCAGATTTGATTTAATACGAGACTTACCCCATTTCTCTCACATGTTTCATTTGGTTGGGCGATTTTTGGAGCTCTTAGAGGGAAGATTTTCATCATCTATGTCAAGGTAAGTAATTCCCGCATATTGTTAGTTAACTACATAAATTCTACAAGGATTTAAACATGGAAATTAGTAGAAATTGTGAGATTTTGATAAAAACCTAGAATTTGGTATTTTTGGATTTTACCACGAAATTGGACATGGAATTTGGAATAAATCATATATTTGAGTTCGTAGCATTATGGGTAAAGTTTATCTACGAAAATATTCAAAATTCGGGCACTTGGGCCCAAGGGTTGACTTTTTGAGCGGAGTTGAGAATTTTTACAAATTGATTAATTATGGGTATAGGAGTATATTTTTATTGGTTTGCACGTTGTTTAATTAGTTTCGGATCGATGGGCATTGGTTTGAGGGGTTAGAGTGGCGTTGGAGCCGGTTATGGAACTTCGTTGCGAGGTAAGTCTCCTATCTAATTTTGTGAGGAGGAAACTACCCCGTATGTATTAAAATTGTTATTTTCTACTAGATATGGGTGCTACGTACGCATGAGATGACGAGAGCTCGTACATATCTAAAAACATGTTTATGTCCGGGTAGACTTAGGACCTTATCATGTAATAATTGAATCATTTTGAACTCATGTTTTTGCTTGCTTAATTAAGTGAAATTATAATTGAAATTGATTTGGGAATATATTTGGCTGAGTTTTATCACCTTGAGTTGTTTGGCGAGATATTTGATAAACGGTAAAAGTCATGTTTACTTTATGCTCTTGCACCTATGTTGTAATTACGTAACTCGTAATTTGATAAGTTCCTTCCTCTCCTATGGATCGGTCCGAACGCCTCGGCAGTATATTGAGATGCAACTCTGGTTCGCGTCGGCCGACCCTTAGCAATGTACACACCACTCTGGATCAGGAAGTATGACCTCGGTATAATCGTGCGTGATACCGCTAGCAGTCTGATTATTTATGAGATTCCTCTTTATTTGAGCCTATCATTTATATGGTATTTCTTATTCAGTTGAGATTCTATTTGATATTTTTGATATGTTGAGACATCATAGGAGATTTGAGATATTTATATAGTCAAAAGAAATGTTGGAGGATTATGTTAGCACTGTTCTACCTCATTATTATTGTTGTACTTCATACTTGTTTATGACTTATCATACATGATTTATTGGACCACTAGTAAGTGTCGATGTCGACCCCTCGTCACTACTTCTCCGGAGTTAGGCTAGATACTTACTGGGTACACGTTGATTTACGTACTCATGCTACCTTTCTACACTAAATGTGTAGGATCTGATAGGTTCATTTGGTGGTCATCTTGGCATGTAAGCCCAACTGCCGAGGAGGCTTTATAGTGAGCTGCATTTCAGGCTACGTATCGCAGCCCACAGAGTCCCCATCATATTATTTACTTTATCTTGTCTAACTTATATTCCACACAGATGTTGTATTATTGTTGTACTCTTTAGTAAATACACATGCACTTGTGACACCGGATTTTGGGATATTTTATTTGATGTATACAGATTTGCACATTATCATCACCTTATATTTTTATGCCTTACTAATTATGTATATACCCATGATTTTAAATGCGTAAATTTTCTTGTTTAATAAATGTTTTATGATTTCGAAAGAAATAAAATGAACAATTAATGTGATCGTTCACTGTTGGCTGGCCTGACGGTGACATTGGGCACCATCACGGCCTATAGTGGGTTTTGGGTCGTGATAGAAGTACTAAGGGTGCCTATGCTGTTATTATATTGTTTGTTCATGGGTCTCCAAAAATACGTAAGTTGATAAAGTTTATCCGAAGGCATATTAATCTTATGACATTCTGAGAGAACTTATTGACTTCATTATGAATTGCATTCATTAATACATGTACATTGATCCATGACCAGATGGTGTTATATATGCGGATATTATATGTATATGGGCTATGGGGAAAGGTTACTGCATTGTATACATAGCACCACCTGATCAGTTGGTATACGTTAATAATTTCGCATATTGAGGCCAAGATGATATGATGGGATGTCCTCTGAGGCTTGACGATGTTATGTATGCATATACCTATGCATGATATGATATTTATACGCATATGCATGACATTATAAATTATTCATGATTCACAAGTCTAGTTAGACTTACAGGCGGAGTCCTTTACTCCATGTTTCTTTTATGTCTTTTATATACTAATTTTTATGCCTTACATACTCGGTACATTATTCGTACTGATGCCCCTATTGTCTGGAGCCTGCGTTTCATGCCCGCAGGTGCAGGTAGCCAGGCTGACGGTCCCCCTTCTTATGATCCTTTCTCAATGAGAGTTAGTGTGTTCCATTTGATTCAAAGCTGTTATTGGGTTTTGGTATGATATTTTGTATACATATATTGGTATGATGGGGCCCGATCTAATCCTTTTTACACTCTATTAGAGGTCTGTAGACAGTCATGTATTGTTGGATAGTATGTGGCCTTGTCGGCTCGTCCTACTGTATTCTGCATGTATATGTATATATGTCTTTTGAGTATGTCTCCTCACTTATGTTATTCACATGATTCAACAGTTTAGGGGCAGATGTCATGTACAGTTTGGATAGTATGTGGCCTTGTCGTCTCGCCCTACCGTATTCTATATATATATATATATATATATATATATATATATATATCTTTTGGGCATGTTTTCTCGCTATGTTATTCACATGATTCAATCGTTTATTAAAAGATGTTATGCATGACCTGCCCTTAATTCATGTTTATATCTTAGATGTATGCTTAGGGGTGTTCGACAGATAGGACTCGGGCACTCGTCATGGCCCATTGGTTTGGGTCGTGACATGCATCTTCCAGCCAGGCTATTCCTTCCCTACTTAGTCGGGCTAGTTCATCCTCTTCATTGATCCAAACATAATATTCTGGAGTGCACCATGAATTTTGACCCATTGCATTGTGACTAGATCACTCCACTCCTCATGAACCCTCCTTATTGTTGGTATCGGGATCTTCCCATTGTACTCGTCCTCATATAGTGTTGTTCTCATCCATAGTGGTGCATCCTAAATCAGCCCAAACTACCTGAGAACTCGTAGTGGAAAATATGGTTGGATGCTCTTGAGTCCTATCAGCTCGATGAAATATATCTAGGGAGTCCTTAGAATTTCCCTTCCACTCAACCATGAGAGTTTCCAATTGATCCACTCTTCGCTTAAGTTAGTCAGCATTCTTCTTTTCCGTGCGGGGAGACCTAATGTCTCATTTTTTCTTCACTATGACTTTGAATCATGTTACTAACGCCCATAAAGTAGTCAATTGTGGCCTCTCGCTGAAAGAAGTGCTCCGTGGCGCAGATTTAAAGTAATAGGTTGTGACCCTTGAAGAAATACCCCGGGGAAAATACAGACAATCCTCTGAGAATTTCTGCTAATACCGTAGGTACCAAGGTATCTTGGAGGTTGGCCCGGAATGTTACCAAAACCACAGGCAACAAGTTTATATTGATCTATCCTCTTCTTTGTGGAAAAACAAACAGTCCTAGAAGCGCCAAAGAGAAGGTTATGGGTTAGAGACATTTCCACATTACCTGATCACATTGAAATTATCCCAAGTACCACTCATAGCTTTCACGATTTCCGAACCTGTCGAGCAATTGGTCCAGGCTTACCCATCCATCTTAATGGTTCTCAAACCCCAACTTTTTTCCAAACCCAAAGCACCAAGAAACCTGTAGCCGAGCATGGTGAGCGGCAATATTGGCCTCCTCCAACATTGGCACCAACTCACAATCAGCAAACTTGAAAACTACTTTGGTCGGGTCCCAAAACTCTATCAGCAGGCTAGTAAGCACCTTGTCAGCTCGGATGTTTAGCAAGGCAGTCAATGCTTATAGGTGTACTCTGACATGCTCTCGGCAGATGTTCTTCCACCATTGCTTTAGCTTGTGCGTTGCTCCCATCACCATGTTGATCTCGAGGATGTTTTAATTGATTTCCATTTCTGAAGATGGTAGAGAAAAGGGTCTGATAAATATTTTCTTTGGATCTTAAGTGTCTAGTCATTATTAGTTCAACTTTTCACAAAAGTCATGTCATTGTGTTCATGACCCGTTGACATTAGGGTGGCTTTTCTAATTTTGTGTCGACGCCAAGGACCGACCCACCTAAGGTTTATGAAATATGACCTATATTGGTTAGAGTAGAGTGTTTCCTAATTTTGATTTGGACTAAATACTACGACAAGTTATGTCAGTTGACCTGACAAAGCCATTCTCTGAAACTAAAGAATTTTGAAAGAATGTTCGAAGGGGTATATAAGACAACTCTCGCATGCTATTGTGTGTGATAGTGTATGGCTAAGATTCTATAGGAAAGGGTGTGATGACAATATATATAAAGTGGTAACAGATAGTGAGATGTCAGCAATAACATTTAAAATAAGCAGTACATAATGAGCAAGTAAGGCAGGTAAGTACACAATTGTAAATTAAGCACAGTTAAAGCAGTGTACAAACAATCCTAAATTCCAAGTCTAGTCTAAATCTGCTAAGTTCAGAACCTAAGTGTGAAATCTCCAACAGAGTCGCCATGTTGTTGCACCCTATTTTGCACGAGCCAAAACAAGATTCAATTAGTGGTTTCCCTATTGATGATAAAAGAGAGTCGTTACCTAATATTTAAAGGTATACTAGGATACCTATTTAATTACTAATATCAATTATCTATTAGCCTGCTAACCGGTCAGATTCTAGGTATGGGTTCTAGTTCTTCTAAGGGGAAGGTGTTAGGCACCCCTCAAAATCCACCGGAGCTAGCTTCATAGGAGTTAGATTAGGTTTAAGGAATTAGTTGTCTACATTCTGCCTGATTAATGCTAAAAGTATGGCTTATTGTATATCTAGTTTAAAGACTATTATTAGAAGAAGAAAAAAAAAAGTAAATCTAATTTTGAAAAGAGGATATAGGTTTATAAAAGCCTTTAAGAAAACATTTGCATCTATATGATTGAAAGACCTTTAGAAGTATGTATATAATATTTGTATTTGCAAAACCTTGTAAGATGTGGCTAAGTTTTAAAACACTTTATCTTAAAAATGATATAACTATTTTATATAACTCTGTAAACTAAAGGTGTCAAAAGAAATGGGCCTTAGGTATACCTTAATTCTCAAATCGCGCGTTTTAATTTGAAGAAAAATACTGCCTGGAAACTTTGGCTTTACAACAATACTTGTTCAATTTTTCTTTGTAGAAAACCTCAATTTTAGAAGACCAATTTCAGATTTCGTTTTGAAAAGAGAAGATTGTCGTCTTTCACAAAGGTTATTTTGGTTTCAAAAGACTTAATGAAAATCATTAGTAAAGGGTAAGAGATGAGTAATAGAAGCGATTATCGAACTTGAATAATCTACCACTAAGTCGTATTGCTTTTTTTATCCTACATTGTTAGCGCTTGCCTAGATTGTTAACATAATTCAAGGATATAAAGCAAAGCATCCAATCAAATATTGTAAGTGTTATGTACATGTGAAAAACAACAGTAAACTTAATAAAGAAATAGAGAAAAGGAATAGACTCTGGTTTGGTCTTGAAATAAAGTAGGCCCAAGGGGTAGCGAGGATGGACAACAGCAACTTCAGACTCGGCAGGCTCAATTTAATACATGTTCAAGAAAACAAGAAGGTCATTAGATATGCTACCTTATACATATAATTGTATATGAGTAATATTGATATGGACCCAAGATAAATTACAACAATCAACAGTAATTAAAAGTGCATGATTGATATAAGATCACATATAGTAATTCAATTTACAATGAAGACCTTTAGTTCCATTGAACACTAAACCTAAAGAGATTAATAAATATCAATAGTCTAGAGGCTAGGGGTGGAATTTCATTCATGGCCAAAATACTCGTTGAATCCCTGGCCCTTCAAAGATCACAAGGGTCTCAATGACCCCGAGCAGTGCATGTGTTAGGGAGAGTAACTCAACCAAGAACTAAATTTAACTCCCAAAAACCTCTAACTACTAACATTTACTATTCCCTATAGGTTTAAGTGCTAATGAGGTGTTCACTGTAAACTCCACTACCACAGTGGTGATTATACACAATGAGAGATATATTTCATCCAAATCATCAAAGAACCATCATATGGTTTGCACACAAGCATGTACCATTATCATGTACTCTTACCAAGCTTAAGAGCACTCAAACATGATTACTTATATTTGTCAATAAACAATGAGAGAATAACATCACATGAATATAAGTACTCAGAATTGGTGAGTCAAGTAGTTCTAAGGAGGGTAGGAGATGACAGGTGTATTGCTCTTGATGATACAATTAGAAGGTTCATGCTTATGAAAGATCATTATCTATAATCATGTGCTTAGCATGTATGCTTAGTAGAAGTCTACATATAGATTGATTCTCTAATTCATTCTTAGTACGTGAGTTAATAAATCATTTCAAAGTTTTTAAGAAAACAGAGAGAGGGAAGATATATGGGCTAGTGATCTCTAAAGTGATCTTCATCCTATCTTGGCTGGTTAAGATATACCAATCAATAGTTCCCTTAAGGCAGGGATGAATACATAACTCATAATATATGACATTCAGATGTATACATGTTATATTTTAACTAATACTACCACATTACAACAAGACTTATGTACTAAGCATGAAATTAGACTAACAGGGCCATCATAATTGATTCTGGATAGTGAAAGTTTATGCTAGACTTATTGCAAACTAAGATACTTACAAAGACACAATGTAGTATTCAAACAAGGCATATAAACATCAAAAGTTTTCCTTAAACTTTTCAGTGATCATAGTTGACTTATATCCCTATTTCTCTGTAGTTAATCCTTTTTGAATAACAAGATTTATCTTTCTTCTTTATGAAGTGACACAGTTCTAATAGATGTGAGAGCACAAGCAAGCAGGGGATCTGTTTGAGCAAGAATGAGTGTAGAATCTCCAAGAAAGGGCATCCAAACACATTAAATGAGGTGTTCTTACAAAATTGCAAGACTACAAGACATGGCAGAGTTTCAAGTAACATAGGATTGGATCAATAGGTTAATTGCAGGAATATTTATGTTAAGTAGGCATGGTTCTAATAACAAGACAACTAATCCAGTTAAATAGGTTAAGTAGATTAGTCCAAACATAGTAAAGTTCTAGTTTTAACAGCATGGCATAACAAAAGATAATGTATAAATCAGTATATACTAAGCTTTTAAGAACAATTAAGCGCATGGCTTAAGCTGGGCTGAAAGAAAACACATAAGGCAAATTATAGAAAATCATAAGTACTTAGTTCAATCATTTCTAAAAACACTTTCATATATTGAAATTTACAAATGATCACACAATCATGGAGGTCAACATGACACCTTCACAATGGTATTTCAAGAAGTCTCAGGATTATAAAAAACATTTGAAGAAACAAGACAATTGAACTGATACACTCTAATCACAATAACAACCTTGTAATCGTCCTTAAGTGTCTATAATTACTATAGTCTTAGTTTTATCAAAATAAGTGATTCAACTGGATGATATAGATCAATAGGGAGTATCAAGGCAAGATTAGTAGAGCAGACAAGAAAGCTTTAGCAAAAGAATCTTGAAATATAAAGTCCAGACAGGTGTAGAAGATTATGTGAAGTTCTTAGTCAACTACAAAATTCAAACGGCACATAGATTTTCTTAACTTAGAAGAGTATTCATTAAGTTTACAAAGATGATTGGTTGAATTAATTTCTGATTCTTTAGAGGTCAGTGAATTCACATACATAATGTCAAAGCATAATGATCAAACTTAATACATTATAAAAAAAATAATTAACAAGAAGAACAAGACTTTAATCTTGAAACGCTTAAAGAGAGGAAAGGTCGATGTGTACTGACCTTTTTTCGATCAGCAAACCAAACAAAGGCTTCGTTTAGTCGTTTAGGAGCCAAAGACTCAGACTTCAATCATGTTACACCCCGCAATATTACGTCAATATTACGTCCCGCAGTATTATATTATGACTTTGTTATGCTCTGCAGTAATATGTTACAATGGTGTCACCCTCTGTAGTAAATTACGGTGATGTTGCGCTTTGCAGTAATAAGTTACGACAGTGTTGCACCCTGCAGTATTGTACGTTGAATTTGTCGTAAGGTAATTGACATCAGTCCAAGGAAAAGATTATTTGGGGATTATAAGGATCATAAGTGATGAGTAAATTCATGAAGGTAAGAGGTAAGTAAAATCGAAGAAAACAAATATCGTCAATGTTTGGCATTTTGGGATAAAATATGGCCCGAGCTAAAATACCCGGTATTTATGAACTAGTGCCATACAAGGTAATACATGGCCATGATAGTAAGGTGTATAAGGTATGTGGAAAGTGAGTAATATTTTAAGTAATTTGTGGTAATATTTAAATTATGCGGGTAATTGGTTAATTACCGGGTAGCAGGACATTACCCGATTAACTAATAAGCGGATAAAAACTTAATAATTATTCCCAACCACACGTGGCAAGAAACCACCAAAATAAGAGTGACTAACTAGTCACTTATTATGCCACCTAGGAATAAGCAAGATTGAGGATTAGAATAATCTGCCAAAAATTCTTAGGAATCAAAGAAGTGACTTCAAAAAGAAAAACTAGTCTTTCCAAGACTTTTAAGAAACAGAAACGTTTCCTTGATCCAAAATGAATCCAAAGGATTCTTTCAAATCCTAAAGGGAAATCAGAAATTCGTTCCTTTTTAAAGTTTTCAACCAAAAGAAATGTGGTCTTTAATTGGAATAAGTTCTTTCCAAATTGCAAGAACAGAATCGTTCCCTCTCAAAAATTTCAAAGGAACACTGATTTCTCGTTCAAACATTTCAAGAACCAGAAACAAATTTCGTTTGTGAAAATGCATAAATTTCAAAAGTGACTCTACTCATAGGAGTAATAGAAATATCTATGTTCTTTAAGTTCCAGGTGTCATAATATTTTATCATCTGTTCATGGGTCTCAGAAAAATACGAAAGTTGAAAGGAGGTTACATTATGATATTGCTCAAGGGCCAAAATGGTCTTATGACATTCTGAATGATTTTATTGACGTACCTTTCATGCATTGCATCCACGTGCATTGACCCATGACCAGATGGCGTTATATACGCGTATATATGTAAATATATGTATACGGGATATGGGAAAAGGTTATGGAGTTATATACGCACCACCACCTGATCAGCTGGTATATGATGATGATGTTGCCCACAGTGGCTGAAATATGATTCAAATGGCGTTATATACGCATATATGGGTATGTATTCAAATGGCGTTATATACGCATATATATGTATGTATTCAAACGGCGTTATATACGCGTATATATGTATGTATATATATGTATATGGGATATGAGAAAGGTTATGGCGTTATATACACATCACCACCTGATCAGCTGGTATACGATGATGATTTTACCAACAGTGGCTGATATGATATGATGGGATGCCTTCAGAGGCTGATGATGTTATGAAACATGTACCTATGCACGACATGACATTCATACGCATATGCGTGACGCTAAAAGTAATTTATGATTTACAAAGTTATTCAGACTTACAGGATGAGTCATATACTCTATATTTCTTCCATGTCTCTTATGTACTTATTTATATGCCTTACATACTCGGTACATTATTTGTACTGATGCCCCTTTTTCCTGGGGACGCTGCGTTTCATGCCCGCAGGTCCCGATAGACAGGTCGAGAGCCCTCCAAGTAGGCTATCAGCTCAGCGGAAGATGTTGGTGCGCTCCATTTGCTTCAGAATTGCTTGTTTGGTTAGTATGATTTAGACGTGTATTGTTTGGTATGGAAGGACTCTATCCCGACCATTATGATATTTATGTATTCTTAGAGGCTTGTCGACATATGTCGTGTATGTGAAAGATTGTACGGCCTTGTTGGCCTATGTTTTGAGTTTATAAAAGATCATGTTGCCCTATTAGGCATGTATGTCACGTGTATATGATGATGTATTAAGAAGATACATTACGTTGGTACTCGGTTGAGTAAGGTACCGTGTGCCCGTCGCGGCCCATCGGTTTGGGTCGTGACAAAAGTGGTATCAGAGCAGTTCTATCCTAGGGAGTCTACAAGCCGTGTCTAGTAGAGTCTTGTTTATGGGTGTGTCGTGCACCACACTTATAAGCAGGAGGCTACATGGCATTTAGGATTGTCACTCTTTCTTCTTACTCTAGATCGTGTGATAGAGCTCACTTATAAGAATTCAAATTCCAAAATCCTTTTTTTTATTATTCGTAATAAGACAATACTACATCCGGAAAGAAGGATTGGAAAGAGAGATAGTTGTGGAAGAGTTGAGTCAGAGGAATTGGATTTTTGTATAATGCCTACGATAAATAAATGTGAGCTCTTTAGCAGATCATAGGTGTACTGAAAGGTGCAAGCTTCCTGATAAGAAGCCGTAAGGCAAAAATATCTATCCATCTTTATGGTAAAATAAAATGAGAGATTAAGAAGATAAATACAAGTTTCAACAAGTAGAAGAAGCAAGAGGAAGAAGAGTACGAGGCACCCAATTAATGAAGGCTAACGACATTTATAATTAAGGTAGAGGAACATAA
The DNA here is from genome assembly GCF_000715075.1 of Nicotiana tabacum. Lineage (NCBI taxonomy): Eukaryota > Viridiplantae > Streptophyta > Magnoliopsida > Solanales > Solanaceae > Nicotiana > Nicotiana tabacum. Next base: position 108,216,612 of record NC_134087.1, on the reverse strand, counting down.
GCTTTTTGAGTTATATTCAACAGTAACAGAGGTATATACAATTGGACGCACCCATTCCAGATATGCCCTATGGGGGTTAACAGAAGTAGTATAAGAAGATATGATGAATGAATTATTTGCGTCAGCTAACATTTCCGAAGGATATTACAAATGTGCTAATAGATCTTTTTATGAGCCACCCAGATGATGCACTCTAAAATAGTATAGCTAGATGTGAGTACTACAAAGATAGGCACTGGAAGGCTTAAATGGATAAATATTACCTTAGTATGGCTCCATCCCTAGTAGAACGAGAATGCTTGGCAACCCGAAGAGCCAACGGATGAAGCAAGGGGAGCTAAAAGCAAAAGGATGTCATGTTGAAGTCTTCAAAAGAAAGTGATAGGCAGATATATTAGCAGGGAAATAAGAAGAGAGATAAGGAAGCATTATGAATAAGGTATGATACACGGATGACAACGGTAGAGTGTTACAGAACCTATAGTCAATGAACAAAGAGGTGAAAAGTGATGGGCCCTAAGACAACAAAAGAGTATAGGCCATGAAGTCATATTCTCATTTTAAGAAGTAAGTTCGTGACCCTAACGTGATTACAAATAGGAAAATCTAGACCCTAGAATAATAGAGATCAGTATGGGCTGGTGAACAAGATAACCTAAACATGAATTAGGGACTGAGTGACTGGTGATAGTCGCCATCATAAGAACTTTATATTTTTTTCCGCTAATAATAGAATGGACTACAAAAGAAGATTCATGAGAAATTCAGAGAATGATCATTCAGGAAGACACTTTCTTACAACAAGCAATGTAAGCAAAGTTCAGCTTAAGGGACTGTATGTGCCAGTTATACTAAATTTCACCCTCGTGAGTAAGGGATTTTTCTATCCTTGGTACGAGAGGATTACCGCAAGGCGAGTAAGAGTCATCGATGATGTGAAAGGATGCCAAAGATGAAAAGGTCAAACATTTATATGCAGGTCGTCGTAGCTCCAACTCTTAATAGTCCCCTAAATGGGGAAATATGGAATGATGAAGGAAGAATGCGATAAAAATGAGAAAGGGATTAGATTGCACTTATCTGATTCCTACAGTTATGCTATGATTCCATAACGTTACGTAAGCACGATGTCAGAAAAAGGAAGTATGGTTTCTTGCCCGGAAGGTTATTGATAAATAAGGAGCTAGTGCAAGAGGTAAGTAGGCAAAGGAAATAACCTAAGAGAGATTACGCCGAATATGGATATGAGAATGGGTCGATGAGTAGTTAGTAGTTTATTTAGGAAGAGCCTAGTCATGGCTAGACAAGAAGTTACAGACAAATCAGCAAATCATGCAAGGTAAATGTAGTAAACCCCAACATGGAGATTTCATCCTCGCAATAATGTTGTTTTAATACTTGAGATATATTCAAATAGAAATCAGGGTAGTTAAAGATACCGTGCGAGTATTATGAAAATAAAAGAGAAACCCTATGGTCAAAATATCAATTTAGAAGAAACCCTACAAGCACAAGAGCATGGAGGTAAGTAACAACAGATAATTATAGATGAGGAAGGACATCAAAAATTTTGTTGAGTATACGATGTAATAAGCTCGCTATTTTACAAGAGTCAGAAGGTTCTCCCTAAGTACTATAACGAAAGACTAGCTGAGGAAATAAGGAAGAAGGCTTCAACTTAAGCACAACGACCTAAAGAAGAAATGGTCATCACAACATTATAATTACAACAACATTATAAGCACTCCAAAGGAAAGTGGCACCTACCATGACTAATGAATGAGAAGTAAAATTAAAAGTAATATTCAAGATCATATGAGTTGCACGAAAACTCTAGCATGTATAGGCACTAAGATGAGCTAAGTATAGACGGAACAAGGGGGCTGAAAGATCAGGAAAAGTAATAGCTTACATTGAAATAAAGCTAAAATGGAATGAAAGAAATTATTTGATCAATGATCCAGAGTTGGTTACGTTACGAACTCACTTAAGGCTTCGGAGTTTTATACATGTATCATATACAGCCGTATAAGATTCTAGTATACGTTAAAAGAAAGAATTGAGCCCAGGTCATAGATGAAGGATTGAATTGTTAAAGGATTTTATCATGAATATCCCTCAGCGCCTATGAAAGGCTAAAGTAATAACTGATACCAAGAGCCGCATGTCGGAAGATATCTTAGGCCTACATAGAGGCTGATTAAAAAGAAGATGAGACTAAAGAGTTACATCGACTAAGCAAAACATGAGGGACCAAGAGAATTATAGACCTTAACAACGATAAATTAAAGTAAGAGTTATGGCAGTAAATTCATATGGATGGTTAAACGTACCTATGCGATGAGATATAGCAATATTCGTAAATCCAACAAAGTGTCGAGCAAAGGACTTCAATATACCTATAGAGGCCCAGAGAGGCATCCTATTAAGCCTTGTATATACAAAGTAAGACCTACAGATTGACTAAAAGGTAAAGGGAAAAAGGAAAGATGAATCGCATAAGTGCATCTACAAAGCCAGGGTCATACAGGCCGCATGACAAGAGGTAACAGAAGTTGCAAGATTAGGAAGATTTCAACCAACATGTCATGATATGAGCAAAAAATCTAAATCGGGGGAGGGGGAATACCCTAAACATTAGATTTATTCACAGAGCAACTGCTTGAATGACAAGAAGAGTATTAATGTATTCACAAGAGCTATAAGTTACAAAAATGATAAGAGCATCAGTCAACATTCGAGGACGAATGTTCCAAAGGGGGGAATGATGTTACACCCCGCAATATTACATCAATATTACGTCCCGCAGTATTATATTATGACTATGTTATGCTCTGCAGTAATATATTACAATGGTGTCACCCTCTGTAGTAAATTATGGTGATGTTGCGCTTTGCAGTAATAAGTTACGGCAGTGTTGCACCCTGCAGTATTGTACGTTGAATTTGTCGTAAGGTAATTGACATCAGTCCAAGGAAAAGATTATTTGGGGATTATAAGGATCATAAGTGATGAGTAAATTCATGAAGGTAAGAGGGTAAGTAAAATAAAAAAAAACGAATTTCGTCAATGTTTAGCATTTTGGGATAAAATATGGCCCGAGCTAAAATACCCGGTATTTATGAACTAGTGCCATACAAGGTACTACATGGCCATGATAGTAAGGTGTATAAGATATGTGGAAAGTGAGTAATATTTTAAGTAATTGTGGTAATTTTTAAATTATGCGGGTAATTGGTTAATTACCAGGTAGCAGGACATTACCCGATTAACTAATAAGCGGATAAAAACTTAATAATTATCCCCAACCACACGTGGCAAGAAACCACCAAAATAAGAGTGACTAACTAGTCACTTATTATGCCACCTAGGCATAAGCAATATTGAGGATTAGAATAATCTGCCAAAAATTCTTAGGAATCAAAGAAGTGACTCCAAAAAGAAAAACTAGTCTTTCCAAACTTTTAAGAAACAGAAACGTTTCCTTGATCCAAAATGAATCCAAAGGATTCTTTCAAATCCTAAAGGGAAATCAGAAATTCGTTCCTTTTTAAAGTTTTCAACCAAAAGAAATGTGGTCTTTAATTGGAACAAGTTCTTTCCAAATTGCAAGAACGGAATCGTTCCCTCTCAAAAATTTCAAAGGAACACTGATTTCGTTCAAACATTTCAAGAACCAGAAACAAATTTCGTTCGTGAATCTTTAAGGAGAAGAGGTAGATTTCGTTCAATCAATGAAGGTTTTCTAACAAAATATTACACGGAGTTTTCCCTACTCCAGGTATGTTAAGGCTATCCCTTCTTGCTTTTGGCATGATCCATACGATATGAACGAAACGTACAAATGCACAAATTCCAAAAGTGACTCTACTCATAGGAGTAATAAAAATATCTATGTTCTTTAATTTCCAGGTGTCATAATTTTTTATCATCTGTTCATGGGTCTCAGAAAAATTCGAAAGTTGAAAAGTTGTTACATTATGATATTGCTCAAGGGGCAAAATGGTCTTATGACATTCTGAATGATTTTATTGACGTACATTTCATGCATTGCATCCACGTGAATTGACCCATGACCAGATGGCGTTATATACGCGTATATATGTAAATATATGTATATGGGATATGGTAAAAGGTTATGGCGTTATATACGCACCACCACCTGATCAGCTGGTATATGATGATGATGTTGCCCACAGTGGCTGAAATATGATTCAAACGGCGTTATATACGCATATATGGGTATGTATTCAAATGGCGTTATATACGCATATATATATATATATATATATATATATATATATATATATATATATATATATGTAAATATGATTCAAATGGTGTTATATATGCGTATATATGTATGTATATATATGTATATGGGATATGAGAAAGGTTATGGCGTTATATACGCACCACCACCTGATCAGCTGGTATACGATGATGATTTTACCCACAGTGGCTGATATGATATAATGGGATGCCCTCAGAGGCTGATGATGTTATGAAACATGTACCTATGCACGACATAACATTCATACGCATATGCGTGACGCTAAAAGTAATTTATGATTTACAAAGTTATTCAGACTTACAGGATGAGTCATGTACTCTATATTTCTTCCATGTCTCTTATGTACTTATTTATATGCCTTACATGCTCGGTACATTATTTGTACTGACGCCCCTTTTTCCTGGGGACGCTGCGTTTCATGCCCGCAGGTCCCGATAGACAGGTCGAGAGCCCTCCAAGTAGGCTATCAGCTCAGCGGAAGATGTTGGTGCGCTCCATTTGCTTCGGAATTGCTTGTTTGGTTAGTATGATTTAGACGTGTATTGTTTGGTATGGCGAGACTCTATCCCGACCATTATGATATTTATGTATTCTTAGAGGCTTGTCGACATATGTCATGTATGTGAAAGATTGTACGGCCTTGTCGGCCTATGTTTTGAGTTTATAAAAGATCATGTTGCCCTATTAGGCATGTATGTCACGTGTATATGATGATGTATTAAGAAGATACGTTACGTTGGTACTCGGTTGAGTAAGGTACCATGTGCCCGTCGCGGCCCATCAGTTTGGGTCGTGACAAATCAGTGAGTAACTCAGAACCAGAAAAGAGAGAGAAATCAAAAATTGAGTAAGAGATTAGCCTTAATTGAAAAAATTCTAAATGCTACTGTATTGTGTATTGATTTTTTCGGATGATTAGGTGTTGTTAGGTGAGAGACGTTAAGGCTCATATTTATAATGCCTCAAGGTCTAGGGTTTCGCGAATTAAAAATAGGATAGTGAAAGATGACGATAGGTTGATGATGTGAGCAAATCAAGAGAAAATAAAAAAAAGTAGAGGTGAAAAATAGTGATAGATGTTACCTAAGTGGAGAGAGGTCAGTTGTTGAAGATGAAGAGTCATCGTACAAACTATATAACCCAGAGGTCACTACATTTGACCTCTGGGTAATGAATTCTAATGATGAAACTTCTGCAAAGCTCCATGCATGATCTGATTTGAAAGGTCATAAGAGAAAATCATACGAGTTCAAGTTTCACATTATGGTCTGTGACTTCATATTTGGGGCTTTTGAAATTCATCGGCGAAATAGAAAGAAAATAGTTGGCTTGACAACCCAAGAACAAGATGAGTGGCGATGCATATTTGATTGTAAAGAACGAGGAAGAATCGGATCAATAGCATTTTGAGCTTAGGGTTCCGGAACTGGGGATTTCAAATCCAGTGATGAAAGAGGAAAATAGCAGCGGGATTCGCGTGTATAGGGACAGATTGAGTATTTGAGGCTTTGATTTTGTGACCTTGCACAAATTTGTGCAAGGATTTGGGATTGATAGTTTTGAGACGAATGAGAGAAAAGAGAGAGTTTAGGGAAAGAGGGGCGCAGATTTTGGGAGGAAGTGATTAGGGTTTTGGCATTTGGTATGTTTAAAGTGCGTGGGTGAAGGGGAGCCGTTGGATCTTTGTGATCAACGACTCTGATATTTTGAAGATAAAAATGATTATTAGGAAAAAAGGATGACCGTTGGATTTCTTTTAATCCAACGGCGGAGATAAATCATTGGTGGATATTGAAATAAAGGGGAAAATATAGTTTAATCATAGACCATTGATCATTTGGATCAACGGTCCAGATGAAGTGTATTTCTTATGTGAGTATTAGAGAAGAGTGACGTGGCACGAATTGATTGGTTAAGAGAGGGTGATGGGTATCGCCAACTTGGAAGGAGATGGGGTGTTCGGACTGGGTAAAGCCCGAATTGGGTTTGGTATCTGGGCTAAAATAATTTAACTAATAGCCATTTTATGTTTGATTAGGAGATTGCAATGGTAGACTTTTAGTTTTTTAACCCTTTTGAAATTAATTTAAATAAACTTAATTATATTTAATAAAATATAGTAAAAATTATAATTATCAAATATACTACTAAGTATTGTACTTAATTATTTGTAAAAATACTTTGTATTCTAAATTGTGATACTAATTTTGAATTATTAATGTAGTAATCTAATTAACTAGAAATTATGGAATAATTCATTAAATTAATTATAAAGCCTATATAATGTATATAACGGTTATTTTAATAATTCTCAAAATTGTAAGTATGATATATTTATAATTACATAATACTAAATTATTAATTTCAACATTATTAATACTAATTTTATGAAAAATAGGTATTATTGATTAGAAAATACTTTCAATACATTTATTGTAAATCATTAAGTAGAAATAAATTAATTTTTAAAGGGAGGATCAAAATTGGTCGTCAATACTAGCCGCCTCATCGCACCTGCGGAATGATATCCGCTTCTGCACCATCGTAGGTGCGCGCCCATACTCTTCTTCTACGCTTCACCTCGCTTCTGTATACCCTCAATCGCTTATGCATAATCCCAGGTGTACCCTCTGTTCCGCATCTGCGAAGCTCCCAAGCTCAGGCCCATATCACTTTTGCGACCACATGACCACATTTCTAGCTTCAAACATAAGCCCAAATCTCTGTAGGTGCAGTCACATCAAAAGCTAGCCAAAATCAGCATCAACAAACATGATCTCAAATGATCCTAACCACCTCCGAAACTTACCTGAGCCCCTTAGGACCCCCGTCCGAATATACCAATAAGTCCGAAAACATAAGACATACCTACTCGAGACCTCAGATCACACATAAAAATATCAAACCCACCAATCGTACCTCAAATCGAACTTAATGAACTTTATGAACTTTGAACTTCCAACACCCGTGCCGAACCATATCAAATCAACTCGGAATAACCTCAATTTTTTACACAAGTTCCAAATAGGATAACGAACATATTCCAATTCCCAGAATTATAATCCGAACCTGATAATATCGAAGTCATATCCCGCTCAAACCGTTGAACTTTCCAAAGCCCTAAAATTGCCAACTTTTGCTAATAGTGACGAAACCTTCTAGAAATATCCAAATGCAAATCTGGGCATATGCCCAAGTCCAAAATCACCATCCGGACCTAACGGAATCATCAAAATTCTGATCCGAGATCAAATATACCAAAGTCAAACTTGGTCAACTCTTCCAACTTAAAGCTTCCTAGTTGAGAATCAATCTTCTAAATCAATCCTGAATCACCTGAAAACCAAAACCGACGATTCACATAAGTCATAATACATCATATGAAGCTACTCGAGACTTCAAAAAACTTAACGGAATGCAAATGCCCAAAACAACTGATTGGATCGTTACATTCTCCCCCATTTAAACATACGTTCGTCATCAAACATGCCAAAAGTCGTTTCAAAGCTATCAAATCATTGTGTAAACTCACCTTGCACATACCCGGGGGTGATCCTACATCACCCCAATCCATATAAGACTAATCATACAACATGCTGAAGATCCTTACATCATGCCTAGTTCGTAAACCTTAGAATCAAATCTCCGACATCCAAAATTCATTAAAAGACCTAATTCTCACATCTATACTCTGCATAAGTCTGAACAGGTTGTACCAAGACAAAACCATAACCCAATATGTAATCACACGATATACCATATAACTCAGATACTCACAATAATAACTCGTGACCATAATATCTGCCCAAAGACAAATCCGATACCGGTAATAAATATCATATCAAATAAAATCATATTCTAAACCTTCGTACACTTCCAATGATGAATGAAACACGCACAAACTTATAACCACCCATCAAATTAACAAGTTGTGGAGCTCCCTCACCCAATAAGAACTATCGCTAAATTATAAGCTGACTTCCGATATTATTCTTCCAAACGTACTGTAATCTAATCTGATAGCACTCGCTCAATGTCCAATTACCTCATCTCACCCAATACAAACTGATCTACTAATGCCACACCAATACTACCTAAGCCATAAATCGTGCAATCCATGCACCGATAAGCAACAACCCAAATGCACCTAAAATGGAAAGTGAATCTAATGAGAGATCCATCTCGCAGGCTCAATAGGTACCACTATAAACACAATCCTATGAATCCATCACACATAGTAGAACCAAGACACGTGAATCTACCACAAAGGATCATAACTCAACATAACTCTGTTGCGAATGCGCGACCCCATCCAAACATTGGTCCATATGGAATACCTTGAGCCACAATGCTAAAAATCAACAACCATACGCAAGTCAAAAACAACCACGTGAAGTGCATGACCATAACCATGGAGAAACGGATAGCACAATATACTACCAACATGAAAGACCATAACCAAGGCGCAATCAGCCATTCTATACCCCAATAACCACCTCGCTCGAACTTCGTCGCAAGGCCCCAACAGAAACGCATCTAGTGTGTGAATAACCAACATATCACAACCCATTATAGCATAGAAGAGTAACACATAGAACATATCAGAACACGAACATGCTCAACTCCAATCGAATAACACACTCCTCAATAATAACAGTGTTGAGTCAAAAACGCCGATCCAATATAGAATATACATCCTCAATAGGACTACCAATGGGCCCCCGAATCAACTCTGAAACTTCTCAAATAGATAAATTACCCTCCAAAAGTTCACAATAACCTATCCATAACACATACTTCCAGTTGGCTAACTCTGGCCATATATTAACAATCTACGACCAAGAAACAATCTGCCTCTGAGACTTCCAATCTCGAAATCACAAGATTACAAAAATCTCCACATCTAATCCCGACTCCATCACTCAAATGACTGACACATCTCTCACACTCAATTATCTTACGAGAATTAACGCCATAATCCTTCTGTGCCACATAGCAAAATTTGAACATCAGCAGTCGACCGATCAAGAGAGTACTGCAATACCAGTGAAGCATCCATAAGTCAAAACACAATATGCCTTCTGAAATGCATACCCTTCTCAAGTAATACCAATGTTACGGCCCTAAATCGAACCCGGTCGTGATGGCACCTATCGTGAAATAAGGCTAGCCGACACAAACCCCCAAACCAACTATACAGTTATAATAATTCATGTTAAGTCATTAATAAGTTATAAATCCCAAAATATGGGGTAGAATAGAACAATGTGGAAACAACACAGCCTGACATCGGGGTATCACCAATCATGAGCGTCTAATATCCGTCTAAGAGCATGAAAAGACAACATAGTCTAATACAAAGCAAGAACAAAGTGAAATAAAGGTAGGAATGAGAAGCACTAGGCTACGAACGCCGAGAAACTACCTAGTCAACTCTGAACAAGCCTGGTGGAAAGCAAATCAGCACTCACTAGCATGACCCGAGACTCCTAGATCTGCACACAGGGTGCAGGGAGTAATGTGAGTATGCCAACTTAGTAAGTAATAAAAGTAAAGGCAACTGAGCGATAAGAAAACACATAAATCATAGCATAATGCTACAACAAAACAGTTTAAAACCAAAACAATGTAATAAAATAGTAAAAGCTCGTAAAAACACCTTAGTTCAGTAAAACCCTCTTTAAAACATCTTTCAGTAGGTCAAACGAGTGATAAAAATAGTAAGGAAAAAGGATAGAAACATAAATCAGCCCCTCGGGCAAAACAAGTACCACAACTGCCCCTCGGCCAAAATACCAACAAAACCAGCCCTTCGGGCTACCTCACAATCACTCGTATCAGCCCCTCAGGCAATAACATGGAACAACATCAGCCCCTCGGGCTATAACACATCTCACACTAGGTACCCGCTCTCACTGGGGGTGTGTAGACTCCGGAGGGGCTCCTACAACACAAGTGTTATATCAAGCCATCCTGTGGCATAATCAAACAGGCCCTCGGCCTCATAACATACCACCTTGTGGCGTAACAAATCAGGCCCCCAGACTCAATCATGAATCAGTACAATAACGATGCGGCACGCAGCCCGATCCCATATTATCCTCACAACACAGGCCCTCGACCTCACTTAATCAGAAGTCTCTCAAGCCACTCGGGCATAGTAAAAACCTGATGCTCAGCCCAAAGATATCATTTAAAATGTGAAAATGAGTAAATATGGCTGAGTTATGAAAACAGTAAAATACAGCATGACTGATTACAAATTTGAAGTCAAAACAGTGATGAATAGTAGTAAAAATCCCCTAAGGGTCCAAAACAGTTGGCACAAGGCCCAAGTGTGGAATTTAGCCCAAAACATGATGACGCTTTCCAAAATACAATGACAGCAAACAGTTTTCAATCAAATATGCAGTTTAATAGTCATACGGGACGGACTAAGTTACAACCCCCAATAGTGCACGACCCCACACTCGTAATCTAGCGTGTGCGTCACTTCAAAGTAGCACAACAATGTGAAATCCGGGGTTTCGTACCCTCAGGACAGTGTTTAAAATCATTACTTACCTCTATTCGGTCCAAACTCTAGCCTGCAATGCCTTTTCCCCTCGAATCGGCCTCCGGATGCTCCAAATCTATCCAAAAACAGATTTATATCATTAAAATATGCCAAGGGAACAAAGCCCACTCGAAACAAACCAATTTACATCAAAATCCTGAAATTGGCCAAACCCGACCCACGGGCCCACATCTCGGATTCCGACAAAAATCACAAAAATAGAATCCTTATACTCTCACGAGTTCATACATGAAAAGAATACCAAAATCCGACCACAAATGACCCCTCAAATCCCTAGATTTAGGTCTCCAATTTTCTAGCCCTAACTTCCAATTTTAGGCTTTAGATTCCACAAATTCCATGTTAATTAGGTAGAAATCACATTTGGATCGAGTATTAAGTCCATAAATCTTACCTCCAAGTCTTTCCCCTTGATTCCCTCTTCAATCCTCCTCAAAAAGCTCCAAAATCGCTCAACAATGGTGAAACTTAGACCCAAAATCGCGGAAATGGTCTTTTAAACATTCTGCCTAGCTATTCACGTTCCTTCTTCGCGAACGCGGTCAACTCCTCGTGTTCACGAACCACAAACTTACGTTGACCACTTATTCCTTCATCGCGAATGCGACACCCCTAACATGAACGTAGAGCTTCAGCTTATCAAAGCATCACGAACGCGACGACCAGCTCGCGAACGCGAAGAACAATCCTCCAGGACCCCATATGCTCACCTTTTCTCTACGCGAACGCGGCATAACCATCACGAATGCGATGAGTACTGGACCCAACCCTTCACGAACGCGGGACATCCATCGCGAACGTGAAGGTCAAAAACCTACAAATCCAACAGCAGTTTTTCTGCAACTTTTTTCAACATGAAATGATTCGTTCAACCACCCGAAACTCACCCGAGGCCCTTGGGACCTCAACCAAACATGCCAACATATCCCATAACCTCATTCAAACTTGTTCCAACCTTCGGAACGCTCAAAATAACATCAAAACACCAAATTTACATCGGATTCAAGCCTAAGAATTCCAAAAACTTCTAAATTCCGCTTTCGATCAAAAAGTCCATCAAACCTCATCCGAAAGTCCTGAAATTTTGTACACATGTCACAAATAACACAACGAACCTATTCAAACGTTCGGAATTCCATTCCGACCACTATATCAAAATCTCACCTATCAACCGAAAAAGGCCAAAATTCCAATTTCTCCAATTCAAGCCTAAATCTATTTCAGACCTCCAAAACATATTTCGATCACGCTCCTAAGTCCCAAATCACCTCCCGAAACTATCCGAACCATCGGAATTCATATCCGAGCCCTTTTTCACATAAGTCAACATCCAGTTGACTTTTCCAACTTAAGCTTACTCAAAGAGACTAAGTGTCTCAAACCTTACCAAAACCTCTTTGAACCCGAACCAACCAACCCGATAACATATAATACAGCTAAACAAGACAATAAGAAGCATAAATGGGGGAAACGAAGCGGTAACTCATGAAATGACTGGCCGGTTCATTACATCCTCCCCCTCTTAAACAAACATTCGTCCTCGAACGAGTCAAGAAACATACCTGAAGCCTCAAATAGGTGAGGATATCAGCTCCGCATCTCCGGCTCTGTCTCCCAGGTAGCCTCCTCCACGGTCCGACCTATCCACTGCACTTTCACTGAAGCTATATCCTTTGACCTCAACTTTTGAACCTGACTCTCCAAAATAGCTACTGGCTCCACATCATAAGTTAATTCATCATCTAACTGAACCGTGATGAAATCCAAAATATGAAACGGATTGCCAATATACTTTCGGAGCATAGAAACATGAAATATCGGATGCACACTCAATAAACTGGGTGGAAAAGCAAGCTCATAAGCCACCTCCCCAATCCTCCGAAGCACCTTAAAAGGCCCAATGAACAGAGGACTCAATTTGCCCTTCTTCCCAAATCTCATGGGCGAAACCATCAATAGAACCTTCTCACCAACCATGTAGGACACATCCCGAACCTTTCCGTCAGCATAACTCTTGTCTCTACTGCATTGTACGAAGCCTCTCCTGAATCACCTTCACCTTGTCTAAAGCATCCTGCACCAAGTCTATACCCAATACCCTAACCTCAGTTGGCTCAAACCAACCGACCAGAGATTAACACCATCTCCCATACAAAGCCTCATATAGAGCCATATGAATACTCGACTAATAGCTGTTGTTATAAGCAAACTCTGCGAGCGGTAGAAACTGATCCCATGACCTTCCAAAATCAATGACACAAGCGCGCAACATGTTCTCCAATATCTGAATAGTGCGCTCGCACTGCCCATCCCTCTGAGGGTGAAAATCTCTACTCAACTCGATGTAAGTACCCAACTCTCGCTGCACAGACCTTTAAAACTGTGAAGTAAACTGAGTACCTCTATCTGAAATGATGGAAACTGGGATACCATGCAAACGAACAATCTCTCTGATATAGATCTCTGCCAACCGCTCTGAAAAATAGGTAATACACACAGTAATGATGTGCGCGGACTTGGTTAGCCGATCCACAATCACCCAAATAGCATCAAACTTCTTCAAAGTGCGTGGGATCTCAACTACAAAATCCATGGTGATATGCTCCCACTTTCACTCTGGAATATCCATATGCTGAAGCAAGCCACCCGGTCTTTGATGCTCATATTTCACCTGCTGACAATTGACACACCGAGTTACAAATCTCACAATGTCCTTCTTCATTCTCCTCTACCAATAATGTTGTCTCAAATCCTGATATATCTTCACGCACCCGGATGAATGGAATACTATGAGCTATGGGCCTCCTCCAAAATCAACTCCCAAAGCCCATCTACATTGGGCACACATATCCGGCCCTGCATCCTCAATATCCCATCATCACCAATAGTCACATCTCTGGCATCGTTATGCTGAACTCTATCCTTAGGAACAAGCAAATGAAGATCATCATACTGGCGCTCCCTGATAATAAGGAAGACCGAGAAATCACACAAGCCAATAACCAACTAGGCTTTGAAATATCTAACCTCACGAACTGATTGGCCAAGGCCTAAACATTAACTGCAAGAGGTTTCTCCCCAACAGGAATATATTCCAAACTCCCCATACTCACCGCTGTCCTACTCAAGGCATCGGCCACCATATTGGCCTTCCCCGGATGGTACAAAATAGTGATATCATAGTCCTTTAGCAGATCCAACCATCTTCGCTACCTCAAATTGAGATCCTTCTACTTGAACAAGTGTTGGAGGCTACGATGATCAGTAAACACCTCACAAGACACACCATACAAATGATGCCTCCAAATCTTCAATGCGTGAACAGTGGTAGCCAGCTCCAAATCATGAACAGGTAGTTCTTCTCATGGGGCTTCAACTGACGAAAAGCATAAGCAATAACTCTACCCTCCTACATCAACAAACACCCAATACCAACTCTCGAAGCATCACAATACATGGTATATAAACTTGAAGCTGATGGCAAAACTAACACTAGAGTTGTGGTCAAGCAGTCTTGAGCTTCTGAAAGCTCTCCTCACACTCATCCGACCACCTGAATAGAGCACCCTTTTGAGTCAACTTGGTTAAGGGTGATGCGATAGCTGAAAATCCCAGAACAAACCGACGGTAATAACCTATCAAACCAAGAAAGCTACGAATCTCTGTGGTTGAAGACGGTCTGGGCCAACTCTGAACTGCCTCTATCTTCTTCGGATCAACCTGAATACCCTCGCTGGACACCACGTGCCCCAAGAAAGCCACTAAATTGAGCCAAAACTCACACTTGGAGAACTTTGCATAAAGCTTCTCCTCCCTCAATCTCTGCAACACAACTCTCAAATGCTCTGCGTGCTCCTCTTGACTATGTGAGTACACCAGAATATCATCAATGAAAACTATGACAAACGAGTCGAGATAAAGCCGAAACATATTGTTCATCAAATGCATGAACGTTGCTGGGGCATTGGTTAGCCCAAAAGACATCACAAGGAATTCATAATGACCATATCGGGTCCTGAAAGCTGTCTTAAGAATATCCGAGTCCCTGATCTTCAACTAGTGATAACCTGAACGGAGATCAATCTTGGAGAACATCCTCGCTCCCTGAAGATGGTCAACCAAATCATCAATACGAGGCAAAGGATACTTGTTCTTGATTGTTGCTTTGTTCAACTGCCTGTAATCAATGCACATCCTCATCGTGCCATCCTTCTTCTTCACAAATAGAATAGGCGCACCCCAAGGCGACACACTAGGACGAATAAACCTCTTATCAAGGAGTTCTTGAAGATGCTCCTTCAACTCATTCAACTTCGTTTGTGCCATACGATATGGTGGAATAGAAATGGGCTGAGTGTCCGGCACCAAATCAATACCAAAATCAATATCCCTGTCCAGTGGCATGCCCGGCAGGTCTACAGGAAATACATCAGGAAAATCCCTCACAGCAGGAATAGAATCAATACTAGGAGTCTGTGTACCGACATCCCTCACAAAGGCTAAGTATGAAAGACAACCCTTCCCAACCATCCACTAGGCCTTCAAGAATGAAATCACCCTACTGGGGAGAAAATTAGTCAAACCTCGCCACTCAATCTGTGGCACACCCGGCTTAGCCAATATCACTGTCTCAACATGACAGTCCAAAACTGCACGACACGAAGATAGCCAATCCATGTCCAATATCACATCAAAGTCAACCATAAAAAACAACAATAGGTCCACTCGGGTCTCTAGACCCCAAATAGTCACCGCACATGACCGGTACATACGGTCCACAACAATAGTATCATCCACCAGAGTAGATACATGAACAAATGAAACAAGAGACTTACAAGGCGTATCCAAATAACTAGCAAAGTATGATGACACATAAGAATAAGTGGAACCGGGATCAAATAACACAGAAGCATCTCTGCGGCAGACTGAGACAATACCTGTAATCACAGCATTTGAAGCAATAACATCGAGTCTAGATGGGAGTGCATAGAAACCGGCCTGACCACCACCTGATCGACCTCCCCCTGTGGGGCGACCCCTAGCCGACTGTCCTTCACCCCTAGCTGGCTGGGTGGGTAATGGTGAAGTAACTGGTGCTGAAGCCGGTGGCTGACTCCTATGCTGAGACGAACCTCCAAGACGACGAGGACATTGCCTCCACATGTGGCCCAACTCTCCGTACTCATAATAACTCTCTGGTGCTGAAGATGGGGACTAAAGGGGACTCCTAGCACCGGAATGACTAGCAGATGAACCTGGCATAGAATAGCCCTGAACTGATGGAGCACGGGACGAACTCTGGGATAGAAGGGCACTGAGTGATGAATGGCCCTGATAAGAACTGCGAGAACCATGACCCGATGATGCACCATGATAACCCGAGCAAGCTGACTGAGCATGTCTAAATGGACGGCCTCTATCATGCTGAAACTGACCCCTCGAAGGAGCACCACCAAAACTACCAGATCCCCAAAGCCTCTTGGCCTCTCTCTCATCTACCTCCTGGTCATGAACTATCTCAATCTCGCGAGCAATGTCAACAACCTCCTCAAAAGTAGCACCAGACACCCTCTCCCTGGTCATGAGAATCTGAAGCTGATATGTGGGGCCATCAACGAACCTCCTAATCCTCTTTCTATCTGTAGGAGCCAACCAAACAGCATGACGAGCTAACTTAGAGAACCTTATCTCATACTGCATCACAGTCATATCTCCCTAATGTAACTGCTCGAACTACCTGCGCAACTCCTCTCTGTGAGACTATGGCACATACTTCTCCAAAAAAAGAATGGAGAACTATTGCCAGGTAAGGGGTGTTGCACCAATAGGCCTACGCCTCTCATAACCTCCCACCAAGTGAAAGCAGCTCCAGAAAACTGAAAAGTAATGAATGCGACCCCACTGGTCTCCAAAATACCCGTTGTACGAAGAATCCTCTAACACTTGTCTAAGAAACCTTGAGCATCCTCGCCCTCTGTACCACTAAAAGTCAGAGGCTGAAGTCTACCAAACCTCTCCAATTTGCGCTGCTCGTCCTCTGGCAAAACAGGAGCTATATAGTTCTAAACAGCTACAACTGGCTGGTGGAGGTGCCCCCGGTGTCTGAAGTCCCTACACGACCTACTCAAGTGTGCGAGCGGCGGGAGTCTGAGTGCCCCCCCCGACCTAAGAAGTAGTTACGGCTATAGTAACTGAGGCTGCCTGAGCTAGGCCACTGCATATTGATAGAATCTGGGCCAGGGCCTCCTAAAGACCTGGAATCAGAATAGGCACAACTGGTACCTAAGCTGGTACTGTTGGAGCGTCCACAACTGGGACCTGATCATGAACTGGGGCGGCTGGTGGATCTGAAGGTGCTGCCCTAGCTATTGTGCGGGCTACACCCTTGCCCTTACCACAGCCTCAACCGCATCCTCGACCTCTAGTGGCCCTAACTAGTGGTACTAGAGGTCGTTCATCCTGACCGGTAGCATGTGTCCTCACCATCTGTGAGAGGATAGAATAACAGAAGTTTAGTACTCGGATCAACAGATTCGCACGACAAGAATTTCAAGAATATGAAGTTTTCCTAAAGGTTCTGCAGCCTCCCAAGGATAAATACAGACGTCTCCGTACCGATCCGCGAGAATCTACTAAACCTTCTCATGACTCGTGAGACCTATGTAACCTAGGCTCTAATACTAACGTGTCACGACCCTAAACCATACCCGGTCGTGATGGCGCCTATCGTGAAACAAGGTCAGCCGACACAAACCCCCAAACCAACTAAATAGTTATAATAATTCATTTTAAGTCATTAATAATCTATAAATCCCAAAATATAGAGTAGAATTGAACAATGCGGAAACAACACAGCCCGACATCGGGGTGTCACCAGTCATGAGCATCTAATATCTATCTAAGAGTATGAAAAGACAACATAGTCTAATATAAAGCTAGAACAAAGTGAAATAAAGGTAGGAAGGAGAAGCACTGGACTGCGAACGCTGAGCAGCTACCTAGTCAACTCCGAACAAGCCTGCTAGAAAGCAAATCAGCACTCGCTAGCGTGACCCGAGACTCCTGCATCTGCACACAGGGTGCAGGGAGTAATGTGAGTACGTCAACTTAGTACGTAATAAAAGTAAAGGCAGTTGAGCGATAAGAAAATACGTAAATCACAGCATAATGCTACAACATAATAGTATAAAACTAGAACAATGCAATAAAATAGTAAAAACTCGTAAAAACACCTTAGTTGAACAAAAACCTCTTTAAAACATCTTTCAGTAGTTCAAACGAGTGATGAAAATAGTAAGGAAAATGGATAGAAACATAAATCAGCCCCTCGGGCAAAACAAGTACCACAACCGCCCCTCAGGCAAAATACCAAAAGAACCAGCCTCAAAATCATGAATCAGTACAACACCGCTGTGACGCGCAGCCCGATCCCATAATATCCTCACAACACAGGCCCTCAGACTCACTTAGTCAGAAGTCTCTCAAGCCACTCGGGCATAGTAAAAACATGAAGCTCAGCCCAAAGATATCATTTAAAATGTCAAAACTACTAAATATGGCTGAGTTATGAAAACAGTAGAATACAGCATGGCTGAGTACAAATATGAAGTCAAAACAGTGAGGAATAGTAGTAACAATTCCCTAAGGGTCCAAAACAGTTGGCACGAGGCCCAACTATGGCATTCAGCCCAAAATATGATGACACTTTCCAGAACACAATGATAACAAATAGTTTTTAATCAAATATGCAGTTTAATAGTCATACGGGACGGAGTAAGTCATAATCCCCAACGGTGCATGACCCCACACTCGTCATCTAGCATGTGCACCACCTCAAAGTAGCACAACGATGTGAAATTCGGGGTTTCATACCCTCAGGAGAGCATTTACAATCATTACTTACATTTATCCGGTCCAAACTCTAGCCTGAGATGCCTTTGCCCCTCAAATCGGCCTCTGAATGCTCCAAATCTATCCAAAAACAGATTTATACCATCAAAATATGCTAAGGGAACAAATCCCACTCAAAAATAACCAATTTACATCAAAATCCCGAAATTGGCCAAACTAGACCCCCGGGCCCACATCTTGGATTCCGAAAAAAATCATAAAACTAGAATCCTTACACTCTCACGAGTTCATATATGTATAGAATACCAAAATCTGACCACAATGGCCCCTCAAATCCCTAGATTTAGGTCTCCAATTTCCAAGCTCTAACTTCAAATTTTAGGCTTTAGATTCCACAAATTCCATGTTTAATTAGGTAGAAATAACATTAGGATCGAGTATTAAGTCCATAAATCTTACCTCCAAGTGTTTCCCCTTGATTCCCTCTTCAAGCCTCCTCAAAAAGCTCCAAAATCACTCAACAATGGTGAAACTTAAACCCAAAATCGCGGAAATGGTCTTTTAAACATTCTGCCCAGCTATTCACGTTCCTTCTCCGCGAACGCGGTCAAATCCACGCGTTCGCGAAGCAAAAACTTAAGTTGACCACTTATTCCTTCATCGCGAAGGTGACACTCCTAACGCGAACGCGAACGCGAAGCTTCAGCTCATTAAAGCATCGTGAACGCGACGACCAGCTTGCGAACGCGAAGAACAATCCTCCAGGACCTCAGCTGCTCACCTTTACTCTACACAAACGTGGAATAACCATCGCGAATGCGATGGGTACTGGACCCAACCCTTTGCGAACACGGGACATCCATCGCGAACGCGAAGGTCAAAAACCTGCAACACCAACAGTAGCTTTTCTGCAACCTTTTCCAACATAAAATGATCTATTCAACCACCCAAAATTCACCCAAGGCCCTCGGGGCCTCAACCAAACATGCCAACATATCTTATAACCTCATTCAAACTTGTTCCAACCTTTGGAACGCTCAAAACAACATCAAAACACCAAATCTACATCGGATTCAAGCCTAAAAATTCCAAAAACTTCCAAATTCCGCTTTCGATCAAAAAGTCTAGCAAACCTCATCCGAATGACCTAAAATTTTGCACACACGTCACAAATGACACAATGGACCTACTCCAATTTTTAAAATTCCATTCCGACCCCTATATCAAAATCTCACCTATCAACTGGAAAATGCCAAAATTCCAATTTCGCCAATTCAAGCCTAAATCTATTCCGGACCTCCAAAACACATTCTGATCACGCTCCTAAGTCCCGAATCACCTCCCGAAGCTATCCGAACCATCGGAATTCACATTTGAGCCCTTTTTCACACAACTCAATACCCGGTTGACTTTTCCAACTTAAGCTTACTCAAAAGAGACTAAGTATCTCAAACCTTACCAAAACCTCTCCGAACCCGAACCAACCAACCCGATAATACATAATATAGCTGAACAAGACAATAAGAAGCATAAATGAGGGAAACAGAGTGGTAAATCATGAAATGACCAGTCGGGTCATTACAACCAACTAGTAGTAACATCGATCTAAACATCTGAGATCATCCATGTTGTCTTAAACTCATGACCTTTCCCTCAAAAATATACCACAACCTAGTACATGCAAACCTCAATCCCACACGACGCACCGCATCTATCAGGCCATCATATGAAAATACAACAATCTAGTTATCAACTATGAGTCACAAACAGGAGTACATACGCAATCAGACAGAAACTTATTACTTGAATACCATCCAAGAGAAAATTACAACATGCAGCACACCCCTCATACCTGTAGATAATATCCATCTCAAGTCGTGGCAGAAATCATGGAGAATACTTCGAAACCCATTTGCACATAACCAAGCCATCAGAATAGAATCCCTATAACTCAACCAAGCCACACAGGTCACCAAACCTAAGAGTATTTCCATAAAACACACGTAAATCCTCGCCTCATCATAAAACCAAAAGAACCGAGCATACCATTACTATACTGATCCAGCATACTACCAAGATGTCCTAATTCCTCCGAGTTACTTCTACCTTGCCTTTAAATTAGCACGTATCCTTGCCATAATACCATGATCCTCAACCAAAACTCGCCATACGAGATCGTAGCATGAAACCACATCGCCCAAAATCCTAAAAGCCATTGTATTCACTTCTAAGCACTCAAAATACCGCATCTGAGATACCCACTCTGAAGTGACCTTATGTGAATCTAAAGCTATTTCTTTAACCTCTCATATGATGAAATGTAGAATCAATAGTAATACAGAAATACTTCAAGTCTCGACACCATCCAATGCAAATCTCATATCTTAGCCATATACAAATTCGGGGAAATCCTCCAAATGCCACATATGAATCTTGAACTCTTTAGAACCTTCTTGAGAGCTATCCACCCCATTCAAATCTAAATTTCATCGCCCAAAATGAGCCGAACGACCTGTGCCCCATTAGCTCACCAATGCCCAAAGGAGTAATCCACACCTCTAAGCAACCGAGTGAATCCCTTTTTCTTAGTACATTACATCTACCACAAACAACAATCCTAAACCATTCCAAGACTTCCATATATCCATAAGGTGTAATACATTATGTACCCAGAAATTCCTTGCTTACGTCATCGTCAAAACTAACCTCTGCAAGGCGTAACCGATCTGCAAGCATGCCTCAGACCAAAACCAATACAATATATAACCATGCAATTAAATCGTCAATAGCAGACTCACCTACTTGGCTCAAAATCATAAAAAAAACATCTGATAAATCACAATACCCATACTCTATTACTGCCATAATCACGCACTGAGATTCAACTAAATCCTCCATAAATTTATGCAACACAACCCATAAAATACCTCAAATCATCTACTAAGATTGCATTTATCCTCATGACAATCAAGTCAAGTTTCTCAACCGATCGAACTCAAATTGCAACACATGTAACCCACTAGTAGAAAGAATTCTCCACAAAAACATCATGAGAATCACACAATCCTAGAACATCCCGCAGGAGATAACCTACCGGCTTAGTCTCTACCTGGCATCTCTCTATGCCCTTTCATAGCCAACACCACTATGCAATCAATAAATCTTCCCGCGTATGAACTCATCAACAATACATAAGAACACACTTCATTTTGCATACGAGCAACTGAAAGATCCCTGACACACTCGTAACTCAAGACCGAACAATACATCAAGACAGAAAT
This sequence comes from Nicotiana tabacum, assembly GCF_000715075.1. Classification (NCBI taxonomy): domain Eukaryota; kingdom Viridiplantae; phylum Streptophyta; class Magnoliopsida; order Solanales; family Solanaceae; genus Nicotiana; species Nicotiana tabacum. The sequence continues at coordinate 108,194,609 of NC_134087.1, read as the reverse complement.
CAAGCACCTATTAGTCCTTTTTACATCCCAAGCAAACTCTTCTCGTCACATCTAAGCCATCGAACACACCCCACAGTCACATCATACTCATCATATAGCCATCCATCCACTCACTGAGCCCTTAATCCCGCTCCTAGGGACACAATCATACATTTAAGTCCAAAGGCATATGCTCACACAGCTGGAACCACTAAGCCCAAGCTATAGTCAGAATTTGGCCTCAAGTCCTCCATACTGTCCCATCACCAAAACATAGCAAACAAAACTTGCATCTCATCCATAGAACCACAAGCCATCAATGCACAGTCGATACTGAGTGCTCACATACGCATACAAATGAGTGGAAGGAATCCAAAGTTATACACTTCAAGATGAATCAATGTCGCACGATAAGTAAATAAAGCTGGAAAGTTTATCCTAAATGTCATGTAGCCTCTCGAAGATAGGTAAGGACATCATCATACCGATCTGCAAGACTATACTAGGCACTTGATTATGACTCGTAGAACCTATGAACTTAGAGCTCTAATACCAACTTGTCACGACCCAAAATCCAGCTAGTCGTGATGGCACCCAACCTAACCCGCTAGGTAAGCGACATGATAGACAACACAACTCAAATAGAATAAGTAGAATCAATAAATCAAATAACTAAGCTTTCTATACAAAATCCTAAGGATTAGTAGTGCAAGTCATGAGGTCCTAAGACTTAGAATTTACAAAGATGGTATGAAATAAATACATCATCTGTTCTAAATATACATAAACAAATTTATAAATCTAAAGATGCCAAAAATAAGAGGCAGTTATAACCGAAATGCAGGTACATCTTCAATGCCATCTCCCGCTATACACAGCAACATCAACTCCAAAAATCTACACACACGGTGCAGAAGTGTAGTATGAGTACAACCGACCATATTTACTCAATAAGTAACAAACTTAACCTTAGGTTGAACGCATTGATGTGCTCGGAAGAAGGTCAGTGACCAACACCAATAGCCAATATTAACTCATAATAATATAATGGAGGCAGTAAAAGTAATAGCTCAAAAGATGTTATGCTCAGCTCGTTCACAGTTACAGAGAAGTAGACATGCTTTCCAAGTATAACAGTCAGGTCCATATATTACAACTCAAAATCAACTAAACATAAGTTTATCAATAAAATTGCATTTCCAATTCTCAACACCAGATAAGAATTTTTGTTAACCAACTAGCATGAGGAAAGTACGTCTCTATGCATACATGTCAATATATATGTCAAGTCATCAATTACCATATACCTTCTAGCATAAGGAATATACATAGATATGCATACATGTCAAATGTACATGTCAAATCATGAATGGCACAATACCGTCTAGCATGAGGAGAAATGCATCTCTATGCCTACATGCCAAGTATACATGTCAAATGAATGATTTCACGGTGATATCCCCAGATACTCTCACCCTCAACATACTTAAGCTGACAGTCTCAAATGCCCACTTCATCACACACACATACACATACACATACACATACACATACACATACACATAAAAAATCACTCAGCACTGTACGGGTGCCTCGCTTATAAGCCCTTTATCAAAGCACGTGTATATATATATATCACTATGCCCGCAGTCACTGTTGGTATGTCAGATCCATAGGGGAGGATCCCGCCTAAGCGCTAATCAAAAAGCCAATATGGCCTGCTGCGGCATGCAGCTCGATCCATAATAATAATAAAGCCAATAAGGCCTGCCGCGGCATATAGCCCGATCCACAATAATAATAATAATAATAATAATAATAATAATAATAATAATAATAATAATAATAATAATAATAATAATAATAATAATAATAATAATAATAATAATAATAATAATAATAATAATAATAATAATAATAATAATAATCTTATATGGCCTGCTGTGGCGTGCAACCCGATCTACAATAACACTCACAATACGGCTCTCAGGCCCACATCCGTCATCAATCTCTCAAGTTTCAAGGGCTCACAATCTCATACCTATCAGCCCAAACAATGATAAAATGTGATGTAACAGTGACTGATGAACAGAGACTGAGATATGACGTGGAAATAAAGAGTTATGACTGAGTATATAATTACAGTTAGATTAGATAACTAAAAATAACAGAAATAGCCTCTTTAGGTATCAATAGATTAAGCACATAGCCTAAACATGATTTCTAATATGAATCACAATCCAAATAATCTAACAAGTAGGAATTCCATAGATAGAATGGTATATAACGTCAAAACAAGTCTAGTCATAGTCTATTAGTTAACTTGAATCATGATTACCCCGGTGTACGCCCACACATTCGTCACCTAGCATGTGTGTCACCCTAATACATCTCTTATAACATAGTTCTCAGGGTTAAATACCCTCAAATCCAATTTAAGATATGTTACTTACCTCGAACAAGCCAAATCCAATACCGAGCAAGCCAAAAATACTCTAAAAATTCTATCCCATGTATATCAACCTCTGGAAGGAAGCAACTTAAAACATCAAATAGTGCCTAAGAAATAGTCCTAAATGATAAAAATTGAATCTTTAATCAATTATTCAAAGTTAACCAAAACTTCAAACCCGGGCCCGTACCTCTTGACCCAACAAAACTCATAAAATCCGATAATCCATTCAATTACGAGTCCAACCATACTAATTTCACTCAATTCTGACTCCGAATCAACGTTCAATACTCAAAAATTCACTTTAGGGAAGTTTAGACAACCCCCCCCCCCCCCTCAATTTCTCTTTCAAAGTCACAATCCAAATGCCAAAATCGAAGATAGATTCATGAAATATAATCAAAATCGAGTCAAGAATACTTACTTTATCCCAATCTATGTGATGAAAATCCTCTCCAAAATCCCGCAAAATCGAGCTCCAAATCCCAAAATATGATATAATGAACCAACCCTCGAATATAAATACAATCTGCGTAGCATTTTCGCACCTACGAAATATTTGCCGCTTCTGCACTATTGCTTTTGCGACCAAACTCTGTTTTTGTGGACTCCACTTACTAGCCAACTCATTACACCTGCAGAATGATGTCAGCTTCTGCGCCATCATAGGTGTGCGCCCATACTCCGCTTCTGCGCTTCACCTAGCTTTTGCGTACCCTCAATAGCTTCTGCGCAATCGTAGGTGCACCTTCTATTCCATATCTGCGAAGCTCCCAAGATCAACCCCATATCGCTTATGCGACAACATGACCGCATTTGCGACTTTGCACATTACGAACGTATTTCAATTTTCGGAATTACAGTCCGAACCCGATAACATTAAAGTCAAATCCCGGTCAAGCCTTTGAACTTTCCAAAGCTTCAAATTGCAACCTTTCGCCAACACTGCCGAAACCTTCTAGAAATATCCAAATGCAAATTCGAGAATACACCTAAGTCCAAATTACCATCTGGACCTAATAGAATCATCAAAACTCTAATTCGAGGTCAAATACACCAAAGTCAAAATTGATCTACTCTTCCAACTTAAAACTTTTTAGTTGAGAATCTCTATCTCTGTGCACTCTTCACATGTTATCTCATATGTTGTTAGTATTTTTGTTTGTGTGGCTGAATTGTGGAACGTTGCCATATTTCGTGCAATATTTTAATTATGGGACTGTAAGATTTTGGCATATTGAAACTTGAGGAGATTGATGATTGATTTTGGGCTATAGAGCCATATTGAGTAGATTGATTTGGGCCATAAAGTCGTGTTGATATTCATTGTGAAGTGACACTTACATCAAGGCCCCATATTGGCTGAGTGATTTTGATCGTTGACTTTTATCTGAGCAGCGCATGGGTAGGATTGGCCCCTTTGGAATAGGGTGATAACCCATGGTACTTTGGGCTCTGTGAGTGTAGGCACACGATATGTGCTTAGCTAAGGACTTATGTCAGGTACCCATATAGTACAGAGTGTGTGTGTGTGATGATTCAGGGGCATTGTATCAAGCACCGTGGAAGTGCTAAGAGTATGATTGAGGGGTACTTGTTCCAGGCACTATGACAGTGCTGAGATTGTATATACTTGATGATTAAACTATGATATTATTGATTTGGCATGTAACTCTGACATTCAGGTATAAAGTTGTATTTTCCTCATACTAATTGATATTTGATGTCTCTACATGATGTTTTGATCTTGAAATTACAATTTTATCTTGTTAAGTCCATGTCTAAGTAATTTCTGTGGAAAAATTGATGTTTTGGCTGATATACCTAAAAATCATGCCTATTACTCCCTTTATTGTGTTAGAGTTGAGCCTATATTATTTGAGTTGCTTTTAATTATATGTCATTATTCTGGTGTTATTATTGTTGTTAGCGGTTGAAAGTGAGCATCGAACTTTGTCAAACTCGCTATTGTTTTCTCCGAGGTTAGGCTTACTACTTATTCAGCATATAGGGTCAGTTGTACTCATACTACACTCTATACTTCATATGCAGATTCAGGTATTGTTGATAGTAATGGTTGCTAGTGAACTATTTATCCGAGCTTACTCGGAGATTTCGAGGTAGCACTGAAGTTTCGTTCGCGGGCCTTGAAGTCCCCTATTTAACCATATGTTATTACCGTTTGGTCTTTCAAATAGTATTGTATGTTGTTCAGACTTTATGTTTAGTACTCTATAAAGCTCATGCACTCGGTGACACCATATTTTGAATGGTTTTAGTTGTATCGTCATTTTGACTTCAATTATTTATACTATTCCACTATTTGAGACTATTTTCTATTATTGTTGAAGTTTATTTTCGTCTATCTGTTGTTGGCTTTTCTGACAAGTGCATTAGGTTCCATCACGACTCCGACAAAATTTTGGATCGTGACAAAAATGAATGACTAATTGATGAATATTTATCTTTTGTCAGTGATGAGATTTTAAAAAAGGTTTTGGGAGGATTAATCATCAGTCGTTTTGTGTACTCGAATCTTTGTCTTTTTTTGCCACTTGTGATCTACCTTTGTATCGAAAAAATACAAAATATATCCAAGAGTAATACTTCTCCAACCATTCATTCAAGTTCCTTGATGAGATATGCGAGTGACAGTGCTAAGTCTTGAAAAATAAAATGAATTTATACTAGGTTGGCGGAAGTCAAAGTCTTACAACGCTACTTCAATATTATTGAAATCATCAAATTTAAGTTTCAACTACGTTTCTTTTAAATGTAAAACAAAGAAAAATACTTATGTTTTCCTCCCCTTTTTTCATCTTATAGACTTTTGAATATTACAACTTCTTTAGTTCTCATATTAAAAACAAAAATTAAGATTGGACGATATCTCTATAAGTGTACATAGACATGGTCAAGTGACAGTTTGGTTTCGGGGACATGGCATGGGATGTCGTATTTTCAGTCATTTGGGTATGTTATGCTTTGAGCCCTATGGTCGAGTTCATTTATTGTATATTAAAATCTTCCGCTTTGAGTTTTGTAGAAAAGGGTTCTCACTTTTCTCAAATTTTTTCCTTTTCTTTATAATTTTCGTAACTTGTCTTTCCCTTCAACTTAGTTCGGAGCATTGATTGAATGGTTATGGGCAGGACAAGGGTGGATACAGAATTATTATAACTGTCTTTTTCTGAGATGAAGGTGAAACTATTAACTATTCTTGAAAATTTCTTAAAATTTCCTGCAAGAAAAAATTCCGCTGAAGTCATTCAATAATCTCAAATTACAAAGAAATGATGATAAATTACAAAAAGGGAATGTATCTGTGTGTTTAAGAGAATTAAGAATATTTTTAAAGAAATAATTAGAAGGGAGGATACCATCTAATTTGAAATGATCAGCAATTTGGTTTAAGAAGGGATGTATTACCATTACACGCTTATTTGAGCATAAAGCTTTTCGATTAAAGAAATTAAGGTTAAGTTTTTTCATGTCTGGTTGATTTTTGAGTGACTTTAGCTTTTTTTGATAGGTTGTGTTGTAGATTAGATTAAAATAACTTTTAATTGATTTTTATATTTTATGTTCTATCTGGGATTAGTGAAGTGTTTGAATAAATGTTGATATTGGTTACTGTTTTATCAAAAAAAGTGCTAAACCTTTTCTTAAAACGAATCTATTTCGTAGTTCGTATTTCGTATCCTGTATTTCATATTTCATATCTCTTATATACTGTTGTTATTTTTATTACGCATTTTTATGGTACTAATATATCATCTCCTGTTGCTTTTTTGAGCCGAGGGTCTCCTGGAAATAGCCTTTCTACCCTTCGGGGTAGGGGTAAGGTCTGCGTACATATTACCCTCCCCAGACCCCACTTGTGGGATTATACTGGGTCGTTGTTGTTGTTGTTGTTGTTGTAGATCTAACATCTATATGTATTGATGATATAGGGTTGAATCCGAAAGTGTTATATTCCAACTACAAATACTCAATGATTGTCAAAGAATATGATAATAAAAGCATGCAATAAATGTAGATAATGTCAATAAATGTAATAAGAAGGAATTTATCACCCAAATGTTAGATGACTTGGACGATTCTCCTCCCCGACAACAATGTGGAACAATAGAAAGTGAAGATGGACAAGGAATCTTTGGATGTTGTAAACAAAAAGTGTATATCGAACAATGTATTCAGTGGACAAAACAAGTTTTTTGTATATTCTTTGTAGTCAACCCTTTACAATGTGCTATTATCAGAAAAATGAAGATCTCTTTTTTGTTCTTTATCTCTTCATATTTATAGGGAATTTTCCTAAGAAACTCTAAAAAGTACAACTGAAGGAAGAATCAATGGAATATTCCTTCTTTCTCTTCTAAACTTATCCTACCGTTATTTTCATACAACCTTTACTTGACCTTGACACTAATCTTTCTTACAGCGACTCCTCGCCATTATGTCGTGCTCAACTTAATCCTCGACCAAGTCCATTTGCGGTCATTAAGTCTAGTCCAAATTTTGACTAATACAGTTAGTCCCTCCGTTTGTTGAGGTCGTGATCTTGGACGTCCTCGATGAGTGGATCCTGTCTGCGGCCGTTGAGAGGAAATTTATCGAATCGGCCAAGGTCGAACTGGAGGCGGGGTTACGGTTGGTGTGGCTATTGTAGGATGATGTCATGCCATGCACGTTATCATTACGCGTCTTTCCAATGCAGTGTATGTGTTTTTGCCGCTTCGATTTTGGTGCCATTGATGGCTTTTCGCCTTGATTCTAGTGTCATCCAACCCTATAAATAGATGAGGGGGGCTTCATTTTCGGAAATTTTCAGCATTTCTCATTTTGTATGCATATTGTTCTTCTTTGATCTTCTTCTCCGATCTCCACTTCCGATTTCTTGCAGCCTCTTCAATTCCAGTCCCTGATTTCTTTCCCAGTTGATATCTTCTTCTTCTGACTTTCTTGTACATATTTCACTACGGAAATATGTCAAAATCCCCTCATATTCACGATGGAGTCTCCGATGCCACTCCTTTATCGGTGGCCCTTCCTCCCGGCGGTGAGGAATTCATGGTTGAAGAGGAAGAAAGTTTTCCCACCGTGGAGAAGGTGGTCCCCAAGAACCCTTTAGTCAAAAATGACTTCCCATAAGGAACTTGCTCCCGCTCCTGCTCAGGAGCTTTCTTAGAACGGGCCGCCTCAAATAGTCGACCTCCGGTCTAAATATCGCATTCCTTCTCACGTCGAAATTGTTCCGGCTGGAGGCGACATAGTACAGGTTCACCGACTCGGATATTGCGCTTTCTAAGTTTATCCATTCTTAGTTGGTTATTCTCTTCCTCTCCCCCTATTAGCGGAGGATTTTTGTCATTTTTACAACGTCTGCCCGGCGCAGCTCTCCCTTTACTTATACAAAGTTTTTCTGATGCTAGCGAAGTACGCAGAGTTGGCCGGTTGTAAGGTCAATATTCGACATCTGCTGCATCTATTCTCGCCCAGCTTTTACAGAGGCACATTGATACATCTGCGGCATCGTGGGATCAAAGGGTTGGTGGCCGGAATGGACGATAAGGCGAACTGGCAGTTCTAGCATAAATATTTATTCACCAAGACTGAGCATCTGGTGGCGAATTCGACCGGTTTTTCCGAGTAATGGAACTATAATCGTAAGTATCTTGTCATATGTTTATTATTTTCTTTCTTCTTTTATTTTAGACTCACTCACGGCATCCTTGTTCTCAGCTGAGAGACGTGCACCTTATCCCATCTTCGATATTGAAGATTGGGTGTGTTACATCTCACATTTTTTGTACGTTAAAGTTCCGTCTTCAGTAAATTAACGTAACCTCGGGGATGATATTATCTGGAGGTTAGAATATTTATGCTATTTATAACAAGCGATAAATAAGTGTCATGAAGGATAAATGATGCACGAATTAGAGAAAACGAGTTTCGTTGAAAATGGCCAATTTGGGATAAAATACGGATCAAGTGATAATACCCGATAATTATAAACTAGTACCATGCAAGGTAAAATATGACCACGGTAGTATAATGTATAAAGTATATTAAAAATAAGTAGAATTTTAAGTAATTTGGGGTAATTTTTAAATTATGCGGGTAATTGATTAATTACCGTTTAACAAAATATTACCCAATTAACTAATAAGTGGATAAAGATTAATTATCCCACCCCCAACCCCACGTGGCAGCTTGCCATATTATAAGGAATGACTAAGTCATTCCTTGCTAGGTGTCATGAAGATACCATGCATTTCATTTCCAAGAATCAAAGTCTTTCACTTAAAAGACTAAACAAACTATACTACTTCATTTTGAAATATTCCAAACTAAGAACAGAAACATAAGAGCTCACGTTACTTGCTGGATGTTAGCCATTTTCCTTTCAATCGATTCCTACATTATTAAGGTCTTAGCAACGTAATTACGTTTTGCGATTCTAGCGGAGTACGGTGCAACCTGTTCCAAGAATATCATATGGATTTTTTCCCTACTCCAGGTATGTTAAAGCTAAGCTTTTCCTTAATTTTAGCATGATCGCGTCATTACACAAGTTTGATAACAACCCATAAAGAAAAATTCATATCCCGAAAATTAGGTATATTTTGCTAGTCTCGCAAGTTACGTATATTTTCCTAGTTTTGTAAGTTACAATATTCTCCTTATTGGGACTTCATATTCAATTGAGTATTTTCTTATTCCAGTCAAAAGAGCAGAGAATTTGTATATACAGTATTAAAATATTTTCATTACCATCGAGCCATAATCGATAGGCAGGCCCCTATTGGGCAACCTCTGATCAGATGGTAAGATATATACCGAGCCTAGTATGGCTGAGCTCCTATGAGCGAGCCTACTACGGCAGAGCAGTTATATATATATATACCGAGCCTTATAGGGCCGGACAGCTATTTTACTCACTATATTGAGAGAGTTGAGTCAGTATCAGCAGATGAGCATATCTTCAGATTTTCCTTGACTCCTAGTTGTTTTCAATTATTATATTATCAGTTCAGTTTCAGCTTCAGTATATTGCCTTACATACTCGGTACATTATTTCTTACTGACGTCCTTTTCTGGGAGTGTTGCATTTCATGCGTTCAGGTTCAGACAGACAGACGGGTAGACCTCCTTAGTAGGTGTTGCCCGAGTTTAGTTGTATCGGTAAACTCCCCTTCTTTCGGAGTTGTCGGGTCTAGCAGTGCGGTGTATATCTTGTGTATATATATAGATAGGTTATGGGTAGGTCAGGGCCCTATTCTGATCACAGTACATCTATCAATAGAGGCTTGTAGACATATCATGTCGGTTAGTGCAGTATGTTGGGCTTGTAGGCCATGTACGTATATTTTGTTGGCTTGTCAGTTGTAGTAATTATGATGGCCTTGCCGGCCCAGCTTTATATTGACATTAGTCAGCATTAGTCTATATTTAGTTTTATATTTTGTATCGCCCATCATCTTGTAATGTGGCTCATAACTAAAGTATGACATTACATGTTCAGAGTCTCTTAGTTGCAAGTGGTACGCAAGGATATATGAGGCACTAGGTACCGGTCTCGCCCTCGGGCTCGGGGCGTGACGGGGTGGCACGCGTGTTACCCCACACTGTGGGAATTCGTGACTAGGTGTCCTTTCATAAGAGCTTTGGACCCAAGACTTCGTCCAGTAAGTGTTATTTCTCCCTTCCAACTTATTGTCGTTTGCTATCGCCTTTTGATGTGACCTTCCTTTGGTGCCAGGTCAGCGAGTTTCCAAAAAGGCGAGGGCTCTAGTCCCTGTATTTCGCCAGGCTATCGTGTCGACTAGAATGCAACTTATTTTAGCTGAGTCTGCTCAAGGAGGTCGGACTCAAGTTCCGCCAATGAGGGACACCTCCCCTCAAACTGTTGTCGTGCCGGATGAGATCTCTTCTCAGCCTATCTTTCACCTTATAGACGAGCCATCTAACGGCGAGGAGGTGTCATCGAGGAAAAAATGAAGGGTGGAAACCGGAAAGACCATTATTACTGACGGCGATCCAGAAAGATTCATTGCTTTGGAAGCAGAATCAGTGCTTACCCCAGATGCTGAGGCCGTTTCTGTGGTGGGTGCTGCCATGGAGAAAAGTCCCTCTGACGTTAAGGGGGTTCACGGTAGCGGAGAGCTTATGTGGGTTGCTGAAGGTGGCTCATCATCGGCAGCCGGAGGAGGTAGAGCGTCCCTGCGGGGGACGATGACTCTAGCTCGGACATCGACTCTGAGGAGGTACATACCATCATGGGGAGGACTATTTGTGTGGTGATAAGGACGAAGTGTCCTAATCGGCATATAATCATTCCCGTGGATTATGACATCTTGGCCAACTCAAAATGGGCGGTGCCACCCTTCGCTCCCTTGTGTGCGGCTTCCGAGAATAGGACATTGTAGATGCTGAAAGATGCGAACCTGTTGTTGGGTATATCTGGCATGGCCCTGGGAGCAAGTTTTCCTTTCCCACGTTAGGTTAGTTTCGTATGTGTAACTTGCTTACACTAACCTTTTCCCTCTTCTTTTTTTCCATGTCAGACTCTTATTATGGAGATTGAGCGCGATCGGCGGGAGGAGCGGAGGACGGCCATTTTTAAGAAGATGACCTTCAGGTACTGAGAGTACCGTACCAAGCACCGAACGCTAGCCGATTTACACAGCCAGGATAGCCAGTTTCAGTCGCTCCGTGATGGGCTCAAGCAAAGGGGAGAGGAGATGAAGAAGAAGGACAAAGAGCTAAGGGAGAGGGACAAGGAACTTATGAGGGCCATCAGCAAGTGCACCATGCTTGAGGTAGTACTAAAGGCTAAGGAGGATGAGCTCGAGGTACCCAAAGGAGTGATTGCCGAGAATGCTGATTTTCAGGCGCAGGTGGCATCTTTAACGATTGAACTCGAGCGGAGGGAGACAAGGGCCATCGATTTGAGGAATGAATTGAGCACCTAGATCAAAGAGTTGGATCGAGCTGAGAAGGTAAGAATGGTCGTTGTGGCTGAGGCGGTGGCCTTAGATGATGCCCTCCGTATTTGTAGGTCTGAGTGGGATAACGAGGTGGATACGTCGGCGCTCAATGTCGCGAGATTGGAGGAGAGGATCATGGGTTTGGAGGCGAAATTGTCTGAGTTAAATGAGCAAGTCGTTGTCCTGAGGTCCTAAAAGACACAATGGTAGGCACAGCCGTCTATATCTCATACTTTTGATCCTGGTGTGTCGAGGGAGTTGTATGAGATGTGGGTCCATGCTGAGGCTCAACTTGACATGTACAAGTCTTTGAAAGCTATCAAGAAGGTTTTCGAGGCGAAGCATGAGGGCGTCCATGTCAAGGCACGTGCAGCCCGTGAAGCTTGTGGTTACGACCCTAGTACACCTGGCGGGGATGAGGATGACAACACCGCAGATGGGCTTGCCTCTAATCCTTGGTATGATGACGAGTATGCTAATGGGGATGATATGGCATGAAACTTTTGTACTTAGTTTTTATTTGCTTTTCTATTTTTGTGTGGGGGTCCTCGAGCCCTTTGTAAAATGTATTGTAATCCGATAATTGAAATGGATCAATATCCTTTTTGCTATGTATTTCCAGATTCCCATTCTCTTCTTTTTTTCTGAGTGGGGAAGTGCCTGATTTTTTGGCCGTTTGTATGTGATGTTGATTTTGGCTGATTCGACCATAGAGAGACTTGAGGCCGAGTATTAATTAGCTAGAACGAGGTCGAGGTTTGATGAGGTCAAAAATAAAATAATTCGAGTGAGTCAAATGTAAAGTAATTCGAGTGAGGTCGAATGTAAAGTAATTCAAGCGAGGTTGAATGTCGAGTAATTCGAGTGAGGTCGAATGTAAAGTAATTTGATCGAGGTCGAATCTCGAGTAATTCGAGCGAGGTCGAATGTAAAGTAATTCGAGCAAGGTCGAATATCGAGTAATTCGAGCGAGGTCGAGCGTAAAATTAATTCAAGGAAGTCGAATGTAAAGTAATTCGAGCAAGGTTGAATATAACGTAATTCGAGCGAGTCGAATGTAAAGTAATTCGAGCGAGGTCAAATTTAAAGTAATTCGAGCGAGTCGAATGTAAAGTAATTCGAGCGAGGTCGAATGTAAAGTGTAAGATGATGGCAAAGTTGTGCAAATATGTTGCATGCTGCTTTGTTTATTTCATTCATTGGAGAATTTTACATGTTTCTGTTTATTCCATACATACATTTGAGAAGTTCCAGTCTACCTATTCCCTTCATCTTTTGGCCTGGAATAGTCGATAGGTGGGCCAATGAATTATACTTAAACTTCGAGACGTTCCCTTCGTCGCCTCATTAACCCCCCAAACCCAATTGGGATAAAACTCAAGTGAGGGAAAAAGAGTACGACTTGGAGGGCGTCCATTCTCAGAAGTTGAAGTATTTGAGGTGGGCAATGTTCTAATTGTTTGGTAGTAGCTTTCCCTCCATTGTTTCTAGTTGGAATGATCCTTTGTTTGCTGCTGGCATGATTTTGTATGGCCTATCCCAATTGGTTCCTAGTTTGCCTTCTCTTGGGTCTTTGCTCACCTGTGTTTTTGCTTTGAGTATGTAGTCCCCGACTTTGAGTGGTCGTACTTTGGCCTTTTGTTGTAATACCATTCTGCTTGCTATTTTTGTGCTATCATTCTTATGTAAGCCATGTCTCTCACTCCTTCGCTTCTTCGAGGTCTTGCTTTATTCTTGTCATTGCTTGGTCCACTCTCGTTGGAGTATCTCAAACTTGGTTCTCCAACCTCGACTGGTATCACTGCGTCAGTCCCATAGACTAGTGAATATGGTGTTTCTCTTGTGCTTGTTTTTGGCATTGTGCGGTGTGCCCATAGCACTTCTGGTAGCAATTCTGGCCACAGTCCCTTGGAGTCCTCAAGCTTTTTCTTAAAGATGTTTAGTATCATTTCGTTGGAGGACTCGGCTTGGCTGTTGCTAGAAGGGTGATATGGCGTGTAGAGTATTCACTTGATGTGCCATATTTCAAAGAATTTGGTGGTCTTTTTCCTAGTAAACTGGGGTCTATTGTCACATCTGATTTTGAATAAGTCGTTGTTTATGATGTTATATCTGGCCGCCTGCATTCGAAGCTTTTTGGCTACTTTTTTTCTAATGGGAGTATTCCCTCCAGCAAATATGCTATAATACGATTGTGCCAGTCCCAAGTCAAATTTACAGAGTGTACCTCAAGTTGGTCTATTGACGAGTGGAGGAGGGTAACCACATTTTCTTTTGTAATATTTTTTGTGGCTGCTACTAACTTGACGAGGCCATCTACCTCGATGTTTCGTGCTCGAGGTATCTGGTCGAGTTGACATTCATCAAATTCTGGCAGTAGTTTATGAATTTCTGCCTGGTACTTTTGTAGCCTCTACTCTTTGATTTGGAAAGTCCCTGGGACTTGGTTGACAACGAGTTGTGAGTTGCATCGCAGGACGACTCTTCGTGCTTCATACTTGAGAGCTATCTTTAGTCCTGCAATTACGACTTCGTACTCGGCCTTATTGTTAGTCATATCAGGACACCGTATGGATTGGCGGATGATTTTGCCTGTTGGGACCTCAAGTACGAGTCCCAGTCCAGGTCCTAACGCATTGGAAGTGCCATCGGTGTATAGGAACCATAGGCCGGGTAACCTGAGAGAGGTACGAGAAGTTTCCTACTTGACCTCAGGCATTATTTTGGCACTAAAATCGGCGACAAATTCGGCGAGTACCTAAGATATTATCGTTGTTCATGGATGATATGTTATATCATGCTAGTTTCAATTCTATAGCCCACTTGTCCAATCTCCCCGATAGTTCGGGTTTATGTAGGATGCTCCTTAGGGGGAAGGTCATGACCACCGATATGGGGTGGCATTGAAAATAGGGTCTCAGCTTTCCTGAAGCTATGACCAATGCCAAGGCCAACTTTTCGAGGTGGGGATACCTCATTTCGGCATCGACCAGGGTTTTTCTAATGTAATAGATTGGAGATTGTGTACCTTTGTTTTTGAGGACCAGTATTGCACTTACTGCGACCTCTGATACGACCAAGTATACCAGGAGGCGCTCATCGAGTTCTACTTTGGTGAGTAGCGGGGGCGAGGACAAGTATGCCTTTAGTTCTTTTAAGGCCTCGATGCATCCTGAATTCCACTAGAGTCCATTGTCCTTTTTAAGCACATTGAAGAATTTGTGGCATTTGTCAGAGGACAGTGAGATGAACCTCGATAGGGCAGCTATATAGCCGGTCAATTTTTGTACCTATTTCTTGCTGGTTAATACTACGGGTATCCCCTCAATGGCTTGATCTAATCGGGTTGACCTCGATGCCTTTTTGTGACACCAGAAAGTTGAGGAACTTGCTCGAGGGTACGCGGAAGGCACATTTTTCGGGGTTTGGCTTCATATCGTATTGTCTTAGTATATCGAAGGCTTCATTCAGGTGGTCGATGCGGTCTTCTTTCCTTTTTGATTTGACTAACATATCGTCTATGTAAACTTCTATTGTCTTACTAAGTTAGTCCTTGAACATCTTGGTGACTAGTCTTTGATAAGTCGCCCCTGCATTCTTCAACCCGAAAGGCATGACTCTGTAGCAGTATATCCCCTGATGGGTGATGAAAGTGGTCTTTTCTTGGTCCTCCTCCTCCATGAGGATTTGGTTGTAACCTGAGTAGGCATCCAAGAAGCTTAACAACTCGTGCCTTGTCGTTGCGTCGATGAGTTGATCAATATGAGGTAATGGAAAGGAGTCTTTCGGGCAGGCCTTGTTTAGGTCCGTGAAATCCACGCACATCCGCCACTTTTCGTTTTTCTTTTTCATCATGACCACGTTGGCAACCCATGGGGGTATTTCTACTCTCGGATGGAGCCGTTAGCAAGTATTTTACCCACCTAATCACTGACGGCCTCGTTAATTACGGTATTGAATTTTCTTCTTACTTGTCTCACTGGCAGGTAGAGTGGGTCGATGTTCAACTTGCGTGTGGCAATGTCTTTCAAGATTCCTGGCATATCTGCGTGGGAGAAGGCAAACAGATCGGCATTGTCAATTAAAAACTTATGTAATTTACCTGGATCTAAGAGTTTATGGCCTATGTAAGCCATTTTGTTGTTGTCGTTGTTGTCTAGTTGGATGGGGTCAAGGTCTTATACTGTTGACCCTGCGGCTTCCATGATGTCGGGGTCCTTGATGACGTCTTTTTGTTCATCAAGTTTCGACCCTGACTTTGGTAATCGCTATGCTTCCGAGCCTATTCCTTTTGACTGTTAGGTGTATGAACAGTCTGTTAGAACCCATACTCACATACGTTAGTTCATTCCATAAGGTAATCGACATAAATTCATGAAGAGATTATCTTTAAGATGATAAGAAGTTAATCTTATTCGTCTTAAATGATACAAAGGTGTATAAGGGTGGTTAACAAGTATAAGAAATTAAATGAATCAAGGATTTTGTCAGCCATATTTTGGGGTAAACCTAGAGGTTCTTAATACACTCAAGAGGTCGTGTTTTAAGGTATTTTATCATATAATATCCTTATCATAAGTCTTGAATTCAAACGAGTTATGAAACAAAAGTCGACAAAAGTTGTCGCAACTTAGGCTCATAATTTTACTTAAACATTAGGTCAAATATTACTAAGCTTTTCTCCCAATTTATTAGGAATTACGGGGTGTTCTACCTACCAAATTGAAGATCTATGAGGCTAGCTTCCAACTCATTAAATCCTTCATCGATACGATCTTGGAGTAGAGAGATATTCACATTTTTGCAAGACTGCGTCAAGCACCTCTCTATGGGGCCCACTTAGGTGGTTTAAGATATTTGGATATATATATATATTCCTCCAACCCGTTTTAAGTCATTTTTTTCAGTATATTCAGGCCTTATAACCCTAGGAACACCCTCTCAAAGTTCTCTCAAGATTCAAGACCCAAACAAAGGACAAACAACACAAATCAAGTGTCGGAAATCCCGTGGCGCTAGTAAGTTTCTTGTTCTTCTTGTTATTTCTCATTTTTGTGTTGTTTCAGATCATGTAGAGGGGTTGTTTTAAGGGGTTTATGTTCTGAAAATACTCCCTCAAATTCTTAATATCAACCCTAGGTGATTTCAATCCTTCTAAAGTGATTCTAGTACTGAAAAACCCTAATTGATTGCTAGTTTTGCTTCCTTGTTGTTGTGGCAGCATTGGAGGGATATTTCGTGGACAATTAAGGTCAAATTGGAGTTATTCTTTCTGTCTAAAGGTAAGTACCCTCTTACTATATATGTATTTACGATTATCCAAGTTGTGGCTAAGTCATTGAAGCTAGAACATGTGAAATATATATCGAAAAGCTTGGTAGTGATGTTATCGGTTGGCGGACTATTTTGGGAGGCTCAATATGATTAACATTGATGTTGTTTTGGCTGTTTGGTGATTGTTTTCACTTGTGGGAAGTCATATAAATAGGGTAGGTGTTGTCTATTTCATCGTAAAATAGGTTGTGGTCGATACATAATAGTTACGACGCTTAAACGTTAACGATAGTGTCATTTCTCCTATTGTAGACTAAGGAGTCGTGACATTTGCATAGCTTGAGGTTGGGAAGAATATACAAGGTATGTGAGGCTATCCCTTTCCTTCTTTTGCACGACTCCGGTTGTACATAATGTAATGAACGAGCTTCCAAAGATAATCCACTTTTAAAAGCTAGCAATACTTACATTATTTCCCTTCTTATGGAATGATTGATGTTGATGTTTCTTCTCTTATTCTTATGTTATCAATGTTGTTGGTACTTCCTAATTCTTATAAGGTTCATAGTGAATAGTTAGTCCTAATAACGTGTATAGAGGATACCAACCTTACGTCACTCCGAAAGGTTTAGAACGTGATTCCATGAGTCGAGCATGCATTACAAATATGTATCTATTTTACTCTACCAAGCCGCGCTATAGTCGCCCGGGTACGGCACCTATTGTGCAACCACTGATCAGTTGAGTTTTACCGAGCTCCACGTGGCCGGGTACGATTCTACCGATCCTTATGATGGTCGGGTACGCTTTTACCGAGCCTATTACAGCCAGGTATGATATGATGATGATGATGCCCACAGAGGCGTATGTTTTAAAAGTTTATGTATATATACATATGTGTCATGTATTTCATGTCAGTAGCCCTCAGAGGTACCTAGATGTTACAGGTTATATATTCTCTATCCCTGCTTATATTACTGTTCGTACTTATAGTTCCCTGCCTTACATACTCAGTACTTTATTCATACTGACATCCTTTTATTTGTGGACACTGCATGTCGTGCTGCAGGTCCTGATAGACAGGCAGGCGCAGCTCTCCTACCACAGTAGGTTGTCCAGTTCAGCGGTGATTGGCGAGATCCCTTCTTCGGACTTGCCGTGGTTTTGGTATGCATTTTTGTTATAGACATTATGGGTATATCGGGGCCCTATTCTGACAATGTTGCAGTACTTATGTTCCTTTAGAGGCTCATAGATAGGTGTCAACTCATGTATAGTTTGGTATGTCTTGTTGGCTGATTTTTGTTGTATAGTTTTTCATGGTAGCGTGGTAGCTCGTACCTTATATATAGTTTCTTGATTGTCTGGTAATCCTATGTTATGTATGTTCATGCCATCCTCTTTTATTGTTGGTTGTACATGATCCATGTCTACCATTTATATTGATCTCTTCGGCCCTAAAAGATAATAAAGAAGGTTAGATAAAATGTATGGCGGTGCTCGGCAAGTATGGCCGGGTGCTAGTCATGGCCCTCCAGTTTGGGTCGTGACAAAATTGGTATCAAAGCAAATCTGTCCTAGGGATTGTCTATGAGCCGTGTCTAGTAAAGTCTTGATTATGGATGTGTAGCGCGCCACATTTATAATCAGGAGGCTACATGACATTTAGGGTTGTTACCTTCTTCCTGAATCTAGATCGTGTGTAGAGTTGAGTCGTAAGTGTTCTTCTCTAATATTCACCTTTCTTTTAGTGATGCCTTCGACTAGGAAGAAAGCGAGTAGTAGACGGCTTGATACAGCTGCGGGAAAGGGTACCAGTTAGGTGCCTCAAGCTAGAGCAGGCCAAAATGACGCTCAGAGTGAGATGCCGTCTCATACCTCATCTACTCTGTCTCCTCCAGAGGATATTAGGAGGCATCTAGCACCCCTAGTTCCGCCGTTTGGCACTACAGACTAGGATATGCGGAGTGTAGTGAGGTTGTTAACTAGCTTTATAGTTGTTCAGGCTTAGAGTCAGATTACCGATGTAGTTGATAAACCGGCTAGTATAAGAGCTCGTGATTTTATTAATCTAGACCCTCTAGCATTTATCAGATCAGACCCTAAGGAGGAACCGCAGACTTTTATTGATCAGGTTCATCGTACACTTGGGGTTATGCATGCTAGTGATACAGAGGTAGTAGAGTTGGCTTCTTATCGGTTACGGGATTTAGCGGTTTTCTGGTATGATAGTTGGGAGAGATCCAGGGGTCCAAACGCTCCTCCAACTGGGTGGAAGGAATTTTCTAAAGCCTTTCTTCGTCACTACTTGCTAGTTGAGATACGACGAGCTAGAGCTGATAAGTTCTTGAACCTTCGACAAGGTAATATGAGTGTGCGAGAGTATAGTATGTAGTTTGATTCTTTAGCAAGGTATGCTCCCCATATGGAGGCCGAGATGAGTGATAGGGCGCATCTGTTCGTTAACGGGTTGGTACCACATCTGATAAATGAGTGCATGACAGCCTCTTTGATGGAGGGCATAGATATTTCCCGTATACAGGCATATTCCTAGATCGTAGAGGATTGTAAGTGCCAGCAGAGGGTAGATAGGGAGAAGGATAGGGGCCAGCATAAGAGGGCAAGATTTGCAGGGTATTCTGATGACTTCAGAGGCAGCGTCAGGCCCCAATCTTCGAGTTGTTCGGCACCACCTATAGCTAGTGCTCCTCCACAGTTTCATAGGCCTCGATATGATTGATTTACCTATTCTAGTCTAGGTGCGGGCATCAGGCTCGCAACATCACAGGGATACCAGTCAGACGAGACCCCCAACACCACATTGTGATCAGTGCAGCAAGGCCCACTTCGGACTGTGTCGTCGAGGTTCTGATGCATGCTATTCTTGTGGACAGCCTGGCCATATGATGCGGGATTGTCCTAACAGAGGAGGTGGTGGTATGGCTCAGCCGATTGGATATGTGTCAGGTTCTTCCTCATCAGTTCGACCTCCAGCACAAGGTGTTCAGCAGTTGACAGGTCGTAGTAGAGGTAGAGGTGCAGTGCCATGTTTGAGTGGTGCTCAAAATCGAACATATGCTCTAGTAGGTCGATAGGATATCGAGTTATCTCCAGATGTTATTACAGGTATATTGTCTGTGTTTTCTTATGATGTATATGCGCTGATTGATCTGGGATCTACATTATCGTATGTTACACCTTTTGTGGCTAATAAGTTTGGCGTTGAACCTGAATTGATAAGTAAACCCCTTGCGGTATCTACTCCGATAGGAGATTTTGTGATTGCTAGAAGGGCATATAGGGGTTTCACTGTGATGATTTGCAGTCGCCAAACCTCGGAAAATTTATTTGAGTTAGAAATGGTTGATTTCGATGTGATAATGGGAATGGACCGGTTGGCCTCATGCTATGCAAATGTTGATTGTCGTACGAAGATGGTTAGGTTTTAGTTTCCTGGTGAACCCGTCATTGAATGGAAGGGGAACATTGCTACACCGAAAGTTAGGTTTATTTTCTATCTTAAGGAAATGAAAATGATCTCAAAAGGTCACATTTATCATCTTGTTCGCGTTAGGGATGCGGAGGCAAAGCCGCCTACTTTACAATCAATTCCCATGGTTAATGAATTTCAAGTTGTTTTCCAGATGAACTCCCATGCTTCCTCCTGAAAGGGAGATTGAGTTTAACATTGATGTGTTGCCTGACACTCAACCGATCTCTATCCCTCCATACAGAATGGCCCCGGCAGAGTTGCGAGAGTTGAAGGCGCTGTTGAAGGACTTGCTGGATAAGGGCTTCATTAGGCCTAACACTTCACCTTGGGGTGCGCCAGTTTTGTTCGTGCGGAAGAAAGACGGGTCGTTAAGGATGTGTATCGATTATCGACAGTTGAATAAGTTTACTATAAAGAACAAGTATCCCCTTCCAAGGATTGACGACCTTTTTGACCAACTCTAGGGTGCTAAGTATTTTTCCAAGATTGACTTACGTTCAGGGTATCATCAGGTGAGAGTTAAGGAAAAAAATGTTCCAAAGAAAGCTTTCCGGACAAGATATGGGCACTTTGAGTTCTTGGTGATGTCGTTCATGCTAACAAATGCCCCAGCAGCTTTTATGGATCTCATGAATACTGTATTCAGGCCCTATCTTGATGTGTTTGTGATTCTATTCAGTGATGACATTCTGGTGTATTCTCGTTCGGAGGCGGTACATGCGGGCCACTTGTGGATAGTATTATAGACGCTTCAGGATCGTAAGTTATATGCTAAGCTCTCCAAATGTGAATTCTGGCTGAACTCAGTAGCATTCCTTGGCCATGTGATAGCTGACGAGGGTATTAGTATCGACACTAAGAAGATCGATGCAGTAAAGAATTGGCGGAGACCTACAACACCATCAGAAGTCTGCAGCTTCCTGGGGCTAGCAGGATATTATAGGCGGTTTGTAGAAGGGTTTTCCTCTATATCAGCACCATTGAAACACAGAAAGCTACCAAGTTCCAGTGGTTTGACGCTTGTGAATGTAGTTTTCAGGAGCTGAAGAATCGATTGACATCCGCAGCAGTGCTCACTCTCCCTGAAGGAACAGAAGGTTATGTGGTATATTGTGATGCCTCAGGTATAGGTTTGGGTGCGTATTAATGCAGCGTGGGAAGGTGATTTCTTATGCATCAAGACAATTGAAGAAGCATAAAAAGAATTATCCAAGCCATTATTTTGAATTGGCTGCAGTAATATATGCTTTGAAGATATGGCGGCACTACTAATACGGCGTCCATGTTGACATCTACATAGATCACAAGAGTTTACAATACATCTTCAAGCAGAAAGAGTTGAATTTGAGGCAGCGTAGGTGGCTTGAATTATTGAAAGACTACAACATCGAGATATTGTATCATCCCGGTAAAGTCAATGTTGTGGCAGACGCTCTCAGCCGTAAGTCAATGGGAAACTTAGTACATATTGAGGCAGGTAGATGGGGGTTGACTAAAGAGCTTCATCATCTAGCCAATATGAGAATCAGATTGTTAGACTCGAATGACGGAGGTGTTACTATACAGAATACATCAGAATCATCTTTGGTAGCCGAGGTAAAAGCACGGCAATTTGAATATCCTATCTTAGTAAGATTGAGAGAGAGCATTCAGCAGTGTAAAATTTCAGCTTTTGAGATCGGAGGAGATGGGGCACTAAGATACTAGGGCCGATTATGTGTACCTAATGTGGTAGGGTTGCGAGAGAAGATTATGAATGAGATTCATCAATCCCGATATTCCATCCATCCCGGCTCGACAAAGATGTATCATGATATCAAGGAGCAGTATTGGTGGGATAACATGAAGAAGTCTATTGCAGAATTTGTAGCCTAGTGTCCCAATTGTCAACAAGTAAAGATAGAACATCAGAAACCCGGTAGATTGCTTCAGAATATAGAGATTCCAACCTGGAAATGGGAGGTGATTAATATGGATTTCATTACTGGATTACCTCACTCTTATCATAAATTTGACTCCATCTAGGTGATAATTGATCGACTTACAAAATGTGCCCATTTTCTACCAGTTAAGACAACTTACACGGCTGAAGATTATGCAAAGTTGTATATTAAGGAGATTGTTAGGCTTCATAGTGTGCCAGTATCTATTATATCAAACCAAGGAGCTCAATTTACGGCTAACTTTTGGAGGTCTTTTCAGAATGATTTTGGCACACAAGTGAATCTCTGCACTGCATTTTATCTGTAGGTTGATGGACAGGCTGAATGTACCATTCAGACACTTAAAGATATGCTACGAGCATGTGTTCTAGATTTCAAGGGGAATTGGGATGACCATCTTCCACTCATAGAATTCACCTACAATAATAGCTTCCATTCCAGTATTAAAATGGCCCCAGTCGAGGCACTGTACTAGAGGAGATGTAGATCACCAATTGTATGGTTCGAAGTCAGTGAAACAAAATTATATGGGCCAGATTTGATTCACCAAGCCATTGAGAAGGTGAAAGTGATACAGGAGCGATTGAAGACGACACAAATCAGGCAAAAGTCTTATTCCAATGTCTGACATCGTGATCTGGAGTTTGAGGTTGGTGATTAAGTTTTATTGAGGATCTCACCGATGAAGGGTGTTACGTTTTTTAGGAAAAAAGGTAAGCTGAGTCCGCGGTATATTGGGCCGTATAAAATTCTTCAATGAATTGGACAAGTTGCTTATGAGTTAGAATTGCCATCCGAATTGGAATTTGTCCACCCAGTATTCCATGTATCTATGTTGAGGAAATGTATTGGAGACCCTTCTCGGGTCGTCCCTATCAAATATGTATAAGTTATAGAGGATTTATCATATGAAGAAGTGCTAGTGGCTATATTAGATCGACAAGTCTGCAAGCTGAGAACAAAAGATGTAGCTTCCGTTAAAATATTGTGGAGGAACAAGAATATAGAAGAAATGACATGGGAAACAGAAGAGGAGATGAAGTCTAAATACCTTTACCTATTCCAGAATGAAGATAACAAGGATACTGGTGGAACGCATGATACATTAGAAGATGAAATGGCTTTATAAGGTAAGAAATAACTTGAGAATACTCTTCCTTAATACAAAATGGTGATATGCAGATAATGTACATATCCACAATGTTTTGTGTAGCCTTGTGAGGCCATATGTTGGGCTTAAGTTCTTGCAAGTTTTTCTAGTGACCATTTTATAGGGTAAAATTGACTGGAAATTTCCGTTGGAATCCACGATGATTTGGACTCCTCATAAACCCTTGCATTCGAGGATGAATGTTCCTAAGGGATGGAGGGTGTTACAACCCATACTCACGTACGTTAGTTCATGCCATAAGGTAATCGACATAAATCCATGAAGAGATTATCTTTAAGATGATAAGAAGTTAATCATATTGGTCTTAAATGATACAAAGGTGTATAAGGGTGGTTAACAAGTATTAGAATTTAAACGAATCAAGGATGTTGTCAGCTGTATTTTCGGGTAAACCTAGAGGTGATTAACACACTCAAGAGGTCATGTTTTAAGGTATTTTAATCATATAATATCCGTATCATAAGTCTAGAAGTCAAACGAGTTATGAAACAAAAGTCGACAAAAGTTGTCGCAACTTAGGTTCATAATTTTACTTAAACATTAGGTCAATGTTACTAAGTTTTGCTCCCAATTTACTTGGAATTAAGGGGTGTTCTACCCACCGAATTGAATATCTATGAATCTAGTTTCCAATGCATTAAACCGTTCATCAATACGATCTTGGAGTAGTGAGATATTCTAGTTTTTGCGAGACTGCGCCAAGCACCTCTCTATGGGGCCCACTTAGGTGGTTTAAGACATTTGGATAAAATGGGTATGATGCCTCCAACCCGTTTTAAGTCATTGTTTTTAGTATATTCAGACCTTAGAATCCTATGAACACCCTCTCAAGGTTCTCTCAAGATTCAAGACCCAAACAAAGGGAAAACAACACAAATCAAGTGTCGGGATTCCCGTGGTGCTAGTAAGTTTCTTGTTCTTCTTGTTGTTGCTCATTTTTGTGTTGTTCCAGCTTGTGTGGGAGGTTGTTTTAAGGGGTTTATGTTCTGTAAATACTCCCTGAAGTTCTTAATATCAACCCTAGGTGATTTCAATCCTTCTAAAGTGATTCTAGTACCGAAAAACCCTAATTAATTGCTAGTTTCGCTTCCTTGTTGTTGTGGCAGCATTGGAGGGATATTTCGTGGACAATTAAGGTAAAATTGGAGTTGTTCTTTCTGTTTAAAGGTAAGTACCCTCTTACTCTACATGTATTTAAGATTATCCAAGTTGCGGCTAAGTCATTGACGCTAGAACTTGTGAAATATATATCGAAAGGCTTGGTAGTAATGTTATCGGTTGGTGGCCTATTTTGAGAGGCTAAATATGATTAACATTCATGTTGTTTGGGATGTTTGGTGATTGTTTTCACTTGTGGAAAGTCATATAAATAGGGGAGGTGTTGTCCGTTTCATCATAAAATAGGTTGTGGTCGGTACATAATCGTTACGACGCTTAAACGTTAATGATAGTGTCATTTCTCCTATTGTAGACTAAGGAGTCATGACATTTGCATAGCTTGAGG
This sequence comes from Nicotiana tabacum, assembly GCF_000715075.1. NCBI lineage: Eukaryota > Viridiplantae > Streptophyta > Magnoliopsida > Solanales > Solanaceae > Nicotiana > Nicotiana tabacum. Next base: position 108,169,800 of record NC_134087.1, on the reverse strand, counting down.
TTGGGCAGCATATACAAGGTATGTGAGGCTATCCCTTTCCTTCTTTGCACGACTCCAATTGTTTATAATGTAATGAACGAGATTTCAAAGATACTCCACTCTTAGAAGCTAGCAATACTTACATTGTTTCCCTTTTTATGGAACGATTGATGTTGATGTTGCTTCTCTTATTCTTATATTATCACTGTTGTTGGTACTACCTGATTCTTACAAGACTGATGATGAAGAGTTAGTCCTAAAACGTGTACAGAGGATACCGACCTTACATCACTCCGAAAGGTTTAGAACGTGATTCCATGAGTCGAGCATGCATTATATATATATCTATTTTAATCTACTGAGCCGCGCTATAGTCGGCGGGGTACGGCACCTCTTGTGCAACCACTGATCACTTGGGTTTTACCGAGCTCCAGGTGGTCGGGTACGATTCTACTAGGCCTTATGATAGCCGGGTACGTTTTTATCGAGCCTAATACGACCGAGTACGATATGATGATGATTATACCCGCAGAGGCGTATGTTTTAAAAGTTTATGTATATATACATATGCATCATGCATTTCATGTCAGTAGCCCTCAGAAGTACCCAGATGTTACAGGTTGTATATTATCTATCCCTGCTTACATTACTGTTCATACTTATGGTTCCCTGTCTTACATACTCAGTACTTTATTTTTATTGACATCCTTTTATTTGTGGATGCTACATGTCGTGCTGCAGGTCCTGATAGACACGAAGGCACAGCTCCCCCACCATAGTAGGTTGTCCAGTTCAGCGGTGATTGGCGAGATCCCTTCTTCGGACTTGTTGTGGTCTAGGTATGCATTTTTGTTATAGATATTATAGGTATGTCGAGGCCCTGTTCTGGCAATGTTGCAGTACTTATGTTCCGTTAGAGGCTCATAGACAGGTGTCGACTCATGTATAGTTTGGTATGCTTTGTCGGCTAATTTTTGTTGTATAGTCTTTCATGGTAGCGTGGTAGCTCATACCTTATATATAGCTTCTTGATTGTCTGGTAATCCCATATTATGTATGTTCATGCCATCATCTTTTATTGTTGGTTGTCCATGATCCATGTCTACCATTTATATTGATCTCGTCGGCCCTAAAAGATAATAAAGAAGGTTAGATAAAATGTATGGTGGTGCTCGGCAAGTATGGCGGGGTGCTACTCATGGCCTTCCAGTTTGGGTCATGACACAGTCTTGGGCGATGTGTTAGCATTCTTGGGCTGTGTGTTGTTCGCTTCGGATGCTGAATATCCCCCACGTAGTAGAGAACCTGATTACTTGTTATAGGCTGGACGGGATGGCCCTCATGGCATGTATCCATGGTCGCCCTATGATGGCGTTGTAAGTTGTGTCCTGGTTCATGACATGAAACATTGTTTCTAGGGTGACGCCTCCAACCAAAACGGGCAGCGTTATCTCTCTTGAGGTTTGCTCAATTGCATTGTTAAAACCTATTAGCATTTTGGAGCATGGTACTATCTTGTCCTCGAGTCTCATTTGTGTGAGAACTCGAGGGTGAATAATACATGCGCCGCTTCTGTCGTCTACCATTATTCTTTTTACATCGGTATCCTAAATACGTAAAGTAATGACAAGAACATCGAAGTGAGGAAAACGCAAATCGTGGGTATCTGACTTATCGAAGATGATACTGTCTTCGAGGTCATCATACCGTTCGTGGGTAATCGACCGCTTCAGTTGGTGTGTTGTGGTAAACCTCACGGGGTTGATTGCTGCTTCATCGCCCCCGCCGATGATCATTTGGATGGTGTGGACGGGGGGTGGCTTTGGGGGGCATTGGTGTTGTTCTTGTCTGCAGCCGAAGTTGGCTCTTCCTCAGTCGCGCATTAACTCCCTTAGGTGTCTTTGGTGAAGCATGTTCACCACTTTTTGTTGTAGGGTTATGCAGTCCTCGATCTTGTGGCCCTGTTCCTGATAAAACTCACAGACGACGTTCGACTTTCTGGTACTTGGGACGGACTTCATCTTTTGTGGCCACTTTACCTTCGAGCCGAGTTTCTCTAGCGTATACACTATTTCTGAAGGGGAAACATAAACATTGTGAGCAGATAAGAGTGGTGGAATACCTATTTTGTTTCGCTGAGTCCCCTTATGTGGCCTGGACGGCCCTTTTGTATGGCAGGGAGATGGTTGGATGGTCGTTCTGATATATGGTTGATGCCTATCTCGGTTGAGGCGTGGACCTGAATGGTCTCTTCGGCCATCATTACAGCAGTCTTTCCTCGGCACCGTTTGGACTGACGTTAGCCGTTGGGTTAGACCATTGAGGTCATCTTCGTCAGCTCTCACCTCGGCGCAATAGGCGTTGTGAATTCTTTCCCAAGTGGTGGGAGGGTATTTCATAAGTGTGCTTAACAACTTTCTGGTTGCCCTCGACCCATTCCTGTTCAACCCATATTGGAAAGCTGCTACCAACATCCCTTCTAATACGTTTGGCATGCTCATTCTTACTCTATTGAACCGGGCGAGGAATTCCCTGAGTCCCTCGCTAGGCAATTGTCTGACGGTGAACTTGTCGTTCACCCTGGCCTCCGCCTTCTTAGCCCCGACGTGGGCGGTGACAAACTTGTCGGACATTTCCTCGAACGTTGTTATTGCATGTGCTGGTAATTGTGAGTACCATGTTAAGGCTCCCCCTGTTAGGGTTTCACCGAACTTCTTCAGCAACACTGATGGTACCTGCTCTTTTGAAAGATCGTTGCCTTTTACTGTTGTGACGTAATGAATGATGTGATCTTCAAGGTCTGTTGTGTTGTCGTATATCTTCAAATATAGTGGCATTTTGAAGGTTTTGGGTATGGCATGTGGGGCTGCTTCATCGATATACGGTTGTTCGATGTCCCGTTTTGGTAGCAGTTTCGGGGTGCCCGATATCTTATCAACCCTTTATTGATGCTCCCTCATTTGGTCGCGGAGCGCTTTATTCTCGTTCTCCATCTCTTCCATTTTCTTTAGAATGGCCGCAAGTGCAGCGTTACCTGCATCAATAGCGGTGTGAGTGTTACTTGTTGGGAGAGGAGCGGGAGCAGGTTGCTCATTGGCAATTGTTGTGTTATCCGCTCGTGCGGCGCTTCTACTCGCCCCTTGAACGGGCTTGTCGAGTATGTTGTTTAGAGTACTTGTCAACCACATCTCCAGTAGTTTTTCCACTGTTGGTGGCACTTCCTCAGTTGCGGGCGTGGAGGCTCCCCTATCGCGTGAAGCGGTTACACTTCCATGAGGGGGAGGTGAGTCACTCCACCTGGGTTTAGCGCTCGGCGTCACGTTTCAAGAGGTTGGCAGTAGCGTCCACTACTGCTGTTAGTCTTTCATCTCCTTTTTCTACCATTGTTAGTTCGTGCAAAATGAGAAAAAGATGGTAGTTGTCGTATATTATTTTTTTTATCTATAGAAAACTAAAATTTTGACTAGAAAGTCCCCACAGACGGCGCCAAATTGTTTTACCAGAAAAATGCTAAACCTTTTCTTAAAACGAATTAATGAGAAAATAGAGGACGAATCCTAGTTAAATATAATAATCACTAGATCTAACGTCTATATGTATTGATGATATAGGGTTGAATCCGAAAGTGTTGTATGTCAACTACAAATGCTCAATGATTGTCAATGAATATGGTAATAAAAGCATGCGATAAATGCAGATAATGGCAATAAATGTAATAAGAAGGAATTTATCACCCAAATGTTAGATGACTTGGACGATTCTCCTCCCTGACAACAACGTGGAACAATAAAAAGTGAAGATGGACGAGGAATATTTGGATCTTGTAAACAAAAAAGTGTATATCGAACAATGTATTCAGTGGACAAGACAAGCTTTTTGTATATTCTTTGTAGTCAACCCTTTACAATGTGCTCTTATCACAAAAGTGAAAATCTTTTTTTTGTTCTTTATCTCTTCCTATTTATAGGAGATTTTCTAAGAAACCCTAAAAAGTACAACTAAAGGAATATTCAATAGAATATTCCTTCTTTCTCTTATAAACTTATCCTACCATTATTTTCATATACCCTTTACTTGACCTCGGCACTAATCTTTCTTAAGGCAACTCCTCGCCATTATGACGTGGTCGACTTAATCCTCGACCACGTCCATTTGGGGTCATTAAGTCTAGTCCAAATTTTGACCAATACAGTGACGTTGTGAATTTTGGAGCTAAAAAAGAAAATATTTATATTGGCAATGTATGAAAATTGTATTTCTTCTATCTTCGATTAAATTTATACAAGATTAAATAACAAATTTACTATCTTTTTTCATGACCGTGCGGATAACTTGACTAGTTTGTAAAATTTACACAACATTAAATGATGCAAATTGGAATCCTTCTAACACACTAATAAGAAAAGTACCAACATAAAAATTGAGGTCTCGTAGATCGACCTCAAATTGACAATAGCCACTTGGTAAAGACTTCATTCGCTTATTTCATTGAATATGTCAAGAATTCTACAGATATTAAAGGATTTTTTTGTCATATCCTTACTTTGGAAAGGAATAAAGTGATCTAGCTACTATCTTAGTTTAGTACGTAGAATAAACTAGATTAACTTGATCATTCTCTAATGATGGAAATCACCAATTGCGATTAGTAGCAATGGGTATTCCACAAGGTGCGTAGTAGGTGTAACTACGAAAACAATATCGCTACTGTATTTAATTAACCCTTTACCGGAATGAATAACTAATGACACCAAAAAGGAAAAAGAACTCACACTTACAACCTCGCAAAACACTAGGGCTTTAACTAAATTTCAATCCAAGTTGCTTTATTACAAAGAAAGAGTAAGTACTATGTTGATTACAGTAGGCCATCACTAAGTGCAGACTCTAGCGGTGTGTACCCAACAAGGTACGTAGTTGGTGTAACTAAAAAATAGTACTAAATGAATAAATAGCTACTGTATTTAGTCATTCGTCCTAATAAATTTACTAATTACACCATAAAAAACAAAAAACATACTACCTCGTAAAGCACTAGTATTAATCTTGGGGTTCTCCTAAATTTTTATTCAAAATTGCTTTATTACAAAGAAATGGTTATAAGTAGTGTGTTGATCACATCGCAAATTTAACGGTACGACCTAATGTCTTATCATTCTTCTCTTGCGTGGAAGAAAGGTGTGGGCCAAACGTCACACTTTAGATTTTGTTTTTTGACAATATTTTAACTAGGTACAGTCCTACATGAAAATGATGAATTAGCATGAAGATGAATATGACCTGGGAAGAGAAGAGTAAAGAGCTATTATCTTGGTCAGCAAGCTATTAACAGTTGAATTTCGATCCACACTGATTTTATAAATTATAACTAAATTATGCAAAATCGCTAGAAAACCCTTCAAGATGGACAACTTAAGGAGTTTAATTAACTTTTAGTTTTACACTAGTAGTGTCACTTAAAAGATACTACATGTGAATTACACTGATATTATAAATATTTTTCATATTGTCACTGTATATAATAAACTTCGAAATATGTAAGATATCATGGGTATTCTTGGTCAGAACATTTAGTTATGAGTAGATAAGGATTTACTGAATAAAATAGACTTTAGCGACACTCTTATCAATTGGTGGTATATCTCTTTCCTAGTGATTGTTTTTTTTTTTTCCTTTGGCTGCAGGTTTTGCTTCACACTACTGGGAATTTAGACAACTATTAGTACCTAATTATTAACCAAACAATATCGTCTAAACATGTCTATATAAGCATATCTCATAGGCTCCTCAAATATCATTCCGTGCAAAGAAATCATATAGTTTCACAGTACATCTCTCTTAATTACTTTCCAAATATAGAAAGTTACAAAGCAAAAGAGAGGAAACATGAGCGCTTCTATTTTTTCACCACGATCAATTTTACTTACTATTTTCTGCTTCACGTGTAGCATTTTTCTATTTCCAGAGTTTGTCACTGCTGGTGTTACAAGGCATTACAAGTTTGATGTAGGTTTCTTTAGCTTAATTATAACGTTGTAACTCTTAAAATTAATTAAATAATCAATTCATGTAAACTGTTTTTCGATCAATTCTTTGTGTTTGATGTTTGCAGATAAGATTGAAAAATGTGACTAGGCTATGCCAAACAAAGACAATTGTGACTGTGAATGGGAAATTCCCAGGGCCTCGTGTTGTTGCTAGGGAAGGTGATCGTGTCGTGGTTAAAGTTATTAATCACGTCTCCAACAATGTTAGCTTCCATTGGTATGAATTCTTAGCTTCCAACATTTTTATTGGTACACTACTTTCAATTGGATAATAATTAAATTAGCTACTAATATCCAGTATCCACGGACGAATCTAGGATCCAGAGAATCAGTTTGTTCAAATGAATGTGATATTTTATGAAATTATCTGTACACATTTTTTTACATATACACGTATAGCACAGTGGAGGGAGCCTTGGCGTAACTGGTAAAGTTACTGTCATGTGACCAGAAGGTCACAGGTTCGAGCCGTGGAAACAGTCTCTTGCAGAAATGCAGGTAAGACTGCGTATAATAGACTCTTGTGGTCCGGCCCTTTCCCGGACCCCGCGCATAGCGGAAGTTTAGTGCACCGGGCTGACTTGCCCTTTATACACATATAGCATAATTCAAACCAAAAGTAACAGATAGAGCTAAATTTTCAGAACTCGCCCTATGCAATTGTGGCCAGTGTTACAGCAACGTATAATAATTGTGTCCAAACAGGCATGGAATTCGACAAATTCAAAGTGGATGGGCAGACGGACCAGCATATATCACCCAATGCCCGATACAAACTGGCCAAAGTTATGTCTACAACTTCACTATTACTGGCCAAAGAGGAACTCTATGGTGGCATGCTCATATTTCATGGATGAGAGCTACACTCTATGGACCTCTTATCATTTATCCCAAGCATAATACTTCTTATCCATTTGCCAAACCCCACAAAGAAGTTCCCATCATTTTTGGTAACATCAAATATATGTCACTCTTTATTATATATAATTGAGTTTAAGTTGTATGCTCGACAGTGCAAAAATATTTTTTGCAGGTGAGTGGTGGAATGCTAATACCGAGGCCGTGATTAATCAATCACTTGTAACTGGAGCTGGACCTAATGTCTCTGATTCATACACTATTAATGGTCTTCCTGGACCATTATACGATTGTTCTGCAAAGGGTACGTACTAGCTTTTATCGGCCAGAAGTTGATACGTTTAACTTTTATATACTGACAGTAAGCTAACTGAAGACATGTCTTTATGTTGCATTTTGCAGATACATTTAAGCTAAAGGTAAAGCCTGGGAAGACATATATGCTTCGTATAATCAATGCTGCACTCAATGACGACCTTTTCTTCAGTATAGCAAATCATTCAATGACAGTCGTGGAAGCCGATGCAGTTTATGTCAAACCTTTTGAAACAGATATCATTCTCATTGCACCTGGACAAACTACAAATGTCCTTCTTAAAACACATCCTAATCCCCAACAAACGACTTTTTTGATGGCAGCCAGACCATATTTCACTGGCCAAGGCACATTTGATAATTCCACAATTACTGGAATTCTTATGTATGATAATTTATCTGCAAGTATTAGTTCATCATCTAACACTTCAATTAAAAATCTTCCAATCCCAACTCTTCCACCAATTAATTCCACTTCATTTGTAGCCAATTTTAGTAATAAGTTTCGATCTTTGGCTAATACTCAATTCCCTGCTAACGTGCCACAGAAAGTTGACAAACAATTTTTCTTTACAGTAGGCCTTGGAAGTAACCCGTGCCCAAAAAACCAAACTTGTCAAGGTCCAAATAATTCCTCAAAATTTTCTGCTTCTGTTAATAACGTTTCTATGATTCTGCCAACCACAGCACTACTTCAATCCTACTTCTTCAAAAAATCCAATGGCGTATACACTAGTAATTTTCCAAGTGTCCCTCTTGTGCCCTTCAATTACACTGGAACTCCTCCAAATAATACTCATGTTTCTAATGGCACAAAAGTTGTGGTGCTTCCGTTCAATACTTCAGTGGAATTGGTAATGCAGGACACTAGCATTTTAGGAGCTGAAAGTCATCCTCTTCATCTTCATGGCTATAATTTCTATGTGGTTGGTCAAGGTTTTGGTAATTTTGATCCTAAAAAAGACCCTGCTAATTATAATCTTGTTGATCCGGTTGAAAGAAACACCATTGGCGTTCCATCTGGTGGATGGGTAGCCATTCATTTTCTTGCTGACAATCCAGGTGAGCATCATTCCTACTTTCCTAGTTAATAAACTCAACTTTGAAATGAAAAATTCCGATCGAGTTTAATTATATGGATTAATGGTATAAAAACTATTCACATAATCATGTTATTTGATAAGACAATTATAAGAAAAATTCTAAAAATGGTAACTAGCGTGCTATCACAAGTTAAAATTACACTTGTCTAAAAGAAAATTCATATTATTAACTAATGCTTACGTTAGGTTAGACTATCTTCATAACACTGCTTGGGATGCGGTCCTTTATTGGATCATATGTACATGAGTACGGGGATGCCTTGAATGCCAGGCTATATCCTTTTTAATATGTGATCGAGTTTAACTTTTGTAATAGTAAAGAATTGATCATCTAAAAGATACTCTCGAATAAATTTAAGATTAGTAACATGAAAAATATGACAGGTTATCTATTAAAATATATGCCGGTAGTAGTTATAAAATTTCATAAAAGGTTAAATCCATTTGATTATGTACTTTTTTTTTTCATGTGTATGAACAGGAGTATGGTTTATGCACTGTCACTTTGAGGTGCATCTGAGTTGGGGTTTGAGGATGGCTTGGCTGGTGTTAGATGGAGAGCTTCCAAACCAAAAGTTGCCACCGCCGCCGGCTGATCTTCCCAAGTGTTAGACGCTCTGCTTCAATTAATTCCTCCTCCAGCGTTACGTTGTTCTTCTCTCAATAATTTATACGTCTGTTTTAATTTGTTTTTTCTGCATGTGCACTTGTGTGCTGAGTTTTATTGTTTGAGGTTTTTCATATAAGAATCGTCTACGTACGAAATGTGAAACGATGAGGAGTGAAGGAGATTTTGTTTATGTTTTTTTGTCGGAAACACTTTTACCCGGTGAATCAATAAAACATATTTCTTTTTAAAGTTTTTGTTAGCATTATATTCTATAAGACATGGCCTAAATTTGTCCATGGCTAATTTTGGAGTCAATGCAAACTTGGAGCCAAAGAATAAAAGTATTTTCTTTTATTCGTTTTTTCTTTACTCGGAGAGCAAAAACTTTGCCCTATAAATATGAGTCATCTTACTTCATTTGAATTATCTCATATTTTAATTAGAAACTCATTTTTAGTATTCGAGTAATAGAGAGTCTTGTTATATTCCGTAGAGTTAGTGTTGAGAAACACTTTGAGTGAACCTCTTCTTTGCTAGTGATTGTAGCGAGGATATATTTTGGGATAATTAGAGTTTCAATTCTAATTTTGTACTCTCTTTTGTGTACCGGTTGTTATAGTGAAATTGCTTCTCTCTGCTTGACTGAACCGCGTTAAATTTTGTGCCTTCTTTATCTTCTTTAATTAATATTATTATCAACTTGTATTGTATTTGTTATTGTCATTATAAAATTGTTTGGCTAAATTCCGCCCGATCCTAACATATTCCCTAAATTTTTTTGTTAACATTTCCTTAAAGCCTGCTGCATGCACTCCAACATTTGTCAACTTATTGACAAGTTCCTCTGTTTTGACTTTCTCTTCTTCTGGTTCTTTAACGAAGATCCATATCATGTAACAAAAAATAAATACTACTTTAAATTAATCATTTTAGACAAACACCTAAATTTGCTATGCACCTAAATTTTTAGCAATCATGCCTCATTGATATGTCAAATAACGGGCAAGTGTTTGGAACACAAATACAATAGCAGTCGTTGATCAGCCACTCCAAAGTCCAAATTTGGCGGTGGCCCGAACAGGATCGACTCTACTGTCAATGATGACTCGAACAATTGCTCAAGATAGTAAGTACCAATTATTCTTTGCTATGATAGAAGCATAATTCCAGTAAATCATCATGAAAACTCTACGTACAACTCAGTTTTTTATGTGAAGAGTGTTTGGATATTTAGTTTCATTTGTCTAGCTCATAATTGGAAGTTTAACAAATAGGATCAGTGCAGGAACGACCTCTGTGTACAACATGTATGACTACAGGGCTCCAGGTTGGCTCTTGAACATTAGCTGATTTGACAAGACTAGTCTTATTATCTAAACTTGAAGGAAGTACATAGTGGTACCCCATTTTTAGCTTTTAGATGAACCTGTCAAACATTTCTCTGTATCCTGCTTCCACTACTAACAAGTAATACACCAAGTCCTTTCTTCTTATTTTCTGATAAAGCGGTACTGTCTTGGTTATCTTGTGCTTTCCGTAATTATGCTATTAAATTTTCCCTCCGTTTATTTTTACTTGGTATGTATACTAAAAATAAGTTTTTTTTTTACTTGTTACTTTACGCGTATCAAGAGGAGATAATTTTTTTTCCCTGTTATACCCACAGTATTTATTACTCATTTCAAAATATTTTCTCAAATCCAATCAAATATGCATCAATTAATATGAGCATCATAGTAAAAATTATGCACTTCATTTATTATTTTTTAATTGATGTAAAAAGTCAAAACGTGTCAAGTAAAAGTGAACGGAGGAAGTATTTGTTATATTTCACCATTATAGCTATTAATATAATATCTCCACCAAGGATTATGTGATGAAAAAAAAATCATCTAGCTAGCATTTGTTTGCCTCAACTAGAAACTCTAATTGCCCATAATATTTATTCACTTCATTGACTATTAAACCATACCTTTCGGTGCTGATAGGTGACCTCTTATTTTGGACGGTAGGCTTAGGTCTCATTTGTTTTTATTAAGATTAAGACGTCTGAATCTGAATACACATCTGAATATGAAAATGTGTATTAAGATTCAGACATCTGAATTTGAATACACAACTGAATAATTAATATGTTGTCTCTGGATCTGAACACTGAATGATTAAGACTGTTTGTTTTTAGTATCTGAATATGTGCAATTTATCTATATTTAAACATAGCATATATAAAATTCAAATAAAATAGTTAATTAACATTATTTCAAATTCTAATGTTTAAGCATTAAAAACATATTTCTAATAACAAAAATATAAAACTATCAAGCATTTCCTCTTCCTTGCATTAGCTGAAGTGCAAGTTCTTCGTGCATATTGTTCATAAATTGCGAATTTTCAGTTGTCCAGCTAGGTCCATTTGTTTCATCCAATACTTGTTCGTGTTCTCCTTCTTCCTCAAATATTACTTGAGGTGAATCATATTGATTAAACAAGTCATCATTTAGTCGCTCTTTTCTGATAAAATTATGAACTGCAAAATATGCAATAACAACATCTCTTTGGACATCAGTAGAATATGGAGCCATCTTGTCCAATATTGAGAATCTTGCTTTTAAAACTCCATAAGCACGTTCAATAACATTTCTGAGTTGTGCATGAGCATGGTTAAACTTTTCCTCCTTATTTATGGCTCGTCTACGATGATAATCTCCTAACCAATATCGAATATTACGATGGTGCTAGAAATCCTCGAGTATTAGGATATGTCGCATCACATAAATAGTACTTATTTGTCATCAAAAGAAAAGGTTAATTGCATATAATAAACACCTAACTTATTATTTCAGAATAGTTTAATAAGTTGTATCACTTACTATAAGGAGGAAATGGAAAGCCATTATCTGGATTAGATGTTATCTCTATTAGAACACGTGCATCATGTGCTACCCCTTTCCATCCAGCATAAACATAAGTGAAGACCATGTTAAAATCACATATAGCTAAAACATTCTGATAACATTTACCCTTTCCTCTTCCTCTATAAATAATTTGTTGATTAGCTGGAATAACTGCATGTACTAATGTCCCATCGAGTGCGCCTATTGCTCCCTGCAAATAAAAATAATAATTTTATGTTAATAGTTATGAATTTTTTTCTTACGAAGTTATAGAATAATTTTATGGCACATACTACCTTAAAAAAAATTCGTAAGTTTTTATGAGCACCAGACATTTGTGTGTTTGAATCAGATTTTGTAGATGATATCATCTCTTTTGCAAATAACATCATTGCTTCAAGAACATCATGAAAATATTTGTGAACCGTTTGTGAAGAATGTTGAAATCTTCTCTTCATAACCACAAAACACTCATTATGACATATAATGGTCAGATATATTGCTATCTTTTCTTCGACGGAAATATGTTTGCTATCTATGAGCCATCCTTTATGTCTAAAATGCTGACATAGCCGAACATATGCATCACGAGACATGCGCATCAGTTCTAAACACTGTCGACTAGAGCCGGACAACAATTCTTGTGTGTATTTTTTACCAGATAAAGATGATGTTAAATCTTTATTTCTTTGGATATTCTTGAGTCTAAAATGATTTTTACACCAATACAAGCTCATCAACGCTAATACTTGATCCTCAATGTCCATGTCTAAACTGTTGTAACAAAGAGAATGTGTAATACACAATAATAAGTATACCACATTATGTATTTGAAAAATATAAAAAGTTACATGACCAAAATAAATTAATTAGTAAAACAATACCATGCACATCAAACAAAATTCAAATAAGACATTTCAAATAGGTATATCACAGATTAAAAATGTTTCACGAGCATAATATTTTATTAAAAAATTAAATAAGCATAATCGATAATAGTTGGAAAAAACAAAGAAGGTTCCATAGTATTAACGTCTAATTAATAATCTAGCTAATTAGAAAAATCAAATAAGCCCCATTTTTTTCCCCATGGCCTTAATCCAATTCTCTAATTTGTCAATCTCGGTAATGTTTATCCATGCTTTCCTGTAGCTGTCACCTTCGCAAAGTATACTAACAGTTGCATTGTATAATGGTTCTTCCCATCCAAGTTCTTCTAGTTTTACCATACACTCTTTAACGTCAGGCCCGCTATTTTTTTAACCAATAACTCTAATGCAATACTTATCTTCTCTTCAATGTCCAATTGAGACGATGCGGATTTTTTTTCTTTCCCAAAGGTTTCTTTTCAATTGGAACTGAAGACTGAGATGGATAATCAGTAGGAGCTCCATCATTCTTATTACCAACTAGATCTTCGACGTTATCAAGTGTATCTACATCTATAGTAGTAGATATTGAAGATACACCAGGGCGGGGATATGTACAGCTTGGACTCCAACCATGAATTCATGTTGATGTAGAACCCTCAAAAGGTTTTGTACAAAGATCTGGGAATGGTAGAGGCGAAGTCTTCAATGCCTTTGCTTTTGGATGAGCCTATAATAAAGAGATTTTTAACATGCACGTCAAACTTTTTCCTTTATAGAAAAAAAAGGAAAAGTTGAATTACTTGATAATGAACTAACCTTTATGTACTCATCCCACTCACTATTAGACATTAGAATGGTATTGGTTGCTGGGTCATAAATATTGCCGGTCTTTTTGGTTATTGGCAACCAAGCTTGATACTTTTCTTTTAGATAATCATAATGATTCTTCATATGCTTTTGTGTGACACTAAAGCCATGAGTAGTCTCCAAAACTAGTTTAACTTTGTTCCATGAATCTGCCTTTAAACTACTTCCAAGTCTTCCGTTTAAGGATATTTCTTGAATACGACTTTCTAAAAAGGTTTTTACTACATCCATATTTTTCCAACTTGCTCTTGAATTTCCACTAGATTGTTCCATAGCTGAAATATAAAATAATAATGATTATTGAAAATGAACTGATGAGGCAAGAGTGCACTTTTAAACTATTACATGTTCATGTTATACATGGTCATGGTAGTATGATAAAGAACTGGAGGAGCAGGGCATGCAAGATGATAAATTTGATCAACCTCAACTAACAAGGGTTCTGTCACATTTACAAATGATAAAAGGGCAACGAAAAAGTTATGCTTCTGATAATACAGTTATATGAAGCAACATGTCTGTGAGGTTGCTCATGGGGCTACCTCAAGCCTAGAAAAAAATTCATAATGTCCCAATGTGTTTGAGCAATTGTGTTTTCAACATGAATAACACTTCATCAAGAGTTTAATCTGAACAAGTTTTAGCTCAAACGGAGCTTCTAAAATTCCTCTAGGCCTAAAAGTTAGACACTATTTCAGGCTACAAGACGTTAGCTTTCTGAATTACACCGTAAAAATACTTTACAAATTTATTTTACAAAACACTTAGTGAATAAGTTATATGTATATATTTGTTTTACAAATAATTTTCAGAAGATCCAACAAAAAAGTATTTCTGCAAAAGCTAGCAGCATACGGCCAAACTTGGCTTAAACCTTGGATAACCATCCGCGAAACAATTTAGAAGTTTAGAGCCAAAAAATTATACTTGAGATCTTGAAACTCATACAAGTATAATTTTTACAAAATAATAGGCAAGCTTATTGCGAAGTTCATAAAATAATAGCAACATACTTTCTAAAGGTTAGAATCTTACCTGTTCAAGAGAAAAAGAATTGGATAGCCAATGATAAATGGAGAGTGAGAGAGAGAGGCGTGAAAGTTTATGCACGGAAGATGAAGAAGAAAGCGTGGAATTTGCTAAAATATAGCCTTATCGTTGAGTGAATAGTTGCGAAATTTGTTGCGGGAATAATTGGGAAAATCACATTTACCGTGTTTTTAAGAGTTTGGGCGCCATTAGGACTTTGTTGTGGGTCTGTTTCGGTCAGATGCATTCAGACTTATTAAGAGGTTTTAAAAGAGAAAAAACAAATAGACTTAATGGGCTGGATCTGAATAAGTAGGGTTAAGATCTAAAAGACAAACGCACTTAATAGGCTGGATCTGAACGATTAAGATTCAGACCTCCATTAAGTGCAAACAAATGAGGCCTTAGGCTAGTATCCCTATAAATATTCCTCTTCAATATTTGGGATTAAGGTCTAGGGACAATTCCATGGGTATTAGTTATTACTTTGGGACTAAGGTTTAAGTTTTATGATCACATATCATTAGTTTTCAAGATTTACTGACCCCTCTTTCCTTTGACCATTCATATTTGTGTCCTCTTCTATTGGATAGTTCCAATTACAGAAAAGAATTTTTTTATTGCAGAGACAGTAAGAGAAGCAGAAAATACAGCTTTCCAGACAACACCATGTGACATGGTTTTAACGGTATTCATCAATACAACTTAACCAAAATTTATAACACTTCCTCCGTCTCGATAATGTTTGACAGAACATATAGTTTAAAAAAAAATTAAATATGTGATACAGAATATATTGTGAATATTTATATGGTTATAAGTTATTTTATTAAAAGTAAAATAAGAAATTTAAATTTGAATTATTTTTAAATATAAAAAGTTATCATTCTTTTTGAGTCATATTAAAAAAAAATGTATCACATAAATTGGAGAAGGAATATCATAGAAGTATTACACTTTCACGGAATCTGTTACTCTTGTACTTTCATTGCCTTCCCTGATTGAAGTTACATTGTTATCAAGGCAAAGATCGAAGACTTTTTCCGTTGATTCAACTGAATCCATTGTATTGGACGCAAATTATGTATATATATGGTAAGAAAATGTATATGTATTACAAGATCCAAAGACATCCTGAATTGAACTCACAGATCCTAAATCTTGAATTTATCTCTACTATGATCTATTCTTCTCGATATGATGGCAGAGAGAAACTTTTGTTGGTCACAAGACCAATATCCATCTCACAAATAAAGGGTAACTAATAAGGAGATCTTACTTGTGGAAATTTAACTCTGCCAATAGTAGTGAGTATCAGTAATTACGTAGTTTCAAGAATCTCCATGCTTGTTCCAGCGGACAAGCATTCCAATGCACCTCTTTACAATATAAAATTTTGACTTCTGTTCCTTAGCCAAATTACTACATTTTCGGGTGAAATTGGCACATTTTTGGGATGCACTTTTCGTAAGTCGAGACTTTGAAGAAGAACTACTCTTTTGTGAAGAACTCCTTGAGAGGGAAGATCTGTATGGATTCTTTTGTGATAAACTCCTAGGAAGAGGGGGATTTGAGCTTGGGCTCTTTTGTGAATAGCTCCTAAATAATGATGATTTTGAGGAGGAATACGAATGACAACATGGATCATCCTTTGATAATTTCCATTTCTCATCCATATAATAATACTCCATTTTGCTGACAGAATTTTTGGGGCTTTTTTCGTCGAAATTTATGATAATTCTTGTAGTGTATAATATATCGGAAAGAATATGGAGCGAAAAAGGAACGGGTAAAAATTAAATGTCTGTAATGTACTAAAGAAAAGGGGGAAATGGTTGATAACACTAGACAGAATGACAATGAAGAGTTGGCTTCTATTTATAGCAGTTTGAGACAATGGTGTAATTTCGGAAGGCTTTTAAATCTGAAATAGGTGTTTGACCAGTGTTTCTTAACATTGCACGTTAATGCTTACGTCTAATGTCTGCCATTTTTCCTAGCTGTAACATTTTTATATTCATTTAATGTGTCATATCTCATTTATGTTTTTTTGGATCAAGGTGGACAAGTCGAGTTAAACAATGGCTCGTAACTCAAAGACGCCCAACTGAAAATCATTTTCCTATGTCCGGACGAATTACCCGAGTTATATTTTCATGGTCTAAATTTGAGAATTTTAATCTCTGGTTTGGTTCTTGAACCTCTTTCTGGAGATCATAAGCATTTATGGAGATGCTGACTACTGTATGGTGCTCCATTCGACACTCTTTAACCTATCCCATATTGTGTTTACATTATTTTTATTTCTTTGAGAAGCAAAGACACACGCATAGTCATGAGGGAGTGTTTGATGGTAGATGGGAAGTGTGACAGAGGATTTGAATATTAGGTATATCCTATTAGTGGTGTTGAAATTCTACATTCATTTCACAAAATGGTCGGTAGGGGTTATTAATTATTCAAGATTTTGCAGTCTTTCACTTGTGTGATGGACAATTGGTCAATTACTGTGGTGATTTCTGTGTTCCTGCATTTCTGTGAGATGCTCTTTTTTTCCTATCAGAATCACTGTCACAAACTCTCTGCTACATTTCAGTAAACCATTTAAAGTGGAGTATCCAATGTTTAATACTAGCATAATACTTCTTCGATATTTGAACTAAGAATATTGCAAAATGTCAAAGACCTTTTAGTTTGCAACATATTTACTGGTGTGAATTTGTGCAGCTGATGGTTCACACTTAATATTTGGTTATAGCATGGTTGTTATGTTGCTATCAATGTTCAATCTTTAATCAATTGAGATTTACATGTTATTACATAATTTTTATACTGTCCAAAATGTGGTAAAAGTTTTAAGTACATAGAATTTATATTCTTTCCAAAATAAGGTAAAAGTTTTTATGTTAGAATTTCCTTTTGGTTGGAAGACCTAAACATGCCTAGCGATCAACGCTCGGGACTCGCCCAACAGTTCCTATACAAATCATGTGTTGAATTCATTAATTTTTACCGTTGACTCTTAAAATTCTTTAACAAATGAATGATTAAAGTTTTTTTTATCTATAGGAACATAAAAATCGTGAGTAATTCAAATAACGAACCATAGTATTACATATTTACTAATTGAAAACATCGTGAGAGTGAATATCATTTGAATATTTCTTCTAAAAATAGATGACCAAAATTGATATCTTTACTTGATAGATTTTTATGTCTTAGTTCTATGTCTCTCAAAACTATCATACATTTCTTATTTTACTATTTAAAAATAATTTTATATTTACTCATGAAGGAGTACTATTTTAAATTACAGTGTTGATAAAATTTATTGAGTATTAACTTTTAAAGAGGTAAAATATGCAATTTGATAATTTTTTTTAAGAAATTCTAATTTTTTATTGTTTAAAAGTTAAGAGGTTATAGTTAATTTATATTTCATAGTAACTTTAACAATATTGTATTCTTTATATTTGTAAAATATGCTAAATATTTTATTTTATATGTGTTTCTTTAATTCTTTTTAGTTTTTTTAAACTTTAATATATCTTTTTTATTTTTATCGTATTATAACGCTATATTATTAATTTATAAATTTAAAAAATTAAAGATACGTTAGGCTTACGCCCCGGGTCCCGAAACTTTCGCCTCGCTCCGTATTAAATAAAATGCACCACCTCACGCTCCCGCCTTTTAAAACACTGCAGAAGGTTACTTAATTATGGGACTTTTTCCAGGGAGAAATTCAAAAATAGTCAGATTTACAACTGGTCATTAAAAAATAGCCCAGTTTCAAAAGTAATCGAAATTTAGCCACTTTTCATGTAAAGATAAATCTGAGCGAAAACACTGTTCAAACCCCGAAAAATACGTCAGTATATTATACTGGAGTTCCAGCATAAGTATGCTTGAACTCCAGCATATTATACTAGAGTTCCAGGATAAGTATGCTGAAACTCCAGCATAATATGATGAAGTTCCAGCATAAGTACACTAGAACCCCAGCATAATATACTGGAGTTTGGAGCACCGGTGCTCTAGTCTCCAGTATATTATACTGGAGTCAGCAAAGTATACTGGTCCAGCATAATATGCTGGAGTTCATACAACAGGTGCACCAAACTCCAGTATATTATGCTGGACCGGTCTCTGTTGCAGCAAAATAGTGGCTATTTTTCATTGACTTCGTAAACGCTGGCTATTTTTGAATGACCAATCCAAAAACTGGTTATACCGTGTTATTTTGACCTTTTTCCATGGGTAAATTTATCAGTGGAAGCGGCCAATGTTCTTTCTTGCACATGCCCATATATGGCGCTGTAGTCAGAACTCAGAATCAATTTTCAAATTGTACAATAGTTCTGTATAGGCTCCTCGATTTGAAAACTTAATTACGCAGCTGAGCTTATCGCAAATTCCATAAACTCATGTATAGAATAATCATAAAAAGATTAAAATATCAAATATTGTCTTTGTTAAAATTGAAGTAATCAAGAAACATTTTTCCTCAAAATCAACTCAAAATGCGACCGAACGCTTCTTGACAATTAAATATTCAAGAAGATCCACAAAAACCCTTCGCTCATACGCTGCTTTGGCCCCCAATTAAAAAACAAGAAGGAAAATCAAGGCAAGTTGTTGCTCGTGAACGATTCGAAGTACTGTTTTACTTTCATGGAGATCAAATACATCCCAAGGAAGTATGCATCATCTAACATTCGAGAAGCACATTGCTTCAGCCGTAGAATCACATAGAAATGTGGTAGAAGAAAAAAAAGAAATACATAAAATTGTATCAATCAGGCTTTTTGTATTGCTTTTGTTGTTTTCTTTGTTGGATAACCTCGTGTTCATGTTAGTTTTATAAGCACCTAGTCTAATTCAATCAATATCCGTTACATTCCATTTGTACTAGTACTAAGAAACTTTGTTATCACTGTTTATGCTGATGAATTTAAAGTCCTTTGTCCGGAAATTTGAACTTCTGCTCTCCCATAACCTTTCTCCTAAATTACACCCCCTAAGCACCTTATATGATGATTTAATTAAAGAAGCAATTTAAGTGCACATAACCTAATTATAAGTTTTACAATAATGGTTAAAAAATTTCTAAATAACAAACTTAGGAACTTCTTTCAGGCAATTTCAACTCAATTTAGAGTAAATAATGATATTCGGCTTAAAATATGTATATTTATATGCATACTGCCACGTATTTTACTCATGTTTCATGAACTTTTGGATGTGAAATATAATGATTTATTCTAATTCGGGGTATTTGTATGTGTAGGAGTCACCCAGATGCAATATGGGACTAAAGTGCACGAATTGAAGCACAAAGAGAACAAAAGAAGAAAAGGGCGAAGTGTAGCGCCCAGGCCAGCGCCCCGCACTACCTGAGGCGCAACTTACAGATGCACAAAAATTTCCAACGCCCAGTGCTACCCAGGGCGCTGGGTGACGGGAAGTCTCCTATTTCGCGTGGGACAGGGTTATTTCGGCCCTGCATACCCTCAAATCGTATAAAAAGAAGTCTAAACCTATTTGGGAGGGGGAAGACGCTACTTTGAGAAAAAAAATACAAGCACACGGAGCCGCCGTGGAGGCCGGATTTTATCTTTTCTACCACCAAACATAGTAATTTTTATTGTTCTTTGTATGATTTGTTGTTTGGATACCATGTCTATGTGGAGCTAAACTTCACATGCTAGGATGGTGGTTCTTTCATGAGTATTGTTATTTGGATATTGATTTTGATTTCTTAGTTTATCGTATTGATTTATTTATTCAATCTTGCGCTTAATTATTTCATTGTTTGATCACCAATTGAATATTATCTACAGATCTAGAATTGAACTCGAAAGTTGAAATTCTAAATTGCATATAGGATTGAGTAGGTCAAGTTCTTGAACTCGGGCAACGAATTCGCGGTTAGAATAGACATATACTAATTGCCTGCTTGGTTATTATAGGGGAATTATAAATGCATTCTTGTTGATTCTAACCCTATAGACATATAAGTATTTGGTTAGCTTGAATAGGCGAGTAGGAGATCGACAGATTCTTATGAGCAATATTAACCCCGTCAACAAATAAATCAGATAAAGTAATTAGTCAATTCACTTAAAGAATATAATAGGATTGTTAGATAGCCCATAACCCCAGATCGTTTTTACTACATTGATATCATAAAAATCTTCTCTACTTTTGTTCAGAGTTTCACTATTTATTTTTCTTTATTTTAATTAGTTTAGAATCAATTACTTCTAGGTTTAATTCTTGTTTAGATAATTAAGATAGTGTAATGTTGTTAATAGTTGAACAAGTCCTCATGGGTTCGACATCAAACTTTTAGTCACTTTATTACTTGACGATCGCGTATACTTGCGTGTGCATTTGGCTGCAACAAGTTTTTGGCGCCATTATGGAGGACTTAAAATTAACTGTTTTTCTAGATTAGACTTTTACTTATTGTCTTTTCAAGTTTTTATTTTTAATTTAGTTTAATATTACTTATTTTTACATGACATCTTTAAATGAAAAGTGGTGATATGATAAGTATTCTTATTTTTGTGATCGTTGTCCATATTGTAAAGGGTCCCATTTGTGGCAATAATGCAAATATATTCCCAGTAGCAAGTTGTGTGCATCATCTCAATCCTGTACTATTTGCAGTGGCTACTAGAATGATTGTCTCCTACCACAATCTATTCTTATGATGATTCTAATAATGTTTGTGAGTTTGATAGGAGTAACAAAATGGAAGATGTGGAACATGATGCTCGTATGGATATGTCCTTGCAGTTATTAGAGGATTTTGGTGGTCTTCGTGAGAAAATTACTGATTGGATGAAAACTTAATAGAAGAAAGAGCTGAATTGCGACAAAAAATCGAACAATTTGGCATTGTTATTCACGCTTTGGAGGCTCAATTGGGTGCAAAGGTTGATGTGTCTAACGCCCAACAAAATAGTTGTGTGGTGTGAAGCTGAAAAGGAGCTTATACGCCAAATTGAGGAGCTAAAAGTGGAGAAGCAATTACTCGATCATATTTTTATTGATGATGTCCATGTTGAAAAAATATACTAGATTCATTTGAGGAAGTAGATAATGTTTCACTTGAAGACTCTAGTGTGTGTATATATGAGGATATAAATAATAATACATCTCCAGAGTTTGGGCGTGTTGGTCCTCATTCTAAATATTTTTTGACATTTTATTTGGATGACGACATGGAAATCGAGTCATCTGAGCCTTTGAGGAGTCAACGGGTGAGGAACAAGGTGCTTACATTCTTGAATTTATCGTGCCACAAAGACAAAATTACATACCTCAGTTGAAAGTTAAGAAGTGCAAAATATTATATTGGTTATTTGGCACAACTAGATTTGTACCTCCACCCCGGGAGCATAGCAAAAAGCTTGAAGCCAAATTGGGGGCTCATTAACCCAACCCATGATAGCATGTATTATCAACTACCAGTTTAGATCTACCTCACATGGACACATAGATGAACTCTAATACGATATGACCAAAAAAGAAACTAAAATTTTAAAAATTAAACTAACACAAAAATTAAACATGAAATGAAGCATACTAGATAGAGTGAGTGCACTGAGTGTATAAGCACATGTGGTTGTGTGCGGGGACAGTGAAAATCTCTCAAAAATCTTGTAGAGTAACAGATATTTTTAAGAGAGAGAAAAGTGTAAAATGAACTTAAGTTTTCTGTTTATAATAAAAATGTGATGACCCAAAAGGTCATCTCTTGCTTTAGAAGTCAAATCTGTGTTCTGAGGCCTTAAAAACTTTTTTTTGTCTCACTTCAATTTATGTGAACAGTCCGGATATATATCCGGAAAACCTTTATGTGAAAATTTGAGAAAAATGCTAATTTTGCCTTTAAAATTTAATTAAGTTGACTTCGATTAATATTTTGGGTAAACGGATCCGGACCCATGATTTGATGGTCTCGTAGGATCTGTAGTAAAATATGAGACTTAGGCGTATGCCCGAAATCGAATTTCGAGGTCCCTAGCCCGAGAAAAGAATTTTTAAAGAAAATTATTTGCTGGAAAATATAAGGACTTTTGGAAATAAAATGGTGAGTGATCTTGATGGTATCGGGCCCGTATTTTGGTTCCGAAGCCTGATACATGTTTAAAATAATATTTAAGTCGAATCTGTAAAATTTGGTAAGAATCAGAGTTGATTTGATATAAATCGGACCCTTGGTTGAGAAAATAGAAATTTTGAACTATCTTATGAATTTCATGAGTTTTGGTGGTAATTCGTTGTTTAAGATGTTATTTTGGCGATTTGATTGCACGAGCAAGTCTGTATGATATTTTTAGACTTGTGTGCATGTTTGGTTTGGAGCCCCGAGGGCTCAGGTGAGTTTTGGATAGGCCACATAATGTTTTGGAATTTAGGAAAAATTGGCTATTGCATCTGGTATTGTTGCAGGCTCTGATCTCTCAATTGCAAGGTCAGGCTTCGCAATTGCGAGCTAATAGTCTTGGCAATTGCGAGGGCTTTATCGCAATTGCGAAGAAGCCCAGGCCTGCCTTGTTCGCATTTGCGAACCTCTCTTCGCAATTGCGAAGTCATCAGGGAGGGGCCAGTCATCGCAATTGCGACAAAGAGCTCGCAATTGCGAGAGGAGCAGACATGCAGCTGTTTCGCAATTGCGAATCCTGTCTCGCATTTGCGAGCTTCGCAATTGCGACATCTGCACCTGATCAAAACATCTTTTTTAGACGGGATTTTCACTTCATTCTTCAAAATTTCAAAACCTAAACTCCTAAGGGCGATTTTTCTAGAGCAAGTTCTTCCCAAATCATAGGTAAATGAATCTTAACTCTTTTTCTTCAATCTATTACATCTTTTTACATGATTTCATCTCAGAATCTAGGGTTTTCATGGAAAATTGAGTATTCTTGGGTGGAAATTAGGAATTTCAAAATTTGGGGATTTGGACCTCAAATTGAGGTCGGATTTCAAAACCAATTGCATACTTGGGTTCGTGGGTGAATGGGTAGTCGGGTTTTGGTTCGAACTTCGAGTTTTGACCAAGCAGGGCCGAGGTCAATTTTTGACTTTTTGGAAAATCTATATTCATGCATTAGAATTGGTTTATTTAGCATTTATTGATGTTATTAAGTAAATTATGACTAGATACAAGCGGATTGGAAGTGAAACCGAGAGGTAAAGCGGTAATTGAGGCATGATTTTGTCCGTAAAATTGAGGTAAGTGTTTGACCTAACCTTAGCTTGAGGGAATAGGTATTGATTGTCTTATTTGCTACATGTTAGTGTTGAGTACGACATATAGGTGTGGTAACGAGTATTTACACGTTGGTGTCGAGCATGGCCGTGAGTCTTATACTGTGACTGTTGTGACTTTTATTATGTAATGTCCATGCTTAAATTGATGATTATCCATGTTGAACAAGACTTATGATAATTTCTTGATAATTAACCATTATTGAGTATTGGCTTAAGTTAAGATTTATTTTGTGAAGCTAATGTTGGAACGAGATTGGTTATAGCTGATTCTCTTGTCGGGATGTATTTATTTCTATTGTTGATTCCTTTGCTGGGATGTTATTGTTTCTATTGTTTGGGTGAGGAAAGAGTGATAAAGCACGAAGGGTGATACCGTGCACATTCATACTTATGCATATGGTGAGGAAAGAGTGATAAAGCACGAAGGATGATGTCGTGCACATTTACATTTATATTGATGCATATGGTAAGGAAAAGAGATAAAGCACGAAGGGTGATGCCGTGCACATTTCTATTATTCATATGGCGAGTAAAACTGGTAAAGCACAAAGGGTGATACCGTACACATTTTCATTTTTGATTGCATGGTCAGGATTGAGAGTAAAAACACGAAGGGTGATGTCGTGCATTCATTTTCTGTTTGCTGTGATTATTTGCTGTTATCGGTTCAAGTGCCTTAATTATTTCATTTTTGTTATTTCTGTGGTTTCTTATTCTAGTACCCCTATAGCATGTTGCCCCTTCCCGTTAATTTCTGTATAGCTTCTATTATTCTTATTCTGTTAGATATCGTTTAACTGCACAGGTTTATGTTGGTTGTCGTGTCCTAGCCTCGTCACTACTTCGCCAAGGTTAGGCTCGACACTTACCAGTACATGGGCTCGGTTGTACTGATACTGCACTCTGCACTTTTGTGCAGATCCCGGTACTGGACCATACTGACTGTAGTTCGAGGTTGCTACTTTCAGTCCAGTGGAGACCCGAGGTAGTCCTGCAGGCATCCGCAGGCCTTGGCGTCCCCTTCTAATATATTTCTTTTCTGTTTATCTACTTTTGAACAAATGTATATTTCCTTGTTTAGACCACTGTTTGTAATATTCGTAGACCGTCCGTGAGATTGTGACACCAGTTTTGGGTAGAGTTTTATTATGGTTTCTTATTTGTATTAAGTTAATTTGTTAAATTCTATTCTTCCGCTGATTTTCTTATATTAACTGGTAAATTGTTGAAAGATAAAGGAAAAAGGTAAAATAATCAGTAATGTTGGCTTGCCTAGCGAGTACAATGTTAGGCATCATCACTATCCCGACGGTGGGAAATTTGGGTCGTGACAAGTTGGTATCAATGCTCTAGGTTGCTTAGGTTTCACAATTCACGGACAAGCTTAGTAGAGTTTGAGGGATCAGTATGGAGACATTTGTGTTTATCCCTCAGAGGCTACGGAGTTAGGAACAGTTTCACTTCTATTCATCTATGTCGTGTGATTTGAATTCTCAATGCTAATTGAACTTTTACTCTATTCTTTCGCAGATGGCGAAAACATGTACCGCTTCATCAGATGATCAGCAGCCCGAGCCCCTAGTGGCAGTTCCTACGAGGGGCAAAAGACGAGGCTGAAGTTATGCTAGAAGCTGAGGTAGGAGCAGAGCTCCGCCTAGAGCAGCAGCACCAGTGGCGGAGCCTCAGGTAGAGTTTGACGATGAGGTTCCGGCCCAGACATTTCCAGCAGGCCTAGCTGAGGTCCCAGAGGGGTTCATCGCTACCCCGGTACTCCAGGATGCTCTGGTCCATCTAGTGGGCCTTATGGAGAGTGTCACCCAGGCAGACATACTTCTTGTAGCACTAGCCGTCTCTCAGGCTATAGGAGGAGCAAAGACTTCTGCTACGTATTCCAGAGCAGATGACTCATCAGTTTCAGACTCCAACAGCTCAGCCAGTTGGGGTAGTCCCACTGGTGTTGTAGCTCAGACCGGTGATGGATCAGCTATGTCTTCAGATGCTTTGTGGAGGTTGGACAGATTCACCAAGCTCTTCACTACTACCTATGGCGGTACATCTTCAGAGATTCCCATGATTATTTGGGTAGATGTCATAAGGTTCTTCCGAACATGGGGATAGTGGAGACCAATGGGGTCGACTTTGTTTCTTTTCGTCTGTCAGGTTCCGCCAAGAAATGGTAGAGAGATTATTGTTTGGCCAGACCAGCTGGTTACCAGCTCTCACTTGGGACAAGTTCTCATAGCTATTCCTCGATAAGTTCCTTCCCGTCACTCAAAGAGAGGAGTACCGCAGGCGGTTCGAGCGTCTTCAGCAGGGTTCTATGACTTTCACCCAAAATAAGACGAGGTTTATTGATTTGACTCGTCATGATCTTCTGATATTCCCCACCGAGAGAGAGAGAGAGAGAGAGAGAGAGAGAGAGAGAGAGAGAGAGAGAGAGAGAGGTGAAGAGGTTTATTAAGGGACTCGCTCAGCCTATTAGATTGCAGATGGATAAGGAGACAGGAAGCGAGATTTCTTTTCAAGATGCGGCCAATGTGGCTAAGCAGGTTGAGATGGTTCTAGCTCAGGGGAGCGGTCAAGGGTCTGACAAGAGGCCTCGTCATTTTGGAAGATTTAGTGGTGTCTCGTCTGGAGGAAGGGATTCTTTTGGTAGAGTCCATACTCCCAGGCCATTTCATTCAGCACTTCAGGCTTCTCACGGTGCTCCAGGTGGCCGAGGTTCTCATATGCAGTATTCTGATCAACTACCCTACAGTGCACCGCCAGCTCCTATTAGTGCACCTCCGCTTAAGAGTTTTCAGGGTGGTTACTCAAGCCGTCATGGTCAGTTTCAGGGTCAGCAGTCTCAGCAGGTGAAGTCTTGTTATACTTGTGGCGATACGAGGCATATTGCTAGATTTTTCCCTAGAGCCTTGAGCAGTTCTCAGCATTAGGGGTCTCGTGCCATGGTTTCGGTACTGGGTGTTTCACCGCCCACTCAGCCAGCTAGAGGTAGGGGTCGAGGTGCTAGAGGTGGAGGTCAAGCCGTTAGAGGTGGAGGTCAGGCCGCTAGAGGTGGAGGCCAGCCAGTAGGAGACCATTCCAGGGATGTAGTTCAGGGTGGTGGGGCCCAACCCCGATGTTATGCTTTTCCAGTCAGTCCTGAGGGTGAGTCCTCCGATGTAGTTATTACAGATACTGTTCTGGTTTGTAGTAGAGATGCTTCAGTTTTGTTTGATCCAGGGTCTACACACTCCTATGTGTCTCCTTATTTTGCTTCATATTTGGTTGTGCCTCGTAATTCTTTGAGTGCTCTTGTTTATGTGTCTACACTGGTGGGTGATTCTATTGTGGTAGATTGTGTCTATCGTTCATGCGTGATTGTTATTGGGGGTCTTGAGACCTGTGTAGATCTCCTACTTCTCGATATGGTATACTTTGATGTCATTTTGGGGATGGATTGGTTGTCACCTTATCATGCTATATTGGACTGTCATGCTAAGACTGTGACCTTAACATTGCCGGGGTTGCCTCGTTTAGAGTAGAGAGGGACTCATAGTCATTCTACCAGCATGGTTATCTCATATATGAAGGCTCGGCGTATGGTTGATAAGGGATGTTTGGCCTATTTGGCATATGTTCGTGATTCTAGTGTTGAGGTTCCTTCTATGGATTCTGTGCCAGTTGTTCGGGAGTTTCTAGAGGTATTTCCTTCAGACCTGCCGGGGATGCCACCCGACAAGAATATTGACTTTTGCATTAATTTGGCTTCGGGTACTCAGCCCATTTCTATTCTGTCATATCGTATGGCCCTGCCAGAGTTGAAGGAATTGAAGGAACAATTGCAATACTTGCTTGATAAGGGCTTTATTAGACCTAGTGTATCGCCCTGGGGTGCACCGGTGTTGTTTGTTAAGAAGAAGGATGAGTCGATGAGGATGTGCATAGATTATCGGCAGTTTAACAAAGTCACCATCAAGAAAAAGTATCTATTGCCGAGGATTGATGATTTATTTGATCAGCTTCAGGGTGCCAGGGTATTTTCGAAGATCGATTTGAGGTCTAGCTACCATCAGTTGAGAATTAGGGAATCTAATGTCCCTAAGACAGCCTTTCACACTCGGTACGGGCATTATGAGTTCTTAGTGAAGTCATTTGGGTGGACAAATGCCCCAGCAGCATTCATGGATTTGATGAACCGAGTGTTCAAGCCTTATTTGGATTCCTTCGTGATTGTCTTCATTGATGATATTTTGATCTACTCCCACAGCCGAGAGGAGCATGAGCAGCATCTTTGAGTCATTCTTCAGACTTTGACAGACAGTCAGTTGTATTCTAAGTTTTCGAAGTGTGAGTTTTGGTTGCGTTCAGTAGCCTTCTTGGGTTATGTTGTATCAACAGAGGGTATTTAGGTGGATCCAAAGAAGATAGAGACATTCAAGGACTGGCCTAGACCCACAACTACAGAGATCCGGAGTTACTTAGGTTTGACGGGCTATTACCGTCGGTTTGTGGAGGGGTTTTCATCTATTGCAGCCCCGATGACCAGGTTGACCTAGAAGGGTGCCCAGTTCAGGTGGTCGTACGAGTATGAGGAGAGCTTTCAGAAGCTCAAAACAGCCTTAACCACGGCCCCGGTGTTGGTATTGCCCATAGGTTCAAGGCCATATATAGTATATTATGATGCTTCTCGTATTGGACTTGGTGCGGTGTGGTTATTGCATATGCTTCGAGGCAGATGAAGATTCACGAAAAGAATTATCTAGTTCATGATTTGGATCTAGCAGCCATTGTTCACACGCTGAAGATTTGGAAGCATTATCTATATGGCGTGTCGTGTAAGGTGTTCAAGGATCGCAAGAGTTTGCAATACTTGTTCAAGCAGAAGAAGCTAAATTTGAGGCAGAAGAGGTGGTTGGAGCTATTTAAAGACTATGATATCACCATCTTGTATCATTCGGGGAAGGCCAATGTAGTGGCCGATGCTTTGAGTAGGAAGTCAGCCAGTATGGGCAGCCTTGCGTATATTCCAGTCGGTGAGAGACTGCTTGTTTTGGATGTTCAGGCTTTAGCCAATCAGTTCGTGAGGTTGGATGTTTCTGAGCCCAACCTTGTTCTAGCTTACACAGTCGCTCGTTCTTCATTATTTGAGTGTATCAAATATCGACAGTATGATGATGCTCATTTGCTTGTCCTTAGAGACACAGTACGGCACGAGAGTGCCAAGCAGGTTACAGTTGGAGATGATGGAGTTTTGAGGATGTAGGGTCGAGTTTGTGTGACTAATGTGGATGGACTTTGTGAGTTGATTCTAGAGGAGGCCCATAGTTCCCGGTATTCTATTTATCCGAGCCCCGCTAAGATGTATCATGATTTGCGGCAGCATTACTGGTGGAGGAGGATAGAGAAGGATATCATTGCATATGTAGCTCAGTGTTTGAATTGTCAGCAGGTAAAGTATGAGCATCAGAGACCTGGTGGTTTGTTTCAGAAGATTGAGATTCCTGAGTGGAAGTGGGAGCATATCACTAGGACTTCATTGTTGGACTCCCACAGACTCAGAGGAAGTTCGATGCAGTATGGGTTAGTGTTGATAGGCTGACTAAGTCAACGTATTTCATTCCTGTGGCAGTATCCTATTCTTCAGAGAGGTTAGCGGAGATCTATATCTGGGAGATCATTCGTCTTCATGGTGTGCCCGTGTCTATCATTTCTGATCGAGGTATACAGTTTACCTCGCATTTCTAGAGGGCAATGCAGCGTGAGTTGGGAACGCGGGTCGAGTTGACCACAACATTTCATCCATAGACGGACGGACAGTCCGAGTGTACTATTCAGATTTTGGAGGATATGCTTTGAGCATATGTTATTGACTTTAGAGGTTCTTGGGATCAGTTCTTGCTATTAGCAGAGTTTGCCTACAACAATAGTTATCAGTTGAGCATTCAGATGACTCCCTATGAGGCATTTTATGGTAGGCGGTGTCGGTCGCCGGTTGGGTGGTTTGAGCTGGGAGAGGCTCGGTTGTTGGGTACCGATTTAGTTCAGGATGCCTTGGAGAAGGTTAAGATCATTCAGGATATGCTACGTACAGCTCAGTCCAGGCAAAAGAGTTATGCCGACCGTAATGTTCGTGATGTAGCATTCATGGTCGGAGAGCGAGTGTTGCTTCGGGTATCGCCCATGAAGGGCGTGATGAGATTTGGAAAGAAGGAAAAGCTAAGCCCTAGGTTCATCAAGCCTTTTGAGATTCTTGATCGAGTGGGAGAGGTGTCTTACAGACTTTCGTTGCCACCGAGTTTATCAGCAGTGCATCCAGTGTTTCATGTGTCCATGCTTCGGAAGTATCACGGCGATCCATCCCATGTGTTAGACTTCAGCACTGTCCAGTTGGAAAAGGACTTGACCTATGAGGAGGAGCCGATAGCTATTCTAGACCGGTAGGTTCGTCAGTTGAGATTGAAGAGTTACCCTTCGGTTCGGGTTCAGTAGAGAGGTCAGCCTGTTGAAGTAGCTACCTGGGAGCCCGAGTTTGATATGCGGAGCCGGTATCCCTATCTTTTCACCGATTCAGGTACTTCTCTATATCCATTTGAGGACGAATGGTTGTTTTAGAGGTGGAGAATGTGATGACCCAAAAGGTCATCTCTTGCTTTAGAAGTCAAATCTATGTTCCGAGGCCATAAAAACCTCATTTTCTCCGGCCTCGATTGGCGTGCGCAGTCCAGACGTATATTCGGAAAGCCATTATGTGAAAATTTGAGAAAAATGCTATTTTTGCCTTTAAAATTGAATTAAGTTGACTTCGGTCAATATTTTGGATAAACGGACCCGGACCCATGATTTGACGGTCCTGTAGGGTCCGTAGTAAAATATGGGACTTGGGCGTATGCCCGGAATCAAATTTCGAGGTCCCTAGCCCATGAAAAGAATTTTTTAAAAAAATTATTTGCTGGAAAATATAAGGACTTTTGGAAATGAAATGGTGTGTGATCTTGATGGTATCGGGCCCATATTTTGGTTCTGAAGCCTGGTACATGTTTAAAATAATATATAAGTCGAATCTGTAAAATTTGGTAAGAATCGGAGTTGATTTGATATAAATCGGACCCTTGGTTGAGAAAATAGAAATTTTGAACTATCTTATGAATTTCATGAGTTTTGGTGGAAAATTCGTTGTTTAAGATGTTATTTTGGCGATTTGATCACACGAGCAAGTCCGTATGATGTTTTTAGACTTGTGTGCACGTTTGGTTTGGAGCCTCGAGGACTCGGGTGAGTTTTGGATAGGCCACAGAGTGTTTTGGGACTTAGGGAAAATTGGTTGTTGCATCTGGTATTGGTGCAGGCTCTGATCTCGCAATTGCAAGGTCAGGCTTAGCAATTGCGAGCCTAACAGGCTTGGCAATTGCGAGCCTAACAGGCTTCGCAATTGCGAGGGCTTTATCGCAATTGAGAAGAAGCCCGGGCATGCCTTGTTCGCATTTGCAAACCTCCCTTTGCAATTGCGAAGGTATCAGGGAGGGGCCAGTCATCGCAATTGCGATAAAATGCTCGCAATTGTGAGAGGAGCAGACATGCAGCAGGTTCGCAATTGCGAAGCCTGTCTCGCATTTGCGAACGCCTGTCGCAATTGCGACATCTGCACCTGATCAAAACATCTTTTAGATGGTATTTTCACTTTATTCTTCAAAATTTCAAAACCTAAACTCCTAAGGGTGATTTTTCTAGAACAAGTTCTTCCCCAAATCATAGGTAAATGAAACTTAACTCTTTTTCTTCAAACTATTTCATCTTTTTACATGATTTCATCTCAAAATCTAGGGGTTTTCATGGGAGATTGGGTGTTCTTCGGTAGAAATTAGGAATTTCAAAATTTGGGGATTTGGACTTCAAATTGAGGTCGGATTTCAAAACCAATTGCTTATTTGGGTTCGTGGGTAAATGGGTAGTCGGGTTTTGGTTCAAACTTCGAGTTTTGACCAAGCGGGCCTAAGGTTGTTTTTTGACTTTTTGGGGAAAACATTGGAAAATCTATATTGATGCAATAGAATTGGTTTATTTAGCATTTATTGATGTTATTAAGTAAATTATGACTAGATACAAGAGGATTGAAAGTGGAACCGAGAGGTAAAGCGGTAATTGAGGCTTGATTTTGTCTGTGAAATTGAGGTAAGTGTTTGGCCAAACCTTAGCTTGAGGGAATAGGTGTTGATTGTCTTATTTGCTACGTGTTAGTGTTGAGTACGGCGTATAGGTATGGTAACGAGTATCTATACGTTGGTGTCGAGCATGCCCGTGAGTCTTATACTGTGACTCTTGTTATGTACTGTCCATGATTAAATTGATGATTATTCATGTTGAACAAGACTTATGATAATTTCTTAGTAATTGACCATTGTTGAGTATTGGCTCAAGTTAAGATTTATTTTGTGAAGTTAACTATTGGAACGAGATTGGTTGTAGCTGATTCCCTTGCCGAGATGTATTTGTTTCTATTGTTGATTCCCTTGTCGGGGTGTTATTGTTTCTATTGTTTGGGTGAGGGAAAAGTGATAAAGCACGAAGGTGATGCCGTGCACATTCATACTTATTCATATGGTGAGGAAAGAGTGATAAAGCACGAAGGGTGATGTCGTGCACATTTACATTTATATTGATGCATATGGTGAGGAAAAGAGATAAAGCACGAAGGGTGATGCCATGCACATTTCTATTATTCATATGGCGAGGAAAAGTGGTAAAGCACGAAGGGTGATACCATGCACATTTTCATTTTTGATTGCATGGTCAGGATTGAGAGTAAAAGCACGAAGGGTGATGTCGTGCATTCATTTTCTGTTTGCTGTGATTATTTGCTGTTATCGGTTCAAGTGCCTTAATTGTTTCATTTTTGTTATTTCTGTGGTTTCTTATTCTGGTACCCTTATAGCATGTTGCCCCTTCCCGTTAATTTCTGTTTAGCTTCTATTATTCTTATTCTGTTAGATATCGTTTAACTACACAAGTTTATGTTGGTTGTCGTGTCCTAGCCTCGTCACTACTTCGCCGAGGTTAGGCTCGACACTTACCAGTACATAGGCTCGGTTGTACTGATACTGTACTCTGCACTTTTGTGCAGATCCCGATATTGGACCATACTGACTGTAGTTCGAGGTTGCTACTTTTAGTCTAGTGGAGACCCGAGGTAGTCCTGCAGGCATCCGCCAGCCTTGGCGTCCCCTTCTAATATATTTCTTTTCTATTTATCTACTTTCGAACATATGTATATTTCCTTGTTAAGACCACTGTTTGTAGTATTCGTAGACCGTCCGTGAGATTGGGACACCAGTTCTGGGTGGAGTTTATTATGGTTTCGTATTTGTATTAAGTTAATCTGTTAAATTCCGTTTTCCACATTTTGTTTCCATTGATTTTCTTATATTAACTGGTAAATTTTTAAAAGATAAAGGAAAAAGGTAAATAGTAATATTGGCTTGCTTAGCAAGTACAATGTTAGGCGCCATAGCGGTCCTGACGGTGGGCAATTCAGGTCGTGAAAAAAAATCCTACGAGGGAAAAGGCTCAAGTGCGGCTGCAGATTTCCCTTTGCGGTCCTCACTCTATCACCCGGGCTAGCTGTATCTACTCTTATTGAGTGGTCCACACATTTTTGGGTGCGACCGCATATTGCACTAGCATAACCTTCATTGGGAAATATTCGATCTGGAGTTGCTTGTTGTGGATGTGGTGTAGGTGGTGATGGAACGGGGACATTGTCTTATGGTCCCCAGACTCTTCGTTGTGGCACTTGAGGTACCTCATCGAGTTGTTCCGCCTCGCCATCTATGTCCCCAAAAGGCATATTATCGAGCTCGTTATTTTCCATGATTATACCTAATATTTCTTAAACACGTTGGTAACACGGAAGGGAAATGTTACGACCCAAAATCCACTAGTCGTGATAGCCCTAACCCAACCTGCTAGGTAAGCCAACTAATAACTATCCAATTTCAATAATATTAATAAGACAATTAAACAAAGGAATTATCTGAATCTTACACATTTCCCAAGAACTGGTAGTACAAATCATGAGCTTCTAAGAATAGAGTTTACAAAGCTGATATGAAGTAAATACATCTTCTGCTTGAAATGTACATAAAAAAAGTTTTATAATCTAAGTCTACCATGAACGAGAGGCAACTACAACAGGGACGTAGGTACATCTTCAAATCCAGCTCCCGTCGATCACGGCAACAACAACATCCAACATCTGCACGCAATGTGCAGAAGTACCGACCCCATGTACTGGTAAGTAACAAACCTAACCTTAGGTTAAAAGTAGTGACGAGCTGGAACATGATCGGGTCCAACACCAATAGCCAACAATAATTCATAACAAGGTAGAGCATATAAATAAGGAAGTAACTCAGGAATAAAATGCTCATCTTTTTTATCGTTTTCCGACAATAGTTTCGCTTTTCAAGAATAACAGTGAAAACCCAAATCCTTTATCGAAATCATCGAAAAATATGAGATAGTTTGAAAACTATAATTTTTCAAAAATCCTTTTCACAATAAATAAGATGTTTCATTTTCTTTCTAGATAGCAAGTGTGAAATACCTCTATATGTCCACATATCAATATGTGTAAGAAGTCATGAATGACTTGATACCGTACAACATGAGGAAAATACATCTTTATGCATGTATGTCATGTATACATGTCAATGCCAAGTATCCCAGAGATGAATCATGCACTCACACTCTCAGAGTAATCAAACTCACTATCTCACACTTTTCACTCATCATGTTCAACCACTCGGTACTGTATATGGCACATACGGCCAAGGGAAGATCCATCTTGGAACATATACATTACTGACCATCAGTCACTCAATACCGAGGAAGGCCAATCCGGCCCTATGGAGGAGAAGATCCATCTCCAGATATATAAATGCTTCGGATAAGATCCATGTCCACGGAAGATCCATCCCTTAATATAATCAACATCACTCATTGAGGGGGGGTGTACAGACTCCGGAGGGGCTCCTACAGCCCAAGCGTTATCATAAGCCATATACAAGCATAAATCAATATAACATGCTGCGACGTGAAGCCCGATCCCATAATTGTCACTCATAATCAGACTATCAGCCTCACTTAGTCATCAATCTCTCCAATCCCACTAACGGGATCACAATGTCACGAAACTAACCCGACAACAATGATAGGATGTATCAATAAATAATAATTGAGACTGAGATATGATATGAATGCATGAATATGACTGAGTATGAAATATCAATGAAATCAGTGAGACAACAGTAAGAAACGACCACTATGGGTCCTAACAATATTAGTATAAATCCTAAACAGGATATCTAGCATGATTGACAGCATGGTTAGTTAATCACATGGTGAAAACACAGATATCAACAAAATAGGGCCACTAAACAATGCCATTAAAACAACAGAGTCACAATTCACCGGGTGCACGCCCATACGCCTGTCACCTAGCATGTGCGTCACCTCATCACCAATCACATAGCATATAATTCAGGGTTTCATACCCTCAGTACTAAGTTTAAGAGAGTGATCTCGAACAAGCCAATTCCAATACTAAGCAAGCCAAGCAATGCTCCAAAAATTCTATCTTGTGTGTTCCGACCTCCAAATGGTTCGAAACTAACCAAAAATAACTCAAATACAACAAATAATGCTAAAGAAACTAATCTCAATCGAAAAAGGTCGAATCTTTAATCAAAAGCTTATAATCGACCAAAAAACCCAACCCAGGCCCACATCTCAGAACACGACAAAACTCATAAAATTCGACAACCCATTCAATTATGAGTCTAACCATACTAATTTCATTCAATTCCGACTCTGAATCGATGTTCAAAACTCAATTACTCACTTTAGAAAAGTTTTTGATAAAAACCCCCAATTCTCCAATTAAAAGATGCATTAATTCAAAAATGAATTTCTGTAATCATATTAGAATAAAAAAATTGTAATTAGATACTGACCTCCATGAAAATATCAGAAGAATACCGCACAAATTACCTCAATCGGAGCTCTAGAACTCAAGATATGCTCAAAATACCAAAAGAATGCAGACCGATTTTTATACATAGGGATTTTTGCTTTTGAGATAAAAACTCCGCACCTGCGCATTTCCAGCTGTCATTTCCGTTTTTGCAGACCATTTTTTGCACCCGCGGAGCCGGAGATGCGGACCCAACTTCGCATCTGCGAAACATCAGCACCAGCTCTCTTCTCCGACACTAAAATGAGCATAACTCTCTCATACGATGTCCAAATATTCTTTTTACTATGGCTCTTAATTACGATACAGATCTAATGCTTCAATCATAACAGAAATTAGAGCCTTTTGAGTAATGTGGTACCATTTATGCTTGAAGAAACGACGTCAAAACATCAAAAATGAGTGCAACACAACCCAAACCTATCAGAAACTCACCCGAGCCCCTCAAGACCCCATTCGAACATACCAACAAGTCCCATATCATAACAAGGACCTACTCGGAGCCTCAAAACACACATAACAACATCGAAACAATGAATCACACCTCAATCCGAAATCAATGAACTTGAAATATCAAGCTTCCACAACCAATGTCGAAACCTATCAAATCACGTACGATTGACCTCAAATTTTGCATACAATTCACATTTGACATTACGGACCTGCTCCAACTTCCGGAATCGGAATCCGACCCCGATATCAAAAAGTCCACCCCTGGTCAAACTTTTCAAAATTTCAACTTTCGCCATTTCAAGCCAAATTCTACTGTGGACCTCCAAATCACAATCCGGATGCACTTATAAGTCCAAAATCACCCAACGGAGCTAACGGAATCATCAGAAATCCAATCCGAGGTCAAATACTAAAAAGTTAAAGTTGGTCAAACCTTTCAAATTTTAAAGCTTCAGTGGAGTCTTCCAAAGCAGTTCCGAATAATCTGAAAACCAAATCCGGCGATTCACATAAGTCATAATGCATCATACGGAGCTACTTATACCCTCAAATAATCGAGCGAAGTGTAAATGGTCAAAACAATTGATCGGATCATTACATCCTCCCACACTTAAACACACGCTCGTCCTCGAACATGCCCACAGTTGTTCTCAAAGCCATCAAACCATTGTGTAACCTTACCATGCACATACCCGGGGGTGATCCTATATCACCATATCCCATATAGGTCCGATAACACAACATGACAGAAATTTCTTAATCCAACCTAGCCTATAAGTCTTAGAATCCAATTTTCAATATTCGGAATTTTCTATAAGATCAGAATCTCGCATCTACACATTGTATAAGTCTGAACAAGATGTATCAAGCCATATACATAACCCAAAATGTAATCACATGATATACCTCAAAACTCAAGTACTCATAGTGATAATTTCTAATCACAGTAGCTGCTCAAAAAAATCTAATGCCGGTACTAAACCTCTTATCAAACAAAGCCTCGTTCTTACACCTTTATATACTGCCAATGATGAAAAAAACATGCAGAAACTCATAACCATTCGTCGGATCAACAAGTCATCGAGCTCCCTCTCTTTAGACAAGGACTATAGCAAATTTCTAAGCCGACTTTCGATATTATTCTTCCAACCACGCTGTAATCAACTCCGATAGTATTCATTTTAAGTCCAATGACCCCATCTCATCCAACATGACCACTCTAGTGACATGATACATCAATACAATCTAAAGTCGCAACTCGTGCAATCCGTGAACCAATAAGTAACATTCAAAATGTACTCAATCATGGAAAATGACTTAGACGAGAGAACTGTCTCACAAGCTCAATAGGTACCGCCACAACGCAATGCTAAGAACCTATCACACACCGTATAACCAAAACACACAAATCTAACACAAAGAATTATGTCTCAACATAACTCCGCTACAAATCGTGACCCATCCAAATGTTGTTCCATATTATATACCTCGAGCTACCCTACTCAAAATCAACAACCACGCAAAATTCGACATCAAGCACCCAAAGTGCATTACCATAACCACGGAGAAGCAAATGACACAACGCCACACAAAACCCGAAAGAGCATAACCAATACGCCATTAACCAAGCAATACCCAATACTCTTCTCGCTCAGATTCTGCTATAAGACCCCAATAGAACCATACCATATGTGCATATAACTAACGAATCACAACTCCTCGTAGCATAGAAGAGTAACTTAGAGATCATTTTAGAACACGAATAAGCTCAACAACAATCGAATGGAACATCCCTCAACAATAACAGTATGGAGCCAACCAATCCGGCTCAGTGTAGAAAACATTCTAATTGGGCCTACCAATGGACCCCTGAATCAGCTCTAGACACCCACAAATAGATAAATAACCCACCGAAAGTCAACAATAACTGAATCATAACACATACTATCATCTAGCTAGCTTCGGCCACAACTTCACAGTCCATAACCATGAAATAATCTACTCATGAGAACTCCCAATCTCAAAATCCATAGAGCATATGAATCACCATATCTGATCCCAACTCCACCTCTCAAATATCTAACACATCTCTCATACACGATCATCCGCCGAGAAATACTTCTAAAATTCTTCCGTGCCACATAGCAAAATTTGAATATCAACAGTCGATCAACTAAGAGAGTAACGCAATACCACTGAAGTATCCATAAATCAAAACACATTGCCCCTTCTGAAATATATACTCTCATCAAGCCATACAAATAGTAATGTCATTTACTTAGTCATTTGAAACCGTCCATGCTACCTAAGAATTTATGTCCTTCCCTTAAAAACCGAATCGTGACCTTGCACATGCCAATCTCTATTCTACACAGCACACCGCATATACCATGCCATCATATGAAAAATATGAGAACTTCATAATCCACTCTAAGTCACAAGCAACTATATACTCAATTAGCCAAGAACTTTCCATTTGATTTCATCTGGAGAAAATCACTATATATCATATGCTCTTCATGCCAGTAGGAAATATACTCCTCGAACCATGGTAGAAACTATTGAGATCTCTTCAAAACCCATTTGCAGATAATTAAGCCATCAGAACTAAATCTCTCTAAATCAACCAAGCCACGCAGGTAACCAAAAACCCAATAGCATTGCCACGAAACACCTGTAGAAAACCACCACATCATAAGCACCCAAAGAACCGATCATATCCATTACCATGCCGGTCCAACCTACTACCAAGCTGCCATATTTCTCCGATTTCCTTTTGAATTACCTTCAAATTGATACTTCTCCTCACCATAATACCACAATCCTCAACCAAAACTTACAACACAAGACCCTAGCATAAAACCACCGTCCTAAGGCTCATAAGCCATCGAATGCTCTCTTAAGCACCCCAAAAGTACCACAATCGAGATACCCACTCTTAAGAGACCTTTTGTGAATTTAAAGCTGTTCATTTTACCTTCCTGATATTGAATGTAGAATCCATAATGATATAGAATTACTGCGAGTCTCGACACCATCCAATGTAACTCTCAGCTTCTAGCCATATACAAATCCGCAACATTCTCAATTGCCATGTATAAATATTGAATTCATTAGAACCATTCTCGAGAGTCATTTACTATACTCAAATCTCAATAGCACAACAACTTGTGCCCCATTTGCACCCCAACACCCTAAGAAGTAATTTACACCTCTAAGTAACCGAGCAAATTTCTACTCCATGAACACTACATCCTTAACGAATAACCGCTTAATCATTCCATGATTTTCATATACCCATAGAGTGTAATACAACCCATATCTAGAAATTCCCTTACTCGAGTCATCCTTGATCTCAACCTCTATAAGCCATAACTGATTCACCAGTATACCTCAAACTGAAGCCAATACAACACATAACCGCACAATCAACCTGTTGATAGCAAACTCCCTCACTTGGCTCAAAGCCAAGGAATAAAGCATTTGATAACTTATAATACCCATACTCTATTGCTTCCCAAAATCCCGTACTGAAATTCAACTAAATCCTTCATAAGCTCATGTAACACAAACCATCTAATATCTCAAATCATCTACAAATCTCGCAATCACCTTTATAATAGTCAAGCCAACTCTTATAAACGATCCAAACTCGAATTACAACACATATAATTCACTGGTAAAAGAGAACTCGCTACAAAACAACATAGGGATCACAGAAACCTCAGGACACCCTACAGGAGATAACCTACCTGCTTTGCCTTAAACTAACATCTCTTTATACCCTTGCACATTCATAACTATTACTCAATCACTTAATCTTCTTGAGTCTGAACTCATATCACGACATGAAAATATACTTCACTCCTCAACTAAACAACATGAAAAGATCCTTCAACACACCCATAACTCGAGACTATATGTCAAATTAAGACGGAAATCAAGCACCCAATTTACATCTCAATCAAACTCTTTTCATCAAATCTAATCTATCTGAACACACCCATAGTCACATCATACTTATCATATAGAAATCCGACCACTCATCTAGTCACAAATTCTACTCATAGGGACCCTACCGGACATATAAGTCCAAAAGCATGTGCTCACACAATCAACATCTCTGTGCTCAAGCTATAGTCAAAATCCGACCTCAAG
Organism: Nicotiana tabacum; assembly: GCF_000715075.1. Taxonomy (NCBI): domain Eukaryota; kingdom Viridiplantae; phylum Streptophyta; class Magnoliopsida; order Solanales; family Solanaceae; genus Nicotiana; species Nicotiana tabacum. Next base: position 108,129,314 of record NC_134087.1, on the reverse strand, counting down.
TCCTCATACTGGCCCATTATCAGCATATTGAAACCACATCTCGCACCTCATCCCTGAAATCATAAGTCGTCGATGCACAGCTGATACAAAGCGCTCATATGCGCATACGAATGCATGGAAGGAATTCAAGAGTTACGCTTCAAGATGAATCAATGTCGCATGATAAATAAAGACAGATGGAAGTTTATCTTAAATGACCTTTACCTCTCAAAGATAGGTATGGACATCATCAAACCGATCCGCAAGACTCTACTAGACACTTGCTCATAACTTTTAGAACTTATGAACTTATAGCTCTAATACCAATCTGTCACGACCTAAAATCCACTAGTCGTGATGGCACCTAAATCAACCCGCTAGGTAAGCCAACTAATAACTATCCAATTTTAATAATTTAATAAGAAAATTAAACAAAGGAATTATTTGAATCTTATATGAAGTAAATTATAAGGTTACTAAGAATAGAGTTTACAAAGCTGATATGAAGTAAATACATCTTCTGTTTGAAAAGTACATAAACAGAGTTTTATAATATAAGGTTACCATGAACGAGAGGCAGCTACAATAGAAACGCAGGTACATCTTCAAATCCAGCTCTCGTCGATCACGGCAACAACAACATCAAACATCTGCACGCAATGTGCAGAAGTGTAGTATCAGTATAACCAACCATATGTACTGGTAAGTAACAAACCTAACTTTAGGTTGAAAGTAGTGACGAGCTATAATATGGTCGTGTCCAACACCAATAACCAATAACAATTCATAACAATGTAGAGCATATAAATAAGGAAGTAACTCAGAAATAAAATGCTCAACTTTTTCACAGTTTTTCAAAAATAGTTCCGATTTTCAAGAATAGTAGTAAAACCCCAAATCCTCTACCGAAATCGTCGAAAAATATGAGATAATTTGAAAACTATAATTTTTTTTAAAATCCTTTTTAAAATAAATAAGATGCTTCATTTTCTTTCTAGATAGCAAGTATGAAACTCCGAATTACGTGCTATCTAGAAAGAAAATGAAGCATCTTATTTTTTTTCAAAACAATCAAACAATGCTAATGAACCAATCCCAATCGAAAAAGGTCGAATCTTTAATCAAAAACCCAAAATCAGCCAAACAACTCAACCAAGGCCCACACCTCGGAACCCGATAAACTCATAAAATCCAACAATCCATTCAATTGTCAGTCCAACCATACTAATTTCATCCAATTCCAACTCAGAATCGATGTTCAAAACTCAATTACTCACTTTAGAAAAGTTTTTGATAAAAATCTCCAATTCTCCAATCAAAATATGGATTAATTCAAAAATGAACTTTTGTGATCATATATGAATACAAAAATTGTAGTTATATACTGACCCCAATGAAAATACGAGAAGAAAGCCGTGAAAATCACCTAAATTGGAGCTCTAAAACTCAAGATATGCTCAAAATACCAAATAGAACGCAATCTGATTTTTTTTATACACAAGGATTTTCGCTTTTGTGATAAATACTCCACACCTGCGTATTTTCAGCTGTCATTTACATTTTTGCGGACCATTTTTCGCAACCCGGGGGGGCGTAGATGCGGACCCAACTTCGCATCTGCGAAACACTAGCACTAGTTCTCTTCTCTGACACTAAAATAAGCATAACTCCCTCATACGATGTCCAAATTTGATGGTTCTTTTTGCTATGGCTCCGTAATTACAATAAGGATCTAATTATTCAACAAAAATAGAAATTGGTGCTTATTTGATTAATGTTTTACCATTTATGCTTGAAGAAACAATGACGAAACATTAAAAACGAGTGCAACACAATCCAAACTTATCCGAAACTCACCCGAATCCCTGGAGACCCCGTTTGAACATACCAAAAAGTCCCATATCATAACGAGGACCTACTCGGGTCCTCAACACACATATAACAATATCAAAATGACGAATCACCCCTCAATTCGAAATCGATGAACTTGAAACTTCAAACTTCAACAACCGATGCCGAAACCTATCAAATCACGTTTGATTGACCTCAAATTTTGCACACAAGTCACTTTTGATATTACGGACCTGCTCTAATTTTCGGAATCAGAATCCGACCCCGATATCAAAAAGTCCACTTCCGGTCAAACTTTCCAAAATTTTAACTTTCGCCATTTCAAGCCAAATTCTACTGCGGACCTTCAAATCACAATTCAGACGCGCTCCTGAGTCTAAAATCACCCAACAAAGCTAATGGAACCATAGAAATCCAATCTGAGGTCAAATACTAAAAAGTTAAACTTGGTCAAACCTTTTAAATTTTAAAGCTTCTAGCTGAGAATCATTCTTTCAAATCAGTTCCGAATAACCTGAAAACCAAATCCGGTGATTCACATAAGTCATAATATATCATACGAAGCTACTCATGCGCTCAAACAATCGAGCAAAGTGTAAATACTCAAAATGATCGATCGGGTCGTTACAGGAAAGAAGATATTCCAAAAACACACTCAAAAATATACCTAACACCGTTTTAACTCCCCGGCAATGGCGCCAAAAATTGATCCACTCCCAATCCACACTCAACAATGAGTGGAAGAGGTCGTTGGAAGAATAGTAGACAACTATGAGTCGAGTCGATTTCCTTAGGGAGCTAACAATGGGTGTTAGAGTGTATACTTGATGCGTGAAGACGAAACAACTTAAATACACTTCCAATCAAGTTGATTTTTCAAATTACTTCTATAAAATACATTATCATTGCCCAATTAGAGAAATGAAACTAGAAATTGACTACTTTTTTGGTTGTTTTCAAATAGATAAAAAGCTCAAGGATGTAACCTTCGCCTCGGTGCTCGCCTAATGGATTAATTATGTTAACACTTGTTTTATTGATTATGGTGTATTATAGCTCTCAACTCTAAGTTACCTACTCAATACCTCTCGGTCATAGAGTGATTTTTTCAAATTTAGCTTTCTCAAGCCCAAATGAGTATCACGCTAAATAGTTGATATGAGCTCAAGTCGTGTTTTTCCTATATCTGGTTCAGACTCTTCAATTAGGCTATTCAAATCCTTAACTAGACCAATATCTTGTTAGTCAAATTTTTCTAGACTAGGTCCCTCTTTCTCAAGTGAAGACTAAGTCAAAAAGGCATGATTCACTGTTTACAACCATTAATTTTAAAATTAAAGCATGAAAATGGCTAAATAACAAACACCCAATCATAAACAAGCATTAAATTAAATACTCATAAAGTTTATACACTAGGGTTAGGTCACAACCCTAGTAAGTATCTAGATACTCATAGTAGAAAATGAAGAAAACAAAGAAGAAATACTAATTAAAGCGATAATATAAAATTAAAATGATAAACTATGATGTTTTGTCCCAAAATGATCACAAATTACCCAAAATGGTAAACTACAATGGCTACAGCTAAGAAAACTTTAAAACTTGACCTAAAAAGTGATTCCCGTCTATTTTGTAGTAGCCAAAATTTGCTGACAAAAATGTCGCGGTCCGCACATTGCTTGAGTCTGTAGGGGGGATAGATTCTGCGTTCGCAGAGTTTGATCTGTGGCTGCACTTCAGCTTCTGTGGTTGCACAATTCATGTGCAGTCCGCACTTCAGGTAAGGCTTCAGCCTTGGTCATCTGCACACTCTTTAAAAAATTTTGAATTCTTATCAGTGCGACCATGTTCTGCGGCCGCACAAATTGTGTGTTGTTCGCACTTCTCTTCATTCCATCTCTGAGCTTCAGCAACAGATCTTCGCCGCAAGGAGAATTCTGCGATCAGAACTTTCTTCTGCGGCCGCAGAAATACTTTTGTGAACCGCACTTTTGGTTTGCTACGCCCCTTCTTGCCTTGTGAATCAGAACACTCCTTTTTAGTTGGATTTCTTCATTTTATCCACAACCTTCCTGCAATTTGAACACTTTAAGTGATTGTATATGCTACAGTTTAATTGTTGCGATCTACCATGATCACTGGTAGAGTGTATAAAAAAAAATTGAGTTGATATGTACGTTGTTGGAGTATAGTGGATAGTTCCATTGCTCGAAGGCGAGCAAGAGTTTAAGTGTGAGGTGTTGATATTCGGCTTAAACTATGTATATTTATATGCATATTGGCTTGCATTTTACTCATGTTTCGTAGATATTTGAATGTGGAATGTAATGATTTATTCCAATTCGGAGTATTTTTTATGTGTAGGAGCCACCCAGATGTAACGTTGGACGAAAGTGCACGAATTGAAGCACAAAGAGAACAAAAGAAGGAAAGGGCGAAGTGTAGCGCCAAGGCCAGCACCTTGCACTGCCTAGGATGTAACTTATCATTGCACAAAATTTTCCAGCGCTAGGGCTAGCGCCTCGCACTACCTTGGGCGTTGGGCAACAAGAAGTCTCCTATTTCGCGGGGGAAAAGATTATTTCGGTCATACACACCCCAAACTCGTATAAAAAGAAGTCTAAACCTATTTTAGAGGGGGAAGATGTCACTTTGAGAATAAACACAAGCAAAGAGCTGCCGTGGAGGCCGGATTTCATCTTTTCTTCCATCAAACTTAGTAAGTTTTATGGTTCTTTGTATAATTTGTTGTTTGGCTACCATGCCTATGTGGAGCTAAACTTCACGTGTTGGGGTGGTGATTTTTTCATGAGTATTGCTATTTGAATATTGATTTTGATTTCTTAGTTTATCGTAATTGCTTATTTATTCAATCTTGCGCTTAATTATTTGATTGCTTGATCACCAATTGAATATTATCTACGAATCTAGAATTGAGCATAAAAGTTGGAATTCTAGATTGCATTTAGGATTGAGTATAGCAAGTTCTTGAACTCGGACATCGGAAAATGGATTTGCGGTTCGAATAGACATGTGCTAATTGCCTTGCTTGGTTATTATACGGAAATTATGAATGCATTCTTGTTGATTCTAACTCTATAGACATATAGGTATTGGGTTAACTTGAATATGCGAGCAGGAGATCGACAGATTCTTATGAGCAATATTAACCCTGTCAACCAATAAATCAGATAAATTAATTAATCAATTAACTTGAAGAATACAATAGGATTGTTAGATACCCTTAACCCTATAGATTGTTTTCATTACATTGATATCATAAAAATCTTTTCTTCTTTTGTTCAGAGTTCACTATTTTTTTTTCTTTATTTTAATTAGTTTAGAATCAAATACTTTTAGGTTTAATTCTTGTTTAGATAATTAGGATAGTGTAATATAGTTAATAGTTGATAACAAGTCCTCATGAGTTCGATATCCGACTTTTAGTTATATTATTACTTGCATGTGTGTTTGGCCGCGATAAATAACAAAATGAAAAATAAAATGTGATCGGGGTGCTCGTCTGACGACTCTATTTCTAACTACCGAGTACAACTTATTCTATATTGCTGATTAATGTTATTAAACAGAATTATTTACAATTGCTTTTCCAGTAACTTAGCTAATTATATAAATATATTTTTGCACCAATGCATAAAACTTCAAATCATTTTTTAAATTTGACTTTGATATCCTTCTATCTTTTGTGGGCGGGGTATGGGCGTCACATCTTTTTGTATTGATAACGACGGTTCAAGCAAAGAAGCAATTTTGATTAATGTGAACTACTCCTCAGCTTTCTTGGCACCCAAAACAATTATCCGGAATACATTGAACAGTAGTAAGGTTCTCATTGACCACCAAGAGATATGGTTAGATGGTTAGTAATTTGATATTCATCCAACCGTAATTAGAAGCCTCGAATTTAAGTATTACGAATAAAAAAATTCTTGATAGAGAGCACCTTATCCCTATAGTAGCCCTACCCGATGTGAATTCAGATTAAATAGCCCAATAAACTGCGACACCAGATGGTTAAACAAAAACAAATTTTCGTTGGCTCCTATTACGTACAGAATTAAGTAATAAGAAGAGAGGAAAAAGACAGGGACAACATGCTGAATTTATATCCGTTGTATTCGGAGGATACCTCAGTGTGAATGAGAACGTACAGGTTGAATGCATGGCTACTTCTTAATTTATCATTCCCAATTTCCCAAGAGTGCGTTGACTGTATAATATGAATCCAATGCTGATTTCCTAATATATAGTTTACAAGATATTGCAATTTGTCATACGAATTACTTTTCTTTATTTTTGAATATAAGATGTTCATATCTAGCTGAAAACTACGTACATAAAAGCACAACTTAAATCACAAGCAAATTTATTTTTTACTTATAATATACTATTTTTTTTTTTGAAACCATCATATTCAAAGGAAAAGTGTCCTGACTCTTCAAATAAAAATAGTATCATTTTTTTTCTGGAATGGCAGAAACTTTTTGTGTATATTGATCATATTCTCGTTATATTCGTCCTCATTGGTTATGACCAATCAGTTTACTTGGGGTACAATTGAGTTTTCTATTTGCTTCTCAACTGTAGCAGTAACTTTAATTTCGAAAATATTTTCTTTTCGTTTAAATATGGCTGTGTGAGTACATACCAGTGGGGAGTACAGGTGGACCGGGTTGGTTCGGTTTTACCGAACCAAACCAATTATATTGGTTTGGATTGGTTCGATTTTGTCGGATTTTCGTTACTTAAATATTATTTCAATTTTGCTTTGGTAAATTTTTTATAAATATATGTTTATTAAAAATATAAAAAATGGACAAACATATTATCTATTAAAATATTCTTATGAGAGAAATATTTTTTTAATCGTTTGACAATAATGTTTCGTTGATGTACACTTTCAAGGTTAACCGAATTTAGTAATTAAACATAAAAATCAATATGATACCTAAATATATAATAATAATCACTTCACATTCCAAAAAGATATAACAATTTAGAAGATCTTAACATATGATATGAATACGGAAGAACAGAGAGATTGACGCATTTTAGTAACACTTGATGAGAAAGTGATCATACAACCCATTATTTAAGGTTAATAACTATGGAGCACTTCATATACTATTAAATATTATATCGCGCACGATAATCCCAAATATTTCTAGAAATTTTTTAAAGAAAATTCTATATAAAATCTTAAAAGTATATATAAAAATTATATATTTATATGTCGATTTGGTTCAAGTTTTTTTACTCAATACCAAACCTAAACGGGTTTTTTAATCGGTTTGGTGCAGTTTTCCGGTTCGATTCGTGCACCCCTAAGTATCACTAAGGTGAGGGAAAATGAAAGTGGTAAAAAAAAGTAGAAAATTGGGTCAAACTTCAAAGTCTAATTGTATCAAAATCAATGTTTTGTAGAAAATCACATGGTCTGTACGATAAGGTAATTATAAAATGGTAAAGCAAATGCAATGCATCTTTCTAAATTTGTGAAGGGGACTGGGCATCATGTGACTGTAAGAATTGCATTTGAATGCCCACATGACGCCATGAAAGAAACAAAAAGAAGCTAGTACGTATAGGTCAAACTTTTGGTTCCGGTCTACGTATTCTAGAAATCACCGGATGAATACTGTGTTTTTTCTTTTTTTATTTTTTATGAATCAAAGATAAATAAATAATTGCGTTTCTTTTCTACTTATTTTTTGTAACAAAGAAAGAGATTCTGAGCTCGACTTAGCTTCTACACAATATGAAAGAAATATTTTCGATGTATTTTGGTTTTTTAAAAAGTATTCACATGTAATGGAGTGTCTTCGGAATGAAATTAATTAGTAAAAGCGTTTTTCTACTAGTTAAATTTTTAATGTAGCGACTGAAGTTAGGCAAGGGTTTGATTCAGTCGGTTATTTTATAAAATTGTACTATATCAAATTTTAATTACTTTATTTTGTATAATTAAAATAGACTTTTCGAAACCAACTCAATCATCTCAATTTTTCCTCGGTATCGGTATGACTTAGAACATTTGGATTTTTTTATAAAATATTATGTAAGAATAGCTAGTAGAAGTTAAAATGTGATATCGATATTAGGAGAGGCAAACGAGCGGGTCAGGTCGGATATAGTTCGGGTTAAAGCGGGTAATGAAAAAACGAATAAAATATCTGACCCGACCCATATTTAATACGGATAAAAAACGAGTTAACCGATGGATAATGTGGGTAACCATGATATCCATGACCTTTTGCATATGATTATTTTTGGGAGAATTCTTAGTCTCCCTAACTTGAGGAACCCCTAAATTGAGGCGTTACAAATGTAAAAGTTAGACACATTGGTTATCCATTGGTTACGTATTAGTTATCCATTTTCTAAATGGACAATATGATTCTTATTCATATTTCATCCGATTTTAAGAAATTCATTATCCAACCCATTTTTTAGTGGATATTATGGATGGTTAACTATTTTCTTTTAACCATTTTTCCACCCCTAATCGATACCATGCATACGAGGGAAAACATCCGCAAAATAGTGCAATTTGCGAGAAAGAGAGTATTCAAACAATCTCTGTCCAAGGAATTCATGCCGTTAAAATTTTATTAACGGCAAAGAGTAAACTTTCTAGATAAATACTAAAAATTTGTGATTAGGTTTGCAAACATTCTTGGAGTTTTATACATCAATACCACATAAGATGGGTGATTTGTGTGATACTCAATTTTTGCTTAACTGGACTATAGAAGGACCTAGTTCTTCTATGTGTTCCAACTACTACTGTTTGCGAAATAATAAGTAAAGAAAATAAAGAACACAGAGATTTTTACGTGGAAACACCTGGCTCAAAAGGTAAAAAAACCATGACCTACTACTCAGTAGGATTTTCCCAAACTTCCACTAAAATCACTGAGCCAAAAAATGCATTTACAAAAACTCTTTTGTAAACCTAGGATTAACTCTAATCCCGTTGTGGCACACAGCCTCAACTGTTGTGACAACTTCAAGTTAACTCTAACTTGAACACGCTAGGTACCTAATACAATTGCTTCTATAAAAGTTGAAAGGTACAATGTAAAACCACCTACTACAATTGAACTAGAATAAAAGATAGACACTTGGAACTGGTTCTTCTATCTTGTTCAAGTAGCTTCAGGATTGCACGCTTGAATCACACATAAATTGCTTGCGAAATTGCCTTGCTCTTTTGCTCTCAATTTACGTTTAACTTCTGCTTATGTGCATTATGTAAAAGAGAACAACACTGATATTTAATAGGTTAGTAATTAGAGATTGACTGGGATTCAAATGCTACTCTTCTATTGTAGAAGAGTTCAAGTTGATCTCAAACTCTAACACTATCCTCTTCCTAAATTGCATTCTCTTCAAGTAAGGAGTCTTCCTCTCCTTATCCAATATGCAACCTCTTCGATCAGATCAGAAGATATTACTTTTGATAAGTTAGATTTATCTCTTTCACGTGCATCTCACATGTTTGGGTTGATCTTGACTGTGCTTCACAAGATGGACCTGGTCCATGTCTGAGTTCCTTTGTCAGTCTTCAAAACTTCACATGTACTTGGGCCAACAAATTCCCCCTTTTTGATGATGACAAACTCTGTGCTTTTTACTTACTTGGATCCTGTGCGAACTCAGCTTAACCATCAATACAAAATTTAGAAAATTCACTTATCATCAAGGACCATGTTAATTAGGTTATAAATATCACTTATTCAAAATATGCAAAGCACAATATCTCTTTTCCCTTTTGGCATCATCGATACAAAGTGTAAGTCCCAGATTTCAATAAATACTCATGGCCACTGGGGCAACTGCAAGTGCAATCATGGATCAATCATCAGTAATCAAGCAAATATAGTTAAACTATCAAGGAAAGATCAACATTGAACAAGAGTAAAAACAGTAGATATTATTGATAGAAGATATATTACTACCACAATCTACAACCAGAAAGCAAAAACATTCAAAATATGAGCAAAAAGAAAGAAAAATCCCTAATCCGGGTCACTGAAGGTACTAGATAGGTTCAGGAGACAAAAGCTAGAAATCCTAAGGCTTGGGGGAGCTAGAGGGTTGGTTTTGGGCTTGGAGAAGATTCAGCATATTGTGAAGAATTCCATCATTCTTCTCCTTTTCCTTGGTAAGCTCAGTTCTGAAAGCATCCCTCTCAGATTCACCTCTGCCACACGAGCCTTTAGCCTAGCTATCTCAACATCCTTGGCTTCACATTCCTGAATAAGAGCCCTGACTTTACTGTTGATAAGAGTCTTCTTGGATGAACCAGGTTCATTTGGGATGGCATTGACTAAATAGTCACAAGCAAGTAGAGTATTAATGCCAAAGTGGTCCTTGCTTGAGGCCATTTCCCATTTCTTCAGAGGCACATTGCACCTATCCAGAACCGTAGTCAAAATAAAGCCATAGGGGGTAGCATGAGCCTTGGAGCCATTGATGACTCTGTCCAGTAGCTTCATGATAAATGCAGGCCAATTAATTTGCCTTCCATTTTCCAGGCACTCCATCAGAACTAAGTACATATAATTTGCAATATGCCTTCTCTCCTGCCTGGGCAGTAGGCACTTGTTGAAAAATTCAAAAATGACTTTGTGTTGTGGCCTCATTTCACTCTTCTGAATAGCCCTCACCTCATTCACATCAGCAGCATCACATAACCTCTTGGTAATATCAAGGGCAGTAGGAAGGGAGTCCAGACATGGCCACCTTTGCCTTGTATAGTCATTAAACCCTTCAGAGAGTATGTCAAGGATCTCACCTAGCTTCTTTGTATCAAAGGTCACTTGAACTCCTTTCACCAGGCTGCTAACTGTGCCATCCTTAACTTCTGCATTTGCCATGAACTCAATGATCCCATTCCTGGCTAGCCTTCCATCCATCTGAAGGACCATGTCCTTCCAGCCCAGAGCAGCTAAGGCATCCACTAGTCTCATCATTCCTGGTTCCACCAGGTCTTTCAGCAATCTACCCTTCAAAATTTTTCTTTTGCCAAACATGGCAAGCTTGTCTTATTTACCATCAGACTTATCATCTTCTTCTTCACTCCATTCCTCATCTTCAGAAACTCTAACTTGTTTACTTTTCACTGCAGACCTTGTCCTCTTGGCTAATGAGGGTTCAGCAACCTCAAACACAGAGGAAGACTGCTTGGAAGAAGTCTTGGGCTTTTTGGGCTTGGGAGTCTGAATCTCCACTGTTGTAACTTTCTCCTGATGGATCAGTTCCATCTCCTCAATATCAACAGCTTCTGAGGACTCTGCAACCTTACTCTTTCCTTTAGCCATCCTTTTCTTCTTACTCTCAGCCAGAGCCTTTTGTAGATTACTCTCACTCCGTTTCACCTTGCTTCTTGTGGCTCTTCCCTTTGGCAAGGAAGTTTCAGTAGTTTTTGGGGATGAAGCCTTTCTTTTCTTGGAGGGTTTAGGTGCACTGGGGGCTTTTGGTGTGGGAGTTCTTCTTTTCTTTGGATCATAACTTGCCCCAACCTTTTTCAACAGGTCTGCTAGGGTCTCTTCAGTTGATGAACCAGGTTCATCTCCCTGTGCGCTTAGATTAACTAACCCTTTAGCAGATTCACCAGAACGACTTCCCCCTGACTTTTTGCCACTCTCTTCAACATTTTCTTGTTCAACCCCATAAATAGAAGGTACAGACAAATCATCAATGGGTGAATTATCAACCACTCTTTTCCCTTTTCCCTTCTCGTCACCATATTTACCCTCTCTCTATTTTTCTTTTTCAGATTTCTTTTTACCTCCACTGCATTTTAACTCAGGTAATTCTACATCTCTGATAGGCCCAACCAAAACAAACCTATTTTCTAAATTCTCAGTCATAGAAGAACTTACCTTAGAAGGGGATTCTTGAGCCTTCTTAGAGTCAGAAGTCCAGGTCCTTCCCCCTCACTAGCAGATTTTTACGACTCAGAATCAGAGTTAGACTTAGAGTCTTGAGTTTGACTTGCCTTTAATTGCTCATTCAATTTCCTTGAGAGATCCCCAGAATTTACTATTTTTCGAGCAAGCATTTTTACCCTTCTCAGCCTTGGTTTGGGAGTCGTGCTAGGTGGAGGAGAGGTAGATGAGTCAGAGGGAGTGGGCTGTAGAGGAGTTCCAGTGTTGTCTTGTGGGTTTGTCATTATCGCTAATTTCTTGAGAGAATTGGTGAATTCGAGCTTTGGAGAAGAAAGCAATTGAAAGTGAAGAAGGGTTTTTGACGGTTTAGAATTATGAAGATGGCAGGAGGTAATGATGCGTATTTAAAGAGAAATACACATTTAATGTATAACGGTAGCTTTAGCAGCGGTCAATTAGAAGTCTAATCAACCTGAAATTTCAAGTTTGAATAAACGGTTAAGCTTCCCTAGATTTTAGGCAAATTTTGTGGTTTAGAGTTCTAATGCTGACGGAACTGGTTCAAAAACAAACTGATAGAATTTTCTATGGAATTGGACAATTGTAGGACTTCTGCTCATGATTTAAATATTGATATTTCTAATCGTGCAGAGTATAGAAAACATACCTTAGTATTCAGATGAACCAATACTGATGAACCATGTTCTTCATTTAGAATTCTCTTGACCATGCCTCAATTTACCATAATAGAGAAAATTTTGTAAGAGATCAATGAGTCATATTAACACATGTCGCAGGAGTATACTAATTACAGTATGAAGCTAAGTAAAAATTAATCTAGATATTTACACAAGTTCAGATTTCCTAGCCAAAATTTTTTTTCATTTTTTTTCTTCATTTTTTTTCGTTGTGCATTCTGAGCTGGTCCTATTAGGTGATCTTAATCATCCCTAATTCTAACTTGTTCCTTTCAAAGTTTTCTCTACTCAGTGCTTTAGAAAAGATGTCAGCAATTTGTTTATTAGTAGCATAGAATTCTATAATGATCAATCCTTTCTCATAGTTATCTTTTAAGAAGTGGTGTCTAACATCTATGTGCTTAGTCCTCTTATGATAAACAGGGCTCTTTGTCATACTTATAGCACTAGTGTTAACATAGAAGATAGGAATGCAACCAACTTCAATGCCAAAATCTATCAGTTGCTGTTTGATCCACAGCAATTGAGCACAACAAGAGGCAGCAACAACATATTCAGCCTCAGCAGTGGATAAGGCCACTAAATTATGCTTTTTAGTGGCCCATGATACAAGACATGAACCAAGAAAATGAGCCATACCTGAGGTGATATTCCTATCCACAAGGAAACCTCAGCATCAACATTCCCTAGTAGATTGAATTTACTACCTTTAGGGTACCAAAGACACATATCAGTAGTGCCTTTCAAATATCTCAGTATCCTCTTGACAACAGTCAAGTGAGATTCCTTTGGATTAGCCTGAAAACGAGCACACAACCCTACACTGAAAACTATGTCAGGTGTGCTAACAGCAAGATACAAAAGTGAACCAATCATACCCCTATACAACTTCTGATCAACAGATGAACCAGGTTCATCTATGTCTAATTTAGTAGCAGTTGTAATAAGAGTATCTATTTCCTTGGATTCATCCATTTTAAACTTTTTTTGATCAACTCTTTTGTATATTTCTGTTGATAGATCATGGTTCCATTTGAGTTTTGTTTGATCTGTAAGCCTAAGAAGAACAACAGTTGAACCAGGTTCATCTATGTCTAATTTAGTAGCAGTTGTAATGGGAGTATCTATTTCCTTGGATTCATCCATTTTAAACTTTTTTTGATCAACTCTTTTGCATATTTCTGTTGATAGATTATGGTTCCATTTGGGTTTTGTTTGATCTGTAAGCCTAAGAAGAAATTAAGCTCACCCATCATACTCATTTCAAACTCACTTCCCATTAATTTGGCAAAATCTTTACTTAGTTTGTTAGTGGTTGCCCCAAAAAGTATGCCATCAACATATATTTGTACCATAAGAAGATCCTTACCTTTTTCTCTCAAGAATAGAGTACTGCCAATTTTTCCTCTTTTGTAGCCATGTTCAAGTAGGAATTTGGATAATCGTTCATACCATGCTCTAAGAGACTCCTTGAGTCCATAGAGAGCCTTGTCTAATTTGTACACATGTTCCGGACACTCCTTGCTTTCAAACCCTGGGGTTGTTTAACAAACACTTCTTCTTTTAGGTAGCCATTCAGGAAGGCACTTTTGACATCCATCTGATGAAGAGTGAATTCCATATGTGCTGCAAAGGCTATGAGGAGTCTTATTGCCTCTAGTCTTGCAACTGGAGCAAAGGTCTCATCATAATCTATACCTTCCTCTTGGCTATAACCTTGGACCACCAGTCTTGCCTTGTTTCTTGTAATTGTTCCATCTTCATCAAGCTTGTTTTTTAAGACTAATTTAGTGCCAATTACTGATCTGTGCTTGGGTCTTGGAACTAGATGCCAAATTTGACTTCTCTCAAACTGATTGAGTTATTCTTGCATTGCATTTACCCAATTTGCATCCTACAAAGTCTCAACAACATTTTTAGGTTAAATAAGAGATAGGAAAGCATCAAAAGCACACAGATTCTTTTATTGTAATCTAGTTTTAACTCCAGAGGTTGGATCAGTGATTATGTTCTCAATGGGATGAGAACTTTGATACTTGTGAGGTTTCACAACCAACTGATTTCTGCTTGATGTTTCTCCCATGTTCTGTTGCTGAGGAACAGGCTCATGAACATGTTCCTTTAGGGGATTGATTTCAGTTCCTCTTTGTTCAGTTCCCCCCGCCAGGTTGCCCTGGATGGAAGAACATGTTCCATCACTTGTTCCTTCTTTTGGTGCAACTTTAGCTTGAGCTGAGACTCTATTCAAATCCTTTACCAGCCCAATAGCTTCATCTTCATGTTCCTGTCTCTCAGAAAGAATGTTAGTTTTATCAAAAACTACATGTACACTTTCTTCTACATACAAAGTTCTTTTATTGAACACTTTATAAGCTTTGCTATGTGAAGAATATCCCAAGAATACTCTTTCATCACTTTTGGGATCAAACTTACCTAGGGAGTTCTTTCCATTATTGTGCACAAAGCACTTGCATCGAAATGCCCTAAGATGGATATATTTGGTTTTCTCCCTTTAAGTAACTCATAGGGAGTCTTCTCTACAAGATGTCTAGTCATGCATTTATTAATTATAAAACATGTAGTATTTACAGCCTCTGCCCAAAAGTTATGGGGCAGTTTACTAGAAAGAAGCATAGTCCTAGCCATATCTTCAAGAGTCATATTCTTTCTTTCAACTACTCCATTTTGTTGAGAAGTCCTAGGGGCCGAAAAATTATGATCTATACCATGCTCATCACAAAATTCAGCAAACTTAGCATTTTCAAATTTAGTTCCATGATTAGACCTGATGGATACAAGTTGATTACCTAGTTGTTTCTGAGTTTTTCTAACAAAGGCAGTAAACATATCAAATGAGTCATCCTTAGATGTTAAGAACAGTACCCAGGTAAACCTAGAGTAATCATCAACAAGTACCATCACATATTTCTTACCACCTCTGCTAAAAGTTCTCATTGGACCATAGAGATCCATATGAACCAGTTCCATCGTCCTGGTTGTGCTTACCATTTTCTTGCTTTTATAGGATGATCTTACCTGCTTTCCCCTTGCACAGGCCTCACAAACTTTGTCTTCCTTGAACATGATGTTAGGTAACCTTATCACCAGGTCCTTGGAGACTAATTTGTTGAGTTGATTCAGACTTGCATGACCAAGTCTTTTGTGTCACAGGAGGGGATCATTGTCCAACACACTTAGGCAAGTGAGTTCATTTTATGAAAGAGTGGACAAATCTACAATGTAAATATTGTTAACTCTTTTTCCCTGTCCAACACACTCAGGCAAGTGAGTTCATTTTCTGAAAGAGTGGACAAATCTACAATGTAAATATTGCTAACTCTTTTTCCCTACAAAACAATCTTGTCAGTAGTAAGATTAATCACAAAGCATTTGGTAGATGTAAATGCTACAAAGTTACCTCTGTCACACATTTGTGATACACTGATTAGACTATATTTCAAGTCATCTATCAAGTAGACATTCTCAATGGAATGTGAGTCTGTCTTACCTACCTTTCCAACCCCAATAATCTCAACTTTCTTCCCATTTCCAAAGGAGACATTACCTCCTTTTAAGTCATCAAGTGAAAGGAATTGGTTCTTGCTTCCAGTTATATATTTTGAGCAGCCACTATCCATGTACCATATTTGGTTGTTTCCCTTCACTTGGACCTGCAAAATGAAATCAGGGGTTAGTCTTAGAAACCCAAACTAGTTTGGGTCCCTTTCCATAGGCAAAAGAGTAAATTAAATTCCTTTTGGCCCACCCAAGCAGCCTATTTTTCTCTTGAACAAAGATTTTGTTCTTTTGACTGGTCTTTTCTTTTGCATTGCATTCATTTTTGTAATGGCCAGTCTTGCCACAGTGAGTGCAGATTTTGTTTTCAGGAAGAGTGATGTACTTACTTTTGAGGTCCCACTTAGGTTCTTGGGTCCCATATCCAAGTCCTCTCTTGTTGCTATTGTGATGTTCTTGTAGCTAAGATAGTGCATCACAAGCCTTATTCCATTTACAAGTTCTGTCTAGTTCATGCTTTACCTCCCCTAGATCTTCTTTTAAGACTCTTATCTGCTCATCTTTCTTGTACAACTCATCCTTCATTTTTCCTAAATTTTCTTTTAAGGTGAGATGTGTGTGATCAGCTTTCTTCTTACCTGTTCCTAATTTCAGTTTTAAATTTTCAGACCTAAGTTCTAAGACACTGGTGTCAAGTTCAAGAACCTGGTTCTTCAACTCAGCATTTTTGTTACAGTGGTACAACTTTGAATCCTGTTGTACTCGTCTGGAACCAGTCCACACACAAGCCATTTCTTGGCCTTGTCATTCTTTTCCCATTTCTTCAAGTCTTTAGCAGTGCAGTCAGCTCTTGTCTTTGGCACGTCCACTCCTTCAGCATTCTTCTTTGTAGTAGCCAGGGGACCATCAGTGATTATGTCCCAAAGTTCATAGTCTTCTCCTATGATGTGATCTCTCATACTGTTCTTCCACCAAAAATAGTATTGACCATTAAAGAGTGAAGGCCTAGCAGTGGATTGCCCTTCCCAGTTTCCAGGTGGTGCACGCATCTTGATCTTTTCCTAAGGTGTTAACCTCTTCAAGGATAACCTGCTCTGATACCAATTGAAGTTTTATACGTCAATACCACACAAGAGGGGAGTGATTTGTGTGGTACCCAATTTTCGCTTAACTGAACTATAGAAGGACCTGGTTCTTCTATGTGTTCCAACTACTACTGTTTGCGGAATAATAAGTAAAGAAATAAAATAACACATAGATTTTTACGTGGAAAACACCTGGCTCAAAAGGTGAAAAAACCACGACCTACTACTCAGTAGGATTTTCCCAAACTTCCACTAAAATCACTGAGCCAAAAAATGCATTTACAAAAACTCTTTTGTAAACCTAGGATTAACTCTAATCCCGTTGTGGCACACAGCTTCAACTGTTGCGATAACTTCAAGTTAACTCTAACTGGAACACTCTAGGTACCTAATACAATTGCTTCTATAAAGTTGAAAGGTACAATGTAAAATTACCTACTACAATTGAACTAGAATAAAAGATAGACACTTGGAACTGGTTCTTCTATCTTGTTCAAGTAGCTTTAGGATTGCATGCTTGAATCACACATAAATTGCTTGCAAAATTGCCTTGCTCTTTTGCTCTCAATTTACGTTTAACTTCTGCTTATGTGCATTACCTGTAAAAGATAACAACACTGATATTTAATAGGTTAGTAATTAGAGATTGACTGGGATTCAAATGCTACTCTTCTATCGTAGAAGAGTTCAAGTTGATCTCAAACTCTAACACTATCCTCTTCCTAAACTGCGTTCTCTTCAAGTAAGGAGTCTTCCTCTCCTTATCCAATATGCAACCTTTTCGATCAGATCAGGAGATATTACTTCTGATAAGTTAGATTTATCTCCTTCACGTGCATCTCACATGTTTGGGTTGATCTTGACTGTGCTTCACAAGATGGACCTGGTCCATGTCTGAGTTCCTTTGTCAGTCTTCAAAACTTCACCTGTACTTGGGCCAACAATTCTGAAATGACTATTAAGTAAATCTTTGAACTGTTATATTTGCTTTACAACAGAACAGACCGTCTGGTTCACATGAGCTGGTTTTTTACTTCTTTGCATTTAGTTTATCGTGGTCTACCGTGTGATTTTGGTGTGACACCATTGAAGTTATATAGCATTGCACGGAAATTTACAAAAATTATCTATCGGGATCTGAAGTAATTTTAGAAATTAAATTTTAAGTTCTTTTATCTTTCAAATATAACTTCAGAAAATTTGAATTTTAAGTAGTTATATCTCTTCAATGCAACTTTTAATATCTAATCTTAAGTTCTGAAACATAACCTTATTCTTCGAATTTTAGCAATCCAACACATTATTCGACATCCAACACCATTGCAAAAAAGCTCAAATTTGAAACATAACTTTCAAATATCGGAAAAACAAACCACACTCATCAAATTGTCAAAATAACAACAAATCTAACAAATGTATTTTACAACTAAGAAAAAGAAGAAGAAATCCTAAGTATAACCTACAATAGTGTTTTACAACTAAGAAGAAAAACAAGAAACCAAACAGTCCCTAGATACATGTGACATGAATAGAGAGACGGAAAAAACAACAGCAATGCTACATGAATACATATAACATAAAAGCATAGAAGAAGAAAGGAGCAACGAAGAAGAAGAGAAGCATGGTATCTGACGTTATCCAAAAATTAGATATTAGTTAAACTTTTCTTTAAAAATAAATACATACATTAAATGAGGTTGATCAAATCGGGCGTTCCGTAATTTTTTTTATTTATTTAGGGTTAGACTACATATTATGGGTATATGTAGTGACCCAAGGACCCAACAAATTTGACCAATTACTTGGGCCACCCACTAAACACGAGCATTTAAACATAGGGAGAAATTAAAAAATAGTTAGATTTACAGCTGGTCGTTCAAAAATAGCCCGGTTTAAAAAGTAATCGAAATTTAGCCACTTTTCATGTAAAGATAAATCTAAGCGAAAATACTGTTCAAAACCCAGAAAATACGCCAGTATATTATGCTGGAGTTCCAGCACAAGTATACTTGAACTCCAGCATATTATACTGGAGTTCCAGGATAAGTATGCTGGAACTCCAACATAATATGATGGAGTTCCAACATAAGTACATTAGAATTCCAACATAATATACTGGAGTTTCAGCAAATATACCGGTCCAGCATAATATATTGGAGTTTGAAGCATCAATACTTCAGTCTCCAATATATTATACTGGAGCCAACAAAGTATACTGGTCCAGTAAAACTATATATGCTGTTTCTTTCATCCATGAAGCTGTTTTGCTGAAATAAGAAGATCAAAACACATTGGAAAATGATGCAATTGATGTTGCAAACATAAGAAGTCAATCTCACTCATTTCTAACATATCAAAGTCATGCTTAATAGGATATGCCATTCCAACTTGCCGCGTGTCCAATTAATCTATTATCAAATTCATGTCCTTCATTAGCATAATCGTCTAAGTGGTAGTAGCATCAACGCCGTATGACTTATCAGCAAGAGATTTAGGACTACTGTCAGTACTACCTTCTTATTTGCTATATTAACAAGGCAAAAACATAACCATACAAAATGCGAGAGAGTTTTCGTAAAGATAAAAGTAGGTAGTTAAACGTTCCCTTCGTTCACTCGTGGCCAAATTTAGCTTATTGGAAGTACTTCTCCATGCAAGTTCAAAAGCATTGGATCGGAGGAAGTACTTATAGAGGGTGTTTGGCTAAACTGGTCAAATTGGCTTATAAATACTTTTTGGTTTATCTACGCGTTTGGTAAAATTAAAAATGCTTATAAGTTAAGTGCTTATAAGCCAAAAGTCATAAATTGGTCTCCCCCAACTTATCAAATTATAATATAAGCACTTTAGATTTAACCAAAATATTTACTATTCTATCCTTAAAATATTTCTTTTTAAAACAAAACTCTTCATACACTCAGTTCTTCAGCTGCTTATTATTAATTTCAGCACTTTTATCCAAACACGTAACTGCTTATTTTTTAAATCAGCTTCAACACTTAAAAATGTTTTTCAGCACCTAATGCTTATCAGCTAATCTAAATCAGCTAAGCCAAACGGGCTTTTCAGTTTTTCCCATATAACTGGGCAGAATAAAATAAATCCCATCTACCTTACCTTTGTGCAGCATAGTTCTACATATTCAAATTGATTGAAAGTAGCCGGTTATGTTGATATCAAATGATGTACTTAACGACTTCTGAGTTAAATTTTAAGATAATGAGTCAGAACCATAGAGTATACAGCTAAACTCAACAATCTCAACTACAAAAATTGTATCAACATGACTTAACGAAGATCATATAATATAATAGTCCACATATGTGCATATTTACATAGTGAGTTTATACATATAACCCTCCATCCACAAAATACCCAAATTTACAAAACATTAATGGCCCCCAAATTTTAGCTCCCAAACCAAAACAAAACCAGTCAATTAGCTGGGGCTTTGGGGTTTGCCAATATTGACTAAGGGGTCAGACTAATACATAAATATTACGTAGCAATCATAAACTAAGCAAAAGCCCCTTCGCTTCGAGGACGCATGGCGAAGAAAAGTTCAAGCTCCGGTGGTTGAAAGTAGCCATTTTCCGGTGGCTTCAATTTATCTCCGCACTCGCACCGCTTCTTCTTCGGCGGCGGCGGCGGCACCATCTTCACCGGAATTTGACAATCGTCGCGTTTCGGCGTCGAGCACCCTTCTTCTTCTACTTCCATCATCCTAACATCCTCGTACCCTTTTATTTCCATTTTTCTAAATACTAATGCCACTAAAAATTGCATTAATAGAACAAGCTAACCTTTATCAGGAAGTAAAATTTGCCCAAATAATAATCCTCGAATGAGTATGTAAAACGTGTGAAACAAGTGTCGTACGAGGAGATATAAGGAAAGAGTTAAGGTATTTGGGGTTTGGCGCCAGCACCTTTTTTTTATATTTATATTTGAAATGCAATTCTTGAAGGTGCTAGGGAAACATAGACGGTGAGAAAAAACATAGTTTGTGGTGAGAATGAGAACAGCTAAGTAAAATTTCATGTACACGTGTGGGCACCAGGGAAGATTCTGGCTCGACGTGAATGAGTTACGTGGCTCGTCCTCAGCCATTAAGGCAAAAGGAGGAGTTTTAGTCACGGGAAGAACAAGTCAACGTTGAATTCAAAATTTCGAATTTGAGCCTCTAGCTGTCTCTAGAGTTCCATATTCTAACATGTTGTGTATAGAGTCCGGAACCAAAATGACAGTCAAAATATTGGCGAAGAATCATACTACTGTGCAAGAAAAAACAAGAAGTCAACTTATGCAACTAATGCGCTATATGACTCAAAATTGACAATGCAACTTAACGTCCGTGAAGGCCAAATTACTAATTGACGACTTTCCATTTTGACGTCTACATTTGATTCATTGGTTATGCTTTGTACATTTGCTATATCAACTGTATTTTTTATAATCAACTCAGTATCACACAGAAGCTAAATTAAAAAGACACGTCTTCATATAGAAAACAATAAAAAAATAATTTATTAGACTCTACCAAATTGTTTATCCAAAAGAGAATTTTACAATTAGGCTTATAAGAATATTTTTTAAAGGAATGCGCTAAAGGTTAAATCAACCTTAATTTACAATAATAGAAAGAGATCAATTTTAATTTACAAAAATGAGCTTTCTATTGTTCAGAATGACATTTAGTATTATTACCTTAGAGAAAAAAACGTCTAAAATTTTAAGGATGGGAAGAAGTTCACGCTTAAGAAGAAAAGTTTTGAGAGCACATATGCCTAAATATAAGGGTTCATTGTTCAAGTGGCCATTCAATTGTCCAAAATTACATAGTAAAGTCATGTTCCTTTTGATGGTAATATGAATATCACTTAGCTATGCTTATACACTCAGAAGGTTACTTAACTATATTCCCAAACTTTTCGGTGGTCGAATATCTATTAGACCCTCTTAAAAACTTGAAATTTAATTTTTTTACTTTTTAAATATTATGATATTTTCTTTTTAATCTACATTATGAAATTACCTATAGGTAAATAAATCATATATTTAAAAAATAAAAAATAACAATTTTTCAAGCCTATATAGTTATTTTTTGTATTACATTAATGGAATATAATATTTTAAAAGCTTTTTTTCTCTTTCTTTTTCAATTGTGTAAATAATTTTTTGGGTCTTTATTGGTACAAGCAAATTATCCTAATTAATATTGTGCTTAATCATTTTATTTTTCCAGCATTATATATGCTTGAATTTTTTTCATTTTTTACTTTATAATAAAATTTATTTGTTTTAGGTAAGTCCATAATATAGATTAAAAAGAAAAAAATTATCATAATTTAAAAAATTTTAAAAAATAAAGGCTAATAATTTGGAAGTTAAATAGTAGGTATTTAGCCATCAGAAAGTTTGAAAAATCTAGTTGAGTGACTTTTTGAGTGTTATATGCATAGTTAAGTGATTTTTGTGTTATAAACAAAAAAAACATGGCTTTTACTATGGGTAATTTTGGATAATTGAATGAATAGTTTAATAACGACCTCCCTAATCATAACTAAACTCTCTTTCAAAAAGAAAGAAATTTATTAACTAGTATTAACTAGCCTACTGTTAACTGAAGCTTACTGATCCAAGCATAAAAGTTATTTGATTATTTGTATTAACTATTTCATATGCGTAGCTTCATGTGTTATCAAAATTAATTTATTTTTTCGGTCATTAATATCTTAGTATTAGGAGTTTTGAACTTTTAACAAGGAAATGAGTGAACTTAACTTTTTACAATTTGAATAGAAGAACATAATTTCAAAGATAAGTTCTTAATTCTCCAAAATTAGAGTTACCTATTTAAAAACTGCATAAAATAAATATGAATTGTGATAATTCCAAACAAATTGAAAACAGGGAAATAAATATTGGTTTACTAATTATGTATAAAGCATAACCTATGAATCTAATCTAATGTAGAAGAGAAAACGGAAAGTTTTTAAGTTTAAAAAAAAAAAGTTACAAAAATACCGCGTTTTCTACATTTTTTGCAAAAACCTACTAGTACTATAGTAAGTACCCGAGACCGGAACCTAAATAATGTGTGTTTGGACTCAAAACACACAAATAAGTGTATTAAAAAAATGACATTTCTATATATAGCGTGCAACAACAACACGCTATATATTAACGGTAACGTCTACCGTTAAGTATAGCGTGTTGTTATTACACGTTATATGTATAGAGCACAAGCAGAAAATGATATCCTCTGATTTTGGCCCCATCAATAAGTGAACTGACAATCACAATTATTTCAATGTATAGTTTGTGTTTAGAAAAGTTTCATTATATTGGGGGGGGGGCAGAGGAAATTGTGGGAGAATAACCCTGTGAGGTATAGTTTATCTCCACAGGGTCATGTTAAATTATCACTTACACTAGAGTACGATAAATTGATATCGTTGTTATACAAAAAAAAAACGGGAAAGAGGAAACGTTCAGTGATACTTAAAGTAACTGGAAGATATCTGTATTCCGTCACTCCGCAAGGGGCTGCTTTTTACTCGGAGTTAAACATCTATGATGATGAAACTTTGAGGGATTTTCTGAGGACTCAGGATGAATACCGGGAATATCTTGTAATAAATATGTTGGATATGTACGTCAAGGTCGAAGATGTTCCAAACAATGAGGTGGCCGTACATGTTCCGGATAACCCCCAGTCATCGGCTAACTATTCTGGAGGAGTTTTTGCCGAACATGTTCCTGATGAAAGAGTTTTCCTTGATTTAAACTTATCAACGCCTGCTTTACATAATTCACAAGACGAGTGGTAAGCTTCAATTTTCCTTTGTGGTACGATGTACAATTTTGTTGTATTCAATTTGTATTAGCGCTCATATATTTAACAGGGGGTACAGGCCGGATATGAGTTTTATAAATAATGAACCCGAGCATAGTTTTGGTGTGTTGGATCAAAGTGGTCCATCCGGGAGCTATCACCTACATGAAAATGTCCATCATGGAATTTCATCACATTAAGACTTGTAAGTGAAGTGATACGGCTATATGAAAAGTATTTTATAAATTTAGCATCTTATTAATTTGTTGATTGTGCAGTGAAAACGAGCAAGTTGAAGCAAATGTAATCACTCAATTGCCCGAAGACGACATATTAAATCGGGATCTGGCAGATGCACAGAGTGAGGAAGAGAACAGTGATTACGACAACAATGCTGATGAATCTGGAGACGATACACCCGTTCATCATGAGGATGGTGATAAGGAGGATGAGAAGGAAGACCTGATTTGACGAGAGAGTATGCTCCACCGCCCAGACGAAGAGTGCATGAGTCCCAAGTGTCGTTTCATTCAAGAGAGGTTCCTTACCTTGATAACTTGCCAAACATGCCGGATGTGGAAGCTCTAACAAGGGATTTTGATGAAATTCGGACAGCAATGTGGGATGAGTCTAGACCAACGGTGCTGGCAAAGGGCATGCTTTTTCCTGATAAGGCGCGCCTAAGCAGGGCTTGTAAAATGCACAACGTAAAAGAGTGTCGTGAGATGACGGTATGGGAGTCAAGTACGGTTGTATACAAGGTTGTTTGTCGCAGGTGGTTTTGGCCATGTCATTGGATGTTGTGTGCGATGAAGAAGGAGACAGGTCTGTGGAAAGTGGGTAAATACATTCCCACCTACACATGCGAAATGGACACATTCAACGGGAATCATTTCAACTTGGATATTGACTTGATTTCTCTTGTTCTTATTCCACACATCGAAGCAACCATAAGGAATAAAATCAAAGAGTGCATTACAGCAGTCCACCAGGAATATGACCATACAATTACTAAAAGAAAGGCATATCTCGGGCGGAAAAGAGCGTTTGAAATAGTCTATGGTAACTGGGATAAGTCATTTGCAGATCTCCCTAGGTACATGGCTGCACTGCAGCAGTTTAACCCCGGGACGGTTGTTGAATGGACGCTTGAGCGTATTCCAAGTAAACCAGAATATATGTTCAATTACGTTTTCTGGGCGTTTAAACCAGCAGTTGATGGTTTTTCGCATTGTCGGCCCTTAATATCCATAGACGACACTTTTGTCTATGGAAAGTACGATATCAAACTGTTGATAGCCGTGGCAGTAGATGCTAATGGACAGATATTTCCTCTAGCTTTTGCTATTTGTGCCAATGAAAGCCAAGAGACGTGGACGCTGTTTTTGAAACACTAGAAAGAGCACGTTGTGAAACAGCGTTCCGGTATTTGTCTAATATCCGATCGGCACGGTGGTATCTTAAGTTCTGTGGAGAACTTGCATGCATGGCAAGAACCTTATGCCTATCATCGTTACTGTGTTAGGCACTTTAAAGCTAATTTTCAGAAGGCATATCCCAACAAGGATCTCCATGATTTGATGTGGATGGCAGCAACAGACCACAAACAACATAAATTTCGGATGCACATGGAATATATCAGGCAAGAAGACGAGGCAGCCTATCGTTAGTTAATGCGACATGACCCTGAAAAGTGGACGTTGCATGCGGATGGTGACAGACGATGGGGAATTCTTACTACAAACGTGTTAGAGTCCTTCAACGGGTTATTAAAGTCAACAAGAGGATTGCCTGTCACAGCCATGGTGCAGTTGTCGTTCAAGCAGATGGCGGAGAGGTTTATTGAAAGGTCTGCAGCTGCAACATCGTTGATGGAAAAGGGTGTTGAATTTATGCCAGTGCCTATGAAAAGATTTGAGAAATATAGACGGCGAGCGCATTGGCATTCATTTTTGTAGTATGATAACGAAAGAAATGTTTTTGAATTTCGCACCGCTATCCATCAAAATTGAGGTAATAATGTACATATTGTAAATGAATCTAGAAGGTTATGCTCCTGTGGAAAATAGTCCATCTACCACATGCCTTGCTCACATGCCATCAAGTGCTTTCAACAAGTTGGTTTGGGTGTAACCAACTATGTTGATCAACAATATAGTGTTGCGAAGTACCTAAACACATATAGTGGGCAGTTGAAGCCAGTGGGTGCTGAGCATTATTGGCCGCCTGAACCATTTAAAATGGTGTGTAACAAGTCCTATTTGCGTCGAATACACGTGAAGAAGAGAACACGTATACGGTACCAAATGGATGTTAGTGAAACCGTGAATGCGTGCAGATGTGGTATATGCTTGCAAAGAGGACACGACCGTAGAAAATGTCCTTTGGGTGGCAATAGTAATCAAGCTCGGGGTGGGTGTTCTTCTAGTGTACCTAACTATCCATGAGTTGATGTTGTAATAATTAGTTGTTACGCCTATGTTGCAAGATTTATGAAATAAAATTATGCTTGTTAATTATGATTTGTATTTTTCTATTTTACCTATTTAAATAATAATTTAATTTAAAATTGTCTTGTCAACATCATGACATAAAGTTTACAAGACATAAAGTTGTCTGAAATAAAGTTGACGAGACATAAAGTTGTCTGAAATAAAGTTGACGAGACATAAAATTATCTGAAATAAAGTTGACAAGACATAAAGTTGTCTTGTCAATATCATGATATTTAACACGCAAAATATAGCGATATTATATAGTACGTTATGTATTTAGCGCGGTTGAACACTACGTTATATGTGTGTTGTCTCGCCTATAAATAACGGGCTCATTGTAGTTATTTTGTGTGCTCAAAATTTACTAAAAGCAAAAAATTCATTAAAAGTAAGGTTTTTTTTTTTACTAAAAGCAAATATTTTCCAAATTGCTCAACCTCTTCGTCCACCAAAGTGCAATTGTGGAAAAGCATGCTTGATGCAAAACTGTTGGGATGGTGGTGAGGTTGGACGCCGCTACTGGCACTGTATGAATCAATTTTACAAGGTCCCCGGCGAACCTATTTGTGATTTTGAGGAATGGGTTGATGAACCATGTTATCAGGATTGTTACAAAGAACAACTTCAGTTTCTTCATAATATGTGTTTAAGACAATGGGAAGTAAAAAAAGAAAGCGATAGAATTATTGCAGACTTGAGGGCGAAACTGAAGGAGGTGGGAGAAGAAAAATGGAAAATACAATGGAATTGTGATACACAAAAGGAGCATAAAGAAAAATATAAACGGGAACTTGCGGAGGTGAAGGCGAAACTAAAAGAGGTAGAAGAAGAAAAAGAACAACTGGAAGAACAATTTAAGTGGTTGGAGCGGAGAATAAATGGCAACCAAGGCTAAACATTGGCATGTATGTGTTTAGTGTAATTTTCATATTTCATGTATTTTATTATGTTGTCCTGCTATGTTTGCGTTTGTGCTAGTATTTGTGCTATGTGTTTAGTAATGAACTTTTCTTTCAGTCATTGTAATGAAATTTTACTTCTTTACGACTTGTGTTTTTATTGCAGTACGAAACTAGCTACTTAACGGAGAAATCAAAAAGTAATTCACATATTATATAAAAGTTGTTTTAAATGTACATATAATGCCAAATAAAAATGAATAAAATCAGTGCGTCCTGCATCCAGTGTGCCTCAACGCAGCCGTTAGCCTGAGGAGCATCGCATCCCGCCTGGGGACACTATCATGATCGTCATCATCAAATTGCCGCCTTATAGCTGGATGCGCCGCTGCATGATCTTCTGTGGTGCTGACAAGATCAGTAGAAGAGGCCGTCAGTCCAGTAGAAACCTACATAAGAGTCAAAAGCACAGAATAGCAAAGTATATAATTTGTCAGAACAATTTGAATTGTCATACCACTATTTCTTCGGGCTCCTAAATGTAATCATCAGTGGAAACCATGTCAACATCGCGTTCAGCCTTAAAAAGAAAATTAACAAAGTTATGAAAAAAAAGACAAATTATAATTCAATACGCTATGAAAACCATACCTTCGAACGTGATGATGAACCATAACTCAGCCGGCGCCCACCACTTAAATCTCGGGTCGACCGGTCCTTAGCAATGGTAAACGGGCCTGGAAAGTATGTATCCCAATCCACTCCAGAAAGCTGTGTGCCCTTGATCAATAATTGACCTGACGGGGTCACCTGCGAAGTCCTTAGAATGAAATCCGTCCCAAGGCCACCCAGCATATCGGCAAGAACATAATCAGCAGGGGCCTCAACTCCCCCTTGCTGGGGACCACCTCCTCTCCGCCCACCACCACGTCGTCCGGCACCCCCGCCTCGTCGGGCACCACCACCTCGTGCCACACCAGGACCTCGCTCGTACTGATCTGGCTCCACATAATCAGGCATATGAGCCAAACGCTGATCCTCCCGGGCTCGCTGCAGTGTCCGGGCAGCCAACTCTACAAATCAACGGCTATAATCCTGCAAGGCATCTGCAGGATCTCCGATATAATCCTGCATCTGCAGTCCCATCTGGTAGACTGTGTGTAGTCCAATAGCCTGCACAATGTATAAAATATAAACTACGTATATTGCACTAAAATACTATTATATGATGAATAATAATAGAAAATATACCAGGGCCTCGTGTCGCCCGGCGTATGGAACGTACCGACCGCCAGCCTGATGAATAGGGTTCCCGATAAAAAGTTGGGTGACGTGCCGGTACCAGGACATACACCTCTGAATATCCGCCTCCTGGTCCCAAGTATGTGGGGGCAGAATCATCTCCTCTCGATGGTCCCAACTCTAGATCTGCCCGGCTAACCATGCCATAAATGCGTCGTCCGCCCGGCTACGATCATCCCTCTGATAATGCGTAGGCTCCCAGATAGGCCCCCTCGGTATATACTGTGGGCGGCCAAACTGCCGAAGTACCCGCTCCGAGGCATGATGCTCCACAATATCAAGGCATATGAGTAGGGCAGAAGTGCTCCAAATATGTCGACCAGCCGAGCAATAAGGTGGCAGGGAAGCTATCAAATCCTCGCTGTATGGCGTCCAGATGAACTATCAAATAAGAACATGAAACGTGAGTATGCGCAACACTAAGTTAATCCACACAAGGTAAGTTTAGGTACATATTTACCTGTGCGCCCTCCAGCTGATCCAACATATCCCTGCAGAGGGGGAGATTATGATGAGCATCATACTTTCGTAATAGTCTACGGCGGAGAACCCACCTCCTGGCTAGAAGGAGAAACTGAGGTGCTACAGTAGGAGGTAATTGTGGTCGCGGTGGATGAAACTGCAAGAACCGCTCCCAGGCCCAAACCTAACATACAAAGTTGACGTAATGGTTAAAATAAAGTCTAACTAGGCAGAGTTGGAAATGATGAACACTTTATTGGAATATGTTGTCACCTGTAGAAGCGGCATAAAACCACAAACATCTCTCTGAGTGGCCATGCTCGCCCGACACATCTGCCTATACATGTAGCCGAGAACAGCAGCAACCCAGCTGTAATAAGGTAACTCATCCAGCAGCTGAAGATGATGCAAAAATCTAAGGCTGATGAGGTTTCCCGAAGTATTAGGGAACAAGACCCCTCCAAATAGAAGAAGCAACAACAACCTCGTATAATGGGTGATATGCTCCTACTCTGTATCGTCAGTGATATCGGGGTGGAGTAGCTCCAGGTGCTGTCTAATAGGGGTCAAAGCCAACCGACTAGCACCAGACGATGCAGCTTCGTCCTGAGGCCTGAAACCAGTGAGCTGATGCAGCATGTCCAAATAATGATCATGCGACATATATCTCATAGCAATAGGCAGTGAAATGGCGATGCCATCAGCGGGCAGGCCATATAAAACCTCAACGTCCTGTAGCGTGACGGTAGCCTCGCCAATGGGCAAATAAAAAGTATGCATCTCTGGTCTCCACCGCTCAATCAACGCCATGATCAACTCCCAGTCAACCTGTATCCGGCCGATCTCAATAATCCTATAGAATCTCGTGGCCTGGAGGAGATGGACTACACGCTTGTGGAGAACTCTGTCATGAAGAAAATCCCACAGGTCGTCCACTCTCCTAGCGCGGAGAGTCTGGGAAAGTAACTTTCCATCCCATATATGGGCGGACCTATGATCGCCCTGAAGCATTAATAGCTCACGAGAGTAAGGGCCGGGATGTATAGGCGCGTCCATGTCGTCAACTGTAAATTAAACAACATTAATTTTATGTTAATTATTAAATTGTACAAAGTATATGTAACAATTTGGGTCCAGGCTCGATATTTTAGGTCCAGTAGCACCAAATTTTCATGAATATTTATGTGTGTCAATTTCAATTTTTTTTTTATAATTTTGTGTGTGTTTGTTTTATAATTTAAATTCTATATTTTTTAGAGATTTAATTGTACAAAGTTTATGTAACAATTTGGGTCCAGGCTCGATATTTTAGGTCCAGTAGCACCAAATTTACATGAATATTTATGTGTGTCAAATTCAATTTTTTGATAATTTTGTATGTGTTGTTTTATAATTTAAATTCTAAATTTTTAATTATTAAATTGTACAAAGTATATGTAACAATTTGGGTCCAGACTCGATATTTTAGGCCCAGTAACACCAAATTTTCATGAGTATTTATGTGTGTCAGTTTCAATTTTTTAATAATTTTGTGTGTGTTTATTTTATAATTCAAATTCTAAATTTTTTTAGAGATTTAATTGTACAAATTATATGTAACAATTGGGTTTCAGGCTCGATATTTAAGGCCCAGTAGCACCAAACTATCGTGAATATTTATGTATGTCAAATTTAATTTTTCGATTATTTTGTGTGTGTTTGTTTTATAATTTAAATTCTAAATTTGTACAAAGTATATATTTTCATCTACCATTCTAAAATTACTTAAACTACAAGGATTCTACGCTAAAATACTATACAGTTTACTACGCTAAATAGTTTCTACATTTTACTACACTAATAAATAAACTAAATATAAACAACATATATATTTTAATCACATAACATTAAAAAAAATAGCTACAACAATACTAGTTTCGCAAATAAAAAACACATAATGACATAGAAATACTAATATCTAAATACTTATATTAACATAAAAAATTAAATCTAAATTTTACACTAATATCTAAGTCCGGATAAATATAACATACTAGTTTTGCAAATACAACACAAAAGGACATGGAAACACATCCAATAGGCAGTGATATACATTATTATACAAGTTTGGACATAAAATAAATCGAAATACCTCGATGTTGTGTGTGTATTGCGTGAAAATTTAAAGACGAAGGAGATAAACCATGAGTCTAGAATGCTCTACTACGATGGAGGACCTACGTTCCTGACCTTTTGTGTGACGGGAGGGGCCCACAATTTTTTTTTTAGATTGTCGAGCAGTTGGGGGTGGGAGGACCAGAAGGAGAAGGGAGGGTTTGTAAAAAAATGGGGGAGGGTTCTGTCGAGGAAGAAGACGAGTTCAAATTAAACGCTATATATAGCGTATGATTTGAAAACGCTATATATAGCGTTTAATTTGAACACGCTATATGAGAAGTCAAATCGTGTGACACATATAGCGTGTAACAACAACACGCTATACTTAATGGCAGACGTTACCGTTAATATATAGCGTGTTGTTATTACACGTTATATATAGAAATGTCATTTTGTTTTAATATACTTATTTGTGTGTTTTGAGTCCAAACAGACATTATTTAGGTTCCGGTCTCTTCTTTGCTTATATTTTGACTTCATTTTAGTTCCGAACTCTTGCGTGTATACTCAAGAAAGCATCCGCGTACTTACCGCTGTTCCATAACGCAAAGTTTGAGAAATAATCAAATATTTTTAAAAGTTATAATCTAAAGCAAATTATATATTTATCTGGTTATAAATTAATTTATTAACGTTAATCTAAGAAGCTTAAAGTTAGATTAAGATATTTAATTTTAAATAGACTAAAAGAAATACTCAATAAAATACATAAAGTGAGACAGCGAAATAGTAAATTTCGATTGTTATAACTTAAAAGAATAACGGAAAGATCATTTCCTCTTTTAGGCAATGTTTCAAATGCCCATAAAATACATGAAAATACCTCTAAGAACTTCAAGCACCCATAATATATTGGCTAAACTCTCTGGATTGATCACATCTGTCCACTCTGATGTAACTAGGGTGTTAATTTTGACAAGTGCAATAAAATGTGAATGGGTTCAGTATATGTAAAACAATGCGTTATTTATAATTATATACTACTCAGCTCACTCAAATTTGGTTCGAAGTATGTTAAGCCCAAATAAATTAGACAATTATTTACCCTTAATACAGGTAACAATTGAATTTATACGCAGCTTTAAGGATATGTGGATTGATTTAACATAAGTAACCAAAAATGTTAGATAAACAACACTACAAGAAATCAACCTTATTGTGGCGATCAAAATCGCTACAAAATCCATGTTAGTCGCTGCTAAAAGGTATCAGTGACGACTTTTGCATTGCCACAAGCACAACCGTAACTGAAAGTTATTTGTGACGACATTTGAAGTTGCCGGTAAAAGAACATATTTTGCGGCGACAGAGTTGCCACAAAAAGTTGGAAAAAGCGCTACAAAATATTGTTCCATAAGAACAAATATTAGATGGGCCGCCATTGTATATTCACCTTTAGCAGCGACTAGCATTGCCACAAAAAATTTATGTTCAGTGGCAAGATTATGTCGCCACTATAAATGTCTTTTAGTAACGACAGGTATGGCCACAAAATATTTAACCATGAAAGACAATGTTTTTCTGCAGCGACAATAAACCTACAGTGGCAACTTTAATATCGCAACAATTATTAATTTTTTGTGACAAAACTATGTCGCCACTAAAACTTTTTTTCTCAGCAATTATAACGATCAAAATTATATACATTTTCATTCCAGTAGGAACCTAATTCTCTAAAATTTCATATAGGGATATTCATATCAATTGACTATTAATATTAAAGCAACCAATAATGTTTGACAAATACCAAAAGAATTTTTCGAGGCGAATATTATAAATATTATCATTACTAAAAAGTAAATTACATATATACTACCCAACACTTCATTGTGCATTGTAATTGTACGCATATACATATCCCAAAAAAGACAAAATATTAAGTATCTTGTAATTGTTCCTTGCTCGACATCATCCTTGAACGATACCACTGTTTACGTGCTCTGTCCCTGCTAGACAAAAGTAATATATATAAAGAACATAATGAGATTTGTTATATCTAAAAATATGCATAGACGAATAAAGTACAAGCTAGTATAACACAAAGTAAATTTGTTTTATGTCGTTTCAATTGTGAAATGAAATGGCACAAGTGTGGGAACATAAGTTTTCAGGAAATAAAGAATGAGAATACAACAGTTGCACGAAAGCTGGATAAAGTAGAGATATTGGACAGTGATGTTTTATACTTCAATACCATACAAAAGGGGGTGATTTGTGTGGTACCCAATTTTTGCTTAGCTAGATTATAGAAGGACCTAGTTCTTCTATGTGTTCCAACTACTACTGTTTGCGGAATAATAAGTAAAGAAAATAAAGAACACAGAGATTTTTACGTGAAAAACACCTGGCTCAAAAGGTAAAGAAACCATGATCTACTACTTAGTAGGATTTTCCCAAACTTTCACTAAAATCACTGAGCCAAAACTGCATTTACAAAAACTCTTTTGTAAACCTAGGATTAACTCTAATCTCGTTGTGGCACACAACCTCTACTGTTGCGACAACTTCAAGTTAACTCTAACTTGAACACTCTAGGTACCTAATACAATTGTTTCTATAAAAGTTGAAAGGTACAATGTAAAATCACCTACTACAATTGAACTAGAATAAAAGATAGACACTTGGCACTGGTTTTTCTATCTTTTTCAAGTAGCTTCAGGATTGCACGCTTGAATCACACATAAATTGCTTGCAAAATTGCCTTGCTCTTTTGCTCTCAATTTACGTTTAACTTCTTCTTATGTGCATTACCTGTAAAAGAGAACAACACTGATATTTAATGAGTTAGTAATTAGAGATTGACTGGGATACATATGCTACTCTTCTATCGTAGAAGAGTTCTATTTGATCTCATACTCTAACACTATCCTCTTCCTAAACTGTGTTCTTTTCATGTAAGGAGTCTTTCTCTCCTTATCAAATATGAAACCTTTTCAATCAGATCAGGAGATATTACTTCGATAAGTTAGATTTATCTCCTTCATGTGCATCTCACATGTTTGGGTTGATCGTGACTGTGCTTCACAAGATGGACCTGGTCCATGTCTGAGTTCTTTTGTCAGTCTTCAAAACTTCACCTTTACTTGGGCCAACAAATTCTTCCTTTTTGATAATGACAAACTCTGTGCTTTTTACTTACTTGGATCATGTAGAACTCAGCTTAACCATCAATACAAAGTTTAGAAAATTCACTTATCTTCAATGACCGGTAAATTAGATTATAAATATCACTTATTTAGAATATGTAAAGCACAATATCTCTAACCCCTTTTGGCATCATCAAAAAGTTGCATACAAAGTGTGAGTCCCAGATTTTAATAAGTACTCATGGCCACTGGGGCAACTGCAAGTGCAATCATGAATTAATCATCAGTAATCAAGCAAATATATTTAAATTATCAAGGAAATATTAACATTTAACAAGAGCAAAATTAGTAGATATCATTGATAGAAGATATGTTGCAACCACAATCCACAACCAGAAAGCAAAAATATTCAAACATGAGCAAAAAGAAAGAAACATCCCTAATCCAGGTCATTGAAGGTACTAGACAAGTTCAGGAGATAAAGGCTAGAATTTTTAAGGCTTGGGAGAGCTAGATGGTTGGTTTTGGGCTTGGAGAAAATTCAGCATATTGTGAAGAATTCCATCATTCTTCTCCTTTTACTTGGTGAGCTTAGTTCTGAGAGCATCCCTCTCAAATTCCACCTCTGCCACACAAGCCTTTAGCCTAGCTAACTCAGTATCATTGGCCTCACTTTCCTGAACAAGAGCCCTGACTTTACTGTTGATAGGAGTCTTCTTGGATGAACCAGGTTCATTTGGGATGACATTGACTAAGTAGTCACAAGCAAGCAGAGTATTAATACCAAAGTAATCCTTGCTCTTGTAGCCATTTCCCATTTCTTCAGAGGCACATTGCACCTATCCAGAACTGTAGTCAGAATAAAGCCATAGGGGGTAGCATGAGCCTTGGAGCCATTGATAACCTTGTCCAGTAGCTTGATGATGAATGCATTCCAATTAATTTGCCTCCCGCTTTCAAGGTACTCCATCAGAACTAAGTCCATATAATTTGCAATATGCCTTCTCTCCTGCCTGGACAGTAGGCACTTGTTGATAAACTCAAAAATGACTTTATGTTGTGGCTTCATTTCACTCTTGTGCACAAACTTGGCCTCATTCACTTCTGCAACATCACAAAATCTCCTAGTGATTGTAAGGGAAGATGGAAGGGAATCCAGACTTGGACATCTTTGTCTGGTATAATCATCATATCCTTTAGCAGGGATGTCTAGAATCTCTCCCAGTTTCTCTACATCAAAAGTCACTTGAACTCCTTTGACTTTGCTTGTAACTTTTCCAACTTTGACTTCAGCATTTGCCATGAATTCAATGATTTCATTTCTGGCCAATCTCCCATCCATCTGAAGGACCATGTCCTTCCAGCCCTGAACACCTAGTGTGTCAACCAACCGAACCATTCCTGGTTCCACCAAATCTTTCAGCAATCTTCCCTTCAAAAAATTTCTTTTGCCAAACATGGCCAACTTGTCTTGTTCGCCATCAGACTCACTTTCTTCATCACCACTCCATTCCTCATCTTCAGAAACTCTAACTTGTTTGCTTTTTACTACAGACCTGGTCCTCTTGGCCAATGAAGGTTCAGGGTCCTCAGACACAAAGGAAGACTTCTTGGAAGAAGTCTTGTTCTTTTTTAGGCTTGGGGATCTGAACCTCCACTGTTATAACTTTTTCCTGATGAACCTATTCCATCTCATCAACATCTATAGCTTCTGAGGACTCTGCAACCTTACCTTTTCCTTTATCCATCATTTTCATCTTACTTTTAGCCAAAGCCTTTTGTAGATCACTCTCACTCTATTTCACCCTACTTCTTGTGGCTCTTCCCTTTGACAAGAAAGTTTCAGTAGTTGTTGGGGAGGAAGCCTTTCGTTTCTTGGAAGGTTTAGGAGCACTGGAACTTTTGGGGTGGGAGTTCTCCTTTTCTTTGGATTGTAACTTGCACCTACCTTCTTCAAAAGGTCTGTTAGGGTCTCTTCAACTAATGAACCAGGTTCATCTCCCTGTGAACTTAGATTAACTAACCCTTCAGCAACTTCACCAGAACCACTTCCCCCTGACTTCTTGCCACTTTCTTCAATAGTTTCATGTGCAACCCCACAAATAGCAGGTACATGCAATGCAACAGTGGGTGAGTAATTAGCCACTCTTTTCCCTTTTCCCCTCACATCACCACATTCACCCTCTCTCTCCTTTTCTTTTTCAAATTTCTTTTTACCTCCACTCCTTCTTAACTCAGGTAATTCCACATCCCTGATAGGCCCAACCAAAACAAACCTATTTTTTAAATTTTTAGTCCAAAAAGAACTTACCTTAGAAGGGGATTTTTGAGCCTTCTCAGAGTCAGAAGACCCAGGTCCTTCCCCCCCACTAGCAGATTTGTACGACTCAGAATTAGAGTCAGAATCAGAATCTTGAGCCTGAATTGCCCTTAATTTCTCATTCAATTTCTTTGAGAGAGCATCCGATGCCACCGTTTTACGAGCAAGCATTTTTACTCTCCTTCGCCTGGGTTGGGGAGTCGTGCTAGGTGGATGAGGGGTAGATGACTCAGAGGGAGTGGGATGTGGAGGAGTTCCAGGGTTGTCTTGTGGGTTTGTCATTATAGCTGATTTCTTGAGAGAATTGGTGAGTTAAACCTTTGGAGAAGAAAGCAATTGAGAGTGAAGAAGATTTTTGACGGTTTTGAATGATGAGGGTAGCAGGAAGTAATAATGAGTATTTAAAGGGAAAGACTCATTTAATGGATAAAGGTAGCTTTAGCGGTCAATTAGAGGTCTAATCAACCTGAAATTGCAGGTTGAACGAACGGTTAGGCTTCCCTAGATTTTAGGCAATTTTTGTGATTAGAATTCTAATGAGGACAGAACTGGTTCAAAAACAAACGGGTAGGATTTTCTAAGGAGTTGAAAAATTGTAGGATTCTGCTTATGATTTAAATATTTATATTTCTAATTGTGCAGAGTATAGAAAACATACCTTGGCATTCAGATGAAACAATACTGAGGAACCAGGTTCTTCATTTAGAATTCTCTTGACCATGCCTCAATTTACCACAATAGAGAAAACTTTGTAAGAGATCAATGAGTCATATTAACATATGTCACAGGAGTATACTATTTACAGTATGAAGTTGAGTAAAAATTAATCTAGATATTTACACAAGTTCGGATTTCCTAGCCAATTTTTTTTCATTTTTATTTTTTTCATTGTGCATTCTGAGCTGGTCCCATTAGGTGATCTTAATCATCCCTAATTCCAACTTGTTCCTTTCAAAGTTTTCTCTACTCAGTGCTTTAGTAAAGATGTCAGCAATTTATTTATCAGTAGCACAGAATTCTATGGTAATCAATCCTTTCTCATAGTTATCTCTTAAGAAGTGATGTCTAACATCTATGTGCTTAGTCCTCTTATGATGAACATGGTTATTTGTCATACTTATAGCACTAGTGTTATCACTGAAGATAGGAATGCAACCAACTTCAATGCCAAAATCTATCAGCTGCTGTTTGATCCACAATAATTGAGCACAACAAAAGGCAGCAACAACATATTCAGCCTCAGCAGTGGATAAGGCCACTGAATTCTGCTTTTTAGTGGCCCATGATACAAGATATGAACCAAGAAAATGAGCCATACCTGAAGTGCTCTTCCTATCCGCAAGGAAACCTGCATAGTCAACATCAGCATATCCTACTAGATTGAAAAAACTACCTTTAGGGTACCAAAGACACAGATCAGTAGTGCTTTTCAAATATCTCAGTATCCTCTTGACAACAGTCAAGTGAGATTCCTTAGGATTTACCTGAAAACGAGCACAAAGCCCTACACTAAAAACTATGTCATGTTTGCTAACAAGTAAGATACAAAAGTGAACCAATCATACCCCTATACAACTTCTGATCAACAGATGAACCAGGTTCATCTATGTCTAATTTAGTAGCTGTTGCAATGGGTGTGTCTATTTCCTTTGATTCATCCATTTTAAACTTCTTAATCAACTCTTTTGCATATTCTGCTGATGGATCATGGTTCCATTTGGGTTTTGTTTGACCTGTAAGCCTAAGAAAAAGTTAAGCTCACCCATCATACTCATTTCAAACTCACTCACCATTAATTTGGCAAAATCCTTACTTAGTTTGTCAGTGGCTGCCCCAAAAATTATGTCATCAAAATATATTTGTACCACAAGAAGATCCTTACCTTTTTCCCTCAGGAATAAAGTACTGTCAATTTTACCTCTTTTGTAGCCATGTTCAAGCAGAAATTTGGACAGTCGTTCATACCATATTCTAGGAGCCTGCTTTAGTCAGGGAGCCTTATCTAATTTGTACACATGTTCCGGATACTCCTTGCTCTCAAACCTTGGAGGTTATTTGACAAATACTTCTTCTTTTATGTAGCCATTCAGGAAGGCACTTTTGACATCCATCTGATGAAGAGTGAATTCCATGTGTGTTGCGAAGACTATGAGGAGTCTTATTGCCTTCAGTCTTGCAAGTGGAGCAAAGGTCTCATCATAATCTATACCCTCCTCTTGGTTATAACCTTGGACCACCAGTCTTGCCTTGTTCCTTGTAAATGTTCCATCTTCATCAAGCTTGTTTCTGAAGACCCATTTAGTGCCAATTACTGATCTGTCCTTGGGTCTTGGAACTAGATGCCAAACTTGACTTCTCTCAAACTGATTGAGTTCATCTTGCATTGCATTTACCTAATCTGCATCCTGCAAAGCCTCAACAACATTTTTAGGTTAAATAAGAGATAGGAAAGCATCAAAAGCACACAAATTCTTTAATTGTGATCTAGTTTTAACTGTAGAGGTTGGATAAGTGATTATATTCTCAATGGGATGAGAACTTTGATACTTGTGAGGTTTCACAACCAACTGATTTCTGCTTGATGTTTCTCCCATGTTCTGTTGCTGAGGAACAAGGTCATGAACAGGTTCCTTTAGGGGATTGGTTTCAGTTCCCCCTATCAGGTTGCTCTAGATGGAAGAACCTGTTCCACCACCCATTCCTTCTTTTGGTGCAACTTTAGCTTGAGCTGAGACTTCACTCAATTCTTTTACCAGCCCAATAGCTTCATCTTCATGTTCCTGTCTCTCAGAATGAATGTTAGTGTCATCAAAAACTACATGTACTCTTTCTTCTACACACAAAGTTCTTTTATTGAACACTTTATACGCTTTGCTATGTGAAGGATATCCCAAGAATACTCTCTCATCACTTCTGGGATCAAACTTACCTAGGGAGTCCTTTCCATTGTTGTGCACAAAGCACTTTCATCCATATTCCCTAAGATGAGATATATTTGGTTCTCTCCCTTTAAGTAACTCATAGGGAGTCTTCTCTACAAGAGGTCTAGTCAGACATCTATTAATAATGTAACATGCAGTATTTACAGCCTCTGCCCAGAAGCTATGGGGCAGTTTACTAAAAAGAAGAATAGTTCTAGCCATATCTTCAAATGTCCTATTCCTTCTTTCAACTACTCCATTTTGTTGAGGAGTCCTAGAGACAGAAAAATTATGATCTATTCCATGCTCATCACAAAATTCAGCAAACTTAGCATTTTCAAATTCAGTTCCATGATATGACCTGATTGATACAAGTTGATTACCTAGTTGTTTCTGAGTTTTTCTAACAAAGGCAGTAAACATGTCAAATGCTTCATCCTTAGATGTTAAGAACAGTATCCAGGTAAACCTAGAGTAATCATCAACAAGTACCATCACATATTTCTTACCACCTCTGCTCAATGTTCTCATTGGACCACAGAGATCCATATGAACCAGTTCCATCGTACTAGTTGTGCTTACCATTTTCTTGCTTTTAAAGGATGATCTTACCTGCTTCCCCCTTGCACAAGCCTCATAAACTTTGTCTTCCTTGAACTTGATGTTAGGTAACCCTATCACCAGGTCCTTGGAGACTAATTTGTTGAGTTGTTTTAGACTTGTATGACCAAGTCTTTTGTGCCACAGGAGGGGGTCATTGTCCAACACACTCAAGAAAGTGAGTTCATTTTCTGAAAGAGTAGACAAATCTACAATGTAAATATTGTTAACTCTTTTTTCTTGCAAAACAATCTTGTTAGTGGTAAGATTAATCACAAAGCATTTTGTAGAGGTAAATGCTACAAGGTTACCTCTGTCACACAGTTTTGATACACTGATTAGGCTATATTTCAAGCCATCTATCAAGTAGACATTCTCAATAGAATGTGAGTCTATCTTACCTACCT
Source organism: Nicotiana tabacum (assembly GCF_000715075.1). NCBI lineage: Eukaryota > Viridiplantae > Streptophyta > Magnoliopsida > Solanales > Solanaceae > Nicotiana > Nicotiana tabacum. The sequence continues at coordinate 108,088,781 of NC_134087.1, read as the reverse complement.
TTCCAACCCCAATAATCTCACCTTTCTTCCCATTTCCAAAGGAGACATTATCTCCTTTTAAGTCCTCAAGTGAAAGGAACTGATTCTTGCTTCCAGTCATATGTTTTGAGCAGCCACTATCCATGTACCATATTTGGCTACTTCCTTTCACTTGGACCTGAAAAAAGAAATCAGGGGTTAGTCTTAAGAACCCAAACTAGTTTGGGTCCCTTTCTATAGGCAAAAGGGTAAATTAAATTCCTTTTGGCCCACCCAGGCAGTCTATTTTTCTCTTGAACAAAGGTTTTGTTCTTTTGACTGTCCTTTTCTTTTGCATTATATTCATTTTTGTAATGACCAGTCTTGCCACAGTGTGTGCAGATTTTATTTTCAGGAAGAGTGATGTACTTGCTTTTGGGGTCCCACTTAGGTGCTTGGGTCCCATAGCCAAGTCCTCTCTTGTTGCTACTGTGGTGTTCTTGTAGCCAGGATAGTACATCAGAAGCCTTATTCCATTTGCAAGTTCTGTCTAGTTCATGCTTTACCTTCCCTAGGTCTTCTTTTAAGACTCTTATCTGCTCATTTTTCTTGTACAACTCATCCTTCATCTTTCCTAGATTTTCTTCTAAGGTGAGATGTCTGTGATCAGCTTTCTTCTTACCTGTTCCTAATCTCAGTTTTAAATTTTCAAACCTATGTTCTAAGACACTGGTGTCAAGTTCAAGAACCTAGACTCTCATTAGCCCTAGATTCTAGATTTTTGCATTTAGCTTTTAAGATCACACACTCCCTAGATAGTTGTTCCTTCTCATTGTTAATTACCTCAGACTCATCGATGAAGTCTAGCGATAGTTCAGATAGCCTTTCTTTAGACAGAAATTTAATCTTGTCTTTGAGATGAATCACACTTACCTCTTGTTCATTATCTGATTCTCCGATGACCATAAGTGTTTATCATCTCCAGCTTCATCTTCTGAACCCTCATATGATGTTTCTCCTCAAGCAGCAACCATAGCCTTTGTTGATCCTTTCTTCCTTTTGGGTTGAACCTGTTCCTTCTTTTTGTTCCTTCATTCAGCCCTTTCCTTCTTCCATTCAATTTCTCACTAAGGACAGTTCTTGATCATGTGATTAGTCTTGCCACATATGTAGCAACCCTCGTTGGTTTGTTTCTCAAGAGCCCTTGGTTTGTTGAAGGTTGTACCTCTTGAAGAACCCTTTCCTTTTATTAGGTACTTTTTGAAATCTCTTACGATCATGGTCATTTCATCATCCTCTCGATCAGCACCTTCAGCTATTCTGAGAGCCAGACTCCTTTCCTTCTTGGGTGCATCCATTTTCATGGTTTGCCTTCTCAGTTCATAGGCAGTGAGATTTCCAATCATTTCATCCAAATTGAGAGTAGCAATGTTCTTTAATTCCTGAATAGTGGTGATTTTGATTTCCCAAGTTACTGGTAAGACCCTTATCAAGATTTTCTCAACCTTGTCTTCTTCAAGGATAATTCTCCCAAGAGATTTAAGTTCATTTGTTAGTGTTGTGAACCTTGTGTACATCTCCTGGATAGTTTCTCCTTCCTTCATAGTGAAATTCTCATATTGAGAATATAACAGTGTTCCTCTTGATCTCTTTACTTGAGGAGTTCCTTCATGAGCCACTTGTAAAGTGTCCCGTATCTCCTTAGCAGTGGTACAACTTTGAATGCTGCTGTACTCGTCTGGACCTAATCCACACACAAGCCATTTTTTGGCCTTGGCATTCTTTTTCCATTTCTTCAAATCTTCAGCAGTGCACTCAGCTCTTGTCTTTGGCACGTCCACTCCTTCAGCATTCTTCTTTGTAGTAGCCAGGGGACCATCTGTGACTATGTCCTAGAGTTCATAGTATTCTCCTATGATGTGGTCTCTCATCTTGTTCTTCCACCAAGAATAGTACTGACCATTAAGGAGTGTAGGCCTAGCAGTGGATTGCCCTTCCCAGTTTCCAGGTGGTGCACTCATCTTGATCTATTCCTAAGGTGTTAGCCTCTTCAAGGATAACCCGCTCTAATCCACTTGATGTTTTATACGTCGATAGCACACAAGATGGGAGGGTGATTTGTGTGGTACCCAATTTTCGCTTAACTAGATTATAGAAGGATCTGGTTCTTCTATGTGTTCCAACTACTACTGTTTGCGGAATAATAAGTAAAGAAAATAAAGAACATAGAGATTTTTACGTGGAAAGCACCTGGCTCAAAAGGTGAAAACCCCACGATCTACTACTTAGTAGGATTTTCCCAAACTTCCACTAAAATCACTAAGCCAAAAATTGTATTTACAAAAATTCTTTTGTAAACCTAGGATTAACTCTAATCCCGTTGTGGCACACAACCTCAACTATTGCGATAACTTCAAGTTAACTCTAACTTGAACACTCTAGGTACCTAATACAATTGCTTCTATAAAAGCTGAAAAGTACAATGTAAAATCACCTACTACAATTGAACTAGAATAAAAGATAGACACGTGGCACTGGTTCTTCTATCTTATTCAAGTAGCTTCAGGATTGCACGCTTGAATCACACATAAATTGCTTGCAAAATTGCCTTACTCTTTTGCTCTCAATTTACGTTTAACTTCTGCTTATGTGCATTACCTGTAAAAGAGAACAATACTGATATTTAATGGGTTAGTAATTAGAGATTGACTGGGATACAGATGCTACTCTTCTATCGTAGAAGAGTTCTAGTTGATCTCATACTCTAACACTATCCTCTTCCTAAACTGTGTTCTCTTCGTGTAAGGAGTCTTTCTCTCCTTATCCAATATGCAACCTTTTCGATCAGATCTGGAGATATTACTTCTGATAAGTTAGATTTATCTCCTTTACGTGCATCTCACATGTTTGGGTTGATCATGACTGTGCTTCACAAGATGGACCTGGTCCATGTCTGAGTTCTTTTGTTAGTCTTCAAAACTTCACCTTTACTTGGGCCAACAGACAGTGCGAGCAATAAAAGCCTCGTCTAACTTAAGCTCTACCCCTGTCCTAGCCTTAATTATCCAATTTCTTATGCTTATACTTTTCCATTCACTGAACCTACTTAAATAACTAATATGCATTAACAACCAAGACAGTCCAAAACAGCCTGAACACAAATCTCAAATTTTTGTTACTGCATTCTTGCACATGCACTATCAGGTAAACAAAATATGGAAGCCTACTGAAACGCTATCAATAAGATAGATGGAAGGTGAGATTTATCTCATAGAAGTAAAACTACCTATTCCATATTTTCATTAGTACATGGGTTCCAAAAGCAGAAAATGTGTTTCTATATAGGGAAGATTTACTGGTGCAGATGCTAAAAATAGATGCTCGCACTTCAATTACTCAAAATAGAGGTCACTATGCAATTAAGTTGGAGAAGAGTTTTGAATCACAACAAACAGGGAAGTTGGACTATTTAGGTTCAGCAAATAGGGATAATAAGTTATATAGTTGGATTGCAAAGGTTGATGATTTCAAGTTAGCAGGTATAATTGGTGACTATGCGGAAAAATAGAGACGTGAAATCTTTATCTCTGAGATTCAGGCAGAAGAGAAGCGCAAAAATGATACGCTTGTCTCTAATCTGGCTGAAACAATCGAGGCCAAAAGTAGGCGACTCAAGGATATAGAGAGCAGATGCAGTGAAACTTCAATATAATGTGCCTAAACAAAGTGATGATGCAAAGAGATGAAATGATCCAAGAATATAACGAAAAATGTACATATTTTCTCCTAACAGATATTAGCTAGTTTAACCTTGCTTTTGACTTACGATAAGTATTTTTGTTCACTCTCAACTTATATAATAATTAGCCTATGACAGCTAAGAGAATTTTACTTTACAGAAGGAGAAAGAAACTCTCCGTGAGAAGATGCTGGAGTTGCAAACAAAACTCGACTCAAAGCAGGCGCTAGAGTTGGAGATAGAACATCTTAGAGGGGCTACGCAAGTAATGAGACACATGGGAGACGAACAAGATGTGAAGAAAAAATTAGACGAGACCCAAGAGAGCCTAAAAGATAAATAAGAAGATTTATGTCGTCCTAACAGTCCATAAAAGAACCTTGTCAACTATTTAAATTACTAGCTTCTCCTGAGGTTCCATCTTTCAAAGTCAGTTTACTTAAATAGTGAAAATTTGACAAATGGAACATGTTTTCATGGATTTTAGGTAATGAAGAAATACTCCTCTCCGGGCTTTAATCGGTGTCAAGAGAATAGGAGAACTTGATATTAAAAGATTTCAGGAGATAACCAAGAAAATGTTTGTTGAAAATGCAGATTTCAAAGCTGCCGAGTTGTGCTCAATCTGGGAGGCTCATCTTAGGGATCCCAATTGGCATGCCTTTAAAGTTGTAACAACTGAAAATGGTCCCAAGGTAATAATACATTGTAGTTTCTTACTTAGCAATAAAAGAAATACATTATTGTTGCCAAACATAACCAGATGCTCTAATGTGTTCTTCCAAAAGATAACACTCAATAACTTGCAGTTAAAGCTATAGTACTATTTTAGAAGATTTTGGGCTCAAAAAATTGAGATTTCACATAAACAGAAAGAGGATGAAAGTTAAATAAGGAGAAGTTGAAAAGAATATAGGGAGCAAGTGGCAGAAAAATCATCTAGAAATAAGAATTGTCCAGAAAAAAGGAAGAAGAAATGCCGAGAAGGAAGAAGAATTGTTAAGAAGGAGCGGAGCAAGTACCTGTTGCATTCTGGTCATGAAACTAGAAAATTGTTCATGCATTTTCTCGTTCACTTCTAGAGAGATCCTCTTGTCTACTTCTGCATTTGAGTGTTCATACTCCTCTGCCAACTTCCTTTCCAACACAATTTCCAACTTCCTTTTCCAATTCAATTTCCGTATTTCTTCGTAACTCAGCAGCCATTTGTTCATGTTCTTCTTGCAACTTCCTATCCATCTCGGCTTGCATCTCTTGACGCACAATATCAATAGCAGAAGATATGCTGACCTCTATATTTGCCTGCTGAATTTTACTCTTTTTAGTAGGCTTTTTTCCGTATCCTTTTCCACAAACATAGCATGTTCTCTCACCAAGAATGGAGGATAAAATCCCATCTCTAGTCATGGGATGCTCGATCTCTTCAGATTGTTGTTGAGCGACAACTTCGTGAAGTTGACCCTGCATTTATGCATAATCATTTACATCAAAACATAATAAAACATATTAAATGTAACTTACAAAAATAGAATAATAAGTCTTTTTAGATAATCTCATGAATTTGTTGGGATTGTGAATCCAACCACGCCAGTTCTCCTCCATCATCCTCGCGTGTATGTTGGATCTCCCAAACTTTGTCTGGTGTGTCTATTTCTCCAGTATTAGGATTTCTCTGCAATATAGTTTCGGAAAATAAATATATAAGAAATTTATAAATATATAAATAACAAAGAAGCATATGTTATAGTAGAGGACTAAATATATTTTTGCCGTAGATTCCTCGACTTCTGCAAAAAACTTTATACCACAAGTATGCTTAGTTATTTGCTTTTCTCTATTTCCTTTGTTCCTCTCACTTACAAACTGTAAGTAAACAGATTAATAAATCACTATTCAAAGATGTTAATGGTGCCCTTTGGCTGGCAGAATCTTCAGCTATTAAGTTAATACCTTAAATTTCGGACTTCCAAAATATTGTATTAGATATTTCGAGTCCTCAAGCTCAACATCTTCAGGTCGATGAGACAATCTTTCTTTCTCATCACTTAGAGTACAGAATGCTGAGTCGAGCTTTCCATGCTCTAAAAAGCCTTTGCATAATGCTTGCTAATTACAAAGGCCTGAAACTTATGCTCTCACAACCCGCTGCAAACTTCAAATTTATCCTGACAATAAATGTAACATTATATTCAATATCCTAACCACATAAATAAACCTTGCAACTTAAAGTCAATACAATATTGAAACTAGTTTATTACCTTGACCTTTAACCACATTACTTCTCCGTGTTTCGAAACTATTTTCTGCCAATTTCCATCTTGGAACGAAATAATGCTCCTCATGATCAAACCACAATAATTAACAATATCTCTAGCCCCAGAACCTACTGCTCTATCAATGTCATCTGGAATCATAATTTTCATTTAACCACCACACTTAGTTTTTACATCTAAACTTTTAGATTTGTATTTTCCTCTTCCTCTTATGAAATTAAAGTCTTATTTCTTCAGGATCTGCCACATAAAAAAAATCAGCACATTAGTGCGATAAATCTTATGTAATGTCTGTTTGATCTAGCAGCGAAATGGCAATAAATCAAGAACCAAAAAGGTAAAGTAACTTCCAGAAATACAAGCAAGAGTTTCCCTGATGTCTCACGATCACTTAACTCTGTGTTGTACAGAAGAGAATATAGGTTTATCGTTTACCAATCTAATTCAAGGTGCGCAAGATCCAGGAACAATTTTGGAGGAACTTTTAGACAGCTAGAAAAGATCAGTGGTTCATTATAGTAATGCACACAACTTTTTAAGCTAGGTAATACCTGCTGATTCCAAATTTAAAATATCTCAAGTTGGAAAGAGAAATCAATTGTCTAACTAATTAATCATTCAAAACGCATCCAGATCATTATAATTACTAATTGCGAAAAAAATTAATATAATAATTGTAGTTGTTAAAAAAAGAAAGAAGAAAACCAACATGCACCCAAAAATAGAATCACATAGAAGAAACTGTAATTAGCACTGTCAACATCTGAAAATGCACATAACCACATTGGAGGTGAATGCAAGCCCAAAGTAGGAGAAAATGTCTAAAGAAAGGACAAGATCATATTTCTTGTCAGTACACTTCTTGATTTAAAGAATAGTAAGGAAGCTGTATATGGTGCACTTGATGCTTGGGTTGCGTGGGAGCGGAATTTCCCCATTGGACCCCTAAAGCAGGTACTGCTCAAATTAGAGAAAGAGTAACAGTGGCATAGAATTGTTCAAGTCATTAAGAGGATGTTAAGCAAGGGTCAAGGCAACACAATGAGAACGTATGAACAATTAATTAAAGCACTGGATATGGATTACAGGGCAAAAGAGGCACATGAATTTTGGAATAAGAAAATTGGTTATGACCTGCATTCTGTGCCCTGGCGATTCTGTAGTCTTATGATTTCTGTATATTACCGTAATCATATGATTGAGGATCTTGTTAAGCTATTCAATCGTAGAAGCATTTGATCGGAAACCCCCTGATAAGTCAGTCGTGCAAAAAGTAGCTGATACATATGAGCTGCTAGGCTTTTTTGATGACAAGGATCGCTTACTAAGAAGTACAAAGACTTGTTTATAGAGCGAAGGGTTGGAAGTCAGGCCCTCGATCCCAAAGATAAGGAAAACAAGCGCAGGAAAGTTAAGGGTTATGTCAAATGTCTTTGTTTACTGTGCAGGTGTTGAACATCAGTTTTATATAAGTAACTAATCTACTCAATATGTTGCACCCTCTATTGCCAAGCATTTCAAGATTTTGGTTTTGTATAAAATTATTTATTGCAAGGTCAAGAGTCTTTGTGCAAGCATGCATTCAATGGATGTCAAAACGAAAGAGAAAGTAATCCTGAGGTGCAGAGGCATTTGGCTTTGTTTATGGCATGAGACATGACTGGTATATGAAATTCCTTGTGTTTGTTTAAAAACTACACTTGCATAAACTAAATAATAATCAATACTTTAACTTCTGTTGATCTTTTATGACTTATACCATATGTCTGATCAATATTTGACAGTTTGTACCGATTTTTCTGTACAAACATATCAAATCATGCTCCATTGTATCACCTACACTTTGGATTTGAGGGAATGCCGTTTGTGCTTACTTGCATATATTTTTAGCAAATCAATAGATCTTCATTATACCTTAGCTTCTTGTGATGACCCAAAGGCTCATATCTTCTATTTTAGAACTCGAATTCGTGTTTCGAGGCCTTAAAAAGTCATTTTATCTCTCATCGATTTGCGTACGCAGTCCGGACGTGTATCCGGAAAGCCCTTATGTGAAAAATTTATGAAATGATAATTTTTGGCCTAAAAAGTTTATTTTTGTCCTAAAAAGTTTATTTTTGTTTACTTCAGTCAACGTTTTGGGTAAACGGACCCGGACCTGTATTTTGGCGGTCCTGATAGGTCCATAATAAAATATGGGACCTAGGTGTATGCCCAAAATCGAATTCTGAGGTCCCAAGCCCGAGAAATGAATTTTTGATGAAAATTGTAAGATTAAAAATCTAAGGAATAAAAGAAATTGATTAATGTTTGATCTCATTGGTATCAGACCCGTATCTTGGTTCCGGAGTCCGGTACAGGTTTAATATAATATTTAAGTCATGTCTGTGAAATTTGATGAAAATGGAGTTTATTTGACGTGATTCGGACCTTGGGTTGAGAAAATAGAAGTTTTGAAACTATCTTGAAAATTTCATGTAATTTGGTGCTAAATTGGTAGTTCTAGGTGTTATTTTGGCGATTTGATCACGTGAGCAAGTTAGTATGATGTTTTAAGACTTGTCTGCACGTTTGACTTGTAGCCACGAGGGCTCGGGTGAGTTTCAGATAGGCTACGAGATGTTTAGACTTAGGAAAAGACCTGGTGTTGGATAGTTGCAGAGATTGCAGGTCTCAGCTCTTAAGAGTGCGGCCGCGGAGTGAAATACACGGACCGCAGTAGAAGAACGCGGCCGCGGTGGGGACTTCGCGAACGCGGTAGGATAAGGCTTAGGTTTCACGACCGCACCCATAAATTTGCGGATCGCGGTGGAGGTTCGCGGCTGCGCCCGAAATTTAGCGGACCGCCTATTGAGGATCAGAGGATGCTATATAAACGGGACATTTCATTCATTTTTTATTTTTTCAAAACCCTAAAACATAAAAGGCGATTTTTAAAATACTTTTTCTTTCCCAAATCATAAGTAAGTGATTCTTAACTCATTTTTTTCACTCTTTTACTTCTTTTACAAGATTTTATCCTAGAATCTAGGGTTTTCATGGTGGAATTGGGAATTTTTGGGTAGAACATAGAAATTTCAAATTTGGGGATTTAGACCTCAAATTGAGGTCGGATTCCAAAATCAATTACATACTTGGGCTCGTGGGTGAATGGATGAATGAGTTTTGGCCCGAACCTCGAGTTTTGACCAAGCGGGCCCAGGGTCGAATTTTGACTTTTTGGGAAAAATGTTGGAAAACCTATAATTATGCATTAGAATTGATTTCTTTAGCAATAATTGATGTTATTAAGTTAATTATGACTAGATACTAGTGGATTGGAGATGGAATCGAGAGGTAAAGTGGTAATTGAGCTTTGAATTGGTCGTTGGATTGAGGTAAGTCTTTAGTCTAACTTTGACTCGAGGGATTAGGGATCCCCCACTTAATTGCTATGTGAAATTCCATGTCCGTGGCGTATAAGTATAGTGACAAGTACCTATGCGCCACCAAACTATTTGTTTAGCCTGTTCCCTTCCCCGTTTCTATTATATTGTCTTCCTGTCTTAACTGTTATATGATTATTGATGCTTCCATGTCTAATTGCTTCTTGTTAGTTGTTGTTTTCTTTATTGAAGATATTAATTGTTCCGTAGTTTTATTGTATTACATTATTGGTCTAAGTTGGTTTATTGGTGATTCATGATACATTTTGGTTGGTCTCGTTGTGTAGTAATAACGGAGTAAGGTTTCATAATTGTATAGTCTCTATTTGACTTGGTTTGAGGTATAAATATTGTTAAGGGTTTTTGAGCTAAACTGTGAAGTTTCTATACTTATTTTGTGATTGGTACCGATATGGTGGGATCGAGTTGCACACCACAACAAGAGGAATAAGGGTAAAAGGTGATTGTCCGGTGGGATCGGGTTGCGCGCCGCAATAAGGAGTAATAAGGGTGGACAAGTAGGAACGGATTGTACGCCGCAACAAAAAGAATAAGGGTGATATATTGAGGAGTAATAAGGGTAGACTGGTGGGATCGGGTGGCACGCCGCAACAAGGAGTAATAAGAGTGAATGTTCATATTGTTACTGATGAAATGGTGGGATCGGGATGAGCGCCACATCATTTTGTTATTTATGTATTCTTCCTCTACTGTGATTTTATTCTGTAACATTGAAATCCTCTTAAGGATTGGTTATAGCTGAGTACTGGAAGGATAATTGAGTTCCGTATTTATTCACTGCAAGTTACTGTTTCATTTCGTTCCGTACTTCCTTTTGCTTTATTATCAACTGTATATAAGTTATATTGTAAATGCCCCGCCTTAGCTTCGTCAATACCTCGTCGAGGTTAGGCTCGACACTTACCACTATATGGGGTCGGTTGTACTGATACTGCACTCTGCACTTTCTGTGCAGATTTTGGAGCTGGTTGTGGCTGATTGAGAGGTCAGTTGCAAGCAATCAAGGACCCAAGGTAGTCTTGCAGGCGTCCGCATGCCCTAGTGTCCCCTCCTATGTTCTATATTTCTGCTTTACTTTCTTTTGAGATAGATGTACTTTTCTTTCAGACCAATACTTGTAGATATTCATAGAATGTTCGTGGGTTGTGACACTAGTTTCTGGGTGGTAACAGTTTCGATTTTGTTAATAGTATAAGGATAATTAGTTAGTTATGTACTTCCGCATTTATTTCAGTTTGATATAGTTTGTTAATTATAATTATAAAATGTAAAGGAAAAAGGTGAATAGAACTCTAATGTTGGCTTGCCTAGCGAGTGCGACGTTAGGTGCCATCACGGTCCCGACGGTTGGAAATTTGGGTCGTGACAAGTTGGTATCAGAGCACTAGGTTGCCTAGGTCTCACAATTCACAAACAAGCTTAGTAGAGTCAGAGAGATTGGTACGGAGACGTCTGTGCTTATCCCCTAGAGGCTACAGAGTTAGGAATAATTTCACTTCTATTCTTCTTTGTCGTGCGATTTGATCTCTCAATGCTAATTAAACTCTCTACTTTTTTCCTTCGCAAATGGCGAGAACATGTACCGCTTCATCAGCTGATCAGTAGCCCGAGCCCCCCGTGGTAGCTCCTACGAGGGGACAAGGCCGAGGCCGTGCTAGAGGCCGAGGCAAGGGCAGGGCTCAGCCCAGAGCTCGAGCTGCAGCACCAGCGGCAGAGCCTCAGGTAGAGTTTGATGAGGAGGCTCCAGCCCAGACCGTTCCAGTGGGGCCAGCTTAGGTTCCAGAGGGGTTCATCGCTACCCTAGTACTTCTGGATGCTTTGGTCCGTTTAGTGGGCCTTATAGAGGGTGTTACTCAAGCCAGTACATTCCCTGTAGCACCAGCCATCTCTCGGTCTGGGGAGGAGCACAGACTCCCGCTACTCACACTCCGGAGCATATGGCTCCCTAGTTTCAAACTCCAGTAGCTTAGCCAGTTGGGGTAGTTCTGCCGGGTGTTGTAGCACATACCAACGATGGATCAGTTATGTCTTCTATGGCCTTATGGAGGTTGGATAGGTTTACCAAGATTTTCACCACTACCTATGGCGGTACATCTTCAAAGGATCCCCAGGACTATCTGGACAGTTGTCACGGAAGGTGCGACGGAATATAGGGATAGTGGAGACCAATGGTGTCAACTTTGCTGCCTTTCATTTGCCAGGTTCCGCCAAGAAATGGTGGAGGGATTTTTGTTTGGCTAGACCAGCTGGGTCGCCTGCTTTGACTTGGGACCAGTTCTCTCAGCTATTTTTGGAGAAGTATCTTCCAATCACTCAGAGAGAGGACTACCAGAGGTAGTTCGAGCGCCTTTAGCGGGTTCTATGATCGTCATTCAATACAAGACTAGATTTGTTGATATGGCCTGTCATGCTCTTCTTATACTTCCCACCGAGAGAGAGGGAGAGGGTGATGAGGTTTACTGAGGGACTTGCTCAGCCTATTAGATTGCAGATGACTAAGGAGTTAGGAAGTGAGATTTCTTTCTAGGATACAGCCAATGTGGCCAGACGAGTTGAGATGGTTCTATCACAAGGGAGGGGTCAGGGGTCTGACAAGAGGACGCGCCATTCTGGTGGATTCAGTGGGACCTCATCTGGAGGTCGAGGTACTTTTGGTAGGGGCCATCCTCCCAGGCCGTTTCATTCAGTACTTCAGACATCCCATGGAGCTTCAGGGGGTCGTGGTCCTTATGTACCTCCTTCAAGGTAGCTAGCCTATAGTGCACCGCCAACACCTATTAGAGCATATGCTCTTCAGAGTTATTATCGCGGTTAGCCAGCTCGTCAGGGTCAGTCTTAGCTTTCTCAACCGCAGTATTAGGATGGATATTTTGAGTATGGTGAGTATAGGCATATCCGGATGACCTGTCCGAGATTGGTAGGTGTTCAGCCACAGCAGCAGGGTTCTCGTGCCATAATCCTGGCACCGCCCGCTCAGCCAGCTAGAGGTAGGGATCAGGGAGTCAGAGGTAGGGGTTAGTCCGCTATAGGTGGAGGTTAGGCCGTTAGAGGTGGAGGCCAGGCCGCTAGAGGTGGAGGCTAGCCAGCAGGAGGTCGTCCCAAGGATATGGTTCAAAGTGGTAGGGGCCAGCCCTGATGTTATGCTTTCCCAGCCATGCCTGAGGCTAAGTCCTCCAATGTTGTTATTACAAGTACTGTTTTGGTTTGCAGTAGAGATACTTTAGTTCTATTTGATCTAGGGTCTACATACTCCTATGTGTCTTCTTATTTTGCTTCATATTTGGTTGTGCCTCGTAATTTTTTGAGGGCTCATGTACATGTGTCCACACTGGTAGGGGATTCTATTATTGTAGATCGTGTCTATTGCTCGTGTGTGGTTATTATTGGGGGTTTGAGACTAATGTAGATCTCCTACTTCTCGATATAGTTGATTTCGATGTCATTTTGGGGATGGATTGGCTGTCACCTTATCATACAATATTGGGTTGCCACGCCAAGATAGTGACCTTAGCATTGCCGGGGTTGCCTCTATTGGAGTGGAGAGGGACTCCTGGTCATTTTACTAGTAGGGTTATCTCTTATATGAAGGCTCGGCGTATGGACGAGAAGGGGTGTTTGGCTTATTTGGCTTATGCTCATGATTCTAGTACTGAGGTTCCTTCTATGGATTCTGTACCAGTTGTTTGAGAGTTCCTATAGGTATTTCCTACATACCTACTGGGGATGCCACTCGACAGGGATATTGACTTTTGTATTGATTTGGCTCCAGGCACTCAGCCCATTTTTATTCCTCTGTACCGTATGGCCCAGCCATAGTTGAAAGAATTGAATGAGCAGTTGCAAGATTTGCTTAATAAGGGCTTTATTAGACCTAGTGTCTCGCCCTGGGGTGCGTCAGTATTGTTTGTCAAGAAAAAGGATGGGTCGATGAGGATGTGCATAGACTATCGGCAGTTGAACAAAGTCACCATCAAGAACAAGTATCCATTATTGAGGATTGATGACTTATTTGATCGGTTTCAACGTGCCAAGTTGTTTTCAAAGATTGATTTGAGGTCTGGCTACCATCAGTTGAGGATTAGGTCATCTGATGTCCCTAAGACAGCTTTTCGGACTCGATATGGGCATTATGAGTTCCTAGTGATGTCATTTGGCTTGACAAATGCCCCAGCAACATTTATGGATTTGATAAATAGGGTGTTCAAGCATTATCTGGATTCCTTCATAATTGTTTTCATTGATGATATCTTGATCTACTCCCGCAGTCAAGATGAGCATGAGCAGCATCTTCGGATCGTTCTTCAAACTCTGAGGGACAACCAGTTATATGCTAAGTTTTCGAAATATGAGTTTTGGTTGAGTTCAGTTGCTTTATTGGGTCACGTTGTATCAGCAGAGGGTATTTAGGTGGATCCTAAAAAGATTGAGGAAGTCAAGGACTGGCCTAGACCCATATCAGCTACAGAGATCCGAGGTTTCTTGGGTTTGGCGGGTTATTACCATCGGTTTATGGAGGGGTTTTCATCCATAGCAGCCCCGATAACCAGGTTGACCCATAAGGGTGCCCCGTTTAGGTGGTCGGACGAGTGTGAGGTGAGCTTTCAGAAGCTCAAGACAGTTTTGACTACAGTACCGGCATTGGTGTTGCCCACAGGTTCAGGTCCCTATACAGTATATTGTTACGCATCTCGTATTGGACTTGGTGCGGTATTGATGCAGGGTGGCAAGGTTATTGCATATGCTTCACGGCAGTTGAAGATTTACGAGAAGAATTATCCAGTTCATGACTTAGAGCTAGCAACCATTGTTCACGCGCTGAAGATTTGGAGGGACTATCTATATGACGTGTTATGTGAGGTGTTTATGGATGATAAAGGGGTTGCAGTATTTGTTCAAGCAGAAGGAGCTCAATTTAAGGCAGAGAAGGTGGTTGGAGCTATTGAAATACTCTGATATCACCATCTTGTATCATCATGGGAAGGCCAATGTGGTGGACGATGCTTTGAGTAGGAAGTCAACTAGTATAGGTAGCCTTGCATATATTTCAGTCGATAAGAGACTGCTTGCATTAGATGTTCAGGCTTTGGCCAATTAATTCGTAAGGCTGGAAGTTTCTGAGCCCAGTCGTGTTTTAGCTTGCACAGTCGCTCGTTCTTCCTTGTTTGAGAGTATTAGGGATCATCAGTATAATGACCCTAATTTGCTTATCCTTAGGGGCACAGTGCGGCACGGTAATGCCAAGCAGGTTACTGTTGGAGATGATTGAGTCTTAAGGATGTAGGGTCGTGTTTGTGTGCCTAATATGGATGGGCTTCGTGAGTTGATTCTAGAAGAGGCCCACAGTTCTCGGTATTCTATTCATCCGGGCGCCGCTAAGATGTATCAGGACTTGCGGTAGCATTATTGGTGGAGGGGGATGAAGAAGGATATTGTTACATATGTAGCTCGGTGTTTGAATTGTCAGCAGGTAAAGTACGAGCATCAAAGACCTGGTGGTTTGCTTTAGAAGATTGAGATTCCTGAGTGGAAGTGGGAGTGTATCACTATGGACTTCGTTGTTAGACTCCCACAAACTCAGAGAAAGTTCGATGCAGTATGGGTTATTGTGGGTAAGTTGACTAAGTCCGCGCATTTCATTCTTGTGCCAGTTTCCTATTCTTCGGAGCGGTTGGCAGAGTTTTATATCCATGAGATTATTCATCTTTATGGTGTGCCCGTGTCTATCATTTCTGATCGAGGTACGCAGTTTACCTTGCATATATAGAGGGCAATACAGCGTAAGTTGGGCATGCGGGTCAAGTTAAGCACAACATTTCATCCCCAGATGGACGGACAGTCTGAGCGTACTATTCAGATTTTGGAGGATATGCTCCACGCCTGTGTTTTGACTTTGAAGGTTCTTGGGATCAGTTCTTACCGATAGTGGAGTTTGCCTACAACAACATCTATTAGTCAAGCATCCAGATGGCTCCCTATGAGGCGTTGTATGGTAGACAGTGTCGATCGCCGGTTGGATGGTTTGAGCCGGGGGAGGCTCGGTTATTGGGTACAGATTTAGTGTAGGATGCCTTGTATAAGGTTATGATCATTCAGGAGAGACTTCGTACAACAGTCTTGGAAAAAGAGTTATGCCGACCGTAAGGTTCGTGACATGGCATTCATGGTCGGAGAAAGAGTGTTGCTTCGGGTTTCACCCATGAAGGGTGTGATACAGTTTGGGAAAAAGGGCAAGTTAAGCCCTAGGTTCATTGGGCCTTTTGAGATTCTTCGGAGAGTGGGTGAGGTGGCTTACGAACTCGCATTGCCACCCAGTTTATCGGTAGTCCATCCGGTATTCCATGTGTCCATGCTTCGAAAGTAGCACGGCGATCCATCCCACGTGTTAGACTTCAGCACTATCTAGTTGGACAAGGATTTGACCTACGAGGAGCAGTCGGTAGCTGTTTTAGATTGGTAGGTTCATCAGTTGAGATCGAAGAGTTATCCTTCGGTTCATGTGTAGTGGAGAGGTCAGCCTATGGAGGCAGCTACCTGGGAGTCCGCGTCCGATATGCGGAGCAGATATCCCCATCTTTTCATCGACTCAGGTACTTTTCTATGACCGTTCGAGGATGAACGGTTGTTTTGGAGGTGGAGCATGTGATGACCCAAAGGGTCATCTTCTGTTTCAAAACTCAAATCCGTATTTCGAGGCCTTAAAAACCTTATATTATCTCTCCTCGATTTGCGTGCACAGTCTAAGATTGTATCTGGAAAGCCCTTATGGGAAAAATTTATAAAATAATAATTTTTGGCCTAAAAAGTTAATTTTTGTTGATTTCGGTCAACGTTTTGGGTAAACGGACCCGAATCCAGACCCATATTTTGACGGTCCTGATAGGTCCGTAGTAAAATATGGGACCTGGGCATATGCCCGAAATCGAATTCTGAGGTCCGAAGCCCGAGAAATAAATTTTTGATAAAAATTGTAAGATTGAAAATCTAAGGAATTAAAGAAATTGATTAATGTTTGATCTCGTTGGTATCGGGCCCGTATTTTAGTTGTGGAGCCCGGTACAGGTTTAACATAATATTTGAGTCATGTCTGTGAAATTTGATGAAAATGGAGTTTATGTGACGTGATTCGGACCTTGGGTTGAAAAAATAGAAGTTTTGAAACTATCTTGAAAATTTTATGCAATTTGGTGCGTAATTCGTAGTTCTAGGTGTTATTTTGGCAATTTGATCGCGCGAGCAAGTTTGTATGATATTTTAAGACTTGTCTGCACGTTTGGTTTGGAGCCCCGAGGGCTCGAATGAGTTTCGGATAGGCTACGAGATGTTTAGACTTAGGAAAAGACCAGGTGTTGGATAGTTGCAGAGATTGCAGGTCTCAGCTGTTAGGAGTGCGGCCGCGGAGTGAAATTCACGGACCACGGTAAAAGAACGCGACCGCGGTGGAAACTTCGCGGACCACAATTGAAGAACGCGGCGGCAGTGGGGACTTCGCGGACGCGGTAGGGTAAGGCTCAAGTTTTACGGCTGCACCCAAAAAATTGCAGACCGCGGTGGAGGTTCGCGGCCGCACCCGGAGTTTAGCGGACCGCGTAGTGAGGATCAGATGGTGCTATATAAACGGGACATTTCATTCATTTTTCACTTTTTCAAAACCCTAGAACATAAGAGGCGATTTTTCAAATACTTTTTCTTCCCCAAATCATAAGTAAGTGATTTTTAACTCATTTCTTTCTCTCTTTTACTTCTTTTACAAGATTTCACCCTAGAATCTAGGGTTTTCATGGTGGAATTGGGAATTTTTGGGTAGAACATAGGAATTTCAAATTTGGGGATTTAGACCTCAAATTTAGGTCAGATTCCAAATCAATTACTTGGGCTCGTGGGTGAATGGGTGAATAGGTTTTGGTCCGAACCTCGAGTTTTGACCAAGCGGGCCCGGGTCGATTTTTGACTTTTTGGAAAAAATGTGAAACCTATAATTATGCATTAGAATTGATTTCTTTAGTAATAATTGATGTTATTAAGTTAATTATGACTAGATACGAGTGGATTGGAGGTGGAATTGAGAGGTAAAGCGGCAATTGAGCTTTGAATTGGCCATTGGATTGAGGTAAGTGTTTGGTCTAACTTTGACTCGAGGGATTAGGGATCCCCGACTTAATTTCTATGTGAAATTCCATGTGCGTGGTGTATAGGTGTGGTGACGAGTACCTATGCGCCGTCAGATTATTTGTTTAGCATGTTCCCTTCCCCGTTTCTAACATATTGTCTTCATGTCTTAACTGTTACATGCTTATTAATGTTTCCATGTCTAATTGCTTTTTATTAAATGTTGTTTTCTTTATTGAAAATATTAATTGTTCCGTAGTTTCATTGTATTATATTATTGGTTTAAGTTGGTTTATTGGTGTTTCTTGATACATTTTGGTTGGTCTCGCTGTGTAGTAATAACGGAGTGAGGTTTCATAATTGTATAGTCTCTATTTGGCTTGGTTTGAGGTATAAATATTGTGAAGGGTTTTTGAGCTAAATTGTAAAGTTATTATACTTATTTTTTGATTGGTACTAATATGGTAGGATCGGGTTGCACGCCGCAACAAGAGGAATAAGGGTGAAAGGTGATTGTCTGGTGGGATCGGGTTGCGCGCCGCAATAAGGAGCAATAAGGGTGGACAGGTGGGATCTGGTTGCACGTCGCAACCGGAGGAATAAGGGTGATATATTAAGGAGTAATAAGGGTGGACTAGTAGGATCGGGTTGCACGCCGCAACAAGGAGTAATAAGGGTGAATGTTCATATTGTTACTGATGATATGGTGGGATCGGGATGCGCGCCGCATCATTTTGTTGTTTATGTAGTCTTCCTTTGCTGTGATTTTATTCCGTAATATTGAAATTCTCTTAAGGATTGGCTATAGCTGAGTACTGTCAAGATAACTGAGTTCCGTATTTATTTACTGCAAATTAATGTTTCATTTCGTTCAGTACTTCCTTTTGCTTTATTATCAATTGTATGCGGGTTATATTATAAATGTCCCGCCTTAGCCTCATCACTATATTGTCGAGGTTAGGCTCGGCACTTACCAGTAAAAGGGGTTGGTTGTACTGATACTGCACTCTATACTTTCTGTGCATATTTTGGAGCTGGTTGTGGCTGATCGAGAGGTTGGTTGCACGCATTCATCAAGGAGACCCAAGGTAGTCCTGCAGGCGTCCGCAAGCCCTGGCGTCCCCTTCTATGTTCTACATTTCTGTTTTACTTTCTTTCGAGATAGATGTACTTTTCTTTCAGACCAATACTTGTAGATATTCATAGAATGTTCGTGTGTTGTGACACCAGTTTCTGGGTGATAACGATTTCAATTTTGTTAATAGTATAAGGATAATCAGTTAGTTATGTACTTTCGCATTTATTTCAGTTTGATATATTTTTGTTAATTATAATTATAAAATGTAAAGGGAAAAGGTGAATAAACCTCTAACGTTGGCTTGCCTAGCGAGTGCGACGTTAGGCGCCATCACGATCTCGACGATGGGAAATTTGGGTCGTGACACTTCTGCATTTTTCGGCTCTAGAAAGTTGCTAAATTTATGGGAAAAAACATAACCACATAAGAATAGAGAAAGAATGAAAGACCAAACATACAATCCCAATAACAACACCAAAGGGACTTTCAAGAAGAGACTTTCACTTACCCAGGAAAATATATAGCTGAGAGTTCGGTCAAGACTTAGAATCAGCAAATAACAACACTTAGATGGCACAATCTGTACGAATTCCTGTAAATATTCAAATGGGTCAAAGAAATTTGAGATGAAATATGAGAATACAAATGTAAAAACATAAAGATAAAAATTATTGCTAGCTACATGTTAAAATTTCTTCCTTCTAGAATCTTTACCCCAAATGTAAAAAATTTCCTTCATTCTTGTTGTATTTGGAAAATCCTAAGAAAACCCAACAAACTTTCGTATAACCCAAAAGAAAAATGAAAGTGTTAGAGATTTGAAAATATACATGATTTGAGCTTTTGGTCAGTAACTAGATTCAGAGAAACAGAGCAGCCAACATAGTTCTTCCTTTAATTAGGAGTTGAGAAATAGAGCTATCTATATGAGATTCAAATCTTCTTATTTTAGGAATTTTGAGCAGAGGGGGATTTTGAGTAAAGAGAGATCTTGAGCAGCTGATGATAGGGGCTCTAATTTCTTTGTTTAGGCATTCAGATCTTTTAGTGTTATGCGCCTCTAACTTCTTTGTTTCTTTTAAAAATAAAATAACTAAGTATAGCAGCGACCCTATCGCTCCAAAATACAATTAACGCCGAAGTTTTTAAAGTCGCCACAAATCCGTGGAGCCAAAATTGTTTTCTCGTGGGAATAAAATATTTCAGCCTTTAGTTGCATATATCAGAGGCGACCAAATAAAGTCGCTACTAAATATTGTCATTTTGTAGAAACATTTAGAGCCACCGCTAAAACTCTAACTTTTGTTGCAACCAAATGGGTCGCCACAATAAGTTCACTTTCTTGTAGTGCAAATTAAAGATAAGATAAATGACCAAACCAGTTGTGATGTTGAGTCTGGGCTCAGATTCAAGCTTAACAATGGTTTCCCCTTTACCGGACCCTCGATTCGAAGCCAAATATGTATGAAAAACTATGCTTAAAATGAGAACCTTTCAGTAGCTAGAAAGCAGAGAAATAAATTTGTATTGCCTTGATATGCGTGTTACAATGTATATATTGAATAAGAAATATCCCCTTTATATAGTAGGGGAGTTTTAACCCTAGTGAAATCCTAAAAAAGGGTCAAAATCCTCCGTGTACATCAATCACTGATACGCTACCGGCATCAGGCAAGATCCACGCTGTGATATCCGGTTGGGTGCGGATATCACGGTCTTCTGCTAATCCTGTGCAACCGTTTGTAATGATTTCCGAGGTCTTCGAACTCGTTCCAGTTTCAGGGGGTGTGGTCCTGTTGTGCCCGGTGGGGAGCACCCCATTCCAGCCTCGAACTAAAGAGTTCTCAAATTCGGTCTCTATCTCATACATTCATATTTCGTTTGATTCACCGTGAACCCGGGGTGTGTGTTAACCCCAAGTTCACCCGTATACAAATAGTCCCCTCGTTTCTCAGAGAGTAGGTTTGCCGAAACAATAGAAAATGATAGATATACCCCGGTTCCTTCCTTCGTACGTTACGACCGATGAAGAAGCCGAAATGTCCCATCAGTCGCGTCGTTCTGACTTCGGACACGTGTCACCATCAGGTGGTCGCTTCCAAATATGAAACATCACGTAATGATTACATTTTCTCCTATAAAAGCTTTGACCTTTTGTACTTCTTCCACTTTTCGATCTTAGCTTTTATCTTCGAATTCTTTAGTAGCCACCAACTTTGGTTACTTTCCAAAGTTCGGTAACAAAGACCCAGATTGACTATCTCCTCCTCAGGAGATGTGATAGAAGGTTGTACGAGGATTGCAAGGTTATCCCAGGTGATACCCTCACAATGCAGCATAGGCTTTTGGTGATGGACATTGGTATTATGATAAGGAGGAAAAAGAGGTCAGTACGAGGTCGTCCGAGGATCAGGTGGGACACCTTGACTAAGGGTAAAGCTCAGGAGTTGGAAGAAAGGTTATCGGCTATGGGAGCTTGGAGGAGTAGTGGGGATGCAAACACTATATGGTCAATGATGTAGACTGTATAAGGAAGATGGAAAGGGAGGTGTTAGGGATATCTTCGGCCGCACCGGTGGCCACAAAGGAGACTGGTGGTAGAATACAGTTGTCCAAGGCAAAGTAGAAGAGAAGAAGTCGGCTTACTTGTGGTTAGTAGGGAGCATTGGCGAGGAGGAAAGGAGAGCGAACAGTGAGAGATATAAGGTAGCAAAGAAGGAGGCGAAGCTGGCAGTCTCAGGGGCTAAGACTGCGGCTTTTGCTCGTCTGTATGAGGAACTAGGGGACAAAGGAGGGGAGAAAAAGTTATTCCGGCTGTCTAAGGCGAGAGAGAGGAGGACTCAGGATCTGGACCAAGTGAGGTGCATCAAAGATGAGGACGGTAAAGTTTTGACATGAGATGACCAAATTAAGAGGAGGTGGTAGACCTACTTTCAGAAACTTCTAAATGAAGAAGAGGATTAGGATATTTCTCTAGGTGAATTGATAAATGTTGGAAGTCTCCATGACTTTAGTTATTATAGGCCCATTGAGGTCGAGGAGGTCATGGAGGCAATGCGTAAGATGAGTAGGGGAAGAGCTACCGGGCCTTTCGAAATTCCGGTTGAACATTGGAGGTGTGTGGGTAGAGCAGGCTTGGAATAGCTGACTGGGTTATTTAATGTTATATTCGAGACGAATAGGATGTCGGAGGAGTGGAAGTGAAGTACAATGGTTCCGTTGTACAAGAACAAAGGTGATATCCAGAGTTGTAACAATTATAGGGGTATCAAATTATTGAGTCATACCATAAAAGTTTGGGAGAGAGTGGTAGAAATGAGAGTGCGAAGGACGGTGTCTATTTCAGACAACCAGTTCGGGTTCATGCCGGGGCGATCTACCACAGAAGCTATCCACCTTATTAGGAGGATGGTGGAACAATACAGGGATAGGAAGAAGGATCTCCACATGGTGTTTATTGATCTGGAGAAAGCGTACGACAGGGTTCCTAGGGAGGTTCTATAGATCTACTTGGAGGCTAAAGGGGTTCCGGCTGCCTACATTAGGGTGATTAAAGACATGTATTATGGAGCTAAGACTCGGGTTAGGACAGTAGGAGGCGACTCAGAACATTTTTCGGTGGTTATGGGGTTGTACCAAGGGTCTGCACTCAGCCCATTCCTATTTGCCCTGGTGATGGATGCATTGACTCATCATATTCAAGGGGAGGTGCCAGAGATGAGGGTGTTGAGGTGGATGTGCGGGCATACTAAGATGGATAAGATTAGAAATGAAGATATTCAGGAGAAGGTGGGCGTGGACCCCATAGAGGACAAGAGGCGGGAAGCAAGACTCAGGTGGTTCAGGCACATTCAGAGGAGAAGCACTGATGCACTGGTGAGGAGGTGTGAGCGACTGGCTGTGGTGGGAACGATGAGAGGTAGAGGGCGGCCTAAGAAGTATTGGGGAGAGGTGATCACACCCAACTCTATTCCTAAAAAGGATAAGCGGTCGCTGCAAATATAATCCGATCTAAAAGTCCGGAGTCGAATCCCACAGAGAACTAAGGCTTAGCTATATCTGTTTAATATCACTAAAAAGACAAGTTTGAATAATTTTCTAAATTATAAAGATTGAGATTTATATTTCTAACTAATTAACTAGCAAATACTAGAAAGCGATAAAATTATCAACTAACAAAACAAAGGGTTGAAGACTAAATTAAGGAGGTCTAGAGTTATGATTTCCCCAATTGTTGGAATTCTTCTAGCTATGTTCCCTACAATTTTGCCAATGTATTCTCTACTAATCGTGAGCACTTTAGGTGTCGTAATTCTCTCTTGAGCAACTATTATAATTTACTAGATATATTCTCTCGAACTACGCTAGTTGGCTTTATCTAACCGCTCATCCACGTCAAGGCTTTGTTATTTCTAAACCTGCCTTTAAACTTGCTGTATTGATTTCTCACATACGTTAGGAGTGACGTTGTTCAACAACCACCTAAATATGTGTGTTTTCTCAAGCAACACATAATAAATAGGCACAGTCAATCGATGGCCATTCAATCAACTGAAATAAATACGTAGCTGAACAAATAGATAAATTCAAAGGCTAAATTATATTAAAACCCAACAAGAATTCATCCTACAAAAGGTTCTATCAAAACTCTAGATAAAAAATTAGCTATTCATAATAATATATAAAATTACAATACTAAAAGTCATAACCAACAATGAAAAAATAGGAAGAGGAAGGAAAAACTCGTAGAAGAATTCTCCGCCTTGATCCTATTGTATCTCTGCCTCCTTAGGTTGAGAAGTGTGTCCAAACTCGATCTCTTTCTCCGTCTCTGTCAAAAACTCTGTATGTCTCTCCAATTCCCTTAAAATGACATTTTTAGGTCTATTTATATGTTTGGGACAAGCCCTAAACGTGTAGGTTAACTTCTAGTCAAACTGGGAAACACTTAAAACCTTCAAAACTCGGACTGGGCCTGGCCTTAGGCCTGACGTCGCCTGGATAACGCCTGGATAAAGCCTGGTTAGGCCTGGCTTTAAGCTAGCCTCACCTGGATAAAGCCTAGTCAGGCCTGGTTTTAAGTTGGCCTCACCTGGATAAAGCCTGGTCAAGCTGGCGTTTGCCCGACTTCTCCTTTTCACCGTTCTCGAGCGCAATTTCGACGTTTAAGCATCCTTTAGCTCTACTTTCATTTTTGATGCACCTACGCATAAAATAGACTCTATTACGCTAAAAAAAGTGTAATTTTACATTAAAGCATGTAAAATGCAAAGCATATAATGTGCAAAAACCATGAATTATAGTCACACATCAATACCCCACACTTACATTTGCTCGTCCTCGAGCAATCAAGCTACACTTATGGACACCACCTATTAAGCAATTCTCCTAACTCATCACACCAGGAATCTTTAAAATAGACTAAGCACATGGGTGTAACATCTTCACCTCAAGATTTGACTCGCAAGTACCATGCATTATTCATAACTCACTCACTTACTCTAACATGGAGGTCAATGACTTTACCTTTCCGTCATAAATCATGTGCCCTCACTCAACAAAAGAGAGTAGTTCCACACACAATGAAATTTAGGAACAATTAGGAACTCAAGATAGAAAGAATTCACACACTCTCAGAAATAACATTCATATGACACAAAAGATGCATCATAGGCTTGCCCATAGTGTACTACTCTATTAATCGAGCTCATTCAGTCTAGGATCAAGTAGGACTTTAATTGGTTGTAATGTAGGCTATGGGTCGGGTATGATACATTTGAATATAAGAGTGACTACACCTCCCTAAGCACTTTAATACATATACTTTAACATTCAAACCCCACGCTTATGTCAAACCATGACTCCATCTTCACATCAATATACATTAACTCCCAAGTTATTTAAGCACAATTACATCAAGAGTTATCACTTATCAATGAATATCTGCACACAATACAACTATTTTCTTTTCTTTTATTTTTCAATTCAAGTGGCTCTTTCTCTTTCAAATCAGTGCACCTTTCTCCTTATTTAATTAGTTTTACTCAAAAGCCAAACCAACCACCCCACACTTTAACTTTTATACAGTTCATAAAAAATCAAGTGCTCATGAGAGGTTATAATGGTTCAAATAGATGTCTAATTCAAATAAATGGGTAAGGCTTGTAATGTAATTGCCAAAGAAACAGGATTACAGGCTCAAAAGGTTTAACTACGATACATAACAATTAGGTGGGTAAAATATACATCTCTAGCTCAACAAAGAAATGCATATATCACTTCCAAGACTGAATAAAACTACTATTTCGCTTTGCAAACACACGGGGCAAGTTCTAGGCATCAAATGCATGCACATAATAACACAAAATCTTACACACACATGGCACATAACTCATTTAGGATTGGTTTTTATCAAGACACTCTAGTCAAATCAGTTAAACAAATTTAAGATCATACGATTTAAGGTACTTATACAAGAGTTAAAAATTGAGCCTAAGCGGCACAACCAAAGTACTAACTATTTTCAAGGCATAAGAAAGTTAAGAGATATCGTTGCAATTCAATTCATCTCACACTAGCTCTTACTCCCTAAAAAACTAACTACATCCGGTTCAAACAAAATCCTTGGAAAAGAATCGCGGCACAAAGAAAAACCAAATGGAATTTACTACACTACCTATAAAGAAAATCTTTTTATCTTTTTTTCTTTAGACTTAAATCTCTCAAGAAAATTGTCTAGGATATCCATCGTCGGGAAAAGTCCAATATTTTTTTTCATTTTTCTAAAAAATAAAAAATTATTCAATTAAACTAACACAACTAAAATAACATAGAAAGTCATCCAGACAATCTCCTCACCCCACACTTAAATTTGTGCATTGTCCCCGATGCACACCATAACTAATAAGAGGGTAAAAGGAACTCTCTGGTAGGCCAAAGACCGAAGCGCTAGCAGCTTATGGGGTACTCAGACTTCTCCCAGGCTTGGAACTTCGTGCGGGTACCTCACCCTTAGTTCCAACCATTTGGTTTGTTGATGCATCCTTCTAATAGCTTTGCTTTCCATGTTCCTAGAAAATCAAAAATTGACACTACAAAAATAATATAATTAAAAATAATAATAAAAAATAAATAAAAGAAAGCAAAGCTGGGTTGCCTCCCAACAAGCGCTTGATTTAATGTCGCAGCACGACGTGAATCACTTTTTGCCTCCACCTCGAGCTTATGAATTGACCCCCAAGTTTTGATTCAAGCTTATGATTATGGTCATGGGGCAGTGGAACGAATCTAACTGGCCCAAGGAAATAATGTAGTATTCTACACTCCATGGTCTTTGTATGAGGTATGTGATCCTGACTTTCTGGCAAGAAGGATTTCAGAATATATGCTCTTTGTTCCTCATTCCTTGACTCTTCAATTGGGTCGGATGACTCTGTTTCCATATCATCCTCCAAACATAATGTGGAAAAATGCTTGGAGTGTGGACCAATGCGTTCAAACACGTGAACTTCAGGACTTTCAACATCTTCAACACCAATGATACTAGAGTCAACAAAATATATATCCTTAAAGTCCTTGGCTGGCTCTAGTCTCACTTCTTCAACATTGACATCCTCAAATTGTTGTTGGCTAGGTTGTTGATGTTCTACTCTAACCTCCCCAATTAACACCTCAAATTCATGCTCTTCTTGGCTACTATCTTCAATATTGGCTTGTTGAGCATTAAATGCTCCAACCACTTTACTCAATTAAGCCTCCAACTTGCGAATAGTTACCTCTTGTCTTTCTATCTGCAGTTTTTTCTCATTATTTTGTTCTAGAATGCACTTTAACATATCTTTGATCTCCTTAAGGTCTGCCTCCTCAGGTTCTTTGTTCCTATTAACTTCACAAGAAAAAGTAGAACCATCATAGTAAGGGGTTGGGGGAAGATAAGAAATATAAGCACAACCATAAAAGTGACCATTTTTACCACCACACACTTCACACACATTCCACAAATAAGATTGAGTTGGTGCACATAACTCGCTCTCGAGAATATTTTGATACGGGTGGTTTCCTTTACAATATTTATGAGGATCAATAGTAGAATTATCTACACCTAAATTCCCATAATTCCAAGATGTCATGTTTCTCAAATCAACGGTTATAATAAAATAAAATAAATACAAAAAACAAAACAAAATAAAAGTTCAAACTCGAAACCTAGCAATATATACAGCTACAACTACACCGTTCCCCGGCAACGGCGCCACAATTTGATCACGCCCAACTCTAGTCCTAAAAAGGATAAGCGGTCGCTGCAAATATAATCCGGTCTAAAAGTCCGGAGTCGAATCCCACAGAGAACTAAGGCTTAGCTATATCTGTTTAATATCACTAAAAAGACAAGTTTGAACAATTTTCTAAATTATAAAGATTAAGATTTATATTTCTAGCTAATTAACTAGAAAATACTAGAAAGCGATAAAATTATCAACTAACGAGACAAAGGGTTGGAGACTAAATTAAGGAGGTCTAGAGTTATGATTTTCCCAATTGTCGGAATCCTTCTAGCTATGTTCCCTACAATTTTGCCAATGTATTCTCTACTGATCGTGAGCACTTTAGGTGCCGTAATTTTCTCTCGAGCAACTACAATAATTTACTAGACATATTCTCTCGAACTACCCTAGTTAGCTTTATCTAACCGCTCACTATGACCACGTCAAGGCTTTGTTATTTCTAAACCTGCCTTTAAACTCGATGTATTGATTTCTCACATACGTTAGGAGTGACGTTGTTCAACAACCACCTAAATATGTATCCTTTCTCAAGTAACACATAATAAATAGGTACAGTCAATCGATGGCCATTCAATCAACTAAAATAAATACGTAGTTGAACAAATAGATAAATTCAAAGGCTAAATTATATTAAAACCCAACAAGAATTCATCCTACAAAAGGTTCTATCAAAACTCTAGATAACAAATTAGCTATTCATAATAATATGTAAAATTACAATACTAAAAGTCATAACCAACAATGAAAAAATAGGAAGAGGAAGGAAAAACTCTTAGAAGAATTCCCCGCCTTGATCCTATTGTGTCTCTGCCTCCTTAGGTTGAGAAGTGTGTCCAAACTCAATCTCTCTCCGTCTCTCTCAAGAACTCCGTATGTCTCTCCAATTCCCTTAAAAGTGACGTTTTTAGGTCTATTTATATGTTTGTGACAAGCCCTAAACGTGTAGGTTAATTTCTAATCAAACTGGAAAACACTTAAAACTTTAAAAACTTGGACTAGGCCTGGCCTTAGGCCTGGCGTCGCCTGGATAACGCCTGGATAAAGCCTAGTTAGGTCTGGCTTTAAGCTGGCCTCATCTGGATAAAGCCCGGTCGAGCTGGCTTTTGCCGGCTTCTCCTTTTCACCGTTCTTGAGCGCAATTTCGACGTTTAAGCATTGCTTTAGCTCTACTTTCATTTCCGATGCAACTACACATAAAATGGACTTCAGTACGCTAAAAAATGTAATTTAACATTAAAGCATGTAAAACGCAAAGCATATAATGTGCAAAAATTATGACTTATAGCCACACATCAGCAGGACATGGCGCGACTTAGGATTACTGAGGACATGACCCTTGACAAGGTATTGTGGAGATCGAGCATTAAGGTTGTAGGTTAGGAGGAAGTTGCGAATATTTCTACGGCGCACCCGAGTAGGACTAGACAGTTAGGATTTAGTTTTAGGATGCTAGTGGTTATCTACTGATGCATGGCGTTATCTACTGGTTATTATTGTACTTTTCATCTATTTTGTATTTCCTATATTGCTGTTATTTTATTATGACTCTATTGATGGTACTAATATATCGTCTCTTGTCGTCTTCTTGAGTCGAGGGTCTCCTGGAAACAACCTCTCTGCCCCTCGGGGTAGGGGTAAGGTTTGCGTACATATTGCTCTCCCTAGACCCCGCTAGTGGGATTACACTAGGTCGTTGTTGTTGTTGTACTGTTCTCACATATCAAAGCAATATAACACTTTCTCTTTAGCTCATTTTCTTGTTCATCAACTTATTATATTTGTAATTATTCTTGCACCAAACAGTTTGAGGGTATTCAAGTTCAAGGGCTAAATTCCATTCAAACACTGGTTTGCTTTATCTTATTGTCAATTTATATTATTAATCTTCATATTCATCAATTTATATTAGGTGAAATCATGTGTCCTTAAAATCATATTATAAATTTAATTGTTATCCAATTTTAGAGTAAACAATATATTTCGATTATTATTTTAATAGTAGCTATACAATATCATTTTCCTTTAGCTCTTATAGCAACATTAGTAATATAATAGTACTATATTTTTATAGTGAGATAATTGTTTCATGAAATCAAACTAATGAGTTCTATATATGGATTTCCTTTTTAGTTTGCATAAGATTTGGATCAAGTATTATTCTGTAACAGAATCTGGTTCTTTTCTTTTAAAAATTTCTCAAAGTTTATTTAAGTAACTTAAATTATACTACTAGCCAAATCTGCTGATACGAACGTGGCCAGTACTCACAGTAACAGTCATGGTTCCATTATTCCTGGAATATCAAATTTGAACATGTGGCAACATCTGTAGAACGTCACAGTTACCTAAATTTGGACGGTGGTTTTTGTGGATAATATTTTATTTACAAAAAGGAGCTTTCCCTGACAAAAGAAGCCGATCGAGTGGGAGAATAAGTTGTATTTTTTTCATAAATAATAAGTAACAAATAATACGTAAAGTGCAAAACTGAAATGTCTTCTGAAAACGATAAATCTAACTAGTTAACCTTTTAACGGATAATGTTATAGGTTTTTGTTGGGTTGATTTGACCAAATTATCCTGAAAATTTTCATAACTTCACAAACTGAAAGGTTGTTGATGTGTTTTTTTTTCCTATTAAGAAAAAGTTGAAATCACGATATCAGGTTAACTTCTACCAATATCTAACAAATTAAAGGTTGATGGCATGATTCATCTTCATACTGTTTAAGGACTCGCTTTCCCGGTCAAAAGCAAGAAGGGAATCTGCTTAATTTAAATATTTTTTTTGGTACAGATAAAATTCTTATATGCGCATTTTAAATTAATAACACAAACATGGTATATTTTAAAATGAAATTTACCCTTCATAAAATATAAAATGTGTTGTTGCAAGTAGATAAGCCGTGTGAACCATCAAGATTTGTGGCAAGATAAGATCCTTTAACTCTTAACCAGAAATATCGAATTTGAACTTTGTGAATAAGAAAAATTATAGTAAATAAAACCCTTTAATCAGTCTTACGCGATACAAATCATTTGCCGTGCTGTGAAAAAGCGGACTAGTAGGTATTAAAAGGAAGGTCTCAGAATGTGCCCTAAGACCAAATGCATTAAAGACTTTGACAAATTGTGGTGGCGTGAAATTTGTTGTACTACTACTAACGCGAATACTCTTTTAAGTCTTTAACATAATTCTAACTGTTCGGTGTCCTACTAATTAAGAACCCCATAAAGAAACATAGTAATAAAGAGAATTGGAGTAAATATTCTTTTTATCTATCCATGCGATGCTTTTATGAAGGAAAAAAAAAAGAACAAATGGTGCTTTTTAATGTAAGATTATTAATCCACACTCATAGAAGAGATTAAAACACAAGCATAAACATAATCTTGGGTTAGAGTCCAAGGAAGCGTACCGTTAAACTCTATGTATACAGCAGCGACAGCAAACGACGATTAAGTCTGAGACCAACTTCCACAATCCACTAGCTACGCGTTCTCACGGCCCGGAGAACTTGACTGATGGGATGTCTACCGTTACCACATATTCAAGAGGCAGAATACGCTAGGGTTTTCTAATAGCTAGGGAAAGGGGGTTGGCCTCTATTTATAAAGAGTGCCTACCCATCACAGGCCAATAGTTATTGAGCCTCACTTATCCACACGGACAATATTTAATATTAGACCTTTTATTTATCCACCACTTGGGCCACGTCACTATCCTTTCAAGCTATAACCAATTAACGTAAGTCCAAATTCTAACATTCTCCCACTTGGACGCCAATGTTAATTGAGGACAAGAAAACAATTTTAAATATTTGAGTTTTTAAGAAAATCATTTTGAAAAAGGATTTTAGACTCTACGATGGCCACACTACTCACATAGCCAAGGATAGAATGACCCATATAATAATCCATTCAGTCTCAATAGAAAAGACTAACAATGAATCGTAGCAGGCATCACACCATTTTAAGGTATGAATTCTATCTACGACCACATATGCTAGAATTTCCATCAACATGGATCAAACATGTGTGCTAAGCATTTTATCTTCTAATCAAGGTTAATAGATTCACACCTCTTAGAAAGAAATAATCCTCCAAGTGATATTATAACCATAGCACCTAAGGAGCCTCCAAGTGACACAAAATCAAATCACCTCAGGAGGATTCCCTTGTGCCTTACCCGGGATAATCAAGGCAACAAGCCGCAAGACTCAAAGATATCATGAGTTTATGCAATGTCCAATTGGAAATAAAAATAAATAAATTTTCATGTTAGTCATAACAAATATCAAATAACACAAGCTTGCATAAAACTAGAATTTATTAAAAGGAATATCTCAGTCAGCAATTACAAAGTAACTCCTACTGACTAAAGCACATCAAAAGACTCTAAAATACCCATATTTTTAGCATGTTGATTAAACACCACAGGCCTAAGACCTTTAGTCAAAGGATCAACCAACATAGATTCTGTGCTAATATGCTCAATACATATATCACCTTCTTTTACGATGTCTCTAACCTTAAGAAACTTAAGGCTAACATGCTTAGAGCCTCTTGTTCTCTTGTTATTCTTGGAGAAGAATACAGTTGCACTGTTGTCACAGAAAATAGTCACCAGCTTAGATATAAAATCCACAATTTGCAATTTAGTAAGAAAATTCTTCATCCAGACAGCATGTGAAGTAGTCTCAAAACAAGCAATAAACTCAGCTTCCATTGTAGATGTAGCAGTGATACTTTGCTTCTCACTTTTCCAAGAAATAGCACCTCCACCCAACATAAAAATATACCCAGAAGTTGATTTCATAGTGTCTTGACAACCTGCAAAATCAGAATCTGAATATACTAGAAGATCCAGATCATCAAACCTTTTTTATACAAGCATGATGTCTTTGGTGCATTGTAGATATCTCATCACTTTCTTTGCAGCCACCCAATGTGCCAACCCAGGATTAGAATAAAATCTTCCCAACATGTTAACAGCAAATGCAATATCAGGCCTTGTACAAACTTGTATGTACATCAAACAACCAACAACACTTGCATATGGCACATCTTTCATAGTTCTCATTTCAACTTCATTTTTCGAACATTGGTCCTTGCTAAGTTTGTCTCCTTTTACGACAGGTGCAACACCAGGTCTACAGTCTTGCATATTGAAAGTTTTAAGAACACTCTCAATGTAGGAACGCTGTGATAAATCCAATAAACCATATGACTTATCTCTTTTAATTTCTATCCCAAGAACAAAAGAGGCTTCACCAAGATCTTTCATATCAAAAGGCCTAGACAAAAATTGTTTGGTCTTATTCATCAAGCCCAAATCATTTGTGGCCAGCAAAATATCATCAACATAGAGAACCATAATAATAAAATTGCCATTAGCTATTTTGAGATAAACATATTCATCAAGCTTATTTTCCACAAATCCAAATTTTGTAATAATTTCATCAAATTTCAAGTACCACTGCCTGGAGGCTTGTTTAAGCCCATAAATGGATTTGTTAAGCTTGCACACTAGATGTTCTTTACGAGCTTCTTTAAATCCTTCAGGTTGAACCATGTAAACTTCTTCAAGTAGACTCCCGTTCAGGAAAGCAGTTTTAACATCCATCTAGTGCAATTCTAAATCAAAATGAGCCACAAGAGCTATCACAATCCTAAATGCATCTTTGGATGAAACAAGAGAAAATGTTTCTTTATAATCAATACCTTCTTTCTGAGTGTAACCCTTAGCAACCAACCTTGCTTTATAACGGTCTATGTTTCCCTTAGAGTCTCTTTTAGTTTTAAACACCCATTTGCAACCAATAGGTCTAAAACCTTCAAGCAATTCAACTAACTCCCACACTCCATTGTGTTCCATGGAGCGCATTTCATCTTTCATTGCCTCACGCCATTTATCAACAAATGGAGAGGAAATAGCTTGAGCATATGATAAAGGATCAGTCAGCTCTCCAGTATCACTAAGATTTTCAGTCACATACACGATAAAATCATCAGAGATGGTAGACCTTCTTTCGCTTTGTGACCTGCGGAGTGGTTCATTATGTACATTTTGTTCAGGAATTATGGGATCTACGTCATTGTTCCCTTGATTCTCCCCCTCATGAATAGGTTGGTTTACCACCTTTTTATGTATAACGGGTACAGGGACAATGACTTCCTTCTCTTTCAATACAATTTCCTTACCACATGAACAATCACAATCACAAACATCATGCTCAAGAAATTTCGCATTAATAGACTCAACGATTCTAGTGCCATGCCCAGGACAGAAAAACCTAAAACCTTTAGAGTGATCAGGATAGTCTATAAAGAAATAACTAGTAGTTTTAGGATCAGTTTTCTTTTCTGTGGGTGAATAAATACGAACTTCAGCTGGACATCCCCAAATGTGAAAATGGTTCAAGCTAGGTTTTCGGGTTGTCCATAGTTCAAAGGGGGTTTTCAAGACAGATTTTGTAGGAACTCTATTCAGGATATAGCTAGCTGTTTTTAAGGCTTCACC
Organism: Nicotiana tabacum; assembly: GCF_000715075.1. NCBI lineage: Eukaryota > Viridiplantae > Streptophyta > Magnoliopsida > Solanales > Solanaceae > Nicotiana > Nicotiana tabacum. Next base: position 108,055,373 of record NC_134087.1, on the reverse strand, counting down.
CCAAAGAGATTCAGGTAGGCTAGTCCTTGACATCATACTTCTCACTATTTCCATGAGAGTACAATTTCGTCTTTCAGCCATACCATTCTGCTCAGGAGTACCTGGCATGGTATATTGTGCTACTATCCCACATTCTTGCAAAAATAAAGCAAAAGGCCCCATACATTGACCAGACTCATCATATTTTCCATAGTACTCACCACCACGGTCAGACCTCACTATCTTAATGGATTTGCCAAGCTGTTTTTCAACTTCAGTCTTGTAAATTTTAAACTTATCAAGTACTTCAGATTTTTCTTTTAAAAGATATATATAACAGTACCTTGAAAAGTCATCAATAAAAGTAATAAAATACTTATTATTGGTTAAAGTAGGTACATAAGGTCCACTAATATCAGTATGAATTATTTCTAAGAGTTCAGAGCTCCTAGTAGAACCCTTTCTCTTAACATTGGTCATTTTACCCTTAACACGATCCACACAAGTTTCAAAATCTTTTGGATCAAGAACAGGTAAAATATTTTCCTTTATCAATCGTTGAATTCTTTCTCTAGAAATATGACCAAGACGTCTATGCCATAATAGGTAAGACGTTTTACTCATAGCAGATCTTTTGTGGGCAATATTTTCCACATGCATTGTAGAAAAAGTTTCATTCAATATATTCAAGCGATATTGACCATCACTTAAAAAGCATCAACAACAACATCTGAATCATAGGAAATTTTAATAATACCATTATTTTGTTAAAATGAATAACCAGCTTTGTCCAAGAGGGAAACTGAAACTAATTTCCGTCTTATAGACGGTACAAAAACAGTATTTTCTAAACGAATACTAGAATTATTCTTAAAAGGTAAAATAGATATCCCTATAAACTCTACTTTTGCTTTGAGTCCATTGCCCACAACAACACTAGCTTCATCTTCTTTTGGCTTCCGTCTGCTTACTAGATCCTGCAAGTCATTGGTTACATGAATAGTTGCACCACTATCCAACCACCAGGAATTTAAAGGAACATGAACAAGACTAGTTTCAAAGCAGACAAAAGCCAAAAGATTACCTGATTTCTTTTTCAGAGGACAACCAACTTTCTTATGACCTACTTGTTTGCAATTCCAGCACATGATTTCTTTCTTAATTACAGCTTGAGGACCAAGAGAATTATGAGACTGACCTTGGTTAACACCATGATTATTAGTATGACCACTATTACCACCTGGATGATGAGAATGACCATGTTTCCTTTTGTGAAATTTGGGTCCACCTTTTCTTTTATATGAGGGATAGTCAGCTGATCTAGACGAACTAACAAGTTCACTACACCCTCAACTTTCTCCTTTTGGATCCTCCCTTCCTCTACCACACAAACAATAATAAGCTCATCAACACTCCATTTATCCTTTTGTGCATTATAGGTTGTCTTAAGCTGGTTAAACTGCTCAGGAAGGGATCTTAGAGATTGGTGAACAAGAAAATCATCGGCAATGGTTACACCTAAATTGTTCAGTTTGGTAGCAAATGTTAACCAATTTCATAATATGATCACAGACACTACCTACAAGGTCATACTTAATGGTGGACAAGGAATCAATCAGGCTACCTATCTCAGCTTTATCAGATTCTAGGAATTTCTGTCCAATGGCACTCAAAAAATCTTTTGCATTCCCATTATCCTTAATTGCACCTTTTATGTGATCAGAAATGGATCTCTTCATGATCATGAGACTCAATTTGTTAGCCTTCATCCATTTCTCATTCTTAGCCTTTTCATCAGCAGTGCTAGTAGTTGTGGGTTCAACGGGTTTTTGTTCAATCAATGCAAAGTCCATGTCCATCAGGCCTAACACTATTTCAACATCCTGTTTTCACTTCTTGTAGTTGCTACTAGTTAGAGTTTCAATGGAATTCAACTGAGTAGCCATGTTTTTAAGAGTTGTATAAGCAAACAATACAAACTTAGATAAAATTATGGGCAGGAAAATATAAATCAAAAGAGTCAAAGACATCCATCACACCCCTCCTTTGGATAGAAGATGCAACTGTCTCCCCTTTTAAAAATCAAGGAGTCCAAGGAATTCATTGCATCCTCACCTTTAGGCAAGAGATGCAAAACCTCCTCCCTGTTATCCAAGAGCGCAAGGCATAAATTGTGTCCTTCCTTTAGGTAAGAGACACAAAACCTCCTCTTACATCAAATTATCCTTATTTATTGTATATATATACATGAGAATCCAAGATATTAAGTTTCATCCTTTGGGTTGAAATATAATATCTTATCTCATAAATTAATTTAGCATCACTAGTATTAAAAGGTAAACCTCCAACACTAGCATACAGTCAACAAAGAACAATTTAGACATGGTATATTGAGAATATTTCAATGACTCAAATAAACAGACCACTTTGGTGGAAACTATTCATCAATCATAAATCTCAATCCATGTATAATATTTTCACATGTATAAGGTTTTAAGAATTTTCAATGATTCCAAATAAATAGACCACTTTGATGGAAACTATTCATTAATCATCAATTCTTATTTAAATAATATCATATACATGTGGGATAAATTTAGCCCATATATTTAAATCTTTTATTTATTTATTCCATTCTCTAACTAATATTTAAAAAAAAAGTCCCAGCAACAATTTATTGTGTCAATTCATATACAATATACCAACAAACAAGTCATAGACATACAAGAATCACTATACACAATCAAGTATAACGTTAAATAAGGAATATGATAACAGACAAAAGTCGTAATATCACGGTAAGTTCAAACAGTCTGTTTCAACTAAGTATTAAATATTCTTTCACTACACAAAATAAATATAATTTAGTATGTTGGCAAAAGGATATTCTATTTGGAGTTGTGGCCCACGTAACTTAACAGAATCAAAAAGAAATATCAACTACATATACTAAAAGACAGAATCAAGTCCATCTCAAAACGTAGGTCAAAATATTGCTTTTATTAAAATGATGAAACTCATCACCATGCGCCGCTATTATGTGGTAAACTAGGTAATTTGTCCGCGCTTCGCGGGGTAAGTTTACAATTATCCTTTACTAAGATTCAAAATAAAAAATAACAAAAAGATAGATTCTTCTTAAAACTAAACATATTAAGAGCATTCAACAAAAATGGAAAAATTAGCACTATCACATATTTGAAGAACTTCTAACGAATGATAACAAAAGTCTTCCCTTTTATCATTTTATCTTCTACTTATGTTTCAATAGTAACATTTGTTCCTTGATATAACTGGCTTCTCAATATTGAATGATCTTTCACAAAATAATCAAGCATCCCTTTCTCTATTTTTATGTTCACAAAAAACATATAATGTTTAGTTTCACGGCGTGCACTATACTTGTTGGCAAGAGCTTCATGATATGAAGGTTTCCTAAAATAATCATCGTTTAAGATCACAGGTGAGTTCAAATAAGTTGGACCTGTTAATAAATAACATAAAAGAAAAATTGACTAAATATTAAATCAATGATAATCTTGACTGAAAATTGATGAACACAATGTTCTTTCAATAATCTTCACGGAATCTTAGCATTAATTCTCTGGGTAATGAAGATACACAAGTAAAAAAGAGAAACGAATAAGAAAAATACAAAGGCATATTACAAAGAAAAAGAAGATAAGTAGTTTGTATACACTAAACAATCATAATTTATTCTCCGAAAATCTTTTTCAAAACCTCATCAACAGATTCAACAAAGAAACTATACTTGAACAATTAAAATACTAAAGAAAGCTAAATATAGAATGAAAACAAAAAACAAAAGAAAGGATGGCAAATAAATAATGTAGCTAAAATTGGTAATCTCACGTGAATGTAAGGAACAATCTTAATATCAAGCCCACCAAAAAATTGCCATTGTATCTTAAAAAATTTGTACTCTATATCGAGTTTTCCCAGTATGCGACGAAGACAAGATAATAATTTTTTTTACAATTTACAATCAAAATCACCTCATACAATAGTATCCATCAATCTAGAGAAATCAAGCGCTTGATCTTTTTTATCATTCCGGATACAAGGAAATCTTCTTCCTCTATTGCCATATAATTGTCCACAATTTGTATTGTGGCAATAGGGTACCAGTTTGTAGAAGAGCGTGCCCTCATTAAGTCTTTGTTGTATACTGAAGTAGTAGAACTGTCTCATTGTTAAATTTTGTATCATGAAAGTTTTGTTGATTACATCTCTGCCAAAAGAACTCCAAGTCTATATCCGTCTTCACCACACTGGTAAATTAATGGGTAATTCAAAGACATGAAACTTGGGAGTAAATATGTGATTCTTTGAAGTCCTTTTTTTTTGTCGGATTCGCCTCTGGTTCGAAACACACTTTGAAATTTATAGTTGAATGTTTATTTCAAATGCTAAGAAGGGAGGAGAAGAATATCTAAGATGCTCTTCTTTCGATTGCAACTTGTAGCATAGAATTACTGTTGCTTTTTAGAATGTGAACTAATTGAGGTTCTATCAGTATGCCCGATGAAGAATTCCTGAGACAAGATTGTGAGAAATGTGAGCACATGTACATTCATACAAAACGACTAAAGAACTGGAAAAGCAAGAAAAGTTGATAAGGGAATATATATAAAGTATTCGTTGTCCACAATTGTATTAACTGTGGCATGGAACTCGACATAGTGCATGTCTGTTAACGTGCAAATGGCATCAATCCTTGCACTGTAAATCTCATAGCACAGCAGAAACCTTGGATAAAAGGCCAACTCGATCATTCCCATGTAGTTCTAGAGCTGTCAAACCATTATAGCCTTTTGAACGTTAATGATGAATTACCCCAAGTGACTATTTAACAATAGCAAGAAATTTAGATTTATTTTAAACTCATTCAAGCACATTCGTAATGTATGTTAAATTGATATGATCATGCGTATCAAAAAATTGATGTCAAGTCAAACAAAGAACCCAAAGTAACATACTTTATATGCAATTATTGGAATCACAACTACATAAAAACTTGTTCAATGTAACTGATGATACTTCCGCCAGTAAACTTCTTTCCATCCAAGTCAATAATGTGATAAAGTACATATAAAAGAGAATTCGAATGGCATCAATCAATTAAAAGTGTTACTTAAAATTCTCCTACACTAAAACGTTTAATGAATTGAGCACACAGTAGATACAAGCTTTCTTAATTGCAATGATTAAAGTATATTACTGAAGACATATTACAAAAAATAAAGAAATACATTGCGACACTAATCGCTATTACTTACTTATTCCGTCATAGCACTGCAATCCAAGTCTATTATTAATATAATAGGTCAAAATTAGAAGTAAGAACAGTGAAGGATACTGGCTACTTCTCTTTCTTTGAGGTTGTAATGCATGAAACTTCTTTAATATTTTTATCCCAAAAGGATAAAATTCAAGAACTTAAACCCTAAAATCATGATTTTTGTAGCATAATTGAGAAAAAATCTTAGATTTTTGACCCTATTTTGCATATATCAAAAGAAAACGAACCCAACAGAAAGAAGAAGAAATTTAACTCCATAGAAAGAAGGCAGGAAATCAACATACATATGAACTTGCTGGTTAAAAGGATCATGGTAGGGTTTGTAAACCTGATTTTCGTACACTTTTGCTTCGTCGACCGGGTCTCCGCTACCACACTGTATCTCTGGCACAAAAGTGATTGTGCAACACTTCGGAGAGGAGATTAGAGTACTCTCACCAGAGAGTAGGAATACAATAAAAGACATAACATGGAGTACTGTACTGTGGTTTTGTTTGAAGGAGTAAGAGATCCTCAATAAAGAAGTGATGGTCGTGGAATCGTGGGTTTGGTTTTAGCGCCGATAAAAACTTTGCGCTTCTTGAAAGACATAGTGGAATAAAGAGAAAAAAAATAGAGTAGAAGAGACGTTTTTTAATCAGTGTCTTTTGTATGCGAAGTTTTAGTTTCTTTATGGTGTAAATCAGTGTAAAATACCAAAAAATTGTGGGAAAAGACAAGTGTTATTCCTAGTCAAATAAAAGTGCCACGTATCAGGCTAATTCCCTGGAATTTTATATATATATATATATATATATATATATATATATATATATATAGATTAGTTTTTACTGTTCAAATTAAGGACATCTTAATTAAGTGAAACGTTTAATAGACGTTTAATCAAGTATCAAGAGAAAGAAATGTGTAAACAATAATTAGAATTGGGTGTCGAATTCTTTAAGCCGCTAAGAATTACTATACAATATGCACAAGAAACATGAGAGAATACCAAAAACACCATAGATAAATTGAAGAATTAACAAATTTACTGCTCTTTTTTCAGGAGCTAAGAGAAATTAAGGTATGCTTGTTTGATTGAAGCAAAATCCTTCATTCGAGCAAAATGACTCTAAATAGTTGAATTATATTAGACACAACCAAATACTGATGTGAAGGCTAAAAAAATATCTAGCATGAATGTAACACAATCAATCCTAAGACTTTATTGAATCAACAACGAAACTTCTAAGAAGATAAATTGCTAATTAACATACATCAGCATAAGGGAGGCCCTCCATTATCTTCGGTTCTTCGTTTTTCTTCTTTCTTTCAGTTTTTGCCCCCTTTTTCTTTTTCCTTTTTCTTCCTACTATTTTTTCTTTACTCCTTTTTTTTTCCTCCCTACACGCCACTTCTCCAACAAAAATCCACAATCAAATTTATTTTCTTCCAAAAATCACGCTAAACATCCTAAAAATGCCCCCAATCATCTCAGAAACTTTAATATCCTTACCAAATGATTATTTTTCATATAAAATCCTCACTGAAGAATTGCTCCCTTGCTCCCTGAATTAAAAAACAAAGATCACCAGTTAAGAGTTATCACCAAAAATACAATATTTGTGATATATACCTCAATCATGGTAAAAAGTAAAAACTTATCTGTAGTACCAGGTGTTTAACCAAGCCATGTGAGACATATTTCTTGCATATCTATTTTTTAACAATTCATCATAGTTAAGTGATATTTTTTTTTAATATGTTGGTTCTTAAGGTTACTTATTTGGATATATATAAACAGTCGGTGTGAATAAATATTTACCCCTGGGTAAGTAGTTACCCCTCATCATTGAACAAAGAAGGGCAATAATATTAAGAAATGTGGAACAACGAATTAGTGGAAGGAAAAAATATATACTTATATAGTTAGAGTAATAACCAATCATAGACTAAAAGTACTTCAACAAATTTTGCTAACAACAAACAAATTCAGAATCTATACGAAAGCCATTATATGATGTCAAATTGCGTTAGATGGTATGTCATATGAAACTAATTAGTTGTGGATATATGCTCAAATGAACGAAAATGAGATATCAATATAGCGCATCAATAGGCGAATTCTATTAGATTAGCACGACAATTTATTAAGGACCAATACCTGAACAACCAAATTAGGAATAACAAAATTTCTATAAACTTAATGCGTAATTTACTATAGTGTTAATATACGAAAAGCCAAAACATCAGAGCACTGACATGGATCTAAAAAATTGAAACTTGAAACTGAAATATCAACTACATATACTAAAAGACAGAATCAAGTTCATCTCAAAACGTAGGTCAAAATATTGCTTTTATTAAAATGATGAAACTCATCACCATGCGCTGCTATTATGTGGTAAATTAATTGGCGACTAAATTTCCTTCCTTACCCCTTTTGTAAAACCAGTAGTGTTCGAAACCACTATATTGCTGCCTCCATTAATTATTAAAGGCAATACAATGACCGAGTAGTTCCATTGCCAACAGTGTCATCAATTGTAGATGTCGAACCCTAAATCGAGTTTCTCACCGCCATATCGAATATTAAGCGGTAGTTTCATATAACGATTCTTTTGTTTATTTACTCAAGATTACTACCGATCTTAATCTCTAACTATGGTGGCTCTGATACCAACTGTAAGATTATTAATCCACACTCATAGAAGAGATTAAAACACAAGCATAAACATAATCTTGGGTTAGAGTCCAAGGAAGTGTACCGTTAAACTCCATGTATTCAGCAGCGACAACAAACGACGATTAAGCCTGAGACTAACTTCCACAATCCACTAGCTACGCGCTCTCACAGCCGGGAGAACTTGGCTGATGGGACGTCTACCGTTACCACGTATTCAAGAGGCAGAATACGCTAGGGTTTTCTAATAGCTAGGGAAAGGGGGGTTGACCTCTATTTATAAAGAGTGTCTACCCATCACAGGCCAATAGTTATTGGCCTCACTTATCCACACACACAATATTTAATATTAGGCCTTTTATTTATCCACCACTTGGGCCACGTCACTATCCTTTCAAGCTATAACCAATTAACGTAAGTCCAAATTCTAACATTTAAAAGTTATTGTAAATGATACTATATATGTTCCATTTTATAAGACTCAATTTTTTAAGGAGTCGAAGAAAATTTTCTTCTAACATAAACTTTTCATACATTTAATTAGGAATTACACGGTCTAATTTTTTCAGATAATTAATGAGAAAGTACAAATATGTATATGAAGAAGTAGAGAATGTCTAGTGGTAAAACTGTCAACTTTCAAGCACTTCCTTTGTTTCAAAAGAGAACTTGGTAAATTTTAATTATAATATTCTCATTTTTTTTTTATGAAACTTCCTTATAGAAATGATATATTTAGTAGTATGTGTAAGTTGAAAGATTATACTTTGTTATATACAACTTCATTTTAGATCCCATTTTTATAATTAAATTAAATGCACATAAAACGAAACGAAGGGAGTAATACGTTACTGTACATAGTAGAGTGCAGTGCAATTCCTGTCAAATTGGGGCATGTGGTTCGAGAAAAAGATCCATTTGGAAAACAATTGGTCAGAATTGGAGACGTAGGACCCAAGACTTGTCACATCCCTTTCGGCCCATCTTCCTAGCTACTTTATGAACAAGTAAAAGAACCGCTCAGTGTCTTTAACAATCCGCTGTTCCCTTCATTTCAAGTTTCTACTATAAATAGCCTCCAATAGTTGCATTTTTTCGTTGTCCCTTCTTTCTTTTCTTATATATTGAAAAAAAAAAAAAACTTCTCCCAATAGTTTCCACATTCTCCCAGAGATCTGGTAATTTCAGAATTTGTTGCAGTTTTAAGTGTTTGTACTTTCCAGATTATGATTTTTCTCTTGTTTGTACTTGCAAGTTTCGTTAACGATGTTGTATGCTCTTTGTTCTCTTTCAAGTTTCTCCTAATGAGTTTTACCTTATTCAGATTTTGTTGCAGTTTTAGGCGTTCTCTTTTTTGTACTGCAAATATCTTTTTTCCATTTCATTTTTTCCCCTTGTTTGTAGTCGTGAGTTTCACTGATGATCCAATAATGTTTTTGGGTAAAAACTTGCCCGCACTTACACCAAATCATACTAATTTATTATGGTTACATTGCATGATAAGTTGAGATGAGAATGTCTATTGATTAACTTTGGTTTAGTGATAATCGTGTATGTAAAGATAGCCATTTCTACTCTCACCAAATGGGTATTCATATGTTTCAGATTTCGTTGCAGTTTTAGGAGTATGCTCGTCAAGTTTGTCTTTTTTCTTTCTTTTCTGTTTTGATCTTCCCCAATTTAAGGTTGTTTCGATTGAATGTCTTGTCCCTTTGAATCATTGTGTGGAAAAGGTTCAATCTGATCGTCTTCTTAATCGATCTATTTCTGCATGCTTTCTTAGCAAGAGTCAGTTAATGATGAATATACTCTTTTAGGACTATACCGATATTGTGGACATAGTCGGTTAAAGACTAGTATACTGTTTACAACCATGGTGCTTTGTTTCATCGTATATGGTTTCTCTTATTTCTCAAAGATCAAGAATGAATTTTGATCAACAGATGAAGTCCAGGTTCATTCAGGTTTCTGGTGAACTACTCAGAGAATACATTCTTGTTTTACTTATCAATTTTTCTTTCCCTGCTAATCTCTGTATCTTTCCAAGTTTATTGGAAGGGATATTGATTAGATTTTATTTCTTAGCTGCTAAGCAGTTTTATGTTTTTCTATTAGTAATTTGCTTCGAAACTCGAAAAGCCATGTTTGCATATTTTAGGTCTTCTCCCCCTGTATTATCCTATGTTGCTCGGACTCTCTAAAAATGACGCCGGGTGTGCAAAGACAGAGCCAAAATTTGAAGTTTATGTGTTCTGAATTTGCCCTGAACCCATAGCTCGTTTTAGTTACTGGGTTCACAGTGAATATTTAATGAATTTCCTTATACGATACATGATCTAAGCGAAAGTTAATGGGTTTTACCGAACCTGTAAAAAGTACACTAGCTCCGCCCCGGTGGTGCGTGTCAGATCCTCCAAAAGTACTACATTTTGAAGGATTCGACACGGGTGCGGTAACATTTTGGAGAGTCCACGTAACATAGGTATTATATGGACATTTTGGTCTCCCTTGTGTTGATCTGCATATGATAACAGTGAATCAATTACCTTAGAAGCATTTCCAAATATGTTTTCTGCTATATTCCTCCCCTTCATTCTTTGGAAGAGGATTCCTATTATAGAAGCACTAGAACATCTACTCTATTTCCTTCTTTCTATTGTTGGGGACATAACACTGATTATCAGTATTATATGCCACGAGTTTCAAATTTTAATTAAGCTTTATCCGCTCTCTTACTAGCCTTATTATCTGTGTTTTAGGAGAATCTCTATCACACTTAACCATTATATATTTAATTTCTGAGCCAAATACTAATTTTGATATTGTTTAAGATCCTTGGAACAAAATGGAGCATGAAGACAGCTACCAGCTAGTTTCAGAGCCAAAATATGAATGCCTTCTCTTTGGTAAGGCTTTATTTGTAACCTGTTCTCTTTACAAAAGAGATTGCCATGTGTAGCCATTCCTAAAGTTGCTTCTACCTCAATGTGCAGATGTTGATGATACACTTTATCCACTGAGATCCGGAATTTCAGCACAATGCACAAAGAATATCATTGGTAATTTAGTACTTTTCTTTAGTTTGATACTTCCCTGCATAATTGCTTCTTTGATAATTGTTTGTTGGATTAAATAATCAATAATCTTCTATTGGTTGCATCGTTTAGATTATATGGTTGAAAAGCTTGGCATAGATGAGGCTAAAGTTCCAGAAATGTGTGTAAGCTTATATAAGGAATATGGAACAACCATGGCTGGTCTCAGGGTAAGATTATCACTTGTTTGAATTAACTATTCACAGTTAGTTTTAGCTGTCCATATTCTAAGCTTTGCATTCATTCTTTGCAGGCCATTGGTTATGACTTTGACTATGATGACTACCATAGGTACCCCTTCTTCTCTATGTTTCCTTGCACATCTCCTTATATTGTTTTCAAATGACAATTACCTAATCCGATCTTCTTTGACAGTTTTGTACATGGGAGATTACCTTATGAACTTTTGAAGACTGACCATGTTTTGAGGAATCTTTTGCATAGCTTGCCTGTTCGGAAAGTTGTAAGTTACACATTGTTACATAGAACTACAAACAAATACCTTAGTGACTGTTGACGATGTTGATGTAATGTTCATAGTTGTTGTGATTGAAACAGATATTTTCAAATGCGAATGAAGCCCATGTAGCAAAAGTTCTAAGCAGGCTGGGATTAGAGGACTGCTTTGATGATATCATATGCTTTGAGACTGTGAATCCTACTCGCGACAGCAGTGTTGCACAAGACAATATCAATGCCGGTGAGTTTTTAGGCAAAAATCTAATGCCATTCCTCTTGAAACAGTTGTAATATTATGACTAATATAGATACTGCTTCTCCTTCCAGAATCTGCTAGGACTCTGGTTGTTTGCAAACCCTTCGAAGAAGCCTATGAACAAGCCTTTAAAATAGCCAATATTAACCCTCAGAAGACGGTATGTTATTAGCCTCTCTTTCACTCTGGTGGTTGAGTCTGAATTTCAATCTTTTACTGGTTTACATGAATTCTAACCTAATACTTTTATCTTTCTGCTTTCCTCAGCTGTTCTTTGATGACTCGGTCCGTAACCTTCAGACTGCTAAGCTCATGGGCCTTCATACAGTTTGGGTAAGTAAAATTACTTATTTTGGGAGCCAAAAAAAAAAAGAAGGAAAAAAAAATTAATCTTCTTCCTTGTTAGTTGTTACTTTATGCTTATGAATTTCACTTATTTGGTATAGGTGGGAGCCTCACATAAAACAAAAGCTATAGATTATGCGCTAGAGAGCATTCATAACATGAAGGAAGCATTACCTGAGTTATGGGAAGATGTTAAACCAGATGTTCGCATCTCAGAAAAGACTGCAATTGAAGTGAGAGTTTAGCTGTGTGTAATCTCACAATAAAGACAACCAAATACTAGTGCTAGTATTTATTTAATTTCTTTTGCTATTTTACTTCTCTAGTTTCCTCATTTGCTTGTTAGCGTGAATAACAGTAGTTTCATTGATTTCATCCCCTAACTGTATTATTATTGCTTAGTGGATGTGAAATCCTTAATGTGACTGTAAAAGCTTCTCCCTAAAAGTATGTTTTGGCATGTAAAGTTGATGATGGCTGTTGAAACGCGTTGAATAGAATGTATTTGGTTATCAATCCAATCACCTTTCATCTTCATTGTCGAGCTCCACTCTTCTTTTCTTGTGAATTGTTTTCTTGTGTAGAGGCACCATAAATATGATGTATGGGAAAAGTTAACTGCATAAAAGTTTCTCATGAATCTCCATACCATCAGTATGCAGATTGAGCCCACAGGTATATTTTATCTGTACCTATAGCATGGCAACCGTGATAGCATCATTACTAGTTAAACAAGAGTAGCTAGCTCCTTAAAGTAGAAAAAGGAAGGGAAAGAAAAGGCATTTAAACGTTACTGCCATAGAAGAATAAAGAATAGATGTAGTAGAGATGATCTTATACCAAGTCAACCAAGAGCCGGAAATTGCATTCCAAGAAAGACTTTGATTTCGATGACTAGTCACTGTTAATAATCGATCGCTAGTGTCACATCAATTGCAATTCTAGCTATAAAATGCTTCTCAGAAAACAGGTTTCCAATAAGAGAGAGCATATATAACTCGGCCTTTCCATCCCTGCAGCATTCAGTTGCCACCTTCATCCACCACAAAGTCCTTGCGGTATGGCCTTTTTACCTTGGCCCTCACGTGTTTTATTATGTCCTGGTTTAATGCCTAAAGCCAGCTCTCTGGTTTCTTAAACTGCCACTGTTTATATGGTTCTGGCCTCTCAACTGTTGCAGTACCTACAATGTTCATAATTTACTTCCCAAAAGTACCTTCTCATACAGCAATCTCTCTTGATTTTGCACGTTGCCTCCCTCATGTCAAACTGGAATAGCGCAAGGCGTCAACAATTCCATGAAGGAAAACATGAGGCTTCATTTGCTTAACCAATCATCCCTTGTACGCTAATTCATCAGAAACATTTATAAGCCTGTATAACTACAAGCTTCTCATCCCTATTTATCTTGAGATCCTCCAGCTTGATAGAATCCCGTCTCTTAGCCATATCATCATTATATATACTCAAAAGGCACATTAAATGCCTTGCAATAATTTGCTAGTCGATGCCCTGTCTCCTCAACTCTCTCATCTGGTCTGAAGCCAGATCTATTCCTGTAATGTCAGGGTAAGGATGCGTACAATAGACCCTTGTGGTCTGGCCTTTTCTCAGACCCTGCGCATAGCGACAACTTAGTGTACAGGGCTGCCGTTTTAATGTCAAGTTTCGGAGGTCCTGATGGCCTAAGGAAAATCCCCTGAATAAAACATGGCCATTGAAAACCATAAAGGATACCAAAATCAATAATGTGTTTCCTTTGTTAGCATCGCAATTAATTGGCTTGTTAGACATCTTCTTGAATGGGCATGCTGTAATGTACACCTGAAACATAGACAAGTTTAAGATCCAAAGTCAGTGACTTGAGAATAACCTGATCTTACTTATTATCTTAAATATTTTTAAAATTTCTTTTTAAGCAGAACTGGTTAACGTATCTTACCACTCAGCTTCTTCCACTAGCTGCTTCTTCCCTCTCTTAAACATCGTTTATCAAATAAGTACTAGTATAGCATTTTTCAAACCAAACGCCTACTTAGATAAATGTTGCAGGCTTTTGTTTGTTTAGCACAATTATCATTTGCTACCACTATGTACAAAGTTAAAATGCCAAACTCAAATTGTAATCTTTTGCACATCGATGAACAAAGACTACTGTGTTTTAATAAATTAGTTTCTCAGCACGTGCGTTGCACGTGTATGCCGAGTCAAGTAATATACAATTTCGTAATAATTTAAAAAAAATAAGAATTTAGGACGATTCCCAAAATTTTGTGTGGTATAGTCCACGTTATCTGCATGAACTTAGGCGACCGACCCCAAATCTTCTAAAAAAATTGTGCACCTAGAATAAGGGGCATGCAAGTTTTGGTGAATTATCAATGTGTATTCTGGTATGATGACTTATTTCTTTATCGAGCTCAAGAAAATCATCTTAACTTACGAAGATGCATGAAAATTTAATTAGGTACATATTATTTTTTTTTTACTTAATTTGATTTTATTTTAATTTTTAAATTTCAAAATGCCGAACGTTATAGCTTTAGCTAGCAAAAGAATTAAGCATTCGAAGTTTCATCGATTATTTGTAAGATTTTATCCACGACTTTCTCTTATAAGTTTCCTTCTTGAAGTTTAGATATCTTATTCCACAACTTATATAGGTTGCATTAAAAAAAGTACGACTAAGAAAACATGAATTGTTATCACTTGGGATTAATTTCTAAAAGATCGTGATTTATTTGTTTTTATCCTTAAATGTGTAAATTTCTTTCCTTGAAAATTCATTCATTGTCATGCTTAAACTTTGAAAGATGTAAAATTAAACCAAAGATATTATTAAATGCTCGGATATTTTTGTGAAATTATATATCTTCTTCTGACTCTGTCAATTACACGGGTTTAATTTGATACATTCCTTCGCGAAATAAAATATATACTGGAAGCTCACAATGAAACTTCTTAACATAAAAGATGCATTTAGGAACTTTTTACAACTTATTATTAACTATGTGACGATGATTAATTGTAAGTAATGTATTAAAATCACCTAGAAAAATATTGTTCAATTAATAGTAAGGCTTAATGTGGCAGCCTGGTGCACTAAGCTCTTGCTATGCGCGGGATCCGGGGAAGGGCCGGACCACAAGGGTCTATTGTACGCAACCTTACTTTACCTTTCTGCAAGAGGCTATTTTCGCGGCTCGAACTCGTGACCTTCTGATCACAAGCAACAACTTTATCAGTTACGCTAAGGCTCCCCTTCAATAATACGACCTAATACTGCTAAAAATGTAATAAAACAAAAAAATTCAATCCATAAGTTATGGCAATAAATATATCTCCATTTTTGTATTAAAGTCTTAAGTAACCAATTTAAATTCCGCTTCTTCTATCTTATTATTTCAAATGATACATCTTTTATTATTTGAGTCATGCAATTTCACCCTTTATAATACCATTCCACATTCTATTTTTTTCAATATAAAAGAAAATATAAATATTTTTTGAAAAATAAAGTAACATATGCACAAACATATCTATACAATGGACTTTATTGTTATATCTTTATTTTGAGAGTACAATAAATAAGGCATGTATTTGAAGATGTCTTTATAGTAATTAGCTGCATATGTTTATCTCAACAAGAAAAATATGAATACTCAACATCTCCGGCATGCACATTGTGCTTATCAATATATAATACAAAATTTTCAAAATTACATTAATACTACGTACTAAAATATTTGGCTAAGTTATAAAAAATTAAAGAAAGTAGAAGTAGAATTTAGAGCAATCAAAACCTGATTAGAATGCAACATACCCCAAAACGTAGCCTAGACGAAAGTATTAGGTGTGATGCGATCAAATCATATTTTGTACCTAAACTTTACATAGTTGTCATTAGAAGGGAAATTAGTCGTTACAAATAGGAAGAAACTTAAAGCATTTTTATACACAACAAAGATACAAATAAAGAGTTATGACGCCCGATAAAGTTCTTTGTTAACTTTAGAAAAATTAGAGATACAAGAATAAAATTTACAATTATAATGCGACCAAAGAAGTACAAATATGAAATTCTTTTCGAGTGAAGGATATTCTCCTCATATTCATTGCCGTAATTGGGTTCTACCACACTAAACACAACTGTGTAGTAAGCATGTAAATATGTTTTTTCTATAGCGGTAAGTACAATGGGGTTTGGGGTTAATTATAGATACAACACATAAGTTGTTTATGTTAATTATTTATTCACATAAATTTTAATTCTTTCCAATCGACTCCAGCATAATATTTCTTATTGAATCACTGCTCACCTTGACCATATATTAATACTTTCTATTGCATCATAATTAAAAGGCGAATAACTTATTTTGCCGCTTAATTTATATTTTGTAATTAATTCTTTTGAACTGTCTGATTTATAAATTTTTTAAAAAACAAAAAGTAGAAAGATGTGAATAGAAATCTATGGAAAGATAAAAATCAATATTGTTAGAGACATACAATTGCCATGTCGTTTGACTTGTTACCTTTATATTGGAAACAAGATGAAGAAGAAGTGCTAGACATGAAATTTTAGTTCTAAAAAAATTATCGCTATGCTTGCTCAATATGTTCACTTGTGTACATCAATAGACACAAACGAAGAAAGCATCCCTCTAGAAATATGATTACAGAAGCTTGATGATATTATGGATATAAACTTTTTAACTTGCATTTAAAAGGGGTTATGCATCTAATAATTGTGGCTTGTGATCCTTCACGAGGGGTACTAAGGTTATTTGCCGTTAATTATTTTTAAATTTTAATTAATAGGGTATTTAAGTTAATTAAAGGAGTATTTTAATAATTTAACTTTTGACTAAGCTTCATGCTTTTAATATAATATAGATTAATTAAAAAACTGCAGTAAATGTTGCAGCATGAAAAAGTAACACGCTATAACTAACGAAATTTATATTTAAACGGTTTCATCCAACTTAAATTCTTTTGAATGACAAATGTGCTAAGGAACGGTTCATCAATCAAGAAATCCCAATTTGAACGATAATATCTTCAAAACACAACGCCACTTGTTACACCTGTCACTTTGATATTGGTGAAGCATATTTACTTTGAAAAAGAAAATTAACTATTCAAAGTGACCAAATACTAAAAAAAACTAAATTTATTAGTGATTCCTTTTTCATTTTTCTCATCTTAAATAATAATTAGATGACTGTTTGCTGTTTCTATTGAAATTTTTTGTTACCCTTACTCAAGGAAATTTCCCTCAGATACAGATGACAAAGACGCAATTAAACTTAGATCTTGATGGATCAGCTGGGCTATACAATTATGGACATCTATTTTTGGGATGTAATCACTTAAAATTGCTTTATCAATTGGACCGTCTAATATAGTAAAAGCGTCGAGAAAATGACAAACGCAAAACAAAAAGGCGGCATACGATGTAAGAAGACATTATACTGTAATAAGTCAAATATTAAACCAAAAGGCAAATATGTATTCCAAACCAAACGTCAAATCACAGATCTCAATGAAGTTTAGTCCAAACTAAATTGACAAATTAAACTGTACAAGTAAGTAATAATCATTTTATGGACCAGGCTCGTTAACAGCTAAATCTTCTGATTTCTATTTGAGGCTTTATAATTCCAAATAGTGTTATTAGTGATTTTGAATTAAGATATTGAAACCATTTAATAGTTTATCATTTTAGTTGTGAATATAAAAAAAGTGTTTTCGCTTTAGTAGTTAAACTTTTAAATGTAATGGTTTACACAATTCCATGAGCAAGGTATGAGAGTAGATAAATATTCTGGATTCAAATCTAACCAGTAACTACCATAAATATTTGCACTTGCTTGGCACAAGAAAACGAATCAAGCTTGTACCTCCTATCCTTATTTATGCTCTTAATAAAAAGAATTAAATAAAAGGTTAAAATACAGTTTAAATGAAATCAAGATTCCTATTTTCTTAAAGATAGCGCAGGACAAATATCGGATAAAACTTGTCTCATAATTAATGATATCTTTTCTACTGACATTATCTTTCTTTTTTTAATTTTTTATCTTTTAAGCATGTGGTAACATGTCTTTGAGATGTCTTCTTTAGTTTTTCTAGTAGGTTCGGATTTATTTAACGGAAAAGGGCCTAAAATGCCCCTTTACTATATGAAATTGGACAGGCTAGGTCTTCGTTAAAAGTTGGTCTCTATTTTGTCCTTGCCGTCAACAAATGGGCTCGTATATATCCTCCATCACTAAAGGAAGACTCATAAAGCCACGTGGAATATATGTGAGGGCAAGTTAGACCTAGTTCGAATTGTACAGGGGCATATATGAGTCAGTTATAATAGTCATTTCTCAAACACTTCACAACTCCATATCAGTTTACTTAGACACCTATTTGACAATACCAAACTAATTATCACAGCAAATAAACTAAGTCATAGACACAAACATTCAAATGAACGGCAATGGCTTCATTAAATCCTATTAACTCAAAGGGGTCGAGTCATAACAAAAGACAATGTCGGAATGTTATAGTAGCTCAAATGGGTCGAATAGGAGGTGTCATTACGGACTTACTGCCAATTATTTCATGGCATGGGCATCTTTAAATGCTAGGAGAAGGTTTTTCAAGTGCCCGAAGCATGAGGTAAGTAAATTTTTTGATGGGTTCTTTTAATTATTCCGATTTGCTTGTAAATTGTTTTATTTATTTTTGGTTTTTAGGATGAAAAATATTCCTATTGGGAATGGCAAGATGAAGAGCTTCCTCCTAGAGTTTCAAATCTCATATGCAGTTTAAAGAAGGAAAGGAAGCTCTAATTCGTGAAAGAAATGCTCTCCAAAGGAAAATTTGATCTTGAGAATGTTATGATGCTCGTCGATCATGGAGGAATAGAAGCCTTGGAATTGGAAAGAAATGTTCTAATGAAGAAAGTGACTGATTTAGAGTACTCAGCTGTGCTTGATGCTAAATTTCGGAAGAACATGTGGATTTTCATGTGTGTGATATTGGGATGTCTTGTTATGTTCTTTGGATCAGTGCGAAATGATTTGTAATGTTAGTGTTATTGTGGCTTAACTGTTGTCTTTTATTATGTAATGAAGCTTTATGTTTTTATACAAGGATTTAATAAAGTCATTGCCGTTCATTTGTTGTATCTATGACTGAGTTTATTTGCTATGATAATTAGTTTGATGTTGTCAAATAAGTGTCTAAGTAAACTGATATGGAGTTGTGAAGTGTTTGAGAAATGGCTATTATAGCTGACTCATATATGCCCCTGTACAATTCGAACTAGGTCTAACTTGCTCTCACATATATTCCACGTGGCTTTATGAGTCTTCCGTTAGTGATGGAGGGCATATATGAGCCCATTTGTTGACGGCAAGGGCAGAATAGAGGCCAACTTTTAACGGAGGGCTAGCCTGTCCTCAGGGGCGGATTTAGGGGGCGCAAGGGGGTTCACCCGAACCCTCTTCGCCGAAAAAATACACTGTATATACAAGGCAAAATCTGTTTTTTACCTCTATATATTAAGTATTGAACCATTTTAACACAATCCAAAAGTGTAGTTTAGTGGCAAGGGGGTTCAAAATCTACATAAGGTCATGAGTTCAATTCCCACTAGATCCAAAAATTATTTTTTGAACCCCCTTCGTAGAGATCTTGCCTCCGCCACTGTCTGTCCTATTTCATATAGTAAAAAGGCATTTTAGGCCCTTTTCCGTTTATTTAATTTAGTGATTTTTCCTTAGTTAAATAGAACAATGGTAGAACAGATTATTTTCTTTCAGTTCACCAAAAAGTTCTATTATCATAAGAATATTTACCTGATATTATCAGGCTGATAATAAGGAAAACCAGAGAGAACCAATGCCAAATATATGAGAAAGAACAACAAAAAGGAGGGAGAATTGCTTCAAATATTACGCTTTATCTATCAACTTAATGAAAAGTGGCTTAACAACATGAAATTCATAAAATTGAAGGTAAAAGACAAATTTAAAAGTTAATTTGGTCAACATTTTTTCCCTTTCAAAAGCAAGGGCAAAAAAGAAAAGATATGAGAAATTATGCAACTACCATAGTCACCACAAGATTATCTTTGTCAAGACAAAAGATGCAACTTATCCTAGAAACTTGTTACACATTTTTGTTAAACCAAAAAACTGAACTGGAAAGGGAAAGAAAGTTGCAACATAATGGGTTTCAAAATTCTCCTTGATACATAAAATTGAACTGATAGACAACAACTCAACTCATTAGGCTAATTTAGAGAACGTAGATAGATAACAACTACCACTAGTTAGCCAATTGTACACAGAACGATCACAAGGAGACCAGACAAGCCAAATCATATGTGTTTCACCATACTAAGCTTAATCAAGATTAGCAAAGACCAATCCTTTCTAGGAACAACATTATGTACAGAATAGCTAGATAACACGTCGGTTTTGGCTACATAACAGCATCCTATGAACTAAAACGAAAATTGTGCCACCACCCAAGCAGCTGCATACAGAAGTGCAATCTCATGCATGAATGCAGTCCTCCTGTGATATTTTCTGGAGACCTCAGGATTCCCAGTTTGACAACAAACAAGTTCCAGATACTTCTATGCTGGCACCCAACACGAGCTAGCACATACTACCCGGCCTTTCCAACCCTGTAACATCCAATTACCATCCTCATCAAACACAAAATCTCGGTGGTATCCCCCCTTTACCTTGCACCTTAACTTCTGCATGAGTTGTTGGTTTAAGGGAAGTAGCTTGAATCCAGCCCTCATATAGCGGACCTGCCATTGCTTATATGTCTCAGGCCTCTCAACCCTCTCGGACCCTTCACAAGCAATTACATTCATTGCCTCGCGCCTATAAAATTCTTGTTCAAAATGCAACCTCTGCTGATCATCACGGGGTAAAGTAGCATCAAACATGTCAAAGAGAGTTGAGTAGTGGAAGAGGGCCTCCCTGAAGCGAGTGACAAAGAAGGGTGCACTGTAAGATCCATTGACTACAGCTTGCACAAAGATATCTGGATTCATCTTTCTAATTAAGCTCAGAACTGCATCCCTTGGACTGTCCACAACCACTGTCTCATCCAATAGGTTCTTAAGACGAAAAAGGCAGTTCACAGCAACAGTCTCGCCACTTGCAAGTTTCAAGTCTTCAATTTTAATATTCTCCCAATTCTGTGTTGCTATCGCATTATACTCAAATGGAACATGAAAGCGCTCACAATATTTTGCCAAGCGGCTCCCCGTCTGTTCTAAGCTTTCTGCTGGCCTGAAGCCAGGTTGGGGAAGGTCTATTCCAGTAATGCGAAGCTTTGGAGGCCCACCAGGTATCTGTGAGAGAAGCTGGATGAGTATTGGCCACTGGAAACCGTATGTTATACCAAAATCTATGAGATGCAATGTCCTGGCATTCGATGCTGTGTGGAAGATCATTTTATTCGCAAAGAATATTGATATTTTCTTGAACGGGCATGATGAAAGGTAAACCTGGTATGCTTTCAATTTCTCAGCAGCTGTGATCCTTTTCGGGGCAAGGGCAGCATATTGTTGAGTGCCAGTGCCAGCCAGCCGAGCTTCAAGGCCATCTGCAAATACACTGGCCAGCCTCTGGTATGCATCACCTGTGGGTGAAGAATGCTGCCTGATATGCTTTAGCTGTTCATTTGCCGTCCTGCGATCGTCAGCAGCAACAGATTGTGCACAGCTAATTAAGAGAGTCCTTATATCCACAGCTTCATTTTTAGTCGCTTGTTTTTTAGCACGAGTTTTTCCACCATTTGATCCATGTGCTTGTCCATTCTGATCTGAACTCATGTTTACTTCAGATGGCATCTCACGCTTGACATCACCACATCCTGTCCCCTTATCTGTACAAAGCAGAACCCTATCAAACATCTCTGATAACTCAACCTCCTCCTCCACATATATTGCTGATTGTTTGTTGCTCCTTTCGTCCTCGTGATCACTGTCCTCGGGATACTGATGCTTTCTTCCTTTCGTGCCATTAGGTGAGTGATTCTTCTCATCCTTCTCTACCTTGACGACAGCCTCTTTGGATACTTCCTCCATCTTTGGAGGCAATGTATATTTATCCAAATCGATGACAAATTGACTAAGGTTTGGAAGGAATTTACTAGCTTCCTCCATCCCTCTCCTGAACTGTAAGATGGACTCACTATCAGTAAATACATTAGGATTTACTAAAGTGTCCACATGGGCATTTGAATTATTGAAGTTGTTTAAAGAACCACGGGACCTCTCTGAGTTACTCTGCACCAAAGGTTGGACGTTGTATTCCGATGGATGACCCTCTACGGGCAACCTAAATTCTCCAGGATCAACAACCCATTGAGGATCGGTGGAATTAGTACCAGTATTGCTACTACTTGTACTATGCTCGCTGGAATTCCAGAAAATGCTGTCTGGGCTTTTTAACTGATGGTAAACATAATCAGAGGTACGATAGGGTGAAGGAGGGTACGACTTGCCAAGGGCTTCATAGAAGGACTTCTCAGCAGCTTTTAGAGCAAGCGGATCATGGAACATGCTGGGCTTATCTTCAATATTCTCCTCCATTAGTATCTGGTTAAGGTACTTGAACAGCGAATCAGAGTCGTGATCATCTGGAGAGTCCACTTCCGAGCTCACATTTGAGGATGGAGCAAAGTTACCAACGTCTGGACTTGATGTATTGTATGGGGCACCAAAAGCTACATAGTTATCCGTATAACTGAGAGGATGATTCAGTGATTCCTCAAAGCTAGACAAATTGATCTGATCTTCGAACTCGAAAGTGTTTACAGGATGAGGCAACGGATTGAACCGAGGATCCATAAAAGTTGTGCACAAAACAATCTACAAATAAAGGAGAAAGGAGGAAAGGATTACAAGGAGAAAAGAGGGATGAAACAAAATTAAGCAATGAGAATATACTAAGCTGTGCATATATTGAAAAGGTGATAACTATTTCTTTAATCAGAAGCAAACTTATACTGGCTAATATGGATAGAAGACTCCAAAGAAATAGAAGAACCAGATAATGGGTGGAAACAAAACCTAAGACTTTCAGAAACTTAATTGGTCACATTAAACTAATTATTACAATTATGAAAAAAAATCAACTTTTCACTAACATCTGAAAGAGGCCCAACAAGAAAGGGCCAATTAAAAAAAGTAATTCCAGACTATTAAAATGAAGCTCTGATTCAACAAGCGCAGAGTGGAAACATGAATACTGATCTAACACTCATTAATTAATTGCAAAAAATCAAAACAAACATACACGTATCACCCAATGAATCAAAGCAATGAATAACAATATGACTCAAAATCGAAACACGAAAATAAATAATTAAAAAAAGAACTGAAAGAAGGAAGATCAAATCTAAGTTACAAACTTCACGAAATGAAAGAGAAGACAGGCGCAAAACACCAAACTGGAAAAAAATGTGAACACCATTAATTTTCAGTTCTCTTTCATAAGATTAGATTCTTTTTTTTTTTTTTTTTAAAAAAAAGTTTCTAAAGGAAGATAAGAAACTCCATAAGCCTCGACAGAATAATAACATCGAGAGGAAATTGAGAACTGAAGAAGTTGGGGGAACAAAAATCTCGACTTGAAAAGCAAAAGTTTAACAACCATTTGAGTCTACTGGTGTGCGTACCTTAGACTAAAGTGACGAGATGGCAGCAAAGAAGTTGAGCGGTGAAGTGAAAATGGGAGGCTCTCTCTCACTTTTTATTTTTGAGGAGAAAGAAAAGGCCAAAAAGTGCGAAGAGGATATTATATGAATATAAAAGCCCAAGGAGTCAATACTGCGCCTTTATTAAGCCAAGACAAGAGAAAAAGGGCTACGGAACCTTCTGTGAAGGAGAAGAAAAGAAGGCAAGAAATATTAAAAAGTAACGATCAGATAAAGCTTGACGGGTCCTGGTTCTTACCCGCTAGCGCCAGTCAAACATGATCAAACCGGGTATCTTCTGTGCCCGTTCGGCTTAGCTGATTTAGAATAGCTAATAAGCATTAGGTGCTGAAAAATACTTTTAAGTTCTGAAACTAATTTAAAAAATAAGTAGTTATGTGTTTGGATAAAAGTGCTGAAATTAATAATATGCACATGAAGAACTGAGTATACGAAGAGTTTTGTTTTAAAAGAAGTATTTTAGGGATATAATAGTAAATATTTTGGTCAAACTTAAAGTGCTTATAAGCTGAAATTTGATAAGTTGGAGGAGACCAACTTATGGCTTTTGACTTATAAAAACTTAACTTATAAGCACTTTTAATTTTACCAAACGGGTAGATAAGCCAAAAAGTGCTTATAAGCCAGTTTGACCATCTTATAAGCTTAACCAAACACCCTCTGTGTCTGTGCAGCTCATTGGTGCCTTTTGCTCAGAGCCACAGTCCCACCTAGCCTTTGAGGGCCAAATAAAGCTTGCTATTTAAAATATATTCATAATTAATATATTTAAAAATCAGTTAATTCATCCAAACTTCAGGACTACATTTTTTAGTGTTCTGAATTTTTAGCTGTTTATTTGAAATTCAGGACTAATTGTTCTGAATCTCTAAACTACTAATTTAAAATTCAAGACATTAGATTCAAACTTCTGCAAATAATTTTCGAACTTTAGGATACGATGTATTGAAATTTGCACTTTAAAGTTTAAACTCTAGATTTGTTTGAACGAAATTTGCTAATCTTTAAATATATTATAAACCGTGAATATATATTTTAAATAACATACTTAAAAGTAGTTACTTAAATTGCAAAGAGTGACTATTTTTAATGACTTTCTAATATAATAGGTAAAATTAAATAATTTTTTTGTTGTAAAATTTAATTTTGATGCAGTAGATTAAAACTGATGTAGTACCCATCCGCAACAATAGTGTCTCTGCTCAAAACTTTTCTTGCTTTCCAAGTCCCCAAAGATTACAGCCTTTTTCTTCTCCTCCTATTTTGTATGTGGAGGAGTAATACTTGGAGAGGAAGCAAATTGGTCAAATTTGGAACCTAAATTTATTTTAATATTTCCCCCTTTTAGTCAAGAAAGATATTATACAAAAGTAAGAAAATAATGATATAGAATTAGTCGAATATTCTAATGCGCATTTCAACCAAAAACTGTTCAACTTTTATTATTACTCTTATCTCATTTTCTAACACGGTTAACAGAGCAATAAGTAAAATCCAACAGTGCACGTTTAAAACTATAGTTCGAATAATGACATTTTAATTAGTATTAAATTGTGGCCTTGCACATAAAATAATCATTTCAGATACATTTGAAGGGGAGAATTTATAGGGAGATTATGGGTACGTAAACCCATGGTATCTCCGTAAAATTAGATATTTTATGTACATATTTTCTAAAATTGATATAATATTAACTGTTGGTACCCATGCTTCAAGAAGATTGAATAGTGCACTTGGTTGAAGGTTGAGTTATTTACCAAGAGAAATATGGATCAATTCCCACTTAAGGTCCAAAAGGTAATTGGAATTAGTATAATTACTAGGGTAGTAATTGCACATTCTAGTAATTACAGTATTATAATTACGACGAGCTGTTTATTTGTCATAATATAATTACAATGTAATTACAAGTGTACTAACTGCACAAGTATAAATACACAATTAAATTAAATTTTAAATATAAAGTTAATTATAAAAAATTAAAATTTAAGATTTAACAAATATATCCTTTATAAATGATATTAAACTTTACATTTAAGATACATACTATTTCATTAAAATATATTAATACTAATCATATATTTGTAAATAATTGACATATATTTTTAAATTAATAATACTTTAATTATTTATAAAAACTAAAAATACATATTTTGTAAGAACATCACGTGCTTGATAAAAATATTGATATTTATAAATATAATATCATAACATTACTCAAATATTTTACGAAAAATAATCTATTAATTCTAACTGAAAAATGGATGGCATGCAATTTGAATTAATAAGTCAATACTACTAAAACAAATAAAATGAAACAAAAATTATAACATAAAATTCAAAAAATAAATAATAATACTCTTATGTAAATTACAACATAACATAAAATAAGTTTCAACATAGTTTAAATAAATATAATTCATAAGAAAAGGAAAACATAAGTCTATAACCTCATTTAACAATGAGATGCTACTTTAATGACACCACTCATTATATGCCAAATTATTAATAACTCATTATTTCTAATATTAGTAGGCGGTATAGTTTCAAAATTAGAATAATAGCACAATTATGTTAAATGAAGAAAATAAAGAAAAATAAAAAATATGAGCAACTACATGGAATCACAAGAGAATGAGGTTGAAAAAGTGAGAATGCTATTTAAATATTAAAAAGTAATCTATCATTTTAACATAGTTAAGTGTGCATATAACCTCATCCAATAACAAAGTTCAACTTTAATGACACCACTCGTTATAAGTCAAGTTTGTAGATGACTTATTCTTTCTAAAATTACAAGGTATAATTTTATAGAAAAATTAGAATAATAACATAGCTATAGAATAAAACAAATTATAGAAAAATAAAAGAAAGAAACAAAATATGAGAAATTTTGTAGAAACACGTGAAGTAAAGATTGAGAAACGAGAAATAAGAAAATAAAAGATAAATAATATATAAAAGGAATATATTTAACAAAAAATAATAATTTCAAAAGTTAAAATAAAAATAAATTTAAAAGAAAAAAACTAGAATAAAAGTAAATTAAAAAGAAAGGAACAAATATTCAAAAAATAACCTTGTAATTACATCATGTAATTACCAGCAATTCTCAGCTCCCTCTTGAGAATTGGAGAGTATAATTACAGCCCCTCAATTACACCCAATTACATCCTGACCTGACCAAGTAATTACTTGGTCAGACAAACATGCCAAAACTGTATAATTACATTCAATACACCCAAATCTAATTACATGGTGACTTTCCAAACAAGCCCTTAATACATTTTTTCCTCTTTTTTAGTAGTGCACTCATGTACTAGAAATCCTAGTACATTTATATTTACTTCATTTTATTTTTTGATAGGCACCGGTCGAGTTTAAGAAAGAAAATACTTTTGGCATATATATCAAAAGTAATAATTTTAAAAGTTATGGTGATATTTCTATAAAAGAATGTCATTAAGCGTAAAATAAATATTTAAAGTTAAGCATTTCCAAATATAAAAAAGAATAAAAGGAAAGAGTATTATATAGAATAAAGTAGAAGGAGTAACACATTAGAGTAACATACACAAAACGTCACATGCAACTCATTCATACTCTTTTCAGTTAAAAAAGTTCATGAACATATTTAAACACTAGAGAAGAGTAGTAATATTGAGTCAAATAGAAATAAAATACTTAATCAGATTTTTTTTAAAATTGATAATTTTTTAGGTTTTAAGACAAGAGGACCGAAGAAAAGTCACCAATTTGATAGAACATTGCTTGACTATGAACAACAACTTGAAAAAACATCAAACTGATTCTGAATCTCGTGCACGGCCTCAACTTTTGCACTTTTTCAGATTCAATGGCTCATACAATGTTATAGTACTATTAATGTACTACAAGAAAATAAGTACAGTATAGTCTATATGGCGCCATTATTTAAACATTAAAGGGACCATATGGGGAATCAAATCATGAACATCTTCTACTACTTCCTAGTCAAATAACACATGAATATTGGGACGGACAAATAATAGAAAAGAGACTCTCAAAAAGAATTTGACCAAATTAATTAAAACATACTTTATTCATATTGAAAACCTCATCCACTTAGCAGAAAATTAGTAAAAATATGAGCTCGAAGTTTCATAGGAGGTTTCCTTAATTGATCTTTTGACTCGAGGTAATAACTTTGCATGGTGGTGAGTCCATAGGACCGCTAATAATCGCATCTGATTACATGTCTTGTTATATAAATTAATTTCACAAATAAGTACTACTTGATTCATTGTATTGTAGTTAAAATATTAGCATAATCCAAAGTGAATAAAGTGCAGAAGAAAGAAAGAAAGATAGCATCAATCACCCTTTGCTAGCTAGTAATAAGTGTTTAGAAAAATGATAGAGAATATAGAAAAATATTGAAGCTAAGACAGAAGAAAGACTTAGAGAAATGCTAACAATTCTTCAAAATAGTAAGAAATTTAATCATGTATCGGTAAAAATAAATATTACATGTGGATTTATGTGAATGGCAGCTAAGACAAGACATGTGGATAATTGAGAAAGCGACAACTGGAGAAATGCATTAAAAGAGGCACATATAGTAACAGATACGAGCTAATCACCCACGAGAGGAGAAGATATGGTCGTTCAAGTTTAAACAATTACATGAAGAGGCACTGGCGGAATGAATCTGGACAACAATAAGGAAAGATTCGTGAATCAGCCATTTATGAGCGTGAATGATCTCAAATGTTACAGAATCTTTATGAATAATTACGATTACCAATTATAACGTCTCATTAATGTCACTAATGCTCGTAATGATTCGGTCATAAAAGGGGAAAGACGTCGTACACATAAGATTCCTATAAAAAGGAAAGAAATATCATTTGTACAAACACGTTCTTATTATTGGAATACACTTATTTACTTTTGCTTTCTATTGATTACTTTGCTATTCTAATTTCCTTTCTTACTGCAAGAATATTGATTTTATTGATTATCAGTAACCTGAGTACTTCTAAAAATAGGCTTTGACCAAAATTCCTATTTTTTGGTTAAACAAATTGGTTCCATTACCGGGAATCTGATAATCTTTCATTTTCCAAATTCTTTTTTCTGTAAAAAAATCATGTCAAACACTAACGACAACAACCAACAAAACCAGGAAGACCAGCTGAACCAACAGAATCAACAAGAGAGTGTCACCCCAATCCCTTCACTTTAAAGTTCTCCTCGACACTCCCGAGACAACTCATCTGACAAATCAACATCACATGTGAATAATCAACAAGGGGACGATCAAATTGTTGACGATGCATTGAAGCAACTAATTGCAGAATATGTGAACAATGTTCTTCAAGCTTTTGTTAGCGGATTACCAACTGCACCACCAACTCAGCCTCCAAAAAACATCGCATCTATAGAGAATCCACGTTCAGGACTCGCTAATTCGGGCAGCGGAGAAACTCCCAGCGAATCTCCTGATGGAGGGTCAGGTATCCCAATTAATTCTGATTTACAAAGTTTAGTACTAACTTTGGAGAAACAACTCAAGGAGTAGAACGATCGCATAGAGCAGATATCTGGTGTTCCACCTATAATCAAAGGAGTGGATATGGCTAAATATTCTCAACAACCCTGGAAGCCAAGTGCCGCTCCTTTGCCTATTCCAACAAAGTTTAAGATGCCCGATATCCCGAAGTATGATGGGGAAACCGACCCACGAGATCATGTAACTGCATTTACAACTGGCGTGAAGGGCAACGACTCGACCAAGCAAGAGATTGAATCAGTGTTGGTCAAAAAATTCGGTGAAACACTCACAAAGGGAGCACTAACATGGTATTCTCTTTTACCTGAAAATTTCATTGATTCTTTTGCTGAGCTTGTAGATTCATTCATAAAAGCACGCTCGGGAGCTCAAAAAGTTGAAAAGAGGATAGAGATATCTTCAAAATAAAACAAGGAGATACAGAGCTACTCAGGAAATCCGTAGATAGATTCCAGCGTGAGAGAATGGTGTTACCACGTGTACCTGACAATTGGGCGGCTATGGAATTTGCAAGTAATCTAAATGAAACAAACTCAGAAGCCATGAGGAGACTCAAAGAAAGCTTACGAGAATTCCCTGAAACAACTTGGAATCATGTTTACAACAGGTATAGCATGAAGCTGCAGATAAAAGAAGATATTATCACTTAGTCCCGAGGAGATGAAAGAGTAAGTTCGAGGCAACCAGAAACTGAAAAAAGGTCCGGTAAGAACAGGTACGAACCTTGTATGGGACCAGCAGGAAGGGATTCACGTTTAAAACAAGAGACTCGAGGTACGATTCCAGAACAAGGGACAAAGATTCAGGTTCGTCGTCTAGGTTTGGAAAGAAGCGAGACACGCGAGATACGTGGGACAACGACAGAAGTTCAAAAGCGAAGATTGGTGGCCATAGTTTCAATGTTAGCACATCTGAGTTGGTAGCTGTTTTAAGAAGCATGGGAGATAAGGTGTGTTGGCCAAAGGAAATGAGATCGAACCCAAATAGAAAAAACCCTAAATTCTGGTGCGAGTTCCATAATAATCACGGTCACAAAAAAGCATGATAGGTTTTCAATGTCTTGGCTTATGCTTTGTATGTTTTTATGATCTAACAAACTTGTTGTGAAGAACGAGATAGAGAACCTTGGCCCACAGGGTATACATTTCATGTGACCTGGTCGAAGCCTGAAAATCAACAAATGAACCAACAACCATAGGGAGGAAACTCAACAGGGACCTGGTGATTTGGTTACTCAGGGTTCTCCGACACAAGCACAAGATAGTGACTGTACATAAACATTATAAAGAGAAACACAATAGGGACCTGGTCTCTTAGGGTTCTCTAACAAAAGTACAAGTCAAATGAACAACTGGAACGTAGCAGAAGAAAGTGATCATCTAACAACTATCACAAAAGAGGAACACAACTAGGACCTGGTCCGTTGGTGTGTCCTGACAGAAGTACAAATTCGACTATCCAGCTAGAACGCAACTGCCCAAAAGTGGTTGTACAGACAGTACATCAGTCACTTCTCATTGGGAAGAAGCGTGCAGCAAGAGTTGACATCACTATCTATTGCGATATCTTTTATGATAAAACAACCTAGTGCAAGACACCCCATTCTTTGTGCATTCAGTGATATTCTCTCTAGCAACAACAATATTCATCCTGCATTGAAGTCACTGGTGTATCAAGAACAAAAAGACAACTCCACTAAGGATCAGTTTCTTAATGAGTTCATGTACATCCGTAGTTGAGTTGTAATCTTGTTATTTGCTCTTCATTGTATTTCCTAGTTTGCTTTCTTAGAAGCTTTGTCTTAGGAACAAACCAAAATTCGTAAACTTTCGAGTTTATGTTGTGACTAGGAATAGTCATAAGTTTAAAGCCTTTGTAACTAGGATAGTTATAGAGTGGCTTATGGTGGGTGCATCAAAAGTTAGTTGAAGTTTTTGCAATAGGATTTTTGCAAAGTGGCTTGTAATAGGGAGTTGCAAGTTAGTGAAGTTAAAATTCTACAAGATTAGGTCGTGGTTTTTTGATCCCCTTGTGTGGGATTTTTCCACGTAAAAATCCCTTGTCTTCTTTACTTTCAGTTTTTATAGCATTCTCAGCATCATCTCATATGGAACCAGGTACTTTATAGTTTGGTGGACTCATGCAAACTAACAATTGGTATCAGAGAAGGTTTCTCCTATCAGGCTAACACCTAGGAAGTATCCTCAATGGCTGCTCCACCAAATTTTGAAGAAGGACAATCAACCTATAGACCTCCCAGATTCAATGGTCAATACTATGGCTGGTGGAAAACCCGCATGCATGATTTTATGATGGCAGAAGATTCAGAACTGTGGGACATCATTTGTGATGGTCCACATGTTCCCATGAAGAAGCTTGAAGAAACAGGACCAATGGTTCTGAAATGCAGAAAAGAGTACAACGACATTGATAGAAAAGCTACAGAAAAGAACTATCGTGCCAAGAAAATCTTGATGTGTGGCATAAGACCTGATGAGTTCAACAGAGTCTCAGCTTGTGATACTGCCAAAGAAATATGGGAAGCTTTACAAACTGCACATGAAGGAACTACTCAGGTCAAACAATCCAAGATCGACATGATCACCACTGAATATGAGCTATTTAGGATGAAGGATGATGAGTCCATACAAGATATGCACACTAGATTCACCTTCATCATAAATGAGCTTCACTCACTTGGATATGTCATTCCCAGAAACAAGCTTGTAAGGAAAATCCTCAGTGTTCTACCTGGGTCTTGGGAAAGTAAGTTAAATGCCATCAGTGAAGCTAAAGATCTACAAACTCTTACCATGGATGAGTTGATTGGTAATCTGAACACATACGAGATGAAAAGAAAGAAAGACAGTGAAAGAAGAGAGCCCAAAAAGGAAAAGAACCTGGTACTTAAGGCTGAAAGCAGCGCCTCAAGTGATGAAGATAGTGACATGGCCTATCTTACTAAGAGATTTCAAAAGATGGTTCGAAGAAATGGTGGTATACCAAAGTGGGGCAGTTCAAGTAAAATAAGGAACAATGATCTCCATCACAGATGTGGAAAGTCAGGGCATTTCATCAAAGACTGCCCACTCGCGAAACAGGAGCAATACAAGCAAAATCCTGACAAAGCAGGAAAAAGGAACCTGGTTCCATATAAATAATTCAATCGAAAAAGTGTTGTTGACAATATTGTTAAGCAGGCTCTTGCTGCTTGGGGAGACTCCTCGAGTGAATCCGAAAGTGAACCAGATGAAGAAAACAGTTCCATGATGGTAGTGGATACTGAAGCAATGAAATACGATTTACTGTTCGCGTTGATGGCTCAGTCTAATGATGATGATGAAGAAGATGAAGACGATGAGGTAAATTTCAGGGATGTTCAGAGAAATCTGAAATCCTACTCTTCTAAAAAGCTAAGGTCTTTATCTAATGTCCTAATTGATGACTATTATAGCCTTATAAATGATAAGGAGATCCTGACTATAGAGCTAGGAGAGGCCGAACTATCTAGAGATGATCTAGTGGTCTGTGTGGTGGACTTAAATGAGACCATAGCTAATCTTGAAAAAGAAAAGGAAGCCTTGAATGAAAGAATAACTAGTGTGGAAAATGAGAGAGACGAAATGATGGTAGTAGTTGGTGATCTAAAAGAAACAATAGAAGACCTTAACAATGAGAAACACACCTTAGAAGAAAAAATTGCATCTACTGAAGAAGAAAGGGATGACCTGTTAGTAATATGCACTGATCTAGAGGAAACCATTGAGGGACTCAATAGAGAACATAGGAATGTAAGTCTTGGGAAAGGGAAGGAAGTAGCTAGTGAGACTCATATCATGCTTGAAAAGGAGTTAACTATTTTGAAAACCAATCTTTGTATTGAACTCGAGAAGAATCAACAACTTCAAGATGAATTGGAGAAAGTACAAATTAATCTTGAGAAATCTCTGAAGTGGACCTAGTCCTCAGATGCTGTCACTGCCATGTATCTTAACAATAGTGGGAACAGGCAAGGCATCGGGTTTCAAAGGGAGAAAACTCCTTACAACCCTCACAGCAAGCATGTCACTGTACCTGATAACTGGCTATGTACCCACTGTGGGAACAATGGGCATTTTAAAGAAAATTGTCGGGCCAGGGTTCAGTCTACTCAGAAAAACAAAGTGTTTACTAATAAAGTGACTGCTAACAAAGGACCAGGTACCACTCGCAAGAAGCGGATGTTGCCTGTATAGACTAGGAAACCCCTTATTCATCCTTTTTATCATAACAAGGGACCTAAACTAGTTTGGGTTCCTAAATCTAACCTTTGATTTGCATGAGCAGGGAACAGTGAGAGGAAGCAGACTGTGATGGACTATGGACTACGGATGCTCAAAGCATATGACTGAAAGCATCATGAGTTTCTTCTCACTGAAAGCCCTGTAGGAAGGGAATGTATCCTTAAAAAGGAAGGAGATGGTACATTCTCGGTGAATGTAAAGTTGGCAAGGTTCTTCTGCACTCAGTTGGAAATGTGTACTATGTAAATGGCCTGAAGTACAGTCTCCTGAGTAATTTCTCAAATCTATGTAGGGGAGCAAAGTAGAATTCTTATCAAGAAGTGTGCACATTTACTAATCTGATAACCGGGCAAGTGGTCTTAGTGGACAAAGGAAACAAGAACATCTACTTTGTCGACTATGAATCTCCAGAAGCTGGTGGTATGAGATGGGTGAAGTCAAATTTTTGGCATGAGAGACTGGTGTATGCAACCTTCTCACCTTTGAATAAATTAACTCAGAAGGACCTGGTGCGTGGGTTGCCAAACTCAAGAGTCACTTGGACATGGGTTCACAAAGCAAAGGAGGAGACTCTCGAGGTGTTAATGGTTCTTGCCAAAAGGATTCAAGAAAAAAAAGGGGAGAAAAAGGGATCATGCAAAACTTCTGAACACCAAGGACTCCACAGCAAAATGGTATTGCTGAAAGAAAGAACGGAACTGGAAAATACGGCATGGACAATGCTCATCGACTATGGAATCGCCAAAAAATTCTGGGCAAAAGCAGTAAAAACTGCTTTTTACTTGGTGAACAGGTGTCTGATCAGGTTCCTCCTGAATCAAATCCCACCATGAGATGCCCAATAGAA
This sequence comes from Nicotiana tabacum, assembly GCF_000715075.1. Classification (NCBI taxonomy): domain Eukaryota; kingdom Viridiplantae; phylum Streptophyta; class Magnoliopsida; order Solanales; family Solanaceae; genus Nicotiana; species Nicotiana tabacum. The sequence goes on along the minus strand of NC_134087.1, from coordinate 108,020,822 downwards.
GAAAATGCCATCTTGATTGAAAATGCCATGTTCTTGACAACAGGAAGGATCAGCTTGGGATGTTCAATGCAAAAGAAGAGCGAAGGAATCCTTTTGAGGTACTCTCCACAATGCAAGGCCTCAAAGTCTCAAACAAAGGGCACACTAAATAGAAGGAAGTGCTCATGGGGTATTTAGCAAGACACCTCCTCTAGCCAAGGAAGAAACTGTGATGATCAATATGATGAACCAACTCTGGTCCCTGGGAAGTATTTGAGGCTTCAAATAAGGAGGCTGATAAAATGAGTAAGATAAAGGAGACTGGCGAAAGACAATGCAACTTCATCCTCCACGTCTCATAAGGAACCTAGTACTTCACCTACTACCACTGAAGCTAAAGGAAGAGTAGAGATACAACTCATGGCACTCCACAAGCAACAGATCACAGAGTGTGGGGAAGTCAAATTAACCTCCAAATCTCCCCTACCAATCAAACTTCAGTCTCAAAATTGGAAACACAAAAGCTCTCATCTGTGTGATAAGTCAATCACTTTCTTTTATTCTAGAGTTAGATAAGTATTTTTAAAAAAAAATAAAAAATTTGTATCTCCACTCCTGAATAGAATCCAAAGTGAAAGTTCGTAGGAATCCTACTTGAAGGTAGCCCATAGAAGTTTGAGATACCTTAAGGGAACTTAGGACCTGGTCCTGTGTTATCCCTAAGGTGATAGTGTTTTTAATCCTGTTGGGTATGATGATGTTAACTATGCAAGTTTTTATGTGGAAAGGAAAAGCACTTCTAGAACGGTTCACTTGCCATGATCCATGCCTCATCCTTTGGGGAACAAGGAAGCAAAACTCAATAGCCTCGTCAACAATGGAAGAAGAATCTCAAAAACAAGAGGACCAAGCACATTGAGAGGTGATATTATCGTCTAAGGGTCAATATGAAGAAAGGGTTGATCTGTGGAAAGTCTTGCAGAACAGAAGACCAAATTCCAAATATCTGTATCAAAGCCTTGAGTAGAGAATATTCTGGATCAAACAAAGTGAAGATGGGTCATAAGAGTCTAATGAAGAACTTGATCCTCCATCAGCTGGCTATGTACGACACCATTAGGTAAAGTTAGCTAAAGTGTTTTCTGACCAAGCCTAACTCACATCAATACCATTCCAGATAAACACGCATGACGATCATACAAGCCAAAGGTACAGTTATAAACTACAAGAGAGGAGCTACTAAAACCTTTCTCAAAAATTGTTCTCACATCAGGTTCCTGTACCTCAGGTTAGTAGTAATGTGCGTATTCTGCATGCCTTCTCAAAACAAAAACAAAAATGTGTTTACCAAAATTAACTCAACTGCCACATCATCCAACTTTTCAAAGTTTGCATGTCATGTCTTGTCTTTCAAATCCCTTCATCCCCTCTGCACGATAATGCTTTCCCACAAACCTAGTGTCATTTTCAGAACTATTCAGAACCTATTTCTCTCTTCTCATCATTAGCCCTTCTTCCATTAAAATTTTCTTTCTCTCTCACAGCAAGTTATGAACCTTCATCTCCTTTGTATAGCTGGGATCTTCTCTTCATCTCTCTTTCTCACTTTACTCATCTACCAAGTGCTCATCTAATGGCGATCAAACAATCATCTCCTTCTCCCACCATTAACACCGCTCTCACTTCCTTATTATCCTTGAAATCATCCCTAGAGCGTCACTTTTCCACGCCTTCTACTATCTTACCCACTCCTAGATTTTCCTCGGTTCCTACAGCTTTCCCTTTTCTGATAAATCCTGTTTACCATCATTTTGAAAATCCTCTGTCTAGTCACTCTTATGATCTCATCAAAGAACACTCAGGAGGTTTTACTCCTCAAGCGTCAGAAGCCCCCGAGGATGATCCTGATCAGTATCTGAACTCCTCCATGTTGGACTTAGTGACTCTCAAAGAGTCACCCGAAAAAGAAGCAGCGTATAACATCATGGCTATAGCTGCTGAGAGTAATGAAGGGTCATATCTCTCGTCTGAGTACCAGGGGGAAGAAATTCCATTCCTAGGAGATGTAAGAACCGCAACACTCCTTGAGTCCTTGGCTCATGAGATATTCTCAGAAAAACCTTCTGATGAACCTGATTCTCTTCCATGCAAACTCACTTCTACACCTCCTGATCACTCCAAGCTCGTAGAGTCTTCCTCCAAGTCTCCCACTATCAGGTCACAACAACAAGAGAGCTTTGAATCCACATTGCAGAAAAGTAAGAGGAGTGTCAAGACAAGGAAAAAGAGGAAAATGAATCCAAGGGATTTTTTCACTAATAAGAGTGTGTTGGTAAACCGGATTGACAAAGATGCTCCAAGGGAACCTGGTTCCTTGGTAAAACAATCTATGAAAGCTCAAAAATCTATGGAAAAGGCCTCCGATGAAACTATTGAGGAACAGAAAGGGTCATCCATGAAGGACATCATCAAATCTAAATGGAGTCAAACTAAGCTAGCCCTATTTGAGGACAATACTGTGGGATAGCAAACTGGAAAGGAAAGTTTACTGAAGGGTCTAGCAAATGAAAATAGGAAACTGTTAAAGAACCTATTTCACTGAGGTCCATGCTCTGTGATAGTGGTCTTTGGCAGCAAAGATTAAGAACTCAAAAAGTGTTGTGGGGTCGTACATTTGATCCAGCAATTTTGGAAATGGCAGGCATGAGACAAATTCTGGAGATTGTGGAATTTCAACAATGGGAACACTTGTTTGAAGGGAGCATGTCTTTGGTGTACGAAAATGCCGTACAAACTTTTTACGCATCTCTTTTCACTGTTGAGGGGGATCACATTTGCGCGCTCGTAAATGGAGTAGAAATTGCACTCGACGCTTCAACATTGGGAAAGTTTCTCATAATTCCGTGTGAAGGTATGTCCTTAGTTAAGGGTGTCTGTGATGTGAACTTTAGGAGAGCTATCATGAAAGAGCAAGCTATTCAGCAGGGGGAACATATGCATAAGAAGGTATTGCTTCTTGAATATCAGCTTCTCTTTGAACTGGTCAATAAAGTGCTCTTACCTCATTCTGAGAGGCGATCTATTGCTACAAAATTAGATATGGTCTTAATAGAAGTGCTTGATGAGTTTGTTCCAATAAATTTGACAGTGATCATGATAGATCATATGCAAAAGGTGGCAAACTTCAAAGGTGGGAATTATGGGCTACCATATGGCTTTCTCCTCACTTAAGTGTTCAGATTCTACAAGGTCCCCTTGGGAAATCCCAGAGTAGGAACACGCAAGTAGACCTTCTCTAAGACCACTTTAGAAGAATATCAATATGTATAAGAGATGGTGGAAGCATCTCGACCATTTCTCAGCTAATCAACGCTCAAATGTAGCTTCTGAATTAGAAGGTTGAGAGCTCGAAATGCCATACTGGAAACTCAGCTCAGTCAAGTAGTTAAAGGACATGATTCTATTCATGAAGAAGTTGCACGACTGACAAAGGAAAATGATAGACTTCGGGCACAATTACATGAAGAACAACTATCTGCAAATGCTCGACTGGACCTGGTTCTCAAAGCCATTGTTGTCTCTTCTTCCAAGCCTTCTTCCTCTAGTGTCCCTTAGGATCCTTTTAGTGACCAGATATTTTTGCTTCAATCTTCTGCAGCTGCTATTTTATTTTTGTTTGCTTTTGTTTTTTGTGTGATGGCATGTTGATATTATCCATTACTACTCTTGACTTGCTCAGTCCAATGTAAACATTAATAAAACAGCTCCCCTTTTTGCATGCACAATGCTGTGTTCCTCTGGCTTCTCTTCTCTGTCATGTTGTGTGCACATATGTGGCATGAGCTAGCTGTGTTAGACTTCTTTATGCTGATTACCTGATTGTGCTCTTTTTTAATTATGCCAAAAGGGGGAAATAGAATATTGTTAGGTGTGAGGTGATGATGTTAGGTGAGGTGAGTGGGGGAGCTCTGAGAATCCAAAGAGATCTGAGATTAAGGGGGAACTATGTGTAGTTCTGGTATCTTATCTGGTTATTTCTGCTATAAACAAATACTATTCATGCCTAAGTTTGTCATTATCAAAAAAGGGGAAATTAATGGGGTTTCAATGTCTTGGCCTTATGCTTCGTATGTTTTGATGATCTAACAAACTTGTTATGAAGAACCAGATAGAGAACCTTGGCCCACAAAGTATACATTTCATGTGACATGGTCGAAGCCTGAAAATCAGCAAATGAATGAACGACCACAGGGAGGAAACTCAACAGGGACCTGGTGATTTGGTTCCTTAGGGTTCTCCGACACAAGCACAAGACAGTGACTGTACGCAAACATTATAAAGAGAAACACAATAGGGACCTGGTCTCTTAGGGTTCTCTAACATAAGTACATGTCAAATGAATGACTGGAACGTAGCAGAAGAAAGTGACCATCTAGCAACTGTCACAGAAGAGGAACACAACTTGGACCTGGTCTGTTGGTGTGTCCTGACAGAAGTACAAAGTCGACTATCCATCTGGAACGCAACTGCCCAAAAGTGGTTGTGCAGACAGTACATTAGTCACTTCTTATTGGGAAGAAGCGTGCCCTAAGAGTTAACATCACTATCTATTGTGATATCTTTTGTGATAAAACAACCTGGTGCAAGACACGCCATTCTTTGTGCATTCAGTGATATTCTCTCAAGCAACAACAATATTCATCCTGCATTGAAGTCACTGGTGTGTCAAGAACAAGAAGACAACTCTACTAAGGATCAGTTTCTTAATGAGTTCATGTACATCCGTAGTTGAGTTGTAATCTTGTTATTGGCTCTTCATTGTATTTCCTAGTTTGCTTTCTTAGAATCTTTGTCTTAAGAACAAACCAAAATTTGTAAACTTTCAAGTTTATGTTGTGACTAGGAATAGTCATAAGTTTAAAGCCTTTGTAACTAGGATAGTTATAGAGTGGCTTGTGGTGAGTGCATCACAAGTTAGTTGAAGTCTTTGCAATAGGGTTTTTGCAAAGTGGCTTGTAATAGGGAGATTGCAAGTTAGTGAAGTTAAAAGCCTACAAGAGTAGGTCGTGGTTTTTTGATCCCCCTGTGTGGGATTTTTCCACGTAAAAATCCCTTTTCTTCTTTACTTTCAGTTTTTATAGCATTCTCAGCATCATCTCATATAGGACCAGGTACTCTATAGTTTGGTAGACTCATACAAACTAACAAAGAAGATTACAGATTGCTATAAGGTGAAGTAGACCACTTATTAAAACAAGGCTATTTAACTAATTTATTCAGTGAGAAAGGTAAGCAAGCATATATGAAGAATAGATAGGAGCCACCAAAACCTCCATCACCAACAAGAACAGTTAATGTCATAAGCGGGGGAGAGGAGGTCAATGGTGTGACATATACAGCTGCAAAAACGGTGTAAAAAATCACAGTCACTCACGGGAAGCAAGTTCACCAAGTTTTGGAAGAAGACAGTATAATATTTGATGGTGTAGACGCAGATGGCGTGTTAATCCCACGTAATGATGCACTGGTAATATCTTTACTTGTACATGCTACTAATATGAAATGAGTTTTGATTGATCCAGGTAGCTCTGTAAATATCATTCTTTTAAGAGTGGTAAAAGAGATGCAAGCTGATAACAAATTAGTACCCAAAACACGTACCTTATCTGGATTTGACAATTCAAGTGTTGTCACAAATGGGAAGATAATACTCACCACATTCGCAGAAGGAGTGGTCAAAGATTCGAAATTTCAAGTAATAGATATGGACATGGCATACAATATGATCCTTAGCAGACCTTGGATTCATGAGATGTATGTTGTTCCATCTACTTTACATCAGGTTATTAACTTCCCTTCTCAATGGGGAATTAGTCAAATCCGTGATGATCAACAGTCTTCTAGAAGTATCAATTCAGTGGCAGATTTAAGCATACAAAATGACGTTGCAAATAAAAAATAGCAACTATAGAATTCGGTTGATGGTTTAACAACTCAAACCTCAACTGAAAGTGGACAAACAGATGTAGACTCAAGGCCAAATACTATTCAAGAGCCAGAAGAAAATAAAAACATCAAAACGATAATCGAGGAACTCGAAGCTATGGTATTGTTTATACACTGGCCGGACATAAAAGTTTACATCGGAACCAACCTGGGCCCGGAGTTGAAAGGTAAGTTAATTGAATTTTTAAAAGCTAGCACAGATTGCTTTCCTTGGTCGCATTCAGATATGACAGGTATACCCCGGAGGTGATGACCCATAAACTGAATGAAGATCAAACACACTCACCTGTCAAACAAAAGAAAAGGAAGCAAGGATCCTTCAAAAACCAGGTGATTCAGGATGAGGTACAAAAACTTTTGAAAATTGGGTCTATGCGAGAGGTAAAATATCCTAATTGGATAATACTCTAGTGGTACCCATAAAGAATGGTAAGTGGCGAGTTTGTGTAGACTATACTGATTTGAATAAAGTTTTCCCTAAAGATTCTTTTCCTTTACCACAAGTAGATCAATTAATTGATGCTACTGCAGGACATGAATTGTTGAATTTTTTAGATGCCTATTCAGGATATAATCAGATAAAAATAGATCCTTCAGACGAGGAAAAAACTTCCTTTATTACAGAAAGGGGGACTTACTGCTATAAAGTCATGTCTTTCGGTCTAAAGAATGCCGGAGCCATATACCAGAGGTTAGTAACGAAGATGTTCCAGGATTACCTGGGAAAAACCATGGAAGTCTACATTGATGACATGTTAGTCAAGTCAACACAGGCGGGGGATCATATCCAACATTTGTCAGATACATTTCAGATTCTCCGCAAATTCAATATGAAGCTAAATCCCAAAAAGTGTGCATTTGGCGTGTCATCAGGTACGTTCTTAGGTTTCCTTGTTTCTAACTGAGGAATTGGAGTAAATCCAGCGCAAATTAAAGCCGTTGAAGAAATACCGGATATACTCACGAGCAAAAAAATAGTGCAGAGGTTGACAGGTAGGATAACAACATTGGGAAGATTTATTTCTAAATCTTCCGAGAAAAGCTTTAAGTTCTTCTTAGTATTGAAAAAGCAAAACCAATTTGAGTGGACTGAAGAATGCCAACAAATGCTCAAAAATCTAAAAACATACTTGTCAAACCCATTGCTGGCTAAACCAAAAGACGGTGAAAGCTACTCATCTATCTCGCTATGTTAGAAATGGCGGTAAGTGAAGTGTTAGTTCGAGAAGATAAAGGTTAGCAATCTCCAATTTATTATGTTATTAAGTCCTTATTAGATGCTGAAACTCGATATCCTCATTTAGAAAAACTTGCTTTAACACTAATAATGGCTTCTAGAAAACTAATGCCTTATTTTCAATATCACCTTATCTCTGTAGTGACCGCCTACCACTTACGAAATATTTTGCATAAGGAAGAGTTATCAGGTAGATTAGCCAAGTGGGCCATAGAACTAAGTGAATATGACATCGCATATCAACCTAGAACTGCGATAAAATCACAGGTTTTAGCAGATTTCGTGGCAGACTTTAGCCCAGGGATGACAATAGAAGCAGAAAAAGAATTGCATTTTTTAATGGGTCTAATCCAGGTACTTGGACCCTGTTTACCAATGGCTCCTTGAATGTTAAAGGAGTGGATTTAGGCATTGTTCTAATTCCATCTTCAGGAGAAACTATAAGGCAAGCAATAAAATGCCATCCTATTACTAATAATGAAGCAGAATATGAAGTTGTGATAGTAGGTTTAGAATTGGCATGAGAGCTAAGAATAAATCAGGTTACAATCAAAAGCGACTCACAGCTCGTAGTTAATCAAATGTAGGGGACTTATATAGCTAGAGAGGAAAGGATGCAACAATATTTGGAAAAGGCACGAGATTTGATCAGGCAATTCCAAACTTGGAAAATCAAGCAGATACCTAGGGAAGAAAATGTCGAAGCGGACGCGTTGGCTAATCTTGCATCCGTTGCGAAAGTAACAAATGAAGAAAATGCTTCCGTAATACATTTGTTTCATTCGGCACTTGATCAAGATAAAAATGAGGTAAATTTTAACAATCTAACCTGGGATTGGAGAAACGAGATTGTTAATTTTTGCAGTACGAAATTCTACCTGAAGATAAGAAAAAGGCTCAGGCACTTCGACAAAAAGTTGCTCATTATTTTTTGGATCGAGGCAATTTATATCGGAAAATGTTTGGTGGTCCTTTAGCAAGGTGTCTCGGACCTTCTCAAACAAAATATGTGATGAGAGAAGTACATGAAGAACATTGTGGAAATCACGCAGGAGGAAGATTCTTGGTAAAAACTCTAATTAGAGCAGGGTATTATTGGCCAAAAATGGAAGAGGAGGAAGAGATCGTTGTGGCCAAATGTGACAAGTGCCAAAGATATGTTAACAACATGCATCGACTAGCAGAGTTTTTACATCCGATTGTTGCACCGTGGCCTTTTATGAAGTGAGGGATGGATATTGTGGGTCCACTGCTAAAGAAAAGGTACGATTTTTATTAGTACTCACTGATTATTTTACTAAGTAGGTAGAATAAGGAGCCTTCAAATAGGTACAAGAAAAAGAAGTTAGGGACTTCATTTGGCGAAATATCATATGTCGGTTTGGGGTTCCAAAAGAAATCGTGTGTGATAACGGCCCACAGTTCATAGGTGCGAAAATCATAGAATTCTTTCAGAGTTGGAAAATTAAAAGGATTACTTCAACATCTTATCATCCTGTGGCCAATGGACAAGCAGAATTAACAAACAAAGTTATAATTAATAACTTGAAGAAAAGGCTAGAGGAGTCAAAAGGTAAATGACCAGAAGTGTTACCTGGAGTCTTATGGGCTTACCGAACAACAAAAAAAATGAGTACGGGAGAGACACCATTTTCACTTGTGTACGGTGCTGAAGTCTTAATTCTAGTTGAAATAGGTGAACCAAGTACGAGATATACCCAAGCAACCAAAGAGTCAAATATGGAGGAGATGCGAATAAATCTCGATTTGCTTGAAGAAAGAAGAGAAACAACCTTGATAAGGATGGCTGGCAGAAGCAAATTATTGAGTGATATTACAATTGAAAAGATCATCTTAGGTACTTCAAGATTGGGGACTTCGTACTCAAGATAACTTTTCAATCAACGAAAGCAGCCAATGCAGGAAAGTTGAGTCCAAATTGGGAAGGACCTTGCAAGATTCGAGGTATCACTAGAAAAGGTGCCTACGAATTAGAAACCATGGATAACAAGGTTCTATCCTTGACTTGGAATGTTGTTAATTTGAAGAAGTACTTGTTTACCTCGAAAATGGTGATTACAATTAGATTTGATTTTGTGGTTCTAAAAATATGTGATTTATTTTTATGCTAGTTATTAGGCAGTAGATGCTAAGTGTGAGACTAGAAAATAACATAAGAACTTGACAATAGTGTGCTATGCAAACCGAGCGACCCAGAGTCGGGGTCTTGAGCTAGCCTATACTGGGCCTCGAGATCGAGCTAAGCGTTGGGTTGTGGGTAGCCGATGAAGGACTAACAATCCTAAAAGCTTTAATGAGGGCTCTTTATGATCAATGATGAGTTATAAATGAAGAATAATGAATGAACACAATAAATGTAAGCAATAGATCAAAGGAAAGACCATAGAGAGTGTTTAAGTTAGAGAGCAAAGAATGTTCTTGTTCTTGTATTGAATATCATGTGTGCAAAAAATAACAAGGATCCCCTTTATATAGGAGGGGGAATCCCAACATAGTACATATGCATTTATTACAAAAATATGCGGCTAGTACAACCTTTTAATGCGACGGTACAGACTTGTACTATTCTTGTGGACTTGGTCAGCTCTAACCACTTGCCTTGGGAATCTCCCACTTGTTCATCATAGCCACCGATTTGTAGTACCCCGAGGTTGACCTGTGCCTCGAACCTTCTGGCAACGAGCTATGTAATGCCATGATGATCCTAAAATCGGACTCTCCGATTTTAGCCGTATACAGATAGTCCCCGCGTTTCTTAGAGTAAAATGATAAGAAATGGTCTTGAATTCTTGCTTCTTCGATACTACTATTATGATGTCAGCTCATCAGAGCATATAATGCCATGACTCAAAAGCTGCGCAGAGGTCGCTATCCACATGATTATTGAGAAACCCACAAGCCGTCATTGGTTCGCCCTTGCTTCTCCTCAAACATCGCCCAAATGGCTTCTATAAATACTTTTGTTTTGACATTCACACTTTTACAACATCAAGTCTTTAGTGCTATGTTCGCAACTTTCTGCATCAATCTTCCTTCTGTGCTCGTTTCTTCATCTTCTCTCTTGGAAACTTTTTTATAGTTATGGCTAGAACCTCTAGAACGGTGCCTCAGAAAGAGGGCGCCGCTTACTTATCACGCCCATCCAGGGGCAGACCTAAAATACCTCCTACTGTCGAGCAATGCACCCCTGACCAATTTGATATTGTCTCTGATTTTTCCATCAAAAATCCCCTTTCTACACCGGGCCAATGTGAGCACGTATCTCGGTACATCAGCATGGTGACCGATACGAATAGAGTGAAGAAAGACTATCTATGGGGGAAGGCAGTGCTAGTGGAGATTCCCAAGCCTAAGGAAAGCATAGTAGACCACAAAGCTGGCTTCCTCAACGTATACACATACCCATTTACTCTAGGTCCCGTAGTGTTAGTTTGTATGAGTCCACCAAATAGTAGAGTACCTGATCCTCTATGAGTTTCTGCTAAGAATACTTATGAAGCAGTAAGTAAAAGAGACACGGGATTTTACGTGGAAAAATCCCACTTAAGGGGACAAAAACCATGATCTACACTTGTAGGCTTTCAACTTCACTAACTTGTAATCTCACTATTACAAGCCACTTTGTAATGACTCTATTACAAAGATTTTAACTTAACTAACTTGTGATACTCTTACCACAAGACACTTTGTCACTCTCTAGTTACAAAGACTTTAACTTATGACTAAACCTAGTAACAGCATAAACTTAGAGAGTTTACAAATTTTTTGGGTTTCCTAAAACACAGCTTCTAAGAAAGAAATATAGGAGTTACAATGAAGAACAAATAACAAGATTATAACTCAACTACGGATACACACAGACTCATTGTGAAACTGATCCTTTAGTGGAGTTGTCTTCTTGTTCTTGACACACTTGTGACTTCAATGCTGGATGAACGCTTTTTTTGCTTGAGAGAATATCACTAAATGCAAAAGTGAATATTTGTGCCTTGCACCAGGTTGTTATACTACAAAAGACATCACAATGGTGATGTCAATTCTTGATACACGCTTCTTCTCAATGAGAAGTGACTACCGCACTATCTGATGCACTGTCGCGTGTACAGTATGCAGACAATCACTTTCTGCATATGTGTTCCAGCTATTATTGACTTGTACTTCTGTCAGAGAACACCAAGGGATCAGGTCCTTGTTGTGTTCCTCTTTGTAGTAGTTCATTTTCTGGAGATCAGACTGGACTTTGTTCATTTGAGATGTGTACCAAGTGAGTTAGGTTCTCTATCTGGTTCTTAACAATAAGTTTGTTAGATCATCAAAACATAAGAAGCATAAGGCAAAGACATTGAAACCCATCAATTTTCCCCTTTTTGATGATGACAAACTTAGACATTGATAGTATTTATTTAGAGAAGAAATAACCAGATGAGGTACCAAAAACTTCACAAGTTCGCCTGACCCCCTGACTTTTTGCTTTTGATTCCTCCTTAATCACATCCCCAGTTTTTTGCATCAATTTTTCACAAGTTCCCCCTGACCTTTTGCTTTTGATCCCCCGTTGACAATACTATATCTACTCACTAATATCACAATGCATGCACACTATCTATCTTCCCCCTTTTGGCATCATTAAATATACACAAGCAGGCAAACATCATAAAGAAGTCTAACACAGCTAACTCATGCCACATATGTGCACACAACATGACAGAAAAGAGAAGCCAAAGGAAAACAGCATTGGACAGGCAAAAAGAGGAGCTGTTTCATTGATATTAACAATGGACTAAGCAAAACATGAGCAGTAATGGTGAAATCCAGCATGCCTCAGCAAAAAAAGCAAACAAAAATAGAAATAGCAGCCACAAAATATCATAACAAAAGACACTGGTCACTAGGAGGTATCTAAGAGGCACTAGAAGAGGAAGACTAGGAAAGAGAAACAACAAGGGTTTTGAGAACCAGGTCCAGTCGGGCATTTGCAGACAACTGTTCTTCAAGAAGTTTTGCGTGAAGCTTATCATTTTCCTTTGTCAGGCGGGCAACATCTTCATTAACGAAACCGGGTCCTTTAACTGCTTGACTGTGATGAGTTTCCAGTATGGCATTTTGAGCCCTCAACCTTTTAATCTCTTCAGAAGCTGCATTTTGAGCATTGATCAGCTGAGAAACGGTCGAGATGCTTCCACCAACCCTTTCTACGCACTCACATTCTTCCAGAGTGGTTTTAGAGAAGGTTTGCTTGCGTGTTCCACTCTGGAATTACCCAGGGAGACCTTGTAAAATTTAAACACTTGAGTGAGGAGAAATCCATATGGTTGCCCATGATTCCCACCTTTAAAGTTTGCCACATTTTGCATATGATCTATTATGATTGTTGGCAGATTGATTGGGACAAACTCATCAAGATCCTCCATTAAGACAAGATCAGATTTTGTAGCAATAGATCGCCTATCAGAACGAGGTAAGAGCACCTTATTGACCAATTCAAAGAGAAGCTAATACTCATGAAGTAATACCTTCTTATGCACTTGTTCCCCCTGTTGAATAGCTTGTTCTTTCATGATAGCTCTCCTAAAGTTGACACCAGAGACACCTTTGACTGAGGACATTCCTTCACATGGAATTTGGAGAACCTTCCCCAATGCTGAAGCGTCAAGTACAATGTTTACTCCATTTACTAGCACACAAATATGATCCCCCTCAACAATGAAGAGAGATGCCTAGAAATTTTGTACTACATCTTCGTACACCAAAGGCATTCTCCCCTGAAACAAGTGCTCCTATTGCTGAAATTCCACTATCTCCAGAATTTGCCTCATACCAGCCATCTCTGAAATTGCTGGATCAAACGTACAACCCCAAAAGACTTTCTGAGTTCTCAATATCTTTTTCCAAAGACCGCTGTCACTGGGCATGGTCTTCAAAGAACCAGGTTCCCCTACAGTTTCCATTTTTGTTTTCTAGATCCTTCAACAGGCTTCCCTTTCTAACTTACTAGCCCCACAATATCATCTTCAGACATAACTTGCTCAACTAGACTCTTATTAGAGTTATTGCTGCCCTTCACGGATGCTCCATTTTATTTCTCAATAGCTTCATCGGAAGCTTCATCCACAGACTTTTGGGATTTTATAGATTGTTTTACTAAGGAACCAGGTTCCTTTAGAGCATCTTTGTCAACCTCACCTACTAGAATGCTCTTGTCAGTAACAAGTTTCCCTTTATTCATCAACCTCTTCTTCCTTGTCTTGACACTCCTCCTACTTTTCTGTAATGTAGACTCGAACCCCTCTTTCTGCTACAACCTGATAGAAGATGACTTGGGAGAGAATTCTAAAGATTTAGGATAATCAAGAGGTGCAGGAGTGGATTTATCTTGAAGAGAATCAGTTCCCCCAACAGGTTTTTCTAGGACATTTTTGCGAATTAGAGACTCGAAGAGTACCATGGTTGTTTCATTGCCTAGGAATGGAGTTTCTTCCCCCTGATACTCAGACAAGAGATAGGTTCTTTCATTCAACAGGCTTCCAACAGTGATAACTATGATATTGTGCGCTGCTTACTTTTCTGGTGACTCTGAGGGAGCCACTGAGTGGGATTCTTACAAATGCGATGTATAGCCTAAACTTCGGGATTTTGAGTTCCATGCCTATTGAGGTCTTACAGTTTGTCATGCCTGTTGAAGTCTTACAGTTTTATCATACATGTTGAGGTCTTACAGTTTTATCATGCCTGTTGAGGTTTTACAGTTTTCCCATGCCTGTTGAGGTCTTACAGTTTTATCATGCCTTTCGAGGTCTTACAGTTTTATCATGCCTGTTGAGGTCTTACAGTTTGTGTTGCTTTGTAGAATAGATCTGGTTACACTGAGTCTGCCCACTCGGGGTCTTACAGTTTTGGGTTTTCCAGTGCATGGCGATTGACGACAGTCTCTGAGTCATCGAGTTTGCTTAGGCTCGAACGCCGTTACTCGTGAGCTCGAAGTTACCTTATGGGAGTTTTATGAGCCCGGAGTTCTGACCCTGTGGTCGTACGGGTGTCGATTTGTTGATGCCAAGTCTTCGAGTATTTCGGGACGCATTTGGTGGAGAGGCCTTCACTGCGAGCATGTTGAAATCCCCTTTTCTGGAGTACGAGGTGCCGAAAAATATTCTTTATTTTGTGGGGTTTCATAACCGGATGCCCTAGCAATAATTCCACTTAAGCATCAATACATTCCAGTTACTCAAAAACTGCTCGCCTTCCATGGTGCCAAGCTTATAGGATCCTTTGCCAACTATCCCAATAATACGGTACGACCCTTCCCAATTCTGGCCCAGCTTCCCTTCATTAGGGTTTCTGGTGTTGAGAGTAACCTTCCTTAGGACCAAGTCTCTGATTCTGAAGTATCGGAGATTCGTTCTTCTGTTGTAGTACCTTTTAATTTTCTGCTTCTGGGCAGCCATCCGAACTAGCGAGGCTTCCCGTCTTTCATCGGGCAGCTCGAGGGCCGTTGCCATGGCTTCGTTGTTCGATCCCTCGTTAGTGTGCCAAAATCTGGCACTTGGTTCCCCGACCTCCACTGGTATCAGTGCTTCGGTGCCATATACTAGATAGAAGGGTGTCTCCTCGGTGCTCGATTTTGGAGTTGTCCGATATGCCCACAATACCTCGGGCAGCGTTTCTCTCCATTTTCCCTTGGCGCTTTCCAACTTCTTTTTCAAGTTTTGAATGATGGTTTTATTCATAGATTCGGCTTGGCCGTTCGCACATGGGTGGTATGGCATCGACAAGATTCTCTTGATTTTGTTGTCTTCAAGGAACTGCGTTACCTTGCTCCCGATGAATTGCCTCCCGTTGTCGCATGTTATTTTGGACGGGATCCCGAACCGGCATAAGATGTGTTCCCATATAAAATTGATGACTTCATTCTCTCTTATTTTCTCGAAGGCCTACGCTTCCACCCATTTCGAGAAGTAATCAGTCATAAATAGAATGAATCTAGCCTTACCTGGCGCCGTTGGCAAAGGGCTGATGATGTCCATCCCCCACTTCATGAATGACCATGGTGATAAAACGGAATGCAGTTGTTCGCCGGGCCAGTGGATCATAAGAGCGAACCTCTGACACTTGTCGCATTTTTGGACGAATTCCCTGGCGTCTTTTTCCATGTTGTCCCAATAATAGTCTGCTCTGATCATCTTTCGGACTAAGGAATCAGCCCCGGAGTGATTTTTGCAGGTGCCCTCCTGGATCTCTCGGAGCACATAATCCGTGTCGCCCGGTCCCAAGCATATCACCAGGGGGCCATCGAAAGTTCTCCTGTAGAGAGCCCCATTTTCATCGAGTGAGAACCGGGCCACTTTGGTTCGCAGGACCCTCGATTCTTTTGGATGTGTGGGTAGCTTTCCGTCCTTCAGATAAACGATGTATTTGTTTCTCCAATCCCATGTCAGGCTAGTGGAGTTAATTTCCGCATGACCTTCCTCGACCACAGATTTGAACAATTGGACGACAGTTCCGGGGAGTAGGTCTTCTTCTTCAGCGGAAGATCCCAGGTTTGCGAGGGCATCGGCCTCGCTGTTCTGCTCTCGGGGTACATGGACCAAGGTCCATTCTTTGAAGAAACGTAATGTGATTTGGATTTTGTCCAAATACCTTTGCATCCTGTCTTCTAGGGCTTCGTAGCTTCCGTTTACTTGGCTTACCACGAGGAGAGAATCGCATTTTGCCTCGACAGTCTCGGCTCCCAAAATTTTGGCTAACTCAAAACCTGCAATCATAGCCTCGTACTCAGCTTCATTTTGGTTAGCTTTGCGGTTTTTATAGATTGCCTGATTATGCTGCCGACGGGCGCCTTTAAAACTATACGGAGGCCGGATCCTCTTACGTTTGTGGCACCATCTGTGAACAGGGTCCATACCCCGGAGGACGTTCCTGATTTTAACAGAAGCTCCTTCTATACGAGGGATGGCGAGAAATCGGCCACAAAATCTGCCAGGATTTGAGACTTGATGGCCGTTCGAGGTTGATACTCGATATCATACCCCCCAAGTTCAATGGCCCATTTGGCCAATCGACCCAATAACTCAGGTTTATGCAGTACACTCTGGAGGGGATAAGTCGATAGGATGCAGATACGGTGGCACTGAAAGTAAGGCTTCAGCTTGCGCGAGGCGCTTATCAGTGCGAGAGCCAATTTTTCCAGATGGGGATACCGGGTTTCGGCGTCCCCCAAGGTTCGACTTACATAATAAACAGGAAATTACGTACCTTGCTCTTCTCGTACCAGTATGCCTCTTACTACTATTTTGGACACGGCCAGGTATAGGTATAGCATTTCATACTCCTTGGGTGTGTGCAACAAAGGCGGGCTAGACATGCACCGTTTCAGTTCTTCTAGGGCATATTGGCATTTTGGAGTCCATTAGAACTTGTTCTTTCTTTTGAGTAGGGCAAAGAAATGGTGGCTTTTGTCTGATGATCTCGATATGAATATGCCTAGGGCCACGATCCGCCCTGTCAGTCGTTGAACGACCTTTACGTTTTTCACCACCGTGATCTCTTCGATGGCCCTTATTTTGTCGGGGTTGATTTCGATCCCGCTGGTTGAAACCATGAAGCCCAGGAATTTGCTCGAGCCTACTCTGAAGGCACACTTCTCAGGATTGAGCTTCATGTTGTAGCTTCTGAGGATGTCGAAAGTTTCCTGCAAATGGGTCAGATGGTCCTCTACGCGCAGGGATTTGACTAGCATATCATCAATATATACCTCCACTGATTTACCTATTTGGTGCTCGAACATTATTAACTAGGCGTTGGTATGTTGCTCCCGCATTTTTTAGCGCGAAGGGCATTACGTTATAGAAATATGTACCGTATTTCTTGATGAATGACGTCTTTTCCCTGTCCTCGGGGTTCATCTGGATTTGATTGTATCCCGAGTAGGCATCGAGGAAAGTGAGGGTCTCGTGGCCGGCCGTAGCATCAATCAGGCGATCGATGTTAGGCAACGGGAAGGAATCTTTGGGGCACACTTTGTTCAATTCTTTATAGTCTACGCACATCCTTAGCTTGTTCCCCTTTTTTGGCACTACCACTACGTTAGCTAGCCATTCGGGATACTTTACCTCCCTAATGGATCCAATTTTAAGAAGTTTCGCTACTTCTTCTTTGATAAAGGCACATTTTACCTCGGACTGCGGCCTTCTCTTTTGCTTCATGGGTTTAAATTTGGGGCCAACGCTTAGTTTGTGGGAGGTTATTTTCGGTAGGATACCTGTCATATCTAAGTGGGACCAGGCGAAACAGTCGATATTGTTACTAAGGAATTGAATAAACCATGTCCTGAGTTCGGGGGTCAACCCCGTTCCCAGGTATACCTTGCGATCCAGGAGGTGTTTGATCAAAACGGTCTGCTCCAGCTCTTCGACTATTGACTTGGTCGCATCCGATTCCTCGGGGGCGACGAAGGTTCGGGGGGCGAAGAAGTCTTCTTTATCGTCTTCAAGGGTCTGCACGCTTCCCTCCTCGTCCGAGGCCGGGCATGTGGGGGTTGGAGTCTCGTGATGGACCACGAACACTTCCCTCGCTGCCCGCTGTTTTCCATTTATGGCCATGATGCCATCCCTTGCGGGAAACCTTATCACCTGGTGCAAGGTCGAGGGCACTGCCCTTATGTTGTGTATCCAATGCCTGCCAAGTAAGGCATTGTATCTCGTGTCGTCGTTGATGACCTGAAACTCGGTGTTCTGGGTTGTGCCAGATGTGTTGATCGGGCGGGTGAAATCTCCTTTTGTTTCTTCTCCGCTCATGTTGAAGCCATGGAGGACTCGAAGGGTGGAACAACTTGATTGAGCAGCCCCAATTGTTCTACTACTTCTGCCCTGATTATGTTGACCGAGCTTCCTGGATCCACGAGCACGCGCTTTATCCTGGTGTTGTTTGAGAGAAACGAGATTACTAGCGTGTCGTTGTGCGGTTCCATCATATCCTCGAGATCCTCTTCGCTGAATATGAGGGTTTCTTCGGGTAAGCATTTTCGGGTCGGTTCCCTTTTCTGTAGCGGACGTTTTCGTTCGTTTGGACACGGATCCTTGGGGAACGTTGGTTCCCCCAATGATCATGTGGACATCGGTCTCTAGGCCGGTCATGCCCTTTTCTCTGTCGCCTTTGAGGTTCCGGCTTTCCATTTCATCAGTCGAGCCAGGCGCTCTGTCCTAAAGCGCAGATCTTGGGCAAGAAAAAGTGTGAAAGATAACTTGCGTTTTTGCAATGAAACCAGCAAGAAAATAATCACTATTATTTTTAGCTCCACGATGGGCGTCAAACTGTTTACCGTGAAAATGGTAACAACAATTAAATTTGTAAATAGGATTCTAAAAATACGTGATCTATTTTTATGCTAGTTGTTAGAGCAGATGATGCTAAGATGTTGAGTTTAACGATGAAATGCAAGCTAAAACGAGGCAGTAATCAAACTGAGGGGCCTGCTACCTAGATATAGGACTGGTCGATGAGGACCTCGGGGTCGATGTCCGGGTCGAGCTCGAGCTATCGGAGATAGCCGGGAATGGGATAACAACTAAATTATGATCAAACAAAGCTCAATATGGCCAATACCAAGCGATAGAATGAAGAACAAGTAAGAAAGCGATAAATATTAAAGTGGCCTTGGGCCAGCGAGAACGAGCAAGTTAGAAAGAAAAGAGAGAGATGGAGAGAGATATTATTGCACTTGTGGAGAAATGGAGCAACATCAGCCGAGCCTACAAAGTGATGGGGATCCTCTTTATATAGGAGGGGAATCCGTTATAATACAAAATGTATTATCTGTAAAGGTATGGAGATAGGATGTCTAGACGTGACATCTTGAAAATAGGCCTCGGATAGACCAACCTTGTCAGGTTAAAACGAGTGCCTTGGGAACTCCCCCCTCGCCTGCTGTTGCCCGCTGTATTTGTCGGAATGTGATATCCTTCAGACCAATATATGTCAAACATCGAGGATGAGTCTCGACCTTGGCTTCAAGCTTCGAGGGACATGACCGAGAGACGGTCCTTATGATGGGGAAATCGGGCCCCCGGATTCGCCGTATACATACACGTATGGCTAAAGCTAAGCCGGGAACACTTCGTAGAAACGACAGAGGTCTACCACTAGGGAGGGGAGAGGAAGCGTATACCCGACAACAAAAGGTACACATAGAATGCGCAGTACCCTGGGCGGTGCAAATGTACAATATCCATCCCTATCGCCGACACCATCTCAATATGGTTTGGAATTCCCCACTTGGTCTTGAACGCCGCAATCGCCGCTTCATCCATGGTAGAGGGTGCATGATATGGTTCTTCTCCGGCAAGGCTATTGAAGTCAGTCCATAATTTCCCCGGATGGGGCAGTATCTTAGCCGCTGTTGGAACTCCCTCATCTTCCGCCACCTCCGCTCCCTCTCTAAGAACAGGTGCATCATTTTTCAGCACTGGAGCTTCGACGAACCTGTCAGTCTGGGAAGGAGTACCAGCCATTTGTCTGAATTGATCGAAATAAACGAGTATGATGAAGGAAAAGAGAGGATGGTAGCGTCAAGTTCTGACGAGCAGGAGTATGAAATCGGAAGTATGAAATCAGAAGTATGAAATATTGAAGAAGGTGGAGGTTTGCAAAATTCCTCAGATAAATCGAAAAGCGTAACAATCGAATGGTAGTTTCCCATATTTATAGGAACATAAATGTCGTGAGCGGGAAACCGAAGAGCCACCAATCAAAACTTATAGAGCACGGGAAATGATAGGGTGCCCGGGAAACGTGCGCCATAATGATACATAGTGGGTAGTCAAGATACATCGAATCGACACAACAATTCAGCTCTGAACTGACATAACGGTCCGATGGTACCATTGAAGCGTCACGTCGCCACCTCGACCAAAGGATCTCATCCAACGTGTAACATTCAGATTTCTCCTAACTTTTGAATCGACAAAGTCCGTCCGTTGAGCCCGCTAAGAGGCGACCTCGACGGACGGAGGGACTAACAAATTGTTTGACCAAAAAAGTATAAAACCCTTTTGTCGAACTAATTCTCAGTAATATAGAAGGTAAATCTTAGCCAAACATAATTAATCCCAGATCTAAACATACAGAGTGTGAAAATAGAAGAAGAATAAGAACGTGTGATATTTCTTAATGTAATAATTGTACATCAAACATGAGGGATAAGCTTCCATCTTGGACATATTTGCGTCATGATCATGGGAGCAAGGAAGGAGAAGAGAGGGAACTGTTTATGACGAAGAGATTCCTCTTGTTGATTCTCTCATGATAGCTATATGGAATCCCCCCCTTTCTTTGGGCTTTGCCCTCATATATAAATTAACTTTCCCTTTTATCCAATGATCTTTGACCGGCGTACTTTCCTACGGCTGTACCCTTCATCGCTTGCTCGAACATAACGTTTGTTCTATGATATAAGCTTTCCGACGATTTGACCCCGGCAATGGCCGATGTGCTCTTTGCTATCTCGCCCCGTGGGCATGATTACGGCTTGGTCGACCCCTTATCATTCCTCTTAAGGACAACCATTTGTCAGATTTGACCCATACAGTTAGTCCTTCCGTCAGTCGAGGTCGCCTTTTAGCGGGCTCAACGGATGGGCTTTGTCGATTCAAAAGATAGGAGAAATATGAATGTTACGTGTTGAATGAGATCCTTAGGTCGGGTGGCGACGTGACACTTGAATGGTACCGTCAGACCGTTACGTCCGTTCGGAGCTGAATCGTTGCGTCGATTCGATGCATCTTGACTGCCCACTATGTATCATTATGGCGCACGTTTCCCAGATACCGTATCGTTTCCCGTGCCCTATCATTTTTGATTGGCGGCTCTTGGGTTTCCCCCTCAGGACATTTATGTTCCTATAAATAGGGGAAACCACTATTCGATTGTTACACTTTTCGATTTATCTGAGGAATTTTGCAAACCTCCACCTTCTTCAATATTTCATACTTCCGATTTCATACTCCTGCTCATCAGAACTTGACGCTACAATCCTCTCTTTTCCTTCATCATACTCGTTTATTCCGATCAATTCAGGCAAGTGGCTGGTACTCCTTCCCAGACTGACAAGTTCGTCGAAGCTCTGGTGCCGGAAAATGACGCACCTGTTCTTGGAGAGGGAGTGGAGGTAGCGGAAGATGAGGGAGTTCCAACAACGGTCTAGATACTGCCCCGTCCGGGGAAATTATGGACTGACTTCAACAGCCCTGCCGGAGAAGAACCGGATCTTGCACCCTCTACCATGGATGAAGCGGCGATTGAGGCGCTCAAGACCAAGTGGGGAATTCCAAACCATATTGAGATGGTGTCGGCGACGGGGACAGACATTGTACATTTGCACCGCCCAGGGTACTGCGCATTCTACGCGTACCCTTTTGTTGTCGGGTATACGCTTCCTCTCCCCTCCCTAGTGGTAGACTTCTGCCGCTTCTATGAAGTGTGCCCGACTCAGCTTTCGTCGTACGTGTACAAACTCTTCCTCATGCTGCTCAAGTATGCGGAGCTCGTCGGTCGAGAGGTCACTTTGGGGCACATGCTTAATATTTTTGCCCCTCAACTTATTGGAGGCACGATGATCCACATGCGCCATCGAGGAACAAAGAGTTTGGTGGTGAAGATAGACTATAAAACTAATCGCCGTTTCTGCTATTTTTACGTGCGGACCGAGCACCTAAATTCTACATCTTTTGCCCGAAAACTAATACTACATCTTTAACAATGTTCCTATGTATCAAAATTCTAGCTATTTGTAACTGGTGAAAATTTGATGGTTCATTTTTGAACCTTTTGCCATCTACTTAAATTCTTGTCATGGATGATAGCGTTAGAAATCCGTAAGTATTAGCGGTGGTAACCATAAGTGCAATCTACTAGAATGAAGAGAAAAGTAGTACTAGGACACAAGATGAACCTATCTATAATCTTAAAATTGAAATTGATGTAAAAAATGTGAAGAATCATTATATGATGCTGAATTAAGTTTTACAATCAAATAGGGAATAAAACATTTCCCTTTTGCCTTTTCTATTGAACGAGTTAAGTACATAAGTACAATACCCTTACCCCAGAAAGAATTTCTTACCAAGGAAAGAAGCATTTAATGCCAAAATCTTGGCAGAAAAAAATTTCTGTTAGCAAAGCACTCATTCTATCAAAACATTTACAAAGAGCCAGCTTCCAACCCCTCCATGCAAGGAACTATATGTAGCACTAACTAATTAACTTCTGGTAATACTTTTTAAACATAAGATATTTTACAGTGACAAAAAATAAGGAAACCTCTTCGTCAGTCCCACATCGTGCAGCCATTTCCACGACGTGTTCCTAGAGCAGAAGGTAAGTCTCCGATGGCTGTTTCATCTGTTGCTTGGCTTGCTGTTGGGACCAGTAAGCATGGGCAGTGAGGACTCTGTCCAAGAGCTCCTGTGGCACGGGCTCGCCCCTCCTTTGCTGAGGAGATATTCTTGCTGTGTGCACCAGAGTTTTCCATTTATCCTGATAACAGCCGTTAATTAAACTCAATGTCATGTGATTACTATGTGTATCAAGATTCAAGAGGATGGCTCATGACTATTTTTTTCTCCTTTCCAGGTCATTCACAGAAGATTTTGTTAAGTACTGGAGATGTAAAGGAAATTACATACAAGATGCAACAAGTACGCCACTTTAAAAACCAAATGATTTCTTAGCTGCTTGAAGAAGCAACAAATGGATAAGACTCCTCGGACTGTAAGATTAGTCATGCTAAGAATGAACTAGCTAATTAAGAAAGCAAAGCATAAAAATTGAAATGGGAAGAGAGATCCCGGCAGGCAAGACAACAATTGGCTGTGGATGGTGTGATGTTAAATAGCAAGAGACTGTGACAAATGTTATACCTTCAAATCGACATAAGTTCTATGTTTGGCATTATCAAAAGCTCGCAGTTTCACATCACGCCATCTGCCAAACAACAAAACAATAACTGAAAAACTGAAAAAACAAATCAGAAGTCTGCAGCCCGACCCACGTTGTACTTCATTATCACTTAACAAAAGCCCTGGTTGGGGGAGTGGGTGGGGGTGGGGAACGGGGAGTTTGGGTGAAGATGTTAATGAAATTTGATAGATTCATGATTTTTTTTTTGAGATCCCAAGAGCTGTAATTCGTTGTACAGATACATAGCACTCACTTGGTGCTCTTTTGTGAAGAAATACCCTTTTTATAATCAAAGCCAATAATAATCTAGAATCCCATACACAGCATAGCTCATTTAAGCACTAATTATGGTTATACTAAAGATACCTTCCTGTTCCAAGCTTCTCAACAGCTTGAACAAGTGCTTCCACTTCCGCAACAGAAAAAGGTCTACGGATTCGACGCTGTGTGGCCTCAGATCGCTTGGGCTTCCGTAATGGAACTACGGCCAGGGCTTCTGCATTTA
Source organism: Nicotiana tabacum (assembly GCF_000715075.1). Taxonomy (NCBI): domain Eukaryota; kingdom Viridiplantae; phylum Streptophyta; class Magnoliopsida; order Solanales; family Solanaceae; genus Nicotiana; species Nicotiana tabacum. Next base: position 107,997,126 of record NC_134087.1, on the reverse strand, counting down.
CCGCAGTAACTGGAATCAATGCTCTTGAATTTGCAGAAATTTTCTCCAATGCCGTGTAATGAGGAGATGGAGCAGAATCACGATCACTTTCAACAAAATTATTCAAACATGTTCCTGTATGATCATCAGATCTCCCCTGCTGAATGCCAGTAATAGCAGGAGATAGGCACCTGGTGATATATATAGTGCAAAATCATTAAGACTACTTTTGATTCTAGCATGTCTCTTAAGAAGACGTAGTTTCCAAAATGAAGTTCAAAAAATTGAACACACAATAAGCTCCTGCACGTTTCCACAAAAGAAGTAGGAGTACTAGCAAAGACAGAAAACACTAGAAAATATAGAAACAACCCACCAAGAGTAGGAAGAAGTTATGGACTTCTAATTTCAAAATAACCGCAGGTATATATTTAGCCATGTAACTTGCTGTTAAACTGAAGCAACAGAAGAAGCTCTATAACAACAATGGCTACGGTCCTAATACCCATCAGAGGTCGATAAATAGAATACCTTGTTAGTGGTTGAGGTGTATCACAAGGAAGGACACAAGAACGACAATCTGGACCAAGAGGTGGAGAAGCTTGAATGGGATTGGGCTCCAGTGAAAAGCCCAGAGCATCAAGCTTGTAATCATGAGAAATTCCAGTCTGCAATAAGGTTTTGTTATCATCTCTAACCTTCTTACCCTGAAAAACCACACCGATACGTAGTCCACCGCCAAGTATAGCAGTCACTGCTTCCATTACGGTCCTCTGCAAAATATTACGAGCATGAATAGTGCTTTTCCAAACTGACATTCAAAAAAAGAAAATGTAGCATAAGGCAGAATAATGATGATAGAAACTTATTGAGGAAAGTGAATTAGTATTTGAAGGTAACACTTTCACATGCCTTTAAAGAACCAACAGTTGCATTTTCTGGAATCTCGACAAAAAGATCAGGAACCCTGAAGGATTTGATTCTAAATTTAACTGCGTGAAAGGAAAAACATTCCCATATTAGAACCTCTTCAAATGACGGAGCAGCCATACAAGAGAATTCACGTGATAACTCCAAAAGTAGGCTCTCTCACCACAGGAATCACTAGGCTTGAAGGATGCACGACCTCCATTGAAGACTGACGTCCCAGCTGCTGCACCGCCTGTCAGAGTTGATATGCAGAGGTAAATAAGTATCAATAAGGATCGAAACATACCCACATTTATGCACGCAAGTAAAAACTGAGTCATGTCCATGTTGCTGCATGAAAGGCATAAACTGTGAAGCGAACAAACCTCCCGAAGATGCTTTACTATAACCGGAAGCATTTCCATGTAAGTCACTGGTTGGAGAACTACAAATTCCATCGGTACTCATCTCTCCATCAGAATTAGAGAAGGAGCCACATTTGAAGAGCTTTCTTTTCTTGAAAGGAAAATCCCTCTGAGACCTTTGGTGGGCACTGTTTCTGTTGTGGTAAGCATGCATTGTTTTCCCACCTGGAAAAATCCTCCTCGTGTCAAACCCCAGAGCAAGTGAATATGAAGGGTTGCAAAAACAACAAACACTTACCAGTATTGGCATGCCCCTCATTGTCAGATTTTAGATTTTCTTCCCAATATTTGGAAGCTAGTAACTTCTTAATTGGGCGATCTCGTACACGTGGTGCTGACCCAGATGCCTTATTTGGGGTGCTTGGTTGAGTGCACCCAAAGTTTTCATCATCATCTCTATTATCTAACTTTACATCATTCCGGATCACCGGAAAGGCCCTACAAGGAGCAGGATACGGAGACAAAGATAATTTTACACTATCATCTGAAGTAACAAGTAGTGTTGAAGGTTTCTTATCCCAAACATCAGGGAACTCTGAACTGGAAATTGCAGCCCCCTTAGTTGTAGAAACTTTAGCATTATTTGACAGCTCAATTTTAATCTGTTTATCACTTTCTGTGTCTAATATACAACTTGAAAAGACTCCATGTTCCTCCTCCCTTGTTTCACCATTGACAAATTGTTTAGCAAAGGGGAGCTTCTCTGAGCAATCAGAACTCATAGTGACAGATGCAGGTCCAGAGATGGTATCATTTTGAGCATGTGGCAGTTCACTTAAAGAACGATTTACAACTGGAGCTTGTGAGACAAGCTCAGAAATGAAGAACCCCCGCTCATAACAACCTTCAGCATAAGATTTTTCTTTTATCTTCTCATCTTTCACAATTGCATTTTGCTCCTTCCCTCTAGGAGAACACGTAGAATCAGGCGAGCTCTCTCCCTCCCCCAATAACTTGCCAGCTACAGTAGCTAACAAGTCAAAGGGACATGTTCCATCGCCATCAGCTTTCCTCCTAATAATGCCCATTCTCTACAAAAATTGACAGGGAAATAAGACCAGGATAAGTGCCTCAACAGCAGACGAATATACTTATAAGGCAAAATAATTGATCTGAAAAGTGAGATTACCCTTGCCGATCTGGTAGCTCGAGGTATAGGAGGCACCTGATAGCCATTGAATCCATAGTCCAACCTCTTCTGCAACACCATATCTCAGAAACCATCCCAAGAAATATTCAGCGAACACAAAAAAACAGCAGTATTTTTACAGTATAAAAACTTCATGCTACACAACTCCTGCGGTCAACTGCACCACATAGTCTAACAAAGAAGAGCCCTGCAAAATCACAAGCATTATAATTCGAGACATTTAAGCAAAATTAAGTTAAATCATAAAATAAGTGATACCTAAAATAAAATGTGAACAAAAGGATCCTAGAGTTGAAATTCTCTTAATTCAGGGAAAATGGTAAAAGAACAGAATCATCGCTGTTTGATAAAGCACCAGATGCCAGTATAGAAACAAATCATACAAAACTAGCTCCTTGTACTTATGCCAAACTCACCCTATCAGCATCATAATCTTTGTTTATTGATACATAAATGCTGATTATCAACCAAGAAATTAGGGATGATCGATTAAGATCTTATATATTTAAATCATATCTAAAGCTGTTACCACCCCCTAAATTGTGCTAGATTTCGGAGTAAATAAAAGCTTCCCATCTTAAATACGCAGTTCAAACTACACCTTTCAACCATGATTTGCTGCTTGATCGGGAGAAAATTGAATGATGTTAGAATCCTAATCCGAAATGCAACGAGCAGGTAAATAAGTAGGGACATTAAATAGGATTCTTATCGCAATTGAATGACAAAAGTAAAAGCTATTTCCAATACTACATTTGCTTCAACAGAAATTACTCAGAATTGCTAGATCTCAATACTTTTCAAGGTTTTCCTCTCCAACAAAATAGAGAAAAAGGAAAAGCAAGTTTAAGAAATGCAGTGTGATATAACCATTACCAGATCAGCAAAACAAGAATGCAAGAAACATATAAACCTAAGTGCTAACATAAAATGTGAAGTTCCAACATGGCGTTGGAACAAGTTTTGTGATCAGCCGGAATAAAGGCTATACATGAATCAAACCAGTGGAATTAGTCAGGAAATCTGGTCTTATGCATCTGACTAGAAAATATTCAATAAACGAAAATGTGCAATACATAGAACCCTCTTAGATATTATAAACTCCATAGAGTCAATCCTTTGTTTAAAGGACAAGAGATAAAGTAAATTGTTGCAAATTTGAAAAGGGAATACTATAAACTAAAAAAACCCGCCCAAAACCCTGACAGAATAACACCAGAAATGAGATCATGTCCCCAAACAAGTACCATAACATCAGATCAACCAAACTAAACAAAGGGAAATATTGATATATCCAATCCAACGGACCCTGAATTTCAAAGAAGGGACCCAAGTGGTAAAAGAGAGAAGCTTTTGGACGTTAAATTCTGAAAATAGCAGCCCCCACTTAGATCTAAGAGATGAGGATAGAGCCTAAAATTAAAGTCCACCAAAAAGTTTTCTGAATTCAGAGGAAAGGTAAAAGGTTGAAATTTAAGAATTCCAAGAATGCTCTGTTTGTCACTGAGAAACCTCATAAAAAAACACCAAACCATCAAAATTTACCATGTGCATTCTGAAAACAGACAGTTTCTTCAAGATTTTCTCTCCAACCGAACCAAGTTCTGAACCAAAGATCATAACTTTGTGAATTTGGGAACAAACCAAAAACAAAAAAGAACAACCCCACCTTAAAACTATCAAATTTACGTCTAAAAGTCACCATATATAATTTCCATTCAAAACCAAGAATCGCCCATGAAAAGACAAATTCCCGTAGAATTTAAAAGCAACAATATAATTCAGGATCAGAAAATTCAAGGGAGAAATAAAAAAATAGATCACGAAAATAATATACCCTGTAATGATGAACCATCCAATGTTTTGTTTGTTGTTCATGGCCAAAGAAAAACCCTGAGAAATAAACCACCGCATGTATGTCTTAAACCCCCACTTCTTTATACAAGTTACTGGCGCTAACGGTAAAAGCCCCGTAGATGCACTGCCAGTACCAGGTTTCTGTCTCAGAAACTACCTTAAGACCCGGTTACTCGACAACTGGTGGGCCCATATCCTCCCTGCCAGGTTGGCCGTACATCTGCCACGTGGAACAACTTTCGCATCAACTGCTCATCGATAAAAACGTTGAGTCACGAACCCAGGGTATTTACTTTTACGGGGCTATTTTTTTTGTGAATTTTAGACTTCCGTACTTGGAAGTTGTTTAATTTTCCTTTTTAGTCTTTTAAATTACTCAGATGAAATATGACTAAAGCATGTGCAATTTAATAATATTCTCCGACTAATTGGATTAAGCGTTCCAAACTTTCAAGAAAAGATTAGATGAAATTACTAGTATTCTAATAGCATGTTTGGCCAAGCCGGAGAAATCAACTTATTTTGAGAAGTGCTTTTTTTAAAAGTGCTTTTGAAAAGTACTTTTGGAGAGAAGCAGTTTGTGTTTGGCTAATCAGTCTGAAAAGTACTTTTGACAAATAATTTATGTTTGGCCAAGCTTTTTAGAAAGTGCTTTTAAGTGTCAAATTACGAATAAGGACATGAATAGATTTACTTAGTAATTAATATTATAAGTAAATAAATAATATCAAAATTTTGTTATTACATGCAATAATTAAAAAAAATTCATTTTATTTAAGTAAAATATGAAAATAAAATTTAAAAGTACTTAATTCTTTTAATATAAGTTAAATATATTAAAATTCCTTCAACAAATATAAAAGCATTCTCCCCTAAAGTCACTATATATTAGAAAGTTTTCCTAAAAATATAAAGAAATATTTATAAATTAATATCCTAAGTATTAAGTTTAAGGGTTATTTTGATATATACTATATTTTGTTAAGGGTATTTTAGGTAAGAAGAAAAACTAAAACTGCTTCTGCTTCTGCTTTTGGAAAGAAGCTACTTTTTTCTGCTTCTCTGAAACTGCTTCTGCTTCTTCCCAAAAGCACTTTTTTTTTTCCAAATAAGCTTGGCCAAACACCTCAAATTAGGGAAAAAAAAGTACTTTTGGAAAAAAAAAAAGTACTTTTTTGCCCCTGAGAAGCTTGGCCAAACAGGCTATAATTCTGTAAGTATCAAAATCAGAAAGATTCATTCATTAGCCGCATATTCATTGATTTCGTCATTTAGCAACAGATTTGAGATTATTTTTTCCTAGTTATGTCAAAACCTAGGGAAAAAAGGTAGAAATTTTACCCGAATTAGGTAATCAGACCATGTTATCTATTACTCCTATAGTAGATAAGACCTAGTAAATATAAGAATATATATTAATCAACTATATTAATTTTAATAAAATTTATGCAAAAAATGCTTGTCATTTATTTTAATATATGCCTTGGCAGCGAATACTCGATTTTTTAAATCCTTTTAAAGAATTGTTTATACCTTTTGGTTTCATAGACGGAAAAAAAAAAAAAAACAAAGTTACGTACGTCTTGTAGTTATATCCTACGAGCAAAGTGGTCATAGATCTAGTTCCATGTCTCACCAATTGTACTTTCGTCCAAACTGTTTGGTGAATATCCCTTTCTAGTGCTGATGGGATCTAGATTCAAATCATTTGAGTTAATAGTATAGTTTATTTTCAAGATTTGAGTTAATAATTAATTGCATGATAAATTAACCTTTAAGAAACATACTTCAATTAAGTGACAGTTACAACGTTAAAGGATAAAGTTTGTTTGTCGTCTTGTAGAGGATGGTTGTTGACACTTGACACATGTCTGATTTAGACAAAAGATAGAGAAAAACGGACTAGCCTTAAATTCTTATCCAAAATAAAAAAGAAGCAAAGGTGGTAGTAAAAAGGAGAAAAATTACCGATGACTGAGGATTAAGGGGTAGTTTTTATTGGGTTTTACAGTTGAGTTCGACTTGTTGGGAGGTTTTGTAGTAAAAGAAGGGTAGATAAAACCTGGCTGGGAAAATTGAAAGGGCGAGGTGTGTGTGTTTAGGGACAAGTTCCCCTATAAAATTGCAACAAAAAACCTTTGCCCTTTATTCGATAAAAGAGTGAATAAACCTTGTTATTCTCACTACTATTCTATAACTCCACTAATTTATTAAAGGCTTTGTTGTGTGTTTTCTTTTTTCAACTTTTAGGGGTTTGTTTTCATTAACATTTTCTTGTTCATTCACTTCTTTTAATTTCCTTTTTTCTTTCGACAGAAGAAGAAATTAATAAAAGGTTAATTTAGAGTGAAGTTGTAACCATTTGATTACGAATTACACGTATTTAGTTTATGCACACACGCTTGAAATGGAAATACTACTATATAATTATGATTAAATTTAGAAACTGTAAATTACATTTTTCTCTAAGCGTACTACTTTGCATGGTTACAGATTAATTTTAGCGCAAACACATGAAATAAAATAAGTAACTATTTGGAGACATACAATATTACTAGATTATGAATAAATTACAATAGAAAATCACATTTTCTTCTAAATATTATGTATCTTTTACATGGTTAGATATTAAGGTCCAATCATCACTTAGATAGTCAATCTCACCTTTCACCACGTAAACGGGATTCAAATATGTTAAAGTAGTGCATCTTTCTCCTTCCTGTTGGGTTTTTGGGTCTTTCCCTTCCTAGGTGGATTAAAATATGCTTTTTAGATCAGTCCATTTTTACTTTTGGCCCATACATTAAAAGACCTTTTATATCAGATTTGGGGGTTAGAGAGATTGAGAGACAACAACCATTTTCAACATTAAAAAGAAGAGAGAGTGTGCATATTTTTCTATACAAAAAAAAAAAAAAAATCAGCTTGAGCAACCAACCTAAACTTCGGTTTTCCATTTATTTTTTGTCGGATCGAGCTAAAATTTGTACTGAGAGTTTTTAATATATGGTTCTTGAATTTCAATAGCGGAGATTGAATTTGGAGGCCCGTAGATTCAGTTTAGAAGGTGTGAACAAGAGCTCATTTGTGGGTGATTTCTCTTATTATTTCAATTGTTTTGGTGCAATTTTGTTTCTATTGTTGCTCTTGGTCTGATACTTACTTTACGGTCAATTTAGAGAACTTTTGTAATTCTTATTGATTGATTTAGTGGAGCTTTAAGGGTCTTTGGTCCCATGAATTTTACTCTTCACATTGAAGAGGCTTTTCACATAAATCTTAGTGTGTCCTTTGTTTGATTTATTTTTTGTCACGATCCAAAATTTCCACCCCGGGACCATGATGACGCCTAACATTTCTCTTGCTAGGCAAGAGAACGTTAGACATAATTATTTGCCATTTTTAACAATTCAATTTAAATAAAAAACCAATAAACTGAATAAACTGAATAAACTAAAATAGAGTGAGTAAACCAAATAACAGTAATATCTAGATACAATCCCAGAGTTGGTGTCACAAGTGCACGAGCGACTAGAGCACTACAAATAATAGTCAGAATCAAAGCATAACTGTCTGAAAGGAAATAAACAGCTAGAGTAATGTATAAGGGGACTTCAGGGTCACGAACGTCGTGAAGTTGTACCTCAAGTCTTCGTCAAGCAATTAATTCGAGCAATCTACTGACCGCCGCTAGGACCGACTCCAAAATCTGCACAAGAAGTGCAAAGTACAGTATGAGTACAACTGACCCTATGTACTCTGTAAGTGCCGAGCCTAACCTCGACGAAGTAGTGACGAGGCTAAGGAGGGTCACTTACAATAACATGTACGCAATATAAAAATAATAATAATAATAGGAAAGAAAGACAGGAAATGACGGCAAAGCAGTTAACTAACGAAAACAAACTCAATCCTCGAAATCAGGGAATCCAGAAATATCAGTGCTCAGAATCTCTTATGAAAATACTGAAAGCTAACACAATACAATAATGAGTACAACATACATAATCCGTTGCGGCGCGCAATCCGATCCCACCTTACAAACTCAAGCCTCCCTTATTTCACCATATCAATATCAAGAATAACATATAAAATTTGTTGATGCGCGCAACCCGATCCCACCATATAATCAGAATCAATATGATAACCGCCTTTTATTTCACCATATCAATATCAAAATCACATATAAAATCTGTTACGACGCGCTACCCAATTCACTATATCAATATCAAATCCTCCCTTATTCTACCATATCACAACAATTGCAGCGTGCAACCCGATCTATAAAAAAATTCAATAAATATAATCAATCCAACAACTCAATTCACAAGAATCTATACAATTAAAGAATATTAAAGCAAAACAATAAAGGAACCCCGTACCAAATCAAGGAATGCTACAAATAATACAAGCAACAAGACAAGCCAAATATATGACAGTTAAAGTGTACAAGTAAGACAATTTAGGCAAGTAGCAATTAATTATGGAATCATGAAAGGAACAAACATTTCAATGCAAGAGTAAATAAATGACGAGTAACAAGTTATGATATAGAGAGCAATTAAAGCATGTAACAATTAAGACATGGAATAAGATAATTAATGAAATATAGGAAAGCATAAAATAATTGTTTTGACATCGTATATGCACTCGTCACCTCGCATATACGCCGTTGCACACATAATTCACATAACATATAGTTCAAGGGTTCCTAATTCCCTCAACTCAAGGTTAGACCCAATATTTACCTCGCTCTGCAATCAAATCAAAGCTCAATCGAGACCTTTTCTCTAAAATCCGCCTCCAAAAACCAATTGAATCTAACAAAAAATGACTTAATATCAACAAACAATGCTAGGGAACTCAATTACAATACATAAAGTTAAGATCTTTACACTTTTCCCAAAAAGTCAACAAAAGTCAATCCTAGGCCCACTTGGTCAAAACCCAAAATTCGGGCCAAAACTCAATTATCCATTCACCCACGAGCCCATTTATGTGATTTTTTTCGAAATCCGACCTCCATTTGAGGTCTAAATCTCTATTTTACAAATCCCCCTCCTCCCCCCTCCAAATTCTACCCAAATTCCTGATTTTCTACCATAAAAGAGCATAAATTAAGGTTAGAAATTAATGGGTGTTGATGAAAATGAAAGAAAACGAGTTAAAATATACTAACCTACAAAGTGGGGATGAAATTTCTCTTCAAAATCACCTCTAGCCAAGCTCTAATGTGAAGATGGTGAAAAATGAAGATAATCCCGTCTTTTGAACATTTAAGTGACTGGGCATCAGGCCTTCTTCGCGTTCGCGAAGGGCCTGATGCGATCGTAATGTGCAGCGACACAAATGGCCTTCGCGTTCGCGAGGGGTTGCACACATTCACTAACTCCTCGGCTATCGCATTTGCGAGTTTGGGCATGCGTTCGCATAGAACAAACCCCTGCTCCCCTCCTAGACCCCTTACTCATCATATTCGCGTAGTGCTAGTCGCATTCCAGAAGGGCGATCCCACAATTGCTTCGCGTTTGAGTCCTCAGCTCGCGTTCATATAGAGGAAAATCCACCCCAACCCAGGTTAGCCTTCGCGATCGCGAGAGTAGCTTCACGATTGCAAAGAAGGATGCACCATACATCAGAAAATTCAGAACCAACCATAGCCTAGGTCTAAAATCACTCCGTAGCCTATCCGAAACTCACCCGAGACCCTCGGACTCCTAACCAAACATGCACACAAGTATAATAACATCATACGAACTTGCTCGCACAATAAAAAATACCAAAATAATACCTAGAACTACGAATCAGATGTCAAAATTAATGATATTTTATAAAGAAACTTAAGATCATGAAAATTTACAATCGGGAATTCGAATCAGGTCAAATTAACTCCGTTTGGTACCAAATTTTGTAGACAAGTCATAAATAGTGAAATGAACCTATATCAAGTTTCAGAACTAAAATCCGAATCTGGTAGTAATAAAGTCAACCTACAGTCAAACTTATGAATTCTTTTAGCCTTCAATTTACTAGTTTTCAACAAATTATGTTAAATCAAGTAAGGGACTTCCGAATTAGATTACAGGCATATGACCAATTCCTAAATCATGATATGGACCTATCGGGACCGTCAAAATACTGATCCGGATCCATTCTGTCATGCCCCAAACTCGGGGAGCGTGACCGACACTCAACCGAGTAAACCCGGTCAAGCAAGCCTATTAGATATGTCACATTTCACATTTTCGTACGTTAAAGTTTCATTGTAAGTTAATCGACGTACACTCGTGAATGAGATTATTTTTGAGGATATAAGCATTTATGCTATTTATAACAGGTTATACGTAAGTACCGTGGAGGTTAGAGGGTAAATGAATCAAAGAAAATAAGTTTTGTTGAAGGTTGCCAGATTGGGATAAAATATGGTTCGAGCTATAATACCCAGTATTTATGGACTAGTGCCATATAATGTACCACATGACCATAATATTAAGGTATATAAAGTGTGTTAAAAGTTATTAGTATTTTAAATAATTTGAGGTAATTCTTAATTATGTGGATAATTGGTTAATTATTGATTTGAGTGAAAAATTAACAAATTAATTAGAAATTTGTTGATAAATACTTAAGTGAGATTTGTGGATAATAATAAAGGGTAAAATCCACTTGGGATGTTAGAAATTTGGCAGCAAATGCCTTAGGTAAATATGACTCTTAAGTTCACATAACAAGGTGGCTCATTAAGAGAAGTTTTGAGGCCAAGTCATCTCCTAAGTGGGCCCCACACCTACTAGGATAAAAGAGCTCTCTAAATCACTTAAAGGAGGTGCTTGTATAAAAGGAAAGCTTCAGCAAATGTAAAAAGGGAAATTCATACGAAGGAAAGCTTCACTAAATCACATTGTAAGGAAGGAAAGCTTCAACAAAGTTATACGAAGATTATACTACGTAATAGCACTGGGATTTACAATTCTAAGGGAGCCCGGTATCATCTTTCTCAAGAACATCATACGGATTTTTCCTACTTTGATCCACCGATACGTGTCTTTTTCGCAATTGATGTGTGTTAGATGGATTGTCAAGAGAATCGGCTGAGGTATGTTAAGGCCATCGCTTCTTTCTTTTTGGCATAATACAAATGATACAAACGAAACGAGCAAACACACAACTTTTATAAATGACTCTATTCATAGAAGTACTAGGGTTGTCTATGTTCTTGGGTCCCCATGTGACATATTATTATATCTTCTATTCATGGGTCTCAGAAAAATACGTAGTTGATAAAGTTTATCCGAAAGGTATATTGATCTTATTAACATATTTTTATGCATTTTATTCATTTATACATGTACATTGACCCATGATAAGATGGCGCTATATACACGTATATTATATGTATATGGGATATGGGAAAAGGTTTCGACATTATATACGCACCACCACCTGATCAGCTGGTACACACTGATGATTTTGACCACAGTAACCGAGAAGATATGATGTGATGCCCTCAGAGGCTTGATGATGTTATGTACACCTATAATTATGCATGATATGACATTTATACGCACGTGGGTGACATTATAAATATTTCAGGTTTTACAAAGTTATTTAGACTTACAGGCAGAATTCTTTATTCCATTTTTTATCTTTGTCTTTTATGTACTGATTTTCATGCCTTACATGCTCAGTACATTATTCGTACTGACGCCCTATTTCCTGGGGCATGCGTTTCATGCCCGCAGGTGCAGGTAGACAGGCTGACAGTCCCCCTTCTTAGGATCCTTGATCAACGAGAGTTGGTGTGCTCCATTTGATCTGGAGCTGCTTTGGATTTTGGTATGATATGCTTGTATACATATATGGGTATGACGGGACCAGTCTCATGCTTTGTACAGTTGTACACTCTATTAGAGGTATGTAGACAGTTATGTACAGTTGGATAGTATGTGGCCTTGTCGACTTCCAGTTTTGGATATATAGTTGTGTATAGCATCCTTAATGGCTCGCCCTATCGTGTTCCGCATGTATATATGTCTTTTGGACAGGTTTCCCCCACGTGTGTTATTCTCATAATTTAGCAGGTTATTGACATATGTTATTCACATTTATATCTTAGAATATGCTTAAGGGTGTTCGACAGGTAGGACTCGAGCACTCGGCATGGCCCATCAGTTTGGGTCGTGACAAAAGTGGTATCAGAGCAGTTCTATCCTAGGGATGTCTACAAACCATATCTAGTAGAGTCTTGTTTATGAATGTGTTGTGTACCACATTTATAAATAGGAGGCTACATGACATATAGGATGTTATCCTCCCCTTATTTAGATCGTGTGATAGAACTGAGTCGTAAGTATCTACTCCTAATCTTTACCTTATTTATGTTTTTAGTGATGCCTATTACTACTAGATGATAGGCGCAAGCCGCTAGCACGGCTCAGAAGGCTACAAAAGTGTTAGAATGAGATATAAGTTACACTATGGAGTCAGACCCATCAGAGATCATGGGTTCTATCGAGGAGGATCCATCTGAGAATCCATATGAGTCATCCGTCCGAGTAGTTTTGATCTCGCCTGAAGCAGATGGAGTGAGAGGAGTTCCGACCTTACCAAGGACCTTAGTTTCATTATAAGGGCCCGTTGATCAGGGTATAAGGGGAGTGATGCATGTATTGGCACAACTGAGTTCCCCTCAGACTCTAAACTATGTCAGGGTATTTGCGGACACTAGCTCTTCTGAGGTTCTAGATAGTCCACAGTCTTAGGAGTCTGTCAATCAAGGTTCATCTGTGTATGTTACGGGATATTCAGAGGAAGATGATAGTAGTCGGGCTAAGAGGAAGAAGGTGACTGATAAGTATATGAAGATTCCACTTTGAAGTGTGCCTGATCGAGGCTCTCATATAGGACGGGGTGAGGACCCTTTACTGTAGGCATCCTCTTGATATCAGCTTTTGGTTGGTGAACTCCACTTCTTCTTGAAGTATTACCAAGTCAGGATTCTGTATATATTATATTGTTTTATGAGGACGTAGGGAGCCCTGTCTCGACTTACATATATTAGGGTCATGTTTTCTTAGAGGTTTTGCAGACAATATCATGTGTATAATTTTGGGTATGGCATGTCTACGGCCTTGTTGGCCCTTATGCATCTATATAAACCTTTTTTTTGAATGATTTCTGCGAGTTAAGTCCTAACATTGTTACTTATATATATAGATGTGGCCCGTAATGGCCCGTGATAAGTTTGATAATAAATAAAGATAAGCTACGTGGCGCTTGGTTGGGTAGAATTTGATATTATAATGGGTATGGATTGGTTGGTTTCTTGTTATGCTAATATTGATTGTAGATCAAAGATGGTTCGATTCCTTCAATTCCCGGCATGATACGGAGGAATAAAAATGGGTTGAGTGCCTGGCACCAAGTTAATACCAAAATCAATATCCCTATCGGGTGGCATGTCCGGCAGGTCTACAGGAAACACATCCGGAAAGTCTCGTACTATTAGTATAGAATCAATAGTAGGAGTATCATCACCAACATCTCTCACAAAGGCCAACTATGACAAACACCCCTTCCCAACCATCCGTTGAGCCTTCAAATATGAGATCACTCTGCTGGGAACATAATCTAGAGAACCTCTCCACTCGATCCTTAGCAACCCCGGTATCGCCAACATCACGGTATTAGAGTGACAATCCAAAATAGCACGATACAGAGACAACCAGTCCATACCCAAAATCACATCAAAATCAACCATACTAAGTAATAAGAGATCAACTCTAGTCTCCAATCCTCCAATGGTAACCAAACGCGATAGATGTACATGGTCCACAACAATAGTATCAACTACCAGCGTAGATACGTGAACAAATGAAACTAAGGACTCATGGGGCAAATCTAAATAACGAGTAAAATAGGATGATACGTAGGAATAAGTAGAATAAGGGTCAAATAATGTGTAAGAATCTTTGTGGTACATAGAAATAATACATGTGATCACTGAATCTGAAGCAACAGCCTCTGGCCTGGCAGGAATAACATAAAATCAAGCCTAACCACCATATGATCGGTCATCCCCTCTAGGGATATCTCTAGGTGATTGAGCCCCACCCCGAGCTGGCTGGATGGGTGGTGAAGTAACTGGTGCGGAAGTCATAGCTTGACCCCTCCACTGAACTGGACCTCCCGAGTGACGAGGACAGTGTCTCCACGCATGCCCAAACTCCCCGCACTCAAAGAAACTCCCCGGTGGTGGTGGTGGGGACTGAATCAGCCCCGAATACCAGAATAACTACTAGAAGCACCTGGCACAGATGAACCTTGAACCGATGGAGCACGGGATGAACTCTGAGCTGGGAGAGGACTAAGAGATAACTGACCCGGACGAGCACTATATGAACCATGGCTAGATGATGCACCATAATAAACTAGACAAGCCATCTGAGCGGGACTATAAGAATGGACCCTGTTGTGGTAGGACTGCCCCGAGAAGGAACCCCATTAAAACCACCCGAACCATGAGGCCTCTTGGCCTCCCTCTCCTCACTCTCCTAACCATGGACCAACTCCAGCCGCCAAGCAATATCAAGCACCTTGTCGAACCTAGCACCTGATGCATTCTCCTTAGTCATAACAAAACACAACTGATAGCTGAGGCCATCAATGAACCTCATAATCCTCTCCCATTAAATGGGGACCAACCAGATCGCATGACGAGCCAACTTTGAAAATCTCATCTCATACTGGGTCACAAACATACCCTCCTGGCATAGCTGCCTCGAATTGCCTATGCAGCTCCTCCATGCGGGTCGGTGTCACAAACTTCTCCAAGAAGAGAACAGAGAACTCGTGTCATGAAAGCGGTGCAGCATCGGCTGGCCTGCTCCGCTCATAGGCCTCCCACCATCTGAAAGCTTCCCCCGTCATCTAAAAAGTAGTAAATGAGACCCTACTACTCTCCAAAATGCCCGCAGTGCAAAGAATCCACTGGCACCTATCCAAGAAGTCCTGAACATCCTCTAACTCAGCCCCACTGAATGATGGAAGCCTAAGCCTCCCAAATCTCTCTAGTCTCTTCTACTCCCCATCACTCATAATGGGACCTACATGGGCCTGAGCATTTGCAACTGGTTGGGCTGGTATTACCCCAATGTCTGAAGTCCCTACACCAGCTGCTCTAGAGTACGTGCGGAGGGAGTTTAAGTACCTCCCCTGGCCCAAGAAGTGGCCGGCGCAGTCTAAACAGAAACCGACACAGTCAATATTTGAGCCAAAGCCTCCTGAAGGCCTGGAATCACAATAGGCACAACTGGTTCCTGAGCTGTCCCCACTAGCTCAAACATATCTGGAACATGCTCTTGAGATGGAGCGTCTGGTGGGTCTACAAGTGTTGCTCTAGCTGCTATACGAGCTATACCTCGGCCTCGGCCTCTACCGCGGCCTCGACCTCTCGTGGACCTGGCTGGTAATACTAGTGGTCGTCCGCCCGTTCCAGTAGCACATGGCTTCACCATCAGTGAGAGAATAGAATGACAGAAGTTTAGTTTCGGATTCAATAAATTGGCATGATAAGAATACAAGAAAGTGAAGTTTTCCTAATGGTTTGGCAGCCTCTCGAAGATAAGTACAGACATCTCCATACCTATCCGCAAGACTTTACTAAACCTGATCATGACTCGTGAGACCTATGTAACCTAGGCTCTAATACCAACTTGTCATGACCTAAATCTCAAATGCCGTGATGGCGCCTATCACAATACTAGGCAAACCGACATTCACAATAAACCACACATCTTTAAATTTAAAAAACATAATAAAATAAGCTAAGACATAGTCTGAAACACTATCTAGGAGAGTAGACCAATACAAATAGAACTAAATGAAAAAGGAGGAGAGTCAAGAACTACGGGCGCCAAAACAGCTACCTCAAGGATCTCCGAACTAAATAAAAGCTCCTTAGTCAGCAACCACCATACCTGGATCTGCACATAGAGTGCAGAGTGTAGTATGAGTACAACCGACCAATGTACCCAATAAGTAACAAAACTAACCTTTGGGCTGAAAGAAGTGATGAGCTTCACAAATACAGTCCAAATACAGAAATAGCAATACAGAAATGTATACATGCTTTCAAGTTCAACAGTTAAAGCTCAAACAAGTAAGATATGTCAAGTGTAACTGAAACAAGAAATGATACATCTCGATATCCACATGTCAGTTATGTATGCCAATTGTAATACAAAACAGTGATGAAATCATATACATACTCTCTAAGTATCAATCATTTAGTCCTCCCATTCACTCCATCCTCACAGTCAATCATTACTCACAATCACTCCATCCTCACAGTCACGCAATCCTTCCAATCGCTTAGCACTCACACTCACACTCCGGAGGGGCAGATCCTGTCCAAGTGCTATAATAAGCTAATCATAACATGAATTAATAAAGCTTGTTGCGACGTGCATCTCGATCCCATAAATATCCTCCCAATCGGGCCCTCGGCCTCACTTAGTCATCAATTCCTCCAGTCTCTCAGGCTCACAATGTCATGAAAATCAGCCCAAACAATGATGATATGAAGTATCAATAAATGGCAACAGAGACTAAGATATGATATGCGAATGGTAGATATGACTGAGTACATAATTGCAAAATAAGCAAGTAATTTAACAGCAACACGACCTTTGTGGGTCCCAACAGTACCAGCATATAGCCTAAACATGATTTCTAACATGAATCACAGCTTAATTTCTCTAACACATGGAGAATATAGGGATAACAACAAGATTGTTCAACTATATACTTCCACGGAATCGACCAAGTAGTATGTGTGTCACCTCAACATCAACTACATAACATGTAATTTAGGGATTCATACCCTCAGAACCAAGTTTAGAAGTGTTACTTACCTCAGACCGTGCAAATCTCTAATCCAACAAGACATTGCCTCGCGAATCGGCCTCCAAACTCCTCGAATCTAGCCACAAACAATTCGATAGATTCCACACGAGCTATAGGAATCAATTCCAAAAGTCAAAAAGTCAACTCAAAATGTCAACCCCTAGGCCCACATCTCGGAATTTGACAAAATTAAAAAAATTCGAACACCCATTCAACCACGAGTCCAACCATACAAAAATTACTCAAATCCGATCACAACTCGACCTTCAAATCCTCAAATTAAAGCCTATGAGGTTTCTACACATTTTTCCCAATTTTCAACCCAAATCACTAATTAAATGGTGAAAATAATGATATATTCATGTAATTTAACCAAAAACCGAGTTAGAATCAGTTACCCCAATCACTCCCTTGAAAATCCCTCCAAGAATCGCCTCAATCCGAGCTCCAAAAATCAAATTGTGAATAAAACCAAACCCTCATTTTTGAGATTTTTATAAACTGCGAGACGTCCCTTCTTCGCGAACGTGGAATGTGCCTCGTGTTTGCAAAGCAAAAACTCAACTGCCCAAAACTTTACTCTACGCAAATGCATAAACAAGCACGCGAACGTGATGCAATGACTCCTTAGATCTATGCGATTGCGATAAAGAATGCACGTGAAACAACCTTCTCCTTTTTCCTCTAAGCGAACACACGCTTACCCACGCTTTCCCAATACATTAACTGCTGAAGCTACGTGATAATTGACCTCACCTCACGATCCCATAGAACAATTTCCCATCAGTGATCAACAACCCTTCACGATCGTGACATCACACTCGTGATCGCGTATAAGAAAACAAGTAGCAGAAATCAGTAGTTCCTCCAAGGTTCCATATGCGTCGAATATGATCTGAATCACACCCGAGGCCCCCGGGACCTCAACCAAACATACCAACAAGTCCTAAAACATCATACGAACTCGCTCGAAGCGTCAAATCATGTCAAACAACACTTAAACCATGAATCCCGGATCGATTCAAGCCTAATGAACTTATGAACTTCTAACTTCTACATTTGATGCCGAAACCTATCAAATTAAGCCTGATTGACCTCAAATTTTGCATACAGGTCATAAATGAAAAAATGGACCTATTCCAACTTACACAATCAAATTCCAAGCCCGGTAACCACAAAGTCAACTCTAGGTCAAACCTTTCAACTCTCCAAACTTCCATTTTTCAACTTTTGCCATTTCAAGTCAAAATCACCTACGGACCTCCAAATCACTATCCGAACACACTCCTAAGTCCATAATCACCATACGGAGCTATAGGAACCATCAAAACTTCATTCCGGAGTCATTTACACATAAGTCAATATACGGTCAACTCTTTCAACTTAAGTTTCCAACCTTGGGATTAAGTGTCCCAATTCACTCCTAAACCTTCTTGAAACCAAACAAACTACCCCGACAAATCACATATCAACAATTGAGCATAGAATAAGCAGTAAATGGGGGAACTGGGCTACAACACTCAAAACGACTGTCCAGGTCGTTGTAATCCCCTTTCACGCGTTCGCGATGCACTGAAAGCCAAAGCTCCGCAATCGCAGACCTCATCTCACCATTGCATAGAACGAAATCCCTATCTTCCCAAAATACTCTTCGAGATCGCGATCCTCCACTCGTGATCGCATATAAGAAAACCAGCACCGGCGAAAATCAGCAGTCTTCAAGCTCCAAAATGTGCCGAACATGGTCCGAATCACACCCGAGGACCCCCGGGACCTCAACCAAACATACCAACAAGTCCTAAAAATATCATACAAACTCGTTCGAAGTGTCAAATCACATTAAACAACACTAAAACCACGAATCGCGCATCAATTCAAGCCTAATGAATTTATGAACTTCTAATTTTCAAAACTAATGCCGAAACATATCAAACCAACTCCGATTAACCTCAAATTTTGCACACAAGTCATAAATGACACAACAGACCTATTCCAACTTCCAGAACCAAAATTTGAGCTTGGTAACCACAAAGTCAACTCTCAGTCAAACTTCTCAACTCTCCAAACTTCTATTCTTCCCACTTTCGTCAATTCAAGCTAAAATCATCTACGGACCACCAAATCAATATCCGGACAGACTCCTAAGGTCAAAATTCACCATATGGAGCTATCAAAACCATCAAAACTCCATTTAGAAGCTATTTACACACAAGTCAATATCAGGTCAACTCTTTCAACTTAGGCTTCCAACTTTGGGACTAAGTGTCCCAATTCATTCCAAAACATCCCCAAAACTGAACCAACCTCCTCAGAAAGTCACATAACAACAATTGAGCACATAATAAGAAATAAATGGGGGAACGAGGATACAACACTCAAAATGACCGGTCAGGTTATTACATTTTCCCCCTTTTAAACAACGTTCGTCCTCGAAGGGGTCTAGAATCATACCTAGAGTCTCAAATAGGCGTGGATATCTGCTCTATATCTCTCGCTCGGTATCCCAAGTAGCCTCCTCAACTAGCTAACCTCTCCACTGCTCCTTAGTGAAGCTATATTCTTTGACCTCAACTTTCAAACCTGCCGATGCAAAATGACCACCGACTCCATATCATAAGTCAAATCACCATTCAACTGAACCTTGCTGAAGTTCGAAATATGAGACAGATCGCCGACATACTTTTGGAGCGTGGAAATATGAAAAACTAGGTGAACACTCGATAGACTAGACGACAATGCAAGACTAAGCCACCTCTCTAATCCTCTCAAGCACCTCAAAAGACCCAATTTATCGAGGGCTCAATGCCCTTTGTTTACCTTGAAAAATGGTAATAACAATTATATTTGATTTGTGATTCTAAAAATACGTGATTTATCTTAATATTAGTTGTTAGGTGAATATTGCTAAGTGTAAATGAGCAAGAAATGATAAGCAAACCTGTATGGTTACAAGGTTGAGGGCCTCGAGCTCAGTGGTAGAGGACCTCGAGGGCAGCAAGATGTTTAGCTTAAAGTATATATATATTTTATTGTATATCACCTCATATTTTACTCTTGTTTCGTGAATTTGGGATGTTAAATGCTATGAATTATATTAATTTGAAGTGTTTTTACTTGTAGGAATGATTCGGGAGCAAGTAGGGGCAAAACGTGCAAGATTTGAGCTAAAACGAATAAAATCAGAAAAAAGAAGCCATTTGGGCGTGACAGGCAGCGCCTGGCGCCCCCTATGGTGCTGAAAATAGTATGCACAGTTTGGGCAGTGCCCTGGTGGGCACCTGGCGCCGGGCTGGGCGCCGTTGACGCGGATTGTGTCCTATTTTGCTTGGGACACGGTTTATTCGGCCCTAGACCTATCCAACACGTATAAAAGGAAGACTAAGCCTAATTTTGGAGGGAGGAGACGCACTTTGGAGCAAAAATATACACAAGAAACATTGAGGAGAAAGAACATCTCGGAATTCTTCATCTTTTCTAGTATTTTTCAATTAATCAAAACTTATGCAATTGTCTGATTACATCATGAGTGGCTAAACACCCATTGGTCTAGGGTTGTGATTTAGCCATGAATATTATTGTTTGATATTAGCTTGACCTTGATTATAATTCACCAATATATGGTTGTTTCTTCAATTCTGTGTTTAATTGCTTAATTGTCTGGCCAGCAGTTAGGTTCTATTTACTATCTATGCTATGCTTGGGAAAGTCGTGTTTAGATTAGAGAAGAATTGAAGAGAGCATGATTTTAGCCCTTAGGGGGAGCGAATTTGTGGTTAGGATAGGAATATACCTAGTCACCGTGCTTAATTAAATATCGTAATCTTAATGTGTTCTTAATAGATTGATTTCATAGGAATATAGGCGTTAATCTATTGAGAATAGGTGAGTAGTACTTCGGGAGAAGGCTATGAGAGCATTTATCGATTAATTAGCAACCATGAGTGAATTATATGAAAGGGAGAGTCAATTGGAACACAATACAAATGGTGAATCAATCACAACCCTGAAATATTTGTCTCTACTGAATACACAACAATCAACTCGTTACTTGATAATCTAGTTATTATTTAGAATCGTAGTATAATATAATCATATTATTGGACTTTGATTTCAGCTGGATTGAATAACAATTTTAGCGATTTAGTGAGTAGTTTACACAAGTCTCTGTGGGTTCGACATTCAACTTATCATTATATTACTTGTCGACCACGTATACTTGTGTGTGCGTTTGGGAGCAACACAACCTTTAACGGTTGATAATGAACAAAAGAAGAACAATAAATAAACAAGAGATGAACAATAAATGAACAAGAGAGGAACAATAAATGAACATAATGAATGAGGAACAATAAAGCTGTAGAGTAATTGTTGAGCATGTTTAGGCAAGAAAAGCAGAGAATGTTCTGTTGTATTCAATGTTCGTCTTTTTGACAAAATGACAAGGGTCCCCTTTATATAGTAGGGGGAATCCTAACATAGTACAGATCTAATATTAATGAGGAAATGCTTATACAACTGTGTAATGGCTCAATACGGATTTGTACTATTCTTGCAGGCCTAGTCAGCTCTATCCACGTGTACTTGGGAGCTTTCCTGCCTTTTCATTACGATCACCGATTTGTACTACTCCGAGGTTGGCCATAATGATCCTTCTATGTTCTCCCTCGAGAGGCGTACCTCGGGGTCATACTTCAAATTCTACTTCGAGCCCCTCGGGGTTGGGCGTGGAGTGCCACAGTAGCCCCAAAGTCGAACTCTCCGATTTTAGCCATATACAAATAGTCCCCGCATTTCTTAGAATAGAATGATATGAAACGGCTATGACCTCAATTTTCTCGAGCCTCTCGTGATGACATCATGCTCGTGACATAAGCATTTGAAGCGATCGAGATGTCCCATCAATTCGTCTCCCAAGAAGCATTGAATATACCGCAGGTCCATTTTCCCAAAATCATTGATTGTGCTGTCGATCTGTTTCCCCTAAAACATTGATTGCGCTGCCGGTTGCGTCATTATCTCTCTATAAATAAGGGATTGCTTGAACCAAAACTTCACGCATTATTTCTGTATCCAATTCTAAACTCCTATTTTTATGGCTCAACCCTGTGACCACAAGGTCATATGGCAGCAACTTTGCCAGTTATACCATGGCTCTTATTCAAAACTTTTCCCCATTGAGTGGGATTTACTGGGTTGTTGTTGTTGTTATTGTTGTTGGACCGAAATAATGAGAGAAGGGCACCACATTCTTTCCGTATCAGAAGATATATGGCCCTTATACCGTTGCTCATCTCTCTTAACTTCAACCTGGTGTGGCGCTTCATTCCTTTTTCTTTCCATGGAGTGAGGTGGCACTATCTACTAACTTTTGCATCCCACACCGTTACAATGTCTCAAGAAGTGGATTCATAATAGTAGTGCTGACAAGACCCATACTCGCCAAGTTTTTCACCAGGCCACAATTTTCTTCGCTTGTTAAAAGCTTTTGCTCTTTGATAAGCTATAGTCTTTTCTTCATCTATTGTTGTTTCGGAAGAGGTTCTTGAAGACGCCGCTTTAAAGATCAAACTGGAGTCCCCGAGGAAAATTTTCTCGAAGATGTTGCTCTTGAGTATATACCCTCGAAAGTAGATTAGGCCTTTTGGCTATTATTTTTTGCTTCTCTATTTCTGTGTAAGGGACCTTTGTGGGCTTTGTAAACATCTTTTATTAATATAAGAATTTCTTCATTTTGCCTTTGATTTGTGTTGAACTCCATTCTGCCTTTGTTTGTGAAAAATCCAAATGTATTATTCTATCGATTAGTCCGAATACTGGACCCGGAATATAATAAACCCTTAGGTTTTTAATTGATTAATATGATGCTTCTTAAAGTCCTTTGTTGTCCCTCGGACTAAGCTTGAATTGATTTGATGCGAACTTAGGTCACTAAGACTTCTGAGTCCGAGTTGAGTGAGAGCTGGGTCTCGATTTTTGAAATAAAGCTAGCCTTTTTAGGCTTCATTGATAGCCCTCAAGTGGGAATTTTCTCAAGTTCAGGTAGTCTTTGGACTTAGCAACTAGGTGAGTGTTTGCTCGATTATCTGAAAATAAAGGTAGCCCTTAGGCTTTTACAAATAGTCCCTGAGTGAGAGTTTTCTCAAACTCTGGTAGCCCTTAATTAGGAGAAAATCTACTTGAATTTGAGATAAAGACAACACTGAGGCTTTATTGATAGTCCCCGTGTGAGAACTTACTCGAACTCGGGTAGCCCTTGGGCTTAATAGTCAAGTGAGCGTTAGCTCGAACTCAAAATAAAGATATCCCTGAGGCTTTGTAAATAGTCCCCGAGTGAAAACTTACTCGAACTCGTGTACCCCTGGGCTTAATATTTGAGTGTTTGCTTGAACTCAAAATAAAGACAGCCCTGAGGTTTTGTAATAGTCCCTAAGTGAGAACTTATTCGAACTAGGGTAGCCCTTGGGCCTAGTGGTCGAGTGAATGTCTACTCGAACCCGACTCGTAGATTGTTCTTAATAATTTCAGACAAACTGACTCCCAATTCCTAGGTCCTATCGTCAACATCATGACGTAAGTGGTTGAAGTGACTGAAGGGTTGCTTTTTGTACGATTCCCAAAATCATTAATTGTAGACGACCTACGGTCGTCCTTTTGACTTCTTTAAAAGGGGCGATGCTGCCGCTGCAAATACTTGAACTAAGACAACATCTGCTAAGGCCAGACTTGAACTAGCTCGAGCCCTTGACCATGCTCGGTGGGAATCTCGAAGGCAGGTTCTCGAAGAGATGCATGCAAAAGGTATTGATTTGTCTGCTGAAACTGAGAGGGTGAGGGCCCTAGAGGAAGAATCGGTGGCTCTGCTTTCTTCCGATGATGGTTCAGTCAGTGGTTCAACCAGCAGCTCAGAGGATGAAAAAGATGAAGGTGAAGTCCCCGAGGGGGAGGAGGCCATCGGTGTTCTAGGTGTCGAAGGCCAAGCCATTGAAGGCACAACTTCCAAGGGAGCTCCGTCTGGTCAAGTGACACCGGCGGTAGATTAGGTTTTTATTTTTTCCCTTTGTAAGGGCTTCAAGCGTGAGCCTTGCAAATATGTCTTTGTGAACCTTTATTATATATATAAGGATCTTCGCTTTTTGTCATTTTTTGTCTTCCCTTTGCCTTTTTGGAATAAACTTTTATGCATGTCGTTAACCAGCCCGATGTGTTGGACTTATAATATAAATCTCTTAGGTTTTCATGCTCGATGAATGATTGATAACGGTTGACCGTTCGGGGTTCGACCCTTGAATCAATTTCGACCCGAGGCTATCGACCCTTAAGTTCTTAACACATTTTCCCTTAGGCTCTTTAGATCGGCCCTTAGGCTCTTTAGGTTGGCCCTCAGGCTCTTACGCATTGGCCCTTAGGCTCTCTAGGATGGCCCTTAGGCTCTTATGCATTGGCCCTTAGGCTCTTTAGGCTGGCCCTTAGGCTCTTACGCATTGGCCCTTAGGCTCTTTAGTCTGGGTCGATGCGACCTCTAATATGGCTATAGTTTTCCCTCATTTTGGCTAAAGACTTTTGAAGTTTTGATTATGCCTTGGCATGTTTTATGTTCGTCCGACTCTTCGATAGCTCAAACAAGAACCTCGATTATGTGTCAATTTGTGACGATATCTGAGTACCTCGGGAGGTTTGCTTGAAGGCTAAGTTTTCGAAACCTTTTCATCGAAGGTTGGTTGATTTCGAAGCCTTTTTATTGTTCGGAGCTAATATTATCAAAGCTCCTTTACTTATGCCGAGGGTAGCCTGATTAACCGGTTCTTTTCGAAGTATTTGAAGGCCTTTAATTTTTTGGTGGCGGTCGAACATCTCCGAGCCATGTTAGTTTGGTCGGAGCCTTTTGATATGATCGTAGTCTTTATGTTCGACCGTAGCCTTTAGTCCCCGGGTGAGGTGACCGTGGCGTCTATATCGAGGGTATTCTTTTTTAGGGGTCTTTCAAGTTTGATATATAGCCTTGGCCTTAAATATCAAGGTTATGCCTTTTTAAGGTCTTATAAATTTGGGTACGCCTTGTTGAGGTCTTATAAGTTTGGGCATGCCTCTTTGAGGTCTTACAGATTCGATGCTGCCTTACCGAGGTCTTACGAGCTCGAATTTGCCTTATTGAGGTCTTACGAATTCGAGTTTTTGATGGCTTCGATGAGCTGACTATCGATGACAGTCCCCGAGTGTTCGAGGATTTTTGGCCCTTGAGCCGTTTTGCATGAAAGTAGTAAACTTCTTTGAGGCATACAACATTTTGAAAAACAAAGAGGCTTCTTTGATTACTTGATATACGTGTACATATTTTTGCCTTCGGAGGCTCGATTGTTCTACATAGACACGGTTCATTCGACCGTTTGGCCCAATACAAAATTTTCTTATTGAGTCCCCCTTAGGCGTAACTCGATTTTTTCGAAAGATAACCTCCGAGGGGGATGCCCCTAGTATTCGAGGCTGATTGAGAAGAAGCCTTGAATACTTGTTGAGTTCTCCTTAGGTAGCATACATATGTTGCCTCGTTAAAAACCTCGCTAGTAAAACCCATTTGGGATAAAACCTGATCGAAGGGAAAAAGAGTGCAACACATACTTTAAAACCCAAGGTCTTCGAGCCGAGGGGTGCTTCAGCGTCTCGCATTGAACACCTTTAAGAAATTAGTGTGAGACATAAAGCGAAAAGGGAGAAGGTTATACCTTAGTAATAATAGCGTTTGAGCATTGATATGTTCCAATTGCTTGGAAGTTGCTCGCCTTCCATGGTGCCAAGTTTGTAGGACCCTTTGCCTACTACTCCGAGGACGCGGTACAGTCCTTCCCAACTTGGGCCTAACGTCCCTTCATTTGGGTTTCGAGTGTTTAGGGTGACTTTCCTTAGGACCAAGTCCCCGACTCCGAAGTATCAGAGGTTTGTTCTGCTATTATAATATCTCTCAATCCTCTATTTTTGGGCGGCCATTCGGACTAGTGCTGCCTCTCGCTTTTCATCTAGTAGATCGAGAGATATGGTCATGGCCTTGCTGTTCGAGTCCTCGATAGCATGTCGAAATCTAGCTCTTGGATCTCCGACCTCGACTGGTATCAAAGCCTCGGACCCGTATACCAAAGAGAACAATGTCTCTCTTGTGCTCGACTTCGAAGTTGTTCGGTATGACCATAGTACTTCAGGCAATACCTCTCTCCATTTTCCCTTCGCATTTTCTAACCTCTTTTTCAAATTTTGGATGCTGGTATTATTTGTGAACTCGGCTTGTCCATTTGCACATGGGTGATATGGCGTTGATAGGATTCTCTTGATCTTATGATCTTCGAGGAATATCGTCACGTTGCTGCCTATGAACTGCTTCCCATTATCACATGTAATCTCAGAGGGGATCCCGAATCGGCATACGATGTGGTCCCAGATGAAGTCAATGACTTCTTTTTCTCTTATCTTCTCGAAGGCTTGTGCTTCCACCCATTTCGAGAAATAGTCAGTCATAAACAGAATAAATCTAGCTTTACCTGGTGCTGTTGGTAGGGGACCGACGATGTCCATCCCCTTTTTCATGAATGACCATGGTGCTAAGACTGAATGTAGCTGTTCAGCGGGTTGGTGAATCATTGGAGCAAACCTTTGACATTTGTCACACCTTCGAACGAATTCCTTGGTGTCCTTTTCCATGTTGTCCCAATAATAGCCTACTCTAATCACCTTTCGAACCAAAGAATCGACACCAGAATGATTTCCACAAGTGCCTTCGTGGATTTTCCGAAGTACATAATCGATATCCCCTGGTCCCAATCATACTGCTAGGGGTTCATCGAAGGTCCTTCTATATAGTGTTCCATTCTCGTCGAGTGAAAATCAAGCTGCTTTGGCTCGAAGGGCCCTCGATTCTTTTGAGTCTGTGGGCAACTTCCCGTTTCTCAAATAGTCGATGTATTTATTCCTCCAATCCCATGTTAGACTTGTTGAATTTACCTCGGCGTGGTCTTCTTCAATCACCGACTTGGATAACTCTACAAAAGCCCCCGGGAGTGTGTCATCTTCTTTGACGGACGACCTAGGTTCGTGAGTGCATCGGCCTTACTGTTCTGATCTCGAGGAATATGGACCAGAGTCCATTCTTTGAAGCGATGCAATATGACCTGAAGTTGGTCTAAGTATTTCTGCATCCTGTCTTCTCGAACCTCGAAGCTCTTATTTACTTGGTTGACTACCAGAAGGGAGTCACATTTTGCTTCAACGACTTCTGCTCCTAGGCTCTTGGCCAGCTCGAGACCTACAATCATAGCCTCATAATCGGCCTTATTGTTAGTAAACTTTGGAGTTTTTATAGATTGCCTAATCATGCCGCCCGTAGGTAGTTTCAGAACGATGTCGAGCCTCGAACCTTTCACGTTCGAGGCACCTTCGGTGAACAAGATCTATACCCCCGATGATGTGCCTATTTTTAGAAAAAGTTCTTTCTCTACCTCGGGCATGAGGGCAGGCACAAAGTCGGCCATGAAATCTGCCAAAATTTGGGACTTGATAGCCATCTGGGGTTGGTACTCGATATCATACCCTCCGAGCTCGATGGCCCATTTAGCCAATGTACCCAATAATTTGGGTTTATGCAGGATGTTTTGAAGAGGGTATGTTGTTAAAACACATATATGATGGCATTGAAAATAACGTTTTAATTTCCGAGACGCACTTATTAATGCAAGGGCTAATTTTTCTAAATGTGGATACCTAGTTTCAGCATCTCCAGAGTCCGTCTTACGTAATAAATAGGGAATTGGGTACCTTGTTCTTCCCGAATCAACACACCACTTATCGCTACTTCAGATACGGCCAGGTACAAGTACAACATTTCATCTTCCTTTAGGGTGTGGAGCAAAGGCGGGGTCGAGAGATACCGCTTTATCTCTTCTAAAGCATGTTGGCATTCCCAAGTCCACTCAAAGCCATTTTTCTTCTTGAGCAAGGAGAAGAAATGAGGACTTTGATCTGACGATCTCGAGATGAACCGGCCTAAGGCTGCTATCCGCCCGGTCAGCCGCTGTACGACTTTCACATTGTTCATCACTGTGATTTCTTCAATGGCATTGATTTTGTCGGGGTTGATCTCAATCCCCCTATTCGACATCATGAAGCCTAAAAATTTGCCTGATCCTACTCCGAAGGCACATTTCTCGGATTGAGTTTCATGTTGTAACTTCTAAGGATATCGAATGTTTCCTGCAAATGAGTCAAATGGTCCTCTACGTGTAGGGACTTAACTAGCATGTCATCAATATAAACTTTCATAAATTAGACTATTTGATGTTCAAACATCTTATTAACTAGGCA
Organism: Nicotiana tabacum; assembly: GCF_000715075.1. Taxonomy (NCBI): domain Eukaryota; kingdom Viridiplantae; phylum Streptophyta; class Magnoliopsida; order Solanales; family Solanaceae; genus Nicotiana; species Nicotiana tabacum. The sequence continues at coordinate 107,968,557 of NC_134087.1, read as the reverse complement.
TTGGTACGTAGCTCCTGCGTTTTTTAACCCGAAGGGCATTACATTATAACAGTATGTACCATACTTCGTGATGAACGAAGTTTTTCCTTGTCCTATGGGTTCATTTGAATTTGGTTATACCTGGAGTAGGCGTCAATCAAGCGATCGATGTTGGAAATGGGAATGAGTCTTTGGGGCATGCTTAATTTAGTCTTTATAATCTACGCACATTCTTAATTTATTTCCTTTTTTGGGAACCCCTACCACATTAGCCAACCATTCGGGATATTTTACCTCCCTAATTGATCCTATTTTGAGGAGTTTTGTTACCTCATCTTTGATGAATGCATGTTTTACCTCGGACTGAGGCCTCTTTTTTTTGCTTCACTGGTTTGAACTTGGGATCGACACTTAGTCGATGGGTGGTTATTTCCCGCGGGAACCCTGTCATGTCTAAATGGGACCAAGGAAAGCAATCAATGTTGTTAATAAGAAATTAGATGAGTTTTTTCTTGAGTTCGAGGGTTAATCCCGTTACCAGGTATACCTTTTGATTTGGAAGTTGCTCGATCAAGACAACCTGTTTAAGCTCTTCAACCATTGATTTTGTTGCATCGGACTCCTCGGGGGCAATGAAGGCCTGATGAGCAAGGAAGTCTTCTTTGTCATCTTCATTCGAATGCTCACAGACCACCTATTCCTCGGGGGTCAGCCCGTTTCCTGACTCATCCTGGACGGGGAGAGTCGATGTTGGTGCCGTGTCACTTACCGCGAACATTTCCTTTGCTTCATGTTGTTTTCCGTACATCGTTTTTATAACATTTTTTGTTGGGAACTTCATCATCTGATGAAGAGTTGATGGTACTTCCCTTATGTCGTGAATCCACGGCCTTCCAAGTAGGGCATTGTACCTCATGTCGCCTTCGATGACCTGAAACTTGGTGTCTTGAACTGTACCGGACACATTGACTGGGAGGATGATTTGTCCCTTTGTTGTCTCGCTTTCCATGTTGAATCCGTTGAGGACTTGAGTGGTGGGTATGATCTGATCGAGTAATCCGATCTGCTCTACCATCTTCGACTTGATTATGTTGGTCGAGCTACCTGGATCCACGAGCACATGTTTAATTTGAACGTTATTCAAAAGAAAAGAAATTACCAGTGCATCATTATGTGGTTGGGACAAGGACTCGATGTCTTCTTCTCTAAATGTAAGGACGTCCTCGGGTATATGGCTCCGAGTTTGCCTTTCTGTTGCGATGGACACTTTGGCCCATTTGAGCATGGGTCCCTATGGGATGTCGGTTCCTCCAACAATCATATGAATGATGTGCTAAGGTTCTTCAGGTTCATTCTTTCTGTTCACCTCTCTTTCTTGAAAGTGGTTCTTGGCTTGATTGCTGAGGAATTCTCGAAGGTGTCATTCATTGATCAGCCAAGCCATATCCTCTCGAAGCTGCCTACAATCCTCGGTCCTATGACCGTGAATGCCGTGGTATTCACACATCAAGTTGGGGTTCCTTTGGGAAGGATCTGACTGTGCGGGCTTTGGCCATCTAGTATCCCTAATTCTACCCATAGCCGATACGATACCTGAAACATCGATATTGAAGTTGTATTTCGACAATCGGGGTGCCTCCATTGTCCCTGAATGCCTGTCAAACCCAGTCTTGCTCATAAGTCCCTAGGAATTTTGGCCTCGATCTACTCCTCGATCATTTCGAGGTATATTCTGCCTCGAAGCATTTCTTCGATCTTTGAAGTATGGTTGATACCTTTCCTTGTTTGGTCTCAACTTTCTTTCTGTGAACCTTTGTTCCTTTGTTAAGAGCCTGCTTGGATATACTGATCCATAGGGGGCTCCCAAATGGGCGTCCTTGACCCTAATCTTCGATTGGTATCTGTTGTGTACATCTGCCAAAGTCACGGTGGGATACTCAACCAAGTTCAGTTTTGGCTGCTTCGAAGTTACCAAGCTTCGCTAGTTCAAGACCTGAGTGAAGGCCTGCACTGCCCAACATCGGAGACCGGTGGTAATTCCATTCGCTCCATCTGGAAACGAGATACAAATTCCCTTAGAATCTCGTTTTCCCTTTGTTTGATCTTGAAGATGTCGGATTTCTTTGTAGCAACCTTGATAGCACTGGCATACACCTTCACAAAAGAATCTTCCAACATGGCAAACGAATCCAGCAAGTTCGGGCGTAGGTTTTGATACCTCATCATGGCTCCTTTCGACAGTGTTTCAACAAATTTCTTCAGCAAGATAGATTCAATCTCGTCATCCTTTAAGTCATTCCCTTTTACTGAACAAGTATAAGCAGTAATGTGCTCATTGGGGTCCGTGGCCCCGTTATACTTTAGGACATTGGGCATTGTGAATTTCTTCGGGATGGGCTTCGGAGCCGCACTTAATGGGAATGATCTATACATAAACTTCTTTGAATCTACACCATTTAGAATCGGAGGTGCGCCCGGGATCTGATCGACCCTTGAGTTATAAGTCTCCACTTTTTTATCGTTAGCCTCTATCTTCAATTCTCCTGAATCGATTCTTTTAGTCAATTCCTAGAGCATTTTAATAATTGAGGGGTCAGTCCCAGAGCTGCTTTCATAGGGTCTTTCTAGCACTAGTTCGTGCTGCATGTTTACGGGTTCAGCGGTGTTAGGGGTTCTGTTATGACTTTGAAGTTGAGCGATGACAACTTGCTGAGCTTGCAACATCTCGAATATCACTTAGAGGCTGACTCCTGCTTCTTCCATTCCTCGTGCATCTTGGCCTCCAGCCTGGACTTCCCTGCGTCCATTCCTTATGAGGTTTGCACCTGCTTCCGTGTTTAGAGCGTTGTGGGAGTTGATATCAACTGGCTACACGTTTGGCACTCCCTCAGAGTTTATAGGTGGTACATTGAGCCCTATGTTGCCGTTTTCTCCAAGTCCCTCACTGTCGTGAAGAGGTGCATTTTGTGTGCTAGACATGATTAATCCTGAAATCAAGAATCTTTGACAAGAAAAAGTGTGAAGAGTAACATGTGTTATCGGAAAACTAGCACCAAAACAATCACTATTATTTTTAGCCCCACGGTGGGGGCCAAACTAATTACCTTGAAAAATGGTAATAACAATTATATTTGATTGTGGTTCTAAAAATATGTGATTTATCTTAATACTAGTTGTTAGGTGAATAATGCTAAGTGTAAATGAGCAAGAAATTATAAGCAAACCCGTATGGTCACAAGGTTGAGGGCCTCGAGCTCAGCGGTAGAGGACCTCAAGGGCAGCCTATAACGGTTGATAATGAACAATAAATGAACAAAAGAAGAACAATAAATGAACAAGAGATGAATAATAAATGAACAAGAGAGGAACAATAAATGAGGAACAATAAAGCTGTAGAGTAATTATTGAGCTCGTTTAGGCAAGAAAAGCAGAGAATGTTCTATTATATTCAATGTTCGTCTTTTTTACAAAATGACAAGGGTACATTTTATATAGGAGGGGGAATCCCAACATAGTACAGGTCTAATAATAATTAGGAAATGCTTATACAACTATGTAATGGCTCAGTATAGATTTGTACTATTCTTGCAGGCCTGGTCAGCTTTATCCACGTGTACTTGGGAGCTTTCCCACCTTTCCATTACGATCACAGATTTGTAGTGCTCCGAGGTTGGCCATAATGATCCTTCGATGTGCTCCCTCTAGGGACGCACCTCGGGGCCACACTTAAAATTCTTCTTTGAGCCCCTCGGGGTTGGGCGTGGAGTGCCATGTATACACCCTTCTTCCCAAAAGTATGTCGATGAAACTATTTTTAGTACCTTTTCCCCCACCATGTAAGCAACATCACGAATAGTTTGATCGGTGTAGCTCTTCTGTCTAGACTCTGCCGTGCGAAGCCGATCATGAGTCAACTTAACCTTGTCCAAAGCACCCTGAACCAAGTTAGTACCCAATAGCCTAGCATCACCCAGCTCAAACCAACCCACCGGAGACCGACACCGTCTCACATACAGAGCCTCATATGGAGCCATCTAAATGCTCGATTGGTAGTTGTTGTTGTTGTAGGCAAACTCTGCAAGCAACATAAACTGATCCCAAGAACCCCTGAAATCCATGACGCAAGCGTGTAGCATATCCTCCAATATCTGAATAGTGCGCTCGAACTGTCCGTCCGTCTGAGGGTGGAATGTTGTACGCAACTCAACCCGTGTGCCCAACTCTCGCTGCATTGATCTCCAAAACTGTGATGTAAACTGCGTGCCCTGATTTGAAATAATGGACACGGCACACCGTGAAGGCAAACAATTTCGCAGATGTAGATCTCAGCCAACCACTTCGAAGAATAGGTAGTCCCAACTGGAATGAAATGCGCGGACTTTGTCAACCAATCCACAATCACCCAAATAGCATAAAACTTCCTCGAAGTCTGTGGGAGCCCAACTACAAAGTCCATGGTGATACGCTCCCATTTCCACTTTGGAATCTCAAGCCTCTGAAGCAAACTGCCCAGTCTCTGATGCTCGTACTTCACCTGCTGACAATTTAGGCACCGAGCTATAAACCTCACTATATCTTTCTTCATCCTTCTCCACCAACAGTGCTGCCTCAGGTCTTGATACATCTTTGTGGCACCCGAATGAATAGAATACCGCGAATTGTGGGCCTCTTCAAGAATCAACTCACGTAGCCCATCTACACTAGGCACACAAATCCGACCCTGCGTCCTCAACACCCCATCATCCCCAATAGTAACCTCCTTGGCATCACCGTGTTGAACGGTTTCCTTGAGGACAAGAAAACGGGGGTCATGATATTGACACTCTCTGATGCGATCATACAAGGAAGATCGATAAACCATACAAGCAAGAACCCGACTAGGCTCCGAAACGTCTAACCTCATGAACTGATTGGCCAAGACCTGAAAATCTGATGCAAGAGGTCTCTTATCAACAGGAATAAATACAAGGTTACCCATACTCACCGTCTTTCTACTCAAGGCATCGACCACCACATTGGCCTTCCCGGGATGATATACAATGGTTATATCATAGTCCTTTAGCAGTTCCAACCATCTCTACTGCCTCAAATTTTGATCCTTTTATTTGAAGAAGTGCTGGAGACTCTGATGATCCGTAAATACCTCACAAGACACAACGTAGAGATAATGCCTTCAAAGTTCAATGCATGAATGATGGCTGCCAACTCCAAATTATGAACAAGGTAGTTTTTCTCATGGGGTTTCAATTGGTGCGAAGCATAAGCAATCACTCTACCCTCTTGCATCAAGACACACCCAAGATAAATTCGAGAAGCATCATAATACACAGTATAAAAACCCGATTGTCACGACCCAAAATCTCTCATGTCGTGATGGCGCCTATCTCAATATTAGGCAAGCCGAAATCTCAATAAACCATAATTTTTTTAAAGTTTGAAACATAATAAATAATTTAAGAGAAAAATCCCACAATTTCTTATAAAAACATACTGTGTTTTAATAAAATACACTCCCAAAACTAAGTGTCACTGAGTATATGAGCATCTAAATGATAGCATAGTTTGACTGATAAAAACACTGTCTAGAAATATAAAGCACTACAAATAACTAAAAGGAATGAGAGTCAAAGTCTATGGAGGCCAAGTAGCTACCTCGATAGTCATAACTATCCAAAATCTAGCAGCTGCCTCATCCAGAAATACATGGATCTACACACGAAGTGCAGAGTGTAGTATGAGTACAATCAACTCAATAAGTATCGTAAATAACCAAGGCAAGGTAAAAAAAGCTTGGATTATAGATGATACTAGTCACTTTGGTATGGTCTTTCCTTTACAAATCAACACAAAATAATGTTTACAACCAACTCCTCAATTACCTTACTCAAATAATATCCTAAAATGTAGAGGGAGGAAAACAATTAAATCAGGTAGATGATCATGGGAATGCAAACCCCACACATCGCATGGACAACTCACGTGCTGCACGGACAACTTACGTGCTAATAGTATAAATATATAGATCCCCATGGACAACTCACGCGCTGGGCGGATAACTCACATGCCAATAATATAGTCTGCCTGGCATAGTCACAGGCCTCTAGTCCGAACATATCATACATGAGCAGTTAATCAAGTATACATGTCTGTGATGAATGAAACATGATATTCCACACTTGTGGACTGGTATAACGTCATGCTAAATTGTAGGAATGTGAAAAATGTACTCTCATAGCTAAATTCTCGACTCAAAAGAACCTGGGCATAACCTAATCATGAAAAAAAAATTCTCGGTACTCGCACGTGGATTCATTCCCACACATGTGCGCATCTAATAGCATGTAGCTATCACAACAATTCAGGCAACTAATGCCTTGATCGAGTTTAAATAAGATACTTACATCCAACAAATTGAATCACTCCGCTAGCAAGCCCTTGCCTCCCGAATTATCCTCCAAACTCCTTGAATCTAGTCACAATTAATTTGATAGTCAACAAAAATTTTAGGAATCAATTCCTTATGAAAATACTAAATTTTCCAATAAATATTCAACTAAAAAATCAACAGTGGGGCCTACGTCTTGGAACCCGACAAACGTTACAAAATATGAATGCCCATTCAACCACAAATCCAGCTATACCAAATTTACCAAATTCTGACATCAACTCGACCTCCAAATCCTCAATTTAAAGTCTAGAGCGTTTCTACCATTTTCAACCCAATTCACAAATTTAGTGATAAAAACAACAATAGGTTCATGTAATTTAACCAAAATCGAGTTAGGAACTCTTACCCCAATGTTTTCCTTAAAAAACTCTCAAACAATCGCCTCACCCTAGCTTTCTTGGTAAACTGGAAGAATGAGACGAGTCTCATTTTTGGAGTTTATTCTGCTGCCCAGGGGTTTGTTCTTCACATTCACGACCTTCCCCTCGCGTTCGCGATGAACAATTTTGCCAATAGTCATTTTTAGAATTCTTCCCAGACATCCTCTAGTATAATGGTCATAGGTTTTTGTATGACACTCCAAATGACAAATGGTTTGACTTTCTGAAAACTAAACACCAAGGACTACAACTCTGGTTTTTTATCATCTCCCACTTCCTTATAGATTGCGAGATATAAGCTTAAAAAATCAAATTTATTCTTCGCGATTTCCAAACTCTTCCCAGTTAGCCTATAGTCTATCCATCATAATATTTTTTACACAACTCCAAATTCAAAACGGTTTGATTTTCTAAAAACTAGATACAAATGGATACAACTTTTATTTTTGGATCATCTCAAGATTCCTTATAGATTGCGAGATATAAGCTTCCAAAATTAGATGATGGACATCAGGAATTCCTTCTTCGTTAATGCGAGATTCTCTTCGCGAACGTGAAGAACAAAATTCTAGAAGCCAAATCCTTCTCCGCAAATGCGAGAGGCTCCTCGCAAACGTGAAGAACAAAACCATACATCAGAAAACCAACATCCAAAGTAGCTCAAAATGATCCAATAACACCCAAAACACACACCGAGTTCCTCGGGACCCCAACCAAATATACCAACAAGTCCTAAAATATTATACGAACTTTGTTGAGGCCTCAGATCACATTAAACAATGCTAAAAATATGAATTGCACCCCAATTCAAGCCTAACCAAAACTAAGAATTTCCAACTTCTACATTCGATACAAAAACCTATCAAACCAAGTCCGAAGTATCTCAAAATTTACACACAAGTCACAAATGACATAACAGACATATTCCAATTTTCAGAATCAAATTCTGACCCCGATTTCAAAAAGTCAACTCTCGGTCAAACTTCCAAACTTTCCATTTCCTATTTTTGTCATTTCAAGCCAAATTTAACTACGGACCTCAAAATAAAATCCGGACATACTCCTAAGTTCAAAATTACCATACGGAGCTTTTGGAACCATCAAAATTCTATTCCGGGGTCATTTACACATTTTCATTAACCGACCAATTATTTCACACAAGCTTTAAATCTTGGAACTAAGTGTTCCAATTCATTCTGAAACCTCCCCCACAAGTCACATAATTATATTTGAACATAGAATAAGTAGTAAATGGGGGAACGAGGCTGTAATACTCAAAACGACCAGCCGGTTCATTACACCAATGTTGAATGCAAAACTACAACTAGAGTTTTGGTCAAAGTAGTCTTGAGCTTCTGGAAACTCTCCTCACACTCATCCGACCACCTAAATATAGCACCCTTATGGTTCAACCGGGTCAAACACACTACAATGGATGAGAAACCCTCCATGAAGTGACGATAATATCTGGCCAAGTCGAGAAAGCTCCGAATCTCAATAGCTAAAGACGGTCTGGGCCAATTCTAAACCGCCTCTATCTTCTTTGGATCCACCTTAATCCATTCACTGGACACTATGTGCTATAAGAAAGCCAAAGAACTAAGCCAAAACTCACACTTGGAGAACTTGGCATAAAGTTTCTCCTCCCTCAACCGCTGGAGTACCATCCTTAAATGTTGTGCATGCGCCTCCTGACTACGTGAGTGCACCAGGATATCATCAATAATAATATGACAAAAACATATTAAGATACAATTGGATACACTATTCATCAGATGCATGAAAGCTGCTGAGGCGTTGATAAGCTCAAAAGACATCACAAGGAGCTCATAGTGACCATAACGGGTCCTGAATGTCGTCTTCAGAATATCCGAGTCCCGAATCTTCAACTGTTGATACCCAAGCCTCAAATAAATCTGTGAGAACACCCTCGCTCCCTGAAGTTGGTTAAATAAATCTTCAATGTGCGACAAAGGATACTTGTTCTTGATTGTAACTTTGCTTAACTTCCTATAGTCGATGCACATCCGCATAGTACCATTCTTCTTCTTCACAAACAGAACCGGTGCACCCCAAGACTACATACTAGGCCTAATAAATCCCTTATCAAGAATCTCCTGAAGATTCTCTTTCAATTTCTTCAACTTTGGTGGTACCATGTGATACAGAGGAATAGAAATGGGCTGAATGCCCGCCACCAAGTCAATACAAAAATCAATATCAGTAATGACCCGACCAGTCATTTAATGCTCTAGTGCATCGTTCCATAGTTTGAGGCCATAAGTAGCTTCACTTCAGGTAATATTATTTGTACGTGTGGTCGGAATTGAATTTTTGAAAGTTCAGAGTTGATTTGGAAAGAAAATTCGAATTTCGGAAGCTTTAAGTTGGAGGAATTGACCAAGTTGTGATTTTTGAATAAACGAACTCGGAATCGAGATTAAAAGGTTTCAACATGTTTGTATGGTAATTTTGGACTTGTGCTTATGTTCGGATTTGGTTTGGATGGTCCGGGAGCATTTCAGCGCCTATTGTGGAAAGTTGGCATTTGGAAGGATTTCATAAATTTGGGGTGGAAGTGTATCTTAATGTTATTGATGTCCGTTTAGGATTCAAAGTCTGGGAATAGATCCGTATGGTAATTCTGGTACTGGGAGCACATCCGGATGTTGATTTGGAGGTCCAGAGGTCATTTCGGGGTCATTTGGCGAAAGTTAGAAATTTGAAGGTTTTTGAGAAGTTTGACCGGGACCAGACTTTTTGATATTAGGGTCAGATTTCGATTCCGAAAGTTGGAGTAAGTCAGTAATGTCGAATTTCATTTGTGGGCAAAATTAGAGGTCAATCGCACGTGATTTGATAGGTTTCGGCATTAAATGTAGAAGTTTAAAGTTCTACAGTTTATTAAATTTGAATTGGGGTGCGATTCATAAATTCAACGTTTTTATGTGATTTGAGACCTCGAACATATTTGTGTTATTTTATGGGACTGGTGTGTGTGATTGGACAGAGTTCCGGGGGGCCTCGGGTGTGTTTCAGGATGGTTTCAGATCAATTTTGGAAGAAAAGGCCGTGCTGGTTCTGCTGGTTTTTAGGTCTGGGCTGCAGGTCTCGCAAATGCAAGGTTTTGATCGTATTTTTGAATTCGCATTTGCGAAGAAGGAGTAGCATTTGTAAGGGTGGAAAAAATCATGAGAAGTTTGCATTTGTGACCATATCTTTCACATTTGCGGAACTTCCCTCTACGCATAGATTTTGGTCGCAAATGCGTACTTGGCAGGGATGGTTTTACTTCGCATTTGTGATGCGTTTGTCACAAATGCAACGTCTGCGTCTGGGGCAAGGGTTTTTTATTCCAAGACTTGGCTCATTTCTCATTTGGACTTGGGCGATATTTGAAAGCATTTTGGGAAGGGTTCCATCAACATCAAGAGGTAAGTGATTTTTCGTGTATTTTGAGTTAAATATGTGGATTATACATTGATTTTAACATGGAAATTCATGAAAAATTTGTAGAAATTTGAGGTTTGGTATAAAACCTAGAAATTAGTATTTTTGGATTCTGACCACAAATTTGGGCATGAAAAAGGGAATAAATTACATATTTGAGTTCTTGGGGTTATGAGTAATGTTTATCTTTTAAAATTTTCGAAATACGGGCACGTGGGCCTTAGGGTGTTTTTTATCGACATTTCGAGCGGAGTTCGAAATTGTTGTAAATTTAATTATAACGAGTATTAAAGTATATATTTATGGAATTGCACATTTATTGAATAGTTTTGGAGTGTTGGACATCGGTTTGAGTTGTTGGAAAGGCTTGGGAGCCGGAGCCGGTAAGTGTCCTTTCTAACCTTGTAAAAGGTAATTAACCCCATAGGTGAACTAAATTAATATGTGCTTCTATTTGTGGGGGCTAAGTATGTACGAGGTGACGAGAGTCCGTACGTAGCTACTAATTATGCCTATGTCCAGGTAGTTTTAGATTTACCCCATGCCTTGTTGATATTCTTATTTGATTATGCTTATTATTTGCCTAAAAAAGAGTTGAGATTGAATATGCTTACTAAATTGCCTTGAAAAGAGTTGAAAATGAGGAATTTGAGATTTTAAAAGGTTTCATTTGAATTTCATATTTTTGAAAAGAATTAAGGGATATTATAACAATTTGAGAAATCTATGTCCAACCGCATTGCAAATATATTCCGCGAGCGGGGTAAATTTTTACTACTTTTATGGGAGCGAGCCGATCGCCTCGGTAGGTTAAATAGATGCATTTATAGTTCGTGCCATTCGACCCTCAACAGTGTACAATTTATATTTATATGTTGGATCGAGCTGTACGATCTTGGCGTGACTTGCGCATGATAACTCTTTGGAACTAATAATAATTGACATTTGCTTTATTGGCTTGAGATATAAATTTTTAAATGGTGAAAAAGAATTTGGGAATTTCTATTAGTAAAAAGGATTGTTGATTATTTCTGGTTATTGAATTTTCATCTATGTTATGTATTCCATGCTTAACTATAATGTCGACATTTTTATTGTTAGCTCATAGTAAGTGTCAGAGTCGACCCCACGTTATTACTTCTCTGAGGTTAGACTGGATACTTACTAGGTATGCGTTGATTTACGTACTCATACTACACTTGCTTGAAAATGTCCGGATTGGGCTTTGGATGTCCTGGGAGCATTTTGGCGCCTATTGTGGAAAGTTGGCATTTGGAAGGATTTCATAAATTTGGGGTGGAAGTGTATCTTAATGCTATCGATGTCTGTTTAGGATTCCAAGTCTGGGAATAGCTCCGTATGGTAATTCTGGTATTGGGAGCGCGTACGGATGTTTCAAGATGGTTACAGATCAATTTTGGAAGAAAAGGTTGTGCTGGTTCTGCTGGTTTTTGGGTTTGGGCTGCAGGTCTCGCAAATGCAAGGTTTTGATCGCATTTGCGAGGGTGGGAAAAATCCTGAGAAGTTCACATTTGTGAACATATTTTTCGCATTTGGGGAACTTCCCTCTATGCATAGATTTTGGTCGCAAATGCGTACTTGGTAGGGATGGCTTTGCTTCGCATTTGCGATGCATTTGTCGCAAATGCGACCATTGCATTTGCGAACCAGATGTCTCAAATGCGACGTCTGCGTCTGGCGCAAGGGTTTTTTATTCCAAGAGTTGGCTCATTTCCAACTTGGACTTAGGTGATTTTTAAAGCATATTTTGAGTTAATTATGTGGATTTATCGTGTATTTTGTCGCATTTGCGGAACATCCCTCTACGCATAGATTTTGCTCGCAAATGCGTACTTTGCAGGGATGGCTTTGCTTCGAATTTGCGATGTGTTTGTCGCAAATGCGACCATGACATTTGTGACCAGATGTCGCAAATGCGACAACTGCATCTGGAGCTTTGGTTTTTTATTCCAAGACTTGTCTCATTTCCCACTTGGACTTAGGTGATTTTGGAAAGCATTTTAGGAAGGGTTCAATCAACATCAAGAGGTAAGTGATTTCCCGTGTATTTTGAGTTAAATATGTGGACTATACATTGATTTTAAAATGGAAATTCATGGAAATGGTATTTTTGGATTTTGACCACAAATTTGGGCATGGAAATGGTAATAAATTACATATTTGAGTTCGTGAGGTTATGAGCAACATTTATCTTTGAACATTTTCGAAATCCGCGCACGTGGGCCTGAGGGTGATTTTTGTCGACTTTTTTTAGCGGAGTTCAAAATTGTTGTAAATTTAATTATAATGAGTATTGAGTATAAATTTATGTATTTGCACATTTATTGATTAGTTTTGGAGTGTTGGGCATCGGTTTGAGTGGTCGGAAAGGCTTAGGAGCCAGTTATTGAATTTCAGAGCAAGGTAAGTGTCTTTTCTAACCTTGTAAGAGGAAATTAACCCCATAGTTGAACTAAGTTAATATGTGCTTCTATTTGTGGGGGCTACGTATGCACGAGGTGACGAAAGTCCATACATAGCTACTAATTATTCCTATGTCCGGGTAGTTTTAGGTTTATCCCATGCCTTGTTGATATTGTTATTTGATTATGCTTATTATTTGCCTCAAAAAGAGTTGAGATTGAGTATGCTTATTAAATTGCCTTGAAAAGAGACGAAATTGATGAATTTGATATTTTAAAAGCTTTCATTTGAATTTCGTATTTTTGAAAAGAATTAAGGAATATTATAATAATTTGAGAAATCTATGTTCAACCACGTCGCAAATATATTCTGCGAGCGGGGTAAATTTTCACTACTCTCATGGGAGCAGGTCGATCGCCCCGGCAGGTTAAATAGATGCATTTATGATTCGTGCCATTAGACTCTCGGCAATGCACATTTTATATTTATATGCTGGATCAGGCTGCACGACCTTGGCGTTACTTGCACATGATAACTCTTTAGAATTAATAATAATATACATTTGCTTTATTGGCTTGAGATTTAAATTTTGAAATGGTGAAAAACAATTTGGGAATTTCTATTAGTGTATAAAGGATTGTTGATTACTTATGGTTATTGAATTTTCAGCTATGTTATGTATTCCATGCTTAAATATAATATCGGCATTTTTATTGTTAGCCCATAGTAAGTGTCAGAGTCGACCCCTCATCATTACTTTTGCGAGGTTAGCCTGGATACTTACTAGGTACGCATTGATTTACGTACTCATACTACACTTGCTTGGGTATGTCCGGATTGGGTTTTGGATGGCCCGGGAGCATTTCGGCTCTATCGTGGAAAGTTGGCATTTGGAAGGATTTCATAAATTTGGGGTGGAAGTGTATCTTATTGTTATCGATGTTCGTTTAGGATTCCAAGTCTCGGAATAGCTCCATATGGTGATTCTGGTATTGGGAGCGCGTCCGGATATGGATTTGGAGGTCAGGAGGTCATTTCGGAGTCATTTGGCTAAAGTTGGAAATTTGAAGGTTTTTTAGAAGTTTGAACAGGAGCGGACTTTTTGATCTTAGGGTCGGATTCTAATTCCAGAAGTTGGAGTAGGTATGTAATGTCGAATGTCATTTGTGGGCAAAATTTGAGGTCAATCAGACGTGATTTGATAGGTTTCGGCATCCAATGTAGAAGTTTGAAGTTCTAAAGTTCATTAAGCTTGAATTGAGGTGCGATTCATGAATTCGACATTTTTTGATATGAATTGAGGCCTAGAACAAGTTTGTGTTATGTTATGGGACTGGTGTGTGCGATTGGACGGGGTCCCGGGGGCCTCGGGTGTGTTTTGGGATGGTTTCAGATCAATTTTTGAAGAAAAAGCTGTGCTGGTTCTGTTGGTTTTGGGTCTGTGCTGCAGGTCTCGCAAATGCAAGGTTTTGATCGCATTTGCGAAGAAAGAGTCGCATTTGCGAGGGTGGGAAAAGTCCTGAGAAGTTCGCATTTGTGAACATATTTGTCGCATTTGCAGAACTTCCCTCTATGCATAGATTTTGGTTGCAAATGCATACTTGGCAGGGATGGCTTTGCTTCGCATTTGCGAACCAGATATCTCACATGTGACGTCTGCGTCATGAGCAAGGGTTTTTTATTCCAAGACTTGGCTCATTTCCCACTTGGACTTAGGCTATTTTTGAAAGCATTTTGGGAAGGGTTCCATCAACATCAAGAGGTAAGTGATTTCCCGTGTATTTTGAGTTAAATATGGGGATTATACATTGATTTTAACATGGAAATTCATGGAAAATTTGTAGAAATTTGGGGTTTTGGTGGTAAACTTAGAAATTGATATTTTTGAATTTTGACCACAAATTTGGGCATGGAAATGGGAATAAATTACATATTTGAGTTCGTGGGGGTTTATGAGTAATATTTATCTTTAAAAATTTTCGAAATCCGGGCACGTGGGCCTGAGGGTGATTTTTATTGACTTTTCGAGCGGAGTTCGAAATTGTTGTAAATTTAATTATAATGAGTATTAGAGTATATATTTATGGATTTGCACTTTATTGAATAGTTTTGGAGTGTTGGACATCGGTTTGAGTTGTTGGAAAGGCTTGGGAGCCGGTTGTTGAATTTCGGAGCGAGGTAAGTGTCTTTTTCTAACCTTGTAAGAGGGAATTAACCCCATAGGTGAACTATATTAATATATGTATTCTATTTGTGGAGGCTACGTATGCACGAGGTGACGAGAGTCCGTACATAGATATTAATTATGCCTATGTCCAGGTAGTTTTAGGCTTACCCCATGCCTTGTTGATATTGTTATTTGATTATGCTTATTATTTGCCTCAAAAAGAATTGAGATTGAGTATGCTTATTAAATTGCCTTGAGAAGAGTCGAAATTGTGGAATTTGAGATTTTAAGATCTTTCATTGAATTTCGTATTTTTGAAAAGAATTAAGGAATATTATAATATTTTGAGAAATCTATGTTCAACCGCGTCGCAAATATATTCCGCGAGCGGGGTAAATTTCCACTACTCTGATGGGAGTGGGCCGATCACATCGGCATATTAAATAGAAGTATTTATGGTTCGTGCCATTCGACCCTCGGCAGTGCACAATTTGTATTTATATGTTGGATCGGGCTGTTCGACCTTGGCGTGACTTGCACATGATAACTCTTTGGAACTAATAATAATTGACATTTGCTTTATTGGCTTGAGATATAAATTCTTAAATCCTCAAAAAAATTTAGGAATTTCTATTAGTAAAAAGGATTGTTGATTATTTCTGGTTATTGAATTTTCAGCTATGTTATGTATTCCATGCTTAATTATAATATCGACATTTTTATTGTTAGCCCATAGTAAGTTTCGGACTCGACCCCACGTCATTACTTCTGCTAGGTTAAACTGGATACTTACTAGGTACGCGTTGATTTATGTACTCATACTACACATGCTTGCGTATGTCTGGATTGGGTTTTGGATATCCCGGGATCATTGCAGCGCCTATTGTTCAAAGTTGGCGTTTGGATGGATTTCATAAATTTGGGGTAAAAGTGTATCTTAATGTTATCGATGTCTATTTAGGATTCCAAGTCTGGGAATAGTTTTGTATGGTGATTCTGGTATTAGGAGCGCGTTCGGATGTGGATTTGGAGATCCGGAGGTCATTTGGAGAAAGTTGAAATTTGAAGGTTTTTGAGAAGTTTGACCGGGAGCGGACTTTTTGATATTAGGGTCGGATTCCAATTCCAGAAGTTGGAGTAGATCTGTAATGTCGAATGTCATTTATGGGCAAAATTTGAGGTCAATCGGACGTGATTTGATAGGTTTCGGCATCAAATGTAGAAGTTTGAAGTTCTAAAGTTCATTAAACTTGAATTGAGATGCGATTCATGAATTTGAAGTTTTTGATGTGATTTTAGGCCTCGAACAAGTTTGTGTTATGTTATGAGACTAGTGAGTATGATTGGATGGGGTCCCGGGGGCCTCGGGTGTGTTTTGGGATGGTTTCAGATCAATTTTGGAAGAAAAAACTGTACTGGTTCTGCTGTTGGTTTTTGGGTCTTGACTGTAGGTCTCGCAAATGCAAGGCTTTGGTCGCATTTGCGAACTCGCATTTGCGAACTCGCATTTGCGAACTCGCATTTGTGAAGAAGGAGTCGCATTTGCGAGGGTGGGAAAAATCCTGAGAAGTTCGCATTTGTGAACATATTTTTTGCATTTGGGGAACTTCCCTCTATGCATAGATTTTGGTCGCAAATGCGTACTTGGTAGGGATGGCTTTGCTTCGCATTTGCGATGCATTTGTCGCAAATGCGACCATTGCATTTGCGAACCAGATGTCGCAAATGCGACGTCTGCGTCTGGAGCAAGGGTTTTTTATTCCAAGACTTGGCTCATTCCCACTTGGACTTAGGTGATTTTTAAAGCATTTTGGGAAGGGTTCCATCAACATCAATAGGTAAGTGATTTCTCGTGTATTTTGAGTTAATTATGTTGATTATACATTGATTATAACATGGAAATTCCTAGAAATTTTTTAGAAATTTGAGGTTCTGGTGGAAAATCTAAAAATTGGTATTTTTGGATTTGACCACAAATTTGGGCATGGAAATGGGAGCAAATTACATATTTGACTTCGTGGGGTTATGAGTCATGTTTATCTTTAGAAATTTTTGAAATCCGGGCACGTGGGTCTGAGGGTGATTTTTATCGACTTTTCGTGCGGAGTTCGAAATTATTGTAAATTTAATTATAACTAGTATTAGAGTATATATTCATGGATTTGCACATTTATTGAATATTTTTGGAGTGTTGGGCATCGGTTTGAGTGGTCGGAAAGGCTTAGGAGCCAGTTATTGAATTTCAGAGTGAGGTAAGTGTCTTTTCTAACCTTGTAAGAGGGAATTAACCCCATAGGTGAACTAAATTAATACGTGCTTCTATTTGTGGGGGCTACGTATGCACGAGGTGACGAGAGTCCGTACGTAGCTTCTAATTATGCCTATGTGCGGGTAGTTTTAGGTTTACCCCATGCCTTGTTGATATTGTTATTTGATTATGTTTATTATTTTCCTCAAAAAGAGTTGAGATTGAGTATGCTTATTAAATTGCCTTGAAAAGACTCGAAATTGAGGAATTTGAGATTTAAAAAGCTTTCATTTGAATTTTGTATTTTTGAAAAGAATTAAAGAATATTATAATAATTTGAGAAATCTATGTTCAACCGCGTCGCAAATATATTCCACGAGCGGGGTATATTTCTACTACTCTCATGGGAGCGGGCCGATCGCCTCGCCAAGTTAAATAGATGCATTTATGGTTCATGCCATTCGACCCTCGGCAGTGCACATTTTATATTTATATGCTGGATCGGGCTGTACGACCTTGGTGTTACTTGCACATGATAACTCTTTAGAACTAATAATAATCTACATTTGCTTTATTGGCTTGAGATTTAAATTTTGAAATGGTGAAATTTTTTTTGGGAATTTCTATTAGTGTATAAAGGATTGTTGATTATTTATGGTTATTGAATTTTCAGCTATGTTATGTATTCCATACTTAAATATAATATCGGCATTTTTATTGTTAGCCCATAGTAAGTGTCGGAGTCGACCCCTCGTCATTACTTTTGTGAGGTTAGACTGGATACTTACTAGGTACGCGTTGATTTACGTACTCATACTTCACTTGCTGCACATATTGTGCAGGTTCATATATGTCTATTGGCCTTGTGAGCACATAGGCGTGGTTATTACGGGGACTTAGGTGAGTTGCATCCTATGTTATGAGTCAGCAACACGCAGAGTCTCCTTCAGAGTTATTTATATTTTTCCTGTCTACTTTGTATTCCAGACAGATGCTGTATTTTATTTTACTTCCTAGGTGAGGCTCATGAACTTGTGACATCAGGTTTTGGGGGGGTACTTATGAGCTGTCCAGTATTGTAGTTGGGAAAATATTATCATTTACTCTGTAAATTTTATTTCTGATTATTTAATTGAAGAAAATTATGATTTCAAAATACTAAAATTAATAATCGAGTTAATTAATTATTGTTGGCTTGCCTGACAACGATGTTAGGAGCCATCACGGCCATTTATGTATTTCAGGTCGTGACAACATGGTATCAGAGCACTAGGTTCTCTTAGGTCTCATGAGTCATGAGAGAGTCTAGTATATTCTTGCGGACCGGTATAGAGACGTCTGTACTTATCTTTGAGAGGCTACATGGCTGTTAGGAGCACTTCCCTTCTTGATTCCTCATCGTGTGATTTGATTCTTTTGAGGTTTGTGCCTTTATTTCTTTCCTATTCAATCTTATGCGATGCGAAACACTTGCTATTGAATGGGAATCGAGGAATTGTCTTGGTGCTACAGATGTAGTGCAGGATGTTTCTACCTGCATATTTTATTGAGGCTGCTATCGTCGCCTTGCAGAAGGTCGTCCTGTCGTTTCTACTCAGTATCAGTATTACTGAAGGTTTTAAGATTTGGCATTGATTGTTATGACGATTCGTGCGTTGCTATCACACAATGATTTTGTAATGGTAGGATGTTTATCTATGCATCTAAGCAGTGAATGAATTGAAAGGGGGTTTTACTCTGTGTATGATTCAGAGATTCAGTATTTTATTTCCGATGGAGGAAAGGCAACCAGACTAAAAATGTTTAGATTTGGGTTGATGGAGTAACGGGACATGGTATTTTTGAGCGTGGTAGAAGTTTTATCTGTGATGTGGTGTCGCTGTCCTTGTTGAAGGTGCCAGGTTCGCCGATGTTATGGTTTTCTTCAATTTGCCTTTTGGGCAAGGTATTGTTAAATGGTGCGGGGAAAGCGGTAGTCAGAAATCGCGGTGTGTAGTGGTTCAGAATCAAATCGGTGTTCCTAGTGTCGATAGCTAGAGAAAGATAATCTTCCGCGAGGTTTAAAGTTGGTAGCGATCTATTGATCCAGGTGCTACAAAGATGTATTTTTTATTTAAGGCAACAACTGGGCAGTGAAGGATGAGAAAACACATGTGGGAGGTGTCTTACGGTGGTTAAATTTCTAGAAGGCCTGGTGTAAGAAACAGGACTCGGGTAGTTGCTTAAAGGAGAGGGTTTGACCAAAGTGGGAGAGTGGCAGAGTAGCATATGGGTTTTGTGGTAGGATAGCTGCATGCCTTGAGGAAAATTCAGAGTGATTTGGGATTCATGGTGGACAATGACTAGGTTTACGGGCTTCATTTGGAATATTGGTTGCTACACGGAGGAAGGTTGGATACGACAAAAATGAGCTTGCTTGATATGAATGGGAATGCAATATGACTTCGGGATATAAGGTATTGTTGCACTTTTTGGGATGTCAATGGGAGTGAACGGACTTGTACAGCTTGTGAATGAGCACGGGCTTGGGATGGGATACTAATTTCGTAGTAATTGTACCCAGTGCAACAATGTTGGAAGATGTCGGCATGTAATTTCCACAAGTAGCTTATCTCTAGTGAGCAGGTTAGCAATCGCGTGGTGTTGACGAAGCTTCTATGAAGAATTCTACTGGCTATCCAGTAAGGGATCGAATAGATAAATGTGGCTAGTGATTCAGAGTGTTCATAAAATGTTTAACAGAAAGATTTCGAGGCATTTGGCGGGTTGATTGTGCAAGATCATGTCAATGTGGGATAAGGGATCTTGGTGGGTTCTAGAGTTATGTAATGGTAGTTTCAAGCTAAGTAAGAGAGCCCCACCGCCTATGATTGGATTGCTTGGTTGTCTACTTGTGAGGTTTTGGGTTATCGGCATATTGGTGGATTATTACGACTAAGGAAAGAGAACATCAGTGGTAATGTGAGCAAAGGATTTGAGGAAGGTGTTCTATAATTGGCCTTATCGATTCATGTTTAGCCTTTGGGAAGACTCAGAGTTTATGCTTCGTGTAGATATGAAGTACAAGGAAAGTGATCCAGCCAGGTGCTTCTTTGAGAGAGTGTTTATGTGCTAGTAGGGCCTTGGAGTTTGATTATATTCGGGACCAAGACGGAGTGGGTGACTCTCAACAACGGTCCTAGTGGATTTAAAATTTAAAGTGCGGTGCCTCAGGATTTCGAGTTTGTAGTATGGTTAAGTATCGAGCTTTTGCAGTGGATTATGGAAAAGGGCTTAAAGTGTTCTATGTTATCTTCGGTCTACGGTGCAGCATTGGAGAAATGGGAGAAAATAACTTCGGATTCATAGAGGAATTATCAGAATGGGTGTACCAGTTGAAGATGCGAATATGTGCACAAGGAGGGTATGAGATAGTTCATGGGTTTTGAGACAACGTGGTCTCGTGAAATAAGGTCGCTCAAGATGAGTGTGGATTGGGTTCGTTATATTTTTAATGGAGTTATTATTATTCCTAAGGCAAGTCCGGAGTAAATTAGAAGAGGTTGGATCGGTTAGCAATGGTTGAATTGGCATGATGGTGGCAATGATCAGTTTCTTCAGCGTGTTAAGTTATACATATGATTTTTGTTGGTACGTGTGAGGCTTGACGGCTGCCATAATTGATTTTATTTGGAGGCTTTGAGTATTATGGCTTGTTATGCATAGATGGATCTTGAAAGAATGATAGTGGTTTAGACCACTACTCGAGGTTTGTATTTTTCTGCGATTATGGGAATTCAGTCACATGTTGCAATGGTTCTTCTAAAATGAGTTAAATGAAAGGTTTCTATATAATGAAATGTGTACCCTATTAGTGGTGCATGATATGAAATTCTTATACTCTTGCATTTTGGCATGATTAGGTGCAGTGGGTAGCATGAGAATTGGAAGTTGAGGATCAAGGTTGCGGTTCGGTATTGACAAGAATGTCACAAGATCGTATGAGCAGAAAAGGATTCAGATGGTTAGAGTTAGCTAGTATTGTCTTTAGGGTCACCTGAGATTGGTGTCTTGTGTAAGAGGCTTGGTGTGCTAATTGCGGATTCTTGATTTGCTTTACAGCATTAGCCTTGCTGGTGGTATGGATGTGCATACGTTTTACCTGGTGCGGAAGGTCATGGGAGCATATCCCACGGGAAGATTGTATAAATGTGACATGTAGTCACTTGATTGATTAAAGATTGAGACCAAGTATGAAGATTGTGGTACTATTGCTAATGTGAGAATTCAAGCCTGAAGGGCGCTCGGTTCATTTGGTTGTGGATTGTGGAAGTTTGTTCTAGATTTGACGGTTACTCTTGTATGTCATGGGAAAAATGGTTGTTGTGGATCCTTGAAAGGTTATTGGTCCAGTGCGGTACGATCAGAATTGGCTTGAGGTCCGTGGATGGATCTAAAAGTGAATATGGGCTCTATATTAGGCCAGATGTGTTCATTTTAGCTTAACATTGTTTATAGAGGGGTCTTCGGGCCTTGGATGTTATTTCTGTCATCAACTATTCCGTGTAATATCTATTGTGCCATGTGGGTTGTAAGACAGTATGATTTTTCGCACTCGTATTGAGATCCCACATAGTTTATGGTGTTGTGAGAGCAGGTTGGCTCTTGAGATACAGGTCATTTATTGCACCTTAGTTCTGTTTGAGTTTCGTAGCGTATGGCGCTATCTATCTCCCCAGGATTTGTATTATGCACCTCGCGTGCATGTGGTTGATATTCGGATATTTCGTAGGTATAAGTGTTTTGGCTTGATGGGTACCTCCCTTTTTATTATCATGTGTGGATAGGGTGGCACGTCGCCACGGGTATATGATAGGACCAGGTGGCATGCCGCCACAGGTATGTTGTTTGGATCGGGTTGCACACCGCAACAGTATCATGTGTGGATCGGGTTGCATGCCGCAATAGTGTGATGTTGAGTACTTTTCCCTATATCTATTCTTGTGTGTTTTGTTTCTCATTTTCTGAGGAAGGTTCATAACATCTCTTCAGTTGTTTAATTAGTCACGTGGGTTGAGCAGTTCTTTCCAGAGTTCATGTTTCCTTATGTATCACATTCGAGTTTGTAGCTTGTTGGCACATTGGGGCATCATATGAGACTTTTGCCAGTGTCTGAGATGGCTTATCTCCTGAACAGCTTACACTGGGTGAGATGCGATTATTAGACCTGGGATCAGCGCAATTGGATTCATATGAAGCATATTAAAGAGCAAATATCGATATTCAGTCCAAAATGAGGGAATGGTGTAAGGCCACTTAAAATTCTTCCTAAAAACCGGGATATCGTGGTGCCAAGCTAGGGTTGAGTGTTAGAGATTTATGAAATAAGCTTGCCACGGTTCAGACTTTTTGGATTAAACTATGCATTAAAAAGTTAAAGGAAAACGTTCGCAGAGGTATGCATTTCTGCGGCCCATTATACAGCCGCATAATCACTCAGCGGGCCACATATTTTCCGCAGAGTGAGGGAGTCTTTTGGCCAATTTTGAGGTTATTTTTGCTGCCCATTATGCGATCGCATATCCACTATGCGGGTCGCACATTGGTCGCATAATCGTTCTTAGACTTTTGTGAAGGGAGGTTCTGCGGCGCATTATGCGATCGCAGAATAGGTCCACGGACCGCATAATGGCCGCAAACCGAAGCAAAGAGATCAGGCCTGAGAGCCAGTTTTCCCGGTTACTTTGTGGACCGCATAACTATTATGCAGTCGCATATGCGACCGCAGATCCGAGTCGGGGCCCCAGATTTCTAATTTTTAAACCCGATCCCTTGTCATTATAACTTATACAATGGCTCATTTTAAACCTATTTCCTGGTTTTTTTAGAGTGAGAAAGAGGGTCTAAGAGAGAGGAAGTGTTCTTCACCAAAATTGATCCACAAATTCTTGTTTAAACTTTGAAGATATTCAAGTGAGGCACCTAAATTTTCATCCTAAGAGGTAAGACTTTATCACTCCAGCTCTTAATTCCAAACATAGCGAAAATGGGCCATTAGTGAGATAATTCATGGGGATGAAGGTGATTACATTGCATGCATGTATTCTTAAAAGATGTGGGGGAATTATAAATCAAAGATAGAGAAGTATGGGGAATGGGTTGGTGTAATATTCCATAAAAGAACCATGAGACCTTAATGAACACATAATGATTGATAAAATGCTGTAGTGAGCTAAGAGTATGATCATTTTCCTAATTATGGGTTCAATTGTGCTACAATGCTAAAATAGATTGAAGTTGTGAACATTCTGGAACATTGTAGGAATAAAAGGAAAGCTCAAATTGAGGTATGTATGGCTAAACCCTCTTCTTCTTAGAATCGAACATCTGGTGTACGTGTAATTGGCGTAAGTTCCTGAATTGATCATACTAGAATCGTTGCCCTAAAGTGTTGTGTTGAAAGATTTATGTTCAATGATTGTTCTACATGTTTATCATGTCGTCATGCTATTTGAGAATTTGTTTAAATGAGGAATATAGGTGTTGATAAAGGTCAAGAATTCATGTCAAGAATCGAATAAAACTTGCTATGCTATTTGTATGAAAAGCCTCCGTATGATTAAGCTTTTCCATGCCTTCCCCATGTGTATGTGATGCCTTACATGATAGGCCTTATTGATGTAAATTTAATGTTATGTGAATGTATAAAAAGGGAAAGTTGAATTATAAGATATGGCTAAGTGCCAAGAACAATTTAATAACTGAGGCTGCTCATGCCATGTAATGAAAGTTGGGAAGGAAATGTGAATTGAGATGAACGATTGAATGGTTGATGTCTCAAGTGAGATGGCCTAGCCGATTCCCCCGCGATCGGACACCATGCCGCACACACGGTGGTAATTGTGCTGGATTGATTGATTGTAATTATGGAAATGGTTGTTGTCTCAAATGAGATGACTTAGCCGGTCGGGTCGAGATCGGACTCCGTGTAGGAACACTGTGGTATTGTGGATTGTGGCATATGACACTGAGATTATCAAACTTAAATAAGATGGAATCTTAACCGGAAATTGTGTGATCCTTACTTGATGTTTCGTATGTGTTTGAAGCTCTTGTTGCATATCATGACTGCTTCTTCTTTATTTTAATGTTCGTTCTATTAAGATTAGTGTTTTGCTTTACATACTAGTACTATTCGACAGTACTAATGTCCCTTTTGCTGGAGGCGCTACATCTTTAAATAGATGTAGGTGGTTCCATAGCAGATAGTGTTGATCATAGCTATTGGCGCGTCCTCTTTCCAGCTGACTTGGTGAGCCCCGTATTATTTCGGGGACCTATATCTTTTGTATCTTATGTTCACCTTCTTATCATAGTTTGAGGTATAGCCGGGGCCTTGTTGCTAGCACTTTCTTTTGTATCTACTTAGAGGCTCCGTAGACATTTATGTGGGTTGTATATGGGTGTTGGGAATGTCAATGAATTATGTTACGCTTTGGATTTTTGTTCCATTAAAGTGTAAGGTATATGTACTATAAAACCTAACAATGATGTAATTAAGGAAATGGCTTAGTAATGTACTTGTATGATCTCATAATGTCTAATTAAATAAATCATGTCTTCTTTTGATCGTAAGTGAGTTGGATAGGAAGAGTCAACAGGCTTGTTCGACCAGGTTCACTCGGTTGAGCACCGGTCGTGCTCTCCGAGCTTGGGGCATGACAAATGGTTCTTGTCGGTAGGAGATACTCCATTAATAGTGATCTGGCAGGTGGTTATGAGTTTCTCCACACCTCTTATGTTGTGGCAGTATTGCTAGAGATGAAGCAAGGCTTATATTGGTCATGAGGTATACCACGGGCTTCGGGTCGGTGGAAATTTCAGTTGTTGTGCTTGGGAAAGATTGCCTTGGGCAAATGAGTTACACGGTGCATGGTATGAATTTAGTAAGGGTGTACAATCATGTGTTAGTACAGTGTGTAGTAACTGATAGGGTGTTCGTATGTTGAAAGCAGGCCTGATGGAGAATTCGGGATGTTGGAATTGGGATCTAAGGCTTATATGACTAAATAAAAGGGAGAATCTTCAGATTTGCTCGAGCTAATGTGCTCGAGTGGGTTGTGGTAGCACGGGAAGGTGCACGAGGTGTTAAATAGTAATTTCGGACAACTCTAGAGCAGTTCTTAGCACATTCGAGGACATATGTATATTTAAGTGGGAGAAAATGTGACGACCATACCGGTTGTTTTGAGCTCCAGCGTGTCGTTCGGCAGTTTGAGGCCATGAGTAGCTTCACTTCAGGTATTATGACTTGTACGTGTGGTCGGAATTGAATTTCGGGAAGTTCAGACTAATTTCGGAAGCTTTAAGTTGGAGGAATTGACTAAGGTGTGTTTTCTGAGTAAACGACCTAGGAATCGAGATTGGAAAAGTTCCAATAGGTTCGTATGATGATTTTAGACTTGGGTGTATGTCCGAATCGGGTTTTGGACGGCCCGAGAGTGTTTTGGCGCCTATTATGGAAAATTAGCATTTGGAAGGATTTCATAAATTTGAGGTGGAAGTGTATATTAATGTTATCGATGTCCGTTTGATATTCTGAGTTTGGGAATAGCTTCGTCTGGTGATTCCGATATTGGGAGCACGTCTGGATGTAGATTTGGAGGTGTGGAGGTCATTTCGGGTTCATTTGGTGAAAGTTGGAAGTTTGAAGGTTTTTGAGAAGTTTGACCGGCATCAGATTTTTTTATATCAGGGTCGGATTCCGATTTCGGAAGTTGGAGTAGGTCTGTAATATTGAATGTGACTTGTGTGCAAAATTTGAGGTCAATCAGACGTGATTTGATAGGTTTCGGCATCAAATGTAGAAGTTTGAAGTTCTAAAGTTCATTAAGCTTGAATTGTGGTGCGATACATGAATTCGACGTTGTTTGGTGTGCTTTAAGGCCTCGAGCAAATTGTGATTGGACGGGATCTCGAGGGCATCAGGTGTGTTTCAGGATGATTTCAGATCAATTTTGGAAGAAAAAGTTGTGCTGGTTCTGCTGGTTTTTGGGTCTGGTCTGCAGGTCTCGCAAATGCGAGGTTTTGATCGCATTTGCGAAGAAGGAGACGCATTTGCGAGGGTGGGAAAAATCCTAAGAAATTCACATTTGTGAACATTTTTGTCGCATTTGCAAAGATTTTGGTTGCAAAAGTGACCTTGGAAGGGATATCTTTGTTTCGCATTTGCGATGCATTTGTCGCAAGTGCGACCATCGCCTTTGCGAACCAGATGTCGCAAATGTGACGTCTGCATCTGGAGCAAGGGCTTTTTATTCCGAGACTTGGCTCATTTTCCTTATTTCCCACTTTGACTTAGGCGATTTTTGAGAGCATTTTGGGAGGGGTTCCATCAACATCAAGAGATAAGTGATTTCCCGTGTATTATGAGTTAAATATATGGATTATACATTGATTTTAACATGGAAATTCATGGAAAATTTGTAGAAATTTGGGGTTTTGGTGAAAAACCTAGAAATTGGTATTTTTGGATTTTGACCAAGATTTTGGACATGGAACTGGGAATAAATTATATATTTGAGTTTGTGGGATTATGAGTAATATTTATCTTCAAAACATTTTGGAATCCAGTCGCATGGGCCCGAGGGTGATTTTTATCGACTTTTCGAGCGGAGTTGAAAATTGCTATAAATTGAATTAAAACTAGTATTAGAGTATATATTTATGGATTTGCACATTTATTGAATAGTTTTGGGGCGTTGGACATTGGTTTGAGTTGTTGGAAAGGCTTGGGAGCCAGTTATGGAATTTCGGAGCGAAGTAAGTCTCATTTCTAACCTTGTAAGAGAGAATTAATCCCATAGGTGAACTAAATTAATATGTGCTTCTAGTTGCAGGGGCTACGTACACATGAGGTGACGAGATTCCGTAAGTAGCTACTAATTATGCCTATGTCCGGGTAGTTTTAGGTTTACCCCATGCCTTATTGATATTATTGTTTGATTATGCTTATTATTTGCGTCGAAAAGAATTGAAATTGAGTATGCTTATTAAATTTCTTTGAAAAAGTCGAAATTAAGGAATTTGAGATTTTAAAAGCTTTCATTTGAATTTCGTATTTTGAAAAGAATTAAGAAATATTATAATAATTTGAGAAATCTATGTTCAACCGCGTCGTAAATATATTCCACGAGCAGGATAAATTTCCACTACTCTCATGGGAGCGGGCCAATCCCCTCGACATGTTAAACAAATGCATCTGTGGTTCGTGTCGTTCGACCCTTGGTAGCGCACAATTTATATTTATATGCTGGATCAGACCGTACGACTTCGGTGTGACTTGCGCATCATAACTCTTTGAAACTAATAATAATTGACATTTGCTTTATTGGCCTGACATATAAATTGTTAAATGATGAAAAAGAATTTGGGAATTTCTATTAGTAAAAAGGATTGTTGATTATTGCCGGTTATTAAATTTTGAGCTATGTTATGTATTCCATGCTTAAATATAATTTCGACATTTTTATTGTTAGCCCATAGTAAGTGTCAGAGTCGACCCTTCGCCACTACTTCTTCGAGGTTAGACTGGATACTTGTTGGGTACGCGTTGATTTACGTACTCACACTACACTTGCTGCACATTTTGTGCAGGTTCATATATATCTAATGGCCTTATGATAGTAGAGGCATAGTTATTATGGGGACTTAGGTGAGCTGCATCCTATGTTACGAGTCTGCAGCACGCAGAGTCTCCTTTAGAGTTATGTATATTTTTGCTGTCTACTTTGTATTCCGGACAGATGCTGTATTTTATTTTACTTCCTAGCTGAGGCTTATGCACTTGTTGCACTAGGTTTTGGGGTAATTATGAGTTGATCAGTATTGTAGTTGGGAAAATATTATCATTTACTCTGTAAATTTTATTTTTGATTATTTAATTGAAGAAAATTATGATTTCGCAATATTAAAATGAATAATCGAGTTAATCAATTATTGTTGGCTTGCCTGACAGCGGTGTTAGGCGCCATCACGACCATTAATGGATTTTGGATCGTGACAATATCCCTGTCGGGTGCCATGCCCGGCAGGTCTGCATGAAACATATCCGAAAAGTCTCGCACTATCGGAACAGAATCAATAGTAGGTGTATCAACACCAACGTCCCTCACAAAAGCCAAGTATGATAGAGACCCCTTACTAACCATCCGTTGGGACTTCAGATATTAAATCACTTTGCTGGGAACATAATCTAGAGAACCTCTCTACTCGATGCTTGGCAACCCCAGCATCACCAACGTCACGGTCTTAGCGTGACAATCCAGAATAGCATGATATGGAGACAACCAATTCATACCCAAAATCATGTCGAAATCAACCGTAATAAGAGATCAACACTAGTCTCCAACCCTCCAATGGTCACCTCACACGGCCGATACACACGGTCCACAATAATGGTATCGCCCACTGGTGTAGATACATGAACAGGTGAAACTAAGGACTCACGGGGCATATCCAAATAATGAGTAAAATAGGATGATACATTGGAATAAGTAGAACCAGGGTCAAATAATGTGGAAGCATCTCAGTGGCACTGAAACAATACGTGTGATCACTGTATCTGAAGCAATGGCCTTTGGCATGGCAGGAATAACATAGAATCGAGCCTAACCGCCACTTAGTCGGCCTCCCTCTCTAGGGCGACCTCTAGCTGCCTGAGCCCCACCTCAAGATGGCTGGGCGGGTGGCAAAGTAACTGATGCAAAGTCACCGCCTGACCCCTCTACTGAACTGGACCTCCAAAGATGTGGGGACACTGTCTCCAAATAACTCCCTGCACTCGAAGCAACTCCACATTGGTAGTGGGGACTAAATCGGGCCCCTAGTACCAGAATAACTGCTACAAGGACCTGGCACAGATGAACCCTAATCCAATGGAGAACGGGATAGACTCTAAGCTAGGAGAACAATGAGAGATGAGTAACCCAAACGTGCACTGTATGAACCATGGCTAGAAGATGCACCAAGATGAACCGAACGAGCCATCTAAGAGGCCCTATAACGATGACCCCTAATGTGGTAGGACTTCCCCCTAGAAGGAACACCACTGAAACTACCAGAACCACGAGGCCTCTTGGCCTCCCTCTCCCCACTCTCCTGACTATAGACTAGCTCTAGCCGCGAGCAATATCAACCACCTCGTTGAACCTAGAACCTGATGCATTCTCCCGAGTCATAACAAAATGCAATCCATAGTTGAGTCCATCAATGAACTTTCTAATCCTCTCCCTCTCTGTGGGAGCCAACCAAATCACATGACGAGCCAACTTTGAAAATCTCATCTCGTACTGGGTCATGGACATGCCCTCCTGGCATAGCTGCTCAAACTAACTAAGCAGCTCCTCCTTGCGGGTCGGTGGCACAAACTTCTCCAAGAAGAGATGGAGAACTCATGCCATGAAAGTGATGCAACATCAGTTAGCCTGTTCCACTCATAGGCCTCCCACCACCTGAAGGCTGCCCCCGTCAGCTGAAAAGTAGTAAATACACTAGTCTCCAGAATACCCGACGTGCGAAGAATCCGTTGGCACCTAACTAAAAAGTCCTGAGAATCTTCTAACTCAGCCCCATTTAATGTTGGAGGCTTGAGCCTCCCAAACTTCTCTAGTCTCTTCTGCTCCTTATCACTCATAATAAGACCCACATAGGCCTGAGCAACTACAACCGGCTGGGATGGTAGTACCTCCAGTGTCTAAAGTCCCTACATCACCTACTTTAGAGTACGGGCAGCGGGAGTCTAAGAACCTTTTCCGTCCTGAGAAGTGGTTGGTGCAGACGGAACTGAAACCGCCTGAGCAAGGCTAGTGCAAACAGTCAATATATGGGATAGAGCCTCCTAAAGGCGTGGAATCACATTGGGTACAACTGGTGTCTAAGCTGGTCCCACCGGCTCAACCATATCTGGACTCTGCTCTTGAGCTAGAGCAACTGGTGGGTCTATAGGTGCTACTCTAACTGCTATACGAGCTGTACCTCGGCCTCTACCACGGTCCCGGCCTCTAGTGGCCCTAACTGGTGGTACTGGTGGTCGTTCGACCGATCCGGTAGCACGCGTCCTCACCATCTATGAGAGAATAGAATAAAGTTTAGTTTTTGGAATCAACAAATTCGTATGACAAGAATAAGGAAAAATGAGGTTTTACTAATGGTTCAGCAACCTCTCGAAGATAAGTACAGACATCTCCGTACTGATCTGCAAGACTCAACTAAACCTGCTTATGACTCGTGAGACCTGCATAACCTAGGCTCTGATACCAACTTGTCACGACTCAAATATCACATGTCGTGATGGCGCCTATCGCAACACTAGGAAAGCCAACAATCACAATAAACCACGCATCTTTAAATTTGAAAACATAACAAAATAAGTTTAAGAGTAAAATCTTATAAATAGTGATAAGAAAATACCGCGACTCAATACAGTGTTCCTTAAAATCCGGGTGTTACTAACTACATGAGCATCTAAATGACAACATAGTCTTACTACTAAAAAACACTATTTAGAAAGATAGAATAGTACAAGTAAAAGAAAAGAATGAGAGTCAAGGTCTACGGACGCCAAGGAAGCTACCTCGATAGTATCCAATAGATAAAGCTCCAAAAGCTTGCAGCTGTCGTACCCGAAAGTACCTGGATCTGCACACGAAGTATAGAGTGTAGTATGAGTAAAACCAACCCAATGTACTCAATAAGTAACAAGACTAACCTTGGGTTGAAAGTAGTGTTGAGATTACAGGCACAGTCCAAATACAAAATTTAACAGTACAAAAATGTAGACATGCTTTCAAGTTTAACAGTTTAAGCTCAAAACAGATAAAATATGACAAGTGTGACTGAAATGAGGAATGATACAGCTCTATAACTACATGTCAATTATGCATGCCAACTGTAATGCAATGTAGTGATAAAAACATATGAATACTCTTGGAGTGTCAATTCACTCAGTCCTCCCAGTTGGTCAATCCTCATAGTCACTCATTCCTCACAGTCACACACTCCTCCCAATCGCTCGGCACTCGCACTCAGTAGGTACCAATGCTCAATGCTAGTAAGTCAGACTCCGGAGGGGCTGATCCTGTCCAAGCGCTATAATAAGCCAATCATGGCATGAATCAATAAAGCATGTTGCAGCATGTAGCCCGATCCCATAAACATCCTCACCATCAGGCCCTTGACCTCACTCAGTCATCAATCTTTCCAGTCTCTCGGGCTCACAAATATCATGACAATTAGCCCAAACAATGATGATATGACATATCAAATTATAACAACAGAAACTGAGATAAGATATGCAAATGAATGATGTGACTGGGTACATAAATTGTATTTTATGTAAGTAAATCAACTGCAACATGACCTCTATGGGTCCCAACAGTACCAGCATATAGCCTAAGCATGATTTCTAACATGCATTACAACTTAATTTCTCTAACACATGGGGAATACATGGATAAAAACAAGTTTATATGAATACATAGTTCCATGGAATCGATCGAGTCTCAATTCCTATGGTGCATGCTCAAACGCCCGTCACCTAGCATGTTCATTACCTCAACACCAATCACATAACACATAATTCATAGATTCATACCCTCAAAACAAAGTTTAAAAGTGTTACATACCTCAAACCGTGCAAATCTATACTCCAACATGCCCTTGCCTTACGAATCGGCCTCCAAATGACTCGAATCTAGCAACAAACAACTCGATACAATTAACACAAGTGATTGGAATCGATTATATATGATAAAGGTAAGTTCTAAAGCAAAAGTCAAAAAGTCATTGGGCATATGTCTCATAATTCGACAAAATTAGCAAAATTCGAACACCCATTCAACCATGAGTCCAACCATACCAAATTACTCAATTTCGACCACAACTCGACCTTCAAATCCACAAATTAAAGCCTATGAAATTTCTACAATTTTTCCCAATCGTTCAAACCCAAAACACTAATTAAATGATAAAGATTATGATATATCCATGTATATTAACTAAATCCGAGTTAGAATCACTTACCCCAATCACATTCTTGAAAATCGCTCCAAGAATCGCATAAATCAACCTCCCAAAGTCAAATTACAAAATATAATTCTAACCCTCATTTTTTATATTTAAGAGTCTTCCCAGATTCCCTTCTTGGCGATCGCGGGAAATGCTTTTTGATCGCTAAGCACAAATCCTAAAGCTGCCAAAAATTAATCTCCGCAAACACGAATAATCCCATAGGAACGTAGCTCGCAGACTCCCAGATTTATGCGATTGCGAACCTCTTTACGCGATCATGAACCTCTTTACACGATCGCGAATAACAATTTGCGTAAACCCTAGTCTCCTCCTTTCCTTCTTTGCGAATGCTACCCCCTTCCTCTGTTCGCGATGCACTGAAAGACAAAGCTCCGGTATCATAGACCTCCTCTCGCAATCACATAGAATAAAATCCCCAGCTGCCCAAAATACTCTTCGTAATCGCGATCCTCCACTCGGGATTGCATATAAGGAAACCAGCACCAGCAAAACTGAATAGTCTTCAAGTTCCACCCGAATCACACTCGAGGGGCCCCCGGACCTCAACAAAACATACCATAGCATCCAAAAACATCATACAAACTCGCTCGAAGAGTCAAATCACACTAAACAATAGTAAAACCACGAATCGCGCATCGATTCAAGCCCAATGAACTTATGACCTTTTAATTTCTAAAACTAATGCTGAAACATATTAAACCAACTTTGATTAACGTCAAACACACACAAGTCATAAATAATACAACAGACCTATTCTAATTTCCGAAACCAAAATCCGAGCATGGTAACAACAAAGTCAATTCTCGGTCAAACTTCTTAACTCTCCAAACTTCTATTTTTTTCACTTTCGCCAATTTAAGCCAAAATCATTTACGGACGTCCAAATCACCATCCGGATATACTCCTAAGTTTAAAATTACCATACGGAGATATTGGAACCATCAAAACTCCATTCCGAAGCTATTTATACATAAGTCAATATCCGGTCAACTCTTTCAACTTAGGCTTCTAACCTTGAGACTAAGTATCCTAATTCATTTCAAAACATCCCTAGAATCGATCCAACCTCCCCGGCAAGTCACATAACCAAAATTGAGCATATAATAAGCAGTAAATGGGAAAACAAGTCTACAACACTCAAAACGATTGGCTGGGTCATTATAGAAAGTTAGACTTAGGTATTATTCCATTGTTACCTTATCGTGCACATCGTTTGTGCTTACTTTTTCCCAATATAGTGGTATCAGAGCTTATGGTTATATTGATTAATGATATTTCTATTTGAATGACCGAGGCAAACTGATCATAGGCTAAAAACCTGTGTTTTAGTCGTTGTAACAACACTTTAATTATTGCATTTTACAAAGGTTTGAGCTTAAATGATAATGAATTGTACTAAATTCATGTTTTATGCCTTGCAGGAAGCTAATCCGACTTAAGAATTAAATTTGGGATGAATTTGATTAATTTGGGGCTTTGAAGTCTGAGTAAAAGCTAAATAAATCAAGTTGGGATCGTGTTCGAGGGTCGGAAAGCAAGCCGGGATAGAAAAATAAATGAAAAAATGAAGCAGCGCAAAAAATTGCACTGCCGCACTGCGTGGGGCATCGTGTGCGTGCAAAATTCTGCGTTGCATTGTTTTGCTCCATTAAAATGTATTCTGCCTCTGTCCAATCCATGTACGCATCGCACGGGGCGTCGCACGGGGCGTCGCGGACGTGTAAAAATCGCAGAACTACTCTGTTTCGGTCTAAAAGTGTATAATTGTCAAAACCCCTTCCTACACGATTAAAAAGGGTAAATCATCCATTATTGATGACCAGTTTTGAGAGAGAAAAAGAGGAGGAGATCTATCTTAGAGGATCAAAATCAAGAGGAGACAACACTTTGGAGCAAGGATTAAAAAAGTTTTTCTAAACCTTCTTCTAATGTCTATTTATGTTATGTTTAAGACTTATATTATTGATGTTTGTATAATTATGAGTGGCTAAAAACCTAAATATTCTGGGGTTATGGGTGTTAGATGATTATGTTGTTTGAAGCTTAAATTGATGATCTTGAATTTATTGTTAAGGGTTGTTTATTTGATTCTGTTGTTAATTATTTTACTGCGTAGCTAACAGTAAAATATTATTTATGAATCTTGAGTTAAACTTGAAAAAGAAAATTCTTGATTGCATATAGAATCAAATAGAACAAGATCTGGACCCTGGGCATCGGGTGAAAGATTCGCGATTAAGATAGAACTATACTTAATTGTCTTGTTTGGTTGAAAAATAGGAATTGTAAATGCATTTGAGTTAATATTAATGCCGTAGAAATATAGGTATTAATTTAACTCGAATAGGTGCATAAGAATTCGATAGATTCTTATGGATATTAACAACCCTATAATCAATAACCCAGATAATTCAATAAATTATTTTTAAGCTAAAAGCGTAGCATGATCTCTAGCAAGCCCATAACCCTGGGATATCTCTCTTATTAATTGTTAAAAGAAAACTTCATAAGTGGCGTAGTAACTTTGCGTTGTATTATTGTTTGTCTACTAGTTAAATTGTAAATTGGTTATTTATGTATTTTGTGATGAATTAGCTTGAATCGATAATTGTTTGAGTTTGCTTCAGTTGATAAGTTGATCATAAGTCCTCGTGGGAACGATACTTTACTTATTACTATATTACTTGAAGATCGCGTACACTTGCGTGAGTGTTTTAGTCGCAACAAGTTTTTGGCGCCGTTGTCGGGGACTTAGCAATTAGCTACTTGACTGAGTTAATCTTTTATCAGCTATTGGTTTAAGCATTAATTTTCAGTCCACTTTGTTTGTGTCACGCAGGCTCTTCTCTTGAATGCGGAGGAGTAGAAGTACAAGCAATCTCTTCCCTCTTGATCCTGAAATTGAAAGAACACTTCATAGAGCGAGGAAGGAGTTGGAAGCTAGATACAAAACAGAAAGAGAGTTGGACATTTTAGTTCAACCACAACCAAGAGTGATGGCAGGTAATGGAGGGCGTCCGCTGATAGAAGCTGCAAGGCCAAATCTTGCTAATATGAATCAGGCTATTGTGAAGCCTGATATCACTGGTCACTTTGAGCTTAAACAATACATGGTACAGATGATTCAGTCCACTGGGCAATATGTAGGTCTATTTCATGAAGACTCGCAGAGGCACATTCAGAATTTTTTGGAAATCACGGATACTTGCAACTATCCAAATGTTTCCAAGGACTATGTCAGACTGACCTTGTTTCCTTTTTCATTGTTCGGGGAAGCTAAAGAATGGTTGCAGAAGGAGCCTGCTAATTCAATCCATACTTGGGATGATTTATCAAAGAAATTCTTAATCAAGTTTTTCCCCACTAAAAAGACAAAGTCTTTGCGAAGCCAGATTCTTGGGTTTCAACAACGGGATGGTGAGACTCTTCGCCAAGCTTGGAAAAGATACAAGAAACTACTCCGAGACTGTCCACATCATTATCAAACTGATGAGGTATTGGGCCATACTTTTGTTGATGGATTAGATGAGACTTCAAAGATGAATCTTGATTCAGCTTGTGGAGGTAGTTGCATGGCGAGACCATATAGTGAAATACAACTTCTGCTAAACAACTTCACTGCTAATGATCATAATTGGCAAGGTGAGGGAGAACCAAGGAGAGCAATGAAATAGAAAGCAGCAGGGGTACTTGAACTTGATGACTTTTCCAGCATTAGAGCAGATATAGCAAAATTGGAAAATCAAATGAATAGAATGACAATGAACCAGACACAACAAATGCAACATGTTCAACAAATGTCGATTTGTTGTGAAATGTGTGGTGACAATCACACGAGTGACATGTGCCCCACGAATCCTGAATCTATATATTATGTGGGACAACAAAGTAGAGGTCCGATGAACCAACAGGCACAATATGGGAACCCTTACAATGAAAATTGGAGGAATCATCCTAATTTCTCTTGGGGTGGAAATCAATCAAATCAGAATCAATATAGACCCCAAGAAAATTTTAATCAACCTCAAAGGCCACCCTAGCAGGTAGAAGAAAGTACAAATGATTTGTTGAAGAAATTGTTGCATGACAATCAACAACTCAGAACTGATTTTAGAAATCTGGAAAGGCAAATGGGATATCTAGCTACAAGTCAAAACACTAGGCCTGCAAGTGCTCTTCCAAGTGATACAGAGAAAAATCTGCAAGTCAGTGCAATTACCCTTAGAACTGGAAGGGAATTAGAAGAAGTTCCAAAGAAGAGAAAAGACAAGCCTATACCTGAGGGTGAATTGATTCCCAAAGCAACACAGGAAGCAAAGAAAGATGATATAATTTCAGCGCCTGTGAATGTTCCAAGGCCACCACCACCTTTTCCACAAAGATTGCAGAAAAAGAATAATGATCGCATGTTCAACAAATTTCTCTCTATGTTGAGTCAGATTCAATTGAATATTCTGTTGGTAGATGCGATTCGTGATATTCCAAAGTATGCCAAGTACATAAAAGATATTGTGGCCAACAAAAGGAGATTGACTGAATTTGAAACAGTTGCACTTACTGAGGAGTGCACTTCAAGGGTCCAAAATAAGCTTCCTCAAAAGCTTAAGGATCTTGGCAGTTTTACTATCCCTGTAAGAATTGGTAATGTTGATGTAGGCCATGTACTTTGTGATTTGGGAGCGAGCATAAATTTGATTCCATTGTCTTTGTACAAAAAATTGGGTTTGGGAGCTCCGAAATCCACCACTATGATGTTACAACTAGCAGACAGGTCCATTGCTTACCTGGAAGTGGTGATTGAAGATATGCTGCTGAAAATTGGGAAATTTATTTTCCCGGCTGATTTCATTATCTTGGATTTTGAAGCCGATGAAAAAATTTCCTATTGTATTGGGAAGACCTCTCTTGGCTACAGGTGATGCTATAATTAAAGTAAGAGAAGGAAAAATGTTCATGAGAGTTGACAATGAGGAAGCTGTTTTTAATGTATACAAAGCAATTCAACTTCCTCGCCATTATGAAGAATTATCTATGATATGTGTCATGGAGATGGATGAGCAAATTATTGCCCCAACTGTATATTTGAAGGATTCTTTAGAGAAAGCAATCGTGTTGTTCGAGATTTTGGAGATTAATGATGAGGTTGAAGAGATGCAGCATATTTTGAATGCATCTTGTGAATATATATGAAAGGTTTAAATCCCTTTGAACCTTTGAACAGACCAAATGGTCCTCCTCCGAAGCCATCAATTGAAGAAGCTCCAAAATTGGAACTAAAACCTTTACCTTCTCACCTTCATTATGCTTATTTGGGTAGTTATGATACGTTACCTGTTATTATTTCTTCTAACATGTCTGAATTGCAGGAGGGAAAATTGTTGAGAGTACTACGTGAGCATAAAAGAGCAATTGGGTGGACAATGTCTGGCATAAGAGGTATTAGTCCAGCTTTTTGCATGCATAAAATTCTCGTGGAGGAAGGACACAAGCCGAGCATAGAACAACAACGCTGCCTAAATCCCAACATGAAAGAGGTGGTAAGAAAAGAAGTGATTAAATGTCTTGATGCAGGTATTGTATTTCCAATCTCTGATAGCAAATGGGTACGTCCAGTCCAATGTGTTCCAAAGAAAGGAGGAATGACTGTAGTGACAAATGAAAATAATGATTTGATTCCCATTAGAACTGTTACTAGGTGGAGAATTTGCATAGATTATAGAAAATTGAATAATGCCACCCGGAAAGACCATTTTCCTCTCCCCTTTATTGACCAAATGCTTGATAGATTTGCTGGGCAAGAATACTACTATTTTTTGGATGGCTACTCGGGATATAATCAGATTGTTATAGCCCTAGAGGACCAAGAGAAACCACATTTACATGTCCTTATGGGACATTTGCATTTAAAAGAATGCCATTTGGTCTTTGCAATGCACCTGCGACTTTTCAAAGGTGTATGATGGCTATTTTTACTGATATGGTTGAAAAATTTGTGGAAGTATTTATGTATGATTTTTCTATATTTGGATGTTCTTTTGATGAATGTTTAATGAATCTTGACAAGGTACTTGCTAAGTGTGAAGAAACAAATTTGGTACTGAATTGGGAAAAATGTCATTTCATGGTAAGAGAAGGTATAGTCCTAGGACACAAAGTGTCCAAGAATGGATTGCAGGTAGATAAAGCAAATGTGGAAGCAATTGAAAAATTACCTCCACCGACATCAGTTAGAGGCATTCGTAGTTTCTTGGGCCATGCAGGTTTTTATCGTCGTTTCATTAAAGATTTTTCAAAAATTTCATCTATTTTGTGCAGGATTCTTGTGAAAGATACATCCTTCAAGTTTGATGATGCTTGTCTGAAAGCATTTGATGAGCTGAAAAGAAGATTAGTTTCTACACCAATTATCATTGCTCTAGATTGGAAACTTTCGTTTGAGTTGATGTGTGATGCAAGTGATATACCCATTGGAGATGTTTTGGGCAGAGGAAGGAGAAAATCTTTTACTCCATTCATTACGCGAGTAGAACTTTAATCCAGCACAAATAAATTACACTGTTACTGAAAAAGAGTTGCTTGCAGTAGTATGGGTATTTGATAAGTTCAGGTCCTATCTAGTGGAAACCAAAGTCATAGTTTACACAGATCATTCAGCTATCATGTATTTATTTGCAAAGAAAGATGTCAAACCAAGGTTAATTCGATGGGTTCTTCTTTTTCAGGAATTTGATTTAGAGATTCGAGATCGAAAAGGGACAGAAAATCAGGTTGCAGATCACTTGTCCAGGTTGGAAAATCGAGGCCATGTCACTGAAGGAGAATCAATCGAAGAAACATTTCCTGACGAACATTTACTAGCCATCACTTCGGATGAAACCCCATGGTATGCTGATTATGTGAATTTTATTGCAAGTGGGGTGACTCCATCAGAATTCAAAGCTGATCATAGAAGAAGATTTTAACATGACGTGAGATTCTACATATGGGACGAGCCTTTTCTATACAAGAAATGCGCAGATCAATTGGTAAGAAGATGTGTCCCTGAGGAGGAGATGAATGCAATATTGCATGACTGTCATGCTTCTCTTTATGGAGGTCACCATGGTGGAGATAGAACTGCACAAAAGGTTTTGAAATTAGGTTTTTACTGGCCAAAATTGTCTAAAGATGCACATGCTTTTGTTAAAAATTGTGACAGGTGTCAAAGAACAGGTACAATCGCGAAGAGGAACGAGATGCCTTTGCAAAATATTTTGGCAGTAGAGCTCTTTGATGTCTGGGGAATTGATTTCATGGGACCATTTCCATACTCTAATGGGAACAAATATATTTTGGTTGCAGTCGATTATGTGTCTAAGTGGGTTGAGGTCATTGCTCTTCCTACTAATGATGCAAAGGTAGTGGTAAGTTTTGTAAAGAAGTACATTTTCACACGCTTTGGAACTCCAAGGGTGTTAATAAGTGATGGAGGAACATACTTTTGTAACAAATTGTTGAAAAATGTTCTAGCAAAATATGGGGTAAGACACAAGGTTGCTACTGCATACCACTCTCAAACAAGTGGTCAAGTTGTGTCAAACAGAGAGGTAAAATAGATTTTGGAGAAAACAGTGAGTGCAAATAGAAAAGATTGGTCCAGTAAGTTAGAAGATGCATTGTGGGCTTACCGAACAACATACAAGACTCCAATAGGTACTTCTCCGTACAGTTTGGTTTATGGTAAGGCATGTCATTTTCCCGTTGAGCTAGAACACAAAGCTTATTGGGCAATCAAAAAGCTAAATATGGATATGGACTTAGCCGATGAAAAAAGACTGCTACAACTCAATGAACTTGTTGAGTTTCGGTTGCTTGCTTATGAAAATGCCAAGTTATATAAAGAGAAGACCAAGAGGTGACATGACAAGCGCATCCAACATCGTGAGTTTGTGTCGGGTCAAGAAGTTCTCCTGTTTAAATCAAGGCTAAAGCTTTTTCCTGGAAAGCTTAAGTCCCATTGGGCAGGCCCTTTCGTGTGGTAAGTGTGACTCCTCATGGAACAGTTGAATTGTGGGACATAAATTCAAGTGGTACATTCTTGGTGAATAGGCAACGAGTAACACTATTGGGGTGGTGATATTAAACGTCACAAGACCTCGATAGATTTGGTTGATGCGTGATGAAGTGTTGAGTCATGCCGCGATGTTAAATTAAGCGTTTATTGGGAGGTAACCCAATGACTATCATCACTAACTTTTAATTTTAGTTTAGAAATATTAGATTTTAGATGTATAATGTTTTTAGTCAGGTGCAAGCATGAATTCGGCCTAAAATTAGTGTACAATGATGTAGGGGTAAATTGTGAGCTAAAATCGAAAAATAGGCTATCTCTGTGAAAAATTGGCCTACCGCGTCGCATGGGCCGTTGTGCCACACACCGCGCCAGGCAAAATTGCACAGACGAGGCAGAATACAAAATTTTTGGAGCAGCTGGGATTTTTGGCCTACCACGCCGCGGGGTGCGCCGTAGGGGGCGCCGCGGTAGGCCATTTGTTTTAAAAAAATACCCTTAAATCCGAACCCCTTCCCCTTATTTCATTATTTCACTTCCCAAAGTCTCTTCTTCTTTAACACTAAACCCAAAAAAAACCCCAACCAAATAAGTTCACTTAAAGATCCATCCTCAAAAAATCCTTCTTCTTTTTGCAAGGTAAGTATTCTCTTCTCTCTTTTCTTTCAATATAGTAGTATTTTATTTTGTATTTCTTTCTTATTTTCAATTATATTTGTATAAACCCTAGCAAGAATTGTGTTCTCAATTTTCTTTTAGTTTCTTTTGTTAATATTGTTGAAAATATTATTAGAAACTTAGAATGTATATTCCTTTTGTGATTATGGACGATTTTAGGGTGTGTTGAGGTGAAATGAGTTGAGTTTCTTGTTGAAGATTGTTGAGGGGTATACTAATTCGAAAATACATGTAAGAAAATGAAAAATTATGTATTGAATATTATTGTGAAGATGTGGTGTTGTTATAGTTGTGATGTGAGGCATATTTGTGTTGTTGATATGGTGATTATGCCTCATTTCAAGTTGAAATTTTAAGAATACAAAACATGCTTACAATGTGTTTGTTAAAATGTCTAAGTGACATGAAATTAAGTAATGTTGCAAAATAAGAAATAAATTACATTGTGAGATGTTATTATTGGTAACAACTATAACATTAGGCTAAACCATGATTTTTCGCTTTCTTTATGTAAAAATGAGATGTAAGATTCATGCTAATGTGCCTATGTAGTATATTTTGTATAATAATTTTGAATTTTGTAAAATAGACTAATTTCAAGTCATGTTTATGTTCAATATTAATCTAAATTAATTTTGTTTAATATTTATGTTTATGTTTAATATTAATCTAGCTTGTAAAATCTAGCTTAGTTTTTTATTTTTATTTTATTTTTAATTGTTGTAATTCTCTCTAATGATTGGATAAGCCGATAAGCATTATATCATTTTAATTGAAGAACATGGTAGTCTGAATCCCTGTTATACATGCTAAGTGTCAACATGATAATAACATAAGTGTGGGGTATTTACTCCACTTGATCTTAAAATGATTTTGTGTCTTTTTAGCTAATATATCATGTTGTGTAGGTATAATGTCTCGACGCCCAAGCAAAATATCAAGCGCTGGCCTATCTGAGGCTGCATCTACTAGCCGACGTGGAGGTAGAAGGGCACCACCTCTGACACCAGTTGAGGAGGAATAGGAACACTTTGACCCTGATGCAGATGAGGTGCCAGAGTGCAAATATGGCATCGGGGCTATTCCATCCCATACAATACAATGGTTCCAGTCCTTTGTTCCTGCTGTACTACCAACTCCTGAAGTTTCCATAGATGAAACAAAGCTCGCTCATAAGTACAATGCAATATATACTAACATTTGAGCTTTGGGTTTTGAAGGGTTGTTTCGCCAAGGTGATAGTGTGAACATCAACTTGGTAAAAGAATTTTATGCTAATTGGCAACCAGGAGGCGATTTAGATGCAAGTTATTAAGTCAGGGTCAGAAATAGAGTGATTCCATTTTCTTCAAAGGTCATAAATAAAATAATGGGTTTAACTGAGCATTCACATAAGCTGTTTCAGAGGTTCCTTCGTAGACCAGATTACCTAGAAATTTGCAATCAGCTATGTGGTGTAGATTCCTTTGCCTTGTGGACTAGAGATTCAAATGAGTTTCACAAGGAGATGAAAAAAGGAACTTTCCAGCATCCTGCATGAGTTATTTTGAAGATAATAAATGCTAAAATCATGCCGAACCAAAGTGATACAGACGTTTCAAAACTAAAGGTTTGTTTGATTTATGCATTTTTAACAGGAATGCAGGTTGATCTTGGGAAAATTATGCTGGAACACATGTCAAAGGTGAGACCTTTCGGGGGACGCCGCCTACACTATCCGAGTATGATCACTCAGCTATTGCGGACACACTACATTAAAGAAGAGTATCACTATGATCGGAAGATAGAAGTAACATATCCTATCAGGGCGCTTGACGACACTACTGTGATAGATCCGCCTGCAGCTGCACTTAATGCCGATCAAAGGTTTGTCCGGGTGGAAGAGATTTTGCAGATATTATTTGCTGACCTACGCCTTCGCGCTTCTAGAGGGGAAGTGAACTTGGAAGAGTTACAAAAAAACCACCCTCTATCTCCTTTCACTTAACATTAGTTAGGAATGGCTCAACAACGACAATTTCCACCGGATGAAGCTGTGAACTCTATTCCCTCAGATGATGAGGAATATTTGTGCACCTTTTAAGATGAAGATACTTAGGCCAATGGCCTCAGGGAGTCTCTTTTCTGATCTATTTTTGATCTTTTGCATTAGGGACAATGCAAGTTTTTAAGTGTGGGGTGACTTGCCCCTATTGTAATGTACTTACTTTAGTATTTTTGGTTGTTTGATTTACTTTAGACTGTTAAACTTTTTGGTGTGGTAGATTATAGTGTTTGTAGGCAGTAAGTGATACTAATTTCGAAACCTTTTCCCGACGATGGATTTTCTTGAGGGAAATAAAGTTAAAATTTAAAAAAATAGGAAAAATAAAAAAAAAGTTGTTTGCATTTTATTTCAGTTTAGTGTATGCTAGTTTTGGTTTAATTATTGAATTTCCCCTTGGTTTTTCTTTACGCCACATTTCTTTTCCAAGGGTATATTAGAATCGGGTATAGTGTAATTTTTGTTAGTTCAATTGAATAAAAAGTTCCTAACTTACAGAGTTAATCTCCTCAAATGCACATGCTTTAGAAGTTGTATGTACCTTATTTGTGATGCTCAATCTCAGTTCTTGATTCTAAAGTAAGTGCCTTAAATTGTGTATTTATAACTATGCTTAACTGCTTTGACTAAAGAGTCGAGAAAGATCCAAGCTTGAATGAGTCGTGTGCCAATGTGTGAGTGAGGTTGTTGAAATATTCTGTGCATAATAGTTGATATCTAGAACTTTCCCTCAAGTGTTTTACAAAGCGAAATAGTAGCATTATTCAGTTTAGGAGATGATATAGGTATTTCTTTTTTAAACCAGTTTTATAATTGTTCCTACCTTGTTGTATATATCTTAGTCAAACCTTTGAGCCGTTAATC
Source organism: Nicotiana tabacum (assembly GCF_000715075.1). NCBI lineage: Eukaryota > Viridiplantae > Streptophyta > Magnoliopsida > Solanales > Solanaceae > Nicotiana > Nicotiana tabacum. The sequence goes on along the minus strand of NC_134087.1, from coordinate 107,924,756 downwards.
CTATTTCTTTGTCATCCACATTATAAGCCTTACCAATTTATGTAAATATATCAGTTGTTGTAACCTCTATCTCTCATGAGCATTTAGTGTTGTTTTAATGTTGTTAAAGTTGAGAAGAGATTTGCTGGTTTATGTAAAACCTCAAAAAGGTTGGAGATGGTTTAACATAAAAGTAATGCTAAAATTGTGAAATGAAATGGTGTATGTATGAAGTGCTCAAAGAGGTGTAGCTACTACATTCTATATTTATTACACCCTTCCTCAACCTGCATTACAACCAATTAAAGTCCTATTTGATCTTTGATTGAATAAGACCAATTAGTAGAGTATTACACTAGGGGCAAGCATATGGTATGTCATCTGTTGCACATGAATTTTAATTCTGAGAGTGAGTTAATTCTTCCTATTTTGAGTTCCAAAAAATATTCATGAATACTATGTTGAGAGGAACTAGTCTATATTTGTTGTGGGAGGGCACATGATTTGTAAAAGCAAGGAAACGTTTTGACCTTTGTGTTAGAGTAAGTAAGCAAGTTATGAAAATACGTAGCACTTGTGAGTCATGTCTTGAGGTTGAACTATTATGAATTGGTACTTAAGTGTCAGCATGTGTTGTTAAGAAAATTGTTTCATAAGAAGGTCGTCCTTATGTGAAATGTATGTTAATTGCTCGAGGATGAGCAATGGTTTAAGTGTGGGGTGTTGATAATAGGCTAAAAACTCGTATTTTTGTCGTTGTAACAACACTTTAATTATTGCATTTTACAAAAGGTTAGAGCTTAAATGATAATGAATTATGCCTTGTAGGAAGCTAATCCGACTTAAGAATTAAATTTGGGGCTTTGAAGTCTGAGTAAAAGCTAAATAAATCAAGTCTGGATCATGTTCGGGGGTCGCAAAGCAAGCTGGAATAGCAAAACAAATGAAAAAATGAAGCAGCGCAAAAAATTGCACTGCCGCACCGCGTGCGGCGCCGTGGCAGTGTAAAATTTTGCGCTGCAGTTTTTTGCTCCATTAAAATGTATTCTGCCTCTGTCCAATCCATGTACGGCACGGGGCGTCGCGGATGTGTAAAAATCGCAGAACTACTCTATTTCGGTCTAAAAAGGGTATAATTGTCAAAATTCCTTCCTACATGATTAAAAAGGGTAAAGCATCCATTATTGATGACCAGTTTTGAGAGAGAAAAAGAGGAGGAGATCTATCTTAGAGGATCAAAATCAAGAGGAGATAACACTTTGGAGCAAGGATTAAAAAAGTTTTTCTAAACCTTCTTCTAGTGTCTATTTATGTTATGTGTAAGACTTATATTGTTGATGTTTGTATAATTATGAGTGGCTAAAAACCAAAATATTCTAGGGTTATGAGTGTTAGATAATTATGTTGTTTGAAGCTTAAATTGATGATCTTGAATTTATCGTTAAGAGTTGTTTATTTAATTTTGCTGTTAATTATTTTATTGCGTAGCTAACAGTGAAATACTATTTACGAATCTTGAGTTAAACTTGAAAAAGGAAATTCTTGATTGCATAGAATCAAATAAAACAAGATCTGGACCCTGGGCATCGGGTGAAAGATTCACGATTAAGATAGAACTATACTTAATTGCCTTGTTTGGTTGAAAAATAGAAATTGTAAATGCATTTGAGTTAATATTAATGCCATAGAAATATAGGTATTAATTTAACTCGAATAGGTGCATAAAAATTCGACAGATTCTTATGGATATAATCAACCCTATAATCAATAACCCAGATAATTCAATAAATCCTTTTTAAGCTAAAAGCGTAGCATGATCTCTAGCAAGACCATAACCCTGGAATATCTCTCTTATTAATTGTTAAAAGAAAATTTAATAAGTGGTCTAGTAACTTTGCGTTGTATTATTGTTTGTCTACTAGTTAAATTGTAAATTGGTTATTTATGTATTTTGTAAAGAATTAGCTTGAATTGATAATTGTTTGAGTTTGCATCAGTTGATAAGTTGATCATAAGTCCTCGTGGGAACGATACTTTACTTATTACTATATTACTTGAAGATCGCGTATACTTGCGTGAGTGTTTTAGTCACAACACAAACATGAGCAAAATGGTGTGTTTAAATGGAAGTAATTATCATATTTGGAAAGGCTTAATGAAAGATCTTCTATTTAAGAAAATGCATTTACCTATATTTGCTTCTAGTAAACCTTGAATTTAGATTTGACGAGGATTGAGAAATTTGAATATTTGCAGGTTTGTGACTATATTAGACAATGAATTGAAAATAATATACAAAATTATATTGTGAATAAAACACATACTAGAATTTTGTGGGATAAACTCGAGACACTTTACACTTCGATGACTAATAATAATAAGTTGTTCGTGCTGAAACAATTGATGAATATTACATTAAAAAATGGTAGTCTTATTTCTAATCATATAAATAATTTTTAAGGTTTTCTTGATCAGCTGTCTAGAATGGGTGTTAAGTTTGATGAAAAAATACATTTACTTTTGCTTTTGAATACTCTGCCAGACTCTTGGGTAACTCTTGGGAATTTTTTGACTAATTTGGCTCCTAGTAATATTGTAACTAAGAAATTGCTAAGAATGATATCTTAAATAAAGAGATGAGAAGAAGATCTCATGCTTCGTCTTCTTTAGCTTCAAACTCTAATGTTTTGCTTACTAAAGACAGGGGAAAAAGCAACTTCAGAAGTCAAAATGATAGAGGTTAAAGTAGAAGCAAGGTCCAGGTACAAGAATGTTACATGTGATCACTGTAATAAGAAAGACAATTACATGAAAATGGCTAATGTTGCTACTGTTATTAATGATGATACTCTTATTTCCCACAACAAATATGTTATTAACCTTGTTCATGATGAGACTAGTTGATTTGTAGATTCAGGTGCTATGTCACGACCCAACTCCATGTCACGCCGTGATGACATCCAGCACTGTTGCTAGACAAGCAAACAATGAACAACCTAGAGATTTTCCATTTTAATTAAGTGATTCAAACTAATAACTTTCCTTAAATTTAAAACATTCGATAAATAGCGGATTTTCAAAGCAACCAAAAGCGGAAACAACTAAAGGAAATCATAACTGTAGAAATACAACCCAAAATCGTAAGGCTACTAATGTGTGCCAAGATCTAGTGTCACAAGTATGTGGGCAACTAGTAAAATATACAAAAGGTGGATATCCAATATATATATAAGCATTTTTTTTTATAATTTTTAAAAGCTCCAAATCGATTTATTCCTTCTCTTTTTATTTACAAAAATTTCCAATAATTATCCTTCAAATTATTTTTGTGGTGATTTAGGCATCTAAATTCTTTATTTAGGCCAAAATAGTGTTTAAACACTTTTAGTGCAGTTTTGTAATTATATTAACATTTTTAGGCTAAATTGCACATCTTTGCAATAATAGCCTTACTAATGCATAATTATATTATTGATGCATAAAATGGTCTTTTATATTTTTAGAAATGTTAAACAGCTATTTTAAATTATTTTGGTACACTAAAATATTTTTTGGAAATCATTTATTATTTTATAAATTTTATAGTTATTAATAGTGGCTATTTAAAATCTGGCCTGTTTTATTTCAATTTCAGCCCTATTCCAACCCAATACCAGCCCAATTTTTAATTAAAATTACCCAGCCCAAACCCAGATACCCGATCCGGCCCCCAAAACCCTTTAATCTCGGCCGTTGATTATGCACAACCCTAGCCACAAACGACCGTTCCTAAAATAAACCAAAAGACCCCCTTCCCCCAAACCCTATCAGTCTACACCATCCACCGCCCTGAAACCCCTCTCCTCTCTCAAACGCTCTCAAACCTAACCCTAATCAAACCTCACTAACACTTACCTATGGCTATCTACGGTGGTTTCTCACCACCTCCCTGGCCTCCAATAGCCTCTCTCATGTTAGTCTTGCCATCTCCAGGGTCCTCGAGGGACCAGGGCTAGTTGGATTGCATCTATGGTTCCTTTCTCGCCTTTTTTAGGCCGTTCCACTATGATTCCGAGTAAGATCGTACTATATTGACTACGATCTATGAGGTTTCTAAGCATGTTTCTTTACCTCTGTGTTGATTCCTTCGAAACCCTAATTTCTTTTTCTGTACCTCTTAGATCTGTACAGATCCGAGAGGATTTAGACTTGTTTCATGTGAGTTTTACAACAACCTTGAGATTTTTTACAAGAATCCTATGATTTTCAAGTGATTTTCATCTTTTTCTAAACTAGGGTTTCTGGAATTTCTTTTACAAAATGTTTGATGATTTTTTCTAGTTTGATCTTCTGCTCCTCATATGTTTTGACTGATTTTGTAAGTTGGTTAAAACTAAAGGTGTTAATCGGGCCGGGCTAACCCGCTAACAACCCGGTTCAACCCGGGCCAGCCGGGTCCAGCCCGTTATTGTGCATATGTATGCGGGTTGGGATGGGTTGGACGGGGGGCGGGCTAGTAACATTAAGTTTTCGCCAAACGGGTACCCGAACCCGCCACAACCCGTTAAGGGCTTAACGGGTTCTTAACGGGCCTCAGCCCGCGACATCCCGCAAACCCGCCTAAATTTTTTTTTTTAAAATTAAATCTGACCGTTGCCAATGGTCAAATTTCAAAAATGACCGCTGGCCAACGGCCAAATCTTTCAAAAACAACCAAAATTTGGTATTTTATTTATATTTTAGCCCCCCCCCCCTTTTATAATTTGTAAATTGCAATTGAATCCTTTTAAAAAACTATAAATACCCCCTTTCTTTTTCATTATTCCTCACAATTATCTCTCAATTCTCTCTAATTATCTCTCAATTCTCTCTTGATAATATTCTCAATTGCTCATTATTTCAAGCTTTCAAGTTTCAACTTACAAGTTTCATACTTTCATTACAAAAGTATTATTATCATAAATTTCTAATTCAATTATTCAAGTGAAGTATGACATCAATTATCAAGTTATCAAATATCAATTGAAGATTTGAAGTTTGAGTTTCTACTTTCTCATTTCTATATCGAATTTAGCGCGGCATTCAAATATCATAAATTTCTCATTTGTTGATGCTTCTTTGGTTGTAGATGCAAATATTCCTTCAAGTAATACTTCAACATCTGGAACAAATTTGGAAGATGATGATAATGTTCAAGATTATTTGATTTGGTCTACACTAGGAGAGCATCAACAAACCAGTAGCCGGAATATTGATGAACTCCAATTCTACTTGCAAAAGTCACCGGAGCCCCTCACAAAGGATTTTTTACCTCTGAGTTGGTGGAGGAGCAACGCAAATCAGTTTCCTGTTCTTTCGGCCATGGCTCGAGACGTTCTAAATGTGCCTATTTCAACAGTCGCATCAGAGAGCGCATTTAGCCAAGCAAGACAACAGCTAGGAGATACCCGTCATTCATTGGGCAGCAACGCTTTGGAAGTTCTAGTGTGCTTCAGAGATTGGATTAGATCAGAACGGCGAAATCAAGGGCGCGATGAGGTAGATAAAGAGGAAGACCAAGAAATTGGAGATATAATAGTTTATGGTACCGATTATAATACCGGAAACCAAGCACCTCACATTGACATGGAAGAGCTTACAAAGATGATGCAAAACATTTGATTTACTATTACTTCTTTTTTTTTTAACAATTGTTGTAAACTTTTAATTTGCAAGTTCAAATATTTAAAAAATCAAAAAAGAACTTGCAAATTAATTAGAAGTACAATATATTATTCAATAAAAATATCAAAGTTACTTAAATATTGTGAATTTTTTATATTGCATAATGTCTTATACTCTTATTCAATATTTTTTATATAGGCTTATGCATTTATGTTAATATGTTTTATGTTTTTGACTTTTAGTTTGCAAATTTTAGACTTTTAGTTTGTTCTTTTAATTCTAACCCTTAAAAGTTCAATTCTAATCTTTAATTTTAACCCTTAAAAGTTTGAAACACTTAAGTACTTAACTATCAATAACATTGAAAAAGAAAAATATAAGATAGTTAAAAATTTAAAAAAACGAAATCCCGACCCGCCCGAACCCGCTAGGCCCGAACCCGTACGGGCCCTATAGGACCCGAAAAATCCCAGCCCGCCACCAGCTCGTTAACTCCACCCCCGCTAACAACCCGCCCGTAACCCTAACGGGCTGACCATTTTTGTGTCCAGCCCGTCCCAGCCCGCCCGATAAACACCTTTAGTCTAAATTGCCTCCATATGCTCTTTCAATGACTAAATTTTTTTTTATGTTCTTCATTTGGTTTCTGAGTACTGGTATATTGACTGTGTTCTTGCTTTGGGTTCTTGTGATTTCTTGTGATTTTCTTGTCCTAATATGCTTTTACTGAATTTCTTAGTTTGACCTTTCACTGATTCTATATGCTTGTGTTCATCCTGACTATTCATGTTAAGACCTGTATCTTTCTCCTTGAATCAGTGTCGTTTTAACTATTTATTTTGTTAAAGTTATATGTCGAATCTTGACTATTCATGTCTTGCTTTATTTTATATGCTAAACTTGCTGGCTCTTTCAAGACTTTATCTTTGATTGAACCCTTGATTATTCTGATTTCCTTATTTCCTGGTTTAATTTGAACACTTTCCCTTAAACTTTCGATTCTTGCCCCTCTACTCGATTTGATTGAATTGCTTGCCTTAATTAATTTTCCCTTGCCTTGTGTGTATTTTGCTGATTCTTACTGATTGATTCCTTAATAGAAACTTCTGTTCATTTACCCCTAATTACCTACTCTATACCAAAACTTTACTGATTCTTTTCCTTAAAAACCGAGCATGATTTTACCGTTGATTTGATTATCCTTTGATTAAGGGAAGGACTTGCTGATTGTCACGACCCAAAAATCCCTCCGAAGGAGTAGTGATGGCACCTAGTCTCTAAACTAGGTAAGCCTAACATTAACTTAAACAACATTGATATTTGCCAACTTTAAGTTCAATAACTCTTAACAATTTACAATTCCCAAAACCGGTGGTACAAGTCAAAAGCCTTTCTAAGAGTAATTATACAAAATAAATACATCATTATTCCGAAACAAAAGAAACAAACGGAAATAAGTACAAATGAATGTGACTCTGAGGCCTGCGAACGCTGTAACAAGTTTACCTTGAGTCTCCACCGGAATGACCCGCACAGCTACTACCGATCAAATACCTGGATCTGTACACAAAAATGTAAAGAAGTGTAGTATGAGCACACCACAACGATGCCCAATAAGTATCAAGACTAACCTCGGTGGGGTAGTGACAAGGAACAGTCCAAACACCTACCAGTCAAATAAATTGAACAGGATATAACGATAAACAATCGAGATACGATAACAAGGTAATATCAGCAACAGGGAGAAAACTCAACCATAAATAGTAGAAACAATTAGGGAAACATAGATGGAACCAAAGTTAACCAAGTAAATTAACTCCAACATAGTTGGGACATAGACAAGTCAAAAATGTACTCAATTAAGAAAGGTGAGATCAACTCAATAAATCATATCATTTCTGATGCACAATTCCAGTCATCTCAAACTTGATGTCTTGTATCATAACTTCAACTATCAAACCTTTAGCACACATATTTCTATCTCACTTTGCACAACGACGTTCTCATGCTACTCAGTACATAGGGCCATAATCAATACAATTAAGATGTTCAAGGAGTCTCATTTACATAACATAAAGTAGGGTACAGTGTATAAACCAACTAGGAATTCAACGAGAAAAGATAAAGTTATTATTAGAAATCATTTGAATAAAGAAGGTGCCATTTTCAATTGAAATACAACATCGGATGATTTTCACCTTTAACAAGGGATTTAATAAATTAACTTAGTAGAAATTCCTTTTCAAGTAAAATACAACCTCAAACACTTTAAGGAAAATTTAATTGAGAAATCAATTGAGTTAGAAATATAACAATTGTTGAAATTTGAAGTATTGAAATATACATAAAAATAAGACGAGGTATTGTAAACACTATGGGTTCCAACACAAAGGATCACATCAGTAAAGGAATCTAAACCGTTAAAACACTTGAATTGATAAAAACAATTACAACGGAGACAAAATGATCACAGTAGGAGTACAGCTCAATGCAGAGATAACAACCGGGGATCTCCCAGGATATCGTCCTGTAGTCCCAAATGTAAATACTCGGGGATCTCTCAGTATCCTTTGTATACGAGCTAGGGATCTCTTGGTATCCCGAGGATCTCTTAGTATCCTCAATATATATGTTGGGGATCTCTTGGGATCCCGAGGATCTCTTGGTATCCTCAATATATGTGCTGGGATCTCTTGGTATCCTGACGATCTCTTAGTATCCTCAATACAAATGCTGAGATCTCTTGGTATCCCGAAGATCTCTTGGTATACTCAATATATATGCTGTGGATCTCTTGGTATCCTCAATATATGTGCTGGGATCTCTTGGTATCCCGAGGATCTCTTGGTATCCTCAATATAAGTTCCAGAGATCTCTTGGTATCCCAAGGATCTCTTGGTATCCTCAATATAAATGCCAGGGATCTCTTGGTATCCCGAGGATCTCTTGGTATCCTAAATATATGTATTGGGGATCTCTTGGTATCTCGAGGATCTCTTGGTATCCTCAATATAAATGCTAGGGATCTCTTGGTATCCTCAATATATATGCTGGGGATCTCTTGGTATCCCGAGGATCTCTTGGTATCCTCAATATATGTGTTGGGATCTCTTGGTATCCCGAGGATCTCTTGGTATCCTCAATATATATGCTGGGGATCTCCCGAAATTTCGTCTCGTAGTTAACACACAGCAGCAACATGAAGAATACTCAGAAACAATCCAACAACCCAATCACAAGGAATTCCACCACCAGGAGTATGAATGCACGGCAACAAGAGAATCACAGGAAAACCAAGAAGCGTAATAACCTTAACAAAACAATAAGACATAACAGGCGCGTGATAACTACATCGACAACCATAACAATTTGGACACCTAGCATATATACATGGATTCATAGAGGAATTTACAATTTAGAGATAACAAAACGATAATAAGAGCAATCACTTCAATTAAGGCAATTAAAGGTCAAGTAACATGTACGAATTAGAGGAAAGCTAATAACATCACATGGAGCATATAGAGGCAATTTAAGCAATTAGGAAACCCAACCATAATGGGATACTTTCCACATAATGAGCATAAGGACCTAAGAATCTTAAATGGCAATTCTCCCACAGATAAGACAAGAACACGCTCATCACCTCGCGTGAACGGACTACAATTAGCATAGAGGAATCAAATCCTAAGGGGTAGTCCCCTACACAAGATTAAGCAAGATACTTACCTCAATCCGGCCAATTCAATACTCAATTTAGCTTTTCTTTTTTCCAGTTCATCAATGCTCGACTCAATCTAGCCAAAAACGACTTGAATACATCTAACAATGCAAGAGAAAATAATTCCAATTAATAAAGCTATGATTCTTATATACTTTTGCGAAAAGTCAACAAAAGACAAATCCTCGGGCCCGCACCTCAAAATCTGACAACGATTACAAAAACCAAATACACATTCCGATACGTGTTCACCCATACAAAAATTATCCAATTCCGATACCATTTAGTCCTTCAAATCATCATTTTACATTTTTGAAAGATTTCACAATTTTTCTCAAATTCTATCCCAAGTCACGAATAAATGATGAATTCAATAATAGATTCATGTACTCTAGCCAAATATGAGATAGAATCACTTACCCCGATGAATTTCTTGAAAAACCTTTGAAAATATTGCTAAAATCCGAGCTCTCTAGGTCAAAATATTAAATAAAACCCAAAACCTCATATATAGAGCACCCCCAGATTTCCACCACTGCCAACTGCACAAAAAGGAGTGTTGTCCGCACAAAAACGACTGTTGTCCGCACAGGTTTTGACTGCAGTGATAGGCTTTAGTATTTTGTCCATAACTTTCTCTACAGATGTCCAAATGCCTATTATAATATGTTTCTGAAAACTAGATTCAAAGTCTACAACTTTCGTTTTTGAATCATCCCCAAATTCCTTGTAGATCAAAAGATATGAGCTTCCGGAATCGGACTAGCGATCCTGCGGACCATTTTTGGTGTGCGGCCATACACCATTTTGTGCAGTCCGCACTCCGCTCTGTGGTATGCAAAATTTGGTGCGGTCCGAACTCCCAAAAGTGCCAGAACCATCTCACAGTTTCGAAACGTCCGGACTCGCTTAAAATTCACTCCGAAACTCATCCGAGGCCTCCGGGACCTCAACCAAATGTACCACATCCCATAACATCATAAATTTAGTCGAGTCTTCGAATGACTAAAAACAACACCAAAACACCAAATCCATCTCGGGTTCAAGCCTAAGGATTTAGGAACTTCCAAATTCCACAAACAATGCCGAAATCTATCAAATCAAGTCCGATTAACCCCAAATTTTGCACACAAGTTATAAATGATCACAGTAGGAGTACAGATCAATGCAGAGATAACAACCGGGGATCTCCCAGGATATCGTCATGTAGTCCCAAATGTAAATACGCGGGGATCTCTCGGTATCCTCCGTATACGAGCTAGGGATCTCTTGGTATCCTGAGGATCTTTTGGTATCCTCAATATATATGCTGGGGATCTCTTGGTATCCTTAATATATGTGTTGGGATCTCTTGGTATCCCGAGGATCTCTTGGTATCCTCAATGGTATCCTGAGGATCTCTTGGTATCCTTAATATATATGCTGGGGATCTCCTGGTATCCTCAATATATGTGCTGGGGATCTCTTGGTATCCCGAGGATCTCTTGGTATCCTCAATATATATGATGGGGATCTCTTAGTATCCCGAGAATATCTTATTATCCTCAATATAAATGCCATGGATCTCTTGGTATCCCGAAGATCTCTTGGTATCCTCAATATATATGTTGGGTATCTCTTGGTATCTCGAGGATCTCTTGGTATCCTCAATATAAATGCCAGGGATCTCTTGGTATCCTCAATATATATGCTGGAGATCTCTTGGTATCTCGAGGATCTCTTGGTATCCTCAATATATATGTTGGGGATCTCTTGGTATCCCGAGAACCTCTTGGTATCCTCAATATATATGCTGGGGATCTCCCGGAATATCGTCTCGTAGTAAACACACAGCAGCAACACGAAGAATACTCAAAAAAAATCCAACAACCCAATCACAAGGAATTCCACCACCAGGAGTATGAATGCACGACAACAAGAGAATAACAGGAAAACCAAGAAGCGCAATAGCCTTAACAAAACAATAAGACATAACAGGCACGTGATAACTACACTGACAACCATAACAATCTGGACACCTAGCATATATACACAAAGTCATAGAGGAATTTACAATTTAGAGATAACAAAAACGATAAGAAGAACAATCGTTTCAATTAAGGCAATTAAGGGTCTAGTAACACGTACGAATTAGAGGAAAGCTAATAACATCATATGGAGCATATAAAGGTAATTTAAGCAATTAGGAAACCCAACCATAACGGTATACTTTCCACATAATGAGCATAAGGATCTAAGAATCTTAAAAGGCAATTCTCCCACAGATAAGACCAAGCACACGTTCGTCACCTCGCGTGCACAGACTACAATTAGCATAGAGGACTCAAATCTTAAGAGGTAGTCCCCCACACAAGGTTAGGCAAGATACTTACCTCAATCCGGCCAACTCAATACTCAATTTAGCTTTTCTTTTTCCAGTTCATCAATGCTCGGCTCAATCTAGCCAAAAAAGGACTTGAATACATCTAACAATGCAAGAGAAAATAGTTCCAATTAACAAAGCTATGATTCTTATACAATTTGCGAAAAGTCAGCAAAAGTCAACTCCCCGGGCGTGCAACTCAGAATCCGACAAAATTTACAAAAACCGAATACCCATTCCGGTACGAGTTCATCCATACAAAAATTATCCAATTCCGATACCATTTGATCCTTCAAATCATCATTTTACATTTTTGAAAGATTTCACAATTTACCCCAAATTCTATCCCAAATCACGAACTAAATGATGAATTCAATAATAGATTCATGTACTCTAGCCAAATCTGAGTTAGAATCACTTACCCTCATGAATTTCTTGAAAAACCTTCGAAAACATCGCCAAAATTCGAGCTCTCTAGGTCAAAATATTAAATAAAAACCAAAACCTCGTATTTATAGAGCACTCCCGGATTTCCACAATGGCGGACCACACAAAAACGAGTGTTGTCCGCACAAAACCAGTGCGGTCCGCACAAAAAAACTGTTGTCCGCACAGGTTTTGACTGCAGTGATAGGCTTTAGTATTTTGGCCATACCTTTCTCTACATATGTCCAAATGCCTTTCATAATATGTTTCTGAAAACAAAATTCAAAGATCTATAACTTTCGTTTTTGAATCATCCCCAAATTCTTTGTAGATCAAAAGATATGAGCTTCCGAAGTCGGACCAGCGATCCTGCGGACCATTTTTGGTGTGCGGTCCGCACTCCCCTCTTTGGTATGCAAAATTTTGGTGCGTTACGCACTTCCAAAAGTACCAGAATCATCTCAAAGTTCTAAAACGTTCGGACTCGCTCAAAATTCACTCTGAAACTCATCCTGAGGCCTCCGGGACCTCAACTAAATGTACCAACACATCCCATAACATCATAAAAATTTTGTCGAGTCTTCGAATTACTCAAAACAACACCAAAACGCCAAATCCACCTTGGGTTCAAGCCTAAGGATTTAAGAACTTTCAAATTCCACAAACAACGCCGAAATCTATCAAAACAAGTCCGATTGACCCCAAATTTTGCATACAAGTCGTAAATAACATAATGGAGCTATTCCAACTTCTTGAGTCCGATTTTGATTTCTATATCAAAAAGTCAACCCCTCGGTCAAACTCCCAAATTGTGACTTCTTGTTGTCACGACCCGGATTTCCCACCATCGGGTGTCGTGATGGCGCCTACTATTGGAGCTAGGTAAGCCAAATATTTAAAACATCTTTCCTGCTTTCTTTCAAACAATATAATAAACGAGACAAAATTTAAGCGGAAGACTTTAAATCTAAAGCAACAGAAAACCAAAAGTGCGGAAGTTTAATACACATCACTACCCAAGGTCTGGTGTCACTAGCTCACGGACTACTATAGGATACTACAAACAATGTCTGAAAGGAAATACATCATGTTTGTCGAATACAAGATGAACAAACGAAAAACATGGAAAGGGGCTTCGGCCTGCGAACGCCAGCTAGGCTACCTCGAGAGTCCCTGGACTGAAAATAGCTCCCAGAAGTCCTACTGTTGTGGTCCGTAAGCTGCTCCCTGATCTGTGCACAAAAATGCACAGAGTGTAGCATCAGCACAACCGACCCCATATGCTGGTAAGTGCCTGGCCTAACCCCGACGAAGTAGTGACGAGGCTAGACAGGACCTACCACAATTAACCTGTACAGATATATATACAAGTGCAAGAAAACAATAACAAGATAATACAAAGTAAAGCTGGGAGGGGACATGCTATCGGGGAGTAACAGATAAAAATGAAGTATCGGAAATAAATAGAAAAAACTCCGGTATAAAAATGAAATATCGGAAATAAACAGAAGAAACTCCGGTTCTCATGATATATATAGTGGACGGCGTGCCACACGATCCCATAATATCATATATAAGTGGACGGCGTGCCACACGATCCCATAATATCATATATAAGTGGACGGCGTGCCACACGATCCCATAATATCATATATAAGTGGACGGCGTGTCACACGATCCCATAATATCATATAATATCTGACTTCATATAGTAGACCCCTTCAGGGGAGGATAACAACTCAATACCTTTAACCCGACAAGGGTACAGCTAACAACCCAAAATATCCCGACAAGGCAGAGTATATATCAGTCTACACATCCCGGCAAGGTAGTACTCACAACAGATTCTCTTTTTAAATCACTTCTTCCTCAACTAACACATTCATGTTCGAGCTAACGCTCCAAAAGTACACCAATCACAATTCTACCTCAATCGTTCACATTATATGAAACTCATCAAGTAAACAAGGAGATTGTGTCACATTATTCGAATTAAAAGCAATTAAGACCCACAGCCATGCTAGACTCCGGTGCATAGATAAGCGTCACCATGCCTATACACCGTACTCCACATTAGCAAGTATCAAATAACATCCTAATCCTATTACCTCAAGCCAAAGTTAGAACAAACACTTACCTCGAACTTCCACGGCCAACTCAAGCCTCAAACACCGCTTTTGCCACGAGTATCAGACTCCAAATGGCCCAAATCTAGTCAATTCAATTTCATAATGTAAATAACACTTCAAATAACTGATTCTACAATTAAATTCTAAGCTAATATGCAAAATTATGTAAAATGACCAAAATGCCCCTCAGGCCTACATCTTAGAATCAGGTAAAATTTACATTTTCAGAATCCTCATACCCTCACGAGTCTAACCATACCAAAATTACTCAAATTCGACCACAACTCGGCCTTCAAATTCTCAATTCAAGTCTATGGAATTTTCTACCATTTTTTAACCCAAAACACTAATTTGTTGATAAAAACAATAATAGATTCATGTAATTTAACCAAATTCGAGTTAAAATCATTTACTCCAATTTATATGGTGATTCTCAATTCAATTCCTCACTATTCATCTTCTTCTTTCCCCAAAAATAGCATTTTCAAGACCCACCCTTAGGGTTCATACAATATCCCATTACAACTTCAAATAAAACTCATAAACATGCTATCCATACTCCAATATTACATATATATGAAGCTCAAGTGAAGGGATTATCTTTTGGTGGAGGAATCTTTTTTTTTCCCTCTTTTTGGTGTTCTTGAAGATTCAACCCATTTCCTATGGATTTGATCCATAATAATGTTAGTATTCTCACTTAGTGATGTTATATAATCATCTTTATGCAAAAATAACTTACCTTGAAGTGTATCCATGGTGGAAGAGCTCCTCCTTCTCTCTAAAATTCATTCCAAGTTGAAGAACTAACTCATTCTCTCTCTAAACCCACGTTTTCAGCTCTTTAAAATTCAACTCTAGTTCTGCGTAGCCTACGCAGGAGGCTTTCAATTTGGTCAAATTTTGATTTTTACTACGCATGTTGCGTAGCCTGCTGCGTATCCATACGCAGGTTGCGTAGCCTGCTCTGCTAACTTTTTTTAAAACGGTTTTAACTTTCTGTATACACCTCCAAATGACAATCGGTTTGATGTTCTGGAAACTAGACTCATAGAGCTTTAATTTGATAGGTTGTGCCTCACACAAATGCTTATATATATGTAGATATGCTCGTCCAAAGTGAGGTCTTGTGCGTACTCATTTGCAACTTTAGTCTATTATGAAATTTTCCAACTTGGCTTAGACTTAGGACTTTCCTTAGACCCCATATCTCTTCTAATATGCCTCGTACACCTATTATCATATCTAATTGGTATCCATCATATTAATAGTCCTCGAATGAGAAGTAGAGTCGACCCCCAGACTCTTAGCATAACTTATCGCTTTTCTCACACATCTCTAACTCCCAAATTTTGACTAACTCCCAAGTTTTCCAAAATTTTTGCTAGAGTTTCCTTTGTAACTAGGCCTATCCACCTGTCAGAGAATCCCAAGAACCAATCCTAACAACACATACACAATCCAATCAACGTAACACCACGCGAAAAATAATTCTGATAGTGACCTCATAAGCAATATGTTGCTAGAAAAGAAACGCCATATACATCAACTATTTAAGTGATACTCAACTCATAGTAGGTCAGTTCTTGACATTTTCATGAAACATAGAAATAAATATTTAAATTAAAGATGACATTATTGGGTCATCACATTCTCCACCTCTAAAACAACTGTTCGTCCTCGAACGGACAAAAGAAGGAAGTACCTGAGTCGGGAAATAAATGAGGATAACGGCTCCGCATATCGGACTCGGACTCCCAAGTAGATGCCTCAGGAGGCTGACCTCTCCACTGAACACGCACCGAAGGAAAACTCTTCGACCTCAACTGTCGAACCTGCCGGTCTAGAATAACCATCGGCTCCTCTTCATATGATAGATCTTTGTCCAATTGGACAGTGCTGAAATCTAACACGTGCGATGGATCTCCGCGATACTTCCGGAGCATAGATACATGAAACACGGGATGTACAACTGACAAGCTAGGTGGCAAGGCAAGTCTATAAGCCACCTCTCCCACACGATCAAGAATCTCAAACGGACCGATGAACCTAGGGCTGAGCTTGCCCTTCTTCCCAAATCTCATCACGCCCTTCATAGGCGATACACGGAGCAATACCCGCTCACCAACCATGAAAGCAACATCTCTGACCTTGCGGTCTGCATAACTCTTCTGTCTGGACTAAGCTGTATGAAGTCTATCCTGAATAATCCTAACCTTGTCCAAGGCCTCCTGAACCAAATCCGTACCCAATAATCGAGCCTCTCCCGGCTCAAACCATCCAACTGGAGACCGACATCGCCTACCATACAACGCCTCATACGGAGCCATCTTAATGCTGGACTGGTAGCTGTTGTTGTAGGCGAACTCTGCTAAAGGCAAAAACTGGTCCCACGAGCCTCCAAAATCAATGACACAGGCTCGGAGCATGTCCTCAAGTATCTGAATAGTCCTCTCGGATTGACCATCCGTCTAGGGATGAAATATTGTACTCAACTCAACCTGGGTGCCCAACTCTCGCTGAATCGCTCTCCAGAAATGCGAGGTAAACTGTGTACCCCGATCCGAAATGATAGATAGCGGCACCCCATGAAGGCGAACAATCTCCCTGATATAAATCCCGGCTAACCTTTCAGACGAATAGGTGGCTGCAACAGGAACAAAATGCGCTGACTTGGTCAGCCTATCAATAATGACCCAAACTGCATCAAACTTCTTCCGAGTCATCGGAAGCCCAGTAACGAAATCCATAGTAATCCTCTCCCACTTCCACTCGGGAAGCTCAACCCTCTGAAATAAACCACTAGGCCTCTGATGCTCGTACTTAACCTGCTGACAGTTCAAACAACGAGCCACATATGAAACAATGTCTTTCTTCATTCTACGCCACCAATAGTGCTGCCTCAAATCCTGATACATCTTCGCGGTGCCCGGGTGAATAGAATACCGAGAACTGTGGGCCTCCACTAAGATCAACTCTCGAATCCCATCAACATTGGGCACACAAACTCGCCCCTGCAATCTCAATACACCATCATCATCTAAGGTCACTTTCTTGGCACTTCCACGCTGCACCGTGTCCCTCAAGACACACAAATGGGGATCATCGAACTGCCGATCATAGATCCACTCCAATAATGAAGAACGAGCGACCGTGCAAGCTAATACTCGACTAGGCTCAGAAATGTCCAACCTCACAAACTGATTAGACAAAGCCTGCACGTCCAAAGCAAGCGGTCTCTCACCGACAAGAATATAAGCAAGACTGCCCATACTGGCTGACTTCCTACTCAAGGCATCGGCCACCACATTGGCCTTTCCCGGGTGATATAAGATAGTGATTCATAATCTTTCAACAATTCCAACCACCTCCTCTGCCTCAAATTCAACTCCTTTTGCTTGAACAAATACTGAAGACTCTTATGATTCGTGAACACCTCACACGCCACACCATACAGATAGTGTCTCCAAATCTTCAATGCATGAACAATGGCTGCCAACTCCAAATCATGCACTGGATAGTTCTTCTCATGAACCTTCAACTGCCTCGAAGCATAGGCATTGACCTTGCCATCCTGCATCAACAATGCGCCAAGTCCAATACGAGATGCATCACAATAGACTGTATAGGGCCCTGAACCTGTGGGCAAAACCAACACCGGTGCCATGGTCAGAGCTGCCTTGAGCTTCTGAAAGCTCGCCTCACACTCGTCTGACCATCTGAACTGGGCACCTTTCTGGGTCAATCTGGTCAGTGGGGCTGCGATAGATGAGAACCCCTCCACGAACCGACGGTAGTAACCTGCTAACCCTAGGAAACTCTGAATCTCCATAGCTGAAGCTGGTCGAGGCCAGTTCTTGACTGCCTCTATCTTCTTTGGGTCTACCTGAATACCTGCTGCTGATACGACATGACCCAGGAATGCGACCGAACTCAGCCAAAACTCGCACTTCGAGAACTTAGCATACAACGGACTACCCTTCAGGGTCTGAAGAACCGCTCTGAGGTGCTGCTCATGCTCCTCCTGACTGCGGGAGTATATAAGAATATCGTCAATGAAGACTATTACGAACAAGTCCAAATAAGGTCTGAACATTCGGTTCATCAACTCCATGAACGCTGCTGGGGCATTAGTCAATCCAAATGACATGACCAAAAACTCATAGTGCCCATACCGAGTGCGAAATGCTGTCTTAGGGATATCAGACGCCCTAATTCTCAGTTGGTGGTAGCCAGATCTCAAATCTTTTGAAAACACCCTCGCACCCTGAAGCTGGTCGAATAAATCGTCGATCCTCGGTAGTGGGTACTTGTTCTTAATCGTCACCTTGTTCAATTGCCGGTAATCAATGTACATCCTCCACGAACCATCCTTTTTCTTCACAAATAGCACTGGTGCGCCCCAAGGCGAAACACTGGGTCTAATGAAACCCTTCTCAAGCAAATCCTGAAGCTGACCCTTTAACTCTTTCAATTCTGGTGGTGCCATACGATACGACAGAATGGAAATGGGCTGAGTACCCGGAGCCAGATCAATACAAAAATCAATATCCCTGTCGGGCAGCATGCCCGGCAGGTCTGAAGGGAAGACATCGGGAAACTCCCGAACAAAAGGAACAGAATCAATAGACGGGACCTCAGCGCTGGAGTCACGAACATAAGCCAGATAAGCTAGACACCCCTTCTCGACCATGCGTCGAGCCTTCACATAAGAAATAACACTGCGAAAAGAATGACCAGGAGTCCCTCTCCATTCTAAACGGGAAAAATCCGGTAAGGCTTCACGGTCTTGGCATGACAATCCAAGATCGCATGATACAGGGACAACCAATCCATCCCTAATATGACGTCGAAATCCACCATATCTAAGAGCAACAAGTCAACACGGGTCTCAAGACCCCTGAATACCACAACACATGAACGATGAACCCGGTCCACCACTATAGAATTCCCCACTGGCGTAGACACATATACAAGAATACTCAAGGCCTCACTAGGCATAACCAAATAGGGTGCAAAATAGGATGACGCATATGAATACGTAGATCCGGGATCAAATAGCACAGAAGCATCCCTATCACAGACCAGAATAGTACCTGTAATCACAGCATCTGATGACTCAGCCTCTGGCCTGGCTGGCAAGGCATAACAACGAGGTTGGGCCCCACCTCCCTGAATCATATCCCTAGGATGTCTGCTGCTAGGTGACCCCTACCTCTAGCGGTCTGAGCTTCACCTCTAAGACCTCTACCTCCACCTCTATGTCCCCTACCCCCGCCTCTAGCTGGCTGGGCAGGCTGTGGGGCACTGGTGCCTGGATCATCGGGCGAGGACCCTGCTGCTGCGAGCTGCTGGATGCTCGAGGGCAATATCTGGCAATGTGACTCACATCGCCGTAAGTATAACAAGCCCTCGGCTGCTGAGAATAACAAAGTGGTGGTGCACTGATAGGTGTTGATGGTGAACTGAAGAGCTGCTGGTCAGAATACTACGGCTGAGAACCACGGCCACCTGGTGTACCATGAGAAGCCTGGAGAGCTGACTGAAAGGGCCTCGAAGGATGGCCTCTAGCATAAGAATCCCTACCTCCAGATGAGGTACCACTGAATCTACCAGAATGACGGGGCCTCTTATCCGACCCATGACCACCTCCCTGAGCAAATGCCATCTCTATCCGGCGGGCACCATCTGGTGCCTCCTGAAATGGAATCTCACTACCGGCACTCATGGCCATCTGAACACGGATCGCCTAGGCCAATCCATCGATAAACCTCCGCACCCTCTCTCTATCGGTGGTGAGTATCACAATAGCATGACGAGCAAGATCAATGAACCGGGTCTCATACTGGGTAACCGTCATAGGACCCTGCTGGAGACGCTCAAACTGCCTGCGAAGAGCATCTCGCTGAGTAACTGGAAGAAACTTCCCCAGAAATAACTCTGAAAACTGATCCCAGGTCAATGATGGCGACCCTACTGGCCTGGCTAAACAGAAATCCCTCCACCAAGTCTTGGCGGATCCTGCCAGGCGAAAAGTGGCGAAGTCAACCCCATTGGTCTCTACAATGCCCATAGTCCGTAGAACCTCATGACAGCTGAAGATGAAATCCTGAGCATCCTCTAAGGGAGTGCCACTATATGTAGTAGTAAAGAGCTTAGTGAAACGATCAAGCCTCCACAAAGCATCCGCGTACATAGCCGCACCATCACTGGACTGAGCCGCAATACCTGGCTGGGCTGCCACAGCTGGCTGAACTGCCACGACTGGCTGAACTGCTGGAACCTAAGCCTGAGGAGCTACCGGCTCTGGAGTATGAGTATCGGGAGTCTGAACTCCTCCCCCATCCTGAGATGTGGCTGGAGCTACGGAAAGCAAACCCGCTCTAGAAATGCCCTCCATAAAGCCTACCAGTCAGACCAAAGCGTCCTGAAGCACTGGAGTGGCTATGAAACCCTCTGGGACCTGAGCTGGGCCCACCAGAGCTGCTGGAGCTGGAACCCCTTCGTCGTAGTCAACATGAGGCTCCACCTCTGGGACTGCCGCTCGGGGCTGAGCTCTGCGCCCCTAATAGGAGTTGTTGCTGGGGGCTTAGGCTGCTGCGCGGTAGAAGAGGAAGCACGTGTTGTCGCCATCTGCGAAAGAATAGAGTGGGAAGACAATCAGTACTTGAGAAACAGAATCGCACGAAAAGAATGAACAAGGAGAAGTTTTCCTAACTCAGTAGCCTTTGCGGGATAAATACAGACATCTCCGTACCGATCCCTCAGACTCTACTAAGCTTGTCCGTGAGTTGTGAGACCTAAGTAACCTAGTGCTCTGATACCAATCTGTCACGACCCGGATTTCCCACCATCGAGTGTCGTGATGGCGCCTCCTATCGGATCTAGGCAAGCCAAATATTTAAAACACCTTTCCTGCTTTCTTTCAAACAATATAATAAACGAGACAAAATTTAAGCGGAAGACTTTAAATCTAAAGCAACTGAAAACCAAAAGTGCGGAAGTTTAATACACATCACTACGCAAGGTCTGGTGTCACTAGCTCACGGACTACTACAGGATACTACAAACAATGTCTGAAAGGAAATACATCATGTTTGTCGAATACAAGATGAACAAACGAAAAACATGGAAAGGGGCTTCGGCCTGCGAACGCCAGCTAGGCTACCTCGAGAGTCCCTAGACTGAAAATAGCTCCCAGAAGTCCTACTGTTGTGGTCCATAAGCTGCTCCCTGATTTGTGCACAAAAATACACAGAGTGTAGCATCAGCACAACCGACCCCATATGCTGGTAAGTACCTGGCCTAACCCCGGCGAAATAGTGACGAGGATAGACAGGACCTACCACAATTAACCTGTACAGATATATATACAATTTCAAGAAAACAATAACAAGATAATACAAAGTAAAGCTGGGAGGGGACATGCTATCGGGGAGTAACAGATAAAAATGAAGTATCGGAAATAAACAGAAAAAACTCTGGTTTCCATAATATCATATATAGTGGACGGCATGCCACACGATCCCATAATATCATATATAAGTGGACGGCGTGCCACACGATCCCATAATATCATATATAAGTGGACGGCGTGCCACACGATCCCATAATATCATATATAAGTGGACGGCATGCCACACGATCCCATAATATCATATATAAGTGGACGGCATGCCACACGATCCCATAATATCATATAATATCTGACTTCATATAGTAGACCCCTTCAGGGGAGGATAACAACTCAATACCTTTAACCCGACAAGGGTACAGCTAACAACCCAAAATATCCCGACAAGGGAGAGTATATATCAGTCTACACATCCCGGCAAGGGAGTACTCACAACACATTCTCTTTTTAAATCACTTCTTCCTCAACTAACACATTCATATTTGAGTAACGCTCCAAAAGTACACCAATCACAATTCTACCTCAATCGTTCACATTATATGAAACTCATCAAGTAAACAAGGAGATTGTGTCACATTATTCGAATTAAAAGCAATTAAGACCCACAGTCATGCTAGACTCCGATGCATAGATAAGCGTCACCATGCCTATACACTGTACTCCACATTAGCAAGTAGCAAATAACATCCTAATCCTATTCCCTCAAGCCAAAGTTAGAACAAACACTTACCTCGAACTTCCACGGCCAACTCAAGCCTCAAACACCGCTTTTGCCACGAGTATCAGACTCCAAATGGCCCAAATCTAGTCAATTCAATTTCATAATGTAAATAACACTTCGAATAACTGATTCTACAATTAAATTCTAAGCTAATATGCAAAATTATGTAAAATGACCAAAATGCCCCTCAGGCCCACATCTTAGAATCGGGTAAAATTTACATTTTCAGAATCCTCATACCCTCACGAGTCTAACCATACCAAAATTACTCAAATTCGACCACAACTCGGCCTTCAAATTCTCAATTCAAGTCTATGGAATTTTCTACCATTTTTTTAACCCAAAACACTAATTTGTTGATAAAAACGATAATAGATTCATGTAATTTAACCAAATTCGAGTTAAAATCATTTACTCCAATCTATATGGTGATTCTCAATTCAATTCCTCACTATTCATCTTCTTTTTTCCCCAAAAATAGCATTTTCAAGACCCACACTTAGGGTTCATACAATATCCCATTACAACTTCAAATAAAACTCATAAACATGCTATCCATACGCCAATATTACATATATATGAAGCTCAAGTGAAGGGATTATCTTTTGGTGGAGGAATCTTTTTTTTCTCTTTTTGGTGTTCTTGAAGATTCAACCCATTTCCTATGGATTTGATCCATAATAATGTTAGTATTCTCACTTAGTGATGTTCTATAATCATCTTTATGCAAAAATAACTTACCTTGAAGTGTATCCATAGTGGAAGAGCTCCTCCTTCTCTCTAAAATTCATTCCAAGTTGAAGAACTAACTCATTCTCTCTCTAAACCCACGTTTTCAGCTCTTTAAAATTCAACTCTAGTTCTGCGTAGCCTACGCATGAGGCTTTCAATTTGATCAAATTTTGATTTTTGCTACGCATGTTGCGTAGCCTGCTGCGTAGCCATACGCAGGTTGCGTAGCCTGCTCTGCTAACTTTTTTTAAAACGGTTTTAACTTTCTGTATACACCTCCAAATGACAATCGGTTTGATGTTCTGGAAACTAGACTCATAGAGCTTTAATTTGATAGGTTGTGCCTCACACAAATGCTTATATATATGTAGATATGCTCGTCCAAAGTGAGGTCTTGTGCGTACTCATTTGCAACTTTAGTCTATTATGAAATTTTCCAACTTAGCTTAGACTTAGGACTTTCCTTAGACCCCATATCTCTTCTAATATTCCTCGTACACCTATTATCATATCTAATTGGTATCCATCATATTAATAGTCCTCGAATGAGAAGTAGAGTCGACCCCCAAACACTTAGCATAACTTATCGCTTTTCTCACACATCTCTAACTCCCAAATTTTGACTAACTCCCAAGTTTTCCAAAATTTTTGCCAGAGTTTCCTTTGTAACTAGGCCTATCCACCTGTCAGACAATCCCAAGAACCAATCTAACAACACATACACAATCCAATCAACGTAACACCACGTGAAAAAATAATTCTGATAGTGACCTCATAAGCAATATGTTGCTAGAAAAGAAACGCCATATACATCAACTATTTAAGTGATACTCAACTCATAGCAGGTAAGTTCTTGACATTTTCATGAAACATAGAAATAAATATTTAAACTAAAGATGACATTATTGGGTCATCACACTCGTTTTCGCCATTTCAAGCCTAATTAAACTACAAACTTCCAAATATAGTTTTCCAGGCATGCTCCAAAATCCAAAATCACCATACAGAGCTATTGGAATCATGAAAAATCCATTCCGGATTCATTTACTCATATTTCAACTTCCGGTCAATTTAATTCAACTTAAACTCTCTTCTTGGAGACTAAGCGTCTTAATTCCTTTCAAAAACCTTTCCGAACCTGAACCAAATTCCCCGGCAAGTTACATAAGAACCATGAAGCATGAATTTAGCAGTATCTGGGGAGACGAGGTTGTACTTATTCCAAACGACCAATCGGGTCGTTACATTCTCCACCTCTTAAACAAACGTTCGTCCTCGAACGTACTAAAATTATTCTGAGGTTTCAAATTTGATATTTCTACTTTTACACATATACTCGTGGTTGATCCCATATTACCGCATTTGAAATAAGTCCGACAACACCATTTCAATTGAGATTATTTCCTTTATCCATATTTGTAAACTTTAAGACCAAATTTCTTACTCTCCAGTCATTTCCATAAGGGTCCGATCTTCACATCAACACATGATATTAATCTTGATTGGCTATATAAACTTGTGTATTTGCACCCTTAGAATCCGGAGTGTTACATTATCCACCCACTTAGGGCCATTCGTCCTCAAATAATAAGTAGAGTCCGTCCTCAAACACATAATATAACTTATCTCTTTCTTTGCACAACTCAATGTCCTAAATTTTTCAAAAATTTCTGCAGAGTCTCCCCTATAATTAGGCCTATCCACCTGTCAAAGTAACACCAAAACAACTCCTAACAACACATCCACAACCCAACATAGCACCAGAATGTATATATCAATAACAATAATCTCTGCATTACAATCACGGTATTATCATAATGATATCCATGAAACGTATTATATGTATGACCATAACCACTTCTCTAATCTTAATAGTTGTTCATAATCGATTACAAATCGCCAATTAATCTCATGCCAACAAAAATCTCGTTTCAAACCTCCATTTTCTAACAACGAGGCATGAAGACCTCATAATTAATTACTCGAACTAAGGAGTCACATTTAACGCCACCTAGGCACTTATCTTGTAGGCTAAAACTCAGTAATTACAATACAATTTGGCAAATTATGCACAGAGATATTCATACAAGAATTTTCAAATAAGCCTCATAGGCATGACTCCCTATAAGTACTATAGTACAAATTTTTAATTTCACAGGGGAGAATTTAAACACATAAATTTTTCAGCACAAGGACCTCGTCCTTATATAACATCTACCACAGCTTGTAGCTAGTTTAAATATCTCACATCATATAAAAATACAAGGATCTCGTCCTTAACTCCGTACCACAAATAATATGCACATTGCACCAACTGAAATTTTCCATTTCCTTTCTTTTCTTCTAAATAAATTCCGTCGAACAAAATCACAACATATAATGAACCGTCATACCGATAGGGAATGAAATTCACAATTTAAATCAATTTTCCTGAAATCACATCAAAACCCACATCGCAACTATTTTTTTTAGTGACTAACATATAATGATAGATATAGATATCTCCGTATAATCTCTAAACAGGAGTATTCACATAAGTAAATTTAAGATTTTGAAGCTCACTCAATGGAGCATATTAGGAGGACTTGCCTTGATACTCATAACCGAATCAAGTTAAGGAAATTGTTACTTTATAATAACTCGAGATCATACTTGTAACGACACCATCTGGTGTAGCGACCTCAGCTATACCATAGCAAATATATCAGTGGGTCGGGCCTCCACCTCTTAGGCGCTATCTACCCGCTTGTCCTCCATCCCTAACTGGTAGTGTAAGTAGAGTAGTAATTGCAATGGAGTACGTGGCACGTGTGCTCTGATGGAACAGATTTCTCCCAAGTCTGGGACAATTTCTCATGATATTCCTAGTATCACCATATTTATAACAACCAATCTGCGGTCAAATTGCTCATACTGAATCTGTGCCGGATAACTAGGATATCCATTGTAGGAAATCCCATATCAGTGGTGCATTTAAAGATTACCGCCCCATGAGAGTGCCCTGATTAACTGGAGCACTATGAGTATACTGAATATGTTTTCATGACCCCGCTGATACTGAAATGTAGAATTATTAAGGACACGGGAATATCACAAGTCTCATCATCATCCCATTCAAATCTCAGCTCTTGATCATATACATGTTTTGGAAAACCTTTCAATACCACATAAATACATCTCGTGCCAAAATTGGTATAACACATGACCCCACAATTTGATCTTAATAATGGACTCCCTTCACTTGGCACGAAGCCATAGGTCAAAATATCCGATAATCCACAATGTTAACCTTCACAACTCATATAAGTCAACCAGACGCCAGGGTCCATTGCACCCCTACATGATTCACTAGATGATCTCTCAATACTTCCGCATCTTCATTCTTGACAACACCTGGTAACAATGATTGAGCAATCCTGGCTCCCTTATAAACCCTTTGTGGTATAACTGACTGTTGGCACATAGTTATTACCGAGTGCTCAAATTTCATACACGAGTGGATGTAAAACAACATAAGTTATATGCTTCAAGTTGAATAAACACCGCATGATAAGGAATGAAAGAAGTGACGTTATCCTAATAGTTTTGTAGCCTCTCGAAGATAAGTACAGACGTCTCTGTACCTATCCGCAAGACTCTACCAACTTGTCATGACCAAAAAATCCCTCCGAAGGAGTCGTGATGGCACCTAGACTCTAAACTAGGTAAGCCTAACATAAACTGAAATAATTTTGATATTTGCCAACTTTAAGTTCAATAACTCTTAACAATTTACAATTCCCAAAACCAGTGGTACAAGTCACAAGCCTTTCTAAGAGTAGTTATACCAAATAAATACATCACTGCTCCGAAACAAAAAGGAACAAATGGAAATAAATACAAATAATGGTTACTCCGAGGCCCGCGAACGCTGTAGCAGGTTAACCTTGAGTATCCACCACAACAACCCGCATAGCTACTACCGATCAAATACCTGGATCTGTATACAAAAATGTACAGAAGTGTAGTGTGAGCACACCACGGTGGTGCCCAGTAAGTATCAAGACTAACCTCGGTAGGGTAATGACGAGGAACAGTCCAGACACCTACTGGTCTAATAAATTGAACAATATATAACGATAAACAATTGGGATACGATAAAATGGGAATATCAGCAACAGGGCGAAAACTCAACCACAAACAGTAGAAATAATAAGGGAAACACAGATGGAAACGAAGCTAACCAAGTAAATTAACACCAACATAGCTAGGACACAGACAAGTCAAAAATGTACTCAATTAAGAAAGGCGAGGTCAACTCAATAAATCATATCATTTCTGATGCACAATTCCAGACATCTCAAACTCGATGTCTTATATCATAACCTCAACTATCAAACCTTTAGCACACCCGGCACCTCGTGCCTACATATTTCTATCTCACTTTGCGCAATGACGTTCTCATGCTACTTAGTACATAGGGCCATTATTAATACAATTAAAATGTTCAAGGAGTCTCATTTACATAACATAAAGTAGGGTACATTGTATAAACCAACTAGGAATTCAACGAGAAAAGATAAAGTTATTATTAGAAATCATTTGAATAAAGAATGTACCATTTTTAATTGAAATACAACATCAGATGATTTTCACCTTTAACAAGGGATTTAATAAATTAACTTAGTAGAAATTCCTTTTCAAGTAAAATACAACCTCAAACACTTTAAGGAAAATTTAATTAAGAAATCAAATGAGTTAAAAATATAACAATTGTTGAAATTTGAAGTATTGAAATATACATAAAAATAAGGCGAGGTATTGGAAACACTAGGGGTTCCAACACAAAGGATCACATCAGTAAAGGAATCTAAACCGTTAAAATACTTGAATTGATAACAACAATTACAACGGAGACAAAATGATCATAGTAGGAGTATAGCTCAACGCAGAGATAACAACCGGGGATCTCCCAAGATACCGTCCTGTAGTCCCAAATGTAAATACTCGGGGATCTCTCAGTATCCTCTGTATACGAGCTAGGGATCTCTTGGTATCCCGAGGATCTCTTGGTATCCTCAATATATGTGTTAGGTTCTCTTGGTATCCCGATGATATCTTGGTATCCTCAATATAAATGCTGGGATCTCTTGGTATCCTCAGTATATATGCTGGGGATCTCTTGGTATCCTCAATATATGTACTGGGATCTCTTGGTATCCCGAGGATCTCTTGGTATCCTCAATATATGTGTTAGAGATCTCTTGGTATCCCGAGGATCTCTTGGTATCCTCAATATATGTGTTGGGGATCTCTTGGTATACTCAATATATATGATGGGGATCTCTTGGTATCCCGAGGATCTCTTGGTATCCTCAATATATGTGCTGGGGATCTCTTGGTATCCTCAATATAAATGCCAGGGATCTCTTGGTATCCTCAATATATATGATGGGGATCTCCTGGTATCCCGAGGATCTCTTGGTATCCTCAATATATGTGTTGGGGATCTCATGGTATCCCGAGGATCTCTTGGTATCCTCAATATATATGCTGGGGATCTCCCGAAATATCGTCCTGTAGTCCCAAAGTAAACACATAGCTGCAATACGAAGAATACTCAAAAACAATCCACCAACCCAATCACAAGGAATTCCACCACCAGGAGTATGAATGCATGGCAATAAGAGAATCACATGAAAACCAAGAAGCGTAATAACCTTAACAAAACAATAAGACATAACAGGCACGTGATAACTATACCGACAACCATAACAATTTGGATACCTAGCATATATACACGAAGTCATAGAGGAATTTACAATTTAGAGACAACAAAACGATAAGAAGAACAATCACTTCAATTAAGGCAATTAAGGGTCAAGTAACACGTACGAATTAAAAGAAAGCTAATAACATCATATGGAGCATATAAAGGTAATTTAAGCAATTAGGAAACCCAATCATAACGGGATACTTTCCACATAATGAGCATAAGGACCTAAGAATCTTAAAAGGCAATTCTCCACAGATAAGACCGAGCACACGCTCGTCACCTCTCGTGCACGGACTACAATTAGCATAGAGGACTCAAATCTTAAGGGGTAGTCCCCCACACAAGGTTAGGCAAGATACTTACCTCAATCCGGCCAACTAAATACTCAATTTAGCTTTTCTTTCTCCAGTTCATTAATGCTCGGCTCAGTCTAGCCAAAAAGGACTTGAATACATCTAACAATGCAAGAGAAAATAGTTCCAATTAACAAAGCTATGATTCTTATACAATTTGCGAAAAGTCAGCAAAAGTCAACATCCCGGGCACGCACCTCGGAATCCGACAAAATTTACAAAAAACGAATACCCATTCCCGTACGAGTTCACCTATACAAAAATTATCCAATTCCGATACTATTTGGTCATTCAAATCATCATTTTACATTTTTGAAAAATTTTACAATTTTTCCCAAATTCTATCCCAAATCACGAACTAAATGATGAATTCAATGATAGATTCATGTACTCTAGCCAAATCTGAGTTAGAATCACTTACTCCGATGAATTTCTTGAAAAACCTTCAAATAAATCGCCAAAATCCGAGTTCTCTAGGTCAAAATATTAAATAAAATCCAAAACCTAGTATATATAGAGCACCCCCGGATTTCCACCACTGCGGACCGCACAAAAACGACTGTTGTCCTCACAAAACCAGTGCAGTCCGCACAAAAACAACTGCTGTCCGAACAGGTTTTGACTGTAGTGACAGGCTTTTGTATTTTGACCATAACTTTCTCTACAGATTACCAAATGCCTATTATAATATGTTTCTGAAAATTATATTCAAAGATCTACAACTTTTGATTTTGAATCATCCCAAAATTCCTTGTAGATCAAACGATATGAGCTTCCGATGTCGGACCAGCGATCCTGTGGGCCATTTTTGGTGTACGGCCGCACATCATTTTGTGCGGTCCGCACTAAGGTCCACACAAAATGGTGTGCGGTCCGCACTCCCCTCTGTGGTATGAAAAATTTTGGTGCAGTCCGAACTCCCAAAAGTGCCAGAACCATTTCAGAGTTCTAAAACGTCCGGACTCGCTCAAAATTCGCTCTAAAACTCATTCGAGGCCTCCGAGACCTCAACCAAATGTATCAACACATCCCATAACATCATAAAAATTTAGTCGAGTCTTCAAATTACTCAAAACAACACCAAATCCACCTCGGGTTCAAGCCTAAGGATTTAAGAACTTTTAATTTTCACAAACAACGCCGAAATCTATCAAATCAAGTCCGATTGACCCCAAATTTTGCACACAAGTCATAAATGACATAATGGAGCTATTCCAACTTCTTGAGTCAGATTTTTGTCTCGATATAAAAAAGTCAACCCCTCGGTCAAACTCCCAAACTGTGACTTCTCGTTTTCGCAATTTCAAGCCTAATTAAACTACAAACTTCCAAATAATTATCCAGGCATGCTCCTAAATCCAAAATCACCATATAGGGCTATTAGAATCATCAAAAATCCATTCCGGATTCGTTTACTCATATTTCACCTTCCGGTCAATTTAATTCAACTTAAACTCTCTTCTTGGAGACTAAGTGTCTTAATTCCTTTCAAAAACCTTTTCGAACCCGAACCAAATTTCCCGTCAAGTTACATAAGAACCATGAAGCATGAATTTAGCAGTATATGAGGAGACGAGGTTGTACTTATTCAAAATGATCGGTCGGGTCGTTACACTGATTGATTCTACAAACTTCCCTGATTTGCTACTTAATTGATCTCTTACCTTATTAGTTTAGCTTTTGATTACTATATAAACCACCTTTTATTTTAACTTCTGAACAACGAACAATAGTTCAAAACCACTATTCTTTACACTTTAAAAGTGTCACACCCTGAACCTGGGGGCAAGACCGGCTCATAGTGACTCACCTATCCTTGCGTACCAACTTTCAACTAAGGGACTCTGTACATATGATGACATACTTTGGCCATGGACCACATTGCAAGACAACTGCGAATGCTGACTAAATAACAATACAAAGTTGGGCCGACAAGGCCGTCATAACTACTACAGCTGGCAACCCACCAAAATATACATACAAGGCCTGCAAGCCCAACATACTGCACTAATGGACATGATATGTCTACAATCCTCTAATGATGGATATATTGTGATCGGAATAGCTCCCCGACCTACTCATAACATATATATACATATATGTACCAGATGTACATAAGGCTATAGACCCGGCAACCCCGAAAGGCATGGAGCTTACCGATCAAGCTGAACTCGGGCAACACTTAATGAGGAGTCCTACCCGTCTGTCTGTCTAAACCTGCACGCATAGATGCAACGCCCCCAGAAAAGGGATGTCAGTACGAAATAATGTACCGAGTATGTAAGGCAATATACTGAAAGCTGAAACTGAACTGATAATATAATAACTGCAAGTAGCTGGAAGTCAAATATAATCTGAAAATATGCTTACCTACTAATACTGACTCAACTCTCTCAATATAGTAAGTAAAATAGTTGTTCGGCCCTATAAGTTTCGGTGTATATATATATAACTGCTCTGCCGTAATAGGCTCGCTCATAGGCGCTCGACCACAGTAGGATCAGTATATAACTTGCCGTGCAACCCGATCCCCCAATATATATATATATATATATATATATATATATATATATATATATATATATATAACTGCTCTGCCGTAATAGGCTCGCTCATAGGCGCTCGACCACAGTAGGATCGGTATATAACTTGCCATCTAATCAGAGGTTGCCCAATAGGGGCCTGCCCATCGATTATAGCTCGATGGTAATGAAAATAATTTAATACTGTATATATAAACTCTCTGCTCTCTTGAGTGGAATAAGAAAATACTTAACTGAATATGAAGTCTCGATAAGGAGAATATTGTAACTTACAAAACTAGGAAAATATACGCAATTTGTGAGACTAGCAAAATATACGTAAATTCCGGCATATGAATTTTTCTTTATGCCTTATTATCAAACTTGTGTAATGACGAGATCATGCCAAAATGAAAGAAGAGCTTAGTCTTAAGATATCTAGAGTATAGAAAAATCCATATGATGTTCTTGAAAAAGGTTACACCGTACTCCCTTAGGATCGCAAAATTTTACGTCGCTAAATCTTGTTGGAATCGTCTGGTTAATGCTAACGTCTTCTCCCTTCTAATTGTAATGCCTTGCTGTTGAGAATATTTAAGAACTATTTTTCATCTGATTTGAAAATGGCTTTGAGAATGACTTTATGAAAGTTATCAGAATGATAACATCTCCCCCGCTTTAATTGAAATCTCTTTAATAATGCAAAGTCTTGGAAATGTAGTAAAGGTGTAACTTTATGCCACCTAATACAAATTGAACCTTAGTCATTTCCTTAAATTGTGGCTTATTGCCACGTGGGGATGGTGGTGGATATTTCTAATCTTATCCAATTAATTAATTAACTAATTAGCTAATATCCCGCTACCCGATAATTAACCAATTACCCGTATTATTAAGAATTATCTCAAATTACTTAAAATTCTACTCATTTTTAATATACTTTATACATCCTACTACCATGGTTATTTGGTACCGTGTATGGTATTAGTTCATAAATATCGGGTATTATAGCTCGGACCGTATTTTATCCCAACATGTCAAACTTGGACGAAAATCCATTTTCTTTGACTTGCTTCTCTCACCTTCGCAAATTCACTCATCATTTGTTTGAAATAGCATAATCCTTATAATCTCCAAATAATCTTTTTCTTGGACTGGTGTTAATTACCTTACGACAAATTCAACGTACAATACTACAAGGTGCAACATCGTCGTAATTTAATACTGCGAAGCGTAACATCATCGTAATCTAATACTACAGGATGTAATATAGATATAATATTGCAGGGCGTAACATCATTCCCCCCTTTGGAACATTCATCCTCGAATGTTGGCTGATGAACTTATCATTCTCATAACCCATAGCTCTTGCGAATACTTTAATATTCTCCTTTCCATTTAGGCAATTGTTCTTTGATTAAATCCAAAGGCTAGGGCCCCCCCCCCCCCCTTTAGGCCTCTTTCCCAAGCCATGACTTGTGGTCGGAATCCTTCCAATCTCGTAATTGTTGTTACCTTCTATCATGCAGCCTTTATGATGCTGACCTTGTAAGTGCCCCTATGCGACTCTTCTCCCCTTTTTCCTCCAGTTTTTGGCCAATCTCTAGGCCTCGCTTTATAAATATATACAAAGCTTGAAAAGATGTCCCTCTAGGCATATGTAGGTATACTGGAGTTCTTTGCTCGGTACTTTGTTGAACTTACGAATATTGTTATACCTTATTTCATAGATTCGTTTATCCATTCGTATGACTTTACTGCCATAACTCTTACTTATTTTTATCTATACTGAGGTCTACAACTAACTCTAGGTTACTCTCGCTGCTTATCCTTAAGACTGATGGTCTAATCTCCTCTCATACTGTTGAACTTTTATCCCTCTATTGTTTATTTACCTAAATTTTGATTCATCATCTACCACTGATAACTTGATCTCTCATGTAACCCTACCGCTAGGGCTCATGTCTCATCGGGGACATCTGGAGTAATTGGATTGATCCACCTAGGGGTGATACTATACTTCCATAACCGTACTTTATTACAATTCAATGTGACTCACCTTATATGGGTATTCTAGTCCCTTACAATTCATGAAATCCTCTTCCCCCCCTTTTTTTCTTCAAATCATTACTCAAGTGAAGGCCCAAACGTCATCCTTTATTTATCACAATTACACTCTCATTCTGCTACTAGGGTAGCATCCCATCTCTTCTAAATGCTACTAGTTTTAGACTCCTTTGAGTCCATCCTGAGGAATTATCCATTTTCGTCACCTTTTCACTTTCTTTCTTCATATCCTTACTCTTGTGTTTCTAAAACCTTTTCGTTCTATCATACTTTAGCTTGCGATCGATTCCCTTATGCTTTTCTGGAACATCAAGCGAGACATCGCATCGTCTCTAACTCTTCTTTTACTCTCTAATTAGACCTTTCGGTACTTAGAAGCCATAAGCTGGAAGGTATGCCACTGACGATGCTGCTATCATTCCTGGATACTGAATCCCCGTGCTTTTTAGCCTTTTATCTGCAATATGGACTATTCACAACCTTCTGCATTTGAGTATCTCGTATGTTTTCACCTTTACCTTTCTTACCTTAAAATCTTACATCATATCTTTTATCTCTTTTCATGACCTCCCTTCCACATAGGTATAATTCACGTTCACAACTTGAAGCTCTATTATAATACTTGTACCTCTGGGGCATACACAATTCGGTGGGAGCTTCATACTAACTTCTTATAAGGTTGGTAATTCTTGTAACTAGCTTTATCAAAGAGCTGTTGAAAAATATAGTTGTTGTACTATCTCTCTTGTACCTTTGATATTAAGATTAATTCTGCAATATTCTCAATCACGAAATTTAAAAATTTTGGGTCCAATAATCAGACTCCTAATTTGCTTCGTTGATGTAACTCTTTAATTTCCTCTTCCTTCTGATCAGCCTTAACTCTTTAATTTCCTCTTCCTTCTGATCAGCCTTTATGTAGGCTTAACCCATCTTCTGATCTGCAGCTCATGGTATTACTTTAGCCCTTTCATGGACGCTATGGGATGTTCAGGATACAATATTCTAATTATTCAATCTTTTGTTTATGACCTGGACTCAATTCTTTCTTTTAACTTATACCAGAGTCTTCTACAACTATATGATTATCAACATATATGTTGCATGGATAATCCGAACTCTTAAGTACGTTTGTAACGTAACTAATACGGGATAATAGATCGAATAATTCCTTTCGTTCCTTCTTAGCTTTCCTTAACATAAACTATTACTATTCCTGGTCTTTCTGCCCCTTTGTTGCGTGCATACTTATCTTATCTTAGTTCCCAAGCATTCCAGAGGTTTCGTGCAACTCATATGATCTCAAATATTACTTCTAATTTTTACTTCTCGTTCATTAGCCATGGTAGGTGACACTTTCTTTTGGAGTGCTTACAATGTTGTTGTGAGACTGTTGTTTACACGACCATTTCCTCTTTAGGTTATTGTGCTTAGGTTGCAGCCTTCTTCCTTATATCCTAACCTAGTCATTCATTATAGTACTTAGGGGGAACCCTTGACTCTTGTAAAGCTGTGAGTTTATTATGGACCTTTTGATGTCTTTCCTTGCCTATAATCATCTGTAGTTGATTTGCCCTTAGAGTTGCTCCTGAACTGATATTTTAACTGTCTTCCCAATGGCACTTTCTTTTATCCCTGTAACACTCATACAGTGCCTTTAACTAACCCTACTCCTATTTGAATATATCTCAAGTATTATAATAACATTACTGTGGGGCGGAATTCCCCATGTTGGGGTTTTTTGCATTTATCTTGCTTTATGTGCTGATTTATCTATAACTTCTTATCTAGTCATGACTAGGCTCTTCTTAAATCATCTACTAACTACTCATCAGCGCATTCTCATATCCATATTCCGCGTAATCTTTCTTGGGCTATTTCCTTCTCTTAACTTACCTATCAAGAACATCCCAGGCAGGAACCCTTACTTCCTTTTCTTGACTTCATTCTTACATAACGTTCTGGAATCATAGCATATCTGTAGGATTTGGATAACTGCAATTCCAACTCTTTCTCATTTTTATCGCATTCTTCCTTTATCATTCCATATTCCCCCCTTTAGGGGAGTACTAAGACTTAGAGCTACGACGACCTGCCTATAAATGTTTTTCCTCTCCATCTTTGGCATCCTTTCGCATCACCAATGACCCTTACTCGCCTTGTGGTAATCCTTCTATACCAAGGATAACAAAATTCCTCACTCGCAATGGTGACACTTAGTGCAACTGGCACATATAGTCCCTTAAGCTTAACTTTGCTCACATTGCTTGCTTTAGGGAAGCGTTTTCCTGAATGACCATTCTCTGAATTCATCATGGATCTTCTTCTGTTGTCCATTCTATTACTGCTGGAACGCAATCTAAAATTCTCATGATGCTGACTATTATCAAATCAATCAGTTTCTAATTCATGTTTAGGTTATCCTGTTTACCAGTCCATACTGATTTCTATTATTCTGGGGTCTAACTTTCCCTTTTATTAATCATATTTGAGTCGCAAAGTTATTTCTCGAAATTAGGATGTGACTGTATGGACTATACTCTTTTGTTGTCTCCAAGCCTGGCACCTCTCATTTTTTTCCTACCCTCGATTATTGACTATGTAATACTGTCATTTCATTTTATTCCATCGTTGTCATCCATGTATCACATCTTACTCATAATTCATCCTTATCTCTCTTCTCATTACTCTGCTAATATTTCTGCCTATCCTTTTCTTGTAAAAACTTCAACAATACATTCTTTTGCTTTTAGCTCCCATTGCTTCATTCATCGGCTCTTCGGGTTTCTCAACGTCCTCGCTCTACTAGGGACGAGAGTCACACTAAGGTAATATTTATCCCTTCCAGGATTTTAGTGCCTATCTTCGTAGTACTCCTATCTAGGTGTACTATTTTAGAGTGCACCATCTGGGTGTCTCACAGGGATATTTATTAGCACATTTGCAATATCCTTCGGCAATGTCAACTAACGCAAATGATTCATCCACCATTATAATTCACTCTAACCCCAGTCGAATCGTGATATTATGTCCTTCGCTTAAACCATATTTGTTTAGCTCCCATAGAGCATAACTTAGATCGGTGTGGCCAATTGTACATACCTTTGTTACTATTGAAGGTAACTCAAAATGCTTATATCTCTCTTCCTGAATGATAGATAAGGATAATTTTCATTACCTGGTTACCTCGTACCCTTTTTCATCTTGCTTTCTTTACTTGTTGAAACTTGTATTTATCTTCTGAATCTCTCATCATTTCTCACCATAAAGGTGGATAGATATTCTTGACTTAAGGCTCCTTTTCCAGGAGATCACCGAGTTTTTTTGACCCAACTCGTTCGCAACCGCATTCAATCCCTTACCAACCATCTTTCTAAATATAGGCATCATCGTATTACGAATGAGATAGAGTTTAGAAAATTTAGTTCTTACAACTGAGCTCTACCATACGATCTAGAGTAAGAAGAAAGAGTGATAGTTCTAAATGCCATGTAGCCTCCTACTTATAAGTGTGGTGCATGACACACCCATAAACAAGACTCAACTAGACACGACTTGTAGACTCCCTAGGACAGAACTGCTTTGATACCACTTTTGTCACGCCCTGAACCTGGGGGGCGAGACCGGCTCATAGTGCCTCAGCTATCGTTGTGTGCCTTACTCGGCCCGAGCATACCACTCTGTAACTGTGAACTCTGGAGGGTAACCCTCAACTTAGGCCGATGAGGCCATATTTTGAATCATCTAAAAATAATGTCTACAACCAGCAATAACAAATTAAACATCTACATAGGGCTGGTAAAGCCACAATACTGATATAAAAATATACAGGACTCGTTTACAAGCCTCTATGAATAACTGAAGTGTATCATGGTCGGGACAAGGCCTCGACCTACTCATCAAACCTGTATATATAAAATGGACTCCAAGGTATCGACCTGGTAACTCCGAGGAAATGGAGCTTACCAACCAAGCTGATGTTTGACTTTGTCTACTAGGAAGGTCTATCTAGTTGTCTATCAGTACCTGCAGGCATGAAATACAGCATCCCCAGCAAAAGGGACAACAGTACGAAATAATGTACCGAGTATGTAAGGAAACAAGATAACTAAAATTTGAAACTGAATTGATAATATAATAACTGAAAGTACCTGGGAGTTAAATATAGTTTGAAGATATGCTTACCTGCTGATACTGACTCATCTCCCTCAATATAGTAAGTAAAGTAGTTGTCCAACCCTATAAGGCTCGGTATGTGTAACCGCTCTGCCATAGTAGGCTCGCTCATAGGTGCCCGACCATACTAGACTTTGTATCTCGTCCATTCTGGGCTCGATCATAGGCGCTCGGCCACAGTAGGCTCTGTATCTCGACCAACTAGGCTAGCGCATAAGCGCTTGGCCACATTAGGATCGGTATATAACTTATCATCTGATCAGAGGCTGCCCAATAGGGCCTGCCCATCGATTATAGCTTGATGGTAATGAAAATAATTTAATACAGTATATATAAACTCTCTGCTCTCTTGACTGGAATAAGAAAATATTTAACTGAATATGAAGTTCCGGTAAGGAGAATATTGTAACTTACAAAACTAGGAAAATATATGCAATTTGCGAGACTAATAAAATATACGTAAATTCCGGGATATGAATTTTTCTTTATGCCTTGTTATAAAACTTGTGTAATGATGAGATCATGCCAAAATGAAAGAAGAGCTTAGCCTTAACATACCTGGAGTATAGAAAAATCCGTATGATGTTCTTGAAAATGGTTACACCGTACTCCCTTAGAACCGCAAAATTTTACATCGCTAAATCTTGTTGGAATCGTCTGGTTAATGCTAATGTCTTCTCCCTTCTAATTGTAATGCCTTGGTGTTGAGAATATTTAAGAACTATTTTGCATCTGATTTTAAAATAGCGTTGAGAATGACTTTGTGAAAGTTATCAGAATGATAACATCTCCCCCACTTTAATTGAAATCTCTTTAATAATGCAATGTCTTGGAAATGTAGTAAAGGTGTAACTTTATGCCACCTAAAACAAATTGAACCTTAGTCATTTCCTTAAAGTGTGGCTTATTGCCACATGGGGATGGGGGTTGGGAATTTCTAATCTTATCCAATTAATTAATTAACTAATTAGGTAATATCCCGCTACCCGATAATTAGCCAATTACCCGTATAATTAAGAATTGTCTCAAATTACTTAAAATTCTACTCATTTTTAATATACTTTATACATCCTAGTACCATGGTCATGTGGTACCTTGTATGGTACTAGTCCATAAATAACGGGTATTATAGCTCGGACCGTATTTTATCCCAACATGCCAAACTTGGACGAAAATCCATTTTCTTTGAATTGCTTCCCCTCTCACCTTCACGAATTTACTCATCATTTGTTTGAAATAGTATAATCCTTATAATCTCCAAATAAACTTTTCCTTGGACTCGTGTTAATTACCTAACGACAAATTCAACGTACAATACTACTGGGTGCAACATCGTCATAATTTAATACTGCAAAGCGTAACATTATCGTAATCTAATACTGCAGGATGTAATATTGACGTAATATTGCGAGGCGTAACAAAAAGGCTCTCTTTCTTCTCTCTTTGCTACTTGTGATCTTTGCCATTCTAGCCGGCTGCAAGCCAAGGCTAGAAGTTGCACACTACCTTTCTCACATCTTGTACTTTTCATTCTTTAACTAGGTATGCTTCTGATTAATTTTTAAGAATCAAACCTATGTGTTTACTTACTACTTTAGTTCATATGGCTTAAGTCTGTTCATGTTTCTGTCTACTGCTTATCCAATATAATTTCCTAAACTCTGTTTCTATATAATTAGCATGCCTCCATTGTTAATACTTGCCCAGCATGCCTATTCAAGTCCTTGCCTATTCTGTTTCATTCCTACTAAGTCGGTCAAACCCTTTAAAGTAATTCTAGCTGTGTGATGCATGTTTCTGCTGTGATCTTTGCTACATATGTGTAACCCCCTCAAAACTCCCTATGTCCAGTCGTTTGTATGCTCCATTAAGAGATACCCTCTATGTTCCCAACCCCTATTCCCTCTGTGTGAAAGTTGTTCCTGAAACTTGTACTATGACTTGGTTCTGATTGCCAATTGTTTTCTTTACAATTTTCCTCAAACTCTTTCAGCACTAATGGTTTTCAAAAGTTCTTTTTCAGTCTTAAGACCTCTCTATTAAACTCTTTCAACTGTTATGCACTTCCACTTATTCTTAGAATACTAGCTTCTGCCCCTTTGATATGTGTACTGCCTTGAGATCCTTGAGATTTCTCTAAACTCTGGCTTGTCAGAGATGGACTTTCCACACTGAACCTAAATCAGTTATTATTTGAGAAAAGGTCTAGGTGTGAGCACTGCCTAGGATCATCGAGGTCCTCAGGGAACTCTGACACACCTAGACATGAGATTGTTTATCGAACTTTAGCATTTGAGGCTATTGGAGGCTTGGAAGTCATTTTGGGCCTACTGCAGGCTCCCAATAGATTAACTCATGTTCATTTATGTATTTTTATTTAATTCATTGGTCTGTAATAATTATTGTAAACAACATTGGGGTGATTAGTGAAAAAGTGTGGGTAGTCATATATATGTTGGGTAACTTGGGTAGATACCATGCCTATAGCGCCGTGTTAATTCAAAAGTGTTTACTATATTTTCTTTACTTCCACAATATTAGAAACCATGCCTATAGGATCTAAATGGCTTTAATAATAGAGATCATGCCTATAGGGTTAAAATCAACTTTATAATTAGATATCATGGCTATAGAGTAATTGAAGTTCAGTTTTGTTATAGCATGTATTCACATTCGTCTCCTTAGAAATCATGCCTATAAGTTCAAAGTCAGCTTTTAATACGTAGATACCATGCCGATAGGAATTAAAATCACCTCTAATAGAAATCATGCTTATAGAACTTAAAACCAGTTTAGTTAAATAAATTAGTTTAATTCACATTTGTTTATTCTGAATTAGGTTAATCAATTAATCTGTCGCTTCTTTAATAAGTTTTCAAACGTTGTCTTAAATTATTATTGCTAGAAAGCATGCCTATAGGATCTCAAGTTTTCGTTTAAAAATTATTTTACTATTTTACTGCATTCTTAATCAATACAAACATCATGCTCTTAGGACACCACGATTATATGTTTAGGCAAGCCTATAGGGCGATTAAAGTCTTGTAGCTATAAAACTGCGCTTTGTTATTTGTGACTGCTCAGATTTAACATGTCTAAAATCAGTAGGCAATCTAATGGGTCTTTGCCATTTTGTCCTAATTCATGATGTATACTTCCTGCTCACTTAGATATCATGTTCTAAGTTTTATTACCTAAAACAATAGTTGAGACGTGCATCTATTTGTTCTGCTTGTGGAGGTAAAAATGTGAGCCTTTATTTGTTCCTTCTCTATGTGAAATCCTTATTGTTTTGATTGACGCTTAGAATTTTCTCCTTTAAATATCTTAGGATAGTCTAGAACTACCCAAAAGTAGAGGTCGTAAAATACCTCCAGGACCACGAGGAAGGGACGGGTTGTGCACGCATAAGACATTTTTCAAGGTTACTAGAATGCTTTAGGCTATGACCAAGGGGAGCGAATTGTGTACTAAGGATATGATGACTTAGCGCTAATGTCACGTGTAGCCCCTCATTAAGAAGTGATTACCGGGCATTGTGTGGGGTGATCCTGTAGTCTAACCAACTTAGGACTCCTTTTTCCCAATTCTCGATGTTTAAATTTACTTTTCTCTATATATGTGAAATTTGTTCAAGTCTTTTCCTTTTGTTACTTGAGTCATACAATGCCTTTATTTGCCAATATGTGTTAAAACTATTTATTTGTTAAAAGGACTAATTCATAAGTATAAGTTCGGCTGGGACCCACCGAGTGGACCGCAAGGGGTGCCTAACACCTTCACCTCAAGGTTATTTCGAGCCCTTATCCTAAATCTTTGGTAATGAAAACTAGTCTAAGAGTTAATCGTTCTGGGTGCCCTAATGCACCATAATCCATTAGGTGGCGACGCTTCAAAAACCCAAATTACCAAACAGGAAATGAGTTATTACCTATTACCCCCCATGAACGTCGAAACCCGGACTTCTCTCCGCGAAGGGAAAAAGGGGCGCGCGACAACATGGCGACTCTGCTGGGGATATTTTTAGGCTCTTACCATAACGAACTTATCTTTTGAGAATTAGTCCAAGCATGCTCCATCCCACGTACCCTTTCCCCTTATTTGAATTTAACTGTCTATTTTCAAGCATTTATTATTTATTTATTCCTAAAACTGACTTGTCTCCTTGTTTTCTTTTTCTGTAACTGTCTTTCAATTATTTAAATACTGTATTTATTATTATCTTACGTGCAAATACTTGACTACATGCTATTTATTGCTGCATAAATTATGCTCCACATCATATTCCACTCGTGCGTATTAAATCATATAGCAACGCTTGATGAGTGGTTGCGCTCTTCCTATTTATTACCCTTAAATTCGGAAAGGCTTATTTGCGGTAAAACTAGTCAATCTGCGGTGCAGTCGACGGTTCTATGCCTTTCCCTCTCAAGTTATCCGCTTGAGGGTACTAGTCTAGACCCCGTAGTAACCTTACTCTGATTGAAATTATGCATGCATCATGATCAAACCTAGTCGGATTAATATGTTGTCCACATAATAACCCTTTAAGACGAGCCTTATCCAAAGTCTATCGGGGTTTCCATAATCCCAACGGACACAACCATGTTCTGTGCATTAATTTGGAGAACCAAATGTCAATATGCTAATCATGAATCTATAAATAGTCAAGTCTGGTGGGGGAGAAGGACCTAACTCTTTTGTTTTACAGAAAATGAGGCACGAGGTCCCCAGATTCGGTATGGTTAGCAACATTCCACTATTGGTGCTAGATTGGTGGGAGGACCTTTCCTCAAGTGGCAAGAAACATGTAAGAAAGTACTTGGGCAACTTGCCTTCCCTACTAGACATTCAACCAAACAACAGGTTGATCGAGGCTGCCACTTTGTTCTGGGACAGTGAAAGGGATGTGTTCTATTTTGGCGACATAGAAATGACTCCACTCCTAGAGGAAATTGGGGGACTTGCAGGATTGACTTGGGATAGCCCTGGACTGTTGGTACCGGAGAACCGTACTGGTAAGGGGTTCCTAAAGATGATGGGGTTGAAGAAAAATGTTGAACTGGGATGCCTGGAGAAGTCCTACATACCCTTCAAATACTTGTACGAGAGATATGGCCATAGCAAGTCCTACCGTACCTTCTATGACGAGTTTTCTATCACTTCTCTGGGCCACATCCATTGCAAAGTGTTCATGTTCATTGTGTGTTTCTTGGGCCTGATAGTGTTCCCAATGAAAAGGTAAAGAATCCATACTAGGTTGGCTATGATCGCTAAGACTTTGATGGAAGGGATCAATGGGAAAACATACACTATAGTCCCCATGATCATAGCCGACATCTACAGGGCTCTAGAGCACTGTCAAAGAGGGGTCCAGCATTTCGAGGGTTGTAACCGGTTGCTGCAGTTATGGTTATTAGAACATCTTCAAAAAGGTCACTATCGCCAAGAATTTCCGCGAAGGGCTTGGAATGACCATATTGCCTTCCATCCACCCCAAGCGGATGACTTGCATTCCATACAGGTTTGCTCAGCCGGAAAATGCCAAAGAATGGGTGTAGTTCTTCGACAATCTGACCGAGGAGCAAGTGTAATGGATGTTTGAATGGTTTCCAACAGACGAATTCATCATTAGATCCAGAGACGCCCCACACCTGGTGCTGATTAGGTTGAGAGGGATATACCCTTATGTCACTATCCGAGTTATGAGGTAAGCATGCAGGAAACAGGTTGTACAAAGGGTTGCCAAGATGAGTCATTTCAGAGCAGACTTTCAAGACGAAGACGTCCCTTACAAGTGCCATGCTCACCACATGTGGGACAGCAAGATCATTTTTGAAAAGAACACCATCGAGCCCGACAAGTATCATGCAGGGTGCGAATATCTCTACCCGGCGTAGTTAGAAGACAATCTGTATGCAATAAAATCGGGGGTTCGATTTCCCCGTCATTAGGTTACCTCGCAGGCATGCTTCTCGAGGCTCGAAGCCAAGGTTGAGACCCATCCTCGGGAGTCGTCAGGTACCGG
Organism: Nicotiana tabacum; assembly: GCF_000715075.1. Lineage (NCBI taxonomy): Eukaryota > Viridiplantae > Streptophyta > Magnoliopsida > Solanales > Solanaceae > Nicotiana > Nicotiana tabacum. Next base: position 107,880,728 of record NC_134087.1, on the reverse strand, counting down.
CCGCGGAGGGCACTGTGTACCAACGGCTATAGTACAGGAGAGGGTAGTTCCCAAGATAAACGGATAGCACTGGCAGAACCTGGTATTGTGTCTGGCCGTCCCATCTCCATGACTTTACAATTAATACATTTTGTACTATGTTTGATTTTCCCCTCCTATATAAAGGGGATCCTCATCACTTTGTAAGGGGCTGTTGTTGCTCCAACTATTCTACATAAGATCAATAACAACTCTCCCTCTCTTTCCTCTCTAACTTGCTCGCTCGAGACTACCATTTTCATTTATTGCTTTCATACTTGTTCTATATTTATTGCTTGATATTGGCCATAAAGAGCCCCTTTTGTTTATATCCTAACTGTTAGTCCCTTCCCGGTTACCCTGATTGCTCTAGCCCGAGCCCAGGTATCGACCTAGAGGCCCTTCATCGGCTAGCCCAAGGCCCGGACGGCTAACCCCTCGGTTTGATTATTACTCAGCTTTAGTTCGTAATTCTTCCGTTAAGCTTCACATATCTAGCATCAACTACTATAAAAACTAGCATAAAAATAGATCACGTATTTTTAGAGGCCCATCAACAAATTTAATTATTATTACCATTTTCACGGTAAACACAATCTAAATGGAATGGTAATGCCAGGAGCCGGTCGAGGGAATAAAATCATAGATGAAGAAGCTGAAGCTCAAGTCAAATACAACAGGCTGCGCAAGAGGGTCCACAACTCTGAGAATGAGACTGGGAAATACATGAGAGAAATGTGAGGTTGATCGAAGAATGGAAAGAAATGGCAGTCACTTCCAACAGGAAGTTGGAATATCTGGAGCAAGGAATAGTGGAGCTGGAAGGTAAAGTCATAAAGAGGATCGAGGATTACCAAAACGCTGAAGGAACTGAAGGAGGAAATCTGGCTAGAGCCTACTTGCTGCTGGGTCTGCGCGAGCTAGGGGACCTGTATGATGGAGTTAGGAAGACCGAATCTGGGGAAGGTCCTTCTGGGACCAAGTAGGCTAGATTTATTTGCTTTCCTAAATGTAATAAGGCCAAGTGCCAGTAGTGACTTATTTTATCTTAGTGTTGTTTGGGATTCGTTTATTTTTACAGTATGAAATGAAGTATTTACTGGCATCTAAGTTCTCCAAATCTATTTGTCATTAGGCCTACCTCGGGCACAACGAGGCTCCCAAATTAAGACACGAATTTACATTTTCTCAATATGTGTTTAAATACTGCAAAAATTTCAGAATAATTACTGACTTGTCTACCTTTTTGTTTTATTTTCTTTATTCTTTATTACCATCCCCCAATGTTGGTTCACTCATACTGGTATCATCAGCATATCATACCGGATCTAGAGGCCCTCCACCTCCTCCTCCTCCAAGCAATACAAAAGGCAAAGGAAAAACAAAAAATTGACGACTTAAGTGGTATTCGAAAAGAGAATGTTGAGAATGTAAAAACTTTGAATGGACGAAGTACTCCGACACCAAACGACCTAGACTTGAGATTGGAACAAAAGATATTGGAATTGCAGGGAGAACTTGAGCAGGTTCGCAACTTGGCAAACTTGTCACTCACCCTGAATGTCCCATATATCAATCAATAGAACGCAAAGAACCCAACACTTCCCCAAAACACACAAAACCAACACCCACAAAATCCTCCCGAACCGACTCAATATGCAACCCCACCCCAAAATCTCAATCCCTTACCAATACCAACTCTGCCACAACATCACCATCAACCAACTCAGTAACCACCAACCACCACTTACCACACTCCCTAAAACATACCACAACCCATTCCCGACCTTCAAAACTCCACAAATGACCATCATTACACCCAAGTCCGTGACACCCATCGAAGCAACCCTATATATGTCGAAACTGTACCTCACTCTATCCAACCAATCTCCTATACACCAGAATCCTCCGAGAAGGACCTGCTCATTAAAAAACATGGATGAAGAACTCAAGAAGTTGACGAGCAGAGTTCAAGGTGTTGAAAGAGACAAAAGAATAGAAGGTTTGAACTACGAAGATCTATGCATACAGCCAGATGTATAACTATCGGAGGGATACAAACCTCCCAAGTTCGAGATGTTTGACGGTACAAATAATCCTAGGGTTCATTTGAGAAACTATTGTGACAAGTTTGTCGAGGTCGGAAAAGACGAAAATATCGAAATAAAACTCTTTATGAGGAGTCTTACTGGGGATGCTTTGTCCAGGTACATCAGCTAAGATCCCTAGAAATGGTCCGATTGGGTAAGTATGGAGTCGGATTTCATGGATCAGTTCAGGTTCAACACAGAGAACGCACTGGATGTTTTCTACATCCAGAATCTTAAGAAGAAACCTACAGAGACTTTTTGCGAGTATGCTACTCGTTAGAGGTCGGAAGCAGCCAAGGTCAGGCCATCTTTGGACGAGGAGAAGATGAACATGTTCTTCGTCAGAGCATAGGATCCACAATATTATGAAAGGTTGATGGTTATCGAAAATCATAAATTCTCTAATATCATCAAACTAGGAGAAAGAATCAAAGAAGGAATCAAGAGCGGGATGGTAACAAATTTTGAGGCACTACAAGCTGCAAATAAAGCATTACAATCAGCGGCATATCGAAGAAGAGAGATGTTGGGGCAATAATGGTGGCTCAGGGTCCGAAATCTCAACTTACCAATCAAACAACTCCACCCACATATCAAACACCCCCACCCACATATCAAACACCTCCACCCACAAACCAAGCACCACCGCCCACATATCAACCCCCATCTCCCAAATATTCCCAACCAGCCACTGTCCATCACACCTATAACTCCTAACCATCTCATTTCCAATCACCACAGACTCGCCAAAATTATCCAAGACCAAGACCCAACTTTGATCGCAAGCCACCCAGATAATACACTGCCATTGCTGAACCCATTGACCAGTTGTATGAGAGGTTGAAAGTCGCGGGTTATGTCACTCCTGTTCCCGTTGTGGCATTAGAAAATCCATCCCAATAGGTCAATCCCAACAAAATTTGTGTGTACCACTCTGGTATGAAAGGACACACCACTAATGAGTGCCGAACATTGAAAGATAAGATCCAGACATTAATTGACAACAAGGTCATACAGGTGAAGGATGTTGCACCCAATGTCCGCAACAACCCCCTCCCTAATCATAGAAGTGGTGGGGTACATGTGATAGAGACGAACGAAGAATGGGACCCTGAGGGGTCGATCGGGCTTATTCGAGAAGACGATGACTTTAAAGTGGCTGTCACACTTACTCCTATTGTGGTATAGGCTCAATCACCAATCGAGGTTGAGGTAGTGGCACCGGTTCCATTTGAGGTAGAGGTGGCTCCACCTACAGCCAACCCCACTCCATTTGAAGTAGAAGTGGTCACACCTTTCACAGTGACAGTATCAACCACACCTCCTTTCGACTCAAAAGCAATACCCTGGGACTACGTTGCTGAAGCTCGGCGAAAAGGGAAGGCAAAGGTAGAGGAATTTGATGCTGCACAAGGAATAACTAGGACTGGAAGAATTTATACACCTGAACACTTGGGAAGACCAAGTAAGGATACCACTACAAGGCAGCCTGCCATTGAGACAGGGCCAGATGACCTGTGGAGGAAAGTACAAGCAAAAGAGTATTCTGTCGTTGACCATCTAAACAAAACCCCAGCTTAGATATCCATCCTGTCACTATTGAAAGATTTAGAGGCACATAAGAATGCTTTAATAAAGGTGTTGAGCGAGGCTCATTTACCCAATAACATCACCGATGGAGAAATAGCCAATATGGTAGGGCAAATACTGTAAAGTCATAAGATCATCTTTCACGAAGATGAACTACCACCTGAGGGGTTGAATCATAACCGAGAATTGCATATCATAGTGCAATTTGAAGACAAATTCATTGCCAGGGTCTTGGTTGACAGAGGTTCAAGCCTCAATATTTGTCCGTTGGACACTCTGAAAAGGTTGGACAAAGGTTTTCATGAAATACGGGTAGGAAGCATGAACATGAAAGCTTTCGATTGGTCCCAAAGGTCTCAACCTTTGCTTGCAGATGGGGCCAACTTGGTTTGACGTCGAGTTTCAGGTGCTCGACATACCAGCCTCATATAATCTTCTATTGGGCCGACCATGGACCCATGCTGCTAGGGTCGTGCCCTCCATACTACATCAAGCCGTGAAGTTTGAATGGAATTGTTAGGAGGTGATCATTCACGGAGATGGAAGCAACCCCATTTACACCAGTCAAACCATCCCGGTCATTGACATAAAAGAAGTCTAGGAGGGGAAACCTATCATCACATTGAACGTGTCAATGTCATCAAGAAAGATAAATAATGGAGCAGTAAAATAGAAAGCATATTGGCATGGTCTGGGTATGAGCCCGACAAAAGGCTAGGGAAGAACCTCCAAGGTATCACTAAATCGATGCGGCTGAAGGGTCATGGTACCACCTTTGGGCTCGGATATCAGTACACATAGCAAGAGTATAATGATTGGTCGCTTCCATGGTGCGGACCGTATTACCCTCTCAAGCAACTAGTGCCACGTCTAGATCAAGCTTTTCACCAAGCTGATACAATATGGGGAACCGCAGAAGAAGAGGCATTAGCTGGGTTGAAGAATTTGTTCTTGGATGATGAAGACATGGATTGTAGTGCCATAATTGAGGAGGAGGAGGAGGAAGAAGGCCTCACTATTCAGACTGTAAAGAAGGGAGTTGTTCTCAGGAACTGGACCGCCACACCATCCAGGGCTTACCGAGTCCCTGGGTAGCTTGGCAGATTTTACTTCTATAGCCATTCTAGGAATTTAAGATTTTCAATAATTTTGTTTTAAGACTTACTTATTTAAAAATAAATGCTCGATTCATCGAGTCGTACTTTTCTGGATGTTTTTTTAGTTTAAACCAAATGCATTTGCTCTTTATTATTCGTTACTATTTTACCCTTCTCCACATCGTTATTATTACTTTTCCTGATGAACCGGTGACTGTGACATGTAACGAGGCAACACAACATGAGAACAGTGATTCATATGAAGAAGATAAGATACCTGAGAAAGTTGTAAGGGAAGTTGTAAACTTTGAGAATAAGCCTAAGTCCAATCTGGACGAAACCAAAGCAGTAAATTTGGGGGACGCCGAGACTGTCAAGGAGACTCGCATCAGCATTCACTTCTCACCAACAGAGAAGGAAGAGTACACCCATTTCTTAAAAGAATATGAGGATATTTTTACATGGTCATATGATGATATGACCGGTTTGAGCACGTTCATAGTAGCTCATAAGTTGCCTGCTAATCCCATGTGTCCGCCAGTGAAGCAGAAACTCAGAAAGTTCAAACCAGATATGAGCTTGAAAATCAAGGAGGAAGTTACCAAGCAGATCAAAGCCAAAGTTCTCAGGGTCGTGGAGTACCCAACCTAGTTAGCTAACATTGTGCTAGTTCCGAAGAAGAATGGGAAAGTCAGAGTATGTATTGACTATCTGGATTTAAACAGAGCAAGTCCCAAGGATGACTTCCCACTACCAAATATACACATCCTAATCGATAACTGCACCAAGCATGAACTCAAATCCTTTGTACATTGCTTCGCGGTTTATCAGATCTGGATGAATGAAGAAGATGCGGAGAAAACAGCTTTTATCATACCTTGGGGGGTATACTGCTACAAGATGATGTCGTTTAGTCTAAAGAATGCTGGGGCCACCTACATGAGAGACATGACAACCATCTTCCATGATATGATACACAAGGAGATAGAAGTGTATGTGGACGACGCTATTATAAAATACAAGAGGTCCGCAGATCACATAGCGGACATGAGAAAGTTCTTTGACAAGCTAAGGAGGTTCAACTTAAAGTTGAACCCCACAAAATGTACATTCGAGGTTCCCGCAGTAAAGTTACTAGGATTCATTGTCAGTCGTTAAGGGATCAAGCTGGATCCGTCTAAGGTCAAAGCTATTCAGGATTTACCGCCACCTATGAGCAAAAAAGACGTGATGAGCTTCCTAGGACGTCTCAACTATATCAGTCACTTCATAGCACAATCCATAGTTATATGTGAATCCATCTTCAAAATGCTGAAAAATGATGTCGAGACAAGTTGGACAGAGTATTGTCAGAGGGCTTTTGACAAAATCAAAGAGTACTTATCCACCCTACTAGCTTTGGAACCACGAGATTCGGGGCGGCCTTTGCTACTCTATCTATCTGTGTTGGATGGAGCCTTCGAATGCATTTTGTGACAACATGACGAGACAGGAAGAAAGGAGCAGGAAATATACTACCTGAGTAAGAAGTTCACACCTTACGAAGCATGGTACTCTCTACTGGAACGCACTTGCTGTGCTTTGACCTGGACAGCTCAGAAATTGAGGCATTACTTCTGTGCCTACACCACATACCTCATATCCAGGATAGACCCTCTAAAGTACATAATCCATACACCATGCCGACTGGAAAGTTAGCCAAATGGCAGATACTATTGAGTGATTTCGATATCGTCTACGTGACTCAAAAGGCGGTCAAAGGACAAGCATTGGCAGATCATCTTGCTGAAAATCTAGTGGGAGGAGAATACGAGCCCTTGAAAACGTATTTTCCTGAAGAAGAAGAAGAAGAAGAAGAAGAAGAAGAAGAAGAAGAAGAAGAAGAAGAAGAAGAAGAAGAAGAAGAAGAAGAAGAAGAAGAAGAAGAAGAAGAAGAAGAAGAAGAAGAAGAAGAAGAAGAAGAAGAAGAAGAAGAAGAAGAAGAAGAAGAAGAAGAAGAAGAAGAAGAAGAAGAAGAAGAATCATTCGTAGGAGACGACATTACCGAAGCATACAATGGTTAGAGGATGTTCTTTGACGGAGCTGCAAATTTCAAAGGAGTGGGCATTGGAGCAGTTTTGGTATCAGAAATGGATCAACATTATCCGGTATCTGCTAAACTCAGATTTCCCTGCACCAACAACATGGAGGAGTATGAAGCCTGCATACTAGGGCTCAACATGGCAATCGGCATGAACATTCAGGAGCTGCTGGTGATCGGAGATTCAGATTTGCTTGTGTACCAGGTACGAGGAGAGTGGGCCACCAAGAATTCCAAGATATTACCATATCTGCACCATATGCAGGAATTGAGAAAGAGGTTCAAGAAGATAGAATTCTGACATGTGCCCAGAATTCAGAATGAGTTCGCCGATGCATTGGCCACCCTGTCATCTATGATACAATATCCAGATAAAAAGTTCATTAATCCCATCCCAGGAAGAATCCATAATCAGCTGGCATATTGTGCTCATATTGAAGAAGAAATAGATGGAAAACCTTGGTTCCATGACATCAAGGAGTATTTGTCAAAGGGATAATATCCGGAGCATGCAAACCACACTCAGAAATGCACACTCCGGAGATTGTCCAATCACTTCTTCCACAGTGGAGGAAATCTGTACAGAAGAACTCCTAATTTGGGATTTCTAAGATGTGTTAATGCAAATGAAGCTTCTAAACTACTTGAGGACGTACATGCCGGGACCTGTGGCCCGCACATGAATGGTTTTGTCTTGGCTAAGAAGATACTTAGGGCCGGTTACTTTTGGATGACCATGGAGATAGATTGCGTCTAGTATGTCCGCAAATGCTACCAATGCCTAGGTACACGCCGATATGATAAAAATGTCGCCGAATGAGCTCAATGCAACAAGCTCACCTTGGCCATTTGCCACCTGGGCAATGGATGTCATTGGTCCGATTGAGCCCACTGCTTCGAACGGACACATGTTTATTTTGGTAGCCATTGATTACTTCACAAAATGGGTAGAGGCTGCATCCTACAAAGTTGTAACCAAGAAAGTCATCACAGACTTTGTCAAGGATCATATTGTTTGCCGATTTGGAGTTCTCGAGTCCATTGTTACTAATAATGCTGTCAATCTCAACAGTGATTTGATGAAAGCCATGTGTGAAACTTTCAAAATCAAGCACAAGAATTCCATAGCCTATAGACCTCAAATGAACGGAGCCATGGAAGCCGCTAACAAAAACATCAAGAAGATACTAAGGAAGATGGTATAGAACCACAAACAATGGCACGAGAAGATACCTTTTGCTTTATTGGGATACGGCACTACAGTTCACACATCAACTAGGGCAAATCCCTATATGCTGGTTTATGGAACCGAGGTTGTCATCCCGGCCGAGGTAGAGATTCCTTCTTTAAGAATCATACAGGAAACTGAACTAAACGATGTAGAGTAGATAAGGAGTCGTTATGAACAATTGGCCCTTATAGATGGAAAGAAGATGGACGCAGTGTGTCACGGCCAACTTTATCAGAGCAGAATGTCCAGAGCTTTCAACAAAAGGGCAAACCAAGGCATTTTGCACCAAGACAGCTGGTGCTTAAGAATATCTTCCCACATCAAGATGAAGCCAAAGGGAAATTATCTCCCAATTGGCAAGGTCCTTACATGGTTCACATGGTACTGACAGGAGGAGCACTCATACTTGCAGAGATGGATGGAGAAATATAGTCAAAACTAATCAATTCAGACGCAGTCAAAAGATACTATGCTTTGATTATTTATATTTCCTCATCTGATGTAATTGAACTACGTTTGACCTGATTCCTATTTAAGAGGGGATACGTAGGCAGCCTTATGGGTTCGGCCATATCATAATAAAATTTCCATTTTCCCCCGAGATCATAAACTGGGGCAGAATTTTGAGTCAGACAGCCAGAAATCGGTTAAGAAACTGGGGAAAAATATTGAGAAGGATTCTAAAATTTCCGAAGAAGGTTCAACAAGGCTCATTACCCACAAACAGTCAAAAGATCATCCACCAAACTGGGTTAGAATTTTGAGGAGGACCCGAATCACTTAAAACATAAGAAAGCCGTAATATCTCTGAAATGTGTTACAGTCACTAGTTCATCTAAAAAAATCACTTGATACTTCAACATATTTCTAAAATGACTCTATTTTAATCAATAATTGCATATTTTTCGAAAAAACTTTATTTTCGTAATAGTCAGGTGTTACATAGGGAAACTCGAAAAGGCCTCCAAAACGGAGCAAAGCAAGGCAGCAGACAGAAGCACGAACCAACACCCCCCCCCCCCCCACCCCCTCCCTACAAAACTTACAATTTTTCTTTGAACATAGGCACATTTGACGTAGCGATAGCATTCGCAAATATGTATACACAAAGCAAATTCACTATCAATCTAGACATCAGACACCGAACACATCTCCAGCTAAGAAATATATTACTCTCGCTCTTTGCATAGGACTAAGCCTTGTCCCGCATATTTGCATGAGACTAATCCCTTCCTCCATACCTGCATGAGGCTAAACCCTGCCTCCCTATTTGCATGAGGCTAATCCTTGCCTCCATATCTACATGAGGCTAATCCCTGCCTCCCTATTTGCATGAGGCTACTCCTTGCCTCCATACTTGCATGAGGCTAATCCTTGCCTCCCATTTTTTGCATGAGGCTAATCCTTGCTTTCATATTTGCATAAGGACTAATCCCTGCCTCCCTACTTGCATGAGGCTAATCCCTGCCTCCGTATTTGCATGAGGCTAATCCTTGCCTCCCATTTTTTGCATGAGGCTAACCCTTACCTTCATATTTGCATGAGGCTAATCCTTGCCTTCATACCTGCATGAGGCTAATCTCTGCCTCCACATTTGCATGAGGCTAATCCTTGTCTCCATATTTGCACGAGGCTAATCTTTGTCTCCCTATCTGCATGAGGATAATCATTGCCTTCATACCTGCATGAGGCTAATCATTGCCTTCATACCTGCATGAGGCTAATCCTTGCCTCCACATTTGCATGAGGCTAATCCCTGCCTCCATATTTGCATGAGGCTAATCCCTGCCACCGTATCTGCATGAGTCTAATCCCTAACTCCATATTTGCATAAGGCTAATCTCTAGCTCCCTATCTGCATGAGGCCAATACGTGCCTCTATATTTTCATGAGGCCAATACTTGCCTCTATATTTGCATGAGGCCAATACTTGCCTCTATATTTGCATGAGACTAATCCTTGCCTCCATATCTGCATGAGGTTAATCTCTGCCTCCACATTTGCATGGAACTAAGCATTGTCCCTCTTTGCACAAATGTTGCTCTATTCTGGTACTATCTATTTGCTCTTCTATCGGGCTAAGCCCTGCCCTCCATTTCGCTAGACTAAGCCTTATCTTAGTAATATCATATTATTGCATCTCATGGGCTGAAATAACGCCAATCCATCCAAAGGCATCATCCTAATAGCCGGAAGACACCATGCCATGGCCTGAGGATTTCTCAAAATTGCATATCATTATTCAAAGGTATCATGGTTCAGAGGCATCATTTTCATGGCCCGAGAACATCATTTCATGGCCTACAAATCTCGCACTAAACAATTCATGGCCCAGGACATCATGGCCTGAGGACGTCATCCTTAAACTGTCCGAAGAGAACTTCATGATCCAAAGGGAATCTGCATCATGTTTAAATTTTCGCACAAATATATGTCTGTAGCATCTTTTCATTTGTAGGTGAACAGCAAGCAACCACTATCCTAGCAGGAGCGACCTCGCTCCAATCCTTTCAAGCTATCTCCAACTCGACTGCTCACCATAATCGCTCTTGCATCTCGCATTCATCTTGCAATGACTTCATTGTATATTCCGCCAATGAATCCAGAACTACACATGGCTTGATTCCTATAAAACCAGGGATATGTAGGCAACTCAAGACCAGAGTCTGACCTCTGTCTTTCAAAACATCCCGACCAGTCAAAATTGGCCATCATTTCTTTACCCGAAAACTCTTTCATCCTTCCCGGATAAAGAGGGGCAGTTGTTGATACCCAATTTTTCCTATATATTTTTTAATATATATATATATATATATACACTTCTAAAATAGCACATATGCAGTTATAAGAAAGCATAAGCATTTTTTATAATTTTTAGAAGCTCCAAATCGATTTATTCCTGCTCTTTTTATTTACAAAAATTTCCGGTAATTATCCTTTAAATTATTTTTGTGGTGAATTAGGCATCTAAATTCTTTATTTACGTCCAAAATAGTGTTTAAATATTTTTAGTGCATTTTTGTAATTATATTTATATTTTTTAGGCTAAATTGCACATCTTTGCAATAATAGCCCTACTAATGCATAATTACATTATTGATGCATAAAATGGTCTTTTATATTTTTAAAAATGTTAAACAACTATTTTAAATCATTTTAGTACACTAAATATTTTTTGGAAATTATTTATTATTTTTATAAATTATATAATTATTAAAAGTGGCTATTTGTTTCCACTTTACTTGCCTGTTTGTTGTCTTGATTGGCATGTCTGCATAGGTAACTTAAGCCTGTTTCGACTAATTATTGTCCTTCCTAAACTCTATTTCTATATAATTAGCATGTCTCCATTATTAATACTTTTCGAGCATGCTTATTCAAGTCCTTGCCTGTTCAGTTTCATTCCTACTAAGTCGGTCAATTCCTTTAAAGTAATTCTAGTTGTGTGATGCATGTTTCTGTTGTGATCTTTGCTGCATATATGTAACCCCCTCAAAAGTCCCTATGTTTAGTCGTTCGTATGCTCCATTAAGAGATACCATCTATGTTCCCAACCCCTAGCCCCTCTGTGTGAAAGTTGTTCCTGAAACTTGTACTATGACTTGGTTCTGATTGCCAATTGTTTTTTCACACTTTTCCTCAAACTGTTTCAGCACTAATAGTTTTCAAAAGTTCTTTTTCAGTCTTAAGACATTTCTATTAAACTCTTTCAACTGTTATGCACTTCCACTTATTCTTAGAATAATAGGTTTTCCCCTCTGATATGTGTACTACCTTGAGATCCTTGAGATCTCTCTGAACTCTAGCATATCAGAGCTGGCATTTCCACACTGCAACTAAATTGGTTATTATTTGAGAAAAGGTCTAGGTGTGAGCATTGTCTGGGATCCTCAAGGTCCTTAGGGAACTCTGACACACCTAGACATGAGATTGTCTATTGAACTTTGGCATTTGAGGCTGTTGGAGGCTTGGAAGTCATTTGGGCCTACTGCAGGATCCCAATAGATTAACTCATGTTCATTTATGTATTTTTATGTAATTCATTGGTCTGTAATAATTATTGTAAATAACATTGGGGTGATTAGTGAAAAAGGGTAGGTAGTCATATATATGTTGGGTAAATTGGATAGATACCATGCCTATAGGATCGTGTTAATTCAAATGTGTTTACTATGTTTGCTTTACTTCCACAATATTAGAAACCATGCCTATAGGATCTAAATGGCTTTAATAATAGAGATCATGCCTATGGGGTTAAAATCAGCTTTATAATTAGATATCATGCCTATAGAGTAATTGAAGCTCAGTTTTGTTACAACATGTATTCACATTCGTCTCCTTAGAAATTATGCCTATAAGTTCAAAGCCAGCTTTTAATACTTAGATACCATGCCTATAGGAATTAAAATCACCTCTAATAGAAATCATGCCTATAGAACATAAAACCAGTTTAGTTAAATGAATCAGTTTAATTCACGTTTGTTTATTCTGAATTGGGTTAATCAATTAATCTGTCTCTTCTTTAATAAGTTTTCAAACGTTGTTTTAAATTACTTTTACTACAAAGCATGCCTATAGGATCTCGAGTTGTCGTTTAAAATCATTTTATTGTTTTAGGACACCACTGTTATGCGTTTAGGCAAGCCTATAGGGCGATTAAAGTCCTGCAGCTATAAAAGTGCGCTTTGGTATTTGAGACTGCTCAGATTTATTAGGTCTAAAATCAGTAGACAAGCTAATGGGTCTTTTCCACTTGGTCCTAATTCATGTTGTATACTTCCTGTTCACCTAGATATCGTGTTCTAAGTTTTATTACCTGAAACAATCGTTTGAGACATGCATCTATTTGTTCTGCTTACGGAGGTAAAAATGTGAGCCTTTATTTGTTCCTTCTCTATGTGAAGTCCTAATTGTTTTGATTGACGCTTAGAATTTTCTCCTTTAAATACCTTAGGATAGTCTATAACTACCCAAAAGTAGAGGTCCTAAAATACCTCCAGGACCACGAGGAAGGGACGGGTAGTGCACGATTAGGTCATTTTTCAAGGTTACTAGAACGCTTTAGGCTATGCCCAAGGGGAGGGAATTGGGTAGTAAGGATATGATGACTACGCGCTAATGTCACGTGTAGCCCCTCATTAAGGAGTGATTACCAGGCATTATGTGGGGTGATCCTGTAGTCTAACCAATCTAGGACCCCTTTTTCCTAATTCCCGATGTTTAAACTTTTCTTTTCTCTATATATATTCAATTTGTTCAAGTCTTTTCCTTTTGTTACTTGAGAAAGACATGCCTTTATTTGAAAGTATGTGTTTAAACTATTTATTTGTTAAAAGGACTAATTCATAAGTATAAGTTCGGCCGGGACCCACCGTTGTGGACCGCGAGGGGTGCCTAACACCTTTCCCTCATGGTTATTTCGAGCCCCTACCCTAAATCTCTGGTAATGTAAACTAGTCTAAGAGGTAATCGCTCTAGGTGCCCTAACGCACCATAATCCGTTAGGTGGTGACTCTTCAAAAACTCAAACTCCCAAAAAGGAAATGAGTTATTACCCCCCATGAACGTCGAAACCCGTACTTCTCTCCGCGGAGGGAAAAAGGGGGCGTGACACTACTGCCTGAAATAGACTAGACAACAATAAACAAAAGAGAGACTCCGGCATGCTGCTAAACGGCTCGGAAGGGGGCAACTCACCGTGGAATCTCAAAGAAAGATCAAGTACGTGCGCTAGATGGGTAACCAGATGCACCTGCCTCAGATCCTGTACAATTAAGTACAGAAGTGTAGTATGAGTACTTAAACAACATTAACCCAATAAGTATCCAGTCTAATCTCAAAAAAGTAGTGATGAGGGGTCGACTTTGACACTTACTATGGGCTAACAATAATGTATTTCAAATGTTATACTAAGCATGGATTTCATGAATACTACTGAAAACTCAATAACAGAAAATAACAAGTTCTTCTTTCACAAATACTAATTTCAAGTTCAATTTTATTATTTAACAGCTTACATTTCAAGACAATTAAGCAATATCAATCATGGAGAGTTCCAAAGAATTATCATGCGCAATTGATGTCGAGGTCGTATTGCCCGATCTAACACAATATTAAAATTGTGCACTACCGGAGGGTCAAACGACGCAAACCATAGATGCATCTATTTACTACCGAGGCGTTCAGCCCGATCCACAAATAGCAATTATTTTCAAAGAAAACAAAAATTTCACATTTACAGTCAAGTATTCCATTAAATTTTCAAGTAAGTGAATTTAACCTTTTACACTTCTTTTATCAAATTCTGAGACTTAAGTAATTTAATTAGCAAGTAAGGGCACAAACAATTCAAATAAAGCATGATACGGGTCCTAAACTACTCGGACAATAGCATAATAGTAGCTACGTATGGATTCTCGTCACCTCGTACGTACGTAGCCCGCACAAATAGGTGCACACATTTATTTAATTTATCTATAGGGTTAATTCCCTCTTACAAGGTTAGAAAAGAGACTTATCTCGTCTCAAAGCTTACTTCCGAATTCAAGAATGCGCTCAAACCTCCAAATTTGATGTCGAACGACTAAAAACTAGTCAAACATCACATAAATTAATCAATCTACGCTCAAAATTTCATATCCCCACTATCAAAGTGATTACCCAACCCAAAATGCAAAAATTCCTAAAAGTCACCCCCGGGCCCACATGCTCGGATTTCGGAAATTTTCGAAAAAAGTTGTTACCCATAACCTTAGGAACGTAAATATATGATTTTCACTAAGTTTCATAATCATTTTCATGGTAAAATCTCATTTTTATTAAACCCATGATTTCTACCAATTTTCATGTTGAAATCTACCCATAATCTATGTATTAAAGTCACATTAAGTAGAAATTACTTACCTCAGAAGGCTAGGTCAAAATACCCTCCTTAAGAGCTCTCAAATTGCCCAAGAGTGGAAGAAAAATATGATAAAAATGGCCTAAGCCCGTATTAAAGGAGGCTCACTGCCTCCAGCGATTTCCGCACCTGCGGTCATAGGGCTGCACATGCGCCCTTGCTTCTGCGGACAAGAGTCTGGTTCTGCAAAAATGCCCTAGGCCGGCTGGCATCGCATCTGCGGACAGGTACCCACTTCTGCGGTCCCGCTTCTGCGGAGGATGGGCCGCACCTGTGGAAATTGGGTTGCCCTTCCTCGGCTGCTTATGTGAGGCTTGGCTCGCACCTGCGAGCTCAGACCTGTGGCTGGCCAAGCATAGGTGCAATTATGACAGACCTGGTGCATTCAGTTGTTGTTCCAAATTCTCAACTTGGTCCGAGCCTTGTCCGATTGGCACTCGGGGCCCCCGGGGCCCTGCCCGACATACCAACAAGTTTGAAATCATAAAACAGACTGGCTCAAACTCTCGGAACGCCCGAAACAACATTAAAACTAAGAATCACATGCCAAAACCAATTGAATCAAACTTAAGAACTTTAAGTTCTTTAATTTACTTCCAATGCGCCGAAATGTACTTAAACTACTCGTAATGACACCAAATTTTGCCTGCAAGTCTTAAATGACATTACGAAACTATTCCCGATTTTGGAATTTCGTTTGAACCTTGATATCACCAAAACCCTCTCCAAAACAAATTTAAAGAACTTCTAAAACCTTCAAAAACCAATTTTCACTATTAGGCGCCAAAATGCTCCCAATTCATCCTAAACCTGATCCGAACATACGCCCAAGTCCGAAATCATCATACAAACCTATTGGAACCATCAAATCCTAATTTCAAGGTCGTTTACTCAAAATGTTGACCAAAGTCAAACTTGACCTTTTAAGCCAACCTTAAGGAACCAAGTGTTCTGATTTCAACCCGAACTCTTCCAAATCCCAAACTAACCATCCTCGCAAGTCATAAATCAGTAAAAGCAAGTACGGGAAGTTCTAGAAAGCAAAATGATCGGTCGGGTCGTTACATTCTCCACCTCTTAAACAAACGTTCATCCTCGTACGAGTTTAAATTCATACCTGATGTGCTAAATAAGTGTGGATATCTGCTCCGCATGCCCTCCTAAGACTCCCAGGTTGCCTCCTCGACTGGTTTGCCCCTCCACTGAACCTTTACTGTGGAAATCCTCTTCGATCTCAACTGGCAATCCTGTCTAGCAACAATGGCAACTGGCTCTTCCTCATAACCCAAGCACTCATCTAGCTGAATAGTGTTGAAGTCTAACACATGTGACAAGTCGGCGTGATACCTTTAGAGCATAGACATGAGAAAATTTGGATGAACCCCTGATAGGCTGGGATGTAAAGCAACCTTCCCAACCCGCCTCAACACCTCAAATGGGCCTATAAACCTTGGACTCATCTTGCCCTTCTTCCCGAATCTCATAGCACCTTTCATCGACGAGACTTTCATGAGAACCTTCTCACCTACCGTAAATGATACATCACGCACCTTCTAATTTGCGTAACTCTTCTGTCTGGACTGTGATGTGCGAAGGCGCTCCTGAATCAACTTTACCTTTTCCAAGGCATCCTTTACCAAATTAGTACCATATAACTTAGCTTCGCCGGACTCAAACTACCCGATGGGAGAATGATATCGCCGACCATATAAAGCCTCAAATGGGGTCATCTCAATGCTGGACTGATAATTCTTGTTGTAAGCAAACTCAACCAAAGGAAAGAATTGATCTCATTGTCCCCCAAAGTCAATCACACATGCTTTGAACATGTCCTCCAATATCGGATTTGTTTGCTCTGACTGCCCGTCAGTCTGTGGATGAAATGTTGTGCTGAGCTCTACATGGGTTCCCAACTCACTCTGTAAGGCCCTCCAGAAATGTGAAATGAACTAAGGGCCTCTATCTGATATGATGGAAACAGGCACATCGTGCAACCGAACTATCTCCCGAATATAAATCTGGGCCAACCTCTCTTAAGTATAAGTAGTTGCAACCCGAATGAAGTGTGCCGACTTGGTCAACCTATCAATAATGACCCAAACTACATCGAACTTCAACAAGGTCTGCGGCAACCCAACTACGAAGTCCATAGTAATGTGTTCCCATTTCCACTCTGGTATGGTCATCTGCTGGAGTAAGCCACCTAGCCTCTGGTGCTCATACTTAACCTGCTGGCAATTTAGGCACCTAGCTACGTACTCAACTATGTCTTTCTTCATCCGCCGCCACCAATAATGTTGTCTCAGGTCCCGATACATCTTCGTAGCACCTGGATGAATGGAATACTGAGAACTGTATGCCTCCTTTAGAATCTTCTCCCTCAAGACAACAACATTAGGAACACATAGACGACCCTGGAGTCGCAAAGCACTATCCTCACCAAGAAACCTCATTGGCACCACCCTATAGTACCGTCTCTCTTAGCACTGCCAAGTGCAGATCATCAAACTATCGAGCCTTGATCTGCTCCAATAGCAAAGACTGGGCAACAACACATGCAAGAACTCGGTTGGGCTCTGAAATATCCAACCTCACAAGTCTGTTAGCCAAGGACTGAATGTCCAAAGCTAGTGGCCTCTCTTCTGCTGTAACGAATGCCAAGCTACCTATACTCTCTACCTTTCTACTCAAGGCATCCGTGACTACATTCGCTTTGCCCAGATGATAAAGAATAGTGATGTCGTAATCTTTCAGTAACTCAAGCCATCTGCACTACCTCAAATTGAGGTCCCTTTGCTTGAACAAATGTTGCAAGCTGCGATGATCAGTGTAAACCTCACATGACACCCCATATAGATAATGCCTCAGATCATAAGAGCATGAACAATAGCAGCTAACTCTAGATCATGCACAGGGTAATTCTTCTCATGAATCTTCAGCTGACACAAAGCATATACAATAACTCGCCCCTCCTACATCAATACACAACCTAAGACAACGCGTAAAGCATCGCAATACACCGTATACATCCCCAAACCGGGAGGCAATACTAGAACCGGTATTATAGTCAAAGCTGTCATGAGCTTCTAAAAGCTCGCCTCACAATCATCGGACCAAAAGAATGGAGAACCCTTTTGGGTCAATCTAGTTAGAGGTACCGCAATGGATGAAAAATCCTGCACAAACTGACGATAATAACATGCTAACCCCAGGAAACTCCGAATCTCTATCACCGAAGTGGGATGAGGCCAACTCTGAACTACCTCAATCTTCTTGGGATCCACCTTAATACCCTCGCCCGATACATCATGCCCTAATAATCCCATAGACTCTAGCCAAAACTCACACTTGGAGAACTTGGCATACTTCTATTCTCGTAATGTCTAAAGCACCACTCTTAAATGTTGCCCGTGCTCCCCCAGGCTATGTGAGTAGATCAAAGTGTCATCAATGAAGACAATGACAAACGAATAAATATAAGGCCTGAACATCCTATTCATCAAATCCATAAATGCCGCTGGGACATTAGTCAAGCCGAAGAACATCACCAGAAACTCATAATGGCTATATCTAGTACGGAAAGTAGTCTTCAAAACATCCGAGTCCCGAATCTTCAACTGATGATACCCTGATCTCAAGCCGATCTTAGAGAACACCCTAGCCCCCTGCAACTGGTCATACAAGTCATCAATACGTGACAACGAGTAATTGTTCTTGATGGTAACTTTGTTCAACTGGTGGTAATCAATGCACATCCACATAGTCCCATCTTTCTTCTTTACAAATAACACTGGTGCACCCCAAGGTGATAAACTTGGTCCGACAAACCATTTTACTAATAACTCCTCAAGTTGCTCCTTCAACTCTTTCGGATCCATACGGTATGGTGGGATAGATATATGCTGGGTACCTGGAGCAAAATCAATACAAAAATCAATATCACGATTTGGTGGCATGCCTGGAAGGTCATAAGGAAATACATCGGCAAACTCCCGGACTACCGGCACTGAATCAATTGTCGGAGACTTTGAGGTAGTATCCCGAACATAGGCTAGGTAAGCCAAACAACCTTCTTGACCATATGTCGAGCCTTCAGAAAAGAGATAACCCGGCTAGATATACTAATGGAGGAACCCTTCCACTCCAATCTTGGCAACTCTGGCATCACTAAAGTAATAGTATTAGCATGGCAATCGAGGATGGCGTGATATGGGGATAACCATTCCAGCCTAGGATGACCTCAAAGTTGGTCATATTAAGCAACAGAAGGTCCGCTCTAGTCTCGTAACCACAGAATGTGACTACACAGGACCAATAGATCCAATCCACAATCACAGAATCGCCCACATGAGTGGGCACATAAATAGGAGTACCCAAGGACTCACGGGGAATATCCAGGAAATGAGAAAATAGAGATGATACATATGAATAGGTAGACCATAGATCAAATAATACTGAAGCATCCCTACCGTAGACGGAAATAATACATGTGATAGCAGCATCTGAGGCTAATGCATCTAGTCTGGCCGAAAAAGCATAGAATCAGGATGGAGTGTAGGCTAGCCAGCCTCTGCCTAACTTAACAGTAGCTGGCTGATCTCCCCCTGCCTGGCCTCCACCTCTAGGATAGCTCCTACCAGCCTGTCCTCTGCCTCTTGGCGGCCGGACACCCAGTGCTATAATCATGGGTTGTTGGTCCTACTGCACTGCCTTTCCCTGAAGCCTAGGTCAGAATCTCCTCTTGCGACTGATATCTCCGCACTCGAAACAACCCCTCAGTGCGGTGATATGCTACCCTAAAGTATGACCCTAATGGCCTAAAGACCCACTGGAAGAAGCCTGAATAGTTGGTGGGAGGTATGAACTCTCTGGTATGGCACTAAAATAGGGGTTGGAAGAACCCTAGTGGCCTGAGTACCCACTGGAAGAACTCTAGATGGCTGGCGGCGGTAGGAGCTCTCTGGTATGGCGTTGAAATAGGGTCACGTCGGAGCACCCGGAAGAGGTGGTGGTGCTGGATTATGTGGGCGTACTAGGCTGACCCCTCCTAAACTGACCTCTGCCCCTAGCCGGGTCACCTCTAAACTCTCTAGAGAAATGGGTCCTGATGCATCTACTCTCTACCCCTATGACGCTAGCCCCCAATCCTCTGAGCAACCTCCACTACCAGCTGATAAGAAGTCCCCATCTCAACCTCTTGGGCCATATTATCCCTAATACCAGAGTGCAACCCCGCAATAAATCTCTGCACTCTTTCTGCGTCAGTAGGAAGTATTATAAGTGCATGGCGAGACAACTCAGAAAATCTCGCCTCATAATTGGTCACTGACATCTGACTCTACTCGAGCTGCTCAAACTGATACCGCAACTCTTCCCTCTTAGAGGGTGAAATATACCTATCTAAGAAAGGTTGTGTAAATTGGCCCCAAATCATGGGAGGAGAACCCACTGGCCTACCGAAAAGATAAGACTGCCATTACCTACGGGCCCTGCCCTCCACCTGGAAAGTAGTGAAATCCACCCCATGAGACTCTAATATCCTCATGTTGTGCAGTTTGTCCCTGCACCTATTGATAAAGTCTTGCAGATCCTCATGACGCTCGCCTCTGAAGACAAGAGGGTGTAACCTAGTCCATCTGTCCAATAGCTTCTGCGGCTCGGTCCGCAGCTGGTCTAGGCTCAGGTGCAGCTGCTGCAATTGGCTGGGCTCTACCCACGGTAATGTACCCAGAGTCTGATATACTGCAGCCGCATGCCCAGGAGCCTGATAAGTAGGGGTCTGTGCTCCCCCTCCTGCCTGAAATGTGGTTGGGTCTACTGGAAATAAACCAACTTAGGTCATAGAATCCATGAACCGCAATATGCGGCCTAGGACCTCCTGAAAGCCCGGTGCTGACATGAAATCAACTGGGGCTGGCTCTGCTGCGGGCACCTCGTCCAGCTCCTCCATAATGGGATCCTCTACTAGATCCGCTGGTGGTGCAACTGGGGCAACTCTAGGATGTCCTTGTCCCCTACCTCGGGTCGGTGCCCTCCCCCGTCATCTGCCTCGACCTCTAGCAACGGGGGAGCACCTCTTCTTGGGTCCAGGACATTTGTTGCGCACGTTCTCACCATCTATGAAAGAATAAGAGAGAGAATTTAGTATGCCACCAATTGCACGATAGAAGATTAATATAGAGTAGTTTACTAACACCCTATAGCCTCTTGAAGATAAGTATAGACGTCTTCATACCAAGCCACAAGACTCTATTAGGTCTGCCCATTACTTGTGAGACCTACATGAACCTAGTGCTCTAAGACCATGTTGTCACGACCCAACTCCATGTCAGGCCGTGATGGCGTCCAGCACCGGTGCTAAACAAGCCAACAGTGAACAACCATGTGATTTCCCACTTTTATTAAGTGATTCAAATAGCTAACTTTCCTTAAATTTAAAACATTTGATAAATAGCGGATTTTTAAAGCAACCAAAAGCGGAAACAACTACAGGAAATCATAACTGTAGAAATACAAGCCAAAATCATAAGTCTACTAATGTGTGCCAAGATATGGTGTTACAAGTATGTGGGCAACTAATAAAATATACAAAAGGTGGCTATCCTACTGCCTAAAATAGACTAGACAGCAATAAACAAAATAGAGACTCTGCATGCTGCTGAACGGCTTAGAAGGGGGCAGCTCACTGTGAAATCTCGAACCAAGATCAAGTATGCGCGTCGGACGAGTAACTAGATGCACCTACATTAGATCATGTACAATTAAGTAGAAAAGTGTAGTATGGGTACATAAATAACAGTACCCAATAAGTATCCAGACTAATCTCGAAGAAGTAATGACGAGGGGTCGACTTTGACACTTTCTATGGGCTAATAATAATGTATTTAAAATGTTATACTTAGCATGGATTTCATGAATACTACTGAAAGCTCAATAACAGGAAATAAGAAGTTCTTCTTTCACAAATATTAATTCCAAGTTCAATTTTATCATTTAACAGCTTGCATTTCTAGATAGTTAAGCAATATCAATCATGGGGAGTTCCAAAGAATTATCATGCACAATTTATGTCGAGGTCGTACGACCCGATCCAACATAATATTTAAACTGTGCACTGCAGGAGGGTCGAACGACACGAACCATAGATGCATTTATTTACTACCGAGGCGTTAGGACCGATCCACAAATAGCAATTATTTTCAAAAAAAACACAAATTTCACATTTAAAGTCAAGTATTCTAATAAATCTTCAAGTAAGTGAATTTAACCTTTTACACTTGTTTTATCAAATTCCGACTTAACTTAAGTAATTTAAAGTAAGGGTGCAAACAATTCAAATAAAGCATGATATGGGTCCTAAACTACCCGGACAATAGCATAATAGTAGCTACATATGGACTCACGTCACCTCGTACGTACCTAACCCCCAAAAATAGGTACACACATTTATTTAATTTCACCTATGGGGTTAATTCCCTCTTACAAGGTTAGAAAGGATACTTACCTCATCTCAAAGCCTACTTCTCAATTAAAGAATGTGTTCAAACTTCCAAAATTTGAGGCCAAACGACTCAAAACTAGTCAAACATCACCTAAACTAATCAGTCTATGCTCAAAAGTTCGTATCCCCACTATCAAAGTGATTATCCAACCCAAAATGCAAAAATTCCTAAAACTCAGCCCTGGGCCCACATGTTCGGATTTCGGAAATTGTCGAAGAAAGTTGATACCCATAACCTTAGAAACATAAATATATGATTTTCACTAAGTTTCATAATCATTTTCGTGGTAAAATCTCATTTTTATTAAACCCTAGGTTTTTCATCTAAACCCATGATTTCTACCAATTTTTATGTTGAAATATACCCATGATCTATGTATTAAACTCACATTAAGTAGAAATTACTTACCTCACAAGACTAGGTCGAAATCCCCTCCTCAAAAGCTCTCAAATCTCCCAAGAGTGGAAGAAAAATGTGATAAAAATGGCCTAAGCACGTATTAAATGAGGCTCACTGCCTCCAGCAATTTCCTCACCCGCGGTTATAGGACCGCACCTGTGCCCTCACTTCTGCAGACAAGAGTCTGCTTCTACGGAAATACTCTGTGCCGGCTGGCGTCGCATCTGCGGATGGGTACCCGCTTCTGTGATCCTACTTCTGCGGAGGATGGGACACACCTGTGGAAACTGGGTTGCCCTTCCTCGACCACTACTGCGAGGCTTGGCTCGCACCTGCAAGCTCACTCCTGCGGTTGGCCAAGCATAGGTGCGATTATGATGAACCAGGTGCTTCAGCTGTTGCTCCAAATTCTCAACTTGGTCCGAGCCTCGTCCGATTGGCACTCGGGCCCCGGCCCGAACATACCAACATGTTTGAAATCATCAAATGGACTCACTCGAACTCTCAGAACGCCCGAAACAACATTAAAACAAAGAATCACACCCCAAAACAAATTGAATCAAACTTAAGAACTTCAAGTTCTTCAATTTACTTCCAATGCACCAAAATGTACTTAAACTACTCGGAATGACACCAAATTTTGTGTTCTTAAATGACATTATGGAACTATTCCCGATCTCAAAATTTTGTTTGGACCTTGATATCACCAAAATCCACTCCAAACCAAATTTAAAGAACTTCTAAAACTTTAAAGAACCAATTTTCACTATTAGGCATCAAAATGCTTCTGGATCATCCAAAACCCGATCCGAACATATTCCCAAGTCTGAAATCATCATACGAACATATTGGAACCATCAAATCCCGACTATGAGGTCATTTACTCAAAATATTGATCAAAGTCAAACTTGGCATTTTAAGTCAACCTTAAGGAACCAAGTGGTCCAATTTCAACCTGAACTCTTCTAAATCCCGAGCTAACCATCCCTGCAAGTTATAAATTAGTAAAAGAAAGTACGAAAAGTCTCATTTAGGAAAACAGAGTTCTAGAAAACAAAATGACTGGTCGGATCGTTACATGCTACTTCTCATGTCATGCCAAAGAAAAATATTTTTCTTCTTATATTCCAGGTAATTTTGGAAGGTAA
The DNA here is from genome assembly GCF_000715075.1 of Nicotiana tabacum. Taxonomy (NCBI): domain Eukaryota; kingdom Viridiplantae; phylum Streptophyta; class Magnoliopsida; order Solanales; family Solanaceae; genus Nicotiana; species Nicotiana tabacum. The sequence continues at coordinate 107,856,672 of NC_134087.1, read as the reverse complement.
AAAATTAGGCAATGATAATGAGATTGAGGTATTTGTCATTAGCATAGTTTGTTTGAAAACTAACAGTAATTTGAGGTTAGTTCTTAATGATATCAAGCATACTCCAAATATTCGTACTTTGATGATGAGAATTATTATAATATTTTTGGTGGTGTCTAGTGGAAGATTACTAAAGGTTCAGTGCTTGTGGATCGAGGTATCAAGTTATCTCACTTGTAAAAAATGCATGGCTTTATTTTTATTGACTAAATTAATTTGGTATATAATGATACTTTATCAGATTTATGACATAGAAGACTGAGTCATGTGAGTGAGTAGGAGATTGATAATTTGCCTAAGAAAATTTACTTTGTGGAATGCAACAAGTAAAGTTACATAGATATGTTCATTACTTAGTTGGAAAAAAAAGAGTCTTTTAGAGTCACCCGTCTTCGAGAAAGCTTAATTTGCTGGAATTAGTACATTTTAATTTATGTGATTCTTTTAAAGTAAGGTCTCACAATGGTGCACTTAACTTTGTGACTTTTATTGATAATCATTCTCTCAAACTTTGGGTATTTTCTTCAAAGTCCAAAGATCAAGTATTTGATGAGTTCAGGAATTTTCAGGCCTTGACTGAAACGCGAACAAGAAAAATATAAAATACATCCGCTCAGACAATGGCGGTGAGTATATTGGCCTTTTGATAATTATTGTAGATTGCATAGTATTCAACATCAGAAAACTCTTCCAAAGACTCCTCGGTTAAATGATTTAGCAGAGAGGATAAATAAAATTTTAGTTGAGAGGGTTATATGCTTGCTTTCAGATTCTAAGCTGCCAGACTCCTTTTGGGCAGAATCACTTAATATTGTTACTTATGATATCAATTTATCTACTACTATTGCTTCAGATGGTGATGTCCCTTACAGAGTTTGGTTTGATAAAAATATTTTTTATGATTATTTGAGAGTCTTCAGGTGTAACACCTTTGTGCATACTCCTAAGAATGAGAGGTCAAAGTTGAATGTTAAAACTAGGTAGTGTATCTTCACTGGTTATAGTCAAGATAAATTTGACTACATTTATGATCTGATTGAGAAAAACTTGTTAGAAGCCATAATATTGTATTCTTTGAAGACCATACAATTTAAGATTTTTTACAAAGCTACGAAGGTTGATTCTCAGGGCAGTTAAAACTTAGTTGATGTTGATCTAGTTCTTATACTATTCCACCTAGGACTTCTTATCAGGCAGATTGAGCGGATATTTATGCTTAACAATTTGTCTTATCGGTTATCGGCTTGTAAATATACTAATCATCTATCCACCGATAAGATATTGGGCGAATTGGTATCAGATTAGCAATTATAGGATAGTTTATCCGCTAAATTAAATAGACAATAAAAATTATATAAATAAGAAAAATATTAAATAATAGATAGACGATCCAATCACAATCACACTCCAGTACGCTAATGAGGCTCTTATTGTTAATGGTAGTTTCTTCTTCTTTAATTCTTTTACAAGAAACAAGCTAAAATACAAATTGGGGAGCCTTAACCAGTAATAGATGTTTGATTAACATAAATTCTGAATATAGTTTTGGTTCAGTTACAAAGTTAAATGATTTATTTGAGCAGAAATGTATCAAACTATCCAGATCCGCCTAGTCTTATCTCCTCCCCCCTCCCCTCCAAAAAAATTGTTACAATGATGTTGAAGCTCAAGTTACTAAGAAGTTGCTTCATAATGGGTAAAATATAAATATAATAATTCTTAACGGTTTGACAGTTTGTCCAATAAGAAAATTAAGTAATCCATTCCTAAACTGATAAATTATTAATTATAAAATTTTAATTCGTTCACCAACCGATAATCCGATACCAATAAGCTATTAAATCACTTTTATGGTTCGGTTAATGTTTACGGTTCAATTTTGAATAGTCTTAATATCACCCGAAGAAAATTTTCAAAATGATGATAATCAAGTTGATAATGAAGATAATGATTATGTTCAGAATGACCAGCATGATGTGATAATGTGTTGATGCTCCAGTTCATGATAATTTGGTTGGTCAATAATCAATTGCAGTTGATGCTCAAGAGAGTTCTCTCAGAAGACCTATTAGAGAGAAAATACCTTCTTCTTGTTATCCTCATACTGAGTATACTTTTGGCTGATGGAGGAGAATCTTAAAAGTTTTAAAAAGGTCATGCATTTTGAAGAAAACGAAAAATGGTTTGATGTTATGAAGGATATGATGAAATCCTTGTATGATAATCATACTTTTGTTTTGGTTAAGCTACCTTAAGATAGAAAAGCCTAAAAAACATATGGTTTTTCACGGTAACATGAAGATGGTAATTCAGTTCCACGGTACAAGGTTAGATTAGTTGTCAAAGACTTTAATCAGAAAAAGGAATTAATTTTTATGAGATGTTCTCTCCAGTTGTGAAGATGTCATCCATTCTTCTGATTCTAAGCTTAGCTGCAAATTTAGATTTAGAGGTTGAGAAAATAAATGTTGAAACTACTTTTCTCCATGGTGACTTAGATGAAAATTTTTAAATGGAGTAGAGAGAAAGTTTTGAAATCAAAGAAAAAGAGAATTATTTAGCAAGTTGAAGAAGAGTTGGTATGGTTTAAAACAAGCTCCCAGCAGTAATACATAAAGTTTAGTTCTTTTATGAGTCAACAAGGCTTTAGGAAAAAAATTTCAAACCATTATATTTTTATCCAAAAAATCTCTAATAATAACTTTATGGTTTTATTGCTTTATGTTGATGACATGCTTATTTTTTGTCATAATGCTTATAGGATTCGGAAGTTAAAGCAAGAGTTGAAGAAGTTTTTTTTCTATGAAAGACTTAGGACTAACAAACCAGATTCTTGGCATGCAGATTGTCTGTGATAGAGAGGCCAAGAAGTTGTAGTTATCACAAAAGAAGTACAGTCAAAAAATACTTCACAGATTTAACATGAATAATACTAAGATTGTCAGTATATCTTTAGCTATGTGCTTCAACTTGAGCAAGAAGTAGTCTCCTTCCAATAATGATGAGAAAAAAGATAGGAAGAAAGTTCCTTATGTTTCATTTGTTGGAAGTTTGATATATGTAATAATTTATACAAGACCAGATATTACTCATGTTGCCAGTATTATTAGTCGATTTCTTTCTAATTCATGAACATGGCATTAAAATGCGATTAAGTAGATAATGAGATATTTTTGTAGCACTTCTAGTCTGAGTTTATATTTTGGTGTGTTTTGGAACAGGGAAGCATATTCTTTGTGGTTACAATTGTTCAGAAATGACAGGTGACGTAGATACTAGCAAGTCTACTTTAGGCTATTTGATTACCTTTGGAGGAGGAGTTGTATCTTCGCAATCTAGGTTGCAAAAATATGTTGCTTTATCTTTTATAAAATATGAGCTTATTGCTACCGTTGAAGCTACAAAAGCATTGCTTTGGATGAATAGGTTTTTGGGAGAACTGGCTTTGCATAAGAGAGTTATGTGCTTTATTGCGACATTCAAAGCGTTATTTATCTTGGATGAAATTTTATATTTCATGATAGATCTAAACATATTGATGTGAGATACTATTGAATTAGAGATGTGTTAGATTCTAAGTTGTTTGTAGATTCTAGGTTACTTGAGCTTGTGAAGATTCATACGAATAATAATAGTTCTGATATGTTCACTAAATCTTTGTACAAAATTATTTGGATAGTGAAATAACTTAAAAATTATCCAATAACAAATAGTCATAATTTTCTACCATCATACCCCAATGATTAATTTGTTTAATATTGTTTGCAAAGTATATATTGATTATTTGGATAGTGAAATGACTTACAAATTATCCAATTACAAATAGTCATAATTTTCTACTATCATACCCCCATGATTAATTTGTTTAATATTGTTTGCAAAGTATATGTTGATTAATATTTTTTTTGGGTCATGAAAATTAAGTACTTGCATTACTTCAAAATAAAAGGTGCATATTAAAAAACACTGTGCAGATGCACAGCTGGTAGCAGAATGAAAGAGACATCCTACATCTGTAGTAGGGGTGGGCATATATCGGGTAAAACCGATAATTCGAACCGTTAATTCTTTATTGGGTTATTGGGTTAACGGTTCGGTAACGGGTTAAAATTTTTTTTTATTGGGTTATCGGTTCGGGCTCGGTTTGCATTTTTGTTATTGGGTAAAAACCGATAACCCAATAAGAATGATGTAATTTACTAATTTACCCTTAAGTATATACTAGGGTTATTTATTTTCCTAATTCCCTCTTCACTTTTCAGTCTTCAGTCGTTTGTCGCTCAGTTCTCATTCTTGTTTCCGTCGCAGCCCCCAAGAGTCAAGACGCAAGACTCACCACCAGTTCTCCGCCAGACATCAGTAGATACTGCACAGAAGTGGGAGTGTGCTTTTGTTAAGAAACAACAAAAGTTGGCAGTTTACACGTTCTGACAGTTTGATTTCTTTGTTTTATATATTGCAAATTTTTTTAGTTGTTTTATGTTATCGGGTAAACCGATAACCGAACCGATAACGATATATAACCGATTAACCGATAACCGATAACCAATATCTTATCGGTTTGGTTATCGGGTTATGATATTTGTAAACCGATAACCGATAGGCAAAACCGATAATGTTCAAAATCGAACCGAACCGACCGATGCCCACCTCTAATCTGTAGTTCCATCCTTGATCCTTAGATGGATCATTACAAAAAAAAAAAAAAAAAAAAAAAAAAAGAGGTGGTATATATGTTGATTAATCATTGTTAAAGTATAGAAAATTTATGTGAGGATACATGACATATGCATGTTATACATTTATTATTTTAGTATTTGCACTGAATTCATGCAAAAAATTTCTTTTATTCGTAGTCGATTTTCATACTATTATACCTTCATTATTATTTGGTTTCCAAATTTACAAGATTTTGAATTTAAAGTTTACTAATAATATAGTTGTCCATAATTGCGTGCTAATTAGCATAAACAATTTGTAAATGTTGTATGACATCCGCAATTCGTATATGTGTAAAATGTGTCATTACTTGTTTAACACTTAAATTTTTATTTTTTTTTCCTAGTAGAGCTGATTATTTTGCCCTTTTGTGTATTAAAAAAAAAGCTACTCTCGAAAAATTGATAAGCTATCTGAATAAACTCCATATCTTAATTTGATAAATAAAAAAAGAAGAACTTTAACGTCTCTTAACTTTTTTTGATATATAAATAATGAGAAAACGAAAATACCACGGCAGAATGAGGATGGGATCCCCTCTAGCAATGTACTGTCCAGTAATGCTTAATGGCTTCTTAGATGCATGTCACGTGTGCAGGTGGAGTTTCAAAGGCTTGAATTTAGTTTGTACTTGTACTTCTTTTTATCTATTTACTTTATCAAACAAATACAATAGTGAAGGCAGGAAATTCTACACTGTTTTCTCCTTATTTGTCTTCTTTCACAAAGTGGCATTCTTCTAGAAACTTCAATAAATTTTCTTAAATTCTAAGTGAATGTCCAATGAAACTTGGCAATCTAAAAAATATAAGATGGGAGTTTTGGTATTTCAAATTTTAATAACGGAAAAGTGTAGTGGTTTTTTTAATAAAAGTTTTTCAATGTTTGCGTGTGAGAGAAATCCTAAGGTTGAAGAAGCAGAGAGCGAAGTACGTGGATTGGGGAAGGAAATCCTGACATTTTTTATTTTTTTTTTACTTTTAAAATTATTATAATCGTTTGACTAAAGTAAATAGAAAAAGGAAGTACAAGTACAATCTAAATCTAAGCATTTGAAACTCCATATGCACACATGACATGCATCTAAAAAACGATTGAGCATTACTGAACAGTACACTACTGGAGGGGATCCCATCCCCATAGACACTTGTGATATTATAAAAGTTACACTAAACCATACAATTTGATCATAAGAATTACTACAAATTAAATGAAAAATAGTTATAATTTATTCAAGATTAATAATAAATATTTATATGCAAGACATATGTATCTACTGTCGCGCCCCCTTTTTTCCTCCTCTAAGAAAGTCCGGGTTCCGACATTCATGGGGTGTAATGACTCATTTTCTTTTGGGAGTTGGGTATTTGAAGAGTCGCCACCTAACGGATTATGGTGCGTTAGGGCACCTAGAGTGATTAACTCTTGGGTTGGTTTGCATTACCAGAGATTAGGGTAAGGGCTCGAGATAACCTCGAGGGGAAGGTATTAGGCATCCCTCTTAGTCCACAATAGTGGGTCCCGGCCGAACTTATATTCACAAATTAGTCCATATATAAATAAACAGTTGAATCAAATAAGTTGCAAGTAAAGCACGTTGGATAGTTCAAGTAGTAAAATAAAGGTTTGAACAAGTTGTAAAAGGGGAAAGTTTTAAATAAAGAGAGGGTTTGGTAGAGAGGGGTCCTAGGTTGTTTGTCCTATAGGATAACCCCACGCAATGTCCGGTAAACACTCCTCGTTGAGGGGCTACACGTGACATTAGCGTGTAGTCATCATATCCCACGTCTACCCTTCCCATCCCCTTATTGGTCATGCGAAGCAAGTGTTTGGTCATTGATACCTATTGCGTGCTGCTACCCGTCCCTTCTTAATGGTCCTGGAGGGAGTTAGGACCTCTACCTACAGGTAGTTCTAGACGTAGCCCTAAGGTTTAGAAAGGCGAAAACTCTGAGGTGACAGTCAAAACATTTAGGACTTCCACATAATAGGAGCAATTTAAGAGGCTCACAGTTTCCTCCTCAAACAAACATACAAGCAGCACGACTCAAACACAGTTAAGGTCTTTATTACTCAAAGTCCTAAAGCAGGATCTCTAAGTGATTATGCAGAAACAGGCCAAACTTTTTATACCCAGAAGTTATAACCTAGTAGTTGTCAAGAGATTCCTTTTTTAAAATAAAAAAAAAGAGCTTATTAGAATCAGAAACGATAGAAACAGCTTCAGGAAAATGCAGCTTTTGAAAACGCCCTAAGGCTTGCCTATATGCAGAATATTGCAGAAACAAACAGGTTTTGAGATAGACTCATTTAATACCTATAGGCATGATATCTAATGAGATTAGAGCAATTTTGAAAGAACTTGTTTCAGGAAATATTTAACACTTACTAAGACTAGTTTTAAAAATGAACTAGGCGTAGTGAAATTGATTTATTAGGCTAATTAGACTATCAGACAGAATTGTGAGTAGAGATCCCTATAGGCATAGTCTCTAGGCCTATTACTGATTTTAATCGATTTGCAGCAACATACAGGAATACTCGTTAAAACTGAACTGGAGTTGAATCCTATAGGCATGGCATCTACTGATTTGAGACATAATTGTTTGGAACCTATAAACATGGTTTCTAGCATGACAAAATGCAGAATCTTATAAATATGATTTCTACTTGATGCAAATGAAATTGGAAGTGAAATCCTATTGGCATGATTTCTATTAGGTAAAGCAATCAGATTCAGAAGAGCAAACTTATGAGCCCGCTTTCTACATATGCAAATAGTCAGACTTCAAAAATAAGGTCCTAAGTACAGTATTTCTACCCATATTACCCTTTAAAGTATGCATCTACCCACCCTTTTACTAAATACCCCAAATATCTGTTTACAAATTATTACAGACTAATGAATGAATTACATAAGTAGAAATAGAAAATCAAGAAGGTATTCTATAGGGAGCCTGCAATTAGGCACGAGTTTCCTAAAGCCTTCAATGGTCTCACAAGCCTCATTTCCATAGACAAATTAGAGTCTAGGTGCATCAAAGTTCCCTAAGGGTCTCAAGGACCCCGGGCAATGCTTACGCCTAGACTTAGCAACCAAGAATTGAATCAGTGCAGTGTGGAATGGTCATCCTCAGTATGCTAGAGTTTAGAGGGCTCTCAAGTGGATCCCAAGGCAGTACACATACTAGAGGGGACAAAACTTATTGACTAAGAGTAAAGTGAAAGTGTAGGACACCAGTTGAAAAGGCTTGTTAGAGACTGTTTTAAAAGCAATTAGTAAAGCAACAGAGGTTGTTTGAAAAGAGGTTGGAGTGGTAAACAAAGTCAAGAACTTTAGGATAGGATCACACACAGAATCCAAATGACTTCAGTAGTCACATAGGGGTCAAGGGGTTTGGGGATACACAGACATTTGACTGCACACACATAACCCCAACAAGGGTCTTAGGACTGGTTTGGACATGCTCAGAAATAGTTGACACTGGTATAATCACAAATCAGTCATGGAGAACATAAACACATAGATGGGGATAGGGATTTGGGATTCATAAGATGGTAAGTACATAGTAGGTAATCGACAAGGCATGCTTTGAAACACACATAAGTGAATACATTAACCTAAAGGAAAGGGGGGACATAATAGCATATTGATAAGGTAACTTAACTACAAGTTTCACAATAGAACCACAAGTAGAAGCAGACTAGAAATAAGAGAAACTGAAACAATAAGAGAAGCATGTTGTTGTTGAGGCTTTAAATTAAAACTAGGACATACCAGTGAAGAGAGAAGTAAGCAGAATGAAAGAACAAGAGAGCACAGATGATTAACCTTGGCTTGCAGCCGGCTAATAGTAGCAAATAGCACAAGAGAGAGGGGAAAGCAGAGATTTTTAGTAAGAGAGGTAGTTTTGAAAACCAAGTGTTCGTGTTTGTTAATGAAAGACTTAGGGTATTTATAGTTAAAAGTAGGTAGTGAAATAAGGTAAGAATCATAGTAGTATAATAATTGAAGAACTCAGAATCAATCAATTAGAGAATCAAGGAAGTAGTCCCTTAAGTTAAGGGAATCAAATCAAACGGGAAGATTCAGTATCATATAAGGCATGAAAAAAAATCAGTGCATGACTAAATAAGGAAGGAGTCAAGGTTCAGTAAGCATAGAGTAGTCGATTAGGACTGAATTCATAAAACCTTAATTAAGGACACAACTCAGTAGAAATAAAGTATCATAACAAATATGGTAATAAAATTAGTCAGCTTAAACAAACGGGATAAAGCTATTAGGGCTTTCAAAAGAAAATCTTTCAATCACCATCAATTAAGGAAATCAGAATCAATCAAGAGGGAGTCATGATTCTGTATTTTCAACATATAAATAGAGAAGATCAAACAGACGTAGCAAACAGGCATGGTCAGTCATATTGATAGAAAGAAGCAAGAGATGAACAAGCAAAAATGAGCATAGTCATACAGAAGTAACATAAATAGGCTAAGGAATCAGTAAAACACATTCAAAAAAATGGTAACCACGAAAGATTAACAAGAGACAAGTAATCAAGCTAACACATAGAACCAAAGCAAAGAAAAATCTTAGAAATTAGGGTTTTGACATAAGCGAATTAAAAAGCAGTAAGAACATAATGTCAGTCAAGGAAAGAGGCTTAATCATAAAGAAAATCGGTTAAAACAAGTGTAGAAAGAACTCCGAGAAAACCCTAATTTTTTAAAGAAAGTAAAAACGGTTTAAAGTTGAGGATCTTTCAGAAGAAGTTCGAGAATAGTGCAAATCATAGGAAGAAACAAACTTAAAGCGTTAAAAATAACAAAGATCTAAGAGATTCAAACGAGAGTTAGGGTTTCAAAAGGGAAACCCAAATAGAACGAAAGAAGCTGTTGTAAACTTCACCTATCGTAGCATATAAGGTGTGATTTTGCCCAAAATCATACCAGAGAAGCCATGAGTAACAGAAACAGAAATCCTAGATCCAAATCGGCATGGCCCAGGACCCTTGAAGGCCTTAGAGATGATAAGCAAGGCGGTGGAGTGACCATTGGAGCTTGGGGTTGAAAGGTAGTCGCCGGAGATGACCGGAGAAGGAGGCAGCGGTTGAAGAGTGATTAGTTCAGGTTGAGAGAGACGAGAGAATCTGAAGGCGGCGAGTTTAGAAAAGTGATTAGGGTTAGGGGGTCTTTTGGATTAAAAAGGAAGAATAAAGGAGGGTTGTTGATCTTTTAGATCAACAGCCAGGATCTGATGTGTTTGGGTTGGGTAGGAAGTGTTTGAGGCCTGGGTCAGGTTTTTTAATAGGAGATTGGGCTGGGGAGGGGGTCCAAATTAGGCTAAAATTGAAAGCTAAATTTGGCTATTATTTAAACAGCCAATTTTCCCTATTTTAATTTATAAAAAATAATAGGTAATTTTTGGAAAATAATTTAAAAGGTGATAAAATTAATTAAAATACATAATTAACATTTTAAAAATATAGGTACCAATGTTACGCATATAAGATATAATTATACACTAAATGGGCTAACATTGTAATTATATGCAATTTAGCTTAAAAAATACTAAATGTAACTATAAAAATGCATAAAAATTATATTAGCCATATTTTGGCATAAGTATAGAAATTAAATAAATAAATTATCATAACAATAATTTTGGAAATGATTATTGGGGATTTTATAAATAAAGGGGGAGAAAATAAATCAATTTAAACCTTTCAAATAATGGGAAAAATAATAAAAACCTTGTGCACGCATATATATGCTATTTTGAAGGTATTTATGCATATTTAAAATATATAGGAAAAAAATGGGTATCAACAGCTGCCCCTCTTTACCTGGGAAAGATAAAAGAGTTTTCGGGTAAAGAAATGATGGCCAATTTTGACCGGATGGGATGTTTTGAAATACAGAGGCCGAGCTCCAGTTTTTGAGTTGCCTACATATCCCTAGTTTTATTGAAATCAGTCCATGTGTAGTTCTGGACTCACCTGCGGAGTATGCCGATGAAATTATTGTAAGACGGACACGAGACGTAGAAGCGGCTACGACGAGCGGTTAAGGCTCAGGATGGTTGGAGTAAACCAGAGCGAGATTGATCCTGCTAGGATAGCGGTTTCTTACTGGTTACATGCAGATAAAAGATGCTACAAACGTATTTGCGAAAATTTAAACATGATGCAAATTCCTTTTGGACCATGAAGGTTGTCTTCAGACGGTTAAAAATGACGTCCTTTGACTATGACATCCTTGGCCATGAATTGCTTAGTGAGGGTTCGCAGGCCATGAAATGAAGTTCTCGGGCCATGAAAATGGTGCCTCCGAACCATGATACCTTTGAATAATGATATGCAAATTTGAGAGATCCTCAGGCCATGACATGGTGTCTTCTGGCTTTGAGGATGGTACCTTTAGACTATGACGCCTTTGGACAGACTCATGATATGCAACAATATGATATAACAAGACAAGGTTTAGTCTTGCAAAATAGAGGGTAGAGCTTAGCCCGATTGAAAAGCAGGTAGATAGTAGTAGAAAATAGAGCAATATTGGTGCAAGAGGGACAGTGCTTAGTCCCGTGCAAGTGGGAGGCAAGGATCAGCCTTATGCAAATGGGGAGGCAAGGATTAGCCTTACGTAAATATGGAGTTCGGGATTAGACTCATGCAAATATGGAGTCAAGGTTTAGACTCATGCAAGTATGGAGGTAAGGATCAGCCTCATGCAAATATGGAGTCAGGGATTAGACTCATGCAAGATTGGAGACAGAGCTTAGTCTCATGCAAGGAGAAGGCAGCGCTTAGCCTTATGCAAACATGGAGGTAGAGCTTAACCTCATGCAAGATTCGGGACAAGGCTTAGTCCCATGCAAATGGAAGGCAATTCTTAGCCTTATACAGATAAGGAGGTAGAGCTTAACCTCATGCAAGATTCGAGACAGGGCTTAGTCCCATGCAAATGGAAGGCAATGCTTAGCCTTATGTAGATATGGAGGCAGAGCTTAACCTCATGCAAGATTCGGGACAGGGCTTAGTCCCATGCAAATGTGGAGTTAGAGATTAGACTCATGCAAATATGGAGTCAAGGATTAGACTCATGCAAATGTGGAGTCAGAGATTAGACTCATGCAAATGTGGAGTCAGAGATTAGACACATGCAAATATGGAGTTAGAGATTAGACTCATGCGAAGAGAAAATAGCAGATAAGGGTAGAGTATATCTTAGCAAGGATAGGTTCAGCGTCTAACGGCTGGATGGATGGTGAATTTGTGTACGAATGATATCGTCAAATGTGCCTACGTTCAAAGAAAAATCATAAGTTTCATGAGGGGAGGTTGGTTCTTGCTTCGTCTGCTGGCCTGGCTTTGCTCCGCCCTGGAAGCCCCTTTCGAGTTCCCCTAGGTAGCACCTGACCGTTATGAAAAATAGAATTTTTGAAAAATATGCATTCATTGATAAAATAGGATTGGTTCGGAAGTGTATTGATATATCAAGTAACTTTTGATGAGCTAGCGACTGTGACACATTTCAAAGGCATTGCAGCTCTCTTATGTTGGAATTTTGAGGGTCCTCCTCAAAATTCTACCCCAGTTGGTAGATGATTTTTAATTGTTTGCGGATGGCGGACCCTGCTGAATCTTCTTCGGAATTTTGAGAATCCTTCTCAAAATTCTTCCCCAGTTCTCGACTGAGTACTGATTTCCTGGCATGTGATGGCAGTGGCTGGACTTGTTCCAGAATTTTGAGGGCCCTCCTCAAAATTCTTCCCCAGTTTCTGATTCTAGGGGAAGATGAAACTTTTATTATGATATGACCAAACCCATAAGGATGCCTACGTATCCACTCTTAAACGGGAATCAGTTCAAGCGTAGTTCAATTACATTAGAAAAGAAACATGAGATAATCTAGGCATAGTATCTCTTGGTTGTATCTGAATTGATTGGTTTTGGCTAGATCTCTCCATCCATCTCTGCGAGTATGAGTGCTCCTCCTGTTAGTACTCTGTGAACCATATACGGACCTTGCTAGTTGGGAGAGAATTTCCCTTTGGCTTCATCTTAATGTGGAAAAATCTTCTTCAATGCCAGCTGCCCTGGTGCGAATTGTCTTGGTTTGACCCTTTTGTTGAAACCTCTGGACATTCTGTTTTGATAAAGTTGGTCGTGACATACTGCGTTCATTCTCTTTCCGTCGATAAGGGCCAATTGTTCATAGCGGCACCTTACCCATTCTGCATCTCTGAGTTCAACTTCTTGTATGACTCTTAAAGAAGGAATCTCTACCTCAGTTGGGATGACAGCCTCGGTACCATAAACCAGCATGTAGGGAGTTTCCCCGGTCGATATGCGAACTGTGGTGCGGTACCCTAACAGAGCAAAGGGTAACTTCTCCTGCCACTGCTTGTGATTCTCTACCATTTTCCTTAGTATCTTCTTAATGTTCGTGTTGGCAGCTTCTACGACTCCATTCATTTGAGGTCTATAGGCGGTGGAATTCTTGTGCTTGATTTTGAAGGTTTCACATATAGCTTTCATCAGATCACTATTGAGGTTGGCGGCATTGTTTGTGATAATGGACTCAGGAACTCCAAATCGGCAGACAATACGATCCCTTGACAAAATTTGCGATGACTTTCTTGGTTACAGCCTTGTAAGATGCAGCTTCTACCTATTTTATGAAGTAATCAATGGTTACCAGAATAAACCGGTGTCCGTTTGAAGCAGTGGGCTCAATCGAACCGATAACATCCATTCCCCAAGCGGCGAATGGCCAAGGTGAGCTTGTTGCATTCAGTTCGTTTGGTGGCACTTTTATCATGTCGGCATGTACTTGACATTGAAGCATTTGCGGACATACTGAATACAATCCGTATCCATAGTCATCCAGAAGTAACCTGCCCAGAGTATCTTCTTGGCCAGAACAAAACCATTCATGTGCGGACCGCAGGTCCCAGCATGCACATCCTCAAGTAGCTTAAAAGATTCCTTTGCGTTGATACACCTTAGTAAACCCAAATCTGGAGTTCTACTATACAAAATCCTGCGCTGTGGAAGAAGTGATTTGAAAATCTCTGGAGCGTGCATTTCTGAATGTGTTTTGCGTGCCCCGGATATTCTTCTTTTGATAAGTACTCCTTGATGTCATGGAACCAAGGCTTTCCATCTGCTTCTTCCTCGACATGAGCACAATATGCCGGCTGATTATGGATTCTCACCGGAATGGGATCAATATAGTTCTTATATGGATGTTGTATCATTGATGACAATGTGGCTAATGCGTCGGCGAACTCATCCTGAATTTTGGGCATATGTCAGAATTCTATATTCGTGAACCTCCTTTTCAATTCCTACACATGGTGCAGATATGGCAATATCTTGGAATTCTTGGTAGCACACTCTCCTTGTACCTAGTGCACAAGCAAATCTGAATCACCAATCACCAACAATTCCTGAATGTTCATGTCGACTGCCATATTGAGCCCTAGTATGCAGGCCTCATATTCTGCCATGTTGTTGGTGCAGGGAAATTTGAGTTTAGTAGATACCGGATAATGCTGACCCATTTCTGATACCAAAACTGCTCCAATGCCTACCCCTTTGAAATTTGCGGCTCCATCAAAAAACATCTTCCAACCATCGTATGATTCCCTAATGTCTTCTCCCACGAATGATACTTCTTCATCAGGAAAATACATTTTCAAGGGTCTGTATTCTCCTCCCACCGGATTTTCAGCAAGGTGATCTGTCAATGTTTGTCCCTTGACTGCCTTTTGAGTTACATAAATGATGTCGAACTCATTCAGCAGTATTTGCCATTTAGCCAACTTCCCAACAGGCATGGGCTTCTGAAATATGTACTTCAGAGGATCCATCCTGGATATGAGGTATGTAGTGTAGGCACAGAAGTAATGCCTCAACTTCTGGTCTGTCCAGGTCAAAGCACAGCAAGTGTGTTCGAGCAGAGAATACCGTTCTTCATAAGGCGTGAATTTCTTACTCAGGTAGTATATGGCTTGCTCCTTTCTTCCTGTCTCATTATGTTGTCCCAAAACACATCTGAATGCTCCATCTAACACGGATAGATAAAGTAGCAAAAGTCGTCCTGGTTTTGGAGGGACCAGAATTGGCGGTGTGGACAGGTACTCCTTGATATTGTCAAAAGCTTTATGACAATCCTCGGTCCAACTCATCTCGGCATCCTTTCTTAGCATCTTGATGATGGGATCACATATTACTGTGGACTGTGTTATTAATCGGCTGATGTAGTTGAGCCGTCCAAGGAAGCTCATCATGTCCTTCTTGCTTTTGGGTGGTGGTAACTCCTGAATAGCTTTAACTTTAGTCGGATCTAGCTCGATCCCTCGGCGACTGACAATGAATCCCAATAACTTTCCTATAGGAACCCCGAATGCACACTTTGCGGGGTTCAACTTCAAATTGTACCTCTTGAGCCTGTCGAAGAATTTTCTCAAGTCTGTTATGTGATCCACGGCCCTTTTGGATTTGATAATGACGTCGTCTACATATACCTCTATTTTCTTGTGTATCATATCATGAAAGATGGTCGTCATGGCCCTCATGTAAGTGGCCCCAGCATTGTTTAGACCGAACGACATCATCTTGTAACAGTATACACCCCAAGGCGTAATAAAAGTTTTCTTCTCAGCATCTTCTCCATCCATCCAGATCAGGTGATAATATGCGAAGCAATCTACAAAGGATTGGAGTTCATGATTAGTGTAGTTATCAATCAGGATATGTATATTTGGCAGTGGGAAGTCGTCTTTGGGACTTGCTCTATTTAAATCCCAATAATCAACACATACTCGGACCTTCCCATCTTTCTTCGGAACTGGCACAATGTTAGCAAGCCATGTCGGGTACTCAACCACCCTGAGAACCTTGGCTTTGATCTGCTTGGTAACATCCTCTTTGATTTTCAAACTCATGTCTGGTTTGAATTTTCTGAGTTTCTACTTGACTGGCGGACACATAGGATTGGTAGGCAACTTGTGAGCTACTATAGATGTGCTTAAATCGGTCATATTGTCATATGACAATGCGAAGATATCCTCATATTCCTTTAGAAAATAGATGTACTCTTCCTTCTCTATTGGCGACAAGTGAATGTTGATACGGTTCTCTTTGACGGTCTCAGTGTCTCCTAAATTTACTGCTTCTATTTCGTCCAAGTTGGATTTAGGCTTGTTCTCAAAATTCTCAACTTCCCTGACAATTTCCTCAGGTATCTCATCTTCTTCCTCTAAGTCACTATTCTCATGTTGCGTTGCCTCATTACATGTAACAGTCATTGGTTCATCAGGAAAAGTAATAATAATATTGTACAAGGGAAAAAGTATTAAAATAGTAATGAAAAATGATAAAGTATAAATGCATTTAATTAAAACTGAGAAAATTGTTCAAACAAAGCTTGGCTTGGTGGATCGAGCATTTATTTTAAAACAAAATTGCTGAAAATATTAAATGCCTAGAACAACTATAAATTCTGCCAAGCTACCCAGGGATTCGGTGGGCTCGGGATGGTGTGGCGTATTGATTTGGTATGGTAGGATTTTGCAGTTGTTGGTTTTGTATATTTTGAGGAGGTGTTGGGTTTTTTGCGTTCTGTTGGTGGATATCAGGGACATTGAGGGTGAGTGACAAGTTTGCCAAATTGCGGACCTGCTCAAGTTCTCCTTGCAGTTCTAGTATCTTTTGTTCAAGTCTCAAAGCTAGGTCATTCGGGTCCGGAGTACTATGGCCATCGGAGGTCTCTGCGTTCTCAATGTTTTCCTTTCCGATTCCACTTAAGTCGTCCATCTTTGATTTCCCTCTGCTTTTTGTGTTTCTTGGAGGAGGAGGAGGTGGAGGGCCTCTAGATCTGGTATGATATGTTGACGAGGCCAGTATGGATGAACCAACCTAAGAGGAAGGTATAATGATGAGGCCGGTATGGATGAACCAACCTATGGTGATAGGAATAATAATAAAAAATAAACAAAATAAAAGGTAACAAGTTAGTGGGGATTCTGAAATGTTTGCAGTAATTAAACACATATTGCGAAATGTAAACTCGTATCCTAATTTGGGAGCCTTGTTGTGCCCGAGGTAGGCCTAGCGACAAATAAATTTGGAGAACCTCAAATGCCAATAAATGCTTCATTTCATATCATAAAAGTAGACGAATCCAAAAACAATACTAACACAATAATAAAACAAGTCACTACTGGCACTTGGCCTTATTACATTTTGAGAAAAGCAAGTAAATCTAATCTATTTGGTCCCAGAAGGACCTTCCCCAGATTCGATCTTCTGGACTCCATCAAATAGATCTCCCAGCTCGTGCAGTCCCAGCAGCAAGTAGGCTCGGGCCAGATGTCCTCCCTCGCTTTTCCTCTCGGAATCTTATTTTGGTATTTGTGTAAGGTATAGCTGGAGCCTTCTAATAGTTTTCAATCCTTTTTATGACTTTGCCCTCCAGCTCCACTTTTCCTCACTCCAGGTATTCCAGTTTCCTGTTGGAAATGACTGCCATCTCTTTTCATTCCTCAATCAAATTCACATTCCTCTCATGTATCTCCCGATGCTCATTCTCAGAGTCGTGGACCCTTTTATGCAGCCTATCGTATTTGACTTGGGCTTCAGCTTCCTCGTCTATGATTTTGTTCCCTCGAACAATCCCCGGTGTCACCGTTCCTTTCAGATTGTCCTCCAACCATGCAGGTAGAGAGGATCGTACCCCGCGTGATATCTGTCTCGCTCAACAGTGCTTTTCTACACAATGATTTTGTAGTGCCACGTGTGCTAAGCTTGGCACTTTTAAGGTATGTCATCGTCTTGGAAATCCCCCCTGAAATGACTCATCTTGACAAAAAGATCTTGAAGAAGGAGTTCAAGTCGGGTGACTTGGTTTTGCTCTTTAACTCAAGGCTCAAATTGTTTCCAGGCAAGCTCAAATCGAAATGGTCCGGTCCGTTTAAGGTGGTCAATGTTTCTCCTTTTGGAGTTGTGGAACTAGAATCGGAGGATGGGCTCCGAACCTTCAAAGTGAACGGTCAGCGAGTCAAGCACTACTTGGGCACAGATGGAGAAAAACACTTAGTGGAGCAGTTGGCTCTCAAAGATGGTCCTTGCCTGACCAATGAGTGAATCCAAAGAAACGCCAACTTCGTCGTGCCTCGACGTTAAATCAAGCGCTTCATGGGAGGCAACTTATGTGTGGTAACACCCTTTTTATTATTTAAATTTAATTTTTGTTAGATAGACTTAATTGAGCAGTTTAAAGTGTGTGTTAGTGTGCAGGGGATTCAAAAGATCATAACACAGGGTAAAATTGCGTGTGAAAGGGAAGAAAAGTCGCCATGTGAAGTCTGCTACACATATGCGGTCGCATTTTAGCTATGCATACCGCATTGTGGTCGCAAACCAGACAGTGTGTTTGGCAAATTTGGTGGTAAGAATGCTGTGAAGAGGTTCACTTTGCAGACCGCATTTCAGTTATGCGATCGCATAGTGCACTGCATTTTGTCCCTCAAGCAATTCAAAATTGAACTCACCGCATAACACTTATGCGGTTGCATAATGTGTTATGCGGTGACTTCCCATCGCAAATCGCCCAAGTAAGTTCCTCACCCCTCTTCCGCATTTCAAACACGCCCAACACAAAACAAAAGAAATCATTTTTTTTATCAGAAGAAAAAAAATGAAACAGAACGAAAAACAAAAGAGAAGGGAAAACACGGCTAGTTGAATCTAAGCAAGTAAGAACCCACCTGAGAATTCATCTCCCAAGTGTGCTCGTTCATCTATCACTGGTATGTACTTCTTTCCCGCTTTGTTCCATGTAAATTGTTAGTTTAAAATGGTATTGTATTTTTCTATTTTGTGTTTCCTCTAGTTTGTTCATTATTCCTCTGTGTAGTTGGGTCTCTGTTCATATTCCTTTGTAATTTTGGTTAGGTAGTATGTTTGGGGTGCTGGGTAGTAAAATAAATTAGGTCCGCCATTTTTGAGGGTTAAGTTCAAACGTTGGGAGCGATGAGTTTTGCGGACCGCATTTTTGCCGCAAAAGCAAACCCTAGATGGCTGAAGAAGATGACAAAATGCGGCAACTTTGCGATTGCATAATTGATATGCGGACCGCAAAGTCACCGCATACTAAGACAGTTGACCCAGTTTTATAACATGCTGTTTGCGGCCAATTTGCGCTCACATATCGAACTTTGCGGTGAATTTTGCAATCGCATTTTGTGATTCTATTTTCTGAGCATTCAAGTATGTGATGGTTATGCGAACCGCATAATAGTTATGTGACCGCATAACCCATCGCATACTTAGATCATTTCATGAGTCTGAGAAGTTGCGACAAGTTTGCGGTCCACATAGTGGTTATGAGATCGCATAACATGTCGCATACTTGAACTTTTTTTTAGTGTTTCTGTTTTCTTTTCATTGTTGCCTACCATATTGTTTCATTTCTGTGCAGATATGGGTCCCAGGAAACATACAACCTCTGCCCAGAAAAGGGCTTCCACCAGTCGTCAAATTCAACAAGCAAAACATTCGCGACCGGACCCTACTGCTACACTTCCCTCCCAGTCTGATGAGGAAGAAACCTTGCCCTTAGTTGAGCTACAAGCTGAGACAAGAAGGAAATGAGGAGATGACTTCCAGCTCAGGTTTGGGGTTGAAGGGTCCAGGGAGCTATATAGAGAAGGGCTATTAAAAAGGAAAATCCTGGCCGAAAAACAACTGAGTTTGAATGGGCTACAAGAGCAGTACCCCCGCATATGGGAGAACATCAAAGCAATAAAATGGGAGTGCTTCACTAAGCTGGCTGATGACTGTAATGAAACTCTTGTTCGTAAGTTTTATACCTCGTATGGAGCCTCCAGGACTGCTCACCACAAGCGCAACAGGATTTTATGTGACACTGTATTGGTTCGGGGGAAGAGTGTATTCTGCAGTAGTGAAAAAATCAATGAGTTCTACTTCCCTAGTTGGAGCCCGGGCACAGCTGAGTATGCCGCCAAATGGGCAAACCGAGAGAATGAGCATAGTTGGATAGCTTCTATGATAGCCAAGGGGACCCCTACTTGAATCAACCCTTTGCACAAAATATTCAATGAGGATCTCACATGAGAGGGTAGATTTTGGCTTAGCTTTGTCACCTCTCGACTATTACCGTCCAGAAATGAAACTAACATAGGCATTGAGAAAGCTCTTCTCATTGCATACATTATGGCGAGAATCAAGATTGATGTGGGTGCTCTTATCTTCCGAGAGTTAAGGATCCAGGCAAAGCAGACAGCCACTTCACTTCCATTCTTCTGCTTGATCACAGCCCTCTATAAGGTTGTGAAAGTCCCCACCATGCCACACACTGACAAGACAGGGAAGGCGTTGAAGGATATTGATATCACGCGCATTAGTGATGTTGTTGCTCCCCTCAAAGGTTCAGACTCAGATTCCAACTGATGTAGAGCCTTCACATTCCCAGACTCTTGCGTCTCCTCAGTCTACAGTTGCATCTCTTCCACTTCACAGCCCATCTCTCAGTCCACCATTGCTCAGCCTTCTACTACATTGCCAGTTTTCTCGAGGCTAGGTCTCTTAGTGAAACATGCCAATGCTAAGGTAGAACAGCTTCTGAAGAATCTCCTTACCCTCATCAAGCAAGCCGTGACTCCTATCCAATCCTCAGTAACGGCTCTCCAGTAGTAGCAGACATCTTATGGGGATCGCTTGACACAGCTTGAGGTGCGGGTTGAGAAGATAGAGCGGGGTGAGGTTAGTGACTTGCCAAAGCTCCAGGAGGAAGTTGCCACTATGAAGACTGAACTCCACAAGATGCAGTCTATGGAGTTCGATCTATCATCTTTCCTGCCCAAGGAAGGTGAGTAGGGAGCAGACACAACAGTACCTAGCCTTGATCTCGACTTCTCCACACTGATGATAGACATTGCACCTCTGACTGTCGGGGCTTCCCAGCCTCCAACTCCCCCTGAACATATTGATATTCCTTCTGAGGAGGATTCCGGGCACTCTACAGAATCCTAGGGTGAGGAGGCAGACGAGGGAGAGGATGAGGAGGATTCATGGTCCGAGGAGGATGATGGCCCTCAGGAGAAGGGCAAGCAGATTGCTGCCTCTACAGTTGAGGATGAAGAACGAGTAGCAATTTAGGTGGCAATAGCACATTTGCTAGCAGACATGGTCACCCCAGCAGATCCATTGACCACTCAGCCATCAGCGGGCGAGGCTAGCAGCTCACAGGCCCCAGCTCCACTATTGGGACAGCCAGAGATCCCTCCTCCATTAGTGGAGGTCACTCCTCAAGCCGAGATCCCATTGGTCCTAGCTTCAGCATCAGAGGGTGACCCCACCATCACTTAGTCGGCTTCCGACTCCTATAGCGTTTAGTGCACCTCAGGGAGCCCCTAAACTCTGTTTTACATTCTTATGCATTGGAGACAATGCATGCTTTTTAGTTGGGGGTGGTAGCCTTGTATATATTTTTGTAAAATTGGCAACTCTTGTACATGTTTATGTTTTCGTGCTATATAAGCAAACTTATGTATTTATTTGTGTTTTGTGATTCTGTATATATTGGTGTTTTGTGGTGTTAGTACATAAGTTATCCTTGT
Source organism: Nicotiana tabacum (assembly GCF_000715075.1). Classification (NCBI taxonomy): domain Eukaryota; kingdom Viridiplantae; phylum Streptophyta; class Magnoliopsida; order Solanales; family Solanaceae; genus Nicotiana; species Nicotiana tabacum. The sequence goes on along the minus strand of NC_134087.1, from coordinate 107,835,260 downwards.
ATATAAAAAAACAATGAGATAGTTGTATGTCCATCTTTAGTAATTAGCAATTAATTCCCCTTGGTTTTTCTTCGTCGGGTTCTTTTCCAAGGGTGTAATAGTTCAACCAGGGCGGTAGAAAGAAACATTTTGACCGGTTTGTTGTAGTTGTCTAGTGTCAAGCATGTGTGTCTGAATATAGCCTATACCTTTCCATTAACATAAAAAAACAAAAACAAAAAGGATATCAACTGTGTAAACTTGAGGCTCGCTCTTTGACTCTATGTCTACCTAGAGTTATACTTGTATATACGATGAAAGCTTTGAGTTGCCAAGTGTTGATTCGAGGGCTAAAAATTATGTTGAGCCAAACAGTTCGTGTGTCATGTGTGTGAGTCTTTGTGTAAATAATTCTTGTGTTTACTTCTGCCATCTAGAACTTGCTCGGTTGGTTTTTCGATGCTTATAATAATTACATTTGGTTGGAGAAATGACCTTAGGCCGTCTTTGTGATTTTTGGAAAACCAGTTAGCCTTTTAAGCCACCCGTTGTACAGATAGTATCACTAGTCACCCCACTTGAGCCTTTAATCTTTTCTTTGGCTACCTCATTACAAACCTTTCTCTTTTTGTAAAATAATTCCCTATTTTGAACTCATCCCTCCTTGAACATTGAGAATGAGGCTAAAAGCCTATGTTGGGGCTATGGTGTCAAGCCGAAAATTGGCAAGGTTATGCAATGAGTGTAGGAAAGTGTACCTCAAGGTGTGAAACTACTCAAGCTCCAAAGGAAAATTTTGCAAGAGAAAAAAAGAAGAGAATTGTAAGTATATATGCATATGGAGTCTTGAGGAGAATTAAAGAAAGAGTCAAGGTGGCTCAAATGTTGGATAAGTAGAAGCTAATGAGGGTTATGTGGTTTGAAAAGAAGCAAAGAGTAACAAGAAAGAAAAATGTGAGTAGTGTTCAAGGAGGGTGTGGTCACTTGTACCCAAATGCTATTCGACCCTTCCCTAAATCTACATTACAAGCTTAAAAAGTCCTTATGGGATCTCCAGCCCAGCGTTCTTATAATAAAGCGATGAATTAAAATAAGGGCAAGCTTATGGTATGGTATGTTGTAACACTTGAAACTCTTTTTGAGAGTGAGTGTATTTGTGAACTCGTCCCTTTTTGTTGTCATTATGAATATTGTGAGTTTAGGACTTTCTTTCTAGTGAGGGTACATGAATTGTGAGGTTGGACAAAAGTTGAGTTTTTGAGTCAAATGCAAGTGTACTCAGCTGAGGGTAACATTTTGTCAAATTGGTCGAGAGTCAAAGTTTCACAAGTTGATTAGTTTCTTTGTATATATTGATGGTTCAGGAAGGGTAAAACAATCGAAAATGCATGCTTGTAAAACTAACAACGAACACCATCCACGGTCACTATTGCTTCATATCTTTTAGATGGAGTCTAGAATAGGATAGTGTCATTTTAGTTGCTTGAGGACAAGCAAGAGTTTAAGTTGGGGTGTTGAAGTGCCGGAGAATTTCGGCACATTTAATACAAATTGCTTAGATTTCAGCTTGTTTTAAATGCAATTATCTTTTATACTTATGTAATTTTAGTGTTTTTGCAGTGTATGAGGTTTAAGGACTTAAGAGCATGGAAATGAAATCAAAAAGCCACAAAAAGACAAGAAAAGAGCAAAATGCATCGCAAATATGGAAATGCAGACCGCAAATCCAACATGTGGGCCACATAATACTCAAAGGGATCGCAAACTGCAATAGTTTGTTGGCCAAAGTCCAGTGCAAGAAATGCGGTCCAGTCTGCGATCACATAACAGGTTTGCGGGCTGCATAATGGATCGCAAACTTGTTATGAAAGTTGCTGAAGGTGGAAAATGCGATGCGAAATGTGATCGCATATCTTCAATGCAGACCGCAAAACGTGAATGCGATAAAGGCCTGGAAACTGAGGTTTGAATATGCGATGGCCATGTCAAGAATGCAGACCGCATGTCTGTTATGCGACAGATATGGGTCGCATATTTAACCGAAAAGGGTATTTTTGTCCGATTTTTGACCCACTATAATAGATTTATTGGGGTTTTGTGGAGGCATCTGTCTGATTTTGGAGCTACAATCCAAGGCTTTATTATTCCTCTCTTTTGGAAGCTTTTGAAGGAAGAATCTTGCACTTTGTAAGCTTTATGGCGTTAAATATTCTCATCCTTTTGTATTCTAGTATGTGTAGCTAACTTTAAATACTAAGGTTGTGGACCCTAAATGGGTGTTATGTTAATGGGTGTTTAACATTGAATATATGTATAATGGTTGGTTGATATTTATTTGCTTCTCATTCTTCATTTATTGTTGGTGGTTGCAAACATTAACAAGTGTCATTAAATTCTTACTTTGCTTGGGAAAGTGGGTTAGAATTTGGTAGAAGTAAATATCAAAGACTCAAGGCTTTAAACCTTGTTTAATAGAATCGCTTAGGAATAAATGAGTTTTATTTGGCATATATTAATTGTTCTTAATTGCAGCTCTTTTATATTTGAAAAAATCATAAAGAGGAAATACTACCCAACTATTGAAAAATATTGGGTAGTCATTTAGAAATCATTTACATATCAAAAGAACCTTCCATTAGAAATATATCATATTAACATCGATAGCATTACACTTCATTGAAGGGGACACAACCTTGGTTTCTTTAATCAAATTACTTACATTCTCAACATTACAATTAGTATTTCTTCAAACCAAAATCATTTCATACTCTTGTTACCATTAACCGAATAGGATTACGATTTTAGTCAAGTAACACACTCTTTGAGTAACCTTTTCACACCTATTCCTTGTAGGATTCGACCCCAACCTTGTTGGGTTATTATATTTGACACCGACCGCCTTACACTATTTAATTAAAGTGTAATTTGAGCGTATACTTCTAGTGTTTATATCTTTACCTATTTAGTTTCCAATTTGATGAGTCATTCTCTTTAGTTTACGCCAAGATATCTACGTTGAAACTAGAGTTAGATCCTTTTGAGGATTGGCATGATATTTATCTAGGACCTAGAGATTCTATCATTAGGAAGATGGATTTGTGTAATTATCACTTTAATGCATTAGCTTCATCTAGTATACATCATATGTATAAAGAATCTAAGAGAGATTTTAATCCTATACATATTGGTTAACATAAATTTTATGAGGACGATGATGTCCATATGATTTCTAGCGGAGTATTTATACTTTGTAGGTGTAATTAGGTCAATTGGATGCATGGAAACTATCTTATTTGCCAATACCGAATAAGTGTTGTTTACCGTGTAAGTTCTACATCTTACTGTGGTTTTTCTATATTGTAGCCAAGATTCGAGGACGAATATTTTTTTAAGAGGGGAAGAATGATATGATCCTGGATAGTCCGAGAAAAATGGAGAATATTGAGGATGACGCCAAATTATCTAGTGGACCGTTGACTCGCTCCAAGTCCAAGAATGTCCAAGGGATGTACGCTAAGGAGTTGCATGATCTTCATTAAATGACTAGAAGATGTTTGGAGAATCACTTTGTGGATTCATGCAAAGAATACCATGTTTGGAGTCTTGATAATTGAAGAATCAAGACCACAAGTCAAATCGTGTGACATGGTTTCACCAACCATTGGCTATGGTTCAAGAGGGCCCTGAAGAGCCGAAGAAAATAAGCTTCTGAAATTCATCATGGTTTAGCTGTGCGTCACGATTGGGGTTACAGTTGAGGCTACGGTTTGGCCTGACGAGTTTTTTTGGGACATTAACTTTGAAACTTTTCTTATTTTACCCATTGAGTATTTATAATAACCTAGGATTATTTCATTAGTAACTGAGCATATTTTAATATAAGAAAATCTTGAGAGAGATTTGGAAACTCTTGGTTCGAGTTCGACCTTGGATTACCTATTTTCAAGAATTGGGTTCTTGAGAGTAATCTTCTTCTCCTTTCTTTATATCTAGGGGTCTAATTTGTCATTCTTGGGAGGCGATCAGATAGTTTTTTTTATTGTTGCTTGAGACATTCACTTAGGGTTCTAGATTTTCTTCTATATTTTATTACTCAAACTACTATTGATTATCTTAATTAACCTATCATTAGTTTTTGCGTTAATTATTTTTATTTTCATATTTTGTTGCTTTATTTATCTTGGTTCGCCCACTTAGAGAAGTAATCAGTTAAAATCAAAAGGAACCTTACCTTGCCGAGAGTAGTGGACCGACTAAGTCCATCCCCCATTTCATGAATGGTCATGGCGATATTACCTAATGCAATAGTTATGCGATTGGTGTACTAGCGGCGCATGGCATCAGCACTTGTCGCATTTTTGAACGAAAGCCTTAGCATTTTATTCCATTAGGGGGCAGTAGTAACCTACCCTAACTAATTTTAACACTAACGAGTCCACACTTGAGTGATTTCCACAGACTCCTTCGTGAACTTCTCCCATGAGGTAGTTGGCCTCGGAGGCTCCTAAGCATCGGGCCGCCGGGCCTTGGAACGACTTTTTATACAACTGGCCTCCCCAAAAGCCATAGCAAGCTGCTTTGGTACGGAGTGCTCGGGATGCCTTCGGATCTTCGAGCAGTTTGTCGTGCTCGAGATAGTCGATGATTTCATTTCTCCAATCCCAAACCAAATTGATCACATTTACTTCATAATAACCATCCACATCCAATATCGAATGTATGAGTTGTACAACCGTACCAGAATCTGATCCCTTCATTTTCGTGGACGAGCCCAAATTGGCCAGTCCGTCTGTTTCTGTGTTTTCTTCTCTCGAGATGTGGGTGATGGACCATTCCCTAAACCGTGTGAGCAGAGTCTGAACTTTTATCGTATATTGTTGCATGTGTTCCTCTTTGGTGTCGAAGATCCTGTATACCTGAGTTACCACTAGTTGGGAATCGCATTTAATTTCAATGACCTTGGAGTCTAATACCCAAGCCAGTTCAAGTCCTGCAATCAAAGCCTCATACTCGGCTTCATTGTTAGACAAGGGAATAGTTTTTATTGCCTGCCTCAGGGTTTCTCCCGATGGCGTAATTAATACTACCCTGAGGTTAGACCCTTTTATGTTGAAAGCCCCATCTATGAACATGGTTTAGACTCCTAATATCATTTCCAACACCATCAACGCTTCTTTGGTGGCAAAGGTAGCAATCTGGGACTCAAATTGACCACGAAGTCAGCCAAAACTTGTGATTTGGTCGCAGCCCTGGGTTTATATTCAATGTCAAAATCACTCATTTTGACTGCCCACTTGGCCAACTGACCTGACAATTTAGGTTTGTGAAGGATATTCTGTAGGGAAAAAGTTTTCACCATGGCTATCAGGTGGCATTGAAAATAAGTCCTAAGATTTTGAGCGGTGACTACGAGATCTAAGGCTAGTATTTTGAGGTGCGGGTAGCGAGAGATTGTGTACCTTCATCTTCCCGAACTAGAATGGCACTTACCGCTACTTCCGAGACCACTAAGTAAATTAGCAATTATTCACCTTCCTCCAGTTTTCATAGTAACAGAGGGCTTGATAAATACATTTTCAAGTTTTTTAGGTCCTATTGGTATTTACGAGTCTATTCGAAGTTCTTTTCTTATTCAGAAGTGAGAAGAAATGATGGCATTTTTTCGAAGACCGAGAAATGAACCTTCTTAGAGCGGCTAGTTTTCCAGTTAGCCTTCACATTTGTCAGCTCATCGGGAATGGCCTTGATGGCTTTAATTTTATTAGGATTAACTTCGATCCCCCTTTGTGACACTAGAAACCCCAAAACTTTACCGGAGCTGACTCTGAATGCACACTTTTCAGGGTTAAGCTTCATATTGTGCTTCCTTAGGATGTCAAAGGTTTCTAGAAAGTGTTTCAAATGGTCACATACGTTCAAAGACTTAACCAACATATCATCTATGTATACTTCCATTGTTTTTCCTATTTTCTCTTCGAACATTTTGTTCACGAGACTCTAGTAAGTGGCTCCAGCATTCTTAAGCCCCGAAAGGTATCACATTGTAGCGATATGTGCCAAAGTTCATTATGAACGAAGTTTTTTCCTGATCCTCTGGGTTCATTTTGATTTGGTTGTACCCGGAATAGGCATCCAAGAAACTCATCAACTCATGCCCAGCCATCACATCAATTATTTAATCAATGTTTGGCAGTGGGAACGAGTCTTTTAGGCACGCCTTATTCAGATCCTTATAATCTACACATATGCGAAATTTGTTATTCTTTTTTGGAACTACTACTGTGTTAACTAGCCAATCGGGATGTTATACCTCCAGGTTGAACCAATATCAAGCAATCGAGTTACCTCTTCTTTGACAAACCTATTTGACCTCGGCAATCGGGTGTCAGTTCCTGTAATTGTTATGTCACATGTTCCTTCCCTTTTCTGCTGGAAATCAAGATGGTGTTCATCTCTGTTGCTGTCGATTGATCTCCTCTTATCTATTTAATTCCTTCCAGGGTTGTGAATTTCAGGAGTTGATGGTATGTTGATGGCACAACCTTCATCTCGTGTAGTCATGGTCTGCCAAGAATAATGTTGTAGCTCATGTCATCATCGTCTACTTCAAACAAGGTAGTATTCATGATCCCTTCAGCATTTGTGAGTAGCAGGATCTCCCCTCTGGTTGTCACACTTGCTAAGTTGAACTCGGAAGGAGCTTTGTGGCCGGAATGATGCTTTTGGTTAGCTTGGCATGACACTCTCCATTGAATGATATTGGTTGAACTTCCTAGGTCCACCAAAACACATTTAATTTTAAAATCTAAAACATTAAGAGAAATTACTAGGGCATCGTTGTGCAATAGTAGGAGTCCATTTGCGTCCTCCTCTATGAAGGTGATATCATCCTCAGCGACTTCCATGAGTCTTTTGCTATGAGTCACCGATACCTTTATTTTTTTTGCTGCTGGAAAGGTTACCCCATTAATATCGTCCCTCCCCCCCCCAAATCATATTGATCGTTAGTTGAGGAGGATCTTCTCCTGTCTTCGAGGGTTTTGCATTATTTCGGTTGCAGTTATAGCTAATTTTAGCTCAGTCGCTTAAGAATTCTCTGAGATGGTCATTTTTTAGCAACATCGCCACCTTCTCGCGTAGATGTCGATAGTCCCCAGTCCAGTGGCCGTTAGTCCCATGATACTCAAACCATAGATTAGGATCCCTTTTACAGACATGTAATTTTTGACCCTCCCCAAGATTTTACATATTTTAGTATTTAAATATTTAGTTTAGGGTTAATAGCGCTATTTTAAATAGTTTTGACTCTTTTACTTTATTCTATCACAAAAACAAAAATTACAAAAAAAATATTTTTCATCTTTAGTTTAAAGTTAATTAGTATATTTATATTCATAGTATTATAAAATTTGAAAATACAAAAATTAGTTTCACTTTTAGTATTTAGTTTTATCTAGTAATTTATTTTAATGATTTCACAGTTTTATAGTTATTATTTTAGGAATTAATATTTTTTAGTTGGTAGAATTAAAGGGCCATTTTTAAAGGTAAATTTGGCTAGAGTTTGGCCCAATTCGAATCTAGCCCATAATAACCCAAGCTCAATACCTCTAAAACCCTAGATATAGACTTAAAAGCAACCTTAAGAGACCTAGACCTGGCGAAGACAAAAATTTCACACTCAAAAGAGAGCAGTCATCTCCCTTGATGGAAAAAGGAGCTAATTTTTAATCTCCTAATTCATAATTCCCTATAACGGCAGACCTCTAATCTCCAAGCTTCTGCAATATACTTGATTACTTTGGCGCATTTTGAGAATTCTGCTTTCTTCATCGGGTCCACCAGATCTTTGAAATTCATCATTGGAAAGGATAATTTCCCTACATCTGTTTCAGTTCTTGTTTTTCTTGGAAGGCTCTTTTCTGGTGTTGACATGAAGCACCAATCCACCGAAGGGGAGGTTGGAATTGTGCCTATCGTAGTAATTGAACTTGAGAAATAGGAAAAAGTAGTGTTAAGTATTCATTACCCAAACTGTTGTAACTAGCTCAAGGGTGTGAATGTGAAAATTTAATATTTCACTCACAATCAAGAGAAAGGAACAGCCACCCCCTTCAGAGATTTCACAAAAATCGGCCATTCCCTGATAATTCCTTTAAGTCTTAGCACCTCATCCCTTTCCTTTTCCAATTCAAAAAAAATGAAAAACGAAAAATCACGAGTCCAAACATTTTCTGGCCCTCATTCAAAGACTCAAAGGGAATTTGTCTCGTTGCCTGCACCCACCAAGATGGAGGGAACAATTGATGCAATTGATGTTTGAAACATTTAACATCTCGGGGTTTTATGCCTCTGAGCAGGCAATATTGTCTCTTTATGCTGTTGGACGCATATCCGGCTGTACCGTTGATGTTGGTCATGGGAAAATTGCCCAAGAGCTTGAATATTCTCGACTTAGTTGTCCTCTTTGTCGTGGCTTGGACGCGGTAGAGCAAAGTCTTATTCGAGGTTCCGGTTTGTAATTTTGGTATTTTAGTCCAAGGATTGTTGCTTTGTTTAGCCCGATTGATTTGTAATTTTCAGCTTTGTTCATCAATAAAAGGTCCATTTCTCAATTTGCATTCTCATTTCATTGTGTTATGATAGCTTGGTGCGCGTGTTGGTTGATTTGTGATTCTATGTTGTTTGAGTAGCATGTCTTAGTTTTCATTTAAATTGTTTTAATTAGTTTTTATTTCAATTATGATGTAGTCTTGGTTCTTGAATAAATGCTTTTAATTTGGTAGATGAAAAAATTGGAGTTGTTTCTTTCTTGGCAAGGAATAAGAATGGGTCATAAGGTGGGTCTTGGACCATAGGGAATCCGGCCAAATAATAGATCATGTTAGCTAGCCTATTTGCTCCCCAATAATATCTTGTTCATAAATTTGGCATCACAACAATCTTAAAAGATTAGGAAAATAATTCAAATGCATTAGTTGCTTTAGGCGCGAATAATAAATCATCACGGCTATGGGTACGGTTCCTGTGGCGTGATCGTGGTACATAATTTCTAGATTTGGGCGCACATTTTATGTGATCCGGCCACAACTTCTAATAATGCTAATAATTTAAACATGTTGTAAATCATGGGTATGGTTCCCGTGACACAATTCGCAATGTGAACCAAACAAACAAGTGTACGACAATCGTAATTTGTTCCAGAATAATTCCGTAAATAATTAAAAGCAGTCAAAGGTTAAAAATGCACAGTAGGTATAAAATATGTAATTAATCAAATAATTAGGCCAATAACAATAGTTAAGCGACCGTGCTAAAACCACGAAACTCGGGAATGTCTAACACCTTTTCCCGAGTTAACAGAATTCCTAACCCGAATTTCTGTGTTCGCAGACCACAATTAAGAGTTGAACTTCCTCGATTCGGAATTTTAAACTGGTGACTTGGGACACTATAAATCATCCCAAGTGACGACTCTGAATTTGAAATAAATAATCTTGTTTCGATTATTGTCACTTTAATTAGAAAAACTCCCTTATGCCCCTTCCGGGGTAGAAAAAGGAGGTGTGACAGCTCTGGCGACTTTGCTGGGGACAAGAACCCAGAACTTCTGGTTCTGGGTTCAAGAATTCGAGCTTAGAATAATTGTTATAATTGGCTTGTATTTATTATCTGATTTTTATTACATGCTTGGGACTAATGTGCAAAATATCACTTTTAACCGCTTTGATATAATTTGAACTGTATATAAACTGCTGCAAAACCCTTCTCTTCTAATCTTCTGGGAATTGCACGCTGGCGTGACTTCTTTTCTGTTAGTTTCATACCCTAATTTAGAATGAGGCTCGGACAAGTTACAAAGCCAGATATCGTTTTGGTTCCCGGTAAGTAGCCCCCCCCCCCCCTTGGCTCGAATTGCCCGATCGGGTAAGCCAGGTCTAGAACAATACACCGAGGTTTTAAACCTAGAATAACACAGCCTCATGTCGGATCCCTAGTAGGAACACTTGTTTGCATCATGTGCATTTGACTTTGGGGACTCAACACAGGGGTTGGGTCCGTCTAGGACAGGTGTACCCAAAAATAAAAAGACCAACCTGATACATTTTACGTACTACCAGTGCATTCATTTGTTTTGACTTGAATATTGACCGGCTTCTGGATTAGATAGATAAAATAAAAAGAAAAACCAAGTTCGGGGTATGAGAGAGAATTTCATCCATTTCCCAAAATCTGGTATCCAAAATATCCCGAAACTCTACCAAAAGTTTCGAGAAAAAAAGAAAGGAGAAAAGTTATTTCAAAGTGTTTGTATTTTTTTTCGATACGTCAAAACTGGTTGAACTACACGGATTTGATTCTCATCGGATGTGGGATACGTAGGCAACCCTCATCGGGTTCAGCCCCGCTTTTTAAAATCTTGAAGAAAAAAAAAATATGAAGTGTCGTCATTTTTGTCGTAAATAAAGTGGGTGATATCTTTTTTGTCTAAATAGCCGAATGTCCCAACAGGACGTCGGAAGGCTGTTTTTGCAAGAATAGCCAAAAACGGTTTCTTTTTGGCCATTTAGCAAACACAGCCCTAAAATCTTCCATTTCGAAGTGTTGAAGGGCCGTATTCGCAAAAGTATCCCTGATTTATTTTATTTTTTTATTTTTATTTTTATTTTTTTATTTTTTTAGATCAAAACCATGAAGGCAAGTGAAATATCCAAAGATAAGCTATCCCATATGTAGCAGGGAAAACAGTGTCAAACTCAGATGAAATTCAAATAGTTATCATAAATCCTCCATCATAAGATAATAATCTCAAATTGCAAATCTATCTTTCTACTGTTGTCTTGCTTCAACTTTCTTCTTTTGCCAGAGGCGATCCAGTGCGCTGTCAGCATCACCCTGAGCACGGATGAAACCGCAGAGAGCAAAAGTGGTGAAACTGCCAAGGATATACAAGCCCTTATCATCCAAATGGCCAACATTAAGTTGAACAGAGGCATGATCCTTTGAAGTGATCACCCATTTCCTAGGGATGTAAAGATCAACGTTTTGTCCCTCTTCGTTCTGCATCTTGGCTAGTGTTTCTGAATACTCCGATCAAGCTTTAACAACCTGAGATGAAGGGAGAGCTCTTCAAGGGGCCCCCTGATTTATTTGATTTTGTAAAATAAACCCTTTTTATCAGTTTTCAAAATAAGATTCATTTTGTCTTTAAACTAATCACCTTAATCGAAATGTACAGAATGAGCACGAGTCAAAATTTACTAATGAAGGTCATGACCAAGATTTTGTTGGAACTACACATGTGGTGGGAAGATTTAGGTAAGCCAGGACGAGACATGGTTAACCATTACTTGGGGGCGCTCACCGGATTGCTAAAGATCAGGCCTAGGGGAGATATAATAAAAGCACTAGTGATATTTTGGGATCCAGCTCACAACATTCTGCATTTTTCGGACTTCGAACTCACACCTACTTTGAAGGAGATAGCGGGTTATATTGGGAGTACCGAGGGTCTAAGACATAAATACCTGGTCGCTCCAAGGGTCATCACCCTGCACAAGTTTTTGGATTTGTTAAAAATAAGTAGAGGGGTCCAGTATGCAGATTTGGCAGGTGAGTTTTCCACTCTATACTTCATATACCACCAGTACGGACATGTAGGGGGGTTTGAAAACCCGGAAAGCAGAATTTGTAGTAAAGTGAACCGACTAAAATGGGAAGAGCATAGATGTTTCGCTTTTATGGTAGCCTTCTTGGGTCTTCTAGTATTTCCCAGGAAGGACGGGAATATTGATCTACGGGTAGCCCGAGTCGTCAATACTTTGATTGTCAATGCCAAGAGCACCCTTGCATCTATGATAGTGTTTAAAATATTCTGAGCCCCCACAGCTTGTAAAGCCGGAGTAGATTTTTTTGAAGGTTGCAATTTGTTGCTACAAATGTGGATGATTGAGCATCTATGTCATCGTCCTCGGTACATGAACTATGGGTCGACAGGGAAAAGCTGCATAGAGGAGTTTGATACAAGGGTCGATGGGTTCAAGATGCCAGAAGAGGTCGTAGATTGGATATCCTGCCTCCGCTCCATAACTGCTGATCAGATAGAGTGGACGTTGGGTTGGCTTCCTGTTAATAAGATTATATACATGCCTGCCACTGGTCCTCACTTCCTCCTAATGGGTCTCAGAAGTATCCAACCTTATACCTCATACCGGGTTTTGAGACAGCTAGGAAGATGTCAAATAATCCCCAAGGACGAAGACCTTAGCATTCATGTAGTCGAGATTTGCTCTGATGGCCAATTTCATGAAGCAGTGGTTCACCAGATCTAGAGTGAGTGCCAATACCTGACGGCAAACACCCAAGTGCGTGATTTATCTAAGGGTGAAGTCTCATCTGGTTACCTTGCATGGTATAAAAGAAGTGTTGAGTTTGGAAGACCAGCCAAAAGACCCCACCTCCAAGAATTTGTTGAAGCATCACAGGAACAATGGGATTGGCTGGCCAAAGAAAATGAGTATAGGGCCACCATAAGCAAGTTGGAAAAGCAAGTCAAAGATCTTCAATTTGAGAGTGGTTTGCAAGCCGCTGCGGATAAGGGTAAAAAGAAAAGGTTAGCCAAAGAAAATGATGCCCTCCGAGCCCAAATCCAGAAGATAAAAATAGCAACTGAAAACCCTGCCAGAAGTGAAAAGGATGAGAAACTTATAGACAGCCTTAGGCGAAAAGTATGTGATTACGGGTTTGATATGGAAAAGACTGAGGGCGAACTAGCAAAGGCCCGAGCAAAGTTGGCCAGGAATGCGGAGGAATGGGCACTTTTCGTTCAAAAGTTAAAGGAAAAATACGACAAAGGAATCATGGGGTTGGAGAAAAGGATCAATACCCTTGAGAACGAAATGACCAAGCAAGCAAAGAACTTCAAAACGGAAAGAGAACACTGCTATGCCTTGATGTCACAACTAGAAGAGGACTTGCAACAATTGCGAGAGCAAAATCATACGGCCACGCAAGTTTTGGAGGCTAGATCTCAACAAATTGGATGCCTGTTACAAGAGAAGGGCGTCGTCAGGGAGAGGGTTAGAAGGAATGCTGACTATATTGTGATGAAATGCAATTAATGCGAGGACATGACCAGGTCCATGTTCTTCGCTGCAGTTATGATTTTTGTCCGTCAGATAATGGATGACCTATATCATCTCTAAGAAGCTATGACACGTAGGCCCGCGACAAGACCGACTGATGTATCGCGGGCCCCTGGAGTAGTAGTATAGGTACTTATGTATTTCTGATTTTATTTTTCGAGTCTGTATTTTCAGTTTCTTTTGGAGTCTGTTGGTCCACTTTTGAGTCTGTATTTTCAGTTTCTTTTGAAGTCTACTAGTCCACTTTCGAGTCTGTATTGCAGTTTCTTTTAGAGTCTGTTAGTTTTTATGTTTAAGTCTATAGGATGGAGTCGTTGTAACAGAGGAAAATCAGAATGTTTTTATTTTATGAAAATTTGAAAACCCAAAAATATTTCTTCTTTTTATTTCGCATTTATCTCCTGAACTACGTAATGATCTGATTTATGTGGCGCCATGATATATAGGCAATCCCCATAGGATTCGAACATAATCATAAAATGAAAAAGAGAAAAAAGAGAGAAAAGAAAAAGAAAATAAACTGAGTGAAAGAAAGAATGGAAAAACAAGAGAACAAAAGCAAGAGAAAAAAGATGAGCGACAAGAACCGAGTGGAAAAATCAATAGTGAGTGAAAAGGGCAATAGTGAAAAAAAAAGAGAAGAGAAAGTGCAAAATGAAAAGAGTTGGTTAAGGCCGGGATGAAACATGCAACTGTTCAAATACATAGTAGAAACTTTTAACTGTTTAGGTGCATTGCATCCCAAACGTGCAGTTGCCTATCTGTTAAAATCTTAAACACTAACAAGTGTGCTGTTGTTATTGAGCACAGGAAGGTGGTTAGTTTGTTTGGCATCCTGGCAACCCACCCGTACAATACCAGGTCCAAACATAAGGTGATCATGGCTGGCAAAGAATTCAACGCGAGTGCTATTGACCCGCCAAGAGAGGAGGAGGAATTTGAGCCCGATTTGAAAGAAGAGTTACATAAGCTATAGCACCAAATGGCCGAAATGTACCGGGCATGGATGAAAGGGCATCCTCCACCATTATACCCTGCCAACCTTGCTTTCATCCCATCACTATCTCAATCTCAAGAGCCCCCCGTTGTTCATTTATCCCCGCAACATGCACCAAGCTTCACCCCTTACCACCATTATCATGGCACCACTTCCCAAACCATCCAAGCTCCACCATCCAAAACAACCACATACCCCCTCTTCGCCAGCCACCCTTGTGTTCTTAGCACCTCAACCAGCTACACTCCATCGATCTTCCAGTGAGCCGGTATTCCAAGCCCAAGATAACCAGTACTATGCCCCAGAGTCCACTTTCAAAGTCCCAGATCACTACTCCTACACTCCCCACTTTGAACTTCTTGTCGAAACTGAGAAGCCACCAAAAAACATGGAGCAAGAGGAGATATTTAGGAAGGTAACGAGCTTGGAGCAGTCGCTGAGAAATATGCAAGGGTTAGGGGGCCAAGTGAGCGTGGCTTATAAGGATCTATGCTTGTTTCCCGATGTCCAACTACCTGCCGGATTCAAGATGCCCAAATTTGACTTGTACGACGGGCATGGAGACCCCATGTCCCATTTAAGAGGATTTTGCAGCAAAATGAGGGGTGCTGGGGGAAAAGATGAATTGATGATGGCATATTTTAGTCAAAGTTTGAGTGGCGCAGCATTGGAATGGTACACCTACCAGGACATCAGCAGGTGGTACACTTGGGATGACTTGGCTCAGGCTTTTGCTTGGCATTTCCAGTTCAACGTATAAATTGTCCTAGATCGCCTATCTCTGACTAAGATGGAGAAAAAGCCCAGTGAGAGCTTCAGGGAGTATGGTTTCCGGCAGAGAGAACAGGCGGCACGAGTCGACCCTCCAATGAAGGAAGATGAAATAGTGGATTGCTTTCTTCAGACCTTGGAGCCTACTTACTTTGGTCATCTGGTCTCGTCCATAGGTAAGTATTTCAATGAAGTAGTGAAGATGGGAGGAATGGTAGAGGAGGGGCTCAAGTCGAGCAAGATCATGAGTTACTCTGCTTTAAAAGCCACAACACAAGTAATTCAGAACGACATAGGAAGCTTGCTGGGTCAGAAGGAACATGATGATGTTGTCATGGTTGTCTCAAGATCATGACATGGTCTAACAGGTCCGCCTCACCAATATACTCATCCTCAACCCCAACCCCAACCCCAAACCTATCCCTGAGCTCCACATAATCCACCCATGTATTATCCTCCGAACAATGTCCGATCATTTGTCCAACCACCGGGTCATTCCTTATGGCGAGCGCCAGCACCGTGTAATGCACTCTTACCTTCACAATGTTTTTGAGCTCCCAACAACCCTAGAAAACTAGGGCATGTAGGGGAACAAAGGCACAGAAATAGTTTTACGCCAATCGGAGAATCCTACACAAGCCTGTTTGAAACGTTAAAACACTCTGGCCTGATTGAGCCGCTCCTCGGCTATACTCTAGACTCATATGCAAAAGGTTTTGATCCTACTGTATGATGCATGTACCATGCTAACGTCCAAGGTCATAGCGTTGAAGATTGTCGTGCTTTGAAAAGGGAAATAGAAAGAATGATTCAAGAAGGGATAATTGTGATCCAGGACAGTGACACCCATAATATCGCGTAGAATCCTTTACTCGCACATGATAATACACATTTTGTGGGGATGATGCATGGTGATAGGGAGTATGCGAATCCTCTTAGGAACTTGATGACTGAAGTTAATGATATTGAAGTTGATAATGGTCTTGATAATTTTGATGTGGAACTTAGCGGCTAGGATGCCGAGCTTGGTAATTGAAAAGATGCTCCTTTCTTGGCTAGCCAAGGAGAAGTCTTGGTGGTTTATTTTGTTGTCATTTTTGTTGTCCGGTTTATTTCAGGGTTGTAATTCGGATATTGTCTTGTGGCTCAAACCCTTCTATCCTTTTATTTTGCCGAGTTCGTTTAGTCGTAGTAACTCATTTAGTGTTATCTAGGCTTATTCTAGGGTTGTAACCCCAGTTTATTTTGCTTGTTTTGTTGTTCAAACTCTTTCACCGTATGTCTAATGCAATTTTCTGTTTTCTGTTATTTCTAGTCATTTTTTGTTTAGTTCTCTTCTCCTTTTATAGTTCTTTTCATGCTGGCTCTAGTGACATGACATGCACGCATAATTCTAGGCCTGGTCTTAAAAGTTAGTTTAATCATAAAGCAATGAAACAATTTTGAAGATGATGGAAACATTTGAGGGAAATAAGTACAAATTTGGACATTTTGAGATCATTTAAAGCCCGAAATATGTGAAACTAGGGCATATAATTTGGGAAGTTAACAGGATGATAAGAATTCGTTAAAGGAGAATGCATCCCGAACAATTTGAAGCGAGCAGTTTTGAGCTCAAGTGCACCTCAAGTAACAAGATAAAGCCAAGAGAGTTTGCTCCGAACTGACGGAGGGTATCCATTATGAAAAAGAAATTAGCCAACGAGAGTTTTGTACCTGACAAGGCACTAAAAAGTGAAAGGCATATCAGTGATATCAATGCCGAAGCTGTAAAAGAAATGTTGTGTGTGCTCTTCCTTTTTTTATTTCAAGTTGCATGTGTTGTACTTGGCATTTTCAGGGATTGGGAGACCCTCTTTCAGCTACCCAAACACTTATACCATTCGATACCTTTTTGAGCCTCTACTGATTTCTTTGACCTGCCCTTTTTTGGAATCAAGTTAGAGTCATACGGAAAAAAAAGTTCATGATCGCATAGGTTTATTTTAGAAAGTTCATTCCAAAAGGAAAATTCAAAAAAAAAAGAAAATGAAAAATAGAGATAAAGAAAAAAAAGAAGAAAAAAAAGAGAAAAAAGAAAAAAAAAAGAAAAAGGTAAATAGTAACAAAAAGTAGTCTTGTGAACTACGTTCGACCTAATTCTTGTCACCACAAGATACGTAGGCAGCCTTAAGGTTCGGTCGCACCAAATAAAATATTTCATTATCCCACGAAGTCGAGAGTGGGGAAGTCTTTCTTAGAAGTTCCATTTCAAAAAGAAAAATAGAAAAAAAAGAATCAAATTCCATTGTTTTAGAAATTGGGGCAACATTTTTAAAATGGATTCCAAAAGTTGTAAATAAATTAACCCCATTGTCTTAGTTCTTTCTATTCTTGTCCAAAAGCCATATTACAGTCCAAAAAAGACCTCCCAAATAATATTTGAGAGTGTTGAGTCAGACATGCCAGGAGCATATGATATTTCTATCGTGGTTAATGCCTTGTCATCTGCAGAATCAAAGGGAAAAAAGAAGAAAAGAATAAATGAGAGAGTTTTATCGGTGAAAACCTTCACAGGCACCATAAGGCGACGGTAAGTTGAGAGAAAGAATGAAATGAGAGAGGCTTGATGGTGAAAACCCTTCGGGCACTACAAGTCGAATAAGGATCATGAATCATATAGTATATTGGAGCATGGAAGCCCAGTTTCACGACTCAGAGATACAACAAGAGTTGAACATTAAACATGCTTGACAGATTAGGCCACTTAGTCCAAAGGTGCATGTCATGTTCATTAGAGTTGGTATCCACATCTGATAAGTTTCTACTTTGTAGTTTTTCTTGTTAGGTATCATCTCTTTTCATTGTCCCTTATTATGTTCCCTTTGTTTTGTTTACTCCTTCTTCTTGAGTCTGTTTGGTCAGAACAAGTGAGAAATGACTTCAAAATTTGCTACCAGCCTTCCAATTGCACAAAACGGAATTTAGCTAGCACATCAAAGCGGCATAAGTCAGGAAAGAATAGTATGCGCACTGAGTGGGTAGCAATTGACGTACTTTGGGATTCATGTGAAATATAAAGGTTTGGTATATGTAAATGCATGAGAACAATGCAACAGATAGAGGGCTTGGGTTTGAACGGATCAGAGGTATTTTCTGTGATAAGGGTGACAGAGAAAGTGGTTAGTCAATAAACAAGAAAGGTCTTTCGAGTTGAAATCAAAGTTATCATGGGAAATAAAGGAGTAATAGCCCTCAAAGTCAAGGGCACAAACCAACCACCATGTTTAAACTCACAAGTTTTCTTTGTTTGAAAAAGGGAAGAAGACTATGTCCAAATCAAAGCTTGGAAGCTTGAATTTTCAAGTGTCGTGCCCAAATTTTGTCACCACAAAGGTGGTTTGAGAAGGGATAGAAAATTTGTTCGATCTGCAGGAACCCTCCATGAGGAAAGCATGGTTCAGGGGCAAGGAATTTTGTTCGTTCTGCAGAGATCCTCCAGGAAGAGAGCATGGCTCAGGTAAGTTCATTCTCGGCTTTTCAGGACTCTCCTGGATAATGAGATTTAGTTTCAAGTTTCCAGGACCCTCCTGGATAATGGGATTTAGTTTCAAGTTTCCAGGACCCTCCTGAATAATGGGATTTAATTTTGAGTTTTCAGGACCCTCCTGAATAATGGGATGTAGTTTTAAGTTGTCAGGACCTTCCTGGATAATGGGATTTAATTTCAAGTTTTTGCATCAGGCGCCCACCTAGATAACAAGGAAATACATTTCAAGTTTGACATCAGGCTCCCACCTGGATAACAAGGGAATACATTCCAAGTTTCAGCATCAGGCACCCACCTGGATAACAAGGGAATACATTTCAAGTTTTTGCATCAGGCGCCCACCTGGAAAACAAGGAAATACATTTCAAGTTTTGGCATCAGGCGCCCACCTGGAAAACAAGGGAATACATTTCAAGTTTCGGCATCAGGCGACCACTTGGAAAACAAGCGAATACGTTTTAAGTTTTGGCATCAGGCGCCCACCTGGAAAATAAGGGAATACTCTTCAAGTTTCGGCATCAGGCGTCCACCTGGAAAACAAAGGAATACATTTCAAGTTTCGGCATCAGGAGCCAACTTGGAAAACAAGGGAATACATTTCAAGTTTTGGCATCAGGCGCCCACCTGAAAAACAAGGGAATACATTTCAAGTTTTGGCATCAGGCTCCCACCTGGAAAACAAGGGAATACATTTCAAGTTTTGGCATCAGGCTCCCACCTGGAAAACAAGGGAATACATTTCAAGTTTTGTCATCAGGCGCCCACCTGGAAAACAAGGGAATACATTTCAAGTTTTGGCATCAAGCGCCCACCTGGAAAATAAGGGAATACGTTTAAAGTTTTGGCATCAGGCATCCACCTGGAAAACAAGGGAATACATATCAAGTTTTGGCATCAGGCGCCCACCTGAAAAACAAGGGAATACATTTCAAGTTTTGGCATCAGGCGCCCACCTAGAAAACAAGGGAATACATTTCAAGTTGTGGCATCAGGCATCCACCTGGAAAACAAGGGAATACATTTCAAGTTTTGGCATCAGGCGCCCACCTAGAAAACAAGGGAATATATTTTAAGTATTGGTATCAGGCGCTCACCTGGAGAACAAGGAAATACATTTCAAGTTTTGGCATCAGGCGCCACCTGGAAAACAAGGGAATTCATTTCAACTTTAAGTTGCAGGCACCCACCAGGAAAACAAGAGAGTTCATCTCAAAGTTTAAGCATCAGGCACCCACCTGGAAAACAAGAGAATTTATTTCAAGTTTCCAGTCAGTAGCAGGCACCCACCATGAGAATGAGGGAAGTCATTTCGGAATTCATTTCAAGTTTCAAATCGGAGGTAGCACGAGTTGCTTGAAAAATAAGGTCTTTATCTCGAGGCACGGGGGTTTGAAATGACCAAAGAAGAAGTCTCAATCCAAGAAAAAGAAAGAAAAGGAAAAAAGAGGGAAGTGAATCCAAATGCTGAAGTAAATGAAATATGTGAGTTGCTCAAGACATGGTTGAAGTCACGAGCACTGCATGTCCGGTCTTGATCCGAAGAATCCATGTAAGAATGAACTAACACTTGCAACTATCAAGCGTCAAGGTTCAAATCTAAAGTCTGCATGAAGAACCATTCAAGATTCAAGATCAAACTTCAGAAGACTTATAGATAGGAATTTTGTAACTCATAGTTGACATGTTTAGTTAGTCTTTTTCATTTATTGATTTTGATGTAATAACAGGACCGCAGACCGGAACCTCGACGGAACGGCACCTCAATCGGCTCTCCACCTCGGTATACTACATCATTGTTCCTACTTCTGAACTACATGTGGCATGATTCCTTTATAGCCAAGGATATGTAGGAAGCTCAGATACCAGGGCTCGGTCATATTCTCCTTTCTTTTAGTTTTAGGTCTCTCTAAATAAGGGTCGGGTCAAAAAACCTATCTCGTCATTTTTTGTCTGAAAACTCTTCGCGTTTCCAATCAAAGAGAGACAGCTGTAGACATGTAATTTTTGATCCTCCCCAAGATTTTACATATTTTAGCATTTAAATATTTAGTTTAGGTTTAATAGCGCTATTTTAAATAGTTTTGTCTCTTTAACTTTATTCTATCACAAAAACAAAAATTACAAAAAAAATATTTTTCATCTTTAGTTTAAAGTTAATTAGTATATTTATATTCATAGTATTATAACATTTGAAAATACAAAAATAGTTTCACTTTTAGTATTTAGTTTTATTCTAGTAATTTATTTTAATGATTTCACAATTTTATAGTTATTATTTTATGAATTAATATTTCTTAGTTAGTAGAGTTAAAGGGCCATTTTTAAAGGTAAATTTGGCCAGAATTTGGCCCAATTCAGATCTAGCCCATAATAACCCAAGCCCAATACTCCTAAAACCCTAGACTTGGACTTAAAAGTAACCCTAAGAGACCTAGACCTGGCAAAGACAAAAATTCCACACTCAAAAGAGAGCAGCCATCTCCCTTGATGGAAAAAGGAGCTAATTTTTAAACTCTTAATTCCTAATTCCGTATAACGGCAGACCTCCAATCTCCAAGCTCCTGCAATATACTTGATTGCTTTGGTGCATTTTGAGAATTCTGCTCACTTCATCAGGTCCACCATATCTTTGAAATTCATCACTGGAAAGGATAATTTCCCCACATCTGGTTCAGTTCTTGTTTTTCTTGGAAGGCTCTTTTCTAGTGTTGACATGAAGCACCAATCCACCAAAGGGGAGGTTGGAATTGTGCCTATCGTAGTAATTGATCTTGAGAAATAGGAAAAAGTAGTGTTAAGTATTCATTACCCAAACTGTTGTAACTAGCTCAAGGGTGTGAATGTGAAAATTTTATATTTCACTCACAATCAAGAGAAAGGAACAGCCTCCCCCTTCAGAGATTTCACAAAAATCGGCCATTTCCTGATAATTCCTTTAAGTCTTAGCACCTCATCCCTTTCCTTTTCCCATTCAAAAAAAACAGAAAACGAAAAATCATGAGTCCAAGTATTTTCTGACCCTTAGTCAAAGACTCAAAGGGAATTTGTCTCGTTGTTTTCACCCACCAAGATGGAGGGAACAATTGGTGCAATTGATGTTTGAAACATTTAACATCTAGGGGTTTTATGCCTCTGAGCAGGCAGTATTGTCTCTTTATGCTGTTGGACGCATATCTGGCTGCACCGTTGATGTTGGTCATGGGAAAATTGCCCAAGAGCTTGAATATTCTCGACTTGGTTGTCCTCTTTGTCGTGGCTTAGATGCGGTCGAGCAAAGCCTTATTCGAGGTTCCGATTTGTAATTTTGGTGTTTCAGTCCAAGGATTGTTGCTTTGTTTAGCCCGATTGATTTGCAATTTTAAGCTTTGTTCCATAATAAAAGGTTCATTTCTCAATTATCATTCTCATTTCATTGTGTTATAATAGCTTGGTGCGCGTGTTGGTTGATTTGTGATTCTACGTTGTTTGAGTAGCATGTCTTAGTTTTCATTTAAATTGTTTTAATTAGTTTTTATTTCGATTGTGATGTATGTAGTCTTGGTTCTTGAATAAATGCTTTTAATTGGGTAGATGGAAAAACTGGAGTTGTTTCTTTCTTGGCAAGGAATAAGAATGGGCCATAAGGTGGGTCTTGAACCATAGGGAATCCGGCCAAATAATAGATCATGTTAGCTAGCCTATTTGCTCCCCAATAATATCTTGTTCATAAATTTGTCATCACAACAATCTCAAAAGATTAGAAAAATAATTCAAATGCGCTAGTTGCTTTAGGCGCGAATAATAAATCATTACGGCTATGGGTACGGTTCCCGTGGCATGGTCGTGGTACATAATTCCCAGATTTGGGTGCACATTTCATGTGACCTGGCCACAACTTCTAATAATGCTAATAATTTAAACATGTTGTAAATCGTGGGTACGGTTCCCGTGACACGTGTCACTACCCAAACTGATGGGCCGCGACGGGCACCTGGTGCCTTACTCAACTGAATACCAACATAACATATCATAGATAACTGAGCTGGAAGGTGGCCGTGATATAACTAGAATACAACGTGAGATACCAACTTATACATAAGACATACGGTCCTATAAGACCAAATATCCACGCGTATACTGAACATAGGCCGACAAGGCCATACAATCTTCTACGTACATGACGTATGTCTACAAACCTCTAAGAATACATAATTTTCATAAAGGTCGGGACAGAGTCCCACCATAAAACAATACACGTCTAAATCATACTAACCACGAGCAACTTCGAAGCAAATGGAGCACACCAATATCTTCTGCTGAGCTGATAGCCTACTTGGAGGGATTTCAATCTGTCTATCGGGACCTGTGGGCATGAAACACAGCGTCCCCAGGCAACAGGAATGTCAGTACGAATAATGTGCCGAGTATGTAAGGAACATAAATAAGTACATAAAAGATATGGAAGAAATATAGAGTAAATGACTCAACCTGTAAGTCTAGATAACTCTGTAAATCATGAAATCGTTATAGTGTCATGTATATGCATATGAATGCCATGTTGTGCATAGGTACGTGTGTTTATAACATCATCAAGCCTCTGAGGGCATCCTATCATATCATCTCGGCCACTGTGGGCAATATCATCAACGTATACCAGCTGATCAGGTGGTGGTGCGTGTATAACGCCGTAACCTTTTTTCATATATATATATAAATATATATATATATATATATATATATATATATATATATATATATATATATATATATATATATATATATATATATATATATATATATATATATATGTGTGTGTGTGTGTGTGTATGTGTATATAACACTGTATGGTCATGGGTCAATGTATATGCATGCATACAAATATGTTAAAAATCTCAATATTCTTTCCGGATAAACTTTATCAACCGCGTATTATTTTGAGACCCATGAATAGAAGATATAATAATATGTCACATGGGGAATCAAGAACAAAGAGAACCCTAGTATTTCTATGAATAGAGTCGTTTATAAAAACTGTATATTTGCTTATTTCTTCTGTATAATTGGACCGTGCCAAAAAGAGGGAAGGGGTAGCCTTAACATACCTGGAGTAGGAAAAAATCTGTATGATATTCTTGAAAAAGGTTGCACCGTACTTTCTTAGAATCATAAAATCTCGCATTGTTAATGTGCTAAGAAAATTCGTCGGAATTGCTTTGTTGCGAGACTTTTGTTAAAAGCTTGTTAGATGGAGTTGTAGTGTGTGGTTTGGACATGTCTTGAATTTGTATTAAGAAGAAATCAGACTTGCATCAAACTTGTAAGAATTGCTCATGTTTTTTATTGTAGTACTTTAGTATATAAAATAGAAGGATTGAAGTGTTTGTTTTAGAATGAAATGTATTGAAAGCTTGATGAGAATGGCTAATGCCCCCACCCCCACTTCTGATTGTAGTATTTTATATGGAAAAAGATTTGAATTGAAATGAATGTGTAACTATCACATTTATTGCCACCGAATCAAAATTGTTCCAGAGTCGCTCTTTTAATATGTGGCATGCTGCCATGTTTTGGGGTTAATCTTATCCAATATATCCCCAATTAATTAGGTAATATCTCGTTATCTGGTAATTAACCAAATATTCGTATAGTTGAAAAATATTCTCACTTCCTTAAAATACTACTCACTTTTCGCATACTTTATACACCTTATTATCATGGTCATGTGGTACCTCGTATGGCACTAGTCCACAAATACCGAGTATTTTAGCTCGGACCGTATTTTATCCCAACATGCCAAACTTGGACGAAAATTCATTTTCTTTGACTTGCTTCCCCTCTCACCTTCACGAATTTACTTATCACTTGCTTAAAATAGCATAATGCTGAAAATCTCAAAATAATCCCATCTCCGAACATACGACGAAACTTTAACATATGAAAATGCGGGATGTAACAGCACGATTCGCAATATGTACCAAACAAACAAGTGTACGACAATCGTAACTTGTTCCAGAATAATTTCATAAATAATTAAAAGCGGTCAAAGGTTAAAAATGCACAATAGGTATAAAATATGTAATTAATCAGATAATTAGGCCAATAATAATAGTTGAGCGACCGTGCTAAAATCACAAAACTCGGGAATCCCTAACACCTTCTCCAGGGTTAACAGAATTCCTTACCCGGATTTCTGTATTCGCAGACCACAATTAAGAGTCCAACTTCCTCGATTCAGGATTTTAAACTGGTGACTTGGAACACCATAAATCATCCCAAGTGGTGAATCTGAATTTGAAATAAATAATCCTGTTTCGATTATTGTCACTTTAATTGGAAAAACTCCCTTATGCCCCTTCCGGGATAGAAAAAGAAGGTGTGACACCTTTGATTGGGATTGGATTTCATCGGCCTCGGGAACCGTGCTTCCTTAATGTTCCTCATCGCCGATACCAGCTCCACCATGCTGACATTGAAATTATACTCGGAGAGTCTAGGGTAGGTGGAATCCCGGGAACCTGATATCTCTTTGTCCTGCAATGATCAGCCTCCACCATGCTGACATTGAAATTATACTCGGAGAGTCTAGGGTAGGTGGAATCCCGGGAACCTGATATCTCTTTGTCCTACAATGATCAGTTATTCCAGCCATGGTCAACTCTCCTGTTGGTAGCGAGCCTATCTGTTGACCGAAAACCTCTACCACGTCTTTCATTTTTAGGGAAAAAACCTGCCCTTAGAAAATCGTCGATCTGTGTCAAAATCATCCTTTGACTTCTCCTTGTTTTTTTCTCGATTCTGACCCTTGGTTGATATCGGAAAACCAATATGGTCGTCTTTTATTCTTATCTTTGATTCGTAGCGATTGTGGACATCTGTCAATGTAGTTGCCTAGAACTCAACCAGACTTTCTTTCAGTTTTCGAGAAGCGTCGTAGCTCCTCGAGTTCAGCCCCTTAGTAAATGTCTCAGCTGCCCATTCATCTGGCACGACTGGTAGCAGCATCCTTTCCTTCTGAAACCTGGTCATGAACTCGTATAGCAATTCGAATTCTCCTTGCACAATTTTGAATATGTCGGCATTTCGAGCCTATACCTTCCTGGCCCCCGCATGGGCATTGATGAAAGAATCCGCAAGCATCTCAAAGGAATCTATTAAGTGCTTGGGTAAAAGTGAATACCATTTCAGGGCCCCCTTCGTGAGGGTTTCCCTGAACTTCTTCAGTAGGACTGACTCATGAATCTCGTGCGTAGCGAAGCTGTTTCCTTTCACCGCCGTTGTGTAAGTAGTGGTGTGCTCATGAGGATCCGAGGTCCCATCATATTTTGGTACGTCTGGAATTTTGAACCGCTTCGAGATTAACTCTGGCGCGCTTAGTTTGAATGATAACTAGGTGTATTCTTTGAGTACGTCCCCTTCAACACTGGAGGTGTGCCCAGAATTCGGTCCATTCAGGCCTTTATTTCCCTCATAAACCATATGAGTTCAATTTTAAAGGGAATCATTCCCGTTGTTGATACCAGATCGTTGTTGTCTCCCCCAGCCCCATCGAAGCCGATCTCACCCCCGGGGTATTGTTATCAACCCTTTACGCCGTTTGATTTGTGGGAGCACCGGGAGGGACTGTACCTCTTCCATTTGAGTTGTTGGAAGCACTCGACAACACTTGCCTCAACTTTGTCATGGCCTGGTCTTGGCGCGGGAGATGGCCCATAATAGCCTTTTGTTGTTCTCTCAGGATTCTCACCATTTTTGCAACGTGCTCGTCTTCAGCATCCTCAAGAGTTGCCTCCCATACATGTCGTGGATATTGCCCGCCATGGACAGGCATGACTAAGTCATTCTCATTGCGGGTATCACTAATCGAATCTTCGTGTTGAGGCGGATTTCATCGTGCCTCAACGTTATGTGCTATGTTGACATCGTTATCTGCCATCTTTTACGATTTTTTGCTAAGAAACAAAGAATTAAACAGATTATTAATAGATTCAATGATCAACTCAATTATGTAACTGTATAAGCTCCACGGTGGGCACCAAACTGTTTACCCATAAAATGGTACAGTTGAATTTATAACGTGGTTTATAGACAATCGAATCAATTTGATCCCAAAATGATAAATAAATTAAATAAAATATAAGATTAAACATAGAAATCGAGATAAGACAGCAAACAACTTGGTTCCGGAAGCAAAGCTTTCCAAGACAGCAATGAGAATATCAATAGACTAAAAATAAAGTATTATTGGTTTAGAATAATGTGTAGCATAAGTTTGTCAGAATTTTCATGTCTTACAATGGCTGTTGAAGTCACTATTTATAGCTACTCCTCGGGAACAAGGTCCTAGGATCAAGCCCCTCTTAAATAACAATTATGGGGGCCATTGATGAATGTGTAATGGCAGACTATGAATGCCAAAATTCTCTATAACGGATTGTGTATTTAATACTGAGGAATATTCTTCATTGAATGTCATCAGGTGGCAAATATTATTTGTCCCTATTAGCAATATTCCTTTCGGGGTTTGCCCGGTGCCAACCGAAGTTGTTGTCCCCGGTCTTGGTTTTCACTTGCCTCATTTTCCGGCTATCTCCGGTTCCACGTGTCGCTGTATTATTCGAGTATTTAATATAAATCGATTTTACCCTATACAACATGTCTAGCTTCGTTTTATTTAATGCCAACATACCCGTATAAGATTCGTTCACCTTTATCGATCTCGGATTGAATTATGAAAATTTTAAAAAAGGTGTATTATCACGTTTAGGCCGTACCAGAAACTATTTATACTTGATAGCTGAAAAAGTGTATATATATGTATATAAAATATATGTTTTTATTATTATTTTAATAGCGGTTATACAACATCATTTTCCTTTTAAAAATGGTAGGGAGCGTTATTATATGAGTCCAAAATGTGAATATTGAATATTCAAGTGAAAAATTAATTTTTTTAAATTTGTCTGCCTATTGTAAACCATTGGGCCGAGTCGAGTCCGAAACTGAAATGATGCCTTTTCGGGCATAAAATATGTTTATACAATTAAAAAAAAGTTACATTTCTATCTAAAATGCAGTATAATACTGCGTTTTACAACAATCAGGGCCCAACAAATAAGTGTTTTGCAGGACTGACAATTTGTTTGTTAGTGTAAAACATATTATAATACTACGTTTTACTTAAACATAGGCGTTTTACACTAATTTTTGGGCCCTCCAATAAGTGTTCCGCGGATAACTGACATAACAATAATTCAAATACATAAAACATGATATTATACTGCGTTTTACATAAAAAAAAATCTGCACCCCAAGCTAGGACTTGCCTTATTTAAAGGCGTTAGAATTTTATGAAAATCCATTCAAAACTTTCCTTCAAACTTCCGTTCATACTTCTCTTCTTCTTATCAAGTATTTTTTATAATGTCTGAAGAGCCAAAAATAAGGATTTCATTATATTGGGGGGTGAGGATGTAATGGAGAATAACTCTGTGAGGTATAGTTCACCTCCACAGTGTCATGTTAAATTGACACTTACAATGGAGTACGATGAATTGGTATCGTTGTTATGTAAAAAAATGAGTGTGAGGAAATGTTCGGTGAACCTTAAAATAACCGGTAGATTTCCGTATTCTTTGAATCCGCAGGGGTTTGCTTATTATTCTAAGTTTAACATCGAAGATGATAAAACTCTTAGAGATTTTTTGCGGATTCCGGATGAATACATGGAATTTATTGTAATAAAATTGTTGGAAATGTACGTAAAGGTTGAAGACGTTCCCAATAATGAGGGTGTGTATAGTAGGGATAACCCCCCAGTCATCGAGTGGTTATTCTGGAGCAGTTTTTGCCGGACAGATTCCTGATGAAAGAGCTTGCTTTGATTTAAACTTGTCACCATCGACGAATGAGCAGCCACAAAATAATTTTTCGACTTTATATAATCCACAAGACGACTAGTAAACTTCAATTTTTCTACGCTTTAGTGATGTTTATTTTATGTTTGAATTGGATTTGTATTAACACTCATATTTTTCATAGGGGGTACCATCCGGATATGAATTTTACAAGTTATGACCCCGCTCCTAGTTGGAATATGCGTAGTTCTGGTGTGTTGGACCATGGTGGTCCATCCGGGAGTCATCACCAACAAGAAAATATCCATCATGGAACGTCAACACAGTACGACTTGTAAGTAAAGTGATATAGCTATATGTAAAGTATTTATCTAGTTGAGTAGCTTATCATTTTCTTCTTTTTGTGCAGTGAAAACGAGCAATTTGATGTTCCTGACCTCACACAGTTGCCCATAGACGACGTATTGACTCGTGATTTGGCAGATGCGCAGAGTCAGGAAGATGATAGTGATTACGACAACAATGCCGATGAGTCTGGAGATGACACACCCTTCCTTGATGAGGGTGATGACGAGGAGGAAGTGGATGTCGAACCTAAGCTGACGAGGGAGCATGCTCCTCTACCTCCCGTTAGACCAAGAGTGTACGAGTCTCACATGCTGTTTCATGAGTGGAATATTCCCTACCTTTATAATCTGCCAAGTATGCCGGACATGGATGCCCTCACAAGGGATGGTGACGAAATTCGGTAGCAATGTGGGATGAGTCTAGACCAGCGGTGCTGGCAAAGGGCATGTATTTCCCCGATAAAGCTCGCTTAATCAGGGTTGTAAAAATCTACAGCGTAAGAGAGTGCCGTGAGATAATAGTAAGGGAGTCAACTACGGAGGTATACAAGGCTGTATGTCGTAGAGACTTTATGGGTTGTCACTGGATGTTGCGTGCCAGCAAGAAGAAATCAGGATTGTGGAAAGTGGGTAAATTTATTAGCACCCACAGATGTGAAATGGACACATTCAATGAGAATCACTTCAACTTGGATGTGGACTTGATTTCTCTTGTCTTGATTCCATATTTGGAAATGTCCATTAGGTTCAAGATTAAAGAGTGTATTACAGTCGTCCACCAGGAGTATGGTTGTACTATAACCAAAAGAAAGGCATATCTCGATCGCAAACGTGCCTTTGAACTTATTTATGGCGACTGGGATAAGTCTTTTTCATCTCTGCCCAGGTACATGGCCGTACTGCAACACTTTAACCCTGGGACTGTTGTTGAATGGAGGCATGAGCGGAGTCCGGACAGACCCGAATATATTTTCAACTATGTGTTCTGGTCATTTAAACCAGCAATTGATGGTTTTGTGCATTGTCGTCCTATAATTTCCATAGACGGTACTCATGTCTATGGAAAGTATGATATTAAGCTTTTGATTGCAGTTGCAGTAGATGCCAACGGACAAATATTTCCACTAGCTTTTGCCATTTGTGCCAACAAAAGCGAAGAGACGTGGATGCTTTTTTTGAACCATTTGAAGCAGCACGTTGTCAAACAGCATTCAGGTATTTGTCTAATATCTGATCGACATAGTGGTATTTTAAGTTCTGTACAGCATTTTCCTGAATGGCAGGAACCCTATGCATACCACCATTACTATGTGAGGCACCTGAAGGCCAATTTCCAGAAGAAATATCCTGACAAGGCCTTGCATGATTTAATGTGGATGGATGAAACTGAGCACCAGCAGTGCAAATCATAAGGCGCATGGAAGCGATCTGGCAGTTAGATCCACGAGCATATACTTGGCTTATGGGATATGAGCTTCACATGTGGACATTGCATGCTGATGGAGGCAGACAATAGGGAGCCCTGACTACAAATTTGTCGAAGTCATTCAATGGCTTGTTGAAGTCTGCCTGTGGATTGCCTGTCACTGCCATGGTCCGCATGACATTCAAACAAACTGCAGAGAGGTTTGTTGAAAGGCATGGAGCTGCATCGGCATTAATGGATAGGGGTGTTCAATTTATTCCAATACCGATGAGAAGATTTGAAAGGTATAGGAGGCGAGCACATTGGCATTTGTTTTTACAGTACGATCACGACTGGGGTGTTTTTGAAGTTAAGATCGTTATTCGCAGACATCGGGGGAATAATCTACAGACGGTGAATAAAACCAGCAGGTTGTGTTCATATGGGAAATGGACCATCTGTCACATGCCTTGCGCACATGCCTTGAAGTGCTTTCAACAAGTTGGTTTAGGGGCATCCAACTATATTGATAGGAAATATAGTGTTGCTGCATACGTAGACACGTATAGTGGGCAGTTGCAGCCATTGGGTGCTGAGCATTATTGGCCGTCGGAACCTTTTAAAATAGTGTGTAACAAGGACTATTTGCGCAAGCTGCAAGTGCAAAAGAGAACACATATATAGAACCAAATGGATGTTGGTGACACTGTTTATGCGCGTAAATGTGGCATATGCTCGCAAACAGGACACGACCATCGTAAATGTCCTTCAGGTGGTGTGCGTGGCGGTGGTAATCCAGCTACTAGTGCAAGTTCGTCGAATGTAACCAACTATCAAGGATACACCTAGTCTTTTGTTTTCGTATTGTTTTTTGTAATACGTGTCTGTACTTGTGTATGTTGCAATATCTATCAAATAAAATTACGTTCCACAATCTTGTTACATCTTATTTTTTAACATGACCATTTGAATTGGGATGTTGATATGGTTGTTCAAATATTCAACTTATTTGTGTTAGTAAAGAAGACGAATCTAAAAATTACAAAAAAAAAACTATAAAATCAAGACATCCTTTATTATCCTTCTTAAAATTTAATATGTAAAGCGTGGTACAATACTACATTTTGTGTGCTGAAAAAAGCTGAACCGACTGCGAAAAAGCTGTTTTGTTTCAAAAATTTAATATGTAAAGCGTGGTATAATACTACGTTTTGTGTGTTGTCTTGTCGTTCTGAAAAAAGCTGAACCGACTGCGATAAAGTTGTTTTATTTCAGAAAAATTTAATATGTAAAGCGTGGTAAAGTACTACGTTTTGTGTGAAATATTGCCTATAAATAACGGGCGCATTCTAGTTATTTTCGGCGCTTAACAATAACCAATAGCAAATATTTTCATAAAACCAAGGTTTCTCTTTAACAAATGTCTCAACAACCTATTTATGTCCCAAGGTGCGAGTGCGGCAAAAATGCATGATGCACAATTGTTGGGAAGAAACTGGACGCCGCTACTGGGCGTGTATGAACAAGTTTTATAGGCAACCCGATGAACCTACATGCAATTTTGAGGTATGGGTTGATGAACCTTGTCAGCAGGAATACTGCAAAGACAAGCTCCAAGATCTTGGTAATTTGTGTTTGAAGCATTGGGAAAGAGAGCGAAAATCCAAATAAGAAGTTGCGGAGTTGAAGGCGAAACTCAAGGAGGTGGAAGAAGAAGAAAAAAAGCTGGAAGACCAACTCAAGTGGTTGGAGCAGAGAATACTAGGCGGTTGTGACTAAACAATGAAACAATGATAGGTACGTGTTGAGCGTAGTAGTGTATCTTTATGTTTCCCTTGTCATGTGTTTTCATTAGTTGTACTGTTTGTGTTTGTTATGTGTATCTTTAGGTTTGCTATGTTTGTGTTTGTGTTGTTCTGTTAAAAATAAAATTATTGTTCAAATTCTGTTAATATAAGATTGTTGTTAAAATACAATCTTAGGCGAACCTATGGTCGCCCTGTAACACTAATATCTGATCCGCGGCTGGTCCAGGATGCATAGGCGGCAAGTCCATGTCGTCTACTTTAATTTAAACAATATTAATTGTGTGTTTGTGTTATAATAAATGACAGAGTAATTATCTATGGGTTCCAGGCTCGATATTTGAGGCCCAGTAGCACCAAGCTATCCTTAATTATTATGTGTGTCAATTTCAGTATTTTTAAAATTTTGTTAGTTTAATAAATTAAATAATTAATTTTATAATTGGACAGAGTAATTATCTATGGGTTCCAGGCTTGATATTTGATGCACAGTAGCACCAAGCTATCCTTAATTATTATGTGTGTCTATTTCAATATTTTTAAAATTTTGTTAGTTTTATAAATTAAATAATTAATTTTTAATTGGACAGGGTAATTATCTATGGGTTCCAGGCTCGATATTTGAGGCCCAGTAGTACCAAGCTATCCTTAATTATTATGTGTGTCAATTTCAATATTTTTAAAATTTTGTTAGTTTTATAAATTAAATAATTAATTTTTAATTGGACAGGGTATACAACTATGAGTTCCAGGCTCGATATTTGAGGCCCAGTAGCACCAAGCTATCCTTAATTATTATGTGTGTCAATTTCAATATTTTTAAAATTTTGTTAGTTTTATAAATTAAATAATTAATTTTTAATAGGACAGAGTAATTATCTATGAGTTCCAGGCTCGATATTTGAGGCCCAGTAGCACCAAGCTATCATTAATTATTGTGTGTGTCAATTTCAATATTTTTAAAATTTTGTTAGTTTTATAAATTAAATAATTAATTTTTAATTGGACAGGGTATACAACTATGAGTTTCACGCTCGATATTTAATTTGACAACATATATTAATTTGTTAGTTTTGTAAGTTTATTTTATAAATTAAATAATTAATTTTGTAAAGTGTAATTGGATAGAGTTTGTAGTTATTACATACTTAAACTATAGAGACTCTACGCTAAAGGGCTCTATATTATACTACGCTAAAAGGCTCTATATTTTACTATGCTAAAAAGCTCTATATTTTACTACGCTAAAAGGTCACTATTCTTTAAACAAATAAATAATCTAAACTAAATAAAAACAACAAACATAAGAACATAACATTCACGAAATTACATATAAAAACAGTAAAAGATATTTGTGAACAATTTCATTAACAATAAAAATTATTTATCAAGTTTTAATTATTTTTTAAAACACTAATAATTCAATCCGGATAAAAATAACATACAAATTTAATCGCAAACATAACACAAATCAACGTGGAAATACATTCAAGAAAACAAATATGTATATGCTCTACGAGTTTCGACATAAACTAAATCGGAATACCTCGATTTATGTTTTTTGAAATATCAAAAATTTGAAATTTTGACCCCGAAAGAAGGAATCCAAGGCTTGGGTTGTATGCGAGACCTACGCTCTTCACTTCTTGTGTGACGGGTGGGGCCCAAGATTTTTTTTAATTGAGGGGGGGGGGGCAGCAGAAATGGTGGGGGGGAGGGTTTAAAAACTCGACTGAACCCGTCGTGGGGAAGAAGGAGGGTTATATTTAATTATAGGAAAACGCAGTATAATACTATGTTTTGCTTAAACGTAGTACTATACTGTGTTTTTCTATATAAAAAATTATTTTTTTAGTAAAACGCAGTATAATACTGCATTTTACTTTAACGGCTAACTTTCTGTTAAAGTTAATATTGCGTTTTATGTAGAAATGTAACTTTTTTTAACAGTATAAACGTATTTATATATAAAAATACATCATTTCAGTTTCGGACCCGAGTCACCTCTAGTTGGAAAGCACTTATTCATCGCTACAAAACCAAAATCAACCCCAAAAAGGAATTATAATTAAACCCAAAATAGAAGAGCACAACAAAGCAACAACAAAACTATTGCAGCATTCTCCATCTACATCTAATCTTTTATTTATATACTAATCAAGATAGATCTACACCCATTCTTTTCCTAATTTTATAATACCAATAACTCTTCCACCATAAAATTCAACTCTCCCCATCTCTAGCATTGGTTTTGTCGATTTCATCAAAACCCTATATTCCTCGCTTTTGTAACACCCAAGTGATTCGCTTGCTTTTAACATTTATTCTTGTTATCTATTTTTCATCATGAGACAGAGGAAATCAGCAAAATCTGACGCTCAACAGCTAGACCAACATCAGAATGGCCACTTGTCTAAATTCAGAAAAGTTTTCGATCCCGAAGCTTCTTGGGACAAGGTTCGATTTTTCACTTTTTTCGTTCAAGCATGGATACTTACTCTACATGGCTTTCTGTTATGGATATTCTTCTTCTTTTTTTTCCCTTTTATGCTGCTGATTGAGAATTTTAACTTCTGGGTCTTCGTTTATGGTAGATTTCTTTCCGTCATTCTTGCATATCTGAGAGGAAAACTATATATCTTAGAATCCCACAAATAGAGAAGCACTTCGTAAGCTTTTGGTTGTATTGGAGTGTTTAGTGGGAGATTTGGAGTGGTGGGTGGAGCGACTAAGACATTCGAAAGGTTTTTCCTTGCTTTATTATTATGGCTGCTCTTCAGAAAACTGCATAGGTTAGAGATACCAGTAGCTTTAGATGTATTGCATCCTAGGGTGGGGCCTAATGGTCAATAAAGTGGAAGGAGAACCATGGGTTCTCAGCTTCAAATCACCTAGGCAAGAATGCCAGGTGATTTCTTTCCTTTATGGGTGGGAGATACTAGTAGGTACCCGGTAAAATAGTTGAGGTGTGAGCAAGCTGGCCCGGGCACCACTGTATGAATAAAAAGAAAAGTAGCTGTAAATTTATTTACTATTTTTTAACTTTAAAGCTTGGAGACTTTTCAGTCAGGAGATGTTTTAATTTTTCTTTTGTTACAACTTGCAACATTAACCTGAAAAGGAAAGATCTTTAGACTTTTTGCTTCTCCTTTAGCTTTCTGGTAGCAGATTGTGCCACAGCTTGATGTGTCAGTTTCAGTCTTTGGGTGTATTATACATTAGTAAATCCAGTAATTGTTTTTATCTTGTAATTGCAGGATCAACTGGGTGATGTATTGCATTGGGCTAGACAATTGATGGCCCTTGTTTGTGGGTTAATATGGGGTGCCATTCCTTTAGTTGGTGGTGTCTGGTTTATGTTGTAAGTTTTCTTCTGTACCTTCTTCTTTTTCTTGAAGGCATCGAATCTGCTATTAACTTGCTGTATGTCAAGTTCTCTGTAATATCTTCTTCATTCCTGTAACTGCACTTCATTTCTGTGTGTTGTTATTACATGATGAGTTTTTTTTCCCCACTTCATTAGCTCTTGTCAATTGTTGTTTGTATGTTGAGTTTATTTCAATTCATTAGCTCTCGTCCATTGCTTATTATCAGTTGAGTTTATCTCAGTTGACACACATTGGGCAACTTTCTTACTTCAGTTAGCTTATATGGTAACTCTTCGTGTTTGTACATACTGTTCTGCTTTGTTTACATGGACTTGGACAAACTGTCATAGCATGGAAATTGCTCCAGACTATTATGTCAATATTAAAATTATGATGGTCTGTAAACATTCATTCATCTAGGAGGCATGGGTGTAAGGTTTTTTCAAAAATAGGGGCTGTCTGTCTGAGGACATGTTAAGACAACCAGGGACATGTGTTGTCATTAACAAGAAAGGAAACTGAAACAGGCAGAGAACAGAAAAATTAGTTTTATTCTCACTATTAAAGTAGTTCAGGAGAAAAGGGTGAAATCTGAGCGTATATGAGTGAGAGAGAGGGGGGGGGGGAGATTAGTTTGAAGACAAAGCTGACTAAGAGGCTATAGCCTTTCACTCAATGCTAGTGAAAGAAAGCCCTTTCATCCTGATCACGTCTACTGAGGAGGGGGAATCTCTTAGAAATGCATAGGAAAGAATGTCATATTAGCTCTGAAAAAGTGATCCAAAAATGGATTGAACTTAATAAAAAAGGATAATGGGAGGATACACAAGAAACAAGTATAAGAATGTATGGGAGCATGCGTAGTTGTCATGAACTTCTTTGATCATCAATGTACTTCAATTTCTGTAGGAGCATTTCAATCTTCAATCTTATCTGTATTTGAGCAAGTCCCTCTTGACTTCACTAATTTTGGGAAAGTAATTTCAAAAAATTCCATTTTGGTAGTTTAAATGGCTTCATTAAAGTACTTCAACAACTTCTTCTAGACTATTTAGACTCTTTGATTTGGATTCTAAAAATGTTTCTAATTATTCTTTGGGTAAGAAATTAATGAATATTTGATTTAGTTTCCTTGAGCCGAGGGTCTATTGGAAACAGCCTCTCTGCCCTATCAGGGTAGGGGTAAGGTCTGCGTACACATTACCCTCCCCAGACCCCACTTTGTGGGATTTTACTAGGTAGTTGCTATTGTTGTTGATTTAGTTTCCTTATTGAAATAATAAATTGTTATTAATAGAATATTTAGATATGATTAAATCAGGTAAAAGATTCAAAAAAGAACAGGTCTTTATTTAGAGCCGGCATAATAATTCTTTGCTCGAGCCTTTAATCGTCAGATGACTTGAAGGACGGCTTTTTTTTTTTTAAAATATATAATGGTGGAGTTTGAGTCTGCTTGCTCGCATCTCGACTATTCCACCATGTACCTGCTATCTTCCACTAGAACTTTTGTCTCTAGCTCTCTACTGGAATTTGAACCCCGGTTTCCCATGATTTTTTCCCACTTTATTGACCTCTAGGTCCACCCACTTAGCCCTTAGGTGCTTACTGGAAGGGGACACTGTTCTTCTCCTGGAGTAAGAATTTCTCTTTGAGGAGTGAGGTGAATGTCCGTGTCCTTTTTTGTTTCTCTCTATTTCTTTTCTAAGTGATAGTCTTTGAAAATTGTTCCAATTAGTTAGAAGTTTCAGATTCTACAACTAACAGTCTTTAGACCCATTCAGGTAATAAGATTTCCAATTACTTTGAATAGCCTCTCTCTAATGAAAAGATAAGTCAGTACATCTAACTGTCTCTAAACCCTTTCAGATAGGGACTTTATGTCTTCCTCAAAAACACAGGCATTGAGAATTACCTTACTAAAAAAAATATACAGGCACTAAGGAGATTGATCCTTTTTTTGAGTTACCTTGAAGCATTGGGTGTTGTCATTTGTCAATGAGTGATTGAACACGGAACTTTTGATTAGGGAGAGAAAAGTTGAAGGAGAAGACTTAAATGTAGGAGGGAGGCTTGTCTCACTCATTCCAACCTGCAAAAGAGGGGATTTCAGCTTTTTAGTAAGTGCCCCAATGTGAAGATCACTCTGAAGATGTTGGCCACCTCTTTTTTGCATTGTAGAGTTACTAGTCAGCTGTGGAGCATGTTTCTGGCAATCCTTGGCATGTTCTGGACCATGCCAAAATCCACTAAGAAGCTACTGCAATGTTGTTGGTACAAGGAAGGGTTGTGCAAGAAATGACAATAGACTTGGAATACCAACCCTCAAGCCATTTGGTGGACTGTTTGGCTTGAAAGAAATGAAAGAATTTTTGAAGGCCGTAGGAGAAGTCTACATAGCCTTAAACGAAGCTCTATTTTTTTGGTAGCTTTTTGGTTGATGCAATTTTAGATATAATAGGCTATCTGCGCAATCCGTAGTTATGTTTTGTCACACTGGCATAGTGCAAGCATTTATAAAATCTTTGATTACTTATCATAAAAATACTTAAATGTAGGACAAAGGCAGAATCTTGAACCCAAGGTAGTGTCTTAGGAGCAAATCTGCGATAATTTTGCTTCATATGGTGGAGATCTATGGTAATGGTTAAACATATAAGATTTGAAGCTCATATTCTTTTTGCTATTTGGTAGTCACCTAGCATTTATAAGACTCATGCCGAGGTAAACCGATTAAGATGTTCATGGATGCTGAACTTTTTGAAGCCTATTCTTCATATAAACAGTTTCTAGTTATACCATTTGATGCATGATGAACCACAATATACAGTAATCCAAATTCATATTTATAAGTTCCCAATATGTGAAGTGAAATTCTCTGCTAGTTTTTTGTTTGATAACCGTGGTGTTTGGGCCAGCTTGCGCGCACGTTGACTAATTCCATAGGGCACCTGCTACCTTCCACTAGCACATGTACCGGGTAACAAACAGAATTAGAACCCAATTCTGCAATTTTTAATAAACAAAAGACCTTATATACAACCATAACCCCAATTTTCTGTTTCAGAGTTATCAGGGATCGTAGCAGAATGCCAGAATGTATTGCCATTTCCTTCTTTCCAAGACTTAGCACTCTATGTTACTAATTTTTCTGTGTATGGAGCTGGTTCTTAGAAAGGTTTATTCTTTTAATGGGAGAAATGTATATGTTATCCCTAGGGCAAAAAAGGAAGAAGTGAATGGGGAATAATGTAAGAAGAGAGAGAGAAGAAGGAAATATCAGCAAGGCTCTTTTGCTTCCACACGTTGAGAATGAGCACTTATATTTCACTAGAAATATTTCTTTGCGTTCGGTAAGAATTAAGATGTGTTGCTTCTAAGGAGAGAATTTCCGGGTGCTTAATAGCTGAGACCACATGGTTGGGCAATTTATACAACTGACAGGAAATCGAGTTGGAATCTGCTTCTCCTTCTTTTAATGGAAGGATGTTGGTTGCTTGAATTGAACATCATCCTAATTTTCAAATATTTGGCCGTAATTTTAAATCCTGTAGTGATTAAACTAATCACTTGCAATAATAGTTGTATTTTTCTTAAACTTAGGTTTCTTGCACTTTCAACGGGTATTATCTATTGTTATTATGCAATGGTGCTAAAAGTTGATGAAGAAGAATTTGGTGGGCATGGAGCTCTCCTGCAGGAAGGGCTTTTTGCTTCTGTGACACTCTTTCTGGTACTTTGAACTTCCTTTCGACCCCTTTTTTACCCTCTTGTATAAGTGAAAAACAAGTTATGTCCGTTACCATTGTCTCTCTTATTGCTAATTTCCTTTGTTTTTCTTCCTGTTGCTTGTATTACTTTTCGCACAGCTTTTGTGGACCCTAGTCTACAGTTTGGCTCACTTCTGATGTAGGCTTCTCAACTTGGCTGCTCTTGCTCTTCGTAGCACTTTTCAACTCAGAACTCATATTTTGGAAGATGCACAAGGTGTTATTTCTGTTGTTAAGATGAACTTCCCTCAATGACAATGTTGGTTGATATTCACGGCCACTTTTCGACTGTGCAATATTATCTTCAGTATAATCTGGAACATGGTAGCTTTACCATTGCAAAAGATAGTTTCTTAACATGTATTTGTTCAGCATTCTTTGCTCTTCTTCAGAGTGCAGACCATGCTTTTGACCCAATAATTATGTTTGTTTCATAGCCTCTCTTAGGTAAGTAGGATTTGCTTTTATCCTTAATACTCTTGGTAACAAATTCAGCAGTCTCTCCTTATCGCCACCCTTAAATAACATGTCCCCCAATTCCATCTCAACTAAAGCATTTTAATCAATTTGTCGTCTATCAATTATATTCTCAGCTTTTGCACAAGCGGATAATAAGCTTATCAGGTGACACATTCTCTGTTTGCATTTGAGGGAAGCACCTCATAATATCTCTAATCTGCTCATTATGCATTAGGCCTCCAATTACTGTATTCCAAGATGCAACATCTCCCCAAGGCATTTCGCTAAATAATGTTAAGCCAGTCTCCTTGGCAAGCAGCCTCAAATTGCATCGAGGCAAAATATGGAAAGCAAAATGTTGATATGCCAAATTACGATACCTTTGCTTGTATCTTTTCAAACACCTTTTCCTTGTTAAGTAGTTAAACTTGATCAGGATAGTATCGCCTTTCTTCATCTATTAATTTGCCAATTTTGAAGAGCCTGCTAATGATTTTCATTGTTTTGAATTTTAAGATAAATTATACTATATGATTATGATGTAAATGGACATAGAGGTAGAGATGCTGAGCGAGAGGAGCCAGCCTGATCCTGGATTATGCTACTACCAACTGCCAGTTCACATATAGACAAAATGAGATATTATTGATTTAAAAAAAAAAAAATTATCTGTTCAATTTTAACCAAAATAAAATAAAATCTGTTCACTATATTTTCTCAAGCACGAACAAATACATTAACGTTTCCAGATATATGGGCAGAATTTTTCTATTACACTAGTTTGTGTTTTCATGATATGAGATGTGGCGCTGACTTGGATTTGAGACGGTAAATGAGAAGATCTTGCTGTACATAACGCTTCGTGACCTTCAGGATTAACAGAGGGGAATGAAATTAACATCATCGTCATGCCCATCGTTGCCTCTGTCTAATTAAGTAAACGCGACCATAAACCCAACGTCTGCCAGGTCTTGAGATGGATTGCTGCAGTAAAAGCACATAGTATTAGCTCAATTATATATTTGGACGAGAAAAGAATGTGAATGGTGAAGAATCGAAATTAATTAGGCATTTTTTAAAATGCAGAGAGAAAATTGATAATAACGAAAAAATAAAAAATAGTAAAGAAGAGTTACAATATTAATTTAAATAGTAAGTCAGATCATCACTAAAAGAAAAACTATTCAACTTATCTATGGTTATGAACTAAAATAACTAAGAAAACACATCCAAACTCAAGAAAAACAAATCCATCTAACACCTTAAGATTTATGGTTTTATCTTGCTCTTATAAACCATTCGATGGCATAACATGAAATGATCTTGCAATAGTTCTAAAATTGAAAATAGAATAATCATATCATAAAAAAGACTCATTATTTTCAGACACAAGAAACAGTAAATATGACGACTACACCATTACTTACATGTAATGAGATAAGCTGAAGCAGTAAGTATACAAGGAGTTCTATGACTGCTTTAAGCAAATGTTAATTATAATTATTTAGAGTAAAAGCTTAAGATCTATCATCACAACAAATTATTTGCTTAATCATACTTATGGATTATCATGTGTTTGCAAACTAGTGTATCCAAAGTAAAGGGAAAAAGCCCAAGTATACATGAATTATGAATATAACATTATCTGGACCTGTAAAAAGAATGATCTCCACTTTCTAGCAAGTAACAAAAAATGTAACAGTGACACCAAAAAGGAAATGTACAAAATTCTTTCAACCAAATAAGCATGTAGTGTGGAGTATGAGAATCAAAGTCATGGTCAAAAGTACCTCAACCTTGGTCTGAAATTCTAGTTTGCTCCCACAAACATGACAATCAGCTCTATGTGGGGAACGGTTGGACTTCTCTGATTTCACGAAAGCAAACACCTGAGAGTAATAGTGCCAAGAGCTATAAGATTCATCCATTTCAGTACAAGAAGATTTAACCCTTCTTCACTTGAAGCATATCAATAGCTTCTAGAAATATTTGTGGACGTGTGAGAAGCTAGTTCTTAATTACCTCCTCACCACAGTTTGGGCATGCCCCTTTCAGAGCGACCAAGTCATTTTTCCAAAGTCCTTGAAGTGCTCCAACTGTGATTAATTATCTCAAGTTATAAATTGTACTTGGAATGCATTGAAGAAAAAAGTTCTCAGAAAACTATGGACAGCCTTGCTTTAGACATGGTTCAACAATCACATTTACACTGGTGACCATCACCCAACAGTAGAACATGGAGGCAAGTCATAACAATTATAATTTAAGAAACAACAATCCCTAACAGACACCTTCTTAAGAAATTGTTGCAAACCTCACTCTAGTACCCATTTATGCAGCAATGCCAATATAATGCAAAATTAGAAAGGGCAAAGAAACTATTTAGGATCTTATACAAAATTTTCCTCTCCAATTCTTGTCAAAATATGATTGAGCTTTCTCCTTTTCAAAAGCTAATCTAGCATAGCTGGTTCAAACAAGGATTTTAAAATTAAAATCTCTTTCAGATGCTTAGATCTTTCTGTGTACACAACTGGAGGTATCCTTTTGTGTAACAAAGCTTTAGATAATAGCAGGTAAATTGAGATGGATAAAGAAAAACATTTTCTCCTTATAAGTAGCCTTTTCCCATTGAGGAACTAAAGATGCTCATATTTCTCACCAACTTATATTACTTGCACTAGAACACCTAACTAATGAATACCAAGGAAACCAAAGAATGATGACGTCAAAGAAAGGAAACAGACTTGATATAAACTAAGTTAAATATCGCTGAACTAAACTTTCTAGAAGCACATCAAAGTAATTTATATATCAGTATTAGGCCTCATGTCAAACAATTAATAATGATTAAACTTGAGAAATGAGGATTCAAAAAGAAAACACATTACCAGAGGCTGAAGCAATTGGAAAGCCTATGATAGATCCCAACACCATGAAAAGGATTCCGTTGAGCACTGTAAACAACTCAAAAGATTGATAGGTGTAGGACATTCCTGAATCAAACATGTCTTGATAAGCTTGAGCGATGGTGTAGATTATA
Source organism: Nicotiana tabacum (assembly GCF_000715075.1). Classification (NCBI taxonomy): domain Eukaryota; kingdom Viridiplantae; phylum Streptophyta; class Magnoliopsida; order Solanales; family Solanaceae; genus Nicotiana; species Nicotiana tabacum. The sequence continues at coordinate 107,792,809 of NC_134087.1, read as the reverse complement.
GGCACAATCCAGAATGAACTCCCAAACCCAAGAATCAACAACCATACGCTTGCTAATGCAAACACCTGTGATGGATCTTCCTGCCCTACATCCACATTGATCAATATTCAAGTGTAGGAAGAAAACCTGGTCTACAGGTAGAAAAACCACTGTAGGACAATAAAATCATTATTCTATTATGTCACAGCTGAACTAGATTTGCTAATAGCGCAGCTAAACTGTGGATATAAGTAATGATTGAACAATAGTTAGTGATCCACAACGTTTTCTTTTTCCCTTTCCCACGGCAGATGCAGAGGCTTCATCTATAGAGGGCAATATTAGGTCCAAGAAAGATATCTGTCTAATAGGATATAGTGAAGACATACGAGACCCAGGCAAGTACGTGAATCAAGTTTGAAACATGAAAACTTTGTAACTGTTAATTTGAGAAACAAGTTAGAGAAGTTACATTTTTTAGAAAAGAAACAGCAGAGGCTAATATTATAATAAGGTACAATCTTGAAGCAAACTTCAGATACCTGCATTTGGAGTTAAAAATATTTGCTTACAGTATCCTAAAATGAATGGAACAAGTATTCCAAGGCACAAATAGATATCACCAATCCAAAAAAAAAAAAAAAATCAAATGCACATATCATAAAGCAATTCATATTACAGTAGTATCACCTCTGCATCAGCATAAGTTGAGTGCCGCCTGAGACTACAACGCGGGTACTTGACGACATGCTTTGAACCATACCACCGCAACTTTAACTGTTGTACCAAAAAATTGCATGAGGATTTTAACAATAACATGAAAAATATAGTTTCCAATGGCTATCAACTACATTGAGAAATTCATTACCAAAAAAAAAAAAATCAACTACATTGAGAAACTTACCTCTACTCTGTCAAACATATCATCAATTATTAAAGGTGTCCCACTGTAATACGCATCACGTGCCTAAGATAAAACGGAAATAGAAGATCAGAGAGCAGCAGGACAAGGGAAAAAAGATTTTAAAAAGGAAAAAGAAACCAAGTTTCTCTCTGCTACCAGCAATCTTTGATAACTTCAGAAATTTAAAGGGGATTTTCACAAACACCACCTTCTAATAAATCCTTGTTGAATAATATACTTCATAAGGCCAGTATTTGGGGCAGGGATTAAAACTGATCCATCATGAACTAAGAGTCACTGAGACAGACCTCATATATATAGAGTCACTGAGATAGACCTCAAACAAGTACAAACATAAAGTACGACAAATCAAGTAGATGAGCTCATATATACTCCTCCTGTCTTCTTTAGCTCTTCATCAAATTATCAAATTTTCGAACAACAAGGACAAACACAAAGTAGTCAACAATCAGTTAGCTTTTAACCACGAAAACATACTAGTAAGATTTAGGCAGCCATTGAGCACAGTCATTAAGCTCAGTCAATCAACACATGATATGTATTTGAACGTCTGAAGAGTGAAGACACATATGAGCGATCATCTGTTTGACTTAAAGCAAAAGCAGCTCAAACATACAGTACTCCAAAGATAATCAATATCGAGAGTATAACATGGTAATTTTGGTCTTCAAAGAAGTCAATTAGAGCAAACTCCTTCTGATCCAATTGCATAATCAATCAACTTTAATTTACTTAGTAGTGCAAATTAACAGTGCTCAGTGAGATGCGCATTACCTGACGGTAGAGAGCTTCTAAGGTTTCTTTGCTAGCTGTTTCAATAGGTCCGACGAAAATACAGGAAGGTCCTTGAGGTGCCTCTCTCTCTTCAAAGGCGGATAAGCCATAGCTCCTTGTGGAGATCCGGACCGGAAATGAAGCTCCGGTGCGGGAGCTGCTGCTGGACAGCTCGATGACAGTGGAACCGAACACGCGACGAGCGACAGGAGAGCACGCGCCCGCCATGAACCGCCGCAGTAGAGTTGAGAACCGGCAGAGGAGAAATTTCGAACAAAAGGAGTGGTCTGAATGTTGTGAATTGACGGGTAATTTTGGTTCCGGTTCGTCATGGCCACGAGTTCTGGAGTTTATAAAAGAGGACCAAATGACGAAAATGCCCCATGTGGTCGTAATTTGATTTGCTAAAGTAAATATCTCGTTAGTGGCTGATATTTTTGTCCAACTGTGTGATTTTGGCCACCGGTGAGCGATTTTGGAAAATTTCCTTTTGCAGGACAAGAAGCCTGTGGACTGTGGAGTGAGGACAACAAAAACTCATAAAATTCAATATTATTGAATAGACACAAACCAATCGCGTATGTTAAATCTTATTCGGATTTACGAGTACTTATCTTGTTTTAATTGAAGACATCATTCAACACTCAACTACTACGTCCCTTTCAATTATATACATATTTTGATTGGTCACGAAATAAATGAATAAAAAGACGCAAGTTCCGTGCATGGGAGCAACTAAGGAAAAAGCAAGTAGAACATATTATGGCGAGATGCAAAGTTAATCAATATAATGTCTCAAGTTAAACCTTTGTGTGGCCTTAAATATATAATGAGATGTTTGTAATTATAAAAGTATGTTACTAAAATAAATGAAAACTTCAAAGTTAAATTATTTTGAATATATAGAAATGTGCCCTCTTTGGAACAAAAATGAATAAATAATGTCAGGGTAGGTTTATATATGGGGTACGCGAACCCATGGTCTCTCCGCTAAGTTAGGTATTTTATGTACATATTTTCTAAAATTGATCTAATATTATATGTTGGCACTCATACTCCAAAGAGGCTAAATGATGCACTTGGTTGAATGTCTTATTTAACTTTCTTTTTTCTCCTTTTTTAGTGGTGCACCCATATTATAAAGATTCTAGATCCACCTCTAAATAATCTATATTTATATTAAAAGTATGAAGCCCTTGACTTAAAAATTACATCACTAGAATGTACTTCTAAATTATTCAAATACCTTACTTTAAAAACAATAAAAAAAACTGTTACTCCTAAGTCTAACTAATCTCTAAAAGGTGTGTTGAACGGTTGGCATCCTTGAGAAGTTGAAGCATCTTTTCTTTAAGCCTGCTTGGTCCCATTGAGTCATAATGATTGGGAAAGTCTATAGACTAACGCTGATTTGGACACGATAGGCAAATCATTCAAATAGCTTACAAACTGATGAATATGCTTACTAATTTTATTTTTCCAAGAGGTAAGTCTTTCATTTCCTTTTAGTTTATTAGTTCTCTTTTATGCGTATTTTTGGTCATTCTCCTATTTTTTTCATCACTAGCTGAATGACAGTTTTGGTTTTTAAAACTTCTGTTAGAATTTATAGCAAATTTGTCTGTATTTTGCTTTTAATCTTGCATGGCTACACGTGTTAACAATTTCTATATTTTCTTCCATGTTTGTATTTTTTCACATTTTTGATTAAATTACTATTATTTCTACGGGCATTTATAGTGGTTGGCTAATCATTCAAAGTTTAAAATCCAATATATATCGGTCATTCGTTCTATGGGATTACTATTCTAATTGTTGTTCGGACAGTTTATGAAGTCATTCGTTCTATGGGATTACTATTCTAATTGTTGTTCAGCCAATTCATGAAATTTTCAAGTCACCATCAAGAATTTGATTTAACTTTATTTGTTTCTTTATTACTCTGATTTCATTCTAGAGTTAATTTCTTGTAATAATGAAATGCTACAACATTTGTTTTCAATTTGTGAAGTTTACAACTAAACCAAGGCTTATAATTATGAACTGAATTTGTCTAAATGCTACGCTAGGATTTCTATGTAGTTTGAATATTATAATATTGTTATATTTCTAGAGATGACAAATTCGTTAGCAGAAGGACCTTCTTGTGCTTTTTTTCTCTAGAAGACATTTCTCCGCAAGGTTGCATACAATTTCTATGGGTTGCACCTATTGACTTGTCTTATGACTTCATGTAACCACATGTATCCTTTGTATATTTAGTACTCTACTGATTTATAAGAGAGACAAGGTTCCTATCGATTAAGAGCTCTCCCCGTCAAATGGCTAAAATACTGCACCTGTCCAACAACTTTGCCAGAGTGCACTCACAGGCTACGCATTCTATAAAGAGCAAATAAAGAGAATTTTATGCGTCTTCCCGTTTGGCCCAATCAGGATTGAAACGGGTTGACATCATGTAATATGAGTACTATTTGTTAGAATAGTCATAGCTTTATGTTGCAATATGCATGCAACGAATTATACAGTCACAAGAAATAACTTTCTATTTGAAAAAAATATATTTTTTATGGTAATACTGGTGCCTCATATATATATATATCAACGAAATTTGCATAGGAGCAGCCTTTCAACTACAAAAATTGCCTTGCCAGGTCAGTGGCAGCTAGAAATTTACTCAAGGGTGTTTAAATTTAAAAAAAGTAAAAAATATTCTCCGAGAAAGAGTGTTCAATATATGTTATATACCCCTAAAATTTAATATTTTATTTATATACCCACTGTAATTTTCTGACGACTGACCACCTTTTATAACATGTAGCTTAGCCCATGTGCCAGGTAGAGCCAGGATTTGAAACTTATGAGTTTGATAGTTTAATTCATTTAAGTTATTGGTTCTAAATTAATAACTTTTTTATATTCAATAAATTTATAAAAACAAATACAGAGTTTAAATCAAAGCTATTGCGTGCTAGCTCTGCTCATGCTTGCCAAGATTGATGATGTTGATGCAACCACTTTTGAGGAAGAAAGAAAATTTGCAAAGATACGAAGGAAAAATGACAAAAAAGAGAAAATTAGTTATCTTTCTTGATAGTAAAATAAATTATAAACTAAATTGATATCTAAAGTTGTATTTGTCTGAAAAATATTATTGTTGGTGTGTCAATCTACAAGAGTCATGTTCATGATAGGGTGATTGAAACGGATGAATGACCGTAAATTCATCATCCATAAGAAAGTATTAGCTGAAATACAGTTCATCAAATATTAAAAATTTCACATGTATCTCATTAAAATCTTGACCTCGACAAGAAAGTCACCATACTATAATCACATTAATCATTCACAGAAACTTGTACTTTATTCTTTTTTTAAAATTAAAAAAGCTTTCATTGATCATTGATGTGGTCCTGTAGAAAAATTACAATCTGAGTTTAACATACCAAATTTTGTACATGGTTATTGAGGGAAAAATACAAAAAATGTCCTATCCAAAACAATTTTGCAAAGAATTGTTTTATTAATATTGATATTATTTTACAACACCATGTAATAAAGGATTTGTCATACACGTGCAACGCACATGCCGAGAGACTAGTATCATGTAAAATGTAACCTCTTTTATGTAAGTCCTATACTGTTTTAATTTGAAAGATTTTTTTTTAATTTGCCAAACCAAGATAATAATTCCATTTAGGAAACTTAAAATCAATGATCTCCTAGAAAGCACTGAAAAAAATAGAACTCCAAAAGTAATTACGCATCTGAAAGGAGTAATATTTACCCACCTAGTACAGCATCTTTTGGGAAAGCCATAAACAAGTACTCTTTCCCCTTTTTGGTTCGTTCTAAAAAGAATAATCTCTTTCTAAATTTGAAAATAATTTAGTTTAAACTTATAATTCTATCCTTTTGGGTCCTTTTTGACTTGTTTAGGACCACAAATTTCAAAATTCTTCATTTTTTCTTAAACTCCGTGTCCAGTACTTATATCTGATTTAAGAGAACAACTTTAGTTTTTCAAATTATTCCTGGAAATGAAAAATATTAAGTTGCCGTTTGGACATAAATTTAGTTGAAACTTGAAAAAAGAGTTTTTAAAGTTGTGTTGGAAACTAATTTTGAAAGTTTAAATTGTGTTTGAACATGAATTTTATTTGAATTTTTTTTAAAGTTTTGTGAGTGAAAGAAAAAATTTCATCCAAAAATTAATCTGAACTAGTTTTTTTTTATCATATTCCATGTAGGTTTTTGGAATTAACGCAACTAGTTTTCCAATAGCTAAAAATGACTAAACTAGCTTAGGAAGAAACAGCAACGGACCAATGATATACCGCCATGTTTGCATCTTGTAACAGTATGAGCCTGCCACCTTTTCCAGAAGAAAGTGTACGTAATTGGAAAACGTGGTGCGCCATTTCTTGTTCTCTCTCACTCTTTCGATAGACAAATATAATCAACACTCAGATTCGCGTAAGATGTTATCACTGGAATAGTATTGATAAAAAGTACTTGCCTCAATTATCAACTTCTTCAAGTAAGTTATGGTTTTATATTGGGATGTCCAACTTGTCGAATGCAGTTATGGATAAAGAAAGGGAAAAGAAGCAGATATTGTTGTCTAAAGAAAAAGAGTTAGGATGATGCGTTGAAGTTTCAGTCAAAATAGTCAACATCAAAGAATGGTTTTAATTCTTGTGAAATGCAATATGTACCATCAATCTCTTCTCATCCTAAGCATAGATTGCTCACGTGCTTCACATATGCTCCACGGCTGGACTCCAACGGATAGAAGGAACTTGTACATAATTATGTATACGAGCCAGATTTATATGGAAATTCAAATATTATAAAAGTGTATATAGTACTAGACAATTAAAAATAGATATATGTATAGGTATTAGAATGTTCCAAATATTCCATTCATCTATATAAATACACTAGGATGCACAACATATTATTCAATGAATACCATCAGCAATTTTCTCATCTTTGTTTTTAATTGGTATCAAGAGCAGAGTCTTTCCAAATCTCATTCTTTCAAATGTCTTATATATTTCAAGTTTCAGATACAACTTACTCTCTAATCAAAAGTTGTGTAAATAATTTAATTGTCTGCTAATTTTCTCTTCCAGTGTTATGATGCAGGGCTCTTCAATGAAGAGGCTTCTGGTTCTTGGTGAAGTCAAGAGAGGTCTATACATCTTGCAACCTGGTCAGTCTAATTCTAAGAATAGAAATCAAGGTGTTTCATAGTTTAAGGTCAATTGTAAGCAACCTAGTAATGCCGCAATTTCTAATTCTGTTTTCAATTCTAAGAAGCCAGTAAATGTTGCAATTTCCAATTCAGTTTCTAGTCTTCTTAGAGGGTCTACTGATGTAAGCCTTTGGCATAAGCGTTTGGGGCATATGCCTTTTTCAAACATGAATAAAATCTCAGTTATTCCAAATGCTTCTTTGTCTCAAATACATGATCCATGTCAAGTATGTAGGTTATCAAGGCAAACGAGATAGCCTTTTCAATCCAGTGCTATCTTCTCTATTTCTATTTTTGAGCTTATACGTATAGATACTTGGGGATCCTATAAACAAAGCACACGTGATGGGTATAAGTATTTTTTAGCTATAGTTGACGATTACAATAGAGTAACTTGGACATACCTTCTTAATACCAAAAGTAATGTCTTTACTTTTCTCAACTTTTTTTTGGCAATGGTTGAAAGACAATTCAACACAAAAGGCAAAATAATAAGGTCAGACAATGCTTTTGCTAGGTTCTAGCAGCTCAACCTCACTTTTTTTCTCTTCACGGGGGATTATCCACCAAACAACTTATGTGGCTATCCCTCAACAAAATGAAATTGTAGAGAGGAAGCATAAACACTTATTGGGGAGATTGCCTTCTTACAACCACTTTTCTTATTAATAGGTTTCCTACAAGGTTCTACATTCAAAAATACCTTATGAGAAGCTGTTTGGAAAATTTTCTAATTATTCTTCTTTAAGAATCTTTGGTTGTTTATGTTATGCTTCCACTCTATCACAACATAAGTCTAAACTAGATGTTAGATATGTGCCATATGTATTATTGGGTTACCCTTTTAGAAATAAGGGTTACAAATTGCTGGACTTTCAATCTAAAAAGTATTTTGTGTCTAGAAATGTGATCTTTTATAAAAATGTCTTTCCCTTTTCATCTCAGATTAATCCTCCCATGTTTTCAGTCAATAACATATACATTACACCTTCTTGCATTAGTACACCTAATCAGTCTACTCCAGATCCTACATCTCCTAAACATCCAAATCATTCTGAACTTTCAGAGACTGAATCACAAAATTCCCCTAACTCTTTTCATCCTACTCATATCCAACATTCGCCTAATACCCCTTTAACTTCATCAATGTTGGATACTATAATTAAGAGATCTAGCGGGCCTCATCAAACTCCATCTTATCTAAGTGAATATGTATGCAACACTGTGATTTTATCTGATCTCACATATTCTTGTTTTCTTTCACCTCCTTCTCATATTGTTCTACCTTTTGCAGCCTTAACTCTCACCAATCAGAATATACTCAATTCTATAATACATATTTCATAGCCAACTTCCTATTCTCAGGCTATTTTACATCCAGGATGGCTAGAAGCTATGGATATAAAATTTGCAGCTTTAGAACAAAATAAGACTTGGAAAGTAGTGGAGTTGCCCAAAGGGAAGAAAGCTTTGCCTTTTATGTGGGTTTACAAGGTAAAATATAATTCAAATGGAAGTGTAAAAAGGCTAAAGGCAAGACTGATAATCAGGGGAGACATTCAACGTGAAGGAATTGATTTCAATGAAACATTTTCACCAGTGGTAAAAATGACAACCATACGATATTTATTGGCAATTGCAGTTAAGAAAAACTAGGAGCTTTAATTAGATGTCAACAATGCTTTCTTATGTGGAGATTTACAGGAAGAAGTTTATATGAGGTTTCCAGCTGGTATGCAACCACCTTCACCAAATCATGTATGTCTTTTGAAAAAAAATCTCTTTATGGGTTGTATCAAGCTTCACGACAATGGTATGCTCGACTTACAGCAACCTTGAATTTCAAAGAGTACTCTCATTCACTAAATGATTACTCTTTATTTTATAATAATTATGGAACTACGGTGTCAATATGTATTGTAGTTGTATACGTTGACGATTTACTCCTTACTGGGAATGATATTGATGAGTTTAGCCTACTAACGGAGTTTCGTAATCATGACTTTAGAATTAAGGATCTAGGTCATGCATATTATTTTCTCGGTGTGGAGATAATCAGAGAACCAAATGGACTCATACTTAGTCAGAGAAAATTTACCTTGAATTTCCTACAAGAATTTGACTGCATTGATTCAAAGCCAGTATCTTCTCTGCTTTACCCAAACTGCAAACTCCATGCCAATTCCGGGGGAACCTCTATCTGATTCAACTACATATCAGAGAATTTTGGGAAAGTTAAATTTTTTAATCCATACGCGACCTGATTTATCATTCACAGTGCAACATCTAAGTCAATTCATGCAGGACCCCCAACGACCTTACTTTGATGCTACAATCAGATGCCTCAAATACCTTCTAGGAAATCCCAGACTCATCTCTCTCTCTTTTGTCCTATCCCCATCTCAACTTGCGGATATATTTACTAAACCCCTCAACGGGCCAGTTCATCACTTGATAATCAGCAAATTGCGGATATATTTACTTAACCTCTCAACGAGCCAGTTCATCACTCGATAATCAGCAAACTGGGAGTGTCTTCGACGCCCTCCAACTTGAGGGGGGATATTGGGATGTCGAACTTGTCGAATGCAGTTGTGGATAAAGAAAAGGAAAAGAAACCGATATTGTTGTCTAAAGAAAAAGAGTTGGATGATGTGATGAAGTTTCAGTCAAAATCGCCAACATCAAAGAATGGTTTTAATCCTTGTGAAATGCAATTTGTACCATCAATCTCTTCTCATCCTAACCATAGATTGCACACGTGCTTCACATGTGCTCTACAATTGGACTCCAACGAATAGAAGGAATGTGTACATAATTATGTATATGTGGCATATTTATATGAAAATTTAAATATGACAAAAGTGTTTATAGTACTAGACAATTAAAAATAGACACCTGTATAGGCATTAGAATGCTCCAAATATTCCATTCATCTGTATAAATACACTAGGATTCATATCATATTATTCAATAAATACAATCAGCAATTTTCTCATCTTTGTTTTTAATATTTTATTTCGCTGAAACTCTTCTAAATTTTGTTGATATATATAAATGAAACATTCAAATCTATTCAATATCATCTTTAGCGTTTGGTTTTGACGTTAGGGTTTCTAAAGTTGCATTGATGAACCGCCTTCATTCCGCTACTTATTTTTTGCTGCTACATTTCATTTTTGCTTGCTGATTATTACTTTTAATTCCGACAATTTTTGTATATCATCTCTTTTTGATAAATTGGAACGTTTTTATGGACGTGTGTGTATGTGTGTATGTGTGTATGTATGTAGGTAGGTAGGTAGGCCAAATACATAAACAAGCCCTTAAACTTGTCACCAAATTTCATTTGGACACTTTAACTAAGACCTTTTCCTATTAGACACTTCAACTTCAATCAATGTGTGTCAATTAAAGCCATACATGTCATTATAGAAAAAGCCAGAATTAAAAGAAAAAGAATAGAGAATAAAGAGTCTTTGAAAGAATTTTACACTACCGTCGCTCATCCATATATACCTTCCATATCTTTCCACCATTGAAGCACCCCAAGAGTAGCATAAGACACTCACCTTCTTCTTTCTCCCCTATTTCTTATTCCATTTTTACTCCCCTCCCATGTGTCTTCTTTATTTCACCACCACCATCCATCATTTCTTCTCCATTTGACCACCATTAAATTTCATTATTATTTCTCCTCTTCCCTCTGATTATAGTAGCACAATATGAAGCAGGCATACAACACCCATTGGAAAAACATAGGAATGGAAAACGAAGTGTCTTCGAGTTCTCAGAAACGTCAAAAAAGAAGTTCTGATAGACCACCATTACAAATCTAATCTGTATAAAACAACTCCACTACAGCTAAAGTTCATGACTTCTATCTTGCAGATGTCTCTCTTTTTTTAACAAAAAATACTCGAAAAAACTAGGAGAATCCTTCTTCCTTTCTGTTACAGTAATATTACCATTTCACAATCCCAAATATCTATTATTGAAGTGATGAATCTTGGAAAGTATATATTTTAATCTCTTTATTAGCTAGTTTACGAACATATACATTGAGGAGCTCCGGCGGGTCCGACAATCGGAGACTAAAGATCACGAGCGGAGAAGGATTCAACAACATCTTCCAGAAAAGAAAAAGGATAATGCTGACTTTTTTAGAAAGTACATGCTATGGAACTCTATTTCTCAAAAAGAAATGAGGAACAGATCTAGCGAGAAATGCAAGAGAGAAGAAAAGTAAAAGGTAAAATGGCCAAGAATAGCTGAGGTAGGACGCCGTTTAGAGAGAAGAAAGTGAAAGAGCAAATTTTTCTCTGTCAACACTTATTTTTTGGCCAATGACTGCCTAACATAAAACTATTTCACGCTCTCAAATATTGTGTGAAACACGCATGGTGCCACATAAGCAACATGTGTTCAATTGACACATTTTAAGTAACATCATGTGTTCAATAGGTCAACCCCTTAGTTAAAGTGTCTAAATGAAATTTCATGACAAGTTTAAGGGGTTGTCTATGTATTTGGCGGCCATGTATGTGTGTATGTATATATGTATATATGTATGTATGTATATGTATATGTATGCATGCAAAAATGTATGTATGTATGTATGGATGGATGGATATTATGTGTGCGTGAGAGAGAGAGAGGATGCATTGTGTGTGTGTGGGTGACTCGTGGAAAGATATAGCTAACATTATGACAATCTCACAGTTGTTCACTCTTTGTGTAGAATTTACTGTCTTGTGTTGTGATCACACCCAACTATGCCTTATATAAAGGACACATAGATGTTGCAAATATAATCTGAGTATTTAGCCCAGAGTCGAACCCACAAGGAATTAACCTATCAATTACTTTTCGGTAGACTTACTAAATTCCACAGAATCAACTTCTCAAACGTTGTAAATAACAATTGAGGGTATTTCTACTAACTACGAATGAATGTAAATAAGCAACTGAAAACTAACTATAATTGAGTTGTAAACAATTAAGAGAAGGTTCTAAGGCTATGATTTCCCCTATTGATGGTCTCCCTTCCGGTTATGCTTCACATAGAATCACCAAATCATCTCTATCAATCATGAGCACTCTTACTACCGTAAATCTCTCCCGAGTAATCACGATAATCTACTAGACGCACTCTCCCGAGTTACGCTAGCTGGCTTTGTTTATTACCGCTCACTTTAGAATGCACCCAAGGCTTCGTTATCCCTAATCCCGCCTTTAAACTCGCAATTATTGATCCCTCATATATTTTGGGAGTGGTGTTGTTCAACAATTACCTAAATATGCACTCTCTACCGAGTTATGCACACTAAATAGGCACAACCAATTGAGGATCCAGTCAATTAACTACAACAAGTACGTAGTTGAACAAATAGAGATTAAAATGGCAAACTATATTAATATAATCAAGAAGTTCATCCTTCAATAGGTTCCACCAAACCTTAGACTAAATATTTAGCTACTCATACTAGTGTTCATCACAACAATAATCAAATTCATCACAAATCATAAAACAAAAGGAAGAAAGGAAGAACTTGATGTTGAATTCTCCTCCTTGCCTCTTGCCTCTCCTTTTTCTTGCACTAAGCTATGAAAAGTTGCATATATCCTCCTTGGTCGAGCTTAACCTTCTATAGGTTAAGTGAATTTTTCCCCCAGATTTTCAAGTTTACCCCTGAAACTTAATATTCCGGAACTGGGCTAGCGCGGCCAAGCTAATAGCCGCGCATATGCCTTACCATTCTGCCTTGACCATCTGGACTAGCGCGGTCGCGCTAATGGCCACTCTAGTTCATGCCTTCATTTCAACTATTCTTTTTCTCGTCTTCTCGCGTACCCAACTCCTAGGGGTTTTTCTTGCTTCAATGTAGCTCCAATCACAACTTTAAGGCCTTATACAAGCTCCTCACTCCTGCAACGTGTGAAATTCACAATTAGAGCTCATTTTTCATCATTTAACTATATTATAACATTGAGACATAATTAAGCCGGGGCATAAATAATCGCCAAATTATATAAATCTAGCCTATTGTCATGTTGTAGACGTAGGTGATGGTTCGTCTGATTGCAGAGGCGAGGCCAAGGCTTCAACTGATAAATCAGTTTTGGACAATGATGACACTGCTTTTTTGAAAATAAATGAGACGAATAAGATGATGAACAATCTAGAAGCAACTAAAGTTATCTCTGTAACTAAAGGTTCAGAGGAGGCTTATGTGGCATTAGCAATAAGTGAGCAATATGTGAAAGTTTATTACGATGATGGAACTACCGTATAGGAAGAAAAGAGTATAACTAAAGTTGAAGTGCAGAATGAGGAGTATTCTTTAAATGAAGTCGAAAGTAATCAAACAGATGGTGTGCTGGGAGAAGGGGAGAAAATTATGGTGAGGAAAGGAACGAGGAAGATTCCACTGATAATAGTGAAGATAATCTCCTACAAAATGGAAAAAATACAAAAGAGAAAAATGAGGGAGGAGCTGAAATGTTGAATGGAGAGTGTTTGTTAAAGAAAAATGGATATGATCGAATAGATGCAGTGGTGAGAGAAGAAGATGAAGAGAGTGGAATTGATAGCAGTGAAGATAATAACCAAGAAAATGTAAGAAATATAGAAAATAAATGAGGAAGGTATTGCAGGTGTAGATAAAGATAACAAAGGTAATACAATAGAAGAATATGCCATTAATAACGATGAAGATATTAACCAATAAAATGGACAAATTATGGTAGAGAAAAATAAGGGAGATGTTGCGAGTGTAGATAAAGATACAAAAGAGACACGGGTAAACATGAATTTAAAGGAAAAACAGAGAGAAATTGCAAATCAAACAAACCGAAAAAACTAAGAAAGTGAATAAAAGGAAGAGAAAGTCAAATAAAAGCTATGGAGATAATAGTAAAAATAAGTAGGTCATGAAGAAAGTAGCCTCAGAAGGCAAGGGTAAGGAGGACAATGGAAGCTTGGATGACAATGAGCAGGATTCTAAGGGAACAGAAAGGGGAAATTCAGTCTCCACAGGTAACGATGAAAGATGCTCAAAGAAGGTTGCCTCTGGAGATGAAGCTAAGATGAGCCTTGAAAAAGTTTCTACTGAAGGCAAAGATAGTCCTGAGCTGTCACATAAGAAGAAGAAAAAGAAGAAGAAGAAGGAGTCCGCTGAGCACGTTTATAGCGTGGGTATGATTTTCATGTGCAACTCTAAGACAAAGAAGGACTGTTATATACAAGGTTCTGGGACAGCCGGCAAACAAGAGAGAAATGGTAGAAAAAGTTCATAAAGGGATGAAACTCTTTCTATATGATGCTGATTTGAAATTGTTGTATGAGATCTATAGAGCTACAGGACATGGGGTTTTTAACATTGAACCAAAGCCTTTTAAGTCAAAATTCTCATCTCAGGTCCGCTAGTATGACTTTGAATCCCTTTGAGCTCCACCTTTTTACTATTTTACAGTTCGTTTGCTTTGAAGAACATTTCTAGTCGTCAAATGCAACAGTAAAAGTGTCCTCTGACCAATAAATAGTAAGAGCTAAAAATATCTCTATGATCTTTAAAGAATGGAGTCATAAGACCTTGAATACATTATAAATAAGGTTAACATTTTGTGTAATAGCTTGTTCTTTTGCCACCTCCTCCACTTGCCCTGCTTCTTTCTCTATTTTCTCTGGTGTTCTCCTGTTTGGATTAGTAATTGCTTTACTCACGACCTTCCCTGAGTAGGGAATTTGCACAGTTAATTAACTCTATGATTTTGTTGACATTGTTACTTGTATGAATCGGTCATAGAGATAAATTATATTCAATTTAGGTTGAGGTACTTCATTTTTCTTCCAATAGGCTGTGACTCGCTAAAAGTATCTGCTGACGTTTTTTTCTTCTTTCGTGTGGAATAACAAAATGTTTGTTTGCATCCGTAAGAAATCTGATTGAGCTTGAAAAGTATTGTTGGAAATAATGAGCTATGTAATAGTCATGTTCCAGGTTGACATTGTATAGGTTAACTTAACAATAGATAGGTCATCTTATAACTATAGTTAGTTGTTAATATTAGTAGTTGACTATAGTTAGTTGTTAATGAGGGATTAGTCGGTTATGTTAGTTATAACTGTAGATTGTACAGTACTTGTCATTTTTAGTATTCATAAAATGAGATTCACTCTCCCATCTCTCGCTTCTCTCTCTCTCTCTCTCTCTGATATGTTTTCTCTCTTTGTAAGAGGAATTTCTCTTTACTCAGATCCACAAAATTGATATGGTATCACAGCTTGTAGACGATTGAATCTAGAGGTTTTCACTGAGAATTGTAACGAGAAATTCGTTGTTCATTTCTCAAAATTTTCAGCCGGAATTATTAATTGCTCACCGGAACCCTAAATAGTCATGGCCGGAGATGAAGTTACAAATCAAACAGAGGAAGTCACATATCAATCGACAATTGTGATAGATCACAATCATCCGTTATATTTACATCCATCGGACATACCAAGAGCGTTGTCACTTGGTTTTTAGCTATAAGAAATGGAAAACTACACGATCTGGAGCCAAGCTATGGAAGTTTTGTTGCTAACACGG
The DNA here is from genome assembly GCF_000715075.1 of Nicotiana tabacum. Lineage (NCBI taxonomy): Eukaryota > Viridiplantae > Streptophyta > Magnoliopsida > Solanales > Solanaceae > Nicotiana > Nicotiana tabacum. Next base: position 107,777,277 of record NC_134087.1, on the reverse strand, counting down.
AACAATCTAGGGTTTATAGATGGTTCAATAATGCATGACACCTATGGAGACAATTATGTAAATATGTGGGATCGCTGCAACGCTATTGTGAAATCGTGGATAATGCACGATGTGAGTTGTGATTTGCTGAGTGGAGTACTGTTCCGGTCAAGTGCACATGCAATTTGGTTGGATCTTAGGAAACGCTTTGATAAGGTTAATGCATCACGAATGTATTACCTACACAGGGAGATTTTTATATTAACACAAGGTACATCCTCTGTTTCAGTTTACTACTCAAAATTGAAGGATTTGTAGGATGAATATGACTCGATTATGCCTCCTCCTGTTTGTTGTGATAAGTCAAAAAAGTTCATTAAACGACAGAATTATCAACGTTTATGGAAATTCTTAATGGGATTAAATGATGGCTATAGTCAAGCTCATAGCTAAATTATAATGAAATCCAAAATCCCTACGGTTAATCAAGCTTATGCTATGATCTTTCAGGATAAAAGTCAAAAATTAGTAGCATGTGGTAGTTATAGTGCTGAGTCCATTGATCCTATAGCCCTATTCAGTTCTAAATTTGGTTAAAAACAAAGGAGAAATTTCAATGTTGAATGTGACTTCTGCCATTTGAAAGGACATGCTAAGAAGAATGTTATAAGTTGATGAAATGTGATTACTACAATAAGAAAGGGACATTTGAGGGCTAATTGCTATAAACTGATAGGGTATCCTATAGATTTTAAGCCTCAGGAAAAAGCAAATATAGTTGGAAGTTCAAAAAATCAACTAATCTTACCTTCATCAGTAATGATGACACAAGAGCACCATTTGGCACCTGTACAGGGTTTCACTCCTGAACAACACAATCACCAAGGGCAATAAACCTTAGGGTCTATGCAAATGTTTACTCCTGAGCAATATAGTCAGATTTTAAGCCTAATAAATAAAGCATCAATCTTTGAGTAATCTGCCAGTGCACACGTGGCAGGTAATGTTTCTTATGAACCAAACACTGATGAGAAATAGATAGTAGACATTGGAGCTACAAACCATATGGCTGGTAATGAACAACTTTTACATGATAAATCGTTAGTAGGTAATGCAGGAAATGTACAGTTGCCTATTGGAGAGTCTACTAAGGTGTCACATATTGGTAGTTGTCAATTAGATGGAAGTGATACTATTAATAATGTCTTGTGTGTACTAGCTTTCAAGTTTAATCTTTTGTCTGTGTCTCAATTGACAAAAGCTTTGAACTGTTATGCTGCATTCTTTCCAATTTTTTGCATATTTCAGGATCTCTTCACTAGGAGGATGAAGGAGATTGGTAAAGAGGAAAAAGGTGTCACGATCCCAGTTCGCCCTCCGTAAACTATCGTGATGGCACCTAGTCTCTACGATTAGGTAAGCCTAACAAGTGCGGGAAAAGGGAAAAAACAATAGATAAAATAAATAAAAATTGCGGAATAAACATAGTGAAGGTTTAAAGATGCCGCTCGGCATATACAATATAGCTCTCAAACTGAACAACTTCTCCAAAACCTGGAATCTCATGAAATCACAAGCTGTTGAATAACTACAAGTGTCTAACTCCAGAATGTCTAAAAAAAGCAAATACATAAGGGCTAATACTATAAGAGAGAATGGAAAGGGACTCCTCGGTCTGCGGATGCGGCAGATATACCTCGAAGTCTCTGGAGAATCGCCTCGCCTCAAGGGTAGCAGGGCTGAGTCGAAGTACCTGGATCTGCATATGAAAAACATGTGCAGAAGGGGCATGAGTACACCACAACGGTACTCAGTAAGTGCCAAGCCTAACCTCGATCGAGTAGTGACGAGGAATGTCAGTATCCTACTAATTATAGCTGAAAAACGAGGTAAAACAGTATAGAATATGACAATATAATTAAATGCTAACAGTATGAAGTAACACAGGATAATAAGAATAACAACAACTATAACAGAGGCAAAATAATCACAGAAGGAATACAGCTCAACACAAAGATTACAACCGGGGATCTCCTAGGATACTGTCCTTTAGTCCCCAAATGTAAATATCCAGTGGATCTCCCGAGTGTCATCCCGTAGTCCAACTCATAGTGCACGAGGATCTACCGGAATCCCGATCCGTAGTCCCAAATGTAAATACCCAATACTAGGAAATCTACCAGGTGCAGTCCCGTAGTTCCAATATAAATGAGCAGAGGGATCTACCGGAATACAAATCCGTAGTCCCAAAGTAAACATGCAGGGGGGATCTCCCAGGATACCGTCCCGTAGTCCCAAAGTAAACACACAGCAGCAACATGAAGAATACTCAATTCAATTCAAATTTCATGCCAAGGTAGAACATGTATTTCTAACCTAGCATGTTGCACATGATCCAAATAAGGCAGTTTGAGCAAGTAAAGCAATTAAGGCAAATAGACATGCTCCCCTAAGCTAACAACAGGCTTAAATTGGAAGTAGTATAAACAAGAAAGGAAACACAATTATAGTTACTTAATGAAAATAGGATTTTCAACAATTAGCACAAGTACGCACTCGTCACCTCACCTATAAGGCATTTCAAATATCAATAATACCAAATCCTAAGGGGAGTTCCCCCATACAAGGTTAGGCAAGCCACTTACCTCGAACCCGGTCAATCAACTCAATATCACGTTCTTCCCGCGAGTATCCGACTCCGAATGGCCCAAATCTATTCAAAGTAATTGCATAATGTAAATATAACTTCAAGTAACTAATTCAACTAATTAATTCGAAGCTAATACGCGAAATTAGGAAAATTGCCCAAAAAGCCTCCTGGGCCCACATCTTGGAATCGGGTAGAATTTACAAATTCGGAATCCTCACACTCTTACGATTTCATATTTATAGAAATTACTCCAATCCGACATTAAAATCTTGATCAAAACTCCAAAATTAGGCCTAAGAACTTCTCCCAATATTTCTCCAAACTTTCACCCCAAATTCGAATTCAAAGGATGAATTTAAGCATAGATTTGTGGAAATTAATCAGAATCGAGTAAGAAATACTTACCCAAAACACCCAGGTGAAAATCTCTCTCAAAATCGTCAATGCCGAGCTCCCAAATCAATTTTCCAAGTTTTGAGACTAAACCCTCGTTCTGTCCCTTTTCTGAACAGTGAAATCGCATCTGCGACTATGGGACCGCACCTGTGGTCCCGCTTCTACAAAGACCAAGTCGCACCTATGACTTTTCATTAAACGGGGATCTCCGCACCTGCGACTTCCATTCCGCAGATGCGGTGCCACTTCTACAGTGCATGGGCCGCATCTGCGGTCAAAACCAAAATGCCTCATACCGCACCTGTGGTCCTCCTACCGCTTCTGCGGTGCCGCACCTGCGGTCCAATACACGCAGGTGCGATTATGACAGGTTCAGCTAACTTCATTTTCATCCTAAGTCCAATTCAATTTCTGTTAAGCTCCCGAAACTCACCCGAGGCCCCCGGGACCTTAACCAAACCTGCCAATCAATCCTAAAACATCATTCAAACTTGTTCCAACCTTCGGAACACTCAAAATAATATCAAAACACCAATTTAACATCAGATTCAAGCCTAAGAACTCCAAAAACTCTCAAATTACGCTTTCAATCAAAAAGTCTATCAAACCTCATTCGAATGACCTGAAATTTTACAAGCACATCACATTCAATACTACGGAGCTACTCCAACTTCCGGAATTCCATTCCGACCCCGATATCAAAATCTCACTATCGAACCGGAAACTTCAAAAATTTAACTTTTGGCATTTCAAGCTTAAACAAGCTACAGGCCTCCAAAACACAATCCAAACACGCCCCTAAGCCTGAAATCACCCAACGGAACTAAAGAACTAGCAAAATTCCATTCCGAGGCCGTCTTCACACTGTTCTGACTACGGTTCAAATTCTAAAATTTAAACTCTCATTTAGGGACTAAGTGTCCCAAAACTCTCCGAAACTCCAAATAAATCCTCCCAGCAACTCGCAATAGCAGAAACAAACACGGGGAATGCAGTTAATAGGGGATCAGGGCATTAATTCTTAAAATGACCAGCCGAGTCATTACATCCTCCTACACTTGATTTGTTCGTCCTTGAACGAGCATAGAGACATACCTGAAGTAGTGAAAAGATGAGGGTAACGGCTACGCATATCGTGCTCGGTCTCCCAGGTCGCCTCCTCGACCGGTTGACCCTACCACTGAACCTTCACTAATGCAATATTCTTTGACCTCAGCTTCCGAACCTTCCTGTCCAATATCGCCACCGGCTCCTCAACATAAGATAGATCCTTGTCCAACTAGACTGGACTGAAATCCAACACGTGCGGCGGATCACCGTGATACTTCTAGAGCATCGAAACATGAAGCACCAGATGAAATCCTGCCAAGATGGAAGGTAAGGCAAGCTCATAAGCAACCTTCCCAACACGCCGCAATATCTCAAAAGGACCAAGAAACCTTGGACTCAACTTCCCTTTCTTCCCAAATCTCATAACACCCTTCATAGGCGAAACCCGAAGTAGAACCCGCTATCCAACCATATAGGAAATATCACGAACCTTCCGGTCTGCGTAACTCTTCTATCTGGACTGGGCTGTACGAAGTCTATCCTGAATCGCCTTAACCTTCTCCAAAGCATCCTGAACCAAGTCTGTGCCTAATAATCTAGCCTCACCTAGCTCAAACCAACCTACCGAGGATCTACACCGCCTACCATATAAATCCTCGTACGGTGCCATCTGAATGCTGGACTGATAGTTGTTGTTGTAGGCAAACTCTGCCAATGGCAAGAACTGATCCCAAGACCCTCCAAACTCAATCACACACACCCGGTCTCTAGTGCTCGTGCTTTACCTACTGACAATTGAGGCACCGAGCTACAAACCCAACTATATTTTTCTTCATCCGCCTCCACCAATAGTGCTGCCTCAAATCCTGGTACATCTTCGCGACACCCAGATGAATGGAATACCGCGAACTATGGGCCTCTTCTAGAATCAACTCCCGAAGCCCATCAGCATTGGGTACACATACCTGACCCTGTATCCTCAATATCCCGTCATCACCAATAGTCATATCTCTAGCATCGCCATCCAGAACCTTGTCCTTGAGGACAAGCAAATGAGGGTCATCAAACTGACGCTCTCTAATACGATCAAATAAGGAAAACCGAGAGACCACACAAGCTAGAACCCGACTGGGCTCCAAAAAATCCAATCTCACAAATTGGCTGGCTAAGGCCTGAACATCCATCTCCATAGGCCTCTCCGTTGTAGGTAAATAAGCCAAACTCCCCAAACTCTCTGCCCGGCGACTCAAATCATCGACCACCACATTGGCCTTGCTCAGGTGATATAAAATAGTGATTTCATAGTCCTTCAGCAGCTCTAACCACCTCCTCTGACGCAAATTAAGATCCTTCTGCTTGAACAGATGTTGCAAACTCTAGTGAGAAGTATAAATCTCACAAGGCACACCGTACAAATAATGACTCCAGATCTTTAAGGCGTGAATAATAGCAGCTGACTCGAGATCATGGACATGATAATTCTTCTCATGTACCTTCAACTGTCTAGACGGGTAGGCAATCACCCTATCGTCCTGCATCAATACTGCTCCAAGTCCAATCCTCGAGGCATCACAATAGACAGTATAAGACCCCGAACATGTAGGCAATATCAAAATTGGGTTGTAGTCAAAGCTGTCTTGAGCTTCTGAAAGCTCGCCTCACACTCTTCCGTCCACTGGAACGGAACACCCTTCTGGGGTAGCAATAGATGAAAATCCCTCAACAAATCGACCGTAATAGCCCGCCAAGCCAAGAAAACTACGGATCTCTATAGTTGAGGATGGTCTGGGCCAACTCTGCACTGCTTCCACTTTCTTCGGATCCACCTGAATACCCTCACTCGATACCATGTGGCCTAACAATGCCACGGAATCCAACCAAAACTCATATTTTGAGAACTTTGCATATAACTTCTTTTCCCTCAAAGTCTGAAGCATTGTCCTCAGGTGCTGCTCATGGTCTTCCCGACTCTGAGAGTCTACCAAAATATCAATAAAGACAATGACAAACGAGTCAAGATATGGCCGGAACACACTGTGCATCAAATGCATGAAGGCTGCTGGGGCATTGGTCAGCCCAAATGACATAACAAGGAACTCGTAATAAGCATACCGAGTCTTGAAAGCAGTCTTCGGGATATCTGGCTCCCGAATCTTCAATTGATGGTAACCTGAACGCAAGTCAATCTTAGAAAACACTCGTGCACCCTGTAGTTGGTCAAACAAATCATCAATATGGGGCAAATGATAACGGTTCTTCACTATAACTTTATTCAACTGGCTATAATCAATGCACATATGCATAGAACCATCTTTTTTCTTTACAAACAAGACAGGAGCACCCTAAGGTGATACACTGGGCCGAATAAAAACCGTATCAAGCAATTCTTGTAACTGATCCTTCAACTCCTTCAATTCAGGAGGGGCCATACGATACGGAGGAATAGAAATGGGCTGAGTGCCCGGCAACAGATCAATGCCAAAATTAATATCTCTATCGGGTGGCATGCCCGGAAGGTTAGCTGGAAACACATCAGAATAATCCCGTACTACTGGGACTGAATCAACTGTAGGGGTATCAATACTGACATCTCTCACATAATCTAGATATGTGTCACACCCCTTCTCAACCATATGCTGAGCCTTAAGGAATGAAATAACTCTATTGGAAGTATGATCTAAGGTACCCCTCCACTCTACTCGCAGTACACCTGGCATAGCCAACATCACGGTTTTGGCGTGACAATCAAGAATAGCATAATGGGGCGACAACCAGTCCATGCCCAAGATAACATCAAAATCTACCATGATGAGCAATAATAAATCGGCTCTAGTCTCAAAACCACTAAGAGCAACCACACACGATCGATAAACGTGGTCCACAACAAAAGAATCTCCCATAGGAGTAGAAACATAAATAGGGGAACTCAAAGAATCCCAAGATACACCCAAATAGGGGCAAAATAAGAAGACACATAAGAATAAGTGGAGCTTGGATCGAATAAAACCAATGCATCTCTATGACAAACCAGGACAATACCTGTATGACATAATAGGAGGTGATAGCCTCGATACAGGCGGCATAATATCTGGCCTGGCCTCCCCCTCTAGGGTGACCTCTACCTCCCCGACCTCCACCTCTAGCTGGCTGAGCAGGTGGGTAGAAACTGGAGTTGTAACCATAGCCTGAGAACTCTATGGGGCACGTTGTGGTTGAGAAGTCTATGGAGGTGCACCCTTCCTAAGTCTGGGGCAATCCCTCACTATATGGCGTGTGTCACCACACTCAAAACAAGATCTGGGAGGACATGGCGGTTGTGACTGGCTCAGGCCAAGTCTGCTGGGCTGACCACTGAAAGCACCCCGCCTAGGAGGCGTGCTAGATACTAGAGGTGCATAATAAGGCTCCTGAGGCCTAGGAGGAGCTAGAATATCACTGGTTGCTGGAAGAGTTGAATAAACGGGGCGACTCATATAACCCCTACCATGACGGCCTGCAGCTGGAGTACGGGCACTAAAATAATGGCCTGACTTTCGAGACCTCTTGGCCTCCCTCTACTCTCTATCCCTAGCATGAATACCCCCCACTCTCCTAGCAATGCTCACCACCTACTGATAAGAAATATTCATCTCCAACTCACGAGCCATGATAGACCTAATGCTGGGAATAAGCCCCTTAATAAACCGGCGAACCCTCTCGCGAATAGTAGAAACCAAGGCTGGTGCATGTCTAGCCAAGCTAGTGTAATGGACAACATACTCCGAGACAGTCATAGTACCCTATCACAAATGCTCAAACTCTGCGCATCATGCGTCCCTGAGGCTCTGAGGAACATACTCTCTCAGGAACATATCTGAAAACTGAGTCCAAGTCAGGGAAGCTGCCTCATCCGAACTGTCTAACTCATAAGTACACCACCAATCATAGGTGGCTCCTCGAAGTTGGAAGGTAGTGAAGGAAACCTCGCTCGATCCTGATATACCCATGGTACGGAGGATACGGTAGCACTCATCTAGAAATCCCAGAGCATCATCTAATGCTAGACCACTAAATACATGAGGTTTGTACTTCTTGAACCTCTCAAGCCTCAGCTGCTCATCCTCGGAAATTGTTGCCCTATCCTCGGGCTAATCTGGGACTGCAGGCTATACAGGGATAATCTCTGGGACTTGATCAACATGCACTCGCTACTCAGAAGTGCGGGCGGCGGGAGTCTGTGCTCCTCCCCCAGCCTGAGATGTAGCTGCAGCAAGAGGAAGCAACCCTACCTAAGCCAGAGTGGTGTACATGCTCATGAACTGTGCAAGAGTCTCCTGGAGAGTTGGAGTAGTAGTAGCAGTAGGCGTATCAGTTGCCTGGACTCCAATTGGAACTGTTGATGGCACCTCAGTGGCAGCTCGCGCGAGTGATGTGGTTGTACCACGTGCGCATCCTCGGCCTCTACCCCGGCCCCGACCTCTAACGGCTCTAGTAGGGGCGCGGGTGCCTGATCATCTCTGGTAGCACATGTCCTCACCATCTGTGAGAGAATAGAAGACAAAAGTTTAGAATTGTGATATCAAAAATCACGCACGACAAGGAAATCAAATGAAGTGGAATTTTCCTAGCAGTTACATATCCTCTCGTAGATAAGTACATATGTCTCTGTACCGATCCGCGAGAATCTAATAAACCGGCTTGTGATTCATGACTCCTATGAACCTAGAGCTCTGATACCAATTTGTCACGACCCCAGTTCACCCTTCGTGAACTATCATGACGGTACCTAGTCTCTACGACTAGGTAAGCCTAACAAGTGAGGAAAAAGGAAAAAAAAAACAATAGATAAAACAAATAAAAACTGCGGAATAAATATAATGAAGGTTTAAAGATGTCGCTCGGCATATACAATATAACTCTCAAACTAAATAACTTTTCAAAACCCGAAATCTCATGAAATCACAAGCTGTTGAATAACTACAAGTGTCTAACTCTAGAATGTCTAAACAAAAGTAAATACTAAAGGGCTAATACTATAAAAGAGAATGGAAAGGGACTCATCGGTCTGCAGACGCGGCAGATATACCTCAAAGTCTCTGGAGATTTGCCTCGCCTCAAGGGTAGTAGGGCTGAGTCGAAGTACCTGGATCTGCACATGAAAAACATGCACAGAAAGGGCATGAGTACACCACAGCGGTACTCAGTAAGTGACAAGCCTAACCTCAATCGAGTAGTGACGAGGAAGGTTAGGGCCCTACTAATTATAGCTAAAAAATGAGGTAAAACAGTATAGAATACGATAATATAATTAAATTCTAATAGTATGAAGTAACACAGGATAATAAGAATAACAACAACTATAACATAGACAAAATAATCACAGAAGGAATACAGCTCAACGCAGAGATAACAACCGGGGATCTCCTAGGATACCATCCTGTAGTCCCAAAATGTAAATATCCAGTGGATCTCCAGGGTGCCATCCCGTAGTCCAACTCATAGTACGCGGGGATCTACCAGAATCCCGATCCGTAGTCCCAAATGTAAATACCCAGTACTGGGGGAATATACCAGGTGTAGTCCCATAGTTCCAATATAAATGTGCAGGGGGATCTACTGGAATAGAAACCCGTAGTCCCAAAGTAAACATGCAGGGGGATCTCCCGGGATACCATCACGTAATCCCAAATTAAACATACAGCAGCAACAGGAAGAATACTCAATTCAATTCAAATTTAATACCAAGGTAAAACAGGTATTTCTAACCTATCATGCTGCACATAATCCAAATAAGGCAGTTTGAACAAGTAAAGCAATTAAGTCAATTAGACATGTTTTCCTAAGCTAACAACAGGCTTAAATTGCAAGTAGTATAAATACGAAAGGAAACACAATTATAATTACTTAATGAAAATAGGATTTTTAACAATTAGCATAAGTATACACTCGTCACCTCACGTACAAGGCATTTCAAATATCAACAGTACCAAATCCTAAGGAGAGTATCCTCACACAAGGTTAGGCAAGCCACTTACCTCGAACCCGCTTAATCAACTCAATACCATGTTCTTGCCACGAGTATCCGACTCCGAATGGCCCAAATCTATTCAAAGTAATTGTATAATGTAAATATAACTTCAAGTAACCAATTCAACTAATTAATTTGAAGCTAAACGCAAAATTAGGAAAATTGCCCAAAAAGCCTCCCGGGCCCACTTTTCGGAATCGGGTAATTTACAAATTCAGAATCCTCACACTCTCACGAGTTCATATATACAGAAATTACTCTAATCCGACATCAAAATCTTGATCAAAACTCCAAAATTAGGCCTAAGAACTTCTCCCAATTTTTCTCCAAACTTTCACCCCAAATTCGAATTCAAAGGATGAATTTAAGCATAGATTCGTGGAAATTAATCAAAATCGAGTAAGAATTACTTACCCAAAACACCCAGGTGAAAATCTCTCTCAAAATCGCCAATCCCGAGATCCCAAATTAATTATCCAAGTTTTGAGACTAAACCCTAGTTCTGCCCCTTTTCTGAGCAGTGAAACCACATACGCGGCTATGGGACCGCACCTACGGTCCCGCTTCTGTGAAGACCAAGTCGCACCTGCGACTTCTCATTAATGGGGATCTCCGCACCTGCAACTTCCATTCCGCAGATGTGGTGCCGCTTCTGCGGTTCTTGGGACGCATCTGCGGTCAAAACCCAAAATGCCTCATACCGCACCTGCGGTCCTCCTACCGCTTCTGCGGTATCGCACCTACGGTCCAATACATGTAGGTGCGATTATGACAGGTTCAACCAACTTCATTTTCATCCTAAGTCCAATTCAACTTCCGTTAAGCACCCGAAACTCACCCGAGGCCCCCGAGACCTCAACCAAACATGCCAACCAATCCTAAAACATCATTCAAACTTATTCCAACCTTTGGAACGCTCAAAACAATATCAAAACACCAATTTAACATCGGATTCAAGCCTAAGAACTCCAAAAGCTCTCAAATTACGCTTTCGATCAAAATGTCTATCAAACCTCGTCCGAATAACCTGAAATTTTGCAAACACGTCACATTCAACATACGAAACTACTCCAACTTCCGGAATTCCATTCCGACCTCGATATCAAAATCTCACTATCGAACCGGATGCTTTAAAAATTTAACTTTCGGTATTTCAACCCTAAATAAGCTACAAACCTCCAAAACACAATCCGAACATGCCCCTAAGCCCGAAATCACCCAACGGAGCTAACAGAACCAATGGAATTCCATTCTGAGGCCATCTTCACATTGCCAACTACGGTCCAAATTCTAAAACTTAAACTCTCATTTAGAGACTAAGTGTCCCAAAACACTCCGAAACTCCAAATAAATCCTCCCGGCAACTCGCAATAGCAGAAACAAATACGGGGAATATAGTTAATAGGGGATCGGAACGTTAATTCTTAAAATGACCGGCCGGGTCATTACATATGGACTATATGTGTTGCACTCACAAAGGAGAAACAAGAATACAACTAGATCATTAGTGGTGGTTGTACGCAGGAATGAAGCTGAGATGTGTTACAAGAGGATGGGATATGTTCCAATTCAAGTTCTCAAGAAAATTCCTAGTCTTAGTAGCAGTAGTAAAGCAGAAATAAGCACATGTGGCATATGTCCTTTAGCCAGGCAAGTTGGGACTCCTTTTCCAGTTAGTAATAACAAAGCAGACAATGTCTTTGATTTGATACATATGGATGTTTGGGGACCCTATAAATTTCCTACATATAATGGAAAGAGATATTTTCTCACAATGGTGTGAGCACGTGATTTTTGCTTCACACGACAATCGCTCCAAAAAGAAATAAAAAATATATAATTGGCCCCGCTGTACAATTTCGAATTTCTGTGCGGCACCTTGTGGGTTTATTTGTGATTTTGGCCCATTCTTATTTATTTACTTTATTAAAATAAAATTCAAAAAAAATATATATGTGTCCTGCGTAATTCAAACCGTAATTCGGTCGTTAAATAGAAAATCGTGAACAGGCATTTTTCGTCCGTGATTTTGTTTGGTTTGACTTTACCGGTTTTGAAATACTTTAGTATGTGCGCAAATAATTATATTTGAGTGTGTATTTAATTTTAATTTGATTTTTTTGGCTTAGTTTTGTTTTAAAATAAATAAGAAAAGAAATAAAAATAAAAAAAAAAGAGAAAGAAAAGGCCCTTCCGGACTTGGGCCAGTTTGTTAAAATTGGCCCAACGAACTCAGCCCAAGCCACCAGTCCAAACAGCCCACCCCCGCCATGAAACGACGTAGTTTAACACCAAAGCTACGTCGTTTCGATGCCAACCCATCACAACCGTTTAAACCAAGCCGATCCAACGGTCCAAGATCAATCCCCATAACCCACCAATAAACCCGACCCGTCTCACCCGGACCGACCCTAACCCTTCACCCTTGGAACGACATCGTTCCCTGTTAGCCGAAGGATCCTGGCCCTTCATCTCGTCTCATCCAACGGCCAGGATCCACTTGCCCACTAACTATATAAGTACATAACACTACCCTACCCCCCTATCCAATACCCCAGCTGCTTCGTCTCCCCAAACGAACAGCCCTAAACCCTAGCCGCCTCTGCATACTTCCGCCATGAAAGCCGGCGGCATGGACGCCGGTGACCTTCCCTTGAACACCATAGGACCCCCAGGCCATCCTGAACCCAAATCTACCAACCCCATGTTTCGAATCACCCCCCAGGTCCTCGAATCTTCATTCGAAGATTCGAGTCAAAACTCGATCTGACCCAACCAATCCCAGTTTTGTACCAGATACTCCCCAGACCACCCTCGTGACCGAACCATACTTGGTTTGGTCCGAATCTGACCAGGGAAGCATGAATCCCAGATCTGAGTTCTGAGAACTTTGTAGTTCTTCATCGCTGGCCCATGCCAGTCCGAGCCAAAGAGATTAAGGTTTAATGGACCTTAATCGAAGTGTTTCTCATCTGAGAAACACTTCGATTAAAGTTCGTTCAGCCTTAAGAAAGGTCTGTCCAAATCCGGGTTCAAACTTTTTTAACTTTTCAAGTTTAAGGTGAGTCTGCTTTCTTTCCTTTATTTGCTTTAGTCCGTATGATTTGTTTTAAAAGACTGTTCATATTTGTTCTAATTTTATCTACTTTTGTTTGTCCACTTTGTTTGAACCTCTGTGTTTGTCTGAATCCCTCCCCTCCTATTCTGTTAAGGCATGTGTATTGGTGGTATTCCGAATTTGTACTGACTAAATCCTCAAAGTACAATTCTGTTTTAATCAGTATAAGTTGAGTCATGTGTCCCATACTTCTGAATGTCTGATTTTTGGCTACGATTGTGTATGTTAATACTAATATAGTCGAGTCGACATGTGTCGTCAATTAATTTCAACTGTCTGAGCGTAGTAAATCGATTTGCTTCTGTTGAACATTTGTTGAAAACAATTAAGAACCAAGTCCAGTTACTTATAGCTGTTAATATGATTTCAGAAAAGGCTTGGTCTGTTAATTGAAATCTGAGTCGATGGCATGTGCACTTGTGCACAGCATGTGCATTGTGCACAGCCTGTTTCCTTCTTAAAAGGGGCTTTCAAATTTAAAATGTGTTGACAGCATATGCTGTCAGATAGATTCTGCTGCCCATGCTTGCTTTTAGTTAATAAAATGGGAAAGTTTAAGCCTGCCAGGGGAAGGATGGGGTTTAATACTTAATTAGCTAAAGTGGAACTGAAAATGGAAGGCACATGGGAGGGACTGGGGTATTCTGAAAAAAAAGGGCTGTTAAAAAAGATAGTTTTGAGACTTATAAAAGGGGGGACAGGAGGACCATCTAAAAAAGAACAGACAGGGATATAGAGAGGAGGATATACACACTGGACCTTGAGGGCTGTAAAAGAAAAAATAAACACACAGTGAGGATTTTCTGGGGAAAGAGAGCTGAAGAGGAAAATAGATACACTGTGAGGAGGAGCATAAAAAAGATAGAGAGAATCAGAACTAAGAAAGAAAATACACACACTGTGAGGAGTGTTGAAAGAGAAAGCTTGAAAGACATACAAAGAGATACAGAAATTATACAATCTACAATCGGGAATTGTTTCCTCCTATTTGTTATTTGGATTTTCAGTCGTTTAACTCGCTGAAATCCATTCTGATTGTTTGAAGTTCCAGCTGTGTCTATTTAGTCAAGTGTTTTCCATTGGTTCACTATTGGTTTGGTCTGCTTGGAGTTCTTGATTCTACTTCACTGGGTTGTGCTCTCGTTTGGCTATTTCTTTCTATTGGCCATAGCTGCATTTCTGCACTTGAGCCCTTTTTCTGCTGCTCGTTTTGTTCTGCTGCTGCTCTGTCCTGTTGCTATTGCTAGTCCTGTTTATTTTGCTGCTGATCTCAACATCTTCTTCTTTTTCTCCTGTGCACATTCAGCATTTCCAGGTACACATTTCAGGCCCATATTGATGTAATTGAAACAGCTTGAAAGCATGAAATGAAAAGGTTGAAGAAGTTCAGAATCATTTGTTGTAATATTCATGGCATATTAAGGGGCCTGTGTAGTTGTTAGTTCCCAGTTCAATAGTACGAAAATGTATTGTTAACTAATACACTTCTGAGTTTGGTCCTTCAGGTTTTAGTTCGTAGCTATTTGTTAATACAAAGTATGGATACTCCAAACTTACACTATGCTGACTTGTTTCATTTTAGTCTTTGCTGGGTCTCGTTAGGCAGTACATAATATCATGTTCAAATCCCATTAGTAACAACGCCCAGTAGTTAATTCCTTCATTTCAGCCCCAATAAGTCTAGTAAAATTCAATTCAAGAAACGTTTGGACACAAGTATAATATTGGGTCAATCTCGAATGTAATTTCTTTGTCCAATTAAAGTATGTTTCATAAGTTATGGCATCCTTCCGCTTTGTAAATAATCAATCAGAAATCGATAAGAGTCCGGATTAGACAAAAGCATATAGTTAATTTAGCATTTTTCTTCTCTTTTTTTTTTTTGACGCAAATATATAAAAATGTAGCCACTTTAGGATACCCTTTTCTAAAATAGAGACAAGCCTCGCCAAATAAAGGTGCAAAATTGCGGGGCCCTCAATAAATAACCCTGATAATTATCTAGAATTCAGGATGGGCCATTTAATAAATTTCATGGCCTTCTACAAAGATAATAGCGCGTTAGACTCTGTTGGCGCGGTTTAATTAAATCACATTCTTAGATTCGGGTGCACATTGATGTGACCCAAATCCAAATCTCAATGGAGTCCAAATGTGTCGACAATCACGGGTGCATTGATTGTGACGTGGTTCGAGACGCATTTTCACGACGTTGCAATTCTGTAAAATAATTGATAATAGTAAAAGCAATTGAAACTTAATAAAAGCACATAGGTCACAACATGTATTTAAATCGGATATTTAGCCATTATAACAATTTAAGCGACCGTGCTAGAACCACGGGATCCGAGGGTGCCTAACACCTTCCCTCGGGTCAACAGAATTCCTTACTTAGAATTTCTGGTTCGCAGACTTCATTTGGAAAAGTCGAAAATTTCCTCGATTTGGGATTCAAGATAAACCGGTGACTTGGGACACCAAAAACCAAACCTTTCCCAGGTGGCGACTCTGAATTAAATAAATAATCCCATTTCGAATATTGTCACTTAAATTGGAAAAACTCCACCCGCGCATCTAACCCTTCGGGGCAGGGCGCGCAAAAAGGAGGTGTGACAGCTCTGGCGACTCTGCTGGGGAAAAGTGGACCCAGAACCACTGGTTCAGGGTTCAAGAATTCGAGCTTAGAATAATTGTTATATTTGGCTTTATTATCTGATCTTTATTACATGTTTTTGCATAATGCTGTCTTTTACCGCTTTGATATTATCTGAACTGTATATAAACTGTGCCGAAACCCTTCTCTTCTTACCTCCGGGGAGAAGCTCGCTGGTCGAGACTCCCTATTCTGTTAATGTCAATACCTAAAATAAGAAAGAGGACGGACAAGTTACAAAGCCGGACGATCTCGCGGGTCCCCGGTACGTAGCCCCTCCTCGACTCGAGTTGGTCCGCTCGGGTACACAGTCTAGAACAAATACCAAGGTTTAAACCTAGTATAACGAAACTTCATGCCGGATCCCTAGTAGGAACGTTTATTTGCATCATGATGCACTTGACTTAGGGGGCTCAACACAGGGGTTGGGTCCGTCTAGGACAGGCAACCTGAATTGAAAAGACCACCCTGCTGCATCCTATTTGTTTTGTGCATTTATTTGCTTCGGTTCCGCATGCTGACCGGTTTCTAAAAAAAAAAGAGGAAAATAGCAACGTGGAAGGATAATTACTTATTTTGGAAAAATAAAACCAATGTTCAAGTATTGTCAAAACCTCACCGGAATTGTTCTAAAAAAAAAGAAAAAGAAAGAATAAAAACAAAATTTGTCTTCTTAGTTTAAATTATTAAAAAAGGGGGGTATATATAAAATAAAAAAAAAATTCTTTCGCTTTCAAAATAAAAAAAAAAGAAATGGTATTTATTTTTAAAAGTAAAAAAAATGGAAAACTCATAATTCAAAAAAATTTTCTCTTGTAATACCCTTTTTATAAATTCAGACTGATAGTCCAAATATTGCAAAAAAAAATTATTTTTTCTTTAGTCTTTATCTTTCTTCAAGAATAATAAAAAAAAATACTTATTTCTGATTTTTAGGTTTATTTAATTTTCTCTATTCGCGGTATCCCCGAACTACGCCGGTTTGATTCTCACCGGATGTGAGATACGTAGGCAACCCTCGTCGGGTTCAACCCCCATTTTGCTAAAATAGCCAAAATCAAAAAAAATATGTTTCAAATTTTTTAAAGAGTCATAAATAAGTCAGGTGATGCTGTTTTTGACATGAATAGCCGAATGTTCTCGAAAGGGACGCCGGAAGGTTGACTTTGCATAAATAGCCACTTTTGGGTTTTCATTAGCATTTTTAGACCCACACAGCCTTAAAATCTTCTTCCCCGAAGTGCTTAAAGGCCGTGTTCAAAGCTTGGTCCCCTCTGTAAAATATTTTGAGTCAGTCATTTTTGTTAAAATCACCTTAATAAATGTGCAGGATGAGCACGATGCAAAATGAACATTTTTCAATAATGACCAAAATCCCTATCAAGTTACGGCTATGGTGGAATGATCTAGGTGTTGAAGGGCAAAATGAGGTTAAGAAAAATCTGAAAGGTCTTGTGGGTCTGTTGGAAATCCAGCCTCGGGGAGATATCATAAGAGCTTTGGTTACCTATTGGGACCCGGCGCACAATGTTTTCCATTTCTCTGATTTTGAGCTCACCCCAACTTTAGAAGAAATGGCCGGATACATCGGGAATACTGAACTTCCGCTGAGGGAAAAATACTTGGTCGCCCCAAGAGTCGTCACAGTACATCGGTTCCTGGATTCATTGAAAATACCTAGAACAGTCCACAACCCGGATCTAGCAGCCGGATTCTGTACTCCATGCTTCATATATGATAGATACGGTCACGAGGGGGGATTCAATAATCCAATCAACAAACTGTGCAGCAAAGGAGTTCGTCAGAAGTGGGACGAGCACAGACGGGTGGCGTTCATGATAACGTTTCTGGGACTTCTGGTATTTCCCAGGAAAGATGGAAACATTGATTTGAAGATATCGGGGGTCGTCAGCACTTTACTCACGCAAAGTGACAGTACTCTCGCGCCTATGGTGGTATCCGACATCTTTCGAGCTCTCACAGCTTGTAAAGCTGGGGGAAATTTCTTCGAAGGTTGTAACTTGCTCCTGCAGATATGGATGACCGAGCACCTTTGCCATCATTCCGAGATTTTGAGCCGTGGTTCCCCGGATAAGACCCGCATAGAAGAATCTTACGCAAGAGCCAAAGAGATCAGTTTGCCCGAAGGAGTCCTGGCTTGGACCTCGTTCTTTCAAGCTCTTACTGCCAGCCAAATACAATGGAAGTTGGGATGGTTGCCCGTTGATGAGGTCTTATATATGTCAGCGACTAAAACTCATTTCTTGCTAATGGGGCTTAAGAGCATTCAACCTTACGCACCCGGCCGAGTTTTAAGACAGTTCGGAAAATGCCAGACAGTACCTCGTGAGGAAGATCTAAGCACTCAAGCAATCGAGATAAGTCCTAACGGACAGTTCCCAGAAGCAAAGATTCGCCAAATCTGGAATGAGGGTCAATATTTGAAATCAGATACTTGCGTGCGGGATCAAGCCAAAGGAGAAACGGCGCCAGGTTACCTTGCATGGTACAGAAGGGAACTCGAGCACGAAAGGCCAGCTAAGAGACCCCACATCCGGAATTTTACCGAATCATCACAAAAGCAGTGGGATTGGTTAGCAAAAGAAAGAGGCTATTGCACCGAAATCAGCGGGTTAAAGCAACAAGTGGAAAAATTGAAATATGAACACAACGTGCAAGTTGCTACCGATCTGGGAGAACGGAACAGATTGATTCAAGAAAATGAAATGCTCAGAGCCCAGATCAAACAGATAAGGTGGGATGCAGATAGACAACCAAGGCGTCGATCGGACGAGCAGCTGATAAAAGGGCTAAAAGGTGAAATCAGGGAATGGCGAGATGGTTTGGAGAAATCTGAAAACATCATAGCAGAGCTCAAGGCACAGTGGGATACAAGAGCAGATAAGCATCGCAGACACCTGAATCAATTGGAAGGCGACCACGAGAAGACTATTGCTAAAATAAAGAGAGAGATGGCAGCACTTGAAATCAAAGCAGCTAGTCAGGCCAAGGATTTCCAAATGGAAAGCAGATACTGGTATGACACAATAGCCCATATGAAATTGGAAGTACGGCGATTGAAGCATCAACACATGCAAGATGTTCAAGTCTTCAAGATATGCAGCGATCAGATAAAGCACCTGCTTGTAGAGAAGAAGCAAACCAGAGATAGGATCAAAGCCGTTGCCCACGCCATCACCAGACGATGTCTACGATGTGAGAACATGTCTAGTGTTACCTTCCTCTCGGCAGTAATGGTTTATGTCAAGCAGACTATGCACGAGCTAGAGCAACTTGAGAGGGATCTCACGCCTAGGACCGCGGCGAGGCCGAACGACGCCCCGCGGAAACCAATTTTTAAAACCATAATGCATTCATAGGTCAAATCTGTATCTTAGCATCTTCTGCCTGTTTTTTTTTCATCAGGGTGATTTTTAGTCTATTTTTTGAGTCTAGGTTTATTTTCAAAGTTTGCTTTTTCTTTTGCAAAATGTAGTTTGTAATAGACTGCTTCAATAATAAAGAATTTGCTTCTTTCATGCTCATTTGTGTTTTCGAACTACGTAATGATCTGATTCACGTGAGTATCGTGATACGTAGGCAATCCTCATCGGATCCGATCGCATTTTATTTTGCTACAAAAAAAAATATAAAAGAAAAATAAATGAAAATAAAATAAAAGAAAAAAAACAAAAGAAAAAATAAGAGGAAAATACCGGAATGACGCGTGCTCTCGTAGCAGACATATAGTAATCCACTTAACTGTATAGGTGCATCATGCCCAACGTGAGATTAACTATCTGTTATTTGCTGCAAATTAACCGTGCGCTTGTCATTGAGCATGTTTCCAGGGTTTTTGAAAAGACGGTTGGTTTGGTGAAAGTCTGGCCTCGCACTCATACTTCACGAGGTCAAGGAGAGGTGTTCAACTACCTATTTTTAGGACCAGAAACAGTACTCACACCTACTTCACCAGGTCAAAAGGAAGTGTGGAAATGTCTTCGGAAATTCCATTGCAAACAGTCCCCGTCTCTGAGGAGAGCTCAATCTCAGCCGTCCTCACGCCTGAATCCGCAACTGCAGAAGAAAATAGAATCCTGCGGCTCCGCATGTTGGAAATGCTGGATGATTGGAACAATGGGAAAGAGCCGCCAAGTGTCGTCCCCGGATTCCCTGAATTATTCTCCAGGTCAGGTGGGACTTCTAATGACCCCATAAATTACCCTGCTACCCCATTCGGGTACCCAGCCAACTCCGTTTTCTCCGCCGGATCACCTTCTGAGCCTCATCCCCGAATGTCGGCCACCGATGCAAGCATGAATATCTTTACTGCATCGCCTTGCCCGGCTACGGCACAGCCTGCCACATACAAGCCAAGCTTCGACTCATCCTCTTTTACATTCCAAGCACCATCGTTCTCAATGGAACCAACCAGGTTCGCTACCAACAATAATCCTCTACCGCCTCAGTGCGAACTCGCACCGGGACAGGATCAGAACCCCAGGATTGCAGAACAAAATGAGATTGCTAAGAGAATGAGAAGCCTTGAACAAAGTTTGAAGAATATGCAAGGGTTGAGTGGACAAAAGAGCGTCTCTTACGCCGACCTGTGCATGTTCCCTCACGTGCACCTGCCAACGGGTTTCAAGACCCCCAAATTCGAGAAATATGATGGGCACGGTGACCCCATTGCACATCTTAAGAAATACTGCAACCAATTGCGGGGAGCCGGCGGAAAAGAAGAACTGCTCATGGCATATTTTGGGGAAAGCTTAGTAGGGATAGCTTCGGAATGGTATATGGATCAGGAAATGTCCCGATGGCATATATGGGATGATCTCGCCAGAGATTTTGTAAAGCAATTCCAGTATAACATCGACATTGCGCCAGACCGAAACTCTCTGTCGAATTTGAAGAAGAAGCCTTCGGAAAGTTTTAGAGAGTATGCTATTAAGTGGCGTGAACAGGCGTCGAGAGTGAAGCCTCCCATGGATGAAGTGGAAATGGTCACTACCTTTCTCCAGGCTCAAGAGTCTGACTATTTCCAAAACATGATGTCGGCCATGGGTAAGCCATTCGCGGAAGCAATCAAGATAGGAGAGATGGTAGAGAATGGGTTGAAAACGGGTCGGATTCTGAGTCAAGCAGCCATAAGGGCAACCTCCCAGGCCGTCCAAAGCGGGTCGGGAGGAACGACAAGGGGGAAGAAGAAGGAAGAAACGGCTATGGCAGCCTCTGAAGCAAGGGAGTATCGTCATCCCAGGCCCCATTTTCCGGAAAGGGCCCCACAACACTACTACCCCCACTCAAATGTGGCATATGCTCATCAACCTTATATGGTCATGAATGCCCAACCTTATAACCATTCACCACAACAAGCCAACCGAGGCCCAGCTCCACCTCCCAGAAATCAGCCTCCTTACCGCAACCACTATAACCCACAACCCCCGCAAAATAACTACCGCCCCCAAGAGCCGCCTCGACGGCGGACTTTCACGCCCATTGGTGAACAATACTCCACATTGTTCCCTAAGCTAGTCCAGTTGGGTTTTTTGCAACCAATTCCCCAAACGAGGCAAAACCCGACATCTCCTTCTTACAAAGCCGGAGTCAGATGCGCCTATCATTCAGGGGCCGAAGGACATGATACAAACGACTGCTGGTCATTGAAAAGAGTGGTCGAAAATTTGATAGAGCAGGGGAAGATAGTGCTAAGGGACGAAGAGATCCCAAATGTAACTAACAATCCATTGCCCGCTCACAATAATGGGCCGCTGATCGGCATGATTTGTGAAGACAAAGAGTTCGACCCTGCCTTGAAAGCCATAATTGCCATTGTCGACACAGGGAGGAGGCCTGAAATAGACCAGAAATCAGAAAGGGGGAAGAGGCCAAGGCTGCAGAAAGCAAGCCTGAAAAGAAGGTGGAGAAGAAAGTAGTACCAGCAAAGGGTGGAGTTCTTTACGTACCGCGGGGTCAAGCCAAGAAGACGCAGAACTTCGGGATCAAAAAGGCAAAACCTATGTACGTGCCAAAAGGGGCCTATGTGGTCCGGGGGACGATTCAACCACCTCGGCTGAATGAGCCAGTGGTTATCGGACGCGTGCCACAAAAGCCAATGACCAACCCGTCCACAGTGCCGTGGAATTATCAAAAGACTTTGGTAACGTATAAAGGTAAGGAGGTCATGGAAGAACTTCCAGAAAATACTTTCGTTGGAGGGTACTCAAATACCCAAGAACTAAACAACGCCACACAAAGGCGTTTCCCTCCAAAGGAGCCTGTGAGTGTTGAAGAAGCGGAAGTGTTCTTCAAGCAGATGAAGATGCCGGATTACGAAGTGATAGACCAGCTGCGCAAGCACCCTGAGCAAGTGTCCATGCTGTCACTATTAATGAGGTCAACCGAGCATCAAAAGATCCTGCTGAAAACCCTGAATGAAGCATACGTACCGGTCAAAACCTCGGTGGAGCAACTAGAGCGGATGACAGAAAGATTCTTCGCCGTCAACCAAATCTCCTTCAGCAAGAACGATCTACCCCCGGAAGGAGCAGCACACAACAAGGCATTGCATTTAACAGTCAAATGTGAGGACTACTATGTCAAGCGGGTGATGCTGGATGGGGGATCAGGTGTTGACATCTGCCCGCTCTCCACGCTGCAAAGAATGGAAATTGAGACCGGAAGAATCCGACCCAACAACGTTTGCGTGAGAGCTTTCGATGGTATCAAGAGAGACACCATGGGAGAAATAGACCTGTTGCTGGTCATAGGACCAGTCGAATCTCGAGTCACTTTCCAAGTGATCGACATGGACACATCTTACAATTTCCTCCTTGGAAGGCCTTGGATCCATGCGACAGGAGCCGTGCCTTCTACTCTTCACCAGATGGTGAAGTTCGAGTATGAAGACCAAGAGATCGTGGTCCATGGAGAAGATGAACATGCCATTTATCGGGACCCATCTATCCCGTATCTTGAACCAAGAGAAGGGAGTGAGCATACGGTCTATCAAGCTTTCGAGGTGGTATTGGCAGAGCAGCACGAAGAGGGAGTACCTTGCCCCCAGCCTTTCTTGTCTAACGCTTCGGTTATGGTGGCCAAAGAGATGATCCGACACGGATTTAGGCCGGGGAAGGGGCTTGGACGAAATCTTCAGGGAACGACGGAACCCATTACTTTACCAGTCATCAAGAAACCTTTTGGACTAGGTTTCAAACCTACTCCAGCAGACGAAAAATGGGCAAAGAAAAGGAGAAATGAGGGCTGGAAGTTGCCTCAACCACTGCCGGATTTACATGCGACTTTTGTCAGGCCAGGGTACACTGAAGAAGAAGAAGATGAGGTCTTCACAGTTGAGGAAATCGAGGAAATATGTGGGGCAATGAGGGAAATGCTCTACGAGGTCCATATGGTTCAACCAGGCGAAGGCACGAGCACTGCTGAGATGATATACATGGGGCCAAACGCCAAGCTCCAAAACTGGGAGATCACGCCATTCCCAACTAGACGGAGGTCCGGGTAGACCTGTCCTGCCACCTTTCTTGTATCACAAGTTATCTCCGGGACATAACTTGAACGTTTTCTTCTTTTCATTTTTTGTTCCGAATTCCTAGTTGTAAACGTTGTTGTCTTCCAATTTTCCAAAGAAAATGAAAAAAAAATCTTCATTGCTTTCCTTTCTTTCTTTCGTTCTGATTTTATTACTTTTCCTCTTATCTTCCTTTTCAGTCCTAATAATGCGGCTTTAAATATGACATGCTTGCGGACTTCACGCCCGGATCACAATGAGCTATTTAACTGCGAATTAATGGATCCAGAACCAGAATATGATGCGGAAGAGGCTTTTAGGGAGATAAACCGAGAGTTGGAATATTTCGAGAATAAACCTAAGCCAAATCTGAATGACACTGAACCGGTAAATTTAGGAACCCCGGAAGAAATCCGGGAGACCAAGATAAGCATTCACACGGACAAGAAAACGCGAGAGGCGATAATTCAACTTCTTCTTGAATTTAAAGACGTGTTTGCTTGGTCATATGATGACATGCCGGGACTAGGTGTCGATCTAGTGGTTCACAAATTGCCGATTCATCCTGATTGTCCTCCGGTTCAACAAAAGCAACGAAAGTTCAAAACCGAGGTCAGTGACAAAATTAAAGAGGAGATCACCAAGCAACTGAAAACAGGAGTTATCCGGGTAGTCCAATATACAACATGGTTGGCGAATGTGGTTCCAGTACCGAAAAAGGACGGGAAAACTCGAGTATGTGTAGATTACCGAGATCTGAACAGAGCAAGTCCTAAAGATAATTTCCCGCTGCCCAACATCCACATCCTCGTTGACAATTGCGCCAAGCACGAGATACAGTCTTTCGTAGATTGTTACGCTGGGTATCATCAGGTATTGATGGATGAAGAGGATGCCGAGAAAACTGCCTTCACCACGCCTTGGGGCACCTACTGTTATCGGGTCATGCCGTTTGGTTTAAAGAATGCTGGGGCTACTTATATGAGGGCCATGACCGCCATTTTCCATGACATGATGCATCAGGAAATAGAGGTGTACGTGGACGATGTAATAGTCAAGTCCAGGACACAGGATAATCACATCCAAGACTTGAGGAAATTCTTCGAGAGGCTAAGGAAGTATGACTTGAAGCTAAATCCAGCCAAATGCGCTTTCGGAGTTCCGTCGGGTAAACTTTTGGGTTTCATCGTAAGCAGGAGAGGTATCGAGCTAGATCCGACTAAGATAAAATCTATCAAAGATCTACCTCCCCCAAGAACGAAGAAAGACGTGATGAGTCTTTTGGGCAGACTGAACTACATCAGTCGGTTTATTGCCCAGCTGACAAGCACGTGTGAGCCCATATTCAAGTTGTTAAGAAAAGATGCGGCGATTAAGTGGACAACGGAGTGTCAAGAAGCCTTTGATAAAGTCAAAGAGTACCTTTCAAATCCCCCAGTCTTGGTCCCTCCCGAACCAGGGAAGCCACTTTTCTTGTATCTGACAGTCTTGGAGAACTCCTTTGGCTGCGTCCTGGGGCAACACGATGTGACCGGGAAAAGGGAACAAGCGATCTACTACCTGAGCAAGAAATTCACCAGCTACGAGGCCAAATACACTCTGTTGGAGAAGACATGTTGCGCTCTCACATGGGTTGCTCAAAAGCTGAGGCATTATCTCCAAGCCCACACTACATTCCTCATAAGCAGGTTGGATCCCTTGAAATATATATTTCAGAAACCAATGCCTACTGGGAGACTGGCTAAATGGCAAATCTTGCTTACGGAATTCGACATAGTTTATGTCACTCGCACGGCAATGAAAGCCCAGGCGTTAGCAGATCATTTGGCCGAAAACCCGGTCGATGAGGAATACCAGCCATTGGATACCTATTTTCCAGATGAAGAGGTAAACACCGTAGAAGTGATCTCAGAGGAAGCTCATGTTTGGAAGATGTTCTTTGACGGAGCCGTGAATGCCAAGGGTATAGGGATTGGGGCAATTTTGATCTCACCTGCCGGTCAGCATTATCCCGCCACAGCTAGACTTCGTTTCTTCTGCACAAATAATACAGCTGAATATGAAGCCTGCATTATGGGCATACATATGGCAATCGATCAGGATGTCAAAGACTTACTGATTATGGGAGATTCTGACCTGATCATCCGGCAAGTTCAAGGCGAATGGGAAACTCGGGATGTCAAACTTATCCCATACCGACAACATGTGGAGGACCTCAGCAAGCGCTTTAACTCAATAGAATTCAGGTATATTCCGAGGTGTCACAATGAACTGGCAGATGCACTTGCTACTCTGGCTTCTATGCTACCCTACCCGGGCGACGCCCACGTCGATCCTTTGGAAATCCAAATCAAGGAAAGACACGGTTACTGCAGTGTAATCGAGGCGGGATCAAATACGCAGCCTTGGTACCATGACATCAAGAGATTCTTGAAGACACAAGAATACCCCGAGCATGCAACTAGAGATCAAAAGAGGACCATTAGGCGACATGCAAGTGGTTTCTTTTTGAGCAGTGAATTGTTATATAAGAGGACTCCGGACCTCAATCTCTTAAGATGTGTCGACATCGAGGAAGCGAGAAAGATCATGCACGAAGTACACGCAGGTGTGTGTGGACCTCACATGAACGGGTATGTCTTAGCGAAGAAGATCCTTAGAGCAGGTTATTACTGGATGACCATGGAAAAGGATTGCTTTAGCTTTGTCCGGAAGTGTCATCAGTGTCAGGTGCACGGTAATTTGATTCATGCACCTCCCACGGAACTGCATCCCATGTCCGCACCTTGGCCATTTGTCGCTTGGGGCATGGACGTCATTGGACCAATTGAACCAAAGGCTTCGAATGGACACAGGTTTATACTGGTTGCCATCGATTACTTCACAAAGTGGGTAGAGGCTGTCACTCTCAAGTCGGTCACCAAGAAAGCTGTAGTGGATTTTGTACACTCAAATCTTATCTGTCGCTTCGGTATTCCTGCGACTATCATTACAGATAATGCAGCAAACTTGAACAGTCACTTGATGGGAGACGTGTGCGAGCAATTCAAGATAACACACAGGAATTCCACTCCTTATCGGCCAAAAGCCAATGGTGCTGTAGAAGCTGCAAATAAAAACATCAAGAAGATTTTGAGGAAAACAATACAAAGTTCCCGACAGTGGCATGAGCAGTTACCTTTTGCGTTATTGGGGTATCGCACTACGGTGCGCACATCGGTGGGAGCGACTCCTTATCTTTTGGTTTATGGAACCGAGGCCGTAATACCGGCAGAGGTAGAGATTCCTTCACTTCGAATCATTGTCGAAGCAGAAATCGAGGACAGCGAGTGGGTTAAGACTCGACTGGAGCAATTGACGTTGATTGATGAAAAGCGGATGGCTGCAGTTTGTCACGGACAGTTATACCAACGAAGGATGGCCCGTGCTTACAACAAGAAAGTCCGACCTCGGAATTTCGAAGTAGGACAATTGGTACTGAGGCGTATTCTGCCGCATCATGAAGAAGCAAAAGGAAAGTTTGCCCCAAATTGGAAAGGCCCATACATCGTAAGGAAAATATTGCCAAGAGGAGCATTGTATTTAGGTGATATCGAAGGAAATGACCCTGACACAGCGGTGAATGCAGATGCAGTCAAGAGGTACTACGTCTAGATCACACTCCAAGTGGTCCTGACACGTTGAAAAGGGCGAAGGTGTTTATTCCCCACTACTCCCCAAACACTACCCAATTCTCGCTACCACCTTTTGAGCCGTTAAAAA
Source organism: Nicotiana tabacum (assembly GCF_000715075.1). Taxonomy (NCBI): domain Eukaryota; kingdom Viridiplantae; phylum Streptophyta; class Magnoliopsida; order Solanales; family Solanaceae; genus Nicotiana; species Nicotiana tabacum. Next base: position 107,750,131 of record NC_134087.1, on the reverse strand, counting down.
AAAAAAAAAAAAAAAAAATTGATTGAGGCCTGAACTACGTTTGACTTGATTCCAAAAGGATACGTAGGCAGCCTCTCCCTGAGGTTCAGTCGCACCAACAACAAAATCCCATTCACCCTGAAATTGAAAACCGGGGCATGTCGGACACTTGAGAAGTTTAGTATCAGCTACCTCTCTTTACCAGGTACAAGCCTTCAAATCAATTACCAAAGATAGTGGGAAACCGATAAGCATCACAAATAGAAACCGGCATACCCCGAGTTGAGAGAAATAAAATGAGAGAGTCTCGGCGGTGAAAACCTTCGGGCACCACGAGGCGACGGGAGTAGAGAAACCAAAATGAGAGAGCTTGTTTAGTAAAAACTCGCAAAGAGTGCTATCAAGCGATGACAGGAAGAGAAATGAGAGAGGTCAGCCAGTGAAAACCCGCAAAGGGCGCTGTTGGCCGAAAAGGAATGACGCCACCCCAAGAAGGTCTCGGCAAAGTTCCACCAGTTTTGGAATCACAGATCTGTTCTGGTTCAGGAAAACGCAAGCTCTTAGAAGGTCAGACGTCCAGTCCAAAAGGCATGTCATGTCATTTAAAGCCAGCGTTATCTTCCTCAGATAAGTCTTTCTCGTCCCGAAAAGGGTATTCCTTTTCTGATTTATTTTCCCCTGCTTTGTTTCTTTTCGAATCCCTTTTTGCATTTTAACCCGGAGTTCAGGACGCACCGGAAAGGGCAGGTGGCATGGTTTGTTCGCACGGAATCCCATCTCATGAAGGAAAGCACCTCATCTCGTTGATATGATTACCCAAGCATGATGAATCATGACGTTTGATGGTGTTCCGGAGTAAAGGAAAAGAGAGAAATCCTGAAATCTTCCCCAGCAAGTCCACCTTCGGACAAATCCCCACAGAGTCTCCCCCTGTACAAATCCCAACAGAGTCTTGTACAATCTCCCACAAAATCTCCCCAAATCAAAAAAAAAAAAAAAAAAGAGAGAAAAAGAAAAAATGGAATCTCCCCAGCACATCCCAGCGAGTTCTTTTGTAGACATCCCCAACAGGCTTGCCCCAACAAATCCTGGAAATCCCACTTGGAAATAAATCCCCAGCATGCCCATTGTACGAAAATCCACACAAAGAATCCGCTTTGTAAATATTCCCCCCACAGAGCTTCCTCTTGTACAAATCCCCACAGAGTATCCCCAATAAAATCCCCGTTGAGAATCTCCAAGCAAGATGGGACACAAAAAAAAGGGGGCCTTACGAGGCAAATCATCACAGAATCTGGAAATACAAAGCCTAAGCAGTCAAAAGAGTTTCGCCATTAGAATTGAATCAACGGCGGGACTTCGCGACAGAAATAAGGACGCAACATAGCAACTGGGAACGATCAAGGTCACCGAACCGACCGTCATTTCCGAACTAACAATTGTTCTTTGTCTGAAAAGTTGAAACAGGTATAATCCAAGACAACCGTGCAAGAAGCAGGTGTCGCCCAAAGAAGAAGGTACACAGGTACAAGAAATACTTTGGCAATGAGGAATTCACTCGAAAGGTAAGCTTCCACGAAACTCCCTTTTATCTAAAACAAGAAAACTCAAAAATAGATCGTGTAGTATTCTCGAGCTTTATCCCCAGCCAATCAGCATTAGGGTTTTAAACCCTAAACTGAATTTTCCTTTAGTCAGCATTAGGGTTTTAAACCCTAAAATGAACTTTTTCCTTTCAGCCAGCATTAGAGTTCTAAACTCTAAACTGAGCTTTTCTAGCCAATCAGCATTAGGGTTTTAAACCCTAAACTGAATTTTCCTTTACATTAGGGTTTTAAACCCTAAACTGAACTTTTTCCTTTTAGCCAGCATTAGAGTTTTAAACTCTAAACTGAGCTTTTTCCGTGCAATCAGCATTAGGGTTTTAAACCCTAAACTGAATTTTCCTTTACATTAGGGTTTTAAACCCTAAACTGAACTTTTTCCTTTTAGCCAGCATTAGAGTTTTAAACTCTAAACTGAGCTTTTTCCGTGCAATCAGCATTAGGGTTTTAAACCCTGAACTGAATTTTCCTTTAGTCAGCATTAGGGTTTTAAACCCTAAACTGAACTTTTCCTTTCAGCCAGCATTAGAGTTCTAAACTCTAAACTGAGCTTTTCTAGCCAATCAGCATTAGGGTTTTAAACCCTAAACTGAATTTTCCTTTAGTCAGCATTAGGGTTTTAAACCCTAAACTGAACTTTTTCCTTTCAGCCAGCATTAGAGTTCTAAACTCTAAACTGAGCTTTTCTAGCCAATCAGCATTAGGGTTTTAAACCCTAAACTGAATTTTCCTTTAGTCAGCATTAGGGTTTTAAACCCTAAACTGAACTTTTTCCTTTTAGCCAGCATTAGAGTTTTAAACTCTAAACTGAGCTTTTTCCGTGCAATCAGCATTAGGGTTTTAAACCCTGAACTGAATTTTCCTTTAGTCAGCATTAGGATTTTAAACCCTAAACTGAACTTTTTCCTTTCAGCCAGCATTAGAGTTCTAAACTCTAAACTGAGCTTTTCTAGCCAATCAGCATTAGGGTTTTAAACCCTGAACTGAATTTTCCTTTAGTCAGCATTAGGGTTTTAAACCCTAAACTGAACTTTTTCCTTTTAGCCAGCATTAGAGTTTTAAACTCTAAACTGAGCTTTTTCCGTGCAATCAGCATTAGGGTTTTAAACCCTGAACTGAATTTTCCTTTAGTCAGCATTAGGGTTTTAAACCCTAAACTGAACTTTTTTCTTTCAGCCAGCATTAGAGTTCTAAACTCTAAACTGAGCTTTTCCAGCCAATCAGCATTAGGGTTTTAAAACCCTAAACTGAATTTTCCTTTTAGTCAGCATTAGGGTTTTAAACCCTAAACTGAACTTTTTTTCCTTTCAGGCAGCATTAGGGTTTTAAACCCTAAACTGAATTCTTCCTTTGTTCGGCGTTAGGGTTTTAAACCCTACACTGAACTTTTCCCCAGCTAGTCGATATTAGGGCTCCAACCCTGAACTGAGCATGCATATCCTCTTTCATCAATTTTATGAACTACCTAGTGAATAATTAACGAAATTTTCCTAGTGAAACTGGGGCAGAAAATTTCGTTCGTTTGTTTTCTCCCGCAGGTCTGACCTCGAGCCACATGAATCGAAATGACCCACGAGATGAATCCCAGTTCGGAATCAAAGAAGAAAAAGACAAAAAAAGAGATATCCCGAGATATCAGAGTAAAGGGAAAGCAAATCGACTCCAACATTTGACTAACGTCCTGACCTCTGCCGGACACATTTTATTCGGTATCCCGGAGATTAAAAAACAAGTCGCCACAACTCGCAAGCATCAAGATTCAGATCAGAGTCTACAAGCAGAATCAGCTAAGACCCAAGATCAAGTCGTAAAAGAATCATAGATAGGAATCTTGTAACTAGCAGTTGACATGCATAAAAGTAGTTAAGTTCAGTTTCCAATTTTCGCTTGGTTGTAATAAGGCGGTCAGTGACGTAGCAGTGACAACAGCAGCAGCAGTAGCGGCAAGCATTGCAGTCCCATGGTAGTCCCAGCTACCAAAACTTCTCGAACTACATTGACCTGATTCCTGTTTAGCCCAGGATATGTAGGAAATCTCTGAAGCAAGATTCGGTCAGATCTTTCAAAAAATGCTTCATACGGAGTGGTCTATAGGCAAAAATCGCTCATACACGCTCACTTGATCTTTGCACGAAAACCCTTCGTGTTTCCGAACAAAGAGGGGCAGCTGTGAGCACGTGATTTTTGCTTCACACGACAATCGCTCCAAAAAGAAATAAAAAATATATAATTGGCCCCGCTGTACAATTTCGAATTTCTGTGCGGCACCTTGTGGGTTTATTTGTGATTTTGGCCCATTCTTATTTATTTACTTTATTAAAATAAAATTCAAAAAAAATATATATGTGTCCTGCGTAATTCAAACCGTAATTCGGTCGTTAAATAGAAAATCGTGAACAGGCATTTTTCGTCCGTGATTTTGTTTGGTTTGACTTTACCGGTTTTGAAATACTTTAGTATGTGCGCAAATAATTATATTTGAGTGTGTATTTAATTTTAATTTGATTTTTTTGGCTTAGTTTTGTTTTAAAATAAATAAGAAAAGAAATAAAAATAAAAAAAAAGAGAAAGAAAAGGCCCTTCCGGACTTGGGCCAATTTGTTAAAATTGGCCCAACGAACTCAGCCCAAGCCACCAGTCCAAACAGCCCACCCCCGCCATGAAACGACGTAGTTTAACACCAAAGCTACGTCGTTTCGATGCCAACCCATCACAACCGTTTAAACCAAGCCGATCCAACGGTCCAAGATCAATCCCCATAACCCACCAATAAACCCGACCCGTCTCACCCGGACCGACCCTAACCCTTCACCCTTGGAACGACATCGTTCCCTGTTAGCCGAAGGATCCTGGCCCTTCATCTCGTCTCATCCAACGGCCAGGATCCACTTGCCCACTAACTATATAAGTACATAACACTACCCTACCCCCCTATCCAATACCCCAGCTGCTTCGTCTCCCCAAACGAACAGCCCTAAACCCTAGCCGCCTCTGCATACTTCCGCCATGAAAGCCGGCGGCATAGACGCCGGTGACCTTCCCTTGAACACCATAGGACCCCCAGGCCATCCTGAACCCAAATCTACCAACCCCATGTTTCGAATCACCCCCCAGGTCCTCGAATCTTCATTCGAAGATTCGAGTCAAAACTCGATCTGACCCAACCAATCCCAGTTTTGTACCAGATACTCCCCAGACCCCCCTCGTGACCGAACCATACTTGGTTTGGTCCGAATCTGACCAGGGAAGCATGAATCCCAGATCTGAGTTCTGAGAACTTTGTAGTTCTTCATCGCTGGCCCATGCCAGTCCGAGCCAAAGAGATTAAGGTTTAATGGACCTTAATCGAAGTGTTTCTCATCTGAGAAACACTTCGATTAAAGTTCGTTCAGCCTTAAGAAAGGTCTGTCCAAATCCGGGTTCAAACTTTTTTAACTTTTCAAGTTTAAGGTGAGTCTGCTTTCTTTCCTTTATTTGCTTTAGTCCGTATGATTTGTTTTAAAAGACTGTTCATATTTGTTCTAATTTTATCTACTTTTGTTTGTCCACTTTGTTTGAACCTCTGTGTTTGTCTGAATCCCTCCCCTCCTATTCTGTTAAGGCATGTGTATTGGTGGTATTCCGAATTTGTACTGACTAAATCCTCAAAGTACAATTCTGTTTTAATCAGTATAAGTTGAGTCATGTGTCCCATACTTCTGAATGTCTGATTTTTGGCTACGATTGTGTATGTTAATACTAATATAGTCGAGTCGACATGTGTCGTCAATTAATTTCAACTGTCTGAGCGTAGTAAATCGATTTGCTTCTGTTGAACATTTGTTGAAAACAATTAAGAACCAAGTCCAGTTACTTATAGCTGTTAATATGATTTCAGAAAAGGCTTGGTCTGTTAATTGAAATCTGAGTCGATGGCATGTGCACTTGTGCACAGCATGTGCATTGTGCACAGCCTGTTTCCTTCTTAAAAGGGGCTTTCAAATTTAAAATGTGTTGACAGCATATGCTGTCAGATAGATTCTGCTGCCCATGCTTGCTTTTAGTTAATAAAATGGGAAAGTTTAAGCCTGCCAGGGGAAGGATGGGGTTTAATACTTAATTAGCTAAAGTGGAACTGAAAATGGAAGGCACATGGGAGGGACTGGGGTATTCTGAAAAAAAAAGGGCTGTTAAAAAAGATAGTTTTGAGACTTATAAAAGGGGGGACAGGAGGACCATCTAAAAAAGAACAGACAGGGATATAGAGAGGAGGATATACACACTGGACCTTGAGGGCTGTAAAAGAAAAAATAAACACACAGTGAGGATTTTCTGGGGAAAGAGAGCTGAAGAGGAAAATAGATACACTGTGAGGAGGAGCATAAAAAAGATAGAGAGAATCAGAACTAAGAAAGAAAATACACACACTGTGAGGAGTGTTGAAAGAGAAAGCTTGAAAGACATACAAAGAGATACAGAAATTATACAATCTACAATCGGGAATTGTTTCCTCCTATTTGTTATTTGGATTTTCAGTCGTTTAACTCGCTGAAATCCATTCTGATTGTTTGAAGTTCCAGCTGTGTCTATTTAGTCAAGTGTTTTCCATTGGTTCACTATTGGTTTGGTCTGCTTGGAGTTCTTGATTCTACTTCACTGGGTTGTGCTCTCGTTTGGCTATTTCTTTCTATTGGCCATAGCTGCATTTCTGCACTTGAGCCCTTTTTCTGCTGCTCGTTTTGTTCTGCTGCTGCTCTGTCCTGTTGCTATTGCTAGTCCTGTTTATTTTGCTGCTGATCTCAACATCTTCTTCTTTTTCTCCTGTGCACATTCAGCATTTCCATGTACACATTTCAGGCCCATATTGATGTAATTGAAACAGCTTGAAAGCATGAAATGAAAAGGTTGAAGAAGTTCAGAATTATTTGTTGTAATATTCATGGCATATTAAGGGGCCTGTGTAGTTGTTAGTTCCCAGTTCAATAGTACGAAAATGTATTGTTAACTAATACACTTCTGAGTTTGGTCCTTCAGGTTTTAGTTCGTAGCTATTTGTTAATACAAAGTATGGATACTCCAAACTTACACTATGCTGACTTGTTTCATTTTAGTCTTTGCTGGGTCTCGTTAGGCAGTACATAATATCATGTTCAAATCCCATTAGTAACAACGCCCAGTAGTTAATTCCTTCATTTCAGCCCCAATAAGTCTAGTAAAATTCAATTCAAGAAACGTTTGGACACAAGTATAATATTGGGTCAATCTCGAATGTAATTTCTTTGTCCAATTAAAGTATGTTTCATAAGTTATGGCATCCTTCCGCTTTGTAAATAATCAATCAGAAATCGATAAGAGTCCGGATTAGACAAAAGCATATAGTTAATTTAGCATTTTTCTTCTCTTTTTTTTTTTTGACGCAAATATATAAAAATGTAGCCACTTTAGGATACCCTTTTCTAAAATAGAGACAAGCCTCGCCAAATAAAGGTGCAAAATTGCGGGGCCCTCAATAAATAACCCTGATAATTATCTAGAATTCAGGATGGGCCATTTAATAAATTTCATGGCCTTCTACAAAGATAATAGCGCGTTAGACTCTGTTGGCGCGGTTTAATTAAATCACATTCTTAGATTCGGGTGCACATTGATGTGACCCAAATCCAAATCTCAATGGAGTCCAAATGTGTCGACAATCACGGGTGCATTGATTGTGACGTGGTTCGAGACGCATTTTCACGACGTTGCAATTCTGTAAAATAATTGATAATAGTAAAAGCAATTGAAACTTAATAAAAGCACATAGGTCACAACATGTATTTAAATCGGATATTTAGCCATTATAACAATTTAAGCGACCGTGCTAGAACCACGGGATCCGAGGGTGCCTAACACCTTCCCTCGGGTCAACAGAATTCCTTACTTAGAATTTCTGGTTCGCAGACTTCATTTGGAAAAGTCGAAAATTTCCTCGATTTGGGATTCAAGATAAACCGGTGACTTGGGACACCAAAAACCAAACCTTTCCCAGGTGGCGACTCTGAATTAAATAAATAATCCCATTTCGAATATTGTCACTTAAATTGGAAAAACTCCACCCGCGCATCTAACCCTTCGGGGCAGGGCGCGCAAAAAGGAGGTGTGACAAATGGTTGATGATCATTCTAGATGGATTTGGATCTTCTTATTACATCTTAAGTTTTATGTCATTACAGTCCTCAAGAATTTTATTGTTATGGTGAAAACTCAATTTGGTAGAGTGATCAAGTGTTTTAGATCAGACAATGGCTCTGAATTTTTGAATCATAATTGTGCTACTCTTTTCAAATGCATGGGATTATACATCAAAGCTCCTGTCCACACACTCCTCAACAAAATGGAGTGGTGAAAATGAGACATAGACATATTCTAGAAACTGCAAGGGCTATCAGATTTCAGGGGCACTTGCCAGTGAGGTTTTGGGGTGATTGTGTGGATGCAGTTGTGTACATAATAAATAGGATTCCCTCTACAATACTAGGAAACAAATCACCTTTTGAGTTTCTTTATGGAAGACAACCTTCATTATCACATATGAGGATCATATGATGCTTATGTTTAGCAACAAAGTTACCAAGGGGTGACAAATTTGCACCCAGGTCCATAAGGTCATTTTTTAGGATATGTAAGCATACAAAAGGGATATAGGATGTATGATATTGAACACAAGACACTCTTTGTCAGTAGAGATGTGATATTTCATGAATATGTATATCCATTTCAAGGTCTTGCTCAAAATTCTTCTTTTTCTATAGATGAGTTTCAGAGGGTTGATCTTCCTCTTGATCAGCCTCCTATTGTTTTACCTTCTAGTGCTAGAGATAGGGACAACCTAGTTTCATCTACACCTCATACAACTGCAGAATCTGTTCCTAGAAGCATTAATTCATCATTAGATACTCATCCTCTGCCACTAGAGAGGAAGCAACTATTGCATAGCATGAAGAACATACTAATAATACTGGGGAGTTGAGAAGATCAGGGAGAACTACCAAGCCTCCCATTTGTCTTAATGATTATGTTGGGCAAATACAGAAGTCCAATTCTTCTCATGCAACTGATTTCCAATATCCTATTGGTGATTTTATTCGGTACACAGGGTTGTCTGCTTCATATCAAGCTTACATAACTCAATTGTCTTCTGAAGTTGAACCAAGTTCTTATCATGAGGCAACTAAGGATGTGAAGTGGATTGAAGCCATGAAAGCAGAGATCCAAGCATGGGAGGATAACAAATCATGGGAGATAGTGTCATTGCCTCCAAACAAAAGTGCAATTGGATGTAAATGGGTGTACAAGATCAAGTACACATCTAGTGGGGAAGTTAAGAGATATAAGGCTAGATTAGTAGCTAAAGGGTATAGTCAAAAAGAGGGACTGGATTATCAAGAAACCTTTTTACCTATTGTAGAAATGGTTATTGTTAGATCTGTTGTAGCAGCTACCAGAGGTTGGACCTATATCAAATGGATGTTTACAATGCTTTCTTGCAAGGAGATTTGGAAGAAGAGGTATACATGACCTTACCTCAAGGTTTTTCTCCTGGACAAGGGAAGACAAAGGTGTGTAGATTACTCAAGTCACTCTATGGGCTTAAGCAAGTTTCAAGGCAATGGAATACTAAACTCACCACAACACTTCTTAATTCAGGATTCAAGCAAAGTCACTTTGACTATTCTTTGTTTACTAAGAGACAAGACTCTCATGTTGTAATTATTTTGGTCTATGTTGATGATCTTTTGATCACTGGGGATGATGCTGACCTTATTTCAGCTACTAAACAAAGTTTGCATCAGAATTTTAAAATCAAAGACCTTGGAGAGTTGAGGTATTTTCTGGGGATTGAATTTGCTAGAAACAAAGAAGGGATCCTGTTACACCAAAAAAAGTATGCACTTGAGCTCATCTCATATGTTGGTCTGGCAGGATCTAAAGCAGTTCATGCTCCTGTTGAGCTAAATCAGAAGCTCACCACAGTGTCTTATGATGATTATTTAGGTCTTAAGCATGATAGTTTGCTCGAAGATCCCGGTGCCTATCAAAGACTGATAGGCAGACTTCTGTACTTGACAATTACAAGGCCTAACATTTCCTTTGCTGTGCAGTCTTTAAGTCAATTCATGCAAGCCCCCAAACACTCTCACATGGAAGCTACTCTCGGGGTAGTTAGATACATCAAGCAAAGTCTAGGACTTGGTATTCTCATGTCAGCTGCAACAACTACACAATTGAAGGCTTATTGTGATGTTGATTGGGCATCATGTCCTAATACAAGGAAGTCAGTCACTGGCTACTTAGTGCAATTTGGTAATTCCGTCATTTCAAGGAAGTCCAAGAAGCAGAGTACCATTTCCAGAAGTTCTGCTGAGGCATAGTATCGAAGTTTGGCTTCCACAGTAGCTGAGATTATTTGGCTCGTTGGTCTATTTGCTGAGTTGGGTGTCACTCTCACATTACCAGTTCCCCGTTATTGTGACAGTAAATCAGCAATACAAATTGTTGCTAATCCTGTGTTCCATGAACGAACAAAGCACATTGACATTGACTGCCACTTCATTCGTGAGAAGGTTCATCTGGGCTTAGTTCAAACATTCTACTTGAAGTCTGCTGATCAACCTGTTGATATCTTGACCAAAGGCTTGAGTAGTATTCAACACACTCACTTACTATCCAAGCTAGGCCTCAAGAACATCTTCCCTAGTCCTAGCTTTGGGGGGGCGGGTAATGAGCTATGTAATAGTCATGATCCAGGTTGACATTGTATCAGTTAACTTAACCATAGATAGGTCATCTTATAACTATAGTTAGTTGTTAGTATTAGTAGTTGACTATAGTTAGATGTTAATGAGGGATTAGTCGGTTATGTTAGGTATAACTGTAGATTGTACAGTACTTGTCATTTTCAGTATTCAGAAAATGAGATTGATTCTCCCATCTCTCGCTTTTCTCTCTCTACTCTGTTTTCTCTCTTTGTAAGAGGAATTTCTCTTCACTCAGATCCACAAAATTGACAGGAAAAGCAGTAGTTATTTGATAATTATGAAACTAATTTCTCACATGCTTTTAGGTAAAAATATTTTTCTAGTGAGCAGTTTATATTTAAAACAATTCTTTGTCAATGCTTTGCACTGATGCCCTAATTTAGTTCTCTTCTGGATTATTGTGCTCTTTTCAGGAGACTAAGAGCTGAATTAGCAATATATTTGATTGAATATGTGCATTATCCTATATCAAGGAACAAAACTGTACAAGCAACCTTTCCTCCACGTATATCAACGTGTGGAGGAGGTATTCCGTTTGTTCTACCTCTTTTTGTTTTATTGTAGTTAAAATGTGAAATTATTCTGCAAGATAATGTCCCATGTGTATACTGAGTACAAGAAGTTCTAGAAATTTTCTCTATTCAGTTACTTTCCCTTATGATGTTTATAGGATGATAGTGAAAAAGAAGAGATTGGTTGGGCAGAAGGTCAGCAGAAAACTATCTTTTAGATTGCATGTGAAACTGACATCTCGAAAGATAGGGTCTGGGGGCGTGTAATAGAGCTCGTTCTTCCATTTTGAGGTCTTTAGACTTTCATATGAGATAGGGGCACGTAAAAAAGCTTGTTGTGGGTGCATCAGAAGTGAGTTTCTGAAGTTGTTATAGCAGTGACTGCACTATGCTTGCTGCATTACTGCGTGGTTCATTGGTGTGCCAATGACGACAAAGGATAACTTTGACCATCATGTTCTTTCCCGTGCTATTGGTCAGTTTTTTGAATTTCAAGTTATAATATCTACCTTTTGCTGCAGGTAAATTTTCCATGGTATCACATATTACATGCAATACATTATCTTTAATTTTGAGCAGTTCACATATTTCTCCTGGTGCTCGTCCTTAATTACGTCATCTTGTGGCAGGTGGTCGAGGGCCCGGGGGTGGTGCACCATGTGTTTTGTTTTGCGAGTTTGGTGAGATGGCTGGTGGTTGAGGGGCTGGGAGGGATGGTGCATTGTGAGTTTTGTATTGTGAGATGGAAACTGAACGTGTTGCGCCTATGTAACTGGCAATGATGTCACATAGAGTACATAATTCTTGTTTTTTTTTTTTGTGTGGACTCCTTCGATGCAAAATAGGTTCAAGAATTGTGTTGTGTTGGTGATTAGTTTTGTGCAGTTTACGGATATGATTGCTTGAATGACCATTTTGTCTTAACCATATATCTGATGATTTCAGGTTCGATTTTCTGTTGTTGAAGATTGCTTGCCATTAGCAGAGGAGAAGTTTAGGCAAGCGATTAAAACGAACTATTACACGAGGACAAAGTTTGATTGCAAATTGACCTCTGAACAGGTATCTGGATATTTTTTTGAGAATGGTAACAAAACAGGTATCTGGACATTGTATTTGCATTTATTTGAAATCTTCACACTTGTTTGGATGTTGATTGTAAAGTTGCCTTCTGTGGATCATGCTAACAATTTGTTTATATTTGTTGCTAATGAATAGGTGAAGAACTTGTGCAAGCTTTTCACTTCTGCTAGCAAAGAGTCCGGGTCCAAGGAGTCGGGTGCACAACTAAAATCAGAGACCAGTGCTATGGACAAGAGGGGCAGATTTACGGGAAAGCATATGAATAAAAAGAGACAATCTGAACGTGCTCGACAAGCTACGTGGGTGGAAGAGTCTAGGTACCATGCATATCCACATCTGTACAGAAGTAACGTAGTTACAACTACACCAGTGCCATTAGCTTTGCCTCAGTATTTACTACCACCTGCTACTGGTCAATCACATAATAGAACTTCGGGAATAGGTGTTCATGGACACAGGGTCGTGATTCTTACAGAGAGGTGCAACTGGTGGAGCCTCATGATGCTTATAGGCGCGCGGGACATCCTGCTAAAGAATCCTGATATTTACAGAAGTGAGGCTCTAGCAATAGAGCATTGTGATTATCCCAAACGAGATGGATTAGTAGAGCATCATTAATATCAACCAGTAAATTTGGAGACAAGGCACCAAGATGTTGTAAACCATTATCCGTATGCTTTATACCATGAGCATTTGTCATACCAGGATCCTGTGTACCCGCCGGGCAGACATCCCAATTATAACCCTCCTGCAGGCCTACGACTTGAATACTATCTTGGTGGTCTATCAACTGAGTATAGTTCTACCAGAGGCATGGCTCCTGATTACCATTCATCTGCAAATTCTCTCCCCGAGTTCCATTATCATCAACTTGTATACCGATATTAGATTCTGTCCAAGGTACAGTAATAAGAGAATACTAACTCTTCCCACTAGAATTCAGCTTGATAATGTTGACTATGTAGTGCTTCAATCTTCAAGGAATTGTGTATACTGATTGTTTACTTTGTTATTTATCACTTTTGCAGAAAAGAAATCCGTTGATCTGGATTCATGTTGATCTTTATGGTTGTCGTCTGCTCTATTACTTTCAGGTAGCTTTCTCTCAACTCTTTTATAAGGTCAGTTTGACTGGTTTTAATGTTATTCTTACCACTTATCATTATCTTATAAGTAATATCAACACTCAAATACAGTAGTATAAGTATAGAAACACCGGAAAAGAAGACCAATTCGACACCCTCCGCTTCATTGAACAGATATATTGATTGTGGTTCTTTATTGGATTATTTTGATGAAGCTTATAGGTAGGGGTCATAATAGAAACCATCAGTTTGAACTAATTCTGTTCATTTCAGGTCTTACTAGATTTAATTAACCTAAACTACTCTGCCCATCTTCTTAACCTTTGTGTTAAATTCTGATGCAGGCCAGAATTGCAGCTTGTTCTCTAACTGCGCATAGAATTAACAAGGGGGGTGAGTCCTTACATGAACATGAGCCGAGCTGAGCATAGAATTGAAGTTCAAACACAGAATTTAGTGATCTAACAATAATTTTTCTTTTAATGTCAGTGTATACATTTTGTTGAAGTTGTTGATGCTATTTTTGAAACTTTTGGAAAAGCTAGACGAACTCAACTCAGAGCAAAATATTTGTCAACCGTGCTGAAAGTTCTCGAATTGTCAGTCCCACCAAAGGGGTATAGTTTTCCATTTTGATTGACATTATTAGCGGAAAATGTTTAGCTTTTAGGATTTTTTGAGATGGGGCTTTCATTTGCTCACACATTGCAGTCTATTTTTCTTTTCTCATCAATATTATCTTATACTATTAGTCTTCCTTTGACATGGTAATAATGGATTATAGATGGTGAGGCACTGCTATGAAAATCGTGAAGTCTGGGGCCAAGAGAATAATCTCTTATGACTTGTAGGTAGGTTAAGATGGTAGTTTGGTCCTGGAGCCTAGCTTGATGTTGGCATGTTTCATGACAAAGTGCAGTGGTCCTAAAGAAAAGGAAGAAAATGAGCAAATTGTAACAGTGGAGTTACTGCCTGGGTAAGCCATTTCTGCCTGTTCATGAAAACTTAATGCGACAGTTTGATGAGCAAACGGCCCCAAATGTTAGACCTTTCTAGAATTAGCTTTTCCCACTTTAACACTCTTAACATAAAAGTATGGATCCTCCTGATATATATGACTTGTTATTTGGGACCTCTGAGTTTTTTCTCTATTTTAAGTTTTAAGAGGTAGAATTTCTCTTTGGGGGGTAAGTTTGATGACAAGAGCGGAGCATGCTCCTTGTACTGAACCTTGGAGTGGCAAAAAGGTTAAAAAAAAATAGTTAACTATTCATATTATTCACTTAAAAGTGGGTTGGATAATGAACTTTTTTTATTCGTATTAAAAATGGATTGGGTCGGATAATTTATCCATTTTTTCATTACCCGTTTTCGATCCGACCTGCCTGTTTGTCACTCCTAATTGAAATGGTCCCCGTAAAATTATCAATTCCACTCATAATTTTCCACTTATGATAAGTCTACAGAGAAATTTCTATACTAAATGCTACTGAATATTTATTTTTAACTTGGTAAATTGTAATTGATGTGGTAATACAGACAATAATAAAGTAAATTTTCTTTTACATTGTCACTTTATATATGCACAATATAGGTTAAATACTTTCTTAAATATAGTTGCGGGACTTCTTAGCTATAACTCTCAGTCAGCAACCTGACTCGCTAGCACCCCTCAGTGGAAGGACCGGTATGTAGCATTTATGAAGCTTGATCCACTTCCTTGCTTGTTTGGTAAGCTACAGGGTAGTTATGGCATTTACGGCTTCTCATGCAGTTGAATCCTGTGTCGGTCCAAGTAGGTTTTAAAGAGTTTAAGCTACTGTGAGGCGAATTCAGGATTTGAAATTTATGGGTTCGAGAGTTTAAATCTCTTAAGTTATTGGGTTCTAAATTAATAATTTATACATATTCAATAAATTTCTTAAGACAAATACATGGTTTAAACCAAAGCTACTGGTCGGCCGAACCCGTAGGTTCTACTCTCCCTTTGCCCCTGGCTATTGTATAAGATTTATTACTATTATATTAAGTTAATTTATAAATTCAGAGGCAGAGCCAAGAATCATAATCTTTTTAAGTTATTGGATTCTAAATTAATAATTTATATATATTTAATGAATTTTTAACGACAAACAAAGCAAAGCAATTCGTGCAATCGACTTCGTACCCGATACTCTAGCTCTGCCCCTCTCTACAATAACATATAATTTTTCGTGGCATCTGACATAGTAACTCAAAATATAGAGAACAACCTGCTACATACGGTTAGATCGCAGTGGTAATGTGAAATTTTTTTACATTGACAGTATAATGTATATAACTTAAATATGGTTATAAAAAGCTCCAATCCTTGGAGCGAATCTAACATGTTATGTATGTGTTCACATGAATTCAATATATATAAAGAAATCTACTAACCATCTATAAATAATTAATTGTAAATTTTATTATTATTGTATATTATTATCATATTTGTGGTAGCCGTAGGAATCCACAAATTTCAATTTTTTGATCCGCCTATGCCAATCCTGTGTCCCTTTCTATCTATTACAATGTGGACATATTGCTCTTCAAAACTAGTCTGCCCCGTGCAAACAGGGGCGGAGTCAGCCCTTCGTCTACGAGTTCGATCGAACACAAAAACTTTGGTCCAAATTTTATATTTGTTTTAAGAAATTTATTGAATAGGCACAAATTATTAAATTAGAACCTAGTAACTTAAAAGAATTAGAATCCTCAATCTCTAAACTTCAAAACCTGGCTCCGCCTATGTACCCCTCACGTAGCAATTACTCTTTCCATTCACTAACTCAGTCAAAACATATATGCCCTATGCTTCAAGACAACTGTTCCTGTCTCTCCTTTTTTAACGACACAGGTGAAGTGTACAATTATTGATAGTATTCAACTTCTTTACGCAAGTTGAAACTAATGCTATCTTAGAATCTCATTAATTTGGCCTTGAAAATCATGCGAGGTGATTATCATGTCAATCATATTTTTAGTCTGGGCGGATTCAAAATTTAAACTTTGTGAATTTAATTTTTAAGATTTTAGTATTGAGCTCATTATATCATTAAAGTTATGAATTCATATCTATACTTTATTGCTATTTTAATGATTTTTGCACATAAATTTTGTATGACCCAAAATTTAGATCTAGGTTTATACAATCTGATTTTATAATAAAGTAGGGTTAATTAGTCGATATTAATATCTAAAAGATAAGATTAACTGTTTTTATAGTAGGGTCTCACGTGTGCTATTTGAGCAGCAATAAATAATAACAATAACGCTATAATCAATGATCCAAGAATATGGAAGATGACAATAAATAGTAATAAATAACAATAAATGACATTTAAGTAAATAAATGAATGTAGGTCACCAAAAAGGACGAAATTCCTTAATATTCCTTCTCATAAAGAGGAATGATAATAAGTCTTTGAATATTCAAACCTACCTTGGATCGGGAAGAAAAGATAGATCAAGACACAAAAAGGTAATGTTTGCATATATGTGATAAAGGAAGAATCTTCAGAGAATGTCAATGTATTATTTTTACAATGAGTGTCCAATCCCTTCTACAATTACATATCTTTTTATTTATAAGGGTACATGGTCCATAAAAGCCCAAAATAATGCAATTGGGAGGAATATTCCCTGGAATATTCTTTGGGGGCCTTATTTCTAAATCTTAGCCGTTACTACTTTACTGAAAGGAGTACTTGTCCTCTACTGAGTCACCTCGACCTCGCCTTCATCCTCTCTGCTGAGTCGCCTCGGCCTCGCCTTCATCCTTGTTGAAACCAAATTGATGACACGTGGTAGCCTTCGAAGGCTTTCTTAATGTCGACTAGGCCCACATATAATTATGATAATTTTTTAACCTATACAAATTTATGCTCTTTGTCAAAGTTAAGGGTTCAATTGAACCCGTTACTATAGGCCTATATTTGAGAGATTAACAACTCAAAATTTTATCTCTTAGTCTGAATGTGGTTACAGCCAAAGATGAACCGGAGTAAGCATCGTTATCAGTATTTATTTCTCGTTCGATTATCTTATTAATTAATATTTGATTTATAATTAACGTTTAAAATATATGTTTTCAAAATCATGTGATCATTAAGTATGTACTAAAATTATAACTTTTTTTTCCTTTTCCTTCATGAAAATTTATTCAAGAGGAAAGTTATTAGACACACATTAGCATTTGGAGAAGCAACATACTTTTTTTTTATAATCAATATTCATGTATTTTGATTAGACTCGGCGTTTGATAAACTTTACTTTTTTTATGTGTTTTAGTTTTAGGAGTTTGTAAGAGATATTATTTTAATATAGTAGGAGTAGTTCTTATTTTTATGATCATGGGTGCAAATTTTTGTTGTTACCTTGTATGTGTTATTATATCATTTCCAATTAGTATACTCGAGATTCACCTTTTTATTGACTACGAATTTAATTTGATTTATGTCAATTGTAATTATCATTAATCATGATAATTATAGTAATAATTTTATTTTATCAATGAAAGCAATATTTTTAGTGACAAAGTAATAGTTTTCCATTACAAAATTATAAATTTTAAAAAAAAGCTAAGTGGTCACTAATTTATTTATTTAGGGACGAAATACCTTTTTGTCTATAAAAAATCACTACTAGAATTCCCGAAAAAAACGATAAAAAAAAAAGCGACCAAAGTTGGTCTGTCACAAAAAGCGATCAAAGTTGGTCGCTACATTAGCGAAAATAATAAAATAAATATTTGAAATACATTAGCGACCAAGGTTGGTTGCTACTTGGTCGCTCATTTCGTCAAAATGTTGACCGGACTGGTCAGACTTGCTTGGTCAAAGGTAAACTGAGATTAGCGACCAAAGATGGTCGCTAAAATAGGACTCACCTATAAAATTTTAATAATTATATTATTATTTTAAAAAAATTATAAAATATAAATATATATAATTTAAAATTAGCGACCAACGTTGGTCGCAAAATAAAGGGTAAGAAGTTAGCGACCAACTTTGGTCGCTAAAATGGGACCCAGTTATAAAATTTTAATAATTATATGTTTATATAAAAAAATTTATAAAATATAAATAAATATAATTCAAAGTTAGCGATCAAAGTTGGTCGCTAAAAGAAATGGAGACCAACTTTGGACGCTAATCTGGGACCCAGTTCTAACGTTTACCAATTATATTATTATTTTAAACATTATATAAAATATAAATAAATCTGATTTAAATTTAGCGGCCAACTTTGGTCGCTAGTATAAATTTATGTATAACTAGCGACCAAAGTTGGTCTCTTTTCAGGTCAACAATGGTCAAAATTAAAAATCACTTTTGTATTTACTATGTAAATAATATAAATGTAAGCCGTTAATACTTTTGTAATACAAGGGATGAATAGACTAAAATATACTCTAACATGCTATATAAGCAGTTAAGTAGTACTACGAAGCGTGCGTGTGTGTCTATATATATATATACTTACACTATACTATACACTAAGTATTAGTGCATTAGCTAATATTATATCGAATATAGCTTTTATATATATATATATATACACTTACACTATACTATGTACTAAGTATCAATGCATTAGCTTATACTATATCGAATATAGCTTATATATATATATAATATATACTTACACTATACTATGCACATATATAATATATATATATATATATATATATATATATATATATATATATATATATATATATATATATATATATTTATATATATATATATATATATATATATATATATATATATATATACTTACACTATACTATGCACATATATATATATATATATATATATATATATATACTTACACTATACTACGTACTAAGTATCAGTGCATTAGCTTATATATATCGAATATAGCTTATATATATATATATATATATATATATATATATATATATATACTTACACTATACTATGCACTAAGTATCAGTGCATTAGCTTATATATATCGAATATAGCTTTTATATATATATATATATATATATATATATACTTACACTATACTACGTACTAAGTATCAGTGCATTAGCTTATATATATCGAATATAGCTTATATATATATATATATATATATATATACTTACACTATACTACGTACTAAGTATCAGTGCATTAGCTTATATATATCGAATATAGCTTATATATATATATATATATATACAGCTTATATATATATATATATACTTACACTATACTACGTACTAAGTATCAGTGCATTAGCTTATATATATCGAATATAGCTTACATATATATATATATATATATATATATATATAATATATATACTTACACTATACTATGTACTAAGTATCAGTGCATTAGCTTATATATATTCGATATGTATATAGTAGAAATTTAGGATTTTAATTCAATTTAAGCTATATATATATATATATATATATATATAATTTAAGCTATATATATATAGCTTATTTTAAATTGTAATTTTTTTTAGAATTAGCGACCAAGGTTGGTCGCTATTCTGGTCAAACGGTCAGAAAATTGCGACCAACTTTGGTCGCTATTTTGGTCAAAATAGTCAATACTTATTTTGTTACCAAAATAGTTGGTCGCTATTTGTAACTATTTGTAAAACAGGTCTCCAAAACCGGGTTTCCTCTCCCATTCTTTAAAAAAAATTCCCCAAAATTTCTCTTTTCTCTCTCACACTCAAATCCCCTCCCCCTCCGACTCCCAACAGCAGCGGCGCCACCCCCCTCCGACTCCCAACAGCAGCGGCGCCACCCACCGCCGGCGACCTCCATTCCCAAGGTAGGTTTCTCTCTCCTTTATTTGTTTTTTTTTTTTTGAAATACACTGATTTTGTTTAATTTCTCCATGTTAGGGTTCAAAGTTATATATTATTTGTTCAACCATGTTAGGGTTCAAAGTTACTTTCTCCATGTTAGGGTTTAATTTCTCCATGTTAGGGTTCAAAGTTAGGTCAACCATGTTAGGATTCAAAGTTATATATTATTTGCAATTTTTAGGGTTCTTATTAATACATTTAGTCCAAAATAAGTGATTTTACCTACTAATTTGGGGAAGAAATTGTTTGAAGAGAAGAAACCCTAAGAGTTGAACCTTTAGGATATGAATTGAAATTTTGGTTTATATATTGGAATTTTAGTTTATAAATTGAAATTTTAGGATATGACTTGAACTTTTGTAGATACGAGTTGAACCTTTAGAATATGAATTGAACCTTTAGGATATGAATTGAAATTTTGGTTTATGTATTGGAATTTTAGTTTATAAATTAAAATTTTAGGATATGACTTGAACTTTTGTGGATATGAGTTGAACCTTTAGGATATGAATTGAACCTTTAGGATATGTATTGAAATTTTGGTTTATGTATTGGAATTTTAGTTTATAAATTGAAATTTTAGGATATGACTTGAACTTTTGTGGATATGAGTTGAACCTTTAGGATATGAATTGAACCTTTAGGATATGAATTGAAATTTTGGTTTATGTATTGGAATTTTAGTTTATAAATTGAAATTTTAGGATATGACTTGAACTTTTGTGGATATGAGTTGAACCTTTAGGATATGAATTGAAATTTTGATTTATATATTGGAATTTTAGTTTATAAATTGAAATTTTAGGATATGACTTGAACTTTTGTGGATATGAGTTGAATCTTTAGGATATGAATTAAAATTTTGGTTTATATATTGGAATTTTAGTTTATAAATTGAAATTTTAGGATATGATGATGATAGGATATAATTACGTATTTTAGTCGATTATTACACTCTAATTTACTGCACTTTAGTTGAGTTTGCGCTTTAATCGCTAGTGTTTTGTACTAATTGTGTGTTTTATGCCTTGTAGGTATGATTCCGAGCTATATAGATATTATGTAATGAATTTAAGTGGTTTGGAGCTTTGAAATCTGAGTAATAGCTCAAGGAATTAAGCCGAGATCGCGTTCGGGGATCAACGGATGATAAAACAACAAAACGAAAACTCGAAGAGGCATATTGCGCACTGTCTAGTAAAATAGACATAACGTTTTACTCAGAACTCCATTTGAGCTCCACAATATATGGTTGGAAAGCTAACTCAAAGGCTACAACTTTCATGTTTTACGTTTTTCCAAATTCCAAATGGAACAGGGTCAAAAACCGCGATCGCGGCAGAACCACGGCAGAGGGCAGTCGCGGACAACTGAAGAATCTGAGAGGGTGTTTGGCCGCGGTTCCGGCGCGACCGCGGTGGAACCGCAGCAGGATGCGTAAATTTCAGGGACCAAAGTGTAAAACACGGGATTTTAAGCCCTAAACCCTATATTAAACCAAGGAAGCCGGCCAAGAATTGGAGAGGACATATTTTTGACATAGATTTGACCTAAGGAGGCAGAGACACAATAGGAGCAAGGCTTGGGAATTCTTCCACGAGTTTTTTCCTTCCTCTTCCTATTTTTCATTGTTAGTTATGACTTTTATTATTGTAGTTTTACATACTATTATGAATAGCTAAGTTGTTATCTAGAGTTTTGATAGAACATTTTGTATGATAAATTCTTGTTATGTTTTTATATAATTGAGTCGTAGTATAATCTTTATTTGTTCAACTATGTTCTTATTGTAGTTAATTGAAGAGCTCTCAATTAGCTGTACCTATTTAGTGTGCATAACTTGGGAGATAGTGCATATTTAGGTAATTGTTGAACAACACCACTCCCAGAGTATATGAGGGATCAATAACCGAGGGTTTAAAGGCGGGATTAGGGAT
The DNA here is from genome assembly GCF_000715075.1 of Nicotiana tabacum. NCBI lineage: Eukaryota > Viridiplantae > Streptophyta > Magnoliopsida > Solanales > Solanaceae > Nicotiana > Nicotiana tabacum. The sequence continues at coordinate 107,728,293 of NC_134087.1, read as the reverse complement.
AACGAAGCCTTGGGTGCGATCTGAAGTGAGCTGTATCAAAAGCCAGTTAGCGTAGCTCGGGAGAGTGCGTCTAGTAAATTGTCATGATTACTCGGGAGAGATATACGGTAATAAGAGTGCTCATGATCGGTAGATAATACTTAGGCGAAATTATAGAAGACATAGCGGGAAGGATTCCGACAATTGGGGAAATCATAACTCTAGACCTCTTTAATCTTCTCTCTAACTCTTAGAATCTTTAGTTGTTAATTTATTATTTTAATTTGTTAATCAATTAGTTAAACACAAGAATCTAAATATCTATAAGTTAGGAACTGTTCGAGCTTGTCTTCTTGGTGATAGTGAACAGCTGTAGCTAAGCCTTAGTTCTCTGTGGGATTCGACTCCGGACTTGTAAACCGGATTATATTTGCAACGACCGCATTGTCCTTTTTATAAGGCATAGTTGGGCGTGATCAAATTTTGGCGCCGTTGCCGGGGAACTAACGGTGTAGCTGTAGGTGTACATATTGCTAGGTTTCAAGTTTGAACTTTTATTTTTATTTTTTTTGTATTTGATATTTTTTTTTGTTTTACTTGTTGATTTAAAAAAAACATGGCATCATGGAATTATGAAAGTTTTGATGTTGGTAATTCTACTTTTAATCCTCCTTATGAATATTGTGACGAAAATCACCCTTGGCAAAATTATCAAAGTATTCCCGAGAGCGAGTTATGTGCACCAACTCAATCTTATGTGTGGAATATGTGTGATATGTGTGGTGGTCAAGATGGTCACTTTCATGGTTGTGCTTATATTTCTTATCTTCCCCCAACCCCTTATTATGATGATTCTATGTTTTCTTGTGAGGATAATAGGAACAAAGAACCTCGGGAAGCTGACCTAAAGAAGATCGAAGATATGTTAAAGTGTCTTATAGAACAACAAAGTAAAATACTGCTGCAGATAGAAAGGCAAGATGAAAATATTTACAACTTAGAGGCTCAAGTGAGTCAATTAGTTGAAGCTTTTAATGCTCAATATGTCAATATTATGGATAGTAGCCAGGAGCAGTTTGCATTAGAGACGGAAATTGAGGTGCCAATGGAGGGGTCCAAAGTAGAATCCCAACACTCTAACCATCTAGAATTTGAGGATGCCGATGTTGAAGAAATAATACTAGAGTCAACCAGGGACGTTGAAGATACAAATTTAGTTGACTCTAGTGTTTTGGATGTTGAGGAGGTCGAAAATTTTGAAGTTCATGAATTGGAACGTGTTGGACCTCATTCTAAACACTTCTCTACATTATGTTCGGACGGTGAAATGGGAATGGATCTTTACGAGCATAAAAAGGAGTCCAAGGAAGAGGTAGATGGGCCTTATATTTTGAAATTCTCAAGGCCGTCTAGGCAAGGTGACACTCCTCGGTCGAGAGCCAAAAAGTGCATAAGACTCTATCTAATTTTTGGCTCGCAAGAATTTGTACCGCCCCAAGAGCATAATCATAAGCTTGAAGCAAAACTTGGGGTGCGATTCATAAGTTTGAAGTGGAGACAGAAAGTGATTCACGTCGTGCCGCGACGTTAAATCAAGCGCTTGTTGGGAGGCAACCCAGCTTTACTGCTTTCTTTTATTTTTTGTATTAATTTTTTTTAATTGTATTATTGTAGTGTCAATTTTTTATTTTCTAGGAGCATGGAAAGCAAAGGTACTGGAAGGAAACAATAACAAACCAAATGGTTGGAACTAAGTGTGAGGTACCCGCACGAAAGACCAAGCTTGGGAGAAGTCTGAGTATCCCATGAGCTGTTAGTGTTTCGGCCTTTGGCCTACCAGGGAGTCTCTTTTACCCTTTTTATTAGTTATGGTGTGCATTGGGGACAATGCACAATTTTAAGTGTGGGGTGAGGAGATTGTCTGGGGGACTTTCTATGCTATTTTAGTTGTGTTAGTTTAATTGAACAATTTTTTTTAATAGAAAAGATTGGACTTTTCCCGACGATGGATCTATTAAACAATTTTCTTGAGGGATTTAAGTCTAAAAAAAAGTTCAAAAAGATTTTCTTTTGTTAGGTGGTGTAATAATTACCCCTTGGTTTTTCTTTAAACCACGGTTCTTTTCCAAGGATTTTGTTTGAACCGGGTGTAGTTAGTTTTATTTTTTTTAGGAGTAAGAGCCAGTGTGAGATGAATTGAATTGAAGCAATATCTCTTGACTTTGTTATGTCTTGAGAATAGTGAGTACTTTGGTTGTGACGCTTAGGCTCAGTTTTTGACTCTTGTAGAAGTACCTTAAATTGTATGATCTTAACTTTGCTTAACTGCTTTGACTAGAGTGTCTTGATGCTCCAATCTTGAGTGAGTCAGTCATGTGCCATGCGTGCGTGAGGGTTGTTGTATTCTGTGCATTGCATTTGATGCCTAGAACTTGCCCTGTGTGTTTGCGAAGCGAAATAGTAGTTTTATTCAGTCTAGGAAGTGATATAGGCATTTCTTTGTTGAGCCAGATATGTATATTTTACCCACCTAATTGTTATGTATCGTAGTTAACTCCTTTGAGCCTATAATCTTATTTCTTTGGCAACCACATTACAAGCCTTACCCATTTGTTTGAATTAACCATCTATTTGAATCATTGTAACCTCTCATGAGCACTTGAAGAACTTTGTAAAAGTTAAAGTGTGGGGTGGTTGGTTTGGCTTTTGAGTGGAACTAATGAAATAAGGAGAAAGGGTGCATTGATTTGAAAAGCAAGAGCCACTTGAATTGAAAAAGAAAAGAATGAAAAAAAATAATATAGTTGTATTGTTGTGAAAAAAAATATATATTCTTTGATAGTGGTGACTCTTGATATAATTGTGCTTAAATAATTTGGGAGTTGATGTATATTGATGTGAAGGTGGAGTTTGGCTTGACATAAGTATGAGGTTTGAATGTTAAAGTATATGTATTAAAGTGCTAAGAGAGTTGTAGTCATTCTTATATCTAAATGTATCCTACCTCTCCCGTAGCCTACATTACAACCAAATAAAGTCCTAATTAATCCTAGATTGAATGAGCTCCATTAGTAGAGTAGTACACTACAGGCAAGCTTATGGTGCATCTTTTGTGGCATATGAATGTTATTTCTGAGAGTGAGTGAATTCTTTCTATCTTGAGTTCCTAAGTGTTCTTAAATTTTATTGTGTGGAACTAGTCTCTTTTGTTGTGCACTTAATTCATGAAGGAAAGGTAATGTCAGTGATCTCTATGTTAGAGTAAGTAGGTGAATTGTGAATAATGCGTGGTACTTATGAGTCAAATCTTAAGGTGAAGATGTTACGCTTTTGTGTTTAGTCTATTTTAAATACTCTTGGTTTGATGAGTTAGGAGAATTGTTTGAAAAGGTCGTGTCTATAAAAAAGTGTAGTTTGATTGCTCGAGGACGAGCAATGGTTTAAGTGTGGGGTGTTGATGATAGGCTATAATTACGTATTTTAGTCGATTATTACACTCTAATTTATTGCACTTTAGTTGAGTTTGCGCTTTAATCGTTAGTGTTTTGCACTAATTGTATGTTTTATGCCTTGTAGGTGTGATTCCGAGCTATATAGATGTTATATAATGAATTTAAGTGGTTTGGAGCTTTGAAATCTGAGTAATAGCTCAAGGAATTAAGCCGGGATCGCGTTCGGGGATCAACAGATGATAAAACAACAAAACGAAAACTCGAAGAGGCATATTGTGCACTGTCTAGTAAAATAGACATAACTTTTTACTCAGAACTCAATTTGATCTCCACAATATAAGGTTGGAAAGCTAACTCAAAGGGCTACAACTTCCTTGTTTTATGTTTTTCCAAATTCCAAAAGAAACAGGGTAAAAAATCGTGACTGCGGCAGAATCGCGGCAGAGGGCAGTCGCAGACAACTGAAGAATCTGAGAGGGTGTTTGGCCGCGGTTCCGGCGCGACCGCGGTGGAACCGCGGCAGGATGCGTAAATTTCAGGGACCAAAGTGCAAAACACGGGATTTTAAGCCCTAAACCCTATTTTAAACCAAGGAAGCCGGCCAAGAATTGGAGAGGACATATTTTTGACATAGATTTGACCTAAGGAGGCAGAGACACAATAGGAGCAAGGCTTGGGAATTCTTCCACGAGTTTTTTCCTTCCTCTTCCTATTTTTCATTGTTTGTTATGACTTTTAGTATTGTAGTTTTACATACTATTATGAATAGCTAAGTTATTATCTAGAGTTTTGATAGAACCTTTTGTAGGATAAATTCTTGTTATGTTTTTATATAATTGAGCCGTAGTATAATCTCTATTTGTTCAACTACGTTCTTATTGTAGTTAATTGAAGAGCTCTCAATTAGCTGTGCCTATTTAGTGTGCATAACTCGGGAGAGAGTGCATATTTAGGTAATTGTTGAACAACACCACTCCCAGAGTATATGAGGGATCAATAACCGAGGGTTTAAAGGCGGGATTAGGGATAACGAAGCCTTGGGTGCGATCTGAAGTGAGCTGTATCAAAAGCCAGTTAGCGTAGCTCGGGAGAGTGCTTCTAGTAAATTGTCGTGATTACTCGGGAGAGATTTACGGTAATAAGAGTGCTCATGATCGGTAGAGAATACTTAGGCGAAATTATAGAAGACATAGCGGGAAGGATTCCGACAATTGGGGAAATCATAACTCTAGACATCTTTAATCTTGTCTCTAACTCTTAGTATCTTTAGTTGTTAATTTATTATTTTAATTTGTTAATCAATTAGTTAAACACAAGAATCTAAATATGTATAAGTTCGGAACTGTTCAAGCTTGTCTTCTTGGTGATAGTGAACAGCTGTAGCTAAGCCTTAGTTCTCTGTGGGATTCGACTCCGGACTTGTAAACCAGATTATATTTGCAACGACCGCATTGTCCTTTTTATAAGGCATAGTTGGGCGTGATCATATGACTTGAACTTTTGTGGATATGAGTTGAACCTTTAGGATATGAATTAAACCTTTAGGATATGAATTGAAATTTTGGTTTATTTATTGGAATTTTAGTTTATAAATTGAAATTTTAGGATATGAATTGAAATTTTGGTTTATGTATTGGAATTTTAGATTATAAATTGAAATTTTAGGATATGACTTGTACTTTTGCGGATATGAGTTGAACCTTTAGGATATGAATTGAAATTTAGGTTTATGTATTGGAATTTTAGTTTATAAATTGAAGTTTAAGGATGTGACATGAACTTTTGTGGATATGAGTTGAACCTTTAGGATATGAATTGAAATTTTGGTTTATATATTGGAATTTTAGTTTATAAATTGAAATTTTAGGATATGACTTGAACTTTTGTAGATACAAGTTGAACCTTTAGAATATGAATTGAACCTTTAGGATATGAATTGAAATTTTGGTTTATGTATTGGAATTTTAGTTTATAAATTAAAATTTTTAGGATATGACTTGAACTTTTGTGGATATGAGTTGAACCTTTAGGATATGAATTGAACCTTTAGGATATGAATTGAAATTTTGGTTTATGTATTAGAATTTTAGTTTATAAATTGAAATTTTAGGATATGACTTGAACTTTTGTGGATATGAGTTGAAATTTTGGTTTATATATTGGAATTTTAGTTTATAAATTGAAATTTTAGGATATGACTTGAACTTTTGTGGATATGAGTTGAACCTTTAGGATATGAATTGAACCTTTAGGATATGAATTGAAATTTTGGTTTATGTATTGGAATTTTAGATTGTGGGAGGATTTTGTAGAAGGGGTTGATGACTTTATTAGACATGCAATGGAACTTCCACCAAGAATAACTAAGACACGGTACCCGGTAGAGTGTGCCTTTAATTGTTCTTCTCATTAGCGACAATTATGATGAGAAGGCAATGACATGTGTTTCAAATAGTGATGGTGTAGGTAGAAATTTAACATTTTCTAAATAGATAAAAGAAGATGTTATAGAGGAATTATCTACTTCATTTTCCAAGAGGAAAAGAAGTTTAATTGAGAGTGACAAGGTTGATGGTGATGGAATGTTTTCCATTGGTTGTGGCAGTTCCCATAAAACAGGGATCATAAGACTCTATGATGACAAAGACGAAAGGAAGTTTTATTCTCAACTTTCTTCCAAGTCTGATCCGTAAAAGCTTAATGGAATTGGGGATATTTATTCGGATTCAGACAATGATTTAAGTGACAAAAGTATGGAAATGCTAACAAAAAGAATTAAAGGTAAACCATTTTTCTTGGAAGAGTAGGATGTTTCACGTTCATGCAGAGTTCAACATCCTTCTCTACCAAGAAAAACGTTTTACCTTTAATTCTTTTTATTAGCATTTCCATACTTTTGTCAGTCAAATCATTGTCTCATTAAGCTTGTACGGATCAGACTTGGAAGAAAGTTGAGAATAAAATTTCCTTTCGTCTTTGTCATCATAGAGTCTTATGATCCCCGTTTTATGGAAACTGCCACGACCAACGGAAAACATTTCATCACCATCAACCTTGTCACTCTCAATTAAACTTTTTTTCCTCTTGGAAAATGAAGTAGAGAATTCTTCTATAACCTCTTTTATCTACTTAGGAAATGTTAAATTCCTACCCACACCATCACTATTTGAAATACATGTCATTGCCTTCTCATCATCATTGTCGCTAATGAGAACAACAATTGATCAAAGACACACCCTGTCAGGTACTGTATCCAAGTTATTCCCTGTATCCAAGTTTATCCCGAGTAATAGTACCACGAGGATAATCACCAAAGCCACCAGACAGCTTTATGATGCCAATGAAGCAAGATGAGTTATTCAATGAAACTCGTATTATAAAGAAGAAGAAAGAGACTAATTCAGAAAGGTGGGTCGAGGATTCTGAAACTCGTAGTGTTAGTTCTATTGAACTTTATACTTTGTTGCTTTTAATTGTTGTTGTTGTTGTTGTTATTGTTGTTGTTGGCATAAAATGTCTGTTTAGGATTTTTGGTAAGCTGGCAGGTGGTGTAGCTGCCAAAAATATACCAAGAAAAGCGACCAACTTTGGTCTCTAGTTGGTCGCTTTTCACTTAAAAAAACAATTTTCTGGGCAATAGCGACCAACCTTGGTCGCTATTTAACCCAGATTTCTCAAAAGCGACCAACTTTGGTCGCTATTCCATTTTAAAAAAATAATTTCTGAAAATATGGCGACCAAAGTTGGTCGCTTATAATTAAAAAAATTAATTCTTGCCGTTCACAACCAATTTTGGTCGCTCATTTTTAAAAGAAAATTATAAAAATTAATAATAAAGTGACCAACTTTGGTCTCTATTTTTCATATTTTAAAATATAATATTTTCTTTCAGATCAAAGTTGGTCGATTTTTATGATTAATAATAAATAAATAAAACGTAATTTACATGTGGAGACCAACATTGGTCGCCAAATTTATATTATTAAAATAATATAGCGACCAACGCTGGTCGCAACTTTCTTTACAGGAATATTTGGTCATTTTACCTTAGAGACCAGCTTAATATCGACCAGCCCATTTTGCTCGCTATTTGGTCGCTTTTTGGCCAATAAGCGACCAACTTTGATCGCTTTTTGTGGTCGCTTTTTTCCGGATTTCTAATAGTGAATAGTCTTTAGTGACAAAACTGCGTTGTCACTAATTAAAATAAATAGTTAGTTGCGAGGCAGTTTTGTCGGCATTAATGCACTTTTTAGTGACGAAAATACATTATTAACTACGAATTCTTTTATATTTTTTGTGACAAGCAAGTTCGTCATAAATACTACTATATATTTAGGGACGAAAAAAAATTGTAGTTAACATAATTTTATTTAGTGACGAAACAAAAAGTTATTTTTATATACTATTAGTGACAGTGTTTTAAGGACGAAAGATTGACAAAAAAAATTTCGTCACAAAAATTCTTTGGTGACAAAAAATGAACTTTAGGTGACAAAATAATTTATCACTAATAATCAAATTAGTTGTAGCGAGGGCTACATCCGACCCTGTTTTTAGCACATATTACCATCAACTTGAAGTGCGTGACCACACACATATATGGGGGGGGGGGGGGGTGATGCGCCGATGCATCAAAAATCAAATAATATTTTCAGTCTTCTTTAGACTTAGCTTATTAATTACACTTCAATACAACAAGAAGTCAAAACAAGTTTTCGTTATTCGATTCTATAGAAGCTCCCAACACCAAGTGAGATGATATAACGGGTAAAACATATATCCAAAACTTGACAAAAGCTACTGATTTGCTGTGAGAAAATTGGTGTCACTGGATATTTAGGTGTAAGGGAATATCACATGCATGGACGGGAAGTAGTTGTCAATTTGTTATGAAAAATCTCTAAAGTCGCTTGGTTTTGGCTATGAGGGTAATTTTACAGGCGGATCTAGAATTTAAGTTTTATAGGTTCAATCTTTAAGGTATTTTAGCATTGAAGTCATTGTATTTTTAAAATTATGGGTTCATATTGTTATATATTGCAATATATTAGTGAATTTTTATAGATAAATTTATATTTCACAACAAAAGTATTGGGTTCAGTTGAACACGGTGCCGAAATATTGCATCCGCCTCTGGGTTATCTTATCTTTCTTCTCCTTTCCATCCTCTCTCTTCTCTTCCGTTCAGAAAACATACACACACTTGTTCTACACCATATTATATATACGCGTACATACAAATTAAGAAAGTTGATGGTTAACCATGCTTTATGTATCTCATCTTCAAGGAAGGAAGAATTATAAAATGAATGTCCTATACCATTATGTGCATAAAAGTTAAACTCATATGATTTTTGATAACGATACAATTTCAGGATCAAATCACTCCCACCCTTATGCCGAGATTCAATGAAATTCTAATTAATTATACAAGAAATATGCTCTTTACTACAATATGTCCTTGCACCTAAAGTTAGGTCCTACTATTTTAACAGAGTAGCGATCAGAAGGTCGTTAACACTAGAAGATGCCATGTTAGTTGCAGCAGTGCAGTACAAATGAAAGTAACAATACCTAACACCAAACACTATATATGTGGCCGTTGACAATAAGTTAAAAAACGTCAATAAAATTCCAAATACGAAAGGTGAAGAGCAACGGATGGAACTGTTGAGGATTTTAAGATGGAAAAATCTTAAAAAGAGGGTGAATGAGAAATGGAGGGAAAATGAAATTTTTGAGTAAAATTTTAAGTTTTCCTCTCTTGAAACATTGTCCCATATTGGAAGAGAAAAAGATTTTTGGTGGGTATATATACAATTCCTCTTCTTGTAGCTCTTAAAGAGTTAAGAAGAAGGCAAGTCTCGCGCTGTCGTCGTCGCTCGGCTCGGCTACGGCTTCGGCTTCGGCTTCGGATTTGGTCAATTGACTGATTAATTTTTTGGACCAAATTTATTTGTTAATAGTGAATATTAACGTAATATTATCCGTGTTTGTAACAGATGTTTTCCAATCCGTGGATAGAATCCAAGTGTCCCACCAGTTCGGCCAAGTGCATGCTCCATTGTCCATTGACAACCTAGTGCTCCATGAGCAAGTGCTCCTTCCACCATGTCAAGTGCTTCCTCCATAACAGCCTAGTGATTGCTGCACCCTCAGTGGTGGCTGGTCATTCTCTTAACAGCTGACTGCACTATAAATATGTGCAGTAGCTGTTAGAGCGAGAACAGAACAAAAAAAACAGAAATATGGAATGAGAGCTGTTAGGAGAAGGCACAAACAGAAACGAATTTGAGATCTTGGCTGTCATTGATATCCTCTTCAGTAAAAACTCAACATCGGCTATAAATTGCAATCCTTCCTCTCAGAATTTCCATTCGACTTTTGAGTTCTCCTTCGTTGTGCATTGTTTTAAGCTACAAACAAAGCAACCGTAAGTGTAATTTGCTGCCGAACTTTGTGTTCGCTGAAACACTGGGGTTTGAAGTACCGCTACACCAGTGTGTAATTCGTTCTATCCTAGGAGGAAATAATTCATAACCTTGGGTACTAGGAGGGGATTAAATTCCTTAAGGAAACACTGTGAATTCAGTGTGCTCGAATTAATTACTGCTTCATTTATATTTACGTTTATACGCTAACGTTCTTTTCTCCAGAATTATTATTTACAAATACAGCAAAAAGATATACAGAATCCAACAAGCTTAAGGAATTTAATAATCTTTATTTCTGTATTTGTGGTATACTTACTGCTCTGAAGGCTAAAATCTTTGTGGTTTTGTCAACTCCAATTTTGGAGATTAAAGCCTTCGTGGCGTTTTGTTGGAGAACTTGCAGTTCTGAAGACTAAAACCTTTGTGGTTTTGTCTACTCCCGTTTTGGAGATTAAAGCCTTCGTAGCGGTTTGTTGGATATTAAAATCTACTTGATGTTTTACTCCAGTTTTAAAGCCTTTGTGGGGTTTTGGTGGAGATTAAAATCTACGTGATTTTTTTTCCAAGTTTAAACGTTTATTAAACGTTTGATTGTGTCATTCTTTTACAGGAAAAATGACGAATGACAACGGAAACCAAACTGGTTTGATGGTGACTGTCAATGCATCGACATGGTTTCTGAAGAAAGGTCAAGCAAACATGATTGAAAAGCACGAAGATATTGATGACTTGTGTGCTATGGAGTGGTGGATTGATTCTGGAGCCACTCGCCATGTTTGTGTTATGAGGAAAGCATTTTCTACATATGCTTCTGTTGGACCTGAAGAGACGCTTTCTATGGGAAATGCTACTACAGCAAAAATTGAAGGATATGGGAAGATATTTCTCAAGATGACTTCTGGCAAGGTCATGAATTTGAACAACGTCCTTCATGTTCCCGAAATTAGGAAGAACTTAGTCTCTACTGGACTTCTTGTAAAGCACGGTTTCAAGTGCGTTTTTGTATCTGACAAGGTGGTGATAAGTAAGAATGAAATGTTTGTAGGAAAAGGTTACCTTACTGAGGGCCTTTTTAAGCTGAATGTAATAGTTGTCAAAACTAATAATAAAACTTCAGCTTCTTCTTACTTACTTGAGTCAAATGATTTATGACATGTATGTTTGGGTCATGTCAATTATAAAACCTTGCGAAAAATGATTAACTTGGGAGTATTTCCTAAGTTTGAATGCGAAAAATCAAAATATCAAATATGTGTGGAATCTAAGTATGTTAAACATCCTTATAAGTCGGTTGAAAGGAATTCAAATCCTTTAGACTTAATTCACATAGATATTTGTGACATGAAGTCAATACCATCTCGTGGTGAAAAGAAGTATTTCATAACTTTTATTGACGACAGTACTCGATATTGCTATGTTTACTTACTTAATAGTAAAGATGCAGCAATAGACGCATTCAGGCAATATAAAAATGAAGTTGAAACACAACTTAACAAGAAAGTCAAAATGATAAGAAGTGATATGGGTGGTGAATATGAATCTCCTTTTGAAGAGATATGTGTAGAATATGGAATTATTCATCAAACAACAGCCCCTTACACGCCCCAATCCAATGGAATTGCGGAAAGGAAGAATCGTTCATTAAAAGAGATGATGAATGCGTTATTGATAAGTTCTGGTTTGCCACCAAACTTTTGGGGGAAAGTCGTTCTTACGGCTAACCGGATACTAAATCGAGTACTCCATAGCAAAACACAATCCATTCCATATGAAAAATGGAAAGGAAGGAAGCCTAACTTGAATTATTTGAAAGTGTGGAGGTGTTTGGCAAAAGTGCAAGTTCCTAAACCCAAAAAGGTAAAAATAGGACCGAAAACATTTGATTGTGTTTTCATAGGATATGCGACCAATAGTAAAGCATATCGATTTCTGGTTCATAAATCAGAAAATCCCGACATTCATAATAATACGGTTATAGAATCAGATAATGCTGAGTTCTTTGAAAATATATATCCGTATAAAAAGGAATGTGAGTCGATTGGTGAAGGATCTAAATGACCTCGGGAAGAAACAAAAGAAAGTACATTTAATCAGGAGGATCCAAGATGTAGTAAACGTCAAAGAACATCTACTTCGTTTGGACCAGATTTTATGACTTTCTTATTGGAAAATGAGCCTCGAATATTTAAAGAAGCTATGTCTTTTTCGGAATCATTGTTCTGGAAAGAGGCAGTCAATAGTGAAATAGAATCCATATTGAACAATCATACATGAGAATTGGTTGATCTTCTCCTGGAAATAAACCTTTGGGATGTAAATAGATTTTTAAAAGAAAAATGAAAGATGATGGTACTATTGATAAGTTTAAGGCAAGACTTATTGTCAAAGGGTATATACAACGAGAATGTCTTAATTACTTTGATACATATTCTCCAGTGACGAGAATTGCGTCCATACGAATGCTAGTAGCTTTAGCTGTAGTTTATGGTTTTGAAATTCATCAAATGGACGTAAAGACAGCCTTCTTAAATGGAGATTTGGAAGAAGAAATCTACATGGAACAACCTGAAGGGTTTGTGGTTCTAGGTAAAGAAAAAAAGGTGTGTAGACTTGTTAAGTCCTTCTACGGACTAAAACAAGCACCCAAACAATGGCATGCGAAATTTGACCAAACAATGTTGTCAAATGGTTTTAAGATAAATGAATGTGATAAATGTGTGTACATTAAAAATGTTCCAAATCACATAGTCATTGTTTGCCTATATGTGGATGATATGCTGATAATGAGTAATGACATTGCCAACATAAATGCGACTAAGCGTATGCTAACTAGCAAGTTTGATATGAAAGACTTGGGAGTTGCGGATTTAATTCTAGGGATTAAGATCCAAAAGACTCCTCAAGGTCTGGCATTGTCACAATCTCATTATATTAAGACAATACTTGAAAAATTCAAGCACTTAGGATTCAAAGTTGCAAAGACTCCAATTGATGTGAATCTTGCATTATCAAAGAACAAAGGCCAAAGCATATCACAATTGGATTATGCTCGTGTGTTGGGATGCTTAATGTACATCATGAATTGTACACGACCAGATATAGCTTGTGCTATAAGTAAACTGAGTCGATACACGAGCAATCCAGGTCAATCTCATTGGATGGCAATGAAAAGAGTTTTGGGATATTTAGAATATACCCAAAACTTTTATTTACACTACAGTAAATATCCTGCGGTGATTGAAGGATATTGTGATGCAAATTGGATTACCGGTTCAACTGGTTCGAAGTTCACAAGTGGATATGTATTCACTATTGGTGGAGGAGCGGTATCTTGGAAGTCGTCCAAACAAACTTGTATTGCCCGCTCTACAATGGAGGCTGAGTTCATAGCCTTAGATAAAGCCGGTGAAGAAGCTGAATGGCTCCGGAATTTCTTGGAAGACATTCCATTTTGGCCCAAACCGTTGGCACCAATATGCATACATTGCGATATCCAAGCGGCAATTGGAAGGGCTGGGAGCGTTATGTATAACGGTAAATCTCGTCATATACGACGAAGACATAAAACTGTTAGGCAACTACTCTCTAGAGGAATTATCACGATTGACTATGTAAAGTCAAGTGATAATGTGTCGGATCCACTTACAAAAGGCCTAACTAGAGAGGTAGTTGAGAAATCATCGAGGGAATGAGACTATGGCCGAGAACAAGTCATTGTGGCGGTAACTCTACCTAGAAGACTGGAGATCCCAAGATCTAGGTTCAAGGAGATCAAACAAAGTCATTAATGACGGTTTAACATTGTCAACAAAATATTTGGTCCATTCTCGTGATGAGACAATGTTCAGTACTAAGGATAAAATATTAAAGCTTTTTAATGATTTCTAAATTTGATACGGGGTATATCAAATAGTGTATCTACGGGATGACACGTTTAGAAATCACTTATGTAAGTGTGAAGTGTTAGCCGCTTCAAGGAGAATTTTGCAAGGCCAATTCTCTACGCACTTATGAAACCAGGCGGTGTTCATGGCTGAAACGAACACAACAATGAGAACCAAAGACGGTTAAGGGTTGATTGTGTGACTTATGGTTGTCTAGATATACACTAAAGTTCGACGGTTCAAAGATATCAAATCTACCGATTGACCGAGTATATCCGATATAAGTTCACTACGGAAAGTTCAAAGGGAAACCAACTTATCCAGATGCAATTAATCCTTGCTTGCAAATCACACAAGTTTTTCATGCATACTTCCGTGATATAGCCATTCCTCATTCATGTGGAGGATTGTTAAGGATTTTAAAATGGAAAAGTCTTAAAAAGAGGGTGAATGGGAAATGGAGGGAAAATGAAATTTTTGAGTAAAATTTTAAGTTTCCCTCTCTTGAAACATTATCCCATATTGGAAGAGAAAAAGGCTTTTGGTGGGTATATATATACAATTGCTCTTCTTGTAGCTCTTAAAGAGTTAAGAAGAAGGCAAGCCTCGCGCCGTCGTCGTCGTCGCTCGCTCGGCTCGGCTTCGGCTTCAGATTTGGATTTGGATTTGGATTTGGTCAAATGATCGATTGATTGATTAATTTTTTGGACCAAATTTATTTGTTAATAGTGAATATTAACGTAATATTATCCGTGTTTGTAACGGATGTTTTCCAATCCGTGAATATTAATGAGCAAGTGCTCATTCCACCATGAGTAGTGCTCCAGCCACCATTGCCATATTGATTGCTCCATTAGTAAACAGCCTTCCACCATGTCAAGTGCTTCCTCCATAACAGCCTAGTGATTGCTCCACCATGAGTGGTGGCTGGTCATTCTCTTAACAACTGACTGCACTATAAATATGTGCAGTAACTGTTAGAGCGAGAGCAGAACAAAAAAACAGAAAAACGGAATAAGAGTTGTTAGGAGAAGGCATAGACAGAAACGAATTTGAGAGCTTGGCTGTCGTTGATATCCTCTTCAGTAAGAACTCAACATCGGCTATAAATTGCATTCCTTCCTCTCAGAATTTCCATTCGACTTCTAAGTTCTCCTCCTTCGTTGTGCATTGTTTTAAACTACAAACAAAGCAACCGTAAGTGTAATTTGCTGGCGAACTTTGTGTTCGTTGAAACACTGGGGTTTGAAGTACCGCTACACCAGTGTGTAATTCGTTCTATCCTGGGAGAAAATAATCCATAACCTTAGGTACTAGGAGGGGATTAAATTCCTTAAGAAGACACTGTGAATTCAGTGGGCTCGATTAATTACTGCTTCATTTATATTTACGTTTATACGCTAACGTTCTTTTCTCCAGAATTATTATTTACAAATACAGCCAAAAGATATGCAGAATCCAACGGGAACTAATTAAGAACACGATAAATACAGACCAAGACCAAATTTCGAAACAAAAAGAAATCAAATTAAAGTACAAATTCGAGGTGAACTTTTAGTCTAAATAATTGAGAAATACGCTTAACAAACTATCTACCAAAAGATAGGTTCCAAATTACATGAAGTTACATAGTTACGTCAAACACTTTTGACTCATGCAAGCACTTTTTCTTTTTATGAATTGACCCTTGTATTTAAAATCTGTGCACTACAAAACTCAAAAGCAAGTCTCGTATGAAAAAAGAGATTTAATGTCAAGCAAATATACTATAATAAAGCATCTCTATTTTTTAAAGGCCTGTCGGCTGCCATATTTCCCTTTCCTTCTCTATAATTTTAATTACATGTAGTATCTTCGATTTAATTCTTATTTGCTTCCGATGTTTACATCAAATCAGTGCAATTTTAATATAAACTGAAAATTAATATTATTTAGGATAAATTAAAGCTTGACATGTGGAACACGTATCTTTTTTTTTTTTTCCTTCTTTAAGAAAAATATGTTAATTTATTATAAGTCGATTGGAATGACTACAAGCTATATTGGGATATATATATCTCTAGTACCAACTTTTACATTTTTTACTTCCATTTTTAGTAGCAAAAGAATGATTTTAGCATGATCTACCTTACTAGGGGGGAAGGAAATCCCCGTGATTGTCTCTTCTTTCCCGTGAATATATACCTACTCTTCATCACTTTCCTTTGCAATTCAATTTTCACTAATAAGAACATACTAGGATTTATCGAGCTTATGACTAATTAGATGTATTGGTAAATATCATCGATTTTCTTAATTTTAATTTTAGTTGACAAACATGGAACAAGAAAGACTTAATCAAAACTTACTAGGATTCGAGCTCATGTGTTGCAATTAGAATTGTTGCTTCTTGACAATGGGTTGTCCCACTAGGAGCTTTATCTCACTTTTTTCATGTGTGCTTGGAAGTATTTGACTAATGTCATATTATGGTTTTACATTGTAGCATTAATATTAAATATTAAACTAATTAGGGTTAAAAGTGCACTCTCTTCCTTCAAGTATATACAATGATAGGTTATTTGAATATCCAGTTTATATCTGGGAAAAAGAAACAAGAGAAAATGAAGAAAATTACGACAAGTCGGGCCAGTGATGAATACAGCTTGTGTTGCTGGTTTAATCGAATCGAGTATTTTCGATAAAGATTAAATATGTATGTGAATAAATAGAAAATTTGAACCCTCACCTTCAAAAAGTGATTTAAAAAAAACTTAAAATTTGAACAAATTCTGAATAAGTTCTAGGAGTCGGAGAAATCATAATTTTTTTTTAACCCAAACAAAAGCATGAAGGTGTAGCCTATAATTTTGGAGGGACACAATCATTGGATTTCCATGTAAATTCTCTATGAAACTTCTTAAATCTTAAACCTTCTGCTGCCTAAAAATATATCAAAACTAAAAAGGTATAGCTACAGAACATTCTGGTGGGGAAAAAGTTAAGATAATTTGGTCCCCAAAGTAAAAAATAGAAGGTAAAAGCTTTGTTCTTTGTTTTAATTTTGGTTTCACCTTTTACCAGAATGCGTAGTGTACGTCGCGCGTGCGGCTCGAGAAGATGCGTTTGTCTTAAGGGCCCACCCAAAAATTGAAGCCCACAATGCTCTTCGTATTGACCCATTAATTATGGTGATGTAGCACTGTCCCCTACCAAGTTATCCAGCTGGTTTGGTCTTGTTTCCCTTTGCTTTTAAACTTGTAAGTAAAGCCAAAAAATTACCCCACATTGAGTATTGCCATAAATTATTACTCCCTCCGTTTCAATTTATGTGAATTTATTTGATTGGACATGGAATTTAAATTTTTTTTTTTAAATTTGTGGTCCTAAACAAGTTAAAATGGGATCCAGAATATTTATGTGGTTATAAAAGCTTCTTATTAAAAGTAGAATTAAAAGTTTAAGCTAAATTGTTTTCAAATTTAAAAATGGGTCATTCTTTTGGAACGGACCAAAAAGAAAATAAATTTATAGAATTTTTTTTTTGGTTCACCTAAATTGGAACGGAGTAAGTATTATTTTTCTTAGATTATAAAAAATGTAGAGCGAGTATTATGATTATAAAATTTGACCTCTCTGTTCTAAGTCAATTTTATTTCTTTCATGTAGATACCACTTGCTCTGTTGATGTCTGCAAAAGACTCTGATTAGACAAAAAGTATTTAGTGGACCATAAGCACTATAAAGATTACATAAAAGAAAACAAATACGGCAGAGTTTCATGTAAAAAGTAGAAATATGTCAAAAAATTTACTAAGATAAAAAAAAAACATTTTTACTGAGTTAAAACACGAATGACAGTATCTCGAAATTGTTGAGCCCTTTAGCAGAAAAGTTAATTATCGTTTGGGCCTCCTAATAAACATAGGCAAGTAGTGTATTTACAGAAAGGGACTGCTGTTGACACTACAATTACATCAGCTGCCACTGATTCACTTTTAGGGCTCCCTCCATAAGTAGTCCTCTTTCCCTCCACTACTTCCCCATTCCCTTTCTTCACACATTTTTCTTTCTATTCTACAGATACAGAAATGGGGTTTTTGAATGTCGCCTTTATTTTTTCGCTAATATTAGTAGCAGCAGTTGAAGGCAGAATCCCAGGTGTTTATAGTGGTGGAGCATGGCAGAGTGCTCATGCTACTTTCTATGGCGGCAGTGATGCCTCTGGTACTATGGGTACGTCACCATTTCCCTCTATAACCTTTTTCACTTTCAACCACCATTTTCAGGGGTTCTCTTGTTCTTCTTATTTACTCAATGTATAATTTTCTAAGATATAATTAGTCAAAGTAGAAACTAGCTTGTCCTTGAAATGCTCCATTATTTCTACTCTGTACTCTAACATTTTGGTTCTATTTTAAAGAAATGCAAGTCAATTTGTAAAGCTAGAGGTGTCATGTATTTAAACTTAAGAGCAATTTTGTGATTCAAACAGGTGGGGCGTGTGGGTACGGTAATCTATACAGTCAAGGGTACGGAGTGAACAATGGAGCGTTGAGCACAGCGCTATTCAACAATGGCTTAAGTTGTGGAGCGTGCTTTGAGATTAAGTGTGACAAAGACCCACAATCGTGCCATTCCGGTAGTCCTTCCATATTTATCACTGCTACTAATTTCTGCCCTCCCAACTTTGCTCTGCCGAACGACAATGGAGGATGGTGTAACCCTCCTCGTCCTCATTTTGACCTCGCCATGCCTATGTTCCTTAAGATTGCTGAGTACCGTGCCGGAATTGTCCCCGTCGTTTACCGCCGGTAAGCATTTTGTGCTTCTCCTGTTTCTTTTGGTGCCTTGGGTTTGTCCTTCTCGTGGGGTTATCTTTATGTGTTTGGTTTTTAATTTATTGCTTTTGTCAGATTTTCTGTTCTTTCATAGGGTAGAAGGAAAATAACCTGTCGCACCTACATTTGCTGGCATACTTTTCCTCTTTTCGCATTATTAGTTTGAACAGTATTATTACATGATGTTATTTTTTGGCTTAAAGTTTTATTACTCATTTATACGAAAGAGGAAATTAACTTATGTTATGTTTAACTTATGACTCAATTAACTTAGTAGGCGTTTCACCATAAGTTTTGAAAGTTTTTATCTAATTTTTTCTCTTTAAATATATGTTTGTTTATAGAATTAATCTAGTTTTTGGGAGATTTTGAAAACGAAAACTTTAAATTTCAAATATGATTTAAGATTTTTTTTCAGGCCAAATTATTACCATTTAGACATTTCTGCTGAAAAAAAATACTTTTTAACATGTTAAAACTTGCCCCAAAATTTATGTCCAAACACATTTTAATTTTAAATAAAATTTCATCCAAATCAGTTATTTTCAAAAAATATTTTGGAATCTATATCCTAACGGATCCTTAAATTAACTGGTTAAATGGCAAAGCCTTCCATCGACCTGGTAAATCAAAGCCATTGGTGGAGTTGATATTAGGAAAATCAAAAAACGAAGTACAGCACTGTTCAAAATAAGTGATTTTTTGGTCTTTTTTTTTGTGATTCAAAATAAGTGATTTTTTCCAGATTTCAAGAATAAATAAATTATTTTTTTTCTATATTGTTCTTGAAGTAAATATTGTTTATATATGTGTTAGGAGTATTTACGTGAGATAGTAAGGATTAATATGGTCAATTCTAATGCTAATTAATGTTAAAAGGTGAATTTTATGAAAACATTAAAAAAAATCCATCAAACGAAGCACAGTATTCCACAAGAATGTCAAACATCAAACCGTAGGTAGTGGAGCACAGTCTTCTATAGCCACCTAATCCTTGCCGTACTGCGTCCTCATATTTAATTTACTCTCTACGTATCACATTACACATCTGTCCTCATGTTTGTTTCTCAATTGACAAAACTAACCTGAGTTTTTTAATTTATTTACGCAGGGTGCCATGCAGGAAGAAAGGTGGAATAAGGTTCACAATTAACGGCTTCCGTTACTTCAACTTGGTTTTGGTTGCCAACGTGGCGGGTGCAGGGGATATCGTGAGGGTTTACGTAAAAGGTTCAAAGACTAATTGGATAACAATGAGTCGTAATTGGGGTCAAAATTATCAAACAAATTCGGTTTTGATTGGTCAGTCACTTTCATTTAGGGTCACAGCCAGTGATAGACGCAGCTCCGCTTCATGGAACATTGCTCCACCTCATTGGCAATTTGGTCAAACTTTCATTGGGAAGAATTTCAGAGTTTAACAAGAAAAAGTAGCTAAATTCAAGGCTTTTTATTGATGTGTCTGTTTGTTTGACTATTGCGGCTAACGGGGTTTTTGAGGATTGAAAAAGTCTTTAAAAAATGCTTTTTTGGATTTGGGATTAGGGAAAAGTAAGGTCTTCTTATTGTGGTTTTTTTTTTTCCTTCTCTTTTTGGTTGTGGTGGTGAAGGAAGAGGGTTGATGATTTTTGTGGAGAAATTAGGGATTTGGGAAGGGATATGAAGTGTTGATGACATGAGAAGAGCTGAGGCGGCTGCAAAAACATGTAGCCCGCAGCTACTACTAGGACTACATATTATTAACTGTATTTGTAGTTTAATAGAAAATATGTATGTTGTTTTTGGTATCTTACGTGTTACATTTATAGTAGCTGATGTACCTAAATCGACAATGTGGTCTTCGACGATACTAGTAATTCGGTACTAGTTAAAATAATTGATGTGTACAAATTGGCTTGGATATTATTATCGTTTAGAAATGTGAAACTATTAAGAGAAATTTCATGGACGAAAGGTTAGCCATTAAACGAAGGGTTCCAATTCTATGCCTTTGTTTTTGGTGGGTGGGATAGGGAGTTTCCATATCAATTCCTTCTATAATGTTGTCCCCTCTTCATTTTCTTATAATACAAAACCCAATTAGATTCTTTAATGCATTGGCTCCGGCATCCCTTGCCGTATATATCTTCGAACATAGTTAGGCAAGCACATCTCAGCATATCTGTTAATACCATTAGATTATAGGACGATTGGAAGGAGGAGCCCAATTACATCGTTCAGTTCATACCTTTAGACTAAACCAAGCTCAACATAAACTGTTTGCGTTTTTTCTGTTTGTCTTTATCAAAGGAAGTAGAAAGCACAATTTTATGGGAATTTTACAAAAGGTTATTTCAATTCAAGGCAGAAGAAAGTGCGGTTTGAATTGAGAGTTGGGCATTCCTCGGCATAAGCAAATTTACCCTAACAGCACAATAATATTCTTTACTCCCTAAGTGTCACATGATTATCAAGTTACTCAACAAAATCATTTACCCAACCTACACAATAACACAAATACCTTTGTTGGCCTGGATAACCAAATACCTAATACTCCAATAAACAGAGCAAGTACAAACAAAGAGAGAGCGAATTGTGGTATAAAGAGTGTTGTGGAAGAATGAAGAATCAGGCAATATTCCTCAGTTTGAAGAAGAATAACACAGAAGAGAGAGAGAGAAGAGGATATAATGGATAGGGGTCGTTGATAAAGAGAATGACAGAGCACCGTACTGCAAAATTACGGAGTGCTCCTCTGTAAATCAGCTTTGTACAGTAAATTATCCAATGACTTAATCCATATATTTCTAGCTGTTTCTGGTCAGAATTTACAATATACTTGAAGCTGCTATGTATCTAATGACAAAAAATGAACCAGAAGACAAAGAACAAGCTATCTGATTTAAAATTTTCACAAAATATATAGAGCTAAATGAAGGGATGGGTAAGAAAACTAAGTTTTGCAGACTTTGAGAATTCCTGCTAATGGTTAAGCTGGCCTACTAGAATTTATCATGCGACAATCAATTTTTCTACTTCTTTCCCCTCAAAGTTCAGTCAAATGCTTCATCTTGTTTTCCTCTTATGCAGCTTCCACTGTTTCAATATGTGCTCAGCTCCTTCTGTCAATGATGCAGTTCTTTTTTCCTTATTATTCCACAACTGAGGTACTGGGTACCTACCACTGGGGTTATGCTCATTCAACTCATTTAAGGCAGTTACCACAGCTTGATACACTTCTTCACCATACTCAGTCTTTAGATCCTTCAACTTCTCATCATCTTCATCAATTACTTCCTGAGAAATCAAAAGTAAATAAAATTTACATTGAAAATAAAGGAACAAAAAATAATACAGATAACAATGTATAAAAGAGTGCATACCTCAACATTTAAACCCTTTTGGATAACCTTATACGGATGCCAATTTGGATCCCTCAGGTGATCCTCCCACAAGGAACATAGTTCCATTGCTTTCTCTGCTGCTTCTTCTGAGTTGTAAATTTTTCTTGCAGCAGCATGGAATGGTTTCTCATTAAGTTCCCCCATTCTCTTGACACAGATAAAAGCACGGCTCTCCTTTAAACCCTGTGACAAAATAAATCAAGCACTAATTATCTAGAGCAAAGGGAAAGAACATGACGATTGCACATAGAATTGCTGTTCCTACAGTATTGGTTTGCAGAATGAGATTGGAATCATCTTCATGTTAAGAAGATACTTTTATAAAAATTAGAATTAGAATACTTGTACTGTGGCATGTTTGTAGGTCTACAATTCGTTTCCTTTGTTCTAGATATCCAGCAATGTAAATGTAAAGCTACAACAGCTTGCAGCTACTATTGCATATTGTCTTCAGAAGCCAATTTAATGCATGAGCCGTATTGCAGATATCAGACTCATTTGCACTTCCTTGCAGTAATATCAAGCTTGAGCTGATTATGAATGAGAATCTCCAAGAAACAAACATGACAGAGGGAAGAAGTCAAAGAAGCATATTAAGAGAGAACGTCACGAAGAATGGTAAAAACTAAAAGAAATAAATACACTTAACAATAACCAAGCAAAAAGTATGAGAAATTCAAAAGTCAAAAAAAAAAATGTTTATGAGAAATCATGTATGTATAAAACTAGATCGAAAAGGCAAGGACATACTTGGAAAAAAACCCACAAATTTAGGAGTAAAATAAATTATCAAGTCAAGTTTACAATCTTCAAAAGGTTCCTCTGTAGTGCATATCTCCAGAAATTTATAGAGTTAGTTTTAAACTTTTAGCTGCTACAAACTTGTAAATAACTTTGGCATAAATATAGGTGTGCATACTGTTACAAGCAGAGGAACAAGGCAGGTGTAAAAATGTTATGCAACTATCCTTTTCTCCTCTTTCTTTGTTTTCTTCTTTTTAACAATGATGAGCATTTCTTCGAACTGATTGTGAAGATGTAGTTCCAAGATTGAATCCCAATGAAAGCTAATTAAAAATCAATTACAATGGAAGAAAATGATGTGAGTGCCTGTGACTACAAGCCATCCTTATTCTTCACTACTTTACTTATAACCTATATTATCAGTAAAGACAATGTATGGTGAACTCGAATTATTTGGAAATCTATTTGTCACATTTAAACTCCTTAGTAAATAGAAGGATTTGCTGCTCATGCAGGCGAATCGTTACTTTGGTGGACAAATATAAAGTAACCAAAACCTTTATAAAACATACTATATGTTTAGCTCCAATCATAACCACATTGCTTCATTAGAAAGAAAAAAAATTACGAGGATGAATTAAAAATGTACGAATGCTCACATTGATAAGCTCTTTACGGGCTTCTTGCACCTCGTCATTTGTAAGTCTTTCCTTTATAATTAGAGTTTGATTCAGTGTTTCCAAGCTTTCAAGTTCTTCTTCACTCTCCTTCATTTCTTCTTGAATTGATTCCAGTTTCTTCTTCGCTTCGAGATCTCCTTCCACATTCATGTGTCTCATCACTTCCATGGCACCTCGCAAACGCTCAATCTGCAACTCCAGTGCTTGCTTCTGATCAAGTTTTGCTTGAAGTTCAATTATTCTTTTATGAAGTTGTTCTTTTTCTTTCTGCAAGTAAAAGCCCAAAGTCAATAGCTAAAAAGCTATGAAATATTGTGTTCTCAAAGAGGCAGTCTTAGCCAAAACTGCACAGCACACCTTCTGATCTTCAGCCAATTTCAACATTTTCTCATCAGCCTTCTTCTGCTCCAAAATCGCCCTCTCATTCTGCAGATAAAGAATTTTCAGAAAGAACTGCCAAATTAGGCATCAGAATTACATCTAAGGACCTGGAATGCTAAGTAACTCCTATAACCTATATTATCAGGAAAAAGGTATGCAAGCAAACTGGACACATAAAGGCGGAGATGACCACACTGAATATGCTCAAGTAAGTCAAATTCCTTTCAATTGGATAAAATTATGCTAGATATCCTTAAAAGGAAAATTTCAGTATTTTAGACACTCAAGAGTATCATCTCCACTTTCCCTTTTGCAAAGCCCCACTTGCAAAACGATGCACTTCTCTGTAAGCCTCTTTTCTTTTCATATCCAACAGACAGACAGCAAGCTAAAGCAGGAAGCTTATGACAGCATCTTAGAAAGATCTTACCATCTCCTTTTGATGGTCAAGCTTTCTTTTCTCACTCTCATTTAGTGCTTCACGTTCTCTCAACTCTTGTTCTCGTAGCATCAATTCTTCTTTTTGAGCTTCGAGCTGCATTCGACTTTTCTCATGCTCATGTATGGAATCCCGGAGCTGATTGAATGCTTTACGCCGCATCACCTCCATCTCTAGTACACAAATTAAATGACATAAGAAGAGAAAAACAACAATAGAATGAGGCACAACTTCATGATATGATTAACAAATTTCGCACAGGTGTATCTTTAGTATTCTGTTTAAGTAAAGCAATAAAATAGAAAAAAGATATTATGTGACTAGTTTACAGCAAAGAGGCAAAAGAAAAATACACCTTCATTGTAGTTTTGAACCATCTCCTCCTTTTGACTCATCACATTATCCATAAAAACTTCAGTTCTGCTTATTTTTCTCTTCATCTCTTCACATGCCTTGTTCTTCATCTCTAACTCATTGGTCAAGTTGCATAGTAGACTAGAATCTTTCCTTTTATTCTCTGCTTGTATTTCAGAAACTGTCTTTAGATCTCCATGTTTGCGGAGATGTTTACCAATGAGAGCCGCAGAGTAGTAATCTTCATCACGCGCAATCCAAGCATATAATTTATCATCCCGACGTCTTACTAAATCCCAATCTCTCTTCCCATGTTTATCCAATTCAAATGCTTTACCAAATGCCATAGCATTCATGAATCCCGACCAATCCCCTTTAAATTCAACTATGGCATAGCCAGTGTGACCCCGGAAATTCCATAAAGGATGAACCTTCACTGGATTAAACCCTTTGGCAATCCACTCCTTTTTTAGATTTGTTCCACTTTTACCTACATACCTACCTCCCTTATTTTCAACCGGGATATTGGCTACTACTCCCATCCAGGGAAAAACTATGGGATCATCCTTGGCCTCGTTGATACATTGCTCATTAGATGCTAGGACAGGTTGGGGGGGCATAACATCTTTAGTACTTCTGAGAGGAGGTTGGGATGCCACTGTGTTCCCTGCATTTAGTTTTTCCCTTCTCGGACACTCTTCAGCACAATCAACAGGTTTATCTACTGCTTCACTGGTCCTAACAGAAGACGAGTAAAATTGTCCTCCGCTTTTGTACTGCTCAGTGATATGAGATGGCTCTACTAGATCACTCTTAGCATCTCGAGAACTCTTCCCTGATGGCTCAAAACTTTTCCTCCGACTTGATTTGGATACCTTCTTGTCGGCATCGACGTACCTATCCAAGTACTTGAGCAATCCCAAATGTCTAGCTATGTCTCTAAAACTAGCACTCTTTGAATCTCTACCAATGCGGGAAGAATGCCTTAGAAGATCTTGCAAATCATATTCTTTACTAGAATTATCACAGTATGGACATCTGAAATATTTTCCAGAACGTCTAATTTTGACTATTTCATCTCTTAAATCTTTATAGTATTTATACTTCAACTCTTCCAACTCTGAATTAGTGCTCTCACTTTTCTCTGATCTTCTACGAGACATCTTCAACCTGTAATTAGGTTAAAAGCTAAAGATCAGTTTGTGTTTTGTTAATAACCAAACTAAACTTGAGTTAACCAAGAATACTTAACAAAGGAAATTGAAATGCAGTCGGAACAGATATGCTTCTAAGACAATGACAAGTAAGACGGGTAACATAGAAGGCTCAATTTTTAAATCCAGCTGCTTGGATCCATCTTCCCACTAACAAAATGATATTGCTACCATTTGCATTGCTGCATCAAGTGGTATCAGCAACTACTGGTCATTCAGAATGAAAAGTGGAAGAGCAGAGAATTGAATATGGAGCAAGAAACTTCCTCACGTTCTAATGCAAGCCTCTTCTTAAACACAACTTACCCTAAATTGTATTTCCCCAAATTGCGGATAAATGTCTCTCTCCTTCATATATTGATGAAGTCAACCTCAAAGAAACCATCCAAGTTCACATTAGCTACTCCAGCAACTCCAATAGAACTAATATACTTTTTCCAAAAAGTAACATACAGTCCACAAGAATGCAGTCAACTTCGTTATCATATACTACAGATATATTCCTTGAGTTGCATGCTAGATTATGTGTAAACGTTGGTCTGTCAATCTAGTTACAATGCCCAATTAGCAGAGATTCAAGTAATCAACCTGTTTCTAATCTTTACAAAAAAATCCACCCCAAAAGCTAGAACAGAAAATGAGGATAATCTACAGGACAAGAAATGCTGGAAAGAGCCATTAACCAATTTACTGGGTCCTATTTTCACCTAGGGTCCAAGGTAATCACAGCAGTAAAAACATCCATCCGTGCCGATGAATAGACCCAGCATTACGTGTTCTTTGATTTGCTGCTTTTCAAATCAAGCTAACCACACATTTTCAATCAAAAGCTAATCCACGATCTAAAGGCAGTAGATGCACCATTTACTAAAAACACGCACACACATTTTGAATTGTTTTTATAAAATTTTCTGCAACCACCATTTACTACACACACACACACATTTAAATGTTTTTCTAAAATTTCCGGAACCACCATTTACTCTACACAAACACATTTTTCTAGAATTTTCAGGAACCACCATTTACCACTCACACACACACACACATTTTTTTTTACTCCTCTGTTCTCAACAATATGATATCTATTTTTATTTCCTACACTGATCGAGAAGCCCCTTTGTATTGGGTTTTTCCCAACAAAACAGGAAATGTAAAAATTATCCCATTTTATATCAGCAGAAATCAAACTTAAGAATAGCAGACAACTCTACAGTGAATCATCCATCATAATGACCCCAAAATCTCAAAACCCGCAGCCGCATGAAGTTTGTAATAGTGAGTGCACAAACCCTAGGATGTTTCGAGAAGAAACAAACACAAGTAAAATGGTAAGACATGAACGTACATTACACATGCTATTGGCACGTAGTAAAAACATATTATCTATGTATAGAAGATTATTATGTGAAAACAAAAAAGAAGAGTTCATATACCTCAATCAGAATATCGAAATCTTCACAATAGGATTCTATCTCTTAAACCTTTTGCAAGGGCTTTTGAAACTTCAATGCAGTATTTTTGAGTTGTACGGTTCTTTTGATAATATCAGAAGCAAAAAGAGAGAGAGAGAAGGGAAATGGACGAAAACAGAGGAAGTAAGCAGATGAATTACTCGGGAATCATTTGAACGGATGATTTTTCGAGAAGGGAGAGAAATCTTTGGTTCACGCGGTAGACATGAAGGATGAACCGAAAAATGGTCAGGGGAAATTAAAAGGGGGAACCACTTTCGCTGGTGTTATACTCTCTGTTTTTGGAAAACTGAAATGGACAGAATATTTGGCTTACTGTGCAAGTTATATAGTCCCTCCCATCCCAATAATCCAATCAATTTACTTTGGCCATATACATTAAAAATATTGAATTCTAAATAAAAATAGTTAATGTAACTAAACTATCTTACAACTTGTTTGGATGGTTGTTATCCATTGTATCGTATTGTATTGTTACTTTAAATATAATATTTGTTTTGATTGTTACTTAAATTTTATTGTATCGTATCGTTAAATCCGTCGTTACATAACGACGAAATGTGCCACTTTATGTAACGACCGATTTGGTGTGGTCGCGTCATTACCTTGTCTTTTTCTCTCAATCTCACATTTTATTATTATTAAATTATTTTATTTTATCATTTACCCTACTTTTTTATATAGTAATTTTACCTTGTATCATAATTTTTCTTTATAATATTGCAAGTTTATTCTTCGTATTGCTGGTGCGTGATATCATGAAACGATGGTAAACGACACAATCTATCCAAACATTGCATTTATCAAACGATACAGTACAATATAATACAGTACGATACGATACATTATGAAACGATGCATAACAACCATCCAAACAAGTTGTTAATTAAATATTGCAGTATAATTATAATAGCACTTATTTCTCTTTTCAAATGTGAGGAGTAAATGACTTTTCAGGGATATATACATAAGAGTAATTTAAAAAAAATAAATTAAACTTTTTCTTGATTATATAAATAAATACTTATTTTGAATCAAAATAAAAAAATAAATTTATTATTTATTATGGAACAGAGGGACTACTTCTTTCCATTTACTTTTGTTTGGTACTACGCAGTTGGCTTGGTTTTCTTTTATCCAAAAAAAGGAATAGGCTCGAAGCCCTCACTTTCTAATACCCCCTCCTTATAAAAAGTGTAATTTGTTATAAAATAAAGACTATAAAGTAAAGATAAGTATAGAGAGAAACTGATATATTATTCTGATTCAAACTGATGTACATAATGAACTGAAATCTCTTTTATTTATAGAAGAAATGAAGCTGCTGTGTAAGCTGCTACTATACCAGATATGGATAATCTTCTACTGAGAGCAATGTTTATTCATAATGGAGTACTGGACGGATAAGATTATTATACCCGATATGGATAATCTTCTACTGGGGGTAATATTTATCCATAATTGGGTACTGAAAGGATAAGCTTATTATACCCGGTATGGATAATCTTCTACCGGGGATAATATTTATCCATAACTGGGTACTGAAAGGATAAACTTATTATATCCGGTATGGATAATCTTCTATCAGGGGTAATATTTATCCATAACCGGGTATCGAAGTGATAAGCTTCTCCAGGAAGCTTATTTCCAATAGAGTACTTAAATAGATAAACATATTTACGGTGGAGTCCCATATGGATAAGCTTCTTCAGGAAGCTTATTTACAACGGAGTACTAAATGAACATCCATAATATAATATATTTATAACACTTCCCCTTGGATGTTCATTAAAAGATAATGTGCCTCATTAAAACCTTACTAGGAAAAACCACGTGGGAAAAAATCCTAGTGAAGGAAAAAGAGTACACATATTTAGTAATACGCATTGTTGGCTGCCTCATTAAAAACCTTATAAGGAAAACCCTGTGGGAAAAACCTTAGTAAGGAAAAAGAGTACAACCCGCATTTTACTCCCCCTGAAGAAAACCTTATTTCAAATATTTGAGTCTCCGCATTCCAATCTTGTATACCATATTCTCAAAAATTGATGTTGGTAAAGACAATTTGTTGGATTGTCACTTGAACTAATTTGATGCACATCAATGTCACAATTTTTCTGAAGATCATGTATGTAGAATAATTCTGGTGAAATGTTCTTCATTCTATCTCCTTTTATAAATCCTCCCTTTAATAGTATTATGCATGAAACATTGTCTCCGTATAATATTGTGGGTCTTTTATCACATTCCAACCCACATGTTTCTCGAATGAATCACTGATCTCAATCATATGCACTCCCTGCTTGCCGGTTTGAAATCGAGCTTTATGGGTATCGGATAAATAACCTGCATCTGCATTACCAATACGATCTGCACCACTTTTGTTAGCATTAGCAAGATAAATAAGTGCACCATCTACACCGAGATAGAGTATTTCAGGACCAAGGAGCTCCTCATCCTCTTCTAGAGGTTGGAACGGATCCTTATTCACTTCAAGTGATTGAATATTCATTGGTGTACTTAATGGGTACACTTTGTCCATGTAAAAGTATTTTTAAGACCCTCTTGGAGCTCTTCCGAAGTTCCAATTAGATTTATGTCACCAACATAAACAGCAAGTGTAACAAATTTTGATGACATTTTCTTTATAAAAATACATGGACAAATAACATAATTTATGTTTTCAGTAAATATTTACTGAGGCGATTATACCACACGCGCACAGATTGCTTTAAACCGTACAAAGATCTTTATAATTTGATCGAGTACATTTCTCAAAACTTTGAATTATATGCTTCGGGCATTTTCAATCCTTCAAGGATCTTCATATAGATTTAGCCAAATAAGTCATATAGGTTAAGACTTGTATCTAAATGATATGACATCTTCAAGTGTCTGGACTGCTAGTCCGATCCTCACAATCTTTTACAATATTGTGCACTATATTGTATTAAATATATCGTCGACGATCATTTTGTGTCAGTTCCGAAGCTACATAACTTGTGGAGATCTCATCACTTTCTTTATTTTCAGGTACCTGAACTTTTTCGGGAGTTTCATGAAATGTTATGTCGTGGGCTCTTCTAGAGCTTATTTCCTCCTCATTATGATCATTTTGATCATTAGATCCTACTATTTTTAAGGATTGTTACCTTTGGAACCGATTGGTCTACCACGCTTCATGCGTACAATAAACTCTATCATTCAGGGACTTTAATTTTAATAGGAGCATTTGCAGCTGAAATATGATATTTAATTTTGGATCAGCAAATGCTTCTGGCATTCGACTTGAATTATCTTCTAAGTGAGGATCGTGATAATTCGATTCATATAGCATATTTTTCAACTGTTTATTTCATCCCCTAAATGTTAGAAAAACTAACATATATCCCCAATCATCTTTGGGAAACATATCTTTGTGTATTATGGTAGAGAAATTAATCATATACCACGCAATAAAAGATAGTAAAAATATTTGGTTTCTGATCCTAAACCAATTGTGAAGGGAGGACTTATCATATATTGTTGATCTGATGCATACAAGTGCTGCTATATGCAATTTGGAAAATCTTAGACCAACACATGAAACTTTGTTCTCATAAGCAATGGTTTAGCCATTAATAGGAGGTATTCAATGCTAAACCAGCTTGGATATAAACCAACATTATAAAGATGAATTATCTTGATTTCATAATCTGAAAATTATGCTCTTAATCGAGAAAAGCAATTCCAAATGCCAAACTGCATGTTGACAATAATTACACATGTAACCATCTCATATATGCACCTATAAGTGGTTCATATGATAGGTGAACGGGCCCATATTCACCTTTTATATATTTCAGAATCAGGGGTCTTAGTCCCAACTTTAGCTGGTATAATCAATTCATTATGAGAACAAGCAACACATGAGAATTCCTGAAGAATCTTCTAGTTCTTTAGTATATGCTTATCTGAATTCTCAAATAGCTTATTTAAAAATGGCAAATAAAAACTTCAAGTTTATCATGTCATGTGCTATCTCTTAGTAAACTTCTGGTTTACTATGGCATAAACTTTTGCTTTAGTAAACTTCTGGTTTTCTGTGATACATGATATAGTACAAATTAAAGAATAAGGCGGGTAACTTCTCACATACATATTATTTTACCCCCTATGATTGTGGAAACATGAAGATTATCAATCTTCCAATCATTTGTAGTCTCAATATGATAGTCATTTGTATTAGTAAACTTCAGGTTTACTACAACATATGTTTTGACCATAATCATATAATATGAATGACATATTTGTATATAAGCTCTTCGAGAGCCTTCATTTATTATCCACAATCTAATATTTATCTGGCACTACTGGTGTCATGTATTCTTTAGGCAAACATTTAGCTCTTCAGGAGTTGTTGATACATTTTGTACTATCAAATATTGCTCAGACACTGCTGGTGTCATGAGAGAAAATCACAATCAAATAAACAATGTAAAACAATTGTTTAAGCACACGAAAACTCCTCTTCATAATATTTTTCCACTTCAGGAGGCAATTTCAATTGTGTTACTTCTTCAGGAGCAAATTTAAAATACGAAATATTGAGTATATATTCTCTCAATTATATTAACTCTTCTGGAGGTGAATTGTAATGTATTCACATCAAGAGCACGTTCATATTTACCCGACTTATTAGTATTGTCACATTCACTTCAGGGAATGGATTAATATTATCAAAAGTTCTCATCCTTCAAGAAATCGAACATAATTATCTGAATGCGCATTAATCACATCAAATTGTGATGCCTCAACCTCTTTTAAAATATTTACTACTTCAGGAGCAAATCGAGGCGTGCATTTAATATAGAGAATATTTATGTAGCTTATCTTCAATTGTAATCATAGAAAGCCTAAATTATCACTTCTGATGATCATAGGCATATACCACTTCCGGTAGTTAACAAAATATAATTACAATGAGATATACAAAATATAACCACTTCTTGTGGTTGTATATTTCTTGCAAACTCTGCTAGAGTTTAAGTTGATCTAATAATGTTATCCATATTCTTCAAAATGACATAAACAAGATATATTATAGTAAACATCATTATCAAATCATAATTTTTCTTTATGTACAACAATTACATAACCATACTATCTATTACAAATAACAAAAATTAAAATATTTACATTTCTACAGATTCACCACCGATTACATGACTTGTTTCTCCTTCTGGGAGTGCAAGGTAATCAGTTACATCTAAATGCATGAAGTCTAAATTATCTTCAGAAATAAAATTTGTTTCAGCATTTTTCTCTGTCTTCTTTAGGGAGGCTTGATAAAGCTCAACCAGGTGCTTTGGCGTACGACAAGTACGTGACTAGTGCCCTTTTTCTCCACATCTATAGCATGCATTTTCTGCATTTGGTGCTTGCACCGCTTCATGCTTTTGTTCCTTCCTTTTCCACTGCTAGTGGTGAGGAGTGTTCTTTGGTGCATTATTATTACCATGATTAGAGTTTCTTTCCCGACCACGACCATGACCACGACTGGGGCCACGACCTTTTCCACGTTTAGCCTGGTGGAAGTTCGTCTCATTCACTCCAGGGAATGGACAAGAACCAGTAAGCTGGCTTTCATGATTTTTAATTAATAGCCCATTATGTTGCTCGACTATAAGAAGATGTGAGATAAGTTCATAATACTTTTTAAATCACATCTCTCGATATTGCTGCTGTAGGAGCATATTCGAGGCATGAAAAGTGGTGAAAGTTTTCTCCAACATATCATGATCAGTAATATTATCACCACATAACTTCAATTGGGAAATAATTCTGAACGTAGCAGAATTATACTCACTGATAGATTTAAAATCTTGTAACCTTAGATGAGTCCAATCATATCGTGCCTGTGGAAGAACGACCATCTTCAGGTAGTCATATCTATCTTTCAAATTATTCCACAGTATGACTGGATCTTTAACAGTAAGATATTCTATTTTTAGGCCCTCATCAAGGTGATGGCGTAGGAATATCATTGCTTTGGCACGGTCTTGGTTTGATGCCTGATTTTTGTCTTTGATAGTGTCTCCCAGACCCATCGCATCAAGATGAATTTCAGCATCAAGCACCCAAGACATGTAGTTTTTGCCCGATATATCCAGGGCTACAAATTCAAGTTTAGAAAGATTTGACATTATTTAGGAAAAGAAAGTTCTTACCTCAGATACTTTCAAAATATTTGCTCGAGATGACAGAGTCTCGTGATGATAACGTGTTATAAAATAAAGACTATAAAGTAAAGACAAGTATAGAGAGAAACTGATGTATTATTTTGATTCAAACTGATGTACATAATGAACTGAAATCTCTTCTATTTATAGAAGAAAGGAAGCTGTTGTGTAAGCTGCTACTATACCAGATATGGATAATCTTTTATTGAGAGCAATGTTTATCCATAACTAGGTACTGAAAGGATAAGCTTATTATACCCGATATGGATAATCTACTACCGGGGGTAATGTTTATCCATAACTGGGTACTGAAAGGATAAGCTTATTATACCTGGTATGGATAATCTTCTACCGGAAATAATATTTATCCATAACTGGGTACTGAAATGATAAGCTTATTATACCCGGTATGCATAATCTTCTACCGAGGGTAATGTTTATCCATAACCGGGTATCGAAGTGATAAGCTTCTTCAGGAAGCTTATTTCCAATAGTGTACTTAAATAAATAAACATATTTACGGTGGAGTCCCATATGGATAAGCTTCTTCAGAAAGCTTATTTACAACGGAGTACTAAATGAACATCCATAATATAATATATTTATAACATAATTCCTTTTTTTTCCCTAAGCACTGAAAATAATTCCAACTTGAGGATGATTTTAAAATATAAAAAATGCCTATTGATAAATAGGACTTTTGCTTTTGAAGAATTTGGACACGTGGCAACCGATTCATATCTATTCATATAAGATTGTCGGCCGTCCCGTCCCACTTCAATTTAAAAGGGATGAGCCAATGTTAACGGGACACATGACGACTATTTTGTTCCGTTTGTCCCGTCTCGTTTTGTCCCGTTTCGTTCCGTCCTGTCCCGCTTGTCCTCTCTGGATTTTTTTTTTAAATCTAGCCGTTGGGCAATAACTTAAATTGCAAAAATAGCCGTTGCCAACGTTAAAAAACGGCCAAAAATGACCCCCTACCCCCAAACTTTTAATATAACCCCTAAGTTTATTAAATTACACTTTGACCCTATTTTATATACTATAAATACCCCCATTCTTCTTCATTTTTTTCCCACAAAAAATCAATCTTCTCTCTCAAATCTCTTACATTCTAATATTCTATCTATATTATTCTCTCAATTTTGTTACTATCAACTATCAAGTATCAACTTGATGTTAACTTTCAAGTTTCAAGTATTTGGGCAGATTTTTCGAGCAACTTTCAAGCTTCAAATTAATTCATCAAGTATTTGGAGCAATATTTTGGGCAATTTTTTCAAGTTTCAATATTTAGTCACGGCGCATTTGTTCCATCTCCTAATTTTAATATATAACTTTTGCATATCATTTTAGTGCTTAATTTTTGTGTTTACTTTACGTGTTCTATTTTCGTATTTCATTTTGTGTGTTTAATTTTTGTGTTAGCTTTTTTTAATTTAATATTGTATTTAAATTTTGACACCTAAAATATATTTGGCATGTTCAAAAAAAGTAGTAAAAAAAATAGTAAATGTGAAAGTAGTAGTAATCCTAATCCTAACCCTTCTCCTAGATTATAAAACATATAGATGAAATGATTCATGTTGATGAAACGTCATTTTCCCAACTCCCCCGCATTTTATGATGTTAATGTCGGAGGACAACTAGATTATGAAACTTTACAAAGACAATTTGGCAATGATATTTTTTTTGAGGATGAAGAAAATGAGGATAAAGAAAATGAGGAAGAAGAGTTAGATGAAACACCCACTAGTCCTGCAATACAAGCTCCAACTCAGAGTCAATCTCGATCTGGAGCTTTACTCCCTGTACCCCGTGTAAGGGGTAAGCCTAAGGTTGAATGTCCCAAAACATCACTTGTATGGAAATTTTTTAAACATGATAGAATCAATCATCGTGCTATATGTGAAAAATGTAAGCAACAATTTGCACACACAAAAAGTGGTGGGTAGTTCAAACAGAACCCTTCCTAGAAGGTGGCTGCGTAGATTAGGTGCTCTTCAAAAGAATTATATTTGTATTTGAGATTCAAATGTTCTATTAATAAAATAAAAGGCTCTAAGTGTTGAATTTTTTTTATGAATTGTCTTAGTTACTTAATACTTTGAAATTATATTAAATAAATTATAACTATATTATAAATTTATAATTACTAGAATATTTCATTACAAGTCTTTTATTTTAATATTTTATAATTCTTTACTTAGTTTTCTAATTTTCCTTTTAACATTTAAGTTTATTGAATAAGTCAAAAATCTAGCCATCGTAAACTTTTAAAACATAGTAATTTTCAAAAGATTAGATATTTTTTTAAAATAAAACTACACTTAAGGCCCCTGAACCCGTCCCGCCCCGTTCCGTCTCGTCCCATCCCGTCCCATCCCGTTTGTTAGCGGGATGGGATGGGCCAACCGTTTCGTCCCTTCCCGTCGTCGTCCCGCTTAAATATCGTCCCATTCGGTCCCGTCCCGTTAATTTCGTCCCGTCCCATCCCGTCCCGTTGGATAGCCATATGCTAAGCGTATGAATCGACAACTAATTATGAAGTTTATTTGACTAAATTACTATTCACCACCTCTGCTGAATATTGGTAAGACTTTATAGTTAACTAGTATTTGGACATGCGCTTTGCGCATGTGGATAAATATATATACAATTATAAGAAATTGCATATGTTATTACAATAATATGTTCAAGTTATAAAATAAAATTTAAACAAGAAAGTGTCCTATTGTGATTTTTGAAATTTGCCTCCATTTACCGAGCTTATTAGATTGTCTTCTTTCTTTTGGGATTAGTAAGTATAACATATTAAACATAAAGAAACTAAAAGATAAGGTTTGGAATAATAATATGCTTTCTATATAATCAATGATAAACCTTCCTCAAACTATCCACCAATCCTTCCAAATTCTCCCAAAACCTTCAGATATTAATCATGAGCATGAAGGTAATAAACCTCCTATTACAAATTCAACCAATACACTTTATTCGCATGAAGGTAATGATTCTCTTGCTCCAAATTCAACCACTAACATTCATACTACCACCTCATCGTTTAAAGACGTACTCCTTCTGGATTCTATCAATAAACACATCTCCCAACCACCCCTAGATCCATCCGCTACTAAAGACTCCTTCATGCAACTTGATGACCCCCTACAAGATATATCCAACCTCAAGATTTGCTCTCAATATAGCCAAGGCATCAATGAAAACCTACAAATTCACCTATCCGTAGATGACCTCCATAGAATATACCAACCTTGGAAATACTCTCTCATAATTAAACTAATGGATAAAAGAGTCCTCCACCAATATATCAAAAGAAAACTTTGCCAATTATGGAAATGTTACATCTCGCGTTTTTTGTACGTTAAAAATTTCATCTCCAGTTAATTGAAGTAGACTCGAGGGGTAAGATCATCTTGACGTTAATGTTTTTACGCTATTTATAACAAGCGATAAATAAGTGTCATGAAGGATAAATGATGCACAAATTAGAGAAAACAAGTTTCGTTGAAAATGGCCAATTTGGGATAAAATACGAATCAAGTAATAATACCCGATAATTATAAACTAGTACCATACAAGGTACCATATGACCACAGTGATATAATATATAAAGTATATATGAAGTATTTTGAAAATAAATAGAATTTTAAGTAATTTGTGATAATTTTTAAATTATGTGAGTAATAGATTAATTGCTCGGTAACAAAATATTACCCGATTAACTAATAGTGGATAGATTAACAAAATCACCCCTCCCCCAAAGAGTAACGTGGCAGCCCCCCTCCCTTAGTGTAAGGTGAGTCATTAATTGAGCTTTACATGTGTCAAAAGTTTAAATTTCAAACTCTTATCAAGACTTTTTTGTGAGCTTTATCAGAGTCCGAAACTTAAATAGTGCCAAAAATGGCACAAAATACATTTCTACTGTTAAAACAAAAGTTACATAAATACATAAAACACAGTATAATACTGCGTTTTACTTTAACGGAAAGTTAGCCGTTAAAGTTAAACGCAGTATGATACTACATTTTATTAATTTTTTTTTTTTTAGGAAAATGCAGTATTGTACTGCGTTTCCCTATAATATTTGGTTCCACTTCTGCAGGGCTGCAAATCCATATAATTTATTATAGGAAAACACATTACAATACTGCGTTTTCCTATAATAAATTATAGGGACCCTACTTCTTCCTTGGCTTCACGACAGAAGCCATTGTTCCCCCACCACTACTGGTCCCCCCCACCACGATTTAAAAAAAAAATAATTTTGGACCCCACCCGTACACTAAAGCGAAGAGTGTAGGTCCCACACACATCACAAGCCTTGGATTCCTTCTTTCAGGTTGAACAATTCAATTTGGATCTATTTCAAAAAACTTAAATCGAGGTATTTCGATTTTGTTTATGTCGAAACTCGTAGAGCATATGCATATTTGTTTTATTGAATGTGTTTTCACGTTGATTTGTGTTATGTTTGTGTTTAAATTTGTATGTTATTTTTACCCGGATTGAATTATTAGCCTTGGGATAAAAAATAGTTAATTATTAGCCTTGAATTATTTCTTTAATTTGTTGTTCATATGTATGTTATGTTTGTTGTTTTTATATGTAGAGTCTTTTAGCATAGAGTCTCTGTAGTTTAAGTATGTACTAACTACAAACTCTATTCAACTACAGTTTACAAAATTTATTATTTAATTTATAAAAATAAACTTACAAAACTAACAAATTAATATATATTGTCAAATTAACTCAATCTCGAGCCTGGAACCCATAGATAATTACTCAGTCCAAATCAATAATTAATTATTTAATTTATTAAACTAACAAAATTCTAAAAATGTTGAAATTGACACACATAATAATTAAGGATAACTTGGTGCTATCGGGCCTCAAATATCGAGCGTGGAACCCATAGGTAATTACTCAGTCTAATTATAAAATTAATTATTTAATTTATTAAATTAACAAAATTATAAAAATATTGAAATTGACACACATAATAATTAAGGATAACTTGGTGCTACCATGCCTCAAATATCGAGCCTGGAACCCATAGATAATTACTCAATCCAATTTTAAAAATAATTATTTAATTTATTAAACTAACAAAATTCTAAAAATATTGAAATTGACACACATAATAATTAAGGATAACTTGGTGCTACCGGGCCTGAAATATCGAGCCTGGAACCCATAGATAATTACTCAATCCAATTTTAAAAATAATTATTTAATTTATTAAACTAACAAAATTCTAAAAATATTGAAATTGACACACATAATAATTAAGGATAACTTGGTGCTACCGGGCCTCAAATATCGAGCCTGGAACCCATTGATAATTACTCAGCCCAATTCAATAATTAATTATTTAATTTATTAAACTAACAAAATTTTAAAAATATTGAAATTGACACACATAATAATTAAGGAAAGCTTGGTGCTACCGGGCCTCAAATATCGAGCCTGGAACCCATAGATAATTACTCAGTCCAATTAAATAATTATTTATTTAATTTATTATACCACAAACACACAATTAATATTGTTTAAATTATAGTAGACGACATGGACTTGCCGCCTGTGCATCCTGGACCAGCCGAGGATGAGCTATTAGTGTTGCATGGCGACCATATGTCCTCCTATGTATGGGAGGGACATCTATCGGATCAGCCTCTCCGCGCCAGGAGACCTGACGATTTGTGGGACTTCTTGAGGGAGCATCATTTCCATCCCCATGTAGTCGAGCGCCTACAGGCTACGGGCTTCTTTACGATTTTTCGGATTGGGTGGATGTAGCTTGATTGGTCTCTCATCACGGCCTTGGTAGAGCGGTGGCGACCGGAGACACACACATTTCACTTTTCCACTGGAGAGGCCACCATCACGCTTGAGGATGTTCAGGTTTTGTATGGGCTGCGCATAGATGGACTAGCCGTTGCACTGCCCCAGTACATGAGATCCATGACGCGTGCCCAGTATTTGGATTTGATGGGGTAGTATACTGGTTACAGACCACAGGGTAAGGCTGTACTTAGAGGGGGCAGTCGCATTTCTTTGTCAGCTATCAGAGAGCATATGGAGGTATTGCACCCAGACATTACCGGTGAGACAAAGGCTATCCATATTGAGCGATACACGAGGTTGGCACTGCTCCTTCTTTTTAGGGGTGTCTTGTTCCCGAATACTTCGGGAAGTCTAGTGAGTATGCGCTTTCTGCATCATCTGCAACAACTAGATGATTTACCCCTGTACAACTGGGGTGCTGCTATTCTAGCATACATGTACAGGAGTATGTGTCGGGCGAGCATGCTTTGCCAGGTGGACATATGTGGTTTTCTGCCCCTTCTATAGGTGACAACATTTTCGAATACTCTGTTCATTACTCCGTATTCTATATGGTCGAAATGACTCTTAAATTTTACGTCAACCTTTTATCTTAGGTTTGGGCCTGGCAGCGGATCATGCCGTTGCAGCCACCTCTACCACCATTAGAGCCGGGTGAATCACCTCCGTTTCTCCCTCTAGCTACGAGGTGGGTTCTCTGGAGTGGGAACTACCGAGGGACTGATGCTCATCATAATCTCCCCCTTGTCAGGGATGTGTTTGATATGCTGGTGGCCGGACAGGTAAATATGTACCTACATTTACTTGTTATAAATTGAGTTGTGTTGCGCATACTCACTTTTATGTTATTATTTGGTAGTTCATCTGGACGCCATACATCGATGAGTTGCTAGCTCAGCTGCCCGATTATTGCTCAGTCGACCGACTGCTTTGGAGCACTTCCGTCCCGATAATCTTCTTCAATGTGGTTGAGTATCATGCCACAGAGCGTGTGCTTCGCCAGTTTCACCATCCCCAGCCTATACCGGGGGAGCCTGCATGGGTGCCTACACATTATCAGCGGGATGACCGTACCAGGGTGGACGATGCATTTATGGGATGGCTAGAGCAGTAGGTCCATATTTGGGACCAGCGAAAGTACCCTATTCCGCCACCATCTTCACATATCCAGGAGGCCACTATTGAGTTGTATACGTCATGGTACCGCCGTCACACCCGAATGATGATCGGGAACCCCATTCATGTACTTGGCGAGTGCTACAAACCATACGCCGAGAGGCACGAGGCACTAGTATGTTTTTGTGGCTTATTAATATCTTATAATTGTGATATAGCGTTATTTAATTAATATTTTAAATGTTTCGCAGGCTAGTGGGCATCACCTGTTCTACCAGCTGGGACAGGAGATGCAGCAGTATGGCGATCGTGCTGCAGTCGTTGAGTATGGTCGGCGGGTGGAAGAGCTGGCTTGTCGGACCCTGTTTCAAGCGAGAGATGGCGCGAGATTGGATCACGAGGCTGAGTATGCGGCGCTGGAGGAGTACCATCGGGGTAGGGCTGTCCTATGAGGCAGGGGTAGGGCACTAGGCAGGGCTGTCCCACGAGGCAGGGGTGCCCCACGAGGTCGCGGGGGATGGCGAGGAGGTGGTCCCCAGCAAGGGGGCGTTGAGGCACCTGTCGACCCACCTGTTGAGGCACATGATGAGGATCTTGGAGATGAGGATCTTGGAGATGCTCAACCGGGTTATTTCCCTCATGTAGATCAGCCTTCCAGCAGCATGTCGTCGTACAACCCTCAGCTTTCTCTGCCAGCATCACAGGTCACCCCGTCAGATGCATTGTTGATCACGGGTACATTCGACGGGGATCTAGACTAGTTCTTTTCAGGCCCATCTACCGAGCTGAGGATCTGCCGACCCGGGATGTGGATGGCAGGTGTAGGTTGAGTTATGCCTCATCCCCGGCGGTTGATCCGGATCTACCACAGGTGCAGGTATTTTTTATTACTGTAAAATTTCAATTTATTTTCTTTTTTTTTCTTAATGATTTGCCATTAATTAATTTTTAATTTTCTTATTAAGGCTTCGTCCCAGCCCATCACGGAGCCGTTGTATGCGCTGATGAGGACACCACAGATGCATATACTCAGGAGGCCGACGAGAGCACGGTGAGAAAATATTTTTGACTTAACACGTACAATACTAATATACATTCTCAAATGCTAAGCGTAGTAGTTGTTTTGTAGGTTGCTGACGGCCCGACGGCCTCTTCTACCGATCCTGCCAGTTGTACTGTCGATGCTGCTGCGCATCCTCACATCAAGAGGCGACTTGATGATGATG
The DNA here is from genome assembly GCF_000715075.1 of Nicotiana tabacum. NCBI lineage: Eukaryota > Viridiplantae > Streptophyta > Magnoliopsida > Solanales > Solanaceae > Nicotiana > Nicotiana tabacum. Next base: position 107,686,617 of record NC_134087.1, on the reverse strand, counting down.
ATCCCGATAGTGTACCCGGGCAACAGGGGATGCGACTCAGGCCAGCAGCAGCACTGGAGCACACAGGCTGCAGGACTCATTGATTTACTTATGTTTGTACTTTGTGTAAATACTACATTATGTAAATAATGGAAACAATTCGGTTTTAACAACAATTTTATTTTAATTGCTTTTGAGCAACAATTTTATTTTAACAGTACAACACAAACACAAACATATCAAACCTAACACAAGAACAAACAGTAGAACTAATGAAAACACTTGACAAGGGAAACATAAAGATACACTACTACGCTCAACACGTACATGCCATTGTTTAGTCACGACCGCCTAGTATTCTCTGCTCCAACCACTTGAGCTGGTCTTCCAGCTTTTTTTCTCTTCTTCCACCTCCTTGAGTTTCGCCTTCAACTCCGTAATTTCTTGCTTGGATTGGCGCTCTCTGTCCCACTGCCCCGTAAACACATTATGAAGATGATACAACTTGTCTTTGTAGTATTCCTGCTCACATGGTTCATCAATCCACATCTTAAAATTGCATGTAGGTACGTCGGATTGCCTATAAAACTTGTTCATACATGCCCAGTAGCGGCGTCCAGCTTCTTCCCAACAATCGTACATCATGCTTTTGATTCCGCAGTCGCACCTTAGGCAATAAAGGGGTTGCTGAGACATTTCTTAAAGAGAAACTTTGCTTTTATGGAAATATTTGCTATAGGTTGTTGTTAAGCACAGAAAATAACTAGAATGCGCTCGTTATTTATAGGCAAGATTTCACATAAAACGTAGTATTATATCACGCTTTACATACACGTAAAAATGTAGTATTATACCACGCTTTACATATTAAATTTCTCTGGAACGAAACAGGTTTTTCACATGGTTTTCAGCTTTTTCAGAATGACAAGACAACTCAATAAAATGTAGTATACTTTTTTTTTAATTTTTAGATTGGTCTTCCTTAGTAACACCAATAAGTTGAATATTTGAACAATTCTATGAAGAAAATACTACATTATGTAAATAATGGCAACAATTCTATTTTAACAACATTTTTATTGTAGCAGAATTTGAACAATAATTTTATTTTAACATGATAACACAAACACAAACATAGCAAACCTAAAAATACACATAACAAAAAACAAACAGTACAACTAATGAAAACACTTGACAAGGGAAACATAAAGATACACTACTACGCTCAACACGTACAAGCCACTGTTTAGTCACGACCGGCTACTACTCTCTGCTCCAACCACTTGAGTTGGTCTTCCAGGTTTTTTTTCTTCTTCCACCTCCTTGAGTTTCGCCTTCAACTCCTCAATTTCTTGGTTGGTTCGGCACTCTCTTTCCCATTGCCTCGTACACAAATTATGAAAATTATAAATTCTCTCTTTATAGTATTTCTGCTCACATGGTTCATCCATCCATACCTCAAAATCACATGTAGGCTCGTCGGGTTGCCTATAAAACTTTTTCATACACGCCTAGTAGCGACGTCCACTTTCTTCCCACCAATTGTACAAACTGCATTTTTCTCCGCAATAGCATCTTGGGACATAAAGGGGTTGTTGAGATATTTCTTAAAGAAAAACTTTGGTTTTATGGAAATATTTGCTATTGGTTATTGTTAAGCATAGAAAATAACTAGAATGCGCCCGTTATTTATAGGCAAGATTTCACATAAAACGTAGTTTTATACCACGCTTTACATATTAAATTTCTCAGAAACGAAACAGCTTTTTCACATGGTTTTCAGCTTTTTCAAAATGACAAGACAACACAATAAAACGTAGTATTATACCGTGCTTTATATATTAAATTTTTCTGCAAGAAAACAACTTTTTCACATGGTTTTCAGCTTTTTCAGAACGACAAGACAACTCAAAAAACGTAGTATTATACCACACTTTACATATTAAATTTTTTTACAACAAAACAGCTTTTGGAGATGGTTTTCAGTTTTTTCAAAACGATAAGACAACTCAAAAAAACGTAGTATTATACGTAGTACAATACCACATTTTATGTATTTGAATTATTGTTATGTCAGTTATCCGCAGGCCCAAAAATCAGAGTAAAACGCAGTATAATACATTTCAGTATAAAACGCAGTATAATACTGCATTTTACAATAAAAAATAATTCTCTGCAGTCCAGCAGAAGTGAGCCCAAATATTATAGGGAAACGCAGTACAATACTGTGTTTAAGTTAAACGCAGTATTGTACTGCATTTTCCTAAAAAAAAAGTAATTTTTAATAAAAAGTGTCGCACCTCCTTTTTACCGCGCCCGCGGGGCGCGTGGGGAGTTTTCTCCAATTGAAGGACAGTCGAAACGGGATTTATTTAATTATTTCAGAGTCGCCACCTGGGAATTTTAAGGCGTCCCAAGTCACCAATTTTAATCCCTGAATCGAGGAGAATATGACTCTGTTTATTATTCCGCGAACCAGAAATCCTGAATAAGGAATTCTGTTAATTCGGAAGAAGGTGTTAGGCATTTCCGAATTCCGTGGTTCTAGCACGGTCGCTTAACTGTTTTTATTATTGGCTTAATTATCTTGATTTTACTAAATACGTTTTTATTGCATGATTTTACTACCGCTTTTTACTTATTGTTTACAATTATATGGACGAATTACGCGTACGTATATTCGTATTATATACTTTTTATAATTACCGGGGATCGTGCCACGCGTACGTGTACACAATAAAATTGTCCATGTTATAGATTTTATAAAAAATATATGTTCGAAATTTAAAATAAAATCAGGAACATCATCACCCTTTTTATTTAGATAATGAACTGCACACCTCGGGTTATATGAAATTATTTTGACATCCGCGGAGAAATTATTTTTATTAAAATATTCGCTCGAAATTGCGGTACGCATAATCCGAATTTGCTTTTATTTTTTAAATATAATCAGGGTGCGCGAACGCATCCCTGATTGCGCAAAATCTTTGTTAATAGTATTATGGCCTTTTTCCCCAGATTGTTTATTATATCATGAGAAATCTCCATTTAAGATACCCTTGAATTCTTGAAAAAAGAACTTGCAATTTATTAAATGTTGCCCGTCGATTATAATTTCCGGATATAAATTATATTCAGCCAGACTATTTAAATTCAAAGAAAAGCGTAAAAATATGATTAACACTATTTTCGGCAAATACAACATATATATCTATATGCCCAATAATGAATTGTATATGAAATTAAAAACGATTTATAAAGGGAAGAATATTTTTCAAGAACTTTTATTACTTCTATTTAGTGCACATCCTATTTCTAATTGTCATTGATGTAAAGTGTTGTAATTTGTATATCTCATCTTATTCTCATATACTTGCTTTTAATCTAATAGGCCTAATTATTTATTTAGGATGGTAAATAGGCATCAAATTGATAAGAGAGGGAATTATTATACAAATTGATTAACAACATTGCCTTACATGCAACATATTTGTATGTCTTGAAACATTCATAGCATTTTAACATCATAATGAGCCATAACAACTCAACTTACCATCCACTAATGGTTCTATAGATACCTGCTATCTTATACATGAAAATAATACCAACACCATTTTTACCTTATTTAACAATAGATATTACTAGTGTAGTTTTCTTGATACTTCTACATTACTCCTTACTTAGCTAACAACAAAAAATTAAATAATGGCCAACATTCATGCCATATTCCCTACCTTGACAATTTAATTATATCTTCCGCTAATGAAAATTTAGAAATTAACCTTATTACAACATTTCGAGCAACTTCAAGAAATGACATTTAATTTACAGCCGTTACGTCAAAATATACTACTATTAAACCAACACGAAACAAAGCTGAAATTTAAATTAATGAACTTGAGCGAATAGAAGACAGAATTACAATTCAAGCTTCATTTTGTCATGTTGAAGCTCTTCACAACATGAGTTTTAAGAATATGTACCTGGAAATGAAGGTAAAAGGAGTAAATTTCAGCGATAATAGCAGCAGCAAAATACCGGCAGAATGTACCAGTAACACAGCAAGTCCGAACAAGACCCGTTAACCCAGATGTACAGTGATAGAAACTTGAGAGAAAATTTCAGATTTAAACCGAACACTATCCACAAACAAACAACGGATAGATTCTAGAAAAATAACATTTCAGATTTCAGCTTCTTTCCTCTATCTGTTTTAGATTCCTGTTTCTGATTTTTGTTTCTGCTTTTGTATCTGTTTCAGGTTGTGGGTGTGTGTGTGAATGTTCTCTTTTCTATTTCTTTTTCTGTTCTCTTCCTCTCTTTCCTTTCTGTTTTTTTTTAAAATCTGCCCTTTTTTTTTTCTCTTTAAAAGTCTGAGTCCCCTAAATCAGTCCCCATTCCCCTCTATTTATACAGGGCTGTCCTATACTCTTCTAGTGCTGAATGGACCCTTTTCTCCTTTTAAAATCAGAAAGTTTTCCATTAAAACTACTTTTGAATACTTTAAGTGATCTTATCCTGATTTTAAGCAGCCCATTACCCTTTGTTTCCCATTATCTCATTAAATTAAAATCCATTAACAAACCACTTTCAGCCCTCTATTATATCATATTACCCTTACTGTTTTATCCCAGAAATGTCCAGATTTACTGTTTTCTACTGGTATTGCTGCCTTAAATTCAGCATCTTAACAATACAAATTTTAAAATCTGTATAAGCCTGATTATTAATCTGATTTAAGACAGCTACAACCAATCCTAAAGTTTGGACTGAATCCTGACTAAGAATGTAACCTCCTAACACAATTACATCTAATCAACATTTGTAGAATCATACTGAATTCAGAACCAATCATCATAACAACATATTACACTGAGTTCAGTAAACTGAGCTTTAACTTTGAACAAAAATCAAACAAACACAGGAGCATTGTCAATATACTGACAATGCCCTGAAACTCACTGATTCAGAAATCAACATATACACACCATTGACAAACTTTCTGATTTATTAAACAAGAATCAATAAATTGGGAAGAACTAATTAACTGATTTCAATGATGATAATCAACTCTAAACAGATAAACAGGGTATTACAAACATCATTTCAGAAGCAAGATTCACAATACAACTAATCGACGAACTTAATCGAGTCGATTACACACATTGTACATAATCACAATTAACAGAAACAATTCACATTTGGAATCAAGTAGACGGGTAGGGGACAGTATAACAAAATTGACTAGAAAATTATGAAAAATTAAACAAACTAATGAAACGAATATAGAATACACGTAGAACATACATAAGCAACAGAAAATTACCTCTGAGCCTTCAAATTCAACCGGACTCAACTCAACTTGGATTTGAACTTTGTTTGAAATCAAACAGACCTTAGTCGAAGTATTTTCTACTGAAAATACTTTGACTAAGGTCGATTAAACCTCAATCTTTGCCAGGATTGGAAATTTAGGGTTTCAGATCTTGGATTTTAAATCCGAACACTTCTGGGTAGGTTCGAGGGGAACCAACAATGACACACGGGTGGGGGTAGCATAGGGGTCATTTGGTGTCAGTTTAGAATAGATCTGAGTTTGTTCTTGTTTGGTCCGAATATTCAAAAGAAGATTCGAGAAGCTCGGAACTGATTCGAGCCAAACAAACATCAGATCCATAACAAGGCATGCTAGGGGGTACTATGGTGTTATTTTGGAAGCCATTGGAAAGATTGGAGTTTTCAGACCCACCTTCGATTTAGTATTCGAAGAGTTGGGGTCTGCTTCGAAGGAAACTAAGGTTAGATCTGTGTAGAGGATGTTCAGGGGATTCTAGGGTGTTATTTTGGTGACCGGCAGCGTTGATGCCGCCGGGTTTCAGGCGGTGGGATCCTAGGGCGGCTAGGGTTAGGGGTGAGTTTTGGAAGGGACGATGAACAGGGAAGGAGGGGGGTGTTTGGCTAGGGGGCCGGGGTAAGGGTTTGGGCCTTATATAGGGGTGGGGTGGATTGATGCTGACCATTAGATCTAGTAGGATGAAAGGTCAGGATTTACTCACTTAACCAAACGATGTCGTTTGGTTTAAGCTGGGGGGACGGGTTGGACCGAGTATCAGATCGGGTAAGGATTGTGGGTTAAGGTTCGTGGGATCTCAGCCGTTGGTTGGCTTTGATCCAACGGTCTCTGCTAAACTACGACCAAACGATGTCGTTTTGACTCGTTTGAATTGGACCGGTACCTGGGTTGCCTGGATTGGGCTGGGGGGGGGGGGTAATTTAGTTTTGGGCCTGGATTTTAATCCAGGTCCGATTCTATTTCTACAATTTATTTTATTTTATTATTTATCATTAAAAAATCCTAATAAAAATTATAAAACAATTTTAATCTTACACAAAAATATTAATTACTTTATAACAACTATTTAACACATAGTCAAAACATTAATCACATAGTAACATATTTAAAAATAGAACGAATGCATATTTTTGTGATTTTATTTAAATTATCTTTCAAATGCATAATTAAATCCTATATGCATGCAACATGTATTTTATTTTAATTTTCATTTTATTATGACAAAGTAAACATTTACGGACATAACACAAATATTTAACACCACGCAAATTCAAAAACTACACAGTAAAAGAAATTTATTTTATTTTTTGATTTATTTTGGAGTAGTTTTTGTTAAGGCAAAAATCACGTGCTCACAGCTGCCCCTCTTTGTGCGGAAACTCGAAGAGTTTTTGTGCAAAGATAAAGTGAGCGGACACGAGAGATTTTTGCCCGTTCAAATACTCCGTGGAAGCATTTTTTGAAAGATTTGACCCAACCTCTGCTTCAAAGGTTTCCTACATATCCTTGGCTATAAAGGAATCAGGTCAATGTAGTTCGGGAAGTTTTGGGTAGCTGGGACTACCTTGGGACTGTGATGTTACTGCTGCTTTGTGCTGTTTTTACTGCTTGCTGACCTCCTTATTACACCTTACTTCAAAGGTAATACAAAAACTAAACTAGATTATGGTACAGGAATTATAAAAAATCTTATCTAGATCATGCCCTTGCGTTTCTTGTTGTCTTGATATCTTGGTGACTCTTGGGCATTTGGCTTATTCCGTATTCCTTTTCATTGTGTCCCGTATTTCTTTCATCTGTTTGGGACTCTTGTTGTTTCTTGCTGGGGATTTTGTTGGATTCCTCTGCTTTATTGATTCTAAGTGTGCTCCTTTTTCATATGAGCGGGCTTTTGATTTCAACACTTCAATTGCATTCCCTCGTTCTCCGGGTGGGTGCCTTGACTGCTTCTTTTCTTTCTTCATCCTCATTCTCCAGGTGGACGCCTGATTTCTTTTTAACTTCTTATCCTCATTCTCCAAGTGGATGCCTGACTTTTTTAATTCTTATCCTCGTTCTCCAGGTGGATGCCTGATTTCTTTAATTCTTATCCTCATTCTCCAGGTGGACGCCTGACTTCTTTAATTCTTATCCTCATTCTCCAGGTGGACGCCTGACTTCTTTAATTCTCATCCTCATTCTCCAGGTGGACGCCTGACTTCTTCAATTCTTCATCCCCATTCTCCAGGTGGACGCCTGACTTCTTTAATTCTTATCCTCGTTCTCCAGGTGGACGCCTGACTTCTTCTTTTCTTCTTCATCCTCATTCTCCAGGTGGACGCCTGACTTCTTTAATTCTCATCCTCATTCTCCAGGTGGACGCCTGACTTCTTTAATTCTTATTCCTCATTCTCCAGGTGGACGCCTGACTTCTTCTTTTCTCATCCTCATTCTCCAGGTGGACGCCTGACTTCTTCAATTCTCATCCTCATTCTCCAGGTGGACGCCTGACTTCTTTAATTCTCATCCTCATTCTCCAGGTGGACGCCTGACTTCTTCTTTTCTCATCCTCATTCTCCAGGTGGACGCCTGACTTCTTTAATTCTCATCCTCATTCTCCAGGTGGACGCCTGACTTCTTTAATTCTCATCCTCATTCTCCAGGTGGACGCCTGACTTCTTTAATTCTCATCCTCATTCTCCAGGTGGACGCCTGACTTCTTTAATTCTCATCCTCATTCTCCAGGTGGACGCCTGACTTCTTCAATTCTCATCCTCATTCTCCAGGTGGACGCCTGACTTCTTTAAATTCTCATCCTCATTCTCCAGGTGGACGCCTGACTTCTTCTTTTCTCATCCTCATTCTCCAGGTGGACGCCTGACTTCTTCAATTCTCATCCTCATTCTCCAGGTGGACGCCTGACTTCTTCTTTTCTCATCCTCATTCTCCAGGTGGACGCCTGACTTCTTCAATTCTCATCCTCATTCTCCAGGTGGACGCCTGACTTTTTTAATTCTCATCCTCATTCTCCAGGTGGATGCCTGACTTCTTCTTTTCTCATCCTCATTCTCCAGGTGGACGCCTGACTTCTTCAATTCTCATCCTCATTCTCCAGGTGGACGCCTGACTTTTTTAATTCTCATCCTCATTCTCTAGGTGGACGCCTGACTTCTTCTTTTCTTTACCAGGTATTTCCTGACACAAATATTGTCTTTGCCCCTATTTTAAATCAAAGAAAACTTCGTTAGTTTAAAGCAGGGTGGTTAACTGGGGTATTCTTGCCGATGGTGAGGCTTCTCTTCGTCTCTTTTTATTGCCTTGGAATGGTTGAAAAAGACCATTTTGTCCTTGTAATTGATCCTTGACTATAGGATTTCCCTCTGTATGTTTTCCTTCAAACCCTTTTAGCCGTTATCATATGTCTCTCCTGACATTGTTGATCCACTTTTGATTTCACTTTTCTTTCTCCCATATCTTATTATTTTTATCTCCCGCCTTTCATGGCCTTATTTTGCATCATGTAACCTTGATTCTTGGTAGTATACCTTGACACTCCTTCTTATTTGTTTGGAATAAAACTTATCTCAAAGCTTTAGAAAAGTAAGATTATTAGTGACGAAACGCGCTGATTTCGACAATTATAAAATGAAAAGAAAAATCCAAATTTGGATGACTGTATGAGAAGGAATAAAACTTATCTTATTGGAGTTACTGACACCAATGATCAGGGTATGCATTTCGGATTAATCAACCCAGTCTTTTAATCAATCTCCTTTCAATTGTCTTATTTTCGTTTTCCCCAAAATTTCCATAATCCAACTTCATTTTTCATTTCACAGACCTGTTGGACTTGCAATATCTCAAAGAGTTTTCACCGATAAACCTTCCTCATTTGTTCATTTCTCACTTCCTTTTTGCCTTATGGTGCCTACAAAGGTTTTCACCAATAAGACTTTCTCATTTTTACTTTTCTCTCAACTTCCGTCGCCTTATGGTGCCCGTGTAGGTTTTCACCTATAAGAATCTCTCATTTTTACTTTCTTTTCTTGTTTGTACCAGAGTGTTATGAACCATCTTCATTTGCTTGTCTCAGCATTTTTCTAAGATTGATCGAAAGGTCTTTTTGGTATGGGGTTAGAAATGGAAAAGGTATTAAAAGCTAAATAGCTTTGGTATGGGTTTAAAATTACAACTCTTGGAATCTTTTCTTATTTCCAATACAATTCCTGCCCTAGTTTCTTGATTGGGGTCTCTTAATGTTTCTTTTCGTGCACATTGTGTATGTCGTGCACCCTATGACCGAGCCGTGAGGCGCCTACGTATCCTTCTTTGAGGAATCAGGTCAAACGTAGTTCACTAGTAATAATGACTTTCTTCTTTTTTTTTTCTTTTTTTTTCTTTTTTTTTTATTTAAACAAGTATGGCTCAAAGGGTAAACAAAGGGTACGGTGTTTGGATAGCAGAATAAATTGCCTTTGTCATTCCAATCTTCGAAATAATGCTAAATACAAACATTCAAAAAGTTATGCGTAATATCTCTTTACCGCGTCAGAATTGATTGCCATGTCTATGCATTTGCCTTCAATATCTGTTAAATATGTCGCACCTCCTTTTCCCGCGCCCGCGGGGGCGCGTGGGGAGTTTTCTCCAATTAAAGGACAGTCGAAACGGGATTTGTTTATTTGTTTCAGAGTCGCCACCTGGGAATTTTGAGGTGTCCCAAGTCACCAATTATAATCCCTGAATCGAGGAGAATATGACTCTGTTTATTTCTCTGCGAACCAGAAATCCTGAGTAAGGAATTCTGTTAATCCGGAAGAAGGTGTTAGGCATTTCCGAATTTCGTGATTCTAGCACGGTCGCTTAACTGTTTTATTATTGGCTTAATCATCTTGATTTTATTAAATATTGATGTTACCTGATTTTACTACCGCTTATACTTATTGTGATTGAGAAACCTTCTTTGAATCGAATTACGCGTACGTATATTCGTGTTATAAATTAAAAAGATACGGAATTGTGTCACGCGCACGTGTACACAATTATTTTTGACAATATATTTATTAAGCACATTTTTTCGAGATTGCGTTGAATCAAGAATAATTATTTCTTGAATAATGAACCGTACATATCGGATTTTTATGAAATTGATTTAACGCCTTTAGAAAAATCCTTTTATTAAATATTCGCTCGAAATTGCGCGTACGCATAATCCGAAATTTTGCTTTTAAAAGTATAATCAGGGTACGCGAACGTATCCCTAATTGCGCACCATATTTGTAATGATATTATGGAATTTCCAAAAAAAATGTTTGTTATATCACGAGAAATCTCGTTTTAAGATATTTTTTAATTTTTGGAAAATAAACCACAATTTATTAAATATTGACCATTGATTATAATTTTCGAATATAAATCATATTCATTCCAATTATTCAAAGTCAAAGGACAGAATAAAAATATGATTAATACTAACTTTAAAACAACTGTGACATATATATATATGCCAAAGAATAAATTGCATATGAAACCGAAAATAAATGATTCATAAAGGAAAGAAATATTTTCCGGGAATTTTCATGATTACTTAATGCAAATTCTATTTTTAATTACCATTGATTTAAAAATGTTGCCATTTGTATATATACAACTCAACTTATTCTCACATACATCGTTTTAATCTTAATAGATGAAATTAACTTACTTAGTTATGCCTATGATTGAGTTAGGATAGATATAGATATAATCAAACCAATTTGATTCTCAATCTATGTGAATTATTACTAACTATTAATTTTCGCATTGTATAAGTTCCTAAGCCTTTTATTACTAAGAAAGAGACTAAGTCTTGTTGACTTAATAAAATAATATTGCATACAATATTATTTACTATATTTGACACTTTTGAACATACGGATTATACTAATACATCTTTCAACTATAAATTATGAACACCGCCAATATATTGCCAAAAGATGGCAAATTGCAGCTAATCATCATATAGCTTTAAACAACAACTAATTAACTAACAAGATAAACTTATAGCATATTTTCTTTGATAATGCTATATTATGCTATACCTATCTAACAACACCATGAAGTGTAAATAAAACTAACTTTCTACCATGCTTCTTATCTACATAACTCATAGGTAGCTTAAACTAATGAAGTTTGACATGGATAACATTATTACAAAGTTTTATATGAATTTCAAAATAAGACAATTTAACTCATGGCTATCAAATTGAGTTCACTACTAATTAATCAACATAAAAAATGAAAATAATGAACTTGGACAATTGGAAATAGCATTTCCATTCAAAACTTCATTGATAGGTCATGCTGAAATCTCTTTCCAACTTAAAATTTAAAAGACATATACCTGAAAATGGAGGTAGAAGAAGTAAGTTTCAGCAGTTACAACAGTAACACACTCAGCCAAATATCAGTATTCCCACAGATTTGAACAATAATAAGACCCGAAGAAAATAGATGCACAGTATAGTATTTTGAAAGACACTTCAGATTTTAACTGAACAGTGGAATCACACAAAGTTGAACAAATTCAACACAAGAACAACATTTCAGATTTCAACTTTTCTTCAGTTACAAATTCAGTTTGTTTCTGATTTTCTGTTTCTGCTGCTGTATCTGTGTGTGAGTGTATATGTGAGTGTTCTATTTTCTGTTTCCTTTCTTTAAAATCTCAGCCCTCAAAATCTCTTAAAGATTCTCTCTTAAAAATTCTCTCTCTGTTAAAAAAAGCTCTCTAAAAATTCTGTTTTTCTCCCTCAAAATTCTCTCCTTTTTAACTGTCTGTCCAGCTCCTGTATTTATACAGGGATGGTTGCACCCTTTTATCTTTTAAAAACAGAAAATCCTATCTAAAATCTGCTTTTAACTACTTTAAATCCCATTAAGTGAACTTTTCCCTGATTTCCAGCATTCCATTACCCTTTGTTTCCCATTATCCCATTAAATTATAACCACTAACATTCCATTATAAACATACTATTATTATTACATTACCCTACTGTTTCATTCCTCAAATACCCCCTGAAAATCCCTTAATATTATTGTTATTACTGCCCCAGACCAAAATCCAGAATCTGTTACAAAACTGATTTTAAAATCTGTCCAGGCTTGGTTATCCTTCTGATTTTAACAGATAAAACCAATTCTAAACAACTTCCTAACATAGTTGTATCTATGCAACATTTGTAAATTTGAATTCAAACTTAACATCTCAACAACATCACACAGAATCAGAACAATTCAGACTAAATCTGAAATATGTATGAATGCAGGGGCATGGTCAGTATACTGACTTTGCCTGAAACCAACTGCCCAAAATTAATACTCAAATGTTTGATAAACTTTCTGACTTATTAAACAAGAACCAACTAATTAGCAAGGTCTAACTAACTGATTACAACAACATGATAATAGTCAATCAAAACAGGTGAGCAGGTTATTACAATGTATTATCATAACGGGGATTCATAATGCAACCAATCGACGAACTTAATCGAGTCGATTACACACATTGTAACTAAACATAATCAACAGAAACATTTCACATTCGGATTAAGTAGATAGGTAGGAGACAGAAATGACAAAATTAATCAAAACAAAAATATGAAAAATTAAAAAGCTATTAAAACAATACACGTAGAATAATACAAAAAGAAATAGAAAATACCTCTAAATCTTCAATTAAACTCGAACTCAACTTGGATTTGGACCTTTTTTGTTTGAAATCAAACTAACCTTAGTCGAAGTATTTTCCACTGTAAATACTTCGACTAAGGTCGATTAAACCTCAATCTTCATTTAATATGCACAGAATCCGGAAGTTTGGTATTTTTAGGGTTCTTAAAAACTCGATTTGGGATTTAACTATTTCTGGTCAGATTCGAGAAGAAACAAAGATGTTCTAGGCACGAGGGAGGCCAGGGGGGTAACTGGTGTGAGTTTGAAACAGATCTGGGTAAATTTTTGTTTGGCTCGAATCTTCAAAAGAAGATTCGAGAAGTTCAGAACTGATTCGAGCCAAACAACCAACAGATCCATACCCAGGATGACTAGGGGAAGCTATGGTGTTAACTAGGTGCTGTTTGGTTTAGATCAGGTTTTCAGGCCAACCTTCGATTTAAGATTCGAAGAGTTGGGGCCTGATTCGAAGGAAACTAAGGTTGGATTCGTGTAGGGGAGGTTCACGAGGTCCTAGGGTGTTAAGGTGGTGACCGGCGGCGTTGGATGCCGCCGGGTTTCAGGCGAAGGAATCCTAGGGCGGCTAGGGTTAGGGGGTCTGCTTGGGAAGACGATGAACAGGAGAGGATGGGGGGGGTGTTTAGTTAGGGGCCGGGGTAAGGGTTTGGGTTTATATAGGGGAATGGTGGGTGGATATGGACCGTTGGATTAGGCAGGATGGATGGCTGAGATCTATTCACTTAACCAAACGGTGTCGTTTGGTTTAAGATAGGGGGACGGGTTGAACCGGGTATTGGATCGGGTAAGGGTCTTGGGTTAGGATGATGAAATCTTGGCCGTTGGTTGGATTTAATCCAACGGCCCTTGATGAGAGGTGACCAAACGACGTCGTTTGGACTTAGCTTGGGACTGGGTCAGACTTGGCTATTTGGATTGGGCTGGGGGGGGGGGGATTCAACGTTTTGGGCCTGGATTTTAATCCAGGTCCGATTTTGTATAACTTGTGTTATTTTTTTTTATTTATATTTTTTTTTCTAATTTCATTAAAAATCTTAATTAAAATTATAAAAACAAAATTACCATTACAAAGATATTAATTACCTTTTTAACAACTATTAACACATAGACAACATTAATTACACAGTGGAACATTAAAAATAGAACAAAATGCATATTTTTATGATTTTATTTAAATTAACTTAATTAAATGCATACTTAAATCCTAGATATGCATGAAATATGTATTTTTATTTTAATTTTGTTTAATTATAACAAAACAAACATTTTACGGACATAAACAAATATTTAACACCACGCAAATTCAGAAATTACACAGTAAAAGAAATTTATTTTGATTTATTTTGGTGCAGTTTTTCGTAAGGCAAAAATCACGTGCTCACAGCTGCCCTCTTTGTGCGGAAACTCGAAGAGTTTTCGTGCAAAGATAAAGTGAGCGGATACGAGCGATTTTTGCCCGTTTGAATACTCCGTGGGAAGCATTTTTTGAAAGATTTGACCGAACCTCTGCTTCAAAGGTTTCCTACATATCCTTGGCTATAAAGGAATCAGGTCAATGTAGTTCGGGAATTTTTGGTAGCTGGGACTACCATGGGACTGTGATGTTACTGCTGCTTTGTGCTGTTTTTACTGCTTGCTGACCTCCTTATTACACCTTACTTTAAAGGAAATACAAAAAGCTAAATTAGACTATGGTACATGAATTATAAAAATCTTATCTAGATCACGCCCTTGCGTTTCTTGTTGTCTTGATATCTTGGTGACTCTTGGGCATTTGGCTTATTCCGTATTCCTTTTGGAACTCTTGTTGTTTCTTGCTGGGGATTCTGTTGGACTCCTCTGCTTTATTGATTCTAAGTGTGCTCCTTTCTCACATGAGTGGGCTTTTGGTTTCAACACTTCAATTGCATTCCCTCGTTCTTCAGGTGGGTGCCTTGACTGCTTCTTTTCTTCCTTCATCCTCATTCTCCAGGTGGACGCCTGACTTATTCTTTTTCTCATCCTCATTCTCCAGGTGGACGCCTGACTTCTTTAATTCTTCATCCTCATTCTCCAGGTGGACGCCTGACTTCTTTAATTTTCATCCTAATTCTCCAGGTGGACGCCTGACTTCTTTAATTCTTATCCTCATTTTCCAGGTGGATGCCTGATTTCTTCTTTTCTCATCCTCATTCTCCAGGTGGACGCCTGACTTCTTCTTTTCTTCATCCTCATTCTCCAGGTGGACGCCTGACTTCTTTAATTCTTCATCCTCATTCTCCAGGTGGACGCCTGACTTCTTTAATTTTCATCCTCATTCTCCAGGTGGACGCCTGACTTCTTTAATTTTCATCCTCATTTTCCAGGTGGACGCCTGACTTCTTTAATTCTTTCATCCTCATTCTCCAGGTGGACGCCTGACTTCTTCTTTTCTTCATCCTCATTTTCCAGGTGGACGCCTGACTTTTCAATTCTTATCCTCATTCTCCAGGTGGACGCCTGACTTCTTCAATTCTTTCATCCTCATTCTCCAGGTGGACGCCTGACTTCTTCTTTTCTCATCCTCATTCTCCAGGTGGACGCCTGACTTCTTCTTTTCTTCATCCTCATTCTCCAGGTGGACGCCTGAATTTTTTAATTCTCATCCTCATTCTCCAGGTGGACGCCTGACTTCTTTAATTCTTTATCCTCATTCTCCAGGTGGACGCCTGCCTTCTTTAATTCTTTCATCCTCATTCTCCAGGTGGACGCCTGACTTCTTTAATTCTCATCCTCATTTTCCAGGTGGACGCCTGATTTCTTCTTTTCTCATCCTCATTCTCCAGGTGGACGCCTGACTTCTTCTTTTCTTCATCCTCATTTTCCAGGTGGACGCCTGACTTTTCAATTCTTATCCTCATTCTCCAGGTGGACGCCTGACTTCTTCAATTCTTTCATCCTCATTCTCCAGGTGGACGCCTGACTTCTTTAATTCTTTCATCCTCGTTCTCCAGGTGGACGCCTGACTTCTTCTTTTCTCATCCTCATTCTCCAGGTGGACGCCTGACTTCTTTAATTCTTTCATCCTCATTCTCCAGGTGGACGCCTGACTTCTTCTTTTCTTCATCCTCATTTTCCAGGTGGACGCCTGACTTTTCAATTCTTATCCTCATTCTCCAGGTGGACGCCTGACTTCTTTAATTCTCTTTCATCCTCATTCTCCAGGTGGACGCCTGACTTCTTCTTTTCTTCATCCTCATTTTCCAGGTGGACGCCTGACTTTTCAATTCTTATCCTCATTCTCCAGGTGGACGCCTGACTTCTTTAATTCTTTCATCCTCATTCTCCAGGTGGACGCCTGACTTTTTTAATTCTTTCATCCTTATTCTCCAGGTGGACGCCTGACTTCTTCTTTACCAAGTATTTGCTAATACAAATACTGTTTTTGCCCCTGTTTTAAATCAAAGAAAATTTCGTTAGTTTAAAGCAGGGTGGTTGGCTGTGGTATTCTTGCAGATGGTAATGTTTCTCTTCGTCTCTCTTTATTGCCTTGGAATGATTGAAAAGACTATTTTGTCTTTGTAATTGATCCTTGACTATAGGATTCCCCTCTGTGTGTTTTCCTTCAAAACCTTTCAACTGTAATCATGTGCCTCTTTTGGCTTTGTTGATCCACTTTTGATTTCATCTTTCTTACACCCGTATTTTATTTCCCACCTTTCGTGGCTGTATTTTGTAACCTTGAATCTTGGTAGTATACCTTGACATTCCTTCTTATTTGCTTGGAATAAAACTTATCTCAAAGCTTGGAGAAAATAAGATTATTAGTAACGAAATACGCTGATTTCGACAATTATAGAATGAAAAGAAAAATACAATTTTTTTTTTGGATGACTGTTGGAAAAGGAATAAAGGACTTATCTGATTGGAATTACTGGCACCAATGATCAGGGTATGCACTTTGGATTAATCAACCCAGTCTTTTAATCAATCTCCTCTCAATTGTCTCAAGGAGTTTTCACCGATAAATTTTCTCGTTTTTCACTTCTTCACTTCCTTTTCGCCTTATGGTGCCCGTGTGGGTTTTCACCTATAAGACTCTCTCATTTTATTTTTCTCTCAACTTCCGTCGCCTTATGGTGCCCGTGTGGGTTTTCACCTATAAGACTCTCTCATTTTACTTTTCTCTCAACTTCTGTCGCCTTATGATGCCCGTGTGGGTTTTCACCTATAAGACTCTCTCATTTTACTTTCTTTCCTTGTTTGTACCAGAGTGTTATGAACCACTTCATTTGCTTGCCTCAGCATTTTTCTAAGATTGATCGAAAGGTCTTTTTGGTATTAAGGTTAGGAATGGAAAAGGTATTAAAAGCTAAATAGCTTTGGTATGGGTTTAAAATTACAACTCTTGGAATCTTTTCTTATTTCCAATACAATTCCTGTCCCAGTTTCTTGATTGGGGTCTCTTAATATTTCTTTTCCGTGCACATTGTGCATGTTGTGCACCCTATGACCGAGCCGTGAAGCGCCTACGTATCCTTCTTTGAGGAATCAGGTCAAACGTAGTTCACCTCCTTATTACGCATAATCCGAAATTTTGCTTTTAAAAGTATAATCAGGGTACGCGAACGTATCCCTAATTGCGCACCATATTTGTAATGATATTATGGGATTTCCAAAAAAAATGTTTGTTATATGTACGCTTCAGTACATGCTGACCCACTTCAAACTTTCGGGGACACACCTTTTTGTTGTATGCTCTTTCTATTCTTCTTTGATATAATTGACCATGGCATACTGCGGTCAATCGTTTTTCATCAATTAAGTTTAACTGTTCTAGACGGGTTTTGACCCATTCATCATCATCAATCTTTGCTTCGGCGATGATCCGAAGGGAAGGAATCTCAATTTCTGCAGAAATTACTGCTTCAGTGCCGTATACCAACAAATAAGGAGTTGCTCCTACTGAAGTGCGAACGGTAGTGCGGTATCCCAATAAAGCAAATGGTAATTTTTCATGCCATTGTTTTGAACCTTCTACCATTTTCCGAAGTATCTTCTTTATGTTTTTGTTGGCTGCTTCTACTGCTCCATTCGCCTTGGGCCGATATGGTGTAGAGTTACGATGTGTAATCTTAAACTGTTGACATACTTCTTTCATTAAGTTGCTGTTAAGATTAGCACCGTTATCTGTGATGATCGCCTTCGGGATTCCGAATCGACATATGATATTTGAGTGGACAAAATCGACCACAGCTTTCTTGGTCACTGATTTGAATGTCTTGGCCTCAACCCATTTGGTAAAATAATCAATAGCTACCAGAATGAACCTGTGCCCATTGGATGCTGCCGGCTCAATTGGTCCAATCACATCCATGCCCCAGGCAACGAATGGCCATGGTGCCGACATTGTGTGCAATTCGGATGGTGGAGAATGAATCAAATCTCCGTGTATTTGGCATTGATGGCACTTGCGCACAAAACTGATACAATCTCGCTCCATGGTAAGCCAATAGTAACCAGCTCGGAGGATTTTCTTTGCCAACACATATCCACTCATGTGGGGTCCGCAAACTCCTGAATGTACTTCAGACATGACAGTTGTAGCTTGTCTGGCATCTATGCATCTTAATAATCCAAGATCTGGTGTTCTTTTATACAAAACTCCTCCTCTTAAGAAGAATCCATTTGCTAATCGCCTAATGGTCCTCTTTTGATCTCCTGTGGCTTGTGCGGGATATATCCCCATTCTGATATACTCCTTGATGTCGTGGAACCATGGTTTACCATCAAATTCTTCTTCAACCATATTGCAATAAGCGTGTTGATCGTGGACTTGAATATGTATTGGATCTACATAAGCTTTGTCCGGATGGTGCAACATTGATGCCAGGGTAGCCAATGCATCGGCCACCTCATTATGAATTCTTGGAATATGTTGGAATTCCACTGATTGAAACCGCTGACAAAGATCATGTAGACATTGTCGGTATGGTATGAGCTTCAAGTCTCGGGTTTCCCATTCTCCTTGAATTTGATGTACCAAAAGATCCGAATCTCCCATGACTAAGATTTCTCGGATACCCATGTCTGCAGCTAACCTTAACCCCAAAATGTAAGCTTCATATTCAGCCATATTATTGGTGCAATAAAATCGCAATTGAGCCGTAACAGGATAGTGATGCCCTGTTTCAGAAATGATTACAGCTCCTACTCCGACTCCTTTCATGTTGGCAGCTCCATCAAAGAAAAATTTCCAACCAGGTTTTTCAATTTGTTCCACCTTGTCGATGTGCATTGTTTCTTCATCAGGAAAATAAGTCTTCAACGGCTCATATTCCTCATCGACCGGGTTTTCGGCTAAATGATCGGCCAATGCTTGAGCCTTCATTGCAGTTCGAGTCACATAGATGATGTCGAATTCTGTGAGCAATATCTGCCACTTTGCAAGTTTTCCTATTGGCATAGGCTTTTGAAAAATGTATTTCAATGGATCCAACCGAGAAATGAGGTAAGTAGTGTAGGATGACAAATAGTGTTTCAATTTTTGAGCTACCCATGTTAGGGCGCAACATGTCTTTTCCAGATGAGTATACTTAACCTCATAAGCCGTGAACTTCTTGCTAAGGTAGTAGATGGCCTGTTCCTTTCTGCCAGTGAGGTCATGTTGCCCCAATACACAACCAAATGAATTTTCCAAAACCGTTAAGTAAAGAATCAAAGGTCTTCCTGGCTCTGGCGGGACTAACACAGGTGGTTTCGACAAGTACCCTTTTATCTTATCGAACACTTCTTGACACTCATCAGTCCATTTGACCGCAGCATCCTTTTTCAACAATTTGAAAATTGGTTCACAAGTTGTTGTGAGCTGAGCAATAAACCTGCTAATATAATTTAACCTTCCCAACAAACTCATTACTTCAGTTTTGTTTCTTGGGGGTGGTAGTTCTTGGATGGCTTTGATCTTTGATGGGTCTAGCTCGATGCCTCGTCGACTGACTATGAATCCCAGCAATTTTCCAGACGGAACTCCAAATGCGCACTTGGCAGGGTTAAGCTTGAGGTTGTACCTGCGAAGTCTTAAGAAGAACTTCCTCAAATCCCCAACGTGGTTGGCCTGATGCTTTGATTTTATGATCACATCGTCCACGTATACCTCAATCTCCTTGTGTATCATATCATGAAACACTGTGGTCATTGCTCTCATATAGGTTGCTCCGGCGTTCTTTAGACCGAATGGCATTACCCGGTAGCAATAAGTTCCCCATGGTGTGATGAATGCCGTTTTTTCCGCATCCTCTTCATCCATTAGAATTTGATGATACCCGGCATAACAATCCACGAAAGACCCTATATCATGCTTGGCACAATTGTCGATCAAAATATGGATATTGGGTAATGGGAAATTATCCTTTGGACTTGCTTTGTTGAGATCGCGATAGTCGACGCATACTCTAATTTTGCCGTCTTTCTTCGGCACAGGAACGACATTAGCTAACCAAATAGGATATCGAGTGACTCGAATGACCTTTGCTTCCAATTGTTTGGTGATTTCTTCCTTAATTCTCATACTCATATCAGGCTTGAATTTTCTCAAACTCTGCTTTACAGGAGGCACCGTTGGATCGGTGGGCAATTTGTGGACCACTAAATCAGTGCTCAAGCCCGGCATGTCGTCATACGACCATGCAAAAACATCTTTGAATTCTATGAGTGTTTTAATTAACTCTTCTCGGATCTTTGGTTCGAGATGGACACTTATTTTAGTTTCTCGGATATTACTCGTGTCCCCTATATTGATGTCCTCGGTATCACTCAAGTTAGGTTTGATTTTTTCCTCAAAGTGAATTAACTCTTTACTAATCTCTTCAAAACCCTCATCTTCATCATACTCTGATTCGTAATCACAATATGTTTCTTGAATTATTACTTCAGAATCAGATTGATTTTTAAGACTGGGCTGAAGATTCCTCATGCATGCCATATCACTAGAGCCAGCGTAAAAAGAACTGTATAGAAAAGAAAAAAAAGAAAAGAAAGCTATTAGGAATGATAATAAAAAGGAAACTGCTTTTTATTGGATAATGAAAGATAACAAGGTTTTGCACACTTCAAACCAACTGTAAGATAAACTTTGGGATTACAACCTTGAAATACCCCAAACAAACTGAAAGAAAATCAAAATAAACTACCAAGACTCCTTTCGAATTGGGAGAGGAGTGGCTTTCCAATTATTGAGCTTTGTTTCTGGTCCAACGAATTGAACTTCTGCGTTGCTACACCCTTCTCCGCCTTCCAGCATATTTACATCACTAAACAATTTCTCGAACCTTTCAATTAATTCCTCCTCAGGATTGACCTGGGATTTAGGAATTGTTGTTATCGGGCGATTTTTAGCACCGGTCTTGACAAAAGACTTCGACAGCTGTGGTACTGGTTTTGGAAGAACCCATGCTTGGTGTTTCGACTTCCTGGCTCTTATCACGTCATTGGCGGTAGGTGTGAACCCTAAACCGAATGTTCCCCAGTTCTCGGGGAGAGATACTGGTTGTATAATTCCTTGCAGAGATAAGCCCAGACCTTTGCCGGGTATAAAGCCATTCTTTAGCATTTCATAAGCTATCATGACTGATGCAGAGGATATCTTTGGATTCGAAAGGTATTTTCCTTCTGGAATTTTCTCTACCGACACCGTGTCGGACACTTGGTATACCCATGGTCCTTGGTCAATTTCTGTTCCCTCGACCGGTACAATGGTGCTGTTGTGAGCATTCAAACTTTCTTCTCCATGCACGACTATTTCTTGGTGATCCCATTCAAACTTGACAGCCTGATGTAGTGTTGACGGGACTGCTTTAGCAGCATGGATCCATGGTCGACCCAACAACAAGTTGTAAGAAACAGTCATGTCCAACACTTGGAATTCCATTGTGAATTCAACTGGCCCTATAGTTAGTTCCAACACTATGTCGCCAAATGAATCTCTGCTTCCACCGTCAAATCCTCGTACGCAGATACTATTCTTTTGGATCCTCTCCTCTTTAATTTTTAATTTGTTTAAAGTGGAGAGAGGGCATATGTTTGCACTGGACCCATTGTCGACCAATACCCGGGTTACTACGGAGTTTTCACATTTCACGGTGAGGTAAAGAGCTCTGTTGTGCTCGGTACCTTCCACATGTAATTCATCATCAGCAAATGTAATCCTGTTTGTCTCAAAGATTCTGTTGGCTATTTTGCCCAAATGATTTACAGAGATCTTTTCAGGAACATGAGCTTCATTCAGGATTTTCATCAATGCCAGACGGTGTTCCTCTGAATGGATCAGTAATGACAACAATGAAATTTGAGCGGGGGTCTTCTTTAATTGATCCACAACAGAATAATCATGGAGCTTCATTTTTCTTAAAAACTCCTCCGCCTCTTCTTCCGTTACAACTTTCTTTGTTGGAATTGGATTGTTTTTAGTTTTTCTCAGCTCTTCGGGAGTAAAACATCTTCCCGAACGAGTCAAGCCTTGTACCTCACACACTTCTTCCTTGATTTCTTTGCCCTTGTACATTACGGTCACCCGTTCATAGTTCCATGGGATGGCTTTGTTGTTGATGATTGGCAGCTGGATTACAGGTGCAATAATAACCCGATCTGTACGTGCTCCTTCCACGAATACAACGGGTTTGTTAGCAACCCCTGGTACTATCACCTTCGGCCTCTCTTGTTTTGCGGCAACTTTGTTCGATGATCCCTCATCGACTATCATAGACGGTTCATCACCATTCTTGTTATGCTTAGACACCGGCTTCTCCTCCATTAACTGTTTATCTGGCTTGGTTTCATGAGACTTGATCATCATGACAGTTTGTGACGGCTTCTTTGTCTCCCCATCAGCTTGTATGATTTCTATCATATTAGCCTCTTGATGGGCTGGCATTGGATTTCTATTGATATTTGGAGCTTCGGGGGTTTGAACCTCGATTTTATTAGTATCAATCAACTCTTGTATTGCATTTTTCAAATGCCAACATTTCTCCGTATCATGGCCTGGTGCACCGGAGCAATATTCACAGCTAATGGTGTAATCCAGATTCTTTGGTGGAGGATTGGGTAGCTTGGATTGTATTGGTCTCAACATGTCTAACTGTCTCAGCCTGTGGAACAGACTAGTGTAAGACTCTCCCAATGGAGTGTAAGTTTTCTTTTTCTGTTCCCTTTCTCCCCTGAATGCTGGCCTAGGCCTGAAACCTGGTCCGGGATAAGCTCGGGGGTAGGTATTTGGTGTGACAGGAGCACGCCAATTGGTGTGAACAGGTGGCTGATTGTATGCTTGAGCGTGGTTAATGGCGAAATGAGGCTCTGAAGGATGATAGTAATGTTGGGATGAATCATGGTGGTAAGCTGATTGGCGAGGTCGTTGCTGATTATAGTAAAGCGGTGAACCCCTGGGTCCCGGCCAAATTCCTGAATCAACTACGGCTGCTTCCTCCCTCTTCTTTCTTCCGATTCCTCCTACCCCGCCTTGAATAGCTTGAGTAGTTGCCTTAATTGCTGAATAGCTCATGATTTTATTTGTCTTGAGGCCTTCTTCCACCATACCTCCCATATTCACTACCTCGTTGAATGACTTTCCAACCGCTGAAACCAAGTGGGCGTAGTAAGTTGGTTCCAAGGCTTGGAGGAAGTAGTCTACCATTTCGCTCTCTCTCATAGGAGGATCCACTCTTGCTGCCTGTTCTCTCCACCGAAAACCATACTCTCTGAAACTTTCATTGTGTTTCTTCTCAAATTTGGTCAAAGATAATCGATCTGGGATGATTTCCAGATTGTATTGGAAATGGTATGCGAATGCCTGTGCCAGGTCATCCCAGGTGTACCATCTTCCATGGTCTTGGCGTGTATACCACTCCAAAGCTGATCCGCTTAGACTTTGACTGAAGTAAGCCATCAATAATTCATCCTTTCCCACAGCTCCTCGCATCTTGCTACAGAAACCCCTTAAGTGGGCTACTGGGTCGCCGTGCCCGCTGTATAGGTCAAATTTGGGCATCTTGAAGCCAAATGGCAATTGTACATTAGGGAATAAGCATAAATCTTTGTAGGCTACACTGACTTGCCCACCTAATCCCCGCATGTCTCGGAACGACTATTCTAGACTTTTGACCTTCCTGAACATCTCTTCTTGTTCAGCATTTTTGGCTGGCTTGTCAATTTCGGTTGGGAGATCAAACCGAGGAGCATGTGAATTGATTTCGGAGGCTTTGAAGGTGGGATCCGGGGGGTAATATTGGTTGTCTTGGGCCTGAAATGTGGGCTCACTAGGAGATTTGTGAAATGTAGCAGGGGGAGGTGCTACAAAAACAGGAATCATAGGTGGAGGAAGGTACGAAACGGGTTTTGGAGGTGGAGACTGTGGTGTCTGAGAGGTAGTGCCTCGGTAGTGCTGATAAATGGGAAAACTTGGGGATAATTCAGTGGTGATATTATCCTGAGTTTGGATCATTGATGGAGCAGGGTTATTTGGGTAAGATGGGGGTAACTGTCCTGTAGACCAAGCTTGGTACATTTCAGCCATTTGCTGCTTGAGCTTAAGCATTTCTTCTTTCATTTTCCCGACATCCATCTCTTCTATCTCCATACCTGTGTCAACATCTGGGATAGACATACTTTCGGGTATTGGTCCTTTTGATCTTGTATGATAGTGATAATATGCCAGTATACTCTTTAGAGAAACTAACTGGTTGAATTCTGAAAATGGACAAACTTGTTAGTTTTGAGAGTTTAACACATATATAATCACACGTTGAGATGCAATGCTCCTAGACAAATAATCCCTTTCTATTATGCATTCGCTCGGTTGCTTGTGTCGTCCCAGCTTTCTTGAAATTGAAAAATTGTCATTTGCTTTTATTTACTATATATATCTTTATCGTGGTGGTCGAATCTTAGAGATTGCCTACGTATCATGTCAAACATGAATCAGACCTTGCGTAGTTCGGACCAAAGTCAATCATGTTTATTTATTACACAAAGATGGAATTACATTTGAAAACTTTAAGAAAATAGCTTGAAACACACACACTTAAATCAAAATAAAAGATACAATTCATAACATCTCACAAAATGCCCCACTTTCCACTTTTGTTCTCTAATATTGGATTATCTGCTCAATGTGGGGCTTGACCTGGATGGCCTCCCAGCGTACGATACATCCTTTCCAACTCCATTGCTAGATGACGAGCAAAAGTGGGCGCATGCTTTGTAAACCTTTCATAATCCATTCCTTGGCAGTTTACATAACTTTGAGATGTGAAGACTGCCAAGTCGTGGATTTGTGTCCTGAAACCTTGGAGACGTTGGTCTTGGTCTTGCAATTGTTGCTGACGAGTGGTGGCTATGTCTCTGACACGGTTTTCACGATCTAAAGCTGATTCTAATAGAGCTCGGAGTCTGGCCTGCTCTAATCTTGCTTGCGATCTTTCCCTGTCGAGGTCTGCTTGTTGATATTCTCTGTTGCATCTTCTTGCCTCTTCTAGTTGTGCACGAAGCTGGTCTTCTGATCGCCTCCAATAGTCTTTTTCCTTCTTGAATTGAGCCTTGTCTTTTTCGGATTGCCTATCTTGGCGTTCCTTGTTAGATCTGGCTTCTTCGTTTAATTGTTGGATCCTTTCTTTTGCTTTGCTCAATGCCCTTTCGTTTTCCGCAAGCATGGAATCATAATCTTGCATTTTTTCGAAGAGATTGGCGATGGTTTTTTGATCCTTCCAGCTCCTCTTTGGCGTTTCAGAGACTCTTTTCATTTTTTGGAATCGAGCATGAAGATTTTCATTCTCACAAGCTAGACTCTTTTTCTCGCCTTTGGCTTCTTGTTCTTGCAGATCTTTCTCCAAATTGAGGCTTCTTAGATTTTCTTTTAGAGCATGGATAGTGGCTTTGTACCCTTTTTCTTTTTCTCCCCAGATTAACCGCTCTTGGTTTTTATCATTGAAGTTTTGAACATGGGGTCTTTTTGTTGGCCATTTTAGCTCATGTTCTGGTACATCATCCACGCGAGACCGCTTTTCGAACCACCTCGCATATCCAGATTTATCTCACCCTTGGTAGTGTCTAGGACTTGAGTATCACTTTTCAAGTATCGGCACCCATTCCACATTTGCTGAAGTGAAGCTTCGGGAATAATGGCTTCTGGGTGTAACTCGATTACTTGCATACTCAAATCTTCCTCATCAGGAACTATTTGATATCTCCCTAGTTGCCTTAGGACTCTTAGTGGTGCATACGGCTGAATGCTTCTCAATCCCAATAGTAGTAGATAACTATTTGAGGTTGACATATGTATTACTTCTCTCATCGGGAGCCATCCCAGAGTCCATTCAATTTGATTTGCCGTTAAAGCCTTTAGATGAGATACCCATGCTTCTATCCCTTCTGGGGCTTGATAATTTTTTGTTTTTTCCTCATAGCTCTCGATGTAATTAGCTTTGTTCGACCCATAATGTATGATCTTGGGTTGTTGTTGGAGATGTTCAATCACCCACATTTGAAACAAAATTTTGCATCCTTCGAAAACTTTCGCTCCTGATTTGCATAAAGTCAAAGCCCGATAAATATCTGATAGAATGATGTGGACAAGGGTGTGATTTTCTTTAGTGGTGAGGATTTGCACAATTTTTGCGGTGCGAATATCAATTGTTCGCTCTTTATTTGGGAAGACCATGATTCCTAGAAAAGCCACCATGAAAGCAAATCGACGGTGCATCTTCCAAGTGTCTTTGTTTTGCTTATTAGTAAGGCCTTTCTCATGAATTTCGAACCCATCTGACTTTCCAAACCTGGAATACAAAAATTTGAAGGAACAACATCCATTGATGACATTGCTTTTCCTGATTTGACTGCTGATGTTCAGAAGACCGAAGAATCGATGTATTGAAGGAGCCTTTGTGAATATCAAGCTTTGATTTCTTAAACTTCCGTCAAAACCAACATAGCCAGCTATCTCCTCTAATGTAGGAGTAAGCTCGAAGTCAGAGAAACGAAAAACATTGTGAACAGGGTCCCAGAAAGTTACTAATGCCGTAATCAGATCATCCCGAGGCTCAACTTTCATAATGTCCGTGAGATTTCCCAAATGCTTGACGACCCATTTTTGACCGTCTTCGCCTAAATCATACCACCACATTTGAAGCCGACATAGAAATTCCTCCGTACTTGTGGATGAGGGGCTTTGTGTAGTGCTCATTTTGTATCTGAAATTTAATTTTAATAAAGTCAAAATTTATACTAAAAATCATTTTCGAATTTTTTTTTATTAAATATTTTTATTTCAAAATTTAAAACTATATTTTTTCGAAAATTTTAAAGCAACCCATTTTATTCCTTGCTTCTTACCAAGATTTTATTCAAGCTGGTCAACAAGCATGTTCGAGGCAAATGAATGCACAAGTAACAAGTAGGATGCATCATGATTGTCTTTTAATTTTTTGGTTCACCTGTCCTAGACAGACCCAACCCCTGTGTTGAGTCTCCAAGGCCAAATGCATATGATGCAAATATTCGTTCCTACTAAGGATCCGGTAATGGCTGAGTTATTCTAAGTGTAAAACCTTAGGTTGATTGTTCTAAACCTGGCTTACCCAAACGGACAGTTTGAGCCAAAGCGGGGGCAACGTACCGGGAGCACGAAAGTCTGCCCGGCCTAGTTACTTGTCCCAACTCCGTCTTATTTGGTATGACTTTAACAGAAAGGTGGGTCACGCGCACGTGTACACCATAAATTCAGAAGACTCAGAAAGAAGGGGGTTTCGTAGCAGTTGTATATATTCACAATTCAAATAATATTAAAGCGGTAAAAAAATATTTAGCATATTAGCATATAAACAGTTGAAAATTATATAGTAAGTAAAAAAAACAGATATTTTAAGCTCGAATTCTTTAAACCCTGAACCAATGGTTCTGGGTTACGACAACTTTTATCCCCAGCAGAGTCGCCAGAGCTGTCGCACCTCCTTTTTCCCGCGCCCGCGGGGGCGCGTGGGGAGTTTTCTCCAATTAAAGGACAGTCGAAACGAGATTTGTTTATTTGTTTCAGAGTCGCCGCCTGGGAATTTTGAGGCGTCCCAAGTCACCAATTATAATCCCTGAATCGAGGAGAATATGACTCTGTTTATTTCTCTGCGAACCAGAAATCCTGAGTAAGGAATTCTGTTAATCCGGAAGAAGGTGTTAGGCATTTCCGAATTCCGTGGTTCTAGCACGGTCGCTTAACTATTTTATTATTGGCTTAATCATCTTGATTTTATTAAATATTGATGTTACCTGATTTTACTACCGCTTATACTTATTGTGATTGAGAAACCTTCTTTGAATCGAATTACGCGTACGTATATTCGTGTTATAAATTAAAAAGATACGGAATTGTGTCACGCGCACGTGTACACAATTATTTTTGACAATATATTTATTAAGCACATTTTTTTCGAGATTGCGTTGAATCAAGAATAATTATTTCTTGAATAATGAACCGTACATATCGGATTTTTATGAAATTGATTTAACGCCTTTAGAAAAATCCTTTTATTAAATATTCGCTCGAAATTGCGCGTACGCATAATCCGAAATTTGCTTTTAAAAGTATAATCAGGGTACGCGAACGTATCCCTAATTGCGCACCATATTTGTAATGATATTATGGGATTTCAAAAAAAATGTTTGTTATATCACGAGAAATCTCGTTTTAAGATATTTTTTAATTTTTGGAAAATAAACCACAATTTATTAAATATTGACCATTGATTATAATTTCCGAATATAAATCATATTCATTCCAATTATTCAAAGTCAAAGGACAGAATAAAAATATGATTAATACTAACTTTAAAACAACTGTGACATATATATATATATATATGCCAAAGAATAAATTGCATATGAAACCGAAAATAAATGATTCATAAAGGAAGGAAATATTTTCCGGGAATTTTCATGATTACTTAATGCAAATTCTATTTTTAATTACCATTGATTTAAAAATGTTGCCATTTGTATATATACAACTCAACTTATTCTCACATACATCGTTTTAATCTTAATAGATGAAATTAACTTACTTAGTTATGCCTATGATTGAGTTAGGATAGATATAGATATAATCAAACCAATTTGATTCTCAATCTATGTGAATTATTACTAACTATTAATTTTCGCATTGTATAAGTTCCTAAGCCTTTTATTACTAAGAAAGAGACTAAGTCTTGTTGACTTAATAAAATAATATTGCATACAATATTATTTACTATATTTGACACTTTTGAACATACGGATTATACTAATACATCTTTCAACTATAAATTATGAACACCGCCAATATATTGCCAAAAGATGGCAAATTGCAGCTAATCATCATATAGCTTTAAACAACAACTAATTAACTAACAAGATAAACTTATAGCATATTTTCTTTGATAATGCTATATTATGCTATACCTATCTAACAACACCATGAAGTGTAAATAAAACCAACTTTCTACCATGCTTCTTATCTACATAACTCATAGGTAGCTTAAACTAATGAAGTTTGACATGGATAACATTATTACAAAGTTTTATATGAATTTCAAAATAAGACAATTTAACTCATGGCTATCAAATTGAGTTCACTACTAATTAATCAACATAAAAAATGAAAATAATGAACTTGGACAATTGGAAATAGCATTTCCATTCAAAACTTCATTGATAGGTCATGCTGAAATCTCTTTCCAACTTAAAATTTAAAAGACATATACCTGAAAATGGAGGTAGAAGAAGTAAGTTTCAACAGTTACAGCAGTAACACACTCAGCCAAATATCAGTATTCCCACAGATTTGAACAATAATAAGACCCGAAGAAAATAGATGCACAGTATAGTATTTTGAAAGACACTTCAGATTTTAACTGAACAGTGGAATCACACAAAGTTGAACAAATTCAACACAAGAACAACATTTCAGATTTCAGCTTTTCTTCAGTTACAAATTCAGTTTGTTTCTGATTTTCTGTTTCTGCTGCTGTATCTGTGTGTGAGTGTATATGTGAGTGTTCTATTTTCTGTTTCCTTTCTTTAAAATCTCAGCCCTCAAAATCTCTTAAAGATTCTCTCTTAAAAATTCTCTCTCTGTTAAAAAAAAGCTCTCTAAAAATTCTGTTTTTCTCCCTCAAAATTCTCTCCTTTTTAACTGTCTGTCCAGCTCCTGTATTTATACAGGGATGATTGCACCCTTTTATCTTTTAAAAACAGAAAATCCTATCTAAAATCTGCTTTTAACTACTTTAAATCCCATTAAGTGAACTTTTCCCTGATTTCCAGCATTCCATTACCCTTTGTTTCCCATTATCCCATTAAATTATAACCACTAACATTCCATTATAAACATACTATTATTATTACATTACCCTACTGTTTCATTCCTCAAATACCCCCTGAAAATCCCTTAATATTATTGTTATTACTGCCCCAGACCAAAATCCAGAATCGGTTACAAAACTGATTTTAAAATCTGTCCAGGCTTGGTTATCCTTCTGATTTTAACAGCTAAAACCAATTCTAAACAACTTCCTAACACAGTTGTATCTATGCAACATTTGTAAATTTGAATTCAAACTTAACATCTCAACAACATCACACAGAATCAGAACAATTCAGACTAAATCTGAAATATGTATGAATGCAGGGGCATGGTCAGTATACTGACTTTGCCTGAAACCAACTGCCCAAAATTAATACTCAAATGTTTGATAAACTTTATGACTTATTAAACAAGAACCAACTAATTAGCAAGGTCTAACTAACTGATTACAACAACATGATAATAGTCAATCAAAACAGGTGAGCAGATTATTACAATGTATTATCATAACGGGGATTCATAATGCAACCAATCGACGAACTTAATCGAGTCGATTACACACATTGTAAATAAACATAATCAACAGAAACATTTCACATTCGGATTAAGTAGATAGGTAGGAGACAGAAATGACAAAATTAATCAAAACAAAAATATGAAAAATTAAAAAGCTATTAAAACAATACACGTAGAATAATACAAAAAGAAATAGAAAATACCTCTAAATCTTCAATTAAACTCGAACTCAACTTGGATTTGGACCTTTTTTGTTTGAAATCGAGCTGTCGCACCTCCTTTTTCCCGCGCCCGCGGGGGCGCGTGGGGAGTTTTCTCCAATTAAAGGACAGTCGAAACGGGATTTGTTTATTTGTTTCAGAGTCGCCACCTGGGAATTTTGAGGCGTCCCAAGTCACCAATTATAATCCCTGAATCGAGGAGAATATGACTCTGTTTATTTCTCTGCGAACCAGAAATCCTGAGTAAGGAATTCTGTTAATCCGGAAGAAGGTGTTAGGCATTTCCGAAATCCGTGGTTCTAGCACGGTCGCTTAACTGTTTTATTATTGGCTTAATCATCTTGATTTTATTAAATATTGATGTTACCTGATTTTACTACCGCTTATACTTATTGTGATTGAGAAACCTTCTTTGAATCGAATTACGCGTACGTATATTCGTGTTATAAATTAAAAAGATACGGAATTGTGTCACGCGCACGTGTACACAATTATTTTTGACAATATATTTATTAAGCACATTTTTTCGAGATTGCGTTGAATCAAGAATAATTATTTCTTGAATAATGAACCGTACATATCGGATTTTTATGAAATTGATTTAACGCCTTTAGAAAAATCCTTTTATTAAATATTCGCTCGAAATTGCGCGTACGCATAATCCGAAATTTTGCTCTTAAAAGTATAATCAGGGTACGCGAACGTATCCCTAATTGCGCACCATATTTGTAATGATATTATGGGATTTCCAAAAAAAATGTTTGTTATATCACGAGAAATCTCGTTTTAAGATATTTTTTAATTTTTGGAAAATAAACCACAATTTATTAAATATTGACCATTGATTATAATTTCCGAATATAAATCATATTCATTCCAATTATTCAAAGTCAAAGGACAGAATAAAAATATGATTAATACTAACTTTAAAACAACTGTGACATATATATATATATGCCAAAGAATAAATTGCATATGAAACCGAAAATAAATGATCCATAAAGGAAGGAAATATTTTCCGGGAATTTTCATGATTACTTAATGCAAATTCTATTTTTAATTACCATTGATTTAAAAATGTTGCCATTTGTATATATACAACTCAACTTATTCTCACATACATCGTTTTAATCTTAATAGATGAAATTAACTTACTTAGTTATGCCTATGATTGAGTTAGGATAGATATAGATATAATCAAACCAATTTGATTCTCAATCTATGTGAATTATTACTAACTATTAATTTTCGCATTGTATAAGTTCCTAAGCCTTTTATTACTAAGAAAGAGACTAAGTCTTGTTGACTTAATAAAATAATATTGCATACAATATTATTTACTATATTTGACACTTTTGAACATACGGATTATACTAATACATCTTTCAACTATAAATTATGAACACCGCCAATATATTGCCAAAAGATGGCAAATTGCAGCTAATCATCATATAGCTTTAAACAACAACTAATTAACTAACAAGATAAACTTATAGCATATTTTCTTTGATAATGCTATATTATGCTATACCTATCTAACAACACCATGAAGTGTAAATAAAACCAACTTTCTACCATGCTTCTTATCTACATAACTCATAGGTAGCTTAAACTAATGAAGTTTGACATGGATAACATTATTACAAAGTTTTATATGAATTTCAAAATAAGACAATTTAACTCATGGCTATCAAATTGAGTTCACTACTAATTAATCAACATAAAAAATGAAAATAATGAACTTGGACAATTGGAAATAGCATTTCCATTCAAAACTTCATTGATAGGTCATGCTGAAATCTCTTTCCAACTTAAAATTTAAAAGACATATACCTGAAAATGGAGGTAGAAGAAGTATGTTTCAGCAGTTACAGCAGTAACACACTCAGCCAAATATCAGTATTCCCACAGATTTGAACAATAATAAGACCCGAAGAAAATAGATGCACAGTATAGTATTTTGAAAGACACTTCAGATTTTAACTGAACAGTGGAATCACACAAAGTTGAACAAATTCAACACAAGAACAACATTTCAGATTTCAGCTTTTCTTCAGTTACAAATTCAGTTTGTTTCTGATTTTCTGTTTCTGCTGCTGTATCTGTGTGTGAGTGTATATGTGAGTGTTCTATTTTCTGTTTCCTTTCTTTAAAATCTCAGCCCTCAAAATCTCTTAAAGATTCTCTCTTAAAAATTCTCTCTCTGTTAAAAAAAAGCTCTCTAAAAATTCTGTTTTTCTCCCTCAAAATTCTCTCCTTTTTAACTGTCTGTCCAGCTCATGTATTTATACAGGGATGGTTGCACCCTTTTATCTTTTAAAAACAGAAAATCCTATCTAAAATCTGCTTTTAACTACTTTAAATCCCATTAAGTGAACTTTTCCCTGATTTCCAGCATTCCATTACCCTTTGTTTCCCATTATCCCATTAAATTATAACCACTAACATTCCATTATAAACATACTATTATTATTACATTACCCTACTATTTCATTCCTCAAATACCCCCTAAAAATCCCTTAATATTATTGTTATTACTGCCCCAGACCAAAATCCAGAATCTGTTACAAAACTGATTTTAAAATCTGTCCAGGCTTGTTATCCTTCTGATTTTAACAGATAAAACCAATTCTAAACAACTTCCTAACACAGTTGTATCTATGCAACATTTGTAAATTTGAATTCAAACTTAACATCTCAACAACATCACACAGAATCAGAACAATTCAGACTAAATCTGAAATATGTATGAATGCAGGGGCATGGTCAGTATACTGACTTTGCCTGAAACCAACTGCCCAAAATTAATACTCAAATGTTTGATAAACTTTATGACTTATTAAACAAGAACCAACTAATTAGCAAGGTCTAACTAACTGATTACAACAACATGATAATAGTCAATCAAAACAGGTGAGCAGGTTATTACAATGTATTATCATAACGGGGATTCATAATGCAACCAATCGACGAACTTAATCGAGTCGATTACACACATTGTAAATAAACATAATCAACAGAAACATTTCACATTCGGATTAAGTAGATAGGTAGGAGACAGAAATGACAAAATTATTCAAAACAAAAATATGAAAAATTAAAAAGCTATTAAAACAATACACGTAGAATAATACAAAAAGAAATAGAAAATGCCTCTAAATCTTCAATTAAACTCGAACTCAACTTGGATTTGGACCTTTTTTGTTTGAAATCAAACTGACCTTAGTCGAAGTATTTTCCACTGTAAATACTTCGACTAAGGTCGATTAAACCTCAATCTTCATTTAATATGCACAGAATCCGGAAGTTTGGTATTTTTAGGGTTCTTAAAAACTCGATTTGGGATTTAACTATTTCTGGTCAGATTCGAGAAGAAACAAAGATGTTCTAGGCACGAGGGAGGCCAGGGGGGTAACTGGTGTGAGTTTGAAACAGATCTGGGTAAATTTTTGTTTGGCTCGAATCTTCAAAAGAAGATTCGAGAAGTTCAGAACTGATTCGAGCCAAACAACCAACAGATCCATACCCAGGATGACTAGGGGAAGCTATGGTGTTAACTAGGTGCTGTTTGGTTTAGATCAGGTTTTCAGGCCAACCTTCGATTTAAGATTCGAAGAGTTGGGGCCTGATTCGAAGGAAACTAAGGTTGGATTCGTGTAGGGGAGGTTCAGGAGGTCCTAGGGTGTTAAGTTGGTGACCGGCGGCGTTGATGCCGCCGGGTTTCAGGGGGGGGGGTGTTTAGTTAGGGGCCGGGGTAAGGGTTTGGGTTTATATAGGGGAATGGTGGGTGGATATGGACCGTTGGATTAGGCAGGATGGATGGCTGAGATCTATTCACTTAACCAAATGGTGTCGTTTGGTTTAAGATAGGGGGACGGGTTGAACCGGGTATTGGATCGGGTAAGGGTCTTGGGTTAGGATGATGAAATCTTGGCCGTTGGTTGGATTTAATCCAACGGCCCTTGATGAGAGGTGACCAAACGACGTCGTTTGGACTTAGCTTGGGACTGGGTCAGACTTGGCTGTTTGGATTGGGCTGTGGGGGGGGGGGGATTCAACGTTTTGGGCCTGGATTTTAATCCAGGTCCGATTTTGTATAACTTGTGTTATTTTTTTTTATTTATATTTTTTTTTCTAATTTCATTAAAAATCTTAATTAAAATTATAAAAACAAAATTACCATTACAAAGATATTAATTACCTTTTTAACAACTATTAACACATAGACAACATTAATCACACAGTGGAACATTAAAAATAGAACAAAATGCATATTTTTATGATTTTATTTAAATTAACTTAATTAAATGCATACTTAAATCCTAGATATGCATGAAACATGTATTTTTATTTTAATTTTGTTTAATTATAACAAAACAAACATTTTACGGACATAAACAAATATTTAACACCACGCAAATTCAGAAATTACACAGTAAAAGAAATTTATTTTGATTTATTTTGGAGCAGTTTTTCATAAGGCAAAAATCACGTGCTCACAGCTGCCCCTCTTTGTGCGGAAACTCGAAGAGTTTTCGTGCAAAGATAAAGTGAGCGGATACGAGCGATTTTTGCCCGTTTGTATACTCCGTGGGAAGCATTTTTTGAAAAATTTGACCGAACCTCTGCTTCGAAGGTTTCCTACATATCCTTGGCTATAAAGGAATCATGTCAATGTAGTTCGGGAATTTCTTGGTAGCTGGGACTACCATGGGACTGTGATGTTACTGCTGCTTTGTGCTGTTTTTACTGCTTGCTGACCTCCTTATTACACCTTACTTTAAAGGAAATACAAAAAGCTAAATTATACTATGGTACATGAATTATAAAAATCTTATCTAGATCACGCCCTTGCGTTTCTTGTTGTCTTGATATCTTGGTGACTCTTGGGCATTTGGCTTATTCCGTATTCCTTTTGGAACTCTTGTTGTTTCTTGCTGGGGATTCTGTTGGACTCCTCTGCTTTATTGATTCTAAGTGTGCTCCTTTCTCACATGAGTGGGCTTTTGGTTTCAACACTTTAATTGCATTCCCTCGTTCTTCAGGTTGGTGCCTTGACTGCTTCTTTTCTTCCTTCATCCTCATTCTCCAGGTGGACGCCTGACTTCTTCTTTTTCTCATCCTCATTCTCCAGGTGGACGCCTGACTTCTTTAATTCTTCATCCTTATTCTCCAGGTGGACGCCTGACTTCTTTAATTTTCATCCTCATTCTCCAGGTGGACGCCTGACTTCTTTAATTCTCATCCTCATTTTCCAGGTGGACGCCTGATTTCTTCTTTTCTCATCCTCATTCTCCAGGTGGACGCCTGACTTCTTCTTTTCTTCATCCTCATTCTCCAGGTGGACGCCTGACTTCTTTAATTCTTCATCCTCATTCTCCAGGTGGATGCCTGACTTCTTTAATTTCTTTATCCTCATTCTCCAGGTGGACGCCTGACTTCTTTAATTCTCATCCTCATTTTCCAGGTGGACGCCTGATTTCTTCTTTTCTCATCCTCATTCTCCAGGTGGACGCCTGACTTCTTCTTTTCTTCATCCTCATTTTCCAGGTGGATGCCTGACTTTTCAATTCTTATCCTCATTCTCCAGGTGGACGCCTGACTTCTTCAATTCTTTCATCCTCATTCTCCAGGTGGACGCCTGACTTCTTTAATTCTTTCATCCTCGTTCTCCAGGTGGACGCCTGACTTCTTCTTTTCTCATCCTCATTCTCCAGGTGGACGCCTGACTTCTTTAATTCTTTCATCCTCATTCTCCAGGTGGACGCCTGACTTCTTTAATTCTTTCATCCTCATTCTCCAGGTGGACGCCTGCCTTCTTTAATTCTTTCATCCTCATTCTCCAGGTGGACGCCTGACTTCTTTAATTCTCATCCTCATTTTCCAGGTGGACGCCAGATTTCTTCTTTTCTCATCCTCATTCTCCAGGTGGACGCCTAACTTCTTCTTTTCTTCATCCTCATTTTCCAGGTGGACGCCTGACTTTTCAATTCTTATCCTCATTCTCCAGGTGGACGCCTGACTTCTTCAATTCTTTCATCCTCATTCTCCAGGTGGACGCCTGACTTCTTTAATTCTTTCATCCTCGTTCTCCAGGTGGACGCCTGACTTCTTCTTTTCTCATCCTCATTCTCCAGGTGGACGCCTGACTTCTTTAATTCTTTCATCCTCATTCTCCAGGTGGACGCCTGACTTCTTCTTTTCTTCATCCTCATTTTCCAGGTGGACGCCTGACTTTTCAATTCTTATCCTCATTCTCCAGGTGGACGCCTGACTTCTTTAATTCTTTCATCCTCATTCTCCAGGTGGACGCCTGACTTCTTCTTTTCTTCATCCTCATTTTCCAGGTGGACGCCTGACTTTTCAATTCTTATCCTCATTCTCCAGGTGGACGCCTGACTTCTTTAATTCTTTCATCCTCATTCTCCAGGTGGACGCCTGACTTTTTTAATTCTTTCATCCTCATTCTCCAGGTGGACGCCTGACTTCTTCTTTACCAGGTATTTGCTAATACAAATACTATTTTTGCCCTTGTTTTTAATCAAAGAAAATTTCGTTAGTTTAAAGCAGGGTGGTTGGCTGTGGTATTCTTGCAGATGGTAATGTTTCTCTTCGTCTCTCTTTATTGCCTTGGAATGATTGAAAAGACTGTTTTGTCTTTGTAATTGATCCTTGACTATAGGATTCCCCTCTGTGTGTTTTCCTTCAAAACCTTTCAACTGTAATCATGTGCCTCTTTTGGCTTTGTTGATCCACTTTTGATTTCATCTTTTTTACACCCGTATTTTATTTCCCACCTTTCGTGGCTGTATTTTGTAACCTTGAATCTTGGTAGTATACCTTGACATTCCTTCTTATTTGCTTGGAATAAAACTTATCTCAAAGCTTGGAGAAAATAAGATTATTAGTAACGAAATACGCTGATTTCGACAATTATAGAATGAAAAGAAAAATCCAATTTTTTTTTTTGGATGACTGTTGGAAAAGGAATAAAGGACTTATCTGATTGGAATTACTGGCACCAATGATCAGGGTATGCACTTTGGATTAATCAACCCAGTCTTTTAATCAATTTCCTCTCAATTGTCTCAAGGAGTTTTCACCGATAAATTTTCTCGTTTTTCACTTCTTCACTTCCTTTTCGCCTTATGGTGCCCGTGTGGGTTTTCACCTATAAGACTCTCTCATTTTATTTTTCTCTCAACTTCCGTCGCCTTATGGTTCCCGTGTGGGTTTTCACCTATAAGACTCTCTCATTTTACTTTTCTCTCAACTTCTGTCGCCTTATGATGCCCGTGTGGGTTTTCACCTATAAGACTCTCTCATTTTACTTTCTTTCCTTGTTTGTACCAGAGTGTTATGAACCACTTCATTTGCTTGCCTCAGCATTTTTCTAAGATTGATCGAAAGGTCTTTTTGGTATTAAGGTTAGGAATGGAAAAGGTATTAAAAGCTAAATAGCTTTGGTATGGGTTTAAAATTACAACTCTTGGAATCTTTTCTTATTTCCAATACAATTCCTGTCCCAGTTTCTTGATTGGGGTCTCTTAATATTTCTTTTCCGTGCACATTGTGCATGTTGTGCACCCTATGACCGAGCCATGAAGCGCCTACGTATCCTTCTTTGAGGAATCAGGTCAAACGTAGTTCACCTCATAATAATGATGATTTTTTTTATGTAATACTTGATTTTTTATTGATTCCAAGAGAGGGTAGGAAAGAAACAAGTTGGATCAAAGGGGAAGCAAATGGTATAGTGTTTGGATAGCAGAATAAATTGCCTTTGTCATTCCAATCTTTGAAATAATGCTAAATATAAACACTCAAAAAGTTATGCATAATATCTCTTTACTGCGTCAGAATTGATCGCCATATCTATGCATTTGCCTTCAATGTCTGTTAAGCATAGTGCACCATTGGATAATACTCTGGTCACAATGAATGGTCCTTGCCAATTCGGAGCAAATTTGCCTTTTGCTTCAACCTGATGTGGAAGAATGCGTTTCAGCACATGCTGACCCACTTCGAACTTCCGGGGACGCACCTTTTTGTTGTATGCTCTTTCTATTCTTCTTTGATATAATTGACCATGGCATACTGCGGTCAATCGTTTTTCATCAATTAAGTTTAACTGTTCTAGACGGGTTTTGACCCATTCATCATCATCAATCTTTGCTTCGGCGATGATCCGAAGGGAAGGAATCTCAATTTCTGCAGGAATTACTGCTTCAGTGCCGTATACCAACAAATAAGGAGTTGCTCCTACTGAAGTGCGAAAGGTAGTGCGGTATCCCAATAAAGCAAATGGTAATTTTTCATGCCATTGTTTAGAACCTTCTACCATTTTCCGAAGTATCTTCTTTATGTTTTTGTTGGCTGCTTCTACTGCTCCATTCGCCTTGGGCCGATATGGTGTAGAGTTACGATGTGTAATCTTAAACTGTTGACATACTTCTTTCATTAAGTTGCTGTTAAGATTAGCACCGTTATCTGTGATGATCGCCTTCGGGATTCCGAATCGACATATGATATTTGAGTGGACAAAATCGACCACAGCTTTCTTGGTCACTGATTTGAATGTCTTGGCCTCAACCCATTTGGTAAAATAATCAATAGCTACCAGAATGAACCTGTGCCCATTGGATGCTGCCGGCTCAATTGGTCCAATCACATCCATGCCCCAGGCAACGAATGGCCATGGTGCCGACATTGTGTGCAATTCGGATGGTGGAGAATGAATCAAATCTCCGTGTATTTGGCATTGATGGCACTTGCGCACAAAACTGATACAATCTCGCTCCATGGTAAGCCAATAGTAACCAGCTCGGAGGATTTTCTTTGCCAACACATATCCACTCATGTGGGGTCCGCAAACTCCTGAATGTACTTCAGACATGACAGTTGTAGCTTGTCTGGCATCTATGCATCTTAATAATCCAAGATCTGGTGTTCTTTTATACAAAACTCCTCCGCTTAAGAAGAATCCATTTGCTAATCGCCTAATGGTCCTCTTTTGATCTCCTGTGGCTTGTGCGGGATATATCCCCATTCTGATATACTCCTTGATGTCGTGGAACCATGGTTTACCATCAAATTCTTCATCAACCATATTGCAATAAGCGTGTTGATCGTGGACTTGAATATGTATTGGATCTACATAAGCTTTGTCCGGATGGTGCAACATTGATGCCAGGGTAGCCAATGCATCGGCCACCTCATTATGAATTCTTGGAATATGTTGGAATTCCACTGATTGAAACCGATGACAAAGATCATGTAGACATTGTCGGTATGGTATGAGCTTCAAGTCTTGGGTTTCCCATTCTCCTTGAATTTGATGTACCAAAAGATCCGAATCTCCCATGACTAAGATTTCTCGGATACCCATGTCTGCAGCTAACCTTAACCCCAAAATGCAAGCTTCATATTCAGCCATATTATTGGTGCAATAAAATCGCAATTGAGCCGTAACAGGATAGTGATGCCCTGTTTCAGAAATGATTACAGCTCCTACTCCGACTCCTTTCATGTTGGCAGCTCCATCAAAGAAAATTTTCCAACCAGGTTTTTCAATTTGTTCCACCTTGTCGATGTGCATTGTTTCTTCATCAGGAAAATAAGTCTTCAACGGCTCATATTCCTCATCGACCGGGTTTTCGGCTAAATGATCGGCCAGTGCTTGAGCCTTCATTGCAGTTCGAGTCACATAGATGATGTCGAATTCTGTGAGCAATATCTGCCACTTTGCAAGTTTTCCTGTTGGCATAGGCTTTTGAAAAATGTATTTCAATGGATCCAACCGAGAAATGAGGTAAGTAGTGTAGGATGACAAATAGTGTTTCAATTTTTGAGCTACCCATGTTAGGGCGCAACATGTCTTTTCCAGATGAGTATACTTAACCTCATAAGCCGTGAACTTCTTGCTAAGGTAGTAGATGGCCTGTTCCTTTCTGCCAGTGAGGTCATGTTGCCCCAATACACAACCAAATGAATTTTCCAAAACCGTTAAGTAAAGAATCAAAGGTCTTCCTGGCTCTGGCGGGACTAACACAGGTGGTTTCGACAAGTACCCTTTTATCTTATCGAACGCTTCTTGACACTCATCAGTCCATTTGACCGCAGCATCCTTTTTCAACAATTTGAAAATTGGTTCACAAGTTGTTGTGAGCTGAGCAATAAACCTGCTAATATAATTTAACCTTCCCAACAAACTTATTACTTCAGTTTTGTTTCTTGGGGGTGGTAGTTCTTGGATGGCTTTGATATTTGATGGGTCTAGCTCGATGCCTCGTCGACTGACTATGAATCCCAGCAATTTTCCAGACGGAACTCCAAATGCGCACTTGGCAGGGTAAAGCTTGAGGTTGTACCTGCGAAGTCTTAAGAAGAACTTCCTCAAATCCCCAACATGGTTGGCCTGATGCTTTGATTTTATGATCACATCGTCCACGTATACCTCAATCTCCTTGTGTATCATATCATGAAACACTGTGGTCATTGCTCTCATATAGGTTGCTCCGGCGTTCTTTAGACCGAATGGCATTACCCGGTAGCAATAAGTTCCCCATGGTGTGATGAATGCCGTTTTTTCCGCATCCTCTTCATCCATTAGAATTTGATGATACCCGGCATAACAATCCACGAAAGACCCTATATCATGCTTGGCACAATTGTCGATCAAAATATGGATATTGGGTAATGGGAAATTATCCTTTGGACTTGCTTTGTTGAGATCGCGATAGTCGACGCATACTCTAATTTTGCCGTCTTTCTTCGGTACAGTAACGACATTAGCTAACCAAATAGGATATCGAGTGACTCGAATGACCTTTGCTTCCAATTTTTTGGTGATTTCTTCCTTAATTCTCATACTCATATCAGGCTTGAATTTTCTCAACCTCTGCTTGACAGGAGGCACCGTTGGATCGGTGGGCAATTTGTGGACCACTAAATCAGTGCTCAAGCCCGGCATGTCGTCATACGACCATGCAAAAACATCTTTGAATTCTATGAGTGTTTTAATTAACTCTTCTCGGATCTTTGGTTCGAGATGGACACTTATTTTAGTTTCTCGGATATTACTCGTGTCCCCTATATTGATGTCCTCGGTATCACTCAAGTTAGGTTTGATTTTTTCCTCAAAGTGAATTAACTCTTTACTAATCTCTTCAAAACCCTCATCTTCATCATACTCTGATTTGTAATCACAATATGTTTCTTGAATTATTACTTCAGAATCAGATTGATTTTTAAGACTGGGCTGAAGATTCCTCATGCATGCCATATCACTAGAGCCAGCGTAAAAAGAACTGTATAGAAAAGAAGAAAAAGAAAAGAAAGCTATTAGGAATGATAATAAAAAGGAAACTGCTTTTTATTGGATAATGAAAGATAACAAGGTTTTGCACACTTCAAACCAACTGTAAGATAAACTTTGGGATTACAACCTTGAAATACCCCAAACAAACTGAAAGAAAATCAAAATAAACTACCAAGACTCCTTTCGAATTGGGAGAGGAGTGGCTTTCCAATTATTGAGCTTTGTTTCTGGTCCAACGAATTGAACTTCTG
Organism: Nicotiana tabacum; assembly: GCF_000715075.1. NCBI lineage: Eukaryota > Viridiplantae > Streptophyta > Magnoliopsida > Solanales > Solanaceae > Nicotiana > Nicotiana tabacum. The sequence continues at coordinate 107,643,926 of NC_134087.1, read as the reverse complement.
CGTTGCTACACCCTTCTCCGCCTTCCAGCATATTTACATCACTAAACAATTTCTCGAACCTTTCAATTAATTCCTCCTCAGGATTGACCTGGGATTTAGGAATTGTTGTTATCGGGCGATTTTTAGCACCGGTCCTGACAAAAGACTTCGACAGCTGTGGTACTGGTTTTGGAAGAACCCATGCTTGGTGTTTCGACTTCCTGGCTCTTATCACGTCATTGGCGGTAGGTGTGAACCCTAAACCGAATGTTCCCCAGTTCTCGGGGAGAGATACTGGTTGTATAATTCCTTGCAGAGATAAGCCCAGACCTTTGCCGGGTATAAAGCCATTCTTCAGCATTTCATAAGCTATCATGACTGATGCAGAGGATATCTTTGGATTCGAAAGGTATTTTCCTTCTGGAATTTTCTCTACCGACACTGTGTCGGACACTTGGTATACCCATGGTCCTTGGTCAATTTCTGTTCCCTCGACCGATACAATGGTGCTGTTGTGAGCATTCAAACTTTATTCTCCATGCACGACTATTTCTTGGTGATCCCATTCAAACTTGACAGCCTGATGTAGTGTTGACGGGACTGCTTTAGCAGCATGGATCCATGGTCGACCCAACAACAAGTTGTAAGAAACAGTCATGTCCAACACTTGGAATTCCATTGTGAATTCAACTGGCCCTATAGTTAGTTCCAACACTATGTCGCCAAATGAATCTCTGCTTCCACCGTCAAATCCTCGTACGCAGATACTATTCTTTTGGATCCTCTCCTCTTTAATTTTTAATTTGTTTAAAGTGGAGAGAGGGCATATGTTTGCACTGGACCCATTGTCGACCAATACCCGGGTTACTACGGAGTTTTCACATTTCACGGTGAGGTAAAGAGCTCTGTTGTGCTCGGTACCTTCCACAGGTAATTCATCATCAGCAAATGTAATCCTGTTTGTCTCAAAGATTCTGTTGGCTATTTTGCCCAAATGATTTACAGAGATCTTTTCAGGAACATGAGCTTCATTCAGGATTTTCATCAACGCCAGACGGTGTTCCTCTGAATGGATCAGTAATGACAACAATGAAATTTGAGCGGGGGTCTTCTTTAATTGATCCACAACAGAATAATCATGGAGCTTCATTTTTCTTAAAAACTCCTCCACCTCTTCTTCCGTTACAGCTTTCTTTGTTGGCATTGGATTGTTTTTAGTTTTTCTCAGCTCTTCGGGAGTAAAACATCTTCCCGAACGAGTCAAGCCTTGTACCTCACACACTTCTTCCTTGATTTCTTTGCCCTTGTACATTACGGTCACCCGTTCATAGTTCCATGGGATGGCTTTGTTGTTGATGATTGGCAGCTGGATTACAGGTGCAATAATAACCCGATCTGTACGTGCTCCTTCCACGAATACAACGGGTTTGTTAGCAACCCCTGGTACTATCACCTTCGGCCTCTCTTGTTTTGCGGCAACTTTGTTCGATGATCCCTCATCGACTATCATAGACGGTTCATCACCATTCTTGTTATGCTTAGACACCGGCTTCTCCTCCATTAACTGTTTATCTGGCTTGGTTTCATGAGACTTGATCATCATGACAGTTTGCGACGGCTTCTTTGTCTCCCCATCAGCTTGTATGATTTCTATCATATTAGCCTCTTGATGGGCTGGCATTGGATTTCTATTGATATTTGGAGCTTCGAGGGTTTGAACCTCGATTTTATTAGTATCAATCAGCTCTTGTATTGCATTTTTCAAATGCCAACATTTCTCCGTATCATGGCCTGGTGCACCGGAGCAATATTCACAGCTAATGGTGTAATCCAGATTCTTTGGTGGAGGATTGGGTAGCTTGGATTTTATTGGTCTCAACATGTCTAACTGTCTCAGCCTGTGGAACAGACTAGTGTAAGACTCTCCCAATGGAGTGTAAGTTTTCTTTTTCTGTTCCCTTTCTCCCCTGAATGCTGGCCTAGGCCTGAAACCTGGTCCGGGATAAGCTCGGGGGTAGGTATTTGGTGTGACAGGAGCACGCCAATTGGTGTGAACAGGTGGCTGATTGTATGCTTGAGCGTGGTTAATGGCGAAATGAGGCTCTGAAGGATGATAGTAATGTTGGGATGAATCATGGTGGTAAGCTGATTGGCGAGGTCGTTGCTGATTATAGTAAAGAGGTGAACCCCTGGGTCCCGGCCAAATTCCTGAATCAACTACGGCTGCTTCCTCCCTCTTCTTTCTTCCGATTCCTCCTACCCCGCCTTGAATAGCTTGAGTAGTTGCCTTAATTGCTGAATAGCTCATGATTTTGTTTGTCTTGAGGCCTTCTTCCACTATACCTCCCATCTTCACTACCTCGTTGAATGACTTTCCAACCGCTGAAACCAAGTGGGCGTAGTAAGTTGGTTCCAAGGCTTGGAGGAAGTAGTCTACCATTTCGCTCTCCTTCATAGGAGGATCCACTCTTGCTGCCTGTTCTCTCCACCGAAAACCATACTCTCTGAAACTTTCATTGTGTTTCTTCTCAAATTTGGTCAAAGATAATCGATCTGGGATGATTTCCAGATTGTATTGGAAATGGTATGCGAATGCCTGTGCCAGGTCATCCCAGGTGTACCATCTTCCATGGTCTTGGCGTGTATACCACTCCAAAGCTGATCCGCTTAGACTTTGACTGAAGTAAGCCATCAATAATTCATCCTTTCCCCCAGCTCCTCGCATCTTGCTACAGAAACCCCTTAAGTGGGCTACTGGGTCGCCGTGCCCGCTGTATAGGTCAAATTTGGGCATCTTGAAGCCAAATGGCAATTGTACATTAGGGAATAAGCATAAATCTTTGTAGGCTACACTGACTTGCCCACCTAATCCCCGCATGTCTCGGAACGACTGTTCTAGACTTTTGACCTTCCTGAACATCTCTTCTTGTTCAGCATTTTTGGCTGGCTTGTCAATTTCGGTTGGGAGATCAAACCGAGGAGCATGTGAATTGATTTCGGAGGCTTTAAAGGTGGGCTCCGGGGGGTAATATTGGTTGTCTTGGGCCTGAAATGTGGGCTCACTAGGAGATTTGTGAAATGTAGCAGGGGGAGGTGCTACAAAAACAGGAATCATAGGTGGAGGAAGGTACAGAACGGGTTTTGGAGGTGGAGACTGTGGTGTCTGAGAGGTAGTGCCTCGGTAGTGCTGATAAATGGGAAAACTTGGGGATAATTCAGTGGTGATATTATCCTGAGTTTGGATCATTGATGGAGCAGGGTTATTTGGGTAAGATGGGGGTAACTGTCCTGTAGACCAAGCTTGGTACATTTCAGCCATTTGCTGCTTGAGCTTAAGCATTTCTTCTTTCATTTTCCCGACATCCATCTCTTCTATCTCCATACCTGTGTCAACATCTGGGATAGACATACTTTCGGGTATTGGTCCTTTTGATCTTGTATGATAGTGATAATATGCCAGTATACTCTTTAGAGAAACTAACTGGTTGAATTCTGAAAATGGACAAACTTGTTAGTTTTGAGAGTTTAACACATATATAATCACACGTTGAGATGCAATGCTCCTAGACAAATAATCCCTTTCTATTATGCATTCGCTCGGTTGCTTGTGTCGTCCCAGCTTTCTTGAAATTGAAAAATTGTCATTTGCTTTTATTTACTATATATATCTTTATCGTGGTGGTCGAATCTTAGAGATTGCCTACGTATCATGTCAAACATGAATCAGACCTTGCGTAGTTCGGACCAAAGTCAATCATGTTTATTTATTACACAAAGATGGAATTACATTTGAAAACTTTAAGAAAATAGCTTGAAACACACACACTTAAATCAAAATAAAAGATACAATTCATAACATCTCACAAAATGCCCCACTTTCCACTTTTGTTCTCTAATATTGGATTATCTGCTCAATGTGGGGCTTGACCTGGATGGCCTCCCAGCGTACGATACATCCTTTCCAACTCCATTGCTAGATGACGAGCAAAAGTGGGCGCATGCTCTGTAAACCTTTCATAATCCATTCCTTGGCAGTTTACATAACTTTGAGATGTGAAGACTGCCAAGTCGTGGATTTGTGTCCTGAAACCTTGGAGACGTTGGTCTTGGTCTTGCAATTGTTGCTGACGAGTGGTGGCTATGTCTCTGACACGGTTTTCACGATCTAAAGCTGATTCTAATAGAGCTCGGAGTCTGGCCTGCTCTAATCTTGCTTGCGATCTTTCCCTGTCGAGATCTGCTTGTTGATATTCTCTGTTGCATCTTCTTGCCTCTTCTAGTTGTGCACGAAGCTGGTCTTCTGATCGCCTCCAATAGTCTTTTTCCTTCTTGAATTGAGCCTTGTCTTTTTTCGGATTGCCTATCTTGGCGTTCCTTGTTAGATCTGGCTTCTTCGTTTAATTGTTGGATCCTTTCTTTTGCTTTGCTCAATGCCCTTTCGTTTTCCGCAAGCATGGAATCATAATCTTGCATTTTTTCGAAGGGATTGGCGATGGTTTTTTGATCCTTCCAGCTCCTCTTTGGCGTTTCAGAGACTCTTTTCATTTTTTGGAATCGAGCATGAAGATTTTCATTCTCACAAGCTAGACTCTTTTTCTCGCCTTTGGCTTCTTGTTCTTGCAGATCTTTCTCCAAATTGAGGCTTCTTAGATTTTCTTTTAGAGCATGGATAGTGGCTTTGTACCCTTTTTCTTTTTCTCCCCAGATTAACCGCTCTTGGATTTTATCATTGAAGTTTTGAACATGGGGTCTTTTTGTTGGCCTTTTTAGCTCATGTTCTGGTACATCATCCACGCGAGACCGCTTTTCGAACCACCTCACATATCCAGGATTTATCTCACCCTTGGTAGTGTCTAGGACTTGAGTATCACTTTTCAAGTATCGGCACCCATTCCACATTTGCTGAAGTGAAGCTTCGGGAATAATGGCTTCTGGGTGTAACTCGATTACTTGCATACTCAAATCTTCCTCATCAGGAACTATTTGATATCTCCCTAGTTGCCTTAGGACTCTTAGTGGTGCATACGGCTGAATGCTTCTCAATCCCAATAGTAGTAGATAACTATTTGAGGTTGACATATGTATTACTTCTCTCATCGGGAGCCATCCCAGAGTCCATTCAATTTGATTTGCCGTTAAAGCCTTTAGATGAGATACCCATGCTTCTATCCCTTCTGGGGCTTGATAATTTTTTGTTTTTTCCTCATAGCTCTCGATGCAATTAGCTTTGTTCGACCCATACTGTATGATCTTGGGTTGTTGTTGGAGATGTTCAATCACCCACATTTGCAACAAAATTTTGCATCCTTCGAAAACTTTCGCTCCTGATTTGCATAAAGTCAAAGCCCGATAAATATCTGATAGAATGATGGGGACAAGGGTGTGATTTTCTTTAGTGGTGAGGATTTGCACAATTTTTGCGGTGCGAATATCAATTGTTCGCTCTTTATTTGGGAAGACCATGATTCCTAGAAAAGCCACCATGAAAGCAAATCGACGGTGCATCTGCCAAGTGTCTTTGTTTTGCTTATTAGTAAGGCCTTTCTCATGAATTTCGAACCCATCTGACTTTCCAAACCTGGAATACAAAAAATTGAAGGAACAACATCCATTGATGACATTGCTTTTCCTGATTTGACTGCTGATGTTCAGAAGACCGAAGAATCGATGTATTGAAGGAGCCTTTGTGAATATCAAGCTTTGATTTCTTAAACTTCCGTCAAAAACAACATAGCCAGCTATCTCCTCTAATGTAGGAGTAAGCTCGAAGTCAGAGAAACGAAAAACATTGTGAACAGGGTCCCAGAAAGTTACTAATGCCGTAATCAGATCATCCCGAGGCTCAACTTTCATAATGTCCGTGAGATTTCCCAAATGCTTGACGACCCATTTTTGACCGTCTTCGCCTAAATCATACCACCACATTTGAAGCCGACATAGAAATTCCTCCGTACTTGTGGATGAGGGGCTTTGTGTAGTGCTCATTTTGTATCTGAAATTTAATTTTAATAAAGTCAAAATTTATTTTGTAAAAATTTATACTAAAAATCATTTTCGAATTTTTTTTTTTATTAAATATTTTTATTTCAAAATTTAAAACTATATTTTTCGAAACTTTTAAAGCAACCCATTTTATTCCTTGCTTCTTACCAAGATTTTATTCAAGCTGGTCAACAAGCATGTTCGAGGCAAATGAATGCACAAGTAACAAGTAGGATGCATCATGATGGTCTTTTAATTTTTGGTTCACCTGTCCTAGACAGACCCAACCCCTGTGTTGAGTCTCCAAGGCCAAATGCATATGATGCAAATATTCGTTCCTACTAGGGATCCGGTACATGGCTGAGTTATTCTAAGTGTAAAACCTTAGGTTGATTGTTCTAAACCTGGCTTACCCAAACGGACAGTTTGAGCCAAAGCGGGGGCAACGTACCGGGAGCACGAAAGTCTGCCCGGCCTAGTTACTTGTCCCAACTCCGTCTTATTTGGTATGACTTTAACAGAAAGGTGGGTCACGCGCACGTGTACACCATAAATTCAGAAGACTCAGAAAGAAGGGGGTTTCGTAGCAGTTGTATATATTCACAATTCAAATAATATTAAAGCGGTAAAAAAACATTTAGCATATTAGCATATAAACAGTTGAAAATTATATAGTAAGTAAAAAAAACAGATATATTAAGCTCGAATTCTTTAAACCCTGAACCAATGGTTCTGGGTTACGACAACTTTTATCCCCAGCAGAGTCGCCAGAGCTGTCGCACCTCCTTTTTCCCGCGCCCGCGGGGGCGCGTGGGGAGTTTTCTCCAATTAAAGGACAGTCGAAACGGGATTTGTTTATTTGTTTCAGAGTCGCCACCTGGGAATTTTGAGGCGTCCCAAGTCACCAATTATAATCCCTGAATCGAGGAGAATATGACTCTGTTTATTTCTCTGCGAACCAGAAATCCTGAGTAAGGAATTCTGTTAATCCGGAAGAAGGTGTTAGGCATTTCCGAATTCCGTGGTTCTAGCACGGTCGCTTAACTGTTTTATTATTGGCTTAATCATCTTGATTTTATTAAATATTGATGTTACCTGATTTTACTACCGCTTATACTTATTGTGATTGAGAAACCTTCTTTAAATCGAATAACGCGTACGTATATTCGTGTTATAAATTAAAAAGATACGGAATTGTGTCACGCGCACGTGTACACAATTATTTTTGACAATATATTTATTAAGCACATTTTTTCGAGATTGCGTTGAATCAAGAATAATTATTTCTTGAATAATGAACCGTACATATCGGATTTTTATGAAATTGATTTAACGCCTTTAGAAAAATCCTTTTATTAAATATTCGCTCGAAATTGCGCGTACGCATAATCCGAAATTTTGCTTTTAAAAGTATAATCAGGGTACGCGAACGTATCCCTAATTGTGCACCATATTTGTAATGATATTATGGGATTTCCAAAAAAAATGTTTGTTATATCACGAGAAATCTCGTTTTAAGATATTTTTTAATTTTTGGAAAATAAACCACAATTTATTAAATATTGACCATTGATTATAATTTCCGAATATAAATCATATTCATTCCAATTATTCAAAGTCAAAGGACAGAATAAAAATATGATTAATACTAACTTTAAAACAACTGTGACATATATATATATATGCCAAAGAATAAATTGCATATGAAACCGAAAATAAATGATTCATAAAGGAAGGAAATATTTTCCGGGAATTTTCATGATTACTTAATGCAAATTCTATTTTTAATTACCATTGATTTAAAAATGTTGCCATTTGTATATATACAACTCAACTTATTCTCACATACATCGTTTTAATCTTAATAGATGAAATTAACTTACTTAGTTATGCCTATGATTGAGTTAGGATAGATATAGATATAATCAAACCAATTTGATTCTCAATCTATGTGAATTATTACTAACTATTAATTTTCGCATTGTATAAGTTCCTAAGCCTTTTATTACTAAGAAAGAGACTAAGTCTTGTTGACTTAATAAAATAATATTGCATACAATATTATTTACTATATTTGACACTTTTGAACATACGGATTATACTAATACATCTTTCAACTATAAATTATGAACACCGCCAATATATTGCCAAAAGATGGCAAATTGCAGCTAATCATCATATAGCTTTAAACAACAACTAATTAACTAACAAGATAAACTTATAGCATATTTTCTTTGATAATGCTATATTATGCTATACCTATCTAACAACACCATGAAGTGTAAATAAAACCAACTTTCTACCATGCTTCTTATCTACATAACTCATAGGTAGCTTAAACTAATGAAGTTTGACATGGATAACATTATTACAAAGTTTTATATGAATTTCAAAATAAGACAATTTAACTCATGGCTATCAAATTGAGTTCACTACTAATTAATAAACATAAAAAATGAAAATAATGAACTTGGACAATTGGAAATAGCATTTCCATTCAAAACTTCATTGATAGGTCATGCTGAAATCTCTTTCCAACTTAAAATTTAAAAGACATATACCTGAAAATGGAGGTAGAAGAAGTAAGTTTCAGCAGTTACAGCAGTAACACACTCAGCCAAATATCAGTATTCCCACAGATTTGAACAATAATAAGACCCGAAGAAAATAGATGCACAATATAGTATTTTGAAAGACACTTCAGATTTTAACTGAACAGTGGAATCACACAAAGTTGAACAAATTCAACACAAGAACAACATTTCAGATTTCAGCTTTTCTTCAGTTACAAATTCAGTTTGTTTCTGATTTTCTGTTTCTGCTGCTGTATCTGTGTGTGAGTGTATATGTGAGTGTTCTATTTTCTGTTTCCTTTCTTTAAAATCTCAGCCCTCAAAATCTCTTAAAAATTCTCTCTCTGTTAAAAAAAAGCTCTCTAAAAATTCTGTTTTTCTCCCTCAAAATTCTCTCCTTTTTAACTGTCTGTCCAGCTCCTGTATTTATACAGGGATGGTTGCACCCTTTTATCTTTTAAAAACAGAAAATCCTATCTAAAATCTGCTTTTAACTACTTTAAATCCCATTAAGTGAACTTTTCCCTGATTTCCAGCATTCCATTACCCTTTGTTTCCCATTATCCCATTAAATTATAACCACTAACATTCCATTATAAACATACTATTATTATTACATTACCCTACTGTTTCATTCCTCAAATAACCCCCTGAAAATCCCTTAATATTATTGTTATTACTGCCCCAGACCAAAATCCAGAATCTGTTACAAAACTGATTTTAAAATCTGTCCAGGCTTGGTTATCCTTCTGATTTTAACAGCTAAAACCAATTCTAAACAACTTCCTAACACAGTTGTATCTATGCAACATTTGTAAATTTGAATTCAAACTTAACATCTCAACAACATCACACAGAATCAGAACAATTCAGACTAAATCTGAAATATGTATGAATGCAGGGGCATGGTCAGTATACTGACTTTGCCTGAAACCAACTGCCCAAAATTAATACTCAAATGTTTGATAAACTTTCTGACTTATTAAACAAGAACCAACTAATTAGCAAGGTCTAACTAACTGATTACAACAACATGATAATAGTCAATCAAAACAGGTGAGCAGGTTATTACAATGTATTATCATAACGGGGATTCATAATGCAACCAATCGACGAACTTAATCGAGTCGATTACACACATTGTAAATAAACATAATCAACAGAAACATTTCACATTCGGATTAAGTAGATAGGTAGGAGACAGAAATGACAAAATTAATCAAAACAAAAATATGAAAAATTAAAAAGCTATTAAAACAATACACGTAGAATAATACAAAAAGAAATAGAAAATACCTCTAAATCTTCAATTAAACTCGAACTCAACTTGGATTTGGACCTTTTTTGTTTGAAATCAAACTGACCTTAGTCGAAGTATTTTCCACTGTAAATACTTCGACTAAGGTCGATTAAACCTCAATCTTCATTTAATATGCACAGAATCCGGAAGTTTGGTATTTTTAGGGTTCTTAAAAACTCGATTTGGGATTTAACTATTTCTGGTCAGATTCGAGAAGAAACAAAGATATTCTAGGAATGAGGTAAGTAGTGTAGGATGACAAATAGTGTTTCAATTTTTGAGCTACCCATGTTAGGGCGCAACATGTCTTTTCCAGATGAGTATACTTAACCTCATAAGCCGTGAACTTCTTGCTAAGGTAGTAGATGGCCTGTTCCTTTCTGCCAGTGAGGTCATGTTGCCCCAATACACAACCAAATGAATTTTCCAAAACCGTTAAGTAAAGAATCAAAGGTCTTCCTGGCTCGAGAAAAACAGAATTTTTAGAGAGCTTTTTTTAACAGAGAGAGAATTTTTAAGAGAGAATTTTTAAGAGATTTTGAGGGCTGAGATTTTAAAGAAAGGAAACAGAAAATAGAACACTCACATATACACTCACACACAGATACAACAGCAGAAACAGAAAATCAGAAACAAACTGAATTTGTAACTGAAGAAAAGCTGAAATCTGAAATGTTGTTCTTGTGTTGAATTTGTTCAACTTTGTGTGATTCCACTGTTCAGTTAAAATCTGAAGTGTCTTTCAAAATACTATATTGTGCATCTATTTTCTTCGGGTCTTATTATTGTTCAAATCTGTGGGAATACTGATATTTGGCTGAGTGTTTACTTGGGATGGCCATTCGGTCTAAAGAACGCCGGAGCAACCTATATGAGAGCAATGACCACAGTGTTTCATGATATGATACACAAGGAGATTTATGTAATACTTGATTTTTTATTGATTCCAAGAGAGGGTAGGAAAGAAACAAGTTGGATCAAAGGGGAAGCAAATGGTATAGTGTTTGGATAGCAGAATAAATTGCCTTTGTCATTCCAATCTTCGAAATAATGCTAAATATAAACACTCAAAAAGTTATGCATAATATCTCTTTACTGCGTCAGAATTGATCGCCATATCTATGCATTTGCCTTCAATGTCTGTTAAGCATAGTGCACCATTTGATAATACTCTGGTCACAATGAATGGTCCTTGCCAATTCGGGGCAAATTTGCCTCTTGCTTCAACCTGATGTGGAAGAATACGCTTCAGTACATGCTGACCCACTTCAAACTTTCGGGGACGCACCTTTTTGTTGTATGCTCTTTCTATTCTTCTTTGATATAATTGACCATGGCATACTGCGGTCAATCGTTTTTCATCAATTAAGTTTAACTGTTCTAGACGGGTTTTGACCCATTCATCATCATCAATCTTTGCTTCGGCGATGATCCGAAGGGAAGGAATCTCAATTTCTGCAGGAATTACTGCTTCAGTGCCGTATACCAACAAATAAGGAGTTGCTCCTACTGAAGTGCGAACGGTAGTGCGGTATCCCAATAAAGCAAATGGTAATTTTTCATGCCATTGTTTTGAACCTTCTACCATTTTCCGAAGTATCTTCTTTATGTTTTTGTTGGCTGCTTCTACTGCTCCATTCGCCTTGGGCCGATATGGTGTAGAGTTACGATGTGTAATCTTAAACTGTTGACATACTTCTTTCATTAAGTTGCTGTTAAGATTAGCACCGTTATCTGTGATGATCGCCTTCGGGATTCCGAATCGACATATGATATTTGAGTGGACAAAATCGACCACAGCTTTCTTGGTCACTGATTTGAATGTCTTGGCCTCAACCCATTTGGTAAAATAATCAATAGCTACCAGAATGAACCTGTGCCCATTGGATGCTGCCGGCTCAATTGGTCCAATCACATCCATGCCCCAGGCAACGAATGGCCATGGTGCCGACATTGTGTGCAATTCGGATGGTGGAGAATGAATCAAATCTCCGTGTATTTGGCATTGATGGCACTTGCGCACAAAACTGATACAATCTCGCTCCATGGTAAGCCAATAGTAACCAGCTCGGAGGATTTTCTTTGCCAACACATATCCACTCATGTGGGGTCCGCAAACTCCTGAATGTACTTCAGACATGACAGTTGTAGCTTGTCTGGCATCTATGCATCTTAATAATCCAAGATCTGGTGTTCTTTTATACAAAACTCCTCCGCTTAAGAAGAATCCATTTGCTAATCGCCTAATGGTCCTCTTTTGATCTCCTGTGGCTTGTGCGGGATATATCCCCATTCTGATATACTCCTTGATGTCGTGGAACCATGGTTTACCATCAAATTCTTCTTCAACCATATTGCAATAAGCGTGTTGATCGTGGACTTGAATATGTATTGGATCTACATAAGCTTTGTCCGGATGGTGCAACATTGATGCCAGGGTAGCCAATGCATCGGCCACCTCATTATGAATTCTTGGAATATGTTGGAATTCCACTGATTGAAACCGCTGACAAAGATCATGTAGACATTGTCGGTATGGTATGAGCTTCAAGTCTCGGGTTTCCCATTCTCCTTGAATTTGATGTACCAAAAGATCCGAATCTCCCATGACTAAGATTTCTCGGATACCCATGTCTGCAGCTAACCTTAACCCCAAAATGCAAGCTTCATATTCAGCCATATTATTGGTGCAATAAAATTCCAATTGAGCCGTAACAGGATAGTGATGCCCTGTTTCAGAAATGATTACAGCTCCTACTCCGACTCCTTTCATGTTGGCAGCTCCATCAAAGAAAAGTTTCCAACCAGGTTTTTCAATTTGTTCCACCTTGTCGATGTGCATTGTTTCTTCATCAGGAAAATAAGTCTTCAACGGCTCATATTCCTCATCGACCGGGTTTTCGGCTAAATGATCGGCCAATGCTTGAGCCTTCATTGCAATTCGAGTCACATAGATGATGTCGAATTCTGTGAGCAATATCTGCCACTTTGCAAGTTTTCCTGTTGGCATAGGCTTTTGAAAAATGTATTTCAATGGATCCAACCGAGAAATGAGGTAAGTAGTGTAGGATGACAAATAGTGTTTCAATTTTTGAGCTACCCATGTTAGGGCGCAACATGTCTTTTCCAGATGAGTATACTTAACCTCATAAGCCGTGAACTTCTTGCTAAGGTAGTAGATGGCCTGTTCCTTTCTGCCAGTGAGGTCATGTTGCCCCAATACACAACCAAATGAATTTTCCAAAACCGTTAAGTAAAGAATCAAAGGTCTTCCTGGCTCTGGCGGGACTAACACAGGTGGTTTCGACAAGTACCCTTTTATCTTATCGAACGCTTCTTGACACTCATCAGTCCATTTGACCGCAGCATCCTTTTTCAACTATTTGAAAATTGGTTCACAAGTTGTTGTGAGCTGAGCAATAAACCTGCTAATATAATTTAACCTTCCCAACAAACTCATTACTTCAGTTTTGTTTCTTGGGGGTGGTAGTTCTTGGATGGCTTTGATCTTTGATGGGTCTAGCTCGATGCCTCGTCGACTGACTATGAATCCCAGCAATTTTCCAGACGGAACTCCAAATGCGCACTTGGCAGGGTTAAGCTTGAGGTTGTACCTGCGAAGTCTTAAGAAGAACTTCCTCAAATCCCCAACGTGGTTGGCCTGATGCTTTGATTTTATGATCACATCGTCCACGTATACCTCAATCTCCTTGTGTATCATATCATGAAACACTGTGGTCATTGCTCTCATATAGGTTGCTCCGGCGTTCTTTAGACCGAATGGCATTACCCGGTAGCAATAAGTTCCCCATGGTGTGATGAATGCCGTTTTTTCCGCATCCTCTTCATCCATTAGAATTTGATGATACCCGGCATAACAATCCACGAAAGACCCTATATCATGCTTGGCACAATTGTCGATCAAAATATGGATATTAGGTAATGGGAAATTATCCTTTGGACTTGCTTTGTTGAGATCGCGATAGTCGACGCATACTCTAATTTTGCCGTCTTTCTTCGGCACAGGAACGACATTAGCTAACCAAATAGGATATCGAGTGACTCGAATGACCTTTGCTTCCAATTGTTTGGTGATTTCTTCCTTAATTCTCATACTCATATCAGGCTTGAATTTTCTCAACCTCTGCTTGACAGGAGGCACCGTTGGATCGGTGGGCAATTTGTGGACCACTAAATCAGTGCTCAAGCCCGGCATGTCGTCATACGACCATGCAAAAACATCTTTGAATTCTATGAGTGTTTTAATTAACTCTTCTCAGATCTTTGGTTCGAGATGGACACTTATTTTAGTTTCTCGGATATTACTCGTGTCCCCTATATTGATGTCCTCGGTATCACTCAAGTTAGGTTTGATTTTTTCCTCAAAGTGAATTAACTCTTTACTAATCTCTTCAAAACCCTCATCTTCATCATACTCTGATTCGTAATCACAATATGTTTCTTGAATTATTACTTCAGAATCAGATTGATTTTTAAGACTGGGCTGAAGATTCCTCATGCATGCCATATCACTAGAGCCAGCGTAAAAAGAACTGTATAGAAAAGAAGAAAAAGAAAAGAAAGCTATTAGGAATGATAATAAAAAGAAAACTGCTTTTTATTGGATAATGAAAGATAACAAGGTTTTGCACACTTCAAACCAACTGTAAGATAAACTTTGGGATTACAACCTTGAAATACCCCAAACAAACTGAAAGAAAATCAAAATAAACTACCAAGACTCCTTTCGAATTGGGAGAGGAGTGGCTTTCCAATTATTGAGCTTTGTTTCTGGTCCAACGAATTGAACTTCTGCGTTGCTACACCCTTCTCCGCCTTCCAGCATATTTACATCACTAAACAATTTCTCGAACCTTTCAATTAATTCCTCCTCAAGATTGACCTGGGATTTAGGAATTGTTGTTATCGGGCGATTTTTAGCACCGGTCTTGACAAAAGACTTCGACAGCTGTGGTACTGGTTTTGGAAGAACCCATGCTTGGTGTTTCGACTTCCTGGCTCTTATCACGTCATTGGCGGTAGGTGTGAACCCTAAACCGAATGTTCCCCAGTTCTCGGGGAGAGATACTGGTTGTATAATTCCTTGCAGAGATAAGCCCAGACCTTTGCCGGGTATAAAGCCATTCTTCAGCATTTCATAAGCTATCATGACTGATGCAGAGGATATCTTTGGATTCGAAAGGTATTTTCCTTCTGGAATTTTCTCTACCGACACCGTGTCGGACACTTGGTATACCCATGGTCCTTGGTCAATTTCTGTTCCCTCGACCGGTACAATGGTGCTGTTGTGAGCATTCAAACTTTCTTCTCCATGCACGACTATTTCTTGGTGATCCCATTCAAACTTGACAGCCTGATGTAGTGTTGACGGGACTGCTTTAGCAGCATGGATCCATGGTCGACCCAACAACAAGTTGTAAGAAACAGTCATGTCCAACACTTGGAATTCCATTGTGAATTCAACTGGCCCTATAGTTAGTTCCAACACTATGTCGCCAAATGAATCTCTGCTTCCACCGTCAAATCCTCGTACGCAGATACTATTCTTTTGGATCCTCTCCTCTTTAATTTTTAATTTGTTTAAAGTGGAGAGAGGGCATATGTTTGCACTGGACCCATTGTCGACCAATACCCGGGTTACTACGGAGTTTTCACATTTCACGGTGAGGTAAAGAGCTCTGTTGTGCTCGGTACCTTCCACAGGTAATTCATCATCAGCAAATGTAATCCTGTTTGTCTCAAAGATTCTGTTGGCTATTTTGCCCAAATGATTTACAGAGATCTTTTCAGGAACATGAGCTTCATTCAGGATTTTCATCAACGCCAGACGGTGTTCCTCTGAATGGATCAGTAATGACAACAATGAAATTTGAGCGGGGGTCTTCTTTAATTGATCCACAACAGAATAATCATGGAGCTTCATTTTTCTTAAAAACTCCTCCGCCTCTTCTTCCGTTACAGCTTTCTTTGTTGGCATTGGATTGTTTTTAGTTTTTCTCAGCTCTTCGGGAGTAAAACATCTTCCCGAACGAGTCAAGCCTTGTACCTCACACACTTCTTCCTTGATTTCTTTGCCCTTGTACATTACGGTCACCCGTTCATAGTTCCATGGGATGGCTTTGTTGTTGATGATTGGCAGCTGGATTACAGGTGCAATAATAACCCGATCTGTACGTGCTCCTTCCACGAATACAACGGGTTTGTTAGCAACCCCTGGTACTATCACCTTCGGCCTCTCTTGTTTTGCGGCAACTTTGTTCGATGATCCCTCATCGACTATCATAGACGGTTCATCACCATTCTTGTTATGCTTAGACACCGGCTTCTCCTCCATTAACTGTTTATCTGGCTTGGTTTCATGAGACTTGATCATCATGACAGTTTGCGACGGCTTCTTTGTCTCCCCATCAGCTTGTATGATTTCTATCATATTAGCCTCTTGATGGGCTGGCATTGGATTTCTATTGATATTTGGAGCTTCGAGGGTTTGAACCTCGATTTTATTAGTATCAATCAGCTCTTGTATTGCATTTTTCAAATGCCAACATTTCTCCGTATCATGGCCTGGTGCACCGGAGCAATATTCACAGCTAATGGTGTAATCCAGATTCTTTGGTGGAGGATTGGGTAGCTTGGATTTTATTGGTCTCAACATGTCTAACTGTCTCAGCCTGTGGAACAGACTAGTGTAAGACTCTCCCAATGGAGTGTAAGTTTTCTTTTTCTGTTCCCTTTCTCCCCTGAATGCTGGCCTAGGCCTGAAACCTGGTCCGGGATAAGCTCGGGGGTAGGTATTTGGTGTGACAGGAGCACGCCAATTGGTGTGAACAGGTGGCTGATTGTATGCTTGAGCGTGGTTAATGGCGAAATGAGGCTCTGAAGGATGATAATAATGTTGGGATGAATCATGGTGGTAAGATGATTGGCGAGGTCGTTGCTGATTATAGTAAAGCGGTGAACCCCTGGGTCCCGGCCAAATTCCTGAATCAACTACGGCTGCTTCCTCCCTCTTCTTTCTTCCGATTCCTCCTACCCTGCCTTGAATAGCTTGAGTAGTTGCCTTAATTGCTGAATAGCTCATGATTTTATTTGTCTTGAGGCCTTCTTCCACCATACCTCCCATCTTCACTACCTCGTTGAATGACTTTCCAACCGCTGAAACCAAGTGGGCGTAGTAAGTTGGTTCCAAGGCTTGGAGGAAGTAGTCTACCATTTCGCTCTCCTTCATAGGAGGATCCACTCTTGCTGCCTGTTCTCTCCACCGAAAACCATACTCTCTGAAACTTTCATTGTGTTTCTTCTCAAATTTGGTCAAAGATAATCGATCTGGGATGATTTCCAGATTGTATTGGAAATGGTATGCGAATGCCTGTGCCAGGTCATCCCAGGTGTACCATCTTCCATGGTCTTGGCGTGTATACCACTCCAAAGCTGATCCGCTTAGACTTTGACTGAAGTAAGCCATCAATAATTCATCCTTTCCCCCAGCTCCTCGCATCTTGCTACAGAAACCCCTTAAGTGGGCTACTGGGTCGCCGTGCCCGCTGTATAGGTCAAATTTGGGCATCTTGAAGCCAAATGGCAATTGTACATTAGGGAATAAGCATAAATCTTTGTAGGCTACACTGACTTGCCCACCTAATCCCCGCATGTCTCGGAACGACTGTTCTAGACTTTTGACCTTCCTGAACATCTCTTCTTGTTCAGCATTTTTGGCTGGCTTGTCAATTTCGGTTGGGAGATCAAACCAAGGAGCATGTGAATTGATTTCGGAGGCTTTGAAGGTGGGCTCCGGGGGGTAATATTGGTTGTCTTGGGCCTGAAATGTGGGCTCACTAGGAGATTTGTGAAATGTAGCAGGGGGAGGTGCTACAAAAACAGGAATCATAGGTGGAGGAAGGTACGGAACGGGTTTTGGAGGTGGAGACTGTGGTGTCTGAGAGGTAGTGCCTCGGTAGTGCTGATAAATGGGAAAACTTGGGGATAATTCAGTGGTGATATTATCCTGAGTTTGGATCATTGATGGAGCAGGGTTATTTGGGTAAGATGGGGGTAACTGTCCTGTAGACCAAGCTTGGTAAATTTCAGCCATTTGCTGCTTGAGCTTAAGCATTTCTTCTTTCATTTTCCCGACATCCATCTCTTCTATCTCCATACCTGTGTCAACATCTGGGATAGACATACTTTCGGGTATTGGTCCTTTTGATCTTGTATGATAGTGATAATATGCCAGTATACTCTTTAGAGAAACTAACTGGTTGAATTCTGAAAATGGACAAACTTGTTAGTTTTGAGAGTTTAACACATATATAATCACACGTTGAGATGCAATGCTCCTAGACAAATAATCCCTTTCTATTATGCATTCGCTCGGTTTCTTGTGTCGTCCCAGCTTTCTTGAAATTGAAAAATTGTCATTTGCTTTTATTTACTATATATATCTTTATCGTGGTAGTCGAATCTTAGAGATTGCCTACGTATCATGTCAAACATGAATCAGACCTTGCGTAGTTCGGACCAAAGTCAATCATGTTTATTTATTACACAAAGATGGAATTACATTTGAAAACTTTAAGAAAATAGCTTGAAACACACACACTTAAATCAAAATAAAAGATACAATTCATAACATCTCACAAAATGCCCCAGTTTCCACTTTTGTTCTCTAATATTGGATTATCTGCTCAATGTGGGGCTTGACCTGGATGGCCTCCCAGCGTACGATACATCCTTTCCAACTCCATTGCTAGATGACGAGCAAAAGTGGGCGCATGCTCTGTAAACCTTTCATAATCCATTCCTTGGCAGTTTACATAACTTTGAGATGTGAAGACTGCCAAGTCGTGGATTTGTGTCCTGAAACCTTGGAGACGTTGGTCTTGGTCTTGCAATTGTTGCTGACGAGTGGTGGCTATGTCTCTGACACGGTTTTCACGATCTAAAGCTGATTCTAATAGAGCTCGGAGTTTGGCCTGCTCTAATCTTGCTTGCGATCTTTCCCTGTCGAGATCTGCTTGTTGATATTCTCTGTTGCATCTTCTTGCCTCTTCTAGTTGTGCACAAAGTTGGTCTTCTGATCGCCTCCAATAGTCTTTTTCCTTCTTGAATTGAGCCTTGTCTTTTTCGGATTGCCTATCTTGGCGTTCCTTGTTAGATCTGGCTTCTTCGTTTAATTGTTGGATCCTTTCTTTTGCTTTGCTCAATGCCCTTTCGTTTTTCGCAAGCATGGAATCATAATCTTGCATTTTTTCGAAGAGATTGGCGATGGTTTTTTGATCCTTCCAGCTCCTCTTTGGCGTTTCAGAGACTCTTTTCATTTTTTGGAATCGAGCATGAAGATTTTCATTCTCACAAGCTAGACTCTTTTTCTCGCCTTTGGCTTCTTGTTCTTGCAGATCTTTCTCCAAATTGAGGCTTCTTAGATTTTCTTTTAGAGCATGGATAGTGGCTTTGTACCCTTTTTCTTTTTCTCCCCAGATTAACCGCTCTTGGATTTTATCATTGAAGTTTTGAACATGGGGTCTTTTTGTTGGCCTTTTTAGCTCATGTTCTGGTACATCATCCACGCGAGACCGCTTTTCGAACCACCTCGCATATCCAGGATTTATCTCACCCTTGGTAGTGTCTAGGACTTGAGTATCACTTTTCAAGTATCGGCACCCATTCCACATTTGCTGAAGTGAAGCTTCGAGAATAATGGCTTCTGGGTGTAACTCGATTACTTGCATACTCAAATCTTCCTCATCAGGAACTATTTGATATCTCCCTAGTTGCCTTAGGACTCTTAGTGGTGCATACGACTGAATGCTTCTCAATCCCAATAGTAGTAGATAACTATTTGAGGTTGACATATGTATTACTTCTCTCATCGGGAGCCATCCCAGAGTCCATTCAATTTGATTTGCCGTTAAAGCCTTTAGATGAGATACCCATGCTTCTATCCCTTCTGGGGCTTGATAATTTTTTATTTTTTCCTCATAGCTCTCGATGCAATTAGCTTTGTTCGACCCATACTGTATGATCTTGGGTTGTTGTTGGAGATGTTCAATCACCCACATTTGCAACAAAATTTTGCATCCTTCGAAAACTTTCGCTCCTGATTTGCATAAAGTCAAAGCCCGATAAATATCTGATAGAATGATGGGGACAAGGGTGTGATTTTCTTTAGTGGTGAGGATTTGCACAATTTTTGCGGTGCGAATATCAATTGTTCGCTCTTTATTTGGGAAGACCATGATTCCTAGAAAAGCCACCATGAAAGCAAATCGACGGTGTATCTGCCAAGTGTCTTTGTTTTGCTTATTAGTAAGGCCTTTCTCATGAATTTCGAACCCATCTGACTTTCCAAACCTGGAATACAAAAAATTGAAGTAACAACATCCATTGATGACATTGCTTTTCCTGATTTGACTGCTGATGTTCAGAAGACCGAAGAATCGATGTATTGAAGGAGCCTTTGTGAATATCAAGCTTTGATTTCTTAAACTTCCGTCAAAACCAACATAGCCAGCTATCTCCTGTAATGTAGGAGTAAGCTCGAAGTCAGAGAAACGAAAAACATTGTGAACAGGGTCCCAGAAAGTTACTAATGCCGTAATCAGATCATCCCGAGGCTCAACTTTCATAATGTCCGTGAGATTTCCCAAATGCTTGACGACCCATTTTTGACCGTCTTCGCCTAAATCATACCACCACATTTGAAGCCGACAGAGAAATTCCTCCGTACTTGTGGATGAGGGGCTTTGTGTAGTGCTCATTTTGTATCTGAAATTTAATTTTAATAAAGTCAAAATTTATTTTGTAAAAATTTATACTAAAAATCATTTTTGAATTTTTTTTTATTAAATATTTTTATTTCAAAATTTAAAACTATATTTTTTCGAAAATTTTAAAGCAACCCATTTTATTCCTTGCTTCTTACCAAGATTTTATTCAAGCTGGTCAACAAGCATGTTCGAGGCAAATGAATGCACAAGTAACAAGTAGGATGCATCATGATGGTCTTTTAATTTTTTGGTTCACCTGTCCTAGACAGACCCAACCCCTGTGTTGAGTCTCCAAGGCCAAATGCATATGATGCAAATATTCGTTCCTACTAGGGATCCGGTACATGGCTGAGTTATTCTAAGTGTAAAACCTTAGGTTGATTGTTCTAAACCTGGCTTACCCAAATGGACAGTTTGAGCCAAAGCGGGGGCAACATACCGGGAGCACGAAAGTCTGCCCGGCCTAGTTACTTGTCCCAACTCTGTCTTATTTGGTATGACTTTAACAGAAAGGTGGGTCACGCGCACGTGTACACCATAAATTCAGAAGACTCAGAAAGAAGGGGGTTTCGTAGCAGTTGTATATATTCACAATTCAAATATTATTAAAGCGGTAAAAAAAACATTTAGCATATTAGCATATAAACAGTTGAAAATTATATAGTAAGTAAAAAAAACAGATATTTTAAGCTCGAATTCTTTAAACCCTGAACCAATGGTTCTGGGTTACGACAACTTTTATCCCCAGCAGAGTCGCCAGAGCTGTCGCACCTCCTTTTTCCCGCGCCCGCGGGGGCGCGTGGGGAGTTTTCTCCAATTAAAGGACAGTCGAAACGGGATTTGTTTATTTGTTTCAGAGTCGCCACCTGGGAATTTTGAGGCGTCCCAAGTCACCAATTATAATCCCTGAATCGAGGAGAATATGACTCTGTTTATTTCTCTGCGAACCAGAAATCCTGAGTAAGGAATTCTGTTAATCCGGAAGAAGGTGTTAGGCATTTCCGAATTCCGTGGTTCTAGCACGGTCGCTTAACTGTTTTATTATTGGCTTAATCATCTTGATTTTATTAAATATTGATGTTACCTGATTTTACTACCGCTTATACTTATTGTGATTGAGAAACCTTCTTTGAATCGAATTACGCGTATGTATATTCGTGTTATAAATTAAAAAGATACGGAATTGTGTCACGCGCACGTGTACACAATTATTTTTGACAATATATTTATTAAGCACATTTTTTCGAGATTGCGTTGAATCAAGAATAATTATTTCTTGAATAATGAACCGTACATATCGGATTTTTATGAAATTGATTTAACGCCTTTAGAAAAATCCTTTTATTAAATATTCGCTCGAAATTGCGCGTACGCATAATCCGAAATTTTGCTTTTAAATGTATAATCAGGGTACGCGAACGTATCCCTAATTGCGCACCATATTTGTAATGATATTATGGGATTTCCAAAAAAAATGTTTGTTATATCACGAGAAATCTCGTTTTAAGATATTTTTTAATTTTTGGAAAATAAACCACAATTTATTAAATATTGACCATTGATTATAATTTCCGAATATAAATCATATTCATTCCAATTATTCAAAGTCAAAGGACAGAATAAAAATATGATTAATACTAACTTTAAAACAACTGTGACATATATATATATGCCAAAGAATAAATTGCATATGAAACCGAAAATAAATGATTCATAAAGGAAGGAAATATTTTCTGGGAATTTTCATGATTACTTAATGCAAATTCTATTTTTAATTACCATTGATTTAAAAATATTGCCATTTGTATATATACAACTCAACTTATTCTCACATACATCGTTTTAATCTTAATAGATGAAATTAACTTACTTAGTTATGCCTATGATTGAGTTAGGATAGATATAGATATAATCAAAATAATTTGATTCTCAATCTATGTGAATTATTACTAACTATTAATTTTTGCATTGTATAAGTTCCTAAGCCTTTTATTACTAAGAAAGAGACTAAGTCTTGTTGACTTAATAAAATAATATTGCATACAATATTATTTACTATATTTGACACTTTTGCACATACGGATTATACTAATACATCTTTCAACTATAAATTATGAACACCGCCAATATATTGCCAAAAGATGGCAAATTGCAGCTAATCATCATATAGCTTTAAACAACAACTAATTAACTAACAAGATAAACTTATAGCATATTTTCTTTGATAATGCTATATTATGCTATACCTATCTAACAACACCATGAAGTGTAAATAAAACCAACTTTCTACCATGCTTCTTATCTACATAACTCATAGGTAGCTTAAACTAATGAAGTTTGACATGGATAACATTATTACAAAGTTTTATATGAATTTCAAAATAAGACAATTTAACTCATGGCTATCAAATTGAGTTCACTACTAATTAATCAACATAAAAAATGAAAATAATGAACTTGGACAATTGGAAATAGCATTTCCATTCAAAACTTCATTGATAGGTCATGCTGAAATCTCTTTCCAACTTAAAATTTAAAAGACATATACCTGAAAATGGAGGTAGAAGAAGTAAGTTTCAGCAGTTACATCAGTAACACACTCAGCCAAATATCAGTATTCCCACAGATTTGAATAATAATAAGACCCGAATAAAATAGATGCACAGTATAGTATTTTGAAAGACACTTTAGATTTTAACTGAACAGTGGAATCACACAAAGTTGAACAAATTCAACACAAGAACAACATTTCAGATTTCAGCTTTTCTTCAGTTACAAATTCAGTTTGTTTCTGATTTTCTGTTTCTGCTGCTGTATCTGTGTGTGAGTGTATATGTGAGTGTTCTATTTTCTGTTTCCTTTCTTTAAAATCTCAGCCCTCAAAATCTCTTAAAAATTCTCTCTCTGTTAAAAAAAAGCTCTCTAAAAATTCTGTTTTTCTCCCTCAAAATTCTCTCCTTTTTAACTGTCTGTCCAGCTCCTGTATTTATACAGGGATGGTTGCACCCTTTTATCTTTTAAAAACAGAAAATCCTATCTAAAATCTGCTTTTAACTACTTTAAATCCCATTAAGTGAACTTTTCCCTGATTTCCAGCATTCCATTACCCTTTGTTTCCCATTATCCCATTAAATTATAACCACTAACATTCCATTATAAACATACTATTATTATTACATTACCCTACTGTTTCATTCCTCAAATACCCCCTGAAAATCCCTTAATATTATTGTTATTACTGCCCCAGACCAAAATCCAGAATCTGTTACAAAACTGATTTTAAAATCTGTCCAGGCTTGGTTATCCTTCTGATTTTAACAGCTAAAACCAATTCTAAACAACTTCCTAACACAGTTGTATCTATGCAACATTTGTAAATTTGAATTCAAACTTAACATCTCAACAACATCACACAGAATCAGAACAATTCAGACTAAATCTGAAATATGTATGAATGCAGGGGCATGGTCAGTATACTGACTTTGCCTGAAACCAACTGCCCAAAATTAATACTCAAATGTTTGATAAACTTTCTGACTTATTAAACAAGAACCAACTAATTAGCAAGGTCTAACTAACTGATTACAACAACATGATAATAGTCAATCAAAACAGGTGAGCAGGTTATTACAATGTATTATCATAACGGGGATTCATAATGCAACCAATCGACGAACTTAATCGAGTCGATTACACACATTGTAAATAAACATAATCAACAGAAACATTTCACATTCGGATTAAGTAGATAGGTAGGAGACAGAAATGACAAAATTAATCAAAACAAAAATATGAAAAATTAAAAAGCTATTAAAACAATACACGTAGAATAATACAAAAAGAAATAGAAAATACCTCTAAATCTTCAATTAAACTCGAACTCAACTTGGATTTGGACCTTTTTTGTTTGAAATCAAACTGACCTTAGTCGAAGTATTTTCCACTGTAAATACTTCGACTAAGGTCGATTAAACCTCAATCTTCATTTAATATGCACAGAATCCGAAAGTTTGGTATTTTTAGGGTTCTTAAAAACTCGATTTGGGATTTAACTATTTCTGGTCAGATTCGAGAAGAAACAAAGATGTTCTAGGCACGAGGGAGGCCAGGGGGGTAACTGGTGTGAGTTTGAAACAGATCTGGGTAAATTTTTGTTTGGCTCGAATCTTCAAAAGAAGATTCGAGAAGTTCAGAACTGATTCGAGCCAAACAACCAACAGATCCATACCCAGGATGACTAGGGGAAGCTATGGTGTTAACTAGGTGCTGTTTGGTTTAGATCAGGTTTTCAGGCCAACCTTCGATTTAAGATTCGAAGAGTTGGGGCCTGATTCGAAGGAAACTAAGGTTGGATTCGTGTAGGGGAGGTTCAGGAGGTCCTAGGGTGTTAAGGTGGTGACCGGCGGCGTGGATGCCGCCGGGTTTCAGGCGAAGGAATCCTAGGGCGGCTAGGGTTAGGGGGTCTGCTTGGGAAGACGATGAACAGGAGAGGATGGGGAAGGGGTGTTTAGTTAGGGGCCGGGGTAAGGGTTTGGGTTTATATAGGGGAATGGTGGGTGGATATGGACCGTTGGATTAGGCAGCATGGATGGCTGAGATCTATTCACTTAACCAAACGGTGTCGTTTGGTTTAAGATAGGGGGACGGGTTGAACCGGGTATTGGATCGGGTAAGGGTCTTGGGTTAGGATGATGAAATCTTGGCCGTTGGTTGGATTTAATCCAACGGCCCTTGATGAGAGGTGACCAAACGACGTCGTTTGGACTTAGCTTGGGACTGGGTCAGACTTGGCTGTTTGGATTGGGCTGTGGGGGGGGGGGGATTCAACGTTTTGGGCCTGGATTTTAATCCAGGTCCGATTTTGTATAACTTGTGTTATTTTTTATTTATATTTTTTTTTCTAATTTCATTAAAAATCTTAATTAAAATTATAAAAACAAAATTACCATTACAAAGATATTAATTACCTTTTTAACAACTATTAACACATAGACAACATTAATCACATAGTGGAACATTAAAAATAGAACAAAATGCATATTTTTATGATTTTATTTAAATTAACTTAATTAAATGCATACTTAAATCCTAGATATGCATGAAACATGTATTTTTATTTTAATTTTGTTTAATTATAACAAAACAAACATTTTACGGACATAAACAAATATTTAACACCACGCAAATTCAGAAATTACACAGTAAAAGAAATTTATTTTGATTTATTTTGGAGCAGTTTTTCGTAAGGCAAAAATCACGTGCTCACAAAATATAGTGCACCATTTGATAATACTCTGGTCACAATGAATGGTCCTTGCCAATTCGGAGCAAATTTGCCTTTTGCCTCAACCTGATGTGGAAGAATACGTTTCAGCACATGTTGACCCACTTCGAACTTCCGTGGGCGCACCTTTTTATTGTATGCTCTTGCTATTCTTCTTTGATATAATTGACCGTGACATACTGCGGCCAATCGTTTTTCATCAATCAAGTTTAACTGTTCCAGACGGGTTTTGACCCATTCATCATTATCAATTTTTGCTTCGGCGATGATCCGAAGGAAAGGAATCTCAACTTCTGCAGGAATTACTGCTTCAGTGCCATATACCAACAAATAAGGAGTTGCTCCTACTGAAGTGCGAACAGTAGTGCGGTATCCCAATAATGCAAATGGTAATTTTTCATGCCATTATTTTGAACCTTCTACCATTTTCCGAAGTATCTTCTTTATGTTTTTGTTGGCTGCCTCTACTGCTCCATTCGCCTTGGGCCGATATGGGGTAGAGTTGCGATGTGTAATCTTAAATTGTTGACATACTTCCTTCATTAAGTTGCTGTTAAGATTAGCACCGTTATCTGTGATGATCACCTTCGGGATTCCGAATCGACATATGATATTTGAGTGGACAAAATCGACCACAGCTTTCTTGGTCACTGATTTGAATGTCTTGGCCTCAACCCATTTGGTAAAATAATCAATAGCTACCAGAATGAACCTGTGCCCATTGGATGCTGCCGGCTCAATTGGTCCAATCACATCCATGCCCCAAGCGACGAAGGGCCATGGTGCCGACATTGTGTGCAACTCGGATGGTGGAGAATGAATCAAAACTCCGTGTATTTGGCATTGATGACACTTGCGCACAAAACTGATACAATCTCGTTCCATGGTAAGCCAATAGTAACCAACTCGGAGGATTTTCTTTGCCAACACATATCCACTCATGTGGGGTTCGCAAACTCCTAAATGTACTTCAGACATGACAGCTGTAGCTTGTCTGGCATCTATGCATCTTAATAATCCAAGATCTGGTGTTCTTTTATACAAAACTCCTCCGCTTAAGAAGAATCCATTTGCCAATCGCCTAATGGTCCTCTTTTGATCTTCTGTGGCTTGTGCGGGATATATCCCCATCCTGATATACTCCTTGATGTCGTGGAACCATGGTTCACCATCAAATTCTTCTTCGACCATATTGCAATAAGCGTGCTGATCGTGGACTTGAATATGTATCGGATCTACATAAACTTTGTCCGGATGATGCAACATTGATGCCAGGGTAGCCAATGCATCGGCAACCTCATTATGGATTCTTGGAATATGTTGGAATTCCACTTATTGAAACCGCTGACGAAGATCATGTAGACATTGTCGGTATGGTATGAGCTTCAAGTCTCGGGTTTCCCATTCTCCTTGAATTTGATGTACCAAAAGATCCGAATCTCCCATGACTAAGATTTCTCGGATACCCATGTCGGCGGCTAGCCTTAACCCCAAAATGCAAGCTTCATATTCAGCCATATTATTGGTGCAATAAAATCGCAATTGAGCCGTAACAGGATAGTGATGCCCTGTTTCAGAAATGATTACAGCTCCTATCCCGACTCCTTTCATGTTAGCAGCTCCATCAAAGAAAAGTTTCTAGCCAGGCTTTTCAATTCGCTCCACCTCATCGATATGCATTGTTTCTTCGTCAGGAAAATAAGTTTTCAATGGCTCATATTCCTCATCGACCGGGTTTTCGGCTAAATAATCGGCCAGTGCTTGAGCCTTCATTGCAGTTCGAGTCACATAGATGATGTCAAATTCTGTGAGCAATATCTGCCAGTTTGCAAGTCTTCCCATTGGCATAGGCTTTTGAAAAATGTATTTCAATGGATCCAACTGAGAAATGAGGTAAGTGGTGTAGGATGACAAATAGAGTTTTAATTTTTGAGCTACCCATGTTAGGGCACAACATGTCTTTTCCAGATGAGTATACTTAACCTCATAAGCTGTGAACTTCTTGCTAAGGTAGTAGATGGCCTGTTCTTTTCTGCCAGTGAGGTCATGTTGCCCCAATACACAACCAAATGAATTTTCCAAAATCGTCAAGTAAAGAATCAAAGGTCTTCCTGGCTCTGGCGGGACCATCACGGGTGGGTTTGACAAGTACCCTTTTATCTTATCGAGCGCTTCTTGACACTCATCGGTCCATTTGACCGCAGCATCCTTTTTTAACAATTTGAAAATTGGCTCACAGGTTGTTGTGAGCTGAGCAATAAACCTGTTGATGTAATTTAACCTTCCCAACAAACTCATTCCTTCCGTTTTGTTTCTTGGAGGTGGTAATTCTTGGATGGCTTTGATTTTTGATGGATCTAGCTCGATGCCTCGCCGACTGACTATGAATCCCAGCAACTTTCCAGATGGAACTCCAAATGCGCATTTGGAAGGGTTAAGCTTGAGGTTGTACCTGCGAAGTCTTAAGAAGAACTTCCTCAAATCCCCAACGTGGTCGGCCTGATGCTTTGATTTTATGATCACATCGTCCACGTATACCTCAATCTCTTTGTGTATCATATCATGAAACACTGTGGTCATCGCTCTCATATAGGTTGCTCCGGCGTTCTTTAAACCGAATGGCATTACCCGGTAGCAATAAGTTTCCCATGGTGTGATGAATGCCGTCTTTTCTGCATCTTCTTCATCCATTAGAATTTGATGATACCCGGCATAACAATCCACGAAAGACCCTATATCATGCTTGGCACAATTATCGATCAGAATATGGATATTGGGTAATGGGAAATTATCCTTTGGACTTGCTTTGTTGAGATTGCGGTAGTCGACGCATACTCTAATTTTGCCGTCTTTCTTTGGTACAGGAACGATATTAGCCAGCCAAACAGGATATCGAGTGACTCGAATGACCTTTGCTTCCAATTGTTTGGTGATTTCTTCCTTAATTCTCACACTCATATCAGGCTTGAATTTTCTCAGCCTCTGCTTGACAGGAGGCACTGTTGGATCGGTGGGCAATTTGTGAACCACTAAATCAGTGCTCAGGCCCGGCATGTCGTCATACGACCATGCAAAAACATCTTTGAATTCTATGAGTGCTTTAATTAACTCTTCTCGGATCTTTGGTTCGAGATGGACACTTATTTTAGTTTCCCGAATATTACTCGTGTCCCCTATATTGATGTCCTCGGTATCACTCAGGTTAGGTTTGATTTTTTCCTCAAAGTGAATTAACTCTTTACTAATCTCTTCAAAAACCTCATCTTCATCATATTCTGATTCATAATCACAATATATTTCTTGAATTATTACTTCGGAACCAGATTGATTTTTAAAACTGGGCTGAGGATTCCTCATGCATGCCATATCACTAGAGCCAGTGTAAAAGGAACTGTACAGGAAAGAAGAAAAAGAAAAGAAAACTATCAGGAATGATAATAAAAAGGAAACTGCTTTTTATTGGATGATGAAAGATAACAAGGTTTTGCACACTTCAAACAAACTGTAAGATAAGCTTTGGGATTACAACCCTGAAGTAACCCAAACAAACTGAAAGAAAATCAAAATAAACTACCAAGACTCCTTTCGAATGGGGAGAGGAGTGGCTTTCCAATTATTAAGCTTTGTTTCTGGCCCAACGAATTGAACTTCTGCGTTGCTACACCCTTCTCCGCTTTCCAACATATTCACATCATCAAACAATTTTTCGAATCTTTCAATTAATTCTTTCTCAGGATTGACCCGGGATTTAGGAATTGTTGTTATCGGGCGATTTCTAGCACCGGTCTTGACAAAAGATTTTGGCAGATGTGGGACTGGTTTTGGAAGATCCCATGCCTTATGTTTCAACTTTCTGGCCTTTATCACGTCATTTATGGTGGGTATGAACCACAAACCGAATGTTCCCCAATTCTCGGGGAGAGATACTGGTTGTATAATTCCTTGCAAAGATAAGCCCAGGCCTTTGCCGGGTATAAAACCATTCTTTAACATTTCATAAGCTATCATGACTGATGCAGAGGATATCTTTGGATTCAGAAGGTATTTCCCCTCTGGAATTTTCTCTACCGACACTGTGTCGGATACTTGGTATACCCATGGTCCCTGGTCATTTTCTGTTCCCTCGACCGGTACAATGGTACTGCTGCGAGCATTTAAACTTTCTTCCCCATGCACAACTATTTCTTGATGATCCCATTCAAACTTGACAACCTGATGTAGTGTTGACGGGACTGTTTTAGCAGCATGGATCCATGGTCGGCCCAACAACAAGTTGTAAGAGACAGTTATGTCCAACACTTGAAATTCCATTGTGAATTCAACTGGCCCTATTGTTAGTTCCAAGACTATGTCGCCAAATGAATCTCTGCTTCCACCGTCAAACCCCCGTACGCAGATACTATTCTTCTGGATCCTCTCCTCTTTAATTTTTAATTTGCTTAAAGTGGAGAGAGGGCAGATATTTGCACTTGACCCATTGTCAACCAATACCCGGGTTACTACGGAGTTTTCACATTTCACGGTGAGGTAAAGAGCTCTTGTTGTGCTCAGTACCTTCCACAGGTAATTCATCATCAGCAAATGTAATTCTGTTTGCCTCAAAGATTCTGTTGGCTATTCTTCCTAAATGATTTACGGAGATCTTTTCAGGAACATGAGCCTCATTCAGGATTTTCATCAAAGCCAAATGGTGCTCCTCTGAATGAATCAGTAATGACAACAATGAAATTTGAGCGGGCGTCTTCTTTAATTGATCCATAACAGAATAATCATGAAGTTTCATTTTTCTTAAAAACTCTTCCGCCTCTTCTTCCGTCACAGCTCTCTTTATTGGTGTTGGATTGTTTTTAGTTTTTCTTAACTCTTCGGGAGTAAAACATCTTCCCGAACGAGTCAAGCCTTGCACCTCACACACTTCTTCCTTGACTTCTTTTCCCTTGTACATTATAGTCACCCGTTCATAGTTCCATGGGATGGCTTTGTTGTTGATGACCGGCAGCTGGATTACAGGTGCGATAATAACCCAATCTATACGGGCTCCTTCCACGAATACAATGGGTTTATTAGCAACCCCTGGTACTATCACTTTCGGCCTTTCTTGTTTTGCGGTAACTTTGCTTGATGATCCCTCTTCGACTACCACAGATGATTCATTGCCATTTCTGCTCTGCTTAGGTACCGACTTCTCCTCTGTTAACTGCTTATCTGATTTAGCTTCATGAGACTTGATCATCATGACAGTTTGTGATGGCTTCTTTGTCTCCCCGTCAGCTTGTATGATTTCTATCATATTAGCCTCTTGATGGGTTGGCATTGGATTTCTATTGATATTTAGAGCTTCGGGGGTTTGAACCTCGATTTTATTAGTATCAATCAGCTCTTGTATTGCATTTTTCAAATGCCAGCATTTCTCCGTATCATGGCCTGGTGTACCGGAGAAATACTCACAGCTAATGGTGTAATCCAGATTCTTTGGAGGAGGATTGGGTAGCTTGGATTGTATTGGTCTCAGCATGTCTAACTGTCTCAGCCTGTGGAACAGACTAGTGTAAGACTCTCCCAATGGAGTGTAAGTTTTCTTTTTCTGTTCCCTTTCTCCCCTGAATGCTGGCCTAGGCCTGAAACCTGGTCCGGGATAGGCTCGCGGGTAAGTATTTGGTATGACAGGAGCACGCCAATTGGTGTGAACAGGTGGCTGATTGTATGCTTGAGCATGGTTAATGGAAAAATGATGCTCTAAAGGGTGATAGTAGTGTTGGGATGAATCATGGTGGTAAGCTGATTGGCGAGGTCGTTGTTGATTATAGTAAAGCGGTGAACCTCTGGGTCCCGACCAAATTCCTGAATCAACTACCGCTGCTTCCTCCCTCTTCTTTCTTCCGATTCCTCCTACCCCGCCTTGAATAGCTTGAGTAGTTGCCTTAATTGCTGAATAGCTCATAATTTTATTTGTTTTGAGGCCTTCTTCCACCATACCTCCCATCTTCACCACTTAGTTGAATGATTTCGCAACCGCTGAAACCAGATGGGCATAGTAAGTTGGTTCCAAGGCTTGGAGGAAGTAGTCTACCATTTCATTCTCCTTCATAGGAGGATCCACTCGTGCTGCCTGTTCTCTCCACCGAAAACCATACTCTCTGAAACTTTCATTGTGTTTCTTCTCAAATTTTGTCAAAGATAATCGATCTGGGATGATTTCCAGATTGTATTGGAAATGGTATGCGAATGCCTGTGCCAGGTCATCCCAGGTGTACCATCTCCCATGGTCCTGGCGTGTATACCACTCCAAAGCTGATCCGCTTAAACTTTGACTGAAGTAAGCCATCAATAATTCATCCTTTCCCCCAGCTCCTCGCATCTTGCTACAGAAACCCCTTAAGTGGGCTACTGGGTCGCCGTGCCCGTTGTATAGGTCAAATTTGGGCATCTTGAAGCCAACTGGTAATTGTACATTGGGGAATAAGCACAAATCTTTGTATGCTACACTGACTTGCCCACCTAATCCTCGCATGTCTCTAAACGATTGTTCTAAACTCTTGACCTTCCTGAACATCTCTTCTTGTTCAGCATTTTTGGCTGGCTTGTCAATTTCGGTTGGGAGATCAAACCAAGGAGCATGTGAATTGATTTCGGAGGCTTTGAAGGTGGGCTCCGGGGGGTAATATTGGTTGTCTTGGGCCTGAAATGTGGGCTCACTAGGAGATTTGTGAAATGTAGCAGGGGGAGGTGCTACAAAAACAGGAATCATAGGTGGAGGAAGGTACGGAACGGGTTTTGGAGGTGGAGACTGTGGTGTCTGAGAGGTGGTGCCTCGGTAGTGCTGGTAAATGGGGAAATTTGGGGATAATTCAGTGGTAATATTATCCTGAGTGTGGGTCATTGATGGAGCAGGGTTATTTGGGTAAGATGGGGGTAACTGTCCTGTAGACCAGGCTTGGTACATCTCAGCCATTTGCTGCTTGAGTTTAAACATCTCTTCTTTCATTTTCCCGACATCCATCTCCTCTAGCTCCATACTTGTGTCAACATCTGGGATAGACATACTTTCGGGTATTGGTCCTTTTGATCTTGTGTGATAGTGATAATATGCCAGTATACTCTTTAGAGAAACTAACTGCTTGAATTCTGGAAATGAACAAACTTGTTAGTTTTGAGAGTTTAACACATATATAATCACACGTTGAGATGCAATGCTCCTAGACAAATAATCCCTTTCTATTATGCATTTGCTCGGCTGTTTGTGTCGTCCCAGCTTTCTTGAAATTTTTATTGTTATTCACTTCTATTTATTATATATATCTTTTATCGTGGTGGTCGAATCTTATAGAGATTGCCTACGTATCATGCCCTTACATGAATCAGACCTTGCGTAGTTCGGACTAAAGGCAATCACTTTTATTCATTATACAAAGATGGAATTACATTTGAAAACTTTAAGAAAATGTCTTGAAACACACACACTTAAATCAAAATAAAAGATACAATTCTTAACATCTCACAACGTGCCCCACTTTCCACTTGTGTTGTATATTATTAGACTATTTGCTCAATGTGGAGCTTGACCTGGATGACCTCCCAGCGTACGATACATCCTTTCCAACTCCATTGCTAGATGACGGGCAAAAGTGGGTGCATGCTTTGTAAACCTTTCATAATCCATTCCTTGGCAGTTTATATAACTTTGAGAGGTGTAGACTGCTAAGTCGTGGATTTGTGCCCTAAAATCCTGGAGACATTGGTCTTGGTTCTGCAATTGCTGCTGGCGAGTGGTGGCTATATCTCTGACACGATTTTCCCGATCTAGAGCTGATTCTAATAGAGCTCGGAGTCTGGCCTGCTCTAATCTTGCTTGCGCTCTTTCCCTGTCGAGGTTTGCTTGTTGATGTTCTCTGTTGCATCTTCTTGCCTCTTCTAGTTGTGCACGAAGCTGGTCTTCTGATCGCATCCAATGGTCTTTTTCCTTCTTGAATTGTGCCCTGTCTTTTCCGGATTGCCTATCTTGGCGTTCCTTATTAGATCTGGCTTCTTCGTTTAATTGTTGGATCCTTTCTTTTGCTTTGCTCAATGCCCTTTCGTTTTCCGCAAGAATGGAATCATAATCTTGCATTCTTTCAAAGAGATTGGCGATGGTTTTTTGATCCTTCTAGCTCCTCTTTGGCGTTTCAGAAACTCTTTTCATTTTTTGGAATCGAGCATGAAGATTTTCATTCTCACAAGCTAGACTCTTCTTCTCGCCTTCGGCTTCTTGTGCTTGCAAATCTTTCTCCAAACTGAGGCTTCTCAGATTTTCTTTTAGGGCATGGATAGTTGCTTTGTACCCTTTTTCCTTTTCTCCCCAGATCAACCGCTCTTGGATTTTATCATTGAAGTTTTGAACATGGGGTCTTTTTGTTGGCCTTCTTAGCTCAGGCTCTGGTACATCATCCACGCGAGACCGTTTTTCAAACCACCTTGCATATCCAGGATTTATCTCACCCTTTGTAGTGTTTGGGACTTGAGTATCACTTTTTAAGTATCGACATCCATTCCACATCTGCTGAAGTAGAGCCTCGGGAATAGTGGCTTCTGGGTGTAATTCGATTTCTTGCATACTCAAATCTTCATCATCAGGAACTACTTGATATCTCCCTAGTTGCCTTAAGACTCTTAGTGGAGCATACGGCTGAATGCTTCTCAATCCCAATAGTAGTAGATAACTATTTGAGGTTGACATGTGTATTACTTCCCTCATCGGGAGCCATCCATTCAATTTGATTTGCCGTTAAAGCCCTTAGATGAGATACCCATGCTTCTATTCCTTCTGGAGCCTGATAATTTTTTGTTCTTTCCTCATAACTCTCAATGCAATTATCATTGTTTGGCCCATACTGTATGATCTTGGGCTGTTGTTGGAGATGTTCAATCACCCACATTTGCAACAAAATTTTGCATCCTTCGAAGACTTTTGCTCCTGATTTACATAAAGTCAAAGCCCGATAAATATCTGATAGAATGATGGGGATAAGGGTGTGATTTTCTTTGGTGGTGAGGATTTGCACAACTTTCGTGCTGCGAATATCAATTGTTCGCTCTTTGTTTGGGAAGACCATGACTCCTAGAAAAGCCACCATGAAGGCAAAGCGACGATGAATCTGCCAAGTGTCTTTGTTTTGCTTGTTAGTAAGGCCTTTCTCATGAATTTCGAACCCATCTGACTTTCCGAACCTTGAATACAAAAAGTTGAAGGAACAACATCCATTGATGACATTGTTTTTCCTGATTTGACTGCTGATGTTCAGAAGACCGAAGAATCGATGTACCGAAGGAGCCTTTGTGAATATCAAGCTTTGATTTCTTAGACTTCCGTCAAAACCAGCATAGCCAGCTATCTCCTCTAATGTAGGAGTCAGCTCGAAGTCAGAGAAACGAAAAACATTGTGAACAGGGTCCCAAAAAGTTACTAACGCAACAATCAGATCATCACGGGGTTTAACTTTCATAATGTCCGTGAGATTTCCCGAATGCTTGACGACCCATTTTTGACCGTCTTCGCCTAAATCATACCACCACATTTGAAGCTGAAATAGAAATTCTTCTGTACTCGTGGATGAGGGGCTTTGTGTGGTGCTCATTTTGTATCTGAAATTTAATTTTAATAAAGTCAAAACTTATTTTTGAAAATTTTACACTAAAAAAAAATTATTTTATTTATTAAATATCTTTGTTTCAAGATTTAAAACTATTTTTTTTTTGAATTTTTTTTTTAAAATAACAACCCATTTTATTCCTCTCTTCTCACCATGATTTCGTTTAAGCTGGTTAACAAGCATGTTCGAGGCAAATGAATGCACAAGTAGCAAGTAGGATGCATCATGATGGTCTTTTTATTTTGGGTTCACCTGTCCTAGACAGACCCAACCCATGTGTTGAGTCTCCAAGGCCAAATGCATATGATGCAAATATTCGTTCCTACTAGGGATCCGGTACATGGCTGAGTTATTCTAAGTGTAAAACCTGAGGTTGATTGCTCTAAACCTGGCTTACCCAAACAGACAGTTTGAGCCCAAGCGGGGGCAACGTACCGGGAGCACGAAAGTCTGCCCGACCTAGTTACTTGTCCCAACTCCGTCTTATTTGGTATGACTTTAACAGAAAGGTGGGTCATGCGCACGTCTACACCATAAATTCAGAAGACTCAGAAAGAAGGGGGTTTCGTAGCAGTTGTATATATTCACAATTCAAATAATATTAAAGCGGTAAAAAGCAACATTTAGCATATTAGCATATAAACAGTTGAAAATTATATAGTAAATAAAGCCAATTAACACAGATATTTTAAGCTCGAATTCTTTAAACCCTGAACCAATGGTTCTGGGTTACAGTTTACACTGTAAAATCCCCAGCAGAGTCGCCAGAGCTGTCACACCTCTTTTTTACCGCGCCCGCGGGGCGCGTGGGGAGTTTTCTCCAATTGAAGGACAGTCGAAACGGGATTTATTTAATTATTTCAGAGTCGCCACCTGGGAATTTTAAGGCGTCCCAAGTCACCAATTTTAATCCCTGAATCGAGGAGAATATGACTCTGTTTATTATTCCGCGAACCAGAAATCCTGAATAAGGAATTCTGTTAATTCGGAAGAAGGTGTTAGGCATTTCCGAATTCCGTGGTTCTAGCACGGTCGCTTAACTGTTTTTATTATTGGCTTAATTATCTTGATTTTACTAAATACGTTTTTATTGCATGATTTTACTACCGCTTTTTACTTATTGTTTACAATTATATGGACGAATTACGCGTACGTATATTCGTATTATATACTTTTTATAATTACCGGGGATCGTGCCACGCGTACGTGTACACAATAAAATTGTCCATGTTATAGATTTTATAAAAAATATATGTTCGAAATTTAAAATAAAATCAGGAACATCATCACCCTTTTTATTTAGATAATGAACTGCACACCTTGGGTTATATGAAATTATTTTGACATCCGCGGAGAAATCATTTTTATTAAAATATTCGCTCGAAATTGCGCGTACGCATAATCCGAATTTGCTTTTTTTTTAAAATATAATCAGGGTGCGCGAACGCATCCCTGATTGCGCAAAATCTTTGTTAATAGTATTATGGCCTTTTTCCCCAGATTGTTTATTATATCATGAGAAATCTACATTTAAGATACCCTTGAATTCTTGAAAAAAGAACTTGCAATTTATTAAATGTTGCCTGTCGATTATAATTTCCGGATATAAATTATATTCAGCCAGACTATTTAAATTCAAAGAAAAGCGTAAAAATATGATTAACACTATTTTCGGCAAATACAACATATATATCTATATGCCCAATAATGAATTGTATATGAAATTAAAAACGATTTATAAAAGGAAGAATATTTTTCAAGAACTTTTATTACTTCTATTTAGTGCAAGTCCTATTTCTAATTGTCATTGATGTAAAGTGTTGTAATTTGTATATCTCATCTTATTCTCATATACTTGCTTTTAATCTAATAGGCCTAATTATTTATTTAGGATGGTAAATAGGCATCAAATTGATAAGAGAAGGAATTATTATACAAATTGATTAACAACATTGCCTTACATGCAACATATTTGTATGTCTTGAAACATTCATAGCATTTTAACATCATAATGAGCCATAACAACTCAACTTACCATCCACTAATGGTTCTATAGATACCTGCTATCTTATACATGAAAATAATACCAACACCATTTTTACCTTATTTAACAATAGATATTACTAGTGTAGTTTTCTTGATACTTCTACATTACTCTTTACTTAGCTAACAACAAAAAATTAAATAATGGCCAACATTCATGCCATATTCCCTACCTTGACAATTTAATTATATCTTCCGCTAATGAAAATTTAGAAATTAACCTTATTACAACATTTCGAGCAACTTCAAGAAATGACATTTAATTTACAGCCGTTACGTCAAAATATACTACTATTAAACCAACACGAAACAAAGCTGAAATTTAAATTAATGAACTTGAGCGAATAGAAGACAAAATTACAATTCAAGCTTCATTTTGTCATGTTGAAGCTCTTCACAACATGAGTTTTAAGAATATGTACCTGGAAATGAAGGTAAAAGGAGTAAATTTCAGCGATAATAGCAGCAGCAAAATACCGGCAGAATGTACCAGTAACACAGCAAGTCCGAACAAGACCCGTTAACCCAGATGTACAGTGATAGAAACTTGAGAGAAAATTTCAGATTTAAACCGAACACTATCCACAAACAAACAACGGATAGATTCTAGAAAAATAACATTTCAGATTTCAGCTTCTTTCCTCTATCTGTTTTAGATTCCTGTTTCTGATTTTTGTTTCTGCTTTTGTATCTGTTTCAGGTTGTGGGTGTATGTGTGAATGTTCTCTTTTCTATTTCTTTTTCTGTTCTCTTCCTCCCTTTCCTTTCTGTTTTTTTTAAATCTGCCCTTTTTTTTTTCTTTTTAAAAGTCTGAGTCCCCTAAATCAGTCCCCATTCCCCTCTATTTATACAGGGCTGTCCTATATTCTTCTAGTGCTGAATGGACCCTTTTCTCCTTTTAAAATCAGAAAGTTTTCCATTAAAACTACTTTTGAATACTTTAAGTGATCTTATCCTGATTTTAAGCAGCCCATTACCCTTTGTTTCCCATTATCTCATTAAATTAAAATCCATTAACAAACCACTTTCACCCCTCTATTATATCATATTACCCTTACTGTTTTATCCCAGAAATGTCCAGATTTACTGTTTTCTACTGGTATTACTGCCTTAAATTCAGCATCTTAACAATACAGATTTTAAAATCTGTATAAGCCTGATTATTAATCTGATTTAAGACAGCTACAACCAATCCTAAAGTTTGGACTGAATCCTGACTAAGAATGTAACCTCCTAATACAATTACATCTAATCAACATTTGTAGAATCATACTGAATTCAGAACCAATCATCATAACAACATATTACACTGAGTTCAGTAAACTGAGCTTTAACTTTGAACAAAAATCAAACAAACACAGGAGCATTGTCAATATACTGACAATGCCCTGAAACTCACTGATTCAGAAATCAACATATACACACCATTGACAAACTTTCTGATTTATTAAACAAGAATCAATAAATTGGGAAGAACTAATTAACTGATTTCAATGATGATAATCAACTCTAAACAGATAAACAGGGCATTACAAACATCATTTCAGAAGCAAGATTCACAATACAACTAATCGACGAACTTAATCGAGTCGATTACACACATTGTACATAATCACAATTAACAGAAACAATTCACATTTGGAATCAAGTAGACGGGTAGGGGACAGTATAACAAAATTGACTAGAAAATTATGAAAAATTAAACAAACTAATGAAACGAATATAGAATACACGTAGAACATACATAAGCAACAGAAAATTACCTCTGAGCCTTCAAATTCAACCGGACTCAACTCAACTTGGATTTGAACTTTGTTTGAAATCAAACAGACCTTAGTCGAAGTATTTTCTACTGAAAATACTTTGACTAAGGTCGATTAAACCTCAATCTTTGCCAGGATTGGAAATTTAGGGTTTCAGATCTTGGATTTTAAATCCGAACACTTCTGGGTAGGTTCGAGGGGAACCAACAATGACACACGGGTGGGGGTAGCCTAGGGGTCATTTGGTGTCAGTTTAGAACAGATCTGAGTTTGTTCTTGTTTGGTCCGAATCTTCAAAAGAAGATTCGAGAAGCTCGGAACTGATTCGAGCCAAACAAATATCAGATCCATAACAAGGCATGCTAGGGGGTACTATGGTGTTATTTTGGAAGCCATTGGAAAGGTTGGAGTTTTCAGACCCACCTTCGATTTAGTATTCGAAGAGTTGGGGTCTGATTTGAAGGAAACTAAGGTTAGATCTGTGTAGAGGATGTTCAGGGGATTCTAGGGTGTTATTTTGGTGACCGGCGGCGTTGATGCCGCCGGGTTTCAGGCGGTGGGATCCTAGGGCGGCTAGGGTTAGGGGTGAGTTTTGGAAGGGACGATGAACAGGGAAGGAGGGGGGGTGTTTGGCTAGGGGGCCGGGGTAAAGGTCAGGATTTACTCACTTAACCAAACGATGTCGTTTGGTTTAAGCTGGGGGGACGGGTTGGACCGGGTATCGGATCGGGTAAGGATTGTGGGTTAAGGTTCGTGGGATCTCAGCCGTTGGTTGGCTTTGATCCAACGGTCTCTGCTAAACTACGACCAAACGATGTCGTTTTGACTCGTTTGAATTGGACCGGTACCTGGGTTGCCTGGATTGGGCTGGGGGGGGGGGGTAATTTAGTTTTGGGCCTGGATTTTAATCCAGGTCCGATTCTATTTCTACAATTTATTTTATTTTATTTTATTTTATTATTTATCATTAAAAAATCCTAATAAAAATTATAAAATTAATTACTTTATAACAACTATTTAACACATAGTCAAAAACATTAATCACACAGTAACATATTTAAAAATAGAATGAATGCATATTTTTGTGATTTTATTTAAATTATCTTTCAAATGCATAATTAAATCCTATATGCATGCAACATGTATTTTATTTTAATTTTCATTTTATTATGACAATAACACAAATATTTAACACCACGCAAATTCAAAAACTACACAGTAAAAGAAGTTTATTTTATTTTTTGATTTATTTTGGAGTAGTTTTTGTTAAGGCAAAAATCACGTGCTCACAAAAAGCAGTATAGTACTGCATTTAACTTTAACGGCTAACTTTTCGTTAAAGTAAAATGCAGTATTATACTGCGTTTTATGTATTTATGTAACTTTTTTTTAACAGTAGAAACGTATTTTGTGCCATTATTGGCACTATTTAAGTTTTGGACTTAGCTTTATCAATCAAAAAGGTTTCAATAGAGGTCAGAATGTTAGGCATTTGCAAACATTTTCAAAAGTTTCATTCAAGACTTTAAGAATCAGAACATTTTCCTTTTTAAAATTTCCAACCAAAAGAAACGTTGGTTTTAAGTTGGAACAACTTCTTTCCAAATTGCAAGAACAGAAACGTTCCCTCTCAAACATTTCAAGGGAACACTGATTTTGTTCCAAAATTTTAAGAACCAGAAACAAATTTCGTCCGTGAATCCTTAAGGACCAGAGGCAAAGTTCGTTTAATCATGAAGGTTTTCCAACGAAATATTATACGGAGTTTTCCCTACTCCAAGTATGTTAAGGCTAAGTGTTTTCTTCATTTTAGCATGATATCATAATTACACAAGTTTGATAACGAGACATAAAGAAAAATTCGTATCCCGGAATTTACGTATGTTTTGCTAGTCTCGCAAATTACTTATATTTTCCTAGTTTTGTGAGTTACCATATTCTTCTTATTGGGACTGCATATTCAGTTAAATATTTCCTTCTTCCGGTCAATAGAGCAAAGAGTTTACATATATACAGTATTAAAAGTATTTTCATTACCAACGAGCTATAATCGATGGACATGCCTTTATTGGGCAACATCTGATCAGATGGTAAGTTATATACCGAGCCTGCTGTGGCTGAGCGCCTATGAGCGAGCCCAGTTGTTCGAGATACAAAGCCTAGTATGGTCGAGCACTTATGAGCGAGCCCACTACGGCAGAGCAGATATATATGTATATCGAGCCTTCTAGGGACGGACAACTATTTTACTCACTATATTGAGAGAATTGAGTCGATATCAGCGGATGAGCATATCTTCAGATTTTCTATGACTCCCAGTTGTTTTCAGTTATTATATTATCAGTTCAGTTTCAGCTTCAATATATTGCCTTACATACACGGTACATTATTTCGTACTGACGTCCTTTCTGGGGGCGCTGTATTTCATGCGTGTAGGTTCGGACATACAGACGAGTAGACCTTCTTAGTAGGTGTATGCCCGAGTTCAGCCTTATCGGTAAGCTCCCCGTCTTTCGGAGTTGCCGAGTCTAGCAGTTTGGAGTACATCTTGTGCATTTATGTAGATAGGTTAAGGGTAGGTCGGGGCCTTGTTCCGATCACAGTACATCTATCAGTAGAGGCTTGTAGATATATCCTGTCAGTTAGTGCAGTATATTGGGCTTGTAGGCCCTATGCGTATATTTTGTTGGCTTTTCAGTTGTAGTAATTATGACGGCCTTGCCGGCCCAGCTTTATGTTAACGTTTAGTCAGCGTTAGTCTCTATTCAATTTTATAATTTGCATCGCACATTATCTTGCAATGTGGCCCATGTCTAAAATATGACATTACATGTTCAGAGTCTCTTAGTCACCAGTGGTATGCAAGGATAGGTGAGGCACTGGGTGCCAGTCTCGCCCCCAGGCTCGGGGCTTGACAAAAATGGTATCATAGTAGTTCTGTCCTAGGGAGTCTACAAGCCGTGTCTAGTAGGGTCTTGTTTATAGATGTGTGGTGCACCACATTATATAAGCAGGGGACTACATGTATTTAGGAGTTGGTTACCCTTCTTTCAAATTTAAATCGTGCTGTATCACTGAGTTATAAGAAATTTGAGTTAATCTAACGTGTTGATGTTTGCTTGCACAGATGACGGTAACTAGGAAGGCTATAGACAGAGGAGAGAAACAACAGTAGGTGAGGGGACCAGCGGGGTACCCCCAGTTGATGGGGCCCAATCGGAGTCATAGGGAGAGACCCCTACCCCGCGATTACCGGCTCCTCTGCCACCTGAGATTCCTAGGGAGACCGCACATCCAGTTCCCCCTTTGCTTCCATCAAATCAGGACTTGAGGAGTGCGGTGCATTTGTTGGCACAGTTGGTAGCTACCCAGTAACAGGCTAGGGCATCCGCTAGTGCAGGACCTTCTGAGGGATCTAGGAGTTCAAGGGTCCGAGAGTTTATTGCTTTGAATCCCCCAGAGTTCACGGGGACAGATCAGAGGGAGGACCCGCAGGATTTCATAGATCAACTTCATAGGATCTTTCGGGTTATACATGCCACGGAGAAAGAGGCAGTTGAGTTAGCAGCTTTTCGACTCC
Organism: Nicotiana tabacum; assembly: GCF_000715075.1. Lineage (NCBI taxonomy): Eukaryota > Viridiplantae > Streptophyta > Magnoliopsida > Solanales > Solanaceae > Nicotiana > Nicotiana tabacum. Next base: position 107,601,009 of record NC_134087.1, on the reverse strand, counting down.
GAGATATAGCCATCCTTTGGTATGAGGGATGGGAAAGGTCTAGGGGATGTGATGCACCTCCTGCTATTTGAGAGAATTTTCCAGATGCCTTACTTGACCATTACCTACCGCGAGAGATCCGACAGGCCCGACTCGATCAGTTTCTAGCCCTCAAGTAAGGCAATATGAGTGTTCGAGAGTATAGTCTCCATTTTGACTCATTGGCCAAATATGCACCATCCATAGTTGCTACTATGCAGGACAGGATCCACATGTTTATAGAAGGGTTGGCCCCAGAGTTGACCGATGCATGTGCCACTGCTGCATTACAGGATAGTATGGATATCTCCCGGATTCAGGCATTTGCTCAGAATATAGAGAGAGGTAGGCATCGGCAGCAGAGTACGGAGAGGACTAAGTCAGGGCAGCATAAGAGGTTGAGATTATCCAGATCTTAGAAGTAGTCTCATGGTAGTTACAGGCCCCAATACTTCAAACAACCACCTAGACCTCCGCCACCTCAGCTACAAGGTTACAGGCATGACCGCTATACTTAGTCAAGACCAGGTGAGAGCTCCCAGGCATCAAGCTTGCAGCGACAACGAGGTTCAAGATAGACGGGGTTGTTTCTGGCACGATGTGCCATATGTGATTGAGGACACTTAGGCCAATGCCGAGCTGGTTCTGATGCTTGTTATACATGTGAACGTTCGGGGCATAAAATGCGAGATTGCCTGAATAGAGATTTTGGAGGAATGGCGCAACCAGCGAATTCAGCAACAGGATCAGCTATGTCCGTGCATCCTTCAGGGCGCGAGTCTCAGTCTTCGGCTGGTAGAGGTCAACGCAAAGATAGAGGGTCCAGTTCAGGTGGTAACCAGAATCGTATCTATGCGCTAGCAGGTCGACAGGACCAAGAGTCCTCACCAGACGTTGTGACAAGTATGTTGACCATTTGTTATCACGATGTTTATGCCTTGATAGACCCATGATCTACTTTATCATGTATTACCCCATTTGTCGCGCAGAAATTTGGTATAGTGCCTGAAATACTAAGTGATCCTTTTGCGGTATCTACACCGGTAGGAGAATCGATTATTGCTAGACGCGTTTATCGAGGTTGTACGATATCAGTTTGTGGTCATCGGACCTCAGCCAACCTAGTTGAGCTAGAGATGTTGGTTTTTGATGCTATCATGGGCATGGACTGGTTGGCAGCTTGTTATGCCACAGTTGATTGTCGAGCAAAGATAGCCAGATTTCATTTTTCGGGTGAACCAGTCCTTGAATGGGTAGGTAACACAGCGACACCCAGAGGCAGGTTTATTTCCTATCCGAAGGCAAGTAAAATGATCGCAAAAGGGTGCATTTATCATATTGTGCGAGTTAAAGATACAGATGCTGAGATACCTACACTTCAGTCTATTCCAGTAGTAAAGGAGTATGCGGATGTATTTCCAGATGAACTTCCAGGTATTCCTCCAAAGCGAGAGATTGATTTTGGCATCGATTTGCTTCTAGGAACGCAACCAATATCCATCCCTCCATATAAAATGGCACCTGCCGAATTGAAGGAGTTGAAGGAGTAGTTAAAAGATTTACTGGAGAAAGGTTTCATCAGGCCCAATACTTCACCTTGGGGTGCACCGGTACTATTTGTCCAGAAGAAAGACGGCTCACTAAGGATATGTATCGATTATAGGCAACTGAACAAGGTAACTATTAAGAATAAGTATACCCTTCTAAGGATAGACGACTTGTTTGATCAGTTGTAGGGAGCTAAATGCTTTTCAAAGATAGATTTAAGGTCGGGGTACTACCAGGTTAGAGTTCGGGAGAAAGATATTCCCAAAACAGCCTTTAGGACTCGATATGACCACTTTGAGTTCCTTGTTATGTCCTTCGGGTTGACGAATGCACCTGCCATATTTATGGACTTGATGAATAGCCTATTCCGACCATATTTGGATCTATTCGTGATAGTCTTTATTGATGATATTCTTGTTTATTCACATTCAGAGGATGAGCATGTGGATCACCTGCGAGCAGTACTCCAAACAATCCACGATAATAAATTGTATGCTAAGTTTTCTAAGTGTGAGTTCTGGTTAAAGTCCGTAACATTCTTGGGGCATATTGTATCCGACGGAGGTATAAAGGTAGACACTCTGAAGATTGAGGCTGTGAAATCCTGGCCTAGACCTACCACTCCGACAGATATTCGTAGCTTTCTAGGCTTAACAGGATATTACTAGAGGTTCATGGAAGGTTTTTCTTCTCTTTCAGCACCATTAACAAAGTTGATGCAGAAAGCGACTAAGTTTCAGTAGATAGAGGCATGTGAACAGAGTTTCCAAGAGCTTTTATAGAATAGGTTGACCTACGCACCAGTTCTAGCACTTCCAGAAGGTCTAGATGGTTATGCCATGTATTGTGATGCCTCATGTGTCGGGTTAGGATGAGTCCTGATACAATACGGGAAAGTAATTGCATATGCTTCATGGCAGTTAAAGAAGCATGAGCGGAATTATCCGACCTATGACCTCGAATTAGCTGCGGTTGTCCATGCACTTAAGATATGTCGGCATTATTATATGGTGTTCATGTTGATGTGTTCACAAATCATAAAATCCTGCAATATATCTTCAAGCAAAAAGAGTTGAATTTGCGACAAAGGCAATTGCTTGAGTTATTGAAAGATTATGATGTTAGCATTCTCTACCATCCAGGGTAAGCTAATGTTGTAGCAGATGCCTTAAGTCGTCGATCTATGTATAGCTTAGCACATGTAGAGGCCGAGAAAAGACAATGAACCAGAGAGATTCATCAATTGGCTTATTTGGGGGTTTGGTTAGTAGACTCTGGCAATGGAGGGATTGTACTCCAAACCCTCATAGCTGAAGTAAAGGAGAGGCAGTACGAGGATCCAGAGTTAGTCAAGTTGAGAGAGCGGGTTCCACAACAGAAGAAGTCGTTCTTAGAACTCAAAGGAGATGGGGTTCTCAAATACAGGGGTCATTTGTGTGTTCCAAATATAGTAGGGTTACGAGACAAGATTATGTCAGAGGCACATTATTCACGGTATTCCATTCACCCTAGGTCGACAAAAATGTATCATGACATTAATGATGTGTATTGGTGGAACGATATGAAGAAGAACATTACTGAGTATGTCTCTCAATGCCCTAGTTGCCAACAGGTGAAGATAAAGCACCAGAAGCCTGGAGGGCTAATGCAAACTATAGAGATCCTGACATGGAAATGGTAGGCAATAAATATGGACTTTATCACGGGTTTACCTCGTTCTCAATGTAAGTTTGATTCCATATGGGTGATAGTCGATAGGCTCATGAAATTAGCTCATTTCCTACCGGTCAAATCTACTTATACAGTAGAAGATTATGCAAAGTTATATATTAAAGAAATAGTTCGACTATACGGAGTGCCAATATCTATTATATCTTACCGTGGGGCCCAGTTTATAACACATTTTTGGAGGTCATTTCAGAAAGGTCTAAGAACTCAGGTGAATCTCAGCACGACTTTTCATCCACAAACGGATGGACAAGCCGAGCGCATGATTCAGACACTCGAGGATATGTTGCGAGCATATGTGCTGGATTTTAAAAGAAGTTGGGTGGACATCTACCTCTTATCGAGTTTGCATATAATAACAGTTACCACTCCAGTATCCAGATTGCTCCATACGATGCTTTTTACAGGCGCAGGTGCAGATCTCCTATAGGGTGGTTTGATGTTGGAGAATCTGGGTTATATGGGCCAGACCTAGTTTAGCAGGCCATAGAAAAAGTAAAGCTTATTCGGGAGTGACTGTTGACAGCTCAGAGTCATCAGGAGTCATATTCTGACGTGCGGCGACGAGATTTAGAGTTCAGAGTTGATGACTGGGTATCTTTAAAGGTGTCACCTATGAAAGGTGTGATGAGGTTTGGAAAATAAGGAAAACTTAGCCCACGGTATACTGGACCTTATAGGATCATTTGGAGAGTGGGCCAAGTAGCTTATGAGTTAGAATTTTCCTCGGAATTGGAGTCTGTCCATCCGATATTTCACGTATCTATATTACGAAAGTGCATTGGTGATCCTACCTGAATGGTGCCCACGAATGGCGTACAGATTACAGAAAACTTATCATACGAGGAAGTTCCGATTTCCATCCTAGACCGACAAATCCGCAAGCTGCGGAATAAGGAGGTAGCCTCCGTGAAAGTACTTTGGAGAAACAACAATATAGAAGAGATGACTTGGGAGGCCGAGGAAAACATGAAGTCTAGATATCCCTACTTTTTCCTCCTCCAGAAAAGGGTCTGACTAAGACGTCATAATTATAAGGTACGTGTATAAATTCTTGTGCTGATTATTGGCATTGGTCATGTGAGGCCATTATCGTTACTGATAATTGTGTATCGGTGTGGCGTTGGATTATTAAGCTTCTATAGGGAGAGTTGGTAGTAGTGTTGTTATAAAGGCAACCCTGCCAAAGTTATATGGATCACGGGGAGTTGAACATTCGAGGATGAATGTTTCTAAGGGGGGAAGGATGTTACATCTCGCGTTTTCCGTACGTTAAATTTTTTGTCTCCAGTTAATTGACGTAGACTCGGGGGTAAGATCATCTTGACGTTAATATTTTTATGCTATTTATAACAAGCGATAAATAAGTGTCATGAAGGATAAAGGATGCACGAATTAGAGAAAACGAGTTTTGTTAAAAATGGCCAATTTGGGATAAAATACGAATCAAGTAATAATACCCGATAATTATAAACTAGTACCATGAAAGGTACTATATGACCACGGTAGTATAATATAAAAAGTATATATGAAGTATTTTAAAAATAAATAGAATTTTAACTAATTTGTGATAATATTTAAATTATGCGGGTAATAGTTTAATTACCGGGTAACGAAACATTACCCGGTTAACTAATAGTGGATAGATTAACAAAATCACCCCTCCCCCCCAAAGAGTAACGTAGCAGCCCCCCTTTAGTGTAAGGTGAGTCATTGATTGAGCATTACATGTGTCAAAAGTTTAAATTTCAAAGTCTTATCAAGACTTTTTTGTGATCTTTATCAATCAAAAAGGTTTCAAGAGAGGTCAGAACGTTAGGCATTTGCAAACATTTTCAAAAGTTTCATTCAAGACTTTAAGAATTAGAACATTTTCCTTTTAAAATTTCCAACCAAAAGAAACGTTGGTTTTAAGTTGGAACAACTTCTTTCCAAATTGCAAGAACAGAAACGTTCCCTCTCAAAAATTTCAAGGGAACACTGATTTTGTTCCAAAAAATTAATAACTAGAAACAAATTTCGTTCGTGAATCCTTAAGGACAAGAGGCAAATTTCGTTTAATCAATGAAGGTTTTCCAACGAAATATTATACGGAGTTTTCCCTACTCTAGGTATGTTAAGGCTAAGCTTTTTCTTTATTTTAGCATGATATCATAATTACACAAGTTTGATAACGAGGCATAAAGAAAAATTCGTATCCAAGAATTTACGTATATTTTGCTAGTCTCGCAAATTACTTATATTTTCCTAGTTTTGTAAGTTACCATATTCTTCTTATCGGGACTGCATATTCAGTTGAGTATTTCCTTATTCCGGTCAAAAGAGCAGAGAGTTTACATATATACAGTATTAAAAGTATTTTCATTACCATCGAGTTATAATCGATGGGTAGGCCTCTACTGGGAAACCTCTGATCAGATGGTAAGTTATATACCGAGCCTGTTGTGGCCAAGAGCTTATGAGCGAGCTCAGTTGGTCGAGATACAAAGCCTAGTATGGCCAAGCACTTATGAGCGAGCCTACTATGGCAGAGCAGATATATATGTATACCGAGCCTTCTAGGGCTGGACAACTATTTTACTCACTATATCGAGAGAATTGAGTCGGTATCAACATATGAGCATATCATTAGATTTTCTTTGACTCCCAGTTGTTTTCAATTATTATATTATCAGTTCAGTTTCAGCTTCAGTATATTGCCTTACATACTCAGTACATTATTTTGTACTGACGTCCCTTTTTGGGGGCGCTGCATTTCATGCATGCAGGTTCGGACATACAGACGAGTAGACCTTCTCAGTAGGTGTATGCCCGAGTTCAGCTTTATCGGTAAGCTCCCCGTCTTTCGGAGTTGCTGGGTCTAGTAGTTTGGAGTACATCTTGTGCATATATGTAGATAGGTTAAGGGTAGGTCGGGGCCCTGTTCCAATCACAGTACATTTTTCAGTAGAGGCTTGTAGATATATGATGTCAGTGAGTGCAGTATGTTGGGCTTGTAGGCCGTGTACATATATTTTGTTGGCTTGTCAGTTGTAGTAATTATGACGGCCTTACTGGCCCAGCTTTATGTTGACGTTTAGTCAGCGTTAGTCTCTATTCAATTTTATAATTTTCATCGCACAATATCTTGCAATGTGGCCCATGGCCAAAATATGACATTACATGTTCAGAGTCTCTTAGTCACCAGTGGTATGCAAGGATAGGTGAGGTACTGGGTGCCGGTCTCGCCCCCAGGCTCGAGGCTTGACAAAATTGGTATCATAGCAGTTCTGTCCTAGGGAGTCCATAAGCCGTGTCTAGTAGGGTCTTGTTTATATATGTGTGGTGCACCACATTATTTAAGCAGGGGACTACAGGTATTTAGGAGTTGGTTACCCTTCTTTCAAATCTAAATCGTGTTGTAGCACTAAGTTATAGGAAATTTGAGTTAATATTACGTGTTGACATTTGCATGCACAAATGACGGTAACTAGGAAGGCTACGGCTAGCCAGAGGAGAGAAATAACAGTAGGTGAGGGGACTAGCAGGGTACCCAAAACAGATGGGGCCTAATCGGAGTCATAAGAAGAGACCCCTACCCAGCGATTATCGGCTCCTCCGCCACCTGAGGAGATTCCTAGGGAGACCGCACATCCAGTCCCTCCTCTACTTCCATTAGATCAGGACTTGAGGAGTGTGGTGCATTTGTTGGCATAGTTGGTAGCTACCCAACAACAGGCTAGGGCATCCGCTAGTGCAGGACCTTTTGAGGGATCTAGGAGTTCAAGAGTCCGAGATTTTATTGCTTTGAATCCCCTAGAGTTCACGGGGACAGATCAGAGGGAGGACCCGCAGGAATTCATAGATCAGTTTCATGGGATCTTTCGGGTTATGCATGCCATAGAGAAAGAGGCAGTTGAGTTAACAACTTTTCGACTCCGAGATATAACCATCCTTTGGTATGAGGGATGGGAAAGGTCTAGGGAATGTGATACACCTCCTGCTATTTGGGAGAATTTTTCAGATGCCTTACTTGACCAGTACTTACCATGAGAGATCCGACATGCCCGACTCGATCAGTTTCTAGCCCTCAAGCAGGGCAATATGAGTGTTCGAGAGTATAGTCTCCGTTTTGACTCATTGTCCAAATATGCACCATCCATAGGTGCTACTATGCGATACAGGATCCACATGTTTATAGCAGGGTTGGCCCCAGAGATGACCGAGGCATGTGCCACCGCTGCATTATAGGATAGTACGGATATCTCCCGAATTTAGGCATTTGCTCAAAATATAGAGAGGGGTAGGTTTTGGCAGCAGAGTACGGAGAAGACTGAGTTAGGGCAGCATATGAGGATGAGATTTGCCAGATCTCAGGAGCAGTCTTAGGGTAGTTACAAGTCCCAATAATTTGAATGGCCACCAAGGCCTCCTCCACCTCAGCTACAGGGTTACAAGTATGACTGCTATACTCAGTCAGGACCAGGTGAGAGCTCCCAGGCATCAAGCTTGCAGCGATAACGAGGTTCAAGACATACAGGGCTATTTCTGGCGCAATGTGCCATATGCGGTTGAGGACACTTAGGCCAATGCCGAGATAGTTCTGATGCTTGTTATACATGTGGATGTTCGGGGCATATAATGCGAGATTGCCCAAATAGAGATTTTGGGGGAATGGCGCAACCAGCGAATTCAGCAACAGGATCAGCTATGTCCATGTATCCTTCAGGGCACGAGTCTTAGTCTTCGGCTGGTAGAGGTCAAGGCAGAGATAGAGGGTCCAGTTCAGGTGGTATCTATGCGTTAGCAGGTTGACAAGACCAAGAGTCCTCACAGACGTTGTGACAGGTATGTTGACCATTTGTTCTCACGATGTTTATGCCTTGATAGACCCATGATCTACTTTATCATGTATTACCATATTTGTCGCGCAGAAATTTGGTATAATGCCTGAAATACTAAGTGATCCTTTTGCGGTATCTATACCGGTTGGAGAATCAATTATCGCTAGACGCATTTACCGAGGTTGTACGATATCAGTTTGTGGTCGTCAAACCTCAGCCGACCTAGTTGATCTAGAGATGTTGGATTTTGATGCTATCATGGGCATGGACATGTTGGCAGCTTGTTATGCCACAGTTGATTTTCGAGCAAAGACAGCCAGATTTCATTTTTCGGGTGAACGAGTCCTTGAATGGGTAGGTAATACAGCGATACCCAGAGGCAAGTTTATTTCCTATCCGAAGGCAAGTAAAATGATCGCAAAAGGGTGCATTTATCATATTGTGCGAGTTAAAGATACAGATGCTGAGATACCTACACTTCAGTCTATTCCAGTAGTAAAGGAGTATGCAGATGTATTTCCAGATGAACTTCTAGGTATTCCTCCAAAGTGAAAGATTGATTTTGGCATTGATTTGCTTCCAGGAACACAACCAATATCCATCCCTCCATATAAAATGGCACCTGCCGAATTGAAGGAGTTGAAGGAGTAGATAAAAGATTTACTAGAGAAAGGTTTCATCAGGCCCAGTACTTCACCTTGGGGTGCACCGGTACTGTTTCTGCGGAAGAAAGACGGCTCGCTAAGGATGTGTATCGATTATAGGCAACTGAACAAGGTAACTATTAAGAATAAGTATACCCTTCTAAGGATAGACGACTTGTTTGATTAGTTGCAGGGAGCTAAATGCTTTTCAAAGATAGATTTGAGGTCGGGGTACCACCAGGTCAGAGTTTGGGAGAAAGATATTCCCAAGACAACCTTTAGGACCCGATATGGCCACTTTGAGTTCCTTGTTATGTCCTTCGGGTTGACGAGTGCACCTGCCATATTTATGGACTTGATGAATAGCCTATTCCGACCATATTTGGATATGTTCGTGATAGTCTTTATTGATGATATTCTTGTTTATTCACGTTCAGAGGATGAGCATGTGGATCACCTGCGAGCAGTACTCCAAACCCTCTGTGATAATAAATTGTATGCTAAGTTTTCTAAGTGTGAGTTCTAGTTAAAGTCCGTAGCATTCTTGGGGCATATTGTATCCGGCGGAGGTATAAAGGTAGACACTCTGAAGATTGAGGCTGTGAAATCCTGGCCTAGACCTACCACTCCGACAGATATTCGTAGCTTTCTAGGCTTAGCATGATATTACCAGAGGTTCATAGAGGGTTTTTCTTCTCTTTCAGCACCATTAACAAAGCTGATGCAGAAAGCGACTAAGTTTCAGTGGATAGAGGCATGTGAACAGAGCTTCCAAGAGCTTAAGAATAGGTTGACCTCAACACCAGTTCTAGCACTTCCATAATGTCTAGATGGTTATACCATGTATTATGATGCCTCAGGTGTCGGGTTAGGATGTGTCCTGATGCAACACGGGAAAGTAATTGCATATGCTTCACGACAGTTAAAGAAGCATGAGCGGAATTATCCAACCTATGATGTCAAATTAGCTGTGGTTGTCCATGCACTTAAGATATAGCAGCATTATATATATGGTGTTCATGTTGATGTGTTCACAAATCATAAAAGCCTGCAATATATCTTCAAGTAAAAAGAGTTGAATTTGCGACAAAGGCAATTGCTTGAGTTATTGAAAGATTACGATGTTAGCATTCTCTACCATCCAGGGTAAGCTAATGTTGTAGCAGATGCCATAAGTCATCGATCTATGGGTAGCTTAGCACATGTAGAGGCCGAGAAAAGACAATTAACTAGAGAGATTGATCAATTGGCTTATTTGGGGGTTCATTTAGTAGACTCTGGCAATGGAGGAATTGTACTCCAAAATACTGCGAAATCATCCCTCATAGCTGAAGTAAAGGAGAGGCAGTACGAGGATCCAGAGTTAGTCAAATTTAGAGAGCGGGTTCCACAACAGAAGAAGTCATTGTTGGAACTCAAAGGAGATGGGGTTCTCAGATACATGGGTCGTTTATGTGTTCCAGATATAGTAGGGCTACGAGACAGGATTATGTCAGAGGCACATTATTCATGGTATTCCATTCACCCTGGGTCGACAAAAATGTATCATGACATTAAGGATATGTATTGGTGGAATGATATGAAGAAGACATTGCTGTGTATGTCTGCAATGCCCTAGTTTCCAGCAGGTGAAGATAGAGCACCAGAAGCCCGGAGGGCTAATGCAGACTATAGAGATCCCGACATGGAAATGGGAGGCGATAAACATGGACTTTATCACGGGTTTACCTCGTTCTCAATGTAAGTTTGATTCCATATGGGTGATAGTTGATAGGCTCACGAAATCAGCTCATTTCCTACCGGTCAAATCTACTTATACAATAGAAGATTATGCAAAGTTACATATTAAAGAAATAGTGCGACTACACGGAGTGCCAATATCTATTATATCTGACCGTGGGGCCCAGTTTATAACACATTTTTGGAGGTCATTTCAGAAAGGTCTAGGAACTCAGGTGAATCTCAGCACGACTTTTCATCCACAAACGGATGGGCCAGCCGAGCTCATGATTCAGACGCTCGAGGATATGTTGTGAGCATGTGTGATGGATTTTAAAAGAAGTTGGGATGGACATCTACCTCTTATCAAGTTTGCATCTAATAATAGTTACCACTCCAGTATCTAGATGGCTCCGTACGAGGCTTTGTGTGGGCGTAGGTGCAGATCTCCTATAGGGTGGTTTGATGTTGGAGAATCTGGGTTATATGGGCCAGACCTGGTTCAGCAGGCCATAGAAAAAGTAAAGCTCATCTGGGAGTGACTGTTGATAGCTCAGAGTCATCAGAAGTCATATTCTGATGTGCGGCGATGAGATTTAGAGTTCAGGTTTGATGACTAGGTATTCTTAAAGGTGTCACCTATGAAAGGTGTGATGAGGTTTGGCAAGAAAGGAAAACTTAGTCCACGGTATATTGGACCTTATAGGATCATTCAGAGAGTGGACCAAGTAGCTTATGAGTTAGAATTGCCCTCGGAATTGGAGTCTGTCCAACTGGAATTTCACGTATCTATGTTACGAAAGTGCATTGGTGATCCTACCCGAATGGTGCCCACGAATTATGTACATATTACAGAGAACTTATCATACGAGGAAGTTCCGATTGCCATCCTAGACCGACAAATCCGCAAGCTGTGTAATAAGGAGGTAGCCTCCGTGAAAGTACTTTGGAGAAACAACAATGTAGAAGAGATGACTTGGGAGGCCGAGGAAAGCATGAAGACTAGATATCCCTACTTTTTCCTCCTCCAGAAAAGGGTCCGACTGAGACGTCATAATTATAAGGTACGTGTATAAATTCTTGTGTTGATTATTGTAATTGGTCATGTGAGGCCATCATCGTTACTGATAATTGTGGACCGATGTGGCGTTGCATTATTAAGCTTCTACACGGAGAGTTGGTAGTAGTGTTGTTATAAAGGCGACCCTGCCAAAGTTATATGGATCACGGGGAGTTGAACATTCCAGGACGAATGTTTCTAAGGAGGGAAGGATGTTACATCTCGCATTTTTCGTACGTTAATAATTTCATCTCCAGTTAATTGATGTAGACTCGGGGGTAAGATCATCTTGATGTTAATGTTCTTACGCTATTTATAACAAGCAATAAATAAGTGTCATGAAGGATAAAGGATGCACGAATTAGAGAAAACGAGTTTTGTTGAAAATGGCCAATTTGGGATAAAATACGAATCAAGTAATAATACCCGATAATTATAAACTAGTACCATGCAAGGTACCATATGACCACGGTAGTAAAATATATAAAGTACAAATAAATAAAATTTTAAGTATTTTGTGATAATTTTAACATTATGCGGGTAATAGATTAATTACCGGGTAATGAAACATTACCCGATTAACTAATAAGTGGATAAATTAACAAAATTAGCAACGTGGCAGCCCCCCCCTTAGTGTAAGGTGAGTCATTGATTGAGCTTTACATGTGTCAAAAGTTTAAATTTCAAAGTCTTATCAAGACTTTTTTTTGAGCTTTATCAATCAAAAAGGTTTCAAGAGAGATCAGAACGTTAGGCATCCGCAATCATTTTCAAAAGTTTCATTCAAGACTTTAAGAATCAGAACATTTTCCTTTTTAAAATTTCCAACCAAAAGAAACGTTAGTTTTAAGTTGGAACAAGTTCTTTCCAAATTGCAAGAACAGAAACGTTCCCTCTCAAAAATTTCAAGGGAACACTGATTTTGTTCCAAAATTTTAATCAGAAATTTCGTCTGTGAATCCTTAAGGAGCAGAGGCAAATTTCGTTTAATCAACGAAGGTTTTCCAACAAAATATTATACGGAGTTGTCCCTACTCCATGTATGTTAAGGCTAAGATTTTCTTTCATTTTAGCATGGTATCATAATTACACAAGTTTGATAATGAGGCATAAAGAAAAATTCGTATCCCTGAATTTACGTATATTTTGCTAGTCTCGCAAATTACTTATATTTTCCTAGTTTTGTAAGTTACCATATTCTTCTTATCGGGACTGCATATTCAGTTAAGTATTTCCTTCTTCCGATAAAAAAGAGCAGAGAGTTTACATATATATAGTATTAAAAATATTTTCATTACCATCGAGCTATAATAGTTGGGAAGGCCTCTATTGGGCAACCTTTGATCAGATGGTAAGTTATATACCGAGCCTGTTGTGGCCAAGAGCTTATGAGCGAGCTCAGTTGGTCGAGATACAGAGCCTAGTATGGCCAAGCACTTATGAGCGAGCCTACTATGGCAGAGCAGATATATATGTATACCGAGCCTTCTAGGGCTGGACAACTATTTTACTCACTATATCGAGAGAATTGAGCCGGTATCAACATATGAGCATATCATTAGATTTCCTTTGACTCCCATTTGTTTTCAATTATTATATTATCAGTTCAGTTTCAGCTTCAGTATATTGCCTTACATACTCAGTACATTATTTTGTACTGACGTCCCTTTTTGGGGGCGCTGCATTTCATGCATGCAGGTTCGGACATACAGACGAGTAGACCTTCTCAGTAGGTGTATGCCCGAGTTCAGCTTTATCGGTAAGCTCCCCATCTTTCGGAGTTGCTGGGTCTAGTAGTTTGGAGTACATCTTGTGCATATATGTAGATAGGTTAAGGGTAGGTCGGGGCCCTGTTCCAATCACAGTACATCATTCAGTAGAGGCTTGTAGATATATCATATCAGTTAGTGCAGTATGTTGGGCTTGTAGGCCCTGTACGTATATTTTATTGGCTTATCAGTTGTAGTAATTATGACGGCCTTGCCGGCCCAGCTTTATGTTGACGTTTAGTCAACGTTAGTCTTTATTCAGAGTCTTTTAGTCACCAGTGGTATGCAAGGATAGATGAGACACTGGGTGCCGGTCTCGCCCCTAGGCTCGGGGCTTGACAGGAAACCATCTAAAAATTTTAACCTAATGGACGTTGGGGCAGATTACTTCATTGTTAAATTCACCAAGGAGGAAAATGTGGCCAAAGTTCTCAGTAATAGGCTTTGGTTTATTAATGACTTCTACCTGTTAGTTTAGAAATGGGAACCTCACTTTGTAGCCAGTGAAGCCCAATAACTAAAGTCTGCAGTATGGATTTGTCTCCCTCAACTCCCCACTGAATTTTATGGCTCTACCATATTACAAAAGATTGGTAATAAAATAGACAAATTACTTAAAATTGATTCATGTACCTCCTCTACCTTAAGAGGTCGTTATGCTAGACTCTGTGTGGAGGTCTCAATAGAATCGCCAGTTAAACCATATGTATACATTGAAAATTACAAGCAACAGATACAATATGAAGGAGAAAATTTCCTATGTAAAAATTATGGTAGTCTAGGACACAACCAATCACAATGCCTGGTCGCTCTCTAAAATACCACTTCCCAAAGGCCACAGGTAAATCAGATCACTAATACTCAGCAAGTAGTCTGTCACAAACATATAACAAGGAATCCAAATCGATTAGGTGACTCTCACGTTCAACAAGAAAAGGCAGGCAGGCTCAAAGGCAATCCCAATAGCAAAGGCATCCAATTCAGGTAAAAGTTCAAAGCTCAATGATCCATCCCTAGGTATGTTCTTTATTTCTCATAAATCTAGTTCTCAAAAGTTTAAATATATGGCAAAAAATGTAGTTGTTTCCCCATCCCCTGACACAAAGGCCAGTTATTCATCTAAAAATAAAACCAATATTAAAACGTCTTCCACAAATATTGGCATTAAATCTGCCAATTCTTTTGAGATGTTAGAAAATGAGCCCATGGTTTTCGAAACTAGCTCAAAAAATCCACCCAAAAACCCCAACACCCACTGCATGCAAAGCTCATTACACGTGGATGAGGTTGAGGAGGCATTGGTTTCTCCACCCCAATCATTAGATGAACCTTCCACAAAAACAAAAACATAGAATACCCGACTACCCCTATGTTAAAAGAAATAACTAGTACCAATTTACCCTCTAATCACAACCAAGCCCTCCCTCCTAACACGTCCAAATTGCACATGGACTTGCATGCAAAGGTAGATTGCCAAATGGCTGAACCCTCAAAGCACTTGGCATAATCCAAATCCAACCTAGATATTATTTATTCCCACACGCCAAGTTATGAATCCATTTTACAAACTATAAATCTAGTAGAGATCATTAAACCTACTCACCCTAATACTACCACTAATATATTATCTCAATTCCAAGAAGAAGATGCCAAGACTTCCGTTACCAACAAAGAGAAGATTCTGCCTTGTCCACATTCCAAACCACCACAGAATAGCAATGACGGACAATCTTCTTCCTATGCCACCCCACAACTCAAATTAACCACTGTTCTTCACATCTCCTCCACAACCTCAAAACTACCAACCAACCTCTTGGTTGGAAGCAAGCATTCTGGGCCATGCAATAACATTCAACATCCAGATCAATGGCCAAGAGATGGACATGATAATTCAAAATACTCGTTACCTAGCCCAACTAATATCTGAAGGCATGCACTTAACAATGGACAATTACACAAATCAAGCCTGGATCAACAGTATTCTTCACCCCCTAGCTCCCCATATGAACCACATACTGATCCAAGCCATGCAGGAGCAATGGAACCTTCCACAAACTCCCAACCAATTTATTCACCTCCCAGTGAACCTACCATTCTTTCCATCGGAGGAGAGCATCAACACCAATCCTATCTTCATGCCTTGGAATCATCAAGCACTTCAAGAACCAAACAATCTTCCAAATGTAGCACCAGTAAACCTGGAACCCAACCAAGTCAATGTGCCAGAACCAAACGAGAACCCACCACAACCTCTAGTAGAGGAAGAACAAGAACACCTTCAACAAGGTACTCAACTGAGTGTGGAATTTTCAAGTCTAAACGAGGTAAAAATGCTTCTCTTCCCAGAACTACGGAGCAAGAAATACATTCTCAGCTTCCCGAGCACCATGTACTAATGCTTAATGCACATTCGCCCTCCACAAGATCCCACAATAGAAAAACAAGCCATAATTTTAGTTCCATCAAGGAGGAGGAGCCACAACTCAGTAGAGAGGGAGTCCAGTGTCAGTCATCACCAAGCACCAATGATGAATAGAGAAACTACTATAATATTTTGGAACCTTAGAGCTACTAACAACGATGACTTCCGTCACAATTTTAGAGATTTGATTGATACTCATAGACCATGCATGGTAGCACTCCTTGAAACTAGGATGATGATGCATGCACCACTCCTAAATGAGTTCAACTTCTCTGAGCTTATTGAAGTTCCAGCAGAAGGCCAAGCTGGAGGCATGGCCATTCTCTACAATCATAATATAGTCACTGTTGAACACTTCACGAAAAATGGCCAAGAAATTCATGCCCTATTTCAGGTTCGTCCTTTTAATTTTAGTTGGCTATTTACTGTAATTTACACTAGCACAAAAATCCTCTATCGTAATCTTATGTGGGATAACATAAAATCAATTTCAAATACCTCTAAAGGTCCTTGGTTATTAGGAGGAGATCTTAATGACATCATTAGTAGTAACGAAAAAGTAGGAGGCCAGCCTATGAATTTATCTAGAGCTTCAAAACTATGGAAAAATATTTAAAGTTGTAAATTAATTGATCCGGGATTCAAATGAAGCAGATTGACTTGGTCAAATAATAGGAAAAGGAAAGGGCTTATTATGGAAAGACTAGATCGTGTTCTAGTTAACGAAGATTGGCTAAATAAATTTTCTAATGTCACTAATACCCACCTTCCAAAAACTCACTCAGACCACAAACCTATTTTAGTAAAATTAAACACCTTCCACCCCTCTAACAATAAGGTTTTTCGCCTAAAAAATATATGGTGTACTCATCCTGATTTTAGTAACTTAATTGCCAACCAATGAAAGAATAAAAATCTTTTGAAAGCCAGTGAATCCTTCACTAAGTTTATTAATGTCTCGGGTAAGGAAAATTTTGGTAACATTAATAGGAATAAAAATAAAATTTTAGCTAGACTAAAAGGTATTCAAAATTTTCCGCATTACACCCATAGTTCCTTTTTACAAAATTTAGAAGAAGACCTCATCAAAGATTATACCAATATTCTTAAATTGGAAGAAGACTATTGGAGGATAAGATCTCGTATTAACTAGCTAAACGAGGGTGACGCCAACAGTAGGTTCTTTCAAATATCTGCATCAAATAGGAGGCGTCAAAATCATGTTAGTTTCTTCAAAAATAGTAATGGTGAGTGGATGGACAATCATCAAGAAATCCTACAACATACTTTGGACCATTTTACCTCCTTTTTCACCACTAACCATAATGTTACAAATTGGTCTAACATATTTCAAAGTCATACAGTTTTTGATAACACTGATCTTTCATGCTTAGACAATCCCCTTCTTGATTGTGATATTAATATTGCTATTTTTTTCCTTTAAACCACTTAAATCGCCCGGGCCAGATGGTTTTCACCCTTTTTTTATCAAAAATATTGTAATATTTTAGGTAATTCTGTTAGGAACTTTTGTCATAAGATTTTTAATAATAATTCTATCCCCCCAGAAATTAATTCAACCTACATCTGCTTAATCCCTAAATTTCCTAATGCCAATAATCTCAACAATTTTCGTCTCATTAGTCTTTACAGTACCATCTATAAGGTTATTATAAAAATAATTGCAAATAGGCTTAAACCTCTAATGGACAGTATCATAAGCCCTGCCCAAGCTAGCTTCATCAAGAACAGACGAGCTAGTGACAATGCAATCATTGTTCAGGAGCTTATTCACCAATGCAGGAAAATGAATGGGATTAATGGTAAAATGTTAATTAAGATAGACCTTGAAAAAGCTTTCGATATGTTAGAATGGTCCTTTATATATAGGACACTTCTATATTTTAAATTCCACCAAAAATCACTAAATTAATTATGTCTTGTATCACCTCAACATCAACTGCTGTCCTAGTTAATGGCGCTGCAACTAATTTCTTTCACCCAAGTCGGGGTATCAGGCAAGGTGATCCAATGTCCCTCTATTTTTTCATCCTATGCATGAAAATGTTATCAAGATTCATCAACTACCAAGTAGATATTAGATCATGGGATCCCATTACCCTAGGGCATAACTGTCCCCCTATCCCACCCCTTTTTTGTGGATGATCTAGTTCTTATTGGCAATGCTAACAACAAAACTGCCTCATCCATTTCTAATTCTCTTAAGCAATTCTACGAAATATCCGAGCAATCCATTAACTACACCAAGTCCAGAGTAATCTTTTCTAAGAATTGCAAGAATCCAACTCATTCCAGTATCTCCCTATTACTAGGTATAAAGTCTTAGAACTCATTTGGTAAATATCTAGGCTTTCCCATTAATGATAGTAACCCAAAACACAAAGACTATCAATTTATTATTGACAATAAGAGATCAAAACTTTCCAAACGGAAATGTGACAATTTAAACCTGGTTGGTAGGGCAACTCTAATTTCTTCAACTCTTTCTAGCCAACCAGCTTATTACATGCAATATACAATGTTACATTCAAAGACTCTTAAGCAAATTGACCAAATTCAAAATAATTTCCTTTGGGGTACAACTGATCAAAAAAATAAGTTTCATCTTGCCAATTGGAATTTAGTTACTACTAAAAAATCAAACGGAGGTTTAGGATTAAAAAATGCTAAAACAAAGAATTTATCCTTATTAGCCAGCCTGGCATGGAGATTGGCCAATAATACCACCAACTTATGGGCTCTTACTATGCTCCGTAGATATTCTCAAAAACCTAGTGAAAAGGGATCCTTTATTTAGAAAAATATTATCAAAGGATGGGAAATTTGCCAAAAAGGTATGTCCTGGTCCATTCACTCCTCTTTTTCCCTAAACTTATGGGAAAACAAATGGATCCCAAACTTTAACAATCTTAGAAGCTATGTGATTGGATTCATCTCTTAAGATAAGGGACATAAGATTGGGAAATAATTGGAATCTTAATAATCTATCGTTGGAGATTTCGTAGGAGATTAAAAGTAATATTATATCCATTAACTTCCTAGGTGACTGTAATAGCGACTCTCTAATTTGGGACAAAAATGGTAATGGGGGTTTTTACTACTAAATCGTGTTATGAAATAATTGAGGGCATCACCCCTTCGTCTCTTGATTTCAATTGGATATGGACCTTGCACTGCCCCAATAAAATCAAATTCTTCCTGTGATTTTGTAATTTACCTTGCCGTAGTTATCTATCTCGTATAGGTATTAGCATTGATGAGCAGTGCACAATTTGTCGTAAGGAGCCAGAAACTATCACACATTTTCATTACATGCCCGTTGGTCTAACCTCTTTGGAAGGAATTAGGTGTTGATGTAAGTAATTTTCATATAAACAACCAAAATTGGCTCATGTACCTCAAGGAGAAAAACCTACACCTACCCAACAAACTCCTTACCTGAAGCTCTTTGTTTCCTTTCTTAATTTGGAATATTTGGTTATCTAGAAACGACAACAATGTAAATAACACATCCGTGCCTATCTCCTTAAAAAGGATTTCCAACCAGTCCATTGAGTTTAACTTACTTACTGATCGTGAATCCAACTGGGATAAAAAATTAACATATCAATTAGTTGGATTAAACCACCTACTGGCTGGTATAAATTAAATATAGATGGAGCTTTTGACAAGGCTAAAGCATCTGGTGGTATAGGAGGAATAATTAAAAACCATCACGGGGACTGAATGATAGGGTATGCTTCAAAAATCACTCCAAAAACTCCAATTCACGCAGAGTTAATGGCTCTCTACCAGGGACTTATCATTGCAAAGAAAAGGAAGCTTATTCCTTTGGAGATAGAGACTGATGCCACTCAGTTAATTTCATTCATCAACGATGGATGCAAAGCTTATGACACTATTATTAATTCATATAGGTTGCTTCTGGCTCAAATGGACTAAATGGTGCTACATCACAACTTCAGGCAGGGGAATGAAGTCACCCACAACCTAGCAATACATGCAAAAGTCTTACCAGCTTTCAATAAAATAGACGTTTGGTTGTTTCCTTCACCTTTTGTTTTGGCCAGGATGCTGGCAGATAAGGGTGGTTGTGTTGTAGAAACCTTGCTATGTTTGGTAATCCGCATGCTATGTATGGATTATCAGCTACTGATCCTCATGATCAGACTTCTATGTTGTATTAGCTAGTTTAATATTATGAAATAAAAATCTTTTGCGTAAAAAAAAAGGTTGGAATAATAGTCCATTAATCTCTTATAATATTAGATTGCGTGAATTTGATGTGCAATTGTTAAGATATTTGGACTTGATATGTATAATGATAGTTGGTAATCAATCTAGATATATATATAAATAAATTAACATATTGTCACGACTCCAAATACCCTTCATAGGATGTCGTGATGACACCTAGTCTCTAAGATTAGGTAAGCCTAACAACATGCAGAAACATTAAATTAAAGCTTAAAATTTCAAATCTCCAATAATTTCATAAATAAAATCTGTAAACTCAAAACAGACAACTCCCAAAACCTAGTGAGTTATAAGTCACAAACTCTAAATACAGTGCTGAACATGGTCCGAATTCCACCCGAGGCCCCCCAGACCTTAACCAAATATACCAACAAGTTCTAAAATATCATATGAATACGCTCGAAGCATCAAATCACATCAAACAATACTAGAATCACAAATCGCGCATCGATTCAAGCCTAAGAACTTGTGAACTTCCAAATTCCGAAACCAACGCTCGATTCATATCAAAACAACTCCGATTAACCCCAAATTTTGTACACAAGTCATAAATGACATTACAAACGTATTCTAATTTCCGCAATTGGGATCCGACCCTGATATCAAGAAAGTCCACTCCCGTTCAAACTTCCCAAATTCCTCTAATTTTCAACTTTCGCCAAATCACGCCGAAACGACTTATGGACCTCCAAATCAACATCCGGACACACTCCTAAGACCTAAATTACAATATGGAGCTATTGGAACCATCAAAACTCTATTCTGGAGTCATCTTCACACATCAAATTGCGGTCAACTCCTACGACTTAACCTTCCAACTTAGGAACTATGTGTCCCATTTCACTCTAAAACTCACCCGAAATCAAAACCAAACACCCCAGCAAATCACGTAACCATAATATAATGTAGAGGAAGCATAAATTAGGGGATCGGGGCTAAAATACTCAAACGACCGTCCGAGTCGTTACATCTTCCCCCTCCTAAAACAAATGTTCATCGTCGAACGAGTATAGAGACATACCTGAAGTGGTGAAAAGATGAGGATAATAGCTATGCATATCATGCTCGGTCTCCCAAGTCACCTCTTCGGCTGGCTGACCCCTCTACTGAAGCGATGTACTTTGACCTCAACTTTCGTACCTGTCTGTCCAAAATGGCTACCGGCTCCTTAACATAAGATAGATCCTTGTCCAACTGGACTGAGTTGAAGTCTAACACATTAGACAGATCGCCGTGATACTTATGGAGCATAAAAACATGGAATACAAGATGAATTGCAGCTAGACTAGGTGGTAATACAAGTCTGTAGGCCACCTCTCCAATCTTCTCAAGAATCTCAAAATGTCCGATATACCTAGGGGTTATCTTGCCCTTCTTCTCGAACCTCATAACACCCTTCATGGGCAAAACCTAGAGAATTACCCTCTCCCCAACCATGAATGCAATGTCGCGAACCTTCCAATTCACATAACTCTTCTGTCTAGATTGGGCTGTACGAAGTCGATCTTGAATCAATTTAACCTTTTCCAAAGCATCCTGAACCAAGTCTTTACCCAATAGCCTAGCCCCGCTTAGCTTAAACCAACCCTTCGGAGACTGACACCGTATACCATACAAAGTGTTATACGGGGCCATCTGAATGCTCAATTGGTAGTTGTTATTGTAGATAAACTCCGCAAGCAGCAAGAACTGATTCCAAGAATCCCCAAACTCCACCACACATATATGAAGCATATTCTGTAATATCTGAATAGTGCGCTCGGACTGTCCATCCGTCTGAGGGTTAGATATTATGCTCAACTCAACCCGTGCACCTAACTCATGTTGTATGACTCTCCAGAAGCGTGATGTAAACTACGTACCTCAATTAGAGATGACGGATACCGGCACGCCATGAAGCCTGACAATCTCACGGATATAAACTCGAGCCAGTTACTCATAAAAATAAGTATTCGCCACTGGAATGAAACGAGCCGACTTGGTCAACCTATCCATAATCACCCAAACTATATCAAACTTCCTCCGAGTCCATGGAAGCCCAACAGCTAAAATCCATAGTATTCTGCTCCCACTTCCACTCCGGAATCTCTAGCTTCTGAAGCAATCCACCTGGCCGCTGATGCTCATACTTCACATGTTGATAATTTAGGCACCAAGCTACATACTCCACTATGTCCTTATTCATCCTCCTCCACCAATAATGCTGCCTCAGGTTCTGATACATCTTCGTGACACCTGGATAAATGGAGTACCGCGAACTGTGAGCCTTCTAGAGAATCAACTCACGCAGATTATCTACATCAGGCACACATAGCTTGCCCTACATCCGTAATACACCTCATCTCCAATAGCAACCTCCTTGACATTGCCATACTAAACTGTGTCCTTAAGGACAAGCAGATAGAGGTCGTCATACTGACGCTCTCTGATACGATCATGAAGAGAAGACCGAGAAACCACACAAGCCAAAACTCAACGCTGCTCAGAAATATCCAATCTAACAAACTGATTGGCCAAGGCCTGAACATCTAATGCTAATGGTCTCTCCGCTGCCTTTAGATATGCTAAATAGCCCAAGCTCTCTGCCTTACGACTCAAGGCATTGGCCACTACATAGGCCTTCCCGGGATGATATAAAATGGTGATATCATAGTCCTTAAGCAACTCTAACCACCTCCGCTAACGCAAGTTAAGATCCTTCTGTTTGAACAGATGTTGTAGACTCCGGTGGTCGGTGTAGATCTCACAAGCAACACCATATAAATAGTGCCGCCAAATCTTCAAGGCATGAACAATAGCTGCTAACTCAAGGTCGTGGATATGATAGTTCTTCTCATGCACCTTCAACTGTCTAAATGTGTAGGCAATCACCCTATCGTCCTACATAAATACTATGCCGAGACCAATACGCAACACATCACAAAACACCTTATAAGACCCCGATCCTGTCGGCAATACCAACACTGGGGCTGTAGTCAAAGCAGTCTTGAGCTTTTGAAAGCTTTTCTCACACTCCTCAGTCCACCTGAACGGAGCACCCTTCTAAGTCAATCTGGTCATAGGTGCAATAATAGATGAGAAACCCTTCACAAATCGACGGTAATACCCCGCCAAATCAAGAAAACTCTAAATCTCTGTAGCTGAAGACGACATGGGCCAACTCTGCACTACTTCAATCTTCTTTGGATCTACTTGATCCCCTCACTTGACACTACATGACCCAAATATTCTACTGAATCAAGCCAGAATTTACACTTTGAAAATTTTGCATATAACTTCTTTTTTCTCAAGGTATGAAGAACGGTCCTCAAGTGTTGCTCATGATTCTCCGGGCTCCGGGAGTATACCAGAATGTCATCTATAAACACAATGATGAAAGAATCAAGATATGGATGAAATACATTGTTCATCAAGTGCATGAATGTTGCTGGGGTATTGGTCAGCCCAAATGACATCATAAGGAACTCATAATGACCATACCAAGTCCTGAAGGCAGTCTTCAGGATATCTGGCTCCCGAATCTTAAACTAATGATAGCCTAAACGCAAGTCAATCTTGACTGTAACCTTTTTCAACTAGCCATAATCAATAACATACGCTTAGAACCATCCTTCTTCTTTACAAACAAGACTTGAGCACCCAAGGTGACATATTGAGCCGAATGAAGCCCTTATTAAGCAATTCTTGCAACTTCTCCTTTAATTCTTTCAAGTCTACTGGGGACATACGATATGGTGGAATAAAAATGGACTGAGTGCCAAGTAACAAATCATGCCAAAATCGACATCCCTATCGGTCAGCATGCCCGGAAGATCCACAAAAAATACATCTGGATAATCCCTCACTACCGGAACTGACTACACGGTAGGAGTATCAACATTGACATCCCTCACGAAGGCTAGATAAGCATTACACCCCTTGTCAACCATACGTTAAGCCTTTAGAAATGAGATAACCCTGCTAAGAACATAATCTAAAGAACCTCTCCACTCTAACCATGGTAATCTTGGCATCGTCAGAGTCACGGTCTTGGCGTGACAATCAAGAATAACATGATAGGGCAACAATAGTCCATGCCCAAAATAATATTAAAATCTACCATACTAAGTAACAATAAATCGGCTCTGGTCCCAAAACCACCAAGAACAACTAAACACGACTGATACACACGATCAACAATAATAGAATCTCCCACATGTGTAGACACATAGACAAGAGAACTCAAAGAATCACAGGATACACCCAAATATGGAGCAAAGTAAGATGACACATAGGAATAAGTGGAACTTGTATCAAATAAGACTGATGCATCTCTACGATAGACATGAATAATACATGTGATGACTGAGTTGGACGTAACTACCTCCATCCTAGCAAAAAGAGCATAATATCTTGTCTGGCCTCCCCTTCTAGGGAAACCTCTACCTGCCCCACCTCCACCTCGAGCTGGTTGTGTAGGTAGAGTGGAAACTGGTGCGGTAACCATGGCCTGAGGGCCCGGTGGGACACGCGAAGCCTTAGTAGTCTATAGAGGTGCACCATTCCCGAGTCTGGGCAATCACTCACCATATGACGAATGTCACTACACTCAAATAGGCTCTCAGAGGATGTGGCTGTTGTGGCAAGCCCGGGCTTGATCGGCGGAACTGACCATCGAAAGCACCCCGTGCAGGAGGGTGCACTAGACAATGGCGGTACATAATAGGGAGCATGGGGCCTCAGAGTGGCCGGGAAGCCATTGGAAGCTAGAAGTGCTGAATGAACAGAGCGACTCATATAGCCCCTACCATGACGAGCTATAACTGTGGCACGGGTACCACTATATGTGCCAGAATCTCGAGGCCTCTTAGCCTCCCTCTCCTAAATATCCCGGGTCCACATACCCTCCAATCTCCTAGTGATCCGCACTACCTACTAGTATGCGATGTCCATCTCTAACTCTCGGGCCATGCTAAATATGATACTGGGGTTGAATCCCTTGATCAATCGATGGAATCGCTCTCTAATAGTAGCAACCAAGGCTGGTGCATCCCTAGACAAATCACTGAACTAGACCGCATACTCCGATACAGTCATAGAACCCTAGCGCAACTGCTCAAACTTTGTGCGCCCTGCATATGTGAGACTCTGGGGAACAACTCCCTCAAGAACATATCTGAGAACTGAGCCCAAGTGAGTGAAGTTGCCTCGGCCAGACTACCCAACTCATATGTTCACCACCACTGATAAGCCGCTCCCTTAAGCTGGAACGTAGTGAAAGCAACTCCACTAAACTCCACAATACCCATAGTACAGAGGATTTGATGAAACTCCTTAAGAAAACCCTAGGCATACTCTAACACCAAGCCGCTAAAATAAGGAGGGTGGTACTTTTTGTGCCTCTCAAGCCTGAGCTGCGCCCCCTCAGAAACTGCAACCCTGACCTCGGACTGAACTAGGCGACCAGCTATACTGGTATGACCTCTGGGACCTGGTCAACCTGAACCCGTTGGTCTGGGGTACGGGCGGCACAAGTTTGTGCTCTTCCCCCGGCCTGAGCTGTATCAGGAGTAAGTAAGATCAGCCGCACCTGAGCTAAAGTACCGAACATGCTCAATTGGGCTAGAGTCTCCTGGAGTGCTGGTGCAGTAACAGGCATCTCAGGTGCCTA
Source organism: Nicotiana tabacum (assembly GCF_000715075.1). NCBI lineage: Eukaryota > Viridiplantae > Streptophyta > Magnoliopsida > Solanales > Solanaceae > Nicotiana > Nicotiana tabacum. The sequence continues at coordinate 107,575,350 of NC_134087.1, read as the reverse complement.
TTCTCTAACTGGAGCTACTAGTGGCTCCTCTGCAATAGCCTATGTAGTTCTCTGGCTGCACCCCGTGGATGTCCTCGGCCTATACCCTGACCTCGGCCTCTCACGTCTCTAGTAGGGGGAGCGAGTGTCTAGTCATATGATCTAGCTGTACGTATCGTCACCATCTGTGAGAGAATAGAAAGACAAAAATTCAGAATTTTGAAGTCAACAATTTCGCACGATAAGGAATCAAAGAAGTGAAGATTTTCCTAATAGTTCCATAGCCTCCCGAAGATAAGTACGGACATCTCCGTCCCGATCTGTGAGACTCTACTAAACCTACTTGTGACTCATAACACCTATGAACCTAGAGCTCTGATACCAACTTATCACGACCCCAAAGTTCCTTCGTAGGATGTCGTGACAACACCTAGTCTCTAAGACTATGTAATCCTAACAATATGCGTAAACATTAAATTAAAGCTTAAAATTTCAAAACTCCAATAATTTCATAAATAAAATCTAAAAACTCAAAACGTACAACTCCCAAAACCTGGTGAGATATAAGTCACAAGCTCCAAATACAGTGCTGAACATGGTCTGAATTCCACCCGAGGCCCCCGGGACCTCAACCAAACATATCAACAAGTCCTAAAATATCAAACAAACACGCTCGAAGCATCAAATCACATCAAAAAACACTAGAATCATGAATCGCGCATCGATTCAAGCCTAAGAGCTTATGAACTTCCAAATTTTGAAACCAAACCGATTCATACCAAACTAACTCCTATTGACCCCAAAATCACACAAGTCATAATTGACATTACAGACCTATTTCAAATTCTGGAATCGATTTCCGACCTCGATATCAAGAAAGTCCACTCCTGGTCAAACACCTTAAATTCCTCCAAGTTCCACTTTCACCAAATCACGCTGAAATGACCTATCGACCTCCAAATCAACATTCGGACGTGATCCTAAGACCAAATCACGATAAAGAGCTATTGGAACCATCAAAACTCTAATCCGGAGTTGTCTTCACACAAGTTAAACTACGGTCAACTCCTACAACTTAACCTTCCAACTTAGGGACTATGTGTCCAATTTCACTCTAAAACTTACCCGAAATCAAAACCAAACACCCCAACAAATCACATGACCACAATATAATGTAGAGGAAGCATAAAATTAGGAGATCAGGGCTAAAATACTCAAAACGACCGACCAGATCGTTACACATATTTTGTTATAGTATCATATACTATTCTATTCAAGTAAAATATATAATTTATATAAAAAAGTATATAGTTCTGTAAAATCGATATGCTGTTATATACTCCCTTTGTTTCAATTTAAATGATACATTTTCCTTATTAGTCTGTTCCAAAAGAATGACATATTTCTATAATTGGAAATAATTAAAATTTAGACTCTTCATTTTACCCATTTTACCCTTAATGAGAAGCTTTTATAACCACACAAATATCATGGACCCACAAAACTTTTACCCCTTAAGCTTTTAAGTCCACAAGTTTCAAAAGTATTTTTTTCTTAAAGTCCGTGATGGGTCAAACTACCTCATCTAAATTGAAATGGAGGGAGTATAATTTACGTACATAGAAACATAATACAACAACAACATACCTAGTATAGTCTCACAAATAGATTCTGGGGAGGGTAGTGTGTACACTGACCTTATCCTTAAGTAGTAACAAACAGTACGTTGCATCTTCATGTTATCAATTCTTTTCGTATACGACGTTGCATATGTGAGAGATAATTTGGATGATGACTCTGGCTTATCTTTGATAACCTCTATGATGAAGTCCTTCAATCTTTCAACGGTAATCAGACCTTCAGCGTGGACTTGGATCTCCTCGGTTATCGTTGCTTGCTTTTGGAGGAGTCTCCTTTCTCTTGTGACCTTTGAATATGTAAAGGTGTTTGTGTGGATTCTCCTTCTACTATGCTATCTAATTTATTTGATAACTTGGAAAGTTTAACATCTTGATCTTGCACGTGCATTGACAAGCCTCCAACTACTTTCGTCAAATTTGCACGTTGTTCTTCTACGGTAGAAACTTTAATAACCATTGTTTGCATGATCACCGTAGGGGATGAATAATGATATGGATCATTATTGGGATAGCTCTTAGAGGTCTCATTAATGGATACTAGAGTAGATCCAACACTCAAGTAATCATCATCGACTTACATTAAAGGTTTCTTGGACTTAGATAAACAAAGTTGGGCAACAAACTTTTCGATCCTTTTGGCGATGTCATTCCCTTTTCGGGTCATGCTTGTACCGGATCATTCTCCTTTTAAGGATGTGGCGAGCGTAAAACAAAATACAAAATTGATGTTCTCTAGCCAAATATAGTATAGTTTAATTATCGTCTCCATAGGGATTGGATTTAAACAATGCTCAAGTAATTTCTAGCTTAATGCTATTTAGGATGATTAACACTTTGGTTGGGATGATTAATAACAAATATTAACTATGAAACTAAACAATTAACAATTGATCACAGAGAGACAAGAGTTGAGAAACACCGAAATATCAATGGGAGAAATAAGGGTCATGACAGGATAGGTGCAAGATTGCTATTTAGGATCTAACTCTAGTTCAATTCATTCTAAATTTCTAATGATTCTCACGAATTCACTCGATGATTATTTTAAACGTGTAGTTAAGATTCCTCTCTCGATTAAATCTTAACTCTAGCACTGTGAACATATGCAAGCATGCGTTAATGGATTAGTTTTCAGAAAAATACCTCTCGAATATTCTCCTAACTTGATTTAATCAATAATTTAACAAGCTCTTTTGATTACTTAAAAAGAAAACCAAACAATATAATGCAAATATAATCATCAAAATATTCCTCTTTCAATTAAATAAACTGGTGAATAAAGTTGCAATCAATTCAAAGCTTCATAAATAAATTCAAGCAAAGTACTAGAGTTAAAATCCACAAATATTAATCAAAACACTATATCCATCAAACCCTAAGGTAAACTACTCCATATTCATGGAGAAATTCATCAAAAATAAAATTGAATAATAAGAAAACATGAATTCAATCCAAACTCGGGTGTTGAGTTGAGGAAATAATGATGAATCCTTGTTCTTTGAGTCTCCAATGCTCTTCCAATCTTCCATAGGTCAAAAGTCCTTCAAAAACGTATTTCTAGTGTATTTATACCAAGTAGGAATGAACCCGGACGAAACTACCCTCTTTGAGCCGAAGTGGAAAAACCTGCAAATTTTTTACACTTCATGCTTCGCACCATGCATTGCACTATGCATCACATTAGTGTAATTTACTCAGTTGCAAACTCTCTAAACTCTGCTTGTTTGATAGAATTTTGTACTAATGTGTTTCACTATGCCACGCACTCTGTATCGCATTAGTGTATTTTTCTGTCAGACCCAAAAACTCCAAGTCTCTGAACTTCTCAAACTTCTGACGAACTTTTGTACTAATGTGACGCTTAATGTCACACCTTATGCGACACATTAGTACATTTCGCTCCAGCCCATGTGCTTTCTTCCAGCTTTCGTATGCAACACCGGTCCACGAGCCTCGGATGCGATCCCGGTTTAATTCTTTAGCTTATAGTCAGACTTCCAAGCTCCAAATTATTCAATTTAGCTCCAATTTATCTTTTTAACTTGGAGCCATTTCCTGAAAGGCATAAAACATGTAATAAATATAAATCTCCATCATTTAAGCTTGAGCACACGTAAAATACATTAATTAGAGTGTAAACTATGGCTAAAATACGGGTTTCTAGCCTGCAATCAATACCCCACACTTAGATTATTGCTCGTCCTAGAGAAATCAAACTACACTTCACACAGAGACGACCTTTTCATCAAATAACTTCCCTAACCCATCATGCCAATAATATTAAAGCAAATTAAGCAACATACCGTAACATTCTAGCCTCAAGACTCAACTCACAAGCATCACATATTTTTCAGAACCTGCTCACTTATTCTAGCACAAAGGCCAAATACATTACCTTTCCTTCGCAAATCATGTACCCACACATATACATTGGAGAGTAGTCCCACACTCAATAAAATTCAATAACAAATAGGAACTCAAGATAGAAAGAATTCACCTCACTCTCAGAAATAAAATTCATATGCCATAGAAGATGTACCATAGGCTTGTCCGTAGTGTAATACTCTACTAATTGAGCTTATTTAGTCAAAGATCAAGTAGGAACGGGTAGGATACAATTTGAATAATAGTGACTACACCTCCTTAAGCACTTTAATATATATAGTTCACAATTTAAAACCCTACGCCAGCCTTCACATCAAATTAGCACCAATCTCCCAATTTCTTAAAGCACAAACAAAGTAAGATTTACCATTAGCGAGGAATAATTTTCTTTATAATATATACACATCAACTTTTTTTCTTTCTAAGTTCTGGATTTTTTTTTCAATTCCCTACAAGCAAATCTTTACAATTTTTTATATAATGCATCTTTCTCCTTTTCTATAGTTCCACTCAAAACTCTAACCATACCTCCACTTAGTTTTTAACAAGCTCATCAATATTCCAAGTGCTCATGAGAGGTAAAGTTTCAAATAAATGGTCAATTCAACAAACGCGCCAGGCTTGTAGTGTGATTGCCAAAGAGAATAGGATTACTTGCTCAAAGGACCTAACTAAGATACATATTAATTAAGTGGGTAAAATCTGGCTTAACAAAGAAACGCCTCTATCACATCCTAGACTGAACAAGACTGCTATTTTGCTTTGCAAACACACATGACAAGTTCTAAACATTAACTGAATCAACGAAAACCTCACACAGGCATTGGCACATAACTCACTTTGGATCGGATATATCCCAACTCTCTAGTCAAAGGAGTTAAACAAAATCAAGATCAAACAAATTAAAGCACTTATATACGAGTCAAGAATTGAGCCTAGACGTCATGACTAAGGCACTCACCAGTCTCAAGGCAAATGCAGTCAAGGAAAATTGCTTCAAATTAGTACTATGACTCAAAATTCTTTATTCCTACAAAAAAATAACTACACCCGATTCAAGTAAAACCCTTGAAAAAAAATCGCGATACAAAAAAAAACCAATGGGGAATTGTTACACTACCTAAAAATAAAGAAAATAAAAGACATGTTTTTGGATTATTTTTTTGATTTTTTTATGTTTATGTTTCGACTTTAATTCCTTAAGTTCGAGGAGATTCATCACCGGAAAAAGTCTAATATTTTTTTTAATTTATTTATAAAAGAATGATGAAAAAACACAAATATAAGAAAAAGAAATACATATACATATTTACACCCCACCCCACACTTTAAATTATGGCATGTCCCCATGACACACAAGTAAAAAGTAAGAGGTAAAGAAAACTCTCCTGAATTTTTTTCGTTTTCGAGAACTTATGAACCTTACCCCTAATTCTGAATTCATTCCTCGTTTTCACTCTTTAGGATTATTTATGGAGCTCAATAGGCCAAATTCATCTGAAGATATATGCAAGACCCGCTCTTTTCTTTCTTTCTTGGCCTCTTTTTGAGCGATAAATTGTTCTTGTAGGATCATCCTCAACTTGTTCATGCATTCTTTTACAGGATCAATCCATGCATCTTCCTGCAAATCTCCAAAAATAAAATCCACATGATTAAGGCTAGAATAAGAAAACAAATAAGAAAGGTCATATGAATATTCCTCTGGTATGTCCAAGACCAATTATTTCTCATTCTTTTCTACTAAAGATTGTAAATATGGAAAGGTAAATGAGGGTTTGAACTCTTCTTTTATTGCTTCACAGTCAACCAAAGCCTCATCTTCAGTTATCTCAATTGAATCAGAGTGTTCTTGCAGAGTGGCATCTCTCTGGATGCTCACCCTCTTGGGTATGCTTATTCTCACAGGGTATCTCCTTCATATATTCACCATCACAACACAATGAGCTTTCTAAAAGTATATTTACTATTTGACTAACTTGCGTTGTTAGGTTCTTAATGGCTTCATCATTTTTTATAAATCTCTCTTCAAGTGATTCATGAACTTATACATAAACTCTCCTAAACTACTTCTCTTTTCTTGAGGTGGTTGTCCCACTTTGCTTTCGTTCCAGTCTTAATCAGAGTATTCGTTCCATCCAGAGTTAAGATTGTGGCCATGTGAAACCTCGTATCCGTAAAGAATTGAAACAAAGTGAGACTTTTCCAAAAGATAAACCATATGAAGAATACTTAGCTGCTTGAAATTCAACCCATACGTGATTTTTCCTACATTTAAAACAAATAGCAAACTTATGATAATTTTCAGCTGCTAACTTTGCAACCGTTTTCTTAGGTTGTTGTGCTCCATCTTCACAACATTTGAGCTTAACATCAGGACTATTTTCTTCAATCTTTGACAAGTGCTACAAAAAATCTTGAAAAAAAGTTAAAAAGAAAAAAAACTCTCGAATTAGCACCAAAAATGATTTTGAACACTATTGATTACCAATTCTCGGCAACGGTGCCAAAATTTCAAGAGTGCAAAACATAATAGGAAATTGATGCTCGCTAGCCCAAGATAGTATAATTTAATTATCGTCTCTACTTTGATTGGATTTAAATGATGCTTAAGTAATTTCTAGCTTAACGCTATTCATGATGATTAATACTTTGTTGGGATGGTTAATAACTAAAATTAACTATAAAACTAAAAACAATTAACAATTTGATCACAAAAGTGTTGGACAACACTGAAATATTATTGGGAGAAATAAGGGTCATGATAGGATAGGTGCAAGATAGCTATTTGGGATCTAACTCTAATTCAATTCACTCTAGAGTTCTAATGATTCTCACGAATTCACTCGATGATACTTCAAATGTGTAGTCAAGACTTCTCTCTTGATTAACGCTTAACTCTACGAGGTGAATTAATATAAGCACTTTAAACATATTCAAGCATGCGCTAATGGATTAGTAGTCAGGAAAATGTCTCTCAAATATTCTCCTAACTTGATTTAATCAACAATTCAACAAGCTCTTTCAATTACTTAAAAGAATTACTGAATTAAACCAAACAAAATAATGCAAATATAATCACCAAAATATTCCTCTTTCGATTAAATAAACTAGTGAATAAAGTTGCAATCAATTCAAAGCTCCAAAAACGAATTCAAGCAAAGAACTAGAGTTAAAATCCATAAATATCAATCAAAACATTATATCTGTCAAACCCTAAGGTAAACTACTCCATATTCATGGAGAAATTCATCACAAATTAAGGTGAATAATAAAAAAATATGAATTCAATTTAAACTCAAGTGTTGGGTTGAGGAAAGAATGATGAATCCTTGTGCTTTGAGACTCCAATGCTCTTCTAATATTCTGTAGGTCAAAAGTCCCTTCAGAAAATATGTTTCCAGTGTATTTATACCAAGTAGGAATGAAACCGGATGAAACTACCCTCTTTGAGTCGAAATGGGAAAACCTGCAAACATTTTACACATCATGCGTCGCACCATGTGTCGTACTATACATCACATTAGTGTAATTTACTCAGTTGCAAACTCTCTGAACTCTGCTTATCTAACAGACTATTGTACTAATGTGTCGCACTATGCAACGCGACCTGTGTCGCATTATTGTATTTTTCTGTTAGGCCTAAAACTCTAAGTCTTTGAACTTCTCAAACTTACGAACGTTTGTACTAATGTGACGCTTAATATCATGCCTTATGCTAGTACATTTTGCTCCAACCCATGCACTTTCTTCCAAATTTCGTATGCAACGCCGGTCCACGAGTGCTGGATACGATCCCGATTTAATTCTTTATCTTTTACTCCGGTTTCAAAGCTCCAAATTATTCGATTTAGCTCCAATTTATCTTTTTAACTCAGAATCATTTCCTGCAAGGCATAAAATATGTAATAAGTGCAAATCACCATCATTTAAGCTCAAACACACGTAAAATACAGTAATTAGAGTGTAAATTACGGCTAAAATACGGGGTTTTAGCCTACCAGTGAAGATCCAAAAATAGAGGTTGATGCGGACGACACTTGGAGTGTTTATTGTCCTAAAGAGTTTGTTTTGCCCTTTGTAACTGGCCTAAATCTTCCAAAGGTAACATCGAGTATGCTCTCCGCATCAGCATAGAACTTGGAATTAGCGGCCTTAGTGGAAGTTGATATGGAGTTGGTCTTCTGTGAAGCCATTTCGATATTCTTGAACTTTGGTGATTGAAAAGTTGAGATAAGAGGCAGAGATGGTCCACTAGGTGTGCCAATTTATTCGCAATAAATTTTCGAGATATGAATAATTAACAGTAATCACAAAATAAGAGAAAAATATTTTTATTAATCAATTGTGAGTAAATTTTTGTTTCTCCCTTGATTCATCTCTCCTGATTATCTCCGTGATTCGAGGACTGGAGCAGCGTGTTTCTCGAACGTGGGATGATGCAAACTTTCATGGGATGTATTTGATCTCCATAGAATTATGTCTATCCGGCCGCATCTTATTTTCTTTGTGAATATCCCATGAACTTATGGACTTTTCAAGATGATCTCAATTTTTGAGATGTTTTTTTAAGGGAATATGTAACCCTTTTTAATGGGAGTGACAAAGGGTTTCGGTAGAGTAGCCTCCAATTAATCCTAACAGACTCCTAAAATTTCAACAGTCATTTTATAGTCCTTTAATTTAGGATTTTGCTTGATTCATTAAAATTTCGATGTCTAAAAGGTGATTTGCTTTGCTTTTGTTGATAAATATCGTGCTGGAAATATCGATGATATTAAGAGCACTACTGGCTACACTTTCTCCTTGGCATCTGGTGTGTTTTCATGGAATTCGAGGAAGCAAGAAATATTGGCACTATTCATTGCAGAGGAAGAGTATGTTGCAGCAGCTATAGAAGCAAATCAGGCTATTTGGTTAAGAAAAATTCTGAAAAATCTAGGAATGGAACTACAAATTATAACTAAGATCAAGTGTGATATCAAATCAGCAATTGCAGTTGCAGAAAATCGAGTGCAGTATGGGAAACAAAGCATATCCTTGTCAAGTTTCATGCCAGACAAGTTGAGAAAACCTAGGAAATTAAGCTCATTCATTGTTGTTCTAAGGATCAAATTGCTGATATATTTACTAAAACTCTTCCCAAATTCAAATTGGAACTCTCGAGAGCAACTTGGAGTTATCAGCAAATATCTCAAGGAGGAGAGTTGAAGTTTTGAGATAGTTACTGTTATTTTATTTTTTAAATAAATTTAAAATTTAGTCCTTAAATTTAGTAGTTCAGTTCAGATGGAATTGGAGTTTGTTTAGTTGTTTAGTTGAGATAAAATAAGAGTCTAGTTTTTCGAAATTTTAGCTATTTATAATGATTTTTTTTGTATTTTCTTTCTTCTTTGTAGGTAGGAACAACACCTCCTCATAATAAATCTTTATATTTGTTTATCCTCAAAATTGGATAACAATTGAATTTGTAAGTAATTTTAAGGATATGTGGATTAACTTGACACAAGCGATAAATTATGTTGCAATTGAAATAAACAATGATAAAGTAAATTCAAACCATACGAATTGAACAGTTACAATCTTGAAAGGTCAGTCACACTCGAATTGGATGCATTTCGATCGATATCAAGATACAGAAAAATAAGAGCTTAAATAGAGAAATAATAATGTAATGCTTTGGACTGCATGTTACAATATGTCAAAAGAATTATCAGCCCCCCTTTATATAGTAGAGGGGTCCTACTTTAGGTACAATTCTATAAAAGATAAAAAATCTCTTAATTTGCTGATTGCCGGTTTCTTATTGATATGTGCCGAGATTCCCGCCGTAATATTCGACCGGTCATGAATATTTCGGTCTTCCGTTGGCTATGCTATTAATGTTTCTTCGATCTCGTTCTGGGCTACGGCCGATTCCGGGATCACGGACTCGATATCCTCGAAGGCGGGCATTCTCAACCCGGGTTCTGGCCTAGTGGGACTTGGGGTCGATCTTCAGTCCTTCATTGCCACGTTTCGAGCCTGACCTACCATGTCGTAGGCGATCTCGATTTCGACCATATCCAAATAGTCTCCTCATTTTTTGGAGAGTAGACAACGAGAAACGACATGATCTTCCAATTCTTACTTTGATATCCCGCGACAGAAACGATAAAACAAACAAAATGTCTCGTTAGTCAAGTCTTAATGGCATTAAATTCATGTCAGCCGCCGGTTGACAATTCATGGATCTGAACCGCCGCTGAAATATTGTAAATACCTCTTCTTTTGTTCGTTCCAACTTTACATCCAACCCTTCTACCCTTGTGCCTTAGAAATCTCAATACTTTCTTGCACTTATATCTGGTTTTTTGAGATCCTTTGTAAGAACTTTTATTCGTCTTCATCCCAAACCATCAAGTGTACTCCTTTAACTTCCTCTTTTTCCTCATTTTCCCTCTATTTCCAAATAAAATTGCGAAGACTTCAAAAACAGTTCCCTAAAAATAAACTCCTTCTACCTCGTGGCCGGCTACCGAGGAGATTTGCATACTAATGTTGAGGAACCAATATTGGAACCCCCATTGAAAATGTTCATCCCTGGAGGATGCTCGGTAACCACCGATTTCAAGTTTGAAAAACCTTCCCCCGTACAAGGTCGATGTGAGGAAGTCTCGAGATACATATGCTTGATCACTGAAGAATTCCTTCCCACGGTAAAAATAGATTGCAATTCGGTTGACAAGCATGTGGTGGTTCCCAGACTCGATGAAGATATCACCACCCACGTCGAGGGACACTATCCCTTTATAGTGGGCCCATTGGATCCGGTCATCATCGACTTCTGCAAAAGATATGAGGTATGCCTCGATTAAATTCACCCTTCATTCTGGAGGATAGTGATCCTTCTTTGGTTCTTTGTGAGCAAGATCAATGGATGCTCGTTCACCATCAACCACCTCATGTGCTTATACAGTCCCCAAATCTTCCGGAAGGGACTGATCAAGCTCGCGTGTCGGGCTAGTAAAGCCCCATTCTCGAGTATTAATGAAGAATGAGATAGAGGCTGGCTAGGCCGTTTTGTCCGAGTGAGGACTTCGGACTTGATCCCAGCTGAGTGCATGTTGTTCATCGAGAAGTGGAATATATCACGTAAGTAGAATTTCATTTTCAAAATTTTATTTGACACTTTTCTCCTTCCTTCTTATCTGTGCTTTGTGGTGGTGCAGTTATCGCTCGGGTCCCGAATGCAGTCCCTCGACTCAAGGAGTTGGTCGAGGGCATTGTCGCGCCCCCTTTTTTCCTCGCGAAATAGTGTTTATGACATTGACAACTCTTTTAATAGGTATTAAAAGAGAAGAGTCGCCACCTAATGATTAAAGTGCATTAGGACACTAAAAAGAGTTTGATTTAGGAAAACCAGAGATCGGGTAAGGGCTTGAAATTATCCCGAAGGGAAGGTGTTAGGCACCCCTCAGGATCTACTAATGTGGTTCCCAGCCATTCTATAATTGTGACTTTAAGTACGCAAATAAGAGTTTCAAATATGAGGGGGTTTTCACAAAATGGTTGCAAATAGATAAAATTAAAAGAAGTAAAAGGCAAGCTGAAATTTGAGAGAAACGGTTTAAAAATTTGGAAGGTAAACAACAAAATAAACAAGTAAAGGGAAGGGGGGTCCTAGGTTTATAAATAATATGGATCACCCCACACAATGTCCAGTAATCGCTCCTCGACGAGGGGTTACACGTGACATTATCGCGTGGTCATCACATCCATATCTACCCTTTCCCACCCCGTTAAAGTGTTAAAGCGCGGAATAGTCTCGTTTACTTATTGTATGCTATTACCCGCCCCAATCCTATCAGCCCCGGAGGTACTTGGGACTACTAATCCTATAAAGGTGGAAAAGTTGGCTTATTTATGGTTTCAAAAGGTAAAACTACTAAGGCAACAAACAAAAGCACGTATAACAAGTATGGGGCAAGCACATAAGCAGATACTGCTCAAACAGACCTCCTTAAATCAAAGAAAAGCATCTAGTTTAGCATGTCTTGCATGTACTGATTAGGGTCTGATTAAAACTTAAAAGGGGAAAGTAGGCTGATTTATCACATATTTTCAGATAAGAAGTTCGAATTAGACCTGCCATCTGGTTGTAATTAACAAAAAAAACTGGTGCAGTCATAACTTTTTATCCTAAGGCTTGCCTAAGCGTTAGACGAAAACTATAGGCATGATATCTACTGGTTTCAGAAAAGATGAAGTGTACTGATTTTAGAAGAGGCCGTCAGTTATTCAGGGAAGACAAGTTTTGACAAAAGATTCTGCAGATGTTGGACAATGATATTGCCGATTTTAGACTTATAGGTGAACGAAAACGTTTCATACTAGGTTGTTAATTCCTATAGGCATGCTTTCTAGGCGTTGTTGACTTTAAAAACATTGTTATTGATATGCAGAAATCCTATAGGCAAGTTATCTATATGCAGTTAGTTATTTAACTCCTATAAACAGGTTTGCCTAATGACAGATGCACATGCAAATTGCAGGAAGTCCTATAGGCATATTATCTATATTGTCACACCTCTTTTTTACAATACCCAAAGGTAGTACAAGAGAGTTTTTCCAATTTAAGTGACATTATTCGAAATTGGATTATTTATTTATTTTTATTCAGAGTCGCCACTTAGGATAGTTTATTTGGTGTCCCAACTCACCGGTTTATTTTTTTAAATCCCAAATCGAGGAAAAATTCGACTTTCCTTTTGAAGTCTGCGAACCAGAAATTCTGAATAAGGAATTTTGTTAACCCGAGGGAAGGTGTTAGGCACCCCGGGATTCCGTTCTTCTAGCACGGTCGCTTAAACTATCATAATTAGCCTATTATCTGATTTTAAAACATGTTTTAGCCTATGGTATAATTTTAAATTATTAACCACTTTTAATTAATTAGAAAGATTCAACGTTATCTAAAACACGTCTTTGAACCACGCCACATGAAATGCACCCGCGATCTACGACACATTTTATTTAACGTTGTTGAGATTTGGATTTGGGTCACATAAAATGCACACCCGAGTTTAGGAAGGTAATGTTATTAAAATCACGCGGCTAAAGCAGCTAGCATTGTTAACTTTGCGAGGGCCATGAAAATTTGCTAAATAGCACGCCTCAAATTCTAAGGATTAAAATTAAATGAAATGAGGGTTGTGCATTTTGAGATTTTATTTGGCACAACACACCTCAAACCCGATTTTAGGAGTCTAAATAATTGAGAAAGGCTTAATAGAATTCTAATTATTTTTAACTAAAAAAAATTCGGCCTTACTTGTTAACTGATAGGCATAGTATTTAAACTAATTAATCTTAAAGAAAAATTGCTCAAGCAAATAGCAACTACATGAACTCATTCAAAATGCCTTCAGGCTTGGGCCCAAATAAGCCCAATTCTCAGTGAGGAATGGACGTCCAAGGACACTGAACATGCTATTGAATCGGGGATTAAATGTCCATTAATTGGGCCTGCTTTAAGCCCGAACTTTAGAACCAACAATTGTACAAAATGAATTAAATACCAACTAATCAATAACTATATGAAACGTGAAGTTGAACTGACATTTTTACTTCTGAATTTTAACCATTTAACACAAATCAACTAGATAAATTTTTAATTTTATCTTTCATGCATCCTTGAGTCAAATCTGCTACCAAGACAATCCAGTAGCTAAAGAATGCCCTGCTGGGCTAAAAAACGAGCCCAGACAACAACAACATGCCTTATTCCCCTGCAAGTGACTTCAGAATTCAAGGCTCTAGAAACCCAACACTGCAGCGAACAAAACTGATGGTTTCGGACTCAAGATCGAGTCTACGCTAAAGCAAGACAAACCCCTGCACTTAACACAAGCTGATGAATCTCATCACTACCCAACAACTAATACATCAGGAAAACTTGAATTACTACCGAGGATGCATGCTGGACTTTAGATTAACGAATATTCACACTTAACTAAACTTACAAACATAACACAAGATTTTAAGCTAACTAACTTTTCAATACCAAAAGTAACAAAATCTAGAGAATTAATTAACACCCAAAACTCTTAAGAGCACATATTCACTTGTATAGCACATTAAAGGTATGATATAACTAAGACAACATGTGTGGTTTAGGACCTATTACAGAGCATTAACGAAATAGAGGAAATGAATGTAGTGAAATCCAAAACAGCTTTCATTCAATCAGGCCTCGATTCGGAATACATGTTCTTAGTCACTCGTTGACAATGGTTTGAGGAAATACCTGGTGATGAACAAAAGACAAAATAAAAGGGTGAAGAATCAGCAAGAAACAACAGGGAATCAGCAGCAGGTCCAGTAACAAAGAGCAAACCCGTAAAGCAATTTCAAACCCAGAAAATAAAGTACTGCAGCCCAGAAATCAGTTTCAAATGCACAGTCTAACCAACAGACCTCTAAACCAACCTCAATGACTAAGTCTCAAACCATTTCTAAGTTCAAATGATCAAGAAATCGATTCAGAAAGAAGAGGATTTCAAATTTCAAAACTAAAGCCCAATGAAACAGTGTTTTCTACAAAAAAGTTTCAGTCGTTTAGTTGTTTTCAGAATTTTTTCCCCTCTCGAAATCTAAAAAAAAATCTCCATGGAACCCCAAGTAACTATGCCTTTATAGGCAAGTTACTAGGGCAGCCTTAAGGGTTCAGTTTTTTCATTTTAGTCCTTTTTCTAATTTTCCTTTTTGCTGCTTAGTCCTTCATTTACTGACTTGTTGGTCAAGTAAGTATATCATGCAGCTTCTAGGAAGCTTCTCAGGCAGTTTCAGCAAAATTCCCCTTAACTAAATTCCTAAACTACCCTTTAAACTCCTTCCAATTACTTCAGCATGCCACATGGGTCAAGTCTGACCCAAGACTCAAACCACGACGAACGGGCTTTCTTTAAAAATGAGTCAGAAATGACCCCAAGGCCCAAAACCAATGAGAAATCCATTTGGTAATTCATGAGAAGTAGAAGAAACCAATTAAGTGATTTCAAAACCAAAATCTAAACTAAATGACTGATTTCCTTTAAACTAAACAATGAGTTAGAAATAACAACATCTGATTAAACTAATTATACGACTAGAAAAATCAGAAAACTTAAATGTCATAAATAACAAATAAGCATGGCGAGTGAATAATCTAAACAAAATCAGAAAACAACATTCAAAAATTTGAAAGGAAAAACTGAGAAAGCAAACGGAACAAGTACGAGCATGAACCAATCGAGAAGGGAAAATCTAGGTTCAAACCTGTCACCACCCAAACTGGAGGGCCATGACTAGCACCCGACCATACTTGCCGAGCACCAACGTACATTTTATCTAACCTTTTTTGTATCTTTTAGGGTTGACGAGATCAATATAAATGGTAGACCTGGATCATGGACAACCAACAATAAAATATGATGGCATGAACATACATAGCAGGGGATGACCAGACAATCAAGAAACTACATATAAGGTACGAGCTACCATGCTACCATGAAAGACTATACAACAAAAACCAGCCGACAAGGCATACCAAACTATATATGAGTCGACACTTGTCTATGAGCCTCTAAATGAACATAAGTGCTGCAACATAGTCGGAACAGGGTCCCGACATACCTATAATATCTATAACAAAAATGCATACCAAGACCACGGCAAGTCCGAAGAAGGGATCTCGCCAATCACTGCTGAACTGGACAACCTACTGTGGTGGGGGAGCTGCACCTGCCTGTCTATTAGGGCCTGCAGCACGACATGCAGCGTCCACAAACAAAAGGGCGTCAGTACGAATAAAGTACTGAGTATGTAAGGTAGGGAACCATAAATACGAACAATAATGTAAGCAGGGATAGAAAATATACAACCTGGAATATCTGAGTACCTCTGAGGGCTACTGACATGAAATGCATGATACATATGTATGGATACATAAACTTTAAAAACATACGCCTCTGTGGGCATCATCATCATCATATCATACCCAGCCATAATAGGCTTGGTAAAAATGTACCCGGCCGCCATAAGGCTCGGTAGAATCGTACCCAGCCACGTGGAGCTCGGTAAAACCCAACTGATCAGTGGTTGCACAATATGTGCCGTACCCGGCCGACTATAGCGTGGCTCGATATAGTAAAATAGATACATATATATAATGCATGCTCGACTCATGGAATCACATTCTAAACCTTTCGGAGTGACGTAAGGTCGGTATCCTTTGTACACGTTATTAGGACCAACTCTTCATTACGAACCTTATAAGAGTCAGGAAGTACCAACAACATTGATAACATAAGAATAAGAGAAGCAACATTAACATCAATCATTCCATAAGAGGGAAAGCAATGTAAGTATTGCTAGCTTCTAAGAGTAGAGTATCTTTGGAAACTCGTTCATTACATTATGTACAATCGGAGTCGCGCAAAAAAAGAAAAGAGATAGACTCACATACCTTGTATATACTGCCCCAATCACAAGCTATGTAATTGTCACAACTCCTTAGTCTACAATAAGAGAAACGATACTATCGTGATCATTTAAGCGTCATAACTATTATGTATCGACCACAACCTATTTTACGTTGAAACGGACAGCACCTCCCCTATATATATGACTTCAAACCATTCAAAACAATCACCAAACAGCCCAAACAACATCAATAATAAACATATTGAGCCTCCCAAAACAGTCCACGCACAACCTAATTACATCATACATACGACGACCACCGTAGTCGTGTCAAACGACCCGAAAATGTTACTAATCACTATCAGACCACAACCCTACATATATATGGTGTTCCTCCACACCCTTCCACCTCCAAAACTCCACAAAATAGTAGTAAAACACGCAGCCCAATAGCAACACAAAACAGTCCGCTACAAGTGAATAACTCGAACTCACGGCTTCCGATCACCGTCCCGTGAGTTCTTACATGTATAGAACGAATTACCATGAATTCACAGCAGAGAAAAATGTATGAAATATGACAATAACTTACCTTACTTGTTGGATAACTCAGCCCTTCCCTTGGTTCTTCAAACTCTAGGTTTTACCTTCAAATAGAACTTCAAAGAGAGGGAAAATCGATTAGGGTTTGTGTGGGATTTTTGGGAAGGAGTTGCAGGGGTTAACTTTGGTTTTGAGGGTCTGAAATATGGATGAAATAACTAAGTTCATAACCCCTTAAAAGTCCTCTCTTAGCTGACTTAGGTCTTTTAATTTTGTCCTATCATTTTGCCAAGTAGGTGATGCACCTACTTGTCATCTACCAATCTGCGCAGGCTTGCAAAAATATGAATATCTCTATACTCCGAGATCGTATTGACAAATGGTTTAATGAGTTGGAAACTAGACTCATAGATATTTAATTTGGTGGGTAGATCACCCCGTAATTCCTTGTAAATTAGGAGAAAAGCTTAGAAACATTTAACCTAATATTTAAGTAAAATTATGAACCTAAGTTGCGACAACGTTTGTCGACTTTTGTTTCATAACTCGTTTGACTTCAAGACTTATGATACGGATATTATATGATTCAAACACCTTAATACATGACCTTGAGTGTATTAAGAACCTCTAGGTTTACCTGAAAATACGAGTTACCACATCCTTGATTCGTTTAACTTCTAATACTTGTTAATCACCCTTTTACACCCTTGTATCACTTAAGACCAATAGGATTAACTTCTTATCATCTCAAAGGTAATTCCTTCTTGGATTTATGTTAACTAATATATGGCATGAACTAACGTGTGTGGATATGGGTTGTAACACCCTTCCCCTCTTTGGAACATTCGTCCTCGAATGTAAGGGTTCATGGGGAGTTTAAACCATCGTGGATTCCGATCAAGTTTCTCCTATAAATAGAGGACAACTTGCATGCGGTTAACTCAACGTATGGCCTTACAAGAGTATGCAAATCATTATGGACATGTACATTATCTGCATATCGCCATTTTGTATTAAGGAAGAGTATTCTCAAGTTATTGCTTACCTCATAGAGCCATTTCACCTTCCAATGTATCATGTGTTCCACCAGCATCCTTGTTATCTTCATTCTGGAATAGGTACGGGTATTTAGACTTCATCTCCTCTTCTGCTTCCCATGTTATTTCTTCCATATTCTTGTTCCTCCACAATACTTTGATGGAAGCTACATCTTTTGTTCTCATCTTGCAAACTTGTCGATCTAATTTAGCCAATGGCACTTCTTCATATGATAGGTCCTCTATAACCTGTACATCTTTGATAGGGACGACTCGAGAAGGGTCTCCAATACATTTCCTTAACATAGATACATGGAATACCGGGTGGACAAATTCCAATTCGGATGGCAATTCTAACTCATAAGCAACCTGTCCAATTCGTTGAAGAATTTTATACGGCCCGATATACCTTGGACTCAGCTTACCTTTCTTCCCAAAACGCATAATACCCTTCATTGGTGAGATCCTCAGGAAAACCCAATCACCAACCTCAAACTCCAGATCATGACGTCGGACATCAGAATAAGATTTTTGCCTGCTTTGTGCCGTCCTCAATCGCTCTTGTATCACTTTCACCTTCTCAATACTTGGTGAATCAAATCTGGCCCATATAATTCTGTTTCACCGACTTCGAACCATCCAACTGGTGATCTATATCTTCTCCCATATAGTGCCTCGTATGGGGCCATTTTAATACTGGAATGGTAGCTATTATTGTAGGCGAATTCTATGAGTGGAAGATGGTCATCCCAATTTCCCTTAAAATCTAGAACACATGCTCGTAGCATATCTTCCAATGTTTGAATAGTACGTTCAGCCTGTCCGTCAGTCTACGGATGAAATGCAGTGCTGAGATTCACTTGTGTGCCTAAACCCTTCTGAAAAGACCTCCAAAAGTTAGCTGTAAATTGAGCTCCTCGGTCTGATATAATAGATACCGGCACACCATGAAGCCTAACAATCTCCTTGATATACAACTTCGCATAATCTTCAGCCGTGTAAGTTGTCTTAACTGGCAAAAAATGGGCACATTTTGTAAGTCGATCAATTATCACCTAGATGGAGTCAAACTTATGATAAGAGCGAGGTAATCCAATAATGAAGTCCATATTAATCACCTCCCATTTCCAGGTCGGAATCTCTATATTCTGAAGCAATCCACCGGGTTTCTGATGTTCTATCTTTACTTATTGACAATTGGGACACTGGGCTACAAATTCTGCAATAGACTTCTTCATGTTATCCCACCAATACTGCTCATTGACATCATGATACATCTTTGTCGAGCCGAGATGGATGGAATATCGGGATTGATGAATCTCATTCATAATATTCTCTCGCAACCCTGCCATATTAGGCACACATAATCGGCCCTGGTATCTCAGTTCCCCATCTCTTCCGATCTCAAAAGCCATACTTTTACACTGCTGAATTCTCTATATTAATCGTACTAAGATAGGATCTTCATATTGTCGTGCTTTTACCTCGGCTACCAAAGATGATTCTGATGTATTCTGTACAGTAACACCTCCGTCATTAGAGTCTAACAATCTGATTCTCATATTGGCTAGCTGATGAAGCTCTTTAGTCAACCCCCATCTACCTGCCTCAATATGTAC
The DNA here is from genome assembly GCF_000715075.1 of Nicotiana tabacum. Taxonomy (NCBI): domain Eukaryota; kingdom Viridiplantae; phylum Streptophyta; class Magnoliopsida; order Solanales; family Solanaceae; genus Nicotiana; species Nicotiana tabacum. The sequence goes on along the minus strand of NC_134087.1, from coordinate 107,555,703 downwards.
TAAGCTTCCCATTGATTTACGGCTGAGAGCGTCTTCCACAACATTGGCTTTACCGGGATGATACAATATCTCGACGTCGTAGTCTTTCAGTAATTCAAGCCACCTACGCTGCCTCAAATTCAACTCTTTCTGCTTGAAGATGTATTGTAAACTCTTGTGATCTGTGTAGATATCAACATGGACGCCGTATAAGTAGTGCCGCCATATCTTCAAAGCATATATTACTGCAGCCAATTCCAAATCATGGGTTGGATAATTCTTTTCATGCTTCTTCAATTGTCTTGATGCATAAGCAATCACCTTCCCACGCTGCATCAATACGCACCCCAAACCTATACCTGAGGCATCACAATATACCACATAACCTTCTGTTCCTTCAGGAAAAGTGAGCGCTGGTGCGGATGTCAATCGATTCTTCAGCTCCTAAAAACTACGTTCACAAGTGTCAGACCACTGGAACTTGGTAGCTTTCTGTGTTAACTTAGTCAATGGCGATGATATAGAGGAAAACCCTTCCACAAACCGCCTATAATATCCTGCTCGCCCTAGGAAGCTGCGGACTTCTGATGGTGTTGTAGGTCTCGGCCAATTCTTTACTGCATCGATCTTCTGAGTGTCGACACTAATACCCCCGTCAGTTATCACATGGCCAAGGAACGCTACTGAGTTCAGCCAAAATTCACATTTGGAGAGCTTAGCATATAACTTACGATCCTGAAGCATCTGTAATACTATCCGCAAGTGGCCCGCATGTTCCGCCTCCGAACGAGAATATACTAGAATGTCATCAATGAATACAATCACGAACACATCAAGATAGGGCCTAAATATAGTATTCATGAGATCCATAAAAGCTGCTGGGGCATTTGTTAGCTCGAACGACATCACCAAGAACTCAAAGTGCATGTATCTTGTCCGAAAGGCCGTCTTTGGAATATCCTTCTCCTTAACCCTCACCTGATGATACCCTGAACGTAAATCAATCTTGGAGAAATACTTGGCACCCTGGAGTTGGTCAAACATGTCATCAATTCTTGGAAGTGGATACTTGTTCTTTATAGTAGACTTATTCAACTGTCGATAGTCGATACACATCCGTAACGTCCCGTCTTTCTTCCGCACAAATAGGACTGGTGCACCCCAAGGTGAAGTGCTAGGTCTAATGAAGCCCTTATCCAGCAAGTCCTTCAACTGCACCTTCAACTCTCGCAACTTTGACGGGGCCATTCTGTATGGAGGGATAGAGATCGGTTGAGTGTCAGGCAACACATCAATGCTAAACTCAATCTCCCTTTAAGGATGAAGGCCTGGGAGTTCATCTGGGAAAACATCTGGGAATTCGTTGACCACGGGGATTGATTGTAAAGTAGGCGGTTTCGCCTCCGCATCCCTAACGTGAACGAAATGATAAATGTAACCTTTTGAGATCATTTTCCTTGCCTTAAGATAGGAAATAAACCTACCTTTTGGTGTAGCAATATTACCTTTCCATTCAATGATGGGTTCACCAGGAAATTGAAACCTAACCATCTTCGTACGACAGTCAACATTTGCATAGCATGAGGCCAACCAGTCCATTCCCATTATCACATCAAAATCAACCATTTCTAACTCAAATAAATTTTCCGAGGTTTGACGACTACAAATCATCATAGTGCAACCTCTATATACCCTTCTAGCAATTACAGAATCTCCTATCGGAGTAGACACCGCAAGGGGTTTACTTATCAATTCAGGTTCAATGCCAAACTTATTAGCCACAAAGGGTGTAACATATGATAATGTAGATCCCGGATCAATCATAAAAAAACACAGATAATATACCTGTAACAACATCTGGAGACGACTCGAGATCCTGTCGACCTACTAAAGCATAGATTCGATTTTGACCACCCCTCGAACTCGGCACTGCACCTCCACCTCTACCACGACCTGTCGACTGCTGAAAACCCCGTGCTGGAGGTCGAACTGATGAGGAAGAAGCAGACACAGATCCAGTCGGCTGATCCATACCATCACCTCCCCTGTTAGGACAATCCCGCATCATATGGCCAGGCTGTCCACAAGAATAACATGCATCAGAACCTCGACGACACAGTCCAAAGTGGGCCTTGCCGTACTGATCACAACATGGTGTTGTGGGTCTCGTCTGACTAGTATCCCTATGATGTTGCGAGCCTGATGCCTGCAAACTCTGACCTGGACCAGAATGGGTAAATCGATCATATTGAGGCCTCTGAAACTGTGGGGGAGCACTAGCTACAGGTGGCGCCGAACTCCTCGAAGACTGGGGTCTGACGCTACCTCTGAAGTCATTAGAATACCTTGCAAATCTCGCCCTATTATGCTAGCCCCTATCCTGCTCCCTATCTGCCCTCTGCTGGCGCTTACGATCCTCTAGGGTCTGGGCATAAGCCTGAATACGAGAAATATCCATGCCCTCCACCAAGGAGGCAGTCGTGCACTCATTTATCAGATATGGTCCCAATCCGTTCACGAACAAATGCACCCTATCACTCATCTCGGCCACCATATGGGGAGCATACCTTGCTAAAGAATCGAACTGCATATTGTACTCTCGCACACTCATATTACCTTGTCTAAGGTTCAAGAACTTATCAGCTCTAGCTCGTCATATCTCAATTGGCAAGTAGTGACGAAGAAAGGCCTTAGAAAATTCCTTCCACACAGCTGGAGGAGCGTTCGAACCCCTGGATCTCTCCCAACTATCATACCAGAGAACCGCTAAATCCCGTAGCCGATAAGAAGCCAACTCTACTGCCTCTGTATCACTAACATGCATAACCCACAGTGTACGATGAACCTTGTCAATAAAAGTCTGCGGGTCCTCCTTGGGGTCTGATCCGGTAAACACTGGAGGGTCTAAATTAATAAAATCATAAACTCTCGTACTAACTGGTTTATCAACAGCACCTGTATTCTGCCTCTGAGCCTGAGCAACTACCAAGCTAGTCAATAACTGCAAAGCACTCCACATATCCTAGTATGTAGTGCCAGATGGAGGAACTGGAGGTACTGGGTGCCTCCTAATATCGTTTGGAGGAGACGGGGTAGATGAGGTATGAGACGGCATCTCACTCTGAGCCTCACTTTGGCCTGCTCTGGCTTGGGGCACCTGACCGGTACCCTCTCTTGCAGCTATATCAAGCCGTCTACTAATTATTTGCTTCCTAGTCGAAGGCATCGCTGAAAGAAAATAAGGTGAATATTAGAGACAAACACTTACGACTCAACTCTACGCACGATCTAGATTCAGGAAGAAGGTAACAACCCTAGATGTCATGTAGCCTCCTGATTATAAATGTGGCGCGCTACACATCCATAATCAAGACTCTACTAGACATGGCTCATAGACAATCCCTAGGACAGACTTGCTCTGATACCAAGTTTGTCACGACCCAAACTGGAGGGCCATGACTAGCACCCGACCATACTTGCCGAGCACCAACGTACATTTTATCTAACCTTTTTTTATTATCTTTTAGGGTTGACGAGATCAATATAAATGGTAGACCTGGATCATGGACAACCAACAATAAAATATGATGGCATGAACATGCATAACAGGGGATGACCAGACAATCAAGAAACTACATATAAGGTACGAGCTACCACGCTACCATGAAAGACTATACAACAAAAACCAGCCGACAAAGCATACCAAACTATACATGAGTCGACACTTGTATGTGAGCCTCTAAATGAACATAAGTGCTACAACATAGCCGGAACAGGGCCCCGACATACCCATAATGTCTATAACAAAAATGCATACCAAGACTACGACAAGTCCGAAGAAGGGATCTCGCGAATCACTGCTGAACTGGACAACCTACTGTGGCGGGGGAGTTGCACCTGCCTGTCTATTAGGGCCTGCAGCATGACATGCAGCATCCACAAACAAAAGGACATCAGTACGAATAAAGTACCGAGTATGTAAGGCAGGGAACCATAAATACGAACAGTAATGTAAGCAGGGATAGAGAATATACAACCTGGAACATCTGAGTACCTCTGAGGGCTACTGACATGAAATGCATGATACATATGTATGGATACATAAACTTTTAAAACATATGCCTCTGTGGGCATCATCATCATCATATCATACCCAACCATAATAGGCTTGGTAAAAATGTACCCGGCCGCCATAAGGCTCGGTAGAATCGTACCCGGCCACGTGGAGCTCGGTAAAACCCAACTGATCAGTGGTTGCACAATATGTGCCGTACCCGGCCGACTATAGCGCGGCTCGGTAGAGTAAAATAGATACATATATATAATGCATGCTCGACTCATGGAATCACATTCTAAACCTTTCGGAGTGACGTAAGGTCGGTATCCTCTGTACACGTTATTAGGACCAACTCTTCATTACGAACCTTATAAGAGTCAGGAAGTACCAACAACATTGATAACATAAGAATAAGAGAAGCAACATTAACATCAATCGTTCCATAAGAGGGAAAGCAATGTAAGTACTGCTAGCTTCTAAGAGTAGAGTATCTTGGGAAGCTCGTTCATTACATTATGTACAATCGAAGTCGTGCAAAAGAAGAAAAAAGATAGCCTCACATACCTTGTATATGCTGCCCCAATCACAAGCTATGCAATTGTCACAACTCCTTAGTCTACAATAAGAGAAACGATACTATCGTTATCATTTAAGCGTCATAACTATTATGTATCGACCACAACCTATTTTACGTTGAAACGGACAGCACCTCCCCTATATATATGACTTCACACCATTCAAAACAATCACCAAACAGCCCAAACAGCATCAATAATAAACATATTGAGCCTCCCACAACAGTCCATGCACAACCTAATTACATCATACATACGACGACCACCGTAGTCGTGTCAAACAACCCGTAAATGTTACGAATCACTATCAGCCCACAACCCTACATATATATGGTGTTCCTCCACACCCTTCCACCTCCAAAACTCCACAAAATAGTAGTAAAACAGGCAGCCCAATAGCAACACAAAACAGTCCACAAAATAGTCCGCTACAAGTGAATAACTCGAACTCACGGCTTCCGATCACCGTCCCGTGAGTTCTTACATGTATAGAACGAATTACCATGAATTCACAGCAGATAAAAATATATGAAAGATGGAAGTAACTTACCTTACTTGTTGGATAACTCAGCCCTTCCCTTGGTTCTTTAAACTCTAGGTTTTACCTTCAAATAGAGCTTGAAAGAGAGGGAAAATCGATTAGGGTTTGTGTGGGATTTTTGGGGAGGAGTTGCAGGGGTTAACTTTGGTTTTGAGGGTCTGAAATATGGATGAAATAACTGAGTTCATAACCCCTTAAAAGTCCTCTCTTGGCCGACTTAGGTCTTTTAATTTTGTCCTATCATTTTGGCAAGTAGGTGATGCACCTACTTGTCATCTGCCAATCTGCGCAGGCTTGCGAAAATATGAATATCTCTATACTCCGAGATCGTATTGACAAATGGTTTAATGAGTTGGAAACTAGACTCGTAGATATTTAATTTGGTGGGTATATCACCCCGTAATTCCTTGTAAATTAGGAGAAAAGCTTAGAAACATTTAACCTAATGTTTAAGTAAAATTATAAACCTAAGTTGCGACAACGTTTGTCGACTTTTGTTTCATAACTCGTTTGACTTCAAGACTTATGATACGGATATTATATGATTCAAACACCTTAATACATGACGTTGAGTGTATTAAGAACCTCTAGGTTTACCTGAAAATACGAGTTACCACATCCTTGATTCGTTTAACTTCTAATATTTGTTAATCACCCTTATACACACTTGTATCACTTAAGATCAATAGGATTAACTTCTTATCATCTCAAAGGTAATTCCTTCTTGGATTTATGTTAACTAATATATGGCATGAACTAACGCGTGTGGATATGGGTTGTAATAAAACCTTGACCAATTTCTAGTCTATTTATAGAAAAGTAGAAGAAAAGAAGAGGAATAGGAGATGAAATAACAAAAATGGACAGAAAAATAAAGAAAACTTACCAACTAAACTTGAAACCAACACTGGATATCTCGATTTAACACACCCAATTTTAATCACTTGTTCTTTGCCAAGAACAAACGACCAACACTGCTTTATGTCAAATTAACCCTTGAAAACTCGAAAATTCGGGAGCCTAAGGTCATGCATGCCACAGATTCAAGAAATTCTAATTTTGGGCTTTTAAAACTTCAAACTCCAATTCAAGATTCGACGAAAAATAGGGTGATTCGAGGGAAAACACACGGGGATTTGGAGCGAGGGAGCCCTGGAGGTTTTCCGGTGTTAGTTTGGGTTTGAGCAGAGGTGGTGTCGCCACCGGAGAAAACAAGGGCGGCGGTAGGGTTTCGATCTTTGATTTGAAATTCGAGGAGTTCTGGAAGGATTTGAGAGGAGTTGTTTGGGGATTTGGGATGTGGAGGTGGAGGAGATTGTGGGGTGTTAATTTCAGGGTGGTTGGTAGTGGCACCGCCACCTTCAGGCGGTGGGCGTTCAAGGGCGGCTACTAGGGTTCAGGTCTGGTTGGAGAGGGTGAGATGAGAGACGAGACGGGGGTAGGGGGGATGTTTGGACATATATATACTCCAACGACCTCACTTCCAAGCCATTGGATGAGAAAAACCTCAACGGTCCAGATTCATTTTAAGTGGGATGGAGTCGTTTCGGTAAAGGAGGAAATCGGATCGGGTGTTTTACTAAACTGGGCCGGGTGTGGGGCAATTTGAACGGGTAATGGGTGTTTAACACTTGGTCCTGGGACAAACTCAATTGTAACAGCCTAAAAATCGGATTTTTCTTTTATTTCAATTCTTTTTCTTTTTCAATTTCAAATCCTTTCTTTTCAAATTAAAAATAAAATCCTAAATTAATTTTTAAAATAAATTAATCTACCCAATTAGATTAATCACTAATCATAGTATTTACAATAATTAATTAAATCCTAAATTTAAAGAAAAACTATAAAATTCAAAATTAAAGAGTTAAAATGCAAAAATGAACTATTGTTTTTTGTGAGTTTCATATTTTATAAAACAAACTAATTTACTAATTAATCTAAAAATGTAAAATTAAATCCTAAATGCAATGCGTGATATTTTTGCTATTTTTCATGATTTAAATAAAATTAATTATGCACACAAAATGTAAACAAACACGAAAATTGAGCAATTAATTCCTAAAAACCCAATTAAAAAAAAAGAAAATCCTAATTTTGGGGATTCTGTAGGAGTAATTCATGAGAGGCAAAAATCACATGCTCACATATATGATATGCAGAATTTCAGAAATGACTTATGGACATGGTCTCTATATAATATAGAAGTGCAGAAACCTATAGACATGGTCTCTATATAATGCAGAAGTGCAGAAACCTATAAACATAGTATCTATATGAAATGCAAAAATGCAGAAGTATAATAATTCCATATGAACATAATATCTATATGAAATGTAAAAGTATAGAAATATAATAATTCCCTATGAACATGATATCTATATGAAATGCAGAAGTGCAGAAGTATAATGATTCCTGTCACACCCCTTTTTTTTACCAAAACATCACTAACCCTCTTAAATAAATAAAGAGGGATTTGTAAAGCTTAAAAAGGATTTTCAATTAGAAAGAGACAAAATTTGTTCAAAAGGAAATAACTTAGAGTCGCCACCTGACATTTGATTTCGGTGTGTCAGGTCACCGTTTTTATAAAAATATATTTTCCTTTCAAAATACTTGAGACTCCAAAACTAAATCTGCACCAGAGATTCGGGTAAGGGGGTTCATTTGACTCGGGGAGAAGGTGTTAGGCACTCCCCAAGTCCCGTGAAAATCATCGTTGCGTACATGATCAAATTGACTTTTTAGGATATTCAAATTAAGGTAAAAACACAGAAACAGGAAAATAAACACACAAGAGGCTCGAGGTCGTTCCCACCTAATAAAAGAAGAAATAAAAATAAAAATAAAATACTACGAGTTCTACTTTAGGTATCCAAATACAAGTACTTCGGGGCATTCCCCGGAATAAAATATATGCAAGTCCTTCTGGGCATTCCCCTGATAAACTTAACTAAGGGAACGACCTCTTGCCTCAAAATTAACGAAAGTCCTAAAGCTTGCCTACCCAAATGTGGTCGGTCTAACATACTTCTAGCGGGCAAATTAATAAATATAAAGAAAGCAATAACAGGAATCAATCTAAGCTAGAATCATTTTAATTTCTAGTTATCAAACAATCTGTCTCAAGCGTCCCAAATCGTATTTTTTTTAAAAAAACCTTTAAGTCCCGATCCCTACGACCTAATCCAAGCAAATTACTTCTTGTTCTTAACTTTTCTTTTCTTTGCAACATCTCGGAAATCATCAAGCACACAGAATCACTCCATCATATGAGTGAACTAAATAGCAAGTGATTAAAAGAATGTCTAAAGCAAGGCAAACACCCATATGTGGCTATTAATTACATTCCTTAATATTTGAATTAACTGGATATAGAAGAGCTAATTGAACATAGCAAGAATCCCAAAACATGACAACTAAAATGAGGACATCGACTTTAATAGCTAAATATTCCAAAATCAAGGGAAGAGAAGAAAAAAAACGAAAACCAAATAGTAAAAAAAAAGATGCCAAAACTGAAGCAAATTCTGCCAACTACTCTCATTATGGGCGAAAAGTAAGTCTTCTGAGGCTAAGGAAGTTTAAGAAATAAAGTATTTGACAAGAATATATGGTGTATCTCACCAGTTGGAATAACAGAATTTTAAAAACCACAATCATGTAGTAGTAGCGAATTTTAAGAATTCAAAGTTATGACTAAAATGTGGACAGCCCAAAGGCATTCGTAGTCACAAATCTCGCAATTATCCCAGATTAGATTCCAATAAAGAAACAAAATATGACAATAGGTACGCAAAACATGGAAATTTCCGCAACTTAACCACTCCAATCTCATTGTTAAACATGCTTAGATATGATGAGAATGGAATCTTGAATAATTAATATAAACTGACAAGAACACAGTATCAAGCATATCCTCCAAGCATAAATAAAAACCAAAAGTAAGATCCTAATTTCAACCTCTGATGATGAAAAGCAAACCAGTCACAAGATTAGATGAATTCTCAGGCATTGACGTTCACATTCATAGAAAAGACGAATCTAAACCAAAATCAAGCATCAATACTTATGAGCTATCTAGATAATTTTTAGAATTTCAGATCCATTTTTTAATCCTCAAGGCTCTTATTATACTCCACTCACACGAAATTGGCAACAAAAGGAATAGAGACGAACCTAAAATATAGATCTCCGATTAACAAAATTTCAGCAGTTACAACCTTAAATCGAGCTAATCTGGAATAGAGAAATTCAGCAGGATCTTCGAACAGAGACCACGGGTCACGATCCGAAACACAATGGCGACTCCAAAAATTCGAACACCACCAGAGTTCAATCAAACTCCATGCTTAAATCAAAAATTGGCATTCAAGAGAAGAAAATGAACTATATTTTTTGTGTTATTTGTTTTTTGACTTTTTAAAATGAGAACAAGAATCAGTAACTTTTTTTTTAAAATAATCTGTTCCCTATGACATCGAAAAGAAAATAGAAGGAAAAACCAAGCAAAAGAACAACCCTCGTTTTTCTTTTTCAATCTCTGCCCCCCAAATTTTTGTCCGAAAATTCCCTCTATATAGGGATCCTAGAAGCTTCTTCTCCAAGAAATTTAAAAATTCTCTCTCAAAATAACTTCCAAGAACACTAAAAAAAATCCCGAAAATCTTCATAAAAACAAAAATCGGAAAAATAGAAGGCGTGGATCCGTTTTCACTCACATCCAACCGCTCCCATTTATCCGAGATTTGCTCAAGAAAACCAAAGCGCGTGAGGGAGAAGGCGAATTCGATTTGGGTGAAATTATTAGCAAATATCCTGAGTTTGTTTTCATTGCTACGTGGAAGAAGGAGAAGAGAAGAGAGGGCGACCATGGGGGGACTAGTGGGTGAACTTGCCGGGTTTAATGAATTTTCCGGCGAGTTTGGGCGAGTTGGTGCGCGGCAGAAGAATGGGAGATGGGGCGCTGTTTGGAAGAGTCTCTAGGGTTAGGTTTTGGGGTTATAATGAGCTTTTATATGGGTGTGGGGATTAATGTGGACCGTTGGATGAAGAGACATGAATGACTAGGATTAAATTGGGAAAATGGGGCGGGTAGATGGGTTAACCCGGCGGTTCATTGGGGCTGCCAGATTTGGGCCTTTTTCTTGTGTGAAATTGGGCCCAAAAATTTATAATTCTTTAATTTCTAAAAGTCCATTAAATAACCAACTCAAAATTAAAACTAATTTCAATTAATTAAACAAACTATGTAAATATATGAAACTATATATATATATATATATATATATATATATATATATATATATATATATATATATATATTATATTTTTATATAAATTAAAAGTAAGAGTAAAAATCATAGTAAAAACAAAATATATGGCTATAAAAATCTTAATAACCTAAACTAAATAGAAATAAGATAAAACATGAAACTATATATATATATATATATATATATATATATATATATATATATATATATATATATATATATATATATATATAGTTTTTGTGCCTTAAAAATAGAATTAAAATTTGTAATAAAGTAAAAGCCTATAGAAATAAATCCAAATAAATATCCTAAAAAAATAAGTAAATATTTCTTTAAAAATACTACTTTTAAAAGTTGCGCAGGTCAAAAATTACGTGCTTACAGCTGCCCCTCTTTGCTTGGAAACACGAAGAGTTTTCGGAGCAAACAACAATAAGCAACGTAATTGATTTATGACCCGATGCTTATTCAAAAGAAAATAAAGATGGCTATAAAGATTGTGACCGAGCTCTGGTATTTGAGCTGCCTGCATATCCTTGGCTATAAAGGAATCAGGACACGTGTAGTTCAGAAGTGAGAAGAGCGATGGAGTATACCGAGGTGGAGAACCGAAAGGAGTGCCGCCGAGGTTCCAGTCCGCAGTTCCAGCCATTACATCAAAAATAGAAGGAAAAATTACAGCAAAAGTAAAAGAAAAATATAAGATCCTATCTACTTCTTGTCTGGAATCTTCCTTGAATCTCTACTTGATCTTCAATATGCAACTGAAAAATGGACCCTGTTCTTCAAGCGGGCTCCTGATGCTTCTTGAATTTGTGAATTGACGTAACTCTGAAATTAATTCCCTCGTTCTCCAGTTAGGCGCCTGCCAATAGCTTGACTTTGGTATAAAATGAATTCCCTCGTTCTCCAGGTGGGTGCCTGATTATCAAAACTCGAAATTGTATTCCCTCGTTATCCAGGTGGGTGCTTGATTACCAGAAACTTGAATTGTATTCCCTCGTTATCCAGGTGGGCGCCTGATTCCTAAAACATGAATTATATTCCCTCGTTATCCAGGTGGGCGCCTGAATGCTAAAACTTGAAACTTGTTCCCTCATTATCTAGGTGGACGCCTGATTGCCAAAACAGTCAAAACAAAAGAAATTTTCTGCCCCAGTTTGGGATCTGGGCATATTTGTGATTGTTAATCGGATCATGTTACCTACAGAGCTCTAAGAATTTAAAAGCTAAATCCCATCATCCAGGAGGGCCCTGAGAATTTAAAACTAAATCACATTATCCAGGAAGGTCCTTAGAACTTTTACAATTAAATCCCATTATCTAGGAGGGTCCTGAAAATTTAAAAACTAAATCCCATTATCCAGGAGAGTCCTGAAAATTTTAAATTGAATCCCATTATCCAGGAGGGTCCTGAAAATTTAAAAACTAAATCCCATTATCCAGGAGGGTCCTGAGAACTTTTAAATTAAATCCCATTATCCAGGAGGGTCCTAAAAATTAAAAACTAAATCCCATAATCCAGGAGGGTCCTGAGAACTTTTAAAATTAAATCCCATTATCCAAGAGGGTCCTGAAAATTTAAAAACTAAATCCCATTATCCAGGAGGGTCCTGAGAACTTTTAAAATTAAATTCCATTATCCAGGAGGGTCCTAAAAATTTTAAAAACTAAATCCCATTATCCAGGAGGGTCCTGAGAACTTTTAAAATTAAATCCCATTATTCAGGAGGGTTTTAAAACTTTTTAAAATTAAATCCCATTATCCAGGTGGGTCCTGAAAATTTTAAAAGCTAAATCCCATTATCGAGGAGGGTCCTGAGAACTTTTAAACTTAAATCCCATAATCCAGGAGGGTCCTGAGAATTTTAAAAACTAAATCTCCTTATCTAGGAGGGTCCTGAAAATTTTAAAAACTAAATCTCATTATCCAGGAGGGTCCTAAAAATTTAAAAACTAAATTTCATTATCCAGGAGGGTTCTGAAAATTTAAAAACTAAATCCCGTTATCCAGGAGGGTCCTAAAAATTTTAAATTAAATCCCATTATCCAGGAGGGTCTTGAAAACTTTTTAAAATTAAATTTCATTATCCAGGAGGGTCCTGAAAATTTTAAAAACTAAATCTCATTATCTAGGAGGGTCCTGAGAACTTTTAAACTTAAATCTCATAATCCAGGAGGGTCCTGAGAACTTTTTAAACTTAAATCCCATAATCCAAGAGGGTCCTGAGAATTTTAAAAACTAAATCCCATTATCCAGGAGGGTCCTGAAAATTTTAAAAACTAAATTCCATTATCTAGGAGGGTCCTGAAAATTTAAAAACTAAATTCCATTATCCAGGAGGGTCCTGAAAATTTTAAATTAAATCCCATTATCCAGGAGGGTGGGTTCCTGAAACTTTAAAAACTAAATCCCATTATCCAGGAGGGTCCTGAAAATTTTAAATTAATTCTCATTATCCACGAGGGTCCTGAGAATTTAAAAACTAAATCCATTTGTCTAGGAGGGTCCTGAAAATTTAAAACGAACTTACCTAAGCCATGCTCTCATCTTTGAGGATTCTGAATAGAATTTCTTGCTCCCTAAACCATGCTTTTCCATAGGAGGTCCCTGTGGATTTAAAAATTTTCTTGCCCCTGTTTCAGACAAATAAAATCTTGTTAGTTTGAAAACGTGCTGGTTAGTTTGTGGCATCCTTGCTGAGTGTCTACTTCCGCCACTGCCATGCTTCATTCTGATTAGCTGCTTCGGGCTAGCAAGAAGTTGTTTGACCTCTTGATTAGAACTGGACCACAAAACCTCTACATGACCTGAATCTCTCACACTCACTTGTTGCATTGTGTTTTCATTTTGAAAGTTGTTGAATCCTTGTATTTTCTCAAAATTCAAGATTCACTTGATTGCCTGAACCTCAGTTATCACCATACTGCTTATTCTAAATCAAGTCAATTGTGATGTGCCTAGCCGGACTCCGCTTTGTGCAATTTAGAAGCTGGTAGTAGGCTTTGAAATCCTTTCCTGCTTGTTCAACAAGGGCTGACTCAAAAGAGACCCATAAAGATAGACTCAAAGAGCAAAGTGAAATAATTTTTGACAAAAGGAACAAAGGAAAATTTTGAGCACAGATGACTATATGAAGAAGAATGAGAAAAGAAGACTTATCTGAGGGAAGTAGCCAGCTCCAATGATCATGACATGCATTTCGGATTGATCAACCTAATCCGTCCAACCAATCATATTTTCGGTTCATGTCCTGTCTTCATACTTCAAAACCGGGCTTTCACTGATCCAAATTCTCTGTAAAGTCATGAGCCTCATTCGACTTGTAGTGCCCCAAAGGGTTTTCACCAACAAGCCTCTCTCATTTGTTCATCTCTCAACTCGCCATCGCCTTATGGTGCCCACGAGGGTTTTCACCAATAAGAATCTCTTTTTTTAAATTTTCTCTCAGCTCACCATCGCCTTACGGTGCCCCTGAGGGTTTTCACCAATAAGACTCTCATTTATTCAATTTTCCTTTGTGCCCATGATCAAAGTGTTACCCATGATGTAAATCATACCTCTGTCTCGTTTGACCTGACATCCTCAAAGATTGATCAGAAGGTCTTTCTTTGGACCGTAATGTAGGCTTTTGGACAGGGTTAGAAAGAAAGGGTGGCATGAAGGCTCAAACTAATTTAAGATGAAAACGGGTTAAAATTACAACTTTTGGAATCATATCTTTTCAAGACCCAAACTTCTGCCCCAGTTTCATTGGGTCTGGGGAATTTTTATTTTTATTTTGATGGGACCGAACCGTAAGGTTGCCTACGTATTCTTAAAAGGAATCAGGTCGAATGCAGTTCCAAAAGAAAGTTGTTTGTTTTTATTTCCATTTTTCTTTTCTTTTTTTCCTTTTCCTTCTTTTCTTCCTCTTTTTTTTCTTTTCTTTTTCCTTTTTCTCATTTTTCTTATTTTCACTCATTCATCATCATTTTTTTTTCTCTACTTGTACTACTGATTCTAAAAGAGGGGCATGAAATAAAATAAATAAAGCTCAAAAGGGGTAACAAAGGATGAAAGTGTCGGGTAGCGGAACAAAATGCCTTTGTCATTTCAACTTTGAATATGCCAAGTACAAAATACAACTGAAGGTAAGCAAAGAAATCATACATAGTACCTCTTAACTGCATCAAAATTGATAGCCATATCTACACATTTACCTTCTATGTTTGTTAAATACAAAGTACCATTGGGCAACACTCTTGTCACAACGAATGGCCCCTGCCAGTTTGGGGCGAACTTGCCTTTGGCTTCCACCTGATGAGGAAGGATGCGTTTCAATACCATCTGGCCCACTTCGAATTTCCGAGGACGCACCTTTTTGTTGTATGCTCTTGCCATTCTTTTCTGATACAATTGACCATGACATACTGCAGCCAATCTTTTCTCGTCAATCAAACTCAACTGCTCGAGCCGGGTTTTGACCCACTCATCATCATCAATTTCGGCTTCCACGATGATCCGAAGGGATGGAATCTCAACTTTTGCAGGTATAACTGCCTCAGTTCCATATACCAGTGAATAAGGAGCTGCACCTACTGAAGTGCGGACAGTAGTGCGATAACCCAATAAGGCAAAAGGCAACTTTTCATGCCATTTCCTAGAACCTTGCACCATCTTACAAAGTATCTTCTTTATGTTCTTGTTAGCAGTCTCAACAGCTCCATTTGCCTTGGGGCGATACGGAGTGGAGTTCCGATGCATGATCTTGAACTGTTGGCATACCTCTTTCATCAAATGACTGTTGAGATTAGCAGCATTGTCTGTGATGATCACCTTGGGAATTCCGAACCGACAAATGATATTTGAATGAACGAAATCCACCACTACCTTCTTGGTCACGGACTTGAAAGTTACAGCTTCGACCCACTTGGTAAAGTAATCAATGGCCACCAGAATAAACCTGTGCCCGTTTGACGCTATCGGCTCAATTGGTCCAATAACATCCATGCCCCAAGCAACAAAGGGCCAAGGTGCAGACATTGTGTGTAACTCAGATAGGGGAGAATGAATCAAATCACCATGTACCTGGCATTGATGACACTTGCGAACAAAACTGATACAATCCCATTCCATGGTGAGCCAATAATAACCTGCTCAAAGTATCTTATTTGCCAAGACATACCCGTTCATATGCAGCCTGCAAACTCCAGAATGCACTTCGGCCATGATAGTTGAAGCTTCTTTAGCATCTATGCACCTCAACAGTCCTAAATCTGTAGTCCTCTTGTACAAAATTCCTCCACTCAAGAAAAATCCACTAGCCAGACGTCGAATGGTTCTCTTTTGGTCACCTGTAGCGTGTACTGGATATACCCCCGACCTGATGTATTCATTGATATCGTGGAACCAAGGTTCGCCATCGATTTCCTCTTCCACCACATTACAATAAGCATGTTGATCATAAACTTGGATATGCACGGGGTAAACATAAGCCTTGTCCGGATGATGTAACATTGACGCCAAAGTAGCCAAGGCATCAACAATCTCATTATGAATCCTGGGAATATGTCCAAATTCAACCGACCTGAATTGTTGACAAAGATCATGCAGGCACTGTCGGTACGGTATGAGCTTCAAATCTCGAGTCTCCCATTCTCCTTGAATCTGGTGAACCAACAAATCTGAATCTCCCAGAACAAGTATTTCTTGGACTCCCATGTCTATAGCTAACCTTAAACCCAGAATGTATGCTTCGTACTCAACCATGTTGTTGGTGCAATAAAATCGAAGCTGGGCTGTTACAGGGTAGTGTTGCCCTGTTTCAGAGATAAGTACAGCCCCTATTCCGACCCCTTTCATGTTAGCAGCTCCATCAAAGAAGAGTTTCCAACCTGGCTTTTCATCATGGTCAACCTCGTCAACACACATGACCTCTTCATCAGGAAAATAAGTCTTTTGTGGCTCATATTCATCATCCACCGGATTCTCGGCCAAGTGGTCAGCCAAGGCTTGGGCTTTCATCGCGGTCCGAGTCACATAGATGATGTCAAACTCTGTAAGTAAAATCTACCTTTTTGCAAGTCTTCTTGTGGGCATAGGCTTCTGAAAGATATACTTTAGAGGATCCATGCGAGAAATGAGGTAAATAGTGTACGAAGATAGATGATGCTTCAACTTTTGCGCCACCCAAGTCAGGGCGCAACATGTCCTCTCAAGCAGAGTGTACTTAACCTCATAGGGAGTGAACTTCTTACTGAGGTAATAGATTTCTTGCTCCTTCTTTCCCGTGACGTCATGTTGACCCAATACACAGCCAAAAGAATTATCCAAGACTGTCAAATAGAGAATTAAAGGTCTTCCAGGCTCTGGTGGGACCAGCACAGGTGGATTTGACAGGTACCTCTTAATATTATCAAATGCTTCTTGACATTCATCAATCCACTTGACCTTAACATTATTCTTCAGCAACTTAAAAATGGGCTCACAGGTTGTCGTGAGTTGAGCAATGAACCTGCTGATGTAATTTAACCTTCCAAGCAAACTCATCACCTCTGTTTTGTTCTTTGGCGGTGGTAACTCTTGAATGGCTTTGATTTTCGACGGGTCTAACTCAATATCGCGTCGACTGACCACGAATCCTCGCAGTTTCCCAGACGGGACACCAATGCACATTTCTCTGGATTGAGCTTGAGGTTGTACCTACGGAGCCTTTGGAAAAACTTCCTCAGGTCCTTGACATGGTCAGACTACTTCTTTGACTTTATGATCACATCATCTACATAAACCTCGATCTCCTTGTGTATCATGTCATGAAATATGGTGGTCATCGCCCTCATGTAAGTTGCCCCAGCATTCTTCAAACCAAATGGCATTACCCGATAACAGTATGTTCCCCATGGCATGATGAATGTTGTCTTTTCTGCATCTTCCTCATCCATCAAGATCTGGTGATATCCCGCGTAACAGTCCACAAAAGACCCAATCTCATGCTTGGCACAATTATCGATCAGAATGTGAATGTTCGGCAATGGAAAATCATCCTTTGGGCTTGCTTTATTAAGATCACGGTAATCAACACAGACCCTGGTCTTACCATCCTTCTTTGGTACTGGCACAATATTGGCTAACCAAGTGGGATATCGAGTGACTCGAATGACCTTTGCAGTAAGCTGCTTTGTGATTTCTTCTTTAATCTTCACACTCATATCAGTCTTGAACTTTCGCAACTTTTGCTTGACAGGAGGGAATGCTGGATCAGTTGGCAATTTGTGAACTACCAGATCAGTGCATATGCCTGGCATATTATCATATGACCATGCAAAGACATCTTTGTACTCAAACAATGTTTTGATTATTTCCTCCTTAACTTGCTGTTCTAAATGCACACTTATCTTGGTTTCCCTAACATCATCCTGGTCCCCTAAATTGATTGCTTCGGTCTCACTCAAATTAGGCTTTGGTTTTTCTTCAAATTGTTTTAGCTCTTTACTGATTTCCTCAAATGCTGTTTCGTCATCATATTCTACTTCTTGGATTGTTATTTCAGGATTAGATTGGCTTTTAAGATTCGGCTGAAAATTCTTCATGCATGTCATGTCACTGCAACCAGCATAAAAAGAACTGTACAAAAGAAAAAAGAACAAAATAAAACACTATTAAGAATAATGGAAAACGGAAAATTGCATTTCATTGAAAATAAAAGGATAGAAGGGTTTGAACATCAAAACAAGCAAAAATTAAAAATCTGGATTACAACCCTGGAATAACCCAGATAACAGAAAGGAAAACAAAGCAAACTACCAAAATTCCTTCCTGGTGGGGAGATGAGTAGCTTCCCAATTGCTAAACTTCACGTTTGGGCCAACGAGCTGCACATTTGCTTTACTAGAGCCTTCACCAACTTCTACCATATTGACCTCTTCGAACAGACTTTGGAACCTCTTAATCAGCTCTTCATCAACATCGACCGCAGGTTTTGGGGTTGAGGAGGTTAGAGGTTTTTCGGTCCCTAGCTTGATAAAAGACTTAGAGATGTGTGGGACAGGCTTGGGGAGCGACCATACCTTCTGTTTCAGATTTTTAACCCTTTTCACATCCTTCTCTATGTGCATGAATCCCAAACCAAATGTACCCGGATTCCCACTAGGGCGCACTGGATGCACAATGCCCTGCAGAGATGAGCCCAAACCCTTGCCTGGCACAAAACCATTCTTCAACATTTCATTCGCAACCATGACAGACGCGGAGGATAGCTTAGGACCTGGAATACATTTTCCTTCAGGAATTTTCTCAACAGACACTGTTTCAAAAGTCTGATAGACCCAAGGTCCCTTATCATCTTCATCTTCGATGAACGGAACAATTGTGTCATTACAAGCTGACAAATCCTCATCACCATGCACAACTATTTCCTGTCTGTCCCATTCGAACTTCACCATTTGGCACAGAGAAGACGGAACTGCCTTAGCAGTATGTATCCAGGGCCGGCCTAACAACAGATTGTAGGAGACGGCCACATCTAACTCTTGGAATTCCATGGTAAACTCAACTGGCCCTATCGACAATTCGAGCATTATATCTCCAACAGAATCTTTACCTCCCCCATCAAAGCCTCGGACACATACACTGTTCAAATGGATTCTTTCAGTGCCAATCTTCAGTTTTTGCAAGGTAGACAAGGGACAAATATTCGCACTAGAGCCATTATCAACCAAAACCCTTGAGACAATAGAATCTTCGCACTTCACCATGAGATAAAGAGCTCAGTTGTGTTCTGTACCCTCCATAGGAAGTTCATCGTCCGAGAAAGTGATCCTATTTGCTTCGAAGATCTTGCCAGCTATCTTTTCCATGTGGTTCACTGTGATCTTATTAGGAACATGTGCCTCATTCAAAATCTTCATTAAGACCTTGCGATGTTCATCTGAATGTATCAACAAAGACAAAAGAGAAATCTGAGCTGGTGTCTTCCTTAACTTCTCCACAATGGAATAATCCTGCACTTTCATCTTTTTCAAGAACTCCTCAGCCTCTTCCTCGGTAACCGATTTCTTTACTGGCATTTGGCTATCCTTGAATGGCTTGGCTTTCCTTAATTCTTCTGGGGTGAAACATCTCCTAGAACGAGTCAATCCTCCAGTTTCATTAACTTCTTCCTCTATTTATTTTCCTTTGTATGTCACTATCACTTGTTTATAATTCCACGGAACAGCCTTGGCATCCACTACTGGCAGCTGGGTTACTGGTCTAATGATGATAGGGGTAATAGGAGCCCCCTTCACAACTATGACAGGCTTACTTGAAATCCCGGGTACTGCCATTTTTGAACTTCCCGGACTTGCCCTAACATCTTTTGACGGCCCTTTCACGACCAACACTGGTGGTTTCAAATTGAGCGAGCTCGACGTTTCTGTCACCCCTTCAACTATCAAGGGCTTCGCTTTGGTAGAGTCTGGAGCTTTAACCAAATTGCTTTCATTGGCCCGAATCATCATGACGGACTTAGAAGACTTCTTGGGCTCCCCATCCTTATGAACTATTTCAATCATATACGTCTCTGCATGGGCTGGCAAAGGGTTTTGGTTGATGTTCGGCGTGTCTGGGCTTTGGACTACAATTTGGTTTGTATCAATGAGCTCCTGGATTGCCCGTTTCAAATGCCAACACTTCTCTATGTCATGCCCTGGAGCATCAGAACAATAGGCGCATCTTAGGGAATAATCGAGGTTCTTTTGAGAGGGATTTGGTATCTTTGACTCGATCGGCCTCAAGACGTCCAACTGCCCTAACCTTTGAAACAGACTAGCATATGACTCTCCAAGTGGGTTAAAAGTTTGTTTCCACTGCTTCCTCTCTCTTCTATACTCTGGCCTTGATCGAAAATTTGAACCAGTGCGGTTTTGGTAGGGTTGTGGGGGTGGATAGGTCTTTTTGGAGATGGGTAGATATTCTGCGGAGCTAGAGCACGCCATTGCGGGTAAGGAGGGGGTTGAGCATATGACTGTGCATGGTGAACAAGGTATTGGGATGGCCTGGCTGAGTATTGGGGGTTTTGCGGGGAAAAGTAATGTTGAGGTGGATTATATGGAGCTTGGGCATAGGCTTGAGGTCGGGGTCTAGGATGGGTGTACTGATAAGGTGAACCCCTCTGACCATGCCATGATCCAGAGACAACCATAGCGACATCTTCCTTCTTCTTCTTGCCTAGCAAACTTCCGGTACCACTCTGGATTGCCTGAGTGGTTGCTTTTATAGCAGAATAGCTCAAGATCTTACTCGACTTGAGCCCCTCTTCCACCATTTCTCCCATCTTCACCACATCATTGAAAGACTTACCAATGGCTTAGATCAAGTGGCCATAGTAAGTGGGCTCCAGGGCTTGAAGAAAGTATTTAACCATCTCGTCGTCTTCCATCGGAGGATTGACTCGTGCAGCTTGCTCCCTCCATCGGAACCCATATTCTCTAAAGCTTTCACTGGGTTTATTTTCCACCTTGGTCAGAGATAGGCGGTCTGGAACAATGTCTATATTGTACTGAAAGTGTCGGGCAAAGGCCTGAGCTATATCGTCCCAGGTGTACCACCTGTTGGCGTCCTGGCGGGTGTACCATTCTAAAGCTGCCCCACTCAGACTTTGGCTGAAGTATGCCATTAGTAATTCATCTTTTCCCCCGGTGCCTCTAATTTTACTACAATAACCTCTCAGATGAGCTACGGGATCCCCATGTTCGTCATACCAGTCAAACTTGAGCATCTTGAACCCGACAGGCAATTAGACATCGGGGAACAAACACAAATCCTTATAGGCCACACTCACTTGGTTTCCCAACCCTTGCATATTTCTCAATGATTGCTCCAGACTCTGTACCTTCCTAAACATCTCTTCTTGCTCTGCGTTCTTGGGTGGTTTGTCAGTTTCAACATGAGGCTCAAATTGGGGAGTGTAAGAGTAAGGATCTGGGACTTTGAAGGTGGGCTCCGGTACATAGTAGTGGGCATCTGTAGCGGGGAATGCGGGATCACTAGAGGATCGGTGGAGGGTAGCTTGTGGAGGGGGTACAAAAATAGGAGCAGATGTCGGAGCAGGGTACGAGGTTGTTTTGGCTGGCGGAGCATGAACAGTTTGGGCTGAAGTGTCGGGGTAGTTGTGGTAAGGGGTAAAGCCAGGTGCGTGTTGTGGGGAAAGATCAATAGTATTGGGCATCTGGGATTGAGAGAGTGGTGGAATGGAAGCAGTATTTTCTGCGTAGTTGGTAGGGAACGAGGGTGGAGGGTGTCCCTTAATCCAGGCGTGATACATTTCTGCCATCTGATGCTTCAACCTCCGGACCTCCTCTTGCAGTTCCGATTCCGACTCAACAATCTCCCTTGGTGGGTCTACAACTCCAGTGTCTGTTTCCTTTCTAGCCATGACTATTTGACGCTTTGATCGGGTGTTGTATGGATGACTTTCCAGGATGCCAACAAACTAACCACCTTCCTGAAACTTAATGGAAATAACAAAGGACAACAACACAAAACCACCATGTTAGCGTTAGAGCATTTATCAAATAATAATATCACATTACATGCAATGCACCTAGCAGCGATTAACGGTTCTAAAATGGCTTTGAGGGTCGCAGGGTCATATGGCATCATCCCGATTTGCTCATTTCAATCTTTCCTTCTCTTTCTTTTCCAACACCTCTTATCACTCTTTTCTTTTCTTTCTCTTTTTATTTTGAACCAAAAATGATTTGATCGAACCCGATGTAGGTTGCCTACATATCATGTCCCTCATGAATCAGACCAAGCATAGTTCTGGAGAAGTGGTGGAAAATAAACTGAAAACAAAATCTTTTTGGGATTTTTCATTTAAAACTTTTTGATATTAAAATACAACGGGAAATACGATAATGAAAGACATAACAGACTCAACTACACTACGACAAACTCTGACACTACCTAAAGGACTCGGTGCTTCTAGACAAGACACTAAAGTAAAAGACAACATAAGACAATCTCAAAACACCTAAATAGAATGACTCCTCAAGCTGCTCTTGAATGCGACTGTCCTAACCGGGATGGTCCTGGGTTTTCCGTCATGCTTAAACTCTGTAACATGCCTCGTAAAGAAACACCGATGCTGGGAATAAAGGCCCTGGCATGTGCCCCCGCATCCTGAAGGCCGACCCTAAACAAATACTGGCCATGCTTCTCCACGTTTGCTGCCAATCCCGCTAACTGAGACTTTATCAACTCAAGCTTATCCCAGGGATCTTGGTCCGATGCCTCCTCAAAATCATCTGTCTGAACTACCCGACCCCTAAGTTGTGCTAGCAATGGGGTGCTGACCCCAGGCGGGATGGACTGTAACCAAATCAAGTACTCCTGAGTATACTCGGGCCTGCCAACATCCTCTACTAATGTATTTTTCTTCATCCTCTTTGCATTGTTCCAGTATTGCACATACCTGATTTCATCAGCCGCCTTTTTGCTAAAATTTATGATGTGCCTCCGAAGATTCAAAGTTGGAGGCTCCTCTTGTCTTCTGCCCAATTGCCGCATTACCCTAACGGGAGTGTACGGCCTGACACACTTGAGTCCTATCAGCATCAGGAAAGGATGCATGAGGCACCCTACCAAGATATCATCCAAAAGTAGCCAAAGGTAAGCCCACAAAACATTCCCATTTGTCCTCAAACCAAGGAACTCAATCCAAGCCGTGACGCCTACTGGGTACGTAAACTTAGGAGATTTTATCCTACGTTTGATGCATACCACCCGATCCCTCAAGGCACGGTCGATGGGACAAAGTAAGGAAGCGGTGTGCAAATACTCCATCATCCACAACTGTAGCAAAAGGTTACTTCCCTCAAAATATCTGACACCTCCCCTAACCTTACTCAAGGCTCGGTACAACTCTGCTAAGATCATCGACACAACGGTAACGGTTTTGCGTTGCTTCTCATGAAATAGTGCCATTACCACTGACTGCAGATGGGTGCTAATGTGCCTCTCATCTAATGGAAAAACCAATAATCCCAACAAAGCAAGGCTGAAAGCTTCAAGGCGACGTCTTTGCCACTTTGCCTTGGTTGTGCAGAACTCATCCCAAAAGACGTCAAAACTCTCCTGTGGTCCAAATCTAGCAAACAAATAATCCAAGGATATCCAGGACTGCTCGAGACATTTTAAATGCTTATTATCTTTCAGGCCCAGGTCGCTGAGGAATCTTGTCCTATAGTGGTCTCGAGGAAGTATCATGTCCTTGCCTATATAGCTTAAACGAGTGAGACCAGACATTTCCGCCAAGGTAGGAGTCATCTCACACTCTCCAAATCTGAAAATCAAATTTTGCGTATCCCAATAAGTCAGCATCGCCTCCACTAAGTCTGGGCGGGGTGTGATATCAAGAAGGGAAGTTAGGGTGCCCAATTTCTGCATTAACTCATGCTGCTCTAACGATGAAAACATTTTCCACCACTTGATCAACTTCCTAGGAATCTTTACCACCATCAGCACTTTGGATCGAATCAGCGGGTCCATACCTGAATAAAGCAAACATGGTTAGCGACTTGGGACACTACGTGACCCCACCACATTTTCTAGTGGACAAATGCAGGACACAACTTGGCTATATTTGCAAAATGACCTAAGTGGCTGAAAGTGGCTATTAGCGCAAACTTGACAAAGTTGACTCCTAATGCATGAGAAATACTCCATTTAAAGCTTACATGACTCTAATATCCCGACAATCATGGTCTTAAAAATTACTTTGCAGAAATGGACCCTTTTTTTTGTAAAAATGGCCGATGTGGCCAAATGTGGCTAGGGACGTAAACACGACATGGATGGACCTTAAAGTGATATGACACCGAGTTATAAACTCAAGATCCTAAGACATGGGTAAATGAGCCACTCTTGCGAAAGTAACCCTATTTTGCAAGAATGGTCGATGTGGCCAAAAGTGGCTAGACATGCAAATTTGACAGGAATGATCCTTAGAATTAAGAGGACACTTTATTGTAGACTCAAGATCCTAAGACAAGAGATAACAAACTACATTGAGAAAAAACTTCTATTTTTGCAAAAACGGTCAATGTGGTCAAATATGGCTATACATACAAGATTTGGTTACGACCCCGGAAGCCAAGAACCTAGGACCTACTAGGAAGACCGGAACCTATGTAGGTTGCCTACGTATCACGTCTCAAAAGACGATAATCAGTTTTGCAAAGTTCGGGAAGATTAAACATGGGTGGAAGCCTGCAACTAATTTGGAAAAACCATTTTTTTTGTATTTTTGATGAAAATTGAAAAATATATTTTTTTTTTGGATTTTTCCTTTTCTCCCTTTTTGAATTTTTGGGAAATTATGGAAAATGTAAAATCTTTTTGGATTTTCTTTTTTTTTTGAATTTTGAATTTTTGGAAAATGATGGAAAATGTAAAATCTTTTTGGATTTTCTATTTTCAAATTATTATTTTTTTTGGAAAATAATGGAAAAGTGTAAAATCTTTTTTGGATTTTTCATTTTCATTTTGATTTTTGAAAAACTATGAAAAAAAATGTGAGTGGGCCCTATTTTCTTCATTTTCACCCTTCTTTCCCAAGCACCGGTCCGCCAAATGACCTTTTTACCCTCACAGATGCAACATTTAGCACATAGGATGATTAAATGTCATTTTGGGCCACAGGCCCATTTTGACAAAATTTGGACAGGCTTCCTACAAAGGAACACGGTACCTGGGACCAAGCCCTACTAGGTCTAAATGACATGATGCAAATAAAAATGACCTAAAGGCTGACCTAAGTTTGGGGTTCACTAACAAGGCAATTCGGGGGAGCGTATGGTCGATGGTGGCTGCTCAAGCTTTCCACCCACTCCATACGTCCGACGGCCCCCCTCCTAAATCAAGGGTGACTCAACAAAGAGTTCGTGCACGCGACGCGTGCTCCGAGACTTGTTGCAGAAAGAATTGACTGGGTAATGCATATGATGACAGTTATAAAACAGTAAACACATAAAGCAAAAACTGTAAACACATAAACAACTAGCAAATAACAAGATATAAAAACATAATAAAAATTAAGTAAAGCTAATGAAAAAGCATAAAAACCTCAACCAAATATTCTAAAAGCCAACAAAATCTACTAGCTCGAACCCGCAAGTGTCCCCAGCAGAGTCGCTAGAGATGTCGCACCCCTTTTTTTACCAAAACCTCACTAACCCTCTTAAATAAATAAAGGAATTTGTAAAACTTAAAAAGGATTTTCAATTAGAAAGTGACAAAATTTGTTCAAAAGAAAATAACTCTGACTCGCCACCTGACATTTGATTTCGGTGTGTCAGGTCACCGTTTTTATAAAAAAATATTTTCCTTTCAAAATACTTGAGACTCCAAAACTAAATCTGCACCAGAGATTTGGGTAAGGGGGTTCATTTGACTCGGGGAGAAGGTGTTAGGCACTTCCCAAGTCCCGTGAAAATCACGGTTGCGTACATGATCAAGTTGACTTTTTAGGATATTCGAATTAAGGTAAAAACACAGAAACATGAAAATAAACACACAAGATGCTCGAGGTCGTTCCTACCTAATAAAAGAAGAAATAAAAATAAAAATAAAAATAAAAATAAAATACTATGAGTTCTACTTTAGGTCTCCAAATACAAGTACTTCGGGGCATTCCCCGGAATAAAATATATGCAAGTCTTTCGGGGCATTCCCCGGATAAATTTAACTAAGGGAACGACCTCTTGCCTCAAAATTAACGAAAGACCTAAAGCTTGCCTACCCAAATGTAGTCGGCCTAACATACTCCTAGCGGGCAAATTAATAAACATAAAGAAAGCAATAACAGGAATCAATCTAAGCTAGAATCATTTTAATTTCTAGTTATCAAACAATCTGTCTCAAGCGTCCCAAATCGTTTTTCTTTTTAAAAACCTTTAAGTCCCGATCCCTACGACCCAATCCAAACAAATTACTTCTTGTTCTTAACTTTTCTTTTCTTTGCAACATCTCGGAAATGATCAAGCACACAGAATCACTCCATCATATGAGTGAACTAAATAGCAGGTGATTAAAAGAATGTCTAAAGCAAGGCAAACACCCATATGTGGCTATTAATTACATTCCTTAATATTTGAATTAACTGGGTATAGAAGAGCTAATTGAACATAGCAAGAACCCCAAAACATGACAACTAAAACGAGGACATCGACTTTAATAGCTAAATATTCCAAAATCAAGGGAAGAGAGAAAAAAACGAAAACCAAATAGTAAAAAAAAAGATGCCAAAACTGAAGTAAATTCTGCCAACTACTCTCATTATGGGCGAAAAGTAAGTCTTCTGAGGCTAAGGAAGTTTAAGAAATAAAGTATTTGACAAGAATATATGGTGTATCTCACCAGTTGGAATAGCAGAATTTCAAAAACCACAATCATGTAGTAGTAGCGAATTTTAAGAATTCAAAGTTATGACTAGAATGTGGACAGTCCTAAGGCATTCGTAGTCACAAATCTTGCAATTATCCCAGATTAGATTCCAATAAAGAAACCAATAGAGAAACAAAATATGACAATAGGTACGCAAAACATGGAAAATTTTTGCAACTTCACCACTCCAATCTCATTGTTAAACATGCTTAGATATGATGAGAATGGAATCTTGAATAATTAATATAAACTGACAAGAACAGAGTATCAAGCATATCCTCCAAGCATAAATCAAAACCAAAAGTAAGATCCTAAATTCAATCTCTGATGAAGAAAAGCAAACCAGTCACAAGATTAGATGAATTCTCAGGCATTCACGTTCACATTCACAGAAAAGACGAATCTAAACCAAAATCAAGCATCAATACTTATGAGCTATCTAGAGAATTTTTAGAATTTCAGATCCATTTTTTAATCCCCAAGGCTCTTATTATACTCCACTCACACGAAATTGGCAACAAAAGGAATAGAGACGATCCTAAAATATAGATCTCCGATTAACAAAATTTCAGCAGTTACAACCTTGAATCGAGCTAATCTGGAACAGAGAAATTCAGCAGGATCTTCGAACAGAGACCACGGGCCATGATCCGAAACACATCGGCGACTCCAAAAATTCGAACACCACCAGAGTTAATCAAACTCCATGCTTAAATTAAAATTTGGCATTCAAGAGAAGAAAATGAACTATATTTTTTGTGTTGTTTTTTTCTGAATTTTTAAAATGAGAACAAGAATCAATAACTTTTTTTTAAAAAATAATCTATTCCCTATGGCATCGAAAAGAAAATAGAAGGAAAAACCAAGCAAAAGAACAACCCTCATTTTTCTTTTTCAATCCCTGCCCCCCAAATTTTTGTCCGAAAATTCCCTCTATATAGGGATCCTAGAAGCTTCTTCTCCAAGAAATTCGAAAATTCTCTCTCAAAATAACTTTCAAGAACACTAACAAAAATCCCGAAAATGTTCATAAAAACAAAAATCGGAAAAATGGAAGGCGTGGATCTGTTTTCACTCACATCCAACCGCTCCCATTTATCCGAGATTTGCTCAAGAAAATCAAAGCGCGTGAGGGAGATGGCGGATTCGATTTGGGTGAAATCATTAGCAAATATCCTGCGTTTGTTTTCATTGCTATGTGGAAGAAGGAGAAGAGAGGAGAGGGGGACCATGGGGGGACCAGTGGGCGAACTTTCCGGGTTTGGTGAATTTTCTGGCGAGTTTGGGCTAGTTGGTGCGCGGCAGAAGCATGGGAGATGAGGCGCTGTTTGGAAGAGTCTCTAGGGTTAGGTTTTGGGGTTATAATGAGCTTTTATATGGGTGTGGGGATTAATGTGGACCGTTGGATGAAGAGGCATGAATGGCTAGGATTACATCGGAAAAATGGGGCGGGTAGATGGGTTAACCCGGTGGGTCATTGGGGCTGCCAGATTTGGGCCTTTTTCTTGTGTGAAATTGGGCCCAAAAATTTATAATTCTTTAATTTCTAAAAGTCCATTAAATAACCAACTCAAAATTAAAACTAATTTCAATTAATTAAACAAACTATGTAAATATATGAAATTAAATATATATATATATATATATATATATATATATATATATATATATATATATATATATATATATATGTTTTTATATAAATTAAAAGTAAGAGTAAAAATCATAGTAAAAACAAAATATATGGCTATAAAAATCTTAATAACCTAAACTAAATAGAAATAAGATAAAACATGAAACTATATATATATATATATATATATATATATATATATATATATATATATATATATATATATATATATATATATATATATATATATATATATATATATGTATGTATATATATATTGCTGTAGTTTTTGTTCCTTAAAAATAGAATTAAAATTAGTAATAAAGTAAAAGCCTATAGAAATAAACCCAAATAAATATCCTAAAAAAATAAGTAAATATTTCTTTAAAAATACTACTTTTAAAAGTTGCGCGGGTCAAAAATTACGTGCTTACAATTCTCTATGAACATGATATCTATATGAAATGCATAAGTACAGAAGTATAATGATTCCCTATGAACATGATATCTACCCCTTTGCAGGCATGATTCCCTCCCTTTTCACTAGCCATCCCCAATAGTTATTACAAGTTATTACAGCCCGAAATGAAATAAGAAAAGCAAAATTAAAAGTACAACCAAGGGGAGCCTAATTCAGACTCCATGTCTGAAATATGAGATGAACCAACTCTAAAGATCATGATCCAAAGCCTTTCTCTCATCTTTGGATGTGTCAGAGTTCCCTAAGAGCCTCATATGGACTCCGGGCAGTGTTCACACCCAAAAGTTACCAGATTAAGAACATAGTGCAGTGTGGAAGGGCCAACCCTCAAGTGTCCAAGTTCAGAGGGAACTCAAGGTCCCAAGGCAAGGCTCACAAGAGGGGGTAGAACATAGAAGCTAGGAGAGAGTGCAAGTGCAGAAGTGAAATTCTGAAAGGGGAAAAGCGGGAGAAGGGAACAACTTAAAAATCAGTGCATATAGGGGTATAGAGGAGTAGGGAATTTGCAAGAACACAAGAGAAGTAGGCTGATGGGCATACTCAGCAATGGGATATGCTGGCACACCCTCCAGCCTGTTAGAGGTTAGGACCTCACTGGTTCAGAACTCAAGTCATGGGCAACAACTCATGTTTCCATGCCCTAAGTCACCACTTACAAACACATAGGGGTAATGGGGTAGGGAGCAAAGATTCATAGTAGAAACATGCAGTAGAACATATGCATATTAAGTTAAATATTAAACTCTACATAAGCAGTAAGGTAGCCATGGATATAAAAACTTTAAGTAAACACATTGGGGTGATGCTGAAACTAAAATTAGGACATACCAGTTTCAGAGAAAACAAACAAAGAGAAAGCAGTAGTCTTGTAAATCCAAAGTGCAAACGAGCAATCAGAATGCTATGAGTTTAGAAGAGAATTTGAAGTCTGAAGTGTAGAAGTATTGAATTGAAGGTGTCCTAAAGTGCAGAAGGGTCATGCCCTTTTATAGTGCAGAAAGCAAGTAGAAATAGGTAAGAAAATAGTTTGGAAATCAATTACACAAGGTAACCCTTTAATTAAGGGATTCTGATTTCAAACTGGCAAAATAATTAAGGAAAAGGGTCAATCAAACACTTTTCCAAAGCAGTACAAGAGGGGTAAATACATAGAGGTTTATTTAAGGACAAAGTCTTGATAGTACACGGTTTGTGCAAATAAGGAAAGGAAATCAGTTAACAGCTAGTAAATCAGAAATTGAGGATTTCATATGAATGAACCAGGTCAGAAAGATGGGAAGGATTTCGACTTAAGGAAAATCAGTATCAATCAATTAAACTTATTAAAAAGGAATTATGAATCAATCACAAGTTGGAAAACCATTTTGAAGAAATATTCCTCATATATAAAAGCACACAGACACGTTAAACATGAAGAAATTTGTCATGCTATTCAATAGAAGAGTCTAGTGTAGGAGAATTAGAATTGTGTGCAAACAAAAGAAGTTCACACTTAGTTTATAGACCCATAAATAACTCTGAAAGAGTCAAGGGTCCTCAAACAGAACCCTAGTTTGATCATATGACCAAACTCAGAGGAAACACCCAAATTCTAGGGTTTCCGACTCGAGTCAAATACATAGATGAGGAGGCAACAGGCTCAGAGATTTCTTTTCAGAATCTCATGAGAAGACAAGAAAATACAAATAACATTCAAAGCAGACAGAGTGTAGGAGCATAATGAGAGAATAGTAACGACAATAAAAGAAACGTGTTTAAGAAAACCTTTAAAAGGGACTTAAACAGAGTTCAGTAGAAGGCAAACAAAACATAAGAACTCAGTAGAAAATACATACAGTAGAAGAACACAAAAATACTGGAAAAGCATAGCAAAAGATCATATAGGAAAATACAGCAAGATAAACATGCGAGCATGGTACAAAACACAGTAGAAAAACAAAGCACATAAGAACATGTATAGCATAAGAAAGCAATAGAAGCACATGCGTCACAAATACACACAAAGAAAGGAAAAGAAGAGTCGGAGAAACATTTTAAGCTTTTTCAGAAACCCTAAATCGGAAAGAAGTAATTCTTTGAAAGAAAAATTGGGGAAAACGTTTAAAAACTCAAGTAGAGCACAGATATAGAACATATCTAAGAAAAAATCAGAGAAAACCTCGAATAGCTTAGGGTTTCAAGGGAACCCTAAAACGAGAAAGGCTTTGAAAAGGTTCGATCTGAGTCGGAGAGGTTAGAACCATGCTTAAAACATCATTGTATGCCGGAGCAAAACCGACAAGGGCCATAGAACCTTGGATCTGTAGAGATCTGAACGGACACCTTCGAGGTTAGACCTAGGACCTTCGAATACCAATTGTTTGAGAGTAGAGGGAGATGAGTTTAGGCCATCCATGGCTTGAGATGCCATGGATTCCGGTGAGCTTGAGGTAGAAGACAGTGAGAGAGGCTAGGGTTTTAAGAGGGTTTGAGAGAGTTTGAGAGGAGAGGGATTTCAGAGGTGGCTGATAGAAGAGAATGAGGGGATTAGGGTAGTCATTGGGGAATTAAAAGGTAAGGAATGATTTTGATCAACGACCTCGATTAAAAGAGAGGGCCGGGCGGATCGGATAAGCGGGTCAGGGGTTGAGTTAAATTGAAATTGGGCTGGGTAATTTGGGATTTGAAATTGGGTTTTTTGGGGGATCAATTTGGGCTATAATTGAAATAGCCAGTTTTTCCCTTTTTATTTTATAAAACTAGTAAAATGACTTCTGAAAATAAATTAAAGGTACTAAATTAATTAATAATATATAGATATTATATTAAAAATGCTGGAACCAATTTTATAATTATACGCGCAATTAAATCTTAAAATAGGCTAAAATTGCAATTAAATGTAATTTAACTTTTAAAATACTAAATAAATTTACAAAAATATGAAAAAATTACCTTAGCTATATTTTGGTATAAATATGAGAATAAAATAGCTTATTCACCAAAATGATGATTTTGGGAATAATTATTAGTTTTTGTACTGCTAAAATAGGGCAATAAATTGATTTAAAAAATCTTTTAAAATTAGGAAAAATACTAAAAACGTTTGGATATACCTATATATTCATACATATGATATTTTGAAAGTATTTTGCATATATAAAATATACAGGGAAAAATTGGGTATCAACAGCCGCTCCTCTTTACCCGGGAAAGATGAAAGAGTTGTCGGGTAAAGATATGAAGGCCAATTTGACCAAACAAAATGGTTTGAAGAATCTGACCATGCTATGGTTCCTGAGCTACCTACATATCCCTAGTCTTTCAGGAATCATGCCATATGTAGTTCAGGATCCGTCGGTGGAATATGCCGATGGAGATTTTTTCAAGAACGGACGAGATATTCGGGTTGGGATGGATGGTTAAAATCTAGCAGAGCTGAGGGAACTGGAGTGGGATCGCTTCTGCTGAGACAGCCGCTGCTAGCCTGTTACCTGCAAATAAGCAATGCAAGTGTATACTGTGCGAAAATTTAAACATGATGCAATTTCCCGTCGGACCATGAATGTTGTCTTCGGACGGTTAGGATGACGTCCTCAGACCATGATGTCTTGGGCCATGAAGCGTATGATAAGGATTCGCAGGCCATGAAATGATGTTCTCGGGCTATGAGAATGATGCCTCCGAACCATAATGCCTTTGAATAATGATATGCAAAAGATAAAAGGGGTCCTCAGGCCATGAAATGACGTTCTCGGGCTATGAAAATGGTGCCTCTGAACAATGATGCCTTTGGACAATTTGGCGATCTTTCAGCCCATGAGATGCAATAGGTGGAGATCTTTCAGCCAATGAAATGCAATAAGTGGCGATCTTTCAGCTGATGCAAGGTATAAATGAAGCGGCGATCTTTCAGCCAATGAAATGCAATAAGTGGCGATCTTTCAGCCGATGCAAGGTATAAATGAAGCGGCGATATTTCAGCCATGTAGATGTAAATAAAGAGGCGATCTTTTAGCCGATGCAAGGTATAAATGAAGCGGCGATATTTCAGCCATGTAGATGTAAATGAAGTGGCGATATTTCAGCCATACAAGGTGTAAATGAAGTGGCGATATTTCAGCCATGCAGATGGAGGTAGAGCTTAACCTCGGAAGGCATAATGGTAGCCTTATACAATGCAGAGAATGCAGATGGAGGTAGAGCTTAACCTCGGAAGGCAGAATGGTAGCCTTATGCAATGCAGAGAATGCAGATGGAGATAGAGCTTAGTCTCGGAAGGCAGAATGGTAGCCTTATGCAATGTAGAGAATGCAGATGGAGGTAGAGCTTAACCTCGGAAGGCAGAATGGTAGCCTTATGCAATGCAGAGAATGCAGATGAAGACAGAGCTTAGTGTTGGAAGGCAGAATGGTAGCCTTATGCAATGTAGAGAATGTAGATGGAGGTAGAGCTTAACCTCGGAAGGTAGAATGGTAGCCTTATGCGGGAAGTAAAATGGCAAATGGCAATAGAGTTTTCTTAGCTGATAGCGGATTGCGATATTGTGACTGCTGGGGATACTGTGTCTGTTGGGGACACTGCGTGCGGATAGCAACTGTGAGTAAGTGCAACGGTTCTGAGTGTAGTATTTCTGAGTAATGTGTGTCTCGTGAGTGTATAGTATATTTGATGATTTTGCAACTCAAGTGCCTGCATCTAAAGAAAATCATGAGTTTTGTAAATAGGTGAGGTTAGTTCGTATTCCCGCTAGCTCTGCTTGACTTGCTCGGCTCTGTTCTAGTGATACTGTGTGTATCATTGGGGTAGCGTTGCTAAACAAAGCAACTTTGGTAACAGACATGCATGATTTAGTAAAAAATATAACATAAATACATAATCGAGAATAGTTTTCCTTAGATGAACCTACGACTGCAATGTCGTTCAAGACATTACAACTTCTCTTGCTCGGAAATTTTGAGGGTCCTCCTCACAATTTTGCCCCACTTTACTGGGTTGCTGCTTCTGACGGCTGTTAATGATAAATGGCTGGAATCGGCTTTGGAATTTTGAGGGTGTTCCTCAAAATTCTGCCCTAGTTTCCAATAGCAGGGAAATGGAAATTTTATTGCATTGTGACCGAACCCATAAAGCTGCCTACGTATCCCCTCTTAAACGGGAATCAGGTCAGGCGTAGTTCAAGTTACATCATAAAGGAAAGCATAAAGGTTACATATAGTATCACTTCACTGCATCTGAATTGATCGGCTTCGGCCAAACTTCTCCGTCCATTTATGCAAGTATGAGGGCTCCTCCTGTTAGAACCCGGTGGACCATGTACAGACCCTGCCAGTTGGGAGAGAACTTCCCTTTGGCCTCGTCCTGATATGGGAAAATCTTCTTTAACACTAGCTGCCCCGGTGTGAACTGTCTTGGCTTGACTCTTTTGTTGAAGGCTCTGGACATTCTGTTCTGATAAAGCTGACCATGGCAAACTGCGTTCATTCTTTTTCCATCTATAAGAGCTAGCTGCTCATAACGAATCTTCACCCATTCTGCATTGTCGAGTTCTGCTTCCTGTATGATCCTAAAAGAAGGAATTTCTACCTCGGCAGGAATGACCGCCTCTGTACCATAAACCAACAAATAGGGAGTCGCCCCTGTGGTGCGATACCCCAATAAAGCAAATGATAACTTCTTGTGCCACTGCTTATGCTTCTCTATCATTTTCCTTAGTATCTTCTTGATATTCTTATTAGCGGCCTCTACGGCTCCGTTCATCTGAGGTCTGTAGGCTGTAGAATTCTTGTGTTTGATCTTGAAGGTTTCACATATGGATTTCATCAAATCACTGTTGAGATTGGAACCATTATCAGTAATTATTGATTCTGGAATTCCGACCGACAAACGATACGGTCGCGGACAAAGGCTGCCACAACTTTCTTAGTCACTGCCTTGTATGATGCTGCTTCAACCCATTTGGTGAAATAATCAATTGCCACTATGATGAACCTGTGCCCATTTGATGTGGCAGGTTCGATTGGTCTGATAACATCCATTCCCCAAGCGGCGAACGACCATGGTGAACTTGTTGTATTAAGCTCGTTTGGAGGCACCTTTATCAAATCTGCATGTATCTGACAGCGGTGGCACTTTTGGACATACTGGATGCAGTCCGTTTCCATATTCATCCAAAAATAACCAGCTCGGAGTATATTCTTGGCTAAGAAAAAACCATTTATATGTGGCCCGCAGGTCCTAGCATGGATTTCTTCTAGTAATTTAGATGCTTCCTTTGCATCGACACACCTTAGTAATCCCAGATCCGGAGTCCTCCTATACAGGATTCCTCTATTTTGGAAGAAATTGTTGGATAATCTTCGAAGTGTATGCTTTTGAATAGGGTTTGCAAGCTCTTGGTGTTCTCCTTTCGCCAAGTATTCCTTGATATCATAAAACCAAGGTTTTCCATCTGCTTCTTCTTCGACGTGAGCACAGTAAGCTGGCTGATTGTAGATCTTTACTGGAATAGGGTCAATGAAATTATTATCTGGATGCTGTATTATGGATGATAGGGTAGCCAATGCATCGGCAAATTCATTCTGGACCCTGGGGACATGCTGGAACTCTGCCTTTGTGAACCTCTTTCTCAACTCCTGTACATGATGGAGATAAGGGAGTATCTTGGAGTTCTTGGTTGCCCATTCTTCTCGGACCTGATGTTTAAGCAAGTATGAATTCCCGATCACTAGCAACTCTTGGACGTTCATGTCAATGGCCATCTTGTGTCCCAATATGTAGGCCTCGTGCTCAGCCATGTTGTTGGTGCAAGGGAATCTGAGTTTGGCAGACACCAGATAATGCTGACAGGTTTCTGACACTAGGACTGCTCCTATGCCAACTCCTTTGAAATTTGTTGCTTTATCGAAAAACATTCTCCAACCATCATAGGATACTGCAATGTGTTCTCCTATGAATGACACCTCTTCGTTAGGAAAATACGTCTTTAAGGGTTCGTATTCTTCGTCCACGAGATTCTCAGCAAGATGATCTGCCAAAGCCTGTCCCTTGATTGCTTTCTGAGTTACGTAGACAATTTCAAATTCACTCAGCAGGATTTGCCACTTGGCTAGCTTGCCAGTGGGCATGGGTTTCTGAAAGATGTACTTCAACGGATCCATCCTTGATATGAGATATGTGGTATAGGCACAGAAATAGTGCCTCAACTTCTGAGCTACCCAAGTCAGAGCACAACATGTGCGTTCTAGCAGAGAATACCGAGCCTCTACGGGGTGAACTTCTTGCTAAGATAGTAGATGTCCTGCTCCTTCCTTCCCGTTTCATCAAGTTTCCCAAGAACACAACCTAACACTCCATCTAGCACTACAAGGTAGAGTAATAGGGGTCTACTTGGTTCGGGCGGGACCAAAACTGGCGGTGTTGACAGGTACTCCTTGATTCTATCGAAGGACCTTTGGCAGTCATCAGTCCATCTGGTAGCGGCATCCTTCTTCAACATCTTAAAGATTGGCTCACAGAAGACAATAGATTGAGCTATGAACCTTCTGATGTAGTTGAGTCTTCCCAGGAAACTTATTACGTTCTTTTTGTTCTTTGGCGGTGGCAATTCTTGAATGGATTTAACTTTTGATGGATCTAGTTCTATTCCTCGGTGACTTACAATGAACCCAAGTAGTTTTCCGGCAGGAACTCCAAATGCACATTTCACGAGATTCAGTTTCAGGTTGTACCTTCTTAGTTTGTTGAAGAACTTCCTCAAATCTTCCATGTGATCAGTGGCTTTCTTGGTTTTGATGATGACATCATCTACATACACCTCGATCTCCTTATGTATCATATCATGGAAAATGGTAGTCATGGCCCTCATGTAGGTGGCCCCTACATTTTTTAGGCCGAACGGCATCATCTTGTAACAGTACATTTCCCACGATGTAATGAAAACCGTTTTCTCAGCATCTTCTTCGTCCATCCAGATCTGATGATATCTAGAGAAGCAGCCTACAATTGATTGCAATTCATGCTTGGAACAATTGTCGATCAGGATGTGTATGTTCGGCAAGGGGAAGTCGTTTTTCAGACTAGCCCGATTGAGATCCCGGTAGTCAACACAGACTCTGACCTTTCCGTCCTTCTTTGGTACTGGCACAATGTTGGCTAACCATGTTGGGTATTATATTACCCTGAGAACCTTGGCTTTGACTTGCTTAGTGACTTCTTCCTTGATTTTCAAACTCATGTCAGGCTTAAACTTTCTAAGCTTTTGCTTTACCGGTGGACATGTTGGATCGGTTGGCAGTTTGTGAGCCACAATAGATGTACTCAGACCAGTCATGTCATCATACGACCAAGCGAATATGTCTTCATATTCCCTTAGAAATTCTGTGTATTCCTTCTTTTCTGATGGCGATAAGTGGACATTGATTCTCGTTTCTTTGACATTCTCTGCATCTCCCAAGTTAACAATCTCGGTCTCATCCAGGTTGGACTTAGGTCTGTTCTCAAAATTTTCAACCTCTTTAACAATCTCTTCTGGTATGTCATCTTCCTCTAAATCTATGTCCGTTTGTTGCGTTGTCTCGTTGTATGTCACAGTCATTGGTTCATCAAGATAAGTAATAGTAATGTTGTATGAGTAAAGTAATGAGAGAAAAATAATAAGAGTAAGATTTATAGGGAAAATGGAAATGTTTTGCTAAATTCCATAACTATTTTGAATATTGAAGATCTTATTGCGAAAATTCAAAAATGTGAAAGGAAAATCAACTAGTAAAAATGAAAGATAGTGCATGATGTTTTGTTCAGCTTTGCTACCCCGAGGCTTTCCGGGTTCTGGTGGTTTTGATGGTCCAATTGTTGAGGCATGCTCCTTGGCTTACAACCTGTATGGAAGGGCCTTCCTTCCCCTCCTCCTTGAAAATGACACAACAATCCATGTCATCATCTTCTACGAATAAATTCCTCATTGCTGCCAGTGCTTCCTCTTCTTCCGACCCATATATAACATCGACTGACTGGAAAGTCTGTTCCAAATGGGGTATCGGCTGCTCCAGTGGGTAATAAGGGCCGCGCCATGGTGGTGACCAGTTTTTGAACTCTTCCCAAGTGTACTCGTATCCCTGACCGAAAGTGGTGCCATGCTTCTTCAGCTTGATAGGTTTGGCGATTCCTTGGAGGTTCTTGCCAAGTCCCTTGCCAGGTTCATATCCGCTCCAGTTCAATATGCTTTCAATTTTGTTGTCCCGCCATTTGTCCTTATCAACGGCGTTGACTCGCTCGATGTGGTGATAGGTCTCTCCGCCTATCTTTCTTCTACCTCCGATCGCTGGGATGGTTTGGCGACTGTATATGGGATTACTACCGTCGCTGTGAATAATCACCTCTTAGTGATTCCACTCAAACTTTACTGCCTGATGTAGGGTTGATGCTACAGCCCTAGCGGCATGAATCCAAGGCCATCCCAAAAGCAAGTTGTAAGATGCTGATACGTCTATTACTTGAAATTTAACATCAAACCAAGTAGGCCCCATCTGCAAACACAAGCTAATTTCCCAATAGCTTTGACATTGATGGCCCCGTCCTTGATCTCATGCAGCCCCTTTCCCAATGTCCTGAGCGTTACCAATAGAAAAATGTTGAGGCTGGACCCTCCGTCAATCAGGATTCTGGTGATGAAATAATCCTCGCATTGCACAGTGATGTGCAGCGCCTTGTTGTGTCTCAACCTTTCTGGTGGCAACTCATCTTCATGAAAAGTGATCTTGTGACTCTCCAATACCTGCCCTACCATGTTTACCATTTCTCCTCCAGTGATGTTGCTCGGTACATATGCCTCACTCAATACCTTCAACAAGGCGTTCTTATGTGCATCAGAGCTTTGCAGCAAGGCTAGGATAGAGATCTGTGCCGGCGTTTTGTTCAACTGATCAATTACTGAGTACTTCTTTGCTTGTATTTTTCTCCAAAGATCATCGGGCCCAGCTTCAGTGATGGTCGGCTGTCCAGAGGCCTGCTTGCTTGATTTAGACAAATGTTCTGGGGTGTATACTCTGCCGGTTCTTGTCATACCCTGTGCCGCGACTGCTTCTTCGGATTTGTCTTTCCCTTTCCTTCTTGCCTTGGTTGTGTAGTCCCATGGGATGACCTTTGTATGGAGTGGTGTTATATCCGACATTGCTACTGGAATGGGCTCCTTTACCCCAAACGGAGCATGAATTTTGGATGGTAAAATCGTAACTTCAAACGGGCGGGTGTATTTGCTGGAGACCCAAACGCCATCTCAATTGGTGTTGGCGTCTTTGTGGGGGAGGGCGCTTCAAACTCAAGTGGTATGGACATATTCACCTCGGTGTCCCCAAAAGGCTGGATCTGGACTACAATCGGATTAAGGGTGATTGTCGGTTTCTTTGGATCGTCACCTTCCGCGATCAAACCGATAGATCCCTTGGGGTCCCAATCATCTTCTATCTCAATCATGTGAATGCCTCCACCCTTGTGGTCGAGCAGAGGGTTGTTGCGGATATTCGGAGCAGGCTCCTTTGCCATAATAATCTTGTTATCAATCAGTGCCTGGATCTTATCTTTCAGAGAACAACATTCATCAATGGCATGCCCTTTCATGCCGGAATGGTATGCACAGGATTTATTTGGATTGACCCATTGGGAAGGGTTTTCTGGGGTTGTAGCAGAGATGGGGGTGACATAACCAGCAGCTTTGAGCCTTTCATACAGCTGGTCAATTGGTTCAGCAATGGCAGTATATTGTTTGGGAGGTCTGCGGTCAGAATTCGGTCGGGGTCTAGGAAAGTTTTGGCGATTGGGAGGTGATTGATAGTGAGAGGGTTGAGCATTGTAGGCTTGGTAGACATGTGCAGGTTGGGAATATCTAGGTGAAATAGGCTGATATGTGGGAGGTGGAGGTGATTGGTAAGTAGGTGGTGGAGATTGGTAAGAGGGCGAGGGTGCTTGGTAATTTGGAGTAGGTTGATATGTGAGTGAAGGCATTGGGTAGGTTTGGTATTTGATAGGGGATTTGGTTCTCTATGCAACCATTACGGCACTTACGTCCCTTTTCTTGGATGTGCCACCAGACTGTAGAGCCTTATTGGTAGCCTGCAAGGCTTCAAAGTTTGTGACCATACCACTTTTGATGCCTTCCTCGATCCTCTCACCTAGCTTGATGATGTCGGAAAATTTCTGGCTTTCAATCAGCATCAACCTTTCATAGTACTGTGGGTCTTGAGCTCAGACGAAAAACCTATTCATTTGTTCTTCTTCTAAAACCGGTATGACCTTTGCAGCTTCTGATCTCCAGCGAGTAGCATACTTGCGGAATGTCTCCGCGGGTTTCTTCTTTAGGTTCTGGATGTAGAACACATCTGGCGCATTTTCTGTGTTGAACCTGAACCTGTCCATGAAATCGGATGCCATGTTTACCCAGTTCGACCACTTCTTCGGATCTTGGCTAATGTACCAAGATAGAGCATCTCCCTTTAGACTCCTCATGAAAAGTTTCATGCATATCCTTTCGTCCTTTCCTACTCTGACCAGCTTGTCCCAGTATGTTCTCAAATGAACTCTCGGATCTCCTGTACCATCGAACATCTCGAACTTTGGAGGTTTGTACCTCTAGGGCAGTTCAACATCGGGCTGTATGCAGAGATCTTCATAGTTTAGCCCCTCAATTCCTTTGCTTCCTTCGACGCCCTGAATTCAGCTAGTCAACTTCTTATGCTCTTCAGCCAGACTCCTAATGAGTGAGTCTTTATCATCAGACTCGGGTGTTCTTGAAATGTGTTGGGTGGAGTGTGGCATGGTTTCCATGTAGATGGGGGTGTTATGAGTGTGGAAATGGTCATTTGTGGAGTTCACAGGTTCTGGGATGAGCAGTGGAGTATTGTTGGAAGTATGGCAGGTATTGAAGTGGTGGTGAGGAGCGGGATGGTTTTGTGGTTTTGGGATGTTTTGTGGAGGTGTGGGGTTCTGAGCGTTAGGAAAATTGACATCTGGGGTGGTGAGGGAAAATGATAAGCTTGCCAAGTTCCGAACATGATCAAGTTCCTCCTGAAATCTCACCAGTTTCAGCTCGAGTTGGGACGCACTTTCTTTGGAGACCTGAGCACCATGAGTGACCTCTACCCGTTCAGTTGAGTTCTCCTTTCTAGTGTTGTTCAAATCTTCCATCTTTCCTTGATTCCTACTTCTGATAGGACTAGGAGGAGGAGTGGGTGGAGGGCCCTTGGATCTTGTGGAATATGAGGACGATGCCAGAGTGCACGAAAACCTTTGAGGAGGGGAGTAAATAAACAAAAAGTAAAAACAAAAAGGTAACAAGTCAGTGGGGATTATAAGAAAGTGTTGTGATATTTAAACACATAGTGCAAGAATGTAAATCGCGTCCTAATTTGGGAGCCTCGTTGTGCCCGAGGTAGGCCTAGCAACAACTTGATTTGGAGAATTTAGAATGCTAAATGCCTCATTTTATTGATAAAAAGTAGACGAATCCCAAAATGACACTAAATAACAAGGAATAAAATGTCACTAGTGGACATTGGCCTTATTACATTTCATAAAATAAAAGAAAACTCCTCTCTATTTGGTCCCAGAAGGATCTTCCCCAGACTCGGCATCTTTGGCTCCATCGAACACCTTCACCAGCTCGCGAAGTCCCAGCAGCAGGTAGGCTCTGGACAGGTGTCCACCCTCGTTTCCTTCAGCATTCTGGTAGTCCTCGATCCTCTTGAGAAACTTCCTTTCCAGCTCCACTAAACCTCGTTCCAGGTATCCTAATCGCTTGTTGGCACTGACAGCCATGTCTTTCCACTCTTCAATCAGTTTTTGGTGGGCTTCTTGAATCTCACGGTGCTCGCTTTCACATTCCCGAATCCTCTTGCACAGTTGGTTGTATTTGACCTGTGCTTCAACCCTTTTATCGATGATTCTGTGACCTCGAACAAACCCGGGTTGGCCCAAACCATTGTGATTATCATCCAGCCATCCTGAATAGTATGAGGTGCAGCCAGCATGGTATCTGTCTAGCTCGATAGAATCTCTCCCCGTGATGATCTTGCAGTGCCAGATATGCTAAGCTTGGCACTTATAAGGACTATCATCAGCTTGGAATTCGGCCCGGAAGTGACTCATCTTGTCGACCCTTGGTATAACATATTTCCTACCAGCCTGTCTTATAACCCGAAGAGGGACAAAAGGGTAGGTTCCTCTCAAACCGATCAGTATCAGAAATGGTGTGTCCCTGTATCGGGCGATGAACTCTTCAGTAGGGAACCACTCGAACATCCATTGTATTTGATCCTCAGTCAGATTTTCAAGGAGCTCCACCCATCCCTTGGCATCTTCTGGCTGAGCAAACATGTTGGGCATGCAGTTCATTCACCTTGGTTGATGGAAGGCTATATAATTGTCCCAGCCTCTATGCTGAATCTCTTATTGATATTCACCCCTTTGGAGATGCTCTATGATCCAGAGTTAGAGTAGCAAGTTGCAGCCCTCGAAGTGTGGGGCTCCTTATTGACACTTTTTTGGGCCTCGGTATATCTCTGCGATGATCATTGGCACTATTCTAAATGGTTGTCCCCCAATTCTCTCAATCAAAGTTTTGGTGACCACGGCTAGCCTGGTGTGAATCCTTTCTTTCTTCATTGGAAACACTGTCATCCCCAAGAAACAGAACATGAAGACAAAGACCCTTCGGTGAATATGCCTCAACGATGTAAGGGCAAACTCATCCGGATAAGTACGGTAGGATTTTCTATGATCGTACCTTTCTTACAAATAATCAAAGGGAATGTAAGACTCCTTCAAACATGTCAAGTCTGGATTCTTCTTTAGGCCCATCATTTTGAGGAAACCTCTACCCTTGCGATTTTCCGGCATTAACAAACCCGAAATCTCCCATGGTATACCAGTCAATCCTCCTATTTCCTCTAGCAGGGGTGTCATCTTAATCTCCCCGAAGCGAAACACAGACCTATCACAGTCCCAGAACAGAGTAGCAGCTTCTATGATTTTGTTGTTGGGTTGGACCTCCAGGAGAGAAGGTAGATTTCCTAGGTATTTTCGGACAAGAGTCTGATCACTGGAATAAAGATCCTCCCACCAGCTTAGCAACTTTGGGTGGATGTTTGTGACCATGCCGAATTTGGGGACTTCGTGCCTCATGTTTCTGCAAGACAAAAAGGTCAGGCCCTTACCCCCACTAGACTCGACTATTAAATACCAATAATTGGCATAAAAGCATTTAATTCTCCAAATAAATGCACAGAATGTGGTAGTGTCTGTTTGGGTTTTTTGGAAAACCCAGTGGACTTTGGACAAGGCTGTCTTAAAGAGTCATTATGCGGACAACATAACTGACTCGGCTAAGTTTGACCATGATGCATGCACAATTAAA
The DNA here is from genome assembly GCF_000715075.1 of Nicotiana tabacum. Lineage (NCBI taxonomy): Eukaryota > Viridiplantae > Streptophyta > Magnoliopsida > Solanales > Solanaceae > Nicotiana > Nicotiana tabacum. The sequence goes on along the minus strand of NC_134087.1, from coordinate 107,512,373 downwards.
CAGAGCCAGGTTTCTATGGGGTATTAGACTGGTACCCTTGAGCGGATAACTCAAGAGGGAAAGGCACGAAACCATCAACTACACCATTGATCGACTGGTTTTACCACAAATATGCCTTTGCTGGATTTAAAGGGTGAAAATATTGAAAGAGCGCAACCACTCATTATAAGCGTTGCTATGGTATTTGTTTGGCACGAGTGAAATATGATGTTGAAAACATGTTTATGCAATGATTAAAACAAGTTTTCACGTATTTGCATATTCATAAAGTAATAATTACAATAATTTAAAACAGCCATAAAGGAGTGCAGTAGAGGAAAACAGTAAAGGAGACAAGGGAAAGAAACAAGAGACGAGTCAGTTTCGCAATCGAAAAGAAAATTGAATGCTTAAAAGAAATAAACAAATAATTGCGCATAAAGAAGCATAAATCACCATAATAGTCTGAAATGGTAAAAGCCTAAATGTCCCCAGCAAAGTCGCCATGCTGTCGCGCCCCCTTTTTTCTCACGAAATAGGGTTTATGACATTGACAACTCTTTTAACGGGTATTAAAAGAGAAGAGTCGCCACCTAATGATTAAAGTGCATTAGGACACTAAGAAGAGTTTTATTTAGGAAAACCAGAGAACGGGTAAGGGCTTGAAATTATCCCGAAGGGAAGGTGTTAGGCACCCCTCAGGATCCACTAGTGTGGTTCCCGACCATACTATAATTGTGACTTTAAGTAAGCAAATAAGAGTTTCAAATATGAGGGTGTTTTCACATAATGGTTGCAAATAGATAAAATTAAAAGAAGTGAAAGGCAAGCTGAAATTTGAGAAAAACAGTTTAAAAATTTGAAAGGTAAATAACGAAATAAGCAAGTAAAGGGAAAGGGGGGGTCCTAGGTTTATAAATAATATAGATCACCCTACACAATGTCCGGTAATCGCTCCTCGACGAGGGGTTACACGTGACATTATCGCGTGGTCATCACATCCATATCTATCCTTTCCCACCACATTAAGGTGTTAAAGCGCGGAATAGTCTCGTTTACTTATTGCATGCTATAACCCGCCCCAATCCTATCAGCCCCGGAGGTGCTTGGGACTACTAATCCTATAATGGTGTAAAAGTTGGCTTATTTGTGGTTTCAAAAGGTAAAAATACTAAGGCAACAAACAAAAGCATGTATAACAAGTATGGGGCAAGCACATAAGCAGATACAACTCAAACAGACCTCCTTAAATCAAAGAAAAACATCTAGTTTAGCATATCTTACATGTACTAATTAGGGTCTGATTAAAACTTAAAAGGGGAAATCAGGCTGATTTATCACATATTTTCAGATAAAAGGTCCGAATTAGACCTGCCCGCTGGTTGTAATTAACAAAACAAACTGGTGCAGTCATAACTTTTTATCCTAAGGCTTGCCTAAGCGTTAGACGAAACCTATAGGCATGATATCTACTGGTTTCAACAAAGATGAAGTGTACTGATTTTAGAAGAGGCCGTCAGTTATTCCGGGAAGGCGAGTTTTGACAAAAGATTCTGCAGATGTTAGACAATGATATTGCCAATTTTAGACTTATAGGTGAACGAAAATGTTTCATACTAGGTTGTTAATTCCTATATGCATGCTTTCTAGGTGTTGTTGACTTTAAAAACATTGTTATTGACATGCAGAAATCCTATAGGCAAGTCATCTATATGCAGTTAGTTATTTAACTCCTATAAGCAGGTTTGCCTAATGATAGATACACATGTAAATTGTAGGAAGTCCTATAGGCATATTATCTATATGATATGCAGAATTTCAGAAATGACTTATGGACATGGTCTCTATATAATACAGAAGTGCAGAAACCTATAAACATGGTCTCTATATAATGCAGAAGTGCAAAAACCTATGGACATAGTATCTATATGAAATGCAGAAGTGCAGAAGTATAATAATTCCCTATGAACATGATATCTATATGAAATGCAGAAGTGCAGAAGTATAATGATTCCCTATGAACATGATATCTATATGAAATGCAGAAGTGCAGAAGTATAATGATTCCCTATGAACATGATATCTATATGAAATGCAGAAGTGCAGAAGTATAATGATTCCCTATGAACATGATATCTACCCCTTTGCAGGCATGATTCTCTCCCTTTTCACTAGCCATCCCCAATAGTTATTACAAGTTATTACAGCCCAGAATGAAATAAGAAAAGCAAAATTAAAATTACAACCAAGGGGAGCCTAATTCAGACTCCATGTCTGAAATATGAGATGAACTAACTCTAATGATCATGATCCAAAGCCTTTCTCTCATCTTTGGATATGTCAGAGTTCCCTAAGAGCCTCATATGGACTCCGGGCAGTGCTCACACCCAAATGTTACCAGATTAAGAACATAGTGCACTGTGGAAGGGCCAGCACTCAAGTGTCCAAGTTCAGAGAGAACTCAAGGTCCCAAGGTAAGGCTCACATAAGGGGGGCAAAACATAGAAGCTAGGAGAGAGTGCAAGTGCAGAAGTGAAATTCTGAAAGGGGGAAAGGGGGAGAAGGAAACAACTTAAAAATCAATGCATATAAGGGTATAGAGGAGTAGGGAATTTGCAAGAACACAAGAGAAGCAGGTTGATGGGCATACTCGGCAATGGGATATGCTGGCACACCCTGCAGCCTGTTAGAGATTAGGACCTCACTAGTTCAGAACTCAAGTCATGGGCAACAACTCATGTTGTCATGCCCTAAGTCACCACTTACAAACACATAGGGGTAATGGGGTAGGGAGCAAAGATTCACAGTAGAAATAGGCAATAGAACATAGGCATATTAAGTTAAATATTAAACTCTACATAAGCAGTAAGGTAGCCATGGATATAAAACTTTAAGTAAACACATTGGGGTGATGCTGAAACTAAAATTAGGACATACCAGTTTCAGAGAAAACAAACAAAGAGAAGGAAGTAGTCTTGTAAATCCAAAGTGCAAATGAGCAATTAGAATGCTATGAGTTTTGAAGAGAATTGTGAAGTCTAAAGTGTAGAAGTATTGAATTGAAGGTGTCTTAAAGTGCAGAAGGGTCGTGCTCTTTTATAGTGCAGAAAACAAGTAGAAATAGGTAAGAAAAATAGTTTGGAAATCAATTACACAAGGTCTCCCTTTACTTAAGGGATTCTAATTTCAAACGGGCAAAATAATTAAGGAAATGGGTCAATCAAACACTTTTCCAGAGCAATACAAGAGGGGTAAATACATAGAGTTTTATTTAAGGACAAAGTCTTGATAGTACACGATTTGTGCAAATAAGGAAAGGAAATCAGTTAACAACTAGTAAATCAGAAATTGAGGATTCGTATGAATGAACCAGGCCAGAATGATGGGAAGAATTTCGACTTAAGGAAAATCAGTACCAATCAATTAAACTTATTAAAAGGAATTCTGAATCAATCACAAGTTGGAAAACCATTTTGAAGAAAGATTCCTCATATATAAAAGCACACAGACACGTTAAACATGAAGAATATGTTATTCAATAGAAGAGTCTAGTGTAGGAGAATCAGAATTGTGTGCAAACAAAAGAAGTTCACACTTAGTTCATAGACCCAGAAATTAGTCTGAAAGAGTCAAGGGTCCTCAAACAGAACCCTAGTTTGATCATGACCAAACTCGGAGGAAACCTCCAAATTCTAGGGTTTCCGACTCGAGTCAAATACATAGATGAGCAGGCAACAGGCTCAGAGATTTCTTTTCAGAATCTCATGAGAAGACAAGCAAATACAAATAACATTCAAAGCAGACAGAGTGTAGGAGCATAATGAGAGAATCGTCATGGCAGTAAAAGAAACGTGTTTAAGAAAACTTTTTAGAAGGGACTTAAATAGAGTTCAGTAGAAGGCAAACAAAACTTAAGAACTCAATAGGAAATACATACAGTAGAAGAACACAAAAAAACCGAAAAAGCATAGCAAAAGATCATATAGGAAAATACAACAAGATAAACATGCGAGCATGGTACAAAACACAGTAGAAAAATAAAGCACAGAAGAACATGTATAACATAAGAAAGCAGTAGAAGCACATGTGTGACAAATACACAAAAAGAAAGGAAAAGAAGAGTCGGAGAAACATTTTAAGCTTTTTCAGAAACCCTAAATCGGAAAGAAGTAATTTTTTGAAAGAAAGATTGGGGAAAACGTTTAAAAACTCAAGTAGAGCACAGATATAGAACAGATCTAAGAAAAAATCAGAGAAAACCTCGAAAAGCTTAGGGTTTCAAGGGAACCCTAAAACGAGAAAGGCTTTGAAAAGGTTCGATCTGAGTCGGAGAGGTAAGAACCATGCTCAAAACATCATTGTACACCGGAGCAAAAACTGGCAAAGGCCATAGAACCTTGGATCTGTAGAGATTTGAATGGACACCTTCAAGGTCAGACCTAGGACCTTCGAATACCAAGTGTTTGAGAGTAGAGGGAGATGAGTTTAGGCCATCCATGGCTTGAGATGCCATGGATTCCGATGAGCTTGAGGTAGAAGACAGTGAGAGAGGCTAGGGTTTTGAGAGGGTTCGAGAGAGTTTGAGAGGAGAGGGATTTCAGAGGAGGCTGATAGAAGAGAATAAGGGGATTAGGGTAGTCATTGGGGAATTAAAAAGGTAAGGAATGATCGTGGCCGTTGATCAAAATGATCAACGACCTGGATTAAAAGAGAGGGTCGGGTAGATCAGATAAGTTGGTCAGGGGTCGGGTTAATTTGGGATTTGAAATTGGGTTATTTGGGGGATCAATTTGGGCTATAATTGAAATAGCCAGTTTTTCCCTTTTTATTTTATAAAAATAGTAAAATGACTTCTAAAAATAAATTAAAGATACTAAATTAATTAATAATATATAAATATTACATTAAAAATGCTGGAACTAATTTTATAATTATACGCGCGATTAAATCTTAAAATAGGCTAAAATTACAATTAAATGCAATTTAACTTTTAAAATACTAAATAAATTTATAAAAATGTGCAAAAATTACATTAGCTATATTTTGGTATAAATATGAGAATAAAATATATTATTCACCAAAATGATGATTTTGGGAATAATTATTAGTTTTTGTACTGCTAAAATAGGCAATAAATTGATTTAAAAAATCTTTTAAAATTAGGAAAAATACTAAAACGTTTGGATATACCTATATATGCATACATATGATATTTTGAAAGTATTTTGCATATATAAAATATACAGAGAAAAATTGGGTATCAACAAGCATCATGTTACAAAGGTCGTATTCTGAGTGCTCATGGCGTGAACTATCGAAGGGCCGGTGGGAGGCCCGTTGCCATGGTGAGGTTCCTTTCCTGAGTAAGCAATATTTGGGTTCCTCTCGTGTCATTAAGTTCTTACTTGATTCATTTCCTTTTGCAGGTTTATCCAAGGACGTCACACTGAGGCCTCCATCCGGTGTTGAGAACTTCCTTGCTGACTCTCTTGCTCTGAGATAAGGTGATGAGAAGAAAAGGAAAGGGGCTCCAAATTCTCCGATATTGGAAAAGAAGAAACCAAGTAGAAGGCTGGTGCACAAATCCATAGAAAGCACAAGCACTCGAGCACCATCTTTGGGTTCATTCTATCGGTTATGGGATGAATCCGAAGAAGAATAAGCCTTTGATCTGATGGCCCGTGTGTCATCGCAAATCGAAGGGCGAGGGGCCTTTGAATCGAAGAGAGGCGAGGTTGATCTGCCTCAAGTTAGGGAGACCGATGAGGAGGTTGGGGCCAAGGCTTTGATAGGTAGGAATTTTGACTACTTATTTGCTCTCTTTTACTTTTGTTTTAGACCAAAATTGCTTAAAGGTACTCCCAAAAACTAATAAAATGTGCTTGCTTGCAGGAATGATAGAACATGAGCTAAAGAGATGAAAATAAACTCAAGAAGGAGTAATTTTGGATAAGGACAGAAATAAGGCTAAAAGGGCACTGTGCGGACCGCACAATATTGAGTGCGTCCGCAGATCAAGAAGAAGACCTATAACAAGAAATGACATGCAAAGTGAGGACCACATAATTCTGGTGCGGCCACAGAAGACAAGATCAGAGAGATGGGATTTTAAGTTCAAGAAGAAATGCAGACCACACCATTTTTGTGCGGCTGCATAATCAAGAGCGCGACCGCACTCATTTTTATGCAGTCCGCATAAGTCTCACACAGCCAAAGCCCAAGATCATAGAGTGCGTACCGCACTATAATTGTGCGGTCGTAGAAGCAAGAGTGCGGCCGCACTCATAAGTGTGTGGTCCGTAGAAGTTGAAGGAGTGCAGCCGCAATCCAGAATTGTGCACTGCAGAACTGGAACCTGTCAAGCCAAGTCTCATTGTGCAGGCCGCATACATAATTATGCGTCTGCATAACCTCCGTAGGGGCAATTTTGTCAGATATTTTTAACTTAGTATAAATAGAACTTTTTGTTATTTTTAGGTTAAGTTTTGTTTTCGGAGAACACCTGAGCCTTTTTTGTTTACTGTATCGGGTAACATTGTGCTAGATTAGCTTTTAAACATTAGATTTTCTATTCTTAATAAAGTATTATGAATTCTATCTTTGGTTCTTCTTTAATTTTTGCATTTTCTATGAGTAGCTAAATTTCTAGCTAGGGTTGTGACCCAACCCTAGTGTGGGTACTTAATGGGTTTTTGATTTAGGGCTTGTTTATGATTGGGATAGTGATATTTAGCCTAGTTCTTGCTTGAATTAAAGAATTAATTGTTGCAAACATTGTGTGAGCATGTAATTTTTGCCCTATATGAATTACTCCCATAAATTCAAAAACAAAATAATTTCTTTTCATTATTTGCAATTTTTGTGGATTTTTTGGCATTTTTTGATAATTGTTTGCATTTGTCTGTGCATGCTTATTTTATTGAATACACGAAAATTCAAGAAAAAACACTGCATTTGCGTTAGAACTTATTTTCACATTTTTAGGATTAATTAATAAATTAGTTGTTTTATAAAAATAAAAAATCACAAAAAATAGTTTATTTTGCACTTTTTAGTTTTAATTTCGAACTTTGGTAGTTTTCCTTGAATTTGATTTTTAATTAGTTGTGGTAATTATTATTTAGAGTTAGTTAATTTAGTTTGATAGGGAAATTAGGTTTTAGGGTTTAATTTAGATTTTAATTTAATTTTGAAAAAAAGAAGAAGAAAAGAATTGTTGGAAAATTTGATTTGAAATTAGAAAAGAATGAAAGGCAAAGAATAAGAGGTCAGTTGGGCCATCTTTAATTAAAATTCTCAGGCCTAATTTCCTCACACCCGTTCAAATCTTCCCAAAACCCGAGTCCAACCCAGTTAACCCATTTTGATACCCAAACGACATCGTTTAGAGCTCGTGGGTGTCGAGCCGATCCTGGCCCTCTATTTCATTCCATCCGACGGCTGTAAAAAATACCCCTACTTCACATAAAGCTGTCCAAACGACCAAGCATAACCTAAGATCCTTGGTTGTACCGTCTCCGTCTCTCATCTCTCTCATACAACCCTAATGCCGCCTTTGAGCGAATCCGCCATTATCACTGGCGAGACAGCTCCAAACCGTCACCAAGTCTCGACCACATAATCCCCATAGCCCCTTAAACAATAAACCGCAACCATTTTCCCCTGAATCTTCTCCCCTTCTTCTTAATGTCGGATCTTAAAACCGGAACCCTAGATTCGTATCCCCCTTCGATCCTTCATTTAAAGGTCTGACCCCGTTACTCTCTGAGCTTTCGAGTTTGATTTAGGGTCAAAATGAGTGTTAGACATTTGTTCTTGCAAGAACAAATCGACTAACACTCCTATTCACCCCAAATTGGAGAACGCTGAAGTCATTCAAGCCTTTCTCCTGTTTGGTTATTTTAGGTATTTCTTCGCCTTTCTTCATTTTTCTGTTCTGCTTTTCTCATGTTCCTCTACCTCTATCTCTTCCCCCTTTCTATCACCTATTTTCCTTCTGTCCGCCCTTGTATGCATTTCAATTTGCATATGGTGTGTTTCTTCTTAGTTCTTTTGTTTTTCTGAATAAATGTATTGCATGTTTTAGATTCAAGTCACATTAGCTAATTATCAACATTTTAATTAGTACTTGTCTTCTTCAGTATCTTGATTTCATTTTGTTGTTTTTATCTATTCCATTAATTTTTTCTCTTTTGATGCCAAAATGGCAGAATGGTTTGGGCTCATTTGTTTTGCGGCTTGTGATTTTCTTATCACAATATGGGCCTCAAAGGTTCGGGAGCCCAAATGGCTATAGAATTTGCCAGCCCGTTTAGCCCAAGGCCTTTGGGTCATTTGTCTAGTGATGTTTGGAAGTAAAAACAGGGGTATTAAGGGGTAAATTAGGAAATCTAGGGTAAGGGAATCTCAGTAACAGACTAGGGAAGCTTCTTGGAAGCTGGGGTGGGGACTTATGTGAAATTCTGAGTTTTAAGCTAAGGGTATCTAAGCTGAAACAAAAATTCCAAAGGGTGTAAAATGAAAAAACTGTTTTCAGCATTGTTGCCCTAATAGCTTGCCTATAAAGGCATCATGACTTGATATTCAAGTCAAGGGGGAGGAGACTGAAATTCTAAAAAAACTGAAACGGCTGGGAAATCCTGAAATATCTTTGAATCCCTGTATTTCCTTGCTGAGAACTGCTAAAATTTTGCTTTGGTGTTGATTTCTGATCTTCAGTGTTTAGTTAAAACAGCTGAAAATGATAAATTCTTGCATCTGGGTTGAAAGGGGTTAAGTTTGAATCTTTAGAGTCTGGTTTGGAGTGTTGCTGTGGTTTCTACTGTTCCATTACTGGGTGTTAAAGCTGGTTTCTGCTGCTTTGCTTCTGCTGAACCCTTGCTCCTTTGTTTCCCATTATTTCCAGGTATATCATCTCTGAATTCTACTCCATATGAGACTTGACTTGAAGAGTGTAATGGAAAGTGGAAGCTTGAAGCTTAACATTAATTAGTTTGTTCATAGTTTAGCTCATTTCTTTTTCTCTCTCTGAATCTCTTAGTTCTAAAAATCATTTCTTCTGTTTCTGCTACCCTTCCGATATTTAGTAGTGAAGCTTGTATTACATTTGATACTTAAGCTTCTTCTTTTAATAATCATGCATTGTGAAGGTTGAAGCTAGATCTCTGAAAGTTTTAATATCACGCTGGCTTTAGGTGGTAGAGAAATCCATGCAGAAGTTACATGTTTACTTTTAGTTTTCTTTTCTGTCTTCATGTGTTAAAGGAACAAATCCATATGGTTGAGAATCTGAATGTGGTTTTGAGGTCCATGTAATTTGTATGCTGGCTTTTAGGGATTCTGATAGTATTGAGAAGAGCTTGTTTGAGTTTTAATTTTGTTAAGTAGTAGTCAGTGTAGAATTCATATGAAGAGAAAAGAAAGGCAAAGTGGTCAAGATTGCTTTCAAGAGTAAAGGCATTTTACTGCTTTAATATTGGTTGTGCACGAGCATGTTAAGTTAGAATTAGTGTTTAAATTTCAGATTGATTATCTTGTTAATTTGTGCTTGAATGTTTAAAATTCAGAAGTAATTTGTTAATTCAATGGCATGTTTCGTCAGTCTTGATTGGGTTTGCATTTTACTGATTTTATACCAACGTTTGGATTCTGAAAGTTGGGCTTAATTTGGCCCAGCAAAGGAGTGTTTCCCCCTTAGACTCGTTCTGTATATCTTGTGTCCTTTACGTCTGTTCTTTTAAGAATTGGGCTCATCTTGGGCCAAGTCGGAAAACATTGGCAAATGGATTGGTACACTCTTGTATTTTGGGCCTACCCCTTTTATTTTCCCTTCTGAATGGTGTTGATAGCCTAAAGCATTTCTCTTCTATCAAACAATCGGCCTTATTTCTTTTTTTTTTATTTTAAAAATAAACATTTTTTCCCTTAATTAGTTTGGACATTAGTATAAAAGTAGGATTCAATTCCTTTTCATGTTTAGGTAACTAGATCCCTTCAATTAGTTGGGGCGTGCCATATTAAATAATACAACCAGCTATAGCCATCGAAACTAAATTTAGTAACTTTTAATAGATTAGTCGAGGTGTGCCATGCCAAACAAAACCTCAAAATGCGTGGCCCTCGCTTAATTAACTAAATCCTTAGAAATTGAGGCGTGCCATTTGGTCGAATTTTCATGGCCCTCGCAAAGTTGCAAACGCGTAGTTGCTTTAGGCGCGTTATCTTAATAATTTACTTTCCTAAACTCGGGTGCGCATTTATGTGACCAAAATCCAAATCTCAACGTTGGATAAAATGTGTTGGGGACCGCGGGTGCATTTATGTGACGTGGTTCAAGACGTATTTTAAATAACGTTGCAATCTTCCTTAAAAATGATCAAAAGAGGTTAATTAGTTAAAATTATATCATAGGCTAAAACATGTACTAAAATCAGATAATAGTCTAATTATAACTGTTGAGCGACCGTGCTAGAACCACGGAACCCGGGAATACCTAATACCTTCTCCCGAGTTAACAGAATTCCTTACCCGGATTTCTGTGTTCGCAGACTGTAATACAGAGTCAATCTTTTCCTCGATTCAGGATTTGAACCGACGACTTGGGACACCATAAATTATCCCAAGTGGCGACTCTGAATCTTTTAATAATAAATCCCGTTTCAATTGTCCTTTAAGTGGAAAAACTCCCTTATATATACCCTTTTCGGGGGGAAGGTGAAAAAGAAGGTGTAACAGCTCTGGCGACTATGCTGGGGATCGAACCTAGAATCTCCGGTTCAGGGTTCAGAATTTGAGCTTAGATAAATTGTTATATTTGGCTTTATCTGATTTTGCTACATGTTTGGGCCTAATGTGCTAAGTGATGCTTTTACCGCTTTGATATTATTTGAACTGTATATAAACTGCTACGAAACCCTTCTCTTCTCCCTTCTGAGGAGTGCACGCTGGTCGTGACTTCTTTCTGTTAGTGTCAAATCCCAAATAGAACGAGGTTCGGACAAGCTGCAAAGCCGGATGATCTTTTGGTTACTGGAATGCAGCCCCTCCTCGGCTCGAGTTGTCCGCTCGGGTAAGCCAGGTCTAGAACAAATAAACCCAGGTTTTTAAACCTAGTATAACAATACCTCATGCCGGATCCCTAGTATGAACGTTTGTTTGCATCATGTGCATTTTGACTTTGGAGACTCAACACAGAGGTTGGGTCTGTCTAGGACAGGTGCACCCGAAATAAAAGACCATCCTGATGCATCTTACTTGCTACTTGCACATTTATTTACTTCGGATTTGCATGCTGACCAGCTTTTGAATGAAACGAGAAAATTTGGAGAAGAATTAGTAGTGTACAGGGTTAAGGGAGTGAATCACCTGTCTTAAGAAAACCAGTGTCCAAATAGCGCTGAAACACTGCCGAATTTTTGAAAAAAAAACGAATTAAAAAATGAGAAAGGAGTTTTGTTTTCAAAAATAGTTCGTTTTATTTGCCCGAACTACGCCGGTTTGATTCCCACCGGATTTGGGATATGTAAGCAACCCCCATCGGGTCCAACTTCCTTTTTTGCAAAAATAGCCCAAAAGAACAAAAATTTTACTTTTATTTGAAAATATTTAGGGTTGTGCCATTCTTGTCAGAAATAGTCGAATGTCCCTAGAAGGGCGCCGGAAGGCTGCTTTTGCAAGAACAGCCGCCTGTGGTCATTTTTTCAAGGTTTTCATCTGTTAGCCAACACAGCCTTAAAATCTTCGTCTCCGAGGTGCTGAAAGGCCGTACTTGCAAAACCGAATTTTATTTTTAAATGAAGAAAAAAGAGAAAAAAAAGAGTGTCAATTTTGTCTTTGAGTCAAATGAATCTTGATATTTGCTTAATCACCCTAATAAATGTGCAGAATGAGCACGAGTCCAAGTTTACCGATAACAGTCATGAACAAGATCCCTTTGGAGTTGAATATGTGGTGGGAGGATCTGGGAAAATTGGAGCAAGATAAAGTCAATCTACATTTGGGAGGTCTCACCGGGTTGTTGAAAATCAGACCTAGAGTAGATATCATAAAGGCTTTGGTTACGTTTTGGGACCCGACCCATAACGTATTTCACTTCTCGGATTTTGAACTCACTCCAACTTTGGAAGAGATAGCAGGTTATATGGGAAGTACTGAAGGGCTGAGACATAAGTATCTGATCGCTCCAAGAGCCGTTAACTCTTACAAATTCATGGATTTGTTAAAAATAAGCAAGGGAGTCCTGTACACCGAGTTGGATGGTGGTTTTTCCACTCTACGCTTTATATATCAGAGGTACGGGCATGAAGGAGAGTTCAACGATCCGGAAAGCGGGGTTTGTAGCAAAGGAAACTGAACAAAATGGGATGAGCATAGGCATTTCGCCTTCATGGTAGCTTTCCTAGGCCTTGTGGTGTTTCCCCGAAAAGACAGGAATATCGATTTGCGGGTGGCTGGAGTCATCAAGGTCCTGTTTACCAACGCCAAGAGCATTCTTGCCCCTATGATAGTGTTTGAGATATACCGAGCTCTCACAGCATGTAAAGCTGGGGCAGATTTCTTCGAGGGATGCAATTTGCTATTACAGATGTGGATGATTGAGCACATGTGTCATCGTCCTTAGTATATGAGTTATGGATCTACAAAGAAAAGTTGCATTGAAGAGTTTGACACAAGGATTCCAGGGTTCAAGCTGCCAGAGGGGTTTGGAGATTAGGTATCCCGCCTTCGTTCCATTACTGCGGGACAAATAGAATGGACATTGGGTTGGCTTCCTGTTGAAGAAATTGTGTATATGCCCGCCACTGGTCCTTACTTCCTCTTGATGGGTCTACGAGGTATTCAACCTTATGCTCCTTACTGGGCGATGAGATAGTTGGGAAGGTGTCAGGTGATGCACCCAGATGAAGATCTTAGTGTTTATGTGGTCGAGGCTAGTTCTGACGGTCAATTTCATGAAGAACAGTTCCTTCTATTTGGAACGAATGCCAGTATTTGACGGTGAACACTCGAGTGTGTGACCTATCTAGAGGCGAAGTCTCACCCGCCTACCTTGCCTGGTATAGAAAGAAGAACACTGTAAGGGCTGAACCAGAAAGGCCAGCCAAAAAGCCTCACATTCAGGAATTCATTGAGGCGTCGCAAGAACAGTGGGCTTGGTTGGCTAAGGAGAATGAGTACAGGGCCACAATAGGAAAATTGGAAAAGCAAGTCAAAGAACTTCAATTCGAGAATAGCTTGCAAGTCGCGGTGGATGAAGGGGAAAAGAAAATGCTAGCCAAAGAAAACGAGGCCCTTCGAGCCCAAATTCAAAAAATGAAAATAGCGGCAGAAAACCCCACCCAAAGTGCCAAAGATAAAAAACTCATAGATAACCTGAGGCAGAAAGTGAATGATTATAGTTTTGATTTGAACAAAGCAGAAAGTGAACTAGCCAAGGCTCGAAAGCAATTGGCTAAAAATGCAGATGAACGAGCACGCCTGATTAAGCAGTTGAAAGAAAAGTACGATAATGAGGTCGCGGGATTAAAGAAAAGGGTCATCGGCACTGAAAACAAAATGATCAAACAGGCGAAAGACTTCAAGGTTGAAAGGGAACATTGTTATACAACATTGGCATAATTAGAAATAGCTTTGCAACAAATTCAGGAGTAGAACCATGTGGCCGAGCAAACTTTGGAAGCCACAGCCCAGCAGATCGGGCGTCTGTTACAAGAAAAAGGTGTCATAAGAGAGAGTATTATAAACATCGCCGATTACATTGTTGTGAAGTGCCAAGTCTGTGAGGATATGACTCCAACCACCTTCTTCGCGGCAGTGATGACATTTGTTAAACAGATAATGAATGACTTGGATCGACTTCAAAGGGATCTTCCATATAGGCCCGCAGCGAGACCGAATGATGTCCCGCGGGCACCAGGAGCATTGATGTATTCATGATTTTTCATTTGAGTCTGTATTCCCTTTCCCGTTAGAGTCTGTCAGTTGTGTTGAGCCCTTGTTTTCTTTCCGCTAGAGTCTGTCAATTGTTTTCGAGTCTGTATTTTCTTTTGTTGACGTATGATAGTTTATATTCGGAGCTTGTATTTCGTCTTTGCATCAGGGTCTGTTAGTTTCTTTTGGAATTTGTTATTTTGAGTCTTTGTAATCGAAGCATTTGTTTTTATGAAAACTGAAAATCCCAGAACATTTTTATTATTTACTTTCACACTTATCTCCCAGAACTACGCTCGGTCTAATTCATGCAGGGTCATGATACATAGGCAATATCCATAGGATTTGACCATTACCAAAAGAAGAAGAAAAAAGAGAAGAAGAAGAACAACGAAAAGAGAGAGGAAAAACAAGAGAGGAAACGAAAGGAAAAGAGAGAAGAATAAGAAAACTAAGAGAAAGAGGCAATGGCAAAACCAGAGAGAAATGGGGGGATGAAAACAAAGAAAGGCAAGGCCAGAATGAAAAAAGAGAAAAAAAGGGAGGAAGTTGCAAATGGAAAAGCTGGGATGACGCAAGCAGCCGATCAAATGTATAATAGAAATAGTTAACTGCTTAGGTGCATTCATTCCCCAAATATGTGATTACCAATTAGTTAAAGCCCTAATCACTAACAAGGTTGTTGTTGATATATTGAGTCCAGGCAGGTGGTTAGTTTATTGACATTCTGGCAACTCACTCATACAACACCCGATCAAAAGACAGGCTGAATATGGCCAACCAAGAATTGGAGGCAAGTATTGTCGACCCGTCAAAAGAGGTGGAAGAATTGAATGTTAGTGCGATGAAGGAAGAGATGTATAAGTTAAAGTAGAAAATGGCTGAAATGTACCAGGCCTGGGCAAAGGGTCATCCACCACCGGTTTATCCCGCCAACCCTGCTTATATCCCACCATTGGCTCAACCTCAGGAACCTCCCACTGTGAACTCATCTCCAGCCTTTCCCCTCTACCAACAATGCCACGGTACCACTTCCCATACATTACAAGCTCCTCCACCCAGACAAGTCTCACACCCTCCTCCACCAATCACACCTATTTTTGTGGTACCTCCACCTGCTGCATTACACCGATCTTCCAGTGAACCTCTGTTCTAGACTCACGACAACCAGTATTATCCCCCTGAACCCACCTTCAAAGTTCCAGAACCATATTCTTACACCCCTTATCTTGATCTCCTGACGGAGACCGAGAAGCCACCCAAAAATCCCGAGCATGAAGAGATGATCAGAAAGGTCAAAAGCTTAGAACAATCGTTCAGAGATATGAGGGGGTTGGGGGGTTAAGTAAGTGTGGCCTATAAAGATTTATGTCTGTTCCCAGATGTTCAGTTACCAGCAGGGTTCAAGATGCCCAAGTTTGATCTGTACGACGGGCATGGTGACCCAGTAGCACACTTAAGATGATTTGTAGCAAGATGAGAGGGGCAAGCGGAAGAGATGAATTGCTGATGGCATATTTCAACCAAAGTTTGAGTGGATCGGCATTAGAATGGTATACCAGACAAGATCACAGCAGGTGGTACACATAGGACGATTTGGCCCAAGCCTTCGCCTGCCATTTTCAGTACAATCTTGAAATTATCCCAGACCATCTGTCATTAACAAAGATTGAGAAAAAGCCCGGTGAGAGTTTCATAGAGTATGGATTCCATTGGAGGGAACAAGCCGCGAGGGTTGACCCTCTGATGAAAGAAAGCGAGATGGTTGATTATTTCTTACAA
This sequence comes from Nicotiana tabacum, assembly GCF_000715075.1. Lineage (NCBI taxonomy): Eukaryota > Viridiplantae > Streptophyta > Magnoliopsida > Solanales > Solanaceae > Nicotiana > Nicotiana tabacum. Next base: position 107,496,683 of record NC_134087.1, on the reverse strand, counting down.
GCCTTAGAGCCTACTTATTTTGGTCATTTGGTGTCAGCAGTGGGCAAGTCCTTTAATGAGGTTGTAAAAATGGGAGGCATGGTAGAAGAGGGACTCAAGTCTAATAAAATCATGAGCTACTCAGCAATTAAAGCAACCACCCAGGCTATCCAAAACGGTACTGGGGGTGTACTCGGGAAGAAGAAGAAAGAGGATGTTGCGACAATTGAGTTAGGAGATTGGGTCGGATCTAGGAACCTTCCATGTTACTACAACCCGCCTCGACCCTATCACCAAACTTACCCCCACACTCCAAATATCCCACCACAACACTACTACCCACCGCCAAATCCCCATTTTTTCGTCCATCATGCACAAACCTATACCCAACCTCCTGCTCACGCACGATGGCGTGTGCCAGCTCCACAAAATCCATACCCAGCTCCACAAAGTACCCATCCACCCCCAAGAGCCTATAGAAATCCCCATAGAACAGGTTTTCGGCCAAATCAAGCCTTTAAGAATGAGAGGTTGCAGAAGCAGAAGACTTTCACTCCATTGGGAGAATCATATACTACTCTATTCCAAAGATTGAGACAGATGGGTATGTTGAATCCGATCGAGGCTAAACTGCCAAATCCCCCTCCCAGAAATCTTGACCGCTCGGTAAGTTGTGAGTATTGTTCAGGGACCCCGGGTCATGACACAGAAAAATGCTGAAAATTAAAAACAGCTATTCAAGAGCTCATTGATACTAATCGGATTGAGGTCCAAGCCCCGGAGGCACCCAATATCAACCAGAACCCGTTACCGACCCATCATGAGACAAATATGATTGAGATTGTGCACAATGGAGGGGAGCCTAAGAAGCCTTCGCAAACCGTCATGATGATTCGGGCTAGTGAAGCCAAGCTATTTGAAAAGTCAACAAGTGAGAAGTCTGTGATCAAGTTGAACGGGGTAAATAATGAACCATTTGTAGAGGTCAAGAAGGGGTCCTCAAGTGATGTTGCAGGAAAACATGAAAGAGCAAAAGTGGTTGTGCCAGGAGTGACGAACAAGCCTGTGGTAATTATGAAGGGCGCCCGCACAGATCCTGTCATTATCAAATCGGTAACTCAATTACCGATAGTCAACAACAAGGCAGTCCCATGGAATTATGAATGAGTGACAGTGACTTACAAGGGGAAAGAGGTTAAAGAATAAGTGTGTGAGACTCATGGTTTGACTCGATCAGGGAGATGCTTTGCCCCCGAAGAGTTGAGAAAAGCTAAGACCTCCAAAGATAACCTAGTGTTGGTGAAGAAAGCTCTGACCGAGGAAGAAGCAGAGGAATTTCTGAGAAAGATGAAAGCGCATGACTATTCCATTGTGGAGTAGTTAAGGAAGACACCGGCTCAGATCTCGCTATTGTCATTATTGATCCATTCAGACGAGCACCGTCGGGCTTTGATGAAGATCTTGAACGAAGCCCACGTTCTTGACAAAATCTTAGTAAACCACTTGGAAAAGATAGCTAACAAGATATTTGAGGTAAACAGAGTCACTTTTTCTGATGATGAGTTGCCCGTGGAGGGTACTGAGCACAATAGAGCCCTCTATCTGACGGTGAAATATGAAGATTTTGTGGTTACTCGGGTACTGGTTGACAATGGTTCCAGTGCAAATATTTGCCATCTTTCCACTCTGAACAAGTTGAAGGTGGATGATGAAAGAATTCACAAGAACAATATCTGCATTCGGGGATTCGATGGTAGAGGGAAAGATTCAGTCGGGGACATAGTGCTCGAGCTTACAATAGGGCCAGTTGAATTTGCTATGGAATTCCAGGTGCTCGATGTGGCTGTTTCTTACAATCTGTTGTTAGGTCGACCCTGGATTCATGCTGCCAAAGCGGTCCCGTCCACTCTGCATCAAATGGTTAAGTTTGAATGGGATAGACAGGAAATTGTTGTGCATGGCGAAGATAATTTGTGTGTTCCCAGTGATGCCATTGTTCTATTCATAGAGTTTGAAGACGATAAGGGGCCATGGGTTTATCAGGTTTTTGACACGGTATCGGTAGAGAAAATTCCTGAAGGGAAGTGTGTGCCGACTCCAAGGGTAGCTGCTGCATCAGTCATGGTAGCCGTTGAAATGTTGAAAAATGGTTTTGTATCGGGCAAGGGTTTGGGTGCATCTCTGCAAGGTATCGTACAGCCGGTTTCTCTTCCTAAAAACTTGGATACATTTGGTCTGGGGTTCAAGCCCACAGTCGCAAACGTGAGAAGAGCCAGAAAAATGAAACAGAGAGCATGGCCCCTTCCAAAGCCAATCTCGCATCTTTCCAGATCATTTTTCAGGCTTGGTACCAGAAAGCGCCCAGTGACGATGGTTCCCAGTTTGGTGGTTGATATGGATGGAGATTTGATGGAAAAGTTCGAGAGGATATTCGACGAAGTAAACACGGTGGAAGCTGGAGAGGGTTCTAGCAAGGCGGATGTGCAATTTGTTGGGCCCAGTGCAAACATTAACAATTGGGAAGCTACTCCTCTCCCCACCAGGAAGGAGTTTTAGTAGTTTGCTTTGATTTTCTTTCAATTTATCTGGATTATCCCAGGGTTGTAGTTCAGATTCTATGTTCTGTACGTTTAGATGTATAAGCCTTGTTATCTCTAATTTCAATGAAATACAATTTCCCTTTTTCTCCATTCCTGATAGTTTTATTTTTGTTTTTCTTTTCTTCCTTATACAGTTGTTTTTATGCTGGCTTCAATGATATGACATGCATGCGGAATCTCCGGCCCAGTCTTAAAAGCCAATCTAATTCTGAAATAGTAATTCAAGAAATAGAGTGTGATGTTGAATCGGAATATGACGAGGATGAAGCCTTTGAAGAGATTAGTAAAGAATTAAGCCATTTTGAAGAAAAACCCACGCCCAACCTGAGTGATACAGAAGCAATCAATTTAGGGGACCAAGATAATATTCAGGAAACTAAAATAAGTGTCCATCTTGAACCACAACTTAGAGAGGAGATAATTAAAACATTGTTCGAGTATAAAGATGTATTTGCATAGTCCTATGACAATATGCCAGATCTAAGCACTGGCTTGGTGGTTCACAAATTGCCCACTGATCCGGCATTCCCCCCTGTCAAGCAGAAGCTAAGGAAATTTAAAACTGATATGAGTGTGAAAATTAAGGAAGAGGTCACCAAACAGTTTGAGGCCAAAGTCATTCGGGTCATCTGGTATCCCACCTGGTTAGCCAATGTTGTGCCTGTGCCGAAGATGATGGTAAGACCGGGGTGTGTGTTGATTATCGAGATCTCAACAAGGCAAGTCCCAAGGATAACTTCCCATTGCCGAACATCCATATATTGATCGATAATTGTGCCAAACATGAAATTGGTTCTTTTGTGGATTGTTATACGGGTTACCACCAAATCTTAATGGATGAGGAGGACGCAGAAAAGACAGCATTCATCACGCCATGGGGAACGTACTGCTATCGGGTCATGCCATTTGGTTTGAAAAATGTTGGGGCAACCTACATGAGGGCAATGACGACCATATTTCATGACATGATACATATGGAGATCGAGGATTATATGGATGATGTGATTGTAAAGTCTAGAAAGCAGTCTGATCATGTCAAAGATCTAAGAAAGTTCTTCCAAAGGCTTTGCAGGTATAATCTCAAGCTCAACCCTGCAAAATGCGCATTCGGTGTCCCGTCTGGAAAGTTGTTAGGATTCATAGTCAGCCGTCGAGGTATTGAATTAGACCCGTCAAAGATCAAAGCTATCCAGGAGTTGCCACCCCCAAAGAACAAGATTGAGGTGATGAGTCTATTGGGGAGTTTGAATTACATCAGCAGGTTTATTGCTCAGCTCACGACAACTTGTGAGCCCATCTTTAAACTGTTAAAGAAAGATGCTGCAGTTAAGTGGACAGATGAATGTCAGGAAGCATTTGATAGGATAAAGGGGTACTTGTCAAACCCACCTGTGTTGGTCCCGCCAGAACCAGGGAGACCTTTGATTCTGTATTTGACGGTCTTGGGCAATTCATTTGGATGTGTGTTGGGACAGCATGACATCACTAGCAGGAAGGAGCGGGCCATCTATTATCTCAGCAAGAAGTTCACATCTTACGAGGTTAAGTACACTCATCTTGAGAGGACGTGTTGCGCCTTAACTTGGGTAGCCCAGAAGCTGAAACATTATTTGTCATCTTATACTACTTACCTCATCTCTCGCTTGGACCCGTTGAAGTATATCTTCTAGAAGCCTATGTCCACGGGAAGGCTGGCAAAATGGCAGATCTTGCTCACAGAATTTGACATTGTCTACGTGACCCGGACTGTAATTAAAGCACAAGCGTTGGCCGACCATTTGGCTGAGAATCCTATGGATGAAGAATATGAACCTTTGAAGACGTATTTCCCTGATGAAGAGGTAATGCACATTGAAGAGTTGGAACAGAGTGAAAGGCCAGGATGGAAACTTTTCTTTGATGGGGCCTCTAACATAAAAGGCGTTGGGATAAGAGCGATACTTGTTTCTAAAACAGGGCATCATTACCCTGTTACGGCTTAGCTTTGGTTCTACTGTACTAACAACATGGCTTAGTACGAGGCATGAATTTTGGGTTTGAGGATGGCTGTGGATATGGGTGTCCAGGAAGTTTTGGTCTTGGGTGACTCGGACCTTCTGGTGCACCAGATTCAGGGAGAGTGGGAAACACGGGATATAAAACTCATACTGTATCGACAATGTTTACATGATCTTTGTCAGCGATTCCAATCAATAGAGTTCAGGCATATTCCGAGGATTCATAATAAGGTCGCTGATGCTTTGGCTACTCTGGCGTCAATGTTTCATCACCCAGATAAGGCTTTTATGGACCCTTTGCATATTCAAGTCCACAATCAACATGCTTATTGTAATGTGGTGGAAGAAGAGCTCGATGGGAAGCCTTGGTTTCACGACATCAAGGAGTACATCAGGATGGGAGTGTATCCCGTACAAGCCACAGGTGATCAAAAGAGAATAATTCGGCAGTTGGCAAGTGGATTTTTCTTCAGTGGAGGAGTGTTGCACAAAAGAACTCCAGATCTTGGATTGCTAAGATGCATAGATGCTAGGCAGGCCACAGCTATTATGACTGAAGTACATTCTGGAGTTTGTGGACTGCACATGAGTGGGTACGTGCTGGCAAAGAAGATTCTCCGAGCAGGTTATTATTGGCTCACTATGGAGCGAGATTGTATCGGTTTCGTGCGTAAATGTCATCAGTGCCAAGTGCATGGAGATTTGATTCATTCTCCACCATCTGAATTACACACGATGTCTGCACCATGGCCCTTTGTTGCTTGGGGAATGGATGTCATTGGACCAATTGAGCCAGCAACATCCAATGGGCACAGGTTCATTCTGGTGGCCATTGATTATTTCACCAAGTGGGTTGAGGCTAAAACATTCAAGACTGTAACCAAGAAGGAGGTGGTTGATTTTGTGCACTCAAATATCATTTGTCGGTTCGGGATACCGAAGGTAATCATCATAGATAACGGTGCTAATCTCAATAATCATCTGATGAAATAAGTGTGTCAACAGTTTAAGATTACACATTGCAATTCCACCCCATATCGCCCCAAGGCGAATGGAGCAGTCGAGGCAGCCAACAAGAACATAAAGAAGATACTTCAAAAAATGGTGGAGGATTCTAGGTAGTGGCATGAAAAGTTGTCGTTTGCATTGCTGGGTCATCGCATTACTGTCCGTACTTCAGTAGGGGCGGCTCCTTATTTGTTGGTGTATGGCATCGAAGTAGTGATACCCGCAGAAGTGGAAATTCCATCCCTTTGAATTGTCGCGGAGGTTGAGATTGATGATGATGAGTGGGTCAAAACCTATTTGGAATAATTGAGTTTGATCGATGAGAAAAGATTGGCAGCAGTGTGTCATGGCCAATTGTATCAACAAAGAATGGCAAGAGCATATAACAAGAAGGTGCGTCCACGAAAGTTTGAGGTGGGTCAGTTAGTATTGAAACGTATCCTTCCTCATCAGGCTGAGGCCAAAGGCAAGTTTGCTCCAAACTGGCAGGGGCCATTCATCGTAACTAGAGTGTTGTCAAATGGTGCTTTGTATTTAACAGATATAAAAGGCAAGTGCGTAGAAATGGCCATCAATTCCGATGCGGTCAAGAGATACTATGTATGATTTCTTTGTTTGATTGTACTTGTTTGTATTTGACATGTTTTGAATATTGAAATGACGAAGACATTTTGTTCTGCTATCTAAACATTTTATCCATTGTCACCCCTTTTGAGCCTTATTTATTTTCTTTCAGACCCTTCTTTCGAAATCAGTAGCAAACATCGGAAACACAAGCATAAAAGATAAGTAAGGAAAGAGAGAAAAAGAGAAAAGAATGAAAAGAGAAAGAAAAAATGAAAAGAGAAAGAAAAGAATGAAAAGAGAAAGAAAAGAATGAAAAAGGAAGAGAGAAAGAAAAGACAACAAAAAGAGAAAAAGAAAGCAAAACGAGAGAGCAAAGGATACGTAGGCAACCTCACGGTTCGGTCCCATCAAATAAAAATCCAAAAGTCCCCCAAACAAGAAAACTGGGGCAGAAGTTATGGTTGTTGTTAGAAATTTGATTCCGAAATTTGTAATTTTTAACCCATTTGAGTTGTCTTGAGCCTTTTTTACCCTTTCTTTCTAACCCCATCCAAAAGCCCATATTACGGTCCAAAGGAAGACCTTCCGATCAGTCTTCGAGAAATGCCAAGTCGAGCAGGTAAAGGTTATTCATATCCGGGGCAACACTCTGGCCCAAACGGAAAAAGAAATCAAAAATGAGAAAGTCTTATTGGTGAAAACCCTCACGGGCACCGTAAGAGGATGGTAAGTTGAGAGAAAGAATAAAAAATGAGAGAGTCTTATTGGTGAAAACCCTCATGGGCACCGTAAGGCGACGGGAGCAAAGAGAAATAAAAATGAGAGAGTCTTATTGGTGAAAACCCTCGCGGGCACCTTAAGGTGAAAGTGAGTTGAGAGATGAACAAATGAGAAAGGCTTGTTGGTGAAAACCCTTCAGGGCACCGCAGGCCGAACAAGGTCAAGGTTTTGGTAAAGAAATCAGGTTATGGAAACTCTGGGGCAGCAAAGTATGGCAACTGGAAGTTGATTGGTTGGACAGATTGGGCAGATTAATCCAAAATATATGTCATTATCATTGGTGCCAATTGTTCCACTCAGATAAGTCTCTTTTCTTTTTCCCCTTCAAATAGTCTTCCAATTTTGGATTTTCTTATCCTTAACTCTCTAAGTCATTGCATTTCATTTCTTTTGGGTTTATTCTTCTAAGATGTTCCCAATGTTAGTTTAAGTAAATAAGAAGAAATTTCAAAGCTCACTATCAGCTTCAAAAGTGCAAAGCATAGTTCGGCCAGGGCATACCACATATAGCAGGATGCAAAGTGGGATAGAGTGCCAGCAAGAGTTCCATCGGCAAAATGATTTGGCAATTTCATGGGAGATGCAGAGGTTTAGTTAAAGGGGTCAGATATGTGAGACAACGGTTCAGGTATAGAACACTCGGATCATCTAGGATCATAGGGTTTTGAAAGTCAGTCGGAAAGTCAAGCGGTTCAGGGCCAGTTCGGGGAAGCCAGTCAAAACAAAATAATGCAGCGGAGAGACCCTCGGCAAAGAATGTCATCAACTAACCACCATATTTTAAACTGATGAATTTTTCTTTGATTAAACAGGGGCAGGAAATTTCGGTTGTTTCGGAGAAACCCTCCGTGGAGAAAGGCAGTCACCAAACAGGTTTGATTTTTGATTTTCAGGACCCTCCTGGAAAATGGGACCTAGTTTAAAGTTCAGAAATAGCATAATCTAGTATAAATGTATCCCAAAAGAATATAAGTTAGCTTAAGAAGTTGACATGTTCGAGATAGGATTCAATTAGGAGTTTCCAGGACCCTCCTGAATAATGGGACTTAGCTTTAAGATTTCGATTAGATAACAACATTTAGCGTAAACTCTACTGTAGGATAGTATAATTCAGCCATGAAAGCTGTCACCCTTAAGATAAAATTTGACTTTTGATTTTCAAGACCCTCCTGGATAATGGGGAGTAGTTTAAAGATCCTCTTAGATAGCAAGATTTAGCAGAAGTCACACCTGTAGAAGATATAACTTAGATTTTAAATTGTCATTTAACTAGGAGTTTTCAGGACCCTCCTAGATAATGGGACCCAGCTTCCAAATTCTTAGTAATATTTGATAACATGATGTAGTTTTACACTTACATATGTGCTCAGATACCCAAACTGGGGAAGAAAATTTTCTTTGTTTTGTCTATTTTTTGTTGAAATCAGGTACCCACTTGGAGAATAGGGAGAAGCAGTTCAAGTCTAGCAGTCAGGAGCTCGCCTGAAGAGCAGGGAATACATTCAAGTTTAGCAGTCAGGAGCCCTCCTGGAGAGCAGAGAATACATTTCAAGATAACAGTCAGGAGCCCACATGGAGAGCAAGGAATACATTTCAAGTCAGCAGTCATGAGCCCGCCTAGAGAACAAGAGAGTACAATTCCAGTTTTAGTTTTCAAGTTCTTATTGATATTTGGTAATGTGATTCGTTTTACACTTACATATGTTCCCAGATACCCAAATTGGGGCAGAAAATTTCCTCTGTTTTTGTCATTTTGTTGAAGTCAGGAGCCCGCCTGAAGAGTAAGGAATACACTCAAGTCAGCAGTCAGGAGCCCGCCTGAAGAGCAGGGAATACATTTCAAGTCAGGAGCCCGCCTGGATAGCAGGGAATACGTTCAAGTTCAGCAGTCAGGAGCCTGCCTGGAGAGCAGGGAATACATTTCAAGTCAGCAATCAGGAACCCGCCTGGAGAACAAGGGAGTACAATTCAAGTTTTAGCTTTCAAGTTCCTATTGATATTTGGTAACATGATTTAGTTTTGCACTCACATCTGTGCCCAACCACCAAACTGGGGTAGAGAATTTTCTTTGTTTTGTCTATTTTGTTGAAGTTAGGAGCCCGCCTGGAGAGTAGGGAATACATTTCAAGTCAGTAGTCAGGAGCCCGCCTGGAGAGCAAGAAATACATGTCAAGTTAACAGTCAGGAGTCCACCTGGAGAGTAGGGAATACATGTCAAGTTAGCAGTCAGGAGCCCGCCTGGAGAGTAGGGAATACTTTCAAGTTCAGCAATTAGGAGCCCGCCTGGAGAGCAGGGAGTACATTTCAAGTTTAGCAGTCAGGCGTCCACTTGGAGAAAGGGAAAGCATCTCAGGTTACAATTCGAGTTCAGCAATCAGGCATCCACCTGTGGAAAAGGAAGACATTTCAGATTACAAGTCAAGACGGCAACAAAGGAATTTCATCGGGAGAATACAAGTCAACAAATCAATAAGAACCACAAGAGCAAGTTTGAAGATGTAGATAGGATTTTGTAATGCATAGATCATAGTCTAGTCTAGCTTCTTTTTATTTTATCATGGTGTAATAAGGGGATGCAATAAGCATTAGCAGCAGCAGCAACAACAGTGAAATCACAACTTCATGGTAGTCCCAGCTACCAAAACTTCCCGAACTACACTGACCTGATTCCTTTATAGCCAAGGATATGTAGGCAACCTCGGAAGTAGGGTGCAGTCAAATCTTTCAAAAATGCTTCCCACAGAGTAATCAAACGGGCAAAAATCGCTCGTATCCGCTCACTTTATCTTTGCACGAAAACTCTTCGTGTTTCCGAGCAAAGAGAGGCAGTTGTGAGCACGTGATTTTTGTCCTATATGAATTACTCCCATAAATTCAAAAACAAAATAACTTCTTTTCATTATTTGCAATTTTTGTGGCATTTTTTGATAATTGTTTACATTTGTCTGTGCATGCTTATTTTATTGAATACACGAAAATTCAAGAAAAAACACTGCATTTGCGTTAGAACTTATTTTCACATTTTTAGGATTAATTAATAAATTAGTTGTTTTATAAAAATGGAAAATCACAAAAAAAATAGTTTATTTTGCACTTTTTAATTTTAATTTCGAACTTTGGTAGTTTTCCTTGAATTTAGTTTTTAATTAGTTGTGGTAATTATTATTTAGAGTTATTTAATTTAGTTTGATAGGTTAATTATGTTTTAGGGTTTAATTTGGATTTTAATTTAATTTTGAAAAAAAGAAGAAAAAAAGAATTATTGGAAGAATTGATTTGAAATTAGAAAAGAATGAAACGCAAAGAATTAGAGGTCAGTTGGGCCATGTTTAATTAAAATTCTCAGGCCCAATTTCCTCACACCCGTTCAAATCCGCCCAAAACCCAAGTCCAACCCAGTTAACCCATTTTGATACCCAAACGGCGTCGTTTAGAGCTCGCGGGTGTCGAGCCGATCCTGGCTCTCTATTTCATTCCATCCGACGGTTGTAAACAACACCCCTACTTCACATAAAGTTGTCCAAACGACCAAGCATAACCTAAGATCCTTGGTTGTACCGCCTCCGTCTCTCATCTCTCTCATACAACCCTAACGCTGTGCCTTTGAGCGAATCCACCATTATCACCGGCGAGACAGCTCCAAACTGTCACCAAGTCTCAACCACATAATCCCCATAGCCCCTTAAACACTAAACCACAACCATTTTCCCCTGAATCTTCTCCCCTTCTCCTTAATTTCGGATCTTAAAACTGGAACCCTAGATTCATATCCCCCATCGATCCTTCATTTAAAGGCCTGACCCCGTTACTCTCTAAGCTTTTGAGTTTGATTTAGGGCCAAAATGTGTGTTAGACATTTGTTCTTGCAAGAACAAATCGACTAACACTCCTCTTCGCCCCAAATCGGAGAACGCTGAAGTCATTCAAGCCTTTCTCCTGTTTGGTTATTTTAGGTATTTCTTCGTCTTTCTTCATTTTTCTATTATGCTTTTCTCATGTTCCTCTACCTCTATCTCTTCCCCCTTTCTATCACCTATTTTCCTTCTGTTCGCCCTTGTATGCATTTCAATTTACATATGGTGTGTTTCTTCTTAGTTCTTTTGTTTTTCTAAATAAATGTATTGCATGTTTTAGATTCAAGTCACATTAGTTAATTATCAGCATTTTAGTTAGTACTTGTCTTCTTCAGTATCTTGATTTTATTTTGTTGTTTTTATCAGTTCCATTAATTTTCTCTTTTGATGCCAAAATGGCAGAATGGTTTGGGCTCATTTGTTTTGCGGCCTGTGATTTTCTTATCACAATATGGGCCTCAAAGGTTCAAGAGCCCAAATGGCTATAGAATTTGCCAGCCCGTTTAGCCCAAGGCCTTTGGGTCATTTGTCTAGTGATGTTTGGAAGTAAAAATAGGGGTATTAAGGGGTAAATTAGGAAATCTAGGGTAAGGGAATCTCAGTAACAGACTAGGGAAGCTTCTTGGAAGCTGGGGTGGGGACTTATGTGAAATTCTGAGTTTTAAGCTAAGGGTACCTAAACTGAAACAAAAATTCCAAAGGGTGTAAAATGAAAAAACTGTTTTCAGCATTGTTGCCCTAATAGCTTGCCTATAAAGGCATCATGACTTGATATTCAAGTCAAGGGGGAGGAGACTGAAATTCTGAAAAAACTGAAACGGCTGGAAAATCCTGAAATATGTTTGAATCCCTGTATTTCCTTGCTGAGAACTGCTAAAATTTTGCTTTGGTGTTGATTTCTGATCTTCAGTGTTTAGTTAAAACCGCTGAAAAATGATAAATTCTTGCATCTGGGTTGAAAGGGGTTAAGTTTGAATCTTTAGAGTCTGGTTTGGAGTGTTGCTGTGGTTTCTACTGTTCCATTGCTGGGTGTTAAAGTTGGTTTCTGCTGCTTTGCTTCTGCTGAACCCTTGCTCCTTTATTTCCCATTATTTCCAGGTATATCATCTCTGAATTCTACTCCATATGAGACTTGACTTGAAGAGTGAAATGGAAAGTGGAAGCTTGAAGCTTAGCATTAATTAGTTTGTTCATAGTTTAGCTCATTTCTTTTTCTTTCTTTCTGAATCTCTTAGTTCTAAAAATCATTTCTTCTGTTTCTGCTACCCTTCCGATATTTAGTAGTGAAGCTTGTATTACATTTGCTACTTAAGCTTCTTCTTTTAATAATCATGCATTGGGATGGTTGAAGCTAGATCTTTGAAAGTTTTAATATCACGCTGGCTTTAGGTGGTAGAGAAATCCATGTAGAAGTTACATGTTTACTTTTAGTTTTCTTTTTCTGTCTTCATGTGTTAAAGGAACAAATCCATATGGTTGAGAATCTGAATGTGGTTTTGAGGTCCATGAAATTTGTATGCTGGCTTTTAGGGATTCTGATAGTATTGAGAAGAGCTTGTTTGAGTTTTAATTTTGTTAAGTAGTAGTCGGTGTAGAATTCATGTGAAAAGAAAAGAAAGGCAAAGTGGTCAAGATTGCTTCAAGAGTAAATGCATGTTACTGCTTTAATATTGGTTGTGCACGAGCATGTTAAGTTAGAATTGATGTTTAAATTTCAGATTGATTATCTAGTTAATTTGTGCTTGAATGTTTAAAATTCAGAAGTAATTTGTTAATTCAATGGCATGTTTCGTCAGTCTTGATTGGGTTTGCATTTTACTGATTTTATACCAACGTTTGGATTCTGAAAGTTGGGCTTAAGTTGGCCCAGCAAAGGAGTGTTTCCCCCTCAGACTCGTTCTGTATATCTTGTGTCCTTTACGTCTGTTCTTTTAAGAATTGGGCTCATCTTGGGCCAAGTCGGAAAACATTGGCAAATGGATTGGTACACTCTTGTATTTTGGGCCTACCCCTTTTATTTTCCCTTCTGAATGGTGTTGATAGCCTAAAGCATTTCTCTTCTATCAAACAATCGGCCTTATTTCTTTTTTTTATTTATTTTAAAAATAAACATTTTTTCCCTTAATTAGTTTGGACATTAGTATAAAAGTAGGATTCAATTCCTTTTCATGTTTAGGTAACTAGATCCCTTCAATTAGTTGGGGCGTGCCATATTAAATAATACAACCAGCTATAGCCATCGAAACTAAATTTAGTAACTTTAAATAGATTAGTCGAGGTGTGCCATGCCAAACAAAACCTCAAAATGCGTGGCCCTCGCTTAATTAACTAAATCCTTAGAAATTGAGGCGTGCCATTTGGTCGAATTTTCATGGCCCTCGCAAAGTTGCAAACGCGTAGTTGCTTTAGGCGCGTTATCTTAATAATTTACTTTCCTAAACTCGGGTGCGCATTTATGTGACCAAAATCCAAATCTCAACGTTGGATAAAATGTGTTGGGGACCGCGGGTGCATTTATGTGACGTGGTTCAAGACGTATTTTAAATAACGTTGCAATCTTCCTTAAAAATGATCAAAAGAGGTTAATTAGTTAAAATTATATCATAGGCTAAAACATGTACTAAAATCAGATAATAGTCTAATTATAACAGATGAGCGACCGTGGTAGAACCACGGAACCCGGGAATACCTAATACCTTCTCCCGAGTTAACAGAATTCCTTACTCGAATTTCTGTGTTCGCAGACTGTAATACAGAGTCAATCTTTTCCTCGATTCAGGATTTGAACCGACGACTTGGGACGCCATAAATTATCCCAAGTGACGACTCTGAATCTTTTAATAATAAATCCCATTTCGATTGTCCTTTAAATGGAAAAACTCCCATATATATACCCTTTTCGGGGGGTGTAGGTGAAAAAGGAGGTGTGACATATTGATTTATGCCTAATTGACTTAGTCTCTACTTGAGAAAAAGAAACTGAGTTTAGGAAAACTTGGCTAACAAGGAATTGGGATGAACTCAAGAATTTGATAGCCCCAGTTAAAGGGTTGAATCTAGAGATAGTAAGACACGACTTGAGCTTTTATCACTTGTTTTGTGCAATACCCATTTGGACTTGAGAAAGTCAAATTGGGCAGAATCACCCTAACTACCGAGAGGTATTGAGTGGGTAATTGCGTGTGATTGCTATATTACAATCTTGACCAATCAAACTTGCCCTAGAGTTTACAAACTGTTAGGTAACCATCTAGGTGGAAGTCACGACCCTAGACCTTTCATCAACTTGAAATACAACACCACCAAAAATATTGTCTCTTAGATTCTCATTTGCAAACATTAGCATAATCAATAGAATTAGAAAGAAACAACCAAATATGTGGATGTGCAATCTTGGACACATCATACACCTAGTCTAGACATATACCTAATCCCATATCTAACTCCCTGTGGATTCATCCCCGACTTGCGTTGGGTTTTTATTATTGCTTCGACCGCCTCACAACCTATATTTGTGGTGTAGGTTTGGGCAACATCAATTTTTGGTGCCATTGCCGGGGAGTTAAACGGATTTAGTTATATATCTAGGTTTGTGTGTGATTTGTATTCTTTTCCTTCCAAGTCACTAACTTTGTTTTTGAATTGATTATAGGTACGAGAATGGCTCTCAACAACGAGCCCATCGGGAATGTGCCATTAGGGGAGGAAGTGGACGTTGATCAAGAAGATGAGGTTTGTTAGTTTATATGGATCCACCACATTATAGAGTACCTGGTCCTCTATGAGTTTTCACTGAAAATACTAATGAACCAAACTGTATAGAGATCTGGTCCTATATAAGTTCCCACAGTACTGACTACTGAACCAGTATGTAAATGAGACACATGATTTTTATGTGGAAAAATCCCAACTCAAGGGGACAAAAAACCACGACCTACACTGGTAGGATTTCAACTTCACTAACTTAAGCCACTTTGTCACTCTCTAGTTACAAAGAATTTAATCACTCTAACTTGTAATATACTTATCACAAGCCACTTTGTCACTCACTAGTTACAAAAACTTCAATCACTCTAACTTGTAATACACTTATCACAAGCCACTTTGTCACTCACTAGTTACAAAGATTTCAACCTATGACTAACTCTAATCACAACACAAACTCAGATGGTTTATGATTTTGAGTTTCCTAAAACAAAGCTTCTAATAAAGCAAGATAGGAGTTACAGTGAAGAACAAATAACAAAGACTCAACAAACCTAAGGACTTAAGATATCTTCAATCTTTCGATCTAGTCCTTGAGGTTGCAACAGCTTTGTTCTTGAGAGAGGTGTTTCTCGCACTTGAAAGAATATCATTGAAAATGCTCAAGTGTCGTCTTGTGCCTTGCACTAGGTTGTTATACTACAGAAGACATCACCATGGTGATGTCAATTCAAAATGGTGATGTCTCTTGGTTAGTACATGCCTCTTCCCAATTGGAAGTGACTACTGCACTGTCTGCTGCACTATCACATGTATAGTTGCAGGCGGTCACTTTCTGCAGTTGCTTTCCAGCTGTATAGTTGACTTATACTTCTGCCACATATGTGCACACAATATGATAGAAAAGAGAAGCAAAAAGAAAACAAGCATTGCACAAGCAAAAAAAGAGCTGTTTCATTGATAAGAAATTAGACTGTTTCAACAGGAGCAGTAGCAGTGAAATTCAACATGCCATCACAAAAAGACAAACAAGAAGAAAACAACAACCACAAAACATCAGAGCAAAAGATAACTGGTCACTGAGAGGATCCTAGGGGGCACTAGAAGAGGGAGGCTTGGAAGGGGACGCTTGGAAGAGGAGGCAGCAATGGTTTTGAGAACCAGGACCATGCGGGCATTTGCAGACAACTGTTATTCAAGGAGTTTCTCTCGCAGTTTCTCCAATTATTGCCTAAGTCCAGAACTTGTCTCATACATGCCATATCTGAGATTGCCGGGTCAACCATGCGACTCCAAAAGACTTTTCTGAGTTCTCAAACTCTCCTACCCAAGGCCACTGTCACTTGGAATGGTCTTCATTGAATCAGGTCCTCCTAGAGTTTCCCACTTTTGTTCTCTAGACATTTTAACAAACTTCCCCTTCCTGCTTGCAACAACCATAGTGTCACCTTCAAACAAAACTTTCTCAACCACAACCTTCTTAGATTTTCCACCACTCTTCACAGATGTTCCATTCACAGCTTCCTCTGAAGCCTCAACCACAGACTTTTGTAAATCTTTTCACTAAAGAACTAGGTTCCTCCCAGCATCTTTATCAACTTCAACCACTGGAATGTGTTTGTCAGCCACAACTTCCCCTATTTTATCAACCTCTTCTTCTTTTTCTTAATACTCTGCTTACTCTTCTGCAAGGCAGACTCAAAAGCCTCTTTCTTCTGAAACCTCCTGGTTTGTTTCAGCTGAAAGAGAATTGGGTTCTTCAATAGGTTTTTCTGTGATGTTGTCATGAACCGGAGACTCGAAAAGCACCATAGTCCTTTCATCCCCTAAGAATGGAGTTTCTTCCCCCTGAGATTCAGGCAAAGGGGAGGCTTCTTCATTCATAAGACTCTTAGCAGCGATAGCCATGATATTTAGTGCCGCTTCCTTTTTTGGTGACTCCATGGGAGCCACTGAGCCTAGAACGGAGGAGTTCAAGTACTATTCGGGATCTTCCTCAGAGACCTCTGACGCCTGAGGAGTAGCACTTTTGGTTTGTTCAGAAAAAGAAGGAGAAGTAGGGTTTGCAACACATGGAAGTGAGACATGGTTTGACGGAGGAGTAGAGGTGACTGGAGATGAAGAGGAAACCGGTATGGGTACATTAGTATCAGGTATAGTGAAGAAGTGGATTTCTGGTGGTAGTGTTAAGGGAGGTGGAGATATGGGAGTGGTGTTGATGGCAGGAGAAGGAAACGATTGTTCGTTGGCCATGTGTGACGACTTGGCCAGTCGTCTCATGAGTTATCGCTCTATTTCCCCCATTTCTGCTTCTTATTACTTTGTCTATCGGTTCTAGATGTGATCGGGTTGGTTGGCTCGGGTTCGAAAAGGATTTTGTAAGGTTTGAGACACTTAGTCTCTTTTGAGGAAGCTTAAGTTGGAAAAAGTCAACCGGATATTGACTTATGTGTTAGAGGTCTCATATGTGAGTTCCAAGGGTTCGGATAGCTACGGGAGGTGATTTGGGACTTAGGAGCGTGATCGAAATGAGTTTTGGAGGTCCGGTGTAGATTTAGGCTTGAATTGGAAAAATTAGATTTTTGGCGTTTTCCAGTTGATAGGTGAGATTTTGATATATGGGTCGGAATGGAATTCTGAGAGTTGCAGTAATTCTGTCATGTCATTTGGAATGTGTGTGCAAAATTTTAGGTCATTCGAACGTGGTTTGGTTGGGTTTTTGATCAAAAGTGTAATACGGAAGATTTTGGAAACTTAGGCTTGAATCCAATAAATTTTGGTCGATTCAATGTTATTTGAGGTGTTTTGAAGATTGGTATAAGTTTTAATAAGGTTATGAGATATGTTTGTGTTTTTGGTTGAGGTCCCAGGGGCCTCGGGGTGATTTCGGTTTGTTGACGGAGAAGTTTGGAATTTTTGTGAAGCTGCAGATTTTCTGCTTCTGTTGTTCCCGCACCTGCGGATTGGGGACCGCAGATGCGATGCCGCAGATGCGAGGGAGAGGTCCATAGAAGTGGAAGAAGGAAGGGAGGCAGAAACCGCAAAAGCGGTTGGAGGAACCGCACCTGCGATGGCGCAGGTGCGGATAGTGAATCACAGATGCGAAAATGAGGACTTAAGTGAGGACCGCAGATGCGGTGGTCTTGACCGTAGAAATGGTATCGCAGAAGCGAGAATTGGGCCGCATATGCGATGTCCCTGGGTCAGAACATATAAATTGTTTCCTTCGCGATTTTTGAGCTATTCCACTATTTTTAAGTCGGCTTTGGAGCTTTTTGGACGATTTTGAAGAAAGATTTCAAGGGAACTTCATTGAGGTAAGGATTGTGGATCTAAAACTCGTTACTATGGTATTATTTCATGGATTAGAGCTATAATTAATGGAATTTAAGGGTTAAAATTGGGGAAACTAGGGCTTGGTATTGGAGACCTAGACTGGAGGATTTGAGGGACCATTTGTGGTCACATTTTAGTACTTTTGATATCTATGAACTCATGGGGAGATGATGAATCTATTGATATGAATTTTATCGAATTTCGAGATGTGGGCCCAGGGGTCGGGTTTTGATAATTTCAGGATTTAAGTTGTAAATTGATTATTTTTGCTTGGACTTCATTCCCTTAGCATATTTTGACGTCGTGATTCTAATTTTGGTTAGATTCGACGCGAGTGGAGGCTGATTTGAGGGGTAAAGGCATCGCGGGCTAGAGTTTGGACCGGATTGAGGTGAGTAATGATTGTAAATGATGTCCTGAGGGTACGAAACCCCAGATTGCACATCGTTGTGCTATATTGAGGTGATGCACATGCTAGATGACGAGCGTGGGATCGTGCACTGTTGGGGATTGTAACTTAGTCCATCCCGAATGACTATTTTACCGTGTATTTGACTGTAAACTATTTGCTATCATCATGTTTTGGGATGAATGCCATATTTGGGTTTCGTGCCAACTATTTGAAACCTTAGGGGATTTTTATTGATATTTCCTCACTGTTTGACTTTATACTTGAACTTAGTCATGCTATATTCTACTATTTTCATAACTCAGCCATGTTTACTCTGTTTTAACAATTAAATGATATCTTAAATAATATTCTGGGTTGAGCATCATGTTTTACTGTTGCCTGAGTGGCTTGTAAGATTTTGACTG
Organism: Nicotiana tabacum; assembly: GCF_000715075.1. Lineage (NCBI taxonomy): Eukaryota > Viridiplantae > Streptophyta > Magnoliopsida > Solanales > Solanaceae > Nicotiana > Nicotiana tabacum. The sequence goes on along the minus strand of NC_134087.1, from coordinate 107,478,041 downwards.
AGTAAGGCCGAGGGCCTATGTTGTGAGGAAACACTGATTATGATTATGAGGTCAAGGGCCTGAGATTTATACGCCACGATATGACTTTTTGATGTGAGGCCAAGAGCCTAGTGATGATGCCACGAGATGGCTTGATATTGCTCTTGGGCCGTAAGGGGCCCCTCCAGGAGTTTGCACACCCCTAGTGAGCGCGATTACCCATTGTGATGTGAGATATAGCCTGAAGGGATGGTATTGTTCTGAGATATTACCCAAGTGTCGGATTTGTTGATATTGTTCCCGAGGGGCGAACCTTTATGTGTTTATCTTTCTTATTTGTCTGTCGTTTACCTGTTTAATTGTTAAATTGGAATTTCATGAAGTTAAACTGAACTTATAAGATTTTACATATCTTTACCGAATCACTGTTTTTATCTATTTACTGCTTCATTATAGCCTATAATGTGTCCTACGTGTTTTCATATCTCTCAGTCGTTTATTTTATGATTATTACTCACTGAGTTGGAGTACTCACTTTACTCCCTGCACCCCGTGTGCAGATTCAGGTGTTACTGATCCTGCTAGCGCGAGTTGAGAGCTCCTGGCAGACTTCGGAGTCCACGAGGTAGCTGCTTGGCATCCGCAGTCCCGTGTTTCTCCCCCTTTATCTCATTTCTATCTCTTTATCAGTTATTCTGTAACAGTTTAGTAGGCTTTTCAGACTTGTGTTGGATTGATAGATGCTCATGACTAGTGATACCCCGGTATCGGGCTGTTGGGTTGTATTCCGCAAATTGTTTGCATTGTCACTGCTTACCTTTGGGTTATTTATTACGTTTTAGACTTAATTCTTATTGTTTAAATGCTTAAAACTGGAATGGGAAAGTGTCGGCTGACCTTGTCTTCATGAGAGGCGCCATCACGACCGGGTCTGGGTTTAGGGTCGTGACAAGTTGGTATCAGAGCCTAGGTTACATGGGTCTCACGAGTCATGAGCAGGTTTAGTAGAGTCTCGCGGATCGGTACGGAGAAGTCTGTATTTATCCTCGAGAGGCTGTAGAACCTTTAGGAAAAAACTTCATATTCTTGAAATTCTTATCGTGCAAATCTGTTGATCGAGTACTAAACTTCTGTTGTTCTATTCTCTCACAGATGGTGAGGACACGCGCTACCAATCAGGATGGACGACCACCAGTACCACCAGATGTGGCCACCAGTACCACCAGACATGAAGAAAACTCCTAAAAATAGACCAAAAATAAGTTTTATTGATTTTTAGGAATTTTTTCTTTATTTAGTTGCAGTTCATGCATTTTAAATATTTTAAAATCATAGAAAAATCATAAAAAATTATCACGTTTTAATTTCATGTCATCTTAGTTTCAATGCGCATGTAGGAATTAATTTTATCAAGCAAAAATCACAAAAAATTGTCATTTTTACATATTTAGACTTTAGTCTTTAAAATTAGTATTTTTCTTTAGTTTTAAGTTAATTAGTTGTTTTAATGTTAGAAATAGATAAAGAATTTTAATTTCTACAAAAATAGATTGATTTAGGATTTTAATTAATTGGATTTTTAAAATCAAAGAAAAAAAAAAGAAAACAAAGAAAGGCAAAAAGGCTATTTTGTAGCTCAAAATCGGACTGGGTCAGCTTGAAACAACTCATTTGATTTAAATCCCTAGTTCATTTTAAAGGCCCAAACCATTAACCCATTAACCCTTTCCCTCTTTGTACCCTAAATCCCTCACATTAAATAGACCTAAGACAAAAAAATACCATCATATCTTTTCCCCATCTCTAGACCTAGCGCAACTTTTTCCCTTTCTTTACAAAAAAAAAAAAAAAAAAGATCTTGAGACCCTTAGAAAAACGGAAAACGGCGCTGCTTTTTGAGTTTCAATGGAGACGATTAGCTTAAGTAGCTTTGGCGATTTTTCATCTACTGCTCTTTCCTCAACTTCCAAGGAGTTTTGAACAGAAAACGCTATTTGGAGTCTTTGTTGAGGTGGGTCTAAAAAACGACTACAGCTGGGGATTTGTGCTTTGATTTCTGAAATTGAAGCTGTGTGGGATCGACCCCGCTGTTGTTGAGCTCCGGTTTACTGATTTCAGCACTTATTTGGTCTCTTCTTCTAAATTTAGTTCTTTGAACAACTTGGTATGTCCTCTTTTAAACTACTTTCAGATCTGTTTTAATATGAAATTCGACATGTTTCTTAGCCTATTCGACTGTTATTCTTTGAATTTGTGACTTGCCATCTTTATAGTAATTATTAAATCCCATGAGAAATGATGGACAATACTTTCAGAACAATTTTGGTTTTATTTGCTGGATTATCTTTCAAAGTGTTGTTGGTGATATTGCGCTCTTTGTGACCACAACGCATCAATTTGATTTGTTCAAATCAGTTAGATTCATAAGGTATTTATGTTGGCTAAATTAAGGGTAGCTGTTTCCATTGGATTCCGGCACCAGAATTTCATTTTGTTGACATCTGTGATTTTTACGTCTAAATTAAGATCCTGTCATAGTACATGTGAGTTTGAAGTAGTGAATCATTAATCAGTGGATTTTCATGACAATTCAGGCTTCAGTTAAGTCCAATCCACAATTTTGGCCGTGAATAATATTGTTGCTAAAGAATCAATTGTTTAAGCATCTTCTATTAAGTTATTAGATAATATGCCTTTAGCATTCCATGTTCTGTTTCTTGTTAAAACGTTAATACGACTTCATTTCATTTTTGTTAAGAACTTACATGTTCATCCTCTTACTCATATAATTATATAGTGTATTTGTCTGGTAGTTGATCATCATTGTAAAAATTGCATTTAACCAGGGACCTTATTTTGTTTGGCTATGTTGGATATTTTCAATTGCTATAGTAACTCCTTCTTTCATAGTTTTTTTCACTAAAAAAAGTTTGAATAAATGCATTACTTCAAGAACAAATGACGTTTAGTAATAATTCATTTCTTCCCCAATAATCCCAAAACCCATGGCCCTCACTTAATTAATTTTTAACTTTTTTTTTTAAAATCGAGGTGTGCCATTATTAAATTTTCCATGGCCCTCGCAAACTTTAAAGTGCGTAGTTGCTTTAGGCGCGCAATTTAAATTAATTTCCTTAAACTCGGGTGTGCATTTCATGTGACCCAAATCCAAATCTCAACAGCGTTAAATAAAATGTGTCGTGGACCGCGGGTGCATTTCATGTGGCGTGGTTCAAGACGTGTTTTAGATAACGTTGAAACTTCCTAAAATTAAATAAAAGCGGTTTGAAAATTAAAAATGCACATAAGTTTAAAATGTATTAAAATTAGATAATTAAGCCAATAATAACAGTGAGCGACCGTGCTAGAACCACGGAATCCGAGGGTTCCTAATACCTTCCCTCGGGTTAAGAGAATTCCTTACTTAGAATTTCTGGTTCGCAGACTTCACAAGGAAAGTCGAGTTTTCCTCGATTTGGGATTAAAAATAAACTGGTGACCTGAGACACCAATTAAAATATTCCAAGTGGCGACTCTGATAAATAAATAATTCCATTTCGAATAATGTCACTTAAATTGAAAAAACTCCCTACATATACCTTCGGGTGTGTAAAAAGGAGGTGTGACAGAACCTTGCACATAATCCCACACTAAATACAATGTCTGGCCTGCTGGCAGTAAGGTAGAGTAAAGATCCAATAATTCCCCTATCATACACATTTCAAACTCACTTCCATGAGTTTAGCAAATTCTTTACATAATGAGTCAGTTGTAGCTCCAAATATGATGTCATCCACATAAATTTAAACAATGAGCAGGTTCTTTCTCGGTTTCTCCAAATACAATGTATTGTCAATCTTTCCTCTTGTGAAGCATTTTCCAAGAGAAACTTGGATAGTATCTCGTACCAGGCTCTAGGGGCCTGCTTCAATCCGTACAGTGCCTTATCCAATTTGAATACATGTTCAGGATGTGTATGACATTCAAAACTTGGAGGTAGCTTGATATAGAGCTATTCCTTGAGAAAACCATTCAGGAAGGCACTTGTTCACATCCATTTGGAATAGGGTGAATTCTATATGTGAAGCAAAGGCAATGAGGATCCTAATAGGTTCCGTGCGAGCTACTAGGGCAAAAGTCTCATCATAATCAATCCCTTCCTCCTGATTATATCCTTGGACAGCAAGCCTTGCTTTGTTCCTTGTAGTATTTCCATGTTCATCCAGCTTATTCCTGAATACCCACATGGTCCCTAAGATGGTTCAGTATGGGGGTCTAGGTACCAGGTGCCAAACCTTGTTTCTTTCAAATTGATGTAGTTCCTCTTGCATTGCAGTAATCCAGTCTGCATACTTCAAGGCTTCCTTGATATTTTTGGGTTCTATTTGGGATAGAAATGCAGAGAAGGCTAGGGAATTTCTGGTTTTTTGATCTTGTCTGAACTCCAAAATCAAGGGGGGATTATATTATCAAGTGGATGAGAGCTTTTGTGTTTCCAAATGGGGACTGAAGTTTGATTAGTAGAGGAACTGAGTAAATTAAGTGGATTTCCCTGCACTCCTTGTTCTGCTACTTGTGGAGTACCTTGCACTGAATCTCCAACTCTTTCTTCAGCTTTAGTGGTAGTAATTGAAGTACCAGGGTCCTTTCGAGAAGTGGAGGAGGATGTTGCATTGTCTTCACCTGTCTCCTTCATCTGACTCATCATATCAGCCTTCACATTTGAAGCATCAGATATTTCCCAGGGGCCAAAAGTGGTTCATTATCTTGATCATCACTGTTTCCTTCTTTGTTAGAGGAGGGTGTCTCGTTGAATAACACATGAACACTTCCTTCCACACAGTGTGCCCTTTTGTTGTAGACTTTATGGGCTTTGCTTTGAGGGGAGTATTCCAGAAGGATTCCTTCATCGCTTTTTGCATCAAACTTCCCAAGCTGGTCCTTCCCGTTGTTGAGAACATGGCATTTGCATCCAAAGGTTATCAGATGAGTTAGCTTTGGTTTTCTTCCATTGAGCAGCTCATAGGAGGTTTTGTTTAGGAGAGACCTGATCATACACCTGTTCACCAAGTAGCAACCAGTGTTTATTGCTTCTGCCCAAAATTTTTTTGGCGATTCCACTGTCAATGAGCATTGTTCGTGCCATGTCTTCCAGAGTTCTGTTCTTTCTTTCAACAATGCCATTTTACTGTGGAGTCCTTGGTGCTGAGAAGTTGTGAGTGATACCATTTTTGTTACAAAACTCATCAAATTTGGCGTTGTCAAATTCTGTCCCGTGGTCAGATCTGATGCATGTTACCTTCAATTCCATCTTCACTTGGATCTTTTTGATAAAGGCCACAAATACCTCGAAAGTCTCATCTTTTGTTCGAAGAAACATTGTCCAAGTGAATCTTGAATTTTGCAGACCACGAACCAGGTCCTTCTGAATCAATTTATTCAGAAGTGAGAAGCTTACATACCCCAATCTTCTATGCCAAAGTTCTGCGTCATCATCAATAGACTTCAAACATCTCATATCACCATCTTGTAGAGATTCAAATTCAGCAACGTAGATGTTCTTGTATCTTTTGGCTAGTAAGACCACTTCGCCAACTGTGCACACTTTTGATAAGAACTCTACTTTGTTCCCTTTATCACAGATTTGAGAAACACTCAGGAGATTGTACTTCAGGCCATCCACATAGTACACGTTCTCAATTTAAGTGTCAAAGAAACTTTCCAACTTTTCAAACACCGAGAATGTACCCTGTCCTTTTTTTCAAAGGATACATTCCCTTCCTGCAGGGCTTTCAGTGAGAAGAAATCTGTGGTGCTTCCAGTCATGTGCTTTGAGCATCCACTATCCATGATCCATTGCAGTCTGCTTCCTCTCACTGTTCCCTGCACATGTAAATTATGGGTTAAATTTAGGAACCCAAACTAGTTTGGGTCCCTTGTAATGAGAAAAGGGATGAATAAGAGTTTTTCTAGTCCATGCAGGCAATATTCGTTTTTTGCGAGTGGCACTTGGTCCTTCTTTAGTAGTCACTTTTTCAGCAAACACTTTGTTTTTCTATATAGATTGAACCCTAGCCTAGCAATTTTCTTTGAAGTGTCCATTGTTCCCACAGTGGGTACAAAGCCAGTTATCAGGAATTGTGACTTGCTGTGAGGGTTGTAAGGAGTATTCTCCTTTTGGAACCCGATTCCCTGTCTATTTCCACTATTGTTGAAGTACATGGAAGTGACAACATCTGAGGACCATGTCCATTTGAGAGATTTCTCAAGATAAATTTTTACTTTCTTCAATTCAACTTGAAGCTACCTATTTTTCTTGAGTTCACCACATAGACTAGTTCTCACATCATTTAATTCTTTTTCAAGTTTGATGTGTGTTTCACTAGCTACTCCCTTCCCTTTTTCAATACTTACATGCCTATGTTCATATTTGAGTCCCTCGATGGTTTCCTCTAGATCTGTGATAACCCCCAAAAAGTCATCCCTTGCTTGCTCAGTATCAACAATTTTCTCTTCTAGGGCACTCTTTTCTTTGCTTAGGTTTTTTATGGTTTCCTTCAAGTCAACAACCACTATCGTCAAGTCATCTCTCTCATTTTCTACACTATTTATTTTTTCAGTTAGAGCTTCCTTTTCTTTTTCAAGATTAGATATGGTCTCATTTAAATCCACCACACAGACCACCTGATCATCTCTAGATTGTTCAGCATCTCCTAACTCTATGGTCAGGACATCCTTATCATTAACAAGACTATAATATGCATCAATTAGAACATTTGCTAATGACATCAATTTCTTAGAAGAGTAGGACTTCAGATTTCTCAGAACATCCCTGAAATTTACCTCATCATTATCACCCTCTTCATCATCATCAGACTGAGCCATTAATGCAAACAGTGAATCATATTCCTTTGCTTCATGTTCCACTGCCATCATGGAACTGTTTTCTGCATCTGGTTCCCCTTCTGATTCAATAGAGGAGTCTCCCCAAGCAGCAAGAGCTTGCTTCACTACATTGTCAGTTGCACTTTTTCGGCTGAATTGTTTGTCAAGAACCGGGTTCCTTTTTGCTGCTTTGTCCGAGTTTTGTTTGTAATGCTCCTATTTTAGAAGTGGGCAGTCTTTGATGAAATGCCCTGGCTTTCCGTACTTGTTACAGAGATCATAGTTTCTTTGTTTGCTTGTACTACCTCTTTTAGGTATACCACCATTTCTTCGAACCATCTTTTGAAATCTTTTAGTCAGATAGGCCATATCACTATTTTCTTCACTTGAGTCATTGTTTTCAGCCTTGAGCACCAGGTTCTTCTCCTTCTTCGACTGTCTTCTTTCACTGTCTCTCTGTCTTTTCATCTCGTATGTCTTCAGATTTCCAATCAGCTCATCCATGGTTAGAGTTTGTAAATCTTTAGCTTCGGTGATATCATTCACCTTACTCTCCCAAGATCCAGGTAGAACACTGAGAACTTTCCTTACAAGCTTGTTTCTGGGAATAACTTCTCCAATTGATGAAGCTCATTTATGATAGATGTGAATCTAGTGTGCATATCTTGTATAGACTCATCATTCTTCATCTTAAAGAGCTCATACTCGGCGGTGAGCATGTCAATCTTGGACTATTTAACCTGAGTAGTTCCTTCATGTGCCATTTGCAATACTTCCCATATTTCCTTGGTAGAATCACATGCTGAGATTCTATTGTACTCATCAGGTCCTATACCATATACCAAGATTTTCTTGGCACGAAAGTTCTTTTCTACAGCTTTTCTGTCAATATCACTGCATTCTTTTCTGTTTTTCGGCACCATTGGTCCAGTTTCTCCAAGCTTCTTCATAGGAACATGTGGACTATCACAAATGACGTCGCATAGCTCTGAATCTTCTGCCATTATGAAATCATGCATACGAGTCTTCCACCAGCCGTAATACTACCATTGAATCCAGGGGGTCTATAGGTTGATTGTCCTTCCTCAAAGTTAAGTGGAGCAGCCATTGAGAGCCTTTCTAGGTTTTAACCTTTTAGAAATAACCCGCTCTGATACCAATTGTTAGTTTATATGGATCCACCATACTATAGAGTACCTGGTCCTCTATGAGTTTTCACTGCAAATACTAATAAACCAAACTGTATAGAGATCTGGTCCTATATCAGTTCCCACAGTGCTAACTACTGAACCAGTATGTAAATGAGACAAAGGATTTTTACGTGGAAAAATCCCAAATCAAGGGCACAAAAAACTACGACCTACACTAGTATGATTTCAACTTCACTAACTTGTAAACACCTATTACAATCCACTTTGTAATGACTCTATTACAAAGAATTTAACTCAACTAACTTGTGATACTCTTACCACAAGCTACTTTGTCACTCTCTAGTTACAAAGAACTTAATCACTCTAACTTGTAATATACTTATCACAAGCTACTTTGTCATTCACTAGTTACAAAAACTTCAATCACTCTAACTTGTAATACACTTATCACAAGCCACTTTGTCACTCACTAGTTACAAAGATTTCAACCTATGACTAACTCTAATCACAACACAAACTCAGATGGTTTATTATTTTGAGTTTCCTAAAACAAAGCTTCTAATAAAGCAAGATAGGAATTACAGTGAAGAACAAATAACAAAGACTCAACAAACCTAAGGACTTAAGATATCTTCAATCTTTGGATCTGGTCCTTGAGGTTGCAGCATCTTTGTTCTTTAGAGAGGTGTTTCTCGCACTTGAAAGAATATCACTGAAAATGCTCAAGTGTTGTCTTGTGCCTTGCACCAGGTTGTTATACTACAAAAGACATCACCATAGTGATGTCAATTCACAATAGTGATGTCAATTCTTGGTTAGTACATGCCTCTTCCCAATGGGAAGTGACTGCTGCACTGTCTGTTGCACTGTCGCGTGTATAGTTGCACACAGTCACTTTCTACAGTTGCTTTCCAGCTGTATAGTTGACTTATACTTCTATCAGGGGAACACCAAGGGATTAAGTCCCTAATCTGGTTCTTGTGAATCTAAAGGAACACTGCCCAAATTATCTTGAGTTGATTAACTTGAATGATTGTATCGGGCATGCTTCAGGTCCTTTATCTGGTTCTATACAAAAAGTTTGTTTGATAATCAAAACATAGATTAAAAGACCTTAAGCCCATCAAGGTTCTTCCCAAAGCAAATAGGCGAGGCCAACCGCCTCATGATAATGTTCCCGTCCCTCCCCCACCTCCACCAAGAGCGAAAGGACACCGAGTATTGCCGAATGAGAGTTATGCAAGTGCTATCATTCCCCCCATTAGGGCAGGTAACATACAAATCACCAATGTGATGCTTACACTAATTGAGCAATGGGGTTCTTCACCGGGGCTCCGAGTCAAAATGCTTATAAGCATCTCAAAGGGTTCGTCGATACTTGTTGGGGGAGCAAGCAAACCAATGTCTCCGAGGAGGCGCTGCGGTTAAGGCTATTTCCTTTTTCTCTACAGGAAAGGCATTGGATTGGTTAGAGAGATTGCCCAATCATTCCATCCATACATGGGATGAGTTAGGGGAGAAATTCATTGCCAAATTCTTCTTTCCGGGGCATATGGCTACACTTCAGGATGAGATTCTCGTGTTCAAGAAAGAGCCCAATGAGCCATTGCACGAGATTTGGGAAAGATATCGTACCATGGTTAAAGAGTGCCCGAATAATGATATGACCGAGGCCATGATCCAACAAACCTTCTATAGGAGGATCAACACAACAAATCAATGTGTGATAAATCAACTCGCCGGTGGGAACTTCATGAAAACGCCTTATGCCGAAGCTTGTGAAATTCTTGATGAGACGGCGGATACCTCATCGGCATGGCAAAGTAGAGCCAATATTCCTCAAGGTGACCCTAATATCATTCACCTACACAAGGAACTATATGATGGAAGCTTCAATAGTCATTCACTACAATGAATCAATTGGCCAAAGCTCAGCTTCAATAGGATCAAGAGACGAAACAAGTGAATGCGATGGAAGCTGTGAATATGATGATAAACAAGAGACGACAAGGTCAACAAATGCAAAGCCATCGGGAACAATTTATGCAAGATGATAGTGGGTATGACCAAGGTGATTCATTCAATGACCAAGAAGAAGAAGTGCAATATGTCAACAATTATCAAGGACAAAGAAATAATACTCAAGGACAAAATCAACAACAAATGGAGGTCACAAGGAAATCAAGAAAATTGAAACAACCAAAGCCACCAAGGCAATTGGAGTGGTAGTAACAATAATCAGGGCAATTGGAATAATCAAGGTAACCAAGGCAACTGGGGAGACAATAATCAAGGCAATTGGGGTGGCAACAATCAGAGCAATTGGGGAGGTAACAACCAAGGAGGGTGGAACAACAATAACAACAACCGAAGGTCGACTTTTCAAAGGCCCCCGATGTTCCAACAACCGAGCAATCCACCTCGCTATCCTTCTCAAGGTCCGATCTCTTCTAACAATGAGATGGGTAGAATTGAGAACATGTTAAACAGATGATGGAGAAGACTGCTATGAACACGTAATTTTTGCTCTATATGAAATACTCCTAAAAAACAAAGAAAATAGGTTTTTTCCAAATTGTTTGCAATTTTACAGAATTTTTGCATGATTTTTTATTAATTGTTTGTATTTTTGTGCACGTTTAATTTTATTAAAATCATGAAAAATACCAAAAATACCATGCATTGTATTAGATTTTGTTTTCATATTTTAAGGAATATTTAGTTAATTGTTTTATTAAGATGAAAATCACAAAAATTGGTTCACTTCTACATTTTTAGCTTTTTATTTTAGATTAGTAATTTTTCTCTTTTAATCTAGGATCAACTAATTTTTAAATATTATAGTTAGGTAATTAGCTTAATTTATAATTTAAATTAATTTAGGGATTTAATTTAGGATTTTTAATTAAAGAAAAAAAATAAAGAAAAAAGGAAATAAAAAGGATAATTGAACAAAAGGGTTTAAATTTGAATTTGGGCTGATTTTATGCCCAAGTCCGTTCCCAAACCACCCAGGCCCAATGTCACAACCCTGATTCGTCCTTCGTGAACTATCATGATGACACCTAGTCTCTACGACTAGGTAAGCCTAACAATGCAGAAAATAAACAAAAATATGCGGCAGAAATAATTAAAAACTTAAATAGGAAAATAAAACAGTGTTTAAGGTGCCGCTCGGCACATACAATAACTCTCGAAACTAACAACATTTTTCAAAACCTAGAATCTCATGAAACACAAGCTTTTGAATGTCTACAGTGTCTAACTCCAGAATATCTAACAAAGAAAAGAAAAACAGAAGGGCTAATACTTAAAAGGAGAGTAGAAAGGGACTCTTTGGTCTGCGGACGCGACAGATATACCTCAGAGTCTCTACAAGTACCTCGTCTCAAGGGTGATAAGTCTGAGTGGAAGTACCTGGATTTGCACATGGAAAACATGCTCAGAAAGGGCATGAGTACACCACAACGGTACTCAGTAAGTGCCAAGCTAACCTCGGTCGGGTAGTGACGAGGAAGGTCAAGGCCCTACTAAGGTTAAATAAAATATAAAGTTCAACGGTGTAGAACAAAATAGTATAAATAAGTACAACAGTAAAAGTAACACAGGATATAAAGGATAACAACAACTACTATAGAGGTAAAGTAAACACAGAAAGAAATATAGCTCAGCACAAAGATAACAACCGGGGATCTCCCAGGATGCCGTCCTGTAGTCCCAAATATAAATATCCAGTGGATCTCCCGGGATATGGTCCTGTAGTCCAACTCATAATGCAAGGGGATCTCCCGGAATACCGATCCGTAGTCCCAAATGCAAATAGTTAGTACGGGGGGAATCTACCGGGTGAAATTCGGTAGTTCCAATGTAAATGTGCAGGGGGATCTCCCGGAATTTCGTTTCGTAGTCCCAAAGTAAACATAAAGGGGGATCTCCCGGGATACCATCCCGTAGTGCCAAAGTAAACACACAACAACAACAAGAAGAGTACACTGTTCAATTCAAGTTCCATACCAAGGTAAAATAAGTACTTCTAACCTAGCATGCTGCACGTAATCCAAATAAGGCAGTTTGAGCAAGTAAGACAATTAAGTCAATTAGACATGCTTTCCTAAGCTACCAACATGCTTAAATTGCAAGTAGTATAAGCAGGAAAAGAAACATACTAGTAATTACTTAATGAAAACCTGATTTTCAAAAATTAGCACAAATATGCACTCATCACCTCACGTACAAGGCATTTCAATTATCAATAATACTAAATCCTAAGGGGAATTTCCCCCACACAAGGTTAGGCAAGCCACTTACCTCGAACCGGCTCAAAATCAACCCGAAATTACGTTCTTGCCACAAGTACTCGACTCCAAATGGCCCAAATCTATTCAATTCAATTGCATAATGTAAATAACACTTCAAATAACTGATTCTACAAATAAATTCTAAGCTAATACGCGAAATTAGGTAAAATGACCAAAATGCCCCTTGGGCCCACGCCTCGAAATCGTGTAAAATTTACATTTTCAGAATCCTCGTACTCTCACGAGTCTATACATATCAAGAACACTGAAATCGGAGTTTAATTGACCCCTCAAATACCCATTTTAAGGTCTCTTAATCTCAAGCCCTAATTACCCATTTTGCACTGATTTTTCCCTAATATTTCACCACTAATTAGACCTTTAATCATATATAAACGAGTTATGAAGTCAAGAATATTACTTCCAAGCGATTCCCCTTTGGTTTCCTCAAAAATCTCCCTCAAAAGCTTCAATCCCGTTCAAAAATGGAGGAAAAATGAAGAAGGGTCGCAGATTGGCTATTTAAATACTGCCCGGGTATTTGTACATCGCGATCGCGTAAAATGAGGTGCGATCGCGAAGAGGAAAATCTGATGGCTCTTGAACTGGCTATGCGAACACATGATGAAGCACGCGAACGCGGAAGAGGGAAAGGCAGGCTTACGCATTCGCGGACATCACAAATGCGTACGCATAGAGTAAATGGTCACAGTACCCCCCGCTCCTAGTTCTACTACGCGAATGCGAACAAAGGGATGCGAACATGAAGGAGGAGGGGGCAGACTTCCGCGATCGCGAGCCAAAACATGCGAACACGAAGAATAATTAAATCATCCTCCGAAATTACACTATGCGAACGCGGAGGGAAGGGTGCGAACGCGATTAAGTTCAGCAATTCCAATAAGTTCCAAAATGACCCGTTGAGCATCCGAAACACACCCGAGGCCCCCGGGACCTCAACCAAATATGCCAACCAATCCTAAAACATCATTCAAACTTGTTCCAATCTTCAGAACGCTCAAAACAACATCAAAACACCAATTTTACATCGGATTCAAGCTTAAGAATTCCAAAAACTCTCAAATCACGTTTTCGATCAAAACGTCTATCAAACCTCGTCCGAATGACCTGAAATTTTGCACACATGTCCCATTCAACACTACAGAGCTACTCCAACTTTCGGAATTCCATTCCGCCCCCGATATCAAAATCTCACTATCGAACCAGAAACTTCAAAAATTCAACTTTCGGCATTTCAAGCCTAAATTAGCTACAGACCTCCAAAACGCAACCCGGACACGCCCCTAAGCTCGAAATCACCCAACGGAGCTAACAGAACCAACAGAATTCCATTCCGATGCCGTCTTCACACTGCTCCAACTACGGTCCAATTTCTGAAAACTTAAACTCTCATTTAGGGACTAAGTGTCCCAAAACTCTCCGAAACTCAAAACCAAGCATCCCAGCAATTTAAAATAGTAGAAACAAACACGGGGAAAGCAATTAATAGAGGATTGAGGCATTAATTCTTAAAACGACCGGCCGGGTCGTTACGTTCTCCCACACTTAAGCATTCGTTCGTCCTCGAACGAGCATAGAGACATACCTGAAGTAGTGAAAAGATGAGGGCAACGACTGCACATATCCTGCTCGGTCTCCCAGGTTGCCTCCTCGACCAGCTGACCCCGCCACTGAACCTTCATTGATGCAATGTTCTTTGACCTCAGCTTTCTAACCTGCATGTCCAATATTGCCACTGGCTCCTCAATATAAGATAGATCCTTGTCCAACTAGACTAAACTGAAATCCAACACGTGCGATGGATCACCGTGATACCTCCGGAGCATCAAAACATGAAATACCGGATGAACCCCTGCCAAGCTGGGAGGTAAGGCAAGCTCATAAGAAACCTCCCCAACACGCCTCAATATCTCAAAAGGGCCAATAAACCTCGGACTCAACTTCTCTTTCTTCCCAAATCTCATAACGCCCTTCATAGGTGAAACCCGAAGCAGAACACGCTCTACAACCATATAGGAAACATCACGAACCTTACGGTCCGTGTAACTCTTCTGTCTGGACTGGGCTGTACGGAGTCTATCCTGAATCACCTTAACCTTCTCCAAAGCATTCTAAACCAAGTCTGTGCCCAATAATCTAGCCTCACCCAGCTCAAACCAACCCACCGGGGATCTATACCGCCTACCATATAAAGCCTCATACGGTGCCATCTGATGCTAGACTGATAGCTGTTGTTGTAGGCAAACTCCGCCAATGACAAGAACTGATCCCAAGACCCTCTAAACTCAATCACACACGCACGGAGCATATCCTCAAGAATCTGAATAGTGCGCTCGGACTGTCCGTCCGTCTGAGGGTGAAATGTTGTACTAAACTCTACCCGAGTACCCAAATCATGCTGAACGACCCTTTAGAACCGTAATGTGAACTGAGTACCCCTATCTGAAATGATGGAAATTGGGATACCATGCAGACAAACAATATCTCGGATATAAATCTCCGCCAACTGCTCCGAAGAATAAATAGTATACATAGGAATGAGGTGCGCGGACTTGGTCAACCAATCCACAATCACCCAAATGGCATCGAACTTCCTCAAAGTCTAGGGGAGCCCAACTACAAAGTTCATGGTGATCCGCTCCCACTTCCACTCTGGAATCTCTATCTACTAAAGCAACCCACCCGGTCTCTGGTGCTCATACCTCACCTGCTGACCGTTGAGGCACCGAGCTACAAACACAACTATTTCTTTCTTCATCCGCCTCCACCAATAGTGTTTCCTCAAATCATGGTACATCTTCACGGCACCCGGATGAATGGAATACCGCGAACTATGTGCCTCATCTAGAATTAACTCCCAAAGCCCATCAACATTGGGTACACAAATCCAACCCTGCATCCTCAATGCCCCATCTTCACCAATAGTCACATCTCTGGCATCGCCATGCTGAACATTGTCCTTGAGGACAAGCAAATGAGGGTCATCAAACTGACGCTCCCTGATACGATCAAATAAGGAAGTCCGAGAAATCACGCAAGCTAGAACCCGACTGGGCTCCGAAAGATCCAATCTCACAAACTGACTGGCCAAGGCCTGAACATCCATCACCATGGGCCTCTCCGCTGCTGGTAAATAAGCCAAACTCCCCAAACTCTCTACCCGACGACTCAAAGCATCAGCCACCACATTGGCCTTGCCCGGGTGATACAAAATAGTGATATCAGTCCTTCAGCAACTCTAACCACCTCATCTGGCTTGAACAGGTGCTACAAGCTCCGATGATCAGTATAAATCTCACAAGGAACACCGTACAAATAATGACGCAAGATCTTTAGGGCATGAACAATAGCAGCTAGCTCGAGATCATGGACATGGTAATTCTTCTCATGTACCTTCAACTATCTGGACTCGTAGGCAATCACCCTACCGCCCTACATCAAAACCGCTCCAAGGCCATTCCCCGAGGCATCACAATAGACGCATCACACTGTTCCGTCCACTGGAACGGAACACCCTTCTGGGTCAGCGTGATCATAGGGTCTACAATCGATGAAAACCCTCAACAAAATAACGGTAATAACCTGCCAAGCCAAGAAACTGCAGATCTCTGTAGTTGAAGATGGTCTGGGCCAACTCTGCACTGCTTCCACTTTCTTCAGATCCACCTGAATACCCTCACTCGATACCACGTGGCCTAAGAATGCCACAGAATCCAACAAAACCTCACATTTTGAGAACTTTGCATATAATTTCTTTTCCCTCAGAGTCTGGAGCACTGTCCTCAGGTGCTGCTCCTGATCTTCCCGACTCCGGGAATACACCCGAATATCATCAATAAAGATGACGTCGAACGAGTCAAGATACGACCGGAACACACTATGCATCAAATGTATGAAGGCTGATGGGGCATTGGTCAGCCTAAATGACATAACAAGGAACTCATAATGACCATACCGAGTCCTGAAAGTAGTCTTCGGAATATCTGGCTCCTGAATCTTCAACTAATGGTAACCTGAGCGAAAGTCAATCTTAAAAAACACTCGTGCGCCCTGAAGCTGGTCAAATAGATCATCAATACGAGGCAAAGGATAACACTTCTTCACTGTAACTTTGTTCAACTGGCGATAATCAATACACATACGCATAGAACCATCCTTTTTCTTCGCAAACAAGACAGGAGCACCCCAAGGTGATACACTGGGCCTAATAAAACCCTTATCAAGCAATTCCTGTAACTGATCCTTCAACTCCTTCAACTTAGGAGGAGCCATACGATATGGAGGAATAGAAATGGGCTGAGTGCCCGGCAACAAATCAATGCCAAAATCAATATCTCTATCGGGCGACATGCTTGGAAGATCAGCTGGAAATACATCGGGAAAATCCCGTACTACTGGGATTGAATCAATTGTAGGGGTATCAATACTGACATCTCTCACATAAGCTAGATATGTGTCACACCCCTTCTCAACCATTCGCTGAGCCTTAAGGAAAGAAATAACTCCACTGGGAGTGTGATCTAAAGCACCCCTCCACTCAATACGCGGTACACTTGGCATAGCCAGCATCACGGTTTTGGCGTGACAATCAAGAATAGCATAATGGGGCGACGACCAGTCCATGCCCAAGATAAATCGGCTCTGGTCTCAAAATCACTAAGAGCAACCAAACACGATTGATAAACGCGGTCCACAATAAGAGAATCTCCCACAGGAGTAGAAACATAAATATGGAAACTCAAAGAATCCCGAGGTACACCCAAATGAGGAGAAAAATAAGAAGACACATCTGGATCGAATAGAACCGATGCATCTCTATTACAACCAGTATAATACCTGTGATGACAGAATCGGATGCAACAGCCTCGGTACAGGCATGAAGGACATAGTATCGGGCCTGGTCTCCCCCTCTAGGGCGACCCTACCTCCCCGACCTCAACCTCTAGCTGGCTGAGCGGGTAGGGTAGCAACTGGAGCTGTAACCATAGCCTGAGAATTCTGCGGGACACGCTATGACTGAGAAGTCTATAGAGGTGCACCCCTCCTAAGTTTGGAGCAATCCTTCACCATATGGCGTGTGTCACCACACTCAAAACAAGCTCTAGGAGGACGTGGTGGATGTGACTGGCTCGGGCCAGGTCTGCTGGACTGACCACTGAAAGCACCCCGCGCAGGAGGCGCAGTAGATGCTAGCGGTGCATAATAAGGTTCCTGAGGCCTAGGGGGAGCTGAAATACCATTGGCTGTTGGAAGAGCTGAATGAACGGGGGCGACTCATTTAACCCATACCATGACGATCTGCAGCTGGGGCACATGTACCGGAATAATGGCCCGACTCTCGAGACCTCTTAGCCTCCCTCTCCTATCTCTCTCCCTAGCATGCATACCCTCTATTCTCCTAGCAATTCTCACCACTTGCTAATAAGAAATATCCATCTCCAACTCACGAGCCATGCTAGACTTGATTCTAGGAATAAGCCCCTCAATAAACCAGCGAACCCTCTCGCGAACAGTAGAAACCAAGGCTCGGGCATATCTAGCCAAGCTGGTGTAACAGACAGCATACTCTGAGATAGTCATAGTACCCTTGCGCAAATGCTCAAACTCTGCGCGCCATGCGTCCCTAAGGCTCTAAGGAACAAACTCTCTCAGGAACATATCTGTAAACTGAGTCCAAGTCAGTGAAGCTGCCTCATCCGGACTGTCTAACTCATAGGTACGCCACCACTCATAGGCAGCTCCTCGAAGCTAGAAGGCAGTGAAAGAAATCCCGCTCGATCATGATATACCCATAGTACGGAGGATCATACTTCTTGAACTTCTCAAGCCTCCGCTGCTCATCCTCTAAAGCCGCTGCCCTGTCCTCGGGCTGACCTGGGACTATAGTCTGTACATGAAAAATCTCTGGAACCTGATCAACATGCACTCGCTGCTCAGGAGTGCGGGCGGCGGGAGTCTGTGCTCCTCCCTCGGCCTGAGATGTAGCGGCAGAAAGGGGAAGCAACCCTGCCTGAGCAAGAGTGGTGTACATGCTCATGAACTGCGCAAGAGTCTCCTAAAGTGCTGGAGTAGTAGTAGCAGTAGGCGTATCAAGTGTCTGGACTCCGACTGGAACTGCTGGTGGTACCTCGGTGGCAGCTCACGCGGGTGCTCTGGCTGCACCGCGTGCGCGTCCTCCGCCTCTACCCTGGCCCTGGCCTCTGACGGCTGCAGTAGGAGGTGCGGGTACCTGATCATCTCGGGTAACACGTGTCCTCACTATCTGCGAGAGAATATAAGATAGAAGTTTAGAATTATGATATAAAATTTTTTCGCATGACAAGGAAATCAAATAAAGTGGAAGTTTCCTAACAGTTACATAGCCTCGCGTATATAAGTACAGACGTCTCCGTACCGATCCACGAGACTCTGATAAACTGACTTGTGATTCATAACTCCTATGAACCTAGAGCTCTGATACCAACTTGTCACGATCCCGGTTTGCCCTCTGTGAACCTTCGTGACGACACCTAGTCTCTACGACTAGGTAAGCCTAACAATGCAGAAAATAAACAAAAATTTGCGGAAGAAATAATTAAAAACTGAAATATTAAAATAAAATAGTGTTTAAGGTGCCGCTCGACAGATACAATAACAACTCTCGAAACTAACAACAATTTCCAAAACCCGGAATCTCATGAAACACAAGCTTTTGAATGTCTATAGTGTCTAACTCCAGAATATCTAACAAAGGAAAGAAATACAGAAGAGCTATTACTTAAAAAGAGAGTAGAAAGGGACTCTTCGGTCTGCGGATGCGACAGATATACCTCAGAGTCTCTTCAAGCGCCTCGTCTCAAGCGTGATAAATCTGAGTGGAAGTACCCAGATCTGCACATGAAAAACATGTGCAGAAAGGGCATGAGTACACCACAACGGTACTCAGTAAGTGCCAAGCCTAACCTCGGTCGGGTAGTGACGAGGAAGGTCAGGGCCCTACTGAGGTTAAATAAAATATAAGGTTAAATGGTGTAGAACAAAACAATATAAATAAGAACAATAGTAAAAGTAACACATGATATAAAGGACAACAATAACTACTACAGAGGCAAAGTAAACACAGAAAGAAATACAGCTCAACACAAAGATAACAACTGGGGATCTCCCAGGATATCGTCCTGTAGTCCCAAATATAAATATCCAGTGGATCTCCCGGGATATCGTCGCGTAGTCCAGCTCATAATGCGAGGGGATCTCCCAAAATACCGATCCGTAGTCCCAAATGTAAATACTCAGTACAAGGGGAATCTATCGGGTGCAGTCTCGTAGTTCCAATGTAAATGTGCAGGGGGATCTCCCGGAATACCGTTTCGTAGTCCCAAAGTAAACATACAGGGGGATCTCCCGGGATACCGTCCTGTAGTCCCAAAGTAAACACACACCAACAACAAGAAAAATACACAGTTCAATTCAAGTTCCATACCAAGGTAAAACAGGTATTTCTAACCTAGCATGCTGCACGTAATCCAAATAAGGCAGTTTGAGCAAGTAAGGCAATTGAGTCAATTAGACATGCTTTCCTAAGCTAAAAACATGCTTAAGGAAAAGAAACATACTAGTAATCACTTAATGAAAACCGGATTTTCTACAATTAGCACAAGTACGCACTCGTCACCTCACATACAAGGCATTTCAATTATCAATAATACCAAAGCCTAAGGGGAGTTTTCCCCACACAAGGTTAGGCAAGCCACTTACCTCGAACCTCCTCAAAATCAAATTGAAACCACGTTCTTGCTACGAGTACTCGACTCCAAATGACCCAAATCTATTCAATTCAATTGCATAATGTAAATAACACTTCAAGTAACTGATTCTACAAACAAATTCTAAGTTAATACGCGAAATTAGCTAAAATAACCAAAATGCCTCTCGGGCCCACGCCTCAGAATCGGGTAAAATTTAGATTTTCAGAATCCTCGTACTCTCACAAGTCTATACATATCAAAAACACTAAAATCAGAGTTCAATTGACCCCTCAAATACCCATTTTAAGGTCGCTTAATCTCAAACCCTAATTAACCATTTTGCACTGATTTTTCCATAATTTTTAACCACGAATTACACCTTTAATCACATATAAACGAGTTAAAAAGTCAAGAATATTATCTCCAAGTGATTCCCCTTTAGTTTCCTCAAAATCTCCCTCAAAAGCTTCAATCCCGTTCAAAAATGAAAGAAAAATGAAGAAGGGTCGCAGATTGGCTATTTAAATACTGCCTAGGTATTTGTACATCGCGATCGCGAAGAGTAAAATCTGATGGCTCCTGAACTGGGCTATGCGAAGGCGTGATGAAGCATGCAAACGCAGAAGAGGGAAAGGCAGGCTTATGCATTCGCGGACAGGACAATGCGAACGCATAGAGTAAATGGTCACATTACCCCCACTCCTAGTTCTACTACGCAAACACGAACAGAGGGATGCAAACGCGAAGGAGGAGGGGGAAGACTTCCACGATCGCAAGCCAAAACATGTGAATGCAAAGAACAATTAAATCATCCTCCGAAATTACACTACGCGAACACGGAGGGAAGGGCGCGAACGCAATTAAGGAAACCAGATACCAGCAGTTCAGCAATTCCAACAAGTTCCAAAATGACCCGTTGAGCATCTGAAACACACCCGAGGCCCTCAGGACCTCAACCAAACATGCCAACCAATCCTAAAATATCATTCAAACTTGTTTCAATCGTCGGAACGCTCAAAACAACATCAAAACACCAATTTTACATCGGATTCAAGACTAAGAATTCCAAAAACTCTCAAATTACGCTTTTGATCAAAAAGTCTATCAAACCTCGTCCAAATGACCTGAAATTTTGCTCACACGTCACATTCAATACTATGGAGCTACTGCAACTTCCGGAATTCCATTCCGACCCCAATATCAAAATCTCACTATCGAACCGGAAACTTCAAAAAATCAACTTTTGGCATTACAAGCCTAAATTAGCTACGAACCTCCAAAACACAACCCGGACATGCCCCTAAGCTCGAAATCACCCAACGGAGCTAACAGAACCAACGGAATTCCATTCCAAGGCCGTCTTCACACTGCTCTGACTAGGTCCAATTTCTAAAACTTAAACTCTCATTTAGGGACTAAATGTTCCAAAACTCTCCGAAACTCAAAGCCAAGCATCTCGACAAATCAAAATAGCAGAAACAAACACAAGGAAAGGAGTTAATAGGGGATCAGAGTGTTAATTCTTAAAATGACCGACCGGGTCGTTACATCCAAATAATTAACCTACCCGGTCTACCCCTGTTTTAAAACCAAACGACCCCGTTTTGCTTTACTTCATCACAACCGTTGGATAATTGTGATCCAACGGCTCGGAACTGGCCGTACAATCACTATATGTGTGTCCGAACCAGGTCTGACCCCCCATTACCCCTCTTATTCTGTCTCTCACCCAAACCATGAGCCAAAACCTAGCCACCCTAAATTCGCACGCTACCTCTGCCGTTGACCACCCGCCGGAAAATCGCCTCACGACGGCTCCGACGCTCCAATCTTCCCCAAATTAGTACCATGCAACCCCCATCCTCTCCTCTTCCCAAATCCACTATTAGCTTTCCCAAAATTCCCACCTATTTTCTTTAAATCCAGATCTGAGCCTTTGAAGAAAACCCTAAATCCCATTCCTTGCCTCCTAGGGCTCGATTTGACTCGAGACTTGCATTAAGCAATTGTTCTGGTTACAGACAATTGACTAATGCTAGTCTTGGCTTTATTCGAGCGTCGCCGACCTCTGACCAAGGTCACTGATGTCCAGTAAAGTTCATCACCCTCGTCACTCTTCGATTTGCTTCAGGCGTCATGCTCATTCCGATTAAGAATCAGTTCCCTCCTCTTTATTTCTTTGTTTTGTTTTGCTTTCTGATCTTCTTTTGCTTCTGTTCAAGATATTTTATTATCTACTGGCTTATACTAATTTTGACTCTTAACTTTTTAGGCTAAATTTAGCATGATTTTCTTTTCTTATTCTGTTTCTTCTTGTTTTTCTGTTCTTTTTTTTATTTCTAGTGTTTAATTGCATGCTTTAGGATTTTCAGTGTCCAATTTCATGTGTTTGTTCGTCTTGATTGTTTTAATATGAATTAGCATATTTTAGCATGTTTCCTTGCATGAAAATTCCCGCTGATTCCATCATGATTTAATTCATGTTAGGGTTAAGTTTAGTTTAGGTTTCGGATGCTTAGTACTCTAAGTTCAATTGCATTGTTTCATGCTCTGTTTGTATGTTTTTGATTTAATTTTGGATATTTGCTGGCCTTGTTGGTGTTTGCCCTAATTTGTAAGTCATTAGAAACTGGTAGGTTCAATTGAACAATAAAAGAACTTTAAGGGTCTTTCAAGAGTTAAAATTAAGGGAAATAGGGTAAGGTTGCTTTAGGAATGTTCTGGAATAGGGGCAATTGGTCCTATTTGGCCAGCACAAAATGCTGAAACCAATTAGAGACTGACAGCTGTCCCAATTTTGTTAGAAAGATGCTTTTAGGGACTGTGTGAGGGAATAATTCCCTAATTCTGTTCTACAACACATGGCATTTTCAGGGCTTATGTATAGAATCTTTCTCTCACTCTTTAGATAGACTTTCAGACCCTAAAACCCCCCAAAAAAGGTTCTGCACTGTTTTATTGAATAGCTGAATTTTCTCTGATTTTCACAAGAAAAACTAGAACAAGTTCTCTTGAAATTTTTGGATTTTAAAAACTGAAACATGGTTTAATTTTGGAGCTGTGCTACTGCTGCTGGACTTCTATTTTTGTTCATTTCTGCTGACTTCAGGATTCTTTTCTTCTATTTTCTGTATTCAGGTATTCCTCATAAGCTTTGAAATGCAAAAGTGAAGATGTAATATATTGGCTTGAAATTGAAAACTCCAGATCTTGTTTTGTTTAATGTCCTCTTTGTTTCTTTCTTTTGTTTGTTCTTTCTTTCCATCCATTTAAGCTTGTTTAAAACTGATGCTTTATTCTATAATTCAGTCACAATGTTTAAATTTGAAAGTTAGAATTGGTTTAGCTGTTTCATGTGTGGCTGAACAGTTTTGCTATGCCTAAGAGTTGTAATATTTGGGACTGTGTTAGAACCTTTGATTGTATGCTATCTGTATGTGCTTGAATGGATGAATACCCTCAGCTAAGTCATCTTGAGTTTTAATATTATTTAGGGCTAGGTTAATACACAATAAGTTCATATTAATATTTAGTATGTGTTGAATCATCTTATGTTTTGCTAAGATTAGTTTGTATATGTAAACTTTCCATACTGTCACTATTAATAGCAAGCCATTAAAGTTATGTTTATAATCTAGGCATCTATGCACCTTGGTGTTCAAAATTGCTGTTTTGTTTTGCCATGGGTAAATTAGAGGGAGACGGGCCTCATTGGGGCCTTTAATATTGAAACATTTGTATGTTTAAGTTTCAAGTTAAGTCATGAATAAGTTTAAGATTCAATCTTTCATTGTTAGTCTTAATAATGGTGATGAATTAAGATCCATGATATGTTTTTATTCAAACCTTTGGATTTTTGTGTGGTGTCTGCTACACGGGACTAAGTCTCAGTGGGCCTTAATGTAAAGGCCTTCCTTCGTTGTAGGTTGCTGGGCCCAACCTTGGCCCATATAAGGCATTTCGCCTGAAATTGGTCTCAACGTGTGTTCTCTTGTTTCTTTTCACTTTTTGGGCTTAATTCCGAGCCCTGTTTTATTCAGTAGCCTTAATTCGTTAAGTTTTTCACGTTTGATATAATAGAATTGGGTTTCTCTAATAATTGGAAGTTGGACCATGGAAGGACTGGGCATGGTACTTGGCCATTCAAAACTATTGGGGCCTCTTGCTTTTGTCCTCATCCCTGGGCTCAATCTCGAGCCCAGTTTTCTTGTTATCCATTTGAAAGATCTTTAAATGATATTGGGCTTACTGCTGGCCCAGAACTCTTTCGAATAATTAAGCGCCTTAATTTATCCAAATGCTTACTTATATTTAGTAGCTGTAGATTGGCTTTAATTAGATGAAGCTTGAACATTCATAATTCATTTTTAGTTGAATACTTTTTGTGAACAAGTTGAGGTGTGCCATCCAATCACATAGTCTATGGCCCTCACATCAATATCTTTATTAATGTAGAAAAATACTTTGAACTCTCATAGTCTTGCTTTAGCCGCGTTAATTAAATAAATTATCATAGCTACGGGTACAGATCCCGTGACGTAGTTGTGATGCTTAATTTCTAAAATCCGGGGGTGCAATTATGTGACCCGACCACAATTTAATCTTATTAATAAAATAAACATGTTGTGGATCGTGGGTACGATTCCCGTGACATGATTCACAACGTGTAATCAAATAATTAGTTGTATGACAATCAGATTATTAAAAGCGGTTTTAAAAGGGATAAAATGTACATAGGTTTCAAAAATATTTTAAAATTAGATAAATAGGCCAGTAATAATAGTTGAGCGATCGTGCTAAAACTACGGAACCCGAGAATGCCTAATACCTTCTCCCGGGTTAACATAATTCCTTACCCGAATTTCTGTGTTTCGTGAACTGTAAAGTAGAGTCAAACTTTCTCGATTCAGGATTTCAAACCGGTGACTTGGGACACCATAAATTATCCCAAGTGGCAACTCTGAACTTAAATAAATAATCCCGTTTCGATTATTGTCACTTTAATTGGAAAAACTCCCCTATACCCCTTCCGGTTAGAAAAAGGAGGTCTGACAGCTCTGATGACTCTGCTGGGGCAAGAATTCAGAATCTCTGGTTCAGGGTTCAAGAATTTGAGCTTAGAATAATTGTTATATTTGGCTTTTATTTAATATCTGATTTTTACATGCTTGGGCCTAATGTGCTAAATGCCGCTTTTTATCGCTTTAATATTATTTGAACTGTATATAAATTGTTGCGAAACCTTTCTCTTCTCATCTTCGGGGAAGTGCATGCTGCCGTGACTTTTTTTCTGTTAGTGTCATACCTTGATTTAGAAAGAGGCTCAGACAAGTTACAAAGCCGGATGACCTTTTGGTTCCCGGTACGTAGCCCCCTCCCTCCGCCCCCGGCTCGAGTTGTCCGCTCGGGTACACCAAGTCTAGAACAATATACCCAGGTTTTGAACCTAGAATAACTCAGCCTCATGCCGGATCCCTAGTAGGAACGCTTGTTTGCATCATGTGCATTTGACTTTGGGGACTCAACACAGGGGTTGGGTCTGTCTAGGACAAGCGTACCCGAAAATAAAGAGACCAACCTGATGCATTTTTATGTGCTACCTGTGCATTTATTTGTTTCGGATTGCATGTTGACCGGCTTCTAGATTAAGTGAGGAAAATCAAAAGAAAAATCAAGTTTGGGGTATGAGAGAGAATTTCATCTATTTCCCAAAATCTGGTATCCAAAATATCTCGAAACTCTATCGAAAAGTTTTGAAAAAAGGAAGAAAAAGAGGAGAAAAATTATTTCAAAGTGCTTATATTTTAGTTGCGTCAAAACTGGTTGCGGGTTTGATTTTCACCAAATGTGGGATACGTAGACAACTCTCATCGAGTCAGCCCCGCTTTTGAAAATTTTGAAAAAACAAATATATGAAGTGTCATCATTTTTGTCGTAAATAAAGTGGGTGATGCCGTTTTTGTCTAAATAGCTGAATGCCCCAATAGGACGCCGGAAAGCTGTTTTTGCAAGAATAGTCAGTAACGGTTTCTTTGATAATTTTTGGCCATTTAGCGAACACAACCCTAAAATCTTCCATTTCGAAGTGTTGAAGGGCCGTATTCGCAAAAGTAGCCCTAATTTAATTGATTTTTCAAAATAAACCCTTTTTATCAGTTTTTAAAATAAGATTCATTTTAAACCAATTACCTTAATCTAAATGTGTAGAATGAGCACGAGTCAAACTTTACCAATGAAGGTCATGACCAAGATTTCGTTGGAACTACACATGTGATGGGAAGATTTAGGTAAGCCAGGACGAGACATGGTCAACCATTACTTGGGGTGGCTCACCGGATTGCTAAAGATCAGGCCTAGGGGAGATATAATAAAAACACTGGTGACATTTTGGGATCCAACTCACAACGTTCTACATTTTTCGGACTTCGAACTCACACCTACTTTAGAGGAGATAACGGGTTATGCTGGGAGTACCGAGGGTCTAAGAAATAAATACCTAGTCACTCTAAGGGTCGTCACCCCACACAAGTTTTTGGATTTGTTAAAAATAAGCAGATGGGTCTAGTATGTAGATTTGGCGGGTAGGTTTTCCACTCTATACTTCATATACCAGCGGTACAGACATGTAGGGGGTTTGAAAACCCAGAAAGCAGAATCTGTAGTAAAGGGAACCGACCAAAATGGGAAGAGCATAGGTGTTTCGCTTTTATAATAGCCTTTTTGGGTCTTCTAGTGTTTCACAGGAAGGATGGGAACATTGATCTACGTGTAGCCAGAGTCGTCAATACTTTGATCATCAATTCCAAGGACACCCGTGCACCTATGATAGTGTTTGAAATATTTCAAGCTCTTACAGCCTGCAAAACCGGAGTAGATTTTTTCGACGGTTGCAATTTGTTTCTACAAATGTAGATGATTGAACATCTATATCATCGTCCTCGATACATGAACTATGGGTCGACAGGGAAAAGCTGCATAGAAGAGTTTGATACAAGGGTCGATGGGTTCAAGATGCCGGAAGGGGTCGTAGATTGGATATCTTGCCTCCTCTCCATAACTGCCGATAAGATAGAGTGGACGTTGGGTTGTCTTTCTGTTAATAAGATTATATACATGCCTACCACCGGTCCTCACTTCCTCCTGACGGGTCTCAGAAGTATCCAGCCTTATGCCCTGTACCGGGTTTTGAGACAACTGGGAAGATGCCAAATAATACCCAAGGACGAAGACCTTAGCATTCATGCGGTCGAGATCCGTTCTGATGGCGAATTTCATGAAGCAGTGGTTCGCCAGATCTAGAGTGAGTGCCAATACCTGGCGGCAAACACCCAAGTGCATGATTTATCAAAGGGTGAAGTCTCATCTGGTTACCTTGCATGGTATAAAAGAAGTGTTGAGTTTGGAAGACCAGCCAAAAGACCCCACCTCCAAGAATTTGTTGAAGCATCACAGGAACAATGGGATTGGCTGGCCAAAGAAAATGAGTATAGGGCCACCATAAGCAAGTTGGAAAAGCAAGTCAGAGATCTTCAATTTGAGAGTGGTTTACAAGCCGCTACGGATGAGGGTGAAAAGAAAAGATTGGCACAAGAAAATGAAGCCCTTCGAGCCCAAATTTAGAAGATGAAAATAGCAGCTGAGAACCCTGCCAGAAGTGAAAAGGATGAGAAACTGATAGACAACTTGAGGCGGAAAGTATGTGACTATGGTTTTGATTTGGAAAAGACCGAGGGCGAACTAGCAAAGGCCCAAGCAAAGTTGGCCAAGAATGCGGAGGAACGGGCACATTTCGTTCAATAGTTAAAGGAAAAATACGACAAAGGAGTCATGGGGATGGAGAAAATGATCAATACCCTTGAGAGCGAAATGACCAAGCAAGCAAAGAACTTCAAAGCAGAAAGGGAACACCGCTATGCCTTGATGTCGCATTTAGAAAAGGACTTGCAACAATAGCAAGAGCAAAATCATTCAGCCACACCAATTTTGGAGGCCAGATCTCAACAGATCGGACGTCTTCTACAAGAGAAGGGTGTCATCAGGGAGATGGTTAGAAGGATTGCTGACTATATTGTGATGAAGTGCAATGAATGCGAGGACATGACCAGGTTCATGTTCTTCGTTGCAGTTATGATTTTTGTCCGCCAGATAATGGATGACTTATATTGCCTCCAAGAAGATATGACACGTAGGCCTGCAGCGAGACCGACTGATGTCCTGCGGGCCCATGGAGCAGTAGTTGAGGAACTTATGTATTTCTGATTTTAATTTTCGAGTCTGTATTTTCAGTTTCTTTTGGAGTCTATTAGTCCACTTTTGAGTCTATATTGCGGTTTCTTTTGGATTTTGTTAGTTTTTATGTTTAAGTCTGTAGGATGGAGTCGTTGTAATAGAGGAAAATCAGAATGTTTTTATTTTATGAAAAATTTGAAAACCCAAAAATATTTGTTTCTTTTATTTCGCATTTATCTCCTAAACTACGTAATGGTCTGATTCATGCAACACCATGATACGTTGACAATACCCATAGGATTCGATCATAACCATAAAATGAAAAAGAGAAAAAAGAGAGAAGATAAAAAGAAAAAAGACTGAGTGTAAAGAAAGAATGGCAAAACAAGAGAACAAAAGCAAGAGAAAAATGGAGCAAAAATAACCGAGTGGGAAAATCAATAGTGATTGAAAAGGGTAATAGTGGAAAAAAGAAAAAAGAGAGAATAGAAAATGCAAAGTGAAAAGAGTTGGTTAAGGCCGGGATGAAACATGTAACCGTTCAAATACATAGTAGAAACTTTTAACTATTTAGGTGCATTGCCTCCCAAACGTGCGGTTGCCTATCTGTTAAAATCTTTGACACTAACAAGTGTGTTGTTGTTATTGAGCACAGGAAAGATGGTTAGTTTGTTCGGCATTCTGGCAACCCACCCGTACAATACCAGGTCTAAACACAAGGTGATCATAGCTGGCAAAGAATTGGACGCAAGTGTTATTGACCCGCCAAGAGAGGAGGATGAATCTGAGCCTGGTTTGAAAGAGGAGTTACATAAGTTGAAACACCAAATGGCCGAAATGTACCAGGCATGGATGAAAGGGCATCCTCCACCATCATACCCCGCCAACCCTGCTTTCATCCCACAACTAGGCTCAATCTCAAGTGCCCCCCATTATTGATGTATCCCCACAACACGCACCAAGTTTCACCCCTTCCTCTATCATGGCATCACATCCCAAACCATCCAAGCTCCACCAGCCAAAACAACCACATACCCCCCTCCGCTAGCCAACCCTATCTTCGTAGCACCTCCACCAGCTACATTCCATCGATCTTCCAGTGAGCCGATATTCCAAGCCCAAGATAACCAGTACTACGCCCCAGATCCCACCTTCAAAGTCTCAGATCACTACTCCTACACTCTCCACTTCGAACTTCCTGTCGAAACTGAGAAGCCACCCAAAAACATGGAGAAAGAGGAGATATTTAGGAAGGTAAAGAGCTTGGAGTAGTCGCTGAGAAATATTCAAGTGTTAGGGGGCCAAGTAAGCGTGGCTTATGAGGATCTATGCTTGTTTCCTGATGTCCAGCTACCTGTCAGATTCAAAATACCCAAGTTTGACTTGTATGACGGGCATAGAGACTCCGTAGCCCACTTCAGTGGATTTTGCAGCAAAATGAGGGGATAGGAAAGATTAACTATTGATGGAATATTTTAGCCAAAGTCTGAGTGGTGCAGCGTTGGAGTGGTACACCCGCCAGGACAACAACAGGTGGTACACTTGGGATGACTTGGCTCAGGCTTTCGCTCGGCATTTCCAGTTCAACGTAGAAATTGTCCCAGATCGCCTATCTTTGACTAAGATAGAGAAAAAGCCCAGTGAGAGCTTCAGGGAGTATGGTTTCCGGTGGAGAGAATAGGCGGCACGAGTCGACCCTCCAATGAAGGACGATGAAATGGTGGATTTCTTTCTTTAGACCTTAGAACCTACTTACTTTGGTCATCTGGTCTCGGTCATAGGTAAGTCTTTCAATGAAGTGATGGAGATGGGAGGAATGGTAGAGAAGGGGCTCAAGTCGACAAGACCATGAGTTACTCTGCCATCAAAGCAACCATACAAGGGATCTAGAATGGCACCAGAGGCATGTTAGGGAAAAAGAAGAAAGAAGATGTCGCTATGGTCGTCTCAGGATCGTGGCATGGCCCAAGGGGTCCACTACACCATTACACCCAGCCTCGACCCCATCCTCAAACCTACACCAAAACTCCATATAATCTACCCCAACACTACTCCCCACCACTAGACCCTCTGTATTCAGTCAGGCCACCCCAATACCATGTCCATCACGCACATTCATATGCTCAACCCCCTCCTTACCTGTAATGACGTGCACCAGCCCCACGAAATACTTACCCTCCTCCGCAAGCATACCGAAACCCTACCGGTTCAAGCTTTTACCCCAAGACGGAGTATAGAAAAGTAAGGCAGCAGTAGAAGCCGACTTTCACCTCATTCGGAGAGTCTTACACCATTCTGTTTCAGAGGTTAAATCAGTTGGGCGTTCTAAGGTCGATTGAGTCAAAATTACCAAATCCCCTTCCGAAGAACCTGTATTATTCCCTTAGATGTGCATATTATTCTGATGCTCTAGGGCATGACACAGAAAAGTGTTGGAATTTGAAGAGCGCCATCCAAGAGCTTATCGATACAAACCAGATTGAGGTCCAAAGCCCAGAAGCGCCCAACATCAATCAAAATCCAATGTCAGCCCATGCCGAAACACATGTGATTGAGATAGTGTATAAGGACGGGAAACTGAGAAGCCTTCGAAGTCTGTCATAATGATCTGTGCCAGTGAAAGTAATTCAGTCAAAACTCCAAATGTCACAAATGCAACATCTTCGACAGCTGAGTGATTGACAAACAAGCTAAGAAAGCTCGATGTTATGCCGTCCGTGGTCGGCGTTAAGGGGTCCCCAGATGATGTGGAAACAAAGGAAGGAAATCCGAAAGTGGTCGTGTCGGGGATAGCAAGTAAGCCAGTCATAATTGTGGAAGGGGATCACATGGCTCCTATCATCATTAAACATGTGACTCAGCTTCCGGTAGATGACACCAAGGCCATCCCATGGAATTACAAGCGAGTAGTAGTAACTTACAAAGGGAAAGAAATGGATGAGGAAGTTAATGAAACCTGGGGGTTGACTCGTTCGGGGAGGTGCTTTGCCTAGAGGAATTAGGGAAAGCCAAGCCACTCAAAGATAGTCCAATTCTAGTGAAGAAACCAGTCACCAAAGAAGAGGCGGAAGAATTTTTAAGGAAAATGAAGGTGCAGGATTACTCCATAGTGGAACAATTGAGAAAGACCCTCGCTTAGATTTCTCTTCTATCACTGTTGATACATTAAGACGAGAACCGCCGGGCTCTTATGAAGATTTTGAATGAAGCCCATGTCCCTAACAAGATCACAGTGAACCATTTGGAGAAGATTGCCAACAAGATATTCAAGGCAAACAAGATTACTTTCTCAGATGACGAGTTAGCTCTGGAGGGTACGAAACACAATCGGGCTCTTTATCTCATAGTGAAATGCGAAGATTCTGTGGTCACAAGGGTGCTAGTTGACAATGGTTCTAGTGCAAACATTTACCCTCTCTCCACTCTGGCACAAGTTGAAAATCGATGTTGAGAGGATCCACAAGAACAATATATGTGTCCGAGGTTTTGACGGAGGGGGAAAAGATTCTGTTGGTGATATCATGCTCGAACTAACAATAGGACCAGTTGAATTTACCATGGAGTTCCTGGTATTAGATGTGCCCGTCTCTTATAATTTGCTACTAGGTAGGCCCTAGATACATGTTGCAAAAGCAGTCCCGTCTTCTTTGCACCAGATGGTAAAGTTCGAGTGGGACATATAGGAAATTGTTGTGCATGGTGATGAGAACTTATGTTCTTATAATGATACATCCGTCCTGTTTATTGAGGCTGAAGATTATAAGGGGCCTTGGGTGTACCAAGTTTTCGAAATAATATTAGTTGAGAAGGTTCCGGAAGAGGAATATATTCCAGGGCCAAAGCTAGCTTCTGCGACCGTCATGGTAGCAAAATGAAATATTGAAGAATGGTTTTGTGTTGGGCAAGGGTCTGGGTGCATCTTTGCAAGGTATCGTACAACCAATGTCTCTACGTGAAAATCTGGGAACAGGGGATGATGTGAAGAAGGCTAAAAAGTTGAAAAAAGGCATAGGTGCTCCCTAAGCCTATCCTACACCTCTCCGGGCCTTTCGTCAAGTTAGGGGTAGTGAAGCGTCCAATGTCCGCAGTTCCAAAACCTGTGGTTGACTTCGATGAAGAGTTGATTGAAAGGTTCCAGAGTCTATTTGATAAGGTGAACATGGTAGAAATTGGAGAAGGTTCTAGAAAGGCAGACGTGCAATTTATTAGGAGAAAAAGTGAAGCTTAACAATTGGAATGCTACTCCTCTCCCTACTCGGAAGAGGTCTTGGTAGTTTGCTTTGTTTTCCTTCCTGTTATCTGGGTTATTCTAGGGTTGTAATCCAGATTTTTTTATTTTTTGCTTGTTTCGATGTACAAACCCTTCTATCCTTTTATTTCCAATGAAATACAATTTCCTGTTTTCCATTATTCCTGATAGTGTCATTTTTGTCTTTCTTTGTACAGTTCTTTTTATGCTGGTTTCAATGACATGACAGGCATGAGGAATCTTCGGCCAAGTCTTAAAAGACTATCTAACTCTGAAATAATAACCCAAGAAATAGAGTGTGATGATGAAACAGGATATGATGCAGATTGTGTCCCTCCCCTTTTTCTCGCGAAATCGGGTTTATGACATTTGGAAGGACAACTCGTTCCCTTTTGGGAATTGGGTTTTTTGATTTGAAGAGTCGCCACCTAATGATTAAGTTCATTAGGACACTAGGAAGAATTTGTTTAGAAAAACTAGAGTTTGGGTAAGAGCAAGAAATTATCTCGAGGGAAAGGTGTTAGGCACCCCTGAAGATCCACTAGTGTGGTTCCCGGCCATGATACAATTGTGACTTAAGTACAAACAATAAATTAGCAAATAAGGGTTTCAAATATGAGGGAACATTGTGATTGCAAATAAGTTAAAGTTTGAGGAAACAAGGAAGCTGAAATTTGAGAAAAAGGAGTTTTGAAATTTTGAAAGTAATAAAATAAACAAGTAAAGGGAAGGGGGTCCTAGGTTTATAAATAATATGGATCACATCAATGCAATACCCGGTAATCACTCCTCAGAAGAGGGGTTACACGTGGTATTAGTACACCAGTCATCATATCCATATCTACCCTTTCCCACCCCGTTGATGTATTAAACGTGGAATGATTTCGTTTACTTATTGCATGCTAGTACCCGCCCTAATCCTATCAGTCCCGGAGGCATTTGGGACTACTAGTCCGAAAGGGAAGGGAGATTTGGGCTTTGTATGCTTTAAAAGGATAAAATTCTAAAGCGACAAACAAAAACACATAAGGCAGATATAGGAAACACATAACAATTTAAAAGGCTCAGACAGGCCTCCTCACTTAAAGACAGATTGTTTAGCATGTCTTGCAGATACTGGTTATGGTCTGAATTAAACTTATACGTTAAAGAGGCATACTGGTATATTACATATTTCAGATAAGAAACCGGAATCAGACCTGCCTGCTAGTTGGAATTAACAAAGTCTGATTCAATTAGCTAATTTACCTTATAGCCTGCCTAGGTGAAACCTATAGGCATGACATCTAATAATGCAGAAGTGTACTGATTTCAGAAGAAGATTAATTAACAGCAGGAACATACGTTCTGCAAGCGTTTAAGCAATGCTATTACTGATTTTAAACTTATACGCAAGTTGAGGGATTCAGATTAGTTGCTTATTCCTATAGGCATGCTTTCTATGTGTGACTAATTTTAACCTTTACGAAAATGCATAAATCCTATAGGCATGGCGTCTAAAATGCTGATTTTTATTATTTAAGCTTATATATCATTTGCCTAGTGATGGATACATATGCAGTATTCAGAAACCCTATATACATGCTTTCTATATGATAGGCAAAATGCATAATCCTCTAGTCATGTTCTCTATATGAGATGCAGAAATGCAAAAGCTATTGATATGATATATATGCAGAACATATAGGCAGGATTTCTAAGATGCAAAAGTGTAGAAGTTTATAGACAAGATTTCTATATGAAAATATAGAAGTGCAGAACCTAAAACAGGATTTCTATATGAAAATGTAGTAGTGCAGAACCTAAAACAGGATTTCTATATGAAAATGTAGAAGTGCAGAACCTAAAACAGGATTTCAAAGATGCCGAAATGCAGAACTTGCCATGATTTGCAGAAATAAAAACCTAATGAGCATGATATCTACCCTTATGCATACATGAGTACCCCTCCCCTTTTCACTATAAGCCCCCATGAGTTATTACAAAATATTACAGCCTATAATGAAGAAAAGAAAGTAAAAATTACATCAGAAAGCTAAAATCCCAACCAAGGAGAGCCTGATTCAGACTTCTGTCTGAAGAATGAAGTAAACCAACTCCAAAGATCAAATTCCAAAGCCTTTCTCCTATTCGGGATGTGTTAGAGTTCCCTAAGAGTCTCAAGTGGACTCCGGGCAGTGTTTACACCCAAATATATTGCAGAATTGGATTATAATGCAGTGTTGAAGGGCCAATCCTCAAATGTCCAAGTTCAGAGGGAGCTCAAGGTCCCAAAGCAAGGCTCATAGGAAGGGGGCAAAACTTAGAATCTAAGAGAGAGTGCAAGTGCATAGAGGGGATTTTGGGGAAGGCCAAGACAGGTTGGTGGTCATACCCAGCAATTAGGAGTGCTGACACACCCTTAACCAGCCTGTTAGCCACATTGTTTGATAGTGAGGATCCATTAGAGGATCAGGTCCAGACATGAGCAGCAATTTGGATACTGCCATGCCTGAACCTTAACTCAAACACATAGAAGGGAATAAGGGTATGGGGAATTCACACAGCAACATATGCAAATAGAACATCATATTCAATATAGAACATAAACAGTAAAGTAGAAAAGATTGTTGAAACTGTAAAACAAACACATAGGGATGAAGCCGAAAGTTAAATTAGAACATACCAGTTTTAGGGAAATAAGAAGAGAAGAGCAGTAATAAAGCCAAATTGCAAACACACAGCTAGAAAATTTTAGAAGAGAGTAGAGTGTTGAATTGAAAGTGTAGGAGTATCGAAATTGAAAGTGTTCAATAAGTGTTGTGTAAGTGTTGAACTCAAGGACTTAAAGAGTATTGAATTGGAAGTCCCTAAAAGTGCAGAAGGATCGTGCCCTTTATAGTGCAGAAAGCAAGTAAGAAAAGGTAAGAAAATAGTTTCGAAATCAATCACATAAGGTCTCTCTTCAATTAAGGGATTCTGATTTCAAACGGGCAAGATAATTAAGGAAAGAGTTTGATAGAAATATGGTTTGTGCAAATAAGGAAAGACAATCAATCAAGAGCCAGTAAAAAAATTAGAAATTGAGTTTTGGTATGAATGAATCCAACCAGAAAAGGTGAAGAAAGGTTTAATTAAAGAAAAATCAGTAACAATCAATCGATCCTTATTAAAAGGAATTCTGAATCAATCACAAATTGGCAAAACCTTTCTTGAAGGAAGAATTCATCATATATAAAGTGCACAGACATGTGAATCAAGAAAGAGTTGTCATGCTAATATGAAAAGCCTAGCATAGAAAAGTTCAGAGTCAAAGAAGTTCGAGTTCAGTACAAAGACTCAAAACGAGTCTGAGAAACCTAGAGTTCTAAAATAGAACCGTAGTCTTAAACACAAGATCGAAACTCGCCAAAAACCTCCAAACCCTAGGGTTTTCAACTCGAGTCAGATACAGAGAAAAGAAGACAAATAACGGAAACAGGCTCAGAGGTCTTTTTCTGAGACTTATGAGAAAAAAAAACAGGTGTAATATCAAGTTTGAAACAATAAAGTGAGAAAGCTGATTTGAAGCATAAAGAACACGTTTTAAGAAAGCTTGGAACTTAAACAAGTTTCAGAAGAGAAACGAGATAGTATAGCACTTAAGAGAACAGTAGAGGAAACATGTTTAACAAAGAACTCAAACAAAGTCCAGAAGTAGGCAACTAAAGACCTAAAAGCTTAGTAGAAAATACAGTAAAGGAACATAAGGGGTAAACGAACACATAAGATAAACATGTGAAAGCATGATATAGAAACCAATAGAAGAAAGAATGGAGCACAATAGAAGAACATGCAAAATAAGTCAAACATAAAGACACAGAAGAAGAACATGCTAGGTAGGAAAAGAAAACATACAAACATAGCATAGACAGATACGCACAAAGAAAAGAAGAGTCAGAGTCAGAGAAACATTTCAAATTTTTTTCAGAAACCCTAAATCGAAGAGAAATAAATTTTGAAAGAAAAAATTGGGGAAAACGTTTTAAAACTCCAGTAGAGTATAGATATAGCATAGATTTAAGAAAATAACCAGATAAAAACCTCGAATGTCTAGGGTTTCAGAGAAACCCTAAAAATGAGAAAGACTTGGAAGAAAAGTCCGATCTTGAGTCGGATGAGTTAGAACCAAGCTCGAAATGCTTTAGATGTGGCAGAGCAAGGCCGAAGAGGCTTCAAAACCATGGATCTGAGAGGATCTGAATGGACACCACTGAGGTCAGACCTCAAAGCTTCGAACCCCAGACGTTTGAGAGTGGAGTGAGGTGAGTACAGGCCATCCATGGCCTGAGAAGCCATGGATTCCAGTGAGGTTATGGTGGAGAGGATGAGAGAGGCTAGGGTTCCACCGAACCTTCGAGAGAGTTTGAGAGAGCAGAGTATTCAAAGGCGGCCGAGAGATGGAAATGAGGGGATTAGGGTAGGGTCGGTGGATTAAAAATTGTAAGGGGTGATCGTGGCCGTTGATCAAAACGATTAACGGCCTGGATTAAAAGGAAGACCGGGCAGGTTGGATAAACGGGTTAAGGGGTTGGGTTGAAATTGAAATTGGACCGCTCCAATTGGGGGTCAAGATTGGGTCAATTTGAGGGTCAATTTTGGCTATAATTGAAACAAATTGGGGTTATATATTAAATAGCCAATTATTCCCTTTTATTTTACAAATAATAGTAAAAATGATTTTGAAAACAAATTAAAAGCACTGGATTAGTTAATAACACATAAATATTAAATTAAAAATACTGGAACCAATTTTATGATTATAAAAATGCTATTAAATCTTAAAGTAGGCTTGAATTGCAATTATATGCAATTTAGCTTTAAAAATACCAAATAAATTTGTAAAAAAATATAAAAATTACATTAACTATATTTTGGTATAAATATGGGAATAAAATAAATTATTCACCAAAATGATGATTTTGGGAGTAATTATGATTTTGTAGTGCTAAAATGGACAATAAATTGGTTTTAAAAATCTTTTAAAAATTGGGAAAAATACTAAAACACTTGGGCATACTTATATATGCATACATATGTTATTTTGAAAGGATTTTGTATATATGAAAAATAAACAAGGAAAAATTGGGTATCAACAGCTGCCCCTCTTTGCCCGGGAAGGATGAAAGAGTTGTCGGGTAAAGATATGATGGTCAATTTTGACCGAACGAAACGACTTGAAGAATTTATTTGTGCTCTGGTTCCTGAGCTGCTTACATATCCCTGGTCTTGCAAGAATTAGGCCATATGTAGTTCAGGATCCATCGGTGGAATATGTTGACGGAGATTTTTTCAAGAACGAACGAGATATTCGGGTTGGGGTGGATGGTTATAGTCTAGTAGGGCTGCGGGAACTGGAGTGGGATCACTCCTGCTGAGATGGCCGTTTCTAGCCGGTTTACCTGCAAATGAGCAATACGAACATATATTGTGCATAATTTTAAACGTGATGCAAGTTCTCGTTGGACCATGAATGTTGTCTTTCGACGGTTAAGATGACGTCCTCAGACCATGATGTCTTGGGCCATGAAGCATACAATAAAGGATTCGCAGGCCATGAAATGATGCTCTCGAGCTATGAGGATGATGCCTCCGAGATATGATGCCTTTGAATAATGATATGCAAAAGATAAAATGGGGTCCTCAAGCTATGGCATGACATTCTCAGGCTATGAAAATGATGCCTCTGAACAATGATGTCTTCGGACAATTTGGCGTTCTTTCAGTCCATGAGATGCAGAAGATGGCGATCTTTCCTCCAATGCAAAAATGTAAATAAGGTGGCGATATTTCAGCCGATGCAAGATGTAAATAGAAAGTGGCGATATTTCAGCCATGCAAAAATGTAAACGAGGTGGCGGTATTTCAGCCTATGCAAGATGTAAATAGAAAGTGATGATATTTTAGCCATGAAAGAAAAATAAAAGTGGCGATATTTTAGCCGTGCAAGATGTAGATGAAGGTGGCAATTTTTCAGCCACACATAAATAACGTGGCAATATTTCAGCCACACGAGGCGTAAATAAAGTGGCGATTTTTCAGCCATGCAGGTGGAGACAGGGCTTAGTCTCCAAAGGCAGAGTGGTAGCCTTATGCAATACAAGAAATGCAGGTGGAGACAGAGCTTAGTCCCAGAAGGAAGAATGGTAGTCTTATGCAATGCAAGAAATGCATATGGAGACAGAGCTTAGTCTCGGAAGGCAGAATGGTAGCCTTATGCAATGCAAGAAATGCAGATGGAGACAGATCTTAGTCTCGGAAGGCAGAATGGTAGCCTTATGCAATGCAGGAAATGCAGATGGAGATAGAGCTTAGTCTCGGAAGGCAGATTGGTAGCCTTATGCAATGCAACGAAATGCAGATGGAGGTAAAGCTTAATCTCGGAAGGCAGAATGGTAGCCTTATGCAATTCAAAGAATGCAGATGGAGGTAGAGCTTAACCTCGGAAGGTAGAATGGTAGCCTTATGCAGTGAAGAGAATGCAGATGGAGGTAGAACTTAACCTCGGAAGGCATAATGGTAGTCTTATGTAATGCAGAGAATACAGATGGAGGTACAGCCTAACCTCGGAAGGCAGAATGGTAGCCTTATGCATGAAGTAAAAATGGCAAATGGCAATAGAGTTTTCTTAGCTGATAGCAGATTGCGGTATCGTGATTGCTGGGGATATTGTGCCTGCTGGGGACACTGTTGTGTGGATAGCAGTTGCGAGCAAGTGCAACAGTTCGGAGAGTTGTATTCCTGAACTTTGTGAGTGAGCGTATAGTACATTTGATGATTTTGCAACTCAAGTACTTGTATCCAAAGAAAAATCATGAGTTTGTAGAGGGAGAAAAGTTAGTTCGTATCCCCGCTGGCTTTGCTTGACCTGCTCGGCTTTGATCTGGTGATACTGTATGTATCATTGGGGTAGCATTGCTAAACAAGGCAATTTTAGTAATAAACATGCATGATTCAGTAAAAGCATAATATAAGTGCATAATTAAGAATAATTTTCTTTAGATGAACCGATGACTGCGACGTGGTTCAAGACATTGCATCTTCGCTTGCTCCGAAATTTTGAGGGCCCCCCTCAAAATTCTGCCCCAGTTTACCGGGCTGCTGCTCCTGACGGCTGTTAATGATAAATGGCTGGAATCAACTTCGGAATTTTGAGGGTCCTCCGCAAAATTCTGCGCCAGTTTCCAATAGCGGGGGAAATGGAAATTTTATTGAATTGTGACCGAACCCATAGGGCTGCCTACGTATCCTCTCTTAAACGGGAATCAGATCAAGCGTTGTTCAAATTACATCATAAAAAAAGCATAAAGGTTACACATAGTATCGCTTGACTGCGTCTGAATTGATCGGCTTTGGCCAACCTTCTCCGTCCATTTCTGCATGTATGAGGGCTCCTCCTGTCCGAACTCGGTGAACCATGTACGGACCCGCCAATTGGGTGAGAATTTCCCTTTGACTTCCTCTTGATGTGGAAAAATTTTCTTTAACACCAGCTGCCCGGTGTGAATTGTCTCGACTTGACTCTTTTGTTGAAGGATCTGGACATTCTGTTATGATAGAGCTGACCGTGGCAAACTGCATTCATTCTCTTTCCGTCTATAAGAGCTAGTTGCTCGTAATGACTCTTCACCCATTCTGCGTCGTCGAGCTCTGCTTCCTGTATGATCTTTAAGGAAGGAATTTCTACCTCAGCGGGTATGACTGCTTCTGTACCATATACCAACATGTAGGGAGTTGCCCCAGTTGATATGCAGACAGTGGTGCGGTATCCCAATAAAGCAAATAAGAGCTTTTCGTGCCACTACTTATGCTTCTCTATCATTTTCCTTAGTATCTTCTTGATATTCTTGTTGGCAGTTTCTACAGCTCCGTTCATCTGAGGTCTGTAAGTTGTAGAATTCTTGAGTTTAATTTTGAAGGTTTCACACGTGGATTTCATTAAATCACTGTTGAGGTTAGAGCAATTGTTAGTAATGATTGAATTTGGAATTCCAAACCGACACATGATGTGGTCGCGGACAAAGTCTGCCACAACTTTCTTAGTCACTGCTTTGTATGATGCTGCTTTAACCCATTTGGCGAAATAATCAATTGCCACTAGAATGAACCTATGCCCGTTTGATGTGGTGGGATCGATAGGTTCGATGACATCCATTCCCCAAGCGACGAATGACCACATCGAGCTTGTTGCATTAAGATTATTTGGGGCACCTTTATCATGTCTGCATGTATCTGATAGCGATGTCACTTTCAGACATACTAGACGCAGTCCATTTCCATAGTCATCCAAAAATATCCATCCCGGAGTATCTTCTTGGCTAAGGCAAAACCGTTCATATGTGGACCGTAGGTCCCAGCATGGATTTCCTCTAGTAGCCTGGATGCTTCCCTTGCACCGACACACCTTAATAATCCCAAATCAGGAGTCCTCCTATACAGGATTCCTCTGCTGTTAAAGAAATTGTTAGATAACCTCCGAAGTGTGCGCTTCTGAGTGGGATTTGCGAGCTTTGGGTATTTTCCTTTTGCCAAGTATTCCTCGATATCATGAAACCAAGGTTTTCCGTCCGCTTCTTCCTCGACATGAGCATAGTAAGCTGGCTGATCATGAATCTTCACCAGAATAGAATCTATGAAGTTTTTATATGGATGCCGAATCATAGATGATAGGATAGTCAATGCATCGGCAAACTCATTCTGGACTCTGGGAACATGCCGGAACTCTGTCTTTGTGAACCTCTTCCTCAACTCTTGTACATGATGTAAATACGGGAGTATCTTGGAGTTCTTAGTTGCCATTCTTCTCGGACCTGATGTATAAGCAAGTCTGAATTCCCGATCACTAGCAATTCCTGAATGTTCATGTCAATGGCCATCTTGAGCCCTAAGATACAGGCTTCTTACTCGGCCATGTCGTTGGTGCACGAGAATCTGAGTTTGGTGGACACCGGATAATGCTGACCTGTTTCTGATACTAGAACTGCTCCTATGCCAACTTCTTTGAAATTTGCTGCTCCGTCGAAAAACATTCTCAAACCATCATAGGATTCTGCAATGTCTTCTCCTATGAAGGATACCTCATCGTCAGGAAAATACGTTTCCAGGGGTTCGTATTTTCCGTCCACGGGATTTTCAGCAAAATGATCCACTAATGCCTGTCCCTTGACTGCTTTCTGAGTCACATAAACAATGTCAAATTCACTTAACAGAATCTGCCACTTGGCCAGCTTGCCAGTGGGCATGGGCTTTTGAAATATGTACTTCAAAGGATCCATTCTAGATATGAGGTATGTAGTGTAGGCGCATAAATAGTGCCTCAGCTTCTGGGCTACCCAAGTCAGAGCACAACAGGTACGTTCCAACAGAGAATACCGGGCCTCGTATGGGGTGAACTTCTTGCTGAGATAATAGATGGCCTGCTCCTTCCTTCCCGTTTCATCATGTTGCCCAGAACACAACCGAATGCTCCATCCAATACTGCAAGGTAGAGAAATAGATGTCTGCCCGGCTCGGGCGAGACCAAGACTGGCATTGTGGATAGGTACTCCTTGATTCTGTCGAAGGCTTTTTGACAGTCATCAGTCCATTTGGCAGCGACGTCCTTCTTCAACATCTTAAAGATTGGATCATAGATGATAGTAGATTGTGCTATGAACCGACTGATGTAGTTAAGTCTTCCCAAGAAAATCATTACGTCCTTCTTGTTCTTTGGTGGTGGCAACTCTTGAATGGTTTTGACCTTTGACGGATCCAGTTCTATTCCTCAGTAACTCACAATGAACCCAAGTAGTTTTCTGGCAGGAACCCCGAATACACATTTTGCGGGATTCCGCTTCAAGTTGTACCTTCTTAGTCTATTGAAGAACTTCCTCAAATCTTCCATGTAATCGGTGGCTTTCTTGGACTTGATGATGACATCATCTACATATACCTCGATCTCCTTGTGTATCATATCATGGAAAATGGTAGTCATGGGCCTCATGTAGGTGGACCCAACATTCTTTAACCGAAATGGCATCATCTTGTAACAATCCATTCCCCACGGCATAATGAAGGCCGTTTTCTCAACATCTTCTTCATCCATTCAGATCTGATGATACCCAGCAAAATAATCAACAAATGACTACAGCTCGTGCTTGGCACAGTTGTCAATTAGAATGTGTATGCTTGGCAAGGGGAAGTCGTCTTTGGGACTGGCCCGGTTGAGGTCCCAGTAGTTAACACAGACCCTGACCTTCCCGTCCTTCTTTGGTACTGGCACGATGTTGGCTAACCATGTTGGATACTCTACTACTTTGAGAACCTTAGCTTTGACTTGCTTGGTGACTTCTTCCTTGATTTTCAAACTCTTGTTGTCACACCTCCTTTTTTACCTACACCCCGAAAGGGAGTATAAGAGGGAGTTTTTTTCCAACTTAAAGTGACAATCGAAATAGGATTATTGCAATTAAAGATTCAAAGTCGCCACTTGGGATAATTTATGGTGTCCCAAGTCACCGGTTCAAATCCCGAGTCGAGGAAAGGGTTGACTCTGTATTACAGTCCGCTAACCAGAAATTCGGGTAAGGAATT
This sequence comes from Nicotiana tabacum, assembly GCF_000715075.1. NCBI lineage: Eukaryota > Viridiplantae > Streptophyta > Magnoliopsida > Solanales > Solanaceae > Nicotiana > Nicotiana tabacum. The sequence continues at coordinate 107,434,912 of NC_134087.1, read as the reverse complement.
CTGTTAACCCGGGAGAAGGTGTTAGGCATTCCCGAGTTTCGTGGTTCTGGCACGGTCTCTCAACTGTTATATTCTGCTTAATTATCTGATTTTAAACAATTATGAACCTATATGCAAATTTTAACTCTTAACCGCTTTTATTCCATTTTTGAAGTAGATTGAACGTTGTCTAAACCATGTCTTTGGATCGCGCCACATGAAATGTACCCGCAATCCGGATTCAACGTTTTGGGATTTGATTTGGGTCACATGAAATGCACACCCGAGTTTAGTAAGGTAAAATTATTAAACTAACGCGCCTAAAGCAATTTTGCGTTGCAACTTTGCGAGGGCCATTGAAAATTTGCTAAGTGGCATGCCTCAGATTCTAAGGATTGAAACAAATTTAATTAAGCGGGGGTCATGCGATTTGTCATTTTGTTTGGCACGGCGCACCTCGAATCTAATTAAAAGAGCGTGATTAGTTAATTAATAGACGTGAAAAATTTCTACTTATGTTATGCCAAAGCTTAAGCTAAAATTTAATAATCAATAGGCTAGCATAAAATGCCAAATGCAAAGCACATTTTAATGCTACATAGGTTCTAAAGTGAAGATACAATCCCAATTGCAACAACAGGCCTTTACTCAAATTAATCACCAATTAACAACAAAACTCAAAGGCCCCCAACTCGTATTAAATTCTGATTCAAATATAGCACATTTAAACAGACCACACGACATCGACACTTGCCCAAGCAAACTAAATATGAAGAGTTAAACCAAATCTGAAAATTTCAAGTCAAAAATTAGACTCAAATCCCATTCGAAAGTTTTTTAAGATTCAAGGTTTACATGAGCAAAATGACAACTCTAAAACCCATGTACTGTATTTCAAGCGATATAGGAGTAAATCTAAAATAATCAGTTGGAAATAAGCCTAAATCAAGCTTGCTAGACCAACAACATAAAGAATCTGAACTTAGAATTTACCAAAGCTATGAAACACACATCCAAATCAACCAGCCTTAACTAGTTAAACTAGGAATCATAGTCCTTAATTAATACATTTTCTACCAAGTCCAAAACACTCTTGAATCAGCTGTATTCACACAAGGTCCAAATCCAGCACTTAAAACCAAATGTATATCAGGAAATGGAGTATTCACACTAAGCTAGACTAAAACATGAATAAGAATATGGCAAAATCAAACAGTAACCAACAACAAGGACTAATGCTTTTCATTCAACTTCAGCTCGGTTTACAAATCTTTATATGAAACTCAAACAGGCTTCATTTCCAACCATGGTTTCAGAAGAGTACCTGGTGTAGTTAGAGCAAAGAAAAGAGGAAGAAATCAGTAGAGCATCAACAAGAAGTTAGCAGCAGAAACCAGCTCAAACCAAGCTTGAATGCCCAAGTTTAAAACTCAAAACAACCCAGGAGCTTTAAAAGAACCTCATACGCTAACCACACGAATGCTTAAACCATTTTCAACTCAAATAAACCAAAGATTCGATTCAGAACTGGAAAAAAAACTTCAAAGTCACCAAATGAATTTCAATGGAACAGTAGTTTTTATCTCTCTTTTAGCCGTTTCTCTTTTTTTCTGTATTTTTTAGACCATCCAAATCTGCCTTGAGCTCTAAGTAACAATGCCTTTATAGGCAAGCTACTAGGGCAGCCTTAAAGAATTCAAAATTGCCCTTAAAACCTTTTGAAGTTTTCATTTTAGCTTAGAAATCCCTGGTGTAAACCTCAGAATTCCAAAATAGCCCCCACCCCAGCTTCCTAGAAGCTTCCTCAATCAGTTTTCAAAGATTCCCTAAACCAGAATTCCTAAATTACCCTCAAACCCCTGAAAATTACCCTCCAGGACCTCAAATGGGTCATGGGTCAAATGACCCAATGGTTAAACCAGACCTGGGCTCAAAAAAATCAATTCGAATTCTTTGGAATGGTTTCTGAAATGAATTCAGAGCCCAAACAAAATGAACCAAGATTGAGCAAATTGTGGCAAGAAATAGGAAAACGACTAAACAATTTTCACAAAACTTAAAACCTAAGCTAAGGGACTAAATTATCATATAATCCTAATTAAGCTAACAAGGCTAAACAAACGAAGTGAAATAAGAAATTAATCATGCTGTCAAAAAAAGAACTAGACAGACCAAACAAAAAAAATCACAGAACCAAACTTGGAACGGAAAAACTGAAAAGGCACAAAACGGACAGTACTCAATCTCAGCCAAAAACTCATTAGATTTTAGTCTAATTAACCGGAGGGAGAGAGAAGAAGAGAAGAGGAGAGAAAGCTGAAAGAATCACAAGAGTAAACGAAAGGAAAGAAAGAAACTCACCAACTCGAGCTCGAACTTTCGACTGACTTTCCGATTTAGACCCCCGAATAACATCAACTACTAGTTCTTTATCGAATAACATTATTCCGTGGTAGAACTGGCCCGGAACACTCATAAAAACTGGGGAAACACCATTGCATGTGCAGATTTGGCTTTCACTTCTGGGGCTCGAACCTTAGATTTAAGATTCGAGACGCTCTAGCAAGATTCGAGGGGAACGGAGTAGGGATTTGATACAAGGGGGTCATGGTGGTTCTATGGTGTCAATTTGGTGGTGAACAGAGGCGGCGCTGCCACCAGAGGAAATGAGGGCGGCTCTAGGGTTTGTGATTTCACCCTCAGATTCGAGGGATTCTGAGTGTGTTCGAATGAAGTTGGTTGTGAATTGGTATTGTGGATGGGAAAAGGAGTTTAGGGTGTGAATATGGTGGTCATCGGAGACTCGCCGCCGGGCTTAGGGTGATGGAGAACAGGGGCGGCGTCTCTTAGGGTTTCTGAGGCAGGGGGTCGTGAGAGACGATGAGGGCTGGGGGGTTCGTTAGGACACTTATGTATTAGGCGACTAGGCGACTTGGGCTTTAGGACTGTCCGATCAAGAAACCTCGACGGTCCTGATCTATTGCCACTGAAACAGGGTCGTTTGGGGCTGGGAAGTGGAGGAACGGGTTGGACACGGATATGGGCCGATTTTGGGGTGGGTTATGGACTGGGTAGGCTGGGTTTGCATTGGAAGATTTGGACCTGGGGTTTAGTTTGAAAACTGGCCCAAAATATGAAATCCCTCTTCTTCTTTTTTTCAAAACAAATTTAATTCAAAACTCTTTTTCATTTTTCCTTTTTTCCTTCTTTTTATCGAAATTTAATTAAAATCAAAATTAATTCCTAGAACTAAAAAAAACTAAATAACCCTAAAATGATAATTAACACAATTAATTAAAAAAAAATTAACAAAAGAAAACTACTCAAAATCAAAGCTAAAATTAAAAGTGCAAATTAAACTAATTTTTTTTGTGATTTTACCATTTTATGAAACAATTAATTTTCTAATTAATCCTAAAATGTAAAATTAACCTTAAATGCAAATGCAACATATTTTGGTATTTTTCACTAATTAAAATGCACAAACAAAATGCAAACAATTAACAGAAAATGCCACGAAAATTCACGAAATTGCAAACACTGAAAGAAATTATTTTGTTTTGAATTTATGGGAGTAATTCATATATAGGGCAAAAATCACGTGCTCACACATGTCAGGCTTGAACTTCCTGAGCTTCTGCTTTACCGGTGGGCATGTCGGATCAGTTGGCAGCTTGTGCGCCACAATAGATGTACTTAAACCCATCATGTCGTCATACGACCAGGCGAATATGTCCTTATATTCCTTCAGAAATTCTGTGTATTCTTCCTTTTCTGCCGGTGACAAAATGAACACTGATCTGAGTTTCTTTGACATTTTCTGCATCTCCTAGGTTAACAATCTCAGTCTCGTCTAGGTTGGACTTAAGTCTGTTCTCAAAATCCTCAACCTCTTTAACAACCTCTTATGGTATATCATCTTCCTCTGAGTTTGTTTGTCGCGTTGTCTCGTTACATCTCACAGTCGTTGGTTCATCAAGATAAGTAATAATAATACTGTAAATAAAGTAAATGAGAAAAAGTAATAAGAGTAAGATTCATAAGAAAAAATCGAAATGCTTTGAAAAATTCCATAATTGTTTTGAACATTGAAGATCTTATTGTGAAATTAAAAGGCAAAAGTAAAGTCAACTAGTAACAATGAAAAATAGTGCATGATGCTTGTTCAGCCTTGCTACCCCGAGGCTTTTCGGGCTCTGGTGGTTCTGATGGACCAATTGTTGAGGCGCACTCCTCGGCTCACAGCTTGTATGGAAGGGCCTTCCTCTCCCTCCTCCTCGAAAATGACATAGTAATCCATGTAATCCTCTTCCAAAAATAAATCCCTCATCGCTGCCATTGCTTCCTCTTCTTTTGAACCATATATAACATCAGCTGGCTGGAAAATCTGCTCCAAGTGAGGTATCAGATGCTCTAGTGGATAATAAGGCCCGCGCCATGGCGACGACCATTCATTGAACTCTTTCTAGGTGTACTCGTATCCCAGACCGAAGGTGGTACCATGTTTCTTCAGCTTGACAGGTTTAGCGATCCCTTGTAGGTTCTTGCCAAGTCCCTTGCCTAGCTCATATCCGCACTAGTTCAATATGCTTTCGATTTTGTTGTCCCACCATTTATCCTTGTCAACGGCGTTGACTCGCTCGATGTGGTGATAGGTTTCTCCTTCTATCTTCCTTCTTCCTCCGATCGCTGGGATGGTCTGGAGATTGTATATGGGATTGCTACCGTCACCGTGGATGATCACCTCTTGGTGATTCCACTCAAATTTCACTGCCTGATGTAGGGTTGATGCTACAGCTCCAGCGGCATGAATCCATGGTCGTCCCAAGAGCAAGTTGTAAGATGTCGGCATGTTTATTACTTGAAAGTCGAAATCAAACCAAGTAGGCCCCATCTGTAAACACATGCTGATTTCCCCAATAGTGGACCTTTGGGAACTGTCGAAGGCTTTGACGTTAATGGCCCCGTCTTTGATTTCATGTAGCCTTTTCCCTAATGTTTTGAGTGTTACCAGCAGACAAATGTTAAGGCTGGACCCTCCATCGATCAGGACCCTGGTGATAAAATAATCCTCACATTACACGGTGATGTGCAACGCCTTGTTGTGGCTCAGCCCTTCTGGTGGAAACTCATCTTCATGAAAAGTGATTTTGTGACTCTCCAATACCTGTCCCGCCATATTTGCCATTTCTCCTCCGGTGATGTTTCTTGGTACATATGCCTCACTCATCACCTTCAATAAGGCATTCTTATGTGCGTCAGAGCTTTGTAGAAGAGCTAAGATAGAGATCTGGGCTGGCATTTTGTTCAATTGATCAATGAGTGAATACTCTTTGGCTTGTATCTTCCTCTAGAGGTCGTCGGGCCCAGCTTCAGTAATGGCTGGCCGTCCAGATGCCTGCTTACTTGACTCAGCCAAGTGTTTTGGAGTATAAACCCTGCTGGTCCTTGTCATGCTCTGTGCCGCAACTGCTACTCCGAACTTGGTTTTCCCTTTCCTTCTTACCTCAGCTGTGTAATCTCATGGTATGGCCTTTGTATGGAACGATGTTGTGGATGTCATTGCTACCGGAATGGGCACCCTTACTTTGGAAGGTAACACAGCAACCTCAAATGGCATAGGTGCCTTTGGGGACCCAAACTCAACCTCAATTGATGTTGGCGTCTTTGCAGGGGGTGGTGCTCCAAACTCAAATGGTACAGACATATTCACCTCGGCATCCCTAGAAGGCTGAATCTCGACCACAATCAGGTTAAGGGTTACTGTTGATTTCTTTGTCTCGTCACCTTCTGCGATTAATCTGATCGATCTTTTGGGGTCCCAATCATCCTCTATCTCAATCATGTGAATGCCTCCACCCTTGTGGTCTGGTAGAGGGTTGCTTCGGACGTTCGGAGCATGCTCTTTTGCCACGATGATCTTGTTGTCTATCAAAGCTTGGATCTTATCCTTCAAAGAGCAGCACTCATCAATGGTATGCCCTTTCATGCCGGAATGGTATGCACAAGTTTGTTTGGGTTGACCCATTGGGAGGGGTTTTCGAGGGTTATGGAAGGGATAGAGGTGACATAACTAGCAGCTTTGAGCCTTTCATACAGCTGGTCAATTGGTTCAGAAATGGCGGTATACTGTTTGGGAGGTCTGTGATCGAAATTTCGTCGGGGTCTAGGAAAGTTTTGGCGAGGGGGAGGTGATTGATATTGGGCTTATTGGGTCTTGTAGGCTTGGTAGACGTGTGCGCGTTGGGAGTATCTGGGTGAAGTAGGTTGATATGTGGGTGGTGGAAGTGATTGGTAAGTAGGTGGTGGAGCTTGGTAAGAGGGCGAGGGTGCTTGGTAATTTGGGGTAGGTTGATATGTGAGTGGAGGCAACGGGTAGGCTTGGTATTTGATAGGGGATTTGGTTCTCTATGCAACCATCATAGCGCTCACGTCCCTCTTCTTGGACGTGCCACCAGACTGTAGATCCTTGTTGGTAGCCTGCAGAGCTTCAAGGGTTGTGACCATGCCACTTTTGATACCTTCCTCGATCCTCTCCCCCAGCTTGATGATGTCGGAAAATTTCTGGCTTTCAATCAGCGTCAACCTTTCATAGTACTGTGGGTCTTGAGTTCGGACGAAAAACCTGTTCATTTGTTCTTCTTCTAAAGCCGGTTTGACCTTAGCAGCTTCTGATCTCCAACGAGTGGCATACTCGCGGAAAGTCTTTGTAGATTTCTTCTTTAGGTTCTAGATGTAGAACATATCTGGCGCATTCTCCATGTTTAACCTGAACCTGTCCATGAAATCGGACGCCATACTTACCCAATTTGACCACTTCTTCGGGTTTTGGCTAATGTACCAAGACAGAGCATCTCCTTTCAGACTTCTCATAAAAAGCTTCATGCAAATGTTTTCGTCCTTCCCTACTCCGACCAGCTTGTCGCAATATGTCCTTAAATGGACTCTGGGATCCCTTGTACCATCAAACATTTCGAACTTAGGAGGTTTGTACCCCTCAGGCAGTTCGACATCTAGTTGTATGCAGAGATCTTCGTAGTTCAATCCCTCGATTCCCTTGCTTCCTTCAACACCCTGAACTCGACTAGTCAACTTCTTGAGTTCTGTGGCCAGGTTCCTGATAAGGGAGTCTTTGTCATCAGACTCAGGTGTGCTTGAGACGGGTGGAATGGAGTGTGGTATGGTTTCCACATAGATGGGGGTGTTATGGTGAGTGTGAAGATGATCATTTGCGGAGTTCAGTGGTTTAGGGATGAGTAGCAGAGTGTTGTTGGAAGTGTGGCAAGTGTTACAATGGTGATGGGGAGCGGGATGGTTTTGTGGTTTCAGGATGTTTTGTGGAGGTGTGGGGGTTTTGAGTGTTAGGAAAGTTGTCATCTGGGGTGGTGAGGGAAAACGACAAGCTTGCCAAATTCCAGACTTGATCAAGTTCCTCTTGAAATTTCAGCAGTTTCTACTCGAGTTAGGATGCACCTTCTTTGGAGACATGAGTACCCTGAGTGATTTCTACCCATTCAACCGAGTTTTCCTTTCTGATGTTGCTCAAATCTTCCATCTTTCCTTTGTTCCTACTTCTTATAAGACTAGGAGGAGGAGTGGGTGGAGGGCCCTTGGATCTTGTGGAATATGATAACGATTCCAAAGTGCACGAGCTAACCTTTGGGGAGGGGAGTAAATAAACAAAAAGTAAAAACAAAAAGGTAACAAGTCAGTGGGATTATAAGAAAGTGTTGCGATATTTAAACACATAGTGCAAGAATGTAATTCGCGTCCTAATTTGGGAGCCTCGTTGTGCCCGAGGTAGGCCCAGCGACAACTTGATTTGGAGAATTTAGAATGCTAAATGCCTCAATTTATTGATAAAAAGTAGACGAATCCCAAAGCGACACTAAATAACAAGGAATAAAATGTCACTAGTGGCATTGGCCTTATTACATTTCATAAAATAAAAGAAAACTCCTATCTATTTGGTCCCAGAAGGAGCTTCCCCAGACTCGGCATCTTTGGCTCCATCGAACAGCTTCACCAGCTCGTGAAGTCCCAGCAGCAGGTAGGCTCTTCCCAGGTGTCCACCCTCGTTTCCTTCAGCAATCTGGCAGTCCTTGATCCTCTTGATAAACTTCCTTTACAGCTCCACTAAACCTCGTTCTAGGTATCCTAATCGCTTGTTGGCACTGACAGCCATGTCTTTCCACTCTTCAATCAGTTTTTGGTGGGCTTCTTGAATCTCACGGTGCTCGCTTTCACATTCCCAAATCCTCTTGCACAGTTGGTTGTATTTGACCTATGCTTTAGCCCTTTCATCGATGATTTTATGACCTCGAACAAACCCGAGTTGGCCCAGATCATTGTGATTATCCTCCTGCCAGCCTGAATAGTATAGGGTGCAGCCAACATGGTATATGTCTGGTTCGATAGTATCTCTTCCCATGATGATCTTGTAATGCCACATATGCTGAGCTTGGCACTTATAAGGACTGTCATCAGCTTGGAAGTCAGCCCGAAAGTGACTCATCTTGTCGACCCTTGGTATAACCTACTTCCTACTAGCCTGTCTCATAACTCGGAGAGGGACATAAGGGTAGGTTCCTCTCAAACCGATCAGTATCATAAATGGAGTGTCCTTGGATCGGGCGATGAACTCTTCAGTAGGGAACCACTCGAACATCCATTGTATTTGATCTTCAGTTAGATTATCAAACAGCTCCACCCACCCCTTGGCGTCTCCTGGCTGAGCAAACATGTTGGGCATGTAGTTCATTCTCCTTGGTTGATTGATCATCCTAGTCTCTACGCTAAATCTCTTGCCGATATTCACCCCTTTGAAGATGCTCCATGAGCCAGAGTTGGAGTAGCAAGTTGCAGCCCTCGAAGTGTGGGGCTCCTTGTTGACACTTTCCTAGGGCTCGGTACATCTCTACAATAATTATGGGCACTATGCTGAATGGTTGCCCACCAATTCCCTCCATTAAGGTTTTGGTGACCATGGCTAGTCTGGTATGGATCCTAGCCTTCTTCATAGGAAATACTATCATCCCCAAAAAGTAGAACATAAAGACGAAGAACCTTCGATGGATATGTCCTAATGATGTAAAGGCGAACTCATCAGGATAGGTACAGTAGGATTTACTGGGACCGTACCTCTCGTACAAATAATCAAAGGGAATGCACGACTCCTTCAGGCAAGTTAAATCCGGTTTCTTCTTTAGACCCATCATCTTGAGAAAACCTCTACCTTTGCGATTCTCTAGTATTAACAAACCCGGAGTAACCCATGGTATACCAACCAGTCCTCCTATTTCCTCTAGTAGGGGTGTCATCTCAATCTCCTTGAAGCGAAACACAGACCTATCACAATCCCAGAATAGGGTGGCAACTTCAATAATTTTATTGTTGGGTTGGATTTCCAGAAGGGAGGGTAAATTTCCCAAGTATTTTCGGACGAGGTTCTGATCACTGGAATAAAGGTCTTCCCACCGATTTAGCAAGGGTGGATGTTAGTGACCATGCCGAATCTGGAAACTTCGTGCCTCATTTCTGCAAAACAAAAGCGTTAGGCCCTTACCCCCAAAGGACTCAACTATTTAACTATCAATAATTGGCATAAGCAGCATTTAGTTCTCCAAATAAATGCACAGAACGTGGTATTGTCCGTTTGGGTTCCAAGGAAACCCAGTGGACTTTGGACAAGGCTATCTTAAAGAGTCATTATGTGGACAACATAACTGACTCGGCTAGGTTTTGACGGTGATGCATGCACAATTAAATAGAGCAGGGTTTCTATGGGGTATTAGACTGGTACCCTTGAGCGGACAACTCAATAGGTAAAGGCACGGAACCGTCGACTACACCATTGATCGACTGATTTTACCGCAAATACGCCTTTGCCAAATTTAGGGGGTAATAATATCGGAAGGACACAACCACTCATTATAAGAGTTGCTATGGTATTTTGTTTGGCACGAGTGGAATATTATGTTGAATATGCAGTTACAATAATTAAACAAATTGTCATGTGTTTGCACATTCATAAGGTAATAATTACAATAATTGCTCAAAATTACAACAGTATTAAAGGAAAGCGGTAAAAAAAAGCATTAAGAGAAATAAAGAGAAGAAACGAAGAGCCAAGTCAGTTTTCGAAGTAGGAGAGCAAAATAAATACTTAAAGGCATTAAAGACATTCAAGGAAGCTATAAAGTCACACATAGCATGAAATGGTAAAAGCCTTAAAGAAATCCCCAGCAGAGTCGCCATGCTATCGCACCCCCTTTTTCTCGCAAAATTGGGTTTATGACATTTGGGAGGACAACTCGTTACCTTTTGGGAATTGGGTTTTTTGATATGAAGAGTCGCCACGTAATGATTAAGTGCATTAGGACACTAGGAAGAATCTGTTTAGAAAAACCAGAGTTTGGGTAAGGGCTAGAAATTATCTCGAGAGGAAGGTGTTAGGCAACCCTCAAGATCCACTAGTGTGGTTCCCGGCCATGCTACAATTGTAACTTAAGTAAAAACAATAAATAAGCAAATAAGAGTTTCAAATATGAGGGGTTGTCACATTGTGATTGCAAATAAGTTAAAGTTTGAGGAAACAAGGAAGCTGAAATTTGAGAAAAAGGAGTTTTGAAAGTAATAAAATAAACAAGTAAAGGGAAGGGAGTCCTCGGTTTATAAATAATATGGATCACATCAATGCAATACCCGGTAATCATTTCTCAGAAGAGGGGTTACACGTGCTATTAGCGCACCGGTCATCATATCCATATCTACCCTTTCCCACCCCTTTGAGGTATTAAACGCGGAATGGTTTTGTTTACTTATTGCATGCTAGTACCCGCCCCAATCCTATCAGTCCCAGAGGCATTTGGGACTACTAGTCCTAAAGGGAAGGGATATTTGGGCTTTGTATGGTTTAAAAGGATAAAATTCTAAAGCGACAAACAAAAACACATAAGGCAGATATGGGAAACATATAACAATTTAAAAGGCTCAGACATGCCTCCTCACTTAAAGACATATTGTTTAGCATGTCTTGCAGATACTGGTTATGGTCTGAATTAAACTTATATGTTAAAGAGGCATACTGGTATATTACACATTTCAGATAAGAAACCGGAATCAGACCTGCCTGCTAGTTGGAATTAACAAAGTCTGATTTAATTAGCTAATTTACCTTATAGCCTGCCTAGGTGAAACCTATAGGCATGACATCTAATAATGCAGAAGTGTACTGATTTCAGAAGCAGATTTATTAACAGCAGGAACATAAGTTCTGCAAGCGTTTAATCAATGCTATTACTGATTTTAAACTTATAAGCAAGTTGAGGGATTTAGATTAGTTGCTTATTCCTAGAGGTATGCTTTCTAAGTGTGACTGATTTTAACCATTACGAAATGTAGAAATCCTATAGGCATGGCGTCTAAAACGCTGATTTTTATTATTTAAGCCTATATATCGTTTGCCTTGTGATGGATACATATGCAGTATTCAGAAACCCTATAGACGGCTTTCTATATGATAGGCAAAATGCAGAATCCTATAGTCATGTTCTCTATATGAGATGCAGAAATGCAAAAGCTATTGATATGATATATATGCAGAACTTATAGGCAGGATTTCTAAGATGCAAAAGTTCAGAAGTTTATAGACAAGATTTCTATATGAAAATGTAGAAGTGCAGAACCTAAAACAGGATTTCAAAGATGCTGAAATGAAGAACTTGCCATGATTTGTAGAAATAAAGACCTAATGAGCGTGATATCTACCCTTATGCATACATGAGTACCCCTCCCCTTTTGACTATAAGCCCTCATGAGTTATTACAAATTATTACAACCCATAATGAAGAAAAGAAAGTAAAAATTACATCAGAAAGCTAAAATCCCAACCAAGGAGAGCCTGATTCAGACTTCTGTCTAAAACATGAAGTAAACCAACTCCAAAGATCAAATTCCAAAGCCTTTCTCCTATTTGGGATGTGTCAGAGTTCCCTAAGAGTCTCAAGTGGACTCCGGGCAGTGCTTACACCCAAATATATTGCAGAATTGGATTATAGTGCAGTGTGGAAGGGCCAGCCCTCAAATGTCCAAGTTTAGAGGGAGCTCAAGGTCCCAAAGCAAGGCTCATAGGAAGGGGGCAGAACTTAGAATCTAAGAGAGAGTGAAAGTGCATAGAGGGGATTTTAGGGAAGTACATGACAAGCTGGTGGTCATACCCAGCAATTAGGAGTGCTGGCACACCCCTAACCAGCCTATTAGCCACATTGTTTGGGAGTTAGGATCCATTAAAGGATCAGGTCCAGACATGAGCAACAATTTGGATACTGCCATGCCTGAATCTTAACTCAAACACATAGAAGGAAATAAGGGTATGGGGAATTCACACAGCAACAGATGCAAAGAGAACAACATATTCAATACAGAACATAAACAACAAAGTAGACAAGATTGTTGAAACTATAAAGCAAACACATAGGGATGAAGCCGAAAGTTAAATTAGAACATACCAGTTTCAGGGAAATAAGAAGAGAAGAGTAGTAGTAAAGCCAAATTGCAAACACACAGCCAGAAGATTTTAGAAGAGAGTAGAGTGTTGAATTAAGAGTGTAGGAGTATCGAAATTGAAAGTGTTCAATAAGTGTTGTATAAGTGTTGAACTCAATATGTTAAAGAGTATTGAATTGGAAGTCCCTAAAAGTGCAGAAGGGTCGTGCCCTTTATAGTGCAGAGAGCAAGTAAGAAAATGTAAGAAAATAGTTTCGAAATCAATCACATAAGGTTTCCCTTCAATTAAGGGATTCTGATTTCAAATGGGCAAGATAATTAAGGAAAGAGTTTGATTAAGATCTTTTCTAAAGTAGCACAAGAAGGGTAAATACACAGAAGTTATTTAAGGAAAGAGTTTGATAGCAACACGGTTTGTGCAAATAAGGAAAGACAATCAATTAACAGCCAGTAAAATAAATCAAAATTTGAGTTTTGATATGAATGAATACAACTAGAAAAGGTGAAGAAAGGCACCAAAATATATAGTAACAATCAATCGATCCTTATTAAAAGGAATTCTGAATCAATCACAAATTGGCAAAACCTTTTTTGAAGGAAGAATTCATCATATATAAAGTGCACAGACATGTGAATCAAGAAAGAGTTGTCATGCTAATTAGAAAAGCCTAGCATAGAAAAATTTAGAGTCAAAGAAGTTCGAGTTCAGTACAAAGACTCAAAACGAGTCTGAGAAACCTAGAGTTCCAAAATAGAACCGTAGTCTCAAACACAAGATCGAAACTCGCCAAAAATGCCAAACCATAGGGTTTTCAACTCGAGTCAGATACAGAGAAAAGAAGATAAATAACGGAAACAGGCTCAGAGGTCTTTTTAGAGATTTATGAAAAAAATATATGTAATAGCAAGTTTAAAACAACAAAGTGAGAAAGCTAATTTGAAGCATAAAGAACACGTTTTAAGAAAGCTTGGAATTTAAACAAGTTTCAGAAGAGAAACGAGATAGAATAGCACTTAAGAGAACAGTAGAGGAAACATGTTTAACAAAGAACTCAAACAAAGTCCAGAAGAAGGCAACTAAAGACCTAAAAGCTTAGTAGAAAATACAGTAAAGGAACATAGGGGTAAACGAACACATAAGATAAACATGTGAAAGCATGATATAGAAACCAGTAGAAGAAAGAACGGAGCACAATAGAAGAACATGCAAAATAAGGCAAACATAAAGATATAGGAGAAGAACATGCTAGGTAGGAAAAGAAAACATACAAACATAGCATAGACAGGTACACATAAAGAAAAGAAAAGGAAGAGTCAGAGAAACATTTCGAAATTATTTCAGAAACTCTAAATCGAAGAGAAACAAATTTTGAAAGAAAAAAATTGGGGAAAACGTTTTAAAACTCTAGCAGAGCACATATATAGCATAGATTTAAGAAAACAACCAAATAAAAACATCGAATGTCTCGGGTTTCAGAGAAACCCTAGAAATGAGAAAGGCTTGGAAGAAAAGTCCGATCTTGAGTCGGATGAGTTAGAACCAGGCTCGAAATGCTTTAGATGTGCCGAAGCAAGGCTGGAGAGGCTTCAAAACCATGGATATGAGAGAATATGAACGGACACCACTGAGATCAGACCTCAAAGCTTTGAACCCCAGACGTTTGAGAGTGGAGGGAGGTGAGTATAGGCCATCCATGCCCGAGAAGCCATGGATTCTAGTGAGGTTATGGTCGGAGAGGATGAGAGAGGCTAGGGTTCCAGGGAACCTTCGAGAGAGTTTGAGAGAGGAGAGTATTCAAAGGCGGTTGAGAGATGGAAATGAGGGTATTAGGGTAGGGTCAGTGGATTAAAAATGGTAAGGGGTGATCGTGGTCGTTGATCAAAATGATCAACGGCCTGGATTAAAAGGAAGACTGGGCGGGTTGGATAAATGGGTTAAGGGGTTGGGTTGAAATTGAAATTGGACCGCTCCAATTGGGGGTCAAGATTGGGTCAATTGGAGGGTCAATTTTGTCTATAATTGAAACAAATTGGGGTTATATATTAAATAGCCAGTTTTTCCCTTTTATTTTACAAAAAATAGTAAAAATGATTTTGAAAACATATTAAAAGCACTGGATTAGTTAATAACACATAGATATTAATTTAAAAATACTTGAACCAATTTTATGATTATAAAAATGCTATTAAATCTTAAAGTAGGCTAGAATTGCAATTATATGCAATTTAGCTTTAAAAATACCAAATAAATTTGTAAAAATATATAAAAATTACTTTAACTATATTTTGAGGAAATTAGTAAAGAACTAACTCATTTTGAGGAGAAACCCAAGCCTAATCTGAATGAAACTGAAGCAATCAATTTAGGGGATCCAGATAATATAAGGGAAACCAAGATAAGTGTACACTTGGAACCACAAATCAAGGAAGAAATAATCAAAGCACTGTTTGAATATAAAGACATATTTGCATGGTCATATGATGACATGACGGGTTTGAGTACTAACTTGGTAGTTCATAAATTGCCAACTGATTTGGCATTCCCTCCCGTCAAGTAGAAGTTGCGGAAGTTTAAGACTAACATGAGTGTGAAGATTAAGAAAGAAATCACAAAATAGTTGGATGCAAAGGTCATTCGAGTCACGCGATACCCCATTTCGTTAGCTAATGTTCTGCCAGTACCAAAGAAGGATGGTAAGACCAGGGTGTGCGTTGATTACCACGATCTCAACAAAGTGAGACCAATAGAAAACATCCCATTGCCAAATATCCACATTTTGATTGATAACTATGCCAAACATGAGATCAGATCTTTTGTGGTTTGTTATGTGGGATATCACCAGATTTTAATGGATGAGGAAGATGCAGAAAAGACAGCGTTCATCACACCATGGGGAACGTATTGCTACAGGGTAATGCCATCCGGTTTGAAAAATGCTAGGGCAACTTACATAAGGGCAATGACTACCATGTTTGATGATATGATACACAAGGAAATTAAGGTCTATGTGGATGATGTAATCATCATGTCAAGAAAGCAGTCCGACCACGTCGGAGACTTGAGCAAGTTTTTCCAGAGGCTCCGCAGGTATAATCTTAAGCTCAACCCTACAAAGTGTGCATTTGGTGTTCCACCTGGGAAACTGTTGGGGTTCATAGTCAGTCGGTGAGGCATTGAGTTGGATCCGTCAAAGATCAAAGCTATCCAAGAATTGCCACCCCAAGGAATATGACTGAGGTGATAAGTCTACTCGGGCGTTTAAACTACATCAGCAGGTTTATTGCTCAACTAACGACAACTTGTGAGCCCATCTTTAAGTTGCTAAAAGAGGATGTTGCGGTCAAACAGACTAATGAGTGCTAGGAGGCATTTGATAAGATCAAGGGGTACTTGTCAAACCCACCTATGCTAGTCCCGCCGAAACTTGGGAGACCTTTAATTCTCTATTTGACAGTCCTAGATAATTCATTCGGTTGTGTGTTGGGTCAACATGGCATCACTGGCAGGAAGGAGCAAGCCATCTATTATCTCATCAAGAAGTTTACATCCTATGAGGTTAAGTATACTCCTCATGAAAGGACATGTTGTGCCCTGTCTTGGGTGGCACAAAAGTTGAAGCATTATCTGTCGTCACTTGCCTCATTTCTCGCCTGGATCTTCTAAAGTATATTTTTAGAAGCCTATGCCCACAAGAAAACTTGCAAAGTGGAAGATTTTGCTCACAGAGTTTGACATCATCTATGTGACTCGAACCGCGATGAAAGCCCAAGCATTGGACGGCCATTTGGTCGAGAACCCGGTGGATGAAGAGTATGAGCCATTGAGGACTTATTTTCCTAATGAAGAGGTTATGCATATTGACGAGGTGGAGCAGGATAAAAATCCAGGTTGGAAACTTTTCTTTGATGGAGCTACTAACATGAAGGGTGTCGGAATAGGGGCTGTGCTCATTTCTGAAACAGGGCATCACTACCCTGTTACGGCCTAGCTTTATTTCTATTATACTAACAGCATGACTGAGTATGAGGCGTGCATTCTAGGTTTAAGGTTAGCTGTAGATATGGGAGTCCAAGAAGTCTTGGTCTTGGGAGATTCGAACTTGTTAGTGCACCAGATTCAGGGAGAATAGGAAACTCGGGATTTAAAACTCATACCATATCGACAATGTTTGCATGATCTTTGTCAACGATTCAGATCAGTAGAGTTCAGGCATATTCCTAGGATCCGTAATGAGGTTGCTGATGCTTTGGCTACCTTGGTTTCAATGTTACACCATTCGAATAAGGCTTATGTTGACCCTCTGCATATTCAAGTTCGTGATCAACATGCTTACTGTAATGTGGTTGAGGAGGAACTTGATGGTGAACCGTGGTTCCATGATATCCGGCAATACATCAAGATGAGGGTGTATCCGGTACAGGCCACAAGTGATCAAAAGAGAACAATTCAACATTTGGCTAGTGGATTTTTCTTGAGCGGAGGAATTTTGTACAAGAGAACTCTAGATCTTGGACTACTGAGGTGCATAGATGCTAAACAAGCCACGACTATCATGACCGAAGTGCATTCTGGAGTTTGCAGACCACATATGAGTGGGTATGTTTTGGCAAAGAAAATTCTGCGAGCAGGGTATTATTGGCTCACCATGGAACGAGATTGCATTAGCTTTGTGCGCAAGTGTCATCAATGCAGGTACATGGTGATTTGATTCATTCTTCACCGTCGGAGTTGCATACAATGTCCGCACCTTGGCCTTTTGTTGCTTGGGGAATGGATGTCATTGGACTGATTGAGCCAGCGGCGTCAAATGGGCACAGGTTTATTCTGGTGGCCATCAACTATGATGTTCAAATCTGTGACCCAGAAGGCTGTGGTCGATTTTGTTCATTCAAACTTCATTTGTCGGTTTGGAATAAACTTCATCATCACGGACAATGGTTCTAATCTTAACAGCCATTTGATGGAAGAAGTGTGCCAACAGTTCAAGATTACACATCGAAATTCCACCCCGTATCGCCCCAAGGAAAATGGAGTTGTTGAGGTGGCTAACAAGAACATAAAGAAGATACTTCGGAAGATGGTGCAAGGTTCTAGGCAATGGAATGAAAAGCTGTCATTTGCTCTGCTGGGTTACCGTACTACTGTTCGCACTTCAGTAGGTGCAACTCCTTACTTGCTGGTATATGGTACTGGAGAAGTTATACTCGCGGAGGTCGAAATTCCATCCCTTCGAATTGTTGCTGAAGCTAAAATTGATGATGATGAATGGGTCAAAACCCGGTTGGAGCAGTTAAGTCTTTTTGAAGAGAAAAGAATGACGGCAGTGTGGCATGGTCAATTGTATAAGAAGAGAATGACAAGAGCATACAACAAGAAGGTGTGTCCCCAGAAATATAAAGTGGGTCAGCAAGTATTGAAACGCATCCTTCCGCATCAGGCGGAAGATAAAGGCAAGTTTACCCCAAATTGGCAAGGTCCGTTCATTGTAACAAGAGTGTTGTCCAATGGTGCTTTGTATTTAACAAATATAGAAGGCAAATGTATAGATATGACTATCAATTCTGACGTAGTCAAAAGATATTATGTATGATATCTTTGGTTTGTCTATTTGTGTTGTTTGTACTTGGCATGTTTTGACGATTGGAATGACGAAGCCAATTTATTCTGCTACCTAAACACTTTATCCCTTGATTGCCCCTTTTGAGCCTTATATATTTTCTTTCGTACCCCTCTTTTGAAATCAGAATCAGAGTTTAGAAATACGGATACAAAAGATATAAACAAAAAGAAAAAGAAAAAGAAAAAGAAAAGAGAAATAGAAAAATGAAAAAAATCAAAAGAAAGAAAAGAAAAAGGAAAGAAAAGAAAAAAGAGAAAAGAAAAAAAGAGAAAAAAAGAAGAAAAAAAAGTAACAAAAACAAAGCAATTCTTATTCCTTGAACTACGTTCGACCTGATTCCTTTTAAGGATACGTAGCCAGCCTCACGGTTCGGTCCCATCAAAATAAAAATTCAAAATTCCCCGAGCAAAGAAACTGGGGCAGAAGTTGTGATTTTGTAAAGATCTGATTCCAAAAGTTGTAATTCTGAACCCTTTCATTTCAAGTTGTTTTTGAGCCTTTATGATACCCTTTCTTTCTAACCCTATCCAAAATCCCATATTACGGTCCAAAGAAAGAACTTCCGATCAATCTTTGATGAGTGCCAAGTCAAGCGAGATAGAGGTATGATTCACATCTTGGGCAACACTATGGTCTACACAAGGAAAATGAATAAATAAGAGAGTCTTATTGGTGAAAACCCTCACGGGCACTGTAAGGCGATGGAAAGCTGAGAGAAAACTAAAATGAGAGTCTTATTGATGAAAACCTTCGCAAGCACCGTAAGGAGACAGTGAGTTGAGAGATGAACAAATAAGAGAGGTTTGTTGGTGAAAACCCGTCAGGGCACTTCAAGCCGAATGAGGCTCGTGACTTTGCAGAGAGATTGGATTATAGAAAATCCCAGTTTTGAAGTATGAAGATGGGGCACGAAATAAAATATGATTAGGTGAATGGTCTGTGATGATTAGTCCGAAATGCATGTCATGATCATTGGTACCAGCTGCTTCGCTCAGATAAGTCTTTTTTCCTTTTCTTCCTCAAACAGTCATCCTGTTTCAAATTTTTCTCTTTATTCCTAACACTCGA
This sequence comes from Nicotiana tabacum, assembly GCF_000715075.1. NCBI lineage: Eukaryota > Viridiplantae > Streptophyta > Magnoliopsida > Solanales > Solanaceae > Nicotiana > Nicotiana tabacum. Next base: position 107,415,737 of record NC_134087.1, on the reverse strand, counting down.
AGTCACTGTATTTCATTTTCTTTTGGGTCTACTTCTCTAAGTCTTTTTCAATGTTAGCCTTGTTAAGCAAACAAGGAAGGATTTCAAAACTTATTACCAACTTTCAATTGCACAAAGCAAAGTGCGCCAAAGCATACCAAAATAGCATGATTCAAATGAAAAATAAGGCGCCAGTGGGAGTTTCAAGTGGTCGATTAGTTTCGTAAATTTTAAGGAAATATACATGTTTGAATTTTGAGGACAGAAATGTAAAACAACAAGATGAGTATGAGGCACCCGAATCTTCTATGGTTGAAATTCGATCAGAAGTTCAACAATTCTTTGCTAGCCCAAGGCAGCCGATCAGAACAAAGCATGGCAGTGGAAAGGCCACCTTCAGCAAGAATGCCACAAACTAACCACCACATTTTCAAACTGATAAAATTTTCTTTGATTGAAACAGGGGCAGGAATTTTGTTTGTTCCAAAGGAACCCTCCGTGAGGAAAGCAAGTGCCAGACAGATTTGGCCGAAAAGTTCTCAAGACCTCTTAGATAATGGGATTTTTAATTTAAAGTTCTCAGGACTCTCCTGGAGAATGAGATTTAATTTAAAATTCCCAGGACTCTCCTAAATAATGGGATTTAATTTAATGTTTTTAGATCCCTCCTGGATAATGGGATTTAGTTTCAAGTTTTCAGGATCCTCCTGGATAATGAGATTTAATTTAAAGTTCTCAGGACCCTCCTGGATAATGGGATTTAATTTAAAGTTCTCAGGACCCTCCCGGAGAATGGGACTTAATTTCGAGTTTTTAGGACCCTACTGAATAATGGGATGTAGTTTAAAGTTGTTAGGATGCTCCTGAATAATGGGATTTAATTTCAAGTTCTTAGGGCCCTCCTGAATAATGGGATTTAAGTTCAAGTTTTTAGGACCCTCCTGGATAATGGGATTTAGTTTAAGTTTTACCTTTAGGAAATAGAATCCAGCTTTCAGGTTTTCATTCTTAAGATGAGATTTAATTTTCACGGCCCTCCTGGATAATGGGATTTAGCTTTTAAATTCTTAAGGTTCTTTTAGATAACATGATTCGATTAACACTCATAGATGTCCCCGGTATGAAACTGGGCAGAAAAGTTTCTTTTGTTTTGTTTATTTTGTCACAACCGCAGGCGCCCACCTGAAAAAAAAGGGAATTCATTTCAAAGTTTCGCATCAGGCGCCCATCTAGATAACAAGGGAATATTTTAAGTTTTAACATCAGGCGCCCATCTCGATAACAAAGGAATATATTTCAAGTTTTTACATCAGGCGCCCACCTGGATAACAAGGGAATACATTTCAAATTTTGCATCAGGCGCCCACCTGGATAACAAGGGAATACATTTCAAGTTTCGCATCACACGCCCACCTGGATAACAAGGGAATACATTTTCGTTTTTTTTGCATCAGGCGCCCACCTGGATAATAAGGTAATACATTTCAAGTTTGTATCAGGCGCCCACCTGGATAACAAGGGAATAAATTTCAAGTGCCCACCTGGATAACAAGGGAATATATTTCAAGTTTGCATCAGGCACCCACCTGGATAACAAGGGAATACATTTGAAGTTTTGCATCAGGCGCCCACCTGGATAACAAGGGAATTCATTTTCAAGTTTTGCATATGCGCCCACCTGAATAACAGGGAATACATATCAATTTTGCATTAGGAACCCACCTAGATAACACGGGAATACATTTCATGTTTTACATCAGGCGCCCACCTGGATTACAAGGGAATTCATTTTCAAGTTTTGCATCAGGCGCCCACCTGGATAACAAGGGAATTTATTGTCAAGTTTTGCATCAGGCGTCCACCTGGATAACAAGGAAATACATTTCAAGTTCGCATCAGGCGCCCACCTAGATAACAAGGGAATACATTTCAAGTTTTTCATTAGGCGCCCACCTGGATAACAAGGGAATACGTTTCAAGTTTCGCATCAAGCGCCCACCTAGATAATAAGGGAATACATTTCAAGTTTTGTATTAGGCGGCCACCTGGATAACAAGGGAATTCATTTTCAAGTTTTGTAACAGGCGCCCACCTAGATAACAAGGGAATACATTTCAAGTTTTGCATCAGGCACCCACCTGGATAACAAGGGAATACATTTCAAGTTTCGTATCAGGCGCCCATCTGGATAACAATGGAATACATTTCAAGTTTTACATCAGGCGCCCACCTAGGTAACAAGGGAATTCATTTTCAAGTTTGGCATCAGGCGCCCACCTGGATAACAAGGGAATTCATTTTCAAGTTTTGCATCAGGCACCCACCTGGATAACAAGGGAATACATTTAAAGTTTCGTATCAGGCGCCCACCCGGATAACAAGGGAATACATTTCATGTTTTAGCATCAGGCACCCACCTGGATAACAAGGGAATACATTTCATAATTCAATTCGAGTTAGCAACAACAGAAGCTCATCTCGAGAGTGCGAGTCAATAGTTCAAGATGCACGGTAGAACTGCAGAAGTTTCAAGATCAAGTTTGAAGATATATTGATAGGATTCTTGTAACTTGTAGATCATAGTTTAGCCTAGCTTCTTTTCATTTTGGTTTTGGTGTAATAAGGAGTTCAACAAGCAATAGCAGCAGCAGCAGTAGCAGTAAAATCACAACTTCTCAGTAGTCCCAGCTACCAAAACTTCCAGAACTACACTGACCTGATTCCTTTATAGCCAAGGATATGTAGGCAACCTTGGAAGCAGGGTTCAGTCAAGATTTTCAAAATTGCTTCCCATGGAGTATCCAAACGGGCAAAAATCGCTCGTATTTGCTCACTTTATCTTTGCCCGAAAACTCTTTATGTTTTCGAGCAAAGAGGGGCAGCTGTGAGCGCGTGATTTTTGCCCTATATGAAATACTCCTATAAAATAAGGAAAATAGATTTTTTCCAAATTGTTTGCAATTTTACAGAATTTTTGCAGATTTTTTATTAATTATTTATATTTTTATGCACGTTTAATTTTATTAAAATCATAAAAAATACCGAAAATACCATGCATTGCATTAAGATTTTGTTTTAATATTTTTAGGATTGTTTAGTTAATTAATTGTTTGATTAAGATGAAAATCACAAAAATTGGTTCACTTCTACATTTTTAGCTTTATATTTTAGATTAGTATTTTTTCTCTTTTAATCTTGGATCAACTAATTGTTATAAATATTATAGTTAGGTAATTAGCTTAATTTTACAATTTAAATTAATTTAGGGATTTAATTTAGGATTTTTAATTAAAGAAAAAGAAAAATAAAGAAAAAAGGAAATAAAAAGGATAATTAAACAAAAGGGTTTAAATTTGAATTTGGGATAATTTTATGCCCAAGTCCGTTCCCAAACCACCCAGGCCCAAACAATTAACCTACCCGATCCACCCCTATTTTTAAACTAAACGACCCCGTTTTGCTTTCCTTCATCACAACCGTTGGATCATTGGCATCCAACAGCTCAGAACTGGACATACAATCAGTATAAGAGTGTCCGAACCAGGTCTGACCCCCACATTACCCCTCTCATACTATCTCTCACCCAAACCATGAGCCAAACCCTAGTCTCCCTAAATCCCCACGCCACCTCCGCCGTTGACCACCCGCCAAAAATCGCCTCACGACGGCTCCGACGCTCCAAACTTCCCCAAATTAGTACCATGCAAACCCCATCCTCTCCTCTTCCTAAATCCACCATTAGCTTCCCAAAATCCCCACCTATTTTCTTTAAATCCAGATCTGAGCCTTTGAAGAAAACCCTAAATCTGATTCCTTGCCTCATAGGGCTCGACTTGACTCGATACTTGCGTTAAGAAATCGTTCTGGCTAAGAACAATTGACTAATGCTAGTCTTGGCTTGATTCGAGGGTCGCCGACCTCCGACCAAGGTCACAGATGCCCAGTAAAGTTCATCACCCTCGTCACTCTTCGATTTTCTTCAGGCGTCATGCTCATTCTAGTTAAGAATCAGTTCCCTCCTCTTTATTTCTTTGTTTTGTTTTGTTTTTTGATCTTCTTTTGCTTATGTTCAAGTTAATTTTATTATCTACTAGTTTAGATTAATTTTGACTCTTAACTATTTAGGCTAAATTTAGCATGATTTTCTTTTCTTATTCTGTTTCTTCTTGTTTTTCTGTTTTTTTTATTTCTGGTGTTTAATTGCATGCTTTAGGATTTTCAGTGTCCAATTTCATGTGTTTGTTCATCTTGACTGTTTTAATATGAAATAGCATATTGTAGCATGTTTCCTTGCATGAAACTTCCCGCTGATTCCATCATGATTTAATTCTTGTTAGGGTTAAGTTTATTTTAGGTTTTTGGATGCTTAGTACTCTAAGTTTAATTGCATTGTTTCATGATCTGTTTGTTTGTTTTTGATTTAATTTCGGATATTTGCTGGCCTTGTTAGTGTTTGCCCTAATTTGTATGTCATTAGAAACTGGTAGGTTCAATTGAACAATAAAAGAACTTTAAGGGTCTTTCAAGAGTTAAAATTAAAGGAAATAAGGTAAAGCTGCTTTAGGAATGTTTTTGAAAAGGAGCAGCTGGTCCTATTTGGCCAGCACAAAATGCTGAAATCAATTAGAGACTGACAGCTGTCCCAATTCAGTTAGAAAGATGCTTTAGGGGTTGTGTGAGGAAATAATTCCCTAATTTTGTTCTACATCACATGGCATTTTCATGGCTTATATATAGAACCTTTCCCTCACTCTTTAGATAGATTTTCAGACCCTAAACACCCCCCCCCCCCCAAAAAAAAAGTTCTACACTGTTTCATTGAATAGCTGAATTTTCTCTGATTTTCACAAGAAAAACTAGAACAAGTTCTCTTGAAATTTCTGGATTTTAAAAGCTCAAAACATGGTTTAATTTTGGAGTTGCGCTACTGCTACTGGACTTCTATTTTTTGTTCATTTTTGCTGGCTTCAGGGTTCTTTTCTTCTATTTGTTGTATTAGGTATTCCTCATGAGCTTTGAAATGCAAAAATGAAGATGTAATATATTGGCTTGAAGTTGAAAACTCCAGATCTTTTTTTGTTTAATGTCCTCTTTGTTTCTTTCTTTTGTTTGTAGTTTCTTTCCATCTATTTAAGCTTGTTTAGAACAGGTGCTTTATTATATAATTCAGTCACAATGTTTAGATCTGAAAGTTAGAATTGGTTTAGTTATTTCATGTGTGGCTGAACAATTTTGCTATGCCTAAGAGTTGTAATATTTGGGACTATGTTAGAACCTTTGACTGTATGCTGTCCGTATGTGCTTGAATGGATGAATACCCTCAGCTAAGTCATCCTGAGTTTTAATGTTATTTAGGGCTAGGTTAATACACAATGAGTTAATATTAATATTCAGTATGTGTTAAATCATCTTATGTTTGGCTAAGATTAGTTTGTATATGTAAATTGTCCATACTGTCACTATTAATAGCAAGTCATTAAAGTTAAGTTTATAATCTAGGAATTTATGCACCTTGGTGTTCAGAATTGCTGCTTTGTTTTGCCATGGGTAAATTAGAGGGAGACGGGCCTCATTGGGGCCTTTAATGTTGAAACATTTGTATGTTTAAGTTACAAGTTAAATCATGAATAAGTTTAGGATTCAATCTTTCATTGTTAGTCTTAATGGTGGTGATGAATTAAGATCCATGATATGTTTTTGTTCAAACCTTTGGATTTTTGTGTGGTGTCTGCTACATGGGACTAAGTCTCAGAGGGCCTTAATGTAAAGGCCTTCCTTCGTGGAGGCTGTTGGGCCCAACCTTGGCCCATATAAGGCATTCCGCCTGGAATTGGTCTCAACATGTGTTCTCTTATTTCTTTGCGCTTTTTAGGCTCAATTCTGAGCCCTATTTTATTCAGTAGACTTAATCTATTAAGTTTTTCACGTTTGATATAATAGAATTGGGTTTCTCTAATAATTGGAAGTTAGACCATGGAAGGATTAGGCTTGGTACTTGGCTATTCAAAACTATTGGGGCCTCTTGCTTTTGTCTTCATCCCTGGGCTCAATCTCGAGCCCAATTTCCTTGTTATCCCTTTGAAAGATCTTTAAATAATATTGGGCTTAATGCTGGCCCAAACTCTTCCGAATAATTAAGCATCTTTATTTATCCAAATGCTTACTTATATTTAGTAGCTATAGATTGGCTTTAACTAGATGAAGCTTGAACATCCATAATTCATTTTTAGTTGAATACTTTTTGTAAATAAGTTGAGGTGTGTCATCAAATCACATAGTCTATGGCCCTCACATCAATATCTTTATTAATGTAGAAAAATGCTTTGAACTCTCGTAGTCTTGCTTTAGGTGCGTTAATTAAATAAATTGTCATAGCTACGGGTACAGTTCCTGTGACGCAGTTGTGATGCTTAATTTCTAAAATATGGGGGGTACATTTATGTGACCCGACCACAATTTAATCTTGTTAATAAAATAAACATATTGTGGATCGTGGGTACGATTCCCGTGACATGATTCACAATGTGTAATCAAATAATTAGTTGTATGACAATCGGATTATTAAAAGTGGTTTTAAAAAGGATAAAATGTACATAGGTTTCAAAAATATTTTTAAAATCAGATAAATAGGCCAATAATAATATTTGAGTGACCGTGCTAAAATCACAGAACCCGGGAATGCCTAACACCTTCTCTTGGGTTAACAAAATTCCTTACCCGGATTTCTGTGTTTCACGGACTCGATTCGGGATTTTAAACCAGTGACTTAGGACAACATAAATTATCCCAAGTGGCAACTCTGAACTTAAATAAATAATTCCGTTTCGATTATTGTCACTTTAATTGGAAAAACTCCCTTATACCCCTTCCGGTGGTAGAAAAAGGAGGTGTGACAACTGTCGACTCTGATGCTCAACTAGCCTCTCAAAACACTTCTATTCACAATTTGGAAGTTCAATTAGGCCAAATCTCACAAGCTTTGAAAGCTCATCCTAAGGGGGTACTACCTAATGATATGGTAGTGAACCCAGAGGGTGGGAATAATACGAGACATGTTATGGCCGTGACTACAAGAAGTGAAAAAGGTGGAGATGCAACCACCTCAAATCAAAGAAGAATTGTGGATGAAAATGTTGTGATTCAAGAAGATGAAATTCCAAGCAATGTGGTTCAAGCTAATGAGGAAGTGAGAATTGATATTGATGAAAATGTGGAGGAGACGCAAGAAGAAGTGAACTCATTTAGGGAACATATGATGGACATACTGGAACCGATAGTGCCAAAGGCTAAGGCACCAATGCCAAGGCCTCCTCCTCCATACCCTTAAAGGTTTGCAAAGTAAAATAGTGAGAACCAATTCAAAATGTTTATTGATATGATGAAAAGTTTGTCTATTAATGTGTCGTTGGTTGAGGCATTGGAACAAATGTCGGGACACGCAAAGTTCATGAAGGATCTAGTGACAAAGAAAAGATCAATGAATTGTGAGACTATCAAGATGAGACATCAAGTGAGTGCTATTGTGCACTCAATGGCTCCAAAATTGGAAGATCCCGGTGCTTCACAATCCCTTGCACTATTGGTAGTGCCGACTATGCCAAAATTTTATGTGACCTTGGGGCGAGTATCAACTTAATGCCCTACTCGGTTTTTCTAACTTTGGGGATTGTTAAACCAAGACCCACATCCATGAGGTTGAAAATGGCGGATCGTACTATGAAGAGGCCATTGGGTATTAATAGTGATGTGTTAGTTCATGATGATAAGTTCATCATCCCGGCAGAATTTGTGATTCTTGATTGTGAAGTGGACTATAAGGTTCCTATCATTTTCGGTAGACCTTTCCTCGCTACGGGGAAGGCTCTTATTGATGTGAAAGTCGGTGAGCTCACTTTTCGGGTGGGTGACAAAAAGGTGGTCTTCCATGTATGCAAATCTGTGAGGCAACTGAATAGTAATGAAGTTTGTTTGTTCGTGGATTTGGTCACCAATGTGATTATTGATGATTCTAGTGCTACAATAAATGTTGAGTATAATTTGGAAGTCGTTTTGCTCAATATTGAAGCTGATGAGGAGAAAGAAGGCTATGTGGAGTGTGTGAATGCATTGCAATGGATGGGGTCATACACTTATGAGCCCCGCAAGCTATCTTTGGATCTTGAAAATCGGAAGACTCCAACAACAAAGCCCTTAATTGAGGAGCCTCCCACTTTGGAGTTAAAGCCATTGCCTCCGCATCTCAGGTGTGAATTCCTTGGCCCTTATTCTACTTTACCGTTTATCCTTTCTTCTTGTTTAACTAACATGCAAGTAGAGTCCACATTGGAGGTGCTACAAAGGAGGAAAAGAGCAATCAGATGGACATTGGTGGTTATCTTAGGCATAAGTCCCGCCTTTTACATGCACAAGATTAGTTTGGAGGAGGGTGCCAAACCCTCTGTTTAACACGAAAGGAGGATAAATGAAGCGATGCAAGAGGTGGTGAAGAAGGAGATAATCAAGTGGTAGGATATCGGGGTTGTTTACTCTATTTCCAATAGCTCGTGGACCTCTCCAGTGCAGTGTGTCCCAAAGAAAGGGGGTATGACTGTGATAACAAATGACAAGAATGAATTGATCCACACAAGAACTGTCACCGGGTGGAAAGTGTGCATGGACTATAGAAAGCTTAACAAAGTCACTCGGAAAGATCATTTCCCTCTTTTATTTCTTGATCAAATGCTTGATAGGTTGACCGAACGTGCTTTTTATTGCTTCCTTGATGGATACTCTGGCTAAAATCAAATCCTTACTGCACCTGAGGATCAAGAGAATACCACTTTCACTTGTCCCTATGGTACTTTCGCATTCTCGCAGATGCCATTTGGTTTGTCTAATGCGCCAACGACTTTTCAACGGTGTATGATAGCTATTTTCACCGATATGGTGGAGGATATTCTTGAGGTCTCATGTATGATTTCTCCGTGGTTGGGAATTCTTTTGAAGATTGCTTGAACAATTTGGAAAGGGTCTTGGCTAGATGTGAGGAGACAAATTTGGTGTTGAATTGGGAGAAATGTCACTTCACGTGAAGGAAGGCATAGTCCTTGGCCACAAAATTTCAAAGCATGATATTGAGGTCGACAAGGCCAAAATTGAGGTAATATCCAAACTCCCTCCCTCTACATGTGTGAAGGGAGTGAGAAGCTTCTTGGGTCATGCAGGTTTCTATCGCCGATTCATCAAAGACTTTTCCAAGGTGGTAAACCCTTTATGTAAACTTTTGGAGAAGGATGCCAAGTTCCATTTCAATGAATATTGTATGAAGGCATTCGAATTGCTCAAGTTCAAAATGACTACTACTCCTATTATCACCGCGCCGGATTGGAGCTTACCTTTTGAGCTCATGTGTGACGCTAGTGATGTGGCAGTTGGAGTAGTTTTAGGGAAACTCATCAACAAAATCTTCCATCTGGTCTACTATGTTAGCAAGACTATGAATGATGCCCAAGTCAATTACACAGTGACCGAAAAATAGCTACTTGCTATTGTTTTTGCTATGGAGAAGTTCCGCCCGTATTTGATGGGTACAAAGGTGATTGTTCACACCGACCATGCGGCGCTTTGGTACTTGATGAGCAAGAAAGATTCTAAGGCAAGGTTGATGCGGTGGGTACTTCTATTACAAGAGTTTGATCTAGAAATTCAAGACCGCAAGGTTAGTGAAAACTAAGTGGAGAACCACTTGTCTCGTTTGGAGGAGGAGGGAAGGCCACATGACGGCCTTGAGATCAATGATTCCTTCCCCGGCGAGCAATTTCTAGCCATTTCAATGACTAGGATGCCAGGATTTGCCGATTTAGTCAATTATCTTGTGAGCGGCATTGTACTGAATGAGTTCTCTTCAAACTAAAGGAAGAAGCTCAAACAGGATTGCATTGACTATTATTGGGATAAGTCGTATCTTTTCCAGATATATATCGATGGTGTGATCCGCCGATGTGAGCCGAAGGAAGAACAAATGGGAATTCTTGAGGCTTGCCACTCTTCACAGTATGGTGGTCACCATGGTGGAGCGAGAACGACTACAAAAGTGTTGAGTTGTGGATTCTATTGGCCTACTCCCTACAAGGACGCTAGTGATCTAGTCAAGCATTGTGATGAGTTTCAAAGGGCCGGTGGGATTTCTAAGAATAATGATATGCCCCTCACCACTATCTTGGAAATTGATATCTTTTATGTTTGGGGTATTGATTTCATGGGACCGTTCGTGAGCTCTTGTGAGAACACTTACATTTTGGTAGCTGGGGACTATGTGTCAAAATGGGTTGAAGTTGTGGCTTTACCCAACAACAAAACTCGAAGTGTGGTGGCATTTCTGAAGAAGAACATCTTTACAAGATTCGGTACTCATAGGGCTATTATTAGTGATGGGGGTTCGCATTTTTTCAACAAGTCTTTTGATACCTTACTCACCAAGTATGGTGTTACTCAAAAGTCTCGACCCCCTACCATCTTCAAGAAAGCAGACAAGTTGAAGTCTTTAACTGGGAGATCAAGAGTATTTTATCAAAGACTGTGAATGCCAACCGGACGGATTAGCCAAAAGAACTTGATGATGCTCTTTGGGCTTATAGGACGGCCTACAAAACATTGATTGGGATGTCTCCATATCAATTGGTCTTCGGGAAAGTGTGTCATCTTCTGATGGAACTTGAGAACAAGGCCATGTGGACTTTGAAGAAGTTGAGCCTTGAGTGGGATGTCGCCGCAAACTTAAGGGTGGCACAATTGAATGAGCTTGATGAATTCCGGTATCATGCCAACACATGTTTGTCCCGTTACAAGGAGAAGATGAAGTACCTCCATGACAAGTACATCCACAACAAGGGGTTTAAAGAAGGTGATCTTGTGATATTGTTCAATTCTCGGTTACAGATGTTTCCGAGCAAGTTGAAGTCAAAATGGAGTGGCCCCTTTGAAGAGGTGAATCTAAACACCTTTGGTGCTCTAGATTTGAAAAATAAGAACGATGAGGTGTTTAGGTCAATGGGCATCGGGTTAAACATTATCTTGGCAAGGTTAATGATGGCCACATTGTGGCGGTTCTTCATTTCAAATGATTGGTAATCTACGTCATGACGTGATGTTAAATCAGGCGCTTCTTGGGAGGCAACCCATGTTTCTTTTTCTTTTTCTTGGTTTTCTTCTTTAGATTAGATAGGCTTTGTTTTGTGATAACTTGTTTTGAAGTGTATGCAAGAATGGGTGTGCATTGCTGAGACTGTGCAAGAAAAATTGGCTAAGTGTCACAAAAGTGCGAACCGCACCAAAATTATGCAGACCGCACAATCACTCTACGGCCGCACAATTCCGTGTGCAGTCGCACAACTGGAAAACCAAAAGTTCATGCTCTTTGAAGATTGGCCTGTCAAGTTTCATTTATAATTTGCGGTCGCACACAAAATTGTGCGGTCCGCACAAATTCTGCGGCCACACTCACTTTTGTGCGGATCACAGAGCTTCTTCAAACTCAAAATTGTGCGGCCGCACTCAAGAAGTTCTGGACCTGACTGGGTTAACCTATAAATAGGGCTTCCATGTACTATTCACACTTTATGCTCTCTGACTTTTTGTTTACCTTGAAAATGGTAATTACAATTAGATTTGATTTTGTGGTTCTAAAAATACGTGGTTTATTTTAATTCTAGTTGTTAAGAGACATATGCTAAGTGTGAGCTAGGAAAGAAAAGTAAGAGTAAGAGGAAGTGTTGTTATCCAAACCGAAAGGCTGCGAATCGGGGTCTCACACTGGCCTAAGATGGGCCTCGAGGTTGAGCTAGTGAGCTTGATTGGGGATGATCGATAAAGGACTAACAGTTCCAAGATCCTCAATAATTTATCTTTATGATCAATGATGAATAATAAATGAGGAACGATCAATAAAACATAATAAATGTAAGCAACAAATCAAAGGAAAGACAACGGAGAATGTTTAAGTTAGAGAGAAGAGAATGTTCTTGTTCTTGTATTGAATATCATATGTGTAAGAAATAACAAGGGACCCCTTTATATAAGAGGGGGAATCCCAACATGGTACATGTATAATTATTACAAAGAAACGTAGCTGGTACAACTATTTAATGGTCTGGTACGAACCTGTACTATTCTTGCAGGCGTTGTCAGCTTTGACCACGTGCCTTGGGAATTTTCCGATTGTCCATGATAGGCACCGAATTGCAATGCCCCGAGTTGAGCATAGGGAACCACTGGGGTCGAACCTCGAGCGGTGCCTCGAGCCTCCTAGAGATGGGCTACGGAATGTCATAATGATAATAAAATCAAAACTCTCCAATTTTAGCCGTATATAGATAGTCCCCGCATTTCTTAGAGTGAAAGTGATAAGAAACGGTCCTAAATTCTTCCCTATTTGATACTTTTATCATGATGTTGGTTACGCTATATCAATCGATTGATGTGACCGAAAAGGTGTCTAAAGGTCATGTCCACACAACCTTGAAAAGCCTTTGAATTGATTACAGCAGTTGGCTATCTTTTTGCCTCTATAAATACCTCTTCCTTCGCCCCTTATTTTCCAATGTATCATCAAGCCCTCAAAAGAGTTCTTTTTACTCCTCTTTAATGTTCTTTCTCTGATTACAATTTCTTCCCTCCTCTGAAATCTTTTAACAATAATGGAAAAGACTTCCACTTCTGTCCCTTAGGAAGATGCGCCTTCCTCTTCTTCACGCTCATCCAAGGGCAAAGTAACATTTTCCCCTCATCTTGAGGAATGCATCCCAGGATCCTTCAAAACAACCTTCGATTTCAAGGTCGACAATCCTTTATTGAAGCTGGGACGATATGAAGCCATGTCCCAATATATTAGTTTAGTAGCAGACGCCGAGAAGGTGAAGACTGACTGCCGCTGGGGAGACTCGGTGCTGGTGGAGATTCCTTTTTGGGGAGAGGACATAATGACATACAAGGACAGTTTCCTTAGTGTATATACCTATCCATTTACTCTTGGCCCGGTAGAGCCATCCTCGCCTTCAATAGACCCTGTGATCCTCGACTTCTGCAAACGATATCGAGTGACTCTCGGTCAAATTCATCCGTTATTTTGGCGTATTGTTTGCATGATCAGATACTTTGCAAACATGATTAAGGAGATGCCCTTCACCCTCAACAACTTGATTAGAATGTACAATCCCCGATTGTTCCATGGGGGCCTGATTAAGCTCCAATGTCGGGCCTCAAAAGCCTTTTTTGCTTGCACTAGCGATGTTAGGGACAGAGGGTGGATGGGCCATTTTGTCTGAGTTAGGACCTCAGACCTGATCCCAGTGGAGAAGATGTCGTTCCCTGAAAGATGAAACACGAAACGTAAGTGGATACACTAATTAGATATTTTCTTTTTCCTTTGGTTCAATTTTCCCATAAACTAACGCAGTTAAGGATCTCTCGGGCTGGGTTAGCCATCTAGATTCGACTTGCCCATATGTTAAACGCGTGTGGCACGACCTGTCTAGGGCTCGATGGGAGGCCAAAAACCACGGTGAACCTTCACTTCTGCTGTAATTGAATCCTTTAGAAGAACTATCACCGATTGCGCCTTCATTCCTTGTGTTTACATTTTGTATTTGCGCAGGTCTGGGAGAGGCCTCCCTGAGGAGAGAAGAACCGTCTTGGGAAACGGAAACCCTGAAATCTAACAAAGAGAAGAAGAAACAAAGGAAATAGTCGACTGAGCCTTCGAAATCGAAAAAGGCCAAAACGGAAAAACCTAAGGCTGATTCGTCAGCCTTAACTCTAGAATTTTTGGGGAGTCCCCGAACTGAAGGCAAGGAGAAAGATGATTCCTCAGTAGCACCCGAGGGAGGAGAAAACCTGATTGTCCCACATATTGCTGAGCCGGTGGCTTCTAAATCGGAACTTGATGCTGTTGTTGTCCTACCTCGGGCTGAAGATGCCTTCGACGGTGTATGGGGTAATTCCCCCAAGCTAGTTGACGGCCAAAATATTCCTCGAGCTAAGGTGCATTCGGTAGGCGGTCCAAAGGAGCCTAGTTCTGAAGCTATCCAAAAACAAGAGATGGCCCCGTTTGATCCAGTCGGGGTTATTGAAATAAGCAATTCCCCTTCGGGACCAACTTTACCTTTGAGGGAGATTCAGGATGCCCAAAATAAAGAATCTTCCTATGTTGGGCCGCCCGTAGGAGATAAAAATGCATTTGAGAGGCCTTTAACCGCACCTGATAAAATTCCCGAGCTCGATGCCTCACTTATTTTCAGTGAGATCGATAGGCTCTGTGAGCAGGTAATTTTTTGTAAATTTTGCTCGGTGCTCTGATCTTCGTTTTCCTAACTTTGTTTCTTTAACCATTCTAGGCCATGGTGCTTTATAATCAGACCTTTGCCAGGTTTCAAGCCGAGTTGACTCACTATAAGGGTGAGCACAAGAAGCTCACCCTAGAAGTCGACAAGATTAGAGCTCTTTTTACCAAGAAGGACGAGGAATTCTATGGCCTTCGAGATTGTTTGGAGGCGGCATCCCGAGAGAGGACTCGTCTCAATGAGCAGGTTATATAGTTTCCATTTATTTTTGTCCACATGCTTACCCGAATTTAGTGTTTTAACACCTTTGGGCCGATCTTTGCATCTTGAGAAGAAAGATGTCCTAATGAGGGAGGAGCTCCGAGCCAGAGACACTAAAATTCTCGAACTCAAACGGCACGTGAGTGAGATAGCCTCTGAGAGAGATACCCTCTAGGGAAGGTGGTCGCAGTCGCACATCAACTTTATGATGCAGTGCGGAGAGTAATAAATACAAAGATATTCATATTGAGTTGGTTGTTATGCTACACGGGGCCAAGGCTGAAGTCGAAGCGCTCATATCCTCGTACAAAGAGGATGCTGTTACTGCAAATGCTCAGGCCAAGAAGGTGTCCGAGGAGGCTGAGCTGCAACTAACCTGAGCCGTGGAGCATGCCTGGTTAGAATCTCGGAGGTAGGTTCTTAAGGATATACACGCATGGGGCATCGATTTGTCTGTTGAGATCGAGAGGGTGAAGACCCTAGAAGAGGAGGCTGTAGCCCTGCTTGCTTTTAAACGTGATACGAGCAGTGGCTGGGAAGACAATGAAGATGAAGGCGAGATCTTTGAAGGGGAAGAGTCCGTTGAAGACCCGGAGGCCGTGGTCGGTGCTGTTGAAAGCAAAAACTCTGAGGGAGCCATCAAAAGAACAACCCCGGTGGTAGATTAGGGTTTTATTTGCCTTTACCCTTATAAGGGCTTTAGGCATAGGCCTTGTAAATGCACCCTTGTGAACTTCCAATATATATGTAAAAAACCTTTCATTTTCATCATTTCTTGTTTTTCCTTTGCTTTTTAGGAATAAAATATGACGCTTGTGGACAATTGGTCCAAAATTTTGGACCTCAAATTAAACCCTTAGGTTCTTGCTACTGCTGAGCGATTTGTAACAGTCGAAAGTTGACCGTTTGGGGCTTAGTCCCCGAGTCAAGTTTCGATTTGAGATCAACGACCTTTTGGTCTAAAAATTAGCATGAGGCTTTTTGAGCAGGCCCTTAGGCTCCTATGCGTTGGGTCGGTGCGACATCTAATATAGGCTGACGCTTAGGCTCTTACACGTTGGGTCGGTACGACTTCTAATATAGGCTGGCGCTTAGGCTCTTACGCGTTGGGTCGATACAACCTCTAATATAGTCTGGCTCTTAGGATCTTACGTGTTGGGTCAGTACGACCTCTAATATGGCTTTATTTTTCCCTCGCTAAAAACTTTTAAAGTTTTTGCGTTCGTTTAACTCTTCGATGATTTGATAAGAACCTCAATTATGAGTCGTTATGTAATGATAGATGAGAACCTCGGGAGGTTTAGCTCGATGGATAAATTGTTTTGAAGCCTTTTCATTGTTCGGAGCTGACATGATCGAATCTCTTTTGCTTATGCCAAGGGTAGCCTGATTAACCAATTCTTTTCGATGTATTTTTGAAGTAATTGAAGGCCTGTGATTTTATGGCAATGGTCGGGCATCCACGAGTCATGTTAGTTTGGCCGGAGCCTTGTGAGCGTAGTCATTATGTTTGTCTGTAGCCTTTTAGTTCCCAAGTAGCCTCGGCATATATATTAAGGGTATGCCTTTTTAGGGGTCTTACAAGTTCGAATATATAGCCTTAACTTTAAGAACGCGATTATGCCTTTTGTATGGTCTTATAAATTTGAACATGCCTTATTTGAGGTCTTACAGATAGGTTACATGGCACAAGTATAATTCATGCCTTACTTGAGCTCTTACAGATTTAGTATTGCCTTATGGAGGTCTTATGAGCTCGAGGTTGCCTTATGTAGGTTTTAAACTGTTGATAATTCCTCATGGAGGCCTTACATTTTCTAGCATTGCCGCATGGAGGGCTTTTGGGCTCAAGGTTGCCCGCTTGGGGTCTTATGGCCTTGAGTTTCAGATAGCTCGATGGGGTGACAGTCGGCGACAGTCCCTGAGACATCGAAATTTTTTAGCTTTGGAGTCGTTCCTTGTAAACATGATGTTGCCTCATTGAGGGCTTATGAGCTCGAAGTTTTTGGCCCGGAGGTCTTATAGTTTCGAGTTTTTGATGTAAGTCCCCGAGTGTTTAGGAAATTTCTGGCCCTGGAGCGGTTTCTTCTGAATATAGCAAACTTCTTTGAAGTGCAAAGTATTTTGATGGTAAAAAAAATATTCCTTGATTACTTGGCACAAGCAAACATAGTTTTCGCCGTCGAGGGTTCGATTAATCTACGCGGACATGGTTCTTACGACCGTTTGGCCCGATACATCATCTTCCTATCGTGACCCTATTTGGCTAATTTTGATCTGCCCGATGAGGCGATCTCCCGGGGGATGCCCCCAGTATTTGAGGGTAATTGGAGAGAAGCCTTGAGTACTTGTTGAGTCCTCCTTAGGTAGCATATTGATGCATCCTCGTTAAAAACCTTGCTGGTAAAACCCTTTTGGGATAAATTCCGATCGAAGGAAAAAAGTGCAATACATGCTTTAAAACCCAAGCTCTTTGGGTCAGAGGATGTTTCGGTGTCTTCCATCATACACATTAGTAATAATAGCATTTGAGCATCGATATGTTCCAATTGCTTGGAAGTTGTTCGCCTTCCATGTTACCAAGCTTGTAGGACCCTTTGTCGATCACTCTGAGGACGCAGTATAGTCCTTCGCAGCTCGGGCCTAGCTTCCCTTCATTAGATTTTTGAGTATTTAGGGTGACTTTCCTAAGGACTAAGTCTACGACTCTGAAATGTCGGAGATTTGCTCTCCTATTATAATACCTTTCGATTCTTTATTTTTGGGCAGCCATTTGGGCTAGTAAAGCTTCTCGCTTTTCATCTAATAGTTTGAGGGCTGTAGTTGTGGCCTCAGTGTTTGAGCTCTCGGTGGCACATAAAAATCTAGCGCTTGGCTCTCCGGCCTCGACCGGTATTAAAGCCTTGGATCCATACACCAGAGAGAAAGGCGTCTCTCCCGTGCTCGATTTTGGCTTCGTTCGATATGCCCATATCACCTTGGGCAACATTTCTCTCCATTTTCCTTTCGCATTTTCTAACTTCTTTTTCAAGTTTTGAATGATGGTCTTGTTTGTCGACTCTGCCTGGCCGCTTGTACATGGGCGGTAGGATGTTGACAGGATCCTTTTGATTTTATGGTCCTCGCCGAACTTTGTTACTTTGCTTATGATGAACTGCTTCCTATTATCACATGTTATCTCGGAGGGAATCCCAAATTGACACATGATATGGTCCCAGATGAAGTTAATGACTTCTTTTTCCTTTATCTTTTCGAAGGCCTGCGCTTCCACCCATTTTGAGAAGTAGTCAGTTATAAATAAAATAAATCTAACTTTACCTGGTGCCATTGGTAGGGGTCCAACGATGTCCATCCCCCACTTCATGAACGTCCATGGAGACAAGACAGAATGTAGCTATTTACCTGGTTGGTGAATCATTTGTGCAAATATTTGACATTTGTCGCATTTTCTAACGTATTCTTTGGTGTCTTTTTCCATGTTGTCCTAATAGTATCCTGCTCTAATCACCTTTCGAACTAAGGAATCGACATCGGAGTGATTTCCGCAGGTGCCCTCGTGGATTTCTCTAAGTACATAATATGTGTCCCCCGGTTACAAGCATACCGCTAGGGGCCCATCAAAGGTTCTTCTGTATAGTGTTCCATTTTCGTCGAGCGAGAACTGGCTGCCTTGGTTCGCAGGGCCCTCGACTCTTTTGGGTCTGTGGGTAGCTTCCCACTTTCCAAATAATTGATATATTTATTTATCCAATCACATGTCAGGCTAGTGGAGTTGATCTGGGCATGGCCTTCTTCGATCACTGATTTGGATAGCTGAACAATGGCCACGGGGAGTATTCCATCCTCGACAGATGATCCTAGGTTTGCGAGGGCATCGGCCTCGCTATTCTTCTCTCGAGGTATGTGGACTAGCGTCCATTCTTTGAAGCGGTGCAATGTGACTTGAAATTTGTCTAATATTCTGTTTGGCCAAGCTTTTTTGGCCAAAAGTGCTTTTTTGGATGGAAACAAAGTGCTATTGAGGAGAAGCAGATGTAGTTTTGGAGAAACAGAAAAGAGTAGCTTCTCTCCAAAAGTACCTTTTTGAAAAGCACTTTTGAGAAAAATATACTTAGAAGCAGTTTTTTAAAGCTTGGCCAAACACTAATTGCTGCTCATAAGTGCTTTTCAAATTAGTTAGCCAAACACAAACTGCTTCTCACCAAAAATACTTTTGAGAAAAGCACTTTTGAAAAAAAGCACTTCTCAAAATAAGCTGATTTTGCAGCTTGGCCAAACAAGCTATAAGTATCTTTGCATCTTGTCTTCTCGAACTTCGAAATTCCCATTTACCTGATTTACCACCAGAATGGAATCACATTTTGCTTCGATTACTTCCGCTCCTAGGCCTTTGGCCAATTCAAGATGTGCAATCATAGCCTCATACTCAGCTTTATTGTTAGTCAACCTTGCAAATTTTATAGATTGCCTAATCATGCCGCCCGTAGGTGGCTTCAGAACTATGACGAGCGTCGACCCTTTCACGTTCGAGGCACCGTCGGTGAACAAGGTCGATACCCCCGAAGATGTGCCTGTTTTTAGTAGAAGTTATTTCTCTACCTCTGGCATGAGGGTGAGTGTAAAGTCGGCCACAAAATCTGCTAGAATTTGGGACTTGATAGCCGTTCGGGGTTGATACTCGATATCAAACCCCCCGAGTTCAATGGACCATTTGGCCAGTTCGCCCGATAATTCGGGCTTATGCAATATGCTTCGAAGAGGATATGTCATTAAAACACAAATACGATGGCATTGAAAATAAGGCTTTAATTTTCAAGATGCGCTTATCAATGCAAGAGCTATTTTTTCTAGGTGTGGATACTTTGTAAGGGATGTTGTTATCTTGAAAGTCTGTCCTGAAATGACTCATCTTGACAACCCTTGGTACAACTTGTTTTTTGCCTGCTTTCCTTATAACTCGCATAGGAACATATGGGTATATCCCGTTCAACCCGATCAGCACCAAGTGTGGAGCATCCCTGGATCTGATAATAAATTCATCTGTTGGGAACCATTCAAACATCCATTGCACCTGTTCCTTATCCAGATTGTCGAAGAAATCTACCCATTCTTTGGCGCTTTCTGGCTGAGCAAATATGTCTGGAATGTAAATCATTTTCTTGGGGTGATGGAAGGCAATATGGTCATTCTAAGCCCTTCGCGGAAATTCTTGGCGATAGCAACCCTTTTGGAAATGTTCCAACAACCATAACTGCAGCAACAAGTTACAACCCTCAAAATGCTTGACCCCTCTTTGACAGCGCTCAAGAGCCCTGTAGATGTCGGCTATGATCATGGGGACTATGGTGTATGTCTGTCCATTAATCCCTTCTATCAAAGTCTTGGTGACCATGGCCAACCTAGTGTGGATTCTTCCCTTTTTCATTGGGAACACCATCAGGCCTAGGAAGTAAACAATGAATACAAACACTCTGCGGTGGATGTGACCCAGAGAAGTGAGAGAGATCTTATCATGGTAGGCACGGAAAGACTTGCTATGGCCATACCTCTCATACATGTATTCGAAAGGTATGTAAGATTCCTTCAAGCACACTAGGTCGACATTCTTCTTCATCCCCATCATCTTCAAAAATCCCCTGTGTTGGCCCAAGAACAGGTGAAGTTTTGAAGAACTACAAATGATCTCAGTCATGGACCAGGTCCATCCTGTGAAGCACTGTCATGATGAACCTACACATATGAGATGCACGTGAAGGAGATAAGTCCTACTGATCAAGCATCAATATCTCCTAATCTGATCGAAAAGGTTGCATATTGGATAAGGGGATAAAGTCTCCTTATACGAAGAGAACACAATCAAGATAAAGAGAGTGTTAGAGTTTGATATCTCCCAGGACTCAACTATGATAAAAGATCAGAAATTGAGTCCCAATCAAACTCTGATTTCTAACCTATTAAATGATAGTGATTGTTCTTTTTTACAGGTATTGCATGAACGCAGAAGTTAAACCAAATTGAAAGGAAAAGAGCAAGGCGATTTTGCAAGAATTTATGTGAGATTTGAACGTGCACTCCTGAAGCTACTTGAACGAGATAGAAGAACCAGTTCCATTGTGTTTTTTCTTATTCTAGTTCAATTGTAGTAGGTGGTTTAAAGTTGTACCTTTCAGCTTTCATGGAAGCAATTGTATTAGGTACTTTGAGTGTTCAAGTTATAAGCTAACTTGAAGTTGTCGCAACAGTTGAGGCTGTGTGCCACAATGGGATTAGAGTTAATCCTTAGGTTTACAAAGTGTTTTTGTAAATGTTGTTTTAGCTTAGTGATTTTAGTGGAAGTTTAGGAAAATCCTACTGAGTAGTAGGTCGTGGTTTTTTCACTTTTTGAGCCAGGTGTTTTCCACGTTAAAATCTCTGTGTTCTTTATTTTATGTACTTTTTATTCCGCAAACAGTAGTAATTAGAACACCTTGAAGAACCAGGTTCTTCTAGAGCGAAAATTAGGTACCACACAAATCACCCCCCCTCCTGTGTAGTATTGACGTGTAGAACATCAATGGTATCAGAACGGGTTATCCTTGAAGAGGCTAACACCTTAGGAAAAAATCAGCATAAGTGCACCACATGAGAATTGGGAAGGACAATCCACTGCTAGGCCTCCACTTTTCAATGGTCAGTACTATTCATGGTGGAAGAACAGGATGAGGGATCACATCATAGGAGAAGACTATGAACTCTGGGACATAGTCACTAATGGTCCTCTAGCAACTACTAAGAAGAATGCTGAAGGAGTGGATGTGCCAAAGACAAGAGCTGACTGCACTGCTGAAGACCTGAAGAAGTGGGAGAAGAATGCCAAGGCCAAGAAATGGCTTGTATGTGGACTAGGTCCAGATGAGTACAGTAGAATTCAAAGTTGTACCACTGCTAAGGAAATTTGGGACACTTTGCAAGTGGCTCATGAAGGAACACCTCAATTGAAGAGGTCCAGAGGAACACTGCTGTATTCTCAGTATGTGAATTTCACCATGAAGGAAGGAGAAACCATCCAAGAGATGTATACAAGGTTCACCACACTGACAAATGAACTTACGTCTCTTGGAAGGATTATTATTCTTGAAGAAGACAAAGTTGAGAAGATCTTGACAAGGGTTATGCCAGTCTCTTGGGAAAGCAAAATCACTGCTATTCAGTAATCAAAGAACATTTCTACCCTCAAGCTGGATGAACTAATTGGAAACCTTACTGCCTATGAACTGAGAAGGCACACAATGAAAATGGATGCACCAAAGAAGGAAATAAGTATGGCTATCAGAATTGCTGAAGATTCAGATCTGGAGGATGATGAAATGGCTATGATCACAAGAGATTTCTAATAGTAACTGATGAGAGAAAAGGGTTCTTCAAGAGGTACAACCTTCAACAAACCAAGGGCTCCTGAGAAACAGGCCAATGAGGGTTGCTACAAGTGTGGTAAGACTGATCACATGATCAAGAATTGCCCTCAAGGGGAAATTGAGTGGAAGAAGGAAAAGGCTGAACGAAGGAACATGAAGAAGGAACATGTTCAACCAAAAAGGAACAAAGGATCAACAAAGGCTATGGTTGCTGCCTGGGGAGAAACATCAGTTGAGGACTCAGAAGATGAAGCTGGAGATGAACAAGCACTTATGTCCATTAGAGAATCAGATGATGGACAAGAGGTAAGTATTCTTTATCTCAAAGACAAGATTAAATTCATGTCTAAAGAAAGGCCGTTTGAGCTACTGCTAGACTTCATTGATGAGTCTGAGATAATTAACAATGAGAAGGAAGAGCTTTCTAGGGAATGTATGATCCTAAAAGTCAAGTGCAAATATCTAGAGTCTAGGGCAAATGAGAGTGAAAGTGAAAATACTGAGTTGAAGAACCAGGTTCTTGAACTTGACACTAGTGTCCTAGAACTTAGGTCTGAGAACTTAAAACTAAAACTAGGAAAAGGAAAGAAGAAAGCTGACCACACACATCTCACCCTAGAAGAAAACATAGGAAAAATGAAGGATGAGCTATACAGGAACAATGAGCAGATAAGAGTATTAAAAGAATATCTAGGGAAGTTAAAACATGAACTAGACAGAACTTGCAAATGGAACAAGGCTTCTGATGCACTCTCCAGGCTACAAGAACATTATAGTAGCAACAAAAGAGGACTTGGTTATGGGACTCAAGCACCTAAGTGGGATCCTAAAAGCAAGTACCTAACTCTTCCTGAGAACAAAATTTGCACACATGGGGCAAGACTGGCCATTACAAAAATGAATGTAATGCAAAAGAAAAGACCAGTCAAAAGAACAAAACTTTTGTTCAAGAAAACAATAGGTTGCCTGGGTAGTCTAGAAGGAATCTGATTTATCCATTTGCCTATAGAAAGGGACCCAAACTAGTTTGGGTTCCTAAGACTAACCCCTGATTTCTTTTTGCAGGTCCAAGTGAAGGGAAGCAGCCAAATATGGTACATGGATAGTGGTTGTTCAAAACATATGACAGGAAGCAAGAACCAATTCCTTTCACTTGAGGACTTAAGGGGAGGCAATGTCTCCTTTGGAAATGGGAAGAAAGGTGAGATCATTGGGGTTGGAAAGGTAGGTAAGACAGACTCTCACTCCATTGAGAATGTCTACTTGATAGATGGCTTGAAATACAACCTGATTAGTATGTCACAACTATGTGACAAAGGTAAACTTGTAGCATTCACCTCTACTAAATGCTTTGATTAACCTTACCACTGACAAGATTTTTTTGTATGGAAAAAGATTTAACAATATTTACATTATAGATTTATCTACTCTCTCAGAAAATGAACTAACCTGCCTAAGTGTGCCGGATAATGATCCCCTCCTGTGGCACAAAAGACTTGGTCCTGCCAGTGTGAATCAGCTAAACAAATTGGTTTCTAAGGACTTGGTGATAGGGTTACCAAACATCAAGTTCAAAGAAGACAAAGTTTGTGAGGCTTGTGCAAGGGTGAAACAGGTAAGATCATCTTTCAAAAGCAAGAAAATGGTAAGCATAACCAAGTCGTTGGAACTGGTCCATATGGATCTCTGTGGTCCAATGAGAACCATGAGTAGAGGAGGAAATAAATATGTAATGGTACTTATTGATGATTATTCTAGATTTACCTGGGTACTATTTCTAACATCTAAAGATGAAACATTTGACATGTTCACTACCTTTGTTAGAAAAACTCAGAAACAATTAAGAAATCAACTTGCATCAATCAGGTCTGATCATGGAACTAAATTTGAAAATGCTAAGTTTGCTGAATTTTGTGATGAAAATGGTATAGTTCATAACTTCTCTGCCCCTAGGACCCCTCAACAAAATGGAGTAGTTGAAAGAAAGAACAGGACTCTTGAAGATATGGCTAGGACTATGCTTCTTTTGAGTAAACTGCCCCATAGCTTCTGGGTAGAGGCTGTAAACACTGCATGTTACATTAACAATAGATGCATGACTAGACTTCTTGTAGAGAAGACTCCCTATGAGTTACTTAAAGGGAGAAAACCAAATATATCTCATCTTAGGACATTTGGATGCAAGTGCTTTGTGCACAATAATGGAAAAGACTCCCTAGGTAAGTTTGATCCCAGAAGTGATGAGGGAGTATTCTTGGGATATTCTTCACATAGAAAAGCATATAAAGTGTTCAATAAAATAACTTTGTGTGTAGAAGAAAGTGTATATGTAGTATTTGATGAATCTACCATTCTTTCTGAGAGACAGGAACATGAAGATGAAGCCATTGGATTAGTAAAGGATTTGACTGAAGCCTCCGCACAAGTCAAAGTGGCACCAAAAGAAGGAACAAGTGATGGAACAAGTTCTTCCATCCAGGGCAACCTGATAGGGGGAACTGATCAAAGAGGAATTGAAATAAATCCTCTAAAAGAACTTGTTCATGACCCTGTTCCTCAGCAATAGAACATGTGAGAAATATCTAGCAGAAACCAGTTGGTTGTGAAACCTCATAAGTATCAAAGTTC
Source organism: Nicotiana tabacum (assembly GCF_000715075.1). Taxonomy (NCBI): domain Eukaryota; kingdom Viridiplantae; phylum Streptophyta; class Magnoliopsida; order Solanales; family Solanaceae; genus Nicotiana; species Nicotiana tabacum. The sequence goes on along the minus strand of NC_134087.1, from coordinate 107,391,160 downwards.
TCATCCTATTGAGAACATTATCACTAATCCAATATCTGGAGTCAAAACTAGATCACAATTAAAGAATCTATGTGATTTTGATGCCTTTTTATATCTTATTGAACCTAAAAATGTTGTTGAGGCTTTGCAGGATGCAAATTGGGTGAATGCAATGCAAGATGAAATCAATCCGCGAGAGAAGTCAAGTTTGGCATCTAGTTCCAAGACCCAAGGACAGATCAATTATTGGTACAAAATGGGTCTTCAGAAACAAACTTGATGAAGATGGAATAGTTACAAGAAACAAGGCAAGACTGGTGGTCCAAGGTTACAGCCAAGAGGAGGGCATAGATTATGGTGAGACTTTTGCTCCAGTTGCAAGAGTAGAGGCAATTAGACTCCTCAAAGCCTTTGCAACACACATGGAATTCACTCTTCATCAGATGGATGTCAAAAGTGCCTTCCTGAATGGCTACCTGAAAGAAGAAGTGTTTGTAAAACAACCTCCAGGGTTTGAGAGCAAAGAATGTCATGAGCATGTGTACAAGTTAGACAAGGCTCTCTATGGACTCAAGCAGGCTCCAAGAACATGGTATGAATGACTGTCCAAATTCCTACTAGAGCATGGTTACAAAAGAGGTAAAATTGACAGTACCTTATTCTTAAGGGAAAATGTAAGGATCTCCTTGTGGTACAAATATATGTTGATGACATAATCTTTGGGGCCTCCACTGATAAGCTAAGGACTTTGCAAAATTAATGGGGAGTGAGTTTGAAATGAGTATGATGGGTGAACTTAACTTCTTCTTCGGCTTGCAGATCAAACAAAGTCCTAATGGAACCATGATCCATCAGCAGAAGTATGAAAAAGAGCTTATCAAAAAGTTTAAAATGGAAGAATCAAAAGAAATAGACACACCCATTGCAACTGCCACTAAATTAGACATTGATGAACGTGGTTCACTAGTTGATCAAAAGATGTATAGGGGTATGATTGGTTCACTCTTGTATCTTACTGCCAGCAGACCTGACATTATTTTCAGTGTAGGGCTTTGTGCTCGTTTATAGGCAAATATAAAAGAATCTCACTTGACAGTTGTCAAGAGGACACTAAGATATCTGAAAGGAACCACTGATTTGTTTCTTTGGTACCCCAAAGGTAGTAATTTCAATCTAGTAGGATATGCTAATGCTGATTATGCAGGTTTCCTAGTGGATAGGAAGAGCACCTCAGGTATGGCTCACTTTCTTTGTTCATGTCTTGTATTCTGGGCCACTAAAAAGCAAAATTCAGTGGCCTTATCCACTGCTGAGGCTGAATATGTTGCTATTGCATCTTGTTGTGCTCAATTGTTATGGATCAAACAGTAGCTGGTAGATTTTGGCATTGAAGTCGGTTGCATTCCTATATTTTGTGAGAACACTAGTGCTATAAGTATGACAAAGAACCTTGTTCATCATAAGAAGACTAAGCACATAGATGTTAGACACTACTTCTTAAGAGATAACTATGAGAAAGGATTGTTCTCCATAGAATTCTGTGCTACTGATAAGCAAATTGCTGAAATCTTCACTAAGGCACTGAGTAGAGAAAACTTTGAAAGGAACAGGTTGAAATTAGGGATGATTAAGATCACCTAATAGGTCCAGCTCAGAATGCAAAATGAAAAAAAAATATTTTTTTGGCTAGGAATTCTGAACCTGTGTAAAATTTCTAGATTAATTCTTACTCAGCTTCATACTTTAATTAGTATACTCCTATGACATGTATATATATGACTCACTGATCTCTTACAGCATTTTCTTTATTATGGCATTTGAAGCATGTTCAAGAGAGTTCTATATGAATAACCTGGTTCATAAGTATGGGTTCATATGAAAGCTCAGGTATGTTTTCTATACTTTGCACAATTAGAGAGATTAATAATTCAATCATGAGCTGAAGTCCTATACTTGTCAAATTCCTAGAAAATTCTATCCGTTGAGCATTGAACCAGTTCCGTCCATGTAGAAACTAAACCGTGATTTTTGCCTAATATCTAGGGAAGCCAAATTTATCATTAAAATTCTGAAATTTCAGTTTGATTAGACTTCTATTTGACCCCTGAAAAAGCTGTCGTTACTTACTTAATGTCTAATTCGCTTTAAATACACACCACATCTCCAGTCTTCTTCATAATTCTAAAACCGTCAAAAATTCCTCTTCAATTCTAATTTCCCTCTTCTCCAAAATTCCCAAATTCTCTCAAGAAACAAAGAATCATGTCTAACCCACAATATCATCCTGGCACTCCTCCACCATCATCTCCTTCAAATTCATCCTCATCTACTCCACCCAGTGCATCTCCAAAACCTAGGTTTCGAAGGTAGAAAATGCTTGCTTGAAAAACTGTAGCATCTGGGGCTTTGAGGAAGGTTTTAAATGAAAGGTTGAAAGCTATCCAAGTGAAAGAAAGCCTAGATCCAAAGTCTGATTCTAGCTCTGAGTCTGAATCCTTTCAATCTGTGACTGAGGGAGATGGACATGGGTCTTCTGGCTCTGAAAAGACTCAAGAATCTCCTTTTGAGGTAAGTTCTTCTGTGGTTGAAAACTTAGAAACTAGGTTTGTTCTGGTTGGACCCATTAGGGATGTTGAGTTTCCTGAGATGAGTAGGAGTGGAGGTAAAAAGAAGTCTGAAAAAGAAAAGGAGAGAGAGGGAGCACGTGGTGAAGAGAGGGGAAAAGGGAAGGGAGCAGTTCTTGCTATATGTGGGGTTGCACAAGATAGGTTTGATGAGAGTGGCATGAAGTCAGGGGGAAGTGGTTCAGGGGAAGCAGTTGAGGGGGTGGTTCATCTAAGCAAACAAAGAGGTGAACCTGTTTCATCTACTGAAGAAACCTTGGCTGACCTACTGAAAAAGGTTGGTGCAAGTTATGACCCAAAGAAACGCAAAGCTACTACACCAAAAACCCCAAATGTTCCCAAGTCATCCAAGAAAAGAAAAGCCTCATCCCCAACACCTACTGCCCCTTCAGTGCCTTGGGGTAGAGACACAAGAAGCATGATAAAACAGAGTGAAGCTGACCTACAAAAGGCTTTAGAAGAAAGCAAGAAAAAGAAAAGGATAAGGAAAATGGAAAGGTTGCAGAATCCTCAGAGGCTATTGAGGAAGAAGAGATGGAACTGTTCCATCAAGAGCGGGGTACAACAGTGGAGGTCCCTATACCCAAGCCTAAGAAACCCAAGACTTACTCCAAGAAGTCCTCCTCTATGCATGTAGCTGTTGAACCCACACTAGCCAAGAGGACAAGATCTGCAGTGAAAGCTAAACAAACCAAAGTTTCTAATGATGGAGAAGCAGAAGAAGAAGAAGAAGAAGAATAAGAAGAAGAATAATAATAATAATAATAATAATAATAATAATAATAATAATAATAAGAAGATGATGAATCTGAGAAGGAACGGGATAAGCTTGCCATTTTTGGCAGAAGAAAAATCTTAAAAGGTAGATTGATGAAGGACCTGGTGGAACCATGGATGATGAGATTGGTAGACTCTTTGGTTGCTCAGGTATGGAAGGACATGGTCCTTCAGATGGAAGGTAGGCTACCTAGAAATGAGTTGATTGAATTTATGGCAAATGCTGTTGTTAAGAATGGAGTTGTCAGTAGCCAGGTGAAGGGAGTTCAAGTGCAGTTTGATGCTGTGAAACTGGGAGAGATTCTGGACATACGCTTTGAAGGGTTTGATGACTATACTAGGCAAAAGTAGCCATGCCTGGACTCCCTCCCCACTGCCCTTGAAATCACAAAAAGGTATGTGATTCAGAGAATGTGAATGAAGCCAGAGTTGTGCAGAAAAGTGAGATGAGGCCTTAGCACAAGATGGTGTTTGAGTTTGTCAACAAGTGCTTATTGCTAAGATAGGAGAGAAGACACTTTGCCAACTACATGGATCTGGTTCTTATGGAATGCCTGGAGAGAGGAAAGCAAATCAACTGGCTTGCCCTCATAGTCAAACTGCTAGACTGGGTCATAAATGGTTCCAAGGCTCATGCTACCCCATATGGCTTCACACTAACCACAGTTCTGGACAGGCTCAACGTGCCTCTGAAGAAATGGGAAATGGCCACGAGCAAAGAATACTTTGGCATCAAAACTCTTCTTGCTTGTGACTATCCAGTCATTGCCATCCTAGTTGAACCTGGTTCATCCTTGAGGACACCTATCAACAGCAAGATTAGGACTTTGGTTCAAGAATGTGCAGCTAAGGATGCTGAAATTGCTAGGCTCAAGGCTCGTGTGGTTGAAGTGGAAGCTGAGTGGGATGGTTTTAGAATTGAGCTTGCAAAAGAAAAGGAGAAGAATGGAATTCTTCAGAACATGTTGAATCTTCTCAAAACTCAACCCTCTTGTTCCTCCAAGCCTTAGGACTCCTAGTTTTTGTCTCTTGAACTAGTTCTAGTACCCCCAAGTGACCCAGATTAGGGATTTTTCTTTTTTTGGTCATGGTTTGGATGTTTTTCTTTCTTTTTGTGGATTGTCAGTGGCAACATATCTCTCTCAATGACAACTGTTGTTTTCTCTTGTTCAATGATTATTCTGACCTTGATAGTTTAAATATGTTTGTTTGATTACTGATGATTACACCATGATTGCACTTGCAGTTGCCCTAGTGGCCATAAGTACTTATTAAAATATGGAATTCACACTGTGTATGCAACTTTTTGATGATGCCAAAAATGGGAAGAGATATTGTGTTTTACACATTATTCTAAAATAAATGATATTTATAACCTAATTAACCTAGTCCTTGATGAAAAGAAAATTTTCTAAGGTTAGTGTTGATGGTTAAGCTGAGTTTTTACAGGTTTTTTGATCAGTAAAAGCACAGAGTTTGTCATCATCAAAAAGGGGGAATTTGTTGGCCCAAGAACAGGTGAAGTTTTGAAGAATGACAAATGAACTCAATCATGGATCAGGTCCATCTTGTGAAGCACTGTCATGATCAACCTACACATGTGAGATGCATGTGAAGGAGATAAGTCCTATTGTTCAAGCAGCAATAACTCCTGATCTGATCGAAAAGGTTGCATATTGGACAAGGGGAGAAAGTCTCCTTATATGAAGAGAACACAATCCAAATAAAAAGAGTGTTAGAATTTGATATCTTCAAGGACTCAACTACGATAAAAGATCAGAAATTGAGTCCCAATCAAACTCTGATTTCTAACCTATTAAATGACAGTGATTGTTCTCTTTTACAGGTATTGCATGAACGCAGAAGTTAAACCAAATTGAAAGCAAAAGAGCAAGGCGATTTTGCAAGCAATTTATGTGAGATTTGAGCATGCACTCCTGAAGCTACTTGAACGAGATAGAAAAACCAGTTCCATTGTGTTTTTTCTTATTCTAGTTCAATTGTAGTAGGTGGTTTAAAGTTGTACCTTTCAGCTTTCATAGAAGTAATTGTATTAGGTACTTTGAGTGTTCAAGTTATAAGCTAACTTGAAGTTGTCGCAACAGTTCAGGCTGTGTGCCACAATGGGACTAGAGTTAATCCTTAGGTTTACAAAGTGTTTTTGTAAATGCTGTTTTGGCTTAGTGATTTTAGTGGAAGTTTGGGAAAACCTACTGAGTAGTAGGTCGTGGTTTTTTCACCTTTTGAGCTAGGTGTTTTCCACGTAAAAATCTTTGTGTTCTTTATTTTATGTACTTTTTATTCCACAAACAGTAGTTGTTAGAACACCTAGAAGAACTAGGTTCTTCTAGAGCAAAAATTAGGTACCACACAAATCACCCCCCTTCTTGTGTGGTATTGACGTGTAGAACATCACCCTGCCCGTACGGTTTTCTGGTACCAATAGCCTGGGACTATCCCAAGTCAATCCCGCAAGCCCTCCAATTTCCTCTAGAAGTGGTGTCATTTCTATGTCGCTGAAACGAAACACAGCCCTTCCACTATCCCAGAATAAAGTGGCAGCCTCGATCATTTTGTTGTTTGGCTCAATATCTAGCAAGGAAGGCAGGTTACCCAAGTACTTTCTCACATGTTTCTTATCACTGGAGGAAAGGTCCTCCCACCAATCTAGCAACAATGGTGGGATATTGCTAACCATACCGATTCTGGGGACCTCGTGCCTCATTTTCTGCAAAACAAAAGGGTTAGGACTTACCCCCACCAGACTCGACTATTTATACATTTACGATTACAATATCGACATTTAGTTCTCCAAATTAATGCACAGAACGTGATTGTGTCTGTTGGAATTGTGGAAAACCTGATGGACTTTGGATAAGGCTTATCTTCATGGATCATTATGTGGACAACTTAACTAATCCGACTAGGTTTGACCATGATGCATGCACAATTTTAACCAGAGTAAGATTTCTATGGGATTTTAGACTGGTACACTCAAGCAGACAACTCGAGGGGGAAGGCACGGAACCGCCTACTGCACCGCTGATCGACTGGTTTTACTGCAAATAAGCCTTTTCGAATTTAAGGGTAGTAAATAGGAAGAGCGCAACCACTCATTAAAGCATTGCTATAGGATTTGATACGCACGAGTGGAATATGATGTGGAGCATGATTTATGCAGTAATTAATAACATGTAGTCAAGTATTTGCACATAAGGAAAAATAAATACAACATTTAAATAATTGATAGATAGTTAGAGGAAAAAGAAAACAAAGAGGCACGTCAGTTTCAGGAAATAAGGAAAATCATAAATGCTTGAAAATAGGCAATTAAATCCAAATAAGGGGGAGGGTAAATAGGATAAAGCATGCTTAAGACTAATTCACAAAACAAGTTTGTTATGGTACGAGCCTAAAAGGTATCTCCAGCAGAGTCGTCATGATGTTGCGCCCCCTTTTTTTACTCCGCGGAGAGAAGTCCGGGTTTCGACATTCATGGGGGTAATAACTCACTTCCTTTTGGAAATTGGGTATTTAAAGAGTCACCACCTAACAAATTATGGTGAGTTAGGGCACCTAGAGCGATTAACTCTTGGATTGGTTTGCATTACCAGAGATTAGGGTAAGGGCTCGAAAAGACCTCGAGGGGAAGGTGTTAGGCACCCCTCTTGGTCTACAACTGTGGGTACCGGCCGAACTTATGTTTGTGAATTAGTCCTTTAACAGATAAGTAGTTGAAGCAAATAATTGCAAGTAAAGCATATAATAAGACAAAGATTTTGAAAAAGTTGTATACATATAAAACAAAGTTTTAAACAGAAAGGATTTGGGAAAGGAGGGGTCCTAGGTTGGTTTGCCTACAGGATCACCCCACATAATGTCCAGTAAATATTCGTCAATGAGGGGCTACACGCGACATTAGAGCGTAGTCATCATATCCCATATCTACCCTCCCCATCCCCTTAGCGGTTATTAAAGCGAGTGTTGGTCAGTGATCTCTATTGCGTGTAGTTACCTGTCCCTTCTTAATGGTCCTGGAGGAAATTTAGGACCTCTACCTATAGGCAGTTCTAGAAAGACCCCTAAGGTTTAAAGGAGAAAATACTAAGGCGGCAAGCAAGAACACATAGGACTTTAGCAAATAAAAAGCATGAAATAGCAGATAAGAGGCTCAGGTTCACCTCTAGAGATAATGCATGTAAACAACACGACTCAAACACAAATAAGGGCAATATTGTTAATTAGTATCCTAAGACACAATGTCTAAGTGAATATCAAGACCTAAAAGATAGGCGGTTTATTTTTATAAACTCAGAAGTAATGGCCCTATTAGTTTGCCTACTGATTTTATGCCTGTTAAATTAGAACAACATTAAGTAACAAGACCAGTTTCAGAGTTGCAGAATTTGAAAACGCCCTATAGGCTTGCCTACACGCTGAATAGTGGTGTCCTAAGAACTACGTTTGACATAGTAAAATAGTGGGCAAATTTTAAAACATACTCTTGATTTCCTATAGGCATGCTTTCTAATAGTAAACTAAAGCAGTATTTGAAAGAATTCATTTCAGGAAAAACAAACCACTGTCACACCTCCTTTTTCGCCCGCGGCGCCTCAAAGGGCGCAGATGGGAGTTTTTTCCAATCAAGGGACAATCGAAACGGGATTTATTATTTAAGGATCAGAGTCGCCACTTGGGAGATTTATGGTGTCCCAAGTCACCGGTTTTAATCCCGAATCGAGGAAAAGAATGACTCTGTATTACAGTCCGCAAACCAGAAATCCGGATAAGGAATTCTGTTAACCCGGGAGAAGGTGTTAGGCATTCCCGAGTTTCGTGGTTCTAGCACGGTCGCTCAACTGTCATATTTGGCTTATTTATCTGATTTTAATACAATTATGAACCGATGTGCCAATTTTAACTTTTTACCACTTTATATTATTGTTATTTTTCAACAAGAATTGCAACGTCGTGAAAACACATCTCGAACCACGTCACATCAATGCACCTGGGGTTAGAGACACATTTCGACTTTGTTGAGATTTGGATTTGGGTCACATAAATGTGCACCCGGGTTTAAGGAGGTAAATTATTAAAGTACGCGCCTAAAGAGACTAACGCGCGGTTGTTTTTTGGGAAAAGGCCGCGAAGTTCGCTAAGCGGCCAATCCCGAGTTCTAAGTAATTAATACGTACATTTGTGAGGGCCCCGCAATCTGTGCGTTTTACTAGGCGAGGCTCATCTCGTTTATTTTAAAAGGATAATCCTAAAGTGACTACATTTTTTCTATTTAAGTTCGTCTCTAAAAAAGAGAAAAATTCTAATTAATTACATGCTTGAAAAGGCTGCTACTTATTTATCGGATTAAGACAAATGTAAACTGAAAATTGCAATCGAGACAAAGGGAGATTATTTCATGCCTTATTCTATAATTGAATATTACTAAAATTGAAATTATAAGTAAAATACGGAATTTACAAATAATATTACCAAAATAAACTGATTATCCTCTAACTAATTTAGACCCACATTGCTAGATGAATTGAACCGTTGGAATTAATTGTTTACAACTATTTGAAACTGGAATTAACCTTAATCACTAATGCTTATTCGAAAGTTTGTTAAACTTAATCGTTACATCGTCTTGTTTGAACTCAACTCATGCCTATTGGATTAATGATCTTAGCAATTACTACTACGATCCTAACTTAAAATATAGTGGGCCTACTGATTCTACGAAATTACTGGACATTTTTTATTCTGCCTAATATTTACAGATCTCCATTACTAACCTGATTAAAAATTCACAAGCTTTGACTCATTTCTATTCCGGTTTGCATGAATTCAGAGTTATACTTCACTAATTAAACTAAATCAAAATAATCTCCAGTAATGACTATCTATCAATTCATGTACCCATAGGCATATAGAAAAACAGTTCAAACTACGTAGAATAGTTCTAAGTACAGTCCAATTTTCAGTATAGTTGTACAATGTAAATACATGTCTAGGATGAGCATAAACATATACAATATTTCCTAATGTACATTCTAATACATTAATTGAACACACTTTAATAGGCAATCTGTTAAGCCTTTTAATTCAGCATTTTTTGCAGTTTGAAGTCACCTCAGAACTAATCTCAGAAATGTATACCTGGAAAGGGACCACAAGGAAAAGGAAGAAAAGGATCAGCAGGAGCAGTAGCAACAACACAGCAACAACAATAGTAATGGAAACAGAACAGCCCAGTAATAGTGTTTAATAAAACCAGCAGAATTCCAGCAACACCCTAATGAAACAATAACAAATAACCAACCAAACTCAAGGAACAAACCAAATGAAAGCCTAGAAACACCAACAGCAATCAACGGGCAGAAACAAAGTGAACCAGGAATGCAATAGGACAATCGATCTCTGACTCTCTATCTTTCAGACTCTTAAGGAAAGAAACTCAGAACTTCAATTCAACAAAAAAACAACACTAATTCTGATTTTCAGTAGTCAAGGCAAGACCTCACTCTTTCAGTTTTTAGTTCTTAAATTACTCACTTTTTTTTATATTGAAAGACCAGTTAATGTTTTTCCCTTCAATTTTGACCCTTTAATTCTGACCCCTAAATTCTGTCAACCTCTTCCTCTTTATAGCCAAACTTGCAGCACTTAAATTAATCCCACCATCTTCTCCCCATCCCCCTTTTGAATCCCACTACTTAATGTTTTGTCCCCCACTATATTAAACAAATATATTAGTTCCCACTAACACATATCTTTTCTTTATTTAATTCCCTTATTCCCCACTACCGCATGCTTTGTCCCCCACTATATTAAACAATGTATTAATTCCCACTACCACTTGTCTTGTCCCCACCATGTATTAAACAATGTATTATTTTAATATTATTTAATACTTAGTGGGCAGAGCACACATTAATCAATTTTTTAAAAACTTAAAATCCCGAAAATACTGCAATTTACCATTCTACCCCAATCCCTTTCAATCTGTACCAAAATCATATCAGCTATAACCAATTCACCTAATCAATTAATCAAATTACATCAGCTATAACCAAATCAAGCCTGACAATTGACAACTAATAATCAAACTCTGCATAATAAACTCGCCAAACAAACTCCTAATCGACAACGTTCATGAATTAACAACAAAGTCAGATTCATATCCGAACAAACTCATCAGAACAAACAAGTAAATCCAAATCACTAAACTCGATCATCAATTGACCTCAAACTAAATCAAACAACATCGTAACCAAGATGAATGATTCATAACAAATCAAAAACTAAAGACCAACACTTAAACACTCACATTAAATCACTTGATGAAAAACTAACGAACTTCAAACAAAAAATGAACACGAATTAAATCTAACACAAACAAAGACCTGGGTTCGAATTCAAACCAACCTATCGGAACACGAACATAATCATAGAAAGAAGAAAAGGAGCGGAAGATGAATTTACTGAACGAAAACTAAAAGAAAAGAGAACGGAAACCTACTAGTTTGAAGTCCGGGTTCGAACGGAAACTCGACGCGCCTGAACAAACATCACTATTTTCAACCCATTTTCATTTTAGACGCAGTGACGATCGAGTTCATGGTTGGACGTAGCAGAAGCGATGGTGGTCGCTCATGTGGAGTGGTCGTTGCTGGTTTTTCCGGCGACTGGAGGAAATGACGAAGGAGATGAAGCAGCGGCCATGGTTGCTGGAGATGGAGCTCGTTTTGGACTGGAGGTTGACGTCGAAGAACGATGATGATGAGGCTGGTTTTGGCAGTGGGGTTGTTTGAGGTGAGCTGCTGGTCGACGAGGGGGAAGGCATTTGAAAACGAAGAAGGTAAAGCTGCACGAAGCAGCGGCTCACGTCGCGGAATGGGGAGGAGCAGGGACGACTGGTCGCGTCGCTGGTTTGGTGGTTCGTCGACGGGAATGGAGATGACAGTTGCTCGAGAAGAAGAGGAGAAGGGTCGTTCATGGTGGTTCGATGCTTGGCTGGAGTTGAAGACGAAGAAGGTGAAGCAGAAAGGGTGGTCGACGGAGTAAATGGTGGTGAGGGGGCAGCCATGGATGGCGTGAGGGGGAGCAGAAGCAGCGAGGGCAGCCATGGGAGGGTGGTTTTGAGCAGGAGGATTTGTTTGGGGAAGGAGAAGAAGAGGGGGGGGGCGGCGGGTGTTTTTTTAGGGTTTTTGGGTAATGAAGAATAAAAAATGGGAAGGGGGGGGGGGTAACTCGTTTGTTTATGGGGCGGACCGGGTCGGGTTGACCCGGTGGGGGTTATTTGGTTTGGGCCTGGTTGATTTAAATTAAAAGGTGGCCCAATCCGATTTTCTTCTTATTTCCAATGCTTCTTTTTTTTCTTCTTTTATTTTTTCTTAAACTAAAACTAAATTCTAAAAATCCTAAATTATCCTATAGAACTAAATTAATTTATAAAAATGCAAATTAACTCTTAATAACAATTAACACAAAATTAAATAGCAATTACGATAAAATCACACAATTTGGACATTAAATGCTAAAAATGAAACGTACATTATTTTAATGAATTTTTGTTCTTGTAAAACAAACTTAATTTCTCCTAATTGTAGAATTAAATCCTAAATGCAAATGCGACATATTTTTTTATTTTTTTTATTTTAACAAATAAACATGCATGGACAAATACAAATAATTATCCAAAAATGCCACGAAAATTCTCAAAATTGCACACAAAGGAAAATTGTTTTATTTTGAATTTTTGGGAGTAATTTTCACATAGGGCAAAAATCACGTGCTTACAACTGCCCATCTTTGTCCGAAAACACGAAGAGTTTTCATGAAAAGATAAAGTAAGAAGATACGAGCGATTTTTGCCCATCCGAGTACTCCGTGTGAAGCAATTTTTTGAAAGATTTAACCGAACCTTTGCTTCAAAGGTTTCCTACATATCCCTGGCTAGAAGGGAATCAGGTTAATGTAGTTCGGGAAGTTTTGGTAGCTAGGACTACCATGAGACTGCAATGTTACTGCTGTTGCATGTTGTTATTACTACTTGCCAACCTCCCTATTACACCATGCTGAAAGAAAACAAGAAGCTAGACTAAACTACAGTCTATGTATTACAAAATCTTATCTAGATCTTCAGCCATGCTCTTGTGTCTCTTGTTGCTTTGATGTCTCGGTGACTCCTCTGGTATTTCTTTACTTCTGATTTGTCTTGTATTCTCCCTTAACTGCCGATCTCGAACTGCTTATTTCCTTCTCGTGAGCTTCGCATTATCTTTCCATCGAATCTTGAACTTCCTTCCTCTGCTGGGAATTTTTGTTGTTTCCCGCTGGGGATTTCGGTTGTATTCCTCTGCTTTACTGGCTTCAACACCAATCACTTCTTCAACACCAATTACTTCTGGCTCGACTTGTGGTCTTCCTTCTGATTTCTGCTGGGGTTTTTTGTTGTAACCCTCCGCTTTACTGACTTCAAACTTCCATGTATTCCTCTGTTATATGGGCGGGCTCCCAACTTCAAAACTTAAAATGTAAAGAGTGAAATGTATTCCTCTGTTATATGGGTGGGCTCCTAACTTCTTCAACTTAAATGTAAAGACTGAAATGTATTCCTCTGTTATATTGGCGGGCTCCCAACTTCTTTAACTTAAAATGTAAAGACTGAAATGTATTCCTCTATTATATGGGCGGGCTCCCAACTTCTTCAACTTAAAATGTAAAGACTGAAATGTATTCCTCTGTTATATGGGCGGGCTCCCGACCTCAACCAACAACTTCGAAAAATAAATCGTCATTCCGTTCTTCAGGCGGGGCTCCTGACCTCAACAACAACTTTGAAAAATAAATCGCCATTCCGTTCTTCAGGGGGGGGCTCCTGACCTCAACAACAACTTCGAAAAATAAATTGCCATTCCGTTCTTCAGGGGGCTCCTGACCTCAACAACAACTTCGAAAAATAAATCGTCATTCTGTTCTTCAGGGGGGGCTCCTGACCTCAACAACAACTTCGAAAAATAAATTGCCATTCCTTTCTTCAGGCGGGCGAGACTTCGACAACTTTGAAAAATAAATCGTCATTCCTGGTTCACTTTGTTTCTGTCCGTTGATTGTTGTTGGTATTTCTGGGCTTTCATTTGGTTTGTTCCTTGAGTTTGGTTGGTTATTTGTTATTGTTTCATTGGGGTGTTGCTAGAATTCTGCTAGTTTTATTAAACACTGTTACTGGGCTGTTATGTTTCCGTTGCTGTTGCTGTTGTTGTGTTGTTGCTACTGCTCCTGCTGATCCTTTTCTTCCTTTCCCTTGTGGTCCCTTTCCAGGTACACATTTCTGAGATTAGATCTGAGGTGACTTCAAACTGCAAAAAATGCTGAATTAAAAGGCTTAACAGATTGCCTATTAAAGTGTGTTCAATTAATGTATTAGAATGTACATTTGGAAATATTGTATATGTTTATGCTCATCCTAGACATGTATTTACATTGTACAACTATATTGAAAATTGGACTGTACTTAGAACTATTCTAAGTAGTTTGAACTGTTTTTCTATATGCCTATGGGTACATGAATTGATAGATAGTCATTACTGGAGATTATTTTGATTTAGTTTAATTAGTGAAGTATAACTCTGAATTCATGCAAACTGGAATAGAAATGAGTCAAAGCTTGTGAATTTTTAATCAGGTTAGTAATGGAGATCTGTAAATATTAGGCAGAATAAAAAATGGCCAGTAATTTCGTAGAATCAGTAGGCCCACTATATTTTAAGTTAGGATCGTAGTAGTAATTGCTAAGATCATTAATCCAATAGGCATGAGTTGAGTTCAAACAAGACGATGTAACGATTAAGTTTAACAAACTTTCGAATAAGCATTAGTGATTAAGGTTAATTCCAGTTTCAAATAGTTGTAAACAATTAATTCCAACGGTTCAATTCATCTAACAATGTGGGTCTAAATTAGTTAGAGGATAATCAGTTTATTTTGGTAATATTATTTGTAAATTCCGTATTCTATTTATAATTTCAATTTTAGTAATATTCAATTATAGAATAAGGCAGGAAACAATCTCTCTTTGTCTCGATTGCAATTTTCAGTTTACATTTGTCTTAATCCGATAAATAAGTAGCGGCCTTTTCAAGCATGTAACTAATTAGAATTTTTCTCTTTTTTAGAGACGAACTTAAATAGAAAAAATGTAGTCACTTTAGGATTATCCTTTTAAAATAAGCGAGATGAGCCTCGCCTAGCAAAACGCATAGATTGCGGGGCCCTCACAAATGTACGTATTAATTACTTAGAACTCGGGATTGGCCGCTTAGCGAACTTCGCGGCCTTTTCCCAAAAAACAACCGCGCTTTAGTCTCTTTAGGCGCGTACTTTAATAATTTACCTCCTTAAACCCGGGTGCACATTTATGTGACCCAAATCCAAATCTCAACAAAGTTGAGACTCTCTATTTTGTTAGTGTCATACCCTGAATTAAAAGAGGCTCGGAAAGTTTCTAAGTCGGATGGCCTTTTGGTTCCCGGAAAGGAGCTCCTTCCTCAACTCGAGTTGTCCGCTCGAGTACACTGTCTAGAACATATACCAAGGTTGAACCTAGAATAACTTGACTTCATGTCGGATCCCTAGTAGGAACGTTTATTTGCATCATGTTGCATTTGACTTAGGGGACTCAACACAGGGGTTGGGTCCGTCTAGGACAAGCAACCTGAAATGAAAAAAGACCATCCTGCTGCATCCTGTTTGTTCTGCACATTTATTTGCTTCAGATCTGCATGCTGACCGGTTTCTGAAATCGGGAATTTTTGAAAAATTGTGAAAAAAAAAGAAAAAGAAAAATAGCAGTGTAGGGAGATAACTACTTGTTTTTAGAAAAATAAAACCAATGTCCAAGTAGTGTCAAAACGTTGCCGAAATTTTGAAAAATGAAAAAAATTGTCTTTTTTAGTTTGATTTATTTGAATAACAAAAGAAAGGAGTCTTGTTTACAAGTTTAGTTTATGTTGGGCGAACTACGCGGGTCTGATTCTCACCGGATGTGAGATACGTAGGCAAACCTCTTCGGTTCCGGCCCACCATATTCAAAAAATCCAAAAATATTTTTCATTACCCGCTTATTTAGAAAGTCTTTCTTTTAGACCTCAATTTTTTTAAAAAAAATAATACAAAAATATTTCCTTTTAATCTCTCTCAAAATCCAAAAATATTTGTTTAAAAATTCAAAAGAAAATTCAAGATTCAAAAATATTTTTTCTTTTCTTCTGTAGTATTTCTTTCATAAATTCAGAGTAATAGTCCAAAATATTTCCTTTATTCACCTGGGTTCGAATTCAAACCAACCTATAGGAACACGAACATAATCATAGAAAGAAGAAAAGGAGCGGAAGATGAATTTACTGAACGAAAACTAAAAGAAAAGAGAACGGAAACCTACTAGTTTGAAGTCCGGGTTCGAACGGAAACTCGACGCGCCTGAACAAACATCACTGTTTTCAACCCATTTTCGTTTTTGACGTAGTGACGATCGAGTTCATGGCTGGACGTAGCAGAAGCGATGGTGGTCGCTCATGTGGAGTGGTCGTTGCTGGTTTTTCCGGCGACTGGAGGAAATGATGAAGGAGATGAAGCAGCGGCCATGGTTGCTGAAGATGGAGCTCATTTTGGACTGGAGGTTGACGTCGAAGAACGACGATGATGACACTGGTTTTGGCAGTGGGGTTGTTTGAGGCGAGCTGCTGGTCGACGAGGGGGAAGGCACTTGAAGACAAAAAAGGTGAAGCTGCACGAAGCAGCAGCTATCGCGGAATGGGGAGGAGTAGGGACGACTGGTTGCGTCGCTGGTTTGGTGGTTCGTCGACGGGAATGGAGATGGCAGTTGCTCGAGAAGAAGAGGAGAAGGGTCATTCATTGTAGTTCGATGCTTGGCTGGAGTTGAAGACGAAGAAGGTGAAGCAGAAAGGGTGGTCGACGGAGTAAATGGTGGTGAGGGGGCAGCCATGAATGGCGTGAGGGGGAGCAGAAGCAGCGAGGGCAGCCATGGGAGGGTGGTTTTGAGCAGGAGGATTTGTTTGGGGAAGGAGAAGAAGAGGGGGGGCGGGTGTTTTTTTAGGATTTTTGGGTAATGAAGAATAAAAAATGGGAAGGGGGGGGGGTATCTCGTTTGTTTATGGGGCGGACCGGGTCGGGTTGACCCGGTGGGGGTTATTTGGTTTGGGCCTGGTTGATTTAAATTAAAAGGTGGCCCAATCCGATTTTCTTCTTATTTCTAATGCTTCTTTTTTTTTCTTCCTTTTTTTTTTCTTAAACTAAAACTAAATTCTAAAAATCCTAAATTATCCTATAGAACTAAATTAATTTATAAAAATGCAAATTAACTCTTAATAATAATTAACACATAATTTAATAGCAATTACGATAAAATCACACAATTTGGACATTAAATGCTAAAAATGCAACGTACATTATTTTAATGATTTTTTGTTCTTGTAAAACAAACTTAATTGCTCCTAATTGTAGAATTAAATCCTAAATGCAAATGCGACATATTTGTGTATTTTTTATTATTTTAAAAAATAAACATGCACGGACAAATACAAATAATTATCCAAAAATGCCACGAAAATTCTCAAAATTGCACACAAAGGAAAATTATTTTATTTTGAATTTTTGGGAGTAATTTTCACATAGGGAAAAAATCACGTGCTTTGAAAAATAAATCGTCATTCCTTTCTTCAGGCGGGCGAGACTTCAACAATAACTTCGAAAAATAAAACGCCATTCCGTTCTTTAGGCGGGGCTCCTGACCTCAACTTCGAAAAATAAATTGCCATTCTATTGTGTAAGAATTACAAATTAAATCGAGAATTAGAGATGAGATTGAGATTCTATCTTGTTTTGAGCATACTATCAAACACTAAAGGTGCATTGTGATCTTAGGCCCTTTTGAGAGAAATTTCTATCATTTATGCCCCTCTTGCTTTCTTTTTAGTTCACTACCTCCCAATATTCTATGGTGTGATATGCATGCAAGAAATTCATTCTTCTACCCATGAATTACTTCACTAGTGATCCCTTATTGCTAAGCATAGGAACAAGAGCCGAGGTAATGAAATCTTACTTCTTGGGATGAAGATTTAGGTGCCCTCACTTGATTATCTTCAAAAATTTGGCAAGGTTTCATGGAGTAATTTGATGGGAAGCACTCCCCTCTCTAAGACCCTCTCTCTCTCTCTCTAAAAGCATTAGGAAATATGCTCAAAATGAGCTATAATACCGAATATATCGATAAGGGGTCGGGTTTAAAATTTAGAGAATCGGAGCCCCGAGTCAGGTCTGCAATCGCAAAGTGGAAATACGGCCCACAGAATGGACCACAAAAGTGCTCCCAAAATCTGAACACACTGCCTGGGTATGCGGCAGAAATTCGGTCCGCATACCCGTTCTGCGGTCGCATAATGCACCATAGAACTGTCCCTTACAAAAATCCCAAGGGAAGTGTGCAATGACTATGCGGTCCATATATCGGTTATGCGATCGCATACTTGATCGCTTAGTTGACCTCAAATTCGACCAACACACTGACTCACTTTGCGGCGATTATGCGGTCTGCATACCTGATATGCGACCGCATTCTCGACCGCAGAATCACATTTTTTGGAAAATATTATTTCTTGACTTTTTATATCATAGATCAGTCCAAAAAGGTCCAAACCGCGGCGAGCTAGAATTTTACGCATATCTAACGCATGATCCTAACTTGGAACCACGGGATTCGGGGTTCTGAGTAGGAAATTCATGGGGCCTTACAGAGACGTGGGCACGAGTCGACCTTTTGGGGCGATTTTCTAATTCTTTTTTAATGTCATAATTTTATTATTAGATTAAATTCTTATGGTTATATTTATAGTATGTAATTAATTTTGGCTAGATTTGGACCATTCAGAGTTGGAAAGTCAAAGGAAAGGTATTTTTATTGATTGATTTAGCGAGGTAAGTGACTTGTCTAACCTTGTTTGGGGAAAGTCCCTATAGGATTTGGTGCTGTTGTGACATTTTGTGATATATGAGTTCCGTGTACGCGAGGTGACGAGTGCGTACATGGGATAAATGTTGAAATTCCGACCATTGCTAAGTAGTTTCCTTTTTATGCCTTAATTGAGTTATTCTAGCACGTGTAGTCATCATGTTTAGCCAAATTTCACATGTCTATGTGTCTTGTCTCTTAGTTGCAACTTGTACAACATGCTTAGTTGAATTACCTATTTCCTTGATTCCGTATTCGTTCTTTAACTGTAGGATTCCTTGCTTGCATTATTATTGTTCATTTACTACGTGTTGATTTTCGTGATTCTTGTTGAGATGACTGTTTGGTTGTGGAACGAGGTTTCTTCTGTAAGGAGTGTTATTGGCACGAGCTTTGTTTTGTGCGGAGTGTTATTGGCACGAGGTTTCTTCCGTGCGAAGTGTTATTGGCACGAGGTTTCTTCCGTGCAGAGTGTTATTGACACGAGGTTTTTTCCGTGCAGAGTGTTATTGGCACGAGGTTTCTTCCACATGGAGTGTTATTGGCACGAGGTTTCTTCCATGCGAGTGTTATTGGCACGGGGTTTCTTTCGTGTGGAGTATTATTGGCTCGAGGTCTCTTCCATGCAAAGTGTGATTGGAACAAGATTTCTTCCGTGCGAGGTGTGATTGGCACGAGGTTTCTTCCGTGCGGAGTGTTATTGGCACGAGGTTTCTTCCATGTGGATTGTTATTTGGCACGAGGTTTCTTCTGTGTGGATTGCTATTGTGGCACGAGGTTTCTGCTGTGTGGTTATTGTTTTCCTCTATTTGCTGTGTTGTTTTTTATTGTTGTTGTTCCTTGACTTGTATGATGTTCGTTTCCTTACGTGTTGTAATTGTCTTCTTGTTTTCCTGTGTTGTTGTTTTTCCCATACACTTTTATTGTTTCATTAACCTGTCATTAATTTTATTATTTTGCCTTCTGCCTTATTTCTTATATTTCAGTAGGGCCCTAACCTGACCTCGTCACTACTCTACCAAGGTTAGGCTTGGCACTTACTGCGTACCATTGTGGTGTACCCATACTATGCTTGTGCATATGTTTTTTTGTGTAGACCTAGGATACATCTTATCAGCCTCGATGGTAGAGCGTGTGCTGCTGCTTGGAGACTTCAAGGTATATTTGCTAGCGTCCGCAGACCTCGGAGCCCTCTATCCTTATTATGTTGTTTTCCTTATTCTCTTTAGACTTTGATGTATAGAGATATTTAGTACTTCCTTTAGAGCTTGTGACTTATAACTACCGAGTTTTGGGAGTTGTTCTTACTCTGAGTTGCAAATTTACTTGTACATGTCGAGCGGTAGTTTTCAGTTATATATATATATGTCGATGTTGAGATTTTAGTCGATATTTTAGTTCTTTAGCATAATTATTAGGCTTACCTAGTCTTAGAGAATAGGTGCCGTCACAACATCCTACAGAGGGAAAATTGGGTCGTGACAGTTCGCGACTAGCGGGTCGCGTTCGCGAAGCCTTCAGATCCAACTACTTCACCTTTGTGTTATGTGTGTCGCGAAGGCTTAACGGCTCGAGGTCCCCCTACTCCCCATTGTTCTACGCGTTCGCGACTCCCCGTCGCATTCGCAAAGGGTAACCCAACTCCTTCTCCGTATTCACGACCTCTTCGTCGCGTTCACGATGAACATTTTCTAGCAGTCCAAAAATCCTTCTTCGTGATTGCGTAACTCCACTCACAATTGCGATGCACGACACCAGAACTAACAATCAGCAACATCAAAAGACCCAAACTGGTATGAAACCACCCCGAATCACACCCGAGGCCCCCTCCCCCCGGAACCCCGTCCAATCATACTAACAAGTCCCAATACCCTATCCAAACTTATCCAAAGGCTAGAAACGCCATGAATAACATCAAAATCATAAATCGACGATCAAAATCTTTCTTTCAACTTTCAAACATTCAAACTTCGACAAACGTGTCTAAATCATACTTAAACATTATGGAATGACGCCAAACTTCATATGTATGTCACAAATCGCGATACAGACCTATTCCAAGGCTCAAAACCCTGAAGAGACATCAATAACACCAAGTCTGAAATAAGCGCTGAAATACTCCTAGGCCACCCGATACTCAACTCGAATATACGCCCAAGTCCGAAATCATCATACAAACCTATTGGAACCTTCAAATCGTGATTCTGAGGTTGTTTACTCAAAAGTAAAGCCTTGATCAACTCTTCCAACTTAAAGCTTCCGAATTGAGAATTTTCTATCTGATTCAACTCCGAACTTCCCAAAATTCAATTCCAACTACGCGTACAAGTCATAAAATATGAACTGAAGCTACTCAAGGCCTCAAACTGTCGAATTATGCGCTAGATCTATAAATGACCGGTTGGGTCATTACATAGTTTATTTAATAGAAATTCAAGATTTTCAATGTGAACCAGTCATATCTTCTTGAACATTCATCGAAAATTGATGTTAGTGATATTGTGAATGTAAGTTGTTATTTATTTGGTTTTAATTAGTCTTGTTTTTACTTATATGTAATGATAGTACACTGGATTTGGTTCTGATAACTTGCATTTCAAAATTTGGTTGTTATATATTATGTTGGAAGTCTGGTCTTCGAAGCCTTGTTGTCCAGTTTTTTCTACTAAATAAGTATAATATACTGGATTTGACCATGTTTTTCCATTCTACTCCGATATTTTTTGCTGCAGTTTTATTATTTCTAATAACTTGCAATCCAGAATAATGTGCTAGCCTTTTTAAAATGTTTTTATACTGCATGAGTATAATGTACTGGATTTGAACTTTTACTATTTTTTTTCCAGTATTGTTGGAGTTTTATATATTTCTAATAACTTACAATCCATAATAATGTGCTAGCCTTCTTGAAACATTTTTATACTGGATGGGTTTAATATACTGGTTGAGTATAATATAATGGATTTGACCATGTTCCTGTGTTATTATGCTGAAATTCTGATAAGAGAAACAACAACATTCATTTATTTTTTCTTTCTAGAGGGTATCAGTCAAAGTTCAAGACATTATACGTTCAGATCAGGTGAATTTTGGCGAAAGTTGGAAGATTGAAGATTTTGAAGGTTGATAGGTTTGACCGAGAGTTAACTTTATTGATATCGAATGCGTATTGTGTTTTTGAGAGTTGGTATAGGTTCGTTGTGTCATTTGGGACTTGCATGCAAAATTTAAGGTCATTCCGTGTTGATTTGGTATGGCTCGACATGAGTTTTAGAAGTTTAAAAGTTTATTATTTCATTAGGCTTGAATTGGTGTGCGATTCATGATTTTGATATTTTGATGTGATTTGAAGCCTTTAGTAGGTTTGTGTTATATTTTGCGACTGGTTTGTACGATTGGACGGGGTTCCGAGAGCCTCGGGTGTGTTTGGGTTGTGTCACTCTCTTATTTGATGTTTTTGCATCATTTCTTTGGGCATAAAGGGTAACGTATTGAGAAAACAACTTTTGATTTGTGATTATATTGAACCATTAGATCCGTATCGTAATTATAGAATCATAGCCATAAGAATCATCGAATTCCGAGGTCGTTTGAGTGAGTTATGTTCATTTCTATGTCGGAAAAGATTATTGGTTTCTGGTGCGAACTTTGTTCTTCGCAAACGCAAGGGAGGTCCCGCAAATGCAAAGAAGGAAATTTGGGTTGACGGGTCAAAACAAAAAATTTCTCTTCGCGAATGCAATCGTATCCCAAAGGCGAAGAACAAAAATTACCTGGGCAGTGTTTTAAATGGGGAAACCGAGCATTTTAGTATTTTGAGCATATCTTGAGTTCTAGAGCTCCGTTTGAGGTGATTTTTGCGGTGTCATTCTCGTCTCAATAAGGGGGTAAATATTGGACCTTTAGTTTTATGTTTTACCATGATTATTTTCGTTGGTTATCATTTTTATCCGTGTTTGGATTGTAGAAATTAGGGTTTTGAGTCCCAAAGTCGAGAAATGGTAAATCCTTGATTTGATGATCAATTCATGGATGTAATTGGATGATTTTATGGATATACACTATGATTTATGGGTAATACTTATTTTGATAATTATTGCACCTTTAGTGTTTGATAGTATGCTCAAAACAAGATAGAATCTCAATCTAATCCAATAGGCATGAGTTGAGTTCAAACAAGACGAGTTAACGATTAAGTTTAACAAACTTTCGAATAAGCATTAGTGATTAAGGTTAATTCCAGTTTCAAATAGTTGTAAACAATTAATTCCAACGGTTCAATTCATCTAACAATGTGGGTCTAAATTAGTTAGAGGATAATCAGTTTATTTTGGTAATATTATTTGTAAATTCCGTATTCTATTTATAATTTCAATTTTAGTAATATTCAATTATAGAATAAGGCAGGAAACAATCTCTCTTTGTCTCGATTGCAATTTTCAGTTTACATTTGTCTTAATCCGATAAATAAGTAGCGGCCTTTTCAAGCATGTAACTAATTAGAATTTTTCTCTTTTTTAGAGACGAACTTAAATAGAAAAAATGTAGTCACTTTAGGATTATCCTTTTAAAATAAGCGAGATGAGCCTCGCCTAGCAAAACGCATAGATTGCGGGGCCCTCACAAATGTACGTATTAATTACTTAGAACTCGGGATTGGCCGCTTAGCGAACTTCGCGGCCTTTTCCCAAAAAACAACCGCGCTTTAGTCTCTTTAGGCGCGTACTTTAATAATTTACCTCCTTAAACCCGGGTGCACATTTATGTGACCCAAATCCAAATCTCAACAAAGTTGAGACTCTCTATTTTGTTAGTGTCATACCCTGAATTAAAAGAGGCTCGGAAAGTTTCTAAGTCGGATGGCCTTTTGGTTCCCGGAAAGGAGCTCCTTCCTCAACTCGAGTTGTCCGCTCGAGTACACTGTCTAGAACATATACCAAGGTTGAACCTAGAATAACTTGACTTCATGTCGGATCCCTAGTAGGAACGTTTATTTGCATCATGTTGCATTTGACTTAGGGGACTCAACACAGGGGTTGGGTCCGTCTAGGACAAGCAACCTGAAATGAAAAAGACCATCCTGCTGCATCCTGTTTGTTCTGCACATTTATTTGCTTCAGATCTGCATGCTGACCGGTTTCTGAAATCGGGAATTTTTGAAAAATTGTGAAAAAAAAAGAAAAAGAAAAATAGCAGTGTAGGGAGATAACTACTTGTTTTTAGAAAAATAAAACCAATGTCCAAGTAGTGTCAAAACGTTGCCGAAATTTTGAAAAATGAAAAAAATTGTCTTTTTTAGTTTGATTTATTTGAATAACAAAAGAAAGGAGTCTTGTTTACAAGTTTAGTTTATGTTGGGCGAACTACGCGGGTCTGATTCTCACCGGATGTGAGATACGTAGGCAAACCTCTTCGGTTCCGGCCCACCATATTCAAAAAATCCAAAAATATTTTTCATTACCCGCTTATTTAGAAAGTCTTTCTTTTAGACCTCAATTTTTTAAAAAAAAAATAATACAAAAATATTTCCTTTTAATCTCTCTCAAAATCCAAAAATATTTGTTTAAAAATTCAAAAGAAAATTCAAGATTCAAAAATATTTTTTCTTTTCTTCTGTAGTATTTCTTTCATAAATTCAGAGTAATAGTCCAAAATATTTCCTTTATTCACCTGGGTTCGAATTCAAACCAACCTATAGGAACACGAACATAATCATAGAAAGAAGAAAAGGAGCGGAAGATGAATTTACTGAACGAAAACTAAAAAAAAAGAGAACGGAAACCTACTAGTTTGAAGTCCGGGTTCGAACGGAAACTCGACGCGCCTGAACAAACATCACTGTTTTCAACCCATTTTCGTTTTTGACGTAGTGACGATCGAGTTCATGGCTGGACGTAGCAGAAGCGATGGTGGTCGCTCATGTGGAGTGGTCGTTGCTGGTTTTTCCGGCGACTGGAGGAAATGATGAAGGAGATGAAGCAGCGGCCATGGTTGCTGAAGATGGAGCTCATTTTGGACTGGAGGTTGACGTCGAAGAACGACGATGATGACACTGGTTTTGGCAGTGGGGTTGTTTGAGGCGAGCTGCTGGTCGACGAGGGGGAAGGCACTTGAAGACAAAAAAGGTGAAGCTGCACGAAGCAGCAGCTATCGCGGAATGGGGAGGAGTAGGGACGACTGGTTGCGTCGCTGGTTTGGTGGTTCGTCGACGGGAATGGAGATGGCAGTTGCTCGAGAAGAAGAGGAGAAGGGTCATTCATTGTAGTTCGATGCTTGGCTGGAGTTGAAGACGAAGAAGGTGAAGCAGAAAGGGTGGTCGACGGAGTAAATGGTGGTGAGGGGGCAGCCATGAATGGCGTGAGGGGGAGCAGAAGCAGCGAGGGCAGCCATGGGAGGGTGGTTTTGAGCAGGAGGATTTGTTTGGGGAAGGAGAAGAAGAGGGGGGGCGGGTGTTTTTTTAGGATTTTTGGGTAATGAAGAATAAAAAATGGGAAGGGGGGGGGGTATCTCGTTTGTTTATGGGGCGGACCGGGTCGGGTTGACCCGGTGGGGGTTATTTGGTTTGGGCCTGGTTGATTTAAATTAAAAGGTGGCCCAATCCGATTTTCTTCTTATTTCTAATGCTTCTTTTTTTTTCTTCTTTTTTTTTTTCTTAAACTAAAACTAAATTCTAAAAATCCTAAATTATCCTATAGAACTAAATTAATTTATAAAAATGCAAATTAACTCTTAATAATAATTAACACATAATTTAATAGCAATTACGATAAAATCACACAATTTGGACATTAAATGCTAAAAATGCAACGTACATTATTTTAATGATTTTTTGTTCTTGTAAAACAAACTTAATTGCTCCTAATTGTAGAATTAAATCCTAAATGCAAATGCGACATATTTGTGTATTTTTTATTATTTTAAAAAATAAACATGCACGGACAAATACAAATAATTATCCAAAAATGCCACGAAAATTCTCAAAATTGCACACAAAGGAAAATTATTTTATTTTGAATTTTTGGGAGTAATTTTCACATAGGGAAAAAATCACGTGCTTTGAAAAATAAATCGTCATTCCTTTCTTCAGGCGGGCGAGACTTCAACAATAACTTCGAAAAATAAAACGCCATTCCGTTCTTTAGGCGGGGCTCCTGCACACATAATTATGCGGCCGCACAACCTCCACAAGGGGTAATTTTGTCAGATATTTTCAGCTTAGTATAAATAGAACTTTTTGTCATTTTTAGGTTGAGTTTTGTTTTAGGAGATCACGTAAGCTTTTTTTGTTTACTATATTGGGTAACATTGTGATAGATTAACTTTTAAACAATTGATTTTCTTTTCTTAATCAAGTATTATGAATTCTATCTTTGTTTCTTCTTAATTTCTATGTTTTTCATGAGTAGCTAAATTTCTAGCTAGGGTTGTGGCCCAACCCTAGTGTGGGTACTTAATGGATTTTTTATTTAGGGCTTGTTTATGATTGGGTTAGTGATATTTAGCCTAGTTCTTGCTTGAATTAAAAAATTAATGATGGCAAACATTGATTTATGCCTAATTGACCAGGTCTCTACTTGAGAAAGAGAGACTAAGTCTAGGAAAACTTCGCTAACAAGAAATTGGGCTGAACTCAAGAAATTGATAGCCCCAATTTAAAAGGTTGAATCTAGAGATAGTAAGACCCGACTTGAGCATTTATCACTTATTTTGCGCAATACCCATTTGGACTTGAGAAAGCCAAATTAGGCAAAATCACTCAAACTACCGAGAGGTATAGAGTGGGTAATTGCATGTGATTGCTATATTACAACCCCGACCAATCAAACTTGCATTAGAGTTTACAACCCATTAGGTAACCACCTAGGTGGAAGTCACGACCCTACACCTTTCATCAACTTGAAATACAACAACACCAAAAATATTGTCTCCTAGCTTCTCATTTGCAAACATTAGCATAATAAATAGAACTAGAAAGAAACAACCAAATATATTGAAGTGTAATCTTGGGAACATCATACACCTAGTATAGACATATACCTATTCCCATATCTAACTCCATGTGGATTCGACCCCGACTTGCATTGGGTTTTTATTATTGCTTAAACAGCCTCACAACCTATATTTATGGTGTGCATTTGGGAGACATCAGGCTTTCGCGACACAGGAATACTCCAAAGGAAGTTCACGGTGTGATAGATATAACTGAGTCACCGTTGTTCACTGAGTCCATGTATAACGAGGCTCAGACGGTGAAAGAATGTCCCAACAAAGGGGCCCATGGGGCAGGCGACCCCTTCCGCGGCTTTTTTGATGGAATGGATTCTACCACCACTGAGAACATCACCGGATTGGGCGACTTAGAGGTGCCGAAGAATAGTCCATCTTTGGGGACAAGCGGGCCTTCCTCAAGCCCGAAACTAATCAACCGGTTCCCAGCTCCGAGTGTGGATCCTGCCCGGAAGCGATTGACTGTCATCTCTATTTTAAAGGATGTCTGAGTCCTCTCTGCCCCTATAAGGGTAGCCAGCTACCTTCGATGTCTGGTGATCGAGGAAGATCAAGCCAAGATGCACGAGGTGGACGCACCTTGCCTATTCAATGAAGTACAACAGGCGCTAAACCGGGTAATTCAGATACCTCTTGATGACTTTTAATTTGTACTTGGACTAATTTATAGATAATCCTAACACTTTTCTTTATGTCTGTAGGTCTCGGTGCTTCATCATGAGACTTTTCTCGATATGGGGACGAGCTGAACCAGCTTGAGGCCGAGGTCCGAGGGCTCACTAAGAAGAGAAATACTTACAAACTTCTCAGCAAGCTACGTAAACAAGAAGCTAAGAGCCTCCAAGATGAGCTAGAGATGGCTCGGAAGGAGCACGCTAGCCTGGTTGAGCATGTAAAAATATTTGAGATTAGTGACGATGAGCTAGACTTTGTGACTAATGGTTGGAATCCGTAGGTCCAACAGAAGATCGATCGGATCGAACAGCTTCGAACTGAGATAGATGCGGTCAAGGTCGATATCGATGAATGAGAGGTAGGATGGACCGCCTAGCCTCAAAAGGAGACTGCTCAAGCGCAACTAACTTCGGCTGAAGTCCAGCTTCGAGCGGTAAAGGAAAAGGTCGAGGTACAGGACAAAAGATTAAGGAGCACTAGTCTCAGCTAAGTTCGGCCGTCTCTGATCGAGAAACTCTGGCCAAGGAGCTTGAAACGGCCAGGTAGGTGGTCGTGGTGGTTAAAGCTAACGCCGACGAGATTGTGACCCAATATACGGTTGATGCCAAGGCAGCCCAGGATCGAACAAAAGATATTGTCGAGCACGCGAAGCGGCAATCCTGAAGGGAGGCCCTCAAGGAAATTCATGCTCAGGGTTTTGACTTGTCAGCCAAAATTGAGAGTGCTAAAGGGCTCAAAGTCGAGGCCAAGAAGTTGGCTTATCTCGAAAATGAAGAAGACTCCAAGGTTTCAAGCAAATCCAAGGGTGGAAGAGACTCCGAACACGCTGGCGACGAGGCAGGCTCCAGTGAAGACCAGGCCGTTTAAGTGCCTTGTACATTTTTCTTTGTTTTTTGTATTTTTGTACTTGTGTACTTTTATACTTTTTGTCTAGGTTATTTGGACTTTGTAAAGACTATATGTATATATAATACAAGGCTTTTTTTTCCCTTCGACAATATCTGAGTTTTGTTTTCCTTTGCTTTATTATTTATATTTGCAAAGATCGAAATGCCTTAGTATGAAATAGTTAAGTCATGTTCGGAGGTCCGAACAGGCCTTGCCTTTGACATTGTTTAAGGCATCGTGGGGGTTTGGTATGACCGAAAACGTTTCCCCAAAGTACTTATAATTTTTTAGATTATAGTTTGTCGAGGGTAGTCTTTAGAACCGGTTAAGAAATTTTTAAGGCCTTGTTTTTTGCTACGGGTCTCGAACGTCTCTGAGCAATTTTATTATGGTCGTAGTCTTTTTAGTTCAGGTGTTGCCTAGTGGGCTTGTTACCCCGAGTTATCTAGGCTTGCCTAAGATAACAGTTCCCGAATGGGGATGGCCATAGTCTTTAAGGTTCGGGCGCTGCCTAATAGGTCTTGCGTCCGGGCCGGAAGTCCCCGAGTGGGAGTGATTATTTCAAGTTGGATTAAGGCAGCCCTTGGGCTTGATACCTTTACAGGATCGGATGTAGGAAATTCCTAAATAAAACAGAAATTTTATTTAAGGGGCAAGATATTTATCTGCAAGGTAGAGACTTCTTTTTATTTTTGTGCGTAATAGTTACACATGTGTACAAGCTTTGTGTCAGGGCTCGAGCAGTCTATGTGGGCATGATTCATTTGACTGTTTTGCCCTTACAGTAAGTCATATCGATTAAGCCGAGACTATTCAATCACAAAGTTTCTTTCCTTGCTAAAGTCGTTATCCGAGGGTAATGCCCCTAGTGTTCAGGGCAGATCGTAGAGAGGCCTCGAATACTGTTGTCATGATATCCGATACTGGTTCTTAACCTGTCACAATTCTAAGTTAGCACGATTTATTGTTGTCTTATTAAAAACCTTGCCGAAAAACCCATTTGGGACAAAACCGAATCAAGGGAAAAAGAGTGCAATGCATGCTTATTTGGAGTTGGATCAAGTAAATTCCTCAGATTTATGGTGTCCAATAGGGGAATCGAGATCAATCTTGACAAGATTAAAGCCATCAAATATATCATGGTTGGGGATAAGGTAAAGGTCGTGCAATGATTAACCAGACGCATAGCCGCCCTGGGGCAATTCATATCGAGGTCCTCCTATAAGAGTCACCAATTTTTCTTACTATTGAAGAAGAAGCATAACTTCTCATGGATCTCGTAATGCAAACGGGCCATGGAGGAACTAAAGCGGTATCTATCAAGCCCATCATTGCTTCACACACGTCGAAGACAGACGTACAACTATACTTGTACTTGGCAGTATCAGAGATAGCGGTAAGTGGAGTCCTGATTTGAGAAGACAAAGGTAGGCAATTCCCAATCTACTATGTTAGTAGGACACTTGGCGAGGCCGAAACTAGGTACCCTCACCTAGAAAAGTTGGTGCTCGCTTTGCTAAGCGCCTCTAGGAAGCTAAAACCATACTTCCAATGTCACCCTATATGTGTTGTGGCTACTTACCCATTGAGGAGTGTTATGCATAAGCCCGAGCTCTCAAGACGGCTGCCCAAATAGGCCGTGGAAATCAGTGAGTACGAGATTGAATATCAGCCCCGGACTGCCATTAAATCTCAAATTTTTCAGACTTTGTGGCTGATTTTATGCCGACCCTAATACCCAAGGTCGAAAGAGAATTATTGTTGAACTCTAGGACTTCTTCGAGGATCTGGACCCTCTTTACGGATATCACCTTGAATGTAAAATGGCCCGGACATGGCATTGTATTAAAGCCACCAGCAGGCAATGTAGTTAGACAATCTATTAGCACTATAAAATTAACTAACAATGAGGCCGAATATGAGGCCATGATTGCAGGTCTCAAACTATCCAAGAGCTTGGGCTTGGAGGTAATCGATGTTAAGTGTGACTCCCTCCTCGTGGTGAACCAAGTTAATGGGACATTCGAGGTCAGAGAGGAACGAATGCAAAGGTAACTGGATGTGACGAACCAAAAGGTCATCACTCTTTTTGAAAGTAATTCCGTGTCTCGAGGCCTTGCAAACCTCTTTTTGTCTCACCTCGTATTGCGTGCTTAGTCCCAGCGCGCTTCCGAAAAGCTTTTATTTGAAAACTAAGATAAATAAGGAAATTGGCATTTAAAATTGAATAAAGTTGACTTTAGTCAACATTTTTGGTAAACACACCCGGACCCGTGACCCGACGGTCTCGTAGTGTCTGTAGTAAAATTTGGTACTTGGGCGTATTCCCGGGATCGAATTCCGAGGTCCCACGCCCGAGAAATGAATTTTTAAAGAAAATTATTTTTGGAAAATATATAAGCTTTTAGAAGTGAATTAATGCAATTTCTTGATGGTATCGGGCCCGTATCTTGGCTCCGGATCCCAGTACAAGTTTAAAATGATAAATTAGTTGAATATGTGGAATTTGGTAAGAATCGGAAGTGGTTTGGTATAAAATGGACCTATAGTTGAGAGAAAATGGAAATTTCAATGTCTTTGAGTAATTTTATGAATTTGAGGTTGAATCCGTAGTTGTTGAT
Source organism: Nicotiana tabacum (assembly GCF_000715075.1). Taxonomy (NCBI): domain Eukaryota; kingdom Viridiplantae; phylum Streptophyta; class Magnoliopsida; order Solanales; family Solanaceae; genus Nicotiana; species Nicotiana tabacum. The sequence goes on along the minus strand of NC_134087.1, from coordinate 107,360,558 downwards.
GTTATTTTGATGATTTGATCGTGTTACACCCCATGTTTTCGTATGTAAGAGTACGTCATAAGTCAATTAATGTAAGCTTAGAAATGGAATAATGTTTCAAAAGTTTACAAAGTTAGTTCATCATGTTAACGTGGAGGTTACAAATATTTAAGATCATTGATACCAAGTAGCAAGAGAGTTTGAAGGCTTAGAAGCTAAACAAATTGAAGAAAATAAGTTTCGTCGAAAGTCGATAAGTTGGAATGTTTTACCATGTACTTTTGGGGTGAAACTAGGGTGATTAAAATTATAAGGAGATTATAATATGAGTTATTTTAGTCTTATGATAGTTGGTTTTATGTTTTGAAGTCAAGCGAGTTGTGGAACAAAAGCTGGAAAAGGTCATCACAAGTTCCATTCATAAATGTGCTGAAAATTAGGTCAAATGTAACTGATCTTTTCTCCCAATATACTTTTAATTAGGGGATGATATACCTACAAAATTAAATATCTATGCGTCTAGTTTCTAAATCATTAAACCGTTTGTCGATACAATATTGGAGTAAAGAGATATTCGCATTTTCGCGAGACTGCGCAGATTGGTAGGTGACAAGTAGGTGCATCACCTACTTGCCAAAATGAGAGGACAAAATTAAAAGCCCCTAAGTCGGCCAGGAGGGGAATTTTAAGGGACTATCTACTCAGTTATTTCACCTATCTTTCAGACAAAGAAAACCAAATTGAACCCCTGCAACTCTTCCCCAAAAATCCCACATAAACCCTAGGGTATTCCGGGTGTTACGACGCGATTCTAGTGCTGAAAAGTCCGGACAGCTTGCTAGTTTCTCTTTCTCCTTCTTGTAGCAATGTTGAGGAACTTTTTTTTGATTAAGAAGGATCAGGTTTCATGGGTTATACCCAGTACAAGGTACGTTTATGCTTCTCCTTCCATTATCTATGCGTTTGCGAGTTGTAACTCAATCGTAAAAAATAGACCTAGCTAGTTTCGAAAGAATGGTATGTTGTTTGTTCTTGTGTAATGGTTGGCTGGTTGTGAACTTATTTTAAGTTGAATTCATGTCTGGTTTATTGGATAAGAGGTATAATTATGTACTTTTGGTTGTGTTTCTCAATTTGAAAGAAAAGACAAGTCGAAACATATTTAAGTAAACTGAAAAATTATTGTTGAGTTGATGAACTTTTGGGACTGCTTTGTGGGTTGTTTTGTGTTGGTATTGGATTGTATCTTTTACTACTATTTTTATGAAGTTGATAGGAGGAAGGGTGTAGAGAAACACCACATAATGGCAAGGTTGTTTGTTGGTCGTTCGTTGTAACATTTTCGGATTGTTTGACACGATTATGGTCGTCATATTATGGATGAAGTGATAGGGGTATGTTGGGTTGTTTGTGATTGTTTTGACTAGTGTGAAGTCATATATATAGGGGAGGTTCTATCCGTTTCATTGTAAAATAGGTTGTGGTCGATACATAATAGTTATGACGCTTAAATGATAACGATAGTGTCATTTCTCTTATTGTAGACTAAGGAGTCGTGACATTTGCATAGCTTGAGGTTGGGCAGTACACAATCAAGGTATGTTAAGGCACTTTCTTCTTTCTTTTGGCATGATCTAAAATGAAATGAACATAAACGATACGCTATTTCATAATGACTCTACTCCTAGCAACTAAGGTTGTCCATGTTGTTCTTTCCTTATAAAATTATTCTAAACAAGTGTGTATGATCCTTAAATCCTACTAAGGTTCATATTGATGGTAGGGATGTCCATAATGTTCTTAAGTCACTCCAAAAGGTTTAGAAGATGATTCCATGAGTCTAGCATGCATTATATATAGTATCTATTTTACTCTACCGAGCCGCGCTATAGTCGGCCGGGTACGGCACCTATTGTGCAACCACTGATCAGTTGGGTTTACCGAGCTCCACGTGGCCGGGTACGATTCTACCGAACCTTATGATGGTCGGGTACGCTTTTACCGAGTCCTCTTTGAGGTCGGGTACGATATGATGATTATGATGCCCACAGAGGTGTATGCTTTTTAAAAGTTTATGTATATATATGTATTATGCATATCATGTCAGTAGCCCCCAGAGGCACTTATATGTTACAGGTTGTATCTCATCTATCTCTCTTTACATTACTATTCTTGTTTATGTTTCCATGCCCTACATACTCGGTACTTTATTCGTACTGACGTCCCTTTTGCCTGGGGATGCTGCATTTCATCCCTGCAGGTCCCGATAGATAGGTTGACATTCCTCCAAGTAGGTTCTCAGCTCAGCGGAACGTGTTGGTGCACTCCACTTGATCCGGAGTTGCCTATTTGGTCAGTATGCTTTGGATATTTATTGATTGGTACGGCGGGGCCCTGTCCCGACCTTTATGATATTAGGTACTCTTAGAGGCTTTTAGACAAATGTTAGGTGTATGGATACTTGTATGGCCTTGTCGGCCTATGTTTTGAGTTTACAAATGGTCATATCGGCCTTATAGGCCCGTATGTCACATATATAAGTTTGTATATCATGTTGGGTCTTCATATGTTGAGTATTCCCTTATGTTTAATTCTTGTTATCTCATAACGGGTTTTCTGGCTCATTTACTCGTGATAGTATGATAAGAAAGATATGTTACATTGGTACTCGGTTGATTAAGGCACCGGGTGCCCATCGCGGCCCTTCGGTTTTGGTCGTGATAGATCGCATGAGAAAGTTCGTAGGACGTTTTTAGACTTGTGTGCCTGATTAGTTTGGATACCCGAGGGCTCGGGTGAGTTTTAGATAGGCCTCGAAGTTAATTTAGACTTAGAACATAACAGTTGCAGGTTCAAAGAAAGTTGTAGCTCTTTGAAACCAGGCTTCGCTATCCGCGGTGGGGTCTTCGCGATCGCAGTGGGATTTATGCGGTCAGCGGTGAGCCCATGTCTTCGCGGTCGCACTCCGTGGCTGTGGTCCTTTTTATGCGGTTAGCGGTGGGGGTCTGAGAGGGGTATATTTAAACGAGACTTTTTAGCCATTTCTCATTTTTCAAAACCCTAAAACATAAGAGGCGATTTTTCAATACACTATTTCTTCCCCAAAACACAAGTAAGTGATTTTTAACTTTTTTCTTTCACTCCTTAACTTCTTTTAATAAGATTTCATCCTAGAATCTAGGGATTTCATGGTGGAATTGGGAATTTTGGCTAGAACTTAGGAATATCAAAATTTGGGGATTTAGACCTCAAATTGAGGTCGGATTCCAAACCAATTGTATATCCGTGCTCGGGGGTAAATGGGTAATCGGGTTTTGGTCCGAATTTTGGGTTTGGACCAAGCGGGCCAGGGGTCGATTTTTGACTTTTTGGGGAAAACCCTAGAAAACCTATTTTCATGCATTAGAATTGGTTTAGTTAGCATTTATTAATATTATAAAGTAAATTGTGACTAGATACAAACGAATTGGGAGTGGAACCAAGAGGTAAAGTGGTAGTTGAGGCTTGAATTGTGTTCGTGGCATTGAGGTAAGTGTTTGGTCTAACCTTAGCTTTAGGTATTAGGAGTTGAGTCTTATTTGCTATGTGTTAATTGTTGAGTACGACATATAGATGTGGTAGCGAGTATCTTTACGTCGGTGTCAAGCATGCCCGTGAGTCTTATATTATGATTAATGTGACTCTGTTTCGTATTGTTCATGCTTTATATGATGATTTCTATTGTTGAACAAGGCTTGTGGAAGTATTACTGGTAATGTAACATTGTAGAGCGTTGGCTCAAGTTGAGAATTGAGTTGTGAAGTAATTGTGAAAAAGACAAGAGGTTTATGATATTGTCTCTCTTGACGGGATGTTATTGCTTTTGATATTATCTCCCTTGCTGGGATGTTATTTGGTAGTCTTGTCCTAGCCTCGTCACTACTTATTTGGTAATCTTTTCCTAGCATCGTCACTACTTCGCCGAGGTTAGGCTAGACACTTACCAGCACATGGGGTCGGTTGTGCTGATACTACACTCTACACTGTGTGCAGATCTCAGTGCTGCAACTTTTGGACCACAGCGAGGTTGCTGCCTTCAGTCCAGTGGCGGAGACCCGAGGCAGTCCTGTAGGCATACACAGGCCTTGGCATCTCCTTCTATCTTACCATTCTATTTCTTTTATGTATTTTAGAAACAGCTTTGTATTCATCTTTTAGACCCCTATTTGTAGTATTCTTAGACAGTCTCTGAGATTGTGACACCAGTTCTGGGTAGCTTATGTTTATGGATTTGTATTGGTATTATTTTAAATTGTTACATTTCATTCTTCCACTTTATTATTCCACTGTTTATAAAGTGTTAACTTACAATCGTTAAGGGACTAAAAATGAAAAGAGTTAAATACTTGGAATAATTGGCTTGCCTAGCTTTCACTTGTTTGCTCCATCATGACTTCCGAGGGTGTGAAATCCTGGTCGTGACAAGTTGGTAGCAGAGCTCTAGGTCGCTTAGGTCTCACAATTCATGGATAAGCTTAGTAGAGTCTGAGGGATCGGTACGGAGATGTCTGTATTTATCCCCCTGAGGCTACAGAGTGAGGAAAAACTTCACATATATTCTTTCATGTTGTGCGACTTAATTTCTCAATGCTAATTGAACTTCCACTCTATTCTTTCGCAGGCATTATCACACAGCAATCACCAGATTCAATAGCTGCTTCTAGCCCGATTCCAAGACCTAGCTGACCAGTAGCCCGAGCCCTTAGTAGCAGCTCCTGCGATGGGCAGAGGTCGAGGCCGTGCTAGGGCCCAAGGTAGAGGTAGGGCACATCCCAGAGCTCGAGCTGCAGCACCAACGGTGGAGCCTCAAGTTGAGTTTGACGATGAGGTTCCAGCCCAGACAATTCCAGCAGGACCAGCTCAGGTCCTAGAGGGGTTCATCGCCACCCCAGTACTTCAGGATGCTCTGGTCCGTCTAATGGGCCTTATGGATAGTGTCGCCCAAGTAGTCTTGCTTCCTATAGCACCAGCCGTCTCTCAGGCTAGAGGAGGAGCCCAGACTCCTACTACCCGCACTCCGGAGCAAATAGCTCCTCAGTTTCAGACTCCAGCAGCTCAGCCAGTTGGGTAGTTCATCCTAATATTGTGGCACAGACCAGTCAGGGGCCAGCTATGTCTGCTAATGCCATGTGGAGGTTGGACAGGTTCACCAAGCTCTTTACTACTACTTTTGGTGGTATATCTTCTGAGGATACCTAGGATTATTTGGACAGCTGTCATGAGGTTCTACTGAACATGGGAATAGTGGAGACCAATGGGGTCGACTTTGCTGCTTTTTGTCTGTGTGGATCCGCCAAGACTTAGTGGAGAGATTATTGTTTGGTTAGACCAGCTGGGTCACTGGCTTTGACTTGGGATCAGTTTTCTCGGCTATTTCTGGAGAAATTTCTTCCTATCACTCAGAGGGAGAACTATTGGAGGTAGTTTGAGCATCTCCAACATGGTTCTATGACTGCTACACACTACGAGACCAGATTTATTGGCTTGGCCCATCATGCTCTTCTTATAATTCCCACTGAGAGAGAGAGAATATGTGATGAGGTTCATTGAGGGACTCATTCAGCCTATTCGATTGCAAATGGCTAAGGAGACGGGGAGCGAGATTTCTTTTCAGGATGCGGCCAGTGTGGCCAGAAGAGTTAAGATGGTTCTATCACAGGGGAGTGGTCAGGGGTCAGACAAGAGGCCTCATCATTTGGGCAGGTTTAGTGGTGCCTTATCTGGAGGCAGAGATTCTTTTGGTTGGGGCCATCCTTCCAGGCCATTTCATTCAGCACTTCAGGCTTCTCACGGTGCTCCAGGTGGTTGTGGTTCTCATATATAGTATTCTGATCAGCTGCCCTACCTATCAGTGCACCTTCGCTCCAGAGTTTCCAGAGTGGTTATTCAGGCCGTCAGGGTCAGCATTCTCAGCAGCTGAGGGCTTGTTATACTTGTGGCGACACGAGGCATATCGCTAAATTTTGCCCTCGAGCACTGAGCAGCTCTCAGCATCAGGGTTCCTGTGCCATAATTCAGGCACCGAGTGTTCCACCGCCTGCTCAGCCAACTAGAGGTGGAGGTAGAGGTACTATAGGTAGAGGTAGAGGTATTGGAGGTGGAGGTCAGGCCGCTAGAGGTGGAGGCTAGCCAGTAGGAGGCCATCCCAGAGATGTAGTTCAGAGTGGTGGGGCCCAGCCTCGATGTATGCTCTTCCAGCCAAGCCTGAGGCTGAGGCGTCCGATGCAGTTATCACAGGTACTATTCTGGTTTGTAGTAGAGATGCCTCGGTTCTATTTGATCCAGGATCTACATACTCCTATGTGTCGTCTTATTTTACACCGTATGTGGTCATGCTTAGTAGTTCTTTGAGTGCTCTTGTATATGTGCCTACACCGGTCGGTAATTCTATTATGGTAGATCGTGTCCATCATTTATGTATAGTTATGATTAGGGGTCTTGAGACTCGAGTAGATTTATTACTTTTGGACATGGTTGATTTTGATGTCATATTGGGGATGGACTGGTTATCACCTTACCACGCTATCTTAGACTGTCATGCCAAGACTGTGACCTTAGCCTTGCTGGGTTTACCTTGTCTAGAGTGGAGAGGGACTCCTTATTATTCTACCTATAGGGTTATATCATATATGAAGGCTCGGTGTGTGGTTGATGAGGGATGTTTGGCCTATTAGGCGTATGTTCGTGATTCTAGTGTCGAGGTTCCTTTTATGGATTATGTGCCTGTTGTTCATAAGTTTCCTAAGGTATTTCCTTTAGACTTGTCGGGTATGCCACCCGATAGGGATATTGACTTCTGTATTGATTTGCCTCCAGGCACTTAGCCCATTTCTATCCCACCATATCGTATGGCCCCGCTTGAGTTGAAAGAATTGAAGGAGCAGTTGCAAGACTTTCTTGATAAGGGCTTTATTAGACCTAGTCTCGCCTTGGGGTGCGCCGGTGTTGTTTGTCAAGAAGAAAGATGGATCGATGAGGATGTGTATAGATTATTGGCAGTTGAACAAGGTCACAATCAATAATAAGTATCCATTGCCGAGGATTGATGATTTGTTTGATTAGCTTTAGGGTGCCAAAGTATTTTTGAAGATTGACTTGAGATCTAGCTACCATCAGTTGAGGATTAGGGCATCCGATATCCCTAAGACAGTTTTTCGCACTCAGTATGGGCATTATGACTTCTTGGTGATGTCATTCGGGTTGACAAATGCCTCAGCAGCTTTCATGGATTTGATGAACCGAGTGTTCAAGCCTTACTTATATTCATTTGTGATAGTCTTCATTGGTGATATTTTGATATATTCCAGCAGTCGGGAGGAGCATGAGTAGCATCTAAGAGTGGTTCTTCAGACTTTGAGAGATAGTCAATTGTATGCTAAGTAGTTCTGGTTGAGCTCAGTTGCATTCTTGGGTGACGTTGTATCATCAGAGGGTATTCAGGTGGATCCGAAGAAGATAGAGGCAATCAAGAACTGGCCTAAACCCACATCAACTATAGAGATCCGGAGCTTCTTGGGTTTGGCAGGCTATAACCGTCGGTTTATGAAGGGATTTTCATCTATTGCAGCCCCGATGACCAGGTTGACCCAGAAGGGTGCCCAGTTCAGGTGGTCGGACGAGTGTAAGGTGAGCTTTCAGAAGCTCAAGACAGCTCTGACTACGGCACCGGTGTTGGTATTGCCTATAGGTTCAGGGCCATATACAGTTTATTGTGACGCATCTCGTATTGGGCTTGGTGTGGTGTTGATGCTGGATGGAAAGGTCATTTCTTATGCTTCGACAGTTGAAGATTCATGAGAAGAATTATCCCGTTCATGATTTTGAGTTAGCATCCATTATTCACGCGCTGAAGATTTGGAGGCACTATTTGTATTGTGTGTCATGTGAGGTGTTCACGGATCACAAGAGTCTACAGTACTTGTTCAAAAAGAAGGAGCTAAATTTGAGGAAAAGAAGGTGGTTGGAGCTATTGAAAGATTATGATATCACCATCTTATATCATCAGGGGAAGGCCAATGTGGTGGTCGATGCTTTGAGTATAAAGTCAACCAGTATGGGCAGTCTTGCGTATATTCCGTTTGGTAAGAGACCACTTGCTTTGGATGTTCAGGCTTTAGTCAATCAGTTCGTGAGTGTTGGATGTTTCTGAGCCCAGCCATGTATTAGCTTGCACAGTCACTCGTTCTTCATTATTTGAGCATATCCGAGATCGACAGTATGAAGATCCTCATTTGTGTGTCCTTACGGACACGGTGTGGCATGGTGGTGCCATGCAGGTTATATTGGGAGGTGATGGAGTTTTGAGGATGCAGGGTCGAGTTAGTGTGCCTAATATGGATGGACTTCGAGATTTGATTCTAGAGGAGGCCCATAGTTCCCGATATACTATTCATCTATGCGCTGCTAAGATGTATCAGGACTTGGTGGAGGAGGATGAAGAAGGATATTGTTGCATATGTGGCTTGGTGTTTGAATTGTCAGCAGGTAAAGTACGAGTATCAAAGACTTGGTGGCTTGTTCCAGAAGATTGAGATTCCTGAGTGGAAGTGAGAGCGTATCACTATGGACTTTGTTGTTGGACTCCCACAGACTCAGAGGAAGTTCAATGCAGTGTGGGTTATTGTTGATAGGCTGACTAAGTCAGCACATTTCATTCCTGTGGTAGTTTCCTATTCTTCTGAGAGGTTAGCTGAGATCTATATCCGGGAGATTATTCGTATTCATGGTGTGCCCACGTCTATCATTTCGGACCGAGGTACACAGTTTACCTCATATTTCTGGAGGGTCGTTCACCGTGAGTTGGGCACATGGGTCGAGTTGAGCATAGCGTTTCATCCTCAGATGGACGAACAGTCAGAGCATACCATTCAAATTTTGGAGGATATGCTTCGAGCTTGTGTCATTGACTTTGGAGGCTCGTGGGATCAATTCTTGCCTTTAGTGGAGTTTGCCTACAACAACAGCTATCAGTAAAGCATCTAGATGGCTCCTTGTGAGGCTTTATATAGTAGGCGGTATCGGTCGCCGGTTGGGTGGTTCAAGCCTGGAGAGGCTCGGTTGTTGGGTACAGATCTAGTACAGGATGCCTTGGACAAGGTTATGATCATTCAAGATAGGCTTCGTACAGTTCAATCTAGGCAAAAGAGTTATGCCGACCATAAGGTTCGTGATGTGGCATTCATGGTCGGCGAACGGGTGTTGCTTCGGGTGTTTCCTATGAAGGGCGTGATAATATTTGGGAAGAGGGGCAAGCTTAGCCCTAGATTCATTGGCCCGTATGAGATTCTTGATCGAGTGGGAGAGGTGGCTTACAGACTTGCGTTGCCACCGAGTTTATCAGTCGTACATCCAGTGTTTCATGTGTCCATGCTTCGGAAGTATCACGGCAATCCATCCCACATGTTAGACTTCATCACTATCCAGTTAGATAAGGACTTGTCCTATGAGGAGTAGCTAGCAATTCTAGACTGGCAGGTTCGTCAGTTGAGATCAAAGAGTTTCCCTTCTGTTCATGTTCAATGGAGAGGTCAGCCTATTGAGGCAATGACCTGGTACTCCTAGTTTGATATGCGGAGCCGATATCCCCATCTTTTCTCCGACATAGGTACTTTTCTTATGTCCGTTTAAGGATGAACGGTTGTTTTAGAGGTGGAGAATGTGATGACCTTTTAGGTCATCACTCGTTTTGAAAGTAATTCCGTGTCCCGAGGCATTGCAAACCTCTTTTTGTCTCACCTCGTATTGCGTGCGTAGTCTAGGCGCGCTTCTGGAAAGCTTTTATGTGAAAACTAAGTAAAATAAGGAAATTGGCTTTTAAAATTGAATAAAGTTGACTTTGGTCAACATTCTTGGTCAATGGACCCGGACTCTGACCGGTGATCTGATGGTCTCGTAGAGTCCGTAGTAAAATTTAAACTTGGGCGTATTCCCGGAATCGAATTCCGATGTCCTAAGCCCGAGAAATAATTTTTTAAAAAAAATTATTTTCTGAAAAATATTAAGGCTTTCAGAAGTGAATTAATGCAATTTCTTGATGGTATCGGGCCCGTATCTTGGTTCCGGAGCCCAGTACAAGTTTAAAATGATAAATTGGATGAATCTGTAGAATTTGGTAAGAATCGGAAGTGGTTTGGTATAAAATGGACCTATAGTTGAGAGAAAATGGAAATTTCAATATTTTTGAGTAATTTTATGAATTTGAGTTGACTTCGTAGTTGTTGATGATATTTTGATGATTTAATCAAACGAGCAAGTCCATATAACATTTTTAGAATTGCGTGCATGATTAGTTTGGAGCCCTGAGGGATCAGGTGAGTTTTAGATAGGCCTCAGAGTGAATTTAGACTTAGAACATAACAGTTGAAGGTTCAGAGAAAGTTGCAGGTCTCTGAAACCAGGCTTCGCGGTCCGCAGTAGGGTCTTCGCGACCGTAGTAGGATTTATGTGGTCAGCGGTGAGCAAGGCCATGTCTTCACGGCCGCGCTCGATATCTCGCGGTTCGTGGTGGAGGTCCATGGCCACGGTCCTTTTTATGCGGTCAGTGGTGGGGGTATGAGAGGGGTATATTTAAACGAGACTTTTCAGCCATTTCTTATTTTTCAAAACCCTAAAACATAAGAGGCGATTTTTCAAAACACTCTTTCTTCCCCAAAACACAAGTAAGTGGTTTTTAACTTATTTCTTTCACTCTTTGACTTCTTTTTATAAGATTTCATCCTAGAATCTAGGGCATTCATGGTGGAATTGGGAAATTTGGGTAGAACTTAGGAATATCGAAAATTGGGGATTTAGCCCTCAAATTGAGGTCGGATTCCAAAACCAATTGTATATCCGGGCTCGGGGTGAATGGGTAATCAGTTTTTGGTCCGAATTTCGAGATTGGACCAAGCGTGCCCGGGGTCAATTTTTGACTTTTTGGGAAAAATGCTAGAAAACCTATTTCATGCAATAGAATTGGTTTATTTAGCATTTATTAATATTATAAAGTAAATTGTGACTATATACAAGCAAATTGGGAGTGGAACCAAGAGGTAAAGCGGTATTTGAGGTTTGAATTATGTTCGTAGCATTGAGGTAAGCGTTTGGTCTAACCTTAGCTTGGGGGATTAGGAGTTGAGTCTTATTTGCTATGTGTTAATTGTTGAGTACGACGTATAGGTGTGGTGACGAGTATCTATACGTCGGTGTCAAGCATACCCGTGAGCCTTATACTATGATTGGTGTGACTCTGTTTCGTATTGTTCATGCTTTATATGATAATTTCTATTGTTGAACAAGGCTTGTGGAAGTATTATTGGAAATTGAACATTGTAGAGCGTTGGCTCAGGTTGAGAATTGAGTTGTGAAGTAATTGTTAAAAAGAGAAGAGGTTTATGATATTGTCTCCCTTGCCGGGATGTTATTGCTTTTGATATTATCTCCCTTGCCGGGATGTTATTACTCATGATATTGTTTCACTTGCCGGGATATTGTTGTTATGCTATTGTTCCCTTGCTGGGATTTTATAGTGATATTATTGATTCCCTTATCCAAATTGCTTTGTGATTGTTGCTTGGGTGAGGAAGAGTGTAAAAGCACGAAGGGTGATGTAGTGCATGATATTTGTGAGAGAGTGTAAAAGCATGAAGGGTGATGTCATGCATGATATTTGTGAGAGAGTGTTAATGCACGAAGGGTGATGTCGTGCCGATATTGTGAGGTAAAATCATGAAGAGTGATGTCTGTCGCATGATGTACGATGTCGTGCCATGATATGAGTAATAATGCACGAAGGATAATTCCGTACCATGATTATGTGAGGTAAAAGCACGAAGGGTGATGCCATGCCGATTATATTGATTCTTATGGTGAGGACGAGAGTAAAAGCACGAAGGGTGATGCCGTGCACTTGTCTTTGATTTCCTTATTCTTGCTTACAATTGAATTTTCGTGTTCCTTTCACTTCTTTACTGAGATTTTGTTTGTACATGATATTCCCCGCAGCATGTTTCCCCTTCCCATCTTTAACTGCTAGTTTCTGTCACTATTACTTGCTATACATGATATAACTGCACAGGTTTATTTGGTAGTCTTGTCCTAGCCTCGTCACTACTTCGCCGAGGTTAGGCTAGACACTTACCAGCGCATGGGCTCGATCGTGTTGATACTACACTCTGTACTGTGTGCAGATCCTGATGCTGCAGCTTTTGGACCACAGTGAGATTGTTGCCTTCAGTCCAGTGGCGGAGACCCGAGGTAGTCCTGCAGGCGTCCGCGAGCCTTGGCGTCTCCTTCTATCTTTCCATTCTGTTTCTTTTATGTATTTCAAAAACAGCTTTGTATTCATCTTTCAGACCCCTATTTGTAGTATTCTTAGACAGTCTGTGAGATTGTTACACCAGTTCTGGGTAGCTTATGTTTATAAATTTGTATCGGTATTATTTTAAATTGTAACATTTCATTCTTCCGCTTTATTGTTTCCGCTGTTTATAAAGTGTTAACTCACAATCGTTAAGGGATTAAAATGAAAAGAGTTAAATACTTGGAATAATTGGCTTGCCTAGCTTTCACTAGTAGGTTCCATCACGACTTCCGAGGGTGGGAAATCCGGGTCGTGACACTGGATAAGTTGCAGGTAACATTACATCGATTCAAGATATGGATTCTCCAACACGTACCTCGGGATTAAAATAGTAAGGCCGATGCCCTGGCTAACCTGGGGTCGGCGGTCGAGGATGATGAGTTCAACTCGGGGGTGGTCGGACAACTCATGAGATCGGTAGTGGGAGAAGGCCATGTTGAGAATAATTTGACGAGCCTGATTTCGGAATGGAGAAACAAATATATAGAATATCTAAAAATTGAAAAAATTGCCCTTGGATCCAAAAGAATCGAGGGCCCTACGTATGAAGGCAGTCTGGTTTAGTTTTTTCGAAGAAGGAACCCTGTTCAGAAGAACATTTGATCGCCCTCTCGCAATATGTCTAGGGCCAGGAGATATTGAGTTCCTTTTTTAGGGAAATTCACAAAGGCACTTGCGGAAATCATTCAGGTGCTGAATCATTGGTTTGAAAAGTAATCAGAGCTGGCTACTACTGGATCGATATGGAAAAGGACACAAAGGAGTTCATACGAAAATGTGATGAATGTCAAAGACATGCTCTGATGATTCATCAACCCATGGAGTTATTGCATCCGGTTTGTCACCATGGCCATTCATGAAGTGGGGAATGAACATCGTTGGTCCCCTTCCATGGGCACCTGTTAAGGCTCAATTTATATTATTTATGACTGACTAATTTTCTAAGTGGGTGGAAGCTCAGGAATATGAGAAGGTTAGAGAAAAAGAAGTCACCGATTTCATTTGGAACCACATCGTATGTCGGTTCAGAATGCCGGCTAAGATCGTGTGCGACAATGGGAAGCAGTTCATTAGCAACAAAGTAAGCAAGTTTCTCGAAGACCATAAGATCAAAATGATCCTATCAACACTCTACAACCCTAGTGAGAACGGACAAGCAGAATCAACCAACAAAATCATACTCCAAAACCTCAAAAAGAGGTTAACCAATGCCAAAAGGAAAATGGAAGGAAATCCTACCTGAAGTCCTATGGGCATAATGTACGTCCTCGAAGTCCAGTACTGGGACCAGCTTGTTCTCGCTGGTTTATGGCGCTGAAGCTCTAAAACCAATCGAAGTCGGAGAACCAAGTCTTAGGTTCCGATATGCAATCAAGGAATCGAATGACGAGGCTATGAATACAAGCCTGGAGCTATTAAATGAAAGGTGTGAAGTCGCCCTTATCCGATTGGCCGCCCAAAAGCACCGAATCGAGAGGTATTACAATCGAAGAGTCAACCTTCGACATTTCAATGTCAGGGACTTGGTGTTAAGGAAGATCACGCTAAGTAACCGGAACCCGAACGAAGGGAAGTTGGGACCGAACTAGGAAGGTCCTTATTATCAAAATCACTAGTAAGAGATCGTACAAACTCGGAAAAATGAACGGTGAGCAACTACCGATCAACTGGAATATAATTCACTTGAAGCGATATAACTACTAAGGTACGACCCATTCATTCCTTCTACTTTTTTGTATTTTGAACTAACACTTGCAGGTGACCATCAAAGGACGACATAACTTTTAGGGTTCAGCTTCATATTGTATTGGCAAAATACATAAGTTGGCACCCGAACAATGGACCAAATCCCTGTTACACACTTTCTGTGGACACAAATAATATTACACACTCAACATTTTAAAAGTGTGTCTAATACACCCCACTTTTTTCTTGACCACTTTACCTAAATATGGGTAATGTCACGCACCAATAAGGTCGTGACACGTGTCATTAACATAAATAAATTAAACAAAAAATATAAAATTACACATATACCCTCATCTTCTCCAACCCCATCTTTTCCACCTCCATCTCCTCCTCCACGGACCACCCAAAAAATTAGAACACACAATTCAACCCAAAAATTAGGAGCCCAAGTGATTTAATCCCAGAAAGAAATAAAAACATCAAAAGCCAATAAGCCATGGCTCATACTACCGTATCATCACCACAACAAGGCCATTGTTAAAAAAAATGCAACAATGGCAAAGGTAGATCAAAAATTACAACTGCTTGGGTACCATATCTATTGAAGCTTATCTACATCAACAAAGACATAAACGAACTATTTTCATTTATAGCTCTCTTCCAAAATTGTGTTTGTCATTTCCATGGCTGCCATCGCCACCACCAACTTTCAGAATAAAAAATTCAGCCTCCTCTTCAAAATAGATTGGAAGCTTGAGATTAATGCAAAATATGTATATTTAAGAGAAAATCAGAAAGAAAAAGAAAAAGAAGGGATTTATTGGGGGAGGTGTTGGATGGCGGAAGAGAGAGATAGAGGAAGGGTAGGGAAGATGAGGAGATTGCAGACACATGGCATAAAATAAATAATTAGACAGTATTTTTATTAGTAGACGCGCTTCTATCATGGTGCTTTACACATGCTGAGTCCTGGTCAAAAGCGGTGTGTATTAGACACACTTTTAAAAGGTTGAGTATGTAATATTATTTGTGTCCACAGAAAGTGTGTAACAGGGATTTGGTCCATTGTTCGGGTGCCAACTTATGTATTTTGCCTATTGTATTTCTTCAATATGCTGAAGGTTTTCTGTAAATGTTTCAAATGGTCCTCTTCTCGTATGGACTTAACCAACATATCGTCAATGTAAACCTCCATGGATTTTCCTATTTGTTCCTCGAGCATCCGGTTTACTAGGCATTGGTAAGTGGCACTGGCAATTTTTAATCCAAATGGCATCATGTTATAGTAGTATGTTCCATATTTGGTGATGAAGGAGGTTTTTTCCTGGTCGTCCGGGTTCATCTGTATTTAGTTGTACCCCGAGTAGACATCGAGAAAATTGAGGATCTCGTGGCCGGCGGTGGCATCAATCATGCGATCGATGTTGAGCAAAGGAAAGGAGACATTGGGACATGCCTTATTCAAATCCTTATAGTTTACACACATCCTTAATGTATTCCCCTTGTTAGGGACTACCACTACGTTTGCTAACCAATACGGGTATTTAACTTCCCAAATGGACACTATTTTAAGGAGTTTAGATAACTTGTCCTTGATGAAAGCATTTTTCGCCTCGGACTGGGGTCTCCTCTTCTGTTTGTAAGTGGTTATTTCCGGCGAGATCCCTGCCATGTCGAGGTGGGACCAAGTGAAACAATCTTCGTTAATTATGAGAAATTGAATGAATTTTTTCCTGAGCTTGGAGATTATACCTTTCGATCGGGCGAGTGATCACTTAGTACGACTTTCTCTAGTTCCTCGACTGTTGATTTGGTAGCATCAGAATCATCAGGGGCTGCAAAAGATCTGGGAACTCCATAGTCGTCGTCCTCGTCTACCTCTCGTTCCTCCGATCCTATCGAGGCTGGTATCGGCGATTGCTATTTGGCCCCGTCTTTGACCATCCAATTAGGGTCCCCCAATGTTGAAAGTGTGGATGCCGGGATCACCTCATTGATTGCGAACATCTCCTTGATAGCCGATTGTTCCCCATAAACTGTTTTGACTCCTTCGGGTGTTGGGAATTTCAGCACCTAGTACATTGTCGAGGGTACTGCTCTCATGTTGTGAATCCATGACCTCCCGAATAAAGCGTTGTATCTCACATCCCCTTCGATTACATAGAACTTGGCTTCCTACACGATTCTGACAATGTTCACCAGTAATATTATCTCCTCTTTAGTGGTCTCACATGCCATGTTGAACCTATTTAGGACTCAGACCGCAAGTACGTCCTGGTCTTATAGGCTGAGTTATTCCATGACCCTTGATCTAATGATGTTGGTTGAACTACCTGGATCAATTAATACACACTTAATTTGAGATTTATTTATGAGTACCGATATTACCAGTGCGTCGTTATAGGGCTACACGATTCCCTCAGCGTCTTCCTTGTTGAAAGACAAGGTTCATTCTGGTACGTAATCTCGAGTCTGTTTTTCCCTCGTGATGTATACTTTGGTGCGCTTCAGCATCGGCCCCTAGGGAATATCGACCCCACCGATGATCATACTAATGACGTGCTAAGGTTCCTCCTACTCGATTTGCTTATTAGAATCCCTATTCCTAAAGTGGTTCTTGGCACGATCACTCAGGAACTCTCGGAGATGCCCGTTGTTGAACAGTCGGGCCACCTCTTCTCTTGTTGGAAGTCTTATGTTATGTCCATGAGTGTTGTGATATTTGGTTGAGATCCCTTTGGGATGGATCGGGCTGTAAAGTTCAGGGCCATTTGGTGTCTTTGATGCGCCCGATGGTAGATACAATAGCGGTAACATCGACGTTGAAGTTATACTCCGATAATCTCGATGCTTTTTTAGGCCCGATGGGCCTGTCGAAGTTGTTTTTGCTCATGAGTCCCCGGTTGCTCTAACCTCGATCATTTCTACTTATATTTCTTATAGAGTTTCGTCCGGACCCACTAGTTCTTCGATCTCCATTGTACGGCTAATATCAATCACTGTTTAATCTCGATTAATGATCGATATCTTTGTTAATCGATAGTTCTGACAGGATACACGGACCTGAAAAGGGCCCAAGCTGATCATCATCGACCCTGATTTTTTATTAATACCGGTTATGGACATCGGCCCAAGTGATAGCCGGATATACTACCAAGTTTTGTTTAAACTAATGTGAAGCCAACGAGCTCCGAATATTGAGTCCTTGGGTGAAAGCCTAAACTGCCCAAACATCAGCGGTCGGTGGAAGGTCCATCCGTTCCATTTGAAACCGGGATACGAATTCTCTGATCATCTCGTTATCCTTCTATTTTACTTTGAAAATGTCTGACTTCCTGGTCTCGACCTTAATAGCTCCAGTGTGTGCTTTTATGAAGGAATCTACAAGCATAGCAAACGAGTCATTATAATTAGGAGGTAAGTTGTGATACCATATCATATCTCCCTTTGATAGGGTCTCCCCGAACTTTTTCAAAAAGACAGACTCGATCTCATCATCCTCCAAGTCGTTCCCTTTGATGGCACATGTGTAGGAGGTTACATGCTCATTTGGGTCGGTCGTTCCGTTGTACTTAGGAATCTCGGGCATGCGGAACTTCTTAGGGATCGCCTTTGGAGCCGCGCTCGGAGGAAAAGGCTTTTGCATGAACTTCTTGGAATCCAGGCCTTTCAATATCAACGACGCTCTTGGGATTTGATCGGCCCTAGAATTGTAGGTTTCTACTTTTTTGTCATTAACCCGTTTTGTCATTTCCTTGACCATCTTTATGATCTCGAGGTTAGTCCCCGATTCGTTCTAATTCGGGCTCTATGGGACCGTTTCATCCCTGCGGATGACTTCCCGGGATGGATCGAGTTCAATTCTGCTCGGTGCGCGGCTTTGGTTCTGTAACTGGCTATCACTGCCTATTGAGCCTGCAACATTTCGAAGATCATCCATAAATTGATCCCATCTCCTCCAATGTTTTGTGTATTTTGAGCTGCCGATCGGGCTCCACCACGGACACTATTAGCGGGGTTGGTAGGGAGATTTGTGTCGATGGCCACATGTGAGTTAGCATCAATCGGGTTCGCGATCAAAATTTTGATGGGATCGACCGGCGGTACACTGTCACTAGGAACTATGTTGTTATTTTTACCGTGATGGACGGATTCATTGTCAACATATATGAGTGCGGATTGTGAGTTTGACATTTTGAGCTTTAACCTGGAATTAGAGGCACTTCAAATAACAAGTGTAAAGTATTGTGTGTTATGGAAAATTCTATCAAATAACAACTATTATTCTTAGCCCCACGGTAGGCGCCAAACTGTTTGCCTCAAATCGGATAACAATTGAATTTGTAAGTGGTTTCAAGGATATACAGATTAACTTGACACAAAGCGCCGCTAGGTTCCCAATAAAAACTCGCCATCCTTCTGTCATCTATTAGCCACACCAGACCAAGAAATGCTATTGAAATAAACAATGACAAAGTAAATTCAAACTACACGAACTGAACAGTTACAGTCTTAGAAGGTCAGTCACACTCGAACTGGATGTACTTCGATCGGTATCAAGATACAGAAGAATAAGAGATTAAAGAGAGAAATAATAATGTATTGCTTTGGAATGCGTGTTAAAATGTGTCAAAAGAATTATCAGGCCCCCTTTTATATAGTAGAGGGGTCATACTTTATATACAATTCTATAAAAAGTAAAACAATCTCTTGATTTGTTGATCGATGGTTCCTTATTGATACGTGCCGAGATTCCCGCCGCAATATCTGACCGGTCACGGATATTTCGGTCTTGTGTTGGCTATGCTATCAATTTCTTCGAGCTCGTTCGGGGCCAAGGTCGATTCCAGGATCACGGCCTCGATATTCTCAAAAGCATGCGTTCTGACCCTGGATTTTGGCCCAGTGGGATTTGGGGTTGATCTTCAGTCCTTCATTGCCACGTTCCGAGCCTGACCTACCATGTCGTAGGCGAGCTCAATTTCGACTGTATACAATATTTGTTGTTGTTTAATGAAGCAATATGCACCAAGAGCTTGTTATTGCTGCAAGGAAGTGCAAATAATTTCTGATCTTAAGTTGGCATCTAAAAATAGAATCTGCAGTAGTAATTGCAAGGTGTTATAATTTAAAATTGCATCGCTTAATTAATATCTAATCAGCGCTTGAGTTTATGCTCCTGTAATTTTATATGTGTTAAGAGAATGGGGGAATTTGATGAGAAGCCACTCCGATCCATGCTGCTGCAAAGAGAGTTTATAAAGTAGTGGAACGTAACTTTGTTTCTTGTAAGATGATTACCCGAGGAATCTGTGGGACCCATTTAAAATAAATAAAAGAAAAAGAAAATAGGCTGAAACAGGTTGTGCAATTTGCAAAGACAAGTCCGATTTGACAAAGCCAAATCCGATTATCAAAAAGGCAAATCTATTTTTTGTAAAATCAAATTTGATTGGTTACGAGGGATGGAAACTTTGGCTATAAATAGAAGCCTTCATTCTTCATTTCAAGTACACCAAAACGAGACAGAAGCACTAAGCTGAGAGTACTCCACAATTTGTAGTATGCGAGATAAACATTGAGTGTGAATAATATTGTAGTGATATATCTAATATAAAGAGTGTAGTCTGTGAGATAAACATTGAGTGTGAATAATATTGTAGTGATGTATCTAATATAAAGAGTGTTATTTTTTTTGAAGTTGTAGTAGTCTTTTGACGCTACCAAGTTATACTATTATATATAGTGGTAATTTTGCTACACTCGGATATTGTATTTTACCCCGTTAAAAGATTTGGTATCGTTGTTACTCTCTTGTGTTATTGCTATTTACCGTAGATATTATTCTTGGGCGGGATATTATTTTTTCCCGACAGAATCCAAATTGGTAATCCAAAAGGGTGAAACTCATGTTGTGGTGTATACGTACGTATGTTTTATGTGAATTTTTCTTTATTTAGTTCCATCTATCTTTAGTTTCAACTTGACTTTTATTTACTTTTGATTTCTCAGAAAAGTTGAAGGGTCTGAAGAAATAATGAATAGGGTGATGAAGATAAATCAAGCCGTGTGTACCAGCTTTAAACGAGTTGTATGTGGTAGATACCCAATACCTAAATTGTGGAATAGCTAGCAAGGAAAGATCAATTACTCGAGGAGTTAAGCACATATTGTGTAAGCTGCAGAAAGGAAAAGAACCGAAGCATTTGACTGAGCTTTGAGGGGTACTGGAAGAAGAATATCCCATAACCACAAAAGTAAGAGGCTTTGTACAGCTCAAAGAATATCCGAACCGAACTATATACATTGAACGACTTGCATGCATACAATCAAAAATATAGAAAACTTACAGAGGTTGTAAGAGGTTTTCTACAGCTCGTATCTGGTTTTGCTTATATATGTTCTTATGGTTTTGGCCTCGTCAAATATCACATTAACATATAATATGTACCTTAAGATATAGTAGTAGATATTTAGACTATTTGGGAAGTTCGTGGGAGCCCAACTACAAAATCCATAGTGATCCGCTCCCACTTTCACTCTGGAATATCCATCCGCTGAAGCAAGTCACCCGGTCTCTGATGCTCATATTTCACCTGCTGACAATTGAGACACCGAGCTACAAATCCCACAATGTCCTTCTTCATTCTTCTCCACCAATAATGTCCGTGCTACGTCCCCGATGTTCGCAAACCGCGGTGGCAAGTACTCGTGTGGGCTCGTAGTACGCCTGGCGGTGACACCGCTCGTGGCAAACATTGGCTTTTGGCAACGAACGGCGGAGCATCATGCAAGTAGCGCCTCAGGGTGCCGTGCGCATGGGGCGAAGCTCAGTATTCCGAGGTGCGTAGGCACGTTTTCCTTTAGTTTTTGAAAAATTAAAAGTTTTGATTTTATAAAGCTTGAATTTCTAAAGTTTGACCCGAGTTTGTGTCACGCCCCAAAATTCGAGGAGCGCGACCGGTGCTCAACCGAGTTCGGAGAGTAAGATCAGCTACAAATCTTTGAGAAAATTGAACTTTCAAGAAATCAATGTTCCTTCAAAGAAAATTAGTATGAGCTAGCTAGGAGTGGCAAACGGGCTGGTCGGGTCGGATATGGTTCGGGTCGAAAATGGGTAATGAAAAAACAGATAAATTATCCAATCTGACCCATATTTAATATGGATAAAAAACGGGTTCACCTGCGGATAATATGGATAACCATATTATCCATGACTTCTTGCATATGATCACTTTTGGGAGAATTCTTAGTCTCCCTAACTTGAGGAACCCTCAATTTGAGGCTTTGCAAATGTAAAAGTTAGACATATTGATTATCCATTGGTTATCCATTTTCTAACTGGATAATATGGTTCTTATCCATATTTGACCCGTTTTTAAAAAGTTCATTATCCAACTCATTTTTTAGTGGATAATATGGGCGGTTAACTGTTTTCTTTTAACCATTTTGCCACCCCTAGAGCTAGCTAATTATCCAAAGAAAAATTGCACATAACCGTTCTATTTCAAGTAAGCCTAATAATCAAAGATAACTTACGAGCATTACTTATTTGATTAGCATGAACTTGAAATGGTTTTGAGATTAATACAGTTTAAACCCTCAATTTCCTGAGTATCAATCGAAGAGATCAATATATGATATTGACTTAACTGCTTGGACATGAAAATTAGATAAAATCCTTAAGGATTAGCTCAGGAGGAAAAAGATGTACTCCAACACGTGACAACCCAGTTATACTTATACATGACGGGAAAAAACTAAAATAGTCTGTACAGTCGCAATTGTTTGACCTTTCATCCTTCTTGAACTTGGCTTTGCTCCTGCAAATGGATACAATACTTTGAAAACATCGCAAACGTTAAAAAGCAACTTACAAGATATACACTTGAGTTTGTGATCCAGCCCCGAGAAGGACTATATATACACGACATGTATATATAGCTACATACCTCAACCTTTATCAATTTTATAAACTTAGTCATGAAAGTTCCATCAACTAAAGAAGTACCCTTAAGTATTAAGCATATAAACAAAGTTTTCACTCTTCACATACCCTCTGATGGATTTATCAATTTATAAACTGTCATCAATTAATTAATTAAAATCTATTTAACTATCTTTAAGTATATACACTAGTCAAAATTTTCACATACCCTTTGTTTGGATTGTAGGTACCTAAGGACTTCCATCCTTGATCGGCAAACATGTCTCGTACTTTTCTCAATGTAGTACTGCAACAAAACACCATAATAAGAAGTTAATTCTAATCACCAGTCACGCATTAGTGTACCTAATATTCTGATTTAACTCTAAATCAGATTGTTGCATGCAAAGAAGATATATGTCTAAGGATCTAAAAGCAAATTAATTGAAAATTCCATAACAAGTACAGGAATTAAAGAGGATGTTAATGTCTTATTTATTACTGTATCTTTGTGGCCAGAAGTGCTTCCATTTTTCCTAACTCGAACTTCAATCATCCACCCCTTAGGTAAGATGAAATCCTCAGCATTAATCCTTTCACGTTTGCATTTTTTTTCCTCTAAATTTCCACTTTGATCTGCTGAAGAAGTACTACTAGTTGCAGCCTTATTTGCCCTTCTATTTACCCTTCTAGGGTTAGTTCTTCTTTCCACCTGGGATTTAATAACAGATTCAGTAGCTTCTTTTTTTCCATTGACCTCAACTTTCAAGATCTCTAAATCTTTATCATCACCATTTTGTAATTCTACACCATTTTCTTGCATGTCCATTTTTAGCGAAGCATCATCACTAGCTTTCTGTTGTAATTCCTCATTAAGAAATTGATGAACACCTTTGCGGATTTGATCATCACTTGAAATCTTCCCATCTAGACGATGATCCCATTCATCACCATCAAAAATTGGATCAAGTTCATAGAATATATCATGGTAATCCATCAATTTGTTATAGCTAGGTCTTGTCCTCAAAATTTAACAGAAAAATCTTTGAAAACGAAATTACATGAACAGCTTCCGTGAAAGAGAAAGACAAAGAGAGTAGAAAAAAAAAAAGAAACAGAAAGTAATTTTATGTGAGAAAAGATTCTTTCGATACAAAATGAAATGGAGGAGAAAGAAGAGAGTAGACTGTTTGAGCAAAGGCCAAGTAGAGATGATAGATATAAGAGGATGGCACCGTTACTTTTCTGCTTCTGTCCAAACAACCACTTACACTCTCTATTTAAACGTGGAAGTGATCACTATTTCCTACATTTTAAATTTTATTCCTTTTTAAGCTGTTATTACATTATTTTAAGATAACACTGAAAAGTAACAATATTATTGAAAAAAAATAATGTTATTATTATTTACTTGCACATTAAGAAGAGCTAGATTACCATGCATTTGGTTTTTTATTATTTTATTTTATCTAATATTGCAAAGCTAGCTATGTAGAAGAGATAAATGTATTGTTAGGGTAAAGTATAAATAAATTTCCGTTAACTAAATTCATACATTATTTTATTGAAAATACTAAATAAACGAGTAATA
The DNA here is from genome assembly GCF_000715075.1 of Nicotiana tabacum. Taxonomy (NCBI): domain Eukaryota; kingdom Viridiplantae; phylum Streptophyta; class Magnoliopsida; order Solanales; family Solanaceae; genus Nicotiana; species Nicotiana tabacum. Next base: position 107,336,993 of record NC_134087.1, on the reverse strand, counting down.
TAATTTTTTATTTGGAATCATTTATGTCGTTACCGATTTTAAGATGTGAAAAGTCGGGAGGAACTGTCAATTATGGCAGCCCTGACCGTTAAGTCTGTTATTACAATAATCATATTATTTTTGTCCTTTAATTGTCGGCTGAAAACTTTACTAAATGGTGTTGTTTACTTGTCGTTTGTCAATCTCATCAAAGGTGATAATTGTAATAATGATTAATGGATAATATTATTTTTTATATTTATCGATTAATTAAGGGTTTTTAACCATTGCGTTATCACTAAAAATTAAAAATAAGAAATAATTAAAGTAGAATAAAAATTAAGTTCTTCCCAATTGCGATGTGCGATAAAGTAAACTTAAGGAATAGCAGTGATAAGAATCATATTTTGTTGAATGTAGTTAATTAATTAGTGTAAGATCTTTCCTAGATGCAATTTACATTGCTACAAACTACAAGGGTATATTTTGTACCCTGGACTCTGGTGATCAACAAATGTCAGAAATTTCTGTTGTAGTCTTACACTTTTGAAAATTAATTACTTTTTCCTTTATTCCAAAATCCACAAAGACGATCAATTTCTTAATTTTAGGGTAAAGTGTAATTTTGTTATAAATTTCCATTAACTAAATTCATACTATATTATTTTATTGGAAAATTAGATGAACGAGTAATTTTTTGTCTGGAATCATTTATGTCGTTATCGAATTTAAGATATGGAAAGTCAGGAGGAAGTATCGTTTATGGTAGCCTGACCGTTAAGTCTGTTATTAGAATAATTATATTATTTCTGTTGTCGACTGAAAACTTTACTAAATGGTGTTTACTTATCGTTTGTCAATCTCATCAAAGGTAATAATTATAATAATTAATGATTAATGGATAAAATTATTTTTTATATTTATCAATTAATTAAGGGGTTTTAACCATTGCATTATCATTAGAATATAAAAATAAGAAATAATAAAGTAGAATAAACACTAAGTTCTTCCCATTTAATTTGCGATGTGCGATAAAGTAAACTTAAGGATAGGAATGATAATAATCATATTTTGTTGAAATGTTAAAAAATATAATTAGCGTAAGATCTCTACTGTTAAAAAATATTTTGTACTTTGGTGGTCAACAAATGTCAGAAATTTCTGTTGTTGTCTTACACTTTTGAGTATTTTCCGTTTATTCCAAAATCTTTAAATCCAACTTTCAATATAAAATGTTTAGAGTGCTCCGTATCTTCTCTAAAAATATTCGTCATTTTCTTTAAATTATGACAGCAGTGAATCGAAACCACTTAATTACTTTCTATTCGATCTTTCGAAAAAGTTCCTTGGATTTTTCTCTGAATGTATATACGCCACGCTGTCTTGATATTCTTGCAACAGTTTGCAGTATTATCAATTAAGCTTTTCTCTATACCAGTTTCATCCCAAGTGACCTTAGATTGAAAACGTATTCTTTGAGAAGTTCTTTTTTGGGGATTTTATTAGGAATTGATTAAATTCACCATTTTAGAGTAAAAATACTAATCCAAGATGTTCAGTTGTATGTTAATCTTTTTCGAAATTTCGTGGCATTATGAGATAAATTTCATCAGTGCTTCGCCAATTTAACTAGGGATTACGTTATTAAGCATCAGATTGTCTGAATCTTGTTTAGATTCTCCGCGGCCACGTGTATTTAATTGTAAATTTGTATGTGGCGCCTAGTTTTGGGTACCCAATTTTTGGATAACATCATACACAAACACTTTTCTCTTCTTCTTTACTGTTATTTTCTTCTTCTTTGTGCTTAGATTGTTTCTTCTTCTTCTTCTTTTTCTTCTTCTTTCTTCTTCTTCTTCTTAGTTGCAAGATAGGTTTGTTAAATTTGTTGTTGTTTTGACAATTTAATTATTGAGATTTGTTCTTTATGATATTTGAAAAATTATGTTTCAAATTTGAGCTCATTTGGAGTAGATTTGGACATTGAATCGTGTATTGGACTATTGAAATTCGGAGAACAAGTTTATATTTTTGTTTACCCTTAAATTCAGATAACAATTAAACCTATAAGTGGTTTTAAGGATACGTAATTTCACCTAGGACCAATTGATAAATATGATGATTAATAGTAGAAATTAACATCAAAGTAAAGTAAACCAGTATTGAAATGCAATTCGGCCCTTGAGCTAGGTCGCCCTCGAACCGAGTGAGTGAGAATAGAGTTATGAAATAAACTGATAAACCAGAGAATATAAGAGGAAAAGAGCATTGTATTGCTTTGATATGCGAGAATGAGCTCGTTACAAAAGATTAGAACCCTCTTTATATAGTAGAGGAATCCTATTTATGGTATAATTCTAATTACATAAGCTAATCCATGATAAGCGAAATAACCGACCTTGACTTGATACGTGCCGAGATTCTAGCCACGATCCTTGCTCGATCGCGGATATCTCAACTTTCTGTTACTCAACTTAGCAGGCTTCCTTTGATCTTGCTCGACCTCTTTCTTACTTTGGTCTCGATCACGGCCGGTCCCGATCTTGATCGGCCATTAAGCTATGAGCTTACCATTCCATCACCACCATAGTCCGAAATAACCAAGGTCGATCCTTGATTTGCCACCCCAATTTCGGTAGGTTATACAAAATTAAGCAAGCCCGATTTTGGCCGTATACAGATTGTCCCCTCATTTTTGGGAGTGCAATGACAAGAAACGAATTGAGACTTCAAACTTGCCCTCGGTTTATCATGATGTAAGCATTGTGACGCAAGCGGCAGAGGTGATCGAAACATCTTGTCAGTTCATATATCGAGGCATTAAATGCCTGTCAGTTGTTGTCGGCCACTATCGGTTCTGAACCGTCGTCTTCATCCAATAAATGCACTTTCCTTCTCTTGCCCAAACTTTACTTTTAATCTCTTTTCGTTCTAATGTCCATCTTCCTTCACCACCTACAGAACCTCTTACCTTCAAGCTTTTGAATTTCCTTGTTTGTTTCCCCCAAAACACCAAATATCCCAATCTCTATTCTCCTTTGTTCACAAAAAACAAAATGTCCAAAACAACTAAAACCGTTCCGCAGAAAGAAAAGGCTTCCTCGTCTTAGCCGGCCGGCGAGCAACCAGCAGTGGAGCCATGCCCTGAAGAATTCTTTCCTCTGTCGTGCGTCCTTGATTCTGACTTCAAGATTGAAAAGACCCCCTCGATTCCGGCCCGATGCGAGCCTATGTCGAGGTACATGTACACAATCACCGGTGGCCTTATAGATCAAGTTAAAAAGGATTGCAACTGGGTAAATAGGCACGTGGTGGTGCCTCACCTGAGGAGTCAATCACTACGTATGTGAAGGGTTTTTTGAGTGTTTACGCCTACCCTTTCACATTGGGCCCCTTGTACCCGGTTATTATGGACTTATGCAAGAAGTACGAGGTCACCCTCGGCCAAATACACCCCTCCTTCTGGAGGATAGTGATACTGCTCTGCTTTTTTGTGAGAAAAGTCGACGGGCTTCCCTTCACCCTCGATCATCTTATACATTTATATAGTCCCCGACTTTATCAACGTGGGCTAATAAAGATTCAACGTCGGGCTTCTAAGTCGGCTTTCTCGAGCATAGATGAGGACAAGGACCGGGGCTGGATGAGCCGATTTGTCCGAGTGAAGACCTCGGACCGGATCCCGATCGAAAGTATGCCATTTTCCAAAGAAATGGAATGTGAGACGTAAGTAAAACTCACTTTCTAACTTCTGCTTATTACCTTCATTTTTTCATCCTTTCATATGGGTGTTTTATTTGATGCAGTTGTTGCCTTCATGCCAGGTGCGATTCCCCAGCTCGAGAACTGGGTCAGAAGCTTAGTGTTGAAATCGACACACGTCGAGCACGCATGGCACGAATTGGTGAAAGGTCGATGGAAGGCCCGAGTCCACGGTAAGTTTTCATATAACTTTAACTTTGACCACTGCCCGAAGTTCTTCTTGATCTTGCTTATCCTTCTTTTGCAGGTCTCGAGAAGGATGTGCCGATGAGGCCCCCATCTGGTGATGAAGAAAACCTTCCCCAACCTTCTGTTCCGAAACAGAAGAAAGAGCGGAAAAGGAGAGAGGCTTTGAGCTCCACGAAGCTGGACAAGCAAAAGCCCAGGTGGACCCGTAAGAGAAATGTCATCCCTTTAACAATGGACTCAGTCCTCAGGTTACGAGATGAGCCCGAAGAGGGTGAACAAGAAGAAGAGAATGAAGACTATTTTGGGCTAGTGGTCCATGCACGAGATAGCACTGGGTCTCGTAAAGCTTCGGAACCAGTAGAAATCGACACTGCCCAGCCTAGGTCCGATGAGGTCGATGAGGAGACTTCGACCCAATTCCCCAAGCCAAAAGGGACTGAGGATGTTTTACCTCGGGGCTAAGAGGTCGTTAAAGAAGCGATGAACGCCGGCGCAGAAACTGAGCTCGAGACTTCCCAAGACGAAGGCAGTGCCTCAATGGGCCTACTCGGGGAAATAGAGATCGTGGATTCCTCCTTGTTTCCTTCAGTCTCCAAATCAAAGATATGCGATGCTCAGGGTGCGGGGGCTTGTCATGAGGAAGGAGTCCACAGAGAGGAAGATCTTTTTCGTGGTTTATTTTTTGGGGTAGAAGATGTCACTAGTCTGAGTGACTTTGAGGTTCCAAAAAAGCTCGAGCGAGGCTTCATCGTGTTTTAAATTTGCCAACAAATTCTCGGCCCCAAGTGTCAATCCCCGGTGCAAGCAGACAATCGTGATCACGGTCCCGGAGGATGCCCGAGTTCTTGCTACCCCTGTAGGGGTGGCCAGCTACCTCCAGTGTTTGGTCACAGAGGAAGATTGAGCCCATATGGATGAGGTGGGAGCGCCTTGTCTTTTCAACAAAGCCCAACAGGCTTTAAACCGGGTAATCCCTGATTCTTCTATCCATTTTCATACTTAGATTTTTCTCCCTTAGTATAATTTTTCCCTTCTATGTTTGCAGGCTTCGGTGCTTCATCACGAAGCTTTCCTCTGATTTTGAGGGGAACTGAGTCAGTATGAGGCCGATATCCAGGGGCTCAACGAGGAGAAGAATGCCTTTAAACTTCTCAGTGAGCAGAAAGAAGAAGAAATCAAGGGCCTCCGAGCTGAGCTAGCTGCGGCTTAGAAAGAACAGAGCGAACTGACTGAGTAGGTAATAAAAGTCTTAGAAGCTCATAGCATCGGTTCGGGAGTGATGGCTAACAATTCGGTCTCACAGGTCCAGCAACTGCTCGAGATGATTGAGCAGCTCTATGAAGAGATAGATGCGGTGAAGGCAGAAACCATAGCGTGGAAGCAAAATATGGACCACCTTACCTCAGAAAAAGAAGCTGCTAAAGCTCAGTTATCCTCGGCTGCAAGCTAACTCCAAGGTATGAGAAAGAAGAACTTGGCACAAGCCAAGAAAATTGAGGAGCTCCAGACCAGGTTGGTTACAGAACTTGCAGTGGCGAAATCTAAGGCCGATGTTGAGGCAATTGTGGTCGTCTACTGGTCTAACATCGAAGCCTCTCAAGCTCGAGCAAAGTAAGTTGTTGATATTGCTCGGACTCGAGCATACTAGGTTGCCGAGCATGCCAAGTGCCAGTCTCAAAGAGAGACTCTCGAGGAGATCCACGCTCGTGGCTTCGATCTCGTTGCCGAGATCAAAGATGCAAAAGAACTTGAAGCTGAAGCCAAAGCATTGATCTCTTCTGATGATGATGATTCTGGGAGCATGAGTGGGTCTGAGAGCGGAGAAGAACCCGAAGGTGAAGATATTGCTCATGGAGAAGATTAAGTACTTAGGATATTTACAAGGGATTTTTTTCCCTTGTAAATAACTTTGACATATATAAATATCTTTTTGGTGAAATTATTATTCATAGGTTCGGGGTTCAGGTAATTCGACCGAAATCGAACTAGCATAACTTTTATCAAGTGAGTGCTTGCTCGGACTCGAAATAAGGTAACCCTTTGGTTTTATTTGAATGAGGATGATCTTTCGAACTCAAAGCAAGAGATAGCCCTTAGGCTTTTGTATTAGGCCGACATGGCCTTTGTATACAGAATGTTTATGTATTTTCCCTTATTTTCGGCTTAAAAAGTTTGTCCTTTATATTTTTAAAACCTATAATGCCTTAGCATAGAATAAGGGATTGTTTGAGAGTTCAAACAATTTTGTACTCATTAGAGTTTTCAAGGCTTGATATTATCAAAGACCTTTATAATTTTGCTGAGGGTATCCTTTTTAACCGGTTTAAGAAAATATTCGCAGGCCTGTTTCATTATGGAATTCGTATGTCTCTGAATCGTGTTAATTTGGTCGTAGCCTTTTTTATTTTGGACTTGCCTCTTAGGCTTATTTTCTCGTTTCACTTCGAGCTTGTCAGAAGTGTCAGTCTCTGAGTGGGGTGGCTATGGCCTGTAAAAATCGAGGGTTAACTTTAAGGTCTTATGATCTCGAAGTGTTAATAATTCGATCTCATTTGTTTTTTGGACGACAGTCCCCAAGCGTGGGGTTAGTTGTTCGAACTTCCGTTATGATCGGCCCTTAAGCCTGTTTATACGATAGATCAAGAGTATGAAATCATAATGTAGGAAATTTTTCTAAGGCATGAGATATTTGCAAGGGAAAATACTTCTTTCAATAGATGATTATTCATGCGTACATGTTTGATGTTAGGGCTCGAGTAACCTATATGGGCATAGTTCATTCGACCGTTTGACCCTTACAAAATTTACCTATCGAGATCCCGCTGTCATGAAGTAATTTCCTTGCAACTAAGTTGACACTCGAGGGTAATGCCCCTTAGTATTCGAGGTTGATTGTAAAGAAGCCTCGGATATTGTTAAATTGTTCTAAGTTAGCACGATCAATGGTTGTCTTGTTAAAAATCTCGCTGGAAAAACAACTTGGGGCTAAAAACAGTTTGAGAAAAAAGAGTGCAACACGTGCTTTCATACCTAAAGACTTCGTACTGAAGAATCTGTCGATGTTCTTGATCGATCACCTGCAATTGGTTAATATAAAAGAAAATGGAGAAGGTTGTACCTTATTAGTAGTATCGCTTTAGGAGTGATACATTCCAATTGATCGCCATTCATAGTGCAGAGTTGTAGGATCCCTTTTTGATGATGTCGAGGACCTGATATGGTCCCTCCCAATTTGGATCCAGTTTTCCTTCATTCGGGTTTCGAGTGTTAAGGGTGACTTTTCTAAGCACCAAGTCCCCAATTTTAAAGTGTCGAAGATTGGATCTTCGGGTGTACTACCTTTCGATCCACTATTTTTGTGCAGCTAATCGAACTAGGGCGGCCTCGCATCTTTCATCCAACAATTTTAGGCTTGTATTCATGCCTCGTTATTTGATTCTTCGGTTGCATATTGAAACTTGAGGCTAGTTTCCCTAACCTCGACCAGGATAAGAGCTTCGGCACCATAGACAAAAGAGATTGGTGTTGGCCCCGTGCTGGATTTCGATGTTGTGTGGTACACCTAAAGAACCTCGGGAAATATTGATCGGTGCCAACCCTACACCACTACAAAGTGGCGAGAGCAGTCGAAGCAGCTTTTACCCGAGATGATCGGGATCGAATCCACAGGGAGCAAGAATTGGGAATTGGATTTCTATCTAAACTAGAGATGCGTAGTGCTCTTAATTAAACTTCCAATCATATTCGTTTGTTTTGTTACTTCTAATTTTTATGGTAATAGTATGCTAAATTAAACGAAGAGTAATTGCTTATAAGGTTTTCTAAACAGATAAAGAGGCACTAGGGAAGTAATTTTCTCCTAGGTGAATACTTAACGGGATCTAAAGCCTAAGACAAAGCTACTACTACTACTGGCTCTTCAGACTGGCCAATAGAGGCAGTGGCTTTGCCCTTAGGGTTTTTGGGGTTGTCCTCACCTTTGAGGTTGTACCAGGAAAAGGGTGCCTTTGATTTTACCTTCACATCGAATTTCCTTTTTTCGACATCCTGATCCTCAAAGTACATAGTCAGAAAATGTAGGAAGGGGTATTATCTATCGCCTTCATTGTCCACCCATGTAATCTCCCTGGACATAACATTCCTGATGTTGATAGGGTACCCCGCCATGATAAACGCCACTAATATAGCCCGAGAGATAGGAAGAGAGTTCTCGTGAGTGGTGTGGTCTAGCCTGCTGCAAGCAAATGTCTCCCACCCTTTTGCCTCGAAGTTCAGGGTTCTCCTCAAAATTTTGACTCCCGCTGTCAACCATGCTGGGGTGGTACCTGGAATTGCCAAGTACTCTGCTAACCACAGGCGGGTATCCTCCCCCAATGCTACCTTTTCTAGGTATAAAGTTTCATCCTCCTCCGGAAAGCCCAGGTAGTCATTGATTGTTTTCCCATCAAACTTTACTTTTAAATTTCGCACCTTAGTCACTGTAGTGCCCTTTTGATGTGGGCAACATTAGTGTAAAACTCCTTCACAAGGTGCTCATTTGCATCATCAACGTTGCCTATGAACTAATCCCAGCCCGGCCTCTCTCTGAATTTCCTCTGTATATTTGGGTTGTGAGGTAGAAGATCCTTGTCAATGAATCTCCGCTCAAGTATCAACTTCCTCTCGGGCCACCATTCTCGGAATTTGTGGTACGCAAGCTCACTAAGAAATCTATCCTACCAGGCCTCCGGCTTTCTAGTTCTCTCCACCCCCCCTACTTGAGGGACACTCCCTCTTTCTTCTCTTTCTATAGTATCCTCACCGGGTGTTAAAGTTGTAGGTGAGGTAGAAGAAACATAATCACCGCTCTCAGCTGAGCCCTCAGACGACTCAGAAGAAATTGCAACTGAAGCTTGAGCAGTAGGAGTGACCGGAGGTGTATCTCTCAATTTTCGCCTTTCCGGCCAGTCATGAACATACTATGGCACTAACTCGGAGTCGGATGTCTCCCAGGAGGGCAAATACTCACTTCCCGAATGGGAAACAGCTCTATCTGTAGCCTTTATTGACTTCCTGGTGTCCTTGATTGACTACCGGACTTGGGGGGTCAATCTGATCATACCTTGTCCCCTACCCCGGGAGGACTCTCCTTTGCCTTTTTGTTTATCACCTCCATCTCATGATTTCACCATTATCTGCAAGGAGAATTCATTCAGTTATTGTTAGTATCATAGTACTAGATGAAGTAGTGAAGATTATGATTGCAGACAGTTGACAATGTAAAGCAGAACTGCAGACTGCAGACCACACAAAATGCATTGCGGCCGCAAAGGGAGCACCGCGGATCGCACAAAATGGTACCACGGTCTGCATTAAGGTGTGGGTCAGAATACCCACTCTCTGATAAAGGCCATCGCGGACCGCAATAATTGTAATGTGGTCGCGGTAAGGCACCACAAACCGCAGAATATCCATCGTGGCCGCGGTCCTCAAGATTCAATCTCTCTGAAGTTTTACCACCGTGGTCCGCACAAAATTGCATCGCGGACCGCAGAGAGGGACCGCGGACCGCAAGAAATCCACCGCGGACCTCGATAAGCCATAAGCAGCAATACCAATCTAGGGTTTTAGATTTTTACATCTTTTTAGCCTTAGTCAACATTTTAGCAACCCACTAGGTAGTTAATCACCTTGTTTAACTAATTAACCCTACTCTAACAGCGTTATGTAACCCTAAGTTAACAATTAAAAGAAAAAGGGAAGCAGATGAAACATGAACTAACAAATTAAAAGAAAATAAAACAAAATTTAAAGACTAAGGAAAGATTAAAAGTACCAGTAATGAGATGCAACACAGATGAATGAGAATCAGTTGTTGAATTCGTGCAGTTAGGGTTAAGGATGAATAGTACTTTTTACTATTTGGAAAGCAAATGAGCGAAAAGTTTTAAATGAAGGCCTCAGGTCCTATTTATAGAAAAAGAACCTGGGCCCACTTCACGTACCCACCGCGGACCGCAAGTAATGCACCACGGTCCATGGTACTCGAACACATGAAGCACTGACAATGATGGCACCGCGGACCACACAACATGCTCTGCGGCCTCTATGGGGTACCACGGACCGCAAAAAATGCTTTGCGGCCGCGGTGACAATCTTCAGAAAACCTTCACTTTTACCAATCAACACTGCGGACCGCAATAAAATTTTGCCCCCGCAACAAGGCCATTACAGCTGCGAAAAATGCATTGCGGCAGCAGTCCAAACTTCAGAGAGTGCATCATTTTTCTAGTTTTAGTCCTGCACTGCATCAAATCAATCCTACACATATCTCACAACCAGTTAGACCAAAAGAAAATCATGTACTAAAAAGAAAATCAAAGAAAAACAAAAAGAAAGACACATGGGTTGCCTCCCAAGAAGCGTCTGATTTAACATCGCGGCACGACGCAGGTTACCATTAAATCACTTTAGATAGAGCAGTGCCACCACGTGGCTGTCATTAATCTTTCCCAGGTAGTGCTTGACCTTGTGACCATTAACTCTGAAGACCTCTCCATTTTTTTTCAAGTCAAGTGCACCAAAAGGAGTCACAAATACCACTTCTTAAGGTCCACTCCATTTTGACTTAAGCTTTCTCAAAAATAGACGTAACCGAGAATTGAACAAGAGAACCAAATCACCCACTTTGAACTCCTTGCTACGAGCATACTTATCATGAAGGTACTTCATCTTGTCCTTATACAAGGACGAACTGGAGTAGGCATGGAATCGGAATTCATCAAGTTCATTAAGCTGCTCCACCCGAAGATTTGCTGCCACATCCCATTCAAGATCTAGCTTCCTCAAAGCCCACATAGCCTTGTTCACTAACTCAACTGGTAGATGGCAAGCTTTCCTAAAACACCAACTGGTACAGATACATACCAATCGGACTCTTGTAAGCAGTCATATAAGCCCATAGAGCATAATCCAATTTCTTTGACCAATCGGTCCTATTTGCATTGACCGTGTTTGACAATACACTCTTGATTTACCTGTTTGAGACTTCAACTTGTCCACTCACCTGAGGATGATAAGGAGTAGAAACTTTGTGATTGACAAATACTTTGCAACAGAGTGTCAAAAGCTCGATTACAAAAATGAGACCCCCCACAATCACTTATGATTGCACGAGGAGTGCCAAACCTTATAAAAATTCTCTTCTTGAGAAACTCAACAATACTCCGGGCCTCATTGTTGGGCAAAGCCACGGCTTCAACCCACTTTGAAATATAGTCGGCTGCCACTAGAATGTATGTGTTCCCATACGAGCTAACAAATGAGCCCATGAAATCAATGCCCCATACATCAAATATATCAACTTCAAGAATGGTATTGAGAGGCATCTCATCTTTCTTCAAAATTCCACCCGCTCTTTGATATTCGTCGCATTTCTTCACAAGTTCACTTGCATCTTTTTACAAAGTTGGCCAATAAAACCCATAGCTAAGAAATTTTGAAGTCGTCTTTGCCCCACCATGATGGACACCATAGGGAGAGTAATGATAAGCCTCTAATATACTCAACTGCTCCTCCTCCGGGACACACCTTCGGATTACACCATCTGTGCAGATCTTGAACAAGTACAGCTCATCCCAATAGAAATCCAAACTATCTCGTTTGAGCTTCTTCCTTTGGTTAGAAGAGAACTCACATGGGATTATACCAATCACAAAGAAATTATCCACGTCCGCAAACCATGTCATACCATTCACCGACACAGAAAGGAGTTGCTCATCGGGAAATGAATCATTGATCTCTAGGCCATCACGAGGCCTCCCCTCCTCCTCCAAGCAGGACAAGTGGTCTGCCACTTGGTTTTCACTGCCATTCCGGTCCACAATCTCCAAATCAAACTCTTGAAGTAACAAGACCCATCGCATCAGCCTTGCTTTGGAATCCTTCTTCATCATCAAGTACCGGAGTGCGGCATGATCGGTATGAACTATGACCTTGGCACCCATGAGATATGGCCGAAATTTCTCCATTGCAAACACAATAGCCAAAAGCTCTTTCTCAGTCACCGTGTAGTTCACTTGAGCATCATTCATTGTCTTGCTTGCATAGTACACTGGATGAAATATTTTGTTCACTTTTTGACCCAAGACCAACCCAACTGCAACATCACTCGTGTCACACATAAGCTTGAAAGGCAAGCTCCAATTGGGTGCGGTAATAATAGGAGTGGTGGTCAACTTGTGCTGGAGAAGTTCAAAGGCTTGCATACATCCCTCATTGAACACGAACTTGGCATCTTTTTCCAATAACTTACACAAAGGATTCACTGCCTTCGAAAAGTCCTTGATAAATCTCCAGTAGAACCCCGCAAGCCCAAGAAAACTTCTAACTTCTTTGACAGAAGTAGGGGGAGGGAGCCTTGAAATCACTTCAATTTTAGCTTTGTCCACCTCTATACCACGCTTTGAAATTTTATGGCCAAGGATTATGACCTCCTCAACCATGAAGTGGTATTTCTCCCAATTAAGCATAAGATTGGTTTCTTCACAATGGGCCAACACTCTATCAAGATTTTTCAAAAACATTCATCAAACGAGTCACCCACAACACTAAAGTCATCCATGAACACCTCCAATATATCTTCCACCATATCGGTGAAAATGGCCATCATACACCACTGAAATGTAGTCGGTGCATTACACAACCCAAAAGGCATCCTAGAAAAAGCAAAGGTACTATATGGACAAGTAAAAGTGGTGTTCTCCTAATCTTTCGGAGCAATTAAAATTTGGTTGTACCAGAATACCTATCCAAGAAATAGTAGAAGGCACGCCCAGCAAGTCAGTCTAACATCTTATCAAGAAAAGGCAATGAAAAGTGATCCTTGCGGGTCACTTTATTCAACTTGTAGTAATCCATGCATACCCTCCACCCGGTGATGGTCCTGGTAGGAATCAACTCATTTTGTGCATTGGTAACTACAGTCATACCACCCTTCTTCGGCACACATTGCACCGGCGAAGTCCAAGAGCTATCAGAGATGGGGTACACAACCCCAACATCCAACCACTTGATAACCTCCTTTTTCACAACTTCTTGCATTGCCTCGTTCAACCTACTTTGATGTTCCAATGAGGGCTTTGCATCATCTTCCAGAATAATATTGTGCATATAGAATGTGGGGCTTATCCCCCGAATATCAGCTAAGGTCCATCCAATTACCTTCTTCTGCTTTTGAAGCACCGCCAATGTGACATCAACCTGCATGTTAGTAAGACAAGAGGAAAGAATAACTGACAAAGTTGAACTAGGGCCTAAGAATTCATACCTGGGGTGTGGAGGCAACGACTTCAACTCCAACACCAGAGGTTCCTCGATTGAAGGCTTTGTTGGTGGAGTCTTCCTATTCTTAATATCCAAAGAGAGTTTTTGAGGCTCGTAAGAGTAATTCCCATTCCATGTAAAGCATTCACACACTCCGCTTGGCCTTCATTCTCATTTACATCAAGATTCAACAACATCGCCTCTAGAGGGTTCTCCACATTGATCATTGCACTAGTATCATCAACTATCACTACCGTGACAAGGTCCACAAAAGAGCACACTTCAGAACTATTGGGCTGCTTCATTGACTTGCACACATGAAAGACCACTTTCTCATCACCCACCTAAAAGGTAAGTTCCCCCGCTTCCACATCAACTAAGGCCTTCCCAGTAGCAAGGAAAGGTTTACCTAATAGGATCGGAACTTCATAATCTACCTCGCAATCCAAGATCCCATAATTAGCCGGCAAGATAAATTTGTCCACCCGTACAAGCACATAATCAATTATACCCAATGGTCTCTTCATCATTCTATCCGCCATTTACAATCTCATGGAAGTCAATCTCGATTGCCCAATACCCAAAGTCTTGAAAACTGAGTAGGGCATCAAGTTGATATTTGCCCCCAAATCACATAGAGCTTTAGCAAAGTCTGCACTCCCAATGGTGCAAGGAATGGTGAAAGCACGGGGATATTCTAGCTTCGGAGCCTTTGAGTGCACTATTGCACTAACTTGATGGGTCATCTTGATAGTTTCACAATCCATGGATCTTTTCTTTGTCACCAAATCTTTCATGAATTTAGCATAACCCGGCATTTGCTCTAGAGCTTCTACCAAAGGCACATTAATGGATAAGCTCTTCATCATATCAATGAACTTCTTAAACTGGTTCTCATTTTTCTGCTTCGCTAGCCTTTGAGGATAAGGTGGAGGTGGCCTTGGAAAAGGAGCCTTGGCTTTAGGCACCATCATTTCCGGCATGTCTATTACATGTTCCCTAGACGGGTTCATGTCATTCTGTGTTTCCACCTCGGCATCTTGGATATCAATCCTCACTTCCTCATTCACGTTCTCATCAATCACATTTTCAACCACCAAAGGGATCTCGTCCTCTTGCAACTCAACTTCATCATTAAAAATTTCTTTTTGTTTGGAGGCATTCACATCACCGCCTCATCTACTTTTTGTAGTTACCATCATTACATGCCTGGAATTGTTCCCACCCTTTGGGTTTACTACCATATCACTTGGTAGAGCCCCCTTAGGACGAGTATTCAAGGATCGTGAGATTTGGCGTAATTGAACCTCCAAGTTTTTGATTGAAGTATTGTGGGAAGCCAACTGAGCATCAGAATCCGCATTCTTTTTCATCATCTGTTCAAACATCATTTCAATTCTCCCTATTTCATTGTTGGAAGAACTATGACCTTGGGATGGAAATAGGGGTGGATTGTTCGGTTGTCGATAAATTGGGGGCCTTTGAAAGCCTTGCCCCGATTTCCTTGGTTGCCATTGTTCCAACCACCTTGATTGTTGTTTCCACCCCAGTTGTTGTTGTTGCCGTTCCAATTACCCTGATTGTTCTGATTTCCCCAGTTGGAATTTTGGTTTTTGTTTCCCCAATTACTATTCCCTTGTTGTTGTTGATTTCCCCAATTTCCTTGGGATCTCCATTGTTGTTGGTTGGAAGAATTGCCCCTTTGGCTCTGATAATTGTTCACATATTGCACTTCTTCATTCTTCTCATCATAACCATCATTTTGGAATCCACCACTATCATTGTCATATTGATCTGAACTCCCTTGGTTCTGTTGACCTCTTTGTCTTCTTCACTAACATGTTGACACCCTCCATGGCATTTACCTGTCTTGGATTTTGAACCTGCTATAATTGTGCCTTTGCTAGCTGGTTCATTGTTGTTGTCAGATCTGCTATTGCCTACCCATGATCATGGAGCTCTTTGTGCAAGTGGATGACTATGGGGTCACCCTGTGGCACATTGGCTCTACTTTGCCAAGCGGAGGACGTGTCAGCCATCTCATCAAGAATGTCACAAGCCTCATCATAAGATAACTTCATGAAATTACCCCCGGCAAGTTGGTTCACTATGCACTGATTTGTTGTGTTAATGCCCCGGTAGAATGTCTGTTATATCATTGCCTCAGTTATATCATTGTTGGGACATTCCTTTACCATGGTTCGGTATCTCTCCCATATCTCATGTTATGGTTCATTGGGCTCCTGCTTGAAAGCTAAGATCTCATCCCTCAATACTACCATATGTCCCAGCGAGAAAAACTTAGCATTAAATTTATTCGCCAACTCATCCCAAGTAGTGATGGAATGGTTGGGAAGCCGTTCAAGCCAATCCAATGCCTTCCCTCTAAGTGAGAAAGGGAATAATCCCAACCGAAGTGCATCCTCGGACACATTAGTTTGCTTGCTCCCCCAACAGGTATCCACGAAACCCTTGAGATGTTTGTAAGAATTCTGATGGGGAGCACTGGTGAAATACCCCCGCTGCTCCAACAATGTCAGCATCACATTTGTAATTTGAAAATTGCCCGCCAGATCCAGGGTGGGACAATTGCACTAGCATATCCTTGGTTGGGATGTACTCGATGAGCTACTCTTGGAGGTGGTGGGGGAGGGTCTAGAACATTATCATTGGCATGTCAGCCTCTCCTTTGTCCTTGAGGCACTATAGGAACCTCATCATCAATATTGTCATCTACCTCCTCCCCTGGTGGAAGGTCTCCAAGAGGTGCGTTGTTTGCTGCCATTTTGTACTTGAGTTTTCGACACACACAAGTTAGTAACACAAAAGGAAAGAAAAACAATACACAAAACTATTTAGATAGATAGCCAAAACTGTTAACTCCCCGGCAACAGCGCCAAAAAGTGATCGGTGCTAACCCTACAACACTACAAAGTGGCGAGAGTGGTCGAAGCAGATTTTACCCGAGATGGTCGGGATCGAATCCACAGGGAGATAGAATTGGGAATTAGATTTCTATATAAACTAGAGATACGTAGTGCTCTTAATTACACTTCCAATCATATTCGTTTGTTTTGTTACTTCTAATTTTATGGTAATAGTATGCTAAATTAAACGAAGAGTAATTGCTTATAAGGTTTTCTAAACAGATAAAGAGGCGCTAGGGAAGTGACTTTCTCCTAGGTGAATACTTAATGGGATCTAAAGCCTAAAGCAAAGTTGTTATGTTGGGGATTGCGATATAGCCAATGCACTATACTACTCACTCTATACCTCTTGGTAGCTTGAGTGACCTTGCCCTAATTGACTTTTTCAAGACCAATTGGGTGTAAAAATTATGCAAGCAATATAGGCTCAAGTCGAGTATTACTATCTCTAGGTTTAACTCTTTAATTGGGGCTATCAATCTCTTGATTACGCCCCAATTCCTTATTGGACTGATTTTCCTAGACTCAAGCTATTTTTCTCAAGAAGAGCCCAAGTCAAATAGGCACAAAATAGTGTTTGCAACCACTAATTCAACATGGAAAACACAAATCAGTCCAAATATCAACTACCTATAAATATTTAAGCCTTAGAACAAAAGATCCATCAAATACCCACACTAGGGTTGAACCACAACCCTAGCTAATGGGTCTAGCTACTCATAATAATGGAAGAAAATAGAGAATTAGATGAAGAATAACCCATAAATTATGATTACAAACTAAGAAATAGAGATTCAATATTGAACTAGCCACAAAATTACTCAAAATAGGTCCAAAACAGCCTTCGCATGCTCTGGGATCTAACAGATTACAAAAGAAACCCTAAAAATGTGAAAAGAATGTATTTATACTAGGCCGAATTTTCTGGATAAAAATACCCCTATAGAGGTATCGCGGACCGCGGAAAATGCACCGCAGCCATGGTGAGGCTTTTTAGCTTGACTTTTTGGGTCTCTGAATCTGGCCACCGCAGGCCGCATAAAATGCTCCGCGGACCGCGCTGGTTTCATTCTTCCAAATTACCAACTATTTGAATCCCCTCTCCATGGACCACATAAAATGGATTGCGGCCGCGAAGAAGGTATTGCGGTCCGCACAAAATGGGTTGCGGCCACAGTGCTTGAACCTTCAAATCTGCACCTCTCTAAATCTCCTCACCGCGGACCGCACTAAATGGATTGCGGCCACGGTCGGACTGTTGCAATTGTGTTTTGACTTGTTCTTGGTACTTGTGCATGTTTCACTCCTTTTTGAGCTGGTTTTGACTACTTGTCACCTTTTTAGACCAAACCTTGCAAACAAGTACAACATGTAAGCCTTTGGGACTATTTGTATACATTTTAAATCAAAACTCAAGTAAAAAGGAGTGTAAAATAAACTAGAATCCCTAGTTATAAAAAATCTCTCTATTTTCCCTTAGCGTCAGGCAATCTTTTCTTAAGATTTTGAATGATGGTTTTGCAGGTCGATTCGGCTTCCTGTTCCCGCTGGGATGATATGGTATTGATATTCCTTTTAATCTTGTGATCCTCGAGAAATTTAGTCACTTTGCTGCCGATGAACTACTTTCCGTTGTCACATACAATCTCGGCGGGCATCCTGAATCGACATATAATGTGGTCCCAAATAAAACATATGACTTCTTTTCCTCTAACTTTCTCAAAAGCCTGTGCTTCAATCCATTTAGAAAAATAATCAGCCATAAAGAAAATAAACTGAGCTTTACTAGGGGCCGATGGTAAAGGGCCGACGATGTCCATTCCCCATTTTATGAATGGCCATGGGGATAAGACCGAGTGGAGCTGCTCCCCGGGATTGTGAATCATTGGCGCATACATTTGACATTTGTTGCACTTTTGAATGAACTATTTTGAATCCTTTTCCATATCAGCCCAATAGTACCCTGCTCTGATAACTTTGTGAACCAGTGATTCGGCACCGGAGTGGTTCCCACAAATGCCTTCGTGAATCTCTCATAGGACGTAATCGACGTCTCCTGGTCCAAAACATATCGCCAATGGCCCATCAAACATCCTCCTGAATAGTGTTCCATCCTCGGACAAAGTGAACCGTGTTGCCTTAGTGCGTAGAGTCCTTGACTCCTACGGATCTGATGGGATCTTCCCATTCTTTAGGTATTCAATGTACTTGTTTCTCCAATCCCAGGTCAAACTTGTAGAGTTTATTTCAGCATGGCCTTCTTCGATTACTGACCTCGATAGTTGTACGACAGTCCCTGAGTTAAGTTCGTCATCTTCGACCGATGACCCCAAGTTTGCAAGGGAATCGGCCTCGCAGTTCTATTCCCGAGGTATGTATTGTAAGGTCCATTATTTAAATCAATGTAAAGTTACCTATAGCTTGTCCAAGTATCTCTGCATTCGATCTTCTTGAACTTCGAAAGTTTTGTTGACTTGGTTTACCACAAGTAGGGAATCACATTTGGCCTCGATGACCTCTGCTCCCAAACTTTTAGCCAGCTCGAGACCTGCAATCATAGCCTCAAACTCGGCCTCATTGTTAGTTAAGTTCGAAGTTTTGATAGATTGTCTAATTATGTTACCCGCGGGCGGCTTTAAAACGATGTCCAGCCCGGACCCTTTCATATTCGAAGCACCGTCCGTGAAGAGGGCCCACACCCCCGATAATGTACCCGATTTTAATAATAGTTCCTTTTCAACCTCAGGTATGAGGGCTGGCGTGAATTTGGTCAAAGAAGTCAACCTGGTTTTACTAAATATTTCCAACTGAATCAGTCGCTATTTTTTTTTATTTTTTTAGTTATTTCCAACCGAATTGGTTGCTAACAGTGACGCGGACTTTTTGCCAAAATTTATGACGGTTATAGATGGAATATTAGTCATAACTATTATTAAAAATTGAAAAATATATTTTTATGTATTTTCGACTGATTCCGTCGGAAATTTCCGACTACTTTTTTCTGTCGAAAATTTCGGTCGGAAATGGGCCATTTTTTAGTAGTGGAAATCAGCCACGAAGTCTGCCAAGATTTGGGACTTGATGGCCATTCGGGGTTGATACTCGATATCATACCCGTTGATCTTGAAGGACCATTTGGCCAGTCGACCCGAGAGTTTGGGTTTGTGCAAAATATTGTGAAGGGATAGGTAGTTACGACACAAATCACGTGACATAGGAAATATAGTTTTAATTTCCTAGAGGCGCTTATTAAAGCAAGTGCTAATTTTTCTAAGTGTGGGTATCGGGTCTCGGTCTCACCTAAGGTTCGACTAACATAGTAAACAGGGAATTGCGTACCTTGTTGTTCTCAAACTAGGACCCCATTTACCGCTATTTTCGAGATCGCCAAGTATAAGTAGAGTTATTCGCCCTCTTTCGGGGTGTGAAGTAGTGGCGGGTTTGACAGGTACCGATTTAGTTCTTCTAAGGCTTGTTGGCATTTCGGGGTCCATGCAAAATTTCTCTTCTTTTTAAGTAGTGAGAAGAATCGGTGAGTCTTATCTGAGACCTCGAGATGAATTTCCCTAGGGTGGCTATGCGCTCGGTCATCCTTTGCATGACCTTTACATTATTACGTCTTTGATATCCTCGATAGCTTTGATTTTATCAGGGTTGATCTCGATCCCCCAAATGGACACCATGAAGCCGAGAAACTTGCCCGAGCCAACCCCGAATGTGCACTTTTCTGGGTTGAGTTTCATATTGTACTTCCTTAGTATATCAAAAGTCTCCTGCAAATGTTTCAAATGGTCCTATATTCGCAGGGACTTAACTAGCATGTCATCAATATAAACTTCTATAGATTTCCTATTTGTTCTTTGAACATTCGATTTACTAGGCATTGATAAGTTGCACCAACATTTTTAAGTCCAAACGGCATTATGTTATAACAATAGGTGTCGTATTTAGTGATAAACGAAGTCTTTACCTAGTCCTCTGGGTTCATCTGTATTTGATTGTATCCGGAGTAGGCATCGAGAAAATTGAGAATCTCATGGCCGGTCATGGCATCAATCATGCGATTGATGTTTGGCAAAGGAAAAGAATCCTTAGGGCAGGCCTTGTTCAAGTCCTTATAGTCTATGCACATTCTAAGTTTACTTCCCTTCTTAGGGACTACCACTATGCTTGCTAACCATTCGGGGTATTTTACTTCCCGAATGGACCCTATTTTGAGAAGTTTGGTTACCTCGTCCTTGATGAATGCATGCTTAACCTCAGAGTGGGGCCTTCTCTTTTGCTTTACTATGGAACTTAGGGTCCAAGCTTAGTCGATGGGTAATGATCTCTAGTGGGATCCCTGTCATATCGAGATAGGACCAAGCAAAACAATCCATGTTATTTAAAAGAAATTAAATAAGTTTTTTCCTGAGCTGGGGAGTTAGCCCTATGCCCAGGTATACCTTTTGATCAGGCAGATGCTCGATCAGTATGATTTGTTCCAGCTCTTTGACCGTTGACTTTGTTGCGTTAGAATCATCGTGGATTATGAAGGTTCGAGGTATCATATAATCATCATCCTTGAAAGTTCCCCACTCCTCTGATCGGGTCGAGGCTAGTGACTGTGGTTGCTATTTGACCTCTTGCTATCCCTTTGAATTCGATTTCTTTGCTGACGAAAGTGTTGACACCGGTATCACTTCATCGGTTGCGAACATCTCCTTGGCGGCGGGCTGTTCTCCATACACTGTTTTGACTCTCTCAGATGTCGGGAACTTTAGAACTTGGTGAAGGGTCGAGGGTACTGCCCTCATGTTATGGATCCAAGGCCTTCCGAGCAGGGCATTGTACCTCATGTTACCCTCGATTACATAGAAATTCATTTCCTGGATGGTTCTGGCCACGTTCACTAGCAAAATAATCTCACCCTTGGTGGTTTCTCTTGTCATGTTGAAATCGTTAAGTGCTCGGGCTGCAAGCACAAATTGATCTTGTAGGCCGAGTTGTTCTACGACCCTCGATCGAATAATATTGGCCGACCTACCTGGATCAATCAAAACATGTTTAACTTGAATTTTATTCATAAAGACAGATATTACCAGTGTGTCATTGTGTAGTTGTTCGATCCCTTCTGCATCCTCGTCGTTGAAAGACAAGGTCTCTTCCAGCAAGTAGTACCGCGTCCATTTTTCTCTTGTGATTGTCACCTTGGTGTGTTTGAATATCGGCCTTTAAGGAATATCAACCCCTCCAACAATCTTGTGAATCACGTGTTGTGGCTCTTCTTGCTCGTTCTGTCTGTTTGAATCTCTGTTTTTGAAGTGGATCTTGGCCCGGTCACTTAAGAATTCTCGAAGGTGCCCCTCGTTGAACAATCGGGCTACTTCCTCTCTTAGTTGTCTGCAATCTTCTATTTTATGGTCATGGGTACCATGATACTTCTATATTTTGTTTGGGTTTCTTTGGGCCGGATCGGTCTGTAGAGGTTCGAGTCCAACTAGTATCTTTGATACGTCCAATGGCCGATACTATTGCGGAAGCATCTACGCTGAAGTTATATTCTAACAATCGAGGTGCTTCTTTGGACCCGGAATCCCTATTGAAACCACTCTTGCTCATAAGCCCTCGAGAGCTCTGTCCCCGATCATTCCTTTTATCATTTTGAACGGGGTTGCGTCCAGGCCCGTTATTTCTATGATCTCCCCCATTTGGTTGATATCAGTCTCTATTCGACCGTGGTTCCCGATCGACATCCCTTTTAACTTTGTCCACGGGCCTATTGGGATATATCAAGTTCAATTGGAGACCCCAGTTGACCGTCTTCGACCCTAATCTTCGACTGATATCGATTATGTACACCGGACCAAGTGACGACTGGATATTCGATCAAATTTTGCTTTAATTGATGTGAAGCTATGGAACTCCGTTCGTTGAGACCTTGAGTGAAGGCTTGAACAGCCCAATCATTGGTGACCGATGGCAAATCCATCTGTTCCATTTAAAATTGAGGTACGAATTCCCTGAGTATCTGGTTATCTTTTTGCCTTACCTTGAATAGGTCCGACTTTCTAGTTGCAACCTTAATGGCTCTAGCATGCGCCTTTACAAAGGAATTTACAAGCATAGAAAATGAATCAATAGAATTATGTGGTAAATTATGGTACCATATCATGGCACCCTTTGATAGAATTCTCTGAATTTCTTCAGCAACACGGATTCAATCTCGTCATCTTCCAAGTCATTTCCCTTAATGGCATATGTATACGAGGTGACATGTTCATTTGGATCTATCGTCCCATTATACTTCGAAATCTCGGGCATACGGAACTTCTTTGGGATTGGCTTCGGAGCCGCACTCAGGGGAAAGGTTTTTGGATAAACTTTTTGGAATCAAGTCCTTTCAATATCGGTGATGCCCCTAGGATTTGGTTGACCCTGGAGTTATAAGTTTCCACCTTCTTATCATTTTTATCGATCTTTTTTTCCCCTATCTCGATTCTCTTCGTTAATTCCTCGAGCATTTTTACGATAGCAGGTTAGTTTTCGTTGCTCCTCCATTCGACCTCTTTGACACCGATTCGGCTCTATGAAGAACTTCTTGTGATGGCTCGGACTCTATCCTGATTAGTGCACGATTCTTATTTTGGAGTTGTGCTATTGCGGCTTGTTGAGTCTGCAACATTTCGAATATCATTCGAAGGCTAGTTTCGCCTTCTTCATCACTCTGTACGTTTTGATCGGCTGTTCGAGCATCATTGCGGATGCTATTTTCGGGATCTATGCCCAGATTTTCATTAAGGGCAATATGGGAGCTAACGTCGATCGAGTCCACGACCGGAGCTCCATCGGGGTTGACTAGAGGTACTCTGTTTCCTGAGGCAGCTATGTTTTCATTCTCGCCATGAAGATCAAGGCCATTTTCTGTGTGTGGGGGCGCTACTTGAGAGTTTGACATGTTGATCCTGGAATCAAAGACACTTCAAAGAACAAGCATAAAATAGTGTGTTACGAAAATTGTACCAGGTAATCACTATTATCCTTAGCCCCACGGTCGGTGCCAAACTGTTTACCCTTAAATTCGGATAATAATTAAACTTACAAGTGGTTTTAAGGATACGTAATTTCACCTAGCACCAGTTGATAAATATGATGATTAATAGTAGAAATTAATAGCAAAGTAAAGCAAACCAGCATTGAAATGCAATTCGGCCCTCGAGCTAGGTCTCCCTCGAACCGAGTGAGTGAGAATAGAGTTATGAAATAAACTGATGAACCAGAGAACATAAGATTGCTTTGATATGCGAGAATGAGCTCGTTACAAATGATTAGAACCCTCTTTATATAGTAGAGGAATACTACTTATGGTATAATTCTAATTGCAGAAGCTAATCCCATGATAGACGAAATAACTGGCCTTGACTTGATATGTGCCGAGATTCCCGCCACGATCCTTGCCCGATCGCGAATATCTCGGTTTTCTATTACTTAACTTAGTAGGCTTCCTTATCGACCTCTTTCTTGCTTTGGTCTCGATCACGGCCGGTCCCGATCTTGATCGGCCATTGAGCCACGAGCTTACCATTCCATCACCGTACCATGGTCCAAGATAACCGAGGTCGAGCCTTGCTCTGCCACCCTGATTTCGGAGCCCGATTTTGACCGTATATAGTTTTAGAACTTAAGATTCGAAATCTGAAGTTGCATTCAATAGATTGAACTACTTAAGATTCGAATTTCTGAAGTTGCAATTGAAAGATAGGAGAACTTCATATTTGATTCTGAAGTTGCATTGAAGAGATTGAACTACTTCAGATTCGAATTTCTGAAGTTGCATTTGAAAGATAACAGAACTTTAAATTTGATTTCTAAAGTTGCATTGAAGAATTGAACTACTTCCTACTTCAGATCCGAGCAGATAAACTTTGCAAAAATTTATGTAATGTGGTTATAACTTCAATATTGACCTCAAAAATGGGTATATATGAAAATGCCCCTATTTAATTTGAATATATTGAATGGCACCGGATCGGAAGTCCATGATATATTTTTGATAGAACGTAATGTAATGATACTTGAAAATTGCATTGGCAATTGATGGTTAAACTTTTATTAATTAACCAACTTTTATGGTAAAATAGTTTTTATTTACAGAGTAATACTTTAACAAATGGCACCAAATAAACTTTTATAAAGTATTTCTACCATAGCTAATTATTTTTGTTCAATAAAATATTACTTCATTTGTCTCAATTTATTTACCAATTTTCTCGTTTCAAGAGATAATTTGATTATCCTTTGAAGTTAAAATGAATTATTTTTTATTAGATTTTACAAAAAGATGGATTATTGGGGAAGAATATAGTTTAAAATTCTGACCAGATTTTATTTCATTTTAATTTCTAGAAGTGAAATGTAGCAAATATTTATAGAGATTAAAGAACTTAAATTATCCAACTAGAATTATTAGTGCGTAATAGGCTAATAGTTCTTCTTTCCATTTGAATTTGGATGAGGTAGTTTGACTCGGTACGGAGTTTAATAAAATAAAATAAAAAACTTTTGAAACTTGTGGTTTTAAAAGTTTAAAGTTGAATTGTTTCGAAATTTAGAAATACTCCATCAGTTCACTTTTACTTGGTATATTTTGACTTTTTACGCCCCTTAAGAAATAATAAATGTAGCGCATACTTACCATGATACTCATATTAATTGATGCATATTTTATTGGATTTGAGAAAATAATTTGAAATGGGTAATAAATACTGTGGGTATAACAAGAATTTTTTTTCTTCTCTTGATATACGTAAAGTGATAAATAAAATGAAAATCTATTTTAGTGTACACGCCAAGTAAAAGCAAACGGATGAAATATGTCATTTGTTTTGGAACACACTAAAAAGGTAAGTATTTCATCTAATTTGAAACGGGCAGTAAATACTTCGCTGTGATGCTTTATTATAGAAGTTGCCAATTCAACTCAAAGGTTAAAACCACATTACGGGAATGTGATTCTTTTTTTTTTTTGTTGTGCATTTAAATCAATTTAAGCAGCAATCAAGAGATCATCAAAATTCAAGTTCGTTTTTCAATGGTCAAATTGATTTTTATTTTTATTTTCAAGAGTCCGAATTGGCCATTTGTTTTTTTACGAGTCGATTTGGCATTGGAATTGCAGAAATTAGGACTATATCACCTCCCACGTTTCTGCTTTATAGTACCACGTCCTTGGCTGCGTTGCAGAATTTGCAGCCCTGTTTTCTACCACTCAGCACACCACTCTGCTTACAAAGTAACAGTTCTCATCGTTTAATTTCATGGCTAAGCTCTGTTTTATCCACATTCTCTGTTCCTTTATCTTCTTCTTTTTCTGTAACGGCTCCTTGGGGGGTTATCTCATCGGCGTGAACTACGGAACTGTCGCCGACAATCTCCCACCGCCGACCCAAGTCGCCGCCTTCATCAGGGACCAAACCACCGTTAACAAAATCAAAATCGTCGATGCAAACCCAGAAATCATCCGCGCATTCTCTAACACCGGCGTCTGGGTTACAATCACGGTCCCAAACGGCGATATTTTAACTGTTTCCAAACCGGCCGGTGCACAATCATGGGTAGATGAAAATGTCGTTCCTTATTATCCACACACGAAAATAGATCGCATTTGCGTTGGAAATGAGGTCATAGCCACTAGTGACAAAAATCTCATCGCGCATTTAGTCCCCGCCATGAAAGCAATTCACGAAGCTCTGTTACAAGTTGGAATTATTAGTGATATCCAGGTGTCAACACCACATTCATTGGGAATCATGTCCCGCTCCGAACCTCCCAGTTCGGGCCGGTTCAGACGCGGGTACGATCGGGTAATATTTGCCCCAGTGCTAGAATTTTACCGTAAAACCAAATCACCCTTCATGATTTGTCCGTACCCATATTTTGGGTTTAACGATAAAACCCTAGATTATGCCCTGTTTAAACCAAATGCTGGGGTTTACGATGAAGTTACGGGGATGAATTACACAAACATGTTTGATGCACAGGTCGATGCTGTGTATTCGGCGATGAAGTTATTGGGTTATGACGACGTGGATATCGTTGTGGCGGAAACGGGTTGGCCTTCTGCGGGTGACCCGAACCAACCAGGTGTCAGTTTGGAGAATGCTGTTTCGTTGTGGGAACGCCGTTGATGCCTAACAGGACCTTTGAGACTTACGTTTTCTCCCTGTTCAATGAGGACCTTAAGCCTAGCACTTCGGAACGTAACTTCGGGTTGTTTCGACCCGACTTCAGCCCCGTTTACGATGTGGGCATTCTGCGTAATGCACAGGTAATTTTCGAAAATTTGGATAATCCTCAAGGTTAAATATGTCAATAGGTTTTCTCTTTTTCTGCTATATCCTCTTAGTATAGTATGACTTGAAGTTTTTTGCTGTCACTGGTGTTAAGGGTATAATTGTCTTTAAAAACAATGATTATTGATCCGAGATCCCAGTTTGATATTTCCGATTCTTGAATGGCATAAAGTCACCAGCATTGACTACTGGTATTTACATTTAAAAAATATACTACTACTTATATATTTACATTAAGTGTAATTATAAAACGTATATATATAGTAGATTCATTAAATGACTTAATAGATGTTGTATTACTACTTTGTACTTACCGTCTTAAAATTCTAAATTCAGACTTCTCCGCCTGCTATGGCACCAGAAGTGGATAAGAAATGGTGTGTGCCGAGGACAGACGCTACTGATGCAGCTTTGCAGTAAATATAGATTTCGTGTGTAGTTCGGGAATAGATTGTCAGCCTATACAAGATGGTGGCCCTTGCTATGAGCCCAATACAGTCAGAGCTCATGCAGCTTATGCCATGAACGCTTATTATCAAGCAAATGGTCGTAAAGATTTGGATTGTGACTTCATTAATACCGGTGTTGTCACCATTTCTGATCCTAGTAAGTTTATCTTTCCAAAATTGTTAATTTTTCAACGGAAAAGTCAAATAGTGATCAAGAAATCACAATTCAATCAGTGCCCATGATTATGACTATTCTGTTAATTATTGAAAAAGTAATAGTGATCACTTGTGTGAAAATCTATGCACATGAATGCAGGTTACGAAGAATGTACGTATGCTGCTTAAAGGAGCAACTGCGGATCTAGTAAGTTGCTGGCTCTTTATTTCGAGCATTGGATCGCATGTTTTGATAATAGAGTATTAATAAATTAATCTATACATTTTGGCACAGTCCAATGGGTTGTTGCGCTGTAACTTTTTATTATTTGAAGTCTGAAGAGAGCTATGTTTTGCATGGATGATATCTATATAAATATCTTTTTATTTGCGATGCAAGTTTTTTGAACTTGGTGATTCTAAACTTGTAGATCAAGCCTCCACTGTCCTTTAATTGTTTTGAGATAGTGCAAAGCTTTTCCATGAATCAATTCTACACATCCTATATGAATCAAAATTAGCTATTCACCGAAGGGCCATATTCACGATCGTCTTGAAATTGATAGGAGAAATTACTTACTGGTTTAAATACTTTAAACAACAACCCCCAAACCAAAATGAATGTGTTTTAGATGCAAGCTCAGTGATGATATGGAAAATACTTACCAAACATCTCGTGTTTATACCAAATTAAGCAATTTAATCTTAACAGTTAAAAATTAAAGTAAGAATACATATCTGTATGGATCAAAATTTGTCCTGGAATATTTAAGGTAGGATAATACTAAAGAAAGAGTCCTCGAGCCGTCGTCAGTCGAGGTCGACCAGGAAGCAGCGAGATTCGTGGTTGTGCTGTCAACAATAGTCGAGGTCGAGTATTATTGATAAGGCTGTAGCGACTAGTTTTTGAAATATGATATTATAGAGAATATTCTAGTGGATATTCTCTGCACTTGTACTATTAGAGTGTACTAGGAAAATCCCTCATATAAATAGAAAAGGAGATAATGATATAGAGCATGTGACATTCATTTGATAAGAACAGACTTTTGATAAAAGATTCTCTCTATCTCTCTTACTAAGAGACAAACACTACTTTTTCATCAAGATCCTCGTTCATATTATTCCATATTTTCCTATCAGATCCGAGAATAATTCGAATATTCTAGGATTTGTCTGTCACTTATCATTGCCAGGGGGAACAACCATCTAGTTCATCATTTATTGGGTGAATCACTCCTCCTATTTACTTAAATGCCATTTATTGCTATTAAATGCTCTATTATTGCTCATATTTTTGGAATAGTTATTGCACGTTGCCATTAATCTACCACCAGATTTATTTGATATTGGCCACGTTTTTGGAACCCACATATAGAAATATCATTCTTAACTAAGATTATCCAATGTTTAACTGAAATTAATTATTTGAACTAAGATTTACGTTTTTGGATCAAATAATTTATTGGGTGAATCACTCCTAATTTAAATGTCAATTATTGCTATTAAATGCTCTATTATTGCTCATATTTTTTGGGATAGTTATCGCACACTGCCATCAATCTACCACCAGATCTATTTGATATTAGTCACGATTTCGGAACTCACATATAGAAATATTATTCTTAACTAAGACTAACCAATGTTTAATTGAAACTAATTATTTGAACCAAGATTTATGTTTTTAGGTCAAATAATTTGGTGCCATCTGGGGGGATTTCTTGTTAAGTTTTTATTTTCTTCTGGATCTACAGCTAACACGGTCACTAACGTAAAAAAAACAAAAACAAGATCTCCTTTCTTTTGTATGTACAAATCCCAACATGGCAGGTAACTAAGAATAAATAACGAGAATAATAGGGGACCTCTTAGCTAACCTCATGAATGTCATCAACGCAAGCTGTGAAACGGCAAGCGAAGACGCAACGCCCAATGCCTCCCCTAAGCGAGATGGGTCTCCGCCTCCCCACCACAACATCACAAAATCTCTTGGCAAAGAAGCCTCCACATCTATGGGGGAGGAGACACCCCCAACTGTAAAAAAAGCTCCTCGAAGCATGGCTAACTAACAATCTAACCAGCGTCCTCAGCAAGCCTGCCGGGACACAACTGCAGAAAATACAAGGACTTGCACTATACAACTAGCAGACGAGCAGTGCTACCAACTCCCTCCTCTATCGACAAGTATTACTCACAATGTTATTAATAGTGCACGTGACAACGCTTCACAACCATTTTGAAAAAGATGGAGGAAATGGAGAATGAGAATAAGGCACTCCGAGATCAATGAAAGAACACCAGGAAAGGATCGATAAAATACCGGGCGCTCCCAAGCTGTTGCTAAAGAGAGACACTGGCCGGTTCGTCGAACAGCCGTACAGTGATGATGCAGTCCCACATGCTATACTAAAAACCTTTAAAATGCCGCCCTACCTCAGTATATATGACGGCACAACCGCCCCCGAAGATCATGTGACAAATTACATCACCGCCGTAAAAGGCAACGACCTCGCCAAGGAACATGTGTCTTTCATTTTGCTGAAAAAGTTTGACAAAACCCTCATTGGAGAAGCATTAACATGGTATTCGCAACTACCAACACACTCCATCGAAACCTTTGAAGAAATGGCCGACAAGTTCGTAATGGCCCACACCTGAGCAAAAAAGGCTAAGGCCAGGGTGAATGACATACTTGCCATTAAGTAATCTCTAGGAGAGGGATTGAGGGACTTTCCCTCCCGGTTCAATCGAGTACGAATGACTTTTCTAAACGTGTCCGAAGGGATTGCAGTCGCAGCCTTTCAGAATAGGTTGAGCAGGGATGATTCAAGAGCAACGAGGAAACTGTTAAGCCGGTTGATAAAGTATCCCCCAACCACTTGGGATGAGATCCACAATGCTTATTGTGCCGAATTCCATGCAGATGAGGACGACCTCAACGGGCCAACCCATCGGCTAACCTCAGAATAAGCGGAGTCAAGAAAGGATCGAAAATCAATGCCAGAGAAGATCACCTGGTCCCATGGCCTAATAGGTAACGACACCAACCATATATCAGGACAGTCGTTGCCTCCTCTCCTCATTACAAAGAAGGTCATTCTAGACCGAGGACGGTAACTCATCGGGGCAACCAAGGTATGCCTCCTCTACTTTCTACTCACAATTTTTGTGTGTCATCCATAGAGATAGTCTACGCCCTAGAGAATCTCGGACCAAAATTGAAATAGCCACCGAAGATAAGATTAGACCCCAATACCAGAAAGTCCGCCGCCCTCTGTGAGTTCCACCAAGAATGAGGGCACAAAATGGAATATTGCATCGCCCTAAGGCAGGAGTCCATGAATATGCTACGTTAAGGACATCTTAAAGAGATACTAAGCAACAAGGGAAGAAATAACTTTGCTAGAGGGCGCGAACATCAAGGGCCACCTAAACCACCCTCACCAGCTCATACCATCTACATGATCATCGGATACGACGCCTCCATCAATAGCGTGAAGTTCACCACCACACACAAACTCAATCAATCCATCACCTGCGAACGGTACGACAAACTCAAAGAACGTATCATCTTCGACAAGTCAGATATCGACGGATTGGTCTTCCCTTATCATGACACTCTTGTTATTACTCTGTGAATTTTGGATACTGATTTCAAATGTATTATGACTTATGATGGAAGTGGCGCATGCATCATCCATCCCCGAGTACTTACCCAAGTGAAACTCGAGGATACGATAATGTTGCACTGCATCACGCTAACTGGTTTTAACAATACAATTGAACGAACATCCAGAGAAATTACTCTCCCCGTTTTGGCCGGCAGCGTAACTCTGGAAACAACATTCCACATCATGGAACAAGACACCACCTACAACGCCATAGTGGGACGACCATAGATATACCCCATGAAGGTCATCCCCTCCAGCTTATACCAAGTCATCAAATTTCCAACTCCATGGGGGATATTCAGCATATGAGGACAACACCGTACATCCCGAGAATGCTACCGCATTGCTTTAGACAACACAACCTCCCAACAAAGGAAGGACAAAGAAAAAGAGGTATAGCAATAAGTAGGATCGAGGTCGGGGCATGACGAGGTTGGAGAAGGTATCAAAGATCCCGATGTAGTCGAAGCCACAAGGTCGACCATAAAAGACCTCGACCATGTTCAATTAGACTCCAACGACCACAGCAAAAAGGCATATATCGGTTGCAACCTCCAGGACCCAAGTAAATTCCGTCAATTCTTAGCAGCTAACGCAGATTTGTTTGCTTTCAACCATGCAGATATGCTAGGTATCCCAAAGGAAATTGCCACGGACAAACTGAACGTCGATTCATTCCACCCCTAGTAGGACAGGTCAGGCTTAAGTTTGACTCCGCAATTAATGATGCGATACGTGAAGAGATTTAAAAAACTGTTAGAAAATGGCTCCATCAGGGAGACGAAGTACCCCAGTGGTCATGGTGAAAAAGAAGAATGGAAAATGACATGTGTGCATTGATTTCATAGATTTGAACAAAGCATTCCCCAAGGATTCGTTTCCGTTACCCCATACCGACTAACTCATCGACGCAATGGCCGGTCATGAATTACTGAGCTTCTTGGACGCGTATTTAGGCTATAATCAAATCCTCATGGAAGAAGAGAATCATGAAAAACCACATTCATCACCCATTAGGGGACGTACTGCTACAGGGTCATGCCCTTCGGGCTAAACAATGTAGAGGCAACTTATTAAAGGTTGGTGAGTAGGATATTCAAGGACCAGCTCAGCAAAACGATGGAAGCCTATATACACGACATGTTGGTCAAGTCCAAAAGGAAAGAAGATCACACCGGCCATCTAAGAGAAACCTTCGACATACTCAGACGATATGGAATGAAACCTAACCCCGAAAAAAGTGCGTTCAGCGTGGCCTCAAGAAACGTTTTAGGTTCCTGGTATCACAACAATGAATCGAGGTCTATCCTGATCAAATCAAAGCCATCAAGGGGATACCGAAACACTTGACCATCAAAAAGCTAGTTCAAAGGTTAACTGGTCATATCGCTGCCTATTAAGGATCATTTCACAATCATCGGATAGGTGTACAAGTTCTTCGGCGTACTTAAGAAGGAACGACTTCCAATGGACTTCCGAGTGTGTCCAAGACCTAAAAGAATTAAAAGCATACTTGTCGTCGCCACCATTGCTTTCAAAATTAGAGCCACAGGAACGACTCCTCATTTACCTTGCCATATCCGATGTAGTTGTGAGCGCAGTCCTGATTCGAGAAAATAAAAGTACACAATCCCCCATCTATTATATTAGTAAAACATTAGTCGACGCTAAGACGAGGTACCCTCACCTCGAAAAACTTGCCCTGGCCTTAGTCAAAGCTGACGGGAAAGCTTAGACCGTATTTACAATGCCACCCATCTCGGTCGTCATGAGTTTCCCGCTAAGAAGCATTTTGCATAAACCCCAGCTATCGGGAAGGCTGGCCAAATGGGCCATCGATCTGAGTGAGCACGATATCACGTACCAGCCGCGAACGGTGATAAAGTCATAAGTGCTCGCTGACTTCGTCGCCGACTTTATCGCAAAAGTAACGCTCGAAGTTGAAAGAGAAGCCACCCATACTTCCCCCAAACATAAGACCTCTGGTCCTGTACATCGATGGGGCTTCCAACATGTTAGGGTCCGGACTGGGACTTGTACTCAAAGTCCCAGCCAACAAAGTAATTCTCCAGTCCATAAGGTGCCCGGATATGACTGACAACGAGGCCGGGTATGAGGCCATAATTGCAAGTTTGAGGCTAGCACTCAAGTATGGGGCAAAATGGTTAAAACTAAGCTACGATTCCTAACTCGTTGTCAACCAAGTCACTGGGACTTTCCAAATCAAGGAACAAAGAATACATAAATATCAGACTGAAATCTACAAACTGCTATCCTAGCTCAAAGAATGTCAGCTCGACCAAATTCTATGGGCATAAAACGCTGAGGCAAATAGCCTCGCTAAGCTAGCTACAACTACCAAAAGCATTATAATCGGAGACAAAAGCATGGTCCACCTCCTCAACTCGTCGCTAGACTAAGTATGAGGTAAGAACCCTTAACTGGGGATTGGCGCAATCGTATTATTACATACTTGCAGGATGGCATACTCCCAGATGATAAAAAAGAGGCCAAGAAACTGAGAATGCAAGCGGCCAGATACAGTATCATCCACTACGTCCTATATAAGAGAACTTATGGTGGCCTTTTAGAAAAATGCTTGGGCCCAAACCAAACCCAACACATCCTTGAAGAAGTCTATAAGGGCCATTGTAGAGCTCACTCCGGCAATCGGGCTCTGGTCAGATGCCTCATACGGGCAGGATACTACTGGCCCACCTTGAAAATGGAGGTCGCGGACTTCGTCAAAAGATGCGAACAATGCTAAAAGTTTGCCCTAATGATTCACCAGGTGGGTGATCACCTCCACTCGGTCACCTCACCTTGGTCGTTCATCAAATGGAGAATGGACATCGTGGGCCCCCTCCTGATAGGACGAGGTAACGTACGATTCCTTTTGGTTTTAACTGACTACTTTTCTAAGTGGGTGGAAGCAAGAGCATTCGCCTAAATACGGGAACAGGAAGTAATCACCTTTATATGGAGGAACATCATATGCCAGTTCGGCCTTCCCAAGAGATCAATTGCGACAACGGACCCTAATTCACGGAAAGAAAATCACCGAGTTCTTTGAGAAATGGTATATCAAAATGATACTCTCGACACCATAACACCCTACAAGCAACAGACAAGAAGAGTCCTCTAACAAGTCAATACTGAACATCATGAAGAAAATGCTTAAAGACGCCAAGGGACTATGACCAAAAATATTATCCGAAGTATTGTGGGCTTACCGAGCAACTCTGAAAACGAGCATAGGAGAGACACCCTACTCTTTGGTATATGGGACTGAGGCGGTAATAACAGTCGAGGTCGAAGAGCCCAGACTAAGGTATTCCCATAAGAGTGACACAAACAACAATGATGGCCAAAGACAGGAACTCGACGAACGAAGAGACATGGCTAATATAAGAATGATCACCCAGAAACAGCAAGTAGAACGTTATTATAACAAGAAAACAAAGGTCAGGCCGCTCAAAATCAAAGACTATGTATTGAAAGCTAAAACCCAAGCAAGCAAAGATCCTAGGGAAGGTAAGCTGGGAACAAATTGGGACGGGCCGTACAAAATCACAGCAAAAGAAAATAAAGGATCATTTTAACTAGAAACAATGGAAAGAAAGTTGCTACCAAACAACTGGAATATTAGCCACCTCAAGTACTTCAATTTTTAAAGGAAAGAGTGACCCCCAAGTCGTACTCTTTTTTCCCTCACTTGAGTTTTGTCCCGATTGGGTTTTCTCAAGGAGGTTTTTAACAAGGCGATGAAGGGAGCACTCCAAGTCGAAGTACGCGAAGGCTAAACTCTAGTTACTATTTCATCGCTCGACCTCTCACTACACTCCAGATCGACAAGGGACTAGATAGACCGGGACTAGGACTGAAATGCCAGCCAACACCCAAAGTCTGTAAATTTCTCCAAGTATGTAACAAATGCAACAATATCAAGGAAATAAATTTTACACTTACCATCACATTTCTCCTAAAGTTAGGTTATGTTCAACCTCGCTCGAACTAACACCTATCGGCCCTCGGCCATAATTAAAGTTATGTTAAGTTTGACCTCGCTCAAACTAACATCTACTGGCCCTCGACCATAATTAATTCAGGTTATGTTCAACCTTGTTCGAACTACACCTACTGGACCTTGGCCATAATTAAAGTTAGGTTATGTTCGACCTCGCTCGAACTAACACCTACCAACCCTCGACTATAATTAAAGTTAGGTTATGTTCGACCTCCGTCGAACTAATACCTATCGGACCTCGACCATAATTAAAGTTATTTTCCTACGCTTCTCCTCCCTATGGGCGCTTTCAATTTCCAAAATCATAGTATGCAAAAAAAAGTAAGGTAGACACGAAAATGCCCCTGTCAACAAAGGCAAAAAAGAAAAGGACAAAAAACTATGCACTCACCCGAAGAGCGAGACCAACTATGCTCTAAGGTGACGTCATCCAGTTCTCTAAGGGTCTTACCCTCAATTTAGGAGTAGAGAGGGCTGAGGGCAAGGACTACGTCTTCCGTGTTTTTCAGCAAGTCGCGGTCCATAGGAACCACAATGATCCTTGTAGACCCCTCTAATCTCATCTCGAGTTGGGTAAAACCCCCATCCATCATTTTTAGGCCGACTGTATCGACGTCAGACCTCGAGTCATCAGCATCATGAGCAACATGTTTTCCCCTCTCGTCGGCCGACAAAGAAGCATCCGAGGTCGGCTGAGACATCAATGCCTCCTCCCGCCTCGAAGTCCCAGAGACATCATCAACGGATCTCTCCACTCCGGCAACCACCAAAGGCATACCCACTTCGTCAGCCTCTAACCTCTGGGACCTGGATTCCAGCTCGACGTCTTCCCTAATAACTATGATTGTCATCTCGTGCAAGGAGAAATCACCCGCCATTAAGTCAACGGCCCGAGTGACCCCGCTACCAACATTTACATACCTCCTATTGTGCGACATCAAGTCCCTCTGGCTCGAAATATACTCGTTGTCTTCGTCTATAAGATGACGTAGGGGGAGGACGAAGTCTCCGCGGTCTCCACGGCCGTAGAAGGAATGAAACTAGGCGTGGGAGCAGGATGGGTTGAGGTGCGAATAGATCCATCTACCATCGTAGGTAGGGCGAAAGCCGAAGGTTCAACCACTTTTCTTTTTCGAAATGAAAGGGTGGGAGCCCTTACCCTCCTCGAAGGACCTCTGGCCGATCCTAAGAAAAGCACAAGAAAAAGAGAAATTCAGCAAGGTAAACAAAAAAAAAAGAGCCAAGACTCCAACAAAATGAGTAATTTACCAATCGAGAGGGGAGCCGGCCCGGACCTCTTGAGGAAACCTGGCCACTCACTGCAATGTGAGGGAGGAACTGACCGACCCAACCACAGAAGTTCTCGACTAAAGAAGGAGGCGAGGTCTTGGATGAATAGGAGAAAAGCGAAAGGTCAAAGTCCACAACTAAGCAAAATAAATCAAGTACCTACATGCAAGGGAATGAGGCACTTACGGGTGTAGTTCCAAGCATCAGGGAAGCCGTCGATGTTGGCCACCACGTCTTCAGTTCTAACAAAAAAAGGTTGATCCAGAACTGGCGTTTAGCTTTGTCGTCCATCTTCACCACCAGGAATTTGCCTCCTCGGCGGCGAAGGTTCAGCATCAGCCCCCTGTAAAAGCTGGGGGCGAACAAGTGCATCAGGTGTTGAAGTGTGATTTTGACCCCGGCCAACTCCGCAAACTTCGTAAACATCCTTATGAGCTTATACACGTATGGCGCGAGCTGAGCTGGGCAAACACCATAGAATTTACAAAATTCCTCCGTTAGCGGGAGGAGGGGTAGAGTATAGCTAACGTGAAAGGGATATGCATAGAAGGCGCAATACCCAGGACGGTGGTATTGAACCGCGTCCCACCCGGCAGGGATCAACTCGACGTGATCGGGAAGGCCATATTTTTCCTTAAGCTATAGTAAATTCGCCTCTTTCATCGCCGACTTAGAAGTTTCAGATTTAACCTCGGGCAACTTCGAGAAATCAGACCTGATATCGGGGTTACGAGGAACTATCTCCTCCATAGTCGGGAAGCTCTCATCCTCAACGGCAACGGGAATGTTCTCCGCATGAGGAGGAAGAAGAATCGTTAAAGGGACCGGCTCAATTCCCTTGCTGGGTCCAGAAGGTATGTTTGACATATTCTTAACAAAAAAGAGGAAAGTATTAAACAACTGAGGATGAAAAATGATAAGGATCGTTGGAACAGATGGAAAGGATATACAACAATGGAACAGAAAGAGGAAGATGCGGGGTTTCAGTGCAAAGGATTTTGTAAAAAATGAAATTATATCCTCACACCCCTATTTATCGGAATCCAAGCATCATAATCGAGAAATTGGCTCATCATTACATGGCACTGTAACCGAAGCGGCAGATCCAATCAAAAGATGCATCCGAAACGAAGCGACGCATCGAAAAAATAAGTTATAATGACGCGTGACGTCATGACGTCACTTTGATTCATGGACAACATAACTCCAAAATTCGCGGCTCATAGAAGGCCAGGTCGCCAGCTCGCTCCTGTCATCACGACCCAGTCACCTCGACCAATCGTTTCGACTGCAATAAAAGGTATCCGCTCATTAAGCTCGCTTAAGGCCGGCCTCAATAAGTGGAAGGACTAACTGTATGGGTCAAAATCTGCCCTGAAATATTTAAGGTAGGATAACACTAAAGAAAGAGTCCTCGAGCCGTCGTCAGTCGAGGTCGACCAGGAAGCAGCGAGATTCGTGGTCGTGATGTCAACAATGGTCGAGGTTAAGTATTGTTGATAAGGCTATAATGACTAGTTTTTGAAATAGGATGTTATAGAGAATATTCTAGTGGATATTCTCTGCACTTGTACTATTAGGATTTACTAGGAAAATGCCTCATATAAATAGAAAAGAGATAATGATATGGGGCATGTGACATTCATTTGATAAGAACAGACTTTTGATAAAAGATTCTCTCTCCTTCTCTTACTAAGATACAAGCACCACATTTTGATCAAGATCCTCGTTTATATTATTACATACTTTTCCATCAGATCCGAGAATAATTCCAACACTCTAGGATTTGTCTGTCACTTATCATTGTCAGGGAGAACAACCATCTAGTTCATCCTTTATTAGGTGAATCACTTATCCTATTTACTTAAATTTCATTTATTGTTATTTATTACTATTAAATGCTCAATTATTGGTCATATTTTTTGGAATAGTTATCACACGCTGACATCAATCTAGCACAAGATTTATTTGATATTAGGCACGTTTTCGGAACCCACATCTAAAAATATTATTCTTAACTAAGATTAATCAACATTTAACTAAAATTAATTATTTGAAGTAAGGCTACGTTTTTGGGTCAAATAATATCTCCACACAATGGCCAACTATGAAATACGAACTCCTACTAACATTCGTTCTTGGCCAGTCTAAGGCTGATAGAAGCAACATTAAGCGTATTGTAGCAGGCGGGTAGGAGCAGACACATCTCGGCTTGCTCTTGGTCTGTAGATAAAGAAGTCATTATTCCTACATTTATATTGGGAATTGACCAAACCCTACTTTGCAATAGGGATGAATATTTCTTATTCAAATTAAATAGTGAAGAGACAAACTATTAGCTTCTGAGAACCATTATTTGCTGTTATGCCGAACATGGTTGGTGTCAGAGACACCTACGATCCATACATTTTTCCTACTTCCTGGAAAAATCATATAAATCCACCAATGAAGGTTGGGCTTAGGCATGGACCGATGGACCCAAAATGTTAGAAACTAAAGAACAAAAGATACAAAGTGAAAGAGGAGACATTTGCCGCCGGACCTCGTAGAATCAAGCCAAGAGTGGACTTTCTTTACATATATTGTTAGCTTGAAACTTCGAGTTAAGCTACATGCTAGTCCTATGGGGAAGACTCCTACAAATACATTAAGTTGAATTTAAGAAAATATTCAAAATTTTGCAAAATGAAAATTAAATGTGTATGTCTTATAAATTACCTTGAGAACAAACAACCCATGAAGTTTCCTTTACAATCATCACATTTCATTGGAATAGATTGATCTCAAAGTCTTTTTTTTAATCTAGTCATTGGCTTGAAAATTATTCCCTCTTGAATATTTACCCGGACTTAGTGAGAAAATGATGGCACGCCAGAGAGAAAATTCAGCAAATGAAAATATGGCAAGTGAAGCCAAAAATTCACACACAATTAAGCAGATGAAAATGCATAACCTACCAATTATTGAACATTCCATTATTATGCGATGAAAGTGCAGAACCTACCAATTATGAAATTTCCATTATTAGGCCCAAAGTCATGTTTTGGCGGCTCAAAAAATAGTGTCTTCTGTATACACTTGCCGCCAGATACAATTAATTTGCACCAAAAACCTAAAGTGAGTGCATTTTGACCAACAGAGTTATAGGATATCTGCATTTGACAAATTTATTACTAGTGAAGCTATTCAACTCCAAGCTGAAAAAACAAAACTATTCAAATTCGAATACTTTCCTATGAAAAATGATTGCGAGTATAAACACTCTGATTTTAGCATTATCGCTAATAACAAATAATCCTCTTCACGGAAAAAGTTCAAATTTACTCTTGAACGTAAAGTTATTTGAATATACCTCCGTTAAAAGCTCGTAAGAGAACAATCCTTGTCGTTAACCAAATGTTCCACATTCGCTCTTATTTTGTAACTTCGTAAACGAAATTCACTTAAGCTGACATTATTTATGGGAAACATCATCTCTTGTTGACTCGTGTATACTGTAGGATCCAATACCTACACCTCAAGATCAAAATAAAGAGGAATAAATGGAGAAAGAAATTACAAATCAAAAATCATATTAAATTTTAAATTCGTGACTATTATTTCTAGAGATCAAATAAAAAACCGAGAAACGGACACGCAAAAGAATAGAAGACGTAGGTTACTGGACCACCTAAATATGAACAGCATTAAGACCAAGATTTAAGTGTTCAAATTAAACACCATTATATTTCTATTTCAGAATTATTTCACATGTACAGGTCAACCAGTTTGGGATATATATAGAAAATAATATTTTCAACAGCTGTCCAAGTTCAGCTTTTCTTTCCCTAAGGATCGATCACGGAATTATTTCACGTGTTGTATTCCTTGTCTATGATAGGAAGCTCGTTACCTCAGCGTACAAACCCCAAATAAAAAATGAATTTCCTTGTGGTGTTAGCTTCTCTCTTTCTCTTTGTGTTCCTAATGAGGATAAGCAAAGCAAAAAAGCTCCCTCCAGGTCCAAGGAAACTGCCTATAATAGGAAACCTTCATCAAATTGGAAAATTACCTCATCGTTCACTTCAAAAACTTTCTAATGAATATGGGGATTTCATTTTCTTGCAATTAGGTTCTGTACCGACTGTGGTTGTCTCCTCAGCTGACATTGCCCGAGAGATCTTTAGAACTCACGACCTTGTTTTCTCAGGCCGTCCTGCTTTATATGCTGCCAGAAAACTTTCCTACAATTGCTACAACGTTTCATTTGCACCCTATGGTAAGCTGTAAGATAGAATATTATATTTTCAATATGTTCTCACACGCAGATTTGATTCTTGTTTTTATATCAAGCACGTTGAAATTTCTTTTGTACCAAATGAGACAACGAATCTTATAACTGACCCAATTTTTATATTAAACACTGTTGTTAGAAATGATAGAGTTAAATGTTAAGTATCTATATTTATGTATCTTTTTAGTTATTATGACTGTATGGTGGCAATCGGGCTGTTTGGTTGTATTTGGGCTGGTCAAGATGGCTGATTCATTAAATAAGTCATTGTCCAATCCTGCCCAAAATTCACTTGGGTTAAGATGAGTTGGGTCAAGATGGCTAATAGCCTGTTTGGCCAAGCTTATTTTTGGGCCAAAAGTATTTTTTTGGTAAAAATAGCACGGTATAGCCAGTTTTCGGACTGGTCATTCAAAAATAGTCAGCGTTTACCAAGTCAATGAAAAATAACCACTATTTTGCTGCAACAGAGACCGATCTAACATAATATACTGGAGTTCGGTGCACTTGTGTATGAACTCCAGCATATTATGATGGACCTGTATACTTTGTTGGCTCCAGTATAATATACTGGAAACTGGAACACCAGTGCTCCAAACTCCAGTATATTATGCTGGACCGGTATACTTGCTGGAACTCCAGTATATTATGCTGGAGTTCCAGTGTACTTATGCTAGAACTCCATCATATTATACTGGGATATTTTTCCGGATTTTGAACAGTATGCTGGAGTTCAAGTATACTTATGCTGGAACTCCAGTATAATATACAGGCGTATTTTCCAGATTTTGAGCAGTGTTTTCACTCAGATTTATCTTTACATAAAAGTGGCTAAATTTCGATTACTTTTGAAACTGGGCAATTTTTGAACGACCATTTTTAAATCTGGATATTTTTGAATTTCTCCCTTTTTTTTTTGGCTAAAAGCACTTTTGGCCAAAATTGAGGTGTTTGGCCAAGCTTTTAGAAGGGAAAAAAATGCTTTTGAGGAGAAGCAGAAACAGTTTTTGAGAAACAGAAAAATGTAGCTTCTCTCCAAAAGCACTTTTTTAGAAGCACTTTTGAGAAAATACACTTAGAAGCAGTTTTCAACAGCTTGGCCAAACACTAATTACTGCTCAAAAGTGCTTTTTAAATTAATTAGCCAAACTGTCACGACCCCAGTTCGCCCTCCGTGAACTGTCGTGATGGCACCTAGTCTCTACGACTAGGTAAGCCTAACAAATGCGGAACATAAAGGAAAGTTGCGAAAGAAATAGTCAAAACCAAAATAACTGAATGGAAACAATAGTTATAATGTCGCTCGACATATACAACACAACATTTTCAAAACCAAGTACACTATCCCAAAATTCGGAAACTCACGGAAACACAAGCCTTTGGAATATCTAACGGTCTAACTCCAGAATATCTAACAACAAAGAAAATACAGAAGGGCAAGGTTTAACAGATGGAATAGAAAAGGGATTTCTCGATCTGCGGACGCGGCAGATGTACCTCGAAGTCTCTAGAGCAGTTGCCTCCCTCAAGGATGGTAGGCCTGAGTAGCGGTACCTGGATCTGCACATGAAAAACATGCACATGAGAAGCATGAGTACACTACAGCGGTACTCAATAAGTGCCAAGCCTAACCTCGGTTGGGTAGTGACGAGGAAGGTCAGGGCCCTACTGAGGTTAAATAAAATATAAAGATCAACAGTATAGGACAGAACAGTAATAATAAGTTTGGCAGTAAAATAACACAGGATGTACAGGACAGCAACAACTATGCGGAACGAGGTAAATATGGAAAGGAAATACAGCTCAACACCAATAATAACAATCGGGGATCTCCCAGGATACGGTCCTGTAGTCCCATATGTACATATCCAGTGGATCTCCCGGGTTCCGTCCCGTAGTCCAACTCATAGTGCGCGGGAATCTACCGAAATCCCGTTCCGTAGTCCCAAATGTAAATACCCAGTACTGGGGGAATCTACCGGGTGCATTCCCGTAGTTCCATATAATTGTGTAGGGGGCTCTACCGGAATCCCACATCCGTAGTCCAAAATAAACAGATAAGGGGGAGCTACCGGAATCCCACATCCGTAGTCCCAAAATAAACAGACAAGGGGGAGCTACCGGAATCCCACATCCGTAGTCCCAAAATAAATACACAGCAACAATAGGAAAATATACAGAAATGGCAAGACTTCGTATTAAGGCAACAAGTGATTCTAGCCTAGCATGTTGCACAGAATTCAAGTAAGGCAGGTTGAATAAATAAAGCAATTAAGTCACTTAGACATGTTTTCCTAAGCTAACAACAGGTTTAACAGTGCAAGTAATAGAAACAGGAAAGGAAACATACTAGTAATTACTTAAAGAAAACCAGATTTCCAACAATTAGCACAAGTTCCCACTCGTCACCTTACGTATAAGGCATTTCAATTACCAAATGTACCAATCCTAAGGAAAAGGTCCCCACACAAGGTTAGACAAGTCACTTACCTCGAACCGGCTCAAAAATCAATCCGAAACAACGCTCATGCCACGAGTACTCAACTTCAAATGGCCCAAATCTATTCAATTCAATTTCATAATGCAAATAACACTTCAAGTAACTGATTCTACAATTAAATTCTAAGCTAATACTCGAAATTATGTAAAATGACCAAAACTCCCCTCGGGTCCACGTCTCGGAATCGGGTAAAATTTATATTTTCAGAAACCTCATACTCTCATGAGCTCATGCATACCAAAAGTACCAAAATCGGACTCCAAATGGTCCCTCAAA
Organism: Nicotiana tabacum; assembly: GCF_000715075.1. Classification (NCBI taxonomy): domain Eukaryota; kingdom Viridiplantae; phylum Streptophyta; class Magnoliopsida; order Solanales; family Solanaceae; genus Nicotiana; species Nicotiana tabacum. Next base: position 107,293,860 of record NC_134087.1, on the reverse strand, counting down.
TCACCACTTAAAGGTTCCTAATTAGTCAAGCCCTAAACCTCAACTTGCCACTGAGTTTTCCTTAATTTTCATGCTTAGGATAATAACAATCACTATAATAACAGGTAGAGACCAAATACCTTACCCCAATGAACTCCTATGAAAATCTCTCTTGAAAAGTGCTCCTTAAGCTTCTTCCTATTTTGAAAAAGATGAAAAATGGCCAAAATTCGTGAAGGCAAGAATTTATATGTTCAGCCCAGCGATTTCCTCATTTGCGATGCGGTCCCGCTTTTGCGGAAAACAAGTCGCATCTGCGACAGCTCATTTAAATCCCCAATTCCGCACCTGCGACCTTCTCATCGCATCTGCGGTTACTCAGGTGCGTAAATACTTCCGCATCTGCGGCCTCTGCTGCTCCTCCTTATTTTTGCTTCTACGGTTACAACGCTGCTTCTGTGGCTCCGCACCTGCGGAACCCAAACCGCAGGTGCGGTTATGACAGATACTAGCTGAACCTGCAACCTCTTAACTTTAAAAATCCTTTCGTCAACTATCCGAAATCATCCCGGGGCCCCCGGGACCTCAACCAAAGGTACCAACAAGTTACAAACCACTATCCAAACTTGTATCAATCCTTAAAACACCTAAAACAATATCGAAACCTCGAATTAACCAAGGATTTAATCCTAAGAACTCCAAATTTCTCAAAATACGCTTTCGATCAAAAAATCTATCAAACCTCATCCGAATGACCTGTAATTTTGCACACACGCCACATTCAACCCTACGGAGCTACTCCAACTTCTGGAATTCCATTCCGACCCTCGGATCAAAATCTTACTATCGGACCGGAAACTCCAAAAATTAAACCTTCGACATTTCAAGCCTAAATTAGCTACGAACCTCCAAAACACAATCCGAACACGCCCCTAAGCCCGAAACCACCCAGCAAAGCTAACAGAACCATTGGATTTTCATTCTGAGTCCGTCTTCATATTATTCCAACTACGGTCAATTTTCTAACACTTAAGCTCTCATTTAGGGACTAAGTGTCCAAAAACCCTCCGAAACTCAAAACCGAACATCTCAGCAAATCAAATTAGCAGAAATAAAACTTGGGGAAAGTAGTTATTAGGGGATTGGGGTGTAAATTCTGAAGACGACCGGTCGGGTCGTCACATCCTCCTACACTTAAACATTCGTTCGTCCTCGAACAAGCATAAAGACATACCTAAAGTAGTGAAAAGATGAGGGTTCTCGGTCTCCCAGGTCACCTCCTCGACCGGCTGGCCCCACCACTGAACCTTTACCGAAGCGATGAGTTGTAATCCAACCCCCAAATTGACCCAAATCTTTGTAATATTCTCAACTTCTAAACAAACATATATAAAAGTTGTCTTATGTATTAGGCTAAATGCCAATTCATGACTATTAATTTCTTTACTCAACTTATATTTAGAACATTATCTGATAATTCTATCTTATTATGCTATACTCCCTTTGTTCCAATTTATGTGAACATATTTGATTGGGTACGGAATTTAAGAAAAAATAAAGACTTTTAGAATTTGTGGTCCTAAACAAGTCAAAAAAGGGCCCAGAGTATTTGTGTGGTTATAAAAACTTCTCATTAAGGGTAGAATTGTAAATTTAAGCTAAATTGTTACCAAATTTAGAAAATAATTATTCTTTTTGGAACAGACCAAAAAGGAAATAGGTTCACATAAACTGAAATAACGGGAGTAATAAAGATCATAATAATAATAAAAAAATAGTATAATTAGAATTTTCCAGCCACCTCTGACCCACCTCCCACCACCCCAACCCCCACCCCACTCCCGAATTCCCACCCCTACCTTACATAAAAATATTATTTAGAGTACTTTCTTTTTATGTAGATAGAGTATTTTCTCTTCATTACAATAAAATGAATATTTTATTTTTATAATGTAGAAAAAGTATTTTCTTTCATTTCAACTAAATAAGTACTTTCTTTTCATGATGTAGAAAAAGTATTTTCTTTTCATTTCAACAAAATAAGTACTTTCTTTTTATGTTTTAGAAAGAGTATTTTCTTTTATTTCAACAGAAAGAGTACTTTCTTTTTATGATGTAAAAAAGTATTTTCTTTTTCTCTAAATAAGTACTTTCTTTTTCTCTTGTAGAAAAAATGATTTTCTTTTATTTAAAAAAAGTACTTTCTTTTCATGATGTAGAAAAAGTATTTTCTTTTTCTCAAAATGAGTATTTTCTTTTTCTGTTGTAGAAAAAGTATTTTCTTTTATTTCAACAAAAAAGTACTTTCTTTTTATAATATAGAAAAATTATTTTTTTTTACAAAATGAGAACTTTCTTTTCATGTTGTAGAAAAAATATTTTCTATTATTCAACAAAAACGTACTTTCTTTCATGATATAGATAAAACATTATTTTTTTCACAAGATGAGTACTTTCTTTTCATGTTATAGAAAAGGTATTTTCTCTTATTTCAACAAAAAATTACTTTCTTTTCATGATGCAAGATATTTTTTTTTCACAAAATGAGTACTTTCTTGTCCTGTTGTAGAAAAATATTTTATTTTATTTCAACAAAAAGAGTACTTTCTTTTCATGATGTAGAGAAAGTATTTTTTTTCCACAAAATGAATACTTTTTTTTCCTGTTGTAGAAAAAGTATTTTCTTTTATTTCCACAAAAAGAGTACTTTCTTTTCATGATGTAGAAAAAGTATTTTCTTTTTTACAAAATGAATACTTTCTTTTTCTGTTGTAGAAAAATATATATTTTTTTATTTCAACAAGAAGAGTACTTTCTTTTCATGATGTAGAAAAAATATTTTTGACTCTAACCAAGAACTAGAAAATATTTTTCGATTTTTTTTCTCACCAACCAAATATGAAAAATTAAGTGAATAAATCACTCATTTTCTAAGAAAATATACACGCCCTTAGAAGCTTTTAAAGGGCAATTGCTATTTATGGGTCAGTTTGGGCTAAAATCATGAGTTGATTTGGGCTACTGAAAATAAATGGGTTTAGTTGAATTGTACCCAAACTTAGCCCATCATTAAAGTAGTTCATGCCCAACCCACTAAAATCTAAACGGCGGGTTAAACAGGTCAAACGGGTTTGGGCCACTTTTGCCTCCCCTAATCATGAGTGTATGATCTTGTGTAGTATTATCTACGGGGGTGGTTGAGATATTATAGGAGCCTAAAAAATTAGGTAATGTATAACTGACCACTTAACAATTTGTTTGTGCCAGTGTCCCTAGTTTAGGGGAGAAATTTTAGGAGTTTATGAACTTAGTAATCTAGCTAAAAAGTTAAAAAGTTGTAATAAATTGTATGTTGTGAAATTTTCTAAAAGCAGTTGTAACTTTTATAAATAAGTATTAAAAAAGTTGTAATCTGTGTAAATTCCTCTATATAATCACTTGTATGTTATCGTGGCTAAGTTCATAGCGTGTATGAAATTAAGTTATTTACTAGGTGTGGTCTAGAAGCGTCTCTTGACACTTATAAAAACCTCCCTTGTAATAATGCTTTGTGAGAATTTAGTTTTTTGCCTCCCTTGTAATAACGCTGTTTTGTGAGAGTTTAGTTTTTTATTTGATGGAAGTATGTTTTATGTTTATCTCTCTCTTACATCTTTGTGTGTGTTGTGATATTTATAACGAGAGCACGTTATATTTCAACAAGCGAGAGATTGATACCACATAGTTTGACTACCTCATTTAAAGCTCGAACGTCTAGTAGAGAGAGTACACTTTAATTTATTTAATTATATTTTTAACAGGTAATTACTGGAGAGAGGCTCGGAAAATTCTAGTGTTGGAGTTGCTAAGTACAAAGAGAGTACAAAGTTTCGAGGCAATTCGAGACGAGGAAGTAAGTAGCTTGGTTCAAATTATCTGTAGTTCCTTGAGCTCACCTGTTAACATAAGCACATTAGCACTATCCTTGGCAAATAACGTTGTTTGTCGAGTGGCTTTTGGGAAAGGGAGTGCTGAAGGAGGAAATGATTATGAGGATAGGAAGTTTAATGAAATTCTATATGAGACACAAGAATTATTGGGTGAGTTTAACGTTGCTGATTATTTTCCTCGGATGGCATGGATTAACAAAATAAATGGGTTTGATGAACGATTGGAAAATAATTTTAGGGAATTGGATAAGTTTTATGACAAAGTAATAGAAGATCATCTTAATTCATGTAGCTGGATGAAACAAAGGGATGATGAAGACGTTATTGATGTATTGCTTCGAATTCAAAAGGATCCAAGCCAAGAAATTCCTCTCAAAGATGATCACATTAAGGGCCTTCTTGCGGTAATTTTGTTCTCAATTTAATTATTGTACTTTATTTTTCTACTTCTTCACTCTACATTATTTTCTCTTTTAGCAAACAATAAATAATAAGAGCATGTTCACGGATAGTGCAAAATAGTAAGAGAAATAGAATAGTGAAATAGGAAATAAAATATTGAAGGATAAACCCGAGAGAGACAAAAGACAATTAGACAAATAGAAGACATGACATAAATGGAGAAAACAAGTTTATCTATTTATCATACATGTTAGAATTGTGTGTTTCGCCATGTTTAAATCCTTCTTTTTAAGATCAAAATAGTGTCGGTGAGACTTGAACTTAAAATTTTAGTATGTTCCCATGCTGTATTGTCTCACCTAACTTTTACCGAATTATTCACGCAGGGTGAAAAAAATTAGCCTTCTGTACCTATTTACAAAATTTGTCCATTAAAAAAAATAAATTACAAATCGATATTTTCTACGTATACCATAGGAGTATACAATTTACACAATTATGTACCCCAAATTAAATATATACAACAGTAAGGAGAGTTGAATCATAATGTTCTAAAATTGAAGCCCCAGTCTTTAGATAACAATAATGAAAATTAAGTTGAGAACAAGCAATTGTGTTTAACACATCATATTAGCAATGAAAAGGTTATTTTGTTTTACAAATATATTGAAAAGGTTATCTTGTGGCAGGATATATTCATAGCTGGAACTGATACATCATCAACAACCATAGAATGGGCAATGTCAGAACTCATAAAAAATCCAAGAGTCTTGAGAAAAGCTCAAGAGGAAGTTAGAGAAGTTTCTAAGGGAAAACAAAAGGTCCAAGAAAGTGATCTTTGCAAACTAGATTACTTGAAATTGGTCATCAAAGAAACCTTTAGACTACACCCACCAGTCCCATTACTAGTCCCTCGAGTAACAACAGCCAGCTGCAAAATAATGGAATACGAAATTCCAGTAAATACAAGAGTCTTCATCAACGCGACAGCAAATGGGACAAATCCAAAATACTGGGAAAATCCATTGACATTCTTGCCAGAGAGATTCTTGGATAAGGAGATTGATTACAGAGGCAAAAATTTTGAGTTGTTGCCATTTGGGGCAGGGAGAAGAGGGTGTCCAGGAATTAATTTTTCAATACCACTTGTTGAGCTTGCACTTGCTAATCTATTGTTTCATTATAATTGGTCACTTCCTGAAGGGATGCTAGCTAAGGATGTTGATATGGAAGAAGCTTTGGGGATTACCATGCACAAGAAATCTCCCCTTTGCTTAGTAGCTTCTCATTATACTTGTTGAGATTTTAAAAGATTTTAGCATAGCTATATATAGCTTGAAGTGTCATTTGTAACATATATTTATAACTTCTGAATTTCAATATTATGCAAAACTTTCCTTATTTCCTAATTTATGTAAGTTAGTTTAACAATACTTTATTATATAAATCATCATATATTCCGTAAAATGAGCCTTATTTTTTTTTTCCTCTTAATTTATGTGACGAACCTACCTTATTTCCTTGCTATCAACTTCTTATCATGGATGCACGCAGTCATCATTTCATGCTATCCGACTTCTTTAAAATATATCTTCCACCTAATTAATAATAAAAATCATCATTGAAAAAAATGAAAAACTACATAAGTATAATTTAAAAAGAAGATTTCTTACTGATTCTTCCTTGTCTTTTTTTTTTTCTACTTTCAACAATTTGTATCTTAATAATTTTTTTTCCCGAACGAGCATCTAATGACATAAGTCTTCCTGCTACTACTAGAAAAAAGCTTTTTTCCGACTACCAGTTCCGACTACAATTTTCAGTCGTAATTTTTCGACTACTATAGTCGGAAAATTTATATTTGTATTTATATTATTTTTTTTAGAATTTTGCCGCCTAAGTTTTCGACTACTAATGTCGTGAAGTTTTACGGAATTTTTCGCGCGTATATTTTTCCGACTACTGTAGTCAGAACACACCATAGAAATAGTAATAGAAATGTTTTGAACAAAATTAATTAAATATTAATTTTTTTCCGACTACAGTAGTCGGAACATAGTCAAAAAATTTTAAAATAGAATTAATTAAATATTATGTTATTTTCGACGACAGTAGTCGGAACATAATCACATATTATTTACCGACTACCATAGTAGGATAAGTTAGTTATTTCGGGGCCAAACCCTTATTTTTCTAATTATCTTTTCCTTTCCCACACTTCTCTCTTCTCTCTCACTGCTCACGTTCCTCCTCTCTTCTAGTGGCGTCTGTAGTGGCTTTGACTGGACGACGACGCAGGTGTGTCTCTCTCTCCGTCACATTTTAAATATTCCTATAAAAAAAATACAAAACAGAACAAAGAGGTTTCAATCACAGAATACAAACGGAGTCAAAATATGTAGGCAGTTTAATTAATATTTATGTATCTCGTGGATTTCTCAACGAACTAAATCTGCAATTGATCTAATTTTGAGTTTGGCCTTTCTTTGTTTTTATCTTCCACAATTTTGGTTTCGGCTTTTCTTCATTAAGTCGCAAGTTAATTTCTAAACTATGATTAAATCCAAATTCAAGGATTTTAGCGGTGGGAGGGTGGGGTAATGTTGGGGTGGCTAATAAGCAAAATATAAGATGGATAGATTTTGGTTTGAGGTTTTTGACTTTTCCTCAGTGAAAACTTTTTTCACTTTTCATGGCTCTATGGGTTTTCAACCCTTTTTACTGTTATTCAATTCTAATTGGTACACTTTTAATGGATTCATTTACTCGTCATACAATTAATCATAAGTCCATTTCAACGCAAATTGCATTTGGCTAATCCTAAAACAAAAAGAGGGCAAACGATTAGATTAATTGAACCTTTGAAAAGGTTGTGAGACTCGATAAGTCGTTTTGACGAGGAGTTATTAATACAATATCGGTATGTCATATCTTTGTGGAATGTATTTTTTTTAATCTTCTATAAGATATTATCCATTATAAAATGGAATCAAAAGTGTGTTGTTTATGTTTCTTGGTGATTTGTGTTTTAAAACTTTTTGTCGTCTTTTATATAGATTTGTATTTTTTTAAAAATGAAATAGGGGACATATCTGTCGTTTGGTTTAATTTAATGACTACTTTTTGACATGGATATAATTTTTCTCCAATTCCACCAAATTTTTTAGCGTTACCTTTTCTCCTGTATGATTAAGATTTTCTTGTAAGATGCCAACATTTTCTAGAACTCAAAAGCATGCACATACCCCTAAGATTCTGATTTTGATTAACCTCTTAGAATGACTAATATAAATACTTGATAAAGAAGTACCTATAATTCTGTGGAAGGATTGAAATTGCAATGTATCCTTACAGTCATGTGTTTCTTCTTGCGTTGCGGTCCCATTATGGTAATTAATTGGTATAAACACTGGGCATGGGTAATCCTAGTTATTTTGAAATACAAGAAAATGAATAACCGGGAGTAAATTTTTAGCAACTTTGAGCTACATCGTATATTAAGAGTCTGTTTACTAAAAGTTATTCTTTTGAGTTACTTCATATATTATTACGATTACAGAAGGCTCAACTATATATTATCGCTATTTTTGAAAGCCCAGAGTGAGAATTTTTTGGAAGGGGTAAACTTATTAGGCAATGTGGAAAGTGAGGCAAGTTATGGTTTTTGTTACCTGAAGTAACCTAGAATAGCTAATTAGGCAACTTAATGGTTTTTTTACATTGGGGTGTGTGTGTTTATTTGACTCGACTTTTATATATAAAAGCTAAAAATTTCTTATTTATACCGAGTCATGATTTGCATTATCTATAATTGCAATCTGTATATCTAGTAACATACCTTTCCAATGGATCTAATATCTGTTACAAATTTTTTTATGCCTTTGACAATATTTACTTCCTTAACTTACCTAATGATGCCCCGCAATGTGAAATTGGACAGCTAATTGTTCATATTGCAGCAAATAAAGGCTAAAGGCGAATTCTAAGTTCAAAGTGTTTAGCCTATGTTGCTCAATATGCATTACAATTATTAATCTCAAATTATGTCCATGTTTGTGCTTGAAAGACTATTTTAGGGATTGATCTGGTGTCTTTTAGCTCTATTTTTGATGAATTAAGTCTATCTAAAAGAAAAACATGCTTAGTTATGTTCTTGTAAGGCACTAGGCCTCTGTTGAAATTTATGAATGAGAGTATGTTTGTATGAATGTCCACTACCAACTCTCTTGACATTTTAAGATGGCTTAGAATGCCATTCCATAACTTTGAAAACATCTTTGATATAGTAAATATGTTAACAATTTTTATTTTGTGACTCTCCCTTTGATCTTGTTGGTTATGGATTGACTTTGAAAAAACAAAAGAGCCTATGGTTCTGTCCACTATCAATTCCAGCTTTATAACACAACTCTCCACATCACTTTTTGAGCTCAGTCAGAATAATTCTGGATACAGTAACTTCTGTTTGAAAATGTTGATAAGAAATTTACCTACATATTTATTTGGTGTTACTTTTTATTCTATGTTCACTCATATATGCCATCTTGATTTTGTAGAAGACTGAAAGAGTACAAAGGCTGATAATTAAAGAAAGTGTGATGACCCAAAAGGTCATCACTTGTTTTAAAAACGAATTATGCGTTCCGAAGCCTTAAAAATAAAACTCTTTTAGTCTTATCTCGATTTGCGTGCGCAATTCGGTCGCGTAGCCGGGAAGCCACTTTTGTGAAAATCTATGAAAAACGATGAATTTTGCCTTTAAAATGAGTTTGAGTTGACTTCGGTCAACATTTTGGGTAAACGGATCCGGACCCATGATTTGACAGTCCCGGAGGATCCGTAGGAAAATATGGGACTTTGGCGTATGCCCGGAATCGAATTCCTAGGTCCCAATTGTTACGCCCCATAATATTACGTCGATATTACATCCCGCAGTGTTATATTACGACGATGTTGCACCCTGTAGTATTGTACGTTGAAGTTGTCGTAAGGTAATTGACATCAGTCTAAGGGAAAGATTATTTGAAGATTATAAGGATTATACTATTTCAAATGAGTGATGAGAAAATTCGTGAAAGTGAGAGCGGAAGAAAGTCAAAGAAAATGAATTTTCGTCCAAGTTTGGCATGTTGGGGGTACAATTTAGGCCGAGCGTTAATACCCCATATTTATGAACTAGTACCATGCAATGTACCATATGACCACGGTATTATAATATATAAAGTATATATGAAATATTTTAAAAATAAATAAAATTTTAAGTAATTTGTGGTAATTTTTAAATTATGCGGGTATGGATTAATTACCGGGTAACAAATCATTACCTGGTTAACTAATAAGTGGATAAAAATAATAATAATTAAGAACCCTCCCACGTGGCATAAAGCCACAATGTCCAAACATGACTCATAAGTCATTAATTCCATGTGACTATATATGAAATAATGACTCAAAGCTAAGTCTTAGAAAGACTTGTCCAATATGCCTCTAACCTTCATTTTAGTATCTTTGGTTGAATAAATTTTGTTACTTTGGCTTGAAACCAAATTGTAGCTAAAGCAGACCATTCAAATTTCAACCCAAATGATTCTTCAAGAATCATAAATGCTTTTCTTCTTAAATTTCAAACAAAGAAAATGTTAGAACTAAGTTAAGAAGTAGATTGCATCTCATTCTTTTTTTGGTCTTAAAGCCAAAAGTACGCTAGAAGAGGAAGGAGATTTCGTTCCAATTTCAAAATCCAAGTATAAGTTCCGTTCAAGAATTTCGCAGAAGAAGATTCATTCAAATAATTCAAAAAATAGGTATGTTAAGGCTATCCCTTCTTTCTTTTGGCATGATCCATACGATATGAACGAAACGTGAAAATGCACAAATTCCATAAGTGACTCTACTCATAGAAGTAATAGAAATATATATGTTCTTTAATTCTCATGTGTCATAATATTTTATCATCTGTTCATGGGTCTCAGAAAAATACGAAAGTTGAAAAGATGTTACTTTATGATATTGCTCAAGAGGCAAAGTGGTCTTATGACCTTACGAATGATTTTATTGACGTACTTTTCATGCATTGCATTCATGTGCATTGACCCATGACCAAATGACGTTATATACGCGTATATATGTAAATATATGTATATGGAATGGGAAAAGGTTACGGCATTATATACGCGCCACCACCTGATCAGTTGGTATATGATGATGATGTTGCCCACAGTGGCCGAAATATGATTCAAATGGCGTTATATACGCATATATATGTAAGTATGATTCAAACGGCGTTATATACGCGTATATATGTATGTATATATGTATATGGGATATGGGAAAGATTATGGCGTTATATACGTACCACCACCTGATCAACTGGTATACGATGATGATTTTGCCCACAGTGGCCGATATGATATGATGGGATGCTCTCAGAGGCTGATGATATTATGAAATATGTACCTATGCACGACATGACATTCATACGCATATGCATGACGTTAAAAGTAATTTATGATTTACAAAGTTATTCAAACTTACAGGTTGAGTCATGTACTCTATATGTCTTCCATATCTCTCATGTATTTATTTATGTGCCTTACATACTCAGTACATTATTCGTACTGACGTCCCTTTTGCCTGGGGACGCTGCGTTTCATGCCCGCAGGTCCCGATAGACAGGTCGAGAGCCCTCCAAGTAGGCTATTAGCTCAGCGAAAGATGTTGGTGCACTCCATTTGCTTTGGAGTTGCTCGTTTGGTTAGTATGATTTAGACGTGCATTGTTTGGTATGGCGGGACTCTGTCCCGACCCTTATGATATTTATGTATTCTTAGAGGCTTGTAGACATATGTCGTGTACATAAAAGATTGTACGGCCTTGTCGGCCTATGTTTTGAGTTTATAAAGGATCATGTTGGCCTATTAGGCCCATATGCATGTGTATATGATGATGTATTAAGAAAGATATGTTACATTGGTACTCAGTTGAGTAAGGTACCGGGTACCCATCCCGGCCCATCAGTTTGGGTCATGACAAAGTGGTATCAGAGCAGTTCTGTCGTAGGGAGTCTACAAGCCGTGTCTAGTAGAGTCTTGTTTATGGGTGTGTCGTGCACCACACTTATAAGCAGGAGGCTACAGGGCATTTAGGATTTTCACTCTTTCTTCTTACTCTAGATCGTGTGGTAGAGCTCACTTATAAGAATCCAAGTTCTGAAATTCTATTTTATTCATAATAAGACGATGCCTACTTCCCGAAAGAAGGTTGGAAAGAGAGATAGTTGTGGAAGAACTGAGTCAGAGGAATTGAATTTTGTATGATGCCTACGATAAGTAAATATGAGGTCTTTAGCAGATCATGGGTGTACTGAAATGGGTAAGCTTCCTGATAAGAAGCCTTAAGGTAAGAATGCCTATCCATCTTTATGGTGAAGGACAATGAGAGATTAAGAAGATAAGTACAAGTTTCGACAAGTAAAAGGAGCAAGGTAAAAAAGGGTACGAGGTACCAAGTTAATGAAGGTTAACAACGTTTATAATTGAGGCAGAGGAACATAAGCTTCTTGAGTTATATTTAATAGTAACAGAGGTATATACAATTGGTCACACCCTTTCCAGATATGTCCTATAGGGGTTAACAAAAGTAGTATAAGAAGATATGATGGATTAATTGATTGCGTCAGTTGACATTTCCGTAGGATATTGCAAATGTGCTAATAGATCTCTTTAAGAGATACCTAGATAGTGCACTCTAAAGTAGTGCAGCCAGATATGAGTACTACAAAGACTTGCACTATAAGCCTTGAAGGAATAAATATTACCTTAGTATGGCTCGCGTCCCTAGTAAAGCGAAAACGTTAAGCAACTTGCAGAGCCACTGGATGGAGCAAAGGAAATCAAAAAGCGAAAGAATGTCGTATTGATGTTTTTACAAGAAAAGGGATATGAAGAAATATTAGCAGAATAATGAGAAGAGAGATAAGGAAACATTATGAATAAGGTGTGATACATTGATGAAAACGGTAGAGTGTTACAGAACCTATTGTCAAATGAAGGAAGAGACAAAAGGTGATGGGCCTTAAGACAATAAAAGAATATAGGCCATAAGGTCATAGCCCCATTTCGAGAAATAAGTTCGCAACTCTAACGCGATTACCAAGAGGAAAATTTAGACCCTAGAGTAATAGAAATTAATATGGACTGGTGAACAAGATAAACTAAATATGAATTAGGAACTGAGTGATTTGATAATAGTCAGCATCTTGAGAATTTCAGATCATGTTCCGGCAATAATAGGACGGACCACAGAAGGAGATTCATGATAAATTCAGAGAATGGTCATTCAGGGAGACGCTTCCCTAGAGCAAGCAATGTGAGCAAAGTTAAGCTTAAGAGACTGTATGTTCCAGTTACACTAAGTGTCACCCTCGCGAGTAAGGGAATGTGTCATCCTTGGTACAGGAGGATTGCCGCAAGGCGAGTAAGGATCATTGATGTTGAGAAACAACGCCAAAGATGAAGAGGTAAAATATCTATAGGTAGATCCTTATGGCTTCAGCTTTTAGTACACCCCTAAAGGGGGGAATATGGAGTGATGTGGCATTAAGTCAGAATTAAGTGGTTTTAGTGACTATGGAATGGTAAAGGAAGTAAAGGTTTCTGTCAGAGCTGTTATTAATAAATAAGGAGCCAGTGCGAGACGTAAGTTAAGATAAAGGAAATAACTCAAGAAAGATTATGAGGAATATTGATATGAGAATGGACCAACGAGTAGTTAGTAATTGGTTAGGAAAATCCCAGTTATGGATAAATAGGAGGTTACAGACGAGTCATCAGATCATGTAAGATAAACGTAGTAGAACCCAACATGGAGAATTCAGCCTCAAAGAATATCATTATAATGCTTGAAATATATTCAAACAAGCGTCGGGGTAGTTAAAGGTACCGTATGAGTGTTACGAGGATAAAAGAAAGTGACACTGGGAAGGCAGTTAAAATATCAGTTCAGAAGAAACTATACAAGCATAAGGGCATAGAAGTAAGCAACTACGGATGATTATAGGCAAGTAAGGACATCAAGAAGGTCCGTAATAAGCTCACAGCTTTACGAGAGTCAAGGGTTCTCCCTAAGTACTACAATGAAAGACTAGCTGAAGAGATAAGAAAGAAAGCTTCAACCTAAGCACACCGACCTAAAGAGGAAATGGTCGTGTAACAACAATACAACATTGTAAGCATTCCAAAGGAAACTGGCACCTACTGTGGCTAATGAATGGGAAGTAAGAATTAAAAGTAATATTTGAGATCGTATGAGTTGTATGAAAACTCTTTCAAGTGTGGGCACTAAGATAAGCTAAGTATGGACGCAACAAGGGGCAGAAAGACCAGGAAAAGTAATAGCTTACGTTGAAAGAAAGTTAAGATGGAACAAAAGAATTATTTGATCAATGATCCAGAGTTAGAACATTATGGATACACTCTAGATTTTGGAACATTATCCAGGCAGCATATTTGTTGACAATCATACGGCCATAGAAAACTCCGGTATAAGTTAAAAGAAAGAATTAAGCCCAGGGCATAGACAAAGGATTAAATTGTTAGACGATTGTATCATGGATATTCCATAATGCCCATGAAAGGTTGAGGTAATAACTAATACCATGAGCCACAGATCGGAAGATAGCTTAAGCTTACGTAAAGGCTGATCAGAAGGAAGAGGAAACTAAAGAATTACATCACCTAAGTAAATCAAGAGTCTGATTATTGGACCTAGAAAAATTATAGAAGTAGTGCTGGAGAACATGAGAGAATCACTCTTAATATTAGATGTTCAAGAGAAATAACACAACAACCATAATCTATAATGGCTCTACAAGGAAGCCAGTTAGAAGAAGTACTAGCCTCATAAGAAGTTACTACGTAATTCCCACCGGATTGTGTATGTACTAGAGGTGCGAGTATTATAATAGAGCTTCAAGTTATGGACGTGAATTACATCTAGGTGGAAGGGAGGTTATGAAGGAGATAAAAAATATGATACGAGATTTTAAGTAAGGTAAAAGTGAACAACGTACGAGATACTCAAATGCAGAAAGTTGTAAATAGTCCATACTTCGGATAGAAGGTTATAAGCATGCGGGAATGAAAGCGGCATCGCCGGTGACATGTCTTCTAGCCTATGGTTTCTAAGTACTGAGAGATCTAGTTAAAAGAATAGAGAAAAGTTGGAGACGATGTGATGTCTCGCTTGACATTCCAGAATAACATAAGGAAATCTATGGTGCAAGCAAGTTGAAGGAAAGTTCATAAATGGATATGTATAGGTCGCAAGCTAAAGTATGGTAGAGCGACAAAGTTTTAAAAAAACATGAGTAAGGATGAGGAAAGGCAAGTGAAAAGGTGACAAGAATGGATAAGTCTTTGGATTAAGCCCATGAAAACAAGAAGAGCAGACAGTTTCTCTATGTTATACAAAGCTCACTATAGCCTTAATGAACTCAAAGGAGTCTAAGATTAATAGCATTTAGAAGGAATGAAATGCTGACTTGGTAATAAAATAAGGGTATAATGGTGACAGATATAGGATGATGTTTGGGGCCTTCGATTAAATGAAGATTTAAAAAAAATAAGAGAATGAGAAAAGATTTCGCTGGCGGCACGAAATATGGATACCCCCATAAGGTGAATCACAGTATGAAATACGATTATGAGAATCACTTCGAATATTCCTCAATTCAACGTAAGCCCTAGCGGTAATGTATTACATAAGAAGTTTCAAGTTATCAGTGATATATTATAGATCAATATTGAGGTGAATCAACAATAGATGGACTAAACTCACAAAGTATGAGATGAGATTGGGCCGTTATTCTAAGGATGAGAAGTAATAAGGAAGCATAAAAGGACTTAAATTTATACATATGGGATAAGCAACAAGAGTAAGCTGGGATTTGATAACAGACCTCAGAAATGATAAATTAACCTATGAATTATGGCAGTAAATTCATACGAATGGCTAAATGGACCTATGCGATGAGATATAACAATATTCATGAATTCAACAAAGTACCCAACGAACAACTTCAGTATACTGATAGATGCCCAAAGGAACATCTTATCAAGATCTACATATAAAACCTAGATATTGGGCACACTTACAAGGTCAAAGTCGTACAGGTTGCATGATGAAAGGTAGAAACAATTACGAGATTGGAAGGATTCCGACTACAAGTTATGGTGTGATAAGGAGGCCTAAGGGGGGAGTGACCTGAACTTTGAATTTATTCACAGAACAACTGCCTAAATGGCAAGGAAAGTATTGAGGTATTCACAAGAGCTATAAGTTATGAAAATGATAAGAGCATCAGTCAACATTCGAGGACGAATGTTCCAAAGGAGGAAATGATGTTACGCCCCGCAATATTACGTCGATATTACGTCCCGCAGTGTTATATTACGACAATGTTGCACACTGTAGTATTGCACGTTGAAGTTGTCGTAAGGTAATTGACATCAGTATAAGGGAAAGATCATTTGGAGATTATAAGGATTATACTATTTCAAATGAGTGATGAGAAAATTCGTGAAAGTGAGAGCGGAAGAAAGTCAAAGAAAATGAATTTTCGTCCAAGTTTGGCATGTTGGGGTACAATTCGGGCCGAGCGTTAATACCCCATATTTATGAACTAGTACCATGCAAGGTACCATATGACCACGGTAGTATAATATATAAAGTATATATGAAGTATTTTAAAAATAAATAAAATTTTAAGTAATTTGTGGTAATTTTTAAATTATGTGGGTAATGGATTAATTACCGGGTAACAAATTATTACTCGGTTAATTAATAAGTGGATAAAAATAATAATAATTAAGCACCCTCCCACATGGCATAAATCCACAATGTCCAAACATGACTCATAAGTCATTAATTCCATGTGGCTATATATGAAATAATGACTCAAAGCTAAGTCTTAGAAAGACTTGTCCAATATGCCTCTAACCTTCATTTTAGTATCTTTGTTTGAATAAATTTTGTTACTTTGGCTTGAAACCAAATTGTAGCTAAAGCAGACCATTCAAATTTCAACCCAAATGATTCTTCAAGAATCATAAACGCTTTTCTTCTTAAATTTCAAACAAAGAAAACGTTAGAACTAAGTTAAGAAGTAGATTGCATCTCATTCTTTTTTTGGTCTTAAAGCCAAAAGAACGCTAGAAGAAGAAGGAGATTTCGTTCCAATTTCAAAATCCAAGTATAAGTTCCGTTCAAGAATTTTGCAGAAGAAGATTCGTTCAAATAATTCAAAAAATAGGTATGTTAAGGCTATCCCTTCTTTCTTTTGGCATGATCCATATGCTATGAACGAAATGTGCAAATGTTCAAATTCCATAAGTGACTCTACTCATAGAAGTAATAAAAATATCTATGTTCTTTAATTCTCATGTATCATAATATTTTATCATCTGTTCATGGGTCTCAGAAAAATACGAAAGTTGAAAAGATGTTACTTTATGATATTGCTCAAGAGGCAAAGTGGTCTTATGACCTTACGAATGATTTTATTGACGTACTTTTCATGCATTGCATTCATGTGCATTGACCCATGACCAAATAGCGTTATATACACGTATATATGTAGATATATGTATATGGAATGGGAAAAGGTTACGGCGTTAAATACGCACCACCACCTGATCAACTGGTATATGATGATGATGTTGCCCACAGTGGCCGAGATATGATTCAGACGGCGTTATATACGCATATATATGTAAGTATGATTCAAATGGCATTATATACGTGTATATATGTATGTATATATGTATATGGGATATGGGAAAGGTTATGACGTTATATACACATCACCACCTGATCAGCTGATATACGATGATGATTTTGCTCACAGTGGCCGATATGATATGATGGGATGCCCTCAGAGGTTGATGATATTATGAAATATGTACCTATGCACGACATGACATTCATACGCATATGCATGACGTTAAAAGTAATTTATGATTTACAAAGTTATTCAGACTTACAGGTTGAGTCATGTACTCTATATGTCTTCCATATCTCTCATGTATTTATTTATGTGCCTTACATACTCAGTACATTATTCGTACTGACGTCCCTTTTACCTGGGGACACTGCGTTTCATGCCTGCAGGTACCGATAGACAGGTCGAGGGCCCTCCAAGTAGGCTATCAGCTCAGCGAAAGATGTTGGTGCGCTCCATTTGCTTCGGAGTTGCTCGTTTGGTTAGTATGATTTAGACGTGTATTGTTTGGTATGGCGGGACTCTGTCTCGACCCTTATGACATTTATGTATTCTTAGAGGCTTGTAGACATATGTCGTGTACATAAAAGATTGTACGGTCTTGTCGGCCTATGGTTTGAGTTTATAAAGGATCACGTTGGCCTATTAGGCCCGTATGCATGTGTATATGATGATGTATTAAGAAAGATACGTTACGTTGGTACTCAGTTGAGTAAGGTACCGGGTACCCATCCCGGCCCATCGGTTTGGGTCGTGACACTAATCACGAGAAATGAATTTTTTAAAGAAATTATTTTCTGAAAAATATAAAGGTTTTTAAAAGTAAAATGTTATGTTAAACCTGTGGTATCGGGCCCGTATTATGGTTCCGGAACCCGGTATAGGTTCAATATGATTTATATGTGTTGTCGGTAGGGTTTGGTAAGAAACGAAATCCATTTGACGTGTTTCGGACCTTAAATGCAAAATTTGATGTTTAAAGAAGTTTTGAGAAATTTTATTGATTTTGAGGTTTAATTCGATGTTCATGATGTTATATTAGTGATTAGAATGCACGACTAAGTCCGTAGGGTGTTTTTGAGGTAGTGTGCATGTTTAGTTTGGAGCCTCGATGGCTCGAGTGAGTTTCAGATAGGTCTTGGGAGGTTTTTGAATTTAGGAAAATTGTAGAATCTGCTGTCTCTTGGTGTCTAGGTGTTTGTGCTATGCGATCGCATAGGAAGGTCTGCGATCGCATAGTGTAAATTTCAGGGGTCCTATTTTATGCTAAGCGATTGCATAGGTCCTTCCACGATTGCATAGAGTAAATTCTGGGAAGTTCATTTTTGTTCTATGTGATTGCATTGTTTCTTCCACTATCGCAATGGGTTAAACATGGGAAGGGAATCAGTTTCTTCTATGCGATCTCATAGACTAGTCTGCGATCACAATGCCCAGTCCCCCTTACCCTATGCGATCGCATACCATTGTCCACGATCGTAGAGAACAATTTCGCCCAGTCATTTAAACAGTAACAGAACATACGGGATTAAACCAAAACTTCATAACTTCTTCTTCCAAACTCCAAATTGGGCGATTTTTGAAAGAGTACTTCACCACAAATCCATAGATATGTAATCTTAGACTCATTTTCTTCAATTTCCATTAACACCCATTAGATTTTTAGGCTTAAATCATGTTCTTAAGGGTAGAAAATTAGGGATTTGGGTAGAGTTAGAGCTTTTTGTATAAATGGAATTTAGATCTCATTTTGGGGTCGGATTTCGAAACTAATTACATATTCGGGATCATGGGTGAATGGGTGATCGGGTTTTGGTCCGAACCTCGTATTTTGACCAAGCGGGCCCGACGTCAATTTTTGACTTTTTGGGAAGAATGATGGGAAAACTATAATTAAGCATTGGAATTGAATTGTTTAGCATTTATTGATGTTATTAAGTCGATTATGTCTAGATACAATAGATTTGGAGCCAAATTCAAAAGGAAAAGCAGTGTTTGAGGCTTGAGTTGGCCGTGGAAGTTCGAGGTAAGTATTTGGTCTAACCTTAACTTCAGGGATTAGGAGTCGAGTCCTATTTGCTATGTGGTATTTATCGAGTACGACGTATAGGCATGGTGATGAGTATCTATACGTTGGTGTCAAGCATGCCTGTGGGTCTTATATTGTGATTATTATGACTTCGTTGTATTATTCATACTTTGATGATGATTTCTATTGTTGGGCAAAGTTTGTGGAAGTAATTGAGACATTTGAACATGGAGGAGCGTTGACTCGAGTTGTACAATGAAATGTGAAAGTATAAGTGGTAATTGAACCTTTTAGAGCATTGGCTCAAGTTGTGAAGTGAATTGTGAACTAAAAATTGAGAAAGATGTCACGACCCTAAACCCGGACCCAGTCGTGTTGGCACCTCTCGTGAAGACAAGGCCAACTGACATTTTTCATTTTTCCAATTATTAACAATTTAGCATTTAGAAACAGTCTAAACATGAATAGATAATCCAAAGTAGCAGATAATATCATAAATACGCGAAAGAACAATCCAACACAGCTCTAACCGGGGTGTCACTAGTCATGGGCATCTATAAGTCATAATACAAATCTGCTAAGTTAATAAACTAGTACAACTATCTGAAAAGAGATAGAAGTGATAAAGGAGTAGAGACACGGGGCTGCGGATGCCAACAGCTACATCGTGAACTCCGAATGTCCGCCTGAAGCTGGAGGGATCAGCACTCGGGAGCGGAACCAGCTATGCCTGAATCTGCATACAGGGTGCAAGGAGTAAAGTGAGTACTCCAACTCTATGAGTAACAAATGTAAATAACGACTGAAAGTAAGAAAACACGTAAGGCACAAGGCATTCTATAATGAAGAAGTAAAACAATTAAAATAGTAAACCAGTGAAAGATAGATAAAAATTCTTTAACTCAAACGTAGTTTCATGAAAAGCCCTTTTTCAATAAATAAGCAGGTAATTGACAGTTGATTATGAAAAATAAACACATAGAGGTTCTCCCCTCGGGCACAGTATCAAAAAATCCGCCCCTCGGGCAATCACATAGAACAATACTAGCCCTTTAGGCTCAATCTTACATCACAATGGGTACCCGTGCTCACTGGGGGTGTGCAGACTCCTGGAGGGCCCCCTTACGGCCCAAGCGCAATATCAAGCCATCTCGTGGCATCATCACTAGGCTCTCGGCCTCATATCAATAAAGCTACCTTGTGGCGTAGATATCTCAGGCACTTGGCCTCAAATCAATATCAGTGTTTCCTCACAACATATGCCCTCGGCCTTACTCAGTCAAAAATCCTCACAAGCCACTCGGGCAACAGTAAAAACAGTGTTTCTCGGCCGAAACATCATTTAAAATATCATTTAAGTAATAAAACTGAGTAAACATGGCCGAGTATGAAAACAATGGGAAAATAGCATGACTGAGTTCAAATATAAAGTCAAACAATGAGAAAATATCAGTAAAAAGCCCCGAAGGGTTCAAACAGTTGGCACGACGCCCAAATATGGCATTCAGTCCAAATAATGATGATAGCAAATAGATTTCAGTCAAATACGCGGTAAAATCATTAATCAGGAAAGACTAAGTCACAATCCCCAATAGTGCACGACCCCACGCTCGTCACCAAGCGTGTGCCTCACCTCAATATAGCACTATGATGTGCAATCCGGGGTTTCAAACCCTCGGAACATCATTTACAATCATTACTCACCTCAAACCGGTCAAATCTCTAGCTCGTGATGCCTTTGCCCCTCGAATTGGCCTCCACTCGCATCGAATCTATCCAAAATCAGAACGAGGACGTCAAAATATGCGAAGGGAACGAAGCCCAAGCAAAAACAATCAATAAACGACACAAATCCCGAAACTACCAAAACCCGACCCCCGGGCCCACATCTCGGAATTCAGTAAATTTTTCATCAATAGATTCCTTATCTCCTCACGAGTTCATACATATCAAAAGTACTCAAATCCGACCCCAAATAGTCTTTCAAATCCCCAATTAAAGGTCTAAGTTTCCAAGCCCTAATTTCCCCAATTTTCACCCTTATTTTCCATGATTTCTAGCTCTAATCTATGTAATACTAGCATAGGAATGAGTTTTAGATCTAGATTCCTTACCTCGATGAAGTTCCCATGAAATCCCCCTTTCAAATTGCCCAAAAAGCTCTCAAGCCGATGTAAAAAAAATGGTGAAATAGCTCAAATTCGCGAAATGAAATAACTTATATGTTCTGCCTAGTTGTTCCGCATATGCGGCACAATAGCCGCTTCTGCGGTACCGCATATGCGGTCTTTCATCCGCTTCTGCGGATATCACTTAATGGGCCAAATCCGCATCTGCACATTTCCGCATCTACGACATCACAGATGCGGTCACCTTACCGCTTCTACGGTCTCAGCTCACCGGACCATTTTTCGCTTCTGCGACCAACTCTTCACTTATGCGGCACCGCACCTGCGATCCCCAATCCGCAGATGCAAAAATACCAGAAACATCAAATTCAGCTGCTGCAAGCAAATTCCAACTTCTCTGTTAACCATCCGAAATCACCCCGAGGCCCCCGGGACCTCAACCGAAAGCACAAACATAACCCAATACCTTATTCAAACTTGTTCCGATCACCAAAACACATCGGATTCAAGCAAAACTTTCTAAAATCTTCCAAATTCCACTTTTGATAAAAAACCCAACCAAACCACGTCCAAATGACCTGAAATTTTGCACACATATCCCAAATGACATAACGAAGCTATTAAAACTTCGGAATTCCATTCTGACCCCTATATCAAAATCTCGCCTACCAACCGAAAATCGCCAAAATATCAACTTCGCCAATTCAAGCCTAAATCTACAACGAACCTTCGAAACTCATTCCGATCACGCTCCTAAGCATAAATCCCCTCTCGAAGCTAACCGAACCACCAGAACTCACATCCGAGCCCTCTTACACATAAGTCAACATTGAGTTGACTTTTCCAACTTAAGCTTCCTCAAAAGAGACTAAGTGTCTCAAACCTTACCAAATTCATTCCAGATTCGATCCGACTAACCTGATACCACATAACACGGATAAACAAAACATAAAGAAGCAGAAATATGAAAAACGAAGCGGTAACTCATGAGACGACTGACCGGGCCATCACATCCTCCCCAATTTAAACAAACGTTCGTCCGTGAACGAATCAAGAAACATACCTGGAGCCTAAAAAATGTGAGGATGTCTGCTCCGCATCTCCCGCTCGGTCTCCGAGGTAGCCTCCTCCATGGGCCGACCTCTCCACTGCACTTTCACTGAAGCTATATCTTTTGACCTCAACTTCCAAACCAGACGACCCAAAATAGCTACTCGCTCCATATTATAGGTCAAATCATCATCCAACTGAACCGTGCTGAAATCCAGAACATGCGACGGATCCCCAATATACTTCCGGAGCATAAAAACATGAAATGCCGGATGCACACTCGACAAGCTGGGTGGCAAAGCAAGCTCATAAGCCACCTCCCCAATCCTCCAAAGCACCTCAAAAGGCCTAATGAACCGCGGACTCAATTTCCCTTTCTTTCCAAATCTCATAATACCTTTCATGGGCGAAACCTTCAACAGAACCTTCTCACCAACCATGTAGGACACATCTCAAACCTTCTTGTCAGCATAAATCTTTTGCCTCGACTGCGCTATACGAAGCCTCTCCTGAATCACCTTCACCTTCTCCAAAGCATCCTGCACCAAATCTGTTCCCAATAGCCTAGCTTCACCAGGCTCGAACCAACCAACTAGAGATCTATACCGCCTCCCACACAAAGCCTCATATGGAGCCATCTGAATACTCGATTGGTAGCTGTTGTTATAAGCAAACTCCGCAAGCGGTAGAAACTCATCCCATGACCCTCCGAAATCAATGATACAAGCACACAACATGTCCTCTAATATCTGAATAGTGCGCTCGGACTGCTCGTCTGTCTGAGGATGAAAAGCTATGCTCAACTCCACCTGAGTACCCAACTCTCTCTACACAGACCTCCAAAATTGTAAAGTAAACTAAGTGCCCCTATCTGAAATGATGGAAACTGGGACACCATGCAAACAAACAATCTCCCAGATATAGATCTTTGCCAACCACTCAGAAGAATAGGTAATACACATAGGAATGAAGTGCGCGGATTTGGTCAGCCGATCCACAATCACCCAAATAACATCGAACTTCCTCAAGTCCGTGGAAGTCCAACTACAAAGTCCATAGTGATCCTCTCCCACTTCCATTCGGGAATATCCATCTGCTGAAGTAAGCCACGTGGTCTTTGATGCTCATATTTCACCTGCTGACAATTGAGACACCGAGCTACAAATCCTACAATATCTTTATTCATTCTTCTCCACCAATAGTGCTGCCTCAAATCCTGGTACATCTTCGCGGCACCCGGATGAATGGAATACCGCGAGCAATGGGCCTTCTCTAGAATCAACTCCCGAAGTCCATCCACATTGGGCACACAAATTCGGCCTATATCCTCAACACCCCATCATCACCAATGGTCACATCTCTGGCATCATCATGCTGAACTCTATCCCTAAGGACTAGCAAATGCGGATCATCATACTGCGCTCTCTGATGCGATCATATAAGGAAGACCGAGAAACCACACAAGCCAATACCCGACTGGGCTCCGAAATATCTAACCTCACAAGCCGATTGGCCAAGGCCTAAACATCAACTGCAAGAGATCTCTCCCCAACTGGAATATATGCCAAACTCCCCATGCTTACTACCTTTCGGCTTAGAGCATCGGCCACCACATTGGCCTTTTCCGGATGGTACAATATAGTGATATCATAATCCTTAAGCAACACCAACTATCTCTGCTGCCTCAAATTAAGATCCCTTTGCTTGAACAAATGCTGAATACTGCGATGATCGGTGAACACCCCACAAGATACGCCATACAAGTAATGCCTCCAATTCTTCAATGCATGAACTATGGCAACCAACTCCAAATCATGAACTGGGTAGTTCTTCTCATGGGGCTTCAACTAACGAGAAGCATAAGCAAAAACTCTACCCTCCTGCATCAATACACAATCAATCCCAACTCTCGAATCATCACAATGCACGGTATATGAAACTGAAGCTGATGGCAAAACCGACACTAGAGCTGTGGTCAAATATCCGAGTCCCTGATCTTCAACTGGTGATAACCTAAACGGAGATCAATCTTGGAGAACACTCTCGCTCCCTAAAGCTGGTCGAATAAATCATCAATGGGAGGCAAAGGATACATGTTCTTAATTATTACCTTGTTCAATTGCCTATAATCAATACACATCCTCATAGTGCCATCCTTCTTCTTCACAAACAGAACCGGCGCACCCCAAGGTGACACACTAGGCCGAATGAACCCTTTATCAAGGAGTTCTTGAAGCTGTTCTTTTAATTCCTTCAACTCTTCTGGTGCCATACGATATGCAGAATAGAAGTGGGCTTAGTTTTCGGCACCAGGTCAATACCAAAATCAATATCCCTGTCCGGTGGCATGCCCGACAGGTCTGCAGAAAACACATTGGGAAAATCTCTCACAACTGGGACAAAATCAGTACTGGGAGTCTCAGCTCCGACATCCCTTAAAAAAGCTAGATATGAAAGACAATCCTTCCCAACCATACGCTGGGCTTTCAAGAATGAGATCACTCTACTAGGAACATAATCATTCACACCTCGCCACTCAATCCGTGGCACACCCGGTATAGCCAATGTGACTGTCTTAGCTTGACAGTCCAGAATAGCACGGTACGGAGATAGTCAATCCATGCCCAAAATGACATCGAAATTCACCATACACAATAATAAAAGATCCACACGAGTCTTCAGACCCCCAATAGTCACCACACACGACCGGTATACACAGTCTACAATAACAGTATCGCCTACTGGGGTAGATACATGAATATGTGAAGCAAGAAACTCACGGGGCGTACCCAAATAACGAGCAAAGTATGATGACACATAAGAAAAGGTGGAATTATAATACAGAGACATCTCTGTGGCAAACTGAAACAATACTTGTAATAACAACGTTTGAAGCAATAGCATCGGGTCTGCCTGGAAGTGCATAGAAATGGGCCTGACGGCCACCTGATCGATCTCCCCTTCTAGGGAGACCCCTAGCTGACTGACCTCCACCCCTAGCTGGCTAGGTGGGTGGTGGTGAAGTAACTGGCACTAAAGCCGATGACTGATTTACCAACACTCCTCAAACTAGAACCAACATAGCACATAACCGTGCAATCGACTAATTAATAGTGGATTCCCCCACTTGGCTCGAAGCCATAGAGCAAAACATACACAATAACTCATAACGCATATACTTTATTGCTGCCATAATACCATAGTGAGATTAAACTAAATCCTTCATAAGCTCATGGAACATAGATCATCTGGTACTTTATACCTTCTGCAAATCTCGCATTCATCCTCGTAACAGACATGCCTACTCTCTTAAGTAACTCAAACTCAATTGTTACACATATCTTTCACAGGTAACAGAGATCTCCCAATAAACGACATAAGGATCACACAAATTTCAGAACAATCCGTAGGAGATAACCCACCTGCTTCGCCTCAAACTCGTATCTCTCTATACTCTTCTATAATCATAACTATTACACAATCAATTAATCTTCCTGGGTCCGAACCCATATCACAACATGAAATCTACTTCACTTCCTAACTAGACAATAGGAAAAGGTCATTCAACACACCCACACTCGGGGCTACACATTAAATCAAGCACTAAATAGTTCTTTCTACCCTCAAGCAACCTCTTCTTGCCACGTCCGAACAATTCGAACACATCTCGCAATCAAATCATACTCATCACGAAGCCATCCAGTCATCACTTCCCTTAATGGGGACACTATCGAACATATACATCCAGATACACGTGCTCACACAATCAGCACCTCCGTGCTCAAACTGCAGGCAAAACCCGGCCTCAAGTCCTCTAGACTGGCCCAACCTCAACGCACAGAAAATTACATCTCGCCCCTCGATCAGGGAATCACAAGCCATCGATGCACATCTGATACTGAGCGCTCATGTTCGCATACGAACACGTGGAAGGAATTCAAAGAGTTACATATCAAGCTGAATCAAGGACGCACGATAAGAATTTCAAGAATGTGAAGCTTTTCCTAAAGGTTTTGCAGCCTCTCGAGGATAAATACAGATGTTACCATACCGATCCGCGAGAGTCTACTAAACCTGCTCATGACTCGTGAAACCTATGTAACTTAGGCTCTGATACCAACTTGTCACGACCCTAAACCGGGACCCGGTCAGCCGACACTTCCCATTTTCCAATTATAACAATTTAGCATTTAGAAAAAGTCTAAACATGAATAGATAATCAAAAATAGCAAATAATATCATAAATACGCAGAAGAACAACCCAACATAGCCCTAACCGGGGTGTCACTAGTCATGAACATCTATAAGTCATAATACAAATCCGCTAAGTCAATAAACTAGTACAACTGTCTGAAAAGAGATAGATGTGATAAAGGAGTAAAGACACGGGGCTGCGAATGCCAACAGCTACCTCGTGAACTCCAAATGTCTGCCTGAAGCTGGAGGGATCAGCACTCGAGAGAGGAACCAGCTACGGCTGAATCTGCACAATGGGTGCAGAGAGTAAAGTGAGTACTCCAACTTAGTGACTAACAAATGTAAATAACAACTGAAAGTAAGAAAACACTTAAGGCACACGACATTCTATAATGAAGTAGTAAAACAATTAAAATAGTAAACCAGTGAAAGATAGATAAAAATTCTTTAACTCAAACGTAGTTTCATGAAAAGCCCTTTTTCAATAAATAAGCAGGTAATTGACAGTTGATTATGAAAAATAAACACATAGAGGTTCTCCCCTCGGGCACAGTATCAAAAAATCCGCCCCTCGGGCAATCACATAGAACAATACTAGCCCTTTAGGCTCAATCTTACATCACAATGGGTACCCGTGCTCACTGGGGGTGTGCAGACTCCTGGAGGGCCCCCTTACGGCCCAAGCGCAATATCAAGCCATCTCGTGGCATCATCACTAGGCTCTCGGCCTCATATCAATAAAGCTACCTTGTGGCGTAGATATCTCAGGCACTTGGCCTCAAATCAATATCAGTGTTTCCTCACAACATATGCCCTCGGCCTTACTCAGTCAAAAATCCTCACAAGCCACTCGGACAATAGTAAAAACAGTGTTTCTCAGCCCAAACATCATTTAAAATATCATTTAAGTAATAAAACTGAGTAAACATGGCTGAGTATGAAAACAATGGGAAAATAGCATGACTGAGTTCAAATATAAAGTCAAACAGTGAGGAAATATCAGTAAAAAGTCCTGAAGGGTTCAAACAGTTGGCACGAAACCCAAATATGGCATTCAGCCCAAATAATGATGATATCAAATAGATTTCAGTCAAATACACTGTAAAATCATCAATCGGGACGGACCAAGTCACAATCCCCAACAGTGCACAACCCCACGCTTGTCACCAAGCATGTGCCTTACCTCAATATAGCACTACGATGTGCAATCCGGAGTTTCAAACCCTCAAAACATCATTTACAGTCATTACTCACCTTGAACCGGTCAAGTCTCTAGCTCGCGATGCCTTTGCCCCTCGAATCGTCCTCCATTCGCGTCGCATCTATCCAAAATCAGAACAAGGACATCAAAATATGCTAAGGGAATGAAGTCCAAGAGAAAATAATCAATAAACGACACAAATCCCGAAACTACCAAAACCCGACCCCCAGGCCCACGTCTCGAAATTCAATAATTTTACATCAATAAATTCTTTATCTCCCCACGAGTTCATACATATCAAAAGTTCTCAAATCCGACCCCAAATGGTCCTTCAAATCCCCAATTAAAGGTCTAAGTTTCCAAGCCGTAGTTTCCCCAATTTTCACCCTTAATTTCCATGATTTTTAGCTCTAATCCATGTAATAATAGCATAGGAACGAGTTTTAGGTCCAGATTCCTTACCTCAATGAAGTTCCCTTGAAATAGCTCTTTCAAATCGCCCAAAAAGCTCTCAAACCGAAGTAAGAAATGGTGAAATAGCTCAAATTCGTGAAATGAAATAACTTATATGTTCTGCCCTGTTATTCCGCATCTGCGGCACAATAGCCGCTTCTGCAGTACCGCATATGTGGTCTTTCATCCGCTTCTGCGGATATCACTTAATGGGCCAAATCCGCATCTGCGACCATATTTCCGCATCTGCGACATCGCATATGCGGTCACCTTACAGCTTCTGCGGTCTCAGCTCACCGAACCATTTTTCGCTTCTGCGACCAACTCTTCACTTATGCGGCACCACACCTGTGGTTCCCAATCCGCAGGTGCAAAAATACCAGAAGCAGCAAATTTAGCTACTGCAACAAAATTCCAACTTCTCCGTTAACCATCCGAAATCACCCCGAGACCCCCGGGACCTCAACCGAAAGCACAAACATAACCCAATACCTTATTCAAACTTGTTCCAATCACCAAAACACCTCAAACAACATTAAATTACCCAAAACACATCGGATTCAAGCCAAACTTTCTAAAATCTTCCGAATTCCGCTTTTGATAAAAAACCCAACCAAACCGCGTTCAAATGACCTGAAATTT
The DNA here is from genome assembly GCF_000715075.1 of Nicotiana tabacum. Classification (NCBI taxonomy): domain Eukaryota; kingdom Viridiplantae; phylum Streptophyta; class Magnoliopsida; order Solanales; family Solanaceae; genus Nicotiana; species Nicotiana tabacum. The sequence continues at coordinate 107,265,071 of NC_134087.1, read as the reverse complement.
TGTACACTCATCCCAAATGACATAAAAAAGTTACTGAAACTCTCATCCATTCCGACCCCTATATCAAAATCTCTCCTACCAACCGGAAATCGCCAAAATATCAAGTTCGCCAATTCAAGCCTAAATCTACTACAAACCTCCGAAACTCATTCCGATCACGCTCCTAAGTCATAAATCCCCTTCCAAAGATAACCGAACCATCGAAACTCATATCCGAGCCCTCTAACATATAAGTCAACATCCGGTTGACTTTTCCAACTTAAGCATCCTCAAAAGAGACTAAGTGTCTCAAACCTTACCAAATTCATTCCGGATTCGATCCGACTAATCCAATACCATATAACACGGATAAACAAAGTGTAAAGAAGTAGAAATAGGGAAAACAGAGCAGTAACTCATGAGACAACTGGCCGGGTCATCACAAAAAGAAGAGAATTAGTATGTTGCTTCCCTTGCCGGGATATTGTTGCTTTTGATATTATCTCCCTTGCCGGGAATTTGTTGTCTTTTGATGTTATTCCCTTGCCAGGACTTGATTGTTGAACTATTGTTCCCTTGCCGGGATTCTTATTGTGATTTCATATATTCCCTTGCCCTATTATTTGTAATTGTTATTTGGGTGAGGAAGAGTATTAAAGCACGAAGGGTGATGCCGTTTATTGTTTTGTGAGGAAAGAGTGTAAAGCACAAAGGGTGATGCCGTGTATGATTTTTGAGGAAAGAGTGTAAAGCACGAAGGATGATGCCGTGTACATTATTATTATATGATTTCTTTGGTGAGGATGAGAGTAAAAGCACGAAGGGTGATGCTGTGCATTTATTGATTCTGATTCCTTGATGATATTCGAGTTATATTGTTTCTTTCGTTTATTTGTTGTATTTATATTCGGAATTGATATCTTCCCCCGCAGCATGCTACCCCTCCCATACTTGACTGTTTATTTATGTATTTCTTTTCTGTTGTATATATATTTGAATTGCATAGGTTTATTTGATAGTTTGGTCCTAGCCTCGTCACTAATTTGCCGAGGTTAGGCTAGGCACTTACCAGCACATGGGGTCGGTTGTGCTGATACTACACTCTGCACTATGTGCAGATCCCGGAGAAGCTCTTGGACCGTAGTTCAGAGGCTACCTTCAGGCCACATGGAGATCCAAGGTAGACCTGCAGATGTCCGTAGGCCCTGACGTCTCCCTCTATCCCTTATTCCCTGTTTCATTTTCCTTAATTCATAAATAGTGTATTGATATTTTATTCAGACTTTGTATGTAGTAAAGCTTAGACCGTCTGTGACACCAGGTTTTGGGTGATTAAGGTTTAAGCAGTTGTAATAGATACAAAGTTCAGATATTTTATTGTTTTCTTCCGCTTAAAATTAAATTTTCGCTATTTATACGTTATCGCTTTATGTTTGTTAAAAAAAAATGGATAATGAATTAATTAGTTTAAAGGATTGGCTTGCCTAGCTCATATTAGTAGGCTCCATCATGACTCCCGAGGATGGAAAGTCCGGATCGTGACAGAAAGGCTATCACTGCTGGTTCATCCTCCATTTCGACTTTTGTTTTTGGTTTTGGAGTTTGTGTGTGTGTGTGTGTGTGTGTGTATATATATATATATATATATATATATATATATATATATATATGTTTATGCAAAATATATTTTTATATAAATCATAGGACTTACCTCATTCTTCATGTTACCTTGTTTGCCAATAACTAAATGGTTAGGGTTTCATTTTTTATGTTACCAAATTAAGATTACAATAAACAGTTGTTTGTGGTTGTATCCATTTTTCACCTTTATAACCTGATTCCTAGGAAACTACTAATTTACTAGGTATATGCAAAATGAATCCATAGTGACCATTATTTTTAGAAAACCTTTTTTGGTGGGGTTACCCTTTCCTTTCCTTTATCGGAGGAAATATTATGTAGCACGACATATGGATATGGTTCTAACTGGATAAAGACTAAAAGTATTTAGCATAGTACTAATTGCACTTTCTCCTAATATTATTGTTGTTGCAAATTTAGCTAGTCAATTGGATATGTGAGACTTCTCTTGTTGAATTTTGATTCCGCTATATACTAGTAGATATGCTTTTGAATGTAATTAATCTAATTTTTGTTGTGAAATTTAATATTTATAGAGTCATTTATAGTTAAAATGTTGAAGGTCTTACAATTATTCAAAGTAGGAACCTTTAGAAGAATATCTCAATAGTTTTTTCTGTTGATGTAGATGGAATTTGAACATTGTAGATGAATGTATAATAGGACGCATCCCAATCGTGCGGGATTGAGGGAGGAATTTATAGAAGGAGTTGCGGGGTTTATTGCTAAGGCGAAATCGCTAAATGATTTTATTATTGAAGGGACAATTAGGTGCCCTCGTGTTAATTGCAAGTGTGTCAAGTTATTGAGACAAGATGTAGTTGAAATTCATCTTTACAAGAATGGATTTATAGAAAATTATTATGTGTGGAATGTTCATGGAGAGAATCATGATTTTCATAATTCTTTTGGTGGTGAGGGTAGTCCTAGAGTAGAGAATAATTTTGAAAATTCTCGATTCAGTGTAATGATGAGAGATGCTTTTGAGATGTTCCCAAGGGCTCGATCTGAACCAAATGATGAGGCTAAGTGCTTTTATGAACAACTAGAGGAAGCTAGTCGTCCATTGTATGAAGGCTCAATGCATTCCAATCTGTCTGTTGCAGTTAGACTACTAACTATCAAATCTGATAGTTCTATTTCTCAAACGGGCATGGATTCTATAATTGGGCCTATGAATGAACTAAATCCGAATAAAATTGACTTACCCAAAGATTTCTATACTGCAAAGAAGTTGGTGTCCAAGTTAGGGCTTTCATCAAAGAGGATTGACTGTTGTGAGAAAGGATGCACGTTATTTTATAAGGATGATGCGGCGTTAGAAAGTTGTAAGTTTTGTAACCAACCTCGTTATAAGAAGGTTACAAATGCTAATAAGAAGAAGGTTCCAGTGAAGGCGATGCATTACTTACCCCTTATACCAAGGTTAAAGAGGTTGTATGCATCAATGAGCTCTGCTCCTCATATGAGATGACACTATAAACATAGAAGTCCAACCGGTGTTCTATGTCACCCGTCAGATGGAGAAGCATGGAAGCATTTTGATAGGGTGTTCCCGGACTTTGCAAGTGAACCAAGAAATATTAGGTTGGGATTATATGCTGATGGATTCACTCCATTTGTAGTCTCTGCCGCACCATATTCATGTTGGACAGTGTTTGTTACGCAGTATAATCTTCCTCCAGAGTTTTGTATGACAAGTCCATATTTGTTCCTAACTTACATTATTCCAGGTCCACGCAATCCAAAAAGTTTGATTGATGTATACATGCAACCATTGATTGATGAGTTAAAGTTATTGTGCCATCAAGGTGTGGAAACTTATGATATATCAACTAAACAGAACTTCAAATTGCGTGCTGCTTTAATGTGGACTATAAATGATTTTCCTGCTTATGGAATGCTATCCGGGTGGTCGACTGCTGAAAATTTAGCCTGCCTGACTTGCATGGAAGACACAAAAGCGTTCACTTTGAAACATGGAGGTAAGAACACATGGTTTGACTGTCACCGTCATTTCTTGCCAATGGATCATGAATTTATGAGAAACACTAGTGCATTTATGAAAAATCAAACTGATTATGAAGAGCAACCTTCAGTCTTGTCGCCAGAAGAAATTTGGAACAGAGTTAGGGATCTACCTAAGGTAGCAGAGTCTCCAATGCCTAATAAGATACTTGGTTATGGTGTTACCCATAACTGGACTAAACACAACATATTTTGGGAGTTACCTTATTGGAAGCATAATTTTCTAAGGCATAATCTTGACGTCATGCATACTGAGAAGAACTTTTTTGATAACTTGTTTAATACTGTGATGGATGTCAATAACAAGACAAAAGATAACTTGAAGGTCAGGATGGACTTGAAGGAATATTGTAGGCGAAGTGAGTTGTACCTTACATACTTGAACAACAAGATTCAGAAGCCCAAGGCCACTTACACATTCACTTTGGATGAGAGAAATGAGATTTGTCAGTGGGTTAAGAATTTGAGTATGCCAGATGGATACGCGTCAAACTTATCTAGGTGTGTTAACATGAAAGAAGGGAAGTTGATGTCAATGAAAAACCATGCTTGTCATATTTTCATGGAATAATTGATGCCTATTGCGTTCAGTGCTTTGCCTGATAGAATATGGAAGCCTATCACAGAGATAAGCTTATTTTTAAGGAGTTGTGTTCTAGCACATTGAGGATGGAGAATCTAACTTACATGGAGAGTAATACTCGCTTAACTTTAAATAAGTTGGCGAAAATGTTTCCTCTTGGTTTCTTCAATGTAATGGAGCATCTTCCAATTCACCTTGCGCAAGAGGCACAACTTGGAGGGCCAGTTCAGTATAGATGGATATATCCCTTTGAGAGGTAATAAATAATTTTTAATCATTTGCCCTTTATTTATTTTAATTAAATATTGTTCCGTCTAAGAAATTGTAATATGCAGGATTATTGGCAAATGTAAGCGGACCATAAAAAATAGGTCGAGAATTGAGGGATCGATATGTGAGGCATATCTGGCTAAAGAAACTTCTTATTTTTGTTCATATTATTTTGAACATGATGTGCCATGTTTGAGAAATAGACCCAATCGACATGAAAATGGAGGAAGTAATGATCCTTCAGCACCACCATTTTCCATATTCAATCAACCAGGAAAAGGTGGTCCAAAAAGTAGTTCAAAGCGAATCTTGACTGAGAAGGAACTACAATCAGCTACAACACATGTACTATTGAATTGCCCCGAGGTCCAACCTTATTATAGGTAAATATATATTTATATTACCAAGTTCCATACAAAATTTATCCTTGTTTTAACTAATGAATATTATAATTGTGTCGGTCAGTTACTTTGTGGGTACATATGGGAAGAATGTTTTTTACCCTAGGTTTTCAAAGTGGTTTAGAGAATTTGTAAGTGTTACTGAATATAATAAATAGTTTTTATTCGTTGCAAATTAATTACATGTATTTTAAAATTCTAAATTTTCTCTAATTCTATATAGGTTCATAATCCAGCTAATGGCATAAGTGATCAATTTCTGCATGATATAGCTTGGGACCTGATTCTAGAGTCAGAAAGATGTCTAGGTATTGTGTTAATGGGTACAAGTTCCATACAGAAGAATGGTCTAAGGGCAAGAAAACCAATAATAGTGGGGTGTGGGTGAAAGATGAGGGGGATGTTGATTATTGTGGTGTGATTCAAGAGACAATGCCGGAAACAAGGCCCCGACTATACCTCAAAACCTGAAAATTTGTACAAAAGAAGAACTACAAACCCCTGGGAGAAATGGGGGCTCACTAAGACTGCAGTAAAGAGAGAAAGAGAGCACCACTATCTGCGATCGGCGCTATCTGCGATGGAACCACCTACATCCATTCAAATATGTAGCGCCCCCGACAAAAGGGACGTTAGTATTGTCGAATAGTACTAGCATGTAAGGTAAACACAATTCTTAATAGGATGAACAGTGAACAAATAGAATGCATTTATAACATCAACATGTACTTCACAGGGTTACAAGGAAACACCAAATAAGGACCACATCATTCCGATTCAATGTTTTCATCTCTTTAGGTTAGTAATCTTTAGTGCCAAGCGCCACAACCCATAATGCCACCATGTTTTACACGGAGTCCGGTCTCGGTCCGGCCGGCTTAGCCATCCCAAGTGAGACATATCCAAATCCACAACGATAATTAGAAATTCAATGTAAATGCCACCATGTGTACAACATGGCGTCCGATCTCGGCCCGATCGGCTAAGCCATATCACTTGGGAATCATTCAATTATCCCTTAGTTCACATTTCTATCCATTACGTGGCACAAATACACCATATTTATTAATTAATTCTTGGCACTTGGACACATTTTTATAAGTCAAGTCTTTCCCTTTATTTTTTTGTTCGTGCAAATAACTTCATCATCCATGGCGACAAGTGCTATCATATAAGGCATGCGCACATATGGAAAGGAAAGAAGAACACATGGAGAACATAATCACATTTTCAACTATCATGATTTCAGGGTAAACACTTAGAACAAATTTGGAACAAAATCTTTCAACCCAACACATTAAGGCAATTCATCGAGCATGATCAACTCAGAACTCATGCCAATTATTCGAACACCAAGAGTTCAACACTAAGAAGAAGAGGGTTAGCCATACATACTTCAATGGAGCTTTTCTTAAATTCTTACAATAATTCCGAAACTCTTAGCCACTTCGATCTATTTTATGAGAATTACAAGTTGAACCAAAAATTAGAGAGATAATCAAGATTCTAGCTCACTTGCACACATTTTCAAGCACTAAGTGTGCATTATGCTTTTAAGACCTTTTTGTGAAAGATTCTATCATCCTACACCCCATTTGTTACATTCTTAGATCACAATCTCCCCATCCCTTTTATCATACATGCATGCAAGATAATCAACCCTTATACCCATGAACCCATTTGTTAATTACTTATTTTAGTAAGAATTTAGAAATCAAAGTTTAGGGCACAAGTTCTTACCTCTTAGGATGAAGGCCTAGTAACTTTACTTGATAATCTTCAAAGACTTGGGCAAGGATTGAATAGAGACTTGGTGAGGATCACTTTCTCCCTCTAGAACTCTTTCTCTCACTCTAAATGTAGTAGAAAATGGCACGAGAGGGTCTAATGAGGTGTTTTAACGGAATGGGGTCGGGTTTTAAAAGTTAGAAAATAGGTGCCCCGACTCAATGTGCGGTCACATATGTGACCGCATAACTGATATGCGGCCCGCAAAAGTAGCCATCAATACTTGAATACTCTGCCCAGGTATGCGACCAATATGCAGTCCGCATACCTGTTCTGCGGTCGCATAATGCACTGGAGAACTGCCCTATGCAAAGATCCTAAGGAGGTTATGCAACGGTTATGCGACCCGCATATCGATTATGCAATCGCATAATTGACCATATAGTTCTCCTCAAATTAGCCAACATTCTGACTCACTCTACGGCAAATATGTGGCCCACATTACTATTATGCGGCCGCATAAACATGCTATTCTAAAAAATATTTTTCCTTAACTTTTTAATGCACAGATCAATCCAAAAGGTCCGGACCGCGGCGATCAAGCTCGCCACGAAGAATTTTATAAATTTCTAACACACATTCTTAACTTGGCACTATGAGATTTTAGGTTTTTGAATAAAAATTTCAGGGGGCCTTACATGATTGCATCCCGAACCGTTGTTCCTTCGATCTGCGGTGTATGGTTGATATCGTTCTCTATTTGACCTTGGCTCTCTGTCAATATCCCACGACTTTTTTAACTGCCAACCTGTTTGGATATACTGAACCGGATGGGGTTCCTAATTGGTCGTCTTCGACCTTGATCTTCGATTGATATCGATTGTGCACATCTGCCCAAGTTACAGCTGGATACTCGACCAGATTTTGCTTTAACTGTCGTGATGTTGTCAAACTCCGCTCGTTCAACCCCTGGGTGAAAGCTTGAATGACCCAATCATCTGTGACCGATGGCAACTCTATGCGTTCCATTTCAAATCGGGATACGAACTCCCTCAACATTTCGTTATCCCTTTTGTCTTATCTTGAAAACATTTGATTTTCTGGTTGCGACCTTTATGGCCCCGGCATGTGCCCTCGCAAAATAATCTACTAATATGGCAAATGAGTCAATGGAATTCAGCGGCAAGTTGTGATACCAAATCATTGCTCCCTTTGATAGAGTTTCCCCAAAATTTTTCAACAAAACGGACTCGATGCCATCGTCTTCTAAGTCATTTCCGTTTTTCCGCATGTGTACGAAGTGATATGTTCATTAGGATCGGTAGTCCCGTTTTATTTAGGTATATCTGGCATATGGAACTTCTTATGAATGGGCTTTGAAGACGCACTCTAAGGGAAAGGCTTCTGCACAAACTTTTTTGAATCCAAACCCTTTAAGATCGGGGGTGCCCCTGGTATCTGATCAACTCGGGAGTTGTATGTTTCCACTTTTTTATCATTATCTTTGATTTTCTTCTCTCCCGACCCAATTCTTTTGGCGAGCTCCTTGAGCATTTTCATATTTGTAGGATCAATCCCTGATCCATTACCATTCGACCACACTCGGAGTTCTATGTTGACTTTGAAACTGAGAAATAGCGGCCTGCTGAGCCTGTAGCATCTCGAATATTACTTGGAGACTAACTCCCCCGTCTCCTACGCCCTGTGTTCCTTAGCCACCAGATCGGCCTTCCCTGTGTACAGTCCCTTCGGAGTCCACGCCTAAGTCTGCATTCAAAGCAATGTAGGAACTGACGTTGACTAGATCGGCAACCGACACTCCCCAGGGTTAATTGGTGGCATCCGGCTCCTGGAGCAATTACATTGTCATTTTCTGCATGAAACCCGAGACCATCGTCACCATATACGGGTGCATTTTGTGAGTTTGACATGTTTTAACCTGAAAGCAAAAAATTCTTGACAAGAACAAGCATAAAATAATATGTGTTATCAGAATCAACAATGAACAATCACTATTATCCTTAGCCCCACGTTGGGCGCCAAACTGTTTACCTTAAAATCCGAGTAACAATTAAACTAATATTATGGTTTTAAAGATATGTGATTTAGTCCAATACTAGTTGATAAACAAGGAAGTAAATATATAAATTGAAGAATAAAATAGATCGACCAGTGTGCAAGCCAAATCTCGACCTCGAACTATGACAGTCTCGAGGTAGAATAGTGGGGATAACAAGATATAAAACAACTCTCATGAACAATAAGTAAGATAGCTAAAGAATAAAGTGCATGTATTTTCTTATCAGTCAAAAACGTATCTTACAAATGAATGGGCTCCCCTTTATATAATAGGAAAGTTCTAAACAAGATACACTTCTAATTACAGTAGAAAATCATATTTGACAACTGTCTAACCGCCAAGGACCAGTACATTCCAAAATTTACGTCGTGATCTTCGGGCCATTGCGAGTATCTCACTCTTTCAATTACTGAATCATATCGGTATTATCTCGTGGTATGCCTTCTTCCGACCTCAAAAAATGATATCGACCTCAACCTCGATATCGGAAAGGGGCCTCGACCCCGAGCTCGGCGTCCTGGCCTTTCAATATGGTATCACTTTTTCCATCGAAGAACGAAATCGGGTAGCCCCGATTTCCACTGTATACCATGAGTTATGTACAAAATCTGCTTAAAGGAGATTGATGGGGGGTGGGGGATAGGGAAGCATGTGAGATAAAAGGGAGATGTGATTGTGGCCGGATTTCAATTTTCAGGTTGGGAATAACGGGGACGACAGAGGTTCCAAATGGTGAAGAAGGGCATGTGCCTTAGTTTTTTTAATCTTTTTATCTATTAAGTTAAGAAAAATAAGGGGAAAAAATAAAATTTAGACACGTGGGCTTATATAAGGATTTGGACAAAAAATGTATAGGTTTGATGCAGTTATTTTTCTTCTTAAACACGCGCTCGTCATCTAACAAAAGTGGAGTGTCTTAGCTTCACTTTGAAAGGGTTGTGGGTGAAAAGTAATTTTTATCCGCAAAAATTATGTAATACAGATTTGATCCATAGTTTAGACGGTAACTTATGTATTTTGCCTCTATTACCAAAGTGAATAAAAAACATCCTTGGTCTATTACAAAATTTGCAAGTTTCATTCCCCCTTAGCTTCTGTGAGAGAAACTAACAGCTTCAACATAAGAACATGTGCCCCCCTCCAGTTCTATCGCCTCCCCTTTCTTCAACATGGACATAAAACATAAGCCCTAGCCTTTTTGACTGGAAAAGATTGTATATTGAATCTGTTTTCTAAAATCCTTTTGGGTCTGCTGAATTTGGGAGTCTGCTGCATTACACATTTTTATGTTAAAACCCTTAAATTCTTTACAAAAACTAATGATCAAATGTAACCTACAACTTTTTGAATGATTTAAGGACAATTTTTGTTAATTGTGGTAGTACAAGGATGTAGTTAAATTTGGGGCATAATTGAAGGATGTTTTTAGCCGTTCTCTTATTGTTGTATAATATTCAGTATATGAAATATTGGGGAAGCAAAGGTTGCATGACGCAAGATGGAACAACTCAAATTGAATGGGGGTTTGCAAGGAGATTTTATTTTTTAAAGTAAAATTTGTTCGTTTAAAAGATCTGTCACCTTTTTCCTTATAATTATTCTCTTTATCTTAGTTTTTTCTATTACTTTTTCAGTAAAATTTTTCCATTAAATTTTTTATCACTTTATTTCACTTTTATTATTATTTTTGTTCTTTCTATATAAATGGTTGTTTACGACCCCAAATTCCCTCCGAAGGATGTTATGATGACACATAATCTCTACGACTAGACAAGTCTAACAAATAGCAACCACTGAACAGATATGTAAATACAAGATACTTAAAGCGACTAAATAATGAATAAAACCATCAGTAAATAAAGTCTCACAATCTCACACCCCAAAACCGGTAGAACTGAGTCATAAGCTCTATAGAGTGCTACAACATCACTATCCAAAAAGGAAATATAACAGTAATGAAAAATAAGGGAAGGTAACTCCGAGGTCTGCGGATGCCGAGTAGGCATACCTTGAAGTCTTCGATAAAAGCAGCTAGCAAGACTCTCTATCTACCGGCACGAACAGATGTACCTAGATCTACTCAAAAAGATGTGCAGAAGATAGTATGAGTATACCATAATGGTACCAAGCAATATCAAGCCTAACCTTAGCAGAGTAGTGATGAGGCCAAGTCAAGATACCTACTAGGATATGAAATAGACAATATAGAAGCAAATAAGAATATAAAATGAAAAGTAAGAAAGCAATTAATACGGAACAGAATGATAGCATGAAAGAAGCAACTAGAGAACTATAATGACCATGTACGAACAACAATTCAATAGAACACTAAAGAATAAAACAACAGATATAATTCCCCATCAAAACACTTTGTAACGTGGAATGACACAAGAATCACATCGAGCTACCGCCTCGTACATAATAAAATCAAAACCGAGGTACCGCCTTGTATTTATATTTCTCAATTTCAACCATAGTCCTTCCTTATGCCGCCGCATGAGCCTTACATTTGAAAATAGATTTTAAAAATAGTTTTTATGAAATAGCTACACGCACTTTAGCCCATCTTATGACGCCGCGTGGATTCACGTAGTTCCCCTACAACCAACACACACATAAGTCCTACCTTATACAGCCGCACGCAAATGAATCCAAGCCCCATACCGCCGCATGCACATCAAAATCATATCACAATAACAACATCGCACCACAAGTGCCCACATATCAGAACTTTCCAACAACAACAATATCAATATTTCCACAACAATAGTCCATGGCTCCAACACAACGTATACGAGAATATCAACGACAATAATGGACGGAAAATGCTCAATATATAATTTATTTACTATTATACTACTAAAAAAAACATACGTCAATACCACCCAGAATTAGTGTCACAACTCACGAACATCCTACAGATTTCTACAAACACTGGCCTGAAAGAAAAGAATACATCTGTCTCGAAAGTAAATAAAATAGAGATATAGATAGTAGAAGGGGACGCCAGGGCTTGCGGACGCTTGCAGGTCTACCTTGGGTCTCCTGTATGCAGTAACAGCAACCAACCTCTCGATTAGCCACTAGCTCTGTCACCACACCTATACGCCACACATATGGAATTTCACATAGCAAATAAGTCAGGGATCCCTAATCCCTCAAGTCAAAGTTAGACCAAATACTTACCTCAAGCCAACGGGTATTTCAAAGCTCAATCACCGTTTTACCTCTCGATTCCACCACCAATTCACTCGTATTTAGCCATAATTAACTTAATAATATCAATAAATGCTAAAGAAATCAATTCCAATGCATTATTATAGATTTCCCAAAATTTTCCCCAAAGAGTCAAAAGCAGACCCCGGGCTCGCTTGGTCGAAACTCGATGTTCGGAACCAAACCTGATTACCCATTCACCCTCGAACTCGAATATGCAATTTATTTCGGAATCCGACCTCAATTTGAGGTCTAAATCCCCAAATTTCGAAATTCCCAAATTTCACCCAAAAACACTCAATTTCCCATAAAATCCCTAGATTTGGTGACGAAATCTTGTAAAAAGATGAAATAGATTGAAAGAAATGAGTTAGAAATTGTTTACCTATGATTTGGGGAAAACCTACTCTTTAGAAAATCGCCTATTAAAGCTTAGGGTTTGAAAATTTGAAGAATGAAACATCACAAGTTCAAAAGTCACTCTGTAGCCTATCCAAAATTCACCCGAGCTCTCGAGGCTCCAAACCAAACATTCACACAAGTCTTAAAACATCATATGACCTTGCTTGTGCGATCAAATCGCCAAAATAACATCTAGAACTATGAATTCAACACCAAAACTCATGAAATTTTCAATATAGTTCAAAATTTCTATTTTCTCAACCAAGGGTCCGAATTACATCAAATCACATCTATGTTTCTCCAAATTTCACAAATAAGGCCTAAATATCATAACAGACCTATACCGAGCTCCGGAACTAAAATAGGGGCCCGATACCAACAAGACCAAATCTTATTCAATTTCTAAAAACCATTATATTTTAAGTGTAATAATTTTCTTCAAAAATTCATTTCTCAGGCTAGAGACCTCGGAATTCGATTCTAGGCATACGCCCAAGACCCATATTTTACTACGGACCCTCCGGGACCGTCGGAGCATGGGTCCAGGTCCGTTTACCCAAAATATTGATCAAAGTCAACTAAAATCATCTTTTTGAGTCAAAAATCATCTTTTCTTAAGTTTTTTTCACATAAGGGCTTTCCGGATACACGTCCCGACTGTGTACGCAAATCAAGGAGAGATAAAATAAGGGTTTCAAGGCCTCAAAACACGGAAACGGATTTTAAAACAAAAGATGACCTTTTGGGTCATCACATTCTCCACCTCTAAAATAACCGATCGTCCTCGAACGGAAATAGAAAAATACTTGAGTAAGTGAAAAGATGGGGATATCGGCTCCGCATATTTGACTCGCACTCCCAAGTAGCTGCCTCAACAGACTGACCTCTCCACTGCACTCTAACCGAAGGATAACTTTTCAATCTCAACTGACGAACCTGACGGTCTAGAATGGCTACCGGCTCCTCCTCGTAGATCAAATCCTTGTCCAGCTTGACAATGCTAAAATCTAATACGTGGGATGGATCGCCGTGATAATTTCGAAGCGTGGACACATGAAACACTGGATGTACTGCTGATAAACCTGGTGGCAACGCAAGCTCGTAAGCAACCTCGCCCACTCTCCGAAGAATCTCAAAAGGCCTAATGAACCAAGGGCTTAACTTGCCCTTTTTCCCAAAACTCACCACGCCCTTCATGGGCGACACCCAAAGCAACACTCACTCTCCGACCATGAATGCCACATCACGAACCTTACGATTGACATAAATCTTTTGTCTGGATTGAGTTGTACGAAGTCTATCCTGAATGATCTTAACCTTATCCAAGGCATCCTGTACTAAGTCTGTACCTAGCAACCGAGCCTCCCCCGGCTCAAACCACCCAACCAGCGATCAACACCGTCTACCATATAATGCCTCATCGGGAGTCATCTTGATGCTTGGCTGATAATTGTTGTTGTAGGAAAACTCCACTAATGGAAAGAACTGATCCCAAGAACCTCCAAAGTCAATAACACAGGTGCGGAGCATATCCTCCAAGATCTAAATAGTAGCTCGGACTGTCCGTCTATTTGAGGATGAAATGCTGTGCTCAACTCGACCCGCGTACCCAAATCACACTATACTGCCCTCTAGAAATGCGAGGTAAACTGCGTACCTTGATCAGAAATGATAGACACGGGCACCCCATGAAGACGAACAATCTCACATATGTAAATCTCTACCAACCGCTCCGAAGAATAGGAAACTGCCATAGGAATGAAATGCATTGACTTAGTCAGCCTATCCACAATAACCCATACTGTATCGAACTTCCTCTGAGTCCGTAGGAGTCCAACAACGAAGCCTATAGTAATACGCTCCCACTTCCACTCAGGAGTCTCAATATGCTGAAGTAAACCACCAGGTCTCTGATGCTCATACTTTACCTGCTAACAATTCAAACACCGAGCTACTTATGCAAAAATAACCTTCTTCATCCTTCTCCACCAATAATGCTTCCGCAAGTCCTGATACATCTTAGCGGCACCTAGGTGAATAAAATACCGGGAACTATGGGCCTTCTCTAGAATCAACTCACGAAGTCCATCCACATTAGGCACACAAACACGACCTTGCATCCTCAAAACCCCATCATCTCCAACCGTAACCTGTTTGGCACCACCGTGCCGCATTGTGTCCCTAAAGACAAGCAAATGAGGGTCATCATACTACCAATCTCTAATATGCTCAAATAATGAAGATCGAGCGACTATGCAAACTAGAACATGGCTAGGCTCAGAAACATCCAACCTAATGAACTGATTGGCTAAAGCCTGAACATCCAAAACAAATGGTCTCTCATCGACCAGAATATACGCATGGCTGCCCATACTGGCTGACTTCCTACTCAAAGCATCGGCCACCACATTGGCCTTCCCGGGATGATACAAGATGGTGATATCATAGTCTTTCAATAGCTCCAACCACCTTGTCTGTCTCAAATTTAACTCCTTCTACTTGAACAAATAGTGAAAACTCTTATGATCTATGAACACCTCACAAGACACGCCATATAAATAATGCCTCCAAATCTTCAGCGCATGAACAATGGCTGCTAGCTCCAAATCATGAAATGGATAATTCTTCTCGTGAATCTTCAACTGCCGTGAAGCATATGCAATAACCTTGCCATTCTGCATCAACACTACACCAAGTCCAATACAAGATGCATCACAATATACTATATATGGACCTGAACCTGTGGGCAACACCAACACCGGCACCGTAGTCAAAGCTGTCTTGAGCTTCTGAAAGCTCGCCTCACACTCGTCCGACCACTTGAACTTGGCACTCTTCTGGGTCAACCTGATCATCGAGGCTGCTATAGATAAAAAACCCTCCACAAACCGATGGTAATAACCTGCCAAACACAAGAAACTCCGGATCTCTATAGCTGATGTGGGTCTAGGCTAGTCCTTGACTGCCTCAATCTTCCTAGGATCCACCTGAATACCCTCTACTGATATGATGTGACCCACGAATGCAACTAAACTCAACCAAAACTCACATTTTGAAAACTTAGCATATAATTGTTGTCTCTTAGAGTCTAGAGAATGAGTCGAAGATGCTACACATGCTCCTATCGGCTACGAGAGTATATAAAGATATCATCAATGAAAAAAATCATAAAGGAATCCAGATAGGGCTTGAACACTCGGTTCATCAAGTCCATAAGCGCTGCTGGGGCATTTGTCAACCCAAATGACATCACTAGGAACTCATAATGCCCATATCGAGTCCGGAAGCTATCTTAGGGACATCAGACATTCTAATCCTCAAATGATGGTAGCCAGATCTCAAATCAATCTACGAAAACACCTTGGCACCCTAAAGCTGACAAATAAATCATCAATCCTCGGCAATGGATACTTGTTCTTGATGGTGACTTTGTTTAACTGCCGATAGTCTATGCACATCCTCATCGACCCATTCTTCTTCTTTACGAATAACACCGCACCCAAGGCAAGACACTAGGTCTAATAAATCCTTTATAAAGCAGATCTTGCAACTAAACCTTCAATTCTTTCAACTCTGGCGGGGCCATATGGTACGGAGGAATAGAAATGGGCTGAGTTCCCGGAGCCAAATCAATGCAAAATTCAATATCCCTGTCGGGTGGCATTCTCTGCAGGTCTGCAGGAAACACCTCAGGAAACTCCTGAACAACTGGCAAAGAATCCGTAGAAAGAACCTCAACACTCGAATCACGAACATAGGCCAAATAAGCCAAACACCTCTTCTCAACCATGTGTCGAGCTTTCATATATGAGATAACCCTGATGGTAGAACGACCAGGAGTCCCCCTCCACTCCAATTGAGGCAACCCAGGAAAAACTAAGGTCACAGTCTTGGCATGACAATCCAATATAGCATGATAAGGTGACAGCCAATCCATCCCCAAAATGACATCAAAATCTACCGTATCGAGAAGAAGGAGATCTACACTAGTCTTAAAACCCCTAATAGCGACTATACACAAATGATAAACATGATCTACAACAATAGAATCTCCTAACAGTGTGGACACATACAGGGGAGCACTCAATGAATCACGAGGCACAACGAAATATGAAGCAAAATAAGAAAACACATAGGTGTATTTAGACCCTGGATCAAAAAGAACTGAAGCATCTCTACATCAAACCAAAATAGTACATGTGAAGAACAATATCAGAGGACTCAGCCTCAGGCCTGGCTGGGAAAGCGTAACATCGGGGTTGGGCCCCACCACTCTAAACTATATCTTTGGGATGCCCTCATGCTAGCTGGCCTCCACCTCTAGCGGCCTGGCCTCCACCTCTAATGGCCTGACCTCCACCTCTAGCAGGCTGACCCCTACCTCAGGCTCCCTGACCCCTACCTCTAGCTAGCTGAGTGGGCGGTGCCGGGATAATGGTGCAAGAACTCTACTGTTTTGGCTGAGCACCCACTAATCTCGGATAGGTCCTCTAGATATGCCCATACTCACCACACTCAAAACATCCATCTGAATACTGCGACTGAGGAAACTGAGACTGACCCTAACGGGCCAGCTGACGACGATAATAACTCTGAAGAGGAGGTGCTCTGATAGGAGCTGGTGGTGCACTTTAAGCTGGCTATCCCTAAGGAGGTACATAAGGTACACGACCCCTTGGAGCTCCATAAAATGTCTGTAGTGCTGACACTCATGGGGGAACAACTCATTTTCTTTTGGAAATTGGGTATTTGAAAAGTCGCCAGTTAACGGATTATGGTGCGGTAGGGCACTTAGAGTAATTAACTCTTGTAACTAGTTTGCATTACCAGAGATTAGGGTAAGGGATCGAAATAACCTTGAGGGGAAGGTGTTAGGCACCCCTCACGGTCCACAACGGTGGGTTTCGGCCGAACTTAAACTATGTGAGTTTGTCATTTTAACAAGTAAACATTTTTAACACATATTTGCGAATAAAGGCATATTTTTTGTTACAACCCATATCTACACGCGTTAGTTCATGCCATATATTAGTTAACATAAATTCAAGAAGGAATAACCTTTGAGATGATAAGAAGTTAATCCTATTGGTCTTAAGTGATACAAGGGTGTATAAGGGTGATTAACAAGTATTAGAAATTAAACGAATCAAGGATGTTGTAACTCGTATTTTCAGGTAAACCTAGAGGTTCTTAATACACTCAAGTTCATGTATTAAAGTGTTTGAATCATATAATATCCGTATCATAAGTCTTGAAGTCAAACGAGTTATGAAACAAAAGTCGACAAACGTTGTCGCAACTAAGATTCATAATTTTACTTAAACATTAGGTTAAATATTTCTAAGCTTTTCTCCTAATTTACAAGGGATTACGGGGTGATCTACCCACAAAATTAAAGATCTACGAGTCTAGTTTCCAACGCATTAAACCATTTGTCAATACGATCTCAGAGTGTAGAGATATTCATATTTTTGCAATCCTGCACAAATTGGTAGATGACAAGTAGGTGCATCACCTATTTGCCCAATTAATGATAGGACAAAATTAAAAGACCTAAGTCGGCCAAGAGAGGAATTTTAAGGGGTTATGAACTCAGTTATTTCATCCATATTTAAGACCCTCAAAACCAAAGTTAACCCCTGCAACTCCTCCCCAAAAATCCCACACAAACCCTAATCGATTTTCCCTGTCTTTCACGTTCTATTTGAAGGTAAAACCTAGAGTTTGAAGAACCAAGGGAAGAGCTGAGTTATACAACAAGTAAGGTAAGTTACTGCCATCTTTCATACATTTTTCTCTGCTGTGAATTCATGGTAATTTGTTCTATACATGTAAGAACTCACGGGATGGTGATCGGAAGCCGTGAGTTCGAGTTATTCACTTGTAGCGGACTGTTTTATGGATTGTTTTGTGTTGCTATTGGGCTGCATGTTTTACTGCTATTTTTTGGAGTTTTGGAGGTGTAAGGGTGTGGAGTAACACCATATATATGTAGGGTTGTGGGCTGATAGTGATTCGTAACATTTCCGGATCGTTTGACACGACTACGGTGGTCGTCGTATGTATGATGTAATTAGGTTGTGCGTGGACTGTTTTGGGAGGCTCAATTTGTTTATTATTGATGTTGTTTGGGCTGTTTGGTGATTGTTTGGAATGGTGTGAAGTCATATATATAGGGGAGGTGCTGTCCGTTTCAACGTAAAATAGGTTGTGGTCGATACATAATAGTTATGACGCTTAAATGATAACGATAGTATCGTTTCTCTTATTGTATTCTAAGGAGTTGTGAAAATTGCATAGCTTGTGATTGGGGCAGTATATACAAGGTATGTGAGGCTATCCCTTTTCTTCTTTTGCACGACTCTGATTGTACATAATGTAATGAACGAGCTTCCAAAGATACTCTACTCTTAGAAGCTAGCAGTACTTACATTGCTTTCCCTCTTATGGAACGATTGATGTTAATGTTGCTTCTCTTATTATTATGTTATCAATGTCGTTGGTACTTCCTGACTCTTATAAGGTTCGTAATGAAGAGTTGGTCCTAATAACGTGTACAGAGGATACCGACCTTACGTCACTCCGAAAGGTTTAGAATGTGATTCCATAAGTCGAGCATGCATTATATATATGTATCTATTTTACTCTACCGAGCCGCGCTATAGTCGGTCGGGTACGGCACATATTGTGCAACCACTGATCAGTTGGGTTTTACCGAGCTCCACGTGGACGGGTACGATTCTACCGAGCCTTATGATGGCCGGGTACGTTTTTACCAAGCATATTATGGCTGGGTACGATATGATGATGATGATGCCCATAGAGGCGTATGTTTTAAAAGTTTATGTATACATACATATGTATCATGCATTTCATGTCAGTAGCCCTCAGAGGTACTCAGATGTTCCAGGTTGTATATTCTCTATCCCTGCTTACATTACTGTTCATATTTATGGTTCCCTGCCTTACATACTCAGTACTTTATTCGTACTGACGTCCTTTTGTTTGTGGACGCTGCATGTCGTGCTGCAGGCCCTAATAGACAGGCAGGTGCAGCTCCCCCACCACATTAGGTTGTCCAGTTCAGCAGTGATTGGCGAGATCCCTTCTCCGGACTTGCCGTGGTCTTGGTATGCATTTTTGTTATAGACATTATGGGTATATCGGGGCCCTGTTCCGGCTATGTTGTAGCACTTATGTTCATTTAGAGGCTCATAGACAAGTGTCGACTCATGTATAGTTTGGTATGCCTTGTCGGCTGGTTTTTGTTGTATAGTCTTTCATGGTAGCGTGGTAGCTCGTACCTTATATGTAGTTTCTTGATTGTCTGGTCATCCCCTGCTATGTATGTTCATGCCATCATATTTTATTGCTGGTTGTCCATGATCCAGGTCTACCATTTATATTGATCTCGTCAACCCTAAAAGATAATAAAAAAAGGTTAGATAAAGTGTACGTTGGTGCTCGACAAGTATGGTCGGGTGCTAGTCATGGCCCTCTAGTTTGGGTCGTGACATTTTCACATTCTAAATACATGTATGATTCAGATAATGAACGTAAGAGAGTGGTTTGGACAGCTTACACATGTATATGTCAAGAAAGGGAAGTTTAGATAATTTAAACACATATAGGAATTGGGAAAGGGAAGTCCTAAGTTGATTAGCCTACAGGACCAATCTGTGAAATACCCGGTAATCCTCCTCAACTAGAGGGGTTACACGTGACATTAGCGCGTAGGTCATCATATTCTTTTACTACCCATTACCTTCCCCTTAGTGGTTATAAAAACGAGTTTAATTAATGACCTCTAATCATGATGCTACCCGTCCCTTCCTTGTGGTCCTGGAGGAGTATATGACCTCTAAATCTAGGCAATTCTAGACAGCCTAAGGTGTTTAAAAGGGAAAATCTAGGTGACAAGCAAAGAATATATAGCACAATCAATTAGGGAGAATCAGTTAAGGCTCATGTTTACCTCCACATGTACATAAGTAAATAAGCAGCACATCTCAAACAACTAATTTTGAATGAGTTCAGAAAGCCTAGGAACATGATATCTAGATGAACAATCACAAAACAGAACATGCAACATTTGTTTTAAGAGAAGTGGCAGAATCCTAACCAGTTGTCTACTGGTTTTATAGCCTGTTAAGTCTGGATGATTGCATACATAAACATGACTGGTTTAATAATTATTTAATGTTCTATGGCTTGCCTAAGTGTGTATATCGAGTCACGATTCTTGAAAACAGTTTGAAGTTCTTTTGTCCTATAGGCATGCGTTCTAGTGACATTTAACAAGACACTGTATGAACCAGTTTTAGTACTTAATGCATATGATAGTTACCCTATGGGCATGAGTTCTATCTCGAATGAGTGAAACTGCTATTAGTTCTTATTAGACACGCATACTGACTGAGCAAGTGTAACAACCAATTAAACCTACATGCATTATTTCTAAAGAGATGAATTTGAATATATGCTATAATGAAAGTTGAACCTTAGTTATTTTATTCCCTATAGGCATGACGTCTAATCATGTAAAGCAAAGTAGGCAGAACTTATTTCAACCAAAGCAAACCCTATAGGCAGGTTATCTAACAAAGCACATTTGAGCCAAAGTAAACCCTATAGGCATGTTATCTAGCACGCAATAGTGATTAGAGTAAACATCTAGGCAAGTTTTCAAACATGCAATAGCAGAGTGCTTTTGAATGAAGTAAAGCCATAGGCAGGTTATCTAACATACAATAGTGTAAAGCAAATACCTATAGGCATGTTATCTACCCAGCTTTACCCACAGTACCATACAACTACCCTCCCTTTCCCTAGTCACCCCAATATCTGTTTACAATTAATTATTACAGACCAATGATTGAATAAAAATTACAGAAATAAAAATATAAATTAAGCTATAGAGATCTTGAGGTAGGCCCAAAGAAAATCCTGGTATACCGGATCTTCAGTAGTCTCAAATGCCAAGGATTTCATAGCCCAATTCATGTACAGGTGTGTCACACTTCCCTAAGGACCTGAAGGATCCCGGGCAGTGCTCACACCCAGACTTTTCTCAAATAAAGAGTGATTATGTGTAGTGTGGAAGAGCCAGCCCTGATATGCCAAAGTTCAGAGAGATCTCAAGAATCTCTAGGCAGTACACATACCAGAGGGGCAGAACTTTATAATCTAAGAGTAAGTGAAAGTGCTTGAAAAGACTTTCTTCAGGAGGCTACATGACATCTAGGGTTGTTACCTTTTTCCTGAATCTAGATCGTGCGTAGAGTTGAGTCATAAGTGTTTGTCTCTAATAATCACCTTGTTTTTGCTTTCAGCGATGCCTTCGACTAGGAAGCAAACAATTAGTAGACGGCTTGATACAGCTGCGGGAGAGGGTACCGGTCATGTGCCCCAAGCCAGAGCAGGCCAAAGTGAGGCTCAGAGTGAGATGCCGTCTCATTCCTCAGCTATCCCGTCTCCTCCAGAGGATATTAGGAGGCACCCAGCACCTCCAGTTCCTCCGTCTGGAACTACAGACCAGGATATGCGGAGTGCTTTGCAATTATTGATTAGCTTGGTAGCTGCTCAGGCTCAGAGGTAGACTACAGGTGCTGCTGAGAAACCAGTTAGTACGAGAGTTCGTGATTTTATTAATTTAGACCCTCCAGTGTTTACTGGATCAGACCCCAAGGAGGACCCGCAGACTTTTATTGACCAGGTTCATCGTACACTTTGGGTTATGCATGTTAGTGATACAGAGGCAGTAGAGTTGGCTTCTTATTGGCTACGGGATTTAGCGGTTCTCTGGTATGATAGTTGTGAGAGATCCAGGGGTTCGAACGCCCCTCCAGCTGTGTGGAAGGAATTTTCTAAGGCCTTTCTTCGTCACTACTTGCCAGTTGAGATACGACAAGCTAGAGCTGATAAGTTCTTGAACCTTAGACAAGGTAAAATGAGTGTGCGAGAGTACAATATGCAGTTCGATTCTTTAGCAAGGTATGCTCCCCATATGGTGGCCGAGATGAGTGATAGGGTGCATTTGTTCATGAACGGATTGGGACCACATCTGATAAATGAGTGCACGACAGCCTCCTTGGTGGATGGCATGGATATTTCCCATATTCAGGCTTATGCCCAGACCCTAGAGGATCGTAAGTGCCAGCAGAGGGCAGATAGGGAGCAGGATAGGGGCCAGCATAAGAGGGCGAGATTTGCAAGGTATTCTAATGACTTCAGAGGCAGTGTCAGGCCCCAGTCTTCGAGGAGTTCGGCGCCACCTGTAGCTAGTGCTCCCCCACAGTTTCAGAGGCCTCAATTTGATCGATTTACCCATTCTGGTCCAGGTCAGAGTTCGCAGGAATCAGGATCGCAACATCACAGAGATACTAGTCATACGAGACCCACAACACCACATTGTGATCAGTGCGGCAAGGCCCACTTTGGACTGTGTCGTCGAGGTTCTGATGCATTTTATTCTTGCAGACAGCCTGGCTATATGATGCAGGATTGTCCTAATAGGGGAGGTGATGGTATGGCTCAGCCGACTGGATCTGTGTCTACTTCTTCCTCATCAATTCGACCTCCAGCACGGGGTTTTCAACAGTCGACAAGTCGTGGTAGAGGTAGAGGTGCAGTGCCGAGTTTGAGGGGTGGTCAAAATCGAACCTATGCTCTAGTAGGTCGACAGGATCTCGAGTCGTCTCCAGATGTTGTTACAGGTATATTATCTGTGTTTTCTTATGATGTATATGCGCTGATTGATCCGAGATCTACATTATCATATGTTACACCCTTTGTGGCTAATAAGTTTGGCATTGAACATGAATTGATAAGTAAACCCCTTGCGGTATCTACTCCGATAGGAGATTCTGTGATTGCTAGAAGGGTATATAAAGGTTGCACTGTGATGATTTGTAGTCGTCAAACCTCGACAAATTTATTTGAGTTATTAATGGTTAATTTTGATATGATAATGGTAATGGACTGGTTGGCCTCATGCTATGCAAATGTTGACTGCCGTACGAAGATGGTTAGATTTCAATTTCCTGGTGAACCCATCATTGAATGGAAAGGGAATATTGCTCCACCAAAAGGTAGGTTTATTTCCTATCTTAAGGCAAGGAAAATGATCTCAAAAGGTTACATTTATCATTTCATTCGCGTTAGGGATGCGGAGGCGAAACCGCCTACTTTACAATCAATCCCCGTGGTCAACGAATTCCCAGATGTTTTCCCAGGCCTTCCTCCTGAAAGGGAGATTGAGTTTAGCATTGATGTGTTGCCTGACACTCAACCGATCTCTATCCCTCCATACAGAATGGCCCCGGCAGAGTTGTGAGAGTTGAAGGTGCAGTTGAAGGACTTGCTGGATAAGGGCTTCATTAGACCTAGCACTTCACCTTGGGGTGCACCAGTCCTATTCGTGCGGAAGAAAGACGGGTCATTACAGATGTGTATCGACTATCAACAGTTGAATAAGTCTACTATAAAGAACAAGTATCCACTTCCAAGAATTGATGACCTATTTGACCAACTCCAGGGTGCCAAGTATTTCTCCAAGATTTATTTACGTTCAGGGTATCATCAGGTGAGGGTTAAGGAGAATGATATTCCAAAGACGGACTTCCGGACAAGATATAGGCACTTTGAGTTCTTGGTGACGTCGTTCGGGCTAACAAATGCCCCAACAGCTTTTATGGATCTCATGAATACTATATTTAGGCCCTATCTTGATCTGTTCGTGATTGTATTCATTGATGACATTCTAGTATATTCTCATTCGGAGGCGGAACATGCGGCCACTTGCGGATAGTATTACAGATGCTTCAGGATCGTAAGTTATATGCTAAGTTCTCCAAATGTGAATTTTGGCTGAACTCAGTAGCATTCTGTGGCCATGTGATATATGATGAGGGTATTAGTGTCGACACTCAGAAGATCGATGCAGTAAAGAATTGGCCGAGACCTACAACACCATTAGAAGTCCACAGCTTCCTAGGGCTAGCAGGATATTATAGGCGGATTGTGGAAGGGTTTTCCTCTATATCATCACCATTGACTAAGTTAACACAGAAAGCTACCAAGTTCCAGTGGTCTGACACTTGTGAACGTAGTTTTCAGGAGCTAAAGAATCGATTGACATCCGCACCAGTGCTCACTCTTCCTGAAGGAACAAAAGGGTATGTGGTATATTGTGATGCCTCAGGTATAGGTTTGGGGTACGTATTGATGCAGCGTGGGAAGGTGATTGCTTATGCATCAAGACAATTGAAGAAGCATGAAAAGAATTATCCAACCCATGATTTGGAATTGGCTGCAGTAATATATGCTTTGAAGATATGGGCGGCACTACTTATACGGCGTCCATGTTGACATCTACACAGATCACAAGAGTTTACAATACATCTTCAAGCAGAAAGAGTTGAATTTGAGGCAGCGTAGATGGCTTGAATTATTGAAAGACTACGACGTCGAGATATTGTATCATCCCGGTAAAGCCAATGTTGTGGCAGATGCTCTCAGTCGTAAATCAATGGGAAGCTTAGTACATATTGAGGCATGTAGATGGGGGTTGATTAAAGAGCTTCATCAGCTAGCCAATATGAGAATCAGATTGTTAGACTCTGATGACGGAGGTGTTACTGTACAGAATACATCAGAATCATCTTTGGTAGCCGAGGTAAAAGCACGGCAATATGAAGATCCTATCTTAGTACAATTAAGAGAGAGCATTCAGCAGTGTAAAAGTATGGCTTTTGAGATCGAAAGAGATGGGGCACTGAGATACCAGGGCCGATTATGTGTGCCTAATGTGGCAGGGTTGCGAGAGAAGATTATGAATGAGATTCATCAATCCCGATATTCCATCCATCCCGGCTCGACAAAGATGTATCATGATGTCAAGGAGCAGTATTGGTGGGATAACATGAAGAAGTCTATTGTAGAATTTGTAGCCCAGTGTCCCAATTGTCAACAAGTAAAGATAGAACATCAGAAACCCGGTGGATTGCTTCAGAATATAGAGATTCCGACCTGGAAATGGGAGGTGATTAATATGGACTTCATTATTGGATTACCTCGCTCTTATCATAAGTTTGACTCCATCTGGGTGATAATTGATCGACTTACAAAATGTGCCCATTTTCTGCCAGTTAAGACAACTTACACGGCTGAAGATTATGCGAAGTTGTATATCAAGGAGATTGTTAGGCTTTCATGGTATGCCGGTATCTATTATATCAGACTGAGGAGCTCAATTTACGGCTAACGTGGTCTTTTCAGAAGGGTTTAGGCACACAAGTGAATCTCAGCACTGCATTTCATCCGCAGACTGACGGACAGGCTAAACATACCATTCAGACACTGGAAGATATGCTACGAGCATGTGTTCTAGATTTTAAGGGAAATTGGGATGACCATCTTCCACTCATAGAATTCGCCTATAATAATAGCTACCATTCCAGTATTAAAATGATCCCATACGAGGCATTATATGGGAGAAGATGCAGATCACCAGTTGGATGGTTCGAAGTCGGTGAAACAGAATTATATGGGCCAGATTTGATTCACCAAGCTATTGAGAAGGTGAAAGTGATACAGGAGCGATTGAGGATGGCACAAAGTAGGCAAAAATCTTATTCTGATGTCCGACGTCATGATCTGGAGTTTGAGGTTTGTGATTGGGTTTTCCTGAGGATCTCACCAATGAAGGGTATTATGCATTTTGGGAAGAAAGGTAAGATGAGTCCAAGGTATATCAGGCCGTATAAAATTCTTCGACGGATTGGACAGGTTGCTTATGAGTTAGAATTGCCATCCGAATTGGAATTTGTCCACCCGGTATTCCATGTATCTATGTTGAGGAAATGCATTGGAGACCCTTCTCGAGTCGTCCCTATCAAAGATGTATAGGTTATAGAGGACCTATCATATGAAGAAGTGCCTTTGGCTATATTAGATCGACAATTTCGCAAGTTGAGAATAAAAGATGTAGCTTCCATCAAAGTATTGTGGAGGAACAAGAATATGGAAGAAATAACATGGGAAGAAGAAGAGGAGATGAAGTCTAAATACCCGTACCTATTCCAGAATGAAGATAACAAGGATGCTGGTGGAACACATGATACATTGGAAGGTGAAATGGCTCTATGAGGTAAGCAATAACTTGAGAATACTCTTCCTTAATACAAAATGACGATATGCAGATAATGTACATGTCCATAATGCTTTGCATACTATTGTAAGGCCATACGTTGAGTTAACCGCTTGCAAGTTTGTCCTCTATTTATGGGAGAAACTTAACCGGAATCCACGATGATTTAAACTCCCCATGAACCCTTACATTCGAGGACGAATGTTCCTAAGGGGGAAGGGTGTTACAACCCATATCCACACGCGTTAGTTCATGCCATATATTAGTTAACATAAATCCAAGAAGGAATTACCTTTGAGATGATAAGAAGTTAATCCTATTGGTCTTAAGTGATACAAGGGTGTATAAGGGTGATTAACAAGTATTAGAAATTAAACGAATCAAGGATGTTGTAACTCGTATTTTCAGGTAAACCTAGAGGTTCTTAATACACTCAAAGTCATGTATTAAAGTGTTTGAATCATATAATAACCGTATCATAAGTCTTGAAGTCAAACGAGTTATGAAACAAAAGTCAACAAACGTTGTCGCAACTTAGGTTCATAATTTTACTTAAACATCAGGTTAAATGTTTCTAAGATTTTATCCTAATTTACAAGGTATTACGGGGTGATATACCCACCAAATTAAATATCTACGAGTCTAGTTTCCTACTCATTAAACCATTTGTCAATACGATCTTGGAGTATAGAGATATTCAAATTTTCGTAAGCCTGCGCAGATTGGTAGATGACAAGTAGGTGCATCACCTACTTGCCAAAATGAAAGGACAAAATTATAAGACCTAAGTCGGCCAAGAGAGGACTTTTAAGGGGTTATGAACTCATTTATTTCATCCACATTTCAGACCCTCAAAACCAAAGTTAACCCCTGCAACTCCTCCCCAAAAATCCCACACAAACCCTAATCGATTTTCCCTCTCTTTCACGTTCTATTTGAAGGTAAAACCTAGAGTTTGAAGAACCAAGGGAAGGGATGAGTTATCCAACAAGTAAGGTAAGTTACTACCATCTTTCATACATTTTTCATTCTATACATGTAAGAACTCACGGGACGGTGATCGAAAGCCGTGAGTTCGAGTTATTCACTTGTAGCGGACTGTTTTATGTTGCTATTGGGCTGCGTGTTTTACTACTATTTTGTGGAGTTTTAGAGGGGGAAGGGTGTGGAGGAACACCATATATATGTAGGGTTGTGGGCTGATAGTGATTCGTAACATTTCCGGGACGTTTGACACGACTACGGTGGTCGTCGTATGTATGATGTAATTAGGTTGTGCGTGGACTATTTTGGGAGGCTCAATATGTTTATTATTGATGTTGTTTGGGCTGTTTGGTGATTTTTTGGAATGATGTGAAGTCATATATATAGGGGAGGTGCTGTCCGTTTCAATGTAAAATAGGTTGTGGTCGATACATAATAGTTATGACGCTTAAATGATAACGATAGTATTGTTTCTCTTATTGTAGACTAAGGAGTTGTGACAATTGCATAGCTTGTGATTGGGGCAGTATATACAAGGTATGTGAGGCTATCCCTTTTCTTCTTTTGCACGACTCCGATTGTACATAATGTAATGAACGAGCTTCCAAAGATACTCTACTCTTAGAAGCTAGCAGTAATTACATTGCTTTCCCTCTTATGGAACGATTGATGTTAATGTTGATTCTCTTATTCTTATGTTATCAATGTTGTTGGTACTGCCTGACTCTTATAAGGTTCGTAATGAAGAGTTGGTCCTAATAACGTGTACAGAGGATACCGACCTTACGTCACTCCTAAAGGTTTAGAATGTGATTCCATGAGTCGAGCATGCATTATATATATGTATCTATTTTACTCTACCGAGTCGCGCTATAGTCGGCCGGGTACGGCACATATTGTGCAACCACTGATTAGTTGGGTTTTACCGAGCTCCACGTGGCCGGGTACGATTCTACCGAGCCTTATGACGGCCGGGTACGTTTTTACCAAGCCTATTATGGCTGGGTATGATATGATGATGATGATGCCCATAGAGGCGTATGTTTTAAAAGTTTATGTATACATACATATGTATCATGCATTTCATGTCAGTAGCCCTCAGAGGTACTCAGATGTTCCAGGTTGTATATTCTCTATCCCTGCTTACATTACTGTTCATATTTATGGTTCCCTGCCTTACATACTCAGTACTTTATTCGTACTGACGTCCTTTTGTTTGTGGATGCTGCATGTCGTGCTGCAGGCCCTAATAGACAGGCAGGTGCAGCTCCCCCACCATATTAGGTTGTCCAGTTCAGCAGTGATTGGCGAGATCCCTTCTCCGGACTTGCCGTGGTCTTGGTATGCATTTTTGTTATAGACATTATGGGTATGTAGGGGCCCTGTTCCGGCTATGTTGCAGCACTTATGTTCATTTAGAGGCTCATAGACAAGTGTCGACTCATGTATAGTTTGGTATGCCTTGTCGGCTAGTTTTTGTTGTATAGTCTTTCATGGTAGCGTGGTAGCTCGTACCTTATATGTAGTTTCTTGATTTTCTGGTCATCCCCTGCTATGTATGTTCATGCCATTATATTTTATTGCTGGTTGTCCATGATCCAGGTCTACCATTTATATTGATCTCATCAACCCTAAAAGATAATAAAAAAAGGTTAGATAAAATGTACGTTGGTGCTCGGCAAGTATGGTCGGGTGCTAGTCATGGCCCTCTAGTTGGGTCGTGACATTTTCACATTCTAAATACATGTATGATTCAGATAATGAACGTAAGAGAGTGGTTTGGACAGCTTACACATGTATATGTCAAGAAAAGGAAGTTTAGATAATTTAAACACATATAGGAATTGGGAAAGGGAAGTCCTAAGTTGATTAGCCTACAGGATCAATCTGTGAAATACCCGGTAATCCTCCTCAACTAGAGGGGCTACACGTGACATTAGCGCGTAGGTCATCATATCCTTTTACTACCCATTACCCTCCTCTTAGTGGTTATAAAAGCGAGTTTAATTAACGACCTCTAATCATGATGCTACCCGTCCCTTCCTTGTGGTCCTGGAGGAGTATAGGACCTCTAAATCTAGGCAGTTCTAGACAGCCTATGGTGTTTAAAAGGGAAAATCTAGGCGACAAGCAAAGAATATATAGGACAATCAAAGAATATATAGGACAATCAAATAGGGAGAATCAGTTAAGGCTCATGTTTACCTCCACATGTACATAAGTAAATAAGCAGCACATCTCAAACAACTTATTTTGAATGAGTTCAGAAAGCCTAGGAACATGATATCTAGATGAACAATCACAAAATAGAACATGCAGCGTTTGTTTTAAAAGAAGTGGCAGAATCCTAACCAGTTGCCTACTAGTTTTATAGCCTGTTAAGTCTGGATAATTGCATACATAAACATGACTTGTTTAATAATTATTTAATGTCCTAAGGCTTGCCTAAGTGTGTATATCGAGTCACGATTCTTGAAAACAGTTTGAAGTTCTTTTGTCCTATAGGCATACGTTCTAGTGACATTTAACAAGACACTGTATGAACCAGTTTTAGTACTTAATGCATATGATAATTACCCTAGGGACATGAGTTCTATCTCTAATGAGTGAAACTGCTATTAGTTCTTATTAGACACGCATACTGACTGAGCAAGTGTGACAACCAATTAAACCTACATGCATTATTTCTAAAGAGATGAATTTGAATATATGCTGTAATGAAAGTTGAACCTTAGTTATTTTATTCCCTATAGGCATGGCGTCTAATCATGTAAAGCAAAGTAGACATAACTTAATACAACCAAAGCAAACCCTATAGGCAGGTTATCTAACAAAGCACATTTGAGTCAAAGTAAACCCTATAGGCATGTTATCTAGCACACAATATTGATTAGAGAAAACATCTAGGCAAGTTTTCAAACATGCAATAGCAGTGTGCTTTTGAATGAAGTAAAGCTATAGGCAGGTTATCTAACATACAATAGTGTAAAGCAAATACCTATAGGCATGTTATCTACCCAGCTTTACCCATAGTACCATACAACTACCCTCCCTTTCACTAGTCACCCCAATATCTGTTTACAATTAATTATTACAGACCAATGATTGAATAAAAATTACAGAAATAAAAATATAAATTAAGCTATAGGAATCTTGAGGTAGGCCCAAAGTAAATCCTGGTATACCGGATCTTCAGTAGTCTTAAATGCCAAGGATTTCATAGCCCAATTCATGTACAGGTGTGTCAAACTTCCCTAAGGACCTGAAGGATCCCAGGCAGTGCTCACACCCAGACTTTTCTCAAATAAAGACTGATTATGTGTAGTGTGGAAGAGCCAGCCCTGATATGCCAAAGTTCAGAGAGATCTCAAGAATCTCTAGGCAGTACACATACCAGAGGGGCAGAACTTAATAATCTAAGAGTAAGTGAGAGTGCTTGAAAAGACTTAGTGAAAACACTGTGGAGATAAATTCTTAGGAGTAAAAGATCTTCTGTAATAGACCAGTTTTAAGAAAAAATGCTAGGAATTAAACTAGTTTTAGAAGAACACATTTGAGAACAGTTCATAGGAAAACAAATTCAGTAGACAGTCAATAGATCATAAAAGGTTCAGTTCCACAGATACTTTAGCAAACATGTTTGCACACAAGGGTGAAAAGGGGATTGGGAACACATGAAGATCTTATTGAGCGTGCATGAATGGGGTACACAGAGACAGATGGGCAGTAACACACATAAAACAATTATAACATTAACAAATTTACCAGGATTGCAGGCAACTAAATATGGAGCAAAGATGTAGAGGATAGACACACAAGTAGGATTTACCAAAGGCATGATCACACAACTAGGCATAACTTCAGACAGGCTATTTAAACATTAGATAAACATGTGAAGTGTAAACATATTAGCTGCACGTAGAGCAGGGCAGAATTTTAGGCATGCTTGAACAAATAAGTCAATAAGAGAGTATGCCAAATTCACAAACAATGAACTAATGCAGGGATAAAACACATAGAGTTTGGGTGTCAAATTTAACTAGAGACATACCAATTAAGGGAAAAGAGTGCAGAATATAGAGCAAGTAGCCTCACTGTCTAGCCTTAGCTAGACCCATAATAGCACAAGTAACACAAGTAGCAAAGAAGGAGAATAGTTTGAGTGTTTGTGTATATTGTGAACTGATGTCTGTCCGAGAACCAGAACAATGGTTTTTTTTATAGTATGCAATAGAGTAGGACACATAAGATAATTAGCCAATCATAACACATAAGGTATGGAAATCAATTAACAACCAGTCATGACTCAATTAAGGGGCCAAAATTTCATAAATGATACTTGATTTAAGGAACTCTCATACAGACTCCTTTAATAAATCAAAGCAAGGTTAATAAGGTAAGAAATAATCAGACAATTGATCAAGTGAAGTCAATCATGAATAAATTAGCCACAAAATCAGACTAGTATTACTTAATTAAAGGAAAATTGTATATGGAATCAATCAGTAATTAAGGGCTAGGTTAAATAAGGCAAGAACTAACTCCGAAATCAATTAGAAGTTGGTTCTGAAAATCAAAGCATAAAATAAGGCTAGCAGCACCAATTAATACTTACACATAAGGTAAGAAAACTAATTAAGGTTGTAAACTAGGGAAATAATCAAGAATGAACACATAAGTTTTGACAGAGCAAATCAGTAGATCAAAATTCAAAGTAGTACTGATTTACGGGGAAAATTATCAGTTTCCACAAATAGATAGTTAGGCTAAATAGAATTTCAGAATTAGCCGAGAAATCGAATCAAAAACCCTAGCAGAGATGGACTAGGGCAAAAATCACAAGACATTGAATTAGACAAAGGGGAAATCATGAAAGTCAAAGCACAGACAAAGCGATGTAACAAGTAACACATAAAGACTCAAAAGCGAAGCAAAATATAAGAAAATTAGGGTTTCAGCATAAATCGATTAGGGTCCAGACAATTTTAGCAGAAATCAATCAATAATACTTAAAAATAGATCATTACCATTCGAAAATCAGGAAAACTTTGAGAAGACGAGTTTCAGTAAACTCTAGGTTTAGGAAGAACGGAAAATCACTTGAAAAACCAGGAAACTTTCAAGAAAACATGTGAAGTACGTTTAGTCCGTCTCAGATCTGTACAGATCTGAGAAAATCAAAGATAAAATTAGGTTTTTTTAGAAGTGAAACAGAGATAAGAACATAGACCTAGGAGTCCGCGGATAAAAATGAGACAGAACTTACTAAAGGTCGAGTCAAATGGCCTGAAATAGACAAGAAAACCCCCAAGGTGTAAACAGACCTCCTAGCTCCCTTGAGAATCTCCTCAAGGATCCAAGAAATGGAGATACCATAGCGTAGAAGAGGCCATTAGAGGCCTGAGGTGGTGAAGAACCACCATAGGCGGGCAGTAGGTGAGTGACGACGAGGGTGAATTTGGGTTAAAGTTAGAGAGCATTTGAGAGACGATGGAACATGTGATAGCGGGGAAAGAGTGAAAAATGATTAGGGTTTGGGTGGTGTAGGTGGGTTTAATATTGGTAGGAAATATCCTGACCGTTGATCAAAAGTGATCAACGACCAGGATTGGCCACAGGGATTGGGTTGAGCAGGTGGATATTGGGCCTGGGATCTCTTGGGCTAATTTATAAGGGGTATTTGGCTGGTTAATTTTATGACAAAATTGAAATAAAAAGAGGCTATTTATTAAATACCCCAAACAATTAATTAAAAAATAATTTGTAAAATAATTACTAATTATAAAAAATGAATCTCATGCATAGAAATGTTTTAAAACTAGTTATTTAGTATTCAAAAATACAGAGGACTAGTTTCTCGTAAACTAATACCAGAAATGTATGCATGGG
Organism: Nicotiana tabacum; assembly: GCF_000715075.1. Classification (NCBI taxonomy): domain Eukaryota; kingdom Viridiplantae; phylum Streptophyta; class Magnoliopsida; order Solanales; family Solanaceae; genus Nicotiana; species Nicotiana tabacum. The sequence continues at coordinate 107,231,721 of NC_134087.1, read as the reverse complement.
CTATAATTGCAAAGTTATTGCAATTATAGCCAAAAGATGCCAATTTGGCTATTTATGAAATAATTTGGACTCAATAGGACCTATAATATTAATATTAAATCAAAACATGTTCTAAATCATTTGTGATGCAATTTTACAATTATTTATATGAAGAAAATATTGAAATAAATTAATTTAAGGGTGTAAAAATTATGGGAAAATAATCATTGATGCCAATGCATAGTTTTAAAGGTATATATGCATTTCAAAAATATTATAGGGAAAAATTGGATATCAACAGCTGCCCCTCTTTACTCGGGAAGGATGAAAAGAGTTTTCGGGTAAAGAAATGATGACCAATTTTGACCGGATATGATGTTTTGAAAAATAGAGACCGGACTCTAGTCTTTCAGCTACCTACATATCCCTGGTTTTACAGAAATCTGGCCATGTGTAGTTCCAGATTCATCGGCGGAATATACCGATGAAGTCATTACAAGAACAGACACAATATCTCGATATGGAGGAAAGAGTGGTTATGGTGAATGGTCAATTTTGAGATAGTTGAAGGAACTGGAGCGAAGTTGCTCCTGTTGGGATATCGGTTGGTTACTGGTCACCTGAGATAAAGAGATTCTACAAACATGTATTTGTGCAAAAACTTAAACATGATACAGATTCCTTTTTGGACCATGAAAGTTGTCTTTAGATGGTTAAGGATGACTTCCTCAGACCATGATGTCCTGGGCCATGAATTGTTCAGTGAGGGATTCGCAGGCCATGAAATGATGTTCTCGGGCCACGAAGATGGTACCTCCGAACCATGAAACCTTTGAATAATGATATGCATATTTGAGAGATCCTCAGGCCATGGCATGGTGTCTTCTGTGTATGAGGATAATGCCTTCAGACTATGACGCCTTTGGCTAGATTGGTGATATTTTAACCCATGAGATGCAATAATACGATGTTGAAAAGACAAGGCTTAGTCTTGCGAAAGAGAGGGCAGAGCTTAGCCCGGCAGAAAAGCGAATAGATAGTGCCGGAATAGAGAAACATTCATGCAAGGAGGGACAATGCTTTGTCCCATGCAAATAGAAGGCCATGCTTAGCCTCATGAAAATATGGAGGCAGGGATTAGCCTCATGCAAATATGGAGGCAGGGATTAGTCTTATGTAAATATGGAGGCAGGGATGCCTCATGCAGATATTGAGGCAGGGAATAGCCTCATGCAAATATGGAGGTAGGGATTAGCCTCATGTAGATATGGATGCAGGGCTTAGCCTCATGCAAGATATGGAGGTAGGGCTTAGCCTCATGCAAGATGTGGGACAGAGCTTAGTACCATGCAGATGGAAGGCAGTGCTTAGCCTTATGCAAATATGGAGGCATGGTTTAGCCTCATGCAAGATGCGGGACAAGGCTTAGTCCCATTCAAACAGAAGGCAGAGATTAGCCTCATGCAAATATGGAGGTACGGACTAGCCTCATGCAATATGGAGTCATGGATTAGCCTCAGGCAGATATGGAGGCAGGGATTAGCCTCATGCAAATATGGAGGCAGGGATTAGCCTCATGTAGATATGGAGGCAGGGCTTAGCCCCATGCAATATATGGAGGCTGGGCTTAGCCTCATGCAAGATGCGGGATAGGGCTTAGTCCCATGTATATGGAAGGTAGTGCTTATCCTTATGCAAATATGGAGGCAGGGCTTAGCTTCATGCAAGATGCGGGATAGGGCTTAGTCCTATGCAAAGAGAAAGTAGAGATTAGCCTTATGCAAATATGAAGGCAGGGCTTAGCCTCATGCAAGATACATGACATGGCTTAGTCCCATGCAAAAAGAAGGTAGAGCTTAGCCTTATGCAAATATAGAGGCAGGGCTTAGCCTCATGCAAGATGCGGGACATGGCTTAGTCCCATGCAAATAGCAGGTAGCAAAGAGTAGAATATTTCTTTGCTGGAGATATATTCAGTGTCTGGTGGCCCGAGTGATTTTGCATATATATTTGCGAATGCTACTGCTACGTTAGATGTGCTTGCGATCAAAGAAAACTTGTAAGTTTCGTAAGGGGGAGGTTGGTTTATGTGTTTGTACGCTGGCCTTGCTTTGGTTGAGTTTCCCTGGGTAACATCTGGCTATTACAGAAATAGAGTTTTCGAAAATATGCAATTATTGATAACAATAGAGTCATTTTAGAAACATAGCGAAATATCAAGTAGTTTTTAGACGAACTAGTGACTGTAACACATTTCAGAGACATCACAGCTTTCTCGTATTAGAATTTTGAGGGTCCTCCTCAAAATTTTGCACCATTTTGGTAGATGATCTTTTGGCCGTTTGCGGGTAACGAGCCTTGTTAAATCTTCTTTGGAATTTTGATAATCCTTCTCAAAATTCTGCCCCAGTTTCTTAACCGATTTCTAGCCGTCTGGCATATGTTGGCGCCAAGCGTAGTTCAATTACATCATGTGAATGTGAAACATCTAAGCATAATATCTTTTGACTGCATCTGAATTGATTGGTTTTGGCTAGACTTCTCCATCCATTTCTGCAAGTCCGAGTGCTCCTCCTGTTAGCACCCTGTGAACCACGTAAGGACCTTGCCAGTTGGGAGAGAATTTTCCTTTTGCTTCATCTTGATATGGGAAGATATTCTTCAGTACCAGTTTTCCTGGTGCAAACTATCTTAGTTTGACCCTTTTGTTGAAAACTCTGGACATTCTGTTCTAGTAAAGCTGACCGTGACATACTGCGTTCATCCTTTTTCCATCTATAACAACCAATTATTTATAACGGCTCCATATCCATTTTGCATCGTTGAGTTTGGATTTCTCTATGATCCTTAAATAAGGAACCTCTACCTCGGCTGGGATTATAGCTTCGGTACCATAAACCAGCATGTAGGGAGTTTCCCCTGTTGATGTGCAAACTGTAGTGTGGTATCCCCAACAAAGCAAAGGGTAGTTTCTCATGCCATTGCTTGTGGTTTTCAACCATTTTCCTTAGTATCTTCTTGATGTTTTTGTTGGTGGCTTTTATGGCTCCGTTCATCTGAGGTCTATATGCTGTGGAGTTCTTATTCTTGGTTTTGGAGGTTTCCCACATGGTTTTCATCAGATCACTGTTGAGATTGGCGGTATTATCATTGATAATAGACCCGGGAACTCTGAATCGGCAGACAATACGATCCTTGACAAAGTCCGCGGTGACTTTCTTGGTTACAACTTTGTAGGATGCAGCCTCTACCCATTTTGTGAAGTAATCAATGGCTACTAGAATAAACCTGTGCCCGTTTGAAGTAGTGGGCTTGATAGGACCGATGACATCCATTCCCCAAGAGGCGAATGGCCAAGGTGAGCTTGTTGCATTAAGCTCATTTGGCGACACTTTTATCATATCGGCATGCACTTGACATTGGTAGCATTTGCGGACATACTGGACTGCAATCTGTCTCCATGGTCATCCAAAAGTAACCAGCCCTAAGTATCTTCTTGGCCAAGACAAAACCATTCATATGTGGGCCGCAGGTCCCAGCATGTATCTCATCAAGTAGTTTATAAGCCTCTTTTGAATTAACACAAATTAGCAATACAAAATCAGGAGTTCTTCTGCACAAGTTTCCTCCGTTGTGGAAAAAATGATTAGACAACCTCGAAGTGTGCGTTTCTGAGAGTGGTTTTCATGCTCCGGATATTATCCTTTTGCCAAATACTCTTTGATATCATGGAACCAAGGTTTTTCATCTGTTTCTTCTTCAACGTGGGCACAATACGCCGGCTGATTATGAATTCTCACTGGGATAGGATCAATGAAATTCTTGTCTGGATGCTGTATGATAGTTGACAAGGTGGCCAATACATTGGAAAATGCATTCTGAATTCTGGGTACATGCTGAAACTCTATCTTCGTGAACCTCTTTCTCAATTCCTCTACATGGTGCAGATATGGCAGTATCTTGGAATTCTTGGTGGACCACTCTCCTTCTACCTGGTGCACAAGCAAATCTAAATCACCGATTACCAGCAGCTCCTGAATATTCATGTCAATTGCTATGTTGAGTCCTAGTATGCAAGCTTCATACTCTGCCATGTTGTTGGTGTAGGGAAATCTAAGTTTAGCAGATACCGGATAATGTTGACATGTTTTTGATACCAAAACCACTCCAATGCCCACTCCTTTGAAATTTGCAGCTTCGTCGAAGAACATCCTTCAACCGTCGTATGCTTCGGTAATGTCCTCTCCTACGAATGATACCTCTTCATTAGGAAAATACATTTTTAAGGGTTCGTATTCTCCTCCCACCGGATTTTTACAAGATAGTCTGCCAATGCTTGTCCTTTGACCGCCTTTTAAGTTACGTAGACGATATTGAAGTCACTCAACAATATTTTCCACTTGGCTAACTTCCCAGTTGGCATGGGTTTTTCAAATATGTACTTCAAAGGGTCCATCCTAGATATGAGGTATGTGGTATAGGCACAGACGTAGTCCCTCAATTTTTGGGTCGTCCAGGTCAAAGCACAACAAGTGCGTTCCAGCAGAGAGTATCATGCTTCATAAAGTGTGAACTTCTTACTTAGGTAGTATATGGCTTGCTCCTTTCTCCCTGTCTCGTCCTGCTATCCCAGAACACATTGAAGGCTCCATCCAACACAGATAGATAGAGTAACAAAGGCCGTCCTGGTTCTGGCGGGACCAAGACCGGTGGTGTGGACAGGTACTCCTTGATTTTGCCGAAAGCTTTCTAACAATCTTCGGTCTAGCTTGTTTCAGCATCTTTCCTCAACATCTTGAAGATGGGTTCACATATAACTGTGGACTGTGCTATGAAGTGACTAATATAGTTGAGACATCCTAGAGAGCTCATCACGTCCTTTTTGCTCCTAGGCGGCAGTAACTCCTGAATAGCCTTAACTTTAGATGGATCTATCTCGATCCCTCGACGACTGACAATGAATCCCAGTAACTTTCATGCGGGAACCCCGAATGCACACTTTGTGGGGTTCAATTTTAAATTGTACCTCCTTAGCCTGTCGATGAACTTCCTCAAGTCTGCTATTTGATCTGAGGCCTTCTTGGATTTGATAATGACATCGTCCACATACGCCTCTATTTCTTTGTGTATCATATCATGGAAGATGGTTGTCATGACTCTCATGTAAGTGGACTCAGCATTCTTTAGACCAAATGGCATCATGCTTATCACAATTGTCGATTAGGATGTGTATATTTGGCAATGGAAAGTCGTCATTGGGACTTGCTCTATTTAAGTCTAGATAGTCAACACATACTATGACTTTCCCATCTTTGTTCGAAACTAGCACAATGTTGGCTATCCAAGTTGGGTACTCAACCACATTGAGGACTTTGGCTTTGATCTACTTAGTAACTTCCTCCTTGATTTTCAGACTCATATCTGGTTTGAATTTTCTTAGTTTCTGCTTCACTGGTGGACACATGGGATTAATAGGCAACTTGTGAGCCACCATGGACGTGCTCAACCCGGTCATTTCATCATATGACCATGCGAAAATATCCTCATACTCCTTTAAGAAACAAATGCACTCCTCTTTCTCTGTCGGCGATAAGTGAATGCTGATGCGAGTCTCCTTGACGATCTCGACGCCCCCCAAATTTACTGCTTCGATTTCGTCCAGGTTGAACTTAGGCTTATTCTCAAAGTTTTCAACCTCCCTAACAACTTCCTTAGGTATCTCATCTTCTTCATCCGAATCACTATCCTCGTGTTGCGTTGCCTCATTACATGTCACAGTCACCGGTTCATCAGGAAAAGTAATAATAACGCTGTAGAAAGAAAAACATGGAAGATAATAATAAATAATAAAGAGCAATGCATTTTATTAAGACATAAAACATCCAAACAAGTTCGGCTCGATGAATCGAGCATTTATTTTGAAAAAAGTGAGTCTTTAAAACAAAATTACTGAAAATCTTAGATGCCTAGAATGGGTATAGAAATAAAATCTGCCAAGCTACCTAGGGACTCGGCGGGCCCGGGATGGTGTGGCGGTCCAGTTCCTGAGAACAACTCCCTTCTCCATAGTCTGAATAGTGAGGCCTTCTTCCTTTTCCTCCTCAATTATTGCACTGCAGTCCATGTTCCCGTCCTCCAGGAATAGATTCCTCAGTCCAGCTAGTGCTTCTTCTTCTGTAGTTCCCCATATTGTGTCAACTTGGTGAAACGTTTGACCCAGATGTGGTAGTGGTTGCTCGAGAGGGTAATAAGGTCCTCGCCGTGGAGGCTACCAATCATCATACTCCTGCCATGTATACTGGTATCTGAGCCCGAAAGTAGTACCATGACGTTTTAGCTATATTGGTTTAGTAATACCCTGGAGATTTTTCCCAAGCCCCTTGCCTGGATCATACCTAGACTATGCTAGTATGCTTTTTATTTTGCTACTCCACCATTTTTCTTTCTCAACGGCATTGACACGTTTGATGTGATGATAGGTTTCCCCTCCTAGCCTTCTTCTGTTTCCGATAACCGGAATGGTTTGACTGGTGTAAATGGGGTTACTCCCGTCTCCGTGAATGATCACCTCCTGATGGTTCCATTCAAGTTTCAAGACTTTATGTAGTGTGGAAGCCACAACCCCAACGGCATGTATCCATGGTCGGCCTAACAAAAGATTGTATGAGGTTGATATGTCGAGCACCTGAAATTCGACGTCAAACCAAGTTGGCCCCATCTGCAGACAAAGATTGATTTCCCCAATCGTGGCCCTTTGAGACCCATCGAAGGCTTTCACGTTCATGCTTGCTGCCCGTATTTCATGGAAACCTTTGCCCAATCTTTTCAAAGTATCCAACGGACAAATGTTAAGGCTTGAACCCCCATCAATCAAGACCGTGGCGATGAATTTGTCTTCGAATTGCACTGTAATATGCAATTCTCGGTTGTGATTCAACCCTTCATGCGACAGCTCATCCTTGTGGAAGATTATTTTGTGACTTTCCAGCACCTGCCCCACCATATTGGCCATCTCTCCGTCGGTGATATTGTTGGGCACGTAAGCTTCACTCAACACCTTCATCAAAGCATTCTTGCGTGTCTCTGAATTTTGCAACAGTGACAGTATGGATATCTGAGCTGGGGTTTTGTTCAAATGATCAATGATAGAATATTTCCTCGTTTTTACTTTCCTCCAAAGGTCATCTAGTCCCGTTTCAATGATAGGCTACTTGGTAGTGGCATCCTTACTTGGTCCTCCCATGTGTTCAGGTATATAGATTTTTTCGGTCCTAGTTATTCCTTGTGTGGCATCGGATTCCTCCATCTTTGCCTTTCCTTTTCGCCTAGCTTCGGCAACGTAATCCCAAGGTATTTCTTTTGAGTTGAAAGGAGGTGTGGTTGATACTGTCACTATGAAAGGTGTGCCCGTTTCTATTTCAAATGGAATAGGGGTGGCCGCGGATGGGGCTACCTCTACCTCAAATGGAATTGGTGCAGCTATGTCAACCTCGATTGGTGACTGAGTCTGTACTACAATAGGAATAAATGTGACTGTAGGTTTAAAGTCATTGCCTTCTTGAATAAGCCCGATTGACCCCTTAGGATCCTATTCTTCATCCATCTCCACATGTATCCTGCCACCCCTATGATCCGAGAGAGGGTTGTTGCGGACATTAGGTACAATGTCTTTTGCCTGTATGGCCTTGTTGTCAATCAGTGTCTAGATTTTGTCTTTCAATGTTCGGCACTCGTCAATGGTGTGCCCCTTCATACCAGAATGGTATGCACAATTTTTGTTTGGGTTGACCCATTGATATGGGTTTTCTGCTGCCACAGCGGGAATGGCAGTGACGTAACCAACGACTTTCAACCTTTCATACATCTGGTCGATGGGTTCAGTAATATTGGTGTATTGTGTAGGTGGTTTGCGGTCAAAATTGGGTCATGGCCTTGGATAATTTTGGCGAGTTAGAGGTGACTGGAAGTGAGATGGTTGGGAATTATAGGTATGATAGGTAGTGGCTGGCTGGAATTATCTGGGAGATGAGGGTTGGTATGTGGGTGGTGGTGCTTGATATGTGGGTGGATATGTTTGATACGTGGGTGGAGGTGTTTGATATGTAAGTGGAGATTTCGGACCTTGAGCCACCATTACTACCCCAATATCTCTCTTCTCTGATATGTCGCCTGATTGTAATGCCTTGTTTGTGGCCTGTAATGCCTCAAAGTTTGTTACCATCACGCTCTTTATGCCTTTTTTGAATCTTTCCCCGATTTTGATGATATCAGAGAATTTATGATTTTCAATAACCATCAACCTTTCATAGTATTACGGATCATGTGCTCTGACGAAAAACTTGTTCATTTGTTCCTCGTCCAAAGATGGCCTGACTTTCACTGCTTCCGACCTCCAACGAGTAGCATACTCGTGGAAAATCTCATTGGGCTTCTTCTTGTGGTTCTGAATGTAGAAAACATCTGGTGCATTTTCTGTGTTGAACCTGAATCGGTCCATGAAATCAGATGCCATACTCACCCAGTTGGACCATTTCTTATGATCCTGGCTGATGTACCAGGACAAAGTGTCTCCCGTAAGACTCCTCATGAAAAGCTTCATCCGGAACTTTTCGTCCTTTCTGACCCCGACAAGTTTGTCACAATAGGTCCTTAGATGAACCCTGGGATCACCTGTACCGTCAAACATCTCGAACTTGGGAGGTTTGTACCCCTCTGGCAGTTTTACATCTAGCTGTATGCATAGGTCTTCATAATTCAAACCTTCTATCCCTTTGCCTCTTCGACACCCTGAACTCAACTTGTCAACTTCTTGAGTTCCTCAGCCATGTTCTTGATGAGCAGGTCCTTCTCAGCGGATTCTGGTGTATAGGAAGTTGGTTGGATAAAGTGAGGTACGGTTTTCACGTATATAGGGTTGTTTTGGTAAGTGCTAGGTGCCTGGGTGTAGTGGTGGTCATTGGTTGAGTTTTGAGGATCAGGAATGGGTTGTGGTGTGCTCTAGGGAGTATGATAAGTGGCGGTTGGTGGGTACTGGATTGGTTAATGGTGGTGTTGTGGAGGAGTTGGTATCGGTAAGGGATTGAGATTTTGAGGTGGGGTTGCATATTGATGCGATGCGTGAGGGTTTTGTGGATGTTGGTTGGTGTGTTTTGGGGAGGTGCGGGGTTCTTTGTATTTTGTTGATTGATGTCGGGGACATTCAGGGTGAGGTATAGGTTTGCCAAGTTGCGGACCTGCTCAAGCTCTCCCTGTAACTCTAGTATCTTTTGTTCCAACCACTAAACTAAATCATTTGGCATCGGAGTATTCTGACCATCTGAAGTTTAGCATTTTCCACGTTCTCTTTTCGAATCCCACTTAAGTCATCCATTTTAGCTTTCCCTTTGCTCTTTGTATTATTTGGAAGAGGATGAGGTGGAGGGCCTCTAAATCTGGTGTGATACGCTGATGATGCCAGTATGTGCGAACCAACCTTAGGGGATAGGAATAAAGAATAAAGAAAAACAAAAGGTAAACAAGTCAGTAAGGATTCTGAAATGTTTGCAATATTTAAACACATATTGCGGGAATGTAAATTCGCGTCTTAATTTGGGAACCTCGTTGTGCCCGAGGTAGGCCTAGCAATAAATAAATTTGGAGAAAGTTAGTTCCAATAATTGCCTCATTTCATTAATGTAAAAGTAGACAACCCAAAATGAAACTGAATAAGATAATATTGCTAATGATACTTGGCCATATTATATTTAAAAGGAAAGCAAGTAAATCTAATCTACTTGGTCCCAGAAGGACCCTCTCCAGACCGGATGTTGTTGTCGATCAACTCTTCCAGCTCGTGCAGGTTCAGTAGTAGGAATGCCCTTGCCAGATGCCCTCCTTCATTTCCTTCAGCGTTCTGACAGTCGGTGACCCTCTTTCTTATCTTCCCCTCCAATTCGATCAAACTGTACTCCAGATATTCCAGCCTTTCGCTGGATTTGACAGCTTTTTCTTTCCACTCGTTGATCATTTCCATGTCAGCCTTATGTTGCGCCATATGCTCAACTTCAGACTCTCGGACTCTTTTGTGCAGCTTGTTGTACTTCACCTCAGCCTCGGCAAACTCATCTATGACCCTATTTGCTGGACCAACCCTTGGCTCAAAGACTCCTGATAGATTATTGTCCAACCACGAGGGGTAAAAGTATGAATGGACCGCATGGTATCAGTCTGGCTCGATGGTATCCTTCTCCACAATAATCTTCAAATCCCACATATGTTGTGCTTCATTCTTGTATGGGATGGTGTCATCCTGGAAATTGGCTCTGAAGTGACTCATATTAGCAACACGTGGTATGATTTGTGTCCTTCCTGCTTGTCTCATAACCCTGAAGGGGAGTGTAAGGGTATAACCCTTTTAACCTGATCAACACCAAATGTGGGACATCTCTGGACCTTATGATGAACTCTTCGGTGGGGAACCACTTGAACATCCACTGAACCTGGTCCTCAATCAACTTGTTGCAAACTGCACCCATCCTATATCATCCTTAGGTTGATCGAACATGTCTGGAATGTAAGTCATCCTTTTAGGGTGATGGAAGGCTATGTGGTCGTTCCACGGCCTTCGTGGAAACTCTTGGCGGTATTGGCCCCTTTGGAGATGTTCTAACAGCCATACTTGTAATAGCAAATTGCAACCCTCAAAGAATTTGGACCCCTTCTGACAGAGTTCCAAGGCCCGGTACATATTCGCAATGATCATAGGAACAATAATATGTCTACCCCTCGATCTCGTCCATCAGAGTTTTGGCCACCATGGCTATCCTAGTATGGATTCTATCCCCTTCGATTGGGAATACCAGCATGCCCTATGTAGACATGTGATTTTTGACCCTTCTCAAGATTTTTATACTTTAGCGTGTAAATATTTAATTTAGGCCTAATATCGCTATTTCAACTAATTTTTGACTCTTTTACTTTATTTTATTACAAGAAAAATAAAAATTACAAAAAAATAGTTTCATTAATGTTTCGTAGTCATTTTTAATCTTGAAAAATACCAAAAATGGTTTTGTTTTAACGGTCATTCTTATTTTAATAGTTATTTTATTTAAGTAAAATTAATTAATAAATAAGGTAGTATTGTAGTCTTGTTCACCGAAAAGAAAGAATTAAACTTGGGCTTGAGCAACCCATTTTTATGCCTAATTTTGGACCTAACCCATAATTCCCAAGACCATAATTCTTAGGCCCATACCCCTTAACCTAAATATAACCCTAAAAAAATAAACCTATAAAAGAAGCTAACCCCTACACTATATAGAGATCAGCCGCAATACTTTAAGGAGATGAGCTAAAAAATACAGAAAAAAGAAGCCTAAGACCTAAGAAATAACGATCCGCCGTGGATCCTCTTCACAAAATCAAAGAAAAACCAAAAAGGGAAGATCCTTAAGCTAAATAAGAAGATAGACCGCAGTAACCAAAAATCACGAGCTTACCCCAAAACTTTGATCTTCGATTTCACTCGATTCAGCTGCGTCGATGAATGTTAAATGGAGTTGTGTTTCTACTTAGATTGAAGAAGATTAGTTCAATGTTCAGATTCCGATCTGCAAAACACACGGTTTTTCTATACTTCAAAAATCGAAAAAATACAAGAATAGTACACCTCTGTTTCTTCTTTTTGATTGCTTTATATTTTCCAAAAATTGGAATTTGATTAAATTTGAATGTAGTTTGAGCTCGTCGTGAGTCAGAAGTTGCCGAACGAGGTTTCCAGTTCGAGTTCTGTCCTATAGCTCGCTCAAGATTCATTGTTTGGAGCTTCCATTACTATACCCGTCAGGAAATTTTCAGCAAATCAAGGTCCATCCTTTTCCGTTGTTTTATTGTCGATATTGCAAAATCTCGTGTTTGTCTCAATTTGTGACTGTTATATGTGTTGATCCACCATTTTTTTGCTCCTTATTGTTTATGATAGTTTAATTGTGCTCTTTAGATTAGTCATAGAATTTAAGTGAATGATTTTTTTAATCAGTTAATAATAGAGGGACGTAGTATTTGAGCTAAAAGTTGTAAACAGTACCACTAACATTACACACTTGATACCCACCCAACTTATATCTTTACTATTATTTGTGGTTAAAAATATAAACAAGGTTAATACTGCCATATTTTCCTTCATAGATAATTCATCAGAGGTTATTTCAAAGTATTGAGAATATTGTCATGCTTATTGGATCACGTACTGGATTGCCTTATTGTGATTTGAGGATATTAGTTAAATAACTTCAATTGTCTTCAAACCCTTTCTAATAGCTTTAATAATATTGCATCACTTCCTCTGCGACGGTTCTAATTATATAAATCATGTCTTTACGACAATCTGATATGAACATCGTAGAAAAGCCTTTAGGCGCGTTTAAAATATTATTGTGATTGTGTACACGTTCGCGTGGCATAATTACGATTCTAAAAACCAATTCGGAGTATGTGTTCGCACAACTTCGATCAAACCTCCTTAATATTAAAATTGTTTTTGATAGACCGCTAGATTAAATGTAGTTCTTTAGTCCGAGGTGTGTCATCTACAATTTAATCATTCATGGCCCTCGTATTAATCTTATGACTTGGATATTAAGAATGATATTCGTAGCTTGCTTTAGGCACGTTTAATATACTATCGTGGTTGTGGACACGTTCGCATGACATGACTACAATTTCTAAAAAGTAACTTGAGGGATGCGTTCGCGCAACCTCAACCAAACTTTTCTTAATAAAATTAACAAAGCACTATTGATTGTGGACACGTACACGTGACATAATTTTGATGCGCCAAAAGAAAAGAGTATACGTACGCATAACTCAATTCTTTAATTACGAATAATTCAAGTGAATAAAAACGGTAAAAGGTAAATGCACATAGGTTCAAAAAATAAGTAATTAAACAACTTAAGCCAAGTATAAATTGCTAAGCGACCGTGCTAGAACCACGGAACCCGGAAATGCCTAACACCTTCTCCCGGGTTAACAAAATTCCTTACTTAGAATTTATGGTTCGCAGACTTTTAAATAAAGTCGAAAACTTTCTCGGTTTGGGATTTAAATTAAACCGTTGACTTGGGACACCAAATAATTTATTCCAAGTGGCGACTCTGATAAATTAATTAATCTCATCTCGAATAATGTCACTTTAATTGGAAAAACTCCCTTATATACCCTACAGGTGATAAAATGGAGGTGTGACAATATGGCGACCCCGCTGGGGATCGAACCCAGAATCTCTGGTTCAGGGTTCAAGAATTCGAGCTTGTTAATGCGATTTTTATTTGGCTTTATTGTTGATATTACTGTATTTTGTGGACTTAATGTGCTAATTGTCATTTACCGCTTTGATATTACTTGAACTGTATTTAAATGTCTTCTTACGCCACCCCTCTAAGTCTTCTGAAAATGGTGCACACGTTCGCGTGACCCGTTTTTTCTGTAGAAATTATACCAAATAGATCGAGGCTGGGCCAGTAACAAGGCCAGGATAGACTTTAGTGCTCCCGGCACGTTGCCCCCTTTTCGGCCCCAGTTGTCTACTCGGGTAACCCAGGTCTAGAACACAAACCCCAGGTTTTAAACCTAGAATAATGCAACTTCATGCCAGATCCCTAGTAGGAACGATTGTTTTCATCACGTACATTTGACCTTGGGGACCCAACACAGGGGTTGGGTCCGTCTAGGACAGGTGTACCCAAAACAAAGACCATCATGATGCATCCTATGTGCTATGTGAATATTTATCTGTTTCGACTTGCATGTTGACCGCCTAGAAAAAGAAAATAAAGAGAAAACCCAAGAGTGAGGTAGGAGAGAAAATTTACCCGGTTTCTAAAAATCTCGGTATTTGAAAATGTCCCGAAACTCTGCCAAATTTTTGAAAAAAAAAAGAAAAAGGAAAATGCATTTCAAAAGAGTGAGTCAAATATCATGTTTTTATGTCAAAACTATCGAACTATGCGGGTCTGATTCTCACCGGATGTGAGATACGTAGGCAAACCTCATCAGTTCCGGCCCCCAATTTTCAAAAAATTCAAGCAAAAATCCCGAATAAAAAAAAATTTAAAAGCAAAAATATTTTCTTTTAGAAGTTTTTCATTCGAAAAGAAAAGAAAATCAAAATCCAAAAAAATATTTTCTACCTTTTCTTAGAAGTCTTTTTCCCAAAATTTCAAAAAAAAAAAAGAAATCAAAAATCCAAAAAATATTTTCTTTCTTCTTTAGATGTCTTTCTTTTTAAAAATCGAAATCCAAATATATTTTGTTTCTTCTTTTTAAGTCTTTCTTTCGAAAAAGTCCAAAATCCAAAAAAAAAGTTAGTTTATCTACTTTATTCCTAATCTTACCGAACTACGCAAGATTTAATTCATGCGAGGTCATGATACATAGGCAATTTCCATCGGATTCGATCATAGCTAAAAAATAAAACTGAGTGAAAAATAAACTGAAAAAAAGAGAGAAAGAAAAATTGAAAAAAAAGGGAAATAAAAAGAGAGGAAGAATGATAATAATAAGGACTGACTGAGTCAATTCTAACATGTTTTTGTTTTAAATTGTGAAGAAAGTTGAGGTGGTCGGCTTGTGGTAAGCTGGCAACACAAGATCCAAGGAAAATATGTTAATGACAACTGACATCAAAGCTGTTACAAATGCTCAAGAGACTCAGGGTCAGATGATTCAACAAGAGTCTACTATGGTTGAGGAAAATAGACTACTGAAACAAAAAATGACTAAAATGTGTCAAGCATGGGCCAACGGCCAAGGACCGCCTTTTTCTTCTCCTGGTTTCCCAAAATTCACATCCATCTCGACTACTACCATTCCGGTCTCATTGTCTGATCAATCCTGTTCTCCTGGGTTCAGTCCTTATCCCAATTGTATGACTGAAACTAGGACTTCTATTTCATGCTCTCAAAGTTTGTCATTCACAGCCAATCAAACAACCTCTACTATTATGCCCGTCTTCACCATCCCACAGCCGACGGTGGTGCAGAGGAAAACTCATGAGTCACAATTTTCTACCCAGCAAGCGCAGCACCACTCTCCTAAGTACCACTCGTACTTGTTTGATCTTCCTGCAAACATTGAGAAGCCTTCCCAAAAGATGGCACAGGAAGAAATGACCCAAAGAGTGAAAAGCTTAGAACAACAGTTGAAAAACATGCAAGGGTTGGCTGGTCAGAAGAGCATTGCCTTCAAGGATTTATGTATGTTCACCGATGTCCACTTGCCACCTAGTTTCAAGACTCCCAAATTTGAAAAGTATGATGGACATGGAGACCCCATAGCCCACCTGAAAGGGTTTTGCAATCAACAAAGAGGTGCGGGAGGAAAGGAAGAATTACTGATGACTTATTTTGGGGAAAGCCTTGCGGGAGCAGCCTCCGAATGGTTTATGGATCAAAATACCTCTCACTGGCATGTCTGGGATGACATGGCTCGGGCCTTTGTCAAACAGTTTCAATACAACATTGACATCGCACCAGACCGCAATTCCCTTTCAAATCTGAAGAAGAAACCAAGTGAAAGTTTCACGGAATATGCCATTAAATAGAGAGAGCAAGCAGCTAGAGTTAAGCAACCCATGGATGACCATGAGCTAATCACTATCTTTCTTCAGGCTCAAGAGCCAGACTATTTTCCAAACAGGATGTCCACAGTGGGTAAATCCTTCTCGGAAGCAATCGAAATAGGGGAAATGGTTGAGAATGGCCTTAAGATAGACAGAATTATAAGTCAAGCAGCTCTCAAAGCCGCAACTCAAGCTCTCCAGTTTGAATCTAATAATTTTAGTGATACGAATGAGAAGGACGAAGAAATCATGATGACATCAGGGTCGAGAAGAGGTCCTAGGAGAGCATCTCGAAGGTATGATCATCCTCGTCTGTTTTCTGATGATGCTCCTGAGCACTATTATCCACCTCAGAACCCTCAATACTCTATTGCTTCACCTCAGTCTGTTGCCTGGACACCAAGATACCCCAGAAGGCGAGCACCAGCACCGCAAAATCTCCACCAGCCTCCACAAAATTTTCAAGTTCCATATAACCCACATATATGCCAGGGGTATAGAAGAGAACAAAGGTTGAAAGATAATTTTACACCAATAGGTGAGTCCTATGCAAGCTTATTTGAGAAGTTAAAGCATCATGACATGATTGCACCCGTTCCTCCAAATCATGTGGACCCACATGCAAAAAGCTTTGACACTTCCAAAAGGTGTAAATACCATTATGATGCCCCGTGGCACAATGTTGAAAGTTGTCGGGATTTGAAAGAGAAACAGAAAGGATGATCCAGGAAAAACTGATTGTTCTCCAAGACAATGACACCCAGAATATCACGCAGAATCCTTTACCTATACATGATGATGCACACTATGTGGGGATGATGCCTGGTGACATGGAATATGAGAATCCTCTCGGGAATTTGCCGACTGAAATTGGAGAAGGCCATGGTAATTCTGATTAGCAAATTTGTGGCTAAATGTCAAGCTTAGCAATTGAAAATTCATTCTCTCCTCACTAGGAAACAATCTTGTTAGCTTGTTTTGATGTTTTATCTATTATTTGGGTTATTTCAGGGTTGTGATCCAGATTTTATTTGTTTTATTGAGTCAAACCCTTATATCCTTCTATTCTGTTTGTATGAGTCATGTCTGTCTGTTTTGTTTCTATTTTCATTATCCGGGTTATTTTAGGTTTGTAACTCGGATTTTAGGTTGTTTGTCTTGTTATCAAACCCTTTCATCCTTTACTCAATAAAATATAGTTTGTCCTTTCGTGTCATTCTATTCCTAGTTCTTTTCTCGCTAGTTCTAATTACATGACATGCATGCGGAAATTTTGGCTAGATCATAGAAACTGATTTAATTTGGAATTGGATAACTGAAAAAAAAAAAACACTTTTGAGGATGATTAAAGAGTTGAAATACTTTGGAATTAAGGTCGTGTAAAATTCACCTTCAAATCATTGTGAAGATCGGGCTTGAGGATGTTTAATCAATTGAAGTTTGTTGGAAAGTTTGACATTAAGGGATGGAAAATGTCTTGTGACCATGACACACCAAGAAGACAAACATGTTCGTCAACGCTGTGATGACGAAAAGATACTATGTTCGGCGTTCTCGAGGTTGGGATGCCCTTTTTCTACTACCCAAATACTTTATACCCTTTGTTACCTCTTTGAGCCTGTGTTATTTTCTTTGACCACCCTCTTTTGGAATCAAGTTAAGATTCAAGAGTCAAAAAATGAAAAAAAAAGAAAAAGAAAAAAAAGTCCATGTCCCAAAAGTACAAATTGGGGCAATTCTTAGAAATTTCAAGTGAAAACAAATGAAGAAGAAAAGAACTGGCAAAGGTCCATGCCCCCAGAAAACAGAAGCCGGAGCAACTTGTTTTGAGAAAAAATATAGAAAAAAATAGAAAGAAAGATGAAAAAAATAGTTAGGTTAGATGTTTGAACTATGTTCGATCTGATTCCTTAAAAAATAAGGATACCTAGGCAGCCTCACGGTTCGGTCCAACCAAATAAGAATTAAAGAAAAAAATTCCAAAATCCCCAATAGTTGAAACTGGGGCAAAGATTTTATTTTTTGAAAGAGTCGATTCTAAGAGTTGTAAGTCTACAACCCCATCATTTTGAGTCTACTTTGAGCCTTCATGCCAACTTTTCTTTCCAATCCTATACAAAAACCTTCCAAATAAGACCTCCCGATGAGCCTTCAAGAATGTCAAGAGACGCATGCAATGAGCAACAGTTGTCACACGACATAGAACATTGTCGAGCTGCTCAAAAGAGAAATAGAAAAAAAAGATGAGAGAGTATTACTAGTGAAAACCCTCACGGGCACTATAAGGCGACGGTAAGCAGAGATAAATAAATGAGAGAGACTTGTTGGTGAAAACCCCTCGGGGAACCACTAGTCGAAAGTGAGTCATGAAGCTAATGTAAAGGATTGGCACGAACAAGCCCGACTTCGAAGGCCATAAGAAGGGTAAAAGGGAAAATTGGATTAGTTGGATAGATCAGGCCGTTATGTCCAAAATGCATGTCATGATCATTAAGGCTAGTTATTGAAAAAAAAGAAAAAAAAAAGAAAAAAAAAACTCTTCCTTCTGTCCTTCCGACAGGGGCATTTCTTATTGATACTTGTTTCTTTGCATCATTGTGTCCTTCACTTTGAGTCAGTCCTTCTCAAAACAAGCAAGAAAAGATTTCAAAATTTGCTACTAGCTTTTCAGTTGGATAAAGTAAATTTGGCCAGCACACTCAGTTGTTACTACCAACATGCTTTGAGGATTCGTTCAAAGGCTTCCCCAAAAAACTCTTGTCAGCCTACTTGGCACAAGCAAAGATAACTGGTGATTCTCTCTAATAGACAAATTGCTCAAAAAGCACGAAGTCATTCAAGATATCAGTAAAGGTCACCTAAGAAAAGATCTCCAGTTGGGATAAGGCTGATTGAGCCACAAATACAAATGGTACTGGGTGTGAAACAATTAGGGATGATGTAGAGAAAAAGTCTCTTGAAACCGACTCAAGTTGATTGAACAGAAGCCAAACTGCCCAAGATTCAAGGCCACAAACCGACCACCATTTTTAAAACTGACAAATTTTTCTTTGTGTGAAACAGGAACAAAGCAATGCAAGGAAAGTGGTTAAAAAATGGGGAAAAAAAGAAAAAAAAACAAAAAAAAGAGAAAAGAGAAGAAGAGAAGAGCCGACAAAGGGAAGTTTCTCAAATCTTCACCTTTATTTGTCTTGCTATTGTGTATAAAATCCTGCAATTGATCTTCACATTTTGCCTCCTAGGATAAAAAGTCCTGGTCTGATGGATTTTCCTCCCAATAAAAATTTTACTCTGATGAATCTTTCTCCTAAGATAACAAAAAATGGACTTAGTCTGGTGAATTTTCTCCTAGGATAAAAGTCTTAGTCTGGTGAATATTTCTCCTAAGATAAGAAAACCCTAGTCTGATGAACTTCCTCCTAGGATAGAAATCTTAGTCTGATGAATCTTTCTCTTAAGATAACAAAAGTGGACCTAGTCTGATGAATTTTCTCCTAGAATCAAAATCTTAGTCTGATATTTTTCTCCTAAGATAACAAAAAAGACGTAGTCTGATGAACTTTCCCCTAGGATCAAAATCTTAGTCTGATGAATCTTTCTCGTAAGATAAAAAATCTAGTGTGATGAATTTTCTCCTATTATCAAAATCATAGTTTGATGAATCTTTCTCCTAAGATAACAAAAAATGGACCTAGTCTGATGAATTTTCTTCTAGGATAAATGTCTTAGTATGATGAATATTTCTCCTAAGGTAAGAAAACCCTAGTCTGATGAACTTTCTCCTAGGATAGAAATCTTAGTCTGATGAATCTTTCTCCTAAGATAACAAAAAAGGACCTAGTCTGATGAATTTTCTCGTAGGATTGGAATCTTAGTCTGATGAATCTTTCTCCTAAGATAGAAAACCTAGTGTGATGAATCTTTCTCCTAGGATAAACATCTTAGTTTGATGAATCTTTCTCCTAAGATAGAAAACCTAGTCTAATAAATTTTCTCATGGGATCAAAATCTTAGTCTGAATAATTTTTCTCCTAAGATAACAAAAGAGACCTAGTCTGATGAACTTTCTCCTAGCATCAAAATCTTAGTCTGATGAATCTTTCTCCTAAGATAGAAAACCTAGTCTGATGAATTTTCTCCTAGGATAATTTGAAAAAAAGAGGCGTTGGGGATATTTGTTCAAAAGATTGATTTTCTCAAAAAAATGTTGTTTTTTCAAAAAAAAAAAAGAAAAAAAAATCTTTCTTGATTTATTTTAGCATAGGTACACAAGTCAGTAATCTTTTCCAGCATAGAGTCTCACTCCCTAGTTGATGCCAGCATAACCTGGTAATCTTTCCAACATAGAATCTCCATTCCCTAGTTGATTTTATTTTAGACATAGGGTCTCCACTCCCTAGTCGTTTTTCCAACATAGGGTCTCCACTCCCTAGTTGCTTCATTTTAGATATAGGGTCTCCATTCTCTAATCTTTTTTTCCCAAGGATACACAATCCTGACTTTTATTACTTTCAATAAAGAAGTAGTTTAGAATTTTGTTACAATAACTCATGAAATTTTCCTAGTGAAAACTGGGGCAGAAAAAATTCGTTCGCTTATTTGTTTTGGTATCCGAGTAGGTTTTACCTCGAGGCACAGGGTTCGAGACGACCCAAAGAAGTAGTCTCAATCTAGAATAAAAGAAAAAAGAAGAAAAGAAAAAGAAGTAAACTCAAAGTGCAAAAATTGATGAAAGATGTAGGCTGCTCAAGACATGGCTGAAGTCACAAGCTCTGCATGTCCCGTCTTGATTTGAAAAAGCTGAAGAAGATTGAACCAACACCTGCAGCTAACAAGCATCAAGATTCAGATCAGAGTCCGCATGAAGAACCAACCAAGACTCAAGATCAAGCTTCAGAAGACTCATAGATCGGAATCTTGTAACTCATAGCTGATAGGCTTAGTTGGTCTTTTCATTTTTGATTTTGATGTAATAAGGGGACTGCAGACTGGAACCTCGACGGCACCTCAATCGGCTCTCTACCTCGGTATACTCCATCATCTAACTCACTTCTGAACTACACGTGGCCTGATTCCTTTATAGCCAAGGATATGTAGGCAGCTCAAATACCAGGGCTCGGTCACATTCTCATTTCTTTTAGCTTTTGGTCTGTCTAAATAAGGGTCGGGTCAAAAAAACCTGTCTAGTCATTCTTTGTCTGAAAACTCTTCGTATTCCCAGTTAAAGAGGGGCAGCTGTAGACATGTGATTTTTGACCCTACCCAAGATTTTTATATTTTAGCATATAAATATTTAATTTAGGTCTAATATCGCTATTTAACTAATTTTTGACCTTTTTACTTTATTTTATTACAAGAAAAATAAAAATTACAAAAAAAATAGTTTCATTAATGTTTTGTAGTCATTTTTAATCTTGAAAAATACCAAAAATAGTTTTGTTTTAACGGTCAGTCTTATTTTAATAGTTATTTTATTTAAGTAAAATTAATTAATAAATAAGGTAGTATTTTAGTCTTGTTCACCGAAAAGAAAGAATAAAACTTGGGCTCGAGCAACCCATTTTTAAGCCTAATTTTGGACCTAACCCATAATTTTTAAGCCCATAATTCTTAGGCCCATACCCCTTAACCTAAATATAACCCTAAAAACCTAAACCTATAAAAGAAGCTAAACCCTAAACTATATAGAGATCAGCCGCAATACTTAAAGGAGATGAGCTAAAAAATACAGAAAAAAAGAAGCTTAAGACCTAAGCAACAACGATCCTCCATGGGTCTTCTTCACAAAATCAAAGAAAAACCAAAAAGGGAAGATCCCTAAGCTAAATAAGAGGAACGACCGCAGTAACCGAAAATCACGACCCCACCCCAAAACTTTGATCTTCGATTTCAGTCGATTCAGCTGTGTCGGTGAATGTTAAATGGAGTTGTGTTTCTCGTTAGATTGAAGAATATTAGTTCAATGATCGGATTCCGATTTGCAAAATACAAGGTTTTTCTATACTTCAATAATTGAAAAAATACAAGAATAGTACACCTCTGTTTTTTCTTTTTGATTTCTTTATATTTTTCAAAAAATGGAATTTGATTAAATTTGAGTGTAGTTTGAGCTCGCCGCGAGTCTGAAGTTGCCGATAGAGGTTTCCGGTTCGAGTTCTGTCCAATAGCTCGCTCAAGATTCATTGTTTGGAGCTTCCATTACTATACCCGTCGGGAAATTTTCAGCAAATCAAGGTCCATCCTTTTCCGTTGTTTTACTGTCGATATTGCAAAATCTCGTGTTTGTCTCAATTTGTGAATGTTATATGTGTTGATCCACCATTTTTTTCTCCTTATTATTTATGATAGTTTAATTGTGCTCTTTAGATTAGTCATAGAATTTAAGTGAATGATTTTTTTAATCAGTTAATAATAGAGGGACCATAGTATTTGAGCTAAAAGTTGTAAACATTACCACTAACATTACACACTTGATACCCACCCAACTTATATCTTTACTATTATTTGTGGTTGAAAATATAAACAAGGTTAATAATGACGTGTTTTCCTTCATAGATAATTCATCAGAGGTTATTTCAAAGTATTGAGAATTTTGGCATGCTTATTGGATCACGTACTGGATTGCCTTATTGTGATTTGAGGATATTAGTTAAATAGCTTCAATTGTCTCAAACCCTTTCTAATAGCTTTAATAATATTGCATAACTTCCTATGTGACAGTTCCATTTATATAAATCATGGCTTTATGACAATCTGATATGAACATCGTAGAAAAGCCTTTAGGCGCGTTTAAAATATTATTGTGATTGTGTACACGTTCGCGTGACATAATTACGATTCTAAAAATCGATTCGGAGTATGTGTTCACGTAAATTCGATCAAACCTCCTTAATAATAAATTTGTTTTTGATAACCGCTAGATTAAATGTAGTTCTTTAGTCCGAGGTGTGCCATCCACAATTTAATCATTCATGACCCTCATATTAATCTTACGACTTGGATATTAAGAATGATATTCGTAGCTTGCTTTAGGCACGTTTAATATACTATCATTGTTGTGGACACGTTCGCATGACATGATTATGATTTCTAAAAAGTAACTCAAGGGATGCATTCGCGCAACCTCAACTAAACATTTCTTAATAAAATAAACAAAACGTTATTGATTGTGGACACATACGCATGACATGATTTTGACAGGCCAAAAGAAAAGAGTATACGTAAGCGTAACTCAATTCTTTAATTACGCATAATTCAAGTGATTAAAAGCAGTAAAAGGTAAATGCACATAGGTTCTAAAAATAAGTAATTAGACAACTTAAGCCAAGTATAAATTGCTAAGCGATCATGCTACAACCACGGAACCCGGAAATGCCTAATACCTTCTCCCGGGTTAACAGAATTCCTTATTTAGAATTTTTGGTTCGCATACTTTTAAATAAAGTCGAAAACTTCCTCGGTTTGGGATTTAAAATAAATCGGTGACTTGGGACACCAAATAATTTATTCCAAGTGGCGACTGTGATAAATTAATTAATCCCATCTCGAATAATATCACTTTAATTGGAAATACTCCCTTATATACCCTTCGGGTGGTAAAAAGGAGGTGTGATACCCTAGAAGCACATAATGAACACGAAGACCCTACGATGAACTCAGCCCAAAGAAATGATTGAGCACTCATCATAAAAAATACGGTAAAAGCTACTATGACCGTACCTTTCATAAAGGAAATCAAAAGGTATGTAGGAGTTTTTTAGGCACTCCAAATCATCATTTTTCTTCAGCCCTATCATCTTAAAGAACCCTCTGGTTGTGCGATTTTCAGGTCCCAACAGACCAGGGTTATCCCAAGGTAACCCAACAAATCCCTCTATTACTTCTAGAAGGGGAGTAATTTCTATGTCTCCAAAATGGAATACAACCCTTTCCTTATCCCTAAATAGAGTGGCAACCTCGATTAGCAGCTTATTTGGTTGAAGATCCAACAGTGATGGCAAATTACCCAAGACTCTTTTTACATGATTTTGGTCACTTGAGGGAAGATCCCTCCACCAATCTATGTAAAGTGGAGGAATACTACCGACCATATCAAACCTGGGGACTTCGTGCCTCATTTTCTACAAAACAAGAGATAGTTAGACGCTTTCCCTCTCCAGGTTCATATATTTATACAGTAATGATTAGCATATTGGCACTTATTTCTCCAAATTAATGCACATAATCATGGTTACATCCGTTGGGATTGTGGAAAACCCGATGGACTTTTGGACGAGGCTTGTCTTAAAAGGTTATTATGCGGACAACATATTAAGCCGGCTAGGTCTGACCATGATGCATGTACAATTAATCAGAGTAAGGCTAATTTAGAGGTCTAGACTGGGACCTTCAAGTGGACAACTTGAGGGGGAAAGGTATGGAACCGTCGAACACACCGCTGATCGACTAGTTTTACCGCAAATGCGCATTTCCGAATTTAAAGGATGATATATAGGAAGAGCGGAAACACTCATCAAGTATTGCTATAGGATTGATTATGCATGAGTGGAATATGATGTTGAGCGTGATTTATGCAACAATAAATAGCATGTTCTCAAGTATTTACATGTAAAAAATGATAAATGCAATATTTAAATAATTAAAAGACAGTTACGAAAAAAAGAAAACAAAGAGACAAGTCAGTTTCAGGAAAATAAAAAAATCATAAATGCTTGAAAATATGTAGTTAAATTCAAATAAGGGGAAAGGGTACATGAGATAGAGCATGCTGGACTAATTCACAAAAATAAGTTCGTTATGGTAAGAGCCTAAAATATCCCCCATCAGAGTCACCATGTTATCGTGCCCCCTTTTTCCTCACGGAGTTCGGGTTTTGACATTCATGGGGAATAACTCGTTTCTTTTTGGGAATTGGGTATTTGAAGCGTCGCCACCTAACGGATTATGGTGCGTTATGGTACCTAGAGTAATTAACTCGCGTAACTAGTTTGCATTACCAGAGATTAGGGTAAGAGCTCGAAATAACCTTGAGGGGAAGGTGTTAGGCACCCCTCGCGGTCCACAACGGTGGGTCCCAGCCAAACTTAAACTATGTGAATTAGTCATTTTAACAAGTAAACAGTTTTAACACATATTTGCAAATAAAGACATATTTTCACATTATAAATACATGTATGATTCAGATAATGAAAGTAAGAGAGAGGTTTGGACAACTTACACATGTATATGTCAAGAAAGGAAAGTTTAGATGATTTAAACACATATAGGAATTGGGAAAGGGAAGTCCTAAGTTGATTAGCCTACATGATCAATCTGTGCAATGCCCGGTAATCCTCCTCAACTAGAGGGGCTACACATGATATTAGTGCGCAAGTCATCATATCCTTTTACTACCCATTACCCTCCCCTTAGTGGTTATATAAGCGAGTTTCATTAATGACCTCTAAGCGTGCTTCTACCCGTCCCTTCCTTGTGGTCCTGGAGGACTTTAGGACCTTTAAATCTGGGCAGTTCTAGACAGCCTAATGTATTTAAAAGAGAAACTCTAGGCGACTTGCAAAGAACATATAGGACAATCAAATAGGGAGAGGCAGTTGAGGTTCATGTTTTCCTCTGAATGTACATAAGTAAATAGGCAGCACATCTCAAATAACTGATTTTTAATAAGTTCAAAAAGCCTAGGAACATGATATCTTGATGAACAATCACGAAATAGAACATGCATCGTTTGTTTTAAGAGAAGTGGTAGAATCCTAACCAGTTGCCTACTAGTTTTATAGCCTGTTAAGCCTGGATAATTTCACACATAAACAGGACTGGTTTCACAATTATTTAACGTCCTAAGGCTTGCCTAAGTATGTATATGCAGTCACAATTTTGGGAAATAGTTTGAAGTTCTTTTGTCCTATAGGCATGCTTTCTAGTGACATTTAACAAGACACTGTATGAAGTTCTAGTTTTAGTACTTGATGCATATGATGATTACCCTATGGACATGAGTTCTATCTCTAATGAGTGAAAATGCTATTAGTTCTTATTAGACACGCATACTGAATGAGCAAGTGTGACAACCAATTAAACCTGCATGTATGATTTCTAAAGAGATCGATTTGAATATATGCTGTAATGAAAGTTGAACCTTAGTTATTTTATTCCCTATAGGCATGGCGTCTAATCATGTAAAGAAAATTAGGTATAACTTATTTCAACCAAAGCAAACCCTATAGGCAGGTTATCTAACAAAGAGCATTTGAGCCAAAGTAAACCCTATAGGCATGTTATATAGCACAGAATAGTGATTAGAGTAAACATCTAGGCAAGTTTTCAAATATGCAGTAGCAGAGTGCTTTTGAATGAAGTAAAGCCATAGCCAGGTGATCTAACATATAATAGTATAAATCAAACACCTATAGGCATGTTATCTACTCAGCTACCCATAGTACCATACAACTACCCTCCCTTTTCACTAGTCACCCCAATATCTGTTTATAATTAATTATTACAGACCAATGATTGAATAAAAATTACATAAATAAAAATATAAATTAAGCTATAGGGAGCCTGAAGTAGTCCCAAAGCAAATCCTGGTGTACCAGGCCTTTAGTAGTCTCAAATGCTAAGGATTTCATAGCCCAATTCATGTCCAGGTATGTCAGAGTTCTCTAAGGACCTCAAGGATCCCGAGAAGTGCTCAAACCCAGACTTTTCTCAAATGAAGACTTATTATGTGCAATGTATAAGAGTCAGCCCTGATATTCCAGAGTTCAGAGAGATCTCAAGGATCTTTAGGCATTACACATACCAGAGGGGAAGACTTAATAATCTAAGAGTAAGTGAGAGTAATTGAAAAAACTTAGTGAAAACACTATGGAGATAAACTCTTAGGAGTAAAAGATCTTCTGTAATAGACCAGTTTTAAGAAAAAATGCTAGTAATGAAACCAGTTTTAGAAGAACACATTTGAAAACAGTTCAAAGGAGAGCAAATTCAGTAGACAATAAATAGATCATAAAAGGTTCAGTTCCACAGACACTTTAGCAAACATGTTTGCACACAGGGGTGAAAAGGGGAATAGGAACACATGGAGATCTTATTGAGGGTGCATGAATAGGGTGCAGGGAGATAAATAGGCAGTTGTGCACGGTGAAATTGGAGGGACCAATTTCCTCGTCATTTTGATGCCCCGCAAACATGCTTCCCAAGGCTCGAGACTGGGGTCGGGTTTCGCCTTTGACAATTATCGGGGCTCGGCCTCGGGGAAATTTAGACCAACGACTATATTGGAAAAGAGGGGACTTCCCAAGAGGTGCAACCAGAGCCGATAAAGTCTGTCAGGCTAGTCTGTGCCCGCATCATGACATCAGCTAGTTGTCCCATCCCCTTTTCTTTGTAATAAATGTGTTTATACTACGTTGGGATTCCCTCCTTTTCTATAAAAGGGAGCCCTTCCCATTTTGTAGAGGTCTGTTGCTTCAATGGCTCCACACGAAATGTACAAGAACATTCTCTTTGCTCTCTAACATATTCTCTTGATATTATCTCTTTCATTTATTATCTTCATTATTGTTCATTATTTATTGCTTATCATTGGCCTTAAAGAACCTTCATTGAATTTAGCCTATCGGTTAGCCCCAAATTGACAAGCTCGAGCCCCCGATTGTTAGCCTATCGATTTCATTATCACCCTACCCTTAACTCTCATTTAGTTCCTAAGTCTCACATACATAGCATCAACTGCTTAAACAACTAGCATAAAAATAGATCACGTATTTTTAGAGTCCCATAACCAAATTTAATTGTTATTACTATTTTGATGGTAAACAGTTTGGCGCCCACCTTAGGGCTAAAAATAATAGTGATTATTTTCTTGCTGGTTCGCCACATAACGCGAGTTATCTTTTACACCTGTTCTTGTCCAAGATCTTCAAATTTTAGGTCGAAATGCCTAACTCGGTAAATAGAGATGAAAACAACTACATGGAGAATCAGGGAGAGAATGGTGTAGTTGTTCCAACCTGGGCACAAAAAGAGATCCCTCGGCATGTCGTTCATATGATTATTGGATGGATCGACATTCCCCAAGGGCCCATGATCAAGCGGACAAAAGTGTTTGCCATAATAGAAGGGCTGATCCGAGACCGTGTGGTCGAAGACACCCTCGTGTTTAGCGAAGAGGATCTTGAGACCTTGACAGAACCACACAACGATGTGCTGGTAATCTCATTTCTTTTAAACAACGTTCAAGTTAAACGTGTGCTCTTGGATCCAGGAAGCTCGGCCAACGTAATCGGGTCAGGGGTAGTAGAGTAGCTTGGGTTACTCGACCATATCATATCCGCCTCCCGGGACCTCCACGACTTTAACATGACATGTGAAGTAACGAAATGAGAATTCACCCTCCCAGTCGACTCGTCCGGCACGGTTCAGAACATAAAGTTTCAAGTCATCAATGGCGATATAAGGTATAATGCATTGCTTGGCAGGCCATGGATACACAGCATGAGGGTAGTACCATCAACCCTGCACCAGATGATTAAATTTCCGACAAGGGATGGCATAACGACCATATATGGAGAATAGCATAAAACGAAAGAAATGTTAGCGGTTTACCAGGAGGAGTCGACCCCCATACTCCCAACCTCGGATGCATCTGGGAGAATATAAACCAACAGGATGACAAAGAAGATTTCCTCGTTCCTCAAACTTTCTTTGCCCCCAAAGAGTCAGATGCAAAAAATCGACAATCAAAAACCTGGAGCAAGCTTTTCTGATCGAACACCTCCCCGATCGTAAGGGATACTTGGGAACGGGATTAACCCCCGAACTTAGGAAAAAATTCATTCAATTTCTTATCGATAATATCGATTGTTTCGCATGATCCCACTTAGATATGACAGGTATCCCACTGGAAATAACCTCCCACCGACTGAGTGTTGACCCCGGGTTTAAATCGATGAAGCAAAAAAGAAGACCCCAGTCCGAGATAAAACACGCATTCATCAAGGATGAGGTAACAAAACTCCTTAAAATAGGGTCCATTAGAGAAGTAAAGTACCCTAAATGGCTGGCCAACGTAGTAGTGGCACCCAAAAAAGGAAATAAGCTAAGAATGTGCGTAGACTATAAAGACTTAAATAAAGCGTGTCCCAAGGATTCATTCCCATTGCCTAAAATCGATCGTCTGATCGATGCTACGGCCGGCCACGAGACCCTCACCTTTCTCGATGCCTATTCGGGGTACAATCAAATTCAGATGAACCCCAAATATAGGGAGAAGACCTCGTTCATCACAAAGTATGGTACCTACTATTATAATGTAATGCCTTTCGGACTAAATAATGTTGGGGCTACATACCAGCGTCTAGTTAATAAAATATTTGAGAGTCAAATAGGTAAATCCATGGAAGTTTATATTGACGAAATGCTAGTTAAATCCCTACACGCAGATGACCATTTAACTCATTTGCAGGAAACATTCGACATCCTCGGAAGTTACAACATGAATCTCAACCCTAAGAAATATGCCTTCGGAGTAGGTTCGTGCAAATTCTAAGGCTTCATGGTATCAAACAGGGGGATCGAGATTAACCTCGATAAAATCAAGGCCATCAAAGAAATCATGGTGGTAAATAATGTAAAGCCCTTGCAATGACTAACAAGACAAATAGTGGCTCTGGGCAGATTCATATCAAGGTCATCTGACAGGAACCATCACTTCTTCTCCTCACTCAAAAGGAAAAACAACTTTGAATGGACTCCAGAATGCCAACGCGCCTTAGAAGAGCTGAAGCGATATCTGGCTAGCCCACCTCTGCTCCACATGCCGAAGGAACATGAAACACTATATCTATACTTGGTCATATTCAAGATAGCGGTAAGCGGTGTGCTAGTTCGAGAAGAGCAAGGTATGCAATTCCCTATTTATTATGTAAGCCGGACCCTAGGGGATGCTGAAACTAGGTATCCACACCTTGAAAAATTAGCTCTTTCTTTAATAAGCGCATCACAAAAGTTGAAACCCTATTTTCAATGCCACCATATTTGCATTCTAACCACATACCCCCTCGAGAGCATATTGCACAAACCCAAACTATCATGTCGATTGGCCAAATGGGGGATCGAACTCGGGGGGTATGATATCGAGTATCAACCTCGAACGGCCATCAAGTTCCAGATTCTGGCTGACTTCGTAGCCGATTTCTCGCTCTCCCTCGTGCTCGAGGTAGAAAAGGAACTTCTACTGAAATCAGGCAGTCTTCTAGGGTGTGGACCCTGTTCACTGACGGCACCACAAACGTGAGAGGTTTCGAACTCGATGTAGTCCTAAAGCCTCCTATGGGCGGCTTGATCAAACAATCTATAAAAACTGCAAAATTGACTAACAATGAAGCCGAGTACGAGGCTATGATTGCAGGTTTAGAACTTACCAAAAGCCTAGGAGCCGAGACCATCAAAGAAAAATTTGATTCATTCCTGGTAGTGAACTAGGTGAATAGGAGCTATGAGGTCCGAGAAGATAGGATGCAGAGGTATTTGGACTAGATCCAAGTTGCATTATGTCGCTTCAAAGAATAGAATTTAGTCCATGTACCTTGAGAGTAGAATAGCGAGGCTGATGCCCTCGCAAACCTGGGATCATTTTTTGAAGAAGATGACCTACTCCTCGGGGCTGTTATTCAACTATCTAAATCAGTGATCGAGGAAGGTCACGCATAGATTAGTTCCACCAGCCTAACATGGGACTGGAGAAATAAATATATTGGTTATCTAAAAGACGGAAAATTGCCCACGGATCCAAAGGAATCGAGGGTCGTGCGAACCAAAGTAACCCGGTTCTCGCTCGATGAAAATAAGACTCTATACAGAAGAACTTTTGATGGGCACCTAGCAGTATGTCTGGGGCCGGGGGATACAGATTACGTACTCCGAGAAATTTACGTGGGTACTTGCGGAAATCACTCCGACGCCAACTCCTTGGTCCAAAAAATAATCAGGGCAGGCTACTACTGGGACAACATGGAAAAAGATACTAAGGAGTTCATCTGAAAATGCGATAAATGCCAGAGATTTGCCCCTATGATTCACCAACCCGGTGAACAACTACATTCGGTCATATCACCGTGGCTATTCATGAAATAGGGGATGTACATCATTGGGCCCCTACCGACTGCATTAGGTAAAGCTAAATTCATCTTATTTATGTCTGACTATTTCTCAAAATGGGTGGTAGCGCAGGCATTCAAGAAGGTAAGATAAAAGGAAGTCATTAACTTCATCTGGGATCACATTATGTGCCGATTCGGAATTCCTTCCGAGATAACATGCGATAATGGGAGGCAGTTCATCGGGAGCAAGGTAACACAATTCCTTGAGGATCATAAAATCAAGATAATCCTATTGACGCCTTACCACCCATGTGAAAACGGCTAGGTCGAGTCCACAAATAAAACCATCATCTAAAACATAAAAGGAATCTGGAAAGCGCCAAGGGAAAGTGGAGAGAAATGTTGCCCGAATTGCTGCGGGCATACCAAACAACTTCAAAATCAAGCACAGGGAAAACACCTTTCTCTCTAGTATACGATGTCGAGGCTTTGATACTAGTAGAGGTAGGGGAGCCAAGTGCCAGATTCCAACACACCACTGAAAGCTCAAACAATAAGGCCATGAAAACGGCCCTCAAACTACTAGATGAAAAATGAGAAGCCTCGCTGGTCCAGATGGCCCCAAAAGCAAAGGATCGAAAGATATTATAACACGAGAACAAACCTCTGACATTTCGGAGTTGGGGACTAGGTTCAAAGGAAAATCACCCTTAACACCCGAAACACTAATGAAGGAAAGCTAGGCCAAAATTGGGAAGGACCGTACCGTGTCCTCGGAGTAGTCGGCAAAGGGTCTTACAAGCTCGGTGTCATGTAGGGCGAACAACTTACAAGCAACTTGAACATATCAATTCTAAAACGATATTATTGCTAGGGCATCCGATTGAAAATTCCGAGAACATCCTCGAGCATGCATTGCACTCTTTTCCTTCGATCGGATTTTATCCCTAGAAGGGTTTTACCGACAAGGTTTTTAACAAGGCAATGGCCATACGGCACCTAAGGAGACTCAAAAAGTATTCGAGAATTCTTTTACAATCCACCTCGAATACTGGGGGCCTCCTCCCGAAAGGTCAACTACTCGGGAAAGCCAAGACACCCCAAATGGGACCTCGATAGGAAAAGTAATGTACCGGGCCAAACGGTTGAATAAACCATGCCCATATAGAGCAACCATGCTTTTAAATGCAAAAACATGTATACTTGTACCAAGTAATCGAAGAACACTTTTCATAAAATCATTTCACGCTTCAAGAGAAACTCGACGTTTTAGCAAAGAGGACTCCTCTATCAAAAATGTCTCGAACATTCGAAGACTGGCATCAACAATTCGACACCTGAACGACCCCCAGGTCAAAACTCCAAACTCATAAGCCCTCAACGAGGCAACATCAAAATCATAAAATGTCTCTAAAACCGAAAGTGTCCTGAACACTCGGAGACTGACACCGATATCTCAATAATCGCATGACCTCATGGTCAGAATCGCCAAAATCGTAAGCCCTCAATGAGGCAATACCAAGTTTATAAGTAATGGCTCCCAAGTCAAGAATCCCTCGATGACTCGGGGACTGCCGTCAAGCGCCACCTCCATCGACTTACCAAAACCCGAGGTCATAAGGCCACATGCGGGCAGCCTCAGTCCTGTAAGACCTACACAAGGCAACAAAAATATCTATAAGATCTCAAGCCAGCCGTGAACAATACTTGTACCAAGTATCCAAAACTGTAAGACCTCAAAGGCATGTAAAATTTTGTAAGACCTTACTAAAGGCATAAACCCAATCTCAAAGTCTCGGCTATATATCAAACTTGTAAGACCCCTAAAAAGGCATACCCTCGATATAGATGCTGAAACTACTTCACTCAGGACATAAAGGCTCCGGCCAAACACAAATGACTCCGGTCACAAGGCTGTACCAACCGAACTAACGTGACTCGGGGATGCCCGACAATCGATACAAAATCACAGGCTTAAAATTACTTCAAATCTACTTCGAAAAGAACCGGTTAAATAGGCTACCCTAGATACATGCAAAAGAGCTTCGACCATGTCAGCTCCTAAACTTCGGCTTCGAAATACTCAACCTCCAAACCAAACCTTCCGAGGTGCTCGATTATCGCCATATAATCCTTATCGAGGAATAAATAAAGCCCACATAAAAGGTCTCTTCGACCCAAAGCGTAAGAGCCATTGTTGCCAGCCTAATGAGCCTTAGGGCCATACACATAAAAGGTCGCTCAGACCCAAGGCGTAAGAGCCATAGTCTCCAGCCGACACATAAGGTCGCTTAGACCCGACACGTAAGAGCCTAAGGGCCAGCTCGAAATCCAAAACTTGACGGTCTAATGAGCTCGAATCGAAACCTGACTTGGAGACTGAACCCAAAATAGTTAACTAAATATGCATAAGAGCAAAGCATAAGAGCCATTGTCGCCAGCCTAATGAGCCCCAGGGCCACCCGCATAAAAGGTCCTCAGACCCAAGGCGTAAGAGCAATATTCGCCAGCCCACACATAAGGCCGCTCCAACCTGACGCACAAGAGCCTAAAGGCCACCTCGAAATCCAAAACATGAGGGTCGAATGAGCTCGAGTCGAAACCCGACTCGGTAACTGAACCCAAAATAGTTAATTGAATATGCCTAAGAGTAAAGTGTAAGAGCCACTGTCACCAGCCTAATGAGCCCTAGGGCCACCCGCATAAATGGTCGCTCATACCCAAGGCGTAAGAGCCATAGTCACCAGCCCACACATAAAGTCGCTCTGACCCAACGCGTAAGAGCCTAAGGGCCAACTCGAAATTATAAAAACTTGAGGGTCAAATGAACTCGAGTCGAGATTCGACTCGGAGACTGAGCCCAATCTAATAAAAACACTTGAGAGCAAAAGCATAAGAGCTCAATGCCAGCGTACTCTAAAAGGGTGAACTGACCCGGTACATATGAGTCACTGTCGCCGGCGCTAAGATCAAAGGTCGTGCTGGTAGGATACATAAAATCCAAGTCGCTTGACGATAGAAAAGCCCGAGGGTCTAACCCAAAGTTCGGGAGCTTAGGTCGAAAGTCAAATTACATCACATACTATTCCGAAAAACAAAGGGAAGGAAGGGATAGGAAATAAAAAGCTTTCTTATAACCTCCATGGGATGTTTACAAGTCTTAAAAAAAACTTACAAAGAGAGAACCGAACAGAATCCTAATCTACCACCAAACCTACATCTTCGATGTCTCCACCATAGGTTGTACCTCTTCGGGGTCTCCACCTTCATTTTTATCACCTTCTGATCCACTGCTCGGCGCACCTCCGAAAGCAAGCAAGGAAGCATCTCTCTTCTCTAGGGTCTTCACCCTCTCGAACTTGACAGGCAAAATGATATCTTCCGCATGTATGTTTCCAAAAGCCTGTCTCCGAGATCCTAATTGAGCACGCTCCACTACCCGACTCAATCTCGGCTCAGCCCCCTCGAGTGCCCCCCCAGCTTGAGCGCTTGTCGCAAAGAATCCTCTCCATACAAAGATATAAGCATCTCGACTTCAGTTTTGATCCCGGATAATGCAGCCACCAAATCAAAATAGAGATCTCTGTATTTGTTACTATCCTCCCTCGCCTCACTAAGTTGGCGCCCAACTGAGGTCACCTTCTCCTGGAGGGCATCCCTCTTGGAAGTTATCTCTCTCTCACGCTGATTAAGTTTGGAGACTTTAGAGTCTCTGGCCTAAACTCAGTAGGGTACCTTCCTTCTCAAACTGCACAAATCAGATCCAAGATGTTAAAACACTAGGATCTGGCAAAACATTCATATAATGGCAAACAGGGACTAGATAACATGTTCAGTAAAGAGAGCCTTCTCACGCTCGAGATGGGTCACCTCGACCTGATACAGAGTGAAATCCTGATTGTAAAGCGCCTTGGCCTGAAGCCATGAAAATAGATTAGTAAGAAAGATAAAGGTCAAGGAAACCGAGGACCGAACGACAGGCAGGGTTCGTAAAGATTACCTTCTCACAAAGCCTGCTCATCTCACCAAATATGAGGGGCGCGTCGATCTTAGGGACACCCTTGGGAATTGTTGGAAGCCTTTCAAGCACATCTCTGCCTTTTACAGGCATCCTCGCATCGGAAGATTCTTCGTGCGGGGCATCTTGCACTCCTTTAGAAGGTAGGGTCATTCCCTGAGGAGAATCAATCACGACCACGACACTGGTAGGGTTAGTTAGGACCATCCCTTGTCCATTCAGTGCCCCAGAACTAGGCCTCTTTGAACCACCTAACGAAGGCACTCCAAAGCGAGAGGAACTTTGACCACCGACTAGCTCAGGGGCAAAACCCGATACTTCCTTAGTTGTCTATCCGCCATGAAGTGAGACCGCAACGACATTAGACTCCGGCTCAGAAGCCACCATCTCTACGGCCCCAGGATCAGCTAGGCCTATCCCTCCCTCGGGCACTGTCGAGAAGCTATTTTCCTCCTCACCCTCAACTCGAGGGTTTCCCACCTTTTTCGTGGTTAGAGCTACCGGGTAGGCCTTAGCTTCTTCTACCTTAATCTTCTTAGATTCAGAAGGCCCGTCAAATGGATCCATTTGTCTCTTCTTCCCTTTCATCGGGTACCAAATCATCCTCCTCGCCAGGTAATGCTCCTTGCATCAAGGGGACTTCCTCGAGACCTGCACAAATTCAAGAAGAAAGCATATGGAATGAGAGATCTGCTAGTCATGATTTAACTTGAGAAGAATGACTACGGCAGGGGTTGAGTCTCACCATCATCTTTAGCTTCCCACCGAGCCTGGGATAAGTCACGCCACACTCGCCCAGCATACGGGAAAATCGAGTCCAGGCAGCTAACCCAACTCGGGAGGTCCGTGACCACACCAAGATAAATTGCTACAGCTGCATTAGTAAGAGAAATTAAGTGCCTGAGGGAATGGAGTCAAAAAGAAGCGAGGAAATTACTAAGTAACATGTCTACTTACGTTCCACGTTCCACCTCTTAGGAAACGACATCTTTTCCGTCGGGATCAGGTCTTAAGTCCTTACTCGGGCGAAGCGGCTTATCCATCCCCCATTCTCGGGGCTCGACATCGGAGTTTGATTAGACCCCCACGGAAGAGACGGGGGCTGTATATCCTGATCAGATGATTAAGGGTAAATGGAATCTCCCCGATCATGTTCACGTAGTACCTGATCATGCAAACAACACGCTAGAATGAAGGATAAATCTTGCCAAGGGTCACTTGGTAGAATCGGCAGAAGTCGAGAATCACGGGGTCGATTGGGGGCGTAGATGGCCCCACCTGCCCTAGAGTAAACGGATAAGTATACACATTGAGAAACTCGTCTTTGTATGTTATAATATCCTCCTCCCAAGTAGGGATCTCCACAAGTACGACATCCCCCTATCGGCAATCCGCTTTCACTTTTCCGACGTCTGTTATCAAGCTAATATACTGAGTCACGGGCTCACTGCGCCCCGGCTTCGAAGAAGGCCTTTCGACCTTGAAATCAAAAGCCATCGCGAAAAATCCTGGAATGCATTCCTCATCATGAGGAGGCATTGTCACTTCACCTTGAGATAAAAGAGAAGAGGATGAGGCCACATTCTCCTGAGAAACAAAGGCGGAAGTTTTCGCCATTACTGGAAAATTTCGTAAGAAAAAGGAGAGTCGCATTCCTAGGAAATAACAAGGTTAAAGGAAGAAGGAATCTTTTTTGGGTTTTGGAAATGTAGTGAGTGGAAAATAACAAGAAGGGGAGTATTTATAGAAGCTTCGCGTACGCGTTCAAGGAGGCCAAGGGGCAGCTAGCTGCCATAATCAATGCGGAGGACTTCAAGGGCTGTGTGTGCACTATCTTTGGAACCTTGTGACTGTCGTGGTTCAAGAATATTGGAGGGGGCAAAGGTTCAAAGTCATTTCTTATCACTTTCACTCTAAGAAACGCCGAGACTATTTGTGCACGGTGAAATCGGAGGGACCAATTTCCTCATCATTTTGATGCCCTGCAAACATGTTTCCCAAGGCTCGAGACTGGGGTCGGGTTTCACCTTCGAGGATTATTGGGGCTCGGCCTCGGGGCAATATAGACCAACAACTATATTGGAAAAGAGGGGAGTTCCCAAGAGGTGCAACCAGAGCCGATAAAGTCTGTCAGGCTAGTCTGAGCCCGCATCATGACATCAGCTAGCTGTCCCATCCCCTTTTCTTTGTAATAAATGTGTTTGTACTCCGTTGGGATTTCCCCTTTTTTCTATAAAAAGGGATCCCTTGCCATTTTGTAGAGGTCTATTGCTTCAGTGGATCCACATGAAATATACAAGAACATTCTCTTTGCTCTCTAACATATTCTCTTAATATTATCGCTTTCATTTATTATCTTCATTATTGTTCATTTAAGACAGAGTTCTTGGAGTGCAAGTTTAGTGCTGAGTCGAGGGAAATAGGTAGGGACGTGAGGCTTGGATCACAAGTCATCCCCAAGAGAGATAGCTTCAAGTACCTTGGGTCGATGATTCAGGGGGACGGAGAGATCGACGAGGATGTCACTCACCGTATAGGGGCGGGCTTGATGAAATGGAGGTTTGCATATGGAGTCTTGTGTGACAAAAAAGTGTCATCGATACTCAAAGGTATGTTTTATAGAGCTGTGGTTAGACTAACCATGTTGTATGGGGCAGAGTGTTGGCCGTTTAAGAACTCTCATATCCAAAGAATGAAGGTAGCAGAGATGAGGATACTGAGGTGGATGTGCGTGCACACTAGGATAGACAAAATTAGCAATGTAGATATTCAAAAGAAGGTGGGTGTGGTCCCTATGGATGACAAGATACGGGAAGCGAGGCTTAGATGATTTGGGCACCTGCGGATGAGAAGCCTTGATGCTCCAATGAGGAGGTGTGAGCGGTTGGCCGTGGTGGGTACGAGAAGAGGTAGAGGGAGGCCTAATAAGGATTGGGGAGAGGTTATCAGGCAGAACATGGTACGACTGCAGATTTCTGAGGACATGGCCTTTGATAGGATGGTTTGGAGGTCAAGCATTAGAGTTGTAGGTTAGGGTGTAGTAGAGCTTTTCTTACTTCATACCGGGGGTGAGGCATGGTTGTATTAGGGTTGATCTTAGATGGTTTACAATTTATGTTGAATCCACACTATCCTTGCTATTTATCTTAACCCCCGTCCTTAGATACTGGTTACTATTATTGCATGTCATTTATCTTGTGGTTGTTATGCTTCTGTTACTATTAAGTTTTCTACTGGAGTTACTAATGAATTGTCTTTTCTTGTTTTTTATTTCAGTCTTTTTGAGCCGTGGGTCTATCGGAAATAGCCTCTCTGCCCTGTCGGGATATAGGGGTAAGGTCTGCGTACATATTACCCTCCCCAGACCCCACTTTGTGGGATTTTACTGGGTAGTTGTTATTGTTGTTGTTGTTATTGCTTATCGTTGGCCTTAAAGAGCCTCTGTTGATTTTATTATAACTATTATTCATACTTTGATTGCCTTTGATAGCTCCTAGCCAAGCTCTGAAATCGACTTTGAGACCCCCGAATAGACAAGCTCGAGGCCCCAATTGTTAGCCTATCGGTTTGATTATCACCCTACCCTTAACTGCCATTTCGTTCCTAAGTCTCACATACATAGCATCAACTGCTTAAACAACTAGCATAAAAATAGATCACGCATATTTAGAGTCCCATGACCAAATTTAATTGTTATTACCATTTTCACGGTAAACAATAGTAATACACATAGAACACTTATAACCTTAACAAATTAACTAGGATAGCATGCAACTAAACATGGAGCAAATATGTAGAGGATAGACACACAAGCAGGATTAACCATAGGCATGATCACACAACTAGGAATAACTTTAGACAGGCTATTTAAACATTAGATAAACATGTGAAGTGTAAACATATTAGCTGCACGTAGAGCAGGGCAGAATTTTAGGCATGCTTGAACAAAGAAGTGAATAAGAGAGTATGTCAAATTCATAACCAATGAACTAATGCAGGGATGAAACACATAGAGTTTGGGTGTCAAATGTGACTAGAGACATACTGGTTGAGGGAAAAGAGTGCAGAATATAGAGCAAGTAGCCTCACTGTCT
Source organism: Nicotiana tabacum (assembly GCF_000715075.1). Classification (NCBI taxonomy): domain Eukaryota; kingdom Viridiplantae; phylum Streptophyta; class Magnoliopsida; order Solanales; family Solanaceae; genus Nicotiana; species Nicotiana tabacum. Next base: position 107,192,925 of record NC_134087.1, on the reverse strand, counting down.
AGCCTTAGCTAGACCCACAATAGCACAAGTAACACAAGTAGCAAAGAAGGAGAATAGTTTGAGTGTGTGTGTGTGTATATTGTGAGCTGATGTCTGTCCGAGAACCAGAACAATGGGGTTTTTATATAGTATGCAATAGAGTAGGACACATAAGATAATTATCCAATCATATGCACATAAAGTATGGAAATCAATTAACAACCAGTCATGACTCAATTAAGGGGCCAAAATCTCATAAATGATACTTAATTTAAGGAAGTCTCATACGGACTCCTTTAGTAAATCAGAGCAAGTTTTATAAGGTAAGAAATATCAGACAATCGATCAAGTGAAGTCAGTCATGAACAAATTAGCCACAAAATCAGACTAGTAATACTTAATTTAAGAAAAATTGTATATGGAATCAATCAGTAATTAAGGGCTAGGTTAAATAAGGAAAGAACTAACTCCGAAATCAATTAGAAGTCGGTTCTAAAAATTAGAGCATAAAATCAGGCTAAGTACCAATTAATAATTACACATAAGGTAAGAAAACTAATTAAGGTTGTAAACAAGGGAAATAATCAAGAATTAACACATAAGTTTTGATAGAGCAAATCAGTATATCAAAATTCAAAGTAATACTAATTTACGGAGAAAAATATCAATTTCCCTAAATAGATAGCTAGGCTAAAAAGAATTTCAGAAACTAGCCGAGAAATCAAATCAGAAAACCCAATAGAGATGGACTAGGGCAAAAATCACAAGACATTGAATTAGACTAAGGCGAAATCATGAAAGTCAAAGCACAAACAAAACGATGTAACAAGTAAAACATAAAGACTCAGAATCGAAGCAAAATATAAGAAAATTAGGGTTTCAGCATAAATCGATTAGGGTCCATACAATTTTAGCAGAAATCAATGAATAATACTTAAGAACAGATGATTAACTTTCAAAAATCAGGAAAACTTTGAGAAGACGAGTTTTAGTAAACCCTAGTTTTAGGAAGAATGGAAAATCACTTAAAAACCAGGAAACTTTCAAGAAAACATGTGAAGTACTTTCAATCTGTCTCAGATCTCTACAAATCTAAGAAAATCAAAGATAAAATTAGGTTTTTTAGAACTGAAACAGAGATGAGAACATAAACTTAGGAGTCCACGGATAAAAATGAGAAAGATCTTACTCAAGGTCGAGTCAAATGGCCTGAAATAGGCAAGAAAATTCCCAAGGTGTAAACAGACCGCCTAGGTCCCTTGAGAATCTCCTCAAGGATCCAAGAAATGGAGATACCATATCATAGAGGAGGCCACTAGAGGCCTGAGTTGGTGAAGAACCACCATAGGAGGACAGTAGGTGAGTGACGGTGAGGGTGAATTAGGGTTAGAGTTAGAGAACATTTGAGAGATGAGGGAACAGGTGACGACGGGGAAAGAGTGGAAAATGATTAGGGTTTGGGGGTGTAGGTGGATTTAATTATGGTAGGAAATATCCTGACCGTTGATCAAAAGTGATCAATGGCAAGGATTGGCTATGGGTTGAGTCTGGCAGGTGGATATTGGGCCTGGGATCTTTTCGGCTGATTTATAATGGGTATTGGGCTGGTTAATGTTAGGACAAAAATTGAAATAAAAGAGGCTATTTATTAAATACCCCAAACAATTGATTAAAAAATAATTTGTAAAATAAGTACTAATTATAAAAAATTAATCTCATGCATAGAAATATTTTAAAAATATTTATTTAGTATTCAAAAATACGGAGGACTAGTTTCTCGTAAAATAATACAAGAAATGTATGCATGGGCTACAATTGCAAAGTTATTGCAATTATAGCCAAAAAGTGCCAATTTGGCTATTTATAAAATAATTTGGACTCAATAGGACCTATAATAGTAATATTAATTCAAGACATGTTCTAAATTCATTTGTGATGCAATTTTACAATTATTTATATGAAGAAAATATTGAAATAAATTAATTTAAAGGTGTAAAAATTACGGGAAAATACCAATTGATGCTAATGCATAGTTTTAAAGGTATATATGCATTTCAAAAATATTATAGGGAAAAATTTGGGTATCAACATGAACCCTCTAGAACCTGAGCTGGCCTTGCGGGAACGGTTTGGGCCGGAACCTCATCATCAAACTCTACCCGAGGCTCCGCCGCTTGTGCTGCTGCTCGAGCTCTAGGATGAGCCCTGCCCTTGCCTCAGCCTCTAGCACGGCCTCGTCCTCTGCCTCTTGTAGGAGCTGCCATTGGAGGCTCGGGCTGCTGATCAACTAATGAAGCGGTACGTGTTCTCGCTATCTACAAAAGAACAGAGTAGAGAGTTCAATTAGTATTGAGAGATCAAACTGCACGACAAAGATACGGAATTGTGAGATCTAAGCAATCTAGAACTCTGATACCAACTTGTCACGATCCGAATTTCCCACCTTTGGGACCGTGATGGCGCCTAACATTGTACCCGCTAGGCAGACCAACATTACAGAATATTACACCTTTTTCCTTTATCCTCTTATAATTACAATTTAAAAAACTAAATCAACGGAAAATGAATACGGAAGTATATAGTTTAACTATTTACTATTATACTATTAACGAAAACATAGGTCAATATCACCCAGAACTAGTGTCACAACTCACGAACATCAAACAGATTTCTATAAATACAGGTCTGAAAGAAAAGAATTCATTTGTCTCGAAAATAAATAAAACAGAGATACAGAAACTAGAAGGGGATGCCAGTGCCTGCGGACGCCTGCATGTCTACCTTGGGTCTCTTGTATGTAGTGACAACAACCAACCTCTCGATCAGCCACTAACTCTGAAATCTGCACAGAAAGTGCAGAGTGCAGTATCAGTACAACCGACCCTATTTACTGGTAAGTGTCCAGCCTAACCTCGATGAGGTAGTGACGAGGCTACGGTGGTGGATAACAACATATATAACCTGCAACAGTTTATACTAAAATAGAAAGGAAATACAGAATGAAATGTAACAGTAACTTGCATTAAATAAATTTGGAACCCAGTCTTCTACCAATACTCAAGTATAACCAATCCTTAAAAGAGTTTCAACACCACAATAATGAATCTCAACAGAAAAGAATACATGTATAACACTTGATGCGGTGCGCATTCCGATCCCACCATATAATCAATAACAGTATAAATATTCACCCTTATTACTCCTTGTTGCGGCGTGCAACCCGATCCCACCAGTCCACCCTTATTACTCCTCAATATATCACCCTTATTCCTCCTGTTGCGGCGTGCAACCCGATCTCACATGTCCACCCTTATTACTCCTTGTTGCGGCGTGCAACCCGATCCCACCAGACAATCACATTCACCCGTATTCCTCCTGTTGTGGCGTGCAACGCGATCCCAATATATGTCAACACCAATCACAAAATAAAGACAAGTGTTTCACAAGTTAACTCAAATCCTCCACAACACTTATACCTCAAACCAACGCAACGAAATATCACTGCAACTATGAAACTTCACCAGTTAAAACTACACAGCGAGACCAACCAACGTATACCATGAAGCACCAACAAATCAATCTCAACCAACAAGGTAATAAAATGAAACTATGAAACAATTAAAACTTCAAATAGAGAAAACAACAGTTAACATGAAGCAATTAGACATGGAAACATTTATGAGCAAGTAGCAATTAAGACAGGAACTAATATAATAGGAAACAGGGAAAGGAACAGAAAAAAATTATAATTTGGTGGCGCATAGGTACTTGTCACCACACCTATACGCCACACACATGGAATTTCACATAGCAAATAAGTCGGGGATCCCTAATCCCTCAAGTCAAAGTTAGACCAAACACTTACCTCAAGCCAACAGGTATTTCAAAGCTCAATCGCCACTTTACCGCTCGATTCCACCACCAATTCAATCATACCTAGCCAAAATTAACTTAATAACATCAACAAACACTAAAGAAATCAATTCTAGTGCATTATTATAAGTTTTGCAACATTTTCCACAAAAAAGTCAAAACTCGACCTCGGGTTCGCTTGGTCGAAACTCGAAGTTCGGACCAAAACCCGATTACCCATTTACCCCTAAGCCCGAATATGCAATTGATTTTGGAATCCGACCTCAATTTGAGGTCTAAATCCCCAAATTTCAAAATTCCCAAATTTCACCCAAAAACACCTAATTTCCCATGAAAATCCCTAGATTTTGTGATGAAATCTTGTAAAATGATTTGTATACGGTGAAACTGGAAGGTCCAATTTCTCGCCATTAAGGTGTATTTGGGGATTCATATCAATATCTCGAGGCTGCGGGATTGCGGCCAAGTTCTCCCCCTCAAAGTTCATTCACGTTTGACCCAGTAATGACCCCAAGGCTAGGGAATCCCCAAGGCAAGCAAATGGCATCAATAGGGTTTGATATCACGTCTAGCCGTCCCATCTCGATATCTTTACATTTAATGCATTCTGTAATATGTTGTATTTTGTTCTCCTATATAAAGGGGATCCTCACCACTTTGTAAAACGCAGTCGTTGCTCTAACCATTCTACTCAAGATCAATAATATCTCTCTCTTTTTTCCCTCTAACTTACTCGCTCAGGGCTACTCTTTACATTTATTGCTTTCATATTTGTTCTTCATTTATTGCTTGATATTGGCCATAAAGAGCCTTCTTTACTTACATCTCAGCTGTTATCCCCTTCCCGGTTATCCCCGATAGCTCGAGCTCGAGCCGGGTATCGATCTCGAGTCCTTTTATTGACAGAGAATGGAGGGCAGGGGCCCCTAATCGAACACAAGGAAGAAGAGTGGGTTCCCCTAAGTAGTTGGAGGCTTCTTCTTTGAACTCAAAAACAATTTCTCTTGAATTCTTCCTGTGAGTGAATCCTATCAACTAGACTCTTCCGAAATTGCGTAAGTAAAGAGAAAGAGATTCGCTCCTTCTGTTCCCGACAGGGCATCAATTTGGAACTGGAATTATCCACAGCAGATCCGAAAGCTTTAGAATTTGCCAAAGAACGATGGCCAGCTGAAGGTATGGATGAAAGAAAGAAAAAAGCTTTTCTTCTTTCAGTGAAGCTTAAGCTGTCTTGTCTTTATATGCATTCCTTTTGTTTAAGACAGCCTGCCAGCCAGGGGAAGGATCTCAAGTCCGAGTGGAAGGCTATCCCACAATCCTTCATGAAAACCCTCTTTAAAGCCTATATCGCGTCGTTTAAGGCATAGTAAAGCTTAGTAGCTAAAGCGTACTTGCATGTTAAAGGGGCGGATTTGGGCTACTAAGTGGAACCAGATCATTCAACTTGCCATTTGCACTCTCCTAGGGTGTAATCGTAGGAATTCAATCCGAATCCCGGGTAGCAATCCCCTCAGTTTGATTACTGCCCCATTTTTACTCGTATTTCGTCATTAAACTTCATACTCCTAGCATCAACTGCTCTAACAAACTATCATAAAAATAGATCACGTATTTTTAGATTCTCATTTACAAATTTAATTGTTATTACAATTTTTACGGAAAACAGTTTGGCGCCCACGGTGGAGCTAAAAATAATAGTGGTTATTTTCTTGTTGGTTTCATTACACAAACACAAGTTATCTCTCACGCTTTTTCTTGTCCAAGATCTTTCGATTTCAGGTCAAAATGTCTGGCTCGGTAAACAGAGTTGAGAACGACTACCTTGAAAATCACGGGGAAAATGGTGTGGCTGTTCCAGTCGTTGGTGCAACACTAGAGAACCCCGATAATGCACCTGGACCGATTCCAACGGATGCGGATTTGCAAGACACACAGTGGGTCGACGAAACCTCACACACCGACAGAAGCATGCAACATGGCGACCAACAGGAAGCCCAGAAGACCCCGGCTCGGGAAGCACAAGAAGTTAGCCTTCATGACATTTTTGAAATGTTGTAGGCACAATAGTTGGCTATTGCTCAATTTGCAAAGCCACTTGAAGACTCCCAACACAATAGTGCCCGAAACTACTCCCCTAGCCAAACAGGTACCGGAGAGGTCAAGCAACAATGAATCAGTAGTCGATCTTGCCATCGTGAAAATGCTTGAGGACCTCACCAAAAAGATCGAGTCAGGTGATAAAATGATAGCAGCCAATGATAAGAAGGTCGAAACTTATTACTTTAGAGTCGATCAAATCCCGGGGGCGCCCCCGGTCTTGAAAGGTGTAGATTCGAGGAAGTTCGTGCAACAGCCGTTCCCAGAAGAAGCAGCTCCGAAACCCATCCCAAAGAAGTTCATAATGCCAGAACTCCCAAAGTACAACGGGACCTCGGATCCCAATGAACACATCACTCCATATACATGCGCAGTGAAAGGCAACGACATAAAAGACGATGAGATCGAGTCTATATTACTAAAGAAGTTCGGAGAAACGCTCTCGAAGGGGGCCATAACGTGGTACCACAACCTAGCCCCCAACTCCATAGATTCGTTTGCCATGCTAGCAAATTCCTTCATAAGGCGTACGCTGGTGCCATCAAGGTAGTAACAAGGAAGTCCGACGTATTCAAGAATAAATAGAAGGAGAACGAAATGCTGCGAGAATTCGTGTCTCATTTCCAGACAGAACGAATGGAACTACCCCCAGTCTTTGATGACTGGGCAATGCAGTCCTTCACTCAAGGCCTAAATGGACGAAGCTTAGTGGACTCACGACAACTGAAAGAGAATCTGATCGAGTATCCCGCCGTAACCTGGTCGGACATCTACAATTGATTCCAGTCAAAGATCAAATTTGAGGATGACCAGCTGGGAGCCCCCTCGAGCTTAGTATATCCAAACAGACACTTAGCGAATGAGTCACGATCTAATAAAGAGAGGTACCAGCCGTACCCCGATGATAGGAGGAATGCTCTAAGATGCAATCCGCCTCGCAATGATCTGTTGGTGAACAGAGGACAAAACCCTCGGGGACCCCTCAATAGAGGTGGCTTCGACGGGGACACGGGGCCAACGGGGGCACCTTGCCTATCAGAATACAACTTTAACATCGATGTATCGGACATCATGCTCGCCATCAGCAAAACCAGGGACACCAGATGGCCCATGCCTATACACTCGGATCCTTCCCAAAGGAACTACAACTTGATTTGCGAGTTTTACAACTCGCACGGGCACAGAACCGAGGATTGCAGACAACTCCAAGAGGAAGTGGCCCGACTGCTCATTAATTGGCACCTTCGGGAATTTCTGAGCAACCGGGCTAGAAAACAATCCCGAGAAAGGGAAACAACCAAAAAGAACAAAGCAGACGAGCCCCAACACGTCATCCACACGATTGTTTGATGTTGGCTCCCGGACGTATTCAAATGAAGGACCATATAACATCTGCCAAATAAATGCCGGAACCCCAAAGCGCCATCGCCACTAAGGTATAATCACCACTCCCTTTTTTCTATCTTTTACTTCATGGTAACTCTTGCTCAGGCCAGTGACCAAGGCAGTCAGGATGTCGCTCCAGCTAGAGGGCCCTAAGATTTCAAAGCGTCTGTTGCAGTCTTTTCCTTCGACTGGTGTTTTATCCTGAAGTGGGTTTTTGCCGGCAAAGTTTTTAACAAGGCAACGTCCACGCACTTCCTAACGAGGACTCAACAAGCCTACTGGATTTTCTTCGCAATCAACCCTGTACCGGGAAATGACAAACGAGGTTCCAATAAGAAATGATGTACCGGGACAAACAGTCGAACGAACCATGTCCACATAAGCCGGGATTACGGCAACACAGTGACATGTATTTATTCCAAGCAATCAAAGAATATCTTTCGCCAAAAGCATCTCGTACTCCAAAAGAAAATTCAGCATGCTCACGGCAAGGATCCCTCCACAAGTACGTCCCAAAACACTCGGAGACTGAGCATCAACAATTTGGCATCCACACAACATTAGGGTCGGAACTTTGTGCTCATAAGTCCCCAATAAGGCAATTCCGAGCTCACGAGTAATGGCCTTCGGGCCTAAGCAAACTCGATGACTCAGAGACTATCGTCAATTGCCATTCACTAGAAAACCCAAGGCCGTAAGACCCCGAGGCGGGCAAACTCAGTCTAGCCAGATCTATTTTACATAACAACAAAAAAACTGTAAGACCTCAACATGCATGAAAAAACTGTAAGACCTCAACAGCCATGAAAACTTTGTAAGACCTTACTACCGGCATAAAACTCAATCCCGAAGTTTAGGCTATGTGTCGCATTTGTAAGACACCTGAAAGGGTATACCCTCGATGCGGACGCATAAACTATAACACTCGAGATCAAAAATGGCTCCGGCCAAACACATGTGACTACAGTCAAACGGCTGCACCAGCCAAATTAACGTGACTCTGTGATGCCCGACCGTAGCTAACAAAATCGCAGGCCATTACTTCAAATCTACTTCGAAAAGAGCCGGTTAAAACAGGATACCCTCAATAGGCAAACGAGCTTCGACCATGTCAGCACCAAATCACAAGGCTTTGAGCTACTCAGCCTACGAGCTAAAACCTTCCGAGGTGCTTGAACATCGCCACTAACGACTTGAAATTGAGGTTCTTCCCAAACCGACAACGGATCAGGCAAAAATATTTCAAAAAAGACCTTAATGAGGGAAAAAGAAAGCCTACATATGCCTAAGGGCAAAAGCATAAGAGCCATCATCGCCAGCTTGAAATTTGAAAACTTGAGGATTAAAATGAGCTTGAGTCGTAACCCGATTCGGAGACCGATTCCAAAATAGTTAACTACACATGCCTAAGGGCATAAAGTAAGAGCCATCGTCGCCAGCTCCACAAGCCTCAGGGCCACATACATAAAAGGCCGCTTTGACCCAAGGCGTAAGAGCCATTGTTGCCAGCCCATACAGATGTAAAACTTGAGGGTCGATTGAGCTAAAGTCAGGGCCCGACTCGGAGACTGAACCCTGAAATGGTTAAAACACGTATGCCAAGGGCAAAAAAATAAAAGCTGCCATCACCGACCTAACGAACATCGGAGCCATATTACAGGTTCAGAGATTTCTACCAATCCAATGGTCAAATCGACCCGATTGGGATCTTGACGAACAGAAATGTAGAAGATAAAAATTGCGGGGTTCCCCCTCTTATTTTTACATACAGGCAAGAAATAAACGTTCCCCCCTTCGGCAACTATGGCCCGGCGGCTCCCTCTTCACCGTCTTCAACATCGGACAGAAAGAACTTGGCAACATACTCCTCCCCTTGGCTTGCTCGATCTCCCCTAAGAGATCGAAGCCCCTGGTATGAATCTCTTCGAGGACTTCCCTCCGGGATCTGCACCTCACATACTCTTTGCTATTGCTTGCACGATCAAGGGCTCTCTCTAGCTTAGCTTTAGCAGCTGCAGCACCCTTCAAATAGGCCGCCACTTTTTATCCCGCCCTGGTGTTACTCATCACAACCTCGACCCAGACATTCACCAACTCGGTCTTCGCCTTTGAAATCTCGGACGAAAGCCTTGCGACCATGTTCGCCCGAGCAGAATCGTTCGCGCGAACGGTCTGGATTTGAGCCTCAAGAACAAAAACCTTGGCTCGAGCCCTCTCTTTGGCCACAAAATGGGCATTTACATATTCTTGCAGCTCGTTGAATTCGCGTTTGGCTCGGCTAAGTTTTCCCTAAAGCTGTCCCAGCTCATCCGCCTTGTCCTCTAGCTGAAACATCAAAACATCAGGATGCCAAGATAGAAAGGGAGTGCAAGACAACATGAAATACAGGATACCTGTTTCTCCAAGCGGATCTCACGGCTCCGGCTCCAGTCCACCTCACACCGTGAGGAAACCAACTCGTTTTCCTTTGCCGCACAAAGAAGCTTGAGGGATTTCTCTCTATCCAAAGCTTCTCGCAACGGGGCCTCACTATGAAGCAGCTCGGATATAAGCCTATCAAAGGCCTGTGAAAGAAATCTAAATAAAGAAAAAGAAAAGGGAAAAAAGAAAAGCACGGGGACGGAGCAGTCTTGCAGCAGTCAAAACTCACCATGAGGCCAAACTGCCGAAGGCCGAAGCAACGTCTGATGGCATACCCCTTCCAAGCTCTACAGAAGAGATAGCCTTTTCAAAATAGTGAATTCACCATTGGAAAGACGGATGAACAAATATATAGGGGCAAAGCAACAATTTCCTGCCTACCCAAGAGGGCCAATTAATTCTGGCCACGTTACGTCACCCTCTCCTAGGGAACGAACTGGCGGAATCACCCCGGGCCCCTTCTTTATCGAATCATACAAATATTGTTACCCCGCGTAACTCAAAAAACCGCAAGGCCTCAGGGAGCTCCCCTATGTCTTGAGCATCGACCCGAGAGAAGCTATCGATTTAACCCTAGGGCATGGCCAGTTTCGGGATCCCAATTGCCCCAAAAATAGGTTCTGGAAGGACAACGTCGAGAGTGAAAAGATAAATCACAAAAGCAAAGGAGCAAAGGAAGAAGAGATTGAAAAAGGCTGCATTACCAAAAAACATATTTGCAAAGAAAAACATCCTTACACAACCCATCCCCCGGGGGCCGCATACAAAAGGAAAAGGAAGGGATACAAAACAACTTGGAGATTACTCCTCATCGCTATTATCTTCTCCCTCATCGGGGGCAACTAAAAGCGCCAGTTCTTCCTCCAATTCACGGGCTCCCTTGAGATCAGCTGATAGGTCGATACCTATGGCTCCGATTTCCTCCAAGGTCTCTCTCCTCGCCTTCGCCTTAGCATGCTTAATAGCTTAGGTTAATTTCTACTCAGCTGCTATTGATATGTCACGAGCTATTCTAAGTATCGTGGCTGCATCCTCCAGATAAGTGGCAGCATTTCGTTCAGCCTTGAACTTAGCCGCGGCCAAAGCAGCAACCTCCTTGCGAGCATCCTTGAGAAGATCCCGAGACGTCTCCAACTCACCGACCGCTACTTCATTTCGCTCCCTCAGCCTGGAGATCTCCGTATTCAGTTGGTCAATTTGTGAACCATTCTGCTCTACCTACAAAAGAAAGGTGAACCAATTTATGTTGGAGCATGGGAACAAAAGTCGAGTACAAGCAAGGAAAAATACCTGCACAGCAAGGCCGGCCTTTTCCCGAAGCGCCGTTTCCAAAGTAGCTCGGAGCTCTCTTAGTTTTTTCCTCCCTGGGTAGAGCGAGCCTCCAAATCCCGCAGCATCGAGGTAGCTTTCTTTCACTCCTTTTCATGATAAGAAAGCTCCTCGCAGAGGCGATGGATGGTATGATCATATGCCTCCTTGCACTGCGGCATAGCGGATAAGTTATAAAGACAAGGGATGACGTCCGAGGATAAATAAAACGCACGAGAAATGGCTGTCACCTGCTGCATGAACTTTTTTGCCACTTTGACGGCGCTGGGAACATCAAGATTGGCACTATCACTAACACCATCAAAGATGTTGGCAATAGAGCCTCCCCCTTGGAAAGGAATCCCCACTTTGGCAACTGACCACTGCGTCCCGCAGTTCCCCTGATGAGACCTGGAAGTATGAGAAGAAGTCATTCAGGTCACCGACTTCACCAAAAGGCAACTCATACTCCCGAAATGCTCCGGGCCTCGACCCTTCAGGATCAATGGCAACGGTCCCCCGACATAGAGTACATCGAATCCAGTTGCGCAATTTGAAGCCGCATTAACACCTTCTTTGAGGGTCTCCAGTTTGCGAGATCGGCCGGAATCAGCCGTTCCGAACTCAACAGCCTCCGATCGAGGCACTTGCAAGGCTTTCACATCTAACCTCGCCCTTCTCTCTAGCTGACATTCGTCGTCCTCCTCTTCCTCGTTGTTAGGATTTACCTCTAAAGTTGAAGCAGAAGTTCTAGAAGCAGCTCGATGCTCGAGTGACCTAAATCTCTTTGCCATAGAAAGGATAATAACTTCCTTGATTTTCCTCTTCTTGCTCGTGTCAGGCTCCAAAGCCCCTACTTCGCCACCAGGAGGCAGCCTCATCAGCATATTCTCGCCAAGACCTGCACAAGTGCGGTAACCGCAGGATGTTACCACCAAGGGCACGGGGGGAAACACAAACATAAGACATAGGTGGTAAGGAAACTCTACTGTGATTCTTGGCCACCCATCGCCCCTTGGCCAGGTCGGTCCAAGACCGAATAAAATATGGGAACTTCTCGTCCAACCACCCGATCCATCCCGACAAATATGGAACCGCCTCGGGGCACCAAGCAGCGGCTGCAGGAAGCACAACGAGATCATTATTTCAAAAAAAGAAGAACAATTGAAAAGTGGTTAAGGGAAAAATTGCTTAGGTTGGGTATTCCACCTCTCCGGAAAGGGCATCCTCTGGGCCGAGATGATATCCGAGGTCTTTACCTGGATAAATATGCTCATCCATCCTCGATCCTTTCCCTCGTCGACGCTCGAGAAAAATGGTTTTGGATCGATGACGGAGACTGATTAAACCTCGATAAAATCGAGGGCTGTACATCCTGATCAGATGATTGAGGGTAAAGATCTCACCCTCAACCCCTTCGATGAAATGGCAAAGCATCAAAACTATCCTCTAAAATGAAGGGTAGATCTGACCAACTGTCACTTGGTATCGGTCGCAGAAGTCAAGGATAATCGGGTCTATCTACGTATAAGAGGATTCGGAAGAATTATCGGGACCCAGGGTGAATAAGTAAGTGTATATGAAAATAAAGTCGGCCTTATGGTTCTTTATATTATCATTGGGACCAGGAATCTCCATCCCTACTGCCTTGCTCCATCGATAGTCTGTCCTCACTGTGCTAATATCGGTTACGATGCTAACATTTCGAGACACATGCTCACACCGGCCCGGTGTAGATGAAGTGGTATCGACGTTAAAATCCTTCGACATATCGAGATTTGGTGGGGTACACTGTTCCAAAGAAGGAATTGCTCTGGTTTCCTCCTTAGATGATCGAGATGATGATGCAGCGTTGTTATGCCGAGGAACTGTTCTAGAAGTCCTAGCCATGTCAATGGCAAAAATTTCTCTAAAAACAAGATGGAATAATGTAAGAGGCAAAGGTTTCAGACTCGTGAATTTGGAGATGGGGTGAAGTGAGAAGTATCAAACAGTCGATGCATTTATAGGAACCTCCTGGGCAGCAGGAAGGATGAGCCAATGACAGTTCGTGGGTTCCTTGATTATCACATTTGATGGTGATCTTTGCACGGTTTTCTGGGATATGGTATTTAATGCTGTTATCAGTTGACATCACGGCAATCATGACCTCGAGACGACGGTTCAAAATCGTTTCCTAGTACTTCATTCTAGGAAATGCAGAGACTATCTATATACAGTGAAACCGGAAGGTCTGATTTCTCGCCATTAAGGTGTATTTGGGGAGTCATATCAATATCTCAAGGTTGCGGGATTGCGGCCAAGTTCTCCCCCTCGAAGTTCATTCACGTTCGACCCAGCAATGACCCCAAGGGCGGGGAATCCCCGAGGCGAGCAAATGGCGTCAGTATGGTCTGATATCACGTCTAGCCGTCCCATCTCCATATCTTTACATTTAATGCATTCTGTACTATGTTGTATTTCCCCTCCTATATAAAGGGGTTCCTCACCACTTTGTAAAAGGCGGTCGTTGCTCCAACCATTCTACTCAAGATCGATAATATCTCTCTCTTTTCTCTCTAACTTACTCACTCGGGCCTACTCTTTACATTTATTGCTTTCATATTTGTTCTTCATTTATTGCTTGATATTGGCCATAAATAGCCTTCTTTAATTATATCTTAACTGTTATCCCCTTCCCAGTTACCCCTGATAGCTCGAGCTCGAGCCAGGTATCGACCTCGAGGCCTTTCATCGATCAATCCGAAGCCCTGGTAGCAAGCCCCTAGGTTTGATTACTGCCCCATTTTTACTCGTATTTCGTCATTAAACTTCATACGCCTAGCATCAACTGCTCTAACAAACTAGCATAAAAATAGATCACGTATTTTTAGAGTCCCATTTATAAATTTAATTGTTATTACCATTTTCACTGTAAACAAGATTAAATAGATTGAAAAAAATGAGTTAGAAATTGTTTAACTATGATTTGGGGAAGAACTACTCTTTAGAAAATAACCTCTTGAAGCTTAGGGTTTGAAAATTTGAAGAATGAATGAAAAATTTCGTCCAAGACCCTTTTAACCAAATGCAGATGTTGCATTTACGACCGGAGCTTCGCATTTGTGAGGCTCGCAAATGCGAACCTGTCGCATTTCTACTGTTGTCGCAAATGTGAACCTTTTGGTCGCAAATGCGAAGGCCCCCTTCCCTGACTACTTCGCAAATGCAAAGAATTGTTTGCAATTGCGAACATGCCCAGGCCCAGCTTCCTTCACATTTGCAATGGAAGCCTCGCAAATGCGACATTGACAGTGGTCGCAATTGCAAACCCTAACCTCGCATTTGCGGGGTCTGAGTCCTGCAATTCAGCTGAAGCATACCAGCAATTCCCTAAGTTCAAAAATCACTCCGTAGTTTAACAGCTTAGGTCTGACCTCACATTATATTTTCAGTTAAACAATTTTCTTCAAAAATTTATTTCTCGGGCTAGGGACCTCGGAATTCGATTCTGGGCATATGACCAAGTCCCATATTTTACTAAGGACCCTTCGGGACCGTCGGAACATGGGTCCGGGTCTGTTTACCCAAAATATTGACCAAAGTCAAGTAAAATCATTTTTAAGCCAAAAATCATCTTTTTATAAGTTTTTTTCCACATAAAGGCTTTATGGATACACACCCGGACTGCGCACACAAATCGAAGAGAGATAAAATGAGGTTTTCAAGGCCTCAGAATACAAAAATGGATTTTAAAATAAAAATGACCTTTTGGGTCATCACAGTAACCACAATAATAGTTAAGCCTAACTCACAATAAAGAAATTAATCTTCAACAAGGAGTATCAAATAGCGGAAGTAAACAAATAAGGACAACATGAACAATTAATTCAAAATGATAATTAACAATTAAGGGATAATATGTGTCAATAAAGGGGCAAAAAGTTCAACTAAAGCATGTGAGCCATTTTGCAAGTAAGATATAGAACAATTACTAAACAATTCAACTAAAAGATTTAAGGATAACCTAACAAAATTAAGGATAATTTAACTATGAGAATCTAGAACATAATATGATATTTCAATTAAAGCATGAAAATAGTCTAAGTAGCCTAAATCGGTCTAATACTACGTACAACCCGTGTACCCACTCGTCGTCTTGCATACATGGATTTTACATAGCATAATTGAAACTACAATACCAATCCTAAGGGGCAGTTCCCCCACACGAAGTTAGGCAAGACATTTACCACAAATAGGCCAATTCACAACTCTGGTATAGCTTTTCCCTTAAAGTCCGCCTCCACGCGGCTCAAACCTAACCAAAATTGACTCAGTAACATCAAATAATGCTAGGGATTTCAATTGCAATAGATAAAGTTAAGATTTTCATATTTTTTTCCAAAAAGATGACAAAAGTCAACTCGGGACCCGTCCGGTTGAAACCTGGGTCCAATGGTAGATTCCGTCTACCCATGACCCCACGAGTTCATATCTGTGATTAATTTCAAAATTTGAGTCCAAATCGACTCTCAAAACTCAATTTCTTATTTTTTTCAAAAACTTGACAAAGATTCATAAATTTCTACTTTGATTCACATTATTTTGATATTAAAATCTTAGATAAGTTAATGGAATGTGATTAGGAAATAGATTAGGATCACTTACCCGAGGTTTGTAGGTGAAAATACCCTCTCCAAGTCGTCTCTTAGCGAGTCTAGGGTTAAAAATGAGAGATTGAATTCAAAAGTCCCGTCTCCCAACTATTTGATCAGTTGTCAATGTCATAATTGCGACATAGATTCACAATTGCGAACAAAGTCTAGCAATTGTGGCACTGAAATCTTGAGGGCCTCTTCGCAAATGCGAAAGTTGGATCATATTTGCGATCGCTATTTCTCTTGCAATTTTGACACATTCATCGCAATTCCGATCCTAGCCCATCCCAGAAGACTTCGTAAATGCGACAATTGGGTTTGCATTTGCGAACCCAGCAGGCTTGGCCTAACTTTGCAAATGTGAACAAAAGCCCGCAAAATGCAAGATTAGGGACCTGCAGAAAACTAGCAACAATAACATTTTCAACAACACTCTGCTAAGCGTCCGAAACTCACCCGAGCCCTCGGGTGTCATTACCCAAAATATAACTAGTCGTGATGGCACCTAACCCAACCCTCTAGGTAAGCCAATTAACAACTATCCAATTCCAATTAAATCTAATAAGACAAATAAATAAAAGAAAATATTTGAATCTTATATATTTTCCAAGGACCGGTAGTACAAATCATGAGATTTTAAGATTAGAGTTTACAAAGATGGTTCAAAGTAAAATACACCATCTGTTTGAAATATACATGAACAAATCTAAGATACTAAAGCTACCAAGATCAAGGGGCAGCTATTACTGTAACTATAACGACCAGACCGGTCATTTTTAGCATTTGTACTTTATACAGTGGTTTGAGGGCATGAGTAGCTCCGTATGATGTATTATAACTTATATGAATCTTCGATTTTGGTTTTCACGTTATTCAGAACTGATTTTGAAGAATGATTCTGAACTAGGAAGCTTTAAATTAGAAGAGTTGACCAAGTTTGACTTTTTAGTATTTGACCTCGGATTGGAGTTTTGATAGTTTTGTTAGCTCCGTTGGGTGATTTTGGAATTAGGAGCTCGTCCGAACTTTGATTTGGAGGTCCGTAGTTGATTTTGGCTTGAAATGGCGAATGTTAGATTTTTGGAAAGTTTGACCTGGAGTGGACTTTTTTATATTGGATTTGAATTTTTGTTCCAGGAATTGATATAGCTTCGTTATGTCATTTGGAACTTGTGTGCAAAATTTGGGTTCATTCTGAGTTGTTTTGCTATGTTTCGGTACAAGTTGTGGAAGTTGAAAAGTTCAAAGTTCATTAAGTTCGCTTTGCACTGCGATTCTTCATTTCGATGTTGTTATGTGTGATTTGAGGCCTTGAGTAGGTCTGTATTATATTATAGGACTTGTTTGTGTATTAGTACGGGGTCCCGTGGTTCGGTTGACTTTCGAACAAGGTTCACATCATTTTTGTTTCTTATTGCATTGCCGAAGGCCGCTGGTTCTGGTATTTCCGCATCTGCGGAAGAGTGGACGCATATGCGAGTCTGCAGATGTGGACAATTGGGCATAGATGCGAGTTTTCGCTCAAAAGTGAGTTTGTCTTCGCACATGCAGTTGTGTAGGAGTGCATGGAGATCCGCAAGTGCGAGGGGTCAATCAACCAGTGGAGTCCGCAAAAGCAGAGCCTATGTCGCAGAAGCGGCTCCTCTGTCCGCCAAAGTGGAAATGACTTGGCAGAAGCTATAAAAATCGAGGTTTTAGTTCTTTCTTCATATTTTGAGATATGGGACTCGTATTGAGGTAAAATTTGGAAAAATATTCATCACAAGGATTGGGGTAAGTGTTCTACACTTGATTTTGATTTTATTTCATGAATCTATCTTCATTTTTGGCAATTGGTGGATGAATTCTAAAGAGAAACTAGGGTTTTAGCCTAAAGTTTCATAATGTTAATGTTTGGAACATCGATTTGGAGTCGGATTTGAGTGATACGAGTATAATTGGACTCGTAATTGAATGGTCTATCAAATTTTATGAGTTTTGTCGTGTTTCGAGGTACGAGCTCGGGTTTTGACTTTTTTGCCGATTTTGTGCTTTTGATTAAGGATTTGACCTTTATCATTTTGAATTGTTTCCTTGGGATTTATTTGATGTATTTAAGTTGCTTTTGGATAGTTTTGAGCCGTTCAGAGGTCGGTACGCGCGGGATGACATCTTTGCAGCATCGATTGGCCTGCTCAGTATTGGATTTAGCTTGTTCGAGGTAAGTAACTCTTCTAAACTTGGTGCTGAGGGTATGAAACCCCGAATTATATGCTATATGATTGGTGTTAAGGTAACACACATGCTAGGTGACGGGCGTGTGGGCGTGCACCGTGTGAATTATGACATCGTTATTTCTGTGGTACTGCATACTTACCTGATCTTACTTGTAACCATGAAATTCCTACGTACTTGAGCTATTGAGTTGTGAACCATGTTAAAAATCATGTCTAGGTTACATGCTTATCATGTTGGGACCCATTGAGGTCATTTCTACTATTGAGTTATCTGCTTTCATTGCATTACATACTCAGTCATACGCATTCATATGAATATCATATCTCAGTCTCTGCTATCAGTTATTGACAC
The DNA here is from genome assembly GCF_000715075.1 of Nicotiana tabacum. NCBI lineage: Eukaryota > Viridiplantae > Streptophyta > Magnoliopsida > Solanales > Solanaceae > Nicotiana > Nicotiana tabacum. Next base: position 107,174,656 of record NC_134087.1, on the reverse strand, counting down.
ATCATATCATTGTTTTATGCTAGTTTCATGGCATTGTGAGCCCGAGAGACTGGAGAGATTGATGACTGAGTGAGGCCGAGAGCCTGACTATGAGTGATATTTATGGGATCGGGCTGCACGCTGCAGCGGTTATACTGATTTATGATAGCGCTTGGGCTGAAGGAGCTCCTCTAGAGTCTGCACCCCCCAGTGAGCGCGGTTGATTATATTGAGGGATGGATCTTCCCTGGATATGGATCTTGTCCGAAGCATTTATATACTATTACATCCCGTACTTTAATATATGATGAGTATTAGTAATTCATATGAGCTTCAAGGGATTAAGACCATTCATCAGGTTATAGAGGGTTTGTGACTATGTTATTGTTAGACCCGTAAGTTTAACAATATTGATACTGTTATATATATTCGATATGGTATTTTCAGTCGAACATTTTTGTAAAAAGTTTAAAAAATATGATTTTATATAGGTACTAATATTACTACTTCCGCATATGCTTTAAATTATACACATAATATGAGAAAGTTTGTGAGATTTTCTTTATTGTAAAGATAAAAATTATTTTTTTCACAGCAAAAAGGTTATCTTTTTACCATTTTAAGAATTAAGCATACGAAAATTTATACTCTTTATATGAGATTAGGAAAATTAGAAGTTGAGAAAATATATGTATTTTTATATGGATGTTTTAATAAAATATTAGTGTATGTATTAATTTTATATTGTACCACATGACCATGATAGTAAAGTATCTTATAGTAAGATATATAAATTTTAATAGTAGTACTTTAGGATGATGACAAGACTATTTTTGAGGTTATAAGTATTTATGATATTTATAACAAGTGATAAGTATGTGTCGTGAAGGTCATAGGGTAAACGAGTTGAAAAAATGAGTTTCGTCGAATTTGATATTTTGGGATAAAATACGGTCCAAGCTATAGTACCCGGTATTTATAGACTAGTGTCATACAAGGTACCACATGACCATGATAGTAAGGTATATAAAGTATGTTAAAAGTAAGTAGTATTTTTAGTAATTTGAGATAATTCTTAATTATATGAATAATTGGTTAATTATTAATTTTTAGTGGGAGATTAACTAATTAATTAAGCATCTTTGGATAAGCCTTATGGACTTCAACGTGGCAGCCCAAGAAGATCTTGATCAAGCCCAAGTAATAACTCTTAGTTCATTAAAATAGGTGGCATAATTAGGGGCCTTTAGGCAAAGCTTAGTCTCAAAAGTGGAGCCCAAAAAAACAACAATTTCGCGAAATGTCCTTACCTTATTTAGGTTGGATGCTAAGCTTGCTAACTGATGAAGCTCAAATAACTCATTTGAAAATTCATAATACGATAAAGAGTGAGAGATGCAATTCTAAGAGAGCACGGTACAATCTTTCTCAAGAATATCATACAGATTTTTCCCTAATTCAATCTGTCGTTATGTGTTTTTCGCAAAAAACGTGAGTTAAAGGGATTTTTAAGAGAATCGACTCAGGTATATTAAGGTTATCCCTTATTTTCTTTTGGCATGATCCAAGTAACGACACGTAAATATAGTGCTATTCTATAAGTGGTTCTACTCTTAGCAGTTAAGAATGTTTATGTTATTCACTATGTAAAGTGATATTCAAGCATGTCTAAGTATGTTCCTAAGTCTCTATTAAGGTATTTGATAAAGATGTTAATGTTTATAATATAGTAATACATGCATCTTTATTTACCACCGTGCTACGGTCGGTTGGGCAGGCATGCATCTTCATTTAGCACTGTGCTACGGCCGGTCAGGTAGTCATGCATTTACCATCAGGCTATGGCCGGTCAGGAAATTACCACTGGTTGAGCAACTATGTATCATTATTTACCACCGGTTGGTCAGTTATGCATTTACCACCGAGCTAAGGCCGGTCGGGCAGTTACCACTTATCAGTTGGGCAGTCATGCATCATAAGATATGGATAATAGTCTCAAAGAGAAGTATTATATATATAAGAATAATATGTATGCATATACGGTGACACTTCAGAGATTCAGCTTGATTCTTATATGTATTTAAATAATGGTGACTTATTGTTATGTTTTAGTTCCGCCTTATATACTCGGTACAGTATTCATACTGACATCCTTTTTATTGTGAACATTGCATTCATGCCTGCAGGTATAAATAATCAGTTTGACGAGCTCTCATAGTAGATGAGGTTAGCATTCAATGAAGTATCGATAAGACTCCACCTCATTCAGAGTGTAGCCGATTGTATGAGTCATCGTGTTAGAGTTTTGCTACAGACATATGGGTAGGCCGATACCCTCTCCCATTTGATGTCACATACTCTTAGAGGCTTTGTATACACAGGTTCATTAAATATAGTATGTCAGAGGCCTTGACAACCCGTATGTATTCACATTTTAAGAATGATGGTTCTTTGATAAAACATTTTCCCATTTATAGTTATACATTATGAGTTGTGGCCATGTTAGCCCATAATAGTTGCAGAAGAAAATAATGAGTTAAAGAGTGGTTCGCTCGGGCCAGTACGACATCGAGAGCCAGCCACGCCTCCCCAGGTTTGGGGTATGACATATACATAGGGATGGATCTTCCCCAGAGGCTGGATTTGGCCATACTCGGTACTTAGTGAGTGATGGTTAGTTGACGTATATATTCCGAGATGGATCTTCCCTGGGCCGGATTGTCCACATACAGTACTGAGTGATTGAGCATGATGAGTGAAAAGTGAGAGATAATGAGATTGAGTACTCTGAGAGTGTGGGTATATGAGTTCATCTCTGAGATACATGGCTTTGACAGGCACACATGACATACAAGCATAGAGATGCATTTTTCCTCGTGCTGTAAGGTATCACTTCATTCATGACTTATCACACATATTGACATATGGGAATAGAGAGGTATTTTACACTTGCTATTTGGAAAGGAAATGAAACAACTTATTTATTGTAGAAAGGATTTTTGGGAAAACTTTCAGCTTTCAAACTTACTCATATTTTCGACAATTTTGGTAAAGGATTTGGGTTTTCACTGATATACTTGAGAAGTGGAACTATTTTTTTGGGAAACTATGAAAAAGTTGAGCATTTTATCTCTGAATTACTTCTTTTATTACTTACTTTACGTTGTTAGGAACTGTAATTAGCTATTTGATGTTGGACACGACCTATGTTCCAGCTCGTCATTACTCTCAGCCTAAGGTTAGGTTAGTTACCATTTGAGTATATGGAGTCGTTTATACTCATACTACACTTCTGCACCTTACGTGCTATCACGACTAGTTGGATTTTGGGTCGTGACAGATTGGTAGCATAGCTCTAGGTTCATAGGTTCTACAAGTCATGAGCAAGTGTCTAGTAGAGTCTTGTGGATCGGTATGATGATGTCCATACCTATCTTCGAGAGGCTACAAAACATTTAGGATATACTTCCTATCTTTTATTCCTTATCGTGCGACATTGATTCAGCTTGAAGCGTAACTCTTTGAATTCCTTCTACACATTTGTATGTGCATGTGAACGCTTGGTATTGGCTGTTCATCGACGGCTTGTGATTCCATTTATGAGGTGGGAGATGTGATTTTTGTGTGCTGATGATGGGCCAGTCTGGAGGACTTGAGGCTGGATTTTGACTGTGTCTCTAGCATAGAGATTTCGATTGTGTGAGCACGTGCTCTTGGACTTATACATCTGGTACTGTCCCTTTGAGTGGAATTCGTGGCTCGATGAGAGGTTGAATGACTATATGATGAGTACGATGTGCCTGCGGGAAGTGTTCAGATGCCTCGAATGTGACGAGAAGAGTTTGATTGATATGTAAAAAGGGCTATCTGGTACTTGATTTCTATCTTGATTTGACGTATAGTCTCGAGTTATGAGTGTGTTGAAGGATTTATCATATTGGTTAGTTGTGGAACAAATTAGATTCTCATGTCTTGTTGATGAGTTCACAATCAGGAAGCTTAAGTTATTGTATAGTGGTTGTAATCTTGGAAGGGTATAAAGAGATATATATTTGAGGCTAAGTAGGTAGGTTATCACCTGCGGGGTAATCTTGTTGATACCTAATTTTTGTCTATATATTTTCAATATGCAAAATAGCTTCAAAATAGCATATAAATGCATACATAAGCATGTCCAAATGTTTATTATTTTCCATAATTTTTAAAGGTTTTTAAATCGATTTATTTCCATTTGTCATCCATAAAATCCCAATAATTATGTCCAAAATTATTATTTTTGATGATTCATTTATTGGATCTTTACATTTATGCCAAAATTTGGCTAGGGTAATTTTTACAATTTTGTTTATTATTTTTAAAGCTAATTGCATATAATTGCAATATTAGCCTTTTTAAGATTTAATTGTGTTTTATATCCATAAAATTAAGCCCTATATTTTTAAATTGTTATTTACATATTGTGAATCATTTTAGTGCTTTCAATTTATTCTTAGAAATTTATTTACGATTTTTTAAAATTTAAAAAGGGGAAAATTGGCTATTTAAATAACAACCCATTTGTATTTAATTTTTAGCCTAAATTTAACCCCAAATCAAACCCAATTTCCCCGGCCCAATTTCAATTAAACCCGACCCCAACCCAATTTCAACCAACCCAAACCTGGATTTCCCACCTACCCTTTTAATCTAGGTCATTGATCATTCAGATCAACGACCACCATTCACCCTTCCATAATTAAACCCAAATGACCCCTTATTCTAATTCACTTTTCACTAAACGCCACCCTTGAATCTCTCTCCTCTCAATTATCTCGGCAGTCTCACATAAACCCTAGCCGCCGCCACCTAATTCCACCATAATTCCTTGCAATCCCTACCTAATCCATGGACTTCCTTGGTTGCTTGAGAGGTGTATCGGCCTCCTATGGCTCCTAGGTGTTTGTTTCCATGATTTTATGGACAGATCTCAAAGAGATCTGGTCCAGTCCTTGCTCAACCGCCATCTTTGGTCTTTTCCGGCCACCTTTGACCGTTTAAGTCAGATCCATGACTTTTCTGGCTAGATTGGTAACTTTCAAAGTCTTTCTCACTTTTTCAAGGTTCTCTGAAACCCTAGCTTTAAGATCTTCTGATTTTGTTTCAGATCTATCTTAGATTTATGATTATTACGAACATCTCAAATGTTTTCTCTAAGGTTCTTTGATTTTATTTTAAAATGACTCTTCATTTTCAACGATTAGGGTTTCTTAAAACTCTTTTTAAAGATCTATCCTTCAATCTTCAACATCGTTTATGATTTCAATATGTTCAAACGACTTGTTTATGCTTTCGTTCTACCTGATTCAGCATATTGAAAACCCTAGGTCTTTTTGGTCTTATCCGAGTTCTAAAACTGTCCTTGTTTGTTTGAATGTATACTTGTTCAATTAAGTTCTTTGTTTCTGACTCTCTTTTCCTTGTTTGACTTGTCTGATTCTGAGTTCTTATCATCTCTTAAACTCGACTACTGTTGAAGCCCTAATTTCTTAAAACAGTTTTCCTCGCTTATTACTATGAGTTTGAAGGTCTTTACTTGTTTCTGACTTTCTTACCTATTACTATGTTTTTCTTCACTTTTGATTCTATGTGATTACTTGACCTTGTTGACTACTGTGATTCGAGTAGATCACTTTTACTACTGAATCCTAGCTTATTCCTGCTACTGTTGTATGTTTGTGTTGTTTCTTTTGCCAATGTGTTTGGCCTTGCATGTCTAATACTTCTATTCATTCTATTTATATGTTGAAGTGCAGAATCATGTTTCTTTCTTGATTGATCTTGATTTACTCAATCTCACGACTAATTTCAAAGGGTTCCCTTATAAACCCTAATTTTTTTTTACTCATTTGTTTAAAATTAATTGATTCCTTTCCTTTACTGTGATGTTTGATCTTGCTGAACCCTTTCCCAAAACTAAGCATATTTTGTACTTAGTCTCAATTATTTACTTCATACTTTTACTGCCCCCTTATATGGTAATAATCAATCTGTCCCAAACTGATTTCTTTCCTTAATTAACCCTGTTAGTATCCGTTAAGTAGTGATTCCTTAATTAAAGGGAATCACTTGTGTTAATTGATTCTGATTGTGATTATTTACATGTTTGTGTTAAGACTTTACTTATTACCTTATTCTTCACTTGTTTTCAAAACTATAAATACCCTACCCCCTCTTCTTTCAAAGAGATGAACAATTTGAGTTCAGAACACATACTTACACTCAAAAACTCTCTCCTTCTTTACTACTACTTTGCTATTTCTTTGTCTAGCCGGCTGAAAGCTAAGGCTTGACTGTGGAATCTTGCTTTCTTTACCTTTCTGCACTTTGCTTCTCTACCGGTATGTCCTAGTTAATTTTATAAGCCCCAACAACAACATGCTTCTTTAGTTGCTTCAGTTTCTTTCACTCTTGCCTACTTCTGCTCATGTTTCTGCAGTTAAGTTACATTATTAGCATGCTGTAATATGTTCCCTTTTCCCTTAGATTAATGTTTCCCCTATGTGTGTTTTAAAGCATATTTTGTCTTATGAACCTCAAACCCCCATACCCCCTCTATGTGTTTGTGTTCCTTTGACTGGTTTGTAGCCATGCCAGCATCAGCTATTACTGTGCATGACCAAACCTGACCCCTGCTGGGTTCATGTGCTTACAGACAAATGTATCCCGAAAACCCCTTGACCCCTTTGAATGACTACTGATTCTGTGTAGTTTTGAGTTTTACTACTACAACTGATTTAAATCGCTTCTGTCACTAATTGCTTTCAAAATGGACTGTCAGTCCAGCTTTTAAAAATAAATCTCTTTTTTCAAACTATGTTCTGTATTTCCACTATATTCTTAGAATCTAGGTTCTGCTCCTCTTGTGTGAGCCTTGCCTTGGGACCCTTGAGCTCCCTCTGGACTCGGACACATAAGGACTGGCCATTCCACACTGCACTCATTCTATTTGGTTATGTAAATATGGGTGTGAGCACTGCCCGAGATCCCTTGAGACCCTTAGGGAACTCTAACACACCCAAGTATGAGAAAAGGCCTTGAAATATTGGCATTAAAGTGGTTCATTACATAACTCAGAGAGGAAGTGAAGATCAGACTTCCTTTGGTTGTAATTTCTTATTTCTGCACTTTTTTTGTAATTCAATCATTTGGTCTATAATAATTTTTAAACAATTATGGGGTGATTAGGGAAAAAGGGCAGTAGTTGTATATAGTGGATAAATTGGGTAGATAACATGCCTATAGGGTCTATTTTAATTCCAAATATGGTCTGTTAGATAACATGCCTATAGGATCTTCTTTGGTTTAAAACAAATTCTGCATGCTTTACTTTCACGATTAAAAACCATGTCTGTAGGATCTAAATGGCTTTAACATTAGAGATAATGCCTATAGGGTTAAAAATCTGCTTTTTAATTAGATATCATGTCTATCGGATGTAAAGTAATTGAAGTTCAAATTTTCATTACAGCATGTTTCCAGATTCGTTTCCCTTAGAGATCATGCCTATAAGTCCAAAGTCAGCTTTTAATAATTAGATACCATGCCTATAGGATTTAAAATCAGCTTTAATAGAAATCATGCCTATAAGGACTAAAACCAGTTTAGTTAAAAATCAGTTTGACTCGTGCCTGTCTGAATCCGATTAAATAACCTACTCTTTTCGTGTTAATCAATATCATTAGAAAGCATTCCTATAGGATCCAAATCGCCTACTTAAAATTAACCACTGCTCTACTGCATTCTTAATAAATATAGATATAATGCTCATAGGACATCACCATTACGCCTTGGAAAGCCTTAGGTAATTACTTAAATAAAATTGGAACTGCCTTTGTTAATTACCAACTGCTACAACTAGCAAGCAGGCCTGATTTAGATTTCTTTTCTAAGTTATACTGCATGCGGCGAAATCAGAAGACTTGGTTTCTCGCTGTCGGGACATTTTGGAAGCATGCCTCGGGACCCCGAGGGCGGGAGGCCACGACCAAGTTTACGACCTCGGGGCTTGTTGGAGCCCGACTCTAAGGAAACGAAGACCGAAGCCAGGACAGAGGAGGAAGCCACTAAGGCTCTTGGCTACTTCTGACAGTCCCGACCTATCTAGAGCCTATGTTGAGGCATCATGTCAAACCATCCCATCTCCATACTTTGTGTTTAATCTCCACATATCTGTACAATACCGTGTTCCCTCGCCTATATAAGGGGAACCCATACCACTTTGTTAAGGGCTGATGTTGCTCCATTTCTCCACCAAAGAAATAATATCTCTCTCTCTCTCTCTCTCTCTCTCTCTCTCTCTATCTATATATCTATCTATATATCTTTCTCTTATTTTGTTCGTTCTCCTATATTGTCTTCTTACTTATTTCATGATATACTGCGCAACTTTGGCTGTAAAGAGCCTTGATTGATCGTATCCTTAATTGTTATCATATTCCCGGTTTTCCCCGATAGCTTGAGCTCGATTTGAGTCCCGACCCCGAGGTCCTTATCGACCGGCTTTGCATCCGGGCAACAGGCCCCTTCAGTTCGATTACTATCTTGTTTTAGCTCGCATTTCATTGTTAAGCTTCACGTTCTTAGCATCAATTTCTATAACAACTAGCTCAAGAATAGATCACGTATTTTAAGAATCCCATTTACAAATTTAATTGTTGTTACCATTTTCACGGTAACCAGTCTGGCATCCACCGTGGGGCTAAAAATAATAGTGATTATTTTCTTTCTAGTTTCATCACATAAACACACATTATCTTTCACACTTTTTCTTGCCCAAGATCTTTTGATTTCAAGTTAAGCTCCAGCTCGGTAAGCAAAATCGAGAACGGCTACCCCGAAAACCATGACGAAAATAGTATGGCTGATCCAGAGTTTAGCGCGACACCGCAGGACCCCGATAATGCATTTAGGTCGATTCAAGCGGACGCAGGCTTGCAAGGCGCGCAACAGGTCGACGAAGCCTTGCGCACCGATGACAACATACAGCACATTGACCAATAGGAAGCTCAAAAAACATTGGGCCTGGTAGAACAGGAAGTTAATCTTCATGTTATTTTTGAAATATTACAGGAACGACAGTTGGCTATCGCTCAGCTGCAAAGTCGCCCGGAGACTCCCAACGCAGTAGCGCCGAAGATACCTCCTTACGCCGAGCTGGTACCCGAGATATCAAGTAACGACGATCGATAACTGACCCCACCGCAGTGAGGATGCTTGGGAATCTCTTCAAAAGGATCGAATCAGGTTTGTGGAAGCTCTTACAACAACTGTCTCCCGAGTAAATGGTCCCGGAACTCGCTTCACAAAAATCCAGAATGTTGAAACCCCTGAGGTGTGATAGGACCTCAGATCCCTACGGGCGCACCACCACTTACACGAGCTCATTCAAAGGTAGTGACCTCCAAGATGATGAGTTCGAGCCCGTCTTGTTAAGGAAGTTAGAAGAAACTCTCTCGAAAGAAAACATGATGCAGTGCCACCACATAGAACCTGACCTCACAGACTCACTTACCATACCAGCATGGTCCTCTGCGGAAGCACATGCCGATGCCATCAAAGCAGTACCGAGAGGGCCCGATACACCTGAGGCCAAACGAAGAAGAAATGAAATACCGCGGGAAGCCGCACCCCATTCCCTAATAGGACGAATGAGATCGCTCCCGGTTTCGGATGATCGGGCGACATAGGCCTTCACCCGAAGCCTAAACGAAGCATGCCCGACGACTCAAGGACGTTTCAACCGAAGCCTAATTAGATACCCATCCAAGGTCTGGTTGGATGCCCACACCTGGCACCGGCCACGAATCGGGGCCGTGGACAACCGTCTGGGAACCTCCTCGGGTTCAATATATCCAAGCAGACTCCCGACAAAGAAGCTGATGCCAAACGGATGGAGGTATCATCCATGCATTGCGAATGGAAGCAACGACTCGAGATGTAACCTACCTCGCAACAATAGGGAAATAGCCCGAGGACAGCACCCTCGAGGAACCTCTAATGGAACCAGATTCAACAAGGCATAGCTAGCAGGGAAACCCCGCCCAGCCGAGTACGATTTCAGCATTGCTATACCAAACATCGTGATCACTATAAGCAAAACCGGGAACGCCAGGCGGCTCAGAACTATTCGACCAAGATCCTTTCAAGGGAACTATGGCCCAATGTAGGAACCGCAGGGCACGCACGGTCACCGGCTAAAAAGAACGACAACTGTGTTATTCAATAGATATCGCCACCAAGTATCATCGAGCGGTCATGCTCAGATCCAGCTCCAAGGGATGAAGGAGATCGGGAAAAATGAAGCTGACAAGCAACGACGTATTGCCACGACAGTAAAGGGGCGGCGATACCCTTCAAAGATCCATAAAATGTAGAGTGAAAGGGCTTATCACCGGGGAAAGATGGGTCTGGGGAATATACCCAAACGACACCCTTGCATCCAAGGAAATGGATGCCGAGACTTCGCCTCAGCCTCGTATTAATGCGATTAGTAACCCCCTCCCTTATTTGACCTATTTCAAATAAAATATGTGTTCATGAGTGCAGATGGTTCGATCAATGATACCGACGATGTCAGGCCAAAGCTAATGGGGTAGTTCGGACTAACAAACCAAATCACTTCTACACCTCGAATCTTTGATGGATTCCAGATGCCGATCGCCACAACAATAAAGAAGGGGGCTCCCTCTATACAGCCCGTCTGAGCTCGGGTTGGAATGCCGAGCCTGCGAAACACGAACGTTTCATTCAGATGATAACGGGCACATTACCCGGAAGCGACTTCGACCACACTCCACCAAAGGGATGAAACTCCACGACATAGGTGGGACTAAAGTATTCGACAAGGAGCTACACGCAACAAGAGGAAATCCCTCACCATATGACCCATCGCCCGCATCAATGCCTCCGCCCTCGAAGGGATCAAAGGTTGAGTAGAACCACATCTTCGGCCAAGCCTGGTCGAACACAGCAGAAGGCTGTATTAAGAGCTCGCACCTCAAAACGGCAAAAACATACAAGACCTCGAAACGTCGCCTACACATCCCGCAGTAGGGAAGAACTACTCTGCTCCCTTGTTGTTTCTTTTCTTTTGCTAACCTATGTGCAGGCAGTTAGCCGAGGCATTCATAAGTTCTAACTCCACTCGGAGATTCGAGGCCTCTATGGGGCCCAGCGTTCTCTCTTCCCTCGATCGGAATTCCAACCTAAAGAGGGTCCCGCCATCAAGATTATTAGTAGAGCAGCACACCCCCTAGAAGAGGATTCGACGAAATCGCGGACCTTTCTTCTACAGTCAGACAACGCGCAATGGCCTTCTCTTAAGGACACCGTCCTTTCGAAAGGGCCAATAAATGGCAGGCTAAGTTTCAAAACGGAATCATGTAAACGGATCAGATGATTAGAGGAGTCGCACCCATGCGGGCCGAGCTCACAAAAACGAGACGACATGTATTTACAGCCTATATTTACACCAAACAATAAAGAATATCTTTTCGGCATTTCATACTTCAAAAAAGGCTATTTCGGCATATTCCCAGCAAAGGCCTCTCCGCTGAATATGTCCCGAGATACTCGGAGACTTAAACGGTTCAACGCCCACACAGCCCCAGGGTCGGAACCCCAGGCTCACAAACCCCTCACAATACAACTCCGAGTTCATGAGAAGCGGTCTTCAATCTTAAACAAACTCGATGACTCGTAGACTGTTGCCAATTTTCAAGCACTAGAAAATCCGAATTTATAAGACCCCTAGCGGGCAGACTCGGCATAACCAGATCTATTCTACATCATACAAAATATAAGACCTCAATAGGCATGACAAATTGTAAGATCTCAACAGGCATGACAAACTGTAAGACCTCAACAGGTATGAAAACCCCGAAGTTTAGGCTATATATCTCATTTGTAAGAATCCCTAAGGGCATACCCTTGGTGTAGACGCCTAAACTATCGCTTGGGATCAAAAATGGCTACGGCCAAACGCACATGACTATGGTCAAAATGGCTGATACAGCTAAAATAATGCAACTTGGGGATGCCCGACTGTCACTAAAAATCGCAGGCCACTACTTTGAATATACATCGGAATGAACAGGTTAAAAGAGGCTTCCCTCAACAGGCAAAAACGAGCTCCTACCACGTCGGCTCCAAACCGCAAGAGCATCGATCTACTCGACCTACGAGCTATGAACCTTATAAGGTGCTCGAAACATCACCGACAACGACTTGAAATTGAGGTTCCTCTGGAACTGACGACGGGTCAGGGAAAAATACTCTAAAAAGACCTTAACGAGCGGAAAAAGCCTACAAAAAAGTCCATAGGCTAAAATAGCGTAAGAACCATTGTTACCAGCTAAGCAAGCCTACAGGCCTCATATTGAAAGATCTCTACAACCAAACAGCGTAAGAGACATTGTCGCCAGCTAAAAAATTTTGACAACTTGAGGATTAAAATGAGCTCGAATCGTAACCCGATTCGGAGACCGAATCCAAAATAGTTAACTATCCAAGCCTCCCTGCCACATATTGAAAGGTCTCAATGACCAAATGGCATAAGAACCACTATCATCGGCCGGGAAATTAAGGAAATTTAAGGGTTGATTACAGCTCAAATTGCAACCCCACTCGGAGACTGGACCCAAAAACTGCAATGCGCCTAAGGGATTGGTATAAGTGCCGCTATCGACAGCCGAGTAAAACTCCGAGCCACGCACCCGTAAGGTTACTTCGACCCAGAGCACAAAGGGCCATCATCATCCGCCCATGCAGGCAGGAAAGAGCTTGAGGGTCAATTGAAGCTCGAGTCACAATGCGACTCGAAGACTGGACCCAAAGCAGTTGGAACGGCAAATGCCTAAGGGCAAGAGATAAAAACAATTGTTACCTGCCTGCACGGGCACAAAAAATTCGAGGACAAGAAGGCTCGAGCCGGAGCCCGACTCGGAGACTAAGCCTAAACAGCCGGGCCAAGCACGGAGTCCCAAGCACCTGCTTACGCCAAGGATAGCACTTAAGAGCCCCCGGGTCTGTCTGACCCATTCCGGGCCTATGAGGACCTCTCCAAACACCAAAACCAGTCAGCCCGATCGAAAGCAACAACAGAAAAAAGGTACAGGAGAAATAAAGCTTCAAGTTTCTTCTTATATATTACATGTGCGAAAAAAGCGCATGCTCCATCTACAGGCATGCCCTACGTATATCAGAGACAAAGCGACAAAATGGAAAAGTCTAAAGAGACAAAATGTCAATGTCTGGAGTGACAAAATGGCAAAGTCTACACTCTGCGCTAAAGGGCTACAACTTGTCAAGTTCGCCCTTCGCAACGTCAACAAGAAATGATCGAGCATCACGTTCATCCTCCCTTGCTCGAGCCAATTCCTCCGAGAGGACGAAACCACTTGCAGCGACCTCCTCGATTACCTCTCTTCGGGATCTACAACGAACATATTTCTCGATCCTCTTCCCCCGGTCGAGGGCTCGCTTCAGCTCAGCTTGGGCATCAGCAGTATCCTTCATACGAATCATCATCTCACGATCGGCCTTGGTTCGGCTGAGTGTCGCTTCTGCCCGAGCATCAATTATCACAACTCTAAATTTCGAGAGATCAGATTCGAATTTCCCGATCATATCCGCTTCAACTTTGGAGCTGTCATGAGTCAAGCGGAGTAGGAGCTCGAAGGCAGGAACCTTAGCCGAAGCACTCATCTCCTCCAAAGTTGGATCCTGCACTTGAGCTTTTAGCTCCTTGCAAGGAACTTTGACACGGTAGACGTCGCCTTTGAGGTACTCCAAGGCCTCCACCTTCCTCTGCAACTGATACGGCAAAAAGGGTTAGCCTTAAGGTTAGAAGCAGCGAAGCACGTACTACAGGAAGTTTCCTGCTCCATCAAATAGCTCTTATAGTTTGAGCCCCGCTACGCCTCATATCGCCAATGCTGCAGCTCAACTTCCTTCTCCTTGCTAAGGAACCTATGGGATTCGCCCTCATCCAGAATTTTCTAAAGCTTGGCCCCTTGACGGAGAAGCTCAGACCTAAGCCTATCACAGGCCTACACAAAAAAGGTTCAATAGAGGGAGGAGGGCATAGGGAAACTATACATGAACTCACCACAAAGGGAAGCCAACGGACTTCCTCGAAGTCGGAACACACTCCTATTTATCTTGCCACTACGTCCCCAGAAGAACCGACCTCAGGCATGATGTATTCGCTCAAAGGAATAGCCGCCCGGGAATCAGGCACTCCGGGAGTAGCAGACCCGGGAGACACCCCTTCCTCGAAAATATGAGCCCGACCAGCACCACTAAAGGCTCCATCACACCACGGGTGCCCCATCCCAAGGAACCACCCGATATCTGCAAACGGCGAATCAAGCACAAATAGAAGGGGAAAATATTACTTCGGGTATATGAAGGCAAGGCAAAGGCAGCATACACATATACCTTGGTACTACGCTCCCCATCCGGTACGAAGTACAGTTCGCCACCTGCGCTCGTCACAAGACGAATGGGTCACAAGCTTCCGGACCCAGCCGGGCAGATCATGGACTTCACCCGGCATCCACGAAGTTGCTGCAACAAGAGAGACAATATTATTACTCAGCGGATTTTTGCTACAGGAGAAATCTAAAAACGCGTTAAACGCCTCACTCACGTGCATAATTCCACCTTCGGGAAATGGCAAAAACTCCACAGGGATAATATTGGTCGTCCGGACCCAGATAACCCAACTGGCCCACTCTCGATCCCCACTTTACTCGTCACCAATAACAAAGGGCGTGGACGAGCGACATCTCAGAGTTAGCAGGCCTCGACGATGAAAGGGCCGATATAGCCTGACAAGTTGATCGAGCGTGAATTCAAGCCCGACCTTCTCTGCGAAGAACCTTATCATCAACGTCGTTCTCCAAAATTACGGATGAATCTGTGCCAGGGTAACGTGATACTTCAAGCAAAAATCAAGCACGACCCTATTTGGGGGGCCAAATGCGAAAGGGTATAGGTATATGCTCAAGAATGCATCGGTGGAGTCCGTAATGCACTCATCAGGGGAAAGCACCTGTAGTGTTATCCCCTCGCTCCACCCGCAGTATATCCTCTCCATCTCCAGGTGTTCCTCTCTTATCAAGGATGCCATCTCCAGAGCGAACTCCCTCGGTTCCTGAGCACCAGGAGCAGCACCCCCTGTCCCTTGCCTTATCGGCCCCGAAGTGGTTTCTATGACTATGGTGAAACTAACACGTCAAAGCAAGCGCACACACCAACACTTTTTGTGCCTAAAGAGATGAATTACCCCATGCCAAAGTATAAAGGCGGCTATCTAAAAGTAGTGAAGTCTTGCAAAAAAGCCGAAGTCGCCCCACATATATGCAAGAAGCATCAATGATTCACCTGCCCGGAGAAAGCCCCGGGAAGCCAACAACCTCGATACAGATCGACAGGTCAATACCCGATCCATAAAGCATCCTTCAACGAGGAGTCAAGACTCAAGGGGCCGTTCGTATTATCTCTGAGCTCAAGATAGAACTCTACGTCAAGAACCCCCGGCCCAAAGAAGTCGGACTTCGGGAAGCTTTAAACGCCAACACTTGACGCAAGGCAAGTACCTGGTCTAGTGATCCACTCTTTCTGAAAAGAGGAATAAACACAGGAATCTCTGATCGCGAAAGCTCCACAAAGGTCCGAGGAAGGGCTCGAATACAGGCAAATTCCTCAGCAGAAGTCTATCATATACATTCTAAAAGGGCTATCTTTATTAACATCAATAGGGGGCCCCGGGTACCCGAAGATGACCTTCATCCAGGGTAACATTCCCGAAGGCCCCAAAATTTGACTTATGATCTCCATACAACTCGGAGGGCCTCGATAGCCCGAACCTATCATATCAATCCAAGATTGGTCCAAAGTACGACGATGGGTTCAGATGAGAGCTATGCCGATCAGCAAAAGACCGGAATGGACTCCCACGCTCAAGCCCGATATTAGCAACCAGCAAACAAAAGAAAGCATTCAAAGGGCCCCGAAGGGAATGAGAGCATATAGAAACAAAGCAAAGTTCAAAAGTAAAAATCAACAGGGTATATTCTTATTCATAAAAGTTGGGTACAAGCAGCCCTCGAAGGGTTGTTATAGACAACTTGCAAAAGCCTACATGAGTCAAGTGTCAGAATCCTTTCCCATCTCTTAATTATAGGAAATGCGGAGACTATCTGTATGCGGAAAAGTCAGAAGACTTGATTTCTCACTGTCGGGACATTTCGGAAGCATGCCTCGGGACCCCGAGGGTGGGAGGCCGCGACCAAGTTTCCGACCTCGGGGCTCGTCGGAGCCCGACTCTGAGGAAACGAAGACAGAAGCCAGGATGAAGGGGGAAGCCCCCAAGACACATGGCTACGTCTGACAGGCCCGACCTATCCAGAGCCTATGCTGAGGCATCACGTCGAACCATCCCATCTCCGTACTTTGTGTTTAATATCCACATATCTGTACCATATCGTGTTCCCTCGCCTATATAAGGGGAACCCATACCACTTTGTAAAGGGCTTATGTTGCTCCATTTCTCCATCGAAGCAATAATATCTCTCTCTCTCTCTCTTTCTCCTATTTTGTTCGTTCTCACTGGCTCGAGGCTGCTTTAACATCTATTGTCTTCTTACTTATTTCGTGCTATATTGCTCAACTTTGGCCGTAAAGAGACTTGCTTGATCGTATCCTTAATTGTTATCCTATTCCCAGTTTCCCCAGATAGCTCGAGCTCGATTCGAGTCCCGACCCTGAGGTCCTTATCGACCGGTTTTGCATCACGTATTTTTAGAATCTCATTTATAAATTTAATTATTATTACTATTTTCATGGTAAAAATATACAATGAATCTGGTTCTGACTCAAACTCTGCTTTAGGATTTTAAAATTCAGACCTTAACTGTGTTTAAGTCATGCTACTTATATGAATTGTTTGCGGAGGTATATATGAGCCCTTTAATTGTTTATATGTTCCCCTCAAAATGCAGTCCTACGTGTTTTGTATGTAGCCTTAGCCTTTTACCTTTAAAACTAAGAGTCAACCTAAAATCCTCCCTCTTACAGAAATAGTAGTCCTAAATTCCTCCAGGACTGATAGGAATGGGATGAGTAATAGCATGCAATAGAGGTCGAGACCAATCCGCGCTTTAATACCTTAACAGGGTGGGAAGGGTAGATATGGATATGATGACCAGTGCGCTAATACCACGTGTATCCCCTCTTCTGAGGAGTGCCATACCGGGAGTTGCATTGAGTTGATCCATATTATAAACAAACCTAGGACCCCCTTTCATTTTTTTACAAGCATTTCTAGCTTATAACTCTTTTCCCAAAACCCTGGCTTTTAATAATTATTTGCACTTGTGTATTTAAACTTAAATCCCCTAGTACTTGATCCTTTTATTTGATTACACGCTAATTGCACAAATTCATAAAAAACTATCTGGCCGGGAACCACACTAGTGGATCCTGAGGGGTGCCTAACACCTTCCCCTTAGGAAAATTTTAAGCCCTTACCCAACCTCTAGTTATCAAACCTAGTTGTAAATGAACTCTATGGGTGTCCTAATTCGCCTTAAATCATTAGGTGGCGACTCTTCATATACCTAATTCCCAAAATGAACTAGTCATTATACCCCATGAATGTCGAAACCCGAACTCCTCTGCTTTGGAAAGGGGAAAAAGGGGGCGCGACAGCATCGTGACTCTGCTGGGGATCTTTAGGCTATTACCATTTCATATTATTTTGGTGAATTTGTACCTCCCTTATGTGCAATCACTTGTTTAAATTTATTTAAGAATTTAATATCCTTTTCAACTGCAAAACTAACTTATCTTCTTTGTTTCCTTCCTTTATTGCTACTTTAAATTATGAAACTACTGTATTTATCACTTTCTTAACGTGCAAATACGTGCCAACATGTTTAATTATTGCATAATCATGCTCAACATCATACTCCACTTGTGTCAAACAAATACTATAGAAACGCTTTTAATGAGTGGTTGTGCTCTTCCTATATCATTACCCCCCAAAATTCATAAAGGCATATTTGCGGTAAAACTAGTCGATTTGAAGGCCTGTTTCTGGGACTGATAGGGAGGGGTCTAAAACTTGAATTTCTGCTATATCAACCTCTCGGAGGGCATGGAGGATGGGATTGGCTCGGGCCTGGCCGGCGGGACTGACCGTTGAAGGCACCTCATGCAGGAGGGGCACTAGAAAGTGGCTGAGCAAAGTGTGCAACTTAGGACCTCGATACAACTGGAGCACCACTAGAAGCTGGAAGTGCTGAATGAACTGGGTGGTTCATATATCCCCTATCATGAAGGGCTAAAGTTGCAACGTAACCACTACTAAATCCCAATGTGCCACGAGTCCTCTTGGCCTCCCTATCCTCTCTATCACAGTCTCGCATACCCTCCAACCTTCGTGTAATCTCAACCACCTGCTGATATGGAGTGTCTAACTCTAACTCTCTGGCCATTCTATATCTAATACTCTGGTTGAGCCCCTCGATAAATAGACGGACTTGCTCTGTGACTATGGAAACCAATGTTCTGCATGCTTGGACAAATCACTAAATCAAACAACATGCTCCGGCACTGACATTGTACCCTGGTGCAGCAGCTCAAACTCTATGCGCTAAGCATCCCAAAGGGTCTGAGGAACATATCTCTCAAGAATAACTCTAAAAATTGATCCTATGAAAGTGAAGCTACCTCGGTTGGGCTATCCACCTCATACGTCTGTCACCACTGATATGCCGCTCCCTTCCGTTGGAACATAGTAAAGGCAACCCCACTCGCCTCCACCATGCACATAGTGCAAAAAATGTGGTGACACTCCTTAAGAAACCCATGCACATCCTCTGAAGCCAAACCATTAAATGTGGAAGGGTGGTACTTCTTTAACCTCTCAAGCCTAAGTTGCTCCTTCTCGTATGTCGATGCCCTAACCACAGGCTGAACTGGAGCAATAGGCTGCGTCGTTATGACCACTAGGACCTGATCAACCTAGACCTGCATGGTACGGGCCACGGAAGTATGTGCTCCTCCCCCAGCCTAATATGTGGCTTGTGCAAGTGGGATCAAACCCGCTTGGGCTAAGGTGCTATACATGCTCATGAACAGTGCGCGGATCTCCTAAAGTGCAGAGGCAGCAATAGGTACCTCGAGTGTCTGACCCCAGCTAGAGCTACTGGTGACTCCTCTGTCGTACCTCAGGTAGGTGTTCTAGTTGCACCTCGTGCATGTCTTTGGCCTCTACCCCGGCCCCGTCCACTCATGGCTGTAGCAGGAGCGTGGGTGCCTGATCATTGGATCTTACGGTGTGTGTCCTCACCATCATTGAGAGAATAGAAAGACAAAATTTAGTTTTCAAAATCAACCAATTTGCACGATAGGAGTCAAAAAAGTGTAATTTTTCTAACAGTTATGTAGCCTCTTGAAGATAAGTACAGACGTCTCCGTACCAATCCGCAAGACTTTACTAAACCTGCTTATGACTAGTAACACCTATGAACCTAGTGCTCTAATACCAACTTGTCACGATCCCAAATTTCCTTTGAAGAATGTCGTGATGTAACCTTATCTCTACAACTCGGTAAGACTAACAAATAGCAACCACAAAATAGATATGTACAAGATACTGAAAGTGACTAAATAATGGATAAAACCATCAGTAAATAAAGTCTCAAAATTATCAAACCCCAAAATTGGTGGAACTAAGTCGTAAGCTCTATAGAATGCTACTAGAGTGCTACAACATCACTGTCTTAAAAAGAAATACAACAATAATGAAAAATAAGGGAAGGTGACTCCGAGGCCTGCGGATGACGAGCATGCATACCTTGAAGTCTTCGATAAAAGCAGCTAGCAACACTCACTATCTACCGGCACGAGCAGCCATACCTGTATCAGCACAAAATGTTGTGCAGAAGCATAGTAAGAGTACACCACAACGGTACCCAGCATGTTCAAGCCTAACCTCAGTATAGTAGTGATGAGGCCGGGTCGAGACACCTACTAGGATATGAAATAGACAGATGATATACAAATATAAAATAGAAAGTAAGAATGTAATTAATACGGAATAGAATGATAGCATGAAAGAAACAATAGAGAACTACGATGACCATGTACTGACAACAATTCGATAGAACACTAAAGAATTAAACAACAGATATAGTTCCCCACCAAAATACTTTGTAACGTGGAATGACACAAGAATCACATCGAGGTATCGTCCCGTACATAATGCAATCAAAACCGAGGTACCGCCTCGTATTTACATTTCTCAATTTCAACCATAGTCCTTCCTTATGCCTCTGTGTGATCCTTACATTTGAAAATATGTTTTGAAATTAGTTTTTCAAAATAGCTACATGCACATTAGACCACCTTATGACGCCGCATGGCTTCATGTAATTCCCCTATAAGCAACACGCACATAAGTCCCACCTTATACCACCGCATGCACATCAACCCAAGCCCTATACTATCGCATGCACATCAATATCAATCCACATATCACAACAATATCACAATAACAACATCACACCACAAATGCCCACATATAACAACTTTCGAACAATAATAATATCAATATTTCCACAATAATAGCCCATGGCTCCAACATAACATATACGAGAATATCAACAACAATAATAGACGGAAAATGCTCAATAGGATAGATGTTTCAACAATAACAAACATCGCCTCAACTTCAGTTAACTCAACAATGGGAAAATAACATGTAACCACAATATTATATAAGACTAACTCACATAACATGTTTCAATAAAGGGGCAACAAGTTCAACTAAAGCATGTTAGAAATTTAGCAAGTAAGCTGTAGAACAATTACTAAACAATTCAACTAAAAAATTAAAGAATAGTATAACACAATTAAGGATGGTTTAACTATGAGAATCTAGAACATAATATGACATTTCAATTAAAGCAAGAAAATAGTCTTCTTTACCATAAAAATGGTAACAACAATTACATTTGTAAATGAGATTCTAAAAATACGTGATCTATTTTTATGCTAGTTGTTAGAGCAGATGATGCTAGGAATATGAAGTTTAATGATGAAATGCAAGCTAAAATGAGGTAGTAATCAAACCAAGAGGCCTGCTGCCCGGGTATAGGACTGGTCGATGGAGGACCTCAGGGTCGATACCTGGGCTTGATCTCAAGCTATCGGGGGTAGTCGGGAATGGGATAACAGTTAAGATACGATTAATCAAGGCTCCTTATGGCCAAGACCAAGCAATAGATGAAGAACAAGTAAGAAAGCTATAAATGTTAAAGTGGCCTCGAGCTAGAGACAACAAGCGGGTTAGAGAGAGAAAGAG
This sequence comes from Nicotiana tabacum, assembly GCF_000715075.1. Classification (NCBI taxonomy): domain Eukaryota; kingdom Viridiplantae; phylum Streptophyta; class Magnoliopsida; order Solanales; family Solanaceae; genus Nicotiana; species Nicotiana tabacum. The sequence continues at coordinate 107,153,262 of NC_134087.1, read as the reverse complement.
AGAGAGAGAGATTATTGCACTTGTGAAGAAATAGTTGGAGCAACATCAGCCCTTTACAAGGTAGTGCGGGTTCCGTATATATAGGAGGGGAACCCGGCAATAGTGAATGGGCATTAATTATAAAGTATGGAGATGTGATGGCTAGACGCTACGCTTCGGCGTAGGCTCTGGATATATCGGACCTGTCAGACTTAGTCGTGTGCCTTGGGAGCTTCCCCTTCTAATCTGGCTTTGATCTCCGTCTTCTTTGAGTTGGGCCTTGATGAGCCCTGAGGAAGGGGACTCGGTCGTGGCTTTCTGTCCTCGGGGTCTCGAGTCATTCTTCCGAAATGATTTGATAGCAAGAAATTAAGTCCTCTGATTTCGCCGCGTACAGATAGTCTCCGTGTTTCCCAGAATGAAGCGATAGGAAATGATTCTGACACCTGACCAGTTGAGCTTCTTACGGTGACGCTACACCAATGATGCAACCTATTGCGCGAGCTTTATGACAATCGGGGTGCCACGTGAACTTGTGCATTTTAACATCATTTAACGCACTGCCGATTTCCTTTCTCCAAGGCAAGTGTACCGCCGTCGATTTGGTTCTTCAAGAGCACACTAATTGCACCTGCCGGTCAATCTTCCAAAGCCTCGATGACTATGTCGTTACCCCCTATACATGGGGGTGCCTTGGTGTTGTTTTTCCTACCCCAGTGCCTTTGTTGGCTCATTTGCCCATTTCTTCTTATCATCTTCCTACATCCTTGAACATCATGCTTGGGGTTCATGGCCTCAAGGCTATTCGGTAGAGCTCCCGTAGGCTGTGTTGTGGTCTGTTGCTATGCTTGTTGTTGTTTTCTTGAGATGATGACATATGAGCATCAACTTTCCTTGATCGCAGAATGCTCATCAGATTACGTACCGCTGCTCAAAAGGGGGCTCGAATTATATACCACTGCTCACCCTCATACCCCGGCTCGACGTGGTGCTCTGCCTCGAGCTGGGAGCTTACACGACTAGATGTTCCAAGAAGCGGACTCTAAGTAGTCGTGCAAGTGGGATCGAGGCTTGTACAGTCCGTTGTCTCTCTGAGGTTCTCTTGGCCAGCAAGGGTACTCGAGCTTCAGAGAGCTATGGTATTTTTTAATCCCTCCCGGCTTCTCGCTGCATCTTTTGGGGATATCAGTGTGGAAGGCCAGGATGAGGCTTCCAAGGATGTGCATCCGGAGGCTCCCGTTGTAGGAGGCAGACCTTCAATGGTGGACCGGTCTCTAGGCCTTTACATCGCATGTGCATCCTTTTGTTTCTTCCTTCATGCGTGGAGATCCTCTGTAGTCTCTTGTAATTGTATGTAAGTACCCCTCGAGGGCCGTTGTATATAGATTTTTATGAATATGAATATACTTCCTTGACTTTTGTTTTTGATTCTTGCCTTATTATTGCATGCACTTGTGCCCTTCGAGGCTTTCGAATGTTTTGCTTTGTTGTTGATCGCTGATATCTAATTCAGATGCGAGCATTCTCTCCGATCTTTTGCTGACTGACATGGCTCTTTTCCGAGCCCCTTGTCGTACCTTGACCAAGCCTGAATTGATTCGATAGGTTCGGGCTGTCAGGCCCTCCGAATTGCATAGAGATAGTATGATGAGTTTTGGAGCTTTTGACAATGGTAACCTGAGTGAAGGTCATCTTCCGGTACTTGGGGGTCTCTTTTGAACTTGATGCAGATAGCTTTTTAAAGCGTAGGGGATAGACTTCTGTTGAGGGGTTGTCTGTGCTTAGGCAGTACCTCCAGCCTTCATGGAGCCTTCGTAACCTGAGCTTCGCGTGATTTTTTTCTTTCGAAAAAGGGAAACCATTATACCGGTTAACGCTTTGAGTTAAATGATGGCGTTGAAGGCTTCTCGAAGCCTGACTTCTCTTTTTTGGCGGAGATCCTCGAGGTCGGGAACTACCTCAAGACTGGAGACAATACATTTGACTCTTTGAGGCCTAACTTCTTGTCGATGGATGCCTGTGGGGTCAGGTACCGCTCAGGGATTTGTGTCAAGACCATTGGTTTCCCGGGGCTCACTCCAAATAGGTGGATCGTCGTTGTTTTCCGCATTTATGTGGGGCGGCTTTGGCTTCTTCAAAAGGCCTCACTATTTTAGATAGCTACCCTTTCGCCTTAGAATAGGGTTCTTCATTTCTCTAGGCGCAAAAAGCGTTGGCACACATTCTTGCTTTAGTCTGTCAATTCCACCATAGTCACGGCAACTACTTCGGGGCGCGCCCGGCAGGGAGGGGAGAGTTCCACGCTCAGCATTCAGGATCCACGGGAGTTCCCTCCGAAGACTGTGTGTTTGATAAGAGAGGAACATCTGGAGATGGTGAGAAGATATTGCGGATGGAGCGAGGAGATAACGCTGCAGGCGCTTTCCCTGGGTGAGAGAATTATGGACTTTTCTGACGGATACTTGAGTGTGTACCTATATCCCTTCGCATTTGGCCCCCTAGAAAGGATCGTGCTTGATTTTTGCTTGAAGTATCGGGTTACCCTGGCTCAGATACATCCGTCATTTTTGGCGAGTGGTATTGATGATGAGGTTTTTTGCAAAGAAGGTCGGGCTTGACTTCATGCTCAACCACCTTGTCAGGATGTACCGGCCCTTTCATTACCGAGGCCTATTAACCCTGAGGTGTCGTTCGTCCATGCCTTTTATTATTGATGATGAAGAAGGTGGTGACCAAGAGTAGATTAGTCGATTTGCCCGAGTCCGGATGGTTGATATTGTCCCCGTGGAGCTTATGTCATTTCCCGAGGGTTGGAATTACGCTCGTGAGTTGAATGCTTGGCGCTTTCTCAGGTTTTGCTTATAGCGAAAGTCTGTTGAGTAACTATTTTCTCCCCTTTTGCAGCAACTTCATGGATGTCGGGCGAAGTTCTCGATCTGCCCGGCTGGGTCCGGAGGTTGGTGACCTATTCGACCTGCGACGAGCATAGGTGGTGAGCTGTGTCTAGTAATAGATGGGAAGAGAAATACCAAGGTATGCGCGTAGGATGCCTTTACCTTGGTCTTCGTACATTTGAGATGACACTTTCCTTTTTTGCACTGGTATTGCCATTGCAGGTATCGAGCAGCTCCTTGTGGGGAGGATGTGCTCTTCTAGAGAGGGTAAGGAGTTGTCGGCCTCCGAGTTGAGGGATGATGGTGACAAATGGGATCAGTACCCGCAGTGTAATGGAGCTTTTAGTGGGGCTAAACGGGACCGTATCTTCGAGGAGAGGGCATTACCCGAGCCTGCTATTCCCAAAGTGTTTGATTCTGGGATGGTGGTTTCCCCGGGTGAATATGCTTCCCCCGAAGTTGGTTCACTGGGGGTCGGAGGGGCAGGACCAACAGGAGTGTGCTCCGCCTTTGAGGAAGTCCGCTGGCTCCAGTTCATGCTGGGTTTCGGCGCAGTCTTTCTGTATTTTGCATTCTCCTTTCTTTATCGAGTTTTTCTTTTGCAGGCCTTTAATAGGCTCAGGTATGAGCTGCTCCGTCAAGGGGCTAGGCTTCGAAAAGCTCTAGATGAGGGTGAGTCCCTCAGGCTCCTTAGCGAGGAGAAGGGGGTTGAGTTGATGCACTGGCGATATGAGGTGTATCAGCGCTCGAATCGCAAGGACTACTTGATGGAGTAGGTAACCTTTCATAGTATGCACTTCGCTCCTTTTGACTCTTAAGGTTAACCCTTCTTCCTATCTTAGCAGTAGAAAAGGACGGAGGCCTCATAATACCTTAAGGGTGAAACCGACCGCGTCAGGAATGCTTGCGGTGAATTAAGGGCTCAAGTGCAAGCTCAATCTTTAGATGAGAGAGGTGCTTTGACAAAGATTCCTTCCTTCGAGGGCCAACTCCACTTGGCTCGTGACAACGCCATAGTTCAAGCAAATATGATTAGGAAACTCAAGTCGGATCTCTCGAAGATCAGGGCTGAGATAGTCGATGCCCAGGCTAAAGCAACATTAAGCCTAACCAAGGCAGATTAGGAGATGGCGATTCGCATGACGTACACTGCTGATGCCCAAGTAGAGCTGAAGTGGGCCCTCAACCAGGAGAAGAGGATCGGGGAACATGTTCATTGAAGATCCCGATGAGAGGTATCGAGGAGATCGGTGCTAGGGGCTTCGTTCTTTCGGAGGAATTGGCTTGTGAACATGTTCATTGCTGATGCTCAGTCACTTGTTGCTGACGTCATAGAGAGTGAATCTGGGGCTGGCAAGCTATAGTCTTTTGGAGCGGAATGAAGATTCCATCATCTTTCAATTTTGTATTTGATATTTGCAGAACATGTTTCTAGGTGGAGAGCGCGCCTTTTGCGTATATAAAACAAGGGAAAACTTGAAGCTTTACTTTTTTTGTATCCCTTTATGCATTGCTTTTGATCGGGCGGGATGGTTTAAGTGTTTGGCGGGAGCCTCGTGGGTCCAGAGCTAATTAGGCAAGCTTGAAGGCTTTTAAGTGTGACTTTTGTCGCGAGTAGACGTTCGGGCCTCTGTGCTTTGCTTAGCTATTTAGGCTCAATCTTTGAGCTTACCAGACCTCCAGTCTACTGTGCCTGCACGAGCGGATGATAATTGTTTTTATTTCTCACCCTCGGCCGTTTGTTGTTTCCACTTTTTTGGGTTCAGTCTCTGAGTCTCAAGCTTCAGCTGACCCTCAAGTTTTTCGTGCCTTCATGGGCGGATGATGATGGTTTTTATTTCTTGCCCTTGGACATTTGTTGTTTCAACTATTTTGGGTCCAGTCTCCGAGTCGCATTACGACTCGAGCTTTAATTGACCCTCAAGTTCTTTCGATTTTCGAGCAGGCGATAGTGGCTCTTATTCTATTTGGTCATTGATAACTTTTAATATGTGGCCCGGAGGCTTGTATAGTTTAACTGTTTTTGATCCAGTCTCCGAATCGGGTTACGACTCGAGCTCATTTTAATCCTCAAGTTGTCAATTTTCAAGCTGGCGACAATGGCTCTTATGTTGTTTGGTTGTTGAGACCTTTTAGTGTGAGGCCTGGAGGCTTTTTTAGCTGGCAACAATGGCTCTTATGATTTTGCCTGTAGGCATTTTATAGGCTTTGTATTCCTCTCGTTAAGGTCTTTTTGAAATAGTTTTGCCTGACCCGTCGTTAGTTCGGGAAGAACCTCGATTTCAAGTCGTTAGCAGCAATGTTCAAGCACCTTGGAAGGTTTTTAGCTCATAGGCCGAGTAGGTCAAAGCCTTGTGATTTTGAAGCTGACATGGTCGAAGCTAGTTTTTGCCTGTTGAGGGAAGCCTGTTTTAACTGGTTCTTTCTGAAGTATATTAGAAGTAGTGGCATGTGATTTTAATTAGCGGCGGTCGGGCATCCCCGAGTCACGATAATTTGGCTAGATCAGCCATTTTGACCGTAGTCATATGTGTGTGTCTGGAGCCTATTTTCGATCCCGAGTGATAGTTTAGGCATCTACACCAAGGGTATGCCCTATCGGGATTCTTACAAATGCGACTTATAGCCTAAACTTCGGGATTTTGAGTTTCATGCATGTTGAGGTCTTACAGTTTGTCATGCCTGTTGAGGTCTTACAGTTTGTCATGGCTGTTGAGGTCTTACAGTTTTATCATGCCTGTTGAGGTCTCACAGTTTGTATTGCTATGTAGAATAAATCTGGTTATACCGAGTCTGCCTGCTTGGGGTCTTACAGTTTTGGGTTTTCCAGTGCAGGGCGATTGATCACAGTCTCCAAGTCATTGAGTTTCCTTCGGCTCGAAGGTCGCTATTCGTTAGCTCGGAGTTGCCTTACTGGGGCTTTATGATCCCGGAGTTTCGACCCTGGGGTCGTGCGGGTGCCAACTTGTTGACGCTAAGTCTCCGAGTATTTCGGGATGCATTCAGTGGTGGGGTCCCTGCTGAGAGTATATTGAGATTTCCTTGTTTGGCATGTGAGATGCTGAAAAGATATTCTTTTATTGCTTGGCATATACAGATATTATTTCATTGTTGTGAGCTCGGCCCGCGCAGGCGCGACTCCTTGGACCATTTGGTCTTGTACATGAATCCCTATTGAAATAGAGTCTGTCGTTCCCCGACCCTTCTGAGCGGTCAACACTTTTCAGATAGAAAGGGGGTGCCCTTCGTCGTTTGTTTGATTGTAGAAAGAAGGATTGCAATCTTGTCAGATCCTCATCAAGGAGTACGCTGCTCTGCTAAGAACCTCGCTGGAGAGACCCTCTATGGGGCGGAAGCCTGGCCGAGGGAGAAGATTGTGACGGGTCCTATTAAGGCCTTGGGGTTCCTGGGTAGAGTTAGCACTTCCGAACGCCCTGGCCGGGTGCCTACACACAGGTTAGTGGAAAATAATGAATGAGAGAGATAATTTTTCTTTACTGCGGGGTGTGTAGGCGATGCTTCGGGGTTTTGATATGTTCCTGTTGTTCCGGAGTGCGGGTTCTAGTTTGGCCCTCCACCATGTTTAATTGGACATTGCCGAAGATGTGGTTCGCTTACCCTTTGATTCTTTTGAGAGTGGAGGCATTGATTCCGACGATGCATTATGTGATGAGGAATTTCCTCTTGTCGCATATTGCTTTCCGCTCACGGTTTTAATTTCGCCCCTTGCGTGGAATTTCATCCCTCCAGCGAAGTGGGGCGGCGCTGTTTTTGTGCGGTGTGCCCGTGGCCGCCTGAATAAGATATTCGTGCCTTGCGCCTCCTTTGGCGGTATGGGACTCGATGTTCCCATCCAAGCCAGTCGTGTTGTATCAAGAGAATGGTCTTTCTCCTTGCTGTAGCGATCGCCGTCTGGATTCTGTTAAAGATTCGAGAGGTGGTCGTGTTTTGACTCGCCGGTCCAATCCACACTATTAACCTCGACCCGACAACATTGATGTGTTGGTTGAACCACCTGAATTCATGAGCACATTTTTTATTTTAAATAGATCAAATGAGGGAGAAGGTTACCAATGCATCAGTGTGAGGGTGAGGCGAAGTCCCAGAGTCTTTTTTGCTTGATGTAAGGGTGTCCTCCGGAATGTATCCCTGGAGCCATCTTTTCCTAGTAGCGAGCATTTTTATTTTCTATTTTATGAGTCCTTGGAGTGTGTCGCCGCTTCTCCACTATCGTTATTCCTGGTTGCCTTCCTCCCTCGGGGCTGAATTCGAGCCTGATCGCTGGACAGTACTCGGCAGCGATTTTTATTGAGTAGCGCGGCTGTTTTCCTCCTAAGCTAGTGGCCATTTTCTACCCTGTGATAGTGCGCGCCATGCAGTTCCCGTGCCAGGTTGTGGTTTCTTATTCGGTCGAATAGGTCTGAGTCGTTTAGTGTCCCTGGTTTTGCTTATGGTGAATACGATGCTTGGTATAGCAATGCTAAATACGTACTGTGATGGGCGAGGTGCCCCTGTCGGCCATGCCTCTTCGAATCTGGCTTTGTTGAAGATTCCTCGAGGATGTTTCCCTCGGGCCATTTCCCGATCATTGCAAGGTAGATTGAGTCTCAGGGTGTTCCTCCTATCCCGGCGTACGGGTGGTACCCCCCTCTGTTTGACATTAGTCTCTTGCCGGGAACCTAGTTGGGTACATTGAGCTCGAGGAGTCTCCCGGATGGTCATCCACGACCCTAATTCACGAGTGGTGCCGGGTACGGGCATTTGACCAGATCTTTGCTGGGTACTCGACCAAGTTTCGTTTGAACTGCCCCGGAATCATTGGGCTTGGTTTTTTTAGGCTTTGGACGAAGGCCTGTGCTGCCTAGTCATCCGAGTCCGGGGACAATTTTATTCGTTCTATCAGGGAATGAGGTGCGAATTCCCATGGCGTTTCACTCTTACTCTGTTCGGCCCTAGATGTGCTGGCTTCTCTTGTCACAGCTTCGATGGCATCAGTGCGTATTTCTATGGAGGAATTTGTTGGTGTGGTAAGCGAGTTTGAGAGTTCGGGCGCTAATTCATGACGCCACATCATGGTTCCATTTGAGAGTATTTCCCCGGACCCTTTCAATAAGACGGGCTTAGACTCATCATCTTGAGGGTCGTTGCCTTTACCTGCGCACCTACAAGCGGTGATGTGATCATCGGGATCTGGGGTCCCATTGTACTCAGGGAATTCTGGCATTCCGGACTCCTTTGAAAAGAGTTCTGGGACCGCTTCCTCGGGGGACGACCATTGCATGAACTTCCACGAACCTGACTTGATCCTTTTGGAGAGATCCCCAAGCATATTTGCAATGGCAGGGTCGGTTATTGATCCGTTATTGCTTGATCTCTCGGGTACTCATTCAGTGGGTGGAGTTTTTTCCGGTACTACTATACTGGGAGTCTTCGGGTGGCTTTGCAACTGAGCGATAGACAACTGCTGTGCCAACAACATTTCAAAAATATCGTGCAGACTCACTTCCTGTGCCTCTTGAGCCGGGGTTTTTTGGGCTTCCTATCGATCGATATGCTGTTTGCTCCCGTCGGTGTGGGAGGTTTCGTTGACCTGCTGCGCGTCTTGCGAACCTGCATCCGCTGCAATCATCCCAGATGTGTTATCGGGGTTCCACGGCATCGAGCCAACGACTGGAGCAGCCACATCATTTTCGCCGTGATTTTCGAGGTAGTTATTCTTAACCATGTTTGTCGAGCTAGATATTTTGACCTGAAATCAAGAGTTCTTGGACAAGAAAAAGTGTGAAAGGTAACTTGCATTTGTGTAATGAAACCAGCAAGAAAATAATCACTATTATTTTTAGCCACATGGTGGGTGCCAAACTGTTTACCGTATAAATGGTAACAACAATTAAATTTGAAAATGAGATTCTTAAAATATGTGATCTATTTTTATGCTAGTTATTAGAGCAGATGATGCTAGGAATATGAAGTTTAATGATGAAATACAAGCTAAAACGAGGCAGTAATCAAACCGAGAGGCCTGCTGCCTGGGTATAGGACTGGTCGATGGAGGACCTTAGGGTCGATACCTGGGATCGATCTCGAGCTATCGGGGGTAGTCGGGAATGGGATAACAGTTAAGATATGATTAATCAAGGCTCCTTATGGACAAGACCAATCAATAGATGAAGAACAAGTAAGAATGCCATAAATGCTAAAGTGGTCTCGAGCCAGAGAGAACAAGCGGGTTAGAGAGAAGAGAGAGAGAGATATTATTGATCTTGTGGAGAAATAGTTGGAGCAGTATCAGCCCTTTACAAGGTAGTGTGGGTTCCCTTTATATAGGAGGGGAACCCGACAATAGTACATGGGCATTAATTGTAAAGTATGGAGATATGACGGCTAGGCGCCATGCTTCGGCGTAGGCTCTGGATAGGCCAGCCCTGTTATACTTAGCCGTGTGCCTTGGGAGCTTCCCCTTCTATTATGGTTTCGATCTCCGTCTTCTTTGAGTCGGGCCTCGACAAGCCCCGAGGGAGGGGACTAGGTCATGGCTTTCCGTCCTCGGGGTCTCGAGGCATTCTTCCGAAATGATTTGATAGCGAGAAATTAAGTCCTCTGATTTTGCCGCGTACAAGTCTAAGTAGCATAAACCAGTCTAATACTACGTGCAGCCCATATACCCACTCGCCACCTTGCGTACACGGATTTCACTAAGCACAATTGAATCGATGATGCCAATCCTAAGGGGTAGTTCCCCCACACGAAGTTAAGCAAGACACATACCTTAAATAGGCAAATTCACAACTTAGAAATAGCTTTTCCCTTAAAGTCCGCCTCCACATGGCTCAAATCTAACCAAAATCGACTCAATAACATCAAACAATGCTATGGAATTCAATTTTAATAGATAAAGTTAAGATTTTTACACTTTTTTCCAAAAAGTCAACAAAAATCAACTCGGGACTCGTCCAGTCGAAACCCGTGTCCAATAGTAGATTCTGTCTACTCATAACCCTACGAGTTCATATATGTGATTAGTTCAAAATCCGAGTCCAAATTGACTCGTAAAACTCAATTTTCGTATTTTTTTAAAAGTTAACATAGTTTCATAAATTTCTACTTTGATTCACATGATTTTGATGTTAAAATATAAGATAAGTTTATGAAATATGATTAGAAATAGATTAGGATCACTTACCCAAGGTTTGTTGGTGAAAATCCCCTCTCCAAGTCGTCTCTGGTGAGTGATGATTTTACCACTCATTCTAGTTTCTTTTCTTTAGTTTTTATGTAGTTTAATAATAATATAAGGAGGGGTTTATGGTGTGTATTATTAGATTTTCAGGTAAATGATGCCATGAAGAGATTTGAATTCAATTGAAGTGGAATTGAGCAAAAAAAAATGGTTGAAACAATGCAAAACTCGTCAGTGAATCCGTATATGCGAAAGACTGGATGCAGAAGCGATCTCACATCTGCGAGGAAATGGTCTGCATCTGTGGAATTGAGCTACCCCGCCTGGGATCGCATCTGCGAGACAATAAGCACTTCTGCGATTGCACATCTGCACTTGCATGTACACATTTGTGGAGACAGAGTTTCCCTTCATTGTTCGCATCTACGATAGGCAATCCGCATTTGCGGAGCCGCACCTGCGAGGATTCTTCTGCAAGTGCGATCAACGGGCTTCAGACCTGGGCAGGAATGGCATTTAACATTTTCTCAACTCCAAACCCATAAATACACGACCTAGCAAATCTTTAGCTTAATTTTAAGTCTTTAGACTAGAAAGAACAAGTTTGGAAGCTAGGGTTCTTGCACACACACTTGGGTCTTGAAGATTTGAAGCTTTGGGTTGAGAATTTCTTACCCATTTATGTTCATTTCTTTATTTCCTTGCTTTGTATTGAATATCTAAGTGTTTAGTATTTATTTCAATACTTTAATCTTGTTTATGGAACTATTCATATTTAAAGTGTGGATTAAATATCTTGTAGTGGTTGTGTATAGAATGATTTTTATCTTTTATAAAGTGAGTTATTGTTTCTTTAATTATTCTTATGTTTTAATATTTCCAAAGGGATTAGCTAACCCTAGGACTCGCCCATTAACTTCGAATTAATTTTGGGGAAGATTATTTGGAGTTGGGATAGATTAATTAACAAGAACTTAAGGCTTTAACCATCATTTTATAGATTCTACCTAGGGATAGGATTGAACTACTTGTAACCATAATCGGGTGTGCTTAATCTCCTATTATTTTAGGGATGATTCAATTAGGAAGTCTTGTTAGTTTTTGGAAGCAGCTAATATAAAATTATTACCGAGGCTAATTAACATAAACTCACTTATATTTGTAAAATCGTGAAATACATTGGATCGTTACTTGAGTGTAATTCCTCGTCTATCCATTGATCATTTTACGTGCTTTCTAGGTTAGTTTACATTTTTGCATTTAGTTATAAATATTTTCTAAAAATAATTTTAAGTGTGTGGCATTGCATAACAAGTGATAATTCTCTTACATTCCTAATCGCCTACATATTGTTCTCTGTGGGATTCGATCCCGACTCATAGTTGGGTAAATTATATTGCATGCGACCGTGTCCATTTACTTTTTAGTAGTCGATTTGGACGTCATCAGTCTCTTACCGAGTCTAGGGTTCAAAAATGAGAGAATGAACTCAAAAATCTCGTCCCCCAACTATTTGATCAGTTGCAGATGTCGCAATTATAACATGGGTTCCCAATTGTGAACCCTCGCAATTGCGGCACTGAAAGCTTAAGGGCCTCTTCACAAATGCGAAAGTTGAATCGCATTTGTGTTCGTTGTTTGCCCAAACAATTACGATCCTATGATGTGAATCTTCGAGTTAACAAAGAATCAACTGACCAGGATCAAAATCTCGAAACGAAAACGTGGCTTATGGGCGAATTTCAAGAAACAACGTATCTTAAGTTTTAGAATTCAGAATCTTATGATTCAAAACGAGGTGAAATATGATGATCTATGCAATAAGAAAGACTATTTACTCGTTCAAAATAAGTAAATATTGATACTGCAATAGTTCAATGAAAGTTATGATTCTAAGATATCAAAAGAACGAATTTAAATCAAGAAACATGTTCTTAAATGATCATGAAATAAAAAGTTCCTAAAGTCACCACTTGGTATTAATTAACGTGATAAAGAAATATCACGCGCAACTGAATACAAGATAAATACTATCACCACCTTGCTTGGAACCATAAACAATAATAAAGAAGACAAAATAGAGAAAAATACTCTAATGCAAATTAGGGTCAACCTTCAAAAACGTGAATTCTCCCTCTACAAGGCATGAGAACCCTATATATAGGCCTAGGATCTCTTCTTTGATGACTAAAATTCCAATTCTAATAAAAAAATAAAATAACTAAACACAAGAAAAGTAAAATCCATATTCTACAAGGAAAAGAAACTAGAATTCTAGTAAAGGGGAAATCCTTATTCTAAAAGGAAGACAATAAAGATAGTCTAAACCTACCAAGAAGAAAACAAGAAATCCTTTATTGTAAAGAAATAATAAATTCAATTTTAAGAAGAAAAGAATCTTGGCTTCTTAAAATCAATCTTGAGCTTCTTGGACTTCTTGCGCTTCTTGAAAAATAAGTCCATATGTTTGTACTTGAGCTCTAAAACATGATCTTGGCCAAAATTAATAAAATTTAACACAGATTCTTCTTTTACATCATTCTCTCCTGGTTGAGAAAGACTCGTCCTCGAGTCTAAATGCTCCACAAAAGGCATAAGATTGGAAACATCCATAATTTGGTTGACCTCATATTCACCAAGCTCTAAGTTACATTTTACTAACTTGTCAAAGAGCTTCATCGTATTGTAACAAAGCTTAGCATGTGGCCGAACTAAATCTCACTTTCTCACTAGTAACTTTGTACCTATATTTTTGCAATATATCCTCCTAATTAGATTTTCAAACACTAATCCATAACCATAAGTTATTTTCTTTTTATCTACAGGAATCTTGAACTTGTCCATATCAATGTGGTGCTTATAAGATATGCCCAAAAAAATTGAGTCAGTACAGTAAAAACCTTTAGAATAATCAAATTCAAGTACCTTTGGATCAAACTTGGAGATCAAGGTATATCTTCTTGAGAATTCATTAATAATAAAGCTCTAATATTTAACTAGATTATATTCATTGATGGAATTTATATTTAGATCTCTTGTTCCAACATATTCTTGAAAAATAAGTCCATATGTTTGGACTTGAGCTCTAAAACATAATCTTGGCAAAAATTAATAAAATTTAATATAGATTCTTCTTTTACATCATCCTAGCCCATCCCAGAAGAACTAGGTTCGCAAATACAAACCCAACAGTTTTGGCCTGACTTCGCAAATGCGAACAAAAGTTCGCGAATGCGAGATTAGAGGCCTCCAGAAAAGCATCAACCCTAACATTTTCAACAACACTCCACTAAGCGTCTAAAACTCTACCGAGCCCTCGGGGCTCCAAACCAAACATTCACATAAGTCTAAAAATATCACACAAACTCGCTCGCGCGATCAAAATATCAAAAGAATACCTAGAACTATGAATCGGACACCAACACGAATGAGATTTTAAGAGAAACTTAAGAACTTTCAATTTTACAATCGGACGTCCGAATCACGTCAAATCAACTCTGTTTTGCAGCAAAATTTGCAGACAAGTCATAAATACTGTAATGAACTTATACCAAGTTTCGAAACCAAGATCCAACCCTGTAGCAATAAAGTCAAACTACGCTCAAACTTGGGATTTCTTTAAGCCTTTAAACTTCTAGTTTTCAACAAATAGGGACAATTCAAACTAGGGACTTCCAAATTCGATTCAGGGCATACGTCCAAGTCCCAAATCATGATACGGACCCACAGGGACCGTCAAAATACTGATCTGGGTCCGTTTACTCAAAACATTGATCGAAGTCATGTCAAATAAGTTTTGAAGCCCGATTTCGTATTTTCGTAAATTTTTCACATTAAAATCTTCCAAAAAAAGACACGGACTGTGAATGCAAATTGAGAAAGGTTAAACGGAGCTAAACGAGGCTTCGATATATAGAATTGAGGGATAAAACTATAAATGACCTATCGGGTCATCACAATAGCCTAGTCCTAAAATTAGTATTGAAATAATTTCTACACTATCACTAATCAAATATAATTATTGATAGTTACTGTGTCACTATCTTTGATTTTTTTAATACTTGTAGTTGACTTTTTTTGTAATCTTTAATGAAATTAAGACCTTTTATAAAATAAAAAAAATTGACACTTTTTTACCTTTTTTTTTTTGTTCTTTCTAGTTAAATCTATGAATCCCAAAATTTGGAATACTATGTTAATTATGGTATACTAATGTATAATATACTAAGAATATTAAGAGTACCGTAATTCAATAGTAATTATGGGATACAAATATGTAGTATACCAAAAATATTGGGTATACCATTTAATGTACTCCAACAAAGTATACCATGATTTAAAATTAATCATGGTATATCAATGTGATAGAATATAAGGGTCCACCAAACTCTATAGAAAAGCAGGTTCTCTGTCAGATTCAACAGTACATACACACACACACGCACGCACGACAGTAAATAAATGACGAGAGAAATTTTACGTGGAAAATTTTCAACTCAATGGGAATAAAAATTATGACCTACCCTTGTAGGATTTCTACTCCATTACAGAGCATCTTTCAGATTACAACCTATGCAACCTAGGAATTAAACTCTTAATCCCTCACTAACTTGTAATACTCTATTACAAGCCACTACGTAATAACTCTATTACAAAGACTTTGCAACTTGACTAACTCTAGCCAAGACTTAAACACACAAGTTTAAGGCTTACAAGGGTTTCCTATAGAATTCTTCAAAACAAGCTAGATAGGAATTACAATTTAAGAACTACTATAAAGTTACAACTCAACTAAGAACATACAATAACTCAATATGGGAAGTGGTTCGTAGTTGTTTTGTTCTTTGTTCTTGAAGCACTTGAAACTCTCTTGTTGGATAGTCACGTGAATGACCTTCTGAAATGTTCAAGTGAGTGTGTTTTACCTCCCTTTATATATATATATACATACACACATATGTGTGACATCACTTACAATGATGTAAGTAAGGTAGGTAAAAAGTCTTCCCTGGAAAGTTGACTGCAACACTGTTCCTGCACTGTAGCGTGTGCAGGCAGCAACTTTCCTACTAGAGAGTTGACTTCGTACAGGCTCATCAAGAACTGGTAGGAACCTATTCCCCCAGTTGTTCCTTCCACTCTGAAGGGTTGAATCATAACGCAAGTTGTATCTCAACATGCAACCTTGTGATCTTAAGTTCTTGTAAATGTGTAACAGGTTCCTTATCTGGTTCTGGATGGTAAATTGGTAGATCATCAAAACATAAAGCAAAGTACTTATGACCAAAGTACTTGTAACCTATCACAATGTACAATACATCAAAGAATATTGAGAATAACAGAATTTAATATTAATCATGGTTTACCAATAGGCAGTATACCAAGAATATTTGGTATACTATTTAACATAATAAAATAAAGTATAGCATGATTCAAAATTAATCATGGTATTCCAATATGTAGCATACCAAGAATATTAAAAATACCATTTAACATACTCAAACAAAGTATACCAAGAAAATTAGAAATAGCATAATTAATAAACTATGATATATCAATGTGTATTATGCCAAAAATATTGAAAAATAATCTAATACACTCAAATCAAGAATACCATGATTCAACAATAATTATGGTATGCTACATATTATATTACAAATATTTGAATACCACTCAATATATTCAAACAAAGTATATCATAATTTAACAGCAATCATGGTATACTATATACTAGCTGTCGCTTTTACTTTGCATATTTCCTCTGGATTTCATGTTGTTCCTATTATTCCTATGATTTTTGTGGTGATACATATATTATCTCCTTTTTTCCTTTTGTCCTCTTAAGCTGGGGGTCTTTCGGAAGCATCCCCTCTACCCCTTCAGGATAGGGTAAGGTTTTCGTACACACTATCCCCCCCAGACTCCACTTATGGGATTTCACTGGGTCATTGTTGTTGCATGGTATACTATATAGTATACCTCAAATATTGAAAAGGTCATTCAATATACCAATAATCACATTATACCATAATTCAACATGTAACGACCCAAGTTCACCCTCCGTGAACTGTTATGACGGCACCTAGTCTCTACGAATAAGTAAGCCTAACAATTTGCGGAAAAAGAAATGAACGATAAAACTAGCCAAAACCTGCGGATAAAACATAAAACGTTTAAGATGTCGCTCGACATATACAAGTATACACTCTCAAACTGAATCAACTCCCAAAATCCGGAATCTCATAAAATCACAAGCTATTGATACTACATAGTGTTCTAACTCTAGAATGTCTAATCAAAGGAAAATACAGAAGGGCTATAGATAAAACAGTGAATAGAGAGGGACTCCTCGGTCTGCGGACGCGGCAAATATACCTCGAAGTCTCTGAAGAACGCCTCGCTTCACTGAAAATAGGGCTGAGCCGAAGAACCTGGATCTACACATGAAAAACATGTGCAGGAAAGGGCATGAGTACACCACAGCGGTACTTAGTAAGTGTCAAGCCTAACCTCGGTCGGGTAGTGACGAGGAAGGTCAAGGCTCTACTGGTTATATATATATGACATGGTAAGAAGTATGAAATGAACCAGTATGATTAAAGTACTAACAGTTGGTAAGGAATTAAAGACAAAGAAAGAATATAACTCAGTACACAGAAATAACAACAGGGGGACTACCAGGATATCATCTCGTAGTCCCAAACGTAAATGTGCAGGGGGATCTACCGGAATACGGATCCGTAGTCCCAAAGTATATATCCAATACAGGAGAATCTACCAGGTGCTGTTCCGTAGTCCCAAATCTAAATGTGCAGGGAATCTACTAGAATATCGATCCGTAATCCTAAAGTAAATATCCAGTACAGGGAAATCTACCGGGTGCTGTCCCGTAGTTCCAAATATAAATATTCCGGGGGATCTACCGGAATACCGATCCGTAGTCCCAAAGTAAACAAGCAGGGGATCCCCGGGATATTGTCCTGTAATCCCAAAGTGAACACACAACAATATCAGAAGAATTTATGGTTCTATTATATAATTAAACAGGAAATTCTACTTTTACATGCTGCACAGAGTACAAGTAGACAACTAAAGTAGGTAAGACAATTAAATCACATAATCATGATTTTCCTAAACTAAACATGAGTTTTCAAGCACAAGTATTGCTTAGTCACAAGAAAAATACAGATATTTACGTAATGGAAATGGTTTTTTAAACAATTAGAACGTGTACGCACTCGTCACCTCACGTGCACGACACTCATATAACAACAGTACCAAATCCTAAGGGGAGTTCCACAATACAAGGTTAGACAAGCCACATACCTTGAACCGGCTCAAAAATCAACCCGAAGTCACGCTCTTGCCACGAGTATCCAACTTCGGGTTGCCCAAATCTAATCAAAATAATATCACAACGTAAATACAACTACAAACAACTAATTTAGCTAATGAAATCGAATCTAAGGCAAGAAAATAGAAAAAAAAGCTAAAAAATTCTTCCCGGGCCCATCTCTCGAAATCGGATAAAAGTTACGGATTACGAACTCCCATTCACCCACAATTCTAACCATACCAAAATTACTCCAATCCGATAAAAAAATCTTGATCAAAACCCCAAAATTAAGCCTAAGAACTTTTCCAAAATATTTCCCAATTTCTCACCCCAAATCCTAAATTAGAGGATAAATTCATAATTTGATTAATGGGTTATAAGAAAAAAGGAGTTAGGAATCATTACTCACAAGCTTCCTCCGAAAATCTCTCCAAAATTTTCCTCCTACCGAGCTCCCAATTCAATTTTGCGATATGAGCCCAAAACCCTCGATTTTGAAATTTATGTTCTGCCCAGACGCGTTCTTCTATGCGAAAGCGAGACCATTGTCGCAAACGCGATGCAAAAAAATCCACTGGCCAGTCTTCCTCCTTCGCGAATACGAGGGTCCACTCGCGAACGCATAGCTTACGCTGGCGAACCCTACGTGAACGAGAGGACCATGTCGCGAACGCGAAGGCTTAAGGGTTCATACCTTCGCGAACGCGGGAGCATCATCGCAAACGCAAAGCACAACTCAGTTGCTTCACCCAGATGCTCTACGCGAACGTGAGACACCTCTCGCGAACACGATGAAGGTTTTCTCTACAATATAACAACAGAAAATCTGAAACTTCTCTAAGTCCAAAAATGACCCGTTGAGCATGTGAAACACACTCGAGGCCCCCGGGACCTCAACCAAACACTCCAACCAATCCTAAAACATCATACGAACTTAGTCCAACTCTTGAATCACATCAAAAAATGTTAAAACCATGAATCGCCCTCCAATTAGAACCTAAAGAACTTGAAATTTCAAGAATCCAACAACCGATGCCGAAACCAACCAAACCAAGTCCGATTGACCCCAAATTTTGCACACAAGTCACATTCAATAGTACGGACCTATTCCAACTTTTAGAATCGGATTCCGACCCCGATATCAAAATCTCGCTATCGATCCGGAAACTTTAAAAATTCAACTTTCGGCATTTCAAGTCTAAATAAGCTACGGACCTCCAAAACACAATCCGTACACGCCCCTAAGCCCGAAATCACCAAACAGATCTAACAGAATACTAGGAATTCCATTCCGAGGCCATCTTTATACTGCTTTGACTACGGTCCAAATTCTAAATCTTAAGCTTTCATTGAGGGACTAAGTGTCCCAAAATACTTCGAAACTCAAAATGAATCCTCCCGGTAACTCACAATAGCAGAAACAAATACGGAGAAAGCAATTAATAGGGGATCGGGGCGTTAATTCTTAAAACGCCCGGCCGGGTCGTTACCATATGGAATCATTATTGCACATTATCTCTCTTAGTAATTTTAGGCATAATGGTAATTGTAGTATATCATTATTCAAATGCAATCATGATATACTACAAAGTATACCATGATTATTAACATTTAACATAAATAAAGTATATTATTTGAATCATAATTTAAAAGTAAAACATAAGAATAACTACAATATCCCTCATGGTATACGATGTAGTATACCAAGGGATCTTATGAATATTATTTAACATACTCAAATAAATTATAACATAATGCACCAATAATCATGATATATTATGTAGTATTCCAAAAAAAGAGAATATCATTTAAATTTAAGAAAAATACTTGATAACATAATAAAATATTTTATTAACAAGTGAAATAATATATTAACAACATTAATACAAATATAAATACAATTTTAGTATCATCTTTTTTTCATTTTAAAATGCAGAAATATTTTTGCCGCTTTGGTTAGGTTGACACTGTCATGCCCCAAAAGCTAAAGTACTACATGATTGGCACTCAACTTAAGCAATATATTGAGTGAACCCTTAACTAAGTTGTACTAAGAATCATGATAACTGAAGTAATCCAAAATGATGCCATGGCATATTTATTAACTAAAAAAACTAAATTCAAATTGAGTGTTAAGTCATAAATCTCAACAAAATACCCAACTGAGAATAAGAATTGTGTAATGTCCGCTAGACTAAGTCGCTTTTCACATATGACAATGGAATATAGTAAGAAACTCTTATCTCTCTCTAAAGCAACTCCCCCTATTCCTCTAATTACACGAGGCTCATTCCCCATTAATGCACTATCTTCAACATGACCCATCTTCCAACTAATTATACACCAACCACAACTGATCCTCTAGATCTTAGTTAGATGCACTTGGATGTTGTGCCGACCTGATAGGTCACTTTAAGTACTAGCCTTAATTATCATGATTCGAGAACTTCCTTAGCTTCATTTGATATTTCTTGGTTTGTGTGTGTGATCTGTGTCACTTTTCGAAATGTTTTTATGTGAAATTTTGAAGAAAATTAGAGTGTTGACTAAAAATGACGCTGGAGTTGATCACGGTCAAAATTCAAGGTAAACTACCCCGGATTTGTATTTTGACAATTCTAGATTTTGTGATTTTGGATTTGGGCATATACCAGGAATTGAATTCGGAGATCCCTAGGTGGATGACTTGTTTTGTCGAAAGTTTGCAATTTGTATGTTTGGAAATTTTCTAGGTTTGATCGTAGTTTGACTTTATGGTTATCGAGTTCGAATTTTTATTTTGGAACTTGAAATAGGTTCATATTGCTATTTTAAACTTGTCTACAAAATTCAATGTAATTCGGAGTTGGTTTGGCATGATTAAGATGTTTGGTTGGAATTCTGGAGATTCTTCAGTTTTTTTTTTGAATTTAATACGTTTTGATGCCCGATTCGTGATTCTAGATGTTATTTTGATGATTTGATTGTGTGAGAGAGTTTATATGTTGTTATTACACTTGTGTGCATGTTTGGTCTGGAGCCCGAGTGGCTCGGATGAGTTTCGAATATGTTATGGATGAGGTCGGTGTCATGACCCCAATTTCCCTCCATAGGATGTCGTGACGGCAACTTGTCTCTCAGACTAGGTAAGCCCAACACTTACTGAATTAATAGTAAAATTCAACCATCAACTGATGACTATGAAATATAAATCTCTATACACCACATACAATCCCAAAACCAGTAGTACAAGTTATAAGCTCTATTAAGTTTTCTAGAAAATTCCAAAATGCAACTGTTCGGGATAGAAATAAACTGTACAAGAGGAAATTTCAGAAGGTGACTCTGAGGCCTGCGAACGCAACGATAGGTTTACCTTGAGTCTCCACAGCAAACCCAAACAACTAGCTAGTGAACAACCAACTTCGAAGTACCTGGATCTATACAAAAATATGCAGAAGTGTAGAATGAATACACCACAGTGATACCCAATAAGTATCAAGACTAACCTCGGTAGAGTAGTGACGAGAGATAGTACTCCTACTAGACTAAACAACCTGAACAAGTATGAAGGCGAACTAACAGAGAAACAATATTAATATAAAGCTAATTAAGCATGGTAAGGAGTACAAAACAATGCTTGCAATGATATACTAGTAACAACAATTTTTAATATGAAGCAAACAGGTAATAATGTTGTAGAGTAAGCTAAATACAATCTAAGTCCGATGAAATCAAATAAAAGAAAAATCAATAACAACTGAATAAGAATAATCACTTTCACACCAGATTTATTCAAGAATTTCCATGAGGTACCAAATCTCATAATCACAGATCCCCGGTCCCAATTCATGAATCCTAATCACTTAGCATCTTGTGCCCATATTACAATTCATGAACAAACAGGCGATTCATGTACCAAGAGAGTGACAATATCTAATATCCGCACGGACCACTCATGTGCCAACAATAACAATGACTCATGACCATACAGACACTCAAGTGCCAGTAGAACAACTCTCACACAGAAGGTAAGTAGACGAGAGTACATGTAAATGGTCTATAACATCAGGATTCATCTTATTAAACCTATATGGGTGATTAAATCATGTGTATGCTTGTGCAAGTGTCCTAACATAACTCAAGTCAACAAGTAAGAGTAGTAACAATAAATGGCACATAAGAAACGATCACCACAAAATGTACTATATAATAAAGACAGTAAACAACAAGATCAACTACACAGAACTAAACAAATATTGCAACACGAAGAAGGACAATTAATAGTATGCAAAGGAAACAATGATCAAAGACATGTACAAAAGAATGAGAAAATGTCAATAAGAGTCACTACTGAGGTACCACCTCGTTGTCTCAAA
This sequence comes from Nicotiana tabacum, assembly GCF_000715075.1. NCBI lineage: Eukaryota > Viridiplantae > Streptophyta > Magnoliopsida > Solanales > Solanaceae > Nicotiana > Nicotiana tabacum. Next base: position 107,131,515 of record NC_134087.1, on the reverse strand, counting down.
TAACGAAATGTATCACAATCTTTTCTTATATCACTGCGGGAGCCTTTACATTTAGTTTTGAAAATTATTTTTCCCAAAATAGCATTCCACGTTTTATCCCACCTTATCAAATCGTATGGCTTCTAGCAGTTCCCCTACTAGTCAAGCGTATCAAGCCCACCTTATCTCACCCCATGCGTTTCAACACCCAGACTTTATACCACCGCATGCGTATCAATATCACAACGTATCACAATCGGACGTCAAGTGCCCACAATCACAATTTGCTAGAGAAACCAAGCAATAATAGAATTTCACAATAAGGAGCCCACAACTCAACCTCAATGTACAACAACAACAACTACAACAATAATACGAGAATATAGCAAGTAAATAATCACAAGACCTTCATAAATTAAAGAAACGAAAGAACGAGCTCACAAAGAAAGGCACAATAGGGGATAATGGTCTCCACAAGAATAGCTCAACTATGGAGAGATAATGTGTATCAATTATTCCACAATAGTACAATTTGACGACAATAGAGATAACATGAATAATTAACTCCAAATAAGAATACGTCAATAATGAAATGAATAACAAACTTCATTCTCTCATTACAGAAAGGATAGCATGATAATAAAAGAGGCAACAACTTCAATTAAGGCACATAAGAGTCTAATCGGTAATAAGGGTAGAACATGAAGCAATTAATTTTAAATAAGACACGTAAGGGTGAATTTAGTAGGGTAATTTAACATGACAAAACAACTTTATATCTAATGAACATAAGAACCTAAGAGCCCTAAATGGTCAAATTTCCACAAATAAGCTCGAGCGCGTACTCGTCACCTCGCGTACGTAGCCTTCACATGAAACAATTAGCATAAATAACTGAAATCCTAATGGGTAGTTCCCTCACACAAAGTTAGGCAAGATACTTACCTCAAATAAGCTAGACCGATACTCTAAAATGACCTTTTTGAGTGAAACAACCTTCGGATGACCAAAATCTAGCAAAAATAACTTCAAATCATAAATAAAACTCATAGAAAACAATTCCTGATAATAAAGATTTGATCTTTAATTAAAACTAAAAAGTCAACCCCCAAGACCGCACCTCGAAATCTCATAAAATTCAAAAAAAAATGAACACTCATTCCGATACGAGTCCAACCATACAAAAATTATCAAATTCTGATATCGAATCGCCCTACAAATACTCATTTTACATTTTGAATAATTTTTACAAAGTTTCCCATTTTCTTCTCTTCAATTCAATAATTTAATGATATAAATAAGTTTGAAATCATGAAATGTAAACAATTTCGAATATAGAATTCTTATAAGCAATTTCAAATGTAACCCTTCAAAAATCGCCCAAATCTAAGGCATTTATCTTAAAATGTGATAAAATAGCCAAACCCTCGAAATAGAGTTCTTATAACTCTGCCCAGTCATTCCTCATATGCGACTACGGAATACACCCCGCGATCGTGGAAAGAAAAAATCAGTACTCATGGAAATAAGCTATGCGTTCTCCAAAAGCACCTCGCGAACGCGATGAACACATTACATAACCTTCGCGAACGCATACCATATTTCGCGAATGCAATGAGTAACATTCCACCAGTCCTCAGCTCCCTTATGTGAATGCGGAACACACTACGCGAACACGAACAACAACCAGCTAAACCTTCACGAATGCATGCCCATTGTCGTGTTCGCGATGAGAAAAATACTATGTTTCCCAGAATCACTTCGCTATCGCATCTTCATCTTCGCTATCACGAAGAGCAATAGTGACACCCGAAACCAACAACTCAAATCATGAAGAAATGGCCCTAGCCCATCCGGAACACACCTGAGACCCCCGAGATCCCGTTGAAATATACGAACAAGTTCCATAACATAACATGGACCCACCCTAGGTATCAAATCACATAAAACTATGTCGAAACTATGAATCGTACTACGAATCGAACTTATAAATTTTCCAATCTTCTAACTTCCAAAACTAGCACTGAAACATATCAAATCAACTCAAAATAACGTCAAATTTTGCATTCAAATTCCAAATGGCATAAAAGCAACTAATCAAACTCTTGAAATTGCATTCCGATCCCGATATCACCAAAGTCAACTCTTGATCAAACCTCTTAACCTTTTAAAACTTCAACTTTCCAATTTAGCAGAAATGCTTCAAATTATCCTACGAACCTTTGAATCTAAATTCGAACGCATGCCTAAGTCCAAAATCAGCATACGAAGCTATTAAAATCATCAAAACACCATTTTAGAGTCGTCTACATAAAATCAAACTGCAGTTAACTCTTATTGCTTAAGATTCTAAAACAAGAATCCTTCTTCCAAATTGACCTTGAATCCTCCAAAACTAAACTCGGGCACACATGCAAGTGATAACACATAATTCAAAGCTGCTCGATACCTTACGTTGTCGAACAAGACGATAATTTTTAAAACAACCGGCCAAGTCATTACAATTGTTGATTTGAGGATTGTTGGTGCAGTGCTTAGCAATTGTGAGGTCGGGCTCAGATTTGCAAGCATCGTTTTTGCGAACAATAGTTTGCATTTGTGAGTAGTGGCCTCGGCTAGGTGGCATTGTATTTGTGAGGAAATGGTTCACAATCACAAATTGGCTGGGACCGCTTTTGCGATCATCTTGGTTGCATTTGCGACCTCTGGAACTTTGGACAACATCGCATTTGTGAAGCTTTGGGCGCATTTGCAATGGGAGCAGACATCACAATTGCGAAGTCAATGTCGAATTTGTACCTTCCGTTTTGAATAACAGGCACTGCAATTGCGAGTCATTCTTTGCAATTGTGAGGGCTCGCAATTACAAACCCGTAAATGCAATTACAACACATGCGCCTGAACATAAGGTCTGAAAATCGAGATTTGAGTCTCATGCTCTCATTTTGGAACCCCAAACTCGGTAGGAGGCGATTTTGAGAGGGGATTTTTACCTACAATTATTGGGTAATTGATTTTGATCTATTTTCAATTATATTACACGATTATACATTAGATTTAACATCAAATTCATGATAATATAATAGAAATTTTGGAGATTTTTATCTATGTTTTTAAAAAATAAAAATTTGGAATTTTAGAGTTGAATTGGACTTGGATTTTGAAATAAAATACATAAATAAACTCGTGGGGTTATAGGTAGTCAAGATCTACACTTGAACTCGGGTTTTGACCGGGCGGGACCGGACTTGACTTAAAAAACGGTCGTGGTTGAGTGTTAATTTGGTTGCGGAAAGAGGTAAGTATTGTGTATAACCTTGACTTGAGGAAATTAGGACCCGTTGATCCATTTTCTATGTGAATTATGTGGAGAAACGTCGCATATCCGAGGTGTCGAGTTTATATGCACCGTTGTGGAATTTAGCATGAGAGAGTGGGCAATTTATTTCCATATCTTTGTCATTCAATGTTATTTCTTGTTATATGCTTTAATTATTGCACTTGACATCTATGTTTTACTTGTTCACTTGTTACTTCATTGTTATTTACTTGATTTGTTCATTTCTCATTCAATAATCTGCTTACTTGCTATTTGTTCCTACTTGCCTTATTTGTATATTCTCATTATCACATGTTTTACCTACTTTTATTGTCCTTCTATTAATAGATGTACTCTATTATGTTATTTTGCTTTCGTGAGTCATTTAGCCATTCTTGTATAATGAGTTGTTAAGGCTTAGAATATCGATGTGTTGGATATCTTCCATTCGTATTGGTGGGTCATAAATGTATTGTGTGCTCCATCTTTTTTGGTTTTGATATTTCTTAAATATTGGTATTGAGTTGTTTATGTTAATAATTTAATATTGTTGGGATCGGATTGCGCGCTGCAACGATATTGATATGAATTGATATTGTGGGATTAGGCTGCACACCACAGCAGCGTTGAAATGATATGATATTGTAATGACCCGACCGATTGTTTTGAGAGTTCTAGCCATGTTTCCCCATTTATTGTTCCTTTTTGTAACTTGTCGGGTTTGTCAGTTCGGGTCCGAAGAGGTTTCGAAATGAATTGAGACACATAGTCTCAAAGTTGAAAGCTTAAGTAGAGAAAGTTGACAGGATATTGACTTACGTGCAAATGACTCCAAAATGGAGTTTTGATGGTTCTGTTAGCCCTTTGGGTGATTTCGAACTTAGGAACATATCCGGATTGTGATTTGAAGGTCCGTAGTGAAATTAGGCTTCAAATGGTGAAAGTTGGAAATTTGAAAAGCTTGACTGGGAGTAGACTTCTTGATATCAAGGGCATATTGGAATTTTGGGATTTGGAGTAAGTCCAAGGTGTCATTTGTGACTTGTGTACAAATTTTAGGGTCAATCGGATGTGATTCAATAGGTTTCGGCGTCGTTAATAGAAATTGGAAGTTTAAAGTTCATTAGGCTTGAATCAATGTGTGATTCATGTTTTTGATGTTGTTTGAGGTGATTTTAGGGCTCGAATAAATTCGTATGATATTTTGGGAGACGATGGTATGTTTGGTTGAGGTCCTTGGGGCATCGGGTGAGTTTCAGATAGTTAACGGATCAATATTGGACTCGGGTGAGTTTCGGATGGTTAACGGATCAATTTATGTTACTGGTTTCCTTTTATGCGATCGCATGAGAATGTCCGCGATCGCGTAGGCTTGTTTGAGGCAATGATGATTTTGTTCTTCGTGATCCCAATTAAAGTGACGTGGAAACGAGATTATTTTATTTAAAATTCAGAGTTGCCACTTGGGATAATTTATGGTATCCCAAATCACCGGTTTAAAATCCCAAATCGAGGAAGTTTGACTCTGTTTACGGTTCGCGAACACAGAAATCCAGGTAAGGAATTCTGTTAACCCGGGAGAAGGTGTTAGGCATTCCCGGGTTCTGTAATTTTAGCACGGTTGCTTTGATCATACTTGGCTGGTTAAATTGTCTAATTACTTATTTTAGAATGGATTAAAATGTATGGCTCAAGTTTTATACCACAGGGTCCTTGCATATGTCTATGTCCCATTTAAACTCCAAATAATCAGGTTCTTACCATCGCATGGCCCAAATATCTTAGCTAATAGTCTGTTTTATAATCTAGCCCATTATCAATTAAACCCAGGTCCAAACTAACTCTTCAAATCAGTCCATCCTAAAAGACCGAATCTTTGAGATAATCACAGCTCCATTCTTAAACATCTTTATTTTTTACAACTAATACTTCATGAAACTTTAGAGATTTTCTCCAAATTATATTAAACTAATAATGAATAATGAAAAATTCAAGCCTTAACTAATCATGGAACTAACTTTCCTATAAAACTAAACCATTAAATATAACTAAATTATTTTAAGAAAACTAACCAGGAGCAGAAAAACTATTGTTGCTTATGGATTAAAAGGGAGCAAACATGTTCTTGCTAAACTTTGAACAAACAAAAGATAACAAACTAATGGACAAAAATAAAGAAAACCTGCTCGAACAGAAAAGAAGCAGCAGCGCTGGAACCATGCCGGCAACTCGAACGAAACCGACCTCACTCAAACTCCATCTTGGAAAAGCGAAAATCCGAAACAAGGAAGATGAAACAGAACTTTTTATGTGCTCTATTTTGTAGTTGTCTTGCGAATTAGTTTTAGATGTTAGAATAGTGACAAACTGATTTTTGACGGAGCTTAGGACGAAAAGAAGATGGGAGATTTTGCTCTCTCTGTTTTCAACATCTCTTTCTCATGTGCCTTCTATTTCGTCTTCTCACTCTATGTGTGTGCGTGTGTGTGTATGGCTGCTGGTTCGATATGGTAGAGGCATAGATGGGGTTGTTTGGTGTGAGGTGAGAGGTTTTCCTAAAGGTCCATGGCTGTTGTAGCTGTGATAGATGAAGAAAAAGAAGCAGTGGCGATGGGTGGTTGTTGCGGTGGTGTTGCGTATAGAACTGGTGAACGTTGGTTGTTGCTGAAGGTTTAGGGATGAAGAAACCGAGGTTCAAGCCATTGGAATGTGAAGGAGAGGAGGAGGGTCGTATGGGGTGGGGTTCGAAATTGTTCTCTGCTGCTTCTTTAGATGCTTATTTTGTATATGTTCGTCCAAATCTAGAAGAAGAACGGCGGATAGCTATACGGGTATAGGTCTTAGAGTCTAGGTATTTTTTAGGCTAATTTTGGTTATATAGAGAGGGTTTTTAGGTTAAGGGGTATGAGTTTGGTATTATTAGGCCTTAAAATTGGGCCAAAGACTAAAAAAAATGGACTACAAGATTAAAATAGGACAAATTAACCCAAGACTAACTCTTCCTTCTAAATATACAATTTATAATATAATAATATAAAACTAGTCTTAATTAATTGAACTAAACTATATTAAAACATGAAACTATTTTTGTGTTTTCAAGATTATATGAAAATAAAGATAAGGTACTATTTTTGTATTATTTTTTATTTGAATTTATGAAATATACGTAAACTAAAGTATTTTTGTCATTTTTATTTTTTGTGACGAAATAAAGTAAAAGAGTCAAAATTAGTTGAAATAGTGATATTAGGCCTAAACTAAATATTTACATGCTAAAATATAAAAAATCTTGGGGAGGGTCAAAAATCACTTGTCTACAGCTGCCCCTTTTTGACTGGGAACATGAAGAATTTTCAGATAAAGAACGACTAGAAAGGTTTTTTAACCCGACCCCTATTTAGAGAGACTAAAACTAAGAGAAAAGGGGAATATGACCGAGCTCTGGTATCTGAGCTGCCTATATATCCTTGGCTATAAAGGAATCAGGCCACGTGTAGTTTAGAAGTGAGTGAGATGATGGAGTATACCGAGGTGGAGAGCCGGTCGAGGTGTCGTTCCATAGTCCTATTATTACTCAAAAATCAAATAATGAAAAATACTAGCTAAGCCTGTCAACTATGAGTTACAAGATTCCTATCTATAAGTCTTCTGAAGCTTGATCTTGAGTCTTGAATGACTCTTCATGCAGACTCTAGATTTGAACCTTGGTATTTTTTAGCTGCAGGTGCTAGTTCATTCTTCTTCAGCTTTTCGGATCAAGATCGGACATGCAGTGCTTGTGACCTCAGCCATGTCTTGAGCATCTCACATCTTTCATCAAACTTCTGAATTTGGATACACTTCTTTTTTTTCTTTTTCCCCTCTTTTTTATATTCTAGATTGAGGCTACTTTTGTTGGTCATCTCAGACTGTTGACCCGCATTCTTGTCGCGAGCTTCTTTTGTTGCTGACTTGAATTACATTCTGAAGTGAATTCCCTTGTTTTCCAGGTGGGTGCCTGATTTCTAAAACTTGAACTGTCTTCCTTCGAAACTTGAACTGCATTCCCTTGTTCTCCAGGTCGATTGATGAAACTCGAATTGTTTTCCTTGAAACTTGAGTTGTTTTCCCTTGTTCTCCAGGTGGGCACCTGACTGCTGAAACTCGAATTGCTTTTCCCTGAAACTTGAGCTTCTTTCCCTTGTTCTCCAGGTGGGTGCCTGATTGTTGAACTTGAACTGTCCTCCTTTGAAACTTGAGCTGTTTTCCCTTGTTCTCCAGGTGTGTGCCTGATTGCTGAACTTGAACCGCTTTTCCCTGAAACATAAGCTGCTTTCCCTTGTTCTCCAGGTGGATGCCTGATTGCTGAACTTGAACTGTCTTCCTTTGAAACTTGAGCTGTTTTCCCTTATTCTTCAGGTGGGCGCTTGATTTCTGAACTTGAACCGCTTTCCTTTGAAACTACTTTCCCTTGAAACTTGAACGGTCTCCCCTTGTTCTCCAGGTGGGCGCCTGACTGCTGAACTTGAACTGCTTTCCTTTGAAACTGTTTTCCCTTGAAACTTGAACTGCTTTCCGTTGAAACTGCTTTCCCTTGAAACTTGAACTTCCTTACCTTGTTCTCCAAGTGGGCGCCTGATTGCTGAAACTCGATATACTTTTCCCTGAAACTTGAACTGCCTTCCTTTGTTCTCCAAGTGGGCGCCTGATTGTTAAGTTTGAACGTTCTTCCTTCGAAACTTGAGTTGCTTTCCCTTGTTCTCCAGGTGGGCGCCTGATTGCTGAACTCGACCTGCTTTCCCTTGATACTTGAAACTTTTTTCCCTTATTCTCCAGGTGGGCACCTGATTATTGAACTTCAACTGTCTTCCTTGGAAACTTGAGCTGTTTTCCTTTGTTCTCCAGGTGGGCACCTGATTGCTGAACTTGAACTGTCTTCCTTCGAAACTTAAGTTATTTTCCCTTGTTCTCCAGGTGGGCGTCTGACTGCTGAAACTCGAAATGCTTTTCCCTGAAACTTGAGCTGTTTTCCTTTGTTCTCCAGGTGGGTGCCTTATTGCTGAACTTGAATTGTCTTCCTTTGAAACTTGAGTTGTTTTCCCCTGTTCTCCAGGTGGGCGCCTGATTGCAAAATTTTGAACTGCTTTCCTTTGAAACTGCTTTCCCTTGAAACTTGAACTGTCTCCCCTTGTTCTACAGGTGGGCGCCTGATTGCTGAACTTGACCTGTCTTTCCCTGAAACTTGACTTGCTTTCCCTTGTTCTCTAGGTGGGCGCCTGATTGCTGAACTTGACCTGTCTTTCCCTGAAACTTGAATTGTTTTTCCTTGTTCTCCAGGTGGGCGCCTGATTGATGAACTTGACCTGGTTTTCGTTGAAACTCGAATCATTTTCCCTTATTTTACAAGTAGGCGCCTGACTGCTGGACTTGACCCATCTCCTCTTGTTACTTGAAACTATTTTCCCTTGAAGCTTGAACCATTTTCCCTTTTTCTCCAGGTGGGCTCCTGATTTCAACTTGAATTGCTCTCCCTTTGTTCTCCAGGTAGGCACCTGATTACCAACGCTTGAATTACTTTCCCTTTGTTCTCCAGGTGAGCTCCTGATTTCCATCACTTGCACTGTTTTTCCTCGAAACTTGAATTGCTTCCCTTTGTTCTACAGGTGGGTTCCTGATTACCAACAGTCGAATTGTTTTCCCTTTGTTCTCCAGGTGGGTGCCTGATTTCCAACTCGGACAGACAAAACAAAGAAAAGTTTCTGCCCCAATTTGGTAGCGGGGCACATCGGTGAGTGTTAATTGCACCATGTTACCAAATATCCCTTAGAATCTGAAAGCTAGATCCTATTATCTAGGAGGGTCCTGAAAACTCCTAGTAAAATGACAGTTTTAAAGCTAAATTATATTTTCTAAAGGTATGACTTTCTCTAAATCTTGTTATCTATGAAGGTCTTAAAACTAAATTCCATTATCCAGGAGGGTCCTGAAAATATCCAATTGAGTCTCGTCCTAAGAATGAAAACTTCAAAACCAACTTATATTTCTAAAAGTAGAGCTTATGCTAGATCTTGTTAATCATGAATGTTTGAATTTTAACTAAGTCCCTTTGTCCAGGAGGGTCCTGAAAATTTATGATCAAACCTGTCCAGTACTTGATTTCCTTATGGAGGGTTTCTCCGAAACAAACAAAATTTTCTGCCCCTATTTCAAATCAAAGAAACGTCTTGTCAGTTTAAAACAAGGTGGTTAGTTTGTGGCATTCTTGTTGAAGGTGGCCTCTCCACTGCCGCGCTTTGCTTTGATTGGTTGCCTTGAACTGGCCTAGAACCGTTTGACTTTCTGACTGACTCTCAATCGCAGGACCTTGGATGACCCGAGTGCTTTACACCCAAACCGTTGTTTTACATTTCTGACCCTTCTACATGAACCTCTGTATATTCCCCGAAATGTACAAACCACTCGACTTCTTGAACTTTCATTAACCCCATACCTTTATTTTTTACATCATGTTATTTCTGGCACGTTTTGGCCGCACTTTACTTTGTGCAATTTGGAAGTTGGTAGTAAGATTTGAAAACCTTCCTTACTTGCTTAAACAAGGCTGACATTGAAAGAAACCTTAGAGAAATAAACCCTAAAGAAATGAAATGCAATGACTTTGAGAGTTGGGAATAAAAGAAAATCCAAATCTGGATGACTGTTTGAGGGAGAGAAGGAAAAGAGACTTATCTGAGTGGAGCAGCTGGTACCAATGATCATGACATGTATTTCGGATTAATCAGCCCAATCTATTCAATCAATCATCTTTCAGATGTCATACCATGTGCCCTAGGACCTTCATAACCCAATTTCTTTGGCCAATCACTAACCTTATCCGTCATGCGGTGCCCTGAAGGGTTTTCACCAACAAACCTCTTTCATTTTTTCATCTCTCAAACTCACTGTCACCTTATGGTGCCTGCGAAGGTTTTCACCTATAAGACTCTTTTATTTTTAATTTCTCTCAGCTTTCTGTCGCCTTACGGTGCCCGTGAGGGTTTTCACCAATAAGACTCTCTCATTTTCATTTGCTTGCTCGGAACGGAATGTTGTCCCTGATATGAATCACCTCTACCTGCTCGACTTGGCATCTCTCGAACACTGATCGGAAGGTCTTTCTTTGGACCGTAATATGGGCTTTTGGATAGGGTTAGAAAGAAAGGATATCAAAAGGGTCAAAACAATTTGAAAGGGTCCAAAATTACAACTTTTGGAATCAGATTTCTTATAATAACTACAACTTCTGCCACAGTTTCTTTGCTTGGGGACGTTTGAATTTTTATTTTGATGGGACCGAACCGTGATGCTTCCTACCTATCCTTAAAAGGAATCAGGTCAAACGTAGTTCTTTTCATAGGAATTGCTTTGTTATTGTTACTTCTCTTTTCCTTTCTTTCTCTTCTTTTTTTCTTTTCTTTATTTTCTTTTCTTTCTTTCTTTCTTTCTTTCTTCTTTCTTTTTTTTCTTTTCTTTTCTCTTTATTTCTTTCTTTTCATTCTTTTTCCATTTTTTCATTTTCTTTTCTCTCTTCTTTCCTTTTTAACTTCTTTACTTACTTTTTGCGTTCGTATGTTCTGAATTTTGCTACTAATTCCAAAAGAGGGGTATGAAAGGAAATAAATAAGGCTCAAAAGGGGTAACAAAGGATAAAGTGTTTAGATAGCAGAACAAAATGCCTTCATTATTCCTATCTTCAAAACATGCCATGTACAAACAAACACAACTTGAACCAAAAAATCATACATAATATCTTTTGACTGCATCAGAATTGAAAACTATGTCGACACATTTGCCTTCTATATCTGTTAAATACAAAGCACCATTGGACAACACTCTCGTTACGATGAACGGCCCCTGTCAATTTGGGGCGAACTTGTCTTTCGCTTCAGCCTGACGTGGAAGGATGCATTTCAACACTTACTGACCCACTTCAAATTTCCGCGGACGCACCTTCTTGTTGTATGCTCTCACCATTCTCTTTTGATACAACTGGCCATGACACAATACTGCCAATCGTTTTTCATCAATCAAACTCAATTGCTCCAAACGGGTTTTGACCCACTCATCATCATCAATCTCTGCTTTAGCAACAATCCGAAGGGATGAGATTTCAACTTTCGCGGGTATCACTGCTTCAGTGCCATATACCAACAAATAAGGAGTTGCACCTACTGAAGTGTGAACAGTAGTGCAATAACCCAACAATGCAAAGGGAAACTTTTCATGTCATTGCTTGGAACCTTGCACCATTTTCCGAAGTATCATCTTTATGTTTTTGTTGGATTCGTCGACTGCTCCATTCACCTTGGGGCGGTATGGGGTAGAATTTTGATGTGTCATCTTAAACTGTTGACACACTTCTTTCATCAGATGACTGTTAAGATTAGCACCATTATCTGTGATGATCACCTTTGGAATCCCGAACCAACAAATCATATTTGCATGCACAAAGTCGACCACTGCCTTCTTGGTCACAAACTTGAAAGTTTTAGCTTCAACGCACTTAGTAAAATAGTCAATGGCCACCAGAATGAACTTGTGTCCATTGGATGCTGCTGGCTCAATTGGTCCGATGACATCCATACCCCAAGCAACAAAGGGCAATGGTGCGGACATTGTGTGCAATTCAGATGGCGGAGAATGAATCAAATCTCCGTGTACTTGACATTGATGACACTTGCGCACAAAACTGATACAATCTCGCTCCTTGGTGAGCCAATAATAACCTGCTCGAAGAATCTTCTTTGCCAGAACATATCCGCTCATATATGGCCCGTAGACTCCTGAATGCACTTCGATCATGATAGTCGTGGCCTGTCTGGTGCATCTCAACAATCCGAGTTCTGGAGTTCTTTTATAAAAAAACTCCCCCATTGAAGAAGAATCCACTTGCCTAATGTCGAATTGTTCTCTTTTGATCCCCTATGGCTTGAACTGGATATACCCTCATCCTGATATACTCCCTGATGTCATGGAACCATGGTTCACCATCAAGTTCCTCCTCAACCATATTACAGTAAGCATGCTGATCACGAGCTTGAATATGCAGATGATCAATATAAGTTTTGTCTGTATGGTGCAACATTGATGCTAAGGTAGCCAATGCATCGGCGACCTCATTATGGATCCTTGGAATGTGCCTGAATTCTATAGATCAAAATTGCTGACAAAGATCATGCAGACATTGTCGATACGGTATAAGCTTTAAATCTCGTGTCTCCTATTCTCCTTGAATATGGTGCACCAGAAGGTCTGAGTCCCCCAAGACCAAGACTTCTTGGATTCTAATATCTACGGCTAGCGTTAAAACCAAAATGCATGTCTCGTACTCAGCCATGTTGTTGGTACAATAGAAACGAAGCTGAGTCGTAACAGGAAGTGATGCCCTGTTTCAGAAATGAGCACTGCCCCTATCCCGACACTTTTCATGTTGGCAGCCCCATCAAAGAAAATCGGGCTTTTTATCCTTCTCGACCTTGTCGATATGCATTACCTCTTCATTAGGGAAGTAAGTCCTCAAAGGTTCATATTCTTCATCCACCGGGTTCTCGGCCAAGTGATCAGCCAAAGCTTGGGCTTTCATCGCTGTCTGAGTCACATATACGATGTCAAATTCTATGAGCATGATCTGCCACTTTGCGAGCCTTCCTGTAGGCATGGTCTTCTGAAAGATATACTTCAAGGGATCTAGGCGAGAGATGAGGTAAGTAGTGTAGGACGACAAGTAATGCTTCAACTTCTGTGCTACCCAAGTCAGGGCACATCACGTTTTCTCAAGGGGAGTATACTTAACCTCATAAGATATGAATTTCTTGCTGAGATAGTAGATTGCTTGCTCTTTCCTGCCGGTGATGTCATGCTGACCCAACACACAATCAAATAAATTATCCAAGACCGTCAAATACAGAATCAAAGGTCTCTCGGGTTCTGGCGGGACCAAAACAGGGGGTTCGACAAATACTTCTTGATCTTATCAAATGCTTCCTGGAAATCATCAGTCCATTTGACCGCAGCATATTTCTTTAGCAACTTGAAGATGGGCTCACAGGTTGTCATGAGCTAAGCAATAAACCTGCTGATGTAGTTTAGCCTCCCTAATAGACTCATCACCTCGGTCTTGTTCCTTGGTGGTGGTAATTCCTGGATAGCCTTGATCTTTGACGGATCCAATTTAATACCCCACCGACTAACTATGAATCCCAACAGCTTCCTTGATGGAACACCAAATGCGTACTTTGCAGGATTGTGCTTTAGATTGTACCTGCGGAGCCTTTGGAAAAACTTTCTCAAATCTTTGACGTGGTCAGGCTGCTTCCTGGACTTTATGATCACATTATCCACGTAAACCTCAATCCCCTTGTGTATCATGTCATGGAATATGCTAATCATCGCCCACATTTAAGTTGCCCCAGCATTTTTCAAACCAAAAGGCATGACCCGGTAGTAGTATGTTCCCCATGGCATGATGAATGCCATTTTCTCTGCACCGTCCTCATCCATTAAAATCTGATGATATCCTGCATAGCAGTCCAAAAAAGACTCAATCTCATGCTTGACACAGTTATCAATCAAAATGTGGATGTTTTGTAGTGGGAAATTGTCCTTTAACCATGCCTTATTGAGGTCACAGTAATTAGCACACACTCTGGTCTTACCATCTTTCTTTGGCACAAGCACAACATTGGCTAACCATGTGGGATACCGTGTGACTCGAATGACCTTTGCATCAAGCTGCTTTGTGACATCTTCTTTAGTCTTCAAACTCATGTCAGTTTTGAACTTTCTCAGCTTCTGCTTGATGGGGATGGGGGAAATGTTGGATCAATTGGCAATTTATGGACCACCAAATCGGTACTCAAGTCGAGCATATCATCATACGACCATGCAAAAATATCCTTATGCTCAAACAATGCTTTAATTATCTCTTCCCTGATTTGCTGTTCAAGATGGACGCTTATCTTAGTTTCTCTGACATTATCCGGGTCCCCTAAATTGATTGCTTCTGTATCATTCAGGTTAGGCTTGGGTTTTTCTTCAAAATGACTTAGTTTCTTATTAATTTTTTCAAAGGCCTCATCCTCATCATATTCTGATTCATCATCATACTCTATTTCTTAGATTATTATTTCAAAATTAGATTGACTTTTAAGACTGGGCCGAAGATTCCTCATGCATGTCATGTCATTGAAACCAGCATAAAAAGAACTGTACAAAGAAGAAAAGAAAAACAAAAAATTAAACTATCAGGTATGATGGAAAAAGGAAATTGCTTTTCATTAAAATAAAGGATAACAGGGTTTGTGCATCAACAAGCAAAAAATAAAAGTCTGGGTCACAACCCTGGAATGACCCAGATATAAAGGAAAACAAAACAAACTACCAAGACTCCTTCCGGGTAAGGAGAGAAGTAGCCTTCCAATTGTTAAGATTTGCATTTGGTCCTACGAACTGCACGTCCTCTCTGCTAGAACCTTCTCCAACTTCAACCATGTTCACATCATCAAACAACCTCTGGAACCTTTCAATTAACTCCTCATCAATATCAACCACAGAACTTGAAATTGTCGTCACTGGGCATTTCCTGGCATCGAGCTTGACAAAAGACCTGGAGAGACGCGGAACAGGCTTTGGAAGTGCCCACGCCTTCTAGTTCAACCTTTTAGCCCTTTTCACATCTGCCGCTATAGATTTGAACTCAAGACCGAACATACCAAATTTTCAGGGAGGGACACTGGCTATATGATACACTGCAGAGATGCACCCAGACCTTTACCGGGCACAAAGCCATTTTTAGCATTTCAAAGGCCACCATAACTGATGCGGAGGTTATCTTTGGAGTTGGAACACATTTCCCCTCTGAAACCTTCTCGACTGGCACTGTTTCAAAAAGTTGATAGACCCAAGTCCCTTTGTCATCTTCAACCTCAATGAACGATACGAAGGCATCACTTTAAGCACACAAATTATCCTTGCTGTGCACGATAATCTCTTGTCTATCCCATTCAAACTTGACCATCTGGTGCAAAGTGGACGGGACTGCTTTGGCATGATGAATCCAAGGTCGACCCAATAGAAAATTGTACGAGATGGCTACGTCCAACACCTGGAACTCCATGGTGAATTCCACTGGTCCTATTGTTAATTCAAGCACTATATCACCAACTGAATCTTTCCCTCCACCATCAAATCCCCGAACACATATGCTATTTTTGTGAATCCTCTCATCATCCCCTTTCAACTTGTTTAGAGTAGAGAGAGGGCAGATGGTTGCACTAGAACCGTTAACAACTAACACCCTGATGACCACAAAATCTTCTCATTTTACCCTAAGATAGAGAGCTTTGTTTTGTTCGGTACCCTCCACAGGCAACTCATCATCAGAAAAGGTGACTCTATTCACCTCAAATATTTTTTTGGCGATCTTCTCTAGATGGTTCACTGAAATTTTGTCGGGAACATGATCCTCGTTCAGAATTTTCATCAGGGCCCGACGATGCTCGTCTAAGTGGATCAACAACGACAATAAAGATATCTGAGCAGGCGTCTTTCTCAACTGCTCCATGATGGAATAATCTTGTACCTTCATTTTTCTCAGAAACTCCTCCGTCTCTTCTTCAAACACTGCTTTCTTTACTAGGACTGGATTATCTCTCGATGTTTTAACTTTCCTCAACTCTTCTTGGGCAAAGCATCTCCCCGAACGAGTTAATCCCTAGTTCTCATTGACTTCTTCTTTCACTTCCTTTCTCTTATAGGTCACTATTACCCGTTCATAGTTCCATTGGATGGCCTTGGTGCTGATTACTAGCAATTGGGTTATAGGCTAAATGATGACAGGATCCATACGGGCACCCTCTACAATTATGATAGGCTTGTTTACCACTCCTAGCACAACCACTTTTCACTTTTCTTACTTTGTCGTGACATCACTTGGGGATCCTTTCTTGACTACTACAGATGGTTCACCATTGTCCTGCTCAACTTGTTCACTGATCCTTCAATTGTTGGTTTTTTAACTGGCTTGACCTCACTGGCCCGAATCATCATGACAGTATGTGAAGGCTTCTTGGGTTCCCCTCCCTTATGTACTATCTCAATCATGTTCGTTTCCTAATGAGTTGGCAATGAGTTCTAGTTGATGTTGGGTGCCTCTAGAGTTTGGACTTCAATTCGGTTTGTGTCAATGAGCTCCTAGATGGCATTTTTCAAGTGCCAGCACTTCTCCGTATCATGTCTCGGAGTACCAAAACAATATTCACAGCTCACAAAGTAATCAAGAATCTTTAGAGGAGGGTTTGGAAATTTCGACTCAATTGGCCTCAACATATCCAACTGCCTCAATCTGTGGAACAAACTGGTATAAGACTCTCCCAGTGGGGTGAAAGTTTTCTTCCACTGCAACCTCTCATTTTTGAATGCTGGATTGGGTTGGAAACCTGGACCGACAGGGTTTTGATAGGCTCGTAGGGGTGGGTAACCATTTTGTGGAGCTGGGTAGGTGTTTTGTGGGGCTGGGGCACGCCATTGTGTGTAGGCAGGAGGTTGAGTATATGTTTGGGCATGGTGGAAAGAATTATGAGGGTCTGTTGATGGGAAGTAGTGTTGGGGTAGATTATATGAGGTTTGAGTGTAGGTTCGGTGATGGGTCGAGGCTGGGTATATTGGTATGACGAGCCCCTGGGTCCGAACCATGATCCTGAATCAATTGTTGCCACATCTTCTTTCTTCTTCTTTCCAATCACTCCCCTAATACCATTCTGAATGGCTTGGGTAGTTGCCTTGATAGCTGAGTAACTCATGATTTTGCTTGATTTAAGCCCTTCTTCCACCATGCCACCCATCTTTACTACCTCGTTGAACGATATGCCTATGGCCTATATTAGATGGTGAAAGTAAGTAGGCTCCAGAGACTGTAGAAAGTACTCCACCATTTCGCTCTCATCCATCGGGGTGTTAACTCTTGCCGCTTGTTCTCTCCAGCAAAAACCATATTCTCTGAAACTTTCACTAGGCTTCTTCTCAATTTTAGTCAAAGACAAATGTTCTGGAACAATCTCGATATTGTACTGGAAATGACAAGTGAATGCTTTGTCAAAATCATCGCAGGTATACCATCTGTTGTGATCCTGACGAGTGTGCCACTCCAATGCCGAACCACTCAAACTCTAGCTAAAGTATGCTATCAATAACTCATATTTCCCACCGGCTTCTCTCATTTTACTGTAGAATCCCCTCAAGTGGGCCACCGGGTCTTCGTGCCCGTCATACAAATCAAACTTCGGCATCTTAAATCCCACAGGCAACTGAACATCGGGAAATAGACACAAATCCTTGTAGGCTACGCTTACCTGGTCTACCAATCCCTGCATGTTTCTGAATGACTGCTCTAGGCTTCTAACCTTCCTGAACATCTCCTCATGCTCTAGGTCTTTAGGTGGTTTCTCAGTCTCAACAGGGAGGTCGAAATATGGAGTATAGGAGAAAGGCTCTGAGGCTTTGAAAGTAGGCTCCGGGGGGTAGTATTGGATATCCCGAGTCTGGAATAAGGTCTCACTGGAGGATTGATGGAGTGTAGCGGGTGGGGGTGCCACAAAGATAGGGGTGGCTAGTGGAGGAGGGTACGGGACTAGTTTAGGTGGTGGAGCTTATGGAGTTTGGGAGATGGTGCCTTGGTAGTGGTGGTAAATGGGGAAGCCTGGAGATGAATCAACAGTGGGAGGTTCTTGGGATTAAGCCAACGACGGGACGAAAGTCGGGTTGGCGGGGCATGATGGTGGTGGATGCCCCTTCACCCATGCCTGGTACATCTCTACCATTTGGTGTTTTAACTTGTATAACTCCTCTTTCAGATTAACATCAAACTCTTCCCCCTCTCTTGACGGATCAATAACACTTGCATCCAATTATTGGTTGGCCATGATCAACTTGTCTTTGGACATATGGTGTTGTACGGGTAAGTTTCCAGAATGCCAAACAAACTAACCACCTGCTTATACTTGACGCCATATGAATCAAACCAAGTGTAGTTTTGGGAATATGTGTGAAATAAATAACAAAATAAAAAAACATTTTTTGGGGTTTTTAAAAATAAAATAAAATATCTTGATTATGAAAACTTCCCCCGCAGATTTAAACATAAAGACTAACAGACTCGATGAGTGGACTGGCAACTTCAAAAGAAAACTGAAAATACAGACTTGAAATGAACTAACAAACTACCAATACAGACTCGAAAATAAAATAAAATACATACTCGAATAAACAAAGTCAAGAATACATAAGTGCTTCAACTGTTGCTCCAGTTGGCCTTGCTTCGGGCCTCCGTGCAATGTCTTCTTGGAGGCGAAACAAGTCATCCATAATCAGCCGGGCAAAAATCATAACTGAAGTGAAGAACATGTACCTAGTCATGTCTTCACACTCGTTGCATTTCATCACAATGTAGTCCGCAATTCTCCTAACCCTTTCCCTAATAATACACTTCTTTTATAGCAACCATCCGATCTACTGAGATCTGGCACCCAAAACTTGTTCGGATGCATGGTTTTGCTCTTGAAGCTACTGAAAGTCTTTCTCTAGTTGTGCCATCAGGGCATAACAGTGCTCCCTTTCTACTTTGAAGTCTCTCGCCTACTTGGCCATTTCATTTTCAAGGGCATTGACCTTTTTCTTTATATTCACCATTCCCTTGTCATACTTATCCTTCAGTTGCCGAACGAAACTGGTCTGCCCCTCTACATTCTTATCTAGCTTGGCTCGGGCATTTGCCAGCTCCGCCTCAGTCTTTTGCAAATCATCCTCAAAATCACATACCTTTTGGGTAAGACTGTAGATGAGCTTTTCGTCTTTTCTACTCCTGCCCGGGTTCTCAATTGCTATTCTCATTTTTCGAACTTGGGCTCGGAGAGCTTCATTCTCTTGGGCCAACTTTCTTCTTTTACCTTCGGCTTCTTGTTCTTGGAGATCATTGTTGAATTCCTTGTTTCTCAGCTTCTCTTTCAGGGCGTGAATCTCGGCTTGATATTCCTTCTCCTTTTCCCCCTATGCCAGCCTTTCTTGGATTTTGTCGTCAAAAGCTTGAACATGAGGTCTCTTGGTAGGCCTCTCGGGTTCGGGCTTAGGCTCGTTGTTTACACAAGCCCTTTTCTCAAACCAAGCAGCATAATTTCGATCTACTTCCCTTTTGCAACACCTGGTACCTGAGTGCCATTTTTCAGATACCGACAGTCATTCCAATCCTGCTGAACTAAAGCCTTGCGCAATGTAGCTTTTGGATGCATCTCTATGACCTGGGTGGTTAGATCTTCATCTTCAGGAACGATCTGATATCTTCTTAATTGCCTCAAAACCCTCTGCGGTGCATATGGTTGGATACTCCTCACACTCATTAACCTCGGGTAACCTTTGGTGGCAGTCATGAATATGGCTTCTATCATTGGGAGCCATCCTATAGTCCACTTATCCTAACTTGCTTTGAGAGCTTTCAAGTGGGAGACCCATGCTTCAAACCCTTCTGGCATGTTGTAGTCCTTTACCCTTTCCTCGTAATTGGTAATGAAGTTATTTGGGCTCGAACCATAACTCATGAATCTGGGATGATGGCGAAGATGCTTTATCAGCCATATTTGTAGAAGGATATTGCAACCTTCAAAGAATTGAGCCTTAGCTCTGCATAATGTCAATGCTCGACAAATATCAGCCAGCACTAACGGGACAATTTTATGATCTTCCTTGGTAGTGAGGATTTGTGCAATTCTGACCATAAGAGTATCCAATGTCCCTTCCTCATTTGGAAAAACCATGATCCCCATAAATTCCACGATAAAAGTGAATTGGCGATGAATTTGCCAAAGGCCTTTATTTTGTTTGTTACTCAAACCCTTTTCATGTGTTTCGAACCCGGCCGAGTGCCTGAACCCGAAGTACAAGAAGTGGAAAGAACAACACCCTTTGCTTACATGGGCCTTCTTCATCTGTTTACTGATATTCAGGAGGTCAAAGAACTTATGCACCGAAGGACCCCTTGGAAATATAAGTTGTTGCTTCCTTAAGTCCCAGCCAAACTCAATGTACCCGGCCATTTCCTCTTAAGTAGGGGTGATCTCAAAGTCCGAGAAACAAAAAACATTGTGGACAGGGTCCCAAAAGGTTATCAAAGCCTTGATTAAATCTTCCCGCGGTTTGATTTCCAAAATATATACAAGGACACCCAACTATTTTTTCACCCATTTCTAATCATCCTCATGTAGATCATTCCACCACATACGCAAGTGTAACTGAGCTTGTTTCCTGACCATTTTTGACGAGTCTTGGGTGGTGTTCATTCGTGACGGGTCCTAGACAGTGTTCATTTGTACCTGTGGAGGGTCAAGGTTAGGGTTGACTCTGGTAGATCTTTTTTGTAAAACAGGTTTTCCAATTTCTACAAGAAAAATCAATGGGCCATGATTCCTTCCCCTATATGCTAAATTTAGCAAAAATGACCGTTTTGCAAACGTGGTCCCTTCCCAATTCCAAATGAATTTTGAGGTTGGGGAGGACTATTTTATGACACTTGACAAACTTGTCCGTTCTTTTACAAAAATAGCCCTTCGACAACTGAAAATACTCTAAGGCTATCTCAGCAAGAACGGTTTTTAAGACATTACCGAAGTTGGGTCGGCTTATTTTGACCAAAACTCCAAAGTACATTTACTTGACCGCTAACTCTCTTTTTTCTTCTTTTTTCAAAAATAAACCCGAATCTTATGTAGGTTGTCTATGTATCCCACATCCGGTGAGAACCAGACCTGCGTAGTTCGGTCAATTTTGACACATTTGAAAAGGACAGTATTGACTCATTTTGAAATGACTCTCTTTCTTTTCCCCCTTCTTTTTTTTGAAAAATTTTGTCATAGTTTCGGGACATTTCCAAATACCAAAGATTTTTCATAACCGGGTTTTATTTCCTTCCCCACATCACTCTTGGTTTTTCTTTTGCTTTATTTTCCTAGTGGGTCAGCATCCAAGCCGAATCAAATAAATGTTCACATAACACATAAGATGCATTAGGATGGTCTGTTATTTTGGGGCACACCTGTCCTAGACGGACCCAACCCCTATGTTGAGTCCCTTAAGTCAAATGCACGTGATGCAAACAAGCGTTCCTACTAGGAATCCGACATTAGGCTGTGTTTTTCTAGGTTTAAATCCTGGGGTTGTGCTCTAGACTTGGGGTTACCTGAGCTGAAAACTGGGGCCGAAGAGGGGGCGACGTACAAGGAGCACTAAAGTCTACCCGGCCTTGTCACTGGTCCAGCCTCGTTCTATTTGGTATAATTTCTATGGGAAAAACGGGACATGCAAACATGTGCCCCATTTTCAGAAGACTTAGAGGGGTGGCGTAAGAAGACAGTTATATACAATTCAAAAAATATTAAAGCGGTAAACAGATAGCATTTAGCACAAAAGGTTCACAGAATACAGTAATATCAACAATAAATAAAGCCAAGCAAAATCATATTATCAAGCTCAACTTCTAAACTCTGAACCAGAGATTTTAAGTTCTTATCCTCAGTAGAGTCGCCAGAGCTGTCACAGCTCCATTTTAATACCCCGAAAGGAGTATAAGCGAGTTTTTCAAATTAAAGTGATGATCGAAACAGGATTATTTTATTTAAAATTCAGAGTTGCCACTTGGGATAATTTATGGTGTCCCAAGTCACCGGTTTAAAATCTTGAATCGACGAAGTTTGACTCTGTTTACGGTCCGCGAACACAGAAATCCAGGTAAGGTATTCTGTTAACCCGGGAGAAGGTGTTAGGCATTCTCGGGTTCCGTGATTTTAGCACGGTCGCTTTGATCATACTTGGCTAGTTAAATTGTCTAATTACTTATTTTATAACCTATGTGCATTTGCCTATTTTAATTAAGAAATTATCTTGTAACAGGTCACGCGTATGTGTACCCATTTATTTGGCGCGTCAAAAATCGTGTCACGCGAACGTGTCCACAATTAGTAACACTTTATATTTATTTTTTAAGAAAGTTTGACCGAAGTTGCGCGAACGCATACTCCGATTTTATTGTTAGAATTGTAATCATGTCACGCGAACGTGTACACCACCACGATAATGGATTAAAATGTATGGCTCAAGTTTTATACCACAGGGTCCTTGCATATGTCTATGTCGCATTTAAACTTCAAATAATCAGGTTCTTACCATCCCATGGCCCAAAATATTAGCTAATAGTCCGTTTTATAATCTAGCACATTATTAATTAAACCCAGGTCCAAACTAACTCTTCAAATCAGTCCATCCTAAAAGACCGAATCTTTGAGATAATCACAGCTCCATTCTTAATCATCTTCATTTTTTACAACTAATACTTCATGAAACTTTAGAGCTTTTCTCCAAATTATATTAAACTAATAATGAATAATGAAAAATTCAATCATTAACTAATCATGGAACTAACTTTCCTATAAAACTAAACCATTAAATATAACTAAATTATTTTAAGAAAACTACCCAAGAGCAGAAAAAATATTGTTGCTTATGGATTAAAAGGGAGCAAACATGTTCTTGCTAAACTTTGAACAAACAAAAGATGACAAACTAATGGACAAAAATAAAGAAAACCTGCTCGAACGGAAAAGAAGCAGTAGCGCTGGAACCTTGCCAGCAACTCGAACGAAACCGACCTCACTCAAACTCCATCTTGGAAAAGCGAAAATCTGAAACAAGGAAGATGAAACAGAACTTTTTATGTGCTCTGTTTATAGTTGTCTTGTGAGTTAATTTTGGATGTTAGAATAGTGACAAACTGATTTTTGACGGAGCTTAGGACGGAAAGATGATGAGAGATTTTGCTTTCTCTGTTTTCAACATCTCTTTCCCCGGTGCCTTCTATTTCATCTTCTCACTCCATGTGTGTGCGCGTGTGTGTATTGATGCTGGTTTGATATAGTAGAGGCAAAGATGGGGTCGTTTTGTGTGAGGTAAGAGGTTTTCCTAAAGGTCCATGGCTGTTGTAGCTGTGATTGATGAAGAAGAAGAAGCAGTGGCGATGGGTGGTCGTTGCGGTGGTGTTGCGTGTGGAACTGGTGAACTTTGGTTGTTGCTGAAGGTTTAGGGATGAAGAAACTGGGGTTCAAGCCATGGGGATGTGAAGGAGAGGAGGAGGGTCGTATGGGGTGGGGTTCGAAATTGTTCTCTGCTGCTTCTTTAGATTCTCATTTTGTATATGTTCGTCCAAATCTAGAAGAAGAAAGGCGGATAGCTATAGGGGTCTAGGTATTTTTTAGGCTAATTTTGGTTATACAGAGAGGGTTTTTAGGTTAAAGGGTATGAGTTTGGTATTATTAGGTCTTAAAATTGGGCCAAAGACTAAAACAAATGGACTACAAGATTAAAATGAGACAAACTAACCAAGGACTAACTCTTCCTTCTAAACATACAATTTATAATATTAAAATATAAAACTAGTCTTAATTAATTGAACTCAACTATATTAAAACATGAAACTATTTTTGTCTTTTCAAAATTATATGAAAATAAAGATAAGTCACTATTTTTTTTATTTAAATTTATGCAAGATACGTAAACTAAAGTATTTTTGTAATTTTTATTTTTTGTGATGAAATAAAGTAAAAGAGTCAAAATTAGTTAAAATAGTGATATTAGGCCTAAACTAAATATTTACATGCTAAAATATAAAAAATCTTGGGAAGGGTCAAAAATCACATGTCTACATCGTGTAGGCTCGGGTTTGGCTAGGTTTTGAGTCGTGAACGTGTGGGCAATATCGCGTTCGTGAAGATATGAGGAGGGCAATTGGGTGTCACACGTTTGTACTTTGCGATTGCATGAGGTGAGACGCGATCGCATAGGTTGGAGGAGGCAGAAGTCTGTGTTTGCGAGGAGGTCATCGCGTTCGGGTAGAACAAGTTGTAGGGGCAGGCTGGATTGTTCTATGCGAACGTGTGATGAAGGCGCACCTGGGCAGAATTATAAGTTTCAAAAATGAGGGAGTGAGTTCATAACAGAAAAATTAATTTGGGAGCTCGGTAGAAGACAATTTTTGGAGAGATTTTCACGTGGGTATTTTGGGTAAGTGATTCCTACCTAGTTTTGATTAATTTCCATGATTATACCTTTAATTTCATCATTTCATTTGTGATTTGGGGTAGAAAATTGGAGAAAATGAAGAAAAGTTCTTAGGCTAGATTTTGAGGTTTTGATCAAGATTTCGGTATCGGATTTCAGTAATTTTTGTATGGGTGAACTCGTGGTCAAAAGGATGTTCGAATTTTGTGACCTTTATCCGATTCCGATATGTGGATCCGGGGCGACTTTTGAGTTGACTTTTTGACTTTTGACTTAAAGCTTAGTATTTGTTTGTGGAATTAATTCCTTTAACTCGTGTTGATTGTATCAAATTGTTTGTGGCTAGATTCGAGACATTCAGAGGGCGTTTCGCGAGGCAAAGGTGTGTCAGAGTAGGAATTTTCTCGGATTTAGATAAGTAACAGTTCTAAATCTGGCTCTGAGAGTATAAAACCACATATTATGTGTCTTGTGAATTGTTTGGAGGTGACGCACATGCTAGGTGACGGGCGTGTAGGCATGCACCATGAAAATTATGACTTGGTACATTTCGTGGACCGTGAAGTTGAATAACATGTTGTTAGTCGTATGCTCTCTTTATGTTATAAAAAATTGACTGCAATCATGTTAGAAATCATGTTTAGGTTATATGTTGGTACTGTAGGGACCCATAGAGGCCATGCTACATGTTGAATTATCTTCTAATTGTTGCTTGTACTCAGTCACAGTTTTACTAGCATATCATATGTCAGTCTCTATTGTTCCTTGTTGATAAATTATATCATTGTATGCGGCGAAATCAGAGGACTTAATTTCTCGCTATCAAATCATTTCGGAAGAATGCCTCGAGACCCTGAGAATGAAAAGCCATGACTGAGTCCCCTCCTTCGAGGCTCGTCTAGGCCCGACTCAAAGAAGACGGAGATCGAAGCCAGAACAGAAGGGAAAGCTCCCAAGGCACACAGCTAAGTCTGACAGGTCCGGCCTATCCAGAGCCTATGCCGAAGCGTCGCGTCTAGCCGTCACATCTCCATACTTTATAATTAATGCCCATGTACTATAGCCGGGTTTCCCTCTTATATAAAGGGAACCTATACTACCTTGTAAAGGGTTGATGTTGCTCCAAATACTTCTCCACAAGATCAATAATATATCTCTCTCGCTCTCTCTTTTTTCTAACTTATTTGTTCTCTCTAGCTCGAGGCCACTTTAGCAATTATAGCTTTCTTACTTGTTCTTCGTCTATTACTTGGTCTTGGCCATAAGGAGCCTTGATTAATCGTATCTTAACTATTATCCCAATCCCGACTACCCCCGATAGCTCGAGATCGAGCCCAGGTATCAACCCCGAGGTCCTTCATCGACTAGCCCTATACCCGGGCAGTAAGCCTCTCGGTTTGATTACTGCCTCGTTTTAGCTTGCATTTCATCATTAAACTTTATATTCCTACCATCATCTGCTCTAACAACTAGCATAAAAATAGATCACATATTTTTAGAATACCATTTACAAATTTAATTGTTGTTACCATTTTCATGGTAAACAGTTTGGCGCCCACCATAGGGCTAAAAATAATAGTGATTATTTTCTTGTTGGTTTCATTGCACAAACGCAAGTTACCTTTCACGCTTTTTCTTGTCCAAGATCTCTTGATTTCAGGTGAAAATGTCTGGTTCGGCAAATAGGGTCGAGAACAACTACCTCGAAAATCACGGCGAAAACGGTGTGGCTGCTCCAGTCATTGGCGCAACGCCGTCGAACCCCGATAACGCATTTGGGCCGATTCCAGCGGACACGGGTTCGCAAGACGTGCAGCAGGTCGACGAAACCTCGCACACCGACGAGAGCATAGAGCATATCGACCGACAGGAAGCCCCAAAAACCCAGTCTCGAGAAGCACAGGAAATGAGTTTTCACGATATTTTTGAAATGTTACAGGCACAGCAGTTGGCTATCGCTCAGTTGCAAAGCTACCCGGAGACTCCCAGAACTGTAGTGCCGGAAACAGCTCTCCCCGCCGAATGAGTACCCGAGATATCAAGCAACAATGGATCGATAACCGACCCTGCCATAGCAAAGACGCTTGGGGATCTCTCCAAAAGGATCGAGTCAGGTTGGTGGAAGTTTATGCAACGGCTGTCCCTTGAGGAAGTGGTCCCGAAACCCATTTCAAAGGAGTCTAGAACACCAGAACTCCCTGAGTACAATGGGACCCCAGATCCCGACGATCACATCACCACTTATACGTGCACAGGTAAAGGCAACGACCCTCAAGATGATGAGTCTAAGCCCGTCTTATTGAAAATGTCCGGGGAAATACTCTCAAAGGGAACCATGATGCGGCGTCATTTCTTAGTGCCCGACCTCGCAAACTCGCTTACCACACCGGCAGATTCCTCCATAGAAACACGTACCGATGCCATCAAAGCAGCGACGAGAGAGCCCAACATATCCAGGGATGAACAAAGGAAGAGTGAAATGCCATGGGAATTCGCACCTTACACCTGATAGAACGAACGAGATTGCCCCCGGTCTCGGATGACTGGGCAGCACAGGCCTTCGCCTGAAGCCTAAACAAACCAAGCCCAATGATTCCGAGGTAGTTCAAATGAAACTTGGTCGAGTACCCAGCCAAGATCTGGTCGGATGCCCGTACCCGGCACCAGTCGCAAATCAGGGTTATGGACGACCATCCGAGAGCTTCCTCAGGCTCAACGTACCCAAGCAGGTTCCCGGCAAAGAGACTAATGCCAAACAGAGGGGGGTACCACCCGTACGCCGCAGATAGGAGGAACACCCCGAGATGCAATCTACCTCGCAACGATCGGGAAATGGCCTGAGGGAAATATCCTTGTGGAATCTTCAATAAAGCCAGATTTGACGAGGCATGGCCAGCAGGGGCACCTCGCCCATTAGAGTACGATTTCAACATTGCTATACCAAACATCGTGTTCACCATAAGCGAAACCAGGGACACCAAATAGCTCAGACCTATTCGACCGAATAAGAAACCATAACCTGGCATGGGAACCGCATGGCGCGCAGAACCACGGGGTCAAAAATGGCCGCCAGCTTAGGAGGAAAACAGTCGTGCTACTCAATAAAAATTTCCGCCGAGTACTGTCGAGCGATCAGGCTTGAATTCAGCCCCGAGGGAGGAATGCAACCAGGAAGAACGAAGCAAATGAGCCGCCACGTATTGCCACGATAGTGGAGAAGCGGCGACACCATCCAAGGACTCATAAAATGAAATCGCTACTAGGAAAAAACGGCTCCGGTGATACATTCCGGAGGACGCCCTTACATCCAGTGAAAACGACACTAAGACTTCGCCTCGCCCTCACACCAGGTCAAAACATGACCACCTCTTGAATCTTTAACAGATTCCAGATGGCAATCGCTACAGCAGGGAGAAAGATCATTCTCTCGATACAGCACGGCTGGCTCGGACGGGAACGCCGAGTCCCATACCGCCAAAGGAGGCACAAGGCACGAATGTCTTATTCAGGCGGCCACAGGCACACCGCACGAAGTTAATGCCGCCCCCACTTCGCTCATGGGATGAAATTTCATGCAAAGGGCAAATTAAAACTGTGAGCGAAAAGCTATATGCGGCAAGAGGAAATTCCTCATCACATAACGTATCGCCTGCATCAATGCCTCCACTCTCGAAAGAATCAAAGGGTAAGCGAACCACATCTTCGACAAAGTCTGATTAAACACGGTGGAGGGCCGAACTAGAACCCGCACTCCGAAATAGCATGAGCATGTCAAACCCCGGAGCATCGCCTACACACCCCGAGGTAAAGAAAAATTACCTCTCTCCTTCGTTATTTTCCACTAACCTATGTGGAAGCTACCAGTCAGGGCATTCAGAAGTGCTAACTCTACCCAGGGACCCCAAGGCCTTAACAGAACCCGTCACACCCTTCTCCCTCGGCCGAACTTCTGACTCAAAGAGGGTCTCACCAGCGAGGTTCTTAGCGGAGCAGCGTACTCCTTAAGAAGGATCCGACAAGATCACAATCCTTCCTTTTGCAATCAAACGAATGATGCACCCCCCTCTCTCTGAAAAGCGTCGACCGCTCAGAAGGGCCGAGGAACGATAGATTCAGTTTCAATAGGGAATCATGTACTGTACCAAATGGTCCGAGGAGACGCGCCCGCGTGGGCCAAGCTCACAACAATGAAACGATATGTGTTTATGCCAAGCAATAAAAGAATATCTTTTCAGCATCTCATATGCCAAACAAGGAAATATCAGTATACTCTTGGCAGGGACCCCTCCACCGAATTCATCCCAAAATACTCGAAGACATAGCGTCAACAAGTTGGCACCCACATGACCCCAGAGTTGAAACTCCGAGCTCATAAAGCCCCAGCAAGGCAACTCCGAGATCATGAATAGCGGCCTTCAAGCCAAAGCAAACTCGATGACTGGAGACTGTCATCAATAGCCATGCTCTGGAAAACCCGAAACTGTAAGACCCCTATCGAGCAGACTCGATATAACCAGATCTATTCTACATAGCAACACAAATTGTAAGACCTCAACAGACATGATAAAACTGTAAGACCTCAACAGGCATGACAAACTATAAGACCTCAACAGGCATGACAAACTATAATACCTCAACAGGCATGAAACTCAAAATCCCGAAGTTTAGGCTATACGCCGCATTTGTAAGAATCTTGAAAGGGTATACCCTTGGTGCAAATGCCTAAACTATCACTCGGGATCAAAAATAGGCTTCGGCCAAACACATATGACTACGGTCAAAACGGCTGATCCAGCCAAATTAACATGACTCTGGGACGTCTGACCATCGCTAAATAAAATCACAGGCCACTACTGCAAATATACTTCGGAAAGAACCGGTTAAAACAGGTTACAAGCAAATGAGCTTTGACCCTGTCAGCTCCAAATCACAAGGCTTTGACCTACTCAGCCTATGAGCTAAAAACCTTCCTAGGTGCTCGAACATCTCTGCTAACGACTTGAAATCGAGGTTCTTCTCGAACCAACAACGGTTCAGGCAAAATTATTTCAAAAAGACTTTAACGAGAGGAATACAAAGCCTATAAATGCCTACGGGCAAAAGCGTAAGAGCCATTGTTGCCAACCAAATAAGCCTCAGGGCTGCACACTAAAAGGTCTTGACGACCAAATAGCGTAAGAGCCATTGTCGCCAGCTTGAAAATTGACAACTTGAGGATTAAAATGAGCTCGAGTCGTAACCCGATTCGAAGACTGGATCCAAAATAGTTAACTATACAAGCCTCAGAGCCGCATATTAAAAGGTCTCAACGACCAAATAGCATAAGAACCATTGTTGCCAGCTTGAAAATCGAAAACACTTGAGGGTCAATTACAGCTCGAGTCGCAACGCGACTCAGAGACTGGACCCAAAATAGTTAAAACAACAAACGACCAAGGGCGAGAAATAAAAAGCATCATCATTCGCCCATGCAGGCATGGAAAACTTGAGGGTCAATCATAGCTCGAGTCGCAATGCGACTCAGAGACTGGACCCAAAATAGTTGAAACAACAAATGCCCGAGGGCGAAAAATAAAAATGATTATCATCCGCTCATGCAGATATATGAGACTGGAGGTCTAGTAAGCTCGAGTCAAGACCGGGCTCAAAGATTGAGCCTAAACAGCTAGGCAAAGTAGAGAGGCCCCAACGCCTACTTACGACAAAAGTCATGCATAAAAGCTTCCAGGCCTGCCTAATTAGTTTCGGACCTACGAGGTTCCCGTCAAACACCGAAACTAGCCTGCCTAGTCAAAAACAATGCAGAAAGGGATACGAATGAGATAAAGCACCAATTTTCCCCTTATTTTATGTACGCAAAAGGTGCGATCTCCATCTACAAACATGTTCTGCAGATATTAAATAAAAAATTGAAAAACGACAGAATCTATGCCCTGCTCCAAAAGGCTACGGCCTCTGGCCCTAGATTCGCTCTCCGAGGCATCATCAAGAAGTACCGAGCATCGCGCTCGTTTGCCCTTTCACGAGCCAATTCCTGTGAGAGAATTAAGCCCCTGGCGTCGACCTCCTCGAGTACCTCTCTGTGGGATCTACAATAAACATACTCTTCGATCCTCTTCTCACGATCGAGGGCCCGCTTCGACTCCACTTGGGCATCAGTAGCATCTTTCACATGAATCGCCATCTCCTGATCAGCCCTAGTTCCACTGAATGACGCTTCATCCCGAGCATCGGTTATCTCAGCCCTGACCTTTGAGAGATCGGTCTCGAGCTTCGCGATCATATCTGCTTGAACTGAAGCATTATCACGAGCCAAACGGAGTTGGACCTCGAAGGTGGGAACCTTAGTTGAGGCACTTTTCTCCTCTAAAGCTTGAGCTTGCACCTGAGCCCTTAGTTCACCGCTAACATTCCTGATGCGGTCGGCTTCTCCCTTAAGGTATTCCAAGGCCTTTGTCTTTTTCTGCAGCTAAGATAGGAAAAAAGGGTTTAACCTTAAGAGCCAAAAAGAGCATAGTGCATACTATGAAAGGTTACCTAATCCGTCAAATAGTTCTCGTGATTCGAGCTCCGGTACGCCTCATATCACCAATGCAACAACTCAACCTCCTTCTTCTCGCGAAGGAGCCTAAGGCACTTGCCCTCGTCTAGAACTTTCCGAAGCCTGGCTTATTAACGGAGCAGTTCAGACCTGAGCCTATCACAGGCTTGCAAAAGGAAAACTCAATGAAGAAAGGAGAACGTGAAATACAGAAAGACTGCGCCGAAACCCACCATGAAGTGGAGCCGGTGGACTTCCTCGAAATTGGAGCACACTCTTGATGGTTCTGCCCCTCCGACCATGGAAGAACCAACTTCGGGCGAAGCATATTCACCCGGGGGAACCACCATCCAAGAATCAAACACTCCGGGAATAGCAGGCTCGGGCGATGCCCTCTCCACGAAGATATGGGCCCGTTTATCCCCACTAAAAGCTCCATCACACTACAGGTACGGATCCTGTTTATCGCCATCGTCCCTCAGCTCGGAGGTCGACGACTCCTTCCCCTCTCCGGAAGAGCACATCCTCCCCCCAAGGAGCCGCTCGATACTTGCAACGGCAATACCAGTGCAAAAGAAAAAGGAAAGTGTCATCTCAAATGTACAAAGACCAAGGTAAATGCATCGTACACGCATACCTTGGTATTTTTCTTCCCATCTGTTACGGGATAGAACTCACCACCTACGCTCGTCACAGGTCGAATGGGTCACTAACCTCTAGACCAAGCCGAGCAGATCGAGAACTTCGCCCGGCATCCATGAAGTTGCTGCAAAAGGAGAAAAATAGTTACTCAATAGACTTTCGCTATAAGCAAACATGAGAAAGCGCCAGACATTCCACTCACGAGCATAATTCCAACCCTCGGGAAACGACATAAGCTCCACGAGGACAATGTCAGCCGTCCGGACTCGGACGAATCAACTAATCCACTCTTCGTCATCACCTTCTTCATCATCAACAATGAATGGCGTGGACGAGCGGCACCTCAAAGTTAATAGGCCTCGGTGATGAAAGGGACGGTACAGCCTGACAAGGTGGCTGAGCGTGAAGTCAAGCTCGGCCTTCTCCGCAAAAAACCTTATCATCAACACCACTCGCCAAAACGACGGATGTATCTGTGCCAGGGTAACCCGATACTTCAAGCAGAAATCAAGCACAATCCTGTCTAGGGGGCCAAATGCAAAGGAATATAGGTACACGCTCAAGAATCCGTCAGCAAAGTCCGTAATGCTTTCACCCAGGAAAAGCGCCTGCAGTGTTATCTCCTCGCTACATCCGCAATATCTCCTTACCATCTCCAGATATTCCTCCCTTATCAAAGATACAGTCTTCGGAGGGAACTCCCGCGGATCCTGAACGCTGAGCGTGGAACTCTCTCCCTACCGGGCCGGCCCCGAAGTAGTTGCCATGACTATAATGGAATTGATAGACTAAATCAAGAACGTGCACCAACGCTTTTTGTGCCTAAAAAAATGAAGAACCCTATGCCAAGGCGAAAGGGTATCTATCTAAAATAGTAAGGCCTTTTGAAGAAGCCAAAACCGCCCCATATGTATGCGAAAAACATCGATGATTCACCTATATGGAGTGAGCCCAGGGAAACCAACGGTCTCGACACAGATCCCGGAGCGGTACCTGACCCAGAGGCATCCATCGACAAGAAGTTAGGCCTGAAAGAGTCAAATGTATTGTCTCCAGTCTCGAGGTAGTGCCCGACCTTGAGGATCTCCGCCAAAAAAGAGAAGTCAGGCTTCGAGAAGCCTTCAATGCCATCATTGAACTCGAGGTGTTAACCAATCTCATGGTTTCCCTTTTTCGAAAGAAAAACAAGCACGCGAAGCTCCGGTTACGAAGGCTCCATGAAGGCTCGAGGCAACGCCTGAGCACAAGCAACCCCTCAATAGAAGTCCATCCCCTACGCTTTAAAAATTTATCTGCATCAAGTTCAAAAGAGACCCCAAGTACCCAAAGTTGACCTTCACTCAGGTTACCATTCTCGAAAGCTCCACTCAACATACTATCTCCATGCAATTCGGAGGGCCTGACAGCCCGAACCTATGGGATAAATTCCGGCTTGGTCCGAGGTATGACAAGGGGCTAGGAAAAGAGCCATATCAGTCAGTAGAAGATCGGAGAGAATGCTCGCATCCGAATTAGATATCAGCGGTCAACAACAAAGCAAAACATTCAAAAGCCTCGAAGGGCACGAGAGCATGCAATAATAAGGTGAAAATCGAAAATAGAAGTCAATGAAGTATATTCATATTCATAAAAATCCATATACAACGGCCCTCGAGGGGTCCTTACATACAATTACAAGAGCCTATAAAGGATCTCCACTCATGAAAGAAGAAACAAAAGGATGCACACGCGAAGTAAAGGCCTGGAGATCGGTCCACCTTCGAAGGTTCGCCTCCTACAACGGGTGCCTCCGGACGCACATCCTCAGAAACCTCATCCCGACCTTCCACACTGATATCCCCGAAGAATGGGGTGAGAAGCCGGGAGGGATGAAAAAATGCCATAGATCTCCGAAGCTTGAGGACCCTCGCTAGCCAAGAGAACCTCGGAGAGACAGCGAACTGAACAACCCTCCCTCAGGGCTCGTCGAGGCCCGACTCAAAGAAGACGAAGATCGAACCCAGAACAGAAGGGGAAGCTCCCAAGGCACACAACTAAGTCTAACAGGTCTAGCCTATCCAGAGCCTACGCCGAAACATCGCGTCTAGCCATCACATCTCCATACTTTATAATTAATGCCCATGAAAGGGAACCCATACTACCTTATAAAAGGTTGATGTTGCTCCAATTACTTCTCCACAAGATCAATAATCTCTCTCTCTCTCTCTCTCTCTTCTTTCTAACTTGTTCGTTCTCTCTAGCTCGAGGCCACTTTAGCATTTATAGCTTTCTTACTTGTTCTTCATCTATTTCTTGGTCTTGGCCATAAGGAGTCTTGATTAATCGTATCTTAACTGTTATCCCATTCCCGAATACCCCCAATAGCTCGAGATCGAGCCCAGGTATTGATCCCGAGGTCCTCTATTGACCAGTCCTATACCCGGGCAGCAGGCCTCTCGGTTTGATTACTACCTCATTTTAGATTGCATTTTATCATTAAACTTTATATTCCTAGCATCATCTGCTCTAACAACTAGCATAAAATAGATCACATATTTTTATAATCTCATTTACAAATTTAATTATTGTTACCATTTTCACGGTAAACAATCATTTCTGTTTTGGTTTGATTTTCGTGATTTCTGAGAGCTCGAGAGACTGGAGAGGTTGGTGACTGAGTTGGGGCCTGAGTGCCAAGTTGTTACTGCTATATATATATATATATATATGTGTGTGTGTGTGTGTGTGTGTGTATGTGTGTGTGTGTGTGTTGCATGCTGAACGAGCCTTATGGATATATATATATATGGATCGGGTTGCACGTCGCAACGAGCCTTATGGCTATATACATGTGAATGGGATCGGACAGCACGCCACAACGTATTTTATTGATTTATGCCATGATTGACTTGATATAGTGCTTGGGCTGAAGGAGTTCCTCCGGAGTCTGTACACACCTCCAGTAAGCGTAGGAACCTACTGAGTGTGAGTGCCGAGTGCTGAGCGAATGAGAAGGGCTGAGTGTTTGTTGCTCTGAGAGGATGCTTTTGATTTCATTATCGTTGCACTTAGCTGCCATATATCACTATCTTGAAATTTTTGAAAGACATTATATTATGTTTTCCTTGAACTTGACATGAGGTAACTGATTTGACCCGAATTGTCGAACTTGAAAGCATGCCCACCTTTCTATGTTGATATTACTACAATTGAAATATAACTCTGAAGCTCGTCACTACTTTCAGTTCTTTATTTAGTCTTGTTACTTGTTGAGTTGGTTATATTCACGTTACACCTTGCACTTCGTGTGCAGATCCAGATATTTTCGGGCACGGTGGGTGTTAATTCACTGCGCAGTTGAACCTTTGGAGATTTTGAAGTAGCTACTCGACACTTTCGCAGACCATGTTTCTCCTTCCCTATCCCTCCACTTATTGTATTTTGTTTCGAATTATGATAGATAGTATTTTCCCAGCTTTGTGATATTTAGATGCTCATGTACTCAATGACACCCCGATGTTGGGAGTTTTTCGCGCTGTGTTTTGGATTTTTCTATCCTGTTTACGAGAAGTTTCACTATTTAAGCTACATTAAATCCATTTTCTATTAAAAATGTTGGAGTTAATTCGTAAATGTCGGCTTGCCTAGTACCATATAGGCGTCATTATGACATGTTAGGATTTGGATCGTGATACATATGGAGAGATAAGGACGGAATATGATATGAATAGATGATGATATGGTGGGATCGGGTTTTCCGCCGCAACGAATTTGATGTATTGTAGTTGTTTGTGGCTGTAGAGATTGTTCTCGGTATTGTAATGAGATTCGAGATTATGTGATTCTAGGGCCCTTTGGTAGTTGGCCTACAGATCCAGTTATTTGAGTTTATTATTTTATTTCAATTCATGCTTCTGTTATTATTATTTCGTGTTGTTTTTTTTGTAAGTGACTTGCCATAGTTTTGTCACTACTTTGTCGAGGTTAGGTTCGGTACTTACTAAGTACATGGGGTCGGCTGTACTCATGCTATAATTTTGTATTTCTTGTGTAGATATTAGTGTTGGTCCCATCTGCGCATAGTGGAGATTGCTTGGATTGACAGCTACAAGAGACTTGAGGTAGAGGTGCTGGTGTTCGCAATCCCTGAAGTCCCCTTATACCATGCCTTACTATTATTATAGTTCAGACAGTATTATATTTTACTTCAGACTATGTTTGTACTATTCTAAATACTCATGTACTTGTGACTCTAAATTTCTGGGAGCAGTTTAATACCACGTTATTATATTATTACTGTGTTCATTTCTGAGTTACTAATTGTTAATTATCATCACCTTATAATAACTGTCAAAAAATTGATTAATAGATTATCTAACGTCGGCTTGCCTAGCAAGTAGATGTTAGCACCATCACGACCCTGATGTTGGGAATTCCGAGTCGGGACAGATGCACCCATGTCCACACCTTCAGGTTAATCTTCTTTACATACTTTTATCAATAACTCTTCAATTAAACCCTTTCCCACATTAGACCAACCAATTCACCATGATATAAATCTCACCAATTAAATGGAAATTTCGCAAAACATTGATAGCTTCATTCCACTATCCTCCAAAGTAAACAAAGATTATGTTTCCCATGGAAATTCTCCATCATTGTTAAGCTCTTCGGCAAATCTGTCGGTCACACCCTCCTCAAATAAAAAATACAAGGCCTTTGGAAACGTACAGAAGAATTTCATCTAGTCGATTTAGGCTCACAATTCTATCTCACTAAATTTAAGAATGTAGAAAATATTCAGCAGACTCTCTATGACGGCCCTTGGTTCATCCTTGGCCATTTTCTTTCGGTACGACAGTGGGAACCTAAGTTTATAGGTTCTAATACACAACTCACCTATCCATCTATGTAGTTATGATTGTCTGAATTACCTACAGAATACTATGATAGTGAAATCCTTTACCGAGTGGGTAATAATATTGTCCAATTACTCAAGATCGATACTTTCACATTTACCACTACCAAGATTCATTATGCTCACCTATGTATTGAAGTCCCTTAAGAAAAACCCTTAAACCTCATGTTTTTATAGGTCACTATAAAAAATTAATTCTCTACGAGGGCTTTAATTTATCGTACACATATTGCGGAAGGTTTGGCCACAATTTTTGCTCCTGCCCGCATTTTGTCTATACACCTCCACCTTACTACCCATTGCCTCATCCTCCTTAAAACATGCTTCCCCTCCCAAGCTTACTCCCACTACCACACTACCAGACACTTAGTTTGAATCTCCGTGGCACACAGTTTCTTTCCCCAACAAATTTGGTCGTCCTTCGAAGTCTCGCACCTTCAATCACAATCGGGTTCATACAACTATGGCTGACCCATTTCTGTCGACTTCATCAGACAATACAACCAAGGCGTCCTCACGCTCTACAGGTAAGTTTTCTCTGTCATCGATCCCCAACCCTACTACTCCCCTCAATGACAAGATTGACCCTCCACAATTTTTTAATTCTATTAATCTTAATCTCCTTGAATTAAACAAGACAATCACCTCTACTACTCATAATTTCCCTGGTCACTCTAATTCCGTCAAAAATTCTTTAGCTCATCTTAATTCCCCTTCTACTCCATCATCCACCCTAATGGAGCTTGATCCCAACATCACTGGACCAAAACACAAAGAGCCCCTCAACCCGCCACAAACTAACTCTACAGCCCAAGTCCAAATTACCCTCGCTGACAGGCCCAATAATGAGCCAAAACAACCCACTAACTGCTAGGCCCTTTCTTCGTAACACTACCTAATCACCCCCTTCCCCACTTAGAACCAACCACGATGGCCACTCTTTTTGATAGACATTTGCATCTATATCCATTTTTTGTGTCATATTTTAACTTGTTTTCGTTTTGCAAAAAAATTTGCAAGCGTATCCGCTTTTTCGCATAACTTCAGCCCCGTGGGCTGAAGTAGCAAAGACAATCACGCAATACTTGAGCATTCTAGTAACCGGAAGTTTAGCTGGAGTTTTTGTATTGTAACTGAAAAACTTTAGCTATGAATTGGATGGTTTCCAAGCTGTGGGGACATTCATTATTTTGTCCTAATTATTTTGTCCATTAAGCTACCCACTCCACTGTTTTTTAATGCATATTTTGTAATAGGTCAGGGTTTTAGTTTAACACATATAAGTTCAAAGTTGACAACTTAACAGTGTTTTGAACTTACAAATAATTGTAGGTAGGACAGACCATAAACTACAATATGACGAATGGAACGACCAACTGTTCTTTATGGACAGTTCATTAGGATATTAAATTAAAGAAAGAAACCAAATGAAAGATTACAACAAACTGTTCCAAATAAAGTTATAATAAGCATAAAATGGCACTCTATTTGTCTAAAGGGTGCACTTCACTGATTAAAATATTACAAATCTAACTGTGTTGTGTTGTAATTGGGAAACTTCAGCTCCAGAGCTGAAGTTTTTGTGCTGTAACTGTAGAGCTGAAGTTTCTGTGCTGTAACGGGAATAGAGCTGAAGTTTTTGTATTGTAACTGGGAAACTTCAGCTTTAGAGCTGAAGTTTTTTTTTAATATGGCCAATTACACCAGCCAAGTCGCTCATCAGGAAATGAAAAATGAGACACAAAAGCCTTGCATTAAATCTTTTCACTAGTACATTTTAATTCCTTTCCCTTCTGGAGGAGAAGAGAGTCGAACTTGTAACTAAGCAACATAGAAACTCAAAAAGCATAGCAGTGCTCTACCAGTTACTAAATACCAAAAAAACGATACTACCATTTCTGGCTCACATATTAAAGCACAAAGATACACACCTCAATTACATTAAATGAAAAAAATTACCAGTACCCATCTCTCTCTCTCTCTCTAGCCTGATATTCAGGCTACACTTAATTACTGCAGCTTTCAGATAGCGGGATCAAAACATTGTTTCTAATTTGTTTTTAAAAAATTTGATAAACATATTTATGGCAATTATCCCATGAACTTAAGTTCCATAGCAGCACCAACAACAACAGAAGAAAGATGATGAAGAAGAAGAAAACGAAGGAGGAGAAGGAGGAGGAGAAAGTGGGTTGAAGTTATTTAAAAAGTGGGTACAAGTTAAAAGTTTATAAGAAAATGGGTATAGGTTCAATGGGGGCGACCAAATAGGACGCCCCGTGCAATTTTTACCTTTCTGAGAACCAAACCACTGAAAAAGTGAACGATATTTTCACCCCTAACCTTTTATCGCCTACCCTCAACGAATATCACAAATTACGTTTCCTGTTATTGTTGCAAATTACACAAATCCTCCTACTCCCCCTCCATGTAGGATTTCAATTTCCTAGGGTTTACCTGAGTCGTCTACCCCTAATACCCCTACCCCCATAGAGTCTCATGCAGAACAATCACAATCGCAAATAGATACTCCTTCTACTACTCTATTAATTCCCTCTACAACTAAGTGTTTTGATCCTACAGAAAGTTTCACTGACACTTTTCTTACTCCTAGTTCTAGTAATAATGATGGATGCACCTTCCTCTTCACCATCACCTCCGAACAACCCTCCATCGTACATCACTCACAACTCGACTCCAAACCTGCACCCGGAGACTGGTTGGAGATAGGTCTAACGGGATACTCACTCTTTTTTTGCCTGACTCTCAACGGACAAGAAATTCTAGTAACGCTCCAAGACCCAGCATACCTTGCTTAAATAATATCAGAGGGCATAAGGATGGGGATGGACTCCCTCATGTAGTATCTTTGGAAAATGGCCCAACCTCAAGCAGTGATACTCCCTCCACTCCTGATAGAACTACCATTTTTCCATGCACCAACCTTAGGAACTCTCTTTACGAACCTGAATCCACAACAACATTTTGCCATTCCCCGAATAATTCTGAACCCCAACAATAACCCTTATGCAGTCTTCCAACTACCTTCTCATCCCAACCCTCATACCCCTTACAATCTATGAAAACCCGCCATACACAATCAGTAGGAGATCATCGACGAAATGGTACTTTTTTGGGAAATCAGGTTGGATAGAGCTCCACTAATATTGTGCAAATCTTCATACTCAAAGAGCAATATGCAAAAAAGATTCGTCTTCAATGTCCTCCAAATCTCTACAAATGCTCGCTGACCATTCGACCTACCATAAACCAGGATATCAACAAATATGCAATAGTATTGAACCCTTCACTCAAGGAGGTATCACAACAATTTCTGGAGAACTCACCAAACTTGAACCAGGAGGGTCTTTTTGCTCTACCCAATTAACTTGATCCGCCTCTACACCATCCCTCCATGAATTTTATGATATGGAACTGTCGTGGGGCTCAAAATGCTTACTTTATAAGAAACTTCCGTTCTCTTCTTAACTACCATCGACCTTCTTTCATGGTCCTAGTCGAGACACATCTTCATGATCACCAGTTTTTATGCACGGATTTTAATTTTACCAACTACCATAAAACATGCTGGTGGTATAGTTTTGCTTTGGCAAAACGAACTTTTGATTGTGGATGCAATAACCATGACATAACAGGAATTATGCGTCGTGATCTAGGTATTACCTGATCCTCACAAATGGCTATTTCCTGTAATTTATGCTAGCTCAATCTCTGATAATCGAAATATATTATGGAATAATCTAATGTGTTTATTTGATCATTATAAAGTCCCTTGGCTAATTGGTGGCGACTTTTACGATATTCTTATATCAACTAAAAAATTTCGTGGTCGTCCTATAAATAATAATAGAGCTGATCGGTATGTCGAATGCCTTATCTACTGTAAGTTAATTTATCTTGATTTCAAAGGTAGTCATCATATTTGGACGAATAAACGCAAACACCAACACAATTATTGAATGCCTTGATATACTATTTTCAAATTATGCTCCACTTAACTTTTTTCCTGAAGAGATAGTCCGCAACTTGCCTCGCACTCACTCAGACCATTAACTTCTATTATTATCCTTTGAACCTCCCATTTTTTCCTCCGACTAAAATTTTCAGGTTTGAAACAATGTGGACCTATCACCCTAAATTTTCTAATATTGTGAAATAGTGTTGGGATAACATCGGAAATATTTTTAGGCAAAAATGAACTATTATTGCTCGTTTGGATGGTGTTCAATCCTCACCAACATATTCTACTAGTGTCTTCTTACAATACTTGGAAAAAACTCTTATTGCTGATTGTAAGCAC
Organism: Nicotiana tabacum; assembly: GCF_000715075.1. Taxonomy (NCBI): domain Eukaryota; kingdom Viridiplantae; phylum Streptophyta; class Magnoliopsida; order Solanales; family Solanaceae; genus Nicotiana; species Nicotiana tabacum. The sequence goes on along the minus strand of NC_134087.1, from coordinate 107,090,708 downwards.
TTTATTTGCCTTGAAGAAGATTATTGATAACGTAAATCGGGAGTTCAATGGCTCAACGACGGCAATGCCATCGCAAAATTCTTACACCTGATAACATTACACTGGCAACATCGTAATCGCATTACTTCTTTTCGTGAGAGTGTGGACAACTAGTATTTTGACCAGTCACAAATCCATCAGACTATATTCTCGTACTACGTAGAATTAATTTTTACTAGTATTCCTCGATGACTGAACAGAACTTATATCACGTAGCATTATCCTCTCCAGAGATAAGTAAGCTTACTCAACCCTTAGTAACAATTAAATTTCTTGCAATCCAATCCTTTAAGGCACTATGTCCAGATGCCTTACATCCTTATTTCTTCCAAATATACTGGAACATAGTGGGTTCATCAGTTATTACTCTTTGTCAAGAGGCATATACCACTGGTACTATTCCCGAGGATGTTAATAGACTTTTCCTTTGTCTTATTCCAAAGTTAAAATGCTACTACTATTACTCAATATCAACCTATCAGTCTCTGTAACATGACCTACAAAATCATTACCCAGATTCTTGTCAATCGTCTTAAACCAATATTAGACAGAATTATTAGTCCCACCCAGTCTAGTTTTAAAAAAAACAAGTGAGCCTCGGACAATATCACTATCGTACAAGAAATAATTAATCATTGCAAGAACAATAAAAGGGAATGTAGCTCATATGCTATTAAAACTAGACTTAGAAAAGGCTTTTGATCTACTAGAATGGTCTTTTATTTGCACTACCCTCCAGTACTTCAATTTTCCGATGTCCATTATTAAATTAATTATGTCTTGCATCACTACAAGTAGTAGTTATGTCCTAATCAATGGTACTCATACTTCCTTCTTCATCCAATCTTGAGGTATATGTTAGGTCAACCCGCAAACTTTCACCCTACCTTTATATCTTGTGTATGGAGATGCTATCTCGCCGTATTAATATGGCAGTCGATTACACAATTTGGGCTCCTATAACAATAAGTCGCAGGAGAGCCCCTCTTTCCCATCTTTTCTTCATTGATGATATCATTCTTATGTGTAAAGCAACTGTCAAAAGATGCCACACAATTATTGACATTCTTAATGCTTTTAATAATGCTCCGGGCCAAAAAACAAAATCTTCAAACTAAAAAATTTTCTTCTCTAACAATGGATCTCAACATATGAAAGAGTTCATTTTACAATATTAAAGTATGTCAGAGGGACGCAACTTTGGCAAATATTTTTTCGATTTTCACTACGAGACTGGCTCCACGAGACTTTCAATTCCTACGGGATAATTTTTAGTATAAACTAGAGGCTGGAAAACCTCTTGTCTAAACTTAGCGGGTCACACTACTATTATTTCATCAACCATTAATAGTTTACTAAATCATATCATGCACTATCTTTCTATACCCCATTCCATCACTAAACAACAAGAAAAATACCACGCAATTTTTTTGTGGCACCACTGCCCAAAAGAGAAAGTTATATTTGATCAAATGGGCTATCGTGACTATGCCCAAAAGCATGGGAGGCCTTGCCATCAAGAAACGCATCCAAAAAAATTAATGCTTACCGTGTCAAAATCCCTTTAGGCATCTACTCTTCTTACGAAATACTCACATAAGCCTTTTAGCTACACATCCTCCACTTGGCGCAATATCCTTCATGGTTGGCAGTTCTGCCAACACGATCTGAAATGGAACGTTGGTAATGGCCATCTAATTAAATTTTGGATTAATAGTTGGATCTCTCATGGTCTGTCTCTACGACAACTTATAGTAGGGTCTTTGCCTCTCGATATCATTAGTCATCCTGCCTCTCTCAATATTCATAATGGGTTTTGGGACTTGTCCACTCTTCCTTTCGAGTTACCACCTGAAATTACCACATCAATCCTCTATACTCCCTTATCACTATACTTCCCACAACCTGACTCCTTTATATGGCCCCGATATCACATGGTACCTTCACAGTCAGCTCCATGTACAAGATTCTGACTAACGTTTCACCACACATTTGAGAATTTCAAATGGATATGACACCTTCACATCCGCCAAAAATTAAATTTTTTCTTTGGCTTATACCTACCATCATCATCTAGGTATCACTCAACTCCTAACGTATTTTCTGTCACTAAAGTGAAGAAACCATTTTACACATTTTATTCCAAAGTCCTCATGGTTGAAGCATGTACTTACTACCACCTACCAAGCCACACCCTACGCTATTAACTTCACTAGTCTGATGTCTTTTGCCATTTGGTCTCTTTGGTTAACTAGAAATAATAATTTATTTAACCATCTAGCTTCTGCTACTAATTCCAACACAATCATCCACAGAGCCATTGAATACCAGTTTTTAACCTCCTCGAATCATCCAATACTCAATAAAGCTTCTATTTATCTACGTTAGCACGCCCTTCAACGGGTTTCTTTAAACTTAATAGGGACGGTGCAACATCTACCCATAGTGGACATAACGGAATTGGGGGAATTGTCTGAGACTCCTTGGGAAACTGAACTGTTGGTTTTGCAGGAAATATATCAACCACGGATAGCTACACTACGGAGTTAATAACACTATTTCATGGTCTCCAATTAGTCAACCTTCGAGGTATTACTCCTCTGGTAATTGAACTTGATGCGCTAGAAGTCATCAACATGCTCTCTAGACCAATACCTCGCTACAATATTGCAGATTTCAACTGCGCCAACTGGGTGATCCACATGTACTACATACATACAGGGAACAGAACAAAGTTGTTGACACGCTTTCTGAATATGGTTGCTTACATTTGACGTCCAACTCCGTCGCTTTTTTCGCTATCCTTTGCCTTTTGTTCATGATGTGTTGCAATAAGAGCTCTTTTGAAGACTTTATTTACGACATGTCACAACTAGTTGTAGTGTGATAACTAGTTACTCCACGGATCCCACTTTTTGTAATGACTCGTCTCCGAGTCCTCCCCCATCTCCCCTTGGATTTTTTCAAAATGTTATCTATACCAGCTGACTTCCCTGTATTTTACCTCCTTAATATAATATAGTGTATTTCTGTTGGACCAAAAAAACTAGATTATGTCATGATCCTCTAAGAATACTGAACATTTACATCCTTGAATGTGACGACCCAGCCGATCATTTCGAGTATTTTAGCCTTGTTTTGCCTAGTTGATGCATTACTTATGTATAATTGTAATTACGTGACTTGAGGGGCTTATTAATTCGATTTCGATGAGGTTTTAGAGTGAATTGGGACATGTAGTCCCAAGGCTAGAAGCTTAAGTTGTAAGAGCTGACCGGAGTTTGATTTTTGTATAGACGACTCTGGTTAATAGGTCTGTATTGTAATTCGAAGGTTAATTTTGTGATATTTTGCGAAAGTTGGAGAGTTGAAGGTTTGGAAGGTTCATAGGTTTTATCGGGATTTAACTTTATTGATATCAGATTCAGATTATAGTTTCAGGAGTTTGAATAGGTCAATTATGTCATTTGGAACTTGTATGCAAAATTTGAAGTCATTATGGGTTTAATTGATATGGTTCGGTATGAGTTTTAGAAGTTGAAAGTCCATTAGTTCATAGGCTAGAATTGAGGTATGATTCGTAGTTTTGATGTTGTTCGGTCTGATTTGAGGCATCGAGTATGTCTGTATTATATTTTAGGATTGGTCAGTGTGGTTGGACAGTGTCCCAGGGCCTCGAGTGTGTTTCTAATAGATTTCGGGTCATTTCAGACTATTTTGGCATTTCCGATTTCTAGTGCTACCCCACCTGCGAAGGAAGGGCCACAAGCACGAGCCCGCAGATGGAGTTATGGAGCCGTAGAAGCGAACAGGGCTGGAAGCACGGGGAGTCCGTAGGTGCGGAGTTTTACGGAAGATGCATGGGCGCACCTGCGAGGTAGTGACCGCATAAGCGATTCCGCTGAAGCGGTGGGTGAACCATAGATACAGATGGTCGGGAATTAGTGGATTCCACATATGCGACGGGATTTCTGCAGGTGCGGTATCATAACTGCGATGATTTTTACCGCAGATACAGTATTCCTAGGCAGCTTATAAGATTTTGAGGGTTTGGTCATTATTATTATTTCGAGTTGTGGAGCTCGGTTGCGGACAATTTTTGAGAGACTTTTGTCAACACCCGGAATTTCCACCTTCGGGATCGCGATGACATCTAACATTTCATTTGCTAGGCAATCCAACTGTATGCTGCGAAATCAGATGGCCTAATTTCTTGCTATAAGTCACTTCAGAAGAATGTCTCGAGACCCCGAGGACGTAGAGTTGCGGCCGAGTTCCCTCCCTCGGGGCTCGTCGAGGCCCGACTCAAAGAAGACGAAGATCGAGGCTAGAGCAAGATGGGGAATTCCCAAGGCACGCGGTTAAGCCTGATAGAGCCGGCCTACCCAGAGCCTGTATCGAGGTGTCGCTTCTAGCCGTCCCATCTCCATGCTTTTATAATTAATGTACGTTGTACTATAACAGGATTCCCCTCCTATATAAAGGGAATCCTCACCACTTTGTAAGGGGCTGCTGTTGCTCCAACTACTCTACACAAGATCAATAATATCTCTCTCTCTTTCTCTCTTTTCTTTCTAACTTACTCGCTCGAGGCTACTCTTTCCATTTATTGCTTTCATACTTATTCTTCATTTATTGCTTGATATTGGCAATAAAGAGCCTTCTATAATTATATCTTAACTGTTATCCCCTTCCCGGTTACCCCCGATAGCTCGAGCTCGAGACGGGTATCGACCTCGAGGCCTTTCATCGATCAGTCCGAAACCTGGGTAGCAAGCCTCTCGGTTTGATTTTTAGAGTCTCATTTACAAATTTAATTGTTATTACCATTTTTACGGTAAATAGTTTGGCGTCCACCGTGGGGCTAAAAATAATAGTGATTATTTTCTTGCTGGTTTCATTACACAAACGCAAGTTATCTTTCAAGCTTTTTCTTGTCCAAGATCTTTTGATTTCAGGTCAAAATGTCTGGCTCGGTAAACAGAGTTAAGAACGACTACCTTGACAATCACGGAGAAAATGGTGTGGTTGTTTCAGTCATTGGCGCTCCACCGAAGAACCCCGATAACGCACCTGGACCGATTCCAGCAGACGCGGGTTTGCAAGACGCGCAACAGGTCCACAATTGGTTATCTTTCGCAATTTAGGCTTACCTAGTCGTATAGACTAGGTGCCGTCACGATGGTTCACGGAGGGCGAACCAGGGTGGTGACAGCCTATCGCTAGAGAAAAGCGAATCCGGGGATGTATTCCCAAGGACGTCCTCACATTCAGCAAAGAGGACACCGAGACCGTGTCTGAGCCTCACATCGACGCACTGGTAACCTTCTTCCTCATTCGATCCATTTCAAATAAACATGTGCTCATGAATTCAGGTAGCTCAATCAACATTGTCGGGCCGAGGATGATAGGGCGGCTTGGACCACCGGACCAAATCACGCCTGCCTCTCGAATCTTTGGCGGATTCCACACGGCAATCGAGACGACGTGAAGAAAGACCGTTCACTCAGTCAGCACAACTGGCGTAGACCGGAACGCCAAGTTTCGTATCATCAAAGGAGGCGCAATGCATGAACGCCTTATTCAGACGACCGCAAACGCACTGTGTGAAAGCAGTGCCGTCCCTCCTTTGCCGAAGGATGAAATCCACGGCAAGGGACGGAATTAATACCGTCGGGAGGGAGCAACACGCAGTGAGGGGAATGTTCGCGTCAGATAACTTATCGCCGACACCAATATCTCCACTCTCGAACGAGTCAAAGGGTAATCAAACCATGTCTTCGGCTAAGCCCGATTAAACACAACGGAGGGTTGTACAAGAGTCCTCGCTTCAAAACAGCAGGGACATATCGAGCCTCGAAACATCGCCTACGCAACCCGCGATAAGGTAAAACCACTTCCCTCCTTCGTTATTTTACAATAACCCGTATGCAGACACCCAGCCAGGGCGTTCAGAAGTGTTAACCCTACCCAAAGATCCCAAAGCCTTAATGGCACCCATCGTACTCTTTCCCCTCAGCCAAGCTTTCACCCCGAAGAGGGTCTCGCCAGCAAGGTTCTTAGCGGGATGACGTACCTCCTAAGGAGGATCCGACAAGCTTGCAGGGCTTCTTTTCCAATCAACCTCGAACGTTGAAAGGTACCCCCTTGAAGACGTCGTCTGCTCGGAAGGGCCGGGGAACGACAAACTAAGTTCCAATAGGAAACAATGTACCGGGCCAAACGGTCAAAAGAGTCATGCCCCCGCAGGCCGAGCTAACGACAACGAAACATGTACTTACATTAAGCAATCAAAGAATATCTTTCTCCAAAAGCATCTCGTTCTCCAAAGAAAATTCAGCATACCCACGACAAGGATCCCTCAATCGAGTACGTCTCGAAACACTCGGAGACGTAGCGTTAACAATTTGATACACACATGACCTCAGGGTCGGAACTCCGCGCTCGTAAGGCATCAACGAGGCAATTTCGAGCTCACGAGTAATGACTTTCGAGTCTAAGCAAACTCGATGACTCAGAAACTGTCGACAATCGCCATTCACTGAAAAACCTGAGGCCGTAAGACCCCGAGTGGGCAAACTCGGTCTAGCCAGATCTATTTTACATAACAACATAAAACTGTAAGACCTCAACAAGCATAAAAAAACTGTAAGACTTCAACAGACATGAAAAAAGTGCAAGACCTAACATGCATGAAAAACTGTAAGACCTCAATAGACATGAAAAAACTGTAAGACCTCAACAGGCATGAAAATTTTGTAAGACCTTACTATAGGCAACTCAAACCCGAAGTTTGGGCTATGTGTCGCATTTGTAAGACTCACGAAAGGGCATACTCTCGATGTAGATGCCTAAACTATTATACGGAATCAAAAACGACTCCGACCAAACACATATGACTGCGGTCAAAACAGCTGCACCAGCCAAATTAATGCGACTCGGGGACGCCCGACCGTCGCTAACAAAATCATAGGCCATTACTTCGAATCTACTTCGAAAAGACCCGTTAAAACAGGCTACCTTAGACAGGCAAACGAGAGTCGATCATGTCAGCTCCAAATCACAAAGGCTTCGAGCTACTCAGCCTACGAGCTAAACCTTCCAAGGTGCTCGAACATCGCCGCTAACGACTTGAAATCGAGGTTCTTCCCGAATCGACGACGGGTCAGGAAAAATCATTTCAAAAAGTCCTTAACGAGAGGAAAACAAAGCCTACATATGCCCACGGGCAAAAGCGTAAGATCCATTGTCGCCAGCCAAACGAGCTTTAGGGACGCACACTAAAAGGTCATAATGACCAAAAGCGTAAGAGCCACTGTTTCCAGCGTAAAAATTGAAAACTTGAGGATTAAAATGAGCTTGAGTCATAACCCGATTCGGAGACCAGATCCAAAATAGTTAACTATACATGCCTAAGGGCACAACGTAAGGGCCATCGTCACCAGCTTCACAAGCCTTCGGGCCACATACCTAAAAGGTCGCTTCGACCCCAGGCGCAAAAGCCATAATCGACAGCACCTTGAGGGTTAATTAAGCTCGAGTCGCAACCCGACTTAGAGACTGAACCCAAATAGTTAAAATACAAATGCCCAAGGGCAAGGCGTAGATGCAAAAGCTTGGGGGTCGAATAGGCTCGAGTCGAAACCTGACTCGGAGACTAAACCCAAAAGAGTTGAACAAAGCAAAAGAGCTCTAACGCCAGCTTGCACTAAAGACCGCGTCAACCAAGCGTATAAACGCCTCCGGTCCTGCCTGATGAGCTCCGGAACCGTGTTACGAATCTAAGGATTCTCGCCAACTCCGAAACCAGCACGCCTGGTCAAAAGCGAATCAGAAAGGGATATATAAGAGATAAAGCTTCAGGTTTTCTTTTATTTACACACGCAATAGGTGCGTTCTCCATGTACAAACGTGCTCTGCGAATATCACATACAAAATGGCAAAATCTACGCCCCGCTTCAGAAGGCTACGACCTACCAGCCTCATCTTCACTCTCCGCGATGTTGGCAAGAAGTGACCGAGCATCACGCTCGTCTGCCCTCGCGTAAGCCAGCTCTTCCTGAAGAACAAAACCCCTGGCGCTGATCTCTTCAAGTATGTTTCTTCGGGATCGGCAACGAACATATTCCTCGATCCTTTTTTCACGATTGAAGGCCCTCTTCAGCTCATCTTAGGCATCAGTAGCATCCTTCAAATGAATTGCCATCTCCTGATCAGCCTTAGTCTGACTCGATGCTGCTTCAACTAGAGCATCAATGATTTCAGCCCTGACCTTCGAAAGTTCAGAGTTGAGCTTCGCGATCATATCCGCTTGAACTGAAGCGTTGTCACGAGCCAAGCAGAGTTGGGCCTCGAAGGTGGGAACTTTAGCCAAGGCACCCTTCTCCTCTGAAGCTTGAGCCTTCACCTGAGCTCTTAGTTCGCCACAGTCATACATAACTCGGTCAGCTTCACCCTTAATGTACTCTAGAGCCTCCCTCTTTTTATGAAACCGAGATATGCAAAAAGATTAAACTTAAGGGTTAAAAAAGCGAAATGCGTACTACAAGAGATTACCTGCTCCATCAAATAGCTCTCATAATTCGAGCTCCGGTACGCCTCGTATCGCCAGTGCATCAACTCAACCTCCTTCTCCTCGCAGAGGAGCCTATGGGACCTACCCTTATCTAGAGCTTTCCGAAGCCTAGCCCCATGATGGAGCAGCTCAGACCTGAGCATATCAAAGGCATGTAGAAGAAAAACTCGATAAGGAAGGGAAGACACAAGATGCAGAAGGACTATGTCGAACTCATCGCAAAGTGAAGCCGGTGGACTTCCTCGAAGGCCGAGCACACTCCTATTGGTCCAGCCCCCACGACCCTGGAAGAACCAACCTCGGTCGAAGCATGATCACTCGGAGGAACCACTGCTCCGGAACCAAAAACATCAGGAACAACAGGCTTGGGCGATGTTTTCTCCTCGAAGACACGGACCCGTTTAGCCCCGCTAAAAGCTCTATCGCACTGCGAGTGCATATCCCATTTATTGCCATCTTCCCTTGGTTCGGAAGCCGACAACTCCTCCCCCCTCCAGAGGAACACAGCCTCGCCCCTAGGGACCTGCCGATACCTACGATGGCAAAGCCAATACAAAAGAAAGAGGAAAATGTCATCTCAAATATACGAAGACCAAGGTAAAAGCAGCATACACATATACCTTGGTATTTCGCTTCCCATCTGCCCCGGGACACAACTCGCCACCTATGCTCGTTGCAAGTCGAATGGGTCGCCAACCTCCGGACCCAGCCGGGCAAATTCAGAACTTCGCCTGGTGCCCACGAAGTTGCTGAAGGAAAGGAGGAAACACAATTACTAAACTGGTTTTCACTATAAGCGAATCTAAGAAAACACAAGATACTCCACTCACGTACATAATTCCATCCCTCGGGAAATGGCATGAGCTCCACGGGGATAATGTCAGTCGTCCGGACCCGAATGAATCGACTGACCCACTCTCGATGCCCATCTTCCTCATCATCAACAACAAAGGGCGTGGACGAATGGCACCGCAGGGTTAGCAGGCCAAGATGATGAAAGGGTCGGTACAACCTGACGAGGTGACTAAGAGTGAATTCAAGGCGAGCCTTCTCCGCAAAGAATCTCATCATCAGCATTACTCGCTAAAATGACGGATGTATTTGTGCCACAGTAACCCGATACTTTAGGCAGAAATCGAGCACGGCCCTATCAAGGGGGCCTAGTGCGAAAGGGTATAAGTATATGTTTTGGAATCCATCAACAGGGTCCATAATACTCTCATCCGGGGACAACGCCTACAACGCTACCTCCTCGCCCCATCTACAGTCTCTCCTCACCATCTCCAGATGTTCCTCTCTTATCAAAGACATAGTCTTCAGAGTGAACTCCCGCGAATCCTGAGCACTGGGAGTGGAACTCTCCCCTCCCTGCCAGGCAGACCCTGAAGTAGCAGTCATAGCTATGGTAGAATTGGCAAACTGAAGCAGGGACCTACACCAACATTTTTGCGCTTAAGGTAACGAAGGACTCGATGCCAAGGCGGAAGGATAGCTATCTAAAATGGGATCTTCCGAAGAAGCAAGAGTCACCCCATGTATATGTGGGAAACAACAACGATTCGCCTACCCAGGATAAGCCCCAGGAGGCCAAGGGCCTCGGTACTGATCCCAATGTAGTACCCGACCTAAGAGATCTCCGTCAAAAAGAAGTTAGGCCCCAAAGGGTCAGCGACGTCGTATCCAATTCCGAGGTGGTACCCGACCTCGAAGTTTTCCCTCAACAAGAAAAATAAGTGCTTCGTGCTCCGTCCACAAGGGCTCGACCTCAAGAAGTTACCTAAATATGAATAGCCCCTTCCTCAGAAACCCGCATACAAACACCTCAAAAGGTTATCTACGTCAAAGCTCAAAGTAAAGGCTCCAAGCACCCGAAGTTGACTTTCACTTCGGTGCTCTATCTCCACGAGGCTCGAAGGCCCCGATGATCCAAGATTACCGGTCCGCTTCAGGCTTGATTCCGGGAACAACGATGAGCTCGGAAAGGAGCCATTTTTGCCGACCAAAGGTCGGAAATAATGTTGACGATCGTCAACAGAGGCATACATTCAAAATCCCCTCAAACGCACTAGAGTATGCGAGAACACGACAAAAATCAAAAGCAGAAGTAAAGAAGATGTCTTTATATTTGATAAGTATTGGCTTACAACGACCCTCAGGGGTCCTTACATACAATTACAAAAGCCCGCAAGGGGTCCTTACGCAGAAATAAATAAATAAAGGGTATACACCCATAGTGAAAACCTAAGAACCTAGTCCATCCTCAAGGGTCCATCTCCGGTATCAGCATCCACGAGCGGGCCCCCTCGAGCTCGCATCCTCGAAGGCAACTCCTTCGACCGCCATCTCTTCTAGGTTCCCAGCCGAATCCCGCGGGAAGTCCTCACCGACGAAAAAGATGAAGAAGAGGAAAAGGAGGGGATGCAGAAGAGGTAGAGAAAAGAGACATAGCCCGCCGAAGCCAAAGGTTGAAGATTCAGCGGGCCCCGGCCTCAATAACCGGTGGAGCCACTTTATCCCTTGTGAAAGAAAAAACCCAAGGGATGAAGTGCCACACCATGCCAGGGTAGGAGAGTGAGTAGCGGTGCATAGTCTGAATGACTTTCTAAAAAAGGGGAGAATCGATTCCCCGTATGTCATCGTCTCGAGCCAACAGGGACAGCGACAACAACCACAATAGCGGAAAAATGGCATAATGATGCTCAACGAAGAGGAGCTCAGGAAAACGGCCATGGCACGACCTATTGGAACGATGCCAAATGACCTTGAGGCCATATACTCCAAAATGGTGATCAACAATAGAGGAAGATGATAAGGAGAAAAGGGTGAATGAGTAGATGAAGACACTTGGATAGAAAAACGACGCCAAAAAGCCCCCATTTATAAGAGATAACGACGCGGTCATCGAGGCCTTTGGAAGACTGATCGGCAGATGCAATTACTGCATTTTTTGGGAACCGAATTGACAACGATACTTTCACCTTGGAGAACAGGAATCGACAATGCATTGAATGATGTCGAAAACACAAGTCCATGGGATGTCCCGATTATCGCAAAAACTAGTGCTATAGGTTGAGTCATCAGTATGATGTCGTCATGAGAAGCTAGCGGAGTCAGGTGTCAGAGTCGTTTCCCATTGCTTTGTTCTGAGAAACCCGGAGACTATCTGTATGCGGCAAAATTAGAGGGCCTAATTTCTTGCTTTCAAGTCACTTTAGAAAAATGTCTCGAGACCCCGAGAACGTGGAGTTGCGGCCGAGTTCCCTCCCTCGGGGCTCGTTGAGGCCCGACTCAAATAAGACGAAGATCGAGGTTGGAGCAAGATGGGGAATTCCCAGGGCACACGGTTAAGTCTGACAAAGCCAGCCTACCTAGAGCCTGTATCGAGGCATCGCGTCCAGCCGTGTTGTACTATGACAGGATTCCCCTCCTATATAAAGGGAATCCTCACCACTTTGTAAGGGGTTGCTGTTGCTCCAACTACTCTACACAAGGTCAATAATCTCTCTCTCTCTCTCTTTTCTCTATAACTTACTCGCTCGAGGCTACTCTTTGCATTTATTACTTTCATACTTGATCTTCATTTATTGCTAGATATTGGCCATAAAGAGCCTTCTTTAATTATATCTTAACTGTTATCCCCCTCCCGATTACCCCCGATAGCTCGAGCTCGAGACGGGTATCGATCTCGAGGCCTTTTATCGATCAGTCCGAAGCCCGGGTAGCAAGCCCCTCGGTTTGATTACGACCCCGTTTTAACTTGTATTTCGTCATTAAACTTCATACACCTAATATCAACTGCTCTAACAACAAGCATAAAAATAGATCACGTATTTTTAGAGTCCCATTTGCAAATTTAATTGTTATTATCATTTTCACGGTAAACACCAACGTTAGAGTAATTCTTTACCGATTTTAACCACTTCGAACAACTTAACCAATTAAATAGAAATGAATTCCAAATTAAAGTACGAAATAACGTAATAATCCAATATCTAGTACAACCCAGATCTGGAGACACAAGTACACGAGTTTCTAGAGGTTCCACATATAAAGTCTAAAATAAATATAATTGTCTCGAATGAAAAGAACAGTAAATAGGGAAAGAGGAAGGGGACTTCAATGTCTGCGGACGTTAGCAAATCTACCTCAAGTCTCCAAATGCTAATCCGAGCTGATACGCCTCACGGACCGTTGAGACCAATACCAAAATTTGCACAAGAACTGCAGAGTGTAGTATGAGTACAACCGACCCAGTATACTCCGTAAGTGTCGAGCCTAACCTCGACGAGGTTGTGACAAGGTGGTGACAAGGCTATGACAGGACACCCACATGGTTAAACCTGTGCATATAACAATATACATAAAATATAACAACAAATAAAGGCTAAACATGTATTATTGGGAAAGGGACATGTGAAAGGGGTACAAGATACGATAACTACAACAGACAATGATAACAGGAAACAGTCAATAAACCTTCAACCATTAAAACGATTAAACATAATAAATAAAACTGTACAACATCACCCTTTGTGATTTGACTCTTAATCTATCCATAAAATGATAAATACGGTACGGCATCACCCTTCGTGCTTTTACTCTCAATTTCATCATGAAAAAATAGATACGACACGGCATAACCCTTCTTGCTTTAGCTCTCAAATATGGAACGACATCACCCTTCGTGCTTTAACTCTCAAATATGGCACACATCGCCCTTCGTGCTTTAAAACTCTCCCTTACCATGTAACGATGAAAATATAACAATAGGAAGATAGAATAAGCAAGATCAACTCTTATGTCAATAATGGTTCCACAATACCAACCTCAACCTCAAATATTATACTCAATTATCACATATAGCCCATAAATGTGGACAAAATGATCAATTTAATAATTAACTAATCTAAGCATAAATATCATGATCAAAGGGAAAAATAAAATAGAAGAAACAAGTCCCACCCGCATGCTTTAACCCAAAAATAATGCATAAGTACTTGTCACCTCAAATATATGTTGTACCCAACATTTAGACATGTAGCAAATAGGCAAACAAGTACTAATTGTTACATCTCGTGATTTTCCTACGTTAAAATTTCATTTTCAATTAACCGACGTAGACTCGGGGATGAGATCATCTTGACGTTAACGTACTTACGTTATTTATAACAAGCGATAAATAAGTGTTATGAAGGATAAAGGGATATACGGATTAAAGGAAACGAGTTTCGTTCAAAGTGGCCAATTTGGAATAAAATACGGGTCGAGCGATAATACCCGATAATTATGAACTACTACCATGCAAGGTACCATATGACTACGGTAGTATAATATATAAAGTATATATGAAGTAGTTTTTAAAAAATAAATAGAATTTTAAGTAATTTGTGGTAATTTTTAAATTATGCGGGTAATTGATTAATTGCCGGGTAATAGAACATTACCAAGTTAACTAATAAGTGGATAAAAATTAATAAATTAACACCCACACGTGGCAAAAAGCCACCAAGTAAAAAATGTGTCTAAGGAGTCACTTATACAAGATGTCACTTATGAGAATGATGAATAACCAAGAATCTTTATCTGCTAATGAATCAAAGGAAATTCTTTCGAAAATCAAAAAAAGAACCAGAAACATTTCCTTTCAAGACTTCAAGCTTTACTATCCTAAAGTAAAGCAATATCCATCTTTCTTGGTTTAAAAATCACTTGGGAAATTAGTAGTCACTTGGTTTTAAAAAATTTGGTTCTTGGTTCAAATTCAAAGACATCTTGTCTTTAAAAACGTTAAAGAGCAGAAAACCAATTTCGTTCCTGAAGTTCAAGAATTTCAAGCAGACTTTCGTCCATATTACGCAGAAGCAGATTCATTCAAATAATTCCAGGAACAGGTATGTTAAGGTCCTCCCTTCTTTCTTTTAGCATGGTCCAAATTGTACTAAAGAAACGAGCAAACACACAGTTTTTATAAATTACTCTATTCATAGAATTATCAGGGGTGTCTATATTCTTGATTCCCCATGAAAAGTATTATTATTTTCTGTTCATGGGTCTCAGAATAATGCGCAGTTGGAAAAGTTTATCCGGAAGGAATATTGAGATTATTACGTATTTTTCATGCATTTCATACATGTGCATTGACCTATGACCAGATGACATTATATACGTAAATATATGTAAATATATGTTTATGTGATATGGGAAAAGGTTATGGCGTTATATACGTACCACTACCTGATCAGCTGGTATATGTTGATGATGTGCCCATAGTGGCCAAGATGATATGATGAGATGCCCTCAGTGGCTTGATGATATTATGTACACCCATACCTATGCATGGCACGACATTTATACGCACGTGCATGACATGATAAATGTTTCAGAATTTACAAAGTTATTCAGATTTAAAGATGTGTTTCTGTATTCCATGTTTCATCTATGTCTTTTACGTACTAATTTTTATGCCTTACATACTCAGTACATTTTTTGTACTGACGCCCTATTTCACGGGGCCTACGTTTCATGCCTGCAGGTGCATGTAGGCAAGCTGACGGTCCCCCTTTTTAGGATCCCTGATCAGTGAGAGTTGGCATGCTCCACTTGATCCGGAGCTGCTTTTAATTTTGGTACGATACGTTTGTATATATATATATATGTATGTATGTATGTATGTATGTATGTATGTATGTATGTATGTATATGGGTATGATGTGGCTCAGTCCCGTCTTTGTATAGTTATGTTTCTATTAGAGGTTTGTAGACAATATGTCTAGTTGGGTTGTATGTGGCCTTGTCGGCTTTCAATTTTGGACGTATAGTTGTCTATAGCAGCCTTGCCGACTTGCCTACTATATTTTGTATGTATACGTATATATTCCTTGCTGGCAGGTTTCCTCCACGTATATTATTTTTGTAATACAATAGATGTTATTCAGGGTCATATCTTAGACACATGCTTAGGGGTGTTTGACAGGTAGGACTCAGGTACCCGTCGCGGCCCATCGATTTGGGTCGTGACAAAAGTGGTATCAGAGCAGTTTTATCCTAGGGTTGTCTACAGACCGTGTCTAGTAGAGTCTTGTTTATGGGTGTGTCATGCACCACACTTATAAACATGAGGCTACAGGACATATAGGATGTTATCCTCTCCTTTTATCTCAGATTGTGCGACACAAGAATTCATGTTCCTTACGATACATTATATTTTCAGCAATGCCTACAAAGAGTACGGCCACCCAAAAGGGAAAAATCGTGGCTAGTGAGACTACTAGTCAAGCGCCACAAGTTACCATCTCAGACTTCACCTACCCCGCCCTTTCCAGAAGATTTCCGAGGGGCACCAGCTTCAGCGCCCACCCCTGTACATTCAACACCTCAGCTGGATGCACCAGGTCAGGATATGAGAGATGCTATTCAGTTATTGACCGGATTGGTAGCCGCACAAGCTCGGCGTCAGGAAGTAGGTATTGGTCATGCAGATAGGTCCGTGAGTGCGAGGGTTCGTGACTTTATTAATTTAGACCCACCGGTATTCACTGTAGCAGATCCAAACGAAGACCCTCTTGTATTTATTGATAGAGTGCATAGGACATTACGGGTAATGAAGACCACTGCGACTGAGTCAGTTGACTAGCTTCCTATAGACTCCGAGATGTTGCAATTAATTGGTATATGTTTTGGGAATTGTCCAAGGGTGAGGATGCCCTTCCAGCAGTATGGCAAGAGTTTACAGAAGCTTTTCTTTGTCATTATCTACCACCAGAGCTTAGACCGTCCAGAGTTGATAGGTTGTTGACCATTCGGCAGGGTAACATGAGTGTTCGGAAGTACAATCTTTAGTTTGATTCGTTGGCTAGGTATGCTCCCACTATTGTATCTAAGATGGAGGATCAGGTTCACCGGTTCGTGATGGGATTAGAGCCTTTCTTGCTTAACGATTGTATGTCGGTCTCACTTCAACTAGACATGGATATTTCTCATAATCAGGCATGTGCTCATGGTGTAGAGGAGCGTAAACAAAAACAGAGGGCCGATCGTGAGCATGATAGGGCCCAGAATAAGAAAGCAAGGTCTTCAGGTCCTTCTATTGAGTTTTGAGGTGGTTAGAGGCAACAATACCCGAGGTATCCAGCCCAGCCCATGGCTAGCACGCCCCCTCAATTTGGCAATAAGAGATTTGATCGTTCTACATATTTAGGGTCTGGTCAGAATTTCAGGGCCTCAGGTTCTCAGTATAGGGGTGAGTCAAATCAGATGAGGCCACCCTTGCCACGATGTACTCAATGTGGTAAGCAGCATACCAGATAGTGCCGTATGGGGTTAAGTGTTTGTTATACTTGTGGTTATTTGGGCCACATTATGAGGGATTGTCTGATGAGAGGTGATGCAACATAGCTCATCCGTCAGGATCTGCAGCTGGTTTGTCATCATTAGTACGCCCCCGGGCAAGGTCCCCAAGAAACAATAAGTCGCGATAGAGGCAAAGGCGGAGCATTTAGCTCGAGAAGCCCTTAGAACCAGATTTATTCGTTGGCAAGACGACAGGACCAAGAGTCATCGCCTGGTGTTGTTATAGGTATATTATCAGTCTCCTCATATGATGTATATGCACTGATTGACCCATGTTCCACCTTATCATACGTTACTCCGCTAGTTGCTAGTAAGTTTGGAATAAAACCTGAATTGGTTAAACCTTTTGAGGTATCTACACCTGTTGGGGACTCGGTAATAGCTAATCAAGTATATAGGGTTTATATAATAGTAGTTCATGGTCGACCTACCGTAGCAAACTTATTCAAGTTAGATATGGTAGAATATTATGTTATAATAGGTATGTATTGGTTGGCTTCTTGTCATGCCAACGTTGATTGTAGATCAAAGATAGTCCGATTTCAATTTCCAGGGGAGCATGTTTTGGAGTGGGAAGGTAACATGGCATCGCCGAGAGGTAGATTTATTTCTTATCTCAAGGCAAGGAAGATGATCCAAAAGGGCTGTATTTATCACTTAGTTCGAATTCAGGATGTGGAAGTAGAGTCACCAACCATTCAGTCTATCCTTATAGTGAATGAGTTTCCCGATGCTTTCCCCGATGAGCTTCTGGGTTTCCCGCCAGAGCGAGAAATTGAGTTTTCTATTGACCTACTACCAGATACTCACCCAATATCTATTCCTCCCTATAGAATGGCCCCCGCAGAGTTGAAAGAGTTAAAGAAAAAAATTAAAGGACCTACTTGAAAAAGGCTTTATCAGAGCTAGTACGTCACCATGGGGAGCACCTGTTTTGTTTTTAAAGAAGAAAGATGGTTCCTTACGAGTGTGTATTGATTATAGGCAACTGAATAAGGTGACGATGAAGAATAAGTACCCTCTCCTGAATTGATGATTTATTCGATTAGTTGCAAGGTGCCAAGTGTTTTTCAAAGATAGACATGAGGTCAGGGTACCATCAGGTAAGGGTTAAGGATGAAGATATTCCGAAGACATCATTCAGGACTGGATATGGGCACTTTGAGTTTCATGTTATGCCGTTCGATCTGACCAATGCCCAATAGTATTCATGGATTTAATGAACCGCATTCTGGCTATTTTTTACATCTGTTCGTAATTGTATTTGTTGACGATATATTTGTATATTCTCGTTCAGAGGCTGAGCATGCAGATCATCTGCGTACTGTGCTCAGAGTTCTACAAGAAGGGAAGTTGTATGCAAAATTTTCTAAATGTGAATTCTGGTTGAACTCTGTAGCTTTCCTTGGGCATGTTGTTTCGGGTGAAGGCATCCGGGTGGATACACAAAAGATTGAGGCAGTAAAGACTTGGCCCAGACCCACAACACCGACGGAGGTTCGTAGCTTTCTTGGTTTGGCAGGTTATTATAGGAGATTTGTAAAGGGGTTTTCTTCCCTTTCAGCACCTTTGACAAAGTTGACTCAGAAGGGAGCAAAGTTTAAATGGACTGATGCTTGGGAATGGAGTTTCCAGGCATTAAAGGACAGACTAACTTCAGCACCGGTTCTAACGCTCCTAGAAGGGACCGATGGTTATGTTATCTATTACGACACTTCAGGCATTCAATTGGGTTGTGTGCTGATGCAGCATGGTAAGGTTGTGGCTTATGCTTCTAGACAACTAAGAAAACACGAGAAGAACTACCCGACCCATGATTTAGAGTTAGCCGCGGTGATTCGTGCACTAGAGATGTGGAGGCACTACTTGTATGACATTCATGTTGATATCTATACAGACCATAGGAGCCTCCAGTACATCTTCAAGCAGAAGGAATTGAATCTTCGTCAAAGGAGATGTTTGGAGCTACTTAAAGACTATGACATTGATATTTTATACCATCCGGAGAAGGCGAACGTAGTAGCCGATGCCCTCAGCCATAGATCTATGAATAGCCTATCGTATTTACAGCCAGAAAAGAAGGGAATAGCCCATGAGGTTCATCAGCTAGCTAGTCTTGGAGTTCGGATACTAGACTCAGGTGATATTGGAATTGCTATTCAGGATACGACAACATCCTCTTTAGTAACTGAAGTAATGGAACACCAGTACGAGGATCCTGTGCTAGTTCATTATAGGGATACCACTCTTCAGAAGGAGAAGACACCGTTTGAAATTATAGAACGTGGGGTCCTCAGATATCAAGGTCGATTATGTTTTCCTAATGTTGTAGGGTTGTGTTGGCAGTTATGGGAGAAACTCACTATTATCGTTATTTTATCCATCCAGGAGCGACAAAGATGTATCATGACACCAAGGAAGTATATTGGTGGGATAGAATGAAAAAGGATATAGCAAAATTTGTTACTCAGTGTCCTAACTGTTAGCAGGTTAAGATTGAGCATCAAAAAACCCGGTGGATTATTGCAGGCTATGGAGATTCCGACTTGGAAATGGGAAGTAATCACTATGGATTTAATTGTAGGCTTACCTCGTACCTAGCGTAAGTTCGATTCGATATGAGTGATTGTTGATAGGCTTGCAATGTCAGCCCATTTTCTGGCCATTAGAACTACATATTCCTTAGAGGATTATGCAAGGCTTTATATTAAGTAGATAGTATGACTGCATGGTGTCCCTGTATCTAGAGGAGCTCATATTATAGCTAACTTTAGGAGGTCCTTCCAAAAAGGATTGGGGAATCAAGTAAGTCTTATTACAACATTTCATTCTCAGACAGACGGACAGGCTGAGCGTACTATTCAGACACTGAAGGATATATTACGAGCTTGTGTAATAGACTTCAAAGATATTTGGGATGATCATCTGCCGCTTATTGAATTCGCGTATAATAATAGCTACCATTCCAGCATTCAGATGGCTCCATACGAAGCTCTTTACGAATGAAAGTGTAGGTCACCTATAGGGTGGTTCGACATTGGAGAATCTGGATTACATAGGCTAGACCTGGTTCAGCAAGCCATAGAGAAAGTAAATTGATTCAGGATCGACTATTGACAGCTCAAAGTCATCAGAAGTCATATTTTGACGTGCAATGTCAAGATTTAGAGTTTGGGGTTGATGACTAGGTATTCTTAAAGGTGTCACCTATGAAGGGTGTGATGAGGTTTGACAATAAAGGTAAACTTAGCCCACGGTATATTGGGCCTTATAGGATCACTCGGAGAGTGGGCCAAGTAGCTTATGAGTTAGAATTGCCCTCAAAATTGGAGTTTGTCCATCTGATTTTTTTTCACGTATCTATGTTACGGAAGTGCAACGATCTTACCCTAGTGGTGCCCACGAATGATGTACAAATTACAGAAGACTTGTCATACGCGGAAATTCTGGTTGCCATTTTAGACCGACAAATTCGCAAGCTACGGAATAAGGAAGTAGCCTCTGTGAAAGTACTTTGGAGAAATAACAATGTGGAAGAAATGACTTGGGAGGCCGAGGAAAACATCAAGTCTAGATATACTTACTTATTTTCTCCTCTAGAGAAGGGTCCGACTGAGACGTCGTAATCATAAGATACGTGTACAAATTCTTTATTGGCTATTGTCGTTGGTCGTATGAGGCCATGGTCGTTATTCATAATTGTGGTCATGTGTGCGTTGGGTTATTAAGCTTCTACGAGGAGAATTAGTAACGGTGTTGTTACAAAGGTGACCCTGCCAAAGTTATACAGAACTAAGGGAGTTGAACCGAGGACGAATGTCTCTAAGGGGGGAAGGATGTTACATCTCGCGATTTTCGTACGTTAAAATTTTGTTTTCAGTTAATCGACGTAGACTCGGGGATGAGATCATCTTGACGTTAACGTACTTACGCTATTTATAGTAAGCGATAAATAAGTGTTATGAAGGATAAAGGGATACACGGATTAAAGGAAACGAGTTTCGTTGAAAATGGTCAATTGAATAAAATACGGGTGGAGCGATAATATCCGATAATTATGAACTAGTACCATGTAAGGTACCATATGACCACAGTAGTATAATATATAAAGTATACATAAAGTATTTTTTAAAAAATACTTCATATATTTTAAGTAATTTGTGATTATTTTTAAATTATGCGGGTAATTGATTAATTGCCGGGTAATAGAACATTACCAAGTTAACTAATAAGTGGATAAAAATTAATAAATTAACACCCACACGTGGCAAAAAGCCACCAAGTCAAAAATGTGACTAAGGAGTTACTTATACAAAATGTCACTTATGAGAATGATGACTAACCAAGAATCTTTATCTGCTAAGATTCAAATAAATAAAAGGAAATTCTTTCAAAACTCAAAAAAAGATCCAGAAACGTTTCCTTTCAAGACTTCAAGCTTTACTATCCTAAAGTAAAGCAATATCCATCTTTCTTGGTTTAAAAATCACTTGGGAAAATAGTAGTCACTTGGTTTTAAAAAATCTGATAATTGGTTCAAATTCAAAGACATCTTGTCTTTAAAAACGTTAAAGAGCAGAAAATCAATTTCGTTCCTGAAGTTCAAGAATTTCAAGCAGACTTTTGTCCATATTACGCAGAAGCAGATTCGTTCAAATAATTCTAGGAACAGGTATGTTAAGGTCCTCCCTTCTTTCTTTTAGCATGGTCCAAATTGTACTAAAGAAACGAGCAAACACACAGTTTTCATAAATTACTCTATTCATAGAATTATTAGGGGTGTCTATATTCTTGATTCCCCGTGAAAAGTATAATTATTTTCTGTTCATGGATCTCAGAATAATGCACAAATGGAAAAGTTTATCCGGAAGAAATATTGAGATTATTATGTATTTTTCATGCATTTCATACATGTTCATTCACCTATGACCAGATGACGTTATATAAGCGTATATATGTAAATATATGTATATGTGATATAGGAAAAAGTTACGGCGTTATATACGCACCACCACCTGATCAGCTGGTATATGTTGATGATGTGCCCACAGTGGCCGAGATAATATGATGGGATTCCCTCAGTGGCTTGATGATATTATGTACACCTATAAATGTGCATGGCATGACATTTATACGCACGTACATCATATTATAAATGTTTCAGAATTTACACAGTTATTCAGATTTAAAGATGTGTTTCTATATTCCATGTTTCATATATATCTTTTACGTACTAATTTTCATGTCTTACATACTCAGTACATTTTTCGTACTAACGCCCTATTTCACGGGGCCTGCATTTCATGCCCGCAGGTGTAGGTAGGCATGTTGATGGTCCCCCTTCTTAGGATCCATGATCAGCGAGAGTTGGCGTGCTCCACTTGATCCGGAGCTGGTTTGGTTTTGGTACGATACGTTTGTATATATATATGTATATGGGTATGACGTGGCTCTGTCCCGTCTTTGTACAGTTATGTTTTTATTAGAGGTCTGTAGATAGTATGTCTAGTTGGGTTGTATGTGGCCTTGCGGCTTTCAATTTTGGATGTATAGTTGTCTATATCAGCCTTGCCGGCTCGCCCACTGTATTCTACATGTATACGTACATATGCCTTGATGGCAGGTTTCCTTCACATATGTTATTTTCGTAATGCATCAGATGTTATTCAGGTTCATATCTTAGATGCATACTTAGGGGTGTTTGACAGGTAGGACTCAGGCACCCGTCGCGGTCCATCGGTTGGGATTGTGACACTAATCCCTCTAGTCAAGTTTAACCACGACACTTACCTACTAGAAAAATCAATCTCCAGGCTCAACCACCGCTTTGCCTTTCAAACAAGCCTCCAAACCAACCAAATCTAGCGAATTATCCACCAAATGATTCAACGTAAGCCTTAGTAACTACCCACAAATGCATAAAATTCAATTTAGGTCATTATTGAAAAAGTCAACAAATGTCAACTCCCGGGCATGCTTGGTCCCAACCCAAAATTTGGACCAAAACCCGATTACCCATTTACCCTCGAGCCCGCTTAGTGATTTGTTTCGAAATTCGATCTCAATTTGAGATCTAAATTCCAATTTTACAAAAATTCCTAATTCTACCTAAACCCCCAATTTCCACTATGAAAATCCTAGATTTTAGGTTGAAATCTTATGAAATGTAATGGAAGATTGAAAGAAAATAGGTTAGAATCACTTTCCAGTGAATTGGGGAAGAAGGGCTCTTGGGAAGATCGCCTCTAGGGTTCTCTAGGTTTGAAATTTTGAAAGAATGAGAGAAATCTCGTCTAACTCAACTTTTACCTAGTTGCAGATGCTGCAATTGTGATAACTTGTTCGCAATTGCGGCAAAGAGGTTGCAATTGCAAACTCCTCTTAGAATCCTAGTAATCGGCATATGCGATAAAATGGTCGCAAATGCGAACTCTGATGCAGACACAAATTCGGAGAATTCTTCGCAAATGCGACTCTGCTTTCGCAAAAGCGATAATGGAATGTTCGCAATCGCAAACTTTTACCTCGCAAATTCGAGGACCAGCAGCCATGCCCAGACTCGCAAATGTAATGGTTTCTTCGCAAATGCGAGATCTGCAGCAGACACTAGAAACATCTATGATTCTAAGTCCAATCCACTCTGTAGCCTATCTGAAACTCACCTGAGCCCTCGGGGCTCCAAACCAAATATACACACAAGTCTAAAAACTCATACGAACTTGCTCACGAGATCAAATCGCCAAAATAACACCTAGAACTAAGAATCGAAAACCAAATCAAATGAAATTTTTAAGGAAACTTTAGAATTGCTATTTTAACAACCGGACATCCGAATCACATCAAACTAACTCCATTTTCACCAAATTTGACAGACAAGTCATAAATGTAGAAATGAACCTATACCGAGTTCTGAAACCAAAATACAAACCTGGTATCACGATACGTTCCCATCGGGACCGTCAAAATATGGATTCAGGTCTGTTTGCTCAAAACATTGACCGAAGTCAACTCAAATGGATTTTTAAGGAAAAATTTCATAGTTTATAACTTTTAAACATAAAAGCCTACCGAAAAAAATAACCGGGCTATGCACGTAAATTGAGGAAGGCTTAAAGAAGCTATTGGAGGCTTCAAAACACATATTTCAGGTCTAAAACTCTAGATGACCTATCTGGTCATCACATTCTCCACCTCTAAAATAACCATTCATCCTCGAACGGACATAAAAAAGTACCTGGACTAGTGAAAAGGTGTGGATATCTACTCTGCATGTCTGACTAAGTCTCAAGTAGTTGCCTTGTCCTCTCCACTGCACTTGAACTAAAGGATATCCTTTTGACCTCAACTGTCGAACTTGCCAGTTGCCGGGCTAGAATAGCTACCAGCTCCTCCTCATAAGTCAAATCCTTGTCCAGCTGGACTGAACTGAAATATAACACATGGGACTGATTATTGTGATACTTCCAGAGCATAGACACATGGAACACCGGATAGACTGCTAATAAACTAGGTGGCAATGCGAGCCTGTAAGCCACCTCTCCCACTCTCTCAAAAATCTCAAAAGGTCCGATATACCTAGGGCTCAACTTGCCCTTCTTTCTGAACCTCATAACAACCTTCATGGTTGAAACCCAGAGCAATACCCTCTGTCTGACCATGAATGCAACATCACGAACTCGACGGTCGGCGTAACTCTTCTACCTAGACTGAGTTGTGTGAAGTCGATCCTAAATAATCTTGACCTTATCCAAGGCATCCTATACTAAATCTGTACCCAACAACCGAGACTCCACCAGCTCAAACCATATAATTGGCGATCAACACCGCCTCCCGTATAATGCCTCATAGGTAGCCATCTGAATGCTCGATTGGTATCTGTTATTGTAGGTAGACTTTGCAAGTAGCAAGAACTGATCCCACGAACCCCTGAAATCTATAACCCAAGTGTAGAGCATATCCTCTAATATCTGAATAGTGCGCTCGGACTGTTTGTCCGTATGAGGATGAAATGCTATTCTCAACTCAACCTGCATGCCCAACTAACGATGTACTACCCTCTAGAAGTGTGAGGTAAACCGTGTACCTCGATTAGAATTGATAGACACGGGCACACCGTGAAGACGGACAATCGCGCGGATGTAAATCTCAGCTAACCGCCTGGAGAATAGGTAACTACCACAGGATTGAAATGCACTAACTCGGTCACCCTGTCCAGAATGACCCACACTGTATCGAACATCCTCTGAGTTCGTGGGAGTCCGACAACAAAATCCATCATGATACACTCCCACTTCCACTAAGGAATCTCTAGCTTCAGAAGCAAACCACCAGGTCTCTGATGCTTATACTTTACTTGCTTAAAATTTAGACACCGAGCTACATATGTGTCACGACCCAAACTAGAGGTCCATGACTAGCACCCGACCATACTTGCCGAGCACCAACATACATTTTATCTAACCTTCTTTATTATCTTTTAGGGCCGACGAGATCAATATAATTGGTAGACATGGATCATGGATAACGAACAATAAAAGATGATGACATGAACATACATAACATACGATGACCAGACAATCAAAAAACTATATATAAGGTACGAGCTACCACGCTACCATGAAAGACTATACAACAAAAATCAACCGACAAAGTATACCAAACTATACATAAGTCGACACCTGTCTATGAGCCTCTAAAGGAACATAAGTTCTGCAACATTGCCGAAACAGGACCCTGACATACCCATAATGACTATAACAAAAATGCATACCAAGACCACGACAAGTCCGAAGAAGGGATCTCGCCAAACACCGCTGAATTGGACTGCCTACTGTGGTGGGGAGCTGCGCCTGGCTGTCTCTCAGGACCCGCAACACGACATGCAGCGTCCACAAATAAAAGGATATCAGTACGAATAAAGTACTGAGTATGTAAGGCAGGGAACCATAAGTACGAATAGTAATGTAAGCAGGGATAGAGAATATACAACCTGTAACGTCTGGGTATCTCTGATGGATACTGACATGCAATGCATGATACATATGTATAAACTTTTAAAACATACGCCTATGTGGGTATCATCATTATCATATCATAGCCGGCCGTAATAGGCTTAGTAAAAATGTACCCGGCTATCATAAGGCTCGGTAGAATCGTACCCGGCCACGTGGAACTCGGTAACACCCAACTGATCAGTGGTTGCACAATAGGTGCCGTACTCGGCCGACTATAGCGTGGCTCGGTAGAGTAAAATAAATACATATATAATACTGCATGCTCGACTCATGGAATCACGTTCTAAACCTTTCGGAGTGACGTAAGGTTGGTATCCTCTGTACACGTTATTAGGACTAACTCTTCACTATGAACCATATAAGAATTAGGAAGTACCAACAACATTGATAATATAAGAATAAGAGAATCAACATCAACATTAATCGTTCCATAAGAGGGGAAATAATGTAAGTACTGCTAGCTTCTAAGAGTAGAGTATCTTTGGAAGCTCGTTCATTACATTATGTATAATTGGAGTCGTGCAAAAGAAAGAAAGGGATAGCCTCACATACCTTGTATATACTACCTAACCTCAAGCTATGCAAATGTTCAAGACTCCTTAGTCTACAATAGGAGAAATGACACTATCGTTAACGTTTAAGCATCGTAACTATTATGTACCGACCACAACCTATTTTATGATAAAACGGACAACACCTCCCCTATTTATATAACTTCCACAAGTGAAAACAATCACCAAACAGCCCAAACAACATCAATGTTAATCATATTGAACCTCCCAAAACAGTCCACCAACCGATAACATTACTACCAAGCCTTTCGATATATATTCCACAAGTTCTAGCTTCAATGACTTAGCCGCAACTTGGATAATCTTAAATACATATAGAGTAATAGTTTCCTTTACTTTTATACAGAAAGAACAACTCCAATTTGACCTTAATTTTCCATGAAACATCCCTCCAATGCTGCCACAACCACAAGAAAGCGAAACTAGCAATCAATTAGTGTTTTTCGGCACTAAAATCACTTTAGAAGGCTTGAAATCTCCTAGTGTTGATATTAAGAACTTGAGGGAGTATTTACAGAACATAAACCTTTTAAAACAACCTCCCACACGAGCTGGAACAACACAAAAATTAGCAAAAATAAGAAGAAAAAGAAACTTACTAGCGCCATGGGATTCCCGACACTTGATTTATGTTGT
The DNA here is from genome assembly GCF_000715075.1 of Nicotiana tabacum. NCBI lineage: Eukaryota > Viridiplantae > Streptophyta > Magnoliopsida > Solanales > Solanaceae > Nicotiana > Nicotiana tabacum. Next base: position 107,063,523 of record NC_134087.1, on the reverse strand, counting down.
TTGCCCTTTGTTTGGGTCTTGAATCTTGAAAGAACCTTGAGAGGGTGTTCCTAGGGTTCTAAGGTCTGAATATCGTGAAAAAAATGACTTAAAACGGGTTGGAGGCATCATATATATACCCAAATGTCTTAAACCGCCTAAGTGGGCACCATAGAGAGGTTCTTGGCGCAATCTCACGAAAATACGAATATCTCTCTACTCCGAGATCGTATCGATGAACGGTTTAATGCGTTGGAAACTGGACTCATAGATCTTCCATTTGGTGGGTATATTACTCCATAATTCTAAGTAAATTGGGATAAAAGCTTAGTAACATTTGACCTAATGTTTAAGTAAAATTATGAACCTAAGTTGTGACAACCTTTGTCGACTTTTGTCTCATAACTCGTTTGACTTCAAGACTTATAATACTGATATTATATGATTCAAATACCTTAAAACACTACCTCTTGAGTGTATTAAGCACCTCTAGGTTTATTCAAAAATACGGCTAGCAACATCCTTGATTTGTTTAACTTCTAATACTTGTTAACCACCCTTATACACATTTGTATCATTTAAGACCAATAAGATTAACTTCTTATCATCTCAAAGATAATCTCTTCATGGGTTTATGTTGATTACCTTATGGCATGAGCTAACATACGTGAATATGGGTTATAACACCCTCCCCCCTTAGGAACATTCGTCCTCGAATGTAAGGGTCTATGGGGAGTCCAAATCATCGTGGATTCCAACGGAAATTTCCAATTAATTTTCCCCTATAAAATAGTCACTAGCAGAACTTGCAAGAAGTTAAGCCCAACTTATGGCCTCACAAGGCTACATAAAGCATTATGGATATTTAGATTATCTGCATATCACCATTTTGTATTAAGGAAGAGTATTCTCAAGTTATTGCTTACCTCATAGAGCCATTTCACCTTCCAATGTATCCTGTGTTCCACCATCATCCTTGTTATCTTCACTCTGGAATAGGTACGGGTATTTGGACTTCATTTCCTCTTCTGCTTCCCATGTCATTTCTTCCATATTCTTGTTCCTCCACAATACTTTGACGAAAGCTACATCTTTTGTTCTCAGCTTGTGAACTTGTCGATCTAATATAGCCACTGGCACTTCTTCATATGATAGTTCATCTGTAACTTGTACATCTTTGATAGGGACGACTCGAGAAGGGTCTCCAATACATTTCCTTAACATAGATACATGGAATACCGGGTGGACAAATTCCAATTCGGATGGCAATTCTAACTCATAAGCAACTTGTCCAATTCGTCGAAGAATTTTATACGACCCGATATACCTTGGACTCAGTTTACCTTTCTTCCCAAAATGTATAACACCCTTCATTGGTGAGATCCTCAGGAAAACCCAATCACCAACCTCAAACTCCAGATCACGACGTCGGACATCAGAACAAGATTTTTGCTTGCTTTGTGCCGTCCTCAATCGCTCCTGTATCATTTTCACCTTCTCAATAGCTTGGTGAATCAAATTTGGCCCATATAATTCTTTTTTACCGACTTCGAACCATCCAACTGGTGATCTACATCTCCTCCCGTATAGTGCCTCGTATGGGGCCACTTTAATACTGGAATGGTAGCTATTATTGTAGGCGAATTCTATGAGTGGAAGATGATCATCCCAATTCTCTTTAAAATCTAGAACACATGCTCGTAGCATATCTTCCAGTGTCTGAATGGTATGTTCAGCCTGTCCGTCAGTGTGCGGATGAAATGTAGTGCTGAGATTCACTTGTGTGCCTAAACCCTTTTGAAAAGACCTCCAAAAGTTAGCCGTAAATTGAGCTCCTTGGTTTGATATAATAGATACCGGCACACCATGAAGCCTAACAATCTCCTTGATATACAACTTCGCATAATCTTCATCCGTGTAACTTGTCTTAACTGGAAGAAAATGGGCACATTTTGTAAGTAGATCAATTATCACCCATATGGAGTCAAACTTGTGATAAGAGCGAGGTAATCCAATAATGAAGTCCATATTAATCACCTCCCACTTTCAGGTCGGAATCTCTATATTCTGAAGCAATCCACCGGGTTTCTGATGTTCTATCTTTACTTGTTGACAATTGGGACATTGGACTACAAATTCTGCAATAGACTTCTTCATGTTATCCCACCAATACTGCTCCTTGACATCATGATACATCTTTGTCGAGCCGGGATAGATGGAATATCGGGATTGATGAATCTCATTCATAATCTTCTCTCGCAACCCTGCCACATTAGGCCCACATAATCGGCCTTGATATCTTAGTGCCCCATCTCTTCCGATCTCAAAAGTCGTACTTTTACACTGCTGAATGCTCTCTCTTAATCGTACTAAGATAGGATCTTCATATTGTCGTGCTTTTACCTCGGCTACCAAAGATGATTCTGATGTATTATGTACAGTAACACCTCAGTCATCAGAGTCTAACAATCTGATTCTCATATTGGCAAGTTGATTAAGCTCTTTAGTCAACCCCCATCTACCTGTCTCAATATGTACTAAGCTTCCCATTGACTTACGACTTAGAGCGTCTGCCACAACATTGGCTTTACCAGGATGATACAATATCTCGACATCGTAGTCTTTCAGTAATTCAAGCTACCTACGCTGCCTCAAATTCAACTCTTTCTGCTTGAAGATGTATTGTAAACTCTTGTGATCTGTGTAGATGTCAACATGGACTCCGTATAAGTAGTGCCGCCATATCTTCAAAGCATATATTACTGCAGCCAATTCCAAATCATGGGTTGGATAATTCTTTTCATGTTTCTTCAATTGTCTTGATGCATAAGCAATCACCTTCCCACGCTGCATCAATACGCACCCCAAACCTATACCTGAGGCATCACAATATACCACATAACCTTCTGTTCCTTCAGGGAGAGTGAGCACTGGTGCGGATGTCAATCGATTCTTCAGCTCCTGAAAACTACGTTCACAAGTATCAGACCACTGGAACTTGGTAGATTTTTGTGTTAACTTAGTCAATGGTGCTGATATAGAGAAAAACCCTTCTACAAACCGCCTATAATATCCTGCTAGTCCTAGGAAGCCGCGGACTTCTGATGGTGTTGTAGGTCTCGGACAATTCCTTAATGCATCGATCTTTTGAGTGTCGACACTAATATCCTCGTCAGATATCACATGGCTAAGGAACGCTACTGAATTTAGCCAAAATTCACATTTGGAGAGCTTAGAATATAACTTACAATCCTGAAGCATCTGTAATACTATCCGCAAGTGGCCCGTATGTTCCGCCTCCGAACGAGAATGCACTAGAATGTCATCAATGAATAAAATCAAGAACACATCAAGATATGACCTAAATACAGTATTCATGAGATCCATAAAAGCTGTTGGGACATTTGTTAGCCCGAACGACATCACCAAGAACTCAAAATGCCCATATCTTGTCCGGAAGGCCGTCTTTGGAATATCCTTCTCCTTAACCCTCACCTGATGATACCCTGAATGTAAATCAATCTTGGAGAAATACTTGGCACCCTGGTGTTGGTCAAACAGGTCGTCAATTCTTGGAAGTGGATACTTGTTCTTTATAGTAAACTTATTCAACTGTCGATAGTCGATACACATCCGTAACAACCCGTCTTTTTTCCGAACGAATAGGACTGGTGCACCCCAAGGTGAAGTGCTAGGCCTAATGAAGCCCTTATCCAGCAAGTCCTTCAACTGCACCTTCAACTCTCGCAACTCTGCCGGGGCCATTCTGTATGGAGGGATAGAGATCGGCTGAGTGTCAGGCAACACATCAATGCTAAACTGAATATCCCTTTTAGGAGGAAGGCCTGGGAGTTCATCTGGGAAAACATCTGGAAATTCGTTGACCACGGGGATTGATTGTAGAGTAGGCGGCTTCGCCTCCGCATCCCTAACGCGAACGAGATGATAAATGTAACCTTTTGAGATCATTTTCCTTGCCTTAAGATAGGAAATAAACCTACCTTTTGGTGTAGCAATATTCCCTTTCCATTCAATGATGGGTTCACCAGGAAATTGAAACCTAACCATCTTCGTACGACAGTCAACATTTTCATAGCATGAGGCCAACCAGTCCATTCCCATTATCACATCAAAATCAACCATTTCTAACTCAAATAAATTTGCCGAGGTTTGACGACTACAAATCATCACAGTGCAACCTCTATATACCCTTCTAGCAATCACAGAATCTCCTATCGGAGTAGATATCGCAAGGGATTTACTTATCAATTCAGGTTCAATGCCAAACTTATTAGCCACAAAGGGTGTAACATATGATAATGTAGATCCCGGATCAATCAGCGCGTATACATCATAAGAAAACACAAACAATATACCTGTAACAACATCTGGAGATGACTCGAGATCCTGTCGACCTACTAGAGCATAGGTTCGATTTTGAGCACCACTCGAACTCGGCACTGCACCTATACCTCTACCACGACCTATCGACTGTTGAAAACCCCGTGCTGGAGGTCGAACCGATGAGGAAGAACCAGACACAGATCCAGTCGGCTGAGCCATACCATCACCTCCTCTATTAGGACAATCCCGCATCATATGGCTAGGCTGTCTGCAAGAATAACACGCATCAGAACTTCGACGGCACATTCCAAAGTGGGCCTTGCCACACTGATCATAACGTGTTGTTGGGGGTCTTGTCTGACTAGTATCCCTGTGATGTTGCGAGCCTGATGCCCGCAAACTCTGACCCGGACCAGAATAGGTAAATCGATCATATTGAGGCCTCTGAAATCGTGGAGGAGCACTAGCTACAGGTGGCGCCGAACTCCTAGAAGACTGGGGCCTAACGCTGCCCCTAAAGTCATCGGAATACCGTGCAAATCTCGCCCTCTTATGCTGGCCCCTATCCTGCTTCCTATCAGCCCTCTGCTGGTGCTTACGATACTCTAGGTTCTGGGCATAAGCCTGAATACGGGATATATCCATGCCCTCCACCAAGGAGGCTGTCATACACTCATTTATTAGATGTGGTCCCAACCCGTTCACAAACAGATGCACCCTATCACTCATCTCGGCCACCATATGGGGAGCATACCTTGCCAAAGAATCAAACTGCATACTATACTCTCGCATACTCATATTACCTTGTCGAACGTTAAAGAACATATCAGCTCTAGCTCGTCATATCTCAACTAGAAAGCAGTGACGAAGAAAGGCCTCAGAAAATTCCTTCCACACAACTGGAGAAGCGTTCGGACCCCTGGATCTCTCACAACTATCATACCAGAAAACCGCTAAAACCCGTAACCGATAAGAAGCCAACTCTACTACCTCTGTATCACTAGCATGCATAACCCGCAGTGTGCGATGAACCTGGTCAATAAAAGTCTGTGGGTCCTCCTTGGGGTCTGATCCGGTAAACACTGGAGGATCTAAATTAATAAAATCATGAACTCTCGTACTAACATGTGTATCAGCAGCACTTGTATTCTGCCTCTGAGCCTGAGCAGCTACTAAGCTAGTCAACAACTGTAAAGCACTCCGCATATCATGGTCTGTAGTGCCAGACGGATGAACTAGAGGTGCTGGGTGCCTCCTAATATCCTCTGGAGGAGACGGAGTAGATGAGGTATGAGAGGGCATCTCACTCTGAGCCTCACTTTGTCCCGATCTGGCTTGGGGCACCTGACTGGTACCCTCTCCTACTGCTGTATCAAGTCGTCTACTAATCGTTTGCTTCCTAGTCGAAGGCATCATTGAAAGAAAATAAGGTGAATATTAGAGACGAACACTTACGACTCAACTCTACGCACGATCTTGATTCAGGAAGAAGGTAACAACCCTAGATGTCATATAGCCTCCTGATTATAAATGTGGCGCGCTACACATCCATAATCAAGACTCTACTAGACACGGCTCAAAGACAACCCCTAGGACAAACTTGCTCTGATACCAAGTTTGTCACAACCCAAACTGGAGGGCCATGACTAGCACCCGACCATACTTGCCGAGCACCAATGTACATTTTATCTAACCTTCTTTATTATCTCTTAGGGCCGACGAGATCAATATAATTGGTAGATATGGATCATGGACAACTAACAATAAAAGATGATGACATGAACATACATAACATGGGATGACCAAACAATCAAGAAACTATATATAAGGTACAAGCTACCACGCTACCATGAAAGACTATACAACAAAAATTAACCGACAAAGCATACCAAACTATACATGAGTCGACACCTATCTATGAGCCTCTAAAGGAACATAAGTGTTGCAACATTGCCGGAACAGGGCCCTAACATACCCATAATGTCTATAACAAAAATGCATACCAAGACAACGACAAGTCCAAAGAAGGGATCTCGCCAATCACCGCTGAATTGGACCGCCTACTGTGGTGGGGGAGCTGCGCTTGGCTATCTATTCAGGACCTGCAGCACGACATGCAGCGTCCACAAATAAAAAGACGTCAGTACGAATAAAGTACTGAGTATGTAAGGTAGGGAACCATAAGTACGAACAGTAATGTAAGCAGGTATAGAGAATATACAACCTGTAATGTCTGGGTACCTCTGAGGGCTACTGACATGCAATGCATGATACATATGTATATATACATAAACTTTTAAAACATTCGCCTCTGTGGGAATCATCAATATCATATCATACCCGGCTGTAATAGGGTCGGTAAAAACGTACCCGTCCATCATAAGGCTTGGTATAATCATACCCGGCCGCGTGGAACTCGGTAACACCCAACTGATCAGTGGTTGCACAATAGGTGCCGTACTCGGCCGACTATAACGTGGCTCGGTAGAGTAAAATAAATACATATATAATACTGCATGCTCGACTCATGGAATCACGTTCTAAACATTTCGGAGTGACGTAAGGTTGGTATCCTCTGTACACGTTATTAGGACTAACTCTTCACTATGAACCATATAAGAATTAGGAAGTACCAACAACATTGATAATATAAGAATAAGAGAATCAACATCAATATTAATCGTTCCATAAGAGGGGAAATAATGTAAGTACTGCTAGCTTCTAAGAGTAGAGTATCTTTGGAAGCTCGTTCATTACATTATGTATAATTGGAGTCGTGCAAAAGAAAGAAAGGGATAGCCTCACATACCTTGTATATACTACCTAACCTCAAGCTATGCAAATGTCAAGACTCCTTAGTATACAATAGGAGAAATGACATTATCGTTAATGTTTAAGCGTCGTAACTATTATGTACCGACCACAACCTATTTTATGATAAAACAGACAACACCTCCCCTATTTATATAACTTCCACAAGTGAAAACAATCACCAAACAGCCCAAACAACATCAATGTTAATCATATTGAACCTCCCAAAACAGTCCACCAACCGATAACATTACTACCAAGCCTTTCGATATATATTCCACAAGTTCTAGCTTCAATGACTTAGCCGCAACTTGGATAATCTTAAATACATATAGAGTAAGAGGTTCCTTACCTTTATACAGAAAGAACAACTCCAATTTGACCTTAATTTTCCATGAAATATATCTCCAATGCTGCCATAACAACAAGAAAGCGAAACTAGCAATCAATTAGTGTTTTTCGGCAATAAAATCACTTTAGAAGGCTTGAAATCTCCTGGGGTTGATATTAAGAACTTGATGGAGTATTTACAAAACATAAACCTTTTAAAACAACCTCCCACACGAGCTGGAACAACACAAAAATTAGCAAAAATAAGAAGAAAAAGAAACTTACTAGCGCCATGGGATTCCCGACACTTGATTTATGTTGTTTGCCCTTTGTTTGGGTCTTGAATCTTGAAAGAACCTTGAGAGGGTGTTCCTAGGGTTCTAATGTCTGAATATCGTGAAAAAAATGACTTAAAACGGGTTGGAGGCATCATATATATACCCAAATGTCTTAAACCGCCTAAGTGGGCCCCATAGAGAGGTGCTTGGCGCAGTCTCACGAAAACGCGAATATCTCTCTACTCCGAGATCGCATCGATGAACGGTTTAATGCGTTGGAAACTAGACTCATAGATATTTAATTTGGTGGATAGATTACTCCATAAATTTAAGTAAATTGGGAGAAAAGCTTAGTAACATTTGTCCTAATGTTTAAGTAAAATTATTAACCTAAGTTGTGACAACTTTTATCGACTTTTGTCTCATAACTCGTTTGAATTCAAGACTTATAATACGGATATTATATGATTAAAATACCTTAAAACACTACCTCTTGAGTGTATTAAGCACCTATAGGTTTATCCGAAAATACGGCTGACAACATCCTTGATTCGTTTAACTTCTAATACTTGTTAACCACCCTTATACACATTTGTATCATTTAAGACCAATAGGATTAACTTCTTATCATCTCAAAGATAATCTCTTCTTGGATTTATGTTGACTAACTTATGGCTTAAACTAACGTACGTGAATATGGGTTGTAACAATTATTTCATGTCTTTCTAATCCTCCTCCACCAATAATGATGCTGCAAGTCCTGATATATCTTGGCGGCACCCGGATGAATAGAATACCGGAAACTGTAGGCCTTATCAAGAATCTACTCACGAAGTCCATCTATATTAAGCACACAAATTCGACTCTGCATCCTCAAAACTCCATCATTTCCAACAGTAACCTGCTTGGCACCACCGTGCCGCACTGTGTCCCTATGGACAAGCAAATGAGGGTCATCATAATGTCGCTCCCTAATACACTCGAACAAGGAAGACCGGGCAACTGTACAAGCTAGAACACGACTAGGCTCTGAAATATCCAACCTTGCAAACTGATTGGTCAAATCCTGAACATTTGATGCAAGTGGTTTCTCACCGACTAGAATGTACGAAGGCTACCTATACTCACTGCCTTTCTACTCAAGGCATCGGCCACCACATTGGCTTTTCCGAGATAATACAAGATGGTAATATCATAGTCTTTTAACAGCTCCAACCATCTCCTCTTTCTCAAATTGAGATCCATTTGTATAAACAAGTACTACAAGCTCCGATGACTTGTGAATACCTCGCACGACACGCCATAAAGATACTCCAAATCTTCAGCGCATAAACAATGGCTGCCAACCCTAAGTCATGAATATGATAATTCTTCTCATGAACCTTCAACTACCATGACACATATGTAATCACCCTGCCATCCTACATCAATACTACACTTATCCCTATACGAGATGAATCACAATACACCGTGTATGATCCTGAACCTGTGGGAAACACTGGCGCTGTAGTCAAAGCACTCTTAAGCTTCTGAAAGCTCGCGTCACACTCGTCTGACCATCTAAAAGGGGCACCCTTCTATGTCAACCCGATTGATACGCTCAAATTACACATAAATAAATAGTGTAAGGCGACCGGTGTCAAATATAATAACCCAACAAGGTTGGGGTCAAATCCCGAAGGGACTAGGTGTGAAAAGGTTACTTGAGTAGTGTGAAACTTGACTTAAGTCGTAATTCTACTGCTTTAGCTTAACAAGAGAACGATATAATTGTGATTTAACAAGATAACTATTTTGTTGTGAGAATGTGATTAATTTGATTAAGAAAACCAAAGTTGTGTCCCCATCAATGAAATGTAATGCTATCGGTGTTAATATGATATATTTCCAATAGAAGGTCCTTTGATATGCAAATGGTTTCTAAATGACTACCCAATATTTTTTAATGGTTGGGAAGTATTTTCTATTTATGATTTTCCCAAATATAAAAAAGTTACAATTAAGAACAACCAATTTATGCCAAGTAGAACCCATTTATTCCTAAGCGATTCTAATAAACAAGGTTTAAAGTTTTGAATTCTTGATATTCACTTCTACAAAACCCTAACCCACTTTTTCAAGTAAAGAAAGAGTAAAATGGAGTAAGTTAATATTTGCAACCACCAACAACAAATAAAGCACAAGAAATGAATAAATATCAACCAACCATTATTGGTTGATATTTATTCATTTCTTGTGCTTTATTTGTTGTTGGTGGTTGCAAACATTAACATATTCTATTTTACTATATATATATATATATATATATATATATATATATATATATATATATATATATATATATATATATATATATATATATATATATATATATATATATATATATATATATATATATATATATATATATATATATATATATATATATATACATTTAGGGTCCACAACCTTAGTATTTAAAACTAGCTACTCATACTAGAATACAAAAACAAAGCAATAAATAGAGTCATAAAGCTTACAAAAGTGCAAGATTCTCTCTTCACAAGCTTCCAAATTAATGGTGTATTAAATGCCTTCAATGTAGTCACTGCATTTCCATTATGCGATCCACATATCAGTTATGCGACTGCATTTTCCATCGCAAAAGTGCTACGCAGGTTCTTCAATTTCAGTTATGCGGTCATTATGCAGTTCGCAAAAGTTGGATCGCACAATCTTCTCTTCAGTTGGCCAAAATAGCTGCTTCAATTTGCGGTGATTATGCGGTCCGCATAGTACTTCTGCGGTCGCATACTTGCAACATTCCTACTTTTTTGTGAATTTTTGACTTCATTTCTATGTATTTGGGTCTTCAAGTCTTATGCACTACAAAATACCAAAACTTTATAAGATTTAACTACAAATGCATTGAAAGACGAACTAAAGTCTATGTAATTGGTATCAAAAGTGCCAAAATTCTATGGCACATCATCGGTCAATAGGGCTGCTATAGATGAAAACCCCTTTACGAACCGACGGTAATATCCTGTCAAACCCAAGAAACTCCAAATCTCCGTAGTTGAAGTGGATATAGACCAGTTCTGAACTGCCTCAATATTCTTAGGATGTGCATGAATGCCCTATGCCGATATGACGTGCCACAAGAAAGTGACTCAGTCCAACTAAAACTCGCACTTCGAAAACATGGCATATAACTTACTGTCTCTCAGAGTCTGGAGTACAATCCGAAGATGCTGCCCATGCTCCTCTCGATTGCGGGAGTATATCAAGATATCATTAATAAACACAATCACATAGGATCTAAATAGTGCTTGAACACCTGGTTACTCAAATTCATAAATGTTACTGGGGCATTTGTCAACCTAAAGACATCACCAAAAACTCATAATGCCCATATCGTGTCCGAAAAGCTATCTTAGGGACATCAGATGCCCTAATACTCAACTGATGAACTGATCAAATAACTCATCAATCCTCGGAAATGGATACTTGTTATTAATGGTGACTTTGTCCTACTGGCGGTAATCTATGCACATACTCATCGACCCATGTTTCTTCTTCACAAACAATGCCTGCACACCCCAGGGCGAGATACTACGTCTAATAAAGTCCTTATCAAGAAAATCTTGAAAATGCTCCTTCAATTCTTTCAACTCTAGTGGAGCCATAAAGTATGTCAGAATAGAAATGGGGTGAGTGCCCGTAGCCAAATCCATATAGAAGTCAATATCTCTATTAGGTTGCATCCCCGGCAGATCTGCAGAAAACATCTCTAAAAACTCACGAACAACTGGTACTGGATCCATGGAAGGAAACTCCGCACTAGAATACAGACATAAGCAATATAAGCTAGATACCCCTTCTCAACCATATGTCGAGCTTTTACATAAGAGATAACCCTACTAGTAGAATGGCTAGGAGTCTCTCTCCACTCTAATCAAGGCAACCCTAGCAATGCTAAGGTCACAGTCTTGGCGTGACAATCCAATATAGCATGATAAGGTGACAGACAATCCATACCCAAGATTACATCAAAATTTACAATATCGAGAAATAGGAGATCTACGCAAGTCTCAAGACTCCCAATATTGACTAAACATGAATGATAGACACGTTGCAGACACAAACACAGGAGCACTCAAATAATCACGAGGTATAACAAGATATGAAGCAAAATAGGATGACACATTGGAATAAGTAGAGCCCGAATCAAATAGAATTGAAGCATCTCTATGGCAAACTAGAATAATACGTGTAATAACGGCATATGATGACTCAGCCTCAGGCCTAACTAGGAAAGAGTAAAATTGAGGCGAGGCCCCTCCACTCTGAACTAAATCCCTGGGACAGGCCCTAGCTGGATGGCCTCCACCTCTAGCGGCCTGACCTCTATCTCTAATGGTCTGACCTCCACCTCTAGCTGCCTGATACCTACCTCTAGCTGCCTGAGCGGGCAATGAAGTAACAAGTTCCGGAATCATGGCATGAGAACCCTGTTGCTATGAGCTGCTCTGTGCTGGAGTGAAAAATCTAGCAATGTGCCTCGATTCACCACAAGTATAACTGGACCTCGGTTGCTATGACTGTTGACCCTTTCGACCCGAGTAACCACCCTGAAAGCTCTGGATCAGAGGTGCACTAATAGAAGCTGGTGGTGCACTGTAGGCTAGCTAGTTGGAATAAGATATATGAGGACCGTGACCACCTGAAACACCGTGGGATGCCTGGAGCACTGACTAAAATGGTCTAGGAGGATGGCCTCTAACAAAAGTACCCCTGCCTCTAGATGAGGCACCACTAAAACCACCAGAATGATGAGGCCTCTTATCAGATCCCTGCCCTCTCTCCTGTGCAAGAACCATCTCAATCTGCCTGGAAACATTAGCAGCCGTCTAAAAGAAATATCACCCCCATTCTCCACGACACGCCGTAAAGGTAGTGCCTCCAAATATTCAGTGCATGAATAATGGCTGCCAACTCTAAGTTAGGAATAGGGTAATTCTTATCATGAACCTCCAACTACCGCGACACATATGCAATCACCCTGCCATCCTGCATCAATACTGCACTATGCTCAATACGATATGCATCATAATACATTGCGTATATCCTGAATTTGTGGGCAACACCAACACTGGCACCATAGTCAAAGCAGTCTTGAGCTTCTGAAAACTCGCCTTACACTCTTCTGACCATTTGAACCCTTCTGGGTCAACCCGGTCAATGGGGGTGCTATAGGTGAAAACCCATCCACGAACTGACGGTAATAACTCTCCAAACCCAAGAAACTCTGGATCTCTATAGCTGAAGTAGGTCTAGGCAAATCTAAACTGCCTCAATCTTCTTAGGTTCCACCTGAATGCCCTCTACCGATACAACATGCCCCAAGAAAGCGATTGAGTCCAACCAAAACCTGCACTTCAAAAACTTGGCATATAACTGAATGTCTCTCAAAGTCTGGAGTACAATTCAAAGATGCTGCTCATGCTCCTCTCGACTGCAGTAGTATATCAAGATATCATCAATAAACACAATCACAAAGGAATCCAAATATGTCTTGAACACCAGGTTCATCAAATCCATATATGTCGCTGGGGCATTTGTCAACCCAAAGGACATCACTTGAAACTCATAATGCCCATATCGAATTCGAAAAGCTGTCTTAGGGTCATCAGATGCCCTAATCCTCAACTGATGGTAGCCAGACCTCAAATCAATCTTCGAAAATACTTTGGCACCCTGAAGTTGATCAAATAAGTCATCAATCCTTGGCAATAGATACTTATTATTGATGGTGACTTTATTAAGTGCCAATAATCTATACACATCCTCATCGATCTATCTTTTTTCTTCACAAACAACACATGCACACCCCAGGGTGAGACAATAGGTCTAATGAAGCCCTTATCAAGTAAATCTTGTAACTGCTCCTTCAATTCTTTCAAATCTGGTGGGGCCATACGGTATGGCGGAATAGAAATAGGTTGAGTTCCCAAAGCCAAATAAATACAAAAGTCAATATCTCTATCGGGTGGCATCCCCAACAGATCTGCAAGAAACACCTTTGGAAACTCACAAACAACTCATACTAAATCCATGGAAGGAAACTCCGTACTAGAATCACGGACATAAGCCAAATAAGTTGGACACCCCTTCTCGACCATGTGTTGAGACTTTACATAAGAGTTAAGGCCAAGAATCCATCTCCACTCTAATTGAGGCAACCCTGGAAAGGCTAAGGTCATTGTCTTGGCGTGACAATACTATATAGCATGATAAGGTGACAGCCAATTCATACCCAAGATAACATCAAAATCTACCATATCGAGAAGTAGGAGATCTACGCTAGTCTAAAGACTCCCAATAATTACCATACGTGAATGATAGACACGATCTACAATAATAAAATCTCCGATAGGTGTGGAAACATACACAAGAGCACTCAAAGAATCACGAGGTACAACCAGATATGAAGCAAAATAGGATGACGCGTAGGAATAAGTAGAGCCCGGGCCAAATAGAACTGAAGCATTTCTATGGAAAACTGGAACAATGCTTGTGATAACAACATCATATGACTCAGCCTCAGGCCTAGCTAGGAAAGCATAAAATTGGGGTGGGGCCCCTCCACTCTGAACTACATTTCTAGGATGGGCCCTAGCAGCTTGGCCTACACCTCTAGCGGCCTGACCTCCACCTCTATTGTCCTGACCACCACCTCTAGCTTCCCGACCCCTACCTCTAGCTAGATGAGCGGGTGGTGAAGCAACCAATGCCTGAACGATGGCACGAGAACGCTGCTACTATGAGTTGTCCAGTGCTCAAGGGCAAAATTTGGCAATGTGCCTCTACTCACCACAGGTATAACAGGACCTCGGTTGCTATGATCGTTGACCCTGAAACTGACCCTGTCAACTTGAGTAACCACCTTGAAAGCTCTGGAGTGGAGGTGCACCAATAGGAGATGGTGGTGCACTATAGGGTAGCTGGTCGGAATGAGACATATGAGGACCGCAACCACCTGAAGCATCATGGGATGCCTGGAGCACTAAATAAAAAGGCTTAGGAGGATGGCCTCTACCAAAAGTAACCATTCCTCCAGATGAGACCCTACTGAAACCACCGGAATGACGATGCCTCTTATCAAACCCCTGCCCTCTCGATCCGCCTGGCAACATTAGCAGCCGTCTGAAAATAAATCTCACCCCCGGTCATCTTGGACATTTGTAGCCTAATAGGGTGAATGAGTTCATCAATAAACCTCCTCACTCTCTCTTTCTCAGTTGGAAGTAGAAGAATAGCATGACGGGTTAGATCCACAAAACAAGTCTCATATTGAGTGACTAACATACTGTCATGCTGGAGACGTTCAAACTGCCTGCGGTAATCCACTCTCAATGTGATAGGAAGGAACTTCTCAGTAAATAGTTGAGAGAACTAGTCCTAAGTAAGATAAGGCAACCCAGTTGGTCTGCTGGATACAAAAACCATCCACCACCTCTTAGTAGAACCCGTCATCTGAAACACATCAAAATCGACCCCATTGGTCATAAATATCCCCATGTCCTACAGCACCTCATGGCAGTGGTCAGGGTAATCCCGTGGGTCCTCATAAGGTGCACCACTAAAGTGAATTGGAAAGAGCTTTGTAAACTTGTCCAATCTCAATAAGCCCTCAGAAGACATGGCGAGTCCATCACCGGCCTGTGCCGCAACAACTAACTGAACTACCCTAACTAGTAGGGTTGCTAGAGTTTGACACTTGGGAGCCATATGCTCCGAAGTGTGAGTAGAGGGAGTCTATGTTCCTCCCCAACTTGAGAGATAGCTGGTGCCACAGGAAATGTATTGGTCTGGTCTACACTCTCTATAAAGACAACCAAATGGACAAGAGCGTCCTGAAGCACTAGGGTGGCGATGAACCCCTCCAGGACCTGAGCTGGTCCAATAGGTATAGTCTAAGCTGTAACCTCCTCATCAAAATCCACCTGAGGCTCCACTGCTAGTGCTGCTGCTCAAGCTCTAGGTTGAGCTCTGCCTCTGCCTCGGCCTATGGCGCAACCTCATCCTCTACCCCTAGTAGGAGCTTCTACTAGGGGCTCCGACTGCATTTCCAGCTGAAGATGCAGTACGTGTTCTCGCCATCTGCGAGAGAACAAGTGTAGAAGAGTTCAATCATCAATGAGAGGATAAAATCACATGATAGAGAAGAATAGAATTAAAATTTGTTCCTAAACTTCATAGCCTATGGAAGATAAGTACAGATGTCTCTGTACCGATCCTCCAGACTCTACTTTGTTAGACCTAGGCAACCTAGTTCTCTGATACCAACTTGTTACGACCCAGAATTCCCACCTTCGGGATCTTGATGGCGCCTGGCATTTCACATGCTAGGCAATCCAATGTTATAGTAATTCTTTACCAATTTTAATCACTTCGAACAATTTAACCAATTAAACATAAATGAATCCAAAAATAAAGTACGAAATAACGTAATAATCCAATATCTAGTATAATCCGGATCTATAGTCACAAGTACACGAGCTTCTAGAGGTTCTACATATAAAGTCTAAAATAAATACAACTGTCTCGAATGAAAAGAACAGTAAATATGGGAAGAGGAAGGGGACTTCAAGGTCTGCGAACGCCAGCAGATCTACCTCGAGTCTCCAATTACTAATCTGAGCTAATATGCATCACTGACAGTTAGGACTAGTACCAAAATCTGCACAAGAAGTGCAGAGTGTAGTATGAATACAAACGACCCAATATATTCCATAAGTGTCAATCCTAACCTCGACGATATAGAGGGGAGGCTATGACAGGACACCCACGTAATTAAACCCATGTAGATAACAATATACATACATCATAACAACAAATAAAGGCTAAACATGTACTATTAGGAAAAGATATGCGAATGGGGTACAAGATACGGTAACTACAATAGGGAATGATAATAGGAAATATTCAGTAAACCTTCAACCAATAAAAAGATTAAACATAATGAATAAAACTGCACGACATCACCCTTCGTGCTTTCACTCTCGATCTCTCCATAAAATGATAAATACTGCACGATATCACCCTTTGTGCTTTTACTCTCAATTTCATCATGAAACAATAGATATGACACGACAACACCCTTCGTGCTTTAGCTCACAAATACGGTACAGTATCACCCTTAGTGCTTTAACTCTCAAATACGGCATAGCATCACCTTGCGTGCTTGAACACTCCCCCTTACTAACAATAGGGAGATAGAATAAGCAAGATCAAGTCTTATGTAAACAGTGGTTCCACTATACTAACCTCAACCTCGAAAACAATACTCAATTATCACAGATAGACCATAAATGCGAAAATAACGATCAATTTAATAATTAACTAATCTAAGCATGGATATCATGATCAAAGAGAGAAATAAAATACAAGAAACAAGTTCCACCTACATGCTTTGACCTAACAACAACGCATAAGTACTCGTCACCTCACATATACGTTGTACCCAATATTTAGACACGTAGCAAATAGGCAAACAAATCCTAATCCCTCAAGTCATGGTTGACCATGACACTTACCTAGCTCTAAAAATCAATCTCAAGGCTCAACCACAGCTTTGCCTTTCGAACAAGCCTCTGAACCAAGCAAATCTAGCAAATTATCAACCAAATGATTCAACATAGGCCTTCGTAACTAACCAAGAATGCAAAAGATTAAATTTAGGTCATGATTAAAAAAGTCAACAAAAGTTAACTCCCGCGCTCGCTTGGTCCAAACCCGAAATTCGGACCAAAATCCGACTACCCATTCCCCCCGAGCCCGGTTATGTAATTTGTTTTGAAATTCGACCTCAATTTGAGGTCTAAATTCCAATTTTATAAAAATTCCTAATTCCACCTAAATCCCAAAATTTCACCATGAATGTTACATCTCGTAGTATTGTACGTTAAATTTGTCGTAAGATAATTGACATCAGTTCAAGGACAAGATTATTTTGAGGTTATAAGTATTATGCTATTTTTAACAAGTGATAAGTAAAGACATGAAGGTCAGACGGTAAACGAGTGGAAGAAAATGAGTTTCGTCAAAGTTTGACATTTTGAGGTAAAATACGGTTCAAGCTATAATATCCCGTATTTATGGACTAGTGCCATACAAGGTACCACATGACCATGATTGTAAGGTATATAAAGTGTGTTAAAAGTGATTAGTATTTTAAGTAATTTCAGATAAGTCTTAATTATATGGATCCTTGGTAATTATTAATTTTTAGTGAAAAATTAACTAATTAATTAGAATAGTGGATAAGCCTAAAAGGCATCCCAACATGGCAGCAAGTGATCTTCTTAATCAAGTCAAATAAGTGACTCTTTGGTTTATGCACTACGTGGCTTAATTAGGAGATTTTGCGCAAAATTCATTCTTATCAAGTGGGGCCCACAACCCACAAAGATAAGATATCTCCCTACATCATTAAAATGGGAGGTTATGGTTGCTTAGTAATGGAGGAAAAGCTTCAGCAAAAATTCATACGAGATTCAATAATGTAACAGCAGCATGAGATGCGATTCTAAGAGAACACGGTACAATCATTATCAACAATATCATACGTATTTTCCCTACTTCAATCTGCCGTTATGTGTTTTTCATAAAAGAGGTGGGTTAGAGGAATTGATAAGAGAATCAGCTCAGGTACGTTAAGGATATCCCTTATTTCCTTTTAGCATGATCCATACGATACAAACGAAACGAGCAAATGTACAACTTTCATAAATGACTCTATTCATAGAAATATTAGAGGTGCCTATGTTCTTGATTCTCCATGTGTCCTATTATTCTATCATCTGTTCATGGGTCTCAGAAAATATGTAAGTTGATAATGTTTATTTTATGATGTTAATCAACGGCGTAATGATCTTATAACATATAACTCACTTCTTATGCATTTCATTCAGTTATACATCCATATTGACCCATGACTAGATAATATTATATATATATATATATATATCTACGCTTTATGATGTTAATCAACGGCGTAATGATAATATATATATATATATATATATATATATATATATATATATATATATATATATATATATATGTGTGTGTGTGTGTGTGTGTGTGTGTGAGGTTATCACGTTATATACCCACCACCACCTGATCAGCTGGTATACGTTGATGATTTCGCCCACAGTGGCCGAGATGATATGATGGGATGACCTCGGAGGCTTGATGATATTATGTATGCATATACCCATGCATTATATGACATTTATATGCATATGCATGACATTATAAATATTAAATGATTCACAGAGCTATTCGGACTTACATGTTGAGTCTTTTACTCCATGTTTTTCTCATGTATATTATTTACTGATTTTCATTCCTTACATACTCGGTACATTATTTATACTGACGTCACTTTTTCTTAGAGATGCAGATGCCGCATTCATGCTCGCAGGTCCCGATAAACAAGTTGAGAGTCCTCCAAGTAAGCTATCAGCTCAGCAGAAGGTGCTGGTGCACTCCATTTTCTCTGGAGTTTCTTATTTGGTCAGTATGATTTAGACATGTATTGATTGGTAAGGCGGGCCCCTGTCTCGACCTTTATGGTATTTATCTACTCTTATGAGGCTTGTAGACATATTCCTTGTATATGAAATATTTGTATGGCTTTGTCAGCCTATGTTCAGTGTATGAGTGATCATATTGGCCTTATATGCCCGTACGTCATATATATAAGTCGGTATATCATGTTGGGTCGTCGTATGTTGAGTATTCCCTCATGCTTTATTCTAGTTATCTCATGGTAGCCTTTTTGTGTCATTTACCTATGATAGTAAGATACGAAAGATACATTACGTTGGTACTTGGTTGAGTATGGCATCGGGTACCCATCGTGGCCCATCGATTTGAGTGTGTATACGGTAAAATCGGAGGGTCCAATTTCCTGCCATTTAAGACACTTTGGAAGATCATCTCGAAGGCTCGAGGCCACGACCAATTATCCTCCCTCGAGGGTCGTCGACACTCGGCCTTGGGGCAATGATAATTATGGCAACAATAGAAATAGGGAGTTCCCAAGGAATACTGCAAGGACTGACAGAGCCTAGTGAGCTACTCTAAACCCGAATCAGGGTGTCATCTAGTTGTCCCATCCCCTTTTTTGTCATTAATGTATTTTGTACTATGTTGGGATTCCCCTCCTATATAAAGGAGATCCTTATCATTTTATAAATCCCCACTGTTGCTTTAGTTGCTCCACATGAAATATACAAGAACATTCTCTTTGCTCTCTAACATATTCTCTTGATATCATTGCTTTCATTTATTATCTCCATTATTGTTCATCATTTATTGCTTATCATTGGCCATAAAGAGCCTTTGTAGATTTCGTTATAACTGTTACTCATACTTTGACCCCCCTCGATAGCTCCCAGCCGAGCTCCGGAATCGACCTCGAGGCCCCCGAATCGACAAGCTCGAGGCCTCGACTGTCAACCTATCGGTTTGATTATCACCCTAACCGTAACTCTCATTTCGTTTCTAAGTCTCACATACATAGCATCAACTGCTTAACAACTAGCATATATGTTATTACCATTTTCACGGTAAATAGTTTGGCGCCCACCGTGTGGCTAAAAATAATAGTAATTATTTTCATGCTGGTTTTACTACATAACGCAAGTTATCGTTCACACTTTCTCTTGTCCAAGATCTTCGATTTCAAGTCAAAATATCTAACTCAGTGAACGGAGGTGAAAACAACAATCTTGAGGACCACGGAGAAAATGGTGTGGATGTTCTAGGTGTTGATGTACCACCAAAAAACTCTGGGAATGCGCCAGAACCAATCCTCGTGGACGCGGTCTCACGAGATGCTCAACGCATCGACGTAAGCTCCCACACTGATAGGAGCGTGCGCCAAAGGGATCCACAAGAAGCTCAGAAAACCCCAACCAGGGAAGAACGTGATGTTAGCTTTCATGTTATTTTTGAAATGTTGCAGGCACAATAACTTGCTATCGCTCAGCTGCAAAGTCACTGTTGATACCCAATTTTTCCCTGTATATTTTATATATGCAAAATACTTTAAAAATAGTATATATATGCATATATAAGTATGCCCAAGTGTTTTAGTATTTTTTCTAATTTTTTAAAGATTCTTAAATCAATTTATTGCCCTATTTTAAAAGTACACAAACCAATAATTGTTCCTCAAATTATCATTTTGGTGATTAATGTATTTTATTATCATATTTATACCAAAATATAGCTAAAGTAATTTTTACACATTTTTACAAATTTATTTAGTATTTTAAGGCTAAATTGCATATAATTGCAATTTTAGCCTATTTTAAGATTTAATTGCATTTTATACTTATGAAATTGGTTTCAATATTTTTAATTTAATATTTATATATTATTAATTAATTTAGTACCTTTAATTTATTTTCAGAATTCATTTTACTATTTTTTATAAAATAAAAGGGAGAAAGTGGTTATTTAAATGCTAGCCCTATTTCATTTCAATTATACCCTGAATCAACCCCCTAATTAACCCAATTTCAAATCCCAAATTGACCGGCCCAATTTCAATTTAACCCTCCCCTGACCCAACTAATCTAACCCGCCCGGCCTGCCCTTTTGATCCAGGCCATTGATCATTTTGATCAACGACCACAATCATTCCTTTCCTTTTTTAATTCACATACACCCAACCCTAAAATCATTTTCCCCGACCCCACCGCCTCTGAAATCCTCTCCTCTATCAGACTCTCAAACATTCCCTAACCCTAGCCCCACTCGCCGTCTTCAAACCTTGAACCACCGGAATCCATGGCCTCTCAGGCCATGGGTGTCTTAAACTCACTTCCTTTTGCTCTTACACTTGAAGATTCGAGGTCTGACCTCGAAGGTTTTCGCTCAGATCTCCGCCGATTCAAGGTTCTACGGCCATCTATGGCCTTGCTCCGGTGTACAATGGTGTTTCGAGCCTGGTTCTGACTTTTCCGACTCAGATCGGGCCTTTTCCCAAGCCTTTCTCATTTTTAGGGCTCTTCTGAAACCCTAACTCTTCGATGTTTTCTCCGATCTTTTTAGATCTGTTATGTATCTATGCGCTACTTGAGTTTTCAAATGATTTCCCCAACTTTTCTTTCAAAAATTACTTTTAAAATCACTTCTTTCCGATTTAGGGTTTTTTGAAAATGCTTAAAATGTTTCTCTGACTTTTGCTTTTCCTTTTCCTTTGTGTATGTGTGTCTCTACTTTGTTCTTATGTTCTTATTTTACCACGCATGTTCTTCTACTGTGTTTCTACACTATGTGCATGTATGTTTTTCACTATGCTCTGTTATTTTCTTCCACTACGATATGATATGCTTCGCCTATTGCTTCCTTCTACCATGTTCTTAAAAACCTGCTTAAGCATGTTTTGCTTCTACTGTTTCTTCTACTATCAGTTGTTCTTTCATTATGCCTCAAATTAGTCTCTTCACTCTGTTTGCTTGGACCTTTTTACTTGTTTGCATGTTTTCTCATGAGTTTCTGAAAGAAACCTGTAAGTATACTTCAACTTCTTGCCTCCTCATCTCTGTATCTGATCCAAGAATTTGGGGATTCTGCCGAGGTTTGATTATGTGAATTAGGGTTTTATTTTTTAGAACCCTTAACTCTTTCAGACTGATTTTTGAATCTCTGAACTGAGTTTGGACGCCTTTGTTTTCATACAATGTTGAACATTTTTGCTAAACTCTTCTACATTGGATTCTTTCTACTGATTTTGCAAGGGCATGGCAAATTTCTTTCATATTTAAACGTGTCTGTAGGCTTTTTAAATATGTTGATTCTTTCTTCAAAGAGGTTTTCAAACTAGTGATTGATTCAGAATCCCTTTTTAATAGGTCTAATCGATTGTTACTAATTTTCATTATGCTAAAACCCTTTTAACCTTTCTGACTTGGTTCATTCATACCAAATCTATGATCTCTGATTTCCTGGCTATTAACTGATTCCCTCGCCTTATTTTCACAAATTGTGTACTGTCAAGACCCTGTCCTTAAATAACCTTTATGTATTTGCCTCTAATTTACTACTTTGCACAAAGTATTTGACTACTTTTTTTCCTTAATTAGTTTTACCTGTTTGAATCTGAATCCCTTAATTAAGGGAAACCTTGTGTAATTGATTGACAATCAGTCTTTAAATTATTTTCTTACCTTATTTCTGCTTGCTTTCTACACTATAAAAGGCACGACCCCTTTTCACCACTATAGATTTCAGACTTCACAAGCTCACAACCTCTTCTGAATTCATACTTAGAGTGTTCTTGCTTCTTGTCTGCACTTTGGCTTTTACAAGACTACTGCTTTCTTCTTTACTTGTCCCTTTGAAACTGGTATGTCCTAACTTAATTTTCAGCATCACCCCAATGTGTTTACTTACAGTCTTTGTATCCATGTCTACTTTATTGTTTTCTGTAAAGTTTAGCATCTAACTTAAAATGCCTATGTGCTACTGCTTGCCTCTTTCTGTGAACACTTGCTCCCTATCCCATTACCCCTATGTGTTTGTAAGTCGAGACTTAGGGCATGGCAACAAGGATTATTGTCTATGAACTGAGTTTTGAACCCTTGAGGTCTTAACCTCTAAGTAGGCTGGAGGGTGTGCCAGTATGTCTCATTGCTAGGTATGCCCCTTTGTCTGCTCTTCCTACAAATTCACCACTCCCCTATACCCCTATGTGCACTGGTTTTAAGTTACTTCCTTCTCCTTTCCCCCTCTCAGAACTCTGCACTTGCACTCACTCTTAGCTTCTAAGTTCTGCCCCCTTCCTGTGAGCCTTGCCTTGGGACCTTGAGTTCCCTCTGAACTTGGGCACTT
Source organism: Nicotiana tabacum (assembly GCF_000715075.1). Lineage (NCBI taxonomy): Eukaryota > Viridiplantae > Streptophyta > Magnoliopsida > Solanales > Solanaceae > Nicotiana > Nicotiana tabacum. The sequence goes on along the minus strand of NC_134087.1, from coordinate 107,039,884 downwards.
GAGGGCTGGCCCTTCCACACTGCACTATGACTTAATCCTGCAATGTATTTGGGTGTGAGCGCTGCCCGGAGTTCATATGAGGCACTTAGGGAACTCTGACACATCCAAATGAGAGAAAGGATTTGGGTCTTGATCCTAGGAGTTGGTTTACTTCATACTTCAGATAGGAAGTCTGAATCAGGCTCTCCTTGGTTGTAATTTTCAATTTTCTGATGTATTTTCTCTATTTTATTTTTGATTGTAATAACTTTGTAATAAACTTTTCGGGTGATTAGTGAAAATGGAGGAGTAACCATGCATGCAAGGGGTAGACGTCCTGCTCATAGGATTTTCTGCACTTCTGCATTCATACAGATACACTGCCTATAGTTTCTGCACTTATGCATTCATGTAGACGTCCTGCTCATAGGGTTTTCTACACTTCTGCATTTATAGATACCCTGCCTATAGTTTCTGCACTTCTACATTCATGTAGATATCCTGCTCATAGAAATTTCTGATTTCTGCATTCACATAGATAACTTGCCTACAAGCTTATTAATTTCTGCATTCACATAGATAACTTGTCTATAGGAATTTCTGCATTTCTGCATTCATGAAGATAACCTGTCTTTATGAATTTCTACATTCATGTAGATAACTTGACTATAAAAACTTCTGCATTCCCATTTACATACCATGACAATAAGAATCTCTGCATTCGTATATAGATACCATGTCTATAGGATGCACATGCATGTAGATAATATGCCTATAAGTCCTTTCTGATTCTTGCATACTCGCCTCTTATTAGGCAAACATGCTATAGGTTTTAACAACCAGTGAAATCAGATATCGCATTCGTAATAAAATGCAGCACCTAGATAACATGTTTTAAGTTAACAAACACATAGAAAGCATACCTATAGGGGTTCTAATCAATTCTGAATCGCTTCACTCGCTTGTAAGTTTAAACTGTCAGTAGTAACGCATTACCGATTGCAGAAATTGTATTATTTTGTTAAAACTGGTAACCTATCTGTAATCTGTTTACCTCTTCATTTCTAAAATCGGTAGATAGCATGCCTATAAGTCTTTGTCTAATACTTAGGCAAGCCATAAGTTGAACTTGTCAGATTTTTTACAACCAGTAGGCATGCCTGATTCAGATTTCTTATTTGAAATATGTAATAAATCAGTCTGCCTCAACCTTTTAAGTTTTAATCAGACCCTAAGTAGTATGTGAAAGACATGCTAAACTATGTGCTATTCTTTGGTTTTTAGGAAGGTTTGTTGAGCTTTATTTGTTTATGTGCTTTCTCCCCAAACTTGCTACATGTGTTTTTGTCTGTCGCCTTAGAATTTTGCCTTTGAAACCACAAATAAGCCAACTTTTCCGCCCTTTTAGGATTAGTAGTCCCAAGTACCTCCGGGGCTGATAGGATTGGGGCGGGTAATAGCATGCAATAAGTAAACTAGACTATTCCGCACTTTAATACCTTAACGGGGTGGGAAAGGGTAGATATGGATATGATGACCACGTGATAACATCTCGTGTAGCCCCTCATTGAGGAGTGATTATCAGATGTTGTGTGGGTTGATCCATATTATTTGTAAACCTAAGACCCCTTTCCTTTACTTGTTTATTTCATTGTTTACTTTCAAATTTCAAACTATTTTCTCAAAATTCAGCTTTTCTTTTGTTTTCTTTTAATTTCACCTATTTGTAACCCTTGTGCAAATCCCATCTTATTTGAAGTCTTACTCGCCTTCATGTTATTTGTACTTAAAGTCACAACCATAGCCTGGCCGGAAACCACACTAGTGGATCCTGAGGGGTGCCTAACACCTTCCTCTCGAGATAATTTCAAGCCCTTACCCAATCTCTGGTTTCCTAAATCAAATTCTTCCCAGTGTCCTAATGCACTCAAATCATTAGGTGGCGACTCTTCAATTCAAACCCAATTCCCGAAAGGGAACAAATTGTCCTCCCAAAATGTCATGAACCCACTTCGGCGAGGAAAAAAGGGGCGCGACAGTCACCAAAAAACCCCTAGAACAGTAGCACCGGGGATAGCTCCCCTAGCCGAACAGGTACCGGAGAGATCGATCAATAATGGGTCGATGGCCGATCCCGTCATCATAAAAATGCTCAAGCACCTCACCAGAAGGATCGAATCAGGTGGGAAAATTATAGAAGCCAACGACAAAAAGTACGAGACCTACAACTCCAGGGTCGACCAAATTCCAGGAGCACCCCTGATCCTGAAAGGTGTGGATTCGAAGAAGTTTGTACAAAGGTCGTTTGTAAAGGAAACGGCTCTGAAACACATTCTGAAGAAGTTAAAAATGCCAAACCTCCCAAAATTCAATAGGACCTCAAACGCCAATGAGCACGTTACTGCTTACACTTGCGCAAAGGACGATGAGATCGAGTCCGTATTACTAAAGAAGTTTGGGGAAGCACTCTCGAAGGGGGCCATGATGTGGTATCACAACCTAGATCCTAACTCCATAAACTCATTTGCATGCTGGTAAACGCCTTCATAAAGGCACATGCCGGTGCCATCAAAGTAGCAACAAGGAAATCTGACGTGTTCAAGATCAAGCAGATGGAGAATGAAATGCTACGAGAGTTCGTATCTCGCTTCCAAACGAAACGAATGGAACTACCACCAATCTCCGATGACTGGGCAGTTCAGGTGTTCACTCAAGGTCTCAATTAACGAAGCTCAGTGGTTTCGAAGCAGTTGAAAGAGAATCTGGTCGAATATCCCGCCGTGACCTGGTCGGGCGTTCACAACCGATACCAGTCAAAGATCAGGGTCGAAGACGACTAGCTGGGGGGCCCCTCGGGCTCAGTATACCCGAGAAGGCTTCTGGCGAAGGAGCCAAAGCCATACAAAGAAAGATATCAGCCGCACACCAAAGATAGATGGAATGCCCCGAGGCGCAACCTACCATGTAAAAATCAAAGGATAGACCGAGGACATAATCCTCGGGGACTATTCAACAGAGCCGGGTTCGATAGAAACGCGGGACCTATAGAGGCACCTCGCTTATCAGAATACAACTTCAATGTCTATGTATCGGACATAGTGTTCTCCATTAGTAAAATCAAAGACGCCAGATGGCCAGGCCTGTACAATCGGATCCATCACAAAGGAACCATAACTTAGTGTGTGAATTCCAAAACACGCACACACAAAGGACCAAGGATTGCCGGCAACTCTGGGAGGAAGTGGCCCGATTACTCTACAATGGTCACCTTCAAGAATTTCCCACTGACCGAGCCAAAAATCAATTTCGAGAAAAAGAAACAACCAAAAAGAACAAAGCGGACGAGCCGCAACATGTCATCCACACGATCTTTTGAGGAACCTTCTACTAGGCTCCAGCAAAGTCTCCACCAGCAGGGGGACTAAGAAATAATCCAATGATAAAATAGCGACCACGAGACATTCCCTTGGCTGTATCCAAATATAGGACCGTACCGCATCGTCCAAACAAATGCCAAGGTATAAAAGCTCCATCGCCACAGAGGTATACCATCTCCCTTTTCATTTTATATTTAAAATGCTAACCTTTCTGTAGGCGCCCAACCGAAGCAGTCAAATCACTAACCCAACCCGAAGACCTTAAGGTTTTAAAGCATCCATTGCACTCTTTTCCTTCGACCGAGTTTTTGTCCTGAAAATGGTTTTACCGACAAGGTTTTTCATGAGGCAACATCCACATGCTACCTAAGGAAAACTCAACAAGTATTCAAGGTTTCTTTTGCAATCAACCTCGAACACTGGGAGGCATCCCCCCGGAAGGCCATCCACTCGGAAAAAACCAAGAAAAGCCAAATAGGATCCCAATAGGGAAATAATGTACCGGGCCAAACGGTCGAACGAATCGTGTCTGTATAGCTGGGCCCCCAACGACGAAAACATGTACACTTGTACCAAGTAATTGAAGAATATCTTTTATCAAAGCATCTCACACTCCAAAAGAAGCTCAGCACCTTCGCAAAAATGACTCCTCTACCAAAAACGTCCCGAACACTCGTGGACTGGCGTCAACGATTCAACACCTAAACGACCTCCGGGTCGAGACTCCGAACTCATAATCCCCCAGCAAGGCACCATAAAAATCGCGCAGTGTCTCCAAGGCCGAAAGTGTCCCGAACACTCGGGGACTGGCATCGATAACTCACAACAACGCGACCCCCGGGTCGAAGCTTCGAGCTCGTAAGCCCTCAATAAGGCAACAACAACAAGATCACAAAACGGCTTCAATGCCAAAAGATGACTCGAACACTCGAGGACTGACGTCAAAAACTCAAATGACCTCCGTGTCGGAAATTCCGAAAATTGTAAGCCCTAAATAAGGCAATACCAAGTTTACAAGTAATGGCTCCCGAGTCAAAAAACCCTCTACCACTCGGAGACTGCCGTCAAGCGCCATTTCCATCGACTTATCAAAACCCGAGGCCATAAGGCCGCACACGGGCAACCTTGGTCTCGTAAGACATATATAAGGTAAAAGCAATATCTGTAATACCTCAAGCAAGGCATGAACAATATTTGTACCAAGCATCCAAAACTGTAAGACCTCAAAGGCATGTAAAACATGTAAGACCTTACTAAAGGCATAAATCTGATCTCAAAGTTTCGGCTATATATCGAACATGTAAGATCCCTAAAAAGGCATACCCTCGAAATAGATGCCGAAACTACTTCACTCGGGACTTAAAGGCTTCGTCCAAGCACAAATGACTCCGGTGACAAGGTTGTACCAACCGAACTAACGCGACTCTGGGACGCCTGACTGTCGCTACAAAATCACAGGACTTCAATTACTTCGAATCTACTTCGAAAAGAATAAACAAGCTACCCTCGACATAGGCAAAATATCTTCGACCATGTTAGCTCCTAAACATCAGCTTCAAGATACTCAACCTCCGAGCCAAACCTCCCGAGGTGCTCGATCATCGCCATATAATGACTCACAATCGAGGTTTTTTTATTAAACCGTCGAAGAGTCGGGAAAAAATTATTTCAAAATGTTTTTAACGAGGGAAAAATAAAGCCTACATAAAAGGTCGCTTCGACCCAAGGCATAAAAGCCATTGTCGCCAGCCCACACTAAAAGGCCGCACCGACCCAAGGCGTAAAAGCCACTATCGCTAGTGCGCACAAATTCGAAAACTTGAGGGTCAAATGAGCTCGAGTCGTAGCCCGATTCGGAGAGTGAACCCAAAATAGTTAACTAAAATATGCCTAAGACCAAGGCGTAAGAGCCATTGTCGCCAACTTGATGATCCTCAGGGCCACATGCACAAAAGGTCACTTCGACCCAAGGCGTAAGAGCCATCGTCGGCAGCCTAATGAGCCCCAAGCCACATCACGAATCCAAGGATTCCTACCAACTCAAAGACTAGTTTACATGGCCAAATTTGAGACAGAAAGAGATACAAAAGAAATAAAGCCGCAAAATTTTCTTTTATACACATATACAATAAAATACAAGATCCGTTCACGGCATACTGTGAAAGCACTCTATATACAAATAGAAAGAAAATAAATGTCCCCCTTGGGGGCTATGGCCCGACGGCCCGTCCTCGCCATCTTTGGCATTAGACAAAAGGAACTTGGCATCATATTCCTCCGCCTTTGCTTGCTCGATCTCTTCCGAAAGATCAAAACCCCTGGCATGAATTTCCTCGAGAGTTTCCCTCGAAGATTTTCACTTCGCGTACTCTTTACTACTGCTCGCACGATCAAGGTCTCTCCTCAACTCAACTCTAGCAGTGGCAGCACTCTTCAAATAGGCCACCTCTTTCTGGTCCGCCCTAGTGCCTCTCACCACAACCTTGGACCGGGCATTCACCACCTCAGCCTTCGCCTTCGAAAGCTCAGACTCGAGTCTTGCGATCATGCTTGCTCACGCAAAATCATTTGCACGAGCAGTCCGTATTTGCATCTCAAAGGTGGAAGTATTAGTCAAAGCACTCTCCTTGGCCGCAACTTGGGCATCTACATGGGCCTGTAGCTCGTTAAACTCACATTTGGCCCGCCCAACTTCGCCCCAAAGTCGTTCCATCTCCTCCATTTTGATCTCCAACTGAAATACCGAAACATTAATCTCCAAAAAAAGGGAGAAGCATACGTCAACATGAAATACAAGATACCTGTCTCTCGAGGAAGTTCTCGTGTCTCCAGCTTCGATCCGCCTCACACCGCAGGGATACCAGCTCATTTTCCTTTCTCGCACATAGAAGCTTATAGGATTTCTCCTTATCCGAAGCCTTCCATAACCTAGTTTCATAGCGAAGCAGTTCAGATTTAAGCCTGTCAAAGGCTTGCAAAAGAAAATTCAATAAGAAAGGAAGGGTGTGAAACCAGAATAATCCTATGCTAGCTACTGAAGCCTACCATAAAGCCGAGCAGCTAAGCCTCACCAAAGGCCGAGCCAATGTCCGACGCCTTAGTGTCCCCCGAAGCGCCTTTGGTAGGAAAAGAAGAAGGCTCCACATGTTCCTCGCTCTTTGAAGTACCTGCAGCAGAAATGGGGAATGTTCTTTCGAGAACGGAGGCCTCTGAAACCGGATGATCGGTTGAACCGCCTCTTTTGAACCATTGAGCAGGACTCACCCCGCCAAGAGCCTTCTCACACCCCGGATACCCTTTTCGTTTATCATCGACCCTCGACCCCAAGGTCGGCAGTCTCTCATCTTCACCCAGAGGGCACGACCTCATCTCGGAAGAATCTCCAATACCCACGGCGGCTAAGTTAGTACGCTGAAAAGAAAAGTACAATTCTGGCCTACCATGATGCTTTGCCTCCCTTCTCCCCTTGGACATGTCTCGCTACCGGCGCTTATCATAGGTCGAACAAGCTACCAGCTTACGAGACCACTCGGCCAAATCGGGACCTCGATTGGCAAACAAGGAGTCTCTACAAAAAATAAAATAGAGAAACGTCGTTATGGAGCCCTCCTTTAGACAGAGTGATAAAAATATAGGTATGGAACTTACGTGTGAAATTCCATTTCTCAGGAAAGGGCAAAAACTCTCCAGGAATGATATCGATCGTCCGTGCTCGAACAAATCGGCTCATCCATCATTGGTCCTCATCCTCTACATCATCAACGGTAGGTGACCAGGTGCAGCGACGCTGCAGAGTAATAAAACCCCAATAACGTAGCTGCCGATATAACCTCACCAGATGACTGAGGGTAAATTCAAGCCCGGCCTTATCTGCAAAGTATCTTATCGTCTGCATTATCTTCCAAAGGGATGGGTGAGCCTGCACCAAGGTAACTTCATATCTCCAATAGAACTCAGGCATGAGCCGGTTGGGGGCCCCAATGTAAAGTATGCGTGTACACGCTGAAAAATCTCTCGACGTAGGTGATGATGCTCTCCTCAGAGGAAGGTACTTGTAGCACCACTCCTTCTCCCCATACAAAGTCTTTTCTGATCATTTCGAGGTGTTACTCCCCTACTAATAAGATGAACCTCGATGTGTTCTACCAATGTCCTTGAACATTAAGAGGTCTCTCCAACGTAAAGTCCCTCCTCGAGGGTCGTTCGCTGGGCATCGGTGGTCTACCACCGACCGGACGTGGAATAGAGGTAGAACTCCCCTCTCCTTGATGGGCGGATATCGACATAACCGTCATGGCTACGATAAAATAAGAGGAGGAGGATATGGATTTTGGCAAAGATTTTGAGTTGAAACGACGGCAGAATTAGCATAAAGTGCCAATTTCTATGAAAGAAATAGTTACTTAGAGTAGCAAAATCTCCATTGGAGAAGAAAGTGAATGAATATATAAGGGCAAAGCAGCGGCTACTCGCCTACCTAGAGGGCCAATTAATTCTGACCATGGTAACGTCACTTTTTCCTGGGAAAATGTACTGGCAGGACCACCCGGGATCACCTCGGGGCTCCCTTTATCAGATTGCATGAATGCTTCTACCCCATAAAAAATCGGGAGGTATCAAGACCTCGGGGCTTCTTGCTGTATCAAGCATCGACCCCAAAGAAGCTATCAACCTAACTTCAATGTAGGAGCCGATTTCAGGGGTCCCGATTACACCAAGAATGGGCTCCAAAGAGTTAATATTAAAATTCGAAGAATAACTCAGCAAGAGCAACGGGATATCAAAAACTCGAAGCAGAAAAACCGTTTTGCATTGCAGAAAATATATTTACAAGGGACGTCTTTACAATGCTCATCCCTAGGGGGCTACTAGCATAGAAAGAAAAAAAGAAAAAAAAGCGACACAACGCCTACTCTTCATTGCCACTATCCTCCGAACCATCTCCAGGATCCTCATCTGGAGCAATCAAGAGCTCCGAATTTCTCTCCAACTCCCCGGCCTCCTCAATTTGGGCTGAAAGATCGACATCTCTTGTTCCGTCCCCCTCCAAGGCTTCCCTCATTGCCTTCGCTCTAGCGTGTTCGATATCCCGGTCAAGTTTCAGCTCGGCCCCTATCTATATCTTACGGGCAATTTGATTCGCCGTGGCTGCATCATACAGATAAGTAGCAACTTTTCCTTCAATATCGGAGTTGGTCGTAGTCAGCGAAACAACCTCCTTTTGAGCATTTTGTAGAAGATCATGGGTCGATGCCAACTCCGAGGCCGCCACCCTGTTTCGTTACCTCAGCTCGAGGATCTCTGCATTCTTTTGCCTGATCAGCGAATCCCTTTGCCCGATCTGCGAGGGGAAAAGTAAGCCAGTTAGTATCAGATTATGGGAACGAAGGGTGGACTCATGCATCACAAAATACTTGCTCAGCAAGAGCAGCCTTTTCTTGGAATGCTCCCTCCATAGCAGCCCAGAGCTTGCCTGATTCTTTCTCCTTTCGGGCAGAGTAAGCCTCTGACTCTCGCATTCCCAAGGTCAGCCTCTCAATCTCCTTCTCACGGAATGAAAGCTCCTTATTAAGCCTGGAGAGGGCATGATCATACATCTCCTTACACTACAACAAAATAGAAGAGTTAAAAGAACAAAGATTTGAGACTAAGGGTAATATACATAAAACAGCTATCACCTACTGCATGAACCTTTCCGCCGCCTTGACAGAGCCCGGAGAATCAAGATCGACGTTCTCGCTAACATCGTCAAAAATGTTGCCACGCGCGCCTCCCCTCTTGAGAGGACCCCCGGCTTTGGCGGTATTCGCATCCTGAGCATCCCTTAGCTCCCTTGACGAGAACTGAGGGCCGAAACTGAAACCATCTATGTCATCGATTTCTCCGATAGGAAATTCCTACCTGTGAAGAGCTTCGAGTCTCGACCCTTCAGGATCAGCGACAACAGTCCCCCCAACGGAAACTGTACCAAATCTGGTCATGGGATCCATGACCACATTGACACCCTTCTTGAGGGTCTTCGATTCACGGGACCGACCTGAGTCAGTCGTTCCCGATTTAGCAGCCTCCGATTGAGGCACCTGCAAGACTCCTGCGCCCAACCTCATCCTCTGTCCCAAGCGACACTCACCCTCATCATCATTATCATTCTCATCCTCAGCGTCGGGGCTTGCTCTGGAAGTTGAAGCTGAGGTCCTAGTAACGACTCGAGGCTCGCGTGACTTAGGTTTCTTTGCTACAAAAGGATTGGAAGCCACCTTAATTTTGCTTTTCTTGCCCTTGGCGGGCTCTGAAGTCTCCATCTCGCCACTAGGGGGAAGCCTCATCCGCATATTCTCACCAATGCCTGCACGAGCGCAGTGTTCGTAACTTATTAGCACAAAGAATATGGGGAAAAGTGTAAGTCTAAGACATACGTGGCAAGGAAGCTTTACCATGATTCCTGGCCACCCACCGCTTATTAGCCAGGTCAGGCAAAGACCGAACAAGATATGGGAATGCGGTGTCCAACCGCTCGATCCATCCCGGCAGATCCAAGACCGCTTCGCGATACCAAACGGTAGCTGCAAAAACGAAAAAGAGGTTATTTCTCCGGAACGAAGGAAAATCATAAAACATGTCCAATGGAAAAATATGCTTACGCTGTGTGTTCCACTTCTCTGGAAAAAGCATCCTCCCGGCCAGAATGATATCCGAGGTCTTCACTCGGACAAACCTACACATCTACGCTCGATACTTCTCCTCGTCGGTGCTCGAGAAAAATGATTTTTTGGATCGGTGGTGAAGCCTAATAAAACCTCAATAAATCGAGGGCTGTACAACCTAATCAAATGGTCGAGGGTAAAGGTCTCGCCTTCGACCCCATCGGAGAAATGGCAGAGCATCAAGACTATCCTCCAGAAAGAATGATAGATTTGACCGAGCGTCACTTGATATTTGTCGCAAAAATCAAGGATAACAGGATCTATCTTCGGGGGAGGGGATTTAGAGGGATCAACAGGACCCAAAGTGAACGAGTAATTATATACATGAAGGAATCTAGCCTTGTGATCCATTATATTCTCATCAGGACTGGGAATCTGCACCTCCACTACCTCCCTCCATCGGCAGTCTTTCTTCATCGTCCCTTTATTGGTCACGACACTAATGTATCGGGACATGTTTTTGCATCGGCCCGGTATGGATGAAGTTTTATCGATGGTAAAGTCCTTCGACATGTCAAGCTCGGTAGGAGTACATTGTCCCAAGGTGGGTATCACGTTGGGTTTCCCTTTAGATGTTCGAGATGAAGAGGCAGCCTCGTCTTTCCGAGGAACCGTACTACAGGTTCTAGCCATAATGATGGTGAAATTTCTCTAAGAAAGTAAGAAGAAAGGATGCAAGTAGGGATGGGTCTGGCTTTGCAAATCTGAAGTAGTTGGGAAATTAAGAATTATCCAACAATTGGTGCATTTATAGGAACCATGTGGGAAGCGGAAGGGACGAACTAGTAGCGGTTCGTGGACTTCTTGATAGTCGCATTTCACGGCGACCCTTGTGCGCTTTTTTGGGCATGGCATTTAATGCTCTGATAGGCTGACATCACAGCGATGATGCCCTCGGAATAGAAGCTCAAAATCGTTTCCTATCACTTTGTTCTAGGAAAAGCGGGACTATCTATTTATGATAAAATCGGAGTGTCTAATTTTTCTCCATTTAAGACACTTCGGAAGATCACCACGAAAGCTCGAGGTCACGGCCGAGTATCCTCCCTCGAGGGTCGTCGACACTCGGCCTTGGGGCAGTGATGATTATGGCAATAGTAGAAATGGGGAGTTCCCAAGGCACACAACAAGGACTGATAGAGCCTAGTGAGCTACTCTAAACCTGAATCAGGGTGTCATCTAGCTATCCTATCCGCTTCTTTAGCATTAATGTAATCTGTACTATGTTGAGATTCCCCTCCTATATAAAGGGGATCCTTATTATTTTATAAATCCTTGTTGTTGCTTTAGTTGCTCCACAAGAAATATCCAAGAATATTCTCTTTGCTCTCTAACATATTCTCTTGATATTATTACTTTCATTTATTATCTCTATTATTGTTCATCATTTATTGCTTATCGTTGGCCATAAAGATCCTTCGTAGATTTTTTTATAACTGTTAGTCATACTTCGACCCCCCTTGATAGCTCTCAGCCAAGCTTCGAAATTGACCTCGAGGCCCCCGAATCGACAAGCCCGAGGCCCCGACTGTCACGGTTTGATTATTACCCTATCCATAACTCTCACTTCGTTTCTAAGTCTCATATACATAGCATCAACTGCTTAACAACTAACATAAAAATAGATCATGTATTTTTAGAGTCCCATAATCAAATTTAATTGTTATTACCATTTTCAGAGTAAATAGCTCATGACAAATAAAAATCCTAGATATTAAGTTGAAATCTTATAAAATGTAATGGTACATTGAAAGAAAATAGGTTAGAATCACTTACCAATGAATTGGGGAAGAATGGCTCTTGGGAAAATCACCTCTAGGGTTCTCTAGGTTTGAAATTTTGAAAGAATGAGAGAAATCACATCTAACTTAACATTTACCCAGTTGCAAATGCCGTAATTGCGATAACTTGTTTGCAATTGCGAGAAAGAGGTCGCAACTGCGAACTCCTCTCAAAATCCTAGTAATCGCATTTGCGATAAAATGGTCGCAAATGCGAGCCTTGATGCCCTCGCAAATGCGGACCTTTATTTGCAAATGCGAAGATCATCACAAAAGATGTTGAGTCGCAAATGCAACTCTGTCTTCACAAAAGAAGAAATGGCAAGTTCGCAAATGCGAGGACCCCCAACCATGCCCAGGCTCGCAAATGCGATTGTTTCTTAACAAATGCGAGGCTCGCAAATGCGAGCCAGATCTCCCAAATGCGAGATCTGCAGCAGACACCAAAAACAACCATGAATTCTAAGTCCAATCCGCTCCGTATCCTAGGCGAAAATCACTCGAGCCCTCGGGGTTCCAAACCAAATATGCACACAAGTCCAAAAATATCATACGAATTTGCTCACATGATCAAATCGCCAAAAGAACATCTAGAACTACGAATTTGATACCAAATCAAATGAAATTTTCAATAAAACTTTAGAATTGCTATTTTAACAACTGGGAGTTGGAATCATGTCAAACTAACTCCATTTTTCACCAAATTTGACACACAAGTCATAAATGTAGGAATGGTATCAGCAAGGTCAGACATTGGTCAAACTTTTAAACTCTTTAAACTTTTAAACTTAAAATTTTCTACAAAAAGCGATAAATCGAGCTAGGGACCTCCGAAATTCGATTCCGAGCATACGACCATGTCCCAAATCACTATACGGACCCACCAGGACGTCAAAATACAAATTCGGATACGTTTTCTAAAAACATTGACCGAAGACAATTCAAATGGATATTTAAGGAAAAATTCATATTTTATCAATTTTTAAGCATGAAAGCCTTCCGAAAAAATACTCGGGTTGTGCACACAAATTGAGGAAGGCATAAAGATGCTATTGGAGGCTTCGAAATGCAGATTTAAGGTTTCAAACTCTACATCACAACTTTTGACGACTATGGAAGAGATAAGTCAACTTTACTTAATTTTGATGTTAAACATTAATTATCCATGGATTATTACATCTTATTTATGTGAATTAAAGGTAGAATTTGAGGATTTTTTACTATAATTTTGGAGAGTGAAAATTAGCGATTTAAGAGTCGATTTGAAGTTGAATTTGGATGAAACACATATATTTGGACTCATATCGGAATGTGAGTTTGGTATTTATGAGTGCTGACGTTTCTAATGTGCGGGCACGGGATTGACTTTTTGGGTTGACTTTGCATATATGAATCAAGATCTTAGCTTTATTTTTATGACTTGTTTCCTATGGCTTTCATTGATGATATTAAGTTGTTTTGGCTAGGTTCGAGTCATTTGGATGCTGATTCACGTGAGAAGGGCTTTATGGAGTAAGCATTTATGCTCTTTGAGATAAGTAACATATCTAAACTTGGTATTGAGGGTAATTATCCCTGAGAACTATAATATTTGAGATGTGTTGGGGGTGACTTACGTGCTAAGTGATGGGCGTGTGTGTGTGCACTGGAGTATTCATGATCCGAGTGGACTTTAGATTATTACGAGACTTGTTTTTCTATCATGCCTCATTATATATATGTTTCCTCTACTTGTATTGTCATGTCCCAAACTTGGAGAGCGCGACCGGCGCTCGACCGAGTGAACCCGATTAAGCAAGCATGTTTGATACTTTCTACCCAATTCATCTATGATCAAAATAAGACATGTTTTCATAAATTAGACAGTAGGAAGATTACATGTACAACACCAAATCGTTTCATTAGTTATTTCTTTTCAAAGTCACAAAATACACACATTCCTATAGTCTAAAGTGGAATATTGATTCAAAACATAACATGAATTATTTTGCTTTTCCACAACACCGACATACAAACCACATTATGTCTACGGAGCCTCTAATAATTATAAGGAGTATAATAGTAGTACTGGCAACAAGGCTCTAGCTATACCTTAAAATATGATAAGAAAATCAATAAAAGATATATGACACCAGGATGAAAGGGGGTCACCAAGCCTGCTGGGAAGAGGATGCACGACTATCGCTTATCAACACCACCTGCTATGGAACCACCTGCATCTATTTAAATATACAGCGCCCCCGGCAAAAGGGACATTAGTACTGTGGAATAGTACTAGTATATATGACAGAACACCCTCTCAAAAGAACGAACAATAATGAAAGTAAGGATAATCATAATATTAGTTAAAGCAGTGAATATTTACCAATCATCAAATAAGGGATAAGATAGGTTTTTCAATTAAATTTCCATATTTTAAGTTAGAGAAGTCTTTAGTACCAATATCCCACTAATCGCCATTTCAATTTCAATTCCCAATACAGTCACCACCATGTGTACGACATGGCGTCCGATCACGACCCGATCAGCTAAGCCATCTCATGCGAGACATCAACTACAATCACGATTTCAATTACAATTCCCCAATAGAGTCACCACCATATGTACGTAATGGCGTCCTATCACAACCCGATCGGCTAGGCCATCTCATAAGAGACATCAACCACAATCGCAAGTTCAATTACAATTTCCAATAGGGTCACCACTATGTGTACGGCATGGCGTCCGATCACGACCCGATCGGCTAGGCCATATCATAAGAGACATCAACCATAATTGTATTATTTCACTTGGAACATTGGTCATGTTTCATATTTCACTTTTCATTTTTCATTTTTAGTATTTCTCTCTTTGTATTCCATACTTCGTATTTTGTGCATGCCTTTTTTACTTTCAACAATCATCATAGATTTCCAATATTAAGGCATTTTATTCATGAAATTTAAGTATACATATGAACAAATAAGAGTTTTAGGCACATCAAAATTTTTTACACAATTTTCATTAGTTTTCATTTGAAACACAACTTCACGTCAAAGCATTTGGACATGCAACCCATATTTTGAATTCATCTTTCCAATAATAGCACCACATAACAAGAGCAATTAGATTACATATCAATCATGGATATCTTTTGATGCAAGCTTATTCAGAATGTTCAATTCACAGTGAGCAACTCGGGACTTACATGGATATTGTGGGGTTCAATTCTAAGAGAAGCGTTTAGTCATACATACCTAAATTGAGCTTCCTTAATCTCTAAAATGTTCCGGAAGTTCTTAACACTTTGATCCAATTGAGAAATGTAACAAATTGAACCAAAATTAGGAAGATGATTAAGGTTCTAAGGTCCCTTTTATGAAAGACTTCATCATCCCACAACTAATTTTTTACCATTTTTAGCTCACAATCTTCCTACACTCTTTGATAACACTTGCATGCAAGATAAACAACTCCCACGTCCAAGAATTAACTTGCTAGTTACACATTTTTAGTTAAATTTCGAAATTAAAAGTTAGGGTGTAGAATCTTACCTTTAAGATGAAGAGCTAGTGTGCTTTCCTTGATAATCTTCAACGTTTTAAGCAAGAATTGAAGGAAAATTTGATGAAGATCACTTTCTCACTATAGGCACTCTCTCTTACTCTAAAATTATCAAGTTTTACTCAAAAATGGTCCCTTGCATCTATTTTAACGAAGTAGGATCGGGTTATAAAACCCAAAACTGAGGCTTTGGAACAGGATATGCGGTCGCATATGCGACCGTATAATGCTTCTACGGTCCACAAAATGGGCCGCATAATGGTTCATAGGAACTGGCATTTTTTACTTCACTCTACGACCAGTCTGCAGTCCGTAGACCTATTCTGCAGCCATACAATGCGTCGTAGGACCTCCCTCAAAAAAAATTCCAAGTTGGGTATGCGATTAGAGTGTGGCCCGCGAAATGGTTTTGCGATCACATAATGGGCCAAGAAAATGATATCAACAATGGCACAAAAGACTGCCTCATTCTGTAGCCCGCAGAGTGATTATGCGGCCAAATAAGCCGCAAAAATGCCCAATTCTTTCAAACATTTTTCTCTAACTCTTTAGCGCATTGTTCAACCCAAAATGTCTCTAACTCAGCGCCACAAAATCCCGGGTTTTAGGTGAAATTTTACGGGATCTTACATGTATGATTATTTGAGTTGTGATTCATGTTAGAAGTCATGTCTAGGCTATATGCTTATTTGTTTAAGACACGATAGAGTTATTCTTGCTAATTTGAGTTGCTTGACTTAATTATAATCATATTCTCAATCATAATTCTTCATTCGCATGTAATATCTAAGTCTTTATACATTATATTTTTATGTCACGACCCGAATTTTCCACCTTCGAGGTCATGATGGCGCCTAACATTGACCTCGCTAGGCAAGTCAACATCATAGTTTATTACACTATTTTCCTTTATCTTTTAGATATAAATGACTTAGTAAGATGAATCAATAGAAATAAATGCGGAAGAAATAATTTAAAAGCTTAACTTGAACATTAACGAAATTCGAAATAACATCTACCCAGAACTGGAGTCACAATTCACGAACTGTGTATGATTGCTACAAGTAATGGTTTGAAAGAAAAATATACATCTGTTTCGAAGGAAAAGTAAAAACATAATACAGTAAAGATAGAAGGGGACGCCAGAGCCTGCGGACGCCTGCAGGACTACCTTGGGTCTCCTAAACTGAAGGTAGCATCCTCGAACTCTGATCAGCCACTAGCTCCGAAATATGCACAGGAAGTGCAGAGTGCAGTATCAGTACAACCGACCCCATGTACTAGTAAGTGCCGAGCCTAACCTCGACGAAGTAGTGACGAGGTTACGGCGGGGCATACAACATATACAACCTGCAACAGTTTATACTAAACGGAAAGGAAATACAGAATGTACATAAATAATAACTGGCATTAAATAAATCCGGAATCCGACTGTACTACTACTACTTTTCAGCTATAACCAATCCTTATGAGCTATTCGATATCTCAGTAATAGACTTTCAACAGAAATACATGCCCAGAAACATAACTGATGCGGCGTGCATCCCGATCCCACCATATAAACAACATCAGTATCAATAATCCAATAATAACAGTATTAGTATTCAACAATAACAGTATCAACATTCTCCCTTATTTCTCCTCGTTGTGACACACAACCCGATCCCACCCGTCTTTTCTTATTACTCCTTGTTGCGGAGTGCAACTCGATCCCACCAGACAATCACTTTCCTCTCTTATTCCTTCTGTTGTGGTGTGCAACCCGATCCCAACATATGTATATATCAACACCAATCACAAAGAGAAAATACCAAGAATTTCACAAATTAACTCAATTTCCACAATTCTACACTTCAACTCGTATAATGGTTTATCACTACGAGTACGAACTTCTCCCATGAAGGCTAAACAGCAAGACCAACCAAAGTGCACCATAAGGCACTAACAACTCAACACAAGCTAACAATATAACTAAACGGAACCATGAAACAATTAGACACTCCAAGTACGAGGACAATAGTTAATATAAAGCAATTAGGCATGGAGACATTTATGGAAAATAGCAATTAAAGCATAGAACAGTTAAGCAGGTAGCAATTAAGGCAAGTAATGATATAATAGGAAACGAGGAAGGGAAATAGCTAAACATGGTAATTTTGGTGGCGCATAGGTACTCGTCACCACACCTATACGCCACACACATGAAATTTCACATAGCAAATAAGTTGGGGATTCCTATTTCTTCAAGTCAAGGTTAGACCAAACACTTAGCTCAAGCCAACGGGTAATTCAACACTCAACCACCGCTTTACCTCTTGATTCCACCACCAATTCACTCGTATCTAGCCATAATTAATTCAATAACATCAATAAATTCTAAATAAACCAATTCTAATGCATGAATATGAATTCTCAAATGTTTTCCCCAAAAAGTCAAAACTCGACCCGGACCCACTTGGTCAAAACTCGAAGTTCGAACCAAAACCCGACTACTCATTTACCCACGAACCCAAATATTCAATTAATTTTAAAATCTGACCTCAAATTGAGGTCCAAATTCCCAAAATTTAAAAATCCTAATTTCTACCCAAAAACACCCAATTCCCCATGAAAACCCTAGATTTTAAGATGAAACCATGTAAAAAGATGTTATAGATTGAAGAAAATAAGTTAAAAGTTGTTTACCTATATTTGGAGAAGAACTTTTCTTTGAAAAATCGCCCAAGAGAGCTTAAGGTTTGAGGGAGTTTGAAAAATGAAGAAAATCTCGTCTAAGTTGGAATTTACACAGGCGCAGATATCGCATTTGCAATAACATGTTCACAAATGCGAACTCACAAATGCGGCTCAAGCTTCGCAAATGCGAAGGTAGGCCTGCCCTGCTCTCCTTACAATTGCGAACAATTAGTCGCAATTGCGATGACTGACCTCTCCTGATGACTTCGCAATTGCGAAGGAAAAGATCACAAATGCGATCAAACGCTGGCCAGACTTCCTCGTAATTGCGATGGAGTCCTCGCAATTCCCAGGCCTTATAGGCCCACAATTGCGACATCTGACCTTGCAATTGCAAGATCAGAGCCTGCAACACATACCAGATGAAAAACCTGAAACTTCCTAAGTCCAATTCACCCCGAAGCTTATCCAAAACTCATCCGGGCCCTTTGGGCTTCAAACCAAACATGCACGCAAGTCTAGAAACATCGTACAGACTTGATCGTGCGATCAAATCATCAAAATAACATCAACAACTACGAATTTAACCTCAAATTCATGAAATTCTTTGAGAACATCAAAATTTTCCATTTTCTGAACTATAGGTCCGATTTATACCAAACTAATTCCGTTTCTTACCAAATTCCACATATTCAACTTAATTATTATTTTAAACTTGTATCGGGCTCCAAAAATAAGATACGGGCCCGATACCATCAAGAAAATTCATTATTTCACTTCCAAAGGCCTTTATATTTTCCAGCAAACAATTTTCTTTAAAAATTCTTTTCTCGGGCTTGGGACCTCGGAATTCAATTCCGGGCATACGCCCAAGTACCATATTCTACTACGGACCATACGGGACTTTTGGATCAAGGGTACGGGTCCATTTACCAAGAATATTGACTAAAGTCAACTTTAATCAATTTTAAGAGCAAAATTCATTATTTTTCTTAAAATTCACATAAAAGGTTTCAAAAAATGCGCCCGGACTGGGCATGCAAATCGAGATGAAACAAAAGGAGGTTTTAAGGTCTTGGAACATAGATTTGACTTCTAAAATAAGAAATGACCTTTTGGGTCATCACATTTTATCATATTACATGTTGTTGTTGCCTTCCATATGTGATACTGTTTAGGCTGAGTTTTATGAGATGTGAGTCATTGAGACTTGAGCAGTTGATGACTTATGTGGGCCATAGAATCGTATTATGAAATATATTTAGATCAGGTTGCATTCCACAACAGATTGATATTTGGATCGGGTTACACTCCACAACGGATTAATAGTTGGATCGGGTTGCATGCCGCTACGGATTGATATTTGGATCGGGTTGCACGCCGTAATAATTATAATTAGTGCTTGGGCCAGGATCTACCCCTTCAGAGTCTGATATTACAGTGAGTGCAGGTACAAAGATATATGTACTTTGGTGAGGGGTATTTGTTCAAGTCAACAGTACGTTACTGAGTGTCGTTGTGTGTGATGGTGGGGGGTATTTGTGCTAGGCATTGTGAGTGTGCTGAGAGTGAGTGTTCCTAATGATTTCAATGTGATATTATTGACTTGATATGAACATTTGATATGTAGACGTAGAGATGTTTTTTTCCTCATGATAGCCAGTAAATGAAATATCTTATCTATGTTGAGCTTTGACTCTTATACTTAGAAAGCATGTCTAATTTTTCGTAATTGTGAACGACCTCAACGTGATATCTTTTGAGTTATTTGTTTTTACTATTTTTATTATATTATGAGTTGTTAGTAATTATTGGTGTTGGACCCTGACTTTCTTCCGAGCTCGTCACTACTTATAGCCTAAGATTAAGTTTGTTACGTAATGAGTACATCGAGTCAGTTATACTTATACTATACTCTGCACTTTATGTGCAGATCTAGGTACTTCCCGGTATGGTGATTTCTAGAGTTTGCATCAATACCAGCTTATGGAGACTACGAGGTAGTTGTTATGTCGTTTGTAGACCTTGAAGTCCTCTTTCAATTATTTATGATATTATTGTTCTATTTTTCAGACAGTTGCATTGAGGATTTGGCCATGTATTTTGAGATTCTATAGCGCTCATATACTCATTGACACCAGATCTTTAGGTTGGTTGTAGTTACGATGTTGTTGTTATTTTTAGACATTTTATGATATTACCTTTGTTTAGATTACCAAGTTCTGTTAAATGAGTTTACTGTTATTGATAAAGTTTGGATTACCTAGCAAGTAGTGTTAAGCGCCATCACGGCTCTAATGAGAGTTTTGGTTGTGACATTGGAGCATACCCCAAATGATAAAAGATATAAATAAATACTAAATTTGAGTCCCCACCGAGAAGAGAAACGGGGAAACCTGCAGTGGAACCTAGTACTATCTTGTAGTGACGAGAACGTGATCAGCAATATCTGCATCTATGAAAAAATAGAAAAAAACCCTCACGGGCTAAGTCACAACGACATACCCAGCGAGTCTCAAAGGCCACCTCCTAAGAAGGTGAAGCGAGTCCTCATGTGATAAACATAACAACAAGAAAAAAATATCCATGTTAAGCATGTAAGCTATTTAAGATCTGGAAACTAATAGCAGGCTGAAGACTGAAACTATAAGCTGAACATGTAAACAAATAACAAAAAACTTATACTTTAAAATATAGTTAAAATATGGAATTTAAGTTACATATAGTGCCCCTGCATACGTGTGATCTGGCAACACGCACGAGGGAGTGTCGTCGGCCTATCTCCCCAACAAATAACAGCCCCTACGAGCGTGGGGTAGCTAACCTCTGCCCTGGTGGCACTCATGCACGGGGATATCGACTAGCTCTCCCTTCTGACTATAATCACATTAATGCATGAAAGAATTAATGACAAAACTGGATACTGAACTAAATATAATTATCACAAATAAAGGTATATAACAAGTGGTAATACAAGTAAGCATGTAATTCTATCACATATAAAGTAATACTGAATAAGAGTGGATTGAACTGAGTAACGGAGTACAAAAAGACAAGACTTAGATTTATTGAGCACATAGAGCACAAGGGTTTTAAAAAAATTCTTACTAGGAGAGTAAGCCTCAATTCACCTCAAAGCTACGTTCTCACGGCAATTCACAAGTTTATCTACATGATAAAGGGTTTCAATTTACATCGATACAAGAACCAAGGGTATAACTTAATTCACTTAGTTCATGAATATTTATGCTTAACCTGTCCAACCTGTGAATTCTAACTCAATATGCACAAATTAAGTCCACCAATTCCAAGTTATATCAATTAATAGATTTAAACAATCGTCAACTACACCCTAGGTTATAATAATCGTCACCCATTAATTTATCATCATCTTTCACCATCACCTTTATATTCAAAGTTTCAAGTACTCGAAACAGAGAAATAATTGATAAACTAGCATAAATAATGTTAATAATTACACAACATCAACTATTCTGATATTTTCGAAATATTGATACCATAGCTTTAATTTAAGTGGGAGCAGGCTAACTTAATCCAAATGTATTTACTTAGTTGAGAAGCTGTAATATTTAATAAAGAATACTTCTTTTAAACCCAAAGGATGCTTGAAGGAAAATATTTTATTATAAATCTTTGAAAGTTCTCTACAATTCTCACAAATCTCCACACATAAAATAAGTTATCAATACCCATATTTATAATAGTATAAAACCTATTTCAACTAGAAACATGAAAGTCTATTCCTACATTTATTCTAACTGTAATTCCTATTTAGACATGAATTAAATAAACCAAATCCTAAATAATTAAGGTTTCCTACTACAACTTTGAATTAGTTTTCCAACATTCTCCCGTAACTCAAAGTTGTATATGCCTGACTTGTTCGTCGTGTAGTTATGTTGGTGCACTTCTCTCCAACTCTCACTTTTGATGAAGCACAGGTCTTTATCCCTCGATTTGTTGAAGCACCTGTCTCCAACTCATGTTGATGCACTTTGTCACCAACCGTTGATGCACTTTGTCACCAACACTCAATTTTGTTGAAGCCCCTATCTCCAACTCACGTTGATGCAATTTGTCATCAACACCCAATTTTGTTGAAATTTTATTGAAACACATAATCAACTTCCAACTTTTTTTTAAAACCTCTCCAACTTTTAGAGAAGAGTTTCTTCATCTTGTGCCATATGTGTTGCACTTCTTTAAACTTATTTTTTTCTTGAATCTGTCATGAAACTTTTCATCGAATAACCTAATTTTGTCAAAACTATCTATGATTTTGCCAACATATTTTTTGGCCAGACGGGCGGCACCCATTGGCAAGCGCCGCCCGCCAGCAGCGGAAGCTATTTGATTCTCTCCCAAGATCGTAGAAGCTCCGATACCAAATTGAAGGAAAATATTTTATTATAAATCTTTGAAAGCTCTCTACAATTCTCACAAATCTTCACACATAAAATAAGCTATCAATACCCCTATTTATAATAGTATGAAACCTATTTCAACTAGAAACATGAAAGCCTATTCCGACATTTATTCTAACTACAATTCCTATTTAGGCATGAACTGAATAAACCAAATTCTAAATAATTAAGGTTTCCTACTACAACTTTAAATTAGTTTTCCAACAATGCTCATTCACCCCATCCGTAACTAAGCGCAGAAAATGACTTGAGTTTGTTAGGATGTCAATGAATTATGTAAAGTATGCTTTTTTCCAAAATTCATTTTTTAAATTATATATGATGATGCCCACAACAATAAAGATGTATATAATACTCTATTACCTTGAATTTCTTCTTCTGCGTTAATGAAGCTTGAAACAATACTTGGGATTCCTAATTCTCTTTTCTGTCGTCACTACTGCATTTTTTGTATCTAAGGAGTTCCAAACCCCTTGCCCTTAGTCCTCTCACTAACAGACCTGGGCTTGGCCCATTATCTCATTATTAAATAGTTTCTTTTTCTTTTCTCTTGTTTTTCTTTCTCATTCTTTGTTCAAATTATTATTTACAGCACTTTAGATCCATATCTTGTACTCATAGCTATATTTCCAGATAATATGCGTGAAGTGTGTGGGTCATTATAATCTACGGGTATTTTAAGTCTAGAAACTTACGGGGACTTACATTCCCCCCCCCCCTCCCCAACCCTCACCCCCACCCGAACATTCATCCTAGAATGTGGTGAAACAATTATTATTCCGTCTAAAGAAATATCTCATGTGTCACAACCGAACCTTGGGAGATGTGGCCGGCATACGACGCCCAAAGGCCCATGCGAACCGGCGTCCATACTTACATCTTTTTAATCATGAGACCTGGGACAATGAGGCCTCAAAGTACTAATTTCAGAGTTAAAATATGTAAAACTGACTTGCAAAAGAAACATCGATATTTTATTCATAATCATAGTTGTACCCATCAAAGTCATAATCCACCCTATACATACAAACAAATCTAGTCTGCAAGTCTATAAGAGTACTAAAAGAAAAATATGCATATACACCACTTGGTCGGAACAGGGCCCCGCCGTACTTTAGTACCTAGCGACTTTTGAACATCTACTCCGGAGAAATGGAGAGCAACAACCAACAACTAAACGTGCACCTCCTAGGGAAGGGCATCACCGGGTCTATATGTACTTGTGAGAATGAACACAACGCCCAAAAGAAAGGGGCGTCAGTACGATAAATGTACTGAGTACGTAATAGAAAGAGGGGTAAATCCAAGGCATAGCATAAGGGATATGAATAATATATGATTTTAACCTGGATACCAAAGGCAAGCCACCAGGGGCATAAACTATAGAAACCTTCAAACTTATAGTATGCAAGTATTATAAAATGTTTAGGCATTAATTATAATATAATAATACTTAACCGTTCTTTAGGCATATTTTTCGTATCGTACCCGGCCTCGAAGAGGATTTGGTAAAGACTTACATTATTATCACATCGTACCCGACCTCAAGAGATCTCGGTTGTACCCGGTCTCAACAACATTCGGCTTATCCGGTCTCAGAAGGACTCGGTCATACCTGGCCACACAAGGGCTCGTAATATTTCATATCACATCACTTCGTACCTGGCCACATAGAGGACTCGGTCATACCAAGCCACACAAGAGCTTGGTACCTAGCGACTTTTGAACATCTACTCCAGAGAAATGGAGAGAAACAACCAACAACTAAACGTGCACCTCCTAGGGAAGGGCATTACCGGGTCTATTTGTACTTGTGAGAATGAACACAACGCCCAAAAGAAAGGGGCGTCAGTACGATAAATGTACTGAGTACGTAATAGAAAGAGGGGTAAATCCAAGGCATAGCATAAGGGATATGAATAATATATGATTTTAACCTGGATACCAAAGGCAAGCCACCAGGGGCATAAACTATAGAAACCTTCAAACTTATAGTATGCAAGTATTATAAAATGTTTAGGCATTAATTATAATATAATAATACTTAACCGTTCTTTAGGCATATTTTTCGTATCGTACCCGGCCTCGAAGAGGATTTGGTAAAGACTTACATTATTATCACATCGTACCCGACCTTAAGAGATCTCGGTTGTACCCGGTCTCAACAACATTCGGCTTATCCGGTCTCAGAAGGACTCGGTCATACCCGGCCACACAAGGGCTCGTAATATTTCATATCACATCACTTCGTACCTGGCCACATAGAGGACTCGGTCATACCAAGCCACACAAGAGCTCGGTCGCATTTCACATTGAAACTCATCATACCCAATTGATTAATGGTTGCGTAATAGGTGACGTCCCCGACTGTCTATAGCGCGACTCAGTAGTATAATATATATATATATATATATATATATATATATATATTATGCATGTTATATATAAATACACACTAAGAATTCACTCAAATGAATTAAAATTATACTTTCCGGCCTAAAGACACTATCTGGGAACATCTTCAAATTTTAATAGAAGTGCTACCGGTACGAACGTACAAGAATAGGAACAATGTTATTTGTAAGGGCTTAGAGCAAACCAATTTTCAACACAGAAATCCTTTAGAGAAAGGGAGGGAGGGAGAGAGAGAGAGAGAGAGAGAGAGAGAGAGAGACTTACACCAAATCATGTCAAGAAAGAAAGTAGCTTTACATATCTTGTTGCAGAGCTAGCTATACTTCTATGATGGTTACTCTATATCTAACAAATCTCTAAATTAATATAACAAGATAATAGATATTTTAATGACGACTCCAAGCTCTTTCACGTTGAATCCTACTAGATTCACTTTCGATATCCTTAGACTGTTTTAGGAATTTTAAAAGAGGTTTGAGAGCATTTTGGAAGAACTGATGCTGGTGATATCTTCTATAATGAGAGAGAAGAAGGTTTCACTATTTTTATTACTATACCATGCCTAGGAGATTCCGCCATCTTCAAATGCAAAATGGGTCACTCTGGTTATAGCACTTGGTGGCTGGCACACATCTAATGAAACATGTGGCCACCTTTTGTCCTCGTATACGTCGCTGGCTGATTGGACATGCCAAACTTACCAAGCTTTACTTTATGTGTGGGGTGTAACATCACCCCCTCCCCCCCAAACATTCACCCTCAAATGATCATAGTCGCTCAAAATTCTTTAGTCATTTTGCGTTGTAACTGTCATGGTAATCTTATCGTTGCTTCTTGTTATATAGAAAAAATAGGGGTACCTAGATTTCAAATCTTTCTCACATTCCCGGATCATTTCTTCTATGTTGTTATTTCTTCAAAGTAGTTTAACTAAAGCTACCTCTTTAGTTTGCAGCTTGTGCACTTGACTGTCTAGGATAGCCACCACTATTTCTTCATAGGATAGGTCCTCTGTAACTTGAATATCTTCAATAGGGGTAACATGAGATGGGTCACCCAAGAACTTGCGAAGCATGGACTCATGGAACTGGATTCACTACTTCCAATTCTGGGGGTTATTCAAGCTTATAAGTAACTTGCCTGATTTTCTGAATAATTTGATATTGTCTGATATACTGGGGGATGAGTTTGCCTTTCTTACCAAATCTCATCATGCCTTTCATAAGCAACACCTTCAAGAATATCTGGTCTCCCATAGCAAACTCCAAATCTCGCCGTCAATTATCCGAATAAGATTTTGCCTTCTTTGAGAGGTAAATAAGGACCTCGAATTATTTTCACCTTTTCTACAGCCTGTTCCACCAACTCAGGGCCCAATAACTTTGTTTCTCAAACATTGAACCAACCAATAGGAGAACTACATTTTTGTCTGTATAGGGCCTCATATGGTGTCATCTGAATACTAGCATGGTAGTTGTTGTTGTAAGAAAATTCGATGAGTGGTAGATGGTCCTCCCAATTTCCTGTGAAATCCAAAATACAGGCTCGTAACATGTCCTCGAGCACCCGAATAGTGAGCTCGTCCTGACTGTGTGTTTATGGATGGAAAGTTGTGCCCAGGTTTTTCCTCGTACCTAATTCTTTTTGGAATGATCTCCAGAAATTAGATGTAAACTAGGCACCTCTATTGTATATAATGAAAATCAGAATCCTATGGATTCGAACTATTTGTTTGATATATAGCTTAGCTTAATCTTCAGTTGAGAAGGTAGTCTTAACTGGTAGGAGTGAGCCGACTTGGTGAGTCGATCTAAGATAACCAATACAAAATCAACTCTTCGGCGCGATCGTGGTAGTCCGGTAGAAAGTTCCATGTTGATTACCTCCCATTTCCAGGTTCGAATTTCCATATTCTAAAGTAACCCTCCCGGTTTCTAGTGGTCAACCTTAATTTATTTGCAATTTGGACATTGGGCGACGTATTCAGCAATGTTCCTCTTCAAATTGTTCCACCACTATAACTGTTACCAGGATGATATAGAATATTAACATTGTAATATTTTAACAATTCAAGCTACCTCTGATGCCTCATAATTAATTCTTGTTGCTTGAATATGTACTTCAAGATCTAGTGCTTGGTGAATACTTTGACATGAACTCCATACAAGTTGTGACACCATATCTTCAAGGAAAGTATGCCAGATGATAGCTCCAAGTCATGAGTAGGGTAATTCTGCTCATGTGTCCTTAGTTTTCTCGAAGCATAAGCAACAAATCTCCTGTGTTGCATTAAAACATTGCTCAATCCCACTCTAGAGGTATCACAATGTATAGTGTACCCCTCAGATACTTCAAGAAGAGTTAGAACTGGCGCCAAGATTAACCTACTTTTAACTCTTCGAAGCTCTTCCTAAAAACATTGGTCCACCAGAATTTTACTGCCTTATGCATCAAATTTGTTAATAGAGCAGCTATAGATGATAAAATTGTCACAAATATTCGGTAGTAACCGGCTAATCCCAAGAAGCTTTTCACCTTCTTAGGTATCGTGGGCCTTGGCCAATTCTTAACCACTTAAATCTTTTGACTATCAACTTAGATACCCTCATTGAGACTATGTGCCCAAGGAAAACCACTGTGTTCAATCAGAACTCACATTTAGAAAACTTAATGTACAACTAGTTATCCCAAAGTGTGCGTAGGACTTTTCGCAAATGTTCTGCATGCTCTGCTTCTGATCGAGAATACACAAAATTATCGTCTATGAACATGATCACGAAGATATCCAAAAATAGCTTGAACACATTATTCATTGGATCCATGAAGGACGCTGATGCATTGGTTAGGCCAAAGGACATGACGTTAAACTCGTAATGGCTATACCTGGTCCGAAAGGCTATCTTCGAAATATATTCTTCCTTGATCCTTAACTGATGATACCCAGATCTTAGATCGATCTTCGAAAAATACTTAGCACCTTGTAATTGATCTAACAAATCATTAATTCTCGAGAGAAGGTACTTGTTCTTAACGCTTACCTTACTCAACTATTGGTAATTAATACACATCCTCAACGAAACATCTTTCATTTGGACAAATAGTATTGGGGCTCCCCATGGGGAAGTATTGGGACAGATAAAGCCCTTATCAAGAAGTTCCTTCAACTAATCTTTTAGTTTCTTAAACTCGGCAGGAGCCATCATGTACGAAGGAATAGATATCGGTTGTGTATCGGATGGCACATCGATGGAAAACTCGATCTCTCTCTTGTGTGGATCTTGTCGGGGAAGACATCGGGAAATTCACTAAAAACCAAAAATGATTAAATGGTTGGAGGTTTTGCCTCCGCATCAAATGATAGAAACACCCTTTCATGATCATCTTTTTAGCCATAAGGTAAGAAATAAACTTCCCTTTTGGCGCTGTCACATCACCCTTCCATTCGACAATGGGCTCTCTTAGAAAGTTAAAGCGAAAAACTTTCTTCCAATAATCCAATGTAGCTTAACAAGAGGCTAGCCAATCTATGCCCATAATAACATCAAAATTTATCATTCCTAGCTCATTAAAATCAGCTAAGGTATGGTGATCATGAATCATCACATCACAACTTCGATATACCCTCCTAACTAGCAAGGACTCGCCTGTGGGTGTGGACACTTCAAATGGTTGTTATAACAATTCAGGTACATAATCACATTTACCAGCAACAAATGGAGTAATATATGACAAGGTACATCTTGGATCCATTAGAGCATACACACTAATGGAAAATATGGATAGCATACCTGTTACCACGTCCAATGATGACTCTAGGTTCTGTCAGCTTAACAATGCATAAATGTGGTTCTATTGTCCGCTCGAGCTAGTCACTCCACCTCTATCTTTACCTCTTCCCACCCATGGTTGCATACCTTGCTTACGAGGATGTGTTGTCGATGAAGAAGCTGTTGTTATCACGCCAACCACATTTCTCATTGGGAAAAGCGCATGATATGACCGGACTGCCCATAAGAATAATACAAATCTGAGCCCTGGCGGCAATGCCCAAAATGATTTCTACCACATTGGCCACATGCCTAAAATGATTTCTACCACATGCCCAAAATGATATCATAACTTCCCAATCCGAATATTTTAAAGCATAAAATGAATTATGTATATAAAATCTCGAAGAAATAGGGATACATTTCCTTCATGGCATCCTTTGGCTCCCATGTAGCTTTCTCGACTGAATGATTGTTGCACATTACTTTTACAGAAGCAACATCTTTTGTTTAAAGTCTACTAACATGCCTGTCTATTATAGCTACAGGGACCTCCACATATGATAGAGTATCAGGAAACTCTATCTTCTACCTATCAATTACATGACTCGAATCGTGAAAGTACTTATTTATCATAGACACATGAAAAATCGAATGT
Source organism: Nicotiana tabacum (assembly GCF_000715075.1). NCBI lineage: Eukaryota > Viridiplantae > Streptophyta > Magnoliopsida > Solanales > Solanaceae > Nicotiana > Nicotiana tabacum. Next base: position 107,010,539 of record NC_134087.1, on the reverse strand, counting down.
GCCGAAGATAACTTTGGAGGTAAATCTAGACGATACATGACAAGCCCAATCCTTTAAAGAATCAGATAAGACCCTATATATCTCGGGCTAAGCTTCCCTTTTCTACCAAACCTCATGATGCCCTCCATTAGAGACATCTTAAAAAATACAATTTACCTTCTTTGAACTAAAGATCATAACGTCTTATATCTGCATATGACTTTTGCCTGCTTTGAGCTATTTTAAGTCATTCCTGAATCACTTTCACCCTTTTCAAAGCATCTTGTACTATGTTTGGCCCAATAAGTTTTGCTTCACCTATCTCAAACCATCATATAGGCGAACGACACCTCCTTCCATATAGGGCCTTAAATGGGCCATCTTAATATTTGCATGATAACTATTATTATATGCGAACTTAATTAAAGATAGATGATCATCCCAATTTTATTTTAAAATCGAGAACATATGCTCATAACATATCTGAATTGTCCTCTCAGTTTGGTCGTATGTTTGGGGGTGAAAGGTTGTACTTAGATTAACTCAGGTACCAAGACCTTCCTAAAAACTATGCTACAACTAGGCAGTAAACTGAGCACCCCTATCAAAAATAATGGACACAGGAGAACCATACAACCAAATAATTTCTTTTGTGTATAATGCTGCATATTAGGGAGTCATGTATGTTGTTTTAACTGGTAAAAGGTGAGCTGACTTAGTGAATCGGTCTACTATGACCCAAATAGAGTCATGTTTCTTAAAATTTCACGGTAATCCAAACATGAAATCTACATTTGTTTGTTCCCATTTCCATGCTGGTATTTCAATGACTTGAGCTAAGCCGCTGGGCTCTGATATTCTACTTTTACTTGCTGACAATTAAGGCACTGTGATACATAATCTGCGATATCTCATTCCACATTGTTCCACCAATAAATATCTTTCTAATCATGATACATTTTAGTATAACCCGGATGCATTAAATACCTGGAGCTATAAGCTTCTACCATAATTGCGCTTCAAAGGTCATCTACATTAGGCACACATAAGCGACCATCAAGTCTTATCACACCATTCTCATCAAGTGCAAAATTCTTAATATTGCCACTAAGAACACCTTCCTTGAGCTTAAGCAAGCTAGCGTCATTGAATTATTAGGTTTTAACTTGCCTTAATAATGTAGACCTAGCACCCATACTTGCTATCAATCTTCTTTCATACTTATCATCTGGCCAAACTCCCCATGAATCTTCTACTCAAAGCATCAGCAACCACATTCACTTTACCTAGATAATAAAGGATATTCTTAAGCAATTCCAACCACATGCGTTCTCTTAGGTTCAACTTTTTCTGCTTGAATATATATTACAACTTTTGTGATCTGTATAAATGTCACACTGCTCTCCATAAAGGTAGTGACACCATATTCTTAGTGTAAAAATAACTGCGGCAAGCTGAAGATCGTGGGTAGGGCATTTTCTCTCATGATTCTTTAACTACTATAGGCATATAAGCAATTATCTTTTCATTCTGCATAAGAACAGATTCTAACTCCACTCTAGAAGCATCACAATAGATCATAAATCTACTTGTAGGGGTAGGTAGAGTCAAGCTTGAGGCTATAGTCAACCGATTCTTGAGTTCCTGAAAGTTTTTCTCACAAGCTCCAAACCATTGAAACTTCATATTTTTCAGAGTTAACATTATCAATGGGACATCTAGTGGAGAGAACCCTTCTACAAAACGACATAGTAAACTGCCAATCCCAGAAAACTACGAAACCTGAAGGGGTCATCGGCATAGGCTAATTTTTAACTGCTTTTTTTCTGTGGGTCTACTCTAACCTTCGATTGAGACCACGTGTCCCAAAAATGAAACTATATCGAGCCAAAATTCATATTTGGAGAATTTTGCATATAGTTGACACTCCTTGAGTATCTGAATAACTATTCTCAAATTATTTTATGCTTTTCCCGGCTGCATGAATATGCCAAAATATCATCGATAAATACTATGAAAAAAGTATCTAAGAAAGGCTTGAAGACTTTGTTCAGTAAGTACGTAAGAGCTTCCGGTGCATTGGTCAATCCAATGGACATCACTAAAAATTTATAACGACCATACCGAGTCCTGAAAGATATTGGGATGTATGCTTCTCTTATTTTTATCTGGTGGTATCCCAATCTTAGATATTTTTTTGAGAAATATCTAGCACCCTGTAAATGATTAAATAAGTCATCTATCCTGGGCATTGGATATTTAATTTTATAGTAACCTTATCCAGCTGGCGGTAATCTATGCACATCCGTAGGGAACAATCTTTTTATTTCACGAACAACACTGGAGCACCCCAGGGTGAAACACTAAGTCTAATAAAACCCTTTTCTAAAAGGTATTGTAGCTGCTTCATGAGTTTATTTAGCTCAAATGGAGCCACTCTATAAGGAGAAATCAATATTGGCTAAGTTCTTGGCAATGTGTCTACGCAAAACTCAATCTCCCTATCTGGTGGTCTCCCTAGGAGATCATCCAGGAAAACTTTTGGAAACTCTTTCACAATATGTATCGATTCAAGTATTAAGTAGTCGGCTTTTGTATCCAGCACATGTGCAAGATATGCCAAACACCCACTGCTTACTAGCTTTCTAGCCTTAAGGTAAGAAATAAACTTACCTGTATGCGTACCTACTTGGCCTCTAATTATAACTGGATATTCCCCAATAAATGATAATTTAACTGTCTTCGTGTAGCTATCAACTATAGCATTACAAGAAGATAACCAATCCATGCCAGCTATGATGTCAAAGTCAACCATATCTAATAAGCTTATATCAGCTAATATTTCTCGGCCCTAAACTATGATGATGTAATCTCTAAATATATATTCAACTTTAACAAATTCCCCTGTGGGTGTGGAAACGTCAAACGGAACCCCTAACTTTTCTAGTGCTTTCACAAAATCAACACAGAAAAAAAGAGATACATAGGAGAAAGTTGAACCTGGATCAACTAATATATAATCAAGGCGGCCACAAACTGAGAGAATACCTATAATAACTTTGTGAGATATCTCAGCATTCTTCCTGCCTAAAACTGTATAGAGTCTGACTAGTCCGCCTCCTCCCCGAGATCCACCTCTATTTGCACCACGCCCAATCTGAGTAATAGGTTCTAGACCTAAAGGAGGTGAAATTAAAAAATTACATGTGGATGCTACCTGAGCTGCTGGATCCTTCCCTCGAGCATTCCCAAGTCGTAGACAATCTTTTATAAGGTGACCTGGGCCATAGCAGTGATAACATCCTCTCTGACCAAAAAGGCATTGCTCGAGATATTTTTTGTTGCACATGGAACAAATAGGATATGAGAACCAAGTCTGACCTTGACTAGTTAAAGCGTGCCCCAGATAGGCCTGAACATTACTCTGCTGACCCTGTCTTAATGGAGCCGGATAACGAGACTAGTGAGTTACTCACTGAATCTGAGTTGAATGATTCATGTTATTTTCGTCAACTGAAAGTCCACTATAACTACCTATAGTTCTAGTCTTCTTGCCATTCTATATAGCTTCTCTAGAAATTTTATCAAAGACTTGCGCATAGAAATATTAACTACCTGAAGTTAAGTCTTGCCATCCTGATGTGAAGTCATATCTTTGTCCATATATGGCCATCCTTCAATGAACCGTCTGACTTTTTCTCTCTTTGTCAATATCAAATTAGGTGCATATTCTACCAAGTTTGTGAATTCCATTGGTGCCCTATTTAGGATGTTTGAACTGACACCGGAGATCATCTATCCGACTGCTAGTAAAAATATTGGCCCTAAAAGCTTATTTAAAATGTGTCAAAGTAAGTGGCGGTAATATAGAATCTCTAGCTTTCTTGTAACCTCTCCACCATTTCCATGTTGCACCCTTCAACCAAAACTCAATTAAATATGTGGCTTGTGTTTCAAGGAAACTCAAAGAAATAAAGATTTCCTTTACCTCTTCCAAAAATAGCATTGGCTCATTCGGTTTGTTTGTACCATTATAAGTAGGAGGTTTTAATTTCATAAAGTCATGTGGATCGATTCTTCCTTTTGGTAACTGCACTGGCTGGCAATACTTGTAGGGCCATGTGGTGGTGGTACCCAGGTGGGGTCTGAAAATCATCTTGTATAACCTCTTCATCTACATGACGGTCCTTAGGAGGAGCATCAACAGGTTCAACCCGACCATGTGGTGGAGGGGATAGGGACTCTAGAAAATCCAAAATACTATCAATTCGATCATCATGCTGCTGTGGTTGATTCGCCTTGGGTGGGTTAGGAGGGGGGTATAACTTTCACCTGATCATTATCAACCTACTGAGATGGAGTTTGTGCCTGTCTAGAATCCCTACAATGAGCCTGATTACTTCTGCTATTTCCACCTCTACCCCTGGCATTCTAACCTCAACCTCAACCTCTACCTCTGACATGCCCTCTAATTGCAGCTAGTTCCATTAGTGCGGTTTGTACCTCTAGTGCTTCTTCTTGATGATTAGCAGTTGGTATCCCAACATTGTTAGCAGCAGAGGATGAAGTTGATATTGTTCTGAAATGGGAGACAAAGGATTGTTAGAATTCTGAAACATTTAGCTCTATATCACGATTTAAGAATCAAAGAAAAGAATATTTCTTAACATGCCCTGCAGCCTCCCAGATATAAGTATGGTGCATAACATACCCATAAGTAGGACTCTACTAAACACGACTCATGATTTCCTAGGACTCCCTAAACTTGAGGCTCTGATGCCAACTTGTCACGCCCCAAAAGTTAAGGTGGGACGTGATTGATTGGCACCCGACCTAAGCAACCTATAGAGTGAACCCTTAACTAAGTTGTATTAATAATCATGATAACTTAAGCAACCTAAAATGATGCCATAACATATTTATTAACTAAAAAAAACTAAATTCAAACTGATAGCTATGTCATAAATCTCAACAAAGTGCCCAACTGAGAATAAAAATTATATAATACCCACTAGACTAAGTAATGAGCCTCTAAGAATATTGAACATTTACGTCCTTGGGGCATACCCCAAATGCTAAAATAATGTAAATAAATACTAAATTGAGTCCCCATCGAGAAGAAAACTGGGAAAAGCTGTAGTGGAAGCTAGTCCTATCCTGTAGTACCGAAAATGTGATCAACAATTTCTTCATCCATGAAAAAAATAGGCCCTCACGGACTAAATATCACGACGGGATACCTAACAAGTCTCATAGGCTACCTCCTAAGAAGGCGGGGTGAGACCTTTTAGGATAAACATAACAAAAAGAAAAAAAATATCCCCAAAAAGAATGTAAGTAATTTAAGGTCCGGAAACTAATAGCAGGATAAAGACTGAAACTATAAGCTCAACATGTAAATAGATAACTGAAAAATCAAACTTTAAAATAATAGTTAAATGAAATGGAATTTAAGTTACATATAGTGGCCATGCGTACGTGTAACCTGGCAACACATATGGGGGAGTGTCGTCTCATCTCCCCAACAAATAATAGCCCTTGCAAGTGTAGGGTAGCTAACCCTTGCCCTGGTGGCACTCACGTACGGTAATAGAAGTATGTGTGTAATTCTATCACATATAAAGTAGTACTGAATAAGAGTAGAGTGAACTAAGTCATAGAGTACAAGAACACACAACATCGATTTAATGAACACATGGAGCATGAGGGTTTTAATAAAATTCCCTACTAGGAGAGTAAGCCTCAACTCAACTCAAAGTTACGTGCTCACTGCAATTCACGCTTCCTTCAAGATATCTTGATTTACAAGTCTATTACTACAAATAAAATAGTCTTTTTGTGGCAGTTTTATAATGGGGGTTGTTATTAACCTCCCCAAATTGTATCTAATTAGGGGGGTCCTGTTAAGCTACGCACTTAAATTCGGTTTGCAGTTTACAAACCTCTGCTAGCCTTAAAAATAAGGCGCTAATAATAGAAATCTCCGCTAGCCTTTATTTTTATCTTTCCCTCTTTTTTCATAAATTTTCGCTAACAATAGAAATCTCCGCTCTTCACTCTAGCGATTTAGGGTTCTCTTTCCAGATTCTTCCTCATCCTGAAATGGCAAGTTCTCTTTCTCTCTTTAATCTCCCATTGTCTTTCACTCTAGCGATTTAGGGTTCACTCTAAGTTGTGATTTTAATGTGATATCCCGAAAACATTTGTGCGAAATATTTGTGCAGTGCGAAAATAGTTGTGTGAAATCAGTCTGCATTGCAAAAATAGTTGATATCCAATTTTAATTCCTCTCAGTTTGATATTTGTGCGATTTTAATGTGAATTTCAGCAATTACAACTCGAATTGAAGCGTGCTTGCCGTTGAATCTCCTTACAAAAGGTACAACTCGAATTGGAGCTCTCTGCCCTCTCCTTCCTAATTTGTTTATATCCAATTTTAATTCCTCTAGGGTTTTGATTATGTTTTCCTAATATATGAATTTCAGTGGTTCTGCATGTGATTTGATTTAGGTTTCTCTGCTCCAATTTATCTTCTAAACTCATTCTATGGTTGGAAAAGAAAGTATAAATATTGAATTGTTGTTCTCATATTAATATTGTTGTGTTTTAGTAGTAACTGGCTAATTGTTGTTTATTTATGATTCAAGTTGTTACATATTTCATTTAAATGCAAAGAATATCTGTATTCGAAACTCAGTTCGTTGTACTGTTGACGAGGCCACATTTGAATTAGTAAGTGAGGTTTTGAGCTGAATTTGTGTACGTCTATACATCTTGAATAAGTCCAGTAGAGCTAATAGGGCATATTTGGTTCACAACAGATGTTCATATCCTGAGGCGGAACTCAAGGCGTGCTTTCATGTGTTTTGCCTCTAGCAAATCTGATGTCTAAGACAGAAGTCATCTTTAATGGAAACTAATCTACAGTTTATTGTAGTTTGAAACTCCATTTTATATTAATTTATTAGTTTAAAAGTGTAGGTTCTTTGGAAGTTAAGCTTTTAGTCTTATTTGGTGAATTGAGGCGTTGAGACATACTAAGTAAGTTTGGGTATTGGATTATATAACATAGTCAAGGGACGAGTAAAATTATTAAGTTTAGGTATGAATGAATTCTATCACTAATGGGAAAAATAGTTGTAATGTTATTTCTTTGATGGGATAGGCCGATCCTTTCAGCCATCACTTGATAAGCTAAAGATGAACCTAAGGGTGTTATAAGTGTCGAAAGTTGTTGGCATATGTTCTTTTGTTTGGTTGGATTAGCCAGGTGCTCTAAATTATAAGCTGTTATGTTGGTGCACTTCTGTTTTAGAAGTTTACCATAAAAAGTGCTATTTGGAGGATTGCATGTTAAACTGTGTTTTCGACTGATAAGTTTATGTCCATCTTCATTTCCCCTGCTATAGATTGCATATTAAACACAGCTTTCTTGTTGGTCTACTCTAAAAGAAAATTTGAAATAAAAATCTTATAAGTTCATGTCTTTGTTCATTTCCCCTGCTAAAGATTATTTCTTTTTAAAATGAGAGAGGTCATTAGCAAACTGACCTACAGTTGCAGTCTCGTTAGTTTTGAAGCCAGTGCCATTGCTTTTAGATCATGTTATAATCGTGAGATCCACTCCATCACCAATGAATGTACTGTTAGTTTTATGTTTATCAACAAAAACATATTCATTATAGATTCCCTGTTTAATCTTGATGTTGTATCTTGTTTTACTGTTATTAGGAGCTGCTTGTAATGCTTCTGTTATGGATGTTTTGATCTTATCCTAGTATGTTTTGATCACTGTTATGGAATAAGGCAGAGTTTTATCTATGACTAAAATTATGCGAAATTTCAAACCTGTTCAATTCAACAACTACTCTATGGAGGAATTACACATCAATACTATACGCGATAAGTTCTATAACATGTTGTATACGAATATTGTTTGAGTTATGCATGCATATGCATTGTTTAATTGTTTATAGATGGGTTGTGTGATAGAGTTTTAGAACGGACTAAAAAGAAAATGTTGCCACACAAATTAGAAGGGAGTAGTAAGGTTTCAAGGCTATTAGCTAGTTGATCAAGTTAAGTATCTGAAACCTTCTTCAATCCCTAAACAAGTTGTAGAACCAAAAAAATAAGGATCGGACTACATTCAGAATATTATTATTACAAACAAAACAAATGTGAAGACCGTCAGGAACTCATTTTTGATCTGCACTTCATTTGAGCGGAGAATCCCATATTCTTGCTTTTCTTCTGAAAGCTAAGATTTAATCAAATCGAGCGGGTACTGTCTCTTTCTCTTCCTTTTTCTCTGGAATTTTGGGAATCAGATGCTTTGTAATGTTATTAGAACTATAACCGTGTCTGTTGACTTTCTCTATTATCTACTCATACACTTCTAGTATTGTTGTATACACAAAGATCCAGCGTGTGTGATTCTGGGATTTATTAGTTTTGATACGCACTGTGTTTTTTTTTTCTTTTTCAATTCGAGTACAAAGTTAAGGATTGTCAATTTAAACACTTGTAGCAGGTAAGTCTTCTATTTCCCAAGTTACGATATAAGACTTGGTATGAAGATTTGCCTATTGTTGCAAGTGAATTTAATTTGATGGCGTAAAAAAACTATACACCCCCAGTGCACACAACTTAAATTGATCTATTTCTATCGATTAAACAATAAGGGCTGCATGTTCTAGATAAAACTGAGGTTATATCCTTTTACCTATGGGGTGGCCAGTGGCCACAGCAATATAGCACTTTATGTTTGATTGTATCTGTAATCTCTCTTTATAGATTGTTTGTGCAGCATTTCTATATAGAAGAGAAAAAAAGGGGAAAAAAGGATCAAATTGTTAGTAGGCCCACTATTAGGATCCAAAGAAACTTGCACGCTGCTGCCTTATTCCATACTAGGATGCCACTTTAGGATAACACACCTTTTCCCATGCCAACAAAGCTCTCTTGGTAATCTCTCCTGCACAAAGAACAATTAGAAGATTTATCTAGATTGGTCAGCATGGTTATAGTATAAAACTATTCATACTATACTGATTGTTTGGTTTCTTTAAGACTTATTTCAAAGACTCACAAAGCCTGTTCAAAAGGGATTTAATATTTGGTTGACAAGAATTCATAGCAATATCTGGATTCAACAGTAGGCTCTAGTTGCTGAAACTGGGAACTCTAAGCTTCAAACTAGCATTTCCTAATTCCTGTGCCAATGACCAAAGGTCATAGCTTCCACATAGCTTCCTATGTCAATAACTAAATTAGACATGACAACTTGGATATAGTTTCTACTTTACAGCAAGACATTAATACCCAAACCACCTATACCATTGTTTTTATTTAGCTTATAAAACTGTAAATTATGTCTCTGATCTTATAAAATTGGTATGTTACTAAAATTTTTGTTCCTCATGAACAGAGGCGGATCCAGAATTTAAATTCTATGGGTTCAGTTTTAATGTTACCCATTATATTTTTAAAATTATGGGTTCATATCTACTGTTTTTACAATTTTAAATAATTTTTACATATAAATTTTTACTCTGCGGCGAAAGTTATGAGTTTAGTTGAACCCGTAGGTAATGCACTAGATCTGCCTTTGCTCATTAATATTTTGTAGGTTATATCAAACTATCTTCATTAGAAGAGTCCTTACTGGTATTAGCTTCATTTCTCAAAGGTTTCAGATCTTTCCAAATACTTTTCCAATGGATAAATCTTGGATTCGATTGCCAAGGAACACAACTGGATATGTGTTTGGTTTGAATCAATTTCTAGATTTTGCATTTTAAAATGGAGCTATAGAAGAGAGAATAAAATGTTTGTGTCCTAAATGTGGTTTTGTTAAGTGGTTGACTAGAGATATAGTGTTCGATCATTTAATTTACAAGTCATTCCCTCAAGAATATGTCACTTGGGTTTTTCATGGCGAAATAAATGTATTGCAGAACTTTAATAACATAGAGGTCACTCAAGATACACTACTTGCTGAAAATCTAGTAGACTTATTTACTAATGAAGCATTTCAGGGCTTAAGACATCAAGTCATTGATATAGGTTCATCACAAGTAGGGAGAGAAGAGGAAATGTTAAATGATATGCATGTTTTAGATAATAAAGACTTTTTTGATTTGCTTAGAAATGGAAGTCAAGAATTGTATGAAGGGTCCAAGTACTCAAAGCTAGAATTTTTGTTAAAGCTATATCATATAAAGAGTTTGTCTGGGCTAAGTGACAAGGGAATGACTATGATACTTGATCTATTGAGAGATGCATTTAAATTTGCAAGTATCCCTGATTCTTTTTATGAAGCCAAGAAAACCATCAAAAAGCTTGATTATATAAAAATAGATGCTTGTCCAAATGACTGCATGTTGTACTGGGGAGAAGAGGCTAATGAAGAAACATGCAAGTATTGTCACATTTCTATATGGAAGCCTAATGAGAGGGGCAACAATCATCGCGCGCCTGCTACAAGTAAGAAGAAGAAGAAAAAGCCAACAAAAATTGTGCGTTACTTTCCACTAAAACCAAGGTTGCAGAAATTATTCATGAATTCTAAGACTGCAGAGCATATGAGATGGCATGCGAAGAATAGTAACAAAGATGGAATAATGAGGCATCATTTAAACCACTTTGTAAGTTCTTGTATAGCCGACGAGTACAAGTGAAGTATTCTCTAAAGTGTACTTATATATGTTGAGAACTTAACAAACTCATAATTCTGGTCATAAAATCAAGTTAACTCATGATACATCAAAATGAAACAAAAAAAGAGCGGAAACGTGACCCATTAACAAATTAAATAAACCTTTCAGTCCTTTCGGCAATGAAGGGTGGAATTCCTCCATAGGAATGAGAAGAGAAATATTGAATGGACTCTCCAATAAAGGGAAGTCCTATGGAGCCTTGTGGCAATACACCCTTGCATTTGGGATTCCTCCATTTGTATACCCATCCACTGATTCCTACAATTATTACTGCTACTAACCATAAACCAATGTTCCACATTTTTTTTCCTTTTAAATTAAACCTGTAGTTTTATTCCTACTTCACCTTAGTGTTCAAACTCATAGTATGCCCGCCTATTTATAGTATGTTGAAAAAAAAATTCCCCTTCCATGTCTCGCTAGTAAGACATTGCATTTAAATCTTAGCACATGATATTTAACTCAAACTGAGTGCTTGTTCTAATTGTCACGACCCCGGTTCACCCTCCATGAACCATCGTGACGGCACCTAGTCTCTACGACTAGACAAGCCTAACAATGCGAAAAAATAAATCAACTTGCAGAAGAAATAATTAAAACCGAAATAATGAAATAAAACAGTATTTTAAAGTGTCGCTTGGCATACACAATATCAACTCTCAAAAACTAATAACATTTCCCAAAACCCGGAATTTTATGATCACAAGCCTTTGAATGTCTACAAGCATCTAACTCCAGAATATCTAACAAGGAAACGAAAGTACATAAGGGCTAATACAAAAAGGGAGAGTAGAAAGGGACTCTTCGGTCTGCGGACGCGACAAATATACCTCGGAGTCTCTACAAGCGCCTCATGTCTGAATGGAGGTACCTGGATCTGTACATGAAAAACATGCACAGAAAGGGCATGAGTACACCACAGTGGTACTCAGTAAGTGCCAAGCCTAACCTTGGTCGGGTAGTGATGAGGAAGGTCAAGACCCTACTGAGGTTAAAGAAAATATAAGGTTCAACAGTGTAGAACAACACAGTATGAGTAAGTACAACAGTAAAAGTAACACAAGATATAAAGGGCTGCAACAACTACTACAGAGGCAAAGTAAACACAGAAAGAAATATAGCTCAACACAAAGATAACAAACGGGGAACTCCCAGGCTACCATCCTGTAGTCCGAAATATAAATATCTAATGTATCTCCCGGGATACCGTCCCGTAGTCCAACTCATAATGCGAGGGGATCTCCCGGAATACCGATTCGTAGTCCCAAATGTAAATACTTAATACAGGGGGAATCTATCGGGTGCAGTCCCGTAGTTCCAATGTAAATGTGCAGGGGGATCTCCTGGAATACCGTTCTGTAGTCCCAAAGTAAACATATAGGGGGATCTCCCGGGATACCGTCCTGTAGTCCCAAAGTAAACACACAGCAACAACAAGAAGAGTACACAGTTCAGTTCAAGTTCCATACCAAGGTTAAAATAGGTATTTCTAATCTAGCATGCTGCACGTAATCCAAATAAGGCAGTTTGAGAAAGTAAGGCAATTAAGTCAAGTACACACGCTTTCCTAAGCTAACAATAGGCTTAAATTGCAAGTAATATAAATAGGAAAGGAAACGTACCAGTAATTAATTAATGAAAATCGAATTTTTAACAATTAGCACAGGTACGCACTCGTCACCTCACGTACAAGGCATTTTAATTATCAATAATACCAAATCCTAAGGGGAAGGTCCCCCACACAAGGTTAGGCAAGCCACTTACCTCGAACCATCTCAAAATCAACCTGAAATCACGTTCTTGCCACGAGTACTTGACTCCAAATGGCCCAAATCTATTAATTCAATTGCAATATGTAAATAACACTTCAAGTAACTGATTCTACAAACAAATTCTAAGCTAATACGCGAAATTTGGTAAAAATGACCAAAATGCCCCTCGGACCCACGTCTCGGAATCGGGTAAAATTTATACTTTCAGAATTCTCATACTCTCACGAGTTCATACATACCAAAATTATCCAAATCCAAAGTCAAATTCCCAATCAAAATTCGAATTATAGGTCTAGGAACTTTCTTCCAATTTTTCCCAAATTTTCACCTCCAATCCGAAATTAAATGACAAAACTAACAATAGATTAATGGAATACAACTAGAAAGGGTTAAGGAATTGTTACCCAATGATTTCCTCTTTAAATTCCTCCCAAAATCGCCCTCTCCCAAGCTCCAATTTGATATTTCCAAGTTTTGAACTAAACCCTCGATTCTGTCCCTTTTCTGACCAGTAAAACCGCATTTGCGGTCCCGCTCCTGCGAAGACCCGGTTGCATCTACGACATTTCATTAAAGGGGGATTTTCCGCACCTGGGACTTCCTTACCGCAGATGCGGGCCGCTTCTGCGGTGCCCTGACCGCATCTGCGGTCAATTCCCTTTGTGCCTCAAACCGCTTCTGCGGTCCCCAAGCCGCAGGTGCGGTTATGACAGCAGATTTGAAACTTCACCTGCAAACTCTCAACTCCAAACTTCCCATTAACCACCCAAAATCATCCGAGTCCCCCGGGACCTCAACCAAAAACACAAACAAGTCATATACCACTATCCAAACTTATACAAATCTCCACAACACCTCAAACAATATCAAATCAACCAATTAACATCGGATTCAAGCCTAAGAACTGCAAAAACTCTCAAAATACGCTTTCGATCAAAACGTCTATCAAACCTCTTCCGAATGACCTGAAATTTTGCACACACGTCACATTCAACACTAGAGAGCTACCCTAACTTCCGGAATTCCATTCCGACCCTCGAATAAATATCTCACTATTGAACCGGAAACATCAAAAATTCAACTTTCGGCATTTCAAGCCTAAATTAGCTACGGATCTCCAAAACACAATCCGAACACGCCCTAAAACCCGAAATCACCCCACGAAGCTAACGGAACCATCAGAATTCCATTCCGAGACCGTTTTCATACTGTTCCAACCACGGTCAAATTTTCAAAACTTAAGCTCTTATTTAGGGACCAAATGTCCCAAAACTCTCCGAAACTCCAAATAAACCCTCCCGGCAACTCACAACAGCAGAAACAAATACGGGGAAAACAGTTAATAGGGGATCGGGGCGTAAATTCTTAAAATGAATGGTCGGGTCGTTACATCCTCCCACACTTAAACATTCATTCGTCCTCAAATGAGCATAGAGACATACCTGAAGTAGTGAAAAGATGAGGGTAACGGCTGCGCATATCCTGCTCGGTCTCCCAGGTCGCCTCCTCGACCGGATGACCCCGCCACTGAACCTTTACTGATGCAATGTTTTTTGACCTCAGCTTTCGAACCTTCCTGTCCAATATCGCCACTAGCTCCTCAACATAAGATAGATCCATGTCCAACTGGACTGAGCTGAAATCCAACACATGCGACACATCACCATGATACCTCCGGAGCATCTAAACATGAAATATTGGATGAACTCCTGCTAAGTTGGGAGGTAAGGCAAGCACATAAGCAACCTCCCCAACATGTCTCAATATCTCAAAAAGGCCAATAAACCTCAGACTCAACTTCCCTTTCTTCCCAAATCTCATAACGCCCTTCATAGGGGAAATCCAAAGCAGAACCGACTCTCCAACCATATAGGAAACATCATGAACCTTCCGATCCACATAACTCTTCTATCTAGACTAGGCTGTACGAATTCTGTCCTGAATCACCTTAACCTTCTCCAAAGCATCCTGAACCAAGTCTGTGCCCCATAATCTAGCCTCACCCGGCTCAAACCAACCCATCGGGGATCTACACCGCCTACCATATAAAGCCTTATAAGGTGAAATCTAAATGCTGGACTGATAGATGTTATTGTAAGCAAACTCCGCCAGTGGCAAGAACTGATCCCAAGACCCTCCAAACTCAATCACACACGTACGAAGCATATCCTCAAGAATCTGAATAGTGCGCTCGGACTATCCGTCCTTCTGAGGGTGAAATGATGTACTCAACTCCACCCGAGTACCCAACTCATGCTGAACGGCCCTCCAGAACCGTGATATGCACTGAGTACCTCTATTTGAAATGATGGAAACTGGAATACCATGTAGACGAACAATCTACCGGATATAAATTTCCGCAATAGCTCCGAAGAATAGGTTGTACACATAAGAATGAAGTGCACAGACTTGGTCAGCCGATCCATAATTACCCAAATGGCATTGAACTTCCTCAAAGTCTGTGGGAGCCCAACTACAAAGTCCATGGTGATCCGCTCCCACTTCCACTCCGGAATCTCTATCTGCTGAAGTAACCCACCTGGTCTCTGGTGCTCATACTTCACATGTTGACAATTGAGGCACCGAGTTACAAACCCAACTATGTCTTTATTCATCCGCCTCCACCAATAGTGCTATCTCAAATCCCGATACATCTTCGTGGCACCCGGATGAATGGAATGCCGCGAGCTATCGGCCTCATGTAAAATCAACTCCCGAAGCCTATCAACATTAGGTACACAAATCCGACCTTGCATCATCAATACCCCGTCATCACCAATAGTCACATCTCTGGCATCACCATGCTGAACCTTGTCCTTGAGGACAAGCAAATGAGGGTCATCATACCAACGCTCCCTGATACGATCAAATAAGGAAGACCGAGAAACCACGCAAGCTAGAACCC
Source organism: Nicotiana tabacum (assembly GCF_000715075.1). NCBI lineage: Eukaryota > Viridiplantae > Streptophyta > Magnoliopsida > Solanales > Solanaceae > Nicotiana > Nicotiana tabacum. The sequence goes on along the minus strand of NC_134087.1, from coordinate 106,995,162 downwards.
TACTAGGCTCTGAAAGATCCAATCTCACAAACTGGCTAGCTAAGGCTTGAACATCCATCGCCATGGGCCTCTCCACTGCTAGTAAATAAGCCAAACTCCCCACACTCTCTGCCCGGCAACTCAAAGCATCAACCACCACATTGGCCTTGACCGGGTGATACAAAATAGTGATATCATTGTCCTTCAGCAACTTTAACCACCTCCTCTGGCGCAAATTAAGATCCTTTTGCTTGAACAAGTTCTGTAAGCTCCGATGATCAGTATAAATCTCACAAGGAACACCGTACAAATAATGATGCCAAATCTTCAAGGTGTGAACAATAGCAGCTAACTCAATATCATGGACATGGTAATTCTTTTCATGTACCTTTAACTACCGGGATATGTAGGCAATCGCCCTACCGTCTTACATCAAAATTGCTCCAAGGCCAATCCTCGAGGCATCACAATAGATAGTATAAGACCCCGAACCTGTAGGCAATATCAAAATTTGGGTTGTAGTCAAAGCTGTCTTGAGCTTCTGAAAGCTCGCGTCACAATCTCTCGTCTACTGGAACGGAGCACTCTTCTGAGTTAGCCTGGTCATAGGTGTTGTAATCGATGAAAACTCCTCCAAAAAACGATGATAGTAACCCGCCAAACCAAGAAAACTGCAGATCTCTGTAGTTGGGGATGGTTTGGACCAACTCTGCACTACCTCTACTTTCTTCATATCCACCTGAATACCCTCACTCGATACCATGTGGCCTAAGAATGCCACAGAATCCAACCAAAACTCACATTTTGAGAACTTATCATATAACTTCTTTTCTCTCAGAGTCTGGAGCACTGTCCTCAGGTGCTGCTCATGATCTTCCCAATTCCAGGAATACACCAGAATATCATCAATAAAGACAATGACTAACGAGTCAAGATATGGCCGGAACACAATATGCATCCAATGCATAAAGGCTGATGGGGCATTGGTCAGCCCAAATGACATAACAAGGAACTTGTAATGACCATACCGAGTCTTGAAAGCAGTCTTCGGGATAACTGGCTCCTGAATCTTCAACTGATGGTAACCTGAGCACAAGTCAATCTTAGAAAACACTCATACACCCTGAAGCTGGTCAAATAGATCATCAATACGAGACAAAGTATAATAGTTCTTCACTATAACTTTGTTCAATTGGTGATAATCAATGCACATACGCATAGAACCATCCTTCTTCTTTTCACAAACAAGACAGGATCACCCCAAGGTGATATATTGGGCCTAATGAAACCCTTATCAAGAAATTCTTGTAACTGATCCTTCAACTCCTTCAACTCAGGAGTAGCCACACAATATGGAGGAATAGAAATGGGCTGAGTTCCCAGCAACAGATCAATGCCAAAATCAATATCTCTATCAGGCGGCATGCCCGGAAGATAAGCTGGAAACACATCGGGAATATCCTGTACTACTGGGACTAAATCAACTGAAGGGGTATCAATACTGACATCTCTCACATAAGCTAGATACGCGTCACACCACTTCTCAACCATACGTTGAGCCTTAAGGAAAGAAATAACTCTACTGAGAGTGTGATCTAAAGCACCCCTCCACTCAACATGCGGTACACCTGGCATAGCCAGCATCATAGTTTTGGCGTGACAATCAAGAATAGCAAAATGGGGTGACAACCAGTCTATTCCCAAGATAATATCAAAATAAACCATGTTGAGCAACAATAAATCGGCTCTGGTCTCAAAACCACTAAGAGCAACCAAACACGTCCGAAAAACACGGTCCACAACAGGAGAATCTCCCGCAGGAGTAGAAACATAAATGGGGGAACTCAAATAATCCTGAGATACACCCAAATGCGAAGCAAAATAAGAAGACACATAAGAATAAGTGTAGCTTGGATCGAATAGAACTGATGCATCTCTGTGACAAACTAGTATAATACCTGTGATGATAGAATCGGAGGCAACAAACTCGGTACGAGCAGGAAGGGCATAGTACGGGCTTGGCCTCCCCCTCTAGGGTGACCTCTACCTCCCCGACCTCCACCTCTAGCTGGCTGAGTAGGTGGGGTAGCAACTGGAGCTGTAACCATAGCCTGAGAACTCTGCGGGGCACGCTGTGGCTGAGAAGTCTATGGCGGTGCACCCCTCCTAAGTCTGGGGCAATCCTTCACCATATGGCGTGTGTTACAATACTCAAAATAAGCTCTGGGAGGACGTGGTGGCTGTGACTGGCTCAGGCTAGGTCTGCTGGACTGACCACTAAAAGCACCCCGCGCAGGAGGCGTACTAGATACTGGAGGTGCATAATAATGCTCCTGTTGCCTAGAATAAGCTAGAATACCACTTGCTGCTGGAAGAGCTTAATGAACGGGGCGACTCATATAACCCCTACCATGATGACCTGTTGTTGGGGTACGAGCACCAGAGTAATGGTCCGACTCTCGAGAACTCTTAGCCTCCCTCTCCCCTCTCTCTATAGCATGCATACCCTCAATCCTCCTAGAAATGCTCACCACCTGTTGATAAGAAATATCCATCTCGAACTCATGAGCCATGCTAGACCTGATGCTGGGAATAAGCCCCTCAATAAACCGACGAATCCTCTCGCGAACAGTAGAAACCAAGCTGGGGCATGTCTAGCCAAGCTGGTATAACGGACAGCATACTCCGAGACAGTCATAGTACCCTGGCGCAAATGCTCAAACTCTGCACGCCATGCATCCCTAAGGCTCTGAGGAACAAACTCTCTCAGGAACATATCTAAAAACTGGGTCCAGGTCAGTGAAGCTGCCGCATCTGGACTGTCTAACTCATAGGTACGCCACCACTCATAGGCAGCTCCTCGAAGCTGGAAGGCAGTGAAAGAAACCCCACTCGATAATGATATACCCATAGTGCGGAGGATACGGTGACACTCCTGCATAAATTCCAAGGCATCATTTGATGCTAACCCACTGAATACCGGAGGATCATACTTCTTGAACCTATCAAGTCTCCACTGCTCATCCTCTAAAGTCGTTTCCCTGTCTTCGGGCTGACCTGGGGCTGTAGACGGTACAGGAATAATCTCTGGGACCTGATCAACATGCACTTGTTGCTCAGGAGTGCGGGCGATGGGAGTCTGTGCTCCTCCCCCGGCCTGGGATGTAGTTGCAGTAAGGGAAAGCAACCCTCCCCGAGCCAGAGTGGTTACATGCTTATGAACTACGCCAGAGTCTCCTGAAGTGCTGGCGTGGTAGTAGCAATAGGCGTATCAGGTGCCTGAACTCCGGCTGGAACTGCTAGTGGTATATCAATGGTAACTCGCGCAGGTGCTCTGGCTGCACCACGTGTGCGTCCTCAGCCTCTACCCCGACCCCGGCCTTTGACGGTTACAATAGGGGGCGCGGGTGCCTGATCATCTCTAGTACCACGTGTCCTCACCATATGTGAGAGAATAGAAGACAAAAGTTTAGAATTGTGATGTAAAAATCTCGCACAACAAGGAAATCAAATGGAGTGGAATTTTACTAACAGTTACATTGCCTCTCGCAGATAAGTACAGACGTCTCCATACCGATCCGCGAGACTCTAATAAATCGGCTTGTGATTCATGACTCCTATGAATCTAGAGATGTGATACCAATTTGTCACAACCCCGGTTTTCCCTCCGAGAACCATTGTGACGGAGCCTAGTCTCTACGACTAGGTAAGCCTAACAATGCAGAAAAAAAACATCTTGCGGAAGAAATAATTAAAACCGAAATAGTGAAATAAAATAATATTTTAAAATGCCACTTGGCATACAAAATATCAACTCTCAAAAACTAATAACATTTCCCAAAACTTGGAATCTAATGATCACAAGCCTTTTAATGTCTACAAGCATCTAACTCTAGAATATCTAACAAGGAAACAAAAGTATAGAAGAGCTAATACAAAAAAAGAGAGTAGAAAGGGGCTCTTCGGTCTACAGACGGGGCAGATATACCTCGGAGTCTCTACAAGCGCCTCGTTTCACGAGTGATAAGTCTGAATGGAGGTACCTTGATCTGTACATGAAAAATATGCGCAGAAAGGGCATGAGTACACTACATCGGTACTCAGTAAGTGCCAAGCCTAACCTCGGTCGGGTAGTGACGAGGAAGTCAAGGCCCTACTGAGGCTAAATAAAATCTAAGGTTCAACAGTGTAGAACAAAACAGTATGAGTAAGTACACGAATAAAAGTAACACAGGATATAAAGGACTGCAACAACTACAACAGAGGCAAAGTAAACACAAAAAGAAATACAGCTCAGCACAAAGATAACAAACGGGGATCTGCCAGGATACCGTCCTATAGTCCCAAATATAAATATCTAGTGGATCTCCAGGGATACTGTCCTGTAGTCCAACTCATAATACGATGGGGTCTCAAGGAATACCGATCAGTATCCCCAAATGTAAATACTAAATACAGAGGGAATCTACCGGGTGTAGTCCCATAGTTCTAATGTAAATGTAAAGGGGGATCTCCCGGAATACCGTTCTGTAGTCCCAAAGTAAACATACAGGGGGATCACTCGGGATACCATCCCATAGTCCTAAAGTAAACACACAACAACAACAAGAAGAGTACACAGTTCAATTCAAGTTCCATACCAAGGTAAAACAGGTATTTCTAACCTAGCATGCTACGCGTAATCCAAATAAGGCAGTTTGAGCAAGTAAGGCAATTAAGTCAATTAGACATGCTTTCCTAAGCTAACAACAAGCTTAAATTGCAAGTAATATAAACAGGAAAGGAAACATACTAGCAATTACTTAATGAAAAATGGATTTTCAACAATTATCACAAGTATGCACTCGTTACCTCACGTACAAGGCATTTCAATTATCAATAATACCAAATCCTAAGGGGAAGGTCCCACACACAAGGTTAGGCAAGCCACTTACCTCGAACCAGCTCAAAATTAACCTGAAACCACGTTCTTGCCACGAGTACTCGACTCCAAATGGCCCAAATCTATTCAGTTCAATTGCATAATGTAAATAACACTTCAAGTAACTGATTCTATAAATAAATTCTAAGCTAATACGCAAAATTAGGTAAAATGACCAAAACGCCCCTCGGGCCCACGTCTCGAAATCGGGTAAAATTTATATTTTCAGAATCCTCATACTCTCTCGAGCTCATGCATGCCAAAATTATCCAAATCCAGGGTTAAATTCCCAATCAAAATTTGAATTATAGGTCTAAGAATGTTTTCCCAATTTTTCACCACCAATCCGAAATTAAATGACAAAACTAACTATACACGGTGAATCCGGGGGCCTAATTTTCCCATCATAGAACCATCTCGCGGTCATGCCCCTCGAAGCTCGAAGCCAAGGTCGAGACTCATCCTTGATATTCGACATATATCAGTCCGAAAGATATTGCATTCTGACAAATACAACGAGCTACAGCAGGCGAGAGGGGAGTTCCCAAGGCACGCGGCTTAACCTAACATGGTTGGTCTATCTAGGGCTTATTTTCAAGATGTCATATCTAGCCATCCTATTTCCATACCTTTACGGTTAACACGTCTTGTATTATAATAGATTCTCCTCCTATATAAAGGGGATCCCCATCACTTTGTAGGCTCGGTTGATGTTGCTCCATTTTCTCCACAAGTGCAATAATATCTCTCTCTCTCTCTCTTCTTTCTGATTTGCTCGTTCTCACTGGCCCGAGGCCACTTTAATACTCATTGTTCTCTTACTTATTCTTCATTTTATTGCTTGGTATTGGCCATAAAGAGCTTTATTTAATCATATCTTAACTATTATCCCATTCTCGATTGCCCCCGATAGCTCGAGCTCGACCCAAACATCGACCCTGAGGTCCCCCATTGACTAGTCTTGCATCCGGGCAACAGGCCCCTCGATTTGATTACTGCCTCATTTTAGCTTGCATTTCATCATTAAACTCCACATTCTTAGCATCATATGCTCTAACAACTAGCTCGAGAATAGATCGCGTATTTTTAGAATCCCATTTATAAATTTAATTGTTGTTACCATTTTCATGGTAAAGAGTTTGGCGCCCACCGTGTGGCTAAAAATAATAGTGATTATTTTCTTGATGGTTTCATTGCAAAAACGCAAGTTATCTTTCACACTTTTTCTTGCCCAAGATTTGCGTTTTCAGGACGGAGCGCTTGGCTCGACTTCATGAAATGGGAAGCCGGAACTTCAAAGGCGACAGAGAAAAGGGCATGACCGAACTAGAGACCGGTGCCCACATGATTATTGGGGGAGCCAACGTTCCCCGAGGACCCGTGTCCAAACGAGCGAGAACGTCTGTGTTATGCCCCACAATATTACGTCAATATTACGCTTCGCAGTAATAAATTACGACGATGTTGCACCCTGCAGTATTTTATGTGAAATTTGTTGTAAGGTAATCGACGTCAGTCCAAGGAAAATATTATTTGGAGATTATAAGGATTATGCTATTTCACAAGTGATTAGTAAATTCATGAAGGTGAAATGGGGAGCAAGTCTAAGAAAATAAATTTTGTCAAAGTTTGGCATTTTGGGATAAAATACGGCCCGAGCTAAAATACCCGGTATTTATGGACTAGTGCCATACAAGGTACTACATGGCCGTGATAGAAAGATGTATAAGGTATGTCAAAAGTGAGTAATATTTTAAGTAATTCGGGGCAATTTTAAAATTATGCGGGTAATTGGTTAATTACCGGATAACGGGATATTACCTAATTAGTTAATTAACTATTGGATAATATCAAAATCCCCACCCCACCCCCACGTGGTAGCAAACCACTAAATCAAACAATGACTATTGATCATTGTTGAATAGGTGGCACTTAGTTAAAAGAAAAGCCTTAAAAGGCTACCTAACCTTGACAAATTAAATAGATACGATTCTTCCAAAAATTGGAAAGAATTATTTTAATGGTTTAATGGTTTCCAGCAAAAGCTCTTATGATTCCATACATAAGAAGCTAACGTAAAAGACATTAATGGTTTCATATGAAGCTAACGAAAAAGGGCAATCTCAAGCTCACTCCAACAAGAACGGACACTAGTCTTGAAACAAAACAATTCCAATAGATTTCTTAGCACCGTAGCAACGTAAAATTTTGCGGTACTAATGGAGTACGGTGCAATCTTCTCCAAAAATATAATACGGAGTTTTCCCTACTCCAGGTATGTTAAGTCTATCCCTTCTTTCTTTTGGCATGATCCATACGATACGAACGAAACGTGCAAATGCACAAATTTCATGAATGACTCTATTCATAGAAGTATTAGAGATATCTATGTTCTTGAATTTTCGTGTGTCATAATATTTTATCTTCTGCTCGTGGGTCTCAGAATAATATGCAGTTGAAAAAGGTTATCCATAAGGAATATTGATATTCTTACGTATTTTTCATGCATTTCATACATGTGCATTGACCCATGACCAGATGGCGTTATATACGCGTATATATGTAAATATATGTATATGGGATATGGGAAAAGGTTACGACGTTATATATGCACCACCACCTGATCAGCTGGTATATGTTGATGATGTTGCCCATAGAGGCTAAAATATGATTCAAACGGCATTATATACGCGTATATATATATATGTATGTATATGGGATATGGGAAAGGTTATTGCGTTATATACGCACCACCACCTGATCAGTTGGTATATGTTGATGATGTTGCTCATAGTGGCTGAAATATGATTCAAACGGTGTTATGTACGCGTATATATGTATGAATATATGTGTATATGGGATATGGGAAAGATTATGGTATTATATACGCACCACCACCTGATCAGCTGGTATACGATGATGATTTTGCACACAGTGGCCGATATGATATGATGGGATGCCCTTAGAGGCTGATGATGTTATGAAACATGTACCTATGCATGACATGACATTCGCACACATATGCATGATACTATAATTATTTCATGATTTACAAAGTTAATCAGACTTACAGGTTGAGTCATGTACTCCATATTTCTTCTATGTCTGTTATGTACTTATTTATGTGTCTTACATACTCGGTAAATTTTTTGTACTGACGTCCCTTTTGCCTGGGGACGCTGCGTTTCATGCCCGCAAGTCCCGATAGACAGGTCGAGAGCCCTCCAAGTAGGATATCAGCTCAGCGGAAGATGTCGGTCTGCTCCATTTGCTTCGAAGTTGCTTGTTTGGTTAGTATGATTTAGACGTGTATTGTTTGGTATGGCGGGACTCTGTCCCGACCTTTTTGACATTTATGTACTCTTAGAGGCTTGTAGACATATGTCGTGTACGTGAAAAATTGTACGGCCTTGCCGGCCTATGTTTTGAGTTTATAAATGATTATGTTGGCCTATTAGGCTCGTATGTCACGTGTATATGATGTTGTAATAAGAAAGATACGTCACGTTGGTACTCGGTTGAGTAAGGTACCAGGTGCCCATCGTGGCCCATCGGTTTGGGTCGTTACAGTCCGCTACAGAAGAGGGGCCGACCCGAGAACGCCTACCTGGAGAAACCCTCATATTCAACAAAGAGGATCTCGAGGCTATGGTGGAACCGCACAACGATGTGCTAGTAATCTCGTTTCTCTCATACAACATTAGGATAAAGTGCATGCTCGTGGATCTAGGCAGCTCGGTCAACATATTCAGGTCAGAAGTAGTAGAACAGCTGGGGCTGCTCAATCAAGTTGTTCCCACCCCTCGAGTCCTCCATAGTTTCAACATGATCGGAGAAGAAACGAAGGGAGAAATCACCCTCTCGATCAACATGTCTGGCACAATGCAGAACACCGAGTTTTAGGTCATCGACGGTGACATGAGATAAAACGCCTTACTTGGTAGGCCTTGGATACACAACACAAGGGTAGTGCCCTCGACCTAGCACCAGGTGATAAGGTTTCCCACCAGGGATGGCATCACGACCATGCATGGAGAACAGCGGGCAGCGAGGGAAATGTTCGCGGTCCACCACGAGACGCCAACCCCCACATGCTCGGCCTCGAACCAGGAGGGAAGCGTGCAAACCCTTGAAGACGACGAGGAAGTCTTCTTCGCCCCCCGAACCTTCGTCGCCCCCGAGGAATCGAATGTGACCAAGTCAACAGTCGAAGAGCTGGAGTAGACCATTTTGATCAAACACCTCCTGGATCGCAAGGTATACCTAGGAACAGGGCTGACCCCCGAACTCAGGACAGGGTTTATTCAATTTCTTAGTAATAAAATCGACTGTTTCGCTTTGTCCCACTTAGATATGACATGTATCCCACCAGAAATAACCTCCCACAGACTAAACGTTGACCCCAAATTCAAACCCGTGAAGCAAAAGAGAAGGCCGCAATCTGAGGAAACTTTCGACATCCTCAGAAGGTACAACATGATGCTCAATCCTAAGAAGTGCACCTTCGGAGTAGGCTCGGGCAAGTTCCTGGGCTTCATGGTCTCAAACAGGGGGATCGAAATCAATCCCGACAAAATAAAGACCATCGAAGAGATCACGATGGAGAACAACATAAAGGCACTGACAGGGTGGATCGAGGCCCTGGGAAGATTCATATCGAGATCATTAGACAAAAGCCACCATTTCTTTTCCCTACTCAAAAGAAAGAACAACTTCGAATGGACTCCAGAATGCCAACGCGCCCTAAAAGAACTGAAGTGGTACCTGTCTCCGCCTTTACTACACATACCCAAGGAGGATGAAACGCTATACGTATACCTGGCCGTGTTCGAAATAGCGGTAAGCGGCATACTGGTCCGAGAAGAGCAAGGTACGCAATTTCCTATTTATTATGTGAGACGAACCTTGGGGGACGCCGAAACCTGGCACCCCATCTGGAAAAATTTACTCTCGCACTAATAAGCGCCTCACGCAAGCTGAAGCCTTACTTTCATTGCCACCATATCTGCGTCCTGTCAACTTATCCCCTCCGGAGTGTACTGCATAAACCTGAGTTATTGGGTCAATTGGCCAAGTGGTCCATTGAACTCGGAGGGTATGACATCGAGTATCAACCTCAGACGGTTATCAAGTCCCAAATCCAGGCGAATTTCATGACCGATTTCCTGCCAACCCTGGTGCCCGAGGTAGAGAAGGAGCTTTTATTAAAATTAGGCATGTCCTATAGGGTATGGACCATATTCACAGATGGTACCACAAACATAAGAGGATCCGGACTCGGTATAGTCCTAAAGCCGCCCGTCGGCGGCATAATAAGGCAATCCATAAAAACCACAAAGCTAACTAACAACGAAGCCGAGTATGAGGCTATGATTGCAGGTTTAGAGTTGGCCAAAAGTTTGGGAGCCAAGACTGTCGAGGCAAAATGCGACTCGCTCCTCGTGGTAAGCCAAGTGAACGGAAGCTACGAAGCCCGAGAAGACAGGATGTAAAGGTATTTGGACAAAATCCAAATTGCATTACGTCGCTTCAAAGAATGGACCTTAGTCCATGTACCTCGAGAGCAAAACAACGAGGTCGATGCCCTCGCGAACCTGGGATCTTCCGCTGAAGAAGAAGACCTGCTCCCCGGAATAGTCATCCAACTGTTCAAATCTGTGATCGAGGAAGGTCACGCGGAAATTAACTCCACCAGCCTGACATGGAATTGGAGAAACCAATACATCGATTATATAAAGGACGGGAAGCTACCCACAGATCTAAAAGAATTGATGGCCCTGCTAACCAAAGTGGCCCGGTTCTCACTCGACGAAAATGAGGCTCTCTATAGGAGAACTTTCGATGGCCCCCTGGCGATATGCTTGGTACCAGGCGACATGAATTATGTACTCCGGGAGATCCACGAGGGCACCTGCGGAAATCACTCTGGGGCCAATTCCTTAGTCCGAAAGGTGATCAGAGCGAGCTACTTTTGGGACAGCATGGAAAAAGACGCCAGGGAATTTGTCCAAAAATGCGACAAGTGTTAGAGGTTCGTTCCCATGATCCACCAACCCGGGGAACAACTGCATTCCTTTTTATCACCATGGTCATTCATGAAGTGGGGGATGGACATCGTTGGCCCTTTGCCGACGGCGCCAGGTAAGGCCAGATTCATTTTATTTATGACTGACTATTTCTCAAAATAGGTGGAAGCGCAGGTCTTCGAGAAAATAAGAGAGAAGGAAGTCATCAATTTTATATGGGAACACATCATATGCCGGTTCGGGATCCCATCTGAAATAACATGCGACAACGGGAGGCAATTCATCGGGAGCAAGGTAATACAGTTCCTTGAAGACAACAAAATCAAGAGAATCATGTCGATGCCATACCACCCATGTGCAAACGGCCAAGCCGAATCTACAAATAAAACCATCATTCAAACTTGAAAAAGAAGTTGGAAAGTGCCAAGGGAAAATAGAGAGAAACGCTGCCCGAGGTGCTGTGGGCATATCGGACAACTGCGGAATTCAGCACCAGGGAGACACCCTTCTCTCTAGTGTATGGCGCCAAAGCACTGATACCAGTGGAGGTCGGGGAACCAAGTGCCAGATTTCGGCACAGTAACAAGGGATCGAACAATGAAGCCATGGAAACAGCCCTCGAGCTGCTCGATGAAAGACGGGAAGCCTCGCTGGTATAGATGGCTGCCCAGAGGCAGAAAATCGAAAGATACTACAATAAAAGAACGAATCTCCGATACTTCGGAATCGGAGACTTGGTCTTAAGGAAGGTTACTCTCAACACCAGAAACCCTAATGAAAGAAAGCTGGACCAGAATTGGGAAGGGTCGTATCGTATCCTTGGGATAGTTAGCAAAGGATCCTATAAGCTTGGCACCATGGAAGGCGAGCAACTTCCGAGTAACTGGAATGTATCGATGTTCAAACTATATTACTGCTAGGGCATCCGGTTGCGAAACCCCACAACTATCCTCGAGCAAATGTCGCACTCTTTTCCTTTGATCGGGTTTTTTATCCTGAAATGTGTTTTTGTCGGAAAGGTTTTTAATGAAGCAACATCCACGCATTTCCCAAGAAGGATTCAAAAAGCCTACCGAACCTCCTTTGCAATCAACTGCACCCCAAGAAAATGACGAACGAGGCCCCGATAGGAAACAACACACCGGGTCAAACAGTCCGAGGAGCCGCGCCCGCGCGGGCCAAGCTCACAAAAACAAAATAGTGTGTATTTACGTCAAGCAATAAAGAACGTCTTTCGGCATCTTGTACTCCGGAATATGGGATTTCAACATGCTCGCAACCAAGGCCTCTCCACCAAATGCGTCCCGAAATACTCAGGGACTTAGCGTCAATAGTTTGGCACTCGCACCACCCTAGGGTCAGAACTCTGGGCTCATGAAACCCCAGCAAGGCAACTCCTAGCTCACAAATAGAGGCCTTTGAGCCCAATAAAACACAGTAACTCGGAGACTGTCGCCAATCGCCATGCACTGGAAAACCCAAAACTGTAAGACCCCGAGCGGGCAGACTCGATGTAACTAGGTCTATCCTACAAAGCAACATAAACTATAAGACCTCAATAGGCATGATAAAACTGTAAGACCTCAACAAGCATGATAAAACTATAAGATTTCAACAGGCATGACAAACCGTAATACCTCAACATGCATGAAAATCCCGAAGTTTAGGATATATGTCGCATTTGTAAGAATCCCGAAATGGGATACCCTTGGTGTTGTTGCCTAAACTATCACTCGGGATCAAAAACGGCTCCGTCCGAACACATATGACTACGGTCAAAATGGCTGATACAGCCAAATTAACGCGACTCGGGGACGCCCGACCATCGCTAAACAAAATTGCAGGCCATTATTTCGAATATACTTCGGAAAGAACCGGTTAAAACATGCTTCCCTCAACAGGCAAAAAACGAGCTTCGACCATGTCAGCTCCAAATCACAAGAGGTGCTCAAACATCGCCGATAACGACTTGAAATAAAGGTTCCTTCGGAACCAACAACGGGTCAGGGAAAATTATTTCAAAAGACCTTAACGAGCGGAAAACAAAGCCTACAAAAAGCCCACGGACTAAACAGTGTAAGAGCCATTGTCGCCAGCAAAATGAGCCTCCGGGCCGCACACTAAAAGGTCTCTACGACCAAATAGCATAAGAGCCATTATTTCCAGCTTGAAAATTGACAACTTGAGGATTAAAATGAGCTCGAATCGTAACCCAATTCGAAGACCGAATCCAAAATAGTTAACTATTCAAGCCTTTGGTCCACATATTAAAAGGTCTTAACGACTAAAATAACATAAGAGGCACTATTGTCGCTTTGAAAATCGAAAGTACTTAAGGGTCAATTAAAGCTCGAGTCGCAATGCGACTCGGAGACTGGACCCTAAATAGTTAAGTTGCAATATTCCTAAGGGCACGAACATAAATGCCACTATCGCCAGCCGAGTGAGCCTCTGGGCCATGCGCCTGTAAGTCACTTCGACCCAAAACACAAAAGGTCATCGTCGTCCGCCCATGCATATAGGAAAAAACTTGAGGGTTAATTAAAGCTCGAATCGCAACGCGACTCGGAGACTGAACCCAAAACAAGCCAAATACAAATGCCCAATGGCAAGGTAAAAGAACCGTCATCACCCGACCGGGCAGGTACAGTAAAACGGAAATCAATAAGGCTCAGGATAAACTCGGCCCAGAAACCCAACGCAAAATGGCTGGGCAAAAGCGCAAGACCCCTCACGGCAGTTCACATCAGAGGCCGCATCAACCAGCCACACAACAATTTGCGAGCCAGCCTAAATAGGCCACAGGGCTATATTGCAGGTCTAAGGTTTTTTCGCCAATCTTTGCTGAATTCAGGGCAGAAAAGGAATAAGGCAAACAAAGCTATTGTATTCTCCTCATACATATGCTGAAATAAAAGAACTATATACAAACAGGGAGATCAACAGGAAAAAACAACATATCCTAATCTATTGTCGCACCGACGGCCTCAAAAGTTGCATCAGGGCAATCACGAATTCCCCGACGGCCCCGTCTCAACGGCGTCCTCCCTCTCTGGGGATCCACCCCCATTTTTAACCCCGCTCAAGCTTCCTTCCAATGCGCCCTTGATGGTCAACCTTCGGGGACCCGACTAAGCACAATCCGCGGCTTGAGGTAAAGTTGGGCCAGCCCCCTCGAGCGCCCTCTCAACACAAGAATCTGCAATGACCACTCCTTCCCCGTGCAAAGATACAAGTGCCTCGGCCTCAACTTTGATCCGAAACAATGTAGCCACCAGCTTAGAATGGAGGCTCTTATACTTGCCGCTATCCTCCTTCGCGTCTCGGAGCTGGGGACCAATCAAGGTAACTCTCCCCCCTAAGTTTGTCCCTCTCAGAAGACACCTCACTCACATGCCGACTAAGCTCAGAGATTTTAACATCCCTGGCCCGAAGCTCCCCTCTCAGCAGGGCGTTCTCCTTCTCAAACTACACAGATCGGGGCCCGAGGAGTTAAAAGCGACAAAATTTTACAAGGGCTCAAATGATAGTAAAAACAAGGGACAAATAACATGTTCGGTGAAAAAGGCTTTCTCACGCTCATGACGACTCACCTCGTCCTAATACTGGGCGAGGACCTGGTTATAAAGTGCTTCGGCCTGAAACCGCATAAAAAAGTTAAGAGGATAAAGGACTGAGCAGTCCGAAGCAGCAGGCAAGGCTAGATGAAGTTACCCGCTCACAAAGCCTTCCCATCTCACCAAAAATAGATGAGGTGTTGACCTCGGAACTACCCTCAAGAATGATCGCCAGCCTCCCGAGTGCATCTCTGCCTTTGATCAGTGCTCCCGCCATGAAAGGCTCCTTGCGAGACTCATCTTGCATTCCAGAAGATGGAAGGATCTCCCCCTTTGAAGATTCAATTATATCCAACGGGCTAACAGGGTTAGCCTGAATTTCCGTCCTCTGTTCATCCGAGTCCCAGATTGAGGTCCCTCCAAACTGCCTGCCAAGGGCGTCCCGATTCGAGGAGAACTCCGACCAGCTGCCAATTCAAGGGCAGTGCTCGATACCCCATCCATTGCCTCACCACCACAAAGCTGAGTCGTGCCAGCATCAGACTCCTTTCTGGAAGCATCTATCCCCACGACCCGAGGATCCGTCAACCCCAAACGCTCTTTGAAGGGTGCCGAGAAGCTGCTTTCTCCAACGGACGTCACCTCCCTTATCAGTGGGATTCCTCCCAGACCTGCATAGATGCAGACATTAAGTACACGGGACGGAGAAAGCTACTAACAGCAATCTGCGTCAAAATACACGAATGCACCAAGGCTCAAGACTTATCGGGGCCTTCGCCTTCCCACCGAGCTCGGGATAAATCCCGCCATGATTGATCGGTATACAAGCAAAGTGAGTGCAAACGACCGACCCAACCCTGAAGATCCGACACCGCGCCAGGGTAGATCGCTGTGGCTAAAAAGACAAGAAAGGCAGAGTAAATGTATAAGGAAAAATTACCAAGAAGGGGTAAGAGCACTACGTTTACTTACGCACAGCGTTCCACTTCTCAGGAAACGACATCTTTTCCACTAGAATCAAGTCAGGCGTCCTCATTCAAATGAATCGGCTTAACCACCCATCATCCCCGAACTCCTCGCTGGGGGCAAAAAGGGGTCTCCAGGCTTGACTAAGCCCTGCGAAGCAGACAAGGACTATATTTCCGGATCAAATGGTTCAGGGTGAAGGGTATTCCTTCTATCATGCTAGAATAATGCCTGATCATATAAACAACATGCTAGAAAAAAGGGTGAACTTGACCCAGAGTTACCTGGTAACTCCGACAAAAGTCAAGAATCACAGGGTCGATTAGGGGCGAGGATGGCCCTACCGACCCCAAAGAGAATGGGTAAGTGTACACACTCAGAAAGTCGGCCTTATGAGCCGTAATATCTTCATCCTGAGCGGGAATCTCCACGACCACGGTATCTCCCTAGTAGCAGTCTACCTTCACTCTTTTGATGTCCGTTATAGAGCTAATATACCGAGTTACAGGCTCGCGCCGCCCTGACTTCGAGGAGGGTCTCTCGACCCTAAAATTGGAGGTCATCACAAAGGGTCCCGGAATGCACTCCTCGGTACGGGGGGGGGGGGGGGGGGAGTGGCCACTTCGCCTCGAGAGAAAAACAAAGAGGATGAGCCCGCAGCCTCCTAGGAAGCAGAAGTGAAAATATTCGTCATCCTTGAGAAAATCTGAGGAAAGAAGAAAAAGGGGGGTTGCGTCCCTGAGAAAGAGCGAGAATGTAGAGAAACGGACCTCATTAAGAGTTTTGAACACAATATGGAATCTAGAAAGGAAGAGGCAAGTATTTATAAAAGCACCATGGGTACATTGAATAAAGCCAACCGCTGCAGTCAATGCTGAAATCTGCAGGAACGGTGCACGTAATGCGCCTTAATGTCTTGTATCTGTTCGCAAAGGCACCAGAGGAAGCAGAGGTTCAGAACCATTTCTTATCATTTCTTGTCACCTTCACTCTAAGAAATGCAGAGACTATCTGTACACGGCGAATCCGGGGGCCTGATTTCCCCGTCATAGAACCATCTCGCGGTCATGCCCCTCGAAGCTCGAAGCCAAGGTCGAGACTCATCCTCAAGGTTCGACATATATCGGTCCGAAGGATATTGCATTCTGACAAATACAGAAAGCTATAGCAGGCGAGAGGGGAGTTCCCAAGCCACGTGGCTTAACCTGACAAGGTTGGTCTATCCGGGGCCTATTTTCAAGATGTCATGTCTAGCCATCCTATCTTCATACCTTTACAGTTAACACATCTTGTA
The DNA here is from genome assembly GCF_000715075.1 of Nicotiana tabacum. NCBI lineage: Eukaryota > Viridiplantae > Streptophyta > Magnoliopsida > Solanales > Solanaceae > Nicotiana > Nicotiana tabacum. The sequence goes on along the minus strand of NC_134087.1, from coordinate 106,978,419 downwards.
TTATAACGGATTCCCCTCCTATATAAAGACGATCCCCATCACTTTGTAGGCTCGGCTAATGTTGCTCCATATTCTGCACAAGTGCAATAATATCTCTCCCTCTCTCTCTCTCTTCTTTCTAATTTGCTCCTTCTCACCGGCCTGAGGCCACTTTAATACACATCATTATCTTACTTGTTCTTCATCTTATCACTTGGTATTGGCCATAAAGAGCTTTATTTAATCATATCTTAACTGTTATCCCATTCCTGATTGCCCCCGAAAGCTCGTTCTCTCCTGAGCTCCAATTTGATTTTTCCAAGTTTTGAACTAAACCCTCGATTTTATCCCTTTTCTGACCAGTGAAACCACATCTGCGGTCCTGCTCCTGCGAAGACCCGGTCGCATCTGCGACATTTCATTAAAGGGGGATTTTCCGCACCTGCGACTTCATTACCGCAGATGCGAGCCGCTTCTGTGGTGCCCTGACTGCATCTGCGGTCAACTCCCTTTTTGCCTTAAACCGCTTCTGCGGTTCTTCTACCACTTCTGCAGTCTCGCACCTGTGGTCCCCAAGCCGCAGGTGCGGTTATGACAGCAGATTTGAAGCTTCAACTGCAAACTCTCAACTCCAAACTTCCCGTTAACCACCCAAAATCATCTCGAGGCCCCGGGACCTCAACCAAAAACACAGACAAGTCATATACCACTATCCAAACTTATACAAATCTCCACAACACCTCAAACAACATCAAATTAACCAATTAACATCGGATTCAAGCCTAAGAACTTCAAAAACTCTCAAAATACGCTTTCGATCAAACAGTCCATCAAACCTCGTCTGAAAGACCTAAAATTTTGTACACATGTCACATTCAACACTACGGAGCTACCCTAACTTCCAAAATTCAATTCTGACCCTCGAATCAAAATCTCACTATCGAACTGAAAACTTCAAAAATTCAACTTTCGGCATTTCAAGCCTAAATTAGCTACGGACCTCTAAAGCACAATCTGAACACGCCCCCAAACTCGAAATCACCCAATGGAGCTAATGGAACCATCGGAATTATATTCTGAGGCCGTCTTCATACTCTTTCAACTACGGTCAAATTTTCAAAACTTAAGCTCTCATTTAGGGATTAAGTGTCCCAAAACTCTCCGAAACTCCAAATAAACCCTTCCGGCAACTCACAATAGCAGAAACAAACATGGAAAAAGCAGTTAATAGGGGATCGGGGCGTAAATTCTTAAAACGACCGGCCGGGTCGTTACACTAATACCATGTCATTTTTGTTATAGATTATTAGGTCATTTCAAGTCTCTTGTAGGGAACAAAGCACAACCAAAAGGTTCCATTGCTAAAGGTTACATTGTTGAAGAAGCTCTGACTTTTTGTTCTCGTTATTTTGAGGGTATCGAGTCAAAAATAAATAGGACTAAACGTGTAAACGATGAGCTAAATCATAATAAGGCTTCTGAATCTTTGTTTCCTCAACTGGTAAACCTGTTGGAGGCTCCACAATATTTCCCTTGTCTCTTTTGGAGAAGCCTCAAGCTCATCGATATGTGTTACTTAATTGCACAGCGATGAAGCCATTTATTGTGTAAGAAGTTTATTGTAATTAAATTTTTAACAAAAAATTTAAAGTGAAATGATTAAATTAATTTAGATGATTCCTTTGTTGTGAATTTAGGAATCACATTAAAAGGAATTCAAGAGGTCGAAGACCTTCTGAAACAGAGGTAGAGAGAAGAGTTAGTAAAAAGTTTCCTGATTGGTTTCCAAAATGAGTGAGTGAATAGTATTTCTAATATCTATGTATGCATAAGTTGTATTAATTTGGATTATTTAACAAAAATAATTTTGTTTGTTTAGATCATGAATCCAGATATAGAAAACACAATATCTACTAATTTGGGGTTCTTAGCACGAGGTCCAATGCCAGATGCAAGAAGGTTTACTGCATATAACATTAATGAATTCAAGTTTCGTACTGTGTCTATAGAACACGGATTGGAGACTCAAAATAGTGGAGTTTTTCTTAGCTCTGACACCTCTTGTATTGCTTCTAATGCTGATAGAAATGCAAGGCAAGCAGAATTGTCATATTATGGGAAGTTGGAAGATATAATTGAGCTTAATTATTATGGACAATTTACGGTTGTGCTCTTCAAATTCCAGTGAGCTAACACTACTCGGGATAGAGGGTTCAAAAGAGATGTTTGGAAGTTTAATTGTGTCAATTTTTCTAGATTGATTCACACGGGTGATCGTGAAGACCATGATCCTTATATTGAAGCATCTTAAGCAAATATGGTTCTACTATATTGATGATGAAACTGATAAAGAATGGAGTGTTGCTGTGCATCTAAAGCCAAGAGATCTGTTAGACATGGGAGATGTTAATGAAGAAGAAATATACGAGAATGAGCCATACCAACAGCAAGAATTGGAGCAATTTTTTGATATTAGTTATGAGAATATCCAAATTGCAATAGAGGAGCATATGTCAGACTAGGAATTAGGATATTTTATATGAGCGAGAAAAATAATTTTCATGTACTGGATGTTAATTTTTATACTTGTGCCAAGTGTTTTTTTCAAGTTTAAAACTTTTCGTTTTCTGAAGATGAATATATCTTTTATATTCCTCCAGTAAGCAATTACTTTCTTCGAGTTTAAAGCATTATAATATAGAAACTATTGCAAGGTGTGGTCGAGATTGCAAGTAATTACATTATTTAATTGTTTCCTCGTACCAACTAACATGGTGATTTTTCAATCTTTCACCATTCTGGTATACAGTTTCATGTAGTTTATTTAATGATTGCAGATATGCCAAGGGCCAAACATTACCAAAACTTGCAAAAGTCAGTTCAGCCAGCTTCTACTTCACAAGGTGTAGCAAAACCTTTATCAACAATTGAATCAACACCTTCACATCGTGATGATACTCTGTAGTTGGTATCATTTTTTCAACCGACATCACGACCGGCACATTCAGTCCAAGCCACAACACATCAGACTGCATCAGTTCAGACAACATCATTGCCGACCCCATCAATTCATGCCACATCACAACCGCTCCCGTCATTTCAGGCTGCAGCACAGCCGACTCATTCAGTTCAAGCCACATCACAATTGAATCCTTACGTACATGCAGCATCACAGCTGACACAATCCAAAAAGCGTCCTGGACATGAGTCTTTGCAACATTGGACAGTTGATGCAATATGTAATTCTTTTCTTGATTTATTCAAGTGTCACAATCTAATTTCCTTAATGCTAAATATTATGAAAAAGACTAGTTTTTCATAATATAGCCTTGGACAGTCAAAATAGCTTATGTTTTTCACCAGTTTTGTTGTTTCGTCGTACCAACTAACATGGTGATTGTTTGATCTTTCACTATTCTGGTATATAGTTTCATGTAGTTTATTTTATTGATTGCAGATATACTAAGGGCCAAGCGTTACCAGAACTTGCAAAAGTCAATTCAGCCATCTTCTAGTTCACAAGGTGTAGCACAGCCTTTATCAACAACTAAATCTACACCTTCACATCGCTATGATACTCCATAGTTGGTATCATTTTTTCAACCGACATCACGACCGACACATTCAGTCCAAGCCACAGCACATCAGACTGCATCAGTTCAGACAACATCATTGCCGACCCCATCAATTCATGCCACATCACAACCGCTCCCGTCATTTCAGGCTGCAGCACAGCCGACTCATTCAGTTCAAGCCACATCACAATTGAATCCTTACGTACATGCAGCATCACACACGACACAATCCAAAAAGCGTCCTGGACGTGAGTCTCTACAACATTGGACTGTTGATGCAATAGGTAATTCTTTTCTTGATTTATTCAAGTGTCACAATATAATTGCCTTAATGCTAAGTATTGTGAAAAAGACTAGTTTTTCATAATATAGCCTTGGACAGTCAAATTGTTGCACACATTGGTGGCTCCAAACCAAACTCCAGAAGAAGAGCTGAAATGGTGATAAATGTTAATGCAATTTATTTTACTTTAATTAAACATGCAAACTATTCCTATTTAGTTAAGTTTACTGACTTGAATTTTCATTTATAGATGGCTGAATCTGGACAAAAACCTGGACGAGCGCAACTCTACCTTGCTACTCATAAGAAGGAAGATGGCTCATATGTTAATGAAGCGGCAAGAGAAATATGTGTAAGTTTCTACTTGATAAAAGACATTTCTTTCTGGAGTAGTGAATGGTAACAGCTAGTTTGAATGATCATCTATATAGTTAGTTACAAAGATCTGTTTGCTGCAATATGAAACAATCATATTGGGACCTTGGGTATAAGAACTTTAAAAAAAAAAAAAAAAAAAAAAAAAGACTTGACAAGAAAAGTTAACTGAAGGAAACTATTAAAAGGCAAGACTCCACAAAGCAAAAACTGCGTACGAGTTTAATGATAGTTCAAAAGTCCCAAGTACTCTTATTTTGTCTCTACAAGTGTATCTTTTATTTTTCTTATGTTGTCAATTACTAAAAGGTCTGGACTCGAAGAGGGAGTCGATTCACGTACTTCACCATTTCCTGGGTCGTTATCGGAAGTTATGACAATGAATTTTGTGTATATTATATTTAGGAAAAAATTGAGCTAATTGTAAGTCAAAGCGCCACAGATGAGTCTAAAGTTTCAACAAATGATGTCGTCGGTAAGGTGCTAGGAAAAGAGCATTCTGGAAGGGTAAGGTGCTTGGGGTTAGGAGCTACCCCGAGTAATGTTTTTAGACAAACAAGACGCCGTTTTGGAGGTATAAATACTTCCAATTGTGATAATGGTTCATGTTTATCCCAATGCGAAGAGAAATACAATCAGATTTTGAATGCTCACAATCAAAGCCAAGAGAACTATGCTCAAATGATGACTGCACACTACCAAATGATGAATGCTTTCAAGGCATATATGATTATGAAAGAAGGGACAATACCTGAACAATTTGCTGGGATCTTTGTTTCTCTCTCCTCCTGCAGCGGTAAATAAAATCTAGTTATATGCAGTTTTTTAATTGGAAAAACTAAAAATAAACATTAATGCTTTTTATTTCTTCGCAACCAAGTGATGTAGCTAGCGGGTCCATTTCACCTATGGGTGTAAGAAGATCATCCGGTGATAGTAATCTTAATAAAAATCATTGAGTTTCCTTGCAAATGTATTAGATGATTAAGTATGATACTATAATTGAATGGTTGAACTAGATGTTTTGTCTAAAACTCTCTGCTGAGTATTCACAATGCATTTTTGAAAGGCACATAACTTGAAGAAATTTACTTGAAATATTTCTTTTTGTATTCTGTAGTATCCTTTTTAAAGGTTCTTCAGCCATCTCCAACATTATAAATGTTGAAGAGAATGTTGTCTCTTGTGTTCATTAACGAAGAGGAAACTCCAAAGAAAATCCCCATTACATTGTTCAAATAACCTTTACTTTTGTGACTGCTGTGGGGATACTGCAGGATGATGTGTTCTCTTGCTATAATCAAATGTTATACCTTAACAAGAAAATATGTAAGTCATACAAGTGCTTAGTATCTCCTCAATTGTCACCTAATCAACTGCTGAGGAATGGTAAATTAGAAAAATCTTTAGTTCCATCCAAAAGAAAGAGCCTCACTTTCCTGGAGATTGACCAAATTGATGATAAACCCCAGCAGAAGCGTCAATGCACAAGTAATGTTGGCAAATAAAGCACGAGTTCAACTCCAATCAGTTGGGTTATAAGGGTCTCAACCGTTAAAGAAATATTAGTAGGAGTTGTTGGTTTTAGTATTTGTTGAATTTATTGTTTATTAATTTATATTTTTGTTGTTTATTCATCTCAAGCTTATTAGGTAATGTGTAGTTGTTACAGCTCCCTCAGGTCTCTTGTACCTCTTTTGCGAAAAAGACGTATTACCTTTCTAGCATATATTGCCGAGGTTGAAACCGCCGAAAATTAACTATGTAGCGGGGTTTTCAACCCCCGTTTTATATTTTCTATATGTTGCTAAATTGGTTAAAATTTTAATTTAAGGGGGGTTAAATCGCCAAAAAATAACCTCTGTTAAATGGTTATGGCGGGCTGTAAAAAACTGCCACAAAATGATAGGGGCATACCTTACAACCGGGGTTTTGGAGACCGCCGCAATGTCAATTAACAGGGGTTGTTGACCGCAGCAAAACATAAAAATAACCTTCGCAAATAGACTATTTTTTTGTAGTGTTATATCTTACATGATAAAGGGGTTCAATTTACATTGATACAAGAACTAAAGTTATAACTTAATTCATTTAGTTCATGAATATTTAGGCTTAACCTGTCCAACTTGTGAATTCTAACTCAATATGCACAAATTAAGTCCACACGTTTCAAGTTCGCTCAATTAACAGATTTAAACAATCGTCAAGTACACCCCCAAGTTATAATAGTCGACACCCATTAATTTTTCACCATCTTTCACCATCACGCTTATATCCAAAGTTTCAAGTACTCGGAACGGAGAAATAACTGATAAACTGTCACGACCCGGACTTCCTACCCTCGGGAGTCGTGATGGTGTCTGCTCGTGAAAGCTAGGCAAGTCGAGTGTTATAGATCTTATTACCTTGTTTCCTTAATCTTTTAACAATTTCAAATTAACATGCGATCAACAGCGGAATAGTAATAATAATAAAAGAAATGCGGAAGATGAAATCTGATAACTTAACCAAATATTGGTGTGAAAAATACAAAATACAACTCTACCCAGAACTGGTGTCATAATATTACGGACCATCTACGAATACTACAAACAGTTGTCTGAAAAGAAAGATACAAATATGTCTCTGAAGTAAATGAAAACAGAATATAAAAGATAGAAGGGGACGCCAAGGCTTGCGGACGTCTGCAGGTCTACCTCGGGTCTCCGCTGGACTGAAGGCAGCAACCTCGCTATGGTCCAAAAGCTACGGTACCGAGATCTACACACAGTGTAGAGTGTAGTATCAGCACAAGCGACCTCATGTGCTGGTAAGTGTCGAGCCTAACCTCGGCGAAATAGTGACGAGGCTAGGACAAGACTACTAAATAAACCTGTGCAGTTAAAGCATATACGATAAATAATAATAATGAAAACTAGCAGTTAAAGATGGGAAGAGAAAACATGCTGCAGGGAATATCAAGTACCAACAGAATCTCAGGAGAAAAGCACAAAGAACATCTCAAATTTTGCATTAGTAAGAATAAGGAAATCAGTAACGAATCAATATCAACTTTTATTCTTTATTGTTGCGGCGCGCAACTCGATCCAAATCATATAATACTGTTGCGGCATGCACCCCGATTCTAATCATATATCACTGTTGCGGCGTGCAACCCGACCCCATCTGTCCTTTCTTATTACTCCTTGTTGCGGCGTACAACCCGATCCCATATAATATTGTTGCGGCATGCAACCCGATCCCAATATACAAATCAACATCAATCACAAAAGAATCCCGACAAGTGAACAATAATAAAACAACAATATCTCGGTAAGGGAAACAATATCAACCAATTCTGTTTCAATAGTTAATTCATAAAATAAACCTCAACCCGAGCCAATACTTGACCATTTCCAATAACTAAGAACTCATCATAATTCTTGTACCACGGTTGCTAACCATCCAGTTAAGCATCATAAATACATAATATAATCACAACAAATCCGAATATAAGACTCACGGGCATGCTTGACACTGACGTATAAATACTCATCACCTCACCTATACGTCGTATTCAACACCAACACATAGCAAATAAGACACAACACATATTCCCTCAAGCTAAGGTTAGGCCAAACACATATCTCGAACTTCCACAGCCAACTCAAACCTCAAACACCGCTTTTCCTTTAGAATTCTCCTCCAATTTACTTGTATCTAGCCCAAATTAATTTAGCAACATCAACAAATGCTAAAGAATTCATACCCAATGCTTAATTATAGGTTTTCTATCATTTTCTCCAAAAAGCCAAAAATCGACCGCGGGCCCGCTTGGTCAAAACTCGAGGTTCGGACCAAAATCCGATCACCCATGATCCCGAATATGCAATTAGTTTCGAAATCCAACCCCAAAACGAGGTCTAAATTCCAATTATTCAAAAAGCCCTAATTCTACCCAAAATCCTTAATTCTACCATGGAAGAACAATATTTAGGCCTAGAAATCTAATGGGTGTTGATGGAAAATGAAAGAGATGGGTTTAGGAACACATACTTATGATTTGGTGTTGATTTTGCTCTTCAAAAATCGCCTAGGTTCCGATTTTGGGGAAGGAGATGTGAAAATATGACTTATTCCCGGTTCTGCTACTATTTAAAAGAGTTGAGCGACAGTATTCATTGCGTGAGCACTGTCGTGTTCGCAAAGAGATGCCAGTGGTGGACTTATGTGATCGCGGGAGAAGCTTCGCGTTCGTGAAGGCTTAGCCCAGCACTGCCTTCGCGTTCGCGTAATTCTCCCTAGGTTACCTGACCAGCCCATTCCAAAGCTATGCATTCGCGATTGACCGGTCGCGTTCGCATAGAGCAAACCCCCCAATGCTCCGCGTTCGCGACCTGGGTCTCGTGTTCGCACAAAAGGTCTGTGCACCATAAGCAGCAAAACCCGCAATTTTCTAAGTGTAAAAACATCTCGTGGCCTATCCAGAACTCACCCGAGCCCTCCGGGCTCCAAACCAAACATGCACACTAACCTAAAAATATCATACGGACTTGCTCCCATGATCAAATCGCCAAAATAATGCCTCGAACTACGAGTTTGGCATCAAAATCAAAGAAAAATCTCAAGAACTTTTAAGTTTTAAATTTCACAACCGAGGTTCCGATTCACGTCATATGAAGTCCGTTTCTTACAAAATTTTACAGGCATAACTTAAATACCATATAAGACCTGTACCGGGCTCCGGAACCAAAATACGGGTCAGATACCATCAAATTCAAATACATTTAAATTTCCAAAAACTCTTATAATTTCAGTTAAACAATTTTCTTCAAAAATTCATTTCTCGGGCTTGGGACCTCGGAATTCAATTCCGGGCATACGCGCATGTCCCATATTTTTCTACGGACCCTCTGGGACTGTCAAATCACGGGCCCGGGTCCGGGTTCGTTTACCCAAAATGTTGACCGAAGTCAACTTAAATTCAATTTTAAAGCCAAATTACCATTTTTATCAAATTTTCACATGAAAACGTTCCGGATATACGTCCAGACCGCGCACGCAAATCGAGGTGAGATAAAAGGAGACTTTTAAGGCCCTGAAACACATAATTAACTTGTAAATCAAGTGATGACCGTTTGGGTCATCACATAAACTAGCATAAATAATGTTATTAATTACACGACATCAACTATTCTGATATTTTTGAAATATTGATACCATAACTTTAATTTAAGTGGGGGCATGCTATCTTAATCCAAATGTATTTACATAGTTGAAAAGCTGTAATATTTAATAAAGAATACTTCTTTTAAACCCAAAGGATGCTCATTCATCCCATCCGTAACCAAGAGTAGAAGATGATTTGAATTTGTCAGAATGTCAATGAACTCGGTAAAGTATGCTTTATTCCAAAATTTATTCTTTAATTTATATATGATGATACCCACAACAATAAAGATGTAAGTAATACTCTATTACTTATGGATTGCAGGTACCTTCAGCGACAGCTGGATGATTCCATCATACTATTTATGTACTGGGAGCAAAATAGGATGACTGATATACTCGCCAATTTTAGTTGCACCATGGACAGCTCTGAAGACTTTCTTACTTACACAACTCTGCCATCTAAAGTACAAACGGCTTTGGAAGAAGATCGATTAGGAATGTTGTTTGTTAGACACATAGTACCTACTACTGAATATGTCCTGCATCAACCTGACGCCTCTTTTTGTACAACTCATATCAGGGGATTAGATAGTCCTAGCTCCACCCCCTTCCCACTTTTTGTAACGACCCACCACGAGGTCTGTTTAACCAAAAAATAGAATTTTAATCAAAACTAGAATTTAGAAGAACGCGAGTTACTGATAATCAAAAGAATATGTAGAAGAAAGTAATTTGGAGTAACCAAAGTGTAATCAGGAGAAAAACAAGTGAATCAAAGTATATTCCAATTGTGTCTTGTGTTTACAAGTGACCAGATACCTCCCTTTTATAGGTATCTTGAAGATATGCATTTTCTCCAAATCATAATGAGGCTATTATGAATAATTAAAGACATTGAATGCTACGTTACACAATCATTGTAATCAATACAAATTCTCTAACGTATCCAGTATTTAATGCATGTCGAATTTCGTATATGCGCTCTTTATTATGGTCAGATCCATTCCTTTTGATAAATGACTTAAATAGGTACGGGCGCTGAATCATTCAAATGTCCTCCCGTGCCTCTTCCTTTGCCTTTGCTCGTTTCTATTGCTGCCCGTGCCTCTTTACTAATTATAATTCTTTGACTATTTGACCAGTCCACGTGTCTCAACATGTCACTTACATATATAAATACAGTTTTTTCCAATATAGATAGTCCCCCCACTTTCCATTTATTCATCAATTGAATATTTGGGAAGTGAATTTCATTAAAACGAGAATTTTTGTCACCATTAATGCTACGACAAAATTGACGCTTCAATTATCACTTCCATTTAATATTTCGTACACGTATCAATTTTCCATTGGTTCTGTAGTTTTTGCAGCCTTTTTCAAGGTTTTTATGGTTCCACTATTAATGAAGTGCCAGTTATCATAATTATGGTCTTTCCACCTCCGCACTTTTACCTTTGGCGGTTGCTTATCGGTATAAATATAATTTTTTTCCCTTGTCTTTTATTACATAAAGCTTATTGAACACTTATTTCTCCAAATCTCTGTTTACTTCTTCCTTAAATCATTCTTCTTTGGTATGTCTTCTCCAAGCCCTAACCCTGAGAGAGTTTCCATTACTGACTCCTTCCCCAATGCCCCTGTTAGTCACAGAAGGGGAGGTAGACTTCGTATTTTAGGATCTACTTGAGGTGGTTTGTCTATGCCTTCTTCTGGTTCTGGTCCTTCCTCTAGAACCAGAGGTTCCCTTTCTCACAAATCTTCTTCTAGGGGTAAAGATCATTCTGAACCTTTATGCGAACCTTTAGTAGATGAGATAGTCCCTTCAGAATTATCTTTTTACCATGACAGGGAATCTCTTAGAAACTAGGTTTCCGCATTAGATCGTGTCGATGCTTACCCCACTCAAATTACAGAGGTTTTGACTCCTGTGGTTTGTAAGGACTGTCATTGGAGTAATGATTTCCCCATTATTATCCCTAATCTGAATCAGAGAATTACTTCCTATTTAACTAGGTTCTCTTTTGTTTACACTTACCCTTTTACTTTAAGGTTTAGACCAGCAATCGACCCAGTCATTCTTGAATTTTGTCGTTTCTTCAATGTATGCTTGGGTCAAATTGGCCCAATCATATGGAGGGTTGTTGCCTGTTTAAGGCATTTAGCCACTAAAGCTGAAGCTCCTTTTACTTTCCCTCACTTGATTCATCTTTACTCACCTAGGCTTTTTCGTAATGGTATTTTTACACTAGTAGCCAGGAGTAAGAGGGTTTTGGGGAGCCCTGAAGATGACAAGGATCGTGGCTGGTATGCCCGATTTGTTGCTTCCCCTACTATTGGTTTAGTGGGTGAAGATAATGTTCCCTTCCTTAAGAAATGGAATTTTGCACGTAGGTCTTTTATCCCTCTCCTACCTTCTTCTTTCAAGTTTATCAGCTTTTCTGATTTTACCCCCCCCCCACCCTCTTTTTAGCAACCATGGGAGTTGTGGGGGATGTTCTCAATTTTCGTAGTTGGGTAGGTAAATTGCTGAAGATCGCACCAATGGATGGTAGATCTTGGAAAACACTTTCTAACCACTTTGGTTGGAAGGTAAAGACTCATGGTAAGAGTTCACATTTTGTTCTTTTCGTGCCTATATTCTCCTTTATTGTTATAGCTTTTATCCTTCTTTTTGTCAGGATTTGCTTTTTGAGGGGTTACTGCTGAAGCAGTTGCAGCCTCTCGTGTCTCTTTGGGAACTCATACTCCTTCGGGAACCCGTATCTCTTTAGAGAGAGCCCGATAAATAGTCTTGGGTTCCTCTTCTGCGAAAAGGAAGGCTGCTGAAGAGGAAAATTCTGAAGAAGAGGAAAATGAGAGTTCCTTGGTAACGAGGCCACGAGTTAGGAGACGCATCGTTTCCAATGATAAGCTGAAGTTTCAGTTTCTCTTACCGAACCTGTTGAAACCCCAATAATAATTCCTGATGATGACGTCACTCCCCACGATACTCGTGAGTCTATTGACCAACTTTTCGTTAGTGGATTTGGTTGTGAAGATGTCGGGCCAGTTTTAGACGAAGTACCTTTATCGTCTTTTTCATTACCCGTGCCTGTGATTCCTTCTTTACCGGCCCAGCTATTTCCGTTCCTTCTTCTACTGCTCTTACTTCTTCTCTGGCTCCTCCTTTGACTATTCCCCCTCCTATCGTTCATCATACTGAAACGGGCTCTTCAAGTAAAAGTGCTGCTATGAGGCGGGTAATTATTGAAATTCCTGCTGAGAGCAGCCTTTTGAGAAAGTCAGGTCAGGCGGATGTATGGCTGGAGCCTCTTATTGGCCCAATTGAAAAAGCAAAGCTGGAGAGCCACAGTTCCCTGACTTTAATGAATGATATCGTGCATGCCACTCTGAAGGTATTTTCCTTCTCTCCCTTTTTACTTTGCAAAATTTTTCATCTTTGGGATTCTTATTTCTTCTTTTTTTTAGGCCAATCTTATCGGCACAGAATTGATGAAAAGAATTGCCCCTTTGGAGAAGATAGCACGCAACTCTCAATTGGAAGCAACCAATTGGAAGGGGCAATTTGAGAGTGCTCAGCTTGATATAAAGAACTTACAAGAGAGCAAGAATACCTTAGAGCAGCGAGTACGGGCTTTAACTTTAGAATTGGCGGTTACAAAAGCCTCTTCACGCCAAGCAGAAAAAGAAAAAGAGCGTCTCGAGTCCTCCTTCTTAGAGCAGCTATCTAAAGCTAGTGAAGAGATCAGAGAATTAAAGGCTCTTTTAAACCAAAAGGAAGTTTACGCCGGGGAGCTTGTGCAAAATTTGACTCAAGCACAAGAAGACCTCAAAATCTCTGTTGATAAGGTGCGTGCTTTAGATTGCTCTCACGCCTCTCTTCAAGCTTCCCACAGCTCCGCATTGGCTGAAAATGAAGATCTAAAAAATGAGATCGCTGCTTGGGAAAAGGATTATGAGATCCTTGAAGAAAAATCTATTGTTGAGGCAAGTTGGGCATTTTTGAATTCCCGTCGTGATACCCTACTTGAAGCTGGCCAAGAAAACTTCAACTTGGAGTTGGAGTTAGCTAAAATCAACGAAACCATTGAAAAGGCTCAACAAACTCAGGACTTCCCTTCTCCCGTGGATGAAGTTCCCGTGGATGAAGCTCTCATGAATGTTGAAGCTGATACGGGTATCATGACTATTTCAAACCCGATCGAGCCCGTTGCTGCAAGCCAAGTTGAAACCGCGCCTACTGATGCACCTGCCCAAATTGAGCCTGCTGCTATTGACGTTCCTGCCTCAATACCACAAACTTCTCAGTGACCAGTTTTAATCATTCAAATGATTTTGTTTTTGTTTTGATTTTAGATGATTGTAAATAAACCCTTAACTTCATTTGAGGGTTGATTTTAGAAACGCCAGTCCCCAAGTCTTTTAATGGGGCAATCTAAACAATTTCATAGTTTTATGACTAAGTTCGAACTTAGTCTTAGATTTTCTTATATATTAAGAAGTTTTTTTATCTTAAACTTCTGCTTGCTTTATTCTCGCCTTTATTTTAAGGACTTACAAAATAATTTGCATTTTTTGTTTTCTGAAAAATACTTTTGTTAACCTCATGATTAATTTAAACATGAGTTTTATAGAAGAGGGCCCTTTTATATTCCGACACTTAATGAAGAATACGTCTCAACTTCATAATGGTGTTATCATACGATAAAAGAAATAGGAATACACATGTTACACACATGTTTCTTTGAAATAATTTGACAAGTTTTGAATAATACTTTACATGTATTTGAATTACATCTGTAACTTTCTCGTAACTGTTTTTCTTGTAACAGATTTTTACAAAAGAAGAATAATAGACACGGGATTTTTCCTTATAACCTATTTTAGTACATAGCCTTTACCCTAACTATAGTGAGGTTTTTCTTTGGCCTTAGCTCGTGGCTCTATCTCCTGACTTTGTGACTTTTACTCTACCAGGCTTGATTTTTCCTTAATCTGCTTTGCCTTATTTATACATATGTCCGTGTATATTATGTAGTCCCCCAAGTGTTTGAGTGTTGAAGTATGAAGCCTCGAGCACTTGATAGTTTCTCTCGTTTGGTCCTTTTCTTGAAAAGGAAAAACATACGGGACTCGGAGGGACGATTATAGATGAAGACTGCATAACCCGTTTGCATTTCTATCGGAATAATTGTAACCTTATGCCAGGAATTTTAGGTTACTCCATGTGCCTTACAGGTCGTGACTCATCATTTAGTACGGGTTAGCATTTTTCCGATCATCTAAAATCGTTAGTAAAATTTTAATAATTCAAAAATGAAATTTAAAATGGTTATACCTGACCGTGGGTTTTCCTTAGAAATAGTATCTCTTTAAATGAACAGCATTCCAATGCGAAGGTAGTATCTTTCCATCCATTGTTTCCAGTTCATATGCTCATTTTCCTGCAACATCACGCACTCTGTAGGGTCCTTCCCATGTTGGACTTAATGTCCCTGTGTTAGCTACCTTTGTAGACTGAAAAACCTTTTTAAGCACGTAGTCCCCAATTTTGAAGAAGCTGAGGCGTGTTTATCTATTATAGTATCGTTCTATGACTTGTTTTTGTGCTGCCATTCTTATTAAAGCAGCTTCTCTCTGCCCCTCGAGTAAATTTAGATTGACTCGCATCTCCTCGTCATTAGATTCTTGTGTCGCCTGTGTGAACCGTGTACTTGGTTCCCCTATCTCAACTGGAATTAAAGCCTCAGCTCCATAAACCAATGAGAACGGTGTTTCTCCTGTACTTGTTTTTGCAGTTGTGCGATATGTCCATAAAACTCCAGGTAACACTTCAGGCCAGTTTCCTTTTGATTTCTCTAGTCGTTTCTTTAAATTGTTGATAATGACTTTGTTCGCTAATTCTGCCTGTACATTACCCATCGGATGATAGGGTGTTGACGTAATCCTTTTAATTTTCCAGCTTTGAAAAAATTCTGTGATCTGAGCTCCAATAAACTGAGGACCATTATCACATACGATCTCCTTTGGTACGCCGAATCGACATATGATATTCCGCCAGATAAAGTCTATGACTTCCTTTTCTCGCACTTGTTTGAATGCACCTGCTTCTACCCATTTAGTAAAATAATCAGTGAGAACAAGCAAAAACTTTACCTGTACTTTTGCTTGCGGTAATGGACTTACGATATCCATTACCCATTTCATAAATGGCCATGACACAATGACCGGATGTAATAATTCCACAGTTCTATGCATATTGTTACCGTACCTCTGGCATTTATCACATTTGGCCACGAAGCTTTCTGCCTCCTCTTCCATTTTAGGCTAGTAATAACCTGCCCTAATTAAGGTTCTTACTAGTGATCTTCCACCTGCGTGATTCCAGCAATGACCCTCGTGTATTTCTCTCATTACATACTCTGTTTGCGAAGGTCCAAGACATCTTGCTAAAGGACCACCGAACATTTTACGATATAGATTGCCTTGTTTTAAGCAGTACCGAGCAGCCTGCCTTCGAAGCGCATAAGCCTTTTCCTTATCATCAGGGACGATTCCATACTGCAAAAAAGCAAAAATTTCGTTCCTCCAATCCCAGGTTAAGTTATTAAAATTTACCTCATTCGCATCAGGATCAAGAACTGAATGAAATAAATGTATCACTGAGGCATTTGCATCGTTTGCCACGTCGGCCGCAGATGCGAGATTTGCTAGGGCGTCTGCTTCAATATTTTTGTCCCTGGGTATTTGTCTAACTTTCCAATCTTGAAATTGTTTTATCAATTCCCGTACCTTTTCCAAGTACTGCTGCATCCTTGCTTTCCTGACTGTATAAGTCCCCAACAATTGATTAACTACGAGTTGTGAATCACTCTTGATTATAATCTGATTTATGCCAAGTTCCCGTGCCAGTTCTAAACCTGCAATCATAGCCTCATATTCTGCCTCATTGTTAGTTATGGAATGACATTTAATAGCTTGCCGAATGGTTTCACCCGTAGGTGGTACCAATACTACCCCCAAACCTGCTCCTCTCACATTAGATGAGCCATCAGTGAATAAAGTCCAAGTTCCTGGGTTAGCTCCATTGAACACTTGTAATTCTTTTTCTGCTTCTAACTGTATTCCCTAACTAAAATCAGCCACAAAATCAGCTAATACTTGTGATTTTATAGCAGTTCTAGGTTGGTATGCAATTTCATATTCACTTAACTCTATTGCCCACTTAGCTAACCTACCTGATAACTCATGCTTATGTAATATGTTACGTAAAGGGTAGGTAGTTACCACAACGATAGGATGATACTGAAAGTAAGGTCTTAACTTTCTAGATGCCATGATTAACGCAAGTGCAAGTTTTTCTAACTGAGGATACCTCGTCTCTGCATCTAACAAAGATTTACTTACGTAATAGATAGGTGATTGTTTACCTTGCTCTTCTCGGACCAAAACAACACTTACCGCCACCTCCGAAACGGCAAGGTAGAGGAGTAGCTTTTCCCCAACCTTTGGTTTTGCCAACAAAGGTGGATTTGATAAGTATGTTTTCAAATTCCTAAGTGTTTGTTGACATTCCTCATTCTATTCAAAATGATCTTGTTTCTTAAGGGCTGAGAAGAATTTAAAACACTTCTTTGATGATTTAGAGATGAATCTTCCCAAGACCGCAATTCTCCCTATTAATCTTTGAACTTCTTTCTTGTTTGAAAGTATGTCAGGGATTTCCTCAATGACTTTAATCTGTGCATGATTTACTTCAATTCCATGGTTAGAAATAAGAAAACCCAAAAACTTGCCTGATGCAATGCCAAATGCACATTTTTCGGGATTTAACTTCATATTAAATTTGCGCAAAATTGAAAATGTGTCAGATAAGTGTGATATGTGATTTTTTGAGTATTGAGTTTTAACAAGCATATCATCTATATATACCTCCATTGTCTTTCCTAAATATTCCTGAAATATTTTGGTAACTAACCTCTGATACGTTGCACCTACATTCTTTAGACCAAAGAGCATTACTTTATAACATTAAGTCCCCCTATATGTTATTAATGAAGTTTTTTCTTCATCTGCCGGATCCATTTTAATCTGATTATAACCTGAATATGCATCTAAAAAACTTAACAATTTATGACCTGCAGTTGCATCAATCAATTGATCTATGTGTGGTAGTGGAAAAGAATCTTTAGGGCAGGCTTTGTTAAGATCTGTATAATCTACACAAACCCGCCACTTACCGTTTTTCTTTGGAACCACAACAGTATTGGCTAACCAGTTAGGATATTTTACCTCTCGAATGGAACCAATTTTTAGCAATTTTTGGACTTCTTCTTGAATCACCTCATTCTTGAAAGTTCCCTACTTTCTTTTCTTTTGATTTATAGGAGGATATGACGGATCTTCATTTAGTTTATGAGTCATTACCTACGGTGGTATTCCTGTCATGTTGGAGTGGGACCAAGCAAAGCAGTCCATGTTAGTTTTCAAAAATTCAATTAACTTAACTTTCATTCCTTGGTCAAGATTAGCTCCGACATAGACTTTTTTATTAGGCCATTGAGCGAATAACACGACAAGTTCTAATTCCTCTATCATTGTTTTGATATCTTCATTCTCTTCTGGTTCTTGAATGGTATCTGGCCTTGAGTCTACATCTGTTCGCCCTTGTTCAGTTGAGGTTTGTGTTGTGATGTCCTCAACTGCCTTCTGTGATTGCTATTTGCCTCCACTTCTCGTGCTTGTATCTGCAACAGAGTTAATAGCCCTGGATGTATGTTGATCTCCGCGAATTTGACAGATTCCCCATGGCGATGGAAATTTGATAACTTGATGCAAGGTTGGTGGAACATCATCCATTTCATGGATCCATGGTCTCCCTAGAATCATGTTGTAAGCCATCTCCATGTCTACTACCTGGAACTTTGTATCTTTGACAACCCCTTCAGCAAAAGTGGTGAGTGTTACCTCTCCTTTCGTGACGACACTGAAATTATCAAATCCAGATAGAGTATGCGCCTTTGGTATTACTCTATCTTCAGCTTGCATCTTACGTAGCACTCTTAGCAAAATAATGTTCACGGAACTACCTGGATCAATCAAAACTCGTTTCACATTAGTATCATGCACAATTAAAGATATTACCAGTGCATCGTTATGAGGGATTAATACGCCATATGTATCTGCATTATTGAATGTAATATTGCCTTCTTCTAAAACATGCCGCACCCATTTCCCTTGGGTAATAGTTACTTTGGAAGTTTTGTTAGTTGTAGTATATCACATACCATTGATGTCTTCAACCCCACTTTTAACGTTAACAGTTCTTTTGGGAGAAGGTGGTTTTGGAGGCTCTTACCTGTTTTTCATGTAAGCTTGCTTGCTTTTCTCGCTGAACAACTCAGTAAGATATCCCTGTTTTAATAAATGATCAACTTCACTTTGTAAAAATCTGCAATCTGCTGTTTTATGCCCATGATCATTATGAAACTCGCACCAATGGTCAGGGTTGCGCCTGTTTGGATTCGATCTCATTTCCTTTGGTCATCGAACCTTATCTCCCATGCTTTTCAAAACCGGTACGAGCTCGGAGGTGCTGGCGTTGAAGTTGTAACCTCCGAATCTCGCTTTTAAATTTCTATCATCATCCCGTGACTCATAGTTGTTTCGCTCGTTCCTAAATCTTGATAAAGAACCTGATTCTCTGTTTCTTGATCTTTGATCATGCCTTTGATTATCCTGTTTTGACCTTGAGTCTTTCCCCGCAGGTCCCATATAGGGCTCGTACATGTTTTTACCGGATCTTTTTTCGTTCTCTACACGTCTTGAACGTATACTTTCTTCTTTTTGAGATCGTGGAACAATATCTTCCTCAATCCTCAACTTCATGCTATACCTGTTATATACATCATTCCACGTTGTAGCTTGGAATTCTCGAAGGCTTTCTTTGAGTCTCCTCATAACTTCCGAGCTTTTTTCATTCAAATTGCTTGTGAAAGCTATAGCTGCCCAGTTATTAGGTACACGCGACAATGTCATTCTTTCGCGTTGAAATCTGTCCACGAATTCTCTAAGCAATTCTGAATCTCCTTGCATGATTTTGAAAATATCCTCCATTCGTTTTTCCACTTTTTGGGCTCCCGAGTGTGCTTTGATGAAAGAATCTGCAAGATCAGCAAAAGAGTTTATAGAATTTTCAGGTAAAAGGGAATACCATGTTAGTGCTCCTTTGGTGAGTGTTTCACCAAATTTCTTGACAAATACCGATTCGATCTCCTGCTTAGTCAAATCATTGCCTTTTACGCCCGTTGTGAATGCAGTCACGTGGTCTCATGGGTCTGTTGTTCCATCATACTTTGGAATATCAGGCATTTTGAACTTTTTTGGAATTGGGAGTGGGGCAGCACTTGGCTTCCAGGGTTGTTGCGAATATCTGTCCATGTCTACCTCTTTGATTATGGGCGGCACCCCGGGTATCTGCTCTATGCGTTCACTTTGCTCCTTGAGCTGTTTCTGCAAGGTTAGTACTAAAATTTGTAAATCAGAATTAATTACATTACCTGGTTCTCTCTCCTGCGGTTTACTAGGAGTTCCACCGCTGCCTGAGTTAATAAGCCCGGAACGAGGGTTTTCTATAGTGTTATTATTTGGAGAAGGTGTGGGTGTTGCAACAGGTAACTGGTTAACAAGCGCCTCAACAGCTTTGTTGACCTGAGCAGTAATTAATTTCTGCAAGCTTCATCAACAGCTTCAACATTTTCAAATTGAGCATACTCGTTTATTTGAGATCCATCAGGAGTACCCTCACGAGATTGTCGTGGAGAGTCCTGCGGAGTAGGAACTTGAATGTTAATATTCTGTGGGCCTCCCTGACTTTGTTGGTTCTCTTGGTTTCCTGGGGTGTTGTCATTGTTATTCGACATAATTGATGTAACAAGGAAGGTCAAGTGAAAAGAAAATAGATTTTCAGATTCTCGGTAGCGGAACCAATTTGTTTAACCAAAAAATAGAATTTCAGTCAAAGCTAGAATTTAGAAGAACGTGGGTTACTGATAATCAAAAGAATATATAGAAGAAAGTAATTTGGAGTAACCAGAGTGTAATCAGGAGAAAAACAAGTGAATCAAAGTATATTCCAATTGTGTCTTGTGTTTACAATTGACCAGATACCTCTCTTTTATAGGTATCTTGAAGATATGCATTTTCTCCAAATCATAATGAGGCTATTATGAATAATTAAAGACATTAAATGTTACGTTACACAATCATTGTAATCAATACAAATTCTCTAACGTATTCAGTATTTAATGCCTGTCGAATTTCATATCTGCGCTCTTTATTATGGTCAGATCCATTCCTTTTGATAAATGACTTAAATAGGTACGGGCGCTGAATCCTTCAAATGTCCTCCCGTGCCTCTTCCTTTGCCTTTGCTCGTTTCTATTGTTGCCCGTGCCTCTTGACTAATTATAATTCTTTGACTATTTGACCAGTCCACGTGTCTCAACATGTCACTTACATATATAAATGCAATTTTTCCCAATACAAGGTCGTCCCCGTAATTCTTCTACTCTAGAAGGCCAGTGTTGTCCTGTGCCTCGTTTAAACTTAGCTCCTTGTACTATGCTACCGTAATCTTAATATAATTAGTTTCTTTTGGATAAAAAAAAATTCCCCGGGATACCTAATTCTCCTTTCTTCCATTACTCCTGCACTTTTTTTTGTCTAAGAAATTCCAAACCCCTTGCCCTTAATCCCTCCACTAACAGACGTGGCCTTGACCCATTATCTCATTATTTACATAGTAGTTTCTTTTTCTTTTCACTTATTTTTTTCTCATTCTTTGTTCAAATTATTATTTCCAGCACTTTAGATTCATATCTTGCTATCGCGGGTATATTTCTAGATTATATGCATGAAGTTTGTGGGTCCTTATACTCCCCAGATATTTTAATTATATTATTAAATCCGTAATTACAGAAATTTTACTATATACTTATGGGGCCTTACAGAAAACTCAAAAACAGAGCAACCGTGGAAAAGTAAAATGGGATTTACGATTTTTTTAGATCTGAAAGTGTAATAAAATTTCTTTCTTTTTCTATTTTGGTATTTTAAATAGCGTCGTATGAATAATGAATTGGAGAGTTGAAGAAGAAAGGGGCTTGAGTGTGGGTCTGAACGAAAGAAGAATGTGAGAAAGTTGCAACATCCATTTATCCGTATGTGTTGTGTGTTTATGTAAATTTTTTATTGAATAAGAGCACATTTAGGAGTAATTGGAAAAATAAGGAGGAACAGAGGGATTATAGAAAGTGCAAATGAAAATGGGCATATGTATGTGTCCAATTTGTTAATATGGAAGAGAGGGATTAATATAGTTACTAATCTTTATACTCCATTTTTTTACTAAAAATATTTTCCACTCACTTGGTCTACTTTGTGATGCACACGATAGTAATTGGTTAGAAAATTTGACCTTTTCTACGTGGTGTAAAGAAAGCACTAAAGCGAAGTTGCTTTCAGGGGTTATATTGATGGTGATGGAGTAATGGACTAGTGCTACTTGTCTAATTTATATGGAATTCAAGGCCTCCTGTTTTTGTTGATAATTTCTTGCACGCAAATGAAAAAAAAATATAGAAAAATGACATTGTATAGGCACTCTTAAAATAATAGTCGAAAAAGTATATAGTTTTTGTATATATACATCCTATATGTTATATATATACAAAAATTATATAAATTTGATGCGAAAGAATAGGGAACTGCCGTGAGTTTACCCCACCTTCATAATTGAAGCTTTACTTTCTCATCTTAACATTGGTGATTTTCTTCCCATATGAATTTGGTTGTAACATCAAAAGTATAGAAAAAGTCTTAAGGAACGAATGAGATATAATGTTAAAAAACAGACATACTTTACACATAATAAAAAGAGGAGATATATATTGATAAGTTCGTGTTACAGCCCAAATCAGCTTCCTTTCATACAAATATCAGATTAGAAAACCAAACAGAGAAACCATGAAACAACATCAAACAAACCTTGTCAAAAAGATTTGGAGATGCTCAGTTTCATGGTTGTAGTCTTATTAATACTACAAAGCTTTTAAACACATATATTTTTGGGTCAGCTAGTGACCATGTTCATCAGCAGTTGCAAGGGTCACATTTGCAGTTTGCTCCACACTTGCAGCCATTTCCTCCTTCTGTTGCCTTCTCAGCAGATCCCTCATAGCTGCAATTCATGAAAAATTACTTAATTAGTTTCTTGCTATACTAAAATTGTTTCTTTTGTCGAGTTTATTTTCCTTATGCGATTACTCTTCATTTCACCCTAATTAAATTTAACAAAATTTAGAGAGATTTAACTCATATGAACTACACTATAGGGACAGATGCAACATAGGCTCGATGGATAACTGAACCTAGTATTTTTACCCATAACATGAATATATATAATGCGCAAAATTACTAAAATTTTGAGTATAATAATTGCGAAATTGTAATAGTTTAGTGGTCAGAATATAAAAGTCTGACCTATAAAGTCTAAATTATGAATCTGACCGTGTATAAAGAATTTTTTACTAAGGTGTTTTAATTTCACCTTGTTGTAGCAGGTTATATGCTTTCTTTTTTAGAATATTAAACCTGATTATCATGAATAGTTACCTGAAGTTATGCTTTAGGTGGCCTGATAATGTTCTTTGTTTAAAGAAACTAAACACAATATAGAGAACAGAAAGTTAAAATAAGACTAACTTCTTCATAGGTGCAACTCCCTCAATGATGGTAAAGGTGGTGGTATTCTCCAAGTCGGGGTACACCCCACATCTGCAATTTAATCAAAATCAACAAACAAATAAATGGAGGGAAAGGAAAAATAAATTGTCAATAAGATCAGTTATGCTAGTACTAAATATTTACAAAGAACTTACCCTCCGCAGCCACTGCCACATTTGCAGCCAGATCCACAGCCACAGCTTCCTCCACAGCAAGACATGTTTTTTTTCTTAGGAAAAGATTAGGAATCTATTGATCAAGAAAGAGTGTGAATTGAGATGAGAATGGTGTAGCAGAGTCGGGGTTTTATAGCAAAAGGCAGGAGACCATTGGTGATTGTGTGATCATACACCTGACACGTGGACAAATAATGGGGTTATTTGAATTGTAGTTGCGAATAAAATTTATGACTAAAATGTTTATTCAATCTAATTTTTATTTATTTAATCAACCAATGTTCCAAAAACCTATCAGTCCCACTAATTTGAATTTGCACCGTAGAAGTTTACTATGATGGTTTTAGTGACCCCTACTAAAGAGGACTTCATTTTTAGGAATTCAAATTTTTTTTTATCAAGGGTGAAAGAACACTTAACTATCCCACCATATTCCCTACAATTCTTATTCAAATGGCTTGCAGTAAGTTAAAAAGGGATGACATTGATGGATTATAATAAGCAGCGGAAACAATCCTAGTATCAAAATCACATGTAATCAAGATAACTAGTATAAACAGAATTTTACTGGTTATCTTTTGAAGCGTGAACAAAGCTCCTCTATTACATGAGCTTCCAATTCCTCAGCAACTCAATGAATTCTCCACCACCCGTACGATCACAATCTCCGAACGTTCCACGGTCTTCTACTGTGTTACCCAAATAATATCCGGAAATAGTAATTTCGTGTGGGCGAAGTTTCTAGGAAAATTTGGCTAAAATTTTCGGCCACCTTCTAGTACTCTCTCTAGGTGGAAAACCTTATGTATTTATAGCACAAGTTTTAAGGGTTAAAGCTCTTTTCCAAAACCTGTTGGGTTTTCTTTTCCACCAGAAAAAGGATTCCTTTATTTCCTATTATTTAGGCATAGTAGGGACCACCGAATTTAATTTAACAAGGCTCCAATTATGAAATTAATTTTGGGGCTTATTTCCTTCATAGTTGATCGTTTTTGGATATTTTTGAAGGAGATTGAAGAGGGATTCAGGGGGAATCGTTGGGAGTTAAGATTCTTGGACTTAAGACTCGATTATTATGTGAATTCCACCGAGAAAATCATGGAAATTAAGCTAAAAATTGAAGAGCTAGAGCTTGGAAATTTGGACTTTTGATTAGGGATTTGGAGGATAATTTGGGGTCGGATATGAGAACTTTTGATATGTATGAACTCGTAGGGAGATAAGGAATATATTGGTGTGAAAATTTCTGATTTTTCGAGACGTGGGCACGGGGGTTGGGTTTTGGTAATTTTTGGATTTGTACCCTTTATTGATGTTTTCGGTTGGGCTTTGTTCCCTTAGTATATTTTGACGTCCTTGTTCTGATTTTGGATAGATTCGACGCGCGTAGAGTCCGATTTGAGGGGCAAAGACGTCGCGAGTTAGAGATTTAGCCGGTTCGAGGTGAGTAATGATTGTAAATAATATTTTGAGGGTTTGAAACCCCAAATTGCACATCGTAGTGCTATATTGAGGTGAGATACATGCTTGATGATGAGTGTAGGGTTGTGCACGATTGGGGATTGTGACTTCGTCCGTCCTGAATGACTATTTTACCGCGTATTTGACTGAAACCTATTTGCTATCATCATGATTTCGGCTGAATGCAATATTTGGGCCTTGTGCCAACTATTTGAACCCTTCGGGGATTTTTACTGGTTTATCCTCACTGTTTTGACTTTATACTTGAACTCAGTCATGTTATATTTCATTATTTTCGTACTCAACCATGTTTACTTTGTTTTAACACTTACATGATCTTTTAAACAATATTTTTGGGCTGAGAATCATGTTTTACTATTGCCCGAGTGGCTTGTGAGGATTTTGACTGAGTAAGGCCGAGGGCCTATGTTGTGAGGAAACGTTTGATTGATGTGAGGTCGAGGGCCTGAGATATGTACGCCACGAGGTGGCTTGATTGATATGAGGCCGAGGGCCTAGTGATAATTCCACGAAGTGGCTTGATATTGCGCTTGGGACATAAGGGGCCCCTCCAGGAGTCTGCACACCCCCAGTGAGTGCGGGTACCCATTATGATGTGAGATTAAGCCCGGAGGGCTGGTATTGTTCTGAGATGTTGCCCGATGGGCAAATATGTTGATACTGTACCCGAGGGGCGAACTTCTAATTGTTTACTTTGCCTTAACTGCGTGTCAATTACCTGTTTACTAGTTGAAAAAGGATTGTTACTTAACTTTTCACTGGCTTACTGCTTTTAAATGGTTTTACTGCTTCATTATAGAATGCCTTGTGCCTTACGTGTTTTCTTACTTTCAGTCGTTATTTACATTTGTTACTCATTGAGTTGGAGTACTCACTTTACTCCCTGTACCCCATGTGCAGATTCAAACGTAGCCGGTCCTGCTCCCGAGTGCTGATTCATTCCAGCTTCAGGCGGATCTCGAGGAGTCTTTAGGTAGTTGTTGGCGTTTGCAGCCCGGAGCTCCTCCCTATCTCTTTTCCTTTATATCCTTAGTTCGGTAATTACACTCTGTAGTTACATTTGAGGATTCCGTGTTGTTAGATGCTCGTGACTTGTAACACCCCGGTTAGGGCTATGTTGGGTTGCACTTCCGCACTTACTTGCTATTATTCGCTACTTAGTATCATTAAATCATGTTTTAGACTGTTTTTATGTAGTTTAACTATTTAAAAAAGTGAATTGGGCTTAATTGGTTGGCCTTGTCTTCACGAGAGGCGCCATCATGACCGGGTTCGGGGTTAGGGTCGTGACGAGTTGGTATCAGAGCCTAGGTTACATAGGTCTCACGAGTCATGAACAGGTTTTGTAGAGTGTCGCGGATCGGTACAGAGACATCTGTATTTATCCTCGATAGGCTGCAAAACCTTTAGGAAAAACTTGATATTCTTGAAATTCTTGTCGTGCGAATTTGTTGACCCGAGTACTAAACTTCTGTTATTCTATTCTCTCACAAATAGTGAGGACGCATGCTACTGGTCAGGGTAGACGACCACCAGCACCACCAGCTGTGGCCACCAGAGGCCGAGGACGCGGCCATGGTCGCGGTAGGGGCAGAACCGCAAGGGCAGCACTTGTAGATCCACCAGCTGCCCTAGTTCAGGACCAGGTCCCAGCTATGGATGCTCCAGCAGCACCAGCTCAGGCACCAGCTGTGCCTATTGTTATTCCGGGTCTTCAGGAGGCCTTAGCTCAAATCTTATCAGTTTGCACTGCCCTGACTCAGGCGGTCTCATCCATTACAACTGCAACTACTTCTCAAGTCAGGGGAGGCAATTAGACTCCCACCGCTAGCATACCTGAGCAGGTCGTGCAGGGACTTCAGATGCCAGGGGCGCATCCAGCCCAGCCGGTGGCAACTGCTCATGACTATGTAGTTCCTATCATGTCGGGGGATGAGCAACATAGGTTGGAGGGGTTTGGTAGATTGCAGCTTCCGACCTTTAGTGGCGCATAAGGCGAGGATGCCCAGGGCTTTTTGGATAAGTGTCAAAGGATGCTTCGTACTGCAGGTATTCTGGAGACCAGTGGGGTTGCTTTTACCACCTATAAGTTTTCAGGAGCTACTTTCACTTGGTTGGAGGATTTTGAGAGGCGTAGGCCTGTTGGTGCAGCACCGCTTTCCTGGCAGTAGTTATCCGTTCTCTTTCTAGAGAAGTATGTTCCGCAGTATCGCAGAGAGGAGCTGTGTAGGCAGTTTGAATGGTTGCGTCAGGGGGAGATGACCATGTTACAGTATGAGTTGAGGTTCTCTGAGTTGGCTCGTCATGCCATCTGGTTGGTCCCGACAGATAGAGCGAGGATTAGGAGGTTTGTTGATGGTCATACTTATCAGCTCCATATTCTCATGACCAGTGAGAGGGTGACTGGTGCTACTTTTGAGGAGGTTGTGGATATCGCCTATGAGATTGAGTTTGTTTGTCTTTAGGAGCGAGAGGAAAGGGTGGCCAAGAGGCCTTGAGGATTTGGCAGTTACAGTGGTACTCCTTCGAGAGGTTAGTTTTAGTACGGTAGAGGCTGTCCATTCAGGTCTGCTCAGCCAGTTCGCCCAGATTATCGTGGGGCGTCATTGGGTCATAGTTATCACAGTTCTCAGCAGGGCCAGTCATCACTTAGTGCCCTTCCAGCTTAGAGTTCGACCCGTGCTCCATCAGTTCAGGGCTCTTCTATGCCGAGTGCATCTGCTAGTCACTCTGGTGCAAGGGGTTCCCTTCAGTCCCCTTCTCCAGCACCTGGGAGTTGTTATGAGTGTGGTGAGCTGGGTCATATGTGGAGGCAGTGCCCTCATCGTCTTGCGAGGTCATCTCAGCAGAGGGGTCAGTCATCGGCTTCAACGGCAATTACTTCACCACCACCCACCCAGCCAGCTAGGGGTGGAGGCCAGTCAGCTTGGGGTCGCCCCAGAGGGGGAGGTCGATCAGGTGGTGGTCAAGCCTATTTCTATGCACTCCCAGGCAAACCCGATGAAATTGCTTCAGATGCTGTTATTACAGGTATTGTTTCAGTCTGCCACAGAGATGCCTCTGTATTATTTGATCCAAGTTCCACCTTTTCTTATGTGTCATCATACTTTTCTCGTTATTTGGGTATGCCCCGTGAGTTCCTTGCTTCACTTGTTCACGTATCTACCCCGATGGGCAATACTATTGTTGTAGACCGTATGTACCGGTCGTGTGTGGTGACTATTGGGGGTCTGGAGACCCGTGTGGATCTTTTATTATTGTGTATGGTGGATTTTGATGTCATTTTGGGCATGGATTTGCTTTCTCCATGTCATGCTATTCTGGACTGTCATGCTAAGACAATCATATTGGCTATACCGGGTGTGCCACGGATTGAGTAGCGAGGTGTGACTGATTATGTTCCTAGTAGAGTGATCTCATTCTTGAAAGCCCAGCGTATGGTTGGGAAGGGTTGTCTTTTGTATCTAGCTTTTGTGAGGGACGTCGGATCTGAGACTCCCAGTATTGATTCTGTCCCAGTTGTGAGGGATTTTCCCGATGTGTTTCTTACAGACTTGTTAGGCATGCCACCGGACAGGGATATTGATTTTGGTATTGACCTGGTGCCGGGCACTCAGTCTATTTCTATTCCGTCGTATCGTATGGCACTAGTAGAGTTGAAGGAATTAAAAGAACAGCTTCAGGAACTCCTTGATAAAGGGTTCATTCGGCCTAGTGTGTCACCTTGGGGTGCGCCGGTTCTGTTTGTAAAGAAGAAGGATGGCACTATGAGGATGTGCATTGATTATAGGCAATTGAACAAGGTAACAATTAAGAACAAGTATCCTTTGCCTCGCATTGATGATTTATTCGACCAGCTTCAGGGAGCGAGAGTGTTCTCCAAGATTGATCTCCGTTTAGGTTATCACCAGTTGAAGATCAGGGACTCGGATATTCTTAAGATGGTTTACAGGACCTGATATGGTCATTATGATTTCTTGGTGATGTCTTTTGGGCTGACCAATGCCCCAGCAACGTTCATACATTTGTTGAACATCGTGTTCCGGCCTTATCTTGATTCATTTGTCATAGTCTTCATTGATGATATTCTGGTGTACTCGCATAGTCAGGAGGAGCACGCGGAGCATTTGAGAGTTGTGCTGCAGAGATTGATGGAGGAAAAGCTTTATGCAAAATTCTCCAAGTGTGAGTTTTGGCTCAATTCAGTGGCTTTCTTGGGGCACGTGGTGTCCAGTGAGGGTATTCAGGTTGACCCGAAGAAGATAGAGGCGGTTCAGAGTTGGCCCAGACCGTCCTCGTCTATAGAGATTCGCAGTTTTCTTGGTTTGGCGGGTTATTATCGCCGTTTTGTTCAAGGATTATTATCTATCGCATCGCCCTTGACCAGGTTGACTTAGAAGGGTGCTCCATTTTTATAGTCCGACGAGTGTGAGGAGAGCTTTCAGAAGCTCAAGACAGCTTTGACCACAACTCCAGTGTTGGTTTTACTATCAGCTTCAGGTTCATATACCATGTATTGTGATGCTTTGAGAGTTGGAATTTGTTGTGTATTGATGCAGGAGGGTAGAGTTATTGCTTATGCTTCTCGTCAGTTGAAGCCCCATGAGAAGAACTACCCCGTTAATGATTTGGAGTTGGCTGCCATAGTTCACGCATTGAAGATTTAGAGGCATTACTTGTATGGCATATTTTGTGAGGTGTTCACTGATCATCGCAGTCTTAAGCATTTGTTCAAGCAGAAGGATCACAATTTGAGGCAGCAGAGATGGTTGGAGTTACTTAAGGATTATGATATCACTATATTGTACATTCCGGGAAAGGCCAATGTGGTGGCCGATGCCTTGAGCCGAAAGGCCGTGAGTTTGGGTAGTTTGGCATATATTCCAGCTGGGGAGAGACCTCTCGTAGTTGATGTTCAGGCTTTGTCCAATCAGTTTGTAAGATTAGATGTTTCGGAGCCCAGTCGGGTATTGGCTTGTGTGGTGTCTCGGTCTTCCTTATATGATTGCATCAGAGAGCTCCAGTATGATGATCTGCACTTGCTTGTCCTTAAGGATTGAGTTCAGCATGACGATGCTAGAGATGTGACCATTGGAGATGATGGGGTGTTGAGGATGCAGGGTCGGATTTGTGTGCCCAATGTGGATGGGCTTCAGGAGTTGATTTTGGAGGAGGCCCATAGCTCGCGGTATTCCATTCATCCATGTGCCGCGAAGATGTATTAGGATTTGAGGAAGCACTACTGGTGGAGTAGAATGAAGAAAGATATTGTGGGATTTGTAGCTCGGTGTCTCAATTGTCAGCAGGTGAAATATGATCATCAGAGACCGGGTGGCTTGCTTCAGCAGATGGATATTCCCGAGTGGAAGTGGGAGAGGATCACTATGGACTTTGTTGTTGGACTTCCACGAACTTTGAAGAAGTTCGATGCTATTTGGGTGATTGTGGATCGGTTGACCAAGTCCACACACTTCATTCCTGTGTGTACTACTTATTCTTCAGAGCGGTTGACAATGATCTATATCCGGGTGATTGTTCGTTTGCATGGTGTCCCAGTTTCCATCATTTCAGATAGGGGCACTCAGTTTACATCGCAGTTTTGGAGGTCTATGCAGCGAGAGTTGGGTACTCATGTTGAGTTGAGCACAACTTTCCACCCTTAGACGGACGGGCAGTCCGAGCGCACTATTCAGATGTTGGAGGACATGTTGCGTGCTTTTGTCATTGATTTCGGAGGGTCATGGGATCAGTTTCTACCGCTTGCAGAGTTTGCTTATACCAACAACTATAAGTCGAGTATTCAGATTGCTCCATATGAGGCTTTGTATGGGAGGCAGTATAGATCTTTAGTTGGTTGGTTCGAGCCTGGTGAGGCTAGGCTATTAGGGACAGACTTGGTGTAGGATGCCTTAGAAAAGGTGAAGGTGATTCAGGAGAGGATTCGTACATCGCAGTCGATGCAAAAGAGTTATGCTGACAAGAAGGTTCGAGATGTGTCCTACATGGTTGGTGAAAATGTTCTGCTGAAGGTTTCGCCCATGAAGGGTGTTATGAGTTTTGGAAAGAAAGGGAAATTGAGTCCGCGGTTTATTGGGCCTTTTGAGGTGCTTCGGAGGATTGGGGAGGTGTCTTATGAGCTTGCTTTGCCACCCAGCTTGTCGAGTCTACATCCTATATTTCTTGTTTCTATGCTCCAGAAGTATATTGGGACCCGTCTCATGTTCTGGATTTCAGCATGGTTCATTTGGATGATGATTTGACCTATTATCTGGAGCCAGTAGCTATTTTGGGTCGTCAGGTTCGAAAGTTGAGGTCAAAGTATATAGCTTTAGTGAAAGTGCAGTAGAGAGGTCGTCCCGTGGAGGAGGCTACCTGGGAGACCGAGCGGGAGATGTGGAGAAGATATCCTCACCTGTTTGGGCTTTAGGTATGTTTCTTGATCCGTTCGCGGACGAACGTTTGTTTAAGTTGGGGAGGATGTGACGACCCGGCCAGTCGTCTCATGAGTTACCACTCCATTTTCCCTATTTCTGCTTCTTTATTCTTTGTTATCTGTGTTTTGTGGTATTAGGTTGGTCGGATCGAGCCCGAAATGATTTTGGCAAGGTTTGAGACACTTAGTCTCTTTTAAGGAAGTTTAAGTTGGAAAAGTCAATCGGATGTTGACTTATGTATTAGAGGGCTCAGATATGAGTTCTGATGGTTCGGTTTAGCTTCGGGAGGTGATTTGTGACTTAGGAGTATGATCGGAATGGGTTTTGGAGGTTTGGAGTAGATTTAGGATTTAATTGGCAAAGTTGATATTTTGGCGATTTCCGGTTGGTAGGCGAGATTTTGATATAGGGGTCGGAATGGAATTCTGAGAGTTGCAGTAGTTTCGTTGTGTCATTTGGGATGTGTGTGCAAAATTGCAGGTCATTCGGACGTGGTTTGGTTGGGTTTTTGATCAAAAGCGTAATTCGGAAGATTTTAGGAAGTTTGGCTTGAATCTGATGTGTTTTGAGTGATTTGATGTGGTTTAAGATGTTTTGGTGATTGGAACAAGTTTGAATAAAGTTTTAGGACATGTTGGTGCCTTTGGTTGAGGTCCCGGGGGCCTCAGGTGAGTTTCGGGTGGTCAATCAGATCATTTTGGAGTTTAGAAAATTGCAGAAGTTGCATGTTCAGCTATTGCAGGTTTTTACTCTTCGTGTCACGAGTGGACCCTCGCATTCGCGAAGAGTCAGAGGAAGTCAGTGGAGGTTAGTGGAAGTTTAGCCTTCGCGTTCGCAAGGGAGGCTCCGCATTCGAGAGGGGGTTGGATGCTCGTGCATCGCGTTCGCGAGATCTAAGTTGCGTTCGCGTAGGGTCTTTTGGTCAACCGGTCTAAGGTCGTGTTTGTGCTTCGCGTTCGCGATAGAGGGTGTGCGTTCGCGAAGGGTAAGGTTGAGGAATCATCGCGTTCGCGATGGTCATGTCGCGTTCTCATAGAGAAAAAATTGGTCAAAGTAAGATTGTGCTTCGCAAACGCGAGGGTTTGACCGCGTTCTCGAAGAAGGAATAAATGCCTGGGCAGAATGTTTTTAAGCTCGTCTTGTCCGCGATTTTGGGGCTTATTTCCTCTATAGTTGATCGTTTTTGGATATTTTTGAAGGAGATTGAAGAGGGATTCAAGGGGAATCATTGGGAGGTAAGATTCTTGGACTTAAGACTCGATTATTATGTGAATTCCACCTAGAAAATCATGGAAATTAAACTAAAAATTGAAGAGCTAGGGCTTGGAAATTTGGACTTTTGATTGGGGATTTGGAGGACCACTTGGGGTCGGATTTGAGATCTATTGATATGTATGAACTCGTGGGGAGATAAGGAATCTATTGGTGTGAAATTTTTTTATTTTTCGAGACGTGGGCCTGGGGGTCGTGTTTTGATAATTTTGGGATTTTTGCCCTTTATTGATTGTTTTCACTTGTGCTTTGTTCCCTTAGCATATTTTGACGTCCTCGTTCTGACTTTGGATAGATGCAACGCGCGTGGAGGTCGATTCGAGGGGCAAAGGCATCGCGAGTTAGAGATTTAGCCCGTTCGAGGTGAGTAATGATTGTAAATGATGTTCTGAGGGTTTGAAACCCTGTATTGCACATCGTAGTGCTATATTGAGGTGAGGCACACGCTTGATGACGAGCATGTGGTCGTGCACTATTGGGGATTGTGACTTGGTCCATCCCGAATGACTATTTTACCGCGTATTTGACTGAATCCTATTTGCTATCATCATGATTTGGGTGGAATGCCATATTTGGGTCTTGTGCCAACTATTTGAACCATTCGGAGATTTTTACTGGTATTTCCTCACTGTTTTGACTTTATACTTGAGCTCAGTCATATTATATTTCACTATTTTCGTACTCAGCCGTGTTTACTCTATTTTAACACTTACATGATCTTTAAAGGATATTTTTGGGTTGAGAATCATGTTTTACTATTGCCCGAGTGGCTCGTGAGGATTTTGATTGAGTAAGGCCGAGGGCCTATGTTGTGAGGAAACGTTTGATTGATATGAGGCCGAGGGCCTGAGATATGTACGCCATGAGGTGGCTTGATAGATATGAGGCCGAGGGCCTAGTGATGATGCCACGAGGTGGCTTGATATTGCGCTTGGGCCGTAAAGGCCCCCTCCAGGAGTCTGCACAAACCCAGTGAGTTCGGGTACCCATTGTGATGTGAGATTGCGCCCGAGGGGCTGATATTGTTATGAGATGTTGCTCGAGGGGCGGATTTGATGATATTGTGCCCGAGGAGCAAACTTCTAATTGTTTACATTGCCTTAACTGCCTGTCAATTACCTGTTTACTTGTTGAAAAAGGATTGTTACTTAATTTTTTACTGGCTTACTGTTTTTAAATGGTTTTACTGCTTCATTATAGAATGCCTTGTGCCTTACGTGTTTTCTTACTTTCAGCCGTTATTTACATTTGTTATTCACTGAGTTGGAGTACTCACTTTACTCCCTGCACCCCTTGTGTAGATTCAGGCGTAGTTGGTCCCCCTCCCGAGTGCTGATTCATTCCAGCTTCAGGCGGATCTCGAGGAGTCTTTAGGTAGTTGTTGGCGTTCGAAGCCTGAAGCTCCTCCCTATCTCTTTTCCTTTATATCCTTAGTTCAGTAATTACACTCTGTTGTTACATTTGAGGATTCCGTGTTGTTAGATGGTCGTGACTTGTGACACCCCGGTTAGGGCTGTGTCGGGTTGTACTTTCGCACTTACTTGCTATTATTCGCTACTTAGTATCATTAAATCATGTTTTAGACTGTTTTTATGTTGTTTAACTGTTTTAAAAAATGAATTCGGTTTAATTGGCTGACCTTGTCTTCACGAAAGGCGCCATCACGACCGAATTCGGGGTTAGGGTTGTGACAATAATTAATTACGAATTATTCCACTAAAAATCCGTAATTGCACTCCTTATACAATTTCGAAATTCATCCATTAAATTTTGTTTAACTCTCCATGTTACGATTCCGATACTAATCAATTAAATTAAATTACTGACGATTTAATTTATTGGTTATTTCCTTTAGACTTTCGCTTAACTTATTTCATGTGTCGGATACAAAATCCACCGACCGGGTTTACACATGAAAACTTGTAAGCTTTCATAAAGGTGTATCATCAATCTCTAAACCGAGACATGGATTCCATCAACTAACTATTAGTTTGCCAATGTACATTATTATTATCCAATTTACCAGGCATATTGACCCACGAAAGAATCTCGCCTTTTAATAAATCAAAATAATAATAATATAAACAGCTAATAATAATTATATCAAGATTAAGAGTATAAGTACATTTAATGGCTAGAGAGTTTATTTTATTAAGTCAGTATAAAATACTTATCTCTACTTGGCCCGTTCAATATATACAAAATATACTAGCACAAGAAATTGAAATTAAACCATTCCCATAATCAAGATAAATTATATTTAATCTTGTGCTACAATCATTCCTAATGATTTGTCCAATTCCATCATTAGATTGTGAACTCAAACTATATACTTATAAGAACCGATGATTTAATTTTTCGTGTATAAACTAAACTCTATACACTAAATCATCTATTATATAAGCAAAGGACACAAACTAATATATGATCTATTTAAAACTTTATTAAAACTGAATAAACAATTATTTCATAATAAATACTATATCTAAACCAAACTCATGGTTAATAGTATATATCCCAACAATCTCCCACTTAGACTTTTAACCATGACAATTATTAGAATATACTATATCCAAATGCATGGTTAATAGTATATGCCTAAACAATCTCTCACTTAGACTCATAACCATGCATCTACAACTTTCTCAGGCATTCTTTTACATGACTATTAAAAGTTATTTCTGATGCAATATTTGTCCAATAGTGCTTTGTCGTAACCATCTAGTTTGGTATTAAACTCTTCAGGGATCCTGTTACTGAAACTATCCCATGAGTGTATACCGAACTATGATTTTCTTTAGCATTCTCCCAGTACGATGAAGTACTACTAATATTACCTTTATTACCTTATGGCATTGAAATATTAGTGACTTATTACTATAGTGTTCACTGTTCAAACATTACTCCCACTCGATAAAGGTATATTATGTCTGTTAACGTTCTCCCACCACTTAAATGCAATGGAACATCAATTTCGTCTTGTGGGTTTTGATGTTCTTGAACATCTAGTTATTTCTTTGCCCAATTCCTGTAAAAAATAGTTTACTTCTCGGAACGTGGTTTATTAAACAGACCTTATCTAGAAAAATGCATTTATTTTAACAATTGTCTTATTTTCTTTAGGACAATAAAATAAAACTCCTTTCGTTTTCTTGGATATTCAATAAACATGCACCTATCCATTCTTAGTTCCAACTTACATGTCTGCTTTCCCTTTCAGCACATATGCAGGACAATCCTATATCTAAACATGCCTCAGACTAAGCTTACATTCAGTCCACAGTTCTATAGATGTCCCAGGTACTAACTCAGAAGGAACTAAATTCAGAATGTAATTTGCAGTTTCTAGGAAATATTCTAAAAACAAATAAGGCAAATCTGAATAATACGTCATTAATCTATCCATGTCCAAAAGAAACTTATTTCTTCTTTCTACTACACCACTCTATTATGGAGTTTACGGTGTAGTCAATTGAGATGTAATCCCTTATTCTGATAAATAACAAAAGAACTCTTTAGAGATGTGCTCGCCACTACAATCAAATTGTAGTAGCTTAATATATTTCCTTGGTGCTTCTCCGTTTCAAGTCTTAAAACTTTGAATTACTTAATTCATTAAGACTTACGCTGCACTAAATAAATATATTAATATTTTGAGTAATCATTTATGAACGCCACAACAATATTCAAAACAATCTCTTACCAGTATGTTCATTTAACCATACAAATCAGAAGGCATTCATTCTAGCTTATCACTAACTTTATTTCCTTTTGAAGGGAAACAACCTTTAGTCAAATTTCCTTCCAAATAGGATCTAGAAGTTGGTAGTGCCACGACCCAATTCCATTATAGGTCATGGTGGCGCCCAACACCCTTGTCAGGCAAGCCAACGCGGAAGTGTTAATAAGTTATCATTTTTACTTTACTAAAACAAGTACAGAAATTTCTAAATTTTCAGTTAAAAAGCATGTGATAATTAGTAATGTACAAAAAAATAGTTATACAATCCCCAAAAGAATAGTCTAATAATGTGTGTGCCATGACCTGGTATCACAAGTTTACGGGCAACTAGTAGAATATACAAAAGAATAAATCTATCCTACTGCCTGAAATAGAATAGATAGCCAAAACAAAGAGAGACTCCATCATGCTGCTGAACGACACAGGAAGGGAGCAGCTCACCGTGGAAGTCTCGGACACCGATCAAGAATGCGCACCAGACTGGTAACTACCTGCCTCAGATCCTGTACAATTAAGTACAGAAGTCTAGTATGAGTACATAACAATATGTACCCAGTAAGTATCATGTCTAATCTCGAAGAAGTAGAGACGAGAGGTCGACTTGACACTTACTATGGTCAAATAATATGAGAAATTAATTATACTGAGCACAGATAGAATAAACAATTAACAGTTTATAGCAAGAAATAACTTGTCCTCTCCTAGATAATATCACAATTGGCCACTTACATTTCAGAGCAAATAATAAAACTCAATTCATAGAAAAATACTGAGCAAAGCATGCGCAAGTAGTGCCGAGGTCGTACGGCCCGATCCAACATAAAAGTAAATTGTGTACTGCCGAGGGTCGAACGGTGCGAACCATAAATGCATCTATTATCCCGCTCGCAAATCAACCATGTGACGCGGTCAAATGTAATTAAACACAACAACAAGCAGACAGAGATAGATATAACTGAGGAGCAATCAGTCACAAAAATATCAACTTCTCTTTAAAAGGCCAAGAAAGATAATATTCCTCTTACTAGTCTCATTTACCATTATCACCATGATTTAAACAATCCAAATTAAACATAAAGTTGCAAGAATATCACATAAAGCATGCTTTTAGGTCCTAGACTACCCGGACTTAGCATAGTAGTAGCTACGTAAGGACTCTCGTCACCTAGTGCGTACGTAGCCCCAGCTTTTAATGGCAAATTATTTGATTATATCACCTGTGGGGACAATTCACTCTTACAAGGTTAGATAGAAAACTCACCTCACTCCAAAGCATACTCCCAATACCAAGAACGAGCTCAAACTCTCAATTTGGAGCCGAACGATCCAAAACTAGATAAACGAGGTAGGAACTAGTCAATACAAGCTCAGAAGATCGCATTCTAACTATTTAAGCAATTTTCCAACCTTAAACACAAGTTTCCTAAAATTCGCCCACCGGGCCCATGTGCCTGGATTTCGAAATTTTTCGAAGAAAGATTTTCTTTATAACCCAAGGATCAATAATATATGATTTCTAATTCATTTAATAATAAATTTCGTGGTCAAATCTAACTTTTGTCAAAACCGTAAGTTTTTGCTCTAACCCCATGATTTTACCTTAATCTTTGTGTGTTAATCTACCCAAGACTCAAGTATCAAACTAGAAATAGGTAGGATAAACTTACCCCAAAATGCTAGGTGAAGGTCCTCTCTCAAGAGCTCCAAAATCGCCCAATGGGTGAGTGAAATGGCCAAAATGACTTAGAGCCCGTAATAAATGAAGCTCACTGCTTCAGTGATTTCCACATCTGCGGTGCGGTCCCCCTTCTGCGAGAGGAAGGCCGCATCTGCGGAGTTGGCCAAGCAAGCTGGGACCGCTCCTGCGGTCTTAAAGTCGCTTCTGCTCAGCCGCTTCTGCGGTTTTGGCCTTGCCTGCCTTGGCCGCATTTGCTAGAGGATGACCGTTTTTGTGGTCTCGCACCTGCGATTGACCAACCGCATGTGCGGTTATGACAACAACCTGAAGCTTCAACTCTTCTCAAATTTTCTAACTTCACTCGATCCTCGTCCGATTGATGCTCGGGGCTCCCGAGCCCCGCCTGAACATATTGACAAGTTTGAAATCATGAAACGGACCCGCTCGAAACTTCAGAACGCATGATACAACGCTAAATCTAAGAATCACCCCCTAAAACCAATTTGATCAAACTTATGAACTTCAAGTTCTTCAATTCACTTCTAACGTACCGAAATGTACTTATAATACTCGGATTGACACCAAATTTTGCAAGCAAGTCTTAAATGTTATATTAGACATGTACTGGGATCCGGAACCAACATACGAGCCCGAAACCAACGTGATCAATCATTATTTAGTTTCTTTAAATCCTTAGAATTTCAGTTTAACAATTTCTAATAAAAATTCATTACTCGGGCTAGGGACCTCGAAATTCGATTTCGGGCATACGCCCAGGTCCTATATTTTCCTACGAACCCTTTGGGACCGTCAAAACATAAACCCGGGTCCATTTTCTAAAAATGTTGACCAAAGCCATACTTAGCCTTTTTAGAAAATCTTATGGAATCAAATGAGCCTATTTCAATCCAAACTCTTCCAAATCCCGAACCAATCTTCCTCGTAGGTTGTAAATTAGTTAAAGCAAGCGCAAGAAGTTTTATTAGGGGGAAGGGGTCCTAAAAAGCAAAACGACCAGTCGAGTCATTACATTCTCCACCTCTTAAACGAACGTTCGTCCTCGAACGGACATAGAAAAGTACCTAAGGTGCTGAATAAATGTGGATATATGCTCTGCACGTCCTTCTCGGACTCCAGGTCGCCTCCTTGACTGGTTGGCCCTACCACTGGACGTTCACTACTGAAATCCTCTTGGATCTTAACTAGCAATACTACCTATCAATAATGCCAACTGGCTCCTCATCATAACTCAGACTCTCATCCAGCTGAATAGTATTGAAGTCTAACACATGGGACAAGTCAGCATGATACCCCGACAAACTGGGTGAACTCCCGATAGTACTGAAGTCTAAACTAGGTGAACTCCCAATAAACTGGGGGGTAAGGCAAGCTCGTAAGCAACCCCCAACTCGCCTCATCACCTCAAATGGGCTAATAAACCTTGGGCTCAACTTGCCCTTCTTCCCAAACCTCATAACACCCTTCATTGTCGAGGCTTTCAAGAAGACCTTCTCGCCACCCATGAATGATACATCACGCGCCTTCTGATCTGCATAAGTCTTCTATCTAGACTGAGTTGTACGAAGCCTCTCCTGAATAAACTTTACCTTGTCCAAGGCATGTTGCACCAAGTTTGTACCGTATGACTTAGCCTCACCAGGCTCAAACCACCCGATAGGAGAACTACACCGCCGACCGTATAATGCCTCAAATGTAGCTATCTCAATGCTGGACTAATAGCTATTGTTGTAAGTAAACTCTACCAAAGGCAAGAACTGATCCCACTATCCTCCAAAGTCAATCACACATGCTCTGAGTATGTCCTCCAAAAGGAAATACATTAGGAAAGTCCCTCACAACTGGGACAGAATCAATACTAGGAGTCTCAGCTCCAACATCCTGCACAAAAGCCAGATATGATAGATAACCCTTCCCAACCATACGCTGGGATTTCAAGAAAGAAATTACTCTGCTAGAGACATAATCAGTCATGCCACGCCACTCGATCCTCGGAACACCTAGAATAGCCAAAGTAACTGTCTTAGCATGACAGTCTAGAATAGCATGATATGGAGATAACCAATCCATGCCCAGAATAATATCAAAATCAACCATGCTCAACAGCAGTAGATCAACTCGGGTCTCCAGACCCCCACTAATCACAGCACATAACCGATACACATAGTCCACAACAATAGTATCGCCCACCGGGGTAGACACATGAACAGGTAAAGTAAGAGACTCCCGGGGCATACTCAAATGACGGGCAAAATATGAAGACACATCAGAATAGGTGGATCCCAGATCAAATAAGATAGAGGCATCTGTGTGGCAGACTGAGATAATACCTGTGATAACAGCATCTGACGCAAGAGCATTTGCCCGGTCTGGAATAGTATAAAATCGAGCCGGACCACCGCCCGCTCGACCTCCCCCTCTGGGGTGGCCTCTAGCTGCCTGACCCTCACCCCTAGCTGACTGGGTGGGTGCTGAAGTAGCTGGTGCAGAAGATGAGGACTAACCCCTCTGCTATGATGAACTGGCGGTAGGACGAGGACACTGCTTCCACACATGTCCTAACTCTCTACACTCATAACAACCCCTAGATGCTGGAGGATGGGACTGCAAAGAACCTCTCGCACTGGAGTGACTAGCTGGTGCACTCGGTGCAGAAGGACCCTAAACTGACGGGGCACGTGAAGAACTCTGAGCTGGAAGGGCACTAAGTGATGATTGGCCCTGCTGAAATCCCTCATGACCACGGCCTGAAGATGGCCCACGGTACTCTGGACGAGCTGACTGATGAGGCCTGTAAGAACGACCTCTACTCTGCTAAAACTGGACCCTAGACGGAGCACCACTGTGACTAGCTGTTCCACGAGGCCTCTTAGCCTCTCGCTCCTCTCTCTCTAGACGACGATCCGTCTCAATGTCGTGAGCAACATCTACTGCATCCTCAAAAGTATGGCTCATAATCCTTTCTCGAGCCATCAGAATACGAATAGGATAATTAAGCCCATCCACGAACCTCCTAATCCTTTCCTGATCAGTCGGGACCATCTATGGAGCATAATAAGCCAGCTCCGAGAACCTCACCTCATACTGAGATACGGTCATATCTCCCTGACGAAGTTACTCAAACTGCCTGCGCATCTCCTCTCTCTGAGATCGTGGTACCCACTTCTCCAGAAAGAGAGTGGAGAACTCCTGCCAGGACAAGGGCGTTGAACCTACCGGCCTACGCCGCTCATATGCCTCCCACCAAGTGAAAGCTGTACCTGAGAACTGAAAAGTAGTAAAGGATACACCGCTAGCCTCCAAGATCCCTGCTGTCCTCAGCATACGTCTACACTTGTCAAGAAAACCTTGGGCATCCTCGTCCTGAGCACCACTGAAAGTAGGAGGTGCAAGTCTGCTGAATCTCTCAAGACGACGCTGCTCATCGTCTGGCATAACTGGGACCATATTATCCTGAACCGGTGCAACCAGCTGAACTGGGGCAACATGCTGTACTGGTGGTGCCTCTAGTGTCTGTAATCCCTGCACTACTGGCTCAGGTGTGTGAGCAGCGGGGGTTTGATTGCCTCCCCCTGCCTGTGAAGTAGCTGCTGCAGTGGTGGCTGAAACTGCCTGAGCCAGGCCAGTGCAAACTGTCAGAATCTGAGCCAGGGCCTCCTGAAGACCCGGAATAACAATAGGCACAGCTGGTGCCTGAGCAGGTGCTGCTGGAGTCTCTACAGCTGGAGCCTGATCCTGAGTCGGGGCAACTGGTGGGTCTACAGATGCTGCCCCTGCGGCTCTACCTCGACCACGACCTCGACCACGACCGCGTCCACGGCCTCTGGTGGCCTCAGTAGGTGGCAATGGTGGTCGTCCGTCCTGTCCATTAGCGGGTGTTCTCACCATCTGCGAGAGAATAGAACAACAGAATTTAGTTTTCGGACCAACAAAGTCGCACGACAAGAATTTCCAAGAATATGAAATTTTCCTAAAGGTTCTACAGCCTCTCGAGGATAAATACAAACGTCTCCATACCGATCCGCGAGACTCTACTAAACCACCTCATGACTCGAGAGACCTAGTAACCTAGGCTCTGATACCAACTTGTCACGATCCAAAATCCCAACCCGGTCGTGATGGCGCCTCTCGTGAGGACAAGGCCAGCCAATCAACAAAACAGTACATCTCTTTATAATTACTTAGCAGGAATAAGTCTAAATCATGGGCAATATAATCTTAAATGCAAAATAAATGTGATAGAACAAGGAAAACCATCCCAACTCAGCCCGAAATCGGGGTGTCACAAGTCATGAGCTACTACAGAGTTTACTAGTATTTTTCAAAGTCTAGAATTATCATAAATAACAAAGATAAGGGAGAAAACGGGGTTGCGGACGTCAACAACTACCTCGTTACTCCTAGTCACCGCCTGGTCTGGAAAGAATCAGCACTTAGGAGCGAACTCAACTCTACCTGTATCTGCACACATGGTGCAGGGAGTAATGTGAGTACTCCAACCCAGTTAGTAATAAAAATAAATAACTACTGAAAACATGGAATCTCATAACGGCACAATATAGCGCTATCCCAAGCAGTAAAATCAGTTATACAGTAAAATAGTGAGTATTAGATAATTCTTCTTTTAAACAGTAAAGACAAATAATTTCCACAGTAAGGATAAATCAAAAGCTTGCCCCTCGAGCTCAATATGTAAATCTCAGTATAGTATCAGCCCCTCGGGCTCACTCCCAACTCACCAGCACACAACATCAGCCCCTCGGGCTCACTCCCAACTCACCACACACAAGCAACGGCCTCTCGGGCCCACTCCCAACTCACTTGGGTACCCTGCGCTCACTGGGGGTGTGTACAGACTCCGGAGGGGCTCTTACAGCCCAAGTGCAATATCAATAGGCCTAAAAGCCTTCACACATCACACACGAGGCCTGAAAGCCTCCTCATATAACACTCGAGGCCTGAAAGGCTCCTCACATCACTCAACATATCCTCACGTATGGCCCTCGGCCGCAATCAGTCCAGAAAATAATCATAGAACTTTCCGCTCAAACAGCCCGTCAGTGTGAGAATGGAATGATGTGCTAAGCTCTACACGGGTCCCCAACTCACTCTAAATGGCTATCCAGAAATGGAAAGTGAACTGAGGGCCTCTATCTGATACGATGGAAACAGGCACACCGTGCAACCTGACTATCTCCTAAATGTAAATCTGAGCCAATCTCTCTAAAGTGTAAGTAGTCACAATTGGAATAAAGTGCACCGACTTGGTCAACCTGTCAACAATGACCCATACTGCATCAAACTTCCGCAAGGTCCGGGGCAACCCAACTACGAAGTCCATGGTAATGCGCTCCCACTTCCACTTTGGTATAGGCATCTACTGAAGTAGGCCACCCGACCTCTAGTGCTCATACTTAACCTGCTGGCAATTCAAACACTTAGCCACATACTCCACTATGTCATTCTTCATTCTCCACCACCAATAATGCTGTCTCAAGTCACGATACATCTTCGTCGCACCCGGATTAATGGAATACCACAAACTGTGTGCCTCCTCTAGTATCCTCTCTCTCAAACTATCAATACTAGGAATGCATAGGCGACCCTGGAGTCGCAAAACACCATCCTTGCCAATAGAAACCTCTTTGGCACTACCCTGAAGCATTGTCTCTCTAAGAACCGCCAAATGTGGATCATCGAACTGTCGGGCCTTGATCTGCCCCAATAATGAAGTCTGAGCAACAACGCACGCAAGAACTCGGCTGGGCTCTGAAATATCCAACCTCACAAGTCTGTTAGCCAAGGACTGAATGTCCAAAGCTATTGGCCACTCCTCTGCTGGAATGAATTCCAAGCTACCCATACTCTTTGCTTTCCTTCTTAAGGCATCCGCAACACTATTTGCCTTGCCCGAATGATAAAGAATGGTGATGTCATAATCCTTCAGTAACTCAAGCCATCTATGGTGCCTCAAATTGAGATCCCTCTGCTTGAACAAATGTTGTAAGCTGTGATGATCAGCATAAACCTCACATGATACCCCATACAGATAATTCCTCCATATTTTAAGAGCATAAACAATTGCGACTAACTCCAAATCATGCACAGGATAATTCTTCTCATGGATCATCAGCTGACGTGAAGCATATGCAATAACTCGCCCCTCCTGCATCAATACACATCTCAATC
Source organism: Nicotiana tabacum (assembly GCF_000715075.1). Classification (NCBI taxonomy): domain Eukaryota; kingdom Viridiplantae; phylum Streptophyta; class Magnoliopsida; order Solanales; family Solanaceae; genus Nicotiana; species Nicotiana tabacum. The sequence goes on along the minus strand of NC_134087.1, from coordinate 106,934,280 downwards.
CAAAATGTGAAGCATCGCAATATACCGTATACATCCCTGAACCGGAAGGCAACACAAGACTGGTGCTGTAGTCAAAGCTGTCTTGAGCTTCTGAAAGCATGCCTCACAATCATCGGACCAACGAAAAGGAGCACCCTTTTGGGTCAATCTAGTCAGAGGTGATGCAATGGATGAAAAGACCTGCATGAATCGTCTCTAATAGCCTGCTAACCCCAGGAAACTCCTGATCTCGGTCACTGAAGTAGGCCATGGCCAACTCTGAACTGCCTCAATCTTCTTGGGATCCACCTTAATACACTCTCATGACATAACATGCCCCAAGAATGCCACTGAATCTAATCAAAAGTCACACTTGGAGAACTTAGCATATAGCGTTATGTCTCACAAGGTCTGAAGCACTACTCTCAAATGCTGCTCGTGCTCCCCAAGCTACGTGAGTATATCAAGATGTCTCAATGAAGACGATGACAAAGGAATAAATATAAGGTCTGAACACCGTGTTCATCAAGTCTATAAATGCTGCTGGAGCATTAGTCAAGCCAAAAGACATCACCAAAAACTCATAATGACCATATCTAGTCCGAAATGCAATCTTTGGAACATCCGAGTCCCGAATCTTCAACTAATGGTACCCTGACCTCAAGTCGATCTTAGATAACACCCTAGCACCCTGCAACTAGTCAAACAAATCATCGATACGAGGCAATAGATACTTGTTCTTGATGGTGACTTTGTTCAACTGGCGGTAATCAATGCATATCCGCATAGTCCCATCCTTCTTTTTCACAAATAATACTGGTACACCCCAAGGTGATATACTGGGTCTAACAAACCCCTTTGCTAACAACTCATCAAGTTGCTCATTTGGAGCCATGCGGTACAGTGGGATAGATATAGGCTGGGTGCCTGGAGACAAATTAATATAGAAATTAATATCACGATCCAGTGGCATGCCAGGAAGATCAGAAGGAAACACATCGGCGAACTCCCGAACTACTGGAACTGAATAAATCATTGGAGACTCTACGGTGGTTCCCCGAACATAAGCCAAATAAGCCAAACACCCCTTCTCAACCATATGTCGAGCCTTCAAGAAAGAGATAACCAACTAGATGTATCAACTGTGGGACCCTTCAATTTCAACCTTGGCAACCCTGGCATTGCTAATGTAACAGTCTTGGCATGGTAATCTAAGATGACGTGATATGGAGATAACCAATCCATGCCCAGGATGATCTCAAAGTCGATCATATCAAGTAACAAGAGATCCTCTCTAGTCTCAAAACTATAGAATGTGACCATATAGGATCGGTAGATCCGATGCACAACCATAGAATCACCTATAGGAGTGGATACATAAACAAGAGTACCCAAGGACTCACGAGGAATAACCAGGAAATGAGCAAAAAGAGATGATACATATGAATAGGTAGACCCTGGATCAAATAATACCGAAGCATCCCTACCATGGATAGAAATAATACTTGTGATCATGGCATTTGAGGACAATGCATCTAGCCTAGCTGGAAGGGCATAGAATTTGGCTGGAGCACCGGCTGGTTGGCCTCCACCTGACTGAGCAGTAGCTGGTTGACCTCTCCCTACCTGGCCTCCACCTTTAGGACGGCCTCTACCCATCTGTCCCCCGCTTCTGGGAGGGTAAGCAACTGGTGCTGAAATTATAGGCTACTGACCCGGTTGTACTGCCTTACCCCAAAGTCTAGGGCAGGTCCTCTTCATGTGACCCGGATCTCCACACTCGTGGCAACCCCTCGGCACCATAGCCTACCGCCCTAAAGTCTGAGCCTGCTAACCCGAATATCCACTAGAAGAACCTTGAATGGCTGGTGGGTGATATGAACTCTCTAGCATGGCACAAAAGTAAGCACTAGAAGAACTCTAATGACCAGAGTACCTGCCAGAGGAACCCTGAATAGCTCGTGGACGGTAAGACCTCTCTGGCATCGCACTAAAATAAGGTCTCACTGGAGCACCTCAGGGAGGTAGTGGTGGTGCTAAATACGGGGAGCCTGCTAGGTTGACCCCTCCAGGTGTGCCCCTACCCCTAGCTGGGGCACCTCTAAACTTTCTAGAAAATTGGGCCCTCTTGTCCTGCTGAAGCTGCTCTCTACCCCTATGGCGATAACCCTCAATATTTTAAGCAATCTCTACCACTAGCTGATACTCAGTACCTATCTCCACCTCTCGAGCCATGCTAGCTCGAATACTGGGGTGCAACCCTGCAACAAATCTCCGTACTCTCTCTGCATCCGTGGGAAGTATTATGAGTGCATGGTGAGACAACTCAGAAAATCTCGCCTCATAATTGGTCACGGACATCTGACCCTGCTCAAGATACTCAAACTGATACCGCAGCTCTTCCCTCTCAGAGGGTGGAATATACCTATCCAAGAATAACCGTGTGAACTGACCCCAAGTGAGGAGAGAAGAACCTGATGGGCTGCCAAGAACATAGGACTGCCACCATTTACGGGCCCTGCCCTCTATCTGAAAAGTAGTGAAGTCAATCCCATGTGACTCCAATATCCTCATGTTGTGCAGTCTATCCCTACACCTATCAATGAAATGCTGGGCATCCTCATGACGCTTACCCCCGAAGACAGGAAGGTGAAGTCTAGTCCATATATCCAATAACTTCTACGGGTCACCATATACAACTGATCTGGGCTCGGACACCACTACAGCAACTGACTGAGCTCCATCCGCGGGTAGTGCACCCGGAGTCTAATACACTACAGCTACGGGCACCTCACCCTACTTCTCATCAATAGGATCTCCCACAGGATCTGCTGATGATGCTACTGGGACAGCTCTGGGATGCCCTTGTCCCCTACCTCGCGTCGGTGCCCTCCCTGTGCCTCTGCCTCGTCATCTAGCAACAGGAGGAGCAGCTCATCCCGGGTCCGGAACATTAGTGAGAGAATAGAAGAGGGAAATTTAGTATACCAACCACTCACGATAGGAAATGAATAAAGAGTAGTTTTTGTAACACCCTATAGCCTCTAGAAGATAAATACAGATGTATTTGTACTAATCCACAAGACTCTGTTAGGTTTTCCCATGACTTGTGAGACCTACGTAAACCTAGTGCTCTGATACCATATTGTCACAATCCAATTCCATTATAGGTCATGATGACACCCAACACCCTTGTCAGGCAAGCCAACGCGAAAGTGTTAACAAGTTCTCATTTTCACTTTACTAAAACAAGTATAGAGATTTCTAAATTTGCAGTTAAAAAGCATGTGATAATTAGTAATGTACAAAAAAATAGTTATACAATCCCCAAAAGAATAGTCTACTTGTAACAATCTGATCGGTCGTTTTGAGCTCTAGCGCATCGTTTAGTAGGTTGAGGCCATGAGCAGCTTCACTTAAGGTATTATGACTTGTACGCATGATCGGAATTGAATTTCGGGTAGTTCAGAGTTGATTTGGAAAGAGAATTCTCATTTCGGAAGCTTTAAGTTGGAAGAATTAACTAATATTGGATTCTTAAGTAAACGACCTTGGAATTGGGATCTGAAGGTTTCAGTAGGTTCGTATGATGATTTCAGACATGGGCGTATGCCCGGATCGGGTTTTGGATGACCCGGGAACATTTCGGCGCCTATTGTGGAAGTTAGCATTTTGAAAGAATCTCATAAGTTTGGGTTGAAGTGCATTTCAGGGTTATCAATGCCTGTTTGGGATTTCGAGTCTGGGAATAGCTCTGTATGGTAATTCTGGTATTGGGAGCGTGATCAGAAGTGAATTCGGAGGTCTGTAAGTCATTTTGTAGTCATTTGGCTAAATATAGAAATTTTAAGGTTTTTGAGAAGTTTGACCAAGAGTTGACTTTTTGATATTAGGGTCAGATTCTGAGTCCGGAAATTGGAGTAGGCCCGTAATGGCAAATATGACTTGTGTGCAAAATTTGAGGTCAATCGGACGTGTTTTGATAGGTTTAAACACCGAAAGTAGAAGTTTGAAATTTTAGAGTCCATTAAGCTTGAATTGGAGTGCGATTAATGGTTTTAGCGTTGTTTGATGTGGTTTGAGGCTTATAGCAAGTCCGTGTTATGTTTTGGACTCATACGAGTGTTTGGTTTGGAGCCCCGGGGGCTCGGGAGAGATTCAGGATAGCTTCGGAATGAATTGCTAAGAAATAGGATTGCTGGTACTGGTATGATCGCTATTGCGATGTTATGGTCGCAAATGCTATCATCGCATTTGCGAGATGGAGTTCGCAATTGCAAGCCTTGGCTTCTGAGGGGAAAGCTCGCATTTGCAAACGAAGGATCGCTTTTGCGAGGCTGTCACCTTCACATTTACGAAGAATCTTGTCGCAAATGCGACCAGGGCAGGGTTGGGTAGGCTTCGCATTTATGATGCAATTGTCGCAAATGTGACATCGCATTTGCAAGACGGATGTCGCAAATGCAACATCTGCTCTGGAACTCAGGGCTTTTTATCCTGAGACTTAGCCCATTTCCTTCATTTCCCACTCGGCCTTAGGCAATTTTTGAGAGTATTTGAGGAGGGATTCCAACATCATTAAAGGGGTAAGTAATTTCTACACATCATAAGTTAAATATATGGATTATAGGTAGATTAACATGTGAAAATTAGGGAAAATCAAGGGTTGTAGATGAAAAATCTAGAATTCGGTAAAAATAAGATTTAACCACGAAATTTGCTAGGTAATGGAGTAAAAATCATATATTCTTGATCCTTAGGTTATGGGTAATAATTTTCTTCACAAATTTCCGGAATCCGGGCACGTGGGCCCAAGCATGAATTTTAGGAACCTTGCATTTAGGGTCGGGAAATTGGTTTAATAATTAGAATATGAACTTTTGAGCATGTATTGACTAGTTCTTTCCCTATTTGAATAGTTTTGGATCGTTCGGCTTCGAATTGGAGGTTTGAGCGCGTTCTTGAATCGGAATATAGGCTTTGGAGCGAGGTGAGTCTCCTTTCTCACCTTGTAAGAGGGAATTGTCCTCGTAGGTAAAATAATTGGTTATGTTCTCCTATTTGTGGGGGCTACGTACGCACGAGATTATGAGAGTCCGTGCGTAGATACTATTATGTGTAAGTCCGGGTAGTCTAGGACCCAAAAACATGCTATACTTGGAATATCTGTAATCTTGTTGGCAGTTTAATTGTTTAAATCTTATCGAATTGGTAAATAAATTTCTAAAAGGGATTAAACTTCATTTTCTTAAATCGCTAAAAGAGAATTGGCTTTTATTTGGATAGACGTTCCCCGATAAATTCTTAATTAACTGTTTGAATATGTGATTCTATGTGTACCGCGTAGCATGTATGATTCGCGAGTAGAGTGTTTGTTTATTTTATGTTTACTGCATCACATGGATGATTCACGAGCGGGGTAATAGATGCATCTATGATTTGCGCCGTTCGACCATCGGCAGTGCACAGTTTACAAATATGTTGGATTGGCCGTACGACCCATGCATGATTTGCGCATGCTTGAATTGCTTGCCTTGAGATTTATTGATATTGATATTTGCTCTCCCCTACTTGAGATAATTGTTAATTAATGGATTATGAATCCGAAAACTTTTAATAAAAAGGGGCTTTTACCTAATTCATGACTTATTTGAATTTACTATTGTTATTAATAACTCTATGATTCATCGCATTAATAATATTACTATTGGACCACTAGAAAGTGTCTAACTCGACCTCTCGTCTCTACTTCTTCGAGATTAGATGGGATACTCATTGGGTACATGTTGTTTTCATACCCATACTACACTTGCTATTCATTTTTGTTGCACAGGTTCATATGTGGCTAGTGGCTTAGTGGCATAGCGGCATGGTTGATACGGAGACATAGGTGAGCTGCATTTATTGAGACGACCCGCTGCCAACAAAGTCCCCTTCAGAGTATTTTACTGTATTTTATTCTATTCCCTAGTAAATGCTCATGCACTTGTGACACTGGGTTCTGGGATGGCTATGGGGTATTCTGTATTTGCTTCTAAACATTCTTTTGTTCACCTTTCTTCTGCAAAGATTATCTTTTACTAGCTGAATTGAAGGAAAAATTTCTGTTTTCAAAATTATTAAGATAAGAAATTAATTAAGTATTTTGGTTGGCTTGCCTGACAGCAATGTCCGGCGCCATCATGACCCTTAGTGGAATTTGGATCGTGACAACATGGTATCAGAGCATTAGGTTTCCTTAGGTCTCACAAGTCGTGAGTGAGTCTAGTATAATCTTGTGGATCGATACGGAGACGTCTGTACTTATCTTCGAGAGGCTACAAGATTGTTATGAGCACTTCCCTTCTTGATTCCTCATCGTGCGATTTGATTCCTTAAGGCTTATGCCCTTGTTTCCTTCCTACTCAATCTTATGCGATGCGAAGCACTTGTTATAAATCGAGAATTGAATAATTGTATTGGTACCACAGATGTGGTGTAGGATGTTTCTCCCAATATAGTTGATTGGGCTATTGTCGTCGCCTTGTGGAAGGATATCATGTCATTTCAGCTCATTAGCTATATTTCTGAGAGCTTTAAGTCCATGCACAAGTTTCTTTGATGCTCATGAATGATTATCACACAGTAGTGATGTGATGGTAGGATGCATTCCCATGTGTCGGGGCAGTGAATAACTTGAAATGAGGTTTGCACAGTGCATGGTTCCGAGATTTAGTATCTTATTTTCGGAGGGGGAAAAGCAATTGGCCTATGAATGTCCAGATTTGGGTAGAGGAAGTAACAAGACTTGGTATTTTCGAGCGTGGTGGAATTTTCATCTGCGATGTAGTGTCATTGTCCTCAATTGTATGTGTTAAGTTTGCCGATGTTATGATCTTCTGCAATTCGCCCTTGGGGCAGGATATTATGAAATAATATTGGAGAAACGACGGTTGGATATCACGGAGTACGGTGGTTCAGGATTGAATCGGTGTTTCTAATGTCGACAACTCGAGAAAGATGATCTCCGAAAAGGTTTAAAGTTAGTAGCGATTTGTGGGTTCAAGTGCTACGAAGATAGATTTTATTAAGGCAACAACTGAGCATCAAAGGATGAGGAAGGACATGTGGGGAGTGTCAAGCAGTGGTTAAAATTTCTAGAAATCCAGGTATACGAAGCAAAGTTCGAGTAGTCGATTAGAGGGGTGAGTTCTGCCAAAGTGGGAGAGTAGCGGAGTTGCATAAGGGCATTGTGGTAGGATGACTACGCACCTTAAGGAGAGTTTGGAATGATTTGGGAATTTTAGTGATTGGTGATTGGGTCTACGGATTTAATTTGAAGTATGGGCTATTATGCAGCAGGAGATTTGATAAAACAAGAGGGATCTGCTTGAAATGAAGAAGTATACAACATAACTTTGAGTTGGAAGGATGTTGCCGCACATTTAATTAATGTCCACGAGGGGTGAATGGACTTGTATAGCTAGAGAGTGAGCTCAAACTCAGGATGGGTTATTGATGTCATAGTGATTGTACCCTATGCAGCAGTGTTGGAAGATGTCGGGAAGTGATTTCCATAGGTGGGTTATTCCTTGTGAGCAAATTAGCGGTCGCATGGTTGGCGAGGCTTTTGCGAAGAATTCTATTGGTTATACAGCAAAAAGATTGGTCGTGCGAATATGGTTGATGATTCAGAATATAAAAAGGGGATTTTACAGAAAGATTCCGAGAATTTTGGCGATTGATTGCACAAGGTTATGTCAATAAGAGATAAAGAATCCTGGTGAATTCCAGAATTGTGTAATAGAGGCTTCAAGCTAAGTGGGAGAGTCCCACCGCCTATGATTGGGTTGCATGGTTAACTACTTGCGAGGTTTCTGGTTATTAGCATATTGATGGGCTATTTCAGCTATGGGAAAAGAACATAAGTGGTAATTAGAGGAAAAGAATTGTTAAAGGTGTGCTATGGTTGGCCTTATTGGCTCATGTTCAGACTTGGGGAAGGATTCATGATTTATGCCTTGTATAGATGCGGGTTTCAAGGGAAGTGATTCTGCCGGGTGCTTCGCCGAGAGGGTATTCGTGTGCTAGAAGATTTATGAAGTCGATTATATTCAGGGCCAAGTCAGCGGGTGGCTCTCAACAATGGTCCTAGTGGATTGAACGGGGTAAAGTGTGGTTCCTAATGAATTCGAGCCTATGGGTTCGGTTAAGAATCAAGCTTTGTAGCAGTTTATGAGAAGAGGCCGAAAATGTTCTATGATGTTTTGACTTGCAATGTAGCATTTGGGAGGTATTAAATGGTTCATGGGATTTGAGACAACTTGGTCTCGTGATTCAAGGTCACTCAGGATGAGTGCGGGTGGAGTGTGTATGTGTTGAATGGAGTTATTATTATTTCTAAGGCAGTCAAGGATAAATTGGAAAGAAGATAGGTTGGTTAGCCATAGTTGAGTTGGCATATTACTGGCAGTGATCAGTTCCTTCAGTGTGATCAAGTTATGCAAGTGATTTGTGACGGTGCGTGTGAGGCTTGTTGGCCGCCGTAATTGATATTATTCCGAAATATTCTTCTGCTAATGCCTGTCATGTGTAGGCGGATCCCGGAAGGGCTATGGTGGCTTAGACCACTACTTAGAGGTTTGTATATTCTACGGTTATGAGAATTCACCTGTGTGTTGCTATGGTTCTCCTGAAGTGAGTTAAGTGAAATGTTTTTATAGGACGAAGTGTTAATCTATTAGTGGTTCTGGAGTTACGATGAAAATTGTGTTCTACCGTATATTGGCATGTTGGGTGCAGTGAGTGGTGTAGAATTTGAAGTGTGGATCGAGGTTGCAGTTCGGTTTTGACAAGGATGTCATGAGCTCAGATGGGCAGGAAAGGAGTTTCGATGTTTAAGGTAAGTTGGTATTGTGTTCAGCATCACCTGAGATCGGTGTTTTGTGAAAAAGGCTTTGCATCCTGGTTAAGGATTCTTGATCGCTTTTCAACGTTATTGCGACCGGTGGTTTGGATGTACAGACCTGTTATCTATTATGGAAGGCTGTGGGAGAGTGTCCCACGAGAAGGTTGTATTAGTATGGCATGTAGCCACTTGATTGATTGAAGAGTTAAATCAAGTATGAAGATTGTAGTGATGCCGTTAAATTGAGAATTGATGCTTGGTGGGCACACGGTTTATTGGGTTGCGGACTATGGAGGATTACTCTGGTTATGATGGTTGTTCTTGTGTGTTATGAGAGAAAAAGGGGTGATTATGGACCTTTGAAAGGTTATTATTCTAGTTTAGTGCGATCAGAATCAGCTTGAGGTCTATGGATGGATTTAAATGTGAATGGGCTCTATATCAGGCCAGATGTGTTCATTTCAGCCATGCGCTCTTTATGGAAGAGTAGTCGGGGTGTTATTTCATCGTCAGCTATTTCATGTAATGATGTATTACACCGTGTGAGTCGTGAGACAACTTGGTGAATTTCTTATATGTTGAGGTTCTGCGTAGAGATGATGTTATATAAGCAGAATGGCTCTTGAGAATCAGATCATATATCGCACCTCAGTTGTGCTTGAGTTTGTAGCTTATAGCGCTATATGTCTCCCTAGGGATGATATTATGCACTTGACGTGCTGGTGACCGACATTCGGTATTTTGATGTAATGAGCAATCTAGCTCGGTGTGTATCTCCTTATGTGTATTTTATGTATGGATCGGGTGGCACGCCGCCATGGGTATGTTATTTGGATTGGGTTGCACGCCGCAACAATGTCATGTTGAGTACAGTTCCCTATATCTGTTTTTATGTGTTTTGTTTCCTTTTTTTTCCTGAGGATAACTCATATTAGCTGTATGCCCGCGTCACATGTATGATTCGCGAGCAGGGTGTTTGTTTAATTATGTTGACCGCGTCGCATGTATGATTCGCGAGCGGGGCAATTGGACTTCCTTTCCAGAGTTCGTTTTCATTTTGTATCGCGTTCGAGTTGGTAGCCTATTGGCACGTTGAGGCATCATATGAGACTTTTGGTCATGTCTGGGTGGCTTATTGCCTGAGCAGTTCATACTGGGTGAGATGAGATTATCGGAACTAAGATCGGTGCAATCGGATTATATGAAGAATATTAAAGAGCAAATACCATTATTTGGTTCAGAAGGAGGTAACGATTCTTGTCATGAGTATGGCCCCAATGATTTGTTGACTCGGTAGTTGGTTATGAATTTCTACATATCTCTTCTGTCATGGCGGTATTTTAAGATTTAGAGCAAGACTTATATATATATCATGAGGTGCATTGGGAACATCAGATTCGTGGAATTTCTACTAGTTTGACCAGAGGATGTTATTGTGGTCATGTGAATAAAGTGGTGCAAGGTGTGAATTCAACTAAGGTATGCAGTCATGTTTTGGTGCTGTGTGTAGCTATTGATACGGTGAGCATATGTTAGAACATGCCTGACAGAGAATTCCGGATATTGGAATTGGGCTCTAAGGGTATTTGCTTAAGTGAAAAACAATATCTTTATATTTATCGAGCTAGGGTGCTTAGCTGAGTTGTGGTAGCACGGGTAGGTGCTCAAGGTGTTAAACAGTGATTTCAGACAACTCCAACACAGTTCATAGCACGTTCGAGGACGAACGTATGTTTATGTGGGAGAGAATGTAACGACCCGACCGGTCGTTTGAGCTCAAGCGCCTTCGTTCAGCAGATTGAGGCCATGAGCAACTTCACTTCAGGTATTATGACTTGTACGCATGGTCAGAATTGAATTTCTGGTAGTTCGGAGTTGATTTGGAAAGAGAATTCTCATTTCGGAAGCTTTAAGTTGGAATAATTAACTAAAATTGGATTCTTGAGTAAACGACCTTAGAATTGGGATCTGAAGGTTCCAGTAGGTTCTTATGATGATTTCAGATATGGGCGTCTGCCCGGATCGGGTTTTGGATGACTCGGGAACGTTTCGGCGCCTATTGTGGAAGTTAGCATTTTGGAAGAATCTCATAAGCTTGGGTTGAAGTGCATTTTAGGGTTATCAATGTCCGTTTGGGATTCCAAGTCCGGGAATAGCTCTGTATGGTGATTCTGTTATTGGGAGCGCGATCACAAGTGAATTCGGAGGTCCGTAGGTCATTTTGGAGTTATTTGGCTAAAGATAAAATTTTTAAGGTTTTTTGGGAAGTTTGACCGAGAGTTGACTTTTTGTTATCGGGGTCGGATTCCGATTCCGGAAGTTGGAGTAGGTCCGTAATGACAAATATGACTTGTGTGCAAAATTTGAGGTCAATCGGATATGATTTGATAGGTTTAAACACCGAAAGTTGAAGTTTAAAATTTTAGAGTTCATTAAGCTTGAATTGGAGTGCGATTAATGGTTTTAGCGTTGTTTGATGTGGTTTGAGGCTTCGAGCAAGTCCGTGTTATATTTTTGGACTTATGCGGGTGTTTGGTTTGGAGCCCCGGGGACTCAGGTGATATTCGAGATAGCTTCAGAATGAATTGCTATGAAATAGGATTGCTAGTACTGGTAAGATCGCAATTGCGATGTTATGGTCGCAAATGTGATCTTCGCATTTGCGAGATGGAGTTCACAATTGCGAGCCTGGGCTTCTGAGGGGAAAGTTCGCATTTGCGAAAGAAGGATCGCTTTTGCGAGGCTGTCATCTTCGCATTTGCGAAGAATCTTGTCGCAAATGCGACCAGGGCAGGGTTGAATAGGCTTCGCATTTACGATGCAATTGCCGCAATGCGACATCGCATTTGCGAGACGGATATCGCAAATGCGACATTTGCAACTGGAAGTTATGGTTTTTATCCCGAGTTTTAGACCATTTCCTTCATTTCCCACTTGGCCTTAGGCGATTTTTGAGAGTATTTGAGGAGGGATTCCATCATCATCAAATAAGTAAGTAATTTCTAACCATCATAAGTTAAATACATGGATTATAGGTAGATTAACATGGGAAAATTAGGGAAAATCAAGGGTTGTAGATGAAAAACCTAGACTTTGGTAAAAACAAGATGTAACCACCAAATTTGTTAGGGAATGGAGTAAAAATCGTATATTCTTGATCCTTAGGTTATGGGTAACAATTTTCTTCAAATATTTCCGGAATTCGGGCACTTGGGCCCGGGGATAAATTTTAGGAACCTTGCATTTAGGGTCGGAAAATTGGTTTAATAATTAGAATATGATCTTTTGAGCATGTATTGACTAGTTTTTGCCTTATTTGAATAGTTTTGGATCGTTCGGCTTCGATTTGGAGGTTTAAGTGCGTTCTTGAATCAGAATATAGGCTTTGGATCGAGGTGAGTCTCCTTTCTAACCTTGTATGAGGGAATTGTCCCCATAGGTGAAATAATTGGTTATGTGCTCTTATTTGTGGGGGCTACGTACGCACGAGGTGATGAAAGTCCATGCGTAGCTACTATTATGTGTAAGTACGGGTAGTCTAGGATCCAAAAGTATGCTATACTTGGAATATCTGTAATCTTGTTTGCAGTTAAATTGCTTAAATCTTATTGAATTGGTTGTTGATACCCAATTTTTTCCTGTATATTTTTATATGCAATATACTTTCAAAATAGCATATGTATGCATATATAAGTATTTACAAATATTGTTATTATTTTTTCTTAATTTTAAAGGCTTTTAAAATCAATTTTATTGCCTTATTTTATCAAGAAAAATCCAATAAGTATCCAAAATTATCATTTTTGGTGATTCACTTGTTGAATTCTCATATTTATGCTAAACTACATCTCATATAATTTTTGCATGTTTTTACAAATTTATTTAGTATTTTTAAAGCTCAACTGCATGTAATTGCAATATTAGCCTCATTTACGATTTGATTGCATTCATATTTATAAAAACTAAGTCCAGTATTTTTAAATTGATAATTATATGTTATAAATCATATTAGTACTTGCAATTTATTTCCAGATTTTAATTTGCTATTTTTATAAAAAATAAATGGGGAAAATTGGCTATTTAAAATCTAGCCAGATTTCATTTCAATTTCAGCCTAATTTGCACCCCTAATCCAACCCAATTTCAATTTTAAATCACCCGGCCCAATTCCTAAAATTACCCGACCCACAACCCGTTTAAATGACCCGCCCGACCCCCAGGTTAATCCAGGTCGTTGATCAAAATGATTAACGACCACATTTCAACCTTACCATTTTTAATTACCCTTTACCCCCCTAAACCTAAATCATTTTCCACCTACCAAGCCCCCTCTGAACCCCCACCATTCTCTCAAACACTCTCGAAACTTCTCAAACCATAGCCACCTCTACCATTTCCACCCTGAAAACCACCGGAATCCATGGCTTCCAAGGCTATGGAAACCCTACACCGGCCTCCTATGGCTCCCACACGCCTGATTTTTGAAGATTCAAGTCCTGACCATGAAGGGTCGTATCCAGACCTCTGTCGATTCGAAGTTTCATGGTCATCTCCGACTTTGCTCCGGCGTACTATGGTTGTTCAAGCCTGACCTCAACCTCTCCTGCTTGGATCGGTGACTTTTCCAAGCCTTTCTCACTACTGGGGTTCTTCTGAAACACTAACCCTTCGAGGATTTTCGATTCCTTTAGATCCGTTGTGTATCTATGCTTTCCCTAAGCTTTTAAATGGATTTTCTGGCTTTTCTTTCAATAAACTACTTTCAAAACCATTTCTTTTCCGATCTAGGGTTTTCTAAAAAGCATTTAAATGTTTCTCTGACTTTCTTTTTCTTTTTGTGTATCTGCCTCTACTGTGTTCTTGTATTTTCTTCTACTGTGTTCTTATATGGTTCTACTACGGTGTTTTCCTATACTGTGTTCTTGTGTGTTTCTCCTACCGTAACTTCCTTTACTATGTTCTTAAGTGTTTCTTATTAAGTTCCGTCTACTGAGCTCTATAAAAGTTTCTTCTAAAACTTCATAGCATGCTTCTTCTACTGTTCTTGTCAATTTTTCCCATTATGTTTCGTATTAGCTTCTCCTACACTATTTTCTTTGAGCTCTTCTGCTGTGTTCTGCATGTTACTTTTCTATCATGTTTTCTCATGAGTTTTGTTGCTGAAAGGAATATGTTAGAAGTTTCAGTTTTTTTCTAAGACCTCTAAACCTGTTTCGAATTTTATTAATTGCCCTCTCATCTCTGCACTCGATTAATGGCAGAAACTCTAGAGTTTGGGGTTCTTCCAGGTTTTTCTATGTGATTTGCTCGAACTAAGGTTTTATTTCAAAACGCCCAACTCTTGTAGACCAATTTCGAGAATTGAGCTTGGTCATCCTTGTTTTCACACAATGCTAAACTCTTTTTACTGGATCTTTTGCATGCTATCAGAATGCTACTTCTCTTCTGCATTACTGATTTATGTGACGAACCACTATCTATTGATTTTGCAATGGCACAACATCTTCTTTCAACTCAACATGTTTGTATGCTCTTTATATGTGATGAGCCTCCCTCTAAAGGGGTTTCAAATTTATGATTAGTTCAGACTTCCTTTTGAATAGGACTAGTTGATTTTCCTTCCATGTTTGTTGATTTTCCTCATGACTCGACTTAATTTTAAAACCCTTCTCAGCTTTTATGACTTGGTTTATTCATGGATCTGTAATTACAAGATTCCTGACCATTGATTTACGGGCTACTAATTGATTTTCTTACCTTATTTGTACAACCGTGTACTTCAAAATCCTGTCCTTAAATAACATTTTATGTATTTGCCCCTAATTGCATGCTTTGCACAAAGTGCTTATTCAATTTCTTTCCTTAAATCATTTTTACCCGTTTGAATCTGAATTCCCTAATTAAGGGAAGTCTTGTGTAATTGATTCTTAATTGACAATCAGTTCCTTAACTGTTTTCTTACCTTATTTCTGCCTGATTTTCACACTATAAATGCACAACTCTTTCACAAACTCATCATGAACTAAGAATCCTTCTGAACTCATGCTCTCTCATAATAATATTCTTTTCTTGTCTGCACTGTGGCCTGTTTTGCAAGACTTCTGCATTTTCTCTATTTGTTTCTTTGAAACTAGTATGTCCTAATTTAAGCTTCAACATCATCACAATGTGTTCATTTACAGCTTTTATATCCATGTCTACTTTACTGTTTCTGTAAAGTTCAATATTTAAGTTAGTACGCTCATATCTTTCTGTCTGTTTCTGCTGTGAATCCTTGCTCCCTATCCCCATTACCCCTATGTGTTTGAGAGTTTTGACTTAAGGCATGGAAATGTGAGTTGTTGCCCATGAAATAAGTTTGAACCAATAGGGTCTTAACCTCTAAGCAAACAGGCTGGAGGGTGTGCCTGCATATCCCATTACGGGGTGTGCCATCAACCTGCTTTTCGTTTGCTCTTGCAAATTCCCCCATTCCCCTACACCCCTATGTGTACTGATTTAAGCTGTATCCCTTTTCCCTTTCCCCTTTCAGCACTCTATTTCTGCACTTGCACTCTCTCTTAGTCTCTAAGTTCTGCCCCCTCCTGTGAGCCTTGCCTTGGGACCTTGAGTTCCCTCTGAAATTGGACACTTGAGGGCTGACCCTTCCACACTGCACTATGGCTTAATCCGGTAATACATTTGGGTGTAAGCACTTCCCGGAGTTCATATGAGACTCTTAGGGAACTTTGACACATCCAAATAGGAGAAGGGCTTTGGAACATGATCTCTTGGAGTTGGTTTACTTCATATTTTAGACGGAAGTCTGAATCAGGCTCTCCTTGGTTGTACTTTTTAATTTCTGATGTATTTTCTTTACTTTACTTTATTTTTCTGGGTTGTAATAATTTTGTAATGAAAACTCGCGGGGATGTCTTGTGAAAAAGGGAGGGGTAACTATGTATTCAAGAAGAGGCAGATGACCTGCCTATAGGAGTTTCTGAATTTCTGCATTTCCATGTAGATAACCATGTCTATAAGAATCTCTGATTTCTACACATCCATATAGATAACCTGCCTATAGGAGTTTCTGAATTTCTGTATTTCCATGTAGATAACTTGGCTATAAGAGTTTCTATATTTTTGCATTTCCATGTAGATAACCATGTCTATAGGAATCTCTGATTTCTACACTTACATACCATGTCTATAGGAATCCTGCATTCTCATATATAGAATTTATAGGAATCCTGCATCCTCTCATATAGATATCATGTCTATAATTACTCGAAATCTGAATTCTGCATATGCATATAGGTCTTTCTGAATCTTGCATATCCACTTTTCATTAGGAAAACATGTTTATAGGTCTTAAATAACCAACTGCAATTAGATATCATGTCCACAAAAAATATAATACCTAGATATCATGTTTGTAGGATTTCTGCATTTCTCTATGTCTATAAAAGTGTTCTAAAGTCAGCAAACGCATAGAAAGCATGCCTATAGGAGCTTTAATCAAATCTAAATCGCCTCACTCGCTTATGAGTCTAAAACCAGCAATAATAATGCATTACCAGTTGCAGAACTTATGATCTTTTGCTAAAACTCGCCCTCCTTTAATAATTGACAACTTTTCTTAAATCAGTATGTAATCAGCTCATATCCTTGTTTTCTGAAATCAGTAGATATCATGCCTATATGGTCTTCGTCTAACACTTAGGCAAACCATAAGGTGAAAGCTTATAAGCTGAATCAGATTTTATATGCTACAACGAGCAGGCAGGCCTGATTTGGGCTTCTTATCTGAACTATGTAATAAATCAGTCTACCTCAACCTTTTAAGTTTTAATCAGACCCTAAACAGTACATGCACGTCATGCTACATTATGTGCTTTCTTTGGTTTAAAGGAGGTCTGTTTGAGTCCCTTTTTATTTGTTTATATGCTTCCCCAAACTTGCTATATGTGTTTTATTTGTCGCCTTGGTATTTTACCTTTTGAAACCACAAATAAGCCCAATACCTCCTCCCTTTAGGATTAGTAGTCCTAAGTGTCTCCGGGGCTGATAGGACTGGGGCAGGTAATAGCATGCAATAAGTAAACAAGACCATTCCGCGCTTTAATACCTTAACGGGGTGGGAAAGGGTAGATATGGATATGATGACCACACGATAACATCACGTGTAGCCCCTCACTGAGGAGTGATTACCGGATGTTGTGTGGGGTGATCCATATTTTCAATAAACCTAGGACCCCCCCTTTTCCTTTTTTTTCTTTGTTTCTTTTATATTTTTTAAAACCATTTCTTTTAAGGAAATCAACTCTTTTTAGTTCCCTTTTCTTATTTTTGTTTATTTATAACAATTACGTGAAAATCTCCTCTTATTTGAAGCCTTTATTTGCCTATATGTTATTTGCACTTAAGTCACAACAATAGTTAGGCCGGGAACCACACAAGTAGATCCTGAGGTGTGCCTAACACCTTCCCCTTGGGATAATTTCTAGCGCTTATCCAATCACTGATTACTCAAAACAAACCCCTCCTAGTGTCCTAATGCACTTTAATCATTAGGTGGTGACTCTTCAAATCAAACCTAATTTACAAATGGAATGAGTTGTCCTCCCAAATGTCATAAACCCGATTTCGCGAGAAAAATGGGGCGCGACAGTATGGAGTCTCTGTTGGGGATTTTCTTTTAGGCTTTTACCATTTCAAGCTATTACTGTGACTTTTACATTTCTTATTTGCCTTTATTTGTTTAATACCTTTAAGCATTTAATTCCCTCTCCTACTGAAAAAACTGACTTGTCTCTTGTTTCTTTCCCTTATTTCTTTACTGCTTTCCTTTATTGCACTCCTTTATTGCTGTTTTAAATTATTGTAATTATTACTTTATGAACGTGCAAATACGTGACAACTTGTTTTAATTATTGCATAAGCATGTCTTCAACATCATATTCCACTCATGCCAAAAAAAATGCCATAGCAACGCTTATAATGAGTGGTTGCGCCCTTCCGATATTATCACCCCCTAAATCCAGAAAAGGCGTATTTGCGGTAAAACCAATCGATCAACAGTGTAGTGGACAGTTCCGTGCCTTTCCCCCTTGAGTTGTCCGCTCAAGGGTACCGGTCTAAAACACTCATAGAAACCTTACTCTATTTAATTATGCATGCATCATGGTCAAACCCAGCCGAGTCAGTTATGTTGTCCGCATAATGACACTTTAAGATAGCCTTGTCCGAAGTCCATTGGGTTTTCCCAAAATCCAAACGGACACTACCACATTTTGTGCATTTATTTGAAGAACTAAATAGCTTATGCCAATTATTGGTATTTAATAGTTGAGTCCGGTAGGGGTAAGGGCCTAACCGTTTTGTCTTGCAGAAACATGAGGCACGAAGTCCCCAGCTTTGGCATGGTCACTAACGTCCACCCAAGGTTGCTGAGCTGGTAGGAGTATCTTCATTCTAGTGATCAGACTCTTGTCCGGAAATACCTACGAAATCTACCTTCCCTCCTGGAGGTCCAACCGAACAACAAAATCATAGTAGCTACTACTCTATTCTGGGATTGTGATAGCTCCATGTTTCGCTTCGGGGAGATTGAGATGACACCCCTGCTGGAGGAAATAGGAGGATTGGCTGGTATACCATGGGAGACTCTGGGTTTGTTAATGCCGGAAAATCGCAAGGGTAGAGGTTTTCTCAAAATGATGGGCCTAAAGAAGAATCCAGACTTGACATGCTTGAAAGAGTCGTATATTCCCTTTGATTATTTGTACGAGATGTACGGTCATAGCAAATCCTACCGTACTTATCCGGATGAGTTCACCCTTACATCGTTGGGGCATATTCACCGAAGGGTCTGTCTTCATGTTCTGCTTCTTGGGGATGATAGTGTTTCCCAATGAAGAAAGCAAGGATTCACACCAGGCTAGCTATGTTAACCAAAACACTAATGGAGGGAATTGGTGGGCAACCGTTCAGCATAGTGCCCATGATCCTCACAGAGATATACCAAGCTTTGGAGAAGTGTCAACAAGGAGCCCAACATTTCGAGGGTTGCAATTTGCTACTCCAGCTCTGGCTCATGGAACACCTCCAAATAGGTGAATACCGACAAGAGATTCAGCGAAGGGATTGGGATGATCACATAGCCTTCCATCATCCAAGACAAATGAACTACATGCCCAACATGTTCGCTCAACCAGAGGATGCCAAAGGGTGGTTAGAACTGTTTGAAAAGCTAACTGAAGATCAAATGCAATGGATGTTCGAGTGGTTCACTACTGAGGAGTTCATCATCCGATCCAGGGATGCACCGTATCTGATACTAATCGGTTTGAGAGGAACCTACCCTTATGTCCCTCTCCGAGTTATGAGATAGGCTGGTAGGAAGTAGGTCATACCAATGGTAGACAAGATAAGTCACTTCCGGGCTGACTTCCAAGTTGATGACAGTCCTTATAAGTGCCATGGTCAGCATATGTGGCATTGCAAGATCATCATGGGAGGAGACACTATCGAACCAGACAAATACCATGCTGGTTGTACTCCATACTATTCAGGCTGGCTGGAGGATAATCACAATGGTCTGGGTCAACCCGGATTTGTTTGAGGTCACAGAATCATCGATGAAAGGGCTGAAGCACATGTCAAATACAACCAACTGCGCAAGAGGATTCGAGAATGTGAAAGCGAGCACCGTGAGATTCAAGAAGCCCACCAAAAACTGATTGAAGAGTGGAAAGACATGGCTGTCAGTGCCAATAAGCGACTAGGATACTTGGAATGAGGTTTAGTGGAGCTAGAAAAGGAAGTTTCTCAAGAGGATTGAGGACTGCCAGAATGCTGAAGGAAATGAGGGTGGACACCTGGACAGAGCCTACCTGTTGCTGGGACTTCGCGAGCTGGTGAAGCTGTTCGATGGAGCCAAAGATGCCGAGTTTGGGGAAGGTACTTCTGGGACCAAATAGATAGGAATCTTTTCTTTTTGCTTTAAGAAATGTAATAAGGCTAATGGCCACTAGTGACATTTTATTCCTTGTTATTTAGTGTCATTTTGGGATTCATCTACTTTTATCAATAAAATAAGGCATTTAGCATTCTAAGTTCTCCAAATCAATTTGTCGCTAGGCCAACCTCGGGCACAATGAGGCTCCCAAATTAGGACACGATTTACATTCTTGCACTATGTGTTTAAATATTGCAACATTTTTTCCTTATAAAATTCGCACTGACTTGTTACCTTTTTTTTGTTACTTTTGTTTTATTTATTACCCTCCCCAAAGCTTAGTTCGTGCACTCAGGCATCGTCATCATATTCCGAAAGATCAAAGGGCCCTCCACCCACTCCTCTTCCTAGTCCTATCAGAAGCAGGAACAAAGGAAAGATGGAAGATCTGAACAACACTAGAAAGGAAAATTCAACTGAACGGCTAGAGGTCACTCATGGTGCCCAGGTCTCCAAAGAAAGTGCGTCCCAACTTGAACAGAAACTGTTGAAATTTCAGGAGGAACTTGATCAGGTTCAGAATCTAGCAAACTTGTCATTTTCCCTCACCACTCCAGATATAAATTTTCCAAACTCTCAGAACCCCACGCCTCTACAAAACATCCCAAAACCACAAAACCACCCCGCTCCTCACCACCATTGCAATACTTGCCACACATCCAACAATACTCCACTGCTCATCCCTGAACCTTTGAACTCCACAAATAACCATTTCCATGCCCACCATAACACCCCCATCTATGTGGAGACCATGCCACACTCCACCCAACCCATCTTAAGCACACCCGAGTCTAATGATAAAGACTCACTCATCAGGAACCTGGCTGTGGAACTCAAGAAATTGACTAGTCAAATTCAGGGTGTGGAAGGAAGTAAGGGGATTGAAGGTTTGAACTACGAATATCTTTGCATACAACCGGATGTCGAACTGCCCGAGGGGTACAAACCTCCTAAGTTCGAGATATTTGATAGTACAGGAGATCCGAGAGTCCACTTGAGAACATATTGCGACAAGCTGGTCGGAGTAGGGAAGGACGAAAGGATTCGCATGAAGCTTTTCATGAGGAGTCTGAGAGGAGATGCTCTGTTTTGGTATAATAGCCAAGACCTGAAGAAATGGTCGAACTGGGTGAGTATGGCGTCTGACTTTATGGACAGGTTCAGGCTCAACACAGAAAATGCACCAGATGTGTTCTACATCTAGAATATAAAGAAGAAGCCCACGGAAACATTCCGCGAGTACGCTACTAGTTGGAGATCAGAAGCAGCTAAGGTCAGACTGGCTTAAGAAGAAGAACAAATGAACAAGTTTTTCATCCGGGCTCAAGACCCGCAGTACTATGAAAGGCTGATGTTGATTGAGAGCCAGAAATTTTCCGACAT
Organism: Nicotiana tabacum; assembly: GCF_000715075.1. Lineage (NCBI taxonomy): Eukaryota > Viridiplantae > Streptophyta > Magnoliopsida > Solanales > Solanaceae > Nicotiana > Nicotiana tabacum. The sequence continues at coordinate 106,913,032 of NC_134087.1, read as the reverse complement.
CATCAAGCTAGGGGAAAGGATAGAGGAAGGCATCAAAAGTGGTATGGTTACAAACTTTGAAGCTTTGCAAGCTACCAATAAGGCTTTACAGTTTGGTGGTACGTCCAAGAAAAGGGACGTAGGTGCCGTAATGGTTGCACAAAGAGCCAAATCCCCTATCAAATACCTAGCCTATCCGATACCTCCACTCACATATCAGCGTACCCCGAATTACCTAGCACCCTCACCCTCTTACCAAACCCCACCACCTACTTACCAATCACACCCACCTCCCTCATATTAACCTACTTCACCCAGATATTCCCAACCTGCATACGTCTACCAAGCCTATAATGCTTAGCCATCCCACTATCAATTACCTCCCATATGTCAAAACTTTCATAGACCTCGACCAAATTTTGACCGCAGACCCCCCAAAGAGTATACCGCCATTGCTGAGCCAATTGACTAGCTGTACGAAAGGCTCAAAGAGGCTGGTTATGTCACCCGTATCCCTGCTATAACCCCTGAAAACCCTTCTCAATGGGTCAATCCAAATAAATCCTGTGCATACCATTCCGGCATGAAAGGGCATACTATTGTTGAATGTCGCTCTCTTAAAGACAAGATCCAAACTTTGATTGATAACAAGATCATTGTGGAAAAGGAGCCTACTCCGAATGTCCACAACAACCCTCTGCCAGATAATAAGGGTGGAGGTGTTTACATGATTAAAATAGAGGATGATTGGGATCCCAAAGGATCGATCGGTTTAATCATAGAAGGTGACAAACCAGAAAAGCCAATAGTCACCCTTAATTTGATTATAGTCCAGACTCAGCCTTCTGGGGATGCCGAGGTAAACATGTCTGTACCACTTGAGGTTGAAGCACCACCCCCTGCCAAGACGCCAACACCAATTGAGGTCGAGTTTGGGTCTCCAGTAAATGCACTTGTACCATTTGAAGTTGTTGTGTTACCTTCCAAAGTACATGCTCCGTTCGTGTCGATTCTGGTAGCAATGTCGGATGTAACACCATTCCATACAAATGCCATACCTTGGGATTACACAGATGAGGCGAGAAGGAAGGGGAAAGCCAAGTTTGGGGAAACAGTTGCAGTGCAGGGTATGACAAGAACCGGCCGGGTTTATACTCCAGAGCATTTAGCTGAGTCGAGTAGGCAGGCTCTGGTCGGCCGACCATCACTGAAACCGGGCCCGATGATCTCTGGAGAAAGATACAAGCCAAGGAATACTCAGTCATTGATTAGCTGAACAAAACACCGGCACAGATTTCTATCCTAGCTTTGCTGCAAAAGTTCCGATGCACATAAGAATGCCTTGTTAAAGGTGTTGAGTGAGGCATATGTACCAAGCAACATTACAGAGGAGAAATGGAAAACATGGTAGGGCAAGTATTGGAAAGTCACAAGATCACTTTTCATGAAGATGAGCTGCCACCGGAAGGGTTGAGTCACAACAAAGAATTGCACATCACTGTGCAATACGAAGATTATTTTATCACTAGGATCCTGATTGATGAAGGGTCTAGCCTCAATATTTGTCCGTTGGTAACACTCAGAATATTGGGGAAGGGGCTGCATGAGATCAAGGATGGGGCCATCAACGTCAAAGCTTTTGACGGTTCCCAAAGGTCCACTATTGGGGAAATTAGTTTGTGCTTGCAAATGGGGCCTACTTGGTTCGATGTCGATTTCCAAGTAATAGATGTGCTGGTATCTTACAACTTGCTGTTGGGACGACCGTGGATTCATGCCGCTGGGGCTGTAGCGTCAATACTACATCAAGCAGTGAAATTTGAGTGGAATCACCAAGAGGTGATCATTCACGGCGACAGTAGCAATCCCATATACAGTCGCAAAACCATCCCAGTGATCGGAGGAAGAAGAAAGATAGGCGGGGAAACCTATCACCACATCGAGCGAGTCAACGCCATTGACATAGATAAATGGTGGGACAACAAAATTGAAAGCATATTGAACTGGAGCAGATATGAACCTAGAAAGTGACTTGGCAAGAACCTCCAAGGAATCGCCAAGCCTATCAAACTGAAGAAACATGGCACCACCTTTGGTCTGGGATATGAGTACACTTGGGAAGAATTCAACAATTGGTCGCCACCATGGCATGGTCTATACTACCCTCTAGAGCAGCTAATACCACATTTGGAGTAGACTTTTCAGCCGGCCGATGTTATCTATGGGTCGGAAGAAGAGGAAGCACTGGCAGAAGTGAGGAATTTGTTCCTAGAAGATGATAACATGGATTGTTGTGTCATCTTTGAGGAGGAGGGGGAGGAAGGCCCTTCTGTACAGGCCGTAAGCCGAGGATCATGCCTCAACAATTGGACCATCAGAACTACCAAAGTCCGAAAAGCCTCAGGGTAGCAGGGCTGAACAAAGCATCATGCACTATCTTTTATTTTTACTAGTTGATTTTCCTTTTGCATTTTGAATTTTTGCAAAAAGATCTTCCAATGTTCAAAACAGTTATGAAATTTATCAAAGCATTTCAGTTTCCTTACAAATTTTACTCTTATTATTTTCTCTCATTACTTTAAATATACAACATTACTATTACCTATCTTGATGAACCAATGGTTGTGACATGCAACGAGACAACGCAACAAACTGACACAGATTCAGAGGAAGATGATATACCAGAAGAGATTGTTAAAGAAGTCGAGAACTTTGAGAACAAGCTGAAGTCCAACCTAGACGAGACTGATATTGTTAACCTGGGAGATGTAGAAAATGACAAAGAAAGACGAATCAGCGTTCACTTATCACCGTTAGAAAAGGAAGGGTACACAGAATTTCTAAGCGAATATGGGGACATATTCATCTGGTCATATGACGACATGACTGGACTAAGCACATCTATTGTGGCCCACAAATTGCCAACTGATCTGACATATCCACCGGTAAAGCAGAAGCTCAGAAAGTTCAAGCCTGATATGAGTCTGAAGATCAAAGAAGAAGTCACTAAGCAGGTCAAAGACAAGGTTCTCAGGGTAGTAGAATATCCGACATGGTTAGCCAATATTGTGCCGGTGCCGAAGAAGGATGGGAAGGCCAGAGTCTGTGTCGACTACCGGGATCTTAATCGGGCTAGTCTGAAGGACGACCTTCCCTTGCCTAACATACACATCCTGATTGACAATTGTGCCAAGCACGAGTTGCAATCATTTGTAGGTTGTTTCGCTGGTTATCCTCAGATCTGGATGGATGAAGAAGATGCTGAGAAAATGGCTTTCATTATGCCATGAGGAATGTACTGCTACAAAATGATGTCGTTTGGGTTAAAAAATGCAGGGGCCACCTACATGAGGGCCATGACCACCATTTTCCAAGATATGATACGCAAGGAGATCAAAGTATATATAGACGATGTTATCATCAAGTCCAAGAAAGCCACTGATCACATGGAAGATTTGAGGAACTTCTTCAATAGAATGATAAGGTACAACCTAAAAGTGAATCCCGCGAAGTGCGCATTTGGGGTTTCTGCCGGAAAACTACTTGGGTTCATTGTAAGTCATCGAGGAATAGAACTGGATCCATCAAAGGTCAAAGCTATTCAAGAACTACCACCGCCAAAGAACAAGAAGGGTGTAATTAGTTTCTTGGGGAGACTTAACTATATCAGCCGGTTCATAGCACAATCTACAGTTATCTGTGAGCCAATCTTTAAGATGTTGAAGAAAGATGCCACTACCAAATGGACCGATGACTGCCAAAAGGCCTTCAACCGAATCAAGGAGTACCTGTCAACACCACCGGTTTTAGTCCCACCCGAGCCAGGTAAACCTCTATTACTCTCCTCACAGTATTAGATGGAGTGTTCGGTTGTGTTCTGGGGCAGCATGATGAAACGGGGAGGAAGGAGCGCGACATCTATTACCTCAGTAAGAAGTTCACCCTGAATGAGGCTAGGTATTCTCTGTTAGAGCGCACCTGTTGTGCTTTGACTTGGGTAGCTTAGAAGTTGAGGCACTACTTCTGTGCCTATACTACATATCTCATATCAAGGATGGATCCCTTGAAGTACATCTTTCAGAAGCCCATGCCCACAGGCAAGCTGGCCAAGTGGCAAATCCTGTTGAGTGAATTTGACATTGTCTACGTGACTCAGAAAGCAATCAAAGGGCAGGCACTAACAGATCACCTTGCTAAAAATCCCATGGACGGAGAATACGAACCCCTGAAAACATATTTTCTTGATGAAGAGGTATCGTTCATAGGAGAAGATATTGCAGAATTCTATGACGGTTAGAGAATGTTTTTTGATGGAGCAGCAAATTTCAAAGGAGTTGGCATAGGAGCGGTCCTAGTATCAGAAACCGGTTAGCATTATCTAGTGTATGCCAAAGTCAGGTTCCCCTGCACCAACAATATGGCCGAGTATGAAGCCTACATCCTAGGGCTCAAGATGGCCATTGACATGAACATTCAAGAGTTGCTAGTAATTGGAGATTCGGACTTACTTATACATCAGGTCCGAGAAGAATGGGCGACCAAGAACTCCAAGATACTCCCTTATCTGCATCATGTATAGGAGTTGAGAAAGAGGTTCATAAAGATAGAATTCCATCATGTTCCCAGGGACCAGAATGAATTCGCTGATGCACTGGCTACCATATCATCCATGATACAGCATCCAGACAAGAATTTCATTGATCCCATTCTGGTAAAGATCCATGATCAGCCAGCTTACTGTGCTCATGTCGGAGAAGAAGTAGACGGAAAGCCTTGGTTTCATGATATCAAGGAATACTTGGCAAAAAGAGAATACCCAGAACTCGCAAACGCTACTCAGAAGTGTACACTTCGAAGGTTATCCAACAATTTCTTTCATAGCGGAGGAATCCTATACATGAGGACTCCTGCTTTGGGATTACTAAGGTGTGTCGATGCAAAGGAAGCATCCAGGCTATTAGAGGAAATTCATGCAGGGACCTGCGGTCCACATATGAATGGTTTTGTCTTAGCAAAAAAAATACTCCGAGCTGGTTACTTTTCGATGACTATGGAAACAGACTGCATCTAGTATGTCCGAAAGTGCCACCACTGCAAGATGCACGCAGATATGATAAAGGTGCCTCCAAATAAGCTTAATGCAACAAGGTCGTCGTCACCATTCGCCGCCTGGGAAATGGATGTTATCGGACCAATCGAACCCGCCACATCAAACGGGCACAGGTTTATCCTAGTAGCAATTTATTATTTCACCATATGGGTTGAAGCAGCATCTTACAGAGCAGTGACTAAGAAAGTTGTGGCAGATTTCGTCCGAGACCGTATCGTTTGCCGGTTCAGGATCCCGGAGTCAATTGTCACTGATAATGGTTCCAACCTCAATAGTGACATGATGAAAGCCATGTGTGAAACCTTCAAGATCAAACACAAGAATTCTACAGCCTACAGACCTCAGATGAACAAAGCCGTAGAAGCCGCCAATAAGAATATCAAGAAGATATTGAGGAAAATGATAGAGAAGCATAAACAGTGGCACGAGAAGTTATTATTTGATTTATCGGGGTACCACACCACTGTCCGCACATCAACTGGGGCAACCCCCTATATGCTGGTTTACTAACAGAGGCAGTCATTCTCACCGAGGTGGAAATTCCTTCCTTAAGGATCATACAGGAAGCAGAGCTCGACGACACAGAATGGGTGAAAAGTCATTACGAGCAGCTAGCTCTTATAGACGGAAAGAGAATGAATGCAGTTTGCCACGGTCAGCTCTATCAGAACAGAATGTCCAGAGCCTTCAACAAAAGAGTCAAGCCGAGACAATTTACACCGGGGCAGCTGGTGTTAAAGAAACTTTTTCCACATCAAGATGAAGCCAAAGGGAAATTCTCTCACAACTGGCAGGGTCCGTACATGGTTCACCGGGTTCTGACAGGAGGAGCCCTCGTACTTGTAGAAATTGATAGGGAAGTTTGGCCAAAGCCAATCAATTCAGACACAGTCAAGCGATACTATGTGTAACCTTTATGCTTTCCTTATATTATGTAATTTGAACTACGCCTGACCTGATTCCCGTTTAAGAGGGGATACGTAGGCAGCCCTATGTGTTCGGTCACAATTCAATAAAATTTTCATTCCCCCCATAATTGGAAATTGGGGCAGAATTTTGAGAAGCATCCTCAAAATTCCGAAGTAATTTCAGACAGTCACCGCAAGCAGCCGTCAGAAACAGCATCCCAGTAAACTAGGGCGGAATTTTGAGGAGGACCCTCCAAATTCCGGAGGAAGAAAAGTTGCAATGTATTGAACCACGTCGCAGTCGTCGGTTCATCTAAAGAAACTATTCTCGATTATGTATTTATGTTATATTTTTACTAAAATCATGCATGTCTGTTACCAAAATTGCTTTGTTTAGCAATACTACCCCAATGATATGCACATTATCACCGAAACAGAGCCGAGCAGGTCAAGCAAGGTCAGCGAGGATACGAACTAACCTTTCCCTTTTACAAAACTCACAATTTTCTTTGGATGCAGGCACCTGAGTTGGAAAATCGTCGAATATACTATACACTCATATTGACCAGGAATAAAACTCTCAGAACCGTCACCTATTCATAGTTGCTATACGCAGAGAATATCCCCAGTAGCCACAATATCGAAATCAGATATCAGCTAAGAAAACTCTACTACCACCTGCCTTTTATTTCTTGCATAAGGCTACCATTCTGCCTTCCGAGACTAAGCTCTGTCTCCATCTGCATTTCGTGCATTGCACAAGGCTACCATTCTGCCTTTCGAGACTAAGCTTTGTCTCCAACTGCATTCTCTGCATTTTATAAGGCTACCATTCTTCCTTCTGAGGTTAAGCTCTACCTCCATCCGCGTTTCCTGCATTGCATAAGGCTACCATTATGCCTTCCGAGACTAAGCTCTATCTCCATCTACATTCTCTACATTGCATAAGGCTACCATTCTGCCTTCCGACGTTAATCTCTACCTCCATCTTCATGGCTAAAAGATCGCCACATTATTTACATTTTGCATCGGCTGAAAGATCGCCACCTTCTGCATCTCATGTGCTGAAATATCACCACTTTATTTACATCTTGCATCGGCTGAAAGATTGCCACTTTATTTACATTTTTCATCGGCTGAAAGATCACCACCTTCAGCATCTCATGGGCTGAAATATCGCCACTTTATTTACATCTTGCATCGGCTGAAAGATAACCACTTCATTTACATTTTGCATCGGCTGAAAGATCGCCACCTTCTGCATCTCATGGGCTGGAAGATCGCCAATCTATACAAAGGCGTCATTGTTCAGATGCACCATTTTCATAGCCCAAGAGCATCATGTCATGGCCTACGAATCCCTTATCATACGCTTCATGGACCAGGACGTCATGGTCTGAGGACGTCATCCTAACCATCTAAAGACAACATTCATAGTCCGACGGGAACTTGCATCACGTTTAAATTTCCGCAAAATATACACTTGTATTGCTTATTTGCAGGTAAACCGGCGAGCAACTGCCGTATCAGCAGGAGAAATCTTGCTTAAGTTCCCGCAACCGTTTTTAGACTTTAACCATCCATCCCAACCCGAATATCGCGTCCGTCTTGAAAAATCTCCATCGGCATATTCTCCGACGGATCTTGAACTACATATGGCTTGACTCCTGTAAGACCAGGGATATGTAAGCAGCTCAGGAACTAGTGCGCATTCAACCTCTTCAAACCATTTCGTTCGGTCAAAATTGGCCATCATATCTTTACCCGACAACTCTTTCATCCTTTTCGGTTGAAGAGGGGCAGTTGTTGATATCCAATTTTTCCCTGTATATATTTATATGAAAAATACTTTTAAAATAGCATATGTATGCATATATAAGTATTTACAAATATTTTTATTATTTTTTCTTAATCTTAAAGGCTTTTAAAATCAATTTTATTGCCTTATTTTATCAAAGAAAATCCAATAAGTGTCCAAAATTATCATTTTTGGTGATTCACTTGTTGAATTCTCATATTTATGCTAAACTACAGCTCAGATAATTTTGCATGTTCTTACAAATTTATTTAGTATTTTTAAAGCTCAACTGCATGTAATTGCAATATTAGCCTCATTTACGATTTGATTGCATTCATATTTATAAAAATTAAGTCCAGTAATTTTAAATTGATAAGTATATGTTATAAATTATTTTAGTACTTGCAATTTATTTCCAAATTTTAATTTGCTATTTTTTATAAAAAATAAATGGGGAAAAGTGCCTATTTAAAATGTAGCCAGATTTCATTTCAATTTCAGCCTAATTTGCACCCCTAATCCAACCCAATTTCAATTTCAAATCACCCAGCCCAATTCCTAAAATTATCCGACCCACAGCCCGTTTAAATGACCCATCCGTAAATGACCCTCCCCCGTTTAATCCAGGTCGTTGATCAAAATGATCAACGACCACATTTCAACCTTACCATTTTTAATTACCCATTATCCCCCCTAAACCTAAATCATTTTCCACCTACCAAGCCTCCTCTAAACCCCCCATTCTCTCAAACCCTCTCGAAACTTCTCAAACCCTAGCCACCTCCAACCACTTCCACCTTGAAAATCAGCGGAATCCATGGCTTCCAAGGCTATGGAAACCCTATACCGGCCTCTTATGGCTCCCACGTGCCTAATTTCTGAAGATTCAAGGCCTAACCATGAAGGGTCATATCCAGACCTCTGTCGATTCGAAGTTTCATGGTCATCTCCGGCTTTGCTCCGGCGTACTATGGTTGTTCGAGCCTGACCTCGACCTCTTCTGCTTAGATCAGTGACTTTTCCAAGCCTTTCTCACTACTGGGGTTCTTCTGAAACACTAACCCTTCGAGGTTTTCCAATTCCTTTAGATCCGTTATGTATCTATGCTTTCCCTAAGCTTTTAAACGATTTTTCTGGCTTTTCTTTCAAAAAACTACTTTCAAAACCATTTCTTTTATGATCTAGGGTTTTCTGAAAAGTATTTAAATTTTTATCTGACTTTCTTTTCTTTTTGTGTATCTGTCTCTACTATGTTCTTGTATTTTCTTCTACTATGTTCTTGTGTGCTTCTTCTATGGTATTTTCCTATACTGTGTTCTTGTGTGTTTCTCCTACCGTAACTTCCTTTACTATGTTATTAAGTGTTTCTTATTAAGTTCCATGTACTAATCTCTATTTAAGTTTCTTCTAAAACTTCTTAGCATGCTTCTTCTACTGTTCTTGTCAATTTTTCCCATTATGTTTCGTATTAGCTTCTCCTACTCTATTTTCTTTGAGCTCTTCTGCTGTGTTCTGCATGTTACTTTTCTATCATGTTTTCTCATGAGTTTTGTTGCTGAAAGGAATATGTTAGAAGTTTCAGTTTTTTTCTAAGACCTCTGAACCTGTTTCGAATTTTATTACTTGCCCTCTCATCTCTGCACTCGATTAATGGCGGAAACCCTAGAATTTGGGGCTTCTTCCAGCTTTGGCTATGTGATTTCTCGAACTAAGGTTTTATTACAAAACCCCCAACTCTTTCAGACCAATTTCGAGAACTGATCTTGGTCATCCTTGTTTTCACACAATTCTAAACTCTTTTTACTGGATCTTTTGCATGCTATCAGAATGCTACTTCTCTTATGCATTACTGACTTATGTGATGAACCACTACCTACTGATTTTGCAATGGCACAACATCTTCTTTCAACTAAACATGTTTGTATGCTCTTTATATGTGATGAACCTCCCTCTAAAGTGGTTTTCTAATTTATGATTAGTTCAAACTTCCTTTTGAATAGGAGTTGTTGATTTTCCTTCCTTGTTTGCTGATTTTTCTCATAACTCGACTTAGCTTTAAAACCCTTCTCAAGTTTTATGACTTGGTTCATTCATGGATCAGTAATTACAAGATCCCTGACCATTGATTTACGGGCTACTAATTGATTTTCTTACCTTATTTGTACAACCGTGTACTTCAAAATCCTATCCTTAAATAACCTTTTATGTATTTGCCCCTAATTGCATGCTTTGCACAAAGTGCTTATTCAATTTCTTTCCTTAAATCGTTTTTACCCGTTTGAATCTTAATTTCCTAATTAAGGGAAGTCTTGTGTAATTGATTCTTAATTGACAATCAGTTGCTTAACTGTTTTTCTTACCTTATTTCTGCCTGATTTTCACACTATAAATGCACAACTCTTTCACTAACTCATCATCAACTGAGAATCCTTCTGAACTCGTACTCTCTCATAATAATATTCTCTTCTTGTCTGCACTGTGTCCTGTTTTGCAAGACTACTGCATTTTCTCTATTTTTTTCTTTGAAACTGGTATGTCCTAATTTAAGCATCAGCATCATCAAGATGTGTTCATTTACAACTTTTATATCCATGTCTACTTTACTGTTTCTGTAAAGTTCAATATTTAAGTTATTACGCTCATATCTTTCTGTCTGTTTCTGCTGTGAATCCTTACTCCCTATCCTAATTACCCCTATGTTTTTGAGAGTTGTGACTTAAGGCATGGCAATGTGAGTTGTTTCCCATGAATTAAGTTTGAACCAATGGGGTCTTAACCTCTAAGCAAACAGGCTGGAGGGTGTGCCAGCATCTCCCATTGCTGAGGGTGCCTATCAGCCTGCTTTTCTTTTGCTCTTGCAAATTCCCCCATTCCCATGCACCCCTATGTGTACTGATTTAAGTTGTATCCCTTTTCCCTTTCCCCTTTCAGCAGTCTATTTCTACACTTGCACTATTTCTTAGTCTCTAAGTTCTGCCCCCTCTTGTGAGCCTTGCCTTGGGACCTTGAGTTCTCTCTGAACTTGGACACCTGAGGGCTGGCCCTTCCACACTGCACTATTTCTTTATCCGGTAATACATTTGGGTTTAAGCACTGCCCAGAGTTCATATGAGAATCTTAGGGAACTTTGACACATCCAAATGGGAGAAAGGATTTGGAACATGATCTCTTGGAGTTGGTTTACTTCATATTTCAGACAGGAAGTTTGAATCAGGCTCTCCTTGGTTGTACTTTTTAATTTCTGATGTATTTTCTTTACTTTTTTTTATTTTTCTGGGCTGTAATAACTTTGTAATGAAAACTCGCGGGGATGGCCAGTGAAAAAGGGAGGGGTAAATATGTATGCAAAAAGGGATAGATAACCTGCCTATAGGAGTTTCTAAATTTCTGCATTTCCATGTAGATAACCATGTCAATAAGAATCTCTGATTTCTACATTTCCATATAGATAACCTGCCCATAGGAGTTTTTGAACTTCTGAATTTCCATGTAGATAACCATGTCTATAGGAATCTCTGATTTCTACACTTCCATACCATGTCTATAGGAATCCTGCATTCTCATATATAGAATTTATAGGAATCCTACATCCTCTCATATAGATATCATGTCTATAATTACTCAAAATCTGAATTCTGCATATGCATATATAGAAAATATGGCTATAGTCTTTCTGAATCTTGCATATCCATTTTTCATTAGGCAAACATGTTTATAGGTCTTAAATAACCAACTGCAATTAGATATTATGTCCATAAAAATACAACACCTAGATATCATGTTTGTAAGATTTCTGCATTTCTCTATGTCTATAAAAGTGTTCTAAAGTCGGCAAATGCATAGAAAGCATGCTTATGGGAGCTTTAGTCAAATCTGAATTGCCTCACTCGCTTATGAGTCTAAAACCAGCAATAATAATGCATTACCAGTTGCAAAACTTATGATCTTTTGCTAAAACTCGCCCTCCTTTAATAATTGACAACTTTTCTTAAATCAGTATGTAATCAGCTCATATCCTTGTTTTTTGAAATCAGTAGATATCATGCCTACAGGGTGTTCGTCTAACACTTAGGCAAGCCATAAGGTGAAAGCTTATAAGCTGAATCAGATTTTATATGGTACAACCAGCAGGCAGGCCTGATTCGGGCTTCTTATCTGAACTATGTAATAAATCAGTCTGCCTCAACCTTTTAAGTTTTAATCAGACCCTAAACAGTAGATGCAAGTCATGCTACATTATGTGCTTTCTTTGGTTTAAAGGAGGTCTGTTTAAGCCCTTTTTTTATTTGTTTATATGCTTCCCCAAACTTGCTATATGTGTTTTGTTTGTCGCCTTAGTATTTTACCTTTTGAAACCACAAATAAGGCCAATACCTCCTCACTTTAGGATTAGTAGTCCCAAGTGCCTCTAGGGCTGATAGGATTGGGGCGGGTAATAACATGCAATAAATAAACGAGACCATTCCGCACTTTAATACCTTAACGGGGTGGGAAAGGGTAGATATGGATATGATGACTACGCGATAACATCACGTGTAGCCCCTCACTGAGAAGTAATTACCGGATGTTGTGTGGGGTGATCCATATTATCAATAAACCTAGGACCCCTCCCCCCCTTTCCTTTGTTTTCTTTGTTTCTTTTAAATTTTTTAAAACCATTTCTTTTAAGGAAATCAACTCTTTTTAGTTCCTTTTACTTATTTTTGTTTATTTGTAACCATTACATGAAAATCCCCTCTTATTTGAAGCCTTTATTTGCCTATGTGTTATTTGCATTTAAGTCACAACAATAGCTTGGCCGGGAACCACACTAGTGGATCCTGAGGGGTGCCTAACACCTTCCCCTTGGGATAATTTCAAGCCTTTACCCAATCTCTGGTTACTCAAAACAAACCCCTCCTAGTGTCCTAATGCACTTTAATCATTAGGTGGCGACTCTTCAAATCAAACCCAATTACCAAAAGGAATGAGTTGTCCTCCCAAATGTCATAAACCCGATTTCACGAGAAAAAGGGGGAGCAATATTGGTTAATGAATTTCTAAAAGGGATTAAACTTCATTTTCTTAAATCGCATGTATGATTCGCGAGCAGGGTGTTTGTTTATTTTATGTTGACTGCGTCGCATGGATGATTCACGAGCGGGGTAATAGATGCATTTATGGATCGCGTCGTTCGACCCTCGGCAGTGCACATTTTACATTTATGTTGGATCGGGCCGTACGACCTCGGCATGATTTGCGCATGCTTGTATTGCTTGCCTTGAGATTTATTGATATTGATATTCGCTCTCCCCGACTTGAGATAATTGTTAATTAATGGATTATGAATCCGAAGACTTTTAATAAAAAAGGGCTTTTATCTGATTCGTGACTTATTTGAATTTACTGTTGTTCTTAATAACTCTGTGATTCATCGCATTAATAATATTACTATTGGACCACTAGCAAGTGTCGAAGTCGACCTCTCGTCTCTACTTCTTCGAGATTAGACGGGATGCTCATTGGGTACACGTTGTTTTCGTACTCATACTACACTTGCTATGCATTTTGTTGCACGGGTTCATATGTGGCTAGTGGCTTAGTGGCATGGTTGATATAGAGACTTAGGTGAGCTGCATTTATCGAGACGACCCGCAGCCAGCAGAGTCCCCTTCATAGTATTTTACTGTATTTTATTCCATTCCCTAGTAAATGCTCACACACTTGTGACATTGGGTTTTGAGATGACTATGGGGTATTCTGTATTTGCTTCTAAACATTCTTTTATTTGCCTTTCTTCTACAAAGATTATCTTTTACTAGCTGAATTGAAGGAAAAATTTCTGTTTTCAAAATTATTAAGATAAGAATTTAATTAAGTATTTTGGTTGGCTTGGCTGACAGCGGTGTTCAGCGCTATCATGACCCTTACTGGAATTTGGGTCGTGACACTACTAATGTGTGTGCCAAGACCTGGTGTCACAAGTTTATGGACAACTAGTAGAATATACAAAAGAATAAATCTATCCTACTGTCTGAAATAGAATAGACAGCCAAAATAAAGAGAGACTCCATCATGCTGCTGAACGGCACAGGAATGGAGCAGCTCACCGTGGAAGTCTCGGACAACGATCAAGAATGCGCACCAGACTGGTAACCAGATGTACCTGCCTCAGATCCTGTACAATTAAGTACAGAAGTATAGTATGAGTACGTAACCATATGTATCCAGTAAGTATCCTGTCCAATCTCGAAGTAGAGACGAGAGGTCGACTTGACACTTACTAGGGTCAAATAATATGAGAAATGAATTATACTGAGCATTGATAGAACAAATAATTAACAGTTTATAGCAAGAAATAACAGGTCCTCTCCTAGATAATATCATAGTTGGCCACTTACATTTCAAGGCAAATAATAAAGCTCAATTCATAGAAAAAAACTGAGCAAAGCATGCGCAAGTAGTACCGAGGTCATACGACCTGATCCAACATAAAAGTAAATTGTGCACTGCCGAGGGTCGAACGACGCGAACCATATATGCATCTATTACCCCGCTCGCGAATCAATCATGCGACACGGTCAAATGTAATTAAACACAACAACAATCAGACAAAGATATATGTAACTGAGGAGCAATCACTTACAGAAATATCAACTTCTCGTTAAAAGGCCAAGAAAGATAATGTACCTCTTACTAGTCTCATTTACCATAATCATCATGATTTAAACAATACAAATTAAACATAAAGTTGCAAGAATATCACATAAATCATGCTTTTGGGTCCTAGACTACCCGGACTTAGCATAGTAGTAGCTACGCATGGACTCTCATCACCTAGTGCGTACGTAGCCCCCACATTTAATGGAAAATTATTTGATTATATCACCTATGAGGAAAAATCCCTCTTCCAAGGTTAGATAGGAGACTCACCTCGCTCCAAAGCGTACTCTCGATACCAAGAACGAGCTCAAACTCTCTTTTTGGAGCCGAACGATCCAAAACTAGATAAACGAGTTAGGAACTAGTCAATACAAGCTCACAAGATCACATTCTAACTATTTAAGCAATTTCTCAACCTTAAACACAAGTTTCCTAAAATCCTCCCTGGGCCCATGTGCCCGGATTCCGAAATTTTTCGAACAAAGTTATTCTTTATAACCCAAGGATCAACAATATATGATTTCTAGTTCATTTCATAACAAATTTCGTGGTCAAATCTAACTTTTGTCAAAACCCTAGGTTTTTGCTCTAACCTCATGATTTTACCTTAATCTTTGTGTGTTAATCTACCCAAGACTCAAGTATCAAACTAGAAATAGGTAGGATATACTTACCTCAAAATGCTAGCTGAAGGTCCTCTCTCAAGAGCTCCAAAATCGTCCAATGGGTGAGTGAAAAATGGCCAAAATGACTTACATCCCGTAATAAATAAAGCTCACTAGTTTGGTGATTTCCGCATCACCAGTTAGGGGACTGCATCTGCGGTCCCACTTCTGCAAGAGGAAGGCTGCATCTGCGGAATTGGCCAAGCGAGCTGGGACCGCTCCTGCGATCTTGAAGTCGCTTCTGCGGTTTTGGCCTATCCTACCTTGGCCACATCTGCGAGAGGACGACCGCTTCTGCAGTCTCGCACCTACGGCTGACCAACCGCAAGTGCGGTTATGACAGCAACCTAAAGCTTCAGCTCTTCTCAAATTTTCTAACTTTTCTCGAGCCTTGTCCGATTGACGCTCGGGGCTCCCGAGCCCCGTCCGAACATAACGACAAGTTTGAAATCATGAAACGGACCCGCTCGAACCTTCGTAATGTCCGAAACAATGCTAAATCTAAGAATCACCCCATAAAACCAATTGGATCAAACTGATGAACTTCAAGTTCTTCAACTCACTTCTAATGTGCCAAAACATACTTATACTACTCGGATTGACAACGAATTTTGCGGGAAAGTCTTAAATGTTATATTGGAGCTGTACTAGGCTCCAGAACCAACATATGAGCTCGATACCAATGTGATCAATCATTATTTAGTTTCTTTAAATCCTTAGAACTTCAGTTTAACAATTTCTAATAAAAATTCATTACTTGGGCTAGGGACCACGGAATTCGATTTCGGGCATACCCCCAGGCCTCATACTTTCCTACGGACCTTATGGGCCCGTCAAAACACAAATTCGGATCCGTTTGCAAAATATGTTGACCAAAGTCAAACTTAGTCTTTTAAGAAAATCTTAAGGAATCAAATGAGCCTATTTCAACCCAAACTCTTCCAAATTCCGAACCAATCATCCCCGCAGGTCGTATATTAGTTAAAGTAAGCGCGGGAAGTTTATTTAGGGGGATGGGGTTCTAAAAAGCAAAAAGACCTGTCGGGTCGTTACAAGTAGTGCCTCTACTTTCTATGAACCTTAAGGTCCATCCTTGACCAACTTGAAATCTTATCTAGATTAATATGACTTAGAAAAAAGTGCATAGATAAGTTTTACTCAATTTTGAAGAACATATTCTCTTATGAGGTAGACTAATATTATTTTGTTCAGGAGAGACATTAATATACAATAACAAGGTCATGCAATACAAGAGATAAAATGTTTATCAAGTTCAATAACTCAAGGATTATTCAAAAAATAAAACAAATATCCATCTCTTATTTTGCCCAGAAATCGGAATTAAATTCCTTCTAAAAAAGTACATATATTACCAAGTAAAATTCCTTTAAATTAATGTCTTATCACTAAAAGAAAATTTTAACAAGTAATACGATAAATTGCATAAAATCATTGCGGAGGTGGGATAAAACCATTAAATAGATCATAATAAGTGAAAACACTAAATAGTAAAATTCAGACTGCATTCAATATTTATATACATAAATGCATCTCGAATAATAAATTTCGATGGGAAAAGAATCATTCATGCAAAGTATATTATATAATGCAAGAATTATACAATCCAAAAATAAATAGAACCAACTCAAATGGAGAGTATAATATTATTTTCAGTCAATTGTATATAACCTTTTAGTACGAAAAATTTAAGCACACTACACATATATGTCATGCATCTTGAATAGCAATTTCGATGGAAAAAGAACTACTCATGCAACATACATAGGTAATGCCAGATTATTCACTCCAATAATTAAAACAGACCCAACTCAGATGGAGAGTATACTGTTAATTTAAGTCAAGTGAACATCATTTTTAATAGCTCTAGTTCCATTGATCCAACATGTATACTCAGATGGAGAGTAAGTACACAATATCAATTACTAGTATTTCACCTAGTGAGCTTATAATAAATTTATCCGATATGGAGGAAGACCTAAATTCAATGCATAAATTTATTACTAACTTGAAATTAATAGTGGAAGACCATATAAATATAATTCTATCACCACTTTATCAAGATTGTATTTTAGTTACAAAATTGATTCACCCCTTTAAACTCAGATAGAGAGTTAATACAGGTTATCAATAAATAGTAACTATATCCAGTGAGTTCATAATAAATTTATCCGATATGGAGGAAGACCTAATGTTAATGCATAAATTTATTATCTCATTATAAATAAAAAATGGAGACCATAGAGCTTAATTCCTATCACCACTTTATCACAACCAAGAACTTTTCTCTAGGGATTAAGTTTCATAATTAAAAAAAATGCTCAATACCCCATTTAAATAGTATTAAAATGCTAAAATTAACATTTTTCACTATATAGTAGTGAGTATCGTTCACTGGGCTATTTCTTATAAACCTACCAAATATCAGTTCAATCGGAGATCGTTAAAATCACAATCTTAAAAAATTGCAACCAAATTTGGAAAATTACTATTTTAAGCATTTTTTATGAATTTAAAATATGGCCTACATTCGTATCATATACCAATTCATGTCAAATCAATATTAGTTATCATGTTCCAGATTAGACATAAATAAAATGATAAAAAGAATAAATTTTTGTATGTAAATCACATTTTAATCCGCCAAACTTCCAAAAAACTCATCTAAACGATCCCGAATCATCCAAATACGATGTGATTCATCGCATAGCAGTGAGTTCTTCTTAACTGATCGTTTCCGATGATCCTACCGAATTTCAGGTCATTCGGACATCGGGACTGTCACGACCAAAATCGATGGGCCGCGACGGGCACCCGACACCTTACTCAACCGAGTACCAACATAACATATCCTTTCATGTCATACTATTATAGATAGCTGAGACAGAGAGGCTGCCGTGAAATAGGTAGAATACAATTGGTAATGCCGACTTATACATAAGACATATGGGCCTTTAAGACCAAAATAACAAATTGAACACTGAACATAGGCCCGACAAGGCCATACAATCTTTTACGTACATAAAATCTGTCTACAAGCCTCTACGAATACATAATTTTCATAAAGGTCGGGACATAGTCCCGCCCATACCAAACAATACACATCTAACTCATACTAACCAAACATGCAACTCCGAAGCAAATAGAGCGCACCAACATCTTTTGCTGAGCTGATAGCCTACTTGGAGGGCTCTTGACCTGTCTATCGGGACCTGCGGGCATGAAACGCAGTGTCTCATGCAAAAAGGGCCATCAGTACGAATAATATACTAAGTATGTAAAGCACATAAATAAGTGCATAACAAACTTGGAGGAAATATAGAGTAAATGACTCCGCTTGTATGTCTGAATAACTTTGTAGATCACAAAATAATTATAGTATCATGCATATGCGTATGAATGTCATGTCGTACATAGGTACATGTTTCACAACATCATCAGCCTGAGGGCATCCCATCATATCATTTTGGCTACTATGGGCAAAGTCGTCAACGTATACCAGCTGATCAGGTGGTGGTGAGAATATAACGCCATAACCTTTCCCATATCCCATATACATATATTTTTCATACATATATACTCGTATATAACGCCATCTGGTCATGGGTCAATATACATTAGTGCAATGCATGAAAAATCTTTCGGAATGTCATAAGACCATTTTGCCTTTGAGTAATATCATAAAGTAAACTCTTTTCAACTTTCGTATTTTTCTGAGACCCATGAATAGATGATAGAATAGTATGACATATGGGGAATCAAGAATATAAGCATCTATAATATTTCTATGAATACAGTCATGTATGGAAATTGTGCATTTGCACGTTTCATTTGTATCCCGTATGAATCATGCCAAAAGAAAGAAGGGATAGGCTTAACATACCTGGATCGATTTTGTTGATAACTCCTCTAACAGACGTCTCTTGTGATAACACACATAACGGCGAGTCGAAGTACGAGAAAATCCATATAATATTCTTGAGAAAGATTGTGCCGGCTTTCTTGAATTAGCATTCACGTTTGGACATTGTAGTGTTTAAGAGAATTTCACGTTTTTGGACATAATGAGGATTGCACATTCTGAACTTTTCACGTTGTGCTTTCATGTTTTTAGACCATTGATCATCTCTTTTAGAGGTATTAATACATTAAAGTGAATATTGTGGCTTTTTTTTTGTCACCTAATGTAAGACTAGTAAGAGTCATTCTCTTACTATTGTGGTTTATTGCCACGTGTAATTCCTATTCACGTATTAGATGGGTAATATGTTACCCGGTAATTAATCAATTACCTGTATAATTTAAAAATTATCTCAACTTAATTAAAATACTATTCTCTTTTAACATACTTTGTACACCTTACTAGTATGGTCATGTAGTACCTTGTATGGTACTAGTCCATAAATACCGGGTATTTTAGCTCGGGCCGTATTTTAATCCAAAATACCAAACTTTGACAAAAAATTATTTTCTTTCACTTGCTTCCCCTGTCACCTTCAAGAATTTACTCATCACTTGTGAAATAGCATAATCCTTATAATCTCAAAATAATTTTTTTTCTTGGACTGGCGTCAATTATCTTATGACAAATTCAACGTACAGTACTACAGGGTGCAACATCGTCATAACTTAATACTGCAAAGCGTAACATCACCATAATGTAATACTGCAGGGTGCAACATTGTCATAACTTAATATTTCAAAGCGTAACATTATCGTAATATAATATTGCAGGACAAAACATCATCGTAATATTGCGAGGTGTAACAGGGACATTCACGATCGCCAAAAACTTGACCAAATTCGAATAAATTATTTTTAGCGTATTTAGGATTAAATCCATGTAATTTTCATTCTTGCTATATTTCATATCAAGTTAAATCATCATATTCAGATTTAACACAAATATAGCCGATATATAAAGAACAATTTTTCATATTTATAACAAATTCAATTTAATAAACTTCTTGAAAACCCATCTAAACGACCTCAAAATGCCGAAAACAGCATGACTAATTGCACATCAGTGAGTTTTTCTCACTAGATCGGTTTCGATGTGCTTACCAAGTTTCAGGTCAATCGGAGTTCATCAAATTCATGACCACCAGCGTGTAGCCAAACTCGGAGAATAACCGTTTTAAGTAGTTTCATGAATTAAAATAAATATGATATTGATTTTCATTCTCTTTATAATTATACTATGAGCTCAAGGCATATATTATGTTCTTCCTATTTCTAGGATACATAATATTTTCCTTTGCAATAAATTATCCTTTTATTAAATACACAAGAACCTAAGTTCTTATATTTTCTCCCGTTTGGCGAAAAACTTAATATCTCTTCTCATGGGTGGAGTTGGTATCACTAGAGATAAAACTCTTTTTCTAGTTAAGAACCTCCACCACTAATGTAGATTTATCAAGGATAATTTCACATGGTACATTAAGGAGATTTTAATGACTCAAATAAATAGATCATTTTGTGGATCCTACTTATTAATCATAATGCTCTATCCATGAATAAACGTAATTTCACATGTACACATTATTAAGAATTTTTCATGAGTTCAAATAAACAAACCACTTTAGTGGTAACTATTTATTACTCACAAAATTCTCAATTTACGAGTGAAGATACATGTAGCTCATAAAATTATTTTATGGCAGATTATGGACCACAGTTTAAAATCCATACCAATAATATAAAACTCATACAAAATACCGTCATATTTGACTTAATTACAACCTCCAACTGGAGAACAAAATTTTTCATCGAAAATCCAAGACTAGTAATCACACAGGGCATGAAAACATAAACTAAAATTTGAGAAATTTTTTATGCATAAATATGCCAAACGCTCCAATCATTAGTCATCCAGGATATCAAACAGAGGATTTCACTTTCTTACAAAATAATTATATCATCACACAATATAAATTATACCTTGTAAGACCTAATCAACAAAATCCTACACCTCTATTATTGAATTTAATTCAACAACATATCTATTTACTAATAGCTAATGTGTAAACCTATTATATGACCAGTATTTAATCATGAAGACCATGGGGAGTCATCCCCACCACCATTGAAATAAAAACGAATTAAAATTATCAAGAAATAATTTACAAAAAACATAAAAACGTCCAAAACACAGTCCAAACGACCTCAAAACGCCGAAAAGTACCATGATTCACTACTGCAGTGAATTTTTCTCAACGCGTCGTTTCCGATGGACCCACCAAATTTTAGCTCAATCGGAGTCCGTCAAGTTTGCTGGCCTCCGAAAATACCAGCAATTCCGTCAAAATAAGGTTTTGCGTTTTTCTAGGGTTTATACAAAAAAATTTTGATAATCTCAATCAAATATCAATTAAAAGACCAAATATCTCATGATCAATATTTTAAGAGGCAGGGGCGTTGTGATGACCTGGCCAGTCTGTCACGACCCAAACCCCGAACCCGGTCGTGATGGCGCCTCTCGTGAAGACAAGGCCAGCCGGACCAAAACGGAACACCTTTTTTAAATAGTTAATCATCATAAATAGTAATAACATATAATATAATATTCATAAATTGCGAAATTTAACGATAATAACAGCAGGAACCATCCCAACACAGCCCAAACCGGGGTGTCACAAGTCATGAGCTACTACAGACTCTACTATAGGTCTACAAGTACAGAATCCGCTACAACAGTCTGAAGAAAACATAAATGATAGAGGATAAGAGAGACAAGTGGGCTGCGGGCATCAACAGCTACCTCGTAACTCCAAATCACTGCCTTGTCTGGACGGAATCAGCGCTCAAGTGCAGACTCTGCTATACCCGAATCTTCACACACGGTGCATGGAGTAATGTGAGTACTTCGACTCAGTGAGTAATAACTATAAATAATGGCTGAAAGTATGAAAACACGTAAAGGCACAAAGCAATTCCATATCAAGCAGTAAAAATCACTTAAAGCAGTAAGTCAGTGAAGAAATCAAATTATATTCCTTTTAAAACAAGTAAAACCAGTAAATTAATAGGTAAATAACAAGTAGAAATCCACCCCTCGGGCACGGTATCAATCGCTCAGCATAGTATCAGCCCCTCGGGCTCACTCTCAGTACAGTATCATCCCCTCGGGCTCAGTATCAATCACTAAGAACAGTATCAGCCCCGCGGGCTACATCACAATCACTCATATCAGCCCCTCGGGCATAGTATCAATCGCTCAGCATAATGGGTACCCGCGCTCGCTGTGGGTGTGCAGGCTCCGGAGGGGCCCCTTACGACCCAAGCGTTATATCAAGCCACCTCGTGGATTCATCACTCGGCACTCAGCCTCACATCAATCAAGCAACCTCGTGGCAGATAAAGTATCTTAGGCCCTCATCCTCATATCACTCAACATATCCTCACATATGGCCCTCGGCCTCACTCAGTCCAGAAATCATCATAAGCCCCTTGGGCATTAGTAAAACAGTAGTTCTCAGCCCAAAACATGATGTAGAAATATTATTTAAGTTTCAAATCTGAGTAAAAGTGGCTGAGTTTGTAAAACAGTAGATATCAACAGGACTGAGTTCAAATAATAAGTCAAGCAGTGAGGAAACAGTGAAAAAAATCCCCGAAGGGTTCAAATAATTGGCATGAAGCACAAATATGGCAATCAGCCCAAGTCATGATGATAACAAATGAATTTCAGTCAAATATTCGGTAAAATCATCAATCGGGATGGACCAAGTCACAATCCTCAGTAGTGAAAG
The DNA here is from genome assembly GCF_000715075.1 of Nicotiana tabacum. Taxonomy (NCBI): domain Eukaryota; kingdom Viridiplantae; phylum Streptophyta; class Magnoliopsida; order Solanales; family Solanaceae; genus Nicotiana; species Nicotiana tabacum. Next base: position 106,890,158 of record NC_134087.1, on the reverse strand, counting down.
ACCCCACGCTCATCATCCAGCGCGTATCTTGCCTCAATATAGAACTACGATGTGCAAATTTGGGGTTTCAAACCCTCAAGACATCATTTACAACCATTACTCACCTCGAACTGGCTACTTATCTAGCTCGCGACGCCTTTGCCCCTCAAATCGGCCTCCACGCGCGTCGAATCTAACCAAAATCAGAGCGAATACATCACAATATGCTAAGAGAACAATACCCAATCGAAAACAATAGAAAAATATCAAGAATCACGAAGTTGGCAAAAACCCGAGCCCCGGGCTCACGTCTCAAAACTCAGAAAGTTTTTACGTCATCGAGTTCCTTATCTCGCCACGAGTCTATACATATAAAAATCTCTTAAATCGGACCACAAATGGCCACTCAAATCTCAAATTTAGAATTTCAATTTCAAGCCCTAATTTCTTACAATTTGGCTATAAATTCATGAATTTCGAAGATGATTTCACAATATAATCATATATTTAGTTCATAGGACTTACCTCCAATCACTTCCCGTCAAAACCCCTTCAATTCCCATTCAAAAGCTCTCAAGGTTGCTCAAAAATGGAGAAAAAATGGGTTGGGTTCGCGGATGATATGTTTTAACATTCTGCCCAGATCACTGTAGCTCCTTCTATGCGATCGCATTAGAGCCCATGCGATCGCATAGCACAAATATTCTGCCCCCAGATTTAGCCCTATGCGATCGCATAGGCCTCTCTGCGATCGCATAGCACAAGGTCTTTACCCTGTGCGATCGCATGCCTTCCACCGCGATCGCATAGCACAACCAAACAGCCCCTCGAATTCCTTCTATGCGATTGCATGACACCCTCTGCGATCGCATAGAACAAAAATACTCTGCAATTTTTCTGCTGTATTTTATAACTCCAAACTTCCCGTTAACCATCCGAAATCACCCCGAGGCCCTCGGGACCTCAACCAAACGCACCATCATATCTTAAGACATCATCCAAACTTGCTCCAATCATCAAAACACCTCGACTAACACCAAAATCATCGAATTACATCGAATTCAAGCCTAAGTTCTTTTAAAACTTCTAAAACACGCATTTGATAAAAACCCCGACCAAAACACCTCCGAATGATCTAAAATTTTGCACACACATCCAAAATCACCTAGCAAAGCCACTGCAACTCTCGAAATTCCATTCCGGCTCTCAGATCAAAATCTTACCTATCAACCGGAAATCGCCAAAATACTAACTTCGCCAATTCAAGACTAATTCTACTCCGGACCTCCAAAATCAATTCCAATCACACTCCTAAGCCACATATCATCCCCCGAAGCTAACCGAATCACTGGAAATCACATCCGACTCCTCTAACTCAATAGTCAACACCCGATTGACTTTTCCAAAACAAGCCTTCCTTAAAGATACTAAGTGTCTCATCTCCTATCAAAACCAATCCGATTTAACTCTAACACACCGAATACCAACAACGAAACATGAAGAAGCATAAAATGGGGGAAACGGGACGGTAACTCACATGACGACGGGTCGGGTCGTCACATTCTCCCCAACTTAAACAAACGCTCATCCTCGAGCGGGTCAAGAAACATACCTGGGGCCTCAAACAGGTGAGGATATCTGCTCCGCATCTCCCGCTCGGTCTCCCAAGTAGCCTCCTCCACGGGTCGACCTCTCCACTACACCTTCGCCGAAGCGATATCCTTTGATCTCAATCTCCGAACTTGATGACCCAAAATAGTCGCTGGCTCCACATCGTAGGTCAAATCATCATCCAACTGGACCATGCTGAAGTCTAAAATATGAGACGGGTCCCTAACATTCTTCCGGAGCATAGAAATATGAAATACCGGATGCACACTAGACAGGCTGGGTGGCAAAGCAAGCTCATAAGCCACCTCCCCAATCCTCCGAAGCACCTCAAAAGGCCCAATGAACCGAGGACTCAACTTTCCTTTCTTACCAAACCTCATAACACCCTTCATGGGTGAAACATTCAGCAAGACCTTCTCACCAACCATATAGGACACATCTCGGACCTTCCGGTCTGCATAACTCTTCTGACGTGACTGCGCTGTATGAAGCCTCTCCTGAATCACCTTCACCTTCTCTAAGGCATCCTAAACCAAATCTATCCCCAATAGTCTAGCCTCGCCGGGCTCGAACCAACCAATCGGAGATCTACACCCCCTCCCATACAAAGCCTCATATGGAGCCATCTGAATACTCGACTGGTAGGTGTTGTTGTAAGCAAACTCTGCAAGTGGTAGAAACTTATCCCATGAACCTCCAAAGTTAATAACACAAGCACGCAACATGTCCTCCAATATCTAAATAGTGTGCTCGGACTGTCCGTCCGTCTGAGGATGAAACGCTGTACTCAACTCTACCTGAGTACCCAACTCTCTCTGCACGACTCTCCAAAACTGTGAAGTAAACTGAGTACCTCTATCTGAGATGATGGAGACCGGAACACCATGCAATTGAACAATCTCCCGGATATAAATCCCTGCCAACCGCTCTGAAGAATAGGTAGTACACACAGGAATGAAGTGCGCAGACTTGGTTAGCCGATCCACAATCACCCAAATAGCATCAAATATCTTCAAAGTCTGAGGAAGTCCAACCACGAAGTCCATAGTGATTCTCTCCCACATCCACTCGGGAATAACCATCTGCTGAAGCAAGCCACCCGGCCTCTGATGCTCATATTTCACCTGCTGACAGTTGAGACACCGAGCTACAAACCCCATGATATCTTTCTTCATTATTCTCCACCAATAGTGCTACCTTAAATCCTGATACATCTTTGCGACACCCGGATGAATGGTATACAGCGAGCTATGGGCCTCTTCTAGAATCAACGCTCTAAGCTCATCCACATTGGGCACACAAATCCTGCCCTGCATCATCATCACACCATCATCACCGATGGTCACATCTCTGGCATCACCATGATGAACTCTGTCCTTAAGGACAAGCAAATGCGGATCATCATACTGGCGCTCTTTGATGTGATCATATAAGGAAGACCGAGAAACCACACAAGCCAACACCTGATTGGGCTTCGAAATATCCAATCTCACAAACCGATTGGCCAAGGCCTGAACATCAACTGTAAGGGGTCTCTCCCCAACTGGAATATATGCAAACTCCCCATACTCACTGCCTTTCGGCTCAAAGTATCGGCCACTACATTGGCCTTTCCCGGATGATACAGAATAGTGATATCATAATCCTTAAGAAACTCCAACCATCTCCGCTACCTCAAATTAAGATCCTTTTGCTTGAACAAATGCTGAAGACTGCGATGATCAGTGAACACCTCACAAGATACGCCATACAAGTAATGCCTCCAAATCTTCAATGCATGAACTATGGCAGCCAACTTTAAATCATGAACGGGGTAGTTCTTCTCATGGGGCTTCAACTGACGAGAAGCATAAGCAATAACTCTACCCTCCTGCATCAACATACAACCAATCCCAACTCTCGAAGCATCACAATACACAGTATATGAACCTGAAGCTGATGGCAAAACCAACACTGGAGCTGCGGTCAAGGTTGTCTTGAGCTTCTGAAAGCTCTCCTCACACTCGTTTGACCATACAAATGGAGCACCCTTCTGAGTCTACTTGGACAAGGGCGATGCAATGGATGAAAATCCCTGAACAAACCGGAGATAATAGCCTGTCAACCCAAGAAAGTTACGAATCTCTGTGGCTGAGGACGGTCTGGGCCAACTCTGAACCGCCTCTATCTTCTTCGGATCAACTTGTATACCTTCGCTGGACACCACGTGCCCCAAGAAAGCCACTGAACTGAGCCAAAACTCACACTTGGAGAATTTTGCATAAAGCTTTTCCTCCCTCAATCTCTGTAACACAATACTCAAATGTTCCGCATGCTCCTCTTAACTACGCGAGTATACCAGAATATCATCAATGAATAATATAACGAACGAATCAAGATTAGGCAGGAACACGGTGTTCATCAAATGAATGAATGATGCTGGGTCAGTGGTTAGCCCGAAGGACATAACAAGAAAATCATAATAACCATATCTGGTCCTGAAAGCAGTCTTAAGAATATCGGAATCCCTGATCTTCAACTAGTGATAACCCGAATGGAGATCAATCTTGCAGAATACCCTCGCTCTCTAAAGCTGATCAAATAAATCATCAATACGAGGCAAAGGATACTTGTTCTTAATTGTTACTTTGTTCAATTGCCTATAATCGATGCACATTCTCATTGTGCCATCCTTCTTCTTTACAAATAAAACGGGCGCACCCCAAGGTGACACCTTAGGCCGAATGAACCCCTTATCTAGGAGTTCCTAAAGCTATTCTTTCAATTCCTTCAACTCTGCTGGTGCCATACGATACGGCAGAATAGAAATGGGCTGAGTGCCCGGCACCAGTTCAATACCAAAATCAATATCCCTGTCCGATGGCATGCCCAACAGGTCTGCAGGAAAAACATCGGGAAAATCCCTCACAACTATAACAAAATCAATATTGGGAGTCTCAGCTCCAACATCCCTCACAAACGCTAGATATTCAAGGCAACCCTTCCCAACCATACACTGGGCCTTCAATAAAGAGATCACTATACTAGGGATATAATCAGTCACACCACGCTACTCAATCCGCGGTACACCCGACATAGCCAAAGTGGCTGTCTTAGCATGACAGTCTAGAATAGCACGACATGAAGATAGCCAATCCATGCCCAAAATGACATCGAAATCCACCATGCTCAATAGCAATAGATCCACTCGGGTACCAGACCCCCAATAGTACGCAAATAACGAGCAAAGTATGATGATACATAAGAAAAGGTGGAACTGGGATCAAATAATACAGATGCATCTCTGTGGCAAACTGAAACAATACCTGTAATGACAGCATCTGAAGCAATAGCATCTGGCCTGCCAGTAAGTGAATAGAAACAGGCCTGACCGCCCCCTAATCGACCTCCCCCTCTAGGGCGACCCTTGGCTGCCTGACCTCCACCCCTAGCTGGCTGGGCGGGTGGTGAAGTGACTGGAGAAGAAGTCGAGGGCTGACCCCTCTGCTGGGACGAACTAGCAACACGACGAGGACACTACCTCCACACATGCCCAAACTCTCCATACTCAAAACAACTCCCAGGTGCTGGAGAAGGGGACTGAAGGGAACCCTTCGCATCAGAATGACCAACTGATGCACTTGGCATAGATGAACCCTGAGTTGACGGGGCACGAGATGAACTCTGGGCTGGAAGGGCACTGAGTGATGACTAGCCCCGCTGAGATCCATGATGACCATGACCCGAAGATGCCCCGCGATACTCTGGGTGGGCTCACTGAGCATGCCTGAAAGAACGGCCCCTACCATGCTGAGACTGTCCCCTCAAAGAAGCACCACTATAACTGCCTAATGGCGAACCGTCTCAATCTCACGAGAAATATCGACCACCTCCTCAAACGTAGCACCCAACACTCTCTCTCGTGTCATAAGAATACGGAGGTGATAGTTAAGGCCATCAACAAATCTCCTGATCCTCTCACGATTTGTCGGAACCATCCTAATGGCATGACGAGCCAACTCAAAAAATCTCGACTCATACTATGACACGGTCATATCCCCCTGTCGCAACCACTCAAACTGTCTACGTAGCTCCTCTCTGCGGGACTGCGGCACATACTTTTCCAAGAAGAGAGTGGAGAACTGCTGCTAAGTAACGGGCGCTGCTCCAACTGGCCTACGCCTCTCATACACCTCCCACCATGTGAAGGCATCCCCCAGTAAACTGAAAGGTGGTAAATGCCACACCACTAGTCTCAAGAATCCCTGTTGTACGGAGCATCCGCTGACACTTGTCAAGAAAACCCTGGTCATCCTCGCCCTTGGTACCACTGAATGACGGAGGCTGGAGTCTACCAAACCTCTCAAGGCGACGCTGCTCATCATCCGGCATAACTGGCACAACAAACTCCTGAGGTGGTGCAACCGGCTGAGCTGGACGTGCCCCCGGTGTCTGTAGTCCCTGCACTACCTGCTTAGGTGTGCGAGCAGCGGGGGTCTGATTGCCTCCCCCGGCCTCTGAAGTAGCTGCTGCTGTAGTGGCTGAAACTGCCTGAGCCAGGCGAGTGCAAATTGATAAGATCTATTCCAAGGCCTCCTGAAGACCTGGAACCACGATGGGCATAGTTGGTGCCTGAACTGGTGCTGCTGGAGCATCCATAGCTGGAGCCTGATCTGGAGTTGGGGCAGCTGGTGGGTCAACATGTGCGGCCCTCGCTGCTCTGCCTCTGCCACATCCACGACCGCATCCACGGCCTCTGGTGGCCTCAGTGAGTGGCACTGGTTGTCGTCCACCTCGTCCGGTAGCTCGCGTCCTCACCATCTGTGAGAGTATGGAGTATCATAAGTTTAGTACTCGGACCAACAAGTTCACACAACAAGAGTTCCAAGAATATGAAGTTTTTCTAAAGGTTCAGCATCCTCTTGAGGATAAATACAGACGTCTCCGTACCGATCCGTGAGACTCTACTAAACCTGCTCATGACTCGTGAGACCTAAGTAACCTAGGCTCTGATACCAACATGTCACGATCCAAGCCCCGAACCCCGGTCGTGATGGCACCTCTCATGAAGACAAGGCCAGCTAGATCGAAATAGAACACCCCTTTTAAACAGTTAATCATCATAACAGTAATAACACATAATATAGTATTCATAAATTACGTAATTTAACGATAATAACAGCAGGAACCATCCCGACACAGCCTAAACCGGGGTGTCACAAGTCATGAGCTACTACAGACTCTGCAATAGGTCTACAAGTACGGAATCCGCTACAACAGTCTGAAGAAAACATAAATGTTAGAGGATAAGGGAGACAAGGGGCTGCAGACGTCAACAGCTACCTCAGAACTCCAAATCACCCCTAGCCTGGATAGAATCAGCGCTCAGGTGCGGACTCTACTATGCCTGAATCTGCACACACGGTGCAGGGAGTAATGTGAGTACTCTGACTCAGTGAGTAATAACTATAAATAATGGCTGAAAGTATGAAAACACGTAAAGGCACAAAGCAATTCCATATCAAGCAGTAAAAATCACTTAAAGCAGTAAATTAGTGAAGAAATCAAATGATATTCCTTTTAAAACAAGTAAAACCGGTAATTTAACAGGTAAATAATAAGTAGAAATCTGCCACTCGGGCACAGTATCAATTGCTCAGCATAGTATCAGCCCCTCAGGCTCACTCTCAGTACAGTATCAGCCCCTCGGGCTCAGTATCAATCACTCAGAACAGTATCAGCCCCGCGGGCTACCTCACAATCACTCATATCAGCCCCATCGGGCTCACTCTCAGATCATAATGGGTACCCGCGCTCACTATGGGTGTGCAGACTCCGGAGGGGCCCCTTACGGCCCAAGCGCTATATCAAGCCACCTCGTGGCATCATCACTCGGCACTCGGCCTCACATCACTCAAGCCACCTCGTGGCATATAAAGTATCTCAGGCCCTCGGCCTCATATCACTCAGCATATCCTCACATATGGCCCTCGGCCTCACTCAGTCCAAAAATCATCACAAGCCCCTTGGGCATTAGTAAAACAGTAGTTCTCAGCCCAAAACATGATGTAGAAATATCATTTAAGTTTCAAATCTGAGTAAAAGTGGCTGAGTTTGTAAAATAGTAGATATCAACAGGACTGAGTTCAAATAATAAGTCAAGTAGTGAGGAAATAGTGATAGAAATCCCCGAAGGGTTCAAATAATTGGCATGAAGCCCAAATATGGCAATCAACCCAAGTCATGCAAATGAATTTCAGTCAAATTTTCGGTAAAATCATCAATTGGGATGGACCAAGTCACAATCCTCAGTAGTGAAAGACCCCACGTTCATCATCCAGCGCGTATCTTGCCTCAATATAGCACTATGATGTGCAAATCCGGGGTTTCAAACCCTCAGGATATCATTTACAACCATTACTCACCTCGAACTGGCTAATTCTCTAGCTCGCGATGTCTTTGCCCCTCAAATCGGCCTCCACGACCATCGAATCTAACCAAAATCAGAGCGAATACATCACAATATGCTAAGGGAACAATACCCAATCGAAAACAATCGAAAATATCAAGAATCACGTAGTTGGCAAAAACCCGAGCCCCGGGCCCACGTCTCGAAACTCAGAAATTTTTTACGTCATCGGGTTCCTTATCTCGCCACGAGTCTATAAATACAAAAATCTCTCAAATCGGACCACAAATGGCCCCTCAAATCCCAAATTTAGAATTTTAATTTCAAGCCTAATTTCTTACAATTTGGCTATATTTTCATGAATTTCGAAGATGATTTCACAATATAATCATGTACTTAGTTCATAGGACTTACCTCCAATCAGTTCCCGTCAAAACCCCTTCAATTCCCGTTCAAAAGCTCTCAAGGTTGCTCAAAAATGGAGAAAAAATGGGTTGGGTTCGCGGATGAAATGTTTTAACATTCTGCCCAGATCACTGTAGCTCCTTCTATGCAATCGCATTAGAGCCCATGCGATCGCATAGCACAAATATTCTGCCCCCAGATTTAGCCCTATGCGATCGCATAGGCCTCTTTGCGATCGCATAGCACAAGGTCTTTACCCTGTGCGATCGCATGCCTTCCACCGCAATCGCATAGCACAACAAAACAGCCCCTCGAATTCCTTCAATGCGATCACATGACACCCTCTGCGATCGCATAGAACAAAAATACTCTGCAATTTTTCTGCTGCATTTTACAACTCCAAACATCCCGTTAGCCATCCAAAATCGCCCCGAGGCCCCCGGGACCTCAACCAAACGCACCATCATATCTTAAGATATCATCCAAACTTTCTCCAATCATCAAAACACCTCTACTAACACAAAAATCATCGAATTACATCGAATTCAAGCCTAAGTTCTTTTAAAACTTCTAAAACACACATTTGATCAAAAACCCGACCAAAACACCTCCGAATGATCTGAAATTTTTCTCACACATCCAAAGTCACCTAACGAAGCCATTGCAACTCTCGGAATTCCATTCCGACTCTTGGATCAAAATCTTACCTATCAACCGAAAATCGCCAAAATACTAACTTCGCCAATTCAAGCCTAATTCTACTCCGGACCTCCAAAATAAATTCCGATCACACTCCTAAGCCACATATCATCCCCCGAAGCTAACCGAATCACCGAAAATCACATCCGAGCCCTCTAACTCAATAGTCAACACCCGGTTGACTTTTCCAAAACAAGTATTCCTTAAAGATACTAAGTGTCTCATCTCCTATCAAAACCAATCCGATTTAACTCTAACGCACCAAATACCAACAATGAAACATGAAGAAGCATAAAATGGGGGAAACAGGATGGTAACTCACGTGACGACGGGTCGGGTCGTCACACAGTCGTCTCATGAGTTACCGCTCTATTTCCCCCATTTCTGCTTCTTTATACTTTTTATCTGTGTTATGTGGTATCAGATTGGTCCAAATGAATCCAGAATGATTTTGGTAAGGTATTAGACACTTAATCTCTTTGGAGTGAGTTTAGGTTGGACAAGTCAACCGGATGTTGACTTGTGTGATAGAGGGCTCGGGTGTGAGTTCCGATGGTTCGGTTAGTTTCGGGAGGTGATTGGGACTTAGGAGCATGATTGGAATGCGTTTTGGATATTCAGAGCAGATTTATGCTTGAATTGGAGAAGTTGATATTTTGGCGATTTCAGGTTGGTAGGCGAGATTTTGATATAGGGGTCAGAATGGAATTTTGAGAGTTGCAGTAGTTCCGTTGTGTCATATGGGATGTGTGTGCATAATTTTAGGTCATTCGAATGTGGTTTGGTTGGGTTTTTGATCAAAAGCGTAATTTAGAAGATTTTGGAATTCGTAGGCTTGAATCCGACGCGAATTTGGTGTTTCGATGTTATTTTGAGCATTACGAAGGTTGGAACAAGTTTGAATGAGGTTATGGGACATGTTGGTATGTTTGGTTGAGGTTTCGAGGGCCTCGAGTTCGTTTCGGGTTGTTAATCGGACCATTTCATGCTTTGGAGAGTTGCAGATTTTGGAGCTTCAGCCATTGCAGAGTTCTCCTCTTTGCGATCGCGTAGGGGGTCTCGCGATCGCGTAGAGCTTTTGAGGGGGCATCCCAGTTTGTTCTTTGCATTTGTGAAGGTTGAGTTGCGATCGCATAAGGTAGAGAAGTTGTTGATCGCGAACGCGTAGTGATGGTCGCGTTCGCGTAGAGTTAAGTGGACTAGGGGTTTTGACTGGGAGTTTGTTCTTTGTGAATGCGGTCCCCTGTCCGCGATCGCGTAGTGTTGGAAGCCTGAGCATCGTGTTCATGTGAGTGTTTACGCGTTCTCATAGAGTAAAAGTTGGGTCCTAAGAAAATGTGCTTCGCGATCGCGATGAAGGAATTCAGGCCTGGGCAGAATGTTTAAGTAGTCGTCTTGTCGACGATTTTGGGGTTTATTTCTTCAATTGTTGATCGTTTTTGGAACTTTTTGAAGGTGATTGAAGAGGGATTCAAGGGGAATCACTTGGAGGTAAGATTCTTGGACTTAAAACTATATTCATATGTGAATTCCACCTAAGTAATCATGTAATCTAAGCCTAAAATTGAAAAACTAGGGCTTGAAATTGGAGACCTATAAATTGGGATTTGAGGCGTCATTTGTGGATGAATTTTGATGCTTTTTGAATGTATGAACTCGTGGGGAGATGAGGAATCCATTGGTGTAAAAATATTCGAATTCCAAGACGTGGGCCCGGGGGTCGGGTTTTGGAAATTTCGGGATTTGAGTTGTATATTGATTATTTTTGCTTGGGCTTCATTCCCTTAGCATATTTTGACGTCGTGATTCTGATTTTGGATAGATTCAAAGCGAGTGGAGGCCGATTCGAGAGCAGAGGCATCTCTAGCTAGATATTTGACCGGTTTGAGGTGAGTAATGATTGTAAATGATGTTTTGAGGGCATGATGCACATCGTTGTGCTATATTGAGGTGACGTACATGCTAGATAACGAGCGTGGGGTCATGCACTATAGGGGATTGTGACTTAGTCCATCTTGAATGACCATTTTACCGCGTATTTGACTGAAATCTATTTGTGAACACCATGTTTTGGGCTTAATGCCATAATTGGGCCTAGTACCAACTATTTAAACCCTTAGGGGACTTTTATTGATATTTCCTCACTGTTTTGACTTTATACTTGACTTCAGTCATGTTATATTTCACTGTTTTCGTACTCAACCATGTTTACTCTTTTTTAACACTTATATGATCTTTTAAATGATATTTTGGGATGAGAATCATGCTTTACTATTGCCCGAGTGGCTTGTGAGGATTTTTGATTGAGGAAGGCCGAGGGCCTATGTTTTGAGGAAACATTTGATATTGACTATGAGGCCGAGGGCCTGAGATATGTACGCCACGAGGTGGAATGTTGATATGAGGCCGAGATCCTAGTGATGATGCCATGAGATGTCTAGATATTCCGCTTGGGCCGTAAGGGGCCCCTCCAAGAGTCTGCACACTCCCAGTGAGCGCGGTACCCATTGTGATGTTAGATATAGTCCGAGGGGCTGGTATTATTCTAAGATACTGCCCGAGGGGTGGATTTTTTGATACTGTGCCCAATGGGCGAATCTTTATGTCTTTATATTCCTTAATTGCTAGTCATTTACATGCTTAAATTGTCGAAAATGGTTTTCGTGAAGTTTAATTCGAGTTAAATGACTTTCCCATATCTTTCACTGGTTTTACTGCTTCATTATAGTCTGCAAATATGCTTTATATGATTTCCTGCTTTCAGTCCTTATTCATGATTATTACTCACTGAGTTGGAGTACTCACTTTACTCTCTACACTCCGTGTGCAGTTTCAGGTGCATCTGGTCCTGCTCCCGAGTGCTGATCTTTCCAGCTCAGGCGGATCCGAGGAGTCTCTAGGTAGCTGTTGGCGTTCGCAGCCCGGAGCTTCTTCCCTATCTTATTCTCCATGTTCTTAGTTACTGTATTAAACTCTATAGATTTCTCTGAGTATTCCGGATTGTTTAGATGCTCATGGATAGTGACACCCCGGTATCGGGCTGTGTTGGGTTGTATTCCGTAAATTATGTTGTTATCTGGTTAAACTTTGCATTATTTTATCATGTTTAGACTATTTCTTACTGTTTAGCTGTTAAATACCGAAATAGGAAGTGTCAGCTAGCCTTGTCTTCACGCGAGGCGCCATCACGACCGGGTCCGGGTTTAGGGTCATGACAAGTTGGTATCAAAGCCTAGGTTACATAGGTCTCACGAGTCATGAGCAGGTTTAGAAGAGTCTCGCGGATCGGTACAAAGACGTTTTTATTTATCCTCAAGAGGCTGCAGAACCTTTAGGAAAAACTTCTTATTCTTGAAATTCTTATCGTGCGACTTTATTGATCCGAGTACCAAACTTCTGTTATTCTATTCTCTCACAGATGGTGAGTACACGCTCTACCGGTCAGGACAAACAACCATCAATACCACCAGCTGTGGCCACTAGAGGTCGAGGACGCGGTCGTTGTCGTGGTAGGGGCAGAGGTGTGGCCCGCATAGCAGCTAGAGCAGCACCTGCAGATCCACCAACCGCCCTAGTTCAGGATCAGGTCCCAATTGTGGACGCTCCAGTAGCACTAGCTCAGGCACCAGGTGTGCCCATTGTGATTTCGGGTCTTTAGGAGGCGTCAACTCAGTTTCTATCAGTTTGCACTGGCCTAGCTCACGCAGTCTCAGCTACTACAGTCGCAACTACTTCTCAGGCCAGGAGAGGCAATCAATCTCCCGCCGCTCGCACACCTGAGCAGGTCGTGCAGGGACTTCAAATGTCGGGGGCACATCCAGCCCAGCCGGTTGCAGCTGCTTAGGACTATGTAGTTCCTACCATGCCAGAGGACGAACAACGTAGGTTGGAGAGGTTTGGTAGACTTCAGCCTCCGGCCTTCAGTGGTGCAGAGGGCGAGGATGCCTAGGGATTCTTGGATAAGTGTTAGAGGATGCTTTGTACGTCAGGTATTCTGGAGACTAGCGGGGTCGCTTTCACTACTTATCGGTTTTTTGGAGCTGCTTTCACTTGGTGGGAGGATTTTGAGAGGTGTAGGCCTGTTGGTGCAACACCCCTTACCTGGCAGCAGTTCTCCATTCTCTTTCAGGAGAAGTATATGCCACAATCCCGTAGAGAGGAGCTGCGTAGGGAGTTTGAGTGGTTGTGTCAGGGAGAGATGTCTGTGACGCATTATGAGATAAGGTTTTCCGAGTTAGCTCTTCATGCTATTTGGTTGGTTCCGATGGATAAAGAGAGGATTAGGAGGTTTGTTGATGGCCTCTCTTATCAGCTTCGTATTCTCATGACCAGGGAGAGGGTGATTGGTGCTACCTTTGAAGAGGTTGTAGACATTGCTCGGGGGATTGAGTCTGTTCGTCGCTAGGAGCGCGAGGGTCAGTTTCAGCACGATAGAAGCCGTTCATTCAGGCATGCTCAGCCAGCTCGCCCAAGTATCATGGGGCATTAGCGGGTCATGGTTCTCACAATTCTCATCAGGGCCAGTCATCACTTAGTGCCCTTCCAGCTCAGAGTTTGTCCCGTGCTCTATCAGTTCAGGGCTCTTCTATGCCAGGTGCATCTTCTAGTCACTCCAGTGTGAGGGGTTCCCTTCATTCCCCTTATCCAACACTTGGGATTTGTTATGAGTGTGGTGAGATGGGTCATATGTGGAGGTAGTTCCCTCGTCGTCTTTTGAGTTCATCTCAGCAGAGGGGTCAGTCATCAGTTTCATCGCCAGTTCCTTCATCACCACCCGCTTAGCCAACTAGGGGTGGAGGTCAGTCAACTAGGGGTTACCCCAGATGGGAGGTTGATCAGATGGCGGTGAGGCCCGTTTCTATGCACTTCCAGGCAGACCCGATACTATTTCTTCAGATGCTGTCATTACAGGTATTGTTTCAGTCTACCACAGAGATGCCTCTTTATTATTTGATCTCGGTTCCACCTTTTCTTATGTGTCATCATACTTTACTTGTTATTTGGGTACACCCCGTGAGTTTCTTGCTTCACCTGTTCATGTATCTACCCTGGTGGGCGATACTGTTGTTGTAGACCATGTGTACCGGTCATGTGTGGTGACTATTGGGGGTCTGGAGACCTATGTGAACCTTTTATTATTGTGTATGGTGGATTTCGATGACATTTTGGGCATGGATTGGCTATCTCTGTGTCGTACTATTCTGGGCTGTCATGCTAAGACAATCACATTGGCTATACCAGGTGTGCCACAAATTGAGTGGCAAGGTGTGACTGATTATGTTCCTAGTAGAGTGATCTCATTCTTGAAATCCCACTGTATGGTTGGGAAGGGTTGTCTTTCGTATCTTGCCTTTACGAGGGATGTCGATACCGAGACAACCCGTATTGATTCCATTCCAATTGTGAGGGATTTTCCCGATGTGTTTCCTGCAGACCTGTCGGGCATGCCACTAGATAGAGATATTGATTTTGGTATTGACCTAGTGCCGGGCACTAAGCCAATTTCTATTCCGCCGTATCGTATGGCACCAGCGGAGCTAAAGGAGTTAAAGGAGCAGCTTCAGGAACTCCTTAATAAGGGGTTCATTCGGCCTAGTGTGTCACCTTGGGATGCGCCGGTTCTATTTGTGAAGAATAAGGATGGCACTATGAGGATGCGCATTGATTATAGGCAATTGAACAAAGTAACAGTTAAGAATGAGTATCCTTTGTCTTGCATTGATGATTTATTCGATCAACTTTAGGGAGCGAGAGTGTTCTCCAATATTGATCCCCATTCGGGCTATCACCAGTTGAAGATCAGGGACTCGGATATTCTTAAGATGGCTTTGAGGACCCGATATGGTCATTATGACTTCTTGGTGATGTCCTTTGGGCTGACCAATGCCCCAGTAGCGTTCATGCATTTGATGAACAACGTGTTCCGGCCTTATCTCGACTCGTTTGTCATAGTCCTCATTGATGATATTCTGGTGTATTCGCGTAGTCAGGAGGAGCATGCAGAGCATTTTAGAGTTGTGTTGCGGAGATTGAGGGAGGAGAAGCTTTATGAAAAATTCTCCAAGTGTGAGTTTTTGCTCAGCTCAGTGGCTTTCTTGGGGCACGTGGTGTCCAGCGAGGGCATTCAGGTTGACCCGAAGAAGATAGAGGCGGTTCAGAGTTGGCCCAAACCATCCTTAGCCATAAATATTCGTAGCTTTCTTAGTTTGGCAGACTATTATCACCGGTTTGTTCAGGGATTCTCATCTATCGCATCGCCCTTGACCAAGTTGACTCAGAAGGGTGCTTCCTTTGTATGGTCGGACGAGTGTGAGGAGAGCTTTCAGAAGCTCAAGACAACCTTGACCATAGCTCTAGTGTTAGTTTTGCCAACAGCTTCAGGTTCATATACCGTGTAGTATGATGCTTCGAGAGTTGGTATTGGTTGTGTATTGATGCAGGAGGGTAGAGTTATTGCTTATGCTTCTCGTTAGTTGAAACCCCATGAGAAGAACTACCCCGTTCATGATTTAGAATTGCCTGTGATAGTTCACGTGATGACGATTTGAAGGCATTACTTGTAAGGTGTGTCTTGTGATATGTTTACTGACCATCATAGCCTCCAACACTTGTTCAAGCAGAAAGATCTTAATTTGAGGCAGCGGAGGTGGTTGGAGTTTCTTAAGGATTATGATATCCCTATATTGTACCATCCAGGAAAGGCCAATATGGTGGCTGATGCCTTGAGCTGAAAGGCAGTGAGTATGGGGAGTTTGGCATATATTCCAACTAGGGAGAGACCTTTTGCAGTTGATGTTCTGGCCTTGGCCAATCGGTTCGTGAGGTTAGATATTTCGGAGCCCAGTCGGGTATTGGCTTGTGCGATTTCTGGGTCTTCCTTATATGATCACATTAGAGAGTACCAGTATGATGATCCGCATTTGCTTGTCCTTACGGACAGAGTTCAGCACGATGTTGCCAAAGATGTGACCATTGGTGATGATAGGGTGTTGTGGATGCAGGGATGGATTTGTGTGCCCAATGTGGATGGGCTTCGGGAGTTGATACTGGAGGAGGCCCATAACTCGTGGTATTCCATTCATCCGGGTGCCGCGGAGATGTATTAGGATTTGAGGTAGTACTATTGGTGGAGGAGAATGAAGAAAGACATTGTGGGATTTGTAGCTCAGTATCTCAATTGTCAACAGGTGAAATATGAGCATCAGAGACCGGGTGGCTTGATTCAACGGATGGATATTCCAAAGTGGAAGTGGGAAAGGATCACTATGGACTTTGTAGTTTGACTTCCATGGACTTTGAAGAAGTTTGATGCTATTTGGGTGATTGTGGATTGGCTGACCAAGTCGGCGCACTTCATTCCTGTGTGTACTACCTCTTCCTCAGAGCGGTTGGCAGAGATCAATATCTGGGAGAATGTTCGTTTGCATGGTGTCCAAGTTTCTATCATTTCAGATAGGGGCACTCAGTTTACTTCACAGTTTTGGAAGTTTGTGCAGCGAGAGTTGGGCACTCATGTTGAGTTGAGCACATCTTTTCACCCTCTGATGGACGGGAAGTCCGAGTGCACTATTCAGATCTTGGAGGACATGTTGCGTGCTTGTGTCATTGATTTCGGAGGGTCATGGGATCAGTTTCTACCACTTGCAGAGTTTGCTTATAACAAAAACTACCAATCATGTATTCAGATGGCTCCATATGAGGCTTTGTACGAAAGGCAGTGTAGATCTCCAGTTGGTTGGTTCGAGTAGGGTGAGGCTAGGCTATTGGGGACATAATTGGTACAGGATGCTTTAGAAAAGATGAAGGTGATTCAGGAAAGGCTTCGTACAGCACAGTCGAGGCAAAAAAGTTATGCTGACAGGAAGGTTTGGGATGTGTCCTACATGGTTGGTGAGAAGGTTCTGTTATAGGTTTTGCCCATGAAGGGTGTTATGAGATTTGGGAAGAAAGGCAAATTGAGTCCTTGGTTCATTGGGCCTTTTGAGGCACTTCGAAGGATTGGGGAGGTGGCTTATAAGCTTGCTTTGCCACCCAGCTTGTTGAGTGTGCATTCGGTATTTCATGTTTCTATGCTCCGAAAATATATGAGGGATCCGTCTCATGTTTTAGATTTTAGCACGGTTCAGTTGGATGGTGATTTGAATTATGATATGGAGCCAACAACTATTTTGTAGCACCACGTTTGAAAGTTGAGGTCAAAGGATACAGCTTCAGTGAAAGTGCAGTGGTGAGGTCGGCCCGTGGAGGAGGCTACCTGGGAGATCGAGCGGGAGATGCGGAGCAGATATCCTCACCTGTTTGAGGCTTCAGGTATGTTTCTTGACTTGTTCGAGGACGAACGTTTGTTTAAGTTGGGGAGGATGTGACGACCCGGCCAGTCATCTCATGAGTTATTGCTCCATTTCCCCTATTTTTGCTTCTTTATGCTTTGTTTATCTGTTTTATGTGGTATCGGTTGGTCGGATCGAATCCAGAATGATTTTGGTAAGGTTTGAGGCACTTAGTCTCTTTGGAGTAAGTTTAGGTTGGACAAGTCAATCGGATGTTGACTTGTGTGTTAAAGGGATCAGATGTGAGTTCCGACGGTTCGGTTAGCTTCGGGATGTGATTGGGACTTAGAAGCGTGATCAGAATGAGTTTTGGAGGTTTGAAGCAGATTTAGGCTTGAATTGGCGAAGTTGATATTTTGGTGATTTCCGATTGGTAGGCAGGATTTTGATATAGGGGTTGGAATGGAATTTCGAGAGTTGTGGTATTTCCGTTTTATCATTTGTGATGTGTGTGCAAAATTTCAGGTCATTCGGACGTGATTTGATTGGGTTTTTGATCAAAAGCATAATTTAAAAGATTTTGAAATTCTTAGGCTTGAATCCGATGCGAATTTGGTATTTTGATGTTGTTTTGAGCGTTCCGAAGGTTGGAAAAAGTTTGAATGAGGTTATGGGACATGTTGGCATGTTTGGTTGAGGTCCCGGGGGCCTCGGGTGAGTTTCGGGTGGTCAATCAAACCATTTCATGCTTTGGAGAGTTGCAGATTTTGGAGCTTCAGCTATTGCAGAGTTTTCCTCTTTGCAATCACGTAAGGGGTCTCGCGATCGCGTAGAGCTTTTGAAGGGGCAACCCAGTTTGTTATTCGTGTTCGCCTAGGTTGAGTTGCGATCTCATAAGGTGGAGAAGTTGTTGATTGCAAACGCATAGTGAAGGTCGCGTTCGCATAGAGTTAAGTGGACCAGGGGTTTTGAGTGGGAGTTTGTTCTTTGCGAACATGGTCCCCTCTCCGCGATCGCATAGTCTTGGAAGCCTGAGCATCGCGTTCGCATGAGTGTTTACATGTTCGCATAGAGTGAAAGTTAGGTACTGAGAAAATGTGCTTCGCGATCGTTAAGGAAGTCCCGCGATCGCGAAGAAGGAATTCAGGCTTGGGCAGAAGGTTTAAATAGTCATCTTGTCCGCAATTTTGGGGTTTATTTCTTCCATTATTGATCGTTTTTGTAGCTTTTTGAAGGGGATTGAAGAGGGATTCAAGGGGAATCACTTGAAGGTAAGATTCTTGGACTTAAAACTCGATTCTTATGTGAATTCTACCTAAATAATCATGGAATCTAAGCCTAAAATTGAAGAACTAGGGATTGAAATTGGAGACCTAGAAATTGGGATTTGAGTGGTCATTTGTGGATGGATTTTGATGCATTTGGTATGTATGAACTCGTGGGGAGATGAGGAACCCATTGATGTAAAAAATTTCGAATTCCGAGACGTGGGCCTGGGGTCGGGTTTTGGAAATTTCGGGATTTGTGTTGTATATTGATTAGTTTCGCTTGGGCTTCGTTCCCTTAGCATATTTTGATGCCGTGATTCTGATTTTGGTTAGATTCGACGCGAGTTGAGGCCGATTCGAGGGGTAGAGGCATCACAAGCTAGAGATTTGACCGGTTTGAGGTGAGTAACGATTGTAAATAATGTTCTGAGGGTATGAAACCCCGGATTTGCACATCATTGTGCTATATTGAGGTGATGTACACACTAGATGACGAGCGTGGGGTTGTGCACTATTGGGGATTATGACTTAGTCCGTTCCAAATGACTATTTTACTGCGTATTTGATTGAAATCTATCTTTGAACACCGTGTTTTAGGCTGAATGCCATTTTTGGGCTTAGTGCCAACTATTTGAATCCTTAGGGGACTTTTATTTATATTTCCTCACTGTTTTGACTTTATACTTGAACTCAGTCATGTTATATTTCACTGTTTTTGTACTCAGCCATGTTTACTCTGTTTTAACACTTAAATGATCTTTTAAATGATATTTTGGGCTGAGAATCATATTTTACTATTGCCCGAGTGGCTTGTGAGGATTTTTGACTGAGTAAGGCCGAGGGCCGATGTTGTGAGGAAACATTTGATATTGATTATAAGGTCGAGGGCCTGAGATATGTACGCTACGAGGTGGCTTGTTGATATGAGGCCGAGAGCCTAGTGATGATGCCACGATATGGCTTGATATTGCGCTTGGGCCGTAAGGGGCCCCTCCAGGAGTCTGCACACCCCCAGTGAGCGCGGGTACCCAGTGTCATGTGAGAGATAGCCCGAGGGGATGGTGTTGTTCTATGATATTGCCTGAGAGGTAGATTTGTTGATACTGTGCCCGAGGGGCAAACCTTTATGTGTTTATTTTCCTTAATTGTCTATCATTTACCTTCTTAAATTGTTGAAAAAGGTTTTCGTGAAGTTCAATTAAAGTTAAATGACTTTCACAAATCTTTCACTGGTTTTACTGCTTCATTATAGTCTGTAAATGTGCTTTACGTGATTTCCTGCTTTCAGTCCTTATTTTTTATTATTACTCAGTAAGTTGGAGTACTCACTTTACTCCCTGCACCCCGTGTGCAGATTCAGGCGCATCTGGTCCCGCTCCCGAGTGCTGATCTTTCTAGCTCAAGCGGATCCGAGGAGTCTCTAGGTAGCTATCAGCGTTCGCAGCCCGGAGCTTCTTCCCTATCTTATTCTCCATGTTCTTAGTTACTGTATTAAACTCTGTAGATTTCTCTAAGTATTTCGGGTTGTTTAGATGCTCATGGCTAGTGACACCCCGGTATCGTGCTATGTTGGGTTTTATTCCGCAAATTATGGTGTTATCACCTTAAACTTTTGATTATTTTATCATGCTTAGACTATTTCTTACTATTTAGCTGGTAAATACCGAAATGGGAAGTGTCGGCTAGCATTGTCTTCGCGAAAGGCGCCATCACGACCGGGTCCGGGTTTAGGGTCATGACAGGCGTGAGGCAAGACGATTTACCTCTGATGAGGCGGGGGATAAGCCCTAAGACATGAGGCGTTAGTCCCACAGATCTTTAAATTTACTAATTTCAAGAATTTTAAGATAGTATAAAATAAAAAATAATTATAAAAATTACAATAGAATCACACAATTATGAAAAATAATCTATTTAAAATATTTATAAATTATAATTCAATTATGAATATCTCGATCCCAAACCGGACCTGGTCGTGATGGCGCCTCTCGTGAAGACAAGGCCAGCCGACACAATCCCCAATTTCATTTCAGAAGTTTTAATAAGTCAATTTAAGCCCTTTTAGTTAATCAGGTATTGCATAATGTAAGTTTAAAAGAACAGTGCAGAAATAGATACAGCCCGACATCGAGGTGTCATAAGTCACAAGCATCTACTAAGGTCTAAAATACAACGGAATTTCTATAAATGTACTAAATACAGTCTAATGACATCAAAGGGAGAAAAGCAGTGTTGCGAAAGTCGGGCGGCTACCTTGCTAAACTCCAAAGACTGCCTCTGATCAACCAATACCCGCTACCGGATGCAGAAATACCTGAATCTGCACATAAGGTTTAAGGAGTAAAGTAAGTACTCCAACTCAATGAATAATAATTATAACTAACGACTGAGTGATAGGAAATCACGAAAAGTACATCAACATGTTGTATAGAGTAATACAAAACCAATAAGAAAGCAATGAAGCCGTGAAATCTCTTAAAGCATCTTAGCTCAGTTTTAAACTTTTTTAAAATGACTTTTTAACAATTAAGCAATTGAATGCAAAGCAATTAGAATAGATATACGCCCTCGGGCACAAATACACAATTAAACAGGTAAATGATTGCCAAATAAGACAGATAAGCACATAAAGGATTGCCCCTCGGGCACAATGTCAACAATACCAGCCCCTCGGGCTATATCTCACATCACAATGGGTACCCGCGCTCACTAGGGGTGTGCAGACTCCTGGAGGGGCCCCTTACGGCCCAAGCGCAATATCAAGCCATCTCGTGGCATCATCACTAGGCTCTCGGCCTCATAACAACCAGCCACCTCGTGGCATACAAACTCAGGCCCTTAGCCTCATAATCATAATCAGTGTATCATCGTTGCGGCGTGCAACCCGACTCAAAAGTATCCTCACAGCACAGGCCCTCGCCCTTACTCAGTCAAAATCACATAAGCCACTCGGGCAACAGTAAAACTTGATGCTCAGCCCAAAATATTATTTGAAATATCATTTGATATATTAAAACAAAGTAAACATGGCTGAGTTATGAAAAACAGTAAAATATAAAATGACTGAGTTCAAGTATAAAAGTTAAGACAGTGAGAAAATATCAATAAAAATCCCCTAAGGGTTCAAATAGTTGACACGAAGCCCAAATATGGCATTCAGCCCAAAACATGATAATAGCAAATAGATTTCTGTCAAATACGCGGTAAATAATCATTCAGGACAGACTAAGTCACAATCTCCAACAGTGCTATACCCCACGCTCGTCATCAAACGTGTGTGTCACCTCAATATAGCACAACGATGTGCAATCCGGGGTTTCATACCCTCAGGACATTATTTACAATCATTACTCACCTCGATCCGGTCCAAACTCTAGCCCGCAATGCCTTTACCCTTATGAATCGACCTCCAGATGCTTCAAATCTAGCCACAATCAGTACATAATCATTAAAATATGCTAAGGGAACAAAGCCCACTCGAAAATATCCAATTTACATCAAAAATCCCGAAATTGCTCAAAACTGGCTCTCGGGCCCACGTCTCGGAATCTGATAAAATTAACACTAATGGAATCCTCATCCTCTCACGAGTTCATATATATCAGGAATACCAAAATCCGATAAAAAATGACCCCTCAAATCCCTATATTTAGGTCACCAATTTCCAACCCCGAAACCCCCAATTTTGCTACTGATTTTCCATAGATTTCACGCTTAAAATGTTAAAATTCATCATAGAAACAAGTTTAGGGTCCTACAATCTTACCTCCACGAAATCCTCTTGAATTCCCCCTTCAGTTAGCTCTTCCAAGCTTTCTCCCAAGTGAAATATGGTGAAAACCCTCTCAAAATCGCGAAGGGTGAAATATATACATTCTGACCCAGGCATTTTCGCATCTGCGGCCATATACTCACTTCTGCGGTACCACTTCTGCGGTCAAGATCACTGCATTTGCGGTCCTCACTTAGGTCCCCATTTTTACCGTACCTGCGCCTTCACAGATGTGGTCCCACAACCGCTTCTGCGGTTCCTGCCAACTTCACCAGCTTCCACTTCTGTGACCACCCTTCCGCATATGAGGCATCGCACTTGCGGTCCCCATTCCGCAGGTGCAGAAATACCAGAAGCAGCAAAAAATTTGCAGCTCACCAAAAACTCCAACTCTCTGTCAACCATCCGAAATCACCCCGAGGCCCCCGGGACCTCAACCAAAAGCACAAACACAACCCATAACCTTATTCAAACTTGTACCAATCTTCAAAATAACTCAAACAATATCTAATCAACCAAAACACTTCGGATTCAAGCCTATGTTTTCGAAATCTTCCGAATTCCGCTTTTGATCAAAAACCCAACCAAACCACTTCTGAATGACCTGAAATTTTGCACACACCTTCCAAATGACACAACGGAACTACTGCAACTCTCAGAATTCCATTCTGACCCCATTATCAAAATCCCACCTATCACCCGGAAAATGCCAAAAATCTAATTTCGCCAATTCAAGCCTAAATCTACTCCGAACCTCCAAAATTCATTCCGATCATACTCCTAAGTCTCAAATCTCATAACGGAGATAACCAAATCATAAAAATTCCGATCCGAGATCATATACTAACAAGTAAAATTTTGGTCAAACCTTTCAAATTTCAAGCTTCAAACTGAGAGCTGTTCTTCCAAATTCTCTCTGATTACCCTGAAAATCAAAACCAAAGACTTACATGAGTCATAATACATCATAGAGGGCAAGCCATGCCCGAGAACGGGTGATTTAAGTGCAAAAGCTCAAACGTCTGGTCGGGTCGTTACAGAATAATATGAAAAGTATGACATATATCGTAATATGCAAATTAGTTGCAACGTCGTTATAACCCAACCATCAAAAGTAATGTATTTGATGTGAAATCTTATATGTATCTCTGAAGGAGTAATGAATCTTGAAAGAATTTCGATATTATAATTTGATATTTTTTTAAATACTCCTTTTATTTAATATGCTTTCTATTTGAAAGAGAATTTATATAAAAACATAATTCACAATTTAAATATGATTCTCTAGCATACTTTATTTTTACGTTTCAACAAGTTAATAAAGTGACACATAATTCACTATGATAACTAATTATTTGTAAATAGTTACTAGCTAATAACGAGCTATTAATTTAATAAGTATTGTATCTCGTAAATGTGAAAAAATAATATTTAGGAAAGTAATTATAAAAAAATTATGGACTATTATAAAATAAAGACATAACAAAAGTTAATAAATAAATACTTTTAAATGAAAGATTTATTTTAAATTTACTATCATAGAAGTCTTAGTGGATGACGTGCAATAATTTTTATTTTAATTATGACAAAGTTACTCTCAACTTAATGATTAATGATTAAGAAAAAAGTAATTTTGAATAGTCAATAATTTATTAATAAAATTTGAGGATTTACAAGGTTAGTTACATAAAATTGCATATAGTTCTATTAAGCGAGCCCAGTACACTAGGGGTTGGGCGTGTCCGGGGCGTAAGCCCAACGGCCGAGGCGTAAGTCTCACGGAACTAAGCCTCGCACATAAGCCCAGGGGTGTTTTACGAGTGCTCCACCACGGGGCGAGTCACAATTCTGCCTTTTAAAACAGAGCTCATGATTACAAGAATAATCCAAAAATTTTGCACAGTTAATTCACAAAATAGTAGTGCAGTTTTTCAGAAAACAACATATACATGTAATACAAAAATGCACATAAACACGATATTCTTGTTTCATGAAAAACTTAGTTATCTAATTAGATGTGAGTGAGCTACGATACCAGTTGATGGATTATAATAAGCAGCGGAATCAATCCCAGTATCAAAATCACATGTAATCTAGACAACTAGTATAAACGAAATTTCACGGGTTACCTCTTGAAGCGTGAACAAAGCTCCTTTATTACGCGAGCTTCCAAATCCACAGCAACTCAATGAATTCTCCACCACCCACACGATCATGATCTACGAACATTCCACGGTTTTCTACTGTGTTACTCAAATAATATTCGGAAATAGTTATTTCGTGTGGGCAAAAATTTCTAGGAAAATTTGGCTAAAATTTTCAGCCACCTTCTAGTACTCTCTCTAGGTGGAAAACCTTATGCATTTATAGCTCAAGTTTTAAGGGTTAAAACCCTTTTCCAAAACCTGTTGGGTTTTCTTTTCCACCAGAAAAAGGATTCCTTTATTTCCTATTATTTAGGCACAGTAGGGACCACAAAATTTAATTAACAAGGCTCCAATTATGGAATTAATTTCTAATTTTCAAAATTAATATCTACCATAACTAATTACGAATTATTCCACTAAAAATCCGTAATTGCACTCCTTATAAAATTTCGAAATTCATTCATTAAATCTTATTTAAATCCCCATGTTAAGATTCATGCTAATCAATTAAATTAAATTACTGACGATTTAATTTATTGATTATTTCCTTTATATTTTCGCTTAACTTATTTCACGTGTTGGATACAAAATCCACCGGCCGGGTTTACACATGAAAACTTATAAGCTTTCATAAAGGTATATCATCAATCTCTAAACCGAGACAAGGATTCCCATCAACTAAATATTTCTTTTTCAATGTACATTATTATTATTATCCAATTTACCAGGCATATTGACCCACGAAAGAATCTTGCCTTTTAATAAATTAAAATAATAATAATGTACACAACTA
This sequence comes from Nicotiana tabacum, assembly GCF_000715075.1. Classification (NCBI taxonomy): domain Eukaryota; kingdom Viridiplantae; phylum Streptophyta; class Magnoliopsida; order Solanales; family Solanaceae; genus Nicotiana; species Nicotiana tabacum. Next base: position 106,864,826 of record NC_134087.1, on the reverse strand, counting down.
ATAATAATTATATCAAGATTAAGAGTTGTGATGACCCAACCGGTCGTCTTAAGAATTAATGCCCCGATCCCCTATTAACTGCTTTCTCTATGTTTATTTCTGCTATTTTAATTTGACAGGATGTTCGGTTTTGAGTTTCGGAGAGTTTTGGGACACTTAGTCCCTACATGAGAGCTTAAATGTTGGAAATTTGACAGTAGTCAGAACAGTGTGAAGACGGCCTCAAAATGGAATTTCGATGATTCTGGTAGCTCTGTTGGGTGATTTCGGGTTTAGGAGCGTGTTTGAATGGTATTTTGGAGGTCCGTAACTAATTTAGGCTTGAAATGCCGAAAGTTGAATTTTGAAGTTTTCGGTTCAATAGTGAGATTTTGATATGAGGGTCGGAATAGAATTCCCGAAGTTGGAGTAGCTCCGTATTGTTGAGTGTGACGTGTGTACAAAATTTTAGGTCATTTGGACGAGATTTGATAGACTTTTTGATCGAAAGAGTATTTTTACAGTTTTGAAGTTCTTAGGCTTGAATTCGTGGTTGATTCGTCGTTTCGATGTTGTTTTAGGTGTTTTAAGGATTGGTATAAGTTTGGACAGTGGTATTAGACTTGTTTGTGCTTTTGGTTGAGGTCCTGGGGGCATCAAGATGATTTCGGATGGTTGTCGGAAGAATTGGAAGTGGTTTGAAGCAGCTGAAGCTGCTGATATATGTCATAACCGCACCTGCGATTGGGTCCCGCAGGTGCGGAGCCGCAGAATTGGCGGAGCAATCGCAGAAGCGAAATTGGGGAGGATCAGCAGGGTTCGCAGATGCGGGAGACTTACCGCAGAAGCGGTACCGCATCTGCGAATGGTTAATTGCAGGTGCGGAATTTGGTCTTTAAGTGAAAGGTCGCAGATGCAACCATGTCCTCCCAGAAGCGGGACCGCAAAAGAGGATTAACTGGGCAGAAAAATGTAAATACTTGCCTTCACAAAATTTAGCTATTTTCACCTCTTTTCAAACGGGAAGAAGCTTGGGGAGCATTTTTCAAGAGGGATTTTCAGAGGAGTTCATTAGGGTAAGGTCTCTGGTCCCTAAACACATTATTGGAGTGATTTTTATCATTATAAGCATGAAAAATTAAGGAAAATCAGTGGTAATTTGGCGGTTGGGGCTTGACTAATTAGAGACCTTTGAGGGACCATTTGAGGTCTGATTTTGGTACTTTTGGTATGACTGAACTCATGAGAGTGTGAGGATTCTAGAAATGTAAATTTTACCCGATTTCGAGACGTGGGATCGAGGGGCATTTTGGTCATTTTACCTAATTTCGCGTATTAGCTTAGAATTTCTTTGTATAATTAGTAACTTGAAGTGTTATTTACATTATGCAATTGAATTGAATAGATTTGGGTCATTCGGAGTCGAGTACTTGTGGCAAGAGCGTAGTTTCAGATTGATTTGAGTTGGTTCAAGGTAAGTGGCTTGCCTAACTTCGTGTGGGGGACCATCCCCTTAGGATCTGGTATTACTGTTAATTGAAATGCCTTGTATGTGATGTGACGAGTGCGTACTTGTGCTAATTGTTGAAAATCCGGTTTTCATTAAGTAATTACTAGTATTTTCTTTTCCTATTTATATTACCCACATTTAAAGCGTGTTGTTAGCTTAGGAAAGCATGTCTAAGTGTTTTAATTGCCTTATTAGCTCAAAGTGCTTTACCTGAATTCTGTGAAGAATGCTAGGCTAGAATTACTTGTTTGCTTTGATATGAAATTGATATTTCTGAATATTTTCCTGATGCTGCTGTGTAATTACATTTGGGACTACAGATGTAGGATTCCGGTAGCTCCTCCTTGTCAATTTATTTGGGACTACAGATGTGCGATTCCGGTAGCTCCCCCTTATCTGTTTTTTGGGGACTACGGATGTGGGATTACGGTAGACCCCCCTGCACAGTTATATGGAGCTACGGGACTACACTCGGTAGATTCCCCAAGTACTGGGTATTTATATTTGGGACTATGGAATGGGATTCCGGTAGATCCTCGCGCATTATGAGTTGGACTACGGGACGGGATCCTGGGATATCCAATGGATATGTATAACTAGGACTACAGGATGGTATCCTGGGAGATCCCCGATTGTTATTTTGGTGCTGAGCCTTATTTCTTTCCGTGTTTACCTTACCACTGTAATAGTTGTTGTTGCCCTTTTATATCTTGTGTTACTTTTATTGATGTACTTATTTATACTGATTTGTTCTACACTGTTAAACTTTATATTTATTTAATCTCAGTAGGGCCCTGACTTTCCTCGTCACTACCCGACCGAGGTTAGTCTTAGTACTTACTGAGAACTTCTATTGTGTACTCATGCCTTTTATGCACATGTTTTACATGAGCAAATCTAGGTAACTTGACTCAGACCTATCACCCTTGAGGCGAGGCGACTGTTCCAGAGACTTCAAGATATATTTTTCGCGTCCGTAGACCGAGTAGTCCCTTTCTACTCTCCCTATTGTATTATCCCTTATGCATTTCTTTTCCTTGTTAGATATTCTGGAGTTTAACACCGGTAGACATTCCAAGACTTTTGGATTCATGGGTTTCGGGGTTTTGGGAAAATGTATCGGTTTTAAGAGTTAAAATTGTGTATGTCGTGCGACACTTTTTAACACTGTTTATTTACTCTATTTCTATTTTAAATTGTTTTCTTCCGCAAATTTGGTTTATCTTCCGCAATTTAGGCTTACCTAGTTGTAGAGACTAGGTGCCGTCACGATGGTTCAAGGAGGGCGAACTGGGGTCATGACAAGTTGGTATCAGAGCTCTAGGTTTATAAGAGTCCTGAATCACAAGCCTATTTATTAGAGTCTCGGTGATATGTATGGAGACGTCTATACTTATCTACGAGAGTCTATGTAATCGTTAGGAAAATTTCCAGTTCATTTTATTTCATTGTCGTGCGAGATTTGATGTCACAATTCTAAACTTCTGTCTTCTATTCTCACAGATGGTGAGGACACGCGCTACCTGAGATGATCAGGCACCCGCGCCCCCTACTGCAGCCGTAAGAGGCCGAGGCTGGGGTAGTAGCCTAGGACACGCACGTGGTGCAGCTAAAGCACCTGCGCGAGCTGCCACTGAGGTACCACTAGCAGTTCCAGCCGGAGTCCAAGCATATGATACTCCTACTGCTACTACTACTCCAGCACTTCAAAAGACTCTGGCACAGTTCATGAGCATGTACACCGCTTTGGCTCAGGCAGGGTTGCTTCCCCTTACTGCAGCTACGTCTCATGTTGGGGGAGGAGCACAGACTCCCGCCGCCCGTGCCTCTAAGCAGCGAGTGCATGTTAAGCAGGTCCCTGAGATTATTCTTGTACAGCCCGTAGTCCGAGATCAGCCCAAGGATAGAGTAGCAGTTTCTGAGGATGAATAGGTGAGGCTTGAGAGGTTCAAGAAGTACAAGCCTCCTTTATTCAGTGGTCTAGCATCAGATGATGCTCTGGGATTTCTAGATGAGTGTTACCGTATTCTCCGTACTATGGGTATATCAGGATCGAGTGGGGTTTCCTTCACTACTTTCCAGCTTCGAGAAGCTGCTTATGAGTGGTGGCGCACCTATGAGTTAGACAGTCCGGATGAGGCTGCTTTAATGACTAGGACTCAATTTTTAGATCTGTTCCTGGGAGAGTATATTCCTCAAAGCCTTAGGAACGTATGGCGCACAGAATTTGAGCATTTGTGCAAGTGTGCTATGACTATCTCAGAGTATGCCGTTCGTTACACTAGTTTGGCTAGACATGTACCTGCCTTGGTTTCTACTATTAGCGAGAGGGTTCGCCGGTTTATTGAGGGCCTTATTCCCAACATCAGGTCTAGCATGGCTCGTGAGTTGGAGATAGATATTTCTTATCAGTAAGTGGTGAGCATTGCTAGGAGTATTGAGGGTATACATGCTAGGGAGAGAGAGGAGAGGGAGGCCAAGAGGTCTCGAGAGTCAGGCTATTATCCTGGTGCCCGTTCCCTAACTGCAGTTCGTCATGGTAGGGGTTATATGAGTCGCCCTGTTCATTCAGCTCTTCCAGCAGCCAGTGGTATTCCAGCTCCGCCTATGCCTTAGGAGCCTTATTTTGTGCCTCTGGTTCTAGCGCACCTCCCGTGCGGGGTGCTTTCAGAGGTCAGTCCAACAGACCTGGCCCGAGCCAGTCACAACCGTCACGTCCTCCCAGAGCTTGTTTTGAGTATGGTGACACACGCCATATTGTGAGGGATTTCCCCAGACTTGGGACGGGTGCACCTCCACAGACTTCTCAGCCACAACATGCCCCACAGAGTTCTCAGGCTATAGTTACAGCTCCAGTTGCTACCCCACCTACTCAGCTAGCTAGAGGTGGAGGTCAGGGAGGTAGAGGTCGCCCTAGAGGGGAAGGTAAGGCCAGATACAATGCCCTTCCTGTCCGTACCAAGGTTGTTACCTCCGATTCTGTCATCATAGGTATTATAATGGTTTGTCTCAGAGATGCATCGGTTCTATTTGATCCAGGCTCCACTTACTCTTATGTGTCTTCTTATTTTGCTTTGCATTTGGGTGTACCTCGGGATTCTTTGAGTTCCCCTGTTTATGTTTCTACTCCTATGGGAGATTCTCTTATTGTGGACCGCATTTATCAGTCATGTTTGGTTGCTCTTAGTGGTTTTGAGACAAGAGCCGATTTATTGATGCTCAACATGGTAGATTTTGATATTATCTTGGGCATGGACTGGTTGTCTCCCCATTATTCTATTCTTGATTATCACACCAAAACCGTGACATTGGCTATGCTAGGTGTACCGCGTGTTGAGTGGAGGGGTACTTTAGATCACACTCCCAGTAGAGTTATTTCTTTTTTTAAAGCTCTGTGTATGGTTGAGAAGGGGTGTGACGTGTATTTAGCTTATGTGAGAGATGTCAGTGCTGATACCTTTTCAGTTGATTCAGTCCTAGTAGTACGGGATTTTCCCGATGTGTTTCCAGTTGATCTTCTGGGCATGCCGCCAGATAGAGATATTGATTTTGGCATTGATCTGTTGTCAGGAACTCAGCCCCTTTCTATTCCTCCGTATCTTATGGCTCCTCCTCAGTTGAGGGATCAGTTACAAGAATTTCTTAAAAAGGGTTTTATTCGGCCCAGTATATCACCTTGCGGTTGTAAAGCCCCAAAAAAATTTGCTAAGTAATTTAAGATTTCGTGGTGCCAAGGTAGGCTAATTATTTTATCTCATGTGCAAATAAGGATTCATGATATAATGGATATCAATTGGATATGTTAATAAGCGTATAAGTCATACTATAAGTGATTTGGAATCTAAGGAGAGGCCTAATTCTAAGCCAAGTTGGAAAATTTCATAATAGACTAAAGTTGTAAATGAGTACGCACAAGACCTCACTTTCGACAAGAATATCTCCATTTATATAAGATTTTGTGCGATGCAAAACCTATCAAATTAAAGCTCTTTGAGTCTAGTTTCCAACGCATTAAATCGTTTGTCATTTGGAGGTGTATACAGAAATTTATGACCATTTTACATGACCTGTGTGTCCGCGGTGCGACCACGGGAAAACTGAAAGTTTCTGCCTCCGAGCGCGATATGAGCGTGGCCACCACTTCCTTGGCACGGTTTGACCGCATTCGCGCACCTATCAGCCCTATAAATACCCCAAGATCGGGTATGGAGAGTCTCTAAATCATTTTTTTGAGCTAGGGCTTGCTCTATCAAGGGGAATCCATCCCATACTCCCCTCCTATGATCTAAGGTAATGTTTTTGGAGTATTTTGAGTTGATTACTACTCCTAAACACTTATATTTACAAGGATTGATCTTGAAAATCCATAGATTCCTATTCAAATCCCTAAATTGATCAAGAACACTACAAGTGGGGATTCTCATGATTCTTACTACAAGAGGTATGTCTATCATCTCTAACAACTCTATGGTGATTATTTATGTATGATATATACACTAGAACTCAAGGGATGGTGATTGGAAGCCATAGGTGCCTAACCTAGGTTGTGTTGATGTTATAGAGATTGTGAGATGGATTATTGAGGTATGATTCTTGGGTGTAATAGTATGATGTATACATGCATGTACAAATTAGGTTTGTGGGAAGATTGTTGACATAAATAAGTAAAGATTGGGTTGGGGAGTGAAGGAAATCTTGTAAAAGAGATTTGAAATCATGTTGCTCAACTAGTATTTGATAAAATACTCAAATGAGCTGAAACCATGAATACCTTCATAATTTGTGTTCAATTTTTTTATGTCTTAAGTAGATTGGGATTGATAGAATTTTCGGAACGTCGTAGTAACTTAAAGAAAGCTTAAATGAGGTATGTATGGCCAAAACCCCCTCCTTTTAGAAATTGAGCCTCCATGGTACCTGTGCAAATGTTGTAAGCACGATATTCGATTGATGTGGTACTTGTTATGTCAAATAAATTGATGTTGTGAAAATTTATGTGGAAGATGCTTTTTCATGTGTTTAGTGTGTTATTCTTTGTAAGTTGAGGATGTGTGGAAAAACATAAGTTATGTGCTAAATGCCCAAATGTCAACTCAGGGTTACATTGTGATTAATATGCCGAACTAGCTGAATTTCTCTCTATGTTTATAACTTAAATTGCTTTTGTATGTGCCTATGATCCTAAATGGCAAGATAAATGTTGAAAATGGGAATAATACGAAATGTGAGTTATGGAATGTGCTAATTGTTGCCCCGAGTGCCGAGAAACTAATTCATGTGAATCCAAAGATTGAAGTGAGATGATTAACGAAAAAGGGTAACGTCTTGGTAAGACTGCCTAGCCAATCCGGCCGTGATCGGATGCCATTTTATACACACATGGTGGTACTATATTGATAATTGACACTGAAAAGTGAGAATGAAATAAAAGTAACGTCTTGGTATGAAGGCTTAGCCGATTTGGTCGTGATCGGACTCCGCTCAAGGAAGCGGTGGTCATGTGGATGATGATGCAATGATAAGGAATGCCCCAACCAAAAATTTCAGAAATTATGTGAAAACTATGTGAACCTCTTATATTATTGATGTGATGCTTATTTAAAGCTTTGTTGTCCTTATGATTTCTTTTACTCTTGTATGGTTGTTCTTTCTAACTGGATGGTGTTTAGTTATACATACTAGTACTATTTCATGGTACTAACGTCCCTTTTGTCGGGGGCGCTACATTTTCTTAAATGAATGTAGGTGGCTCCATAGCGGATAGTGCTGACGCGCGTAGCGGAGCATCCTCATCTCAAAGTTTTGGTGAGCCCCTTTCTCCTTCAAGGGGGTTGTGTTGTACATCTTTTGCTATAGAAATCCACTTTTGAGGTATAGCCGGAGCCTTGTTACCGGCATTATCATACTTGTCTTTTGCATCCTTAGAGGCTCCGTAGACATATGTGTGGGTTATGTACGGGTGTTGGATGGGTCTACGAACTATGTTGTAATTCTAGCTCTCACTTCTCTAAAGTGTAATTATATGGAATCTTGGAAACTTAACTACGGTTTAAGGTTGTGATATAAAATGAACTAACCGTGTTGAATTTACTATCCTTCCTATTGTATAAATAAATGAAAGCATGGCTTCCTTATTCATATTGAGATGGGTTGAAAGTGTTTGATAAGGCTTGCCCAGTTGGGTTCACTCGATTGAGCGCCGCTCGCGCCTCCCGAGATTAGGGCATGACAAACTTGGTATCAGGGCCTAAGGTTTTGAAGTGTCCTAAGATGTCTCAGAGCCGTGTCTAGTAGACTCCTTCTTATCGGTGCGTAGTCGACCACATCTATAAGTTGGAAGCTACTTGGGCATTTAGGAATAACACCCTTCTTTGGTATTCTGGATCGTGCGACAACTTGTTATGAAACTATTCCCTCCCTAATTAGTTTATTGTTCTATCTTTCAATAAATGGAACCTAAGAAGAAAGCGAGAATTGGCCAAGAAGCCAATGCCACCACAGGAGTGGCTGATGAATCACTGCTTGATACTGCTGGTGTGGGTAGTCACCCTGCTATCACCCTGCCTAGTTCTCCTATTCCAGAGCAGGCTACCCCAACTCCTACACCTACGAAGGGTACTACTATCCCTCCTATCGATACTCCTATTCTGCCTCCAGCCCCAGCTTCCGGTTCTGGTATTTCTGATAGGGATCTTTGGGGAGCTATTCAGATATTGACTCAGCTAGTGGCCTCTCAGGACCAAAGGTCGAATGTTGCACCCAGTTAATCTAGCCAGTAAGGGGATTCCACCAATTCCAGAGTGAACAGATTTCTTTGGTTAGACCCTCCAGTGTTTACGGGTGCCAATCCAGAAGAAGACCCTCAGGATTTTATTGATAAGATGCAAAAGACTCTCAGGGTTATGCATGCAACTGAGACAGAGGGAGTAGAGTTGGCTGCCTACTGTCTAAAAGGGGTGGCCTATGCATGGTTTTAGTTATGGGAAGATTCCCATGAGGAGGGGAGCCCTCTGGCGAGGTGGAGCGAGTTTGCCGATGCCTTTATAGATCATTTCCTACCTGCTGAGACAAAGGCAGCAGAAGTGTGTGGGAGTACCACATGGAGTTTGCTCGCATGTCCAAGTATGCCATTCACATGTTGCCCACAATGGAGGCCAGGGTGCACCGGTTTATTCAGGCCTTAATCCTTTGACTATTAGTAAGGCTTCTACAGCTGCATTAAATTTTGACATGAATTATGGGAAGATGGTGGCATTTGCTTAGGCCATAGAGAACTGCAAATTGAAGAACAGAATGAGAGAGAGGGTAACAGAAAGACCTGGTCTATGGGCAACATGGGTGAGTCACTAGGTGGGGTAAGATTAGCTTTCCGAGGAGGGACATCAGGGCCGTCACAGTCTGTTGCATAGTCTTCAGCCAGTGCACCGCCATCAGGGCCCAGCCAGCAGCAACAGTGGAGTCATTTCAGGCCTAGTCAGGGCAATAGAGGCTCCTATCAGGGCGGTTGGTCAGGAGAGAGATCCTAGCAGCAACAGAGGTCTTCGTGCCCTAAGTACGGGAAGATGCACTTAGGGGTTTGCTACCTGGAGTTACCCGTATGTTATGGATGTGGGATGAGGGGCCACATTCAGAGGCATTGTCATACATCCCGCCGGGGAGCGGATAGGGGCACAACACAGACATCTAGTCAAGCAGCTGCTACATCCTCAACCCCTTCTCCAGCTCGAGGTGCCTCAGCACCCGCAGGGTATGGTGTAGTTAGGGGTGCTGCATAGAGTTCAAGAGGACCCAACCAGTTCTATACAATGAGTGGTCGCCAGACTATAGAGGCTTCTCCAGATGTTGTTATAGGTATTCTGACTGTCCAATCTCATGATGTGTATGCACTTATTGACCCCGGTTCCACCTTGTCCTATGTTACCCCTTTTGTTGCTATGGAATTTGGGATAGAACCGGATCAACTTCATGAGCCATTTTCGGTGTCCACTCCGGTGGGTGAGTCTATTACGGCTCCTTGAGTTTATAGAGGTTGTGTTGTTACAGTACGGGGTAGGGATACCACAGTCGATCTTATTGAATTAGGGATGGTCAATTTTGATGTAATAATGGGAATGAATTGGATTTATTCATGCTTTGCCAAACTTGATTGTCGGACTAGAACCATAAGGATTGAATTTCCTAATGAGCCCGTTGTTGAATGGAAGGAAGATAATGTAGTGCCTAAAGGTCGGTTTATTTCTTACCTTAAGGCCGGGAAGATGATCAAGAAGGGGTGCATCTATCATTTAGTTCGGGTTTCGGACACCAATGCTGAGGCGCCTAGCCTTGTGTCCAAGCCAGTTGTGAATGAATTTTCGGATGTCTTTCCAGATGAACTCCGTATAATTCCTCCAGATAGGGAGATTGATTTTGGGATCGATGTGATGCCAGGAACGAAGCCTATATCAACTCCACCTTACAAAATGGCACCGGCAGAATTGAAAGAGCTAAAGGAACAATTGAAGGATTTGTTAGAAAAGGGTTTCATCAGGCCGAGTGTGTCACCATGGGGCGCACTAGTCTTGTTTTTAAGGAAGAAAGATGGGTCTCTACGTATGTGTATTGACTACCGCCAACTCAACAAGGTCACCATCAAAAATAAATATCCTCTGCCAAGGATAGATGACTTGTATGATTAATTGCAAGGTGCTACGTGTTTCTCAAAAATTGACTTGCGTTATGGGTATCATCAATTGAAGATAAAGGAATAGGATATTCCAGAAACAGCTTTCAGGACTCGGTATGGGCACTTTGAATTTATGGTGATGCCTTTTGGGCTAACAAATGCCCCGGCAGCTTTCATGGATCTTATAAATCGAGTCTTTAAGCCTTTTCTAGACTCCTTTGTGATACTATTCATTGAGGATATTCTTGTATATTCCCAAAGCCGTGAAGATCATGCTAACCATCTTAGGGCAGTTCTGCAGACTCTTCAGCAACATCAAATGTATGCAAAATTTTTGAAATGCGAATTCTGGCTTGAATCTGTCGCGTTCTTGGGTCATGTCGTCTCCAAGGAAGGAATTATGGTTAATCCTCAAAAGATTGTAGCATTGAGGAAATGGACCAGACCTATCACTCCAATAGAGATTCACAGTTTCTTTAGTTTGGCTGGATACTATAGGAGATTTGTGGAGGGGTTTTCTACTCTTGCCTCTCCATTGACTAAATTGACTTAGAAAGCAGTTAAATTCCAATGGTCTGATGCTTGTGAAAGGAGTTTTCATGAATTGAAATCAAGACTGACTACAGGGCCGGTATTAACCCTGCCAGAGGGTACATAGGGATTTGTGGTGTATTACAATGCTTCAAGGATCGGGCTTGGGTGTATGTTAATGCAACACGACAAGGTTATAGCCTACACTTCTAGGCAACTCAAGAACCATGAAAAAAACTATCCAATGCATGACATAGAGCTTGCGACAATGGTATTTGCACTAAAGATTTGGCGACATTATTTGTATGGGGTGCATGTGGATGTATTTACGGACCATAAGAGCCTTAATATATTTTCAAGCAGAAGTAGTTGAATCTAAGATAAAGAAGATGGCTAGAGTTACTCAAGGACTATGACATTGATACTCTCTATCACCCGGGAAAGGCTAATGTTGTAGAGGATGCTCTTAGTCGAAAATCTATGGGGAGCTTAGCTCATTTGGAGGCATATCAAAGGTCGTTGGCTAGGGAGGTTCACCAGTTGGATAGTTTGGGAGTTCGCCTGGCGGACTCTAATAAAGGAGTAGTGATTGTGCAGAATAGGGCTGAATTATTGCTTATGACGGAAGTGAAAGAGAAGCAATTCAACGATCCATTATTAGCACAACTGAAAGAGGGGATTTATAAACACAAGACCACAGCTTTTTCCCTTGGCATGGATGATGGTACCCTACGGTACCAAGGCCGCCTATGTGTTCTGAATATTGACGGTCTTCAGGAATGGATCATGGCAGAAGCTCACACTTCCGGGTATTCCATGCACCCAGGTTCTATGAAAATGTATCATGTTCTCAGGGAAGTTTATTGGTGGAATGATATGAAAAGGATGTAGCGGAATTTATGGCTAGATGTCCGAACTGTCAGCAAGTGAAGGCCGAAAATCAAAGACCTGGTGGTTGGCTCAAAGCATAGAAATACCAATGTGGAAATGGGAGGTGATCAATATGGATTTTGTGGTAGGGTTGCCGCGCACTCCGCGCAAGTTCGACTCAATTTGGGAGATCGTGGATCGACTCACGAAATCAGCACACTTCTTGCTAGTTAAATCTACCGACACAGCAGAATAATATGCTCAATTGTATATCAAGGAAATAGTCAGGTTGCATGGCACTCTAGTCTCAATCATTTCAGATTGAGGGGCTCAGTTCACAGCCATCTTTGGGAAGAAATTTCAGCAGGGCTTGGGCACACAGGTAAATCTCAGCACAACTTTCCATCCTCAAAACGACGGGCAAGTAGAGTGAACTATTCAGACGCTTGAGGACATGTTGCGTGCTTATACTCTTGATTTCAAAGGTAGTTGGGATGACCATTTGCCACTCATAGAATTTTCTTACAACAACAGCTTCCATGCTAGTATCCAGATGTCACCATTCGAGGCACTGTATGGTAGGAGATGTAGGACTCCCATTGGGTAGTTCGAGGTTGGAGAGGCAAAATTGATAGGGCCAGACCTCGTGCATCAGGCCATGGAGAAAGTCAATATTATTAAGGAGAGGTTGAAACTACTCAGAGTCGCCAAAAGTCTTATTCGGACATTCATCATAGAGATTTGGAGTTCAAAGAAGATGAGTGGGTATTTTTGAAGGTTTCCCCCATGAAGGGCATCATGCGATTTAGGAAGAAAGGGAAATTAAGTCTGAGGTATGTCAGACCGTACAGAATCATTCGGAGGATTGGTCAGGTGGCATACAAGCTCGAACTGCCACCCGAGATGTCGTTGGTACATCCGGTCTTCCATATGTCTATGTTGAAGAAGGTAGTTGGAGATCCGTCTGCTATTGTGCCAATTAAAGCTATTGAGGTTAATGAAGAACTATCTTATGATGAAATTCGAGTTGCCATTCATGAAAGGCAAGTCCGAAAATTGAGAAATGAGGAAATTGCCTCCGTAAAAGTGTTATGGCAGAACCAGCAGGTTGAGGAAGCCACTTGGGAAGCCGAGGAAGAAATGAGAAATAAGTACCATTTGTTTGAATAGTCATGTATTTGCTTTTATGCATTTGGTTCCTATGAACTCTTATCTTTTTGATTTGATCTATGTTAAACTATTCCACTTTGGTTATATATGTTTCCTATGCGGCCATGGTTGGTGGTGTACAAGTTATGTTATGTCTATGGAGCATGTATATGTTGTTAGGATATGTATTTGGGGCCCTCTGACAGGTGGATAGGCCTAGTTACAAAGGAAACTCTAGCGAAATTTTCGGAAATTTAAGGAGTTAGCCAAATTCGGGGCTGTTGATATATTTCATGATGTGAAAAAGCTGAAGATACATAAGGATGGCTAATGAATGAACCTTAATCCTCATTGGAGGATGAATGATCTTAAGAGGGGGATAATGTAAAGCCCCAAAAAATTTTGCTAAGTAATTTAAGATTTCGTGGTGCCAAGGTAGGCTAATTATGTTATCTCGCGTGCAAATGAGGATTCATGATATAATGTATATCAATTGGATATGTTAATAAGTGTATAAGTCATATTATAAGTGATTTGGGGTCTAAGGAGAGGCCTAAGTCTAAGCCAAGTTGGAAAATCTCATAATAGACTAAAGTTTTTAATGAGTACGCACAAGACCTCACTTTGGACAAGAATATATCCATTTATATAAGGTGTTGTGCGATTAACAACCTATATAATTAAAGCCCTTCGAGTCTAGTTTCCAACGCATCAAACCGTTTGTCATTTTGAGGTGTATACAGAAAGTTATCACCATTTTACCGGACCCGTGTCAGACGCGCGGCCGCAGGAAAACTGAAAGTTTCTGCCTCTAAGCGCGGCCCGAGCGCGATACGAACGCGGCCACCGCGTCCCGGGCGCGGTTTGACCGCGGTCGCGCGCCTAGCAGCCCTATAAATACCCAAGTCCGGGTATGGAGAGTCTCAAAGTCATTTTTTTGAGTTAGGGCTTGCACTATCAAGGGGAATCCGTCCCATACTTCCCTCCTATGATCCAAGGTAATGTTTTTGGAGTATTTTGAGTTGATTACTACTCCTAAACACTTATATTAACAAGGGTTGATCTTGAAAATCCATAGATTCCATTCAAATCCCTAAATTGATCAAGAACACTACAAGTGGGGATTCTCAAGATTCTTACTACTAGAAGTATGTCTATCATCTCTATCTACTCTATGGTGATTATTTATGTATGATATATACGCTAGAACTCATGGGATGGTTATTGGAAGCCATAGGTGCCTAACCTAGGTTATGTTAGTGTTGTAGAGATTGTGGGATGGGTTATTGAGGTTTGATTCTTGGGTGTAATAGTATGATGTATACATGCATGTACAAATTAGGTTTGTGAGAAGATTGTTGAACATAAATAAGTAAAGATTGGGTTGGGGAATGAAGGAAATCTTGTAAAATAGATTTGAAATCAAGATGCTCAACTAGTACTTGATAAAATACTCAAATGAGCTGAAACCATGAATACCTTCCTAATTTGTGTTCAATTTTGTTATGTCTCAAGTAGATTGGGATTGCTAGAATTTCCTGAACGTCATAATAACTTAAGGAAAGCTTAAACGAGATATGTAAGGCTAAAACCCCCTCCTTTTAGAAATTGAGCCTCCATGGTGCCCCTACAAATGTTGTAAGCCCGAAATTAGATTGATGTGGTACTTGTTATGTCAAATAAATTGATGTTGTGAAAATGTATGTGGAAGATGCTTCTCCATGTGTTTAGTGTGTTATTCTTTGTAAATTGAGGATGCTTGGAAAAACATGAGCTATGTGCTAAATGCCCAAATGTCAAGTCAAGGTTACATTGTGATTAATATGCCGAACTAGCTAAATTTCTCTCTATGTTTATTACTTAAATTGCTTTTGTATGTGCCTATGATCCTAAATGGCAAGATAAATGTTGAAAATGGGAATAATGCAAAATATGAGTTGTGGAATGTGCTAATTGTGGCCCCAAGTACCGAGAAACTAATCCATGTGAATCCAAAGATTGATGTAAGATGATTAACGAAAAAGGGTAACGTCTTTGTAAGACGGCTTAGCCGATCGGGCCGTGATCTGACGCCATGTTATACATACATGGTGGTACTGTATTGATAATTGAAACTGAAAAGTGAGAATAAAATAAGAGTAACGTCTTGGTAAGACGGTTTAGCCGATCGGGCCGTAATCGGACTCCACTCAAGGAAGTAGTGGTAATGTGGATGATGATGCAACGATAAGGAATTCCCCAACCAAAAATTTCAAAAATTATGTGAAAACTATGTGAACCTCTTATATTATTGATGTGATGCTTATTTGAAGCTTTGTTGTCCTTATGATTTTTTTTACTCTTGTATGGTTGTTCTTTCTAACTGGATGGTGTTTAGTTATACATACTAGTACTATTCCATGGTACTAACATCCCTTTTGCTGGTGGCGCTACATTTTTTTAAATGAACATAGGTGGATCCATAGCGGATAGTGCCGATCGCGCGTAGCAGAGCATCCTCCTCTCAAAGTCTTGGTGATCCCCTTTCTCCTTCAAGAGGGTTGTGTTGTACATCTTTTGCTATAGAAATCCACTTTTGAGGTATAGCCGGGGCCTTGTTGCTGGCATTGTCATACTTGTCTTTTTCATCCTTAGAGGCTCCGTAGACATATGTGTGGGTTATGTACGGGTGTTGGATGGGTCTACGAACTATGTTGTAATTCTAGCTCTCGCTTCTCTAAAGTGTAATTGTATGGAATCTTGGAAACTTAACTATGGTTTAAGGTTGTGATATAAAATGAACTAACCGTGTTGAATGTACTATCCTTCCTATTGTCTAAATAAATGAAAGCATGGCTTCCTTATTTATATTGAGATAGGTAGAAAGTGTTTGATAAGGCTTGCTCAGTTGGGTTCACTCGATTGAGTGCCAGTCGCACCTCCCGAGATTGGGGCATGACAGGAGTGCTCCTATATTGTTTGTGAAGAAAAAGGATGGCTCTATGCGTATATGTATTGTTTATCACCAGTTGAACAAGTTTGCAGTGAAGAACCGTTATCATTTGCCTCATATTGATGATCTGTTTCACCAGCATCAGGGCGCATGGATGTTTTCTAAGATTGACTTGCGCTCAGGTTACTATAAGTTGAAGATTCGGGAGTTAGATATCCTGAAGACCGCTTTCAGGACTCAGTGTGGTCATTATGAGTTCCTAGTTATGTCATTTGGGCTTATTAATGCCCCAACAACCTTTGTGCATTTGATGCACAGTGTGTTCAGGACATATCTTGACTCATTCGCCATTATCTTTATTGATGATATTCTGGTGTATTCCCGGAGTCGGGAAGATCATGAGCAGCACCTTAGGACAGTGCTCCAGACCTTGAGAGAAAATAAGTTATATGTTAAGTTCTTGATATGTGAGTTCTGGTTGGATTCTATGGCATTCTTAGGTCACGTGGTATCGAGCGAGGGTATTCAGGTGGATCCGAAGAAAGTAAAGGTCGTACAGAGTTGGCCCAGACCATCCTCAGCTACAAAGATTCACAGTTTTCTTAGCTTGGCGGGTTATTACCGTCGTTTTGTTGAGGGGTATTCATCTATTGCAGCCCCTATGACTATACTGACCCAGAAGGGTGCTCCGTTCCAGTGGACGGAAGATTGTGAGGTGAGCTTTCAGAAGCTCAAGTCAGCTTTGACTACAACTCCAGTTTTGATATTGCCTACAGGTTCAGGGTCTTACACTGTTTATTGTGATGCCTCGAGGATTGGCCTTGGAGCGATTTTGATACAGGACGCTAGGGTGATTGCCTATGCGTCTAGATAGTTGAAGGATCATGAGAAGAATTATTCGGTCCACGACCTAGAGTTAGCTGCCATTGTTCACGCCCTGAAGATCTGGCGTCACTATTTGTATGGTGTGCCTTGTGAGATTTATACTGATCATCGAAGCTTGCAGCACCTGTTCAAGCAAAAGGATCTAAATTTACGCTAGAGGAGATGGTTAGAGTTGCTGAAGGACTATGATATCACTATTTTGTATCACCCAGGCAAGGCCAATGTGGTGGCCGATGTCTTGAGTTGCCGGGCAGAGATTTTGGGGAGTTTGGCTTATTTACCAGCATCGGAGAGACCTATGGCTATGGATGTCCAGGCCTTAGCCATTTAGTTTGTGAGATTGGAACTTTCAGAGCCCAGTCGGGTTCTAGCTTGCGTGGTTTCTCGGTCTTCCTTATTTGATCGTATCAGGGGGCGTCAATTTGATGATCCTCATTTGCTTGTCCTCAAGGACAAGGTTCAGCACGGTGATGCCAGAGATGTGACTATTGGTGATGACGGGGTATTGAGGATGTAGGGTAAGATTTTTGTACCCAATGTTGGTGGGCTTCGGGAGTTTATTCTGGAGGAGGCCCATAGTTTGCTGTATTATATTCATCCGAGTACCGCGAAGATGTACCAGGATTTGAGGCAGCACTATTGATAGAGGTGGATGAAGAAATATATAGTTGAATTTGTAACTCGGTGTCACAACTGTTAGCAGGTAAAGTATGAGCATCGGAGACCAGGTGGGTTGTTTCAATAGATAGAGATTCCGGAGTGAAAGTGGGAGCGAATCACCATGGACTTCGTAGTTTGGCTCTCACGGACTTTAGTTTGATGATATTTGGGTGATTGTGGATTGGCTGACCAAGTCTGCTCACTTCATTCCTGTGTGTACTACCTACTCTTTGGAGCATCTAGCGGAGATTTATATCTGGGAGATTGTTCGTCTACGTGGTATTCCAGTTTCCATCATTTCAGATAGAGGTACTCAGTTCACATCACGATTCTGGAGGGTCGTTCAGCATGAGTTGGGTACTCGGGTGGAGTTGAGTATAGTATTTCACCCTCAGACGGACGGACAGTCCGAGTGCACTATTTAGATCCTTGAGGATATGCTCCGTGTGTGTGTGATTGAGTTTGGAGGGCGTTGGGATCAATTCTTGCCATTGGCAGAGTTTGCCTACAACAACAGCTATCAGTCCAGCATTCATATGGCACCGTATGAGGCTTTATATGGTAGGCGGTGTAGATCCCCGGTGGCTTGGTTCGATCCAGGCGAGGCTAGATTGTTAGGCACAGACTTGGTTCAGGATGCTTTGAAGAAGGTCAAGGTGAGTCAGGATAGACTCCGTACAACCCAGTCCAAACAGAAGAGTTACGCGGACCGGAAGGTTCGTGATGTTTTCTATATGGTTGGAGAGCGGGTTCTGCTTCGGGTTTTGCCTATGAAGGGCGTTATGAGATTTGGGAAGAAAGGAAAGTTGAGTCCGAGGTTTATTGGTCCTTTTAAGATATTGAGGCGTGTTGGGGAGGTTGCTTATCAGCTTGCCTTACCTCCCAGCTTGGCAGGAGTTCATCCGGTATTTCATGTTTCGATGCTCAGGATTCGTCGCACGTGTTGGATTTCAGTTCAATCCAGTTGGACAAAGATCTATCTTATGTTGAGGAGCCAGTGGCAATACTGGACATGCAGGTTCCAAAGCTGAGGACAAAGAACATTGCATCAGTGAAGGTTCAGTGGCGGGGTCAGCCGGTCGAGGAGGTGACCTGGGAGATCGAGCAGGATATGCGCAACTGTTACCCTCATCTTTTCACTACTTTAGGTATGTCTCTATGCTTGTTCGAGGACAAATGAATGTTTAAGAGTAGGAGGATGTGATGACCCAGCCAGTTGTCTTAAGAATTAACGCTCCGATCTCTTAGTAATTGCTTTCCCCGTATTTATTTCTGCTATTTTGATTTGCCGGGATGTTCGGTTTTGAGATTCGGAGAGTTTTGGGACACTTTGTCCCTACATGAGAGCTTAAGTGTTGGAAATTTGATCGTAGTCAGAATAGTGTGAAGATGGCCTTGGAATAGAATTATGATCGTTCCGTTAGCTCCGTTGTGTGATTTCGGGTTTAGGAGCTTGTTCGGATGGCGTTTTGGAGGTCCGTAGCTAATTTAGGCTTGAAATGTCAAAAGTCAAATTTTGAAGTTTCCGATTCGATAGTGAGATTTTGATTCGAGGGTCGGAATGGAATTCTGGAAGTTGGAGTAGCTCCGTAGTGTTGAATGTGACATGTGTGCAAAATTTCAGGTCATTCGGACGAGGTTTGATAGACTTTTTGATCGAAAGCGTATTTTTTGAGTTTTGGAGTTCTAAGGCTTGAATTCGTGGTTGATTCGCCGTTTTGATGTTATTTTAGGTGTTTTAAGGATTGGTATAAGTTTGGACAATGGTATTAGACTTGTTTGTGCTTTTGGTTGAGGTCCCGGGGACCTTGCGAATAGGTAATCGCAGGTGCGGAAGCTGGTCTTTAAGTGAAAGGTCGTAAATGCGACCATGTCCTCGCAGAAGCGGGACCGCAGGGCCGCAGAAGCGGATTAACTGGGCAGAAACATATAAATACTTGCCTTCGCGAAATTTAACTATTTTTCACCTCTTTTCAAACGGGAAGAAGCTTGGGGAGCATTTTTCAAGAGGGATTTTCAGAGAAGTTCATTGGGGTAAGGTCTTTGGTCCCTAAACTCGTTATTGGAGTGTTTTTTTATCTTTATAAGCATGAAAATTAAGGAAAATCATTGGTAGTTTGGGGGGTAGGGATAGACTAATTAGAGACCTTTGAGCGATGATTTGAAGGACCATTTGAGGTCTGATTTTGGTACTTTTGGTATGACTGAACTCGTGAGAGTGTGAGGATTCTGGAAATATAAATTTTACCCGATTTCGAGATGTGGGCCCGAGGGGTGTTTTGGTCATTTTACCAAATTTTGCGTATTATTTTTGAATTTCTTTGTATAATAAGTTATTTGAAGTGTTATTTACATTATGCAATTAAATTGAATAGATTTGGTCCATTTAGAGTGGATTACTCATGGCAAGAGCGTGGTTTTGGATTGATTTGAGCTGGTTCGAGGTACATTTGAGACCACAGATGTGGGATTCCAGTAGCTCCCCCTTGTCTGATTATTTGGGACTACGGATGTGGGATTCCGGTAGCCCCCCCTTGTCTGTTTCTTTGGGACTACAGATGTGGGATTCCGGTAGATCCCCTGCACATTTATATGGAACTTCGGGACTACACCCGGTAGATTCCCCTAGTATTGGGTATTACATTTGGAACTACTGAACGAGATTCCGTTAGATCCCCACGCACTATGAGTTGGACTACGGGACGGGATCCCGGGAGATCCATTGGATATGTATAATTGGGACTACATGACAGTATCCTGGGAGATCCCCGATTCTTATTTTGGTGCTGAGCCTTATTTCTTTCTGTGTTTACCTTGCCTCTGTAATAGTTGTTGTTTCCCTTTTATATCTTGTGTTACTTTTACTGTTGTACTTATTTATATTGATTTGTTCTACATTGTCGAACTTTATATTTTATTTAACCTCAGTAGGGCCCTGACCTTCCTCGTCACTACCCAACCGAGGTTAGGCTTGGCACTTACTGAGTACCGCTGTGGTGTACTCATGCCCTTTCTTCGCATGTTTTTTATGTGCAGATCCAGGTACCTTGACTCAGTCCTATCACCCTTGAGGCGAGGCGACTGTTCCAGAGATTTCGAGGTATATTTGCCGCGTCCGCAGACCGAGTAGTCCCTTTCTACTCTCCCTATTGTATTAGCCCTTCTGCATTTCTTTTCCTTGTTAGATATTCTGGAGTTAGACACTGGTAGACATTCCAAGGCTTGTGGATTCATGGGTTTTCGGGTTTTGGGAAAATGTATCGGTTTTAAGAGTTAATATTGTGTATGCCGAGCGGCACTTTTAAATGTTGTTTATTTACTCTATTTCTGTTTTAAATTGTTTTCTTATGCAAATTTGGTTTATCTTCCAAAATTTAGGCTTACCAAGTCGTAGAGACTAAGTGCCATCACGATGGTTCACGGAGGGCGAATTGGGGTTGTGACAAGAGTATAGGTACATTTAATGGCTAGAGAGTTTATTTTATTAAGTCAGTATAAAATACTTATCTCTACTTGGTCCGTTCAATACATACAAAATGTACTAGCACACGAAGTTGGAATTAAATCATTCTCATAATCAAGATAAATTATATTTAATCTTTTGTTACAATCATTCCTGATGATTTGTCCAATTCCATCATTAGATTGTGAACTCAAACTTTATACTTATAAGAGCCGATGATTTAATCTTCCGTATATAAGCTAAACTCTATACACTAAATCATCTACTATATAAGCAAAGGACACATACTAATGTATGATCTATTTAAAACTTTATTAAAGCTGAATAAACAGTTATTTCATAATAAATACTATATCTAAACCAAACCCATGGTTAATAGTATATATATGGAAAGTAGGAAATATATACTGAAGGAAAAGTTTTTACATTGGCAATACAGAGGAGTTTGGATTGAAATTCATGCGAAAGTTTCTTAGTCTTATTAGAGATTTATGTTAGTAAAGAAAAAGTATAGAAAACTTTTAGTGTTTTATTACATAATTTTAAATAATCTAAACAATATTTAATTGAGATGCGTTTAAATAGAGCGATATGAACGTAAAGATTCATATAGCTGATGTCAACTTAGTTAATAGTGAGATGCAAGTGTTGTAACTTGCTAAAACTAAAATATAGAGTATTTATACTCGTAATATTGCTTAATAGCTCGTAAAACTGGATGAGCAACTTGTTAGAATTCGCCAATTATACTGAAACATATATAAAAGATATATTTATTTATTATGCCGCTAATAAATAAAACTTAGATCATTTGGATAAACCCTGGAAAGAGAATAAGGTAGGAAGTTTGCTTGAGTGCAATGAGAATTTGATTTCTTTTTTAAGCCACGAAAAATGAGAATTGATCAGCACAAATACTATCTTACCAATATTCCTAATTTGGGGTCCTTGATAATATATTATGGATAATTAGTCAACAAAATCAGGTGAAATTTTCTTTGCTGACAATGACATTGATCTCCATTTCGGGTTTCGCCGTCAATCTCAAGATTCGTAGACTTTGGTTATATATGTTAGATGTCCAGCTGGAGGCATATTGGTGTTGGAATATTGTCAAAAGGGAATTCTTTATGGATGCAACTTGCATTTGCTTATAAACAGATATTGCTAAAACTACTGATAAGAACATATCCATTTGCTGTCTATATCATTGCTTTTTATAAGGACGATGTATGAATCGGCTTGCATGATTAATTCATTGAGTATATATTACTTATTTTTTATCGGCACAAATACAAGATAATTCCGCTCATCAAAACTTAAACAATTGGACAAATTCGTCTAGTGTTGTTACTGTTGAGATTCAGTTTTTAAAGTAATAACTCCAACTCTTCAATCACTAGGCAACTCCTTGGAGACTTTGACCTTTTAAACTCTTGTAAAAAATATTTACTACGTAATTCATTTTGTTAATATTGTTTTCTCTTCCTATTGTTTCTGTAATGAAAAATAGAAAGTGACTTTTTGTATTTTTATTTCCTACCATCCAATGTAATAGTAGTCATCGATCATCAATCTACTTCACAGGCCACAGTTCTCAAATTTAGTCTACCTCCTTATCCATTTTAGGCTATTTAAAATTCTGATGGTCGAGAGAATAAGATGCTTCACATATCTTTTATAGGAAAAGAAAAGCATATCACTGTTTTCAAGCAGTAGCAATAGTGCGAGGATCCGTATCATGGCATTGAACGGTTGTAAAGGAAGTAACAGAAATGAAGACCATCGCCACGTCGAACATTAATTATAAGATTACCCTTCTCATGGACTTGATTCAATGACTTATGATTCACAACATTTACTATTTGCCAATGATAATACATGCATAGTTCATGAAGCACTTCTTACGTTTTAGTAATCTATCTTTCGCTATCAACTAAATCGTTTTAGAGCTCTGAAAATGAAACAAACATATTTTTTACCACTACAAGTAAAAGGGCTTTAGCAAACGGTCCAAATCTAGCTAGGTTATTAGTCAATAACACTTGGGAAAAAATTATTAAAATGGAGCTTAGGTCTGCCATTGATGAAGAAATAAGCTTGAGAATGAAAAAGGTCTCTAGAGAAGAAAATACTTTCACTATGAAAGAGAGAGTCAATTCTGTATTCAATTATCTGTGAAAAGTTGTGTACAGCGTTTATTTATACAATCTAATTAACAAACTAGCTATCTTCCTAACTGCCTATCAATTACAAATTAACAGCTCACTAACTGACTAACTGTACTCTAACTAGTATTCTAGAAGTGTATTCCTAATTAAATACTACTCTGTATCACTTACTGTTGATCCAATATTTCAACACTCCCCCTCAAGTTGGGAAAGAAAAATGTTCTTCATTCCCAACTTGAATAACATATAAACACAATGTTGATGCCCTAAGGCTTTAGTGAAAATGTCAGTTGGTTTTTCTTGACTGGATACATGTGAAGTACTTATAAGCGCTTCTTGAATTTTTTCTCTTACAAAATTATAGTCTATCTCTATGTGCTTTGTCCTCTCCTGATACCTAGGATTAGCTGCAATTTGCAATGTTTCTTTATTGTCACAATATAAATCCCTAGGCAACTGCAAATCTATCTGCAAGTCTCTCAGCAGTCCACTAAGCCATTCCAGTTCTGCAATTGTGTGTGCCATACTTATATACTCAGTTTATGCTGAACTTCTAGAAATTGTATTATGCTTCTTTGTTTTCCAAAATATAAGAGAATCTCCTAACTTGATACAATATCCTGTTACTGACTTTCTTAACATAGGGCAAGTTGCCCAACCTGTGTCATAGAAAGCTTTATTTGTTGACTGCTTTTGCAAGACATCATAATGGCAAGGCCTGGTTGCTTCTTCACATATCTTACTACATGTAGTGCAGATTCATAGTGAGATTTCTTGAGAGAATGTATGAACTGACTTAAGCATTGAATAGAATATGAGATGTCTGGCTTGGTGATTGTGAGGTATAATAATTTCTCAATTAACCTTTGAAAGCTTCCCCTGTCTTCTAGTACCTCACCAGTGGCATTAGCATTATATAAGTATCAAAATTCACACTTGTTAGTTTCAAATTTTGTTCCATTGGAGTCTCTTATTTCTTTGAACCTCCTAATCCTAGTTCTTTTATCATCTGAATAGCATATTTCTTTGTGAAATTAAGATATCTTTAGCAGATATAGCAAACTCTATTCCCAGAAAGTACCTGAGTTCCCCAAGGTCTTTCAACTTGAAGCTTTGGCGAAGTGTATCTTTAGCATGCTTAGTTTCTTCAATATTATTTCCTGTCACAAGTAAAATTATCCACATACACAAGCACAAGTACAAATTTATCCTTAGTAAATCTAGTGAATAAGGAGTAATCATGCTTACTTTGGCAACATCCAGAATTCAAAAGGGCTTGAGTTAATTTTTTGATTTTATTGCCTGGATGTCTATTTCAAGCCAAATAAAGATTTAAGTAGCTTATACACTCTATGCTTTCCCTGGCTATTAAATCCATGTGGCATTATCGGTACACTTCTTGCTCAAGGTCCACATTTTAAAAAATATTATGAACATCCATTTCATAGACATGCCAATGCTTAAGGGCTATAGTGGCAACTACAACTCTTACAATAGTGAGTTTGGCAACATGAGAAAAAGCATTATGAAAATCTGGACCCTCTTGTTGTGTGTATCCTTTAGCAATAAGCCTAGCTTTAAATCTTTCTATTGTACTGTCTGCATTGTACTTGATTTTAAATATCCACTTACACCCTATAGGTACCTTGCGTCCAGGTAAATTAACTACTTCCCAGGTGTGATTTTTTTCTAGAGCTTCAATCTCAAGCTTCATTTCCTCATCCCATCTCTCATCCTTAATAGCTTGACAGAAGGTAGTTGATTCCGTTACTGCGGAAAAGGAGGTCAGAAAGGACTAAAAATGGGTAGGTAGGTGTGAGTAACGGACAAAATGTTGTATAGGATAAGAAGATGAAGTATAGGATAAATGAGGATGCAAATAATATGTCAACCAAATGGAAGGTTTAAGATATCTTCCTAATCTTCTAGGTGGATCAGGTATAGAGGCAGGAGAAAGTATGGAAAGAGAACTGGTGGAATGAGGAGGCAGAGGAGGAGGAATAGAAGAGGGAGAAGAGGCTGATACAGAATCTATCACAGGAAGATGTTCAGGATTAATGTTAGGTTCAGTTGCTGATGGAAGTTTAGTAGAAGGTTCAGGATAAAACTCAATTATAGAAGAAGCAGGGAAATGTAAGAAGGAAGAACTGATTGAAGTTGTGTCCGAGGAAGACAAGAACTCAGACCTTGGATATTTAAAAGGGAAAACAGTTTCCTTATAGATAACATCTCTATTAATAAGGAATTTGCCAGATTCAATATCAAACAATCTGCAACCTTTCTAGTATAGGAATATCCCATAAAGGCAGCAGGTGAGGATTTACAAGAAAAATTATCACCTAAATTGGTGTTTATGGCATAGCAGAGACATCCTCTATTTCTCATCTGACAAAGATTAGGTTCAGAACCATGGAATAGCTCATAAGGAGATTTTTCATTTAAGACAATACTAGGCAATCGATTGATTATATATGTAGCTGCTAGACTACATTTTTTTTATTTTTTCCTCACACATAAAATAAGTTACCAATACCTCTTGATTTATACCATGGCTAATTGGCTGTGGCACGTATAGGGACAAAGGGAATTAAACATCTTCATTAGATTGGCTCTAACTTTCCCACCGGGTACTGAAACTGGGATGAGGCATCCCATTTTGCATGTGGAGGTAGCAGAATTTTCTAGATTGGGTATAAAAGGCAGTTCAGCTCTCTTCTCGTTCATTCTAGGAGATATTACCCACTTTAGGCTCTTAAATCCTCTTTAAAATTTCCAAACAGTCTAAAGCTAAATAACAGGGAATCTTATAGGACTTGGCATGCAGAAGTTTGAAATCATCACAGTTATATCTATTGTATTCTTATATTAATTTCAAAGATTCATTGGAGGAAGAGTTAAATACCACAAAAGCTCAAGAGCTCAGAAAGCATAGTTCTTCAATAAGGTATGTAAGGCAGCCTTCTTTCTTGGCATAAATTGATAAAAGTGATCCCTTCTAAAAGGTTTTTATGTTCTAAATCTTTCTTGATAATGTTGTTCCACTTGTTTTGGGTACGGTGGGGCCCTGTCCCGACCAAAATATTTAAATATCTATGTTTTCCTTTGGTATGACTAGAGTTCGGATGTACGTAAGAGTTGGTTATGACCTTGTTGCAATAATTGTGATAGATTATGAGATGTTAATATTTCTTTCGAGTCGGTTATGGTCATTTAAATTTTGGTATCGTACATGAAAGCCTAAGTAAGGACGTCGATTCGTACAAACCTTCAAACGTCATGTACCGATGCACCTCCCAAGGTTGGGGTGTGACAAACTTGGTGTCAGAGACGGTTTGTTTTAGGTAGTCTACAAACCGTATCTACTAGATTCTTATTTATGAGTGTGGTGTGCGCCATACTTATAAATTGGAGGATACTTGATATTTAAGAAGGATACCTTTCTTTCGGATCTAGATTGTGCAATAGAGCAGAGTCTTAAGTATTCTCTTCTAAACATCATCTTGTTTATGTTTATAATGATGCCTACCACGAGACGCCAGACAATTATTCAGGGATTGAATGAAGAAGCAGGAGAAGGTGGCCCCTGCCCTTGTTTATGTGGGTCAACATGAACCTCATGATATGGCTGATACCCAGGTTTTGAGGACAACACCATTGCCCCCAGAACAATATAGGGAAACTAATGTATCCCCTATTCCTCCCTCGGGTGCTTCTGAACACGAATTGGACATGAGAAGTGCAGTACAGTTTTTGACTCGGCTAGTGGCATCTCAGGCTCAACGTCAGGCCCCTATCACCTCAAATAGAGCAGTTAGTACGAGAGTTCGGGATTTCATAAATTTGGACCCCTTGGTATTCATAGGAACAAATCCAAATGAAGATCCCCAAAATATTTTAGAACAGATAAAGTAGACTTTACGAGTTATGCCTACCACTAATACGGAGTATGTGGAACTTGCCTCATATAAATTTTAGGATATTGTTGTGAGTTGGTATGAAACTTGGGAACAATCTAGAGGGTATCTTCATCTACCAGCAATATGGAAGGAGTTTTCTAAGGCATTTCTATAGTAGTATTTGCCCATCGAGCTTCGGCGATCCAAACAAGATAGATTCCTACGATTGGAACAAGGTAACATGAGTGCTTGAGAATATAGCATGCAATTTAACTCCCTGGCCAAGCATGATCCTTCGGTTGTGGAAAAAATGAGTGATAGAGTATATCGATTTGTGGGTGCTTTGGGACCACATTTGATTAATAAATGTAGTACTGCTTCTCTAAGTCCGAATATGGATATTGCTCGTGTTCAAGCTTATGTGCAGAACTTGGAGGATCGTAAAAGGAAACAGTGAGCCACTCGAGAGCATGATCAGGGCAAACATAAGGAAGCTCAGTCTATAGGTGATATGTGTGAGTCTCGAAGTGAGTTTAGACCTCTGCTTTCTCGGTATCCATCTTATCTGGTGGCTAATGCGAAGTCATAGACCCAGGGTCAACATCGTGATTGGATTACCTATTCCGGTCAGGGTCTGATTCCCCGAGGACACAACTCACAATATGGTGGGGAGCCTAATAAGATGAGGCTTTCAGTGCCGAATTGTGGCCGATGTGGTAAGAATCGCTTTGGATATTGCCGCCAAGATTTGGATTTATGCTTTTCTTGTGGGTAACCCGGTCACATTATGAGTTTTTTCCCGGTAAAAATATGGGCAATATGATGCTATAAATGGGATATGTAGCAGTATCTTTATCATTAGCATGCCCTCATGAGCATGACATGCAACTGTCGGTTGGAATAGGCAGAGGTGGAGATGGAGCATTTACCTCAGGTGGACAACAAAACCACATCTATGCATTTTCAGGATGATAATACCTAGAGTCATCAATACTAACCATGTTCTCCATTAAAATGTATGCTTTGATAGATCCAGGTTCCACTTGTCGTATATTTCTCCGCTTGTTGCTAGTAAATGTGATAAGGAGCCCGAATTATTGTCTCTGCCATTTGAAGTGTCCACACCCATAGGCGAGTCTGTGATAGTTAAGAGAGTATATCGAGGTTGCGATGTGATAATTTATGATCATCATACCTTAGCTAATTTAAATGAATTAGAAATGGTAGAATTTGATGTTATAATGGGCATGGATTGTCTGGCTTCTTGTTATGCTATTGTCGATTATTAGAAGAATGTTGTTCGCTTTAACTTTCCATGAGAGCCCATTATTGAATGGAAGGGTGATGTGGTAACGCAAAAAGGGAAGTTTATTTCTTACCTTAAGGCTCGAAAGATGATTATGAAAGGCTATTTCTATCATTTGGTGCGAGTGCAGGATACAGAGGCAAAACCTCCAACCCTTTGATCGGTTCCGATTGCTCACGAATTTCCTGATGTGTTTCTTGACGACTCCTGGGTGTCCCTCCTGAGAGAGAGACCGAGTTTTCCATATATGTGATTCCTGAAACAAAACCGATATCAATCTCTCTTTATAGGATGGCTCATTCTGAATTGAAAGAGATTAAAGATCAGCTAAAGACCTTTTAGATAAGGGCTTAATCTTACCTAGCATTTCCTGTGGGGTGCCCCAGTGTTATTTGTCTGAATAAAGATGGTTCGTTGAGGATGTGTATTGATTATCGATAACTGAATAAGGTAACCATTAAGAACAAGTAACCGCTTCCCAGGATCGATGATTTGTTTGACCAATTGTAAGGTGCTAAATATTTTTTGAAGATTGATCTAAGATATGGATATCATCGGTTAAAAATCGAGGAAGAAGTTAGTTCAAAGACATCCTTCCAAACCCGATATGGCTATTAGGAGTACCTGGTTATGTTCTTTGACCTAACCAATGCACCAACGACTTTTATGGATCTGATGGATTGGGTGTTCAAGTTATTTTTAGTTATTTTTGTGATCATGTTCATAGATGATATTTTTGTATATTTAAGATCCAAAGCAGAGCATACTGAGCATTTGCGAATGGTTTTACGCACGCTCCAGGATCACAAGTTATACACCAAATTTTTAAAATACGAGTTTTGGTTGAACTCATTTATCCGGCCTATAGTGTCAAGTGAGGGCATCAAAGTCGATAGTCAAAAGATTGAAACAGTTAAGAATTAGCCAAGGTCTACAACTCCTACGGAAGTACACATCTTCTTGGGCCTGGACAGTTATTACCGAATGTTTGTGGAGAATTTCTCATCCATAGTTGATCTATTAACGACGTTGACACATAAGGCAACTAAGTTTCAACGGACCAACATTTTGTGAAAAGAGCTTCCAAGAGTTAAAGGACAGGGTAACCTCGGCACCAATTCTAACTCTTTCAGAAGGACCCAAAGGTTGTGTTATGTATTGCGATGCCTATAGAGTGGAATTGGGTAGTGTTCTGATGCAACATGGTGGGGTTATTACATATGCCTCAAGGCAGTTGAGGAAACATGATCAAAATTATCTGACCCATGATCTAAAATTAGCAGCGTTTATTTTCGCTCTAAAGATATGGCGTCTTTGTATGGAGTTCATATTGACATATTTATTGATCATAAGAGAATATAATACATATTTAAGAAAAAATAGTTGATCAATTGAAGATGAACTTGAAAAAATGTGCGTTCGGGATAGGGCGGAGGCCTTAAATCAATAGGGCAATAGCATAGCTATTATTGACTTGACCCCTATTACATTACTTAAGCCTACTCTTTTTTCAAGATACGAAACGAGTAGCCGGAAACAGTTGTCCCTATTATATTTTAGATAGAGTCATCCACAAGGCTAAGAATCTTTCCTTTACATAGATACAATTAGAAGTGGCTTGAATTGCTAAAAGATTACGATGTTGACATTATATTTGTGGATGAAATAGGCATGAAAATTTGATGATCCAACCTTGACGAAAATAAGAGAAAATATTCCATTTCAAAAGAAGCAAGTGAACGAGTTATCTGAGGACGGAGTCCTTAGATACAAGGTCTGATTGTGTGTGCCCGATTTCGAGGGACTCCAAAAGCAGATCATAGAAAAAATTCATCGGTCTCGGTCTTCTGTTCACCTGGGGTCAACCAAGATGTATCATGATCTTGGAAAACTATATGGTGGGCTAATATGAAGAGGAACATTGCTGAATATGCTGCTTAGTGCTCAAATTGCCTACAAGTTAAGGTTCAACACTAGAAACCATGAGGATTGCTTCAGAATATGGAAATTACAACTTGGACAAGGGAGACAATTAATATGGATTTTGTTACCGAATTACAACGATCACACCGAAGGTTTTATTACATATGGTTATTGTGGATCGACTTACCAAGTCGGTTCATTTCCTACCAGTTTGAACAACTTTCTCGGTTGAAGACTATGCTATGTTATATATCAAATAAATAGTTTGACTTCATGGGGTTTTGATTTCTATTATAGAAGACAAAGGTGCATAGTTTACAGCTAACTTCTAGGGACCATTTTAAAAAGGATTGTGTATGAGAATCAAGCTTAGCACAACTTTTAACACATAAAAAGATGCCTGGCCGAATGCACTTTTTAGTCGCTCGAGCATATGTCACAAGCATGTGAATTGGACTTCAAAGAAAACTGGGGATCATTTACCACTCATCGAATTTTCTTACAACAACAACTACTATACAAATGAAACTGTATGAGGCTCTATATAGATGGAAGTGCAGATCTCTTATCAGTGGATTCGAAGTTGGTAAAGCAAGTTATTGGGTCCTTATTGGTGGAATAGGCTATTGAAAAAGTAAAAATGGTTCGAGATCGATTTTCGATCTTTCAAAGAAAGAAAAAAATCTTACTCAAACAACTAACGTCGAGATTTAAAGTTCGTTGTGGGAGAATGGGTATTCTTGAAGGTGTCGCCTATGGAAAGCGTGATGAGGTTTGGAAAAAGAGGAGAACTCAGTCGTCATTATATCGGATCCTATGGAATTATTCAGAATGTTGGTCAAGTGGCTTATAATCTTGAGTTGCCCTAGAATTGGAAGTAGTACATCTGGTATTCCATGTGTCTATGCTTGAAAAGTGTTTAAGCAATCCATCTTGTATTATTCCTATTAAAGATATTCCCATCACAAAGGACCTATCTTACGAAGAAATTTAGGTGGTCATCCTAGATCGTCAAGTTCGTAAGCTGCGAACCAAACAAGTATATTTCGTTAAAGTAATTTGGATAAAAAATAATACAGAAGAAATAACTCGAGAAGCTAAAGAAGACATGAAATTTAGGTACCCGCATTTATTCCATACTCCGGGAGGCAACAATAAGACTATTATAGCAGGCACAACCCAAAATGACTAAAAAGGTTGTAGGGAGTGACTATGATTTAATATTCGAGGACGAATGTTTCGAAGGGGTGGGGGTGATATTATGCATTGATAACGTCCAAATGCACACCTCAAAAGAGATATGACACAGACGTATGTAATAATAAAACCTAACGAAGAGTTGGGGTCGAATAGGCAGGTCGCTAAGATGGGAGCTAGGAGTATATATTCGCAATGATCAAGTGAAGTATCTAGATTGCACTTCCACAACGAGGTTTTTTCTTTTATTTCTAATGTTAATATAAGAATTGCAAATTAAAGATAGAAGAGTAGAGATAATTATTTTTGAGGTTTTTCCAAATATATAAAAAGCCTAGGGATGTGACCATGACCTAGGTGCTTGCGTAATGGGATAAAGACTTTAATGCTCGTTTTGTTGATTGGGTGTATTATATCTCACAACTCTACGTTAACCACTCAATACCTCTCGGTCAGAGTGTGGTTTTGCCCAATTTGACTTTCTCAAGACTGTCACGACCCAAACTGATAGGCACCCGGTGCCTTACCCAACCTAGTACCAAGGTAACATATCTTTCTTATCATACCATCATGGATAAATGTGCCCCAAGGGTTGTCATGAGATAACTAGAATAAAAATAAGGGAATACTAGACATACGATGACCCCACGAGATATAGAAACTTATACATGTGACATACGAGCCTATAAGACTGACATGATCATTTGTAAACTCAAAACATAAGCCGACAAGGCCATACAAGTATCCATATACATGAAATCTATCTACAAGCCTCTAAGAGTACATATACATCATAAAGTTCGGGACAGGGCCCTGCCATACCAATTAATACATGTCCAAAGCATACTGACCAAATAGGCAACTCCGGAGCAAGTGGAGTGCAAGTGTACCAACACTTTCCGCTAAGCTGATAGCCTACTAGGAGGACTGTAAACCTCTCTATCGAGATATGCGGGCATGAAACACATCGTTCCCAGGCAAAAGGGACGTCAGTATAAATAAAGTACTGAGTATGTAGGGCATGAAAGCAGTATATAAAGACATGAAAAAAGCATGTAGTAAGAGACACATCCTGTAAGTCTGAATAGCTCTTTGAATCATAAAACATTTATTATGTCATACAAATGCGTATAAATATTATATCATGCATAGGTATATGCATACATAACATCATCAAGCCTCTGAGGGCATCCCATCATATCATTTCGGCCTATATGGGCGAAATCATCAATGTATACCAACTGATCAGGTGGTGGTGCATATATAACGCCTTAACATTTTCCCATATCCCATATACATATGATGTATGCAGATATAATTCCATCTTTTCATCAATCAATGTACATGTATAAATGAATGCACTGCATAAGAAGTGAGTCAATAAGATCTCTCAGGAAGATCAATATGCCTTCGGTTAATATCATGAAATAAACTTATCAACTTACGTAATTTCTGGGACCCATGAACTGACAATATAATAATAGGACACATGATGGATCAAGAACGTAGCAGCCCTAGTACTTCTAAGAATAGAGTCATTTGTGAAATTTCCGTGTTTGCTCGTTTCGTTATAAATATGGACAATGCAAAAGGAAAGAAGAGATAGCCTTAACATACCTCAAGTCATCAATGCAACTCAACAACAACCTTACCAATTAGCGTGCCAATCCTATAACAAAGAAATACATGTACAACTTAGATGGATCTAGTATATCACGTATCTCAAATGATAAAATAAAATGGGAAGAATTTCCCCTGATTTAAATACTCCCTCAAGCCTACTATAGGTGAGATAACAACAGAATACAATAAGCAACTCAAAAATAACCTAACTACAATGCGGGACCTTCAATACAACAAAACCCCCAAATATACCATAATACAATACAACATTGATAACTTGTTGATTAGGTGTTATATGGTATATTTGGAGTTTTTGTTGTATTGAGGAGTTGCTAATTGATAATTTGTTGATTGAGTGTGTTATGGTATATTTGGGGTTTTTGTTGCATTGAAGGTCCCGAATTATAGTTAGGTTGTTTTTGAGTTGCTGATTGTATTGTGTTGTTATCTCGCCTATAGTATCCTTGAGGGAGCATTAAAATTAGGGGAAATGCTGCCCGTTTTATTTTAGAATCGAGTTATCATTTGAGATACGTGATATAATAGCGCCATCTAAGTTGTACATGTATTTTTTTGTTATAGGGTTGGCGCGCTAGTTGTCATAAGGTTGTTGCTGAGTTGCATTAACGACTTGAGATATGTTAAGACAATCTCTTCCTTCCTTTTGGCATGATCCATATGATACAATGAAACGAGCAAACATGAAACTTTCCCTAATGATTCTATTCTTTGAAGTACTATGATTTCCTATGTTCTTGATTCCCCATGTGTCCTAATATTATATCGTCAGTTCATGAGTCCTAGAAAATACGTAAGTTGATAAGTTTATTTCAAGATATTAATCGAAGGCATATTGGTCTTCCCGAGAGATCTTATTGACTTACTTCTTATGCATTGCATTCATTTATACATGTACATTGACCCATAAGCAGATTACGGGTACATTATATGTATATGGGGTATGGGGGAAGGTTGTGGTTTTATATACGCACCACCACCTGATCAATTGGTATATGTTGATGATTTCGCCCATAGAGGCCGATGTTGATACCCAATTTTTCTCTATATATTTTCAATATGCAAAATAACTTCAAAATAGCAAATATATACATATATAAGCATGTCCAAGTGTTTTATTATTTTTTCATAATTTTTAAAGGTTTGAATTGATTTATTTTCTCCCTTTTTATCCATAAAATCCAAATAATTATCTCTAATATTATTATTTTGATAATTCATCCATTGGATTTTCATATTTATGCCAAAATATGGCTAAGGTAATTTTTACATATTTTTACAATTTTATTTAGTATTTTTAAAGCTAAATTGCATATAATTGCAATATTAGACCCTTTTAAGGTTAAATTAGACTTTATATTCATAAAATTATATCCTGTATTTTTAATTTGTTATTTAGGTGTTATAAATCACTTTAGCCTTTCAAATTAGATTTTAGAAATTATTTATTATTTTTATAAAATTAAAAGGGAAAAAAGGTTATTTAACATATAACCAAAATTGGCTTTAAAATCTAGCCCAAATTGAATCCCCAATTTTCCGGCCCAATTCCTATTCAAATCAGACCCTAACCCAACCCAAGCCCAAACCGGATCCCTACCTACCCATTTGATTATGACCGTTGATCATTCAGATCAACGGTCCCCTCTTCCCCTTACCATTTTTAACCCAAAACAACCCCTAACCAAATTCATTTGTTACTATTCGCTGCCCTTGAATCCCCTCTCCTATCAAACTCTCTCTGAAACCTAAAGCCAACCCTAGCCACCGCCACCCGAACTAACCCTAATCACCTTCGATCCTCACCCAATCCGTGGACTCCCATGGCTGTTTGAGATGTATACCGGTCTCTTATGCCTACTAGTTGCCTGTTTTCTTGATTTCATGGAAAGATCTTGAAGATATCTAGTCCAGACCTTGCTCAACTTCTATCTATGGTCTCTTTCCGGCCATCCATGGTTGTTCGCGTCGGATCCTTGACTTTTCTTGCTAGATCGGTAACTTTTCAAAGTCTTTCTCATTTTTCTGGGTTCTCCGAAACCCTAAGTTTAAAGGATTTCCGATTTTCTTTCAGATTTGTCTTAGATCTGTGTATGTTATGAACCTCTTAAGTATTTTACTTAAAGATTTTTCCAATTTTTCAATACGACTCTTCGTGTTCAACGATTAGGGTTTTCTCAACCTCTTTTAAAAAGATCTCTTCTCCTTTTCAGTGTTGCTTATGATTTTACTATGTTTAAATGATTTGTTATATTTTCTTCTACCTGGTTCATCGTGTTAAAACCCCAGGTATTTTTGGTTTTATCGGGGTTCTGAAAGTGTCTTTGTTTGTTTTTTATGTATACTTGTTTCGATTAAGTTCTTTATGTTTAGATCCTCTTCTTTGTTGAATGATTCAGAGTTCTTACCATTTTTAACTCAACTATTGTTAAAACCCTAATTTCCTAAAACTCTTCTCACTTATTACGGTGAGTTCTTAAAGACTTCCTCTACTTATTTCCATGTATTGGTCTGATCTCCTTTACCTGTTGCTATGTGTTAGACCAGTTTCTTCACTTTGGTTCTATGTGTGAGTCATGACTACTTGACCTATTGATTTCCATGTTTCGAACGGGTTCTTTTACTACTGAATCCTTAGCCTATTGGCATTACTGCTGAATGTTAATCTAGTTTCTTCTTTTGCCAATATGTTTGGCCTTGCATGTCTGATATTCCTGTTCATTCTTTCCTATTTATATGTCGAAGTGCAGAATCGTGACCTCTTTCTTGATTGATCTTGATTTCCTTAATTCATAGTTTGGTTGCAAGGTTTTCCTATAAACCCTCAATTTTACTCATTTGTTGATTCACTTCCTTTATTTGTTGTGATGTTTCATCCTGCTGAATTCTTTCCCCAATTAAATGTATTCTGTACCTAGACTCAATTGTATACTCTATATTCTTACTATCCCTTTTATGGTCAGAAATCAATCTTCCTCAAATTAATTTTCTTTCCCTAATTATCCCTATTAGTATCTATTAAGCAGTAATTCCTTGATTAAAGGGAAGTACCTGTATTAATGAGATTCTGATTGTGGTTATTTCCATATTTGTGTTAAACTTTTACTTGTTACCTTATTTTCTACTCGTTTTCAAAGCTATAAATACCCTACCCTCTCTTCTCAAAAGACACGGACAACAAAGTTCAGAACACACACACAAAAATTCAAACTCTCTTTCCTTTCTCTACTACTTGTGCTACTGCTTTGTCTAGCCGGTTGAAAGCTAAGGCTAGACTGTGGAACTCTACTCGCTTTATTTTTTTGCACTTTGCTTCATTAACTGGTATGTCCTAGTTTAATTTTAAAGTATCAACAACAATATGTATCTTTATTATTCAATCTCTCTCATTCTTGATCTACTTCTGCTTGTGGTTTTGTTGTGAAACCTACATTTAAGTTGCATTACCAGCATGCTATAATGTCTCTCCTTCCCCTTTAGATTAATGCACTCCCCTATGTGTGTTTCAAGGCATACTTTGTCAGTCACTTATTGTGTACTTGCCATCATATGAATCCCAAGTCCCTGTCCCTTCAATGTGTTTTTGTTCTTTCTGACCAGTTTGTGATTGTGCCAGTACCAACTATTGTTGTGCATGTCCAACTAATCTAAAGACTCTTGATGGGGCTATGTGTTCACAGTCAAATATCCTCTATGTCCCCAACCCCTCTACTCCACTGTTTGTAACTGCTGAAGCATGTACTCCTTTCTGAATTTGTTCTGTGTGTGTTATTGTTACTCCTAGTCTTTTTCCTTTTCAAAAATTGTTTTATTAGGCAATTCTACTGCTGTTTTGCAAACTCACTTCAAACATGTCGTTTTTAAAACTATTTTCTAACTCAATTCCTGTGAGTCTATGTCCAGCACTCTCACATGCACTCTTACATCATTAGGTTCTGCCCCTCTTGTGTGAGCCTTGTTTTGGGACCCTTGAGCTCTCTCTAAACCTGGACACATAAGGGCTCGCTCTTCCACATTGCACTTACTCTTGGTTATGCAATCTGGGTGTGAGCATTTCTTGGGATCCCTTGAGGTCCTTAGGGAACTCTGACACACCCAGGTATGAGAATGGCTTTGGAACAGTATTGACATTTGAAGTGGTTTATTACATAACTCAGAGAGGAAGTCAGGATCAGGCTTCCTATGGTTGTAGATTCTTATTTTTTTTGCATTTCTTATGTAATTCTATCACGGGGTCTGTAATAATTTGTAAACAAGTATTGGGATGGTTAGTGGAAAGGGATGGAAAAATGCATGCCATAGTTGTTCAAGGGTAGAAAATATGTTATTAGGTTTATATTCCAAGTTGTGCAATAGAAATCATGTTTAGGATTCATACAATTCATTAGAAATCATGTTCTTAGGATTCATGTTGCCTTGCTTCAGCATCTCATTCATTAATCTATGTCTTATGTCTATCGCTTAGAAATCCTGCTCCTAGGGCAATAACAATAATGATATAAAAGGCTGTTATTTCAAAGATCCTGCCATTTACATGTGCATACTAGATACCATGTTCTAGGATCCTATTTGGTTTAAAAATGCCTAGTTAATTAATGATTCATGGAAAAGGTAGTAAGGTAATAGTTTTCACATTGCGAAGTTTCTGAATAACTTGTAATAATCTCTGCAACTAGAACAGCATGTTTTAGGTAAAATAAGCTCCAAACCGTCTTTTAATAATTCTGAACAACTACTGCATATCGCTCTATGCCTAGGCAAGCCTTAGGTAATTACTTAAATAAAACTGGAACTGCCTTTGTTTAATCATCAACTGTCACAACCAGCAGGCATGCCTGATTCAGACTTCTTTTTGTGTCATGTGAAAAATTTGGTTTTGACTTAAACACCTTGCTTAGGACTTTAAATTCAAATCTTAGCTGTGTATAAGTTATGTTGTCTATGTGCACTGTTTGTGGAGGTATAACTAAGCCTTTTACTTGCTTATATGTTCCCTCCCCCAAATTGTAGTCTTATATGTTTTTGTATGCCGCTTTAGTATTTTTGCCTGTAAACCTGAGGGTCTGCCTAGAACTTCCTTCTTATAGGAATCGAAGTCCTAAATTCCTCCGGGACTGATAGGAATGGGACGGGTAACATCATGCAATAGAGGTCGAGACCAACCTTCGCTTTAATTACCTTAACATGACGGGAAAGGGTAGATATGGATATGATGACCGGTGTGCTAATACCACGTGTATCCCCTCTTCTGAGGAGTGTCATACTGGGTATTTCATTGATGTGATCCATATTACAAACAAACCTAGGACACCCCTTTCATTTTTATAAATACGCTTAGATTATAACTCTTTTCAAAATCTTGCTTTTATTAAATGTTTTTCAAACACTTGTGTACTTTAACTTAAATCCCCCATTGTTTGAGCTCTACTTGCCTACTTTCTAATTGCACAAATTCACAAAAAAAACTGTCTAGCCGGGAACCACACTAGTGGATCCTGAGGGTTGCCTAACACCTTCCCCTTAGGATAATTTTAAGCCTTTACCCTACCTTTGGTTATCTGACATAGTTGTAGTTGAACCTTATAGGTACCCTAACATACCTTAAAATCGTTAGGTGGCGACTCTTCAAATACCTAATTTCCAAAAGGAAATAAATTATTACGCCCCATGAATGTCGAAACCTGGACCCCTCCCGTGGAAGGGAAAAAGGGGGCGCGACAACATGGCGACTCTGCTGGGGATTTTTAGGCTTTTACCATTTCAGATTGTTCCTGTGAATTTGTACCTCCCTATGTGCAATTACTTGCTTAATTCCTTTAAGCGTTTAATTTCTTTTTCAAAAGCGAACTGACATATCTTTTTGTTTCCTTCCTTTAACTGCTTTATTTATGAAACTGCTGTGTTTATCGCTTTCTTAACGTGCAAATACATGACATCATGCTTTTAATTATTGCATAATCATGCTCAGCATCATACTCCACTCGTGCCAAACAAATATTATAGCAACGCTTGATGAGTGGTTGCGCTCTTCCTATATCATTACCCCCTAAATTCGGAAAGGCGTATTTGTGGTAAAACTAGTCGATCAGCGGTGCAGTTGACAGTTTCGTGCCTTCCCTCTTGAGTTGTCCGCTCGAAGGTACAAATCTAAAACCCCATAGAAACCTTACTCTATCTAAATTGTGCATGCATCATGATCAAACATAGTAGTTATGTTGTCCACATAATGATCCTTTAAGATAGCCTTGTTCAAAAGTCCACTAGGTTTCCCTAAACCCAAACGGACATCATCACAATTTGTGCATTTATTTGGAGAACTAAATGCTTCATGCTAATTGTTGATGTTAAATAGTCGAGTCTTGTGAGGGTATGGTCTTATCCTTTTTGTTTTACAGAAAATAAAGAACGAGGTCCCTAGATTCGATATGGTTAGCTCACCCTCACTCTTGCTAGACTGGTGGAGGAATCTTCCATCAAATGACCAAATAAATGAATGGAAAGAGAGGGCCGCCAAATCTAGCAAAAAGCTAGAATATTTGGAATACAGCCGGTTGGAATTTGAAGGAAAGGTAAGGAAGAGAGTCACTGATTCCCAGAACGCTGAGGGAAATGAAGGAGAACATTTGGCAAAGGCATTTTTACTGGTGAACCTACGCGAACTCAAGGATTTGATCAACGAGAACATTCAATCTAGGTAAGGTCCTCCTAGGACCAAGTAGATAGGAGTTTATCTTTTTCGCTTTATAAATGTAATAAGGCCAATGGCCATTAGTGACTTTATTCCTGCTTATTTAGTGTCGATTTGGGATTTGTCTATTTTTTATCAATAAAATGATGCATTTAGCATTCTAAGTTCTTCGAATCAATTTATCGCTAGGCTTACCTTGGGCACAAAGAGGTTCCCAAATTAGGACACGATTTACATTCCCGCACTATGTGTTTAAATATTGCAATACTCTTTATGATCCTCACTAACTTGATTACCTTTTGTTTTTACTTTTGTTTTATTATTCCCCTCCCCAAAGGTTAGTTTGTGCACTCTGGCATTATCATCTTATTCCACGAGATCCAGGGGGCCCTCCACCCACTGCTCCTCTTAGTCCTGTTAAAAGCAAGGCACTTGCGGCAGTGAGGAACTTATTTCTAGAGGACAATGATATGGACTGTTGTGTTATTCTCGAGGAGGAGGGGAAGGAAGGCCCTTCTATAAAGGATGTGAGTACAGGGGCACATCTCAAGAATTGGACCATCAAGACAACCAAAGCCCGACGAGCCTCAGGGTAGTAAGGCTATAACAAGCATTATTCATTGTTTTTCAATTCCCGCAATAAGATCTTCGATGTCCAAACCCGTTATTAAACTTATCAAAAGCATTTTGATTATCTTATGAATTAATATTCATTGCTATTGTTTTCTCTCCTTACTTTACCTATACAACACTTATCTTGATGAACCAATGACTGTGACATGCAGTGAGACAACGCAACAAACGGACGTTGATTCAGAGGAAGATGACATAACTAACGAGATTGTCAAAGAAGTGGAGAACTTTGAGAACAGGCCTAAGTCCAACCTAGACGAGATCGAAATTGACAACCTGGGAGATGCAAATAACATCAAGGAAACACGAATTAGCGTTCGCCTATTGCCATCAGAAAAGAAAGAATACACAGAATTTCTAAAAGAATACGAGGACATATTCGCCTGGTCGTATGATGACATGACTAGTATGAGAACATCTATTATGGCGCACAAACTGCCAACCGATCCAATGTGTCCACCGGTAAAGCAAAAGCTCAGAAAGTTCATGCTTGATATGAGTTTGAAAATCAAAGAAGAAGCTAACAAGCAGATCAAAGCTAAGGTTCTCAGGGTAGTAGAATACCCGACATGGTTAGCCAACATTGTACCGGTGCCAAAGAAATATAGGAAGGTTAGAGTCTGTGTCGACTACCGGGATCTCAACCGGGCCAGTCCTAAGGACGACTTCCCTTTGCCAAATATACACATCCTGATCGACAATTGCGCTAAGCATGAGTTATAATCATTCGTAGATTGCTTCGCTGGTTATCATCAAATCTGGATGGATGAGGAAGACGCTGAGAAAACGACTTTCATTATGCCATGAGGAGTGTACTATTACAAGATGATGCCATTCGGCCTAAAAAATGCAGGGGCCACCTACACGAGGGCCATGACTACCATTTTCTATGATATGATACACAAGGAGATAGAGGTATATATGGATGATGTTATTATCAAATCCAAGAAGGCCACTAACCATATGGAGGATCTGAGGAAATTCTTCAATAGACTACGGAGGTACAACCTGAAATTAAACCCCGCCAAGTGCACATTTGGGGTTCCTGCTGGAAAATTCCTAAATATGTACTCTCTCTAGAGCACTACACACTAAATAGCCACAATCAATTGATGGCCATTTAATCAACAACAACAACACGTAGTTGAACAAGTAGAGAAATCTAACGGATCAATTATATAAAAACATAACAAGAATTTATCCTACAAAAGGTTCTATCAAAACCCTAGATAACAAATTAGTTATTTATAATAGTATGTAAACTACAATACTAAAAGTCATAACCACAATGAAAAAATAGGAAGAGGAAGGAAAAACTCATAGAATAATTCTTCGCCTTGCTCCTATTGTGTCTCTGCCTCCTTAGGTTGAATCTGTGTCTAAAATTGGTCTCCTCTCCTCCCTAGGTCTAAATTATGTCAAAAGTATGTCTCCTCCCTCAAAAATACCATTTTTCCATGTATATATACCAAGTAGGGTCGGGCCCAAATAATTATATCTTCTCCAACGCGAAAAAGGACAAGTTTTTAGGCTTCGGTCGGGGCGCGGCATGGACGCGGTATTTGGCAAGTATACTGCCTCAGCCCACCTCAGGTCCGTGACCGCGGTTTCGACCACATTTTTCACCCTGTTCTATTTGGAATTTGGAAAAACATAAAACATAAAATTTGTAACCCTTTGTGTTAGCTTTCCAACTATATATTGTGATCCCAAATGGAGTTATGAGCAAAAGGTTATGTTTATTTTACTAGACAGTGTGCGATATGCCTACTCGATTCTTCGTTTTGTTGCTCTATCACCTGTCGATCCCCGAATACGATCTCGGCTTAATTTCTTAGGCTTTTACTCAGACTTCAAAGCTCCAAATCACTTGAATTAATTTCTACAAGGCATAAAACACACAATTCGTGCATGACACTAGCGATTAAAGCTCAAACTCAATTAAAGTGCAGTAAATTTGAGTGTAATAAGCGACTAAAATATGTAATTATAGCCTATCATCAACACCCCACACTTAAACCATTGCTCGTCCTCGACCAATCATTCTACACTTTTTTATAGACACAACCTTTTTAAACAACTCTCCTAACTCATCACCCAAGAGTATTTAAAATAGACTAAGCACAAAAGCGTTACATCTTCACCTAATGATTTCACTCACAAGTACCACGCATTATTCACAACTCACCCACTTACTCTAACATAAAGGTCACTGACATTATCTTTCCTTCATGAATCAAGTGCCCTCACACAACAAAAGAGAGTAGTTCCACACAATAAAATTTAAGAACACTTAGGAACTTAAGACAGAAAGAATTCACTCACTCTCAGAAATAACATTCATATGCCACAAAAGATGCACTATAAGCTTGCCTGTGGTGTACTACTCCACTAATCAAGCTCATTCAATCTAGGATCAATTAGGACTTTATTTGGTTGTAATGTAGGCTACGGAACGGGTAGAATACATTTAGATATAAGAGTGACTACACCTCCCTAAGCACTTTAATACATATACTTTAACATTCAAACTCCATACTTATGTCAAACCAAAACTCCACCTTCACATCAATGCATATTACCCATTCTTCTTTAAGCAAACTTACATCAAGAGCCACCACTTATCAAGGAATTATTTTTTTCACAACAATCCAACTATTTTTTTCTTTTTCTTTTTCTTTTTTTTTTTCCAATTCAAGTGGCTCTTAGTTTTTTCAAAACAGTGCACCTTTCTCCTTATTTCATTAGTTCCACTCAAAAGCCAAACCAACCACCCCAACTTTAACTTTTACACTGTTCATAATAATTTAAGTGCTCATGAGAGGTTAAAAGGTTCAAATAGATGATTAATTCAAACAAATAGGTAAGGCTTGTAATGTGGTTTCCAAATAAACATGATTACAAGCTCAAAGGGGTTAACTACGATACATAACAATTAGGTGGGTAAAATATACATATCTTGCTCAACAAAGAAATGTCTATATCACTTCCAAGACTGAACAAAACTACTATTTCGCTTTGCAAACACACAGGGCAAGTTCTATGCATCAAATGCAATGCACGGAATATAACAAATCCTTACACACACATGGCACATAACTCACTCAGGATTGGTTTCATCAAGACACTCTAGTCAAAGCCATTAAGCAAATTTAAGATCATAAAATTTAAGGTACTTATACAAGAGTCGAACACTGAGCCTAAGTGTCATAACCAAAGTACTCACTATTCTCAAGGCATAACAAAATCAAGAGATATTGCTTCAATTCAAAACACAACACAATGTCTCCTA
Source organism: Nicotiana tabacum (assembly GCF_000715075.1). Taxonomy (NCBI): domain Eukaryota; kingdom Viridiplantae; phylum Streptophyta; class Magnoliopsida; order Solanales; family Solanaceae; genus Nicotiana; species Nicotiana tabacum. The sequence continues at coordinate 106,821,435 of NC_134087.1, read as the reverse complement.
CTCCCAAATAAAAAAAACTAACTACATCCGGTTAAAATAAAATATTTGGAAAATAACCGCGGCACAAAGAAAAACCAAGGGGGAATTGCTACACTACCTAACAAAAGAAACTCTTTTTATTTTATTTTTTCTTTAGACTTAAATCCCTCAAGAATATTGTACAATAGATCCATAGTAGGGAAAATTCCAATCTTTTCTATTTAAAAAAAATGTTCAATTAAACTAACACAACTAAAATAGCATAGAAAGTCACCCAGACAATCTTCTCACCCCGCACTTAAAATTGTGCATTGTCTCCATTGCACACCATAACTAATAAAAGGGTAAAAGAGACTCCCTAGTAGGCCAAAGGCTGAAGCACTAATAGCTCATGGGGTATTCAGACTTCTCCCAAGCTTGGTTCTTTGTGCGGGTACCTCACACTTAGTTCCAACCATTTGGTTCGCTGTTGCATCCTTGCAATACCTTTGCTTTCCATGCTCCTAGAACATAAAAAATTGACACTACAAAAATAATACAATTAAAAAAATAAAAAATAAATAAAAGAAAGCAATAAAACTGGGTTGCCTCCCAACAAGCACTTGATTTAACATCGCGACACGACGCGAATCACTTTTTGCCTCCACCTCGAGCTTATGAATTGAACCCCCAATTTGGCATCATGTTTTTGGCTATGCTCCAGGGGTGGAGGAAAAAATCTAATTGGCCCAAGCAACCATTGTACTATTCTACACTTCTTGGCTTTTAGATGAGGTATGTAGTCCTATCTTTCTAGCAAGAAAAATTCCAGAATGTAGGCACCTTGTTCCTCATTCCTTGACTTCTCAATCGGCTCGGATGACTCTATTTCCATATCGTCATCCAAACACAATGTAGAAAACTGTTTGGAGTGCAGACCAATGCGCTCACACACATGAACTTCAGGACATTTAGCATCCTCAACATCAATGATACTAGAGTCAACAAAATTTGTATCCTCAATGTCCTTGGCTGACTCTAGTCTTACTTCTTCAACATTGACATCCTCAAATTTTAGTTGGCTAGGTTGTTGATGTTCTACTCTGACCTCCCCAATTAACACCTCAAATTCATGCTCTTCTTGGCTAATATCAACAATATTAGCTTGTTGAGCATTAAAAGCTCCAACCACTTGACTCAATTGAGCCTCCACTTGCGAATAGTTTCCTCTTGCATTTCTATCTGCAATTGTTTTTCATTATTTTGTTTCAGAAGGCACGTTAACATATCCTTGATCTCCTTCAGGTCTGCAACCCCAGGTTCTTTGTTCCTATTAACTTCACAAGAAAAGGTAGAACCATCATAGTAAGGGGTTAGGGGAAGATAATAAATATAAGCACAACCATTAAAGTGACCATTTTTACCACCACACACATTCCACAAATAAGATTGAGTTGGTGCACATAACTCGCTCTCGGGAATATTTTGATAATTTTGATATTGGTGGTTTTTTCACAATATGTATGAGGATAAATAGTACAATTATCTACACCTAAATTCCCATGATTCCAAGATGTCATGTTTCTCAAATCAACAGTTATAAAAAAATACAAAAGAACCAAACAAAATAAAAGTTCAAACTTGAACCCTAGCAATATATACAGCTACAACTACACCGTTAGTTCCCAGGCAACAGTGCCAAAATTTGATCACACCCAACTCTAGTCCTAAAGGATAAGCGGTCGCTGCAAATATAATCCGGTCTAAAAGTCCGGAGTCGAATCCCACAAAGAACTAAAGCTTAGCTATATCTGTTTAACATCACTAAAAAGACAAGTTTGAGCAATTTTCTAAATTATAAAGATTGAGATTTATATTTCTAACTAATTAACTAGCAAATACTAGAAAATGGTAAAATTATAAACTGACGAGACAAATGGTTGGAGACTAAATTAAGGAGGTCTAGAGTTATGATTTCCCCAATTGTCGGAATCCTTCTAGCTATGTTTCCTACAATTTTGCCAATGTATTCTCTACTGATCGTGAGCACTTTAGATGTCGGAATTCTCTCTCGAGCAACTACAACAATTTACTAGACATATTCTCTCGAACTATGCTAGTTGGCTTTACCAAACCGCTCATTATGACCACGTCAAGGTTTTGTTATTTCTAAACCTACCTTTAAACCCGCTGTATTGACTTCTCACATACGTTAGGAGTGACGTTGTTCAACAACTACCTAAACATGTATTCTCTCTCGAGCACTACACACTAAATAGGCACAATCATTTGGTGGCCATTCAATCAACAACAACAACCCATAGATGAACAAGTAGAGAAATCCAACGGCTCAATTATATAAAAACATAACAAGAATTTATCCTACAAAAGGTTCTATCAAAACTCTAGATAACAAATTAGTTTTTCATAATAGTATGTACAACTACAATACTAAATGTCATAAACACAATGAAAAAATAGGAAGAGTGAAAAACTGATAAAAGAATTCTCCGCCTTGCTCCTATTATGTCTCTGCCTCCTTAGGTCAAATCTGTGTCAAAAATTGTTCTCCTCCCCTCCTTAGGTCTAAATTATGTAAAAAGTATGTCTCTTTCCTAAAAAATACCGTTTTTCCATGTATATATACGAAGTAGGATCGGGCCCAACCAATTATACCTTCTCCTACGCGAAAAAGGAAAAATGTTCATGCTTGGATGGTTGTGGCCGTGGTCGAGGCGCGTCATGGATGCGGTATTTGGCAAGTATACTGCCTCAGCCCGCCTCAGGTCTGTGGTCGCAATTTCGACCGCATTTTTCACCCTGTTCCGTTTGGAATTTGGAAAAACGTAAAACATGAACGTTGTAGCCCTTTGAGTTACTTTCCAACCGTATATTGTGGAGCCAAAATGGAGTTCTGAGCAAAAAGTTATGTTTATTTTACTAGACAATGCGCAATATGCCTACTCGATTCTTCGTTTTGTTGCTCTATCACCTGTCAATCCTCGAATACGATCTCAAATTAATTCCTTGGGCTTTTACTCAGATATTAAAGCTCCAAATCACTTGAATTCATTCCATAACATCTACATTGCTTGGAATCACTCCTACAAGGCATAAAACACACAATTAGTGCAAGACACTAGCGATTAAAGCTCAAACTCAGTTAAAGTGCAGTAAATTTGACTGTAATAAGTGACTAAAATACGTAATTATAGCGTGTAATCAGTAACTCAGAAAGCGGTCAAGGGACAAGCACTAACAGACCAACTCGCTGAGAATCCCTTGGATGGAGAATACGAACCCCTGAAAATGTATTTTCCTGATGAAGAGGTATCATTCATAGGAGAAGACATTGCAGAATCCTATGACGGTTGGAGAATGTTCTTCGATGTAGCATCAAGCTTCAAAGGAGTTGGCATAGGAGCAGTCCTAATATCAGAAACCGTTCATCATTATCCGGTATCTGCAAAACTCAGGTTCCCCTGCACCAACAATATGGCCGAATATGAAGCCTGCATCTTAGGGCTCAAAATGGCCATTGACATGAACGTTCAAGTTTGCTAGTGATTGGAGATTTAGACTTGCTTGTACATCAGGTACGAGGAGAATAGACAACCAAGAACTACAAGATACTCTTGTATCTGCATCACGTACAGGAATTGAGAAAGAGGTTCACAAAGACAGAATTCCAGCATATTCCCAGAATCCAGAATGAGTTCGTCGATGCATTAGCCACCCTATCATCTATGATACAGCATCCCGACAAGAATTTTATTGATCCCATTCCGGTGAAAATCCATGATCATCCAGCTTAATGTGCCCATGTCGAAGAGAAAGCAGACGGAAAGACTTGGTTTCATGATATCCAGGAATATTTGGCAAAAAGAGAGTACCTGGAACTTGCAAATCCTACTCAGAAACACACACTTCGGAGATTGTCCAACAACTTCTTTCACAACGGAGGAATCCTGTATAGGAGGACTCCCGATTTAGGACTATTAAGATGTGTTGAAGCAAAGGAAGCATCCAAGCTGCTAGAGGAAATTCATGCTGGGACTTGCGGTCCATATATGAACGGTTTTGTCTTAGCAAAGAAGATACTCCGGACTGGTTATTTTTTGAAGACTATGGAAACGGACTGCATCCAGTATGACCAGAAATGCCACCGCTGTCAGATAAATACAGACAGGATAAAGGTACCTCCGAGCGAGCTCAACACAACAAGCTCACTGTGGCCGTTCACTGCCTGGGGAATGGATGTTATTTGACCAATCGAGCTTGCCGCTTCTAACGGACACAGGTTTATCCTATTAGCCATCGACTATTTCACCAAATGGGTCGAAGCAGCATCTTACAGAGCAGTAACTAAGAAAGTCGTGGCAGACTTTGTACGCGATCGCATTTTTTGTCAATGAGGGATTTTGGAGTCAATCATTATTGATAACGGCTCCAACCTCAATAGCAACTTGATGAAAGCTATGTGTGAAACTTTCAAGATCAGATACAAGAATTCCACAGCCTACAGGCCTCAAATGAATGGAGCTGTAGAAGCCGCCAACAAGAATATCAAGAAGATATTGAGGAAAATGATAGAAGCATAAACAGTGGCACGAGAAGTTATCATTTGCTCTATTGGGGTATCGCACCACAGTCCGCACATCAACCGGGGCAACCCCCTATATGCTGGTTTATAGTATAGAGGTTGTCATTCCCGCTGAGGTAGAAATTCCTTCCCTAAGGATCATACAAAAAGTTGAGCTCGATGACGCAGAGTGGGTAAAAAGTTGTTATGAGCAACTAGCCCTTATAAACGGAAAGAGAATGAATGCAGTCTTCCATGGTCAACTCTACCAAAACAGAATGTCCAGAGCCTTCAACAAAAGAGTCAAGCCGAGACGGTTCACACCGGGGCAGCTGGGGTTAAAGAAAAATTTTCCAAATCAAGATGAAGCCAAAGGAAAGTTCTCTCCCAACTGGCAGGGTCCGTACATGGTTCACCGGGTTTTGACTGGGGGAGCCCTCATACTTGCAGAAATGGATGGAGAAGTCTGGCCAAAGATGATTCATTTAGATGCAGTCAAGCGTTACTATGTGTAATTTTTATGCTTTCCTTATATGATGTAAATTGAACTATGCTTGACTTGATTCCCATTTAAGAGGGGATACATAGGCAGCCTATGGGTTCAGTCACAATTCAATAAAATATCATTTCCCCCCTGCAATTGAAAATTGGGGCAGAATTTTGAGGAGGACCCTCCAAATTCTAAAGTAATTTCAGCCGATCGCCACATGAGCAACAGTCAGAAAAGTCAACCCATCAAATTGGGGCAGAATTTTGAAGGGGATGCTTAAAATTCCATAGCAAAAGAGGTTGCAATGTCCCGCACCATTTCACAGTCGTTGGTTATCTAAAACCTATTTTTAACTATACATTTATGTCATACTCTTACAAAATCATGCATGTTTATTATCGAAACTGCTTTTTTTAGCAACACTACCCCAATGATACAGACAGTATCATAAGATCAAATCCGAACAAGTCAAGTAAAGCCAGCGGGGATACGAACTAACCTTCCCCCTTACAAAACTCACGAGTTTTCTTTGGATGCAGGCACTAGGATTGCAAAATCATTAAATATATTGTACGCTCATCGAACAAACATTATTCAACAATACGACTCTCCGAACCATTGCACTTGCCAACATTTGCTATCGACACACACCAGTGAGGTTCCGTACATCACAGTGCTCCCAGGGATCACAACACCGCAATCTGCTATCAGCTAAGAAAAATCTACTATCGTTTGTTATTTTATTTCTTGCATAAGGCTACCATTCTACCTTCCAACTTGCATAAGGCTACCATTCTGCCTTCCAACTTGCATAAAGCTATCATTCTGCCTTTTGAGGTTAAGCTCTACCTTTATTCTGCATTCTTGCATAAGTCTACTGTTCTGCCTTCCAATTTGCATAAGGCTACCATTCTGCCTTCCGAGACTAAACACTGTCTCCATCTGCATTTCTACATAAGGCTACCGTTCTGCCTTCCAACTTGCATAGGGCTACCATTCTGCCTTCCGAGACTAAATGCTGTCTCCATCTGCATTTCTGCATAAGGCTACCATTCTACCTTACAACTTGCATAAAGCTACCATTCTGCCTTCCGAGGTTAAGCTCTACCTCCATTCTGCATTCTTACATAAGGCTACTATTCTGCCTTCCAATTTGCATAAGGCTACCATTCTGCCTTTCGAGACTAAATGTTGTCTCCATCTACAACTGCATTGCATAAGGCTACCATTCTGCCTTCTGAGCTTAAGCTCTACCTCCACCTGCATTCGCTTCTTTGCATAAAGCTACCATTTTTCCTTCCGAGGCTAAGCTCTGCCTCTAATTTTCTTCGAAACTAAGCACTATCTCATGTATTATTTAGTACTTTTTCCTTACAGGCTAAGCTCTGCCCTTCAATTTGCAAGACTAAGATCCGTCTTATCCGCATTATACTACTGCATCTTTCATGGGCTGAAATATTGCCAACTCATCCAAAGGCGTCATCGTTCAGAGGCACCATCTTCATAGCCCGAGAACACCATGTCATGGCCTGAGGATCTCTTTCAATCTTTCGCATATCCTTATTCAAAAGCGTCATGGTTCGGAGGCACCATCCTCATAGCCCGAGAACATCATTTCATGGTATGCGAATTCCTTATCGTACGCTTCGTGGCCCGGGACATTATGGTCTAAGGACATCATCCTCTTCGTCCAAAGACAACATTCATGGTCCAAAGGGAATTTGCATCATGTTTAAATTTATGCACAATATATGCTTGTATTGCTTATTTGCAGGTAAGACGGCAAGCAATGATCAAACCGGCAGGAGCGGTTCCACTCCAGTGACCACAACCTTATCAAACCTAAACATTCCCGTAAATTTTCCACTCACTCGGCCCTAGATATTGCATCCGTCCTTGAAATATCTTCATCGGCATACTCATACGGCCTAATTTCTGTAAAACCAGGGATATGTAGGCAGCTCAGAAGCTAGGGTGCGGCCTAAACCTCTTCAACCTGTTTCGCTCGGTCAAAATTGGCCATCATATCTTTACCCGACAACTCTTTCATCCTTTCCAGGTAAAGAGGGGCAGTTGTTGATACCCAATTTTTCCTATATATTTTCAATATATTATTTTAAAATAGCATATATATGCATATATAAGCATGTCCAAGTGTTTTTATTATTTTTCCATAATTTTAAAGATTTAAATTGATTTATTTTCTCTCTTTTTATCCATAAAATCACAATAATTATTTCTAAAATACTTATTTTGATAATTCATCCATTGGATTTTTATATTTATGCCAAAATATGGCTAAGGTAATTTTTACATATTTTTACAATTTTATTTAATATTTTTAAAGCTAAATTGCATATAATTGCAATATTAGCCCTTTTTAAGGTTTAATTAGGTTTTATATTCATAAAATTGGATCCCATATTTTTAAATTGTTATTTAGGTGTTATAAATCATTTTATCATTTTAAATTAGTTTGCAAAAATTATTTATTATTTTTATAAAATTAAAAGGGAAAAAATAGCTATTTAACTTATATCCAAAATTGCATTTAAAATCTAGCCAAATCGAATCCCTAATTCCCCGGTCCAATTCCAATTAAAATTCGACCCTAACCCAATTTTAATCCAAGCCCAAATAGGATCCCTACCTACCCATTTGGTCATGACCGTTGATCATTTAGATCAATGGTCCCCTTTTTCCCTTACTATTTTTAACCCAAAACGACCCCTAACCTAACTCATTTGTTACGATCTGCTGCCCTTGAATCCCCTTTACTCTCAAACTCTCTCCTAAACCTAAAGCCAACCCTAGTCGCCGCCACCCAAACTAACCATAATCCCATTCGATCCTCACCCAATCCATGGACTCTCATGGCTGTTTCAGATGTATACCGGTCTCCTATATCTACTGATTGCCTGTTTTCGCAATTTTATGGAAAGGTCTCGAAGAGATCTTGTCCATACATTGCACAACTTCTATCCATGGTCTCTTTCCGGCCATCCATGGTTGTTCGAGTCAGATCCTTGACTTTTCCGGCTAAATCAGTAACTTTTCGAAGTCTTTCTCATTTTTCTGGGTTCTCCGAAACCCTAACTTTAAAGGCTTTCCAATTTTCTTTCAAATTTGTCTTTGATCTGTGTATGTTATGAACCTCTTAAGTGTTTTCCTTAAAGATTTTTCGATTTTTCAATACGACTCTTCGTCTTCAATGATTAGGGTTTTCTCAACCTCTTTTAAAAAGATCTCTTCTCCGATTTTTAGTGTTGTTTTATGATTTTACTATATTTAAACGATTTGTTATGTTTTCTTCTACCTAGTTTATCATGTTAAAACCATAGGTATTTTTGGTTCTATCAGGGTTTTGAAAGTGTCTTTGTTTGTTTTGTATTTATACTTGTTTTGATTAAGTTCTTTGTGTTTAGATCTTCTTCTTTGTTGATTGATTCAGAGTTCTTATCATTTTTAACACGACTATTGTTAAAACCCAAATTTCCTAAAACTCTTCTTACTTGTTACGGTGAGTTCTTAAAGATTTCCTCTACTTATTTTCGTGTGTTGGTCTGATCTCCTTTACCTGTTGCGATGTTTTAGACTGGTTTCTTCATTTTGGTTCTATGTGTGAGCCATGACTACTTGGCCTATTGATTTCCATGTTTTGAATGAGTTCTTTTACTACTAAATCCTTAGTGTACTCGCGTTACTGCTGTATGTTTATCTAGTTGCTTCTTTTGCCACTATGTTTGGCCTTGCATGTCTGATACTCCTGTTCATTCTTTCCTATTTATATGTCAAAGTGCAGAATCATGACCCCTTTTTTGATTGATCTTGATTTCCTTAATTCATGGTTTGTTTGCAAGGTTTTCTTATAAACCCTCAATTTTACTCATTTGTTGATTCCCTTCCTTTATTTGCTGTGATGTTTCACCCTGCTAAATTCCTTCCCTAATTAAGTATATTATGTACCTAGACTCAATTATATACTCTATATTCTTACTATCCGTTACATGGTCAAAAATCAATCTTCCTCAAATTGATTTTCTTTCCTTAATTATCCCTGTTAGTATTCGTTAAGCAGTAATTCCTTTATTAAAGGGAAGTACCTATATTAATGGGATTCTGATTTTGGTTATTTCCAAATTTGTGATAAACTTTTACTTGTTACCTTATTTTCTACTCGTTTTCAAAGCTATAAATACCCTACCCTCTCTTCTCAAAAGACACGGACAACTAAGTCCAGAACACACACACATATTCAAACTCTCTTTCCTTTCTCTACTACTTGTGCTACTGCTTTTTCTAGCCGGCTGAAAGCCAAGGCTAGACTGTGGAACTCTACTCGCTTTATTTTATGCACTTTTCTTCATTAACTGGTATGTCCTATTTTAATTTGAAAGCTTCAACAACAATATGTTTCTTTCTTATTCAGTCTCTCTCATTCTTGGTCTACTTCTACTTGTGGTTCTATTATGAAACCTACATTTAAGTTACATTACCAGCATGCTATAATGTCTCCCCTTCCCCTTTAGATTAAGGCACGCCCCTATGTTTGTTTCAAGGCATAATTTGTCAGTCACTTATTGTGTATTTGCCATCCTGTGAATCCCAAGTCCCTATCCCTTCAATGTGTTAATGTTCTTTCTGACCAGTTTGTGATTGTGCCAATACCAACTATTGATGTGCATGTCCAACTAGTCCTAAGACCCTTGATGGGGATATGTGTTCACAGTCAAATATCCTCCATGTCCCCAACCGCTCTACTCCCTTGTTTGTAACTGCTGAAGCATGTACTCCTCTCTGAATTTGTTATGTGTGTGTTATTGTTACTCCTAGTCCCTTTCCTTTTCGAAAACTATTTTATTACGAAATCCTTCTATTATTTTAAAAACTCATTTCAAACATGTTGTTTCAAAAAACTATTTTCCAACTCAACTCCTGTGAGTCTATGTCCAGCACTCTCACATGCACTCTTAAATCATTAGATTCTGCCCCTCTTATGTGAGCATTGCTTTGGGACCCTTGAGCTCCCTCTGAACCTGGACACATAAGGGCTGGCTCTTCCATACTGCACTTACTCTTGGTTATGCAATCTGGGTGTGAGCACTGCCCGGGATCCCTTGAGGTCCTTAGGGAACTCTAGCACACCCAGGTATGAGCATGGCTTTAGAACAGTATTGATATTTGAAGTGGTTTATTACATAACTCAGAGAGAAACTCAGGATCAGGCCAAGTTATTAGGTTTATATTCCAAGTTGTGCTATAGAAATCATGTTTAGGATTCATACAATGTATTAGAAATCATGTTTTTAGGATTCATGTTGCCTGCTTCAGCATTTCATTCATTAATCCATGTCTTATGTCTATCGCTTAGAAATCCTGTTCCTAGGGCAATAACAATAATGGTATAAAAGGCTGTTATTTCAAAGATTCTGCAATTCTTGTGTACATTTAGAAAGCATGTCTTAGGGATTCTATTTTCAATAACCCTGCCATTTGCATGTGTATGCTAGATACCATGTTCTAGTATCCTGTTTGCGTTTTTTAAAACACCTAGTTAATTACTGATTCAGGAGAAGTTAGTAATTTTCAGATTGTGTTTTCTGAATAAAATTGGCAACGATCTTTGCGACATAAAGGTCTGCCTAGAACTTTATTTTTGTAGGAATAAGAGTCTTAAGCTCCTCTAGGACTAATAGGAATGGGTTGGGTAACAGCATGCAATAGAGGTCGAGACCAACCCTCGCTTTAATTACCTTAATGGGGCGGGAAAGGGTAGATATGGATATGATGACCGGTGTGCTAATACCACATGTATCCCCTCTTCTGAGGAGTATCATATCGGGTATTGCATTTATGTGATCCATATTAAAAACAAACCTAGGACACCTCTTTTATTTTTATAAGTACGCTTAGATTATAACTCTTTTCAAAACTTTGCTTTTATTAATCGTTTTTCAAACACTTGTGTACTTAAGTTAAATCCCCCATTATTTGAGCTCTACTTGCCTAATTTCTAATTGCACAAATTCACAAAAAAATTGTCTTGCCGGGAACCACACTAGAGGATCCTGAGGGGTGCCTTAACACCTTCCCCTTAGGATAATTTCAAGCCCTTACCCTATCTTTGGTTATCAGACATAGTTGTATTTGAACCTTATAGGTGCCTTAACTCACCTTAAAATCGTTAGGTGGCGTCTCTTGAAATATCTAATTTCCAAAAGAAAATGAGTCATTACACCCCATAAATGTCGAATCTTGGACCCCTCTCCATGGAGGGAAAAAGGGGGCGCGACAGCCGAGATAATAGATGGGATGCCCTCAGAGGCTTGATGATGTTATGTATGCATATACATATTCATGATATGACATTTATATGCATTTGCATGACATTTAAAATGTTTAAAGATTTAGAGCTATTCAGACTTACAGATTGAGTCCTTTACTCCATTTTTCTTTCATGTTTTTTAGATATTGATTTTCATGCCATACATACTTGGTACTTTATTTGTACTGGCATCTCTTTTGCTGGGGACACAACATTTCATGCCCGCAGGTCTCGATAGACATGTTGACAGTCCTCCTAATAGGCAATTAACTCAGCGAATGGTGTTGGTGCACTCCACTTGCTCTGAAGTTGCCTATTTGGCCAGTATGATTTGAACATGTATTGATTGGTATGGCGGGGCCCTATCCCGACCTTTTTAATGTTTATGTACTCTTGGAGGCTTGTAAATATATGCCATGTACATGGATACTTGTATGGCCTTGTCTGCCTATGTTTTGGTTGTACAAATGATCATGTTGGCCATATAGGCCTGTATGTCACATGTATAAGTTTCTATATCATGTTGGGTCATCCTATGTCGAGTTTTCTCTTATGTTCAATTTTAGTTATCTCATGACGGCCTTTCCGGGTAATTCACCCATGATAGTATGATAATAAGAATACTTTACATTGGTACTCAGTTAAGTTAGGCACTAGGTGCCCGTGACAACCATTTGATTTATTATTACCGAGGTCTGCTACCCAACTCCAGGTTACTCTCTTGTTGCTTATCATGTATGTATAAATCTAAGTCCTTTAATGCTTCATTATTACTATTCATCATAAGAATGACGGCCTAATCTCATCTCATACTTTGTAAATTTTATCCATCCATTATTGATTCACCTTAATTTTTACTATAATCTACCACTGATAACTTGATACCTCTTACGTAATACATTGTCACTAGAGCTCACGTATCATCGTGGAACATCTAATGTTATTTTCCTGATCCACCTAGGGACAATACTATACTTCAATAATCGTATTTCATAGAATCCCAACATGATTCATCTTATGGGGGGGGGGGTATTCTAATCCTGTGCAATTCATGAAATACCTTTTCTTTGATTCATTACTCAATCGAAGTCCTGAATATCATCCTCTTATCACATCTTACTCATAATGCTTCATTTACTCTTCTTATTCTCCTACTAATATTATTGTCTATCACTTAATTTAGAAAACTTCAACAAAATGTTCTTTCACTTTTAGATCCCCTTGTTTCATCTCACTGGCTCTTCGGGACGCCTAACATTCTCTCTTTACTATGGGCATGAGTCATACTAAGGTATTCATCCCTTCTAGGATTCCAGTACCTATCTTCTAAACTTTCTGAACATTCTAATATTCATATGGGTCGTTCTCAAGACCAAATGGGTATAAAAAAATAGTTGATAAGATCTCAAGTCAGATTATTTTTATCTCTAGATTGAACTCTTTAATTGGGTTAATCAATCTCTCACTTGACCCAATTCCTTATTAGCCATGTTTTCCTAGACTAGGTCTCTCTTTCTGAAGTAGAGACTAAGTCAAATAGGCATGAATCAATGTTTGCAACCATTTAATTCTACAATTGAAGCATGAACTAAGCAAAATAATAAACACCTAATCATAAACAAGAATAAAATTAATCATCCATAAGGTTTACATATTAGGATTGGGTTACATCCCTAGTAACAATGTAGCTACTCATAGTGGGTATTAATGAAAACAAAGAGGAAAAGCTAATAAAACTCATATTGGAAGATTAAAATAATGAAAACTAATGTTCAAACACCAAAATAAGCTAAAACTTTCTAAAAGCAAAAATGGCCCTCGGGAGGTTGTGCGGCAGCACAATTCCATGTGCGGTCCGCAGATTTCTTCATCTTAGCAGGAAATGGAGTTTTACGCCCGCACATTTCTGAACTGCGGCTGGGAGGCAATCTTCTATGGTCCGCACAATTAGGATTGCATCCACAAGGTATTCTTTTGCGGTCGCACAATTCTTGTGCGGTCCACAATTCAAGGAGGCTCTAGACTTGGTTTTTTTGCACTCTCTGATCTTCAACACTTAGCCCACCTTTACGGCCGCATAATTCATGTGCGGTCCACAATTTGAGCAAATGTCTGCTAAATGTTTGTTATTTTTTTCTATTGCAGATGGAAGTCTGCAATCCACAATTTCTTCTACGGCCTCAAAATTCCTTCTACGAATTGCACAATTATGCTCATGCGCCCTTTATTGCATTGTGTCTTGGACTACTCCTTTTTGAGTTGGATTTCATTTCAGGGGATCAACTTCCATAATTCCTGCAATTTTGCACAATTTCATTAGTTTCAGGAGCACAATTCAATGCTTTTAGACTAAAACAAAAGCTAAAAGGCGCTAATAAGCAATCAAAACCCCACTTATCAACTCCCCCAAACTTAAGTCTTTGTTTTCCCCCAATCAAATAATTACCTTTAAAAGTTAAGGGAAATTACAGCTAGCCATAGGTGAGCCATTCATACCTCAGTTGGTATCTACAATTACCCACACTATTTATGCATTATCAACAAGGCGACAAGATAAACATTTACGCACATATAGTTCTAATGTGATATACGAGCTTCAAGAATTGACTTTACTCATCAAGGGCTCTTGTTCTATCTAGTAGGTTATGGTGGAAACCAAACTCTTCCTCCTCTACTTTCCATTTTCCAAGCTCACTTAAGAATTTAGCACTCAATTCAAAGATTTATGAAAGGTACACTCATCTCTCTCAAGAGAATGTCACAAGTACGACTTCAAGTACCATAGGTATGCTCCTCATGTAGATCACCATTAACGTAAGCTCACTCAGATCAAAACAAATTAGGACTTCTTTCGGGATGGAATGAAGGCTTCTGGATTCGGTTTTGGTACAATATGGGTAAGTGGTTACACCTTCCTTAAGAACTCCATCTTTCATTTCTCGGCTCGCACTTTGCCAATTACTTGAAGCACTTTTTTTTCTTTGGGGGACTAGAGAGACTTAACATCACTCCTTATCATTACATTCATATTTCTTCACGTATGGGATCATTGCCTTTCTTTGAATCACTTCAACTCTTCCACTTATTCACTTTTTTTGCATTTTTCTTTTCTTTGCCTTTCCTTCTCATCATTTCTTTTCTTTTTTTGTGCCTTGATACCTTTTTCAATTTCCTCTTATCTTCCCCAAACTAATGCTTTTAGCCATTTGTTTCACATGAGTGTTAAGGAAAGCTCTGGTGCCAAGAGAGGATCACTATATAACCGGTAAAGACTTGTAAAATGGTTTTCAAATGATAAAGGCTAAAGGCTCAAAGGGGTTGACTAGGGATGACATCATTGGTAGGCAACAGAAAACTCAAACGGGCCAAGTAAAGGCTACAATCACTTCTTAAGCCAAGCAAAACATAGGATTTCGCCTTAAAACACATTCTGGGCATGTTCTAGACCTTTCGTACGGGTACTTTGACTAACAACAAAACATATCACCCCTTAAGCAACTAGATTTCTAAAGAGGATAGAGTCGAGGGCTTACAATGGCTACATTCAAGATTGAATATAACTATGGTCCAATTAGACCATCCGATGGTACCAAAGTAAACACAAGAGTCACAAAGTGACTAACTAGAGCTATTTCGTTTTAAAAACCTCGTCTCTAACCATAAGCACGTAGTTAAATGTGTTGGTACCAAATGAACCATGTTTGAATCTTTGAGTTTGATTTAATCAAGTCTTTTTATTCATTACTACTACTATTATTACCTAGACACAAAACGGACTCATTCCCTTAAGAATGTTGTCACACCATCCATCGTTAGGACAAGTCACCCAGTTCACACAATAACTACCTTTGGAAAGAACTATGGCATTAAGAAAACCAAAAACTTATTATCTAGTGAAACATAAAAAGAAGCTACTAAATGAAACACTAACTAATAAGGAAACAAACATAAAGAAGCTACAAAGTAAAAGCTATTATTGAATGCATAACGAATATACATAATGAGAGAGAAAGAGACAATATATACATAATGAGAGAAGAGAGAGAATATATACATAATGAGAAAGAAAAAGAAATAGTATCAAGCTAAGTACATGCCAAATGTCTCAGAATCATCAAATAAGATCAAATAAACTCCACCCCCTGAATAAAAATAAGCATTGTCCCCAATGCTTAACAAAATAAGAGTAAAGGAAGGGAAAGAGTGAAAAAGACTCCCTATGGCTCCATGGATATCTCTGTGTCCCTAGCAATGTCACCACCCTTAGGCTCATCCAACTGTATCTCATCATCCTCAACTATTGGAATGTCCAGGTTGGTGAAAATCTGATTCACTGCTTCGGCAGTGTCGGCAGCCAAGTCTGGCTCCTCAGACTGGCCAACTGGTGCCAACGGTGCTGTAGGACTTGGGTCAATCAACAAGTCATAGAGAAGATCTTTGGATGCTGCAATCTTGGTCACCTGTTTGCGGAGCCTATCAACTGACTTCTTGGTGGCCTGAGACTTTCTCATTTTCTTTACTTCTTTTCCCAGCTCTTCGATCAATGACCCATGTTGTACCAGAGTAGCCATAATAGTAGTCTGGTTCTAAAAGAGCTTCTTCAATGCCTCTTCAACTATCGGGGAAACCTGAGGTGCCTGAATAGAGGAATGTGCTGCAATAGTACTGGATAAGTCAGACACCTTTGCTGTGGCTATCTAGTTCCAGTTTTTTAGGCTTGCTAATGTTTGGGAGACTCGCAGCACAGAAAGTGGGATAGTAGGCATAGGCACCGGCTTCATGGCTGAGGTGGAACCTCTGATTGGGACTGCAGTAGTGACTACAGATGATGGGGGAGGCCTATTTGTGGCACTAGAGGAAGGCTCGTCCGAAGTGGATGGAACATCAAGTGCCTCTGCAACTACCATAGTTGGCTCATCAGACTAACCTGTGGTGGTAGACAGCTAACTTGTTCTCTTTGGGTTGTTGGCATCCATAAGTGAGTACCAGAAGAAAGGCTTCTTCGGACAAACCTTTGTATGATAATCCCTCAGCTCTACAGACGCATCCGTAAGATACTCTATAATGGGTTTGGGATACGGGTAGGAAGAGTTATCCTGCTTGGTGATTACTGCGATGTTGGCTGACATCACAGTACTCACATGGATAGGGTACCCAGCCATGATAGAAGCAACTAGAACTACCCGAGGAATTGGAAAATATTTCGCATTCTGGCTTGGGTCTAGTCTGTTGTGAACAAGGGTTTCCTACCCCTTCGCCTCGAAACTTAGAGTGCTCCTCTGGATAGGCACCCCTATTGTGATCCATGGTGGTGGTGGTCCTGGTGCAGCTAGAATGTCGACTAACCAGGGATGAGCTATATCCTCAAGTGCACACTTCTCTAAATACTCTATGAACTAGACATCATCAAATCCCAAGTATGTGTTTAATGTGTGCTGATCAAATTGCAATTTGAGGATTCTCACTTTTGTCACCTTTGTTCCCTTTTTGATATGCGCCGCATTGGCGTAGAATTCTCGAATAAGGTACTCCTTAGCATCCACCACGCTCTGGGTAAACCACGTCTATCTTTTGCATTTTCTAAACTGTTTGAATATTGGATGGTTATACCCTCCAGATCTTTCAACTAAAACTGTCGCTCAAAAGTGAGTGACCTTACTGGACACCAAGTGCGAAAGCTAGTGAAGGCATCCAAACTCACAAAGCAGTCCACCCAGGACTCTTTTTTCTTCGACTGTTCAAGGCCGGCAGTTGTAGCATTTCCCCCTCTGCCATTTTATCGGGGATGTCCTGAACGTTTGTATCTGGTGCCTCAGGGAAAGGTGTAGTAGATGGCTCAAAAGCCTGACTAGCAGTTTTCAAATCTTCGGAAGTGCTATGGGATAAGGATGACTCGTCCCTGAGTTGATATCTCCCTGGCAGCCTTGACTGGACAACCAACTAATCTTTAACCGAGGCCGAGTTGCCCTCTGATGCTTCCCTAGATGGGACATAAGAGCTTGACTTGGAAAGATATGCACCTCTCCCTCTGCCAGCTATAGCTTTATTTGTAATTATCTTTTGTAAGCCGAGAGGTAAAGCACTCTTGTCTCGACC
Source organism: Nicotiana tabacum (assembly GCF_000715075.1). Classification (NCBI taxonomy): domain Eukaryota; kingdom Viridiplantae; phylum Streptophyta; class Magnoliopsida; order Solanales; family Solanaceae; genus Nicotiana; species Nicotiana tabacum. Next base: position 106,803,984 of record NC_134087.1, on the reverse strand, counting down.
CCTGGAAGGTTCACCCCTTCCTTTCGAAGTGTCCCCTCTACTTCTAGATTGAACCATTTTATGTACCAAGCAAAGGCAATTGTTAGTTGCAATTCAAGTTCAGACATAAAGGGAGATATGCTAGTATACACCAGAAAACACAGTGAGGTATACCGTTGAAACATGCTTGTAGGGGTAAGGGTCTGCAGTCCGCACAATTTTCTTACGACCACAGATTGGGCCTTGCGGACTGCAAAATTATCTCTTGTGGCAATAGATGTGGATTGTGGTCCGCACATTTTTTCTTGCAGCCGCAACATAGAAAGAAAAAATATGCCAACTCTTGAGTAACAGAGAATTGGCTGATGTGCGACTGTAACCTGTTTTATGAGGTCTGCATAAATTTCTTGTGGCCGCACATGCGTGTCACAAATTTGTAAACTCTCTCATAACAGGACAAGGTTAGTTCTGCAGCTACAATGGGATTTTTGCGGTCAGCACAATTTTCTTGCGGCCAAAGACCCGTTCCTTACTAAGGATGCCTTAGGCTCAACTTTTACGGACCGCATAATTTTACGTGCGACTGCAGAATTCAAAAAAGTTACGAACCGTTCAGTACTTTTATCTAGGGCTTGCAATTTTTGTGCAAAAATATTGACATGGTATCAACATACAAACATGAAAATATGTTGACCATTCCCCATAGAGCATGTACTAGTTGGCCCACTACATATTTTCCCCACAATGTTTTACTATTGAGTTCTACTGACAAAAGGCCTAAAACTAATTAAAAAGCTATAAATTAAACAAAAATATTGCAAAAATCTAATAAGGAATTGAAGCATACTAGATATGAATGAGTGCAAGAAATGAGTGATCAGAATTGTTGGGCGTGTGGGCGGATGATTCACCAAGATATTTCAAATTGGTGCAAGTTTTTTTCTCAGAGAGAGAAAAGTGTAACAGGAGCCCTAGCCCTCTATTTATACTGTTGAAGTTCTAAGGGAAAGAGGAGCGAGTGTGACCGTAAAATTTCAGTTGCGGATCGCACTCTGTTACCTTGTGAGCTTAAGTGGTCATTTTGTCAGCGGTCCGCAGAATTTTGTGTGCGGCCGCAGATGTGAAGTGCGGTCCGCACATTTCCTTTTGTGGCCGCAGATTGACCATTTTTTCTGACATACCAACTTCAGAGAGTTGTCATTTTCCATATTCCACTTGTGCGGTCCGAAAGTTAATTGTGTGACCGCAGAGCACTTTTGCTGCAGCAACAATAATTGTGCAGTATGCATAATGTTACTGCGGTACGCCATTCCTTCAACACTTAACCAGATTTATGTCCACAATTCCTGTAAAGTCCACTCATCCCTATAGCACACATCAAATCAAGTTAGCACAAAAATAACACCTAACTAAAAAAGAAACAAAGAAAAGAAAAAGATACATGGGTTGTATCCCAAGAAGTGCCTAATTTAACGTCGCGGCACGATGCAAAATACCATCAATTGAAATGAATGACCGCCACGACGTGGCCATTTCCAACTTTTCCCAAATAGTGCTTCAGCCAGTGACCATTGACTCGGAATACCTCATTATTTTTGTTCTTCAAGTCCAATGCACCAAAGGGTGTCATACCCACAACTACAAAAGTACCAATCCATTTAGTCTTTAACTTCCCGAAAAAATCCTCAACCTTGAGTTGAACAAAAACAGAAGATCGCCACCTTGAACTCTTTGTTCCAAATGTATTTGTCATCAATATTTTTCATCTTTTCTTTGTACAAGGATGAACTTGCAAAAGCAAGGTACTGGAACTCATCCAACTCATTCAAATGTGCAACTCTCAAATTAGCGGCTATATCCTAGTCTAGATTCAATTTCTTTAGAGCACACATGGCTTTGTGCTCAAGTTCCACCAGAAGATGACAAGATTTTTGGAACACCAATCGGTATGGAGACATTCCGATAGGTGTTTAAGCCGTCTGATAAGCCCATAATGCGTCATCAAACTTCTTGGACCAATCCGCCCGGTTAGCATTTACTGTTTTGGACAAAATACTCTTTATCTCCTAGTTGGAAACTTCCACTTGACCGCTTTCTTGTGGATGATAGGGAGTCGTGACTTTATGAGTAAAACCATACTTGCTATATAAGGTGTCAAAAGCCTTCTTGCAAAAAAGGGACCCCCATCACTTATAATAGCCCGTGGAGTCCCAAACCTTGTGAAAATATTCTTCATCAAGAACACCACCACACTTCTTGCCTCATTGTTGGGTAGAGCAACGGCCTCAACCCATTTGTACATGTAATCAACCACGGAAATGATGTAGGTGTTTCCATAAGAACTCACAAAAGGACCCATGAAGTCAATACCCCGCACATCAAAAATATCAATCTCCAAAATGGTGGTGAGAGGCATTTCATTTTTCTTTGAGATTCCACCGGCCCTTTGACATTCATCACATCTTTTCACTAGATCACTTGCATCTTTGTAAAGAGTGGGCCAATAGAAACTACAACTAAGAACTTTGGTTAACGTTCTCGCTCCACCATGATGACCACCGTACGACGAAGAATGACAAGCCCCAAGGATTCCACCTCGCTCCTCTTCCGGTACACATCTTCTAATCACCCCATCCGTACTATTCCAAAAAAGGTATGGTCCATACCAATAATAATCTTGATAATACCGTTTGAGATTCTTCCGTTGGTTTGAATAGAACTCATTCAAGATGATACCACACACAAGAAAATGTGCTAGAGTCGCGAACTATTGAAACAACCAAGAGTTGCTCATCGGGGAAGGAATCATTGATTTCAAGGCAATCATGCGACCTCCCCTCCTCCAAATGAGACAAGTAGTCTGCCACTTGGTTTTCACTTCCTTTTCTATCTTGGATGTAAATATCATACTCTTCCAACAAAAGCACCCATCTCATCAACTAAGCTTTGGAATCTTTCTTGCTCATAAGACAATGAAGTGCCACATGATCCGTGTGGGCAATGACCTTTGCACCTATCAAGTACGGGCGAAACTTCTCAATTGCAAACACAATGGCAAGGAGGTCTTCTCCGTAACGGTATAGTTGACTTGGGAACTATTCATGGTCTTACTAGCATAGTAGACCAGATGAAATATCTTGTTGATGCGTTGCCCCAAAACAGCCCCCACCGCTACAACACTTGCATCGCACATGAGCTCAAAAGGGATACTCCAATTTGGAGTAGTGATGATGGGAGTAGTTGTCAACTTGAACTTTAGCAATTCAAAAGCTATCATGAAATCATCATTGTAGTTAAACTTATCATCCTTCTCGAGTAGCTTGCACAACGGGCTCACTACCTTAGAAAAATCTTTGATGAAGCGCCGGTAAAACTCCACGTGACCTAAGAACTCCGCACGCCCTTTACCGAAGTTGGAGGTGGAAGTTTAGAAATCACCTCAATATTTGTCTTGTCAACTTCAATTGCATTCTTTGAGATCTTGTGGCCAATGATTTGGTTGTAGCCCGAATACCCATCAAGAAAACAATAAAAAGCACGGCCACTAATCTATCAAGCATTTGATCTTGGAAGGGAAGTGGAAAATAATCATTCCTTGTGACTTTGTTTAGCTTGCGATAGTCCATACACACTCTCCAACCGGTCACCATTCTTGTAGAAATTAATTCATTCTTGTTATTGGTAATCACCATCATGCCATCCTTCTTTGGGACACATTGAACCGGAGAAGTCCACGAACTACCAGAGATGGGGTAGACAACCCCGGCATCCAACCACTTGATAATCTCCTTTTTGACAACCTCTTGCATAGCCTCCTTGAGTATCCTTTTATGTTCAATAGATGGTTTGGCACCTTCCTCCAAGTTTATGTTATGCATGCAAAATGTGGGGCTTATCCCCCGAATATCCACCAATGTCCACCCAATAGCCTTTTTCCTCTTTTGTAGTACCGCCAATGTAGAATCTACCTGCACGTTAGTCAAACAAGAGGAAAAAATAACTAGTAAAGTAGAACAAGGTCCAAGAAATTCATACCAAATATGTGGAGGCAATGGCTTCAACTCAAAAGTAGGAGGCTCTTTACTTGAAGGCTTTGAGTTGTCCTATTTTCAAGATCCAAGGACAATTTTCAAGGTTCATAGTTGTATGACCCCATTCCTTGCATAGAGTTAACACATTGCATGAAGCCATCCATCTCTTCCTCATCAAAGTTGAGCAAGACGGCCTCCAAACTATCACCAACATTAATCACAACACTTGTTTCATCGATAATAACATCTGTCACCTCATCCACAAAAGAGCACACCTCATTGCTATTGGCTTGCCGCATGGACTTACATACATGGAAAACCACTTTTTCATCACCAACCTGGAAAGTAAGTTCTCTGACTTCAACATCACAAAGAGCCTTCCTTATAGCAAGGAAAGGTCTTCCAAAAATAATCGCCACCTCATAATAAACTTCACAATCTAGAATGGCAAAATCCGCTGGAAAAATGAATTTATCAACACTAACCAAAACATCCTCAATCACCCTCAAAGGTCTCTTCATAGTACGATTAGTCATTTGCAGTATCATATAGGTGGGCCTTGTTGATACCCAATTTTTTCCTGTATATTTTTCATATATACAAAATACTTTCTAAATAACATATGTACGCATATATAAGCATGCCCAAGTGTTTTAGTATTTTTTCCAATTTTTAAAAGATTTTTAAAACCAATTTATTGTCCATTTTAGCAGCACAAAATCAATAATTACTTCCAAAATCATCAATTTTTGTGAATAATTTATTTTATTCCCATATTTATACCATAATATAGTTAAGGTAATTTTTATATATTTTTACAAATTTATTTGGTATTTTTAAAGCTAAATTGCATATAATTGCAATTCGAGCCTACTTTAAGATTTAATAGCATTTTTATAATCTTAAAATTGTTTCCAGTATTTTTAAATTAATATATATATATATTATTTACTGATTCAATACTTTTAATTTATTTTCAAAATCACTTTTACTATTTTTGTAAAATAAAAGGGAAAAACTGGCTATGTTAATTTTAGCCTCATTTCGTTTCAATTGTAGCCCCATTATATTTCAATTTTAGCCTCCAATTGACCCAATATTAACCCCCAATTGGGCCAGCCCAATTTCAATTTCAACCCAACCTCTTAACCCGTTTATCCAACCCGCCCAGTCATCCTTTTAATCCAGGTCGTTGATCGTTTTGATCAACGACCACGATCACCCCACGATCCCCTCATTTCCATCTCTCAGCCGCCTTTGAATACTCTCCTCTCTCGAACTCTCTCAAAGGTTCCCTGGAACCCTAGCCTCTCCCATACTCTCCGACCATAACCTCACTAGAATCTATGGCTTCTCAGGCCATGGATGGCCTGTACTCACCACCTTCCACTCTCAAATGTCTGGGGTTCGAAGATTTGAGGTCTGACCTCAGTGGTGTCCGTTCAGATCCTCTCAGATCCATGGTTTTGAAGCCTCTTTGTCCTTGCTCTGGCACGTCTAAAGCATTTCGAGCCTGGTTCTAACTCATCCGACTCAAGATCAGACTTTTCTTCCAAGCCTTTCTCATTTCTAGGGTTTCTCTGAAACCCGAGCCATTCAAGGTTTTTATCTGGTTGTTTTCTTAAATCTATGCTATATCTGTGCTCTACTGGAGTTTTAAAATGTTTTCTCCAATTTTTTCTTTCAAAATTTGTTTCTCTTCGATTTAGGGCTTCTGAAATTTTTTCGAAATGTTTCTCTGACTCCTCCTCTTCTTTTCTTTGTGTGTATCTTTCTATGCTATGTTTGTATGTGTTCTTTTCCTACCTAGCATGTACTTCTCCTGTATCTTTATGTTTTCCTTATTTTGCATGTTCTTCTATTGTGCTATGTTCTTTCTTCTACTGGTTTCTATATCATGCTTTCACATGTTTATCTTATGTATTCGTTTACCCTATGTTCCTTTACTGTATTTTCTACTAAGCTTTTACGTCTTTAGTTGCCTTCTTCTGGAATTTGTTTGAGTTCTTTGTTAAACCTGTTTCCTCTACTATTCTCTTAAGTGCTATACTATCTCGTTTCTCTTCTGAAACTTGTTTAAGTTCCAAGCTTTCTTAAAATGTGTCCTTTATGCTTCAAATCAGCTTTCTCACTTTGTTGTATCAAACTTGCTATTACATCTATTTTTTTCTCATATGTCTCTGAAAAAGACCGCTGAGCCTGTTTTCGTTATTTGTCTTCTTTTCTCCGTATCTAACTCAAGTTGAAAACCCTAGGGTTTGGGGTTTTTGGGGAGTTTTGATCTTGTGTTTGAGACTACGGTTCTATTTTGTAACTCTAGGTTTCTCAGACTCATTTTGAGTCTTTGTACTGAACTCGAACTTCTTTGACTCTGAACTTTTCTATGCTATGCTTTTCTAATTAGCATGACAACTCTTTCTTGATTCACATGTCTATGCACTTTATATATGATGAATTCTTCCTTCAAAAAAGGTTTTGCCAATTTGTGATTGATTCAGAATTCCTTTTAATAAGGATCGATCGATTGTTATTGATTTTTCTTTAATTAAACCTTTCTTCACCTTTTCTGGTTAGATTCATTCATACCAAAACTCAATTTCTGATTTTTTTACTGGCTATTGATTGATTGCCTTTCCTTATTTGCAGAAATCGTGTTGCTATCAAACTCTTTCCTTAAATAACATCTGTGTATTTACCCTTCCTGTGCTATGTTGGAAAAGATCTTGATCAAACTCTTTTCTTAATTATCTTGCCCGTCTGAAATCAGAATCCCTTAATTGAAGGGAGACCTTATGTGATTGATTTCGAAACTATTTTCTTACCTTTTCTTACTTGCTTTCTGCACTATAAAGGGCACGACCCTTCTGCACTTTTAGGGACTTCCAATTCAATACTCTTTAAGACCTTGAGTTCAACACTTACACAACACTTATTGAACACTTTCAATTTCGATACTCTTATACTCTCAATTCAACACTCAAATCTCTTCTGAAATTTTCTGGTTGTGTGTTTGCAATTTGGCTTTACTACTGCTCTTCTCTTCTTATTTCCCTGAAACTGGTATGTTCTAATTTAACTTTCGGCTTCATCTCTATGTGTTTGCTTTACAGTTTCAACAATCTTGTCTACTTTGTTGTTTATGTTCTATATTGAATATTGTCACACCTCCTTTTTGCGCGCACGCCCCGAAGGGTTAAATGCGCGAGGGAGTTTTTCCAATTTAAGTGACAATATTCGAAATGGGATTATTTATTTAATTCAGAGTCGCCACTTGGGAAAGGTTTGGCTTTTGGTGTCCCAAGTCACCGGTTTATCTTGAATCCCAAATCGAGGAAAAATATTCGACTTTTCCAAATGAAGTCTGCGAACCAGAAATTCTAAGTAAGGAATTCTGTTGACCCGAGGGAAGGTGTTAGGAACCCTCGAATCCCGTGGTTCTAGCACGGTCGCTTAAATTGTTATAATGGCTAAATATCTGATTTAAATACATGTTGTGACTTTATGTGCTTTTATTAAGTTTAAACCGCTTTTATTATTATCATTTTTTTTATGGAATTGCAACGTCGTGAAAATGCATCTCGAACCATGTCACAATCAATGCACCCGTAGTTGTTAACACATTTCGACTCCGTTGAGATTTGGATTTGGGTCACATAAATGCGCACCCGAATTTAAGGATGTAATTTGATTAAAATGCGCCTAAAGAGACTATCACGTTATTTTTGGGGAGGGTCATGAAATTCGCTAAATGACCCATCCCGGATTCTAAGTATTTAACATGTACATTTATGAGGGCCCCGCGGTTTGTGCATTTTTATTTAGCGAGGCTCATCTCATTTATTTTAAAGGTATCCTAAAGTGACTACATTTCCATTAATTTTTGTTTCTAAAAATAAGAGAGAGCGAAAGGAAGATCTTATTTAGTTACATGCTACAAGCACATCATTTTACATACTAGATTAAGACGAATGTTAACAGAAAAGAATATTACTTAAAATTTGAAATTATAAGTGAATACAAAATCGACAAAATAATATATTCAAAGAAGATTAATTATTCTATAACTAGGTTAGCTTCACATAATTATGTGGATAGACCAATAATTGTTTTTGACTAGTCAAAATAAACATCAACCTTGAGTCTTAGTGCTTATTCGAAAGTTTATTAGATCTAAATTTTAACCATCTTGCTAGATTCACGCCTATTAGATTAAAGCTCTTAACCCCGCACCATTGATTCATATTCCCTAATATGTAAAAACCTGCCGATTCTATAGAGTTAATAGCCGCTTTATTTACATGGTGAGCCGATGCTAACATTAATTATTAAACTACACTATTAAACCTATATTGAAACAGGGAATTCAAACGAGAGAGTTGACATTAATGGTTAATCCATTGGCATTAACTAACGTGATATGAAATTTGCTTGACATATGCGTTGAAATCAAACTGAATCGGGCCATGGTAAAACAGTTCAAAGATCCAACGGGATACATACAAATGCCTGCTAATATTCTGTGTTATGTTATCATTACCAACCAAACTAAATTGCTAAAACACATGGACATATGTCTAATTGATCTAGCACTGTACTATTTAACAGTCCCAAAATAGAGTTCGAGTACGTTCCAATTCGTGCAAAGTAAATACAATTGGGATGAACCTAAACAACCACGAACTACTTTATCATTCATCCTATTACTACATCTTGAGCACAGACATTGGGAAAGCATATGAACATTTCGTTTCTTTGTTTATTTCAATTCAAACTTCCAATTCAAGCTTACATCCACCCATAGTTTCAGAAGTGTGTACCTGGATGCTGAAATGCAAAAGAAGAAGTAGAAGGTAGAGAAATCAGCAGCAGCAGCAAACAGGAATGGCAACAACAACAACAAATACAGCAGCAGTGACAGTAACAAAGTGCACCAGGAATAACTCAAACGAAACCCGAAAGATTTGTGAAAACCAGGTAGCAACAAACAACATGCAAAACTCAAAATGGACTCGAACTCAAACCAAGGTTAGACCAGTAGATTGCAGAGGAAGTTTCAACGAATTGGAGTCAAACCAAAAAAAGAAACAATATCAACTACTGAGACTTCAAACTAAACCAAAGCCTGATGGAATTATGTTGCCAATAAAAAAAACTGAATTTGTTCTCTTTTTAGGACTAATTTTATCTCTGAAAAACCTCCCTTCTAACTAATCAAGACCCTTCTCTTTTATAACCTTCCTCAGACCATCTACAGCCTGTAAAACCATTCAAACTACCTCCCATCTCCTGCTGTTTTCCCACTCAACCATTTGAAAATAAAACCCCTCCCATGAGATTCCCCTGACAACAAACTCTTTTCATTATTTAAAATGATTTATCATTTTATTAAACTAAACCAAACATGGGCAGCAGGAATGTATCCTGACAGCACATGCTGTCCAATTATTCTAATCCCCTAACTTCTGACCAAACATATGCTGCCCAGAGTCAAAAGTGAGCACACATGCTATTAAATTGAACTACAATCTGTAATTCTTGCTAAACCAACAACTATCCAATCCTTAGGTGATTTCTGATTCAAATAAACACACTAACAAGCAGCTATACTCAATTCTTTAATTGGATTCAAACAAAGCTTCAGCAGAAAATGAATAACATGAGTCAAATTATTACCATTCAAGGCTGAGACTAATTGACGACATATATTGAATCGACTACGCGAATCACAACACATACAATCAATAGCTAATGATCAGAATCGAACAGTATTGAACAGGGGTTTCAGATTGCACTGTCAAAACCAGAAATGACCCACCTGGGAACCAATTAATCGATCGAGTATTATTTCCATTGATTACACTGTCAAACACATACACTCATCAATGAATAGCAAAAAAGATTCGATCAAATGAGAAGTCCGGGCGAGGACAGAACAGTCGACATACAAAAAAAAGAAATTCAAAACAAATCAACTAATCATTTGGACATATGAACAGACATTTAACAAAACAACAAAATGGACTGACAAGGAAAAGGAAAACAAAAATACCTCAAAGGCTTGAAAAATCAGAAGGTCCTATCTCGGATATGAATCGACCTTTCTCGGGGTTGAACGAACTTTAATCGAAGTGTTCTCACTGATAACACTCCGATTAAGGTCCATTAGACCCTAATCCTCTGGCTCAAACGGACAAAAATCGGACTTAGGGCTTCTAGGGTTTTTTAGGGCAAATTTGGGATCCAAGTTTTCCTAGTTGGATTCGGACCAAACCAAGCCTGGTTTGGTCACGAGGGAGGTCAGGGGAGTGCCTGGCATGGATTTGGGGTGGTTTGGTGTAGGTCGAGGTCCGGCTCAAATCTTCAAATGAAGATTCAAGATGGTGGGGGAGGATTCGAGACCCACGGTTAGTGGATCTGTGTTCAGAGGGTCGAGGTGGTCCTAGGGTGTTAAGGTGGTGGTCACCGGCATCCTTGCCGCCGGGTTTATGGTGAGGGGAAAGGGGGGCGGCGCTAGGGTTCCGTGGGGTTTGGGTCTGGTGAGGGAGATGAAGGCGAGGGAGGGGTGCTTGGATAGGGGGCGGGGTACGAGATGAGGGCTTATATACGGGGTGGATGGTTTGATCTTGGCCGTTAGATCAATCGAGATCAACGGCCTGGATCCAAGGGTTAATCAAACGGTGTCGTTTGGTTTAGTATTGGGGTCGGGGTTGGTCAGGGTAATGGGTCGGGTATGGGGTTATGGGTGAGTGATCTGGACCGTCAATCTAGTGAGATCAACGGTCCAAATTGAGGGTGACACAACGACGTCGTTTGGACAGTCATGTGGCCCGTCTAATTGGACTGGATAAAAGGGAATTCGGACTGGTTATTTTTGTTTGGGCCTGTTCCTATTTAATTCAAACTGGCCCAATCCGAAAATCCTTTTCTTCTTTAATTTCTCAATTAAATTGTCAAATAACACTATACAAACATTAAACAACAATTATCACACATATTAACATTTAATTAAAATAACATCACTTAATGACGAAATAGAATAAAAGATGCATATGTTTTTTGATTTTCCTTTTAATAACCGGATTATGGTTCGATTAATTCCTAATAGTAGAATGACATCCTAAACTTACACACGACATCTATTTTTGTATTTTTGTTTGATAAGACTAAATAGACACGGACAAAACCACAAATATCTAACAAAATGCCACATAAATTCCAAAAATTGTACGGCAAAGCCATTTGTTATTATTTTGATTTCTTTTGGAGTAATTGTCGTGTAAACAAAAATCACGTGCTCACAGCTGCCCCTCTTTGTGCGAAAACACGAAGAGTTTCCATACAAAGATAAAGTGAGCGGATATGAACGATTTTGCATATTGGAATACTCCATGTGAAGCGCATTTTTGAAAGATTTGACTGAATCTTTGCTTCAAAGATTTCCTACATATCCTGGGCTAAACAGGAATCAGGTCAATGTAGTTCGGGAAATTTTGGTAGTTGGGACTACCGTGGGATTGCAATGCTTGCTGTTACTGCTGCTGCTGTTGCCGCTACTGCTTACCGACCCCCTTATTACAACCAAAGGAAATTGAAACTGAACAGACTATTTATGCCTTTCAACCGCTAGTTACCAGATTCCTATCTATAGGTCTTTTGCAACTTGATCTTGGGTCTTGGCTGATTCTGCTTGTAGACTTCGATCCGAATCTTGATGCTTGCAAATTGTAGGCGCCTGTTTATTTCCGCGATATTGAGTGAGACGGGATTGGCGGAGTTGGGACCTTGATTAAATTTTGGAGTGATCCGCCCTTTGTTTGTTCCAATGTCTCGGAACATCTTCTTTTTGTCTTTTTCTTCTTTTCTTTATTCTGGATTGAGACTCATCCCGTAGGTAGTCTCGATCTATGCGCCTCGAGGCCAAACCTGCTGAGACAAAACAAAACAAACGAACGAAATTTTCTGCCCCAGTTTCACTAGGAAAATTTTGTGAGTTAATGGCCATAATAATCTACAGCACTGATGCAGGGATAAAAAAAAACTAGTCTGCAAAACGCAACTCAGAGGCTGGAGCCCTAATGTCGCCAAAAGTAAAAATGCTCAGTTCAGGGTTGGAGCCCTAATGCTGGCTAAATGGAAAATGCTCAGTTCAGGGTTGGAGCCCTGATGCTGGCTAAAAGAAGCTCAGTTCAGGGTTGGGGCCCTAATGCTGGCTAAATGGAAAATGCTCAGTTCAGGGTTGGAGCCCTAATGCTGGCTAAATGGCAAAATGCTCAGTTCAGGGCTGGACCCCTAATGCTGGCTAAATGGAAAAATGCTCAGTTCAGGGTTGTAGCCCTAATACTGGCTAAATGAAAAATGCTCAGTTCAGGGTTGGAGCCCTAATGCTGGCTAAACGGAAAATGCTCAGTTTAGGGTTGGAGCCCTAATGCTGGCTAACAGAAAAATGCTCAGTTCAGGGTTGGAGCCCTAATGCTGGCTAAATGGAAAATGCTCAGTTCAGGGTTGGAGCCCTAATGCTGGCTAAATGGAAACTGCTTAGTTCAGGGTTGGAGCCCTAATGCTGGCTAACAGAAAAATGCTCAGTTTAGGGTTGGAGCCCTAATGCTGGCTAACAGAAAAATGCTCAGTTCAGGGTTGGAGCCCTAATGCTGGCTAACAGAAAAATGCTCAGTTCAGGGTTGGAGCCCTAATGCTGGCTAAATGGAAACTTGCTCAACTTAGGGATCGGAGCCCTAAATTGGGAGGATTGCCAGGTTATGCTGGAAACTGTCCGGGTTATGTCGGAAAGATTCGTCGGGTTATGCCGGAAGGATTCATCGGGTTATGCCAGGAAAAGGTAAGAATCCTCGGGTTATGCCGGGGAAGTCATCGGGTTATGCCGGAAAGATTCATCGGGCCATGCCGGGAAGATTCATCGGATCATGCCGGAAAGATAAAAGTCCTCGGGTTATGCCGGGGAAGTCATCGGGTTATGCCGCAAAAGGTCCACGGGTTATGCCGGGAAGATTCATCGGGTTATGCCGGGAAAAGGTAAGAGTCCTCGGGTTATGCCGGGGAAGTCGTCGGGTTATGCCGGAAAGATTCATCGGGTCATGCCGGGAAGATTAATCGGATCATGCCGGGAAGATTCATCGGGTTATGCTGGAAAGATTCATCGGGTTATGCCGGAAAAGGTCCACGGGTTATGCCGGGGAGATTCATCGGGTTATGCCGGGAAAAGGTAAGAGTCCTCGGGTTATGCCGGGGAAGTCATCGGGTTATGCCGGAAAGATTCATCGGGTCATGCCGGGAAGATTCATCGGATCATGCCGGGAAGATTCATCGGGTTATGCCGGAAAGATTCATCGGGTTATGCCGGAAAAGGTCCACGGGTTATGCCGGGGATTTGGATAGAAAAAGCTCCTTGGGTTATGCCAGGGAGATCCGTGGTTTATACCGGTATAGTTGAGGAATGAGGTCCTATGCTACCATGATTTGTTTTTCTTTTGGGGATTTTCATTTTTCTTTCTTGTCTTCTTTCTTTTCTTTGGTTTTCCTTTATATATATATATATATATATATATTTATTTATTTTTTTATTTTTATTTTTATTATTTTATTTTATTTTTTTATTTATCAAAGATGCATGAAAGAATTCCGGGAAACTCACTTTTGGTTGTTTTCCTGCTACAAAGCTGTTTCAATGCTTCATTTCTTTTGGGTTACACCTGCTTCTTGCATGGTTGTTTTGGATTGCACCTGTCTCAATTTTCCTAAACAAAGAAAAATTGTCAGTTTGAAAACGGTGGTTGATTCGGTGGCCTTGATCGTTCCAATTGCTTGGTCTTGGACTAATTCCTGTTGAGAAACTTTTCCATTGATTGGATTCTCAGGAGACCCGTTTTAAACTGATCAGACTCGCATTTCCGGATTTGTGATGATTTGTTCGTGTAAGGCTTTGGTTCTTTCATCCCATTCTGCTTGGGGATTCTTTACGAGGTCAACTCAGTGGGGATTTTATTGGGGAGGCTCTGTGGGGATTTGTACAAAGCAGACTCGTTGGGGATTTGTTGGGGCTGACTCGTTGGGGGATTTGTACAAGGGGAGACTGGGATTTTTATAGAAGGAGACCCTGTAGGGATTTGTCGGTTTTGTGTCTGGGATTTTGATCCTCAAACCTAAACTGCAGTGGCTAACCGCGTGGGACTTAACCTTTCCAACTTTATTTTGCCTTCGTAGGCTTTTCTCTTCTTTCGAACGTCTTTACTTTGGAAGCAAATCAACTACCATGGTCAGTCGGGATGGGACTGACGCACCACTGAGGCCGTGTATTTTCTTTGACTCTTGCCAGGCGGGGCCCTGTGAAACCGGTCATGCCACCTTTTCTTTGTAATTGTTACGGAATCAGAGCTAGATCGAAAGGGATTCACAGAAAATTATGCAAAAAGGAAAGCATATGAGTTTAGAGAGAAGCGTCCCTTTCGGGGAGAAAAGAAGGACTTATTTGGAGTGCATGCTGGCTTCAAACTGACATGACATGCCTTTTGGACTGGATGTCTGATCCGTATCAAACTCCAGCTTCTCATGAACCTATTGATCTGGGTTTCTAAACCGGAGAACCTTTCCAGGAATTTCAGTGATGAAGTACCCTTTTTCCGGTCGACCACGCCCTTTGCGGGTTTTTGCCAATCGACCTCTCTCATTTTTGATTTCTCTACTCTCATCGCCTCATGGTGCCCGAAGGTTTTCACCGATAAGACTCTCTCACTTTATTCTTCTCAATTTGATTTCTATCAGATTCCAACAATGATGTTTTCCACTTTCATGTCTTTGCCAATTGATCAGAAGGACTTGGACAAGGTTTGGGGTGAAAAGAGTTGGGATTGAACTACAACTTTGGAACCTTTTGGGCGGGATCATCGCCGAACCATTATAACTTCTGCCCCAGTTTCAACTTTTGTGGGACTTCTTGGATTTTTGTTTTGGTGTGACTGAACCCCAGGGATAGGTTGCCTACGTATCCTTTCGGAATCAAGTCAGACGTAGTTCAGACAACTTTTGTTTTTAGTTTTTCTCCTTTACTTTGTTTTTAACTTCGTTCTCATTTTCATTGTATCTTTATATATTTTCTTATTTTTCTATTTCTTTCTTCTTCTTCCCTTTTTTTTATTTGTCTTTTTCATTTCAATTTCTCTTTCTCTTTTTTTTTTATTTTCAATAATACTTTCAGATTCTAAAGAGGGTAATCAAAGAAGAGTAACCGGCTCAAATAGGTTTGCAAAAGGTTGATAGTGTTTGGGTAGCGAGAATGAAAGCCTTCGTCATCTCAAACTGTGCAAAGACATTGCCGGAGCGATCTAGACATAGTGCTGCATCTGCTTTCATAGCGGGGTCGGCGTCATTTCTTTCGACGTCGCCCAAATACAAATGCTCTTCTTGGCAATATTTTCCAATGACGTATGGACCCTTCTTTGTCGGTACAATTGCTCGTGACAAACCGTAGTCATTAAGGTTAACATTCCGTACGGATCTAAACCCATTTACTGTCCTCAAACTCTGCTTTAGTGATGGACATTTTCCAAACCATGAACCAATTTTCTTTAGTTGTCCCTATTTCTCAAATTCTTTATATTTCAAATTTTTGACTCATTATTTGAAGTCTGACGGAGTTCTCGGGATCTGGGCATGAAGTCCGTAGGCATGTCATGTTATTTAAAGCTACATCATTAGAATTGAAGAGAACTAAAAAAAAATATAGCAGATCTCTGAAAAAGAAAGTGAGCGATGAAACATGATTTCATTTCTTGGAATTTTGGGAAGATAAAAAAAGGGTTGACATTCAGGAAATTAAAAACAAGAAACTAAATAAAACATCTGAGTTACACCCTGGGGTAGCTCATGGTGCAGAGAAAGTGGCAGGACAGGTCCATTAGGACTTCCGTTTGATCAAGAATGGCGTAGCCTTCCAGTTTTGAAGCTTGGCGCTTGGTCCCATGTACGATACCTCAGCGGTGCTAGTGCCCTCTCCTGGCTGGACCATGTGTGTTTCGCATAGCTTTGTCCTCATCGCCTCACATATTTCCTCACTCTCTTCGAGCGGGAACACCTTATCATCTTCCTCTTTACCGTATTTTGGCTTCGGTGGTATGCGTCCAACAAACACTGGCTCGTTCAGCCGAGGTGGTTTGATCGTCCCCCATACCATATAGGCCTGCTTGGATATATCAATTTTTCCTTTTTCTTGCTCCGGGGTTGCCTTGGGCTTCCTTTCTGTATTAGCAATAGCAATTATGGCCTTAAGCGCCGGATCAAATTCCTTGTCTTCACAAATCATCCCAATTATCGGCCCATTATTATGGGCGGGCAGCAGATTATTGGTCACATTTGGGACGTCCTCGTCTTTCAACACAATCTTCTCTTGCTCTAACAAATTCTCTACAGCTTGTTTCAATGTCCAACAGTTGTTGGTGTCGTGCCCTTCTACCCCTGAATGGTATGCATACCTGACACCCCGCTGATATGATGGTGATCCCGGGTTCTGCCCGTTTGGTGGTATGGGCTGCAACAAATTCATCTGGACAAGCTTAGGGAATAGGGTGGAGTATGGTTCACCTATTGGTGTGTAGTTGGGTCTCCTGGGTGGTTCCCGAGGACGGAAATTATTCTGGGAAGGTCGAGGATTGTAGTGGTTTTGATGAGGAGGCTGATTTCTGGGATGTGGAGCTTGTCCCCGATTGGCTGGCTGCGACCGCTGGACGTAAGGCTGGGTGCTCATGACCATGTAGGGCTGAGGAGCATAGGTCACATTTTGGTGGGGGAAATAATGTTGCGGGGTTCTTTCTGAAAGACAAGGCCTGGGATTATGATATTCTCCTGCCTCTGATGCCGCCATGGATGTCTCTTCCTTTTTCTTCCCTCTTGCCATTCCTCCGGTCCCGCTTTGGACGGCTTGGGAGGTTGCCCTTATGGCTGCCTGACTCAAAATTCAACCCGTTTTCAGACCATTCTCCACCATCTCCCCAATCTTAATCGCTTCTGCGAAAGGCTTTCCCATGGATGACATCATGTTTTGGAAATAGTCGGACTCTTGAGCCTGGAGGAAAGTAGTGACCATTTCTATCTCGTCCATGGGATGTTTTACCCATGACGCTTGCTCGCACCATTTGATGGCGTATTCTCTGAAACTTTCCGAGGGTTTCTTCTTTAAGTTTGACAAGACATTTCTGTCCGGTGCGATGTCAATATTATATTGAAACTGCCCTACGAAGTCTCTGGCAAGATCATCCCATATATGCCAACGAGATATGTCCTGGTCCATATACCACTCTGAGGCGATTCCTACCAGACTTTCCCCGAAGTATGCCATCAACAATTCTTCTTTGCCTCCGGCTCCCCGCAGTTGGTTGCAATACTTTTTGAGATGAGCAATGGGGTCTCCGTGCCCGTCATACTTCTCAAACTTTGGAGTTTTGAAACCCACGGGTAGATGCACGTGAGGGAACATGCATAGATCGGTATAGGAGACGCTCTTCTGTCCTCTCAAACCTTGCATGTTTTTCAAATTCTGCTCAAGGCTCCTTATTCTTTTCGCCATCTCATCTTGTTCAGCAATTTTGGGATTTTGATCCTGCCCAGGTGCAAACTCGTATTAAGTTTGTTGAGGATGAGTGCTGGTGGTGAACTGAGTTGGTTCGAGTGAGAAGGATGGTGCTTGAAAGGTGAATGAGGAAGTGTCAAAATTGGGCCTGTGTGTAGTGGGTTGTGCCATGATTGGGCAGGGCGGTGCGGTGAATATGCTTGTAGCGACATCCGTCGTTGACATCCAAGGGCAAGACTCAGAGGGTGATCCTGCGGAGTGGGCTGAAATGGCCGGGTACCTGAATGGGGTATTTGGATAGCTTATGGGGATATTGGAAGTCCCACTTGTTCTGTAGAATAACTCAGGGAACCCAGGGATTACACTTGGTAGCGTTTTTCCATTATTCCAGTCATCCAACATCTCCATCATGCGGAGCCTCAGGATTCTGTTTTCCTCAGCAGTTGCTGACTCGAAAGTCGGGACGGCCGAGATTGAACTCTCCTCAGAGACAGGAATTGTCGGCAAAGGAATTTTCGAAGACATCGCTATACTCCACTTCGATCTCGTGAAGTAGGCGTGAATACCCCCTCTTGTCTCAACAACGGGTAACTGAACACTCCCTTTCGACCTCGTGAAGTATGAATATAAGGCCAGACTTTCACCAAACCAACCGCCTTTTCTAAAACCTGGAAGGACTCAATGACAAACGAACGGTTAGTTCGAAACAAATAACAGATAGGCAATCTCACATTGGGGCATGATGCACCTACACAGTTAAGTGAATTCCTACATGTTTGCAACGAAAGCATGTGTCATTCCGGCTTCCTTTTAGGCTTCCCTTTTATTTTATTATTATGTTTTTTTCATTTTTCTTTCTTTGTCTTTGTTCCCTTTTTATTACTATTTTCAATATTTGCAGTTAAAAATGTGACCAGATCCGATGAGGATTGCCTACGTATCACGATGCCGCGTGAATCAGATCATTACGTAGTTCGAAACAGATGAGTGTAAAAGAAGCACACATTTTATTACTGAAACGATCTATTACAACCAACATTTTTGAAAAAGGAAAAACAAACCTTGAAAATAAATATAGACTCAAACAGACTAATGCACCCTGATGCGAAAAGACGGACAGAAGATGCTAAGATACAGACTCGACCTATGAATACATTAAGGTTTCGAAAATTGGTGCCCGCGGGGCATCATTATACCTCGTTGTGGTCCTAGGTGTGAGATCCCTTTCAAGTTGTTCCAGCTCATGCATGGTCTGCTTGACATAACCCATAACGACCGAGAGAACGGTAATGTTGGTCATGTTCTCACACCGTAGACACCGTCTGATGATGGCATGGGCAATGATCCTGATCTTATCTCTGGTTTGCTTCTTCTCTATGAGAAGGCGTTTTATCTGATCACTGCACGTCTTTAAAACCTGAGAATCCTGCATGTGCTGATTCTTCAGTTGTCGTACTTCTACCTTCATCCGGGCCAACAAGTCGTAACAGTATCTTCTCTCAATTTGGAAATCCTCGGCCTGATTAACTGCTTTAACCTCAAGTGTAGCCATCTCTCTCTTCATTTCGGCAACAATTTTCTCATGGTCGCGTTTCAATTGATTCAAGTATCGGTGATTCTTATCTGCTCTTGTACCCCACTGTACCTTGAGCTCTGCCATGACGTTTTCAGACTTTTCTAAACAATCTCGCCATTCCCTGACTTCACTTTTCAGCCCTTTTATCAACTGCTCGTCTGATTGACTCCTTGGTTGTTTATCAAGAGCCAATCTCAATTTCTTAATTTGGGCCCTAAGTTCTTCATTTTCTTGGGCCAATCTATTCTTTTCGCCTCGATCCGCAGCAATTTGCATACTGTTATTGAATTTCAGACTGTCAACCTGTTGCTTCAAATCACCGATCTCTGCCCGATACCCCTTTTCTTTTGCTAACCAGTTCCATTGCTCTTGGGATGACTCAACGAAATCTTTGAGATGAGGTGTTTTAGCTGGTCTCTCGCAGGATATGTCACCTCTAAACCAAGCGTGATACCCCGGGGCAACTTCCTCTTTAGCCGTATCCATCACACAAGTGTTTGCTATCAGGTGTTGGCACTCACTCTAGATTTGGCGGACTTCTTCTTCAGGGAAACTACCGTCTGGACTGATTTCAATCACTTGGGTACTCAAGTCTTCATCTTTAGGCACTACTTGATACCTCCCTAGTTGCCTCAAAACCCGATACGGTGCATAGGGTTGGATGCTTTTAAGTCCCATCAACAGAAAGTGTGGCCTGGTTGCCGGCATGTATATGATATCCTCAACAGGCAACCATCCGAGCGTCCACTGGATTTGGTTGGCAGTGAGAGTTCGAAAAAATGACGTCCAAGTTGTGACGCCCTCGGGTATACTAAACCCTTTGATTCTTGTGTAGAATTCTCCAATACAAGTTTTCTCGGGCGAACCGTAACCCAAGAGCGGGGAGCGGTGGTATAAATGATCGGTCATCCACATTTGCAACAATAGGTTACATCCTTCGAAAAAGTCACCCCTGGCTCGGCAAGCAGTGAGAACCCGGAAGATGTCAGCCAAAATCATAGGCGCCAGAGTACTTTTATCTTGGGTGAGCAAAGTACTGACGACCAGTTACTTTTAGATCGATGTTTCCGTCTTTCCTTGGGAACACTATAAGACCCAAAAAAGCTGTCATAAAAGCAACTAGCCTGTGTTCGTCCCACTTTTGTCGGTTACCTCTACTGCATAGTTTGAAGTCTAGCTTATTGAACCCGCCCACGTGGCCGTATCTAGCATATATGAGGTGGAGACTGCAGAAACCTTTGGCAAGATCTGGATGGTGAAATGTTCAGGGTATTTTTAGGAAATCCAGAAATAGGTGTACCTTGACGGCCCTAGGTGCAATCAAGTACTTGAACCTTAACGGAGCTTCATCACCCCCGATGTATCCCGCTATTTCTTCCAATGTCGGGGTGAGCTCAAAGTCCGAGAAATGAAATACATTGTGTGCGGAATCCCAGCAAGTGACCAATGATCTGATAATATCACCCCGAGGCTGAATGTCCAGTAAATCCGGGAGATCTTTCAGATACTTCTTTACTTTGTCTTGCCTCTCCTTGCCTAAGTCATTCCACCATAATCGCAACTCAAAAGGGATCTTGGTCATTATTGAAAAGGGTTTGTTTTGTATCGTGCTCATCCTGCACATTTATTAGGGTGATCATGCTAACGAAAAACTTTTATTAGACTCAAAATAAAACTATCTATGTTCTTTTCCAAGATTTTTTTTCAAAATGACGAACTCGATTTTCAAATGCGGCCTTTTAGCACTTCGGGAACGAAGACTTTAAGGTTGCGAGGATCAACCGATCAAAACTGATGACCAAAGATGGCCGTTTATGCAATGCCAGCCTTCCGCCGTCCCTTTCGGGAACATTCGGCTGTTTTTGACAACGAAAGCATCACTTGATTTTTTTTTAATTATTATTTTTTTTTAGGAATGGTGACCCGATATTGGGAACATGGCCTCGCAGATCCTCGGGGACGAGGATCCTAAGGCCATTGGGCAATTTGGTCAAAATTTAAAAATGACTAAAAATGGCTGTTTATGCAAAGATAGCCTTCCGGCGTCCCTTTCGGGAACATTTGGCTATTCTCGACAAAACGGCATCACCCGACTCACAAATAAAATTCTGATATTTTGGCTATTTCCGAAAACGGGGAGGTTGGACCCGATGAAGGTTGCCTACGTATCTCGCACCCTGCGAGAATCAAACCGGCATAGTTCGGGCCTGATCAAGCGTAGAGTAAAACCCTTTCTGAATACAATCTTTTAAAGAAAAGAAAAAAAAAAAATTTCTGGATTTTTATATTTTATATTTTTTTTATTTTGAAAAGAGATAAAGACTAAAGAAAAATCTTTTTAAGGAAGTATTTGGACTATTAGTCTGAATTTATAAAAGAGATACTACAAAAGAAACAACATTTTTTTGAATTTTGAATTTTCCCCTTTTTTTTTTACTTTTAAATAAATATATATATATATCTTTTGGATTTTGAAAGTGATTAAAAGGATTTATTTTTTTTATATATGTTTTTTTTTAGTAAATCAAACTAAAAAACAAATTTTGTTTTCATTTTTTAGAAACCGGTCAGCATGCAGAACTGAAGCAAATAAATGCGCAAAACAAACGGGATGCAGCAAGATGGTCTTTTCATTCCAGATTGCCTGTCCTAGACGGTCCCAACCCCTGTGTTGAGTCCCCTATGTCAAATGCAACATGATGCAAATAAGCGTTCCTACTAGGGATCCGCCAAGAGGTTTTGTTATACTAGGTTTATAACTTGGGTATAGGTTCTAGACTGTGTACCCGAGCGGACAACTCGAGTCGAGGAGGGGAAACTTACCGGGAACCAAAAGGCCATCCGGCTTCGTAACTTATCCGAGCCTCTTTTTTTATTTCAGGGTATTGACACTAACAGAATAGGAAGTCTCAACCAGTAAGCACATCCCCGGAGGTGAAGAGAGAAGTTTCGGCACAGTTTATATACAGTTCAGATAATATCAAAGCGGTAAAAGACAACATTTAACACATTATGCCAAAACATGTAATAAATATCAGATAATAAAGCCAAATATAATAATTATTCTAAGCTCGAATTCTTGAACCCTGAACCGGAGGTTCTGGGTAAAAACGTCCCCAGCGGAGTCGCCAGAGCTGTCACACCTCCTTTTTGCGCGCTCACCCCGAAGGGTTAAATGCGCGAGGGAGTTTTTCCAATTTAAGTGACAAATTCGAAATGAGATTATTTATTTAATTCAGAGTCGCCACTTGGGAAAGGTTTGGCTTTTGGTGTCCCAAGTCACCGGTTTATCTTGAATCCCAAATCGAGGAAAAATATTCGACTTTTCCAAATGAAGTCTGCGAACCAGAAATTCTAAGTAAGGAATTCTGTTGACCCGAGGGAAGGTGTTAGGCACCCTCGAATCCCGTGGTTCTAGCACGGTCGCTTAAATTGTTATAATGGCTAAATATCTGATTTAAATACATGTTGTGACTTTACGTGCTTTTATTAAGTTTAAACCGCTTTTATTATTATCATTTTTTATGGAATTGCAACGTCGTGAAAATGCATCTCGAACCAAGTCACAGTCAATGCACCCGTAGTTTTTAACACATTTCACTCCGTTGAGATTTGGATTTGGGTCACATAAATGCGCACCCGAATTTAAGGATGTAATTTGATTAAAATGCGCCTAAAGAGACTATCACGTTATTTTTGGGGAGGGTCATGAAATTCGCTAAATGACCCATCCCGGATTCTAAGTATTTAACATGTACATTTATGAGGGCCCCGCGGTTTGTGCATTTTTATTTAGCGAGGCTCATCTCATTTATTTTAAAGGTATCCTAAAGTGACTACATTTCCATTAATTTTTGTATCTAAAAATAAGAGAGAGCGAAAAGAAGATCTTATTTAGTTACATGCTACAAGCACATCATTTTACATACTAGATTAAGACGAATGTTAACAGAAAAGAATATTACTTAAAATTTGAAATTATAAGTGAATACAAAATCGACAAAATAATATATTCAAAGAAGATTAATTATTCTATAACTAGGTTAGCTTCACATAATTATGTGGATAGACCAATAATTGTTTTTGACTAGTTAAAATAAACATCAACCTTGAGTCTTAGTGCTTATTCGAAAGTTTATTAGATCTAAATTTTAACCATCTTGCTAGATTCACGCCTATTAGATTAAAGATCTTAACCCCGCACCATTGATTCGTATTCCCTAATATGTAAAAACCTGCCGATTCTATAGAGTTAATAGCCGTTTTATTTACATGGTGAGCCGATGCTAACATTAATTATTAAACTACACTATTAAACCTATATTGAAACAGGGAATTCAAACGAGAGAGTTGACATTAATGGTTAATCCATCGGCATTAATGCATTGAAATCAAACTGAATCGGGCATGGTAAAACAGTTCAAAGATCCAACGGGATACATACAAATGCCTGCTAATATTCTGTGTTATGTTATCATTACCAACCAAACTAAATTGCTAAAACACATGGACATATGTCTAATTGATCTAGCACTATACTATTTAACAGTCCCAAGATAGAGTTTGAGTATGTTCCAATTCGTGCAAAGTAAATACAATTGGGATGAACCTAAACAACCACGAACTACTTTATCATTCATCCTATTACTACATCTTGAGCACAGACATTGGGAAAGCATATGAACATTTCGTTTCTTTGTTTATTTCAATTCAAACTTCCAATTCAAGCTTACATCCACCCATAGTTTCAGAAGTCTGTACCTGGATGCTGAAATGCAAAAGAAGAAGCAGAAGGTAGAGAAATGAGCATCAGCAGCAAACAGGAATGGCAGCAACAACAACAAATACAGCAGCAGTGACAGTAACAAAGTGCACCAGGAACAACTCAAACGAAACCCGAAAGATTTGTGAAAACCAGGTAGCAACAAACAGCATGCAAAACTCAAAATGGACTCAAACTCAAACCAAGGTTGGACCAGTAGATTGCAGAGGAAGTTTCAACGAATTGGAGTCAAACCAAAAAAAGAAACAATATCAACTACTGAGACTTCAAACTAAACCAAAGCCTGATGGAATTATGTTGCCAATCAAAAAAAACTTAATTTGTTCTCTTTTTAGGACTGTTTTTATCTATGAAAAAACCTCCCTTCTAACTAATCGAGACCCTTCCTCAGACCATCTACAGCCTGTAAAACCATTCAAACTCCCTCCCATCTCCTGCTGTTTTTCCACTCAACCATTTGAAAATAAAACCCCTCCCATGAAATTCCCCTGACAACAAACTCTTTTCATTATTTAAAATGCTTTATCATTTTATTAAACTAAACCAAACATGGGCAGCAGGAATGTATCCTGACAGCACATGCTGTCCAATTATTCTAAACCCCTAACTTCTGACCAAACACATGCTGCCCAGAGTCAAAAGTGAGCACACATGCTATTAAATTGAACTACAATCTGTAATTCTTTCTAAACCAACAGCTATCCAATCCTTAGGTGATTTCTGATTCAAATAAACACACTAACAAGCAGCTATACTCAATTCATTAATTGGATTCAAACAAAGCTTCAGCAGAAAATGAATAACATGAGTCAAATTATTACCATTCAAGGCTGAGACTAATTGACGACATATATTGAATCGACTACGCGAAACACAACACATACAATCAATAGCTAATGATCAGAATCGAACAGTATTGAACAGGGGTTTCAGATTGCACTGTCAAAACCAGAAATGACCCTGGGAACAAATTAATCGATCGAGTATTATTTCCATTGATTACACTGTCAAACACATACACTAATCAATGAATAACAAAAGAGATTCGATCAAATGAGAAGTCCGGGCGAGGACAAAACAGTCGACACACACACAAAAAAAGAAATTGAAAACAAATCAACTAATCATTTGGACATATGAACAGACATTTAACAAAACAACAAAATGGACTGACAAGGAAAAGGAAAACAAAATACCTCAAAGGCTTGAAAAATCAGAAGGTCCTATCTCGGATTTGAATCGACCTTTCTCGGGGTTGAACGAACTTTAATCGAAGTGTTCTCACTGAGAACACTCCGATTAAGGTCCATTAGACCCTAATCCTCTGGCTCAAACGGACAAAAATCGGACTCAGGGCTTCTAGGGTTTTTTAGGGCAGATTTGGGATCCAGGTTTTCCTAGTTGGATTCAGACCAAACCAAGCCTGGTTTGGTCACGAGGGAGGTCAGGGGAGTGCCTGGCATGGATTTGGGGTGGTTTGGTGTAGGTCGAGGTCCGACTCGAATCTTCAAATGAAGATTCGAGATGGTGGGGGAGGATTCGAGACCCACGGTTAGTGGATCTGTGTTCAGGGGGTCGAGGTGGTCCTAGGGTGTTAAGGTGGTGGTCATTGGCGTCCTTGCCGCCGGGTTTATAGTGAGGGGAAAGGGGGCAGCGCTAGGGTTCTGTGGGGTTTGGGTCTGGTGAGGGAGATGAAGATGAGGGAGGGGTGCTTGGATAGGGGCGGGGTACGAGATGAGGGCTTATATACGGGGTGGATGGTTTGATCTTGGCAGTTAGATCAATCGAGATCAACGGCCTGGATCCAAGGGTTAATCAAACAGTGTCGTTTGGTTTAGTATTGGGGTCGGGGTTGGTCCGGGTAACGGGTCGGGTATGGGGTTATGGGTGAGTGATCTGGACCGTCAATCTAGTGAGATCAATGGTCCAAATTGAGGGTGACACAACGACGTCGTTTGGACTGTCATGTGGCCCACCTAATTGGACTGGATAAAAGGGAATTCGGACTGGTTATTTTGGTTTGGGCCTGTTCCTATTTAATTCAAACTGGCCCAATCCGAAAATACTTTTCTTCTTTAATTTCTCAATTAAATTGTCAAATAACACTATACAAACATTAAACAACAATTATCACACATATTAACATTTAATTAAAATAACATCACTTAATGACGAAATAGAATAAAAGATGCATATTTTTTTTTATTTTCCTTTTAGTAACCGGATTATGGTTCGATTAATTCCTAATAGTAGAATGACATCCTAAATTTACACACGACATCTATTTTTGTATTTTTGTTTGATAAGACTAAATAGACACGGACAAAACCATGAATAGCTAACAAAATGCCACGTAAATTCCAAAAATTGTACGGCAAAGCCATTTGTTATTATTTTGATTTCTTTTGGAGTAATTGTCGTGTAAACAAAAATCACGTGCTCACAAATATAATGTTCTCTTTGCATCTATTACTGTGTGAATTCCCTATACCCTTATTCCCTTCTATGTGTTTGAGTTAAGGTTCAGGCATGGCAGTATCCAAATTGCTGCTCATGTCTGGACCTGATCCTTTAATGGATCCTAACTCCCAAACAATGTGGCTAACAGGCTGGTTAGGGGTGTGCCAGCACTCCTAATTGCTAGGTATGACCACCAGCCTATCTTGGCCTTCCCCAAAATCCCCTCTATGCACTTGCACTCTCTCTTAAATTCTAAGTTCTGTCCCCTTCCTATGAGCCTTGCTTTAGGACCTTGATCTCCCTCTGAACTTAGACATTTGAGCGCTGGCCCTTTCATACTGCACTATAATCCAATTCTGCAATATATTGGGGTGTAAGCACTGCCCGGAGTCCACTTGAGACTCTTAGGGAACTCTGTCACATCCCAAATAGGAGAAAGGCTTTAGAATTTGATCTTTGGAGTTGGTTTACTTCATGCTTCAGACAGAAGTCTGAATCAGGCTCTCCTTGGTTGGGATTTTAGCTTTCTGATGTATTTATTAATTTTCTTTTCTTCATTTTGGGCTGTAATAACTC
Organism: Nicotiana tabacum; assembly: GCF_000715075.1. Classification (NCBI taxonomy): domain Eukaryota; kingdom Viridiplantae; phylum Streptophyta; class Magnoliopsida; order Solanales; family Solanaceae; genus Nicotiana; species Nicotiana tabacum. Next base: position 106,777,003 of record NC_134087.1, on the reverse strand, counting down.
ATGGGGGCTTATAGTGAAAATGGGAGGGGTACTCATGTATGCATAAGGGTATATATCATGCTCATTAGTTCTTTATTTCTGCAAATCATGTCAAGTTCTGCATTTCGGCATCTTTGAAATCCTATTTTAGGTTCTGCACTTCTACATATTCATATAGAAATCCTTTTTTAGGTTCTGCACTTCTACATTTTCATATAGAAATCCTGTTTTAGGTTCTGCACTTCTACATTTTCATATAGAAATCCTGTCTATTAACTTCTGCACTTTTGCATCTTAGAAATTCTGCCTATAAGTTCTGCATATATATCATATCAATAGCTTTTGCATTATTGCATCTCATAGAGAGAACATGACTATAGGATTCTGCATTTTGCCTATCATATAGAAAGCATGTCTATAAACTTAAATACTGCATACATATCCATCACTAGGGAAACGATATATAGGCTTAAATAATAAAAATCATGGTTTTAGACGCCATGCCTATAGGATTATTGCATTTTCGTAAAGGTTAAAATCAGTCACACTTAGAAAGCATGCCTATCGGAATAAGCAACTAATCTGAATCCCTCAACTTGCTTATAAGTTTAAAATCAGTAATAGCATTGCTTAAATGCTTGCAGAACTTATGTTCCTGCTGTTAATAAATCTACTTTTGAAATTAGTTCACTTCTGCATTATTAGATGTCATGCCTATAGGTTTCACCTAGGCAAGCTATAAGGTAAATTAGCTAATTGAATCAGACTCTGTTAATTCCAACAAGCAGGCAGGTCTGATTCTGTTTTCTTATCTGAAATGTGTAATAGACCAGTCTGCCTCCTTAACGTTTAAGTTTAATTCAGACCATGACCAATATCTGCAAGACATGCTAAACAATCTGTCTTTAAGTGAGGAGGCTTGTCTGAGCCTTTTAAATTGTTATGTGTTTCCCATATCTGCGTTATATGTTTTGTTTTGCCGCTTTAGAATTTTATCCTTTAAAACCATACAAAGCTCAAATCTCCCTTCCCTTTAGGACTAGTAGTTCCAAATGCCTTCGGGACTGATAGGATTGGGGTAGGTACTAGCATGAAATAAGTAAACGAAACCATTCCGTGTTTAGTACCTCAACGAGGTAGGAAAGGGTAGATATGGATATGATGACTGGTGCGCTAATACCATGTGTAACCCCTCTTATGAGGAGTGATTACCTGGTATTGCATTGACGTGATCCATATTATTTATAAACCTAGGACCCCCTTCCATTTACTTGTTTATTTTATTACTATCAAAATTTCAAAACTCCTTTTTCTCAAATTTCAGCTTCCATGTTTCTTCAAACTTTAACATATTTGCAATCACAATGTGAAAACTCCTCATATTTAAAACCCTTATTTGCTTATTTATTGTTTGTACTTAAGTCACAATTGTAGCATGGCCGGGAACCACACTAGTGGATCTTGAGGGGTGCCTAACACCTTTGCCTCGAGATAATTTCTAGCCATTACCCAAACTCTAGTTTTTCTAAACAAATTCTTCCTAGTGTCCTAATGCACTTAATCATTAGGTGGCGACTCTTCAAATCAAAAAACCCAATTCCCAAAAGGGAACGAGTTCTCCTCCCAAATGTCATAAACCCGATTTCGCGAAAAAGGGGGCGCGATAGCATGGCGACTCTGCTGGGGATTTCTTTAAGGCTTTTACCATTTCATGCTATTTGTGACTTTATGCTTCCTTAAATGTCTTTAATGCCTTTAAGTATTTATTTTGCTCTCATACTTCGAAAACTGTCTTGGCTCTTCGTTTCTTCTCTTTGTTTCTCTTAATGGTTTTTTTTACCGCTTTCCTTTAATACTGTTGTAATTTTGAGCAATTATTGTAATTATTACCTTATGAATGTTCAAATACATGAAAATTTGTTTAATTATTGTAACTACATATTCAACATCATATTCCACTCGTACCAAACAAAATACCATAACAACGCTTATAATGAGTGGTTGTGCCCTTCCGATATTATTACCCCCAAAATTTGGCAAAGGCGTGTTTGCGGTAAAACTAGTCTACCAATGGTGTAGTCGACGGTTCCGTGCCTTTCCCTCTTGAGTTTTCCGCTCAAGGGTACCAGTCTAATACCCCATAGAAACCCTACTCTATTTAATTGTGCATGCACCACTGTCTAAACCAAGCCGAGTCAGTTATGTTGTCCACATAATGACTCTTTAAGATAGCTTTGTCCAAAGTCCACTGGGTTTCCTTGGAACCCAAACGGACATTACCACGTTCTGTGCATTTATTTGGAGAATTAAATGTTGCTTATGCCAATTATTGATAGTTAAATAGTCGAGTCCGGCAGGGGTAAGGGCCTAACACTTTTGTTTTGTAGAAATAAGGCACGAAGTCCCCAGATTAGGCATGGTCACCAACATCCACCCGAAATTGCTAACTTGGTGGGAAGAACTTCAATCCAGTGATCAGACCCTCGTCCGAAAATACTTGGCAAATTTACCTTCCGTTCTAGAAATCCAACCCAACAACAAAATTATTGAAGCTGCCACCCAGTTCTGGGATTGCGATAGGTCTGTGTTTCCTTTCGGGGAGATTGAGATGACACCCCTACTAGAGGAAATAGGAGGACTGGCTAGTATGCCATGGGAGACTCCTGGTTTGTTAATGCCAAAGAATCGCAAAGGTAGAGGTTTTCTAAAGATGATGGGTCTAAAGAGGAATCCGGATTTAAGTTGCCTGAATGAGTCGTACATTCCATTTGATTATTTGTACGAGAGGTATGGTCACAACAAATCCTACCATACCTATCCTGATGAGTTCGCCCTTACGTCATTAGGACATATCTATTGAAGGGCCTTCGTCTTTATGTTCTACTTTTTGGGGATGATAGTATTTCCTATGAAGAAGGCTAGGATCCATAAAAGACTAGCCATGGTCACCAAGACCTTAATGGAGGGAATTGGCGGGCAACCATTCAGCATAGTGCCCATAATTATTGCAGAGATGTACCGAGCCCTACAAAAGTGTCAACAAGGAGCCCCACACTTCTAGGGCTGCAACTTGCTACTCCAACTCTGGCTCATGGAGCATCTTCAAAGGGGTGAATATCGGCAAGAGATTCAGCGTAGAGACTGGGACGATCATATAGCCTTCCATCAACCAAGGCGAATGAACTACATGCCCAACATGTTTGCTCAGCCAGGAGATGCCAAAGGGTGGGTGTAGCTATTTGAAAATCTAACTGAGGATCAAATACAATGGATGCTCGAGTGGTTCCTTACTAAAGAGTTCATCACCCGATCTAGGGACGCTCCATTTCTGATACTGATCAGTTTGAGAGGAACCTACCCTTATGTCCCTCTCTGAGTTATGAGACAGGCTGGTAGGAAATAGATTATACCAAGGGTCGACAAGATGAGTCACTTTCAGACTGACTTTCAAGCTGATGATATTCCTTATAAGTGCCAAGCTCAATATATGTGGCATTGCAAGATCATCATGGGGAGAAATACTATCGAGCCCGACAGATACCACGTTGGCTGCACACCATACTATTCAGGCTGGCTAGAGGATAATCACAATGGTTTGGGCCAACCCAGGTTTGTTCGAGGTCATAGAATCATCGATGAAAGGGCAGAAGCACAGGTCGAATACAACCAACTAAGCAAGAGGATTCGGGAATGTGAAAGCGAGCACCAGGAGATACGAGAAGCCAACCAAAAACTGATTGAAGAATCGAAAGACATGGTTGTTTGTGCCAACAAGAGATTAGGATATTTGGAGTGAGGTTTAGTGGAGCTGAAAAAAAAGTTTCTCAACAGGATCAAGGACTGTCAGAATGCTGAGGGAAACGAAAGTGGACACCTGGCCAGAGCCTACTTGTTGTTGGGACTTCGTGAGCTGGTGAAGCTGTTCGATGGAGCCAAAGATGCCGAGTTTGGGGAAGGTCCTTCTGGGGACAAGTAGTTAGGATTCCTTTTCTTTTGCTTTAAATGTAATAAGGCCAATGGCCAATAGTGACATTTTATCTTCTGCTTTTGTGTCGTTTTTGGGATTCGTCTTATTTTTATCAATAAAATGAGGCATTTAGCATTATAAGTTCTCCAAATCAACTTGTCGCTAGGCCTACCTTGGGCACAACAAGGCTCCCAAATTAGGACACGGTTTATATTCTCGCACTATGTGTTTAAATATCGTGACATCCTTTCCTTATAATCCGCACTAACTTGCTACCTTTTTGTTTTTACTTTTGTTTTATTCCCCTCCCCAAAGGTTAGTTCGTGCACTCTGGCATCATCATCATATCCACAAGATCCAAGGATCCTCCACCCACTCCTCCTCCTAGTCCCGTCAGAAACAGGAACAAGGGAAAAATAGAAGATTTAAGCAACATCAAAAAGGAAAACTCGGTTGAACGGGTATAAATCACTCAGGGTACTCATGTCTCCAAAGAAGGTGCATCCCAACTCGAGCAGAAACTGCTGAAATTTTAGGAGGAACTTGATCAAGTCCGGAATTTCGCAAGCTTGTCATTTTCCCTCACTACCCTAGATGTCAACTTTCCTAACACTCAAAACCCCACACCTCCACAAAACATCCCGAAACCACAAAACTATCTTGCTCCCCATCACCACTGTAACACTTGCCACACTTCCAACAACACCCCGCTACTTATCCCTGAACCACTGAACTCCGCAAATGATTATCTCCACACTCACCATAACACCCCCATAAATGTGGAAACCATACCACACATCATTCAACCCATCTCAAGCACACCCGTGTCTAATGACAAAGACTCCCTTATCAGGAACCTGACCGTAGAACTCAAAAACTTGACTAGCTGAGTTCAGGGTGTTGAAGGAAGCAAGGGAATCGAGGGATTGAACTATGAAAACCTCTGCATTCAACCAGATGTCGAACTGCCCGAGGGGTACAAACCTCCTAAGTTCGAAAGAGTTGATGATACAGGGGATCCCAGAGTTCATTTAAGGACACACTGGGACAAGCTGGTCGGAGTAGGAAAGAACAAAAGATTCGCATGAAGCTTTTTATAAGAAGTCTGAAAGGAGATTCTCTGTCTTGGTACAATAGCCAAGACCCGAAGAAGTGGTCGAATTGGGTAAGTATGACGTCCGATTTCATGGACATGTTTAGGTTCAACATGGAAAATGCGCCAGATGTGTTCTACATCCAAAACCTAAAGAAGAAACCTACAGAGACTTTCCGCGAGTATGCCACTCATTGGAGATAAGAAGTTGCTAAGGTTAGACCGGCTTTAGAAGAAGAACAAATGAACAGGTTTTTCGTCCGAGCTCAAGACCCACAATACTATGAAAGGTTGATGCTAATTGAAAGCCAGAAATTTTCCGACATCATCAAGATGAGGGAGAGGATCGAGGAAAGTATCAAAAGTGGCATGGTCACAAACATTGAAGCTGTGCAGGCTACCAACAAGGCTCTACAGTTTGGTGGCATATCCAAGAAAAGGGACGTGAGCGCCATGATGGTTGCACAGAGAATCAAATCCCCTATCAAATATCAAGCCTAGCCGATGCCTCCACTCACATATCAACCTACCCCAAATTACCAAGCACCCTCGCCCGCTTACCAAGCTCCACCACCTACTTACCAATCACCTCCACCACCCACATATCAACCTATTTCACCTAGATACTCCCAACCCACACAGGTCTACCAAGCCTACAACACCCAACAATCCCACTATCAATCACCTCCCCCTCGCCAAAACTTTCCTAGACCCCGACCAAATTTCGACCGCAGACCTCCCAAACAGTATACCGCCATTGCCAAACCAATTGACCAACTGTATGAAAGGCTCAAAGCTGTTGGTTATGCCACCCCTATCCCTGTCATAACCCCCGAAAATCCCTCGCAATGGGTCAACCCAAACAAAACTTGTGCATACCATTCCGGCATGAAAGGGCATACCATTGATGAGTGCCGCTCTCTGAAGGATAAGATCCAATCTTTGATTGACAACAAGATCACCGTGGCAAAAGTGCCTACTCCGAACGTCCGCAACAACCTTCTACCAGACCACAAGGGTGGAGGCGTTCACATGATTGAGATAGAGGATGATTGGGACCACAAAGGATCGATCAGATTAATCGGAGAAGGTGACGCGCTAAAGAAATCAACAATCACCCTTAACCCGATTATGGTCCAGATTCAGCCTTCTGGGGATGCCGAGTTGAATATGTCTGTACCACTTGAGTTTGAAGCACCACCCCTTTCAAAGATGCCAACACCGATTAAGGTCTAGTTTGGGTCCCCACGAGATTACGTAGCCGAGGCGAGAAGGAAAGGGAAAACCAAGTTTGGAGAAGCAGTTGCGGTACAGGGTATGACAAGGACCGACAGGGTTTATACTCCAGAACACTTGGCTGAGTCGAATAAGTAGGCATCTAGATGGCCAGCCATCACTGAAGCTGGGCCCGACGACCTCTGGAGGAAGATATATGACAAAAAGTACTTAGTCATTGATCAGTTTAACAAAAGGCTAGCCCAGATCTCGATCTTAGCTCTACTACAAAGCTCTGACGCACATAAGAATGCCTTATTGAAGGTGCTGAGTGGGGCGTATGTACCAAGCAACATCACCGGAGGAGAAATGGCAAATATGGTGGGACAGGTATTGGAGAGTCACAAAATCACTTTTTATGAAAATGAGTTGCCAGCAGAAGGGCTGAGCCACAAAAAGGCATTGCACATCACCGTGCAATACGAGGATTATTTTATCACCAGGGTCCTGATCGATAGAGCGTACAGCCTCAACATTTCCGCTGGTAACACTTAAAACATTAGGGAAAGGGATGCATGAGATCAAAGACAGGGCCACTAACGTCAAAGCCTTCGATGGTTCCCAAAGGTCCACTATTAGGGAAATCAGCCTGTGTTTACAGATGGGCCTACTTTGTTTGATGTCAACTTTCAAGTAATAGACATGCCGACATCTTACAACTTGCTCTTGGGACGACCATAGATTCGTACCGATGTAGCTGTAGCATCAACCCTACATTAGGCAGTGAAATTTTAGTGGAACCACCAAGAGGTAATCATCCACGTCGACGATAGCAATCCCATATACAGTCGCCAGACCATCCCAGCGATCGGAGGAAGAAGGAAGACAGGCGGAGAAACCTATCACCACATCGAGCAAGTTAACGCTGTTGACAAGGATAAATAGTGGGACAACAAAATCGAAAACATATTGAACTGGTGTGGATATAAGCCAGGCAAGGGACTTGGCAAGAACCTACAAGGGATCGCTAAGCCTGTCAAACTGAAGAAACATGGTACCACCTTCGGTTTGGGATACGAGTACACTTGGAAAGAGTTCAATGAATGGTCGCCGCCATGGCGCGGGCCTTATTATCCACTAGAGCATCTGATACCTCGCTTTGAGTAGATTTTCCCGCCAGCTGATGTTATATATGGGTCAAAAGAAGAGGAAGCACTGGCAGCGATGAAGGATTTGTTTTTTGAAGAGGATGACATGGATTGCTGTGTCATTTTCGAGGAGGAGGGAGAGGAAGGCCCTTCCATACAAGCCGTAAGCCGAGGAGCTGTAACAACCCGAACCGTCGTTTCCTGTATTTTCGTCTCGTATTCCCCGTTAAATGCTTATTCATGTTTCAATATGTGTACTTGGTGAATTTGAGTCAATTCGGATCGATTTTGGTATGAAATGGGACAATTAGTCTCTTTAAGGAAGAATTAGTTCAGAAAAGTCAACCGAATGTTGACTTGTTAGTTAGATGGCTCGGAATTGAATTCCGATGATTCAGTTAGTTTTGAGGGATGATTTAAGGCCTAGGAGCTCAATCGGAATTAATTTTGGAGGTCCGGTGAAGAAATTAGCTCATTTTGGCGAAGTTAGTATTTTGGCGATTTCCGGTTGATAGGTGAAATTTTGATCCGACAGACAGAATGGAATTCCGAGAATTTCTGTTGCTTCATTATGTCATTTTGGACTTGTGTGCAAAATTTGAAGTCAATCAGACGTGATTTGATAGGTTTCGGCATCGGAAATAGAAGTTGGAAATTTTAAAGTTCATAAAACTTGGATTGGAGGTTGATTCATGATTTAACATTGTTTGATGTGATTTGAGGCCTCCATCAAGTCCGTATTGTATTGTGGGACTGGTTAGTATTATTGGTCGGGGTCCAACGTGTCATTTTTGGAAGAATTTTGCCGTTTTGAGCATAAATGTAATGATCTAAAGGTTCATTTTTAGTTCTAGAGATCCAAATTTGATTTCGAGACTTCCAGAATTTAAATCATGAATTATAGGACTGATCTGGAAATTTTGGTTTAATTTCATCAAGTCGCAATTGGATTTTTGACGTGAAATGTGAGTTAATTGTTTAACGAGCGAAATGGGTATTGAATTGGGCAAACGAGCTCTGAATTGAGTTTTGATTGAAGGTTTGTATTCGTATTATTATTTGTGACTCATAGGAACAAGAAACGTCTAATTCCGAGTTCGTATGATGGAGTTAGAGTCATTTTAGTGAAAAAGGGTTGTGCTGCAAATTTCTTAAAAGCTGCTGTATTTTCTGCAGCAGTGAACAGTACCCGCGCGAGGTGAACAGTGAAGAGTGACCTCACGCGCATGAACAGTGCCCCCCGCGTGAACAGTACCGAAAATTTCTGGACAGATTTAATGTCCAGCAGTCTGAGTTTGGTTATTTTTTTGGACTTCCAAGCTCGGATTTTGGGCGATTTTTAGCAAGAAATCTTGAGGTAGGTCACTTGTGATTATTTCTACTCCATAATATTGAATTATCATCGAATAATCCGACTAGATTACATATTTTTGAGGAGTAAATTGAAGATTTAGGCCTAGGGATTTGAAAATAAGATTTGACGATTTAGGCCTAAGGATTTGAAAATAAGATTTGAAGATTTGAGGGGTCATTTGAACTCCAATTTTGGTAAATTTTATATGTACGGACTCGTGGAGAGACGAGGAATCCGGTGATATGACTTTCATAATTTTTCAAGAAGTGGGCCCGGGGCTCAGGTTTTGCGAATTTCGTGAATTTCGATATTTTTCAAGTCTTTTCGATTGGGTTATATTCCCTTAGCCTAATATAATGTATTCGTTGTGGTTTTGACCAGATTCGACGCACGAAGAGGTAAATTCGAGAGGCAAGGGCATAGCAGAGTAGACGTTGGACCGTCTTGAGGTGAGTAATGATTTTAAATGATGCACAGAGGGTTTGAAACCCCGGATTGCACAACATACTGCTATGTTGAGATGAGACACGCATTGTATGATGAGCGCGGGGTTATTTACTATTGGGGATTGTGACTTGGTCCATCCCAGTTGATATTTTTACCGCGTAATTGATAAAGATTTATTGTTTTTCACTATGATTGGGATTATTGCCATATTTGGGCTTCGTGCCAATTATCTGAAATCTTTTGTTAATTTACATCACTATTTTCCTCACGATTTGAAATATTATTTGAACTCAGTCCAATTGAATTATATTATTTTGTGAACTCAGCTACATTTATACTCAACTCGAGATTTAATGATATTTATAATGCTGTTGAGCTGAGCACTATTGTTTTACTGATGCCCAAGAGGATTATGATACATTTTACACTCTTACTTACTTAAGTTTTGATTAGAAATGTGTACAAAATAGTCCCAAACATGTTGTACTTGATTGCAGGGTTTGGTCAACAAGGTGACAATTCGTCAAAACCAGCTCAAAAAGGAGTGAAACATGCAAAAATACCAAGAACAAGTCCAAGCTCAGTATAACAGGACCATTACGGCCGCACTCCATTTTGTGCGGTCCGCAAAGAGGAGGTTCAGAGAGTGCTCATTTCAAGCAGCCAAGCAATGCGGCCGCAAAGCATTTCATACGGACCGTATTGACTTCATTGCGGCCGCACTTGACTTTGTGCGGTTCGCAAAGCCCAAGTTGAGAGAGTTGCCATGCTGGAGGATTATTTCCAATGCGGTCCGCGCTCCATTTTGTGCGGAGCGCAACAGAAGCTACCGCGGCCGCGGTGCATTTTGTGCGACCCAAAGTGGCCAAGTTCAGAGAGCAGATATTTTAGCCAAAAGCCTTAGTGCGGCCGCACTCGATTTTGTGCGGTCCGCACTAGCCCCGCGGGGGTATTTTTTCCAGAATTTTTGGCCTAGTATAAATAGTTTCTTTTCCCATTTTTAGTTGATCGGTTGTATTCTGGACAGCATCTGCGATCTTGAATAGTGTTCTTTTACCATTTTGAATAAGTTTACAATAGTTTCATCATTGAATCTTCAAGTTTTATCTAGTAATTAAATATTATGGGTTTTTCTTCATCTATTTCTTTATTTTCTTCTATAATAATGAGTAGCTAGACCCATTAGCTAGGGTTGTGGCCCAACCCTATGTGGGTAATTGATGGGTCTTGTGTTTTAAGGCTTGAATGTCTATGGGTGTTTGATATTTGGACTAATTTATGGTTTAAATGTTGAATTAGTGGTTGCAAACACTAGTTTATACATAGTTGACTATGGCTCTTCTTGAGGAAGAAAGCCTAAGTCTATGAAATTGGTCCAACAAGAAATTGGGGCATATTCAAGAGATTGATAGCCCTAATTAAAGGGCTAAACCTAGAGATAGTAATACCCCGACTTGAACCTCTATTGCTTGCACAAATTATCATACCCAATTGGTCTTGAAGAAGTCAATTAGGGTAAAATCACTCAAACTACTGAGAGGTATAGAGTGAGAAGTATCATGCAATGGTTATATTGTAATCCCCAAACATGAGAACCTAGCCTTAGACTCGAGAACCCGTCAAGTATCCACCTAGGAGAAAGTCACTTCCCTAGTGCCTTTTAACCATTTAGACAACCTTCAATAGTTTACTCTTAGCTTCACTTAGCCTAATTTAGCATCTTAGTAGTATAAATTTAGAAGTAATATCAAAACCAACAATGTTAGAAGTGCAACTAGGAACAAATACGCAACTCCAATTTAGATAGACACTCAATTCCAATATCTAACTCCCTATGGAAATCGATCCCGACCTTCTCGGGTAAAAGCTGCTTTGATCACTCTTGCTACTTTGTGGTAGTGTAGGGTTGGCCTCGATCAGTGTCACCAAATATCGGGTAAGGGCTCGAAATTACCTCGAAGAAAAGGTGTTAGGTACTCTTCGAGGTCCACAATTGTGGGTCCTGACCGAACTCGAATTATATGAATTAGTCTATGTGATCAAATAACGAAGAGAAAGCACAAAAATTTAAGAAGTTCATTATAAACAAATTTTTTTGGACCAAAGCTACAATTATTTTGATTCTAATAGGAAAAGAAAGACAATAGGGGGGGGAGTCCTAAGTTTTTTAGCCTAAAGGATCACCCCGTGCAACATAAATAATACTTCGTAACTCCTTCCAGATGGGGTGTTACTCGTATTATTCAGCGGGCACAGACTATCATCTCTTACTACCTGATTACTATCTTTAAGTTGTTACCTAAAGCGCACTAGTTGATTCTAAACCGTGCCTTATATGTGCACTACCCGTCCTATGCCTATTGTCCATGTGGCGTTTGGACCTCTATTTTTGGGTGGTTCTAGGCTTAACTTAGGTTGCTCAAAATGAAAAAACTAGGCAACATACGAAAACAAATTGGACTTTTCATGTATAAACAAATAAGGGATCAAGTTGGCCTCCACACTTAGGCAAAAAATGCACACAAACAATTTAGGCAGAGACGAGTTAAAGTCATTAAATCCTATAGGCATAATTTATGTGATTCTGGATTTCAAACATGCAGCAATTTCAGATGTAAGGCCATTTTTTAAAATGATTTCTGAGTGACTACATAGTTGCCTACTGATTATAGATTGTAAGCGGTTAAACCTATAAGCATGATATCTAGGTGATTTACGCAGTGGTTGGCAGGGGCAACTATTGAAGAATATTCAGAATTGTTTAGTTGGATCCTATAGGCATGCTTACTAATAGTGCAATGACACAGTGTTGAAAGTTCAACATTCGCACTTAAAGGAAGTGAGCAACATAATCAGTAATTAAGGCTAATTTTAGATCCTATATGCATGTGTATTAAGTGAACAATAGCATGTTAATCAATTAACCCTATAGGCATGATTTCTAAATTGCAGATTAGGTAGCATGTGAATCAACAGAATGTTGTAACACATATTTATGCATTGGTCATTTAATTTCCTATAGGCATGACATCTAACATGTAGAAGCAGAATAGATTAGACGGATTAAACACCTATAAGCAGGTTATCTAACACACACAGCAACATAACATATTTGAGCAAAGTAAAAACTCCTACAAGCAGGATTTCTACCCCTTTCAATGCAAGTACTAAGATAAACCCCCTTTTCCCAATTTACTAATACCCCAATTGTTATTACATCATTATTACAAGCTCAATGAATGAAATAAATTACAAAGTTACAAAACAACTATAGTGGGCCTGCAGCAGGCCCAAAGTGCACCCGGCCAGGCCAAGCCTTCAATTTCAAATCCACATAATTTCACATTAGCCCAGAAAATAGCCAGAATTCAGTAGCCATCAAAGATTCAAAAACAGCCATGTACACACGCCCATTGGCTTATTCAGCAAGTGAAATGGAACAGAACTGAACAATTAGGATAAAGATGGCAAAGACCTTGGACCCTAGTGTGTCAGAGTTCCCAAGGGCTTCAAGAACCCAGGGCAGTGCTCATACTATGGAGATTAATAGAGGAGATTCAAGGATAGTGCAGGTTTGAGTATCAGGGATGATCAAAGACCCAAATCCTAGTGTGTCAGAGTTCACAAGGGCCTCAAATGGGCCCCGAGAAGTGCTCACACTAGGGAGGTCAGCAACAAGAGCCTTGATAGCCTTGGCTTTCAGCCGGCTAAGAATAAGAAATTCAGAACAACATAAGTGATAATGAGGGAGACTGGACAACAGCTGAAGGACAAAACTAAAGGGTACAGGTTGAGCATATAGAGCAAATAATCAAACATGCTTTAGGTTTTAAGAACAGACTTAGCAAAGATCCAGAAGAACCAAGTTCAACACCTAGTGCATAAGTAATCACATATTAACAAACAGGTTTGCAGGATTGGTATACACAGTCTTATAATAAGGAAAATATTCAAATTATGTTATGTATATGTGCTAGATAACCATGTTAACTTCACATCAGGCAGCAAAACAACATTTAGACATAGTAGGGAAGCACAAATTATGATAGCATACTAGTGAATCAAGTGAACCAAAATATGTTGAGGGGTATATTAACTGAGAACTAGTCATAATTGATAGAACAGGATCTTGACACAGAATTAAACATACTACCTATGTAAGATTGCTATTATAGAGATTCAGAACAGAAAGGGGAAGATAAATTCACGTCACACAGTAAGTGTAAGAATTCAAGGTCTGATCTAATAGACCAATTAACTAAAGGAAATAAAAATTATACAGATGGAGAACAAATGACAGAATGGACACCAAAGAGATGCTAACAGGTGCCAAAGTCACATACAACAATAGTTTATAACACATTGGCTAAATGAAATTAAGAGAATCTTGATTACTCGAATTAGATTTAGGCACGTTTCAAACTAGCAACATTATGAAGTCAAATATTGAAAAGACCTAAAAACTGAGTAAAGCAAATAGAATTGCACACAAGAATAACTTAGCAACACATTAAGTTATGGACTTCAGAAGTGAAAACGTATGCATGTTGCAGATACATAGGAACGAAATTGCAAAGGTTCAGTAACTCACCAGTTGAACGAAAATACAAGAGAGAACAAACTTCACAGTAGCAAGAACCCAAAATTTTTGGCCTTGGCTTTCTGCCGGCCAAGAACCAGAATATAGAACAAAAGTGTGAGAGAATAAAGCGTAGTAACTTCAATTTTTGGTAGATATTAACGATTCAAGTCCCTTTTAAAGGGGAATGGGGAGGGGTTTATATAGTAGTAGAAATCAAACAAGTAAAAAAGAAAACACTGTAAAATCAAACATAAATGACGAAACCATAGCATGCAGAATCAATAAAATCGGATTTAGGGAAAAATAGGTAAACCCTAATTTTAGAGAAAGCAGATATTGACAAAAATATAACAAAAATTGATCATAGTAAAATATAGGATGAACATAGATAATAACACTCAAAATCAGAGAATCAAACCAATTTTGGTTCGATCTAAAGAGATCTGAAAACCCTACCTTTAGGGTAAGCAAGAATCAACAAAAATATAAATAAAATCGGACTCACACGGTGTAGAATAAATGTGTGTAGACGGAATATCGTCCAGATTCAAGAAATGAGAGTCAATCGGACAGAGTCAGAGTGGTAATACTTGCCATTTTTAGGCAAGTATTAGGTAATACCAAGGAAAATCAAGCAATAACGGAAATATACAAATATTGTAAGTGAATGAGAAGGAAATCGCATTAGAAGAGGGATTATGAGAGGGGTTTCGAGAGGCGGAAGGTTAGGGTTCTTCAGAGGGGAGAGAGTAGAGAGGGTTTAGGGGCGGCGGGTGGTGAGAATGATTTAGGGTTAGGGGGTGTTAGGGTAAATAAAAGGAAGGGAATAATGTGGGTTGTTGATCTCAGAGATCAACGGCCACGATTAGCTGGGGTCTTGGGTCGGGTTGGTTTAGTTGATTGGGCTGGGGGTTATTTGGTTTGGGCTAGGGTATTTTGGGCTAGTGTATTAGGTAATTGGGCTAGGGGTTGGGCCGAAAATAGGTAGAATTTAGGCTAGTTTTTAAATACCCAATATTTAATAAATAAATAATTTATAAAAGTACTTAATGAATAATAAAAATATTATTTGTGCACTAAAATGATTAAAAATAATTACTTAATATTATAAAAATTTAAAAAGTCATTTTCTGCATAAATAGTGTAATTATACATTAATATGGACTATTATTGTAAAAATATGCAATTAGCCCTAAAAATGCAAATATAATTATAAAAAATACACTGAAAATATTTAAAACCTCATGTTGGTATAAATGATAAGTTTAGATAATTAAATCATCATAATTTGGAGGATATTTATTAGATAATTATATAACAAAATGCAAGAAATAAGTTGGTTTAAAGTCTTTAAAAATTGTGAAAAATTATAAAAATATTTGTGTATGCTTATAAATCAAATGATGATGCATATGCACTATTTTGAAAAAACAACAACAACATACTCAGTAAAATTTCACTAATGGGGTCTGGAGAGTAGAGTGTACGCAGACCTTACCCCTTACCCCGAAAAGGGTAGAGAGGCTATTTTCGGGAGACTTTCGGCTCAACAGGAGAGACAATAATATCAGAAAAGAAACAAAAAAAGGCATGTAACAACAACAGATGCCAGAAAGAAAATAATAACAATGAATAAGTGAAAGGACAATAACATAAAACTATGCAAAACAACAATGTGAACACAACATAGATCGCTAACAAACCTAAACAAAACTCTATAAGACTACCCGGTATATAAAATTTTGCGTTCTTACCATCAGTGAGAGAATAAGAGAAGAAACTTAGTACACCATCAACTGCACGATACCCTAGTGTAATAACTAGCAATGTCACTAGAATCCTGAGAGACTCCACCAATTTCTCTTTGAATTTGGTAGTATCTACTAGCATTAGATTGACGCTATCTCTCCTCTATATACTTCCAAAGATCCCTTGTAGTGTCACAGTGAAGTACACGGTCATTAATATCCCTAGACACTGAGTTACTCAACCATGCAAAGACAATGTCATTGCATCTTAGCCAATGATCATACAAAGAAGAGTCAGGAGGTGCCTGAGTGATTCTCCGATTAACCATCCCAGCCTTGTTCTTAGCAGATAGAGCAATAAGAACATTCTTTCTCCAAGATACATACCCAGTATCAGAGAAAGGGACAGTTACTAGTGTAACTCCCGGATTATCTATCGAACGTGATTTGATAGGTTTCGGCATCGGAAATAGAAGTTGGAAATTCTAAAGTTCATAAAACTTGGATTGGAGGTTGATTCATAATTTTAGCGTTGTTTGATGTAATTTGAGGCCTCGAGCAAGTCCGTAATGTATTTTGGGACTGGTTGGTATTATTGGTCGGGGTCTCGGGGGCCTCGGGTGTGTTTCGGATGCCCAACATGTCATTTTTGGAAGAATTTTGTCGTTTTGAGCATAAATGTAATGATCTAAAGGTTCATTTTTAGTTCTAGAGATCTAAATTTGATTTTGAGACTTCCAGAATTTAAATCATGAATTATAGGACTGATCTAGAAATTTTGGTTTAATTTCATCAAGTCGCGATTGGGTTCTTGACGTGAAATGTGAGTTAATTGTTTAACGAGCGAAATGGGTATTGAACTGGGCAAACGAGCTCCGAATTAAGTTTCGATTGAAGGGTTGTGTTCGTATTATTATTTGTGACTCATAGGAACAATAATCGTCTAATTCCGAGTTCGTATGATAAAGTTAGAGCCATTTTAGTGAAAAATTGTTGTGCTGCAAATTTCTTAAAAGCTGCTGTATTTTCTGCAACAGTGAACAGTACCCGCGCGTGAACAGTAACCGCGCGGGTGAACAGTGAACAGTGACCTCACGCGCATGAACAGTGCCCCCGCGTGAACAGTACAGAAAATTTCGGGACAGATTTAATGTCCAGCAGTCCGAGTTTGGTCATTTTTTTTGACTTCCAAGCTCGGATTTTGGGCGATTTTTAGCAAGAAATCTTGGGAAATCTTGAGGTAAGTCACTTGTGAATATTTTTACTCTATAATATTGAATTATCATCGAATAATCCGACTAGATTACATATTTTTGAGGAGTAAATTGAAGATTTAGGCCTAGAGATTTCAAAATAAGATTTGAAGATTTGAGGGGTCATTTGAACTCCGATTTTGGTAAATTTTATATGTACGGACTCGTGGCAAGACGAGGAATCTGGTGATGTGACTTTCGTAATTTTTCGAGAAGTGGGCCCGGGGCTCGGGTTTTGCGAATTTCGTGAATTTCGATATTTTTCGAGTCTTTTCGATTGGGTTATATTCCCTTAGCCTATTGTAATGTATTCGTTGTGGTTTTGACCAGATTCGACGCGCGAAGAGGTAAATTCGAGAGGCAAGGGCATAGCGGAGTAGACGTTGGACCATCTTGAGGTGAGTAATGATTTTAAATGATGCATTGAGGGTTTGAAACCCCGGATTGCACAACATACTGCTATGTTGAGATGAGACACGCGTTGTATGACGAGCGCGGGGTCATTTACTACTGGGTATTGTGACTTGGTCCATCCCAGTTGATATTTTTACCGCGTAATTGATAAAGATTTATTGTTTTTCACTATGATTGGGCTTATTGCCATATTTGGGCTTCGTGCCAATTATCTAAAATCTTTTGTGAATTTACATCACTATTTTCCTCATGAATTGAAATATTATTTGAACTCAGTCCAATTGAATTATATTTTTTTGTGAACTCAGCTACATTTATACTCAACTCGAGATTTAATGATATTTATAATGCTGTTGAGGTGAGCACTATTGTTTTACTGATGCCCAAGAGGCTTATGATTATTTTCTGGACTGATTGAGGCAGAGGGCCATACGTGAGGATATGTTGAGTGATGTGAGGAGGCTTTCAGGCCTCGAGTGTTATATGAGTAGGCTTTCATGCCTCTTGTGTGATATGTGAAGGCTTTCAGGCCTATTGATATTGCGCTTGGGCTGTAGGAGCCCCTCCGGAGTCTGTACACACCCCCAGTGAGCGCAGGGTACCCAGGTGAGTTGGGAGTGGGCCCGAGAGGCCATTACTTGTGTGTGGTGAGTTGGGAGTGAGCCCAAGGGGCTGATGTTGTGTGCTGGTGAGTTGGGAGTGAGCCCGAGGGGCTGATACTATACTGAGATTTACATATTGAACCTGAGGGGCAAGCTTTTGATTTATCCTTACTGTGAAAATTATTTGTCTTTACTGTTTAAAAGAAGAATTATCTGATACTCACTATTTTACTGTATAACTGATTTTACTGCTTGGGATAGCGTTATATTGTGCCGTTATGAGATTCCATGTTTTCAGTCATTATTTATTTTTATTACTCACTGGGTCGGAGTACTCACATTACTCCCTGCACCATGTGTGAAGATACATGCAGAGCTGAGTTCACTCCTGAGCGTTGATTCTTTCCAGACCAGGCGGTGACTAGGAGTAACGAGCTAGCTGTTGACGTCCGCAGCCCCATTTTCTCCCTTATCTTTGTTATTTATGATAATTCCAGACTTTGTAAAATATTATTAAACTCTGTAGTAGCTCATGACTTGTGACACCCCGATTTCGGGATGAGTTGGGAGGGTTTTCCTTGTTCTATCACGTTTATTTCGCATTTAAGATTATATTGCCCATGATTTAGACTTATTGCTACTAAGTAATTATAAAGAGATGTACTATTTTATTGATTGGCTGGGCTTGTCCTCACGAGAGGCGACATCAAGACCGGGTTGGGATTTTGGGTCGTGACAGGAGCGCGCCTCAACAATTCATCCATCAGAACTACCAGAGCCCGGAAAGCCTCGGGCTAGCAAGGCTGAACAAGCATCATGCACTATTTTTCATTTTTACTAGTTGACTTTCCTTTTGCCTTTTAATTTTGCAATAAGACCTGCAATGTTCAAAACAGTTATGGAATTTTTCAAAGCATTTCGATTTTTTCTTATGAATCTTACTCTTATTACTTTCTCTCATTTACTTTATTTACAGTATTATTATTACTTATCTTAATGAACCAATGACTGTGACATGTAACGAGACAACGCGACAAACGGACTCAGAGGAAGATGATATACCAGAAGAGGTTGTTAAAGAGGTTGAGGATTTTGAGAATAGACCTAAGTCCAACTTGGACGAGACCGAGATTGTTAACTTGGGAGATATAGAAAATGTCAAAGAAGCTCGGATCAGCGTTCATTTGTCACCGGCAGAAAAGGAAGAATACACAGAATTTCTAAAGGAATATGAGGACATATTTGCCTGGTCGTATGACAACATGACTGGTTTAAGTACATCTACTGTGGCGCACAAGCTGCCAACTGATCCGACATGCCCACCGGTAAAGTAGAAGCTCTGGAAGTTCAAGCCTGACATGAGTTTGAAAATCAAGGAAGATGTCACCAATCAAGTCAAAGCTAAGGTTCTCAGAGTAGTAGAGTATCCAATATAGTTAGCCAACATCGTGCCAGTACCAAAGAAGGACAGGAAGGTTAGAGTCTGTGTCGACTACCGAGACCTCAACCGGGCCAATCCCAAAGACGACTTCCCCTTTCCAAACATACACATTCTAATTGACAACTGTGGCAAGCACGAGCTGCAGTCGTTTGTTGATTGTTTTGGTGGGTATCATCAGATCTGGATGGATGAAGAAGATGCTGAGAAAACGGCCTTCATTATGTCGTGGGGAATGTATTGTTACAAGATGATGTCGTTTGGGTTAAAGAATGCTGGGGCCACCTACATGAGGGTCATGACTACCATTTTCCATGATATGATACACAAGGAGATCGAGGTATATGTAGATGACGTCATCATCAAGTCCAAGAAAGCCACTAATCACATGGAAGATTTGAGGAAGTTCTTCAATAGACTAAGAAGGTACAACTTGAAGCTGAATCCCGCAAAATATGCATTCGGGGTTCCCGCTGGAAAACTACTTGGGTTCATTGTGAGTCGTTGAGGAATAGAACTGTATCCGTCAAAGATCAAAGCCATTCAAGAGTTGACACCGCCAAAGAACAAGAAGGACGTAATGAGTTTCTTGGGAAGACTTAACTACATCAGCCGGTTCATAGCATAATCTACTATCATCTGTGAGCTAATCTTTAAGATGTTGAAGAAGGATGTCGCTGCCAAATGGACTGATGACTGTCAAAAAGCCTTCGACAGAATTGGCATCATAAGAATTGGCCAAATGGACTGAGTACATGTCCACACCGCCAGTCTTGGTCCCGCCCGAGCCGGGAAGACCTTTATTGCTCTAACTTGCAGTATTGGATGGAGCATTCGGTTGTGTTCTGGGGCAACATGATGAAATGGGAAGGAAGAAGCAGGCCATCTATTATATCAACAAGAAGTTCACCCCTTACGAGGCCCGGTATTCTCTGTTGGAATGCACCTGTTATGCTCTAACTTGGGTAGCCCAGAAGCTGAGGCACTATTTCTGTGCCTACACTGCATACCTTATATCATGGATCCGTTGAAGTACATATTTCAAAAGCCCATGCCCACTGGCAAGCTAGCCAAGTGGCAGATTCTGTTAAGTGAATTTGACATTGTCTATGTGACACAGAAAGCAGTTAAGGGACAGGCATTGGCGGATAGTCTTGTTGAAAATCCCGTGGACGGAGAATACGAACCCCTGGAAACGTATTTTCCTGACGAGGAGGTATCCTTCATAGGAGAAGACATTGTAGAATCCTATGATGGTTGGAAAATGTTTTTCAATGAAGCAGCAAATTTCAAAGGAATTGGCATAGGAGCAGTTCTAGTGTCAGAAATAGGTCAGCATTATCCGGAGTCCGCCAAACTCAGATTCCCATGCACCAACAACATGGCCGAGTACGAAGCCTGTATCTTAGGGATCAAGATGGCTATTGACATTTGCTAGTTATCGGGGATTCAGATTTGCTTATACATTAGGTCCGAGAAGAATGGGCAACTAAAAACTCCAAGATACTCCCGTATTTGCATCATGTATAGGAGTTGAGGAAGAGGTTCACATAGACAAAGTTCCGGCATGTTCCCTGAGTCCATAATGAGTTTGTTGATGCACTGGCTACCCTATCATCTATGATTCAATATCTAGATAAAAACTTCATAGATCTTATTTCGGTGAAGATTCATGATCAGCAAGCTTACTGGGCTCATGTCGAGGAAGAAGCGGATGGAAAACCTTGGTTTCATGATATGAAGGAATACTTGGCAAAAGGAGAATACCTAGAGCTCGCAAATCCCACTCAGAAGCGCACATTTCAGAGGTTATCTAACAATTTCTTTCATAGCGGAGGAATTCTGTATAGGAGGACTCCTGATTTGGGATTATTATGGTGTGTCGGCGCAAGGGAAGCATCTAGGCTACTAGAGGAAATCCATGCTGGGACCTGCGGTCCACATATGAACGGTTTTGCCTTAGCCAAGAAGATACTCCAAGCTGGTTATTTTTGGATGACTATGGAAATGGACTGCGTCCAGTATGTCCGATAGTGCCATCGCTGTCAAATACATGCAGACATGATAAAGGTTCCCCCAAATGAGTTTAATGCAACAAGATCACCATGGTCGTTCGCCGCTTGTGGAATGGATGTCATCGGACCTATGAGCCCACCACATCAAACGAGAACAAGTTCATTCTAGTGGCAATTTATTATTTCACCAAATGGGTTGAAGCAACATCATACAAAGTAGTGACTAAGAAAGTTGTGGCAGACTTTGTCCGCGACCGCATCATGTGTCGGTTCAGAATTCTAGAGTCAATCATTACTGACAATGGCTCTAACCTCAACAGTTATTTGATGAAATCCACGTGTGAAACCTTCAAAATCAAACACAAGAATTCTACAACTTACAGACGTCAGATGAATGGAGCCGTAGAAGCTGCCAACAAGAATATCAAGAAGATACTAAGGAAAATGATAGAGAAGCATAAGCAGTGGCACGAGAAGCTCTCATTTGCTTTATTGGGATAACGCACCACAGTCCGCACATCAATGGGGGCAACTCCCTACATGTTGGTATATGGTATAGAAGTAGTCATACCCGCTGAGGTAGAAATTCCTTCCTTAAGGATCATATAGGAAGAATAGTTTGACGATGTAGAATGGGTGAAGAGTCGTTACGAGTAACTAGCTCTTATAGACAGAAAGAGAATGAATGCAGTTTACCACGGTCAGCTCTATTAGAACAGAAGGTCCAGAGCCTTCAACAAAAAAGTCAAGACGAGACAATTCACACCGGGGCAGCTGGTGTTAAAGAAAGTTTTTCTGCATCAAGAGGAAGCTAAAGGGAAATTCTCTTCCAACTGGCAGGGTCCGTACATGGTTCACCGGGTTCTGACATGAGGAGCCCTCATACTTGCAGAAATGGACGGAGATGTTTGGCCAAAGCCGATTAATTCAGACGCAGTCAAGTGATACTATGTGTAACCTTTATGCTTTCTTTTATGATGTAATTTGAACTATGCCTGACCCGATTCCTGTTTAAGAGGGGATACGTAGGCAGCCCTATGGGTTCGGTCACAATTCAATAAAATTTCCATTTCCCCCGCTATTGTAAACTAGGGAAGAATTTTGAGGAGGACCCTCAAAATTCCGAAGTCGATTCCAGCCATTTATCATTAACAGCCGTCAGGAGCAGCAGCCCGGTAAACTGGGGCAGAATTTTGAGGAGGATTCTCAAAATTTCGGAGCAAGCGAAGTTGCAATGTTTTGAACCATGTCACAGTCGTCGGTTCATCTAAAGAAAATTATTCTTAATTATGCACTCATATTATGCTTTTACTAAATCATGCATGTCTGTTACCAAAATTGCTTTGTTTAGCAACGCTACCCCAATGATATGCACAGTATCACCGAAACAGAACCCGAGAAGGTCAAGCAAAGCCAGCGGGGATACAAATAACTTTTCCCCCTCTACAAACTCATGATTTTTCTTTGGATACAGGCACTTGAGTTGCAAAATCATCAAATGTACTATACGCTTACTCACAAAGTTCAGGAATACAACTCTCTGAACTGTTGCACTTGCTCGCAACTGCTATCTGCACAACAGTGTCCCCAGCAGGCACAATATCCCCAGCAATCACGATACCGCAATCCGCTATCAGCTAAGAAAACTCTATTTCCATTTGCCATTTTTACTTCCTATATAAGGCTACCATTCTGCCTTCCGAGGTTAGGCTCTACCTCCATCTGCATTGCATAAGGCTACCATTCTTCCTTCTAAGGTTAAGCTCTACCTCCATTTGCATTCTCTACATTCCATAAGGCTAACATTCTACCTACCGAGGTTAAGCTCTACCTCCATCTACATTATCTGCATTGCATAAGGCTACCATTTTGCCTTCCGAGGTTAAGCTCTACCTCCATCTGCATTTCGTTGCATTGCATAAGGCTACCATTATGCTTTCCGAGACTAAGCTCTGTCTCCATATGCATTTCCTGCATTACATATAGCTACCACTCTGACTTCCGAGACTAAGCTCTGTCTCCATCTGCATTTCCTGCATTGCATAAGGCTACCATTTTGCCTTCCGAGACTAAGCTCTGTCTCCATCTGCATTTCTTGTATTGCATAAGGCTACCATTCTGCCTTCCGAGACTAAGCTCTATCTCCATATGCATTTACTGCATATGACTACCATTTTGCCTTCCGAGACTAAGCTCTGTCTCCATCTGCATTTCTTGCATTATATAAGGCTACCATTCTACCTTCCGGGACTAAGCTCTGTCTCCACCTTCATTTCTTGCATTGCATAAGGCTACCACTATGCTTTTTGAGACTAAGCCCTACCTCCACCTGCATGGCTGAAATATCGCCACCTGCATATATAAGCATGCCCAAGTGTATTAGTATTTTTCCTAATTTTTAAAAGATTTTTAAAACCAATTTATTGTCCATTTTAGCAGCACAAAATCAATAATTACTTCCAAAATCATCCATTTTGGTGAATAATTTATTTTATTCCCATATTTATAACAAAATATAGTTAAGGTAATTTTTATATATTTTTACAAATTTATTTGGTATTTTTAAAGTCAAATTGCATATAATTGCAATTCTAGCCTACTTTAAGATTTAATAGCATTTTTATAACCATAAAATTGGTTCCAGTATTTTTAAATTAATATTTATATATTATTTACTGATTCAGTACTTTTAATTTGTTTTCAAAATCATTTTTACTATTTTTGTAAAAGAAAAGGAAAAAACTGGCTATGTAAATTTTAGCCTCATTTTGTTTCAATTGTAGCCCCATTACATTTCAATTTTAGCCTCCAATTGACCCAATCTTAACCCCCAATTGGACCAGCCCAATTTCAATTTCAACCCAACCCCTTAACCCATTTATCCAACCCGCCTGGTCTTCCTTTTAATCCAGGCCGTTGATCGTTTTGATCAACGGCCACGATCACCCCTTACCATTTTTAATCCACCGACCCTACCCTAATCCCCTCATTTTCATCTCTCAGCCGCCTTTGAATACTCTCCTCTCTCAAACTCTCTCGAAGGTTCCCTGGAACCCTAGCCTCTCTCATCCTCTCCAGCCATAACCTCACTAGAATCCATGGCTTCTCAGGCCATGGATGGCCTGTACTCACCTCCCTCCACTCTCAAACGTCTGGGGTTCGAAGCTTTTAGGTCTGACCTCAGTGGTGTCCATTTAGATCCTCTCAAATCCATGGTTTTGAATCCTCTCCGGCACATCTAAAGCATTTCGAGTCTGGTTCTAACTCATCCGACTCAAGATCGAACTTTTCTTCCAAGCCTTTCTCATTTCTAGGGTTTCTCTGAAACCCTAGCCATTCGAGGTTTTTATCTGGTTATTTTCTTAAATCTATGCTATATATGTTCTCTACTGGGGTTTTAAAACTTTTTCCCCAATTTTTCCTTTCAAAATTTGTTTCTCTTCGAATTATAGTTTCTGAAAAAATTTTGAAATGTTTCTCTTCCTCTTCCTCTTCTTTTCTTTGTGTGTATCTGTCTATGCTATGTTTATATGTTTTCTTTTACTACCTAGCATGTTCTTCTCTTGTATATTTATGTTTGCCTTATTTTGGATGTTCTTCTGTTGTGCTCCGTTCTTTCTTCTACTGGTTTCTATATCATGCTTTCACATGTTTATCTTATGTGTTCGTTTACCCCTATGTTCCTTTACTATATTTTCTACTAAGCTTTAAGGTCTTTAGCTGCCTTCTTCTGGACTTTGTTTGAGTTCTTTGTTAAACATGTTTCCTATACTGTTCTCTAAAGTGCAATAATATCTCGTTTCTCTTCTGAAACTTGTTTAAGTTCCATGCTTTCTCAAAACGTGTTTTATGCTTCAAATCAACTTTCTTACTTTGTTGTTTCAAACTTGCTATTACATCTGGTTTTTTTCTCATATGTCTCTGAAAAAGTCCTCTGGGCCTGTTTCTGTTATTTGTCTTCTTTCCTTTGTATCTGACAAGAGTTGAAAACCCTAGGGTTTGCGATTTTTGGCGAGTTTCGATATTGTGTTTTAGACTACGATTCTATTTTGGAACTCTAGGTTTCTCAGACTCGTTTTGAGTCTTTGTACTGAAATCGAACTTCTTTGACTCTAAACTTTTCTATGCTAGGCTTTTCTAATTAGCATGACAACTCTTTCATGATTCACATGTTTGTGCACTTTATATATGATGAATTCTTCCTTCAAAAAAGGTTTTGCCAATTTGTGATTGATTCAGAATTCCTTTTAATAAGGATCGATTGATTGTTACTGATTTTTCTTTAATTAAACCTTTGTTCACCTTTTCTGGTTGGATTCATTCATACCAAAACTCAATTTTTGATTTTTACTGGCTGTTGATTGATTGACTTTCCTTATTTGCACAAACCGTGTTGCTATCAAACTCTTTCCTTAAAAAACATTTGTGTATTACCCTTCTTGTGCTACTTTGGAAAAGATTTTGCTCAAACTCTTTCCTTAATTATCTTGCCAGTTCGAAATCAGAATTTCTTAATTGAAGGGAGACCTTATGTGATTGATTTCGAAACTATTTTCCTACCTTTTCATACTTGCTTTCTACACTATAAGGGGCAAGACCCTTCTGCACTTTTAGGGACTTCCAATTCAATACTTTTTAAGACCTTGAGTTCAACACTTTCAATTTCGATACTCCTACACTCTCAATTCAACACTCTACTCTCTTCTGAAATCTTCTAGCTGTGTGTTTGCAATTTGGCTTTACTACTGCTCTTCTCTTATTATTTCCCTAAAACTGGTATGTTCTAATTTAACTTTCGGCTTCATTCCTATGTGTTTGCTTTATAGTTTCAACAATCTTGTCTACTTTGTTGTTTATGTTCTGTATTGAATATGATGTTCTCTCTGCATCTGTTACTGTGTGAATTCCCCATACACTTATTCCCTTCTATGTGTTTGAGTTAAGGTTCAGGCATGGCAGTATCCTAATTGCTGCTCATGTCTGGACCTAATCCTTTAATAGATCCTAACTCCTAAACAATGTGGCTAAAAGCTGGTTAGGGGTGTGTCAGCACTCTTAGTTGCTAGGTATGACCACCAATCTGCCTTGTCCTTCCACAAAATCCCTTCTATGCACTTGCACTCTCTCTTTGATTCTAAGTTCTTCCCCCTTCCTATGAGCCTTGCTTTGGGACCTTGAGCTCATTCTGAACTTGGACATTTGAGGGCTGGCCCTTCCACACTGCACTATAATCCAATTCTATAATATATTTGGGTGTAAGCACTGCCCGGAGTCCACTTGAGACTCTTAGGGAACTTTGACACATCCCAAATAGGAGAAAGGCTTTGGAATTTTATATTTGGAGTTGCTTTACTTCATGCTTCAGACAGAAGTCTGAATCAGGCTCTCCTTGGTTGGGATTTTAGCTTTCTGATGTAATTTTTACTTTCTTTTCTTCATTTTGGGCTGTAATAATTTGTAATAACTCATGAGGGCTTATAGTGAAAAGGGGAGGGGTACTTATGTATGCATAAGGGTAGATATCATGCTCATTAGGTCATTATTTCTGCAAATCATGATAAGTT
Source organism: Nicotiana tabacum (assembly GCF_000715075.1). Taxonomy (NCBI): domain Eukaryota; kingdom Viridiplantae; phylum Streptophyta; class Magnoliopsida; order Solanales; family Solanaceae; genus Nicotiana; species Nicotiana tabacum. Next base: position 106,750,184 of record NC_134087.1, on the reverse strand, counting down.
CTGCATTTCGGCATCTTTGAAATCCTGTTTTAAGTTCTGCACTTCTACATTTTCATATAGAAATCCAGTTTTAGGTTCTGCACTTCTACATTTTCATATAGAAATCCTGTTTTAGGTTTTGCACTTCTACATTTTCATATAAAAATCCTGTCTATAAACTTCTGCACTTTTGCATCTTAGAAATCCTGCCTATAAGTTCTGCATATATATCATATCAATAGCTTTTGCACTCCTGCATCTCATATAGAGAACATGACTATAGGATTCTGCATTCTGCCTATCATATAGAAATCATGTCTATAGGGTTTCTGAATACTGCATACGTATCTATTTCTAGGCAAATGATATATAGGCTTAAATAATAAAAATCAGCATTTTAGACGGAATGCCTATTGGATTTCTGCATTTTCGTAAAGGTTAAAATCAGTCACTTAGAAAGCATGCCTATAGGAATAAGCAACTAATCTGAATCCCTCAACTTGCTTATAAGTTTAAAATCAATAATAGCATTGCTTAAATGCTTGCAGAACTTATGTTCCTGCTATTAATAAATCTGCTTCTAAAATAAGTACACTTCTGCATTATTAGATATCATGCCTATAGGTTTCATCTAGGCAAGCTATAAGGTAAATTTTCTAACTGAATCAGACTTTGTTAATTCCAACCAGCAGGCAGGTTTGATTCTGGTTTCTTATCTGAAATGTGTGATAGATCAGTCCGCCTCCTTAACGTTTAAGTTTAATTCATACCATAACCAGTATCTGCAGGACATGCTAAACAATTTGTCTTTAAGTGAGGAGGCATGTCTGAGCCTTTTAAATTGTTATGTGTTTCCCATATCTGCCATATGTGTTTTTGTTTGCCGCTTTAGAATTTTATCCTTTAAAACCATACAAAGCCCAAATTTCCCTTCCCTTTAGGACCAGTAATCCCAAATGCCTCCGAGACTGATAGGATTGGGGCGGGTACTAGCATGCAAAAAGCAAACGAAACCATTCTGCATTTAATACCTCAACGGGGTGGGAAAGGGTAGATATGGATATGATGACCGGTGCGCTAATACCACGCGTAACCCCTCTTCTGAGGAATGATTACCGGGTATGCATTGACGTGATCCATATTATTTATAAACCTAGGACCCCCTTCCCTTTACTTGTTTATTTTATTACTTTCAAAATATCAAAACTCCCTTTTCTCAAATTTCAGCTTCCTTGTTTCCTCAAACTTTAACTTCTTTGCAATCACAATGTGACAACCCCTCATATTTGAAAGTCTTATTTGATTATTTATTGTTTGTACTTAAGTCACAATTGTAGCAAGGTTGGGAACCACACTAGTGGATCTTGAGGGGTGCCTAACACTTTTCCCTCTAGATAATTTCTAGCCCTTACCCAAACTTTGGTTTTTCTAAACAAATTCTTCCTAGTGTCTTAATGAACTTAATCATTAGGTGGTGACTCTTCAAATCAAAAAACCCAATTCCCAAAAGGGAACGAGATGTCCTCCCAAATGTCATAAACCCGATTTCGCGAGAAAAAGGGGGTGCGACAGGCCTTGGTTATTCAATTCCCAATGTCTTGAAACTTAATAGGGAATCAAATTGATACTTTCCCCATGATCCAAAGAGCTTAAGCAAGCTCAGCACTAATTGTACAAGGAATCGTGAAAGCGCCGGGATCCTCCAACTTGGGAGCCATTGAATGCACAATTTCATTCACTTGATGAGTGACTTTGATAGTTTCAAAATTCATTGACCGCTTCTTTGTCACAAGATTCTTCATGATTTTTTCATAAAGAGGCATTTGTTCCAAAGATTCAACTAATGGCACATTGATTGAGAGACTCTTCATAATTTGAATAAACTTCTTGAATTGGTTTTCACCGTTTTGCTTGGAAAGTCTTTTAGTGTATGGAGGTGGAGGTTTAGGTAATGGTGCCTTATCCTTTTGCACTACCGGTTCCGGCATGTCAATATTGTGATCCCTAGACGGGTTCACCTCCTCTTGTGTCTCTTTCACACTATCATCAATATCAATTCGAACCTCATCATTAGATTGCTCTACATTGTTCGGGATCTCCTCATCTTGTACCACTTACTCTTCATCCACAAGTTTCCTTTGTCTTGAGGTAGGTGTATTCCCACCTTTTCCACTTATTGTAGTAACCATCATGGCATGCCCTATGTTGTTACCATCCTTTGGTTTTACCACTGTGTAACTTAGTAGTTCCCCCTTAGGACGAGTATTTAGAGCTTGAGAGATTTTCCCCATTTAAACTTCTAAATTGCTTATTGAAGTGTTATGTGAGGCAAGTTGGGCATCCGAATCAGCATTCTTTTCCATCATTTGTCTAAACATATTCTTAATACACCCGATTTCATTGTTGGAAGAACTTGGACCTTGTGAAGAATAAGGAGGCGGGTTGCTCGACTATTGATACATCGGGCGCCTTTGAAAACTAGACCCCGAGTAGCCTTGATTATTGTTCCATCCGTCTTCATTGCTACCTCCCCAATTTCCTTGATTATTGCCACTCTAATTACCTTGATTATTGCCACCATTCCAATTCCCTTGATTGTTGTTGTTATGCCAATTCGCTTTATTGTTTCACCCACTCCAATTACCTCGATTGCTTTGAGGCCGCCATTGTTGATTCGGGCCTTGGAATTTGTTTATTTGCCCTTGAAAGTTGTTCAAATATTGCACCTCCTCTTCCTGTTCATTATAAGAGTAATCCTTATCAAACCCACTATCCTCTTGCACATAATTTTGTACTCTATTATTAACTTGTGGACCCTTTGTTCTACTCTTGTTTACCATCATGTTCACCCATTCCATGGCATTGTCTTGCTTAGGATTTTGCACTTGATAACGTTGTACCTTTTCTAGTTGATTCATGGTAGTAGTGAATTCGGCAATGGCTTGTCCATGTCCATGCAACTCTTTATGGAGGTGAATCAAGTTTGGATCACCTTGTGGAACATTAGGCCGGGATGCCATGCCGATGACGTTTCCGGCATTTCATCTAAAATCTCACAAGCCTCCGCATAAGGCGTAGTCATAAAATTTCAACTAGCAAGTTGATTCACTACACATTGGTTGGTCATATTTTTCCCACGATAGAAAGTTTTTTTAATCATATTCTTTGTCATATCATTTTTAGGACATTCTTTGACCATTTTTCTATACCGCTCTCATATCTCGTGTAGTAGTTAATTGGGCTTTTGCTTGAATGCTTGAATCTCATCTCTATGTGTAGCCATTTTCTCGAGAGAGTAGAACGAAGCAATAAATTTCTCCACAAACTCATCCTGAGTACGAGTGGAATGGTTGGGCAATTGTTCCAACCAAGCTAAATCTTTTCCATGTAGAGAGAAAGGAAAAAGACACAGCCTCAATGCATCCTCAGAGACATTTGTTTGTTTGCTCCCCAAATAAATGTCCACAAACCCTTTGAAGAAACATCGTTGCTCTAGAAAAGTGAGTATCACATTGGTGATTTGAAAGTTTCCCTCCCTAATAAAAGGAGGGACTATTGCACTTCCATGCCCTACATTGGGTAACACCCAATGTGGAGCAGCTCGTGGTGGAGGTGGGGGTGGAACTATGATATTGTCATGAGGCGACTGACCTCTTCTATTTGCTTGAGGTTCAAGAAGAACCTTTTCAACTTGGTCATCATCAATGTCCACATCCCCTAGAGGCATGTTTCCAGGTTCATTGTTCGCCGCCATAATTTTACCTACAATTGATTCACACAAATTAGTAACATGGAAGGAAAAGAAGATAATCCACACACAAGCCCAAAATATAGCTAACGTAGTTTATAACTCCCCGACAATGGCGACAAATTGATCACATCCAAATGCACACCTCAAAAGAGATATGACACGTTCGTATGCAACAATAAAATGTCATGCCCTAACCTCAGGGAGCGCGACCGACGTTCAACCAATTAGACTCGGTCGAGCAAGCCTATTAGACACTTTCTACCTGACACGCTTATGACCATGAAAAGGTGTGTTTCGATTAGTTCAAATAGTAGAAGCATCACAACATTACTAATTCATTTCATTTCACTACATCATTGTTAAGTTTCTAAAATACATACACTTTACAATCTAGTGGAACAAGAGTCCAAAACATGTCATAATCCACCTGACCTTCCTAGCACCCATACATAACCCACATAAATGTCTACGGAGCCTCTAAATATACAAAAGACTACTATGATAATGCCCGCGATAAAGCCCCGACTATACCTCAAAATGTAGTAAACATATAATCAAAAGATGCACTACATGACCCCGGGATGAAATGGGGCTCACCAAATCTGCTAGGAAGATAATGATGTTGTACCACTAGCTACGATCAACACTGTCTACTATGGAACCACCTACATCCATTTAAAGATGTAGCGCCCCCGACAAAAAGGACGTTAGTACTGTCGAATACTACAAGTATGTAAAGCTAAACACCAATCATAATAGAATGAACAATGAAAAAAAAAAAGCAATCATGATGTACAATAAAAACTTCAAGCAATACAAAAACATCAAGTAGGATCACATAAGTTCTTGGTTCAATTTCCGTCTTATTAGGTTGGTAATCTTAGTGCAATGTGCCACAATCCACAATACCACTGTGTTCTTACACGGAGTCCAATATCGATGGATCGGCTAGGTTATCTCATTTGAGACATCAACCATATCAATTTTTTCAATCATCATTTCCAGCGGAGTTACCACAATGTTTTGCGGTATGACATCCGCTCATGGCCCGATCGGCTAGGCCATCTCACTTGAGACATCATCCTTTCAACCGTTCATCTCACTTCACATTTCTTTCCCATCTTTCAATATATTGGCACTAGTGGCCTCATTTATTAAGTCGTTCTTGGCACGTGGCTGTATTTTACAATCCAAGATTCCCTTTTTATACATTCAAACAACATTATCATCAACATCAATAAGGCCTATCATGTAAGGTATTTGCACACATAAGGGAAAAGCCTTGAAGATCCTAAGCACACAGAGGCTTTTCCTACAAGATGGCATAGCAACCTTTATTCGATTCTTGACATGAATTCTTAACCTTTCTCAACACATATTCCACATTTTAAACACATCCTCAAATGACATGACGACATGGTAAACATTTAAAGCAAATATTGAACAAGAATCTTTCAACACAACACATTAGGGCAGTCAATTCTAGTATGATCAATATAGGGACTTACACCAATTACACGAACACCAGAGGTTTGATTCTAAGAAAAAGGGGGTTTAGCCATACATACCTCAATAGAGCTTTCCTTAAATTCTACAATATTTCTGAAACTCATAGCACCTTCAATCCATTTAGGAATATAGCAAGTTGATTCAAGAATTAGAAGGACGATCAAGATTCTAACTCATTTGAGCACATTATAAAACACTAGGTGTGCATTATGTTTTAGACGTTTTTTGTGCCAGATTCCATAATTCCCCCATCCATCTTTTACCATTTTTCGCTCACAGTACTCCCACATTCTTTCACTACACATGCATGCAAAATAGACAACCTTCAAACCCATGAACCATCTTGCTAATTACCTATTATTAGTAGAAATTTCGAAATTAAGAGCTAGGGCATAGATTCTTACCTTTAAGGTGAAGACTTAGTGAACTTTACTTGACAATCTACAAGATTTTAAGCAAGGATTGAGTAATTATTTATGAAGAACCCTTTCTCCCTCTAGGACCCTCTTTCTCACTCTAAAGGTATCAGAAAATAGGCTCAAACTGAGCTATAGCATATGATATATAGACATAGGATCGGGTCTAAAGATTAGAAATTTGGAGCCCCGGCACGGATTTACGGTCGCATGAAACGACCGCAAAAAGATGCCGTTAGGGACTTGAATTTTCTGCTCCAATGCATCGTAGAACCTCCCTTCTCAACTGTCCAGGCACGATTATGCGACCAAAGTGTGGCTCGTGTAATGGTTATGCCGTCGCATAATTGGCCACGAAACTGACCTCTAAATTGGCCAAAAAGACTGCCTCACTCTACGGCCAAAATGCGGCCTGCAGAGTGATTATGCAGCCACATAATGGGTCGCAGAAACACATACTTCTGCAAAACATTTTCCTTTAACTCTGTAGCTTACTTTTCAATCCAAAAATTCCGAACTCAATGAATTTCTTCTATTATAACACATAAATGTAAATTGGCACCACGAATTTCAAGGTTTTTGGTAAAATTTAATAGGGCCTTACATCCTCCCCCACTTAAGATCATTTGGCCTCGAATGAGGATCAATTTTCACTTAATATCACCTTATGCAACTTCAGCTTTCACACCATATACCAGCAGCCCAAATTTGGTTAACTCCCTAAATTTTCAAAATTTTCGCTAGAGTTTCCTTTATAACTAGGCCTATCCACCTGTCAGAGAGCCCCAGAAAACACATCTTACGAGTACATACATAACTCAATGCCGTAAAAATACTCATAACAATGCCAACCATGGCCTCATAAGCATCATATAACCCAAAAGAACACCTTTACATCAATTGAACAAGTGATACAAAATTTATAGGAGGTAAAATTCATGGAAGCTATTACATGGATATTCAAACAAATGAGGGTACTTCTTTTTCATTTCTTCCTCGGCTTCCCACGTAGCTTCTTCAACCTACTAGTTCCGTCATAGCACCTTTACGAAGGCAATTTCTTTATTTCTCAACTTCAGGACTTGCATATCAAGAATGGCAGTTGGAGTTTCTTCGTTTGACAGTACTTCATTAACCTCAATGGTCTCGATTGGCACGATAGCTGATGGATCTCCCACCATATTCTTCAACATAGACACATGGAATACCGGGTGTACCAGTGACATCTCGAGTGGTAGCTCAAGCTTGTACGCCACCCAACCAATCCTCTGAATGATTCTATATGGCCCGACATACCTCAGACTTAATTTTCCTCTTTTTCCAAACCGCATTATACCCTTCATAGGGGAAACTATCAAGAATACCCAATCATCCTCTTTGAAGTCTAAATCCCTGTGACGAACATCCGAATAGGAGTTTTGACAGCTCTGGACTGTTTTCAACTACTCTTTAATGATCTAAATCTTTTTCCATATCTTGATACACGAGGCCTAGTCCTATCAATTCAGCTTCCCCAATATCGAACCACCCAATGGGAGATCTACATCTCCTATCATATAGCACCTCAAATGGTGCCATCTGAATGCTAGAATGATAGTTGTTATTATATGAAAACACTATGAGTGGCAAATGTTCATCCTAGCTACCTTTGAAATAATGAACACAAACACGCAACATGTCCTTAAGCGTCTGAATAGTCCGCTCTGCTTGCCCGTCGGTCTGCGGATGGAAGGTTGTGCTAAGATTTACATGCGCACCCAAACCTTGCTGAAATGTCTTCCAAAAATTAACTGTGAACTGAGACCCTCGATAGAAAATGATGGAAACTGGAGTGCCATGAAGCCAAACTATTTCCTTGATATACAATAAGTCATATTGTTCCACTGTGTTGGTAGATTTTACTTGCAAGAAATGTGCTGATTTCATTAGTCGGTCCACAAAAATCCAAATTGAGTCAAACTTGGACGGAGTGCGCGGTAGTCCTACCATAAAATCCATATTAATCGTCTCCTATTTCCACATTGGAATTTCTATGCTTTGTGCTAACCTACCAGGACATTGATGTTTGGTATGTCATTCCACCAATAGACTTCCTTGAGATCATGATACATTTTTGTAGAACCTGTGTGCACGGAATACCTGGAAATGTGAGCTTCCCCCATGATTCGTTCAAAAAGACCATCAATATCTAGAACACATAGTCGTCCTTGGTACCGTAGTGTACCATCATCCATGCCAAGAGAAAAAGTTGTTGCCTTATGTTTATGAATACCATCCTTCAGCTGTACCAACAATGGATCATTGTATTGCTTCTCTTTGACCTCTGCCACAAGCGATGATTCATCCTTATTCTGCACAATTACCTTTCCATCATTAGAGTCCTCAAGACAAACTCCCAAACTAGCCAACTGGTGAACCTCCCTAGACAAAGGCCATTGATATGACTCAAAGTGAGCCAAACTTCCCATAGATTTCCATCTAAGAGCATCTGCCACAATATTAGCCTTCCCAGATGATATAAAATATCGATGTGGTAGTCTTTGAGTAACTCAAGCCATCTTCTCGGCCTCAAATTCAATTCCTTTTGTTTGAAAATATATTGAAGGCTCTTGTGGTCCGTAAATGCATCTAGATGGACCCCATACAAGTAATGATGCCAAATCATGAATGCAAAAACCACCGTCGCAAGCTCTAAGTCATGTGTTGGATAATTCTTTTCATGATTCTTGAGTTGTCTAGGATCATAAGCAATGACCTTGCCATGCTGCATCAACACACACCCAAGCCTAATTCTTGAAGTATCACAATATACCACGAACCCATCTATACCCTCTAGTAAGGTCAACACCGGCGCAATAGTCAATCTTGATTTCAACTCTTGGAAGCTCCTTTCACAAGCATCATACCATTGGAGCTTAATCGATTTCTGTGTCAATTTAGTCAACGGAGAGGCAAGAGTAGAGAACCCCTCCACAAACTTCCTATAATACCCAGCTAAGCCCAAGAAGCTGCAAATATCCGTTGGAGTTGTAGTTCTAGGCCAATTCGTCATCGCCGCAATCTTTTGAGGATCAAACTTTATTCCTTCTCTGAAAAAGACATGACCCAAAAATGTAACAGATTGAAAAAAAAATTCACATTTCAAGATCTCAGCATACAGGTGGTGCTAATGAAGAGTCTACAGAACTGCCCTAAGATGATCGGCATGGTCCTCTCGGTTTCGTGAATATACAAGAATATTGTCAATGAAAACTATCACAAATGAGTCAAGAAAAGGCTTGAAGACTCGATTCATAAGATCCATGAAAGTTGTTAGGCAATTTGTCAGCCCAAAAGACATTACCAGGAATTCAAAGTGCCCATATCGGGTCCTGAAAGCTGTTTTTGGAATATCCTGCTCCCTTATCTTCAATTGGTGATACCCGAAACGTAAGTCAATCTTGGAGAAGTACCTAGCACCCTGTAATTGATCAAACAAATCATTTATTCTTGGTAGTGGGTACTTATTTTTTATTGTAAATTTGTTGAGTTGTTGGTAGTCGATACATATCCGTAGCGAACCATCTTTCTTTCTTACAAATAAAACCGGTGCGCCCCATGGCAATATACTCGGTCAGATGAAACCTTTCCCTAACAAATCCTTCAATTGTTCTATAAGGTGGAATAGATATAGGTTGTGTGCATGGCAGCACATCGATTCCAAAATCAATATCTATGTCTGGTGGGATCCCAGGGAGCTCATCCGGAAAGACATCTGGAAATTCATTCACAACTGGCACAGACTCAAGTGGAGGTGCCTCAGCATCAGTGTCCGTAACCCATACCAAATGATAGATACAACCCTTGTTAATCATCTTCGCGGACTTAATAAGAAATAAACATACCTTTTGGCACCACATTGTCCCCTTTCAATACGATAACTCGTTCATTAGGAAATTCAAGCCTCATAGTTCTAGTTTGACAGTCGAGCTAGGTGAAACATGAATAAAGCCAATCCATCCCCATAAATACATCAAAATCGACTATCCCTAATTCAATGATATCAGCCATGGTATCGTGACCACGTATTGTGGCAACATAATCTCTACAAACCCGCACAACCGTAATAGACTCACCAACCAGAGTAGATACAGAGAACGACTCATGAAGCTATTCTAGTTCTATCCTGAATTCCATAGCAACATAAGGTGTAACATAGGACAAACTGGAACCGGGATCAATAAGGACATAGACATCATGAGATTGGACAGTCAATATACTGTGACAAAATCTGGATAAGCCTCTACACTCTGGCAACCACTCATAGCATAGAAACGGCTGGGTCCTCCTAAACTCTGAGCACCACCCCTAGCTGCACCACGCCCTGCTGGTGATGGAGAGCCTCGAGCTGGGGGGTGCTAAAGATGTAGCAACTGTAGAACTGGATGGTTGTGTTGTGCCCCTGCCTGCACCCTGGCGTGATACATGACATTCCCTCTGAATATGGCCGCTTATCCTGCACCCATAGCATACTGGCAAGTCCATGTAGCAGATCCCTAAATGCATCCTCCCACGCTTGGTCCATGGGGGCCTCCGCTGCTGGTGGAATCTCCCTCATAATCAACCCTGCTGCCCTGATTTGGCCTAAAACGACTTTGCTTCTATTGACTTTGCCCTGCTGCCGGTGCATCGGCTGAAGACTGAGCATAGAATAGAGATGGCCCTGACGATCCTCCCCTAAAGTCTGACATTCCCCAATCAAATGAATCTCTAGGATGGCCCGTGGATCGGGCCTTGCTGCTACCCTCTCTCACCATCCTGTTCTTCAACTTGTGGGTCTCTGTTTCTTGAGAAAATGCCACCACCTTTCCATAGTTCATATCAGAACTTAAAGCAGCTATGGCAGCCTCATTAATAACCAAAGGGATAAGGCCCTACATAAACCGGCGCACTCTGGCTTCTATGGTGGGCATCATGTGAATGGTATATTTTGACAGGCACATGAACTCCATGTGATACACCTATAGAGCTCTTACTACCTTGTTTAAGGTTCTCAAACTCTGTGGCATGGGCTGCCTTAGTCTGGGCAGGCAAGAAATGGTCCATAAAAGCATCTGCAAACTCGCTTCACCTAACCGGAGGGCTCCCCTCATCACGGGAATCCTCCCACATCTCGAACCATTAATATGCCACTCCTTTCAGGCGATAGGAGGCCAACTCCACTCCCTCCGTCTCACTTGTGCGCATAACCTAGAGAGTCTTATGAATCTCATCAATGAAATCCTGAGGGTCCGCCTCGGGATCAGTACCTGTGAACACCGGAGGATCTAATTGTAGAAACATGTTCAACCTAGAAACCGTAAAATCCACTTGTTGACTAGAAGATGTGGGTGCAACATCGACCTTTGGTCCTGAGAAGCCATTAACTATGTTAGTATCTGAATAGCTCCCCTAAGATCCCTGTCAGAAATACCAGAACTGTAAGCTGGGGCTAGAGGCGGAATATGAATATTAGTGGGAGGGATTGTTGCGCCCTCAGTAGATGTAGGGGCTGGTGCAGTCTGTTCCGGTATAGAAGAATCAGGCAGTCTAATAGTCGGGGGATTATTATCACCCGCACCGTCAAGTAGAGAATAAACAGCCACTCCTGGGGCGGCATTGGCTTCTTCGACAATTCTTGCTTTTTTCTTAGGTTCCATTTACTAAAAGTTAAAACAATGCATGATTCAGAGGAGAACAACCACACATTCACTTCTATCGCAGGATATAGATCAACAAAGAAGGGTATTATTCCTAAATGTCCAAGTAGCCCCCTAATTATAGATGTGGTCCACAACACACCGATAAGAAGGGCTCTACCAGACGCGACTTTGAGGCACCCTAGGACACTTTAAAACCTTAGGCTTTGATACCAAGTTTTTCATGCCCCAACCTCGGGGAGCGCGACCGGTGCTCAACCGTGTGGACCCGGTCGAGCAAGCCTGTTAGACACTTTCTACCAAACCCAATTATGACCAAGAGAATGTGTGTTTTCATTAGTTCAAATAGTAGAAGGATCAAATATTTACAACATTACTAATTCTTTTCATTCCACTACATCATTGTTAAGTTTTCGAAATACATACACTTTACAATCTAGTGGAACATGAGTCCAAAACAGGCCATAATCTACTTGGCCTTCATAGAACCCACACACAACCAACATAAATGTCTACGAAGCCTCTAAAGATACAAAAGACAACTATGATAATGCTAGCAACAAGGCCCTGGCTATACCTCAAAACTTAGTAAACATATAAAAAAAAGATGTACTACGTGACCCAGAGATGAAATGGGGCTCACCAAGTCTGTTGGGAAGATGATGATGATGTACCACTAGCTGCGATCAACATTGTCTGTTATGGAAACACCTAGATCCATTTAAAGATGTAGCTCCCCCGACAAAAGGGATGTTAGTACTGTCGAATAATACTAGTATGTAAAGCTAAACACCAATCTTCATAGAACGAATAATGAAACAAAAGGGAATCAGTCATGATGTACAATAAAATCTTCAAGCAATACTGAAATATCAAGTAGGAACACATAAGTTCTTGATTCAATTTATGTCTCATTAAGTTGGTAATCTTAGTGCCATGTGCCATAATCCACAATACCACCGTGTTCTTACACGGAGTCCGATCTCGACCAGATTGGCTAGGCTTTCTCATTTGAGATATCAACAATATCCACAATTTCAATCATCATTTCTAGCACAGTTACAACCATGTGTGTGACATGGCATCCGATCACAGTTCGATCGGCTGGCCCATGTCGCTTGAGACATCATCCTTTAAATCGTTCATCTCACTTCACATTTCTTTCCCATTTTTCAATATATTGGCACTAGTGGCCTCATTTATTATGTCGTTCATGGCACGTGGACATATGTTACATTCCAAGATTGCATTTTTATATATTCAAATAATATTATCATCAACATCAATAAGGCCTATCATGTAAGACATTTTCACACATAAGGGAAAAGCTTGGAAGATCCTAAGCACACAGAGGATTTTCATACAAATTGGCATAGCAACCTTTATTCGATTCTTGACATGAATTCTTAACCTTTTTCAACACATATTCCACATTTTAAACACATCCTAAAATTGCATGATGTCATGGTAAACATTTAGAGCAAATATTGAAAATGAATCTTTCAACACAATACATTAGTCCAGTTAATTCTGTTACACCCCATAGCTTCGTTCGAAAGAGTATACGTAAGTCAATTGATGTAAGCTCAGAAGAGTAAATAAAGTAAGTTAATCATGTTACCTTGGTGATTACAAATTATTATGTTCATGGATACTAGTACCAATAGGGTTGAAAGTCTAAGAACCTAAACAAATTGAAGAAAATAAGTTTCGTTGAATGTTCACAAGTTGGGAATGTTATAGCGTATACTTTTGTGATGAGACTATGGTGATTAAAAATATAATGAGGTTATGTTATAAGTTATTTTAGTCGTATGATAGTCGTGTGTTCTGTTTTTAAGTCAAGACACTGGTGGAACAAAAGTTGGCAAAGGTCATCACAAGTTACATTCATAAATATGCTAAAAATTAGGTCAAATGTAGCGGAGCTTTTCTCCCAATATACATGGAATTACGGGATTAACTGCATATAAAATTAAATATCCATGAGTCTAATTTCTAGCATTAAACTATTCGTCAATACGACATCCGAGTAGAGAGAGATATTTGCAGTTTTGCCAGACTGCACAGACCGAATAAGTGACAAGTAGGTGGGTCGCCGAAGCTATTTTAGGAATATATTTCATGTGTTATATGAGGCCTTTTTGTTACATACGATATACACAATTAACGGTATTGGAATTTAGTTTCCATCACTCTTAATTGTTTGTTCGTATGATATCCGGATAAAAAGATATAAGTGTCTGAAAAATAGCCAATAATAGGGTGCCAAGCTAGCACCTCTTTGACTTTTCAAAAATGGATATGTAGGCTTTATATCATCTCTTTCTTCACTTTTCCACATATCATGACAAGAATAAAGCCCGTAAACTTATCTTCAAGCTCTCCATAAGGGTTTCTAATAATATTAACATCTCGGGTACGAAATCAAGAAGTGATAACACTAGAACGATCCTTACGACGTAAGTATCGCTATATCACCTCTCGTTTTCTTGGTAGTTTTAGTTTTGGAAGGTACTTAGAAGTTAAGTAAACATATACTTTCTGTAATTAAGATTTAAATTGGAATGAAGGTTGATAAATTCATTCCCTAATAGTTATAACTCACGGGACGATGATCGGAAGCCGTGAGTTCGAGTTATTCGACTTGTAGTGGGCTGTTTTGTGGGCTGTTTCGTGTTGCTTTTAAGATATCTACTTTTCTGTTGTTTAATTTATTTTTTGAGGATAAATTGTGTGTAGAAACACCACATAATGAATAAATTATGGATTAATCGTTCTTTGTAATATTTTCAGGGTGTTTGACACTACTATAGTTGTCATTTCGGGTATTAAGTGATTGGAGTATGTTGGGCTGTTGTAAGATAAATATAATATGGATTTCGACTTGCATCTACTATAGGAGGTAAATATATTGTGTTCTTTCATGTACTTAAGGTTATCTTGACATTGATTAGTTAAATTGATGGACTAGACATGATTTAGTAAATAAAGTTGCTAATTGAGGATAATTGGAGTTGTGGTTTATCTTCTTTGTTAAAAACATATAGTATAAGGCTGGAATCATTGATGAATGAATTCATTATCTTGTTAGTGATACAATTGAGTTAAAGTAAGAATTCTATAAGGTGTGATATGGGGTATACGAGTCCAATTGCAGCTTGCCGCTTGGCATGACGTAGTTGTGACTTGTGTTTGTTTTATGGTGTCTTGTTATTGATAATTTTTATTGCTAGATTTCTCTGGTCATTGTTGTTGGTATATGTCATTGGAGGAGGCTCTTTTTAAGGGGGAGATGCTTCCCAAATTTACATAAATGAGGTACTAGTTTAAATTGCGGATTTATACTTTACTCAACACTAATTTTGAATCTCCTTATGCTATGGTAGATTGAATTGAGTTGTTTGAAGAATTTCTTGTAAGGTATTAAGGACTCAATGAAATTAAGGTATGTTAAGGCTAAACCTTTCTTCATTTTAGCATGATCCCGTAACTACATGAGTTTGATAACAAGGCATAAAGAGAAGTTCGTATTCCTGAACTTATGTACACTATCCTAGTCTCATAAGTTATAGCATTCTCCCTTATCGACACTTCATATTCATTTTAGTTTTGTCTTCTGACAGCCAAAAGAGCAGAGAGTCTATATATATGTACAGTATTATAGTATTTTCACCACCATCGAGCTATATTCGATGGGCAGGCCCCTATTGGTCAACCTCTGACCAGATGGTGAGTTATATACCAAGCCTAGTATGGCCAAGCGCCTAAGAGAGACCCCAAAATAGCCGAGATACAGAGCCTAGTATGGCCGAGCTCCTATGAGCGAGCCTACTACGGCATAACAATTACACATACCGAGACTTATAAAGTCGGCAACTATTTTACTTACTATATTGAGAAGGCTGAGTCAGTATCATAGGTAATGATATCTTCAGATTATCTTTGACTCCCAGTTTCTTTCAGTTATTATATTATCTGTTCAGTTTCAGCTTTTAGTTATTTTGTTGCCATACATACCCGGTACATTATTTCGTACTGACGTCCCTTTTGCCGGGGATGCTGCCTTTCATGCTTGCAGGTCTTGATAGACAGTTGGATAGACCTTCCTAGCAGACAGAGTCAAACATCAGCTTGGTTTGTAAGATCCACTTCCTCGGAGTTACCTGGTCTCTAGAGGCTTGTAGATGAGTCTTGTATAGTTTGTATATCAGTAGATTTCATGGTAGCCTCGTCAGCTAGCATAATTATATGTATATATATATATAAGCTTTTGGGTATGTTTGCCCCCCAGATGAGAGAGATGATATTTTTAGATGATTCAAAATATGGCCTCATCGGCCTAACTTGACGGTTACCCCTCCAGAGTTCACAGTTACAGAATGGTACGCTCGAACCAAGTATGGCACCGGGTGCCGGACATGCCTCCCTAGGTTTGGGGAATGAAAAATTCTAGTATGATCAATTTAGGGACTTACACCAATTACACAAACACCAAGGGTTTGATTCTAATAAGAAGGGGGTATAGCCATATATACCTCAATAGAGATTTCCTTAAATTCTTCAATAATTCCGAAACTCTCACCTTCAATCAATTTTAGGAATATAACAAGTTGATTCAAGAATTAGAAGGATGATCAAGATTCTAGCTCATTTGAGCACATTATCAAACACTAGGTGTGTATTATGTTTTAAGACCCTTATTGTGCAAAGATTCCATCATTCCACCACCCATCTTTTATCATTTTTAGCTCACAATCCTCCCACATTCCTTCACCACACATGCATGCAAAAAGACAAACCTCAATCCCATGAACCATCTTGCTAATTACCTATTTTTAGTAGAAATCTTGAAATTAAAAGCTAGGGCATAGATTCTAAACTTTAAGGTGAAGACTTAGTGAACTTTTCTTCACAATCTAACAGGTTTTAAGGAAGGATTGAGTAATATTTTTATGAAGAACCCTTTGTCCCTCTAGGACCCTCT
Organism: Nicotiana tabacum; assembly: GCF_000715075.1. NCBI lineage: Eukaryota > Viridiplantae > Streptophyta > Magnoliopsida > Solanales > Solanaceae > Nicotiana > Nicotiana tabacum. Next base: position 106,733,864 of record NC_134087.1, on the reverse strand, counting down.
TTCTTACTCTGAAGGTATCAGAAAATAGGCTCAAAATGAGCTATAGCATATGATATATCGACATAGGATCAGGTCTAAAGATTAGAAATTTTGAACCCCGACACGGATATGCGATCGCACATGGGACCGCATATTGGCTATGTGGTCCGTAAAATGACCGCGAAAAGTGGCCCTCAGGGACTTGATTGTTTTGCTCCAGTTTGCGACCATTATGCGGTTCGCAGACTGATCGCAGCGGACTCAACCTAAGGAAGAGTGGGCGCTAATACTTTTACCCAATAGCGGTTTCGGGGTCAATTTTCCATAGGGAGTTTCAATTTGGAGTTGAGTGTTTGTATGGTCTAGGACTATGTTTTAGCTCCTAATTGATCTTCTAACATTTTTGGTTTTCTTTTGATTATCAACTACAATATAGCAACTACAAATTTAAAGTTAAGTTAGGCTAAGATATTGATTCTAAGTTGCATGCAATTTAGAGAAAGACACTAGGGTCGTGGCATGCATCTAGGTGATCAACTAACGGGTAGAGATTCCTAATGCAATAATGATTAATATGGGACTTATGCCATAACCGTTGCACTTTTGCACCCACTCTCACACCTCTCGGTAGAGAGAGTGATTTTTCCCAATTGACTCTCTCGAGACCAATTGGGTAGGCCAATTTGCCCAAGAAACTTATGGTTCAAGTTGGGTAATTACTCTCTCGAGGTTTAACCCGTTAATTGGGACTAGCATTCTCATGGGTCCATCTCAATTCCTTTTTGGAATTAATCTTGGGGTCATAGACTCTCTTTCTCAAGAAGAGTCAAGACTCACTAAGCTAGACTTAGTGTTTGCAACCACCAAATCTTAATTAAAACATAAGATTAATCCAAATAACAAATACCTAACATCATTCATGTACTAAACAATCACACCCATTAATTACCCATGTCACACCTCCTTTTTACCGCGCCCGCGGGGCGCGTGGGGAGTTTTCTCCAATTTAAGGACAGTCGAAACGGGATTTGTTTATTTATTACAGAGTCGCCACCTGGGAATTTTAAGGTGTCCCAAGTCACCGGTTTTAATCCCTGAATCGAGGAGAATATGACTCTGTTTATTATTCTGCGAACAAAAAATCCTGAGTAAGGAATTCTGTTAATATGGAAGAAGGTGTTAGGCATTTCCGAATTCCGTGGTTCTAGCACGGTCGCTCAACTGTTTTTATTATTGGCTTAATTATCTTAATTTTTACTAAATACGTTTTTATTGCATGATTTTACTACCGCTTTTACTTATTGTTTACAATTATATAAACGAATTACGCGTACGTATATTCGTATTATATATCTTTCATAATTACGGGTATCATGTCACGCATACGTGTACACAATAAAATTGTCCATGTTATAGTTTTTATTAAAAAAATCATATGTTCAAAAAAAAATTTAAATTAAAATCAGGAACATCATCACCCTTGTATTTAGACAATGAATTGCACATCTCGGGTTATATGAAATTATTTTAAAGAAATTTTTGGAGAAATCTTTTTTTATTTATTAAATATTCGCTCGAAATGGCGCGTACGCATAATCCGGATTTTCCTTTTTTTAAAAATATAATCAGGGTACGCGAACGCATCCCTAATTGCGCAAAATATTTGTAATAATATTATGGATTTTCCACAAATTGTTTATTATAACTACACATTTTATATGAAAATCCTGAGAAGTTCACATTCAAGGGATGCCTTTAAATTCTTTTAAAAGATTTCACAATTTATTAAATGTTGCCCGTCGATTATAATTTCCGCGTATAATTTATGTTCATCCAAGACTATTCAAATTCAAAGTAAAGAATAGGAACATGATTAATACTAATTTTCACAAATACAACATATATACATATACCAAAGGATGAATTGCATATGAAATTCACAAAAATGATTTATGAAGGGAAGAAGTACTTTTGAACAATTTTATTTATTTTTATTTAGTGCAAATTCTATTTCTACTTACCATTGATATAAAATGTTGCAATTCGTGCTTATACATCTCATCTCATTCTCATAAACTTATTTTTAATCTAATAGGCCTAATTATTTGGTTAATTAATTTGTTTACGATGGTAGATAAGCATCAAGTTGATAAGAAAGGGAATTATTATGCAAATCGATTCAATAATATTGCCTTACATGCAACCTAACTGTATGTTGTAAACATCGTAACAAACTATATCATATCACCTTTCGCCAATGGTTATACACACATCTATTATCTTATATAAAAAATACCACCAATACCATCTTAACCTTATCTAACAACAGGAGTTAGTAATGTAGTTTTTCTTGATATTTCTACATTACTCTTTACTTAGCTAACAACACTATAAAATTTAAATAATGGCCAACTTTACGCCCTGTTTCCTACCTTGACAACTTAATTATACCTTCCCTTAATGAAAATTTCGAAATTAACCTTATTACAACATTTATACAAACTTCAAGAAAGGACATTTAACTTACAACCATTACGTCGAAATATACTACTATTAAACCAACATGAAACAAAGCTGAATTTTAAACTAATGGACTTAAACGAATAAAAGATAGTATTACAATTCAAACTTTATTCATTTGTCATGTTGAATCTCTTCCCAACATAGAATTTAAAAGATAGGTACCTGGAAATGAAGGAAGAAAGAGTAGATTTCAGCAATAGCAGCAGTAACAAAATCAGCAGAATATACCAATAACACAGCAAGTCTGAACAAGACCCGATAACCCAGATGAACAGTGACAGAAACTTGAGGAAAATATTTCAGATTCAAAACTGAATAATATCCACAAAAACAAACAACGGACAGATTCTAGAAGAATAACATTTTTTCAGATTTCAGTTTCTTCCTGTTTCGGATTCCTATTTCTGATATTTTTTTTTTCTGTTTCTGTTTTCTTCTCTTCTTCTGTCCAGATTTCCCTCTACGTATATATATTTCTGTATATATACCTCATGCCTTAAAATCATACTCTTAAAATCTCTCTCACTCTCTTAAAAATCTGATCTCAATCTTTCTTCAAAATCTGTATTTTTTCTCCTAATTTCCTTTTGATTTTTTCCCTCTTCAGTTTTAAAATCTGTCCTACAAATCAGATTTTTTCTTTCTCTCTTTTCTTTCTGTCTGAAAAGCCCTCAAGTCAGTCCCTGTACTTATACAAGTCTGTCCTATTTCCTTTTAGTGCTTCTTGGACCCTCTTCTTCTTTTAAAATCAAAAAGTTCCATTAAAAACTGCTTTTGAATAATTTAAATAATCCTATCCTGATTTTAAGCAGCCCCATTACCATTTGTTTCCCATTATCACTTTAAATAATAGCCACTAACATTTCATTATAATACATTAGCAATAACACACTGTTTTTACTATTTCATTCTCAGAAATACCCCTGACCTACTGTAATTTCTGCTTTCAAACTTAAAATCAGAATCTAACAATACAGATTTTAAAAATCTGTTCAAACCTGATTATTAATTTGTTTTAAGACAGCTACAACTAATTCTCTTAAGTTTTGAATTGAATCTTAACTGAGAATATGCTCTTTCTAATACAAAGGTATCTAATAAATATTTGTGAAATGGAGTTTAAACCTAGCATCACAATAACATTACACTGAACTCAGTATAACAATTCAAACTGAACTCAGCTTTTGAACTAAGATCAAACAAACAGGAGCATTGTCAATATACTAATAATGCCCTGAACTTAATGTTCAGAAAACAACACACATACAACATCTATTTGATGGATTTATTAAACAAGAACCAACTGATTAACAATAACTAATTAACTGATTATAGCAAAATAATCCATCCAAAACAGGTTGTTATTTTCAGAAGCAGGATTTATAATACAACTAATCGACGAACTTAATCGAGTCGATTACACACATTGTAAACAAACAAAACCAACATAAACAATTCATTTATTTGATCAGACATACGGGTATGAGACAAAAATGACAGAATTAATCAAACAAAAAATATGAATAATTAACAGGTTATTAAACAAACAATTATTCATGTAAGAAACAAAAAAGAAATAAGGAAAGTACCTCTAAATCTTTAAATTCAAACGGACTCGAACTCAACTTGGATTTGGACTTTGTTTGAAATCAAACAGACCTTAGTCGAAGTATTTTCCACTGAAAATACTTCGACTAAGGTCGATTAAACCTCAATCTTTGTTTAATTCGGGCAGAATCCAAAAGTCTGGTATTTCTGGGGTTCCTGAAGATTCGATTTGAGACTTAACCATTTCTGGTCAGATTCGAGGGGAACCAACAATGACACAAGGGTTAGGGAAACCTAAGGGTGATTTGGTGTTAGTTTAGAACAAATCTGGGTAAGTTCTTGTTTGGTCCGAACCTTCAAAAGAAGATTCGAAGAGTTCTGAGGGGATTCGAACCTAACCAACACCAGATCCATAACGAGGCATGCTAGAGGGTGCTATGGTGTTAACTAGGGGTTGTTTGGTTTAGATCTGAGCTTGGCTCGAATCTTCAAATGAAGATTCGAGAACCTTCAGGAAGATTCGAGCCAAGTGGCTAGCATATCTGGATAGAGGATGTTCAGGGGGTTCTGGGGTGTTATTTTGGTGACCGGCGGCGTTGTTGCCGCCGGGTTTCAGGCGATGGGATCCTAGGGCGGCTAGGGTTAGGGGTGGGTTTCGGAAGATGATGATGAACAGTGGAGAGGGGGGTGTTAAGTTAGGGGGCCGGGGTAGGGGTTTGGGCTTATATAGGGACGGGGTGGGTTGATGCTGACCGTTAGATCTAGTAGGATGAAAGGTCAGGATTTATCCACTTAACCAAACAATGTCGTTTGGTTTAAGCTGGGGGGACGGGTTGAACCGGGTATCGGATCGGGTAACGATTACGGGTTAGGTTCGTGGGATCTCAGCCGTTGGTTGGCTTTGATCCAACGGTCACTGATAAGCTACGACCAAACGCTGTCGTTTTGACTCGTTTGAATAAGACCGGATCTGGGCTGCCTGGATTGGGCTGGGGGGGGGGTAACTTGGTTTTGGGCCTGGATTTTAATCCAGGTCCGATATTTTTTCTTATTTTTCAATTTATTTTTCATTTTTCTAATTTAAATTTCTAATTTTAATTATAAAACAATTTTAACTTCTAAACAATATTAATCACTTCATAACAACTATTCAACATACAGATAAAACATTAATCACACAGTGGAATATTAAAAATAGAACAAAATGCATATTTTTTGTGATTTTATTTTGAATCAATGCATAATTAAATCCTAGATATGCATGCAACCGTGGGACTTGGCTATAAAGGAATCAGGTCAATGTAGTTCGGGAATTTTGGGTAGCTGGGACTACCGTGGGACTGTGATGTTACTGCTGCTTCGTGCTGTTTTTACTGCTTGCTGACCTCCTTATTACACCTTACTTCAAAGGTAATACAAAAAGCTAAACTAGACTATGGTACATGAATTATAAAATCTTATCTAGATCATGCCCTTGCGTTTCTTGTTATCTTGATATCTTGGTGACTCTTGGGCATTTGGCTTATTCCGTATTCCTTTTCATTGTGTCCCGTATTTTCTTCATCTGTTTGGGACTCTTGTCGTTTCCTGCTGGGGACTTTGTTGGATCACTCTGCTTTGTTGATTCTAAGTGTGCTCCTTTCTCAAATGAGTGGGCTTTTGACTTCAATACTTCAATTGTATTCCCTTGTTCTCCAGGTGGGTGCCTTGACTGCGGATTCATCCTCATTCTCCAGGTGGACGCCTGACTTCTTCAATTCTTTGTCCTCGTTCTCCGGGTGGACGCCTGACTTCTTCAATTCTTTCAACCTCATTCTCTAGGTGTTCGTCTGACTTCTTCAATTCTTTCATCCTCATTCTCCAGGTGGACGCATGATTTCTTCTTAAATTCTTCATCCTCATTCTCCAGATGGACTCCTGACTTCTTCAATTCTTATCCTCATTCTCTATGTGGACGACTGATTTCTTCAATTCTCATCCTTATTCTCTAGGTGGACGCCTGACTTCTTCAATTCTTATCCTCATTCTCCAGGTGGACGCCTGACTTCTTCAATTCTTATCCTCATTCTCCAGGTGGACGCCTGATTTCTTTAATTCTCATCCTCGTTCTCCAGGTGGACGCCTGATTCCTTCTTTAATTCTTCATCCTCGTTCTCCAGGTGGACGACTGACTTCTTCTTTTCTCATCCTCATTCTCTAGGTGGACGCCTGATTCCTTCTTTTCTCATCCTCATTCTCCAGGTGGACGCCTGACTTCTTTAATTCTTATCCTCATTCTCCAGGTGGACGCCTGATTTCTTTAATTCTCATCCTCGTTCTCCAGGTGGACGCCTGATTCCTTCTTTAATTCTTCATCCTCGTTCTCCAGGTGGACGCCTGACTTCTTCTTTTCTCATCCTCATTCTCCAGGTGGACGCCTGACTTCTTTAATTCTCATCCTCATTCTCCAGGTGGACGCCTGACTTCTTTTTAACTTCTTCATCCTCATTCTCCAGGTGGACGCCTGACTTCTTCAATTCTTATCCTCATTCTCCAGGTGGACGCCTGATTTCTTTAATTCTCATCCTCATTCTCCAGGTGGACGCCTGACTTCTTCAATTCTTATCCTCATTCTCCAGGTGGACGCCTGACTTCTTCAATTCTTATCCTCATTCTCCAGGTGGACGCCTGACTTCTTTTTAACTTCTTCATCCTCATTCTCCAGGTGGACGCCTGACTTCTTCAATTCTTTTATCCTCTACCAAGTGTTTCCTGACACAAATGTTGTTTTTGCCCCTGTTTTAAATCAAAGAAAACTTCATTAGTTTAAAGCAGGGTGGTTAACTGGGGTATTCTTGCCGATGGTGGGGCTTCTTCTTCGTCTTGTTTTATTGTCTTGGAATGGTTGAAAAAGACTGTTTTGTCTTTGTAATTGATCCTTGACTATAGGATTCCCCTCTGTATGTTTTCCTTCAAACCCTTTTAACTGTAATCATATGTCCCTCTTGACATTGCTGATCCACTTTTGATTTCACTTTTCTTCCTCACATATCTTATTATTTTTATCTCTCACCCTTCATGGCCGTTTTTTGCATCATGTAATCCTTGAATCTTGGTAGTACACCTTGACATTCCTTCTTATTTATTTGGAATAAAACTTATCTCAAAGCTTTAGAAAAGTAAGATTATTAGTGACGAAACGTGCTGATTTCGACAATTATAGAATGAAAAGAAAAATCCAAATTTGGATGACTGTTGGAGAAGGAATAAAACTTATCTGATTGGAGTTACTGGCGCCAATGATCAGGGTATGCATTTCGGATTAATCAACCTTGTCTTTTAATCAATCTCCTTTCAATTGTCTCATTTTTGTTTTCCCCAAAATTTCCGTAATCCAACTTTATTTTTCATTTTACAGACCTGTTGGACTTGCAGTATCTCAAAGAGTTTTCACCTATAAACCTTCCTCATTTGTTCATTTATTACTTCTTTTTCGCCTTATGGTGCCTGCGAAGGTTTTCACCAATAAGACTCTCTCCTTTTACTTTCTCTCAACTTCCATCGCCTTATGGTGCCCATGTGAGTTTTCACCTATAAGACTCTCATTTTTACTTTCTTTTCTTGTTTGTACCAGAGTGTTATGAACCATCTTCATTTGTTTGACTCAGCATTTTTCTAAGATTGATCGAAAGGTCTTTTTGGTATGTGGTTGGAAATGGAAAGGTATCAAAAGCTAAACAGTTTTGGTATGGGTTTAAAATTACAACTCTTGGAATCTTTTCTTATTTCCAATACAATTCTTGCCCCAGTTTCTTGATTGGGGTCTCTTGAGTTTCTTTTTGTGCACATTATGTATATTGTGCACCCTATGACCGAGCCGTGAGGCGCCTACGTATCCTTCTTTGAGGAATCAGGTCAAACGTAGTTCACTAAATAATAGTGATTTTTTTTTCATATTTGATTTTCATTGATTCCAAGAGAGTGTAGGAAAGAAACAAGTATGGATCAAAGGGGAAACAAAGGGTATAGTGTTTGAATAGCAGAATAAATTGCCTTTGTCATTTCAATCTTCGAAATAATGCTAAATACAAACATTCAAAAAGTTATGCATAATATCTCTTTACCGCGTCAGAATTGATCGCCATGTCTATGCATTTGCCTTCAATATCTGTTAAGCATAGTGCACCATTCGACAATACTCTGGTCACAATGAATGGTCCTTGCCAATTCGGGGCAAATTTGCCTTTCGCCTCAACCTGATGTGGAAGAATATGTTTCAGCACGTGTTGACCCACTTTGAACTTCCGTGGACGCACCTTTTTATTGTATGCTCTTGCTATTCTTCTTTGATATAATTGACCATGACATACTGCGGCCAATCGTTTTTCATCAATCAAGTTTAACTGTTCTAGACGGGTTTTGACCCATTCATCATCATCAATCTTTGCTTCGGCGATGATCCGAAGGGAAGGAATCTCAACTTCTGCAGGAATTACTGCTTCAGTGCCATATACCAACAAATAAGGAGTTTCTCCTACTGAAGTGCGAACAGTAGTGCGATATCCCAATAATGCAAATGGTAATTTTTCATGCCATTGTCTTGAACCTTCTACCATTTTCCGAAGTATCTTCTTTATGTTTTTGTTGGCTGCCTCGACTGCTTCATTCGCCTTGGGCCGATATGGGGTAGAGTTGCGATGTGTAATCTTAAACTGTTGACATACTTCCTTCATTAAGTTGTTGTTAAGATTAGCACTGTTATCTGTGATGATCACCTTTGGGATTCCGAATCGACATATGATATTTAAGTGGACAAAATCGACCACGGCTTTCTTGGTCACTGATTTGAATGTCTTGGCCTCAACCCATTTGGTAAAATAGTCAATGGTTACCAGAATAAACCTGTGCCCATTGGATGCTGCCGGCTCAATTGGTCCAATCACATCCATGCCCCAGGCAACGAAGGGCCATGGTTCCGACATTGTGTGCAACTCAGATGGTGGAGAATAAATCAAATCTCCGTGTATCTGGCATTGACGACACTTGCGCACAAAACTGATACAATCTCGCTCCATGGTAAGCCAATAGTAACCAGCTCGGAGGATTTTCTTTGCCAACACATATCCACTCATGTGGGGTCCGCAAACTCCCGAATGCACTTCAGACATGACAGCTGTAACTTGTCTGGCATCTATGCATCTTAATAATCCAAGATCTGGTGTTCTTTTATACAAAACTCCTCCGCTTAAGAAGAATCCATTTGCCAATCGCCTAATGGTCCTCTTTTGATCTCCTGTGGCTTGTGCGGGATATATCCCCATCATGATATACTCCTTGATGTCGTGGAACCATGGTTCACCATCAAATTCTTCTTCAACCATATTGCAATAAGCGTGCTGATCGTGGACTTGAATATGTATCGGAACTACATAAGCTTTGTCCGGATGATGCAACATTAATGCCAGGGTAGCCAATGCATCGGCAACCTCATTATGGATTCTTGGAATATGTTGGAACTCCACTGATTGAAACCGCTGACAAAGATCATGTAGACATTGTCGGTATGGTATGAGCTTCAAGTCTCGGGTTTCCCATTCTCCTTGAATTTGATGTACCAAAAGATCTGAATCTCCCATGACTAAGATTTCTTGGATACCCATGTCTGCGGCTAGCCTTAACCCCAAAATGCAAGCTTCATATTCAGCCATATTATTGGTGCAATAAAATCGCAATTGAGCCGTAACAGGATAATGATGCCCTGTTTCAGAAATGATTACAGCTCCTATCCCAACTCCTTTCATGTTTGCGGCTCCATCAAAGAAAAGTTTCCAGCCAGGTTTTTCAATTCGCTCCACCTCGTCGATATGCATTATTTCTTCATCAGGAAAATAGGTTTTCAACGGCTCGTATTACTCATCGACCGGGTTTTCGGCTAAGTGATCGTCCAGTGCTTGGGCTTTCATTGCAGTCTGAGTCACATAGATGATGTCAAACTCTGTGAGCAAAATTTGCCACTTTGCAAGTGTTCCCGTTGGCATAGGCTTTTGAAAAATATATTTCAATGGATCCAAACGCGAAATGAGGTAAGTAGTGTAGGACGACAAATAGTGTTTCAACTTCTGAGCCACCCATGTTAGGGTGCAACATGTCTTTTCCAGATGAGTATACTTAACCTCATAAGCTGTGAACTTTTTGCTAAGGTAGTAGATGGCCTGTTCTTTTCTGTCGGTGAGGTCATGTTGCCCCAATACACAACCAAACGAGTTTTCCAAGACCGTCAAGTAAAGAATCAAAGGTCTTCCTGGCTCTGGCGGGACCAACACGGGTGGGTTCGACAAGTACCCTTTTATCTTATCGAACGCTTCTTGACACTCATCGGTCCATTTGACCGCAGCATCCTTTTTCAACAATTTGAAAATTGGCTCACAGGTTGTTGTGAGCTGAGCAATAAACCTGCTGATGTAATTTAACCTTCCCAGCAAACTCATTACTTCAGTTTTGTTCCTTGGAGGTGGCAATTATTGGATGGCTTTGATTTTTGATGGGTCTAGCTCGATGCCTCGTCGACTGACTATGAATCCCAGCAACTTTCCAGATGGAACTCCAAATGCGCATTTGGCAGGGTTAAGCTTGAGGTTGTACCTGCGAAGTCTTAAGAAGAATTTCCTTAAGTCCCCAACGTGGTCAGATTGATGCTTTGATTTTATGATCACATCGTCCACGTATACCTCAATCTCTTTGTGTATCATATCATGAAACACTGTGGTCATTGCTCTCATATAGGTTGCTCCGGCGTTCTTCAAACCGAATGGCATTACCCGGTAGCAATAAGTTCCCTATGGTGTGATGAATGTCGTCTTTTTTGCATCTTCTTCATCCATTAGAATTTGATGATACCCAGCATAACAATCCACGAAAGATCCTATATCATGCTTGGCACAATTATCGATTAAAATATGGATATTGGGTAATGAGAAATTATCCTTCGGACTGGCTTTGTTGAGATTGCGGTAGTCGACGCATACTCTAATTTTGCCGTCTTTCTTTGGCACAGGAACGATATTAGCTAACCAAACAGGATATCGAGTGACTCGAATGACCTTTTCTTCCAATTGTTTGGTGATTTCTTCCTTAATTCTCACACTCATATCAGGCTTGAATTTTCTCAGCCTCTGATTGACAGGAGGCACCGTTGGATCGGTGGGCAATTTGTGAACCACTAAATCAGTGCTCAGGCCCGGCATGTCGTCATACGACCATGCAAAAACATCTTTGAATTCTATGAGTGTTTTAATTAACTCTTCTCGGATCTTTGGTTCGAGATGGACACTTATTTTAGTTTCCCGGATATTACTCGTGTCCCCTATATTGATGTCTTCGGTATCACTCAAGTTAGGTTTGATTTTTTCCTCAAAGTGAATTAACTCTTTACTAATCTCTTCAAAAACCTCATCTTCATCATATCCTGATTCATAATCACAATATATTTCTTGAATTATTACTTCGGAACTAGATTGATTTTTAAGACTGGGCTGAGGATTCCTCATGCATGCCATATCACTAGAGCCAGCGTAAAAAGAACTGTACATGAAAGAAGAAAAAGAAAAGAAAACTATCAGGAATGATAATAAAAAGGAAACTGCTTTTTATTGGATGATGAAAGATAACAAGGTTTTGCACACTTCAAACAAACTGTAAGATAAGCTTTGGGATTACAACCCTGAAGTAACCCAAACAAACTGAAAGAAAATCAAAATAAACTACCAAGACTCCTTTCGAATTGGGAGAGGAGTGGCTTTCCAATTATTAAGCTTTGTTTCTGGCCCAACGAATTGAACTTCTGTGTTGCTACACCCTTCTCCGCTTTCCAACATATTCACATCATTAAATAATTTCTCGAATCTTTCAATTAATTCCTCCTCAGGATTGACCCAAGATTTAGGAATTGTTGTTATCGGGTGATTTTTAGCACCGGTCTTGACAAAAGACTTTGATAGAGGTGGGACTGGTTTTGGAAGATCCCCTGCCTTGTGTTTCAGCTTTCTGGCCTTTTTCACATCGGTGATAGTGGATATAAATCCCAAACCAAATGTTCCCCAGTTCTCGGGGAGAGATACTGGTTGTATAATTCCTTGCAAAGATGAGCCCAGACCTTTGCCGGGTATAAAACCGTTTTTTAACATTTCATAGGCTACCATGACTGATGTAGAGGATATCTTTGGATTCAGAAAGTATTTCCCCTCTGGAATTTTCTCTACCGACACTGTGTCGGATACTTGGTATACCCATGGTCCCTGGTCATTTTCTGTTCCCTCGACCGGTATAATGGTACTGTTGTGACCATTTAAACTTTCTTCCCCATGCACAACTATTTCTTGATGATTCCATTCAAACTTGACAGCCTGATGTAGTGTTGACGGGACTGCTTTAGCAGCATGGATCCATGGTCGACCCAATAACAAGTTGTAAGAAACAGTTATGTCCAACACTTGAAATTCCATTGTGAATTCAACCGGCCCTATTGTTAGTTCCAACACTATGTCGCCAAATGAATCTCTGCTTCCACCGTCAAACCCCCGTACGCAGATACTATTTTTCTGGATCCTCTCCTCTTTAATTTTTAATTTGCTTAAAGTGGAGAGAGGGCAGATGTTTGCACTTGACCCATTGTCAACCAATACCCGGGTTACTACGGAGTTTTCATATTTCACTGTGAGGTAAAGAGCTCTGTTATGCTCGGTACCTTCCACAGGCAATTCATCATCAGCAAATGTAATTCTGTTTGTCTCAAAAATTCTGTTGGCTATTCTTCCCAAATGATTTACAGAGATTTTTTCAGGAACATGAGCCTCATTCAGGATTTTCATTAAAGCCAGATGGTGCTCCTCTGAATGGATTAGTAATGACAACAATGAAATTTGAGCAGGCATTTTCTTCAATTGATCCACAACAGAATAATCATGGAGTTTCATTTTTCTTAAAAACTCTTCCACCTCTTCTTCCGTCACAGCTCTCTTTATTGGTGTTGGATTATTTTTAGTTTTTCTTAACTCTTCGGGCGTAAAAAATCTTCCCCGAACGAGTCAAGCCTTGCACCTCACACACTTATTCCTTGACTTCTTTTCCCTTGTACATTACAGTCACCCGTTCATAGTTCCATGGGATGGCTTTGTTGTCGATGACTGGCAGCTGGGTTACAGGTGTGATAATAACCCGATCTGTACGGGCTCCTTCCACGAATACAATGGGTTTGCTAGCAACCCCTGGTACTATCACTTTCGGCCTTTCTTGTTTTGTGGCAACTTTACTCGATGATCCCTCCTCGACTATCATAGATGGTTCAACACCATTTCTGTTCTGTTTAGGTACCGGCTTTTCCTCTGTTAACTGCTTATCTGGCTTGGCTTCATGAGACTTGATCATCATGACAGTTTGTGACGGCTTCTTTGTCTCCCCATCAGCTTGTATGATTTCTATCATATTGGCCTCTTGATGGGCTGACATTGGATTTCTATTGATATTGGGAGCTTTGGGGGTTTGAACCTCGATTTTATTAGTATCAATCAGCTCTTGTATTGCATTTTTCAAATGCCAGCATTTCTCCGTATCATGGCCTGGTGCACCGGAGCAATATTCACAGCTAATGGTGTAATCCAGATTCTTTGGAGGAGGATTGGGTAGCTTGGATTGTATTGGTCTTAGCATGTCTAGCTGTCTCAACATGTGGAACAGACTAGTGTAAGACTCTCCCAATGGAGTGTAAGTTTTCTTTTTCTGTTCCCTTTCTCCCTTGAATGCTGGCCTAGGCTTGAAACCTGGTCCGGGATAGGCTCGTGGGTAAGTACTTGGTATGGCAGGAGCACGCCAATTGGCGTGAACAGGTGGCTGATTGTATCTTTGAGCATGGTTAATGGAAAAATGAGGCTCTGAAGGGTGATAGTAGTGTTGGGATGAATCATGGTGGTAAGTTGATTGACGAGGTCGTTGTTGATTATAGTAAGGTGGTGAACCTCTGGGTCCTGACCAAATTCCTGAATCAACTACCGCTGCTTCCTCCCTCTTCTTTCTTCCGATTCCTCCTACCCCGCTTTGAATAGCTTGAGTAGTCGCCTTAATCGCTGAATAGCTCATGATTTTATTTGTCTTGAGGCCTTCTTCCACCATACCTCCCATCTTCACCACTTCGTTGAATGATTTCCCCACCGCTGAAACCAAATGGGCATAGTAAGTTGGTTCCAAGGCTTGGAGGAAGTAGTCTACCATTTCACTCTCCTTCATAGAAGGATCCACTCGTGCTGCCTGTTCTCTCCACCGGAAACCATACTCTCTGAAACTTTCATTGTGTTTCTTCTCAAATTTTGTCAAAGATAGTCGATCTGGGATGATTTCCAGATTGTATTGGAAATGGTATGCGAATGCCTGTGCCAGGTCATCCCAGGTGTACCATCTCCCATGGTCCTGGCGTGTATACCACTCCAAAGCTGATCCGCTTAAACTTTGACTAAAGTAAGCCATCAATAATTCATCCTTTCCCCCAACTCCTCGCATCTTGCTACAGAAACCCCTTAAGTGGGCTACTGGGTCGCCGTGCCCGTTGTATAGGTCAAATTTGGGCATCTTGAAGCCAACTGGTAATAGTACATTGGGGAATAAGCACAAACCTTTGTATGCTACACTGACTTGCCCACCTAATCCTCGCATGTCTCTGAACGATTGTTCTAGACTCTTGACCTTCCTGAACATCTCTTCTTGTTCAGCATTTTTGGCTGGCTTGTCAATTTCGGTTGGGAGATCAAAACGAGGAGCAGTTGAATGGATTTCGGAGGCTTTGAGGGTGGGCTCCGGGGGGTAATATTGGTTGTCCTGGGCCTGGAATGTAGGCTCACTAGGAGATTTGTGGAATGTAGCAGGGGGAGGTGCTACGAAAACAGGAGTCATAGGTGGAGGAAAATATGGAACTGGTTTCGGAGGTGGAGACTGCGGTGTCTGAGAGGTGGTGCCTCTGTAGTGCTGGTAAATGGGGAAATTTGGGGATAATTCAGTGGTAATATTATCCTGAGTTTAGGTCATTGATGGAGCAGGGTTAGTTGAGTAAGACGGGGGTAACTGTCCTGTAGACCAGGCTTGGTACATCTCAGCCATTTGCTGCTTGAGTTTAAACATCTCTTCTTTCATTTTCCCGACATCCATCTCCTCTAGCTCCATACCTGTGTCAACATCTGGGATAGACATACTTTCGGGTAGTGGTCCTTTTGATCTCGTGTGATAATGATAATATGTCAATATACTCTTTAGAGAAACTAACTGCTTGAATTATGGAAATGAACAAACTTGTTAGTTTTGAGAATTTAACACATATAATTACATGTTAAGATGCAATGTTCCTAGACAAATAATCCCTTTCTATTATGCATTTGCTCGGCTGCTTGTGTCATCCCAGCTTTCTTGAAGTTTTTATTGTTACTCACTTTTAATTTTATTTATTATATATATCTTTTATTGTGGTGGTCGAATCTTATAGAGATTGCCTACGTATCATGCCCCCGCATGAATCAGACCTTGCGTAGTTCGGACATGAGGCAAACACTTTTATTCATTATACAAAGATGGAATTACATTTGAGAACTTTAAGAAAATGGTTTGAAACACACACATTTAAATAAAAATAAAGATACAATTCTTAACATCTCACAACGTGCCCCACTTTCCACTTGTGTTGTAAATTAATAGATTATTTGCTCAATGTGGGGCTTGACCTGGATGACCTCCCAGCGTACGATACATCCTTTCCAACTCCATTTCTAGATGACGGGCAAAAATGGGTGCATGCTCTGTAAACCTTTCATAATCCATTCCTTGGCAGTTTACGTAACTTTGAGAAGTGTAGACCGCCAGGTCGTGGATTTGTGCCCTGAAATCTTGGAGACGTTGGTCTTGGTCCTGCAATTGTTGCTGGCGAGTGGTGGCTATATCTCTGACACGGTTTTCACGATCTAGAGCTGACTCTAATAGAGCTCGGAGTCTGGCCTGCTCTAATCTTGCATGCGCTCTTTCCCTGTCGATGTCTGCTTGTTGATGTTCTCTGTTGCATCTTCTTGCCTCTTCTAGTTGTGCACGAAGCTGATCTTCTGATCGTATCCAATGGTCTTTTTCCTTCTTGAATTGTGCCCTGTCTTCTTCGGATTGCCTTACTTGGCGTTCCTTATTAGATCTGGCCTCTTCGTTTAATTGTTGGATCCTTTCTTTTGCTTTGCTCAACGCCCTTTCGTTTTCCGCAAGAATGGAATCATAATCTTGCATTCTTTCAAAAAGATTGGCGACGGTTTTTTGATCCTTCCAGCTCCTTTTTGGTGTCTCAGAAACTCTTTTCATTTTTTGGAATCGAGCATGAAGATTTTCATTCTCACAAGCTACACTCTTCTTCTCGCCTTCGGCTTCTTGTGCTTGCAAATCTTTCTCCAGACTGAGGCTTCTCAGATTTTCTTTTAGGGCATGGATAGTTGCTTTGTACCCTTTTTCCTTTTCTCCCCAGATCAACCGCTCTTGGATTTTATCGTTGAAATTTTGAACATGGGGTCTTTTTGTTGGCCTTCTTAGCTCAGGCTCTGGTACATCATCCACGCGAGACCGTTTTTCAAACCACCTTGCATATCCAGGATTTATCTCACCCTTTGTAATGTCTGGGACTTGAGTATCACTTTTCATGTATCGACATCCATTCCACATCTGCTGAAGTAGAGCCTCGGGGATAGTGGCTTCTGGGTGTAATTCGATTACTTGCATACTCAAATCTTCATCATCAGGAACTACTTGATATCTCCCTAATTGTCTTAGGACTCTTAGTGGCGCATACGACTGAATGCTTCTCAATCCCAATAGTAGTAGATAACTATTTGAGGTTGACATGTGTATTACTTCCCTCATCGGGAGCCATCCCAAAGTCCATTCAATTTGATTTGTCGTTAAAGCCCTTAGATGAGATACCCATGCTTCTATTCCTTCTGGAGCCTGATAATTTTTTATTCTTTCCTCATAACTCTCAATGCAATTATCATTGTTTGGCCCATACTGTATGATCTTGGGCTATTGTTGGAGATGTTCAATCACCCACATTTGCAACAAAATTTTGCATCCTTCGAAGACTTTTGCTCCTGATTTACATAAAGTTAAAGCCCGATAAATGTCTGATAGAATGATGGGGATAAGGGTGTGATTTTCTTTGGTGGTAAGGATTTGCACAACTTTCGCAGTGCGAATATCAATTGTTCGCTCTTTGTTTGGGAAGACCATGACTCCTAGAAAAGCCACCATGAAGGCAAAGCGACGGTGAATCTGCCAAGTGTCTTTGTTTTGCTTGTTAGTAAGGCCTTTCTCATGAATTTCGAACCCATCTGACTTTCCGAACCTTGAATACAAAAAGTTGAAGGAACAACATCCATTGATGACATTGTTTTTCCTGATTTGACTGCTGATGTTCAGAAGACCGAAGAATCGATGTACCGAAGGAGCCTTTGTGAATATCATGCTTTGATTTCTTAGACTTCCGCCAAAACCAGCATATCCAGCTATCTCCTCTAATGTAGGAGTAAGCTCGAAGTCAGAGAAACGAAAGACATTGTGAACAGGGACCCAAAAAGTTACTAACGCCGCAATCAGATCATCACGGGGTTTAACTTTCATAATATCCGTGAGATTTCCCAAATACTTGACGACCCATTTTTGACCATCTTCATCTAAATCATACCACCACATTTGAAGCTGAAATAGAAACTCTTCTGTATTCGTGGATGGGGGTTTTGCGTGGTGCTCATTTTGTATCTGAAATTTAATTTAATAAAGTCAAGACTCATTTTGAAAATATACACTAAAAAATCATTTTCAAAATTTTTTATTTATTAAACACCTTTATTTCAATATATAAAGCTATTTTTTGGAAATTTTTAAAACAACCCATTTTATTCCTCGGTTCTCACCATGATTTCATTTAAGCTGGTCAACAAGCATGTTCGAGGCAAATGAATGCACAAGTAGCAAGTAGGATGCATCATGATGGTCTTTTCATTTTGGGTTCACCTGTCCTAGACAGACCCAACCCCTGTGTTGAGTCTCCAAGGCCAAATGCATATGATGCAAATATTCGTTCCTACTAGGGATCCGGTACATGGCTGAGTTATTCTAAGTGTAAAACCTGAGGTTGATTGCTATAAACCTGGCTTACCCAAACGGACAGTTTGAGCCGAAGCGGGGGCAACGTACCGGGAGCACGAAAGTCTACCCGGCCTAGTTACTTGTCCCAACTCCGTCTTATTTGGTATGACTTTAACAGAAAGGTGGGCGACGCGCACGGGTACACCATAAATTCAGAAGACTCAGAAAGAAGGGGGTTTCGTAGCAGTTGTATATATTCACAATTCAAATAATATTAAAGCGGTAAAAAAAAACATTTAGCATGTTAAGCATATAAACAGTTGAAAATCATATAGTAAATAAAGCCAATTATCGCAGTTATTTTAAGCTCGAATTCTTTAAATCCTAAACCAATGGTTCTGGGTTACAGTTTATACTGTAGCCCTTTCCCCAGCAGAGTCGCCAGAGCTGTCGCACCTCCTTTTTACCGCTCCCGCGGGGTGCGTGGGGAGTTTTCTCCAATTTAAGGACAGTCAAAACGGGATTTGTTTATTTATTTCAGAGTCGCCACCTGGGAATTTTAAGGCGTCCCAAGTCACCGGTTTTAATCCCTGAATCGAGGAGAATATGACTCTGTTTATTATTCTGCGAACAAGAAATCCTGAGTAAGGAATTCTGTTAATCCGGAAGAAGGTGTTAGGCATTTCCGAATTCCGTGGTTCTAGCACGGTCGCTCAACTGTTTTTATTATTGGCTTAATTATCTTAATTTTTACTAAATACGTTTTTATTGCATGATTTTACTACCGCTTTTACTTATTGTTTACAATTATATAAACGAATTACGCGTACGTATATTCGTATTATATTTCTTTCATAATTACGGGTATCATGTCACGCATACGTGTATACAATAAAATTGTCCATGTTATAGTTTTTATTAAAAAAATCATATGTTCAAAAAAAAAATTAAAATTAAAATCAGGAACATCATCACCCTTGTATTTAGACAATGAATTGCACATTTCGGGTTATATGAAATTATTTTAAAGAAATTTGTGGAGAAATCTTTTTTTTTATTAAATATTCGCTCGAAATGGCGCGTACGCATAATCCGGATTTGCCTTTTTTTAAAAATATAATCAGGGTACGCGAACGCATCCCTAATTGCGCAAAATCTTTGTAATAATATTATGGGTTTTCCACAAATTGTTTATTATAACTACACATTTTATATGAAAATCCTGAGAAGTTCACATTCAAGGGATGCCTTTAAATTCTTTTTAAAGATTTCACAATTTATTAAATGTTGCCCGTCGATTATAATTTCCGCGTATAATTTATGTTCATCCAAGACTATTCAAATTCAAAGTAAAGAATAGGAACATGATTAATACTATTTTTCACAAATACAACATATATACATATACCAAAGGATGAATTGCATATGAAATTCACAAAAATGATTTATGAAGGGAAGAAGTATTTTTGAACAATTTTATTTATTTTTATTTAGTGCAAATTCTATTTCTACTTACCATTGATATAAAATGTTGCAATTCGTGCTTATACATCTCATCTCATTCTCATAAACTTATTTTTAATCTAATAGGCCTAATTATTTGGTTAATTAATTTGTTTACGATGGTAGATAAGCATCAAGTTGATAAGAAAGGGAATTATTATGCAAATCGATTCAATAATATTGCCTTACATGCAACCTAACTGTATGTTGTAAACATCGTAACAAACTATATCATATCACCTTTCGCCAATGGTTATAAACACATCTATTATCTTATATAAAAAATACCACCAATACCATCTTAACCTTATCTAACAACAAGAGTTAGTAATGTAGTTTTTCTTGATATTTCTACATTACTCTTTACTTAGCTAACAACACTATAAAATTTAAATAATGGCCAACTTTACGCCCTGTTTCCTACCTTGACAACTTAATTATACCTTCCCTTAATGAAAATTTCGAAATTAACCTTATTACAACATTTATACAAACTTCAAGAAAGGACATTTAACTTACAACCATTACGTCGAAATATACTACTATTAAACCAACATGAAACAAAGCTGAATTTTAAACTAATGGACTTAAACGAATAAAAGATAGTATTACAATTCAAACTTTATTCATTTGTCATGTTGAATCTCTTCCCAACATAGAATTTAAAAGATAGGTACCTGGAAATGAAGGAAGAAAGAGTAGATTTCAGTAGTAGCAGCAGTAACAAAATCAGCAGAATATACCAATAACACAGCAAGTCTGAACAAGACCCGTTAACCCAGATGAACAGTGACAGAAACTTGAGGGAAAGATTTCAGATTCAAAACTGAATAATATCCACAAAAACAAACAACGGACAGATTTTAGAAGAATAACATTTTTTCAGATTTCAGTTTCTTCCTGTTTCGGATTCCTATTTCTGATTTTTTTTTTCTGTTTCTGTTTTCTTCTCTTCTTCTGTCCAGATTTCCCTCTACGTATATATATTTCTGTGTATATACCTCATGCCTTAAAATCAGACTCTTAAAATCTCTCCCACTCTCTTAAAAATCTGATCTCAATCTTTCTTCAAAATCTGTATTTTTTCTCCTAATTTCCTTTTGATTTTTTCCCTCTTCAGTTTTAAAATCTGTCCTACAAATCAGATTTTTTCTTTCTCTCTTTTCTTTCTGTCTGAAAAGCCCTCAAGTCAGTCCCTGTACTTATACAAGTCTGTCCTATTTCCTTTTAGTGCTTCTTGGACCCCCTTCTTCTTTTAAAATCAAAAAGTTCCATTAAAAACTGCTTTTGAATAATTTAAATGATCCTATCCTGATTTTAAGCAGCCCCATTACCATTTGTTTCCCATTATCACTTTAAATAATAGCCACTAACATTTCATTATAATACATTAGCAATAACACACTGTTTTTACTGTTTCATTCTCAGAAATACCCCTGACCTACTGTAATTTCTACTTTCAAACTTAAAATCAGAATCTAACAATACAGATTTTAAAAATCTGTTCAAACCTGATTATTAATTTGTTTTAAGACAGCTACAACTAATTCTCTTAAGTTCTGAATTGAATCTTAACTGAGAATATGCTCTTTCTAATACAAAGGTATCTAATCAATACTTGTGAAATGGAGTTTAAACCTAGCATCACAATAACATTACACTGAACTCAGTATAACAATTCAAACTGAACTCAGCTTTTGAACTAAGATCAAACAAACAGGAGCATTGTCAATATACTGACAATGCCCTGAACTTAATGTTCAGAAAACAACACACATACAACATCTATTTGATGGATTTATTAAACAAGAACCAACTGATTAACAATAACTAATTAACTGATTATAGCAAAATAATCCATCCAAAACAGGTTGTTATTTTCAGAAGCAGGATTTATAATACAACTAATCGACGAACTTAATCGAGTCGATTACACACATTGTAAACAAACAAAACCAACATAAACAATTCATTTATTTGATCAGACATATGGGTATGAGACAAAAATGACAGAATTAATCAACCAAAAAATATGAATAATTAACAGGTTATTAAACAAACAATTATTCATGTAAGAAACAAAAAAGAAATAAGGAAAGTACCTCTAAATCATTAAATTCAAACGGACTCGAACTCAACTTGGATTTGGACTTTGTTTGAAATCAAACAGACCTTAGTCGAAGTATTTTCCACTGAAAATACTTCGACTAAGGTCGATTAAACCTCAATCTTTATTTAATTCGGTCAGAATCCAAAAGTCTGGTATTTCTAGGGTTCGTGAAGATTGGATTTGAGATTTGAGCCTGCTGCTGCTGTGCTGCTGGGACAGGTGCCTGTTCAATAACTGGGTCATCAACTGGTGGGGCAGTGGATGGACTCTCCTAAACTGGTGCTACCTCAATCACAACTCCCTTAGTGTTAGGGAATTTCCTATTCTTCCTCGGCCTATGCTCCTCCTCCTGTACCTGTGCAGCTGCTGTCTCTATAGCTGAGTCCCCAAATAGTAGGTCAAGTAGAAACTGATCCGCCATGAGCTTGTCCACATCCACTCTCAACTGTGTCACTGACTCCTTGGAAGCCTTCTGCTTCCTCAGCTTCTTATGCTCCCCAGCCAATTTCTCCAATGCTTTGCCATGTGCCCCAACAGCCTTAGTCAAGGCATCCTGCGTCGCCATCATCTTTTCCTGGTTGGCCATGATCTTTTTCAGTGCCTCCTCAATGGAGGAAGGAATCTCAACAGTAACTGGCGCTCCCTGTGCCTGTACAGTAGTGGTCAATGTGGACAACTTAGATGTCGCAGCTGATATCCAGTTGTTCAAACTGGCAAGGGAGTGGGTGAGCTGGTTTGCGGTGAAACGCTAAGTCTTTGATGAAGGGACTACCGGGTCAGCTGCAATAGAATGACCAGCTACTAACGACGGACCTGGAGGCAATGCCTCATCAGTAGCAGGAATGGTGGAAGGCTCACTAGGCTGCTCAATGGCCGTTGGCTCCTCACACTGGCCAGGTGCGGTGGAAGTGGATGACATATTCTTCTTGCCCCTCTTCGGGTTGTCTTGACCCAGCTGACTATACCATGAGTACGGGGCCACCGGAGGTACCTTGACATCATATTTCTTTTTCTTCACTTTCAATTCTCTGAAGTACAAAGAGAGTGTGTTTGGGAAGGGGTAGTTTGTTTGGGTCTCATTACCAACTGTAGAAATCACTCTCGACATAATATTACCCACATTCAGAGGGAAACCCGCCATGATAGATGCTACCAAAACAGCATGAGGGAGGGGAATGGAGTGATCATGTGTAGACGGGTCAAGTTGACTACACACGAAAGTCAACCACCCTTTGGCTTCAAAGTTGAGGGTGTTCCTAAAAATCTTTTCTTGTGCTTTCAACAAGACTGGGACTGTACCCGGGGCTTCCAAGTGCTCGGCCAACCAAGGACGAACCTCCTCTTTCATTGCTAGCTTTTCTAGATATTGCAATTCATCCTCTTTTCCGAACCCCAGGAATTCATTCAACGATTTGCCATCAAACAAAACTATCTTGTCCCTCACTTTAGTTACTTTGGAGTCCCGAACTATATGGTGAACATTGCTGTAGAACTCCTTCACCATATGCTCATTCGCCATTTCAACACATTCTTTAAAGAAGCCCCAACCTTCCCTAGTGCGGAATTGTGCTTGCACATGAGGGTTGAGAGGGACAAGATCGGCATATATGAACTTCCTCTCTGGAATAAGTTTCCTTCTGGTCCACCACTCTCAGAATCTGTGGAAAGTAACCTCACTAACAAACCTGTCTGCCCATGCCTCCAGTTTTCTAGTATGCTCAATCCCTCCGACCTGTGGCTCACCTCCCTCAGAATATCCTCCACTCTCCCCTGATATTGAAGATGTGGGAGATGTGGAGTATTTCTCTACTTCTCTTGCTACGGACTCATCAGACGAGTCCGAGATGACATTAATCGGCTTCTTGGAGAAGGCTACATTATCATGATCCAGGGAAGGGGAATCACGGAGCTGAAATGAAGTGGACATGTGGGTGGGGGCATACTCCGAGGTAATGCTCCGTGAAGGTGCATACTCACTCCCCGTGGAATGAGATACAGCTCTATCAGCTTCCCGGATTATCTTCCGGGTTTTCTTTATCAATTCCCTGGTTTGAGGAGTGAGTTTCACAATCCGCCTGCTTTTCCCTCCTCGGGAGAAACCCCCTCTCCCAGGTTGTATTTCTTTGCCCGCTCGTTTTTTAGCCATTGTCTGCAAGGAATACATGTCTAATATTGTTAGTAGAAGCACATAAGGTGAAGTGGACAGTTCAGTTGAATGAAAAGAGTGCAGACACAGTTACACAGGCAGAGGGGGTGCGGACTGCACCAAAAGGCATGCGGTCCGCGCAATATACTGACACCAACACATACCTCTCTGAATAAACTGCCGCGGTCCACACAGAAATGATACGCGGCCGCGTTGGTTCAGTCTGACTGCACAGAAATGGTACGCGGTCCGCGCAGGTGAAATACCAAAATGTTGACCTTTTTGAACTCTTTACACGCGGTCCGTACAGTTTTGGACCGCGGCCGTGCTAAGCTCACGCAGACCGCACAGAAATGATACGTGGTCTGTTCATAGAGGTTCATCATCTCTTATCCAAAGTCACGCAGACCGCGCACAAATGCTACGCGGCCGCGTAGGGCTAATTTAACTGAGCCGGGTGTTTGTTCAATTAGATCCAATTTTTGTTCACCTTTTTGGGTCCTAAGTGTCCCTACTCAGTTATTTAACAAGATTCCATGCCTATGATTTAAACAAAAACACCCAAAAATCTAATCTAACAGTTAAACTAAGAAGAAAAAGACGAAAGTAAGAAGTTACACTAGTAGAAAGCAATTAAACAAAACAAAAATTAGACTATGATTGAAATGAATGAGAGTTGTTACTAGGGATTAATGATATTTCAACTATGTGCCCAATTAATGTTGATGACCAGTGAAAATTAGACCTCGGGTGTAAAATTGGCGAAAAGGTTAAAATGAGGTCCAAGGCCTCTATTTATAGAAAAGCCCTGGGACCCAGTACCCACCTACCAACGCGGCCGCACAGAAATGGACGCAGACCACGCTGGATTTTGCATCTTTCGCTTTAGCTGTTCAATCCACGCGGACCACACTATTTTGGTGCGCGGACGCGTGGGACTTTGTCAGAGAGCATGCAATTCTTGGTCCTCCAGCGCAGACCGCACAGAAATTTCACGCGGCCGCGCTGGGTCTTCTGGGTCTTAGCCTTTCATCTGCTCACACCTACGCGGACCGCACTATTTTGCTGCGTGGCCGCATAGGCCATATTCAGAGACTGACCATTTTTTTGCACATTTTGCCCTGCACTGGTTCAACATTACCCCTGCAACACTTCATAAATTATCAGCTCAAAAATCCTACTCTACAACAGAAAAACAAAGAAAAAGAAAAAGACATGGGTTGCCTCCCAAGAAGCGCCTGATTTAACGTCGCGGCACGACGCATGTTACCATCACAGTCATTTCAAATAAATGAGTGCCACCACGTGGCTGTCATCAATCTTGCCCAAATAATGCTTGACACGATGCCCATTGACCCGGAAACTTCACCATTCTTATTTTTGAGATCAATGGCACCAAAAGGAGTTACACCAACCGCTTCAAATGGGCCGCTCCACTTAGACTTCAGCTTGCCCGGAAATAACCTCAACTGGGAGTTGAAAAGAAGAACCATGTCACCAACTTTGAAGTCCTTCCCTCGGGCATACTTGTCATGAAGGTGCTCCATCTTGTCCTTATACAAGGACGAGCTGGAGTAAGCATGAAACCTAAACTCATCAAGTTCATTCAATTGCTCAACTCAGAGATTTGTCGCGACATCCCATTCTAAGTTCAACTTTTTCAGGGCCCACATAGCCTTATGTTCCAATTCTACCAGAAGATGACAAGCCTTCCCAAACACCAACCGATACGACGACATACCAATCCGATTCTTGAAAGCTGTACGATAAGACCAAAGAGCATCATCCAATTTCTTCGACAAGTCGGTCCTATTTGCATTGACAGTCTTGGACAAAATACTCTTGATCTCACGATTGGACACCTCGACTTGACCACTTGCTTGAGGATGATAAGGAGTGGTCACCTTGTGATTTACCCCATACTTGGCTAGCAAACAGTCAAAATCCCGGTTGTAAAAATGAGAACCCCCGTCACTGATAATAGCACGTGGAGTGCCAAACCTCGTGAAGATACTCTTTTTCAAGAACGCCACCACACTTCGAGCTTCACTATTTGGCAAAGCTATGGCCTCAACCCATTTCGACACATAATCAACCACTACCAAGATGTAGGTGTTGCCACAAGAACTTACTAATAGTCCCATAAAGTCTATCCCCCAAACATAAGAAATGTCAACCTCTAGAATCGTGTTAAGGGGCATCTCATCTTTGTTCGAAATCCCTCCGGCACGTTGGCATTCATCACATCTTTTCACAAAGTCACCGACATCCTTGAACAAAGAAGGCCAATAGAAACCATAACTCAACACTTTAGACGCCGTTCTCGCCCCGCCATGATGGACACCATAGGGCGAAGAGTGACAAGCTTCCACAATACTCAATTGCTCTTCTTTGGAAACACACCGACGAATTACACCATCGGTGCAAATTTTGAAAAGATACGGCTCATCCCAATAGTAGTCCAAACAATCCCGCTTGAGCTTCTTCCTTTGGTTAGAAGAGAGCTCATACGGAATCACACCGGTAACAAGATAATTGGCAATGTCGGCAAACCATGGCATGTCTAGCATTGAAACCGAGAGGAGTTGTTCATCCGGAAAAGCATCATTTATCTCAAGGCCGTCCAAAGGCCTCCCTTCCTCCTCCAATCGAGACAAGTGGTCCGCCACTTGATTTTCACTACCCTTTCTATCAACAATCTCCAAATCAAATTCTTGAAGAAGAAGCACCCATCTCATTAACCTCGCTTTCGAGTCTTTCTTCGTTATCAAGTACCTAATAGCGGCGTGATCGGTATGAATAATCACTTTGGCCCCCAAAAGGTATGGGCAAAACTTCTCCATGGCAAAAACAATGGCAAGCAATTCCTTCTCGGTGACCGTGTAGTTCCTTTGAGCTTCATTCATTGTCTTACTTGCGTAGTACACCGGATGGAACATTTTGTTGATTCTTTGGCCCAAGACCGCCCCCACCGCAACATCACTAGCGTCGCACATGAGCTCAAAGGGCAAGCTCCAATTTGGTGCGGTAATTATGGGGGTAGTCGTCAACTTGTGCTTTAGAAGCTCGAAAGCCTCCATACATCTCTCATCGAACACATATTTGGCATCTTTCTCTAGCAATTTACACAACGGGTTAACTACCTTAGAAAAGTCTTTGATGAATCTTCTGTAAAAACCCGCGTGTCCAAGAAAACTCCTCACCCCTTTGGCAGAAGTACGGGGAGGGAGCCTTGAGATAACCTCAATTTTCGCCTTATCAACCTCAATCCCTCTTTTTGAAATTTTTTGACCCAACACAATTCCTTCTTCTACCATAAAATAGCATTTCTCCCAATTGAGAACCAAGTTTGTGTCTTCGCATCGGGCCAACACACGATCCAAGTTTTGCAAGCAATCACCAAATGAGTCCCCAACCACACTAAAATCATCCATGAAGACCTCTAATATGTCCTCCACCATGTCGGAGAAGATTGCCATCATACATCGTTGGAAGGTCGCCGGTGCATTACATAATCCAGATGGCATTCGAGAGAAGGCGAATGTGCCATAAGGGCATGTGAAGGTTGTCTTTTCTTGGTCTTCCAGGGCAATGAGAATTTGGTTATAGCCTG
The DNA here is from genome assembly GCF_000715075.1 of Nicotiana tabacum. Lineage (NCBI taxonomy): Eukaryota > Viridiplantae > Streptophyta > Magnoliopsida > Solanales > Solanaceae > Nicotiana > Nicotiana tabacum. Next base: position 106,706,315 of record NC_134087.1, on the reverse strand, counting down.
AATACCCATCCAGAAAATAATAGAAAGCCCGGACCGCAAGACGATCAAACATTTGGTCCAAGAATGACAATGGGAAATGATCCTTTCTAGTCACCTTGTTCAACTTTCGGTAGTCCATGCATACCCTCCAATCCATCACAATAAAAGTCGGAATAAGTTCATTGTTGTCATTGGTCACCACCGTCATTCCTCCCTTCTTTGGAACACATTGTACCAGAGAAGTCCACGAACTGTCAGAAATTGGATACACCACACCGGCGTCAAGCCACTTGATGACTTCCTTTTTGACCACCTCTTGCATGGCCTCATTGAGTCTCCTTTGATGTTCAAGAGACGGCCTAGCATCCTCCTCCAATATTATCTTGTGCATGCAAAACGCGGGGCTAATACCCCGAATATCCGCCAAGGTCCATTTAATCGCCCGCTTGTGCTTTTGAAGAATCGCCAAAGTGGCATCAACCTGCACGTTAGTCAAGCAAGAAGAAAGAATAACCGGAAAAGTGAAATTAGGACCAAGAAATTCATACCTGAGCTGAGGAGGAAGTGGTTTCAACTCCAACATCGGTGGCTCCTCAATAGATGGCTTGGGGGTGGAGTTTTGTGGTTTTCAAGATCAAGAGATAACTTTCTCGGTTCATAAGAATACGAGCCCATGCCATGTAATGCCTTCACACACTCCACCCTTCTAGCATCATCATCAACATCCATGTTCAATAGCACGGCCTCAAGTGGGTCCTCAACATTTGCCATTGCCATTGTGTCATCCACTATCACCGACGTGACAATGTCAACAAACGAGCACACCTCGCTGCTATTTGGTTGCCTCATTGATTTGCATACGTGGAACACCACCTTTTCATCGCCAACACGGAAGGTCAATTCTCCCGCTTCCACATCAACCAAGGCCTTCCCCGTAGCTAGGAAGGTCCTTCCAAGAATGATAGGCACCTCGAAATCCCCTTCGCAATCCAAGATCACGAAATTGGCCGGCAATATGAACTTATCAACACGAACAAGGACATTATCAATAATTCCCAAAGGCCGCTTCATTGACCGGTCCGCCATTTGAAGCCTCATAGAATTTGGACAAGGTTGTCCGATTCCCAAGGTCTTGAAGACCGAATGTGGCATTAAATTGATACTTGCCCCCAAGTCACAAAGGGCTTTTGCAAAGTCGGCACTTCCAATGGTACATGGGATAGTGAATGCACCGAGATCCTCAAGTTTCAGAGCCATAGAATGCACAATTGCGCTCACTTAATGGGTCATCTTGATTGTCTCACACTCCATTGATCTCTTTTTTGTAACTAAATCTTTTGTGAACTTTGCGTATCCCGGCATTTGCTCGAGTGCCTCCACCAAAGGCACGTTGATAGTCAAACTCTTCATCATTTTAATGAATTTCTTAAATTGGTTGTCACCCTTTTTCTTAGCCAACCGTTGAGGATAGGGTGGAGGAGGTCTAGGCAAGGGTGCCTTGGCTTTTGGCACCACCGGTTCGGGCATATCAATGACGTGTTCCCTAGACGGGTTCACGGCCTCTTGAGTTTCCTCCTCACCCTCATCAATTTCAATTCTCACATCATTACTTGCACTTTGTTCAACAACATCCTCAACTACCAACGGGATCTCATCATTTCGTAACTCATCTTCATCTACCGCAACTTGGTTTCCTCTTGAGGCATGCACATCACCGCCTCTTGCACTTTGCGTTGTCACTGCCATCACATGATTATTGTTCCCACCCTTGGGGTTTACTACCATATCACTTGGTAGAGCACCCTTTGGGCGAGTATTTAAAGACTGAGAGATTTGGCCTAATTGCACTTCCATGTTTCGGATAGATGTGTTATGCGAAGCTAATTGGGCCTCGGAATCTTGGTTCTTTTTCATCATTTGCTCGAACATGCTTTCAGTTCTCCCCATCTCGCTTCTGGACGAACTCGGACCTTGAGAAGGAAAGGGAGGCGGGTTATTGGGTTGTTGATACATTGGGGGCCTTTAAAAGACTTGCCCCCTATTACCTTGTCCACCATTGTTGTTCCAACCACCTTGACCACCATTGTTATTGTTCCAATTGTTGTTCCCGTTCCAATTGCCTTGATTCCCCAAATTATTATTCCCCCAATTGCCTCCTTGATTGTTGTTGTAATTCCAATTGCCACCTTGTTGATTGCCCCAATTACCTTGGGGTCTCCATTGTTGATTCCCTTCATTACCTCTATTCCCTTGATAGTTGTTGACATATTGGACTTCCTCACTTTGGTCATCAAAACCTTCATTTAAATATTCACTACCATCATTGTTATTGTCATATTGTTCACAATTATCTTGAGGTTGTTGTCATCTTTTCCTCCTTTTCAACATAGAAACACCTTCCATTGCGTTGACTTGGCACGGGTTTTGGACTTGTTGCAATTGCGTCTTTGCCAATTGATTCATAGTTGTTGTAAGCTCGGCTATAGCTTGGCCATGATCGTGCAATTCCTTGTGCAAATGGATGACCGTGGGGTCACCTTGGGGCACGTTTGCTTGGCTTTGACATGCCGAAGAGGTGTCGTCCATTTCATCAAGTACATCACATGCGTCTTGGTAAGAAAGTTTCATAAAGTTCCCTCCGGCCAATTGGTTCACAATGCATTGATTTGTGGTGTTGATGCCCTGATAAAAGGTTTGATGAATCATAGGTTCGGTCATGTCGTTATTAGGGCACTCTTTCACCATTGTTCTATATCTTTCCCATATGTCATGCAAAGGTTCCATTGGCTCTTACTTGAAAGCTATAATTTCATCTCGAAGAGCTGCCATATGACTTGGAGAGAAGAACTTGGCAATAAATTTGTCCGCCAATTCATCCCATGTTGTAATAGAATGATTGGGGAGCCTTTCTAACCAATCCAATGCTTTACCCCGAAGAGAAAATGGGAAAATCCTCAATCTCAACGCATCCTCGGACACGTTTGTCTGCTTGCTACCCTAACATGTATCCATGAACCCCTTCAAGTTCTTGTAGGCATTTTGATTGGAGGCACCCGTGAAATAACCTCTTTGCTCGAGCAAGGTCAGCATAACATTTGTGATTTGAAAGTTCCCCGCCCGGATTAGGGGAGGAACAATAGCATTGGCGTATCCTTGATTTGGTAGAACTCTGGGAACCACTCTCGGTGGTGCCGGAGGAGGGTCTGGAATGTTGTTGTTCTCATTTGCATTTATATTGACATGCCGGCCTCTCCGTGGGAGTTGAGGTAAGACCTCATTTGTTCTAGATCTTCCACCTCCTCCCCCGCTATCACATTGCCGAGAGGGTCATTTGCATTAAAAGCCATTGTACCTGACTGATCGACACAAACAAAGTCAGTAAATAAGAAGGAAAGAGAAGCAAAACACAATACTAGCTACACAAATAGTCAACACCGTAAAGCTCCCCGGAAACGGCGCCAAAAAGTGATCGTAGCGGACTCAACCTAAGGAAGAGTGGGCGCTAATACTTTTACCCAATAGTGGTATCGGGTCAATTTTCCACAGGGAGCTTCAATTTGGAGTTGAGCGTTTGTATGGTCTAGGACTATGTTTTAGCTCCTAATTAATCTTCTAACATTTTTGGTTTTCTTTTGATTAGCAACTACAATATAGCAACTACAAATTTAAAGCTAAGTTAGGGCAAGATATTGATTCTAAGTTGTATGCAATATAGAGAAAGGCACTAGAGTCGTGGCATGCATATCGGTGGTCAACTAACGGGTAGAGATTTCTAATGCAAGAATGATGAATATGGGACTTATGCTATAACCGTTGCACTTTTGCACCCACTCTCACACCTCTCGGTAGAGAGAGTGATTTTGCCAAATTTACTCTCTCGAGACCAACTGGGTAGGCCAATTTGCCCAAGCAACTTATGGTTCAAGTTGGGTAATTACTCTCTCAAGGTTTAACCCGTTAATTGGGACTACCATTCTCATGGGTCCATCCCAATTCCTTGTTGTAATTAATCTTGGGGTCATAGACTCTCTTTCTCAAGAAGAGTCAAGACTCACTAAGCTAGACTTAGTGTTTGCAACCACCAACTCTTAATGAAAAAATAAGATTAATCCAAAAAACAAATACCCAACATCATTCATGCACTAAACAATCACACCCATTAATTACCCACACTAGGGTTGAGCCACAACCCAAGCTAATGGGTTTAGCTAGCCATAATAGAAACAGAAATTGAAGAAATAGTAGATGAAATTGACATAATAATTAAATACAATGTTAATCTACTCAATTCCACGTTAATACTAGAAGAAATTGCCCAAAATAGGCTAAAACCATGAAATCTCGAGTTCAGCTGCTATCTGACACGAAACCAAAACGGCCAAAAAACTGATCCTAAAAAGTAAAATGTTCTATTTATACTACACAGGAAAAACCGGACGAAAATACCCCTGAGGGTCTGGCGCGGACCGCGCACAAATGACGCGCGACCGCGTGAACTTCATCCACGCGGACCGCACTGATTAGGTATGCGGTCGCATGGGCTTTTGCCTTGAATGATTGGGTCTCTGACACTCTTAGGCGCGTACCGCATAAAAAGGGGCGCGGACCGCGTGAAAAGGGGCGTGGACCGCGTGAAAAGAGGCGCGGACCGCGCATCTTGACTTAAAAATGGCATGGCCACTGAACTTTCCTGCGCGGCCGCGTGGCAAAATAGTGCGGACCGCGCAGGTTGACCTTGAAAAATGCCCAGCCTCTGAACTCTCCTGTGCGGCCGCGTGACAAAGCAGTGCGGACCGTACAGGTGATTTTGTTCCCCCTTTCAGTTGTCTTTTGACACTTAGCAGATTTCACTCCTTTTTGAGCCGATCTTTGGTATTTGTCATCTTGTCGTTCAAACCTGCAATCAAGCACAACTTGTAAGAATTTTGGGATAAATTTATAGCAGTTAATTCGCAAAGCTTAGGTAAGAATGGGTATAAAACATGTAAAAATCACAATTATCACAGACCTGTTCAGAGGTCATATAATGCGCCGCAAAACCTCCCTTCGCGAACGTCCAAGGATAATTATGCGACCAAAATGTGGCCCGTGTAATGGTTATGTGGTCGCGTAATTGGCCGCAAAACTGACCTCAAAATTGGCCAAAAATACTACCTGACTATGCGGCCAAAATGTGGCTCGTAGAGTGATTATGCAGCCACATAATGGGCCGCAGAAATGCATACTTCTGCAAAATATTTTCCTTTAACTCTGTAGCGTACTGTTCAATCCAACAAGTCTGAAGCTTGCCGCGAAGAATTTCTACTATTATAACATATAATCTAACTTGGCACCACGAAATTCTGGGTTTTGGTAAAAAATTTCGATGCCTTACATAAAACCAATGAAGAGTTGGGGTCAAATCCGCAAGGAGCTAAGATGAGAGTTAGGAGTATATATTCGGAATGAGCTGTGATGTATCCAGTTTGCACTTCCACAATGAGGTTTTTGTTTTTATTTCTAATGTTAATATAAGAATTGCAAATTAATGATAGAAGACTAGAGATAATTATTTTTGAGTTTTTTTCAAATATATAAAAATCCAAGGGATTTGACCATGACCTAGGTGTTTGCCTAATGGGATAAAGACATTAATGCTCGTTTTGTTGATTGGGGTGTATTATAGCTCACAACTCTACGTTACCCGCTTAATACCTCTTAGTTAGAGAGTGATTTTGCTCAATTTGGCTTTCTCAAGACCAATTAGGTATCAACCAAAACAGTTGATAAGAGCTCAAACCTGGTTATTACTATCTCTAGGTTGAACCCTTTAATTGGGTTAATCAATCTCTCAATTTACCCAATTCCTTATTATCCAAGTTTTCCTAGACTAGGTCACTCTTTCTCAATTAGAGACTACGTCAAATAGACATGAATCAATATTTGCAACTATCAATTCTACAATTGAAGTATGAACAAGTAAATAATAAACACCCAATTATAAATAAGCATAAAATTAATCACCCATAATGTTTACACAATAGGGTTAAGTCACAATCCTAGTGAAAATCTAGCTACTCATAGTGGGTATTTAAGAAAACAAAGAAGAAAACCTAATAAAACTCATGTTGGAAGATTAAAATAAAGAAATATAATGTTAAAACACAAAATTAAGCTAAAACTTCGTAAATTAGCAAAGAGAAACGGCTAAATTATTTTCATATGTTCAACCTTGACCTAATTTCGTGAAACTCGTCTATTGATACAAGGATGAAAATCTCAGACAAAAATACCCCTCAGGAGTTTCTGCGGCCACACAATTTCATATGTGGTCAATAGATTTCTTCATCTTGGTAGGAATTAGAGTTCTCCAGCTGCACATTTCTGAATTGCGGCCGCGAGGCAATCTTCTGCGGTCCACAATTCAAAGAGGCTCTGGACTTGTTCCTTTTTCACACTCTTTGATATTCATGCAGCCGCATGATTCATGTGCGGTCCGCAATTTGCGCAAATGTCTGCTAAAGGTTACTTCTATGTTTGTGGCCACATATGGAAATCTGCGGTCCGCAGTTTCTTCTGCGGACAACATAGTTATGCTTATGCACCCTTTATTACTTGTGTCTCAGACTACTCCTTTTTGAGTTGAATTTCATATCAGGAGATCAACTTCCATCATTCCTTCAATTTTGCAAATTTTCATTAGTTTCTGGAACATAATTCATTTCTTTTAGACTAAAACAAAAGCTAAAAGGCGCTAATAAGCAGTCAAAATCCCCACTTGTCATGCCCCACACTTTTCCTCACACATAAAGTAAAATATTGGTAAGTTTGGTTAGTAGCACGGCTAAGCGACCGGTGACACAGATGGAGACAAAAAAGAGTACGCGTCTTCATCAGATTGGCGCAAGCTGTCCCATCAAGTGCTGTAATCAGGGTGGGACGACACGTTTTGCTTGCAGAGGCAGAAAAATTCCTAGATTAAAAAAAAGGCAGTTTAGCTCTCTTGTCGTTCATTCTAGGAGATATCACCCACTTTAGTTCACCCCAAAATGCTCTTAAACCCCCTTTAAGATTTTCAAGCAATCTAAAGTTAAATCAGAGGTGAATCTCGTAGGACTTGGTGTACAAATTTCTGAAATCATCATTGTAATATCTATTATCTTATTATATTAATTTCAAAGATTCATCGGAGACGGAGTTAATTACCACAAAAGTGTTAGATCTCAGGAAGTGTAGCTAGTTCTTCAATAAGGTATGTAATGCAGCCTTTTTTCTTGGAATGAATTAATGAAAGTGATCCCTTATAAATGGTTCTTATGATCTAAATCTTTCTTGATGATGTTTTTCCAATATTTTTGGGTATGGTGGGGCCCTGTATTGACCAAGATATGCAAATATGTATGTTTCCCTTTGGTACGACTAGAGTTTGAATGTGTGTAAGAGTTAGTTATGACCTAGTTGGCAACAATTCTTAATGAGTATTAGATGTTAATGTTTCTTTCCCAGTCAATTATGGTCATTTAAATTCTAGTAGCGCACATGGAGGCCTTATTGGCCCAAATTATTAGTATGAAAAGGCATAAGTATGGATGTCGGTTCGCACGGGCATTCGAGCATTCGGGCATGGTGTGTTGGTCACACCTCCCATGGTTGGGATGTGACAATATATTCACGCCAGTATTTCAAGGGTATGTGGGATTGAAATTTTAAGGCTCTTACAACCTCAAGAAGATGTGTGTGCTTTCTCTCCACCACTCCATTTTATTGTGGAGTGTGGACACAACGGTTTGGTGGATAATACCTTTGAAATTAAAGAGAGTGGAACATAGAGTATTAAAGAATTCATAACCATTGTCAGATCTAAGTGTCTTGACAAATGGTAGAAAATTAATTTTGTACAAGTTGAAGAAAATCATTCAAGACAACATATATATCACTTTTAAATCTCAATATGAAAGTCCATGTCATTCTTGAGTAATCATCAATAAGAGTAAGGAAATATCTGAAACCATTATAGGTACAGACTCTACAAAAAATCCCAGACATACATATGTACAAGCTCAAAAATAGAAGCAGACTTACTTTTGTTAATAGGGAATAGCAACCTAGTTTGCTTAGATAGTAGACATATAGGATAATAACAGTTATTAGACTCTAGCAAATAACCCGTTGTTGATACCCAATTTTGCCCTCATATTTTCTCAAATCAGGTATATACTTTCAAAACATCATTTTAGCATCATTATTTGGCTTATAAGCCTATACTAACATTTTCTATAATTTTTCATAGTTTTTGGATCTTTTAAATTGATTTTCCTATATTTAAATTTCTTGAATAATTATTAATTACTCCTTCAAATTATTTTGTGATCACTTAGTTACCTAAAATTATTGTTTGCATCTATAATATATGTTTCAAATATTTTTACCTCATTTTATGTAATTACATTAGTATTTTTATGCTTTTGTATAATTTTGCAATAATAGCCCATACTCACATAGAAATGCTCTTTATTTATATTATTTGTGTTAAAATAGCATTTTATGTTTTTATAATATGAAGTTATTATTTTTAAGCATTTTAGTGTATAAATAATATTTTTACTTATTTATCAAATATTTTTATAAATTATTTTTGTGTATTTGAATAATACCATTGCTTTAAACTAATTTTGGACCAAATTGGCCCAATATTCTCAGCCCAACCACCTAGCCCAAGACCAAACGACGCCTTTAGTTACAACCCGATCGGGACCCATTTCGCGATCCGACCTGCTTCCCCTTTAATCTTGGCCGTTGATCTCAAACCATTTTAATTAACTTAACCCTCCTCAAAACCCTATCATTTCCTCTCAGACGCCGCCCCTGAATCCTCTCTTCTTCTCTCCTCAAAAATCCTAGCCACCCTCTTAATCTTCTCTGAATCCGTCTCGATCATGGATTCTTTCCATGATTTCCTTACCTTTTATGTGTTATCTCAGTACTACTTGTAAGACTATGGTATCACTTAGTACTTGCCTAAACTTTGCAAGTATCATCTCTCAGATTTGGGTCCGTTCAACTTCAATCGCTTGAATCTAGACAAAATCTCGTCCATATACATCATGTCAAGGCTATATTGGGTCCGACTAGCCAAGATCTCCAGCCAATCTACGATGAAGTCAACTAGGGTTTGCCTAATTTTTCTCTAATCTGACTTTTACTGATTCTGCTTGATATTATTTGCTTATTTATGTTGATATTAAAATATTTCCTTGTTTGTTTGCCGGATTTCTACTGCTATATAAACCCCTCCACATTCCCCTTTAAGACAGACTTTAATCTCTAGATTTTCACTAAAATTGGATTTATCACTTTAGTGTTCTCTTGTTCTATACCTTGATTCTTGGCCGACCGAAAGCCAAGGCCACTGGGATTTGACTTTTCAACCTTTTCTTGGTGCGAGCACTGCCCGAGATTCCTTTGAAACCCTTGGGAATTTTGATGCATTATGATTCTGGGTTCTTGCTCTTTGTTCATTCAGAATACTGTGGAATTTTATTCTTTATTGTTGTCCGCTTAACACTTGATTTTTGCAATTTTGTTCTTAAGCCTATGATGTGCATATTCTTACTTATGAAATTCATGGATTAATGTGTTTCTGGGCCACTTTTGTGTGCAACTTTGTCAGCTTTACACTCGCCTTGGGCCTCTTTAGTATTTAATTTCATCTAAAAACTGCCAATTCTGATATATGTTATTTGAATGTGCTTCATCTAATTAAATGGGACATTTTTAAGTTCATTAGTCTATTGTGTCAATACATGAATGCCTACATTTGCTATTTGACATTGAGCTTGCATTTTCACTCTGTTCTAAACTCCTATAATGTATCTTAAGATCCTCACTATTAACTATAACTAGCTCCCCTGTTAATATGTCCCTCAGCATGTCTTTGGCTTACTTGATTCCATATCCCTTCAGTGATTACTTGAGACTTTAGACTAGTTGTCATAATTTGTATTTTCCTACCATGTTTGATGTTGTTTTGTTTCATGATGTGAGTTAACATGTCTTTCTTTTGATATTGGGATAGATACTTAGCATAATTTGGACCTTTCGGGTTTAGAACTTTTATGTTAGTGCCCTACATAAACTTGTTTGGTATTATGCACCTTTTATGATGATCTTGCAAACTTGTTTCTCCCCAAACTCTTTCAATATGTTTCGGCCAATATGTTATATTGCTAAGTGTTGAACCTGCTTCCAAGTCTTGTTGACCTTCTTAATTAACTGTTCTGTGTCCTCAACTTTCCTATGTCTACTTTAAGGTATAAGTGTATTTCCTCAACTTCTGTCCCTTAACCATTGTCCACTCACTATAATTTGTCACCTATGCTATTCTAAACCTATCATTCTTGGCCGGCTGAAAGAAAAGTCCACCAAAACTCTTACTGTTGATCTCCCTAGTGTGAGCACTACTCGGGGTCCATTTGTGGCCCTTGTAAACTCTGATACACAAGAACTTGGGGTCTTTTGGCCACTCTCATTACTTCTAATACCTAAGCTATCTATGACACTCAGTTCTTCCCTCATTCTATCTATTGAACATGCAAGCTGTTTTGTTTAAGTGATTTCTAGGTAACTTGATGTTTGGTCATGTGGTCAATTTATGGATGTCTTATTTTGGCTTGGGTTCCTCTATGATTTCTGGGTTGTGCTGATGGATATAGTTCCCTGTTAATCTGGGTTCGCCAAATTGGTGAAGAAAGAGTTTTGTTGAAGGACCAAACAATGCTGGGTATTTCTTTTTGGGCCTGCTATAGGTCCACTGTTATTGTTTGTATAATCCCTTGTAGTTACATTCATTACTGGGTTTGTAATAACTTTGTAATGAACAATTGTGGGTGTTAGTAAAAAATGGGGGAAACAGGTATACTTAATGTTTGCATAAAAGGGTACCAAGCATGCTTATAGGATTCGTATGATTTACTTGTTATCCAACCTACTATATACACCTTTCAATTTCTATGTGCACTATTAGAAACCATGTCATTAGGAGAATCACACACACACACTACTCATTTATCATCAAAGCATGAGTTCAAATGTTTTATTTATTTTTATGTCTACTGTTACATGTTAATAGACAGCATGTTTATATGAAACAAATGCCAATGAACTTTTTTTCAATTCGTATAACTATAAAATATTCATCAGAAACCACGCATATAGGATCTCACTAGCTTATGATCTATTGATTTTCACCTAGAAATCATGTCTATAGGACGTTAATTGACCAATCAGCTGCTACTATTGTTATCATATTGCTCCGCCTAGATAACATGCTTATAGAGGTAAAGTGGTATAAAATCAAAGTTTGACTGTCAATTGATAGAGATCTTCCCTAAAGGATATTGTCACTTGCTTAATATTATTTATCCCCTTGTCAAAGCTGGGTTCCCAAAACTATTTACATTTGTTTAACTATGCCACTATAAGATATCATGCCTATAAGACAATATCACTTTTCTAAAACTGGTATCTAAAACCAGCGTTAATAGCAAATGGTCTACTACCTCCTTGTCTAAGCCACTAAAGGCAATAATGTTATATATGCGCGTTTAAATCCAAGGTGACCTATAAAATATGTCTAAAGGGCTTAAGGATTTTAATTCTGAAACTGCCTAACATGAAAACCTGTTTTGCGTGCATTTGTTGTCTAAGTGTGGAGGCTAAATTGAGCCCTTAATTGCCCATATTTGAATTCCAACTTGTTTTGTATGTCGCCTAGTTTTGTCTTTATGAGCAGCCTAAGTTATGTCTAGAACTACCCTAGATAGAGGTCCAATGCCTCCTGGACCATAGGCATGGGATGGGTAGTACACGCATAGAGCACGACTTAGAATTGAATTAGAGCGCTTTTAGGTAAACAATTTTAACATAGTAATCGGGTAGCAGGATTTGATAGTCCGTGCCCGCTGAATAATATGAGTAATTCACTACCTCAAGGGAGTTTCGAAGTATTATTTATGTTTCAAGAGGTGATCCTTTAGGCTAAGAAACATAGGACCCCATCCCCCTCTTTTTCTTTATACATTTAGTCATTTAACATAGACTTAACAGTTATATCCTTGTAATCCTTATTTCTCATCATGTTATAATAGATTTATTTGAACCGTACTCTCTTTGTTTATCTTAACTAATTATAATCCACATAGTTTTAAGTGTGGCCGGGACCACAGTTGTGGACCTTGAAGAGTGCCTAACACATTTTCTTTGAGGTAATTTTCACCCTTACCCGATCTTTGGTGGCGTTGACTAGTCAAACAGAGTTATATGCATAATAGGTTCCATAACGCACCTTTAAACTGTTAGGTGGCGACTCTTCTCCTTTAGCACACTATCTCCCATCCAAAAGGAGTTGTCACGATGTCGAAACCTGATTTCGCGAGAAAACAATGCGCGGCAGCATGGCAACTCTACTAGGGATTTACACTTAGGCTCTTACAATAATGAACTTGGCTTATATGGATTATTTTAATGCACATCCCTTTTCCATCATTATTTGGTTAAATTTTCTATTACATGCACACCCCTTTCCCTATTCACCCTTATTCGTTTAAACCCGTTATAACATGTGTTGATACCTAGTTTTTCCCTATAACATTATTAAAACTATGCCTTGGCATTAATTAGTATTTTTTATACAATTTCTGCATTTTAAAAATATTTTAATTAATTTATACCGACATTTTGTTTATAAAACAATCACTGATTTCATCACAAAATAGTTTATAATAATTTTTTGTGGCTTAATTTTATTATTTACATTTGCATTAAGTTTCAATTATTGCACAAATAGCCACATTTGTATTTGTATGATGTAATTGCAATTACTTTGCAATTATAGCCCGTGCATGTATTATTATATTGGATTGTGAGTTCGAGTCACCCCAAGAGCAAAGGTGGGGAGTTCTTGGTGGGAAGGGTGCCGAGAGTCTATTTGGAAATAGCCTCTCTACCCGTGGTAGGGGTAAGGTCTACGTACACACTATCCTCCCCCAGACCCCACTAGTGAGATTATACTGTGTTGTTGTTGTTGTTGCATGTATTATTATATTATTTTACCAGAAAATAGCCTTTTATATTTTTATAAAATATTAAGTAATTATTTTAAGATATTTCAGGCATGAAAATCATTTTTTACAACCTATTAGTTATTTTTAAAAATTGTTTTATAAATTAAGTGGTTATTTAATAAATGGTCTTCTTATTTTTCAGATTTAGCCTAAATTAAACAATTCAAATCCCTAGCCCACCAAGATCAGGCCCAAACCAAATCCTACCCGGCCCCAAACCCTCTAAATCTTAGTCGTTGATCATAGAGATCAATGAGCACCATCACTTCTTACCAAATTTAATCAAACGACCCCCCCCCCCCAAACCTAGCCATTCTCACTAAACAACCGCCTTGAAACCCTCTCTTCTCTAATTCTCTTTGAAACCAAACCTAACCCTATCTGTCGCCACCCAAAATTAGCCCTAACCCCCTTGATTCCTACTCGATCCATGGCTTCCCATGGCTGTATGAGGCCTCTACTTGTCTCATATCTCCCCTGGTTGCTCGATTGTGTGGCTTCGTGGAAGGACCTCGAAGAGATCTGGTCCTGATCTCATTCAAGACTCTTCAAAGAGCCTGTCTATAGTCTGTGAGTGCTTTCCATCAATGTTTCACGACTCAAATCTTTGATTCAAGGGCTAGATTCTCTTTACCCTCTCTTTTTCTTTAACACTTAGCATTTGGACTTGAATCCGTCCAGATCCTTGTAGATCTAGAGTGATTTGAGTTCGTCATTGGTCTTTCCTTAAGTCTCCTTCATTTCTTTACTGATTAATCAATTTTTGCACATTTTTTGTTATATTAGGGTTCTTATTCTTGTTGTCTATTGGTCTAACCTCTGGGTATCTGATGTATTTTCAAACTTCCATGGCTATTCTTTTAGGTTCTTTTACTCCTCTACTCTAGCCAATTTTTTTCACACTATGATACTTCAGGTTTTGATTTCTATGATTTTTGTTTGTTCGAATATCTATGTGTTGACATGATTTCAAGTTTTTCTTCTTTAAATGTTTTCAAATTAGGGTTTTGAATTATTTTCTGTCTAATTTCTCTGTGTTCCTAAAGGTTTTACTCGACCTATTTATTTATGGGAATTGACATGTTCTTTCCAGAATTGTTGAGTGATTTGCTCCGTTAAAAAATTTGTGTGCATGATTCTTGGTTATTTTCGTGTTTATAACCTTAATTAGTTGTTCATGCTTTATTTGACTACTGTATATTTACTGATTCTTTACATGATTCTTTCCTTAATTAAACCCTTGACTCTTTTATTCTGAAGTTCCTTATTTTGGTTTGATTTGAACTCCTTTCCTTAATAAGGCCTCTATTCTTACTTCTTTACTCCGTCTGATTGAACCTCTTGCCTTAACTAATTCATGTCATTATCGTTGGATAATTTTCCTCAATTAAAGGAGAATACTATGTTGAACCTCTTTGCGTGATTGATTCTGAGATCCCTTAATTGTTTATTATTGATTACTTTACCTTGTTTGCTATACTCTTGAACTACTATATAAACTCTTTTATTTAACTTCTTAAACATTAACATTAGTTCATAAACTACTTTTGCACTCTAAAAAGTTCTCTGTTCTCCCTGCTACTTGCGATCTTTGTTAATCTAGCTGGCTTTACATGCTCATCAGTCCTGAGTTCATTTCTGCTTCTGTTTACTGCTTATCCAAAATGTCTAAATACTGCCTTGTTCAAATGTGTGATTAGCATGTCTCCACTTTACTTGCCTGTTTACTATCTTATTTAACATGTCTAACACTGTCTTGTTCCATATGTGATTAACATGTTTGTCTGGCTACATAATCAGTCTTTATTTGAGAAAGTCTAGGTGTGAGCACTGCCCGGGATCCTTGAGGTCCTTAGGGAACTCCGACACACCTGGACACAAATGTTGCAATGAATCTTGGGCATTTTAGACTAGTGAAGGCCTAGTACACAAGAATTTGCTTTGGGCCTACTTCAGGCTCCCTATAGTTTAATTTCTATTGTATTTATATAATTTTATTCAATCAATGGTCTATAATAATTAATTGTAAATAAATATTGGGGTGACTAGTTAAAAGGGAGGGTAGTTGTACATTGTGGGTAAAGTCGGCTAGATAACATGCCTATAGGTTTTACTTTTGTTCAAATGTGCTTTGTTAGATAACATGCCTATAAGTTTTACTTTGGTTCAAATGTACTGTTAGACAACATGCCTATAGGGTGCATTTTGGTTCAAATGTGTTTTGTTAAATAATATGCCTATAGAGTTTTGCTTTGGCAAAATAAGTTCTGCCTGCTTTACTTTACATGATTAGACACCATGCCTATAGGGAATAAAATAACTAAGGTTCCGTTTCCATTACGACATGTATTCAAATCCGTTGTCATGCCCCAAAAACCGAAGAGCGCGACCGGCACTCAACCGAGTAAACCCGACTGAGCAAGCTTGTTAGGTTTCATTTTACCCAAACTAATTCATGAATAAATAGGAGATGGACTCCATTAATCATACTTTATAATTATTTCATTAACAACTTCAATTTTATTTCCATTAGTAGCTTAATTCATAATTATCAAAATATTACAAGTTTTATAAATCTATGTCAAATATCAATATTTCTAACTCAATTCCTTATTATCAAACACCACCCACAACCTGTCTACGAGGCCTCTAAATACAACTGAAGGGTAATATGGAAATGCCGCAACAAGGCTCCGGCTATACCTCAAAATACAAAGTACATGACAATTGATACAGGAACCCGAAATGAAGTGGGGCTCACCATGTTAGCTGAAAGTAAGATGCATCACTAGCTGCAACCACCACTGCCTACTATATAACCACCTACATCCATTTAAAGACGTAGCGCCCTCGGCAAAAGGGACGTTAGTGCCATCGAATAGCACTAGTATGTATAACTAAACACCATCTCATTAGAAAGAACAACCATACAAGAACAAGGAAATCATAAGGATTCAACAAAAAGCTTTAAACAATCACCACATCATCAAATAAAAGGAATCACATAGCTTTAACATAATTTTCATAGCTTTAGTTTGGGGTATTTAATACCGCTCATCATCGTTCATAATACCACCACTTTCTTGATCGAAGTCCGATCACAACCTGATCGGCTAGGTTGCCTCATTTGAGACATGTACCTCAATCACAATCTCATTCTCACTTTCCGAAATTCAATATCAGCACAATATCACTATGTGTGCGGCATGACGTCCGATCATGGCCCGATCGGCTAGGCCGCCTTACCAAGTCATTGTTCCTTTCTCATTATCATCTCATTTCAATCTTTATTTCACATACATCAATCCATAGGCACTTAGGGCCACAATTATCACATCATACTTGGAATTAGACCACATTTCATAACTCACATTCCACATCACTTTCACTTTCAACATCAAACTTGCAATTTATGATAATGGTCACATACAAGAGTAATTCAAGTTGTAAGCACAGAGAGTAATTCTCATGATTCGGCATAATAATCACAATTTAAACTTGACTTGGAATCTCAGCAATTTAGCATATAGTTCACATTCTTCACATATCCCCAATTTACCAAGAATAGCACATTTAACACATTAAGACATACCTTTCACATATATTCTTGCAACACCAAATCCTTTGAAATAACAAATACTACATAAATTAAATTCCGGACTTACAACATATGTGGGGACACCATGGGAGCTCAATTTCTATGAAGAGGGGTTTTTAGCCATACATATCTTGTTTAAGCTTTTCTTAAGTTTCTACAATCCACCAACACCTATAGCAATAACAACTATAAGGAGAAAGCGAAATCAATTAATAATTTAGAAAGATTTCCCATGGTATAACACTCTTAGGAATTTCATCAAACACCTAATCATGTGGAATAGACTACAAGGTTCTACAATGGAAATTCCTCCTTCCCTCATCTAAATTCATCAAGAACTACCCAAAATAGTTCATTAATCCATCATACTATAGCTTAGTGTCACATGCATGGCCTATTTCTAACCCCACAATATATATTTGAACTCATAATCTCATATATGAAATATTAGAAGTAGGACTTATCTGGAAGATTGTTAGCTAGAGATTAGCATGCTTGATTCTTGAGGGTTTGTGCAAGATTGATGATAAGGAGGCTAGGTTCCTCTTTCCCTCTCTAAAATTCTCTCACCTTTCTCTAGATTTAGTGTAAAATGGTCCCAAATGAAGCCCCAAAGCTTATTTATCAAAGTGGGTTTGGATATCAAAATTTCCAAAAATGACCCCCAAAGTCAAATATGTGGTGCATTATGCTATAGCATAATCGAAATGTGGGCAGCTTTCTTGCAGCATAATCATTCTGCGATAGCATAATCGAAATCATAATCAACATGCGACAACATAATATTTTGCCCGACACTAGTTCATTATGCGACGCATATGCGGTCCGCATAGTCATTCTGCGATCGCAAGATTGGTTGCAAATCTATCCTTTGATAATTTGATCATAACTTTGTGTAGGAATATCTAAATGACGAACGGCTTGAAGCGTTAGAAATTAGACTAGAAGACCTTTCATTTGATAGGCTGTTCACCACGTAAAACCTTATATATATATTTAAATATGCTCGTTCAAAGTGTGGACTTGTGCAAACTCATTTGGAATTTTAGCCAATTAGGAAATTTTCCGATTTTTCTTAGACTTAGGCCCCTCCTTGGACCCCACATTACACATTATAAGACTTGTACAATTATTTACAAAATCCAATTGATGCCCATCATATTAATAGAATATAAAATATTATAATTAGCCAATATGGCACCACGAAATCCTAATTTACTTAGCGAAACTTTTCGGGGCCTTACATTCCCCCCGGATCATTCGTCCTCGAATGAGGAGTAGAGTACTCCCCAAACACTCAACATAAGATATCATTGTCTAACTCCCAAATGTTTCAAAAATTTCGGCAGCATCTCTTTTGTAATTAGGCCTATCCATCTGCCAGAGAACCACCAAGACGCCCTAACAACTCATCCACAACTCGATAAATCACCACAATGTATATGTTCATAACAATAATCTTACCATTACAAGCGCTACATTATCATAATGATACCTGAATATGGACTGCACATTTTTATATCATAACACCTATAAAGTACTTTTTAAATCGAAACTAATTATTACACAATCAAGTGAAAATGTTTTCTTTCCACGACACTTCAGGCCTTCAAGGTGGCCTCCTCGACTTACAGGCTTTTCCAAAACACATTCACGGAAACACCCCAACCTCCAAACTTATCTAACAAGGATGATACCTAGATACCTCGCATAAGCTAATTGTTCATTAACTTCACCTTCAATAATTTCCATCAGAATGATACATAAAGGATCTCCAACTACCTTCTTAGGCACAAACATGTGAAAACACAAAATATATGGGGAACAACTATGGGTAACTTCATACCCCTAGTGCGGCCTAATGTGAAATAAACTTATGCAACATTTATTATCAACTCACATAACATCTTCAAGGGAAAATATTGAGAATAACCAGTATACCCTCCTAAATTCTGAATCTCTACGCGAACACCCACACTAAACCTTTGATGACCTTCAACAATTATTCTAAGATGTTCTATCATAAACTGACCATAAAATTACCTATCGAACATATGTGATCACACGGGGATGCTTCCTCTTTGACATGTTTGAACCTTCAATACCCACTAGATTTGATACAATGAGGAGCAACGGAATTCAAGATCAGGCTGGAATTATCCAGGAATTCATTAATGTGCTGAGTAGAGTATTTCATAAGGTTATATGCTAATATATACGAAGATTACTACTAGTAATACTAACATGGTTAATTATTTCGATGATATTAATTATTAGACAAATGAGGCATATGGGTAACTAGTACATTGGCAATAGGAATCATTAAGGAGGAATATTCAAGTACCTGACCCAGTCCTCTCCTGGAGTGTAGGGAAAATCAGTTTATCTGGAAGGAGAATACTCTGGCACCTTGAATGCAATATGGGTTTCAAAGTACATGAAGTTGAATTACACTCCTATCGTTAACTGACACAAGGAATCTATGCCACAAGCCCATGAAGATGAAAAGAAGTTGAACACTTATGAGATTATCATGTTTCAAACGGCTTAACCATTCATGATAATTGATTCTATATGAGAGAACTAAAGATACGACAACTTGTCTTCCAAATCAATATGCTCATGATATGTGCAAATATCTAAAGGAATCTAATCTCAACCTTTCACGAGTGAAACCACATAGCTAGGACATCTTAATATTGGGACGAAATCATGTATTGGTTATAGGGGTTCTAATGGTTAACATGATGCTCCGGGGAGAAAGACAAATAACACTCCTATCCACCCATGAAGATGGATTACAAAGGTGAGCAAAACTCCCCGCACATGACAATGACATCGTCAATAATCCTAGAAGCTGAGTGAGCTGAAGGCAACGTAATCCATACAATCCGACCCATTTAAGACTTTTGAAAATGGGATGCATATTGGTTTGAAATCATGGCAATATAAGCTTGAAGTTAAAGGAAATCATTACTTTTGGAACCCATGAGACAAGCCCACGTAGCCCTAGAAAATCGTTAACAATGGCGAAAAAGTACTTAAAACCATTACGAGTTGGTGTACAATAAGGACTCAAAGAGTCCACATGAATAAGTTTGAAAGAATGAGACATCTTAATGTATTTATCGGGGGAAAGTAACCTAGGTTATCTAGTCACAAGGACAAGCAGAGTAGGTAAATGGTTGTTAGAAGAACATCTACAAGGAATACCATCAATATTTATTTATTCTAACAAAAGGAATATGTCCCCACCCTTGATGCTATAAGACTTCCTCTTTGAAGCCATAAAACATAAAATGAATTTTACAATGAGAGTTATAAGATGAAATATATAGTAGGGCAGCAAAACTAATGGGCACCATTTGGATCCAACAAGCTTAAACTAAATTGAAGACATTAGAAGTCTATAGTAAAGGGGAATTTACCCACTTCCAGTGTCGTTTTTTGAAAAGGGGGCTTGTAGAGTACATAAAAGTGAGGTAAATTGAATCGAATCATATAGTTGGATAGCTAGTCGAGAAAATGAGATAAAATCGGATTGAAAAAAAAATATGGAGAAATGACATATGATGCAGGGTAAATGAAAAGAATGTGAGAGAGCCTATGGAAGTAACCTTTACATTGTAACCACTTGGAATGGGTGGTAATATAAGGGATAATGAGAAGCTAAATTTTTGAAAGAAGATCTCTATATGTAGTGATGTGATGTATAGCTCCAGAATTCAAAAATCCAATTATGTTTAGCAGCTCTATTTCACAATGAAGTGCTACAACATACTTCTACACAACCAGCTATTACCAGCCACATTGGGAGATGCTATAAGACTTGACTGAGAGAAAGGCTTTGATATATGAATGTGTTACTAGGTGTATTTCTCCTTAGTCAACCCAAAACCAAAAGGCAAGAGTTATATTGATAAGCAGATCATTGGACTAGCACATGTGCAGATAATCCATTATCGAAAGGAGATCATTCATTCTCAGTAATTGGGGCATGCTATCAACCCTTGTTGAACTTGAAGTGAGGTGGGAACCCAATGATATAGTATAAAATAATCATGGAAGGTTTGCAGATGTTCATAATGAGTTCTCCATGGATTTTGACTTGAGAACTACCCAGATGCTAATGAAAGACGGAAAAAATATGAGAAACAGGCGTTGTGCTATGATAACCCCCAAATGTGTGCTTGGTCTTGATGGAGAGCCTAGCAATGGTCCTTATGAGAAATGAGGTGCTACAATGACACATAGAAGGATATGTTCTCTAATGATTATCGAACAAGTGTTGGGAAATTAGCACAATGAGTTCACTAACTAAGGAACATAATTAACACATGTTGTGGAGGTGCAAAGAGAAAATAAACATTTGTTATGAGCTGGACATGCTTCTGCTATATTAACTCCCAACTCCAATACACGACCATGCCATAGGAAACCAAAATACTAGGAACAAAGTGAGCTACTTACTGCGGGTTGTCCTAAATGGACACGAAAGTTATACTAAGATGGCGACACAAGATCTTCTTATGACTGGGATGTGAGGATCTCAATTTTTAGAGAGACTTTATGCACACGGTGACCATTTCGATTGACATGCACTCATGTGATAGGTGTTAAGGTATGCTCTTATATTACTAGACAGTGAGAAGCATTCATGATGATACTCGCAAGAGAGTAGAGTGACTGTTCAAACCATATAAGCCATATACACAAGTGAGTAAAAGAGTGACTCGAGAAGGATCGCAACACCAGGATGCTTTACATGGAACTTGACACCACATAGGTAAATTTATGATGGTGCATGCATAGGCACTAATGAGGAGATGTTGTCCATTTAAATACAAAGATTTTGTAACAAACTCATCGGATATAGTCCCTTATTGAGCATTTAGGAAAGAAAGTGGGAAGTATTAATCCTAGAGTTATAACTCCATTCAAGGACATATTTATAGAACATAATTCCACAAGACGATGTAAATAAGAGAATTTGTGATAGAGTGGATTCACGAACAATACATCTCCTTCAAGGAATAGGTACACACAAGTTTTTGTGACTCACATCTTATTAAGACCATGTTTATGAGGACTCTTCAATATGGATGTAGACATGCAATGAGTAAAATTTTTGTGTTGTTCATAATGATGTACTACGGAGTGACTTACTTGGTGACTTTAGGTTGATAGGGCAATAATTTAATCGATGCCCCTCGACTCCACATCCGTAGCGCACGTTGGTAACATACTAATATACTACATTATCTGGTGGTGCAATGACATTAATAGAAAAAAGGGTACTCCCCTTAGCCACAAGTTCTACCAATCCCTCAATGGCTCGATACATTCTCCTAACAAACGCTCGGGCAATCTCCCTCAGATTCAATGGTGGGGTCATTCCTTCCTTAATTCTTCAAACTTGTGGATTATGGTATCAAGATTACTCATCTGGAGAATGAGACCGGCGCTCAACCAAGTAAACCCGACTGAGCAAACCTGTTAGGTTTCATTCTACCCAAAATAATTCATGAATAAATAGGAGATGGACTCCATTAATCATACTTTATAATTATTTCATTAACAACTTCTATATTATTTCCATTAGCAACTTAATTCATAATTATCAAAATATTACATGTTTTATAAATCTTTGCCAAATATCAATATTTCTAACTCAATTCCCCATTATCAAACACCACCCACAACCTGTCTACAGAGCCTCTAAAAACAACTGAAGAGTAATATGGAAATGCCGGCAACAAGGCTCCGGCTATACCTCAAAATACAAAGTACATGACAAATAATTGATACAGGACCTCGAAACGATGTGGGGCTCACCATGTCAGCTGAAAGGAAGATGTGTCACTAGCTGCGACCATCACTGCTAGCTACGGAACCACCTACATCCATTTAAAGATATAGCGCACCCGGAAAAAGGGACGTTAGTGTCATCGAATAGCACTAGTATGTATAACTAAACACCATCTCATTAGAAAGAACAACCATACAAGAACAAAGAAATCATAAGGATTCAACAAAAAGCATTAAACAATCACCACATCATCAAATAAAAAATGAATCGCATAACTTTCACATAATTTCCATAGCTTTAGTTTGGGGCATTTAATATTGTTCATCATCATTCACAATACCACCGCTTTCTTAAGCGGAGTCCGATCACGACCCGATCGGGTAGGTTGCCTCATTTGAGACATGTACCTCAATCACAATCTAATTCTCACTTTCCGGAATTCAATATCAGCATAATACTACCATGTGTGCGGCATGACATCCGATCACGGCCTGATCGGCTAAGCCGCCTTACCAATGCGTTGTTCCTTTCTCATTAATCATCTCATTTCAATTTTATTTCACATATATCAATTCATATGCACTTAGAGCCACAATTATCACATCATACTTGGCATTAGGACACATTTCATAACTCACATTCCACATCACTTTCACTTTCAACATCAAACTTGAAATTTAAGATAATGGGCACATACAAGAGAAATTCAAGTTGTAAGCATAGAGAGGAATTCTCATGATTCGACATAATAATAACAATTTATACTTGGCTTGGAATCTAGGCAATTTAGCATATAGTTCACATTCTTCACATATCCCCAATTTACCAAGAATAGCACATTGAACACATTGAGATACACTTTTCACATATATTCTTGCAACACCAAATCCTTTTGAAATAACAAATACTACATAAATCAAATTCCGGACTTACAACATATGCGAGGACACCATGGGAGCTCAATTTCTAAGAAGAGGGGGGGGGGGTTGCCATACATACCTTGTTTAAGCCTTTCTTAAGTTTCTACATTCCACCAACACCTCTAGCAATAAAATCTATTAGGAGAAAGCGAAATCTATAAATAATTTAGAAGGATTTCCCATGGTATAACTCTCTTAGGAATTTTATCAAACACCTAATTATGTGAAATAGACTACAAGGTTCTACAATGGAAATTCCTTCTTCCCTCATCCAATTTCATCAAGAACTACCCAAAATAGTTCATTAATCCCACATACTATAGCTTAATGTCACATGCATGGCCAATTTATAACCCCACAATATATTTTTGAACTCATAATCTCATATATGAAACATTAGAAAGAGGAATTTCCCGGAAGATAGTTAGCTAGAGATTAGCATGCTTGATTCTTCACGGTTTATGCAAGATTGATGATTAGGAGGCTAGGTTCCCTCTTTCTCTCTCGAAAATGCTCTCATCTTTCTCTAGATTTAGTGTAAAATGGTCCCAAATGAAGTCCCAAAGCTTATTTATCAAAGTGGGTTTGGATATAAAAATTTCCAAAAATGACCCCCGAAGTCAAATATGTGGTGCAATTATGCTATAGCATAATCGAAATGTGGGCAGCATTTTTGCAGCATAATCATTATGCGATAGCATAATCGTTATGCGATAGCATAATTGATTATTCTACAGCATAATCAACATACGAAAGCATAATAATTTTCCTGACACTGCTTCATTATGCGACACATATGCGGTCCATATAGTCATTTTGTGATCGCAAGATTGGTTGCAAATCCAGCCTTTGGTAATTAGATCATAGCTTTGTGTAGGAATGTCCAAATGACGAACGGTTTGAAGCATTAGAAACTATACTCGGAGACTTTCATTTCATAGATTGTTCACACGTAAAACCTTATATATATTTAGATATGCTCATTCCTTTGTGTAAACTCATTTGGAATTTTAGCCCATTAAGAAATTTTCCGATTTGCCTTAGACTTTGGCCCCTCCTTGGACCCCACATTACTCATTATAAGACTCATACACTTATTTACTAAATCCAATTGATACCCATCATGTTAATAGCACATAAAATATTATAGTTAGCCTATATGGCACAACGAAATCCTAATTTACTTACAGAAACTTTTCGGGACCTTACATCCGTCTCTTTAGAAATCATGCCTATATGATCTAAAATATATATCTTTAGAAATCATGCCTATATGATCTAAAAATCAGTTTAATCAGAACTCACGCCTATAGGTTCTGGATCAGTTTAATTAATTATCCTACTTGTTTCTTTAATAGCATTCAACATTTTGTTAATTAATATCAGTAGTAAGCATGGCTATAGGATAAAGGACTTCAAAATGTTTTCCCAGAATTGTGGCTGCATATACACACTTAAGCAAGACTTAGGGCAACAAAATTGAAACCATTTCTGTTTACGTGCGAAATTATCCAGGCTTAACAGGCTATAAAAACCAGTAGGCAAACTGGTTAGGATCCTTCCACTTTCCTCATGCATATCCTGAGTGTGTATCATTCATCTAGATATCATGTTTTTAGGATTTTTGAACTTTCTTCAAAACTTGTGTTTTTGACATGTTGTTTGTTTGCCTATACACATGCGGAGGTAAATGTGAGCCTTCTAACTGCTTGTACTTTATGTTATTTGCATATCGCATAGATTTTTTCCTTTTATAAACCTTAGGCTGTCTATAACTGTCCAGATTTAGAGGTCCCAAATTCCTCCATGACCATAAGGAAGAGACAGGTAGCAGCACGCTTAGAGGTCATTAATTAAACTCACTTATAACCACTAAGGGGAGGGTAATGGATAGTAAAATGATATAATAACATGTGCGTTAATGTCACGTGTAGCCCCTCTCATTGAGGAGTGATTATCGGGCATTGCATGGGTATGATCCTGTAGGCTAATCAACCTAGGACTTTCCTTTCCCAATTCCACATGTGTTTAAATTCTTCAAACTTCCTTTTTCTTTACGTGTACATAAGCTGTCTGAATATCTTTACCTTCATTATTTAAACTTCCTTGATCACATATGCATTTAGATGGGGAAAGCCATTTTATCTGCAAATACTTGCTTGCTTGTTAATTGACTAATTCATATAGTTTAATATCACACCCCAAGCCTAGGGGCGAGACCGGCACTCAGTGCCTTAACTATCCTTGCGTATCACTTGCAACTAGGAGTCTCTGAACATGTAATGTCATACTTTGGTCATAGGCCACATTACAAGATAATATGCAATGCAAAATAAATAAATAAAAAACTGAATAGAGACTAACGCTGACTAAATGTCAACATAAGGCTGGCCGGCAAAGCCGTCATAATTACTACAACTGAAAAGCCAACAAAATATACATACAGGGCCTACAAGCCCAACATACTGCACTAACCGACAAGATATATCTATAAGCCTCTACTGATAGATGTACTGTGATCGGAACAGGGTCCCAACCCATCCATAACCTATCTAAATATATACACAAGTTATCCACCACACTACTAGACCTGGCAACTCCGAAAGAAGGAAAGCTTACCGATAAAGTTGAACTCGGGCAATACCTACCAGGGAGGTCTACCCGTCTATCTGTCTGAACCTGCACGAATGAAATATAGCACCCCTATAAAGGGACGTCAGTACGAAATAATGTAACGAGCATGTAAGGCAATATACTAAAGCTGAAACTAAACTGATAATATAATAACTGAAAACAACTGGGAGTCAAAGAAAATCTGAAGATATGCTCATTTGCTGATACTATCTCAACTCTCTCAATACAATGAGTAAAATAAGTGTTCGGCCCTATAAGGCTCTGTATATAGATATAACTGCTCTGCCGTAGTAGGCTCGCTCATAGGCGCTCGGCCATACTAGGTTATGTATCTCCACCAACTGGGCTCGCTCATAGGTGCTCGGCCACAGTAGGATCGGTATATAACTTACCATCTGATCAGAGGTTGCCCAATAGAGGCCTGCCCATCGATTATAGCTCGATGGTAATGAAAATACTTTTAATACTGTATATATGTAAACTCTCTACTCTTTTGACCGGAAGAATGAAATACTCAACTGAATAGCAGTACCGATAAGAAGAATATGGTAACTTACAAAACTAAGAATATATATGTAATTTGCGAGACTAGCAAAATATACGCAAATTCCGGCATACGAATTTTTTTTTACGCCTCGTTATCGAACTTGTGTAATTATGATATCAAGCTAAAATAAAGAAAAAGTTTAGCCTTAACATATCTGGAGTAGGGAAAACTCCGTATAATATTTAGTTGGAAAACCTTCATTGATTGATCGAAATTTGCCTCAGCTCCTTAAGGACTCACGGATGAAATTTGTTTCTGGTTCCTAAAATTTTGGAATGAATTGATCTGATTTGGAGTGAGGCTTGGATGTGTGGATGGAGTTTGAAACTGCTTCTGCTTTTCATGTTGGTCATGGACAAAATGTAAAATGGTCCTTTGATCTTGAAGTGAAGTGTTTATCATTTTTAATTGACAATGCTCACAAAAAGTCTTGATAAGACTTTGTTATTTAGACTTTTGACACATGTGAGTCACCTTAAACAAAGGGGGGAGGGGGGGCTGCCACGTTCTCTTGGGTGGTGATTTGTTAATTTTTATCCACTTATTAGTTAATCGGGTAATGTTTCGTTACCTGGTAATTAATCTATTACCCGCATAATTTAAAAATTACCACAAATTACTTAAAATTCTATTTATTTTCAAAATACTTCATATATACTTTATATATTATACTACTCTGGTCATATGGTACCTTGCATGGTACTAGTTTATAATTATCGAGTATTATTACTTGATCCACATTTTATCCCAAATTGGCCATTTTCAACGAACTTGTTTTTTTTCTAATTCGTGCATCCTTCATCCTTCATGACACTTATCTATCGCTTGTTATAAATAGTATAAATACATTAATGTCAAGATGATCTCACCCCCGAGTCTACGTCAATTAACTGGAGACGAAATTTTAACGTACAAAAAATGCGAGATGTAACATCCTTCCCCCCCTTAGAAACATTCGTCCTCGAATGTTCAACTCGCCGTGATCCATATAACTTTGGCAGGGTAGCTTTTATAACAACACTACTACCAACTCTCCCTGTAGAAGCTTAATAATCCAACGCCACATCGGACCACAATTATCAATAATGACAATGTCCTCACATGACTAATGAGAATAATCAATACAAGAATTTATACACGTACCTTATAATTATGACGTCTCAGTCAGACCCTTCTCTAGAGGAGGAAATAAGTAGGGATATCTAGACTTCATGTTTTCCTCGGCCTCTCAAGTCACCTCTTCCACATTGTTGTTTCTCTAAAGTACTTTCACAAAGGCTACCTCCTTATTCCGCAGCTTGCAGATTTGTCGGTCTAGGATTGCAATCGGAACTTCCTCATATGATAAGTTCTCTGTAATCTGTACATCACCCGTGGGCACTACTCAGGTAGGATCGCCAATGCACTTTTGTAATATAGATACGTGAAAAAATGGATGGACAAACTATAATTCCGAGGGCAATTATAACTCGTAAGATACTTGGCCCACTCTCCGAATGATCCTATAAGGTCCAATATACCGTGGGCTAAGCTTGCCTTTCTTTCCAAATATCATTACACCTTTCATAGGTGACACCTTTAGGAATTCCCAGTCATTAACCCCGAACTCTAAATCTCGTCGCCACACGTCAGAATATGACTTCTGTCGACTCTGAGCTATTAATAGTCGCTCCCGAATAAACTTTACTTTTTCTATGGCCTGCTGAACCAAGTCTGGCCTATATAACCCATATTCTCCAACATCGAACCACCCTATGGTTCAGCAGGTGCAGATGAAAAAGTAAAGCTTATCGAGTTTTCATATAATAACAGTTACCACTCTAGTATCGATAAGAGGTAGATGTTCATCCCAACTTCTCTTAAAATTCAGCACACATGCTCGCAACATATCCTCCAGCATCTGAATCGTACGCTTGGCTTGTCCATCCATTTGTGGATGAAAAGCTGTGCTGAGATTCACTTGAGTTCCTAGACCTTTTTGAAACGACCTCCAAAAATGTGCTGTAAACTAGGCCCCATGGTGTCATGACCCCAGTTCGCCCTCCGTAAACCATCGTGATGGCACCTAGTCTCTACAACTATGTAAGCCTAAATTGCGGAAGATAACCAAAACTTGTGGAAGTAAAACAATATAAAAGAAGAAATAAGGCAACAACAGTGTTCAAATGTGCCGCTCGGCATGCACCATATATAAATCTCAAAACCAATATCCAAATCAAAGACCCAGAAACCCACGAATCACAAGCTAAGAAAAAGAAATACTACATAGCTCTAACTCCGCAATTTGTCTAATAAGAATAGAAAGTTCAGAAGGGCTAAATACAAAAAGGCAGGAATAGAAAGGGATTCTTCCGTTTGCGAACACGGCAGATGTACCTCGATGTCTCTAAATAATTGCCTCCCTCAAGGATGGTAGGCCTGAGTAGAAGTACCTGGATCTGCACATAAAAACCATGAGCAGAAGGGGCATGCGTACACCATAGTGGTACTCAGTAAGTGCCAAGCCTATCCTCGGCCGGGTAGTGATGAGGAAGGTCAGGGCCCTACTAAGGTTAAATACAATATAAGGGTTAACAGTGTGCAATAAAACAGTATAAATAAGTGCAACAGTAAGAAATAACATAGAATTGACAGAACAACAACTACAACAGAGACAAAACAAGCCACGAAAAGAAATACAACTCAACATAGAGATAACAACCGCGACACCTTCCTGGATACTTTCCTGTAGTCCCAATTACAACTGTCCAGTGGATCTCCCATGATCCCGTCCCGTAGTCCAACTACCAATTCGTGGGGATCTACCGGAATCCCGATTCGTAGTCCTAAATGTAAATACCCAGTACTGGAGGAATCTACCCGGTGCATTCTCGTAGTTCCATATAACTGTGCAGAGGGATCTATCGGGAATCTAACCCACAGACCCAAAGTAAATATGCAGGGGGATCTATCGGGAATCTAACCCGCAGTCCCAAAGTAAACAGATAAGGGGGAGCTACCGAAATCCCACATCCATAGTCTCAATGTAAATACACAACAACAACAAGAAAATATTCAAAGAAGGGAAATTTAATATTAAGGAAACAAATAATTCTAGCCTATCATGCTACACAGAGTTCATGTAAACAGATTGAACAATTAAACCAATTAAATCACATAGACATGCTTTCCTAAGCTAATAACGAGCTTAATAGTACAAGTAATAAAAGCAGGAGAAGGTACATACTGACAAGTAATTAAAGAAAACCTGATTTCCAACAATTTACATAAGTACGCACTCGTCACCTCACGTACAAGGCATTTCAATTACCAAATATATCAATCCTAAGGGGAAGATCCCCCACACAAGGCTAGACAAGCCACTTACCTCGAACCGGCTCAAAATCAACCCGGCACCACGTTTTTGCCACGAGTACTCAACTCCAAATGGCCCAAATCTTTTCAATTTATTTGTATAATGTAAATAACAGTTCAAGTAACTAATTCTACAATTAAATTCTAAGCTAATACGCGAAATTGTGTAAAATGACCAAAATGCCCCTTGGGCCCACGTCTCGGAATCGGGTGAAATTTACATTTTCAAAAATATCGTACTCTCACGAGTCTATACATAACAAGAACACTGAAATCGGAGTCCAATGGCCCCTCAAATACTCATTTAAAGGCATCTTAAACTCAAGCCCTAATTACCCATTTTTTCCCAAATTTCACATCACTAATTAGGTCTTTAATCACATAAAAATGAGTTATGAAGTCAAAAATGTTACCTCCGAGTGATTCCTCGTGAATCCCTCTTTAACCCTCTTCAAAAAGCTTCAAAATCGCCTAACAATGGAGGAACCTAGGCTAAAATTCGCGAAATAAACCTTTTAAAACTTTTTGCCCGGGCATTTAATTCCTTCTTCGTGAACGTGGTCAAAGCCTCACGTTCGCGAAGCACAAAAATGACGTTGACCAAAAGTTCTCTTACGCGAACACGACAGGGCCCTCGCGAACACAATGCTTTACCCATCTAACCTTGGCGAATGCGTTCCTCTAATCGCGAACGCGATTAGTAAATTCTACTGGGCCAAATTTCCTCCTTCGCGAACGCGAAGACCAGTTGCGAACGCGGTTCACAAGTATCCAGCCCTTCACGAACACGGATCTCCCATCGCGAATGCGAAGGCTTAATATTTGCCTTTCTTAAATGACTCTTCACGAACGCGAGATTCCACTCACGAACGCGAAGGGTAAAATTCCTCTGCAACAGCTGAACAAAATCTGCAACTTTTTAACAACTTATAATGATCCGTTGAGCATCCGAAAAACACCCGAGGACCCCGAGACCTCAACCGAAGGAACCAACATATCCTAAAACCTTATTCAAACTTGTACAAATACTCAAAACACCTCAAGCAACATCAATTCAACCAAAACACATCAGATTTAAGCCTAAGTCTTTCAAAATCTTTCGAATCACACTTTTGATCAAAAACCAGACCAAACCACCTCCGAATGATCTAAAATGTTGCGCACACATCTCAAATGACATAACGTAACTACTACAACTCTTGGAATTCATTCCATCCCTTGGATAAAAATCTCACTATCGAACTGGAAACTTCAAAAATTCAACTTTCGGCATTTCATGCCTAAATTAGCTACGAACCTCCAAAACACATTCCGAACATGACCCTAAGCCCTAAATCACCTAATGTAGCTAACAGAACCATCGGATTTCCATTTCGAGGCCATCTTCACACTTTTCCGACTACCGTCAACTTTCCAACACTTAAGCTCTCATTTAGGGACTAATTGTCCCAAAACTCTCCGAAACATAAAATCGAACATCCCGGCAAATCAAAATAGCAGAAATAAACTTGGGAAAGCAGTTAATAGGGGATCGGAGTGTTAATTCTTAAGACGACCAGCCGGGTCGTCACACACGGTTAGATATAACAGATATTGGCACTCCGTGTAGTCGCACTATTTCTTTAATATATAACTTTGCATAATCTTCTGATGTATAAGTAGATTTGATAGGTAGGAAATGAGCTGATTTCCTGAGCCTATCGACTATAACCCATATGGAATCAAACTTACATTGAGAATGAGGTAAACCCGTGATAAATTCCATATTTATTGTTTCCCATTTCCATGTCGGGATCTCTATAGTTTGCATTAGCCCTCCGGGCTTCTGGTGCTCTATCTTCACCTGCTGGCAACTAGGGCATTGAGTGACATACTCAGTAATGTTCTTCTTCATACCATTCCACCAATACACCTCCTTAATATCATGATACATCTTTGTCGACCCAGGGTTAATGGAATACCATGAATAATGTGCCTCTGACATAATCCTCTCTCGTAGCCCTACTACATCTGGAACATCCAAACGATCCCTGTATCTAAGAACCTCACCTCCTTTGAGTTCTAACAACGGCTTAATCTATTGTGGAACCCGCTCTCTCAACTTGACTAACTCTGGATCCTCATACTGCCTCTCCTTTACTTCGGCTATGAGAGATGATTTTGCAGTATTTTGGAGTACAATTCATCCATTGCCAGAGTCTACTAATCAAACCCCCAAACAAGCCAATTGATGAATATCTCTGGTTAATTGTCTTTTTTCAGCCTCTATATGTGCTAAGCTGCCCATAGATCGGTGACTTAAGGCATCTGCTACAACATTAGCTTTCCCTGGATGGTAGAGAATGTTAACATAGAAATCTTTCAATAACTCAAGCCATCGCCTCTATCGCAAATTCAACTCTTTTTGCTTGAAGATATACTACAGGCTTTTATGAACTGTGAACATATCAACATGAACACCATAAAATAGTGGTGCCATATCTTAAGTACAAGGACAACTGCAGCCAATTCGAGGTCATAGGTTGGATAATTCTGCTCATGATTCTTTAACTATTGTGAAGCACACGCTATTACTTTCCCGTGATGCATCAGGACACATCCTAACCCGACACCTGAGGTATTACAATACATAGAATAACTATTTGGACCTTCTGGAAGTGCTAGAACTGGCGCTGAGGTCAACCTGTTCTTAAGCTCTTGAAAACTCTACTCACATGCCTTTGTCCACTAAAACTTAGTCGCTTTCTGCGTTAGCTTTGTTAATAGTGCTGAAAGAGAAGAAAAACCCTCTACGAACCTCCGATAATATCATGCTAAGCCTAGAAAGCTATGAATCTCTGACAGAGTAGTAGGTCTAGACCAGGATCTCACAACCTCGATCTTCTAAATGTGTACCTGTATACCTCCATCGGATACAATATGCCCAAGAATGCTATGGACTTTAGCAAGAATTCACAATTAGAAAACATAGCACACAATTTATTGTCACGGAGGGTTTGGAGTACAACTCGCAGGTGATCCACATGCTCATCCTCTGAACGTGAAGAAACTAGAATATCATCAATAAATACTATCACGAATAGATCCAAATATGTCCGGTATAGGCTATTCATCAAGTCCATAAATATGGCAGGTGCATTTCTCAACCCGAAGGACATAACAAGGAATTCAAAGTGGCCATTAAGGGTCCTAAAGGCTGTCTTGGGAATATCTTTCTTCCGAACTCTGACCTGGTGGTACCCTGACATCAAATCTATCTTTGAAAAGAATCCAGCTCCCTGCAACTGATCAAACAAGTTGTCTATCCTTGTAAGGGGATACTTAATCTTCATAGTTACTTTTTCAGTTACCTATAATCGATATACATCCTTAGCGAGCCGTCTTTCTTCCACACAAATAGTACTGGTGCACCCCAAGGTGAAGTATTGTGCCTGATGAAACCTTTCTCCAGCAAATCTTTTATCTGCTTTTTCAACTCCTTCACTTTGGCAGGTGCCATTCTATACGGAGGGATGGATATTGGTTGCGTTCCTGGAAGCAAATCGATGCCAAAATCAATCTCTCGCTCTAGAGGAATACCTGGAAGTTCATATGGAAATACATCAGTGTACTCCTCTACTACTGGAATAGACTGAAGTGTAGGTATCTCAGCATTTGCATCTTTAATTCTCACAATATGATAAATACACCCATTTGTGATCATTTTTCTTGCCTTCAGATAGGAAATAAAACTGCCTCTGGGTGTCGTTGTATTACCTATGCATTCAAGGACTGGCTCACTCGAAAAATGAAATCTAGCTGTCTTTGCTCGACAATCAAATGTGGCATAACAAGCTGCCAAGCAGCCCATGCCTGTGATAGCATCAAAATCCAACATATCTAGTTCAAATAGGTCGGTTGAGGTCTGACGACCAAAATCTGATATCATACAACCTCGGTAAATGCGTCTAGCGATAAACGATTCTCCAACCGGCGTAGATACCGCAAAAGGATCACTTAGTATTTCAGGTACTATACAAAATTTTCGTGTGATAAATAGGGTAATATATGATAAAGTATATCATGGGTCTATCAAGGCATAAACACCGTGAGAACAAATGGTCAACATACCTGTCACAACGTCTGGTGAGGACTCTTAGTCCTGTCGACCTAATAGCGCGTAGATACGATTCTGGCTACTACATGAACTAGACCCTCTACCAGCCAAAGACTAAGACTCGCGTCCTGAAGGATGCACGAACATAGCGGATCATGTTGCTGAATTCGCTGGTTGCGCCATTTTCCTAGAATCTCTATTTGGGCAATCTCGTATTGTATGCCCTGGACGTCCACATGTATAACAAGCATTAGAACTGGCTCGGCATTGGCCTAAGTGTCCTCAATCGCAGATGACACACTGCAGCAAAAACGACCTTATCTGTCTCGAACCTTGTTGTCGCTGAAAACTTGACGTCTGGGAGCTCTCACCTGGTCCTGACTGAGTATAGCGGTTATACCTTTAACTCTGTAGCTGAGGTGGTGGAGGTCTAGGTGGTCATTCAAAGTATTGGGGCCTGTAGCTAAACTGAGACCTGGCAAATCTCACCCTCTTACGCTGCCCTAACTCAGTCCTTTCTATACTCTTCTGCCGATGCCTACCCCTCTCTATGTTTTGGGAAAATGCCTGAATCCGAGAGATATCCATACTATCCTACAATGCAGCGGTGGCACACGCCTCGGTCAACTCTGGGGCCAATCCTACTATAAACATGTGGATTCAATCCCACACAGTATCAACTATGGATGGTGCATATCTAGAAAATGAGTCAAAACGGAGACTATTCTTGAACACTCATATTGCCCTACTTAAGGGCTAGAAACTGATCAAGTTGGGCTTGTCGGATCTCTTGTGGTAAGTACTGGTCAAGGAAGGCATCTGAAAAATTCTCCCAAATAGCAGGAGGTGTATCACGTCCCCTAGACCTTTCCCATCCCTCATACCAAAGGATAGCTATATCTCGGAGTCGAAAGCTGCTAAACCAACTGCCTCTTTCTCCGTGGCATGCATAACACGAAAGATCCTGTGAAGCTGATCTATGAAATCCTGCGAGTCCTCCCTCTGATCTGTCCCCGTGAACTTTTGGGATTTAAAGCAATAAAATCTCGTACCCTTGAACTCCTAGATCCCTCAAAAGATGTGGCACTAGTGGATGCCCTAGCCTGTCGTTGGGTAGCTACCAACTGTGCTAACAAATACACCGCACTCCTAAAGTCCTGATCTGATGGAAGGGGGGGGAATTGGATGTGTGGTCTCCCTAAGAATCTCCTCAGGTGGCGGAGGAGCCGGTAATCGCTGGGTAGGGGTCTCTCCCTGCGACTCCGATTGGGCCCCATCGGCTGGGGGTACCCGGATAGTCCCCTCACCTACTATTTTTTCCCTCCTCTAGCTAGCCGTAGCCTTCCCAGTTATCGTTATATGTGCATGCAAACGTCAACACGTAAGTTTAACTCAAATTTCCTATAATTTAGTGCTACAACATGATTTAGATATAAAAGAAGGGTAACCAACTCATAAATGCATGTAGTCCCCTGCTTATATAGTGTGGTGCACCACACATCTATAAAAAAGACCCTACTAGACACGGCTTGTAGACTCTCTAGGACAGAACTACTCTGATACCACTTTGTCACGCACCAAGCCTAGGGGCGAGACTGGCACTCAGTGCCTCAACTATTCTTGCGTATCACTTACGACTAAGAGTCTCCGAACATGTAATGTCATACTTTTGCCATGGGCCACATTACAAGATAATGTGTGATGCAAAATAAATAAATCAAAAATTTAATAGAGAGTAATGCTCACTGAATGTCAACATAAGGCTGGGCCGGCAAGGCCGTCATAATTACTACAACTGACAAGCAAACAAAATATACATACAGGGCCTACAAGCCCAACATACTGCACTAACCGACAGGATATATCTACAAGCCTCTACTGATAGATGTACTGTGATCGGAACATGGCCTCGACCTACCTATAACCGATCTACACATATACACAAGTTATCCACTACACTAATAGACCCGACAACTTTGAAAGAAGGGGAGATTACCAATAAAGCTAAACTCGGGCAACACCTACCGAGGAGATCTACCCGTCTGTTTGTCTGAACCTGCATGCATGAAATGTAGTGTCCCCAGAAAGGGACATCAGTACGAAATAATGTACAAAGTATGTAAGGCAATATACTGAAGCTGAAACTAAACTGATAATATAATAACTGAAAACAACTGTAAGTCAAAGAAAATCTGAAGATATGTGCATCTGCTGATACTATCTCAACTCTCTCAATACAATGAGTAAAATAGCTGTCCGGCCCTATAAGGCTCGGTATATAGATATAACTACTCTGCCGTAGTAGGCTCGCTCATAGGTGCTCGGCCATACTAGGCTCTGTATATCAACAAACTGGACTCACTCATAGGCGCTCGGCCATAGTATGATCGGTATATAACTTACCATCTGAGCAGAGGTTGCCCATTAGAGGCATGCCCATCGATTATAGCTCGATAGTAATGAAAATACTTTTAATACTGTATATATGTAAACTCTCTACTCTTTGACCGGAAGAAAGAAATACTCAACTAAATATGTAGTATTAATAAGAAGAAAATGGTAACTTACAAAACTAGGAAAATATATGTAATTTGTGAGACTAGCAAAATATACGCAAATTCCAGGATACAAATTTTTGTTTATGCCTCGTTATCGACTTGTGTAATTACGATATCATGCTAAAATGAATAAAAATCTTAGAATTAACATACTTGGAGTGGGAAAAGCTCCGTATAATATTTTATTGGAAAACCTTCGTTGATTGAACGAAATTTGCCTCCGCTTATTAAGGACTCACAGATGAAATTTGTTTCTGGTTCCTAAACTTTTGGAACGAATTGATCTGATTTGGAGTGAGGCTTGGACTTTTGGATGGATTTTAAAAATTCTTCTACTTTTCACGTTGGTCAAGGACAGAATGTAAAATGGTCCTTTGATCTTGAAGTGAAGTTTTTATCATTTTTAATTGAGAATGCTCACAAAAAGTCTTGATAAGAATTTGTAATTTAGACTTTTGACACATGTGAACGTGAATCAATGAGACACCTTAAACTTATTAGGGGTGGCTTTGCTGCCACGTAGGGGAGGGGGTTAGGCTTATCCAAATTTATCCACTTAATTAGTTAACCGGGTAATATTTTTGTTATCCGATAATTAATCTATTACCCATATAATTTAAAAATTACCACAAATTACTTAAAATTCTATTTATTTTCAAAATACTTCATATATACTTTATACCCTGGTCATATGGTACCTTGCATGATACTAGTTTATAATTATCGGGTATTATTACTTGATCCGTATTTTATCCCAAATTGGCCATTTTCAACGAACTCGTTTTTTTCTAATTCGTGCATCCTTCTTCCTTCATGACACTTATTTATCGCTTGTTATTAATAGCGTAAATACATTAACGTCAATATGATCTCTCCCCCGAGTCTATGTCAATTAACTGGAGATGAAATTTTAACGTAAGAATAACGCGAGATGTAACATTTAAGTTCGGCCGGGACCCACCGTTGTGGACAGCAAGGGGTACCTAAAAACATCCCCTGAAGGTTATTTCAAGCCCTTACCCTAATCTCTGGTGATGCAAACTAGTTACACGAGTTAATTACTCTAGGTGCCCTAACGCACCATAATCCGTTAGGTGGTTACTCTTCAAATACCCAATTCCTAAAAGGAAATGAGTTGTTCCATCATGAATGTTGAAACACGGACTTCCCTACAAAAAGGGGAAAAAAGGGGGCGCGACAACATGCACATCCCTTTCCTTCTTCACCTTTATTTGCTCAAATTTTTTATAACATGCACATCCCTTCCCCGTTCACCATTATTTGCTATCACTACTCTTCATTTTATTTAAAGACTACTATGTCATGCCTCCCCCATCCCTACTCCCTTATTTTCTTTATTACATTCTCGCAAATATTCCACGAACTAACTTTTTCCTGTCTTTCATGTTTTACCTTAATACTGTATTTACCACATTTACATATTTATCATGAAAATACTTGATAGTGTGTTATTATCTCTGCATAAAGTATGATCCACATCATACCCCAATCGTGCCAATTATCCACATAGCGACTCTTTATGAGTATCTGCGCTATTCTAAAATTACCCTTTTTAAATCGGAAAGGCTTATTTGCCTTAAACTAGTTGATCAGCGGTGCCTTTCCCTCTCAAGTTGTCCACTTGAGAGTACCAGTCTAGGCCATTTTAGAAACCTTACTCCAATATCATATGTACATGCATCATGTTAAACCTAGTACGGGCAAGAACGTTGTTAAGCCCGCAAAGAATCATGTTATGTGCATTACTTGGAGAAAATATGCCAATATGTTGATCATTATTGTGTAAATGATCGTATCAGGAGGGGGAAAGGGCTAACCTTATTTGTTTGCAAAAAATGAAGCACGAAGTCCCCAGGTTCGGTATGGTCCAAAATATCCCATCGTTGCTGCTTGAATGGTGGAAAAATCATGCGCTTAGCGGCAAGAATCACGTGAGAAGGATCATTCGTAATTCACCGTCCTTCCTAGACATCCGAACAAATAGATCAATTATTGAGGCCGCCACTATGTTTTATTGATGCGAAAAGGGCCGTCTTCCGCTTTGGTGACAAAGAAATGACTCCTCTCCTAGAAGAAATAGGAGTTTTCGCTATGCTTCCATGGGATAGTCCAGGGTTATTAGTGCCAAAGAATCGCACCCCTTGTGGTTTTCTAAAAATGATAGATTTTAAGAAAAATGATGAGTTGCTTTGTTTGAAGAAGTCATACATCCCATTTGAATTCCTTTATGAGCGTTATGGGCACAACAAGTCATATCGCTTTCATCATGATGAACTTGCCATTACTTATTTGGGTTGGACACACCGTCGAGTTTATGTGTTCATTGTCTTCTTCTTAGGGTTGTTGATATTTCCGAAAAAAGAGGAAAGGATCCACACTCATCTAGCCATGGTCGTAGGACCCTGATGGAAGACATCGCGGGACAAACCTATACTATCGTCTCCATGATCTTAGTTAAAATGTACATCGCTCTAGATCGGTGCAAGCATGGATTCGGGCACTTCGAAAGTTGTAATCTATTACTGCAAGTTTGGTTATTGGAACATTTTCAGAGGGGAGAATATCGTCAACAGTTTCTACGTCGACCATTAAATGACTACATAGCTTACCATCACCCAAAGAAAATGACATTTATCCCAGACAGGTTTGCGCAACCTGGAAATGCTATGAGTTGGGTGCGTTTCTTCTGCAATATGATAAACGAGCAGGTATATTGGATGTTTGAATGGTTTCCTAGCAGTGAGTTCATCATCAGTTCAAGAGAGACTACTCATCTGGTACTGATCGGGTTGAGGGGTATCTATCCTTATGCTCACGTAAGGTTAATGAGACAAGCGGGAAGAAAACAAGTTATACCTTGGGTTTCTAACATGGTCCAGTACAAAGAAAATTTTAAAGGGGACATTATTCCATTCAATTTCAAGGCACATCATATGTGGAACCAAAAGGTCATTATGGAAAGGGATACTATTGAATCAGACAAGTATCATTCAAGTCATGTGTATTACTACCCATCATGGTTGGTGGACAATATAGCAGGAGACATCAAGCCGGGAGTTAATATGAAAAACATAATCATAGATGACGCTGCTGAAGCACAAGTCAACTATAGGAGGTTACGCAAAAGGGTATTCGAGTCTGAAGCCAGGCATCTAGAATAACACAAAGTGGATAGGGAAGTGTTGATACCCAATTTTTCCCTCATTTTGAATATATTTGTATATATTTCCAAAATTGTGCATATACATCATCATTTTGATTTATAAGCACACACCAGTATTTTTCATAATTATTAAAGGGTCAATTTATTTATGTATTTTATTATATAAATATCTAATAATTACCCTCCAAGTTATTTTTTATGATGTTTTAATCATTTAAACTTATCATTTATATCAATAATAGGTTTTGAATATTTTCAGTGCATTTCTCATATTTACATTTGCATTTTTAAGGCTAAATTACACAATTTGTAATAATAGCCCATATGCTTATAATTACATTATCTATACAGAAAATGACTTTTTATATTTTTATAATATGAAGTAATTATTTTTAATTATTTTCGTCTATAAGTAATATTTTTGATATTTATCAATTATTTTTATAAATTATTTATTTTTTAAATAGTGGGTATTTAAATAACAGCCCAATTTAAGCTTATTCCGGAACCACCCTAGCCCAATTACCCAAAATACACAAGCCCAACACTCTATCCCAAACCAAATGATCCTTAACCCAATAACCAAATCGGTACCCGTTTAATTGACCGGCCCCAGCATCTCTTTAAAATCCTGGCCGTTGATTTCCGAGATCTACGACCCACATTTATCCTACCCTTTTAAATTATCCAACCCTAAACCCTAATTCCATTCTCAATCATCCGCGGCCCTTGAACTCTCTCAAACGCTGTCTTCGTCTCTGCAAACCCTAGCGCCATAACCACTAATCCCCTTCATTCCAACCCATAAATGGAATCAATCGATGACTCCCTTACCTTATTGACCATTTCCCATTACTGGCTACCCGTTTATGGTGTTACATAATTGCTTACCAAACATGACAAGCAGATCTCTCTTATTTTTGAACCAAATCTGGTTCAGATCTTTGCCTCTTTCCATATGTGTTCATTCTCGTTTCTTTTATGGTGTGAATCTCTGAGATTCTTTGCGATTCTTTGCTCACCCTAAAAGTAGGGTTCACATCATCCTAAGATCTAATATAGGTTCGTGATTCTTTAATTATTTTTCCTTTAGTATTTTCATATATATGTCACTGTGCATTTTATTATAATTTTTCTTTGATATTTCTAACTAATACTTAGACTAAAAATTAGGATTTTTGATTCTTTGAAATCGAACCAAATCTGGTTCAATCCTTAATTATTCCCGCCTATAGTTCTCTATGTATATTTATTATAACTCTCTTCGTTAATTTATGACTGACTTTTTACTTACAATAAATTTGGGGTTTTGATTCTTCGAAATCAAACCAAATTTGTTCGATTTTTAATTACTTTGTTAAAATCTCTGTCTATGCGCATCTCCTTATATGTTATTTTTTGTCGATCTTATATGTTTACCTAAATTAGGGTTTTAACTTTTTCCTTATTAACTCTTACACGCTTTCTTTTCTAGTACTTTGTCATATTTGTATGTTCTAATTCAGTGCTATATATACCGCTCCCCATTCCCCTTTAGAACAGAGTTGAATTGCAATAATCACTAATAAATCTAGGTTTTTATTCTGTGTTTCTTTCATTATCTTGT
Organism: Nicotiana tabacum; assembly: GCF_000715075.1. Classification (NCBI taxonomy): domain Eukaryota; kingdom Viridiplantae; phylum Streptophyta; class Magnoliopsida; order Solanales; family Solanaceae; genus Nicotiana; species Nicotiana tabacum. Next base: position 106,664,930 of record NC_134087.1, on the reverse strand, counting down.
TCTATACCCTGGTTCTTGGCCGGCCGAAAGTCAATGCCAGAAATTTTGGATTCTTGCTGCTGTTCTTTCTTATTTTCGTTTAACTGGTGAATTACTGAACCTCGCCAATTTTGATCTTATGTAGTTATGACTTGCATGTATTCTCTTCTTTGAAGTTCATGGCCTTATATGTTTCTGGTTTATTCTTATATGTGATTTTCTTAACTTTGCACTTATTTTAAGTCTCTTTAGTATTTTAAGTTTCACCTCACGTTGCTAGTTCTGAGATTATTCACACCCACTTGAATAATCTAGGCCCTCTTAAGTTTGTTTAGCTAATGCATTTCTGGATTCCTCTCGTATGCAACCTTGTTAGTTTCACTTGCATTGAATCTTTTGAGTTCATATTAGTCTACTGGTCAATATTTGAATGTCTACATTAACTAATCAACCTAAGTCTGTTTTCCTACTCCACTTTGAGTTCTTGCAAATGGTTGCTTCACATTTTTAACAATTTATGACTTGCTCCACTATTAACCTGTCTTTCAGCATGTCTTTGGCTCATTTAATTCTATATTTCTTCGGTAATTATTCGGCTCTAGGGTAGTTATCAAATTTTTGTTTTTCATAACATGCCTAAATGTTGTTTTGTTTCCTGAGTGAGTTAACACGACTTTCTTTTGATACATGGTATATACTTAGCATAAATTAAACCTCTTAGGCTTCAACTTATTTGGTATTATGCACCTATGTGACTGTGTAAATCCTACAAACTAGTTTCTCCCTAACTCTTTCAATATGATTGTTTACCATGAAAATGGTAAAAATAATTAAATTTGTTGATGGGACTCTAAAAATATGTGATCTATTTTTATGCTAGTTTGTTAAGAAGTTGATGCTAAGTATATGATATTTAGAACAAAATGGAAATAAGGAGAAAGCTATAACCAAACTGTTGGGTCAGCTATTCAAAGCCTCGTGCCGGTTGATTTGGGACCTCGAAGTCGATTCCAAGGCTCGAACTCGAGATATCGTGGGTGATCGGGGTAGGGCTAATATTTACGAAATAATCAATGAAGGCTCTTTATGGCCAATAATGAGCAATAAATGATGAACAATTATGAAGATAGTAAATGAAAGCAATAATATTGAGAGAGTGTGTATGAGAGCAAAGAGAATGTTTTTTATATTTCTTGTGGAGCAATTGTAGCAATAACTGAACCCCTACAAAGTGCCAAAAACCCCCTTTATATAGGAGGGGAACTCCAACATAGTACAAAAGCATTAATTACAAAAGTAGGGGGATGGGACAACTAGATGACACCAAGCTCTGCTAGTATTAGTTGCATGCCTAGGGAGCTCTCCAGTCCCATCATGACCGCGGCCAACATTGTCGTTAGGTCGAGCGCTCAACGAATCTCGAGGAGGGAGATCGACCTCGGCCTCGCAGCCTTGAGGACTCTAGATGATCTCCTGAAATTCCTTGATGATAAGAAATTGGACCCTCCGTTTTCACCGTATACAGATAGTCTCCGCATTTCCTAGAACAAAGTGATATGAAACGATTTTGAACCTCCGCTCCGAGGACATCATGACGTCAGCCTATCAGAGCATTAAATGCCATGCCCAAAAACCATGTAAGGGTCAGGTCACCATCAAACCCGACTATCGAGAAACTCACGAACCGCTATTGGCTTGTCCCTTCCGCTGCCCATGTGGTTCCTATAAATATATCAACCTTTTGATAATCCTTATTTTTCCACATGTTCAAATTCCCGAATCCAGACCCATCTCATTCTATATTCTTCCTTTTCACTTTCTTATAGAAAATCTCACTGTCACAATGGCCAGAACTTCGAGGACGGTTCCTCGATGGAACGAAGTCGCCTCTTTATCTCAATCGTCTAAGGAGAAAACGAAGGTGATAACCACTCTAGGACAATGTACTCCCCCCGATATTGACATATTGAAAGATTATATGATCTATACACCCTCTTCTACACCGGGCCGATGTGAACACATGTCTCGGTATGTCAGTGTCGTGACCGATGCAGGGACGGTAAAAAAGGACTACCGATGGAACAAGGTTGTAGAAGTGGAAATTCCTAGTCCTGATGATAACTTAATGGATCATAAAGATGGTTCCCTCCATGTATATACTTCCTTTTACTTTGAGTCCGACTGAGCCCTCTGGATCCCCTCCCCCGGGGATAGATCCGGTCATCCTCAATTTTTTCAACAAATATCAGGTGACGCTCGGTCAAATCTATCCCTCTTTTTGGAGGATAGTCTTGATATTCTGCCATTTCGCTGATAATGTTGAGGCCGAGACCTTTACCCTGAATCATTTGATCAGGATGTACAACCCCTGGTTCTATCGAGGCTTGATTAGGCTTCATCATCGATCCAAGAAATTGTTTTTCTCAAGCACCAATGAGGAGAAAGATCTGAGATGGATGAGTAGGTTCATCCGGGTTAGGACCTCAGACATCGTTCCGGCCGAGAGGATGCCTTTCCAGAAGAAGTGGAACATGCAGCGTGAGTATTTTTTCCTTCGGACATGTTTTAAGATTTTCTTTTATTTTTTCCAAAAAGATAACCTCTTTTGGTTTTCTGTAGTGCTGCTTGGTATCCTAAAGCGGTCTCAGATCTACTGGGGTGGATTGAGAGGTTGGACGAAAAGTTTCCGTATCTTACCCGGTCTTGGACCGATCTGGCCAAGATGCGGTGGGTGGCCAAGAATCATGGTAAAATTTCTCTTGCCGCCTACTTCTCAACCCTATGCTTTTTCCTGTACCTTCTTGTGCTGACAAGTTGTGGCCGCTATGCTTGTGCAGGCCTTGGTGAGAATATGCTGATAAGACCACCCCCTGGAGGCAGGATGGAGGTTTCCGAGACTATTGAGGGAAATAAAAGGAAAGGCAAGGATCTTCCTCCACTCATGCAGTGACAAAAGTTAAGCCGCACATGCCTAAAATCGCCATTGGGACCTCAGCTTCTGCTTCCGAGGCAAGCCACAGTACTGATGAAGAAAATGGTGATGAGTGCAGGTACTGCTTAGAGGAGAGGCCGAGGCCTGCCGTGAAAGCCCCGCAGATACCCCGACCGGAGCCTTCCGGATCGGGGACGACTGACTCAGGTCGGCCCCGTGGACCGATGGTAATTGAGGAGGGTGTCAGTGTGGCCTCAGATCTCATGATCGAGTTCGGTGCAGTATCCGTTGGAGGGACCGTTGCCGTTGGCCCTGAAGGGTCAGGACCCGGAGCTTTTCAAGATCAGGAACTACACCTTGGGGACATTGGAGACATAGGAAATTTCATTTTCGGCTCGCATTTTTCGTCAGGGGAGCTTAGGGATGCTCAAGGTATGAACGCCTCCAAAGCGGGGATCCCATCAAGGGGTTGGCACACTTGGTTATATTCTTGACTACATTAGCAGGAACATCGATCTTGATGCTCCCGACTCTGTTAAGGTGGCTAAGAGGTTCATGCAGCAGGTGATAACTGCTTTAAGTATATTTCTTTTAGCCTCAAACACCTTTATTCATTCTTCTAATTCTTCTGTTTTGCTATAGTGCAAGAAGATGTACGATCATGCTCTCAAGGCTACGAGAATGTCCTCGGGCTGAGGAGACAAAACGAGGCGGTGACCTCGGAGTTGGCATCGACCCATGGTCTTCTTAGAGATGCTCTAAAGGAGATAGCTGAGCTGGTTGCGGCTATGTCCAATCGAAAGAGATGTAGCCACTGACCTGATGGACATAGCCACATTGCATCAAACGACCCATGAGTATAGATAAAGGCTGAGTAAAACCTGACTCAGGCCATCGAACATTCCTAGGCGGAGGTGAGGAGAAAAACATTGGAGGAGATCGAGGCTGGGGCATCGATCTGTCATTTGGAATTAAGAAGGCCCGGGAGCTGGAGAGAAAGATGGCGCTTTTAATCGTTCCAGACGAGGATCCCGAAGATGGTTCGGGGGACAATGGTGATGAAGAATAGGCCTTGTGTTACTTTCTCCCCATCCCCTATCTGTGCATGTACAGCCCGGGGGAGTGAGTCTTGTAAAGACGTCCCTTGTAAATATATTTTTGGTAATGAAAAGAAAGGGTTTTTCTTTTCTCTACCTTTTCGTTCTTTTTTCCTTGCTGCTCGAGTAGAGTTATCCTTCGACTGTAGGTGTTAGCTCTTTGAAAAACGTATTCAGAGCAACCGGGACCCCTAAATCGTGTCCTGTCTCGAAGTTAGATCAACTGCTTCTTTAGGGCCGGTGCTAGTGATAACGATGGGGCCCTTGAGGCCTCGCTGCCTTTCGAATTTCACGGGATAGTAGCATCCGAGCAATCTGGCTCTCCCATTATTCCAACTGAAAATCTTTTCTCAAATTCATATCTCCCTCTCCTCATTTTACCGTATCCATAATTGATACGTCGACTACTGCCTGCCAAAAAGAGGGGGGTTTTTCTTGCGTACCCCATTCAGTCGATGGTACACCACTGGTGCCCGGCGAACGGGCCTCTAGGTGCCTTTCCTCAATAAAAAAAACATTATGCTGGGGAAACAACCCTCGGTTCTAGGACATCGGGACCATGCGTCAAGGTTTATCTCATTAGTGAGAGAGGAAAACCTCGAGATGATCAGAAAATATTGCAAATGGGGGGGGGAGGCATGGTATTGTATGTGCCTTCCTCCGAGGAGAGCATCATGACCTATGTCGAGGGATTTTTGAATGTGTATACGCATACCTTTGAATCGGGTCCCCCGAACCAGCTCGTGCTTGAGTTCTATTGGAGATATTTGGTTACCTTAGTGCAGGATCACCCATTCCTTTAGAAGATAGTGCAGATGATAAGATAATTCACCGACAAGGCCGGGATTGAGTTTACCCTCAGTCTTCTTGTGAGGTTATATCGGCCACTATGCTATTGAGGTTTGATTATTCTGCAGCGCTGATCCACCTGGGCTCTTGTCATTAACAACATAAAGGGTGAGGAGTGTGAATGGATAAACTGGTTCGTTCGAGTTTGAATAGTCGACATCATTCGTGGAGAGTTTCTTCCCTTTCCGAAGAAATGGAACTTCACACGTAAGTGTCACATCTGTTCTTTCATCGTTTTGACTAGAGGCGGACTCTTTAATGACATTTTCTATTTCATTTTTGTAGCAACTCCCTGGTTGCCGAACGAGCTCCCTGATTTGGCCGAGTGGTCTCGCAAGCTGGCAGCCTGCTCAACTTATGATAGGCGCAGGTGACGAGACCTGTCCAAAGGGAGGTAGGAGGCAAAGTACCATGGTAGGCGCCTGGTAACTTGTTTCCCCAGAACGGTGTTTTTATTTTCAATGTACTAACTTATCTGCCGCAGGTATCGGAGATTTTTTTGAGATGAGACTGTGCTCTCTATGAGAGAAGGAGAGACTATCAACCTCAGGGTCGCGGGTCAATGACAAACGAAAAGAATCTTTGGAGTGCGAAGAGGCTCGCAGCGAGGCGAGTCTTTCTCAGCGAATCAAGAAAAGTGACCTAATGTATCATTTGGTTTTGGGGACTTCCGTTATCGAAAGAAAATTCCCCGTTTCTACTGGTGGCACTTTGGGGGACACAATGCCATCAGACATTGGGTCGGTTTTTAGTGAGGCTTAGCAGCTTGGCTTTATAGTGAGTTTGGTAGCTAGCATGGGATTATTCGGCCTCACGCTTTTCCTTTCTTATTGAATTTCCTTTCGCAGGGCTTCGACAGGCTAAAATCCGAGCTACTAGATTACGAGGCTCGGTTGCATAGAACTTTGGATAGGGAGATGTCCCTTAAGGTTCTTTGTGAGAAAAAAGAAAGCGAGCTGGTCTCCCTGCGGTGCGAGGTGGGTCGAAGTCGGGACCGCGAGAGCTGCCTTGAGAGACATGTATCTTGTGTTTCATGTTGGCATATTCTCCTTCTTTCGTTTACGTAGGTTAACATTTTGACATTTCAGATGGAGAGCAAAACGAAGGAGCAGGAGCGGCTCTGGGGCGAAGTTGGCAGGGTCAAATGTGAGTTCAATGAGGTGCGAGCCCATGCAGATGCCCAAGTTGAGGCCAATAAGAGTGCTTTGCTAAAGCTTCCACCTTGGGAATGCAAATCCGGACCGCTTGTGCGAGTGATTCTGCACGAGCGAACATGATCTCGAGGCTCGAGTCTGAGCTTTCGAAGGCGAAGGGCGAGGTGGTGAATGCTCGGTCTGAGGCTATGATTAGTAGCACTAGGGCGGATCAAAGAGCGTTGCCCTATTTAGATAGTGCTTCCACTACCATAGCTGGGCTAAGGAGAGCTCTTGGTCGTGCGAGAAGAAGTAAAGAGTACGCAAAGTGCAAATCTCGGAGGGAAACTCTCGATGAAGTTCACGCCAGGTGCTTCGATCTTTTGGAGGAGATAGAGCAAGCCATGGTGGAGTAGTATGATGCCAAGTTCCTTTTGTTCGATGCCGAAGATTGCGAGAACGGGGCCGCCGGGCCATAGTCGCCAAGGGGGACATTTGCTTTCTTCTCGTTCTTGTGTGTATAACTTTTCTACTATGTTGTAAACAGAGCTTATATTCTATTACCTGTTTGTATAAGGGGGAAACTTGCGGTTTTGTCTCTTTTGGGTTTCTGTTTTCCAAGATTTTAGCTAGATCAATACGATCTCTTGAGTTAGTAGGAGTCTTTAGATTCGATGATACGGCCCCTAGGGCCCATTAGGCTGGCCCAGGGGGTTTTTACAGGCTTGCTCAATGCGACATTTAGTATAAGCTGGCGCTTTAGCTCTTATGCTTTTGTTCAACCGTTTTGGGTTTAGTCTTCGAGTCGGATTTTTGGCTCGAGCTCATTTGACCCTCAGGCTTTTATGTTCGCATGGGCTAGCAACAATGGCTCTTATGCCTTGGACCGAAGTGGCATTTTAATGTAAGCTGGCGACAATGGCTCTTATGCCTTGGACCGAAGTGGCCTTTTAATGTAAGCTGGCAATAATGGCTCTTACGCCTTAGACGGAAGTGGCCTTTTAATGTAAGCTAGTGACAATAGCTCTTACGCCTTGGACCAAAGTGGCCTTTTAATGTTATCTAGCTACAATGGCTCTTACGCCTTGGATCAAAGTGGCCTTTTAAAATAAGTTGGCGACAATGGCTCTTACGCCTTGAACCGAAGTGGCCTTTTAATGTAAGCTGGCGACAATCGCTTTTACGCTTTGCCCTTAGGAATATATAGTTAACTATTTTGAGTTTGGTCTCCAAATCGTGTTTCGACTCGAGCTCATTTTAACCCTCAAGTTTTCAGATTTCAAGCTGGTGACAGTGGCTCTTACGCTTTCGGTCGATGCGACCTCTAATGTGTGTGGCCTTGAGGCTCATTAGGCTGGTGACAATGGCTATTACGCGCTTGGTCGATGCCACCTTTTATGTAGGCTTTATTTTTCTCTTCTTGAGGAATTTTGAAGTAATTTTTGCCTAGCTCGTCGTCTGTTCGGGAAGAACCTCATGTGGTTTGGCTCGCGGGCTGAGTAGCTCGAAGACTTTGATTTGGAGCTGACATGGTCGAAGTTCTTTTTCCTATGCCAAGGGTAGCCTATTTAATCAGTTCTTTTTTAAGTAGATTCAGAGTAATTGAAGGCCTGTGTGGGCTGGCGACAATGGCTCTTACGCCTTGTAGCGACGGTTGGGCGTCCCCGAGTCACGTTAGTTCGACTGGTACAGCCGTGTGACCGGAGTCACTTGTGTTTGGTCATAGCCTTTGAGTCCCAAGTAAAGTAGTTTCAGCATCTATATCGAAGGTATGCCTTCTTAGGGGTCTTACAAGTTTGATATATAGCCGAAACTAGATCGGGTCTATGCCTTTAGTGAGGACTTACAAGTTTTACATTCCGTTTGAGGTATTACAGTTTTGCATGCCGTTGAGGTCTTACAGTTTTGCATGTTGTTGATGTCATACAAGTTTTACATGCCATTGAGGTCTTACAGTTTTGCATGTCATTGAGGTCATACAAGTTTTACATGCCGTTGAGGTCTTATAGTTTTGGATACTTGGTAAAAGTATTGTTCATGCCTTGCTTTAGGTCTTACAGATATAGTTGCTGCCTTATGCAGGTCTTACAAGACCTAGTTTGCCCGCTCGGGGTCTTATGGCCTCGGGTTTCGATAAGTCGATGGAGGTGGCGCTTGACGGTAGTCCCCGAGTCATCGGGAGCCGTTATTTGCAAACTTTGTATTTCCTTATCAAGCGCTTACAGTTTGGAGATACCGACCATGGGGTCCTGCAATTTTCGAGATATCGGTGCCAGTCTCAGAGTGTTCGGGGCGCTTTTGGCCTCGGAGATGTTTCATGATTTTCATGTTGCCTCGTTGAGGGCTTAAGAGTTTGGAGTTCCGACCCTGAGGTCATGCGGGTATCGAATTGTTGATTCTAGTCTTCGAGTATTCGGGACATCTTTGATGGAGGAATTGTTTTAGCAAAAATGCTGAGTTTCCTTTGGAGCATGATATGCTTTGACAAAAGGCATTATTTGATTGCTTGACACAAGTATATATGCTTTCGTTGTCGGGGCACCGACTATATAGGCACGGTTTGTTCGACCGTTTGGCTCGGTACATCATTTTACTAATGGGACCATGGGTTGATGCCCTCCAGTATTCGGGGTTGATTGCAAAAAGAAGCCTGGAATACTTGTCGAGTCTTCCTTAGGTAGCATGTGGACGTTGCCTCGTTAAAAACCTTGTCGGTAAAAACCCTTATCGGGGCAAAAACTTGGTCGAAGGAAAAAAGTGCAACGTATGCTTTAAAACCTTAAGGTCTTTAAGCTGGGTCAGTGCTTTGACTGCTTCGGTCGGGCGCCTGCATAAGGGTCAACATGAAATATAATACAAAACAAAAAGGAGATGTTTATACCTTAGTGGCAATGGTGCTTTCGAACCTTGGAGATGGTTTCGCGGCTGCTATTTTCTGTCGATTTACCTCTTAGTCCCTCTACTGGAGGGGACATTAGCATTTTGGCTAGTGGCGACCGTCTTAAAAGATCATGTGGATGACATGTTACGGCTCGTCTGACTTGTCCCTTTTGGATATTTTCTTTTCTCGAGACCGATTTTTTGCTCGGTCGTTGAGGAATTCCCAAAGATGGCCATTGTTGAGTAACCAGGCCACTTCCTCCCGGAGTTGCCAGCAATCTTCGGTCCTATGTCCGTGCGTACTGTGAAATTCGCATACTAAATTGTAGTTTCTTTGCGACGGATCCATTTGAACAGTTCTTGGACATCTGGCGTCTCTGATTTTGCTGATGGCGAAGACGATTTTTGATACATTGACATTGAAGTTATATTCTAATAAGTGAGGCGCCTCTTCTGGCCTCACATTCCTATCAAATCCGACTCTATTGACGAGTCCCCGAGGATTCTGTCCTCGGTCTACCCTACGATCGTTGCAAGGTGGGTTGCGCCTCGAAGTGCTCCTTCTGTCTTCGGTGTATGGTTGGTATCTTTCTTTGTTTGGCTTTGGCTCCATTGTTAAGAGCCTACTTGGGTATCGAGGGGGGATCCCAGCCGGTTATCCTCTGCCCTGATTTTTTAATGGTATCGGTTATGGACGTCCGACCAGGTCATGGCGAGATAGTCAATCAAATTTTGTTTCAACTATTTCCAAGCCGTCGAGCTTCGTTCATTCAGACCTTTAGTGAAGGCCTGCACTGCCCAGTCGTCGGAGACTGGCGGTAGCTCCATTTGTTCCATATGGAAGCGAGATACGAACTATCGTAGCATTTTGTTCTCTCTCTGCTTGATTTTTAACACGTCGGATTTCCTCGTTGCTACTTTGATGGCACCGGCATGTGCTTTTATGAAGGAGTTTGCTAGCATGGCAAATGAATCTATATAGTTAGGAGCTAGGTTATGATACCACATCATGGCCCCCTTCGAGATTTTTTCCCCAAACTTTTTTAGTAAGACACACTCGATCTCATTTTTCTTTATATGGTTCTCTGCACTACACAAGTATAGGCAGTAACATGTTCATTGGGGTCTGAGGTCCCATTGTACTTTGTGAGTTCTGGCATTTTGAACTTCTTTGGAATGGGTTTCGGGGCCGCTTCCTCAGGGAATGATCTTCGTATGATCTTCTACGAATCCACACCTTTCAAGACCGGAGGCGTGCCCAAAATCTGGTCGACCCTGGAGTTGTAGGTCTCGACCTTCTTGTCATTGGCTTCTATCATTTTCTCGCCTGATTCAATCCTTTTGGTGAGTCCTCGAGCATTTTTACGATGACAGAGTCAGTCATCGACCCGTTATTGCTCGATCTCTCCGGTACCTGTTGAGCTGGGGGAGCTGTCCCCGGTGCTACCGTGCTGGGTGTTTTCTGGTGACTTTGCAGCTAAGCAATAGCTAGCTATTGTGCCTACAACATTTCAAAAATAACGTGAAGTCTAATCTTATGATCTTCCCTGGTCAGGGTTTTCTAAGTTTCTTGTTGATCTCCCTAATGCATGCTCCTGTCGGTATGTGAGCTTATGTTGATGTGCGGGGCGTTGCACGAGGCCACATCCATGGGGACTGGTTCAGGCAAATTCCTAGGGTTTTGTGGTAGCATGCCAACACCCAAAACATCCACACCGTTCTCCTGTGGTCCTCGACATTGTTGTTTTTGCCTACATTCACTAAGTTAGACATATTGACCTAAAATCGAAGATCTTGGACAACAAAAAGCGTGAAAGATAACTTGCGTTGAGTGATGAAACCAGCAAGAAAATAATCACTATTATTTTTAGTCCTACGGTGGGCGCCAAACGGTTTACCGTGAAAATGGTAATAACAATTAAATTTGTTGATGGGACTCTAAAAAATAAGTGATCTATTTTTATGCTAGTTTGTTAAGCAGTTGATGCTAAGTATATGAGATTTAGAGACAAAATGGAATTAAGGAGAAAGCTATAACAAAATTGTTGGGTCAGCTATTTAGGGCCTCGTGCCGGTCGATTTGGGACCTCGAAGTCGATTCCAGGGCTCGGACTCGAGCTATTGGGGGACTCCAGTCCCATCATGATCGCGACCAACATTGTCATTAGGTTGGGCGCTCAACGAATCTCGAGGGAGGGAGGTCGACCTCAACCTCGCAGCCTCGAGGTCTCGAGATGATCTCCCGAAATGCCTTGATGACGAGAAATTTGACCCTCCGATTTTGCCGTATACAATAATCCTGCTTATGTATTGTTTGGCTAAGTGATGGACTTGCTTCTAAGTCTTGCTGACCCTACGGTCAACTGTCCTATGTTTTTTTAAGCTTCGCTACGTCTGCTTTTCCTAAAACTAAGTACCTTTTTTAAAATTTTGTCCCTTAACCATGGCCCACTCCCTTTAACTTGTTACATATGCTATTCTGATTCCTCATTCTAGCCGGCTGATATCTATGGCTATTTAGGTTCTTGACCATTCTAGTATGAGCACTGCTCGGGGTCCATATAAGACACTTGTGAACTCTGACACACTAGGATTTGGGTCTCCAGTCTTCCTTGAACTATTTTCGATCAGTTTCTCTAGTGTGAGCACTGCACTGGGATGTTGAAGCCCTTGGGAACTCTGACACACTAGAGATTTGGGTTATGTATGCTTATCTTTGAAATATGGGTGAATCACTCACCACTGGCTATGTTGTACCAATGAACATGGGTTTGGAGATGCTGTGAGTTGAAGGCCTGGACTGTCCAGGTGTATTTGGCCCTACTGCAGGCTTCCTATAGTTTATATACTTTGTAATTCATTCATTCGATAATGGTCTGTAATAATTATTTGTAATAACAACTAGGGCAATAGTGAATTGGGAAACCTTGGTTTATTTTCAACGTTTGCATGAGAATAGGTAGAAATCCTACCTATAGGTGTTTACTTTGCTCATTCTGCTATTGTGTTAGATAACCTTCCCATAGGATTATTTATTAAAGCACATTCTGCTATTGTATATTAGATAACGTACCTATAGGGGTTTAGTTTTGCTCAACTACGAATATCTTGTCTACTTTGCTTTACATGATTAGACACCATGCCTATAGGAAATAAAATAACCAAAGTTCAATTTACGCTACAGTATATTCAAATTCTGCCTCTTTAGAAATCATGTCTATAGGGTGATCAACATATGTGTTAAGCACTAAAATTAGGCTGTAAAACACTGCCTCATTGAACGACATTAGAAATCATGCCTATAGGAATGACTGAGTAATTCTAAATATCTCACGTTGCTTGTCACTGCCTAACAATGCACAAATCACCTAGATATCATCCCTATTTGTTTAATCGCTTACAACCTATAATCTGTAGGCAACTACGTAGTCACTTAGAAATCGTATAAAAATGGTTTTGCACATGAAACGGTTTGCGCGTTCAAAATCTAGAATCACATAGAAATCATGTTTATAGGATCCGAATTCTATAACTCTCAAATGCCTAATCTGTTTGCGTGCATCTCTTGTTTAAGTGTGAAGGCTAACTTGAGCCCTTAACTACTTTTATGTGAAGTCTAACTTGTTTTGTAAGTCGCCTAGTTTCATCAATTTGAGCAAACTAAGTTATGTCTAGAACTATCCAAAATAGAGGTTCAAACGCCTCCTGAACCATAGGCATGGGACGGGTAGTGCACACATAGGGTACGAGTTATAATTGAACTTGTACGCTTTAGGTAACAACTTCAAGATATTAATCGGTTAGCAGGAGATGATAGTATGTGCCCGCTGACTAATATGAGTAACACCCCATCTTGAGGGAGTTACGAAGTATTATTTATATTGCACGGGGTGATCCTTTAAGCTAAAAAATTTTGGCCCCCCCTCACCTTGTCATTCATCAATTATTTGTGTTTAATAATGAACTCCCCAGATCCCTTTGTTTCCTTATCTTTGATCACATAGACTAATTCATATAATTGAGTTCAGCCGGGACCCACAGTTGTGGACCTCAAAGAGTGCCTAACACCTTCTCTTCGAGGTAATTTCGAGCCATTATGTGATCTTTGGTGACGCAAACCGGTTAAACAGAGTTATCTGCAAATAGGTACCCTAACGCACCTTAAAAATCATTAGGTGGTGACTCTCTACTTTAAAACCCTTCCTTAAAAGAGTTGACAATGTCGAAACTCGATTTCGCAAGAAAAAGAGGCGCGACAGCATGTCGACTATGCTGGGGATATTTTTAGGCTCTTACCATAAATGATCCTGATCTTTGTGAATTAGTCTTCCTTGATAAGCGTATCTTTGTTATCTTTTTGTTACTTGAATCTCCCGCTCCCATTTTTCCTTTTATTGCTATGTGCATATCCTTTTCCCTATTTTCCCTTTATATGAACTCATATGCAACTCTTCGTTTAATTTAATTACAATATGTGTTTTATCATATCTCTCCCTGACTCTTACCCCTTTATTTGCTTTATTGCAATTCTCTCGTTATGCGAATTAACTTCTTCCCCGTTTCTCTTTCTCTTATGTCTTTACATTCATTCAATACTACATTTATTTTTCAATATGTGAAAATACTTGACAACGTGTTATTTTTGCATAAAGCATGCTCCACATCATATTCCACTTGTGCGTATTAATACCATAGTGACACTTGATGAGTGTTCGCGCTCTTACTAAAATCACCCTTTAAATTTGGAAAGGCTTATTTGCGGTAAAACTAGTCGATCAACGGTGCAATCGACGGTTCTGTGCCTTTCCCCCTCAAGTTGTCCTCTTGAGGGTACCAGTCTTGACTCTTCGAGAAACCCCATTCTAAAATTAGTTTTGCATGCATCATGTCAAAATCTAGTATGAGTTAGAACGCTGATAGCATAATAACTCACTAAGACAAACCTTGCCCAAAGTCAGCCAGGATTTCCATAATTCTAATGGACACAATCAGGATCTGTGCATTATTTGGAACAAGCGTGCCAATATGTTCATCATTAACGTGTAAATAGCCAAATCTGGGGGGGGAGGGGGGGAGGGCTAACTCTATTTGTTTTGCAGAAATGAGGCGCGAAGTCCCCAGGTTCGGCATGGTTTAAAATATCCCACCTTCGCTGCTATCTGCTGCGGGACATACGGGAACCTGATTGATGGAACCAAGAAGGCCAAGAATGGAGAAGGTACCAAATAGATTAAGAATTATGTTTTACTTGCTTTTCTAAATTCGTTTAGGCTTTGGTTGTAATAAGGCACATGCCATTAGTGACTCTTTATTATTATTGTCGTTTTATTGGAGATTCGGTTTATTTTTCACATTAATGAAATGATGCAGTTATTGGCATCAATTTTTTTCCAAATCAATATGTCACTTAGGCCTACCTCGGGAACAATGAGGTCCCAAAGTTAGGAAGCAAATTTATTCCACAATATGTGTTCAAATACTATAAGCAACTTTTTAATACTCCTCACTGACTTGTTTACCTTTTGTTTTATTCTTTTCTTGATTTGTTTATTCCCATACCCTAAGGTTGGTTCGGGCTTGCTGGCATCATCAACATATCATACCAGATGAAGAGGTCATCCACCTCCTCCTCCTCCAAATGATCCTAAAAGCAAGGGAAAGGCCGGAATGGACGATACAAGTAATATTAGGAAAGGCAATGCCACGCATGAAGACAATACTGAAACTTCAGATGGTCGAAGAACTCCGGCACCAAATGACTTGGTTTTGAGACTAGAACAAAAGACATTAGAGTTTCAAGGGGAACTTGAGCAAGTCCGAAACTTAGAAAATCTCTCCCTTACCCTGAACGTCCCCGACATCAACCAACAGAACACCAAAAACCTAGCACCTCTCCAAAATACTCCGAACCAACATCCACAAAACCCTATCGTACCTCACCAATATGCCATATCGAAACAAAATCCCAATCATCCACCAGTACCAACTCCTCCACTACATCATTAGCTAACCTAGTATTAATAAACCACTACCTATCACACTCCTCAGAATGCACCACAACCAATTCCTAATCCTTAAAACTCAACCAACGACCACCACTACACCCAAATCCCTAGAATCCATCAAAGCAACCCCATATATGTGGAAACATTACCCCACACTCCTCAACAAATCTTATGCATACCTGAATCCATCGAGAAGGACCTGTTCATCAAGAACATGGCAGGGGAACTTAAAAGGATCACAAGTTGAGTCCAAGGTATCGACGAGGGTAAAGGCACAAAAGGATTAAACTATGAGGATCTGTGCATTCATCTAGACGTAGAACTACCAGAGGGTAACAAACCTCCTAAGTTCGAGATATTTGATGGAACAGGTGACCCAAAGGTACATCTAAGGACATATTGTGACAAGATCGTAAGAGTTGGAAATGATGAAAGGATTCACATGAAACTATTCATGAGGAGCCTCACTGGAGACGCCCTATCTTGGTACATCAGTCAAAATCCAAATAAATAGGTTAATTGGGTAAGCATGGAATCGAACTTCATGGATCGATTTAGGTTTAAAACGGATAATACACCAGACGTCTTCTACATACCGAACCTCAAGAAGAAACCAACGAAGACTTTCCGCGAGTATGCCACTCGGTGGAGGTAAGAAGCTGCAAAAGTAAGGCCGACATTGGAAGAAAATCAAATGAACAAATTCTTTGTTCGGGCCCAAGATCCACAATACTATGAGAGGTTAATGGTTATTGAGAATCACAAGTTCTCTGACATCATTAAATTAGGGGAAATGATTGAAGAAGGAATCAAGAGAGGAATGGTAACTAATTTTAATGCATTACAGGCTACGAACAAAGCTTTGCAGTTAGGAGGTATATCCAAAAAGAAAAAAGTAGGAGCCGTGCTGGTAGCCCAAGGGCCAAAATCCCCTCACATACCAAACCCCACCACCCATATATCAGCCTTCACCTCCCAGATACCAACAACCCCCCACCACCTACAATACTTAAAACACACATCCTGCATATTACCACTCACCACCACCAGCCCGCCAAAACTACCAAAAACCCAGACCAAATTTTGACCGTAAACTACCCAGACAATACACTCCTATTGCTGAACCCATTGATCAGCTTTATGAAAGACTAAAGGCTACCAGTTATGTCACCCACATTCCTGCTATTGCTATGGAAAACGCTTCCTAGTGGGTCAATCAGAACAAGACATATGCCTATCACTCGGGCATGAAGGGACACACTTTTGATGAACATCGCACTTTGAAGGATAAGATCCAGACGCTGATTGACACCAAGGTTATACAAGTAAAAGAGGTTGCACCAAATGTCCTCAATAATCCCCTCCCGGATTACATGGGCGAGGGGTAAATGTGATAGAAACTGATGAAGAATGGGATCCGAAAGGATCAATTAGACTCTTTCTTAAAGAGGATGAAACCACAATACCTCCAGTTACTCTCTTACCCATTATAGTGAAAATTCAGTCACCAATTGAGGTTGAAATAGCCACGCCAACTCCATTTAACATTAAAACAACAACGCCCTCAGCCGCACCAGCTCTGTTTGAGGTAGAAGTGACCACACCCTTTACTGTGACGGTAGCACCTACACCGTCCTTTCATTCCAATGCTATACCATGTGACTATGTTTTAGAGGCAAAAAGGAAAGGAAAAGGGAAAATGGAAGAAATCGGTGCCGCATAAGGCATTACCAGGACCGGTAGAGTTTAAACACCTAAGAATTTGGGATGAACAAGTAAAAAAACCGCTCCCAAACAACTGTCATTGAAACCAGCCCAGATGATCTTTGGAGAAAGGTGCAAGCAAGGGAGTACTCTGTAGTAGACCATTTGAACGAAACCCCTGCCTGGATTTCCATTGTGTCGCTGCTACAGAATTCTGAGAAACAAAAGAATGCGTTAATAAAAGTATTGAATGATGCTTATGTGCCCAACCACATCACCAGTGGAGGGATGTCGAATATGGTAGGGCAAGTATTGGAGAGCCATAAGATCACCTTTCGTGAAGACGAACTACCACCTAAATGACTAAGTCACAACAGGGCACTGCACATCACAGTACAGTTTGAGAGTCCTAATAGATTGAGATTCGAGCCTCAACATTTGTCCGTTGATTATTTTGAAAAGGATGGGTAAAGATTTCCTTGAGATACGAGCAGAGGGAAAAGGGCCATTTGAACAAAACCCATGCCCAGATTTCCATGAGTATTAATGTGAAAACATTTGATGGATCTCAAAGGGCCACAATTGGAGAAATCAACCTTGGTTTGCAGATGGGCCCGACTTGGTTTTATATTGAGTTTCAAGTATTGGACATATCTGCTACGTATAATCTTTTGTTTGGACGACCTTGGGTACATGATGTTGTAGCCGTAGCGTATACACTACACCAGGCCGTGAAGTTTGAATGGAACCATCTGGGGGTGATCATTTATGGAGACAAATGTAATCCTATTTACACCAACAAACCGTTCCGGTTGTCTAGAATAGTCGGAAGTTCGGTGGAGGAATGTACCATTGTATCGAGTGTGTCAATGCAATAGAGAAAGACAAGTGGTGGAGTAATAAGATCGAAATCATATTTTTATGGATAGGGTATGAACTCGGTAAGAATCTTTAGGGTATCACTAAGCCAATATAACTAAAACGTCATGGTACCATCTTTGGACTTAGGTATCAGTACACCTGGCAGGAGCACGATGGTTGGTCGTGTTACAACCCATATCCACATGTGTTAGTTCATGCCATATATTAGTTAACATAAATCCAACAAGGAATTATCTTTGAGATGATAAGAAGTCAATCCTATTGGTCTTAAGTGATACAAGAGTGTATAAGGGTGATTAACCAGTATTAGAAGTTAAACGAATCTAGCGGTGCTTAATGCACTCAAGAGGTCATTTATTAAGGTATTTTAATCATATAATATCCGTATCATAAGTCTTGAAGTCAAACGAGTTATGAAACAAAAGTCGACAAAAGTTGTCGCAACTTAGGTTCATAATTTTACTTAAACATTAGGTCAAATGTTTGTAATCGTTTCTCATAATTTACAAGGAATTACGGGGTGATCTACCCACCAAATTAAATACCTATGAGTCTAGTTTCCAACGCATTAAACCGTTCATCGATACGATCTCGGAGTAGAGAGATATTCGCATTTTCGCGAGACTGCGCCAAGCACCTCTCTATGGGGCCCACTAAGTCGGTTTAAGATACTTGGACCTATATAGGATGACTACAACCCGTTTTTAGTCATTTCTTTCCACTATTTTCAGACCTTAGAACCCTAGGAACATCCTCTCAAGGTTCTCTCAAGATTCAAGACCCAAAAAGGGCAAACAACACAAATCAAGTGTCGGGAATTCCGTGGCGCTAGTAAGTCTCTTGTTCTTCTTGTTGTTGCTCATTTTTGTGTCGTTCCAGCCCGTGTGGGAGGTTGTTTTAAAGGGTTTATGTTCTGTAAATACTCCCTCATGTTCTTAATATCAATCCTAGGTGATTTCAAGCCTTCTAAAGTGATTCTAGTGCCGAAAAACACTAATTGATCGCTAGTTTCGCTCTTTTATTGTTGTGGCAGCATTGGAGGGATATTTCATGGAAATTTAAGGTCAAATTGGAGTTGTTATTTCTGTATAAAGGTAAGTAACCTCTTACTCTATATGTATTTAAGATTATCCAAGTTGCGGCTAAGCCATTGAAGCTAGAACTTGTGAGATATATATCGAAAGGTTTGGTAGTAGTGTTATTGTTTTGTGGACTGTTTTGCGTTGTTGTTGGGCTGCGTATTTTACTACTATATTGTGGAGTTTTGGAGGAGGAAGGGTGTAGAGAAACACCATATATATGTAGGGTTATGGGCTGATAGTTATTCGTAACATTTCCAGGTTGTTTGACACGACTACGGTGGTCGTCGTATGTATGGAGTGATTAGGCTGTGTGTGGACTATTTTGGGAGGCTCAATATGTTTATTATTGATGTTGTTTGGGCTGTTTGGTGACTGTTTTGAATAGTGTGAGGTCATATATATAGGGGAGGTGTTGTCTGTTTCATCGTAAAATAGGTTGTGGTCGATACATAATAGTTATGACGCTTAAATGATAACGATAGTATCGTTTCTCTTATTGTAGACTAAGGAGTTTTGACAATTGCATAGCTTGAGATTGGGGCAGTATATACAAGGTATGTGAGACTATCCCTTTTCTTCTTTTGCACGACTCCAATTGTACATAATGTAATGAACGATCTTCCAAGATACTCTACTCTTAGAAGCTAGTAGTACTTACCTTGTTTTCCCTCTTATGGAACGATTGATGTTAATGTTGCTTCTCTTAGTCTTATGTTATCAATGTTGTTGGTACTTCCTGATTCTTATAAGGTTCATAGTGAAGAGTTAGTCCTAATAACGTGTACAGAGGATACCAACCTTACGTCACTCCGAAGGTTTAGAATGTGATTCCATGAGTCGAGCATGCATTATATATATGTATCTATTTTACTCTACCGAGCCACGCTATAGTTGGCCGGGTACGACACCTATTGTGCAACCACTGATCAGTTGGGTTTTACCGAGCTCCACGTGGCCGGGTACGATTCTAGCGAGCCTATTATAGCCGGGTACGATATGATGATAATGATGCCCACAGAGGCGAATGCTTTAAAGGTTTATGTATTTATACATATGTATCATGCATTTCATGTAAGTAGCCCTCAGAGGTACTAAGATGTTACAGGTTGTATATTCTCTATCCTTGCTTACATTACTGATCGTATTTATGGTTCCTTGCCTTACATACTCAGTACTTTATTCGTACTGACGTCCTTTTATTTGTGGACGCTGCATGTCATGCTGCAGGTCCTGATAGACAGGCAGGTGCAGCTCCCCCACCACAGTAGACTGTCTAGTTCAGCGGTGATTGGCGAGATCCCTTCTCCGGACTTGCCTTGGTCTTGGTATGCAATTTTTGTTATAGACATTATGGGTATGTCGGGGCCCTGTTCCGGCTATGTTGCAACACTTATGTTCTTTTAGAGGCTCATAGACAGGTGTTGGCTCATGTATAGTTTGGTATGCCTTGTCGGCTAGTTTTTGTTGTATAGTCTTTCATAGTAGCGTGGTAGCTCATACCTTATATGTAGTTTCTTGATTGTCTGGTCATCCCCTGCTATGTATATTCATGCCATCATATTTTATTGCTGGTTGTCCATGATCTAGGTCTACCATTTATATTGATCTCGTCAACCTTAAAAGATAATAATGAAGGTTAGATGAAATGTACGTTGGTGCTCGGCAAGTGTGGTCGGGTGCTAGTCATGGCCCTTCAGTTTGGGTCGTGACAAACTTGGTATCAGAGCAAGTCTGTCCTAGGGGTTGTCTATGAGCCGTGTCTAGTAGAGTCTTGATTATGGATGTGTAGCGCGCCACATTTATAATCAGGAGGCTACATGACATCTAGGGTTGTTACCTTCTTCCTGAATCTGGATCGTGCGTAGAGTTGAGTCGTAAGTGTTCGTCTCTAATATTCACCTTGTTTTTTTCAGTGATGCCTTCGACTAGGAAGCAAATGATTAGTAGACGGCTTGATACAGCAGCGGTAGAGGGTACCAGTCAGGTTCCCCAAGTCAGAGCAGGACAAAGTGAGGCTCAAAGTGAGATGCCCTCTCATACCTCATCTACTCCATCTCCTCCAGAGGATATTAGAAGGCACCCAGCGCCTCCAGTTCCTCCGTCTGGCACTCTAGACCAGGATATGCGGAGTGCTTTGCAGTTATTGACTAGCTTGGTAGCTGCTCAGGCTCAGAGGCAGAATACTGCTGAGAAACCAGTTAGTACAAGAGTTCGTGATTTTATTAACTTAGACCCTCCAGTGTTTACCGGATCAGACCCGAAGGAGGACCCACAGACTTTTATTGACCAGGTTCATCGTACACTTCGGATTATGCATGTTAGTGATGCAGAGGCAGTAGAGTTGGCTTCTTATCGGCTACGGGATTTAGCGGTTCTCTTGTATGATAGTTGGGAGAGATCCAGGGGTCCGAACCCTCCTCCAGCTGTGTGGAAGGAATTTTCTGAGGCCTTTCTTCGTCACTACTTGCCAGTTGAGATACGACGAGCTAGAGCTGATAAGTTCTTGAACCTTAGACAAGGTAATATGAGTGTGCGAGAGTACAATATGCAGTTTGATTCTTTGGCAAGGTATGCTCCCCATATGGTGGCCGAGATGAGTGATAGGGTGCATATGTTCGTGAATGGGTTGGGACCACATCTGATAAATGAGTGTACGACAGCCTCCTTGGTGGAGGGCATGGATATTTCCCGTATTCAAGCTTATGCCCAGACCCTAGAGGATCGTAAGCGCCAGCAGAGGGCAGTTAGGGAGCAGGATAGGGGCCAGCATAAGAGGGCGAGATTTGCAGGGTATTTTGATGACTTTAGAGGCCGCATCAGGCCACAGTTTTCGAGGAGTTCGGAGCCACCTGTAGCTAGTGCTCCTCCACAGTTTCAGAGGCCTCGATATGATCGATCCTATTCTGGTCCAGGTCAGAGTTCGCGGGCATCTGGCTCGCAACATCACAGGGATACTAGTCAGATGAGACCCCCAACACCACATTGTGATCAATGCGGCAAGGCCCACTTTGGACTGTGTCGTCGAGGTTCTGATGCATGCTATTCGTGCGGGCAGCCTGGCCATATGATGCGGGATTGTCCTAATAGAGGAGGTGATGGTATGGCTCAGCCGACTGGATCTGTGTCTGGTTCTTCCTCATCAGTTCGACCTCCAGCACGGGGTTTTCCGCAGTCGACAGGTTGTGGTAGGGGTAGGGGTGCAGTGTCGAGTTCGAGTGGTGCTCAAAATCGAACCTATGCTCTAGTAGGTCGACAGGATCTCGAGTCGTCTCCAGATGTTGTTACAGTTATTATATCTGTGTTTTCTTATGATGTATATGCGCTGATTGATCCGGGATCTACATTATCATATGTTACACCCTTTGTGGCTAATAAGTTTGGCATTGAACCTGAATTGATAAGTAAACCCCTCGCGGTATCTACTCCGATAGGAGATTCTGTGATTGCTAGAAGGGTATATAGAGGTTGCACTGTGATGATTTGTAGTCGTCAAACCTCGGCAAATTTATTTGAGTTAGAAATGGTTGATTTTGATGTGATAATGGGAATGGACTGGTTGGCCTCATGCTATGAAAATGTTGACTGTCGTACGAAGATGGTTAGGTTCCAATTTCCGGGTGAACCCGTCATTGAATGGAAAGGGAACATTGCTACACCGAAAGGTAGGTTTATTTCCTATCTTAAAGCAAGGAAAATGATCTCAAAAGGTTACATTTATCATCTCGTTCGCGTTAGGGATGCGGAGGCGAAACCGCCTACTTTACAATCAATCCCTGTGGTCAACGAATTCCCAGATGTTTTCCCAGATGAACTCCCAGGCCTTCCTCCTGAAAGGGAGATTGAGTTTAGCATTGATGTGTTGCCTGACACTCAACCGATCTCTATTCCTCCATACAGAATGGCCCCGGCAGAGTTGCAAGAGTTGAAGGTGCAGTTGAAGGACTTGCTAGATAAGGGCTTTATTAGGCCTATCACTTCACCTTGGGGTGCACCAGTCCTATTCGTGCGGAAGAAAGATGGGTCGTTACGGATGTGTATCGACTATCGACAGTTGAATAAGTCTACTATAAAGAACAAGTATCCACTTCCAAGAATTGATGACCTGTTTGACCAACTACAAGGTGCCAAGTATTTCTCCAAGATTGATTTACGTTCAGGGTATCATCAGGTAAGGGTTAGGGAGAAAGATATTCCAAAGACGGCCTTCCGGACAAGATATGGGCACTTTGAGTTCTTGCTGATGTCGTTCGGGCTAACAAATGCCCCAGCAGCTTTTATGGATCTCATGAATACTATATCCAGGCCCTATCTTGATGTGTTCGTGATTGTATTCATTGATGACATTCTAGTGTATTCTCGTTCGGAGGTGGAACATGCGGGCCACTTGCGGATAGTATTACAGACGCTTCAGGATCGTAAGTTATATGCTAAGCTCTCCAAATGTGAATTCTGGCTGAACTCAGTAGCATTCCTTGGCCATGTGATATCTGATGAGGGTATTAGTGTCGACACTTAGAAGATCGATGCAGTAACGAATTGGCCGAGACCTACAACACCATCAGAAGTCCGCGGCTTCCTAGGACTAGCAGGATATTATAGGCGGTTTGTAGAAGGATTTTCCTCTATATCATCACCATTGACTAAGTTAACACAAAAAGCTACCAAATTCCAGTGGTCTGACACTTGTGAACGTAGTTTTTAGGAGCTGAAGAATCGATTGACATCTGCACCAGTGCTCACTCTTCCTGAAGGAACAGAAGATTATGTGGTATATTGTGATGCCTCAGGTATAGGTTTGGGGTGCGTATTGATGCAGCGTGGGAATGTGATTGCTTATGCATCAAGACAATTGAAGAAGCATGAAAAGAATTATCCAACCCATGATTTGGAATTGGCTGCAGTAATATATGCTTTGAAGATATGGCGGCACTACTTATACGACGTCCATGTTGACATCTACACAGATCACAAGAGTTTACAATACATCTTCAAGCAGAAAGAGTTGAATTTGAGGCAGCATAAGTAGCTTGAATTATTGAAAGACTACGACGTCGAGATATTGTATCATCCCGGTAAAGCCAATGTTGTGGCAGATGCTCTCAGCCGTAAATCAATGGGAAGCTTAGTACATATTGAGGCAGGTAGATGGGGGTTGATTAAAGAGCTTCATCAACTAGCCAATATGAGAATCAGATTGTTAGACTCTGATGACGGAGGTGTTACTGTACAAAATACATCAGAATCATCTTTGGTAGCCGAGGTAAAAGCACGACAATATGAAGATCCTATCTTAGTACGATTAAGAGAAAGCATTCAACAGTGTAAAAGTATGGCTTTTAGGATCGGAAAAGATGGGGCACTGAGATACCAGAGCCGATTGTGTGTGCCTAATGTGGCAGGGTTGCGAGAGAAGATTATGAATGAGATTCATCAATCCCGATATTCCATCCATCCCGGCTCGACAAAGATGTATCATGATGTCAAGGAGCAGTATTGGTGGGATAATATGAAGAAGTCTATTGCAGAATTTGTGGCCCAGTGTCCCAATTGTCAACAAGTAAAGATAGAACATCAGAAACCCGGTGGATTGCTTCAAAATATAGAGATTCCGACCTGGAAGTGGGAGGTGATTAATATGGACTTCATTATTGGATTACCTCGCTCTTATCATAAGTTTGACTCCATCTGGGTGATAATTGATCGACTTAAAAAATGTGCCCATTTTCTGCCAGTGAAGACAACTTACACGGCTGAAGATTATGCGAAGTTGTATATCAAGGAGATTGTTAGGCTTCATGGTGTGCCCATATCTATTATATCAGACCGAGGAGCTCAATTTACGGCTAACTTTTGGAGGTCTTTCCAGAAGGGTTTAGGCACACAAGTAAATCTCAGCACTGCATTTCATCCGCAGACTGACGGACAGGCTGAACGTACCATTCAGACACTGGAAGATATGCTACGAGCATGTGTTCTAGATTTTAAGGGGAATTGGGATGATCATCTTCCACTCATAGAATTCGCCTATAACAATAGCTACCATTCCAGTATTAAAATGGCCCCATATGAGGCACTATACGGGAGGAGATGTAGATCACCAGTTGGATGGTTCGAAGTCGGTGAAACAGAATTATATGGGCCAGATTTGATTCACCAAGCTATTGAGAAGGTGAAAGTGATACAGGAGCGATTGAGGACGGCACAAAGCAGGCAAAAATCTTATTCTGATGTCCGACGTCGTGATCTAGAGTTTGAGGTTGGTGATTGGGTTTTCCTGAGGATCTCACCAATGAAGGGTATTATGCGTTTTGGGAAGAAAGGTAAGCTGAGTCCAAGGTATATCGGGCCGTATAAAATTCTTCGACGGATTGGACAGGTTGCTTATGAGTTAGAATTGCCATCCGAATTGGAATTTGTCCACCCGGTATTCCATGTATCTATGTTGAGAAAATGTATTGGAGACCCTTCTCGAGTCGTCCCTATCAAAGATGTACAAGTTACAGAGGACCTATCATATGAAGAAGTGCCAGTGGCGATATTAGATCGGCAAGTCCGCAAGCTGAGAACAAAAGATGTAGCTTCCGTCAAAGTATTGTGGAGGAACAAAAATATGGAAGAAATGACATGGGAAGCAGAAAAGGAGATGAAGTCAAAATACCCTTACTTATTCCAGAATGAAGATAACAAGGATGCTGTTGGAAGACAGGATACATTGGAAGAAGAAACGGCTCTATGAGGTAAGCAATAATTTGAGAATACTCCTCCTTAATACAAAATGGTGATATGTAGATAATGTAAATACGCATAATGCTTTGTGTAGACTTGTGAAACCATATGTTGGGCTTAATTACTTGCAAGTTTTGCTAGTGACCATTTTATAGGGGAAAATTGATCGGAAATTTCCATTGGAATCCACGATGAGTTAAACTCCCCATAAACCCTTACATTCGAGGACGAATGTTCCTACGATGGTTGGTCGTGTTACAACCCATATCCACATGTGTTAGTTCATGCCATATATTAGTTAACATAAATCCAACAAGGAATTATCTTTGAGATGATAAGAAGTCAATCCTATTGGTCTTAAGTGATACAAGAGTGTATAAGGGTGATTAACCAGTATTAGAAGTTAAACGAATCAAGGATATTGTAACTCGTTTTTTCAGGTAATCTAGCAGTGCTTAATGCACTCAAGAGGTCATTTATTAAGGTATTTTAATCATATAATATCCGTATCATAAGTCTTTAAGTCAAACGAGTTATGAAACAAAAGTCGACAAAAGTTGTCGCAACTTAGGTTCATAATTTTACTTAAACATTAGGTCAAATGTTTCTAATCTTTTCTCATAATTTACAAGGAATTACGGGGTGATATACCCACCAAATTAAAGATCTATGAGTCTAGTTTCCAATGCATTAAACCGTTCATCGATATGATCTCGGAGTAGAGAGATATTCGCATTTTCGCGAGACTGCGCCAAGCACCTCTCTATGGGGCCCACTAAGTCGGTTTAAGATATTTGGACCTATATAGGATGACTACAACCCGTTTTTAGTCATTTCTTTTCACTATTTTCAGACCTTAGAACCCTAGGAACATCCTCTCAAGGTTCTCTCAAGATTCAAGACCCAAAAAAGGGCAAACAACACAAATCAAGTGTCGGGAATTCTGTGGCGCTAGTAAGTCTCTTGTTCTTCTTGTTGTTGCTCATTTTTGTGTCGTTCCAGCCCGTGTGGGAGGTTGTTTTAAAGGGTTTATGTTCTGTAAATACTCCCTCATGTTCTTAATATCAATCCTAGGTGATTTCAAGCTTTCTAAAGTGATTCTAGTGGCGAAAAACACTAATTGATCGCTAGTTTCGCTCTTTTGTTGTTGTGGCAGCATTGGAGGGATATTTCATGGAAATTTAAGGTCAAATTGGAGTTGTTCTTTCTTTATAAAGGTAAGGAACCTCTTACTCTATATGTATTTAATATTATCCAAGTTGCGGCTAAGCCATTGAAGCTAGAACTTGTGAGATATATATCGAAAGGTTTGGTAGTAGTGTTATTGTTTTGTGGACTGTTTTGCGTTGTTGTTGGGCTGCGTATTTTACTACTATATTGTGGAGTTTTGGAGGAGGAAGGGTGTAGAGAAACACCATACATATGTAGGGTTATGGGCGGATAGTTATTCGTAACATTTCCAGGTTGTTTGACACGACTACGGTGGTCGTCGTATGTATGGAGTGATTAGGCTGTGTGTGGACTATTTTGGGAGGCTCAATATGTTTATTATTGATGTTGTTTGGGCTGTTTGGTGACTGTTTTGAATAGTGTGAGGTCATATATATAGGGGAGGTGCTGTCCGTTTCATCGTAAAATAGGTTGTGGTCGATACATAATAGTTATGACGCTTAAATGATAACGATAGTATCGTTTCTCTTATTGTAGACTAAGGAGTTTTGACAATTGCATAGCTTGAGATTGGGGCAGTATATACAAGGTATGTGAGACTATCCCTTTTCTTCTTTTGCACGACTCCAATTGTACATAATGTAATGAACGATCTTCCAAGATACTCTACTCTTAGAAGCTAGTAGTACTTACCTTGTTTTCCCTCTTATGGAACGATTGATGTTAATGTTGCTTCTCTTAGTCTTATGTTATCAATGTTGTTGGTACTTCCTGATTCTTATAAGGTTCATAGTGAAGAGTTAGTCCTAATAACGTGTACAGAGGATACCAACCTTACGTCACTCCGAAGGTTTAGAATGTGATTCCATGAGTCGAGCATGCATTATATATATGTATCTATTTTACTCTACCGAGCCACGCTATAGTTGGCCGGGTACGACACCTATTGTGCAACCACTGATCAGTTGGGTTTTACCGAGCTCCACCTGGCCGGGTACGATTCTACCGAGCCTATTATGGCCGGGTACGATATGATGATAATGATGCCCCCAGAGGCGAATGCTTTAAAGGTTTATGTATTTATACATATGTATCATGCATTTCATGTAAGTAGCCCTCAGAGGTACTAAGATGTTACATGTTGTATATTCTCTATCCTTGCTTACATTACTGATCGTATTTATGGTTCCTTGCCTTACATACTCAGTACTTTATTCGTACTGACGTCCTTTTATTTGTGGACACTGCATGTCGTGCTACAGGTCCTGATAGACAGGCAGGTGTAGCTCCCCCACCACAGTAGACTGTCTAGTTCAGCGGTGATTGGCGAGATCCCTTCTCCGGACTTGCCTTGGTCTTGGTATGCAATTTTTGTTATAGACATTATGGGTATGTCTGGGCCCTGTTCCGGCTATGTTGCAACACTTATGTTCTTTTAGAGGCTCATAGACAGGTGTCGGCTCATGTATAGTTTGGTATGCCTTGTCGGCTAGTTTTTGTTGTATAGTCTTTCATAGTAGCGTGGTAGCTCATACCTTATATGTAGTTTCTTGATTGTCTGGTCATCCCCTGCTATGTATATTCATGCCATCATATTTTATTGCTGGTTGTCCATGATTTAGGTCTACCATTTATATTGATCTCGTCAGCCTTAAAAGATAATAATGAAGGTTAGATGAAATGTACGTTGGTGCTCGGCAAGTGTGGTCGGGTGCTAGTCATGGCCCTTCAGTTTGGGTCGTGACAGGTCGCCACCATGACGTGGCCCCTATTACCCTCTTGAACAGCCAATACTACATCTACATCCGACATTTCAATAGACTAACATGATATGGGGATCTGAATAAGATGAGGCTTTAGTTGGCCTAAGGGATTTTTTTCTGGATGATGACTACTGGATCTGAATAACATGATATCTTTTACATTTTTCCTCTACAACATTATTATTACTTATCCTGATGAACCAATGACTGTAACATGTAATGAGACAACGCAACATAAGGATAGTGATTCAAAGGAAGTAGAAGAAGAAGATATAATCCCTAAGGAAATTGTCAGAGAAGTTGAGAATTTTGAGAATAAGCCTAAGTTTAACCTGGACGAAACTGAGATAGTCAACTTGGCAGATTCTGACACAGTGAAAAAACCCCGCATAAGCATCTATTTGTCACCATCAAAAAAAAAGAATACACCCATTTCCTGAAGGAGTATGAGGACATTTTTGCATGATCTTATGATGATATGGCTGGTTTGAGCACATCTATAGTGGCTCATAAACTACCTACCGATCCGATGTGTCTGCCTATAAAACAGAAACTCAGAAACTTCAAACGTGATATGAGCCTGAAAATCAAAAAAGAAGTCACCAAGCAGATCAAAGCCAAAGTTATCAGAGTTGTCGAATATCCTACTTGGTTGGCCAACATCGTGCTAGTTCCAAAGAAGGATGGGAAGGTCAGAGTATGTGTCGACTATCGAGATTTAAATAAAACAAGTCCCAAAGATGATTTCCCGTTACCCAATATACACATACTGATTGACAACTTTGCCAATCATGAACTCTAATCGTTCGTGGATTGCTTCGCGGGATACCATCAGATCTGGATGGATTAGAAGACATCAAGAAAACAACCTTTATCCCTCAGTAGGGATGTATTGTTACAAAATGATGTCGTTTGGCCTGAAAAATGATGGGCCACTTATATGAGAGTCATGATGACCATTTTCCATGGCATGATTCACAAACAAATAGAGGTATACGTGGATGAAATCATCATTAAATCTAGAAGAAGCGCAGATCATATAGAAGATTAAAGGAAATTCTTTAATCGGCTTCAAAGGTACAATCTGAAACTGAATCCTACAAAGTGTGCCTTCGGAGTCCCTACTGAAAATTTGGTAGGTTTCATCGTCAGTCGCCGGGGGATTGAATTTGACCCCTCAAAGGTCAAAGCCATATAAGATTTGCCACCCACCAAAGACCAAGAAAGTCATCGCAGATTTTGTCAGGGATCAAATCGTTTTCCGTTTCGAGGTGCCTGAATCCTTCATTATAGACAATGCCGCCAACTTCAACAATGACTTAACAAAAGATATGTGTGAAACCTTCAAGATCATGCATAAGAATTCCATAGCATACAGACCGCAAATGAATGGACCCGTAGAAGCCGCCGACAAAAACATCAAGAAAATTCTAGCAAAAATGGTAGACAATCACAAGCAATGGCACGAGAAATTACCACTTGCCTTATTGGGGTATCGTACCAAAGTTCTCACATCAACCGGAGCAACTCCCAACATGTTGGTTTACGGTACTGAAGTTGTCATTCCCGCCGAGTTCGAGATGCCTTCTTTGAGAATTATACAGGAAGTTGAACTTAGTGCTGCAGAATAGATAAGGAGTCACTATGAACAATTGGCTCATATCGACAGAAAAAAATTGGATACAGTATGTCATGGTCAACTTTATCAGAATAGAATGTCCAGAGCTTTCAACAAAAAATTCAAACATAGACAGTTCACGGCGAGGTAGCTGGTGTTTAAATGAATCTTCCCACATCAATACGAAGCCAAAGGAAAGTTTTCACCCAGCTGGTAAGGGCACTACATGGTTCACAGGGTACTAACAGGAGGAGCATTCATACTCGCAGAAATGGATGGATAAGTTTGGCCAAAGCCTATCAATTCAAATGCAGTCAAAAGATTCTATATTTGAATTGTTTACATTTCTTCATCTGATGTAACTGAACTACCCTGACCTGATTCCCATTTAAGAGAGGATACGTAGGTAGCCCTGTGGGTTCGGTCACATCTCAAAAAAAAAATCATTTTTCCACAACCAGAAATTGTGGAAGAATTTTGAGGAGGACCCTCAAAATTTCGAAGCAAGTCCAGCCGATGTCATCATATGCAAGACAATCGGAGAATCGGTTAAGTAACTTGGGCATAATTTAGAGAAGGATTCTCAAAATTCCGAAGCATGTCTAACAAGCTTCGTCACATGCAGATCGGTCAATGAACCCTCAAAAATCTAATGCAAAGAAGCCGCAATGTCTCTAAAAGTGTCGCAGTCATTCGTTCATCTAATTTACATGATATTATGTACAATTATGTTTTCTAAATAACTCTATTTCATCAAATACAAGCATATTTTTTTGAAAACTTTATTTCTATAGCAGCCATATGTTACCTAGGATAACTCAAAGAGCATCCCCGGAGCAAAGCAAAGCAAGCAGGCGAAGACACGAACCAACTTTCCCCACAAAACTCACGATTTTTGTTTGGATATAGGCACAAAGAACATGATAGGAGCATTCACAAATGTACATATACGGAAATCACTATCCTTATAACGGCAAGGCTGCCAAATGCAAATATTTTCTCCAGCTAGGAAATATTCTGCTCCTACTTGCTATTTGTCCACTGCATGAGACTAAGCACTGTCTCAAACCTTGCATGAGGCTAAGACTTACTTCCCTATTTGCATAACGCTAAGCATTGACTTCTACTTGCATGAGAATAAGAACTGTCTCAACTCTTGCACCAGGCTAATCCATGCCTCCCCAAATTGCATAAGGCTAAGCATTGCCTTCCATTGCACGAGACTAAGCCTTGTCTCTTTTTCTTGCATGAGGCTAAGCGTTGCCTTCCGTTGCATGTGACTAAGCCCTATCTCTTTTTCATGCACGAGGCTAAGCTTTGCCGCCCCAAATCTCATAAGGCTAAACATTGGCTTCCATTGCATGAGACTGAGACCTGTCTCCTCCTCTTGCATGAGGCTAAGCCTTGCCTCCCTATTTGCATAAGGCTAAGCACTGCCTTTCCTTGCATGAGACTAAGCATTGTCTCTCTTTCTTGCATGAGGCTAAGTCATGCCTCCCTATTTGGATAAAGATAAGCACTGCCTTCCACTGCATGAGACTAAGCATCGTCTCCTATCCTTGCATGAGGCTAAGCCCTGCCTCCCCAACTACTTAAGGCTAAGCTATGCTTTTCCTTGTCTAATGGTGAATGTTACACTATCTGAAACCTAGAACTATTTTGCCTTTTCCGAGGTTATATTATCCATCATCATTTCTCTATCCGAAGGCGCCATAGTCCGAAGGCATCATCCTTATAGCCTGAAGACACCATATTATGGCTTGAGGATCTCTTAATACTGCACATCATTATTCAAAGGAATCATGGTTCAGAGGCACCATTCTCATGGCCCGATAACATTATTTCATGGCATGTGAATCCCTTATCTCACGATTCATGGACAAGGACATCATGGTCTAAGGACACCATCATCACCGTCCAAAGATAACTTTCATGGTCCAAAAGGAATTTGCATCATGTTTAAATTGTTGCGATAACCTATATATATTTGCGTGCGTTGTGTTTTAAGTTTTTGCAGGTAATTAAGGAGGTAATCATTCTTCGAACAGGAGCAACCTTCGCTCCGGTTTCCGCTCATACCATTCCCACCTTGCCATTATTTCAAACGTAACCGACTACTCCCATCAATTACTCACTTTTACCCTATGACCGTTCAGATATCTGCCATGTGATACATCTATAACATCTCAAATTCACATTCGTTACTTCGAATAAATTCATCTGATACTATCCTACTTAAAAATAACCCTGTTGAAACACATGACCGTTCCTCTAAAAATTTCATCGGTTTTGTTCACCGTTGGATCCTGAACTACACATGGCCTGATTCATGTAAAGCCAGGGATATGTAGGTAGCTCAGAAACCAGAGTTCGGTCTATATTTTTCGAAATCAGCTCATTCGGTCCAAATCGGTCATCATTTCTTTACCCAACAACTTTTTTATCCTTCGGGGCTAAAGAGGGGCAGTTGTTGATACCCAATTTTTCCCTCATTTTGAATAATTATGTATATAGTTCCAAAATAGTGCGTATACATCATAGTTTTGATTTATAAAGATATCTCCCAGAAGTCCTACTGTTGTGGTCCGTAAGCTGCTCCCTGATCTGTGCATAAAAATGCACAGAGTGTAGCATCAGCACAACCGACCCCATGTGCTGGTAAGTGCTTGGCCTAACCCCGGCGAAGTAGTGACGAGGCTAGACAATACCTACCACACGATCCCATAATATCATATATAAGTGGACGGCGTGCCACACGATCCCATAATATCATATATAAGTGGACGGCGTGCCACACGATCCCATAATATCATATATAAGTGGACGGCGTGCCACACGATCCCATAATATCATATATAAGTGGACGGCGTGCCACACGATCCCATAATATCATATATAAGTGGACGGCGTGCCACACGATCCCATAATATCATATATAAGTGGACGGCGTGCCACACGATCCCATAATATCATATATAAGTGGACGGCGTGCCACACGATCCCATAATATCATATATAAGTGGACGGCGTGCCACACGATCCCATAATATCATATATAAGTGGACGGCGTGCCACACGATCCCATAATATCATATATAAGTGGACGGCGTGCCACACGATCCCATAATATCATATATAAGTGGACGGCGTGCCACACGATCCCATAATATCATATATAAGTGGACGACGTGCCACACGATCCCATAATATAGTATATAAGTGGACGGCGTGCCACACGATCCCATAATATCATATATAAGTGGACGGCGTGCCACACGATCCCATAATATAGTTCATAATATCTGACTTCATATAGTAGACCCCTTCAGGGGAGAATAACAACTCAATACCTTTAACCCGGCAAGGGTACAGCTAACAGCCCAAAATATCCCGACAAGGGAGAATATATATATCAGTCTACACATCCCGGCAAGGGAGTATTCACAACACATTCTCCTTTTAAATCATTCTTCCTCAACCGTTCAAATTATATGAAACTTATCAAATAAACAAGGAGCTTGTGTCACATTATTCGAATTAAAAGCAATCAAGACTCACGGTCATGCTAGACTCCGGTGCATAGATAACCGTCACCATACCTATACACCGTACTCCACATTAGCAAGTAGCAAATATCATCCTAATCCTATTCCCTCAAGCAAAAGTTAGAACAAACACTTACCTCGAATGCTCCAAACTCAGCTCACGCTTCTAGTATAGCTTTACCTCTTGATTCCACCACCAATCCGCTCGAATCTAGTCATAAGTTACTTAATCACATTAATTATTACTAAATGAATCATCCCCAATGCATGACAATAGATTTTTCAAGGTTTTTCCCAAAAAGGTCAAAAATACCCCCGGACCCACATGGTCGAAACTCGAGGTTCGGACCAAAACCCGGTTAATCACTCCCCCATGAATCCAAATATATGATTTGTTTTTAAATCGGACCCCAAATTGAGGTCCAACTTCTCAATTTGTAAAGAACCTAGGTTCTACCCAAAACACCCAATTTTCCCCATGAAAATCTTTGATTTGAAGTTGAAATTATGTTAAAAGATGTTAAGGAATAAAGAAATTAAGTTAGAAATCACTTACCAATCGTTTTGCAGAAGAAAAGTTGTTTGGAAAATCGCCTCTTAGGTTTTGGATTTTTGAAAAGTGAAAAATGACTAAGATTTTCCGAACTTGTATACCTTTTTGAGGACCTGGCGCAGACCGCACAAAAATGTGTTGCGGCCGCGCCGAGTGGGAGAAAAAATTGGGGCTTCTCTGAACTCTTCCAGCGCGGACAGCACTGTTTTGGTGTGCGGCCGTGCTGGTTGACCTGAAACCCTAGCCCTCAGACTCAGCCACGCGGACCGCACAGAAAGGCATCGCGGCCGTGCGGAAATGACCGCGGCCGCGCTGGTGTCTGGAACACCTGAACCTGCATTTTCTTAAGTCCAAGACCTCCCGGGCCCCATTCAAAACTCACCCGAGCCTTCGGGGCTCCAAACCAAACATGCACACAGCCTTAAAGACATCTTACGGACTTACTTGTGCGATCAAATCGCCAAAATAACATCATATACATAGGATCAAGCCTCAAACACATGATTTTATTTCTACAACTTTCATAACTCAAATTCTCCATTTTAAGTCCGAAACACATCATATGACGTCCGTTTTTAGCCAAACTTTACCGATACTGCTTAACACATATTTAAGACTTGTACCGGGCGTCGGAACAAAAATACGAGCCCGATACCTATATTTTCTAACTCCTTTTCATTTCAAATTTTCATATCAAATTTCAGAAAATAATTTCTTTCAAAAATTCATTTCTTGGGCTTGGGACCTCGGAATTTGATTCCGGGCACACGCCCAAGTCCCATATTTTTCTACAGACCCTCCGGGACCGTTGAATCACAGGTCCGGGTCCGTTTACCCAAAATATTGACCGAAGTCAACATTATGCATATTAAAACCAAAATTCATCAAATGTTTCACATAATTCACATATTCTAACATAAAAATTTTCCGTCTACGCGCCCAAACTGCGCACGCCAATCGAGGCAACTAAAAGCGAGGTTTTTAAGGCCTCGAAAGCGCGGAACAAGGAAGAACTACAGTGATGACCCTTCAGGTCGTCACATTCTCCACCTCTAAAACAACCGTTCGTCCTCGAATGGACAAAAGAAAGAAGTACCTGAGTCGGGAAATAAATGAGGATAACGGCTCCGCATATCGGACTCGAACTCCCAGGTCGATGCCTCAGGAGGCTGACCTCTCCACTGAACACGCACCGAAGGAAAACTCTTCGACCTCAACTATCGAACCTGCTAGTCTAGAATAGCCACCGACTCCTCCTCATATGACAGATCCTTGTCCAATTGGACAGTGCTGAAATCCAACAAGTGCGATGGATCTCCACGATACTTCCGGAGCATAGATACATGAAACACGGGATGCACAGCTGACAAGCTAGGTGGCAAGGCAAGTCTATAAGCCACCTCTCTCATACGATCAAGAATCTCAAATGGACCGATGAACCTAGGGCTGAGCTTGGCCTTCTTCCCAAATCTCATCACGCCCTTCATAGGCGATACACGGAGCAATACCCGCTCACCAACCATGAAAGCAACATCTCTGACGAAGTCTATCCTGAATAATCCTGACCTTGTCCAAGGCCTCCTGAACCAGATCCGTACCCAATAATCGAGCCTCTCCCGGCTCAAACCATCCAACTGGAGACCGACATCACCTACCATACAACGCCTCATACAGAGCCATCTGAATGCTGGACTGGTAGCTGTTGTTGTAGGCGAACTCTGCTAAAGGCAAAAACTGGTCCCACGAGCCTCCAAAATCAATGACACAGGTTCAGAGCATATCCTCAAGAATTGAATAGTCCTCTCGGACTGACCGTCCGTCTGGGGATGAAATGCTGTACTCATCTCAACCTGTGTGCCCAACTCTCGCTGAACCGCTCTCCAGAAATGCGAGGTAAACTGCGTACCCCAATCCGAAATGATAGATAGCGGCACCCCATGAAGGCAAACAATCTCCCTGATATAAATATCGGCTAACCTTTCAGACGAATAGGTGGCTGCAACAGGAAAAAAATGCGCTGACTTGGTCAGCCTATCAACAATGACCCAAACTGCATCAAACTTTTTCCGAGTCATCGGGAGTCCAGTAATGAAATCCATCGTAATCCTCTCCCACTTCCACTCGGGAAGTGCAATCCTGTGAAATAGACCACCGGGTCTTTGATGCTCGTACTTAACCTGCTGACAATTCAAACATCGAGCCATGTGCGCAACGATGTCTTTCTTCATCTTACGCCACCAATAGTGCTGCCTCAGATCATGATACATCTTCGCGGCGCCCGGGTGAATAAAATACCGAGAACTGTGGGCCTCCGCTAAGATCAACTCTTGAATCCCATCAATATTGGGCACACAAACTCGCCCCTGCAATCTCAATACACCATCATTGTCTAAGGTTTCTTTCTTGGCACCTCCACGCTGCATCGTGTCTCTCAAGACACACAAATGGGGATCCTCAAACTGCCACTCGCGGATATGCTCTAATAGTGAGGAACGAGCAACCGTGCAAGCTAACACTCTGCTAGGCTCAGAAATATCCAACCTCACAAGACGATTGGCCAAGGCCTGAACATCCAAAGCAAGCGATCTCTGGCTGCTGGAATATAAGCAAGACTACCCATGCTGGCGGACTTCTTGCTCAATGCATCGGCCACCAGATTGTCCTTCCCCGGGTGGTATAAGATAGTAACATCATAATCCTTTAACAACTCTAACCACCTCCTCTGTCTCAAATTCAACTCTTTCTGCTTGAACAAATACTGAAGACTCTTGTGATCAGTGTAAACCTCACACGTCACGCCATATAAGTAATGCCTCCAGATCTTCAGGGCATGAACAATGGTTGCCAACTCGAGATCATGAACTGGATAATTCTTCTCGTGGATCTTCAACTGCCTCAAAGCATAAGCAATGACTTTGCCTTCCTGCATCAACACTGCACCAAGCCCAATACAAGACGCATCACAATAGACCGTATATGGCCCTGAACTTGTGGGCAAAACTAATACCGGTGCCGTAGTTAGAGCCGTCTTGAGCTTTTGGAAGCTCGCCTCACACTCTTCCGACCACCTGAACTGGGCACCCTTCTGGGTCAATCTGGTCATAGGGGCTGCAATGGATGAAAACCCCTCCACGAACCGACGGTAGTAACCTGCTAACCCCAGGACACTCCGAATATCCGTAGGTGAAGCTGGTCGAGGCTAGTTCCTGACTGCCTCTATCTTCTTCGGGTCTACTTGAATACCTGCTTCTGATACGACATACCCAGGAGTGCGACCGAACTCAACCAAAACTCGCACTTTGAGAACTTAGCATACAACTGACTATCCTTTAGGGTCTTAAGGACCACTCTGAGGTGCTGCTCATGCTCCTCCTGACTGCGGGAGTATATAAGAATATCGTCAATGAAGACTATCACGAACAAGTCCAGATAAGGTCTGAACACTCGGTTCATCAACTCCATGAACGCTGCTGGGGCATTAGTCAATCCAAATGACATGACCAAAAACTCATAGTGCCCATACCGAGTGCGAAATGCTATCTTAGGGACATCAAACACCCTAATACTCAGCTGGTGTTAGCCAGATCTCAAATCTATCTTTGAAAACACCCTCGCACGCTGAAGCTGGTCGAATAAATCGTCGATCCTCGGCAGTGGATACTTATTCTTAATTGTAACCTTGTTCAATTGTTGGTAATCGATGCACATTCTCATCGAACCATCCTTTTTCTTAACAAACAACACCGACGCACCCTAAGGCGAAACACTAGGTCTAATGAAACCTTTCTCAAGCAAATCCTGCAGCTGTTCCTTTAACTCTTTCAACTCTGGCGGGATAGGAATGAGCTGAGTGCCCGGGGCCAAATCAATACAAAAGTCGATATCCCTGTCGGACGGCATACACGGCAAGTCTGAAGGGAAAACCTCAGGAAACTCCCGAACAACGGGCACATAATCAATAGAAGGGGCCTCCGCGTTAGAATCACGAACATACGCCAAGTAGGCCAAACATCCCTTCTCGACCATACGCCGAGCTTTCACATACGAGATAACACTGCGGGTACAATGACCAGAAGTCCCTCTCCACTCTAAGCGGGGTAAACCTGGTAAGGCTAAGGTCATGGTCTTGGCATGACAATCCAAGATCGCATGATATGGGGACAACCAATCCATCCCTAATATGACGTCGAAATCCACCATATCCAAGAGCAACAAGTCAAAACGGGTCTCAAGAACCCTGAATACCACAACACATGAACGATGAACTCGGTCCACCACTATAGAATTCCCCACTGGCATAGACACATATACAGGAATACTCAAGGACTCACTAGGCATAACCAAATAGGGTGCAAAATAGGACGACACATATGAATACGTAGATCCGGGATCAAATAGCACAGAAGCATCCCGATCACAGACCAGAATAGTACCTGTAATCACAACATCTGATGACTTAGCCTCTGGCCTGGCTGGCAAGGCATAACAACGGGGCTGAGCCCCACCTTCTTGAATCATATCCCTGGGACGATCTGCTGCTGGCTGACCCCTACCTCTAGCGGTTTGAGCTCCACCTCTAAGACCTCTACCTCCACCTCTATGTCCTCTAACCCCACCTCTAGCTGGCTGGGCAGGCTGTGGGGCAACTGGTGCCTAGATCATCGGGAGAGGACCCTGCTGCTGCGAGCTGCTGGAAGCTCGAGGGCAATATCTGGCAATGTGACTCACATCGCCGCAAGTATAACAAGCCCTCGGCTGCTGAGAATAATGAAGTGGTGGTGCACAAATAGGTGTTGATGGTGAACTGAAGAGCTGCTGGTTAGAATATTGCGGCTGAGAACCACGACCACCTGGTGTACCATGAGAAGCCTGGAGAGCTGACTGAAAGGGCCTCGAAGGATGGCCTCTACCATAAGAATTCCTATCTCCAAAAGAGGTACCACTGAATCTACTATAATGACGGGGCCTCTTATTAGACCCATGACCACCTCCCTGAGCAAGTGCCATCTCTATCCGACAGGCACCATCTGCCGCCTCCTGAAATGAAATCTCACTACCGGTACTCATGGCCATCTGAACACGGATCGGCTGGGCCAACCCATCAATAAACCTCCGCACCCTCTCTATATCGGTGGGGAGTATCACAATGGCATGACGAGCAAGATCAATGAACCGGGTCTCATACTGGGTGACCGTCATAGGACCCTGCTGGAGACGCTCAAACTGCCTGCGAAGAGCATCTCGCTGAGTAACTGGAAGAAACTTCCCCAGAAATAACTCTGAAAACTGATCCCAAGTCAATGATGGCGACCCTGCTGGCCTGGCTAAACAGAAATCCCTCCACCAAGTCTTGGCGGATCCTGCCAGGCGAAAAGTGGCGAAGTCGACCCCATTGGTCTCTACAATGCCCATAGTCCGTAGAACCTCATGACAACTGAATATGAAATTCTGAGCATCCTCTGAGGGGGTGCCACTATATGTGGTTGTGAAGAGCTTGGTGAAACGATCAAGCCTCCACAAAGCATCCGCGGACATAGCCGCACCATCGCTGGACTGAGCCGTAATACCTGGCTGGGCTGCCACGGCTGGCTGAGCTGCTGGAACCTGAGCCTAAGGAGCTACCGGCTCTGGAGTATGAGTATTAGGAGTATGAATTCCTCCCCCCAGCCTGAGATGTGGCTGGAGCTACGGGAAGCAAACCCGCTCTAGAAATGCTTTCCATAAAGCCTACCAATCGGACCAAAGCGTCCTGAAGCACTGGAGTGGCTATGAAACCCTCTAGGACCTGAGCTCGGCCCACTGGAACAGCTGGGGCCGGAACCTCCTCCTCAAAATTGACCTGAGGCTCTGTCGGTGGAAATACTGCTCGGGGCTGAGCTCTGCCCTAGCCTAGGCCTCTGGCACGGCCTCGGCCTCGCCCTCTGCCCTTAATAGGGGCTGCTGCTGGGGGCTCAGGCTGTTGCGTGGTAGAATAGGAAGCACGTGTCCTCGCCATCTGCGAAAGAATAGAGTGGAAACACAATCAGTACTTGAGAAACAGAATCGCACGACAAGAATGAACAAGGTGAAGTTTTCCTAACTCAGTAGCCTCTGCGGGATAAATACAGACGTCTCTGTATTGATCCCTCAGACTCTACTGAGCTTGTCCGTGAGTTGTGAGACCTAAGAAACCTAAGGCTCTGATACCAACTTGTCACGACCCGAATTTCCCACCATAGGGTGTCGTGATGGCGCCTACTATCGGAGCTAGGCAAGCCAAATATATAAAACATTTTTCATGCTTTCTTCCGAACAATATAATAAACGAGACAAAAATTAAATAGAAGACTTTAAATCTAAAGCAACTGAGAACCAAAAGTGCGGAAGTTTGAACCAAAATGCTACCCAGAGTCTGGTGTCACTAGCACACGGACTACTACTGAATACTACAATCAATGTCTGAAAGGAAATACATCATGTTTGTCTGATACAAGATAAACAAACGAAAAACATGGAAAGGGACTTCGGCCTGCGAACGCCAGCTAGGCTACCTCGAGAGTCCCTGGACTGAAGATAGCTCCCAGAAGTCCTACTGCTGCGGTCCGTAAGCTGCTCCCTGATCTGTGCACAAAAATGCACAGAGTGTAGCATCAGCACAACCGACCCCATGTGCTGGTAAGTGCCTGGCCTAACCCCGGCGAAGTAGTGACGAGGCTAGACAGTACCTACCACAATTAACCTGTACAGATATATATACAACAAGTGCAAGAAAACAATAACAAGATAATACAAAGTAAAACTGGGAGGGGACATGCTATCGGGGAGTAATAGATAAAAATGAAATAGCGGAAATAAGCAGAAGAACTCCGGTTCCCATGATATATATATAGTGGACGGCGTGCCACACGATCCCATAATATCATATATAAGTGGACGGCGTGCCACATGATCCCATAATATCATATATAAGTGGACGGCGTGCCACACGATCCCATAATATCATATATAAGTGGATGGCGTGCCACACGATCCCATAATATTATATATAAGTGGACGGCGTGCCACACGATCCCATAATATCATATATAAGTGGACGGCGTGCCACACGATCCCATAATATCATATATAAGTGGACGGCGTGCCACACGATCCCATAATATCATATATAAGTGGACGGCGTGCCACACGATCCCATAATATCATATATAAGTGGACGGCGTGCCACACGATCCCATAATATCATATATAAGTGGACGGCGTGCCACACGATCCCATAATATCATATATAAGTGGACGGCGTGCCACACGATCCCATAATATCATATATAAGTGGACGGCGTGCCACACGATCCCATAATATAGTATATAAGTGGACGGCGTGCCACACGATCCCATAATATCATATATAAGTGGATGGCGTGCCACACGATCCCATAACATAGTTTATAATATCTGACTTCATATAGTAGACCCCTTCAAGGGAGAATAACAACTCAATACCTTTAACCCGGCAAGGGTACAACTAACAACCCAAAATATCCTGACAAGGGAGAATATATATATCAGTCTACACATCCCGACAAGGGAGTATTCACAACACATTCTCCTTTAAAATCATTTTTCCTCAACCGTTCATATTATATGAAACTTATCAAATAAACAAGGAGCATGTGTCACATTATTCGAATTAAAAGCAATCAAGACTCACGGTCATGCTAGACTACGGTGCATAGATAACCGTCACCATGCCTATACACCGTACTCCACATTAGCAAGTAGCAAATATCATCCTTATCCTATTCCCTCAAGCCAAAGTTAGAACAAACACTTACCTCGAATGCTCCAAACTCAACTCACGCTTCTAGTATAGCTTTACCTCTTGATTCCACCACCAATCCGCTCGAATCTAGTAATAAGTTACTTAATCACATTAATAATTACTAAATGAATCATCCCCAATGCATGAAAATAGATTTTTCAAGGTTTTTCCCAAAAAGGTCAAAAATACCCCCGGACCCACGTTGTCGAAACTCGAGGTTCGGACCAAAACCCGGTTACTCATTCCCCCATGAATCCAAATATATGATTTGTTTTTAAATCGGACCCCAAATTGAGGTCAAACTTCTCAATTCGTAAAAAACCTAGGTTCTACCCAAAACACCCAATTTTCCCCATGGAAATCTTTGATTTGAAGTTGAAATTATGTTAAAAGATGTTAAGGAATAAAGAAATTAAGTTAGAAATCACTTACCAATTATTTTGGAGAAGAAACGTTGTTTGGAAAATCGCCTCTTAGGTTTTGGGTTTTTGAAAAGTGAAAAATGACTGAGATTTTCCGAAATTGTATACCTTTTTGAGGACCTGGCGCGGACCGCACAAACATATGTTGCGGCCGCGCCGAGTGGGAGAAAAAATTGGGGCTTCTCTGAACCCTTCCAGCGCGGACCACACTTTTGGTGCGCAGCCGCGCTGGTTGACCTGAAACCCTAGCCCTCAGACTCAGCCACGCGGACCGCACAGAAAGGCATCGCGGCCGCGCGGCTCCAGCGCGGACCGCACGGAAATGACCGCGCCGCACTGGTGTCTGCAACACCTGAACCTGCATTTTCTTAAGTCCAAGACCTCCCGGGCCCCATTCAAAACTCATTCGATCCCTCGGGGCTCCAAACCAAACATGCACACAACCTTAAAGACATCTTACGGACTTACTCGTGCGATGAAATCGCCAAAATAACATCATATACATAGGATCAAGCCTCAAACACATGATTTTTCTTTCTTCAACTTTCATATCTCAAATTCTCCATTTTAAGTCCGAAACACGTCATATGACGTCCATTTTTAGCCAAACTTTACCGATAGTGCTTAACACATATTTAATACTTGTACCGAGCGTTGGAAACCAAAATACGAGCCCGATACCTATATTTTCTAACTCCTTTTCATTTCAAATTTTCATATCAAATTTCACAAAATAATTTCTTTATAAAATTCATTTCTCGGGCTTGGGACCTCGGAA
The DNA here is from genome assembly GCF_000715075.1 of Nicotiana tabacum. Taxonomy (NCBI): domain Eukaryota; kingdom Viridiplantae; phylum Streptophyta; class Magnoliopsida; order Solanales; family Solanaceae; genus Nicotiana; species Nicotiana tabacum. The sequence goes on along the minus strand of NC_134087.1, from coordinate 106,622,014 downwards.
TTTGATTCCGGGCACATGCCCAAGTCCCATATTTTTCTACGTCCCTCCGGGACCGTCGAATCACAGGTCCGAGTCCGTTTACCCAAAATGCTGACCGAAGTCAACATTATGCATATTAATACCAAAATTCATCAAATGTTTCACATAATTCAAATATTCTAACATAAAAATTTTCCGACTACGCGCCTGAACTGTGCACACCAATCGAGGCAACTAAAAGCGAGGTTTTCAAGGCCTCGAAAGTGCGGAACAAGGAAGTACTACGGTGATAACCCTTCGGGTCGTCACAAGGTCAATACTTGAATGTCTACATTCAGTAATCAAACTAGGTCTGTTTTCCTACTCTACTTTGAGTTCCTGCAAATGGCCACTTCACATTTTTAACAATCTATGACTTGCTCCCCTGTTAACCTGTCTTTCAGCATGTCTTTGGCTTATTTGATTCCATATTCCTTTAGTAATTATTTGACTCTAGTGTAGTTATCAAATTTGTGTTTTTCATAACATGTCTAAATGTTGTTTTGTTTCCCGAGTGAGTTAACATGACTTTCTTTTGATACTGGGGTGTATAGTTATTTGGTATTATACACCTGCGTGACTGTGTAAATCGTACAAACTGGTTTCACCCTAACTCTTTCAATATGATCCTGCTTATGTATTGTTTGGCTAAGTGATGGACTTGATTCTAAGTGTTGCTAACCTTGTGATCAACTGTCCTATGTTTTTTAAGCTTCGCTATATCTACTTTTTCTGAATCTAAGTACCTCTTTTCAAATTATGTCCCTTAAACATGGTCGACTCCCTTTAACTTATTACCTATGCTATTCTGAATCTTCATTCTAGCCGGCTGAAAGCCAAGGCTATTTAGGTTCTTGACCATTTTATTGTGAGCACTGCTCAGGGTCCACTTGAAACCCTTGTGAACTCTGACACACTAGGATTTGGGTCTCTAGTCTTCCTTGAACTATTTCTGATCAGTTCCTCTAGTGTGAGCGCTGCCCTGGGTTCTTGAAGCCCTTGCGAACTCTAACACACTAGAGATTTGGTTTATGTATCCATATATTTGAAATATGGGTGAATCACTCGCCACTGGTCATGTTGTACCTATGAACATGGGCTTAGAGATGCTGTGAGTTGAAGGCCTGTCCTATCCACGTGTATTTGGGCATGTTGCAGGCTTCCTACAGTTTATATACTTTGTAATTCATTCATTCGATTGTGGTATGTAATAATTATGTGTAATAACAATTGGGGCAATAGTGAATTGGGAAAACTGGATTTATTTTCAACGTTTGCATGAGAATGGGTAGAAATCCTAGCTATATATGTTTACTTTGCTCATTCTGCTATTGTGTTAGATAACCTACCTATAGGGATTTATTTATTAAAGCACATTCTGCTATTGTATGTTAGATAACCTACCTATAGGGATTTACTTAGCCTCAAATATGAATATCCTGCCTAATTTTCTTTACAAGACGAGACACCATACCTATAAGAAATAAAATAACCAAAGTTCAAATTGCACCACAGTATATTCAAATCTGCCTCTTTAGAAATCATGTCTATAGGGTGATCACCATCTGTGTTAAGCACTAAAATTAGGTTGTAAAACACTGCCTCATTGAATGGCATTAGAAAGCATGCCTATATCAACGACTGAGTAATTTTGAATATCTCACGTTGCTTGTCACTGCCTAACACTGCATAAATCACCTAGATATCATTCATATTGGTTTAATCGCTTACAACCTATAATCAGTACGCAACTACGTAGTCACTTAGAAATAGTATTAAAAATGGCTTTGCACATGAAACTGTTTGCGCGTTCAAAATCCTTAATCACATAGAAATCATACTTATGGGATCCAACTTCTGAAACTCTCAAATGCCTAATCTGTTTGCGTGCATCTGTTGCCTAACTGTGGAGGCTAACTTGACCTCTTAACTGCTTTTATCTGAAGTAGAACTTGGTTTGTATGTCGCCTCGTTTTCTCATTTTGAGCAACCTAAGTTAGGTCTAGAACTATCCAAAATCGAGGTCCAAACACCTCCTCGACCATAGGCACATGACGGGTAGTGCACACATAGGGTACGAGTTATAATTGAACTAGTATACTTTATGTAACAACTTAAAGATAGTAATCGGATAGCAGGAGATGATAGTATGCGCCCGCTGAATAATATGAGTAACACCCCATCTTGAGGGAGTTACGAAGTATTAATTATATTGCACGGGGTGATTCTATAGGCTAAAAAATTTAGGACCACCCCTCACCTTGTCTTTCATCAATTTTTTGTGCTTAATAATGTACTCCCCAGATCCCTTTGTTTCCTTATCTTTGATCACATAGATTATTCATATAATTGAGTTTAATCGGGACCCACAGTTGTGGACCTCGAAAGAGTGCCTAACACCTTCTCTTCGAGGTAATTTCAAGCCCTTACCCGATCTTTGGTGACACAAACTGGTTAAACAGAGTTATCTGCCAATAGGTTCCCTAAGGAACCTTAAATTATTAGGTGGCAACTCTCTATTTTAAAACCCTTTCTTATAAGAGTTGTCAATGTCAAAATCCGATTTCATGAGAAAAAGCGGCGCGATAGAATATTTGGAGCAAGGGTTGATGGAGGTTGAAGGAAAGATGAGGAAGAGACTTTCAGATTGTCAGAACACGGATGGCAATGAAGGAGGGCACCTAGCAAAGGCTTACCTACTGTTTGATGACTTGGGGAACTTGATTGATGGAGTCAAGAGAGCCAAGCACGGGGAAAGTCCTTCCGGGACCAAGTAGATTAGGAAATGATGTTCTTTAATGCTCTCTAGCTTAGTTTTAGATTTCGATTGTAATAAGACAAATTCCATTAGTAACTTTCTTATTATTGTTGATTTAGTAAGCATTTGATTCATTTTCGCATTATTGAAATGATGAGATTATTGGCATCAATTTTCTACAAGTCTATGTGTCGCTTAGACAAACCTCGGGCACAATGAGGTCCCCCAAATTAGGACGCAAATTTATTACATGATTTTGCAAAGCATGTTCAATATTGCAAGCTTTATTTCAATATCCCTTACTAAATTAGTTACCTTTTGTTTTTATTTCTTTTGATTATTCCAATTTCCCAAGGTTTGTTCATCCATACTGGCATCATCTGCATATCACACTAGATCTAGAGGTCCTCCACCTCCTCCTCCACTAAGTGATCCTAAAGGGAGAAGCAAAGGGAAAGGAAAAATTGACGATTTAAGCGGTATCAGAAAAGACAATGCAGAAAATATTGAAACTTTGGATAGTTGAAGTACTCCAGCACAGAACGAATTGGTCCTATGCATGCAATAGAAAATACTGGAGCTACAAGGAGAACTCGAGCAGGTCTGGAACTTGGTAGACCTCCCCAAAACACACAGAACCAAAATCCACCGTTGGATCCTCTTGCACCATGTATACGGTGAAATCATAGGGTCCAATTCCTCGTCATTAAGGTGTTTCGGGAAGTCATCTCGAGATCTCGAGGCTGCGAGGTTGCGGTCGAGTTCTCTCCCTCGATGTCCATTTACGCTCGACCCAACGACGATGCTGAGGGCTTTACAGTTCCCAAGGCGAGCAGATAGCATTGGCAGAGCCTGGTGTCACGTCTAGCCGTCCCATCTCCATACCTTTACAATTAATGCATTTTGTACTATGTTGGGATTCCCCTCCTATATAAATGGGATCCTTGCCATTTTGTAAAGGGCTGCTGTTGCTCCAACTATTCTACACAAGATAAATAACAACTCTCGCTATCTCTCTTTTCTCTCTAACATATTCCTTCGATATCATTGCTCTTATTTGTTGACTTCACACTTGTTCTTCATTTATTACTTGTCGTTGTCCATAAAGAGTCTCCCTTAATCATATCCTAACTATTAGCCTTTTCCCGATTATCCACGAGAGCTTGAGTCCGAGCCCAAGCATCGACCTCGAGGCCCCTCATCGGCCAGTCCGAGGCCCGAATAGCCAACCCCCCATTTTGGTTATAACTCTACTTTAGTTTACGTTTCATCTTTTAAACTTCACATATCTAGCATCAACTACTTAACAACTAGCATAAAAATAGATCATGTATTTTTAGAGCCCCATCAACGAATTTAATTGTTATTACCATTTTCACGGTAAACAGTTTTGCGCCCACCGTGGAGCTAAAAATAATATTGATTGTTTTCTTGCTGGTTTCGTTACACAACGCAAGTTATCTTTCACACTTTTTCTTGTCCGAGATCTTCGATTTTAGGTCAAAATGTCTGGCTCAGTGAATAGAGTTGAGAACCACAACCTTGAAAACCACAGAGAAAATGGTGTGGCTATTCCAATTGTTGGCACGCCACCACAGAACCCCGATAACAAACCTGGAACGATTCTAGCGGATGCGTGTTTGCAAGATGCATAGCAGGTCGACAAAACCTCACACACCGACAAGAGCATACAACATGGCAACCAACAGGAAGCCCCAAAAAACCTAGCTCGGGAAGAATGTGAAGTTAACCTTCCTGTTATTTTTGAAATGTTGCAGGCAAAACAGCTGGCTATCGCTCAGCTATAAAGCCACCCGAGACTCCAAACACAGTAGCACCGAAAGCTACTCCCCTGGCTGAACAGGTACCGGAGAGATCGAGCAACAACGGATCAGTAGTCGATCATGCCATCATAAAAATGCTCGAGGACCTCACCAAAAGGATCAAGTTGGGCGAGAAAATGATAGCAGCCAACGATAAGAAGGTCGAAACCTATAACTTCAGGGTCGACCAAATCTCGGGTGCACCCCCGGTCCTGAAAGGAGTAGATTCGAAGAAGTTCGTGCAACGACCATTCCCAGAGGAAGCGACTCCAAAACCCATTCCAAAGAAGTCAGAATGCTAGAACTTCAAAAATACAACGGGACCTCAGATCCAAATGAATACATCACTGTCTATATATCTTACTGAACAAATTTGGAGAAACACTCTCGAAGGGGGCCATGATGTGGTATCACAACCTAGCTCCCAAATCCATAGACTTATTTGCCATGCTAGCAGACTCCTTCATAAAGGCACACGCTGGTGCCATCAAAGTAGCAACAAGGAAGTCCAATGTAGTCAAGATTAAGCAGAGGGAGAATGAAATGCTGCGAGAATTTGTATCTCGCTTCCAAACGGAACAAATGGAACTACCCCCGGTCTCCGATGACTGGGCGGTGTAGGCCTTCACTCAAGGACTGAATGAATGAAGCTCAGTGGCCTTAAGGCAACTGAAAGAGAATCTGATCGAGTATCCCGCTGTAACTTGGTCGGACATCCACAACCGGTATCAGTAAAAGATCAGGGTCGAGGATGACCAGCTGGGAGCCCCCTCGGGCTCAGTATATCCGAGCAGACTCTTGGCGAAGGAGTCCAAACCGAACAGAGAGAGGTATCAGCCGTATCCCGAAGATATGAGGAATGCCCCGAGACACAATCCGCCTCGCAACGATCGATTGGTGAACTGAGGACAGAACCCTCGGGGACTCATCAACAGAGGCAGATTCAACTGGGACACAGAGCCACTAAGGTATAATCATCTCCCCCTTTTTCTATTTTTGACTTTGCGATAACTTTTTGCAGGCCATTGACCAAAGCAGTTGAGATGTTGATCCAGCTCAAAGACCTAGAGGTTTCGAAGCATCCATTGCACTCTTTTCCTTTGACCGAGTTTTTATCCCAAAATGGTGTTTTTACCGGCAAGGTTTTTAATGAGGCAATGTCCATGCACTACCTAAGGAGGATCCAACAAGAGTACAAGGCTTCTTTTGAAATCGACCCCGAACACTGGAGAGCAACCCCTCGAAAGGTCATCCACTCGGAAAAACTAAGGAACACCGAACAAGGTTCCAATAGGAAATGATGTACCGGGCCAAACGGTCAAATGAACCGTGTCCACATAAGCCGGACCCACGGGAACAAAACAACACGTACTTATGCCATGCAATCAAAGAATATCTTTCGCCAAAGCATATCGTACTTCGAAGGTAACTCAGCATTTTCACAACAAGAATCCCTCCACCGAAAATGCCCCGAAATACTCAAAGACTGGCGTCAACAACTCAGGACCCAAATAACCTCAGGGTCAGAACTCCGAACTCATAAGCCTGCAATGAGGCAGCACGAAAATTGTGAAACATCTCCAGGAAAGAAAAATGTCCCGAACAATCGGAGACTAGCGTCATGACCTCATGGTCGGAATCTCCAAAATCGTAAGCCCTCAATAAGGCATTTCTGAGCTTACGAGTAATGGCTCTTGAGCCTAAACAAACTCGATAACTCCAAGACTGTCGCCAATTGCTATTCATTAAAAAACCCGAGGTCGTAAGACACTGAGCGGGCAGACTCAGTCCTATAAGCCTCAAGCAAGGCATGAATCATACTTGTACCAAGTATCAACAAATACTGTAAGACCTCAAGCAAGGCATGAATCATTGTTGTACCAAGTATCAACAAAAACTGTAAGACCTCAAGCAAGGAGTGAATCGTACTTGTACTAAATATCAACAAAAACTATAAGACCTCAAGCAAGGCATGAATCGTACTTGTACCAAGTATCAACAAAACTGTAAGACCTCAAAAGGCATGAAAATTTTGTAAGACCTTACTATATGCATAAACTCAATGCTGAAGTTTAGGCTACATATCGCATTTATAAGACTCCCAAAAGGTCATACCCTCGATATAGATGCCTAAACTACTACACTCGGGACCAAAAATAGCTCTGGCCAAATACAAATGACTATGTTCATACGGTGTACCAGCCGAATTAACGCGACTCGGGGAAGCCCGACCATTGCTACAAAATAAAAGGCCATTACTTTGAATCTACTTCAAAAAGAACCGGTTAAACAGGCTACCCTCGACAGGAAAAAGAGCTTCGACCATTTTAGCTCCAAATCACAAGTCTTCGAGCTACTCAGCCTACGAGCCAAACCTTCCGAGGTGCTCGAACATCGCCATAAATGACTTGAAATCAAGGTTCTTCCCAAACCGACGACGGGTCAGGCAAAATCATTGCAAAAGTCCTTAACAAGAGGAAAATAAAGCCTACATTAAAAGGTCGCTTCAACCCAAAGCGTAAGAGCCATTGTCACCAACTTACATAAAAGGTCGCATCGGGCCAAAGCATAAGAGCCATTGTCGCCAGCTCATCTGATAACTTGAGGGTCAATTGAGCTCGAGTCGCAACCCGATTCGGAGACAGAACCCAATATAGTTAGCTACATATGCCTAAGGGCAAAGCGTAAGAGCCATTGTCGCTAGCCTAACGAGCCTCAGGGCCACACACATAAGAGGTCGCTTCGACCCAATGCATGAGAGCCATTGACACCAGCCCACACAAATACAAAACTTAAGGGTCGTTTGAGCTCGAGTCGAAACCCGATTCGGAGACTGAACCAAAAATAGTTAAAATGCATATGCCCAAGGGTAAAGCGTAAGTCCTGTTGTCGCAGCCTAACAAGCCTCAAGGCCGTAACGCGAATCTAAAGATTTCTACTAGCCCAAAGGTCGAATCGACCTGGTTGAAATCTTGACAGACAGAAACACAGAAGATACAAATTGCGGGGTTTCCCCCTTATACATACATGTGATAAAATACAAGCTCCGTTTACAACACACTATGAGAGCTATATACACCAGAACAAGGTAGGAAATAAATGTCCCCCCTCAGTGACTATGGCACGATAGCCCCTTCCTCGCCAACTTTAGCATCGGACGGAAGGAACTTGGCATCATACTCCTCCCCCTTGGTTCGCTCGATCTCTTCCGAGAGACCAAAGCCCCTGGCATGAATCTCCTCGAGAATTTCCCTCTGAGATTTGCATTTCGCATACTCCTTGCTACTGCTTGTACCATCAATAGTTCTCTTCAATTCAGCTTTAGAAACGACAGCACTCTTCGATAGGCCGCCGCTTTTTGTCCCACCCTGGTGCTACTCATCACGATCTCGGCCCGAACATTCACCACTTCGGCCTTCTCCTTCGAAAGCTTGAACGAAAGCCTTGCGATCATATTCGCCCGCGCAGAATCATTCGTACGAACAATCCGAATTTGCACCTCAATAGTAGAAACCATGGCTAAAGCACTCTCTTTGACCGTAAAATTGGTACTTACATGCACCTGTTCGTCGAATTCGCGGTTGGCTCGACCAACCTCGCCCCAGAGCTGTCCCAGCTCCTCCGCCTTGTTCCCAAACTGAAATATCAAAACATTAATCCACTGAGATGAAAAGGGGCGTGCAAGCCAGCATGGAAGGCAAGGTACCTATTTTTCTAGGCAGCTCTCATGGCTTCGGCTCCGGTCCACCTCACGCTGCTGGGAAACCACCTCGCTTTCCTTTGCAGCACAAAGAATCTTAAGGGATTGTTGTCTATCTAAATCCTCCCGCAACGGGGCCTCATAGCGAAGCAGCTCAGATTTGAGCATGTCGAAGGCCTATGAAAGAAAACTAAATGAGAAAAGAAGAGCGCGGGACCGGAATAATCTTACAACGATCAAACACTCACCATGAGGCCGAGCCACTGAGCCTCGCCAAAGGCTGAGCCAATATCCGATGGCTTACTACCTTCAGAAGATAGCCTACCGATTGAATCACTTCTTCTTCACCGTAGAGAAGGAGTCGCCCCATTGCAAGTCCCTTCACTCCCTGGATCCCCTTTTCGTTTGTCATCGATCCTCGATCCCGAGGCCAACAATCTCTCCTCCTCTCCCGAAGGACACTGCCTCATTTCGGAAAAATCTTCGATACCTGCTGCAGTTGAGTTAATAAGCCGACAAGAAAAGCTCCATTTTTTGGAAACAAAACACCGGACACCTACCACGATGCTTCTCCTCCCATCTCCCTTTGGACGGATCTCGCCACTGGCGTTTATCATAAATCGAGCAAGCTGCCAGTTACGAGACCACTCAACTAAATCAGGGACCTCGTTTGGCAACCAATGAGTTGCTACAAATATGGAACGGAAAGACATCATTACGGAGCCCGCCTCCATACAAAACGATGATAATTTTGGTGAGACATTACTTGTGAAGTTCCTTTTCTCAGGAAACTGCAAGTTTGGTTATTGGAACATTTTCAGAGGGCAGAATATCGTCAAGAGTTTCTGCGTCGACCATTAAATGACTTCATAGCTTACTATCACCCAAAGAAAATGACATTTATCCCAAACAGGTTTGCACAACCTGGAAATGCTGTGAGTTGGGTGCGTTTCTTCAGCAATGTGACACACGAGCAGGTATATTGGATGCTTGAATGGTTTCCTAGCAGTGAGTTCATCATTAGTTCCAGAGAGACTACTCATCTGGTATTGATCGGGTTGAGGGGTATCTATCCTTATGCCTACATAAGGGTAATGAGACAAGCGGAAAGAAAACAAGTTATACCTTGGGTTTCCAACATGGTCCAGTACAAAGCAGATTTTAAACGGGACATTATTCCATTCAATTTAAAATCACATCATATGTGGAACCAAATAGTCATTGTGGAAAGGGATACTATTGAATCAAACAGGTATCATCCAAGCCATGTGTATTTCTACCCATCATGATTGGTGGACGATATAGCAGGAGAGGTCAAGATGGGAATTAATCTAAAAAACAGTATCATAGATGATGCTGCTAAAGCAGAAGTCAAGTATAGGAGGTTACGCAAAAGGGTCTTCGAGTATGAAGCTAGGCATCTGGAACAACACAAAGTGGATAGGGAAGTGTTGATACCCAATTTTCCCTCATTTTGAATATATATGTATATAATTCCAAAATAGTCCATATACATCATCATTTCGATTTATAAGCATACACTAGTATTTTTCACAATTTTTTCATACTTTTTAAAGTGTCAATTTATTTATGTATTTTATTATATAAATATCTAATAATTACCCTCCAAGTTATTTCTTATGATGATTTAATCATCTCAACTTATAATTTATAACAATAAGAGGTTTTAAATATTTTCAGTGCATTTCTCATAATTACATTTGCATTTTTAGGGCTAAATTACACATTTTGTAATAATAGCCCATATGCATATAATTACATTATTTATATAGAAAATAACTTTTTATATTTTTATTATATTAAGTAATTATTTTTAATCATTTTCATGCACAAGTAATATTTTTGTTATTTATCAGTTATTTTTTACAAATTATTTATATGTTAAATAGTGGGTATTTAAATATTAGCCCTTTTCCAGAGCAACCCTAGCCCAATTACCCAAAATACACAAGCCCAACACTCTATCCCAAACCAAATGACCCCTAACCCAATAAACCAATCGGTACCCGTTTAATTGACCGGCCCCGGCCCCTCTTTAAAATCCTTGTCGTTTATCCCAGATTTTGCCTACCCTTTTAAATTACCCAACCCCAAACCCTAATTCCATTCTCAATCATCCCCCGCCCTTAAACTCTCTCAAATGCTCTCTCGTCTCTGCAAACCCTAGCGTCGTAACTTCTAATCCCCTTCGATTCCAACCCAGAAATGGAATCAATCGATGATTCCCCTACCTTATTGACCATTTCCCATTATTGGCTTCCCATTTATGGTATTACATAATTGCTTGCCTAACATAGCAAGCAGCTCTCTCTTATTTTTGAACCAAATCTGGTTCAGATATTTGCTTCTTTCCATCTGTGTTCGTTCTCGTTTCTTTTACAGTATGAATCTCTGAGATTCTTCGTGATTCTTTGCTCACCCTAAAACTAGGGTTCACATCTTCCTGTATTCTCATCTCTGAAGTTCATAGCCTTATATGTTTCTGGTTTATTCTTATATGTGATTTTGTTAACTTTACACTCGTTTTAAGTCTCTTTAGTATTTTAAGTTTCACCTAATGTTGCTAGTTCTAAGATTATTCACACCTACTTGAATAATCTAGACCCTCTTAAGTTTATTTAGCTAATGCATTTCTGGATTGCCCTCGTATGAAACTTTGTTAGTTTCACATGCATTGAATCTTTTGAGATCATATTAGCCTACTGGTCAATACTTGAACGTCTACATTCACTGATCAACCTAAGTCTGTTTTCCTTTTCCAATTTGAGTTCCAGCAAATGGCTGCTTCACATTTTTAACAATTTATGACTTGCTCCCTTCTTAACCTGTCTTCTATCATGTCTTTGGCTCATTTAATTCCATATTTCTTCAGTAATTATTTGGCTCTAGGGTAGTTATCAAATTTGTGTTTTTCATAATAGGTCTAAATGTTGTTTTGTTTCCTGAGTGAGTTAACACGACTTTCTTTTGATACTGGGTATATACTTAGCATAAATTAGACCTCTTAGGCTTCAACTTATTTGGTACTATGCACCTGTGTGACTGTATAAATCCTTCAAACTGGTTTCTCCGTAACTCTTTCAATATGATTGTTTACCATGAAAATGGTAATAACGATTAAATTTGTTGATGGGACTCTACAAATATGTGATCTATTTTTATGATTGTTTGTTAATCAGTTGATGCTAAGTATTTGAGATTTAGAGGCAAAATGGAATTTAGGAGAAAGCTATAACCAAACCATTGGGTCAACTATTCAGGACCTCGTGTAGGTCGATGTGGGACCTCGAAGTAGATTCTAGTGCTCGGAATCGAGATATCATGGGTGATCGGGGTAGGGCTAACAGTTACAAAATAACCAATGAATGCTCTCTACGGCCAATAATGAGCAATAAATAATGAACAATTATGAAGACAGTAAATGAAAACAATAATATCGAGAGAGCGTGTAGGAGAGCAAAGAGAATGTTTTTTATATTTCTTGTGGAGCAATTGTAGCAATAACCAAACCCCTAAAAAGCGCCAAACACCCCCTTTATATAGGAGGGGAACTCCAACATAGTACAAAAGCATTAATTACAAAAGTAGGGGGATAGGACAACTAGATGACACCAAGCTCTGTTAATTTTAGCTGCATGCCTAGGGAGCTCTCCAATCCCATCATTACTGTAGAAAACAATATCTTTAGGCCGGGCGCTCAACGAATATCGAGGGAGGCAGATCCACCTCAGCCTTGCATCCTCGGGGTTTCTAGATGATCTCCCGAAATGCCTTGATGACGAGAAATTGGACCCTCTGATTTTGCCTGTACAGATAGTCTCCGCGTTTCCTAGAACAAAGTGATATGAAACAATTTTGAACCTCTGCTCCGAGGACATCATTGCGGTGACGTCAGCCTATCATGGCATTAAATGCCAGGTCCCAAAAAACTATGCAAAGGCCGTCGTCAAATGCGACTATCGAGAGATTCACGAACCGCTAATGGCTCTGTCCCTTCCGCTGCCTATGTGGTTCCTATAACTACATCAACCTTTTGATAATCTATTTTCTGAACATCTTCAAATTCACAAATCCAGACCCATCTCATTCTACATTCTTCCTTTTCACTTTCTTAGAGAAAATCTCACTATCGCAATGGCCAGAACTTCCAAGACGGTTCCTCGACGGAACAAACTCGCCTCTTCATATCAGTCATCTAAGGAGAAAACGAAGGTGATACCCACTCTGGGACAATGTACTCCCCCTGATCTTGACATGTCAAAAGATTATATGATCGATACATCCCCTGCTATACCAGGCCGATGTGAACACGTGTCCCGGTATGTCAGTGTCATGACCGATGCAGGTACAGTAAAAAAGGACTGCCGATGGAAGAAGGCAGTGGAGGTGGAAATTCCTGGTCCTGATGAGAACATAAAGGACCATAAAGATGGTTTCCTCCACATATATACCTATCCTTTTACTTTGATTCTGGCTGAGCCCTTTGGATCCCCTCCCCCATGGATATATCTGCTCATCCTCGATTTTTGCGACAAATATTAGGTGACGCTCGGTCAAATATATTCCTCTTTTAGAGGATAGTCTTGATGCTCTGTCATTTCACTGATAAGGTTAAGGGCGCGACCTTTACCCTGAATCATTTGATCGGGATGTACAGCCCCCGGTTCTATCAAGGCTTGATTAGGCTTCCTCATCAATCCAAGAAATCATTTTTCTCGAGCACCGATGAGGAGAAAGATCGGGGATGTATGAATAGGTTCATTCGGGTTAGGACCTCGGACATCATTCCAGCCGAGAGGGTGCTCCCGGAGAAGTGGAACATGCTGCATGAGTATTTTTTCCTTCGGACATGTTTTAAGATCTTCTTTCATTTTTTTCCAAAAAGATAACCTCTTTTTGTTATCTGCAGCTGCCGCTTGGTATCCTAAAGCGGTCTCGGATCTTCCGGGGTGGATTGAGCGGTTAGACGAAAAGTTTCTGTATCTTACCCGCAATTGGGCCGATATGGCCAAGACGCGGTGGGTGGCCAAAAATTATGGTTAACTTTCTCTCGCCGCCTACGTCTCAACCCTATGTTTTTTCCTATACCTTCTTGTGCTGACAAGTTGTGGCCGCTATGCTTGTGCAGGCCTTGGCAAGAATATGCTGATGAGACCACTCCCGGAGGCGGGATGGAGGTTTCGGAGCATGCCGAGGGAAATAAAAGGAATGTCAAAGACACTGCCAACCCTCTTGCGGTAAAGAAACATAAGCTGTATAAGCCTAAAACTGCCATTGGGACCTCAACTTCTACCTCCGAGGCAAGCCCCGATACTGATGACGAAAATAGTGATGAGAGCGGGTACCGCTTGGAGGAGAGGCCGAGGCCTGCCACTAAAGCCCCAGAGATACCCCAACCAGATACTACTGAATCGGGGACGACTGACTCAGATTGGCCCCGTGGACTGAAGTTAATTGAGGAGGGTGTCAGTGTGGCCTCGGATCCTATGATCGGGTTCGGCGCAGGATCCGTTGGGGGGACCGTTGTTGTTGAACCCGAAGCGTTGGGACCTGGATCTTTTCAAGAGCAAGAACTGCACCTCGGGGACATTGGAGAATAGACAATTTTATTTTTGGCTCCCATTTTTCCTCAGGGGAGCTAAGGGATGCTCAAGGTACGAATGCTACCAAAATCTGGGATCCCCTCAAGAGGGAGGCACACTTGGTTATATTCTTGACGACGTTAGCGGGAACATCGATCTTGATGCTCCCGGCTCCGTTAAGGCGACAGAGAGGTTCATGTAGTAGGTGATAGCAACTTTAAGTAATTTCTTTTGACCTCGAACACCTTTCTTCGTTCTTCTAACTCTTCTGTTTTGCTGCAGTGCAAGGAGATGTACGATCATGCCCTCTTTAGGCTTAAGGAGGAGCTTTCATGCCATGAGAAGGAGCTTGAGAAGCTGTCCTCGAGGTTGCGAGAATCGGAGGCTCGTTCTGTCTAGAAAGAGAAAGAGTCAGGCGAGCTCCGGGCTACTTTGGAGGGAGCAATCTGGGAGAAAGCTGCCCTTGTCGAGCAGGTATTTTGTTATACATGAGTCTTTCCCTTGTTCCTGTAATTTGATACTGACCGTTTACTTTTCCTTTTGTAGGTCGAGCAAAATTGCTCGTAGATTGGGCAACTAGATATGGAGATCCTCGGGCTGAGGAGAAAAAATGAGGCAGTGACCTCTGAGTTAGCGTCGACCTATGGTCTTCTCAGAGATGCTTGAAAGGAGATAGCTGAGCTGGTTGCGGCTAAGTCCAACATTGAAAGAGATGTAGCCACTTACCTGAAGGACGCAGCCACAACGCATCAAACGGCCAATGACGTATTGATAAAGGCTGAGCAAAAACTGACTCGGGACATCGAACATGCCAAGGCAGAGGTGAGGATAAAAACATTGGAGGAGATTGAGGCCAGGGGCATCGATCTGTCATTTGGAATTGAGGAGGCCCGGTAGCTGGAGAGAAAGTTGGCGCTTTTGATCGTTCCAGACAAGGATCCCGGAGATGGTTTGGGGGACAGTGGTGATGAAGAATTGGCCTTGTGTGGCTTTTGCCCCCTCCCCTATCTATGCATGTACTCCCCGAGGAGTGAGTCTTGTAAAGACGTCCCTTGTAAATATATTTTTGGTAATTAAAAGAAAGGGTTTTTCTTCTCTCTACCTTTTTGTTCTTTTTTCCTCGCTGCTCGAGCGGAGTTATCCTTCGACTCTAGGAGTTAGATCTTTGAAAACTGTATTCAGAGCAACCAGGACCCCTAAATCGGGTACTATTCTGAAGTTAGATCGACAACTTCTTTAGGGCCGGCACTAGTGATAGCGATGGGGCCCTTTAGGCATCGCTGCCTTTCAAATTTCATGGGATAGTAGCATCTGAGCAATTTGGTGAAAAGACCCCGGGGTGGTCCCCATCTATACGTTTCCCTGGGAAAAGTGGGATGTTAACGCGACCAGAATTAATTGGCCCTCAGGGTAGGCGAACAGCCTCTGTCTTTCCCTTATATATTCATTCATTCGCCCCTCAAGTGGAGATTCTGCTACTTTGTGTAACCACAGGACCTGCCGCTCTGTGCTTGCTCTCCTGTAGTTCCAACTCAAAATATTTGCTCAAATTCATATCTCCCCCTCTTAATTTTATGATAGGCATGGCTAATACGTCGACCTCCGCCCGCCAAAAAGAGGGGGGTTCTGCTTGCGTTCCGCATTCGGTCGGTGGTACACCGTTGGTGCCCGGCGAATGAGCCTCAAAGTGCTTCTTCTCGAGAAAGGCTCACCCATTCCTTTGGAAGATAGTGCAGACGATAAGATATTTCGCCGACAAGACCGGGATTGAGTTTACTCTCAGTCATCTTGTGAGGTTATATCGGCTACTATGCTATCGAGGTTTGATTGATCTGCACTGTCGATCCACCCGGGATCCTATCATTAACAACGTAGAGGATGAGGACCGTTAATGGATGAACCGGTTCATTCGAGTTCGAATGGTCGACATCATTCCTGAAAAGTTTCTGCCGTTTCCGGAGAAATGGAACATTACACATAAGTGTCGCACCTGTTCTTTCATCGTTTTGACTGGAGGTAGGCTCCGTAATGACATTTTCTGTTTTGTTTTTGTAGCAGCTCCCTGGTTGCTGAACGAGTTCCCTGATTTGGTCAAGTGGTCTCGCAAGCTGGTAGCCTTCTCAACTTATGATAGGTGTAGGTGGCGAGACCTGTCCAAAGTGGGAGGCAAAGCACTATGGTAGGCGCCTGGTGACTTGTTTCCCCAAAACGGTGTTTTTCTTTTCATAGTACTAACTTATCTGCCACAGGTATCAGAGATTTTTCTAAGATGAGACCATGCTCTCTAGGAGAGAAGGAGAGACTGCCGACCTCGGGGTTGCGGGTCGATGAAAAACGAAAAGAATCTTCGGGGACTTTCGTTTATGAAAGAACATCCCCTATTCCTACTGGTGGCACTTCGGGGGACACTAAGCCATCGGACAATGGGTCGGCATTTAGTGAGGCTCAGCGGCTCGGCTTTATGGTGAGTTTGGTAGCTGGCATGGGATTATTCCGGCCTTGCGCTTTTCCTTTCGCAAGCCTCGACAGGCCCAAATCCGATCTACTTCATTACGAGGCACGATTGTGAAGATTTTTGGATAGGGAGAAGTCCCTTAAGTTTCCTTGTGAGATAAAAGAAAGCGAGTTGGTCTCCCTGTGATGCGAGGTGGGTCGAAACTAAGACCGTGAGAGTTGCCTCGAGAGACAGGTATCTTGTGTTTCGTGTTGGCATATGCTTCTTGTTTCATTTTCGGAGGTTAACGTTTTGACATTTCAGATGCAGAGCAAAACAGAGGAGCTAGAGTGGCTCTAGGGCAAAGTTGGTAGAGTCAAATGTGAGTTTGACAATGTGCGAGCCCATGCAGACGCCTAAGTTGCGGCCAAGGAGAGTGATTTGCTAAAGCTTCCACCTTGGAGATGCAAATCTGGACTGCTCGTGCGAGTGATTCTGCGCGGGCGAATATGATTGCGAGGCTCGAGTCTGAGCTTTCGAAGGCAAAGGCCGAGGTGCTGAATGCCCGGGCCGAGGCTGTGATGAGTAGCACTAGGGAGGATCAGAGAGCAACGACCTATTTGGAGAGTGTTGCCGCTGCAAGAGCTGGGCTAAGGAGATCTCTTGGTCATGCGAGCAACAGTAAAGAGTACGCAAAGTGCAAATCTCGGAGGGAAACTCCCGAGGAAGATCACGCTAGGGGTTTCAATCTTTCAGAGGAGATCAAGAAAGCCAAGGCGGAGGAGTATAATGCTAAGTTCCTTTTGTCCGATGCCAAAGATGGCGAGGATGGAACCGTTGGTCCATAGTCCCCAAGGGGGACGTTTGCTTTCTTCTCGTTCTTGTGGGTATAACTTTCATTGTATGTTGTAAGCGGAGCTTGTATTCTATTACCTGTGTGTATAAGGGAGGAACATCGCGGTTTTGTATCTTTTGTGTTTTTGTTTGCCAAGATTTTAGCTAGATCAATCCGATCTCTTGAGTTAGTAAGAGTGTTTAGATTCGATGATATGGCCCCGGAGGCCCATTAGGCTGGTCGGGGGGGGAGGGGGGTTCTTACGCGCCTGGTTAGTGCGACCTTTATTATAAGCTGGCGCTTGAGCTCTTATGCTTTTGTTCAACCGTTTTGGGTTCAGTCTCCGAGTAGAATTTCTACTCGAGTTCATTTGACCCTCATGATTTTACGTTCACATGGACTAGCGACAATGGCTCTTACGCCTTAGGCCACTACCTTTTAATGTAAGTTGGCGACAATGGCTCTTACGCCTTGGACCGAAGTGGCCTTTTAATGTAAGCTGGTGACAATGGCTCTTACGGCTTGGACCGATGTGGCCTTTTAATGTAAGGTGGCGACAATGGCTCTTACGCCTTGGACGGAAGTGGCTTTTTAATGTAAGTTAGTGACAATGGCTCTTATGCCTTGGACTGAAGTGGCCTTTTAATGTATCGATCTTACGCTTTGCCCTTAGGCATATATATTTAACTATTTTGGGTCCGATCTCTGAAATAGGTTATGACTCGAGCTCATTTTGACCCTCAAGTTTTCAGATTTCAATTTGGTGATAGTGGCTCTTACGCTTTCGGTCGATGTGACCTCTTATGTGTATAGCCATTAGGCTCATTAGGCTGGCAACAATGGCTTTTACGCGCTTGGTCGATGCGACCTTTTATGTAGGCTTTATTTTCCTCTCACTTAGGACTTTTGAAGTAATTTTTTCCTAGCTCGTCGTCGGTTCGGGAAGAACCTCGATTTCGAGCAACTTACGACGATGTTCGAGCACAGGTTTGGCTCGGAGATTGAGTAGCTCGAAGCCTGTGATATGGAGCTGACATGGCCGAAGCTCTTTTGCCTATGCTGAGGGTAGCCTATTTAAAAGGTTCTTTCCAAAGTAGATTCGGAGTAATTGAAGGCCTGTGTGGGCTGGCGACAATGGCTCTTACACCTTTTAGCGATGGTCGGACGTACCCAAGTCGCGTTAGTTCGGCTGGTATAGCCGTATGACCGGAGTCACTTGTGTTTGGACGGATCCTTTGAGTCCCGAGTAAAGTAATTTCGGCATCTATATCGAGGGTATGCCTTTTTAGGGATCTTACAAGTTCGATATATAGCTGAAACTTTGGGATCAGTCTATGCCTTTAGTGAGGTCTTACAAGTTTTACATGCCGTTGAGGTCTTATAATTTTACATGCCATTGAGGTCTTACAGATTTGCATGTCATTGAGGTCATACAAGTTTTACATGTCGTTGAGGTCTTATAGTTTTGGATTCTTGGTACAAGTATTGTTCATGCCTTGCTTGAGGTCATACAAATATAGTTGCTACCTTATGCAGGTCTTACAAGACCGAGTTTGCTTACTCGGGGTATTATTGCCTTGAGTTTCAATAAGTCGATGAAGGTGGCATTTGACGGCAGTCCCCGAGTCATCGAGGGTTTCTTGACTCGGGAGCTGTTATTTGCAAACTTTTTATTTCCTTATCGAGGGCTTACGGTTTGAAGATCCTGACCTTGGGGTCATGCAATTTTGGAGATATCAGCGCCAATCTCTGAGTGTTTGGGGTGCTTTTGGCCTCAGAGATGTTTCATGATTTTCGTGCTACCTCGTTGAGGGCAAATGAGTTGGAGTTCCGACCCTGAGGTCATGCGGGTATCAAATTGTTGACGCTAGTCTATGAATATTCGGGATGTCTTTGATGGAGGAATCGTTTTAGCGAAAATGCTGGTTTCCTTTGGAGCATGAGATGCTTTGACAAAAGGCATTCTTTGATTTCTTGACACAAGTATATATGGTTTCATTGTCGAGGGACTGACTGTATACACACGGTTCGTTCAACCGTTTGGCTCGGTACATCATTTTACTAATGGGACCATGGGGGGATACCCTCCTGTATTCGAGGTTGATTGCAAAACGAAGCCTATAACACTTGTCGAGTCTTCCTTAGGTAGCATTTGGATGTTGCCTCATTAAAAACCTTACCAGTAAAAACCCTTATCGGGACAAAAACTCCGTCGAAGGAAAAAAGTGCAACGGATGCTTTAAAACCTTAAGGTCTTTGAGCTGGGTCAGCGCTTTGACTACTTCGGTCGGGCGCCTGCATAAGGGTCGGCATGAAATATAATACAAAACAAAAAGGAGATGGTTATACCTTAGTGGCGATGGAGCTTTCGAACCTTGGAGATGGTCTCGCGGTTGCTGTTTTTTGTCGATTTACCTATTAGTCCCTCTGCTGGAGGGGACTTTTGTATTTCAGCTAGTGGCAGCCATCTTAAAAGATCACATGGATGGCATGATGCAGCTTGTCTGCCTTGTCCCTTTTGGCTGTTTCCTTTTCTCGAGACTGATTTTTGGCACGGTCGCTGAGGAATTCCCGAAGATGGCCGTTGTTGAGTAATGGGGCCACTTCCTCCCCGAGTTGTTGGCAATTTTTGGTCCTATGTCCATGCGTGTTCTGAAATTCGCATACTAAATTGTAGTTTCTTTGTGATGGATCCGATTGTACAGGTTTGGGCCATCTGGCGTCTCTGATTTTGCTGATGGCGAACACGATGTCCGATACATCGACATTTAAGATGTATTTTGATAAGCGATGCATCCCTGCTAGCTACGCGTTCCTATCGAATCCGACTCTGTTGGCGAGTCCCCGAGGATTCTATCCTCGGTCTACCCTTTGATCGTTGCGAGGTGAGTTGCGCCTAGGAATGCTACTTCTATCTTCGGTATATGGTTGGTATCTTTGATTATTTGGCTTTGGCTCTATCATTAAGATCCTGCTTGGATATACTGAGCTTGAGGGGGCTCCCAACTGGTTATCCTCAGCCTTGATTTTTGATTGGTATTGGTTGTGGACGTCCGACCAGGTCACAGCGGGATATTCAATCAAATTCTGCTTCAATTGTTTCGAAGCCACCGATTTTTGTTCATTCAGACCTTGAGTGAAAGCCTGCACTGCCCAGTCATCGAAGACTAGCAGTAGCTCCATCCGCTCCATTTGGAAGCGGGATACGAACTCTCATACCATCTCATTCTCTCTCTACTTGATTCTGAACACATCGGATTTCCTCGTTGCTACTTTGATGGCACCGGCATGTGCCTTTACGAAGGAGTCTGCTAGCATGGCAAATGAATCTATGGAGTTGGGAGCTAGGTTTTGATACCACATCATGGCCCCCTACGATATTGTTTCTCTGAACTTTTTTAGTATAACGGACTCGATATCGTCGTTCTTTATATTGTTGCCCTTCACTGCACAAGTGTAGGCAGTAACGTGTTCATTAGGGTCTGAGGTCCCGTTGTACTTTGTGAGTTCAGGCATTCTAAACTTCTTTGGAATGGGTTTCAGGGAAGCTTCCTCCGGGAATGGCCTTTGTATGAACTTCTTCGAGTCCATACCTTTCAAGACCGGGGGAGCGCCCGAAATCTAGTCGACCCTGGAGTTGTAGGTCTCGACCTTCTTGTTGTTGGCTTCTATCATTTTCTCGCCTGATTGGATCTTTTTGGTGAGGTACTCGAACATTTTTATGATGATAGGGTTGGTCATCGACCTGTTATTGCTCAATCTCTCCTATACTTGTTCAGTTGGGGGAGCTATCCCCAGTGTTACCATGTTGGGAGTTTTCTGGTGACTTTGCAGCTGAGCAATAGCTAGCTGTTGTGCTGGCAACATTTCAAAAATAACGTGAAGGCTAATCTCACATTCTTCCCTGGTCGGGGTTTTTTGCGTTTCTTCTGGATCTCCATGATGCGCTCCTATCGGTATGCGAGCTTATGTCAATGCGTTGGGCGTCGCACGAGACCGCATCCATGGGGACTAGTTCAGGCAAATTCCCAAGGTTTTGTGGTAGCACAACAACACCTGGAACATCCACACCGTTCTCCCCGTGGTCCTCGAGATTGTTGATTTCTGCTGCATTCACTGAGTTCGACATATTGACTTGAAATCGAAGATCTTGGACAAGAAAAATCATAAAATATAACTTGAGTTGAGTGATGAAACCAGCAAGAAAATAATCACTATTATTTTTAGCCCCACGGTGGGCGCCAAACTGTTTACCGTGAAAATGGCAATAACAATTAAATTTGTTGATAAAACTCTAAAAATACGTGATATATTTTTATGCTAGTTTGTTAAGCAGTTGGTGCTAAGTATATGAGATTTAGATACAAAAAGGAATTAAGGAGAAAGTTGTAACCAAGCCATTGGGTAAGCAATTTAGGGCCTCGTGCCGGTCGATTTGGGACCTCGAAGTCGATTCCAGGGCTCGGACTCGAGCTATTGTGGGTGATCGGGGTAGGGCTAACAGTTACCAAATAATCAATGAAGGCTCTTTACGGCCAATAATGAGCAATAAATGATGAACAATTACGAAGACAGTAAATGAAAGCAATAATATCGAGAGAGCATGTAGGAGAGCAAAGAGAATGTTTTTTATATTTCTTGTGGAGCAATTGTAGCAATAATCGAACCCCTACAAAGTTCTAAAGACCCCCCTTATATAGGAGGGGAACTCCAACATACTACAAAAGCATTAATTACAAAAGTAGGGGGATGGGACAACTAGATGACACCAAGCTCTATCAATATTAGTTGCATGCCCTGGGATCTCTCCAGTCCCATCATGACCGCGACCAACATTGTCGTTAGGCCGGGCACTCAATGAATCTTGAGGGAGGGAGATCGACCTCAGCCTCGCAGCCTCGAGGTCTCGAGATGATCTCCCGAAATGCCTTAATGACGAGAAATTGGACCCTCTGATTTCGCTGTATACAATGATCTTGTTTATGTATTGTTTAGCTAAGTGATGGACTTGTTTCTAAGTCTTGCTGACCCTGCGATCAACTGTCCTATGTTTTTTTAAGCTTTGTTATGTCTGCTTTTTCTGAAACTAAGTACCTTTTGTCAAATTCTGTCCCTTAACCATGGCCCACTCCCTTTCACTTGTTACCTATGTTATTATAAATCCTTATTCTAGCTGGCTGAAAGTTAAGGCTATATAGGTTCTTGACCTTTCTAGTGTGAGCGCTGCTCGGGGTCCATATGAGACCCTTGTGAACTCTGACACATAAGGATTTGGGTATCTAGTCTTCCTTGAACTATTTTCGATCAGTTTCTCTAGTGTGAGCATTGACCTAGGTTCTTGAAGCCCTTGGGAACTCTAACACACCAGAGATTTGGGTTATTTATGCTTATCTTTGAAATATGGGTGAATCACTCACCACTGGTCATGTTGTACCTATGAACATGGGCTTTGGAGATGCTGTGAGTTGAAGGCCTGGCCTGTCTAGGTTTATTTGGGCCTGCTGCAGTCTTCCTGCAGTTTATATACTTTGTAATTTATTCATTCGAATGTGGTCTGTAAAAATTATTTGTAATAACAATTGGGGCAATAGTGAATTGGGAAAACTGGGTTTAATTTCAACGTTTACATGATAATGGGTAGAAATCCTGCCTATAGGTGTTTACTTTGCACATTCTTCTTATATAACCTGCCTATAGGGATTTATTTGTTAAAGCACATTTTGCTATTGTATATTAGATAACCTACCTATAGGGGTTTACTTTGGATCAAATACGAATATCCTGTCTATGTTTCTTTAGATGATTAGACACCATGCCTATAGGAAATAAAATGACCAAAGTTCAATTTGCACTACAGTATATTCAAATCTGCCTCTTTAGAAATCATGTCTATAGGGTGATCAACATATGTGTTAAGCACTAAAATTAGGCTGTAAAACACTGCCTCATTGAACGACATTAGAAATCATGCCATTAGAGTAATTCTTAATATCTCATGTTGCTTGTCACTGCATAAATCACCTGGATATCATTCCTATTGGTTTAATCACATTCAACATATGATCAGTAGGCAACTGTGTAGTCACTTAGGAATTGTATTAAAAATGACTTTTCACATGAAACTGTGTGCGCATTCAAAATCCAGAATCACATAGAAATCATATTTATAAGATCCAAATTCTAAAACTCTCAAATGCCTAATCCGTTTGCGTGCATGTGTTGTCTAAGTGTGGAGGCTAACTTTAGCCCTTATCTGCTTTTATGTGAAGTCTAACTTGTTTTGTATGTCCCCTAGTTTTCTCTTTTTGAGCAAACTAAGTTAGGTTCAGAACTATCCAAAATAGATGTCCAAACGCCTCCTGGACCATAGGCATGGGACGAGTAGTGCACGCATAGGGTACGAGTTATAATTGAACTAGTACGCTTTAGGTAACAACTTAAAGATAATAATCGAGTAGAAGGAGATGATAGTCTGTGCCCGCTGACTAATATGAGTAACACCCCCTCTTAAGGGAGTTACGAAGTATTATTTATGTTGCATAGGGTGATCCTTTAAGCTAGAAAATTTAGGACCCCCACCTTGTCTTTCATCAATTATTTGTGTATAATAATGAACTCCCAGCTTTGTTCCCTTATCTTTGATCACATAGACTAATTCATATAATTGAGTTCGGTCAGGAACCACAGTTGTGGACCTCGAAGAGTGCCTAACACTTTCTCTTCGAGGTAATTTTGAGCCCTTACCCGATCTTTGGTGATGTAATTAGGTGCCCTAACGCACCTTAAAAATCGTTAGATAGTGACTCTCTCTTTTAAAACCCTTCCTTAAAAGAGTTGTCAATGTCAAAACACGATTTCACAAGAAAAACAGGCGCGACAACATGGCGAATCTGCTGGGGATATTTTTAGGCTCTTTCCATAAATGATCTTGATCTTTGTGAATTAGTCTTCTCTGGTAAACGTATCTTTATTATCTTTTTGTTACTTGAATCTCCCACTCCCATTTTTCCTTTTATTGCTATGTGCATATCCTTTTCCCTATTTTCCCTTTATATGAACTAAAATGCAACTCTTCTTTTAATTTAATTACAATATGTGTTTTATCATATCTCTCCCTGCCCCTTATCCTTTTATTTGCTTTATTATAATTCTTACATTATGCGGACTAACTTCTTCCCTGTTCTCTTTCTCTTATGTCTTTACATCCATTCAATACTACAATTATTTTTCAATATATGAAAATACTTGATAACGTGTTTTTTTGCATAAAGCATGTTGCGCATCATATTCCACTCCTGCGTATTAATACCATAGCGGCAATTGATGAGTGTCTGCTCTCTTCCTAAAATCACCCTTTAAATTTGGAAAGGCTTATTTGCGGTAAAACTAGTCGATCAGCAGTGCAATATACAATTATGTGCCTTTCCCCCCTCAAGTTGTCCGCTTGAGGGTACCGATCTAGACTCTTTGAGAAACCCTATTCTAAAATCAGTTGTGCATGCATCATGTCTAAACCTAGTATGAGTTAGAATGTTGTCCGCGCAATAACTCACTAAGACAAACCTTGCCCAAAGTCAGCCAGGATTTCCATAATTCTAATGGACACAATCAGGATCTGTGCATTATTTGGAACAAGCGTGCCAATATGTTCATAGCAAAATCTGGGGAGGGGGGAGGGGGAGGGCTAACTCTATTTGTTTTGCTGAAATGAGGTACGAAGTCCCCAGGTTCGGCATGTTCAAACTATCCCACCTTCGTTGCTATCTGCTGCTGGACATACGGTAACCTGATTGATGGAGCCAAGAAGGCCAAGCATGGAGAAGGTCCCTCTGGGACCATATAGATTAGGAATTATGTTTTACTTTCTTCTAGACTCGTTTAGGCTTTGGTTGTGATAAGGCACATGCCATTAGTGACTTTTTATTATTATTGTCGTTTTATTAGAGATTCGGTTTATTTTTCACATTAATGAAATGGTGCAATTATTGGCATCAATTTTTCTCCAAATATATATGTCTTTTAGGCCTACCTTGGGCACAATGAGGTCCCTAAGTTAGGGCGCGAATTTATTCCACAATATATGTTTAAATACTGCAAGCAACTTATAAGTACTCCTCACTGACTTGTTTACCTTTTTTTTATTATTTTTCTTGATTTGTTTATTCCCATCCCCTAAGGTTGGTTCGTGCATGCTGGAATCATCAACATATCATACCAGATCAAGAGGTCATCCACATCCTCCTCTTTAAACGATCCTAAAATCAAGGGAAAGGCCAAAATGGACGATACAAGCAATATCAGGAAAGGCAATGCCACGCATAAAGACAATACTAAAACTTCAGATGGTCGAAGCACTCTAGCACCAAATGACTTAGTTTTGCGACTGGAACAAAAGATATTAGAGTTACAGTGGGAACTTGAGCAAGTCCAGAACATAGTAAATCTCTCCCTTACCCTAAACGTCTCCGAAATCAACCAACAGAACACCAAAAACCTAGCACATCCCCAAAATACACCGAACCAACATCCACAAAACCCTTTCTCACCTCACCAATATGCCATACCGAAACAAAATCCCAATCCTCCACCAGTACCAACTCCTCCAAAACATCACCAGCCAACCTAGTATCCACAAACCACTACCTATCACACTCCTCAGAACGCACCACAACCTATTCCTAATCCTCAAAACTCAACCAACGACCACCACTACACCCAAATCCCTGGACTCCATCAAAGCAACCCCATATATGTGGAAACCTTACCCTACACTCCTCAACAAACCTTATGCATACCTAAATCCATTGATAAGGACCTATTTATCAAGAACATGATAGAGGAACTTAAAAGGCTCACAAGTCGATTCCAAGGTATTGACGGGAGGTAAAGGAATTGAGGGATTAAACTATGAGGATCTGTGCATTCAGCCGGATGTAGAACTGCCAGAGGGTTACAAACCTCCTAAGTTCGAGATGTTTGATGGAAGAGGTGACCCAAAGGTGCATCTAAGGACATACTATGACAAGCTCGTAGGAGTTGGAAAGGATGAAAGGATTCACATGAAACTGTTCATGAGGAGCCTCACTGGAGACGCCTTATCTTGGTATATCTGTAAAAATCCAAAGAAATAGGTTAATTGGCTAAGCATGGCATCGAACTTCATGGATCGATTCAGGTTTAATACGGAGAATGTACCAGACATCTTCTACATACAGAACCTCAAGAAGAAACCAATGAAGACTTTTCGCGAGTATGCCACTCGGTGGAGGTAAGAATTTGAAAAAGTAAGGCCGGCATTGGAAGAAGAGCAAATGAACAAATTCTTTGTTCGGGCCCAAGATCCACAATACTATGACAGGTTAATGGTTATTGACAATCACAATGTTCTCTGACATCATTAAATTGGGGGAAAGGATTGAAGAATGAATCAAGAGCGGAATTGTAACTAATTTTGAGGCATTACAGGCTACAAACAAAGTTTTACAGTCACAGGGTATATCCAAAAAGAAAAATGTATGCGGCAAAATCAGAGGGCCTAATTTCTTGCTATCAAGTCGCTTCAGAAGAATGTCTCGTGACCCCGAGGACGTGGAGTTGCGATCAAGTTCCCTCCCTCGAGGCTCGTCGAGCCCCAACTCAAAGAAGACGAAGATCGAGGCTAGAGCAAAACGGGGAATTCCCAAGGCACACGGCTAAGTCTGACAGAGCCAACCTACCTAGAGCCTGTATCGAGGCATCACATCTAGTCGTCCCATCGCCGTGTCTTTACAATTAATGCATTCTTACTATGTTGTATTTCCCCTCCTATATAAAGGGGATCCTCGCCACTTTGTGAGGGGTTGCTGTTGCTCCAACTATTCTACACAAGATCAATAACAACTCTCTCTTTTTTTTCTCTCAAATTACTCGCTTGAGACGACTCTTTCCATTTATTGCTTTCATACTTGTTTTTCTTTTATTGCTTGATATTGGCCACAAAGAGCCTTGTTGATTATATCCTAACTATTATTCCCTTCCCGGTTATCCCCGATAGCTCGAGCTTGAGCCCAGACATCGAACTCGAGGCCTTTCAACGATCTGTCGGAGGCCTAGGTAGCAAGCCCCTCGGTTTGATTACTGCCCCGTTTTAGCTTGTATTTCATCGATTAAACTTCACATATCTAGCATACACTGGTCTAACGACTGGCATAAAAATAGATCATGTATTTTTAGAGTCCCATTTACAAATTTAATTGTTATTACCATTTTCTCGATAAACAGTTTAGCGCCCACCGTGGGGCTAAAAATAATAATGATTATTTTCTTGCCGGTTTCATTACACAACGCATGTTATCTTTCACTCTTTTTCTTCTCCATGATCTTTTGATTTCAGGAAAAAATGTATGGCTCAGTAAATAGAGTCGAGAACGACGACCTCAGAAACCATGGGGAAAACGGTGTGGCTATTCCAGCGTCGGCGCGCCACTGCAAAATCCCGATAATGCACCCAGACCGATTTTAGCAGAGACGGATTCGCAAGATGCACAACAGGTCGATGAAACCTTATACACCAATAGGAGCATATGGCATGACAACCAACAGGAAGCCTAGAAAATCCTAGACCGGGAAGAACAAGAAGTCAGTCTTCATGTTATTTTTGAAATGTTGCCGGCACAATGGTTGGCTATCGCTAAGTTGCAAAGCCACCCGAAGACTACTAGCATAGTAATGCCGAAAACTACTTCCCCGGCCGAACAGGTATCAGAGAGGTCAAGCAACAACGGATCAATAGCCAATCGTGCCATCGTGAAAATGCTGGAGGGCCTCACCAAAAGGATCGAGTCAGGCGAGAAAATGATAGCAGCCAACAATAAGAAGGTCAAAACTTATAACTTTAGAGTCGACCAAATCTCGGGCGCGCCCCCGGTCCTGAAGGGTGTAGATTCGAGGAAGTTCGTACAACGACCGTTCCCAGAGGAAGTGGCTCCGGAACCCATTCCAAAGAAGTTCAAAATGCCAGAACTCCCAAAATACAACGGGACCTCAGATCCCAACGAACACGTCACTGCCTATACGTGCGCGGTGAAAGGAAACAACATAAAAGACGATGTGATCGAGTCTGTCTTACTAAAGATGTTCGGAGAAACACTCTCGAAGGGGGCCATGATGTGGTACCACGACCTATCTCCCAACTCCATAAATTCATTTCCCATGCTAGCAGATTCCTTTGTTAGGGTGCATGCCGGTGCCATCAAGGTAGCGACAAGGAAGTCCGACGTATTTAAGATTAAGTAGAGGGAGAACGAAATGTTGCGTGAATTCGTGTCTCGTTTCCACACAAAACGAATGGAACTACCCCTGGTCTCGACAACTGGGCACTGCAGGCATTCACCCAAGGCCTGAATGAATGAAGCTCAGTGGCCTCAAGACAGCTGAAAGAGAATCTGATCGAGTATCCCGCCGTAACCAGGTTAGATGTCCACAATCGTTACCAGTCAAAGATTAGGGTCGTGGATGACCAGCTGAGAGCCCTCTTGGGTTTAGTATACCCAAGCAGACTCTTGGCAAAGAAACCGATGCCAAACAAAGAAAGATATCTCTCGTACGCCGTAGATAGGAGGAATGCCCCGAGACACAACGTACCTCACAACGATCAGAGAATGGATTGAGGACAATATCCTTGGCGAATCGTTAACAAAGCCAAATTCGATGGGTACGTGAGGCCAACGAGGGCGCCTCACCCATCAAGATACAATTTCAACGTTGTTGTATCAGACATTGTGTTCATCGTCAACGAAACCAGGGATGCCAAATGGCGCAGGCCTATTCAGTCAAATCCCTCTCAGAGGAATCACAACTTGGTGTGTGAACAATATAATACACACGTCCACGAGGCCGAAGATGGCCACCAGCTCCGAAGGAAAAAAGCCAAGCTACTTAATAAAAATTACCACCGAGAACTGTCGAGCGATCAGGCTCAAGTTCAGTTCCGAGTAAGGAAGGCGGCGAAGAAGAACGAAGAAAATGGGCCGCGACATATTACCATGATAGTGGAGGAGCGATGACACTCTCCAATAACTTATAAAGAGGAGGGTCAAAATGCTCGTCACTAGAGAAAAGCGAATCCGGGGATTTATTCCCGAGGACGCC
This sequence comes from Nicotiana tabacum, assembly GCF_000715075.1. Lineage (NCBI taxonomy): Eukaryota > Viridiplantae > Streptophyta > Magnoliopsida > Solanales > Solanaceae > Nicotiana > Nicotiana tabacum. The sequence continues at coordinate 106,592,714 of NC_134087.1, read as the reverse complement.
CTCATATTCAGCGAAAAGGACACCAAGACCTTGTCTCAACCTCACACTGACGCACTGGTAACCTTCTTCCTCATTCGATCCATTTCAAATAAAACATGTGTTCATGAATTCAGGTGGCTCGATCAACATTGTTGGGCCGAGGATGATAGGGCGGCTCGGACTGTCGGACCAAATCACGCTCTCTTCTCGAATCTTTGGCGGATGCCACATGGTGATCGAGACGACGAGAAGAAAGACCATTCTCTTAGTCAGCATGGCTGCCGCAGACCGGAACGCCAAGTTCCGTATCATCAAAGGAGGCGCAAGGCATGAGCGCCTTATTCAGATGGTCGCGGTTACACTGCGTGAAGGAAGTGCCATCCCCTTTTCACCAAAGGATGAAATTCCCCGCAAGGGATGGAATTAAAACCGTCGGAATGGAGCAACACGCGGCAAGGGAATGTTCGCGTCACATAACGTATCGTCGACACCAATATCTCCAGTCTCGAAAGAGTCAAAGGTTAATCAAACCATGTCTACAGCCAAGCCTGATAAACACAGTAGAGGGCTGTATAGAGTCCTCGCTCCAAAACAGTAGGGACATATCGGTCCTCGGAACATCACACGCGCACCCCGCGATAAGGTAAGACCACCTATCTCTTTCGTTATTTTACACTATCCCGTATGCAGACACCCGACCAGGGCATTCAGAAGTGTTAACTCTACCCGAAGATCCCAAGGCCTTAATGGCTCCCGTCGCACTCTTTCCCCTCGGCCGAGATTTCTCCCCGAAGAGGGCCTCGCCAGCAATGTTATCAATGGGGCGATGTGCCTCCTAAGGAGGATCCAACAATATCGCAGGGCTTCTTTTGCAATCAACCCCGAACGCTGGAAGGCACCCCCCTTGAAGACGTCGTCCGCTCGGAAGGGTCGGGGAACGACAGACTAAGTTCCAATAGGAAATAATGTACCGGGCTAAACGGTCAAAAGAGTCGTGCCCTCGTAAGCCGAGCTCACAGCAACGAACTAACATGTACATACGCCAAGCAATCAAAGGATATCTTTTGCCCAAAAGCATCTCGTACTCCAAAGAAAATTCAGCATATTCACGGCAAGGATCCCTCCATCAAGTACATCCCAAAATAGTTGGAGACTTAGCGTCAACAATTTGATACCCACATGACCTCAGGGTCGGAACTCCGTGCTCGTAGGACATCAACGAGGCAATTCCAAGCTCATGAGTAATAGCTTTCGAGCTTAAGCAAACTCAATAACTTGGAGACTGTCGTCAATGGCCATTCACTGAAAAACCCGAGGCCGTAAGACCCTGAGCCGGCAAACTCGGTCTAGCCAAATCTATTTTACATAATAAAAAAAATAACTGTAAGACCTCAACAGGCATGAAAAGGTTGTAAGACCTCAACAAGCATGAAAAAACTGTAAGACTTCAATATGGATGAAAAAGCTGTAAGACCTCAACAAGTATGAAAAAACTGTAAGACCTCAACAGGTATGAAAATATTGTAAGACCTTACTACAAGCATAAAACTCGATCCCGAAGTTCAGGCTATATGTCGCATTTGTAAGACTCCAAAATGGGCATACCCTCGATATAGACACCTAAACTACCACACTCGAGATCACAAATGGCTCCGGCCAAACACAAATGACTACGGTCAATACGACTGCACTAACCAAATTAACGCGACTCGGGGACGCCTGACCGTCGCTAAACAAATCACATGCCATTACTTAGAATCTACTTCGAAAAGAACTTGTTAATACAGGATACCCTCAATAGGCAAACGAGCTTCGACCATGTCAGCTCCAAATCACAAGGCTTCAAGCTACTTAGCCTATGAGCTAAACCTTTCAAGGTGCTCAAACAATGCCGCTAACAACTTGAAATCGAGGTTCTTCCTGAACCGACGACGGGTTAGGCAAAATCATTTCAAAAAGTCCTTAACGAGAGGTAAACAAATCCTACATATGCCAATGGGCAAAAGTGTAAGAGTTATTGTCGCTAGCCAAACGAGCCTCAGGGCCACACACTAAAAGGTCGCAACAACCAAAAGCGTAAGAGCCACTATCGCCAGCTTAAATTTTGAAAACTTGAGGATTACAATGAGCTCAAGTCGTAACCCAATTCAGAGACCGGATCCAAAATAGTTAACTATACATGCCTAAGGGCATAGCGTAAGAGCCATCGTCGCCAGCTTCATAAGCCTCAGGGCCACATATATAAGAGGTCGCTTCGACCCAAGGTGTAAGAGCCATTGTCTCTAGCTCTAAAAAAATAATAAATATTAATAAATTGAGGGCCAATTAAGCTCGAGTCGCAACCCGACTCGAAGACAGAACCCAAAATAGTTAAAATACTAATGCCCAAGGGCAAGGCGTAAGAGCCATTGTTGCCCACCCATGCAGACACAAAATCTTGAGGGTCGAATAGGCTCGAGTAGAAATCCGATTCGGAGACTAAATCCAAAATAGTTGAACATAGCATAAGAGCTCTAACGCCAGCTTGTGCTAAAGGCCGCATCAACCAAGCGTGTAAAAGCCTCTAGGACAACATGATGATCTCCGGCACTGTATTACGAATCTAAGGATTCTCGCCAAGCCCCGAAACCAGCCCGTCTGTTGAAAAACAAAGTAGAAAGGTATACATATGAGATAGAGCTTCAGGTTTTCTTTTATTTACATAGGCAAAATGGTGCGTTCTCTATCTACAAATGCGTTGTGCGAATATCACATACAAAATGGCAAAGTCTACGCTCCGCTTCAAAAGGCTACGACCCACCAGCCTCATCTTCACTCTTCACGGAGTTGGAAAGAAGTGACCAAGCATCATGATCGCCCGCCCTTGATCGAGCCAGCTCTTTCGGAAGAACAAAACCCCTAGCGCCGACCTCTTCAAGTACCTCTCTTCGGGATCTGTAATGAACATATTCCTCGATCCTCTTTTCACGATCGAGGGCCCTCTTCAACTCTGCTTGGGCATCAGTAGCATCTTTCAAATGAATCGCCATCTCCTGATCAGCCCTAGTTCGACTCAATGCTGCTTCAGCCCGAGCATCAACGATTTCAGCCCCGACCTTTGAAAGTTCGGACTCGAGATTCACGGTCATATCCGCTTGAACTGAAGTATTGTCACGAGTCAAGCGGACTTGGGCCTCGAAGGTGGGAACTTTATCCATGGCACCCTTCTCCTCAGAATCTTGATCATGCACCTGAGCTCTTAGTTCGCCACCGTCATTCCTAACTCGGCCGGCTTCACCCCTAAGGTGATCTAGAGCCTCCGCCTTTCTCTGCAACTGAGATAGGCAAAAAGATTAACCTTAAAGGTTAATAAGCGAAAAGCCTACTACGAGAGGTTACCTGCTCCATCAAATAGCTCTCACAATTCAAGCTCCGGTATGCCTCACATCGCCAGTGCATCAACTCAACCTCCTTCTTCTTGCAGGAGCCTGAGGGGCCTGCCCTTATCTAGAGCTTTCCAAAGCCTAACCCTATGATGAAGCAGCTTAGACCCGAGCCTATCAATGGCCTACAGAAGAAAAACTCGATAAGGAAGGGAAGACACGAGATGTGGAAGGACTATGCCGGAATACACCACGAAGTGAAGCCGGTGGACTTCCTCGAAGGCCGAACACACTCCTGTTGGTCCATTCCACTCGACCCTGGAAGAACCAACCTCGGTTGAAGCATAATCAGTCGGAGGAACCATCATTCCAGAACCGAAGACTTTAGGAACAGCAAGCACACGTGATGTTTTCTCCTCGAAGACACGGACCCATTTGGCTCAACTGAAAGCTCCATCGAACTATGAGCGGACATCCCGTTTATCACCATCGTTCCTTGGCTCGGAAGCCGACAACTCTTCCCCCTCACCGGAGGAGTACAGCCTCGCCCCTAGGGACCTTCTGATACCTACAACGGCAAAACCAGTACAAAAGAAAGGAAAATATCATCTCAAATATACGAAGACCAAGGTAAAAGTAGCACATGCACATACCTTGGTGTTTCGCTTCCCATCTTCCCCGAGACACAGCTTGTCACCTATGCTTGTCGCAAGTCGAATTGATCGCCAACCTCCGAACCCAGCCGGGCAAATCGGGAACTTCGCTCGGTGCCCATGAAGTTGCTGCAGAAAAGGAGGAAACACAGTAACTAAACTGTTTTTTGCTAAAAGCGAACCTTAGAAAGCACGAGACAGTCCACTCACATGCATAATTCCATTCCTTAGGAAATGGCATGAGTTCTACTGGGATAATGTCAGCTGCCCGGACCCAGACGAATTGACTGACCCACTCTCGATCCCCATCGTCCTCCTCATCAACAACAAAGGGCATGGATGAACGACACTGCATGGTTATCAGGCCTCTATTGTGAAAGGGCCAATACAGCCTGACGAGGTGACTAAGCGTGAATTCAAGCCCTGCCTTCTACGCAAAGAATCTCATCATCAGCACTACTCGCCATAACGACAGATGTATCTGCGCCAAAGTAACCTGATACTTCAGCCAGAAATCAAGCACGACCCTATAAAGAAGGCCTAATGCGAAAGGATATAAGTATATGTTCAAGAATACATCAGCGGGGTCCGTAATACCCTCAATCTAGTAGGATATGCTGATGCTGATTATGATGATTTCCTTGTGGATAGCAAAAGCACCTCCAGTATGGCTCACTTTCTTGGTTCATGTCTTGTATCCTAGGCTACTAAAAAGAAAAATTCAGTGGCCTTATCCAATGTTAAGGCTGAATATGTTACTGCTGCATCTTGTTGTGCTCAATTATTATGGATCAAACAGCAGCTGGTAGATTTTGGCATTGAAGTTGGTTGCATTCCTATATTCTGCGATAACACTAGTGCTATAAGTATGACAAAGAACCTTGTTCATCATAAAAGAACTAAGCACATAGATGTTAGACACCACTACTTAATAGATAAATATGAGAAAGGATTGATCTCCATAGAATTCTATGTTACTGATAAGCAAATTGCTGACATCTTCACTAAAACATTGAGTAGAGAGAACTTTGAGAGGAACAAGTTTCAATTAGGGATGACTAAGATCACCTAATAGGTCCAGCTCAAAATGCACAATGAAAAAAAAATTGGCTAGGAATTCTGAACTTGTGTAAATATATAGATTAATTCTTACTCAGCTTCATACTTAAATTAGTATACTCCTGTGACATGTGTTTATATGACTCACTGATCTCTTACAAAATTTTCTCTATTATGGCATTTGAGCCATGTTCAAGAGAGTTCTAAATGAAGAACCTGGTTCATCAATATGGGTTCATATGAAAGCTTAAGTATGTTTTCGATACTCTACACAATTAGAAAGATTAATAATTCAATCACAAGAAAAAGTCCTATACTTGTCAAATTCCTAGAAAATTCTATCTGTTAGCATTGATTCAGTTCTGTCCACCTAGAACTCTAAGCCTTAGTTTTTGCTTAATATCTAGGGAAGCCAAATCGATGATTCAAAATCAAAATTTCAGGTTGATTATACCTCTAATTGACCACTGCAAAAGGTTGTCGTTACTTATTAAATGTGTATTTGTCTTTAAATACACATCAACTCTCCTACCTTCATCATAATTTTAAACCGTCAAAAACATTTTTTCAATTTCACTTGCCCTCTTCTCCAAAATTCCCAAATTCTCTCAAAAAACCTACAATCATGTATAACCCACAAGACAATCCTGGAACTCCTCCACCATCATCTTCTTCCAATTCATCCTCATCTACTCCCCCTAGTGCATCTCCAAAACCTAGACTACAAATGGTGAAAATGCTTGCTCGAAAGACTGTAGCATCTAGGGCTCTAAGGAAGGCTTTAAATGAAAGGTTGAAAGCAAGCCAATTGAAAGAAAGGAAAGTTCCAAATTCCGACTCTAGCTTTGAGTCTGAATCAAAGAAAGCCAACTTCCAAATTCCTCCAGCTTTGAGTCTGAATCCTATCAATCCGCTACTGACGGGGGAGGATATGGGCCTTCTGACTCTGAAAAGATTCAAGAATCTCCTTCTGAGGTAAGTTCATCTATGATTGAAAATCTAGAGACTATGTTTGTTCTGGTTGGACCAATTAGGGATGTTGAATTGTTTGGGATACGTAGGAGTGGAGGTAAAAAGAATTTTGAAAAATAAAAAGAGAGAGAGGGTGCATGTGGTGAATAGAGGGTAATTAGGAAAGGTGTAGTGTGTTCTATCTACGGGGTTGAACATAAAAGGGTAGAAGAGAGTGGCATGAAGTCAGGTGGAAGTGGTTCTGGGGATGCTGCTGAGGGGTTTGGTTCATATAAGCACATAGAGAGATAAACCTATTCCATCTACTGAAGAGACCCTAGTTGATCTACTGAAAAAGGTTGGGGCAAGCTATGACCCAAAGAAACATAGAACTCCCACAACAAAAGCCCCAAATGTTCCTAAGCCTTCCAGGAAAAGAAAGGCTTCATCCCCAACACCTACTGCCTACTCATTGCCAAGTGGTAGAGCCACAAGAAGCAAGGTGAAACAGAGTGAAACTGATCTACAAAGGGCCTTAGAAGAAAGTAAGAAAAAGAGAAAATATAAAGGAAAGTGAAAGATTGCAGAATCCTCAGAGGCTGTTGAGGAAGAAGAGATGGAACTGGTCCATCAAGAAAGGGGTACAACAGTGAAGGTTCCTACACTCAAGCCTAAAAAGCCCAAGACCTCTTCCAAGAAGTCTTCCTCTGTGCTTGTGACTGAGAACCCACACTAGCCAAGAGGACAAGATCTACAGTGAAAACCAAACAATCAAAGGTTTATGTGATGATGACTGGAAAGGAGAAGAAAAAGAAAATGATTCTGAGAAGGAACAGGACAAGCTTGCCATTTTTGGCAGAAGAAAGATTTTAAAGGGTAGACTGTTGAAGGACCTAGTGGAACCAGGAATGATGAGATTGGTAGATGTCTTAGCTCCTCAGGGATGGAAGGACATGGTCATTCAGAAGCATGGAAGACTAGCCAGAAAAGAGGTGATTGAATTTATGGCCAATGCGGCTGTTAAGGATGGAGTTGTCAGTAGCCTGGTGAAAGGAGTCTAAGTGCAGTTTGATGCGGAAAAACTGGGAGAGGTCCTGGACATACCCTCTGAAGGGTTTTATGACTATACAAGGCGAAGGTGGCCATGCCTGGACTCCCTCCCTACTACCCTTGCAATCACCAAGAAGTTTTGTGATTCAAAAGAGGTGAATGAAGCCACGGCTGTGCAGAAAAGTGAGATACGGCCTGAGAACAAGGCTGTGTTTGAATTTGTCAACAACTGCTTATTGCCCAGACGGGAGAGAAGGCACACTGCTAACTACATGGATCTGGTTTTTATGGAGTGTCTAGAGAGAGGAAAGCAAATCAACTGGCATGCCTTCATTATCAAACTGCTAGACAGGGTCATAAATGGCTCCAAGGCTCATGCTACTTCATATGGCTTTATACTAACCACAGTTCTGGACAAGCTAAATGTGCCTCTGAAGAAATGGGAAATGGCCTCTAGCAAGGAACACTTTGGCATCAAAACTCTTCTTGCCTGTGATTATCCAGTCAATGTCATCCCAATTGAACCTGGTTCATCCCAGAAGACACCCATCAACAGCAAAGTTAGGACTCCGGTTTAGGAATGTGCAGCCAATGATGCTGAAATTGCTAGGCTCAAGGCTCGTGTGGTGGAAGTGGAAACTGAGAGGGATGGTCTCAGAACTGAGCTTGCCAAAGGAAAAGAGAAGAATGATGGAATTCTTCAGAACATGTTGAATCTTTTCAAAACTCAAACCCAACCCTCCAGTTTCTCCAAGCTTTAGGACTCATAGCTTCTGTCTCCTGAACTTGTTCAGTACCCCCAGTGACCCAGATTAGGGATTTTTCTATTTTTGCTCATGGTTTGAATGTTTTTTTTTTGGATTGTAGGTGGCAACATATCTCTATCAATGATAATTGTTGTTTCTCTCTTGATCAATGATTAATCTGTCCATGATAGTTTAAATATGTTTGTTGATTACTGATGATTTCACCATGATTGCACTTGCAGTTGCCCTAGTGGCCATGAGTATTTATTAAAATCTGGGTATCACACTTCGTATTCAACTTTTGGATGATGCCAAAAGAAGGAAGAGATATTGTGCTTTACATATTCTGAAAATATGTGATATTTATAACCTAATTAACCTGGTCCTTGATTATAAGTGAATTTTCTAAGTTTAGTGTTGATGGTTATGATGAGTTCCTACAGGTTCCAAAATAAGTAAAAAGCATAGAGTTTGTCATCATCAAAAAGGGGGAATTTGTTGGCCTAAGAACAGGTGAAGTTTTGAAGAATGACAAATGAACTTAGTCATGGACAGGTCCATCTTGTGAAGCACAGTCATGATCAACCTATACATGTGAGATGCACGTGAAAGAGATAAGTCCTACTGATCAAGCAGCAATATCTCTTGATCTGATCGAAAAGGGTGCATATTAGATAAGGGGAAAAAGTCTCCTTATATGAAGAGAATAGAATCCAGATAAAAGATAGTGTTAGAGTTTGAGATCTTCATGAACTCTTCTACGATAGAAGATGAGCAATTGAGTCCCAATCAAACTCTGATTACTAATCTATTAAATGACAGTGATTGTTCTCTTTTACAGGTAATGCACATACACAGAAGTTAAACTAAATTGAGAGCAAAAGAGCAAGGCAATTTTGCAAGCAATTTATGCGTGATTTGTGTGTGCACTCCTGAAGCTACTTGAACTAGATAGAAGAATTAGTTCCATTGTGTCTATCTTTTATTCTAGTTCAATAATAGTAGGTGGTTTAAAGTTGTACCTTTCAGCTTTCATAGAAGCAATTGTATTAGGTACCTAGAGTGTTCAAGTTATAGCTAACTTGAAGTTGTCACAACAGGGGATATTGTGTTCCACAACGGGATTAGAGTTAATCCTTAGGTTTACAAAGAGTTTTTGTAAATGCAGTTTTGGCTCAGTAATTTTAGTGGAAGTTTTGGAAAATCATACTAAGTAGTAGGTCGTGGTTTTTTCACCTTTTGAGCCAAGTGTTTTCCATGTAAAAATCTCTATGTTCTTTATTTTATGTACTTATTATTCCGCAAATAGTAGTAGTTAGAACACCTAGAAGTACCACACGCCTCGAAGGCAGGGACCTTAGCCGAGATGCTCATCTGCTCTAAATCTCAATCTTGCACCTGAGCCCTTAGCTCCTTGCAAGCAACTCTGACGCGATTGACGTCGCCCTTGAGGTACTCCAAAGCCTCTGACTTTTTCTGCAGCTGATACGGCAGAAGGGAATTAGCCTTAAGGTTAGAAGGGGGCGAAACATGCACTACAGGAAGTTACCTGCTCCATCAAATAGCTCTCATAATTTGAGCTCCAGTACGCCTCATATCAGCAATGCAGCAGCTCAACTTCCTTCTCCTCGCTAAGGATCCCGAGAGATTCGCCCTCACCTAGAATTTTCTGAATCTTGACCCCTTGACGGAATAGCTCAGACCTGAGCCCATCACAGGCCTACACGAGGTAGATTCAATAGATGAAGGAGGACACAGGATACAAGGAAACCGTACATAAAACTCACCACAAGGTGAAGCCGAAGGACTTCCTCGAAGTCGGAACACTCCTATTGGTCCTACCCCTGAGGCCTTGGAAGAACCGACCATGGCATAGCATGTTCGCTCAAAGGAACCGCTGGCTGGGAATCGGGCACTCCGGGAGAAGCAGACTCACGTGACTCCCTTTCCCTAGAAAAGTGAGCCCGACCAGTGTCGCTTAAGGCTCCATCACACCACAGGTGCCGATCTCTCTTATCGTCATCGCGACTCGACCTGGAAGCCGATGAGTCCATCCCCTCTTCAGAAGAACATTGACCCACCCCAAGGAATCGCCCGACATCTGTAGAGGGCACGAACGGAAGGGGAAAGGGTTACCTCGGGTATACAAAGGCAGGACGAATACAACATATGCACATACCTTGGTACCGCGCTCCCCATCTAGTACGGAGTACAGCTCGCCATCTGTGCTCATCGAATGATGAATAGGTCACCAGCCTCCGAACCCAGCCAAGCAGGTCAGGAACCTCACCCGGCATCCATGAAGTCACTACAGCAAGGGAAACAACATTATTATTCAGCTTATTTCTCTATGTGTGGAATCTAAAAAAGTGCCAAAACGCCTCACTCACGTGCATAATTCCACCCTTCGGGAAATGGCAAAAATTCCACAGGGATGATATCGGTCGTCCGGACCCAGATAATCCAACTAGCCCACTCCCGATCCCTGCCATCATCATCGTTAACAACGAAGGGCGTGGACGAACGACACCTCAGAGTTAGCAGGCCTCGATGATTAAAGGGCAGATATAACCTGACAATGTGGTCAAGCATGAATTCAAGCCTGGCTTTCTCCGCGAAGAATCTCATCATCAACACTGTTTGCCAAAATGACAAATGGATCTATGCCAGGGTGACCCGATACTTCAAGCAAAAATCAAGCACAACCCTGTCAAGGGGGCCAAATGCGAAAGGGTATAGGTATATGCTCAAGAACCCATCAGTGGAGTCCACGATGCCCTCATCTGGGGCAAGCGCCTGTAGTGTCACCCCTTGCTCCAGCTGCAGTATCTTTTCGCCATCTCCAGGTGTTCCTCTCTTATCAAGGACACAGTCTCCAGAATGAAGTCCCTCGATTCCTGAGCACCAGGAGCAGTGCCCCCCGTCACCTGCTGAATCGGCCCCGAAGTGGTTCCCATGACTATGGTGAAACTAACTGGTCAAGGCAAAGGCACGCACCAATGTTTTTTGCACCTAGAGAGATGAAGTATCCCGTGCCAAAGCAGAAAGGCAGCTGTCTAAAAGTAGTGAAGTCTTTCTAGGGAGCAGAAGCTGCCCCGCATATATGCAAGAAGCAGCGACGATTCGCATGCCCGAGCAAGCCCCGAAAAGCCAATAGCCTCGATACAGATTGACGGGTCAATATCCGATCCAGAGAGAATCCCCCAATGAGGATTCAAGACTCAAGGGGCCGTTCGTATTATATCCATGCTCGGAGCAGCACTCTATGTCAAAAACCCCGGCCCAAAGAAGTCGGACCTCGGTAAACTTTAAAACGCCGACACTCAATGTAAGGCAAGCACCTAGTCTCGTTATCCCCTCTACCTAAAAAGAGGAGTAAATGTGGGAAGCTCCGATCGTGAAAGCTCCACGAAGGTCCGAGGAAGCACCCAAATACGAGTAAAACTCCCCAGTGGAAGTCAACCATATTCATCCTAAATGGGTTATCTATATCAAGGTCAATAGGGACCCTCGGGTCCCGGAGATGACCTTCATCCGGGGTAACATTCCGGAAGGCCCCGAAATTCGATGCATGATCTCCAAACAATTCGAAGGGCCTCGGTAGCCCGGAGCTATCAGAATCAATCCAAGATTAGTCCAAAGTGCGAGGAGGGGTCGAAAAAAGTCGTATCGATTAGCACAAGATCAGAATGAGCGCCCGCGCTCAAGTTAGATATCAGGGGTCAAAAAATAAAGGAAGGCATTCGAGCGGCATCGAAGGGCATGAGAGCATACAGAAGCAAAGCAAAGTAAGGAAGGCAAAAATCAACAAAGTAAATTCTTATTCATAAAAATTTGCGTACAAGCAGCCCTCAAGAGGTCATTACGTACAATTATAAAAGCCTGCAGTAGTCTACACCTAAAGCGGAGGAACGTAAGGATGTACATGTCATGAAACATGAACGACCGGTCCACCCTCGAGGATCCATCTCCGGTATCAGCATCCTCAGGCGCCGCACCCTCGAGCACGTGTCCTCAAGGGTGACTCCTTCGATCTCCACCTCCCATAGGTTCCCAGCTCAATCACCCGAGGGATCCCCACCGGAGAAGATGAAGAAGAGGAAAAGGAGGGAACGCAGAGGATGCAGAGAAAAGAGACGTGGCCCGCCGAAGCCAAAGGTTGAAGATTCGCCAGGCCCCAGCCTCAACGGCCGATAGCACCACTTTATCCCTTGGGAAAGGAAAACCCCTAGGGATGAAGTGTCTCACGAGGCCTGGGTAGGAGAGTGAGCAGAGGTACATAATCCAAACGACTGTCTACATAAAAGGAAGCCGACTCCTGGTATCCTATCACCTCGGGCCAGTAGCAGCAACAAGGGCCAGCATACCGATGACCACAGCAACAACAGGATAATACGCTTATGTTTGACGAAGGGAGACCCCGGTAGGGAGCCACAATGCATTCTGAGGGAACTCCTCAAAATGGCAAAGTTATAAGCCCGTAACATGATGTTCAAGGGAGGAAGAAAATAAGAGGAAGGAACCAACAAGTAGGCCAGTGGAAGCATCGATATAGGAGAAACAAAGCCAAGGCATCCCCCATTTATAGGGGATTACGACATGGTCATCTATGCTTTGGAAGACTGACCGATGGGCGCAGTTAATGCATCTATGAAAAACTGAACTGACGGTGGTACCTATACCTTGGGAAGCAAAAATGAAGGAGTGCAATGAATGAGGTCGAAAAGCATGAGCCAGGGGTCGTATCATCGATGTGGCGCCACCGAAAGAAGCTTGAGGAGTCAAGTGTCAGAATCATTTCCCATCACTTCATTATGGGAAATGCGGAGACTATCTGTACGCGGCGAAATTAGAAGACTTGATTTCTCGCCGACAAGACATTTTGGGAACATGCCCCGGGACCCCGCTGGCAGGGGGTCGCAACCGAATCCTCGACCTCGGGACACGTCGAAGCCCGATTCAGAGAAAACGAAGAACAAAGTGAGGATAGGGGGGAAGCCTTCTAGGCACATGGCTACATCTGACAGGCCTAGCCTATCTAGAGCCTATGTTAAAGCATCATGTCAAGCCATCCCATCACTGTACTTTGTAACTGACCCCCACATACTTTAGCCGAGTCTCCCTTCCTATATAAAGGGGACTCGCACCACCTTGTAAAGGGCTGATGTTGCTCCATTTCTCCACAAGTGCAATAATATCTCTCCCTCTCTCTTTTCTTCTAAGTGGTTCATCCTCGCAGGATCAAGACCTCCTTCGCATTTATCATTTTCTTACTTGTTCTTCACCGTATCATTTAGTATTGGCAATATAGAGCATTGCTTAATCATATCTCTAACTATTATCCTATCCTCGACCATCTCCGATAGTCCGAGATAGATACCAACGCCGACCCCAAGGTCCCATCGACCATCTCCTAGCTCGGGCAACATACCCCTTTTGTTTGATTACTACCTCACCTTAACTCGAATTTTATCTTTATACTTCATGCTCTTAGCATTAACTGCTTTAACAACTAGCTCAGGAATAGATCACGAATATTTAGAGTCCCGTTTACAAATTTAATTGTTATTACCATTTTCACAGTAAACAAAGTCATGCCTCCCTATTTGGATATGGCTAAGCACTGCCTTCCATTGCATGAGACTGAGCATTGTCTCCTCTCCTTGCATGAGGCTAAGCCCTACCTCTCCAACTACTTAAGGCTAAGCTCTGCTTTTCCTTGACTTGGTGAATGTTACATGATCTCAACCCTAGCACTATTTTGCCTTTTTCGGGGCAAATATCTATCCCGATCTTATACAAGACTAAGCTATGTCATTATTTCTTATATTATCCATCATCATGTCTTAATTCGAAGGCGCCATAGTCTGAAGGCATCATCATCATAGCCTGAAGACACCATGTTATGGCCTGAGGATCTCTCAATACTGCACATCATTATTCAAAGAGATCATGGTTCAGAGGCACCATTTTCATGGCCCGAGAACATCATTTCATGGCCTGTGAATCTCTGAGAACATCATTTCATGGCATGTGAATCCCTTATCTCACGATTCGTGGCCCAGGACGTCATGGTCTAAGGACACCATCCTCACTGTCTGAAGACAATCTTCAGGGTCCAAAGGGAATTTGTATCATGTTTAAATTGTCATAATAACCTATATATATTTGCGTGCATTGTGTTTTAAGTTTTTGCAGGTAACTCAGGAGGTAACCGTTCTTTGAACAGGAGCAACCTTCGCTCCGGTTTCCGCTCATACCATTCACACCCTGCCATTAATTTAAACGTAATGGACTCTTGTCAATTACTCGCTTTACCCTATGACCATTCAGATATCTGCCATGTGATACATCCATAACATCTCAAATTCACATTCGTTACTTCGAATAAATTCATCTGATACTATCCTACTCCAAAAGAACCCTGTCGAAACACACGACAGTTCCTCTAAAAATTTCATCGATTTCGTTCACCGTTGGTTCCAGCACTACACATGGCCTAATTCATGTAAAACCAAGGATACGTAGGTAGCTCAGAAATCAGGGTTCGGCTTATATATTTCAAAATCACCTCATTCGGTCAAAATCGGTCATCATTTCATTACCCAATAACTTTTTTATCCTTCGGGAGTAAAGAAGGGAAGTTGTTGATACCCAATTTTTCCCTCATTTTAAATAATTATGTATATATTTCAAAAATAGTACATATACATCATCATTTTGATTTATAAGCATACACCCGTATTTATCACAATTTTTTCATAATTTTTAAAGGCTTTAAATCAATTTATTTTTGTATTTTATTATATAAATATATTATAATTACCCTCAAAATTATTTTTTATGATTATTTAATCATATAAACTTATCACTTATATCAATAAGAGGTTTTGAATATTTTCAGTGCATTTCCCATAATTACATTTGCATTTTTAGGGCTAAATTGCACATTTTGCAATAATAGCCTATTTGCATATAATTACATTATTTATACAGAAAATGACTTTTTATATTTTTATAATGTTAAGTAATTATTTTAATCATTTTCATGCACACGTAATATGTTTGTTATTTATCAATTATTTATTTGTTAAATAGTGGGTATTTAAATAACAGCCCATTTTAAGCTTATTCCGGACTAACCCCTAGACCAATTACCCAAAAATGCACCAACCCAACACTCCATCCCAAACTAAATGACCCCAAACCCAATAACCCAATCGGTACCCTTTTAATTGACCCTCCCCAGCCCCTCTTTAAAATCCTGGCCGCTGATCTTAAAGATCAACGACCCACATTTAGCCTACACTTTTAAATTACCCAACCCCAAAACCTAATCCCATTCTCTACCATTCACCGCCCTTAAACTCTATCAAATGCTCTCTTCGTCTCTGCAAACCCTAGCATTGTAACCTCTAATCCCCTTTGATTCCAACCTAGAAATGGAATCAATCGACGATTCCCCTACCTTATTGACAATTTCCCATTACTGGCTACCCGTTTATGGTGTTACATACTTACTTTACTAACATGGAAAGCAGATCTCTCTTATTTTTGAACCAAATCTAGTTTATATCTTTGCCTCTTTACATCTGTGTTCGTTCTCATTTCCTTTATGGTATGAATCTCTGGAATTCTTCGAGATTCTTTTGTTAAACCCCGCAATATTACATCAATATTACGTCCCCCAATGTTAAATTATGACAATGTTATGCTCTACAGTAATATATTACGATGATGTTACGTCCTGCAGTATTACATTACGGAGATGTTATGCTTCGCAATAATAAGTTACGATAGTGTTGCACCTTGTAGTATTGTACGTCGAATTTGTCATAAGGTAATTTACATCAGTCCAAAGAAAAAATTATTTGGGGATTATAAGGATCATAAGTGATGAGTAAATTCGTGAAGGTAAGAGGGTACGTAAAATCGAAGAAAACGAATTTTGTATAAGTTTGGCATTTTGAGATAAAATACGGGTCGAGCGTTAACACTCGACATTTATGGACTAGTACCATACAAGGTACTACATGGCCATGATAGTAAGGTGTACAAAGTATGTTAAAAGAGAGTAGTATTTAATTAAGTTGAGATAATTTTTAAAATTATACATGTAATTGATTAATTACCGAGTAACAGAATATTATCCAGTTAACTAATAAGCGGACAAAACTTAATTAATTATCACAACCAAAACGTGGCATCTATATGAGAATTAATTAAGATGACTCTTAGAGTCATTATATTATGTGGCAAGAAATGAGAATGTGTGGTGTAGCTGAGTCTTAAAAAATGAGTCATTCCATTCATTAAAGAATATGCCCAACTATTTTCCACCACTTTCTTAATACAACAAAATCTCATGTATGCCTACCAATATTTTGGGGGGATATATAATAACAGTACCTTATTGTAAAGGTACTAGTAAGAATGGTAGATTTCTTTATGTTTCCAAGTGAACTAGTCATTATTACGAGAGTTGATAGTTGTTCTGGAATGGCTTCGTAAAATTTCCCAAGTCTCAGTTCTTGTCATGATTGGTTTTGTTTAACAATATTTGAGGAGAATAAGTTAACCAAGTAACAAGTCTTCAGCAAAAGAATTTGTACGAAAGTTATACTACGTAATAATAACGGGATTTGCAATTTAAAGAGAGCCCGATACAATCTTTCTCAAGAGAATCGACTCAGAAATGTTAAGGCTATCCCTTCTTTCTTTTGGCATGATCCATACGATACGAACGAAATGTGCAAACGCACAAATTCCATTAATGACTCTATTCATAGAAGTATTAGAGATATATATGTTCTTGAATTTTCACGTGCCATAATATTTTATCATTTGTTCATGGGTCTCAAAAAAAATATGAGAGTTAAAAAGAGTTTACTTTATAATATTACTTAGAGGAAAAATGGTCTTATGACATTCCGAATGTTTTTATTGACATACTTTCATGCACTGCATTCATGTGCATTGACCCATGACCAGATAGCGTTATATACGCGTATATATGTAAATATATGTATACGGGATATGGGAAAAGATTACGGCGTTATATACGCACCACTTCATGATCAGCTGGTATATGATGATGATGTTGCCCATAGTGGCTGAAATATGATTCAAATGGTGTTATATATGCATATATATTTAAATATGATTCAAACGGTATTATATACGCGTATATATGTATGTATATATATATATATATATGGGATAGTGGAAAGGTTATGGCGTTATATACGCACCACCACCTGATCAGCTGGTATACGGTGATGATTTTGCCCACAGTGGCTGGTATTATATGATGGGAAACCATCAGAGGCTGATGATGTTCTGAAACATGTACCTATGCACGACATGACATTCATACGCATACGCATGATGCTAAAAGTAATTTATGATTTACAAAGTTATTCAGACTTACAGGTTGAGTCATGTACTCTATATGTCTTCCATGTCTTTTATGTATTTATTTATGTGCCTTACATACTTAGTACATTATTCGTACTGACATCCCTTTTGCCTGGGGATGCTGTGTTTCATGCCCGCAGGTCCTGATAGACAGGTTGAGATCCCTCCAAGTAGGCTATCAGCTCAGCGGAGGATGTCGGTGTGCTCCATTTGCTTCGGAGTTGCTTGTTTGGTTAGTATGATCTGGACGTGTATTGTTTGGTATGGCGGGACTCTATCCCGACCTTTATGACATTTATGTACTCTTAGAGGCTTGTATACATATGTCGTATATGTGAAAGATTGTACGGCCCTATCGGCCTATGTTTGAGTTTATAAATGATTATGTTGGCCTACTAGGCCCGTATGTCACATTTATATGATAATGTAATAAGAAAGATATGTTACGTTGGTGCTCGGTTTGGTAAGGTACCGGGTGCCCGTCGCGGCCCATCTATTTAGGTCATGGCAAAAGTGGTATCAGAGCAGTTCTATCCTAGGGAGTCTACAAGCCGTGTCTTGTAGAGTCTTGTTTATGGATGTGTCGTGCACCACACTTATAAGCAGGAGGCTACAGGG
This sequence comes from Nicotiana tabacum, assembly GCF_000715075.1. Lineage (NCBI taxonomy): Eukaryota > Viridiplantae > Streptophyta > Magnoliopsida > Solanales > Solanaceae > Nicotiana > Nicotiana tabacum. The sequence goes on along the minus strand of NC_134087.1, from coordinate 106,574,879 downwards.
CATTTAAGATTGTCACTCTTTCTTCTTACTCTAGATCGTGTGGTAGAGCTCACTTATAAGAATTCAACTTCTGAAATTCTATTTTATTCGTAATAAGACGATGCCTACATCCGGAAAGAAGGTTGGAGGGAGAGATAGTTGTGGAAGAGCTGAGTCAGAAGAATTGGATTTTTGTATGATACCTACGATAAGTAAATATGAGGTCTTTAGCAGATCATGGGTGTACTAAAAGGTGTAAGCTTACTGATAAGAAGTCTTAAGGCAAGAATGTCTATCCACCTTTTTGGTACAAGACAATGAGAGATTAGAAAGATAAATACAAGTTTTAACAAGTAAAAGAAGCAAGATGAAGAAGGGTACGAGGCGCCCAGTTAATAAAGGTTAACATCGTTTATAATTGAGGCAAAGGAACATAAGCTTTTTGAGTTATATTTAATATTAATAGAAGTACATAAAATCGGTTGCACTCCTTCCAGATATGCCGTATGGGGGTTAACAAAAGTAGTATAAGAAGATATGATGGATGAATTATTTGCGTCAGTTGACATTTCTGAAAGATATTGCAAATATGCTAATAGATCTCCTTATGAAACATCAGATGGTGCACTCTGAAATAGTGCAGCCAGATATGAGTACTACAAAGACATGTACTATAAGCCTTGAAGGGATAAATATTACCTTAGTGTGGCTCGTGTCCCTAGTAAAGCGAGAATGTTAAGCAACATTAAGAGCCGATGAATGAAGCAAGGAGAATAAAAGCGAAAGAATGTCGTGTTGAAGTTTTCACAATAAAAAGGATATGCAGAAATATTAGCGGGAGATGAGAAGAGAATTAATGAAACATTATAAGTAAGATATGATACACGGATGATTACGGTAGGTAAAAAAAAATGATAACAGTAATACATAATTTACAGTCAAGTGAAGGAAAAGACAAAAGATGACAGACCTTGAGATAATGAAAGAATATAGGCCATAAAGTCATATCCTCACTTCGAGAAATAAGTTCGCAACTCTAACGCAATTACAAAAAGGAAAGGTTAGACCGCAGAGTAACAAGAAATCAGTATGGGCTAGTGAATAAGATAAACTAAATATGAATTAGGGACTGAGAGATTTTGTAATAGTCAACATCATGAGAATTTCAGATCACATTCCAGCAATAATATGATGGACAACAGAAGAAGGTTCATGAGAAATTCAGAGAATGGTCATTTAGGAAGAAGCTTCCCTAAAGCAAGCAATGTTAACAAAGTTAAGCTTAAGGGACCATATGTACCAGTTACATTAAGTGTCACCCTCGCGAGTTAGGGGATTTGTCATCCTTTGTATAGAAGGATTGCCGCAAGGCGAGTAAGTATCATTGATGTAAGAGGACGCCAAAGATAAAAAGGTAAAACATCTATAGGCAGGTCGTCATAGCTCCAACTCTTAGTACACCCCTAAAGGGGAGAATATGGAATGGTGTGGTATTAAATCAGAATTAAGTGGATCCGGTAACTGTGGAATGGTAAAGGAAGAATGCGATAAATGAAAGAGGAATGAGATGAAACTTATCCAAATCTTATAGATATGCTATGATTCAAGAATATTGTGCAAGCACGATGTCAAGGAGAGGAAGTAAAGGTTCCTGTCTGAGCTGTTATTAATAAATAAAGAGCCAGTATGAGACGTAAGTTAAAACAAAGTAAATAACCCAAGAAAGATTACGAGGAATATTGATATGAGAATGGGCCAACGAGTAGTTAGTAATTAGTCAGGAAGATCTCAATTTTGGCTAAATAAGAGGTTACAGACGAGTCATCAGATCGTTTAAGATAAACATAGTAGAACCAAACATGGAGAATTCAGCCTCGGAGAATATTATTATAATACTTGAGATATATTAAAACAAGAGTCGGGGTAGTTAAAGACACCATATGAGTGTTACAAGAAAGTTCCATTAGGAAGGCAGTCAAAATAATAGTTCAAATGCAATCGTACAAGCACAAGGGCATGAAGGCAAGCAACTACGAATGATTATAGGCAAGTAATGACATAAAAAAAGGTCCGCGAGAGTCAAGGGTTCTCCCTAAGTACTACAACGAAAGACTAGCTAAGGAGATAAGAAAGAAGGTTTCAACCTAAGCACAACGACCTAAAGAAGGAATGGTCGTGTAACAACAATCTCGCAACAAAATTGTAAGCATTTCAACGGAAAGTGGCACCTACCGTGGCTAATGAATGAGAAGTAAGAATTAAAAGTAATTGCATACGTTTTAAGAGAGCTGAGATGGAACGGAAGGAATTATTCGATCAATGATCCAGACATAGTACGTTATGGACACACTCAAGATTTTGGAGCATTATATTTGTTGGCAATCATACAGCCATAGAAGACTCTGGTATAAGTTAAAAAGAAGAATTGAGCCCAGGGCATAGACAAATGATTGAATTGTTAAAAGATTGTATCATGGATATTCCATAACGCCCATAAAAGGCTAAGGCAATATTTGATACCATGAGCCACAAATCGGAAGGTAGCTTAAACCTACATAAAGGCTGATCGGAAGGAAGAGGAAGCTAAAGAATCACATCACCCAAGTAAATCAAGAGTCTGATTATTGGACCTAGAAAATTATAGAAGTTGTGCTTGAGAACATGACATACTCACTCTTAATATCAGATGTTCAAGAGAAATAACATTAATATCAGATGTTCAAGAGATATAAGATAACAACCATAATCTATAATGGCTCTACAAGAAAGTCAGTTAGAAGAAGTACCAGCCTCATAAGAAGTCAGTACGAAGCTCCCACCGGATTGTGTATGCACTAAAGTTGTAAGTATTATAATAGAACTTCAGATTGTGGAGATAAATTATGCCTATATGGAAGGGAGGTTATGAAAAAGATAGAGAAATGTGAGGCAATATTTTAAGGTACGCAAGGGAAAAGGTGAACAACATACAAGATATATACATAAGGTTATAAATAGTTCATATTGTGGAAAAGGGGCAAGAAACATAGGGATTCAGTATCCAGGAATAATAGCAGCATCGTCATTAGCATATCTTCCAGCCTATGGTCTAGGTATCGAAAAGCCTGACTAAGAGAGTAAAGAAGAGTTAGAGATGATGTGATATCTCATTTGACATTCCAAAAAGACATAAGGAAAAATATATGATGCAAGCAAGTTGAAAGGTTGCATGTAATATAAATAGAGTTGTGTAGGTCACAAGCCATTGTATGGTGAAGCTACAAGGTTCTAGAATACAAGAGTAAGGATAAGAACGGGTGAGTGAGAAGGGAACAAAAATGGATAATTCCTTAAAATTAAGCCTATGAAAATAAGAAGAGAAGATGGTTTCTCTAAATTATACAAAGCTCACTATAGCCTGAATGAACTCAACGGAGTCTAAGACTAATAGCATTTAGAATGCCACCTTGGTAATAGAATGAGGGTGTAATTGTGATAGATAAAAGATGATGTTTGGTCCTTCGATTGAGTAATGTTTTAACCAAGAAAAGAAACAGATCTTATGAATTGGACAGGATTAAAGCACCCACGCAAGGTGAATCACATTGAGGCACTATGAAATACGATTATCGGAATCACTTTGAATATTCTTTGAGGTAACGTAAGCCCTAGGGGCAAAGTATTATGTAAGAAGTTTTAAGTTATCAGTGGTACATTGTAAATCAATATTGAGGTGAATCAACAATGGATGGACAAAAGTCACAAAGTATGAGATGAGATTAGGCCGTCATTCTAAAGATGAGCTGTAATGAGGAAACATTAAAGGACTTAAATTTATACATATGGAATAAGCAACGAGAGTAAGCTGGGATTTGGTAGAAGACCTCAACAACAATAAATTAAAGTAAGAGTTATGGAAGTAAATTCATACGGATGGCTAAACGGACCTATGCGATGAGATACAACAATATTCGTAAATCCAAGAAAGTATCGAGCAAAGGACTTCAATATTTTATAGAGGCCTAGAGAGGCATCCTATTAATCTTTGTATATACAAAGTAAGGCCTACAAATTGACTAAAAACTAAAAGGAAAAAAAGAAAAAAAGGAAAGATGAATCGCATAAGTGCACCTACAAAGCCAGGGTCACACAGGTCGCCTGACAAGAGGTAATAGAAGTCGTAAGATTATGAAGATTTCGACCACATGTCATGATATGAGCAAAAAGACTAAAGGGGGGAATACCGTAGACTTTGGATTTATTCACAGATCAACTGCTTGAATGGAATGAAGAGTATTAATGTACTCACAAGAGCTATAAGTTACGAAAATGATAAGAGCATCAGTCAACATTCGAGGACGAATATTCCAAAGGGGGGAATGATGTTACACCCCGCAATATTACATCAATATTACGTCCCCCAGTGTTATATTTTGACAATGTTATGCTCTGCAGTAATATATTACGATGATGTTACGTCCTGCAGTATTACATTACGGAGATGTTACGCTTCACAGTAATAAGTTACGATAGTGTTGCACCCTGTAGTATTGTACATTAAATTTGTCATAAGGTAATTGACATCAGTCCAAAGAAAAGATTATTTGGGGATTATAAGGATCATAAGTGATGAGTAAATTCGTGAAGGTAATAGGGTACGTAAAATCGAAGAAAACGAATTTTGTCAAAGTTTGGCATTTTGGGATAAAATACGGGCCGAGCGTTAATACTCGATATTTATGGACTAGTACCATACAAGGTACTACATGGCCATAATAGTAAGTTGTACAAGGTATGTTAAAAGAGAATAGTATTTAATTAAGTTGAGATAATTTTTAAAATTATACGGGTAATTGATTAATTACCGGATAACAGAATATTACCCAGTTAACTAATAAGCGGACAAAACTTAATTTATTATCACAACCAAAACGTGGCATCTATATGATAATTAATTAAGATGACTCTTAGAGTCATTATATTATGTGGCAAGAAATGAGAATGTGTGGTGTAGCTGAGTCTTAAAAAATGAGTCATTCCATTCATTAAAGAATATGCTCAACTATTTTCCACCACTTTCTTAATACAACAAAATCTCATGTATGCCTACCAATATTTTGGGGGATAGATAATAACAGTACCTTATTGTAAAGGTACTAGTAAGAATGGTAGATTTCTTTATGTTTCCAAGTGAACTAGCCATTATTACGAGAGTTGATAGTTGTTCTGGAATGGCTTCGTAAAATTTACTAAGTCTCAGTTTTTGTCATGATTGGTTTTGTTTAACAAGATTTGAGGAGAATAAGTTGACCAAGTAACAAGTTTTCAGCAAAAGAATCCGTACAAAAGTTATACGGCGTAATAACAACGGGATTTGCAATTTAAAGAGAGCCCGATACAATCTTTCTCAAGAGAATCGACTCAGGTTTGTTAAGGCTATCCCTTCTTTCTTTTGGCATGATCAATACGATATGAACAAAACGTGAAAATGCATAAATTCCATTATTGACTCTATTCATAGAAGTATTAGAGATATATGTGTTCTTGAATTTTCACGTGCCATAATATTTTATCATCTGTTCATCGGTCTCAAAAAAAATACGAAAGTTGAATAGAGTTTACTTTATGATATTACTCAGAGGAAAAATGGTCTTATGACATTCCGAATGATATTATTCACGTACTTTCATGCATTGCATTCATGTGCATTGACCCATGACCAGATGGCGTTATATACGCGTATATATGTAAATATATGTATATGTATATGGGATATGGGAAAAGGTTACGGCGATCTATATACACCACCACCTGATCAGCTGGTATATGATGATGTTGTTACCCATAATGGCTGAAATATGATTCAAACAGCGTTATATAAGCATATATATGTAAATATGATTCAAACGGCGTCATATACGCGTATATATGTATGTATATATGTATATGGGATAGCTGATATGATATGATGGGATGCCGTCAGAGGCTGATGATGTTATGAAACATGTACCTATGCACGACATGACATTCATACGCATACGCATGATGCTAAAAGTAATTTATGATTTACAAAGTTATTCAGACTTACAGGTTGAGTCATGTACTCTATATGTCTTCCATGTCTCTTATGTATTTATTTATGTGCCTTACATACTCAGTACATTTTTCGTACTGACATCCCTTTTGCCTGGGGACGCTGCGTTTCATGCCCGCAGTTCCCGATAGACAGGTCGAGAGCCCTCCAAGTAGGCTATCAGCTCAGCGGAGGATGTTGGTGCGCTCCATTTGCTTGTTTGGTTAGTATGATCTAGACGTGTATTGTTTGGTATGCAGGGATTCTATCCCGACCTTTATGACATTTGGGTACTCTTACAGGATTGTAGACATATGTCGTATATGTGAAAGATTGTTCGGCCCTATCGGCCTATGTTTGAGTTTATAAATAATTATGTTGGCCTACTAGGACCGTATGTCACGTTTATATGATAATGCAATAAGAAAGATATGTTACGTTGGTGCTCAGTTTAGTAAGGTACCGGGTGCCCGTCGCGGCCCATCGATTTGGGTCATGACATCTTTACTCACCCTAAACTAAGGTTCAAATTTTCCTAAGATCTAATACTTATTTGTGATTCTTTAATTATTTTTCCTTTAGTATTTCCGTATATATGTCCCTGTGCATTTTAGTATGATTTTTTTATATTTCTGACTCATTTTTACTTACCCTAAAAATTAGGGTTTTTGATTCTTTGAAATCGAACCAAATCTGGTTCAGTCCTTAATTATTCCCGTCTATGTGTCTCTATGCATCTTTATTATAATTTTCTTCGTTAATTTATGACTTATTTTTTACTTACCCTAAATTTGGGGTTTTGATTCTTCGAAATTAAACCAAATCTTTGTTAAAATCTCCGTCTATTTGCATCTCCTTATTTCTTATTTTCTGCTGATCTTATATGTTTACCTTAATTAGGGTTTCAAAATTTTCCATATTAAATATTACATGCTTTCCTTTCTAGTACATTTCCATATTTGTGTATTCTAATTCAGTGATATATAAACCCCTCCCCATTCCCCTTTAGAACAGAGGTGAATTGTAGTAATCACTAAAAATCTAGGGTTTCATTTTGTGTTTCTTTCATTATCTTGTTCCATACTCTGGTTCTTGATCGGCTAAAAACCAAGACTAGAAATTCTGGATTCTTGCAACTGTTCTTTCTTGTTTTCATTTAACTGGTGAGTTACTGAACCTTGGCTATTTTGTTCTAACGTAGTTATGACTTGCATGTGTTCTCATCTCACAAGTTCATGGCCTTATACGTTTCTTGTTTATTCTTATATGTGATATTGTTAATTTTGCACTCGTTTTAAGTCTCTTTAGTATTTTAAGTTTCACCTCATGCTGCTAGTTCTGAGATTGTTCACACCTACTTGAATAATCTAGACCATCTTATGTTTGTTTAGCTAATGCATTTTTGGATTTCTCTTGTATGCAAATTTGTTAGTTCACTGCATTGAATCTTTTGAGTTCATATTAGTCTACTGGTCAATACTTGAATGTCTACATTCACTAATCAACCTAAGTCTATTTTCCTACTCCACTTTGAGTTCCTGCAAATGGCTATTTCATATTTTTAACAATTTATGACTTGCTCCCCTGTTAACCTCTCTTTCAGCTAGTCTTTGGCTCATTTGATTCCATATTCCTTCAGTAATTATTTGACTCCAGGGTAGTTATTAAATTTGTGTTTTTCATAACATGTCTAAATGTTGTTTTGTTTCCCGAGTAAGTTAATACGACTTTCTTTTGATACTGGGGTGTGTACTTATTTGGTATTATACACCTGTGTGACTGTGTAAATCCTACAAACTGGTTTCACCCTAACTCTTTCAATATAATCCAGCTTATGTATTGTTTGGGTAAGTGATGGACTTGTTTGTCTAAGTGATGGACAGAACCGAGGACTGCCGGCAACTTCGGGGGGAAGTGGCTCGGCTTCTTGATAACGGACACCTTGGGGAATTCCTCAGCGACCAAGCTAAGAACCAAACCCGAGAAAGAGAAACAACCAAAAAGAACAAAGTGGACGAATCCCAACATGTCACCCACATGATCTTTCAAGACATGCCCTCGGTTGTATTCAAATAAAGGACCACATCGTGTTCGCCAAACAAACGACGAAATCCAAGAGCGCCATCGCCACTAAGGTATAATCATCTCCCCCTTTTTGTATTTTTTACTTTGCGATAACTTTTGCACAAGCCATTGACCAATGAAGTCGAGATACTAATCCATCTCGAAGACCTCAAGGTTTCAAAGCGTCCATTGCACTCTTTTCCTTCGACCGAGTTTTTATCCTAAAATGGGTTTTTACCAGCAAGGTTTTTAATGAGGCAACATTCACGCGCTACCTAAAGAGGATCCAACAAGCGTACAAGGCTTATTTTACAATCAACCCCGAACACTAGAGGGCATCCCCTCAAAAGGTCATCCACTCGGAAAAACCAAGGAACACCGAACAAGGTTCCAATAGGAAACTATGTACCGGGCAAAATGGTCAAATGAACCTTGTCCGCATAAGACAGACCCACGAAAACAAAACAACATGTACTTATGCCAAGCAATCGAAGAATATCTTTCGCCAAAGCATATCGTACTCCAAAGGAAACTCAGCATTTTCAAAGCAAAGATCCCTCCACCGAGAATGCCCCGAAATACTCAGAGACTGGCGTTAACAACTCGGCACCCACATAACCTCAAGGTCGGAACTCCAACGTCATAAGACTTCAATAAGGAAGCACGGAAATTGCGAAACATCTCCAAGAAAGAAAAATGTCCCGAACACCCGGAGACAAGCGTCATGACCTCAAGGTCGGAATCTCCAAAATCGTAAGCCCTCAACAAGGAAATTCTGAGCTTACGAGCAATGGCTCCCGAGCCTAAACAAACTCAATGACTCGGAGACTATCACCAATTGCCATTCATTTAAAAACCCGAGGTCGTAAGACCCCGAGCGGGCAGACTCGGTTCTGTAAGACCTTAAGCAAGGCATGATTCATACTTGTACCAAGTATCAACAAAAACTGTAAGACCTCAAGACAGGCATGAATCATACTTGTACCAAGTATCAACAAAAGCTGTAATACCTCAAGAAAGGCATGAATCGTACTTGTACCAAAAATCAACGAAATTTGTAAGACCTCAAGTAAGGCATGAATCTTACTTGTACTAAGTATCAACAAAACAGTAACACCTCAAATGGCATGAAAATTGTGTAAGGCCTTACTACAGGCATAAACTCAATCCCGAAGTTTAGGCTATATATCACATTTGTAAGACTCCAGAAATGGCATACCCTCGATATGGATGCCTAAGATACTACACTCGGGACAAAAAAATGGCTCCAGCCAAACATAAATGACTACGGTCATACAGTTGTACCAGCCGAATTAACGCGACTCGGGAATGCCCGAATGTCGATATAAAATCATAGGCCATAACTTCGAATCTACTTTGAAAAGTACTGGTTAAACATGCTACCCTCGACAAGCAAAAGAGCTTCGACCATGTCAGCTCCAAATCACAAGGCTTCGAGCTACTCCGCCTACGAGCCAAACCTTCCGAGGTGCTCGAACATCGCCGCAAACGACTTGAAATCGAGGTTCTTCCTGAACTGACGACGGGTCAGGCAAAATCATTGAAAAATTCCTTAACGAGAGGAAAATAAAGCCTACATTAAAATGTCGCTTCGATACAAAGCGTAAGAGCCATTGTCACCAGCTTATATAAAAGGCCGCATCAGCCCTAAGCATAAGAGCAATTGTCACCAGCTCATCTGAAAACTTGAGGGTCAATTGAGCTCGAATCGTAAACCGATTCGGAGACAGAACCCAAAATAGTTAGCTACATATGCCTAAGGGCAAAGCGAAAGAGCCATTTTCGCCAGCCTAACTAGCCTCAGGGCCACACACATAAAAGTTCACTTCAACCCAAGGCATGAGAGCCATTGTCACCAGCCCACACAAATACAAAACTTGAGGGTCGATTGAGCTCAAGTCGAAACCCGACACAGAGACTGAAGCCAAAATAATTAAAATGCATATGCCCAAGGCCAAAGCGTAAGATCCGTTGTCGCCAGCCTAACGAGCCTTAGAGCCACACACATAAAAGGTCACTTCGACCCAAGGCGTGAGAGCCCACAGAAATACAAAACTTGAGGATTGATTGAGCTCGAGTCGAAACCCGACTCGGAGACTGAAGCAAAAATAATTAAAATGCATATGCCCAAGGGCAAAGCGTAAGAGCCGTTGTCGCCAGCCTAACGAGCCTCAGGGCCATAACGCTAATCTAAAGGTTTCTACTAGCCCAAAGGTCGAATCGACCTGGTTGAAATCTTGACAAACAGAAACACAGAAGATACAAATTGCAGGGTTTCCCCGTTATACAGACAGGTGATAAAATACAAGCTCCATTTAGAACACACTATGAGAGCTATATACACAAGAACAAGGTAGGAAATAAATGTCCCCCCTCGATGACTACGGCCCGGCGACCCCTTCTTCGCCATCTTCAGCATCGGACAGAAGGAACTTGGCATTATACTCCTCCCCCTTGGCTCGCTCGATCTCTTCCAAGAGATCAAAGCCCCTTGCGTGAATCTCCTCGAGAATTTCCCTCTGACATTTGCATTTCGCATACTCCTTGCTATTGCTTGTACAATCGAAGGCTCTCTTCAGTTCAGTTTTAGCAACGGCAGCACTCTTCGAATAGGCCGCCACTTTCTGTCCCGCCCTAGTGATGCTCATCACGACCTCGGCCTGGACATTCACCACTTTGGCCTTCGCCTTCGAAAGCTCGGACGAAAGCCTTGCGATCATATTCGCCCGTGCAGAATCATTCACACGAACGGTCTATATTTGCACCTCAAGAGCAGAAACCATGGCTAAAGCACTCTCTTTGGCCGTAAAATTGATACTTACATGCGCCTGCAGCTCATTGAATTCATGTTTGGCTCGACCAACCTCGCCTCAGAGCTGTCCCAGCTCCTCCTCCTTGTTATCCAACTCAAATATCAAAATATTAATATGCTGAGATGAAAAGGGGAGTGCAAGCCAACATGGAATACATGGTACCTATTTTTCTAGGCAGGTCTCACGGCTGCAGCTCCAATCCACCTCATGCCGCAGGGAAACTAGCTCGCTTTACTTTGCCGCACAAAGAAGCTTAAGGGATATTTACCTATCCAAAGCCTTCCGCATCATGTCCTCATAGCGAAGAAGATCGGATTTGACCCTGTCGAAGGCCAATGAAAGAAAACTAAATGAAAAAAGAAGAGCGCAGGACCGGAATAATCTTACAACGATCAAAAACTCACCATGAGGCCGAGCCGCTGAGTCTCGCTAAAGGCCGAGTCAATGTCGATGGATTACTACCTTCAGAAGATAGCTGACCGATCGAATCGCTTCTTCTTAACCGCTAAGAAGGAGTCACCCTTCTACAAGCCCCTTCACTCCCCGGAGCCCTTTTTCATTTGTCATCGATCGTCGATCCTGAGGCCGGCAATCTCTCCTGCTCTCCCAGAGGACACAACCTCATTTCGGAAGAATCTTCAATACCTACGGTAGTCGAGTTAATAAGCCGACAAGGAAAGCGCCATTTTTCGGAAACAAAACACCAGACACCTACCACGATGCTTCGCCTCACATCTCCCTTCGGACAGATCTCGCCACCGGTGCTTATCATAAATCGAGCAAGCTGCCAGCTTACAAGACCACTCGGCTAAATGCGGGACCTCGTTCGGTGACCAATGAGTTGCTACAAATATGGAACAGAAAGATATTATTACGGAGCCTGCCTCCGATCAAAACGATGATAGATAAGGTGAGACACTTACGTGCGAAGTTCCATTTCTCAGGAAATGGAAAAAATTCTCTAGGGATGACATCGGTCGCTCAAATTCGAACGAACTGATTCATCCATCCACGGCCCTCGTCCTTTTCGCTACTAACGACAGAAGCTCGAGTGTATCGACATTGCAAAGCGATCAAACCTCGATAATCAGTGGCTAATACAACATCACAAGATGGCTGAGGGTAAACTATATCCCGGCCTTATCGGCGAAATATCTCATCGCCTGCACTATTTTCCAAAGGAAGGGATGAGCATGCGCCAAGGTAACCCGATATCTCTAACAGAAATCAAGCACGACCTGGTTGGGGGGACCCAACGCAAAAATATGCATGTATACGCTCAAAAACCCCTCAACGTATGTCATGATGCTCTCTGCGGAAGAAGGTACTTGTAATACCGCGCCATTTCCCCATCCGCAATCGTTTCTGATCATTTCTAGGTTTTCCTCTCCCACTGATAAGATGATACTCGCACATGCTCCTAGTGACCTGAAACATTGGGAGGCCTCCCCAGCATGATGGCCCTCCTCGAGGCAAGGCACCTCAAGGCCTCGCTCACCAGGCACTGGCGGTGCGTCACTATCACCAACCGAATACGGAGTGTAAGAAGAACTACCCTCTACTTGACGGTCGGACGTCGACATAGCAGTCATGGCTACGATAGAATAGTAGGAGAAAGATGTGGATCTGAGCAAAAAATTTGAGTTGAAGCAATGGAAAAACTAGCACAGAACGCCAGGCTCTATGGAAGAGGTAGTCCCTCAAAGCAGCAGAATCACCATTGGAAAGGCAAGTGAATTAATATATAGGGGCAAAGCAGTAACTGCCCGCCTACCCAAAAGGCCAATAAATATGGCCACATTAACATCACCCTCTCTTAGGGAAACGTACTGAAAGAATCTCTCCAAAGCCCCTTTACTAGATTGAGCAAATGTTGCTACCCCGTAGAATTCGAGAAACTCTGAGGCCTCGGGGGCTCCTCGATATCGCCGGCACCGGCCCGTTAGAAGCTTTCGATTTAACCACGAGGCATGGCCTGATTTGAGGGTCCTGGTCGCTCCAAGAACAGATTTCGAAGGGCTAACATCAAAAGTCGAATGTTTACATCAGCGAAAGCAAAGTTACCAAAAAAAACTAAAAGAAGAAAAATCCCTATTTTTACATTTCCAAAAACGTATCCGCAAGAGACATCTTTACAAGATCCATTCCCTGGGGATTTCATACAAAAGTAAAAAGAAAGGATGCAAAATGATGTGGGGACTACTCTTCATCACCGCTATCTTCGCCCTCATCTGGGCAATAAAAAGCCCCAATTCTGTCTCCAATTCACGGGCCTCCTCGAGATCAACTAATAGATCGACTCCCCTTGCTCCGATCTCCTCCATGGTTTCTCTCCTCGCCTCCGCCTTAGCATGTTTAATAGCTTGAGCTAGCTTCTGCTCATCTGCTATCGATACGTCACGAGCTATTTTATGCGCCATGGCTGCATCATCCAAATAAGTGGCAGCATTTCTTTCAATCTCGGACTTGGCCGCGGCCAAGGCAGCAATCTCCCTGCAAGCATTTTTGAGAAGATCATTGGATGACGCCAACTCCACAGTCGCTATCTCGCTTTGCTTCATCAGCCCGAGGATCTCCGCGTTCAGTTGACTAATCTGTGAACCATTTTGCTCGAACTACAAAAGAAAGGTAAGCCAATTTATGTCAGAATATGGGAGCAAAGGTCGGGTACAAGCAGGGCGAAATACCTGCGCAGCGAGATCAGCCTTTTCCTAGAATGCTCTCTCCAAAGTAGTTCAGAGCTCTCCTAATTCTTTCTCTCCTCGGGCAGAGTGAACCTCCGAATTTCGTATCTTCGAGGTAAGCTTCTTACACTTCTTTTTACGGTAAGAAAGCTCTTCGTGGAGCTAAAAGAGGGCATGATCATACATATCCTTGCACGGAAGTATATCGAAAGAGTTAGAAAAATGAAGAATGATGCCCAAGACTAAAAGAAATATACGAAAGAAAGCTATCACCTGCTGCATGAATCTCTCCACCACCTTGACGACGCTAGGAACATCAAGGCTGATGCTATCACTAGCACCGTAAAAGATGTTGGCAAGTGAGCCTCCCCCTTTGAGAGAAAACCTTGCTTTGATGGTATTCACTTCTTGAGCGTCCCTCAGTTCCCCTGACGAGACCTAAAAGCATGTGATGAAATCATTCATGTCGCCGATTTCCCTAAGAGGCAACCCCTGATCCTGAAAAGCTCTGGGCCCCGACCCTTCAGGATCGATAGCAATGGTTCCCCCAATGAAAACTGCGCCAAACCTGGTCATGCGATCTGAGGAAACATTAACACCCTCCTCAAGGGTCTTTACTCTACGGAACCGACCTGAGTCGGCCGTTCCAATATCGGTAGCCTCCATTTGAAGCACCTGCGAGGCTCCCGCACTCGACATCGTCCTCCGTGCTAACTGGAATTCATTTTCATCCTCATCCTCAGCGCCAGTATTTTTCCCTAAAGTTGAAGCAAAGGTCCTAGTAGCGATTTGATGCTCGAGTGATCTGGGTTTCTTTGCTGTAGGAGGATCAGTAGCCGCCTTGCCTTCCGTCTTCCTGCCATTACCGGACTACGAAGCCTCCGTTTCACCACTAGGGGGCGGCCTCATCTCCATATTCTCACTAAGACCTGCACAAGTGCGATAACCATAATTTTTTAGCGCAAGGGATGTGGGGAGAAACACAAATCTAAGATATAGACGGAAAAGACACTTTTTCATGATTCTTGGCCACTCATCGCTCCTTGTCCAGGTCGGTCCAACACCTGACATGGTATGGGAATGCGGTGTCCAACCGTTTGATCCACCCCGGCAAATCCAAAACCATCTCGAGCTACCAAGCGACGACTGCATGAAACGGCAAAGAGGTCATTATTCCGGGGGAACGAGAAGAAAATTATAAAACATGGTTAAGGGAAAACTTCTTACGCTGTGTGTTCCATTTTTCTGGGCCAGAGTGATGTCCGAGGTCCTTACCCGGACGAACCTGCTCATCCACCCTCGATCCTTCCCCTCGTCGGTGCTTGAGAAAAATGATTTTCTGGATCGATTATGGAGCCTGATCAAACCTCGATAAAATTGAGGGTTGTACAACCTAATCAATACTATCCTCTAGACAGAAGGAACGATCTGACCGAGCATCACTTGATATTTGCCACAAAAATCAAAGATAACCTAGTCTATTTCCAGGGGGATGATTAAGAGGAATCAGTAGAATCCAAGGTGAACGGGTAGGTATACACATGAAGGAAGTCGGCCTTGTAGTCCGTTATATTTTCATCAGGGCCAAGAATTTCCACCTCCACTGCCTCTCTCCATCGACAGTCTATCCTTACCATTTTTATGTTAGTCACGACCCTAATGTATCGGGACACATGTTCACATCGGCCCGACGTGGATGAAGTGGTATCGATGGTAAAATCTTTTAACATATCAAGCTTGGAGAGACTGCACTATTCCAAGGTGGGTATCATTTTGGCTTTCTCCTTAGACGACTGAGATGAAGATGCGGCTTCATTCAGCCGAGGAACCGTTCTAGAAATCCTGGCCATAGTAATGGTAAAATTTCCTCTCAAAAATAGAAGAGTGTAAAGAAGATGGGTATGGACTAGTGAATTTGAAGACACTACGAAGATAAGGATTGTCAAACAGTCGATATATTTATAGGAATCGCTTGGGCAGCGAAAAGGATGAGCCAATAGCAGTTCGTGGGTTCCTCGATAATCGCATTTGACGACGACACTTGCACGGTTTTTTGGGGCATGGCATTTAATGCTCTTACAGGTTGACGTCATGGCAATGATTCCCACAGAACGGCGACTCAAAATCATTTCCTATTACTTCATTCCAGGAAACGCGGAGACTATCTGTATACGGTGAAATCGGAGGATCCAATTCCTCGTCATTAAGGTGTTTCAGGAAGTCATCTCAAGATCTTGAGGCTGCGAGGTTGTGGTCGAGTTCTCTCCCTCGATGTCCATTTACGCCCGACCCAACGATGATGCCGGGGATGGGGAGTTCCCGAGGCAAGCAAATAGCACTGGCAGAGCCTGATGTCACGTCTAGCCGTCCCATCTCCATACCATTATAATTAATACATTTTGTACTATGTTGGGATTTCCCTCCTATATAAAGGGGATCCTTGCCATTTTGTAAAGGGTTGCTATTTCTCCAACTATTCTACTCATGATAAATAACAACTCTCTCTCTCTTTTCTCTCTAACATATTCCTTCGATATTATTGCTCTTATTTGTTGACTTCATACTTGTTCTTCATTTATTAATTGTCGTTGGCCATAAAGAGCCTCCCTTAATCATATCCTAACTGTTAGCCCTTTCTCGATTATCCCCAAGAGCTCGAGTCCAAGCCCAGGCATTGACCTCAATACCCCTCATCGGTCAGTCTGAGGCTCGAATATCCAACCCTCCGATTTGGTTATAACTCTACTTTAGTTCACGTATCGTCTTTTAAACTTCACATACCTAGCATCAACTGCTGAACAACTAGCATAAAAATAGATAACGTATTTTTAGAGTCCCATCAACAAATTTAATTGTGTTTACCATTTTCACGGTAAACATACCACATCAATACCCCACACCTCCTCAGAACCATAATCCTTCTACCAGTACCTACTCCTCAATAACACCATCACCATCCAACTCAATACCCACAAACCACCACTTACCACGTTCCTCAGAATGCACCGTAACCTACTCCTGATCCCCATAACTCAACCAATGACCACCATTATGCCCAGATTCTGGACGTCCACCAATACAATCCCATATAAATATGGAAACTTTAACTCACACACACAACAAACTGTATATATACCGGAATCCACCAAGAAGGACCTGTTCATCAAGAATATGGCGAAAGAACTCAAGAATCTCACTGGCAGAGTTTAGAGTGTCGAATGTGGCAAGGGCATTGAAGGTTTGAATTATAAGGACTTGTGCATTCAACCAGACGTAGAACTGCCAGAGGGTTACAAACCTCCCAAGTTTGAAATGTTCGACGGATTTGGTGACCCGAAAATGCATCTAAGAACATATTGTGACAAACTTGTAGGAGTTGGCAAAGATGAATGGATTTGTATGAAGTTGTTCATATGGAGCCTCATAGGAGATGTTTTGTATTGGTACATCAGTTAGAACCTGAAGAAGTGGGTTAATTGGGTGAGCATGGAGTTAGACTTCATGGATCAATTTAGGTTCAACAATAAAACACACCAGACGTTTTCTACATTCAAAATCTCAAGAAGAAACCAATGGAAACCTTTCGTGAGTATGCTACTTGATGGAGATCTGAAGCTGCGAAAGTAAGGCCTGCACTTGAAGAAGAACAGATGAATAAGTTCTTCGTCAGAGCTCAAGACCCGCAATACTATGAAAGGTTGATCAAGAGCATAATAGTGACAAACTTTGAAGCACTCTAGGCCACAAATAAATCTTTGCAATCAGGAGGTATCTCTAAGAAGAAAGACGTGGGTGCTGTAATGGTAGCCCAAGGTCCAAAGTCTCCTCTCACATACCAAACACCTCCACCCACATACTAGCCTTCACCCTTCCAGATACCAACAACTTGTTGCCACCTACTACACTTATAACACCCAACCTGCATATTACCACTCACCACCGCTCGCCTGCCAAAATTACCAAAATCCAAGACCAAATTTCTACTGCAGACAACACACTACAATTGCTGAACCCATAGACAAACTATATGAGAGACTAAAGTCTGCTAGTTATGCCACCCATATTCTCGCCGTTGATATGGAAAACTCTTCTCAGTGGATTAACCAAAACAAGACATGTGCCTATCAATCAGGCATGAAGTGCCATACTATTGATGAGTGTCTCACTTTGATGGACAAGATCCAGACATTAATCGACACTAAAATCATACAGGAAAAGAAGGAAGCACCCAATGTTCATAACAATCCCCTCCCGGATCATAGAGGCGAGGAAGTGAATGTGATAGAGACCGATGAAGAATGGGATCCGGAAGGGTTAATTGGATTCATTCCGGAGGGGGTGATCCTATAACATCTCCAGACACCCTTACGCCCATTGTGGTACAAACCTAGGCATTGCTTGAAATTGAGGTAACACACCATCACCGTTTGAAGTTGAGGTAACCACACCCTTTATTGTTGTTAGTTTGTATGAGTCCACCAAATAGTAAAGTACCTGGTCCTCTATGAGGTTATGCTGAGAATGCTAATAAAACTGTGAGTAAATGAGAAACATAATTTTTACGTGGAAAACTCCTAACTCGAGGGGACAAAAACCATGACCTACACCTATAGGCTTTTAACATCACTAACTTATAAACACCTATTATAAGCCACTTTGTAATAACTCTATTATAAGGAATTCAACTCAACTAACTTGTGCTACTCTCACCACAAGCCACTTTGTCACTCTCTAGTTACAAAGATTTTAAGTTATGACTAAACCTAGTCACAACGTAAACTCAAAGAGTTTACAAATTTTACAAGAGGGTTCTTAATCAACGCTTCTGGCTAAGAAATTTGGGAGATACAATCAGAACAATCAGAAAGTTACAACTATGGAGAAGAAAAACATAAATTTAGGAACTAGTCCGTAGTAGCGTTTAACTTTGTTCTTCAAGCTCGTGAGAGTTAATTTCTTTGTTTTACAAAAGGCTTGAATGAGAAACAGAAGTATTCAAGTGATGTTTTGATATAAACTCATTGTTCATACACCTTGATGACATCACCTGAAATGATGTAAGTACTTTAGTTGGTTAAGGAATAAGTGAGCATTAGAAATAGTACAGTGCAGGTAGAAACAATGCAGGCAGTCAGGTCACTTCTAGCTGTGTCCAATTGAATTTGTACTACTATGAGCAGTTCATATTTAGTTGGAATCCGTTAACTTGCAGTGTAGCCCATGTGTGTCAGGTTCCCTATGTGGTTCTTGACAAAGTTTGTTATATCATCAAAACATAAGTCAAAGATGTTGAAAACCTATCAATTTGTCCCTTTTTGATGACGACTAACTTAAACAGATAACGTGTATTTAGAGCAAGATGAACCAGATAAAGTAAAATGTACTCATAAGTTCACCCTGACTTTATGCCTTCTTTTTTGAATCATGTTCCCCCTGATTTTTATCTTTATCTTGATACTTTATTCCCCTTTTTGGCATCATAAAAAGACACAAACAGTCAAACAGTATAAAGAAGTCCAGCCTAGCTAACTTATGCCACATATGTGCACACAACATTATAGAGAAGAGAATTTAAAATTAAAGCAATGAGACAATAAAAAAGTATAGGTTTTATATAGATAAAGATTTTATATACCATTTCTTAAAAAGAAAAGGCAACATTGGACTATTAAGTCGGGAGCCTTACTGTTTCATCCCAACCACATCAAAAAAAAAATAACTGCCAGAAAAAATAAATTAAAAGAACATTCCAGAAATTAGTCACTGAAGGGGTAATTAGGGGGCACATGGAGTAGAGGGTTTGGAGGCTGCAGCAAGTGTTTAGAGAACTAGGACTATTCGGGTATTGGTCGACTTTTGCTCATTGAGCAGTTCTGCTTTCAGGTTCTCTACTTGCGTGCTAAGATCAGCATTCTCTTTTGTCAAACGAGCTACTTCATCATTTGAAGCTAGAACCCCTTGGGCTTGCTAACCTTCCACGATAGCATTCCTAGCCTTCAACCGGCGAATCTCCTCAGTTGCACTATTTTGAGCATTAATAAGCTGTGAGATGGTTGATGTACTGCCTAACCCCCATTCCCCCATTTTTTTTTATGCTCTCGCATTATTCCAATGTTGTATGTGATAAAGTATGCTTCTTAGTCCCTAACTTGCCTTGCCCCAGTGGCACCTCGAAGAACTTGAACACTCGCGTAAGCAGAAACCCGTATGGAAGGCCATGATTACCATCCTTAAAGGTTGCTACCTTTTGCATATGTTCAATCATAATAGCAGGCAGGGTTACATGAGTAAAGCTATCCAGTTTTTCCATCAAAAACAGCTCAGACTTAGAAGTCATGGACCATCTTTCAGCACGAGAAAATAGAACTTTGTTTACCAATTCGAAAATCAGTTGATAAACAGGGAGCAGTGCCTTTTTGTTGATCTGATCCCCCTTCTAGTTCGCATTGTCTTTTACCACGACATTTCTGAAATAGTACTGACACACATCCTTCATATTGGAAACACCAACTGTAAGGACTTTAAGAATTTCCCCAAGCACATTTTAATCAACACGATATCTACTCCCTTCACCAAAGCACAAATATGGTCGGTCCTAACGGGAAAGAGGCTAGAAAAGAAGCTTTAAACCTCTTCCTAATATACCTTAGGTGCATCTATTTGGAATAGATGCGCCCATTGTTGAAACTCAACCATTTCAAGGACTTGACGCATACCAGCCATCTTAGAGATTGCTGGGTCAAGCGTACAACCCAGCAGAACCTTTTGATTCCTTAGGTGTTCTGAAATGGAACTTCCTTCACTCCTCAGTCTCTTCACAGAACCAGGTTCTTGAACAGTTTTCTAGTTGCATTTTTCGGACTTTCCACCACTTCATTTCTCTTTTCCCTTAGACTTGATTAACACATCCTCATCAGACATCGAGGATTCACTCAAAATATCCTTCAACGTGGAACTAGGGGTTGAAACTCTTTCTACTGAAGCAGGCTTCTTCTTCTAGTAAGGGTTCTCCATTTTGATCTTCTTTAGCACTCTTCTCACATGATGGATAAGACTCATCAAAAATAACATGAACATTTTCTTCAACATATTGAGTCCACTTATTATATATCTTGTATGCTTTGATTTAGGAAGAGTAGCCCAGAAATATTCCTTCATCACTCTTGGCATCGAATTTACCAAGCTGATCCTTTCTATTATTGAGAACATACCATTTGCACCCAAATGCTCTTAGGTGAGTCCGCTTGGGTTTCCTTCCATTCAGCAACTCATATGGGGTTTTTTTAGGAGTCATCTGATCATGCACCTGTTCACCAAGTAAAAGGCAGTGTTGACCGCTTCAGCCCAGAAGTTCTTTACAATTCCACTGTCGATTAGCATTGTTCTTGCCATCTCTTCCAGAGTTCTGTTCTTTCTTTCCACTACTCCATTTTGCTGGGGAGTTCTGGGAGTTGAGAAGTTGTGGGTGATGCCATTTTCATTGCAGAACTCATCAAATTTGGCATTGTCAAATTTTGTTCGATGATCTGATCTGATGCATGCGACTCTAGACTCCATCTTCACCTCAATTTTGTTCACAAAGGCCACAAACACCTCAAGCGTTTCATCTTTAGCTCTAAGAAACAGAGTCCATGTGAATTTGGAGTAATCATCCACTATCACAAAAATATATCTTTTTCCTCCTCTGCTTTGCAATCTCATAGGACCACACAGGTCCATATGCAAAAGCTCTAGTGGCTTTGAGGTCCTCACATCCCTTTTAGACTTAAAAGAGGATTTCACATGTTTTCCTCTAGCACAAGCATCACAAACTTTTTGCACCTGGAACTTTGACATGGGCAGACCATGGACCATGTCATTCTGAATTAGTTTGTTCAAAATAGAAAAGCTTGCGTGCCCTAGTCTTCTGTGCCACAGTTCAGCATCATCATCAATAGCTTTCAGACAACTTAGATCACCACTTTGTAAGGACTCGAAATCAGCAACATAGATGTTCTTGTATCCCTTATCCACAAGTACCACTTCACCAGTTACCAGATCCGTAACTGCACATATCTTGGACAAGAATTTCACCTTGTTTCCTTTATCACAGATCTGAGAGACACTCAAGAGACTGCACTTAAGGCCATTGACATAGTATACATTTTTAATAGAATGAGTGAGAGACTTCTCGACTTTTCCAACTCAAAGAATGTACCCCTTTTTCCCATTGCCAAAGGATACACTTCCTCCTTGCAAGGCTTTTAGTGAAAGAAAATCCATGGTATTCCCAGTCATGTGTTTTGAACACCCACTATCCATGAACAATTGTTGACCGCTTCCTTTCAATGTTCCCTGCACGAGAAGATCAACAGTTAGTTTTAGGAACCCAAGCAAGTTTGGGTCCCTTGTAGTAGGCAAGAGGATGAATTAGAGCTCTCTTAGTCTATGTAGGTAATGTGCGCTTTTTGTGAGTGGAACCTGGTCCCTCTTTTGTAGTCACTTTTTTAGCAAACACTATGTTTTTTTCTGAACAGATTGAACCCTGGCTTGAAAAGTTTCTTTGAAGTGCCCATTGTTCCAACAGTGGGTACAAAGCCAGTTATCAAAAACAGTGACGTACTTGCTGTGAGGGTTGTAAGGAGTTTTCTCCCTTTGGAACTCTATTCCTTGTATATTTACACCATTATTAGTGTACAAGGCAGTAATAGCTTATGAGGACCAGGTCCACTTTAGAGACTTTTTAAGATCATTTTTTACTCTTTCCAGATCAGTTTAGAGGTGCTTGTTTTTCTCAGTTTCAACACACATCCTAGTTCTCACAGCTTTCAACTCAGTTTCAAGCCTAATGTGTTCCTCACTGGCTACCTCTTTTCCTTTTCCAGAATTTGTAGGTTTTAATTTAGTCCCTAGTTTCTCTATTGTTTCCCTTAGGTCTGCAATTACTGCCAAGAGATCATTTCTTTCTTCTCTAAAGTTTTCAATGTTTTCCTTATGGTCAATAACTACAGCCACTAAGTCATCTCTAGTTTGTTCAGCTTCTCCTAGTTCCAAGGTCAAGGAATCCCTATTCTTCACAAGACTATGATAGGCATCAATCAATACACTAGCTAAAGACATGAGTTTCTTAAGAGAGTAGGGTTTTAAATTTCTCTGAACATCCCTAAAATTAACCTCTGTGTTGTCCTCATCTTCATCATTATCTGATTGGGACATCAAAGCAAACGTTGAGTCATATTCATTTTCCTCACCTTCAACTGCCATCATAGAACTATGGCCAGCATCAATTTCATCTTCGGACTCACTAAAGGAATTCCCCTATGCTACAAGAGCTTGTTTCACCACATTGTCAGCAGATATCTTTCTTTTGAAGTCCTTGAAAGGAACCAGGTTCCTTGTAACTGCTTTTTCAGGGTTGTTTTTAGAGAATTGTTGCTTCAAGAGAGGATAGTCTTTGATGAAGTGTCTAGGCTTTCCACACTTATGACAGAGATCATAGTTTTTTGGTTTGCTATAGCTGCCCTTTTTAGCATTTCTCCATTTCTTCTGACCATCTTCTAAAATCTTTTAGTCAAGTAAGCCATGTCACTATCTTTCTCACTTGAGTCATTGCTATCAGCTTTGAGTACCAGGTTCTTTTCTTTCTTTGGTTCTCTTCTTTCACTTTCTATCTTCCTCTTCATCTCGTAGGTCTTCAGATTTCCAACCAGCTCTTCTATGGTCAGCTCCCGCAAGTCCTTTGATTCAATGATGGCATTCATCTTGCTTTCCCATGGGATATGCATAATACTGAGGATTTTCCTCACTAGCTTGTTCCTAGGAATGGTTTCACCAAGTGAGTGTAACTTATTAATGATGAAAGTGAATCTTGTGTGCATAACTTGAATAGCTTCATCGTCCTCATCATTAAGAGTTCATACTCGGTAGTAAGCATATCAATCTTAGACTGTTTTACTTGGGTTGTTCTCTCATGAGCTATTAGCAAAGCTTCCCATGTATCCTGAGAAGTGTCTCAAGCGGAGATTCTATTATATTCTTCAGGTCCTATTCCACATACCAGAATCTTCTTGGCACAAAAATTCTTATCCACATCTTTCCTGTCTGCGTCGGTGTAATCTTTACTGATTTTTGGCATTGAAAATGGAAGTTCTTCCAGTACCTTTGTTGGAACATAAGGACCGTCACATATGACATCCTGTAACTCAAAATCTTAAGCCATGATAATATCATGCATTCTTGTTTTCCACCACCATAGTATTGTTCATTGAACTTGGGTGGTCGGTATGTAGATTGACCTTCTACAAAATTTGGTGGAGCAGCCATAAGTATCCTTCCTGGGTGTTAGCCTGATAGGAGGAACCCGCTATGATACCAATTGTTAGTTTGTATGAGTCCAACAAACAGTAGAGTACCTGGTCCTCTATGATGTTATGCTTAGAATGCTAATAAAACTGTAAGTAAATGAGACACTGGATTTTTACATGGAAAAATCCCAACTCAAGGGGACAAAAACCACGACCTACACCTGTAGACTTTCAACTTCACTAACTTGTAAACACCTATTACAAGCCACTTTATAATAACTCTATTACAAAGAATTCAACTCAACTAACTTGTGGTACTCTCACCACAAGACACTTTGTCACTCTCTAGTTACAAAGACATTAACTAACTTGTGATACTCTCACCATATGCCACTTTGTCACTCTCTAGTTACAAAGACTTTAACTTATGATCAAACCTAGTCACAACATAAACTCAAATAGTCTATGGATTTTACAAGAGATTTCCTAATCAACGCTTCTGGCTAAGTAATTTAGGAGATACAGTAAGAACAATCACAAAGTTACAATTCAACTAAGGACAAAAAAAATACTAAATTTAGGAACTTGTCCGTAGTAGCATTTAACTTTGTTGTTCAAGCTCGTGAGAATTAATTTCTCTTTTTTGCAAAAGGCTTGAATCAGAAACAAAAGTATTCAAGTGATGTTTTGATATAAACACATTGTAGATACACCTTGATGACATCACCTGAAATGATGTAAGCACTTTAGTTGGTCAAGGAATAAGTGGGCACTAGAAACAGTGCAATGCAGGCAGTCACGTCGCTTCCAGCTGTGTCCAATTGACTTTGTACTGCTATGAGGGAACCGCAAGGGTATCGGGTCCTTGTTTGGTTTCCTAACTCCTGAAGCTATGCCAGTTCATATTTAGTTGGAATTTGTTAACTTGCAGCGTAGCCCGAGTGTGTCAGGTTCCCTACCTGGTTCTTGACAAAGCTTGTTAGATCATCAAAACATAAGTCAAAGATATTGAAAATATATCAACTGTGATAGTAGCACCCATGCCATCTTACAAGTCTGATGTTATACCATGGGATTATTTTGCGGAAGCAAGAAGGAAAGGAAAAGAAAAAATGGAAAAAACAGGTGCAGCACAAGGCATGACTAGAACTGGAAGGGTTTATACACCTGAACACTTGGGAAGAACAAGCAAAGAAGGTGCTTCGAAGCTGCCTGTCATGGAGACTGGCCCTAAAGACCTTTGGAGAAAAGTTCAAGCGAGAATACTCTGTGGTTGATCATTTGAACAAAACTTCTACTCAGATATCCATTTTATCACTACTGCCAAAATCCGAGACACTCAGGAAACCTGATGAAGGTGCTGAGTGAGGCCTATGTACCCACCAACATCACTAGTAGGGAAATGGCCAACATGGTCGGGCAGGTACTAGAAAGGCACAAAATCACCTTTCATGAAGACGAGTCGCCACCGGAAGGACTAAGTCACAATAGGGCACTACATATCACGGTGCAATTTAAAGATAAGTTCATCGCTAGGGTCCTGATAGATAGGGGTTCAAGTCTCAATATATGTCCACTGACTACTCTAAAGGGGTTGGGTAAAGGCTTGCACGAGATACGAGCAGGAAGCAAGAATGTGAAGGTGTTTGATGGATCTCAAAGGGCCACAATTGGAGAGATCAACCTCAGCCTATAGATGGTCCCAACCTGGTTCGATATTGAATTTCAAGTGTTGGATATATCTGCCACCTATAACCTATTATTGGGGCTGCCCTAGATACATGCCGTTGGGGTAGTTGCTTCTACTCTGCATCAGGTTGTGAAATGCGAATGGAACCATCATGAGGTGATCATCCATGGAGACGGTAGTAATCACATCTATACCAATAAGACTGTTCCAGTCATAGAGAACAGGAGGAAGCTGGGTGGAAAAACCTACCATCGCATTGAGCGCGCCAACGTAATTGAAGAGGATAAATGTTGGAGCAACAACATAGAAAACATACTGCTATAGATAGGGCATGAGCTTGGAAAAGGTCATGGCAATAATCTCCAAGGGATCACCATGCCGGTGCGACCAAAGCATCATGGTACAACTCTCACGTTTGGGTACAAATATACTTGGCAAGAGTACTAGGATTGGTCGCCATCATGGCATGGTCCGTATTATTCGCTGGAAGAACCGGTACCACATTTGCATCAGACATTTCATCAAGCTGACATGATTTGGGGGTCTGAGGAAGATGAAGCCTTAGCTGGCATAAGGAAGTTGTTTCTAGATGATGAAGACATGGATTTCAGTGTGATAGTTGAGGAGGGGGAGGAGGAGGAAGAACATACTATTCAGACCGTGGAGAAATGAGTTATTCTCAAGAACTGGACTGCTGCACCATCCCGGGCCCGTCGAGTTCCTGGGTAGCCTAGCAATTAGCATCAATTATTTTAAAAGCAACTTTTTGAGCATCTAAGACATTTTTCAGTAATTTGTTTTTAACGTATTTTGTTTTGAAATAATTGCTCAGGTCATCGAGCCGTACTTATTAACGTTTCAAGATTTTATTAATGCATTGCTATTTTTTGTGTTTATTGTTATTCTTTACGTTTTCTCTCTACAAAATTATTATTACCTATCCTGATGAACCTACGACTGTGACATGTAATGAGTTAACACAACATAAGGATAGTGATTCAGAGGATCTGGAAGACAATATAATATCTGAGGAAATTGTCAGAGAAGTGAAAAATTTCAAAAATAAGCCTAAGTCTAATCTAGACGAGACTGAGACCGTTAACTTAGAACAATCCAAAACGGTCAAGGAAACACGCGTAAGCATTCACTTGTAGACCTCCTAGAAGGAACAGTATGAAGATAATTTTTCATAGTCCTACGATGATATGACTGGTTTGAGCACATCCATAGTGGCTCAAAAGCTACCTACCGATCTCATGTGTCCACCTGTAAAATAGAAATTCATAAAATTCAAGCCAGATATGAGTTTTAAAATAAAAGAGGAAGTCACTAAGCAAATCAAAGCCAAGGTTCTCAAAGTGGTTGAATATCCGACTTGGTTGGCCAACATTGTTCTTGTTTCGAAGAAATATGGGAAAGTGAGAGTGTGTGTTGATTACCGAGATTTAAACAGGGCAAGCCCCAAAGATGATTTCATGTTGCCCAATATACACTTACCGATCGACAACTATGCCAATCATGAACTCCAATCTTTTGTGGATTGCTTCGCGAGGTATCATGAGATCTGGATGGATGAAGAGGATGCCGAAAAGACATCTTTTATCACTCCATGGGGGATGTACTGCTATAAAATGATGATGTTTGGTTTGAAGAATATTGGAGCCACTTACGTAAGAGCCATGACAACCATTTTACATGACACGATACACAAGGAAATAGAGGTGTACGTGGATTACATCATCATCAAATCTAAAAGAAGCATAGATCATATAGTAGACTTGAGGAAATTCTTTGATCGGCTTTGAAGGTACAATATGAAACTGAATCCTACAAAATGTACCTACGGAGTCCCCACTGGAAAATTTCTAGGATTCATTGTTAGTCGACGTGGGATTGAATTAGACCCGTCAAAAGTCAAATCTATCCAGGACTTTCCACCTCCGAAGAACAAGAAGGATGTGATGAGCTTTTTAGGGAATCTCAACTATATCATCCATTTCATAGCACAATCAACCGTGATCTGAGAGCCGATTTTCAAAATGTTAAAGAAAGATGCTGCAACAAGATGGACTGAAGAATCCCAGAAAGACTTTGACAAAATCAAGAGTATTTATCTAAACCACCTATTTTGGTCCCACTGGAACCAATGAGACTTTTGTTGATTTATTTGTCCATAGTAGATGGCGCTTTTGGTTGTGTTCCGGGACAACATGATGAGACTGGAAGAAATGAGCAGGCCATATATTATCGAAGTAAGAAATTCACGCGCTACGAAACCCGGCACTCTTTGCTAGAGTGCACTTGCTGCACTTTGATATGGATTGCTTAAAAGTTGAGGCATTACTTCTGTGCATACACCACATATCTCATATCAAGGGTAGATCAACTGAAATATATCTTCCAGAAACCCATGCCTACGAGAAAGTTAGCAAAATGGCAGATATTGTTAACTGTGTTCGACATTATCTATATAACTTGGAAGGCGGTCAAAGGGATAGCATTGGCAGATCATTTGGCAGAGAATCCTGTAGACGGAGAATAAAAACCATTGAAAATGTATACGAGGAGGTATCGTTCGTAGGAGAAGATATCACTGAGGCATACGATGGTTGGAGAATGTTCTTCGACGGAGTTGAAAACTTCAAAGGAATGGGTATCAAAGCTTCTTATTGTCATAAATAGGCTAACACTATCTGGTATCTGCAAAACTAAGGTTTCCATGTACCAATAATATGGCAGAATATTAGGCTTCGTCTTGGGACTCAAGTTTGCCATTGACATGAATGTTCAGGAATTGCTAGTGATTGGAGATTTCGATCTTTTGGTGCATTAGGTTTTAGGAGAATGGACCTCTAAGAACACCGGGATATTACCATATCTGTATTGTGTACAAGAGTTGATCAAGAGGTTCATGAAGATAGAGTTCAAACATGTTCCAAGGGTTCAGAATGACTTTGTGGATGCATTGGCCACTTTATCTTCCATGATACAGTGCCCAGACAAGAACTTCATCGATCCTATCCCAATAGGAACTCATAAAAAGCCAGCTTAGTGCACTCATGTTGAAGAAGAAAGTGATGGAAATCCATGGTTCCATGACATCAAGGAATACTTAGCTAAGGGAGAGTATCTGGAACACGCAACTCATACTCAAGCGCACACTTCGAAGGTTAGCCATCCATTTATTTCTAAGCAGAGTAATTCTATATAGAAGTACTCCTAACCTGGGGTTACTACGGTGCGTCGATGCCAACGAAGCATCTAGATTGCTCGAGGAAATACATGCCGGAATCTGCGGACCGCACATGAATGGTTTTGTTTTAGGCAGGAAAATACTAAGATCAAGATATTTCTGGATGACTATGGAAACAGACTACATCAAGTATATCCAGAAGTATCACCAATGCCATATGCGTACTAATATGAAACGAGTGACACCCAATAAACTCAATGCAGCAAGTGGACCCTAGCCTTTCTCTATTTGGGGCATGGATGTCATCGGTACAATTGAATTTGCTACTTCAAATGGGCATAGATTCATTCTAGTGGCCATAGACTATTTCACAAAGTAGGTCAAGGCCGAATCTTACAAAGTTGTAACTAAGAAGACTGTTGCAGATTTTGTTCGGGATAGCATTTTTTGTCGATTCAGAGTACCAGAGTCAATCATCACTAACAATGCTGCCAATCTCAATAGTGATCTGATGAAGGCTATGTGTGAAACATTCAAGATCAAGCATAAAAATTCCATAGCATACATGCCGCAAATGAATCAACAAAATATTGAGGAAAATGGTAGATAATTACAAGCAATGGCACGAGAAGTTGCCATTTTCTCTACTCGGATATTGTACCATAGTTCGCACATCAACTGGGCAACTCCTTACCTACTGGTCTATGGTATTGAAGTTGTTATTCCTGCCGAAGTGGAAATTCCTTCTCTAAGAATCATACAAGAAGCTGAGCTTAGTGATGCAAAATGGGTGCAAAGCCGATATGAACAGCTGGCTCTCATCGATGAAAAGAGAATGAATGTGGTCTGTCACGGTCAACTCTACCAGAACAGAATGGCGAGAGCTTTCAACAAAAAGGTCAGCCAAGGTAATTCACACCGGGGCAGTTGGTGCTAAAACTTATCTTCCCATATCACGATGAAGCCAAAGGGAACTTTTTACCTAACTAGCAAGGTCCTTACATGGTTCATCGAGTACTAATAGGAGGATCACTCATACTTGCAGAAATAGACGGAGAGATTTGGCTAAAACCTATCAACTCAAACATAGTCAAGAGATATTATGTTTAGGATTACTTATATTTCTTCACTTGATGTAACAGAACTACGCTTGACTAAATTCCCGTTTAAGAGGGGATATGTAGGCGCCCTGTGGGTTCGGTCACATCTTAATAAAATCTTCATTTCTCCCATGATCAGAAACTAGGACAAGAGATCAAGTTCAGCCAACTTTGTCATATGAAGAGCAGCCAAAAAAATATTGTCAGAAGTATGCATTTAAACTAGGCAGAATTTTGAGGGGGGGCCTCAAAATTCTAAGGCAAGAAGGTCGCAATGTCTTTAAAATGTGTCACAATCACCGGTTTATCTAAATTATTTGATATCACATACTACTACATTTCAAATAACTATATTTTTGCAAATGCATGCATATTTTTCGAAAACATTGTTTCTATAACAGTCAGATGAGACTAAGAATTATCTCCTCTTCCTGCATGAGGCTATGCATTGCCTCCCTAATTGCATAAGGCTAAGCATTGTCTTTCCTTGCATCGAGACTAAGCATTGTCTCCTCTTCCTATATGGGGCTAAGCATGGCCTCCCTAATTTCATAAGGCTTTCCTTGCATCGAGACTAAGCATTGTCTTCTCCTCCTGCATGAGGCTAAGCATTACCTCCCTAATTGCATAAGGCTAAGCACTGCCTTTCCTTCCATGGGGACTAAGCATTGTCTCCTCCTCTTGTATGAGGCAAAGCATTGCCTCCCTAATTGCACAAGGCTAAGCACTGCATTTCCTGCATGAGACTAAGCATTGTCTTATGTTCTTGCATGAGGCAAAGCATGGCCTCCTTAATTGCCTAAGGCTAAGCATTGCCTTATCCTTGCATAAGATCAAATACTGTCTCCATTACGCTATCTAAGACCTAGCACTATACTCTGTTCACCTAGGGCTAAGCACTGCCCTCATCTTCCACAAGACTAAGCCTTGCCTTGTCTTATTTTGCATATGACCAATCATCATATCTTTGCATTTCATGGGCTGAAACATTGCCATTTTGTCCAAAGACGTCATAGTTCGAAGGCATCATCGTCATAGCGGGGAGACACCATTCCATGGCCTGAGAATCTCTCCAATTGCACATCATTATTCAAAGGCGTCATAGTCTAAAGGCACAATCCTCATGGCCCGAGGACATCATTTCATGGCCTGCAAATCCCTTATAATACGCTTCATGGCCCAGGACGTCATGGTCTAAGGACATCATCTTCACCGTCCAAATACAACCTCATGGTCCAAATGGAGCAATGAAACATAATAATAATAATAAGATACTATCTCAGGGAGAAATAAGAGTCAACTTATAACTTCTGACTTGCCGATGAGGGCCGTATCATATAGACTAGAACCCATCTCGTATATATAAATAAAACTACAATATAATAGTTCTAGTTACCTCATTTTCATGACGTTAACTACCCAACTTATCAGTGGTAACTGCCCGACCAGGTGCAGCTCGGTGGTAAATGTATAACTGCCCAATCGGTGATAAATAATAATAAATAACTGCCCAGCCGGTAGTAATTTCCCGACCGACCGTACCTCGATGGTAGATATATAACTGCCCAACCGGTCGTAGCTCGGTGGTAAATGCGTATTTGCCCTACCTAAGTTACAATTATCAGTGCTTTGCACTGAATACCTCTGTCGTATAGAATTTATTGTTTGTACATTTCTTATTGCTGCATAATAGCTAAAGCACACAGATAATGCATACCTTTCATATACTGTCACTTATTACTATCCAATATTATTAATATAGATGCTCTTTCATTCTACTTGTTAGCAAAATCTAACAAAAATCATAAAGTTCGAGAAGTAGGGTATGCAAAAAAGAGCCATTCACGAATTTTGTGGAATTGAAATAATTCCAAAACCCAAACTATCAACAATAAGAACCATAAAGGTTTTTTAGCAGAACCTTTCAGAATCATCACAAATAAGGCATCTTTAACTTCTAAGTGTAGAAACACTTATGAAATAGCATTACGTTTATGTATCGTTACTTGGATCATGCCAAAATGAAGGAAGGGCTTAGCCTTAACATCTCTGGAGTAGGGAAAAATTCGTATGATATTCTTGGTAAAGGTTGTATTTACCTCAAAAATGGTAATCACAATAAGATTTGATTTTGTGGTTCTAATAATGTGTGATTTATCTTTATGCTAGTTGTTAAGAAGTAGATGTTAAGTGTGTGACTAGAAAATAAGATAAGAGCTTGAAAATAGTATGTTATGCAAACTGAGTGGCCGAGAGTCGGGGTCTCGGGCTGGCCTATGCTGGGCCTCGAGGTCGAGCTGATGAGCTTGACATGGGACGATCGATGGAGGACTAACAGTTCTAAGGGCCTCAATGATTACTCTTTATGATCATTGATGAATAATAAATGAAGAACAACCAATGGAATACAACAAATGTAAGCAATAAATCAAAGAGAGGACAATGGAGAATGTTTTAGTTAGAGAGCAGAGAATGTTCTTGTTCTTGTATTGAATATCATGTATGTAAGAAATAACAAGGGCCCCCTTTTTATAGGAGGGGGAATCCCAACATGGTACATGTATATTATTACAAAGAAACGTAGCTGGTACAGCTACTTAGCAGTCTGGTATGGACTGGTACTATTCTTTCATGTGTTGTCAGCTTTCATCACGTGCCTAGTGGATTTCCCGCTAATTTATGATAACCACCGATTTGCTGCTACCCCAAGGTTGAACATCGGGAACCCTCGGGGTTGAACCTAGAAATGTTTCTTGGGCCTTCCATATGAAGCTTCGGAATGCCGTAATGATCATAAAATCTGACTCTATGATTTTAGTCGTATTTAGATAGTCCCCGCGTTTCTTAGAGTGAATATGATAAGAAACGGTATTGAATTTTTCCCTCTTCGGTATTTCCATCACGACGTTAGTTATGCCTTGCCAAGCGATTGATATGACAATTAGGGTGCCTAAAAGTCGTGTCCATACAACCCTAGAAAGGCCTTTGACTTAATTATAGCAGTCAGCTATCTTTTGGCCCGCTTCCAACGTACACGATTGACCTCTATAAATACTTCTTCCTTCGCTCCTTATTTTCTACTGCATCATCAAGCCCTCAAAGAGCTCTTCTTACTTCTCTCTTGTGTTCTCTTCTGACTACAATTTCATTTCTCTTCTAAAATCTTTTAACAAAAATGGCAAAAACCTCCACCTCTGTCCCTCAATAAGACGTGCCTTCTTCTTATTCACGTCCATCTAAGGGAAAAGCAATAGTGCCCCCTTTTGTCGGGCAAAGGCATCCCAGGAGCCTTTGAAACGACCTCTGATTTCAAGACCGACAAACCTTCTTCGAAGCCTAGACAATGCAAACCTATGTCTGATATATTAGCTTAGTGGCAGATGTCGAGAAGGTGAAGACAGACTACCGCTGGGGGGACGTGGTACTAGTTCAGATTCCTTCTCGGGGGGAGGACATAACGACATACAAGGTCGACTTCCTTAGTGTGTATACGTATCCATTAACTCTTGGCCCCGTGGAGCCATCCTTACCTTCAAAATATCCCTTCATCCTCGACTCCTATGAACGATACCGAGTGACTCTCGGCCAAATTCATCCGTCGTTTTTGGCGTATTATTTATATGACCAGATATTATACGAACATGATTAAGGGGATGCCCTTTACCCTTGACCACCTGATCAGAATGTACAACCCACAACTCTTCCATGGGGGCCTGATTAAGCTCTAATACTGGGCCTTGAGAGCCTTTTTTTCTTGTACTGACGAGGTCGGGAACAGAGGGTGGATGAGCCGTTTCATTCGAGTTAGGACTTCGGACTTGATTCCAGTGGAGAGGATGCCATACCTTGAAAGGCGTAACATGAAACATAAGTGGATACGCTAATTAAATGTTCATTTTTCCTTTTGGATAAATACCTATACGAACTGACTTCCTCCACTATTGCAGTTGTCGCAGCATACCCTAGCACGGTTAAGGACATCTTAGGCTTGGTTAGCCTGCTAGATTAGATTTGCCCATACGTCGAGTGCGTGTGGCACGATCTGTCTAGGGCTTGATGGGAAGCCAAGGACCATGGTGAGCCTTTACTTCTGCTGCAATTTAATCTCCCAACAGAACTATTATTGATTGCATTCTCATTCCCTGTGTTTATATTTTGCGTTTGCGCGGGTCCTGGGGGGACTTCTTGATGAGAGAAGCACCGCTTGGTGAAGCGGATATCCCTAACCCTTGATATGCTCAAATTACACTTTAATTAATTAGTGTAAGTCGGTCGGTGTCAAATGTAATAACCCCACAAGGTTGGGGTTAAATCCCACAGGGAATAGGCGTGAAACGGTTACTCGAGTAGTGTGCTACTTAACTTAGGTCATAATTTTATTCCGTTAATTGTAACAAGAGTATGATATGATTGTGATTTAAAGAGATAACTAACTGTAACGTTGAGAATGTAAATAATTTGATTAATGAAACCACGAGTGTGTCTCCTTCGATGAAATGTAATACTATCAGTGTTAGTATGATATATTTCTAATGGAAGGTTCTTTAGATATGCAAATGATTTCTAAATGAATACCCAATATTTTTCAATAGTTGTGTAGTACTTCCTCTTTATGATTTTGCCAAATATAAAAGAGTTGCAATTAAGAGCAATCAATTTATGCCAAATAAAACTCACTTATTCTAAGCAATTCTATTAAACAAGATTTAAAGCTTTGCGTCTTTGATATTTACTTCTACCAAACTCAAACTCACTTTTCCAAGTAAAGAAAGAGTTTACTGGTTCTTGTTAATATTTGCAACCACCAACAATAAATGAAGAATGAGAAATAAATATATATCAACCAATCATTATATATATATTCAATGTTAAACACCCATTAACATAATACTCATTTAGGGTCCACAACCTTAGTATTTAAAGCTAGCTACTCATGTTAAAATACAAAAAGATGAGAATATTAAATGCCATAAAGCTTACAAAGTGCAAGATTCTTCACTCCTAAAGCTTCCAAAAGAGAGGACTATTGAAAGGTTGGAATGTAGCTCAAAAACCAGACAAGATGCCTCCACAAAACCCCGATAAATCTATTTATAGTGGGCTAAAACTTGGTACCAATTTCGGACAAAAATGCCCCTCCAGGTTAATTATGCGAACGCATATCCATCGCATAACAAACATGCGGTCTGCATTCTCGCCAAAGTCATCGCATCTTCGAACCCTAGTTTCCATGTAGTTGTCGTATCTTGATTATGCGGTCTGCATTGTTGATTTGCAACCGCATAATGTCACCGCATTTCTAGATTCAGCAATTTCTACAAGGGGTTTGTGATCCATTATGCGGTCTGCAAACCTGTTATGCGGTCGCATAATGGACCGCATTTCTTGCACTTGAATTTGGCCAATAGACTGTTGGGATTTGTAGTTCCTTTGAGCAATATGCGGTCTGCATGTTGGATTTGCGGTCCGCATACTCATATCTGCGATCGCATTTTGCCTTTTTCTTGTCTTTTTGCAGCTTTTTGATTTCGTTTCCATGTTTTTGGGTCCTTAAGCCTCATACACTGCAAAAACATTAAAATTACATAAGTATAAAAGATAATTGCATTTAAAACAATCTAAAATCTAAGCAATTGGTATTAAATGTGCTGAAATTCTCTGGCACATCAAACCTGACGAAGAGAAGAAAAAGCGAAGGAGGTCGTCGACTCATTCTCCAAAATCCAAGAAGGCCAAACTAGAAGAACCTAAGGCTTACTCAGTAACCTTAACTCCAGAAGTGCTGGGGAGTCCTCGAGCTGAAGGCAAGAAGAAAGAGGATTCCTTGGTAGCACCCGATGGGGGAGAAAACCTAACCATACTACATATAACTGAGCTGGTGGCTTCTAAATTGAAACTCGATGCGGTCGTAGTCCTACCTCGGGCTGAAGAAGCCTTCGATGGTGTATTAGTTAAAATTCCTGAGCCGGTTGATGGCAAAACTATTCCCCGAGCTAGGGTAAATTTGGTAGGTGGTCTGGAGGAGCCTAGTTCTGAGGCTCTTCAGAAACAAGAGACGACCCTGATTGATCCAGTCGGGTTTATCGAAGTGAGCGATTCCCCTCCGAGATTGACTCTTCCTTCGAGGGAGGTGTAGGATGCCCAAAATAAAGAGCCTTTCGACGTGGGGGAGCTCGTCAGAGATAAGAATGTGTTTGAAAAGCTCTTTGTTGCGTCTGAGGAAAAGCCTGAGCTTGACGCCTCACTTATTTTCAATGAGATCGACAGGCTATGTGAGTAGGTAATTTTTTCGTAAATTCATCTCGGTGCCCCAATCTTCATCTTGCTAATTGTTTCTTTCATGGTTCCAAGCCAAGGCGCTTTATAATCAGACCTTTGCGAGGTTTCAAACTAAGCTGGCTCGTTACGAGGGTGACCACAGGAAGCTCACTTCGGAAGCCAATGAGCTTAGAGCTCTTTCTACCAAGAGAGAGGAGGAACTCTGTGGCCTTCGTGATTTTTTGGAGGCGGAGTCCCCGAGAAAGGACTCATCTTACTGAGCAGGTTATATAGTTCCCGTTTATTTTTGCCTACATGCTTATCCAGCTTCAGTGCTTTAACACCTTCGGGTCAATCTTTGCAGCTTGAGAAGAAAGATGTCCAAATGAGGGAGGAACTCCGAGCTAGGGACTTTGAAATTCTCGAATTCAAACGGCACGTGAGTGAGATAGTCTCTAAGAGAGATACCCTACAGGGGGAGGTGGTCTCAGTCGGACATCAGCTTGATGATGCAAGGGCAGAGAGTAATAAGTGCAGAGATCTTCACACTGAGTTGGTCGTGCGTTATTCGAGGGTAGGGCTGAAGTCGAGGAGCTCATATCCTTGTACAAAGAGGATGCTGCTACTACAAATGCTTAGGCCAGGAAGGTGTCCGAGGAGGCCGAGCTGTAATTGACCCGGGCCATGAATCATGCCCGGTTAGAATCTCGGAGGCAGGCTCTCGAGGATGTATATGCGGGGGCATTGACTTATCTGTCAAGATTTAGATGGTGAAGACCCTAGAAGAGGAGGTTGCGGCCCTGCTTTCTTCTGAAGGTGAATCAAGCAGTGGCTCAGGAGATGATGAAAATGGAAGGGGAGTCCCCGAAGGGAAGTGGCCGTTGAAAATTTGGGGGGTCGTGGCCGGTGCTGTTGAAGACAAAACTCCCGAGGGAGCTATAGAAGGAATAGCTCCGGTGGTAGATTAGGATTTTATTTGCTCTCTGCCTTTGTAAGGGCTTTAGATATAGGCCTTGTAAATGCGCCCTTGTGAACCTTTCAACATATATGTAAAAGGGCCCTTCATTTTTCATGTCTTTTCATTTTTCCTTTGCTCTTTTAGGAATAAGTTGTGAGGCTTGTTGACAATTGATCCAAAAAATTTTACCTCAAATACAAACCCTTAGGTTCCTACTACCGCTGAGCGATTTGTGATGGTCGAAAGTTGATGGTTTGGGGATTAGTCCCCGTGTCGCGTTTTGACTTGAGTTTGTTGACCTTTAGGTCTAAAGTATCGGCCTTGAGGCTATTTGATCAGGCCTTTGAGCTCTTACATATTCGGTGGATGTGATCTTTCATCTGCCCTGAGGCTCTTTTAGACTGGCCCTTAGGCTCTTACGCGTTGGGTCGATACGACCTCTAACATGTACTGGCGCTTAGGCTCTTACGCATTTGGTCAATACAACCTTTAACACAGGCTGGCGTTTAGTCTCTCACGCATTATGTTGGCCAAGTAAAGGTTAAGTTTTGAAGACTAACAAAAGAACTTAGACATGGACCAGGTACATCTTATAAAGCACAGTCATGATCAACCCAAACATGTGAGATGCACGTGAAGGAGATAAATCTAACTTATCAGAAGTAATATCTCATGATCTGATCGAAAAGGTTGCATATTAGATAAGGAGAGAAAGACTCCTTACACGAAGAGAACATAGTTTAAGAAGAGGATAGTGTTAGAGTATGAGATCAATTAGAACTCTTCTACTATAGAAGAGTAGCATATGTATCCCAGTCAATATCTAATTACTAACCCATTAAATAACAGTGTTGTTCTCTTTTACAGGTAATGCACATAAGCAGAAGTTAAACTTAATTTGAGAGCAAAAGAGCAAGGCGATTTTGCAAGCAATTTATGTGTGATTCAAGTGTGCAATCCTGAAGCTACTTGAACAAGATAGAAGAACCAGTTCCAAGTGTCTACCTTTTATTCTAGTTCAATTGTAGTAGGTGATTTTACATAGTACCTTTTAGCTTTTATAGAAGTAATTGTATTAGGTATCTCGAGTGTTCAAGTTAGAGTTAACTTGAAGTTGTCGCAATAGTTGAGGCTCTGTGCCACAATGGGGTTAGAGTTAATCCTAGGTTTACAAAAGAGTTTTTGTAAATGCAGTTTTTGGCTCAGTGATTTTAGTGGATGTTTGGGGAAATCCTACTAAGTAGTAGGTCGTATTTTTTTTACCTTTTGAGCCAGGTGTTTTCCACGTAAAAATATATATGTTCTTTATTTTCTTTACTTATTATTCCTCAAACAGTAGTAGTTGGAACACATAGAAGAATCGGGTCCTCTATAATCCAGTTAAGCGAAAGTTGGGTACCACACAAATCACACCCCCAACTTCTTGTGTGATATTTAAGTATCAAACATCAATTGGTATCAGAGCGGGTTATCCTTGAAGAGGTTAACACCTTAGGAAAATATCAAGATTAGTGCACCACCTGGAAACTAGAAAAGGGCAATTCACTACTAGGCCCCCACTCTTTAATGGTCAGTACAATTCTTGGTGGAAGAACAGGATGAGAGATCACATCATAGGAGAACACTATGAACTCTGGGACATATTCATTGATGGTCCTCTGGCTACTACAAAGAAGAATTCTGAAGGAGTGGACGTGCCAAAGAGAAGAGCTGACTGCACTACTGAAGACTTGAAGAAATGGGAAAAAATGCCAAGGCCAAGAAATGGCTTATAAATGGACTAGTTCCAGACGAGTATAGTAGGATTCAAAGTTGTACCACTGCTAAGGAGATATAGGATACTTTACAAGTGGCTCGTGAAGGAACTCCTCAAGTAAAGGGATCAAGAGGAACACTGCTATATTCTCAATATGAGAATTTCACTATGAAGGAAGGAGAAACTATCCAGGAGATGTACACAAGGTTCACAACACTAACAAATGAACTTAAATCTCTTGGGAGAATTGTCCTTGAAGAAGACAAGGTTGAGAAAATCTTGACAATGGTCTTACCTGTAAATTGGGAAAGCAAAATCACTACTATTCAGGAATCAAAGAATATTGCTACTCTCAAGTTGGATGAACTGATTGGAAATCTCACTGCCTATGAACTAAGAAGGTAAACGATGAAAATGGATTCACCCAAGAAGGAAAGGAGTCTGGCTCTCAGAATAGCTGAAGGTGCAGATCTAGAGGATGATAAAATAGCCATCATCTCAAGGGATTTAAAAAAGTACCTAATGAGAGGAAAGAGTTCTTCAAGAGGTACAATCTTCAACAAACCAAGGGCTCCTGAGAAATAGACCAACGAGGGGTGCTACAAATGTGGCAAGACTGATCACATGATCAAGAACTGTCCTCGGTGGGAAATTGAATGGAAGTAGGAAAGGGATGAACGAAGGAATAGGTTCAACCCAAAAGGAATAAAGGATCAACAAAGGTTATGGTTGCTACATGGGGAGAAACATCAGATGAGGATTCAGAAGATAAAGCAGGAGATGAACAAGCACTTATGGCCATCGGAGAATCAGATGATGAACAAGATGTAAGTATGATTCATCTCAAAGACAAGATTAAATTTCCGTCTAAAGAAAGGTTATCTGAACTATTGCTAGACTTCATCGATGAGTCTGAGGTAATTAACAATGAGAAGGAACAATTGTGTAAGGAGTGTGCGATCTTAAAAGCCAAATGCAAAAATCTAGAATATAGGACTAATGAGAGTGACAGTAAAAATATTGAGTTGAAGAACCGGCTTCTTGAACTTGACACCAGTATCTTAGAACTTAGGTCTGAAAATTTAAAACTGAAATTACGAACAGGTAAGAAGAAAGCTGATCACACACATCTCACCTTAGAAGAAAATCTAGGAAAGATGAAGGATGAGTTGTATAAGAAAGATGAGCAGATAAGAGTCTTAAAAGAAGACCTTGGAAAGGTAAAGCATGAAGTAGACAGAACTTGCAAATGGAATAAGGCTTCTGATGCACTATCCTGCTACAATAACACCACTGTAGCAACAAGAGAGGACTTGGCTATGGGACCCTAGCACCTAAGTGGGACCCCAAAAGCAAGTACATCTCTCTTCCTGAAAATAAAATCTGCACACACTATGGCAAGACTGGTCATTACGTAAATGAATGTAATGCAAAAGAAAAGGCCAGTCAAAAGAACAAAACCTTTGTTCAAGAGAAAAATAGGCTACCTAGGTGGGTCAAAAGACTGATCATAATTTTTTTGCCCCTAGGACTCCTCAACAAAATGGAGTAGTTTAAAGAAAGAATCGGACTCTTGAAAATATGGCTAGGACTATGCTTCTTTCTAGTAAACTACCCCATAGCTTCTGGGTAGAGGCTGTAAATATTGCATGTTACATGATTAATAGATGCATGACTAAACCTCTCATAGAGAAGACTCCCTATGAGTTACTTAAAGGGAGAACACCAAATATATCCCATATTAGGGCATTTGGATGCAAGTGCTTTGTGCAAAATAATGGAAAGGACTCCCTAGGTAAGTTTGATCCCAGAAGTGATGAGGGAGTATTCTTGGGATATTCTTCACATAGCAAAGCTTATAAAGTGTTTAATAAAAGAACTTTGTGTGCATAAGAAAGTGTACATGTAGTTTTTGATGAAACTAACATTCTTTCTGAGAGACAGGAACATAAAGATGAAGCTATTGGGCTGGTAAAAGATTTGACTGAAGTCTCAGCTCAAGCTAAAGTTGCACCAAAAGAAGGAACAAGTGATGGAACATGTTCTTCCATCTAGGGAAACCTAACAGGGGAACTCAACAAAGAAGAACTAAAACCAATCCCCTAAAGGAACCTATTCATGACCCTGTTCCTCAGTAACATAACATGAAAGAAACATCAAGTAGAAATTAGATGGTTGTGAAACCTCAAAAGTATCAATGTTCTCATCCTATTGTGAACATAATCATTAATCCAACCTCTGGTGTTAAAACTAGATTACAATTAAAGAATTTGTGTGCTTTTGATGCTTTCCTATCTCTTATTCAACCTAAAAATGTTGTTGAGGATTTGCAGGCTGCAGATTGGGTAAATGCAATGCAAGATGAACTCAATCAGTTTGAGAGAAGTCAAGTCTGACATCTAGTTCCAAGACCCAAGGACAGATCAGTAATTGGCACTAAATGGGTCTTCAGAAACAAGCTTGATGAAGATGGAACAGTTACAAGGAACAAAGCAAGAATGGTGGTCCAACGTTATAGCCAAGAGGAGGACATAGATTATGATGAGACCTTTGCTCCAATTGCAAGACTAGAGGCAATAAGACTCCTCATAGCTTTTGTAGCACACATGGAATTCACTCTTCATCAGATAGATGTCAAAAGTGTCGTCCTGAATGGTTACCTAAAAGAAGAAGTGTTTGTTAAACAACCTCCAGGGTTTGAGAGCAAAGAGTGTCCGGAACATATGTACAAATTAGACAAGGCTCTCTATGGAGTCAACTAGGCTCCTAGAGCATGGTATGAACGACTGTCCAAATTCTTGCTTGAACATGGCTACAAAAGAGGTAAAATTGACAGTACTTTATTCCTGAGGGAAAAAGGTAAGGATCTTTTTGTGGTACAAATATATGTTGATGACATAATTTTTGGGACAACCACTGACAAACTAAGTAAGGATTTTGCCAAATTAATGGGGAGTGAGTTTGAAATGAGTATGATGGGTGAGCTTAACTTTTTCTTAGGCTTACAGATCAAACAAAACCCAAATAGAACCATGATCCATCAGTGAAAATATGCAAAAGAGTTGATTAAAAAGTTTAAAATGGATGAATCAAAGGAAATAGACACACTCATTGCGATTGCTACTTAATTAGACATAGATGAACTGGGTTCATCTGTTGATCCGAAGTTGTATTGGGGTATGATTAGTTCACTTTTGTATCTTACTGCTAGCAGACCTGACATAGTTTTTAGTGTAGGACTTTGTGCTCGTTTTCAAGCAAATCCTAAGGAATCTCACTTGACTGTTGTCGAGAGGATACTGAGATATTTTATAGGCACTACTGATCTATGTCTTTGGTACCCTAAAGGTAGTAATTTAAATCTAGTAGGGTATGTTGATGCTGACTATGCAGGTTTCCTTGTGGATAGGAAGAGCACCTCAGGTATGGCTCATTTTCTTGGTTCATGTCTTGTATCATGGGCCACTAAAAAGCAGAATTTAGTGGCCTTATCCACTGCTGAGGCTGAATACATTGTTGCTACCTCTTGTTGTGCTCAATTGTTGTGGATCAAACAGCAGCTGATAGATTTTGGCATTGAAGTTGGTTGCATTCCTATCTTCTGTGATAACACTAGTGCTATAAGTATGACAAAGAACTCTGTTCATCATAAAAGGACTAAGCACATAGATGTTAGACATCACTTCTTAAGAGATAACTATGAGAAAGGATTGATTACCATAGAATTCTGTGCTACTGATAAACAAATTGTTGACATCTTTACTAAATCACTGAGTAGAGAAAACTTTGAAAGGAACAGGTTGAAATTAGGGATGATTATGATTACCTAATAGGACCAGCTCAGAATGCACAATGAAAAAAACATTAAAAATGGAAAAAATTATTTGGCAAGGAAATCTGAACTTGTGTAAATATCTAGATTAATTTTTACTCAGCTTCATATTGTAAATAGTATACTTCTGTGACATGTGTTAATATGACTCACTGATCTCTTACAAAATTTTCTCTATTGTGGTAAATTGAGGCATGGTCTAGGGAATTCTAAATGAAGAACCTGGTTCATCAGTATTGTTTCATCTGAATGCTAATGTATGTTTTCTATACTCTGCACAATTAGAAATATAAACATTTAAATCATGAGCAGAGTCCTACAATTGTTCAACTCCCTAGAAAATCCTATCTGTTTGTTTTTTAACAGTTCCGTGCTTATTAGAATTCTAACCACAAAAATTGCCTAAAATCTGGGGAAGCCTAACGGTTTGTTCCACCTGCAATTTCAGGTTGATTATACATCTAATTGACCGCTAAATCTACTGTTATCCATTATGAGTCTTTCCCTTTAAATACTCATCATTACTTCTTGTCACCCTCATAATTCAAAACCGTCAAAAACCTTCTTCACTCTGAATTGCTTTCTTCTCCAAAGTTCTAACTTACCAATTCTCTCAAGAAATCAACTATAATGACAAACCCACAAGACAACCCTGGAAGTCCTCCACAGCTCACTCCCTCTGATTCATATACCCCTCCTCCACCTAGCACAACTCCCAAACCCAGGCTAAAAAGAGTAAAAATGCTTGCTCGCAAAATGGTGGCATTTGCTGCTCTCTCAAAGAATAAATGAGCAATTAAAGGCAAGTCAGACTCAAGATTTTGATTCTAACTCTAATTCTGAGTCGTACAAATCTGCTAGTGAGGGGGAAGGACCTGGGTCTTCTGATTCTAAGAAGGCTCAAGAATCCCTTCTAAGGTAAGTTCTTCTTTGACTGAGAATTTAGAAAATAGGTTTGTTTTGGTTGGGCCTATCAGGGATGTGGAATTACCTGAGTTACGAAGGAGTGGAGGTAAAAAGAAATTTGAAAAAGAAAAGGAGAGAGAGGACGAATGTGGTGATGTGAGGGGAAAAGGGAAAGGAGTGACTGATTACTCACCCACTATTGTATTGCATGTACCTTCTATTTGTGGGGTTGCACAGGAAATTGTTGAAGAAAGTGGAAAGAAGTCAGGGGGGAAGTGGTTCTGGTGAAGCTGTTGAAGGGTTAGTTAATCTAAGTTCACAGGGAGATGAACTTGGTTCATCAACTGAAGAGACCCTAGCAGACCTTTTGAAAAAGGTAGGGGCAAATTACGATGCAAAGAAAAGGAGAACTCCCCCACCAAAGGCCCCCAGTGCTCCTAAACCTCCCAAGAAAAGAAAGGCTTCCTCCCCAACAACTACTGAAACTTCCTTGCCAAAGGGAAGAGCCATAAAAATCAGGGTGAAATAGAGTGAGAGTGATCTACAAAAGTCTCTAGGTGAAAGTAAGAAGAAAAGGATGGATAAAGGAAAGGGTAAGGTTGCAGAGTCTTCAGAAGCTGTTGATGTTGAGGAGATGGAACAAGTCCATCAGGAGAAAGTTACAACAATGGAGGTTCAGACCCCCAAGCCCAAAAAGACCAGGACTTCTTCCAAGAAGTCTTCCTCTGTATCTGAGGCTCGTGAACCTTCTTTAGCTAAGAGGACCAGGTCTGCAGTAAAAGGCAAGCAAGTTAGAGTTTCCCAAGAAGAGGAATGGAGTGGTGATGAATAAAGTGAGTCTGATGGTGAACAAGACAAGCTAGCCATGTTTGGCAAAAGAAAAATTTTGATGGGAAGACTGCTGAAA
Source organism: Nicotiana tabacum (assembly GCF_000715075.1). Taxonomy (NCBI): domain Eukaryota; kingdom Viridiplantae; phylum Streptophyta; class Magnoliopsida; order Solanales; family Solanaceae; genus Nicotiana; species Nicotiana tabacum. The sequence goes on along the minus strand of NC_134087.1, from coordinate 106,530,383 downwards.
GATTTGGTGGAACCAGGGATGGTTTATTTGGTTGACACATTGGCTGCTCAGGGCTGGAAGGACATGGTCCTTCAGATGGATAGGAGATTGGCCAGAGATGACATCACTCAATTCATGGCAAATGCTGAAGTCAAAGATGGCAGAGTTACAAGCAAAGTCAAAGGAGTTCAAGTGACATTTGATGTATAAAAATTGGGAGAGATTCTAGACATTCCTACTGAGGGATATTATGATTACACCAGACAGAGATGGCCAAGTATGGATTCCCTTCCATCTGCCCTTACAATCACTAGGATATTTGTGATGAAGAGGTGAATGAGGCCAAGTTTGTGCACAAAAGTGAAACGAAGCCACAACACAAAGTCATTTTAGAGTTTGTCAACAAGTTTCTACTTGCCAGGTAGGAGAGAAGGTATATTACAAATTATATAGACTTAGTTCTGATGGAGTGCCTTGAAAGTGGAAGGCAAATTAATTTTCCTGCATTCATTATCAAACTACTGGACAGGGTTATCAATGGCTCCAAGGCTCATGCTACCCCCTATGGCTTTATTCTGACTACAGTTCTGGATAGGTGCAATGTGCCTCTGAAGAAATGGGAAATGGCTACAAGCAAGGATTACTTTGGTATTAATACTCAGCTTGCTTGTGACTACTTAGTCAATGCCATCCCAAATGAACATGGGTCATCCAAGAAGACTCCTATCAACAGTAAAGTAAGGGCTCTTGTTCAGGAAAGTAAAGCCAAGGATGTTGAGATAGCTAGGCTAAAGGCTCGTGTGGCAGAGGTGGAATATTAGAGGGATGCTCTCAGAACTAAGCTCACCAAGAAAAAGAAGAAGAGTGATGGAATTCTTCACAATATGCTGAATCTTCTCCAAGCACAAAACCAACCCTCTAGCTCTCCCAAGCCTTAGGAATTCGAGCATTTATCTCCTGAACCTGTCTAGTACCTTCAGTGACCCGGATTAGGGATTTTTCTTTCTTTTTGCTCATGTTTTGAATATTTTTGCTTTCTAGTTGTGTATTATGGTAGCAACATATCTTCTATCAATGATATCTACTGTTTTTGCTTTTCTTAAATGTTAATATTTCCTTGATAGTTTAAATATGTTTGCTCGATTACTGATGATTAATCCATGATTGCACTTGCAGTTGCCCCAGTGGCCATGAGTACTTATTAAAATTTGGGACTCACACTTTGTATGAAACTTTTCGATGATGCCAAAAGGGGGAAGAGATATTGTGCTTTACAAATTCTGAATAAGTGATATTTATAACCTAATTAACCTTGTCCTTGATGATAAGTGAATTTTCTAAACTTTGTATTAATGGTGAAGCTGAGTTCTTACAGGATCGAAGTAAGTAAGAAGCGCAGAGTTTGTCATCATCAAAAAGGGGGAATTTGTTGGCCAAGTAAAGGTGATGTTTTGAAGACTGCAAAAAGAACTCAGACATGGACCAGGTCCATATTGTGCAGCACAGTAATGATCAACCCAAACATGTGAGATGCACATGAAGGAGATAAATCTAACTTATCTGAAGTAATATCTCCTGATTTGATCGAAAAGGTTACATATTGGATAAAGAGAAGAAGACTCCTTGTAGATATGTGATTTTTAACCCTTCTCAATATTTTTCATATTTTAGCATGTAAATGTTAGGTTTTGGCCTAATATCGCTATTTTAATTAGTTTTGACCCTTTTACCTTATTTTCTCACCAAAAAAAGAAAATTACAAAAAATATAGTTTCATTAAGGTTTGTAGTCATTTTTAATCTTGAAAAAAAAATACCAAAAAATAGGTTTGTTTTAAATGGTTAGTGTTATTTTAATAGTTATTTTCTTATGTAAGATTAAGTAGTATTTTTAATAGTTATTATGTTTGCTATATTATTTTTACATACGAAAAGGAGGAGGCAATAGAATTAATTTTTTTTGGACTAATTTAGTCTTGCTTATAGCCCAATTAAACCAATCTCTTAGCCCATTAACTCAAAAGCCCAAACCTAGACACTCATTTAGCATAATATACAAGAAAAATACAAAATAAAAAAAAACGTAGAACCTAAGGTTGAGTCTTCAGCCGTTACACCCTAAAAGGTCATCTTCTTTAGCACCTTAGACCCTGGACAAAAAAAGGGACATCAACCGTATAACACCAAGAGATCCTCGCCGATCCCCCTCCCCCTCCGTTCTTCTTCTTCACCTCGCTAACCAAGGACCCCGGCCGTTACATCCATCAGATTTGGTCGACCTACTGTCCCACTAAACCAGCCACTAGCCGTTACCAGAATTCGACCCCTCTGACCAACGACACCACTAGCAGCAGACCCTGTGAACACACACACACACTCACTGTCCCCACTTCGTTCGCTCGCATCTGCTGCTAATCCGAAGTGGGCGAAAATCCAGAAATAGCGTTGAGCATAAAATTCCTAGAGTTTTCTGGCGCGGTCGAGGTTTGATTTGAAATCGTTGCTCTTTGTTTCCGATTTGAGGTTGAGTTTCAATTTGTTCAAAGGTCCGTTCCCTTTTTGTTAGTATCAATGATGTTAATGGCCATGATTCAGTCGCATTTCGTTAAATTGTACATTTCTTGTTAGCTTTGTTGAGTATAAATTTTATTGTAATATTTTGTGCCTATTTGTTTTGGAGAGTAAAATTGTTTTGGAGAAATTTACTCGAATTTTGCGGGCGGATTCGTTAATTACATGAGAGTGGCAATACGAATGTTTGATTTTGTTGTGTGCGTGATTTCATTAATAAAACTAGGAATATATTGAAGTTTATTCCTAAGGATTTATTCCTTTAACTGTTTATGCATAATATATGTATATTGGCCATAGTTTTGTGATAAATTGTTTGAGGGAGAAAGATTACTGATACTTTGGTCATGAACTAAATTAATGTCCAGAATTTTTCCATGTAAGGAGGCTATTTGGTATGATTTGCATAATAAAGGTCTTTCATCTCGTGAGCTTTCATAAGAAATTCAACATATTTGACTTGCATTAGTTATAATGGTTATATTACTAGGATAGTGAAACTGTGTAAGTAATTTCAAGGGATAAGTAAAAACCAACCAAGCCTTCAAGTTTTATTCCTATCGGTTTTGCAATGTAACACTGACTATAATCTTCATATAACCAGTTCAGGTCTGCATTTCATCATAGCTACAGGTACGGTTTCCGTGATGTAATTGTCATACTTAGATTTTCTTTAAAATTAGATATGAGTAGGAATATTTTTGGTTGGCCCTAGAGAAATACAAACCTTTTCTTTTAAAATAATTGAGGTGCGCCATACGCAAACAAAATCCATAATCTATGGCCCTCATATTAATTATCTTGACTAGTGTTCTTGAACTTTCGTAGTTTGCTTTAGGCGCGTTAATTAATTAATTATCATAGCTACGGTATGGTTCCCGTGACGTGGTCGTGACTACCTAGTTTCTAAAAATCCGGGGGTACATTTATGTGACCCAACCACAATTTATTTTTTAATAAAATAAACACGTTGTGGATCGTGGGTACGGTTCCCGTGACATGATTCGCAAACATGTAATCAATAATTAATTGTAAAACAATTGGATTATTAAAAGCGGTTTAAAAGGATTAAAATGCACATAGGTTTCAAAGTGGTTTTAAAATCAAATAAATAGGCCACTATTAACAGTTGAGCGACCGTGCTAAAACCACGGAACCCGGGAATGCCTAACACCTTCTCCCGGGCTAACAGAATTCCTTACCTGGATTTCTGTGTTTGCGGGCTGTAAAACAGAGTCAAACTTTCCTCGATTCAGGATTTTAAACCGGTGACTTGGGACACCAATAAACTATCCCAAGTGGCGACTCTGAATAAGAATAAATAATCATGTTTCGATTGTCACTTAAATTGTAAAAATCTCCCTTATACCCTTGCGGGGTAGAAAAAGGAGGTGTGACAACTCTGGCGACTCTGCTGGGGATAAAAACCCAGAACTTCCGATTCAGGGTTCAGAATTCGAGTTTAGAATATCTGTTATAATTGGCTTTATTTATTATCTTATTGTTTACATATTTAAACCTAATGTGTTAAATGTCGTTTGTTTTACCACTTTGATATTGTTGAACTATATATAAATTGTTACAAAATCCTCTTCTCCCTGAGTCTTCTAAATCATCTGGGAAGTGTGCACTTCATGTGACTTTTCTTCTGTTAGAGTCATATTCCAATTTTAGAACGAGGCTCAGACAAGTTACAAAGCCGGTGAAGCTTTTGTATTCCTGGTATGCTGCCCCCTAGCTCGAGTCGTCGGCTCGGATAAGCCAGGTGTAGAACAAATAAACCTAGATTTTTAAACCTAGAAAAATATAGGGATTTTTACCTATCTATACCATATATCAAACCTTATTACCTTCATTGTTTAAGGATTGTGTTAATTACATTTAAGCATACCAAATTACCATTTATATACCATAATTCAAATTAAGGGTATAATTATTCCTTCATTTATTGTAGGCGTGATTTTAGGACCGTATTTTCACGTTATTTCGTTTACCCGCCTCTCTCTCCTCCCACCCCCCACACCCCCTACGATTTACCTTCAGTTTTTCCCCCATTCTCGTACAATCTCTTCTCACCCACAATTACCATCAATTTCTTCTCCACTTAAATACCTTCAGTTGTATCCCCCACGATTTGAATTCACTTCCATCTTTGTCTTCAACTCCTAAATCATGAAAAAACCAACACTCCCAAAAAAAATCATCAAAAGCTATATTAGCTGATATTCCAACCTTTGATTTGGGTGTTTTAACACCAAAATTACCACCCAAAAACCCACAATCGACGCATGCAAGTGAACAAACTACTGGTATTTCATCTCCTACACAAATTCGTACGGAAATGAGAAGCAAGCATTTGCACGATGTTGATGCTGGTGGAGTTGATAAACTAGTCGAGAAACAACTCAAACGCAAGGGGAAAGAGTTGAGTGTAGATGACGATTTTGTAGATGATTCCCCCAAAGTTCCATCTGTGAAAAAAACCAAGGTCTCTCTTTCTTCATCAAAACCAAAAAAGAAGAAACCCTCAAAAAAAGTACCAAAATTGGTTCACCAAAAAATTTCAATAAAGGTAAACACTATTTATTTTTCCTCACTATTTTGTAGTTTGATTTTGGTTGTAAAAATCTGTTGTTCAAGTGTTAATTTAGTGTTCAAGTGTTTTTTGGCCAAATGTGGTATTGTCCTAATTTTGTAGATTATTTGTCGCAATTTTGTAGGTTTAATGGAACTGTGATTATTAGACAGTCTATAACTGTAGTTGATTTGTAGTCTGATCGTTAAATTGTAGAGATGGTATTTTTCATTGCAACTTGTATTGCTGCTACATTTAACTTCATTCTAAATACAATTAATCTACATTTTGTGAGTTACTTGAAATAACTGTTACATTCTGTAGATAATGTTTACACGTGCATTGTTCTTCTTTGATTGTTCAAGTGTATTTTGGTAAAATGTGGTGTTGTCCTAATTTTGTAGATTCTTTGTCTCAATTTTGTAGGTTAATTGGAACTGTGACTCTTAGACATAGTTATCCCAATTACCACGATTTCAGCATTATTGGGATTTTTGACATGATTTCGTGTAGTTGATAGGAAAAAAGACGAAGAACAGATATAGTTTCGACAATTTGAGTACTGATATCGACGAAGAGCAATTTTGTATTCTACAATTTGTATTGAGCTTCAGTAGCTTGCGTTTTTTGAGAATTGTAGTTGAGTGAGAGAAGAGAGATCTCTTTCTGTTGAGGAAGGAGAGAATTACGCAACTGGTGCCTTCATCAGATCTGGTGCCTTCATCAGGAAGAGAGATCTCCTTCAGTTTCAAAATTCGAATAAAATCGTTGACAGAATCACATCATATCTGGTGCCTTCATTTTAGGGCTTTTTTAATGGCAAAATCTACCTATTTTTGGATTGGTATATAATTTGTAGTAAAAGTGTGGACTACACGGGTAAATAATAAATTATGAACATTTTTGGTAATAAGATTTGATATATGGTATAGATAGGTAAAAATCCCATTGCCTATTGGGTCTTGTTTAAATGCCAAATTTCAATAAAAGCATCATTCGTGGGCTTCATCAAAGGCTAAACCTAATGTAGATCATTATTCCTTCACAATCCTTATGCCTAATATAGGTCAATACTCATATTTCGACTAACATTTTGAATACGCCCTAAAGCCCATTTTCTTAAAATGACATTAGAGTAAAATATTTTTGTTCTTGGACACATGTTATGAATGTTATTCCCGTGTTTCGAAATAGAAATGTGAACAATAGAAATAGTAAGACAAACGTTCTGAGCCCAACATAAAACTGTATTTTTTTAAAGAATTTAATCCCTCATAATTCTCCATATTTTTAGATTAATTCCTCCCATGATAGAACGGAATATTATTTATAGTGTTGGCACTAGAAATTACAAAACTTCAACAAACTCAACAAACGGTAGCAAACCACATAGACACTTACGTTTTTGCTTTGAAAACTATGCAATATGTAGAAGAGTGAGGAGAGAGTGTTTTTCAAAAAATTTATGTTGAAAAATAAGACCAAGCCTTTGAATTTATAGCCAACGAGATTGAATTTCAATATGTGCAAAGATACCTGTTCGTTTGACAAAGTGTACATTCGGCAAAAATTATTTAAATTTCTGTTAAGTATAATGTTTGGTCGCGAATTAGACCATTGAAAAAGTTACTGCCAATTTTAATTTAAAAGCCAACATGGATGGAAAAGGAAATAAATTTGCTCTAAAATATATATCAGTCAATCAGATCATTTGAACAAATCTAATTTCAAAGCCAAGTCGAGCCAAACAGACGATGACGATGCAAGACTTGATCCCTTTCCAATTCTTTAAAACCTAGAAGAAGTGCTTCTATTTATAAGTACACTAATCTTCCTCTTCCTATCAAATGAGGGACAAGGTTCCTTTGTAAAAAAAAAAAAAAAAAAAAAAACCAAATTAAAGTTTTGTTTTCCTCCATTTTTTCATTCACTCCTTTATTCAAAAATTCAACAATGATATCCATGCTCCATATGTCCAGCTTTGAGCATGTGGAGTGTGTTATTATATTCCACGTTATTTGAGTAAATAAGTTCTGATTTCCATATATGTTATTGTGTCAATCCTCACTCATCTCATAAGTTTTTATAGTTGATTTAGATCATAAACTATCTGCAGTTGAGTGTGGTCATACTCGTTGCTTTCGGCACATATCGTATATATGTTTGTACCTATGTGATAATTAAGTTCAAATTTTGGGGCTGATTCTGTTTGTGAAGTCCTAGAGGAATTAATGCTGGAAAGAAGGTCTATGTTCGTCTATATAATGATGAACAATCATGAGACGGACAAATATGAGTAATTTAGTTAAGATGATGATTTTGTGCCATCGTCTGATCCTACACTAGATTATCTGCTCTAAACATATATAAACTATGCACATTCGTTTCCCTTGAAAAAATGACACAATTTTACCATAATATTTTGACAAAGCTCTGCAAAAAATAGATATTCAGTTTTGTATCACTGGTATAGGTTGCAGGCCTTTTTGAATGGTAAAAGAAGGTATAACAACCGAAATTCTTATGGTATATGACTGTGCACTTATAACGTCGGAATTGTAGCAACAGATGACAATTGATTAGAATATTGGATCAGTTGTAAGTGATTGTACATAGTAGTATTTAAGGAGTACACTTCTAGAAAGTTAGTTAGAGTACAATTAGTCGATTACTGAGTTGTTAATTTGTAATTAATAGGCAGTTAGGAAGATAATTAGTTTGTTAATTAGATTGTATAAATAGAAGGTTGTATAGTATATTTCATAGATAATTGAATACAAATTTGACTAGCTCTCTCATAGCGAAAGTATTTTCCTTTTTACAGACCTTCATTCTCAAGCTTATTTCTTCTTCAATGGTGGACCTAAGCTCCATTTTAACATGGTATCAGAGCAGGTTCACTGCGATCTAAAGGAAAAAACTGCTGAGGATTGTCAATTTCTTCCTTGCATTTTCACGTATGTTCTTCCTAGGTCAAAAATTTTCCGAATGGAAAAGAATACAAATTTCTGAGAAATTCATGATTAAAAGCGAAACATATTTGGACACTACAGAATAATTAGGCAATGAAACAGAAAACTAGCGTTCATCATTCAGATATGCTAGGTGTGACACTTATTCATCAATTCTTAATCGAAACTGAAAACTACTCAGAATGGAATCGATCTATGAAGATGCCACTGTTAGTAAAAAATAAAATAGGGTTCATTGATGGAAAATGTACGAATGAGAAATACAAAGGCAATGCATTTTGCATGTATCGATGGGAGCGATACAACACAATTGTTCAGTCATGGATCATGATACAATTGCACAAGAGCTCAGTACTTTACTCATCGAATGCGCAGAAGGTATGGGCAGCTTTCAAGGACACATTTGATAAAGTAAGTGCAACTAAAGTGTGTCACGTGAATAGGGAAATCGGTCTATTAAATCAAGAAATTTCTAGTTTGTCAATATATTACTCAAAATTAAATGATATCTCGTATGAATTTGAGTCAGTAATTCCTTTCCCTGGCTGTGATTGTGTGAAGTCCAGACTTTTTGTTGAATTTTTACATTAACAAAAGTTGATGAAGTTCTTAATAGGACTTAATGAGACATATGCCCCACAGAGAAGCCAAATTTTGATGATGAATCATACACCTACTTTAGATCAGGCTTATTCAATGATCATTCGGGAGGAGAGCCAGAGAATGAATGATGGAATGGGGATACAAAGTAGAATTCTCGAAAATGCACCTATGGAAGATGTGACTAGTGCCTTGATTTTAGCTAATGCTTCAAATATGCAACCTAAGAGAAATGCACATCTACAATGTGATTACTTTCGTGTGAAAGGTCACACGAGAAAAACTTGTTACAAATTGGTAGGTTATTCACCATGCTACAAGTTCACTCATATGAGAAGGGGAGCATATGATGGTCTTGCAGCTGCAACACACAATGCAAATGTTAAAGAGGAGTTGCAGCATTGGAGCTATGAATCTGCAGAACACTCAGACTGGGAATGCTGGACATACTAATGCAGTACCTGCTCCACCTACTTTTACTCCGAAATAATACCAATTGTGAGCATGTGATTTTTGCCCTATATGAAATACTCCCATAAAATTAAAGAAAATAGATTTTTTCCAATTATTTACCATTTTTATAAGATTTTTGTAGGATTTTATGTTTGCATTTTTGTGCACGCTTAATTTTTGTTAAAATCATAAATAAATGTCAAAAATACCATACATTGCATTTATATTTTTTATTTTTATATTTATAGGATTAATTAGTTAATTAATTGCTTTATTAAAAATGAAAATCACAAAAATGGCTTATTTTTATATTTTTACCGTTTAATTTTTAGATTAATGATTTTTCTCTTTTAATTTAGGATCAAGTAATTATTATAAATTTTATAATTAGATAATTAGCTTAATTTTATACTTTAGATTAATTTAGGGATTTAGTTTAGCATTTTTAATTAAAGAAAAAGAAAAAGAAAGAAAAAGGATAATTGAACAAAAAGGGTTTAAATTTGAATTTGGGCTGATTTTATGCCTAAATCCGTTCCCAGATCCAAGCCCAAATAATCAGCCTTACCCGGTCCACCCCTATTTAAAACCGAACGACCCGTTTTTGTTTTTCCTCATCAGAACCGTTGGATCATTGTGATCCAACGGCTCCGAACTGGCCTTCCAAATAGCATATAACTGTCCGAACAAGTCCAACCCCCTATACACTCCTCATTTCATCTCTCTCATCTGAAGAAGCCTAATCCTAGCCGCCCTAAATCCCCTTGCCGGCTCCGTCATGTTCGCCGCCGGAAATCGCCCCACGGCGGCGGCGACAACCCAAACTCCACCAAATTTACACCCTGTGATCTCCTCTCCCTCTCTTTTCCAAATCCACAAACTGATTCCCTCAAACCCTTACCAAATTGCTCGAATTTCAGATCTAAAATCGGAACATAAAAACCTAGTTCATCCAAATCAACCCAAATTTACCATATATACTCCCCAACCTCCCCTCTATACCAATCTACTAACCTTTCCCCTAAAACACCCACCCAATTCCGTTAATTCCAGATCTGGAAATTTGGAACCCTAGTTTACCCACTTTGCCGATTTTTCTTCTGATTCCCCGAGTTTCAAGGCACGAGTTGAGCCTAAAATTTATATTAACTAATCGTTCTCAGCAAGAACAATTGCTTAATATAATTTTGGACCCACTTCGAAGCATGACCGGAGTCCAGCCAGCCCTATAAGAACCCAGGTCCAAGTTTCTTACCAATTTTTGTTCTAGTAAGGTTTCACCACTGTCTTCTCCATTCTTTTCTTTTTATTTGAGTCAGTAACTTTCTTCTTGCATGTTCAATCAGTTTCTGTCATTAGGTTTGTTTTGCTTAATCAGGTTTAGCTCACATTTATTTAGTTAATCATTAGTTCATGGTTACAGAATCTGGTTGTCTTGTTTGTTTTAGATCATTTATGGTATTTTTTGTCATGTTTAATTATTAGTCTTCTTTGTTCTCTTCTTCAGTTTTCGTTTTACTTAGTTTGCATGACTTAGGGTTTCTCAATGCTCCAACTTTGTGTTTTTTGTTTTTCATCTTGTTTGTGTAGTATAAATTAGCACGTTTTAGTAAGTTCATTGCATGAAATTCCTACTGATTCCATCTCAATTCGATTCATGTAGGGATTAATTTAATCTAGGTTTTCTGTTGTAGGATTCAATTGCATTTTGTTTCCTTTGATTATTATTTTGATCATTATTTTGATAATTGCTGGACTAGTCCATGTTTGTTTAACTTGTGCATCAGTATAAACTTCTTGGGGCTAATTAGACAAAAGGAAACTTAAGGGGGTCATAAAAGGGGTGGATAATTCTGAAATAGGATAAAATCCATGCTGGAATGTTCTAGAATAGGGGGCAGCTGGCCTCATTTGGTTAGTACAAAGTACTGAAACCAATGAGAGACAACCAGTTATCCAATTCTGTTAGAATATACCTTTTGTGGCTGAGGAATAATTCCTTTTTTTATTCTTCCAGCCCATGACATCTTTGGTGCCTATATATAGGATACCTTTTCTTCACTCATACACATAGAGAATCAGATTGAAAAAGCACTCTTAAAATTTCAGCTATTATGTTCTTAAAGGCTGGTTTTCTTTTGCCCCTTGATTTAGCAAAAAACACTCAAAGACCTCCCTGATTTCTTCTAGTCTTAATAAGCTGAAAATATGGTTTGAAAGTGAAGGTTTCTTGGTTTCTCTTTGGGGTTTTACTGTGGTTAGATGCTGTTGAAGTTTGGTTTTGGTTTTTTTGGTTGCTGGCTATCTGGTTTCTGCTGCTCCTTTTTCTTTTGAGTTTTCAGCTAGCTTTTTCATCTTATACTTGCTGATTTTTGTTGTTGTTGTTGTTAAAGGTACTGAATTCAACCATTCTCCATGTATGTTTTGTTACAAAATAATATAAATTGATGCTGCAAAATTACATGTGATAAACTAATGTACTCTCATGTTAACTGTTTGATTGTGCTGATATGAAGTTATTAGTTTCTTCTTTTTATTTATGTGAATTTTAAGTATGAAATAATCTGGCTTGAGTAGTTTTGATCAACACAATGATGCTTGAATTCCCTCTTGAAAGTAGTTTGGTTTAAAAATGACTCTTTAGTTAAGTATTCTTTTGTTTTTTTGAGTAACAATTGTTTTAAAGTCATTTCTGCTATTTCTTCTTCTGTTAATAAGTGAAATGATAGTTAATTTGAGGTCACTTAAGGCTGTTGGCTAACCATGAGCTAGTACTTGTAGATTTGGTCACTAGCTGGCCAAATTAGCAGGCTCAAAAAGCTAAAAGTGTCACGACCCTAAAACCGACCCGGTCGTGATGGCGCCTATCGTGTGTCACGATCCCAAACTCGAACCCGGTCGTGTTGGCGCCTCTCGTGAAGACAAGGCCAACCGACACTTCCCATTTTCTAATTTTTAACAGTTTAGCGTTAAGAAACAGTCTAAACATGATAAAATAATCCAAAGTAGCCGATAATATCATAAATATGCGGAAGAACAACCCAACACAGCCCAATACTGGGGTGTCACTAGTCATGACTATATATAAGTCATAATACAAGTCTGCTAAGTCTATAAGCTAGTACAGATGTCTGAAAAGAGATAGAAATGATAAAGGAGGAGAAACACGGGACTGCGGACGTCAAACAGCTACCTCGTGGACTCTAATATCTGCCGGGAGCTCGCAACTCACACTAGCAGGATCCGCAATGCTTGAATCTGCACACAGGGGTGCAGGGAGTAAAGTGAGTACTCCAACTAAGTGAGTAACAAATGTAAATAAAGACTGAAAGCGAGAAATCACGTAAGGCACAAAGCACTCTATAATGAAGCAGTAAAACAATTAAAACAGTAAACCAGTGAAAGATAGGTAAAATTCTTTAACTCAAACGTAGTTTCACGTAAAGCCTTTTTTCAATAATTAAGTAGGTAATTGACATTCAATTATGAAAAGTAAACACATAACGGCTCATCCCTCGAGCACAGTATCAACAAATCCGCCCCTCGGGAAACATCTCAGAACAGTACCAGCCCTTCGGGCAATCACATAGAACAATACTAGCCCCTCGGGCTCAATCTCATATCACAATGGGTACCCGCGCTCACTGGGAGTGTACAGACTCCTGGAGGAGCCCCTTACGGCCCAAGCGCAATATCAAGCCACCTTGTGGCATCATCACTAGGCCCTCGGCCTCATAATCGGTATCAAATGTTCCTCACAATATAGGCCCTCAGCCTTACTTAGTCAAAATCCTCACAAGCCACTCGGGCAATAGTAAAACATGTGTTTCTCAGCCCAAACATTATTTAAAATATCATTAAAGTATTAAAAACTGAGTAAACATGGTTGAGTGTGAAAAACAATGGAAAATAACATGACTGAGTTCAAGTATAAAGTCAAAACAGTGAGGAAGTATCAATAAAAATTCCCCCGAAGGGTTCAAATAGTTGGCACAAAGCCCAAATATGGCATTCAACCCAATTAATGATGATAGCAAATAGATTTCAGTCAAATACGTGGTAAAACCATCAATCGGGACGGACCAAGTCACAATCCGCAATAGTGCACGACCCTACGCTCGTCATCAAGCGTGTGCTTCATCTCAATATAGCACTACGATGTGCAATCCGGGGTTTCAAACCTTCAGAACATCATTTACAATCATTACTCACCTCGAACCGGTCAAAGCTCTAACTCGCGACGCCTTTGCCCCTCGAAACGGCCTCCACTGGCGTCGAATCTATCCAAAATCAGAACGAGGACGTCAAAATATGCTAAGGGAACGAAGCCTAAGCGAAAATAATCAAAATACGACAAAATCCCGAAATTAACAAAACCCGACCCCCAGGACCACATCTCGGAATTCAATAATTTTTACATCAATTGATTCCTTATATCCCCACGAGTTCATACATATCGAAAGTTCTGAAATCCGACCCCAAATGGTCCTTCAAGTCCTCAATTAAAGGTCTAAATTTTCAAGCACTAATTTCCCCAATTTTCACCCTAAATTTCCATAATTTCTAGCTCTAATCCATGAAATATTAGCATAGGAACGAGTTTTAGGTCCAAATTCGTTACCTCAATTAAGTCCCCTTGAAATCCCTCTTTCAAATCGTCCAAAAGCTCTAAAACTGAAGTCAAAATGGTGAAATTAGCTAAAATTCGCGAAGACCACAATTTATACTTTCTGCCCACACTTTTTTCGCATTTGCGGTCCAGTACCCACTTCTGCAGTACCGTATTTGCGGTTCTTCCTCCTCTTTTGCGTAAATCACTTATTCTCCTTAGTCCGCATCTGCGGTCCCCTACCCGCATCTGCGACATCGCAGATGCGGTCTCTTAGCCGCTTCTGCGGTTCTTGTTCCTTAAGCCCTTTTTGCTTCTGAGATCATATCCTCCGCTTATGCGGAGCCGCACCTACGGTCCCTAATCCGTAGGTGCAAAAATACCAGAAGCAGCAAATTCAGCAGCTGCAACAAAGTCCAAACCTTTCCGTCAACCATCCAAAATCACCCCGAGGCCCCCGGGACCTCAACCAAGAGCACAAACATATCCTAATACCTTATTCAAACTTGTACCAATCTTCAAAACACCTCAAACAACATCAAATCGACCAAAACACATCGAATTCAAGCCAAATTTTTCTAAAATCTTCCAAATTCCGCTTTTGATCAAAAACCCAACCAAACCATGTCCAAATGACCTGAAATTTTGCACACACATCCCAAGTGACACCATGGAACTACTGCAACTCTTGAAATTCCATTCTGACCCCTATATCAAAATCTTGCCTACCAACCGGAAATCGCCAAAATCTCAACTTCGCCAATTCAAGCCTAAATCTACTCCGAACCTCCAAAACTCATTCCGATCACACTCCAAGTCACAAAATCACCTCCCAAAGCTAGACGAACCATCAGAACTCACATCCGAGCCCTCTAACACATAAGTCAACATCCGGTTAAATTTTCCAACTTAAGCTTCCTCAAAAGAGACTAAATGTCTCAAACCTTACCAAAATCATTTCAGATTCGATCCGACTAATCCGATACCACATAACACGGATAAACAAAGCATAAAGAAACAGAAATGTGGAAAATGGAGCGGTAACTCATGAGATGACTGGCTGGGTCGTCACATCATCCCCAACTTAAACAAAAGTTCATCCCCGAACGAATCAAAAAACATACCTGAAGCCTCAAACAGGTGAGGATATCTGTTGTGCATCTCCCACTCGGTCTCCCAGGCAGCCTTCTCCACGGGCTGACCTCTCCACTGCACTTTCACTGAAGCTATATCCTTTGACCTCAACTTTCGAACCTGACGACCCAAAATAGCTACTGGCTCCACATCATAAATCAAATCATCATCCAACTAAACCGTGATAAAATCCAAAACATGAGACGGATCCCCGATATATTTTCGGAGCATAGAAACATGAAATACCAGATGCACACTCGACAAGATGGGTGGCAAGGCAAGCTCATAAGCCACCTCCCCAATCCTCCGAAGCACCTCAAACGGCCCAATGAACCAAGGACTCAATTTCCCCTTCTTCCCAAATTTTATAACACCCTTCATGGGCGAAACCTTCAACAGAACCTTCTCACTAACCATGTAGGACACATCTTGAACCTTCCTGTCAGCATAACTCTTTTGTCTCAGCTACGCTGTATGGAGCCTCTCCCGAATAACCTTCACCTTCTCCAAAGCATCCTGCACCAAGTCTGTCCCCAATAACCTGGCCTCACCTGGCTCGAACCAACCAACTGGAGATATACACCGTCTTCCATACAAATCTTTATATGGAGCCATCTGAATACTCGACTGGTAGTTGTTGTTATAAGCAAACTCTGCAAGCGGTAGAAACTGATCCCATGACCCTCCAAAATCAATGACACAAGCACGCAACATGTCATCCAATATCTGAATAGCACGCTCGGACTGTCCATCCGTCTAAGGGTGAAAAGCTGTGCTCAACTCAACCTGAGTACCCAACTCTCGCTGCACAGACCTCCAAATGTGAAGTAAGCTGAGTGCCCTTATCTGAAATGATGAAAACCGGGACACCATGCAACCGAACAATCTCCCGGATATAGATCTCTGCCAACTGCTCTGAAGAATAAGTAGTACCCCATCATCACCAATGGTCACATCTCTGGCATCATCATGCTGAAATTTTTCCTTAAGGACAAGAAAATGCGGATCATCATACTGGCGCTCTCTGATGCGATCATATAAGGAAGACCGAGAAACCACACAAGCCAATACCCTACCGGGCTCCGAAATATCTAACCTCACGAACCGATTGGCCAAGTCCTGAACATCAACTGCAAGAGGTCTCTCCCCAACTAGAATATATGCCAAACTCCCCATACTCACTGCCTTTCGTCTCAAAGCATCGGCTGCCACATTGGCCTTTCCTGGATGGTACAATATAGTGATATCAAAATCCTTAAGCAACTCCAACCATCTCTGCTGCCTCAAATTAAGATCCTTCTATTTGAAAAAGTGTTGGAGGCTATGATGATCAGTGAACACCTCACAAGACACACCATACAAGTAATGCCTCCAAATCTTCAATGCGTGAACTATGACAGCCAACTCCAAATCATGAACGGGGTAGTTCTTCTCATGGGGCTTCAACTGAAGAGAAGCATAAGCAATAACTCTACCCTCCTGCATCAATACACACCCAATACAAACTGTCGAAGCATCATAATACACGGTATATGAACCTGAAGCTGATGGCAAAACCAATACTGGAGATGTGGTCAAGGCTGTCTTGAGCTTCTGAAAGCTCTTCTCACACTCGTTTGACCATAAAAATGAAGCACCCTTCTGAGTCAACTTGGTCAAGGGCGATGCGATAGATGAGAATCCCTGAACAAACCGACGATAATAACCTACCAAACCAAGAAAGCTGTGAATCTCTGTAGATAAGGACAGTCTGGGCCAACTCTGAACTGCTTCTATCTTCTTCAAATCAACCTGAATACCCTCGCTGGACACCACGTGCCCCAAGAAAGCCACTGAACTGAGCCAAAACTCACACTTGGAGAATTTTGCATAAAGCTTCTTCTCTCTCAATCTCTGCAACACAACTTTTCAATGCTCCGCATGCTCCTCCTGACTACGCATATACATCAGAATGTCATCAATGAAGACTATAAAAAACGAGTCCAGATAAGGTCGGAACACACTGTTCATCAAATACATGAAAGCTGCTGGGGCATTGGTCAGCCCAAAAGACATCACCAAGAACTCATAATGACCATATCGGGTCCTGAAAGCTATCTTAAGAATATCCGAGTCCCTGATCTTCAACTGGTGATAACCTGAACAGAGATCAATCTTGGAGATCACCCTCGCTCCTTGAAGTTGGTCGAATAAATCATTAATGCGAGGCAAAGGGTACTTGTTCTTAGTTGTTACCTTGTTCAATTGCCTATAATCAATGCACATTCTCATAGTGTCATCCTTCTTCTTCGCGAATAGAACTGGCGCACCCCAAGGTGACACACTAGGCCGAATGAACCCTTTATCAAGGAGTTCCTGAAGCTGATCCTTTAATTACTTCAACTCCGGTGGTGCCATATGATACAACAGAATAGAAATGGGTTGAATGCCCGACACCAAGTCAATATCAAGATCAATATCCCTATCCGGTGGTATGCCCGACAGGTCTGCAGGAAACACATCGGGAAAATCTCTCACAACTGGAACAGAATCAATACTGGGAGTCTCAGCACCGACATCCCTCACAAAGGCTAGATACGAAAGGCAACCCTTCACAACCATACACTGGGCTTTCAAGAATGAGATCACTCTACTGGGAACATAATCTGTCACACCTCGCCACTCGATCCGTGGCACACTCGGTATAGCCAATGTGACTATCTTAGCATGACAGTCTAGAATAGCACGACACGGAGATAACCAATCCATGCCCAACTCCTTTCATGTTAGCAGCCCCATTAAAGAAAAGTTTCCAACCCGGTTTTTCAGTCTGCTTTTGCTCGTCAATATGCATCACCTCTTCATCGGGAAAATAAGTCCTCAATTGCTCATATTCTTCATCGACCGGGTTCTCGACCAAATGATCAGCCAACGCTTGGGCTTTCATTGCGGTCCGAGTCACATAGACGATGTCAAACTCTGTGAGCAAAATCTTCCACTTCGCAAGCCTCCCTGTGAGCATAGGCTTTTGAAAAATATACTTCAATGGATCCAAGCGTGAAATGAGGTAAGTAGTGTAGGATGACAAATAATGTTTCAATTTCTGTGCTAACCAAGTTAGGGCACAACATGTCCTTTCCAGGTGAGTGTACTTAACCTCATAAGTTGTAAACTTCTTGCTAAGATAGTAGATGGCATGTTCCTTCCTGTCAGTGATATCATGTTGACCCAATATACAACCAAATGAATTTTCCAGGACTGTCAAGTAAAGAATCAAAGGTCTCCCTGGTTCTGGTGGAACCAACACAGGTGGGTTTGACAAGTATCCTTTTATCTTATCAAATGCTTCTTGACAGTCATCAGTCCACTTGACCGCAACATCCTTCTTCAGCAACTTGAAAATAGGCTCACAAGTTATCGTGAGTTGAGCAATAAACCTGCTGATATAGTTCAATCTCCCTAACAGACTCATCACCTCAGTCTTGTTCCTCGGAGGTGGAAATTCTTGGATAGCTTGGATCTTTAATGGGTCCAACTCAATGCCTGGACGGCTGACTATGAATCCCAATAATTTTCTGGATGGAACACCAAATGCGTACTTGGCAGGGTTAAGCTTGAGGTTGTACCTGCGAAGCCTCTGGAAAAATTTCCTCAAATCTCCGACGTGGTCGGCCTGCTGCTTTGACTTTATGATTACATCATCTACATACACCTCAATCTCCTTGTGTATCATATCATGGAACATTGTAGTCATTGCCCTCATGTAAGTTGCCCCAGCATTTTTCAAACCAAATGGCATTACTCGGTAACAATAAGTTCCCCATGGCATGATGAATGCCGTCTTTTCCGCATCTTCTTCATCCATTAAAATCTGATGATACCCTGCATAGCAATTCAGAAAAGATCCAATATCATGCTTGGCGCAATTATCGATCAAAATGTGGATGTTGGGTAGTAGGAAATTATCCTTTGGACTTGCTTTGTTGAGATTGCGGTAATCAACGCATACTCTGATCTTGCCATCCTTCTTTGGTACTAGCACAACATTAGCTAACCAAACGGGATATCGTGTGACCTGAATGACCTTTGCGTCCAACTGCTTACTGATTTCTTCCTTAATCTTCACACTCTTATCAGTTTTGAAATTTTTCAATTTTCGCTTGACGGGAGGGAATGTTGGGTCAGTGGGTAACTTGTGGACCACTAAATCAGTGCTTAAACCCGGCATGTCGTCGTATGACCATGCAAAAATATATTTGTATTCAATTAAGGCTTTGATCATCTCTTCCCTAATCTTTGGTTCAAGGTGGACGCTTATTTTAGTCTCTCTGATATTATCTGTGTCCCCTAAATTGATGGCTTATGTATCATTCAGGTTGGGTTTGGGTTTTCCTTCAAAGTGATTTAATTCCTTACTAATTTCTTCAAAGTCCTCTTCCTCATCATATTCTGATTCGTCATCACACTCTACTTCTTGAATTATTTTTTCAGAATCAGATTGATTTTTAAGACTGGGCTGAGGATTCCTCACGCATGCCATGTCTAGAACCAGCATAAAAAGAACTATATAGAAAAGAAAAAAAAACAAAGGGAAACTATCAGGAATGATGAAGAAAGGGAAATTGCATTTCATTGAATGATAAAGATAACAAGGTTTGCACACTCAAATAGACTGAAAGATAAAAATATGGATTACAACCCTGGAATAACCCAGACAAACTGAAGGAAAATCAAAATAAACTACCAAGACTCCTTTCGAGTGGGGAGAGGAGTGGCTTTCCAATTATTACGCTTTGTTTTTGGCCCGACGAAGTGAATTTCTGCGTTGCTAGAACCTTCACTACTTTCCACCATGTTCACACCGTCGAACAACTTCTCAAATCTTTCAAATAACTCCTTATAATCACAAGACTGGGAATTGTTGTTACCGGTCGTTTTCTGGTACCGGACTTGACAAATGATTTGGAGAGACGTGGGACTGGCTTTGGAAGGACCCATGCCCTCTGTTTTAACTTTTTGGCTCTTCTTATGTCTGCGGCAGTGGGCTTGAATCCCAGACCAAATGTTCCCAAGTTTTCAGGAAGAGACACCGGCTGTATGAATGCCTTGCAAAGATGAGCCCAAACCTTTACCAAGTACAAAACCATTCTTCAACATCTCATAGGCCACCATGACTGATGCGGCACTTATCTTCGGATTTGGAATGTATTTCCCCTCTGGAACTTTCTTTACCAATGTCGTGTCAAAAACCTGGTAGACCTACGTTCCCTTGTCATCTTCCACTTTAATGAACGGTACAATGGCATCGTTGTGAGCGCATAAACTATCTTCGCCATGCACAACTATGTCCTGTCTATCCCATTCAAATTTGACCACCTGATGTAGTGTTGATGGGATTGCTTTAGCGGCGTGAATCCACGGTCGACCTAACAACAGATTGTAGGAAACAGCTATACCCAGCACCTGGAATTCCATTGTGAACTGAATTGGCCCTATCGCCAGCTCTAGCATTATATCCCCAACTGAATCTTTGCCTCCACCATCAAATCCCCAGACACAGATACTGTTCTTATGAATCCTCTCATATCCACTTTCAACTTACTTAGAGTGGAGAGAGGGCAGATGTTTGCACTAGAACCATTATCGACCAATACCCGGGTAACCACGGAGTTCTCATATTTCACCGTAAGGTAAAGGGCTTTTTTATGCTCAGTACCCTCTACGGGCAATTCATAATCGAAAAAAGTGACTCTGTTCACTTCAAAGATCTTGTTGGCTATCTTTTCCAGATGTTTCACGGTGATTTTATCGGGAATGTGAGCCTCATTCAAGATTTTCATTAAAGCTTGATTGTGCTCGTCTGAGTGGATTAATAATGACAATAGTGAAATTTGAGCAGGCATCTTCGTTAATTGTTCCACGATAGAATAGTCCTGCCCCTTCATCTTCCTCAAGAATTCCTCTGCCTCTTCTTCAGTTACAACTTTCTTTACCAGCACTGGGTTATATTTGGAGATCTTAGATTTTCTCAACTCCTCGGGGGCAAAACATCTTCCCGAGCGACTCAAACCCTGGGTTTCGCAAACTTCTTCTTTGATTTCTTTCCCTTTGTATGTCATTGTCACCCGTTCGTAATTTCATGGAATAGCCTTGCTGTTGACTATTGGTAACTGGCTTACCGGCTTGATAATGACATGATCTGTGTGGGCGCCCTCCACGATTACGACATATTTTCTTGCCACTCTTAGCACAACCACTTTTATCCTTTCTTGCTTTGCTTCAACATCACTCGAAGACCCCTTCTTAACTATTACAGATGGTTCACTACTCCTTTCGCTTGACTTGAGCAACAATTTCTCACTTGTTGATTGTTCAACTGTCTTGACCCCACTAGACCGAATCATCATAACGGTGTGTGATGGCTGCCTGGGCTCCCCTCCCTCATGCACTATTTCAATCATATTTGCCTCCTGATGGGCTGGCATCGGATTCCGGTTGATATTGGGCACCTCGGAAGCTTGAACTTCAATCCGATTGGTATCAATAAGCTCCTGGATAGCACTTTTTAAGTGGCAGCACTTCTCTGTGTCATGACCTGGAGTCCCAAAACAATACTCACAGCTTACAGAATAATCAAGATTTTTGGGGGGAATTTTTGGCAATTTGGACTGTATCAGCCTCAACATGTCCAGTTGTCTTAGCTTGTGGAATAAACCAGTATATGACTCTCCCAATAGAGTAAAGGTTTTCTTTTTCTGCAACCTTTCATCCTTAAATGCTTGATTAGGCCAGAAACTTGGTCCAGGAGGGTTTTGGTAGGCTCGTAGGGTGGATAAGTGTTTTGGGGAATGGGCGCACACCATTGTGCGTGGGTGGGAGGTTGGTTGTATGTTTGGTCATGGTGGACAGAAAAATGAGGTTCTGGTGGGGGTAATAGTGTTGGGGTGGATTATATGGGCTATGAGGGTAACTTTGGTTATGGGGTCGAGGCTGATTATAGTGGTGAGATGAGCCTATGGGTACGAACCAAGTTCTTGAATCAACCATTGCTACGTCCTCTCTCTTCTTTTTCCCAATTCCTCCTATGCCGCCCAGAATAGCCTAAGTGGTCGCCTTAATAGTTGAATAGCTCATGATTTTATTCTACTTGAGCCCCTCTTCTACCATACCTCCCATCTTCACTACTTCATTGAAGGATTTTCCTATAGCTGAGACCAGATGGCCATAGTAAGTAGGTTCTAAGGTCTGTAGGAAATAATCTACCATCTCACTTTCTTTCATTGGAGGATCTACTCTTGCTGCCTGCTCTCTCCATCGGAAACCATACTCTCTGAAACTTTCACTGTGCTTTTTCTCAATTTTTTTCAAGGACAGTCGACCTGGAACGATCTCAAGATTGTATTGGAAGTGACAAGCAAATGCTTGCGCCAGATCATCCCATGTATACCACCTTCCGTGATCCTGTCGGGTGTACCACTCCAGCACCGATCCACTCAGACTTTGACTGAAGTATGCCATCAACAATTCATCTTTTCCTCCAACTCCCCTCATCTTGCTACAAAAACCTCTCAAGTGTGCTACTGGATACTTGGGCATCTTAAACCCTGCCGGTAATTGCACATTTGGAAACAGATACAGGTCTTTGTAAGCCACACTTACTTGACCTCCTAACTCCCGCATGTCTCTGAATGATTGTTCTAAGCTTTTAACTTTTCTGAACATCTCCTCTTGTTCGAGATTTTTGGATGGTTTTTCAGCTTCCACAGGGAGATCAAAAAGAGGAGTATAAACTTCTGAAGCTTTGAAAATGGGCTCCGGCGGGTAGTATTGGTTATCCTGGGCTTGGAACACAGGATCACTAGAAGATTGGTGTAGTGTAGTAGATGGGGATGCTGCAAAGACAGAAGTGATTGGGGGAGGAGGATATGGAACTGTTTGGGTGGTAGAGTTTGCGGGGTTTGAGAGGTGGTGCCTTGGTAGTGATGGTATATAGGAAATCCTGTAGATGAATCAATAGTAGGATGTTCCTGGGTTTGAGTCAAAGGCGGGATAAAAGCAAGGTTGGCGGGGTAAGCTGGTGGTGGTTGCCCTTTTGCCCAGTCCTGGTACATTTCGGCTATCTGCTGCTTCAACTTATACATCTCTTCTTTCATCGAATTAACATCCAATTCTTTCACCTCTCTTGAAGGATCGATGATACTCGCATCAAGTTCTTGGTTAGACATGATCAATTCGCTTTTGGACCTGGTGTTGTATGGATGGGTTGCTAGAATGCTCAACAAACTAACCACCTGCCTTAGTTCTGGAGCATCAACAACAAACTCGTTAGTGATTAGAGCTTAACAGATTGGTAACCGCATATTTGTGGAATGCAATGCACCTAAGTAATTAATCATTTCTATCATGTATTTGCTCGATTGCTTGTGTCATCCCGGTTTTTCCTTATTTCTATGTGCAACTTTCCTTTTTCTCTTTTTTTTTCTTTTTTTTCATTCTTACCTTTCTTTGTTTGACTTCTCTTTGTTTTTTTATTCTCTCATTTCCCTTTCTTATTTTGTTTCGTTCTCACGGTTTCTTATTTTCTTTATCTTTTCTTTTGGTTATGGTTGAATCCTATGGAGATTGCCTACGTATCATGACCCTGCATGAATCAGACCGAGCGTAGTTCTGGGGTATAAGTGTAAAAATAAGTAATAAAACATTTTTGGGATTTTCAAAAAGCAAATACTTTGATTATAACGACTCAAAAATTAATAGACTCAAAAGAAACTAACAGACTCTAAAAGAAAGAAAATACAGACTCAAGTAAAAAAATCACGAATACATTAATGCCTCAAATACTTCTGGGGCCCGCAGGACATCATTCGGTCTCGCCACGGGCCTGTATGCAAGATCCCTTTGAAGCCTCTCCAAGTCACTCATTATCTGCTGGACAAACATCATCACTGCCACGAAGAAAGTGGTGCGAGTCATATCCTCACATGCTTGGCATTTCACAACAATGTAGTCGGCGATGACTTTGACCCGCTCTTGGATTCTACCATTTTCGTGAAGCAGACGCCCGATCTGTTGATTCCGGGCTTCTAACACCTGAGTGTAGTGGAGATGTTGATATTGCAACTGTTGCATTCCTTCTTCCATCTGAGCCATCAAATTATAACAGTGTTTCCTATCAGCTTTGAAGTCCTTGGCTTGCTTGGCTGCTTCATTCTTGAGGGTAGTCATTTTTCTCTTCAGGATGGTGATTGTCCCTTCATACTTTCTTTTCATTTGCTGCACAAACTTTGCCTGCTCTTCCGCCTTCTTTGCCCATTGTGCCCAGACTTTGGCTAGGTTGACCTCAGACTTTTCCAGGTCATCTTGACACTCAAGGGCTTTCTTTTTCAGACTGCTTATAAGCCTTTCATCCGCTCGGATTCTTTCCGGGTTTCTAGCAGCTATTTTCATCTTCCGGATTTGAGCTTTGAGGGTTTCATTTTCCTGAGTTAGTTTTTTCTTTTCTCCCTCATCTACGGTGGCTTGCAAACCATTTTCAAACTGAAGGTCCAAGACTTGCCTTTCCAACTTGTTTATGGTAGCCATGTACTCGTTTTCTTTGGTCAACCAGTCCCATTACCCCTGTGCTCCGTCAGTGAACTGTTGGACATGGGGTCTTTTTGTGGGCTTTTTAGGCTCCTGATGAACTCGGGATCTTTTACCATACCAAGCAGGGTAACTAGGCTCCAACTCACCTCTAGATAGATCTTGTATTTGAGTTTTAGGCTCTAAGAATCTGCACTGATGCCAAATTCGACGCACTTTTTCTTCTGGAAAGTCAGCTTTTGGTTCTAACTCAATGACCTGCCGACTCAAATCTTCATCGTAGGGGATGGTCTGGTATCGGCCTAACTGACGCAGGACTCTATGCCGAGCATAAGGCTGGATACTCCGAAGACCCATCAACAGCAGGAAACACACCTCAACCGACATATAAATTACTTCACTGACCGAGAGCCACCCGAACGTCCATTCGATCTTGTTTGCAGTCAAGCATCTCAAGTGGGCATGCCATGTTTTTGTACCCTTCGGGAACTCATAACCCTCTACCCGCTTTTCCTGTTTTTCAATGCACTCGATGCCAGTCATACCACAATTCAAGTATCCAGGACGGTAACAAAGGTGTTCCTCCATCCATAGTTGTAACAGCATATTGCACCCTTCAAAGAACTTTCCCCCTTCTCGGCAAAGGGTCAGAGCTTGGTAAATTTCTGCCAAGATCAGCGGCATTATAGTCCCATTTGCCTTTTTCATCATAAAGTCAGCTATCCCCACGAGCCCCAACTCTATATTCCCATCTTTTCTGGGACAAATCAAAATACCCAGGAACACCGTTATAAAAGCTAATCCTCTCTGAGCTTCCCACTTGTCTTGGTTTCTTGCGTGAGTAACACCGGTATCTGATGTCTCGAAGCCACGGGGATTCCCGTAATGTCGATATAGGAAAAAGAAGGTACAGAATCCTTTGGCTAAATTTCCGTCTCGGATGTCCCGAGTGATGCTTAACAGGTCCAAAAATTTGTGAGGGGTTACTGATCTAGGTGCCACGGGGTATTGATTTCTAAGATTCTCGTCGAAACCGGTGTAGCCTGCTATCTCTTCCAGTGTAGGAGTTAAGTCGAAATCGGCAAGTGTAATACATTATGTGCTAGGTCCGAAAATGGTATCAAGGCCTCAATTATGTCCTTTCTCGGCTTAACCTTCCAGATCCCGATAAGACCATCCAACGCTTTTGTCACAACCTTCCTGTTGTTGTCCCCCAAATCATGCCACCGCATATGTAGCTCCAAAAGGATCTCTTCACGGACTGAGAAAGGTTCATTTTGAATTGTGCTCATCCTGCACATTTATTAAGGTGATTTCAATTAAAAGAAAACTACGACTCATTTTGACTCAAGAAAAATGACCATTTTCCAAAATTTTCACAAAAATAGCTGGCTTTGCCGATACGGCCTTTCAGCACTCCGAAAATGAAGATTTTAAGGCTGTGTCGGCTAACCAGCCAAAACCTTGAAAAATGACTAAAGGTGGCTATTCTTGCAAAAATAGCCTTCCGACGCCCTTTTGAGGGACATTCGGCTATTTTTGACAAGAGCGGCATCACCTTACTTATTTGCAATAAAAAAAATTTTTTTATTCTTTTCAGACTATTTTTGCAAAAAGGAAGTTGGACCCGATGGGGGTTGCCTACGTATCTCACACCCTGTGAGAATCAAACTGGCATAGTTTGGACGAATAAAATTAAACCAACTATTTTTAAAAACAAAAACACTTTTTTTTCTCTTTCTTTTCATTTCATTTTTCTAAAAAAATTCGGCAGAGTTTCAGCACTATTTGGACATTGGGTTTTTCAAAACAGGTGACGAACTCGCTTAACCCTCACATTACTATTATTTTTTTTCAACCTTCTCCCATTATTTATAAGTCGATCAGCATGCAAATACGAAGCAAATAAATGCACAAGTAGCAAGTAAGATGCATCACAATGGTCCTTTTCATTTCGGGTACACCTGTCCTAGACATACTCAACCCCTATGTTGAGTCTCCAAAGTCAAATGCACGTGATGCAAACAAACGTTCCTACTAGGGATCCGGCATGAGGCTTTGTTATACTAGGTTTAAAACCTGGGTTTATTGTTTTAGACCTGGCTTACCCGAGCGGACAACTCGAGCCGAGGGAGGGCAGCGTACCGGGAATACAGAAGCTTCACCGGCTTTGCAATATGTCCGAACCTCATTCTAAATTTGGGATATGACTCTAACAGAAAAGAAGTCACACGAAGTGCACACCTCTTCATGATTTAGAAGACTCAGAAAGAAGAGGGATTTCGCAATAGTTTATATACAGTTCACGGAATATCAAAGCGGTAAAAGCAATCAATTAGCACATTAGGCCCAAACATGAAACAAAATCAGATAATAAATAAATCCAACTATAATAATTCATCTAAGCTCGAATTCTGAATCCTGAACCAGAGATTATGGGTTCGTTCCCCAGCAGAGTCGTCAGAGCTGTCACACCTCCCTTTTTACCTACCCCGGAAAGAGTATAAGGGAGTTTTTTTCCAACTTAAAGTGACAACCGAAACGGGATTATTTATCTAAGAATCAGAGTCGCCACTTGGGATAATTTATGGTGCCCCAAGTCACCAGTTCAAATCCCAAATCGAGGAAAAATTTGACTCTGTATTACAGTCCGCGAACCAAAAATTCGGGTAAGGAATTTTGTTAACCCGGGAGAAGGTGTTAGGCATTCCCGAATTCCGTGATTTTAGCATGGTCGCTCAACTGTTATTATTGGCCTATTTATCTGATTTTTAGAACACTTTCAAACCTATATGTGTTTTTACCTGCTTTTATTTAATTTTATGAAGATTTCAACGTTATACAAAACACGTCTTTGGATCACGCCACATGAAATGCACCCACGATCCGTGGCATATTTTGTTTAAAGTTGTTAGGATTTGGATTTGGGTCACATAAAATGCACACCCGACAGTTTAGGAACGTAAGTTATTAAAGTAATGCGCCTAAAGCAACTACGCATTTGCAACTTTGCGAGGGCCATGAAAATTGCTAAATGGCGCGCCTTGAATTCTAAGGATAAACACAAGATTAATTAAATGAGGGCCATGCAATGATTATTTTTGTTGGGCATGGCGCACCTCAGTTCTAAATTAAAGAGGCATTCAAACTAAGCTTTGGAGGGCCATAAGCTATTTTGCGTTATATAGTATGGCTAACCTCATTCTAAAAAAACATTAATTGGTTTAAAGAAAACTACAGGATTCCTAATTACTCAAATATTGCCTAATGGATTTGTTGAAGGCCAAAAGAAAGTACTACTTCATTTTAAAGAAAAACTCAAGCCCAATCAACGAGCCCAGTTCGTATGAGTCATGTGCAAATAGAATATTCTGAGATACACACGTCAAACCTCCACAACAACTGAAAGCAATCAGGTTTTTAACGTGCCAAATTAACATTAAACCAAAAGCCATTGCAAGCTTTGGGGCTCGAAGTAAGCTCGTCATGATGAAGGTCGACAAAATCAAAATAGCTCAAAGTTGTGCATTCGTACTTGAGAATGCTTTCGCAACTTGGGCTGGCTTTAAGCCCAGATTTTACAAACTAACAATTAATTTAGATTAAAAGCTAAGTGGGATTAAACCTACATTTATTCCTGACTCTTAGCTAAGGGACACAAATTGCCTAATTAACTTCCATATTTACAATTGTCTTAACATAGAACAATTGACCAAATGTTCCCAAATCAAACCATCACTAATCCATTATGGCTCATGAGTAAACATGCTGGAACTATGGACATCAGTCCTTTAAATAACTTCACAAGAGTAGTCATACAAATTTCAAATTCATTCAAACCTTGGCTTAATTCATGTACATGATAAATGGAGACTTGTAAAGGGACATAATGAACAAACATGATCTCAAACCTTAGGCTCATGGGCGAACATGCTTATAAAACAACATCAATACACGTACAAGCCAAACACCTAACATTTTAATGGATTTAGATAAACATTAGAACCAAAACCTTACTGATTTTTGACAGAAACTTAAGCAAAAAATCTGTGATCCAGAGCACAAATCAAAATAAACTGAATAATTGAGGCCTACAGTTCATTTTCCATACAAACAATCCACAAACCTACTCATACACCTTCTAAACATGTTATTTAATGTTGAAACTAAACAATTGGCTAAAACACAAACCCCATTTTGTAATACCAGTACCAGCTGGTTTAACATCTACCATTACCAATCTACTACATGGTATTTAAACAGTAAGGAAAAAAACTAAGAGAAACTATGGCAAATACAACCTATATTACATCGGATTCCACTTGATTCTCATAACCAACATTCAATCAGTATTTCCGGACTAAGGAAATACCTGGAAATGAAAGTAAAGGGGATAAGATCATCAGTAGCAACAACAGTATCCAGCAGCAGAAAGAAACCACAGAAAAAAATAGCTTTAAACCAAAGACTGATGCTCAAAAATCAAAAAATCCACAACCAGAACTTTAAGCCAAGCTTTTAAACCACCAGATTCAAATCATTTGAGCCCAGATAAGTTAGAAACTATTTCAGGAATTAGAAACTGAAGATATCACATAAATAATTCAATCAAACAATGAAAAGCAGTCGTTTGTATTTTTGGATTTTTATCTCCTAGGTCTCTCTCTTATTCTGTCCTCCCTCTTAAACTTCTATATCTCTATTTATTTTTCTTTGGACTCTATATTCTGTCCCCTCTCCTTCAGTCTTTTCCTAAGCAATCTTTATATAGTATCTCTTAAGGCAGCCTAAAATCAATTCCATATTCACAAATGCCCCTTCCCAATTTCATAATTGATTCCACTCAATTCTTTGCTCTTTATTTTATTCAATAATGTACTCCTAAACCCTACCACTATTAGAAGCTTCTTAATTAGTTAGGTAAGGTTCACATAACCTAAATAATCCCTAGGCTACCCTTACAACCCCTGTTAATTACTCAAACCTAACAAATGGGTCAAATTGACCCAAAGTCCTTGAGCTACTGTCTGTGATCCAAACCATTTTATGCGATCATATGGAAGGCAGAAAACAAAATCGACTACTTAAATGGATTCAACATACGACTGATTAATAACAAATACTATATGACTGATTAATATCAACAAACAAACATGAAATTAGTTAGGTTATTAAAACAAACGACCTAATTAGAAGAACTAAGTCAGCGGACCAATAAGAATCATAGAACAACTTTCACAAAAAGAAACAAAGGGGACAACAAGTAGAGAACAGTTAGAACTCAATAGATTGGTCGAGTTTTTAAAGGTAGTAAAAAAAATCTAACTAAAGAAAGGGAGAGGAAAAAGGAGATGAAATGGATTAAAAAACACTTACCATTTCAGAAATCCACAACCTGTTGTAGACCTTGATTTAACGACACTGATGTTACACATCTGTTCTTTGTCAAGAACAACTGAGCAACATCAGTCTTCGCTGAATCTAATCTTCAAAACTTTGACAGAAACAACATCATATGACCATGCATGCCACTAGGTTTTATTGAGGATAATCTTAGATTTTTAGGGCTCGACCTTGGATTTAAGATTCGAGAGATTCTGGCAATATTCGAGGGAAAACAATAATGGATTTGGTACGAGGGAGATATGGGGGTTAGGTGGTGTTGTTTTAGGGTCGATTGGATAAGTTAGGGTTTAAGGGTCTGACCTTCGATCCCATATTCGAAGAGTTCCACTGTGATTCGAAGGTAATGGATTAAGGATTCGGAACGGGGAGATGAAGGAGAGTCGATGGTGTGAATTTGGGGTTGTTTGGTGATTACCCGCTGCCGTAGACGATTTCCGGCGGGCGGCCAACGGTGGTTTGAGGCGGCGATTTTGGCTGGTCTCTGAAGAGAGATCAGAGACGATGAGGGGGGGTTCTGAGAGGGTAAGGGGTTTGAGGTTTTGAGTATATTAAATTGATGATTTAATTAGGACCGTTGGATGATTGGAATCCAACGGCTCTGATTAAATCATTAATGGAAAACAGGGTCATTTTGTTTCACTGGGGGGAACCTATTTGGTTCTGGATCGGGTCGGGGTTTAGGAAATGGGCGGGAATCTGGACTGTTTGATCAAACTAATTCAACGGTCCAGATTAAAACGCCTGAAACGACGTCGTTAGATTAAGCTGGAGACAGACCGGTTATTGGGGCGGGTCTGGGCCGATTTTAGTTGGGTTTTGGGGACAATTGTCAAATTTGACCCAAATACAGCCTTTTCTATTTCCTTTTATTTTCATTTCTTTTCCTTTCTCAATTTCTTTTAAATTAAACTAAAATAAAAACCTAAATTAATTCCTAATCCAAATTATCTAATTAATTTAATTAACTCTAAATTATGACTACCACAACTAAGTAAAGTACCAAATTAAAGGGAGAATTACCAAAAATCAAAAATTAAAAAGCAACAATAAACTATTTTTTGTGATTTTCCATTTTTGTAAAGCTACTTAATTAATTCTTAAAATGGAAAATCACTAAAAATAAAGTTGGAAGGCCTATAAAATCAAAAATTGCGTAAAGGACTAAGGAGTGGAGACCATATGTCTAAAATAACTTCAAGTAGGGAGTAGAGACCGTATGTTGGAAAATCAGACTAGGGAGTGGAGACCCTATGCCTAACATAAATCAACTAGGGAGTTGAGACTCAATGTTGGAAAAGCAGACTAGGGAGTTGAGACCCTATGCCTAAAATAAAATTAATTAAGGAGTGGAGACCTTATGTTGGAAAAACGACAAGGGAGTGAAGACCCTATGTCTAAACTAAAATCAATTAGGGATAGGAGACCCTATGTTGGAAGAGCAGACTAGGGAGCGGAGACCCTTAGCCTAAAATAAACTCAACAAGGGAGTGGAGACCCTACGTTGGAAAAGCAGACTAGGGAGTGGAGACCCTATGCCTAAAATAAAATCAGCTAGTGAGTGGAGACCCTATGTCTAAAATAACTTCAACTAGGGAGTGGAGACCCTATGTTGGAAAAAACGTAACTAGAGATTGGAGACCCTAGGCTACTATGATTTTGAATTTTTCTTCTTCTTCTTCTTCTTCTTCATTTTTTTTCTGTTTTAAGAAAATGAGTAAAAATGCAGGAAAGAATTCGGAGGAGAAGGTACCCCAAATGCTCTGAAATTGAAGTTTGAAGAAAGAAGCCAGAATTGAAAGGCCTATAAAGGCGAAATAATGTTGGAAAAGGTTAAGTCCAACGCGATTAGCCGTAGTAGCAAGTTTGAGGAGCCAAAAGTTCCCCAATGCTCTGAATGGTTAAAAAGAAAACAAGTCAAAAGTGAAAGGCCTACGAAGGCAACATAAAGTCGAAATGGTTGAGTTCTACCGACCAACCGTCATGGCAAAATCTGGAAAATTCAGAGGTTCACAGGGCCTGAAATGAAATTGGTCCCCAGGAAATGAGCAGCTGCAATTGAGATCTTCATCAAAGAAGTTGGGCCGAGATCAAGTGATTGAAATAATCAAGGCCACAAAACCAACCACCGTTTCAAACTAACAATTGTTCTTTGTTTGAAAACATGAAACAAGTGCAATCCAAAGCAACCTTGCAAGAAGCAGGTGCAACCAAAGAGAAACTGCATAAGGGCTAGAAACAACTTTATAGCAATAATAAATCCAAAAGGGAGGTCTCCTCCGAATTCTTTCCTGCATTTTTACTCATTTTCTTAAAACAAAAAAAATGAAGAAGAAGAAGAAGAAGAAAAATTCAAAATCGTGGTAGCCTAGGGTCCCCAATCTCTAGTTACGTTTTTTCCAACATAGGGTCTCCACTCCCTAGTTGAAGTTATTTTAGACATAGGGTCTCCACTCCCTAGTCTGCTTTTCCAACACAGGGTCTCCATTCCCTAGTTAAATTTACTTTAGATATAGGGTCTCCACTCCCTAGTCTGTTTTTCCAACATAGTGTCTCCACTCCCTAGTAGAATTTTCCAACATAGGGTCTCCTCTCCCTAATTGATTTTAATTTAGACATAGGGTCTCCACTCCCTAGTCGTTTTTCCATCATAGGGTCTCCACTCCCTAGTTGATTTTGTTTTAGGCATAGGGTGTCCACTCCCTAGTCTGCTTTTCCAACATTAGGTCTCAACTCCCTAGTTGATTTTATTTTTGGCATAGGGTCTCCACTCTCTAGTCTGATTTTCCAACATACGGTCTCCACTCCCTACTTGAAGTTATTTTAGACATATGGTCTCCACTCACTAGTCTATTTTCCAAAATAGAGTCTCCACTCCCTGGTTGAAGTTATTTTAGACATAGGGTCTCCACTCCCTAGTCGCTTTCCCAATATAAGGTCTCCACTCCCTAGTTGAATTTATTTTATAAATAGGGTCTCCACTCCCTAGTCTATATTTCCAACATAGGGTCTCCACACCCTAAGTGATTTTATTTTAGACATAAGATCTCCACTCCTTAGTCTACTTTTCCAACATAGGGTCTTCACTCCCCAGTTGATTTTGTTTTATACATGGGGTCTCCACTCCCTAGTCTGCTTTACCAACATAAAGTCTCCACCACATAGTTGATTTTATTTTAGGCATAGGGTCTCCACACCCTAGTTACTTTTCAAACATAGGGTCTCCACTCCCTAGTTGAAGTTATTTTAGACATAGGGTCTCCACTCCCTAGTCCTTTTCAAACATTTGGTCTCCACTCCCTAGTTAAATTTATTTTATACATAGGGTCTCCACTCCTTAGTCGCTTTCCCAACATAGGGTCTCCAATCCCTAGTTGAAGTTATTTTAGACATAGGGTCTTCACTCCCTAGTCTGTTTTTCCAACATAGGGTCTCCACTCTCTAATCATTTTTTCAACATAGGGTCTCCACTCCTTAGTTGATTTTATTTTAGGCATAGGGTCTCCACTCCCTAGTTGCTTTCCAACATTGAGTCTCCACTCCCTAGTTGAATTTATTTTAGACATAGAGTCTCCACTCCCTAGTCGCTTTCCCAACATAGGGTCTTCACTCCCTAGTTGAAGTTATTTTAGATATAGGATCTCCACTCCCTAGTTGATTTTTTTTAGGCGTAGGGTCTCCACTCCCAAGTCTGCTTTTCTAACGTAGGGTTTCCACTCCCTAGTTGAGTTTATTTTAGGCATAGGGTCTCCACTCCCTAGTCTGCTCTTCCAACATATGGTCTCCTCTCCCTAATTGATTTTAATTTAGACATAGGGTCTCTACTCCCTAGTAGTTTTTCCAACATAGGGTCTCCACTCCCTAGTTAATTTTATTTTAGGCATAGGGTCTCTACTCCCTAGTCTGCTTTTCCAACATTGGGTCTCCACTCCCTAGTTGATTTTATTTTAGGCATAAGGTCTCCACTCCCTAGTCTGATCTTCCAACATACGGTCTCCACTCCCTACTTGAAGTTATTTTAGACATATGGTCTCCACTCACTAGTCTATTTTCCAAAATAGAGTCTCCACTCTCTGGTTGAAGTTATTTTAGACATAGGGTCTCCACTCCCTAGTCGCTTTCCCAATATAAGGTCTCCACTCCCTAGTTGAATTTATTTTATAAATAGGGTCTCCACTCCCTAGTCTATATTTCCAACATAGGGTCTCCACACCCTAAGTGATTTTATTTTAGACATAAGATCTCCACTCCTTAGTCTACTTTTCCAACATAGGGTCTTCACTCCCCAGTTGATTTTGTTTTATACATGGGGTCTCCACTCCCTAGTCTGCTTTACCAACATAAAGTCTCCACCACATAGTTGATTTTATTTTAGGCATAGGGTCTCCACACCCTAGTTACTTTTCAAACATAGGGTCTCCACTCCCTAGTTGAAGTTATTTTAGACATAGGGTCTCCACTCCCTAGTCCTTTTCAAACATTTGGTCTCCACTCCCTAGTTAAATTTATTTTATACATAGGGTCTCCACTCCTTAGTCGCTTTCCCAACATAGGGTCTCCAATCCCTAGTTGAAGTTATTTTAGACATAGGGTCTTCACTCCCTAGTCTGTTTTTCCAACATAGGGTCTCCACTCTCTAATCGTTTTTTCAACATTGGGTCTCCACTCCTTAGTTGATTTTATTTTAGGCATAGGGTCTCCACTCCCTAGTTGCTTTCCAACATTGAGTCTCCACTCCCTAGTTGAATTTATTTTAGACATAGAGTCTCCACTCCCTAGTCGCTTTCCCAACATAGGGTCTTCACTCCCTAGTTGAAGTTATTTTAGATATAGGATCTCCACTCCCTAGTTGATTTTTTTTTGGCGTAGGGTCTCCACTCCCAAGTCTGCTTTTCTAACGTAGGGTTTCCACTCCCTAGTTGAGTTTATTTTAGGCATAGGGTCTCCACTCCCTAGTCTGCTCTTCCAACATATGGTCTCCTCTCCCTAATTGATTTTAATTTAGACATAGGGTCTCTACTCCCTAGTAGTTTTTCCAACATAGGGTCTCCACTCCCTAGTTAATTTTATTTTAGGCATAGGGTCTCTACTCCCTAGTCTGCTTTTCCAACATTGGGTCTCCACTCCCTAGTTGATTTTATTTTAGGCATAAGGTCTCCACTCCCTAGTCTGATCTTCCAACATACGGTCTCCACTCCCTACTTGAAGTTATTTTAGACATATGGTCTCCACTCCCTAGTCTCTTTTACAACATAGAGTCTCCACTCCCTAGTTGAATTTATTTTAGACATAGGGTCTCCAATCCCTAGTCGCTTTCCCAATATAGGGTCTCCACTCCATAGTTGAATTTATTTTATGCATAGGGTCTCCACTCTCTAAGTGATTTTATTTGAGACATAAGAACTCCACTCCTTAGTTTGCTTTTTCAACATAGGGTCTCCACTCCCTAGTTGATTTTATTTTATACATAGGGTCTCCACTCCCTAGTCTGCTTTTCCAACATAGGGTCTTCACTCCTTAAGTGATTTTACTTTAGACATAAGATCTCCACTCCTTTGTCTGCTTTTCCAACATAGGGTCTCCACTCTCTAGTTAATTTTATTTTAGACATAGGGAATTCACTCCCTAGTATGTTTTTCCAACATAGGTTCTCCACTCCCTAGTCATTTTTCCAACATAGGGTCTCCACTCCTTAGTTGATTTTATTTTAGGCATAGGTTCTCCACTCCCTAGTCGCTTTCCAACATTGAGTCTCCACTCCCTAGTTGAATTTATTTTATACATAGAGTCTCCACTCCAATATAGGGTCTCCACTCCCTAGTTGAAGTTATTTTAGACGTAGGGTCTCCACTCCCTAGTTGAGTTTATTCTAGGCATAGGGTCTCCACTCCCTAGTCTGCTCATCCAATATAAGGTCTCCTCTCCCTAATTGATTTTAATTTAGACATAGGGTCTCCACTCCCAAGTCTGCTTTTCCAACGTAGGGTTTTCACTCCCTAGTTGAGTTTATTTTAGGCATAGGGTCTCCACTCCCTAATCTGCTTTTCCAACATAGGGTCTCCACCATATAGTTGATTTTATTTTAGACATAGGGTCTCCACTCCCTAGTTACTTTTCCAACATAGGGTCTCCACTCCCTAGTTAAAGTTATTTTAGATATAGGGTCTCCACTTCCTAGTCGTTTTCCAACATAGGGTCTCCACTCCCTAGTTAAATTTATTTTAGACATAGGGTCTCCACTCCCTAGTCGCTTTCCCAACATAGAGTCTCCAATCCCTAGTTGAAGTTATTTTAGACATAGGGTCTCCACTCCCTAGTCTGCTTTTCCAACATAGGGTCTCCACTCTCTAGTTAATTTTATTTTAGACATAGGGTCTTCACTCCCTAGTCTGTTTTTCCAACATAGGGTCTCCACTCCCTAATCATTTTTCCAACATAGGGTCTCCACTCCTTAGTTGATTTTATTTTATGCATAGGGTCTCCACTCCCTAGTCACTTTCCAATATTGAGTCTCCACTGCCTAGTTGAATTTATTTTAGACATAGAGTCTCCACTCCCTAGTCGCTTTCCCAAAATAGGGTCTTCATTCCCTAGTTGAAGTTATTTTAGACATAGGGTCTCCACTCCCTAGTTGATTTTATTTTAGGCATAGGGTTTCCACGCCCTAGTCTACTTTTCCAACGTAGGGTCTCCACTTCCTAGTTGAGTTTATTCTAGGCATAGGGTCTCCACTCCCTAGTCCGCTCATCCAACATAGTCTCCTCTCCCTAATTGATTTTAATTTAGACATAGGGTCTCCACTCCCAAGTCTGTTTTCCAACGTAGGGTTTTCACTCCCTAGTTGAGTTTATTTTAGGCATAGGGTCTCCACTCCCTAGTCTGCTCTTCCAACATATGGTCTCTTCTCCCTAATTGATTTTAATTTAGACATAGGGTCTCTACTCCCTAGTCGTTTTTCCAACATAGGGTCTCCACTCCCTAGTTGATTTTATTTTAGGCATAGGGTCTCCACTCCCTAGTCTGATTTTCCAACATACGGTCTCCACTCCCTACTTGAAGTTATTTTAGACATATGGTCTCCACTCCCTAGTCAATTTTCCAACATAGAGTCTCCACTCCCTCGTTGATGTTATTTTAGATATAGTGTCTCCACTCCCTAGTCGCTTTCCCAATATAGGGTCTTCACTCCCTAGTTGAATTTATTTTATACATAGGGTCTCCACTCTCTAGTCTGCTTTTCCAACATAGGGTCTCCACTCCTTAAGTGATTTTATTTTAGACATAAGATCTCCACTCCTTAGTCTGCTTTTCCAACATAGTGTCTCCATTCCCTAATCGTTTTTCCAACATAGGGTCTCCACTCCTTAGTTGATTTTATTTTAGGCATAGGGTCTCCAATCCCTAGTCTGCTTTTCCAACATTGGGTCTCCACTCCCTAGTTGATTTTATTTTAGGCATAGGGTCTCAACTCCCTAGTCTGATTTTCCAACATACGGTCTCCACTCCCTACTTGAAGTTATTTTAGACATATGGTCTCCACTCCCTAGTCTATTTTCCAACATAGAGTCTCCACTCCCTAGTTGAAGTTATTTTAGACATAGTGTCTCCACTCCCTAGTCACTTTCCCAATATAGGGTCTCTACCCCCTAGTTGAATTTATTTTATATATAGGGTATCCACTCTCTAGTCTGCTTATCCAACATAGGGTCTCCACTCCTTAAGTGATTTTACTTTAGACATATGATCTCCACTCCTTTGTCTGCTTTTCCAACATAGGGTCTCCACTACCTAGTTAATTTTATTTTATACATAGGATCTCCACTCCCTAGTCTGCTTTTCCAACATAGGGTCTCCACCACATAGTTGATTTTATTTTAGACATAAGGTCTCAACTCCCTAGTTAATTTTCCAACATAGGGTCTCCACTTCCTAGTTGAAGTTATTTTAGACATAGGGTCTCCGCTCCCTAGTCGTTTTCCAACATATGGTCTCCACTCCCTAGTTAAATGTATTTTAGACATAGGTTCTCCACTCCCTAGTCGCTTTCCCAACAAAGGGTCTCGAATCCCTAATTGAAGTTATTTTAGACATAGGGTCTCCACTCCCTAGTCTGCTTTTCCAACATAGGGTCTCCATTCCCTAATCGTTTTTCCAACATAGGGTCTCCACTCCTTAGTTGATTTTATTTTAGGCATGGGTCTCCACTCCCTAGTCGCTTTCCAACATTGTGTCTCCACTCCCTAGTTGAATTTATTTTAGACATAGAGTCTCCACTCCTTAGTTGAAGTTATTTTAGACATAGGGTCTCCACTCCCTGGTCGCATTCCCAATATATGGTCTTCACTCCCTAGTTGAATTTATTTTTTACATAGGGTCTCCACTCCTTAGTTGATTTTATTATTGGAATAGGGTCTCCCCTCCCTAGTCATTTTCCAACATTGAGTCTCCACTCCCTAGTCGCTTTCCCAACATAAGGTCTCCACTCCCTAGTCTGCTTTTCCAACGTAGGGTCTCCACTCCCTAGTCGATTTTATTTTAGGCATAGGGTCTCCACTCCCTGGTCTGTTCTTCCAACATAGGATCTCTTCTCCCTAATTGATTGTAATTTAGACATAAGGTCTCCACTCCCTAGTCTGATTTTCTAACATACGGTCTCCTCTCCCTACTTGAAGTTATTTTAGACATAGGGTCTCCACTTCCTAGCCTGCTTTTCCAACATAGAGTCTTCACTCCCTAGTTGAAGTTATTTTAGACATAGGGTCTCCACTCCCTAGTCGCTTTTCCAATATAGGGTCTCCACTCCCTAGTTAAAGTTATTTAGACATAAGGGTCTCCATTCCCTAGTCTGTTTTTCCAACATTGGGTCTCCACTCTCTAGTTGATTTTATTTTAGGTATAGGGTCTCCACTCCCTAGTCTGATTTTCTAACATACGGACTCCTCTCCCTACTTGAAGTTATTTTAGATATATAGTCTCCACTCCCTAGTCCCTTTTCCAACATAGAGTCTCCACTCCCTAGTTGAAGTTATTTTAGACATAGGGTCTCCACTCCCTAGTCGCTTTCCCAATATAGGGTCTCCACTCCCTAGTTGAATTTATTTTATACATAGAGTCTCCACTCCCTAGTCTGCTTTTTCAACATAGGGTCTCCACTCCCTAAGTGATTTTATTTTAGACATAAGATCTCCACTCCTTAGTCTGCTTTTCCAACATAGGGTCTCCACTCCCTAGTTGATTTTATTTTATATATAGGGTCTCCACTCCCTAGTCTGCTTTTCCAATATAGGATCTCCACCACATAGTTGATTTTATTTTAGGCATAGGGTCTCCACTCCCTAGTTACTTTTCAGACATAGGGTCTCCACTCTCTAGTTGAAGTTATTTTAGAAATAGGGTCTCCGCTCCCTAGTCGTTTTCTAACATATGGTCTACACTCCCTAGTTATATGTATTTTAGACATAGGGTCTCCACTCCCTAGTCGCTTTCCCAACATAGGTCACCAATCCCTAGTTGAAGTTATTTTAGACATAGGGTCTCCACTCCCTAGTCTGCTTTTCCAACATAGGGTGTCCACTCCCTAGTTGATATTATTTTAGATATAGGGTCTTCACTCCCTTGTCTGTTTTCCATCATAGGGTCTCCACTCCCTAGTCGTTCTTCCAACATAGTTCTCCACTCCTTAGTTGATTTTATT
This sequence comes from Nicotiana tabacum, assembly GCF_000715075.1. NCBI lineage: Eukaryota > Viridiplantae > Streptophyta > Magnoliopsida > Solanales > Solanaceae > Nicotiana > Nicotiana tabacum. Next base: position 106,490,833 of record NC_134087.1, on the reverse strand, counting down.
TTAGGCATAGGGTCTCCACTGCCTAGTCGCTTTCCAACATTTAGTCTCCACTACCTAACTGAATTTATTTTAGACATAGAGTCTCCACTCCCTAGTCGCTTTCCCAACATAGGGTCTCCACTCCCTAGTTGAAGTTATTTTACACATATGGTCTCCACTCCCTAGTTAATTTTATTTTAGGCATAGGGTCTCCACTCCCTAGTATACTTTTCCAACGTAGGGTCCCCACTCCGTAGTTGAGTTTATTTTAGGCATAGGGTCTCCACTCCCTAGTCTGCTCTTCCAACATAGGGTCTCCTCTCCCTAATTGATTTAAATATAGACATAGGGTCTCCACTCCCTAGTCGTTTTTCCAACATAGGGTCTCCACTCCCTAGTTGATTTTATTTTAGGCATAGGGTCTCCACTCCTTAGTCTGCTTTTTCATCATTGGGTCTCCACTCCCTAGTTGATTTTATTTTATGCATAGGGTCTCCACTCCCTAGTCTGATTTTCCAACATACGGGCTCTACTCCCTACTTGAAGTTATTTTAGACATATGGTCTCCAATCCCTAGTCCCTTTTCCAATATAGAGTCTCCACTCCCTAGTTGAAGTTATTTTAGACATAGGGTCTCCACTCCTTAGTCGCTTTCCCAATATAGGGTCTCCACTCCCTAGTTGAATTTATTTTATACATAGGGTCTCCACTCCCTAGTCTGCTTTTCCAACATAGGGTCTCTACTCCCTACTTGAAGTTATTTTAGACATATGGTCTCCACTCCCTAGTCTATTTTCCAACATAGAGTCTTCACTCCCTGGTTGAAGTTCTTTTAGACATACGATCTCTACTCCCTTGTTGATTTTTATTTTAGGCATAGGGTCTCCACTCTCTAGTCTGATTTTCCAACATACGGTATCCACTCCCTACTTGAAGTTATTTTAGACATATGGTCTCCACTCCCTAGTCTATTTTCCAACATAGACTCTCCACTCCCTGGTTGAAGTTATTTTAGACATAGGGTCTCCACTCCCTAGTCGCTTTCCCAATATAGGGTCTCCACTCCCTAGTTGAATTTATTTTATACATAGGGTCTCCACTCCCTTGTCTACTTTTCCAACATAGGGTCTCCACTCCCTAGTTGATTTTATTTTAGACATAGGGTCTTCACTCCCTAGTCTGTTTTTCCAACATAGGGTCTCCACTCCCTAGTCGTTTTTCCAACATAGGGTCTCCACTCCTTAGTTGATTTTATTTTATGCATAGGGTCTCCACTCCCTATTCGCTTTCCAACATTGAGTCTCCACTGCCTAGTTGAATTTATTTTAGACATAGAGTCTCCACTCCCTAGTCGCTTTCCCAAAATAGGGTCTTCATTCCCTAGTTGAAGTTATTTTAGACATAGGGTCTCCACTCCATAGTTTGCTTTTCCAACATAGGGTCTCCACTCCCTAGTTGATTTTATTTTAGACATAGGGTCTCCACTCCCTAGTCTGATTTTCCAACATAGGGTGTCGATTCCCTAGTAGATTTTATTTTAGACATAGGGTTTTCACTCCATAATCGCTTTTCCAACATAAAGTTTCTACTCCCTAGATGATTGTATTTAAGGCATAGGCTCTCCACTCCCTAGTATGCTTTTCCAACATAGGGTCTCCACTCTCTAGTTGATTTTATTTTAGACATAGGGTCTCCACTCCCTAGTCGTTTTTCCAACATAGGGTCTCCACTCCCTAGTTGAAGTTATTTTAGACATAGGGTCTCCACTCCCTAGTCACGTTTCCAACATAGGGTCCTCACTCCCTAGTTAAAGTTATTTTATACATAGGGTCTCCACTCCCTAGTCTGTTTTTCCAACATAGGGTCTCCACTCCTTAGTTGAAGTTATTTTAGACATAGGGTCTCCAATCCCTAGTCGCTTTTCCAACATAGGGTCTCCACTCCGTAGTTGAAGTTATTTTAGACATAGGCTCTCCACTCTCTAGCCACTTTTCCAACATAGGGTCCCCACTCCCAAGTTGAAGTTATTTTAGACATAGGGTCTCCACTCCCTAGTTGAATTTATTTTAGACATAGGGTCTCCACTCCCTAGTCACATTTCCAACATAGGGTCTCCGTGCCCTAGTTGAATTTATTTAGACATGGGGTCTCCACTTCCTAGTCACTTTTTCAACCTAGGGTCTCAACTCCCTAGTTGATTTTAGTTTAGATATAAGGTCTCCACTCCCTATTCTCTTTTCCAACATAGGGTCGCCATTTCCTAGTTGATTTCATTATAAATATAGGATTCCACTCCCTTATCTCTTTTTCCCAAGGATACACAATCTCGATTTTAATTGCTTTTAATAAAGAAGTAGTTTAGATTTTGTTACAATAACTCACGAAATTTTTCTAGTGAAAACTGGGGCAGAAAAATTTTGTTCGTTTGTTTGCTTTGGCGCCTGAACAGATTTTTATCATGAGGAACAAGGTTTGATATGATCAAAAGAAGAAGTCTCAACCCAAATTAAAGAAAAGAAGAATAAGAAAAGAAGTTGAACTTTAAGTGTAGAAGCGGATAAAAGATGGGGACTGCCCAAGGTATGATTTAAGTCACAAGTATTGCCTGTCCCGTCTTGATCCGAAAAGCTGGAAGAAGAACGAATCAGCAGCTGCAACTAATGAGCATCAAGATTCAGATAAGAGTCTGCGGGAAAAATTGGACAAGACTCAAGTTCAAGCTTTAGAAGGTTTACAGATAGGAATCTTGTAACTCGTAGTTGATAGGTTTAGCTAGTTTATCTTTTCATTTTTTATTTCAGTGTAGTAAGGAGCTCAATAAGCAGAAACAACAACAACAACAACAGTGAAATCACAGTTTACTGGTAGTCCCGACTACCAAAACTTCCAAAACTACACTGACATGATTCCTTTATAGCCAAGGATATGTAGACAACCTCTGAAGCAAGGTTCGGTCGGACTTTTTCAAAGATGCTTCTCATGGAGTTTCAAATGGGAAAAAATCCCTCGTAATTGCTCATTTTATCTTTGCCCGAAAACCCTTCGTGTTTCCGATCAAATAGGGGCAACTGTGAGCATGTGATTTTTGCCCTATATGAACTACTCCTATAAAATCCTAAGAAAATAATTTTTTTCTTAATTATTTGCCATTTTTAGGAATTTTTGTAGAGTTTTATTAATTGTTTGCATTTTGTGCACATTTAATTTTTATTAAAATCATAAAAAATGTCAAAAACACCATGCATTGCATTTAGATTTTTTGTTTTATATTTTTAGGATTAATTAGTTAATTAATTGTTTTAGTAAAAATGAAAATCACAAAAATATATCATTTTACATTTTTACCCTTTGTAATTTTTTAGATTAGTGATTTTTCTCCTTTAATTTAGGATCAAGTAATTTTTATAAATATTATAATTAGATAATTAGTTTAATTTTACAAATTAGATTAATTTAGGGTTTAATTTAGGTTTTTCTTAATTGAAAAAAAGAGGAAAAGGAAAAGGAAATAAGAAAAAGAAATTGAAGAAAAGGTTTAATTGGATATTGGGCTAGTTCTTGTAGCCAAATCAGGTCCAAATTTTTCTACCCAGCCCAAAAACCAAACCGACCCGCCTGCCCAACTAGTTTTCCCCTCACGCTAAATAAACCCTAGACCTAGAACAAAAACATTCAGATTCCTACCCCTAAAACAAGCATCGTTTCTCTTCTTCTTCTTGCTCACTTCTAACAGAGACAGCGAAATGGCAGACCTTCCCCTCCCAAAACCATAACACCCCTAATTCAGGTTTTCATTCTCAGCAGAAAGAACGCACCAGTCTTTTCTAACTCATTTTCTCACCTTCACACATAGATATTCACACACTAGAGATAAAGTCGAGAATTGAAAGTCCAGATCTAAAAATTCGAAAAGAGGTCCAAAAACAAAACAAGAACAGAAACAAAGAGGTATTTCAAGGCTATTTTCTACTTCTTTGTTGCTTCATAATTTCTAGGAATCCGAGTGTGACGACCCGGCCAGTTGTCTCATGAGTTGTCGCTCCGTTTTACCTATTTCTACTTCTTTATGCTTTGGTTATCCGTGTTATGTGGTATCGAGTTGATCGGATCGAGTTCGGAAAGGTTTTGGCAAGGTTGGAGACACTTAGTCTATTTAGAGTGAGTTTAAGTTAAAAAAGTCAATCGTATGTTGACTTATGTGTTAGAGGGCTCGGATGTGAGTCCCGATTGTTCGGTTAGCTTTGGGAGGTGATTTGTGGCTTAGGAGCATGATCGGAATGAATTTTGGAGGTCCGTAAGATTTAGGCTTGAATTGGCGAAGTTGATATTTTGGCGATTTCCGGTTGATAGGTGAGATTTTGATATAGGGGTCGGAATGAAATTCCGATAGTTGAAGTATCTTCATTATGTCATTTGGGATGTGTTGGCAAAAGTATAGGTCATTCAGACGTGGTTTGGTTGGATTTTTTATCAAAAGCATATTTCGGAATATTTTATAAACTTAGGCTTGGATCCGATGTGTTTGGGTGATTTGATGTTGTTTGAGGTGCTTTGATGATTGGAACAAGTTTGAATAAGGTTTTAGGAAATGTTGGTGCTTTTGGTTAAGGTCTCGGGGGCCTCGGGTGAGTTTCGAGTGGTCAATCGGACCATTTTGGAGTTTGGAAAATTGTAGAAAAAACAGTTCTAGCAGTTGCAGACATTTTGGTCTTCGCGTTCGCGAGAGGACCCTCGCGTTCATGAAGAGTCTACTGAGGGAGGTGAAGATTTAGCCTTCGCGTTCGCGAGGCAGGTGACGTGTTCACGAAGGGTTGCGAGGCTGTGCATCGCGTTCGCGAGAAGGTGTGCGCGATCGCGTAGAAGAACTGGGTCAGCTGGGTTGGAAGTCAAGTTGAGCTTCACGTTCGTGGGAGATGGAGCGCATTCGCCAAGGGTCGCATGGGTGAAGCATCACGGTCGCGAGGGCTTGGTCACGATTGCGTAGAAGGAAATTTGGTCAAAATAAGTTTGTGCTTCGCGAACGCGAGGCTTTGACCGCGTTCGCGAAGGAGTTCCAGGCCTCGGTAGAATGTTCAAAAGGTGATTAAAGAGCTTTTTGAAGGAGATTAAAGAGGGATTCAATGGGAAACGTTTGGAGGTAAGAATTTTGGACTTAAAACTCGATTCTATTGTGAAATCTACCTAGAAAATCATGAAAACTAAGCCTAAAATTGAAGAACTAGGGCTTGAGAAATTGGACTTTTGATTAGGGATTCGGAGGACCATTTGGGGTCGGATTTGAGAACTTTTGACATGTATGAACTCATGGGGAGATAAGGAATCTAATGATTTGAAAATTTCTGAGTTTTGAGAAGTGGGCTCGGGGCTCGGGTTTTTGCTAATTTTAGGATTTGTGCCATCTATTAATAATTTTCGCTTGGGCTTTGTTCCTTAGCATATTTTGACGTCCTCGTTCTGATTTTGGATAGATTCGACGCGTGGAGGCCGATTCGAGAGGCAAAGGCGTCGCGAGCTAGAGATTTAGTCGGTTCGAGGTGAGTAATGATTGTAAATGATGTTCTGAGGGTTTGAAACTCCGGATTGCACATCATAGTATATTGAGGTGAGGCACACGCTCGATGACGAGCGTGGAGTCGTGCACTATTGGGTATTATGACTTGGTCCATCCCGGTTGATGATTTTACCGCATATTTGATTAAAAACAATTTGCTATCATTATTATTTGGGCTGAATGCCACATTTGGGTCTAGTGCTAACTATTTGAACCCTTCGGGGATTTTTCTTGATATTTCCTCACTGTATTGACTTTACACTTCAACTCAATCATGTTATTTTTTACTGTTTTCATACTCAGCCATGTTTACTCAGTTTTAAGACTTAAATGATATTTTACATGATGTTTGGGCTGAGAAACACTGTTTTACTATTGCCCGAGGGACTTGTGAGTATTTTTGACTGAGTAAGGCCGAGGGCCTAGTTGTGAGGAAACACTGATACTAATATGAGGCCGAGGGCCTGAGATATGTATTGCACGAGGTGGCTTGATTGATATGAGGCCGAGGGCCTAGTTGATGCTACGAGATGACTTGATATTGCGCTTGGGCCGTAAGGGGCACCTCCAGGAGTCTGCACACCCCCAGTGAGCGCGGGTACCCATTGTGATGTGAGATTGAGCCCGATAGGCTGTTATTGTTCTGAGATGTTTGCCCGAGAGGCGGATGTGGTGATACTGTGCCCGAGGGGCGAACCTTTATGTGTTTATTTTTTTTATAATTGAATGTCAATTACTTTCTTGCTTGTTGAAAGAGAATTTTACTTGACTTTTCACTATTGTAATGCTTTTAAATGGTTTTACTGCTTCATTATAGAATGTCTTGTGCCTTACGTGTTTTCTTACTTTTAGTCATTATTTACCTTTGTTACTCACTGAGTTGGAGTACCTACTTTACTCCCTGCACCCTTGTGTGCACATTCAGGCGTTGCTGGTTCCGCTCGGAGTGCTGATTTCCTTCAGTTCCAGGTGGGCCTTTCGGAGATTACGAGGTAGATGTTGACGTCCGCAGCCCCGTGTCTCTACTCCTCCAGCACTTCTGTTCCTTTTCAAACATTTGTAGTAGTTTATGACTTTAACAGACTTGTATTATGGCTCATAGATGCTCGTGACTTGTGACACCCCGGTTAGGGCTGTGTTGGGTTGTACTTCTGTACTTTATCGACATTATACGCTACTTAGTATTGTAATATCATGTTTTAGACTGTTTTTATGTTATCTAATTGTTTAAAAAGCGAATTGGGTTTAATTGGATGGCCTTGTCTTCATGAGAGGCGCCATCACGACTGGGTTCGAGTTTAGGGTCGTGAGATCGAGTGCTATTTGGAGCTATAAAACTGTTGTTTGCTGTTGCTTGCCGTTCATCACTGCCGAGCTCCAATCAGTGCAGTTCTGGACTTTATTTGGCTCCTCTTCTTTGTTTTCCTTAGTTGAGAGGTACACAAATGAAATTTCCCTGCACTATTTGTTTGTTTGCTAATGATAATGGATCTTGGATTCTCACTGAAGACCAAGTTTACTTATGAATTTGTTGTTAAATGCCTTTTTTAAGTTAACAGATATATCATGTGCAAATTAAATTAAGAAGTGCATTTTCTTTCCTTTGTTTTGGTTTGAGATAAAGCAAAGAGGATATGAAGATACAATATGCTTTCTCTGTCCTATTTCTTAAAAGATCAGTGGGTCAAGATGAAAGTGATTTTGCTTTTTTTTTTCTTTACACTTTATGTAAAATGAAGGGAAAGTGGAAAGTTCTGTTGACTTTTTTATGTGGTTAAAATTAATTTTTTTTAAATGTTAATATCTGGAATGACTGCAACAATCATGCCAAAAGTTAAATATTTTTTTGAAGGATAGAATGTGAAAGCTAAAAGTTGTTCCAATTAAGAAAATAACTAAAGTTTAGTTTAACTAAGGTATAAGGGAGCATTCCTTCAATCTGATTCTCACTATATCTGCGTAGGAGAACATGGTGAATCAAACTTTCTCTGCTTTCTTATTTGTTCGGCGAAATTTTAGTAAAATGTGACAAATGCAATATTGCTGGGGTGAGTGTATCCTAAATAATATAGGCTTGCAGAACGTAGTTGAACTATGAGTCCTCATCTTGAAACAAATTAGATACTTTTCTGTAAACCTCGATTGCAAAACCAAAGATTGCAAAGTATAAACAAGGTCAACAAACTTTTAAGACAAAAAAGACTCGTCAATTCTCGTTCAAGAAAGCAATTTGATTCCGGAATGTGATTCAATTAATTCTAAGAGTTTTAGTGAGGTGTGGAATCAGAGAGTACTATCAATTTTGGAGATTCACTATGAAAAATGGTTGGTTGGCTTCTTATGATTTCACTGTAGCATGTTTTGATAGTGGACATTTCTTATAAAAATTAGTGATGTAGCATTTGTTTGATGTATGGGCATCAGTTCTAGAGTGATTTTATTTTGTGCCTCACACAACTTACACTAGTTGTGTGAGGCCTCTTTTTATCTCACATATTTGTGGACCCATATCTTACACATCTGGGTCCACAAAAATTCTTGGACCACATAGTTGTGAGACAAAAAAAAAAGGCCTCACACAACTAGTGTCAGTAGTGTGAGACACAAAATAAAATTTTTCTCAGTCTTGTGAGTGTGTTAACATGCATTTAATGTATAAATGTATTTTTTAGCTGACCAACGTTTGAATGTTGGGTATTAATCCAAATCTTGGAAATTCACTAAGTCTCGAATATCGTTAATTTTGCTTTAGGCGTGTTTTATAATAAATTATTGTGACTATGGGTACGGTTCCCGTGACATAGTCATGATACATAATTCCCAAATTCGGGTGTGCATTTCATGTAACCCCATCATAACAACTTCAAATAATAATAAAAATAAACATGTTGTAAACCGCGCGTGCATTTCATGTAGCGCGATTTGCAATGTGTAAAAAATGACAAGTGTACGACAATCGTGCCTTGTTTCAGAAAATAATTCCATAAATACCAAAAGCGGTTATGAAGTTAAAATGCACAATAGATTCGAAACATGTAGTAAATCAGATAATATGCCAATATTAATACTTTAAGTGACCGTGCTAGAACCACGGAACCCGGAAATACCTAACACCTTCTCCAAGGTTAACAGAATTCCTTATCTAGAATTTCTGGTTCGATAACTTATAAAGTAAAGTCGAAAATTCCTCGATTTGGGATTTCAAAATAAACCGGTGACTTGGAACGCCAAATAAACTATTCCAAGTGGAGACTCTGATAATTTAATTAATCCTATTTCGATTAATATCACTTTAATTGGAAAAACTCCCGTATACCCTCGAGGTGTAAAAAGGAGGTGTGACACTTACCTCTATCCGGTCCAAACTCTAGCCCGCGATGCCTTTGCCCTCTCGAATCGACCTCCGGATGCTCCAAATCTGACTAAAATCAGTACATAACCATTAAAATATGCCAAGGGAACAAAACCCACTCGAAAATATCCAATTTACATAAAAAATTCCAAAATTGCTCAAATCCGCCCCCCGGGCCCACGTCTTGGAATCCGATAAAAATTACATCAATAGAATCCTCATCCTCTCACGAGTCTACCCATATCAAATTCATCAAAATCCGACCTCAATTGCCCATTCAAATCCCCAAAAGAATTCTCAAGCTTTTCTTCCATTTTTCCCCAATTTTCACTTTAATTTCTCAAAATTAAATGATAAAATTCAAGACTAAATCATGGAATTTAACCAAATATGAATAAAGAATACTTACCCAAATTGCTCCACTGAAAATCTCCTCAAATTTCACCTTCTCCCGAGCTCTCCAATGGTTTTTATGATATTGGACTTAAACCCTCAATTTTGAACTTAAACATTCTACCCAGTTATTTCCTTCATCGCGATCGCGGAAATTGCCTCGCGATCGCGAAACACAAAAATGGACTGCCCCTAAACTTACCTTACGCGATCGCGGAACAAAACACGTGATCACGAACAACAAACTCATCAATCGTCGCGAACGCAGCCCTCACTACGCGATCGCGTAGAGAAAATCCTTCACCTCACGACCGCTCCAAATCCTTCTTCGCGATTGCGACCTTAGCCAAGCGGTCGCGATAGCCAAATCCACAGACTTTCGCGATCGCAAACGCAAATTGACAATCGCATAAGACAAATTTTTCAGCTGCCCTTAATAGACCTACGTGATCGCGAACCTAACGTGATCGTAGAGAACAAAAGTCTGCAACAGAACTGAAGCCAAATCTGCAATTTTTCAAACATGAAATTGGTCCGTTTAACCACCCAAAACTCATCCGAGGCCCTCGGGACCTCAACCAAACATGCCAACATATCCCATAACATCATTAAAACTTGTTCCAACCTTCGAAACACTCAAAATAACATCAAAACACCAAATCATCATCGAATTCAAGCCTAATAATTACAAAAACTTCCAAATTTCGCTTTCGATCAAAAAGTCTATCAGACCTCGTCCGAATGACCTGAAATTTTGCACACACGTCACAAAAGACACAACGGACCTACTCCGACATCCGTAATTCCATTCTGATACCTATATCAAAATCTCACCTATCAATCGGAAAACGCCAAAATTATAATTTTGCCGATTCAAGCCTAAACTTTCCACGGATCTTCGAAATACAATCCGATCACACTCCTAAGTACCAAATCACCTAACGGAGCTAACCAAATCATAAAAATTCCAATCCGAGATCATATACTAGCAAGTCAAAACTTGGTCAAACCTTTCAAATTTTAAGCTTCAAACTGAGAACTGCTCTTCCAAATTCATTCTGATTACCCTGGAAACCAAAACTGACGATTTATATAAGTCATAATACATCACACGGGGCTAGTCATGCCCAAGAACTGGCGAGCGAAGTGCAAAAGCACAAAATGACCGGTCAGGTCGTTACATCCTCCCACACTTAAACGTACGTTCGTCCTCAAACGTGCCCAGAGTTGTTCCGAAACCTATCAAATCACTGTGTAACCTTACCATGTACATACTCGGGGGTGATCCCACATAACCCTATCTCATATAGGTCCGATAATACAATATAATTAAAATTTTGCAATCCAACCTAGCCCATAAACCTTAGAACCCCATTTTCACTTCTGAAATCATCTACAAGATCAGAATCTCACATCTATACTTAGAATAAGCCCGAACAAGCTGTAACAAACCATTCCCATTGACTCAAATGCCATTACATGACATAACACATAACTCCAACACTTGTAGAGATAACTTCAAATCACAACAGCTGCACAAACAACCGAATACCGATAAAAACCTCTTATCAATTAAAGTCTCATTCCAACACATTTATATACTACCCATGATAAATGAAACACGTCTAAAGCCATAATCATTCCTCAGATCAACCATTCGTGAAGCCACTTCTCTCTTGGCAAAGACCATAGCAATTTCTGAGCCGAATATCGATATCAACCTTCCAACATGCTGAAACCGAATCCGTTTGTATTCATTCTAGATCTCAACGATCTCATCTAATCCAACACAGCTACTCTGGTGACATGACACATCAATACCATCTAAAGCCACAACTTGTGCAACCCGCACACCAATAAGCAACAATCCGAACGTACTCAAATCATGAAAAATAACTCGAATGAAAGAGTTGTACCGCCAGCTCACCAGTACCACCACAACACAATGCTGAGAACCCATCACACATCGTAGAAACAGAACACATGAATCTAACCCAAAGGGTCATACCTCCACATAACTTCGCCGCAATGCGTGACCCTAGCCAAACACTGCTCCACATGAAACACCTCAAGTCACTATGCTCATATCGATCACCATGCGCAATTTGATGTCTAGAACCAAAACAAATCATCATAACCACGGGGAAGCAAATAACCAACAAATCATAATGCCTCGCAACACAGAAAAGTAACTCATAGATCACCTCAGAACACTAATATCTCAATAACAACCGAATCAACACATCCCCTACCAATAGCAACTCAAAGTCAACAAAGCCGTCTTGATGCAGAACACACATCCATATAGGTCTACCAATGAACCCCTTATTAAGGAGTTCCCAAAGTTGTTCCTTCCACTCATTTAACTCCGTCGGTGCCATATGCTTTGGTTCCCAACACCAAATCAATGCCAAAATCAACAACCCCATCTAACGACATGCCCTATAGTAGGAAACACATCCGGAAAACCCCTTATCACTGGAACTGAATCAATGGTAGGAGTCTCTGCACTAACATCAATTGAGAACATAATCTATCACACCTCGCCACTCAATCTATGGAATCCCCGTCATAGCCAACGCCGCTGCCTTAGCGCAATAGTCCAGAATAACACGACACGGAGACAACCCATCTATACCCAATATCACATCAAAATCTAACTTACCAAGCTGCAAAAGATCCACTCGTGTCTCCAAACCCCCAATAGTTACCACCCAAGACCAATACACATGACCCACAACCACAACATAACATGTTTATGAGAACTCCTAGTCTCCAACTCCATGTAGCACACGAATCACCATATATGATCCCAATTCAACCGTCTGAACATATGCCGCACCTCTAATACCCAATCTTCTCACGAGAGGTACTCCTATACTTCTTCTGTGCCACCAAGCAGACTCGAATATCAGCAGTCGATCAAACAAGAGAGTGCCACAATACTAATGAAGTATCATCAACTCAATCACATTGCCCTTTTCTGAAACGTTTACCCTCATCAAGCCATACCAATTAGTAATATTATTTCCCTAATCATCTGAAGCTGCCTGTGCTGCCTAAGAATTTTGTGAGCTTCCTTTTAGAACTGAACAGTGACCTTACACATGCAAATCTCAATCTTACACGACATACCGCATATACCATACCATCCTAGGATAAACATGAGAACTTCATATCCCTTCCGAGCCACAAGCAACTATGTATTCAACTAGCCAAGAACTTTCATTGATCCCATCTAGAAGAAAATTGCTATACATCACATGCTCCTCACGCTCGTAGAAAATATACGTCTCTAACCGTGGTAGAAACCACAAGAACTCTCTGAATTCCATTTGCACAAAACTAAACCGTCAGGACTGAATCCTTCTAACTCAACCCAGCTACGCAGGCCACTAAAACCCAGGAGCAGTGCAACGAAACACCTGTAGAAACTCATTACCACGTAAGCATCCAAAGAACTAATCATATCCTTACCATGCCAATCCAGCCTACTACCAAGCTAACCCATCTACCCAAGTTCCTTCTGATTTACTTTCAACTTTATACTTCTTCTCGCTGTAACACAACAATTCCTCAACCCTAACTCACCACACGAGACCCAAGCATAAAACTACACCGTCTAAGGCTCATAAGCCGTTAGATACTCTCTTAAATATTCCCAAATGCACCACATTCGAAATACCTACCCTGAAGTGACTCAGTGCGAATCCAAAGCCACTACCTTCACCTTCCTGATACTGATATATAGAATCCCATGATGATATAGAAATACCATGAGTCTTGACACCCTCCAATGCAAACCTCAGTTTCTAGCCAAATATACAACTTGAAAATCTCCACTCATTACATGTAAAATCTTGAACCTATTAGAACCATTCTTAAGAGTTATTCACTTTACTCACACCGCAATTACACCGATCAAACGAACCGGACGACCTGTGCTCCATTAGCACTCCAACACTGCAGAATGTAACCTCACCTCGATGCAACCAAGCAACTTCCTGTTCTATGCACCGTACATCCTTTACCAATAACAACTCAAGTCATTCCGTGATTCTCATACACCCATAAAGCATAACATAACCTTTATTGAAATTTCCTTTACTCGAGCCATCCTCAGTCTCAACCTCCATAAGCCATAACTGATTCACCAAGACGCCTTAAACTGGAACCAACATAGCACATAACCGTGCAATTAACTAATCAATAGCAGACTCTCCCACTTGGCTCGAAGCCATAGATCAAAACACACAATAACTCGTAATGCGTATACTCTATCACTGCCATAATACCATAGTAAGATTAAACTCAATCCTTCATAAGCTCATACAACACAGACCATCTAGTACCTCAAATCTTCTGCGAATCTCGCATTCGCCGTCGTAACAGTAAAGCCCACTCTCTTAAGCAACCCAAATTCAAATTACAACACTTATATATCTCACTGGTAAAGGAGATCTTCCAATAAACAACATAAAGGACCACGCCAACTTCTGAACACTCCGTAGAAGATAACTCACCTGCTTCGCCTCAAACTAACATCTCTTTACACCCATCCACCGTCATAAACATCACACAATCAATTAATCATATTGAGTCTGAACTCATAATGCAACGTGAAATCCAATCCACTCCCCTACTAAGAAACATGAAAAGATCCTTCAACACACCCACGACTCGGGCTATACATCAAATCACAATGGAAACCAAGCACCTGGTAGTTCTTACTGCCCCAAGTAGACCCTTCTTGTCTCGTTGAAATCATATGAACACATCTCGCAGTCACCTCATACTCATTACATAGCTACCCAGCTATCACTCCCACTAATAGGGACACTATCGGACATACAAATCCAAAAGCACATGCTCACACAATTAACGCCTCAGAGCTCAAGCTATAGGCTAAAATCCGGCCTCAAGTCCTCCAGGCTGGACCAACATCAACACACAGAGATCACATCTCACCCCTCAATTAGGGAATCACCAGCCGCCAATGCATAACTGATACCGAGCGCTCATGCGCGCATACGAACACGTGGAAGGAATTTAATGAGTTACATTTCAAGCTGAATCAAGGACACACAATAAGAATTCAAGAATGTGAAGTTTTTCCTAAAGGTTCTATAGCCTCCCAAGGATAAGCACAGACGTCTCCGTACCGATCCGTGAGACTCTAGTAAACCTGCTCATGACTCGTGTTACCTATGTAACCTAGGCTCTAATACCAACTTGTTACAACCCTAAAACCAACCTGGTCATGATGGCGCCTATCTTGAAACTAGGCCAGCTGACACAACTCCCAAATTAACCATTTATCAATAAGAATCATGTTTAAGGCTTTAATTTAAACAAATGTTTCATAATATAAGTCTAAATGAACAGTGCAGAAATAATATACAGGCCCGACATCGGGGTGTCACAAGTCACGAGCATCTACTAAGGTCTGAATACAATGGAAAAGTCTGAAAATGTACTAAATATAGTCTAATGAAAGCAAGAGGGAGAAAAGCTGTGCTACGAACACCGGGCAACTACCTTGCTAAACTCCAATGAGTCTGCCTATGATCAATCGACACTCCCTTTCGGGTTCAGAAAATACCTGAATCTACACACAAGCTGCAGGGAGTAATGTGAGTACTCTAACTCAGTAAGTAACAAAGGTAAATGAAAGCTGAGCAGTAAGAGTACACGTAAACCACATCAAAATGCTACTACAAAAGCAGGATATTTCCAACACAATACAGAAGTCATTTACTTCGTAAATCATTCTTAGTTTCGGTAAAAACCCTTTTTAAAACAATTTTTAATAGTTTTCAAACGAGTGATAAAACAGTAAATAAACATGATAGAAATGTAAACAGCCCCTCAGGCAAAACATGTACTATAAACTGCCCCTCGAGCATAATATCAACAGAACCAGCCCCTCGGCCTACCTCAGAATCACTCATAATCAGCCCCTCGGGCATAACATAAATCAAGAACCGCCCCTCGGGAAATAAAATGGAACAACATCAGTCCCTCGGGCTATATAACATCTCATACTAGGTACCCGCGCTCTCTAGGGGTGTACAGACACCGGGAGGGCCCCCTTACGGCCCAAGCGCAATAACAAGCCATCTCATGGCATAATCAATATATCACTCACTCAGGGTACCCGTGCTCACTGGGATGTACACACTCCGGAAGGGGCCCCTTACGGTCCAAGCGCAATATCAAGCCACCTCGTGGCATAATCAATAGGGTCTCGGCCTTATATCATACCACCTTGTGGTGTACAACTCAGGCCCTAGGCCTCATAATAATAAATCAGTGTATCACTGTTGCAGCTTGCAGCCCGACCCAAAAGTAGCCTCAGAACACAGGCTCTAGGGCTTACTCAGTTAGAAATCTCTAAAAGCCACTCGGGCATAGTAAGATATGATGCTCAGCCCAAAATATCATTTAAAGTATTAAAATAGAGTAAACATGGCTGATTTAACATGACTGAGTACAGATATAAAAATCAAAACAGTGAGGAAATAGCAATAAAAATCCCCTACCCGTCCAAAACAGTTGGCACGAGGCCCAAATATGACATTCAACCCAAAACATGATGATATCAAACTATTTTCAATCAAATAAGCAGTAAAACAGTCATTTAGGATGGACTAAGTCACAATCCCCAATGGTGCACGACCTCATGCCCGTCATCTAGTGTGTGTGTCACCTCAAAGTAGCACAATGATGTGAAGTCCGGGGTTTCATACCTTCAGGACAGACATTTACAATCATTACTTACCTCTATCCGGTCCAAACTCTAGCCTGTGATGCCTTTGCCCTCTCGAATCGACCTCCAAATGCTCCAAATCTAACCAAAATCAGTACATAACCATTAAAATATGCTAATGGAACAAAGCTCACTCAAAAATATCCAATTTACATAAAAAATGCTGAAATTGCTCAAACCCAGCCACCGGGCCCACGTCTCAGAATCTGATAAAAATTACATCAATAGAATCCTCATCCTCTCATGATTCTACCCATATCAAATTCATCAAAATCCTACCTAAATTGCCTATTCAAATCCCCAAAAGAATTCTCAAACTTTTCTTCCATTTTCCCCAATTTTCACTCTAATTTCTCAAATTAAATGATGAAATTCAAGAATAAATCATGGAATTAAACAAAATATGAATGAAGAATACTTACCCCAATTGCTCCACTGAAAATCTCGTCAAATTTCACCTTCTCCCGAGCTCTCCAATGGTTTTTGTGATATTGGACTTAAACCCTTGATTTTGAACTTAAACATTCTGCCCAGTTATTTCCTTCATCGCGATCGTGGAAATTGCCTCGCAATCGCGAAGCACAAAAATGGACTGCCCCTCAACTTACCTTACACGATCGCGGAATAACACACACGATCACGAACAACAAACTCATCACTCATCGCGAACACGGCCCTCACTACGCGATCGCGACCTTAGCCACGCGGTCGCGATATCCAAATCCACAGACCTTCACGATCGCAAACCCAAATTGGCGATCACATAAGACAAATTTCCCAGATTCCCTTAATAGAACTACGCGATCGCGAGCCTTACTACGCGATCGCAGAGAACAAAAGTTTGCAACAAAACTGAAGCCAAATCTACAATTTTTCAAACATGAAATTGGTCCGTTTAACAACCCGAAACTCATCGAGGCCCTCGGGACCTCAACCAAATATGCCAACATATCCTATAATATCATTCAAACTTTTTGCAACCTTTGGAATGCTCAAAACAACATCAAAACACCAAATTATCATCGAATTGAATCTAAAGAATTTCAAAAACTTCCAAATTTTGCTTTTGATCAAAAAGTCTATCAAACCTAATCTGAATAACCTGAAATTTTGCACATACGTCACAAATTATACAACAGACCTACTCCAACTTTCAAAATTCCATTCCGACCCCTATATCAAAATTTCACCTATCAACCGAAAAATGCCAAAATATCAATTTCGCCGATTCAAGCCTAAACCTTCCATGGACCTCTGAAATACATTTCGATCACGCTCCTAAGTCCAAAATTACCTAACAGAGCTAACCAAATCATAAAAATTCTAATCCGAGATCATATACTAGCAAGTCGAAACTTGGTCAAACCTTTCAAATTTTAAGCTTCAAATTGAGAACTGTTCTTCCAAATTCATTCCGATTACCCTGAAAATCAAAACCGACGATTTATATAAGTCATAATACATAACACGGGGCTAGTCATGCCCAAGAACTTGCGAGCGAAGTGCAAAAGCTCAAAACGACCGGTCAGGTCGTTACAGAAAGTTTGGATCCTGCTTTTGGCATGCTGAATCTGGTATTTATTCATGAGAGAGACCGAGCTTGTGATGGACAAATCATGTCCAAAAGAGGAAAGGACTCTCTAGGTTGCTAGTTATATGAGAATTGTAATAGATTAGTGGTTAATGTAGTTAGTTTATGTATTTAATAGGTTATAATGTAATGTGCTGATTTTGAAAAGCTTCTTAGTTTCATTTTTTGAAGACTGTAATGAACTAGGTCTTAATTTCATGTACTGAGATTCAAAACATTTGCTTTAGAAGTTTAACTATGTTGTTGTCATATTTTCATAAACAATAGTAGTGCAATGGGCCAGGTTGTGAGCCCAATCCGTAAGGGTAAAAGGGTTGTCCTCCGATTCAAGAGGGCTGAATTTTTGAGGAAGCCCAGATAAAAACCAACCCCAAATGAATCTAGGGCCTAGGCCATTGGTCCTGGGCCCTAAGCCCAAAAATTTGATTCAATTGTAAAAGTTCTCTTTTTCTTATAAATTATGGTATAAATGTATGCTTTTTTTATCTTGCAAATCATCTGATTAATTTTCAAACTAGAATTGTGTTTGATCTTTGAACACTAATTTTTACTTAAAAGCAAAATTGGAATATAATTGTTGTAAATGTGCAAATATGTCTAGTTCAGATATAGAGGTGGATAGGCCCAGCTAGAAAAAATAATTAGTAACTGGGCCCGCCTATTATAAGCCCAACGTGGGCTAGCCTTGTTCAAAATCGGACCAGTCAAGGCTCCCTTTGAATTTCCTTCATTCTTGGGCCAGATTTTGAGCCCAAATGCAGCTTCCATGCTGATCTTCCCTTGACCAAATAACCTATAATCACTGCTGGCCCAAACGCTTTTTGCCCAAAAGTGATTAATGTCCAATACATATACCTCCAAACTTGTTTATAACTAAGTGCTTTTATTAAATTAGTTTCAAATAGGAACATTCATTAGCTTGCTTTAATAAAGTACAAACCTTTTAAATAAATCGAGATGTACCATTCACAATCGAATCACTTAATCTATGGACCTCACTCAGTATTATAACTTAGTATAGAAAACATTTTAAAACATTCGTAGCTTGCTTTAGGCGCGTTTATAACAAAATCATCACAGCTACGGGTACAGTTCCTGTGACGTAGTTGTGCCACCTAATTCCCAAATTCGGGTGTGCATTTCATGTGACCCGATCCTAACAAATTCGAACCCTTAATAAAATCAACATATCGCGAATCACGGGTGCATTTCATATAGCGTGATTTACAGTGTATTCCAAAACAAACAAGTGTACGACAATCGTAACTTGTTCAAAAAAATAAATCCATAATCCTAAAAAGCGGTTATAAAGTTAAAATGCACAATAGGTTTAAAACATGTAATTAATCAGATAATAAGGCCAATTTTAATTGTTTAAGAGACTCTGAAAAATTTAAATAAAGTAATCCCATTTCAAATAATGTCACTTTAATTGGAAAAACTGTCTTATACCCCTCGGGTGGTAAAAAGGAGGTGTGACAGCTCTGGCGACTCCGCTAAGGAACATAACCCAGAACTTTTGGTTCGGGGTTCAAGAATTCGAGATTAGAATGACTGTTATACTTGGCTTTATTTATTATCTGATTTTACATGTTTGAGTCTAATGTGCCTAATGCCACTTTTTACCGCTTTGATATTGTTTGGACTGTATATAAATTGTTACGAAACCCTCTTCTCTCTGAGTCTTCTAAATCATCTGGGAAGTGTGCACTTCGTGTGACTTCTTTTTTGTTAGAGTCATATCCCAATTTTAGAACGAGGTTCGGACAAGTTGCAAAGCCGGTGAAGCTTCTGTATTCCCGGTACGCTGCCCCCTCCCCCCCTCGGCTCGAGCTGTCCGCTCGGGTAAGCCAGGTCTAGAACAATACACCCAGGTTTTTAAACCTAGAATAACATAGCCTCATGCCGGATCCCTAGTAGGAACGCTTGTTTGCATCACTTGCATTTGACTTTGGGGACTCAATACAAGGGGTTGGGTCCTTCTAGGACAGGTGTGCCCGAAATCAAAAGACCATCCTAATGCATTTTACTTGTTACTTGTACATTTATTTGCTTCGGTTTGCATGTTGACCGGCTTCTAGAATAAGGGAGAAAAGTTGGAAAAATCAAATTGAGGTATGAGAGAGTTAATTACATGTCTTTGAAAATCTAATGTCCAAAATATACCGAAATTTTTGAAAAAAAAGAGAGAAAAGAAAAAGAGAAAAAGGAAAATTGTTTCAAAAATATTTGATGTTGTTTTTTGTTGCGTCAAAACTGCCCGAACTACGCAAGTTTGATTCTCACCGGATGCGGGATACGTAGGCAACCCTCATCGGGTCCAACCCCATTTTTGCAAAAAAATAAAAATAAAAAAATAATAACCCAAAAAATTTGAAGTGTTGTCATAAATAAAGTTAGGTGATGTCGTTTTTGTCTAAATAGCCAAAATGTCCCAACAGGGCACCGAAAGACTGTTTTTGCAAGAATAGCCACCTATGGTCTTTTTCTTTTAAATTTTTGGCCAATTAGCAAACACAACCCTAAAATCTTCTTTCCTGAGGTGCTGAAGGGCCGTATTTGCAAAGGTGTTTTGTTTTGAGTTGCAATTTTGAAAAATTTATAATCTTCTTTAGAGTCAAAATAAATAATGGTCTTTTAACCAATCACTTTAAATAAATGTGCAAGATGAGCACTATTGAAAATGAACCTTTGAAAGTTCTAGAGAAAATCCCGCTAGAACTCCATATGTGGTGGAATGACCTAGGAGAGGTCAGCAGAGGTGCTGCGATAAACGTTTTGGGTGGTCTTTTTGGTCTTTTGAATATTAAACTGTGGTTGGATATAATTGAAGCTTTAACACCTTTTTGGGACCCGACGCACAATGTGTTCCATTTCTCTGATTTTGAGCTAACCCCTACACTTGAGGAAATAGCGGGCTATGCTGACCTTAGTGGGAATCTCAGGAAACAATACTCAGTGGCACCAAGAGCGGTAACTCCTCACAAGTTTCTGGACCTTCTGAGTATCATTCGGGAAGTCAACGATGGAAATTTGGCTGAGGGATTTTGCACATTCTACTTCTTGTACGGTCGTTATGGGGATCCCCATGGTTTTGAGGCTCTGGATATCGGTCTAAGTCATCAGGGAATAAAGGCAAATGGGAAGCACTTAAGGGACTAGCCTTCGTAGTGGTATTTTTAAGCACCTTAATTTTCCCGAGGAAGGATGGACATATAGAGTTGTGGCTCGTAGGGATGGCCGACTTCATGATTAAAAAGGATAATGGGACTATTGTACCAATGATCCTATCAGAGATTTTGCAACATGCTTCTACAACTCTGGATGGAAGAAAACCTTTGCCATCGTCCGGGATACATGAACTATGGTATGACTGGTCTTAACTGCATTGAAGAACATGAAAACTGGGTGGAGGGTCATGGGTTTCCAGAAGGTACGGAGGCATGGTTCACAAGCAAAATTGAGTGGACATTCGGTTGTCTCCCGGTCACTGAAGTCATTTATATGTCGGCCGAAGTGTGCTTTATTCTATTACTAGGTCTTTGGAGTATTCAGCCGTATGCTCCACACAGTGTTCTATACCAGCTAAGCAGGTACCAAACTGTCCCTCATGATGAAGATTTAAGTCGACAAGTCATTGAACTAGGTCCAAAAGCTGCATTCCCGGAAGATAAGGTTCTCCAGATTTGGCATCAGTGTAGGTTCCTGGAGCCACAGACTCGGGTACGGGATTTGTCCAAGGGTGAGTTAGAGCTTAGTTACATGGCCTGGTATGGTAAAAGGATTCAAGTTAATCAAGAGCCTAAACGGCCTGCCAAAAGGCCCCACATACAATAGTTCACTGATGGGGCGTAAGAACAATAGGATTGGTTAGCAAAAGAGAAATACTACAGGGCCACGATAAGCAAATTGGAGGGGCAAATCAGAGATCTTAAATTTGATAGTAGTGTACAGGCTGTTGCTGATGAAGGGGAGAAGAAAAAGCTAGCCCAAGAAAATAAAGCCCTTCGAGCCCAGATCCAAAGAATGAAGATAGCTGCTGAGAATACGGAAAGGAGACAAACAGATGTAAGACTCATAAATGGTCTTAGGAGGAAAATATGTGAGTACGAGAATGATTTGGAAAAATTCGAAGGTAGTCTGGCAAGAGCCCGGTGCAATTGGCGAAGAACGCAGAGGGACATGCAGAGTTTGTTCGGCAATTAAAAGGGAAATATGATAGAGAAGTCGCAAACCTGAAGATAAAGCTAACTAGGCTCGAGAATGAAATGGCTAAACAAACAAAGAACTTTAAGGCAGAGAGGGAACATTGTTATGCACTGATGTCTCAGCTAGAAGAGGATATGCAACAGTTGCAGGGTCAAAGCCATCATGACACCCAAGTTCTGGAAGCTAGGTTTGAACAAATTGGTTTCTTGCTCCAAGAGAAAGGCATCATTAGGGAAAGGGTTAGAGAAATTGCCGACTACATCATCATGAAATGCCATGAATGTAAGGACATAAGTAGATCCACCTTCTTCGCCGCAGTGATGACCTTTGTTCGCCAAATAATGTATGACCTGGATCGCCTCCAAGGAGATCTTACATGTAGACCCGTGGCGAGATCGACTTATGTCCCACGAGCCCCTAGAGTAGTTTTGGAAGAACTTATGTATTCTTGATTTTCTTTTCGAGTCTGTATTTCAGTTTCCATTTCTAGAGTTTGTTTCGAGTCTGTTTTTAGTTTTTTAATTTTTAGAAAGGTATGATGGAGTTATTGTAATAGAAAAATTAGAAGTTTTTATTTTAATGAAAAATTTGAAAAAACCTAAAATTGTTTCTTTCTTTTATTTCCGCATTTATTCCTTGAACTATATGATGATCTGATTTACGCGACGTCGTGATACGTAGGCAATCTCCATCAGATCCAGTCATAATTTTAAATAATTCAAATAAAAGAGAAAATGACGAAAAGAGAAAATCAAAAAAAAAGAGAGAAAACAAGAAAAAAAATAACAAGAAAAAGAGAGAAAACAAGAATAAGAGAGAAAACAATAATAGAGTGCAAAGAAAAGAAAGCAATGAAAAGCGCCGAAAGAAAAGAAAGATCAGGGAGATAAACAAAAGCTGAGATGAGACACGCAACCGTCGCAAAAAATATAGAATCACATTTAACTGTATAGGTGCATTAAATCCCCCAATGTGCGATTCCCTATGTGTTTGTTGCCTTAAACTAACCAGTTTGTTGTGTCTGCTGTTGAGATCAGGTTCTGTTTTTAAGGTGGTTGTTTTTGTGGTAACCTGGCTTCGCACCCTTACTTTACAAGATCCAACGGAAGTGTCGAAATGTTGTCAGAAAGTCATCTACCAACAATTCACATCCCATAGGATAGCCCGATATCGGTTATCCCAACATCAGAGTCAGCGGTTGCTGAAGAGAATAGGGCACTGCACCTCCGCCTCTTGGAAATGTGGGACGCTTAGTCTAACTGTAGAGAGCCGCCTAGTGCAATACCTGGTTTTCCCGAGCTACTTCCCAAAATGAGTGGAACCTCTAACATCCCAATAAATTACCCAAACACCCCACTCGGATATCCCACCATGTCTGCCCATTACGCCGGAACGTGTTCTGAGGTTGACCCCCATGCATTGATTTCGGGAGTGGCTTCTAACATATTCACCACACCACCAACCTCGACTACGGCACAAACAACTTTGCCCAGGCCAAGTTTTGAGTCGTCATCCTTTACTTTCCAAACACCACCTTTCCCATCGGACACGGCTCATTTCACCACCAATTCTTACCCTCAACAACCTCGATATGAGTTTACTGTGGGACAATAGAGAACTACAAAGAATCCCGAGAAAGAGGAAATCACTCGAAAAATGAAAAGCATTGAACAAATCCTCAAAATTATAGAAGGCCTAAGTGGCCAGAAGAGTGTATCCTACGCTGACTTATATATGTTCCCGTATGTTCATTTGCCCATAGGTTTCAAGAATCCCAAGTTCGAAAAGTATGATGGACACGGGGACCCCATAGCCCACCTCAAGAGGTATTGCAATCAGTTAAGAGGAGAGTGCGGAAAAGAAGAACTCCTAATGGCTTACTTCAGAGAGAGTCTAGTCGGAATTGCATCCAAGTGGTATATGGATCAAGACATATCTCGCTGGCACATATGGGATGATTTGGCTCGAGACTTTGTCAGGCATTTCCAGTACAATGTAGACATATCTCCAGAAAGAAATTCTCTGTCCAATTTCAAAAAGAAGTCTTCGTAGAGCTTCCGAGAATATGCTGTCAAGTGGCGCAAACAAGCTGCCAGGGTGAAACCCCCGATGGATGAGACTGAGATGGTCAGTGTCTTCCTGCAAGCACAAGAGGCTGACTACTTCCAGAACATGTTGTCTGCTATAGGAAAGCCGTTTGCTGAGGCTATAAAAATTGGGGGGATGGCCGAAATGGTTTGAAAATGGGCCACATATTGAGCCAGTCCGCTATAAGAGCTACATCCCAAGCAATCCAGAGGGGGTCAGGGGGTGTAGCAAACCGAAAGAAGAAAGAAGAAGTGGCAATGGTGGCTTCAAGTCTGAGAAACCCCTTTCAACCCCGAGGTTATTCCAGTTCCCCTTCAAGCACCCCGCAACATTATTATCCTCTCCAAGATGCGGCTTACGCCATGACTCCTCAGCCTTATGCGGTGATGAATGCCCAGCCATACGCTCGGCCAAAACAACAGTTTAACCAAAACCAAGCTCCACCTCCTATAAATAACCCTCCTCACCAAGCTTCATATAATCCATGTCCCCTACAAAATAATTTTCCATATAATGCTCGTGCCCGTGAGCCACCCAGAAGAACCAACTTCACGCCCATAGGTGAATCATACTCTAGCCTCTTCCCTAAGTTGGTTCAAATGGGTTTGTTGCAACCCGTACCTTCGAACAGGCAAAACCTAAAGTCACCCTCCTACCGACCTGGTATCCAATGTGCTTATCATTCAGGGGCAGAAGGGCATGACACTGAGGATTGTTGGACTCTCAAAAGGGCGGTCGAAAATCTAATAGATCAAAAACGGGTAGTGCTGAGAGATAAAGAGGTCCCCAATGTGACCAATAACCCATTACCGGCTTACAACAACGGGCCAGTTATTGGGATGATTTGTGAAGAAAGAGAGTTTGACCCGGATCTGAAAGCTATCATTGCTATTGCCGATGTTGAAAAGAAGCCAAAGGCGAAAGCAAAGCAAGTTAAGGGGGAGAAAAGAGCAACTCTACTCCTCGAAGCATAGAAAAAACTATGGAAGCCAAAATAGGGGCAGTACCTCCTAAAGATGCCATTCTTTATATTCCCCGAGCCCCTAGAAAAGAACAGTTTGTGTTGATTCCCCCCAAATGGTTCGAGCTAAACAAGGGATCTACGATGTACGTACTAAAGTGGACTTATGTGGCGCGGGGGCCGGTAATTTCACCAAGGCTGAACGAGCCCGTGGTTATCAGCCGCGCACCACAAAAGCCCATGAAAGATCCCACTGCAGTCCCCTGGAACTATAATACAGTAGTGGTGATGTACAAGGGAAAAGAAATCATGGGGGAAGTGAATGAAACAAACCCGTCTGGGAAATAACTCAACTTGGAGGAATTGAACAAAATCAAACAGAAGCGTTTTCCGCTTAAAAAGCCAGTCACTGCTGAAGAGGCAGAGGAATTCTTCCGAAATATGAAAGCCTCAACTACGAGGTAATTGACCAACTCCGAAAGTCTCCCTCTTAGGACTCGCTCTTGTCTCTACTTATAGGCTCGAATGAGGATCAGAAAGTGTTGATAAAGACCCTCAATGAAGCATATGTTCTGATCGAAACCACTGTTGAGCAACTGGAAAGAATGGCGGAATGATTTTTTGAAGTCAACCGAATTTCATTCAGACGAAATGACTTGCCTCTGGAAGGGGCTGCCCACAACAAAGCTTTTCATTTGACAGTTAAATGTGAAGGGTACTACGTGAAAAGAGTCATGCTGGATGGTGGATCTAGGGTTGACATATGCCCTTTTCTCAACTTTGCAAAGAATGGAAATTGGGACTAAGCGAATCAGGCCTAACAATGTTTGTGTACGTGCTTTTGATGGCGTCAAAAGAGACATAATAAGGGAGATTGATTTGATCTTAACAATCGATCCTGTGAATTTTGAAGTGACATTTCAGGTCTTGGATATGGACACCTCCTACAATTTTCTCCTAGGAAGGCCTTGGATCCATGCGGCAGGGGCCGTACCTTCTACTCTACACCAAATAGTTAAGTTTGAAAATGAAGATTAGGAAATTGTGGTCCATGGAGAAGACGAGCAATCAATTTACAGAGACCCGTCAGCCTCATGTCTCGAGGCTAAGGAAGGTAGAGAGTACATAGTCTATCAAGCTTTTGAGATTGTGGTCGCGGATCAGTGTGAGGAAGGAAGCCCGTGTCCTCAACACTTTTTCAAATGCGTCAATCATGGTCGCCACCGAAATGATCAAGCACGGGTATAAGCCCAGGAAGGGGCTCGGGGTATCTTTATAAGGTATCACAAAACCTATCACTTTAGCTGCCAGGGAGAAATTCTTTGGTGTGGGTGTCGCGCCCCCCTTTTCTCGTGAAATCGGGTTTATGACATTTGGGAGGAAAACTCATTCCTTTTAGGAATTAGGTTTGATTTTAAGAGTCGCCACCTAATGATTAAAGTGCATTAAGACACTAAGAGGGGTTTGTTTTGAGTAATCAGAGATTGGGTAAGGGCTTGAAATTATCCCAAGGGGAAGGTGTTAGGCACCCCTCAGGATCCACTAGTGTGATTCCTGGCCAAACTATTATTGTGACTTAAGTGCAAATAACACATAGGCAAATAAAGACTTCACATAAGAGGGGATTTTCACGTAATGGTTACAAATAAACAAAAATAAGAAAAAGGAACTAAAAAGAGTTGATTTCCTTAAAAGAAATGGTTTTAAAAAATTTAAAAGAAACAAAGAAAACAAAGGAAAGAGGGAGGGGGGGGTCCTAGGTTTATTGATAATATGGATTACCCCACACAACATCTGGTAATCACTCCTCAGTGAGGGGCTACACGTGATGTTATCGCGTCGTCATCATATCCATATCTACCCTTTCCCACCCGTTAAGGTATTAAAGCACGGAATGGTCTCGTTTACTTATTGCATGCTATTACCCGCCCCAATCCTATCAGCCTCGGAGGCACTTGGGACTACTAATCCTAAAGGGAGGAGGTATTGGGCTTATTTGTGGTTTCAAAAGGTAAAATACTAAAACGACAAACAAAACACATATAGCAAGTTTGGGGAAGCATATACACAAATAAAAAAGTGCTCAAACAGACCTCCTTTAAACCAACGAAAGCACATAATGTAGCATGACTTGTATGTACTGTTTAGTGTCTGATTAAAACTTAAAAGGTTGAGGCAGACTGATTTATTACATTGTTCAGATAAGAAGCCCGAATCAGGCCTGCCTGCTAGTTGTAGCATATAAAATCTGATTCAGCTTATAAGCTTTCACCTTATGGCTTGCCTAAGTGTTAGGCAAAGACCCTATAGGCATGATATCTACTGATTTCAGAAAACAAGGATATGAGCTGATTATATAATGATTTAAGAAAAGTTGTCAATTATTAAAGGAGGGCGAGTTTTAGCAAAAGATCATAAGTTTTGGAACTGGTAATGGATTATTATTGCTGGTTTTAGACTCATAAGCGAGTGAGGCTATTCAGATTTGATTAAAGCTCCTATAGGCATGTTTTCTATGCGTTTGCCGACTTTAGAACACTTTTATAGACATAGCGAAATGCAGAAATCCTACAAACATGATATCTAGGTGTTGTATTTTGTATGGACATGATATCTAATTGCAGTTGGTTATTTAAGACCTATAAACATGTTTGCCTAACGAAAAGTGGATATGCAAGATTCAGAAAGACCTATAGGCTTATTTTCTATATATGCATATGCAGAATTTAGATTTCGAGTAATTATAGAAATGATATCTATATGAGAGGATGCATGATTCCTATAAATTCTATATATGAGAACGTAGGATTCCTATAGACATGGTTATCTACATGGAAATGCAGAAATTCAGAAACTCCTATAGGCAGGTTATCTATATGGAAATGTAGAAATTCAGAAACTCGTATAAGCAGGTTATCTATATGGAAGTGTAGAAATCAGAGATTCTTATAGACATGGTTATCTACATGGAAATGCAGAAACTCCTATAGGCAGGTTATCTACCCCTTTTTTGCATACATAGTTACCCCTCCCTTTTTCACTAGCCATCTCTGCAAGTTTTCATTACAAAGTTATTACAACCCAGAAACATAAAGTAAAGTAAAGAAAATACATCAGAAATTAAAAAGTACAACCAAGGAGAGCCTGATTCAGACTTCCTGTCTAAAATATGAAGTAAACCAACTCCAAGAGATCATGTTCCAAAGCCTTTCTCCCATTTGGATGTGTCAAAGTTCCCTAAGAGTCTCATATGAACTCCGGGCAGTGCTTACACCCAAATGTATTACCGGATTAAGACATAATGCAGTTTGGAAGGGCCAGCCCTCAGGTGTCCAAGTTCAGAGGGAACTCAAGATCCCAAGGCAAGGCTCACAAGAGAGGTGCAGAACTTAGAGACTAAGAGAGAGTGCAAGTGCAGAAATAGAGTGCTGAAAGGGGAAAAGGAAAAATGAAACAGCTTAAATCAGTACACATAGGGGTGTAGGGGAATGGGGGAATTTGCAAGAGCAAAAGAAAAGCAGGCTGATAGGCACACCCAGCAATAGGAGATGCTGGCACACCCTCCAGCCTGTTTGCTTAAAGGTTAAGACCCCATTGATTCAAATGTAATTCATGGGCAACAACTCACATTGACATGCCTTAAGTCATAACTATCAAACACATAGGGGTAATGGGGATAGGGAGCAAGGATTCACAGTAGAAACAGATAGAAAGATATGAGCGCACTAACTTAAATATTGAACTGTACAGAAACAGTAAAGTAGACATGGATATAAAAGATGTAAATGAACACATTGTGATGATGTTGAAGCTTAAATTAGGACATAACAGTTACAAAGAAACAAATAGAGAAAATGCAGTAGTCTTGCAAAACAGGCCACAGTGCAGACAAGAAGAGAATACTAATATGAGAGTATGAGTTCAGAAGGATTCTTAGTTGATGATGAGTTTGTGAAAGAGTTGTGCATTTATAGTGTGAAAATTAGGCAGAAATAAGGTAAGAAAAACAGTTAAGGAATTAATTGTTAATTAAGAATCAATTACACAAGACTCCCCTTAATTAGGGAATTCAGATTCAAACGGGTAAAAATGATTTAAGGAAAGAAATTGAATAATAACTTTGTGCAAAGCATGCAATTAGGGGCAAATACATAAAAGGCTATTTAAGGACAGAATTTTGAAGTACACGGTTGTACAAATAAAGTAAGAAAATAATTAGTAGCCCGTAAATCATTGGTCATGGATCTTGTAATTACTGATCCATGAATGAACAAAGTCATAAAAGCTGAGAAGGGTTTTAAAAGTAAGTTTAGTCATGAGGAAAATCAGCAAACAAGGAAGGAAAATCAATTAGTCATATTCAAAAGGAAGTCTGAACTAATCATAAATTTGAAAACCCCTTTAGAGGGAGGTTCATCACGTATAAAGAGCATACAAACATGTTGAGTTGAAAGAAGATGTTGTACCATTGCAAAATCAGTAGGTAGTGGTTTGTCACATAAGTCAGTAATGCAGAAGAGAAGTAGCATTCTGATAGCATGCAAAAGATCCAGTAAAAAGAGTTTAGAATTGTGTGAAAACAAGGATGACCATGCTCATTTCTTGAACTTGGACTGAAAGAGTTGGGTGGTTTTGAAATAAAACCTTAGTTCGAGCAAATCACATAGCCAAACCTAGAAGAACCCCCAAATTCTAGGGTTTCCGCCATTAATCGAGTGCAGAGATGAGAGGGCAAGTAATAAAATTCGAAACAGGTTCAGAGGTCTCAAAAAAGAACTGAAACTTCTAACATATTCCTTTCAGCAACAAAACTTATGAGAAAACATGATAGAAAAGTAACATGCAGAACACAACAGAAGAGCTCAAAAAAATAGAGTAGGATAAGCTAATACGAAACATAATGGGAAAAATTGATAAGAACAGTAGAAGAAGCATGCTAAAAAGTTTTAGAAGAAACTTAAACAGAGCTCAGTTGACAGAACTTAATAAGAAACACATAAGAACATAGTAAAGAAAGTTACGGTAGGATAAACACACAAGAACACAGTATAGTAAAACACCGTAGAAGAAGCATACAAGAACACAGTAGAAGAAAATACAAGAACACAGTAGAGGCAGATACGCAAAAAGAAAAAGAAAGTCAGATAAACATTTAAATGCTTTTTTAGAAAACCCTAGATCGGAAAAGAAATGGTTTTGAAAGTAGTTTTTTGAAAGAAAAGCCAGAAAAATCATTTAAAAGCTTAGGGAAAGCATAGATACACAACGGATCTAAAGGAATCGGAAAAACCTCGAAGGTTTAGTGTTTCAGAAGAACCCCAGTAGTGAGAAAGGCTTGGAAAAGTCACTGATCTAAGCATGAGAGGTCGAGGTCAGGCTCGAACAACCATAGTATGCCGGAGCAAAGCCGGAGATGACCATGAAACTTCGAATCGACATAGGTCTGGATACGAACGTTCATGGTCAGGCCTTGAATCTTCAGAAATCAGGTGTGTGGGAGCCATAGGAGGCTGGTGTAGGGTTTCCATAGCTTTGGAAGCCATGGATTCCGGTGGTTATCATCCGACCCTATTTAAATGACAGCTTGCTTGGTAGTGGCCTCCTTACTTGATCCTCTAAATTGTTCAGGTGTATAGACTCTTCCGGTCCTGGTTATTCCTTGTGCAGCATCAGATTCATCCATTTTTGCCTTTCCCTTTTACCTATCTTCTGCAACATAATCCTAGGGTATTGCTTTTGAATCGAAAGGAGGCGTGGTTGATACTATCACTGTGAAAGGTGTGGCAACTTCTACCTCAAATGTAATAGGTGTGGCGGCAGGTGGAGCTACCTCTACCTCAAATGGAATCGATGCGGCTACCTCAACCTTGACTGGCGACTGTGTTTGTACTATAATAGGAGTGAGTGTGACCGCAGGATTAACGTCATCACCCTCTCGAATAAGCCCAACTGAACCCTCAGGATCCCATTCTTCATCTATCTCTATCACATGTATTCCACCGCCCGTATGAATTGGGAAAGGATTATTACGAACATTGGGTGTAGCTTCTTTCGCTTGTACAACCTTGTTGTCAATCAATGTCTGGATTTTATCTTTTAGTGTTCGGCACTCATCGATGTTGTGCCCCTTCATACCGGAATGGTATGCACAAGTATTGTTTTGGTTGACCCATTGAGAAGAGTTCTCCACTGCCACAGCGGGAATAGGAGTGACATAACCAGCGGCTTTCAGCCTTTCATACAACTGGTTGATAGGTTCATCAATAGCGGTGTATTGTATGGGTAGTTTGCTATCAAACTTAGGTCGGGGTCTTGGGTAGTTTTGGCGAATCAGAGGTGACTAAAAATGAGATGATTGGGAGTTATAGGTGTGATATGTAGTGGCTGGTTGGGAATATCTGGGAGATGAGGGTTGGTATGTGGGTGGAGGTGTTTGATATGTGAGTGGAGGTGTTTGGTATTTGAGTAGAGATTTTGGGCCTTGAGCTACCATTACTGCCCCATGTCTCTCTTCTTTGATATGCCGTATGATTTCAATGCTTTGTTCGTGGCCTGTAATGCCTCGAAATTTGTCACCATTCCGCTTTTGATACCTTCTTCAATCATTTCTCCGAGTTTGATGATATCAGAGAATTTGTTATTCTCAATGACTATTAACCTTTCATAATACTGTGGGTCCTGTGCGTTGACAAAGAACTTGTTTATTTTTTCTTCTTCTAGTGGTGGTCTGACCTTGGCTGCTTCCGACCTCCACCGGGTAGCATACTCACGGAAGGTCTCAGTTGGGTGCTTCTTTAAATTCTAGATGTAGAAGACATCTGGTACGTTTTCTATGTTGAACCTGAACCGGTCCATAAATTTTGATGCCATACTCACCCAATTGGCCTACTTCTTAGGGTTCTGGCTTATGTACCAGGACAAGGCATCTCCAGTAAGACTTCTCATGGAGAGCTTCATTCGGATCCTTTCATATTTTCTGACCCCCATGAGCTTGTCACAGTAAGTTCTCCAATGAACCTTGGGATCACATGTTTCATCAAACATCTCGAACTTGGGAGGTTTGTAACCCTCTGGTAGTTCCACATCCGGTTGTATGCATAGATCCTCATAATTCAGACCCTCTATCCCTTTGCCTCCTTCGACACCCTGAATTGTACTTGTCAATTTGTTGTGTTACTTAGCCATATTCTTGATTAGCAGGTCCTTCTCAGCGAATTCTGGTATATAGGAGATTGGTTGAGTAGAGTGAGGTACAGTTTCCACATATATAGGGTTATTTTGGTGAGTGCTAGGGACTTGGGTGTAGTGGTGATTGTTGGTTGAGTTTTGAGGATCGAGAATAGGTTAGGGTATGTTTTGAGGAGTGTGATAGGTGGTGGTTTGTGGGTACTGGACTAGTTGATGATAGTGTTGTGGTGGAGTTGGTATTGGTAAAGGATTGGGATTTTGTGGTGGAGTTGCATATTGATGTGGTGCGGGAGGGTTTTGTGGATGCTAATTTGGTGTATATTGGGGAGGTGCTGTGTTTTGGTGTTTTGTTGGTTGATATCGGGGATGTTCAGGGTGAGGGATAGGTTTGCTAAGTTGCGAACCTGCTCAAGCTGTCCCTGTAACTCTAGTATCTTTTGTTCCAACCGTAAAACCAAATCATTTGGGGCTGGAGTACTCCGACCGTCTGAAGTTTCCGCATTCTCCTTACGAATACCACTTAAGTCATCAATTTTAGCTTTTCCTCTGCTTTTTGTATTTGTCACGCCCCAAACTTGGGGGGGAGACTGGCACCCAGTGCCTCACCTATCCTTGCGTACCAACTTGCAACTAAGGGACTCTGAACATATGATGCCATACTTTGGCCATGGGCCACATTGCAAGACGGCTGCAAATGCTGACTAAATGTCACTATAAAACTGGGCCGATATGGCCGTCATAATTATTACAGCTGACAAACCAACCAAATATACATACAAGGCCTGAAAGCCCAACATACTACACTAACTGACATGATATGTCTACAAGCCTCTACTGATGGATATACAGTGATCAAAACAGCTCTCCGACCTACGCGTAACATATATATGTATATATACAAGATGTACATAAGGCTCTAGACCTAGAAACTCCGAAAGGCATGGAGCTTACCGATCAAGCTGAACTCAGGAAACACTTAATGAGGAGGCCTACCTATCTATCTGTCTGAACCTGCACGCATGAAATGCAGTGCCTCCAGAAAAGGGATGTCAGTACGAAATAATGTACCGAGTATGTAACGAAATATATCGAAAGCTGAAATTGAACTGATAATATAAGAACTGCAAGTAGCTGAAAGTCAAAGTTAATTTGAAGATATGCTTACCTGTTAATACTGACTCAGCTCTCTCAATATAGTAAGTAGAATAGCTGTCCGGCCCTATAAGGCTCGGTATATATATATATATATAACTGCTCTGCCATAGTAGGCTCTCTCATAGGCGCTCGGTCATACTAGGCTCTGTATCTCGACCAACTGGGCTCGCTCATAAGAGCTCGGACACAGTAGGCTTGGTATATAACTTACCATTTGACCAGAGGTTGCCCAATAGGGGCCTGCCCATCGATTATAGCTCGATGGTAATGAAAATACTTCTAATACTGTATATATGTAAATTCTATGCTCTCTTGACTGGAATAGGAAAATACTTAATTGATTATGAAGTCCCGGTAAGGAGAATATTGTAACTTACAAAACTAGGAAAATATATGCATTTTGCGAGACTAGCAAAATATACGTAAATTCTGGGATATGAATTTTTCTTTATGCCTCGTTATCAAACTAGTGTAATGACGAGATCATGCCAAAATGAAAGAAGAGCTTAGCCTTAACATACTTGGAGTAGGAATAACTTCGTATAATACTCCATTGGAAAACCTTCGCTGATTGAGTGAAATTGCCATTTCTTTGTAGAAATTCACGGATGAATATTGCTTTTGATTCCTTGAAATTCTTGGAATGAATCACGTTTTTGGTTTTGACAGATAGATCTTTTGGTTTGGAACGAATTTTTTTGAAACCTTGAAATTTATTTTGGTTCGTTGAATCCGTTGGAAAATGTTTTTGGTTTGCATAATATCAAAAGAATGAATTACTTAAGGTTTCTGCTACTACTATTAAAGCCATAGACGGAATGTGTCTTTCTATTGAATTTGATTACTAAGTTTCTAAAATTGATCTTATTTGCTAAGACTTAGTCATGTCTTAGTCAGGCTCATATTTAGCCATTTGGCAAGAGTGACTACTTAGTCATCTTATGGCTTCTTGCCATGTGGGGTGGGGTGGGATATTAATTTTTTTATCCACTTATTAGTTAACTGGGTAATGTCCTGTTACCCGATAATTTATCAATTACCCGCATAATTTAAAAATTACCACAAATTACTTAAAATTCTATTTACTTTTAAAAAAAATACTTCATATATACTTTATATATTATACTACCGTGGTCATATGGTACCTTGCATGGTACTAGTTCATAATTTTAGGGTATTATCGCTCGACCCTTATTTTATTCCAAATTGGCCACTTTCAACGAAACTCGTTTTCTTTAATCCGTGTACCCTTTATCCTTCAGGCTACATATTTATCACTTGTTATAAATAACGTAAATATGTTAACGTCAAAATGAGCTCATCCCCGAGTCTACGTCAATTATCTGAAGACAAAACTTTTAACGTAAGAAACGCGAGATGTAACATCCTTACCCATTAGAAACATTCTTCCTCGAATGTTCAACTCCACGAGACCTATATAATTTTGGCAGGGTCGCCTTTGTAACAACCCTACTACCAACTCTCCCTGTAGAAGCTTAATAATTCAATGCCACATAGGACCACGACCATCAATAACGACAATGGCCTCTCATGACCAATGACAATAGCTATCACTAGAATCCATACACATACCTTATGGTTGTGACGTCTCAGTCGGATCCTTCTCTTAAGGAGGAAATAAGTAGGAATATCTCAACCTCATGTCTTCCTCGGCCTCCTAAGTCACATCTTTCACATTATTATTTCTTCAAAGTACTTTCACCGAAGCTACGTCTTTAGTTTTCGATCTCTGAATCTGTCCGTCTAATATAGCAATGGGAGTTTCTTCATATGATGGCTTCCCTGTGACCTGAATGTCATCAACTAACACAATTTTGGAAGGATCTCCGATACATTTACGGAGCATAGACACATGAAAGACTGGATGTACAGACTCCAAGTCCGAAGGCAAGTCTAATTCATATACTACCTGGCTTACTTCGCGTATGATCCTTTATGGTCCCATGTACCGAGGGCTAACTTTTCCTTTCTTTCTGAACCTCAAGATAGGTTTCATTGGTGATACCTTTTTCGGAATACCCAGTCGTTCACCTGAAATTCCATGTCTCGTCGTCAATTATCCGCATAAGCCTTCTGACGGCTTTGAATAGCCTTTCCTGTATAAGCTTAATTCTCTCGATTGCTTGCTGTACCAATTCTGGTCCGACTAACATAGTTTCCCCAATGTCGAACCACCCTATAGGTGACCTACACTTCCATCCATAAAGAGCTTCGTATGGAGCCATCTGATATTAGAATGGTAGCTATTATTATACGCAAACTAAATAAGCGGAAGATGACCATCCTAGCTACCTTTAAAGTCTATTACACAAGTTTGTAACATATCCTCTAGTGTCTGAATAGTACACTCAGCTTGTTTGTATGTCTGGGGATGAAATCATATACTAAGACTTACTTGAGTCCCCAATCCCTTTTGTAAGGACCTCCAAAAGTTAGCTATAAATTTATTTCCTCTATTCGAGATAATAGATACATGGACACCAGGCAGTCGTATTATTTCCTTAATATAAAGTCTTGCATAATCCTCTAAGTAATATGTAGTTCTAACGGGCAGAAAATAGGCTGACTTTGTAAGCCTATAAACAATCACCCATATTGAATCAAACTTACGCTAGGTACGAGTGATGAAATCCATATTGATTACTTCCTATTTCCAAGTCGGAATCTCCATAGCCTAGAATAATCCCTCGGGTTTTTGATGCTCAATCTTATCCTGCTAACAGTTAGGACACTGAGCAACGAACTCCGCTATATCCTTTTTCATTCCGTCCTACCAATATACTCCTCTGATATCATGATACATCTTTGTCGCTCCTGGATGGATAGAATAACGAAAATAGTGAGTTTCTCACATAACCTGCTGACGCAACCCTGCAATATTAGGGACACATAATCGCTCTCGATATCTAAGGACCCATCTTCTGTAATCTCAAATGTTGTCTTGTCTTTCTGAGGGGTGGTATCCCTTTAATAAACTAACATAGGATCCTCGTACTAGCATTCCTTTACTTCAGTTACTAATGAGGATGTTGCCGAATCCTGAAGAGTAATTCCAATATCACCTGAGTCCAGTAACCGAACTCCAAGACTAGCTAGCTGATGAACCTCATGGGCTATCCCCCTTTTTTCTAGCCGTGAATTCAATAGGCTACCCATAGATATATGGCTGAGGGCGTCGGCTACTACGTTCGCGTTCCCCGGATGGTATAAAATATCAATGTCATAGTATCTTAAGTAGCTCCAACCATCTCCTTTGACGAAGGTTCAATTCCTTTTGCTTGAAGATATACTGGAGGCTCTTATGATCCGTATAAATATGAACGTGAATGCCATACAAGTAATGCCTCCACATCTTTAGTGCATGAATCTCCGCGGCTATCTCTAAATCGTGGGTCGGGTAGTTCTTATCGTGCTTTCTTAGGTATCTAGAAGCATAAGCCACAACCTTACCATGCTGCATCAACACACAACCCAATCCAATGCTTGAAGCGTCACAATAGATAACGTAGCCATCGGTCCCTTCTGGAAGCGTTAGAACCGGTGCTGAAGTTAATCTATCCTTTAAGGCCTTGGAAACTCCGTTCGCAAGCGTCGGTCCATTGAAGCCTAGTTCCCTTCTGATTTAACTTACATGGTTATCCTAATTTTGTACAATTCAGGATATTCTCCTTTTCGGAGGCCCAAGCTTCATCTTTTATCCAACACAATTGTGCCCTTATCCCACTATTAGGGCAATATTTCATCTATTCTAAATATTACTAGTCTTAGACTCCTTTGAGTTCATTGGGGCTATACTGAGCCTTCTATAACTTAGAGAAACCATCAACTCTCTTATGAACTTATTCCCAAGGACATATCCATTCTTGTTATCTTTTTACTCATCTTTTCTTATCCTTCCTCCTGTCTTCCTAGAACCTTATCGCTCTACCATACTTTAGCTTGCGACATACACATATCTATTTATATTTATTCACAACATTTCTTCAACCTTCTTGCACCATAGATTTCCTTATATTATTCCGGAACATCAAGCAAGACACCATATATCACTTTGGTCAAAAGTGCTTAGAAGAGAAGAAAAATCCGTTACAAGTTTCCTGTAATGACCTGCCAAACGGAGAAGCTACGAACCTTCATCGGTGTTGTGGGTCTAGGCCAAGTATTCAATGCCTCAACATTTTGTGTATTCATCCAAATGCCTTTACCTGCAATGATATGCCCAAGGAAAGCTACAGAGTTCGACCAGAATTCATATTTAGAGAATTGTGCATACAACTTCCCTTTTTGTAAAACTCTGAGCACAGTACGCAAGTGATCTGCATGCTCAGCCTCTAAGCGAGAATATACCAATATATATCATCGATAAATATGATTACAAACAGGTCTAAAAAGGGACTGAACACACGGTTTATCAAATTCATGAATATCGCTGGGCATTGGTTCAACTAAACGTCATAACATGAAACTTGAAGTTCCCATATCTGGTCTTGTATGTTGTCTTCGGAATATCTTCCTCCTTAACCCTTAACTGATGGTACCCGGACCCCAAGTCTATCTTTGAAAAATACTTGGCACCTTGCAACTGATCAAATAAATCATCAGTTCTCAGGAGCGGGTACTTATTTTTGATTGTTACCTTATTCAACTATCTATAATCAATACATGTTTGTAAGGAACCATCTTTCTTTCTTACAAACAAAACATGTGTTCCCCACAGTGACGTACTAGGTCTGATAAAACCTTTTCCAAGCAAGTCCCTTAGTTGTTCCATTAATTCTTACAGCCTTGCAGGGTCCATCCTATAGGGGGAATATATATATTGGATGAGTATCTAGTAGTAGGCCAATAGCAAACTGAATTTCTTGTTTTGGCGGAAGACTCAGAAGCTCATCGGAAAAAACATCGGGAAGCTCATTAACTACAGGAAATGAATGAATGGTTGGTAACTCTACTTCCACATCCCAAACCCAAACTTAGTGATAAATATAGTCCTTTCAGATTATCTTCCTTGCCTTGAGATAGGAGATAAATTTACCTCTTGGCGATGCGGTATTACTTTTTCATTCCAAAACAGTATCTCCTGGGAACCAAAATCAAACCATCTTTGATCTACGCTTAATTTTAGCATAACAAAAGGCCAATAAATCCATATACATTATAGTATCAAGTTCTACCCAACCGAACACCACGTACCTTATCTTTGTTTATTATCAAATCTATCACGGGCCATTTCGGGCCAGATCCATATATATAGGTAACAATATTAAAACTTAATTCGCATAACTAATTAAGAAATTTTTTTATATATATAGGGGTCAACCAGGCCATAGAAATGTTATACCCAAGACTATATACAGGATACTATCTGCAAAACCTCTAAGTAGGCATAACCATAATATATACAAGTCGGGATGGGGCTCCCTACATCCTCATAAAACAACCTAACACATTCAGAGCCCTGACTTGGTAATATTCCAAGAAGAGGTGGAACTCACCAACCAAAACTGACACTTGGAGGAAGTCTATAGTAGAGGGTCCTTGCCTCATCCTATATAAGAACCTCGATCGGACACACTTCGAAACGGAATTTTCATATCCTTATTGGTTACCTTTCTCCTCTTGGACCGACTACTATCCTCTTCCTCTGCATATCCCATAACATACACTGGCGAACCTTGATTGACGGACTCCTAAGACTGTGGACTATCCGGAACCTCAGAAAAGCTGGTTTCTGCAAATACTGCGACATAGTTTTGAGCCAGAGGGAATCCCGGCTGTGCCAATCCCTGCACTACTCCCCTCATACCCTAATCAATAGGCTATGGAACTAAGGGTCTTGGTGAGGTCGAAACTCCTCTCACCTCATCTACTAACGGAGTGGTCAAAACTGCTCGAACGTATGACTCATATGGATCATCAGATGGGATGGATCCTCCTTAATAGAACCCATGATCTATGATGGGTCTGAATCCATAGTATAACTTAGATCTCTTTCTAACACCTTCGTATCCTTCTGACCCGTGCTAGCGGTCTTCGGAGGCATCGCTAAAAATGTAACACGTCATTAGGAACATGAATTATTATATCGCACGATCTAAGTGTGGTGCATGACATACCCATAAACAAGACACTACTAGACACGGTCTGTAGACAACCCTAGGACAGAACTGCTCTGATACCACTTCTGTCACGCCCCGAACTTGGGGGCGAGAAAGGCACCTAGTGCCTCACCAATCCTTTCGTACCAACTTACAACTAAGGGACTCTGAACATATGATGTCATACTTTGGCCATGGGCCACATTGCATGATGACTGCGAATACTGACTAAATGTTAATATTAAACTGGGCCAACAAGGCCTTCATAATTATTACAGCTGATAAACTAACCAAATATACATACAAGGCCTGAAAGCCCAACATACTGCACTAACTGACAGGATATGTCTACAAGCCTCTACTGATGGATATACTGTGATTGGAACAGCTCCCCGACCTACTCATAACATATATACAAATATATATATATAAGATATACATAAGGTTCTAGACCCGGCAACTCCGAAAGGCATGGAGCTTACCGATCAAGCTGAACTCAGGCAACACTTACTGAGGAGGTCTACCCGTCTGTCTGTCTGAACTTGCACGCATGAAATGCAGCGCCCCCAGAAAAGGGATGTCAGTATGAAATAATGTACCGAGTATGTAAGGCAATATACTGAAAGCTGAAACTAAACTGATAATATAATAACTGCAAGTGGTTGGAAGTCAAAGATAATCTGAAGATATGCGTACCTGCTGATACTGACTGGGCTCATAGGCGCTTGACCATACTAGGCTCTGTATCTCGACCAACTAGGCTTGCACATAAGTGTTCGGCCACAGTAGGCTCAGTATATAACTTACCATCTGATCGGAGGTTGCCTAGTAGGGGCCTGCCCATCGATTATAGCTCGATGGTAATGAAAATACTTTTAATAATGTATATATGTAAATTCTCTGCTCTCTTGACTAGAATAGAAAAATACTTAATTGAATATGAAGTCTCGGTAAAGAGAATATTGTAACTTACAAAACTAGGAAAATATACGTAATTTGCGAGACTAGCAAAATATATGTAAATTTCGAGATATGAATTTTTCTTTATGCCTCATTATCAAATTGGTGTAGTGACGAGATCATGCCAAAATGAAAGAAGAGCTTAGCATTAACATATATGGAGTAGGGAAAACATTCGTTGATTCAGCGAAATTTGCCCTTGCTTTGTAGAAATTTAAGGACGAATATTGCTTTTGATTTCTTGAACTACATGGAATGAATCACGTTTTTGGTTTGGACAGGTAGAACTCTTTGGTTTGGAACGAATTTTTTTGAAACCTTGAAATTTCTTTTGTTTCCTTGAATCCGTTGGAAAATGTTTTTGGTTTGCATTATATCAAAAGAACGAATTACTGCTACTAATACCAATGTTAAAGCCAAAGACAGGATGTGTCTTTCTCGTGAATTTTCTTACTAAGTTTCTAAAATTGATCCCAAGTCTTATTTACTAATACTTAGTCATGTCTTAGTCATGCTCATATTTAGCC
Source organism: Nicotiana tabacum (assembly GCF_000715075.1). NCBI lineage: Eukaryota > Viridiplantae > Streptophyta > Magnoliopsida > Solanales > Solanaceae > Nicotiana > Nicotiana tabacum. The sequence continues at coordinate 106,449,991 of NC_134087.1, read as the reverse complement.
ATTTGGCAAGACTGACTACTTAATCATCTTGTGGCTTCTTTCCACGTGGGGTGGGGATAAAATATTATTTTTTTATCCACTTATTAGTCAACTGGGTAATGTCCTGTTACTCGGTAATTAATCAATTACCCGCATAATTTAAAAATTATCACAAATTACTTCAAATTACATTTATTTTTTTAAAAAATACTTCATATATACTTTATATAATATACTACCGTGGTCATATGGTACCTTGCATGGTACTAATTCATATTGGTATTATCGCTCGACCCGTATTTTATTCCAAATTGGCCACTGTCAACGAAACTCGTTTTCTTTAATTCGTGTACCCTTTATCCTTCAGGACACTTATTTATCGCTTATTAAAAATAACGTAAATATGTTAACGTCAAAATGAGCTCATCCCCGAGTTTACATCAATTAAGTGAATATGAATCTTTTAACGTACGAAAACGCAAGATGTAACAGTATTACTTGGAGGAGGATGAGGTGGAGGGCCTCTAGATCTGGTGTGATATGCTGATGATGTCAGTATGTGCGAACCAACATTAAAGGATGGGAATAATAAAGAATAAAAAACAAAAGGTAAACTAGTCAGTAAGGATTTTGAAATATTTGCAGTATTTAAACACATACTGCATGAATGTAAATTGTGTCCTAATTTTGGAGCCTCGTTGTACCCGATGTAGGCCTAGTGACAAATAGATTTGGAGAAATTTAGTGCCAATAATTTTGTCATTTCATTAATGTTAAAAATAGACAACCCAGAACGACACTAAATAAGATAATGTTACTAATGGCACTGGGCCTTATTGTATTAAAAAAAAAAGAAGCAAGTAAACCTAATCTACTTGGTCCTAGAAGGACCCTCTCTAGACTGGATGCTCTTGTCGATCAATTCCCCCAGTTCGTGCAGGTTCAGCAGTAAGAATGCCATTGCCAAATGTCCTCCTTCGTTCCTTCAACGTTCTGGCTATCGGTGACTCTCTTTCTTATTTTTCCTTCCAATTCCATCAAACTGTACTCCAGATATTCCAGCCTTTCACTGGATTTAACAGCTCTCTCTTTCCACTCATTGATCATTTCCATGTCTGCCTTAGGCTGCTCCATATGCTCTGCTTCAGACTCACGAACACTTTTGCGCAGCTTGTTATACTTTACCTCTGCTTCGGCAACTTCGTCTATGACACTATTTCCTGGACCAACCCTTAGTTTGAAGATTCCGGCTATGTTATCATCCAACACAAGGGGTAAAATTATGAGTGACCCACATGATATTGGTCCAGCTTGATGGTATCCTTTTCCATGATAATCTTTAAAGTCCACATATGTTGTGCCCCATTCTTATATGGGATGGCGTCACCCTGAAAATCAGCTATGAAGTGATGCATTTTAGCGACTCGTGGTATGACTTGTCTCCTGCCTGCCTGTCTCATAACTCCGAGGGGAGAATAAGGGTATATGCCCCTTAACCCAATCAACACCAAGTATGGAACATCCCTGGATCTGATGATGAACTCGTCGGTGGGAAACCACTCGGACATCTACTAAACTTGGTCCTTGGTTAACTTGTTGAAAAATTGCACCTATCCTACAACATCCTTAGGTTGAGCAAACATGTCCGGAATGTAAGTCATTCTCTTAGGGTGATGGAAAGTCATGTGATCATTCCACGACTTTCGTGGAAACTCTTGGCGGTATTGACCCCTTTGGAGATGCTCTAACAACCAAACTTGTAATAGTAAATTACAACCCTCAAAGAATCTGAACCCCTTCTGACAGCGTTCCAAGGCCTAGTACATATCTGCAATGATCATAGGGACAATGGTATATGTATGCCCCTCGATCCCGTCCATCAAAGTTTTGGCCACTATGGCCAGCCTAGTATGGATTCTATCCCCTTGGATTGTGAATACCAGCATGCCCAAGAAACACACAATGAATATGAAGAACCTATAATGAACCCAGTCCAAGGAGGTGATTAATAACTCATCATCAAAAATACAGTAAGAGCTACTGTGATCGTATCTTTAATAGAGGAAGCCGAAAGGTATGTAGGAGTTCTTCAGGCACTCCAAGTCATCATTTTTCTTCAGCCCCATCATCTTAAGAAATCCTCTAGCGGTGCAATTTTCAAGTGCTAATAAACCAGGGCTATCCCAAGGCAACCCAGCAAATCCCATATTTCTTCTAGAAGAGGAGTCATTTCTAAGTCCACAAAGCGGAACACGTCCCTTTCCTTGTCCCAAAACATAGTGGCAGCCTCGATCAACATTTTGTTTGGCTGAAGATCCAACAAAGAAGACAAATTTCCTAAGACTCGTTATACATGATTTTGGTCACTTGAGGGAAGATCCCTCCACCAATCTAGAAAAAAGAAGGTATTCTACCGACTAAACCGAATCTGGGGACTTCGTGCTTCATTTTATGCAAAACAAAAGGTGGCTAGGCCCTTTCCCCCTCCAGATTCATCTACTTATACAATAATGATTAGCATATTGGCACTTATTTCTCCAAATTAATGCACACGGTCGTGATTGCGTCCGTTGGGATTATGGAAAACCCGATGAACTTTTGGGTGAGGCTTGTCTTAAAGGGCTATTATGTGGACAACATATAAACCCGGCTAGGTTTGACCATAATGCATGTACAATTAATCAGAGTAAGGTTGCAATAGTGGTCTAGACTGGGACCCTCAAGTGGACAACTTGAGGGAGAAAGGCACGGAACCGTCGAACACACCGTTGATCAACTAGTTTTACCAAAAATATGCCTTTCAAAATTTATAGGGTGATATAAAGGAAGAGCGCAAACACTCATCAAGTGTTGCTAAATGATTGATTACGCACAAGTGGAATATGATGTTGAGCATAATTTATGCAACAATAAATAGTATGTTGTCAAGTATTTGCACATTTAAAAATGATAAATGCAGTATTGAAAGACAGTTACGAAAAAAGAAAACAAAGAGACAAGTCAGTTTCAGGAAATAAAGGAAATCATTAATGCTTGAAAATAAGCAGTTAAATCCAAATAAGGGGGAGGGCGCACAGGATAGAGCATGCTTAAGGCTAATTCACAAAAATAAGTTCGTTTTGGTAAGATCCTAATATATCCCCAGCAGAGTCGCCATGCTGTCGCACCTCCTTTTTCCTCGCGGAATCCGGGTTTCGACATTCATTGGGAACAACTCGTTTCCTTTTGGGAATTGTGTGATGACCCGGCCAATCGTCTCATGAGTTACTGCTCCATTTTCCGTATTTCTACTTCGTTATGCTTTGTTTATCCGTGTTATGTAGTATCGGATTGGTCGGATCGAGTTCGGAAAGGATTTGGTAAGGTTTGCTACACTTAGTCTCTTTAGATTGAGTTTAAGTTGGAAAAGTCAACCGGATGTTGACTCATGTGATCGAGGGCTCGGATGTGAGTTCCAATGATTTGGCTAGCTTCGAGAGATGATTTGTGACTTAGGAGCATGATCGGAATGAATTTTATAGGTTTGTAGTGGATTTGGGCTTGAATTGGTGAAGTTGATATTTTGGTGATTTATGGTTGGTAGGCGAGATTTTGATATAGGGGTCGGAATAAAATTCTGAGAGTTGCAGTAGTTTTGTGGTGTCATTTGGGATGTGTATGAAAAATTTCAGGTCATTCGGGCGTGGTTTGGTTGGGTTTTTGATCAAAAGCGGAATTCGGAAGATTTTAGAAAATTTGGCTTGAATCCGATGTGTTTTGGTTGATTTGATGTTGTTTGAGGTGTTTTGAAGATTGGTACAAGTTTGAATAAGGTATTAGGATATGTTTAAGCTTTTGTTTGAGGTCCCGGGGGCCTCGGGATGATTTTGGGTGATTGACGAAAAGGTTTGAGAATTGTTGCAGTTGCTGAACTTTGTTGCTTCTGGTATTTCCGCACCTGCGGATTAGGGACCGCAGGTGCGATGCCGTATATGCAGGAGATGAGTCGCATAATTAGATTTTTGAGGAGTTGTCAAGAAACATAGATGCGGCTGGGGATCGCACCTGCGAAGTCGCAGATGCGGGAAAAGTATCGCAGAAGCGAAAATGGCCTGATGACCAGCGACCGCAGAAGCAGCTAGGGCGACCGCAACTGCGATGTCGCAGATGTGGAAATGTGATTGCAGATGCGATATATGGCCGGATAAGTGATTTCCGCTGAAGCGGATGATGAACCGCAAATGTGGTACCGCAGAAGCGGGTACTGGGCCGCAGATGCGAAAATGTCTGGGCAAAAGTTATAAATTGTGCCTATCGTGAATTTTTGCTAAGTTCACCATTTTTGACTTCGGCTTTGGAGCTTTTTGGATGATTTGAAAGAGGAATTTCAAGGGAACTTCATTGAGGTAAGGAATTTGGACCTAAAACTCGTTCCTATGCTAATATTTCACGGATTAGAGCTAGAAATTATGGAAATTTAGGGTGAAAATTGGGGAAACTAGGGCTTGAAAACTTAGACCTTTAATTGAGGATTTGAAGGACCATTTGGGGTCGGATTTTAGAATTTTTGATATGTATGAACTCGTGGGGAAATAAGGAATCTATTGATGTAAAAATTATTGAATTCCGAAACATGGGCCGGGGGTCAGTTTTTGTAATTTCGAGATTTTGTGTCGTATTTTGATTATTTTTGCTTGGGCTTTGTTCCCTTAGCATATTTTGACGTCCTCGTTCTAATTTTGGATAGATTCGGCGTGAGTGGAGGCCGTTTCGAGGTGAATAATGATTGTAAATGATGTTGTGAGGGTTTGAAACCCCGGATTGCACATCGTAGTGCTATATTGAGGTGAAGCAGACCCTTGATGACGAGCGTGGGGTCGTGCACTATTGGGAATTTTGACTTGGTCCGTCCCGATTGATGACCGCGTATTTGACTGAAATCTGTTTGCTATCATCATTAATTGGGCTGAATGCCATATTTGGGCTTCGTGCCAACTATTTGAACCCTTCGGGGGATTTTTATTGATACTTCCTCACTGTTTTGACTTTATACTTGAACTCAGTCATGTTATTTTCCACTGTTTTTCATACTAAACATCTTTACTCAGTTTTTAATACTTTAGTGATATTTTAAATAATGTTTGGGCTGAGAAACACATGTTTTACTATTCCCCGAGTGCCTTGTAAAGATTTTGACTGAGTGAGGCTGAGGGCCTATGTTGTGAGGAACATTTGATACCAATTATGAGGCCGAGGGCCTGAGATATGTATGCCACAAGGTGGCTTGACTCATATGAGGTCGAGGGCCTAGTGATGATACCACGAGGTGGCTTGATATTGTGTTTTGGCCGTAAGAGGCCCCTCCAAGAGTCTGTATACCCCAGTGAGTGCGGGTACCCATTATGATGTGAGATTGAGCCCGAGGGGATGGTATTGTTCTTTGTGATTGCCCGAGGGGCTGGTACTGTTCTGAGATGTTGCCCGAGGGGCGGATTTATTGATATTATGCTCGAGGGACGAGCCTTTATGTGTTTACTTTTCATAATTGACTGTCAATTACCTGCTTAATTATTGAAAAAGGCTTTACATGAAACTACGTTTGAGTTAACGAATTTTACCTTTCTTTCATTGGTTTACTGTTTTAATTGTTTTACTTCTTCATTATAGAGTCCTTTGTGCCTTATGTGATTTCTTGCTTTCAGTCTTTATTTATATTTGTTACTTACTGAGTTGGAGTACTCACTTTACTCCCTGCACCCCTGTGTGCAGATTCAGGCGTTGCGGATCCTGCTAGTGCGAGTTTAGAGCTCCCGGCAGATATCGGAGTCCATGAGGTAGCTGCTTGACATCCGCAGTCCCGTGTTTCTCCTCCTTTATTATTTCTATCTCTTTTCAGACATCTGTACTAGCTTATAGACTTAGCAGACTTGTATTATGACTTATAGATGATTATGACTAGTAACACCCCTGTATCGGGCTGTGTTGGGTCGTTCTTCCGCGTATTTATGATATTATCGGCTACTTTGGATTATTATATGATATTTAGACTATTTCTTAATTCTTAACTGTTAAAAATTGGAAAATGGGAAGTGTAGGCTGGCCTTATCTTCATGAGAGGCGCCATCACGACCAGGTTCGGGTTTGGGGTCGTGACAAATTGGGTATTTGAAGAGTCGCCACCTAACGGATTAAGGTGCGTTTGGGTACCTAGAGCAATTAACTCATATAACTAGTTTGCATTACCAGAGATTATGGTAAGTGCTAGAAATAACCTTGAGGGGAAGGTGTTAGGCACCCTTTGCGGTCCACAACAGTGGGTCCCGGCCGAACTCAGTTATATAAATTTGTCATTTAACAGATAAGCAGTCGAATCACACATTTGCAATTAAAGGAAGTTTAGGTAGTCTGAGCACACATATGTAAATAAAGGAAGTTTAGCGGATAGGTAGTTTAAGCACACATATGTAAATAAAGGAAGGGAAGTCCTAGGTTTGTTAGCCTATAGGATCACATATGTACAATACCCGGTAACCCTTCCTCAAATAGACGGGTTACACGTGGCATTAGCGCACAGGTCATCATATCCTCTACTACCCGATTACCCTCCCTTGGTCATAGCCTAAAGCGTTCTAGCAATCTCAAGATGTATCCTATGCATGCACTACCCGTCCCTTTGCTTATATAGTATGGAGGTATTTGGGACTTCTAGTTAAGGTGGATCTAGACTCTCCTACAGTAATTAAAAGGACAAAATCTAGGTGACATACAAAACATATAACACTGGACCAAAGATAGAACAATTAAAAGGATCACATTTTACCTCCACAAATAGAACAAGTAAATGCACGTCTCAAATAGCAGTGTTTTAGACATTTGAAAAGAGTCCTAATGACATGATATCTAGGTGAACACAAGTCAGAATATATGCAATGCTGAGTTAAGGCAAAAGTGTTGAAGACCTATTCAGTTTGCCAACTGAATTTAGAACCTGTTAAATCTGGGAAGTCATAATAAGCAAAGCAGTTTCATAGTTTATTAAACCTTGATTACCTATAGGCTTGCCTAGGCGTGGATCAATAGTAACATGTCATCTAGACATTAATGAATGACCATAATTTTAAGTCAGTAATTGACTGACAGATTTTGTTTTTTTATTGAACATATATGCTGTCTAGGTGCCAAAAAATGATCACAAGCATTACAGAATTGATTTCACACTTTCATCTCTAAGAGTATGATGTCTAAGTGTTGAGATTGTTTTTAAGCGTATTCCTTATAGGCTAGGTGATAACTGATTTTTTACACGTTCAAACTATAAGCATGGTTTTATGAAAATGCACTAAAAATCCTAGAAACATGGTCTCTAATGCACTTAGAGCAGTTGTTGAACGTGATTATTAAGACATAATTGATAAATAAGAACCAGATTTTTAATGCAAGTAAGTGAATGCATAATGGCAATTTAGAACAGATAGTGTAGTGATCCTATAAACAGGTTTTCTAATGCACATAACAATCCGGTAGGCATGGGTTCTAACTCATACAAAAAATCATAACAGTCCTATGAGCATGGTTTTTAATGCATCATAACAGTCCTATAAGAATGGTTTCTACTTCATGTAGACAATCATAACAGTCCTATGAGCATGGTTTCTACTTGATTCCCAAAAAAATATATAAAAGTCCCTCCCTTTTACTAATTTCCCCAATATCTGTTTATAAGACATTATTATTACAGGCCAATAGTGAATGAATTACATAAATAAATATAAATTATCTATAGGGAGCCTGAATTATGCCCACTAGTAAACCTGGGGATGTCAGGCCTTCAGAACAGTCTCAAATTCCAAGAGTCTCATAGCCAATGGTATGTCCTGGTATGTCAAAGTTCTCTAAGGACCTCAGGGATCCCGAGCAGTGCTTGCACCAAGACCCTTTCTTAAAATAGAGAACTGGTTATGTGCAGTGTGGAAGGGTCATCCTTCGTATGCTAGAGTTCAGAGGAATCTCAAGGATTCCTAAGCAGTACACACACCAGAGGGGGAGAACATAATAGTCTAAGAGTAAAGTGAGAGTGCTTGATACAGTTTAGAAAACACTTAGTAAAACAGTGTAGAGATAACTTTCAGGAGTGAAAAGATTTTCAGGAATAGAAATAGTTTTGAGAAACTACTAAGAGTGGAAAACAGTTTTTGAAATCAATTCTGAGAAGGACAAATATTCAAACATACAATCACACAGACTTGGAATGCCCAGAATCACAACCATTTAACAGGCAGCTTTACAAAAAAGGGTCATGTGGCTGGGAACATAAAGAGCTTACATCAGGGACACATGATCAGGGTACAAGGGGGAAGCAAATGCACAGAATAACTAGGAGTCATAGATTCAGAGACCTAACATGGTAGTCATGATAATAGGCAGTTAAGACATGGAGGTAGAGTGTAGGAATAGTCATGTTGAAGACATGGGTGCATTGAATAGGATTAGCCATACAATTAGGGTCAATCAAGTACATTAGGAGACTAAGTTACTAACATAATCACACCAATTGAGGGGAGTAAACAGAGACTAATGAACATGCTGGCCAAGTATCTAACAAACAAGTGAGATCTAGACATACTGATTACATGTTTGAACAAAGAAGACATAATTTAGACATGCTAAATAAAGCAGTAAACAGGAAGACAAATTGAATACATAGCCAATAGGTTTATAGACATGGAACACACAGAGTTTGAGTTTCAGAATTGAACTAGGGACATACCAGTTTAAAGAAGCAAAGTGTAGAATGAAAGCAAGTATAATGTCATTGTTTAGCCTTGGCTTTCAGCCCGCTAGACCAATAGTTAGCACAAGTAGCAGAGAAAGAAGAGAGAGTTTGAGTGTGTGTGTGTGTGTATTCTGAACTAAGTGTTTATATGTTGATAGGTAAAACAAGAGTGTATATATAGAAGTTTAATGGTAGAACAAAATACGGTAAAGGAATCAATATTCAATCAATTGAGGAAATCATAGGATCACAGAATCCAATCACATAAAGGAGTTCACAATAGACCCTTTAATTAGGGGTAATTGATCAAACGGTAATAACAGGGGTCTAATTAAGGAAAGAATCCTAATCATACCATGTAAAGGAATCAGTAAGAATCCCTGAACCATACAGATAGTTTACTAAGGCAAGGTAAGTAAATATTGCAAATAAGATAAATGAAGTAACCAAATAACCAATTAAGCTTGATTGGGGATAAGAAATTAGGGAATTATACCATAAACAACTCAAATTGAATTTCAAATAAGGCAAGCAGTAGGTTTAACAGTCAATTAGGGTTAGAACCCTTAAATCCAGTAATTAGTTTTAAAAATAAGGCAACACGGGTAATCAGAGACTAATCAAAGGGTCAATCAACTCATAGATAGACAAAAGATGTCAATTAAGAACTAAGGATTAAGGAAAACAATCGGAGATTAGTAAATTAGTTTGGTAAACAAAGGAAACCTTAGATGATTAGGCTAATCAATCAATTATTCAAATAATAACAGACAAGATGTTGAAAAAAACGATAAATAGTCAAACAATCGAACCAGAAACATAACTATGCAAGAAAGGGTTGAACACAAGCATAAGACATTTCAAAAATAATCTTTTGCGCAGACAAAGTGGAAACCCTGGATTTTAAAAAGATACGTAAGGTTGATTAGTAGCAGGAAGATTAGGGGAGCTTTAAAGAAATAGCCATGGAAACAGAAAGCACCTCAAACATACCGAGATTTGAGTAATAAAAATTAGAGAAATCAAATTAGAGAAACCACTTTTCTTTTAAGTGGAGTATTTTAATAAAAAATTTATAAGTATAATTTTGGATAGTTACCATTATTAGTACTTTCGGATATAACTTTAGTGCCAAACTAGTGTTATTGTTGGTTCAGTCTCTACGACTTAAAATACGCTTAAGGACTATCCGTACTGGCTAGTTGGGTGGTTTTTAGTACCTCCTACTACCTGTATGTATGTGTGCTTAAGTCAACTGATTTTGCAAAGCTATGTTTTTCCCCAAAAATCTTTAAAATGCAACTCTAATGATGTTCTTCTCATTGATAAAATATCCCGATTACAACTCATTTTTACCCTCAGCTTTGAGAAAGGATGGCAAAGGTCATTCAAGCCAAATATAGACGTGCCAATCCAACTCAAACGGTAGATGAACGATAAAAGATACTATCCAGCATGACTATATGTAGGAAGAGCGAGCCAGGAATAGGGATTCAAAAAAAAAGCAAAAATAAATTAGACACATAATATAAGAAAGTTTATATATAAGATTTTCTTTATTATAAAAAATATATATAAATTATTTTCTCACAAGAAAAGAAGGTTATCTTTTTACCATTTTAAGAATTAAGTGCACGAAAATTTGTACTCTTTATATGAGAATAGGAAAATTAGAACTTGAGAAAATATATGTATATTTACATAGATGTTTTAATAAAATAATAGTGTATGAATTTATTTTACATGGTATCACATGACCGTAATAGTACGGTGTATAAAGTGTATTAAAATATAATTTTAAATAATTTGAAATAATTCTTAATTTTACGGGTAATTGGTTAATTACCGGATAACGAGACATTACCTAATTACCTAATAAGTGGATAAAGATTTAAACTTTTCCCACCCTACTCCCCACGTGCCAGCACCCCCATTCCAATTTAGTGATTCTTAAAGTGTCTTATATAGGTGTCACACTTACAAGATTAGGTGGAAGAGCTGTGTAGAAGTTTCCTTGGTCAAGAGCCAAAAACGTCTTCTTTACTTTTTGAATATGCATGTAGTAGGGCATTTATGTTTTTTTTTTTTTGGTCGTTCCTCTCCTGTAATTGTTAGTAAGACTTTCTATAGCTGGAATTTCTCCATTCCTCTTGAATTCTTCGTAATCTCAGCTTTCTTAACATGAACTAATGCTGGAAAGTTTGAATATCATGTACGACTTACTCAACTGCTGCCATTGGAAGCTTGCGGCTTTTCAAATTTATAAATTAAGTACACGATTGCCGGACTAGATAAACAAGGAGAAATACCTCAACTAGAAGTTTCAATTTCTGTATCGGTTTATCTAAGAAAAATGGCAAATGATGAGCACCTGCACAAAGCGTTTTCATTTTTTTGATAGAAATCAGAGTGGCTACATAAAAATCGAGGAGCTGCGTAGTGCCTTGAGTGATGAGGATGATGGCAACAGTGAGGAAGTCATCAATGCCATTATGCATGATGTTGACACCGACAAGGCAAGTATTTGTGTTGATTCATATGCATCTACCGAATTTAGTACTTAGTTCATATATTTGTCATACAAATATGTATCTTCCATTTCATGTGGATCTATACATTTATGTTTTAAGTAATGTAGTTTAAGCTGATGTTACATCTTAGTGAGGCATGATCTATACGACACGAACAAAACGAGCAAATGCGCAATTTCCATAAGTTACTCTATTCGTAGAAATACTAGATACTAGATATGTTTATGTTCTTGATTCCTTATGTCTCATATTATTCTATCATCTATTCATGGGTCTCAAAAAATACGTAAGTTGATAAATTTTATTGCATGATATTAATCAGAGGCATAATGGTCTTATGACGTACAAAGAGATTTTATTAACGTATTTCATATGCATTTCACGCATTTATACATGCACATTGACCCATGACCAGATGTCATTATATACGCGTATATATGTATATATATGTATATGGGATATGGAAAAAGGTTACGGCGTTATATATGCACCACCACATGATCAGCTGGTATACGATGATGATGTTGCCCACAATGGCTGAAATATGACTCAGACGGTGTTATATACGCATATATATATATATATATATATATATATATATATATATATATATGTATGTGTGTGTAGAAACAACTCTCTATGTCGTTATATACGCATCACACCTGATCAGTTGGTATACGTTGATGTTTTGCACACAGCGGCCAAGATAATATGATGGGATGCCCTCAGAGGCTTGATGATGTTATGTACGTACAGACCTATGCATTACATGACACTTACATGTATATGCATGACACTATAAATATTTTATGATTTACAAAGCTATCCAAGACTTACATGATGAATTATCTACTCCATGTTGCTTCCATGCCCTTAATTTATGTTGACTTAATGTTATGTTTCAGCTCCGCCTTACATACTTAGTACATTATTCGTATAGACGTCCTTTTGTTAGGGACGCTGCATTCATGCCTGCAGGTATAGTCAATCAGTTTGACCAGCCCCTACAGTAGACGAGATTTGCATTCAGCGAAGAATCAGTAAGACGTTACCTCATTCGGAGTGGAGCAGAGTCTATAAGTCATCGTATCAGTTTTTTTCTACAGACTTATGGGTAGGCCGGTACCCTGTCCCATTTGATGTCGAATAATCTTAGAGGCTTTGTAGATAGAGGTTCAGTTTGTACAATATGTTAGTGGCCTTGACGGCCCATATGTATTCATGTTTAAGAAAAATAGTTCAGTAATGCATTGTTGTCCACCTATAGTTATACATTACGAATTGTGGCCATGTTGGCCCGAGCGAACCACTCTGCAACTTTTTTTTTCTTCTTGTAACTATCATGGGCAGTCATGATAATAGGCAGTTAAGACATGGAGGTAGAGTGTAGGAATAGTCATGTTGAAGACATGGGTGCATTGAATAGGATTAGCCATACAATTAGGATCAATCAAGTACATTAGGAGACTAAGTTACTAACATAATCACACCAATTGAGGGGAGTAAACAGAGACTAATGAACATGCTGGCCAAGTATCTAACAAACAAGTGAGATCTAGACATACTGATTACATGTTTGAACAAAGAAGACATAATTTAGACATGCTAAATAAAGCAGTAAACAGGAAGACAAATTGAATACATAGCCAATAGGTTTATAGACATGGAACACACAGAGTTTGAGTTTCAGAATTGAACTAGGGACATACCAGTTTAAAGAAGCAAAGTGTAGAATGAAAGCAAGTATAATGTCATTGTTTAGCCTTGGCTTTCAGCCCGCTAGACCAATAGTTAGCACAAGTAGCAGAGAAAGAAGAGAGAGTTTGAGTGTGTGTGTGTGTGTATTCTGAACTAAGTGTTTATATGTTGATAGGTAAAACAAGAGTGTATATATAGAAGTTTAATGGTAGAACAAAATACGGTAAAGGAATCAATATTCAATCAATTGAGGAAATCATAGGATCACAGAATCCAATCACATAAAGGAGTTCACAATAGACCCTTTAATTAGGGGTAATTGATCAAACGGTAATAACAGGGGTCTAATTAAGGAAAGAATCCTAATCATACCATGTAAAGGAATCAGTAAGAATCCCTGAACCATACAGATAGTTTACTAAGGCAAGGTAAGTAAATATTGCAAATAAGATAAATGAAGTAACCAAATAACCAATTAAGCTTGATTGGGGATAAGAAATTAGGGAATTATACCATAAACAACTCAAATTGAATTTCAAATAAGGCAAGCAGTAGGTTTAACAGTCAATTAGGGTTAGAACCCTTAAATCCAGTAATTAGTTTTAAAAATAAGGCAACACGGGTAATCAGAGACTAATCAAAGGGTCAATCAACTCATAGATAGACAAAAGATGTCAATTAAGAACTAAGGATTAAGGAAAACAATCGGAGATTAGTAAATTAGTTTGGTAAACAAAGGAAACCTTAGATGATTAGGCTAATCAATCAATTATTCAAATAATAACAGACAAGATGTTGAAAAAAACGATAAATAGTCAAACAATCGAACCAGAAACATAACTATGCAAGAAAGGGTTGAACACAAGCATAAGACATTTCAAAAATAATCTTTTGCGCAGACAAAGTGGAAACCCTGGATTTTAAAAAGATACGTAAGGTTGATTAGTAGCAGGAAGATTAGGGGAGCTTTAAAGAAATAGCCATGGAAACAGAAAGCACCTCAAACATACCGAGATTTGAGTAATAAAAATTAGAGAAATCAAATTAGAGAAACCACTTTTCTTTTAAGTGGAGTATTTCAATAAAAAATTTATAAGTATAATTTTTGATAGTTACCATTATTAGTACTTTCGGATATAACTTTAGTGCCAAACTAGTGTTATTGCTGGTTCAGTCTCTACGACTTAAAATACGCTTAAGGACTATACGTACTGGCTAGTTGGGTGGTTTTTAGTACCTCCTACTACCTGTATGTATGTGTGCTTAAGTCAACTGATTTTGCAAAGCTATGTTTTTCCCCAAAAATCTTTAAAATGCAACTCTAATGATGTTCTTCTCATTGATAAAATATCCCGATTACAACTCATTTTTACCCTCAGCTTTGAGAAAGGATGGCAAAGGTCATTCAAGCCAAATATAGACGTGCCAATCCAACTCAAACGGTAGATGAACGATAAAAGATACTATCCAGCATGACTATATGTAGGAAGAGCGAGCCAGGAATAGGGATTCAAAAAAAAAGCAAAAATAAATTAGACACATAATATAAGAAAGTTTATATATAAGATTTTCTTTATTATAAAAAATATATATAAATTATTTTCTCACAAGAAAAGAAGGTTATCTTTTTACCATTTTAAGAATTAAGTGCACGAAAATTTGTACTCTTTATATGAGAATAGGAAAATTAGAACTTGAGAAAATATATGTATATTTACATAGATGTTTTAATAAAATAATAGTGTATGAATTTATTTTACATGGTATCACATGACCGTAATAGTACGGTGTATAAAGTGTATTAAAATATAATTTTAAGTAATTTGAAATAATTCTTAATTTTACGGGTAATTGGTTAATTATCGGATAACGAGACATTACCTAATTACCTAATAAGTGGATAAAGATTTAAACTTTTCCCACCCTACTCCCCACGTGCCAGCACCCCCATTCCAATTTAGTGATTCTTAAAGTGTCTTATATAGGTGTCACACTTACAAGATTAGGTGGAAGAGCTGTGTAGAAGTTTCCTTGGTCAAGAGCCAAAAACGTCTTCTTTACTTTTTGAATATGCATGTAGTAGGGCATTTATGTTTTTTTTTTTTTTTTGGTCGTTCCTCTCCTGTAATTGTTAGTAAGACTTTCTATAGCTGGAATTTCTCCATTCCTCTTGAATTCTTCGTAATCTCAGCTTTCTTAACATGAACTAATGCTGGAAAGTTTGAATATCATGTACGACTTACTCAACTGCTGCCATTGGAAGCTTGCGGCTTTTCAAATTTATAAATTAAGTACACGATTGCCGGACTAGATAAACAAGGAGAAATACCTCAACTAGAAGTTTCAATTTCTGTATCGGTTTATCTAAGAAAAATGGCAAATGATGAGCACCTGCACAAAGCGTTTTCATTTTTTTGATAGAAATCAGAGTGGCTACATAAAAATCGAGGAGCTGCGTAGTGCCTTGAGTGATGAGGATGATGGCAACAGTGAGGAAGTCATCAATGCCATTATGCATGATGTTGACACCGACAAGGCAAGTATTTGTGTTGATTCATATGCATCTACCGAATTTAGTACTTAGTTCATATATTTGTCATACAAATATGTATCTTCCATTTCATGTGGATCTATACATTTATGTTTTAAGTAATGTAGTTTAAGCTGATGTTACATCTTAGTGAGGCATGATCTATACGACACGAACAAAACGAGCAAATGCGCAATTTCCATAAGTTACTCTATTCGTAGAAATACTAGATACTAGATATGTTTATGTTCTTGATTCCTTATGTCTCATATTATTCTATCATCTATTCATGGGTCTCAAAAAATACGTAAGTTGATAAATTTTATTGCATGATATTAATCAGAGGCATAATGGTCTTATGACGTACAAAGAGATTTTATTAACGTATTTCATATGCATTTCACGCATTTATACATGCACATTGACCCATGACCAGATGTCATTATATACGCGTATATATGTATATATATGTATATGGGATATGGAAAAAGGTTACGGCGTTATATATGCACCACCACATGATATACGATGATGATGTTGCCCACAGTGGCTGAAATATGACTCAGACGGTGTTATATATATATATATATATATATATATATATATATATATATATATATATATATATATATATATATATATATATATATATGTGTGTGTGTGTGTGTGTGTGTGTGTGTGTGTGTGTGTGTGTCACACCTGATCAGTTGGTATACGTTGATGTTTTGCACACAGCGGCCAAGATAATATGATGGGATGCCCTCAGAGGCTTGATGATGTTATGTACGTACAGACCTATGCATTACATGACACTTACATGTATATGCATGACACTATAAATATTTTATGATTTACAAAGCTATCCAGACTTACATGATGAATTATCTACTCCATGTTGCTTCCATGCCCTTAATTTATGTTGACTTAATGTTATGTTTCAGCTCCGCCTTACATACTTAGTACATTATTCGTATAGACGTCCTTTTGTTAGGGACGCTGCATTCATGCCTGCAGGTATAGTCAATCAGTTTGACCAGCCCCTACAGTAGACGAGATTTGCATTCAGCGAAGAATCGGTAAGACGTTACCTCATTCGGAGTGGAGCAGAGTCTATAAGTCATCGTATCAGTTTTTTTCTACAGACTTATGGGTAGGCCGGTACCCTGTCCCATTTGATGTCGAATAATCTTAGAGGCTTTGTAGATAGAGGTTCAGTTTGTACAATATGTTAGTGGCCTTGACGGCCCATATGTATTCATGTTTAAGAAAAATAGTTCAGTAATACATTGTTGTCCACCTATAGTTATACATTACGAATTGTGGCCATGTTGGCCCATGATAGTTACAAGAAGAAAAAAAAAGTTGCAGAGTGGTTTGCTCGGGCCAGCACGCCACTGGGTGCCAGCCAAGCCTCCCCAGGTTTGGGGCGTGACAAAGTGGTATCAGAGCATATCTTGTCCTAAGAAGTCTATGAAGCCATGCCTAGTAGAGTGTCACTTATGGGTGTGTTGCGCGCCACATTTATAATTGAGAGGCTATAGGGTATTTAGGAAATGTTATCCTTCTTTTTATTTCTAGATTATGCCATAAAGTTAAGTCGTAAGAAGTCAGTATAAAGTTTCCATCAAATTTTGTATGCACTAGAGGTTCTATCACAATAGAGCTTTAAGGTGTAGATGTAATTACTACTTATGTTAAAGGGAAGTTATGGAAGAAACAGAAGATACGATGCAAGATTGAAAGGTAAGTAAAGTAAAGGTGAAGAAGATACGAGATACCCAAGTACAAGAGGTTGTGAATAGTACAGAACTCAGATAGAGGTTGGGTTTTAGTTGTTATACAGAGGAAATCCTAGCTAAAGTTTTGTCAATCTCTAAGAATTAACATTCGAGGACAAATGTTTTAAGGGGGGGAGGATATCACACCCCGTACTTTAATATTAGGATAAGTTGTAGTAATCTATATGAGTTCGAAGGGATTATGTCTATTAGGAGGTTATAGAGGGTTTAAGACATTATTATTATGAGACTCTATAAGTTTACAACTTTAATATCGTTAGATATTATGTAAGTCTGGTATTTTCTTTTAAGTGGAGTATTTTAGTAAAAATTTTATAAATATAATTTTGGATAGTTACCATTATTACTACTTTGGATATAACTTTAGTGCCAAACTAGTGTTATTGCTGGTTCAGTCTCTACGACTTAAAATACGCTTAAAGACTATCCGTACTGGCTAGTTGGGTGGTTTTTAGTTCCTCCTCCTACCTATATGTATGTGTGTTTAAGTCAACTGATTTTGCAAAGCTAAGTTTTTCCCCAAAAATCTTTTAAATGCAACTCTAATGATGTTCTTCTCATTGATAAAATATCCCGATTACAACTCATTTTTGCCCTCAGCTTTGGGAAAGGATGGCAAAGGTCATTCAAGCCAAATATAGACGTGCCAATACAACTCAAACGGTAGATGAACGATAAAAGATACTATCCAGCATGACTATAGGTAGGATGAGTGAGCCACGAATAGGGATTCAAAAAAATGCAAAAAATAAATTATACACATAATATAAGAACGTTTATATATAAGATTTTCTTTATTGTAAAAAAAATATATATAAATTATTTGCTCACAAGAAAAAAAGTTATCTTTTTACCATTTTAAGAATTAAGCGTACAAAAATTTTTATCATTTTAAGAATTTAGCGTACGAAAATTTGTACTCTTTATATGAGATTAGGAAAATTAAAATTTAGAAAATATATGAATTTTATATAGATGTTTTAATAAAATAATAGTGTATGAATTTATTTTATATGGTATCACATGACCGTAATAATACGGTGTATAAAATGTATTAAAATAAAATTTTAAGTAATTTGAAATAATTCTTAATTTTACGGGTAATTGGTTAATTATCGGGTAACGAAACATTACCTAATTACCTAATAAATGAATAAAGATTTAAACTTTTCCCACCCCACTCCCCACGTGCCAGCACCCCATTCCAATTTAGTGACTCTTAAAGTGTCTTACATAGGTGTCACACTTACAAGACTAGGTGGAAGAGCTGTGTAGAAGTTTCCTTGGCCAAGAGCAAAAAACGTCTTCTTTACTTCTTGAATATGAATGTGGTAGGGCGTTTTTGTTTTTTTGTCGTTCCTCTCCGGTAATTGTTAGTAAGACTTTCTATAGCTGGAATTTCTCCATTCCTCTTGAATTCTTCGTAATCTCAGCTTTCTTAATATGAACTAATGCTGGAAAGTTTGAATATCATGTACGACTAGATCAATTGCTGCCATTGGGATCTTGCGGCTTTTCAAATTTATAAATTAAGTACACGATTGCCGGACTAGATAAACAAGGAGAAATACCATAAGTAGAAGTTTCAATTGTTTATTCTGAGTTTCCTATTTCGAAATGAGTTGGTTACGTGCTAGCCGGAGTGTTTATCACGTTTTAAGTTAATAGAGATGGATGTTTAAATTACGCGGAGTTTGTTACTGTATCGGTTTATCTAAGAAAAATGGCAAATGATGAGCACCTGCACAAAGCGTTTTCCTTTTTTTGACAGAAATCAGAGTGGCTACATAGAAATCGAGGAGCTGCGTAGTGCCTTGAGTGATGAGGATGATGGTAACAGTGAGGAAGTCATCAATGCCATTATGCATGATGTTGACACTGACAAGGTAAGTATTTCTGTTGATTCATATGCATCTACCGAATTTAGTACTTAGTTCATATATTTGTCATACAAAAATGTATCTTCCATTTCATGTGGATCTATACATTTAAGTTTTAAGTAATGTAGTTTAAGCTGATGTTACCCGACACGAACAAAACGAGCAAATGCGCAATTTCTTTAAGTTACTCTATTCGTAGAAATACTAGATATGTTTATGTTCTTGATTCTCTATGTCTCATATTATTTTATCATCTATTCATTGGTCTCAGAAAATATGTAAGTTGATAAATTTTATTTCATGATATTAATCAGAGACATAATGGTCTTATGATGTACCGAGAGATTTTATTAACGTATTTCATATGCATTTCATGCATTTATACATGCACATTGATCCATGACCAGATGACATTATATACGCATATATATGTATATATATGGGAATGGGATTGACCCCAAACTCAGGAAAAAACTTATTCAATTTTTATCAATAACATCGATTTCTTTGCTTAGTCCCATTTAGATATGACAGAGATCCCACCGGAAATAACCACCCATCGATTAAGTGTCGACCCCAGGTTCAAACCGATGAAGCAAAAAAGGAGACCTCAGTCTGAAGTAAAGAGGTAACAAAACTTTTCAAAATAGGGTCAATTAGGGAGGTAAAATCGATTTCTTTGCTTAGTCCCATTTAGATATGACAGAGATCCCACCGGAAATAACCACCCATCGACTATGTGTCGACCGCAAGTTCAAACTAGTGAAGCAAAAAAGGAGCCCGCAATCTGAGATAAAACACGCGGTCATAGAGGACGACGTAACAAACTCCTCAAAATAGGGTCTATTAGGGAGGTAAAGTATCCCAAATGGTAGGCTAATGTGGTGGTAGTTCCCAAAAAGGGGAATAAGCTAAGAATGTGCGTAGATTCTTACTTTTCCCGATGCCTACTCGGGGTATAATGAAATCCAGATGAACCCCGAAGATAGGTAAAAGACATCGTTCATCACGAAGTACGGTACGTACTGTTACAACGTGATGCCCTTCGGGCTAAAAAATGCGAGAGCCACATATCAACGCCTAGTTAATAAGATGTTCGAGCATCAAGTAGGCAAATCCATAGAAGTTTACATTGATGATATTCTAGTTAAGTCCCTGCGCGCAAAGGACCATTTGACTCATTTGCAGGAGACATTCGACATCCTCAGAAGCTACAACATGAAACTCAATCCCGAGAAGTGTGCCTTCGGAGTAGGTTCGGGCAAATTCTTAGGCTTTATGTTGTCAAATAGAGGGATGGAGATCAACCCCGACAAAATTAAAGCCATCGAAGAAATCATGGTGGTAAACAATGTGAAGGTCATGCAACGGCTGACTGGGCGGATAGCAGCCCTGGGCCGATTCATATCAAGGTCATCAGATAGGAGTCATCATTTCTTCTCCTTACTTAAAAAAAAACAGCTTCAAATGGACTCCCGAATGCCAACGTGCCTTAGAGGAGTTGAATCGATATCTGATAAGTCCACCTTTACTCCACACCTCAATGGAGGGCGAAACGCTGTATTTGTACCTGGCCATATCCAAGGTATACGTAAGTGGCGTGCTGGTTCGAGAAGAACAAGGTACGCAATTCCCTATCTAATTGTAAGTCGGACCCTAGGAGATGCCGAAACCAGATATCTGCACTTAGAAAAATTAGCTCTTGCATTAATAAGCGCATCTCGAAAATTAAAGCCTTATTTTCAATGCCATCGTATTTGTGTTTTAACAACATATCCTCTTCGAAGCATATTGCATAAATCTAAATTATTGGGACGACTGGCCAAATGGGTCATCGAACTCGGGGGTACAATATCGAGTATCAACCCTGAACGGCTATCAAGTCCCAAATTCTGGCAGATTTTATGGCCGACTTTACGCATGCCCTCATGCCTGAGGTAGAGAAAGAACTTCTACTAAAAATGGGCACATCTTTGGGGGTATGGAACTTGTTCACTGACGACGCCTCGAACGTGAAAGGGTCCGTGCTCGGCATAGTCCTAAAGCCACCTACAGGCGGCGTAATTAGGCATTTTTTTAAGACTGCAAGATTGACTAACAATGAAGTTGAGTATGAGGCTATGATTGCAGGTCTGGAATTGGCTAAAGGCCTAGGAGCGGAAGTCATTGAAGCGAAATGTGATTCCTCCTGGTTGTAAACCAAGTAAATGGGAGCTTCGAGGTTAGAGAAGATAGGATGCAAAGATACTTAGACAAAATTCAAGTCACATTGCATCGCTTCAAAGAATGGACTCTGGTCCACATACCTCGAGAGCAGAATAGCGATGTCGATGCCCTCGCAAACCTGGGATCATCTGCTGAGGAAGATGACATACTCCCCGGGGCAGTTGTTCAGCTATCCAAATTAGTGATCGAAGAAGGCCATGCCGAGATCAACTCTATTAGCCTAACATGGGATTGGAGAAATAAATATATTGACTATTTATAAAGTGGGAAGCTACCCGCGGAGCCGAAAGAGTCAAGGACCCTGCGAACCAAAGCAGCCCGGTTCTTGCTCGACGAAAACAGAACTCTATATAGAAGAACCTTTGATGGGCTCCTAGCAGTATGCCTGGGACCGGGAGACACGGATTACGTGCTCTGAGAAATCCACGAAGGCACCTGCAGAAATCACTCCGGTGGGGATTCCTTAGTTCGAAAGGTGATCTGAGAAGGCTACTACTGGGACAACATGGAAAAGAAGACCAAAGAATTCGTCCGAAAATGCGACAAATGCCAGAGATTTGCACCGATGATCCACCAACCCGGTGAACAACTACATTCAGTCTTATCGACGTGGCCATTCATGAAGTGGGGGATGGACATCATCGGACCTCTACCAACAGCACCAGGTAAAGCTAGAATTATTTTATTTATGACTGACTACTTGTCAAAATGGGTGGAAGCACATGCCTTCGAGAAGATAAGACAAAAAAAGTCATTAACTTCATCTGGGACCATATCATATATCGATCCGGGATTCCTTCCGGGATAACATGTGATAACGGGAAGCAGTTCATCGGAAGCAAAGTAATAGAGTTCCTCAAGGACCATAAAATCAGAAGAATCCTATCGACACCCTACCACCCGTGTGCAAACGGTCAGGCCGAGTCCACAAACAAGACCATCATTCAAAACTTAAAAAAGAAGTGAGAAAGTGCAAAAGGAAAATGGAGAGAAATGTTGCCCGAGGTGCTATGGTCATATTAAACAACTCCAAAATCAAGCACAGGAGAAACGCCTTTCTCTCTTGTGTATATCACCGAGACTTTGATACTGTTTGAGGTCAGATAGCCAAGCGCCAGATTCTAACACACCACCGAGAGCTCAAACAATGAGGCCACAACTACGCCTCTCGAACTATTAGATGAAAAGCGAGAAGCTTCGCTGGTCCGAATGGCCGCCCAAAAATAAAGGATCGAAAGGTACTATAACAGGAGAACAAATCTCTGACATTTCGGAGTCGGGGACTTAGTCCTAAGGAAAATCACCCTAAACACTCGAAACCCTAATGAAGGAAAGCTAGGCTAGAACTGGGAAGGACTGTACCGCGTCCTCGGAGTGATCGACGAAGGGTTCTACAAGCTCGGTACCATGGAAGGTCAATAGCTTCCAAGAAATTGGAACATATCAATGCTCAAATGCTACTACTGCTAAGGTGTCCGATGGAAGACGCCGAAACATCCACCGACTCGAGGACCATGGGTTTTAAAGCATGCATTACACTCTTTTTCTTCGATCGGATTTTATCCCAAGAAGGGTTTTACCGGTAAGATTTTTAACGAGGCAACATATATATGCTACCCAAGGAGAACTTAACAAGTATTCAAGGCTTCCCTTCACTCAACCTCGAATACTGGGGGGCATCCCCCCGCGAGATCATCTCCCCGGAGAAATCAAGATGAGCCAAATAGGGTCTCAATAGAAAAATGATGTATCGAGCCAAACGGTCGAATGAACCGTGTCCGTATAGAATAATCAAACACTCAACGACGAAAATATGTGTACTTGTACCAAGTAATCAAAGGAGTATCTTTTACCATCAAAAATGCTTCGTGCTTCAAAGAAGTTCGCTATTTCTACAAAGAAACGCCCTAGCGCCAGAAATTTCCCGAACAGTCGGGAACTGACATCAAAAACTCAAAACCGTAAGACCTTCGGGCTGGAAACTTCGATTTCATAATCCCTCAATGAGGCAATATCAAATATATGAAGAACGGATCTAGAGCCAAAAACATTCAAAATCTGGGGGACTGTCACCCATCGAGCTACCAAAAACTCGAGGCCATAAGACCCCAAGCGAGCAGCCTCTAGCCCGGAAGCACTCAATGTGGCAATACCAGAAAATGTAAGACCTCCATAAGGCAATACCAAATCTTTAAGACCTCAAGCAAGGCATGAATTATACTTGTGCCAAGTAACCAAAAATCTATAAGACCTCAAGTAAGTCATGCTCAAATTTATAAGACCTTACAAAAGGCATAATCTCAATCTTAAAGTTAAGGCTATATATTCAAACTTATAAGACCCCTAAAAAGGAATAACCTTGATATAGACGCCAAGGCTACCTCACTCAGGGACTAAAAGGCTACGGAAAATACAATGACTACGGTCACAAGGCTGTACCGGCTAAACTAACGCAACTCGGGGACGCCCGACCGTTGCCATAAAATCACAGGCCTTTAATTACTTCGAGAATACTTTGAAAAGAACCGGTTAATCAGGATACCCTCAGCACAAGCAAAAGAACTTTGATCATGTCATCTCCAAATAATAGGATTCAAAACAATTCAGCCATCGAGCGAAACCTCCCGAGGTGCTCATTTATCGCTACACAATGGCTCACAATCGAGGTTCTTATCAAACCATCGAAGAGTCAGGAAAACACAAAAACTTCAAAAAGTTTTTAACGAGGGAAAAAAGCCTATATTAAAGGTCGTACCGACCAACGCGTAAGAGCCCAAGAGCCAGCCTATATTAGAGGTCGTACCGACCTAAGGCGTAAGAGCCTAAGCGCCAGCCTATATTTGAGGTCGTACCGACCCAACGTGATATTTTATACTTCAATACCATACAAGGGGGGGAGGGATTTGTGTGGTACCCAACTTTCACTTAACTAGATTATAGAAAGACCTGGTTTTTCTATATGTTCCAACTACTACTGTTTGCGGAATAATAAGTAAAGAAAATAAAGAACACAGATATTTTTACATTGAAAACACCTGGCACAAAAGGTGAAAAAATCACGACCTACTACTCAGTAGGATTTTCCTAAACTTCCACTAAAATCACTAAGCCAAAAACTGCATTTAAAAAAACTCTTTTGTAAACCTAGGATTAACTCTAATCCCGTTGTGGCACACAACCTCAACTGTTTCGACAACTTCAAGTTAACTCTAACTTGAACACTCTAAGTACCTAATACAATTGCTTCTATAAAAGCTGAAAGGTACAATGTAAAATCACCTACTATAATTGAACTAGAATAAAAGATAGACACTTGGAACTAATTCTTCTATCTTGTTCAAGTAGCTTCAGGATTGCACGCTTGAATCACGTATAAATTTCTTGCAAAATCTCCTTGCTCTTTTGCTCTCTATTTAACTTTAACTTCTGCTTATGTGCATTGCCTATAAAAGAGAACAACACTGATATTTAATGGGTTAGTAATTAGAGATTGACTGGGATACAGATGCTACTCTTCTATCATAGAAGAGTTCTAGTTGATCTCATACTCTAACACTTTCCTCTTCCTAAACTGTGTTCTTTTAGTGTAAAGAGTGTCACACCTCCTTTTTCTACCCCACAAGGGTATAAGAGAGTTTTTTTCAATTTAAGTGTCAATCGAAACGAGATTATTTATTCTTATTCAGAGTCGCCACTTGGGATAGTTTATTGGCGTCCCAAGTCAGGTTTAAAATCCCGAATCGAGGAAAGTTTGACTCTGTTTTACAGCCCGCAAACACAGAAATCCGGGTAAGGAATTCTATTAACCCGGAAGAAAGTATTAGGCATTCCCGGGCTCCGTGGTTTTAGCACGGTCGCTCAACTGTTAATATTGGCCTATTTATTTGATTTTAAAACAACTAATTCAATTGTTTTACAACTAATTATTAATTACATGTTTGCGAATCATGTCACGAGAACCATACCCACGATCCACAACGTGTTTATTTTATTAAAAAATAAATTGTGGTCGGGTCACATAAATGTACCCCCGGATTTTTAGAAATTAGGTGTCACAACCACGTCATGGGAACAGTACCCTTAGCTATGACAATTAATTAATTAACGCGTCTAAAGCAAACTACGAAAGTTCAAGACATTTTTTATACTAGTCAAGGTAATTAATATGAGGGCCATAGATTATGGATTTGTTTGCGTATGGCGCACCTCAATTATTTTAAAAGAAAAGATTTGTATTTCGTTAAGGCCAACTAAAATATTCCTACTTATATCTAATTTTAAAGAAAACTAAGTATCACAACCATGTCACGGGAACCGTACCCGCAACTACGATGAAATGCCGACCTGAACTGGTTATATGAAGATTATAGGCAGTGTTACATTGCAAAACCCATAGGAATAAAACTTGAAGGCTTGGTTGGTTTTTACTTATTCCTTCAAATTACTTACACAGTTTCACTATCCTAGTAATATGACCATTATAACTAATGCAAGTCAAATATGTTGAATTTCCTATGAAAGCTCACGAGATGAAAGACCTTTATTATGCAAATCATACCAAATAGCCTCCTTACATGGAAAAATTCTGGACATTAATTTAGTTCATGACCAAAGTATCAGTAATCTTTCTCCCTCAAACAATTTATCACAAAACTATGGCCACTATACATATATTATGCTTAAACAGTTAAAAGAATAAAACCTTAGGAATAAACTTCAATGTATTCCTAGTTTTATTAATGAAATCACGCACACAACAAAAGCAAACATTCGTATTGCCACTCTCATGTAATTAACGAATCCGCCCGCAAAATTCGAGCAAATTTCTCCAAAACAAATAGGCACAAAATATTACTATAAAATTCATACTCAACAAAGTTAACAAGATATATACAATTTAATGAAATGTGACTAAATCACGGCCATAAACATCATTGATACTAACAAAAAGGGAACGGACCTTTGAACAAATTGAAATTCAACCTCAAATCAGAAACAAAGAGCAACGATTTCAAATCGAACCTCGACGGCGCCGGAAAACTCTAGTTTTTATGCTCAACGCTTCTGCTTGATTTTCTCCCACTTCGGATTAGCAGCAGATGTGAGCGAAAGAAATGGGGACAGTGAGTGTGTGTGGGTTTGTTTGCCGGGTCTACTGCTAGCGACGTCGCTGGTCAAAGGGGTCGGATTCTGGCGGCGGCTGGTGGCTGGTTTAGTGGGATACAAGTAACGGCTCACATGGAGATTAATGGAGGTAAGGGAGTGGCGGTTGGTATTGTTGGTCGACCAAATCTGATGGATGTAACGGCCAGGGTCCTTGGTTAGCGAGGTGAAAAATAAGAACGGAGGGGGGGGGGGATCTCTTGGTGTTATACGACTGATGTCCCTTTTTGTCTCCAGGGTCTAAAGTGCTGAAATAGATGACCTTTTAGGGTGTAACGGCTGAAGACTCAACCTTAGGTTCTAGGGTTTTTTTTTCCTTGTATATTATACTAAAGTAGTATCCAGGTTTGGGCTTTTGAGTTAATGGGCTAAGAGATTGGTTTAGTTGGGCTACAAGCAAGACTAAATTAGTCCAAAAAAAATTAATTCTATTCCCTCCTCCTTTTCGTATGTAAAAATAACATAGCAAACAAGATAACTATTACAAATACTACTTAATCTTACTTAAGAAAATAACTATTAAAATAACACTAATCATTTAAAACAAACCTATTTTTTGGTATTTTTTTCAAGATTAAAAATGACTACAAAACCTTAATGAAACTATTTTTTTGTGAGAAAATAAGGTAAAAGGGTCAACACTAATTAAAATAGCGATTTTAGGCCTAAACTAAACATTTACATGCTAAAATATGAAAAATCTTAGGGAGAGTCAAAAATCACATGTCTACAGGTGTCCGTCTTTGACTTGAAACACGATGTATTTTCAGAAAAAGAACGACTAAACATGTTTTTTTACCCGACCCTTATTTGGAGAGACCAAAACTAAAAGAAAGGAGAATGTGATTGAGCCCTGGTATCTAAGCTGCCTACGTATCCTTGGCTATAAAGGAATCAGACCACGTGTAGTTCAGAAGTGAGTGACATGATGGAGTATCCCGAGGTGGAGAGCCGATCGAAGTGTCGTTTTGTTGAGTTTCCGGTCCACGGTTCTGTTATTACATCAAAATCAAAAAAAAATGAAAAAGACTAACTAAGCCTGTCAACTATTAGTTACAAGATTCCTATCTATAAGTCTTCTGAAACTTGATCTTGAGTCTTGAATGGTTCTTTATGCAGACTTTGGATTTGAACCTTGACGCTTGCTAGTTGCAGGTGCTAGTTCATTCTTCTTCAGCTTTTCAGATCAAAACCGGACATACCATGCTTGTGACTTCATTCATGTCTCGAGCAGCCCACTTCATTCATCAACTTCTGCATTTGGATTCACTTCTTGCCTTTTTTTATATTCTGGATTGTGACTAACTTCCGTTGATCATCTCGGATTGTTGACTCGCATTCTTGCTGCGAGTTTCTTTTGTTGCTAACTTGAATTGCATTCTGAAGTGAATTCCCTTATTCTCCACGTAGGTTCCTGATTGCCAATACTCGAACTGTCTTCCTTCGAAACTTGGACTGTCTTTTCCTTATTCTCCGGGTGGGCGCCTGATTGTTGCATTGTTTTTCCTTGAAACTTGAACTGTTTTCTCTTTGTTTTCCAGGTGGGTGCCTGATTGCTGAACTTGAACTATCTTCTTTTGAACATTTCTGTTTTCCCTCTGTTCTCCAGGTGGGCGCCTGATTACCAACATTTGAATTGTCTTCTTTTCCTCCGAAACTTGAATTGTTTTCCATTTGTTTTCCAGGTGGGCGCCTGATTGCAGAACCTGAATCGTCTTCCTTTGAACATTGCTGCTTCCCCTTTGTTCTCTAGGTGGGCTCCTGATTTCCAACACTTGAACTGTTTTCTCGAAAATTGACTTGTTTTCCCTTTGTTCTCCAGTTGGGCTCCTAATTGTTGTCTTCCTTTGTACCTTGCTGCTTTTCCTTTGTTCTCCAGGTGGGCTCCTGATTTACAACACTTGAACTGCTTCCCTTTGTTATCCAGGTGGGCACCTGATTACCAATACTTGAATTGTTTTTCCTTTGTTCTCCAGGTGGGCTCTTGATTTCCAACACTTGAACTGTTTTCTCTTTGTTCTCCAGGTGGGCTCCTGATTTCCAATACTTGAATTGCTTTCCCTTTGTTCTCCAGGTGGGCTCCTGATTTCCAACACTTGAACTACTTTCCTTTGAACCTGATTATAACAAAACAAACAAAACAAAAGAATTCTTTCTTCCCCAGTTTGATATTGGGAACATCTGCAAGTGTTAATCGAATCATGGTACCCAAGAGCTCTAAGAATTTAAAAGCTAACTCTCATTATCCAGGAGGGTCCTGAAAATTAAATCTTATCTTAAGAGTGAAAACTTGAAAGCTAAATTCTATTTCTTAACGGTAAAACTTACGCTAAAACTCATTATCTCTGAGGGTTCTAAAAACTTAAAATTGAATCCCATTATCCAGGAAGGTCCTGACAACTTAAAACTACATCCCATTGTCCAGGAGGGTCCTCAACACTTAAAACTAAATCCCATTATCCAAGAGGGTCCTGAAAAGCCGAGAATGAACTTACCTGAGCCATGCTCTCTTCTGGTTGATCTCTGCAGAACGAACAAAATTCTTTGCCCCTGAACCATGCTTTTCCTCATGGAGGGTTCCTATTGATCGAACAAATTTTCTTTCCCTTCTCAAACCGCCTTTGTGCTGACAAAATTTGGGCACGACACTTGAAAAAAAATTCAAACTTCCAAGCTTTGATTTGGACGCAATTTGCGTCCCCGTTTCAAACAAAAAAAACTTGTGAATTTAAACATGGTGGTTGGTTTGTGTCCTTCACTTTGAGGGTGATTGCTCCTTCACTTCCCATGATAACTTTGATTTCAACTTGAAAGACCTTGCTTGTTTATTGACTAATCACTTTCTCTGTCACCCTTATCACAGAAAATACATACTGATCCCTTCAAACCCAACATCCTCTCTCTGTTGCATTTTGCTCATTAATTGACATTTGCCGAAACCTTGTATTTCACATGAATCCCAAAACATGTTGATTTTTACCAACTCAGTGCGCTTGTTGTTCTTTCTTGATGTATGCCACTGGCCTTGGCCTTGAGGTCTATTGCTCCTTCACTTGCCATTATAACTTTGATTTCCACTCGGAAGACTTTGCTTGTTATTGGTTAACCACATTCTCTGTCAACCTTATCACAGAAAATAACTTTGATCCGTTTACCCAACATCCTCTATCTGTTGCATTGTTCATGAATTGAAATATACCAAACCTTTGTATTTCACATGAATCCCAAAGCACGCTGATTGTTACCAACTCAGTGCGCATGTTGTTCTTTCCTAACTTATGCCACTTTGATGTGCTAGCCAGATCCCATTTTGTGCAGTTAGAAAGCTGGTGGCAAATTTTGAAGTCATTTCTCACTTGCTCTGACCAAACAGACTCAGGAAGAGGAAGTAAACAAGACAAAAGGAACAGAGTAAAAGACGATGGAAAGAGATGATTCCTAACAGCAAAACTACAAGGTAGAAACTTATCATATGTAGATACCAACTCTAATGACCATGACATGCACTTGTGGCCTAATCTATCAAGCAAGTCTGATGTTCAACTCTTGTTATACCCCTAAACCGTGAAACTCGGCTTCAATGCTCTGATTATCCAATCTAATTCACGATCCTTATTCGACTTGTAGTGCCTAAAGGGTTTTCACCATCAAGCCTCTCTCATTTTGTTCTCTCTCTCAACTTACCGTCGCCTTATGGTGCCTATGAAAGTTTTCACCGATAAGACTCTCATTTTTTCTTATCTTCTTCTTTTCTCCAGTTCTGTAGATGACAAGGCATTGAGCATAGTAAAAAAAATTATACGCTCCTGGCATGGCTAACTCAGCACTCTCAAAGATTATCTGGGAGGTCTTTTTGGATCGTAATGTGGCTTTTGGACAGGGTTCGAAAGGAAGGATATCACAAAGGCTCAAAACAACTAAGATAACAGGGTTAATTTATTTACAATTTTTGGAATCCATTTTAAAAACTCTGTCCCAATTTCTAAAACATGGGAGTTTGAATATATTTTTCCCTTTTTTTTTCTTTTTTTTCTTTTGAATTTCCCACTCTCGACTTTGTGGGATTATGAGATATTTTATTTGGTATGACCGAACCATAAGGCTACCTATGTATCTTGTGGTGACATGAATCAGGTCAAACGTAGTTCACACGACTACTTTTTGTTACTATTTTCCTTTTTCTTTCTTCTTTTTTTTTTTATTTTTTTTCTTTTTCCTTCCTTTTCTCTTTTTTTTCTTTTTCCCTTTTTCTTTTAATCTCTATTTTCTCTTCTTTTTTTTTTTCCTTTTGGAATAAACTTTTCTAAAATAAACCTATGGGGTCATGAACTCTCTTTTTTTCGCATGACTCTAACTTGATTCCAAAAGAGGGGAGGTCAAAGAAATTAGACATAGGCTCAAAAGAGTATCGAATGGTATAAGTGTTTGGGTAACTGAAAGAGGGCCTACCAATCCCTGAAAATGCCAAGTACAACACATGCAACTTGAAATGAAAATTGAAGATCATGCACAATATTTTTTTTGTGGCTTCGGCATTGATATCACTGATATGCTTTCCACACTTTTTTTAGTGCTTTGTCAAGTACAGAACCCTCGTTGGGTGATTCCCCTTTCACATTCGATATCCTCCGTCAATTCGGAGAAAACTTCTTTGACTTTATTTTGTAACTTGAGATGCACTTGAACTCAAAGTTTCTGGCTTCAAATTGTTGGGACACACTCTCTTGTAACAAATTCTTGTCGTCCCATTAACTTTCCAAACTATCTGCCCCAGTTTCACATGGTTCGGGCTTCAAATGATCTCAAACTGCCTTTACTTATTTCCCCCAAATGTCTCTATCATCTTCAAAATTGATTCATTGCTTCATGATTAAACCAACTTTTAAGACAGGGCCTAGAATTATGCGTGCATGTCATGTCACTAGAGCCAGCAAGAAAAGAACTATAAAAGGAAAAGAGAACTAAACAAAAATGACTAGAACTAACAGAAAACATGAAATTGTATTAGACAGATAGTGAAAGACTTTGAACAACAAAATAAGCAAAATAAACTGGGGTACAACCCTGGAACAAACCTAGATAACACTAAATGAGCTACTACGACTAAACAAACTAGTCAAAATAAAAGGATAGAAGGGTTTGAGCCACAAGACAATATCCGGATTACAACCCTAAAATAAACTGGACAACACAAATGACAACAGAATAGACCACCAAGATTCCTCCCTGGCTAACCAAGAAAGGAGAATCTTTCCAATAACCAAGCTCAGCATCTTAGCCATTGAGTTCCGCATCAACAGTACTAGGACCTTCACAAGTCTCCATCACATTGACCTTAGCAAATTGCTTTTGGGCCCCTTTTGCCAGCTCGTTCTTAAGATCAACTTTCGGAACCGAGAGTGATAACGCTGAAAGCTTTGCGGCAAGTGGCCCTCCAAGGATCTCAGAAGAATTCTTATATTCCTGTTCAAAACAGATCATACCCACCCTAGGCGTCTCATTATGAACAGGCAATGGACTTTGGCTAGTATCTGCTGCATTTGGATTTTGCACGGTAATGTCACCTACATCAATAAGCTTCTGGACTGCTCCTTTCATATGCCAACACTTTTCTATGTCATGCCCCGGGGCATTAGAGCAATATGCACACCTTTGAGAAAAATCAAAATTCTTTGGAAGAGAGTTTGGCATTTTTATCTGAATCGGCTTCAACATGTCCAATTGCCTCAGCCTTTTGAACAGACTTGCATATGATTCTTCAATAGGAGTGAAAGACTTTTTCCTTTGCTTCTGCCTTCTCATTTTGTACTCTGGCCTCGGTTGAAACCTTTTGCAGGTAGGTGGTTGATATGCTTGAGGAGGCGGGTAAGATATTTGCAGAAATGGTGCAGGCCATTGTAGGTCTCGTGGGTGTGGAGTATATGGTGGTGCACTGTGGATAGGGTACTGGGAAGGTGAGTTATTACTTTGGGGATTTGTGGAGAGAAGTAGCATTGGGGAGAAATATTTGGAGCACGAGGATATCCATGGGGTCGAATTGCGGCTGAAAGCGTTAAGCGCGAATGCCCACTGGATCCCGTCGTTGGCGGGGCTCAGCGACATCTTTTCTATCAATGGGAGGACTGTCCCGAGCAACTTGTTCGTTCCATCTGAACCAAAACTCCTTAAAACCTTCCTCCGGTTTCTTTTCCATATTAGATTGCGATGAGCGGTCTAGGGTAATGCCTATATTGTATTGAAAGTACCGAACAAAATCTTGATCCTTGTCATGCCATGTAGCCTACTTGCTGACATCTTGACGTGTATGCCATTCCTAAGCTTCCCCAGTCAGGCTCTCACTGAAATACGTCATCAGCAACTCGTCCTTCCCGCCAACACTTCTCATTTCACTCCAATAACCCCTCAGATGGGCTACCGGATCTCTGCGCCCCTCATACAAATTAAACTTTGGCACTTTAAACCCCGCAGGTAGATGAACATCAGGGAACATATTAATCTGATTTCCCATCCCTTGCATGCTCCTTAAGGACTGTTCTATACGTTTCAACTTCCTGGATAGCTCATCTTGCCCTTCTTTTCCTTAAACTTTTCATTTTCAACATGAGGCTCATCCCGAGGGCTCTACTCGTATGAGTCAGGAACCTTGTGGGAAACCTCTGAGGGGTAATATTGGGCATCATGGGCTTAGAGTGGATGTTCATTGTCGGATCTATAAAGGGAAGATTGTTGAGAAGTTGTGATCATGGGGATAGTGGATATGACAGGAGGACAATTTTGGGGAGAGGTAATTGGAGGATGAGTGATGGAGCTACTAGGGTATTTGGGAAAGGTGTGATAAGCGGATGGATCTGGAGAGTATGGGAGATCATCTGGCACTATGGCCGGAGTTTGGGTAAGGATAACATCTAAGAAGCTAGGTGGTGGCGGGGTGGTGCCTTCCCAGTCATCAAAGCCTGATACATGTCCGCAATGTGTTGTTTAACATCCTTACCTCTTCAACCAACCCATTGCCCTGTTCAACCAATTGTTTTTGGGCACCAGTATCAACCGACTCGATTTCGTTGTCGTCTGCCATTGCCTTTCGACCTTATGTTGTAGAGAAGTGTTACCACTTTATAGAACCACAAACCAACCACCTTTCTGCTATGAAGATGAAGTCATCACGTTAGCGTTAGGACATTTAACATAAGATAATCTCACTTTATGTGCAATGCACCTAGCCACAGTTATCGGTTCTAAAATGACTTCGAGGGTGAGAAGGTCATATGGCATCATCCCAATTTTGTTCATTTCAATCTTCTCTTTTCTTTTTTTTCTAGCACTTCTTAGCTCGCTCATTTTTCTCCCGCCTTTTTTTTTCTAATTATCGCTCCTTTCTTTCCTCTCATTTCTCATATCCCATAATTTTATTTTTTTCTTTTTTTTTTCTTTTTCTTCTTTTTCTTTAATAATAAAAAAAAATTCAATCGAACCTTATGTAGGTTGCCTACGTATCATGACGCCGCATGAATCAGATCTTTGCGTAGTTGGGAAAAATCGAGAATAGACTAAATAAACTAACGTTCTCTTTTTCTTTCTTGCTCTTTTTTTTACTTTAATGACCAATCCGAAGAGAAAAGAGAAATAAAGGAAGCAAAAAAAAAAATTTGAATTTTCTAGGCTTAATGTTCTATAACTTATTCTAAACTCAAGCTTATGGAGAAAATATTTTTTTTTCTTTTTGAAACAAAAACTCTATAGGAAATTATTAAGGAAAAACCTTACAAGAGAAAAACATTTTTTGATTCTTTTTTTAGGAAGGAAATCTAAATAATAAACCAAAAATAATATTTTGAATTTTCATTTGGTATCCCTGAAGAAAGATTTCGAAACGAGAAATAAACAAGATAAAAAATATTTTTGGGTTTCAGTTTTTGATTACCTAAGGAGGAAACTTTAAAGATAAACAAAAGATAAAGTATGTTTTTTTTCTTCTATGTACAATATCCTAAAGTTTTAATGAAAATAAAAGAATTTTTTTCTATTCATTTTTCATTAATTTCGCAAAGAAGAACCTTAAAATAAAATCTTTTTGGATTTTTTGGAATTAATACCTTAAAGAAAACTTTTTTTAAAAAGGTACTAAAAGTTTTTTTTTGAATTTTTAGTCCTAATATACTAAAGTAAATATAAAAACAAATTTTTATTTTAAGTTCTAGATATTAATTGCCTTAAGGAAAAATTACCTCAAATGATTTTTTTTCAATTTCTAGGAGTAGTATTTCTAAAGAAATTCTAACGGAAATATAAAAACGCAAAATATCTTCTTCTTTTTTGAATTTTTGATTTATAATACATTTTTCAAATACAAAATAGAAAATAATAACAAAAGACTAACAAACTTAACTAGACTATGACAGACTCAAAAATCAACTAAATGATTGAATACTACTATACAGGACTAGAAAGTAAAACATGAACAATAGACTCTAAAACATAAAAAAATTCCTCAGGCAGCTCCTGAATGCAGTGGTCTTGGGGGTATCTGTCATGCTCAAACTCCGGTAAGTAGATCCACACTTGTATGAGAAAACTGAAACCAACACTATGTGAGACAATAACATTCCATACTAGACACATGCAAGACATGATTGTGACTATTTTTCTAAAATTAACCTATGTAGCTAAAAATGCAAGATTTGGCTAAGACCCCGCGAAGCCAAGAACCTAAACTCACTAGTGTCAGGACCCCAGTTCGCCCTCCGTGAACTGTCTTGACGGCACCTAGACTCTACGACTAGGTAAGCCTAAATTTGCGGAATAAAAACCAAAATTTGCGGAATTAAAATAATTTAAAACAGAAATAAAGTAATAAAAATATTCAAAATGCGCAGCTCGGCATACACCTTGTTTAACTCTCAATACCAATACGTAAATCCAAGACCCGGAAACCCACGAATCAAGAGCTAAGAGAAATATTATATAGCTCTAACTCCGGAATGTCTAATAAGAACAGAAAAATACATAAGGGCTAAATACTGAAAGGTGGAATAGAAAGGGACTTCTCGGTCTGCGGACACGACAGATGTACCTCGAAGTCTCTAGAGCAGTCGCCTCCCTCAAGGGTGGTAGGCCTGAGTAGTGGTACCTAGATCTGCACATGAAAAACATGTGCAGAAAGGGGCATGAGTACACCACAACGGTACTCAGTAAGTGCCAAGCCTAACCTCGATTGGGTAGTGATGAGGAAGGTCAGGGACCTACTGAGATAAAATAAAGAATATAAGACATGACAGTATAAGATAAGCAGTTCAGTTGAAAATTAACGATAAGAATTTAATACAGGAAAACACGGAATTCAATAACTGAAAATAGAGGCAAAAACATTCACAAGGAAATAACCGGGGATCTCTTAGTATCCCGAGGATCTCTTAGTACCCTCAATATATACCAGAGATCTTTTGGTATCCCGAGGATCTCTCGGTATCCTCAATGTAGGCTACGGATATCTTGGTATCCCGAGGATCTCTTGGTATCCTCAATGTATGATAGAGATCTCTTGGTATCCCGAGGATCTCTCGGTATTCTCAATATAAGCTAGGAATCTCTTGGTATCCCGCACTTCAGCCCAAATCGTAAATGTGTACAGGGGATCTCCCAGGATGTCGTCCCGTAGTCCCAAAGTAAAACAGACAACAATGGCACAAGGAATACTCAAATAAACTCATCTTTATAACAAGGTACACAGACAATTCTAACCTAGCATGCTTCACGTAATACAAATAAGGCAGTTAAAGCAAATAAAGTAATTAAGTCAATTAGACATGCTTCTCTAACTAACAACAGGTTTAAAGGTGCAAATAAAATAAATAGAAAGGGAAAACACAATTAAAGTTACTTAATGAAAACTGGATTTTCAACAATTAGCACAAGTACGCACTCGTCACCTCACATACAAGCCATTTCAATTATCACAATACAAATCCTAAGGAGAAAGTCCCCCACACAAGGTTAGACAATCCACTTACCTCAAACCGGCTCAAAATCAACCCGAAACCATGCTCTTGCCACGAGTGCTCGACTCCAAATGGCCCAAATCTATTCAATTCAATTGCATAATGTAAATAACACTTCAAGTAACTAATTGTACAATTAAATTCTAAGCCAATACGCGAAATTATGTAAAATGACCAAAACGCCCCTCGGGCCCACGTCTCAGAATCCCCAAACTCTCACGAGTTCATGCATACCAATATTACCAAAATCGGACCTCAAATGGTCCCTCAAATCATTACTCAAAGGTCTCCAATACTAAGCCCTAGTTTTCCCAAATTTTCACCCTTAATTTCCATGATTTCTAGCTCATATCCGTGATATAATAGCATAGGAACGAGTTTTAGGTCCAAATTCCTTACTTCAATGAAGTTCCCTTGAAATCCCTCTTTCAAATCGTCCCAAAAGCTCCCAAGCCGTGATAAAAATGGTATAATAAACCCCAAAGTTGTGGAACCTCTTTTAAAATAATCTGCCTAATAGTTTACGCATCTACGGCCTTGGGACCGCTTCTGCGGTCCCACATGTGCGGAAAAAGGGGTCGCATCTACAACTTACACTTAAAGTCCAGTTTCCGCACCTGTGATTTCCTATCCGCAGGTGAGGTACCGTTCAGCGGTTAACTACCTGCATCTGTGAAACCTGCTGCTTCTCCACAACTCCGCTTCTGCGATCGCTGAGCCGAATCTGCAACGGGTTCTATATGTGCGGTTATGATAGCACCAGCAGCTGAAGCTGCAACTTAAACTCCAAAATTTCCTCTGTCAACCATCTGAATTAATCCCGAGGCCCCCAGGACCCCAACCAAAGGCACCAACAAGTCACAAAACACTACCCAAACTTGTACCAATCCTTAAAACACCTAAAAGAACATCGAAACCTCGAATTAACAAAGGATTTAAGCCTAAGAACTCCAAACTTTCTCAAAATATGCTTTCGATCAAAAAGTCTAGCAAAACCTCGTCCGAAAGACCTAATATTTTGCACACACGTCACATTCCACACTACGGAGCTACTCCAACTTCCGGAATTTCATTCCGATCCTCGGATCAAAATCTCACTATTGGACCAGAAACTTCAAAAATTCAACTTTCGACATTTCAAACCTAAATTAACTACGGACCTCCAAAAGACAATCCGAACACGCCCCTAAGCCCGAATTCACCTAACGGAGCTAACAGAACCATCAAATTTCCATTCCAATGTCGTCTTTATACTATTACGATTGCGATCAACTTTCCAACACTTAAGCTCTCATTTAGGGACTAAGTGTCCCAAAACTCCCCGAAACTCAAAAATTGAACATCCCGGTGAATCAAATAGTAGAAATAAACTCGAAAAAAGCAGTTAATAGGGGATCGGGACGTAAATTCTTAAGATGACCATCCGGGTCGTCACATCCTCCTAGACTTAAACATTTGTTCGTCCTCAAATGAGCATAAAGACATACCTGAAGTAGTGAAAAGATGAAGGTAACATTTGCGCATATTCTGCTCGGTCTCCTAGGTCGCCTCCTTGACCGGCTGACCCCGCCACTGAACCTTTACCGATGCAATGTTCTTTGACCTCAGTTTTCTAACCTGTCTGTCCAATATTGCCACTAGTTCCTTAACATAAGATAGATCCTTGTTCAACTGGTATCCCGAGGATCTCTCTGTATTCTCAATGTATGCTAGGGATTTCTTGGTATCCCGAGGATCTCTCGGTATCCTCAATATAGGCTAGGGATCTCTTGGTATCCCGAGGATCTCTTGGTATCCTCAATGTATGATAAGGATCTCTTAGTATCCCGAGGATCTCTTGGTATCCTCAATATATGCTAGGGATCTCTTGGTATCCCGTAATTCAGCCCAAATCGTAAATGCGTACAGGGGATCTCCCAGGATGCCTCCCGTAGTCCCAAAGTAAAACACACAACAATGGCACAAGGAATACTCAAATAAACTCTTCTTCACAACAAGGTACACAGACAATTCTAACATAGCAGGCTTCACATAATACAAATACGGCAGTTAAAGCAAATAAGTCAATTTGACATGCTTATCTAACTAACAGTAGGTTTAAAGGTGAAAAGAAAATAAATAGAAAGGGAAAACACAATTAAAGTTACTTAATAAAAATCAGATTTTCAACAATTAGCACAAGTATGCACTCGTCACCTTACATACAAGTCATTTCAATTATCACAATACCAATCCTAAGGGGAAAGTCCCCCGCATAAGGTTAGACAAGCCACTTACCTTGAACCGGCTCAAAATCAACCTGAAACCACGCTCTTGCCATGAGTACTCGACTCCAAATGGCCCAAATCTATTCAATTCAACTGCATAATGTAAATAACACTTCAAGTAACTGATTCTACAATAAAAGTCTAAGTTAATACGCGAAATTATGTAAAATGACCAAAATACCCCTCGGACCCATGTCTCGGAAGCGGGTATTATTTATATTTTCAGAATCCTCACACTCTCACGAGTTCATGATACCAAAATTACCAAAATCGGACCTCAAATCGTTCCTTAAAGGTCTCCAATACTAAGCCCTAGTTTCCCCAATTTTCATCCTTAATTTCTATGATTTCTAGCTCTAATCCGTGAAATAATTGCATAGGAACAAGTTTTAGATCGAAATTCCTTACCTCAACGAAGTTCTCTTGAAATCCCTCTTTCAAATCATCCCAAAATCTTCCAAGTTGTGATAAAAATGGTGAAATAAACCCCAAAGTCGCGAAACCCTTTTAAAATAATATGCCCAGCAGTTTACGCATCTGCGGTCTTGGGACTGCTTTTGCGGTCTCGCATATGCGGAACAAGGGGTTGCATCTGCGACTTACACTTAAAGTCCAATTTCCGCACCTGCGATTTCCCGTTCGCAGGTGCAGTACCGCTTCTGCGGTTAACTACCCACATCTGCGGAACCTGCTGCTTCTCCACAACTCTGCTCCTGCGATCGCTGAGCCGCATCTGCGGCGCCGCACCAGCGGAACCCAACTCGCAAGTGCGGTTATGACAACACCAGCAACTGAAGCTGCAACTTAAACTCCAAAATTTCTTCCGTCAACCATCTAAATTCATCCCCAGGCCCCCGGGACCCCAACCAAAGGCACCAACAAGTCACAAAACA
Source organism: Nicotiana tabacum (assembly GCF_000715075.1). Classification (NCBI taxonomy): domain Eukaryota; kingdom Viridiplantae; phylum Streptophyta; class Magnoliopsida; order Solanales; family Solanaceae; genus Nicotiana; species Nicotiana tabacum. The sequence continues at coordinate 106,410,278 of NC_134087.1, read as the reverse complement.
CTACCCAAACTTGTACCAATCCTTAAAATGCCTAAAACAGCATCGAAACCTCGAATTAACCAAGGATTTAAGCCTAAGAGCTCTAAACTTTCTCAAAATACGCATTTGATCAAAAAGTCTAGCAAACCTCGTCCAAAAGACCTAAAATTTTGCGGACACGTCACATTCCACACTACGGAGCTACTCTATCTTCCGGAATTTCATTCCGACCCTCGGATCATAATCTCACTATCGGACCGAAAACTTCAAAAATTCAACTTTCGGCATTTCAAGCCTAAATTAGCTACGGACCTCCAAAACACAATCCGAACACGCTCCTAAGCCCAAATTCACCTAATGGAGCTAACGGAACCATCAGATTTTCATTTCGAGGCCGTCTTCACACTATTCTGAGTGCGGTCAACTTTCCAACACTTAAGCTCTCATTTAGGGACTAAGTATACGAAAACTCCCCGAAACTAAAAAATCGAACATACCGGCAAATAAACATAGCAGAAATAAACTCAGGAAAAATAGTTAATAGGGGGGCATAAATTCTTAAGACGACCGGCTGGGTCATCACAACTAGGAAAACTGGACCCCATGTGGGTTGCCTACGTATCACGTCACGAAACACGAGAATCAGGTATGCGTAGTTCAGGCAAGTTTGATACGGGCAGGAATTAAAAAAACAACTAATTTAAAAAAAAATATTTTTTGTCTTTTTCTTTGAAAAATGATGAAACATGTAAACTCTTTTCGGATTTTTTTAATCTTTTTTTGATTTTCTGATTTTCGAAAAATGATGAAAAAGTGCAAAATCATTTTTTAAATTTTCAAGCTCTTTTTGGTCTTAACAAAAATGTGATAGAAAACATAATTGGGCCCTACTTGCTTTATCCTCACACTTCACCCTTTCTTTTTTACTCTTTTTTTTTCTTTTTTTCATTTTCCCTCAACTATCAGTGGTCCGCCAAATAACCCTTTCACCCTTGAAGAAATGCAACATATAGCACGTAGGATACATCAGGATGGTCTATTATTTTTGGGTACACCTGTCCTAGACGGATCCAATCCCTGTGTTGAATCCCCAAAGTCAAAATGCACATGATGCAAACAAGCATTCCTACTAGGGATCCGACATAAAGCTATATTTTTGGGATTTTTACCTATCTATACCATATATCAAATCTTATTACCAAAAATGTTCATAATTTGTTATTTACCCGTGTAGTCCACACTTTTACTACAAATTATATACCAATCCAAAAATAGGTAGATTTTGCCATTAAAAAAACCCTAAAATGAAGGCACCAGATCTGATGTGATTCTGTCAACGATTTTATTCGAATTTTGAAACTGAAGGAGATCTCTCTTCCTGATGAAGGCACCGGATCTGATGAAGGCACCAGTTGCGTAATTCTCTCCTTCCTCAACAGAAAGAGATCTCTCTTCTCTCACTCAACTAAAATTCTCAAAAAACGCAAGCTACTGAAGCTCAATACAAATTGTAGAATACAAAATTGCTCTTCATCGATATCAGTACTCAAATTGTCGAAATTATATCTGTTCTTCGTCTTTTTTCCTATCAACTACACGAAATCATGTCAAAAATCCCAATAATGCTGAAATCTAATGGTAATTGGGATAACTATGTCTAAGAGTCACAGTTCCAATTAACCTACAAAATTGAGACAAAGAATCTACAAAATTAGGACAACACCACATTTTACCAAAATACACTTGAACAATCAAAGAAGAACAATGCACGTGTAAACATTATCTACAGAATGTAACAGTTACTTCAAGTAACTCACAAAATGTAGATTAATTGTATTTAGAATGAAGTTAAATGTAGCAGCAATACAGGTTGCAATGAAAAATACCATCTCTACAATTTAACGATCAGACTACAAATCAACTACAAACTAACTACAGTTATAGACTGTCTAATAATCACAGTTCCATTAAACCTACAAAATTGCGGCAAATAATCTACAAAATTAGGACAATACCACATTTGGCCAAAAAAGACTTGAACACTAAATTAACACTTGAACAACAGATTTTTACAACCAAAATCAAACTACAAAATAGTGAGGAAAAATAAATAGTGTTTACCTTTATTGAAATTTTTTGGTGAACCAATTTTGGTACTTTTTTTTAGGGTTTCTTCTTTTTTGGTTTTGATGAAGAAGGAGAGACCTTGGGTTTTTTCACAGATGGAACTTTGGGGGAATCATCTACAAAATCGTCATCTACACTCAACTCTTTCCCCTTGCGTTTGAGTTGTTTCTCGACTAGTTTATCAACTCCACCAGCATCAACATCGTGCAAATGTTTGCTTCTCATTTCCGCACGAATTTGTCTAGGAGATGAAATACCAGTAGTTTGTTCACTTGCATGCGTCGATTGTGGGTTTTTGGGTGGTGATTTTGGTGTTAAAACACCCAAATCAAAGGTTGGAATATCAGCTAATATAGCTTTTGATGATTTTTTTTTTTGGAGTGTTGGTTTTTTTCATGATTTAGGAGTTGAAGACAAAGATGGAAGTGAATTCAAATCGTGGGGGATACAACTGAAGGTAATTAAGTGGAGAAGAAAGTGATGGTAATTGTGGGTGAGAAGAGATTGTACGAGAATGGGGGAAAAACCGAAGGTAAATCGGGGGTGGGGGGGGGGAATTAACTGAAGGTAAATCGTAGGGGGTGTGGGGGGTGGGAGGAGAGAGAGGCGGGTAAACGAAATAATGTGAAAATACGGTCCTAAAATCACGCCTACAATAAATGAAGGAATAATTATACCCTTAATTTGAATTATGGTATATAAATGGTAATTTGGTATGCTTAAATGTAATTAACACAATCCTTAAACAATGAAGATAATAAGTTTTGATATATGGTATAGATAGGTAAAAATCCCTACTATAAATCATGCGTATTGTTATAATATTTTTTATGGAATAATAATTTATTTATTTATTCAATTCAACAAAGTTTTATTTTAAATAAATCATGTATTTGTTTGTGTCTGTTAGTTATATAGTAGATGATTTAGTGTATAGAGTTTAGCTTATACACGGAAGATTAAATCATCGGTTCTTATAAGTCATAAAATTTATGTTTACAATCTATTGATGGAATTGGACAAGCCATCGGAATGGTTGTAGTACAAAACTAAATATAATTTATCTTGATTATGGGAATGGTCTAATTCCAACTTCTTGTGCTAGTACATTTTATATGTATTGAACGGATCAAGTAGAGATAGGTATTTTATACTGACTTAATAAAATAATTTCTCTAGTCCATTCAATGTACTTATATTCTTAATCTTAATATATTTATTATTAGTTGTGTATATCATTTATTGTTTTGATTTATTAAAAAGTGAAATTCTTTCGTGGGTCAATAAACCTGGTAAGTTGAACAATAATGATATACATTGGCGAAATAATAATTAGTTGATAGAATCCATGTCTAAATTTTTGAGATTGATGATACTCCATTATGAAAGGTTATAAGTTTTCATGTGTAAACCCAGCCGGTGGATTTTGTATCCGACACATGAAATAAGTTAAATGAAAGTCTAAAGGAAGTAATAAATAAATTAAATTGTCAATAATTTAATTTGATTGGGTAGTATCTGAATCTTAACACGGGGAGTTAAATAAGGTTTTATGGAAGAATTTCGAAATTGAACTAAGGAGTACAATTACGAATTTTTAGAGGAATAATTCGTGATGTATTATGGAAGAAATTAATTTCAAATTTCGAAATTAATTCCATAATAGGAAGACTTGTTAATTAAATTATGTGGTCCCTACTGTGCCTAAATAATAGAAAATAAAGGAAACCTTTCCTTAGTGGAAGAAGAAAACCTAACAGGTTTTGGAAAGGGTTTTAACCTAAAAAACGTAGCTATATATACATGGTATATGGCTGGCCGTTTTTTACACTGAAAAACCACACGTTTTTCTTCCTTGAATTTCGCCCACCCGAAGTTCTCTCTTTCCGGATTTTATTTGGGTAACACGGTAGAAGACTGTGGAAGTTTGATGAGGTCTTGCAACTCTGGAACTGGAGAAGGATATTGATTTACTTTGTTCACGCTTCAAGAGTTAATTCGAATAATCTCTGTGTGTGATAATTATTTAATTCACACATGAATATGATACTGTGATTTCTTTCGCTATGATATATAAACCAACAATTGGTATCAGAGCCTACTCACGTCTAATTAAATGATTAGAATGAACAATAAAATTAGTATCACGTTAATACGCAAGTTTTGAATTACATGCAAAGATTGTTTTTGAATTCTATAAAACTGCATTGTTTTTAACCTGAATATTTGTTCTGAGTATTATGATTATTTTGAAAATTATGTAATATCTGCTTAAAGTTGATGATATTTGATTAGAATAATCTGAAAATTATATTATTCCATGAAAAATGCAAAAGTCACTATTTGGCCGAATTGGCCAGAAAATCGGAGGTCAACATGTTGATGGACTCCGATTGACCTGAAACTTGGCAGGTCCATGCGAAACGGCCCAGCGAGCAATACCCATCAGCTTTGCTCATGATGTAAGTCGTTTTTTGGGCTTTCGGGGTCGTTTAGATGGTGTTTTGGACGTTTTATTGATTTTCTAAAAAAATTCAAATTGTTTTTGATTTGTTTTTAATCCAGTGGTGGTAGGATCGTTTCCTATGGACTCCAGGGTTAAAAGTCTAGTGATATAATATTTTTTCACATTGACGTAGGTCTTCTTCCATATCGGATAAACTCATTATGGATAATCACTAGGTTATACTAGTTGTTGATTACTTAATCTCCATCTGAGTATGCATGTTGGTTCAATGAAACTAGTGTGTGTGTGTGTGTGTGTGTGTGTGTGTGTGTGTGTGTGTATATATATATATATATTGAATGTTGATATTCACTTGACTTAAATTAACAGTTTACTCTCCATCTGAGTATGGCCTTTCTAAATTCGTGGAGTGAATAATCTGTCATTATATATGTATATCGCAAGAATAGCTTTTTTCTATCAAAATCTGTTATTCAAGGTGCATAGATTATATATATGTAGTGTGTTTTGAATTTTAATATTCAAATAAACATGACTGACTTTGATCTATTTAATGAAATTGTCTCCCAGATTAACAATGACTGCTTTCAATACTCTTACTACTATTCTTACTCAAAACAAACTTGAGGGTCCGAATTATGTTGATTGAAAACCAAACTTGGACATTGTCCTAATTGCTGAAGAGTACAAATTTGTGCTCGATGAGGTGTGTCCAGAAAAACCTGGAGATGATGCTACGAATGATGAATAAAACGCTTACCAGAAATGCGTCAAGGATGATGAGATGGTACGGTATTACATTCTGGCATATATGTCAAATGTTCTGCCAACATCAGCATTAGTCAATGTGGTCTGCTTATGACATTCTGGAAAATATCAAAGAAATGTTTGGAGATCAGAATCGTGCGGCTAAGCAGACTGCCATGAAAGCTCTTCTAAATACCAAAATGGTTGAAGGTTCATCGGTTAGGGACCATGTTCTAAAGATGATGAGTCTTCTGAATGAACTGGAGGTCCTTGGAGCTAACATTGATAAGGATACGCAGGTTGAAATGATCCTGTAGACTCTGCCTGATAGTTTCAGCTGTTTTGCCAGAATTATAACATGAACAAAATGGATTTGTCACTTGCGAAATTGCTGAATGAGCTGCAGTCGCAGAGATTATTATCAAGCAACAAGCTCCTCCTATGGCATTGAATTTTGAGGCAGGTTCTGCTTCTAAGCCGAGAGGCGGTCAAAAGAAGAAAAATACTCTAAAACCCTCTGTTGGTGGCACAACTGCTAGTGTGAAAAAGGCTAAGGGCAAGTGTTATCACTACAAGTAACCTGGGCATCATAAGAAGCAGTGTCCGACTTATCTGGCCAAGATGAAAAATAAACCAGGTATTTACATCTTCTTGTCGTTGAAACTCTTTTAGCGGTTGTTTCTACCATGTCATGGTGTGTAGATTCGGGAGCCACTAATCATGTCTGCACTTATTTGTAGGGGTTTCAGGTAACGCGGCGGCTAAGTAGAGGAGAAATCAATGTTTATCAAGCAGATGGTTTGTGAGCCCCAGCTTTAGCAACATGAAACATTAGTATTTCGTTTGGTAGTGGTAGTTTTAGCTTTAAAAGACACATTATATGTGCTTTTTGTTAGAAGGAATTTAATTTCGGTTTCTAGCGCTATGAGAGATGGTTATGACATTAATTTTCATGATATTGATAAATGTGTTATTACTCATGATAAAAATTATCTTTCTTCGGCTACATTAATTAATGGTCTTTTTATTGTTGACTCTATTTCTAAATCGTTACAACCTAAAGAACTGAATTATATTGATTTACCAAGTAAGAGAAAATATTCTTCTGAATTGAGTGAAACATATTTATGGCACTTGCATTTGGGTCATATAAATCTAAACAAAATTTCAAGGTTGGTCAAGGATGGACCTTTAAGTTCATTGAAAGTGGAGGCACTACCAACTTGTGAATCTTATTTAGAAGGAAAAATGACAAAACAGAATTTTCCTCAAATGGAAATTGAGCAAGTGATAAATTAGAGTTAATTCATTCTGATTTGTGTGGTCCAATGAATGTCCAAGCAAGAGATGGTTTTGAGTATTCTGTGACTTTCACAAATGATTACTCAAAATATGGATATATTTATTTGTTGCGTTGAGAGTTTGAATGTTTTGAAAAGTTCAAAGAATTTAAGACAGAAACTGAAAAACGACATAATAAATATATCAAGATACTACGATCTGATCGTGGTGGGGAGTACCTCTCTGCAAATTTCATTAGTTATTTATCAGAATGTATAATTACATCTCAATTATCTGCACCTGGAACTCTACAACAAAATGGTGTAGCTGAAAGAAGAAATAGGACTCTTATGAAAATGGTTAGATCAATGATGAGTTATTTCGATCTGCCTTCGTCCTTTTGGGGACATGCCTTAGAAACAACGAATTACGTTCTGAACTTAGCTCTTTCAAAGTCAATACCTTTGACCCCTACAGAATTGTGGACTACGTGCAAGCCTAGTTTGTGGCATATTCGAGTTTGGCGTTATCCGGCACATGTGCTGAAAGGGAAAACGGATAAATTGGAGGCAATAACGGATGTATGCGTGTTTGTAGGTTATCAAAAAGGGACGAAAGGTGGTTTATTCTATTGTCCTAAAGAGAAGAAGGTAATTGTTAGCACAAATGCCAAGTTTCTTGAAGAGGATTATTTGATGAACTATGTTTCTAGAAGTAAACTCGTTTTACAGGAACTTAGCAAAAAATGAAAACTTAGTCATCTGAAAAACAAAACGACCAGATGCAAACCCCGAAAGTCGATTTTGACATACCATTGCATTTTAGTAGTGGGAGAAATGTCAATAGACTTAATATCCCGCAAGAACAAGTTCCCGAAATCGTACTGCCACAAAGTAGTGGGAGTTATGTTGAGCAGACTGCTCAACAGGAAGAAGTCGTTGATATCCCTGTGGATAGCATGGAGGCTCAGGTTCCTGATGATGATGTGGTTCAACCACAAATTCAAAATGATGTAGTTGCAACTGATGTAGTGCGTAGTCGTAGTGGGAGAGAAATAGGACAGCCAGTTCGTTATACGCTATTGGGAGAATCATATGATAGGATCCCTAGGAGCCTACTTCCGAACCTGTTAATTACGACCAAGCACTACATGATAAAAATGCCGATAAGTGGGTTGTTGCAATAAAATCAGAGATGGAATCTATGTACTCTAATCAAATTTGGGATCTTGTAGAACCATCTGATGGGATTAAACCCATTGGATGCAAGTGAATCTATAAGAAAAAGAGAGGTGTTGACGGAAAAGTGCAAACTTTTAAAGCAAGGCTTGTAGCAAAAGGGTTTTCTCTCATAAAGAAGGGATCAATTATGAGGAAACCTTCTCGCTGGTAGCCATGCTTAAGTCTATAAGGATTCTCTTATCCATTGTTGCTCATTATGATTATGAGATTTGGCAAATGGATGTCAAGACAGCTTTCCTTAATGAAAGTCTTGATGAGTGCATCTATATGATGCAACCAGACGGTTTTGTGGAAGGTGGCAAGGAACACATGTTGTGTAAGCTTAAAAGGTCCATTTATGGACTAAAACAGGCATCTAGGGCATGGAACACTTGTTTTGACAAGGCGATTAAAACTTTTGGTTTTGATCAGTGTCTTAACGAATCTTGTGTATATAAAAAATGAGATGGGGACAAAGTAGCGTTTTTAATCTTGTATGTAGATGACATATTGCTCATAGGAAATAATGTGGGCATGTTGGATTCAGTTAAACAATGGTTGTCTACGCACTTCGATGTAAAAGATTTGGGAGAAACGGCTCATATCCTTGGAATCAAGCTCTTGCGAGATCGCAAAAAAAGGATATTAGGCTTATCCCAGGCTCTTTATATTGATACAATACTCTCCAGGTTTAGCATGCATGATTCCAAAAAAGGATTTCTCCCTTTCAGGCATGGAATTTCTCTATCTAAAGATCAGTCTCCCAAAGTTGATGAAGAGATAGAAAAGATGAATGCGGCCCCCTATGCATCTGCTGTGGGAAGTCTGATGTATGCTATGTTATGTACTAGACCTGATATCTGCTTTGCCGTTGGCGTTGTTAACAGATTTCAGTCTAATCCTGGGAGAGAGCATTGGACAGTGGTTAAGCATATAATCAAGTACCTGAAAAGGACTAGGAATTAAATGCTAGTTTACCATTCGGATGAACTTGTGCCTATTAGGTACACTGATTCAGATTTCCAATCAGATAAAGATTCTAGAAAGTCTACCTCAAGAAATGTGTTTACTCTAGGAGGTGGAGCCATAAGTTGGAGGAGCATCAAGCAAACTTGTGTTGCTGATTCCACAATGGAAGCCGAATATGTGGCTGCCTCTGAGGCAGCCAAAGATGCGGTTTGGCTCGGGAACTTCCTTAGAGAGTTGAATGTGGTTCCCTTGATTCAAGCACCAATAAAACTTTATTATGATGATAGTGGTGCGGTTGCAAATTCAAAGGAGCCGCGAAGCCATAAAAGAGCAAAGCACATCGAGCATAAATATTATTTAATTCGTGAGATAGTGCAAAGAAGGAATGTAGTAGTCACCAAGATTGCATTGGGGAACAACTTGGCAGACCCGTTTACTAACAGCTTACCACAGAAGACTTTTGATAGGCATGTAGTCGGAATGAGTGTCAGAATTATAGACGCATGGTTATGAGTCTAAGTGGGAGTTATGTTAGGATATACTATAAACCATGCGTATTGTTATAGTATTCTTTATGGAACAATTATTTATTTATTTATTCAATTCAATAAAGTTTTATTTCAAATAGATCATGTATTTGTTTGTGTGTCTGTTGCTTATATAGTAGATGATTTAGTGTATAGAGTTTAGCTTATACATGAAAGATTAAATCATCGGTTCTTATAAGTCATAAAGCTTATGTTCATAATCTAATGATGAAATTGGACAAGCCATCGGAGTGGTTGTAGCACAAGATTAAATATAATTTATCTTGATTATGGGAATGGTTAAATTCCAACTTCTTATACTAGTACATTTTATATATATTGAACGGATCAAGTAGAGATAGGTATTTTATACTTACTTAATAAAATAATTTCTTTAGTCCACTCAATGTACGTATACTCTTAATCTTGATGTAATTATTGTTTTGATTTATTAAAAGGCGGGATCTTTCGTGGGTCAATAAGCCTGGTAAGTTGGACAAAATAATATACATTGGCAAAGTAATAATTAGTTGATAGAATCCATGTCTCGGTTTTTGAGATTGATGATACTCCTTTATGAAAGCTTATAAGTTTTCATGTATAAACTCGGCCGATGGATTTTGTATCTGACACATTGAAATAAGTTAAATGAAAGTCTAAAGGAAGTAATCAATAAATTAAATTGTCATTAATTTAATTTGATTGGTTAGTATCTGAATCTTAACATGGGGAGTTAAATAAGGTTTTATGAAAGAATTTCGAAATTGAATTAAGGAGTGCAATTACGAATTTTAGTGGAATAATTCGTGATTTATTATGGAAGAAATTAATTTCAAATTTTGAAATTAATTCCATAATAGGAAGCCTTGTTAATTAAATTATGTGGTCCCTACTGTGCCTAAAAATAAGAAATAATGGAAACCTTTCCTTAGTGGAAGAAGAAAACCTAACAGGTTTGGAAAAGGGTTTTAACCTAAAAAACGAAGCTATATATACATGGTATATGGCTGCCATTTTATACACTGAAAAACCACACGTTTTTCTTCCTTGAATTTCGCCCACCCGAAGTTCTCTTTTCCGGATTTTATTTGGTTAACACGGTAGAAGATTGTGGAAGTTTGTTGAGGTCTTGCAACTCTGGAACAAGAAAAGGATATTGATTTATTTTGTTCACGCTTCAAAAGGTAACTCGAATAATCTCCGTATGTGCTAATTGTTTAATTCACACGTGAATATGATATTGTAATTACTTCTGTTGCGACATATAATCCAACAACTTTATCCTAAATTTGGTTCACACTTCTTCACTTTTTTATTTCTTTTTCTCTACTCAAGACTTTGAACAGCATAACATCACTCTCTCTCTCTCTCCGAGTTAATCAAAACAACTTTAATTGACTACCGTTCCTATACTTCTTTGCCATATGCAGCAACTAGCTAGCACATACACTCTTATAATTGTATGGATGTTGTGTGGTTGTTACACTATAATTGGTACGTACCATTAGACTATAAACTTTTTCATTAAAGATATTTTTGACACTTCAAGATAAATGGAATATTATGATATGTTATAAGTATCAAATGAAATATTATAAATCCACAGATAAAAATTACAAAGGATATTGAAAAGGTTTAAATAATATTTGAAAGATTTCAATGTTGGCGTCTTAGAGGTTTTCCTTAATAAATAACTGGTCAGAGCTGCATAACCGTGCACGATATGTTAAAAATTTCACATTAACGCTCACTACACACACATATTGTTGCTTTAGACATTAGGCTTTTTTTTCTTCCCTTGCATGATCAGTTTTCCTCATTAAAACTTGCTCTTTATCATTGAGACGTTTCTAAAATTAATATGAAAGAAACCAAATTGAGACATGTTTCCTTTTCTCAAGCAAATAAATCTTATACTTCTAGACTCTAGCGAATAACTCTACCATATTTCTTGGCTCTCCTCGCTTTATCGGAGAAATTTTATTTTGTGTCTCACATGCCATATCTTACTCATTTGAGGCTCTTTATTATTTGACAAGTAGACTCATGGGTACCATTTATTTATTTTAAAGATAAAGCTAAAAGGGGCAATTTAAAGTTTTATAGTTTTCCTATTTGATATCCTTAAAATAAGGACAAAAAGAAGTAATAATTAATAATTGTAACGATCCGACCGGTCGTTTTATCTTCTAGAATTTTGTTCCCTTAAATAAAACTTTCCGTATGTATTTTTACTATTTTATGACTCGCGGGGATGGTTAGTTCGGGTTTGGAAGGATTCAGGTTGAAATCGGAACATTTAGTTCCTTAATATTTTAAAAGGGGTAAGTTTGATTTGGGTCAACATTTGTTAAAAACGACCTTAGAATCGAGATTTGATGGTTCCAATAGGTTCGTATGATGATTTTGGACTTGAGCGTATGTTCGGATTGGGTTTTGGATGACCCAGGAGCGTTTCAGCGCTTAATATTGAAGGTTGGCAATTGAAGGTTCTTCAAGTTCTTTAAATTTGGTTTGAAGTAGGTTTTGGTATTTTGGAGTTCCGTTAGGGATTCTGAGCCTAGAAATAGTTCTGTATAGTGATTTAAGACTTGCACACAAAATTTGGTGTCATTCCGAGTAGTTAAAGTATGATTCGTCGCGTTCGAAGTAAGTTGGAAGAACTTGAAGTTCATAAGTTGATTCTATTTGGTTTTGGCTTGTGATTCTTAGTTTTGATGTTGTTTTCCACATTCTGAGGGTACGAGCAAGTCCATTTTATGTGTACGAACTTGTTGGTATGTTTGGTCGGGGCCTCGGGGCCCCCGTATAGGATTCAGAGGGTCGATGGAGCTTGATTACTATTTGGAGAAGAACTGATAGTGGTTGGCATCTGGTGCGTTCGCTCCTATAGTGGGAATGGCCGCAGGAGCGGCACGGCAGGTGCAGTGCGTCGCTAGCAGAAGTGGAAAGGGGAGGGGTCAGTGTATCCGCAGAAGCGGACTTGCTTCTGCGATGAGGGGATCGCGGGAGCGGAGGAGGCCAGTGTGGGCAAGGTCGCAGGTGCGAGAGGCGAGCCGCAGAAATGGGCTCGCAAGTGCGGTGCCAGTGTTGGGCTATGTATGCTCCGCAGAAGTGGACCTTTGCCCACAGAAGCAGCATCGCGGGTGCTTGAGTCCGCAGAAGCGAAGTCGCTGGAGGCAGTGAGGGCTTTTACTGGACTTAGGCAATTTTAGCTCATTTCTTTCATCTCTTGGGCGATTTTAGAGCTCTTTGAAGAGGGGTTTTCACCTAGCACTTTGAGGTAAGTAATTTCTATATGAGATGAGTTTAATACATGTATTTTGGGTAGATTCTTAGCATATAAAGTGTAGAAATTATGGGTTTAGTTGAAAAACCTAGGTTTTGATAAAAATAGGATTTAACCACGAAAATGATTATGGAAGTGGGTGAAAAATATATATTTGAGTTAGTGAAGTTATGGGTAACAATTATCTTCAAAAATTTCTAAAATCCGGGCACGTGGGCCTGGAGGTGAATTTTAGGAATCATCCAATTTGGGTTGGGTAATTACTATAATAGCTAAATAATTAACTTTTGAGTGGATATTGATTAATTTATATAACATTTGGCTAGCTTCGGATTGTTAGTCACCAAGTTGAGGCCTTAGAGTGAATTTGTGGGTCGGAAAGCGAGCTTTAAGATGATGTAACTGATAAGTGAAGATTTTGACTGCTTGTTAACGCCTTTTAGCTTTTGTTTTAGCCCAAAACGCATTGAATTATGTTCCCGGAACTAATGAAAATGTGCAAAATTGCAGGAATTCTAGAACTTGGGCTCCCGATATGACATTCGACTCAAAGAGGAGTAGTCCAAGCACAAGGCAACAAAGGGCACAGCGGCACACAATATGTGGTCCGCAGAAGAAATTGCGGACCGCAGAATTCCATCTGCGACCGTAAACAAAGAAGAAAAACTCAGCAGACAATTGTCAAATTGCGGACCGCACATGAATTGTGCGGCCGCAAAACGGGGTTAAGAGTTAAAGATCATAGAGTGTGCAAAAATACCAAGCCCAAGAGTCTCTGAGAATTGCATACCGCACAAGAATTGTGCGGCCGTAGAAGAAGTCCCTTGCGAGTGCAATCCTAATTCTGCGGAACACAGAAGAATTGCCTCACCGCCGCAGTTAAGAAATGTGCGGCCACAGACCTCCAGTTCCTGACAGATGAATAAATCTGCGGACCGCACATGGAATTATGCGGCTGTAGAACCTCCCGAGGGGCATTTCTGCCTAAGATTTTGAGCTTTGTATAAATAGACAAGTTCACGAAATTAGGTCAAGTTTTTGAATATCTGAAGCACTATAGCCATTTATCTTTGTTGTTTTAGGAAACTTTAGCTTATTTTGGTGTTTTAACATTAGATTTATTTATTTTAATCTTTCAATATGAGTTTTATTAGCTTTTCTTCTACACCCACTATGAGTAGCTAGATTTTTACTAGGGTTGTAACCCAACCTTAGTGTGTAAACCTTATGGGTGATTAATTTTATGCTTGTTTATGATTGATTGTTTATTATTTAGCTTAGTTCATGCTTCATTTGTAGAATTGATGGTTGCAAACATTGATTCATGCCTATTTGACTTTGTCTCTACTTGAGAAAGATGGACCTAGTCTAGGTTAATTTGGCTAACAAGGAATTAGGTCAATTTAGAGATTGATTAACCCAATTAAAGGGTTCAACCTAAAGATAGTAACAACCCGACTTGAGCTCTTATCAATTGTTTTGGTTGATACCCATTTGGTTTTGAGAAAGTCAAATTGGGAAAAAACACTCTCTGGCCGAGAGGTATTAAATGGGTAACTTAGAGTTGTGAGCTATAATACACCCCAATCAATAAAACAAGTATAAAAGTCTTTATCCCATTAGGCAAACACCTAAGTCATGGTCACAGCCCTAGGCCTTTTATATATTTGGAATGCCCTCAAAAACAATTATCTCTAGTCTTCTATCTTTAATTTGCATTCCTAAGATTAATACTAGATATAGAAATAAATACCCTATTGTGGAAGTGCAATCTAGATACTTCACTTGCTCACTCTGAATATATACTCCTAGCTCTCATCTTAGCTCCCTGTGGATTCGACCCTGACTCTTTGTTGGGTTTTATTATTGCATACGACTGTGTTATACGTCTTGTGAGGTGTGCATTCGGACGAGATCAATTTTGATAAGTGGGGATTTTGACTGCTTGTTAATGCCTTTTTAGCTTTTGTTTTAGCCCAAAAAGCATTGAATTGTGTTCCCGAAACTAATGCAATTGTGCAAAATTGCAGGAATGATGGAAATTGGGCTCCCGAGATGAAATCTGACTCAAAGAGAAGTAGTCCAAGCATAAGGCAACAAAGGCACATAATGTGCGGTCCGTAGAAGGAATTCTGCGGCCGCAGAGGAAATTGCGGACCGCGAAATTCCACCTGTGGCCGCAAACAAAGAAGGAAAACTCAGCAGACAATTGTGCAAATTGAGGACCGCACATGAATTGTGCGGCTGGAAAATGGGGATAAGAGTTGAAGATCAGAGAGTGTGCAAAAAGACCAAGCCCAAGAGTATCTGAGAATTGCGGACCACACAAGAATTGTGCAGCCGCAGAAGAAGTCCCTTGCGACCGCAGTCCAAATTCTGCGGACTGCAGAAGACTTGCCCCGCGGCCGCAGTTCAAAATGTGCGGCCACAGACCTCCAGTTCCTGACAGATGAATAAATCTGCGGACCGCACATGGAATTATGCGGCTGTAGAACCTCCCGAGGGGCATTTTTGCCTAAGATTTTGAGCTTTGTATAAATAGACAAGTTTCACGAAATTAGGTCAAGTTTTTGAATATCTGAAGCACTATAGCCATTTTTCTTTGTTGTTTTAGGAAACTTTAGCTTATTTTGGTGTTTTAACATTAGATTTATTTATTTTAATCTTTCAATATGAGTTTTATTAGCTTTTCTTCTACACCCACTATGAGTAGCTAGATTTTTACTAGGGTTGTAACCCAACCTTAGTGTGTAAACCTTATGGGTGATTAATTTTATGCTTGTTTATGATTGATTGTTTATTATTTAGCTTAGTTCATGCTTCATTTGTAGAATTGATGGTTGCAAACATTGATTCATGCCTATTTGACTTTGTCTCTACTTGAGAAAGATGGACCTAGTCTAGGTTAATTTGGCTAACAAGGAATTAGGTCAATTTAGAGATTGATTAACCCAATTAAAGGGTTCAACCTAAAGATAGTAACAACCCGACTTGAGCTCTTATCAATTGTTTTGGTTGATACCCATTTGGTTTTGAGAAAGTCAAATTGGGAAAAAACACTCTCTGGCCGAGAGGTATTAAGTGGGTAACTTAGAGTTGTGAGCTATAATACACCCCAATCAATAAAACAAGTATAAAAGTCTTTATCCCATTAGGCAAACACCTAAGTCATGGTCACAGCCCTAGGCCTTTTATATATTTGGAATGCCCTCAAAAACAATTATCTCTAGTCTTCTATCTTTAATTTGCATTCCTAAGATTAATACTAGATATAGAAATAAATACCCTATTGTGGAAGTGCAATCTAGATACTTCACTTGCTCACTCTGAATATATACTCCTAGCTCTCATCTTAGCTCCCTGTGGATTCGACCCTGACTCTTTGTTGGGTTTTATTATTGCATACGAATGTGTTATACGTCTTGTGAGGTGTGCATTCGGACGAGATCAATTTTGATAAGTGGGGATTTTGACTGCTTGTTAACGCCTTTTTAGCTTTTGTTTTAGCCCAAAAAGCATTGAATTGTGTTCCCGAAACTAATGCAATTGTGCAAAATTGCAGGAATGATGGAAATTGGGCTCCCGAGATGAAATCTGACTCAAAGAGAAGTAGTCCAAGCATAAGGCAACAAAGGCACATAATGTGCGGTCCGTAGAAGGAATTCTGCGGCCGCAGAGGAAATTGCGGACCGCGAAATTCCAACTGTGGTCGCAAACAAAGAAGGAAAACTCAGCAGACAATTGTGCAAATTGAGGACCGCACATGAATTGTGCGGCTGGAAAATGGGGATAAGAGTTGAAGATCAGAGAGTGTGCAAAAAGACCAAGCCCAAGGGTATCTGAGAATTGCAGACCACACAAGAATTGTGCAGCCGCAGAAGAAGTCCCTTGCGACCGCAGTCCAAATTCTGCGGACTGCAGAAGACTTGCCCCGCGGCCGCAGTTCAAAATGTGTGACCGCAGACCTCCAGTTCCTGACAAATGAACAAAATCTGCGGACCACACATGGAATTGTGCGGTCGCAGAACCTCCTGAGGGGCATTTTGTCCAAGATTTTTAGCCTTGTATAAATAGACAAGTTTCATGAAATTAGGTCAAGTTTTTAACATTAGATTTCTTTATTTTAATCTTTCAGTATGAGTTTTATTAGTTTTTCTTCCTTTTTTTCTTCTACACCCACTATGAGTAGCTAGATTTTTACTAGGGTTGTGATTCAACCCTAGTGTATAAACCTTATGGGTGACTAATTTTATGGTTGTTTATGCTTGGATGTTTATTATTTAGCGTAGTTCATGCTTCATTTGTAGAATTGATGGTTGCAAACATTGATTCATGCCTATTTGACTTGGTCTCTACTTGAGAAAGAGGGACCTAGTCTAGGTTAACTTAGCTAATAAGGAATTGGGT
Source organism: Nicotiana tabacum (assembly GCF_000715075.1). NCBI lineage: Eukaryota > Viridiplantae > Streptophyta > Magnoliopsida > Solanales > Solanaceae > Nicotiana > Nicotiana tabacum. The sequence continues at coordinate 106,393,265 of NC_134087.1, read as the reverse complement.
CATTGAGAGATTGATTAACCCAGTTAAAGGGTTCAACCTAGAGATAGTAACAACCCGACTTGAGCTCTTATCAACTGGTTTGGTAGATACCTGTTTATTCTTGAGAAAGTCAAATTGGGCAAAACCACTCTCTAACCGAGAGGTATTGAGTGAGTAACGTAGAGTTGTGAGCTATAATACACCCCAATCAATAAAACGAGCATAAAATTCTTTATCCCATTAGGCAAACACCTAGGTCATGGTCACAGCCCTAGGCCTTTTATATATTTGGAAAACCCTAAAAAACAATTATCTCCAGTCTTATATCTTTAATTTGCATTCCTTAGATTAATACAAGATATAGAAATAAATACCCTATTGTGGAGTGCAATCTAGATACTTCACTTGCTTACTCCGAATATATACTCCTAGATCCCATCTTAGCTCCTTGTGGATTCGACCCTGGCTCTTTGTTGGGTTTTATTATTTCATACGACCGAGTTATACCTCTTGTGAGGTGTGCATTTGGATGTGATCAATTTTTAGTGCCGTTGCCGGGGGTTAAAAACGATGTTAGCTATATATTTAGGTGTGTTTTTAGAATATCTTCTTTTCCTTCCATGTTACTAACTTGTTTGAGAAATCGTAGGTACAACCATGGCAAACAATGAGCTCGAAAATATTGCTTTGGGGGATATGGACGTCTAGGATGAGCAAGGTTATGGGGTTCCTCTTGAACCTCAAGCCAATGGAAGAGGTCAAGTGCCTCATGACAATGCCCCCGCTCTACCCCCACCTCCACCATGAGCGACTCCACACCGGGTGTTACCCAGTGAAGGATATGCAAGTGCAATAGTCCCTCCCCGTATTAGAGCGGGTAACTTTTAAATCACCAATGTGATGCTCACTTTGCTAGAGCAACGAGGTTTCTTCACTGGTGCTCCTAGTCAAAATGCATACAAACATTTGAAGGGGTTTGTGGACATTTGTTGGGGGAGCAAACAAACAAATGTCTCCGAGGATGCATTGAGGCTAGGGCTTTTTCCCTTCTCTCTATGGGGGAAAGCTTTAGATTGGTTGGAACGATTGCCAAATCATTCCATTCACACTTGGGATGAGTTGGAGAAAAAGTTTATTTCTATGTTCTTCTCTCCGGGGCACATGGCTACACTTCAGGATGGGATTCTAGCATTCAAGCAAGAGCCCAATAAACCACTATACGAGATATGGGAGCGGTATAGGACAATGGTCAAAGAATGTCCCAACAACGATATGATGGAGAATATGATTCAATAAACTTTCTCTCGAAGGATTAATACGACCAACCAATGTGTGGTGAATCAACTTGCCAGTGGAAGTTTCTTGACTACGCCTTACCGGAGGCCTGTGAGATTTTAGAAGAAATGGTAGAAAATTCATCGGCGTGGCAATCTTGGGTTAATGTTCCATAAGGTGATCCCAACATGATCCACCTTCACAAAGAGTTGCATGACCATGGACAAGCAATTGACGAATTGACTACCACCATGAACCAATTAGCAAAGGCTTAACTTCAACAAGTGCAATATCCTAAGCAAGTCACTGTCATGGAGGGAGTGAACATGATGGTGAACAAAATAAGGACCAAGGGTCGCAAGTGCAACATCGAGTGGAGAATTATGTGCAAGAGAATAGTGGTTTTGATCAAGATGATTCTTATAATGAACAAGAAGAGTAGGTGCAATACGTGAACAACTTCCAAGGGCAACGAAACAATTTCCAAGGCCCAAATCAACAACAACGACGTCCTTAAAACAATCAAGGCAATTTGAATTCTAACAACTAAAGTAATTGGAGTGGTGGAAACAATAAAGGGAATTGGCATAACAATAACAATCAAGGAAATTGTAGTGGCAACAATCAAGGTAATTGGGGAGGGGGTGAGGGGTGGGTAATAATCAAGGCGTATGGAACAATAATCAAGGCAATCGGGGGTCGGGTTTTCAATGGCCCCAATATATTAACAAACGAGCAACCCGCCTCTGTGTCCTTCCCATGGCCAAAGTTCTTCAAACAATGAGATGGGGCATATTGAAAACATGTTCAAGAAAATGATGGAAAAGAATGCCGATTTGAATGCCCAACTTGCCTCACACAACACAGTAATACGCAACTTAGAAGTTCAAATGGGGAAAATCTCTCAAGCTCTAAATACTCGTCCTAAGGGGGAACTTCCAAGTGACACTGTGATAAACCCAAAGGGTGGGAACAACACGGGACATGCCATGGCCGTTACTACAAGAAGTGGAAGAGGTGAGAATGCACCCACCTCGAATCAAAAGCAATTTGTGGATGATGAGCAAGTGGTACAAGAAGAAGAGATCCCGAGCAATGTGGTGCAATCAAATAATGAGGTTCGGATTGATTTTGATGATAGTGTGGAAGAGACTCAAGAGGAGGTGAACCCATCTAGAGATCACATTATTAACATACCAGAGCTGGTAGTGAAAAAGGATATGGCACCATTGCCTAAGCCTCCCCTCCATACCCTCAAAGACTTGCCAAGCAAAATGGTGGAAACCAACTCAAGAAGTTTATTCGAATGATGAAGAGTCTTTCAATCAACATGCCAGTAGTTGAAGCCTTGGAACAAATGCCCGATTATGCAAAGTTCATGAAGGATCTTGTGACAAAGAAGCGGTCTATGAATTTTGAAACTATCAAAGTCACTCATCAAGTGAGTGCAATTGTCCATTCAATGGATCCCAAGTTGGAAGACCCCGGTGCTTTCACGATTCCTTGTACAATTGGAAGTGCCGAGTTTGTCAAAGCTCTTTGTGATCTTGGGGAAAGTATTAATTTGATGCCCTATTTGGTTTCCAAGACCTTGGGAATTGGGCAACCAAGACCCACCTCTATGATATTGCAAATGGTTGATCATACTATGAAGAGTCCTTTGGGAGTCATTGAAGATGTCTTGGTTCGTGTTGATAAATTCATTCTTCACAGATTTTGTCATTCTTGATTGTGAAGTTGATTATGAGGTGCCGATTATTCTTGGAAGGCCTTTCCTTGCTACGGGGAAGGCTCTTTGTGACGTGGAAGCCAGTACTTTCCTGGTGGGTGATGAACAAGTATTTTCCATATGTGTAAATCCATGCGGCAACCAAATAGCAACAAAGTATACTCTTTTGTGCACTTGGTGACCGATGTTATTGTTGATGATACAAGTGCCACAATCAATGTTGGTGATATGCTAGAGGCCGTCTTGCTCAACTTTGATGATGACGAGATGGATGGCTTAATGGAATATGTGAACTCTTTGCAAGGAATAGGGTCGTAAAATTATGCACCCCAGAAGCTATCTTTGGATCTTGAAAATAGGACAACTCATCCTACAAAGCCTCATTGAAGAGCCTCCTACTTTGGAGTTGAAGCCATTGCCTCCACATCTTCGGTATGAATTTTTTTGCCCTTGTTCTGCTTTACCGGTTATTCTTTCCTCTTGTTTGACTAACGCGTAGGTAGATTTTATATTGGCGGTAATACAAAAGAGGAAGAAGGCTATTGGGTGGACATTGGCAGATATTCGGGGGATAAATCCCACATTTTGCATGCATAAGATCAACTTGGAGGAAGGTACCAAACCATCTATTGAACATCAAAGGAGACTCAATGAGGTTATTCAAGAGGTTGTCAAAAAGGAGATTATCAAGTGGTTGGATGCCAAGGTTGTCTACCCCATTTCTGATAGTTCGTGGACTTCTCCAGTTCAATGTGTCCCAAAGAAGGGGGGCATGACGGTGGTCACCAATGACAAGAATAAGTTGATTCCTACAAGAAATGTCACCGGCTGGAGAGTGTGTATGTACTATCGCAAGCTCAACAAAGTCATAAGGAAAGATCATTTTCCACTCCAGTTCTTAGACCAAATGCTTGATAGGTTGGCCGGCCGTGCTTTTTATAGCTTTCTTGATGGGTATTCGGGCTACAACGAAATCCTTATTGCTCCGGAGGATCAAGAGAAAACAACCTTTACATGTCCCTATGGTACTTTTGCTTTCAAGCGGATGTCATTTGGTTTGTGCAATGCACCGGCGACTTTTCAAAGGTGTATGATGGCTATCTTCATGGACATGGTGTTGGTATTAAAGTATTTATGTCATGACCCGGATTTTCCACCATCGGGTGTCGTGATGGCGCCTACTATCGGAGCTAGGCAAGCCAAATATTTAAAACACCTTTCCTGCTTTCTTTCAAACAATATAATAAACGAGACAAAATTTAAGCGGAAGACTTTAAATCTAAAGCAACTGAAAACCAAAAGTGCGGAAGTTTAATACACATCACTACCCAAGGTCTGGTGTCACTAGCTCACGGACTACTACAGAATACTACAAACAATGTCTGAAAGGAAATACATCATGTTTGTCTAATACAAGATGAACAAACGAAAAACATGGAAAGGGACTTCGGCCTGCGAACGCCAGCTAGGCTACCTCGAGAGTCCCTGAACTGAAGATAGCTCCCAGAAGTCCTACTGTTGTGGTCCGAAAGCTGCTCCCTGATCTGTGCACAAAAATGCACAAAGTGTAGCATCAGCACAACCGACCCCATGTACTGGTAAGTGCCTGGCCTAACCCCGATTAACCTGTACAGATATATATACAAGTGCAAGAAAACAATAACAAGATAATACAAAGTAAAGCTAGGAGGGGACATGCCATCAGGGAGTAACAGATAAAAATGAAATATCGAAAATAAACAGAAGAAACTCCGGTTCCCATGATATATATATATATATATATATATATATATATATATATAGTGGACGGCGTGCCACACGATCCCATAATATCATTTGTAAGTGGACGGCGTGCCACACGATCCCAATTTTCATATACCACGTGGTAGGCGTACCACTCATTTCCATTTCATCTTTATCACAGTGCGCAATATGTCACCGGCAACGGAGGCCAATAACCAATAATCACTCTAATTTGTGGTAGGCGTACCACTTGATCCCATTTCGTAAAATCATACGTGGACGGCATGCCACACGATCCCATAATATCATATATAAGTGGACGGCGTGCCACACGATCCCATAATATCATATATAAGTGGACGGCGTGCCACACGATCCCATAATATAATTCGAAACATCTGATTTTGTAAGGAGAGTCCCATTAGGGGAAATCAACAACATATCACTCTAACCCGGCAAGGGTACAACTAACAGCCCAAAAATATCCCGACAAGGGAGAGTATATATATCGGTCTACACATCCCGGCAAGGGAGTAATCACAACACATTCTCTTTTTTAAATCCCTTCTTCCTCAACTAACACATTCATGTTCGAGCTAACGCTCCAAAAGTACACCAATCACAATTTTACCTCAACCGTTCACATTATATGAAACTCATCAAATAAACAAGGAGATTGTGTCACGTTATTCGAATTAAAAGCAATTAAGACTCACGGTCATGCTAGACTCCGGTGCATAGATAACCGTCACCATGCCTATACACCGTACTCCACATTAGCAAGTAGCAAATAACATCCTAATCCTATTCCCTCAAGCCAAAGTTAGAACAAACACTTACCTCGAATGCTCCAAACTCAACTCACGCTTCTAGTATAGCTTTACCTCTTGATTCCACCACCAATCCGCTCGGATCTAGTCATAAGTTACTTAATCACATTAATAACTACTAAATGAATCATCCCCAATGCATGAAAATAGATTTTTCAAGGTTTTTTCCAAAAAGGTCAAAAACACCACCGGACTCACGTGGTCGAAAATCGAGGTTCGGACCAAAACCCGGTTACCCATTCTCCCACGAATCCAAATATATGATTTGTTTTGAAATCGGACCTCAATTGAGGTCCTACTTCTCAATTTGTAGAAAACCAAAGTTCTACCCAAAACACCCAATTTCCCCCATGAAAATCTTTGATTTGAATTTGAAATCATGTTAAAAGATGTCAAGGAATAAAGAAATTAAGTTAGAAATCACTTACCAATCGTTTTGGAGAAGAAAAATTATTTGGAAAATCACCTCTTAGGTTTTGGATTTTTGGAAAATGGAAAAATGACTGAAAATTCCGAATATATATATTTTTGCTGGGGGCTGGCGCGGACCGCGCAGAAATGCACCGCGGCCGCGTGGCTACCAGCGCCGACCGCGCGGAAATTTACCGCGGCCGCGCCGAGGGAGGGAAGAAGTGGGCTCTCTGAACACACCCAGCGCGGACCGCACTGATTTGGTGCGCGGCCGCGCTGGTCGACCTAGCTACCGATTCTCTAAGCCCCCACCACGCGGATCGCATAGAAAAGCACCGCAGCTGCGTGGCTACCAGCGCGGACCGCGCGGAAACGGCCGCGGCCACGCTGGGCCTGCAACACCTGAACCTGCATTTGTTTTTTAAGTCTAAGACCTCCCGGGCCCCACTCAAAACTCACCCGAGCCCTCGGGGCTCCAAACCAAACATACATATGATCTTAAAAACATCTTACGGTCTCATTTGTGCGATCAAATCGCCAAAATAACATCATATACATAGAATCAAGCCTCAAAACACATGATTTTCTTTCAACTTTCATAAAACTCAAATTCCTCATCTTAAGTCCGAAACACGTCATATGACGTCCGCTTTTAGCCAAACTTCACAGATAGTGCTTAAAACATATTTAAGACTCGTACCGGGCATCGGAACCCAAATACGAGCCCGATACCACAGTTTTCTGATCAATTTCCTTCTTCATTTTCCTTAATTAATTTCAGAAAACAATTTCACACAAAAATTCATTTCTCGAGCTTGGGACCTCGGAATTTAATTCCGAGTACACTCCCAAGTCCCATATTTTTCTACGGACTCTCCGGGACCGTCGAATCACAGGTCCGGGTCCGTTTACCCAAAATGTTGACCGAAGTCAATATTATGCATATTAATATCAAAATTCATCAAATATTTCACATAATTCACATTTTCTAACATAAAAACTTTCCGGCTACGCGCCCGAACTGCGCATGCAAATCGAGGCAACTAAAAGCGAGGTTTTCAAGGCCTTAGAAGCGCGGAACAAGGAAGAACTACGGTGATGAGCCTTTGGGTCATCACATTCTCCACCTCTAAAACCACCGTTCGTCCTCGAACGGACAAAAGAAAGAAGTACCTAAGTCGGGAAATAAATGAGGATAACGGCCCCGCATATCGGACTCGGACACCCAGGTCGATGCCTCAGGAGGCTGACCTCTCCACTGAAAACGCACCGAAGGAAAACTCTTCGACCTCAACTGTCGAACCTGTCGGTCTAGAATAGCCACCGGCTCCTCCTCATAGGACAGATCCTTGTCCAATTGGACAGTGCTGAAATCTAACATGTGCGATGGATCTCCACGATACTTCCGGAGCATAGATACATGAAACACGGGATGCACAGCTGACAAGCTAGGTGGCAAGGCAAGTCTATAAGCCACCTCTCCCACACGATCAAGAATCTTAAATGGACCGATAAACCTAGGGCTGAGCTTGCCCTTCTTCCCAAATCTCATCACGCCCTTCATAGGTGATACACGGAGCAATACCCGCTCCCCAACCATGAAAGCAACATCTCTGACCTTACGGTCTGCATAACTCTTTTGTCTGGACTGAGCTGTACGAAGTCTATCCTAAATAATCCTGACCTTATCCAAGGCCTCATGAACCAGATCCGTACCCAATAATCGAGCCTCTCCCAGCTCAAACCATCCAACTGGAGACCGACATCGCCTACCATACAACGCCTCATACGGAGCCATCTGAATGTTGGACTGGTAGCTGTTATTGTAGGCGAACTCTGCTAAAGGAAAAAACTGGTCCCACGAGCCTCCAAAATCAATGACACAGGCTCGGAGCATGTCCTCAAGAATCTGAATAGTCCTCTTGGACTGACCGTTCGTCTGGGGATGAAATGCTGTACTCAACTCAACCTGGGTGCCCAACTCTCGCTGAACCGCTCTCCAGAAATGCGAGGTAAACTGCGTACCCGATCCGAAATGATAGATAGAGGAACCCCATGAAGGCGAACAATCTCCCTGATATAAATCTCGACTAACCTTTCAGACGAATAGGTGGCTGCAACAGGAACAAAATGCACTGACTTGGTCAGCCTATCAACAATGACCCAAACTGCATCAAACTTCTTCCGAGTCATCGAAAGTCCAGTAACGAAATCCATCGTAATCCTCTCCCACTTCCACTCGGGAAGTGCAATCCTCTGAAATAGACCACCAGGTCTTTGATGCTCGTACTTAACCTGCTGACAATTCAAACACCGAGCTACATGCGCAACGATCTCTTTCTTCATCTTGTGCCACCAATAGTGCTGCCTCAGATGCTGATACATCTTCACGACGCCCGGGTGAATAGAATACCGAGAACTGTGGGCCTCCGCTAAGATCAACTCTCGAATCCCATCAACATTAGGCACACAAACTCGCCCCTGCAATCTCAATACGCCATCATCATCTAGGGTTACTTTCTTGGCACCTCCACGCTGCATCGTGTCTCTCAAGACACACAAATGGGGATCATCGAATTGCCGATCACGGATACTCTCCAATAACAAAGAACGAGCGACCGTGCAAGCTAATACTCGACTAGGCTCAGAAATGTCCAACCTCACAAACTGATTGGCCAAAGCCTGAATGTCCAAAGCAAGCGGTCTCTCACCGACCAGAATATAAGCAAGACTGCCCATACTGGCTGACTTCCTACTCAAGGCATCGGCCACCACATTGGCCTTTCCCGGGTGATATAAGATAGTGATATCATAATCTTTCAACAATTCCAACCACCTCCTCTGCCTCAAATTCAACTCCTTTTGCTTGAACAAATACTGAAGACTATTATGATCCGTGAACACCTCACACGCTACACCATATAGATAGTGCCTCCAAATCTTCAATGTGTGAACAATGGCTGCCAACTCCAAATCATGCACTGGATAGTTCATCTCATGAACCTTTAACTGTCTCGAAGCATAGGCAATGACCTTGCCATCCTGCATCAACACTGCACCAAGTCCAATACGAGATGCATCACAAAAGACTGTATAGGGCCCTGAACCTGTGGGTAAAACCAACACCGGTGCCGTGGTCAGAGCTGCCTTGAGCCTCTGAAAGCTCGCCTCACACTCGTCTGACCATCTGAACTGGGCACCTTTCTGGGTCAATCTGGTCATAGGGGCTGCAATGGATGAAAACCCCTCCACGAACCGACGGTAGTAACCTGCTAACCCCAGGAAACTCCGAATCTCCGTAGCTGAAGCTGGTCGAGGCCAGTTCTTGACTGCCTCTATCTTCTTCGGGTCTACCTGAATACCTGCTGCTGATACGACATGACCCAGGAATGCGACCGAACTCAACCAAAACTCGCACTTTGAGAACTTAGCATACAACTGACTATCCTTTAGGGTCTGAAGGACCACTCTGAGGTGTTGCTCATGCTCCTCCTGACTGCGGGAGTATATAAGAATATCGTCAATGAAGACTATCACGAACAAGTCCAAATAAGGTCTGAACACTCGGTTCATCAACTCTATGAACGCTGCTGGGGTATTAGTCAATCCAAATGACATGACCAAAAACTCATAGTGCCCATACCGAGTGCGAAATACTGTTTTAGGGACATCAGACGCCCTAATCCTCAGCTGGTGGTAGCCAGATCTCAAATCTATCTTTGAAAACACCCTCGCACCCTGAAGCTAGTCGAATAAATCATCGATCCTCGGCAGTGGGTACTTGTTCTTAATCGTCACCTTGTTCAATTGCCGGTAATCAATGCACATCCTCATCGAACCATCCTTTTTCTTCACAAATAGCACCGGTGCGCCCCAAGGCGAAACACTGGGTCTAATGAAACCCTTTTCAAGCATATCCTGAAGCTGACCCTTTAACTCTTTCAATTCTGGCGGCGCCATACGATACGGCGGAATGGAAATGGGCTGAGTGCCCGGAGCCAGATCAATACAAAAATCAATATCCCTGTCGGGCGGCATGGCCGACAGGTCTGAAGGGAAGACCTCGGGAAACTCCCGAACAATAGGAACAGAATCAATAGACGGGACCTCAGCGCTGGAGTCGCGAACATAAGCCAGATAAGCTAGACACCCCTTCTCGACCATGCATCGAGCCTTCACATAAGAAATAACGATGCGAGAAGAATGACCAGGAGTCCCTCTCCATTCTAAACGGGGCAAATCCGGTAAGGCTAAGGTCACGGTCTTGGCATGACAATCCAAGATCGCATGATACGGGGACAACCAATCCATCCCTAATATGACGTCGAAATCCACCATATCCAAGAGCAACAAGTCAACACGGGTCTCAAGACTCCTGAATACCACAACACATGAACGATGAACCCGGTCCACCACTATAGAATCCCCCACTGGCGTAGACACATATACAAGAATACTCAAGGCCTCACTAGGCATAACCAAATAGGGTGCAAAATAGGATGACACATATGAATACGTAGATCCGGGATCAAATAGCACAGAAGCATCCCTATCACAGACCAGAATAGTACTTGTAATCACAACATCTGATGACTCAGCCTCTGGCCTGGCTGGCAAGGCATAACAACAGGGCTGGGCCCCACCTCCCTGAATCATATCCCTGGGACGATCTGCTGTTGGCTGACCCTACCTCTAGCGGTCTGAGCTCCACCTATAATACCTCTACCTCCACCTCTATGTCCTCTACCCCCGCCTCTAGCTGGCTAGGCAGGCTGTGGGGCAATTGGTGCCACACGATCCCATAATATCATATATAAGTGGACAGCGTGCCACACGATCCCATAATATCATATATAAGTGGACGGCGTGCCACACGATACCATAATATAATTCGAAACATCTGATTTTGTAAGGAGAGTCCCATTAGGGGAAATCAACAACATATCACTCTAACCCGACAAGGGTACAACTAACAGCCCAAAAATATCCCGACAAGGGAGAGTATATATATCGGTCTACACATCCCGGCAAGGGAGTAATCACAACACATTCTCTTTTTAAATCCCTTCTTCCTCAACTAACACATTCATGTTCGAGCTAACGCTCCAAAAGTACACCAATCACAATTTTACCTCAACTGTTCACATTGTATGAAACTCATCAAATAAACAAGGAGATTGTGTCACGTTATTCTAATTAAAAGCAATTAAGACTCACGGTCATGCTAGACTCCGGTGCATAGATAACCGTCACCATGCCTATACACCGTACTCCACATTAGCAAGTAGCAAATAACATCCTAATCCTATTCCCTCAAGCCAAAGTTAGAACAAACACTTATCTCGAATGCACCAAACTCAACTTATGCTTCTAGTATAGCTTTACCTCTTGATTCTACCACCAATCCGCTCGAATCTAGTCACAAGTTACTTAATCACATTAATAATTACTAAATGAATCACTCCTCATGCATGAAAATAAATTTTACAAGGTTTTTTTTTCAAAATGGTCAAAAACACCCCAGGACCCACGTGGCCGAAACTCGAGGTTTGGACCAAAACCCGGTTACCCATTCTCCCACGAATTCAAATATATGATTTATTTTGAAATCGGACCTCAAATTGAGGTCCAACTTCTCAATTTGTAGAAAACCTAGGTTCTACTCAAAACACCCAATTTCCCCCATGAAAATCTTTGATTTGAATTTGAAATCATGTTAAAAGATGTCAAGGAATAAAGAAATTAAGTTAGAAATCACTTACCAATCGTTTTGGAGAAGAAAAATTGTTTGGAAAATCGCCTCTTAGGTTTTGGGTTTTTGAAAAGTAGAAAAATGACTGAAAATTCCGAATATATATATTTTTGCTGGAGGCTGGCGCGGACCACGCAGAAATGCACCGCGGCCGCGTGGCTGCCAGCGCGGACCGCGCGGAAATCTACCACGGCCGCGCCGAGGGAGGGAAGAAGTGGGCTCTCTGAACCCACCCAGCGCGGACCGCACTGATTTGGTGCGCGGCCGCGCTGGTCGACCTGGCTACTGACCCTCTGAACCCCCACCACGCAGATCGCACAGAAAAGCACTGTGGCCGCGTGGCTGCCAACGCGGACCGCGCGGAAACGGCCGCGGCCGCGCTGGGCCTGCAACACCTGAACTGTCATTTTTTTTTAAGTCTAAGACCTCCCGGGCCCCACTCAAAACTCACCCGAGGCCTCGGGGCTCTAGACCAAACATACATATGATCTTAAAAACATCTTACGGTCTCATTTGTGCGATCAAATCGCCAAAATAACATCATATACATAGAATCAAGCCTCAAAACACATGATTTTCTTTCAACTTTCATAAAACTCAAATTCCCCATCTTAAGTCCGAAACACGTCATATGACGTCCGTTTTTAGCCAAACTTTACAGATAGTGCTTAAAACATATTTAAGACTCGTACCGGGCGTCGGAACCAAAATACGAGCCTGATACCATAGTTTTCTGATCAATTTCCTTCTTCATTTTTCTTAATTAATTTCAGAAAACAATTTCACACAAAAATTCATTTCTCGGGCTTGGGACCTCGGAATTTAATTCCGGGCACACGCCCAAGTCCCATATTTTTCTATGGACCCTCCGGGATCGTCGAATCACAGGTCCGGGTCCGTTTACCCAAAATGTTGACCGAAGTCAATATTATGCATATTAATATCAAAATTCATCAAATTTTTCACATAATTCACATATTCTAACATAAAAACTTTCTGGCTACGCGCCCGAACTGCGCACACAAATCGAAGCAACTAAAAGCGAGGTTTTCAAGGCCTCGGAAGCGCGGAACAAGGAAGAACTACAGTGATGACCCTTTGGGTCGTCACAATGGATGACTTCTTGGTAGTTGGAGAATCTTTTGATGATTGTCTTGCAAATTTACATAAAGTGTTGGCAAGATGTGAAGAAACAAATTTGGTGCTCAATTGGGAGAAGTGTCATTTTATGGTCAAGGAAGGCGTTGTCCTTGGCTACAAAATCTCAAAGATTGGAATTAAAGTTGACAAGGCTAAGATTGAGGTGATTTCTAAACTTCCACCTCCGACTTCAGTGAAGGGTGTGCGGATTTTCTTAGGCCACACGGGGTTTTACCAGCGTTTCATCAAATATTTCTCTAAGGTGGTGAACCCGTTGTGCAAGCTTCTCGAAAAGGATGCTAAGTTCAACTTCAATGATGATTGCATGAGACATTTTGAATTGTTGAAGTTCAAGTTGACAACTACTCCGATCATCACCGCTCCGAATTGGAGTGTCCCTTTTGAACTCATGTGTGATGAAAGTGATGTAGCGGTTAGGGCTGTTTTGGGGAAACACATTAACAAGATTTTTCATCCGGTCTACTATGCTAGTAAGACCATAAATAGTGCCCAAGTCAACTACATAGTTACAGAGAGAGAGATCCTTGATATTGTGTTTGCAATTGAGAAGTTCCGCCCGTACTTGATGGGTGCAAAGGTCATTGTCCACACGGATCATGTGGCACTTTGTTATCTTATGAGCAAGAAATATTCCAAAGCTCGATTGATGAGATGGGTGCTTTTGTTTCAAGAGTTTGATATTGACATCCAAGATAGAAAAAGGGAGTGAAAACCAAGTTGCGAACCACTTGTCTCGTTTGGAGGAGGAGGGGAGGCTGCATGATGGCCTTGAAATCAATGATTCCTTCCCTGATTAACAACTATTGGCTAATTCAATGAAAGAGGTGCCATGGTTCGCGGATATAGCAAATTTCCTTGTGTGTGGTATCATCCCGAATGAGTTCTCTTCAAACCAAAGGAAGAAGCTCAAACGGGATTGTCAAGATTATTATTGATGAACCATACCTTTTTCGGATTTGTACGGACTGGGTAATTAGAATATGTGTACCGGAAGAAGAGCAATGTCAAATTGTTAGGGATTGTCATTCTTCGTCATATGGTGGTCACCATGGTGGAGCAAGAGCAGCGGCCAAAGTGCTAAGTTGTAGTTTTTATTGGCCCACTATTTACAAGGATGCAAGTGATTTAGTAAGAAGATGTGATGAATGTCAAAGGGCCGGTAGAATCTCAAAGAAAAATGAAATGCCCCTCACCACCATTTTGGAGATTGATATTTTTGATGTGTGGGGTATTGACTTCATGGGTCCTTTTGTGAGTTCTAGTGAAAATACCTACATCTTGGTCGCGGTTGATTATGTGTCTAAATGGGTTGAGGCAGTTTCTCAACCCAACAATGAGGCGAGAAGTGGGGTGGCATTCTTGAAAAAGAATATTTTTACAAGGTTTAGTACTTCGCGGGCTATTATAAGCAATGGGGGGTCACATTTTGCAACAAGGCTTTCGACACCTTACTTAGCAAGTATGGTATTATTATAAAGTCACGACTCCCTATCATCCACAAGAAAGAGGTCAAGTGGAAGTTTCCAACGGGGAGATAAAGAGTAGTCCAAAACAGTGAATGCTAATCGGATGGATTGGTCCAAGAAGCTTGATGATGCATTATGGGCTTATTGGACAGCTTACAAAACACCTATCGAATGTCTCCATACCAGTCGGTGTTTGGAAAAGCTTGTCATGTTCTAGTGGAACTTGAGCACAAAGCCATGTGGGCTCTAAAGATGTTGAATCTTGATTGGGATGTAGCCGCTAATTTGAGGGTTGCACATTTGAATGAGTTGGATGAATTCCGATACCATGATTATGAAGTTTGGCCTTGTACAAAGAAAAGATGAAATATATTCATGACAAATACATTCGGAACAAAGAGTTCAAGGTGGGCGATCTTGTGTTTTTGTTCAACTCACGGTTAAGGATGTTTCTTGGGAAGTTAGCCTAAATGGAGTGGCCCTTTTGAGGTTATGGGTATGACACATTTTGGTGCATTGGACTTGAAGAACAAAAACAATGAGGTATTCCAAGTCAATAGTCACCGGGTGAAGCACTATTTGGGAAAAGTTGGAGATGGCCACATCATGGCGATCATTCATTTCAATTGATGATATTCTGCGTCGTGTCGCGACGTTAAATTAGGCGCTTCTTGGGAGGAAACCTATGTTTCTTTTTTTCTTTGATTCTTTTGTAGTTAGGTATTATTTTTTTGCTAACTTGATTTGAAGTATGATGCAGGGATGAGTGTGCATTAAAGGAATTGTGGACAGAAAATCTGGATAAGTGTTGAATGAATTGCAGATCGCAAGTGCATTGTGCGGATCACACAAATGAGTGATGGAAAATGACAACTCTTTGAAGTT
This sequence comes from Nicotiana tabacum, assembly GCF_000715075.1. Lineage (NCBI taxonomy): Eukaryota > Viridiplantae > Streptophyta > Magnoliopsida > Solanales > Solanaceae > Nicotiana > Nicotiana tabacum. Next base: position 106,378,034 of record NC_134087.1, on the reverse strand, counting down.
GGTCTGTCAGAAAAATGGTGGATCTGTGGCCGCAAAACAAAATCGGTGGTCCGCAACAAGTATATGCTATCGCACACAAAATTCTGCGGACAACAAATAAAATGAAGGTTTAATCTCACCAAGTAACAGAGTGCGGTCGGCAACCGGAATTCTACGGATGCACTCGCCCCTCTTTCTCGTATAACCTCGGCAGCATAAATAGAAGGCTAGGTCTACTATTACCCTTTTCCCTCTCTGAGCACAAAAATTTGCATCAATTTGAAATCTCTTGGTAAATCATCTGCCCACACGCCTAGCAATTGTTGATCACTCATTTCTTGCACTTGTTCATATTTTGTATGCTTCAATTACTTGTTAGAATTTTTCAATTTTTAGTTTAATTTATAGCTTTTTCATTAGTTTACGGCATTTGTCAATAGAATTCAATTGTACATACTTGTGGGGGTAAATCTGTAGTGGGTTATCTAATACTTGCTTATTGGGGACTAGGCAAACATGTTTGCATGCTTTTATGTTGTTTCCATGTCAAAAATTATGCAAAAATTGCAAAACCTAGCTCATCAGACGGACATATTCATAATTGTTTGAAATATGCAGTTGCACAAGAAATTGTGTGGTGCAGAAATTGAGTCTAGGTTAGCTTTAAGAATGATTGGGTCTGCGGCCGCTACACAAATGAAGCGAACCGCAAATCCATCGCGGCCACAAAATAGCTCTTCCACTGTTTTTAGAGAGTTTACAATTTGTGACTCGAATGTGCAGCCGCAAGACAAATTATGAGGACCGTAGAAAATAGATTGCAGGCGCAAAACAGCCAATTCTCTGCTATCAGAGAGTTGGCACATTTTAGATTTCTGAGTTACGGCCGCAATGTAAAATGTGCGGACCGCAATCCACATATGTGATTGCAAGAGAGAATTGTGCGGTCATCAAGGCTCAATCTGCGGCAGCAATGACAAATGTGTGGACCGCAAATCATTATCCTGCAAGCATGTTCAGCTATGTTCCTCACAGTGTTTCTGGTGTGTCTGTACATATCTCTCTGTATGTCTGAACTTGAATTACAACTAACAATTACCTATGCTTGATACAGAAAATGGTTCGGTCTAGAGGTAGAGGTGATACTTCAAAAGGAATGGGTGAACCTTCTAGGGGTCGAGGCAAGAGTGACTTACCCCTCGGCCAACAAAAAATAATCACAAAGAAACCTACAACATGTCGAGCCCCTTTTTTCCCTTTTTGAAGGGGAAGTTCGGGTTTCGACATTCACGGGGGGAATAACTCGTTTCCTTTTGGGAATTGGGTAATTGAAGAGTCACCACCTAACGGATTATGGTGCGTTAGGGCACCTAGAGCGATTAACTCTTAGACTAGTTTGCATTACCAGAGATCTAGGGTAAGGGCTCGAAATAACCTTGAGGGGAAGGTGTTAGGTACCCCTCGCGGTCCATAACGGTGGGTACCGACAGAACTTAAGCTATGTGAATTAGTCCTTCTAACAAATAAATAGTTTTAACACATACTTGCAAGTAAAGGCATGTTTTGACATTTTAAAGCACATGTATGACTCAAGCAAGGAAAAAGACTTGAACAAGTTGCACATATATAGAGGAAAGTAAAATTTAAACAACGGGAATTGGAAAAGAAGGGTCCTAGGTTGGTCAGGCTACAGGATCATACCCACACAATGCCCAGTAATCACTCCTCAATGAGGGGCTACACGTGATATCAGCGCGTAGTTATCATATCCTTACTACCTAATTCCCTCCCCTTGGTCATAGCCTAAAGTATTCTACTAACCTTGAAAGATATCCTAGGCGTGCACTACCCGTCCCTTCCTCGTGGCCCTGGAGGTATTTAGGACCTCTAATTTATGGTAGTTCTAGACCATCCTAAAGTATTTAAAGGAGAAAAGTCTAGGCGTCAATCAAAATAATTAGGACTGCATTTAAAGAAGGAAAAATTAAAGGCTCATATTTACCTCCGCAAACATAACAAGCAAGTGCACGTCTCAAACAACAGTTTCAAGTATTTAAGAGAAAAACCCTAGAACATGATATCTAGGTGAGCAGAGATTATACAGCATTGAATTAAGACAAAAGTATCAAAGACCTATTCAGCTTACCTACTGATTTTAGACCTGTTGAATGTGAGCAGTCTCAAATAACAAAGCGCAATTTTATAGTTGCAAGATTTTTAATTGCCCTATAGGCTTGCCTAAGCGCATAACAGTGATGTCCTAAGAGCATGATATCTATATTGATTAGAAATGCAGTAAAATAGTGAACAATTTTTAACCGGACAACTTGAGATCCTATAGACATATTTTCTAGCGATATTAATTGAGGCAGTGTTTGAAAACCTTTTTAAGAAGCGGACAGATTTAGTTAATAAAACCACTTCAGAATATATAAACATGAATTGAACTCACTTTTCTAACTGAATTGTTTTAAGTCCTATAGGCATGATTTCTAGTTAAGCAAGGTAAAACAAACAGCATTCATTTAACCAAAGTGAAACCCCTATAGGCATGACTTCTATAGAGCTGATTTTTGACCCTATAGGCATGATCTCTATTATTAAAGCCATTTTTAGATCCTATAGGCATGGTTTCTAATTGTGTGGAAGTAAAGCAAACATAACAAACACATTTGAATCATCATGGACCATATAGGCATGGTATCTACCCAATTTACCCAATATATATAACTACCCTCCCTTTTTCACTAATCATCTCACTGTTTGTTTACAATAATTATTACAGACCAATGAATCAAATGACAAATTTACATAAATAGAAAATTAAACTATAGGGAGCCTGCAGTAGGCCCAAATGAGTTCCAAGCCTCTAATAGCCTCAAATGCCCAAAGTTCCATAGCCAATTTTGTGTCTAGGTGTGTCGGAGTTCCCTAAGGACCTCAAGGATCCCGGGCAGTGCTCGCACCTAGACCTTTTCTCAAATAATAACTGATTTAGGTGTAGTGTGGAAAGGCCAGCTCTAACATGCCAGAGTTCAGAGAGATCTCAAGGCAGTACACATATTAGAGGGACAAAACCTAGTATTCTAAGAGTAAAGTGAGAGTGTTTGACATAGTTTTGAAAAGGTTTTGAAAATAGTACAAAGATGACTTTAGGAGTGAAAAGGTTTTCTGAAACAGGAGATAGTTTGGTGGTAAAAGACAGTTTGAGAAGAGTACCAAAACTCTTTTGAAGATAGCAGACAATCAATTGGTAATAAAACATCTAGATTCAGAAACACTCAACAAACAGATCTCACATGGGGATAAAGGGATTGGGGCACAGAAGAGTCACATTGGGGGTACATGGATAAGGTATAGAGGAAACATATAGTCAACAAACTGCATAAAACACTTAGGGTCTTAGAGACTTAGCAGGCTAGTTATGGACAACAAATAGTTAAGACATAGATTACAGTTGTAATACAGAAAGCCTGACATGTCTTGAACAGGATTAAACATACATGCAGGGTCAATCACATACATCTAATAGCCAACATGATCACATAATTGAGGGATTGAACAGATATTCACAAACAGACTGGTTAAGTATCAAATAACTAGGTGAAGTGTAGATATGCTAATCATACATTGGACAGGACAGAGGTTAGACATGCTAGGAAAAGAAGTAAGCAGGAATACAAGTTGGATTCATAGCTGATGAACTAGTGCAGGAATGGAACACATAGGTTTTGGATTTTAAAATTTAACTAGAGACATACCAGTTGAAGAAAAGAGTGCAGAATATAAAGTAAATGTAGTTCCAATATCTAGCCTTGGCTTTCAACCGGCTAGACCAGTGAATATCACAAGTAGCAGAGGAGAAAAAGAGATATTTAGAGTGTAAGTGTGCTTTTTTTGAACTAATGTTCGTTGTCCGGAGTGAGAATAGGAGGGATTTTATATAGTAATCAAAAGCTTAGCAAAATAAGGCAAGGGATCAATTAAGTAGCAATTAGAGAAATTCAGGGGATCAATCACATGTAAAATCAATAAGTCTTCCCTTTAATCAAGGGATAATCAATGGTAAAAGCAGGACAGATACTTAAGGAAGGAAATCGAGTACAAAGTAGGTAATTAGGGGTGAATACACAGAGGTTTCAATTAAGAAAACAATCAGTAAGAATTAGCAAAATAGCAAATAAGGCAAGAAAAAATTAATTAAGGCAAGCAGTTCAATTAAACCGAGTAGAGAGGTAAGAATCAAAAGTTTTGTTAAGGAAAATTGTTCAAATCAAACTAGGAAATAAGGATTTAAGAATAATCGAGGGTTCAATCAAAGAGAAAATCACGTAAAGAGTCATCAAGTTTAGTAGATAGAATAAGGTAAGAAATGAATAGTCAGAATTCGACACATAAGTTTAACAAAACAAATAGTTAAATCGACACTGATTCAAAGAGAAAGATATAGGTCTTAACATGAATAGTCATGATGAACACAAACATATAGAATCAGTGAAAGGTTGAACTAAGAAATTCAGTAGAGGCATATTAGGACAAGAAAATCAGGAGACATTCAAATGGCTAAAGAGAAATCACAAGAACCAAGGCAAGAACACAATCAGTACACCGACACTCAGAAACCAAACAAAGAATGTCAAAAATTAGGGTTTTTAGTATAACGGAGTTAAGGTTGTAGCAAACTTACGAAATCAGTCAAAACACATAAGAAGCAGAAGATCAAACACTCAAAAATTACCAAATGTTTGAAAAAGCAATTTCTGGAAACCCTAGTTTTATAGAAAGATGAAAAATCACTCGAAAATCATACGATTCTTGTAAAGAATCACAAGGTTATTGTAAAACTCATATGAAACAAGTCTAAATCATCTCAGATCTATACATATCTAAGAGGTTCAGAAGAAAGAAATTAGGTTTTCAAGGAGAACAACACAGAGGTGAAGAAACATACTTAGAAACCCATAGATCATAGTCGATGTAGGACAATCTTACTTAGAATCACACTAGAACAGCCTGAAAAAAGCAAGAAAGGGGCCATAGATGCAAGCCAACTAACCCTGGTCCCTTGAGGGCCCTAGAGATGGCAATACCAACGTGAAAGATGCTACTAGAGGCCTGGGGGTGGTGAGAAACCACCATAGATAGCCATAGATGAGTGACAGAGATGTCCGATTAGGGTTAGATTTGAGAGAATTTGAGAGAAGAGAGGGATTTCAAGGCGGCGGATGGTGGAAAATGAAAGGGTTTGGGGGGGACGTTTGGTTTATTTAGGTAAGGGCTGTTTGTGGCCGTTGATCTCTATGATCAACGGCCGAGATTGAAAGGGTTTTGGGGAATTAGGGTTTGGGCTGGGTAAATTTAAATTGAAATTTGGCTGGTATTGGGTTGAAATAGGGCTAAAATTGAAATAAAAATAGGCCAGATTTTAAATAGCCACTTTTAATAACTACATAATTTATAAATATAATAAATGATTTCCAAAAAATATTTTCGTGTACTAAAATAATTTAAAATAGTTATTTAACATTTTAAAGATATAAAAGACCATTTTATGCATCAATAATGTAATTATGCATTAGTATGGGCCATTATTGCAAAGATGTATAATTTAGCCTAAAAAATATAAGTATAATTACAAAATATGCACTAAAAATGTTTAAACACCATGTTGGCATAAATGAAGAATTTAGATGACTAAATCATCACAAAAGTAATTTGGAGGATAATTATTGGATATTATATAAATAAAAGAGAAGAAATAAATTGATTTGGAGCTTTTGAAATTATAGAAAAATTATAAAAATGCTTATGCATGCTTATAACTGCATATGTGCTATTTTGAAAGTATATATATGTATTAAAAATATATGAGGAAAAATTGGGTATCAACAGTTGCCCCTCTTTACACAAGAAGGATGAAAGAGTTTTAGGGTAAAGAAATGATGGTCAATTTTGACAGAATGGGTGTTTTGAAAGATAGAGTCCGGACTCCGGTCTTGAGTTGCCTACATATCCCTGGTTTTACAGGAATCAGGCCATGTGTAGTTCTAGATTCATTGGCGGAATATACCGATGAAATCATTGCAAGAATGGACACAAGATGCAAGAGCGGTTATGGTGAGCGATTAAGTTTGAGATAGTTCGAAAGAACTGGAGTGAAGTTGCTCCTACTAGGATAGCGATTGCTTGTTGATCACCTGCAGATAAAGTGATGCTACATACATATATTTGCACAAAATGTAAACATGATGTAAATTCCCTTTGGACCATGAAGGTTGTCTTTGGACGGTTAATGACGATGTCCTCGAACCATGATGTCCTCAGACCATGATGTCCTGGGCCATGAATTGTTCGGTGAGGGATTCACAGGCCATGAAGATGGTGCCTCCGAACCATGACACCTTTGAATAATGATATGCAAATTTGAGAGATCCTCAGGCCATGGCATGGTGTCTTCCGGCTATGAGGATGGTGCCTTTTAGACAATGACGCCCTTGGATAGATTGGAAATAGTTCAGCCCATGATATGAAATAATATGATGTTAACAAGACAAGGCTTAGTCTTGTGAAATGGAGGGCAAAGCTTAGCCCGATTGAAAAACAAATAGATAGTTCCGGAATAGAGAAATATTTATGCAAGGAGGGACAATGCTTAGTCCCATGCAGATACGGAGGCAGGGATTAGCCTCATGCAGATATGAAGGCAGGGATCAGCCTCATGCAAATATGGAGGCAAGTATTAGCCTCGTGCAGATATGGAGGCAGGGATTAGCCTCATGCAAACATGGAGGCAGGGATTAGCCTCATGCAAATATGGAGGCAGGAATTAGCCTCATGCAAGTGTGGAGGCAGGGATTAGCCTCATGTAGATATGGAGGCAAGGATTAGCCTCATGCAAGTGTGGAGACAGGGATTAGCCTCACGCAGATAGGGAGGCAGGGATTATCCTCATGAAGATAGGGAGGCAGGGATTAGCCTTATGCAGATGCGGAGGCAAGGATTAGCCTCATGTAAGTGTGGAGGCAGAGATTAGCCTCATGCAGATAGGGAGGCAGGGATTAGCCTCATGCAAGTATGAAGGCAAGGATTAGCCTAATGTAGATAGGGAGGCAAGGATTAGCATCATGCAAGTATGGAGGCAAGGATTAGCCTCATGCAAGTATGGAGGCAAGGATTAGCCTCATGCAGATATGGAGGCAAGGATTAGCCTCATGCAAGTATGAAGGCAAGGATTAGCCTCATGCAGATAGGGAGGCAAGGATTAGCCTCATGCAAATATGGAGGCAGGGATTAGCCTCATGCAAGCATGGAGGCAAGGATTAGCCTTATGCAGATATGCGGGACAGGGCTTAGTCCCATGCAAAGAGCAGGAAGCAAATAAGAGTAGCATATGTCTTAGCTGGAAATATATTCGGTGTCTGATGGCCTGATTGATAGTAATCTTGCTACGTGCATATATTTCCAGATGTTATCGTTACGTCAGATGTGCCTGCGTTCAAAAACAATTGTAGGATTTGTGAGGCGAGGTTGGTTCGTGCCTTTGTCCGCTGGCCTTGCTTTGCTCCGTTCTGGAGGCCTTTTCAAGTTTCCCTAGGTAACACCTGACTGTTATGAAAAATAGAGTTTTTCTGAAAATATGCAATTATTGATAAAAAGAAAGTCATTTTAGAAACATATTGATATATCAAGTGAGTTTTAGATGAACTAGTGACTATAACATATTTATGAGACATTGCAACTCCTTGTGTTAGAATTTTGAGGGTCCTCCTCAAAATTCTGCCCCAATTTGGTGGATCATCTTTTGACCGTTTGCGAATAATAGGCCTTGCTGAACCTTCTTCAAAATTTTAAGAATCCTTCTCAAAATTATGCCCCAGTTTTCTTAATCGATTTTTGACCATCAGGCATATGCTGGCATTGGCTGGACTTGCTCCGGAATTTTGAGGGTCCTCCTCAAAATTCTGCCCTAGTTTCTGATCTCGGGGAAAATGAAAATTTTATTATGATATGACCGAATCCATAAGGCTGCCTATGTATCCCCTCTTAAATAGAAATCAGGTCAAGCGTAGTTAAATTACATCAAATTAGAGAATGTAAATAGTCTAAGCATAGTATCTCTTGATTATATCTGAATTGATTGGTTTTGGCCAGATTTCTCTGTCCATTTCTGCAAGTATGAGTGCTCCCCCTGTCAGCACCTTGTGAACCATGTACGAACCTTTCCAGTTGGGAGAGAATTTCCTTTTGGCCTCATCTTGATGTGGGAAGATCTTTTTTAGCACCAGTTGTCCTGGTGCAAATTGTCTTGGTTTGACCCTTTTGTTGAAAGCTATGGACATTCTACTCTGATAAAGCTGGCCATGACATACTGCATTCATCCTCTTTCCATCGATAAGGGCCAATTGTTCATAGCGGCTTCTTATCCATTCTACATCGCTGAGTTCGGCTTCCTGTATGATTCTTAAAGAAGGAATCTCTACCTCAACTGAAATGACAGCCTCGATACCATAAACCAGCATGTAGGGAGTTGCTCCGGTTGATGTGCGAACTGTAGTGCGGTATCTCAACAAAGCAAAAGGTAGCTTTTCATGCCATTGTTTGTGGTTTTCTACCATCTTCCTTAGTATCTTCTTGATGTTTTTGTTGGTGGCTTCTATGGCTCCATTCATTTGAGGTCTATAGGCTGTGGAATTCTTGTGCTTGATTTTGAAAGTTTCACACATGGCTTTCATCAGATCACTATAGAGATTGGCGGCATTATCAGTAATAATGGTCTCGGGAACTCCGACTCGGCAAACAATACGATCTTTGACAAAATCTGTGACAACTTTATTGGTCACAACTTTGTAAGATGTAGCCTCTACCCATTTTGTGAAGTAATCAATGGCCACTAGAATAAACATGTGTCCGTTTGAAGTAGTAAGCTCTATCGGACCAATGAAATCCATACCCTAGGCGGCGAACGACCAAGGTGAGCTCGTTGCATTGAGCTCAATCGGCGGCACTTTTATCATATCGGCATGTACCTGGCATTGGAAGCATTTGCGGACATACTTGATGCAATCTGTCTCCATGGTGCGGGCCACAGGTCCCAGCATGTATATCCTCAAGTAGCTTAGAAGCTTCTTTTACGTCAATGCATCTTAACAATCCCAAATCAGGAGTTGTTTTGTACAAGTTTCCTCCGCTGTGGAAAAAGTGATTGGACAATCTCCAGAGTGTGCATTTCTGAGTGTGGTTGGCATGCTCTGAATATTCTCCCTTTGACAAATACCCCTTGATGTCATGGAACCAAGGTTTTCCATCTATTTCTTCTTCAACATGAGCACAATACGCCGACTGATTATGGATTCTTACTGGGATGGGATCAATGAAATTCTTATTCGGATGTTGTATCATAGATGACAAGGTGGCCAATGCATCGGCAAACTCATTCTGAATTCTGGGCACATGTCGGAATTCTACCTTCGTGAACCTTTTTCTCAATTCCTGCACATGGTGCAGATATGGCAATATCTTGGAATTCTGGGTGGCCCACTCTCCTTGTACCTGGTGTATAAGCAAATCTAAGTCACCGATTACCAACAGCTCCTAAATATTCATGTCGACAGCCATGTTGAGTCCTAGTATGCATGCTTCATACTCTGCCATGTTGTTGGTGTAGGGAAATCTGAGTTTAGCAGATACCGGATAATGTTGACCTGTTTTTGATACCAAAATTGCTCCAATGCCTACTCCTTTGAAATTTGCAGCTCCGTCGAAGAACATCCTCCAACCGTCGTAGGCTTTGGTAATGTCTTCTCCTATGAATAACACTTCTTCATCAGGAAAATATGTTTTCAAGGGTTCATATTCTCCTCCCATCGGATTTTCAGCAAGATGATCTGCCAATGCTTGTCCTTTGACCACCTTTTGAGTTACATAGATGATGTCGAACTTACTCAACAGTATTTGCCACTTGGCTAACTTCCCAGTCGGCATAAGTTTCTGGAATATGTACTTTAGAGGGTCCATCCTATATATGAGGTATGTAGTATAGGCATAAAAGTAATGCCTCAATTTTTGAGTTGTCCAGGTCAAAGCACAGCAAGTGTGTTCCAGCAGAGAGTACCGTGCTTCATAAGGTGTGAACTTCTTACTCAAGTAATATATGGCTTGCTCCTTCTTCCCTGTCTCATCATGTTGCCCCAGAACACATCTGAAGGCTCCGTCCAAAACAGATAGATAGAGTAACAAAGGTCGTCCTGGTTCTGGCGGGACTAGAACTGGTGGTGTGGACAGGTACTCTTTGATCTTGTTAAAAGATTTCTGACAATCCTCGGTCCAACTTGTCTCGGCATCTTTCCTCGGCATCTTGAATATGGTTTCACATATGACTGTGGACTATGCTATGAAGCGACTAATATAATTGAGACGTTCTAGGAAGCTCATCAAGTCCTTTTTGCTCCTAGGTGGTGGTAACTCCTGAATAGCATTGACTTTAGACGGATTTAGCTCGATTCCTCGACGACTAACAATGAATCCCTGTAGCTTTCCTGCAGGAACCACGAATGCACACTTTGCAGGGTTTAGTTTTAAGTTGTACCTCCTTAGCCTGTCAAAGAACTTTCTCAAGTCTGCTATGTGATCTGCGGCTCTCTTAGATTTGATAATTATGTCATCCACATACACCTCTATTTCCTTGTGTATCATATCGTGAAAGATGGTTGTCATGGCTCTCATGTAAGTAGCCCCAGCGTTCTTCAGACCGAATGATCATCTTGTAACAGTATACCCCCCAAGGTGTAATAAAAGCTATTTTCTCCGCGTCTTCTTCATCCATCAAGATCTGGTGATAACCCGCAAAGCAATCTACAAAGGATTGGAGTTCATGCCTAGTGCAATTATCGATCAGGATGTGTATGTTTGGCAATGAAAAGTCGTCATTGGGACTTGCTCTTTTTAAATCCCAATAGTCAACACATACCCTGACTTTCCCATCCTTTCTTGTAACTGGCACAATGTCAGCTAACCAAGTTGGGTACTCAACCACCCTGAGAACTTTGGCTTTAATCTACTTGGTAACTTCCTCCTTAATTTTCAAGCTCATATCTGGTTTGAACTTTCTGAGTTTCTGCTTTATTGGCGGACACATGGGATTAGTAGGCAACTTGTGAGCCATTATGGACGTAATCAAACCGGTCATGTCATCATATGACTATGTGAAAATGTCATCATACTCTTTTAGGAAACGTTTGTACTCTTTCTTCTCTGTTGGTGAAAAATGAATGCTGATGCGAGTCTCCTTGACAGTCTCAGTGTCCCCCAAATTTACTACTTCGGTTTCGTCCAGATTAGACTTTGGCTTATTCTCAAAGTTTTCGACTTCCCTGACAACTTCTTCGGGTATTTCATCTTCTAAATCACTATTCTCATGCTGAGTTACCTCGTTACATGTCACAGTCACCAGTTCATCAGGAGTAATAATAACGTTGTAGAAAAAAAAATGTAGAAAATAGTAATGAATAATAAATAGCAGATGAATTTGATTAAAAGCTTAAAAAAAACATACAGACAAGTACAGCTCGATGAACTGAGCAATTATTTTGAAACAAGTAAATCTTAAAACAAAGTTGCTGAAAATCTTAAATGCCTAAATGGCTATAAAATAGAACCTGCCAAGCTACCTAGGGACTCGGCGGGCCCGGGATGGTGTGGCGGTCCAGTTCCTAAGAACATCTCCCTTCTTTACAGTTTGAATAGTGAGGCCTTCTTTCTCCTCCTCCTCAATTATGGCACTGCAGTCTATGTCTTCATCCTCTAAGAACAGATTCTTTAACCCAACTAATGCTTCCTCTTCTGCGGTTCCCCATATTGTATCAGCTTGGTGAAAAGCTTGATCTAGACATAGCACTGGTTGCTCGAGAGGGTAATACAGTTCGCACCATAGAGGCAACCAATCATTGTATTCTTGCCATGTGTACTGATATCTGAGTCCAAAGGTAGTACCATGACCCTTCAGCCTTATTGGTTTAGTGATACCCTGGAAATTCTTCCCCAGCCCTTTGTCGGGCTCATACCCAGACCATGCCAATATGCTTTCTATTTTACTACTCCACCATTTTTCTTTCTCGACGGAATTGACACGTTCAATGTGATGATAGGTTTCCCTCCTAGCCTTCTTCTATGTCTAATGACCGGGATGGTTTGACTGGTGTAAATGTGGTTACCCCCATCTCCGTGAATGATCACCTCCTGACGATTCCATTCAAATTTCACGGCTTGATGTAGTGTGGATGTCATAGCCCCAGCGACATAGATCCATGGTCGGCCTAATAAAATATTGTATGAGGTCGGTATGTCAAGCACCTAAAACTTGGCATCGAACCAAGTTGGCCCCATCTGCAAGCACATGTTAATTTCCCCAATCGTGGCTCTTTGGGACCCATCAAAATCTTTCACGTTCATGCTTCCTACCCGTATTTCATGAAAACCTTTGTCCAACCTTTTCAGAGTGTCTGACGGACAAATATTGAGGCTTGAACCTCCGTCAACCAAAACCCTAACAATGAATTTGTCTTCAAATTGCACTGTAATATGCAATGCTCAGTTGTGATTCAACCTTTCAGGTGGTAGCTCATCTTCGTGGAAGATGATCTTATGACTTTCCAGTACTTTCCCTACTATATTGGTCATCTCTCCGCTGGTGATGTTATTGGGTACATAAGCTTCACTCACCACTTTCATTAAAGAGTTCTTATGCGCCTCTGAATTTTGCAACAGTGACAGGATGGATATCTGAGCTGGGATTTTGTTTAGATGGTCAATAACGGAATACTCCTTTGCTTGTGCTTTCCTCCACAGGTCATCTAGCCTTGTTTTAATGACAGGCTGCCTGGCAGTGGCAGCCTTACTTAGTCCTCCCAAATGTTCAGGTGTATAGACTCTTCTAGTCCTAGTCATTCCTTGTGTAGCATCGGATTCTTCCATTTTTTCCTTTCCCTTTCGCCGAGCTTCAGCAACGTAATACTAGGGTATTGCTTTTGAGTTGAAATGAGGTGTGGTTGATACTGTCACTATGAAAGGTGTGACCATTTCTACTTCAAATGGAGCAGGGGTGGCCGCAGGTGGAGCTACCCCTACCTCAAATGGAACCGATATAACTACCTCAACCTCGATTGGTGACTGAGTCTGTACCACAATAAGAGTAAGTATGACTGCAACTTTAAAGTCACCGCCTTCTCGAATAAGCCTGATCGACCCCTCAGGGTCCCATTCTTCGTTCGTCTCTATCACATGTACCCCACCACCTCTATGATCAGGGAGGGGGTTGTTGCGGCTTCCTTTGCCTGTATGACCTTGTTATCAATTAGCGTCTGGATCTTATCCTTCAATATTCGGCACTCATCAGTGGTGTGCCCCTTCATACCTGAGTGGTATGCACAAGTTTTGTTTGGATTGACCCATTGGGATGGATTCTCTAATGCCACAGCAGGAATGGGGGTGACATAACCAGCAGCTTTCAACCTTTCATACAGTTGGTCGATGGGTTCAGCAATGGAGGTGTATTGTCTGGGTGGCTTGCGGTTGAAATTGGGTCTTGGTCTTGGAAAGTTTTGGTGAGTTAGAGGTGATTGGAAATGGGATGGTTGGTAGTTATAGGTGTGATAGACAGTGGCTGGTTGGGAATATCTGGGAGATGAAGGCTGATATGTAGGCGGTGATACTTGGTATATAGGCGGAGGTGTTTGATATGTGGGTGGAGGTGTTTGATATGTGGGTGGAGGTGTTTGATAGGTAAGTGGAGATTTTGGGCCCTAGGCCACCATTACTGCCCCAACGTCTCTCTTCTTTGATATGTCGCCTGATTGTAATGCCTTGTTTGTGGCCTGTAATGCCTCAAAATTCGTTACCATCCCGCTTTTGATGCCTTTCTCAATTCTTTCCCCAAGCTTGATGATATCGGAGAACTTATGGTTTTCAATAACCATCAATCTTTCATAATACTACGGATCCTATGCTCTGACGAAGAATTTGTTCATTTGTTCCTCGTCCAAAGATGGCCTGACCTTGGCCGCTTCCGACCTCCAATGAGTAGCATACTCGCGGAAGGTTTAGGTGGGTTTCTTTTTAAGATTCTAGATGTAGAAAACATCTGGTGCATTCTCTGTGTTGAACCTGAATCGGTCCATAAAATCGTATGCCATACTCACCCAATTGGACCACTTCTTGGGATATGGCTGATATACCAGGACAGAGCATCTCCAATAAGACTCCTCATAAAGAGTTTCATCCAGATCTTTTCATCCTTTCTGACCCTGACAAGCTAGTCACAATAGGTCGTCAAATGAACCCTAGGATCACCCGTACCATCAAACATCTTGAACTTGGGAGGTTTGTACCCTTCTAGCAGTTCTACATCTGGTTGTATGCATAGGTCTTCATAGTTCAACCCTTATATTTATTTGCCGCCTTCGATACCCTGAACTCGACTTGTCAACTTCTTGAGTTCTTCAGGCATATTTTTAATGAGCACGTCCTTCTCGAAGGATTCTGATGTATAGGAGATTGGTTGGATAGACTGAGGTACGGTTTCTACGTATATAGGGTTTCTTTGATAGGTGCCAGGGACTTGGGTGTAATGATGGTCATTGGTTGAGTTTTGAGGATCGGGAATGGGTTTGTGGTGTGTTTTGGGGAGTGTGGTAAGCGGTGGTTGGTGGGTACTGAATTGGTTTATGGTGATGTTGTGGCGGAGTTGGTATTGGTAAGGGATTGAGATTTTAGGGTAGGGTTGCATATTGAGGCGGTGCAGGAGGGTTTTGCGGATGTTGATTTTGTGTGTTTGGGGAAGGTGTTAGGTTCTTTGTGTTTTGTTGGTTGATGTCGGGGACATTCAGGGTGAGTGACAAGTTTGCCAAGTTGTAAACTTGCTCAAGTTCTCCTTGTAATTCCAATATCTTTTGTTCCAATCTCAAGACTAGGTCATTTGGTGCCGGAGTACTTCGTCCATCTAAAGTTTTTGCGTTCTCAACATTCTCCTTTCGAATACCACTTAGGTCGTCCATTTTTGCTTTTCTTTTGCCTTTTGTATTGCATGGAGGAGGAGGAGATGGAGGGCCTCTAGATCTAGTGTGATATGCTGATGATACCAGTATGAGCGAACCAACCTTAGGAGATGGGAATAAAGAATAAAGAAAAAACAAAAGGGTAGACAAGTCAGTAAGGATTCTGAAATGTTTGCAGTATTTAAACACATATTGCGGGAATGTAATTTTGTGTCCTAATTTGGGAGCCTCATTGTGTCTGAGGTAGGCCTAGTGACAAATAGATTTGGAGAACTTTAGATGCCAGTAAATGCTTCATTTCATAATGTGAAAATAGGCGAATCCCGAAACGATACTAAGACAATAGAAAAGTAAGTCACTAATGGAACTTGGCCTTATTACATTTAGGAAAGCAAATAAATCTAGCCTACTTGGTCCCAGAAGGACCTTCCCCAGATTCGATCTTCTTGACTCCATCATACAAGTTCCCCAACTCGCGCAGACCTAACAGCAGGTAGACTCTGGCCAAATGTCCTCCTTCACTTCCTTCAGCATTCTGGCAATCCTCAATCCTCTTTATGACTTTACCCTCCAGCTCCACTAATCCTCGCTCCAGATATTCTAACTTTTTGTTGGAAGTGACGGTCATTTCTTTCCATTCATCGATTAACCTCACATTCTCTCGTGTATTTCCCGGTGCTCATTCTCAGAGTCGTGGACCCTCTTGCGCAGCCTGTTGTATTTCACTTGAGCCTCAGCTTCTTCATCTATGATCCTATTCCCTCAACCAGCTCCTGGCATCACCATCCTCTTCAGATTGTCCTCTAACCATGCTGGGTAGAGAGGTTCACACCCCGCATGATACCTATCTGGCTCAATGGTGTTCTTTTCCACGATGATCTTGCAGTGCCACATGTGCTGAGCTTGGCACTTGTAAGGGACATCATTATCCGAAAAGTCTGCTCTAAAATGGCTCATTTTGGCGATCCTGGGTACAACCTATTTCCTGCCTGCTTGCCTCATGACTCGGATAGGGACATAAGGGTATATCCCTCTCAACCCAATCAGCACCAAGTGTGGAGCGTCCCCATATCTGATGATAAATTCGTTTGTTGGGAACCTTTTAAAAATCCATTGCACCTGTTCCTCGGTCAGATTGTCGAAGAGCTCTACCCACTCTTTGGCGCTTTCCGACTGAGCAAACTTGTCCGGAATGTAAGTCATCCTCTTGGGGTAATGGAAGGCAATATGGTCGTTCCAAGCCCTTCGCGGAAATTTTTGGCGATAGTGACCTTTTTGAAGATGTTCTAATAACCACAACTGCAGCAACAACTTACAACCCTCGAAATGCTTGACCCCTCTTTGACAGCGCTCTAGAGCCCTGTAGATGTCGACTATGATCATGGGGACTATAGTGTATGTTTGCCCATTAATCCCCTCCATCAAAGTCTTGGCGACCATAGCCAACCTAGTATGGATTCTTTCCCTTTTCATTGGGAACACTATCAGGCCCAAAAAACACAATGAACACGAACACTGTGCGATGGATATGGCCCAGAGAAGTGATAGAAATCTCGTCATTGAAGGTACGGAAGGACTTGCTATGGCCATATATCTCATACAGGTATTCGAAGGGTATGTAGGACTTCTCCAAGCATCCCAAGCCAGCATTTTTCTTCAGCCCCATCATGTTTAGGAACCCTTTACCAGTACGGTTCTCCGATACCAACAACCCAGGGCTATCCCAAGTCAATCCTGCAAGTCCCCCAATTTCCTCTAGGAGTGAAGTCATCTCTATGTCACCGAAACGGAACACAACCCTTTCACTATCCCAGAATAAAGTGGCAGCCTCAATCAACCTGTTGTTTGGCTGAATGTCTAGTAGAGATGGAAAATTGCCCAAGTACTTTCTTACATATTTCTTGTCACTTGAGGAAAGGTCCTCCCACTAATCTAGCAGCAATGGTGGAATGTTCCTAACTGAATTTTGGGACCTCGTGCCTCATTTTCTGCAAAACAAAAGGTTAGGCCCTTCTCCCCCACCAGACTCGACTATTTATACGTTCATGATTAGCATATTGGCATTTAGTTCTCCAAATTAATGCACAGAACGTGGTTTTGTCCGTTGGGATTATGGATACCCCGGTGGACTTTTGGATAAGGCTCGTCTTAAAGGATCATTATGTGGACAACATATTAATCCAACTAGGTTTGACCATGATGCATGTGCAATTTCAATCAGAGTAAGGTTACTATAGGGGTCTAGACTGGTACCCTCAAGCAGACAACTTGAGGGGGAAAGGCACGAAACCGTCAACTACACCACCGATCGACTAGTTTACCGCAAATAAGCCTTTCCGAATTTAAGGGTAATAAATAGGAAGAGCGCAACCACTCATCAAGCGTTGCTATAGGATTTAATACGCACGAGTGGAGCATGATTTATGCAACAATAAATAGCATGTTATCAGGTATTTGCATGTAGGAAAAAATAAATACAGTAATTAAATAATTGAAAGACAGTTACAAAAAAGAAAACAAGGAGACAAGTCAGTTTCAGGAATAAAGAAATCATAAATGCTTGAAAATAGACAGTTAAATTCAAATATAGGGAAAGGGACGTGGGATAGAGCATGCTTGGACTAATTCACAAAAACAAGTTCGTTATGGTAAGAGCCTAAAATATCCTCAGCAGAGTCGTCATGCTATCGTGCCCCCTTTTTTCCCTTTTTTGAAGGGGAAGTTCGGGTTTTGACATTCACGGGGGGAATAACTCATTTCCTTTTGGGAATTGGGTATTTGAAAAGTCGCCACCTAAAGGATTATGGTGCGTTAGGGCACCTAGAGGGATTAACTCTTAGACTAGTTTTCATTATCAGAGATCTAGGGTAAGGGCTCGCAATAACCTTGAGGGGAAGGTGGTAGGCACCCCTCGCAGTCCACAACGGTGGGTCCCGGCCGAACTTAATCTATGTGAATTAGTCCTTCTAACAAGTAAATAGTTTTAACACATACTTGCAAGTAAAGTCATGTTTTGACATTTTAAAGCACATGTATGACTCAAGCAAGGAAAAAGACTTGAACAAGTTGCACATATATAGAGGAAAGTAAAATTTAAACAATGGAAATTGGGAAAGAGGGGTCCTAGGTTGGTCAGCCTACATGATCATACCCACACAATGCCCAGTAATCACTCCTCAATGAGGGGCTACACGTGACATTAGCGCGTAGTCATCATATTCTTACTACCCAATTGCATCCCCTTGTTCATAGCCTAAGGCGTTCTAGTAACCTTGAAAGGTATCCTAGGCGTGCACTACCCGTCCATTCCTCGTGACCCTGGAGGTATTTAGGACCTCTAATATATGGTAGTTCTAAACCATCCTAAAGTATTTAAAGGAGAAAAGTCTAGGCGACAATCAAAATAATTAGGACTGTTTTTAAAGAGGGAACAATTAAAAGCTCATATTTACCTCCGCAAACATAACAAGCAAGTGCACGTCTCAAACAACAGTTTCAAGTATTTAAGAGAAAAACCCTAGAACATGATATCTAGGTGAGCAGAGATTATACAGCATTGAATTAAGCCAAAAGTGTCAAAGACCTATTCAGCTTGCCTACTGATTTTAGACCTGTTGAATGTGTGCAACCTCAAATAACAAAGCGCAGTTTTATAGTTGCAAGATTTTTAATCGTCCTATAGGCTTGCCTAAGCGCATGACAGTGATGTCCTAAGAGCATGATATCTATATTGATTAGAAATGCAGTAAAATAGTGAACAATTTTTAAACGGACAACTTGAGATCCTATAGACATATTTTCTAGCGGTATTAATTGTGGCAGCGTTTGAAAATCTTTTTAAGAAGCGGACATATTTAGTTAATTAAACCACTTCAGAATATATAAACAAACATCCTGAACTATTTTAAGTCCTGTAGGCATGATTTCTAGTTAAGCAAGGTAAAACAAACATCATTCATTTAACCAAAGTGAAACCCCTATAGGCATGACTTCTATAGAGCTGATTTTTCACCCTATAGGCATGATCTCTATTATTAAAGCCATTTTTAGATCCTATAGGCATGGTTTCTAATTGTGTGGAAGTAAAGCAAACATAACAAATACATTTGAATCAGCATGGACCCTATAGGCATGGTATCTTCCTAATTTACCCAATATATATAACTACCCTCCCTTTTTCACTAATCACCCAACTATTTGTTTATAATAATTATTACAGACCAGTGAATCAAATGACAAATTTACATAAATAGAAAATTAAACTATAGGGAGCCTGTAGTAGGCCCAAATGACTTCCAAGCCTCCAATAGCCTCAAATGCCCAAAGTTCCATAGCCAAATTCGTGTCTAGGTGTGTTAGAGTTCCCTAAGGACCTCAAGGATCCCGGGCAGTGCTTGCACCTAGACCTTTTCTCAATTAATAACTGATTTAGGTGTAGTGTGGAAAGGCCAGCTCTAACATCCCAGAGTTCAGAGAGATCTCAAGGAAGTACACATATTAGAGGGACAAAACCTAGTATTCTAAGAGTAAAGTGAGAGTGTTTGACATAGTTTTGAAAATAGTACATGGATAGGGTATAGAGGAAACATATAGTCAACAAACTGCATAAAACACTTAGGGTCTTAGAGACTTAGCAGGCTAGTCATGGACAGTAAATAGTTAAGACATAGATTACAGTTGTAATACAGAAGCCTGACATGTCTTGAACAGGATTAAACATACAGGCAGGGTCAATCACATACATCAAATAGCCAACATGATCACATAATTGAGGGATTGAATAGATATTCACAAACAGACTGGTTAAGTATCAAATAACAAGGTGAAGTGTAGATATGCTAATCATACATTGGATAGGACAGAGTTTAGACATGCTAGGCAAAGAAGTAAGCAGGAATACAAGTTGGATTCATAGCTGATGAACTAGTGCAGGAATGAAACACATAGGGTTTGGATTTCAAAATTTAACTAGAGACATACCAGTTGAAGAAAAGAGTGCAGAATATAAAGCAGATGTAGTTTCAATATCTAGCCTTGGCTTTCAACCGGCTAGACCAGTGAATATCACAAGTAGCAGAGGAGAAAAAGAGAGCTTTAGAGTGTAAGTGTGCTTTTTTTTTGAACTAATGTTCGTTGTCCGAAGTGAGAATAGGAGGGAGTTTATATAGTAATCAAAAGCTTAGCAAAATAAGGCAAGGGATCAATTAAGTAGCAATTAGAGAAATTCAGGGGATCAATGACTTGTAAAATCAGTAAGTCTTCCCTTTAATCAAGGGATAATCAATGGTAAAAGCCGGACAGATACTTAAGGAAGGAAATCGAGTACAAAGTAGGTAATTATAGGTGAATACACATGGGTTTCAATTAAGGAAAAAATCAGTAAGAAACACCAAAATAGCAAATAAGGCAAGAAAAAATTAATTAAGGCAAGCAGTTCAATTAAACCGAGTAGAGAGGTAAGAATCAAAGGTTTTGTTAAAGAAAAGTGTTCAAATCAAACTAGGAAATAAGAATTTCAGAATAATCAAGGGTTCAATCAAAGAGAAAATCACTTAAAGAGTCATCAAGTTTAGCAGATAGAATAAGGTCAGAAATGAATAGTCAGGATTCGACACATAATTTTAACAAAACAAATAGTTAAATCGACACTGATTCAAGGAGAAAGATATATGTTTTAACATGAATAGTCAGGATAAACATAAACATATAGAATCAGTGTAGGATTGAACTAAGAAATTCAGTAGAGGCATATTAGGACAAGAAAATCACGAGACATTTAAATGGCTAAAGAGAAATCACAAGAACCAAGGCAAGAACACAATCAGTACACCGGTACTCAGAAACCAAACAAAGAATGTCAAAAATTAGGGTTTTTAGTATAAATGAGTTAAGGTTGTAGCAAACTTACAAAATCAGTCAAAACACATAAGAAGCAGAAGATCAAACACTCAAAAATTACCAAATGTTTGAAAAAAGAAATTTCTGGAAACCCTAGTTTTATAGAAAGATGAAAAATCACTCAAAAATCATACGATTCTTCTGAAGAATCACAAGGTTATTGTAAAACTCATATGAAACAAGTTTAAATCATCTCAGATCTATACAGATCTAAGAGGTTTCGAAGAAATAAATTAGGGTTTCGAGGAGAACAACACAAAGGTGAAGAAACATGCTTAGAAACACATAGATCATAGTCGATGTAGGACGATCTTACTCGGAATCACACTGGAACAGCCTGAAACAAGCAAGAAAGGGGCCATAGATGCAAACCAACTAACCCTAGTCCCTTGAGGACCCTAGAGATGGCAATACCAACGTGAGAGATGCTACTAGAGGCCTGGGGGGTGCCGAGAAACCACCGTAGATAGCCATAGATGAGTGATGGCGAGGTCCGATTAGGTTTAGGTTTGAGAGCATTTGAGAGAAGAGAGGGGTTTCAGAGCGGCGGATGGTGGGAAATGAAAGGGTTTGGGGGGTCGTTTGGTTTATTTTAGGTAAGGGTTGTTTGTGGTCATTGATCTCTATGATCAACGGTTGAGATTGAAAGGGTTTTGTGGCCGGATCGGGTATTTAGGGTTTGGGCTGGGTAAATTTAAATTGAAATTGGGCTGGTACTGGGTTGAAATAGGACTAAAATTGAAATGAAAATAGGCCAGATTTTAAATAGCTACTTTTAAAAACTACATAATTTATAAATATAATAAATGAGTTCCAAAAAATATTTTCGTGTACTAAAATAATTTAAAATAGTTATTTAACATTTTAAAGATATAAAAGACCAATTTACGCATCAATAATGTAATTATGCATTAGTATGGGCTATTATTGCAAAGATGTGCAATTTAGCCTAAAAATATAAATATAACTACAAAAAATGCACTAAAAATGTTTAAACACCATGTTGGCATAAATGAAGAATTTAGATGACTAAATCATCACAAAAGTAATTTGGAGGATAATTATTGGATATTATATAAATAAAAGAGAAGAAATAAATTGATTTGGAGCTTTTAAAATTATAGAAAAATTATAAAAATGCTTATGCATGCTTATAACTGCATATGTGTTATTTTGAATATATATATGTATGTATAAAAAAAATATGAGGAAAAATTGGGTATCAACACAACCGGCAGGGGAGAGGTGTAGACCTTTCTGGGAACAACTCTTATGTCTCGTCTAGGGAAGCATCAGAGGGAAACTCAGCCTCTGTACAAGAGCAGTCGGTTGTCCAATCAAGGCCGCCATGGAGGTATTAACTCAGGGATGAGCCGTTCACATCTCATAGCACTTCCGAGGGCTCGGAGAGTGCTAGTCAGGCTTCTGAGCCATTTTCTACACATGCCCCTGAGGCACCAGAGACATTAGTTCAGTACATCCCCAATGATGGAAGAGGGGGAGATGCTACAACTGCCGACCTTGAAAGTCCGAAGAATAAAGAGGTATGGGAGGACCGATTTGTCAACTCAGCCGCCTTTACCAACTTCCATGAATGGTGGCCAATGAGGTCTCTTACTCTCGAGTGGCAGTTTGAGTTGAAGGATTTAGAGAAGTATAACCTAGCAGTGCTGAGGCAATTCAAGGAACGTAAGGGGTGGATGTGGTTCACCTAGAGTGTGGTGGATGCTAAAGAGTACCTTGTCCGAGAATTCTACACCAATGTGGCGCATATCAAGAAAAGGACAAAGGTGAGGAAAGTGAGAAACCTCAAAGTGTGATTTGATCAACACACATTGAACACATACTTGGGACTTGAAGATTTAGAGCCAAAAGAATATCTGGAAAAGTATGAAATGGGGGATGCAGCCCGGCTTTGGTTGGTAGAGATTTTAGCAGCACCTAGGCCACGACCACCATGGATTGCTGCTGGGTTTCCTATTCATAAGAACACTCTAAGTTTCGAGGCAAAGGGGTGGCAAACCTTTTTTTACAGTAGATTAGACCCAAGCCAGAATGAGACTTATCTTCCGATCCCTCGAGCAGTTCTAGTGGCTTCGATTACGGCCGAGTACCCGATCAATATGGGTTCACTGATATTAGCCAACATCTCAGTGATTGCTTGACAAGATGACTCGTCCTACCCATATCCCAACACTGTTACGGAGTATCTTATGGATGCGAGGGTAGAGCCGAGAGATTATGATACAAAGGTGTGACCAAAGAAGCCTTTCTCATGGTACTCACTGAAGGATGCGAACAATCCTAAGAGAAAAGGTCAATCGTCTACCACCACAAGCCAATCTTCAGAGCCAGCGGAGGTAGTTGATGTTCCATCCATATCTAGTACTATTGCAGCACAATCTTCTGTTCAGGCACCTCAGATTCCTCCCTCAGTTGAAGAAACATTGAAGAAGCTCCTGGAGAACCAGAACACCATCATGGAGACCTTGGTACAACATAGATCAGTTATAGAAGAGCTGGAAAAAAAGTAAAGAAGATGAGAAAGTCCCAGGCTCGCAAGAAGTTAGTGGACAAACTCCGCAGACAGGTGACCAAGCTTGCTACAGCAGAAGATCTCCCCTTTGACATGCAGATTGACCCACACCATCCAGGCCTAGATCCTACAGCACCATCAATACCGGTGGCACTAGCTAGATAGTCTGAGGTGCCAGACTTTGCTGCCGACACTACCGGGCAGTACGTCAGATGTTCACCAACCTAGTCACTCCTAGAGTTGAGAATGATGAAATTCAGTTGGATGAGACTGAGGGTGGTGATGTTGCTGTGGACACAGAAATGTCCAAGGAGACATAGGGAGTTTTGTTTTCACTCTTTCCCTTCCTTTACTCTTAATTTTTTAAGCATTGGGGACAATGCTTATTTTTATTCGAGGGGGGGGTAGGGGGAAGTTTATTTGAACTTGATCTTATTTGATGATTCTGAGACATTTGACTTGTAATAACTTGATACTATTTTTATTCTTCTTCTCTCATAATGTATATACCTTTTGTTTCTCTCTCATTATGTATATTCGTTATGCTTTCGATAGTTTTTGCTTTGTAGCTTCTTTATGTTTGTTTCCTTATTAGTTAGTGTTTGATTTAGTAGCTTCCTTTTGATTTAGTAGTTTCTTTTTATATTTCAGTAGATAATAAGCCTTTGATTTTCTTAATGCCACGGTTCTTTCCAAAGGTAGTTATTGTATGAATCGAGTGACTCGTCCCAACGATGGATGGCGTGACAACCTTCTTAAGGGAATAAGTTTGTTTTGTGTTTAGGTAATAATAGTAGTATTAATGAATAAAAAGACCTAATTGAGTCAAACTCAAAGAGTCAAACATGCTTCATTTGGCACCAACACACTTAACTACGTGCTTATGGTTAAAAACAAGGTTTTTGAAAGAAATAGCTCTAGTTAATGACTTTGTGACTCTTGTGTTGACTTTGGCAACCATTGAGTCGTTTAATTGAACCATAGTGATTTTCAAACTTGAATGTGGTCGTTGTGGGTCCACGACTCTATCCTCTTTAACAATCCGGTTGCGTGAGAGGTGAGTTGTTTTGTTTGTAGTCCAAGGACCCGTGCAAAATATCTAGAACTTGCCCCAAATGTGTTTCAAGGCGAAATCCTAAGTTTTACTTGGCTTGATAAGTGATTGTAGGTTTTCCTTGGCTCGTTTGAATTTTCTATTGCCTACCAATGATATCATCCCTAGTCAACCCCTTCGAGCCTTTAGCCTTTCTCATTTGAAAACCATGTTACAAGCCTTTACCCGTTCTATTGTGACTCTCTCTTGGCACCCGAGCTTTCCTTAACACTCATGTGAAACAAATGGCTAAAAATGTAAGTTTGGGGGAGAGACGAGAAAATTGAAAAGGGTATCAAGGCACAAAAAAAAGAGAAAAGAAATTATGCGAAGGAAAGGCAAAGAAAAGAAAAGAACAAAAAGAAAAATGCAACAAAGTGAATAAGTAGAAGAGTTGGAGGGATTCAAAGAAAGGTAATGAGACCAAATATGGAGAAATATGAATGTAATGATCAAGAAAGAGTGGTGTTAAGTCTCTTTAATCCCCCAAGGAAAAGAAGTTGCCTCAAGGAATTGGCGAAGTGTGAGCCGAGAAATGAAAAATGAAGTGCTTAAGGAAGGTGTAACCACTTAACCATATTGTATCAATCCTTAATCCAAAAGCCTTCATTACATCCCCAAAGAAGTCGTACTTGATTTTGAGCCGAGTGAGCTTACATTAGTGGTGATCTACATGAGGGGCAAGCCTATGGTACTTGAAGCCGTACTTGTGACATTCTCTTGAGAGAGATGAGTAAGCCTTTCATAAATTTTCGAATTGAGTGCTAAATTCTTAAGTGAGCTTGACAAATGGAAAGTAGAGGAGGAAGAGTTTGGAGTCCACCATGACCTACAAGATAGAGCGCGAGTCCTTGATAAGCAAAGTCAACTCTTGAAGCTCAATTATCACATTAGAACAATATGTGCATGAATGTTTAACTTGTCACCTTGTTGATAACTCATAAGTAGTGTGGGTAATTGTTAATCCCAACTGATGTGTGGATGGCTCACCTTCGACACGCTGAGATGACCTGTAACTCTTGGAGGTGGGAACTAATTTATTTGCTTGAGGACAAGCAAAGACTTAAGTTTAAGAAAATTGATAAGTGGAGATTTTAACTACTTGTTAACGCCTTTTAGCTTTTGTTTTAGCCCAAAAAATATTGAATTATGTTCTCGAAACTAATAAAATTATGCAAAAGTATAGGAATGCTGGAAATTGGGCTTCTGAGATGAAATTCGACTCATAGAGGAGTAATCCAAACACAAGGCAACAAAGGACATAGAGGCACACAATGTGCGGTCCGCAGAAGAAATTCTGCGGCCGCAAACAAAGAAGGAAAACTCAGTAGACAATTGTGCAAATTGCGGACTTCACACGAATTGTGCGGCCTCAAAATAGGGATAAGAGTTGAAGATTAGAGAGTGTGAAAAATACCAAGCCCAAGAGTCTCTGAGAATTGCAGACCACACAAGAATTGTGCGGCCGCAAAAGAAGACCATTGCGACTGCAGTCCTAATTCTGTGGACCGTAGAAGACTTGCCTCGCGGTTGTAGTTCAGAAATGTGCGGCCGCAAACCTCCAATTCCTGACACATGAAGAAATTCGCGGACCACATATGGAATTGTGTGGTCGCAGAATCTCCCGAGGGGCATTTTTGTCCGAGATTTTCAGCCTTGTATAAATAGACAAATTTCACGAAACTGGGTCAAGTTTTTGAATGTTTGAAGCACTATAGCCGTTTTTCTTTGTTGTTTTAGGAAACTTTAGCTTATTTTGGTGTTTTAACATTAGATTTCTTTATTTTAATCTTTCAATATGAGTTTTATTAGCTTTTCTTCCTTGTTTTCTTCTACACCCACTATGAGTAGCTAGATTTTTACTAGGATTGTGACCCAACCCTAGTGTGTAAACCTTATGGGTGATTAATTTTATGTTTGTTTATGATTGGGTGTATATTATTTAACTTAGTTCATGCTTCATTTGTAGAATTGATGGTTGCAAACATTGATTCATGCCTATTTGACTTGGTATCTATTTGAGAAAGAGGGATCTAGTCTAGGTTAACTTAGCTAACAAGGAATTGGATCAATTGAGAGATTGGTTAACCCAATTAAAGGGTTCAACCTAGAGATAGTGGCAACCTGACTTGAGCTCTTATCAACAGTTTTGGTTGATACCCATTTGGTCTTGAGAAAGTTAAATTGGGCAAAACCACTCTCTGACCGAGAGGTATTGAGTTTCACTTCATAAAAGATAAAAATCATTCAATACATAAGCATAACAAGATATTTAATCCACATTTTAAATATGAATATTTTCATAAACAAGATTCAAGTGTTGAAATAAATACTACACACTTAGATATTCAACACAAAGCAAGGAAATGAAGAAATGAGCACAAATGAGTAAGAAATTCTAAACCAAGAGCTGCAAATACTTTATTAAATTTTCTACTCCTTATTTTCTATAAATGAAATTCAACTATTTTGGAATTATTAAAAAGAACAATTACATAGTTAGTTCATCGTGGCTTGCCTAGCGGTGACGTTAGGTGCCGTCACGGCCTATAGGAGAAATTGGATCATGACAACATGGTATCAGAGCACTAGGTTCACGTAGGTTTTACGAGTTATGAGCAGACCTAATAGAGTCTTGCAGATCGGTGCAAATACGTCTGTACTTATCTTCGAGAGGCTATAGGGTGTTAGGAAACTACCCTTTCTTCATCTCATATCGTGTAGTTGATGTTGTGCTTAGTGTCTTTCTCTTATTCTCTCATAGATGGTGAGAACGCGCGCGGAAGATGTACCCGACCATGGAAGAGCTGCTCTCCCTATTGCTAGAGGCCGAGGCAGAGGACGATGGAGGGTTCCAGCTCGTGGTAGAGGATGAGAACGTCCCAGATTTGCTCCAGTTCTGCCACTAGTGGATCCTGTAGAGGATCCTGCTATTAAGGAGTAAAGAGAGGTGTCTGTAGCGGAGCCAGACCGGGATTCTAGGAGGTCATGGGCCGTATGTTGTGGTTCATGGATTCTATGACTCAGGCTAGTTTATTTCCAGCAGACCCAGCCACATCTCAGGTGGGAGCGGGAGCACAGGCTCTTACCGCTCAGGCTCTAAGGCACGCAACTGCCATATATCAGACCCCGGACCTACTACCCATTGGCGGAGCTCAGCCAGTTGCAACAGCTATACCTGAGCCCAGACTAGCTGCGGGCGGCGAGCCACAGAAGCTATTAGACAGATGAACCATGCTACATTCTCTTTTCTTTGGAGGTGAGGGACATGAGAAACCCCGAGACTTTATTGATCATTGTAGGGACAGACTGCACAACATGAAGATATTGGAGTCCCACAGGGTGGACTTTACCACCTTTCAGCTAGAGAGCAGGGCCCGTAGATGGTATCTTCTCGGCAGACCAACAGGTTCTCCTCCCATGACTTGGGACTAGTTCACACGCCTCTTCCTAGATAGATATATTCCACCCTCTCAAAGGGAAGAGTTGCGATTTTAGTTCGAGCAGTTCCAGCAGGGCCAGATGTCGGTGACCGACTATGAGGCAAGATTCTTTGAGTTGTCTCGCGATGCACTTATGGTACTTCCTACCGATGCAGAGAGAGTGCAGAGGTTTGTTGCAGGTTTGCACTCTGGTATCCAGTACACTATGGTCTGAAAGGTTGAGATGGGGACTTCATACGAACTGGTTATAGAGATAGCTCGGGGGATCGAGGGTGTTCGTCAGCGGAGTCGAGAGCAGGTAACGAGGGATAAATGGTTTTGATATTCTGTAGGGTTCAGTGGTGCTTCAGCTGGAGGCAGAGGTCAGTTTGTGAGGGGTTAGTCTAATAGGCCCACATATCCAGCACCGCCGCCTCCTCGGGGTGCTTCACTGCGGCCCTATTTCAGCGCCATCCCAAAGAGTTCCTATCATCCACCAACTATTCAAGGTTCCTCCAGTAGGCCTTTAGGCCATCAGGGTCAGACTTTGGGTCAGCAGTCTACCATACCGAGAGGTTGTTTCGAGTGTGGGGATCTTAGTCATGTGAGGAGGTTTTGCCCCAGGCTTCGGGGCAAGGTAGTACAGCAGGGTCATTAGCCTATGATTTCAGCACCAGCTGCCACACTAGTCGTCCAGCCGCCCAGAGGCGGAGGGCAGGTGGGTAGGGACCGTCTTAGAGGTGAAGGCTAGTCAAGTGGTGCTTTAGCCAGGTTTTATGCCTTTCCAGCCAGACCAGATGTAGTATCCTCAGATGCCATGATCATAGTTATTATTTCTGTTCGCGATCGGGATGCTTCAGTACTATTTGATCCAGGGTCTACGTATTCATATGTTTTATCTTTGTTTCCTCATTTTCTGGGTGTTCCTCATGAGTCCTTGGGTACTCCTGTTTATGTTTCCACACTAGTGGGCGATTCTGTTATTGTGGATCTGATCTATCGGTCCTGTGTCATGACTTTCTGCGGTTATGAGACTAGAGCAGATCTTTTATTGCTCAATATGACCGACTTTGAGATCATCCTGGGCATGGACTAGGTGTCTCCATATTATGCCATCCTTGATTATCATGCCAAGATTATTACCTTGGCGATGCTACAGTTGCCTAGATTGGAGTGGAAGGGTTCGTTTGTCACTGCATCTAGTCAGGTTATCTCTTTTTTGAAGGCTCGATACATGGACAAGAAGGGTTGTTTGGCTTATCTAGCTTATGTTCAGGATACTACTATAGAGACTCCAGTGATTGATTCAGTGCCTGTGGTCCAAGAGTTCTCCGATGTGTTTCATTCTAATCTTCCAGGCATGCCACCAGATCGTGATATCAATTTTTGTATTGATTTGGCTCAATGTACCCAGTCTATCTCTATTCCACCGTACAGAATTGCTCCGAAAGAGTTGAAAGAATAGCTTGAGGAGTTGCTAGCAAAGGAGTTCATCAGACCGAGTGTGTCGCCTTGGGGTGCACCAGTATTATTCGTGAAGAAGAAGTATGGGACTATGGATATGTGCATTGATTACCGCCAATTGAACAAAGTTATCATTTAGAACAAGTACCTATTGCCGCGTATTGATGATTTGTTTGACTAGTTGCAGGGTGCCAGGGTGTTTTATAAGATCGACTTGAGATCAAGGTATCATCAGATGAAGATTCGTGATTCGGATGTTCCGAAAATGGCTTTCCAAACTAGATATGGCCACTATGAGTTTCTAGTGATGTCCTTCGGTTTGACTAACGCCTCGATGGCGTTTATGGATTTGATGAACCGGGTGTTCAGGCCATATATTGATTCATTTGTCAATGTCTTCATTAATGATATTTTGATCTAATCGCATAGCATGGAGGAGAACGAGCAGCATTTGAGAGTGATGCTTCAGATCTTGCGGGATCAGAAGCTATATGCTAAGTTCTCCAAGTATGAGTTTTGGTTAGATTCTGTGGCATTCTTGGGGCATATTGTATCAGGCAAGTGTATTAAGGTAGATCCCAAGAAGATCGAGGCAGTTCAGAGTTGGTCTCATCCTACCACAGTGACCAAGATCAGGAGCTTCTTGGGGTTAGCATGTTATTATCGACGGTTTATGGGCCGGAAAGTGAGCTTTGAGACGAGGTAAGTCTTTTGTCTAACTTTGTAAGAGGGAATTTACCCCATTGGTGTTTAAAATCACTATTTGCTTCTAGTTGTGGGGGCTACGCACGCACAAGGTGACGAGAGTCCGTGTGTAGCTACTAATTATGCTAAGTCCGGGTAATTTTAGGACCCTAAATCATGAAATACTTGTAATATTTGTACTCTACTTGTTAATTTAAGTGCCTAAATTATATTGAAACTTGATAAAGGATTCATAAAGACCAAATTTTACTTACTTGAATTTTGGCGGGTTACTTGATCGTTAATAAAAATTGTGCTTCTTTGTGTATTAGCCTTGTAATAACTTTTAAGTCGGATGTTCATAAAGTATTCTCTCTTCTTGTGGAGCGGGCCGTACGCCTCGCCAGTATAATAGATGCATCTATGGTTCGTGTCGCTCGACCCTCGGCAATGTACATATTATTCTGGATCGGGTCATATGACCTCGGCATAAATCGTGCATGTTAATGCTTGGAGCCCGAATACACTTGATATTATTTTCATGAATTGAGAGGTTATAATATATTTATTTTCTCGAGATTTATTTGGAATTAGTATGTGTTAGTGGAGGACTTTTGGAACTTACTATTGGTTAAAGAATCATTTAATCATTGTTGCTACTGTGTTAATATTATTGTTCACATATTCTATGCCTATTTAGCATTCCTGTATTTTATTGTTAGCCCATAATAAGTGTCGATGCCGACCCCTCGTTACTACTTCTTCGAGGTTAGACTGGATACTTACTGGGTACATATTGTTTATGTACTCGCGCTACACATCTGCACTAATCGTGCGGGATCTGAGGCAGGTGCATCTAGCAGTCATCCCGGCGCACACCCTCAATACCCCGAGGCTTAGTGGTGAGGTGCTTTCCGAGTACGTTTTACAACACTCGGGTCTCTCTTTTGCATTTTATTTTCTGTCTACTCTATTTCAGACAGTAGCTTAGTGTTTTGTATATTCTATTAGTTGTTCATATACTTGTGACACCAGGTCTTGGAACTCATGCTAGTAGACTTTATGACTTTGAGCATTTATTTCGCTGCATTTGCTCTTACATTGGTTTTTGCCACACTTTATTAAATTTTCTACTCCTTATGTTCTTAATAAATGAAATTCAACTACTTTGGAATTATTAAAGAGAATAATTACATGGTTAGTTCACCGTTGGCTTGCCTAGCGGTGACGTTGGGCATCATCGCGACCTATTGGAGAAATTGGATCGTGATAATAATAAAAATGATAATAAAATATTTTGCCTTTGAGAAGCTAATTGATATGTACAGAAGGTCGTTTTCCCCCTTCCGATCGGCACATGAATTGAGTTGTTGAAGAAGAAGAGAAGTAAATAAATGTTTTGCCCAAAGAATTAATATGGAGGACTCACATGACTGAACAATGCTAGCTTGTAGTATGAAGAATATGATGAGTTAATAAGCATTGATCGTTCTATATTATTTTTTTCTCATCTTATAATTATGCAATCGTCCATCTCTATTAAACTAACAGGAGAGTCGATTACTTCTCTAAACCATCAATAATAAAATTTTCATACTTTTTGACATATTAATTGTCATTTAACACAACAAAATGGTTATTTTTTCCGAGCTCTTGTCAAATAGAGTTCTCAAATGATTCTTCCGAAATCTTGTGCCCTGAAGCTGAAGCTCTTGCATTAGAGCTGGTACAAGCTTGGGTGAAAAAATCTCGTTTACTGTCTCTTGTATATGTACTCAGGCAATGAATTGGAATAAGTTTAGAATGATCAGAATATGGCTTTTCCTTTCTTTTTTGTGACTCTATATTAATTCTGAGATTATTGTTATACAAAATTCTATTTTCATGCCCACAACAAAAAAATATCATTTAGCATAATATTAGCTTCTGAAACATAAGTGTCGATCTGAAGGGAATCTGTACGCGTTAATTAGCTTCTAAAAGACAAATTATTTTCTTACTATTTTTATCATTATTTTATTACTTCTTTTTGTCCTTAGTTTAAGGATATCAAATAGGAAAAGTATAAAATATTAAACTGCCTTTTTTAGATTTATCTTTTAAGTAAACAAATGGGACCGATAAGTCCACTTGTCAAATAATAAAGAGCCTCACATAAATATGATATGGAATGTGAGACATAAAATAAAATTTCTCCACTCATCCCACTGGCCACTGTCTTAACAAGTGATAATTAAAATAGTGAGGTTTCCTTATTCGCAAAAGGAGGTAACCGGAGACTTATTTTGGCTTATCATACAACTTCAATATTTATGTAAATTTATTATTTTCCTTCGTCCCTACTTTAAAGTTTAAACCTGTGTATTGCATGAATAGTAGTGATATAGACATTAAAATAGTAAATAATTGATTAGCCACTTCAAAACTTAAGCTAGGTTAAGTTTGTCGTTTCTACTGTAATCAGATTTTGCTTTTCCAAATAAGGTTGATTTATGCAAATATCCCTTTGGTGTTTAAATTTTGTCCCTCTTTTAAAAAGTTTTACAAATATCCTGGGGTCTAACATTTTTCAAATTTTCTGTTTGTTCAAAAAAGACTCTTTAGATCGTGATCTAAGGCTTATCAGTTCATTCAGTTCCAAGATTGATAAAAAGAGGGATACTTTTTAATTAGCTGATAAATAAAAAGAAGAAAAAATATCAGCTATGTCCATTTATAAGTAGCTTATTACAAAAATTGGTCAGTTCTTAAAATATTAATAATATTAGCCAATTAGCTATTTGTAGCAAAAAAAAAAGATCAAATTTTTTCTTTCTTTTGAGTGCATGTTATTAGAATAAATTGGATACATCTTAAGGAGTTTGAATCTCAGTTTTGGGATGATTTGGGGGAGTTTTGAGGTGGTTTAAATTGAAAATTCGAAGTAGAAGATGAAACATGAAAAAAATATGTGTATCACATATGAATCATATTTGTATCAAATGTGTATCACATGTATATTTGTGTGTGTGATACATGTGTCACAAAAAAAAAATTGAACTCGATTTTAACTACAAATTTTGATACCAAATCACCTCATCTTCCTCAAAATTTTTATATTGACTCATCTATATGTTTTCAATGAATTTTAAACATACCTAGTGAAAAGGATCCTTTTTTTCTTAGATTTTTGGAATCCTGTATATATATATATATTTTGTATATATATATATATATATATATATATATTTGTATTTCATCACCTTGTTTGCTACCTCATCCATGAATTTTTTTCGGTCTTGCATCTAATGTTGCTGATCACGCTTAAAAATATGGAAGAAGAGTTTTCCGTATGATTTTCGGAGAGAAGAACTTTATTTATTTGGGTTTTTAATTTTTATATGTGCTTGACTTATTTTGATAAATTCATGATTAATGGATAGAAGTTGGTGAGTTGAAACTTGAAACTTGAAACTTGTTTGGGAATTTTTACAACCAAAAGTTTTACTTCCAACATTGCAACCGGATGGGATTACCTACTACTCGGGGCATTTGCATCTATACCCGCTTTTTGGGTCACGTTTTAACTTGTGACCGCTTTACAAAAAAAATTGAAAGCGTACCCACTTTTTCGCGTAACTTCAGCATACGGGGCTGAAGTAGCAAAGGCAATCACGCAAAACTTCAGCATTCTAGTAGACGGGCCTGAAGTAGCAAGTGTACTGAACCAGGTGAGCTGAAGTTTTTGTTTGCAATTGCTGAACTTAAGCATATTAACTGAAGTTTTGTTCTCTATTTACTAAAATTTTTGTTTGCAATTGCTGAACTTAAGCATAGTAGCTGAAGTTTTGTTCTCTATTTGCTGAAGTTTTTGTTTGTAATTGCACTAAATAAGCTGAAGTTTTTTTTTGTCCTGGATTCATTAGTTTTGTCATTAAGTTTTTTCAAAAACTTCAGCAGAAGATGCTGAAATTATTTGGTTCATTTATAAAAACTTCAGCACTAAATAAGCTGAAGATTTTTTGTCCTGAATAAGCTTTTTCAAAAAGTTCAGCAGAAGATGCTGAAGTTATTTAGTTCATTTGTAAAAACTTCAGCACTAAAAGCTGAAGTTTTTTTTGTCCTGGATTCATTAGTTTTGTCATAAAGCTTTTTCAAAAATTTCAGTAAAAGATGCTAAAGTTATTTAGTTCATTTGTAAAAACTTTAACACTATATAAGTTGTAGTTTTTGAAAAAGCTTTCTAACATACTAGATAAATAATCAGATTGCAAATAGTATCTAAATCATAAATTTTGGAAATAATAAACGTGAAAAGAATAGAATTATCGTTGTCTACTAACTTACGTACATG
This sequence comes from Nicotiana tabacum, assembly GCF_000715075.1. Lineage (NCBI taxonomy): Eukaryota > Viridiplantae > Streptophyta > Magnoliopsida > Solanales > Solanaceae > Nicotiana > Nicotiana tabacum. The sequence goes on along the minus strand of NC_134087.1, from coordinate 106,343,578 downwards.
AAAATATTCACAAATTATTGTCTACTAACTTATGTAATTATTTATAATTTGTTTTTAAATAATTTGATAAACATATTTATGGCAATCATCTCATGAACTGAAGTTTCATAACAACACCAACAACAGTAGAAGAAAGAAGAAGAAGAAGAAGAGGAGAAGGAGGAGGAGAAAAGGATTCAAATTATTTAAAAAGTGAGTACAAATTAAATTATTTTTTTTAACAAATGGGTATAAGTTAAATGGGGCGACCAAATAGGGGAGCTTTGCAATTTTTACCTACTACTCGCACTCTTATCGGGCTACCCAAAAAGCTTTTGGACATAAGGCTTCCCTTGTTGGACTACGAATTGTGTAGCCATTGTTAGCCTTAACCCTTAGCCCAGTCCAATAATTCAAGCTCTGACTAGCTTCCCATCGTATCGTACTGTCTCGTCTTCTACGTTTCAACGTCATGGATTTGACGGCAAATTTTCAACAGATATTCTCACGCGCCGCCGCCGACTGCCGACCGCCACGTAGAGCTGTTTCTGCTTCATTATAATGGACGATACTGTTAGAGTTATACACCAATTACACACGTGATTCTTCCCGCTGTCAGTTTCAATGGACTCCTCAAAATTACCAAATCCTCAATCCATGCGGGTCCTAATTCGACCTCCAATTCCACCTACCCACCCCCAAGCTCCACCCCCTCCTCCCCACCCACCTCCATCAGACGTACCACCCACCTCCTCCGCTCCACTCACCCCTCAAAATGGCGTCGTCGTGGTTGGCTTTATCGGAAAACGCCATGATGACGTGGCTTATTTGATGAACCGGATTATCGACTCTAATGTGTTTGGCTCGGGGGGTTTAGATAGGCCGATTTTTGTTGAAAAACCGGATTTTGCTGTTACTGAGTACATGAAGAGTTGGTTTGAGTGCAGGAACATAAGCTATTATCATGATGAGGAAAAGAGGATTTTGTACTTGCAATTCTCTTCAACTCGATGCCCTGTGATGATGGAAGACAAAAATTTGGAGTCTAAATTGGGATTTGATTCAATTTTGGAAGACCGCGAATTTGGTGATCTCCAAGCTATGCTCTTTATGTTCTCTGTAAGTTCTTTTTCTTTTTTTTTTCTGATATATTGATCAGTACACGAGATTTCTGTGGTCAAAGTGATTTCTTTATTCCTTGTTATCTTAGATTTGTTTCTTGGCTGTACATTAGAGAATAGAGATTAATGAAGCTTTCGAAATATGTATAAGTAGAAAACAGGAATTAGAAACATGGACACACATTGCTGTTGTAATGAGTTCTGCAAAAGTTTCATTGTTATCTTTCTCAAATTAGCTGAGGTCGGGTGAAGAAATCATCAATACCAAATTCCAACGAACGCGAAAACGCTAGATGATTTCTTCCCATTTGTCCAAACCTTAGTGGACAAAGTTACCTGGCACCTTTTGTTGGTGGGGTATTAGCCCGTTTGGATTGGCTTATTTTAAGTGCTTTTCAGCCAAGATAGCTTTTAAGCCATTTTGTAGTATTTAAATAAAGCAAAAAAGTGCTTTTAAGCACTTGTTTTTAAGCTAAAATGACAAAAATAAGCCAAAAGCCAAAAGCTAGAATTCCTAACTTATGGCTTATGCTTAAAAGTCACTTAAAATAAGCCCATCCAAACGGGCTCATAGTAGGTATCCCATGGAATTAGTCGAGTTGCGCGCAAGCTGGCCTGGACACCACGGTTATCAAAATAAAAAATCATCAATACCTATTCCCTTACATATGGACCTGTTTCATTTATTTGGAAAAGAAGAAGCGATTAAAAAAGTAGGCACAGGATGAGGCTGTTTGTTCATTGCAGGAAGCGATTGAGCACAGTGTTTTTGATGTAGCTAGTGGAAAAGTAGAGGTATTGGATTGATGTAGTTTAGGTTAGTCATAAATGTTTATTTCATTAAACCAATTGAGTTATCTGATTTTTATTTGTTTTACTCAGGAAAGCTTGCTTCTTGTTATTGGCAAAGTTTTTGTTTCACAGTTGTATGGAAAAAGTGTGTGTAGAAGAGTTTTGTATCATTTCAAACGATTTTTTTCTTTCTCATGCCTCAATGAGCATGTACTGATTGTTGCTTAGTGTTCAGTTTGAGTTGCCATCTTCTTTACTGAAGGGTGAGAATTGAGTTTGAGACTTACAGTCCAGTTCTTCTTCTTACCATGTGCCTAAAGGTCTTTTCCAGATTTTGTTTATTAGTAGTGCTAATCATATTCTTATGTGTCAAGGAAGGGATCTACTAGTAAAGATCCTCCACCTCCAACCTTAGGGCTGGGGATTTTAGTCAGGTAGCAAAGTGGGAGGGAGGGTCACTTTTGGGCTCCTGGGTAGGGGTTTGGGAGGTGGAGTGAACCATATAAGCTTCTGTTTCTTATTTCATACTTGACCTTGTTAATCATAGAGTGCTACTCAACCATGCTTAGCTATGCAGGTTTGTCATGTTGTAGTTTTTATTCAAGACGGGTCACGCTTTGACACCCAGGCACTGAAGAGACTTCGCGTCTTGCAAGCAGCTAAACAAGCAATGACTCCATTTGTGAAGTCACAATCTCTGTCACCCTCTGGATCTGGCTCACCTTTTGCATCTCCATCACGTAGAGGTGCATCTGGAAGATCATCTAGCAATCCTTCTCCTATCAAAAGCCGTGGCATTTTCAACCGAAATAATTCAGCAATTACTCTGATGTCAGGTTTAGGTTCATATACCTCTTTATTACCCGGGCAATGTTCTCCAGTTACGCTTTTTGCTTTTCTTGACGATTTTGCTGATGATTGTCGTAGTTCAAGTGTTGAGGAGCCAGCTGATATTTCCTCAGCGAATCAATCATCTAGTGCTGGTACCTCGGCTCGGCCAAGCTTGGCTCCAAAAGGTTCTGGTTCTGTGGTTGTGCTTGCACGTCCTGTGAGTAAATCTGAAGGTGGGTTCAGGAAGAAATTGCAGTCTTCTCTGGAGGCACAGATTCGTTTCTCCATTAAAAAATGCCGGACACTGTCTGGTTCTGAAACTGGTCATACGGGTTCAAGAAGTGGGGGTGTGTCAAATTCTGCACCTCTGTTTTCCTTTGATGCATCAAAGGCTGTTGCACTTTTAGATATAACATCTAATAAGAGAGGTGAATCCCTTGAATTTGCCACTGGTCTTGTGGAAGATGTTCTGAACGGGAAAGCAACCTCAGATTCTCTTCTGCTTGAAAGTCATAGCCAGAGTGCAAATAGAGAAGACATACTTTCCGTCAAGGAGTTCATCTGCAGGCAGGCTGACATATTAAGAGGAAGAGGGGGTGTGGTTTCCAATACCAACAGTGGTCCAGCTTCTGGTGTTGGCATGGTTGCTGTTGCTGCTGCAGCAGCAGCTGCTTCTGCTGCTTCCGGAAAGACATTTACTTCTCCTGAACTTCCACATTTGGAGAAATGGTTATCTTCTAGTCAGCTTATTCTGCAAGCAATCCTTTCAGCAAAACATGCCATTGTGGATGAGACTGAAATTAGTAAGAGAAAGCTGCAACAAAGAAATTCCGTTTCACCACCTGTTGAAGGAAATGCCTCAAAAGTTTCAGATCCACTTGAGATTGCAATGTCTTATTTGGAGAGTGGTAGAGGGGTAAATACTAGGTTTTCTACTTTATGGTGCCAAAAGGCCCTTCCAGTAGCTAAGGCGACATATCTAAATGAGTTGCCTCCGTGCTACCCAACTTCCCAACATAATGCCCATTTGGAGAGGGCTCTGCATGCCTTCAATTCAATGGTAAAGGGACCTGCTGTACGGTTTTACTTGCAGAAACTGGAAGATGAGTGCACATCCATCTGGACTTCTGGCAGGCAACTATGTGATGCTGTTAGTCTCACGGGAAAACCATGCATGCACCAAAGGCATGATGTAGAAACTGGCGGTTTATGTTCAAGTGATGACATTAAGCCACATTCTAGTGGGTATGTCTTCTTCCATGCATGTGCATGTGGTCGTTCAAGACTCCTGCGGCCAGATCCTTTTGATTTTGAAACAGCTAATGTTATTTTCAATCGTTCGATGGATTGTGACAAGCTTCTTCCCACAATTCAGTTACCCCCAGGAAGTGATACAGGTGGGCCCATTCAGCCCCTGTCTTGGAGTTTAATTCGAGTTGGGAATGCAAGATACTACCAGCCATCTAAAGGTTTGATACAGAGTGGCTTCAGTTCTACCCAGAAATTTCTTCTAAGGTGGACCATCCTTCTTGAGAAGCCAAAACGTGAGAATGGGCTACTATCAAGCAATTCACAGCAAGCAAATATGAATACGTTTAATAGCAATGCCAGGGATGGGCCTAACAAAGATGCAGGCATAGAGAATGCTGGTGCTTTGAGTGTACAAAACGGATATCAAATCCAAAAGAAGTCCTCTGCAGGAAATGTCAAAATAGATGATAAAGTAAATAATTTTGGTAAAGGAGTTTCCAACTTTAATATGAGAAAAGCTTTTTCTGAGGTGGTAGCTGGTTCAACTGCTGCAAATTCAGGATTTCCTCCCCTACAATCAAATAAACTAATTATGTCAAATCCAGATAGGAGTACTAAGCAAAAAAGTGCGAGAGATGGGGAAAGAGAGAAGGTTAATGAGATTAGTGATGAACCAGTATCGGAAAAAGTTTTAATTCCTGATATTCATGAAGTTAAGAATGATAGTATTACTGTTTCTAACGATGTTACTAAAGGTAATCAAATTTTCCAGATAGGTACTCATTTGGATTCAATGAAGATCAATAGAATTGAGAAGATCAGACCAATTACCTCTTCTAAGCACGCAACCGTTTACATTGGATTTGAGCATGAGTGCCCCCGTGGGCACCGCTTTATATTAACTGCGGACCATCTCAACAATCTTGGTTCTCCTTATGTGTTGCCTGTAGAATCTGTCGTCTCTTCATCTTTGGAAAATATCGATCATAAGGGGGTAGGTCCCTCTAGAGGGGGTAAGAATGGTGGCCATGGCAAAGGCCGCCGCCTGGCAAATGGAATCATTCCTACTTCCTCTAGGAAGGTTCGGAATCTGGAAAAGTCAAATGAGGGGTTGGATGACGGATATTCAAATATAGAAGGGCCAGCTCAACTTTCCAGGCATCCAGTACATGCTGCATCAGGGGAAGATCTTGCAACTGGTTTTCAATCTCTAAATCTCGATGACTCTGGCTATGCTACCTCCTTGTTAGATAGAAGTTTGCCCATATACATGAACTGCCCACATTGTATGGAATTGAAGATTAAGAATGATCAAGCAGATGTGAGATTTGCAGGAACCATTTCGCAGCTCCAGAGGATCTTTCTGGTGGGAGTCTTACTTCTGATATTGGTTATTTTCCTCAATTTTCCTGAATCTTTATGGCCTCCTAAAGAAGTATCCCTCTTTATGTGATTTCATTTCAAGTGCTTATCTGATTCATTGTTTCTATTAATCAAATGAACAGGCTTAGGTGATATTGTTTCATGTTTTTTTGTACCTAAACCAATTATGAGTGGATTCTCTGTTAAGACACCTCACAATGTAAACATATGCTTTAAGATGTCAGCTAAGTGCTAAATGATCATGTCTATCACGCTATATGAATTGATCTCCTTTATTGTGTCTCCATGTTCAAACCAACTTAAATGTAACAAAAAGTTTTCCTAACCTTTATTTATTGCAGAGCTTGGTAAAAAAGAGCAATGATGCTACCAGTTAATTATAAAACTCAGAATCATATAAAAAAACTGCCAAGTAGTAAGATCATGCAGGAGCACGAGAAAAGCAAAACTATTGAACCTCTCTATCAAAGTCATTCTGAAAAATTCTTATGCACATGAATAGGTTTTTTGCGAGTAATTGTATCTTGTAACCTCTAATGAGGAAGCTCTTGAAATTTACATTTCGTTACATCTCAGGCGTAGGTACTTACCCTGTTTTGTAAAAGCTACTCATTTTCACCAATTTCATGGACATATCAGCAGTCTTATTCATGGCCAATGGGCTGCATATGATAAAGTTCTACAGAAAGATAGATATATTAGATATCTTTTGGTCTTCTCTATTCAACCTAAGTCTGGTAAGCCAGGAGAGAATGACCTTTCTTTTGAGGATTATCATGTACAGGTTGGAAACGGGAGAACTGCAGCTACAAGTTACTTGTTCTTCTGTTTTCTTGTTGGATATTTTTTAATATTCTCTGTTTAAAGGACCTATTTCATGTGAAATACAGTGAGTGTGACTGTGACATGTTAGCTAGTGCATCAAAACTGTTGTTGGTAACTGAAGAAGTAGGTTACTTGTAAATAACAGATCTTAGAAATTGGTCCATCTTCTGCATTTTTTTCAATTTGTATGGTTCCTTCCCATATTTCTAAAAGTTTTAAAAAAGAAATGATTTTGATGGTTACACTTCTAAAACTGAACTGCAAATTTTCTGTATGTTTCATGTCCTGTTGGTTCATATATTGGTTCATATATACATGAGAAATTCACTTCGTTTGCTAGTTGTAATGAGTATGCTCTTTGTCATGCAGGTTACACCTCACTTCCCAGTCATTTTAGCAGCAAACCCAGTCATACAGTTTGAGGTAACTTACAGGAACTTTTGGTATCGAATTAACTTATCCTTGTCCACCTAATCATATGAAGCCCTGATTGTTTTTGATCTCGGCATTTTGCATTACTCAATTAACCTTTGATTCCCAGTCTGTGCAATACTCATACAATGTTTGGTACCATTTTCTTGACGTATGTATTTATGTTGGATGAAGTGTTGAATAAGAATATATGTATTAGTGATACTGGGTAAGAGCACCCAAAATAGAAAAAAGTACCCAAAATGGTGGCTTGTTTTAGTAAATAAAAGTCCTTTCACTTATTTGTTGTCTCTTATGTTGCGGTTATTATCTTTCTGGCATCTTTTGTTGTTACAGGCCTTTTCTTTTGTTTCCTTTTGTTTCTTTTGTTTTCTTTTGTTTCCTTTTCTGATATTATTGTCTCTTCTGTTGAGCCGAGAGTCTCCCGGAAACAGCCTCTCTACCCTTTTGGGGTAGGGGTAAGGTCTGCCTACACTCTACTCTCCCCAAACCCCACTAATGGAATTTTACTGGGTATATTGTTGTTATTGTTGTTGTTGTTGTTGTTGTTTTAGTAAATAAAAGAAATCATGATAGTATTATATAGTAAGAATTTGTAATGGTTTAACTTGAAGTTTCATTAGACGAAAACTTGAAGATTGGTGTCACAATCTGTGTATAGTGATTCATGTATTATTATTAACCGCATAACAATCCGTACATTTTAAATCATGCACAACTAGTCTGTGAACCAAATGATTTCTTACAGTAATATTTTTGCAAGTCAATTACAGTAAGTTAATGATCAATAAAAATGACCCCTATTGACATGGGATTGAAGTGTAGCTTATTGATCAATTGTCGGGTTGCGGAAATTGATAATGCAGAGGAGAAGTATTTGTTAGGTGACATCGAATCTTAATACTAATATTAAAGGTGAAAAATTAATTTATGCTGCATTCCGTGAAAGAACATCTGACCTCTGTTGTGCTCTATATCAAAAAGCATCTGACCTCTTTGTGGATCTGTAACTGCTATTCCGTTAGAAAACATGTTGCTTTACACTGGAATTACTTTACAGATAAAATAAACATGTATTACACTAATAGAACAATGGAAAACAGATTTTCCAAGAAAATGAACTTGCCAGTGTAATAAGCAGAGGCTTTGCATTCTACTTTTATGCTGGCCAAACAGTGGAGTAAGCTTCCTGATTATTTCACTGATGGAATAGGTCGTTGAGATGCTTATAAGCAATGCTAGGATCTGGATCTCATTGTTGAATTATCTGACCACCTCATCTAAACTTAAACTTATTAATTAATTATATCTTTAACATGCTCCTCAAGCGCGGGCTTGATTCTCTTTCATGGGCCAGATATGTGGATATTTTTTCTGATAATAGGTAGTGGTGGGTCTTGAGTGCAAGACCTCCGCTTGCTCTGATACTATGTTGAATTGTGTGACACCTCATCTAAAAGCTTAAGTTGTTAGAGACAACGCACTTTTATTACTTTATTATATCTTCAACTCACCTAAATAAAGATTACAAGAAGGCTAAAAAGGTTTATAGCTCCTCTTTTATTTCAATGTAGTTGCCATTGTTGGCTCACTGGATCCTATTCAATGGGATGCTTGACTGCTTGTTGTCACAGCTTCACGCATCTTTTTAGATGTTATGTTGTTTCATTTTTGGTGTACATCTTTGGAAATAAGCATTTCAATTATTCTCTCAATTGCTGAGTTTCTTTTCTATTTTGACTTTGTAGGAGTCATGTCTCCCTCCATCTATGCCAGACCGTAAAAAGAAGTTGCAGTTCTGTCTTGGATGTCGAGTAATTTTACCCCCAGAGAGTTTTCTGTCACTTCGACTACCTTTTGTTTATGGTGTACAGCTGGAAAATGGAAACCTCCATCCTCTTATGCCTTTTGAACAGCAGCCTCAACTCACTGCCTGGATAACGAAAGGCACAACATTGCAGCTTGTATCCAAGGACAGCAATCATGAGGAACTATTTACATAGTCAAATGGATGAACTCTAATCTAGCTGGTGCTGAGTTAATTTTATTAAGCATTTTGAACTGCACTTCTTGGACATAGTTCTCTGCCGTCAGGTAAGCATTTGATCTAGCATGTTCTTAAAATCAGAATCCTGTTTCAGGCTTTCAGCTTTGCTTTTGTAGGATGACATTTAATGATTGCAGTCATAGAAGGACAAGGATGGAAAAAAAAATCTTTTGCAGCATCTTTTTTCTTTAAAAACTTATAAGGTGCTGCGATGATGCTGGGTTTCAGCTCTTTCATCCCCGGTTTATGTGATTAACATTTTTCAAATCTCTGTAAGGCTTACACTCCAGAGGGATAATAACAAAGACTTCATACTTGTTCTACAAAAACAAAAGGTTTAAATCTTACTGAAAACCCTAATACCGCGGAAGGTTATATTCACATGTTCATTTTGGTTGTGAATCTTCTTCTTTGTGTGACACTTATGTGTCAGTATTTCTTGTTGGATGTAAGTGAGGATTCAAATGCATATTCCTGCCTTGTACGTGCCCATACTCTCATAATCCCCATACATACTCTGATTGGGGCGTAGTGGACTGGCTAATGGAAACCATCCTGGTCCTCCGTTTCCAGACACACTACCTACATGAAGTTGTTTAAAGCTTTGCAACTATGCTAGACTTAGTATTTTCTTTTGTTTCTTTTTGTTGTTAGATGCATGCAGGATAAGTTATTTATTCGTTGTGATAGCTGGGAAATGCAATTGCCCAAGTACGTGGGAAGAGAAGAGGAAGTTTCCTCCACTTAGGTGATGTACTGCGGCTGACTACTCTTATCTTTATCATGGAAATACCTGTGGAAGCTAATTCATATGACACCATATCTTGTCTTTTTTCTTGCTCAGGTGGGTTTATTATGCTATCACTCGGCAGACCTGGTGATGGCTGGTTCATCATCAGCGGCAGGCGCTTTGGAACTTTTTGGTATGCATCTCTTCATTCTTTAAAATTGTGCATCAAAGTAATGCAATATGAAATTCTAGGGATAATTGTCAGCTTGCGAATTATAGTTGGAGAATTGCTAGTTAGGGTTATGATGTTGCATTGATTTTTGTTAAGTGTTTAAATCATGGGATCAAGTATTTTGAACTGGAGTCTTGTGATAAGAAGACTCCTGCTAGGAAGTACCAAATTGTTTGGCTGTGTTTATCCCAAAATGGTCCGTATGCAACAATTCAACACATTGTCTTGAGATATAGTTAGGTTAAATAAGTAACAGTGTTGGACAAGACATTACTTATCAGAAAAAAGAAATAATGTATTTACCCAACCCAACTGCATCTGTGAGATCAGATGTGCAAACTTATAGGTTAGCATATGAGTTGTGGGTAGATGTTTTCTTTTTTTTGATTGGTAAAAGTATAATTTTATTGTTTAAGCAGCACTAAGATTGTGCTGAATATGTACAGCAAAAAGCATAAGAATACATTCCCTTTATTCTGAAGAGAGCTAATAAAATTTGTGGCTCTATCTGCGTCTTCACTAAATTCCTGTGTACTCCAAATGAAAGCAAAAGAATATATTAAACTTTTTATCTTGCTAATTGGCTCTTTCTTATTTTGAAAACATCTTAAATTCCTTTCTTTCAAACACTCCGCCATATACAAGCCGGTAGAGTTTGCTATATTTGAACTAATAACATTATGATATCTATCTATAATTAAAAGGAGAAGAAAAAAACATTCTCATTACGCCAAGTGGCATCATCATAATATGCCATTTGGCACTTTAGGACAACCCTCCAAAAATATAGGAGCTACAAAATTATTTGAAAAAAATAAAAACTCCTTCACAAATTTCAGATTTCTTTACTTTTTTAAAATATGTATTTCTTTATTATAAATAAATTAACTGATTTTAGATATACATTTTTTAATCTTTAACTTTTAAAAAATAAATCTGATTTAGATTATTATCTATCTATATTATATTAAAAGGAGAGTAGTGAATCATGAGGTTAAGCCAAGTGGCAAGCTAAAAAAAAGCCACTTGGCAATTTTAAGACAACATTAAAAATTTGAATTATAAATGGAAACATAATTAATGGAAGTAGTAGTTCAATAAGAATTGTTTTTTAATTATGATACAAATCTCTATTAGTAGTATAATTTAGTTAATATTTTTTTGTATAATTATGGTAGGGACGAATTTTAATTAATTGATCAAGCTTTGTAACTGACCTTATTTTGGTACAATATACATTACTGTATGTATCTTTAATTAAAATTTTATGTATAATTCAGTTATGGTAGGTATCCTTTTCTGAGAAAGAATCAATTAAAATTTCGTTTTGTATCTTACACATCAATTTTAAGATGAAATAATAATTCTTTATTTAGTACAAGCTTTGTATCTAACCTTATTTGGGTGCAATATACATTACTATAGGTATCTTTAATTAAAATTGTGTATAATTCAGTTATGGTAGGTATCCTTTTTTGAGAAAAAATCAATTAAATTTTTATTTTGTATCTTACATCATTAATTTTAAGTTGAAATAATAATTTTTTATTTAGTACAAGCTTTGTATCTGACCTTATTTGTGAACAATATACATTACTATAGGTATCTTTAATTAAGTTTTGTGTATAATTTAGTTATGGTAGGAAAAATGAGGTTATATTAATGTTGACAATTCGGACAAATAAATATTTCTTAAAATAATAGTGAAAATATTGTTGCAACAATTAGAGTTTTTACGATTAATATTTGAATTGAGTATTGCTAGGTTAAGTTTGAAAGTATAAGATGATTTATGAAAATGTGGTCCAATGGATAAAATAGAAGAATAAGATATATTTGAATTTGAGATGGGACTTTTTTTTTAATATGATAAGAAAAATCATATTTAAGAATATGAGCAATAGAGTTAAAGTTTCTATTGAAATAATTTTTATTTATTATTTGTATTATATTAAAATGAATGTGATAAAAGTGGATATTAAATTCAAGTAAACTAATAAAAAGCACATGACAATGTTAATAATATTTAGTATTGAATATACAATAGCAAAATAAGAAACAAACAGAGAAAAAATCAAAATTTCTATCATAAAGAACAAAGAAGGATAAAATTTATTTAAATTTGATATAAAAAGTTTTTTTAAGTATGATAAAAAAGGTCATGATGTGGATAAGGCCACATAACTGAAGTTTAATAGATTAAAAAAATTAAAAAAATCAAAATATTAATAAATTAGAGATAATGCAAGGTTATTTATACTAAGAATTAGTTTAAAAAATAAAATAAAGTAAATATATAATGCTTAAAAATATTATTAATAAATTTAAATAATTTAATAATTTTGAGTATTAATTTTAAATAAAATAAATATTTATTTCAAGATTAAAAAATCATACATCAATTTATATAATAATATTAAAGGATATAAATAGATTATGATATTAAATAAAGACGCATGTTAATGAAAGCCACATAAGAAAATAAAATACTATATATTAGGTAACTTAATAGCAATAATCAAAAATTTAAAAATATTTAATATTAGAAATAAAAGGGAAAGACGATTTGAACTTGAGATTTAGATTAAAATTATGGTGAAAACGCTCAAATTATGGATAGGACTACAAAATTAAAGTTTTACTAGATAAAAAACTAAAAATTAGATAACAAATTAAAAATAAGGAATTACAAAATAAATATCTCATATGGGTAATTTTATGAACGAAAATTAAAGTCTAATTTGTATCCTAACTTTAAAAGAGAAAGAAAATTTAATTACACGTGATACAAAAAACAATTACAAGAAAATTCAATAGATTTAAAATATAATAATAAAAAATTTATCTATTAATATTTTAAACTAATTCAAAGTTATAACTTAAAATAAAATGTGATATTATATATTTTGTTTATTGGTAAAATATTAATGTAAAAAAACTAATTAAAAATTCATAGTAGGAAGAGGATGTATAAAGAGGAAAATAGAGATAGTGTGAGAATATTTATACTTGGAATTAATTAAGTATATGTATATTAAATAATTAAATAATACTCAAATATATTATTGAAAGAGTTAAATGAAAAAAGAGTTCCAAGTAAGAGGATAAAAGTACAAAAATAAATTAAATTTTAGGAATATTTTTTTTTGTATTTATATATGTTTATCAAAAGGGTAATAAGCAAGATATCAAGTCAATTGGTAAGCTAATAAAAGATCACATGAATATAACATTATTAAGTAATAGATAATGTAATAACTATAAGCAAAGATTAAAGAGAGAGTTGTTTTGGGTGAAATGTAGAAGGATAAAACTTATTCGAATTTGTGGTGAAACATAAAAAGGTAGTAAGAATTTTGTTAAATAATATGCTCAAACAAGACATATAACAAACGTGATATGTTTAGTATTATTTAATATTGACCACAAAATAAAATACAAGTACTAAATCAAGGAGTTGCATTGTTACAGATATAAAATAAAAATAAAAATAAAAAGAAACATGTTATCTGGAAGTTTTAAATTTTAAGGTAATTTCAATAACTCAAATTATAATTTGCTATTTGTGTCCGCGCATCGCGCGGGTACTAATACTAGTATACAGTAATAGTTCAAACATGTATTGGATTGTAAACTGGATAAAGATTTGTTTCCAATAATACCCTTGGTTTGTTAAACTTTAGCCAATTAACATTTAGTTTTGGTATCATGTGATTATAATGATTATAGTATTGCAATTAATTATCAATTTTTAGTTCTCATATCAAGAATACTATTGAGAGGGAAATTAAAATGAATATACTAAAATATTATTTTCTGAGCAGTAAGATAAAAGTATATTTGCAAAGCACCAATGTGGTATTGAAATATTTACAAGTACGACGACTTCACTCCTTTTATAATCAAAAGGAGGCAAGGGATAAATAAACATTGCATTCATCTTTTAAGCATGAAAATTATATTTTAGAAACAAATGAGAGAGAATAAGTAAAAGATGGTTTACTAAATAAGTAATAGTTCTTCCATCACGAAAAGCATAGCGGTATTCAAAGTTCTAGGGTCAACCCATCTAATTTATAATGTGTATTTAGACATTAATTTCTTAAACTTTTTGAAATAACATTTACATATTTAGATTTTACACAAGTAATGCAGATCAACCTTATATAGCTGAAAATATCTAATAAATGTTAACAAAATTGTAGTCATAACAAGTTTGTGAGTCCCAAATATGGTGCCAACCAAATTGGATGGATGGAGTAGCATAAAGGACATTTTTCTCATTTATATGCTCTCACGTAGGTATAGCTAATCCATGTATTGTTATCTAATGTTCCCTCCGTTTCTATTTATGTGACTAGGCATGGAGTTTAAGACAGAAAGGAAGACTTTTAAAACTTGTTGTCTTAAATATGTCATAATATCTGTGTGGCTATAAGGCTTTTGAAACTTGTGGTTAAACATGTCATAATATTTTTGTAGTTACAAAAGCGTAAAATGTGGAAGTTTAAGTTAATTATTTCCAAATTTAGAAACAGGTCATTATTTTTGGAACATATTAAAAAGGAAGTAGAGTCACTTAAACTGGAATGAGGGGAGCAAATGTTTTAGAAAGCTGTGGTCAATGAAACAAATTCGTGACTCCTAAATAGTAATGGTGTCGAACAAATTGGGATGGATGTAGTAGTAATATAAAGGACTTTTTTTGTAATTTACATGCCGGATAATTAATAATGTGACTAAATATAACAACCAATCAGCACATGATTAATGCTTAATTAAATACTGGTGTTATTTCTAGGAATTCAATTTACAAAACTCACGCCAACTCTGGTAAGTGTCCTTTGGGCAAATCCATCTCAACTGTGATTCTGGGATTAAATGGGCAAACCCTTTAAAGAACAAGAAATAAGGCCAAGGTCTACAGTCTAAGAAAGATCGGGTGCATTCTTCTCGATAGGAATGAAGCTGTGGTCTTTTCAACACAGAATTCAATAAGCTTAAAAGTAAACAAAATACCTCCATTAATCATTCTTAACCAGATCCCAGCACTTCTAGTGAGCAATCTGACCCGATCTAAGAGCAAAAATCATCCACAAGGCCCTTTATTTGGCCGGGTGCATTCTCTTAGGAACTTTGTTTATCTGAAAATTCCTCTTTACAGCTTTGCGCTGCACGTTTACAAGTCTTCCATTTTCTGAAGTATCGCATAGTTTTAGTCTCTGGATATCTTCTTTAATCCCTCATAAAATAGAAACCTTCCAAGGTGTGGAACCGCGCATTAGAAATGCACTCTGAACCTAAGTTGCTCGGACACGGGTGCGGATCTAGAGGTCGGATCCTTCGAGATGTAAATTCTAAATTCGAGGATACAGATCCTATTACGGATACAGGTGCGGGGATTCGGCTAAAAATAATTCAAAAATATAAAAATATCTCTAAATTATGAGAAATTTTGTGATGACTTAAGTAATGCTTGTAAAGTGCGGATTTCTTTTTTATTCTCAAGTTGTAGATACGTAAAAGATTGATTTTCTCGATAAATTATGCTATTTTCTTCAAAATTTACCCTAGTTTTGGTTCTGATTTCGGAAATTAAATTGTATCTCGTCTTGAATTTTTCCATCTGTCGTGGTCAAAGTACCCAAAATTGTTTAACCAGATCTGGTACAGATCCCATACCCACACCCTTACTAGTGTCATGACGACACGGGTGCGGCACCTAAACTGCCATGTCAGAGCAACTTAGCTCTGAACTCACTTTCCAAGTAATGGACAAATTGATAATAACCGATAACATTACATAAATGAAGAAATATTTTAGGTTTCTTCTTGTGTAGGTATGTTCTGCAGGAGCTGTGCCGGCACTACCAGTCAGAAATTAAGGACCTCTATTGTGGCAACTTACAAAAGAAAATATAGTTGCTGTCACTTGGTTAGCAATGGAAGCTTAATTTGTTAATGGTTCTTGCTAACATACTACACATTTTCTAATTTCTTAAAATGTCCCTTATAACAAATGAACAATGTGTTAATGTTAGGGGCTCTTTTGTCATTTTACCGAAACTCAATGTCCAATTCTCATTCCCTCTCTCTTCCAGTTGTCCTCCTTTCTTTTTCGTTCTCTCAGATTCTTACTTTTCTTTTCGACTCCCAAATTCAACTTAACAAAGCTCTTTTCATTGCTAGTTGTTGCTTTTCTCAACAGGTCTCAACCATTAAAGTTTTCAGAATCCCACTCCCAAAGAATAAATATATTGAGACATGGAATAACAAATTACACCCATATCAATTATAACTCAAATTGAGTTTTAAATCAGAGTCATCTTCACCCTCACCCGACATTATTGTTTATGTTCTTATCTATGCTCTTATTTGGATTTTCTGGAAAAAGAAACGAAAGAAGCCATGAACGTGGCTTATCCACCAAAAAGATCTTAATTCATCACTTACAACTTCGTTTTTGTGTCTTAGAAAACGCTAATGACGGGATGAGTTCATCTTAAGAACATAATTTACAGTAGAAGGTGTTTAATTAAGAAAACGTGTGGAAATTCATAAAGAATTCACAGTGAAACAAACTTGGATTTCTTCTCTATCGGGCACTAGGTGGGGCGGGGGAGGAAAAAGCTGGATCAGAAAAGACGGAAAACCCATTTTGTTCATGTGTTGCTAATTTGCTATTAGGGACATTTTAGGAAATTAGAAAAAGATTATCATGCTAACATACTACCGTCATGTACTAATGTTAGCATGACCCTTTGTTAATAGGGTAAATCATATAAATGACAGTGAAGTAAATTCAGACAATTCTAAAGTTAACTACTAAACTAAGATGCTAATCATCGTACCGGTTGTTGTGGTTTGCTTTTTCAGCTTTGTGGGGAATGTGATACTGTAGTTGACTCTGTACTTGCCTTTGACATCGTAAAAGCTTTCTTTCTTTACTGTGCATACTTTAAAGTTAAATCCACTATGCTATATATTTAAGTAGGAAATCGGTAGTAATTAGTAATGTTTTCCATTAACTTTCTTTTACAGTTGAAATACCGGGAGCTTTGTACGGTGTCTATTCAACGTTGGCATCCAATGATCTTCGGATTTTGCTTTGGGTTCAGCTATAGTAAGCTAGGGGAAAGAGTACACCATATGCAGAACCCTTCTTGGAATTTTTTGAAGAATGGATCTCTAATAAATAGAGATCTTTGTATCCTTGAAGCCCTACCGCTGTTTTAAGCGTTTGTAAGAGAAAAAAAAACAGTGGTATGAGGTGCATTAGTTGCTGGAGCTAATATTAACAACTAGAAGGTGTTGCACTTGTGCATTAAGATTCAGAGATTGTGACCAGCTAGTAGAGCTAGTTCTCAGGGTGATTTAATAACATTATAAATTGAACAATGCTGTTATGCCTTCTGATTGTAATATGTAGAGGCATGTTAACAGCTAGTTTTCATTTGTGTTAGTCTCTCTAAGAGCTGGAAACTTATAGTCGTGCATAACGTATAATCTAATCGTTTTGCGACTTTTATGAAAAGGGAGTCTTAGTTCCAAACACGCATAAGTGTGAAGATTGAAGACCTTTTCTATATTTCATTATTATTCATTACAAAGTGATAATGGTGCAACTGGAATTGATGTTTGCACTGTAAATTTTGACTTGGATATGTGCACTCAGGACGCATAGTACGTTGAAGTTCTCATCATAAAGGCGGGAAAAGGGAAAATGCGTTTTTTAAGTTATACCAACTTAATGAATAAATGGTATGTGCTTTTACAGTATAACGTTATACCAACTTATTGAATAAATGGCATGTGCTTTTACAGTACATTGTTCTCCCTTATCTTTAGTTTAAGAATATACAATGTGATCTTAATTTTATCACTTAATAATTGTAATTTGGCGTAAAAATTGAGTTGGGCAAGCGTTTACGCAGTACAAAGTTGTGGTTTAACTCAACCAAACATGTCATGTGAGAAATGGGTACCAATAGCTATCTGCCACTTCCCCCCATTCCCATTTTGTATGGCTGTCACTACTAGCAATAGTAATCAGCCAGGCTGCCCTCATATTCCACTTTCCATTAATATTGGATCATGTAGGGTATGCCCTGTCCCGATAAAGGTCTGATTTCCATAATTTTTTTTATTAATTTTTCTCTGTTTTAAAAGAAATTTTAGGTGGGTCGTGGGAAGAGAAGGAAGAAGAGAGGAGGATAATAATGAAAATTTGAACCCTACATTTCAATGACAGAGTGGAATTGGCCCTAAATGGGAAATCTATATGTTATATTTTGCATGACTTGTCCACTTCTTTGGGACTATATGTATTTTTCCTTCGATAACTCCTTAGAAAATATGGAAATAGAGTTATTTCGAGGAGTATGGGTTGTTCACTTTTCTTTTAAGTAAGTTTTGGTGTTTTGATGAATTGGCTTGTCAATTGCCAAATCATTATAGTGACTGCAAAATCTTTTTAGGGATGATTATGCGTGCATGCACCTTTACAACCAATTTTCTTTTTAACATTTTAGACAAATTGAGAATTAGAAAAACAATAAAATGATCATCAAGAGATGTGGAAGGATGGATAGGATCTCTCCATCCGATCCTTTATCAGAGATCTCAAATTCAAGTTCTGAAAATGGAGAAATCGCTAACTTTTTCACACTTTAATAGGTCTTACGCGGTATGAATCTGAATTGATCTATTCACTAGATATCGGATACCAAATGGTTATACAAAAAAATAAAAACAGCAAAGTTGGGGGGGGGGGGGGGAGTTGTTTTGTGTCCATATTACGAATATACTTTTCAGCTGATGCATTACTTAGGGGAGGGCCTCTACGTCTATGCTTCATGGTACAAGAGGAATCGATGACTGAAAGAGACTAGTACCTACTAGCAAAGTTATAGTAGCAATATTTTGGTTTAGGATCTTTTTCGACGGTATATGTGGATTCGGCTTTTTGTGTAACTTTACTTTCGACTTAAATTATATATCCAAAAAGTTTCGCTCTTTGTTATTTCACATGCTATCTAGCAAAAACGTGGTCATTTGTACTCTTCAATTATTATCAATAAATGAAAACGCCTGCTGTTCCAAATTGGAATTGTGTTTTCCCTTTTCGAAAAGGAAAATGAATTTAGGGGCTTTGAGGTTATTAATTTAAAAAAGGAAAGTAGTTTGAAGTGAGTAATTAAAGAGAAATAGAGTCAAATTTTATAAGTACTAACTTTAGAGCACGTGCAACGCACACCACGTGTTAATAAACTAAAAATTACATACAAGAAGAATAAACTATGTAAAATACAAATGGGCATTAAAATTGATGCGAAATTCATTTAAATGACAACAATAATGTTGTGATATTGATTATTGACTCGTTTGTTGAACTTAAAATAATTAAATATCATTTAAATTTGCAGCACAAACAATTCAGCTACGTTAATTATATTAATAATTATAGTTATTTTACTTTATGAGAATGTTGTTTTGATGCTAATAATTATAGCTATTTTATTTTAAGATTTGAGAATGAATAGATTGGTCCTATAATTTTTTTTAAAAAAGCGCGTACAGTGACAATATAAAGTCTAGAATTAATGAATGTTAAACTATTCCAAAACCATATATATATATATATATTAAACCAAGACTTGGAATATTTACATGGTAATCCTTCAATCTTAATTAGTTAATTAACTAATATTTTTAAACTCAAGGTATTATAATTTAGAAAACCAAATAAAAGAAAAACCAAAGATCAAACTTTATTTTCTTTTACTACTGCATACCCAATAATAATACGTAAAAGGGATTCGTAGAAATACTTTTTATATTCTTATTTTAATTATTTGTATTCTACAATCACAAGTCAAATTGAACACTAATAAAAGTTTGTTATCTCCAGAATTATTTGTGAAACATACTGACCTTTTGGAGGTTATGTCATACATATTAGGAAATTTTATTTTATTTATCTTTGAAAGTATTAAATATTAGGACTTCTCACGCAGTTCAAACAAGGAAAAATTTATTAGTTGATTTTAAAAATCTTAGATATTGAGAAAGTAATTAATAAATGACAATTTGGCCAAATGTGAAATTATTTTTCAAGGGTAAAGGGACAATGACATTTTGGTAAAGAGCTTCATGCTATCATTTTAAAGTATAGGTAGATAGATATAGATAAATAAGAAAAGGTATAAGGTAAATTTTTTAATTGACTTTAAATTTCTAAATAGTAGGACTTCATATATAATAATTTAAATAAGAAAATAATTAAGCAAGTAAAATTTTCGTTGATTTTAAAGTGCTAAGTATTAAGAAGTAATTAAATTATAATTTTATCCAATATAAATTCTTAAATATTATTTAAAGTATTAAATATTACAAACATGTCTAGTACGGAATAAAATAGTTCTTTTTCATATTGATAAATGTTGTTCTGTTGTAAAAAATTAAATTCTTTTTTCATCTCTATTTGAGGAAAGAGCAAATCCTTTTCTTTTCTCTAAATTTCTTTTATTATTGATAATTTATGGAAACAGGTAATTTATAGTAACCAATTGCATGTGAATTTGCAACTCTTACATTAGACCCCAGAGCCTCACCGGCTCAAACCTCAAACAAGGAACGAATGTTTTAAGGTAAATTTTCTAAAATTTTATGTGGTGCAAATTTCAAACAAGAAAACTATTTTTATAAGGAAAGATTTAATAATTAAGATTTGTAGTGTATTTTAAATTCTATAAATATTAAAAAAATAATTAAATGACTATTTTGTCTAATGTGAACTTTATTTTAAACTAGTCTTACGGTACACGTGTTGCGCGTGTATCCCGTCCCAATGAATAGATATTTTTAAAAAATTACATAAATACTATATGGACTAATTATATTTGAGTTACAAAAAAAGTGTAAGAAAAAAATATGAGTTCCTGAAAAATGATGATAGTTGATTTTATTCAACAATTCAATAAATGAGAAACAATAATATTATAGTTCTAAAGATTTAATAATTAAGATTTGTAGTGTATTTTAAATTCTATAAATATTAAAAAAATAATTAAATGATGACTATTTTGTCTAATGTGAACTTTATTTTAAAAGGGTAAAAAAGGCGAATGACATTTCGTTAAGGGCGTTCGTGCTTTTAATATAGTACTAGTCTTACAATACGCGCGTTGCGCGTGTATCCATTCTCAATAAATATATCTATTTTCTAAAATTTACATAAATATTATATTAACTAACTACACTTGAGCTATAAAATAAGTTCATGAAAAAATGTGAGTTCCTAAAAATGATAATTGTTGATTTTGTTTAGCAACTCAATAAATAAAAAAATGATGGCAAGGTAGAAGTCGTCAATCATCTTAGTCAATATTTTCAATGTAAGATTTATTCATTGCTAAAATTTCACAAGCCGTCATGTTTATTGTTTACTTAGCTTATAAAATAAAAATTACAAAAAATTATATAACGATGAATATTGATCCCATTTAACTAGATCATTATGAAAAAATCATGCTCGTAGAAGTCCTCTTATGACTCATTGTGATTTTGAGGACTTCTTTGGGAATATCTTACAAAAATTATTGTTTTTGGGTAACTTAATACGTGAGAAAAACAAGTGACACAAAAATAGTTCATTGCAATTCTCCAAATATTTGTCAAATAAAGCAAATTAAAAAATTAAATCTTTTGATCTTTTAAACATTTGGGAATATAGATGTTGGCTCTATAGCTCCTAGGAAAGAAAAAAGAAGTGACAATGTAAAGTCTATAAATGACTAATGTTGAGTTAATATTTTATAATACATAACTTAATAAATTAAAATAATAGGAATTTATCATTTGCCGGACAAATGCAAAGGAAAAATAAATTAATGATAACTCATTTAGAATTTATTTTATCTTCTACTATTTTATCCTTATTACTTTAAGTTTGTATTTTTATCAATTTGACTCTTAATACTATGGTGTAACTAATTTTGCTTTATTTCTTTTACCATCAATATTATTATGTGCACTACAAATTTTGCAGTTACTTATATGATGAATTTGTAAAATAATTGAATTGGATTTTCTAACTAATCAGTTGATTCAAAAACTTACTTTGTTAAATTAGTTCAAAAGTTTAATTATTGATTCTCAATAGTAGAGGAAATAATTTTTCTTCATTCAAATTTTTAATATTAGATCATCCCAAGTTTAATATTTAATTATAACTATATTATCATCCAATAAAAATTCTATGTTCAAAAGATAAAAATATCGATCTAACATTTCACGTAGAGAATTTTAGTTATTTTTAAAACTTTAAATATTAGAAAGATAATTAAACTATAAAGTTTCTTCAATATCTATCTGCAGGTAAACATATTGACCAATGTATGATTATAATAAATTATAAAATTTTATTATTTTTATCCATTTTATTAGAGTGCAAAAATCCAAACCCCTCAATATGTTAAAGGAAATGCAAAAATAAAAAAGTGACAACTGCCTTGAGTCATAATGTTAACTACACACGTTTCAGATGCAAAGTAAGGTAGAATTAATCCACATAACTAAAATAAGAAAAAACTTATTAATAAGTAAAGTTTCGGTTGATTTCAAAGTTTTATATATTAGGAAAATAATTAAATAACTATTCCTAAATAACAGTGAATTAATTAAATAAATATTTTTAAATATTAGAAAATACTTGAATAACTATTTTTTCTAGTGTAAACTTTAATTTTAAAGGGTAAAAAAGGCGAACAATATTTCATTAAGGACGTTCATGCTTTTAATATAGTATAAATATAGATAGATAAACGAGAATTGTAATTATTAGTCTTTCTTTAAATTTCTCGTGCTACATCTTCTCGAAATCATAAAACTAATCCAAAAAACGACATTTCTCAAAATTATTTTTAAAAATCTAAACCAACAGCAAATCCGAACGCCACCATATTTCTTGGGAGGAATTCTCTAGAGAATTATTTTCTTTTCCAAGGAGCATATCCTCTAAAATTTACTTGTTACTACCACGGCCTAATGAGATGGAATCTTTTTATCAAGTCATTAATCAATTATTTTGTTTAATTTTGGAGATGACTTATTCATTTTATAATTTAGAAAGTATTCTTCATATAACTAAATTTATAAATCTATAAGTTACATTAAAGCAATGGACTAATACTAAGTATATTAAGGTGTGTCATTCGATTAACTTTGCAGAAAATAATACTTGTCTATCATAAAGTATATACAACATTGTTTACCTCGAAAATACGAGTAACAATTAAATTTGATTTTTGGTTTTAAAGATGTGTGATTTAGTTCAATACCAATTAATAATCAAGAAATACGAAGTAGAAATGAAAGAGACAAGTGAATCAAACCAATGTTACTCAACAGTGGTGACCTCGTGCTTAGCGACCTCGAGGTAGGCTTAGAACAATAAGAACAATTAAGTAAGAAAAGCAAAGTAAAAATAGTAGAGTTAAGGGACAATTCTGATGAACAGTAGGTGAAAAGTAGAGAATATATTATTTGCTCAATGATTAGATGATGTTACAAATAATTTGGGGTCTCCTTTATATAATAGGAGAACCCTAAATAAGGTATATTTCTATTTACAGTAAGGAATATTCTTGGTACAACTATCTAACCGCCTAGTACGGAATAGTACAATCCTATTCCGGAATTTGTGCCGTAATTTTGGGGATGTGGCAGGAATCTAGCCCATTCTGTTACAAGTCCATAACGTTACTATTCCGGGGTTGAGCATACTCGACCTCGGTACGTATCGTGCTCTGTCTTCGAACTTGGGTTTGGTCCTTCGAGCTCGAACTCGACCTTGCCTGAACTCGGGCTCAAGACGATCCCTCGAGCCTATAGATCGGAGGCATATGGTTTTGACCGTATATAGATAGTCCCCGCGTTTCTTAGAATAGGATAATAAGAAACGATTTGATCTTTAATGCTCCACAGCCTCGATTCCACCGCCTCGATTTTGATGTTAATCTCGTGATGTCAGCGGCTGAAGTGACTGAAAGGTCGCATTCGTACAGTTCCCAAAATTATTAATTGGAGGCAGCTGACAGTCGACTATTCGGCTTCCCCAATATGCTTGAGTATCCTCTATAAATAGGCCAACTTCACCATTTCACAAACTTTACTTCTCTAATTGTTTTCAAAATTTCATTTGCTCCTTCAACTTCTCTGAGCTCATCCTCCTCTTTAGTTTGCCTTTGCTTCATTCTTCTCTAAATTTCTACACCATAATGGCTAAAACATCTAAATCTGTTCTGCAAAAAGAAAAAGCCTCTTCATCATCGCGACTAGCCAAAAGTAAAATGGTAGTGCCACCTCGTATCGAGGAGTGTATTCCCCCGCCGTGTGAAATAACATACGATTTCAAAATTGAAAAACCTGTATCGATACCAGGTTGATGTGAGCCCATGTCCCGATACGTCTGTTTGATAACCGAGGCTGAGCTTGAGCATGTAAAAGAGGACTGCAACTGGGGTAACAAAAATGTAGTGATCCCTTCCCCCGAGGAGGACATTACTACATATAAAGCAGGGTACTTGAGCGTTTATAACCCATTCACATTGGGCCCCGCAAATCCAGCTCTGGGTCCCATAGATCCAGTTATTCTTGACTTCTGCTAGCGATACTAAGTGACACTTGGCTAGATCTACCCTTCATTCTGGCGAATCGTTCATTTGATCAGATTCTTCTCGAGCTAGGTCGAGGGGATGCCTTTCACCCTCGACTATCTAATCAGGCTGTACAATCCTCGACTTTGCCGAGGTGGCTTGATAAAACTGCAATGCCGATCCTCGAAATCTCTCTTCTCCAGCATCGATGAGGACAAAGGCCGAGGATGGATGAGCCGGTTTGTCCGAGTCAGGGCATCTGACCTGATTCCTGCTGAGAGGATGCCATTCCCTGAGGAATGGAACATGAAATGTAAATACATAGTAACTTTATACCTTGCTTCCTTTTTTCTTTCATGATTTTATCCTTTTCTCAATCTATCCCCTTTCCGATGGTGCATCTGTTGCTTGGTTTCCTAGAGCGGTTCCAAACCTCGAAGGTTGGGTCTGCAAACTGGCCTCTACTTCTTCATATGTGGAGCGCTGCTGGCGTGATTTAGCCAAGGACCGATGGGAGGCAAAAAACCACGGTGAATTTTCTTGTTGTTTACTTGTGTTTCTCAATGACATACTTACTTTTGTTTTTATATGAAGGCTTCGGAGTTGCCGTTGCTATGTGGCCGCCCCCGCCCGGTGGAGAAGAGATCCCAAAGCCTTCCAAAGATAATAAAAGAAAGAGGGGGTCGCCTGCAAATCCCTTGAAGCCTAGGAAAAGCGCAACTCGAAAGCCTAAGGCCGACACGGTAGCCTTATCCTCGGAAACGGCCCGACGCCTTCGGGATCAGGAAGAAGAAGAAGATGACGACTGCTTGTTGGTAGCTCATAAAAGAGGAAGCATCGGTGCTTCGAAGCCTACTGAACTGGTGGTGGCAGATGCGGTTCATTTTAGAACCGAAGAGATCTCCGAGGGAAGTTCAAGCAAAGTCCCCGAGCCATCGGGCACTTAAAGAGCACCTCATTTTGGAGGTCATTTGGAAGGTGAGATTGAAGGGCCCGGTCCCAAGCCCCTTCAAGTAGAAGAGAATGTCATGAGTGGATCACTTGGGGTAATAAATGTGGATGATTCGCCGCCTGGTCCTGAGTTCTCCGAAGGGCAATTTCGAGGTGCTCGGAACATGAGAACTCCCGATGCGGGGACGAGCCACAAGGGGCATGATATCTTTTGAGAATGCCTTGCTAGGATCGAGGATGGCCCTGACCCACATGCTTTTTTTATGAGGCCCGGGGGCTCTTCAAATAAGTAAGTTTTTGTCTTTTGAAATCATGCTTGTGCTTTATCCTTGTTGTTTTGAGTCTACCTATCCGTTTTTGTGAAGGCCATCGTGCCCCATAAGAAAGCATTCTCCAAGTCTCAAACAGATCTTGCTTGATGTGAGGCCGAGCTTAAGAAGATCTCGGAAGAGAGGGACAGTCTTAAAATCCTCTATGTCAAGAAAGAGGAGAAGATCAGTGATCTTCGAGCCGAACTAGCAAAGGCTCGCCAAGAGCAGACCGAGCAGACTGAAAAGGTAATATTCCCACTGAAGTTTTGTTATGGATTTTCCCGATCGGTCTTCTAACACTTTTACTTTGCAGTTTCAACAAAAGGGCGAGTTGGTGGAGCAGCTCCGAGAGGAACTTAAGATGAAGGAGCCCGAGACCCTGGGGTGGAGGAAAGGCATGGACAGTTTTGCTTATGAGAAAGAAACTCTTCGGGAGCAGATGGCTTTACTTGAATGCCAGTGTCAAAGTGTGAAGGAGGAGAGCCTAGCTCGAGGCCGCGAAATCAAGGAGCTTGAAGCTAAATCCGCTGCTGAGCTGGCCAAGGCCAAATCTAACGCTGAGGCAATTATATCTTCGTACCGAGCCAACGTTGAAGCAACCAATGCCCGGGCAAAGGAGATCTCTGTTGCGGTCGAAGTTAAGTTATCATGTGCACTTGACCACACCAGGCGACAGTCTTAGAGGGAAACCCTCGAGGAGGTGCATGATCGTGGCTTCGATCTCTCAGCCGATATTGAAAGGGCGAAGACTTTGGAAGAAGAGGCTGCCATTTTGCTTTTTGATGAGGATGACTCAGCCAGTGGCTCCAAGAGCAGAAGAGACGAAGATGAAATCCTCGAGGAGGAGGCTCCCGACGATGCGACTCCCGAGGGTGCTGCTCCTAAAGATGCAGCTGCCAAAGATACGGCTTCGGAGTAGCTTTAGGTTTCTTTTTGTTTTGGTGTTTTTTGTGCAAGCAACCCTTGTGTAAATATCTTTTGTAATCATCTCTTGGAAATATAAAATGATCTCTTTTCTCATTTTTGACTTGTGTTGAATATCACTTTGTCCTTATTTGTGGAAAAGCTCGATTGCATAACTCAAATGATCATTTTGAGTACTGGTTTGGACCCAGAACATAATAAATCCTTAGGTTTTTATTGATCAAAATAATACCCCTTAAGGTTTCGTTAATCCTCGATCTAAGTTTAAATTGATTTGATGTGAGCTTAGGATGTCAAAATTCTCGAGTCTGAGTTGAGTAAGAACGAGGTCTCGACCTCTATATGTTTTGGCCTTTAAGCCTTTTTAAGTTGGCCCTTAGGCTTTATATATCAGCCCTTAGGCTCTTTAAGTTGTCCCTTAGGCTCTTATACATCGGCCTTTAGGCTCTTTAAGTTGGCCTTTAGGCTCTTATACATTGGCCCTTAGGCTCTTTAAGTTGGGCCGATTCGGTCTCTAAAGTGGCTATAATTTTTCCCTCTTTTTGGCTAAAAGACTTAGTGAAAATTTTTGTATGCCTTAGCATGTGATTTTTGTACTCGTTTGGGTTTTTCAAAGGTTCGACGTATCAGAACCTTATTAGTAATTAGTTTGTATAAATATAATCGAATACCTCTTGAGGTTTTTTCGCAGGCTGATGTTATCGAAGCCTTTAAATTATTCGAGGGCTGAATTTATCGAAGCCCTTTATATTTTGCTTTTGCCGAGGGTAGCCTGATTTAATCGGTTTTTCAAAATGTTTGAAGGCCTTTAATTTATAGCGGAAGTCGGATGTCTCCGAGCTGCATTATTTCGGCCATAGCTTTTTTACATGACCGTAGTCTTTAATATAGCTGTAGCCTTCAGGTATGTCACTTGAACTTGTTTCTCGATAACTTTTCTAACTTGTTCGAAAATTTAGTCCCCGAGTATATTGGCCTTGGCCTTTGTTTCGAGGGGATGCCTCTTTGAGGTCTTATGAGTCCGAGTTTTCGATAACTTAGATGTGATGACTGTCGATGACAATCCCCGAGTATTTCGAGGTACATTTGCATTTTGGCTCTTGAGTCGCTTCCAGTAGGATTGTAAGTATAGAGCTCGTATAATAGTAAGCTTCTTTGAGTCAAAGTGTTTTTGATATAAACATAATGCTTCTTCAAATAATTGATACATGCGTACATGTTTTGCCGTCGGGGCTCGACTATTCTATATGGACACGATTCATATGACCGTTTGGCCTATTACAAAGTTCTCCTATCGAGACCCTTTTAGGCGTGAAGTGTTTTCCTAAAAAATATAACCTTCGAGGGTGATGCCCCCCAGTATTCGAGGTTGATTGAAAAGAAGCCTTGGATACTGTTAAGTTTTCCTTAGGTAGCACATAGTTGTTGTCTCGTTAAAAACCTTGCTGGTAAAACCCATTTGGGACAAAATCCGATCTAAGGGAAAAAGAGTGCAACACATGCTTTAAAACCTAAGGCCTTCATGTAAAAAGGGTGTCTTCGAGATCACGTGCCTTCGATAGCTTCGATCGAAAATCTGTAATAAGTTAGCTTTAAACTCAAATGGACAAAAGGATAAAGGCATACCTTAGCAGTAGTATCGTTTGAGTAATGATATGTTCCAATTGTTGGGCAGTTGTTCACCTTCCATTGTGCTAAGTTTGTAAGATCCCTTACCAACAACTCTGAGGACTCGATACGGTCCTTCCCAATTCAGGCCTAGCTTCCCTTCATTCGGGCCTAGCTTCCCTTCATTCGGGTCTCGAGTACTGAGGGTGACATTTCATAGAACTAAGTCCCCAATTCCAAAATGGCGAAGGTTGGTTCTTCTATTATAGTATCTTTCAATTCTTTGTTTCTGCGCGGCCATTCGAACAAGCGTTGCTTCTCGCATTTCATCAAATAACTTGAGGCTAGCATTCATGGCCTCGTGATTTGACTTCTCCGATGTATGTCAAAACTTGGCACTGGGTTCTCCGACCTCGACGGGGATGAGGGACTCGGAGCCATATACTAGAGAAAACGAGGTGGCCCCCATGCTAGACTTCGATGTTGTCCGATATGCCCAAGGGACCTCGGGTAAAACTTCTCTCCATTTTCCCTTTGCATCGTTTAACTTTTTCTTTAGGTTTTGAATGATAGTTTTGTTTTTTGACTCTGCCTGTCCATTTCCAGTTGGGTAGTACGGTGTTGATAATATCCTCTTTATTTTATGTGCTTCGAGGAACTCCGTTACCCTGATGCCGATGAATTGCTTTCCATTGTCACATACAATCTCGGCAGGTATCCCGAATCGGCATATGATGTGGTCCCAGATAAAGTCAATAACTTCTTTTTCTCAGACCTTCTCGAAGGCCTGTGCTTCACCCACTTAGAAAAATAATCAGTCATAAACAAAAAAATTTAGCTTTACCTGGGGCCGTTGGTAGAGGGCCGACTATATCCATTCCCCATTTCATGAAAGGCCACGGGGATAGAACCGAATGAAGTTGTTCTCCAGGCTGATGGATCATCGGTGCAAATCGTTGACACTTATCACATTTTTTGACAAATTTCTTAATATCTTTTTCCATGTTATCCCAGTAGTAACCTACTCTAATAATTTTGCGGACCAAAGATTCGGCACCAGAATGGTTCCCGCAAGTGCCTTCGTGAATTTCTCGTAGAACATCCTAGCCCCAAGCATACCGCCAATGGTCCATCGAATGTTCTTCGGTACAATGTTCCATCTTCATCTAATGCAAACCTATCAGCCTTGGCTTGTAGGGCCCACGATTCTTTGTGGTTCGATGGGAGTTTTCCACTCTTCAAATAGTTGATATACTTATTCCTCCAGTCCCATGTTAAACTTGTTGAATTTATCTCGACATGACCCTCTTCAACCACAGACCTTGATAATTGGACGACAGTCCCTGGGATGATGTCATATTCTTCGATTGTGCATCTGCCTCGCTATTTTGTTCTCGAGGCACATGATCCAGAGTCCACTCCTTGAAGCGGTGCAAAGTTACCTGTAGCTTATCCAAGTACCATTGAATTCTATCCTCTCAAACCTCGAAACTTTTGTTTACTTGGTTTACCACCAATAGAGAATAGCACTTTGCCTCGATGACTTCTGCTCCCAAGCTTTTAGCTAGCTCGAGACCTGCAATCATTGCCTCATACTCGGCCTCATTATTAGTTAATCTTGGAGTTTTGATAGATTGCCTAATGGTATCATCTGTGGGTGGCTTCAAGATAATGCCAAGTCCGGACCCCTTCACATTCGAGGCACCGTCTGTGAAAAGGGTCCACATCCCCGATGTTGTACCCGAACTTAGCAAGAGTTCTTTCTCCACTTCGGGTACGAGGGTCGGCGTAAAATTAGCCATGAAGTCAGCTAGGATTTGAGACTTGATAGCCGTTCGGGGTTGATATTTGATATCGTACCCGCTAAATTCGACGACCTATTTGGCCAATCGGCCCGATAGCTCGGGCTTATGCAAAATATTTCGGAAGGGGTAAGTGGTTGATACACATATAGGATGACATTGAAAATATGGTTTTAACTTTCCAGATGCGCTTATCAATGCAAGTGCTAATTTTTCTAAGTGAGGGTACCTAGTTTCAGCATCCCCCAGAGTTCGGCTTACGTAATAAACAGGAAATTGCGTACCTTTCTCTTCTCGAACTAGTACCCCACTTATCGCTATTTCGGACATTGCCAAGTATAGGTAAAGTTTTTCATCTACATTCGGGGTGTGAAGCAAAGGTGGGCTCGATAAGTATCGTTTTAATTCTTCTAAGGCTCGCTGACATTCTGGGGTCCATGTGAAATCCTTTTTCTTTTTGAGCAAGGAAAATAGCTGGTGACTCTGATCTGATGACCTCGAATAAATCGACCCAAAGCAGCTATTCACCCTATTAGCCTTTGCACGGCCTTCACACTATCCATGATCATGATATCCTCGATAGCCTTGATCTTATCAGGGTTGATTTCGATACCCTGATTTGACACCATAAAGTTGAGGAACTTACCCGAGCCAACTCCGAAGGCACATTTCTCCGGGTTAAGCTTCATGTTGTATTTCCTCAAAATTGTAAATGTTTCCTGCAAATGAACTAAATGGTCCTCTGCGCGTAGGGACTTAACCAACATATCATCAATATAGACTTCCATTATTTTACCTATTTGTTCTTCGAACATTTTGTTAACTAGGCGTTGGTATGTAACTCCTGCATTTTTTAGCCCAAAGGGTATTACGTTGTAACAATAAGTTCCAAATTTAGTAATAAACGAAGTCTTTTCTTGGTCTTCCGGGTTCATCTGAATCTGATTGTACCTGGAGTAGGCATCGAGAAAAGTTAGGGTCTTGTGGCCAGCCGTGGCATCGATTATACAATCGATGTTTGGCAAGGGGAAAGAATCTTTTGGACATGCTTTGTTCAAGTTCTTATAATCTATGCACATTCTAAGTTTGTTTCCTTTTTTAGGAACTACAACTACGTTGGCTAACCACTCAGGGTACTTTACCTCATGAATAGATCCTATTTTAAGAAGTTTGGTTACCTCATCTTTTATGAAAGCATGCTTTACCTCGGATTGAGGCCTCCTTTTTTGCTTCACTGGTTTGAACCTGGGATCGGTGCTTAGCCGATGCGTGGTGATTTCTGGTGGAATCCCTATCATATCTAAATGGGACCAAGCAAAGAAATCCATATTATCAATAAGAAATTGAATGAGTTTTTTCCTGAGTTCGGGGTTCAATCCTGTTCCCAGGTATACCTTTCTCTCGGGCATGTATTCGATCAATATGACCTACTCCAGTTCCTCAATTTTTGACTTAGTTTCTTCGGACTCTTTGGGAATGACGAAAGTTCGAGGAGTAAGGAAATCCTCACCTTCGTCTTCGATTACCTATTGCTCCGATTTCGTTGAGGCTGGAGGCGGTGATTGCTATTTGGCCGCCTGTTTACCTTCGATGCTTGATTTCTCCAAGGTCGAAGGCTCTGGAATCGGTACCACTTCCTCGATTGCAAACATCTCCTTTGTAGCATGTTGCTATCCATAGACTGTTTTCACTCCTTCCTCTGTTGAGAACTTCATCATCTGGTGAAGAGTTGAAGGCACTACCCTCATGTTGTGTATCCACGGTCTCCCGAGGAGTGCGTTATACCTCATGTCGCCTTCGATGACATGGAACTTTGTATCTTGTATGGTCTCGGCTACGTTTACTAGCAGGATTATCTCTCCCTTTATTGTTTCGCTTGCCATGTTGAAGCCATTTAGGACCGGGGATGTAGGTACAATCTGATCACGCATGACGAGCTATTCTACGACTCTCAGTCTGATTATGTTTGTTGAGCTACCTGGATCCACTAAAACACGTTTAACTTGAATTTTATTTAAAATGATAGAAATTACCAGGGCGTCGTTGTGTGGCTGAGATATGCCTTCTGCTTCCTCATCATAGAATGATAGGGAGTCCTCAGGAACATATCTCCGAGTCCATTTTTCTCTGGTGATCGACACCTTGGTACGTTTGAATACAGGTCGTTGAGGGACATCGACTCCGCCAATGATTATGTGGATTACATGTTGTGGTTCTTCTAGCTTATTTTTCCTTGCATCTCTCTCCCTGAAGTGGTTTTTGGCTCGATCACTGAGGAATTCTTGAAGGTGACCCTCGTTGAACAACCGAGCTACCTCCTCTCTCTTCTGCCTGAAATCTTCGATTTTATGACCATGTGTGCCATGATACTTGCACATCAAGTTTGGGTTTCTTTGAGAAGGATCGATTTGTATGGGCCCGGGCCACCTGGTGTCTTTGATTCTTCCAATAGCTGACACAATCCCTGATGCATCTACGCTAAAATTATACTCTAACAATCGAGGTGCCTCTGCGGGGTTGGCATGCTTATCGAACCCGCTCTTACTTATGAGTCCCCGAGAGCTTTGACCTCGATCGTTTCTTCGATCATTTCGAGGAGCATTTCAACTCCAGTTGTGGTTCCTACGATCAATATAAGGCTGATACTGCTCCTTGTTCAATCTCGATTCCCTGTCTGTATCCCTCGGGGGCTTGGCTGCGAACCTGTTAGGATGAACTGAACCAGAGGGGGCTCCCAAGTGATTGTCCTCGACCCTGATTTTCGATTGGTAGCGGTTGTGCACATCCGACCATGTCACAACTGGATATTCGATCAAGTTCTACTTTAATTGTCGAGACGCAATCGAGTTCCTTTCATTCAAACCCTGCATAAAAGTTTGTACTGCCCATTCATCCGAGACCAGTGGTAACTCCATTCACTCCATCTGGAACCTAGACACGAACTCCCTCAACATCTCGTCGTTCTTTATTTTAAAGACGTCCGATTTTCTCGTGGCCACCTTTATGGCCCCGGCGTGTGCTTTCACGAAGGCATCTACTAACATAGCAAATGAGTCAATAGAATTAGGAGCTAAGTTGTGATATCAAATCATAGCTCCTTTCGACAACGTTTCTCCAAAGTTTTTCCACAAGACTGACTCGATCTCATCGTCATTCAAATCATTTTCTTTGATCCCACAAGTGTATGAAGTAATATGCTCGTTGGGGTCGATTGTTCCGTTATATTTGGGTATATCAGGCATGCGAAATTTTTTGGGAATAGGCATCAGAGCGCGCTGTGAGGGAATGGTTTTTGTATGAACTTTTTGGCGCCTAAACCCTTCAAAACTGGAGGTGCCCCTGGTATTTGGTCAACACAGGAGTTATAAGATTCCACCTTGTTGTCATTGTCTTCATTTTTCTTTTTCCCAGACTCGATCCTCTTGGTGAGATCTTCGAGCATCCTCATAATCGCGGGGTCAGTCCCCGAGCCACTTTAATCGGGACTTTCTAGCGCTTGTTCAGTATGCCGAGTGTTTATTGGTTCAGTTGTATTTGGAGTTTTATTCTAACTCTGAAGTTGAGCGGTGGCGATTTGCTGAGCTTGCAACATCTCGAATATCACTTGGAGGTTGACTCCCCCGTCTCCCATTCCTTGTGTTCTTTGGCCACCAGATCGAGCTTCCCTACGTACGTTCTCTTTGGGGTCTGTGCCTAAATCCGTGTTTAGAGCAATGTGAACTAACATCAACAGGTTCATATTTGGCACTTCCCCTGGATTTATCGGTGGTACACCGACCCCTACATTGTTGTTTTCTCCAAGACTTTCGTTGTCATGAATAGGTGCGTTTTGTGAGCTAGACATGTTTCAGCATGAGAATCAAAAAATCTTGACAAGAAAAAGTATAAAAACAACGTGTGTAATGAGAATCAATAAAGAAATAATCACTATTATCTTTAGCCCCACGGTGGGTGCCAAACTGTTTACCTCGAAAATACGAGTAACAATTAAATGGATTTGTGATTTTAAAGATATGTGATTTAGTTCAATACCAATTAATAATCAAGAAATACGAAGTAGAAATGAAAGAGACAAGTGAATCAAACCAATGTTACTCAGCAGTGGTGATCTCGAGCTTAGTGACCTCGAGGTTGGCTTAAAACAATAAGAACAATTAAGTAAGAAAAGTAAAGTAAGAATAGTAGAGTTAATGGACAATTCTGATGAACAGTAAGCGAAAAGTAGAGAGTATATTTCTTTGCTCAATGATTAGATGATGTTAAAATGATTGGGGTCCCCTTTATATAATAGGGGAACCCTAAATAAGGTATATTTCTATTTACAGTAAGGAATATTCTTGGTACAACTGTCTAACCGCCTAGTACGGAATAATACAATCCTATTCCGGGATTTGCGCCGTAATCTTGGGAACGTGGCAGGAATCTAGCCCATTCTGTTACAAGTTCATAACGGTATTATTCCGGGGTCGAGCATACTCGACCTCGGTACGTATCGTGCTCTGTTTTCGAACTCGGGTTTGGTCCTTCGAGCTCGAACTCGACCTTGCCTGAACTCGGGATCAAAACGATCCCTCGAGCCTATAGATCGGAGGCATACGATTTCGACCGTATACAAGTATAATAGAGCTAGTGAACAAATCTTATTTTATATATAAATGTAACATATTATTATAGTCCTAATAACAAACTCAATTCACTCAAATCGTGACAACAGGTTGACGCCATCTACATAATCGATGCTTATATGAAAATTACAGCTTAGTTTCAAAGAGATTGTTATATATCTCAATAAAGGAACAATAATGATCTTTATCTTCCTACAGCAAAACATAATGTGCACGTTTTTCAGATTCATAATTTCTTACGCTAACAGAGTAGGTCGGCACACATTTATCGGAAATTCCTCGTCAAACTTATATATTTAAATATCAAACCCCACAGTGGAGCCATTACCTTCATCATTAATACATGAAAAGATATCGTATCTCTACTTTTTTGTCATTTCTTTCTATTAATTTGAATTTGAAAACTTTTAAATTAATTTCCAGCCGTTGCTGCTCCTTCTTTTCTTAATTTCTTTTTAATATATAAATTTAGAAGTTTCAACTAATCATTTACAGTTATACACGTGTCCCAAAAGCTTCTCCTAAAATACTAGAAATATGATGATATTCCACCACAAAAGTTAGTGAGCAATAATCGCCATTAAAAAAAATTACTCCCTCCGTTCCAATTTATGTGAACGTGTTTGACTGGGCACGGAGTTTAAGAAAAAAATAAAGACTTTTGGAATTTGTGATCCTAAACAAGTTCAAATGAGCTCCAGAGTATTTGTGTGGTTATAAAAGCTTCTCATTAAGGGTAAAGTTGTAACTTTAAGCTAAATTGTTACTAAATTTAGAAAATGTTCATTCTTTTTGGAACGACCAAGAAAATAGGTTCACCTAAACTGAAACCGATGACAGAATTAAAATAAGAAAAAAAGATTAAGAACCCTACTTCCAGATCATTCCATGGTGCATGATTGCTCCCGACCGAAAGCAATAACAAGGGGGACACTCCCACTCTTTTATGTCATTATCAAACAGAACCCTATGACGTGGCTCCTTGTCGTCTTGTCCACGTGTCATCACCACAGCAAATTGGAGGTGAATTCTTAGCTGTCAATGCAGGCCTCTCGACCTCTACAGGACCACTCGCCCACAATTTTTCATTTGAATCTTATAATATGGTCCAAATAGTAACCGGCTACCTGCTATGGCCGGTTCCTAACACCCCATGCAATTTACCAATTTCTCAATATAAATCCATGCAAACTTTCCCTATTTTCATCACTCCCCTTTCCTATAGTGACTCTGTAACACTAGAAAATTTTCATTTTCTCTATTTTCAGATCCTGTTTTTCCGACCATGCCGATCCACCAAATTGCTGTTGGAAGCCATGAGGAACTCCGCCAATCAGGGACGCTCAAGGCGGCCTTGGCGGAGTTCATCTGTACCCTGATCTTCGTTTTCGCAGGTCAGGGTTCTGGCATGGCTTTCAACAAGCTATCAGCTGACGGTACCGCTACTCCCGCCGGCCTCATCTCTGCCTCTATAGCGCATGCCTTCGGGCTGTTTGTGGCCGTCTCCGTCGGTGCTAACATCTCCGGCGGCCATGTTAATCCCGCCGTTACCTTCGGTGCTTTCGTTGGTGGAAACATCACTTTGTTCCGTGGCATTCTCTACATTGTCGCACAGTTGCTTGGATCCACTGTTGCTTGCTTCCTCCTTGAATTTGCCACTGGTGGCATGGTAAGCATGTGCACATACTTAATTTGTAGACTAATTAGCTGCATAATTAGCCTGTATATTTTTATTATGCTATAGCCTTTATGACTTGATGTTAACTGTTCTTAACTTCCCTATCCTAGCGCTTTTGTAGGCATCTTAATCTTTGACTTTTTTACATTTAGCTTTTTTCCTATAAAAAAAGGAGAAATGGAGAAAGAAAAAGAAATAATATAAGTGAACTCTTAGTCTTATACCTAACTTTTTTTTTTTAGCTATAAAGGCAGAGTATAGTCATTTACCTTTTGAAGGTTGATCTGAGATGCATAAATAATTATTATTCAATTTCTTCTCTTGAGTGGATAATGAATGTATGGTTGCCGTATGAGAGAGAAATCACGAGCTTTTGCAACTCTCCTGAAAGTGACGTACAGTTTTTCCCTTCTGATAAGCAGTAAAGGGAAAATAGTACAGACTTTTTTGTTTTCAGCCATGTGGGGAAATGTTATGCCCTTTTTGAAAATTATCCTGAATTACTATATGGAGTACTTCTTTTTTACCATGAAATATATGAGGATATGGAAATTTTGCCTACTTTCTAAACCAAAAACTGCAAAATATATACTAGCTAGGTATGTGGTCTGCTGACTCTATACTAGACAGTTCTAGGAGATTTTTTTCTTCTTTTTGATTGCTAGGAAATTTCTATTACCACAAGGTTCATTAGCAATTAAATATCAAAGCAAATGTCAATCCTAGTTAATTTGACTCATGAAATCAAAGACGGCGAGTGAAAGTAGATATGCTCTAAGGTCATTTTCGTTTAGTACATTAAACAATTCTTATACCTTAAAAATTATCGTTTATTATTATAGATAAAAGTTGAACTATTGGCTGGTATTGTTTGCTGTGTGACATCTCTGATTAGAGTGTAAAAAAAATGCTTATTTAGGACAATTATAGTGCCATCAAGGGTTTTCACATATTTTATAGAGCATAAATTTGGAACTCACGGATTAGCTAGAAATCTTTTTATATCTCGTTTGAAAGCGACTTAGTTTGTCCTCTCATTATGTAAGATAGTGATATGATGGTAACTATATCTAAAGCTATATAATACACGTTTATTCAACATTTATGAGGGCCAATTTAGTACCTAACAATATTCATTCGTTAGGTGGCATTATCACTTTCCTCTGCTTATAGTGAAAGAAAGAATATTCCAATCATATTCCTTTATATACACGGTCAGAGTAAAAAAATAAACTTACATTCATATTATAACAAATTCTTTTCTCATAATATCAGATCATGTTTATAGACTATTACTTGTTCTTATGGGTAACTTAATCTGATGTGTAAATATTTGTAGATTATGAGGGTACAAATTTTTAATTTTCATACTAAGAGTGATATTAACAATTTTCATGGTTAAAAAAAATAATGCAGAGCACAGGAGCATTTGCTTTGTCAGCTGGTGTATCAGTATGGAATGCATTTGTCTTTGAAATAGTGATGACTTTTGGACTTGTTTACACTGTGTATGCCACTGCTGTTGACCCAAAGAAGGGAGACTTGGGTGTAATTGCACCAATTGCCATTGGTTTTATTGTTGGTGCCAACATTTTAGCTGGTGGGGCCTTTACTGGAGCTTCAATGAACCCTGCTGTCTCATTTGGGCCAGCTTTGGTTAGCTGGACCTGGACCCACCAATGGGTCTACTGGGCTGGACCCCTTGTTGGTGGTGGGATTGCTGGTGTTGTCTATGAACTCATCTTCATCAACCACTCCCATGAGCCACTCCCCAGTGGAGATTTTTAAGATATTCATGAAATTTCAACCTCTATCTGTTGCTTTCATTTTCTCTTTGGAGTTTTCCGTGTTTTGTCTATGTTTATTGGACGCTGTTGAATTGTACTGTGTATTCAGACGGCTTTTATGTTTCCTATATTAGCCTTCTTTAATTTCCTGGTGGTAAATAAGGTATTTTAGATTTTCAAAAATATTGCATTCATTTTATTCCCTTAATTATATACGTACGCGCATATTATTTATTCACAAGGGAATCCTTTTTCCCTTTTTTGTTTTTGGGTTAAGTGCACTATAGTCATAAATGAGTATGAATGTTGTTATATTCTTTATTGATCATGGACTAAAGTCTTAGATTCGCTTTTAATCTTCTTAACGTTTTAATATATTGAACTTTTTGAATTATCACATTCATGGTCACAATTAATAAAGGTCAGCCTCTACACCATGGCTTTTATTTGAGAATTTGTTTTCCTACTCAAAAAGCGAAGACACAGTTTGTCATTTTTTACACCTGCTACAACCCGTTAGTTAGGAGTGAGTTATTAAAAAAATGGCAATGATGATCAGTATAAAGTGGTTTTATAAGATCCATTTGTTAGCAAATATACCACGATCTGGCAACGGAGGACCCAACGGCGGACCCAATCTTCGTAACAATCGACTCCCAAACTCACCAAATGCCATCATCTTCTGCACCACGAGAGAAGAGCACTTCTCCGCCTCTCAGCAACATCAAAAAGGGAATCAGCAAGGCCCTAGAAATTCTCTAAAAGAAAAGCACATCAGAGGAGGAGGGAGCAATCTACGACCCACTACAAACAGACTCGCTCCTACTGGACTCAGTCAGGGCGATCGAGTTCAGTCTCAACACCAGCGAGGTTCTAGTGATCCTGTGATCCTGCGCCCCAGATCGATGGTCAAGTGCGATCTGAGCCTAGTGTCCCTTCAGACACATGGGCCCATCAATCCGCTACTGAATCTGACTCAAGTCCTCAGCCTCAAGAGGAAAACCCCACCATCTCCGACGAGGGTTCAGCAAGGAACGGGGAACCCTCAGGAAGGCCTCCACCAACCGTCCCCATCACCCTTAATGAACTACATCATATGGAATGTTATGGGTGGCAACAATGCTGAGTTCAAGCGGCATTATATGGAAATGGTAAAGATGCACAAGCCAGCCATGCTCGTTCTTCTTGAAAAAAAAAAAATGGCAGACCACAAGAAGCTGACAGAAGAGCTTCAGTTCGACATGATTATCCAATCACCGGTAATCGGCCTTTCTGGGGGGATTGTGATTATGTGGAAGGAGGACATTGTGAGTGTCGAGGAGGTAGCCACCACACCTCAAGGTATCCATGCAATGGTGAAGGTATTACCTATGTTTGCAACAAATTATTTGTGATACAAAATAAATTGCAACCGCAACATAAATATGAAGAAACATAGTTTTATTGATAAAATGAGACGGGTACAATTATGTTTCTCCTTGATTCTTCTCTCCTGATTATCTCCGTGATTCGAGGGATAAAACAACGTGTTTCTCGAACGTAGGATGATGCAAACCTTCATGGGATGTATTTGATCTCCATGAAATTATTTTTATCCGGCCGCATCTTGATCTCTTTGTGAATATCCCATGCGTTTATGGGATTTTTGAGATGATTTCCATTTTTGAGATATTTTTTAAAGGATTATATAACCCTTTTTATAAGAGTGACCTAGGGTTTTGGTAGAGTAGCCTCCAAGCAATACTGACAGAATCCTAGAATTTCAAGAGGTCTTGTAGCATCTTGAATTTAGGATTTAACTCGATCCATTAAGATTTCAATGTCTACAAATGCCCCCTACTTCAAGGTTTGTCGGGGTGTAGTCTTGGCGAAACTTGAAGACGAGATTTGAAGTACCCGATCATCACAATAGAAATTTGAAGCTTGTAGTTTCGATTTGCAGGAGGAAGAGATGAAGGGCAGAACTGGTCCCACTAGGCATGCCGGAATTTGTAGACAATAAATTGCATCGAGAAAATAAAATCAAGACCGAAAAAATATCGCAACAATCGTAATATTTTATTTCGAATATTTGAGTGTACAATCTCTATGAATCCTCTGATTCTTCTTTTCAATTGTAAATAAATTCAAGGGCCTTTGAGCTTGATCTTGAATCTATGTTTGTTGCCACGAATGATGATCTTGAATTCAGCTAGTACGAACTTCGATTTGAACTCGCACTCCTTGAACCTTGATTTGTTTTTCGTTCTTGAGCTTGAAGTTGATTTGTTCTTCGTTCTTGAGCTTGAACTTGAACTTGATTGCTTGAAGCTTGAAACTTGTAGAGAAATTTGCGGTATTTGATCCACGAGCTCTCTCTTGCTTTTTGTTATAACGTCTAGTGTCTTTTCTGAGTTATGAAGACCCCTATTTATAGTTGTGGAAGGGAGAAGTTGTGATAAGAACAAACTCTTTCCGACCAATCAAATTGAAGTGTGATATGGCCGCATTTGATTGGCCAGAATATGTCACTTGCATACGTGGCACGATTTCATTGGCCTTTTAGTGTGACTTGGCATGCCTTGTCATTTTGACACATGGCATGATCCTATTGGCTCTTCCGTTTGACTTGGCGTGCCACGCCATTTGACACGTGGTGTTGGGCCTCTAGGAAGATGACATCTTGGGCCTGATGAGATGGGCTCATCATTCGTAGCCCAATTAAATGGACTAGCCCAATGGATTAAGACTTACTTATTTAATCCATATACATTGGACTTGTAATTAATCCAATCATATTAGCCCAATAAATTTATTTGAACTAATATATCTTGAATTTTAAAATATAATCCCGATTATTTTATGGATTTAATTTTAATAAAATTTATATGCCTACAACGTAATCATACTCCCTGGCTCTTCTCTGTAATTTACACAAGTAATCTTTTAGCTGATAGGAAAATCCTGTGGGATAACCTTATTTCAATCTCCAAAACTCTCACAAATAACTGGTTTGTGGGAGGAGACTTCAATGTCGTCTTAAAGTCTAGGGATAAATTTGAGGGCAATCCCATAAGCCCTAGTCGCAGTAACCTATTTTGGAACTGTATAAATGAATGCAACTTGCTAGATCTAGGTTACAAAGGGAGTAAATACACTTGATCAAATGAGAGATACAGTAATAGGGCATCTCTGATCCTTGAAAGAATTGATAGGTGCTTTGCCAATGAAAATTGGATCAAACAGTACCGTGAGGCTACTGTATTGCACATTCCTAGGACCCACTCCGATCACTTCCCCATCTAAGTTATCCTGGTAAGGACACCATCCAACAATCTAACTAAACCCTTTAGATTTGAATCAATGTGGGCTAGCCACCCATCTTTCCCTACATCATCAATGAGGCTTTCACTGAATATTCTACTCTCTTCTAATCCACCGACTCTTTTAAAAGAATTGTTACTAAGTGGAACAGAGATACCTTTGGTAACATCTTCCACTAGAAGAGAAGAATTTTAGCTAGAATTGCAGGAATCCAAAGATTTCCTAGTTACCAATTCAGTAGATATTTGCTAAACCTAGAAACCAATCTGGTTAGTGAGCTTAACTTAATCCTAAAAAATGAAGAGGATTTCTGGAAGCTCAAATCTAGGATTAACTGGCTCAATGAGGGTGATTCTAGCACTAGATTCTTCCACAACTCCACCCTTAACAGAAGAAGAAGGAACAAAATCCTCTCTCTAAAAAAAGAGAATGGAAACTGGCTCTATGACCAACATGATATCCAAACAGCCATAATGGGATTCTTCACAAATCTCTATACCTCCCCCTACTCCAAAGCCCCAATGGCCACCACCAGTCATCTCTCTATGTCCCACACTCTTTCTGACTCCCAAAGGGATATACTGGACATGCCTCTTGAGTTGGGAGAAATAAAAAGGGCAATCTTCTCCCATAAACCCTTCAAATCTCCTGGCCCTGATGGACTCCACCCTTTCTTCTATCAGAAATACTAGAGCATAATGGGTAACTCTATCACAGAATTCTGTAAGAAATGCTTCTCTTCCAACTCCATGGATGAAACCATGAACCAAACCCTACTATGCCTCATCCCAAAATGCCCCCAAGCATCAATGCTAAAAAACTTCAGGCCAATTGGATTGTGTAACACAATATACAAGTCAATCACCAAGATTATTGTCAACAGAATAAAACCACTACTGCCCCATATCATTGGGCCTAGCCAAGCCAGTTTCCTCTCCAACAGAAGAGCCTGTGATAATGCCTTCATCGTGCAAGAATACATCACTCACTTTAGGAAAATGAAAGGGAAACATGGCAATATGATCCTCAAAATTGATCTTGAAAAAGCTTTTCACAGGCTGGAGTGGTCTTTTATCAGGGACACTCTTCATGCCTTCAATTTCCCTCATGGCTTATCCAAACTCATTATGTCATGCATTAGCTCTTCCACCATCTCTATTCTTGTTAATGTTAGGAAAACTGAATCTTTCAAGCCTTCAAGAGGCATAAGGCAAGGAGATCCAATATCTCCCTACCTTTTCATAATGTGTATGGAAAGACTATCCAGGTCTATTGATAAGGCTGTCCTGGACAATCTTTGGCA
Source organism: Nicotiana tabacum (assembly GCF_000715075.1). NCBI lineage: Eukaryota > Viridiplantae > Streptophyta > Magnoliopsida > Solanales > Solanaceae > Nicotiana > Nicotiana tabacum. The sequence continues at coordinate 106,301,006 of NC_134087.1, read as the reverse complement.
ACCCATAAGTATCAGTAGAGCTGGCCCAAGGATATCTCACCTATTCTTTGCAGATGACCTCACCTTGTTTGCCAAAGCAAACTCCAGAAACTGCAATACCATCCTCTCTATTCTGCAAACCTTTAATGAGCAGTCAGGCCAAAAAATCAACCTTGCCAAGTCTAGAGTGCTCTTCTCCTCCAATACATCCCAGGATTCTCTAGAGAGCCTTACTAACTCTCTGTCCATTCAAGCCACCACATCCTTCGGCAAATACCTTGGTTTCCCTATCTTCCATAAACAATCCACCAGTGCCGACTTTCAATTCATAATTGATAACATGCAATCCAAGCTGGCTGGTTGGAAACCAGTTGCCTAAGCATGGCTGGCAAAACTATCCTAGCCAACTCCTCCTTAAATAGAATCCCAAGCCACGTCATGCAATATATCAATCTGCCCACAAAAGTCACCAAACAAGTTGATAAAATCCAAAGAAACTTTATATGGGGCACCTAATCAATTTGGATAAGGTCACAAAAAGAAGGCTGATGGAAGATTAGGGCTCCAAAAAGTTGACCTAAAAAACAAAGCAGCCCTCACAAATCTTGCCTGGAGGACTTACCAAAATACAAATAGCTTATGGGCAAAAATCCTCATTCATGGGCACTGCAACCTGAGACAAACACATAGGACAACTAGAACTTCTAGATATACTAGCTACCCCAAATCCCCTACATGGCAGTGCATACTTAAGGGATGAAACAGTTGCAACAAAGCAAGCAGATGGGTAGTTCACAAAGGAAATAGTGTCAGCTTTATAAATGATGCTTGGATACCCAATCAACCGGCAATTAGGAAATTGATTGAGGGCCCACTTACCCAGAATGACCTAAATGCCAAGGTGAGCTCAGTCTACTATTCAGGGGCTTGGGACTTATCCACATTATCCATGGATCTCCCCCAAGCATCCTCAACTTGTTAAACTCTGTTTTCATTCCACCAAATTCTACAAACGAGGACACCCTCATATAGGGATTAACTAACAGTGGCTACTACTCAAACAGTTTTGCTTACTCTTTTCTAAGCAAGGCAAATAGCAGTTTTGAAATCGATGAGGAAGGATCCTTCAAATGGGTTTGAAAACTCCAAGCACCTAACAAAATAAAACACTTCATCTGGCTCCTTACCCACAAAACACTTCCCACAAAGAGCTACCTCCACAGAATATGGGTCAACTGTGATCCCTGGTGCTCTTACTGCAATAATGGTCAAGAAACAATCGGCCATATCTTCTTTGAATGTACCAATGCAGTACGCTTTTGGAATGACCTTCTCTCCAAAGCATCTAGTGAAAATAGACAGCAGAACCCAATCTTCTCAGCCCAACAATGTCCATCAACCTGGAGTTCAATTAGGAAAAATCCTTTAAATAGCCTCATTCTCTGGGAAAACATCATCCTCTTCTGTTTCTGGCATATCTTGTTAACCAGAAACAACAACCTCTTTAATGACAAAAAGGAGCTTATCAACTCTTCCAACACCATCTCCAAAGACACATAATACCTCATGTTGACTAAAAATGGTTCCATCAAAATAACACACCAAATCACAATCAAATGGGAGCCACCAAAAAGAGGATCCTACAAACTGAATACAGATGAAACAGCTAAAGAGAACCTAGGAATAGGAGGAGTAGGAGGAGTTTTCAGAAATTATAATGGAGATTGGATAATGGGATTTATGGAGAATATCCCCCATACAACCGACAATATGGCAGAACTGAAGGCCCTCCTAAAAGGGCTTCAACTTACGAAACAAAATATCGTGGTTTCTCTCAAAATTAATACTGAATCAGCTGAAATTATCCAAACGCTAATGATAGGTAACCTCACTTACGATCCTATCATTTGTGAATGCAGGTCCTTAATATGCAATATGGACAGGGTCGTGGTGAAGCACACTTATCAGGAGCAGAATAGGGTGGCAGATGCTTTGGCCAAGGAAGCAGCAAAAGCAGTCTTTTTGAACAGATCTATCATACTAGTAGTTCCTCCGATGTTTGCCAATGATGTATTTTGGGCAGACATCCTAGGAACTGATTTGGTTAGGTTTTTTTGTGGGTTGTAATATGGAAACGATTTTCCAAAACATTGATGAAGTAGGGGTACTACAGTACCCAAACAATGACTTATCTGTATAACGCCTTTTGCTAGATATATAAACTTAAAGGCTATATAGTTTAGGCCACCATGTTTATTTGATCATTGAATGCTCTTGTCAGGGAAAGTAACATTGACCAACCCAATTGTGGTTCTTTTGGACTCAAAATATATAAATAGATGGGAAAAAAGTTACATTTTTATATATAGCGCCACAATACCTGGCGCTATACATTAACAGTAATGACATCATTAATGTATAGCGCCAGGTATTGTGGCGCTATACTGTAAAATCTGACATGCCCAGGTATAGCGCCACAATACCTGGCGCTATACATACATCATTAATGTATAGCGCCAGGTATTGTGGCACTATACCCTTTTTCCTGCCCCACCAACAATTCCTGACTTCAATAATTCAAAAGCATATAGTGCCAACTTTTTGGGCGCTATATATATATATATAAAAATTTCCCGGCTAGCCATTTCCTATACAAAGAGGTTAGGATTGTATAGAAATTCATTCAAAATTTTTTTAACTCTTGTTGAAACGTTTATTGTTGTTAAATTCTCCAACATTTTTTCATTATGTCTGAAGAGCGTAGAATAAGAGTTTCATTATATTGGGAGGGTGAGGTTGTGATGGAGAATAACTCCGTAGGCTACAGTTTACCTGCTCAGTGTCATGTTAAATTGCCACTTACATTAGAGTACGATAAATTGATATCGTTGTTATGCAAAAAAATGAGTGTGAGGAAATGTTCAGTGATACTTAAAGTAACTGGAAGATATCCGTATTCCGTCACTCCGCAAGGGGTTGCTTTTTACTCGGAGTTTAACATCGACGATGATGAAACTTTGAGTGATTTTCTGAGGACTCCGGACGAATGCCGAGAATTTCTTGTAATCACAATGTTGGAGATGTACGTGAAGGTTGAAGCCGTTCCAAAAAACGAGGTTGTGCGTAGTAGAGATAACCCCCAGTCATCGGGTGGTTATTCTGGAGCAATTTTTGCCGGACAGGTTCTGGATGAAAGAGTTTTCCTTGATTTAAAATTATCACCGCCGGCAAATGAGCAGCGAGAAAATAATTTATACCTTCTTTCCATAATTCCCAAGACGAGTGGTAAACTTCAATTTTCATTTGTGTTAATTATGTATATTTTTGACGTATTGAATTTGTATTAACGCTCATATATTTAATAGGGGGTACCGGCCGGATATGACTTTTACAAGTGGCCCATCCGGTAGTCATCACCTAATTGAAAACGTCCATCATGGAATTTCATCACATTACGACTTGTAAGTGAAGTGATATAGCCATATGGAAAGCATTTATTAATTCAGTAGCTTATATTTTTGTTGGTTGTGCAGTGAAAACGAGCAAGTTGAACCACCCGTACTCACTCAATTGACCGAAAATGACGTATTACATCGGGATTTGGCAGATGCACAGAGTGAGGAACAGAGCAGTGATTACGATAACAATGCCGATGAATCCGGAGACGAGACACCCTTTTTTCATGAGGATGGTGATGAGCAGGATGAGGAGGAAGGACCTGATTTGAAGAGAGACCCCCCTAGACGAAGAGTGTATGAGTTCGAAGTGCTGTTTCATTCAAGGGAGATTGCTTACATTGATAACTTGCCAACCGTGCCGGATGTGGAAGCTCTCACAAGGGATTTTGATGAAATCCGAACAACAATGTGGGATGATTCTAGATCAACGGTGCTTGCAAAGGGGATGCTTTATCCTGATAAAGCGCGCTTAAGCAGGGCTTGTAAAATGAACAACGTAAAAGAGTGTCGTGAGATGCAGGTATGGGAGTCAAGTCCAATGGTATACAAGGTTATTTGCCGCAGGTGGTTTTGGCCATGTAATTGGATGTTGCGTGCGACCAAGAAGAAGACAGGTATGTGGAAAGTGGGTAAATACATTCCCACCCACACATGCGAAATGGACACATTCAATGGGAATCACTTCAACTTGGATATTGACTTGATTTCTCTTGTACTTATTCCGCACCTTGAAACGTCCATAAGGTATACAATCAAAGAGTGTGTTACATCAGTCCACCAGGAATATAGCCATACCATTACGAAAAGAAAGGCATTTCTCGGGCGCAAACGAGCATTTGAAATTGTGTACGGTAATTGAGATAAGTCATTTGCATCTCTGCCAAAGTGCATGGCCGCACTGCAGCACTTTAACCCCGTGACAGTTGTTGAATGGAAGCTTGAGCAGAGTTCGGGAACACCAGAATACATATTCAATTACGTGTCCTGGGCGTTTAAGCCAGCAATTGATGTGTAACTCCCCCCCCCCCACTTATTTATGTATTTTGAGTCCAAAAGAACCACATTTTGGTTCCGGGCTCCGAAAAGAGACCCTCAAACAGACATACTCTAGTACAATTATTACTACACTTGTAACACATTAATCGGTCTTATCATGTATCCTCAATAATTGTCTATGCCATCATTTAATTAATCATTTGTGATCATGAAACAAAGTTCCACTAACTTATAAATTACGTAAACTATATTTTGTAATTGAAATTTTTTATTTTGTATCTCATTTAACTGACACTAGTTGTATGATGCAACTTTTTGTCTCACAATTTTGTGGATCCAAATTTTGTGGATTCAGAAGTATAAGATTAGGATCCACAAATTTGTAAGATAGAAAAGAATATCACATAACTAATATCAGTTGTGTGAGACACACGATAAAACTTGTCTTTGTAACTGAAGTATATGTTAGTATCATAAAGGTAATTCATTATCCTGAAGTTATGTCATGCAAAGAAGCATTTCTTTAGGAATAATGAATATTTATTGCATTAGGTTTTATCTATGATTTAAAATGAACTGCTATGGGGGCAGAGGAGTCCGAAACTGATATGACATATTTTTGTACTTAAAATATGTTTATACAGTTAAAAAAAGTTATATTTCTACATAAAACGCAGTATAATACTGCATTTTACTTTAACGGAAAACTAGCCGTTAAAGTTAAATGCAGTATAATACTGCGTTTAATTTAATAAATTATTTTTTATAAGGAAACTCAGTATAGTACTACGTTTAAGGAAAATGCAGTATTATACTATGTTTCCCTTTAATAAAATATAACGCTCCTTCTTCTTCCCCACGACAGAGACCTTCCATTTTTAAAAAACAAACCTCCCCCACCACTGCTGGTCCCCCTCCCCCCAGTTGTCACGACCCCAGTTCGCCCTCCGTGAACTGTCGTGACGGAACCTAATCTCTACGACTAAGTAAGAGCGTAGGTCCCGCATACAACCCAAGCATTGGATTCCTTCTTTCGGGGTCAAAATTACGAATTTCCGATATTTCAAAAAACTTAAATTCAGGTATTTCGATTTAGTTTATGTCAAAACTCGTAGAGCATATGCATATTTGTTTTCTTGAATGTGTTTCCACATTGATTTATGCTATGTTTGCGATTAAATTTGTATGTTATTTTTACCCGGATTGAATTATTAACCTTGGGACAAAAAATAGTAAAAGCTTGATAAATAATTTTTATTGTTAATGAAATTGTTCACAAATACCTTTTACTATTTTATATGTAATTTCGTGAATGTTATGTTCATATGTTTGTTGTTTTTATTTAGTTTAGATTATTTATTTGCTTAAAGAATAATGGCCTTTTAGCGTAGTAAAATATAGAGCTTTTTAGCGTAGTAAAATATAGAACCTTATAGCATAGTAAAATATAGAGCCTTTTAGCGTAGTAAAATATAGAGCCTTTTAGCGTAGTAGAAATAGAGCCTTTTAGCGTAGAATCTCTTTAGTTTAAGTATGTACTAACTACAAACTCTATCCAATTAAACTTTACAAAATTAATTATTTAATTTATAAAATAAACTTACAAAACTAACAAATTAATATATGTTGTCAAATTAACTCAATTATCGAGCCTGGAACCCATAGATAATTACTCAGTCCAATTAAATAATTAATTATTTAATTTATTAAACTAACAAAATTTTAAACTTATTGAAATTGACACACATAATAATTAAGGATAGCTTGGTGCTACTGGGCCTCAAATGTCGAGCCTGGAACCCATAGATAATTACTCAATCCAATTAAATAATTAATAATTTAATTTATTAAACTAACAAAATTTTAAACTTATTGAAATTGACACACATAATAATTAAGGATAGCTTGGTGCTACTGGGCCTCAAATATCGAGCTTAAAACCTATAGATAATTACTCCGTCCAATTAAATAATTAATAATTAAATTTATTAAACTAACAAAATTTTAAACTTATTGAAATTGACACACATAATAATTAAGGATAGCTTGGTGCTACTGAGCTTCAAATATCGAGCCTGGAACCCATAGATAATTACTCAGTCCAATTAAATAATTAATAATTTAATTTATTAAACTAACAAAACTTTAAACTTATTGAAATTGACACACATAATAATTAAGGGTAGCTTGGTGCTACTGGCCTCAAATATTGAGCCTGGAACCTATAGATAATTACTCTGTCCATGTATAAAATAAAATATTTAATTTATTAAAATACAAACACACAATTAATATTGTTTAAATTATAGTAGACGATATGGACTTGCCGCCTGTGCATCCTGGACCAGCCGCAGATCAGATATTAGTATTACAGGGCGACCATAGGTCCGCCTATGTATGGGAGGGACATCTATTGGATCAGACTCTTCGCGCCAGGAGACCGGACGACTTGTGGGACTTTTTGAGGGAGAGAGTTTTCCATCCCCGAGTAGCCCTTCGCCTGCGTAATACGGGCTTCCTTAGGATTTTTGAGATTGGGCGGATGCAGCTCGACTGGTCTCTGATCACGGCGTTGATAGAGCGGTGGCGAACGGAGACGCACACTTTTCACCTACCCACTGGAGAGGCCACCATCACGATTTAGGATGTTCAAGTTCTGTATGGGTTGCGTGTAGATGGACTGGCCGTTGCACTGCCCTAGTATATGAGAGCTATGACGTGTCCCCAATATTTGGATTTGATGGGGCAGTATACTGGTTTCAGACCACAGGGTGAGGCTGCACTTAGAGGGGGCAGTCGCATTTCTGTGACAGCTATCAGAGAGCATATGGAGGTATTGCACCCTGACATTACCGGCGAGACAGAGGATATTCATATTGACCGGTACACGAGGTTGGCGTTGTTCCTTCTTTTTGGGAGTGTCTTGTTCCCGAACACTTCGAGAAATCTAGTGAGTCTGCGCTTTCTACATCATCTGCAGCAGCTAGATGAGTTACCCTAGTACAGTTGGGGTGCTGCTGTTCTAGCATACCTATACAAGAGTATGTGCCGGGCGAGCATGGGCACCCAGGTGGACATATGTGGTTTTCTGCAGCTTCTACAGGTGACAACATTTTCGAATACTCTATTTATTACTCCGAATTCTATATAGTCAAAATGACTCTTAAATTTAACGTCAACCTTTTATCTTAGGTTTGGGCCTGGCAGCGGATCCTGCCGTTGTAGCCACCTCTACCACCACTATAGCCGGGTGTAGCACCTTCATTTCTCCCTCTAACTACGAGGTGGGTTCTCCGTCGTGGGAACTACCGAGGGACTGATGCTCATCATAATCTCTCCCTTGTTAGGGATATGTTAGATATGCTGGTGGCCGGACAGGTAAATATGTACCTAAACTTACTTGTTATAAATTCACTTGTGTTGTGCATACTCACTTTTATGTTATTATTTCATAGTTCATCTGGACGCCATACAGCGACGAGTTGCTAGCTCATCTGCCCGATTATTGCTCAGTCGACCGACTGCTTTAGAGCACTTCCGCCCCGATGATGTGCTTCGATGTGGTGGAGCATCATGCCACAGAGCGTGTAATTCGCCAGTTTCACCATCCCCAGACTATACCGGGGGATCCTGCATGGGTGCCTACACATTATCAGCGTGATGACCGTACCAAGGTGAACGATGAATTTGTAGGATGGCTAGAGGCGCAAGTCCATATTTGGGACCAGCGAGAGGAGTTGATTCCACCACCACCTTCATAGATCCACGAGGCGAATATTGAGTTGTATACGTCATGGTACTTCCATCACACCCGACTGATGATCGGGAACTCCATTCATGTACTTGACGATCGATATAGACCATATGCCGGGAGGCACGAGGCACTGGTATGCTTTGTGGGATAGGTCTTATAATTGTGATATAGCATTATTTAATTAATATTTTAAATGTTACGCAGGCTATTGGGCATCACATGTTCTACTAGTTGGGACAGGAGATGCAGCAGCATGGCGACAATGCTGCAGTCGTTGAGTATGGCCGGCGGATGGAAGAGCTATCTCTTTGGACCCTTCATCGAGCTAGAGATGGCGCGAGGTTGGATCACGAGGCTGAGTATGCGGCGCTAGAGGAGTAATATTGGGGTAGGCCTGCCCCACAAGGTAGGGGTAGGGCACGAGCCAGGGCTACCCCACGAGGCAAGGCTGTCCTACAAGGCAGGGGTGCCCCACATGGTCACTGGGGACGGCGAGGAGGTGGTCCCCAGCAGGGGGGCGTTAAGGCACCTGTCGACCCACCTGTTGAGGCACATGATGAGGATCTTGGAGATGATCAGCAAGGTTATTTCCCTCAGCTAGATGAGCCTTCCAGCAGCATACCGTCGTACAGCCTTCAGCTGTCTCTGCCAGCATCACAGGTCACCCTGTCAGATACATTGTTGATCACGGGTACATTCGACGGAGATGTAGACCAATTCTTTTCAGGCCCATCTACCGCAACTGAGTATCGGCCGACCCGAGACGTGGATGGCGGGCGCAGGTTGAGTTATGCCTCATCCCCGGCGGTTTATGTGGATCTACCACAGGCGCAGGTATGTTTGTATTACTGTAAAATTTCAATTTGTTTTCTTTTCCTTAATGATTTGCCATATATTAATTTTTAATTTTCTTATTAAGGCTTCATCCCAACCCATCACGGAGGCCATTGTATGCGATGATGAGGACACCACGGATGCTTATACTCAGGAGGTCGACGAGACCATGGTGAGAAAATGTTTTTGACTTAACACGTACAATACTAATATACATTTTCACATGCTAAGCTTAGTAATTATTTTGTAGGTTGCTGACGGCCCGACGGTCCCTTTTACCAATCCTGCCAGCTGTACTGTCGATGCTGCTGCGCATCCTCACATAAAGAGGCGACTTGATGATGATGATCCTGATAGTGTACCCGAGCAACAGGGGATGCGACTCAGGCCAGCGGTAGCACTAAAGCACACAGGTTGCGGGACTCATTGATTTACTTTTGTTTGTATTTTGTGTAAATACTACATTATGTAAATAATGGCAACAATTCTATTTTAACAATAATTTTATTTTAACTGCGTTTGAACAACAATTTTATTTTAACAGTACAACACTCATAGCAAACCTAATACAACACAAACAGTACAACTAATGAAAACACTTGACAAGGGAAACATAAAGATACACTACTACACTCAACACGTACATGCCATTGTTTAGTCACGACCGCCTAGTATTCTTTGCTCCAACCACTTGAGCTGGTCTTCCAGCTTTTTTTTCTTCTTCCACCTCCTTGAGTTTCGCCTTCAACTCCGTAATTTCTTGCTTGGATTGGCACTCTCTTTCCCAATGCTTCGTACACAAATTATGAAGATGATACAACTTGTCTTTGTAGTATTCCTACTCACATGGTTAATCAATCCATACCCCAAAATTGCATGTAGGTACGTCGGGTTGCCTATAAAACTTGTTCATATACGCCCAGTAGCGGCGTCCAGCTTCTTCCCAACAATCGTACATCATGCATTTTTTTCCGCACTCGCACCTTGGGACATAAAGGGGTTGTTGAGACATTTGTGTAAGAGAAACTTTGTTTCTATGGAAATATTTGCTATTGATTATTGTTAAGCACAGAAAATAACTAGAATGCGCCGGTTATTTATAGGCAAGATTTCACATAAAACGTAGTATTATACCACGCTTTACATACATACAAAACGTAGTATTATACCACGCTTTACATATTAAATTTTTCTAAAACGAAATAACTTTTTCACATGGTTTTCAGCTTTTTCAGAACGACAAGACAATTCACAAAACGTAGTATTATACCACGCTTTACATATTAAATTTTTCTGGAACGAAACAACTTTTTCACATGCTTTTAAGCTTTTTCCAGAACGACAAGACAACTCACAAAACGTAGTATTATACCACGCTTTATATATTAAATTTTTTTGGAAAAAAACAGCTTTTTCACATGGTTTTCAGCTTCTTTCAGAACGGCAAGACAACACACAAAACGTAGTATTATACCACACTTTGCATATTAAGTTATAAGGGGGATAATAAAGGATGTCTTGATTTTATAGGTTATTTTTTTAATTTTTAGATTGGTCTTCTTTAGTAACACCAATAAGTTGAATATTTGAACAATTCTATGAAGAAAATACTACATTATGTAAATAATGGCAACAATTCTATTTTAACAAATTTTTTATTTTAATAGAATTTGAACAACAATTTTATTTTAACATGACAACACTAACACAAACATAGTAAACCTAAAGATACACATTGTGAGCACGTGATTTTTGCCTTACGAAAACTACTCCAAAATAAATCAAAAAATAAAATAAATTTCTTTTACTGTGTAATTCTTGAATTTGCGTGGTGTTAAATATTTGTGTTATGTCCATAAATGTTTACTTTGTCATAATAAAATGAAAATTAAAATAAAATACATGTTGCATGCATATAAGATTTAATTATGCATTTGAAAGATAATTTAAATAAAATCACAAAAAATATGTATTCGTTCTATTTTTAAATATGTTACTGTATGATTAATATTTTGACTATGTGTTAAATAGTTGTTATAAAGTAATTAATATTTTGTGTAAGGTTAAAATTGTTTTATAAATTTATTTAGGATTTTTTAATGATAAATAATAAAATAAAATAAAATAAAATAAGTTGTAAATAAAAATTGGACCTGGATTAAAATCCAGGCCCAAATCAAATTACCCCCCCCCCCCACAGCCCAATCCAAATAACCTGTCCGGTCCAATTTACACGAGCCAAAACGACAGCGTTTGGTCGCACTTCATCAAAGATCGTTGGATTAAATCAATCCAACGGCGGAGATCTCACCCCATTACCCGTAACCCTTTACCCGACCCTATGACCCGATCCAGACTGACCCTGAATTTAGACCAAACAACAACGTTTGGTTAAGTGGATTGATCTCAATCGTGCATCTTAATTGATCCAACGGATGAGATCAATCCACCCCACCCCTATTTAAGGATCAAACCCCTACCCCGGCCCCTAACTTAACACCCCCCTCCTCTCACTGTTCATCATCGTTCCCAAACCAAACCCCTAACCCTAGCCGCCCCTATTCCCCTTCGCTTGAAACCCGGCGGCATCAACGCCGCCGGTCACCACCTTAACACCCCAGAACCCCCTGAACACCCTCTATCCGAATATGTTAGCCTCTTGGCTCGAATCTTCCTGAAGGTTCTCGAATCTTCATTTGAAGATTCGAGCCAAACTCAGATCTAAACCTAACAGCCCCAAATCGACACCATAGCTTCCCCTAACCACCCTAGGTATGAATCTGTTGCTTGTTTGGATCGAATCACTTTCGAGCTTCTCGAATCTTCTTTTGAAGATTCGGACCAAATAAGAACAAACTCAGATCTGTTCTAAATTGACACCAAATGACCCCTAGGTTACCCTCACCCTTGTGTCGTATTTGGTCCCCCTCGAATCTGACCAGAAATGGTTAAGTCCCAAATCGAATCTTCAAAAAAAACCTAGAAATACCAGACTTTTGGATTCTATCCAAATTAAATAAAGATTGAGGTTTAATCGACCTTAGTTGAAGTATTTTCAGTGGAAAATACTTCGACTAAGGTCTGTTTGATTTCAAACAAAGTCCGAATCCAAGTTGAGTCCGAGTCGGAATAAAATTGAAGGATTCAAAGGTATTTTTTCTGTTTCTTATGTGTATTCTACATGTATTCTATGTTTGTTTCATTAGTCTGTTTAATTTTTCATGATTTTCTAGTCAATTCTGTTATACTGTCTCATACTCGTCTATTTGATCAGAATTATACTATTGTTTCTGTTGTTTATGAATGTTCATAATATGTGTAATCGACTCGATTAAGTTCGTCGATTAGTTGTTTTGTAAATTCTTATTGCCATTAATGCTGTTTGTAATACCCTGTTTATCTGTTTGGAATTGTTTATTGTCATTGAACTCAGTCAATTAGTTCTTCCCAATTAATTGATTCTCGTTTAATAATTCAGAAAGTTTGTCAATGGTGTGTATATATTGTTTTCTGAACAGGGCATTGTCAGTATATTGACAATGCTCCTGTGTATGTTTGATCTTGATTCAATGTTTAAGTCCAGTCTGAATTGTTATAATGATTTCATTGATATGTTGTTATGATGTTAGTTCTGAATTCAGTGTAATTTTACAAATGTTGATTAGATGTAATTGTGTTAGAAGGTTACATTCTTAGTTAGGATTCAGTCCAAAACTTTAGGATTGGTTATAGCTGCTTAAACAGATTTTAAAATCTGTATTGTTAGATTCTGAATTTAAGGCAGTAATAACAGTAATTACAGTAGGAAATCTGGGACATTTTCTGGGATAAAACAGTAAGGGTAATGTGACATAATAGTGGGCTGAAAGTGGTTTGTTAATGGTTTTAATTTAATAGGATAGTGGGAAACAAAGGGTAATGGGCTGCTGAAAAACAGGATAATAGCACTCAATACGATTTAAAGTATTCAAAAGTAGTTTTAATGGAAACTTTTTGATTTTAAAAGGAGAAAAGGGTCCAAGAAGCACTAAAAGAGTATAGGACCAGCCCTGTATAAATATAGGGAGCTGGACTGATTTAAGGGACTGACTTGAGTAGATTTTAAAGAGAGAAAAAGAGAGTGTGAAATTGGGGAGGAAAAATCAGAGTTTAAGGTCAGATTGTAAAGAGAAAGGAATAAGTTTTAAGGATTAGATTTTAAAACTGAAGAGGAGGGCTTTCAGACAGAAAGGAAAGAAGAGAAGAAAACAGAAACAGAAAAAAAATCAGAAATAGGAATCCGAAACAGGAAGAAACTGAAAATCTGAAAAAATGTTATCCTTCTAGAATCTGTCCGTTGTTTTTTTTGTGTGGATATTATTCAGTCTGAATCTGAAATCTTTCCCTCAAGTGTCTGTCACTATTCATCTGGGTTAACGGGTCTTGTTCAGACTTGCTGTGTTATTGGTATATTCTGCTGGTTTTGTTACTGCTGCAACTGCTGAAAATTTACTTCTTCTACCTTCATTTTCAGGTACATATCTCTTAAATTCTATGTTGGAAAGAGATTCAACATGACAAATAAATAAAGTTTGAATTGTAATACTATCTTCTATTCATTTAAGTTCTTTAGTTAATAATTTCAGCTTTGGTTTCATGTTGGTTAACCAGTAGTGAGTTCGACTCGATGGCTACAAGTTAATTGTCTTATTTTGAAATTCATATAAAACTTTGTAATAATGTTATCCATGTCAAAATTTCATTAGTTTAGTTATCTTTGAGTTGTGTAAATAGGAAGCATGACAGAAAGTTGGCTTTTATTTACACTTTATGGTATTGTTAGCTAGGTATAGTATAATATGGAAATATCAAGGAAAAATACGCTATTGGTTTATTTTGTTAGTAAGTTAGTTGTTGTTGAAAGCTAGATGATGTTGGTTGCAATTTGCTATCTTTTGGCACAACCTTGGTTGTGTTATAATCAATAGTTGAAAGACGCGTTAGTATAATCCGCTATGTTCACAATGTCAAATATGATGAGTAATATTGTATGCAATATCTTTTTATTAAGTCAACAGGAAGATTTGTTTTCTTTCCTAATAATAAAGGGCCTAGGAACTTATACAATGTGAAAGATAATGCTTAGTAATAATTCATATAGATTGAGAATCAAATTGGTTTGATTATATATATCTATCCCAACTCAATCATAAGCATAATTAATTAAAATAATTTCGCCTATTAGATTAAAAACGAGTATATGAGAATAAGTTGAGATGTACATGCACAAATTGCAACACTTTAAATCAATGGTAAGTAAAAAATAGAATTTGCACTAAATAAAAATAATGAAAATTCTTGGAAAATATTTCTTCCCTTTATGAATCATTTGTTTTTAAGTTTCATATGCAATTCATTCTTTGGTAGATATATAATGTTGTATTTGCCGAAAATAGTGTTAATCATATTTTTTCTTTTCTTTGAATTTGAATAGTCTGGATAAATATAATTTATACGCGGGAATTATAATCGACGGGCAACATTTAATAAATTGTGAATTCTTTTCAAGAGTTCAAGGGTATCTTAAATGGATATTTCTCATGATATAATAAACGATTTGGTGAAAGTCCATAATATTACTAACAAAGATTTTGCGCAATCGGGGATGCGTTCGCGCACCCTGATTATATTTTTTTTTTTTTAAAAAGAAGCAAAAATTTGGATTATGCGTACGCGCAATTTCGAGTGAATATTTAATAAAAAACGAATTTCTTTGGAAAACATTAAATTTATTTCATAAAACCCGAGATGTGCAGTTCATTATTTAAATAAAAAGGGTAATAATGTTCCTGATTTTGTTTTAAATTTCGAACATATATTTTTTATAAAAACTATAACATGGACAATTTTATTGTGTACACGTACGCGTGGCATGATCCCCGATAATTATAAAAAGTATATAATACGAATATACGTACGCGTAATTCGTCCATATAATTGTAAACAATAAGTAAAAAAGCGGTAGTAAAATCATGCAATAAAAACGTATTTAGTAAAATCAAGATAATTAAGCCAATAATAAAAACAGTTAAGCGACCGTGCTAGAACCACGGAATTCGGAAATGCCTAACACCTTCTTCCGGATTAACAGAATTCCTTACTCAGGATTTCTGGTTCGCAGAATAATAAACAGAGTCATATTCTCCTCGATTCAGGGATTAAAATTGGTGACTTGGGACGCCTTAAAATTCCCAGGTGGCGACTCTGAAATAATTAAATAAATCCCGTTTCGACTGTCCTTCAATTGGAGAAAACTCCCCCACGCGCCCCGCGGGCGCGGGAAAAAGGAGGTGCGACAGCTCTGGCGACTCTACTGAGGACAAAAGTGAAACCCAGAACCACTGGTTCAGGGTTTAAGAATTCAAGCTTAAAATAACTGTTATAATTGGCTTTATTTATTATCTGATTTTTACATGATATATGCTCAATATGCTAAATGAAATTTTTACTGCTTTAATATTATTTGAATTATGCATATACAATTGCTACGAAACCTCCCTCTTTCTGAGTCTTCTAAATTTATGGTGCACACGTGCGCGTGGCCCACCTTTCTGTTAAAGTCATACCAAATAAGACGAAGTTGGGACAAGTAACTAGGCCGGGTAGACTTTCGTGCTCCCGGTACGTTGCCCCCGCTTCGGCTCAAACTGTCCGTTTGGGTAAGCCAGGTTTAGAACAATCAACCTCAGGTTTTTCACTTAGAATAACTCAGCCATGTACCGGATCCCTAGTAGGAACGTATATTTGCATCATGTACATTTGGCCTTGGAGACTCAACACAGGGGTTAGGTCTGTCTAGGACAGGTGAACCCGAAATAAAAGACCATCATGATGCATCCCACTTGCTACTTGTGCATTCATTTGCCTCGAACATGCTTGTTGACCAGCTTAAATGAAATCATGGTGAGAAGAGAGGAATAAAATGGGTTGTTTTAAAAATTTCAAAAAAAAAAAAGAAAAATAGTTTTAAATCTTGAAATAAAGGTATTTAATAAATAAAAAAATTTTGAAAATGATTTTGTTTTAGTATAAATTTTCAAAATGAATTTTGACTTTATTAAAATTAAATTTCAGATACAAAATGAGCACCACACAAATCCCCTCATCCACGAGTACAGAAGAATTTCTATTTCAGCTTCAAATATGGTGGTATGATTTAGGCGAAGATGGTCAAAAATGGGTCGTCAAGCATTTGGGAAATCTCACGGACATTATGAAAGTTAAACCCCGTGATGATCTGATTGCGGCGTTAATAACTTTTTGGGACCCTGTTCACAATGTCTTTCGTTTCTCTGACTTCGAGCTGACTCCTACATTAGAGGAGATAGCTGGATATGCTGGTTTTGACGAAAGTCTAAAAAATCAAAGCCTGATATTCACAAAGGCTCCTTCGATACTTCGATTCTTCGGTCTTCTGAACATCAGCAGTCAAATCAGGAAAAGCAATGTCATCAATGGATGTTGTTCCTTCAACTTTTTGTATTCAAGGTTCGGAAAGTCAGATGGGTTCGAAATTCATGAGAAAGGCCTTACTAACAAGCAAAACAAAGACACTTGGCAGATTCACCGTCACTTTGCCTTCATGGTGGCTTTTCTAGGAGTCATGGTCTTCCCAAACAAAGAGCGAACAATTGATATTCGCACCGCGAAAGTTGTGCAAATCCTCACCACCAAAGAAAATCACACCCTTATCCCCATCATTCTATCAGATATTTATCGGGCTTTGACTTTATGTAAATCAGGAGCAAAAGTCTTCGAAGGATGCAAAATTTTGTTGCAAATGTGGGTGATTGAACATCTCCAACAACAGCCCAAGATCATACAGTATGGGCCAAACAATGATAATTGCATTGAGAGTTATGAGGAAATAACAAAAAATTATCAGGCTCCAGAAGGGATAGAAGCATGGGTATCTCATCTAAAGGCTTTAACGGCAAATCAGATTGAATGGACTTTGGGATGGCTCCCGATGAGGGAAGTAATACACATGCCAATCTTAAATAGTTATCTACTACTATTGGGATTAAGAAGCATTCAGCCGTATGCGCCACTAAGAGTCCTAAGACAACTAGGGAGATATCAAGTAGTTCCTGATGATGAAGATTTGAGTATGCAAGTAATCGAATTACACCCAGAAGCCACTATTCCCGAGGCTCTACTTCAGCAGATGTGGAATGGATGTCGATACTTGAAAAGTGATACTCAAGTCCCAGACACTACAAAGGGTGAGATAAATCCTGGATATGCAAGGTGGTTCGAGAAACGGTCTCGCGTGGATGATATACCAGAACCTGAGCTAAGAAGACCAACAAAAAGACCCCATATTCAAAACTTTAATGATAAGATCCAAGAGCGATTGATCTGGGGAGAAAAGGAAAAAAGGTACAAAGAAACTATCCATACCCTAAAAGAAAATCTGAGAAGCCTCAGTTTGGAGAAAGATTTGCAAGCACAAGAAGCCGAAGGCGAGAAGAAGAGTCTAGCTTGTGAGAATGAAAATCTTCATGCTCGATTCCAAAAAATGAAAAGAGTTTCTGAAACGCCAAAGAGGAGCTGGAAGGATCAAAAAACCATCGCCAATCTCTTTGATAGAATGCAAGATTATGATTCCATTTTTGCGGAAAACGAAAGGGCATTGAGCAAAGCAAAAGAAAGGATCCGGCAATTAAACGAAGAAGCCAGATCTAATAAGGAACGCCAAGATAGGCAATCCGAAAAAGACAGGGCACAATTCAAGAAAGAAAAAGACCATTGGGTGCGATTAGAAAACCAGCTTCGTGCACAACTAGAAGAGGCAAGAAGATGCAACAGAGAACATCAACAAGCAGACCTCGACAGGGAAAGAGCGCAAGCAAGATTAGATCAGGCCAGACTCCGAGCTCTGTTAGAATCAGCTCTAGATCGTGAAAACCGTGTCAGAGATATAGCCACCACTCGTCAGCAGCAATTGCAGGACCAAGACCAACGTCTCCAAGGTTTCAGGGAACAAATCCACGACCTGGCAGTCTTCACATCTCAAAGTTATGTAAACTGCCAAGGAATGGATTATGAAAGGTTTACAGAGCATGCACCCACTTTTGCTCGTCATCTAGCAATGGAGTTGGAAAGGATGTATCGTACGCTGGGGGGCCATCCAGGTCAAGCCCCACATTGAGCAGATAATCCAATATTTGACAACAAAAGTGGAAAGTGGGGCATGTTGTGAGATATTAAGAATTGTATCTTTTATTTTGATTTAAGTATGTGTGTTTCAAACCATTTTCTTAAAAGTTTTCAAATGTAATTCCATCTTTGTATAATGAATAAAAGTGATTGCCTTTAGTCCGAACTACGCAAGGTCTGATTCATGTAAGGGCATGATACGTAGGCAATCTCTATAAGATTCGACCACCACGATAAAAGACATATATAATAAATAAAAGTGAATAACAATAAAAATTTCAAGAAAGCTGGGACGACACAAGCAGCCGAGCAAATGCATAATAGAAAGGGATTATTTGTCTAGGAGCATTGCATCTCAACTGTGATTATATATGTGTTAAACTCTCAAAACTAACAAGTTTGTTCATTTCCAGAATTCAAGCAGTTAGTTTCTCTAAAGAGTATACTGGCATATTATCACTATCACACAAGATCAAAAGGACCAATACCCAAAAGTATGTCTATCCCAGATGTTGACACAGGTATGGAGCTAGAGGAGATGGATGTCGGGAAAATGAAAGAAGAGATGTTTAAACTCAAGCAGCAAATGGCTGAGATGTACCAAGCCTGGTCTACAGGACAGTTACCCCCATCTTACCCAAATAACCCTGCTCCATCAATGACCCAAACTCAGGATAATATTACCACTGAATTATCCCCAAACTTCCCCATTTACCAGCATTACCGAGGCACCACCTCTCAGACACCACAGTCTCCACCTCCGAAACCAGTTCCATACTTTCCTACACCTATGACTCCTGTTTTCGTAGCACCTCCCCCTACTACATTTCACAAATCTCCTAGTGAGCCTACATTCCAGGCCCAGGACAACCAATATTACCCCCCGGAGCCTACCCTCAAAGCCTCCGAAATTAATTCAACTGCTCCTCGTTTTGATCTCCCAACCGAAATTGACAAGCCAGCCAAAAATGCTGAGCAAGAAGAGATGTTCAGGAAGGTCAAGAGTTTAGAACAATCGTTCAAAGACATGCGAGGATTAGGTGGGCAAGTTAGTGTAGCATACAAAGATTTGTGCTTATTCCCCAATGTACAATTACCAGTTGGCTTCAAGATGCCCAAATTTGACCTATACAATGGGCACGACGACCCAGTAGCCCACTTAAGGGGTTTCTGTAGCAAGATGCGAGGAGCTGGGGGAAAGGATGAATTATTGATGGCTTACTTCAGTCAAAGTTTAAGCGGATCAGCTTTGGAGTGGTATACACGCCAGGACCATGGGAGATGGTACACCTGGGATGACCTGGCACAGGCATTCGCATACCATTTCCAATACAATCTGGAAATCATCCCAGATCGATTATCTTTGACAAAATTTGAGAAGAAACATAATGAAAGTTTCAGAGAGTATGGTTTTCGGTGGAGAGAACAGGCAGCAAGAGTGGATCCTCCTATGAAGGAGAGCGAAATGGTAGACTACTTCCTCCAAGCCTTGGAGCCAACTTACTATGCCCATCTGGTTTCAGCGGTTGGAAAATCATTCAACAAAGTGGTGAAGATGGGAGGTATGGTGGAAGAAGGTCTCAAAACAAATAAAATTATGAGCTATTCAGCAATTAAGGCAACTACTCAAGCTATTCAAGGCGGGGTAGGAGGAATCGGAAGAAAGAAGAGGGAGGAAGCAGCGGTAGTTGATTCAGGAATTTGGTCGGGACCCAGAGGTTCACCGCTTTACTATAATCAACAACGACCTCGCCAATCATCTTACCACCATGATTCATCCCAACACTACTATCACCCTTCGGAGCCTCATTTCTCCATTAACCATGCTCAAGCATACAATCAGCCACCTGTTCACACCAATTGGCGTGCTCCTGCCACACCAAGTACTTACCCACGAGCCTATCCCGGACCAGGTTTCAGGCCGAGGCCAGCGTTCAGGGGGAAAGAGAACAGAAAAAGAAAACTGACACTCCATTGGGAGAGTCTTACACTAGTCTGTTCCACAGGCTGAGACAGCTAGACATGCTGAGACCAATACAATCCAAGCTACCCAATCCCCCTCCAAAGAATCTGGATTACACCATTAGCTGTGAATATTGCTCCGGTGCACCAGGCCATGATACGGAGAAATGCTGGCATTTAAAAAATGCAATACAAGAGCTGATTGATACTAATAAAATCGAGGTTCAAACCCCCGAAGCCCCAAATATCAATAGAAATCCAATGCCAGCCCATCAAGAGGCTAATATGATAGAAATCATACAAGCTGATGGGGAGACAAAGAAGCCGTCACAAACTGTCATGATGATCAAGTCTCATGAAGCCAAATCAGATAAGCAGTTAACAAAGGAGAAGCCGGTACCTAAGCAGAACAGAAATGGTGATGGACCATCTATGATAATCGAGGAGGGATCATCGAGCAAAGTTGCCGCAAAACAAGAAAGGCCGAAAGTGATAGTACCAAGGGTCGCTAACAAACCCATTGTATTCGTGGAAGGAGCCCGTACAGATCGGGTTATTATCACACCTGTAATCCAGCTGCCGGACATCAACAACAAAGCCATCCCATGGAACTACGAACGGGTGACTGTAATGTACAAAGGAAAAGAAGTCAAGGAAGAAGTGTGTGAG
The DNA here is from genome assembly GCF_000715075.1 of Nicotiana tabacum. Lineage (NCBI taxonomy): Eukaryota > Viridiplantae > Streptophyta > Magnoliopsida > Solanales > Solanaceae > Nicotiana > Nicotiana tabacum. The sequence continues at coordinate 106,280,153 of NC_134087.1, read as the reverse complement.
GCGCAAGGCTTGACTCGTTCGGGAAGATGTTTTACGCCCGAAGAGTTAAGAAAAACTAAAAACAATCCAACACCAATAAAGAGAGCTGTGACGGAAGAAGAGGCGGAAGAGTTTTTAAGAAAAATGAAACTCCATGATTATTCTGTTGTGGATCAATTAAAGAAGACGCCCGCTCAAATTTCATTGTTGTCATTACTGATTCATTCAGAGGAGCACCATCTGGCTTTGATGAAAATCCTGAATGAGGCTCATGTTCCTGAAAAGATCTCCATAAATCATTTAGGAAGAATAGCCAACAGAATCTTTGAGACAAACAGAATTACATTTGCTGATGATGAATTACCTGTGGAAGGTACTGAGCACAACAGAGCTCTTTACCTCACCGTGATATATGAAAACTCCGTAGTAACCTGGGTATTGGTTGACAATGGGTCAAGTGCAAACATCTGCCCTCTCTCCACTTTAAGCAAATTAAAAATTAAAGAGGAGAGGATCCAGAAAAATAGTATCTGCGTACGGGGGTTTGACGGTGGAAGCAGAGATTCATTTGGCGACATAGTGTTGGAACTAACAATAGGGCCGGTTGAATTCACAATGGAATTTCAAGTGTTGGACATAACTGTTTCTTACAACTTGTTGTTGGGTCGACCATGGATCCATGCTGCTAAAGCAGTCCCGTCAACACTACATCAGGCTGTCAAGTTTGAATGGGATCATCAAGAAATAGTTGTGCATGGGGAAGAAAGTTTAAATGCTCGCAGCAGTACCATTGTACCGGTCGAGGGAACAGAAAATGACCAGGGACCATGGGTATACCAAGTATCCGACACAGTGTCGGTAGAGAAAATTCCAGAGGGGAAATACCTTCCGAATCCAAAGATATCCTCTGCATCAGTCATGATAGCTTATGAAATGTTAAAGAATGGTTTTATACCTGGCAAAGGCCTGGGCTTATCTTTGCAAGTAATTATACAACCAGTATCTCTCCCCGAGAACTGGGGAACATTCGGTTTGGGGTTCATACCCACCATAAATGACGTGATAAAGGCCAGAAAGCTGAAACATAAGGCATGAGATCTTCCAAAACCAGTCCTACCTCTATCAAAGTCATTTGTCAATACCGGTGCTAAAAATCGCCCGATAACAACAATTCCTAAATCCCGGGTCAATCCTGAGGAGGAATTAATTGAAAGATTCGAGAAATTGTTCGATGATGTGAATATGTTGGAAAGCGGAGAAGGGTGTAGCAACGCAGAAGTTCAATTCGTTGGGCCAGAAACAAAGCTTAATAATTGGAAAGCCACTCCTCTCCCCATTCGAAAGGAGTCTTGGTAGTTTATTTTGATTTTCTTTCAAGTTTGTTTGGGTTACTTCAGGGTTGTAATCCCAAAGCTTATCTTACAGTTTGTTTGAAGTGTGCAAAACCTTGTTATCTTTCATCATCCAATAAAAAGCAGTTTCCTTTTTATTATCATTCCTGATAGTTTTCTTTTCTTTTTCCTGTACAGTTCTTTTTACGCTGGCTCTAGTGATATGGCATGCATGAGGAATCCTCAGCCCAGTCTTAAAAATCAATCTGGTTCCGAAATATTAATTCAAGAAATATATTGTGATTATGAATCAGAATATGATGAAGATGAGGTTTTTGAAGAGATTAGTAAAGAGTTAATTCACTTTGAGGAAAAAATCAAACCTAACTTGAGTGATACCGAGGACATCAATATAGGGGACACGAGTAATTTCCGAGAAACTAAAATAAGTGTCCATCTGGAACCAAAGATCCGAGAGGAGTTAATTAAAGCACTAATAGAATTCAAAGATGTTTTTGCATGGTCGTATGACGACATGCCGGGCCTGAGCACTGATTTAGTGGTTCACAAATTGCCCATCGATCTAACGGTGCCTCCTGTAAAGCAAAGGCTGAGAAAATTCAAGCCTGATATAAGTGTGAGAATTAAGGAAGAAATCACCAAACAATTGGAAGCAAAGGTCATTCGAGTCACTCGATATCCTGTTTGGTTAGCTAATATCGTTCCTGTTCCAAAGAAAGACGGCAAAATTAGAGTATGCGTCGACTACCGCAATCTTAACAAAGCCAGTCCGAAGGATAATTTCCCATTACCCAATATCCATATTTTGATCGATAATTGTGCCAAGCATGATATAGGATCTTTCGTGGATTGTTATGCTGGGTATCATCAAATTCTAATGGATGAAGAAGATGCAGAAAAGACGGCATTCATCACACCATGGGGAACTTATTGCTACCGGGTAATGCCATTCGGTTTGAAGAACGCCGGAGCAACCTACATGAGAGCGATGACCACAGTGTTTCATGATATGATACACAAGGAGATTGAGGTATACGTGGACGATGTGATCATAAAATCAAAGCATCAGGCCGACCACGTTGGGGATTTGAGGAAGTTCTTCTTAAGACTTCGCAGGTACAACCTCAAGCTTAACCCTGCCAAATGCGCATTTGGAGTTCCATCTGGAAAGTTGCTGGGATTCATAGTCAGTCGGCGAGGCATCGAGCTAGACCCATCAAAAATCAAAGCCATCCAAGAATTGCCGCCTCCAAAGAACAAAACTGAAGTAATGAGTTTGTTGGGAAGGTTAAATTCCATCAGCAGGTTTATTGCTCATCTCACAACAACCTGTGAACCAATTTTCAAATTGTTGAAAAAGGATGCTGTGGTCAAATGGACCGATGAGTGTCAAGAAGCGTTCGATAAGATAAAAGGGTACTTGTCAAACCCACCCGTGTTGGTCCCGCCAGAGCCAGGAAGACCTTTGATTCTTTACTTGACAGTCTTGGAAAATTCATTTGGTTGTGTATTGGGGAAACATGACCTCACTGGCAGAAAAGAACAGGCCATCTATTACCTTAGCAAGAAATTCACAGCCTATGAGGTTAAGTATACTCATCTGGAAAAGACATGTTGCGCCCTGACTTGGGTAGCTCAAAAGTTGAAACACTATTTGTCGTCCTATACTACTTACCTCATTTCTCGTCTGGATCCATTGAAATATATTTTTCAAAAGCCTATGCCAACGGGAAGACTTGCAAAGTGGCAGATATTGCTCACAGAATTTGACATCATCTATGTGACTCGGACTGCAATGAAAGCCCAAGCACTGGCTGATCATTTAGCCGAAAACCCGGTCGATGAGGAATACGAGCCGTTGAAAACCTATTTTCCTGATGAAGAAACAATGCATATCGACGAGGTGGAGCGAATTGAAAAACCTGGCTGGAAACTTTTCTTTGATGGAGCCGCTAACATGAAAGGAGTCGGGATAGGAGCCGTAATCATTTCTGAAACAGGGCATCACTATCCTGTTACGGCTCAATTGCGATTTTATTGCACCAATAATATGGCTGAATATGAAGCTTGCATTATGGGGTTAAGGCTAGCCGCAGATATGGGTATCCAAGAAATCTTAGTCATGGGAGATTCGGATCTTTTGGTACATCAAATTCAAGGAGAATGGGAAACTCGAGACTTGAAGCTCATACCATACCGACAATGTCTACATGATCTTTGTCAGCGGTTTCAATCAGTGGTGTTCCAACATATTCCAAGAATCCATAATGAGGTCGCCGATGCATTGGCTACCTTGGCATCAATGTTGCATCATCCGGATAAAGTTTATGTAGATCCGATACATATTCAAGTCCACGATCAGCACGCTTATTGCAATATGGTCGAAGAAGAATTTGATGGTGAACCATGGTTCCACGACATCAAGGAGTATATCAGGATGGGGATATATCCCGCACAAGCCACAGGAGATCAAAAGAGGACCATTAGGCGATTGGCAAATGGATTCTTCTTAAGCGGAGGAGTTTTGTATAAAAGAACACCAGATCTTGGATTATTAAGATGCATAGATGCCAGACAAGCTACAGCTGTCATGTCTGAAGTACATTCGGGAGTTTGCGGACCCCACATGAGTGGATATGTGTTGGCAAAGAAAATCCTCCGAGCTGGTTACTATTGGCTTACCATGGAGCGAGATTGTATCAGTTTTGTGCGCAAGTGTCAACAATGCCAAATACACGGAGATTTTATTCATTCTCCACCATCCGAATTGCACACAATGTCGGCACCATGGCCCTTCGTTGCTTGGGGCATGGATGTGATTGGACCGATTGAGCCAGCAGCATCCAATGGGCACAGGTTCATTCTGGTGGTTATTGATTATTTTACCAAATGGGTTGAGGCCAAGACATTCAAATCAGTGACCAAGAAAGCTGTGGTCGATTTTGTCCACTCAAATATCATATGTCGATTCGGAATCCCAAAGGTGATCATCACAGATAACGGTGCTAATCTTAACAGCAACTTAATGAAGGAAGTATGTCAACAGTTTAAGGTTACACATCGCAACTCTACCCCATATCGGCCCAAGGCGAATGGAGCAGTGGAGGCAGCCAACAAAAACATAAAGAAGATACTTCGGAAAATGGTAGAAGGTTCAAAACAATGGCATGAAAAATTACCATTTGCATTATTGGGATACCGCACTACTGTTCGCACTTCAGTAGGAGCAACTCCTTATTTGTTGGTATATGGCACTGAAGCAGTAATTCCTGCAGAAGTTGAGATTCCTTCCCTTCGGATCATCGCTGAAGCAAAGATTGATGATGATGAATGGGTCAAAACCCGTCTGGAACAGTTAAACTTGATTGATGAAAAACGATTGGCCGCAGTATGTCATGGTCAATTATATCAAAGAAGAATAGAAAGAGCATACAACAAAAAGGTGCGTCCACGGAAGTTTGAAGTGGGTCAGCATGTGCTGAAACGTATTCTTCCACATCAGGTTGAGGCAAAAGGAAAATTTGCCCCGAATTGGCAAGGACCATTCATTGTGACCAGAGTATTATCAAATGGTGCACTATGCTTAACAGACATTGAAGGCAAATGCATAGACATGACAATCAATTCTGACGCGGTAAAGAGATATTATGCATAACTTTTTGAATGTTTGTATTTAGTATTATTTCGAAGATTGGAATGACAAAGGCAATTTATTCTGCTATCCAAACACTATACCATTTGTTTCCCCTTCGAGCCATATTTGTTTCTTTCTTACCCTCTCTTGGAATCAATAAAAAAAAATCATCACTATTATCTAGTGAACTACGTTTGACCTGATTCCTCAAAGAAGGATACGTAGGCGCCTCACGGCTCGGTCATAGGGTGCACAACATACACAATGTGCACGAAAAGAAACATTAAGAGACCCCAATCAAGAAACTGGGGCAGGAATTGTATTGGAAATAAGAAAAGATTCCAAGAGTTGTAATTTTAAACCCATACCAAAGCTATTTAGCTTTTAATACCTTTTCCATTTCTAACCCCATACCAAAAAGACCTTTCGATCAATCTTAGAAAAATGCTGAGACAAGCAAATGAAGATGGTTCATAACACTCTGGTACAAACAAGAAAAGAAAGTAAAAATGAGAGAGTCTTATAGGTGAAAACCCACACGGGCACCACAAGGCGACGGAAGTTGAGAGAAAAGTAAAAATGAGAGAGTCTTATTGGTGAAAACCTTCGTAGGCACCATAAGGCGAAAAGGAAGTGAGAAATGAACAAATGAGGAAGGTTTGTCGGTGAAAACTCTTTGAGATATTGCAAGTCCAACAGGTCTGTGAAATGAAAAATGAAGATGGATTACGGAAATTTTGGGGAAAACAAAAATGAGACAATTAAGAGGAGATTGATTAAAAGACTGGGTTGATTAATCCGAAATGCATACCCTGATCATTGGCGTCGGTAGCTCCAATCAGATAAGTTTTATTCCTTCTCCGATAGTCATCCAAATTTGGATTTTTCTTTTCATTCTATAAATTGTCGAAATCAGCGCGTTTCGTCACTAATAATCTTACTTTTCTAAAGCTTTGAAATAAGTTTTATTCCAAACAAATAAAAAGGAATGTCAAGGTCTACTACCAAGATTCAAGGTTACATGATGCAAAAATACGGCCATGAAAGGCAGGAGATAAAAAGATATTGGTGTAAGAAAAGTGAAATCAAAAGTGGATCAGCAAAGTCAGAAGGGACATATGATTACAGTTAAAAGGATTTGAAGGAAAACATACAGAGGGAAATCCTATAGTCAAGGATCAATTACAAGGACAAAACGATCTTTTTCAACCATTCCAAGGCAATAAAAAGAGACGAAGAGAAGCCTCACCATCGGCAAGAATACCCCAGTTAATCACCCTGCTTTAAACTAACGAAGTTTTCTTTGATTTAAAACAGGGGCGAAGACAATATTTGTGTCAGGAAATACCTGGTAAAGAATTAAAGAAGTCAAACGTCCACCTGGAGAATGAGGATGAGAATTAAAGAAGTCAGGCGTCCACCTGGAGAATGAGGATGAGAATTAAAGAAGTCAGGCGTCCACCTGGAGAATGAGGATGAGAATTAAAGAAGTCAGGCGTCCACCTGGAAAATGAGGATGAGAATTAAAGAAGTCAGGCGTCCACCTGGAGAATGAGGATGAGAATTAAAGAAGTCAGGCGTCCACCTGGAGAATGAGGATGAGAATTAAAGAAGTCAGGCGTCCACCTGGAGAATGAGGATGAGAATTAAAGAAGTCAGGCGTCCACCTGGAGAATGAGGATGAGAAAAGAAGAAGTCAGGCGTCCACCTGGAGAATGAGGATGAGAAAAGAAGAAGTCAGGCGTCCACCTGGAGAATGAGGATGAGAATTAAAGAAGTCAGGCGTCCACCTGGAGAATGAGGATGAGAATTAAAGAAGTCAGGCGTCCACCTGGAGAATGAGGATGAGAATTAAAGAAGTCAGGCGTCCACCTGGAAAATGAGGATGAGAATTAAAGAAGTCAGGCGTCCACCTGGAGAATGAGGATGAGAATTAAAGAAGTCAGGCGTCCACCTGGAGAATGAGGATGAGAATTAAAGAAGTCAGGCGTCCACCTGGAGAATGAGGATGAGAATTAAAGAAGTCAGGCGTCCACCTGGAGAATGAGGATGAGAAAAGAAGAAGTCAGGCGTCCACCTGGAGAATGAGGATGAGAAAAGAAGAAGTCAGGCGTCCACCTGGAGAATGAGGATGAGAAAAGAAGAAGTCAGGCGTCCACCTGGAGAATGAGGATGAGAATTAAAGAAGTCAGGCGTCCACCTGGAGAATGAGGATGAAGAATTGAAGAAGTCAGGCGTCCACCTGGAGAACGAGGATAAGAATTAAAGAAGTCAGGCGTCCACCTGGAGAATGAGGATGAAGAAGTTAAAAAGAAGTCAGGCGTCCACCTGGAGAATGAGGATGAAGAAAGAAAAGAAGCAGTCAAGGCACCCACCTGGAGAACGAGGGAATGCAATTGAAGTTTTGAAATCAAAAGCCCGCTCATATGATAAAGGAGCACATTTAGAATCAATAAAGCAGAGGAGTCCAACAAAATCCCCAGCAAGAAACAACAAGAGTCCCAAAAAAAATACGAGACACAATGAAAGGGAATACGGAATAAGCCAAATGCCCAAGAGTCACCAAGAAATCAAGACAACAAGAAACGCAAGGGCATAATCTAGATAAGATTTTATAATTCATGTACCATAGTCTAGTTTAGCTTTTTGTATTACCTTGGAAGTAAGGTGTAATAAGGAGGTCAGCAAGCAGTAAAAACAGTACGAAGCAGCAGCAACATCACAGTCCCACGGTAGTCCCAGCTACCCAAAACTTCCCGAACTACATTAACCTGATTCCTTTATAGCCAAGGATATGTAGGAAACCTTTGAAGCAGAGGTTCGGTCAAATCTTTCAAAAAATGCTTCCCACGGAGTATTTGAACGGGCAAAAATCGCTCGTATCCGCTCACTTTATTTTTGCACGAAAACTCTTCGAGTTTCCGCACAAAGAGGGGCAGCTGTGAGCACATGATTTTTGCCTTACGAAAACTACTCCAAAATAAATCAAAAAATAAAATAAATTTCTTTTACTGTGTAATTCTTGAATTTGCGTGGTGTTAAATATTTGTGTTATGTCCGTAAATGTTTACTTTGTCATAATAAAATAAAAATTAAAATAAAATACATGTTGCATGCATATAGGATTTAATTATGCATTTGAAAGATAATTTAAATAAAATCACAAAAAATATGCATTCGTTCTATTTTTAAATATGTTACTGTATGATTAATGTTTTGACTATGTGTTAAATAGTTGTTATAAAGTAATTAATATTTTGTGTAAGGTTAAAATTGTTTTATAATTTTATTTAGGATTTTTTAATGATAAATAATAAAATAAAATAAAATAAAATAAGTTGTAAATAAAAATTGGACCTGGATTAAAATCCAGGCCCAAATCAAATTACCCCCCCCCCCCCCCACAGCCCAATCCAAATAACCTGTCCGGTCCAATTTACACGAGCCAAAACGACAGCGTTTGGTCGCACTTCATCAAAGACCGTTGGATTAAATCAATCCAACGGCGTAGATCTCACCCCATTACCCGTAACCCTTTACCCGACCCAATGACCCGATCCAGGCTGACCCTGAACTTAGACCAAATGACAACGTTTGGTTAAGTGGATTGATCTCAACCGTGAATCTTAATTGATCCAACGGATGAGATCAATCCACCCCACCCCTATTTAAGGATCAAACCCCTACCCCGGCCCCTAACTTAACACCCCCCCTCCTCTCACTGTTCATCATCGTTCCCAAACCAAACCCCTAACCCTAGCCGCCCCTATTCCCCTTCGCTTGAAACCCGGCGGCATCAACGCCGCCGGTCACCACCTTAACACCCCAGAACCCCCTGAACACCCTCTATCCGAATATGTTAGCCTCTTGGCTCGAATCTTCCTGAAGGTTCTCGAATCTTCATTTGAAGATTCGAGCCAAACTCAGATCTAAACCTAACAGCCCCAAATCGACACCATAGCTTCCCCTAACCACCCTAGGTATGGATCTGTTGCTTGTTTGGATCGAATCACTTTCGAGCTTCTCGAATCTTCTTTTGAAGATTCGGACCAAACAAGAACAAACTCAGATCTGTTCTAAATTGACACCAAATGACCCCTAGGTTACCCTCACCCTTGTGTCGTATTTGGTCCCCCTCGAATCTGACCAGAAATGGTTAAGTCCCAAATCGAATCTTCAAAAAAACCTAGAAATACCAGACTTTTGGATTCTGTCCAAATTAAATAAAGATTGAGGTTTAATCGACCTTAGTCGAAGTATTTTCAGTGGAAAATACTTCGACTAAGGTCTGTTTGATTTCAAACAAAGTCCGAATCCAAGTTGAGCCCGAGTCGGAATAAAATTGAAGGATTCAAAGGTATTTTTTTTGTTTCTTATGTGTATTCTACATGTATTCTATGTTTGTTTCATTAGTCTGTTTAATTTTTCATGATTTTCTAGTCAATTCTATTATACTGTCTCATACTCGTCTATTTGATCAGAATTATACTATTGTTTCTGTTGTTTATGAATGTTCATAATATGTGTAATCGACTCGATTAAGTTCGTCGATTAGTTGTTTTGTAAATTCTTATTGCCATTAATGCTGTTTGTAATACCCTGTTTATCTGTTTGGAATTGTTTATTGTCATTGAACTCAGTCAATTAGTTCTTCCCAATTAATTGATTCTCGTTTAATAATTCAGAAAGTTTGTCAATGGTGTGTATATATTGTTTTCTGAACAGGGCATTGTCAGTATATTGACAATGCTCCTGTGTATGTTTGATCTTGATTCAATGTTTAAGTCCAGTCTGAATTGTTATAATGATTTCATTGATATGTTGTTATGATGTTAGTTCTGAATTCAGTGTAATTTTACAAATGTTGATTAGATGTAATTGTGTTAGAAGGTTACATTCTTAGTTAGGATTCAGTCCAAAACTTTAGGATTGGTTATAGCTGCTTAAACAGATTTTAAAATCTGTATTGTTAGATTCTGAATTTAAGGCAGTAATAACAGTAATTACAGTAGGAAATCTGGGACATTTTCTGGGATAAAACAGTAAGGGTAATGTGACATAAAAGTGGGCTGAAAGTGGTTTGTTAATGGTTTTAATTTAATAGGATAGTGGGAAACAAAGGGTAATGGGCTGCTGAAAAACAGGATAATAGCACTCAATAGGATTAAAAGTATTCAAAAGTAGTTTTAATGGAAACTTTTTGATTTTAAAAGGAGAAAAGGGTCCAAGAAGCACTAAAAGAGTAGAGGGCTTTCAGACAGAAAGGAAAGAAGAGAAGAAAACAGAAACAGAAAAAAAATCAGAAATAGGAATCCGAAACAGGAAGAAACTGAAAATCTGAAAAAATGTTATCCTTCTAGAATCTGTCCGTTGTTTGTTTTTTTTGTGGATATTATTCAGTCTGAATCTGAAATCTTTCCCTCAAGTGTCTGTCACTATTCATCTGAGTTAATGGGTCTTGTTCAGACTTGCTGTGTTATTGGTATATTCTGCTGGTTTTGTTACTGCTGCAACTGCTGAAAATTTACTTCTTCTACCTTCATTTTCCGGTACATATCTCTTAAATTCTATGTTGGAAAGAGATTCAACATGACAAATAAATAAAGTTTGAATTGTAATACTATCTTCTATTCATTTAAGTTCTTTAGTTAATAATTTCAGCTTTGGTTTCATGTTGGTTAACCAGTAGTGAGTTCGACTCGATGGCTACAAGTTAATTGTCTTATTTTGAAATTCATATAAAACTTTGTAATAATGTTATCCATGTCAAAATTTCATTAGTTTAGTTATCTTTGAGTTGTGTAAATAGGAAGCATGGCAGAAAGTTGGCTTTTATTTACACTTTATGGTATTGTTAGCTAGGTATAGTATAATATGGAAATATCAAGGAAAAATACGCTATTGGTTTATTTTGTTAGTAAGTTAGTTGTTGTTGAAAGCTAGATGATGTTGGTTGCAATTTGCTATCTTTTGGCACAACCTTGGTTGTGTTATAATCAATAGTTGAAAGACGCGTTAGTATAATCCGCTATGTTCACAATGTCAAATATGATGAGTAATATTGTATGCAATATCTTTTTATTAAGTCAACAGGAAGATTTGTTTTCTTTCCTAATAATAAAGGGCCTAGGAACTTATACAATGTGAAAGATAATGCTTAGTAATAATTCATATAGATTGAGAATGAAATTGGTTTGATTATATATATCTATCCCAACTCAATCATAAGCATAATTAATTAAAATAATTTCGCCTATTAGATTAAAAACGAGTATATGAGAATAAGTTGAGATGTACATGCACAGATTGCAACACTTTAAATCAATGGTAAGTAAAAAATAGAATTTGCACTAAATAAAAATAATGAAAATTCTTGGAAAATATTTCTTCCCTTTATGAATCATTTGTTTTTAAGTTTCATATGCAATTCATTCTTTGGTAGATATATAATGTTGTATTTGCCGAAAATAGTGTTAATCATATTTTTTCTTTTCTTTGAATTTGAATAGTCTGGATAAATATAATTTATACGCGGGAATTATAATTGACGGGCAACATTTAATAAATTGTGAATTCTTTTCAAGAGTTCAAGGGTATCTTAAATGGATATTTCTCATGATATAATAAACGATTTGGTGAAAGTCCATAATATTACTAACAAAGATTTTGCGCAATCGGGGATGCGTTCGCGCACCCTGATTATATATTTTTTTTTAAAAAAGAAGCAAAAATTCGGATTATGCATACGCGCAATTTCGAGTGAATATTTAATAAAAAACGAATTTCTTTGGAAAACATTAAATTTATTTCATAAAACCCGAGATGTGCAGTTCATTATTTAAATAAAAAGGGTAATGATGTTCCTGATTTTGTTTTAAATTTCGAACATATATTTTTTATAAAAACTATAACATGGACAATTTTATTGTGTACACGTACGCGTGGTATGATCCCCGATAATTATAAAAAGTATATAATACGAATATACGTACGCGCTATTCGTCCATATAATTGTAAACAATAAGTAAAAAAGCGGTAGTAAAATCATGCAATAAAAACGTATTTAGTAAAATCAAGATAATTAAGCCAATAATAAAAACAGTTAAGCGACCGTGCTAGAACCACGGAATTCGGAAATGTCTAACACCTTCTTCCGGATTAACAGAATTCCTTACTCAGGATTTCTGGTTCGCAGAATAATAAACAGAGTCATATTCTCCTCGATTCAGGGATTAAAATTGGTGACTTGGGACGCCTTAAAATTCCCAGGTGGCGACTCTGAAATAATTAAATAAATCCCGTTTCGACTGTCCTTCAATTGGAGAAAACTCCCCCACGCGCCCCGCGGGCGCGGGAAAAAGGAGGTGCGACACACCTAACAAAAATAAACAGTACAACTAATAAAAACACATGACAAGGGAAATATAAAAATACACTACTACGCTCAACACGTACAAGCCATTGTTTAGTCACGACCGCCTAGTATTCTCTGCTCCAACCACTTGAGTTGGTCTTCCAGCTTTTTTTTCTTCTTCCACCTCCTTGAGTTTCGCCTTCAACTCCTCAACTTCTTGCTTGGATTGGCGCTCTCTTTACCGGTACCTCATACCAAATTATGAAGAAAATACAACTAGTCTTTGTAGTATTCCTGCTGACAGGGTTCATCAATCCATACCTCAAAATTGCATGTAGGCTCGTCGGGTAGCGGCGTCCAGCTTCTTCCCAACAATCGTACATCATGTATTGTTTTTCCGCACTCGCACCTTGGGACATAAAGGGGTTGTTGAGACATTTGTTATACAGAAACTTTGCTTTTATGGAAATATTTGCTATTGGTTATTGTTAAGCGCAGAAAATAACTAGAATATGACCGTTATTTATAGGCAAGATTTCACATAAAATGTAGTATTATACCACACTTTACATATTTAATTTTTCTGAAACGAAATAGCTTTTTCGCAGTCGTTTCAGATTTTTTCAGAATGACAAGACAACTCACAAAACATAGTATTATACCACGCTTTACATATTTAATTTTTCTGAAACGAAACAGCTTTTTTCGCAGTCGTTTAAGCTTTTTTCAGAACAACAAGACAACTCACAAAACGTAGTATTATTCCACGCTTTAAATATTAAATTTTAAGATGGGTAATAAAGGATGTCTTGATTTTATAGTTTACTTTTTAATTTTTAGATTGGTCTTCTTTACTAACTCCAATAAGTTGAATATTTGAACAACCATATCAGCATCCCAATTCAAAAGGTCATGTTAAAAAATAAGATGTAACAAGATTGTGGAACATAATTTTATTTAATAGATATTGCAATATACACAAGTACAGACAGGTATTACAAAAATAATACGAAAACAAAAGACTAGGTGTATCCTTGATAGTTGGGTACATTCGACGAACTTGCACCAGGAGCTGGATTACCACCGCCACGCACACCACCTGAAGGACATTTACGACGATCGTGTCCTGTTGCGAGCATATGCCACATCTACGTGCATAAACGATGTCACCAACATCCATTTGGTTCCGTATACACGTTCACTTTTGCACTTGTAGCTTGCACAAATAGTCCTTGTTACATACCATCTTAAAAGGTTCCGGCGGCCAATAATGCTCAACACCCAATGGCTGCAACTGCCCACTATATGTGTCTACGTATGCAACAACACTGTATTGCCTATCAATATAGTTGGTTGCCCCTAAACCAACTTGTTGAAAGTACTTCAAGGCATGTGCGTACGGCATGTGGTAGATGGTCCATTTTCCACATGAACACAACCTGCTGGCTTCATTCACCGTCTGTAGATTATTTCCCCGGTGTCCGCGGATAGCGATCTTAACTTCAAAAACACCCCAGTCGTGATCGTACTGTAAAAATGAATGCCAATGTGCTTGCCTCCTGTACCTTTCAAATCTTCTCATCGGTATTGGCATAAATTGAACACCCCTGCCCATCAATGCCAATGCTGCTCCATGCCTTTCAACAAACCTCTCCGTACTCTGTTTGAATGTTATGCGGACCATGGCAGTGACAGGCAATCCACGGGCAGACTTCAACAAGTCGTTGAATGACTCCGACACATTTGTAGTCAGGGCTTCCCATCGTCTACCAGCATCAGCATGCAATGTCCACACGTGAAGCTCATGTCCCATCAGCCAAGTATAGGCTCGTGGATCTAACTGCCGGATCGCTTCCATGCACCTCATGAATTTGCACTGCTGGTGCTCAATTGCAGCCATCCACATTAAATCATGCAAGGCCTTGTCAGGATATTTCTTTTGGAAATTGGACTTCAGGTGGCTCACATAGTAACGATGGTATGCATAGGGTTTCTGCCATTCAGGAAAGTGTCGTACAGAACTAAAAATACCACCATGTCGATTAGATATTAGACAAATACCTGAACGCTGTTTGACAACGTGCTGCTTCAAGTGGTTCAAAAAAAGCGTCCACGTCTCTTCGCTTTCATTGGTACAAATGGCAAAAGCTAGTGGAAATATTTGTCTGTTGGCATCGACTGCAATTGCAATCAAAATCTTAATATCATACTTTTCATAGACATGAGTACCGTCTATGGAAATTACAGGACAACAATGCACAAAACCATCAATTGCTGGTTTAAATAACCAGAACACATAGTTGAAAATATATTCAGATCTGTTCGGACTCCGCTCACGCCTCCATTCAACAACCGTCCCGGGGTTAAAGTGTTGCAGTGCGGCCATGTACCTAGACAGAGATGAAAAAGACTTATCCCAGTCGCCATAAATAAGTTCAAAGGCACGTTTGCGACCGAGATATGCCTTTCTTTTGGTTATAGTACAACCATACTCCTGGTGGACGGCTGTAATACACTCTTTAATCTTGAAGCTAATGGACACTTCCAAATATGGAATCAAGACAAGAGAAATCAAGTCTACATCCAGGTTGAAGTGATTCTCATTGAATGTGTCCATTTCACATCTGTGGGTGCTAATAAATTTACCCACTTTCCACAAACATGATTTCTTCTTGCTGGAACGCAATATCCAGTGACAACCCATAAAGTCTCTACGGCATACAGCCTTGTATACCTCCGTAGTTGACTCACTTACCGTTATCTCACGGCAATCTCTTACGCTGTAGATTTTTACAGCCCTAATTAGGCGAGCTTTATTGGGGAAATACATGCCCTTTGCAAGCATCGCTGGTCTAGACTCATCCCACATCGCTGACCGAAATTCATCATCATCCCTTGTAAGGGCATCCACGTCCAGCATACTTGGAAATTATCAAGGTAGGGAATATTCCTCTCATGAAAGGGCATGTGAGACTCGTACACTCTTGGTCTAACGATAGGTGGAGGAGCATGCTCCCTCGTCAGCTCAGGTTCGGCATCCACTTCCTCCTCGTCATCATCCTCATCATGGAAGGGTGTGTCATCTCCAAACTCATCGGCATTGTTGTCATAATCACTATCATCTTCTTGACTCTATGCATCTGCCAAATCACGAGTCAGTACGTCGTCTATGGGCAACTGTGTGAGGTCATGAACATCTAGTTGCTCATTTTCACTGCACAAAAAGAACAAAATGATAAGCTACTCAACTAGATAAATACTTTACATATAGATATATCACTTTACTTACAAGTCGTACTGTGTTGACATTCCATGATGGATATTTTCTTGTTGGTGATGACTCCCGGATGGACCACCGTGGTCCAATATGCCATAACTATGCATATTCCAACTAGGGGCGGAGTCATAACTTGTAAAATTCATATCCGGACGGTACCCCCTATGAAACATATGAGTGTTAATACAAATCCGATTCAAACATAAAATAAACATCGCTAAAGCGTAGAAAAATTGAAGTTTACCAGTCGTCTTGTGGATTATATAATGTCGAAAAATTATTTTGTGGCTACTCATTCGCCGGTGGTGACAAGTTTAAATCAAAGAAATCTCTTTCATCAGCAATCTGTCCGGCAAAAACTGCTCCAGAATAACCACCCGATGACTGGGGGTTATCCCTACTATGCACACCCTCATTATTGGGAACGTCTTCAACCTTGACGTACATTTCCAACAATTTTATTATAATAAATTCCCTGTATTCATCCGGAATCCGCAAAAAATCTCTAAGAGTTTCATCATCTTCGATGTTAAACTCAGAATAATAAGCAAACCCCTGTGAAGTCACTGAATACAAAAATCTACCGGTTACTTTAAGGTTCACCGAACGTTTCCTCACACTTATTTTTTACGTAGCAACGATACCAATTTATCATACTCCATTGTAAGAGGCAATTTAACATGACACTGTGGAGGTGAGTTATATCTCACAGAGTTATTCTCCATTACAATCTTACCCCCCCCCCCCAATATAATAAAACCCTTATTTTTGGCTCATCAGACATTATAAAAAAATGCTTGATAAGAAGAAGAGAGAAGTATGAATGGAAGTTTAAAGGAAAGTTTTGAATGGATTTTCATAAAATTCTAACGCCTTTAAATAAGGCAAGTCCGAGCTTGGGGTGCAGAATTTGTTTTATGTAAAATGCAGTATAATACCACGTTTTATGTATTTGAATTATTGTTATGTCAGTTATCCATAGAACACTTATTGGTGGGCCCAAAAATTAGTATAAAATGCAGTATAATACTACGTTTCAGTATAAAACGTAGTATTAAAATATGTTTTACACTAAAAATCAAATTATTTTGTTCAGTCCTGCAGAACTCTTATTATTGGCGGCCCAATTTTATAGGGAAACGCAGTATATTACTACAATTTTCTTAAACATAGTATTATACTGCGTTTTCCTTTAAAAAATAATTTATTAAACTAAATGCAGTATTATACTGCGTTTAACTTTAACGGCTAACTTTTCGTTAATGTAAAACGTAGTATATTAGAAATGTAACTTTTTTTAAACTGTATAAACGTATTTTATGTCCAAAAAGACATCATTTCAGTTTCGGGAAATGCAAGGAAAAAATGACCAAATACTTTCAGGCAACCCTTAACAGCTGCGATAGTACAAATTATTTGTCTTTTTAGGTTTTTTGCCCCTCTACATGTGACATTTTCTTCTTTACAGGTATGCCTTTTAGGACATTTACCAACAACCACTTATATATTGAGATATTTTAAAAAGCTACTTTGTCTTTTATCCCATATTTCCATTCAATTGAGACTATTTCTCTATACTTCTTTTTCTTCTTTTCCCTCTCTGTATTGTTTCCCTTTCTAAGCATGGTATGTTTTTGTCTTTATGGTTGTACTTCTTTTACCCTGGGAGTGAAATTGTCACGACTTGGAATTCTTAATGGCGGGATCGTGATGGAGCCTAACATCTACCTGCTAGGTGATCACGCCCAACTATACCTTGTAAAAAAGGACAAAGCGGTCGCTGCAAATATATTCCGGTTAACAAGTCCCGAGTCGAATCCCACAGGGAATTAACCTATCAATCACAGTTATTGGACTCACAGAAATTCATGTATCCAATCTTCAAAGATATTTGAGTAACAAAATGGGTGTTTATTAACTAAATATTACGTAATAAAAATGCAGTAATTAAGACTAGCTATAAACTGATTGTAAGCAAGAATGAGAATGGTCTAAGGTTCTGATTTCCCCTGTTGTCGGAATCCTTTCTGCTATGTTTGCCATAAATTTGCCTAAGTCCTCTCTATTGATCACTCTGACTGTCGTAACTCTCTCCCGAGTAATTACAACAATATACTAGACATATTCTCCCGAATTACGCTAGCTAGCTTTTAAGAACAACTCACTTAGATCGCACCCAAAGTTTCGTTATCTCTAATCTCACCTTTAAACCCTTCGTATTGATCCCTCATATGCGTTAGGAGTGATGATGTTCAACAACTACCTAAATATACACTCTCTCCTGACTAATGCACTCTAAATAGAGCAACTAATTGAGGGCCCTTCAATCAACAACAATAAACATATAGTTGAACAAATAGAGATAATACGATGGCAAATCTATATTAACATAACGAGAAAATCATCCTTCAACAGGTTCCATCAAAACCCTAGATTAGGTATTTAGCTACTCATGCTCATAGTAACAATTTCCCAAATAGTTTGCATAATCAAATTACAAATTAAAGATGAAGGAATGTAGAATTCGATGATAATCGCCTCCCGAAATAGTCTCCCTAGGTCTCCAGTGTGTCAAAAGTCCTCCAAATAGCATTTTTACATGTATTTATACTAAGTAGGGTCGGGTCCAGACGAAACACCCTTTCCTACGTGAAATAGGACTTGGTTATGTAAATTTTGTACAAGCGCTCCACACGCTGCAGCGCACTGTGCGGCGCGGTAGTGGGAAAGTTCACAGAGCTATTTTTATGATGCCTTTTGTGAATTTTTACACATGCGGTGCAGCAGTGCAAATTTCTCAAAGTGAAATTTTTTATCTTCTTTTGACATTCAGACTTGGTACACGACCTCCGAACATGATTCCGGCTTTGCATTGGGCTTTTACTCAGACTTCAAAGCTCCAAATTGATCGATTTAGCTCCAAATTAACTTTTGAACTCGAGATCACTTCCTGCAAGGCATAAAACACGTGCTAAGTGTAATTCACTATTATTTGAGCTTAAGCACACGTAAAAATGCAGTAATTTGAATGTAATACTATGGCTAAAATACGAGTTTCTAGCCTCACATCAACACCCCACACTTAAACCATTGCTCGTCCTCAAGCATTTAAACTACACTTCACCTAGGGATAACCTTACATCAGACAACCTCCCTGATACACCAAGAATAATTAAAATAAACTGAGCACCTTATCATAACATCCCACCCTCAATATTCTACTCAAAAGTACCATGCATTATTCACAACTCGCCCACTCACTCTAACATAGAGGTAAATGACATTACCTTTCCTTCATAAATCACGTGCCCTCACACAACAAAAGAGAGTAGTTCCACACACCATAAAATTTAAGAATAATTAGGAACTCATAATAGAAAGAATTCACTCACTCTTAGAAATAACATTCATATGCTACAAAAGATGCACCATAGGCTTGCCCGTAGTGTACTACTCTACTAGTCGAGCTCATTCAGTCTAGGATCAAGTAGGACTTTATTTAGTTGTAATGTAGGCTGCGGGTCGGGTAGGATACATTCAGATATAAGAGTGACTACACCTCCCTATGCACTTTAATACATACATTTTAACATTTAAAACCCCACTTATGTCAAGCCAAATTCCACATTCATATCAATGTATATTACCCCATACTTCTTTAAGCACAATTACATCAAGAGTCGCCACTTATCAAGGAATATATTTTTTTCACAACAATACAACTTATTTTTTCCTTTTTTTCAATTCAAGTAACTCACACTTTTTCAAAACAGTGCACGTTTCTCCTTATTTCATTAGCTCCACTCAAAAGCCAAACCAACCACCCCACACTTTAACCTTTTCAAGGTTCCTTACAATTCAAGTGCTCCAGAGAGGTGAAAAGGTTCAAATATATGGTCAATTCAAACAATTGGGTAATGCTTGTAATGTGGTTGCCAAAAAATAGGATTACAGGCTCAAAGGGGTTAACTACGTTACATAATATTTAGACGGGTAAAATACACATATCTGGTTCAACAAAGAAATGCGTATATCACTTCCAAGACTGAACAAAACCACTATTTCTCTTTGCAAACACACGGGGCAAGTTCTATACATCAAATGCAATGCAACAAATAATACAAAATCTTACACGCACATGGAACATAACTCACTCGAGATCGGACTCATCAAGACACTCTACCAAAGCTGTTAAGTAGAGTTATAATCATATAATTTTAAGGCACTTATTTAAGAGTCAAGAATTGAGCTTATGTGTCACAACTAAGGCACTTACCACTCTCAAGGCATATGTAGTTAAGGGAAATTAATCCTTTAAATTAGCTTTCTGACTAAAGATTCTTAATTCCTAAAAATAAAAAGATTTAACTACACCCAGTTCAAGCAAAACCCTTGGAAAAGAACCACGACACAAAGAAAAACCAAGGGAGAATTGTTACACTACCTAAAAAAAACTAAAACAAAAGACATATTTTTGGATTTTCACATATATATATATATATATATATAAAAATTGACTCATCTCCCTCAAGAAACCAGTCGACGAGATCCATCATCAGGAAGAGTCGAACTAAACACTTAATTACTAATTATTATATGCCAATAGAGTTCAGAATTATAGTTTACAGACCATAGTATCTATGAAAGCAAGAAACAAATCAAACAAAACCAACTGTAAAATAAAAAAATTACAAGTACAATCAAATAGGAGCACCCCACCCCACACTTAAGAGATTGCATTGTCCCCAATACAAAACAACAAAATCAAGAGTGAAAAGAAGGTGCCTCCCTGAGGCCCAAGGCCTAATCATCAGCACCCTCAAAGGTGCGCAAATACTCCTCATCATCTGAGGGAATGTAGTTCACATCCTCATCTGGTGGCAGTTGTTCTCCTCTCGTCAACCCCAACCACTGCTGAGTGATAGCAGAAAGGAGGTGATCTTGCTGCAACTCTTCCAAGTCGGCCTCCCCCCGAGCAACACGAAGGCTCAAGTCAGCAAACAGTAGCTGTAGCATCTCCTCAATGCGGACCATTCTCTGGTCCGAATTAATAGCAGTAGCAGGGGGTCTATCACTGATGTAACATCATATGCCTTAATAGGATATGTCACTGGAATAATCCGTTAATAGTGAAGCTCCTCATCTACATGGTGTGCTCGCAACAATCGAGTGATCATACTCGGGTAATATAGACGACGGGCCCTAAGTGGTCGCACTCTAGCCATATGTTCCAGCATAAGTTTTCCAAGATCAACCCGCATCCGTGTTAACAAGGCATAGATCAAACAAACTTTCAGTCGTGGGACATCAGTGTCACTTTGAGTGGGTATGATTTTGGCATTAATCAACCGCAAAACAACCCTGGTTGGCCTCTGGAATGTACTCTTCTTCATGTCCTTATGGAATTCATTTGCATCCTATGCCTATGCGGTAGAAGAGTCAGCGCCACATAGCAGTCGGTGGATAGCCGGATAGTCTGGCCGGTGGAGAAACCTCTAAAAGAGCTTGTAGGAATGCTCTGCAAAACCCATAATCCGATTGATCACCTGGGAGGAGAAAGGAATCACTTTACCCCATACCTGCACTTTGTACACAGCATCCGAGTTGGCTGGAGGTTGCTAGTTGGCATAAAACTCTTTGACTAGGGTCATATTCACCGCATCACTAGGACGGAATAGACTGTCAAAACCCAAAGCCCGAATGTTGTTGTATATCTCACTATATTTTCGGGCCAACTTCCCATCGTCAATAGCAACCTCAGGCTCTGGTGGCACCGCCGGGATAATGTCTGGAACCAGCGTCGAGCATGGGCTGGGACAACCGGTATACTATATTTGCACTATGACAATTCATCCACATCAGGGTCAATGCGCTCCTCTTCCTCTTCCACTGGGTGGAGGGAGGTGCCCGTATCCCACCTCGACGGCTACTAGATGCAACCTCAGATGAACCAGTATTAGAGCATTTTCTTGGGCAGCAAGACATTGTACTTGCACAAGACGAACAATATTAGCCACAACACGTAAACCAAAACAAGACCAAACAGGATAACCACCCTACACTTATGTTATTGGCATGTTCATAGGTAAAATGTATATCAGGGACTCAAACTACCCTATTAGAAGTGTGCCACAAGCAATCAATAACCCACCCAACCACCAACATAATGGTACAATCACAAAACCACGGACTATGCTAGCTTAAAATACAAAATTAAGAAGCTAATCTAGTAAGTAAGAAGAGAAAGAAAAGAAGTTATACTAATGCACTACTAACAAACTTCAGAAAGTACAACACAACACTATACAAGTACATAGCATGAATCAAGCATTCCAATTAGCACCTAGCACCACATGATCTCATAACAATTATCTTGCACTAAGCTATAATGTCACTTTCTATGTCATTGAGACATTTAATCAAGCATATGGTATTCACCAAAGTTACCTCATAATTTCAACTTTAATTCTTCCAAGATTATTACACAACCATACCAATCAACCATCCTACCACCACCACAATGTAACAAGGGCACAAAGTGCTCCAAATTTGCACAAATGTTCCAACAATGTTTGACCTTTTAGGCACCTCCACCCAACTTCACCATTAAACTTTTTTATAAGCATCAAGACATACTAAAAATCTTCCACAATTATAAGCACAATGGAAACCTCACAAGTTAAGTACCAATCATGGCCAAAATAAGCAAGGAAATTGAAAAAAAATTAGCACCACTACATTACCTAGGGTTTAGTTCAAAATAAACTATACTACTCAACTACAATAAATTACTCAAAGAAAAGAGATGAGACTAGAGAAACACTTACCTTGAGGATGAATGGAATGGATGGGGGGGGGGGTGAGAGAGGAATTTGAGAAGAAAAGAGAGTGGGGGAATTGGGGTAAGGGCTTGGTCGTGTATTCTGGAAGGAAAGCAGAGAAAACAATAAGGGGGGGGGGGGGTGTTGAATGGGTAAGTGATAAAAAGAACTAAAGAATTGTTTTTTTTTATAAATTATGCACTGCCGCGTTGCACACTGCGTCGTAGCGTGCGGCGCGGTAGTGTATTTTTCTCAGAGCTTGCTTTATTTTTGATATTTAGCTTATGGGTTGCACCCCGACTCTATTATGTACTTATTTTATGTCCAATTCATGCTTGTACCTTCCCAAACAAGTCTCACAACTCTTAAATTCTCATAATCCTAAACTACAATTATGGGTTAGTGAGGTTAAAAATTGGGTTGCCTCCCAACAAGCGCCTGATTTAATGTCGCGGCACGATGCAGGTAAGCGCATTTAAGGTGCGCTCAACATTAGAGGCTCGATCAAATGGGTTACTGACACTTCCTTTGCCTCATCCATGCCCACATAATGTTAACTTGTGCCCATTGACTCTGAATGTGCCAGAGTCATTTTTTGCAGCAATCTCTACGGCACCAGTGGGGTGAATTTCAACCACACGAAATGGCTCTGACCATCATGATTTCAATTTGCCCGGACATAACCTTAGTCTTGAGTTGTATAGTAATACCGTATCTCCTGGTTTAATATTTCGCTCAATAATATTTCTATCATGTATCATCTTCATTCTCTCCTTATACAATCTTGTGCTCTCAAAGGCGTGATATCTAAACTCATCAAGCTCGTGCAACTCCGTTGCTCTACTTGTGCCCGCAACTTCAATATCAAGATTCAACTGCCTCAACGCCTACCAAGCTCTATGCTCCAACTTTACAAGTAAATGACACGATTTCCCAAACACCAAATTGTATGGCGACATGCCAATTGGAGTTTTGAAAGAGGTTCAATACGCCCAAAGTGCATCATCAAACTTCCTTGCCCAATCTGTTCTAGTTGCATTCATAGTTTTGGTCAGCACACTCTTTATTTCTCTATTCGAGACTTCCACTTGCCCTCTTGTTTGTGGATGATATGGGGTGGCTACCTTATAGCGTACATCATACTTCTCCAATAACTTTGTAAAGGCTCGATTGCAAAAGTGAGTGTCTCCGTCACTGATTATTTCCCTTGGGGTTCCAAATCGAGTGAAAATATTCTTTCTCAGAAAACCAATTACCCCCTTTGCATCATTTGTAGGGAGTGTTGCAGCTTCTACCCATTTGGACACATAGTACACAGCGAAGAGTATGTACTTGTTGCCATATGAGCTGACGAACGACACTTCTACCTCCTGAATTAGGTTCATGGGCAGCTCATGTCTGCGGGAAATGTTCCCGGTTCGTTGGCATTCATCACACCCCTTTATCCATAAATATGCATCTTTAAATAGTGTTGGCCAATAGAACCCTGACTCCAAGAAGTGCCCACCATATGGTGACGCATGACAAGCCTGCAAAATAGAAGTCTGGTCTATCTCGGGGATACATTCCGGATCATGTTATCAACAATCTTGAACAGATAAGGATCATCCCAATAATACATGTGACAATCACGAAAGAATTTTTTCTTTTGAACAGAGGAGAGGTCATAAAGAACAATACCACTCGCCAGATAGTTTGCAATGTCTGCATACCATGGCGCTTCCTTGAGACCCGTGGCTAGTAGTTGTTCATCTGAAAAAGTTTCCAGAATCGCTTCTAGCTCAACCTTCTTTTCAGCTCCTTCCAGCCTAGATAAATGGTCAGCTACTTGGTTCTCCGTATTCCCTTTCGGTCACGGATCTCCAAATCAAATTCTTGCAGCAGTAGCACCCATCGAATCAGGCGTGGTTTTGACTCCTTCTTTTCAATTAAGTACCTGAGAGTAGCATGGTCAGTATAAATAATTATCTTTGAGCCTATCAGTTAAGACCTAAACTTGTCAAATGCGAACACCACTGCCAGCATCTCCTTCTTGGTCACAGTGTAATTTAGCTGGGATTCACTCAACGTTCTACTTGCGTAGTATATTGGATGCATGATTTTATCTTTTCGCTGCCCAAGAACTGCTCCCACGGCATAGTCACTAACATCACACATTAGCTCAAATGGTTGCTCCTAATTGGGGACAACTATGATAGGTGATGTTACCAGTCTCTTTTTTAATTCCTCAAAAGCTACACTGTAGTCATCAGAAAACACAAAAGGGTGATCGTTTTCAAGCAATTTACACAAAGGGTTAGCAATTTTGGAAAAATCTTTTATAGATCTCCTATAAAAACCGGCGTGCCCAAGAAAACTTCTGATTGCTTTGACGGAGGCAGGTGGTGGAAGCTTTTCTATCACATCAACTTTTGCACGATCCACCTCAATACCTTTACTTGACACTAGGTGCCCCAAGACTATACCTTCCTGTACTATGAAATGATACTTTTCCCAGTTGAGTACTAGATTAGTCTTTATACACCTTTTCAAGACTCGCCTCAAGTTTACAAGGCAATCATCGAATGAATTTCCCACCATTGAGAAGTCATCCATGAAAACCTTCATTATCTCCTCTACCATATCTGTGAAGATGACCATCATGTACCTTTGGAATGTGGGGGGTGCGTAGCATAGGTCAAAGGGCATTCGCCGAAAAGCATAGATTCCATAAGGGCATCTGAACGACATCTTCTGTCTATCCTCTGGGGCAATGAAAATATGATTATACCCGGAGTACCCATCCAGGAAGCAAAAGTGAGACCTCCCTGCCAGTCTATCTAGCATCTGATCAATGAATGGCAGTGGAAAATGGTCCTTCCTAGTAGCCAAGTTCAACTTCATGTAATCTATACAGATTCTCCAATCTGTGACTGTTCGTGTAGAGATCAACTCGTTCTTCTCATTTTTCACTACCGTCATACTTCCCCTTTTCGGTACACACTACACTGGGCTAACCCAATTGCTATCAGAGATGGGGAATATGATTCCCGCATCTAACCATTTAATCACTTCCTTTTTCACCACTTCTTTCATATTGAGGTTCAGCCTTCTTTGATGTTCTTTGGAAGGTTTGTGCCCATCTTCCAGCAGAATCTTATGCATATAAAAGGTCGGGCTGATCCCTTTAATGTCTACAATGGTCCACCCAATTATAGTCTTGCACTTAGTTAGTACCTGCAAAAGTTGTTCTATGTGCACATCTAACAAACTGGATAAAATATTAACAGGTAGAGTTGAGTTAGGTCCTAAGAATGCATACCTGAGATAATATGGCAGTGGCTTCAGTTCCAACTTTGGTGGCTCTTCTATTGACGGCTTAGCTGGAGGAGTTTTTCTTTCCTCCAAGTGCAAAGGCAAATTCAAACTCCTTTTTCCAAAAACCTTGGCCTTCAAGAGCCAGTACCCACTCTGTCAAGTCTTCACCATTAGCTTCGTCTAAGTTAATGAGACAAGCTGCTAGGGGGTCTTTAACGTTCTATGCTTCATCATACTCCTCCAATACTACATCCACTGCATCTATTAGAGAGCAATTGGCAAATTCACTGGGTCTGCGCATAGATTTTTGCACGTTGAATGTTATCTCATCATTGTTTAATCTCATTTTGAGCTCTCTAGTTTCACAATCAATTAAAGCTCTCTTTGTGTCCAAGAATGGTCTTCCCAAAATTATGGGAATTTTCTCTTCAACCTGACAATCAAAGATGAAAAAATCTTCTAGGAACATAAATTCCCAAACTGCACCAATATATCATCTAGAATCCCAAAGGGCCTCTTTACTGTTCGATCAACCAGCTGTAATAGCATAAACGTGAGTCTAGCTCTTCCAATGCCTAGCCTTTTGTACATAGCTAGGGGCATAAGGTGTATGCTTGCTCCCAGATCACACAGTGCCTTAGCAAAAGCAAAGTTGCCTATTGTGCAAGGGATTGTGAAATTCCTTGGATCAGACAGCTTCTTGGCTATGGGTCTCATCACAATAGCACTGCAGGTTTGTGTCAGTGTAACTGTGGCCAAGTCTTGAAAGTCGAACTTGCGGGACATCAAGTCCTTCATCATCTTTACATAACCAGGCATTTGCTTTAAAGCATAAATCAATGGAATGTTTACCTGAATTTGCTTCAATATCTCTAAAAATTCTTCTACTGCTCTTCTTTCTGATACTTGGCCAATCTCTGTAGGAATGGTGCTGGAGGTCGCTTCTTCCCTGTGATTTGATTTTTCTCTTATTCAGGCACTACTTCTACTGTCAATTACGGTGCAGCCTTAGTCTCTTTCAGAACCTCTTCTTCTTTGTTGGTGATCTCTTGCGCATTCTATATTGTCACCTCAGTTAAGCCTGCTAAATCATCTATCTTAATGGGTACTAACACCAGTGTCTCAGCCGGCCTGCTTTAGCGAGCAATTTCTTGCTCCAAATCTATATCCCTACCATTTTAGAGACTCACTGCCATCAGCTGCTTCGGGCCCTGCTCTTTTAGATTTATTTGGGGTGTCTGCAGGTAACGTCCCATGAGGACGATTATTTAGGGCCAGGGAAATCTGTCCTAACTAGATCTCAATATTCTTAATCGATGACTCATGTTAGTCTACTCTGTCAGTTATTTTTCCAATGGACCCAATCATTTGTTGCATCATTCCCTCGAGTTTAGCAAACCCATCTTCATGTCTCACAATCTGTTGTTGTGGAGATTGTTGATAAACATGCTGCTGATTTTGCTGGTTGTACCCTTGTTGCCTTTGGTAAGGCACCATTTTCCCCTGGGGTCGCATAGCCCCATGATTATTGTTGTTATTGTACTGCTGCTGAGATGGTCTGTATTGTTGATTCTGCTGACCCCAATTCTGACCACCTGGTCTCGGTCCCCCGTAGTTGGCCACATAATTCATGTTCTCCTGATATTGTTGATTATCACTTTCAGCACTCCACGAGCAGACACATGGTTGATTAATGCATGATGTACATAAACCCCCATTAGTTGCATAAAATATGTGTACCTGCTGCTTCTAGCTTGATTCTTCCACCTTTTTGGTGAGGATGCTCATTTGCGTCAATAGAGTGGCCATATTTTCAGCCATGGAGTTAGCCGGGTCTAGAGCCACTAATGGCACCACAGGACTGCTTGGAGCATTTCTTGTTGTCCATACTGATTTTTGTGCCATTTTGTTAAGTAGGATCTTGCTCTCTCTGAATGTCTTGCTAAAAAATGCTCCACCTGCTGAAGCATCAACATTGGCTTTCGAAGTATTTGCTAAACCCATTTAAAATCTCTGCCCCAACATCTACTCCAGAATACGTGATGTGGACACGTAACCAGCAGACCCTTGAATCTCTCCCACGTTTCATGTAGAGTCTCAATTGTTCTCTATCTGAAGCTCAATATCTCATCAATTTGCTGAGCAGTCTTATTGGATGGATGAAATTTGCTCAAATATTGCTTGACTAATTCCTCCCAAGTAGTGATGGAGTTGATGGAGAGTGAATTAAGCCAAGTCCGAGTTGCTCCTATCACTGAGAATGGAAACAATAGCATACGTATTGGTTCTGGTGTCACGTTGTGTTGCCTCTGCGTGGCACCGATTGACAAGAAATTCTTTAGATGCTGCTGAGGATCTTCAACGTATGACCTAGAGAATAGTCCCTTGTTCTGCAACAGATGTAGCATGTTATTTGTGATCTGGAATGAATCTGCTTGTATCTGAGGGACTACAATAGCAGTTGCTAAGTTGTCAGCTGAGGGTTGTGCCCAGTCATATAGTGCTGCATCTAGCACAAGAGGTGCCACACCCTGATCATTTGGGTCATTCACATTGTTTTTGTTGTTTAGGTTATTGTCTTCCATGTCTGATTCAATGTTTTCGGTTGAGTTCTGTTGTGATGACCTAAAAGGTCATCACTTGTTTTAGAAATAAATTTTGGGTTTCAAGGCCTTAAAATCTCCTTTTTGTCTCACCTTGATTTGCGTGCGCAGTCCGAGCGTGTATCTGGAAAGCCATTATGTAAAAATTTATGAAAAATGATAAATTTTGCTTTTAAAATAAATTTAGGATGACTTTGGTCAACATTTTATGTAAACGAACCTGGACCCGTAATTTGATGGTCCCAAAGGGTTCATAGGAAAATATGGGACTTGGGCATATGTCCGGAATCGAATTCCGAGGTCCCAAGCCCGAGAAATGAATTTTTAAAGAAAATTATTTTCTGGAATATATGTGAGTTTTTGAAAATGAAATATGTTTGAATTTGATGGTATCGGGCCCATATTTTGGTTTCGGAGCCCGGTACAGGTCTTATATGGGATTTAAGTTGAGCCTATAAAATTTGGTAAGAAACAGACTTGAAATGATGTGAATCGGACCTTCGGTTGTTAAAATTTGAACTTAAGAGTTCATGAGATTTTTCTTTGATTTTGATGCTAAATTCATAGATATTGATGTTATTTTGATGATTTAATCGCACGAGCAAGTCCGTATGATATTTTTAGACTTGTGTGCATGTTTGGTTTGGAGCTTCGAGGGCTCAGTTGAGTTTTGGATAGGCCACGGAGTAAATTTTGAACTTAGGAATTGCTGGTATGTTGCACGCCTGCAGGCTTCGCAAATGCGAGCCCGTAAATGCGAATCTTTATCGCAAATGTGAAGATGGCCTGGGCTGCCTTGATCGCAAATGCGTCGTAATTATCGCAAAAGCGATATCGCAATTACGAAGGGTCCCTCGCAAATGCAAAGTGGACCATATTCCTTTAGTATCGCAAATGCGACAAGATCTTCGCAATTTCAAAGTCAACAGGTTCTAAAGGGTTCACAATTGCAAATCCTGGCCACAATTGCGACATCTGCAACCTGCTAAATCATAACTTAGATGCATTTTCAGCCATTTTTCAAACCTTTTCAAAACCTAAACATCTTTGGGCGATTTTCAAAGAAAAGTACTCTTCCATATCGATTGTAAGTCATTTCTAACTCGTTTTCATTAATCTTTAACATCTTTTCACATGATTTCAACTCAAAATCAAGGGGTTTCATGGGGCAAATTGGGTGTTTTGGGTAGAACCTAGGTTTTTCAAATTTTGGAGATATGGACCTCGATTTGAGGTCCGATTTCAAAATAGATTATATATTTGGGTTCATGGGTGAATGGGTAATTGTGTTTTAGTTCGAACCTCGGGTTTTGACCATGTGGGCCCGGGGTCAATTTTTGACTTTTTGGGGAAATCGTTATAAAACCCATTTTCATGCATTAGAATTGATTCATTTAGCATTTATTGATATTGTTAAGTAAATTGTAGCTAGATACCAGCGAATTGGTGGTGGAAACAAGAGGTAAAGCGGTAGTTGAGGCTTGAATTGTGATTGTGGCATCGAGGTAAGTGTTTGGTCTAACCTTAGCTTGAGGGATTAGGAGTTGTATCTTATTTGCTATGTGTTAATTGTGGAGTACGGTGTATAGGCATGGTGACGAGTATCTATACGTCGGTGTCAAGCATGCCCGTGGGTCTAGTGTTGTAATTATTGTGACTCCGTTGAGATTTATTCATGCTTAACGTATTGATTATCATTGTTGGTTCCCTTGCTGGAATGTTATTGTTTATGATATTGTCTCCATTGTCGGGATGTTAATATTTATGATATTGTCTCCCTTGTCGGGATGTTATTGTTTATGATATTGTCTCCCTTGTGGAGATATTATTGTTTATGATATTGTCTCCCTTGCCGGGATATTATTCTTTACGATATTGTTTTTCTTGTCGGGATGTTGTTGTTATGTTCTTGTTCCCTTGCTGAGATTCTTTTGTGATTGATGTTGATTTGTAAATGGGATAGGGTTGCACGCCTGCAGTAAGATATATGAAATGGGAGCGGGTGGCGCGCCGACACGGAAATATTTGAAATGGGATCAGGTTGCACGCCTGCAACAAGATATGTGAAATGGGAGCGGGTTGCACGCCTGCAACGAGATATATGAAATGGGAGCGGGTTGCACGCTGCAACAAGATATATTAAATGGGAGAGGGTTGCACGCCTTCAACAAGATATATGAAATAGGAGTGGGGTGCATGCCTGCAACGAGATATATGAAATGGGAGCGGGTTGCATGCTTGCAACGAGATATATGAAATGGGATTAGGTTGCACACCTGTAACAAGAAAGAAATGAAAGTGAATACTGTGTTTGTTTTCCTCACTATTGTTGGCAATTAAATCCCGGTTTCTTTACATTCCTCTTTGGTATTTTGTTGTTATCTCATACTCCTCATAGCATGCTTTCCCCTCCCCATCTTTAACTGTGAATATCTGCTTTTATTTTCGGTTGTATATGATTTAACTGCACAGGTTTATTTGGTAGTCCGGTCCTAGCCTTGTCACTACTTCGCTGAGGTTAGGCTAGGCACTTACTAGCACATGGGGTTGGTTATGCTGATACTACACTCTGCACTGTGTGCAGATCCCGGTGTTGCAGCTTTTGGACCATAGTGAGGTGGCTGCCTTCAGTCCACTCAGGCGACCCGAGGTAGTGTTGCAGGCATCCGCAGGCCTTGGCGTCTCCTTCTACCTTTCCATACTATTTCTTCTATGTATTTTTGAAACAGCTTGTAGTTATCTTTCAAACCCTTATTTGTAGTATTCCTAGACAGTCTGTGATATTGTAACACCAACCTCTGGGTAGAGTTGTATCTCGAATTTATATATCAGTGTTTGGTTAAACTATTAAGTTTTCGTCTTCCGTATTTCTAGTTATTTTTAATCATTCCGTTGTTGATCACCAATTATATTGATTTGTTAAAAAGGCTAAGTAAAAAGGGTAATGAATCTATCACGCTCGGCTTGGTTAGCTTTCACGAGTAGGCGCTATCATGACTCCCGAGGGTGGAAAAAAGGGGTGCGACAGTTGGTATCAGAGCTCTATGTTACTTAGGTTTCATAATTCACGGACAAGCTTAGTAGAGTCTGAGGGATCGGTACGAAGATGTCTGTATTTATCCCCCAGAGGCTACAGAGTTAGGAAAAACTTCACATCTATTCTTCTCTGTCGTGCGATTTTGTTCTCTCACTGCTAAATTGAACCCTCTACTCTTGTTCTTTCATGGATGACGAAACCATGTACCGCTTCTTTAGCCGAGCGGTAGCTAAGGCCGGTGATGGATCAACTACATTTTTAAGTGCCTTGTGGAGATTGGACAGGTTCACCAAGCTCTTCACTACTACTTTCAGCTGTGCATCTTCTAAGGATCTCCAGGGTTTTTGGACAACTGTCATGAGGTTCTCAGGAATATGGGGATAGTGGAGACCAATGGGGTCGACTTTACTGTTTTTTGCTTATCTAGATTCACCAAGACTTGGTAGAGAGATTTTTGTTTGGCTAGACTAGTTGGGTCACCAGCTTTGACTTAGGATCAGTTTTCTCAACTATTTTTGGAGAAGTTTCTTCCTATCAGTCAGAGGGAGAACTATCAGAGGCAGTTTGAGCATCTCCAACAGGGTTCTATGACTGTTACTCAGTACGAGACCAGATTTATTGACTTGGCCCATCATGTTTTTCTTATACTTCCCACCGAGAGAGAGAGAGTGAGAAGGTTTATTAAGGGACTTATTCAGCCAATTCGATTGCAAATGGCTAAGGAGACGGGGAGTGAAATTTCTTTTCCAGATGCGGCCAATGTAGCTAGGAGAGTTGAGATGGTTCTATCATAGGGGAGTGGTCAGGGGTCTGACAAGAGACCTCGTCATTCTGGTAGGTTCAGTGGTACCTCGTCTGGAGGCATGGATTCTTTTGGTAGGGGACATCCTCCCAGGCCATTTCATTCAGCACTTCAGGCTTCTCACGGTGCCCTAGGTGGCCATGGTTCACACATGCAGTATTTTGATCAGTAGTCCTATAGTGCATCTCCAACTCCTATCAGTGCGCCTCCGCTTCAGAGTTTTCAGGGTCATCAGCCCCAGCAGCCGAGGGCTTGTTTTACTTGTGGCTACACGAGGCATATTGCAAGATGTTGCCCTCGAGCACCGAGCAGTTCTCAGCATCAGGGTTCCTGTGCCATGGTTCAGGAACCGAGTTTTCCACTACCCGCTCAGCCAACTAGAGGTGGAGGTAGAGGTATTAGAGGTGGAGCTCAGGCCACTAGAGGTGGAGGCCAGCCAGCAGGAGGCCGTGCTAGAGATGTAGTTTAGAGTGGTGGGGCCCAGCCCTGATGTTATGCTCTTCCAGCTAGGCCTGAGGCTGAGGCTGAGGCTTCTTATGCAGTTATCATAGGTGCGATTCTGGTTTGTAGTAGAGATGCTTCAGTTCTATTTGATCCATGATCTACATACTCCTATGTGTCATCTTATTTTATACCGTATCTGGTCATGCTTAGTGATTCTTTGAGTGCTCCTGTATATGTGTCTATATCGGTGGGTGATTCTATTGTGGTAGATCGTGTCCATCATTCTCGTATAGTGGTGATTGGGGGTCTTGAGACCCGAGTAGACTTATTACTTTTGGACATGGTTGATTTTTATGTCATTGGGGATGGACTAGTTATCACCTTACCACGCTATCTTGGACTGTCATGCCAAGATTGTCACCTTAGCCTTCCCAAGGTTGCCTCGTTTAGAGTGGAGAGGGACTCCTGGTCATTCTACCCGTAGTGTTATCTCATATATGAAGGCTCAGTGAATGGTCGAGAAGGGGTGTTTTGCCTATTTGGCATATGTTTATGATTTTAGTGCTGAAGTTTCTTCTATGGATTTTGTGCCTATTGTTCGTGAGTTTCTTGAGGTATTTCCTTCAGACCTGCCGGGTATGGCACCCGATAGGGATATTGACCTCTGTATTGATTTGGATCCGGGCACTCAGCCCATTTTTATCATGCCGTATCGTATGGCCCCGCCTGAGTTGAAAGAATTGAAAGAGCAGTTGCAAGACTTGCTTGATAAAGGCTTCATTAGACCTAGTGTCTCGCCTTGGGGTGCGCCGATGTTGTTTGTTAAGAAGAAGGACGGATCGATGAGGATGTGTATAGATTATCGGCAATTGAACAAGGTTACAATCAAGAATAAGTATCCATTGCCGAGAATTGATGATTTGTTTGATCAGCTTTAGGGTACCAAGGTATTCTCGAAGATTGACTTTAGATCTGGCTACCATCAGTTGAGGATTAGGGCATCCGATGTCCCTAAGATAGCTTTCTACACTCTGTACGGGAATTATGAGTTCTTGGTGATGTCATTTGGGTTGAAAAATGCCCCAGTAGCTTTTATGGATGTGATAAACCGAGTGTTCAAGCCTTACTTGGATTCGTTCGTGATAGTCTTCATTGATGATATTTTGATCTACTCTCGCAGTCGGGAAGAGCATGAGCATCACCTGAGAGTGGTTCTTCAGACTTTGAGAGATAGTCAGTTGTATGCTAAGTTTTCAAAGTGTGAGTTCTGGTTGAGTTCGGTTGCATTCTTGGGACATGTTGTATCAGCAGAGGGTATTCAGGTAGATCCGAAGAAGATAGAGGCAATCAAGAACTGGCCTAGACCCGCATCTGCTACAAAGATCCGGAGTTTCTTGGGTTTGGCAGGCTATTATCGTCGGTTTGTGGATTGGTTTTCATCTATTGCAGCCTTGACCCAGAAGGGTGCCTAGTTCAGGTGGTCGGACGAGTGTGAGGCGAGCTTTCAGAAGCTCAAGACAACTTTGACTACGGCGCCAGTCTTGGTTTTACCCACAGGTTCAGGGTCATATACAGTTTATTGTGACGCATCTCGTATTGGACTTGGTGCGGTGTTGATGCAGGATGGCAAGGTCATTGATTATAATTCACGTCAGTTGAAGATTCATGAGAAGAATTATCCAGTTCATGATTTGGAGTTAGCATCCATTGTTCACCCGTTGAAGATTTGGAGGCATTATCTGTATGGCGTGTCATGTGAGGTGTTCACGGATCACAAGAGTTTGCAATACTTGTTCAAGAAGAAGGAGCTAAATTTGAGGCAGAGAAGGTAGGTGGAGCTATTAAAGGACTATGATATCACCATCTTATATCACCCGGGAAAGGACAATGTGGTGGCCGATGCTTTGAGTAGGAAGTCAGCCAGTATAGGTAGTCTTGCGTATATTCCGGTCGGTGAGAGACCGCTTGCTTTGGATGTTTAGGCTTTGGCCAATCAGTTTGTGAGATTGGATGTTTCGGAGCCCAGTCATGTGTTAGCTTGCACAGTCGCTTGTTCTTCTTTATTAGAGCGTATCCGAGATCGACAGTATGATAATCCTCATTTGTGTGTCCTTAAGGACACGGTGCATCACGATGGTGCCAAGTAGGTTACATTGGTAGATGATGGAGTTTTGAGGTTGGAGGGTCGAGTTTATGTACTTAATGTGGATAGACTTCGAGAGTTGATTTTATAGAAGGCCCATAGTTCCCGGTACTCTATTCATCCAGGCACCGCTAAGCTGTATCAGGATTTGCGGCAATATTATTGGTGGAGAAGGATAAAGAAGGATATTGTTGCATATGTGACTCGGTGTTTGAATTGTCAGCAGGTAAAGTATGAACATCAGAGACTTGGTGTTTTGTTCCAGAAGATTGAGATTCCTGAGTGGAAGTGGGAGCGTATCACTATGGACTTCATTGTTGGACTCCCACGGGCTCAGAGGAAGTTTGATGCAGTGTGGGTTATTGTTGATAGGCTGACCAAGTCAGCAGATTCCATTCCTATGGCAGTCTTCTATTCTTCCGAGAGGTTAGCTGAGATCTATATTCGGGAGATTGTTCGTCTTCATGGTGTGCCTGTGTCTATCATTTCGGACCGAGGTACGCAGTTTACCTCACATTTCTGGAGAGCAGTTCAGCATGAGTTGGGCACACGGGTTGAGTTGAGCACCGCATTTCATCCTCAAACGGACGGGCAGTCCGAGCATACTATTCAGATTTTGGAGGATATGCTCCGAGTTTGCGTCATTGACTTTGGCGGTTTGTGGGATCAGTTCTTGCCTTTAGAGGAGTTTGCCTACAACAACAACTACAAGTTGAGAATCCATATGGCTCCTTATGAGGCTTTATATGGTAGGCGGTATCGGTCGCCGATTGGATGGTTTGAGCCGGGAGAGGCTTGGTTGTTGGGTACAGATCTAGTACAGGATGCCTGGGACAAGGTCACGATTATTTAGGATAGGCTTCGTACAGCTCAGTCCAGGCAAAAGAGTTATGCCGACCGTAAGGTTCATGATGTGGCATTCGTGGTCGGTGAGCGGGTATTGCTTCGGGTGTCGCCTATGAAGGGCGTGATGAGATTTGGGAAGAGGAGCAAGCTTAGCCCTTGGTTCATTGGTCCTTTTGAGATTCTTGATCGAGTGGGAGAGGTGGCTTACAGACTTGCATTGTTGTCGAGCTTATCAACCGTGCATCCAGTGTTTCATGTGTCCATGCTTCAAAAGTATCACGGCGATCCATCCCATATGTTAGATTTCAGCACTGTCCAGTTGGACAAGGACTTGTCCTATGAGGAGGAGTCGGTAGCCATTCTAGACCGGCAGGTTCGTCAGTTGAGATCAAAGAGTTTTCCTTCTATTCGTGTTCAGTGGAGAGGTCAGCCTGTTGAGGCAGCAACCTGGGAGTCCGAGTCCGATATGCGGAATCGATATCCTCATCTTTTTTCCGACTCGGGTACTTTCTTCTTATGTCCGTTCGAGGACGAACGATTGTTTTAGAGGTGGATAATGTGATGACCTAAAAGGTCATCACTTGTTTTAGAAATAAATTCTGGGTTCCGAGTCCTTAAAACCTCATTTTTGTCTCACTTCAATTTGCGTGCGCAGTCCAGGCGTGTATCCGGAAAGCCATTATGTGAAAATCTATGAAAAATAATGAATTTTGCTTTTAAAATAAATTTAGGTTGACTTCGGTCAATATTTTGGGTAAAAGGACCGAGACC
Organism: Nicotiana tabacum; assembly: GCF_000715075.1. Lineage (NCBI taxonomy): Eukaryota > Viridiplantae > Streptophyta > Magnoliopsida > Solanales > Solanaceae > Nicotiana > Nicotiana tabacum. The sequence goes on along the minus strand of NC_134087.1, from coordinate 106,243,793 downwards.
CGTAATTTGACGGTCCCGGAGGGTCCGTAAGAAAATATGGGACTTGGGCGTATGTCCGGAATCGAATTCTGAGGTCCCAAGCCCGAGAAATAAATTTTTAAAGAAAATTGTTTTCTGGAATATATATCAGTTTTTTGAAATGAAATATGTTTGAATTTGATGGTATCGAGCCAGTATTTTGGTTCTGGTGCTGGGTACAGGTCTTATATGGGATTTAAGTTGAGCATGTAAAATTTGGTAAGAAACGGACTTGAAATGACGTGAATTGGACCTTCGGTTGTTAAAATTTGAAATTAAGAGTTAATGAGATTTTTCTTTGATTTGATGCTAAATTCATAGTTATTGATGTTATTTTGATGATTTGATCACACGAGCAAGTCCATATGATATTTTTGGACCTGTGTGCATGCTTGGTTTGGAGCCCCGAGGGCTCGGTTGAGTTTTGGATAGGCCACGGAGTAAAATTGAACTTAGGAAATTGCTGGTATGTTGCAGGCCTGCAGGCTTGGCTCGCAAATGCGAATCTTTATCGCAAATGCAAAGATGGTCTGGGCTGCCTTGATCGCAAATGTGACGTAATTATCGCAAAAGCGATATCGCAATTGCAAAGGGTCCCTCGCAAATGTGATGTGGGCCGGATTCCTTCTGTGTCGCAAATGCGACAAGATCTTCGCAATTGCGAAGTCAACAGGTTCTGAAGGGTTCGCACGCAATTGAGACATCTATAACCTGCTAAATCATAACTTATACGCATTTTCATCCATTTTTCAAATCTTTTCAAAACCTAAACACCTTTGGGCGATATTTCAATGACGTACTCTTCCAAATCGATTGTAAGTCATTTCTACCCCGTTTTCATTAATCTTTAACATCTTTTCACATGAATTCAACTCAAAATCAAGGGTTTTCATGGGGGAAATTGGGCGTTTTGGGTAGAACCTAGGTTTTTCCAATTTTGGGGATTTGGACCTCGATTTGAGATCCGGTTTGAAAACAAATATATATTTGGGTTTGTGGGTTAATGGATAATCGGGTTTTGGTTCGAACCTCGGGTTTAACTCATGTGGGCCCGGGGTCAATTTTTGACTTTTTGAGGAAATCATTATAAAACCTATTTTCATGCATTAGAATTGATTCATTTAGCATTTATTGATATTGTTAAGTAAATTGTGGCTAGATACAAGCGAATTGGTGGTGGAAATAAGAGGTAAAGAGGTAGTTGAGGCTTGAATTGTGTTCGTGGCATCGAGGTAAGTGTTTGGTCTAACCTTAGCTTGAGGGATTAGGAGTTTTATCTTATTTGCTATGTGTTTATTGTGGAGTACGATGTATAGGCATGGTGACGAGTATCTATATGTCGGTGTCAAGCATGCCCGTGGGTCTAGTGTTAAGTTGTGACTCCGTTGAGATTTATTCATGTTTAACATGTTGATTATCATTGTTGGTTCCCTTGCCGGGATGTTATTGTTTATGATATTGTCTCCCTTGCTGGGATGTTATTGTTTATGATATTGTCTCCCTTGCCGGGATGTTATTATTTACGATATTGTCTCCCTTGCCGGGATGTTGTTGTTATGTTCTTGTTCCCCTGTCGGGATTTTTTTGTGATTGATGTTGATTTGTAAATGGGATCGGGTCGCACGCCTGCAACAAGATATATGAAATGGGAGCGGGTGGCATGCCGCCACAGAAATATTTGAAATGGGATCGGGTTGCACGCTTGCAACAAGATATATGAAATAAGAGCGGGTTGCACGCCTGCAACAAGATATATGAAATGGGAGCGGGTTGCATGCCTGCAACGAGATATATGAAATGGAAGCGGGTTGCACGCATGCAACAAGATATATGAAATGGGAGCGGGTTACATGCCTGCAACAAGATATATTAAATGGGAACAGGTTGCACGCCTGCAACGAGATATATGAAATGGGAGCGGTTGCACGCCTGCAATGAGTTATATGAAATGGGACCGGTTTGCACGCCTGCAACAAGAAAGAAATGAAAGTGAATATTGTGTTTGTTTTCCTTATTATTGTTGGCAATTAAATCCTGGTTTCTTTACATTCCTCTTTGGTATTTTGTTGTTATCTGATACTCCCTGTAGCCCTGTTTTCCCCTCTCCATCTTTAACTATGAATATCTGCTTTTATTTTCTATTGTATATGATTTAACTACACAACTTTATTTGGTAGTCTAGTCCTAGCCTCGTCACTACATCCCAAGGTTAGGCTATGCACTTACCAGCACATGGGGTCGGTTGTGCTGATACTACACTCTGCACTATGTGCAGATCCCAGTGCTGCAGTTGTTGGATCGTAGTGAGGTGGCTGCCTTCAGTCCGCTCAGGCGACCCGAGGTAGTCCTGCAGGCGTTCGCAGGCCTTAGCGTCTCCTTCTACCTTTCCATATTGTTTCTTCTATGTATTTCTAAAACTGCTTGTAGTTATCTTTCGAACCCTTATTTGTGGTATTCCTAGACAGCCTGTGATATTGTAACACCAAATTTTGGTTAGAGTTGTATCTCGGATTTATGTATTAGTGTTTGGTTAAACTATTAACTTTTCGTCTTCCGCATTTCTGGTTATTTTTAATGATTCCGTTGTTGATAACCTATTGTATTGATCTGTTAAAAAGGTTAAGTAAAAAAGGGTAATGAATCTATAACGTTCGGCTTGCCTAGCTTTCACGAGTAGGCGCCATCACGATTACCGATGGTAGAAAATCCGGGTCGTGACATCTGTTGTTGTTTGTTTTTCCTATTTGCACGATTCAACGCCTTGAAAATTTTCTCAGGATGTGATAATGCTTCGAGCAATTCACCAGTTCTTGAGGAGTTTCTAATGTAACAACCATGACTACAAATGTTAGAATTTCAATGGCCAGTTTAAATTGAAGAAAATTGACAACACTAAGAATTTTTGCACTTCTTTTTAACTGCAATAAATAACACCGTTAATTCTCTGACAACAGTGACAAAATTTAATCACGCCCAAATATGCCTTGTAAAAAAGAGAAAGCGGTCGCTGCAAATATATTCCAGTTAAGAAGTCCGGAGTTGAAGCCCACTAGAAATTAACCTATCAATCACAGCTATTGGACTCACAGAAATTCACGTATTCAATCTTTAGAGATATTTGACTAACAAAATGGGTGTTTATTAACTAAATATTACGTAATAAAAATGCAGTAATTAAGACTCGCTATAAACTAATTGTAAGCAAGAATGAGAATGCTCTAAGGTTCTGATTTCTCCTGTTGTCGGAATCCTTTCCGCTATGTTTGCCATAAATTTGCCTAAGTCCTCTCTATCGATCATGATCACTCTGACCATCATAAATCTCTCCCGAGTAATTACAACAATATACTAGACATATTCTCCCGAATTGCGCTAGCTACCTTTTAAGAACAACTCACTTAGATCGCACCCAAGGATTCGTTATCCCTAATCCCACCTTTAAATCCTTCGTATTGATTCCTCATATACGTTAGGAGTGATGATATTCAACAACTACCTAAATATACACTCTCTCCCGAGTAATGCACATTAAATAGGAACAACTAATTGAGGGCCCTTCAATCAACATCAATAAGTATATAGTTGAACAAATAGAGATAATACGATGACAAATCTATATTAACATAACGAGAAAATCATCCTTCAACATGTTCCATCGAAATCCTAGATTAGGTATTTAGCTACTCATGCTCATAGTAACAATTCCCCAGATAGTTTGCATAATCAAATTACAAATTAAAGATGAAGGAATGTAGAATTCGATGATAATCTCCTTCCGACATAGTCTCCCTAGGTCTCCGGTGTGTCAAAAGTCCTCCAAATAGTGTTTTTACATGTATTTATACCAAGTAGGGTCGGGTCCAGACGAAACAGCCTTTCCTGCACGATATAGGATTTGGCTCTATAAATCTTGTACAGGCGCGGCGCACTGTGAGACGCAGCAGTGCAAATTTCTCACAGTGAATTTTTTTATCTTCTTTTGACATCCAGACTTGGTACACAACCTCCGAACACGATTCCGGCTTAATGCATTGGGCTTTTACTTAGACTTTAAAACTCCAAATTGATCGATTTAGCTCCAAATTAACTTTTGAACTCGGGATCGCTTCCTGTAAGGCATAAAATACGTACTAAGTGTAATTCACTATCATTTGAGCTTAAACCCACATAAAAATACAGTAATTAGAATGTAATACTACGGCTAAAACACGAGTTTCTAGCCTCACGTGACTAGGCAAGCTAACATTATTTACACAGATATTTACTTTAATAATTTTAAAATCATATTAATGAGAGAATAATGATGTAGAACTTTAAAATACATAATAAAATTACATACACACCGTCTAATCTAATCCCAAAAATTGGTGTCACAAGTATATTAGCTGCTAAAAGAACTACACACGAGGTCTAAAATAACAATACGGTTGTCTGAAATGAAATTAACATTATAGTATATAAGAAGGGGACTTCAGGGTTTAGGAACAACGTGCAGCTCTACCTCAAGTCTCCTAATATGCCGGGTCTGAGCTATTTCCTCCATGCATCTCTAGGACCAATACTGAGATCTGTACAAGAAGTGTAGAAGTGTAGTATGTGTACAACATGTACTCCATAAGTGCCGAATTTAACCTCGACAAGATAGTGACGAGGCTATAACAAGGCACTCACTATAGACTTGTACGAGTATAAGTAGAAACAATAGCAAAATAGAGAAACAACGATTAATCATGAACCAAAACGGGAAATATACAACAGAGGGCCCCAGAATATCATCTATGCTCAAATTCACACACAACAAAGATACGGAACCAGCAACCAAGAACAATCATAATATAACTTCTCTATTGCGGCGTGCAACCCGTCCCACACATATTTATACGAATATCGTTGTGACGTGCAACCCAATCTCATATATCATATTAATATCCCTTGCGGCTACAATATATCATTTCAATATCCCTTGCAGCGTGCAACCCGATCCCAAATATCATATCAATATCCGTTGCAAGACGTACAACCTTATCCCAAATATCATATCAATATCCGTTGAAGCGTGTAATAGGAATCTTACCACTTTAGCAGTTCCCCTAGTGTTTGCCTCAAATGAAGCATGGACAGACGTTGTAGAAATTACTTTTGGTAGACAAAAAACAATATGTAATAGTAATGTAGCCTTAAATACTATAACATTTGAAGGCTCAAATGCCTTGCATCCTCTAAATTTAATTAATTAACTAGTATATATAAAATATCTTTCAGCACCCCAAAAACAAAACTATGGGACATAACGATTTAACTTTTGAAAATACGCGCGCATAACATAGAATACAAATTATTTGCTTTTCTTTCAAAATTAACAAGAGAGTCTCACGCACCGAGAAATGACTTGCGACTACTTCATCTTTGCTCCACAAATAACAAAATTTGGAAAATATAAACCTATTTGTTTCCCCTAAAATCGGATAACAATTGAATTTATACGCAGTTTTAAGGACACGTGATATGACTTGGTACAAATTGAGAAGAATAAATTAATATTGAAATAGACAATTATAGAATAAATGCAATTCACACAAATTGAACAGCCTTGGCCCTCGAGTTCGGTCACCCTTGAACCAAATATGTATCAACTGGATTAAGAACAGAATAACAAGATAATGATAACTAGAGAATAACAGTATATTGCTTTGTATTGTGTGAATATGATGATGTTTACAAATGATCAGACTACCCTTTATATAGTAGGGGAGTCCTACTATAAGTACAATTCTATATGAGGTAAGAAATCCCATGATTGGCTAATTAATCGGCCTCTTCTTGATACGTACCGGGATTCACGCTGTGATCCTTGCCTGATTGCGGATATTTCGTCTTTCCGTTATTCGACTCGGTAAGCTTTCCTTGATCTCTATATTGTTCGGTCTCGATGTTGATCGATCTGGATCTTGGTCGATCTTGATCTTAATCGATCTCAGTCTCAATCGATCTCAGTGCCACGAGCTCGACAACATAACTTTGCATTATAGTTCGATATAATACGAGGCTGAACCTTGGCTTATCGCGCTTCAGTCTGGATCAGTCATACAAAAAGGACAAGCCCGAATTTAACCGTATACACCTTTCTATTTAAAAAATCTGATAAACATAAGAGACGTTTTTCTTAAAGGAAGAATTGAAAAACAAAAATAAAAGCAACCTCATCCTTTTGGCCCCTCCTTGTGTTTCATTGGTAGGAAGTAGGGGTGTTCATGGTTCGGTTTGAGTCGGTTTTTCCCTAAAAAGAAACCAAATCAAGTAAGTCGGTTTTTCAAATATTGGAACCAGACCGAACCAATTAAGTCAATTTTTTATCGATTCGGTTTTTGTCGGCTTTTCGATGATTTATCGATTTTTTTTCTAAATATGAGACATACACTACCAAACGCATATTCTGGCGACTACATTTTCAACGTAACACTATCAAATTAATTGCTCTTTAAGAAATCTATCATTTACCAAGATATATTGATGATAATTAAATTAAATAGTAATGAATAATTTAAGTACTCAATTAAAAATCGATTATTTTTATCGTGACATAAATTCTCGTACTTGCAAAAGAAAACTACCATTCAAACTAGAATGTAAAGGCAAAGAATTAAATTATTATAATAGCAAAGAACTAGACTAAAAATAAAGATGACTAATATGTACGACAAAATTTTAGAAACTTTATATAAAAATACATATATGTAGGTGTAATAATAATTTTAAATAGTCGGTTTGGTTCGGTTTTTTCGGTTATTTTTTTATTATTAAAATTAAAACCAAAACCAAACCAAATTTGATTGGTTTTTAAAATTCAAAACCAAAACCAAACCAAACCTAAAAAGTGTTGATTTTTTTTGGTCGGTTTGGTTCGGTTTTCGGGTTTTTATGAACACCCCTAGTAGGAAGAAAATGAGGAGAATAGGTAAAAAAAGGAATGGATACTAAATATTCTCTCTAGTTAAAAGAACAGAGCTGGAGTAGGACGAAATATGAATTGAAAAAGAAAGTTGGAGTATCTTTTGTCATTTTCTGTAAAAGCAAAAACTAGTAGTAGTATCGATTAAAAAAAACTAGTGGTGTTGTAATTTTACATAGACTATAACTTCAATAAAGTCATATCTATTTTTTCTCAGGTGAGGACAGTTATTAGTTATATGAGAAAACTTCATATATGAGGGATAATTCATATTTAAATCTTTTTGAAGAATCAATACAAATGGTCATTCACCTAATCGTTTAAACTAAAACTATTCGGCAAATGTTAAATTTATGAAAAATCCATGTATTATATATGCATAAGTATAATAAATGTACTGTATAATCTATATATATAGAATAAAGAAAAATAAATAATAAATCCGGCCAGTTGTTTGTGTAAAGATCCTTATTTTGCTTCTTAGTTTGCGCAATGCCAATAAATAAGAAAAACTAGAGAAATCAATTCATTTAATTTCTTAGAAGTATCCTTGTACTTGTACTACTATAGTCTCTCTTATTTGATCGCTTTTAGTTTTGTTTTTTAAAATTGTTTCAAAAACTAAATTGAGGAGAACATGTTTTCAATATGAAAGGACCACAAAATCAAGGAAAATCTATAAGGGCCTACTTCTAAGTAGTGGCGTTCAGTTTCGTACGATAGTCAAGCGGGCAAGCGCCTGCTCATGCTTGAAAATGATATTGTCATTTACTTCACATGGTGTGGGGCAGGGGATGATTTATCGCCGAAAATGTGAACCATGGTCTTTTTTATAAGATTAAATATTTTATGTACATATTTTTAAAATTGATATAATATTACCGAAACCTTTTTAATCATTTTTTGGACAAAAAATACTTTTGTACTACTTTAAAATAAAAGTTACATAAATGAGTAAAATGCTGTATTATACTGCGAATTACGTTAATGGAAATTTTGCCGTTAAAGTAATTCGCAGTATAGTACTGCGTTTTACTTAAAAAAAAAAATTTTGTAATTCGCAGTACTATACTGCGTTTTACTAAGATACATTTGTAAAACGCAGTATAATAATGCGTTTTACATTAAGTAATTGCGTTGTACTCTGGTTTTTGCCCCCACCAATAATGAACTGACATAACAATAATTCAATACATAAAACGTAGTATTGTACTGCGTTTTACATAGAAAAATTCTACACTCCAATGTCGGACTTGCCTTATTTAAAGGCGTTTCCATTTTATAAAAATTCATTCAATACTTTATTTCAAACTTACGTTCATACTTCTCTCTTCTTCTTATCAATTATTTTTTTACAATGTCTGAAGTGGCAAAAATAAGGGTTTCACTATATGGGGGGGGGTGAGGTTGTGTTGGAGAATAACTCTGTGAGGTATAGCTCACCTCCACAGTGTCATGTTAAATTGCCGCTTACTATGGAGTACGATAAATTGGTATCGTTGTTACGTAAAAAAATGAATGAGATGAGGCGTTCAATTAACCTTAAAATAGCCGGTAGATTTCTGTATTCAGTGACTCCGCAGGGGATGAAACTCTTAGAGATTTTTTGCTGATTTCGGATGAATATAGGGAATTTATTGTAATAAAATTATTGGAAATGTACGTCAAGGTGGAAGACGTTCCCAATAATGAGGGCGTGCATAGTAGGGATAATCCCCAGTCATCGGGTGGTTATTCTGGAGCAGGTTTTGCCGGACAGATTGGTGATGAAAGAGCTTGCCTGATTTAAACTTGTCACCACCTGCGATGAGCAGCCACAAAATAATTTTTCGACTTTAAATAATCAACAAGACGACTGGTAAACTTCAATTTTACTACGCTTTAGTGATGTTTAATTTATGTTTTAATTGGATTTGTATTAACACTCATATTTTTCATAGGAGGTACCGTCCGGATATGAATTTTACAAGTTATGACCCTGCCCCTAGTTGGAATATGTGTAGTTCTGGAGTATTGGACCATGGTGGTCCATCTGAGAGTCATCACCAACAAGAAAATATCCATCTGATCGGCATGGTGGTATTTTAAGTTTTGTACGTCACTTGCCTGAATGGCAGGAACCATATGCATACCACCGTTACTGTGTGCGTCACCTGAAGGCCAATTTCCAGAAGAAATATCCTGACAAGGCATTGCATGACTTAATGTGGTTGGCTGCAACTGAGCACCAGCAGTGCAAATTCACGAGGCGCATGGAAGCGATCCGGCAATTAGAACCACGAGCCTATACTTGGTTGATGGGGCATGATCTTCACATGTGGACATTGCATGCTGATGGCGGCAGACGATGGGGAGCCCTCACTACAAACGTGTCGGAGTCATTCAACGGCTTGTTGAAGTCCGCCCGTGGACTGCCTGTCACTGCCATGGTCCGCATGACATTCAAACAGAGTGCGGAGAGGTTTGTTGAAAGGCATGCAGCTGCATCAGCATTAATGGGCAGGGGTGTTCAATTTATGCCAATACCCATGAGAAGATTTGAAAGGTCCAGGAGGCGAGCACAGTGGCATTCATTTCTTCAGTACGATCATGAATGGGGTATTTTTGAAGTTAAGACCGCTATCCGCGGACACCGTGGGAATAATCTATAGACGGTGAATGAAAATAGAAGGTTATGTTCATATGGAAAATGGACCATCTACTACATGCCGTGTGCACATGCGTTGAAGTGCTTTCAACAAGTTGGATATGGGGCAACAAACTATATTGATAGGCAATACAGTGTTGCTGCATACATAGACACGTATAGTGGGAAGTTGCAGCCATTAGGTGCTGAGCATTATTGGCCCGAAAAGCAGGAGCAGCGCCAACCGCGTGTACCTCTCAATGTGGAGATCCTCAGTCTCGTCGGTAAGGTCTGGGTGCAAAAATGCCATATGATCACTGATGGTTGACAAAGCAACGCGACTGCCCCCAGCGTCACCCTGAGGTATATAACCAGTAAGATGCCCCAACATGTCCAAAAACTGTGCACGCGTCATGGATCTAATGTACTGGGGCAGTGCTACGGCCTGTCCATCTACGCGCAGCCCGTACAAAACCTGAACATCCTCCAGCGTGATGGTGGCCTCTCCAGTGGGCAAGTGAAAAGTGTGCGTCTCCGGTCGTCACCGCTCTACCAAGGCCGTGATGAGAGACCAATCAAGCTGCATCCGTCCAAGCTCAAAAATCGTATAGAAGCTCGTAGCCTGTAGGCGCGCGACTACACGTGCATGGAAAGGATGCTCCCCGATGAACTCCCACAAATCGTCAAGTCTCCTGGGGCGGAGAGGCTGCATCGATAGCTGTCCCTCCCATACAAAGGAGGACCTATGGTCGCCCTGCAACACTAGTAGCTGATCCTCGACAGGTCCGGGATGCGCAGGCGGAGGAAAGTCCATGTCGTCTACTATAATTTAAACAAAATTAATTGTGTGAATTAGCTTAATAAATTAAATAATTAATTATGTTTACAATTGGACTGAATAATTATGTATGGGTTCCAGGCTCGATTTTTAAGGTTCGGTAGCACCGAGTTATCCTTAATTATTATGCGTGTCAATTTCAACATTTTTAGAATTGTGTGAGTTAGCTTAATAAATTAAATAATTAATTATGTTTACAATTAGACTGAATAATTATGTATGGGTTCCAGGCTCATTTTCTGAGGCCCAGTAGCACCGAGTTATCCTTAATTATTATGCGTGTCAATTTCAACATTTTTAGAATTGTGTGAATTAGCTTAATAAATTAAATAATTAATTATGTTTATAATTGGACTAAATAATTATGTACGGGTTCCAGGCTCGATTTTTAAGGTCCGGTAGCACCGAGTTATCCTTAATTATTATACGTGTCAATTTCAACATTTTTAGAATTGTGTGAGTTAGCTTAATAAATTAAATAATTAATTATGTTTACAATTGGACTGAATAATTATGTATGGGTTCCAGGCCCATTTTTTGAGGCCCAGTAGCACTGAGTTATCCTTAATTATTATTCGTGTCAATTTTAATATTTTTAGAATTGTGTGTGCTAGCTTAATAAATTAAATAATTAATTATGTTTAAAATTGGACTGAATAATTATGTATGGGTTCCAGGCTCGATATTTGAGTTAATTTTACAACATATAGGAATTTGTTACTTTTGTAAGTTTATTGTTATAAATTAAATAATTAATTTTGTAAAGTGTAATTGGATAGAATTTGCAGTTACTACATACTTAAACTACATTTACTCTACGCTAAAAGGCTCTATATTTTACTACGCTAAAAGGCTCTATATTTTACAACACTAACATGCTCTATATTTTACTACACTAAAAGGCTCTATATTTTACTACGTTAAAAGGCTATTTATTTTACTACGCTAAAAGGTCATTATTACATATAAAAACAACTAACATAAAATACAAATATGAACAACAAACAAAATAAATAATATTAATTTTTTAACAATACAAATAATTTATCAAATTTTAACAATTTTTTGTACCAAAGCTAATAAATTAATCCGGGTATAAATAAGATACAAATTTAAACACAAACATAACACAAATTAACATGGAAACACATTAAACAATACAAATATGCATGTACTATACGAGTTTCGACATAAACAAAATTGAAATACCTCGATTTAAGTTTTATGAATTTGATTGAAATCGAATTTTTGCACCCGAAAGAAGGAATCCAAAGCTTGTATTGTATGTGGGACCTACACTCCTTGCTCTTTAGGTGACGGGTGGGGCCCAAATTTTTTTTTTTGAAGTTTGACGCGGGGGGAGGAGGGGGGGACCAGCAGAATCGAAGGTTTTTGAGGTCCTTCAGTTCAGTGGTCCAAGGAAGAAGAAGGGCTATATTTTATTGAAGTTGTTCGCAGTATTATACTGCGTTTTAAGTAAAACGCAGTATAATACTGCGAACAGCTTCAATAAAATATAGGCCCAGCAATATAGTACTGCGAATTAAAAAAAATAATTTTTTAAGTAAAACGCAGTACTATACTGCGAATTACTTTAACGGCAAAATTTCCGTTAAAGTAATTCGCAGTATAATACTGCATTTTACTCATTTATGTAACTTTTTTTTTTAAAGTAGTACAAAAGTATTTTTTGTCCAAAAAATGATTAAAAAGGTTTCGGACTCGCCTTTTGTACATAATATCTCTTTGAATCCCACTGTCGTCATTAACACAAAGTAGGTAGCTCATAATAGTCGTTCTTCTTCTTCCTCTTCATTTACTTTTCGATTTTATGTGCTATATATTGATGGGGTAGGTAAAAACAGGGTCATTTTAAAGGAAACTCTAGTTAATAAATATTGATTGATAATATCGAATAAATAATAAGTAACATATTATAACATGTCAATTCGCATGTTGATATAACAATTTGTGCACATATAATTCAAATTCTTTATTTTTCCTTTGGCACCTACCAAGCACTGTATGGATTTTTTTTATAATTCGATATCCACTTACCCGATTAATCAAGTTTTGCATCGCATATTCAGGGCGAAACGTTCCCCACCATGTGTTTCTTTATTTTTAGTAATGGAACTCGAGGCATTTGGTTATGGGTAAAAAAAAAATGTAATCCATCCCACGTACCTCTTGATGGTATGGATGAGTTTGTTCTATTTTTGCCTTTTCTTTTCTTGTTGACACGATGCAGTTACCTGTAGAGTACGTGCTAGAAATTGCTATCATTATATTGGATTATAGTAATGTACTCCCTTCGATCCACAATAAGTGACCAATTTGCTTTTTTATTTTGGTCCAAAATAAGTGTCAATTTATATAATCAAGAAAAAATTTAATTTATTTTTTCAAAATTATTCTTATGTACGTATCCCTAAAAAGTCATTTACTCATCACATTTGAGAAGAGAAGTAAGTGCTACTATAACTATAGTGTAACATTTAATGAAGGGTAGTTTAGTCACACTAACTATTTTCGTCTAAAATTTAGTATTTCTTTAATGGGCGTGCCCGAAGCAAATTGGTCACTTATTGTGGACCGGAGGGTATAATAGCATCCAATAGTTATAGTTTAACTTTCATCATTACATGTAATTGGATCAACTCTCTTAGTTAGGAATAATTGCGTGGTTAGATCCACTTTAAAATAGAGGTGGGCATAATATCGACCGAACCGAAAAAACCGGCCGAACCGTGAATTTCGGTTTTTCGATTTCGGTTTAATCGGTTTTTCGGTCGGTGCACGGTTTTAAAATTATTAATTTTGGTTTTTCGGTGCGGTTTAGGGTTTTAGTATTGCAGTTTTCGGTTAAACCGAAAAACTGAACTTTTGGGTATTAGTTCAAAACTTAATTAATAGCCTTATTACTTATGTTCTTAGGCTGAAGCCGCTGAACGCTGAAGCCCAAAGCCCAAATACCTTTGAATCCCACCCCACCCAAGTGACTCGCTTACGTTATTTCCAATAAAAAATTAGACTTAGGGTTTTGCGAGTCTTGTGAGTTGCGACTGCTGGCTTCTTCCTCAGCTCTGTGCCACACTGCGAGTCTGCGACTGCGACTGCTGCCTTCTTCCTCAGCTCCACTGTGACGCCTTCTTCCTCAGGTTGCTGCCTTCTTCCTCAGCTTCACTGTGACGCCTTCTTCCTCAGGTTAGTGCGACTTCTTGTAGCTAGGTAACAGTTTCTAATTGAAACTAACTTCGTAAAAGAAACTAGCTAGCTATTGCCGGAAAAATTTCCTTGTAGTCACGCACACACACACACATTAATCATAGTGTTGGGACAACTTAGTTCAAGTTTAATGTCCTATCTGTTGCTTGCCTTTAAAGATGAAATATGGCATAAATCCATGCATTTTATCCAATTCTGTAATATATCTAAGGTTGTTCTATTTGTATAATTTGACTGAATTACTCTGTTGTTCTATTTGTTATAAACTTATAGCAGTTCCAACCTTAATTCTATTTTCATTCGATTTTCTATAGATGGCAGAAGTTGAAAGTAGAGTAAGTGAGGTGGGTTCATCTGAAAGTGAACCTACTTCTTCGCCTACAATTTCAGTTGAAACTAGTCAAGACCCAAAAAAAAAAAGAAAATCTGTACAATCTAGATCAATTGTTTGGGATCATTTTGAAAAGCTTAAAGACGCTTATGGAGGCGATAGAGCAAAGTGTAAACATTATGGCCGTGATTATAAGGCTAATTCACGATTGAATGGAACAACATCATTGAATACTCATTTAAAGAAGTGTCCAAAAATACCAAGAAAAGTTGATAATACTCAAACACAATTGTGTTTACAAAAGGATGGGCAAATTAATGGTGGGGTGCTTTGGAAATTTGATCAAGAACTAGTTAGGAGGGCTTTAGTTGAGATGGTAATTATGGAGGAATTACCTTTTAGCTTTGTTGAAAAGAAAGGTTTTAAGAAGTTTATGAGCATAGCCCAACCTCTATTTAATGTTCCTTCTCGTAGGACAATTACAAGGGATTGTTTTCAAGTATACAATGAAGAGAGGCTTAAACTAATGAAAAATTTCAGAGACGTAAAACCAAAAATTTGCCTTACCACAGACACATGGACTTCGTCGCAAAGAATTAACTATATGTGTTTGACGGGTCATTTTATTGATAGAGATTGGGTGTTGCATAAAAGAATACTAAATTCTTGCCCTATCTCTAGTCATAAGGGTGACGAAATGGCAAAATTTATTGCTAATTGTTTGCTTTAATGGAAATTGGATAAGGTATTCACTGTTACTATTGATAATGCTTCTTCAAATGATGTCACGGTCAAAGAATTGTCTAAACAATTAGATATGTGAAAAACCAATTCGATGGGTGGTAAGCATCTTCATGTGAGATGCATGGCTCACATACTTAATCTAATTGTGCAAGATGGTTTGAAGGAAATTGATGTTTTTTGTAAAACGTGTTAGACAAGCTGTGAGGTATGTGAGATCATCTCTACAAAGGATCTTAAAGTTTAGGGAATGTTATGCACATCAATAGGTAGAATGTAGCAAAACATTGTGTTTGGATGTTCCTACTAGGTGGAATTCCACCTACTTGATGTTGGAAACGACGCAAAACTTTGAGAAGGCCTTTGACAAACTTCATCTTTTTGATGATGGATTTTCAACTCATCTTTGTACACATGTTTGTGAGGATGGGAATGTTGTAGGTCTATTTGTATGTGATGATTGGGTGAATGTGAGAAATATGATAAAGTTTCTTGAAAGATTTTACGAGCTCACCGAAAAAGTTTCAGGCTCACGTTATGTCACTTCTAATTGTCATTTTGAGGATATATGTGAGCTTGATAGTAATTTGAAAACTTGTTTAGCTAGTGATGATACTACTTTGAGTAAGATGGCAGAGAAGATGAAAGAGAAGTTTAAAAAATATTGGGGTGAACCTCAAAAGATGAATAAAATGATTTTCATTGCTTCTGTATTAGACCCTCATAACAAATTTGAGTATGTTGGTTTTGCACTTGAGGAAATATTTGGGAAGGAACCAGGGAAGAAATTAATTGTCGAAGTGGATGCTAATTTGAATTCTTTGTTTGGGGAGTATCAAAAAAAATATTCCAAAGGATGTTGTCTTCAATCATCTCCATCTAAATCTACTTCATCTGATGACACATCCGATTCATCTAGTGTGAATGTGAGAACAAAATCTGTGAGAACAAAGCAATTATTGAAAAGGCAAAAGGAAGACTCCGGAAGTGTAGGTGCTAAATCTGAGTTGGAAAGATATATTGGTGAAGGACAAGAGCCATTGTCTGATGATTCTGATGACTTTAAAATCTTAGATTGGTGGAAAATTAATACGCCTCGATTTCCTGTTCTATCTGAGCTAGCTCGTGATGTATTAGCCATTCCAATTTCAAGTGTTGCATCGGAATGTGCATTTAGCACCGGTGGCCGCATTCTTGATTCATTTAGGAGTTCATTGACTCCTCGGTTGGTGCAAAGTCTTGTTTGTGTTCAAGATTGGTTTAGATGTGACGATACTCCTATTAATGTTGAAGAAGATTTGGAGTTTCTTGAGCAAATTGAACTTGGTAAGATTTTCCATTTTATGAGTGTTTTAGTAAAAATTAGTTTACTTTGTAAGTTTATATGACACACGTTATCAAATTATATTTAGATATGGCAACGAACGGAAGAGAAACTTGCATTATTGAAAGAGATACTAGCATTGTTGATGCATAGTTTGAACAAGTGGTAAGTTTAAGAATTTGCTTGTTTTATGGTATTCTTTTGTTATTTATAATTAAAAATATTTGATTAACTTGTGATCTTTTTTTTGTAGGTTCAACTATGCCTCGTGGTCCTTAAGCTAGATCGCCCATTTGGGAATATTTTGAGCTAGTTGAAGCAAATGAAGAAGTCCGCAAAGCAAAGTGTCTTCATTGTGGTCGAGTTTATAATTGTCATCCAAAGTATGTTGGCACCATGTGCTTAGTGAAGCATATTAAGAAGTGTCTCAATCCTCATCCAGTGATTCCGTATGTTAGACTTTAAGTATCATTTTCTAGACTTATTTTATGGCTTATGGGTTGTGACTAGTTTGCCACTGTTTTGTTGTTTGGTGATGGTATTTTTAGACTTATTTTGTACTTTGGACTTTGTAGCTTCTAGATTTGCCATATGTTAAATTATTTTTGGACAAGTTTGCCACTGCTGAGCAGTTTATTATCTGTTTTTGCCACTGTCCCAACACAATGCAATATGCATTGCTCCTTTCGTTTTCTCATTCTGGTATGCCAAAGGGAACAGGAACCTTCATGTCTATATCTTTCTGTTGTATGCCAAATATTTTGGTATTTGAAAAGTTACTGGTGTTCCATACTACATTGCGCCTAAACGCTATAATTGGTGAGGGGGAATGAATTGCCACAATACACATTATTTATAGGAGTCTTTAGACATTGTATTGTACATAATTATATAAGGACAGACTTTGTTGTTCCTACGAGTCTACAACCGTTTGAAACCGAAAATAACCGAACCGAACTTTGAAAAAACCGTACCGAACCGTAAATACTTTGGTTTGATTTGATTATTAATACTACAAAACCAAAAACCGATTAACCGAACCGTATTTTTATAATAACCGACCGATGCACCCCCTACATTAAAAACTAAATATATTATATACTCAGGAAAGTGACAGTTTGTGTTGAAAAATATATAGTCTTTCTTGTTTCCTCTGAATTAGTAGCCAAAAAAGAGTGCACGTACACTCGTGTGTACACTTTCCTTTCCAATATTTGTTCATCCTGATGATACCAAATTATTGGTATCGAGGTGTTGAGAAGAATCAGAGAAGAGAGGAAGAGGGAAAGAAGATCAGGGGAGAGGAGATATTCAGGGGATTGAGATAGAGAAGAGATACAAGGGAAAATCTGATCTGTCATTACTCAATGAAATTACAATGCAGTGATATTCACTTTATACTCCTAACTAATCTCCTGTGAAGTATGCTGAAAATGAAATAAAAGGAAATTAGAAATTAAACTAAAATCTAACAAACTTTCCCGCTAGAATGGCTCTCACTCACTTAAGCTACTTTCGGGCTAAGTCCCTAATTTATGTATCAATACCCCCTTGTTGAACAACATCCTTGTCCTCAAGGATGGTAAATATAGAACTGGGGCTACCAGGATCAAAAGAAAAATTTAAAAAATGTTCTCCGAGCATAGCACGTAGAAGCTGATTACTTCTGGTTAATTCTTGATACAAGGAGAATGGATAATATATGTCCCATACAAAAGCTTTGCTCCACTCCTTAATGGTTATCTCAACATGAAAGTCCACCTTTTTGCGATAGGAATATACTTTCCAGGTCAATTGTATAATCATTTGGTGTAGAAACATCAACGTTGCTCTAGAATCACTCAAGTAACATAACAACATGAAGGAGCTGCCTGGATCAAACGGAAATTGATGTGGAAGACCTTGAATTCCAGGTGTTGTAGCAAGCAAGTAACTCAATTTCATAGCAAGGAAACAATGCTCCTCTACATAAATTTTAAGCATAGACTAATAGAAGATGTCTAGTTGCTTGTGGTATACTGCAAGTTTCTTCACCAACAGGAGAATAATATGAACATCATTAGTGCTGCATTTGCTTCCAAATGCTGGACTATATGAGGGAATATGGAAGAATGATGCCCCATATCCAGTGAAGCTGCATATGTGTTGGTGTAAAATTTTTAAATATTGCAGTTTTTGGAAATGCAACCCAATAGCTTGGTTCTCTAGGCCAATCAATATACCACCTGGGTCAAAAGTGAAATACAAACCATGCACAACTCCATCCCTTAAACTAGCAGAATCATTGGTGTTTGACAAAAAAATATGTAGTCCAACCACCTCAACTCTAGATGTTGTAATCAAATTCCTCGCAAATGCAACCTTCCAAAATGTCTCCAGACTAAATGTACCTAATTTAACTTTACCTTTGGTTGGCAAATTCACTATCAACTCTCTGCGAGTTCCCTATAACCTTGTAACTTTGTCATCTTCAAGTATACTATCAAGGTTTAAAACACCAAAATGCATTGCCACAATGAGGATAAAAACAAATAACCACAGATGACATAGCTTGCAAGCATGTATTTATTCTACCTCCTTATCAATTATAACCTTTTTGTATTCTTGACCTGCAATCTCTCCAATAATATCCCACAGTTTCATACGACCAATAGAGTCCATGGTTAAGAGATGTCTTTGGTAACTTCAAAACCCATGATACACTATTCCTGAAGTTGGAGAGATGTTGAAATATGGTTCCTCACTGAGAAGAATATATCCTTATAAGGAAACCTTTGCTCCAGTAGTAGATACGTTTCTAGCCATGACTACACTCCTTCTTTGAGAATCCTTCTGGATTTTACACTTACTCACTGACCATTTGTGCGCAATCAAACCAATGGATGCTAGCTCTTTTGAGTCATCATGAAATGTGAATTGCAAAATTGAGTCCCAAGTAACACATTCTCCTTCTTGGACAACAGTATTAAGTGTAAGGAGAAGTCTCATTTACGAACGTTCAAAAGGTTATATGTTGGAATGATAGCACCTGGACAAACAGAATCAATATACATAACAGAATGACTGTAGTTTCAGGTAAGGCCACAACCAGATTGCTATAACCTTCCATTGTCAACAAATCTCCAAGTACAAAAGCTATTGTTATACCAGGTAAAAGTCCAAAACTAGCTTCTTAAAGTTTAGGAACCATACGTCATTTGTAGCAGAATGTCACTGGAACCATATCAAACTTATGTGCAATCATTTTTATCTTTCTTATAAGAACATGTGTGGCTCTATCTTCCCAAAAGGCAGTGAATTCAGTGATATTTATCCTAGAAATATTATCAAAGAATCTCTTTTTTCTAATCTGCAGTATACTAGCTTCCACCAAATCCATAGGCAATTTGTAGCAAAGTGCCCTTAGAGCTTCTCCCCAGTAGTCAACATTTCTCAGTTCAATAGCCACAACCTTAGGATACATAAACCACTACCATCCAGTATCCCACACTCTCCTCATGTTATTAGAAGATCGATGCAAGAAAAAATTGTTAGAAAAATCCATCAATTTTTCTTGAACATCATTTGTCTGACTAGCTAACTTCTCACTAGTCAAAGCAGTCAGACCTATTCCTGGATCCCATAGAGGAACAAACATCCCATTTCCAACTAAAACAAGAGAGAACTTCTTTTATTTATTATGAATACATGTGCTACCTTGACATGATCTTCCTGTCATTCCATCGGAAACCTTGTGAGCATTAGTTATACTCTCAGCTTCAATGAAAAGAGCAGGTAAACACATGTCGTCTAAGGTATCTAAATCACTCTCAACGGCACCATAAACCGATTTTGTCATTTTATCAAGTACCTTGTGAGCAATATTCCAACTCTCATTTTCCATGAAAAGTTCAGCCATGAATGTGTCTTCTAAAGAGTATATCATTATAACTTTCGTTTTCCACAAAAACACATTTAAACACATATCCTCTGTTGGCCCAAGAACAAGTGAAGTTTTGAAGATTGACAAAAGAACTCAGACATGGACCAGGTCCATCTTGTGAAGCATAATCATGATCAACCTGTACATGTGAGATGCACGTGAAGGAGATAAGTCTAATGGATCAAGCTGCAATATCTCCTGGTATGATCAAAGAGGTTGCATATTAGATAAGGAGAGAAAGACTCCTTACATGAAGAGAACACCGTTTAGGATGAAGATAGTGTTAGAGTTTGAGATCATCATGAACTCTTTTACAATAGAAGAGTAGCAATTGAATCCCACTTAAACTGTGATTACTAACCTATTAAACGTTAGTGTTATTCTCTTTTATAGGTAATGCACATAAGCAGAAGTGAAACTGAAATTGAGAGCAAAAGAGAAAGGTGATTTTGCAAGCAATTTATGTGTGATTTGAGTGTGCAATTCTGAAGCTACTTGAACGAGATAGAAGAACCAGTTCCATTGTGTCTATCTTTTATTCTAGTTCAATTGTAGTAGATGATTTAATATTGTACCTTTCAACTTTCATAGAAGCAGTTGGATTAGGTATCTAGAGTGTTCAAGTTAGAGTTAACTTGAAGTTGTCACAACAACTGAGGCTGTGTGCCACAACGGGATTAGAGTTAATCCTTAGGTTTACAAAGAGTTTTTGTAAATGTTGTTTTGGCTTAGAGATTTTAGTGGAAGTTTGGGAAAATCCTACTGAGTAGTAGGTCGTAGTTTTTTCACCTTTTGAGTTAGGTGTTTTCCACATAAAAATCTCTGTGTTCTTTATTTTCTGTATTTATTATTCTGCAAACAGTAGTAGTTGGAACACCTAGAAGGACCAGGTCCTTCCATAGTTAAGTTAAGCGAAAATTAGGTACCACACAAATCACCCCTCTCTCTCTTGTGTGGTATTGATGCTTAAAACATAAATTGGTATCAGAGCCAGGTTATTCTTGAAGAGGCTAACACCTTAGGAAAAGATCAAAATGAGTGCACCACCTGAAAACTGGGAAGGGCAATCCTTTGCTAGGCCTCTACTCTTTAAAGGTCAATACTATTCTTGGTGGAAGAATAGGATGAAAGAGCATATCATAGGAGAAGACTATGAACTCTGGGACATAGTCATTGATGGTCCCCTGGCAACTACAAAAAAGAATGCTGAAGGAGTGGATGTGCCAAAGAAAAGAGCTGACTGCACTGCTGAAGACTTAAAGAAATGGGAGAAGAATGCTAAGGCCAAGAAATGGCTTGTGTGTGGACTGGGTCTAGACGAGTACAACAGGATTCAAAACTGTACCACTGCCAAGAAAATATGAGACACTTTACCAGTGGCTCATGAAGGAACTCTTCAAGTAAAGAGATCAAGAGGAACACTGCTATATTCTCAATACGAGAATTTCAGTATGAAGGAAGGAGAATCTATCCAGCAGATTTACACAAGGTTCACAATACTAACAAATGAACTTAAATCTCTTGGGAGAATTATCCTTGAAGAAGACAAGGTTGAGAAAATCTTGACAAGAGTCTTACCAGTGACTTGGGAAAGCAAAATCACTGCTATTCAGGAATCAAAGAACATTGCTACCCTCAAGTTGGATAAACTGATTGAAAACCTCACTGCCTATGAACTGAGTAGGCAAATCATGAAAATGGATGCACCTAAGAAGGAAAGAAGTTTGGCTCTCAGAATAGCTGAAGGTGCAGATCTAGAGGATGATGAAATGGCCATGATCACAAGAGATTTCAAAAAGAACCTAATGAGAGGAAAGGGTTCTTCAAGAGGTACAACCTTCAACAAACCAAGGGCCCCTGAGAAACAGACCAACGAGGGTTGCTACAAATGTAGTAAGACTGATCACATGATCAAGAACTGCCCTCAATGGGAAATTGAATGGAAGAAGGAAAGGGCTGAACGAAGGAACATGTTTAACCCAAAAGGAACAAAGGATCAACAAAGGATATGGTTGCTGCTTGGGGAGAAACATCAGATGAGGACTCAGAAGATGAAGCTGGAGATGAACAAGCACTTATGGCCATCGGAGAATCAGATGACGAACAAGAGGTAAGTGTTATTCATCTCAAAGACAAGATTAAATTCCTGTTTAAAGAAAGGTTGTCTGAGCTATTGCTAGACTTCATTGATGAGTTTGAGATAATTAACAATGAGAGGGAAGATCTGTCTAGGGAGTGTGTGATCTTAAAAGCCAAGTGCAAAAATCTAGAATCTAGGGCTAATGAGAGTGACAGTAAAAATGCTGAGTTGAAGAACCAGGTTCTTGAACTTGACACAAGTGTCTTAGAACTTAAGTCTGAGAACTTAAAACTGAAACTAGGAATAGGTAAGAAGAAAGCTGATCACACACATCTCACCCTAAAAGAAAACTTAGGAAAAATGAAGGATGAGTTGTACAGGAAGGACGAGCAGATAAGAGTCTTAAAAGAAGACCTAGGAAAGGTAAAACATGAACTAGACATAACTTGCAAATGGAATAAGGCTTCTGATGCACTTTCCTAGCTACAAGAACATCACAGTAGCAATAAAAGAGGACTTGGATATGGGACTCAAGCATCTAAGTGGGACCCTAAAAGCAAGTACCTCACTCTTCCTGAGAACAAAATTTGCATACACTGTGGCAAGACTGGCCATTACAAAAATGAATGTAATGCAAAAGAAAAGGCTAGTCAATAGAACAAAGCTTTTGTTTAAGAGAAAAATAGGCTATTTGGGTGGGCTAAAAGGAATTTGATTTACCGTTTTGCCTATAGGAAGGGACCCAAACTAGTTTAGGTTCCTAAGACTAACCATTGATTTCTTTTTGCAGGTCCAAGTGAATGGAAACAGCCAAATATGGTACATGGATAGTGGCTACTCAAAGCATATGACTAGAAGTAAGAACCAGTTCCTTTCATTTGAGGACTTAAAAGGAGGTAATATTTCCTTTGGAAATAGGAAGAAATGTGAGATTATTGGGGTTGGAAAGGTAGGTAAGACAGACTCACGCTCCATTGAGAATGTCTACTTGATAGATGGCTTGAAATATAGCCTAATCAGTGTGTCACAACTGTGTGACAGAGGTAACCTTGTAGCATTCACCTCTAGCAAATACTTTGTGATTAACCTTACCATTGACAAGATTGTTTTGCATGGAAAAAAAGTTAACAATATTTACGTTGTAGATTTGTCTACTCATTCAGAAAATGAACTCACTTGCTTAAGTGTGTTGGATAATGATCCCCTCCTGTGGCACAAAAGACTTGGTCATACTAGTCTGAATCAACTCAACAAATTAGTCTCCAAGGACTTGGTGATAGGGCTACCTAACATAAAGTTCAAGGAAGACAAAGTTTGTGAGTCTTGTGCAAGGGGGAAGCAGGTAAGATCATCCTTTAAAAGCAAAAAAATGGTAAGCACAACCAAGACGTTGGAACTGGTTCATATGGATCTCTGTAGTCCAATGAGAACACTGAGCAGAGGTGGTAAGAAATACGTGATGGTACTTGTTGATGATTATTCTAGATTTACCTGGGTACTATTCTTAACATCTAAAAATGAAGCATTTGGCATGTTTACTGCTTTTGTTAGAAAGACTCAGAAACAACTAGGTAATCAACTTGCATCCATTAGGTCTGATCATGGAACTGAATTTGAAAATGCTAAGTTTGCTGAATTTTGTGATGAGCATGGTATAGATCATAACTTCTCTTCCCCTAGGACTCCTCAACAAAATGGAGTAATTGAAAGAAAGAACATGACTCTTGAAGATATGGCTAGGACTGTGCTTCTTTCTAGTAAACTTCCGCACAGCTTCTGGGCAGAGGCTGTAAACACTGCATGTTATATTATCAATAGATGCATGACTAGACCTCTTGTAGAGAAGACTTCCTATGAGTTACTTAAAGGGAGAAAACCAAATATATCACCATCTTAGGGCATTTGGATGCAAGTGCTTTGTGTACAATAATGGAAAGGACTCCCTAGGTAAGTTTGATCCCAAAAGTCATGAGGGAGTATTCTTGGGATATTCTTCACATATCAAAGCATATAAAGTGTTCAATAAAAGAACTTTGTGTATAGAAGAAAGTGTGCATGTAGTGTTTGATGAAACTAATATGCTTTCTGAGAGACAAGAACATGAAGATGAAGCCATTGGGCTGGTAAAGGATTTGACTAAAGTCTCAGTACAAGTTAAAGTGGCACCAAAATAAGGAACATGTGATGGAACAGGTTCGTCCATCTAGGGCAACCTGACAGGGGGAATTGATCAAAGAGGAATTGAAACCAATCCCCTAAAGGAATGTGTTCATGACCCTGTTCCTTAGCAACAGAACATGGGAGAAACATCTAGCAGAAATCAGTTGGTTGTGAAACCTCACAAGTATCAAAGTTCTTATCCTATTGAGAACATAATCACTAATCCAACCTCTGGAGTCAAAACTAGATAACAATTAAAGAATCTATGTGCTTTTGATGCTTTCTTATCTCTTATTGAACCTAAAAATGTAGTTGAGGCTTTGCAGGATATAGATTAGGTAAATGCAATGCAAGATGAACTCAATCAGTACAAGAGAAGTCAAGTCTGGCATCTAGTTCCAAGACCCAAGGACAGAACAGTTATTGGCACAAAATGGGTCTTCAAAAACAAACTTGATGAAGATGGAACAGTTACAAGAAATAAGGCAAGACCGGTGGTCCAAAATTACAACCAAGAGGAGGGTATAGATTATGATGAGACTTTTGCTCCAGTTGTAAGACTAGAGGCAATAAGACTCCTCATAGCAGCATACATGGAATTCACTCTTCATCAGATGGATGTCAAAAGTGCCTTCCTGAATGGCTACCTAAAAGAAGAAGTGTTTGTGAAACAACCTTCATGGTTTGAGAGCAAGGAATGTCCTGAGCATGTGTACAAATTAGACAAGGCTCTCTGTGGACTCAAGCAGGCTCCTAGAGCATGGTATGAATGACTGTCTAAATTCCTGCTTGAACATGGCTACAAAAGAGGTAAAATTGATAGTACTCTATTCTTGAGGGAAAAAGGTAAGGATCTTCTTGTGGTACAGATATATGTTGATGACATAATCTTTGGGCCCACCACTGATAAACCGATCATTCAAAACCTGAAATTTCAGGTTGATTAGACCTCTAATTGACCACTGCTAAAAGCTGTTGTTACCTATTAAATGTGTATTTCTCTTTAAATACACATCATTTCTTCTGCCATCTCCATAATTCCAAACCATCAAAATTTCTCCTTCACTTTCACTTTCCCCTTCTCCAAAATTCTAATTCAACAAATTCTCTCAAGAAGCCAACGATCATGACCAACCCACAAGACAATCCTGGAACTCCTCCACCACCCACTCCCTCGAATTCATCCACACCTCCTCCACCCAGTACATCTCTAAAACCCGGACTAAAAAGGGTGAAAATGCTTGCTCGAAAGATAGTTTCATTTGGGGTTCTGAGGAAGAAATTAAATGAGAAGTTGAAGGCAAGTCGGGCCCAAAACTCCAACTCCATCTCTGATTCTGAATCATATCAATTCGCTACTTAGGGGGAAGGACCTGGGTCTTTTGACTCTGAAAAGACTCAAGAATCTCCTTCTAAGGTAATTTCTTCTATGTCTAAAAATCTAGAAACTAGGTTTGTCTGGTTGGGTCTATTAAGGATGTAAAACTGCCAGGGTCAAGAAGGAGTGGAGGTAAACAAAATTCTGAAAAAGAAAAAAAAAGAGGTGCATGTGGTGAAGAGAGGGGAAATAGGATATGAGTAGTGCCTGCTATCTGTGGGGTTGCACAAGAACGGGTAGAAGAGAGTGGCAAGAAGTCAGGGGGAAGTGGTTTTGGGAAGCTGCTGAGGGGTTGGTTAATCTGAGCACACAGAGAGATGAACCTAGTTCATCTACTGAAGATTCCCTAGCAGACCTATTGAAAAAGGTTGGGGCAAGCTATGATCCAAAAAAACGAAGAACTCCCACACCAAAAGCCCCCAGTGTTCCTAAGCCTTCCAAGAAAAAGAAAGGCTTCACCCCCATTAACCACTGAATTTCCATTTACCAAAGGTTAGAGCTACAAGAAGCAGGGTGAGGCAGAGTGAGAGTGATCTCCAGAAAGCACTAGATGAGAGTAAGAAGAAAAGGCTTGCTAAATGAAAGGGAAAGGTTATAACGTCCTTAGAGGAAATAGAGGTTAAGGTGATGGAACACGTCCATCAGGAGGAAGTTCAACCAGTGGAGGTTCAGACCCCCAAGCCCAAAAAGCCCAAGAATTCTACCAAGAAGTCTTCCTCTGTGTTTGAGGCTATTGCACCTTCACTAGCCAAGAGGACAAGGTCTGCTGTGAAAGGAAAACAAGTGAAAATTTCTGAAGATGAGGAATGGAGTGGAGAAGAAGTAGAAGATTCTGACGGTGAAAAGGACAAGCTTTCCATGTTTGGCAAAAGAAAGATTTTGAAGGGTAGACTGCTGAAAGACTTGATTGAGTCAGGAATGATAAGACTGATGGATGCCTTAGCTGCTCAGGGGTGGAAGGACATGGTCATTCAGATGGATGGTCGGTTAGCTAGGAATGAGATAATTGAGTTCATGGCAAATACATATGTTCAGGATGGCAAGGTTATCAGCCTGGTAAAAGGGGTCCAAGTATCCTTTGATGCAGAAAAACTTGGAGAAATCCTTGATATACCCTCTGAAGGATTTGATGATTATACAAGGCAAATGTGGCCTTGTCTGGACTCATTCCCTACTGCCATTGAGATTACCAGAAGATTTTGTGATACAGAGAATGTGAATAAAGCCAGAGCTATATAGAAAAGTGAAATGAGGCCTCAGCATAAGGTCTTGTTTGAATTTGTCAACAAATGCTTATTTCCCAGGCAGGAGAGAAGGCACATTTCCAATTACATGGACCTGGTTCTTATGGAGTGCCTGGAAAGTGGAAGGCAAATCAATTGGCCTGCCTTCATTATCCTGCTAGACAGGGTTATCAATGACTCCAAGGCTCATGCTACTCCCTACAGCTTTATTCTGACCATAGTTTTGGATAGGTTCAATGTGCCTCTAAAGAAATGGGAAATGGCCTCAAGAAAGGAACATTTTGGCATCAACACTCTAATTGCTTGTGATTACTTAGTCAGTGTCATCCCAAATGAACCTGGTTCATCCAAGAAGACTCCTATCAACAGTAAAGTCAGGGCTCTGGTCAAGGAATGTGAAGCCAAAGATGTTGAGAGAGCTAGACTAAAGGCTTGTGTGGCAGAGGTGGAATCTGAGAGAGATGCTCTTATAACTGAGCGTACCAAAGAAAAGGAGAAGAATGATGTAATTCTTCATAATATGCTGAATCTTCTCCAAGCCCAAAACCAACCCTCTAGCTCCTCCAAGCCTTAGGAATCCTAGTTTTTGTCTTCTGAACCTGTCTAGTACCTCAGTGACCCAGATTAGGGATTTTTCTATCTTTTGCTCATGGTTTAAATGTTTTCTTCTTTTTGGTTGTGGATTGTAGTGGCAACATATCTCTATCAATGATAACTACTGTTTTGCTCTTGTTAAATGTTAATCTTTTCTATGATAGTTTAAATATGTTTGCTTGATTACTGATGATTAAACCATGATTGCACTTGCAGTTGCCCCAGTGGCCATGAGTACTTATTAAAATCTGGAACTCATACTTTGTATGCAACTTTTCGATGATGCCAAAAGGGGGAAGAGATATTGTTCTTTACATATTCTGAAAAAGTGATATTTATAACCTAATTAACCTGGTCCTTGATGATAAGTGAATTTACTAAACTTTGTATTGATGGTTAAGCTGAGTTCTTACAGGATCCATATAAGTACAAAGCATAGAGTTTTTGTCATCATCAAAAAGGGGGAATTTGTTGGCCCAAGAATAGGTGAAGTTTTGAAGATTGACAAAAGAACTCAGACATGGACCAGGTCCATCTTGTGAAGCACAATCATGATCAACCTGTACATGTGAGATGCACGTGAAGGAGATAAGTCTAACGGATAAAGATACAATATCTCCTGATCTGATCGAAAAGGTTGCATATTAGATAAGGAGAGAAAGACTCCTTACATGAAGAGAACACAGTTTAGGATAAAGATAGTGTTAGAGTTTGAGATCATCATGAACTCTTCTACGATAGAAGAGTAGCAATTGAATCCTACTTAAACTCTGATTACTAACCTATTAAACGTTAGTGTTGTTCTCTTTTATAGGTAATGCACATAAGCAGAAGTGAAATTGAAATTGAGAGCAAAAGAGCAAGGCGATTTTGCAAGCAATTTATGTATGATTTGAGTGTGCAATCCTGAAGCTACTTGAACGAGATAGAAGAACCAGTTCCATTGTGTCTATCTTTTATTCTAATTCAATTGTAGTATGTGATTTAACATTGTACCTTTCAGCTTTAATAGAAGCAATTATATTAGGTATCTAGAGTGTTCAAGTTAGAGTTAACTTGAAGTTATCACAACAGCTGAGACTGTGTGCCACAACGAGATTAGAGTTAATCCTTAGGTTTACAAAGAGTTTTTGTAAATGCTATTTTGGCTTAGAGATTTTAGTGGAAGTTTGGGAAAATCCTACTGAGTAGTAGGTCGTGGTTTTTTCACCTTTTGAGCCAGGTGTTTTCCACGTAAAAATCTCTGTGTTCTTTATTTTTTGTACTTATTATTCAGCAAATAGTAGTAGTTGGAACACATAGAAGGACCAGGTCCTTCCATAATTAAGTCAAGCGAAAATTCGGTACCACACAAATCACCTCCCCCTTTATGTGGTATTGACGCTTAAAACATCATCCTCCAAAACATCAGCACTCTCTATGAGGATAGAATCTGAAGGAGAAGTTTAAAGGTTAAACTTACCATTTTTGAAGCACTTCCAACACAAGCGGAGATCTTCATGTTTTAGGCGATAGTACCTCCCACTGAAACAAAAAACAGAGCACGACTTGCAGTAGTATTCACACGACTCTTAAAATTTTACCCATTTTTCGCTCAATTCGTTTTCCAATTTCTGAAAATGCCTGTGATTCTTAGCCACATCCTTCGACTATAGGTGTAAATGCATTTCATCAATTGAATGTTTGAGTGAACTAAGTATTTGGATAAGCTCTGCCTGCTTCCGATCCATATCCTTGCGCAATTCCTGTTGCATTTGCTCCATCACAACTCGAAGCTCTTTTGTCGAACTCTCACATTCTCGTACTGTTTTTGTAAATCCATAGTTGGATTGCCAGTTACCATATCCACGGCTTTTCGAGGGCCCATAATTCACCGAGCTCTGATACCAATTGATACCAAATTATTGGTATTGAGGTGTAGAGAACAATCAGGGAAGAGAGGAAGAGGGAAAGAAGATCAGGGGATAGAGACATAGAAGAGCAGGGGATTGAGATAGAGAAGAGATACAAGGGAAAATCTGATCTGTCATTACTCAATGAAATTACAATGCAGTGATATTCACTTTATACTCCTAACTAATCTCCTGTGAAGTATGCTGAAAATGAAATAAAAGGAAATTAGAAATTAAACTAAAATCTAACAAACTTTCCCGCTAGAATGGCTCTCACTCACTTAAGCTACTTTCGGGCTAAGTCCCTAATTTATGTATCAATACCCCCTTGTTGAACAACATCCTTGTCCTCAAGGATGGTAAATATAGAACTGGGGCTACCAGGATCAAAAAAAGAATCGATATTCTCTTTAGTTTGTAGCCAGAAAAATAATACACACATATATTTGCACATTCTTACCAGAAAAACGTTAGATCTTTATGTGCAGAACAAATTGTATTTGGTGAGTGGAGTTTGCCAGAGGCCGTCCTGACATAATAGGACTTCGATTGAATCATTGATTAACGAGTAATGGGCCGTGATAGCGTGGCAAAACATATGGGCTCTCAAAGGATTCGGCTGGTGTTCTCACCAACCCAAGCGAACCCTTCTTTTAAGGGATCTTTACATAAATACCGGCCGAATTCATTATTTAATTTTTTTAGCCGATTTTATTTAAATTATATATTAATTATAAATAATTATATATAATACATGAATTTTATATATTATGCATCCTTCAAATATTTTTTGTTTAGATTGTTGAGTGAACGGCAATGTAGGTTAATTCTTCTTCATATAACCGTCGTTCATTAGTTTATTGAAAAGGATGACTAACCCTTTATTTTTTCCTCAAAAACCAAATGTTTTATCTTTTTAGAAAGGACAAATTATTTCGTTACTGTTTCTTACATTAATGATAAATAAATTGAAAATAGTTATAAGAAAATCAAAATCAGGAAGGTAAACTTAAAATCATAAAACACATGTGAGATTAGTGCGACGAATCCAAACATATAGAAAAGTCTCTGATATTATTCCTAATGAGTTTAGTACGACAAAGCCAAATATGAAGGCAGTTCTTTGAAATTATCCTAATGAGGTCAGTGCAATGAAGCCAAAAGTGGATGGAGGTCTCTGAAATTATTCCTAATTATCTTAATTGTGCTTCAACTTTGTAGAATACTAGAATTTAGTAATAGTTAAATCTCGATAAATTAATGAGTTGACAAATAATATATTCGACCATGCAAAGTCATACCCGACCTTAACTCAGTTGGTAGAGCGGAGGACTGTAGTTGTTGAATGACCAGGCAGTTTGATTTGATCCTTAGGTCGCAGGTTCGAATCCGGCAGGTCGGAGTTTTTGTTTTGCTTCACCAATTTTTGGTTTTCCCAAAGCATTATGCTTTATCAGCTTTCAAATACAAAGGATTGTTTTTTTTTTCCTTTAAAGAATCTTGTGACTAGAAGGACAGCTAACTCGTAGCTGGACTGGAGCATTTTATATTTATCTACATGTAATCTTTGAGGAGAAGTATCTCCAATCTCCATCCTTTTGCGTTGGTCGTTTAAAAAGAAACATGGTCTTGCTTATGACCTTGGAATGCAAACTAGCCTGAAAAGGACTTTTCAGGAATCGTTATTGTTTAGTGGCTATTAAGTTCTATAGCTATCATATACATAGTTACTTTCTATAGTTACTATTTAGTTGTTACGCGACTGTATTCGTTGTATTCGCGCTACTGTATTCATGAATACAATAGCGAAATTCGCTTAAAAAATAGGGGAATCCAGCTGTTTAATAACGGAATGAGGATCAATTAGCGTGTATCACTCCTAATTTAACTCAACGAAATCAATTTTACATAAATTTTGCTATTACTGTATTGTATTCCATGTATTTTTACGACTGTATTTATAAATACAATGAGGTAATCAAGAAATAAGGTGTATACCGTTCTATTCAATTCGACTGTATACATTATATTCAATTCACATATATTAATTATTCACTATTATACATTATATTCAAACAACAAAAAATCACAAAATACAGTGATATTCAATTGTATTAAAAAAATACAGACCTTCAGAATACATAAATACAAGCGAAAAAATAATGTATTTATACAAAAATACAATATATTTGAGTGCATTTGTATAAAATATAATGTATTTATATCATTGTATGTGACTAAACAGCAAAGAAGAGAAGAAAGTTCGCCGGAGATGACATTTTTTGACCAAGCAAAATATTGTATAAATTGTATTAAAACTAAAAATTGAGACGAACAAACACCCGAGCGTAGCCATGGCTAGATCTATTTGCCTAAGAGGATGAGCCAATAGTGGATGATGACGCCGATAATGATGACGCCGACCACGATGATGACGTCGACGATTCTGCTGATTTAATGGAGAAGATAGAGGAATGAGAATCTTGCTGATAGAGGAAGAAAGAGAGAGAGAGAGAGAGAGAGAGAGAGAGAGAGAGAGAGAGAGAAAGGACATAATTGGCGTATTTCATGCCTCAATGGTAGGTATAATTAAATACCTATTTTGCTATAAATAAAAAAGGTAGCTATAATTAATAATATTTTAAAATTATTTTAATTTATAATAAATAGAGTGCAATAGTTTACTATAGGAGGTAAAATTTCCAAACATTCTAAAATATAGGCAAGTATATATATTTGCCTAATTATAAGCCCATACTTCGATAGATGCCAAAGTCCATCTTTGGCTATTGTAAAAATAGCACAGGCTATCCAGTTTTCGGACTGGTCATTCAAAAATAGCCATCGTTTGTAAAGTCAATGAAAAATAGCCATTATTTTGCTGTAACACGGAAAGTTCCAGCATAATATACCGGAGATCGGTGCACCTGTGTATGAACTTCTAGCATATTATGCTAGAACTCCAACACGTGAAAAGTTCCAGTATAATATACTGGAGATTGGAGCACCGGTGCTCCAAGCGCCAGTATTTTAAGCTGGACTGGTATATTTTACCGGAACTCCAGTATATTATACTGGAATTCTAGTATATTATACTGGAGTATTTTTTCGGATTTTGAACAGTATTTTTGTTCGAATTTATCTTACATGAAAATTGGCTAAATTTCGATTACTTTTAAAAATATGGCTATTTTTGAATGACCACTTGTAAATCTGGCTATTTTTAAATTTCTCCCCTCGCTATTAGGTGGAAGAGGCCCAAAAAATACAACTCCCCTTTATTGGCAACCTTTGCCTTTGGTTTCAATGCACAACAACTCCCCTAGTTGGAAAACGAAAAATATTATTTGGGTTTTTTATTACCTATTAATTAGTATTGGTATTTGCGAGATGTGAAAATAATATTAAAGAATAGTAATTGTCAAATTATAGTTTAATTTATTTAAGCATATTAGATCGTACGGTTTTAACAAAATTATTGTTGCCCTCTTATTTACTTAATAATAAAATTTATGTAATTGAATTGGACGATCATATAATATCGAATAACTTTTGGATGATAGTCAAGTATCATAATTATAAGGTTATGCTACAATAATCTAAGAATATAACATAATTAGTGAATTTTTTCGCACTGTGATAAAAAATATTATTAAGTCATATTTTAATTATATGTGTATTTCATATCACCTAAATTTTTAAAAGATATTAAATCCCAATGCAAGAATGATATATATATATATATATATATATATATATATAAGTTTATAAAACAATTAAATATACAAAATTTTATATATTCGCATGTCTCTAAGACTTCCAATTGGTGATGCCGAGGTGGCATTCTTTGCCTAACTTTATTGTTTGTATATTTTCCGATAAGCTTTAATATAAATAATTTCTCAAAGTTGATTGTTCCTTCTCAAATATTTAAATCTCGGGTTTTAGATTTTAATGTATAATATCTAGCACAAAATATTCATAATCATATAATACATTTGTACGTAATATGCATTTCTTATGCTTTTCAAAAGACATGTCCAACCTCACAAAATTAACTTGAGCAACTCATCGAATTTGAAGTCATTCTATTCAACTTCATATATCTTGCAACACAAGTAATGCCTAGTAGTATAAGTAATTTATTGCCATATTATTCTCATAATCATATTTTAACAATTACTGTTGGTGCTTTCTGTTAGCACACATATCGGGACCTAGGCTGTGTAATGACCCGATCAGTCATTTTGAGTCTTTGCACTTCGCTCGATATTTTGGGGGCAGGAGTAGCTCCGTATGATGTATTAGAACTTGTATACAAAATTTGGATTCATTACGAGTTGATTTGATATGTTTCAGCGTGAGTTTTTGAAAGTCGAAAGTTCGAAAGTTCATTAAGTTTGATTTGAGGTGCATTTCGTCGTTTCGATATTGTTATGTGTATTTTGAGGCCTCGAGTAAGCCCGTATTATGATATGAAACCTTTTGGTATATTTAAACGGGTCCTGAGGGGCTCAGGTGAATTTCAGATAGGTTTGAGTTGTATTGCGCTCGTTTTTCTTATATTTCGACGTCGTTTCTTCAAGTATAAATGGTACCACATGGAACAAATGAGCTCCAATTTCTATTTTTATTGAAGCATTAGATCCGTATCGTAATTACGGAGCCATAACAAAAAGAATTGTCAAATATGGACATCGTATGATAATTTTATGGTCATTTTACTAAGAATTGGGTTGCTAGATTTTTCAAATTAATTACGAAATTGCCACTGTTGCATATTTAAAAATCTGCACTATTTCTAAATATTGAAACCATTATATCTCCTTCAATATAAGTTCAAATGGAGTGATTCAAGAGCCACTCATAAGGAATCCATTGGAGGTATCAAAAGTGAGTTTCGAGATCTTTTGGCACAAGAAACGAGGTAGAACAATATTAAAACGAGGATTTTATGCATTTAACATATTTTGAGTTGGGGAGCTCGGAATTTGGCAATTTTTTGAGGCGCTTTTCAGCATATGAATTGGGGTAAGTGCTCTCTACTCAGTTTTAGTTATATTTCATGAATCTATCTTTGATTCTATCTTTTGGTTGATGAATTTTAAAGAAGAAATTGAGGGTTTTCGCATAAAGTTTCATAATATGAATTTGTGAGTTTTGAACACCGATTCGAAGTCGGATTTGAGTGAAACTAGTATGGTTGAACTCGTAATTAAATGGGTTGATAGATTTTATGAGTTTTATCGGGTTCCGAGGTACAGGCCCGAGTTGAGATTTTTGGGGGCTTTTGATTAAAGATTCGACCTCTTACGATTGGGATTGGTTCCTTTAGCATTGTTTGATGTATTTGAGTTATTTTTTGATTAGTTTCGAGTTATTCGAATGTTGGAACGCTCGTGATGGGATTCTTGGAGCATCGCTTGGCTTGCTCGGTGTCGGAATTGGCTTGTTTAAGATAAGTAATTCTTCTAAGCTTAGTACTGAGGGTATGAAACCCCGAACTACATATTATGTGATTGGTATTGAGGTGACGCACACGCTAGGTGACGGGCGTGTGGGCGTGCACCTTGTGAAATGGGACTCCGTTGTTCCCATGGCCCTATATAGTGGCCCTATTTTGTTGATATTTGTGTATCATCATGTGATAAAGTAATTGAGCTGTCAATCATGCTAAATATCATGTTTATGCTTTATGCTGATAGTGTTTATACCCATAGTGGTTATTTCTTGTTGTCATCTCACTGATTTCCATTGATATTTTGTACTCAGTCATATTCATATCGTATCTCAGTCTCAGCTGTTGTTGTTGATGTATCATATCATTGTTGTCGGGCTAGTTTCATGACATTTTAAGCCCGTGAGCGAGACATGCGAGAGTGATGACTGAGTGAGGTCGAGGGCCTGATTGTGAGAATATAAATATATATATGGATCGGGCTGCACGCCGCAGCGATATATGGATCGGGCTGCACGCCGCAATGATATATGGATCGGGCTGCACACTGCAGTGATATATAGATCGAGATGCACGCCGTAGCGATATTGGGTCGGGCTGCACACCGCATCGATATAGAGCTTGGGCTGTAGGAGCCCCTCCGGAGTCTGTACACCCCTAGTGAGCGCAATCGACTATATATATGGATCGGGCTGCACGTTGTAGCAGTTAATATACAGTGTTGATTGATTTAGTGTGCTGTGTATTGAGCTTACTAAGAGAGGATGCAAGGTAATGAGATTGAGTACTCTGAGAGTGTGAGTACATGTTTCATCTCTGAGATACATGGCATTCACATGCATACATGACATACATGCATAGAGATACATTCTTCCTCATGCTATATAGTATCACGTCATTCATGACTTGTTTTATACATTGATATGTGGGTATGGAGAGGCACTTTATACTTGTTATTTGGAAAGAAAATGAAATATTTTATTTATTATGGAAAGGATATTTGGAAAATTATAGTTTTCAAACTTACTCGTACTTTTGGCATTTTTGGTAAGAGATCCAGGATTTTCTTTCACTGAGATATTTGAAAAGCATGACCATTTTCTAGAACTGTGAATGAGCTGAGTAGTTTACTTTTGAGATATCTCTTTTATACTTGCATTTATGTTGTTATGACCTGCTGTGGAAATATTGGTTTTGGACTCGATCCCGTGTTAGCTCGTCACTGCTTTCAACCTGAGGTTAGGTTTGTTGCTTTTTGAGTAAATGGGGTCGGTTGTACTCATATTGTACTTCCTACACAGTGCGTTTGTAGATCCCGCATACTGATGTTGCTATGTTCGATGGTTGCTGGATTTGAAGGTGTACCCTCGTTCCTGCTATAGCTGCCTCTTGTTCACGGCAGCCTTAGACTATAAAATTTTATTTATGTACTTTTCAAACAAACTATGTAATTGTTCCATTGTTTTCTTTGTAAACTCCATTCGTAGAAGCTCATGATTTGTACTACCAGTCTTTAGGAAATGCATAATATTTGGATAATTCTCTTCTTTGATTGTTTTATTAAGTTAAATGAAACTGGATAATTGTTATTTGGCTTACCTAGCGAGTTGGGTTAGGTTCCATCACGACTGGTGGATTTTGGATCGTGACAAGTTGGTATCAGAGCTCTAGGTTCATAGGTTCTACAAGTCATGAGCAAGTGTCTAGTAGAGTCTTGCGGGCGGTATGATGACGTCCATATCTATCTTTGAGAGGCTACAGGACATTTAGAATATATTCCCATCTTTATTTCCTTATCGTGCGACATTAATTCAGCTTGAAGCATGACTCTTTCAATTCCTTCCACGCATTCGTATGCACATGTGAGCACTCGGTATCAGCTGTACATCAACGGCTTGTGATTCTATGAAAGAGGTGCGAGATGTAATTTCGGTATGCTGATGATGGGCTAGTTTGGAGGATTTGAGGCCGTGTTTTGACTGTGGTTTGAGCATAGAGGTGTTGATTGTATGAGCACATGCTTTTGGATTTATATGTCTGGCATTGTCCCTATTCGTAGAATTTATTGCTAGATGGCTACATGATGAGTATGATGTGACTGCGAAATGTGTTCATATGGTTGAATGTGACAAGAAGGGTCTGCTTGGAGTGTAGAAAAAACTATTTGGTGCTTGATTTCCATCTTGATTTAATGTATAGTCCCGAGTTACAGGTGTGTTGAAGGGTCTTTTCATGTTGTTTAGTTGAGGAGTAAAGTAGATCTCATGTCGTGATATGAGTTCAGACCTAGGAAGACTAAGTGATTACGTGATGTTTATGATGGTGGAGGGGTATAAAGAGATATTAGTTTGAGGCGAAGCCGGTGGATTATCTCTTGCGGGGTGTCCTGAGGTTTATGTGATCCCTATGTTGTTTGTTGGGAGTCCTATTTTACCAGAGAAATATATGTGTTGCAATTTGAGTTTGGATCGCCTATGAGAGCGGGCTTGACTGATACAAGGGTGAATGTGAGATTTGCATATGATTTGAAATACTAGATGGTTTGTGTTGCATGAGCTTATGAAGGCTTTAGTTGAATCTCACTATGGTATTATGGCAGTAATAGAGTATGGGCATTGTGAGTTTTTGTGTGCTTTGATCTATGGCTTTGAGCCAAGTGGGGGAGTCCGCTATTGATAAGTTGATTTCACGGTTATGTGTTGGATTGATTTTGGTTTGAGGTATACTTGTGAATGAGTTATGTTTTGGAGAGGGTGAGATCGAGGATGACTTAAGTAAAGGAAATTCTAGGTAAAATTTATGAGTATATGAGAATCACGAAACGATTTGAGTTATTATTGGTAAAGGATGTAATGTGTATGGAGCATGAATTTATTTGGTTGCATTAAGGTGGAGTTACTTCCTTGGGTGCTGGAGTACTAATAGGGCACCGGTTGTTCGGTCTATTTGGTTAATTTAATTGAGATTTGAGCAGAGTGGAAGACTCTTGAGAATGGTTCAAATGAATTCAAGATTTGTGCGTAGCAATTGGAAATCTTCGGGATGTGTGTTTGGCTAGAAACTGGGATTTATATTGGAGGATGACAGGACTTGTGGCATTTCTATATCATTATGGATTCTACATATCAATATCAGAAAGGCGAATGTAATAACTTTAGATTCGTAGAAGGTCTCTTCATAGTGGGTATCTCGGTTGTGGTACTTTTGGGGTGATTAAGAGAGCATTCAGTGGCTTATGAGCCTTAGGGCGGTGTGGTTTATGCTAGGGTCTCGTGTGGTGAGTCTTGGTTGAGGATTGTGGTATTATGGCGAGGAGAAGTATCAATTTGAAGGTAATTCAGAAGGAACTAGGATAAATAAGACAGCTTGGTAGTAGGTTGGATCGGCACGGTAATGGATGCAATTATCTCTTTTGGTCCTTATGAGGTAGTGAGTTTCTACAGGTGTTTTGTGGTGGTACTCTTGGGTTTTGGTGGCCTGCGTTGCTTTGTTGAGTTATAGAGATTCAGGTCTGATGGTTTGGTTATGTGCAAATGGGTTTCGAAGAGTTTTCGATGGTTTCTACCACGGTTTGAGATGTATATTTTCTACTGGCGTGAGGAGCATGTGATGTATAATGATTTTCTCCGAATGAAATCAAATAGAAAGTTCTTGGCAAATTGAGTGAATAGTTGCTTGTGACTCGGAATGGATTACGAAGTTCTCGTATTTTTCATATGATGGCATAGTATATGCGGTGTGTTGTGTAGGATAGAGATTTGCATGTGTAAGATCACGGTTCAGTTTTGAAGGGGAAGTCATGAGTCCTTATGCAACATGGACAGTTTCAAATGACTAGGTAAATAATATTACTATTTGGTATGGCTTGATGAGAGTATATATTTCAGAAGGGGGATGTGTTTTGATTTATGGATACTTCATTGGTATTGTGGCACTCTCCTAGTTGATCTACTGTTGATGTTCAAATTTTGCTTTGTGGCATAGAAGAATTATAGAAGTATTCCTTGCGGGATGATCGTGTATGAGAGATGTGTTAGACATTCAGGCGGTGGAGTTGGGATCAGATATGGCGATTCATGTGTTTTATGGATTTGGAGACTGGGAGCTCTCAGGAGCAGATTGTTGCATGGTTGTGGACTGTGAAATGTGGTCGAAGCTAGCTAGGTGATAGTATGTGTTATGATTTAGTCATTGTGGACTTTCGGAGGATTATTTATCTATCTGTGGGTGACCAGAGTTTATTTGGGGGTTCATTGGTAGGCCCAATTAGGATGTGTATTCTACAGCGAGTCAGATTGGTTAGCTCCATACTGCTATTGCTGAGAGATGTGCCATTTGGTTGTTGTTGAGTTTATTCGTATTCTGAAATGATCTATGAGTTACTCTTCTATGCCACGAGGAGTGGTGATTCATTGGTTATATGTACATATGGTGCGGTTCTATTTGATCTTTATAGCGGAATTTGAGCGAGATGAGTATTTGGGTATTGCATGATTGATTGCGCGTTGGCTATGTTCTTTCCTGATTGTGGTATTGTGTTATTTTCTCTCCGTGGTTATGGTAATGCACTTTGAGTGCTTGATGTCGAATTTTGCATGGTTATTGATTTTGAGCAGGGTGGCTCGAGGTACATAATATGGACCAGTGTTTGGATGGGTCATGTATTGTAGCAGAGTTATGTTGAGATATGATCCTTTGTGTTAGATTCGTGTGTTTTGGTTATATGGTGTGTGATAGGTTCTTAGCATTGCTTTGTGGCGGTACCTGTTGAGCTTGCGAGATAATTCCCTCATCTGAGTCATTTTCCATGATTGAGGACATTTGGAATATTGCTTATTGGTGCACGGATTGCACGAGTTGCGGCTTTAGACTGTATTAATATGTCATGTCACTAGAGTGATTATGTTAGATTGTATGAGGTCATCGTACCTAGAATGGGTGTTATCGGATCAGATTGCGGTATATTTGGAAGGATATTGATGCTGATCGGCTTAGAAATTTGCTATAGTTCCTATCAAATGAGAGGGAGTTCCACAACTTGTTGGTTTGACGAATGGTTATGCGTTTATGCATGTTTCTTTCATCATTGGCAGTATATGAAGGTGTTACAATGAGCCTCTGTTTGATAAGAGGTTTATTACCGGTATTGGGTTGTTTTGAGCAGCTACGGTGATTAGAAGTTATTGCTATGAGTGTTTGAGTTATATGGTATATTATGTGATTTCATCTTGGGTTACAGATATGGCTTGATACAGCTTGTTCATACATATATAGTGTGTAGATGCGAGATTCTGATTTTATAGAAAATTTCGGATATGAAAAATTTGGTTCTAAGGCTTATGGGCTAGGTTGGATTGAGAAATTTTAGTCATGTTGTGTTATCAGACCTATATGGGACAGGGTGACGTGGGATCACCCTCGGGTATGTTCATAGTGAGGTTACACGGCGCTTTGATAGCTTTTGGAATAACTCTGGGCACGTTCGAGGACGAATGCATGTTTAAGTGGGGGAGAACGTAATGACCCGATCGGTCGTTTTGAGCATTTGCACTTCGCTCGGTAGTTTGGGGGCACGAGCAGCTCCGTATGATGTATTAGGACTTGTGTGCAAAATTTGGATTCATTCCGAGTTGATTTGATATGTTTCGGCGTGAGTTTTTGGAAGTCGAAAGTTTATTAAGTTTGATTTGAGGTGAATTTCGTCGTTTCGATATTGTTATTTATGTTTTGAGGCCTCGAGTAGGTCCGAATTATGATATAAAACTTTTTGGTATGTTTAAACGGGGTCCTGAGGGGCTCTAGTGAGTTTCGAATAGGTTTGGGTCGTGTTGCGCTCGTTTTTCTTATGTTTCGATGTCATTTCTTCAAGCATAAATGACACCACATTGAACAAATGAGCTCCGATTTCTGTTTTTATTGAAGCATAAGATCCGTATCGTAATTATGGAGTCATAACAAAAAGAATTATCAAATTTGGACATTGTATGAGAATTTTATGATTATTTTACTAAGAATTGGGTTGTTAAATTTTTTAGATTAATTACGAAATTGCCACTGATGCGTATTTAAAAATTTACACTATTTCTAATATTGTAACCATTATATCTCCTTCAATATAAGGTCAAATGGAGTGATTCAAGAGCCTATCTTGACTATAATTTCATAAGTAATCCATTGGAGGTATCAAAAGTAAGTTTCGAGATCTTTTGGCACAAGAAACGAGGCAGAACAATGTTAAAACGATGATTTTATGCATTTAACATATTTTGAGTTGGGGAGCTCGGAATTGGGCAATTGTTCGAGGCGATTTTCAGCATATGAATTGGGGTAAGTGTTCTCTACTCGGTTTTGGTTATATTTCATGAATCCATCTTCGATTTTAGCTTTTGGTTGATGAATTTTAAAGAAGAAATTGGGGGGTTTTGGCCTAAAGTTTCATAATATGAATTTGTGAGTTTTGAACACCGGTTCGGAGTCGGATTTGAGTGAAACTAGTATGGTTGAACTCATAATTGAATGGGTTGACAGATTTTATGAGTTTTATCGAGTTTCAAGGTGTAGGCCTGGGTTGGGCTTTTTGGCCGATCTTGGGCTTTTGATTAAAGATTTGACCTTTTATGATTGGGATTGGTTCCTTTAGCATTGTTTGATGTATTTGAGTTATTTTTTGATTAGTTTCGAGCCATTCAGATATCGGAGCGCTCGTGATGGGATTCTTGGAGCATCGCTTAGCTTGATCGGTGTCGGAATTGGCTTGTTTGATAATTAATTCTTCTAAGCTTAGTGCTGAGGGTATGAAACCCCGAACTACATATTATGTGATTGGTATTGAGGTGATGCACATACTAGGTGACAGGCGTGTGGGCGTGCACCCTGTGAAATGGGACTCTGTTATTCCTATGGTCCTGTATAGTGGTCCTATTTTGTTGATATTTGTGTTTTCATCATATGATAAAGTAATTGAGCTGTCAATCATGATAAATATCATGTTTATGCTTTATGCTGATATTGTTTGTACCTATAGTGATTATTTCTTGTTGTCATCTCACTTACTTCCATTGCACTCAGTCATATTTATGCATTCATATCGTATCTCAGTCTCAGTTGTTGTTGTTGATACATCATATCATTGTTGTCGGGCTAGTTTCATAATATTTTAAGCTCGTGAGCGAGACTGGGGAGAGTGATGATCGAGTGAGGCCGAGGGCCTGATTATGAGGATATAAATATATATATGGATCGGGCTGCACGCCGCAGCGATATTTGGATCGAGCTGCACGTCGCAGCGGTATATAGACCGGGTTGCACGTCGCAACGATATATGGATCGGGCTGCACATCGCAGCGATATATGGATCGGGCTGCATGCCGCAACGATATTGGGTCGGGCTGCACACCGCATCGATATAGAGTTTGGGCTGTAGGAGCCCCTCCGGAGTTTGTACACCCCTAATGAGCGCAGTCGACTATATATATATATATGGATCGGGTTGCACGTTATAGCAGTCATTATACAGTGCTGAGTGATTTAGTGTGCTGAGTATTGAGCTTATTAAGAGAGGATGCAAGGTAATGAGATTGAGTACTCTAAGAGTGTGAGTACACGTTTCATCTCTGAGATACATGGCATTTACATGCATACATGACATACATGCATAGAGATGAATTCTTCCTCATGCTATATAGTATCACGTCATTCATGACTTATTATATACATTGATATGTGGGTATGGAGAGGTACTTTATACTTGTTAGTTGGAAGAAAATGAAATATTTT
This sequence comes from Nicotiana tabacum, assembly GCF_000715075.1. Lineage (NCBI taxonomy): Eukaryota > Viridiplantae > Streptophyta > Magnoliopsida > Solanales > Solanaceae > Nicotiana > Nicotiana tabacum. The sequence continues at coordinate 106,201,234 of NC_134087.1, read as the reverse complement.
ATTTATTATGGAAAGGATATTTGGAAAGTTACAGTTTTCAAACTTACTCGTACTTTTGGCATTTTCAATAAGAGATTCGGGATTTTCTTTCACTGAGATATTTGAAAAGCATGACCATTTTCTGGAACTGTGAACGAGCTGAGTAGTTTACTTTTGAGATATCTCTTTTATACTAGCATTTATGTTGTTATGACCTGTTGTGGAAATATTGGCTTTGGACCCGATCCTGTGTTAGCTCGTCACTGCTTTCAACCTGAGGTTAGGTTTGTTACTTTTTGAGTACATGGAGTCGGTTGTACTCATACTGCACTTCCTACACAATGCGTGCAGATCCCGCATGCTGATATTGCTACGTTCAATGGTTGCTGGATTTGAAGACGTAACCTCGTTCCTGCTATAGCTGCCTCTTGTTTACGGTAGCCTTAGACTATAAAATTTTGTTTATGTACTTTTCAAACAGATTGTGTAATTGTTTCATTATTTCTTTGTAAACTCTATTCGTAGAAGCTCATGATTTGTACTACCAGTCCTTGGAAAATGTATAAGATTTAGACTGGTGGATTTTGGGTCGTGACAGGCTGAATTAGTTAATTTTCTTTTCAAGAATATCAATTGTAAAATAGTAAAAAATATAGTAATTACAAAAATAAAAATAAGTATAGGTTCTATTGAAACATAGCCAATACAAAAGCTTAACTCAATGGACTATTAATAAAAGCGAGAACTGAAGAAACAATATGAATGGCTAGAGGATAAAGGAAGAAACTTGCAGATAGAGCCATTGCAATTGTAAGAATTCTTTATTCTTTATAAATATGGATTATGATGAAAGATTGTAACGGTCCAAAATACGGAATATGAAAGGTTGAAACTATAACAACTATTCTATTTATATTTATAGATAATCAACTAAAAAAAATTGCTAACAAATTATATATATATATATATATATATATATATATAATATTTACATCTATAAATAATTAGTTAAAGAATTTTAAAGAAATGTGAATTCTTTAGTTTTACTACTTTTCACTAAAATAGGCATTTATAAAGCTTCAGAAACCTATTACACTGAATAAAAAAAGCAAAGAAGCACATGTAATTACTCTTTTATGTTACTACACAATTACAAAATCTTTTTTGCTTCTCCCTTCCCATGAAGAAATTCAAAAAAAATTACTGAATTATTTATCACAAACTATAAAGTCAATTACTTGATGCTGTTCCAATTCTCCTCTGAAGATTATACATTGACAAAAGTTTAATCCAAGCAATCTGCAGATCATATGAATATTCAATCATGTAGTAATCTTACAGTATAACAATCAAAAGTAAATCAAAAGAAAAAAAGATAAAAAGGAAATGTCGTTGAAACTCTTAATTCTTAAACTTCAAGGATTATATGAAAAAAAAAACTTAGGAGAAGTGAGAATCAAAAATCAGAGTAGTAAAATGGTAAAGAAGTCGATTTATTGATGCATAGTTATGAATTTGAATAGGGTCCATGAAATTGACATATTTTAAAAAAATAAATAGGGACATAACTGATATTCTTCTACCAATAACTGGCTAGCCATAGTCCCTAGTTCTCCATTTTCATTTTCTTTCACACGGAGGGCAGTAAAACAAAGAAAGCTACTACTTCCAAATTCAAATTCAATTGAGGAAATCAAACATGAATAAAAACGTTGTACAAACTATAATCTCATCAAGTAAAGAAAACAAAGTTACAAAATAATATAGGATTAGAATTGGATACCTAGAGAGTAAAATACTTCTATTGGAACACTCCTTGAGTATTGGAATTATTTTTGAGTTATGGAAAAAAACTAATGCATAGAAAGAAAAAAAGGTGATTTAAAGGAAAGAAATAAATAGCACTAATGATGATGTTTAAGGGGAGGAAAAATTGTAACAGAAAAAAAGAGTAGAAAACGTTTTAGGAAAAGAGATTAATAGTATATTAATAATGAAAGAAATAAGTGCTTAATTGCTAACAAAATTTAAATGCAAAAATAAGGAAAAAGGTATAAAATCTAAGAAAAAAGATTAATATGGTCTTTGGCCAAAAAAACATGCCACATCATCTTTTATTTTCCCAGCTTTATTATATATATATATATAGATTTAAAATGAATGAGAATACACTATAATTAAATAAATATAAGAAAATCTTTATTTACTATTGTTCTAACTTTTGAGATTGTTCGGGCACGTCAAGAGGAGAAGCATTGATCCTCCTGTTAGGAGGTGCGAGAGGTTGACCATGACGGATCTAAGAAGAGGCTGAGGTGGGCAAATGAAGTACTGGGGAGAGATGAATAGGCATTCTTCTTCTCCCTCTTCTTCTCTCTCACCTTTCTGAGCCGAAGGTTTATTGAAAACAACATCTCTATCTTCACTAGTTAGGGATAAGGCCTGCGTACATGCTATCGTTCCCACACCACACTTGTGAAATTATACTAGAATTATTGTTGTTGTTGTACTATTTTTCAAACTTTATTTGTTATTTATTCATCAACATCATTATAATCTTCAATCACTTCCTACTTGTATCTCGTGATGAATATCATAAGATTCATCTGTAACCACGTGTTTATTTAATTTAAAAATAGTCCTATATAAGAAAATGATTCATCTTACCTTATAACAATAAAAAAAATAATACAATAAAAAATTATCTTCACTTAAATTAAGAAGGTATTTTTAACTCAAATGGAGTCAAACATTATTGTCTAACATATTTTTTGAGAAAATCTTACCTTCAATATCTTGATTTATAAGTCTTATAGTGATTAAATTATGCCATTACCCAATACTATATTTTAAAGTTACACATGTACTCATTTTCATAGCAAAAGTTATGTCTTATGTAGTAGACTATTGCACCATTTATTAACTTTATTATTTGCAAATGACTTATATTTTTTTCGAACTTTATTTATCCTTTTCTATTCTTCAAATTTTTTTCCTAGAGAAGTGAAGCCTTTCATGAATTTATTTTAGCATTATTTTTAATAATTATTATTGTAATAGTATGTAGTATTAGAAATTACTTTTCTTGTTATTTTTAATATAATATTTTCAATTATTATTAAAATGGCCTACATTAAAAATTTATTATATTTTTAAAATTTTAACGAGTTTCCTGGAATTCCTTAATTTAAACTTTTCTCATTATAATACAAAAACCTTTCTCAACTCAAATTCAAATAAGTCTTAAAATTTATGTTAAGCTGCTTTTTAAAATTTTTAAAATTATATTTCTCCTTTTGTTCCTTATTTATTTTGGTTGCAATATTCATTACTTAATATTATTATATTTTTATGTAATTTTTTATTCTGAAATATAGGATTTTAAGATCCTATTTATCATTTTCCTAATGATATATCTATCTAGATAATTATTCAAGAAAATTAATTTTAAAATAGTAATTAAAATTAAATATTTAACATATCCGTATATGTACAACTCTTTTTCTTTTCTTAAAAAACATATCTAATTCGTATGCCATTTTTTTCTTTACACTAATAAAAAAGGTGTTGCTTATTTGATGAAATCTTATAACTTTCAATTGGATTTTAGGTTATAAATATTGATATTATATTTTTACTTAGCTGAATTTTAATAGTGTTATTTATATTGTGAGCACATAATTTTTTCTTCAAATATAAATCTCTCCTACAGACTCAAAAAATAAATGGCATTTTAGTAAATAGAAGGAATAAGTCACCTGGAAGACTCTCTCTAACCCCCTTTCTCTCTCCCCGCTAGTCCCCCTCTTTTCCGTCTTTTCCGTCTACTGTAAATCCTCCGGCATGACCGCCGGCGCCGGAAATCAAAAGTATGCTACCCTCTCTCTCTCCCTTTCCCCCCTCCCTTCCCTCTTCCCCATCCCTTCTCTCTCCTTCCCCCGTTTTCTATTTTTGCATCTTCCCTATGTTAGTCATCACCGGAGTTTTCCGGCCGGCGACTGGTCTTTCTCTTCCTCTCTCCTTTCTTCTCTCTTATTCCCCTAAGCCCTCATTTATTTCCCTACGGTTCGGGTCCCAACCCCTTCTTGTGTCCAAACTTTAGTTCCAAAGCACAAACCCTAGCAACCCGTCGGCGACCTCTAGCAGGCGAACACCCTCTCCTTTCGAGTCTGTCCAGGTCGCCTGTACCCCCACCCCCTTCCCCTCCTTTGTGTTGGATACCTAGACTCGTCGACCATCTCCGTTGCCTTCGGCGGCGGTTTTCCACATAGTTTAGTTGAACAGCCCGGGCTGTCGTGGAACTAAACTAGTGCAGCGGTGACAGGTTGACAACCCACCCCCTCCCCTATTGTTTTTGTGGTGGTTGTGTGCGATTTTGCAGGGAACTAGCTGCGTCAAGACGAGCGCGAGGCGTACGAACAAGCAAGCAGATCATTCTTGGTTGGTAGGTGCAAAGGCTGGTGAGATTTGGAAGGACGCACGTGGATTCCGTGACCTCGGTGTGCACTAGGTCATATCTTCAGGTTCTTCCAATCGGGAGTATGTACCTCCCGCTTTCCTGTTTATCTCTTTGTGATAGTTAAATTATGCCTATCTTGTTAGCATTACTTTTAGGATATTATTAGCGCACTTGTAGTTGCTACTTGTTACCTTCTAGTTGGGCCCTATTCTGTGCTAGTGCTTGTCCGTAGTCTATCGTGGTTGTGGTTTGGGATGGTAGAGTAAGGTCATGTCCTCAGGGGGTTTGGAGGGTGGGGAGAGGGGTAAGGAGGGGGTCAGAGGATAGGACGGGAGGCAATAAGGGTAAGGGAAGAAAGGGAGCTTGTAGGTTGAGGATCGGGTCCGTGAATATAGGCACGCTGATGGGTAAGTCTATTGAGCTGGCGAAGATTCTATAGAAAAGAAGAGTAAATATAGCTTGTGTCCAGGAAACAAGGTGGGTAGGGTCGAAGGCAAGGAATGTGGACGGGTATAAGCTGTGGTACTCTGGAGTCGTGGGGGGTAAGAATGGAGTGGGAATCTTGGTGGATAGGGACCTTAGAGAGTCGGTGGTTGAGGTTAGGCGGGTGCATGACAGACTAATGTTTATTAAGTTGGTGATTGGTGAGTGCACCCTCAATTTTGCTAGCGCCTATGCGCCGCAAGCAAGCTTGGATGAGGAGGTTAAAAGGCGCTTCTGGGAGAGTTTGGACGAGGTTGTGCATAGTATTCCACCCGCTGAGAGGTTATTTATAGGAGGGGATTTCAAAGGCCACATTAGGTCGGTTGCCGGTGACTATGGCGAGGTGCATGGTGGCTTTGGCTTTGGGGATAGGAACGGAGAAGGTTCCTCGCTGTTGGATTTCACTAAGGCTTTCAAGCTGGTGATTGCGAACTCGAGTTTTCCGAAGAGGAAGGAGCATCTAGTAACTTTCCGAAGTTCGATTGTGAAAACTCAGATTGATTACCTCCTCCTCAGAAGGTGTGATAGAGGGTTGTTGATCATAGGCTAAAACTCGTATTTTAGTTACTGTAACAACACTTTAATTATTACATTTTACAAAGGTTTGAGCTTAAATAATAATGAATTGTACTAAATTCATGATTTATGCCTTGCAGGAAGCTAATCCGACTTAAGAAATAAATTTGGGATGAAATTGACTGATTTTGGGCTTTGAAGTCTGAGTAAAAGCTAAATAAATCAAGTCGAGATCGTGTTCGGGGGTCACAAAGCAAGCCCGGATAGCAAAACAAATGAAAAAACGCAACAACACAAAATATTGCACTGCCGCACCGTGGGGCGCGCTGCATGAGGCGCCGCGGCAGTGCAAATATTTTCGCTGCATTGTTTTGCTCCGTTAAAATGCATTCTACCTCTATCCAATCCATGTACGCGTCGCACGGGGCACGCCGCGGGTGTGTAAAAATCACAAAATTATTCTATTTCGGACTAGAAAGGGAATACTTGTCAAAACCCCTTCCTACACGATTAAAAAGGCAAAGCAGTGCCATTATTGAGGGAGACCTGTTTTTGGAGAGAAAAAGAAGAAGGAGATTCATCTTGAAGAAGAGAATCAAGGAGGAATATCAACTTGGAGCAAGGATTAAAAGAGTTTTTCAAAACCTTCTCCTAGTATTTACTCATATTATGTTTAAGATTTTTATTGTTGATGTTTGTATAATTATGAATGGCTAAAAACCCAAATATTTTGGGGTTATGGGTGTTAGATGATTATGTTGTTTGAAGCTTAAATTGATGATCTTGAAATTATCGTTAAAGGTTATTTATTTGATTCTGCTGTTAATTATTTTACTGCGTAGCTAACAATGAAATACTATTTACGAATCTTGAGTTAAACTTAAAAAAGAAAATTCTTGATTGCATATAGAATCAAATAGAGCAAGATCTGGATCCTGGGCATCGGGTGAAAGATTCGCGATTAAGATAGAACTATACTTAATTGCCTTGTTTGGTTGAGAAATAGGATTTGTAAATGCATTTGAGTTAATATTAATACCATAGAAATATAGGTATTAATTTAACTTGAATAGGCGCATAAGAAATCGACAGATTCTTATGGGTATTATTAACCCTATAATCAATAACCCAGATAATTTAATAAATCATTTTTAAGCTAAAAACGTAGCATGATCTCTAGCAATCCCATAACCCCGGGATATCTCTTTTATTAATTGTTAAAAGAAAAATTCATAAGTGGCGTCGTAACTTTGCGTTGTATTATTGTTTATATACTAGTTAAATTGTAAATTGGTTATTTAGGTATTTTGTGATGAATTAGCTTGAATCGATGATTGTTTGAGTTTGCATCAGTCTATAAGTTGATCACAAGTCCTCGTGGGAATGATACCTTACTTATTATTATATTACTTGAAGATCGCGTACACTTGCGTAAGTGTTTTGGTCGCAATAAATTTTTGGTGCCATTGCTGGGGACTTGGAAATTAACTACTTGATTAAGTTAAGCTTTTATCAGCTTTTGGTTTAAGTATTAATTTTCAGTTCACTTTGTTTGTGTCACGCAGGCTCTTCTCTTGAATGCGGAGGAGTAGAAGCACAAGCAATCTCTTCCCTCTTGATCCTGAAATTGAAAGAACACTTCATAGAGCGAGGAATGAGTTGGAAGCTAGGTACAAAATAGAAAGAGAGTTGGACATTTTAGTTCAACCATAGCCAACAGTGATGGCAGGTAATGGAGGGCGTCCGGTGATAGAAGCTGCAAGGCCAAATCTTGCTAATATGACCCAGGCTATTGTCAAGCCTAATATCACTGGTCACTTTGAGCTTAAACAGTACATGGTACAACTAATTCAGTCCACTGGGCAATATGTAGGTCTATCTCATGAAGACCCGCAGAGGCACATTCAGAATTTTTTGGAAATCATGGATACTTACAACTATCCAAATGTTTCCAAAGACTATGTCAGGATAATCTTGTTTCCTTTTTCATTGTTGGGGAAAGCTAAAGAATGGTTGCAGAAGGAGCCTGCTAATTCAATCCATACTTGGGATGATTTAGCAAAGAAATTTTTAATCAAGTTTTTCCCTACTAAAAAGACAATGTCTTTGCGGAGCCATATTCTTGGGTTTCAACAACGGGATGGTAAGACTCTTCGCCAAGCTTGGAAAAGATACAAGAAACTACTCCGAGACTGTCCATATCATTGTCAAACTGATGAGGTATTGGGCCATACTTTTATTGATGGATTAGATGAGACTTCAAAGATGAATCTTGATTCAGCTTGTGGAGGTAGTTGCATGGCGAGACCATATACTGAAATACAACTTCTGCTAAACAACTTTACTGCTAATGATCATAATTGGCAAGGTGAGGGAGAACCAAGGGGAGCAATGAAACAGAAAGCAGCAGTGGTACTTGAACTTGATGATTTTTCAGCCATGAGAGCAGATATAGCAAAATGGCAAATCAAATGAATAGAATGACAATGAACCAGACACAACAATTGCAACATGTTCAACAAATGTCGATTTGTTGTGAAATGTGTGGTGATAATCACACAAGTGACATGTGCCCAACGAATCCTGAATCTATTTATTATATGGGACAACAAAGCAGAGGTCCGATGAACCAACAGGCACAATATGGGAACACTTACAATGCAAATTGAAGAAATCATCCTAATTTCTCTTGGGGTGGAAATCAATCAAATCAGAATCAATATAGACCCCACGGAAATTTTAATCAACCACAAAGGCCACCCCAACAGGTAGAAGAAAGTACAAATGATTTGTTGAAGAAATTGTTGCATGACAATCAACAACTCAGAACTGATTTCAGAAATCTTGAAAGGCAAATGGGACAGCTAGTTGCAAATCAAAACACCTACAGGTGCTCTTCCAAGTGATACAAAAAAAAATCCACAAGTTAGTGCAATTACACTTAGAACTGGAAGGGAATTAGAAGAAGTTCCAAAGAAGAGAAAAAACAAGCCTATACCTGAGGGTGAATTGATTCCCAAAGCAACACAGGAAGAAAACAAAGATGATACAGTTTCAGTGCCTGCGAATGTTCCAAGGCCACCACCACCTTCTCCACAAAGATTGCAGAAAAAGAATGATGATCGCATGTTCAACAAATTGATCCCTATGTTGATTCAGATTCAATTGAATATTCTGTTGGTAGATGCAATTCGTGATATTCCAAAGTATGCCAAGTACATAAAATATATTGTGGCTAACAAGAGGAGATTGACTGAATTTGAAACAGTTGCACTTACTGAGGAGTGCACTTCAAGGGTCCAAAATAAGCTTCCTCAAAAGCTTAAGGATCCTGGAAGCTTTACTATCCTGTGAGAATAGGCAATGTTGATGTAGGCCATGCACTTTGTGATTTGGGAGCAAGCATAAATTTGATGCCATTGTCCTTGTACAAAAAATTGGGTTTGGGAGCTCCAAAACCCACCACTGTGATGTTGCAGCTAGCAGACAGGTCCATAGCTTACCCGGAAGGGATGATTGAAGATGTGCTGCTAAATATTGGGAATTTCATTTTCCCGGTTGATTTCATTATCTTAGATTTTGAAGTAGATGAAAAAGTTTCTATTATATTGGGAAGACCTCTCTTGGCTACAGGTGATGCTATAATTAAAGTAAGAGAGAGAAAAATGATCATGAGAGTTGACAACGAGGAAGCTATTTTTAATGTATACAAAGCAATTCAACTTCCTCGCCATTATGAAGAATTGTCTATGATATTTGTCATGGAGATGGATGAGCAACTTATTGCCCCAAGTGTATATTTGAAGGATTCTTTAGAGAAAGCAATTGTGTTGTTCGAGAGTTTAGAGATTAATGATAAGGTTGAAGAGATGAAACATATTTTGAATGCATCATGTGAATCTATGAAATGTTTAAATCCCTTTGAACCTTTGAACAGACCAAATGGTCCTCCTACGAAGCCATCAATTTAAGAAGCTCCAAAATTAGAACTAAAGCCTTTACCTTCTCGCCTTCATTATGCTTATTTGGGTAGTTCTGATACGTTACCTGTTATTATTTCTTCTGACTTGTCTGAATTGCAGGAGGAAAAATTGCTGAGAGTACTACGTGAGCGAAAAGAGCAATTGGGTGGACAATGTCTGACATAAGAGGTATTAGTCCAGTTTTTTGCATGCATAAAATTCTCATGGAGGAAGGACACAAGCCGAGCATAGAACAACAACGCCGCCTAAATCCCAACATGAAAGAGGTTGTAAGAAAAAAAAATGATTAAATGGCTTGATGCAGGTATTGTATTTCCAATCTCTGATAGCAAATGGGTAAGTCCAGTCCAATGTGTTCCAAAGAAAGGAGGAATGACCGTAGTGACAAATGAAAACAATGATCTGATTCCCATTAGAACTGTTACTGGGTGGAGGATTTGCATAGATTATAGAAAATTAAATAATGCCACCCGAAAAGACCATTTTCCTCTCCCCTTTATTGACCAAATGCTTGATAGATTAGCTGGGCAAGAATACTACTATTTTTTGGATGGTTACTCGGGATATAATCAGATTGTTATAGCCCCAGAGGACCAAGAGAAGACCACATTTACATGTCCCTATGGGACATATGCATTTAAAAGAATGTCATTTGGTCTTTGCAATGCACCTGCGACTTTTCAAAGGTGTATGATGGCTATTTTTACTGATATGGTTGAAAGATTTGTGGAAGTATTTATGGATGATTTTTCTGTATTTGGATGTTCTTTTGATTAATGTTTAATGAATCTTGACAAGTTACTTGCTAGGTGCGAAGAAACAAATTTGGTACTAAATTGGGAAAAATGTCATTTCATGGTAAGAGAAGGCATAGTCCTAGGGCATAAAGTATCCAAGAATGGATTGAAGGTAGATAAAGCAAAGGTGGAAACAATTGAAAAATTACCTCCACCGAAATCAGTTAGAGGCATTCGCAGTTTCTTGGGCCATGCAGGTTTTTATCGTCGTTTCATTAAAGATTTTTCAAAAATTTCATCTCCTTTGTTCAGACTTCTTGAGAAAGATACATCCTTCAAGTTTGATGATGCTTGTCTGAAAGCATTTGATGAGCTGAAAAGAAGATTAGTTACTGCACCAATTATCATTGCTCCAGATTGGAAACTTCCATTTGAGTTGATGTGTGATGCAAGTGATATAGCCATTGGAGCTGTTTTGGGGCAGTGGAAGGAGAAATTTTTTTACTCCATTCATTATGCGAGCATAACTCTTAATCCAGCTCAAATGAATTACACTATTACTGAAAAAGAGTTGCTCGCAGTAGTATGGGCATTTGATAAGTTCAGGTCCTATCTAGTGGGAACCAAAGTCATAGTTTACACATATCACTCAGCTATCAGGTATTTATTTGCAAAGAAAGATGCTAAGCCAAGGTTAATCCGATGGGTTCTTCTTTTGCAGGAATTTGATTTGGAGATTCGAGATCGAAAAGGTACAGAGAATCAGGTTGCAAATCACTTATCCAGGCTGGAAAATCGAGGCCATGTCACTGAAGGAGAATCAATCAAAGAAACATTTCCTGACAAACATTTGCTAGCCATCACTTCGGATGAAACCCCGTGGTATGCTGATTATGTGAATTTCATTGCAAGTGGGGTGACTCCACCAGAATTCACAGCTGATTATAGAAGAAGATTTTTACATGACGTGAGATTCTACATGTGGGACGAGCCTTTTCTATACAAGCAATGCGCAGATCAATTGGTAAGAAGGTGTGTACCTGAGGAGGAGATGAATGCAATATTGCATGACTGTCATTCTTCTCTGTATGGAGGTCATCATGGTGGAGACAGAACTGCACAAAAGGTTTTGCAATCAGGTTTTTACTGGCCAAAATTGTTTAAAGATGCACATGTTTTTGTTAAAAATTGTGACAGGTGTCCAAGAACAGGTACAATCACGAAGAGGAACGAGATGCCTTTGCAAAATATTTTTGTAGTAGAGCTCTTTGATGTCTGGGGAATTGATTTCATGGGACTATTTTCATACTCTAATGGTCACAGATACATTTTGGTTGCAGTCGATTATCTGTCTAAGTGGGTGGAGGCCATTGCTCTCCCTACTAATGATGCAAAGGTAGTGGTAAGTTTTGTAAAGAAGCACATTTTTACACGCTTTGGAACTCCAAGGGTGTTGATAAGTGATGGAGAAACACACTTTTGCAACAAATTGTTGAAAAATGTTCTAGCAAAATATGGGATAAGACACAAGGTTGCTACTGCATACCACCCTCAAACGAGTGTTCAAGTTGAAGCGTCAAACAGGGAGGTAAAACAGATTTTGGAGAAAACAATGAGTGCAAATAGGAAAGATTGGTCCGGTAAGTTAGAAGATGCATTGTGGGCTTATCGAACTGCATACAAGACTCCAATATGTACTTCTCCGTACATGTTGGTTTATGGAAAGGCGTGTCATTTACCCGTTGAGATAGAACACAAAGCTTATTGGGCAATCAATAAGCTAAATATGGATATGGACTTAGCCGGTGAAAAAAGACTGCTACAACTCAATGAACTTGATGAGTTTCGGTTGCATGCTTATGAAAATGCCAAGTTATATAAAGAAAAGACCAAGAGGTGGCATGACAAGCAGATCCAACATCATGAGTTTGAGCCGTGTCAAGAAGTTCTCTTATTTAATTCAAGGCTAAAGCTTTTTCCTACAAAGCTTAAGTCCCGTTGGGCAGGCCCTTTCGTTATGGTAAGTGTGAATCCTCATGGAACAGTTGAATTGCGGGATATAAATTCAAGTGGTACATTCTTGGTGAATGGGCAGCGAGTAAAACACTATTGGGGTGGTGATATTAAACGTCACAAGACCTCGATAGATTTGGTTGATGCATAATGACGTGTTGAGTCGTGCCGCGACGTTAAATTAGGTGCTTGTTGGGAGGCAACCCAATGACTAACATCACTAACTTTTAATTGTAGTTTAGAATTATTAGATTTTATATGTATAATATTTTTAGTCAGGTGCAAGCATGAATTTGGCATAAAATCAGTGTACAATGATGTAGGGGTGAATGGTGAGCTAAAAAATCGAAAAATATGCTAACTCTGTGAAAAATTGGCCTACCATGTCACATGGGGAGTCATGCCACACACCGCGCCAGGCAAAATTGCACAGATGAGGCAGAATACAAAATTGTCGGAAGCTAGGATTTTTGGCCTACCGCGCCGCGGGGTGCGCCGCGGCAGGCCAGTTTTATAAAAAAAAATTATTGCTTAAATCCGAACCCCCCTCCCTTTATTTCATTATTTCACTCCCCAAACTCTCTTCTTCTCTATCACTAAACTCAAGCACCCCAACCAAACAAATTCATTCAAAGATTCATCCACAAATCCTTCTTCTTCTTGCAAGATAAGTATTCTCTTCTCTCTTTTCCTTCAAACTAGTAGTATTTCATTTTGTATTTCTTTCTTATTTTCAAGTATATTTGTATAAACCCTAGCAAGAATTGTGTTCATAATCTTCTTTTAGTTTCTTTTGTTAATATTGTTAAAAATAGTATTAGAAACTTAGCTTGTATATTCTTTTTGGGGTTATGGAGGATTTGAAGGTGTGTTGAGGTGAAATGAGTTGAGTTTCTTGTTGAAGATTGTTAAGGAGTGTACTAATCCGAAAATGCATATAAGAAAGTGAAAATTGTGTATTGAATATTATTGTGAAGATGTGGTGATGTTATAGTTGTGATGAGAGGCATATTGGTGTTGTTGATATGGTGATTATGCCTCTTTGAAGTTGAAATTTTAAGAATAAAAGACATGCTTACAATGTGTTTGTTAAAATGTCTAAGTGACATAAAATTGAGTAATGTTGCAAATTGAGAAACAAATTGCATTGTGAGATGTTATTATTGATAATAACTATAACATTAGGCCAAGCCATGATTTTTTGCTTTCTTTATGTAAAAATGAGATGTAAGATTCATGCTAATGTGCCTATGTAGTATATTTTGTATATAAATTTTGAATTTTGTAAAATAGACAAATTTCTTTTTATGTTTATGATTAATATTAATTTAGCTTGTAAAATCTAGCTTAGTTTTTTATTTTTATTTTATTTTTAATTGTTGCAAGTCTCTTTAATGATTGAGTAGGCCGATAAACATTATATTATTCTAATTGAAGAACAGGGTAGTCTGAATCCCTATTATACATGCTAAGTGTCAACATGATATAACATAAGTGTGGGGTATTTACTCCACTTGCTCTTAAAATAATTTTGTATATCTTTAACTAATATATCATGTTGTGTAGGTAAAATGTCTCGGCGCCCAAGAAAAAGATCAAACGCTGGCCTATCTGAGGCTGCATCTACTAGCCGACGTAGAGGTAGAAGGGCACCACCTCCGGCACCAGTGGAGGAGGAAGAGGAACACTTTGACCCTGATGCAGATGAGGTGCTAGAGTGAAAATATGGCATCAGGGCTATTCCAGCCCATACAATACAATGGTTCCAATCCTTCGTCCCTGCTGTGCCACCAACCCCAAAAGTTGCCATAGATGAAGCAAAGCTTGCCCGTAAGTATAATACCATATATACTAACATTCGAGCTTTGGGTTTTGAAGGGTTGTTTCGCCAAGGTGATAGTGTGAACATCAACTTGGTAAAAGAATTTTATGCCAATTGGCAACCAGGCGGTGATTTAGATGCCATCTATCAAGTCAGGGTCAGAAATAGAGTGATCTCATTTTTGTCAAAGGTCATAAATCAAATAATGGGTTTCACTGAACATTCACATAAGCTATTCCAGAGGTTTGTGCGTAGACCAGATTACCCAGACATCCGCAGACAGCTATGTGGTGAAGATTCCTTTGCCTTGTGGACTAGAGATACAAATGAGTGTCACAAGGAAATGAAAAAAGGAACATTCTAGCGTCCTGCACGAGTCATTTTGAAGATAATAAATGCCAAAATCATGCCAACACAAAGTAATACAGACGTATCAAAACGAAATGTTTGCTTGATTTATGCATTTTTAATAGGAATGCAGGTGGATCTTGGGAAAATTATGCTGGAACACATGTCAAAGGTGAGACCTTTTCGGGGACGCCGCCTACACTATCCGAGTATGATTACTCGGTTATTGCGTGTGCACTTCATTGAAGAATAGTATCACTATGATCGGCGGATAGAAGTAACATATCCTATTAGGGCGCTTGATGTCACGACTGTGATAGATCCGCCTGCAGCTGCACTTAACCCCGATCAAAGGTTTGTCCGGGTGGAAGAGACTTTACAGATATTATTTGCTGACCTGCGCCTTCGCGCTTCTAGAGGGGAAGTGAACTTGGAAGAGTTGCAACAAAATCACCCTTTATCTCCTTTCACACAACAGTGGTTAGGAATGGCTCAACATGGACAAATCCCATCGGATGAAGATGTGAACTCTATTCCCTCAGATGACGAGGAATATTTGCGCACCTTTGAGGATGGCGATGCTTAGTCCAATGGCCTCAGGGAGTCTTTTCTGATCTATTTTTGATCTTTTCGCATTAGGGACAATGCAAATTTTTTAAGTGTGGGGTGGTTGGCCCCTATTGTAATGTACTTACTTTTATATTTTTCGTATTTTGTTTGATTGAGTTTAGTTATTGTTTGATTTTGTTTAGTTTGTTAAAATTGCTTTTAGTTTGTTTTATTAGATTATAGTGTTGATAGATAGTAAGTAATCCTAATTTCGGTATAGATCCCTGCTGGATTTTCTTGTTGAAAAATAAAGTCGAAATTCGAAAAAAAAATATATATCCATCCATCAGAAAAATTCGAAATTTTTGAGTTTGCAGTTTTTGTTTTGTTTTATTTTCAGTTTAGTGTATGCTAATTTTGGTTTAAATTAAAAAATTTCCCTTGGTTTTTCTTTACACTACGGTTCTTTTCCAAGGGTGTATTTGAACCGGGTATAGTGTAATTTTTTTATTTCAATTGAATAAAAAGCTCCAAACTTACTGAGTTAATCTCCTCAAATGCACATGCTTTAGAAGTTATATGTACCTTATTTGTGATGTTCAAATCTCAGTTCTTGATTCTAAAGTAAGTGCCTTAAATTGTGTATTTATAACTATGCTTAACTGCTTTGACTAGAGAGTCAAGAAAGATCCAAGCTTGAATGAGTTGTGTGTCAATGTGTGAGTGAGGTTGTTGAAATATTCTGTGCGTAACAGTTGATATCCAGAACTTGCCCTCAAGTGTTTTGCAAAGCGAAATAGTAGCATTATTCAGTTTAGGAGATGATATAAGCATTTCTTTGTTGAACCAGTTTGATGATTATCTCCACCTAATTGTATATATCTTAGTCAAACCTGTTGAGCTGTTAATCCTATTTCTTTGGCATCCGCATTATAAACCTTACCAATTTATGTAAATATATCAGTTGTTGGAACCTCTATATCTTATGAGCACTTAGTCTTGTTTTAATATTGTTAAAGTTGAGAAGAGATTTGTTGGTTTATATATATATATATATAAGAGTGAAAAATAATTCATATATGTATATATATGTATATATATAGGGGGTGAATTTTCAGTAGGAATATTCCCTAACTTATGGTGCTTAAAGAAAAAGGGATTTGTTGTTAGTATGAAAAATCTCAAAAAGGTTGGAGATGGTTTAACATAAGAGTAATGCTGAAATTGTGAAATGAAATGGTGTATATATGAAGTGCTCAAAGAGATGTAGCTACTACATTTTATATTTATCACACCCTTCCTAATCCTGCATTACAACCAATTAAAGTCCTATTTGATCCTTGATTGAATAAGCTCAATTAGTAGAGTATTACACTAGGGGCAAGCATATGGTATGTCATCTGTTGCACATGAATTTCCATTCTGAGAGTGAGTTAGTTCTTCCTATTTTGAGTTCCTAAATATTTGTGAATAATATGCTGAGAGGAACTAGTCTATATTAATTGTGGGAGGTCACATGATTTGTGAAAGCAAGGAAACGTTTTGACCTTTGTGTTAGAGTAAGTGAGCAAGTTATGAAAATGCGTGGCACTTGTGAGTCATGTCTTGAGGTTGAACTATTATGAATTGGTACTTAAGTATCGGCATGTGTTGTTAGAGAAATTGTTTGATAAAAAGGTCATCCTTATGTGAAATGTAGGTCAATTGCTCGAGGACGAGGAATGGTCTAAGTGTGGGGTGTTGATCATAGGCTTAAAACTCGTGTTTTAGTTATTGTAACAACACTTTAATTATTGCATTTTACAAAGGTTTGAGCTTAAATAATAATGAATTGTATTAAATTCATGCTTTATGCCTTGCAGGAAGCTAATTCGACTTAAGAAATAAATTTGGGATGAATTTGACTGATTTTGGGCTTTGAAGTCTGAGTAAAAGCTAAATAAATCAAGTCGACATCGTGTTCGGGGGTCGCAAAGAAGGCCCGGATAGCAAAACAAATGAAAAAATGCAACAACACAAAATATTGCACTGCCGCACCGCGGGGTGCCGCAGCAGTGCAAATATTTTCGCTGCATTGTTTTGCTCCGTTAAAATGCATTCTACCTCTGTCCAATCCATGTATGCATCGCACGGGGCGCCGCGGAGCGCGCCGCAGGTGTGTAAAAATCACAAAATTATTCTATTTCGGACTAAAAAGGGCATACTTGTCAAAACCCCTTCCTACACGATTAAAAAGGCAAAAACAGTGCCATTATTGGGGGAGACCTGTTTTTGGAGAGAAAAAGAAGAAGGAGATTCATCTTGAAGAAGAGAATCAAGGAGGAACATCAACATGGAGCAAGGATTAAAAGTGTTTTTCTAAACCTTCTCCTAGTATTTACTCATATTATGTTTAAGATTTTTATTGTTGATGTTTGTATAATTATGAGTGGCTAAAAACTCAAATATTCTGGGGTTATGGGTATTAGATGATTATGTTGTTTGAAGCTTAAATTGATGATCTTGAAATTATCGTTAAAGGTTGTTTATTTGATTCTGCTGTTAATTATTTTACTGCGTAGCTAACAGTGAAATATTATTTACGAATCTTGAGTTAAACTTGAAAAAGGAAATTCTTGATTGCATATAAAATTAAATAGAGCAAGATCTGGATCCTGGGCATCGGGTGAAATATTCGCGATTAAGATAGAACTATACTTAATTGCATTGTTTGGTTGAGAAATAGGATTTGTAAATTCATTTGAGTTAATATTAATACCATAGAAATATAGATATTAATTTAACTTGAATAGGCGCATAAGAAATCGACAAATTCTTATGGGTATTATTAACCCTATAATCAATAACCCAAATAATTCAATAAATTATTTTTAAGCTAAAAACGTAGGATGATCTCTAGCAAGCCCATAACCCCGGGATATCTCTTTTATTAATTGTTAAAAGAAAAATTCATAAGTGGCGTAGTAACTTTGCATTGTATTATTGTTTGTCTACTAGTTAAATTGTAAATTGGTTATTTGTGTATTTTGTAATGAATTAGCTTGAATCGATGATTGTTTGAGTTTGCATCAGTCTATAAGTTGATCACAAGTCCTCGTGGGAATGATACTTTACTTATTACTATATTACTTGAAGATCGCGTACACTTGCGTCATTGTTTTGGTCACAATAGTTGTGCAGGGATTGCAAGGTTATCTCGGGTGAGACCCTCGCAACCCAACATAGGCTCTTGGTAATGGACGTTGGTATTACGATAAGGAGGAAGAAGAGGTATGCTCGTGGTCAACCGAGGATTAGGTGGAGAGACTTAACTAAGGATAAAGCCCAGGAGTTGGAGGGGAGGTTATCGGCTATGGGAGCATGGAGGAGTAGTGAGGACGCCAGAGCTATGTGGGCTACGATGGCGAACTGAGTTAGGGAGGTGGCAAGAGAGGTGCTAGGGATTTCGAAGGGTCACTCTGGAAGGCACCAAGGCGACTGGTGATGGAATGACATAGTCTAAGGCAAAGTGGAGGCAAAGAAGGAAGCGTATATGAAGTTGGTAGGGAGCACATGCGAGGAGGAGAGAAGAGCGAATAAAGAGGGGTACAAGGTAGCAAGAAAGGAGGCTAAGCTAGCAGTCACGGAGGCTAAGAATGCAATATTTGGCCGACTGTATGAGGAATTGGGGGAAAAAAGGCGGGGATAAGAAGTTGTTTCGATTGGCTAAAGCGAGGGAGAGGAAGGCTCAGGATTTGGATCAAGTGAGGTGCATCAAAGACGAGGAAGGTAGAGTCTTGATGGGGGAGTCCCAGATTAAACAGAGATGGAAGATGTACTTTTAGGGTCTTCTAAATGAGGAAGGGGACCGTGATATAGTGCTAGGGGATCTGGGGCATTCAGAGAGTCTCCGAGACTTTGGGTATTGTAGGCGTATTAAGTTGGAGGAGGTCGTGGGGGCTGTGCGTAAGATGAGTCGGGGCAGAGCGACCGAGCCAGATGAAATTCCGGTTGAGTTCTGGAAGTATATGGGTAGAGCAGGCTTCAAGTGGTTGACTAGGCTATTTAATGTTATTTTTAGGACGAAGAGGATGCCAGATGAGTGGAGGTGGAGTACAATGGTTCCATTGTACAAGAACAAAGGTGATATTCAGTGTTGTAACAACTATAGGTGTATCAAGTTACTAAGTCATACCATGAAAGTTTGGGAGAGGGTGGTGGAGGCGAGGGTGAAGAAGATAATGTCTATATCTGACAACCAGTTCGGGTTCATGCTGGGATGTTCGACCACTGAAGCTATCCATCTTATTAGGAGGTTGGTGGAATAGTACAGGGATAGGAAGAAAGATCTGTACATGGTGTTTATTGACTTGGAGAAAGCATATGACAAGGTCCCTAGGGAGGTGCTATGGAGGTGTCTGGAGGCAAACGGTGTGCCGGTAGCTTATGTTAGAGCGATCAAGGACATGTATGATGGATCTAAGACTAGGGTAAGGACTGTGAGTGGCGACTCGGAGTATTTCCCGGTTGTTATGGGGTTACACTAAGGATCAGCGCTTAGCCCGTTCTTATTTGCCTTAGTAATGGATGCAATAACACACCATATTCAAGGAGAATTGGCATGGTGTATGTTATTCACTAATGACATAGTACTGATTGATGAGATGCGGGACGATGTTAATGAGAGGTTGGAGGTTTGGAGACAGGCTCTCGAGTCTAAGGGTTTCAAATTGAACAGGACTAAGACAGAGTACCTAGAGTGCAAGTTCAACGTCGAGTCGAGGGAAGTAGGCATGGATATGAGGCTTGGATCACAGGTCATCCCCAAGAGAGGTAGTTTCAAGTACCTTGGGTCAGTTATTCAAGGGGATGGAGAGATTGACGAGGACGTCACTCACCGCATAGGAGTGGGGTGGATGAAATGAAAACTAGCATCTGGAGTCTTATGTGACAAAAAAGTGCCATCGATACTCAAAGGTAAGTTTTATATGGCGGTGGTTAGACCGACCATGTTGTATGGGGCAGAGTGCTGGTCAGTTAAGAACTCTCATATCCAGAAGATGAAGGTAGCTGAGATGAGGATGTTGAGGTGGATGTGCGGGCACACTAGGATAGATAAGATTAGGAATGACGATATTTGGGAGAAGGTGGGTGTGGCCTCTGTGGAAGACAAGATGCGGGAAGCGAGGCTTAGATGGTTCGGGCACGTGCAGAGGAGAAGCCTGGATGCTCCGATGAGGAGGTGTGAGTTGCTGGCTTTAGTGGGTTCGAGAAGAGGTAGAGGACGGCCTAAGAAGTATTGGAGAGAGGTGATCAGGAAGGACCTGACACGATTGCAGATTTCCGAGGACATGGCCCTTGATAGGGAGGTTTGGAGGTCGAGCATTAGGGTTGTAGGATAGGGTGGGAGTCGAGCTTCTCCTCCTCCATTCCGGGGGTGAAGCGAGTTTGAGTAGGTTGGTCCTAGACAGGCTTGTGGTTAATGTAGAGTTCACACTAACCTTACTGTTTTCCATAGCTCTAGACCTTAATTGTGGGTTATGGTTATTGCATGTCATCTATTTTATGGTTTTTAGGATGTTGTCATTATTTTTATGGTGTATGTTGACGTTACTGATGAATTGTCTTTTCTTGTTTTCTTGTTTTATTTGTATCTTCCTGAGTCGAGGGTCTATCGGAAACAGCCTCTCTGCCCTATTGGGGTAGGGGTAAGGTCTGCGTACACACTACCCTCCCCAAACCCTACTTAGTGGGACTTTACTGGGTCATTGTTATTGTTGTAGACTCAAAAAATAAATTTTTGATTTTGTAGAATGTCTAAAAAAAATCCTTATTTGTTTGGTTGCATTTTTAGCTTAATTGCATTATTAGGAGCATTATAAAATCATAGGAAAACTACCAAAAATGTTTTTGATTTCATGTTTTGCATTCCAATCGCATTTTAGGAATTAAATACATTTCAAGTGCATTTATCTAATGATATATATATATATATATATATATATACTTTAATTACTTTTCATTTTTTCTCTTTTAGTAATTTTAGTTTTGATTTAATTAAGTGTGTGTTAGTTTAGTTAGTTAATCGTTTGATCAATTAGAAATTCGGGTGGTTAAATTAATTGTGAAAAAGTTAATTCAAATTAGAGTATTAATAAATTGGTAAAATGAGAATTAAACAAAGGTGTGGGTTTTAAGTCTTATAAATGGTTGGACCAAAGAATTGGCAGCCCACAAAGATCCGCCCCAACCCAAGCCCTATATCTTGTCCATAATCTCCATTAAACTAAACGATGCCGTTTCATGTTCGTTTAATCTCCATAATCCATTAATCCAATCCTACGGTTGAGAACTAAAGTCCCAAACTTCTTAAAACTGTCTAAGACTCATTTCCCTTACTCCCAATTACTTTACCAATCTCTCTCCTCACCCTTTCTCAACCTCAGCCTTAGACTGCCGCCGGAAATCATCCATGGCGGCGGCCCATCGCCAAACAGCCCTAAAATATCACCCCATAATCCCAAGCTTCCTCTTATCACTATTCTATCGTTAATTTTCCTCAATTTCCATTAGAACTCCATGAATTACAGATCTCAGAAGGTCGAAAAACCCTAAGTTTGTCCTTTTCTATTTCCCTTCAATCTCGGCCTGTTTGAACCCAAGATAGATCAATCAATTGCTTTTGATGAGAGAAATCAATTGATGTTAGTCTTAGTTCATATCACAGCCATCGGAGTCTGTTCGAGTCTTCTACTTGGCCATTTAGTCCTTGTTGGTGTTTACTTATTAGGTATATCTCCCTCCCTTTCGTTTTAATTGCCTGTTTAATTGCATATAGTCATACAGTTTAGTTAAGCTAAGTCAGTCATGTGATTTGATTTAGGTTACTCCTTTCCTGTTCATTCACTTTGGTTAAGTAATGAATATTGATCTGTCGTTAAATTACTAATTAATGATTTACTGCTTAATTGGCTATCAGAGTTGTTATTTGCTTATTTGGATTTGAGTTAATTATAATTTGAAGTAGGTTTTAGGATTTGTTTGGATCATTGTTTGATTGTTTGTTGAGTTCATTCGAACATATACACTATTTTTCGTTTGGCTTTAATTTAGAAATGGGCTAGATTTTTGTGTAACTAGTGTAGGTCCATCAATTTGAAAGATTGGGATAATGGGGATTGAGAATTCTCGTGGAGTCTGTACACTTTGACCTAGGGTCACATGACCCCAGGTCCATAAAATTAGGTCCTTAGGTAAATATTCAGAGTTTCAAGGGGTATTTAGGGGTTTAAATCAAAAGAATTTCACATAATTGGTTGGAAGGTTCTAGAAGAGTGTGGAAGGGGTTAAAACAATATTAAAATGATGAAGAAAAGAGTTAGGTCATGGGATTTGGGGTGTAAA
This sequence comes from Nicotiana tabacum, assembly GCF_000715075.1. NCBI lineage: Eukaryota > Viridiplantae > Streptophyta > Magnoliopsida > Solanales > Solanaceae > Nicotiana > Nicotiana tabacum. Next base: position 106,178,962 of record NC_134087.1, on the reverse strand, counting down.
AAGGAAATGCGAAAGAGTAAAGGGGCTGGAAAAGTAGGAAAAGAATAGATGACGGACAGATGTCCAAATCTGTTAATAAAAGATGCTGAAAATGAGAAGACTATTTGAAAATGGACAGCTATCCAAATTTATTGAAAAAGGATGCTTTTCTCCTTATTTTTAGGGCTGACATTCCTAGATACTTCCCTAAATTTTTGTGTGTGTATCTAACGCCCCTACACTCTATAAGAGACCACATATTTTTCCTCTCTCACACACACACTAATTCTCTGCATTGCTCTCAAAGAAAACACTCTGAAAAAATTCATCCTCTGCATTGCTCTCAAAGAAAACACTCTGAAAAAATTCAGTATAAATATAGGAAAAAACCAAAAAAAAGGAAAAAAAAAATTATTCAAGGCTGTTTTTCTAAGTCCTACTCTGTTACTGCAAATTCTGGATTTTATAGCTTTTGGAGTTAATGAAAATTCATTGTATTGCAGCTGTTCTGAGTTCTGCTGGATTTCTTCATTTTCTCTTAGCCTTTATTTGGCTTTTAGTTGATTCACCATGTTGTTTAGGTATTTTCTCATGATTCTGTACAATGATTTTTATTTCAAAGGAATGTTTGTTTATTTCTTGTTGGCCTGTTGTTGTGTTCTCAGCATATTTGCTCAAATCTATGAAATGACTAGTTGATTTCTTGCTATTGAATTCTTCTGTTATGCAGATCTGGTCTGATTGTGATGATATATTTGTGTGTTTCAGTCTTATAGGTCTAGCATGCTAGCTATAAAATGCTGCTTAGTTTGTTTTTCTTGGGTTGACCTTTGTATTGTCGGTTCACCACTGATGTTGATCTACCTTCTCAAATAACGACATTTTTTTAAATGAGATTACTAATAATAGCTGAATTAAGCCTAATATGCTGTCTATCTATTGAATTACTAGAATAGCCAAACTGATTTACGAAGAGTAACCCAATGGCTATGTCTTTGTAAATTTGGAAGTAGCTTAAAGAGAGTAAAAATGGTACGGGGCGCCCTATTTAGTCGCCCCCATTTAACCTATTCCCATTTTTTTAAAACGTTTTAACTTGTACTCACTTTTTAAAAAAGTTCAGCCCCCTTTCTCCTCCTCTTCCTTCTGCTGCTGTTGGTGCTGCTATGAAACTTCAGTTCATAGAGATAAACTTTCTGCTGAAAATTAACGTTTGATGCTTATGTACTTTGACCAACCTAATAACTTCCAAACAAATAAATACAGAAAGCTAGCCACAATTCATCTTTGTAGTGAGCTCATTGTCTTCAAGCACCTTCAATACAGAATGCTAAGGGATGATAGCAAGAGAAAACAACATAATGGACCTCGCAAAAGAAGAAACTCCTTTGTAGTTTACACCCTTTCCAACTCAATGTTGTGTTTGTCTAATTGGTCCTTCAACTCCTTCCTCCAATTTTGAATCAGTCTCTTCTACTTGGTTATAAGCTTAGTATTTGTTTTCAACTCTTCTTCCATTTTTGCAATCTCCTATTCTTAACTTTTGGTTATAAGCAACAAACGTTAAGAATGTTGAAGTTCAACAATATAAACAAAAACTTCAACTTCTAGAATGCTGAAGTTCAGCAAAAACAAAATAAATTTCACCCCTAAAGTTTATCACAAACATAACAAAGCTTCAGCTAAAATATGCTGAAGTTTAGCAAATATAGAACAAAACTTCAGCTAAAACATGCTGAAGTTCAGCAAATAGAGAACAAAACTTCAGCTAATAGAATGCTTAAGTTCAACAATTACAAATAAAAACTTAAGCAAATAGAGAATAAAACTTCAGCTACTAGAATGCTTAAGTTCAGCAATTACAAACAAAAACTTCAGCCAACACTTGGTTCAACAATTTTTGCTACTTCAGGCCCGTCTACTAGAATGCTGAAGTTTGCGTGATTGCCTTTGCTACTTCAGGCCTGTATGTCTGAAGTCACGCAAAAAGTGGATACGCTTGCAATTTTTTTCGCAAAGCGGGTATAAGTTAAAACGTGACCCAAAAAACGGGTATAGATGCAAATGTCCCTTAAAGAGAGGAGACCACACTAGAAACATATTTCATCAAGGAAGTTCATAGAATGAAATCTTAGAATTAATTAGATATTATTTCTGTATAACGTAGGGCATTGTATTAATTTTGTTATATCTTCAGATTTTATTGCAATCAGCGCATGAATATAGCTCCTTTTGATTCGTTAAAGATAGATTCCAAACTGATCTTGTAAACACATGTTTAACTTCTCGTAATTGTTGTCATGTTGTATATTGGGCCAGAGCCTCTGTTTCATTCCTTATAATGATTTGTCATCTGTCTTGGGCCTGGCTACACTCAGGTCCGCATCTATAGACTATGTCAATTTGTTTATTTAAGCTTAAATATTGGGGTTCGTCTAATGGGCTATTCAAAGCAGAGTTGCTAGGCCCAGTTATTGACAAATAAGGCCCAAGATGAACCCGCCTTTTAATTTTTTAGTTGCTAAATATTAGGAATCAGGACTTCGATTAAGCCCCAATTCGTAGGTTTTAACCATAACGATACTGCTTTGAAGATTGAATGGTTTTATTTGTCCCCAGTCAAGTTAGTAGCTCCTAATAACAAACCAAGGTAGCTTCTCGAACGCCTAATTGGTTGGTTTTCCCTATTAGTTTGATCAAAGTTATAAAGGGATTTAAACAAAGTAAGAAAATTCGAGTCTGCGTTAAATTAATCCAGTAGGGAAACACCAAAGCTGCATTTGATCCTTTGAAATAGATAAATATTCCCCAATGTAAGCTTCCATAATTCTTGGGCTTGTGCAATAATCTCAAACTAGTTTTAGGAAAAATAATTCATAAATATCGTAGTTGTGACGACCGACCAGTCGTCTCATGAGTTACTACTCCATTTCCCCCATTTTTGCTTCTTATTGCTTTGTCTAATGGTTCTATATGTGATCGGGTTGATTGGTTCGGGTTCGGAAAGGATTTGGTAAGGTTTGAGACACTTAGTCTTTTTTGAGGAAGCTTAAGTTGGAAAAGTCAACCGGATGTTGACTTATGTGTTAAAGGGCTCGGATGTGAGTTCCGTTGGTTCGGTTAGCTTTGGGAGGTTATTTGGGACTTAGGAGCGTGATCGGAATGAGTTTTGGAGGTCCGGAGTGGATTTAGGTTTGAATTGGCGAAATTGGATTTTTGGCGATTTCCGGTTGATAGGTGAGATTTTGATATAGGGATCGGAATGGAATTCCGAGAGTTGCAGTAGTTCCGTTGTGTCATTTGGGATGTGCGTGTAAAATTTCAGGTCATTCGAACGTGGTTTGGTTGGGTTTTTGATAAAAAGCGTAATTTAGAAGATTTTGGTAAACTTAGGCTTGAATCCGATGAGTTTGGTTGATTCAGTGTTGTTTGAGGTATTTTGAAGATTGGTATAAGTTTGAACAAGGTTTTGGGTTATGTTGGTGCTTTTTGTTGAGGTCCCGGGGGCCTCGGGGTGATTTCGGATGGTTGTCGGAGAGTTTGGGAAATTTGAGAAGCTGCAGATTTTTCTGTTATGATATTTCCGCACCTGCGGATTGGGGATCGCAGGTGCGATGACGCAGATGCAAGGAAAGGACCGCAGAAGCAGTCAAGGAGGAGAAGGGCAAGAGCCGCATATGCGGTTGGCTGAATGCACCTGCGATAGCGCAGGTGTGGCTACTTGGTCGCAGATGCAGTTTTGGACCATTAAGTGAAAACCGTAGAAACGGCTAATTGACCGCAAATGCGGTACCGCAGATGCGGTATCTGGGCCGCAGGTGCGGAATCCCTGGGCCAGAAGGTATATATTGTTTTCTTCGTGAAATTTTGCTAAGTTCTCCATTTTTGAAGACGGGAAAGAGGCTAAGGCAATGGATTTCAAGAGAAATCAAGGGATATCAATTGGGTAAGTTCCCTAAGCTTCATTATTTGAGTTTATGATCATTTTTTCATTGTTTAATCATGGTATTAGTGGAGATTAAGGAAGAAAATTAGGGATTAGGGCTTGAGATTAAAAGACTTTAAAACGAGAATTTGAGAGGTCATTTGGACTCGGATTTCAGTATTCTTGGTATGTATGAACTCGTGGAAGGATAAGGATTCCCTTGATACAATTTTATCGAGTTTCAAGCCGTGGGCCCGGGGGTCGGGGTTTGGCCAATTTCGGGATTTTTTGTATAATTTGATTATTTTCGCTTGGGCCTCATTCCCTTAGCATATTCTGACGCCGTGATTCTGATTTTGGATAGATTCGACGCGAGTGGAGGCCGACTTGAGGGGAAAAGGCATCGCGTAGTAGTATTTCACCGGTTTGAGGTAAGTAACCATTGTAAATCTGGAACTGAGGGTACAAAACCCCGGTATTTGACTTGTTTTGATAAATGTGATGACGCACATGCTAGGTGACGTGCGTGTGGGGGTGCACCGGTAGGGATTGTGACTTGGTCCATCCCGTAGCGACTATTAAGCCACGTATTTGATCAGAAACCTTATGATATTCCGTACTTAGTCATTTATACTATTTTGTGGGCTGTATGCCATGTTTGGGCCTTGTGCCGACCTGTTGAGACCTTTAGGGGCATTTTTACTGTTTTTTTTCCTTTATCTACTTGTTTGAAAGCATATCCTCAGTCATGTTTTACTGTTTATTATTTAAAACTTATTTTATCACTCTACTTCTTAAATGTGAGGACTGTTTGGACTGAGTTCCCTAATTTCTACTGTTGTGCCCGAGAGGCTACGAGGTTAATGACTGAGAGAGGTTGAGAACCTAATGGTGAGGATATTTATATATGTATGAATTATTGATCGGGCTGCACGCCACAACAGTACTTATATGGATCGGGCTGCACGCCGCAGCGATATATATATTGGATCGGACTGTGCGCCGTAGAGATATGACGCTTGGGCTATAGGAGCCCCTCCGGAGTCTGTACACCTCTAGTGAGCGTAGTCGAATATAAAGTATGGATCGGGTTGCACGCCACAACGGTTATATGATGATTATTATTATGAGGTATTAATGAGCCTGAGTGCTGAGAGTGAGTACCGAGTGATTGAGAAGTTGCCCGAGAGGCCATATTCTGAGTGATATCATGCCCGAGAGGCCCGGTTATGATAATTTCACTGATTTCACTCTTCTTTTAAAATAAGCCTCTGTTGAGAAATTGCTCAGTATATGATTTCAAGTATTTAAACTGAAATTGATGATTTTTATGACAGAACTGGTTTTAAACAGTGGAGTTTGATCTGTTATCCTGTTGTTTATTTATTTATATGATTTTTAACTGCTTGTCACTACTTTCAGACCTTATTTACTTTTGTTACTTACTGAGTTAGCGTACTCACATTATTCCCTGCACCTTGTGTGCAGATCCAGGTGCCCGAGCGGCAGAGTGAGGATCCTCAGCTTATTAAGAGTTTGCCGGAGATTGCGAGGTAGCTACATGACGTCCGCAACCCTGCTTTTCTCCTTCCTATCTTGTTATTTTCCGTATTTTTAGACTTACGATGCATTAGACAGTTGGCTGTGTATTAGAGGCTCTAAACTCGTGAAACCATATGTTTGGGCTGTGTTGTCTCATGTTCTATTGACTTCCATATATTTTAGTTGTTTTAAACACTTATTATGAAAATTTGGTATTTAAACTCGTGTTAGAAAATGGTATATTAATAGAAAAAGGGTTATGATCGATGTTTGGGTTGGCTTGCCTAGTAATGTGATAGGCGCCATCATGATCGGGTATTCGGGGTTGTGACAAGTTGGTATCAGAGCCTAGGTTACATAGGTCTCGCGAGTCATGAGCCAGTTTAGTAGAATTTCGCAGATCGGTACGGAGATGTCTGTATTTATCCTCGAGAGGCTGCATGACCTTTAGGAAAAACTCCATATTCTTGAAATTCTTGTCGTGCGAATCTGTTGATCCGAGTACTAAACTTTTATTTTCAATTCTCTCACAGATGGTGAGGACACGTGCTACCGAGCAGGATGGATGACCACCAGTACCACCAGCTGGGGCCACTAGAGGCCGAGGACGCGGTCGAGGCCGTGGTAGGGGCAGAGCAGCTAGGGCAGCACCTGCAGATCCACCAGCTACCCCAATTCCGGATCGGGTCCCAGTTGTGGACACTACAGCAGCACCAGCTCAGGCACCAGCTGTGCCAATTGTGATTCCAGGCCTTCAGAAGGCTTTAGCTCAGATTTTATCAGTGTGTACCGATTTGGCTCAGGCGGTCTCAGTTACTACGGTCGCAGCTACTTCTCAGGCTGGGGGAGGCACCCAATCTCCCGTTTCTCGCACACCTAAGCAGGTTGTGTAGGGACTTCAGACATCGGGGGCACCTCCAGCCCAGCCGGTTGCACCAGCTCAGGAGTATGTGGTACCAGTTATGCCGAACGATGAGCAGCGTCGATTAGAGAGGTTTGGTAGACTCCAGCTTCTGACCTTCAGTGGTGCAAAGGGAGAGGATGCCCACGGTTTCTTAGATAAGTGCTAGAGGATGCTTCGTATAGCGGGTATTCTGGAGACCAGTGGTGTAGCATTAACTACATTTCAGTTTTCTGGGGCTGCCTTCACTTGGTGGGAGGCGTATGAGAGGCGTAGGCCTGTTGGTGTAGCGCCCCTTACCTGGCAGCAGTTCTCTGTTCTCTTTCTGGAGAAGTATGTGCCACAATCTTGCCGAGAGGAGCTGCGCAGGCAGTTCGAGTAGTTGCATTAGGGAGAGATGACTGTGACGCTGTATGAGATGCGGTTCTCTGAGTTAGCTCGTCATGCGGTCTGGTTAGTTCCCACAGATCGAGAGAGGATCAGGAGATTTGTTGATGGCCTCACATATCAGCTTCAGATTCTTATGATTAGGGAGAGGGTGATAGGTGCTACTTTCAAGGAGGTTGTTGACATCGCCCATGAGATTGAGTCGGTTCTTCACCAGGAGTGAGAGGAGAGGGAGGCTAAGAGGCCTCGGGGATCTGGTAGCTTTAGTAGTGCTCCTTCGAGGGGTCAGTTCCAGTAGGGCAAAGGCCGTCCATGTAGGCAGACTCAATCAGCTCGCCCAGGTTATCCTGGGGCATCATCGGGTCATGGTTCTCACAGTTCTTGTGAGCACGTGATTTTTGCTTCACGGAAACTACTCCAAAAGAAATCGAAAAAGAAATAAAACAAGTAACCTTCGGGTACAATTTTGAGAATTTGTGTGACATTTTGATATTGTTCTGTCCATAAATGCTTGCCTTGTTATAGTTAAAGATACAAAAATACATGTTGCATGCATTTAGGAAAAATGGTATATTTAGGAATTAATTAACCATTATTTGGTTTTAAAAGCGAAAACCACAAAAAATATGCATTTTTATTCTATTTATTGTCATGGTAATTTTATTAAATGTTTTAATTCGTGCGATAATTGTTGTTAGGTGTTAATTAATATTGGGGTAGTTTAATTTTGGTTTTTAGGAATTTTGTTTAATTATAACGAAAGAAAATACCGGATTTGGGCCAAAATTCAACTGAAAATCAGGCCCAAACCAATTACAACGACCCAGTCCAAACTAGATCTCAAGGACCTCCCCAAATGACGTCGTTCTAGCCTATCAGATATGGACCGTTGATCAAACAGATCTAACGGTCCAGCTCACCTCCCGTCTAAATTGAAACGACGCCGTTTAGGTGCGTCTAATCAGAGCCGTTCATTTCATTTAATCCAACGGACTCAAACCACCCCCAGATGCCCGACCCATTTGGCCCCGGACCAGCCCGACCTCCTTTTAAGTGGAACGACACCGTTCCCTTTAAGTGAAGGGATCCTGGCCCTCGATTTCACCTGATCCAACGGCCAGGATCCATTTTCCCCCTCCGTATATAAGGCCCCACCCCTTTACCCACGCCTCCAAACCAAACCACCCCTCGCCTACTGTGCACCATCATCCCAGAGACGAACCCAAACCCCCCGTTCCAAACCCTAGCCGCCACCATACACTTTCACCGTAAACCCGGCAACCACGACGCCGGTGACCACCAAAATAACACCCCTGATGCACCCAACCACCCTGAACACGAATCCATTAGCAGCTTGCCTCGAATCATTCCCCATCGTCTCGAATCTTTGTTTGAAGATTCGAGCAAAACCCCGATCTACACCAACCCACCCCAGATTCACACCGGTCAATACCCTGGCTTCACTCGTGACCAAATCAAGTTTGGTTTGGTCCGAATCTACCCACAAACCCTCAAGCCCCAAATCGGACTGTTCAAACCCTAGAGCACAAGAACTTTGGGAATCCGACCAGTTTAAACGGAGGGTTGGGGTCTAATAGACCTTAATCGAAGTGTTCTCGATTGAGAACACCTCGATTAAAGTCTGTTCGACCTCAAATGGTTAAATCCAGTCAAAACTTGGGTCGTTTGTTGTTGAGCTTCCAGAGTGAGTTTTCTTTTTCTTTTCTGTTTCTTGTTTGAATGTTGTTTGAGTTTGTTAACATGTTTAGTTAGTTTGTTGATATTTCTGATATGTTCTTTCAATTTCCTCCGTCTTCGTAAGACCTTTTTATTTGGTCGACTATTCTTCTGTTTATTGTTAAATATGTATGGTGATATACATACTCGATTTGATCAGTGTCGTCAAGTGTTCCATTTATGCTGTTCCTCTGTTTTGTGCAAAGTTATCTGAAGCCATTTGGGACCCTGTTCATATTATTTGTTTATCGACTGATTGTTCTATGTTATAATTAGTATAGTCGATTAGATAAACGTCGTCGATTAGTTTTACAAGGCTGAATGTTCAAATGGTCTGTTTTTGATAAACCTCACATGTTTGATCAAACCATTGTAATTTAGCTGATTATTTGAATTTAGCTATGAATGGTTTATGGTTGCAGTGAACTTAGGAAATGGTTAGAAGTCAGTCTTGGGCAGTTGTTGAGTTTGAACTTCCATAAGTTCAAACTTTAGGTTGCTGAAGCTCAGTTTAAAACAGTAATAATCAGGGGTTAAAAGGGGTAGTTTGGGGTTTGAAAAGATCAGAAAATGGTCAGTTTAAGTTGGGCTGACAGTAGGGTACTGAAATATGATTAAACTAATACAATAGTGGGGAACAAAACTTGATAGCATGGGGTAATTGAATATTATAGTCTCCCCATACCTCCTGGGTACAAAAACCCATGAGAGGGCTGTCAGGAGGATGGGCATTGTCGATTAGTTTAAAGGGGTAAGGGCTGAAGGGATCAAGAGAGCCTGGTGCTTGCCTACTTTGCTTATAAATAGGTTGGTTTTAGAACAAAAGGCGACAGTTTTGTTTGCTGGCTGGACAGTTTTAAGTGTTGATAGAAAATAAAAGCAAAAACAAGGCTGTTCTTCCAACCTTTAGAGGATAGGCTGTTTCAGAGTAATAGAGAGCTAAGAGTGTGCTGGATTTTTGAACATAACAATCAGAAGCTACTGCTTTTCTACATCTGCTTCCTTCTCTGCTTAGCCTGTATTTGTTTTGATGCTGCTGGGGTGCAAACTGGGTCCTTTACTTGTTGAACACTGTTTCAGTTGAGTGTTCTTGGCTTTCTGTTGGTCTGAAAGTTCACTGGACTTCTGTTTGGTTTAAATCTGTTGCTGGTTCCTCCTACTGGGTATTATTGGATTTTGTTTTGCTGGGTTTGCTGTTGGTAACAAAAAATCTGACTGCTGGGGTTGTGTTGCTGTTTTCTGTTGCTGTTGTTGCTGTGTATGCTACTGCTGCACTGATCATTCCTCTTCTTCTTTTGCTTTCCTATACCAGGTACACAACAGATACATTGGTCAATGTAGGCTGAAATTTGAAGCATGAATACAAAAAATGAAGAGTTGAAATTATTTTGAATTCATTTTAGAAATATACTGAACAATAATTGTATGTATGATAGTTTACCTTCTCTACTAGAACCATGAAGTTAGCTGTGATGTAACTCAACCTTTATACATATCATTTAGTTGGAGAACTCTATGTTTTGCTTATAATTAAAAAGGACTAATGTTGTAGTAGCCATGTTCTGTTAGTTCATCATTGTTGTCAAGAAGCATGTTAGGTATCCAATAGTTACTTCTTTAAACAAATGGCCTGTTTTTTTTTCTCAAATTGGTAGGAATATGGCTTGATCAGACAAGCGGTACTTTACATTTCAGCCCCCTTATAAATGTCAAACATATACAAAATAGGTTAACTAGGCCCAATTGGAATAAGGATGGCCCAGGTCCAGTCCATACAGTGTGCTCTGGGCCTGGGCCCATAATATCTAAACGACTGCCCAGACACGCGTTCATGTTTCGGATTTGGGCAAATCACATTCGGAACCCGACTATAACTAACTTGTAAGCATGTAAATAAAGTTGGACCGTTCTTCTTCTTTCATTATTATAGACAAACTCAATAGAGTACATAGCCACTATAGGATGACCTTTTAAATAAAAATGAGACGAGCCTCGCCAAATAAATCACACATCGCTGGGGCCCTCAATAAATACATAACCATTGACTAGACTTTGGATTTCGCCGTTTAGTGAATTTTTCACGGCCTTTTTCTAAAACAACAATACGTAGTTTCTTTAGGACGCGTCTTAATTAATCTTACCTTCTTAAATATGGGTGTGCATTTGTGTGACCCAAATCCAAATCTCAACGGAGTCGAAATGTGTCTCTTATCACGGGTACATTGATTGTGACATGGCTCGAGATGCGTTTTCACAACGTTGCAAATTCCACACAATAATAATAATAATAATAATAATAATAATAATAATAATAATAATAATAATAATAATAATAATAATAATAATAATAATAATAATAATAATAATAATAATAATAATAATAATAATAATAATAACAATAAATAACGAATGAGACGAGCCTCGACAAACAAGAATACCCAAAGTGCGGGGCCCTCAACGGATAGTTATTTCGAGTACTTAGATTCTGGGACGGGCCGTTTAGCAAATTTCACGGCCCTACCCAAAATAATGATACGCTAGTCGCTTTAGGAGCGTATTTAATAATGTTATCTTCTTAAACTCGGGTGCACATTTATGTGACCCAAATCCAAATCTCAACAGAGTTGAAATGTGCCAACAACCACGGGTGCATTGATGTGACGTGGTTCGAGACGTGTTTCCACGATGTTGCAATTCTTGATAAAAATAATAGTAATGATAAAAGCGGTTAAAAGTTAAAATTCGCACATAGGTTCAACATGTATTAAATCAGATAATCAAGCCAAATATGACAGTTGAGTGACCGTGCTAGAACCAAGGAACTCGGGAATGCCTAACACCCTCTCCCGGGTTAACAAAATTCCTTATCCGGATTTCTGGTTCGCGGACTGTTAAACAGAGTCATTCTTTTCCTCGATTCGGGATTAAACCGGTGACTTGGGACACCTTAAAACTCCCAAGTGGCGACTCTGAAATAAATAAACAAATCCCGTTTCGATTGTCCTTTAATTGGAAAAACTCCTTCACCCCTCGCGGGGGCGAAAAAAGGAGGTGTGATAGCTCTGGCGACTCTGCTGGGGAACGAACTCAGAATCTCTGGTTCAGGGTTCAAGAATTCGAGCTTAGAATAATTGTTATTATTTGGCTTTATTTACTATCTGATTTTATTACATGTTTTAGCCTAAATGTGCAAAATGTTGCTCTTACCGCTTTGATATTACTTGGACTGTATATATTAACTGTGCCGAAACCCCTCTCTTCTCTCTCTTGAGGAGTGCACGCTGGTCGTGACTTCTTTCTGTTAGTGTCATATACCAAAATAGAACGAGGATTCGGAGGAGTTGCAAAACTGGATGGCCTTTTGGTTACCGGTACACAACTCCCCTCCTCGACTCGAGTTGTCTGCTCGGGTGCACAGTCTAGAACAAATACCCAGGTTATGAACCTAGAATAACTCAGCTTCATGCCGGATCCCTAGTAGGAACGTTTGTTTGCATCACGTGCATTTGACTTTGGAGGCTCAACACAGGGGTTGGGTCTGTCTAGGACAGGTGTACCAAAAAATGAAAATGACCATCCTGATGCATCTTACTTGCTGCTACTTGTGCATTTATTTGATTCAGACTTGTGTGTTGACTGACTTTTTGAATATCAGGAATATTGTGAAATTGAGGAAAAGAAAAAAAAAGGAAATAGCGTTTAGGGAGTTAATTGTTTATTTTTGAAAAAAACACAATGCCCAAATATTGTCGAAACTTTGCCGAAATTTTGAGAAAACGGAAAAAATGTTTTATTAGTTTGTTTTAGTAAAAGCAAAGGAAAAATAGAAAAAAAGTCGTTGTTCTGTCTTCAAAAATAGAAAGGGAAAATAGTTTGTCTTCCCATGAAAAATGAAAATGAAAAAGAGTCTTGTTCTTTTTTTAAAAAAAATAAAAAAATAAAAAATATATAGGTTGTTTTATTCCCGAACTACGCGAGTTTTATTCTCACCGGATGTGAGATACGTAGGCAACCCTCATCGGGTCCAACCTCCCCTTTTGCTAAAAAAAAACAAGAAGAGAGTCATAAATAAGTTGGGCCACGTCGTTTTGTCAAATATAGCCAAATGATCCCAAACGGGACGCCGGAAGGCTGATTTTGCATAAACAACCACCTTTGGTTATGTTTTGATTTTTGACCCTCACAGCCTTAAAATCTTCATCCCTGAGGCGCTGAAAGACTGTGTTTGCAATACTGGGTCTTTTATTCTAATTTGAAAAAAAAAATAAGAAAAAAGTCATAAATAAGTTGGGTCACGCCGTTTTGTAAAGATAGCCGAATGTTCTCGAAAGGGACGCCGGAAGGCTGACTTTGCATAAACGACCATCTTTGGTCATTCTTTTTGGTTGTGACCAGTTATCCCGCACAACCTTAAAATCTTCGTCTCCGAAGTGCTAAAAGGTCGTGTTTGCAAAACCAGGTCTTTTATTATTTGAAAAACAAGAAAATAGTCAGTGGTCAAGTGAATACCGTTTGGTTTTTAGTTAAAATAAGCCGGCCCGGCTTCGGTAATGTCTTAAACCGTTCTTGCCGAGATAGCCTTAGAGTATCTTTCAGATGGCGAAGGGCTATTTTCGTAAAAGAACGAACAAGTTTGTGAAAGGTCGTAAAATAGTCCTTCCCGGCCTTAAAATTCAGGTGAAATTGAGAAGGGGCCACGTATGAAAAACAACCATTTGGTTAAAATTGGCATATAGGGGAAGGAATCTGGCTGTTTGTTTTTGAGTTTGTAATTCTTTGATTAGAGTATGCGAGTTATTTGATTTTCGAGTTCGTTTGTTGTCTTTTGTCAAAGTCTGTTAGTATGGTCAGTTTTTAAACTTTTATAATCAAGCTTGTTTTATTAGGAAAAATTGAAAAAATAATAAAATGTTTTATTGTTATTTATCTTTTATTGGTCCGAACTACGCAAGGTCTTAAGCTTGCTTGTATGTTGGTTAAGTTGTTAGGATGATAAACTACAAGATAATACTTGGATTAGCTTAAGTCACTTCTATGGTGTTGTATTGCTATTAAGGTTTGTTGTAAAATGAATATAACATGGATTTTGACTTGAAGTTACTGTAGGAGGTATGTATATTGTGTTCTTGCTTGTGCCTAAGATTATCTTGATATTGATTAAGTTAAATGGATGGTCTAGACATGAACTAGTGAATAAAGTTGCTAGTTGGGGATAGTTGAAGTTGTGGATTATTTTTGTTGTTATAAATATATGGTATAAGGCTGGAATCATTGATTAATGACTTCATTATCAAGTTAATGATACTTTTATGTTGAAGTAAGAAGTCTATAAGGATTGATAAGGGGTATACAGATTCCAATCGGAGCTTGCCGCTCGTCGTAATGTAGTTGTGACTTGTTGTTGTTATATGGTGTCTTGATATTGATAATTATGTATTGATGGATTGCTCTGGTCATTGTTGTTTGTATATGGTATTGGAGGAGGCCCTTGTTACAAGGGAGATGCTGCCAAAATTTACGTAAACGAGCTACTAGCTTAAGTTATAGACTTAGCCTTTGCTCAACACTGATTTTGAATCTCCTTATACTATGATAGATTGAGTTGACTTGTTTGAAGAGTTTCTTGGAAGTGATTAAGGACTCAACGGGTTTAAGGTATGTTAAGGCACTTTCTTCTTTCTTTTGGCATGATCTAAAATGAAATGAACATAAACGATACGCCATTTCATAATGACTCTACTCCTAGCAACTAAGGTTGTCCATGTTGTTCTTTCCTTATAAAATTATTCTAAGCAAATGTGTATGATCCTTGAATCCTACTAAGGTTCATATTGAGGGTATGGATGTCCATAGTGTTCTTAAGTCACTCCAAAAGGTTTAGAAGGTGATTCCATGAGTCTAGCATGCATTATATATAGTATCTATTTTACTCTACCGAGCCTCTCTATAGTCGGCCGGGTACGGCACCTATTGTGCAACCACTGATCAGTTGGGTTTACCGAGCTCCACGTGGCCGGGTACGATTCTACCGAACCTTATGATGGTCGGGTACGCTTTTACCGAGTCCTCTTTGAGGCCGGGTACGATATGATGATGATGATGCCCACAGAGGCGAATGTTTTAAAAAGTTTATGTATATATATGTATTATGCATTTCATATCATATCCCCTAGAGGCACTCAGATGTTACAGGTTGTATCTCCTCTATCTCTCTCTTTACATTACTATTCTTATGTATGCTTTCCTGCCTAACATACTCGGTACTTTATTCGTACTGACGTCCCTTTTGCCTGGGGACGCTGCATTTCATGCCCGCAGGTCCCGATTGATAGGTTGACAGTCCTCCTAGTAGGCTATCAACTCAGCGAAGGTGTTGGTGCACTCCACTTGCTCTGGAGTTGCCTATTTGGTCAGTATACTTTGGATATGTATTGATTGGTATGGCGGGACCCTGTCCCGACCTTTATTATTTGATGTACTCTTAGAGGCTTGTAGACAGATGTCAGGTGTATGGATAATTGTATGGCCTTGTCGGCCTATGTTTCGAGTTTACTAATGGTCATGTCGGCCTTATAGGCCCGTATGTCACATATATTAGTTTGTATATCATGTTGGGTCTTCATATGTTGAGTATTCCCTTATGTTTTATTCTTGTTATCTCATGACGGGTTTTCTGGCTCATTTACTCATGATAACATGATAAGAAAGATATGTTATGTTGGTACTCGGTTGAGTAAGGCACCGGGTGCCCGTCGCGGCCCTTCGATTTGGGTCATGACAGAAGTGGTATCAGAGCAGTTCTGTCCTAGGGAGTCTACAAGCCGTGTCTAGTAGAGTCTTGTTTATGGGTGTGTTGTGCACCACACTTATAAGCAGGAGGCTACAAGGCATTTAGGTATGTCACTCTTTCTTCTTACTCTAGATCGTGCAGTAGAGCTCAGTTGTAAGAATTCAAACTCCTAAATTCGACTTTAGTCGTAATACAACTATACCTATATCCACAAAGACAGTTGGTAAGAGACTGTATGTGGATGTGGAAGAGTTGAGTCAGAGGAACTCGATTTCACATCATGCTTATGATGAGTAAATATGAGGTCTTCAACAGATCATGTGTGTACTAATATGTGTATGCTTCTTAATAAGGAGCCTTAAGGCACAGATATCTATTCACGAATATGGTGAAAATCTATGAGGAATTCAGAAGCTAGATACAAGTTTTAACAAGTAAAATAAGTAAGGTGAAGAGGGGTACGAGGCACCCAGATAATGAAGATAATCAATATTTTCAAATCAGGCAGAGAATTATAAGCATTTTGGTACCTTCATCAATGACAGAGGTAAGTACAATTGGCCACACCCATCTCAGTTATGTTCTATGGGAACTAACAGATATTATTTAAGAGAAAGATGGGATATCAGGATCCAGTTGGAGTTAGAGTAACCCAAAAATTGTGGATACGTTGTTATCATTAACTAACGTTTCTGAAAGATGGTGCAAATGTGGTAATAGATCTCCTTCTAAGACACCCAGATGGTGAACTCTAGAGTAGTACAATCAGATACGAATACTGGAATATTTAGAAATTTCAGAAGATAGGCAGTGGGATCCTAGAAGGGACAAATATTTACCTTAGTATGACTCTAGCCCCGAGTAAAAAAAAGAATGTCAGGCATTCCCAAGAGCCAGTGAGATGAAGCTAGGAGAGCTTATAGGGAAAGAACTTTTTGTTGAAGTTTTCAGAATAAAGTGATAGACAAAAAAATATTATCCGGAGAATAAGAAGAAAATAAATGAAGCATCATGAGTAAGATGTGATAAAGGGATTATAACAGTAAATCAAAATTTGACACGATGACAGAGTCTATAGTCAAGTGAAGGAAAATACAAGAGGTGACAAGCCTTAAGGCAATAAAAGAGTATAAGCCATAAAGTCATATCCTTATTTCGAGAAATGAGTTGGTGACTTCAACGTGATTACCAGGAGGAATGGTTAGACCCCATAGTAATAAAAATCAGTATGGGCTGGTGAACAAGATAAAACCGAACATGAATTAGGGACCGGAGGATTTGATAATGGTCGACATCGTGAGAATTTCAAAGATCGTGCTCCAACAATAATAGAATAGACAACAGACGAATAACCTTTAAAGGCCATTTAGGAAGTCGCTTACCTAAAGCAAGCACTCTGAGCAGAGTTAATCTTAAGGGACTAAGTATGCCAGTTACAATAGGTGTCACCTTCGTGCGTAAGAAATTTAGTTATCCATGGTACAGAAGGTTACCATAAGGTGATTAAGGTTCATTGATAATGTGAAAAGACGCCAAAGATGAAGAGGTAAAACAACTATAGGTAGATCGTCGTAGTACTAAATCTTAGTACTCCCCTAAAGGGGGGAATATGGTGTGATATGGTATTAAGTCGGAGTTAAGCAGTTCAGTTAACTATGGAATGGTAAAGGAAGAATGTGGTAAAGAGGAGAAAGGGATGATGTTGTATTTATTCAGTTCCTGCAGATATGTTGCGACTCCAGAACATTATACAAGTACGACACCGGGGAGAGGCAGTAAAAGTTTTCGGCCAGGATGTTATTGATAAATAAGTGTGAATGGACACTTGATACATCAGGATCTAGTGGCGAGAGATCAGTTAAGACAAAGGATATATCCCAAGAGGGATTATGCAATATATATATGAGAATGGACCAACGAGTAATTAGTAGTTGATTCAGGAAGAGCCCAGTTATGGCTAGACAAGAGGTCACAGATAAATCAATAGATCATGCAAGATAAATGTAGTGAATCGCAGCATAGTGAATTCAGTCTCGCAGATACGAGATTACAATCATTTGAAAAAAATTTCAGATAGGAGTTGAGGCAGTTAAAGGTACCATTTTTAAGGTTTATAAAAATAAGAGAGAGTGCCACTAAGGAGACAATAAAAAATTGAGCTTAGAAGTAACCCTACGAGCACAAAGGCATAAATTTATGTAACTAAGGATTATTATAGGCGAGTAAGAATAACGAAAATTACCTTCGGGTGTACGATATATCAAGCTCGCAAATTTACAAGAGCCAGAAGGTCTCCCTAAGTACTACAATGAAAGACTAGCTGAGGAAATAAGGAAGAAGGTTTCCACCTAAGCATAGTGAGCTAAAGAGTAAATGATCCTATAACAACAGTCTCACTACAATATTGTATACACTCCATAAGAAAGTGGCACCTATCATGGCTAATGAATGGTAAAAAAAGTCATCAAAGGTGATGTTTGAGATCATATGAGGTACAGGAAATTATAGTATTCATGGGCAAAATGACAAGCCAAGTATTCATGCAACAAGTGATAGAATGACTAGCAAAAGTAATTGCTTACATTTAAGGACAACTGAGAAGGCACGAAAGGAAATTTATGGTGCTAGCAAGTTAAAGGAAGGTTGCGAGTAGTATAAATAGATCGGTGTAGGTCCTAAGGTAAAGTATTGTAGAGCAACAAGGTTTTAGGTTGATATGAGTAAGGATAGGAAAAGGTGAGTGAGAAGTTGACGAGAATATGTATGTCCTCGGGATTAAACCCATCCAAACAAGGGAGCTGATGATTTCCATATGTAATAAAAAGCTTGATACAGCCTGAATGAACACAGAAGAGTCTGAGACTAGGTGCATTTAGAAGAGATGGAATGCTGCCCTGGCAGTAGAATAAGAGTCTAATTGTGATAGATAAGAGGATGATGCTTAGGCCTTTGATTGAGTAATGATTTAACGAGAAAGGGATTTCATTAATTGCACAGGATTAGAATACCCCTATAAGATGAATCGCATTGGGATGCAATGAAATACGGTTATTGAAGTATAGTATTATCCCTAGGTGGATCAAGAAAATCACTTCATATGTTCCCCGATAAGATGTGATCCCTAGTGACAGTGTATTACATAAGAGGTTGCAAGTTATCAGTGATAGATTATAGATCAACATTAAGGTGAATAAACAATAGACGGGTACAAGTTCCAAAGTTCGAGATGAGATTTGTTTGTTATTCTTAGATGAATAATAATGAGGAAGCACTAAAGGACTTAGATTTATACATATAGGATAAGCAGCGAGAGAGTAACCTGGAGTTGGGTAGCAAACCTCGGTAATAATAAACCGAAGTAAGTTTTATGGTATAGTATAACCTACCTAGATGTAGTAAATCCATAAGGATAGATATACAAGGCTATGAAACAAGAGATATAAATAGTCTTAAGTTCGATAAAGTACCAAGCGAAAGACATCAGTACACCTATACATCGTAAGTCATTGATGTAAGCTCGGAAATGAGATTATATTTGGAAGAAAATAAAGTAAGTTAATCATGTTACCTTGGAGGTTACAAATATTTAAGATCATGAATAACGAGTACCAAGAGGGTTGGAAATCTTAGAAGCTAAACCAGTTGAAGAAAATAAGTTTCGTCAAAAGTCGATAAGTTTAGAATGTTATAACATGTACTTTGGAGTGAGACTAGGGTTCTTAACATGATAAGGAGGTTATTCTATGAGTTATTTTAGTCGTATGATATTCACTTTCTACATTTTGAAGGCAAGCAAGTTGTGGAACAAGAGTTGGCAAAGGTCATCACAAGTTACATTCATAAATTTGCTGAAATTTAGGTCACATATATATGAGAATTTCTAAAAATATACTTGGAATCATGGGGTGTTCTACCTACCAAATTGAATATCAACGAGTCTAGTTTCTAACTCATTAAACCGTTCGTCAATACGACATCGGAGTAGAGAGATATTTGTGTTTTCGCGAGACCGAGCAAGCAGCTCCTAATGGGACCCACTTAGGCGGTGGTTGAGCTACTTCAATTTATAAACGATTTGGATGCCTATTTTTTGCTCATTGTTCAACTAAAATTCGTCTCCAAACTTATCCTAACCCTCCTAAACATATACCACAAGGGTTTGAAGTGATTCCAAAGTGATTACACCATATTTCAACATCAAAACTTAGTTCTAGTGAAGAACAACACCTCTTTGAGGTTGTGTTGTCATTGAGGATTGTTGTGGGCTGTATTTGGATGAAATTCCAAGTTGTTGCTGCTTTCTAAGGTGAGTATAACAGCCTACTAATTGTGCTTAAGCTTGCTTGTATGTTGGTTAAGTTGTTAGGATGATAAACTACAAAGATAATACTTGGATTAGCTTAAGTCACTTCTATGGTGTTGTATTGCTATTAAGGGTTGTTGTAAAATGAATATAACTTGGATTTTGACTTGAAGTTACTGTAGGAGGTATGTATATTGTGTTCTTGCTTGTGCCTAAGGTTATCTTGATATTGATTAAGTTAAATGGATGGGCTAGACATGAACTAGTGAATAAAGTTGCTAGTTGGGGATAGTTGAAGTTGTGGATTATTTTCGTTGTTATAAATATATGGTATAAGGCTGGAATCATTGATTAATGACTTCATTATCAAGTTAATGATACTTTTATGTTGAAGTAAGAAGTCTATAAGGATTGATAAGGGGTATACGGATTCCAATCGGAGCTTGCCGCTCGTCGTAATGTAGTTGTCACTTGTTGTTGTTATATGGTGTCTTGATATTGATAATTATGCATTGATGGATAGCTCTGGTCATTGTTGTTTGTATATGGTATTGGAGGAGGCCTTTGTTACTAGGGAGATGCTGCCAAAATTTACGTAAACGAGCTACTAGCTTAAGTTATAGACTTAGCCTTTGCTCAGCACTGATTTTGAATCTCCTTATACTATGATAGATTGAGTTGACTTGTTTGAAAAGTTTCTTGGAAGTAATTAAGGACTCAACGAGTTTAAGGTATGTTAAGGCACTTTCTTTTTTCTTTTGGCATGATCTAAAATGAAATGAACATAAACGATACGCTATTTCATAATGACTCTACTCCTAGCAACTAAGGTTGTCCATGTTGTTCTTTCCTTATAAAATTATTCTAAGCAAGTGTGTATGATCCTTGAATCCTACTAAGGTTCATATTGAGGGTATGGATGTCCATAGTATTCTTAAGTCACTCCAAAAGGTTTAGAAGGTGATTCCATGAGTCTAGCATGCATTATATATAGTATCTATTTTACTCTACCGAGCCGCTCTATAGTCGGCCGGGTACAGCACCTATTGTGCAACTACTGATCAGTTGGGTTTACCGAGCTCCACGTGGCCGGGTACGATTCTACCGAACCTTATGATGGTCGGGTATGCTTTTACCGAGTCCTTTTTGAGGCCGGGTATGATATGATGATGATGATGCCCACAAAGGCGAATGTTTTAAAAAGTTTATGTATATATATGTATTATGCATTTCATATCATAGCCCCTAGAGGCACTCAGATGTTACAGGTTGTATCTCCTCTATCTCTCTCTTTACATTACTATTCTTATGTATGCTTTCTTGCCTAACATACTCGGTACTTTATTCGTACTGACGTCCCTTTTGCCTGGGGACGCTGCATTTCATGCCCGCAGGTCCCGATTGATAGGTTGACAGTCCTCCTAGTAGGCTATCAACTCAGTAAAGGTGTTAGTGCACTCCACTTGCTCCGGAGTTGCTTATTTGGTCAGTATACTTTGGATATGTATTGATTGGTATGGCGGGACCCTGTCCCGACCTTTATGATTTGATGTATTCTTAGAGGCTTGTAGACAGATGTCAGGTGTATGGATAATTGTATGGCCTTGTCGGCCTATGTTTCGAGTTTACTAATGGTCATGTCGGCCTTATAGGCCCGTATGTCACATATATTAGTTTGTATATCATGTTGGGTCTTCATATGTTGAGTATTCCCTTATGTTTTATTCTTGTTATCTCATGACGGGTTTTCTGGCTCATTTACTCATGATAACATGATAAGAAAGATATGTTACGTTGGTACTCGGTTGAGTAAGGCACCGGGTGCCCGTCGCGGCCCTTCAGTTTGGGTCGTGACATCAGCTGACATGTAGATGACTTCAGTGGCAGGGAGCCATCCGAAAGTCCACTCAATTTTGTCCGAAATTAAAGAACTCAAGTGCACAAACCAAGCCTCTGTACCTTCTGGAAATTCAACTCCCGCCCTTCGATGCAATTCAGACCAGTCATGCCGTAGTTCATATACCCCACACGGTGTCAAAGATGTTCTTGTATCCAAAGTTGTAGTAGCAGTCTACAACCCTGGAAGAATCTTCCCCCTTCTCGACAGATGGTTAAGGCTCGGTAAATCTCAACTAAGATCATTGGAACAAGAGAGCCGTTAGCTTTCTTAATCATGACGTCGACCATTCCCACAAGACCCAATTCTATGTTGCCATCCTTTCTTGGGTAGATTATGACACCCAAGAATGCTACTACAAAGGCCAAACCCCACCGTCCCTTCCATTTATCTTTGTTTCCTGCATGGGTCATACCCGTATCTGGTGCTTCAAAACCAAGGGGATTGCCATAGTGCTGGTACAAGAAGTGGAAAGTGCAAAGCCCTTCGGATAAATTCCCATCCTGAACCTCCCGACTAATACTCAACATATCTAGAAACTTGTGAGGAGACACTGTTCTTGCGACACCGGGTACCGACTTCTGAGGTTCCCACTAAGACCGGCATAGCCTACAATTTCCTCTAGCATGGGGGTGAGCTCAAAATCAGAAAAGTGAAACACATTGTGAGTCGGGTCCCAGAAAGTTATCAAGGCCTGAATCACATCCAACCTCGGTTTAATTTTCAGAAGTCCCACGAGACCACCCAAAACCTTTACCACAGTCCCTCTGCTGACTTTTCCTAAGTCGTTCCACCATATATAGAGCTGTAAAGGGATTTTCTCAAGAACTGCAAAGGGTTCATTTTCATTTGTGCTCATCCTGCACATTTATAAAGGTGATTTATTTAAAAAGATCATGATTCATTTTGACTCAAGAAAAAGTTATTAATTTTTTTTTCAAAATTTTTCATTTCAAAACAAAAGCCCGGCCTTGCAAATACGACCCTTCAGCATTTCAGAAAAGACGATTTTAGGGCTGTGTATGCTAAACAACCAAAATTTAAAAAAGAGACCATAGGTGGCTGTTCTTGCAAAAACAACCTTCCGGCGCCCTTTTGGGGGACATTTGGCTATTTTAGGCAAGAATGACATCACTTGAAAAAACACTAAAATTTTTGTTCTTTTTGAGTTACTTTTACAAAAATGAAGTTGGAGCCGATGGGGGTTGCCTACGTATCCCACATCTGACGGGAATCAAACTGGCGTAGTTCAGGCAGATTTGACATAGCAAAAAACAATACTAACTATTTTTTCTTTTCTTTTTTTCAAAATTTCGGCAGAGTTTCGGTACTTTTTGGATATCAGTTTTTTTTCAAAAACAAGTGATTATCTCTCTCAGTCCTCAAATTGATTTTTCTTTTTCCCAACTTTTCTCCACTATTCATAAGCCGGTCAACATGCAATCCGAAGCAAATAAATGCACGAGTAGCAAGTAGAATACATCAGGATGGTCTTTTCATTTCGGGTACACCTGTCCTAGACAAACCCAACCCCTACGTTGAATCTCCAAAGTCAAATGCACGTGATGCAAACAAGCGTTCCTACTAGGGATCCGGCATAAGGTTTTGTTATACTAGGTTTAAAACCTGGGTGTATTGTCCTAGACCTGGCTTACCCGAGCAGACATCTCGAGCCGAGGGAGGCAGCGTACCGAGAATACAGAAGCTTCACCGGCTTTGCAACTTGTCCGAACCTCGTTCTAAAATTGGGATAAGACTCTAACAGAAAAGAAGTCACACGAAGTGTACACTTCCTAGATGATTTAGAAGACTCAGAGAGAAGAGGTTTTCGTAGAAATTTATATACAATCCAAACAATATCAAAGCGGTAAAAGCGGCATTTAGCACATTAGGCTCAACATGTAAAAATCAGATAAAACAAGCCAACTATAACATTTATTCTAAGCTCGAATTCTTAAACACTGAACCGAAGTTCTGAGCTTGGATCCCCAGCAGAGTCGCCAGAGCTGTCACACCTCCTTTTTATACACCCCGAGGGCATAAGGGAGTTTTTTCGCTTTAAGTGACATTATTCGATATGAGATTATTTATTTAATCAGAGTCTCCACTTGGAATAATTTAATTGGTGTTCCAAGTCACCGGTTTATTTATCCCAAATCGAGGAAAATTCAACTTTCCTTTTGAAGTCTGCGAACCAAAAATTCTAAGTAAGGAATTCTGTTAACCCGGGAGAAGGTGTTAGGCATTCCCGGGTTTTGTGGTTCTAGCACGGTCGCTTAAACCATTATAATTGGCCTATTATCCGATTTATTACACGTTTTAGCCTATGGTGCATTTTTAACTTATTAACCGCTTTTAATTATTTTAGGAAGATTCAATGTTATTTAAACATGCCTTGAACCACGCCATTAAAATGCACCAGCGGTTCATGACACGTTCTATTTAACATTGTTAAGAAAATGAATTCGGGTCACATGAAATGTGCACCCGAAGTCAATAAATAAAAGAAAATCAATTTATAGAACGCGCCTAAAGCAACTACGAAGGTTCAAATTAATAACTAAGTTTGCGAGGGCCATGGAAAGTTCAATTGATAGCACACCCCAATTTTTAAAGAGTTAGTATTAATTACATGAGGGCCATGGTTTATTTAACGAAAATAGCACACCTCAAATTTTCTATAAAAGCTAACTAGTTTTGTGAGGGCCATGGGCCTAGGGGTTTTATTTGGCACGGCACACCTCATATTATTTTAACTAAAAGGGGTTAGTTCTTGAATCTAGTCTTATGAGCATTATAAATTTTGTTTGGCATGACACATCTCAATTTATTTCAAAGGGCTTTATTATTCGAAGTTGTTATAATCGGGTCACATGAAATGTACCCCCGAATCTGGGAATTAGGCATCATGACTATGTCTCGGGAACCGCACCCATAATCACGATGGTTTATTTATTAATCGTGCCTAAAGCAAGCTATGATATTCATGAATTAATTATTTCTAAGTTTGAGATCAAATGTGAAAAGGTCCAAAATGTATGCAATCTATTT
This sequence comes from Nicotiana tabacum, assembly GCF_000715075.1. NCBI lineage: Eukaryota > Viridiplantae > Streptophyta > Magnoliopsida > Solanales > Solanaceae > Nicotiana > Nicotiana tabacum. The sequence goes on along the minus strand of NC_134087.1, from coordinate 106,154,450 downwards.
GTATGAAAATGACTGTAATTTGCTAAGGAAATTGGAAAGGGCGAGACTAGATGCACATGTTGTTGCAAGCTACTGCAATAGCACAATTTTTATTCAAGATAACCAAGACATTATGAATCATCCAAATCTACACCTGACTAAACTTTTAAATATGATGCCTACTGCTCCAATGGTATTTTAATTATTCAGAATCGTCCTTAAACTATTGAAACTCACCATTGAATACCATAATAGCGAGACACTGATTTAGAATAAGTAGCTCTTCACATGGCTCTTGGAATTATTTTGGAAAATCAGAAATAGTGATTACATAGAAGGACTTCTTGTACCTAGCTTAATTAACTTAGACACTTTGATATTGTATGAGCTTTCACACCAATTACCAAGTTAGCAACCACAAAGATGCTCTGTTTGCCACAAGCATATTCAAACTCCAAAAAATGAGCAAATTACATCGCTGTATCGACTCCGCTTGTGTCAAAGACCAAATTTCACCAAAAAAAAGGAAAGAAATTTTCCATTATTCAGAATACCTTGGTTAATAGCAACAATACACAAGATTGGTTAACATCAACACTCCGTTTGTGTCAAAGACCATATGTTTCTCACATTCCAATTCTCATATGCTAAAGGGTCCAACTCAGTCCATTATAAACTAACTTTGATCAAGATGGATCATGTAGCTCAAATAAAAAAACAACTTGACACTTAATTACTTACAAAAAGGAATTGATAATTAAACAAAACCAGAGGGCAAATCCCTAAAGTCCCTCCCACTGTATACCATATTTTAAGCCAAAAATTCTGGTAGAATACTAGACAAACCAATAATCCGGTTCCAGAACCATCTTAAAAATGACAACCTGAAAATAGAGACCTTTATTCCATTTAGCTATAAAATCAAATCATGATACACTACAATGACAGGAATTGCTGAATGTAACAAGAAAATATATAATTATACACTGCCTCATCATTGTAAGCATATTTTCATTGAATCAAAATGAGAATTACAAGAACGAGAATGGGAGACAGTACCTTAGCGGCAGTAATACAGTCCCAAATAACCAAGTAAAGTTAACGCTGAAGATGAATAGAACATTTAAAATCGGGAACAACGAGTTCAGCAACACAGTCCATTCACAACTTCATACGAGCCCAAAGAAAGGAGGAAGACGAATTTTAACATTTCAGCGACCAAACTCCCTTTCAGATCTTCTTTGAAATTCGGTTTTTCTATTGCTTTTGGTCTCCAAGCTTGTCAGGTCTTTGTTTCCATTTTTTTCAAGGTTAGAGATGAGATAAAAAGAATCGAAGAGAAAGGGGGAGCTGATGAATGCCGGATTTCCGGCGATTTGGTGGCTGTGAGGAAATGATGGATGAAGAAGGGGAGTTAAATGGCGTGTGCTGAAGGATTTGGTGGTGATGAGGGTGAAGCCATGGCTATTGGTTTGGAGAGGAGATGGAAGGGTCTCCTAAAGCCTGTAAAGAAGAAGACGCTTCAAAAAAGGGGGTGGGGGTCTCTCTTCAGATCCACCGTTTCCTAAGTTCTGAGGGTAAGGTCCGTATTCCTTAGGTCTAGGTTATTAGGTTAGTTTAATAAGAAAGGATCCGGGTCTTGGGTCGGTTCGGGTCGGGCAGGCGGGTCGGGTATGTTTTTTTGGGCTTTGAGTGGTTTGGGCCAGATTTTAGATATAAGAACAACCCGAATTTGAATTAAAACCTCATCTTTCAAATTCTCTTCTTATTTTCCTTTTTCTCTTTGTTTTTCTTTTTCTTTTCTTTAATAAAAAATCTTAATTAAAATCCTAGATTATCTAAAAGTGTGAAATTAAACTAATTAACTAATTATAAAAATTATAAAAGCTACTTAATCCTAAATTAAAAAAGAAAGTATCAATAAAAGGAAAAAATGTAAAAATGAAGCATTTTTTGTGATTTTCAATTTTTATAAAACAAGTAACTACCAATTAATCCTAATAATGAAAAAATAAGGCCTAAATGCCATGTGTGACATTTTGATATTTTTCATGATTTAAATAAAACTTAAACATGCACAAAATGCAAACAATTAAATAAAACTCGACAAAAATTCCTAAAATATCAAATAATTAACAAAAATCTATTTTCTTGGGATTTAAAGGAGTATTTCGTATAGGGCAAAAATCATGTGCTCACACACTTATTACAATAAATCCGAATGCAATGGCAATTTTACAGCAATAAACAGACTTTGCATTGCTATTAAACTAAAAATATTGCTTTCTTAAAAAATATTCTATATAACAGTCGAATCTACAACTGTTTTACTAACTAGACTTAGGCTAAAACTATTACAAATTTGCATAACTAATAGAGGATTCCTGCCTCTTTTGGACATGGCTTGTCCATTAGAGCTTGGTCTTCCTTTATTAAAAGAACATCGTGAGTCCCACTTTCAGGCTTCTGAACCTGCTGATTTAACCAACCAGTGGCTAAATCTGCAGGCTACAACTCATGATCAAACAGTCAAAGAAAGAGAAAAATAATGGCTTTGAGTAAAAGAAATTAGATGAGAGAAAGAAAGAAAGCATAACAACATTAAACCTAAATGTTTTACTATGATGCAAAGCTATTTTCACAAGATACAACCACCAAACAACACTCATATATTGGCTAAGTTAATGTGCTGAATCATTTTTAAACTCTAAACACACATAACTAAACCAATCAAATGCATACTAAAGTAAACAAGCTACTATCATGAAAGACATGCTATTCAAAAATCTGATTCATATATCATTTTTAAGAAGTCATTACATAAGAAAGGCTAAGGTTAAATACCTATGAACAATAACAAAGATTAACAATTAACAGGTGAAGGTAAGATGGAAAATGTCTAAAGCTTGCAAGAATAGAAACGCAAACACAGCAACAGCCCAACAATGAATCAGAAAGTTTGAATCAGAAGAAAACAGCTTTGAAACCAGAAAACCAGCTAAAGAACCAAGAAAATATTTCAAACCATATTGCTCAGCTTGTAGAAAACCAAAGAGTAAGAGGTTTTGAAGGTTTTTCTAAAATTTCTGAAAATTTGATCTTTCAGCCAAGGAAAGGGAATTTTTTGCAGTAACTTTTGATGATAAATGCGTGTGTGAGTGAGGGAATGTTTCCCTTTTATAAAGTGCGCAAAACAAAGATCAAAAGGGAATATTCTTACTAATTTTAGACTGCAGAAAGGTACAACCTCTTTTATACAGCTGGTTGTCCTTTTTCTTATCCATTACCAGCATTTTCATGCTAAGAATGGGGACAACTACCATATTCTAGAATATTCTGATATTTCCCTAATTAGAAAACCCCAAATTGCCCTTCTAAAGTCTGCTTATTGCAGTTTTACCTAAACGTTTTTGGTTCAGTTAGGCCCCTAAAGTTTCTATTGATTTTCAAATCATGTCAAACACAATTAGAACAAGTAAAAAGATGCAAAATATTGACAAAATGAGAGTAGGAGAACTGATGCAATTTTAAATTGAAATCAACCTGAGTATTGATAAAAGGCTGTTCTATCTACCTAACTACAAGACCAAACTTCAAATAGCTAAACTGAATTTTGACATCTCTATTTTACATAAAGCAAATCAATGCAGTGAAGTCAATAATTCCAAAGATTAATTAGCTAACTGATGTTTCTAAGGCTAATATTAATTAAGTCCAGAAGTGAACTCAAATAACAATTTCAAATTCTGGAAAACAAACATTAGATAACCACAACATTTTTAGGAACTAATTAAAAAATCTGAAACCCTGAACTAACCAATTAATTGATAATTAACTACAGATTAAAACTAGTTGATAGAAGAAAACAAAAGAAGAAAAGAACAAGTGACCATGTAAAGAAACTAAAAATAAAGGAAAACCTAATTGCCGGTTATACAAAAGAAAAAATACAAAGATGAGGCAGACAATCAAGAACAAAGAAAAAGAGAAAGAAAAAGCCCTGAGGCTGCTTTGGAATGGGTCAGTTGATGAAACTCTTGCACGACACACCCATGAACTTATACGACCATTAATTGGCTGTTCTTAATAAGAACAACCAACTAATGATCGTCTGGGTTCATAAACTCCATGCACTGACCGAAAAGAATAAAGAGGAATTAGGGTTTTTTTCCTCAGAATCTTAGATTCAAAATTGGAGGGAATTGAGGCTGATTTGAAGGGGATTAACGGTGGTTTAGGGTTTGGGGGGGAGGGGTACAAGGGTTATAGGGTGTGAATTTGGAGCGATTTGGAACAATTAGGGTTTTTGGCCGCGATTTTTGATCTAAGATTCGAGAATTTTGACCGGGGTTCGAAGGAAAAGGATGTGAGATTGGAAATGAGAAGGTCATGGGGAATTCATGGTGTTGTTTTAGGGAGGATTAAAATACTGGAACAGCCGTGAGGCGATTTCTGGTGGGTGGTTTGTGACGTAGGCGGCGATGGATTTTAGGGCAGATAGGGTTCGTTCCTGAGAGAGAGGAGAGACTGAATGAGGGGGGTTCCGAAGTGTGGGGTTGGTCTCATTAGGACAGTAATATACCTAATGTCTCTTCAGTTCCGAGCCGTTGGATTTATAAGATCCAACGGTTGTGATTAATCAATACAAAACGGGGTCGTTTGGGAACGGGTGGGAACTGAACCGGTGAGGCTTCGTTTGGGCTTGGGTTGTGGGTAATTTGGGAATGGGTTTGGGCCAGATTGGGGTGTAAAAATGAGCCTAATTTCAAAAATAAAACCCCTTTCTCAATTCCTTCTTTTATTTCCTTTCCTTTTCTTTTTCTTTTAATTAAAAATCCTAAATTATCTAAAAATGTGAAATTAAACTAATTAACTAATTACCAAAATTATAAAAGCTACTTGATCCCAAATTAAAAGTGAAAAATTAATAACCTTAAAATAAAAGAAAAACGTATAAAAATGAAACATTTTTTTGTGATTTTCATTTTATAAAACAAACAATTACTGATTAATCCTAAAAAATATAAAAATAAAGCCTAAATGCAATGCATGATATTTATGGTATTTCTCATGATTTAAATAAAAATTAAGCATGCACAGAAATGCAAACCACTAATGAAATTTTACAAAAATTCCTAAAAATGACAAATAATTAAGAAAAAATCTATTTTCTTGGGATTTTATAGGAGTATTTTGTATAGGGTAAAAATCATATGCTCACAGCTGCCCTTCTTTGCTTGAAACATGAAGGGTTTTCGTGCAAAGACAAAATGAGCAATTATGAGGGACTTTTGCCCGTTTTGAAACTCCATGGGAAGCATCTTTGGAAAAAAGGTCTGACCGAACCCTGCTTCGGAGCTTCCCTACATATCCTTGGCTATAAAAGAATTAGGTCAGTGTAGTTCTAGAAGTTTTGGTAGCTGGGACTACCAGGAACTGTAATTTTACTGTTGTTTCTGCTGTTTCTGCTTGCTGAACTCCTTATTACACCGAAATGAAAAATAAAAGGCTAAACTAGCTAAACCTATCAACTACGAGTTACAAGATTCCTATCTAAAAAACTTCTAAAGCTTGATCTTGAGTCTTAGATAGTTTTTCCTACAAACTCTGATCTGAATCTTGATGCTAGTTCGCTGCAGCCGCTGGTTCATTCCTTTTCAGCTTTTTAGATCAAGGCGGGACATGCAAAGCTTGTGACTTCAATCAAATTTTGAGTAGTCCGCTTCCTTTATCCTCTTCTACACTCAGAGTTAAACTTCTTTTCTTTTATTTGGGTTGAGACTCCTTCTTTTGGTCATTTCAATCTTGTGCCTTACAGTGAAAACCTATTCAGGCACCAAAGCAAACAAACAAACGAAATTTTCTGCCCCAGTTTTCATTAGGAAAATTTCATGAGTTATTGCAACAAAATCAAAGATATTTCTTTATTGAAAGCAATAAAATTAGGATTGTGTATCCCTGGGAAAAAGAGATTAGGGAGTGGAGCCCTATATCTATAATGGAATCAGCTAGGGATTGGGGCCCTAAATTGGAAAGATTGCAAGGTTATGCTGGAAAAATGGCAAGGTTATGCCGGAAAAGAAAAAGTTCCTCGAGTTATGCTGAGGAGGTCCACGGCTTATGCCAGGAGAGTCATCGGGTTATGCCAGAAAAGAAGAAGGTCCTCGAGCTATGCTGGGGAGGTCCACGGGTTATGCCGGAAAAGAAAAGGTCCTTAGGTTATGCCGGGGAGGTCCTCGGGTTATGCCGGGGAGGTCATCGGTTTATATCGGAAAAGAAAAAGGTCCTCGGGTTATGCTGGGAAAGGTCATCGGGTTATGCCGGAAAAGAAAAAGGTCCTTGGGTTATGCCGGAAAAGTTCATCAGGTTATGCTGGAAAAGAAAAAGGTCCTCGGTTTGTATGAAGAGGTCCACGGGTTATGCCGGGAAAGTTATCGCGTTATGCCGGAAAAGAGAAAAGGTCCTTGGGTTATGCCGGGGAGGTCCATGGGTTATGCCGGGAAAGTTCATCGAGTTATGCCGGAAAAAAAAATATCCTCGGGTTATGCCGAGGAGGTCCACGGGTTATGCCGGGAATCAATTAGGGAGTGGAACCCTGTAATGGAAAAGATTACCAGGTTATGCTGGGAGCGATTAGGGAATGTGACCCTATATTGGGAAAACGTAGCTAGAGATCGGAGGCCCTATGCTACCATGGTTTTGAATTTTCTTCTTCTTTCTTTTCATTTTACTTTTAATACTTTATTCAAGAGAATGTATGAAGAGTTTGAAAGGGACTTCCCTTTTTTGGGTTAACTTCGACTGTTGGACCATTTTGGTCTCTGCGCACCTTGCTTTTATTGCACCTGCTTCTTGCGAGGTTATCTTGGATTGTACCTGTTTTGAAATCAAAGAATAATTTGTCAGTTTGAAACGGTGGTTGGTTTTGTGGCCTTAAGTGTTTTGATCACTTGATCTCGGCCCAACTCTTTTGCTGAAATCCTTTACCGCTTGCTGGCTTTCTGGAGACTGATCTCTCTTCTAAAAATCGGGTATCTTGACTTTGCCCAAAATTTCACATGACGGTTAACCCGTGTGGAGCCTCGGCCTTTCTTATTTTTCCTTTGTGGTAGCTTGACTTTGGGTTTATTTCCTTTTCAAGAGTTTTCGACTCTGGAGCATCAGCCTTCAAGGCTAATCGAGATCGACTTGAGGCACCTGCTGAGGCTGGGTGCCTTTACTTGAACTCGGCTTTTGCTAAGCAAAATCCTATAAAACCAATCTTGCCATCTTTTCTTTGTATTAGTTTCAGAGGAGGATTAAACCAAAAGGGATTCAAATAAAAGTAAAGAAAGACAGGAAAATGAATTTAAAGAGAAGTGTCCCTTTCGGGGGAGGAAGGAAGGACTTATTTGGAGTGCATGCAATCTTCAATAGACATGACATGCTTCTTGGACTAGATACCCGATCTGTGCAACTATCCAACTTCTCATAAACCCACTATGACCCGTGTTTTAAAATCGGGAAACCTTTCCAGGACTCTTTCAGTGCCAATGGTTGTAAGGGATTCCTTCTTCTCTATCAACGGCGCCCTTTTGCGGGTTTTCTCCAATTGACCTCTCTCATTTCTCTTCTCACCGTCTCCTTATAGTGCTCTTTGCGAGTTTTCACTAACAAGACTCTCTCATTTTCAATTTCTCTGATTACCATTGCCTTGCGGTGCTCGTGTGGATTTTCACCAATAAGACTCTCTCATTTTCAATTTCTCTGCTTACCATCGCCTTACGGTGCCCGTGTGGATTTTTACCAATAAGACTCTCTCATTTTATTTCTCTCATCTGGTTGTATCAGATCCAAGCAGCCACATTCTCCGATTCTTGAACATTCTCACCGCTTGATCAGAAGGATTTGAACAGGATTTGGGGTAAAGAGAGTTTGGATTGAATTACAACTTTTGAACCTTTCTGGCGAACCGTCGCCAAACCATTATAACATCTGACCTAGTTTCACTTTTGGGGGAATTTGGATTTTTGTTTTGGTGTGACTGAACCCCAAAGAGAGGCTCCCTATGTATCCTTTCGGAATCAAGTCGAACGTAATTCAGGGAAACTTTGTTTTTGATTTTGATTTAATTTTTGTTGTTTTTTTAACAAACGTTTTCAAGTTTCAAAGAGGGTAATCAAAGAGGGGTAACCAGCTCAAAGGGTTAGTAAATGATTGGAGTGTTTGGGGTAGCGTGAATGAAAGCATTCGTCATCTCGGATAATATTGGTATCGCAAAAGGGTTAAACGTAATACCTTTTGACCGCGTCTGCATTTACACCTGTTTCAAGGTCATTTCCTTCAATTCTCCCAGGTACAACGCCCCTTTCGACAATAATTTTCTGATTATGGGCCCTTCCAGTTGGGAGCGAACTTTCCTTTTGCTTCCTTGTGATGAGGGAGAATACATCTCAAAACGAGTTGCCCCACTTCAAAGTTCCTATGCCGCACTTTCTTGTTGTAGGCACGAGCCATTCTTTGTTGATACAACTACCCGTGGCAAACTGCGGCCATCCGCTTTTCATCAATCAGGTTTAACTATTCTAGACGGGTCTTGACCCACTCACTATCCTCAATTTCAGCCTCAACGATGATTCAGAGAGATGGAATTTCAACCTCTGTGGGTATTACGGCTTCGGTGCCATAAACCAGTAGATAGGGTGTTGCTCCGACTGATGTGCGCATAGTTGTGCGATATCCTAATAATGCAAACGACAACTTTTCATGCCATTGTGTTGAACTCTGAATCATCTTTCTCCGAATCTTTTTGATGTTTTTGTTTGCTGCTTCAACAGCACTATTAGCTTTGGGCCGATAAGGGGTGGAATTTCGATGCGTGATCTTAAATTGTTCGCATATCTCCCTCATTAAGTGACTATTCAGGTTTGCAGCATTATCCGTAATGATGGTCATAGGAATACCAAAACGATAGATGATATTGTAGTGCACGAAGTCCACCATTGCTTTCTTAGTGACGGCTTTGAGAGTAACCGCTTCAACCCATTTTGTGAAGTAGTCAATGGCAACCAATATGAATCTATGCCCATTTGAAGCTTTTGGCTCGATTGGCCCAATGACATCCATACCCCAAGCAAAGAACGGCCACAGTGCTGATATATGATGTAGTTCTGTAGGTGGTGCATGAATCAGGTCACCGTGCACCTGACACTGATGACATTTTCGGACAAAACTGAAGCAATCTTTTTCCATAGTTATCTAGTAATAGCCTACTCGGAGGATTTTCTTTGCCAGGACGTATCCATTCATATGGGGTCCACACACTCCTGCGTGCACTTCATGCATGATTCTTCCGGCCTCTTCGGTATCCACACATCTTAACAAGTTGAGATCTGGAGTCCTTTTGTACAAGACCTCGCTGCTCAAGAAGAAACCACTGGCAAGCCTTCTAATGGTTCTCTTTTGGTCTCCATTGGCTTGCTCGGGAAATTCTTTTGTTTTCAGAAATCTCTTGATATCATTATACCATGGCTGAACATTTGGTTCTGCCTCAACCATATTGTAGTAACCATTCCTTTCTCGGATTTGGATTTCCAACGGGTCAATGGGGAGATTGCCTGGATACGGTAACATCGAGGCCAAAGTAGCGAGTGCATCGGCCAACTCATTGTGAAAATGAGGAATGTACTTAAACTCAACTGACTTGAACCGCTTGCTAAGGTCTTCCACATTTTGCCTGTATGGAATAAGCTTGACGTCCCGAGTTTCCCATTCTCCCTAAGCTTGTCGGATAATCAGATCCGAATTTCCCATGATTATCAATTCTTCCACATCTTGGTCGATTGCCATATTCATACCCATTATACAAGCTTCATACTCGGCAGAGTTGTTTGTGCAGAAAAACCGAAGCCGGGATGTGGCTGGATAGTGTTGACCAGTGGGTGAGATCACAATTGCCCCCAATCCCGACACCTTTTGCGTTCACAACTCCATCGAAGAACATTTTCCAAGCATTGGTGTCTTCTGGTGTTACCTCAACTAAATTTACTTCCTCGTCCGGGAAGTAAGTACTCAAAGGCTGATATTCATCATCAATAGAGTTTTCAGCTAGGTGATCTCCTAAAGCTTGGGCTTTCATTGCCGTGCGGGTGACATAAACTATGTCAAACTCAGTGAACAGGATTTGCCATTTTGCTAACCTTCCTATGAGCATCAGCTTCTAGAATATGTACTTCAAAGGGTCCAACCTGGTGATGAGATAAGTGGTGTAGGTAATGCCTAAGCTTCTGAGCGACCCCAAGTTAGGGCACATCAAGTCTTTTCTAACAAAGTGTATTTGGCTTCGCAGCTGGTGAACTTCTTACTCAGATAGTATATTTCCTGCTCCTTCTTCCCGGTCACATCATGTTGTCCGAGGACACATCCGAAGGAATTCTCCAAGACTGTCAAATACAAAAACAAAGGCCTTCCAGGTTCGGGTAGGACCAAGACTGGCGGATTCGACAGATATTCTTTGATTTTGTTGAAGGCTTCTTGACACTCATCTATCCATTTAATTGCCGCATCATTCTTTAACAGCTTAAATATGGGCTCACATGTGGAAGTCAACTGAGCAATGAATCGGCTGATGTAATTCAACCTTTCCAACAAGCTCATAACCTCTTTCTTGGTTCTCGGAGGAGGAAAATCCCGAATAGACTTTATCTTCGTTGGATCTAGTTCAATGCCCCTTCGACTGGCGATGAATCCTAAAAGTTTCCCAGACGGAACTCTAAATGCACATTTAGCCAGGTTTAACTTCAAATCATACTTGCGCAGACGCTCAATGAACTTTCTTAGGTCCCAAACATGGTCATCCTGCGTTCTGGATTTAATGATCACATCATCCACATACACCTCGATTTCCTAGTGCATCATGTCATGAAAGATGGTAGTCACAGCTCTCATGTACGTTGCCCCGACGTTCTTCAGACCAAAAGGCATGACCCTGTAACATTAGGTGCCCAGGGTGTGGTGAAGGCTGTCTTTTCTGCATCTTATTCATCCATCAAGACCTGATGATATCCAACATAACAATCCACGAAAGACTATATCTCATGTTTGGCACAGTTCTTAACGAGGATGTGGATGTTTGGTAGAGGAAAGTTATCCTTGGAACTTTCTTTATTTAGATCCCTATAGTCAACACACACTCTGGTTTTCCCGTCTTTCTTTGGTACTGGGACTACATTAGCCAACCATGTGGTGTATCGGACCACTCTGATCACACCCGCTTTCAACTGGTTGGTGACCTTTTCTTTGATCTTGTCACTATTGTCAGTCTTGAACTTTCTTTGTTTTTGCTGGACAGGGGGACAATTGGGGGTAAGTTGGCAATTTGTGCACCACTAGATCAACACTTAATCCTGGCATATCATCGTAGGACCAAGCAAACACATCTTTGAATTCAAACAAAAGTTGGATTAGTGCATCCCTAGTCCTTTCATCTGTGTGAATGCTTATCATGGTTTCTTGGACCTCTTCCGAACTACCCAAATTTACTGGCTTGGTTTCATTTAGATTTGGATTAGGCTTATTCTCAAATTGTTCCAATTCTCTATTTATTTCCTAAAAGCCTCTTCTTCATCATATTCTGGTTCTTGATTCATTATTTCACAATGAGACAACGTGTTTGGATCTGGGCATGAAGTCCGCAAGCATGTCATGTTATTTAAAGCCGCATTATTAGAACTGAAAGAAGAAATAAGAAAAAGTAACAAAAATCAGAAAGAATAAAGAGAGATTTATGAACGATGAAATATTGATTTCATTTCATTGAATTTTGAAGATAACAGGGTTTACATTGGAATTTAAAGACAGTAAACTAAAAGAAACATCCGAGTTACACCTTGGAATAACTCGTGATGTAGAAAAGGTGGCAAGACTGGACTACCGGGATTACCGCCTTACTGGGAACGTAGTAGCCTTCCGGTTTTGCAACTTGGCATTGGTCCCTATATACAACACCTCAGCGGAGCTCGAGCCTTCTCCCGGCTGGACCATGTGGGTTTCATACAACATCTGCCTCATAGCTCCACATATTTCTTCAATTTCTTCAGTCGTGAAGGCCTCATCTTCTTCTTATATGTACTTGGGCTTGACGAATGTTCCAAAAGATATGGGATTGGCTGAGGCAAAACCCAACCATTGTTCTTTTGCTCATTTGCCCATGTTTCATCAGCTGGCGTGGCTTGAAAACCCACACCATAGAACTTTTCGCTAGCAGCCAGAGTGATAAGTTCTGTGATACCTTGTAATGATGTCCCGAGCTCCTTCTTGGGCTTATAACCATGCCTGATCTTTTCCTTGGCAACCATAAATGACGCATTTGAGAGAAAGGGTTGAGGACACGGGCTTCCTTATTCACATTGGTCTGCGACCACAACCTCAAAAGCTTGATAGACTATATTTTCGCTACCTTCCCTAGCTTCGAGACTTGGGACTGACGGGTCCCTATAAATTGATTGTTCGTCCACTCCGTGGACTACAATCTCCTGATCTTCATATTCAAATTTCACCATCTGGTGGAGAGTGGAAGGTACAGCCCCTGCCGCGTGAATCCAAGGCCTTCCCAAGAGGAAATTATAAGAAGTGTCCATGTCTAGGACCTGAAATGTCACCTCGAAATCCATAGGACCAATTGTCAAAATCAAATCTATCTCGCCTATGGTGTCTCTCTTGATGCTATCAAAGGCACGCATACAGACATTGTTAGGTCTGATTCTCTTAGTCCCAATCTCCATTCTTTGCAAAGTTGAGAGAGGGCAGATATCAACTCCGGATCCGCCATCCAACATGACTCTCTTCACATAGTACCCCTCACATTTAACTATCAAATGGAGGGCTTTGTTATGGGCGGCCCCTTTCGGGGGAAAATCATTCTTGCTAAAGGAAATCTAATTGACTGCGAAGAATATTTTCGCCATCATTTCCATTTGTTCGACAGTGGTTTCAATCGGAACATAAGTTTCATTGAGGGTTTTTATCAGCACTTTCTGATGCTCAGTCGAGCTTATCTGTAGAGACAAAAGTGAGACCTGAGCGGGAGACTTCCAGAGTTGGTCATTTATCTCATAGTCCACAGTTTTCATTTTTCGGAAGAACTTCTCTGCTTCTTCGACACTAACAGGTTTTTTGAGCGGGAAGCGCTTTTGTTTGGCATTGTTCACTTCCTCCAGATTGAGGTATTTCCCAGATGGGTTGGTTTCATTTACTTCCCTTATGATTTCTTTCCCTTTGTATGTCACAATTGCTCTGTTGTAGTTCCAAGGGATTACAGTAGGGTCTTTCAAAGGCCTTTGTGGTGTGCGACTAATGATTATGGGCTCGTTCAACCTGGGTGGAATTACAGGTCTTCGCGCCACATAAGTCCCTTTGGGTACATACATCTTGGGTCCCTTATTCAGCTCGAACCTCTTAGGAGGACTCAACGCCAATTGTTCTTTACTGTGAGCTCAGGGAACATAAAGAATGACATCTTTAGGGGGAACTGCTGTCGCGCCCCTTTTTTTCCCTGCTCGCGGAGAGAGTTTCGGGTCTCAACATTCCATGGGGTGCAATGACTCATTCCTTTTTGGGAATTGGGTATTTGAAGAGTCACCACCTAACGGATTATGGTGCGTTAGGGCATCTAGATTTATTAACTCTTGGGTTGGTCTGCATTACTAGAGATTAGGGTAAGAGCTCGAGATAACCTCAAGGGGAAGGTGTTAGGCACCCCTCTTGGTCCACAACTGTGGGTCCTGACCGAACTTATATTTACAAATTAGTCCATACAAATAGTTGAATCAAATAAGTACAACATGTTTGGACAAGTCAAGTAGTGAAATAAAGGTTGAACAAATTATAAAGAAAAGTTTAAAAAAAGGAGAAGGTTTGGGTTAAAGAGGGGTCCTAGGTTGTTTATCCTATAGGATCACCCCACGCAATTTCCGGTGAACACTCCTCAACGAGGGGCTACACGTGACATTAACGTGTAGTCATTATATCCCATGTCTACCCTTCCTATCCCCTTATTGGTCATGCAAAACGAGTGTTGGTCACTGATTCCTATTGTGTGCTGCTACCCGTCCCTTCTTAATAGTCCCGGATTGAATTAGTACCTTTACCTATAGGCAGTTCTAGACATACCCCTAAGGTCTTAAAGGCAAAAATCTAAGCCGACAATCAAAGAAAAGCATTTAGGACTTTCACATAAATGGAGCAATTAAAGGCTCACAGTTTCCTCTGCAAACAAGCATACATGCAACACGACTCAACTATAAGTAAGGTCTTTAGTAATCAAAGACCTAAAGCAGGATTTCTAAGTGATTATGCAAAAATAAACCACTTTCAGATACAGAAGTAACAACCTATTAGTTGCCTAGGATCTCTTTTAAAAGCCTATTAGAAATTAGAGACACTGAGTGGCAGAAGCAGCTTCAGGGAAATGCAAGTTTGAAAAAATGCCCTAAGGCCTGCCTATATGCAGTACTGTGCTTATGTTAGTGCAGAAACAAACAATTTTTCGAAATAAACCTTTCAATACCTATAGGCAGGATATCTAATGGGATTAAAGCAATTATGGAAGGACCAATTTTAGAGAAATGTTGACACTTATTAAAACTGGTTTTAAGAAAAAAACTAGGTGAAAGGAAATCGACTCATTAGACTAATTAGATTTTCAGACATAATTGCGAATAGAAATCCCTATAGCCATGGTATCTAGGCGTATTACCGGTTTTAGTCAATTTGTAGTAACATGTGAAAAACTTATTGAATCAGAATTATGTCCTATAGGCATGATATCTATACTTGAGTTGATTTAAAACATGATGGCTTAGAACCTGAAATATGGTTTCTAACATGACAAATGCAGGATTCAGGAACATGGTTTGTATCTGATGCAAGTGATATTAAGAGTGAAGTCCTTATAGGCATGATTTCTATTATGAAATTAAAAGTGGAACCCTATAACCATGATTCTACTATGCAAAAACAATCAGATTCAATAGGAATAAAAACCCTATAGGCATGTTTTCTATCGAGCGAGGCAGGCAGATTTGAAAATAAATCCTAAAAGTAGGATTTCTACCCAAGTTACCCCATAAAGTATACATCTACCCACCCTTTTTCACAAAATGCCCCAAACATCTGTTTACAAATTATTACAGGCCAACAAATGAATTACATAAGGGAAATAAAAAATCAAGAAGCTATTCTATAGAGAGCCTGCAATCAGGCCCAAGTTTCCCAAAGCCTCTAATGGTCTTTCAAACGTCATTTCCATGGACAAATCAGAGTCTAGGTGCATCAAAGTTCCCTAAGGGTCTCAAGGACCCCGGGCAATGCTTACACCTAGACTTAATAGCTAAGTATTGAAACAGTGCAGTGTGGAAAGCCAGCCTCAGTATGCCAAAGTTCCAAGGGTTCTCAAGAGGATCCCAAGGCAGTACACATACTAGAGGGGACAGAACTTATTAACTAGGAGTAGAGTGAGGGTGCATGATACATGTTTGAAAGAAGTTAGGTCTGTTTTGAAAGCAATTAGCAACATAGATTATTGAAAAGAAGTTGGACTGGTAAATAAAGTTCAGACACTTCAGGATAAGACCCCATACAACAAGTGAATGAATTCAGTAATCACACAGGGGTTAAAGGGGTTTAGAGATGCACAGACAATGACTGCAGACACATGACTCCAGTAGGAGTATTAGGATTGGTATGGACATGCTCAGAGATAGTTTGACACTGGCATAATCATAAACCAGTCATGAACACATAGAGGGGAATAGGGATTTGGGATTCACAAAGTGGTAAGTGCCCAACAGGTTAAAGAATACAATTGTCCAGGCATGCTTGAATCATACAAGGGAATATATGAACTTAAAGGGAAGGGGGTCATATTAGCATGCTTAACTACAAACTTCACGACAAAACCATAAAGCAGGCTAGAAATAACAGAAACTGAAACAAGAAGAGAAACATGTTGTTGAGACTTTAAATTAAACTAGGACATACCAGTGAAGATAAAAGTAAGCAGAATGAAAAAACCACAGAGTACAGATGATTAGCTTTGGCTTGCAGCCAGCTAATAGTAGTAGAATAACATAGAGATTTTAAGTTAGAGAGGGGTTTTTGGAAGCCAAGTGTGTGTCTTGTTTGTGAAAGACGTAGAGTATTTATAGTTTAAAGTAGGTAGTGGAATAAGGTAAAAAAAATCATAGTGGTATACTAGTTTAAGAACTCAGAATTAATCATCTAGAGAATCAAGGAAGTACTTCCTTGAGTTAAGAGAGTCAAGGCCAAACGAGAAGATTCAGTACCATATAAGGGAGGAAGGGAAATCAGTGCATGATTAAATAAGGAAAGGGTCAAGATTCAGTAGGCATAAAGTAGTCAATTAGGACCAAATTCAAAAGGACCTAATTAAGAAAAGACTAAGTAAAACAAAGTACCATAGTAAATAAGGTAATGCAATCAGTTAATTCAAACAGACGAGTAGAATTCAAGGACTTTGAAGGAAAATCTTTCAATTACCAAAAGTTAAGGAAAATCGGAATCAATCACGGGGAGTCATGGTTCTGCATACCTCAACATATAAATAGAGATGATTAAACAGAAGTAGCAAACAAACAAATTCGATTATATAGGCAGAAAGAAACAAAAGATGAGCACACACAGTCATGTAGAGGTGATGTAAGTAGGCTAGAGATTCAGCAGAACATATTCGAGGCGTGGTGACCACAAGAGATTAACAAGGACCAGGTAAACATACTAACACACAGAAACGAAGTAAAGGAGAGTCATGCTAACACACAGAACCAAAGTAGAGAACATCATGCTAACACACAGAAGCAGAGTAAAGAAAATCAAGCTAACACACAAAGACAAGTAAAGAAAATCAGGCTAGCACACAGAAACAAGTAAAGAAAATCATGCTAACTCACAAAAACAAGTAAAGAAAATCTTTAAGAAATTAGCGCTTTTTAACAGAGTTGAGTTAAAAAGCAGTAAGAATTTAGAATCGGTCGAGATAAATAAGGAAAAAGGTTTAATTATAAAGAAATCAGTTGAAACAGATATAGAAAGAACTCCGAATATCCTAGTTTTTAAAGGGAGTAAAAATGGTTTACTATAGAAGATATTTCAGAAGAAGGCTCGAAAATAAGCAAATCACAGAAGGAAATAGGCTTAAAGCATAAAAATAACATAGATCTGAGAGATTCAGAAGAGAGTTAGAGTTTCAAAAAGAAACCCAAGTAAAAAATCAAAAGAACCTGTTGAAACTTCATCGATCGTGACATATAAGGTGTGATTTTGCCCAAAATTACACCGGAGAACCCATAAGTAACATAAACAGAAACCCTAGGTCCAAATCGACATGGCCCAGGATCCTTGAAAGCCTTAGAGATGATTAGCAAGATGATGAGAGACCCATTGGAGGCTTGGGTTGAAAGGGATAGTCGCCGGAGATGAACGGAGACGGAGGGGAATGGAGGAGTCTAGGGTTAGGCTTGAGAGAAGAGTAAAGATGAGAGAGCATCTGAAGGAGGCGGATTGGGGGAATGAATTAGGTTTAGGGGTCGTTTGGAAATTAAAAAGGAAAGGAATTATTTGGACCGTTGATTTGGGAGATCAACGGTCAGGATTAAAATGGGTAGGTGGATTCTTGGTTTGGGGAAGGGTTAATAAGGTGTGGGTTGGTTTTTTAATTGTAAAATTGGGCTGGGAATTGGGATCCGATTTGGCTATAATTGAAAGCCAATTTGGCTATAATTTAAATAGTCAGTTTTTCCCTATTTTAATTTATAAAAAATAATAGATAATTTCTGAAAAATAATTTAAGGTGCCAAAATGATTTCAAATACATAATTAACAATTTAAAAATACAAGATTCAATTTTATGCATATAAAACATAATTAAATCTTAAAATAGGCTAACATTGCAATTATATGCAATTTAGCTTTAAAAATACTAAATGTAATTGTAAAAATACATAAAAATTACATTAGCCATATTTTGTCATAAGTATAGAAATTATCAAAAAAATAATTTGGAAAATATTTATTGGAGATTTTATGAATAAAAGGGAGAGAATAAACCAATTTAAACCCTTAAAAATTATGGGAAAAATAATAAAAACCTCAGGCCTGCTTATATATATGCATATATATGCTATTTTGATGGTATTTATGCATTTAAAATATATAGAGAAAAATTAGG
The DNA here is from genome assembly GCF_000715075.1 of Nicotiana tabacum. NCBI lineage: Eukaryota > Viridiplantae > Streptophyta > Magnoliopsida > Solanales > Solanaceae > Nicotiana > Nicotiana tabacum. The sequence continues at coordinate 106,136,248 of NC_134087.1, read as the reverse complement.
TATCAACAACTGCCCCTGTTTTGGTTTCCACAATCTTTTCTTCACTTCGAGGAGTAGAGTTACTCTTCTTCTCCCCCCTATCTTGCTTCGTGGCAGCCTTTGGCTTCTTTTCCACATAAGCTATGACAATGATGGATTTTAGAGCTGGGTCAAACTCTTTATCTTCAAAAATCATCCCAATGACTGGCCCGTTGTTGTGAGCCGGCAATAGGTTGTTGGTCACATTGAGGGTCTCTTCTTCTTTCAGTACTACCCTCTTCTGCTCTATCAAGTTCTTAATTGCCCTTTTGAGAGTTCAACAGTCTTTGGTGTCATGCTCTTCCACCCCAGAATGATAAGTGCATCGGGTACCTGGTCGGTAGGAAGGTGACTCCGGGTTTTGTCAATTCGGGGGTACGGGTTGCAACAAACCCATTTGGACCAGTTTAGGAAAAAGGCTAGAATATGACTCACCAATAGGCATGAAGTTTGTTCTCCTGGGTGGCTCCCGAGCACGGGCATTGTAGGGGAAGTTATTTTGTGGAGGTCGGGGATTATACTGAGCTTGGTGAGGAGGGTTGTTTCTAGAAAGTGGAGCTCTGTTTTGGTTAAACTGTTGTTGTGGCCGAGGGTATGTCTGGGCATTTATTACTGCGTATGGATGAGGAGCCATAACATAGGCCATATCCTGATGAGGATAATAATGTTGTGGGGTGCTTGGAGGGAAGTAACATTTGGGTGAACGGGGGTTTCTCAGGCTTGAAGCCGCCATTGCTACCTCTTCTTTCTTCTTTCTGTTTGCTACACCTCCTGACCCGCTTTGAATTGCTTGGGACGTAGCTCTTATGGCAGATTGTCTCAATATACAACCTGTCTTCAGACCATTTTCGACCATCTCACCAATCTTGATAGCCTCAGTAAACGGTTTCCCCATTGCAGACATCATATTCTGAAAGTAGTTAGCCTCTTGGTCTTGTAGGAAAACACTAACCATTTCCGTTTCATCCGTCGGGGGCTTGACCCTGGCCGCATATTCGCACCAAATGGAAGGCAATACTTAGCTTTGTGCAAATATGGAGGCAGGGCTTAGCCTCATGCAAAAAATGGAGTCAAGGCTTAGACTCATGCAGATGTGAAGTCAGAGATTAGACTCATGCACAGAGAAAATAGCAGATAAGGGTAGAGTGTCTTAGCTGGGATGTGTTCAGTGTCTGATGACTGGATGGATTGTGAATCTGCTCTGCGTACGAAGGCTATCATCAAATGCCTTCGTTCAAAGAAAGATCGTAAGTTTCATGAGGGGAGGTTGGTTCTTGCTTCGTCTGCCAGCCTTGCTCTGCTCTGCTCTGGAAGCCCCTTTCGAGTTTCCCTGGGTAGCACCTGACGGTTATAAAATTTTTCGAAAATATGCATTCATTGATAAAATAGGATCGTTTTAGAAATATCAAGTAACTTTGATGAACTAGCGATTGTGACACATTTCAAAGGCATTGCAGCTCTCTTATGTTGGAATTTTGAGGGCCCTTCTCAAAATTCTGCTCCAGTTTAGTAGATGTTTTGTAGCCGTTTGTGAATGGCGAATGGCGAATGATACGCTCAAATTACACTTTAATTAAATAGTGTAAGGCGTTCGGTGTCAAATATAATAACCCAACAAGGTTGGGGTTGAATCCCACAGGGAATAGGCGTGAAAAGGTTACTCGAGTAGTGTGTTACTTGACTTAAGTCGTAATTCGATTCAGTTAATTGTAACAAGAGTATGATATGATTTTGGTACGAGGAAATAACTAATTTTAATGTTGAGAATGTAAATAATTTGATTAAGGAAACCAAGGTTGTGTCCCCTTCAATGAAGTGTAATTCTATCGGTGTTAATATGATATATTTCTAATGGAAGGTCCTTTTGATATGCAAATGATGTCTAAATGACTACCCAATATTTTCCAATAGTTGGGTAGTATTTCCTCTTTATGATTTTTCCAAATATAAAAGAGTTGCAATTAAGAACAATCAATATATGCCAAATAAAACCCACTTATTCCTAAGCGATTCTATTAAACAAGGTTTAAAGCCTTGAGTCTTTGATATTTACTTCTACCAAATTCTAACTCACTTTTCCAAGTAAAGAAAGAATTTAATGGCACTTGTTAATGTTTGCAACCACCAACAATAAATGAAGAATGAGAAGTAAATATATATCAACCAACCATTATACATATATTCAATGTTAAACACACATTAACATAACACCCATTTAGGGTCCACAACCTTAGTATTTAAAGTTAGCTACACATACTAAAATACAAAAGGATGAGAATATTTAATGCCATAAAGCTTACAAAGTGTAAGATTCTTCCTTCAAAAGCTTCCAAAAGAGAGAAATATTAAAGACTTGGAATGTAGCTCAAAAACAAGAAAAGATACCCCCACAGTCATGGCCATCGCATCTTCAAACCCTAGTTCCCAGGTCTTCATCGCATTCACGTTCTGCAGTCCGCATTGTAGATATGCGATCCCATTATCCACCTTCAGCAATTTATACAACAAGTTTGCGGTCCATTATGTGGCCCGCAAACCTATTATGCGATCGCATATTGGACCGCATTTTTTGTACTGGACTTTGGCCAACAAACTGTTGGGGTTTGCGATTCCGTTGAGTATTATGCGGCCCGCATGTTGGATTTGCGGTCCGCATTTCCACATTTGCGATGTATTTTGCTCTTTTCTTATCTTTTTGTGCCCTTTTGATTTCATTTCCATGCTCTTTGGTCCTTAAACCTCATGCACTACAAAAACACTAAAATTACAGAAGTATAAAAGATTATTGCATTTAAAACAAGCTAAAATCTAAGCAATTTGTATTAAATGTGCTGAAATTCTCCGGCACATCAACACCCCCAACTTAAACTTTTGCTTGTCCTCAAGCAACTAAAATGATATTATCCTATTCTAGACTCCATCTAAACGATACGAAACAATAGTGACCGCAGATGGTGTTACTTGTCAGTATTACAAGCATGCATTTTCGATTGTTTAACCTTCCTGAACCATCAGTATTTACAAAGAAACTAATCAACTTGTGGAGCCTCGACCAATTTGACAAAATGTTACCCTCAGCTGAGTGCACTTGAATTTGACTCAAAAACTCAACTTCTGTCCAACCTCACAATTCATGTGCCCTCACTAGAAAGAAAGTCCCAAACTCACAATATTTATAATGACAACAAAAAGGGACGAGTTCACAAATACACTCACTCTCAAAAAGAGTTTCAAGTGTTACAACATACCATACCATAGGCTTGCCCTTATTTTAATTCCTCGCTTTATTCTAAGAACGTTCGGTTGGAGATCCCATAAGGAGTTTTTAAGCTTGTAATGTATGTTTAGGGAAGGGTCAAATAAGCATTTGGGTACAAGTTACTACACCCTCCTTGAACACTACTCACATTTTTCTTTCTTGTTGCTCTTTGCTTCTTTTCAAACCACATAGCCCTCATTAGCTTCTATTTTTCCAACATTGAGCCACCTTAACTACCTCTTTAATTTTTTTCAAGACTCCACATGTATATATACTTACAACTCTTTTTTGTTTTTTTTTGCTTTTGGAGCTTGAGTAGTTTCACACCTTGAGGTACACATTCCTACACTCACTGCACAACCTTGCCAATTTCCGGCTTGACACCACACTCCCAACTTAGGCTTTTAGCCTCATTCTCAATGTTCAAGGAGAGACGAGTTCAAAAGAGGGAATTATTTTACAAAAAGGAAAAGGTTTGTAATGAGGTAGCCAAAGAAAAGGTTAAAGGCTCAAGTGGCGTAACTAGTGATACTATCTATACAATGGGTGGCTTGAAAGGCTAACTGGTTTTCCAAAATCACAAAGACGGCCTAAGGTCATTTCTCCAACCAAATGTAATTATTATAAGCGTTGACAAACCAACCGGGCAAGTTATAGATGGCAGAAGTAAACAAAATAATTATTTACACAGAGACTCACACACATGGCACACGAACTGTTTGGCTCACATAGTTTTTAGCCCTCGAGTCAACACTTGGCAACTCAAAGCTTTCATCATATTTACAAGTATAACTCTAGGTAGACATAGAGTCAAAGAGCGAGCCTCAAGTTCACACAGTTGATCTCTTTTTTTTGTATTAATGGAAGGGTATAGGCTATATACAGGCACACATGATTGAAACTAGACAATTATACCAAATCGGTAAAATGTTTCATTCTAATACCTTGGTTCTACTATTACACCTTTGGAAAAGAACCCGGCGAAGAAAAACCAAGGGGAATTCATTGCTAATTACTAAAGATGAACATACAACTATCTACTTGTTTTTATTTTTGTTTTATATACAAAGATAACTTATGTACTAAAACCACAAAACACCAATATATACAGAATCACAAAACACAAATATATACATAAGTTTGCTTATATAGCACAAAAGCATAAACATGTACAACAGTTGGATTCACAAAAAATTATACAAGGCTATCCCACCCCCAACTAAAATCATGCATTGTCCCCAATGCATAAGAATGTAAAACAAAGTTTAGGGGCTCCCTGAGGCACACTAAGCGCTATGGGAGTCGGAAGCCGGCTGAATGATGGTGGGTTCACCCTCTGATGCTGAAGCTAGGACCGATGAGATCTCGGCAAGAGGAGTGACCTCCACTGATGGATGAGGGATCTCTGGCTGGCCCAACACTGGAGCTGGGGCCTGTGAGCTGCTAGCCTCACCCGCTGATAACTGAGTGGTCGGTGGATCTGTAGAGGCGACCATGTCTGCTAGCGAATGTGCTATAGCCTTCTGAATGGCTTCTTGTTCTTCATCCTCAACTGTAGGGACAACAACCTGCTTACCCTTCTCCTAAGGGCCTTTATCCTCCTCGGACCATGAATCCTCCTCAATATCTCCCTCGTCTGCCTCCCAACCTTCGGACTCTCCAGAGTGTCAGGAATCTTCCTTAGAAGGAATGTCAATATGTACAGGGGGAGTTGGAGGATGGGAAGCCCCGGCAGTCTGAGGTGCAGTGTCTGTCATCAGTGTAGAGAAGTCAAGATCCAATCCAGATACTGCTGTGTCTGCTCCCTGCTCACCTTCCTTGGGCAAGAAGGATGATAGATCGAACTCCAAAGTCTGCATTTTTTGGAGTTCAGTCTTCATAGAGGCAACTTCCTCCCGGATATTTGGAAAGTCACTAACCTCAACCCGCTCTATCTTCTTAACCCGCACCTCAAGATGCGTCAAGCGATCCCCATAAGATGTTTGTTGCTGTTGGAGTGCCATCACTGAGGACTGGATAGGGGTCAATGCTTGCTTGAATAGGACGGGGAGGTTCTTTAGAAGCTGGTCTACCTTAGCATTTGAATGTTGAGCTAAGAGGCCAAGCCTCGAAACCGCTGGTAGTGTAGTAGAAGGCTGATCAATGGTGCACTGCGAGGTGGGCTTTGAAGTGGAAGTGGATGCAATTGGAGCCTGAGGAGACACCGGAGTCGGGGAATTTGAGGGCTCTACATCAGCAGGAACCTGAGTCTGAACCTCTGGGGGAGAAATATCTGCTGCATCATTAATGCGCGTGATATCAATATCCTTCAGCGCCTTCCCTGCCTTGTCAGTGTGTGGCATGGTAGGGAACACAGCCTTACAGAGGGCTGTGATCAAGCAAGGGAATGGAAGTGACGTGGCTGTCTATTTTTCCTGGATCCCTATCTCTCGGAAGATAAAATCACCCACATCAATATTGATTCCCGCCATAATACATGCAATGAGAAGAGCTTTCTCAATGCTTATGCTAGTCTCGTTTCTGGACGGTATTAATCGAGAGGTGACAAAGCTAAGCCAAAATCTTACCCTTTTGTGTGAGATCCTCCTTGAATATTTTGTGCAACGGGTTGATCCAAGCAAGGGTTCCCTTGGCTATCATATAAGCTATCCAGCTAAGCTCATTATCCCGATTTTCCCATTTGGCGACATACTCAGCTGCGCCCGGGCTCTAGTCAGGGAAGTAAAACTCATTGATGGTGTCACTGTTGCAGAACACGCTCTTCCCCCGAACCAATACAGTGTCACAGAAAACCCTATTGCGCTTGTGGTGAGCAGTCTTGGAGGCTCCATACGAGGCATATAACTCACGGACAAGTGTTTCATTATAGTAATCATGCAGCTCAGTGAAGCACTCCCATTTTCTTACTTTGATGTTCTCCCAGATGTGGGGGTACTACTCTTGTAACCCATTCAAACTCAATTATTCTTTGGCCAGGATTTTTCGTTTTATTAGCCCTTCTCTATATAGCTCCCTGGACCCTTTGACCCCAAACCTGAGGTAGAAGTCATCTCCTCTTTTCCTTCTTGCCTTATCTTGTAGTTCAACTAAGGGCAAGGTCTCCTCCTCATCAGACTAGGAGGGAAGTGTAACAGTAGGGTCCGGTCGTGGACGTTTTGCTTGTGGAGTTTGACGATTGGTGGAGGCCCTTTCAGGGCAGAGGATGTATGTTTTTTGGGAGCCAAATCTGCACAGAGATGAAATGCGAGAAACATGGTAGGCAATAATAGAAAAAATACCAAAAATTGCAAGTATACGACAGGTTATGCGATCGCATAATGACTATGCGGACTGCAAACCTGTCGCAAACTCTCTGCCTGCTACAATGATCTAGGTATGCGATGGATTATGCGATCACATATCCATTATGCAGTTTGAATAACCATCACATACTTAAATGCTTAGAAAACATAATCACAAAATGCAATCACAAAGTCCACCACAAAGTTGGATATGCGATCGCAAATTGGATGTAAACAGCATGTTACAAAACTAGGTAAACTGTCTCAATATGCGTTGACTTTGCGGTCCGCATATCAATTATGCTATCACAAAGTCACCGCATTTTGTCATCTTCTTCAGCCAGCTAGGGTTCGCTTTTGCGTCAAAAATACGGACCGCAATTTGATTATGCAATTCACAAAACCCATCGTTCTCAACCTTAGAATTCAACCCTCAACAATGGCGGACCTAGGTTTCACTACCCAGCCCCCTAGACCTAATTACCTATCCAAGAACCCCCTCGCATCATGAATAGAAACCCAACTACAAAAAGGGAAACGAAAACAGGAAACAACAAAAAAACAGGAGGAACAAATGCAAAATTGAAACTAAAGTTTGCAAGGATGAAATCGGGACAAGAACAACGTACCAGTGAAGGATTAATGAGCACACTTGGGGAGATGATTTCACAGATGTTGCCTTATGTTTGATTCACTAGCCGTTTTGCCTTCTCCTTTCTCTTTTTTGTCGTTTTGTGTTGTTTCTTTCTGATATTTTTTTTTGTTTTGAACTTGTGTGAAAGCTGAAGAGATGAGAGGGACTTACTTGGAAGATTTGGGTTGGGTAAGTAACCGCATAACACATTATGCGACCACATAAGTGTTATGCGATGGATTTAATTTGAGTTGCTGGAGGGCCAAAAATGCGGTGCACTTTGCAATCGCATAATAGAAATGTGGTCTGCAAAGTGCACCTCCTTGCTGCATTCTTACCACCAATTTTTGCCAAACACACTGTCTGGGTTTGCGACCAAAATGCGGCCCGCATAGTGAAAATGCGACCGTATATGTGTAGCAAACTTCCCAAGGTGAATTTTCTTCCCTTTCACATGCAATCTTACCCAGTATTATGATCTTTTGAATCCCCTACACTCTAACACATACTTTAAATTGCTCATTTAAATCTATCGAAATAAAATAAAAAATTTAAAGGACAAAAAAAAGTGTTACCACACGTGGGTTGCCTCCCATGAAGAGCTTGATTTAACGTCGCGGCACGACGAAGTTGGCGTTCCTTTGGATTCCCTCATTGGTCAGGCACGGACCATCTTTGAGAGCCAACTGCTCCACCAAGTGTTTTTCTCCATCTGTGCCCAAGTAGTCCTTGACTCGCTGGACATACACTTTGAAGGTTCGGAGCCCATCCTCCGATTCTAGTTCCACAACTCCAAAAGGATAGACATTGACCACCTTGAACGGACTGGACCATTTCGATTTGAGCTTGCCTGGAAACAATTTGAGCCTTGAGTTAAAGAGCAAACCCAAGTCACCCGACTTGAACTCCTATTTCAAGATCGTTTTGTCGTGGACGAACTTCATCCTTTCTTTATACACAGTTGCAGTTTCATATGCATGGAAACGGAATTCCTCCATTTCATTGAGTTGTGTTAGCCTCAAATTTGCAGCTTCAGCTCAATCCAAGTTCAACCTTTTTAAAGCCTACATGGCTTTGTGCTCCAGTTCTACGGGTAGATGACAAGCTTTGTCGAAGACTAACCGATAAGGAGAAGTGCCAATAGGTGTTTTGTACGCCATGCGGTATGCCCACAAAGTGTCATATAGCTTCCTTGACCAATCGGTCCTATTTGCATTGACGGTCTTTGCTAGAATGCTCTTTATCTCCCGGTTGGAAACTTCAACTTGACCACTTGATTGAGGATGATAAGGTGTGGCCACTTATGCTTGACGCCATACTTCTCTAGTAGCCCCGTGAAAGCCTTGTTAATGAAATGAGACCCACCATCACTAAGAATGGCTCTAGGAGTGCCAAACCGAGTGAATATGTTTTTCTTTAAGAATATGGTCACACTTCTTGCCTCTTTGTTTGGTAAGGAAATTGCTTCAACCCACTCGGACACATAGTCCACAGCTACCAAGATATATTTCATCCCACAAGAGCTTACAAAGGGACCCATAAAATAAATTCCCCACACATCGAAGATTTCTATCTCCATCACAAAGTGCACTGGCATTTCATGCCTCTTGGAGATTGATCCTTGTCTTTGGAATTGGTCACATTCCTTGACCATTTGATTTGCATCATGATAATTCGACGACCAATAATAACCACATTCAAGAACCTTCACCGCCGTTCAGTTTCCCCCACGGTGAACCCCAACCGGTGAGTCGTGGCATGCCTTTAGAATGGCATAATCTCTTCTTCTGGAATAAACCTTTTGATGATGTTGTCAGCACACACCCAGAACAAGAATGAATCTTCCCAATAATATTGCCGACAATCTCTCAAAAACTTCTTTTGATAGGACTCCAATCCATCCCGAATAAGGTCACTAACCAAGTAGTTAGCAATATCGGCATACCAAGGAGCAAAAGTTCTAGATAGTGCTGATATGTGCACATCCGGGAATGCATCGTTGATTTCAAGATCTCCCTTTGGTCTCCTAGCCTCTTCAAGCCTTGATAAATGATCCTCTACTTGATTTTGCATTCCCTTACGATCATTGACCTCGAAGTCAAATTCTTGTTACAACAAGACCCACCAAATCAACCTAGGCTTTGCATCCTTCTTTGCCATGAGATAGCGAAGAGCAGCATGATCTGTGTACACTATCACCTTGGATCCCAACAAATAAGCCCGGAATTTCTCAAAGTCATAGACAATGGCAAGAAGTTCTTGCTCGGTCACCGTATAATTCATTTGCGCTCCATTGAGTGTCTTGTTTGCATAATAGACCGGGTGAAGAACCTTGTTGTGATGTTGGCCAAGCATTGCTTCAATAGCTACACCACTGGCGTCACACATGTGCTTGAAAGGAAGAGACTAATCGGGCGTGACAATAATAGGTGCCGTGGTGAGCTTTTGCTTCAATTCCTCAAAGGCTTTGAGGCATTTCTCGTCAAACACAAATTTTGCATCTTTCTCAAGGAGTTTGCACATAGGATTTGCAATCTTGGAAAAATCCTTTATGAAACGCCTATAAAATCCGGCATGCCCCAAGAAACTTCGAACACCTTTAACTGAAGTAAGTGGAGGAAGTTTAGAAATGACCTCGATCTTTTCCCGGTCAACCTCTATGCCATGTTTTGAAATTTTATGCCCCAATATAATGCATGCATCCACCATGAAATGGCATTTCTCCTAGTTGAGCACATGGTTGGTCTCCTCACATCTCTTAAGCACTTGTCTAAGATTATTGAGACAATGCTCAAAAGAGTCACCTACCACCGAAAAGTCATCCATGAAAACCTCTAGAAAATCCTCCACCATGTTGGAGAAGATGGACATCATGCATCTTTGAAAAGTAGCCGGAGCGTTGCACAAACCAAATGGCATCCGGCTAAAGGCAAAAGTTCCATAAGGGCAAGTGAATGTTGTCTTCTCTTGATCCTCCAATGCTATGTTGATTTGGTTGTAACCGGAATATCCATCAATAAAGCAATAGAATGACATTCCCGATAGCCGATCAAGCATTTGATCAATAAAAGGCATAGGGAAATGGTCTTTTCATGTGGCACTGTTGAGCTTCCGATAATCCATACACACCCGCCATCTCGTCACCGTTCTTGTTGGGATTAACTCATTTTTATCATTTTCAATTACGGTCATGCCTCCCTTTTTCAACACACCTTGCACCGGGCTCACCTAAGAACTATCGGCAATAGGGTAGACTACCCCGACATCCAACCACTTGATGATTTCTTTCTTTACCAGCACTTGCATGGATGGATTCAACCATCGTTGGTGCTCCACACTTGGTTTAGTATCATTCTCCAATTGGATCTTGTGTTCACAAATTCCGGCAGGAATCCCTCGGATGTTTTGCAATTGTCCATCCAATAGCTTGCCTATGCTCCTTCAAGACTTCCAACAATTGTTCTACCTGCACATCATTCAACAAAGAAGAGACGATTACCGGTAAAGTATCATTTGAGCCAAGAAATTTATACCTCAAGTGTGGTGGAAGTAGTTTGAGCTCTAGTTGTGGTGGCTCAATATTAGAAGGCTTGGCGGGAGGAGTGGCTCTATTCTCCAAATCGAGAGAGAGCTTCGCTGGAGCATAAGTGTAGGACCCAAGACCCTCCAATGCATTGACTGATTCCATATAGCCTTCCATATATTCACCATCAAAGTTCACCAAAATAGCCGCCAACACCTCGTCAAGGCATTGTTCTTCTTCATTTCAACCGTATCTTCCACCTCATCAACAACATCAATCACCGAGATGCTTTCATATTCATGTGGTAGTTTCATACCCTTGCTTGCTTGGAATGCGACCTCTTCATCATTCACCCGGAATTTGATCTCATTCTGTTCCGAATCCATTAGTGCTCTTCCGGTGGCTAGGAATGGTCTCCCCAAAATGATAGGGATCTCTTTGTCAACCGCACAATCAAGGATTACGAAATCGGAGGGTAAATGAAACTTTCCCCCTTTTACAAGCACATCATCAACAATTCCTACTGGTCTCTTTATGGAATGACCGACTATTTGCAATCTCATACTTGTGGGCCTTAGCATACCTAACCCCGCTTGCTTGTAAATGGAAAGAGGTATTAGGTTGATGCTAGCCCCATTATCACAAAGGGCTCTTGCAAAATCATGTGCCCCAATAGTACAAAGAATGGTGAAAGTTCCCGGGTCTTTTTCTTTTGAACGGTGGATATTGCAATGATGGAACTAGCCCGGTGAGTCACATTCACCACTTCATTTTTGGTGGTTCTCTTCTTGGTAATCAAGTCTTTCAAATATTTAGCAAAACCCGACATCTCTTGAAATGCTTCCACAAATATAATATTCACTAATAATTGCATGAGAATGTCATAGAACTTTTCGAATTTGCTATCATCAACCTTCTTGGAAAGTCTTTGAGGGAATGGAGGAGGAGGTCTATGAATAGATGGTAGAGTTTTTGGCATCTCTTTTACCTTTTCCTTTATCTCTTCCCGGTTTTCTTCTTGCACTTTCAATTCTTCCGAAACCTTTTCAACTTCAACAACACTTGGCTCTTGAACCTCAAACTCTTGTTCGGGCTCTTCACCTTCAACCACTAGATCACGCTCTCCTTGTAGTACCTTCCCACTACGAGTAGTAATTGCCATGACATGAGAAGTTGGACCACCCCCACTAACCTTTGGGTTCACAATTGTGTCACTTGGAAGTGTTCCTTTTTGCTTCGAATTTCGCTCCCTAGAGAGGTCTCTCATTTGCATCTCTAATTTTTGAATGGATGCAGTATGAGAGCCAACAAGCTCGGTCATATTCCTCATAGAAGTGTCGGACTTCTCTTGATTTTGTAATACCCGTTCAAGAATGCTTTCCAACTTGGAATCACTTGAGGAACCTTGATTTGAATATTGACCCTTTGGAGGAACATACAGGTTTGAACTCCGATTTGAGAAGTTGTTGTTGTTATTCCAATTTCCTTGATTTGAGCCGCCTTGGTCATTTCACCACTGTTGGTTTCCTTGCCTTTGCGGGTGAGGCCTCCATAGGTTTTGTTATCCCTCACCTTAGTATTGTTGCCTTTGATAACCTCCTTGAGAGTTATTGACATAGTTTGCCTCCTCAAAGTCTTTATTTGATATAGGTTGCACATCCTCCACCACATTTACCTTCTTCGTTTGGCTTTCGGTGAACATCTTTGTCAACACATTGAGATTTGTGGAAAGCCCTGCAATCACTTGATCTCTCTCTTGATTTTCCTTGATCATGGTGGTCAAGAAAGGAGAACCATATGTAATTCCACCTGTGGTGTCCTTTGAGTGCCATGCTTGGTTATGCTTTGCCATTTTGTCAAGTATTTGTGTGACTCTTGCGAATGATTTGTCCATGAAAGATCCATCAGCTACATTCTTGGCTTTAGATTGGTTCATAGGATCCAAACCCATGTAGAATTTGTTTTCCAACAAGATAGAATTCGGGAAACCATGGTTGGGATACCTCACCAAATATAACTTGAATCGATCCCACGCCTCATGTAGATACTCTCCCGGTACTTGCTTGAAAAAGAATATTTTATCCCGGAGCTCAGACTTCTTACTTTGCGGGAACCATTTAGCTAAGAATGCTCGGACAAGTTCGGGCCAAGAATGAATGGAGTTTGGTGGCATATTTTGAAGACACTTCCTTGCATCCCTAGCTAGTGAGTACTTGAACACCCTCAACCTTAGGGCATTATCAGAGACGTTGTTCTGCTTGTGCATTGCACACATACCCAAGAAGTTTCTAAGATGTTGTGTCGGATCATCATCAGTGGAATTCCTGAAAAATCCCTCCGCTTTGAGCATAAGGATTAAACCACGTTCCACCTTGAAAGTTGCAGCACCAACAACAGAGGTACAATAACATTTGTATCCTCGATGTACTCATCTATGTCCGAAAAAGGATTTTCTTCCATTTCTGCCTCCATTTCTTCTTCATATTCAGCCATGTTTTCCTATCAACACCAAGCAAAACAAGCAAAGTGTGATGAAATAGAATAAGACGTAAAGTAAAGCACACACTAATTAGTAATTTCAAAGCCGTATTCCCTGGCAACGACGCCAAAATTTGATACGCTAAATTACACTTTAATTAACTAGTGTAAGGCGGTCGGTGTCAAATATAATATGCAACAAGGTTGGGGTCGAATCCCACAGGGAATAGGTGTGAAAAGGTTACTAGAGTAGTGTGTTACTTGACTTAAGTCGTAATTCTATTCGGTTAATTGTAACAAGAGTATGATATGATTTAACTAATTGAAATGTTGAGAATGTAAATAATTTGATTAAGGAAACCAAGGTTGTGTCCGCTTCAATGAAGTGTAATGCTAACGATGTTAATATGATATATTTCTAATGGAAGGTTCTTTAGATATGCCAATGATTTCTAAATGACTACCCAATATTTTCCAATAGTTGGGTAGTATTTCCTCTTTATGATTTTTTCAAATATAAAAGAGTTGAAATTAAGAACAATCAATATATGCCAAATAAAACCCACTTATTCCTAAGCGATTCTATTAAACAAGGTTTAAAGCCTTGAGTATTTGATATTTACTTCTACCAAATCCTAACTCACTTTTCCAAGTAAAGAAAGAATTTAATGGCACTTGTTAATATTTGCAACCACCAATAATAAATGAAGAATGAGAAGTAAATATATATCAACCAACCATTATACATATATTCAATGTTAAACACCCATTTAAGGTCCACAACCTTAGTATTTAAAGTTAGCTACACATACTAAAATACAAAAGGATGAGAATATTTAATGCCATAAATCTTACAAAGTGCAAGATTCTTCCTTCAAAAGCTTCCAAAAGAGAGAAATATTAAAGACTTGGAATGTAGCTCAAAAACAAGACAAGATGCCCCCACAAAACCCCAATAAATCTATTTATAGTGGGTTAAAACTCGGGATAAAAATCGGACAAAAATACCCTTTCCGGTCAATTATGCGACCCCATATCTATCGCATAACAGACATGCGGTCCGCGGTCTCGTCATGGCCATCGCATCTTCAAACCCTAGTTCCTAGGTCTTCATCGCATTCACGTTCTGCAGCCCGCATTGTAGATATGCGATCGCATTTCTTATCGCATTTTCCACCTTCAGCAATTTATACAACAAGTTTGCGGTCCATTATGTGGCCCACAAACCTATTATGTGATCGCATATTGGACCGCATTTTTTGCACTGAACTTTTGCCAACAAACTGTTGGGGTTTGCGATTCCGTTGAGCATTATGCGGCCCGCATGTTGGATTTGCGGTCCGCATTTCCACATTTGCGATGTATTTTGCTCTTTTCTTGTCTTTTTGTGCCTTTTTGATTTCATTTCCATGATCTTAGGTCCTTAAACCTCATGCACTGCAAAACACTAAAGTTACATAAGTATAAAAGATTATTGCATTTAAAATAAGCTAAAATCTAAGCAATTTGTATTAAATGTGCCGAAATTCTCTGGCACATCAGCGGACATTGCTGAATCTTCTTCGGAATTTTGAGAATCCTTCTCAAAACTGTGCCCCAGTTCTTGATTGATTACTGGCTTTCTGACATGTGATGGCGTTGGATGGACTTGCTCTGGAATTTTGAGGACCCTCCTCAAAATTCTGCCCTAGTTCTTAACCAATTTCTGAACTTCTGACATGCGATGGTGTTGGTTGGACTTGCTCCGAAATTTTGAGGGTTTTCCTCAAAATTCTGCCCTAGTTTCTAATTTTGGGAAAAATGAAAATTTTATTATGATATGACCGAACCCATAAGGCTACCTACGTATCCCCTCTTAAACGGGAATCAGGTCAAGCGTAGTTCAATTACATCAGGAAAAGAATGTGAAGTAATCTAGGCATAGTGTCTTTTGACTACGTCTAAATTAATTGGTTTTGGCTAGATCTCTCCATCCATCTATGCAAGTATGGGGGCTCCTCCTGTTAGCACTGTGTGAACCATATACGGACCTTGCCAATTGGGAGAGAATTTCCCTTTGGCTTCATCTTGATGCGGGAAGATTTTCTTCAATACTAGTTGTCCTGGTGTGAATTGCATTAATTTGAGCCTTTTGTTGAAAGCTCTAGACATTTTGTTCTGATACAGTTGGCCGTGGCATACTGCGTTCATCCTCTTTCCATCGATAAGGGCCAATTGTTCATAGCGACTTCTTACCCATTCCGCATTGTTGAGTTCAGCTTCCTGTATCACTCTTAAAGAAGGAAATTCTACCTCAGCTGGGATGACAGCCTCGTTACGATAAACCAGCATGTAGGGGGTTGCGCCGGTTGACGTGCGAACTGTAGTGAGGTACCCTAACAGAGCAAAGGGTAACTTCTCATGCCACTACTTGTGATTCTCTACCATTTTTCTTAGTATCTTGAAGATGGGTTCACATATTACTGTGGACTGTGCTATGAATCGACTGATGTAGTTGAGCTGCCCCAGGAAGCTCATCACGTCCTTCTTGCTTTTGGGTAGCGGTAACTCCTGAATAGCTTTGACTTTAGTCGGATCCTTCTCGATCCCTCGACGATTGACAATGAATCCCAGTAACTTTCCTGCAGGAACCTTGAATGCATATTTTGCGGGGTTCAACTTCAAATTGTACCTCCTGAGCCTGTCAAAGAATTTCCTCAAATCTGCTATGTGATCCGTGGCCCTTTTGGATTTGATAATGACGTCGTCCACATACACCTCTATTTCTTTGTGTATCATATCATGGAAAATGGTTGTCATGACCCTCATGTAAGTGGACCCTGCATTCTTTAAACTGAATGACATCATCTTATAACAGTACACACCCGAAGGCGTAATAAAAGCCGTCTTCTCGGCATTCTCTTCATCCATCCAAATTTGGTGATAACCTGCGAAGCAATCTACAAAGGATTGGAGTTTATGCTTGGCGCAGTTATCGATCAGGATATGCATATTTGGCAGTGGGAAATCGTCTTTGGGACTTGCTCTGTTTAAGTCCCGATAATCAGTACATACTCGGACCTTCCCGTCTTTCTTTGGAACTGGCATAATATTGGCTAACCATGTTGGGTACTCAACCACCCTGAGAACCTTGGCTTTGATCTGCTTGGTAACTTCCTCCTTGATTTTCACACTCATGTCGGATTTAAATTTTCTGATTTTCTGCTTGACTGATGGGAACATGGGATAGGTAGGCAACTTTTGAGCTGCTATAGATGTGCTCAAACCGGTCATATCGTCATACGACCAAGCGAAGATATCCTCATATTCCTTTAGAAAACGGATGTATTCTTCCTTCTCTGTTGGTGACAAGTGAATGCTGATGCAAGTCTCTTTGACAGTCTTGGCGTCTCCCAAATTTACTGCTTCTGTTTCATCCAAGTTGGATTTAGGCTTGTTCTCAATGTTCTCAACTTCCCTGACAATTTCCTCGGGTATCTCATCTTCTTCCTCTGATTCACTGTTCTCATGTTGCATTGCCTCATTACATGTCACAGTCACTGGTTCATCAGGAAAAGTAATAATAACACTGTAGAAGGGAAAAGTATAAAAATAGTAATGAATAATGATAAAGGATAAATGCATTTGATTAAAACGGAGAAAATTGTTCAAACAAAGCTTGGCTCGGTGAATCGAGCATTTATTTTGAAACTAGAAATCTTAAAACAAAATTGCTGGAAATTTTAAATGCCTATAACAGCTATAAATTCTGCCAAGCTACCCAGGGACTTGTCGGGCTCGGGATGGTGTAATGGTCTAGTTCCTGAGAATGACTCCCTTGGCCACGATCTGAATGGAGAGGCCTTATTCCTCATCCTCCTCAATTATGGCGCTGCAGTCCATATCCTCATCTTTTAAGAATAAGTCCTTCAACCCAGCTATTGCTTCTTCTTCAGCGGTTCCCAATATTGTGTTTGCCCGATGGAAAGCCTGTTCCAAACGGGGTATCGGTTGCTCAAGAGGGTAATATGGTCCACGCCATGGAGGCGCCATTCCCTGTACTCCTTCCATGTATATTGGTATCCAAGCCCAAAGGTGGTACCATGATTTTTCAGTCGTATTGGCTTGGTGATACCCTGGAGGTTCTTTCTTAACCCTTTGCTGGGTTCATATCCGGACCATGCTAGTATGCTTTCTATTTTGTTACTCCACCACTTATCCTTCTCGATGGCATTGACCCGTTCAATGTGATGATACATTTCCCCTCCCAGCCATTTTCCATGTCCAATGGCCGAAATGGTTTGACTAGTGTAGATGGGATTACTCCCATCTCCATAAATGATTACCTCTTGGCGGTTCCATTCAAATTTCACGACTTGGTGTAGTGTGGATGGTACGGCTCCAGCAACATGGATCCATGGGCGGCCCAACAAAAGATTATATGAGGCGGGTTTTTCAAACACTTGGAATTCAATGTCGAACCAAGTCGGTCCCATCTGTACGCAAAGGTTGATCTCCCCGATCGTGGCCCTCTAGGACCCATCGAAAGCTTTCACATTCATGTTTCCACTCCGTATTTCGTAGAAACCTTTGTCCAAACCTTTCAAGGTATCCAGTGGACAAATATTCAAACTAGAACCTCCATCAACCAGGACCCTGGTAATGAAGTTGTCTTCAAATTTTACCGTAATGTGCAATGCTCGATTATGATTTAGTTCCTTTAGGTGGCAGCTCATCTTCATGGAAGATAATCTTATGGCTCTCCAGCACCTATCCGACCATGTTGGCCATTTTTCCCCAAGTGATATTATTGGGTACATAAGCATCGCTCAATACTTTCATCAGGGCATTCTTGTATGCCTTTGAATTCTGTAGCAGTGACATGATAGATATCTGAGCAAGGACCTTGTTCAGATGATCAACAACAGAATACTCTTTCTCCTGTACTTTACTCCATAAATCATCCGGTCCGATATCAATGATAGGCTGTCTAGCAGTGGCATCCTTACTTGAACCTTCCAGGTGTTCAGGTTTGTAGACTCTTCCAGTTCTAGTCATCCCTTGTGTGGCATCAGATTCCTCTACCTTAGCCTTTCCTTTTTGCCGATCCTCGGCGACATAATCCCAGGGTATTGCCTTTGAGTTGAATGGGGGTGTGGTTCACACCATCACAGTAAAAGGTGTGACCACTTTTACTTCAAATAGAGCGGGGGTGGCTGTGGGCGGAGCTACTTCCACCTCGAATGGAACTGATGCAGTTACCTCAACGTCAATAGGTGCATGGGTCTGAACCACAATGGGAGTAAGTGTAACTGCAACCTTAAGGTCATCGCCTTCTTGGATAAGCCTGATTGACCCTTCGGGGTCCCATTCTTCATTTGTTTCCATAACATGTACACCGTCACCTCTATGATCAGGGAGGGGATTGTTGCGAACATTAGGTGGGACTTCTTTTGCTTGTATGACCTTGTTGTCAATGAGTGTATGAATCTTATCCTTCAATATTCGGCACTCAGTAGTGGTGTGCCCGTTCATACCGGAGTAGTATGCACGGGTTTTGTTCGGATTGACTTATTGGGATGGATTTTCTAGCGCCACAGCGGGAATAGGAGTGACGTAACCTGTGGCCTTTAACCTTTCATACAACTGGTCAATGGGCTCAGCAATGGCGGTGTATTGTCTATGTGGCTTGCGGCTGAAATTGGATCTTGGCCTTGGATAATTTTAGCGGTATGGTGGTGATTGGAAGTGGGATGGTTGGGAATTATATGTGTGATGGACAGTGGCTGGTTGATAATATCTGGGAGATGAGGGTTGATATGTAGGTGGTGATGCTTGGTATGTGGGTGGAGATGCTTGGTATGTAGGTGGAGATTCTTGGTATGTGGGTGGAGGTGCTTGGTATATAGGTAGGGGTGTTTGGTATGTGAGTGGAGTTTGGTATGTGAGTGGAGTTTTCGGGCCCTGGGCCACCATTACTGCCCCAACATCTTTTTTCTTCGATATGCCACCTAATTGGAGTGCTTTATTCGTGGCTTGCAGTGCCTCAAAATTTGTTACCATCCCGCTCTTGATTCCTTCCTCAATTCTTTCCTCGATCTTGACGATATCAGAGAATTTGTGATTTTCGATGACCATCAGTCTCTCATAATATTGTGGATTCTGTGCTCTGATAAAGAACTTATTCATCTATTTTTCGTCCAAAGTGGTCCTGACCTTGGCGGCTTCCGACCTCCAACGAGTAGCATATTTGCGGAAAGTCTCAGTGGGCTTCTTCTTGAGATTCTGGATGTAAAAGACATTGGGTGCATTTCCTATATTGAACCTGAACCAGTCCATAAAGTCTGATGCCATGCTTACCCAATTGGACCATTTCTTGGGATTCTGGCTGATATACCAAGATAATGCATCCCCAGTAAGGCTCCTCATAAAGAGCTTCATTTGAATCTTTTCATCTTTTCTGACCCTCGCAAGCTTTTCACAATAAGTCCTTAAGTGTACCCTAGGATTACCCGTACCATCGAACATTTCAAACTTGGGAGGTTTGTACCCTTATAGCAATTCCACATCGGGCTGTATGCACAGATCTTCATAATTCAAACCTTCAATTCCCCTATCACCTTCAACACCTTGAACTGGGCTTGTTGACTTCTTGAGTTCTTTGGCCATGTTACTAATGAGCAGGTCCTTTTCGGAGGGTTCTGATGCACAAGAGATTGGCTGGGTATAATACGGTATAGTTTTCACTTATATGGGGTTGCTCTGATGGGTTCTAGGAACTTGGGTATAGTGATGGTCATTGGTGGAGTTTTGTGGATCAGGAATGTGTGGTAGTATATTTTGGGGAGTGTGGTAAGTGGTGATTGGTGGGTACATGATTAGTTGATGCTATTGTGGTGGAGTTGGTATCGTCAATGGGTTGATATTTTGTGGTTGAGTTGCGTATTGATTTGGTATGATGGGATTTTGCGGCTGTTGGTTCTGTGTGTTTTGAGGAGGTGTTGGATTCTTTGTGTTCTGTTGGTGGATGTTAGGGATATTGAGAGTGAGTGACAAGTTTGCCAAATTGCGAACCTGCTCAAGTTCTCCTTGCAGTTCTAATATCTTTTATTCAAGTCTCAAAACCAGGTCATTCGGGGCCAGAGTACTATGGCCATCGGAGGTCTCTGTGTTCTCAATGTTTTCCTTTCGGATTCCACTTAAGTCATCCATCTTTGATTTTCCTCTGCTTTTGGTGTTGCTTGGAGGAGGAGGAGGTGGAGGGACTCTAGATCTAGTATGATATGCTGATGAGGCTAGTATGGATGAACCTACCTATGGGGATGAGAATAATAATAATAAAAATAAACAAATAAAAGGTAACAAGTTAGTGGGGATTCTGAAATATTTGCAGTATTTAAACACATAGTGCGAGATATAAACTCGTATCCTAATTTGGGAGCCTCGTTGTGCCTGAGGTAAGCCTAGCAACAAATAAATTTGGAGAACTTCAAATGCCAAAAAATGCTTCATTTCATAACGTAAGAGTAGACGAATCCAAAACGACGCTAACATAATGAAAAAAGAGAAGTCACTACTGGCACTTGGCCTTATTACATTTAAGAAAAGCAAGTAAATCTAATCTATTTGGTCCCAGAAGGACCTTCCCCAGATTCGATCTTCCGGACTCCATCAAACAGATCTCCCAGCTCGCGCAACCCAAGCAGTAAGTAGGCTCTGGCTAGATGTCCTCCCTCGGCTCCTTCTACATTCTAACAGTTTTCAATCCTTTTTATGACTTTTCCCTCTAGTTCCACTATTCCTTGCTCCAGGTATTCCAGTTTTCTGTTGGAAGTGGCCACTATCTCTTTCCATTCCTCGATCAACCTCACATTTCTCTCATGTATCTCCCGATGCTCATTCTCAGATTCGTGGACCCTCTTGCGCAGCCTGTTGTATTTGACTTGGTCTTCAGCTTCCTCGTCTGTGATTCTGTTCCCTCGACCAGTCTCTGGTGTCACCGCTCCTTTCAGATTGTCCTCCAACCATGTAGGGTAGAGAGGCTCGCACCCTGCGTGGTATCTGTCTAGCTCAACCGTGTTTTTCTACACAATGATTTTGCAGTGCCACATATGCTGAGCTTGGCATTTGTAAGGTATGTCATCGTCTTGGAAATCTGCTTTGAAATAACTCATATTGACGACCCTTGGTACAACCTGCTTTCTGCCTGCTTTCCTCATAACTCATATGGGAACATATGGATATATCCCTCTCAACCCAATCAACACCAAATGTGGAGCATCCCTGGACTTGATAATGAAGTCGTCCATTGGAAACCACTCAACCATCCACTGCACCTGTTCCTCGGTTAGATTGTAGAATAACTCTACCCATTTGCTGGCACTTTCTAGCTGAGCAAATCTGTCTGGAATATAGGTCATCTGCTTAGGGTGGTGGAAAGCAATGTGGTCGTTCCAAACCCTTCGCAAAAATTCTTGGCGATAGAGACCCTTTTGGAGATGCTCCAACAACCATAATTGCAACAATAAGTTACAACCATCGAAATGTTGGACCCCTCTTTGACAACGCTCTAAGGCCCTATAAATATCAACAATGATCATGGGACTATGGTATATGTCTAGCCATTAATCCCTTCCATCAGAGTTTTGGTGACCATGGCCAATCTGGTGTGGATTCTTCCCTTTTTCATTGGGTACACTATCATCCCCAAAAAGCACACGATGAACACGAACACTCTGCGATAGATATGACCCAGTAAAGTGAGGGTGATCTCATCATGATAAGTGCGGAAAGACTTATTGTGGCCATACATATAATAGAGATATTCGAAAGGTATGTAGGAGTCCTTCAGGCACACCAAGTCGACATTCTTTTTCAGCCCCATCATCTTCAAAAATCCCCTGCCTGTATGATTTTCCGGCACCAAAAGCCCGGGACTATCCCAAGTCAACCCTGCAAGTCCTCCTATTTCCTCTAGGAGCGGTGTCATTTCTATGTTGCCAAAATGGAACATGGCTCTTTCACTATCCCAGAATAGGGTGGCAGCCTCGATCAGTTTCTTGTTAGGTTCAATATCTAGTAGGGAGGGAAAGTTACCCAGGTACTTCTTCACATGCTTCTTATTACTTGAGGAAAGATCTTCCCACCAACTTAGCAACAATGGAGGGATATTGCTAACAATACCGAATCTGGGGACTTTGTGCCTCATTTTTTGCAAAATAAAAGGGTTAGGCCTCACCCCCACCGGACTCGAATATTTATACATTTATGATCATCATATCGGCATTTAGTCCTCCAAATTAATGCACAGAACGTGGTTGCGTCCATTGGTATTATGGAAAACCCAATTGACTTTGGATAAGGCTTATCTTAAAGGATCATTATGTGGACAACATAACTGATCCGACTGGGTTTGACCATGATGCATGCACAATTTAAAAAAAGTAAGGTTTTTATGGGGTTTTAGACTGGTACCCTCAAGCGGACAACTTGAGGAGAAAGGCATGGAACCGTTGACTGCACCATTGATCGACTAGTTTTAACGCAAATAAGCCTTTCCGAATCTAAGGGTATTAAATAGGAAGAGCGCAACCACTTATTAAAGCGTTGCTATATGATTTGAGATGCACGAGTGGAACATGATATTGAGCATGATTTATGAATCAATTAATAACATGTAGGCAAGTATTTTCATGTAAGAAAGATAAATACATCATTTAAATAATTTAAAGACAGTTACAGAAAAAGGAAAACAAAGAGACAAGTCAATTTTCAGGGTAGTAAAGAAATCATAAATGCTTAAAAAATAGACAATTAAATTCAAATAAGGGAGGAGGGTACGGGATAAAGCATGCTTGGACTAATTCATAAACAGACAAGTTCGTTATGGTAAGAGCCTAAAGGTATCCCCAGCAGAGTTGCCATGCTGTCGCGCCCCCATTTTTCCCTCCTCACGGAGAGAGGTCCTGGTCTCGACATTCCATGGGGTGCAATGACTCATTCCTTTTTGGGAATTGGGTATTTGAAGAGTCGCCACTTAACGGATTATGATATGTTAGGTCACCTAGAGTGATTAACTCTTGGGTTGGTCTGCATTACCAGAGATTAGGGTAAGGGCTCGAGATAACCTCGAGGGGAAGGTGTTAGGCACCCCTCTTGGTCCACAACTGTGGGTTCTGACCGAACTTATATTTACAAATTAGTGCATACAAATAGTTGAATCAAATAAGTACAACACGTTTGGACAAGTCAAGTAGTGAAATAAAGGTTGAACAAATTATAAATAAAAGTTTTACACAAGGAGAAGGTTTGGGTAAAGAGGGGTCCTAGGTTGTTTATCCTATAGGATCACCCCACACAATGTCCGATAAACACTCCTCAACTAGGGGCTACATGTGACATTAACGCGTAGTCATCATATCCCATGTCTACCCTTCCCATCCCCTTATTGGTCATGCAAAGCGAGTGTTGGTCACTGATTCCTATTGCGTGCTGCTACCCGTCCCATCTTAATAGTCCCGGAGGGAATTAAGACCTTTACCTATAGGCAGTTCTAGACATACTCCTAAGGTTTTAAAGGCAAAAATATAAGGCGACAATCAAAGAAAAGCATTTAGGACTTTCACATAAATGGATCAATTAAAAGCTCACAGTTTCCTCCACAAACAAGCATACATGCAGCACGACTCAACCACAAGTAAGGTCTTTAGTAATCAAAGTCCTAAAGCAGGATTTCTTAATGATTATGTAGAAATAAACCACTTTCAGATAAAGAAGTCACAACCTATTAGTTTCCTAGGATCTCTTTTAAAAGCCCATTAGAAATCAGAGACGCTGAGTGACAGAAGCAGCTTCAGAGAAATGCAAGTTTGAAAAAATGCCCTAAGGCTTGCCTCTATGCAGTACTGTGCTTATGTTAGTGTAGAAACAAACAAGTTTTCGAAATAAATCTTTCAATACCTATAGGCAGGATATCTAATAGGATTAAAGCAATTATGAAGGGACCATTTTTAGAGAAATATTGTCACTTATTAAAACTGGGTTTAAGAGACAAACTAGGTGAAAGGAAATCGACTCATTAGACTAATTAGATTTTCAGACATAATTGCGAATAGAAATCCCTATAGGCATGGTATCTAGGCGTATTACTGGTTTTAGTCAATTTGCAGTAACATGTGAAAAACTTATTGAATCAGAATTATGTCCTATAGGCATGGTATCTATACTAGAATTGATTTAAAACATGATGGCATGGAACCTGGAAACATGGTTTCTAACATGACAAATGCAGGATTCAGGAACATGGTTTGTATCTGATGCAAGTGACATTAAAAGTGAAGTCCTTATAGACATGATTTCTACTATGAGATTAAAAGTGGAACCCTATAGGCATGATTATACTATGCAAAAGCAATCAGATTCAACAGGAATAAAAACCCTATAGGCATGTTTTCTATCGAGCGAGACAGGCAGATTTGAAAATAAATCCTAAAAGCAGGATTCCTACCCAAGTTACCCCACAAAGTATACATCTACCCACCCCTTTCCACTAAATGCTCCAAATTTTTGTTTACAAATTATTACAGGCAAACAAATGAATTACATAAGGGAAATAAAAAATCAAGAAGCTATTCTATAGAGAGCCTGCAATCAGACCCAAGTTTCCCAAAGCCTCCAATGGTCTTTCAAACCTCATTTCCATAGACAAATTAGAGTCTAGGTGCATCAAAGTTCCCTAAGGGTCTCAAGGACCCCGGGCAATGCTTACACCTAGGCTTAATAGCCAAGCATTGAACCAGTGCAGTGTGGAAAGCCAGCCTCAGTATGCCAGAGTTCCAAGGGTTCTCAAGAGGATCCTAAGGCAGTACACATACTAGAGGGGGTAAAACTTATTGACTAGGAGTAGAGTGAGGGTGTAGGATACATGTTTGAAAGAAGTTAGGTTTGTTTTGAAAGCAATTAGCAACAGAGATTGTTGAAAAGAAGTTGGACTGGTAAACAAAGTTCAGACACTTTAGGATAAGACCCCACACAACAAGTGAATGAATTCAGTAATCACATAGGGGTTAAGGGGATTTGGAGATAAACAAATATTGACTGCAGACACATGACTCTAGCAGGAGTATTAGGACTAGTATGGACATGCTCAGAGATAGTTTGACACTGGCATAATCACAAACCAGTCATGAACACATAGAGGGGAATAGGGATTCACAAAGTGATAAGTGCACAACAGGTAAAAGAATACAATTGTCCAGACATGCTTGAATCGCACAAGGGAATACATGAACTTAAAGGGAAGGGGGTCATATTAGCATGATTAACTACAAACTTCACAACAAAACCATAAGTAAAAGCAGGCTAGATATAACAGAAACTGAAACAAGAAGAGAAACATGTTGTTGTTAGGACTTTAAATTAAACTAGGACATACCAGTGAAGATAAAAGTAAGCAGAATGAAAGAACTAGAGAGTACAGATGATTAGCCTTGGCTTGCAGCCGGCTAATAGTAGTAGAATAACACAGAGATTTTAAGTAAGAGAGGGGTTTTTGGAAGCCAAGTGTGTGTCTTGTTTGTGAAAGACGTAGAGTATTTATAGTTGAAAGTAGGTAGTGGAATAAGGTAAAAAATCATAGTGGTATACTAGTTTAAGAACTCAGAATTAATCATCTAGAGAATCAAGGAAGTATTTCCTTGAGTTAAGGGAGTCAAGGCCAAACGGGAAGATTTAGTACCATATAAGGGAGGAAGGGAAATCAGTGCATGATTAAATAAGGAAAGGGTCACGATTCAGTAGGCATAAAGTAGTCAATTAGGACCAAATTCAAAAGGACCTAATTAAGGAAAGACTAAGTAAAACAAAGTACCATAGTAAATAAGGTAATGCAATCAGTTAATTCAAATAAACGAGTAGAATTCCAGGACTTTGAAGGAAAATCTTTCAATTACCAAAAGTTAAGGAAAATTGGAATCAATCACGGGGAGTCATGATTCTGAATACCTCAACATATAAATAGAGATAATTGAACAGAAGTAGCAAACAAACAAAGTCGATTATATAGGCAGAAAGAAACAAAAGATGAGCACACACAGTCATGTAGAGGTGATGTAAGTAGGCTAGAGATTCAGCAGAACATATTGAGGCATGGTGACCACAAGAGATTAACAAGGACTAGGTAAGTAGGCTAACCCATAGCAACGAAGTAAAGGAGAGTCATGCTAACACACAGAACCAAAGTGGAGAACATCATGCTAACACACAGAAGTAGAGTAAGCAAAATTAAGCTAACACCGAAGCAGAGTAAACAAAATCAAGCTAACACACAGAGACAAGTAAAGAAAATCAGGCTAACACACAGAAACAAGTAAAGAAAATCATGCTAACTCACAGAAATAAGTAAAAAAAATCTTTAAGAAATTAATGCTTTTTAGCACAGTTGAGTTAAAAAGCAGTAAGAACTTAAAATTGGTTGAGATAAACAAGGAAAAAGGTTTAATCATAAAGAAATCAGTCGAAACAGATATAGAAAGAACTTCGAAAACCCTAATTTTCAAAGGGAGTAAAAATGGTTTAGAGTAGAATATCTTTCCGAAAAAGGCTCGAGAATAAGCAAATCACAGAAGTAAATAGGCTTAAAGCATAAAAATAATATAGATCTGAGAGATTCAGAAGAGAGTTAGGGTTTCAAATATAAACCCAAGTAAAAAATCCAAAGAACCTGTTGAAACTTCATCGATCGTGACATATAAGGTGTGATTTTGCCCAAAATCACATCGGAGAACCCATAAGTAACAGAAATAGAAACCGTAGGTCCAAATCGACATGGCCCAGGATCCTTGAAAGCCATAGAGTTGATGGGCAAGGTGATGAGAGACCCTTTGGAGGCTTGAGTTGAAAGGGATAGTCGCCGGAGATGACTGGGGACGGAGGGGAGCGGAGGAGTCTCGGGTTAGGTTTGAGAGAAGAGTGGAGATGAGAGAGAATCTGAAGGCGGCAGATTGGGGGAAATTAATTAGGTTTAGGGGTTGTTCGGAAATTAAAAAGGAACAGAATTATTTGGACCGTTGATCTAGGAGATCAACGGTCAGGATTAAAATTGGTAGGTGGGTTCCGGGTTTGGGTAAGGGTTAATATGGTGTGGGTCGGGTTTTTAATTGTAAAATTGGGCTAGGAATTGGGGTCCGATTTGGCTATTGAAAGCCAATTTGGCTATAATTTAAATAACCCATTTTTTCCTATTTTAATTTATAAAACATAATAGATAATTTCTGAAAAATAATCAAGGTTACAAAATGATTTAAAATACATAATTAACAATTTAAAAATACAAGATCCAATTTTATGCATATAAAACATAATTAAATATTAAAATGGGCTAACATTGTAATTATATGCAATTTAGCTTTAAAATTACCAAATGTAATTGTAAAAATACATAAAAATTATATTAGCCTTATTTTCACATAAGTATACAAATTAAATAAAGAAATTATCAAAACAATAATTTAGAAAATATTTATTGGAAATTTTATGAATAAAAGGGAGAGAATAAACTAATTTAAACCCTTAAAAATTATGGGAAAAATAATAAAAACCTAGAGAAAGGTTATATATGAATATATATGCTATTTTAAAGATATTTATGCATATCTAAAATATATAGGGAAAAATTGGGTATAAAAAACTGCCCCTATTTTGGTTTCCACAATCTTTTCTTCACTTCGAGGAGTGGAGTTACTCTTCTTCTCCCCCCTATCTTGCTTTGCGGCAGCCTTTGGCTTCTTTTCCCCATCGGCTATAGCAATGATGGCTTTTAGAGCTGGGTCAAACTCTTTATCGTCACAAATCATCCCAATGACTGGCCCGTTGGTGTGAGCCGACAATGGGTTGTTGGTCACATTTGGAGTCTCTTCGTCTTTCAGTACTACCCTCTTCTGCTCTATCATGTCCTAAATTGACCTTTTGAGATTCCAACAGTCTTCAGTGCCATGCCCTTCCACCCCAGAATGATAAGCGCATCGGGTACCAGGTCGGTAGGAAGGTGACTCCGGGTTTTGTCTGTTCAGGGGTACGGGTTGCAACAAACCCATTGGGACCAGTTTAGGGAAGAGGCTAGAATATGACTCACCAATAGGCGTGAAGTTTGTTCTCCTGGGTGGCTCCCAAGCACGGGCATTGTAAGGGAAGTTATTTTGTGGAGGTCGGGGATTATACTGAGCTTGGTGAGGAGGGTTGTTTCTAGGAAGTGGAGCTCTGTTTTGGTTAAACTGTTGTTGTAGCCAAGCATATGGATGGGCGTTCATTATTGCGTACGGCTGAGAAGCAATATCATAGGCCACATCCTGATGAGTATAATAATGTTGTGGGGTGCTTGGAGGGATGTAACCTTTGGGTGGACGGGGTTTTCTTAGGCTTGAAGCCGCCATTGCCACCTCTTCTTTCTTCTTTCTGTTTTCTACACCTCCTGACCCAATTTGAATTGCTTGGGACGTAGCTCTTATGGTAGATTAGCTCAATATGCAGCCTATCTTCAGACCATTTTCAACCATCTCACCAATCTTGATAGCCTCAGCAAACGGTTTCCCCATTGTAGACATCATATTCTAAAAGTAGTCAGCTTCTTGGGCTTGTTGAAAAACACTAACCATTTCCGTTTCATCCATTGGGGGCTTGACCCTGGCTGCTTGTTCGCGCAATTTAACAGCATATTCTCAGAAACTTTCCAATGACTTCTTCTTGAGATTCGACAGAGAATTCCTGTCAGGAGCTATGTCTATGTTATACTGAAACTGCCTGACAAAATCTTGACCCATATCATCCCAAATGTGCCACGAGATATGTCCTGATCCATGTACCACTCAGAGGCAATGCCGACTAGAATCTCTTTGAAATAAGCCATTAGGAGCTCTTCTTTTCCGTCTGCCCCTCTTAATTGATTGCAGTATCTCTTGAGGTGGGCTATGGGATCCCCGTGCCCGTCATACTTTTCGAACTTTGGGGTCTTGAAACCTAGGGGCAAATGAACATGTGGGAACATACATAGATCAGCGTAGGATACGCTCTTTTGTCCACTCAAGCCTTGTATACTCTTGAGGCTATATTCCATGTTTCTCATTTTACGAGCGATTTCCTCTTGGTCGGGGTTCTTTGTAGCCCTCTCCTGTCCTGCGGTAAACTCGTACTGGGGTTGTTGTGGGTAAGAATCAGTGGTGAAATGGGTAGGTTCTGGTGGAAAAGATTGTACTTGGAAAGTGAAAGATGATGGATCAAAGCTTGGCATGGGCACAGTTGGTTGTACCATAGCCGAGGTCGGTGGTGCGGTAAATATGTTGGAGGCCACTCCCGAAACTACCTGCGGGCGAACCTCAGAAGGTGTTCCGGTGAAGTGAGCTGAGATGTTGGGGTATCCAAGTGGGGTATTCTGGTAATTTATTGGGATATTGGAATTTCCACTTGCTCTGGGAAGTAGCTCGGGGAAACCAGGTATGGCACTTGGCGGCTCTCTACCATTGGACCAGGAGTCCCACATTTCCAGTATGCAGAGGCACAGTGCTCTGTTCTCTTCAGCTGCCGCTGACTCTGAGGTTGGGATAATCGATAGTGGGCTATCCTCTGGGATAAGAATTGTTGGCGGATGACCTTAAAACAGCATTTCTACACTGCCTTTAGATCTTGTAAAGTATGGGTATGAAGCTAGGTTAACACAAACCAACCACCTTAAAAACAGAACCTATACTCAACAGTAGACAACAAACCGATTTGTTTGAAGCAATTACAAATAGGGAATCACACATTGGGGGTGTGATGCACCCATACAGTTAAATGTGTTTCTACATGTTTTGCAACGATTGCATGTCTCATCCCATCTTTTGTTTATCTCCTCAATATTTCTCTTTCTCTCTTTTGCATTCTTATTTTCCCTCTTATTCTCTTTTCCTTGTTTTCTCTCTTTTCTTTTTGGTTTTTCTTTTTTTTTGGTTCTCTCTTTTCCACATTTTCTCTTTTATTTTAAAAATCATGACCGGATCCGATGAGGATTGCCTACGTATCACGACGCCATGTGAATCAGATCATCACATAGTTCAAGGAATAAATGAAAAATAAATAAAACATTTTTTGGTTTTTTTTTCCAAATTTCATTAAAACAAGACTTCTAATTTTTCACTATTACAAAGACTCGATCCTACATACTTGAGAATTGAAAACTAAAACAGACTTGAAACAGACTTTTAGGAATGAAAATACTTACTCAAAAAAGAGAAAACAATCAAGAGTACATCAATGCCTCCAATCCTGTTCTAGGAACACCAACTAGTCTTGCTGCGGGCCTATGTGCCATGGCATCTTGGAGGCGATAGAGATCAACCATTATCTGGCGAACAAAGATCATGACTGTGCAAAGAACATGGACCTGCTCATGTCCTCGCACTCGTTGCACTTCATCGCGATGTAGTCGACGATTCTTCTAACCCTTTCCCTGATGATGCCCTTTTCTTGCAACAACCGCCCAATCTGCTGAGATCTAGCCTCCAAAACCCAGGTGACCGTATAATTCTGTTCTTGCAAATGCTATAGGTCTCCCTCTAGTTGTGCCATTAAAGCATAGCAATGTTCCCTCTCAGCCTTGAAGCTCTTGGTTTGTTTAGTCATTTTGCCCTCAAGGCTATTAAACTCCTTTTTCCAACCCATGACCCCTCTGTCATATCTTTCCTTCAATTGTCAAACGAAAGTTGCCCGCTCTACTGCATTTTGGCCAACTTTGTTCGTACTTTCACTAGATCAGACTCAGTCTTATGCAAATCATCTCAAAGTCACGTACTTTTTGCGTAAGTTTGTAGATGAGCCTTTCATCATTTCTACTTATATCCGGGTTCTCAGCTGCTATTCTCCTTTTTCGAACTTGGTCCCGAAGAGCTTTATTTTCTTGGACCAACCTTCTTTTTTCACCTTCAGCTTCTTGTGCCTGTAGATCGTTATTGAATACAACGTTTCTCAATTCTTCTTGCAAAGCGTGAATGGTGGCTTGATATTTTTTCTCCTTCTCTCCCCAAGCCAACCTTTCCCGAATTTTATCATCAAAAGCTTGAACATGAGGTCTCTTCGCGGGCCTTTCAAGCTCGGGCTCGGCCTCGGGCTCTGGCTCATCATTTGCACAAAACCTTCTTTCAAACTATACAGCATAATTTGGATCCGCTTTCCCTCTCGCAAGATCCAGCACCTGGGTGTCACTTTTCAGATATCGACAACCATTCCAATCTCGTTGGACTAAAGCCTCAGGCAGTGTTGCTTCTGGGTGTAGCTCAATGACTTGGGTACTCAAATCTACATCTTTGGGTACCACTTGATACCTTCCCAGTTGCCTTAGAACTCTTTGTTGTGCATATGGTTGAATACTCCTTAGGCCCATCATCATCAAGTAGCCTTTTGAAGCTGTCATGTATATGACTTCTGTTACCGGAAGCCACCCTAGTGTCCATTCAATTTGACTTGCCTTTAGAGTCCTTAAGTGGGAAACCCAAGCCTCAAAACCTTCTGGAGTTTTGTAATCTTTTACCCTCTCCTCATGACTCTTTATGGAGTTGTTCCCGTCCGCATCGTGACTCATAAACTTGGGGTGGAGGTGGAGATGTTCGATCAACCATAT
The DNA here is from genome assembly GCF_000715075.1 of Nicotiana tabacum. NCBI lineage: Eukaryota > Viridiplantae > Streptophyta > Magnoliopsida > Solanales > Solanaceae > Nicotiana > Nicotiana tabacum. Next base: position 106,104,430 of record NC_134087.1, on the reverse strand, counting down.
TTGAAGAAGAATGTTGCAACCCTCGAAGAATTGAGCCCCGGTTTTACACAATGTCAATGCTCGATAAATGTCTGCCAGCACTAACAGAACAAGTGTGTGATCTTCATTAGTAGTGATGAGTTGTGCCATTCTGGTCATGCGGGTGTCTATTGTCCCTTCCGCATTTGGAAAAACCATGATCCCCAAAAATGCCACAATAAAAGCGAACCGATGATGAATTTGCCAGGTGCTCTTATCTTGTTTGTTGTTTAAACTTTATTCATGTGTTTCAAAACCAGTTGAATGCCCGAACCTAATGTATAAGAAGTAAAAAGAACAACATCCTTTGCTTACATGAGCCTTCTTCATTTGTTTACTAATATTCAGAAGATCGAAGAACTTGTGCACAGAGGGAGCCATTGGGAATATGAGTTGTTGCTTCCTCAAGTCTTGGACAAAGTCAATGTATCCGTCCATTTCCTCCAGAGTAGGGGTGATCTCAAAATCGGAGAAACGGAACACGTTGTGGACAGGATCCCAAAAGGTTACCAAGGCTTTGATCAAATCCTCCCGGGGTTTGAAGCTCATGATGTCTATAAAGGAACCCAACTGTTTTTCCACCCAATCCTGGTCATCTTTATCTAAATCATTCCACCACATGCGAAGCTGCAATTGAGCCCGTTCTATGACAGATTGTGACTGGTTCTGAACAATATTTATTTGTGAGGGGTCCTAGACAGTATTCATTTGTGAGGGGTCCTGGACAATATTCATTTGTGAGGGGTCCTAGATAGTATTTATTGGTGACGGGTTCTGGACAGTATTCATTTGTACCTGCGAAGGGTTAAGGTTAGGGTTGACTCTTGTGGAATCCTTTTGCAAAAAAGTTTTCAATTTCTAAAGAAAATCAATGGACAAAGACCCCTTTTATTCTACTTTAGAAAAAATGGTCGTTTTTGCAAACGTGGCCGCTTCGCAATTCCAAACAAATTTTGAGGCCGGGGAAAGTATTTTATTTGAAAAGACACCTTTTAGATAGACTTGCCCATTCTTCTGAAAATAACCTTTCCACAATTGAAAGGTAATCTAAGGCTATTCCGGTAAGAACGGCTGAAAATACAACCGAAGCTGGGTTGGCTTTTTCTTTTAACCAAAGCCCTAAACTACACTTTACTCAATTATTATTATTTTTTTTAAAAAAATGGGGCCGAACCTTATGTGGGTTGCCTACGTATCCCACATCCGGTGAGAATCAGACCTGCATAGTTCGGTTAGTTTTGACATAAAAAATACATGATATTTGAACCACTTTTTTTTGAAATACATTTTTTTTTCAAAAATTTTGGCAGAGTTTCGAGGCATTTTCAAATACCGAGGTTTTTAGAACTAGGTAAATTCTCTATCCTAGCTCACTATTGATTTTTCTCTTTATTTCCTTTTCCTAGCCAACATGCAAGTCGAAACAAATAAATATTCACATAGCATGTAGAATGCATCAGGATGGTCTTAATTTTGGGGTACACCTATCCTAGATGGACCTAACCCCTATGTTGAGTCCCCAAGGTCAAATGCACGTGATGTACATAATCGTTCCTACTAGGGATCTGTCATAAGGTTGCGTTATTCTAGGTTTAAAACCTTGGTATGTGTTCTAGACCTGGCTTACGTGAGCTGACAAACTCGAGTCGAGGAGGGGCAACGTACTGGGAGCACGAAATTCTGCCTGGCTTTGTTGCTTGCCCAGCCCCATTCTATTTGGTATAACTCTAACAGAAAAGTGGGCCACGCGAACGTGAGCACCGTTTTTTTAGAAGACTCAGAAGGGAGGTGTAAGAAGACATTTAATTACAGTTCAAGTAATATCAAAGAGGTAAATGGCAATTAGCACATTAGGTCCACAAAAATACAGTAATATCAACAATAAACCAAGCCAAAATAAAATCACATTAACAAGCTCGAATTCTTGAACCCTGAACCGGAAGTTCTGGGTTCTTGTCCCCAGGAGAGTCGCCAGAGCTGTCACACATCCTTTTTACACCCGAGAGGGATATAAGGGAGTTTTTTCAATTAAAGTGACATTATTCGCAGTGGGATTATTTTAATTTATCAGAGTCACCACTTGGAATAGTTTAATGGTGTCCCAAGTCACCGGTTTATTTTTAAATCCCAAATCGAGGAAATTTTGACTTTATTTTAAAAGTCTGCGAACCAGAAACTCTAAGTAAGGAATTCTGTTAACTTGGGAGAAGGTGTTAGGCATTTTTGGGTTCTGTAGTTCTAGCACGGTCGCTTAGTGATTTATACTTGACTTAATGGTTTAACTACTCCTTTTTAGGACCTATGTGCATTTATCTTTTTTTTCGCTTTAAATCACTTGATTTATTCGTAATTAAAGAATTAAGTTACGCGTACGTATACTCTTTTCTTTTGGCGCATCAAAAATCATGTCACGCGAATGTGTCCACAATTAATAACGCTTTGTTTATTTTACTAAGAAAAGTTTGGCTGAAGTTGCGCGAACGCATACCTTGGGTTGCTTTTAGAATTAAATTCGCAATTATATTATGCGAACGTATACATAATCGCAATACTACTCTAAATCGGGCCTAAAGTAAACTACGATTATTTAAGGTTATTTTAATACTAAATTAATATTTATATGAGGGCCATAGGTTATTTAGTGAAAGATGGCACACCTCATTTTTTTAAGAATGCTTGCTTAATTAAGGTGATAGCAGGGAGTTCTTACTTAACTATTTTGGACTTAACGGACAAATGTTAATGGTAAAAGGTCTTGGGGTACTTATTGTCGTGCCCCCTTTTTCTCGCAAAATCGGGTTTATGACATTTGGGAGGACAACTCGTTCCATTTTGGGAATTGGGTTTTTTGATTTGAAGAGTCGCCACCTAATGATTAAGTGCATTAGGACACTAGGAAGAATTTGTTTAGAAAAACCAGAGTTTGGGTAAGGGCTAGAAATTATCTCGAGGGGAAGGTGTTAGGCACCCCTCAGGATCCACTAGTGTGGTTCCCGGCCATGCTACAATTGTGACTTAAGTACAAACAATAAATAAGCAATTAAGGGTTTCAAATATGAGGGCTTGTCACATTGTGATTGCAAATAAGTTAAAGTTTGAAGAAACAAGGAAGTTGAAATTTGAGAAAAGGGAGTTTGAAATTTTGAAAGTAATAAAATAAACAAGTAAAGGGAAGGGGGTCCTAGGTTTATAAATAATATGGATCACATCAATGCAATACCCGGTAATCACTCCTTAGAAGAGGGGTTACACGTGGTATTAGCGCATCGGTCATCATATCTATATCTACCCTTTCCCACCCTGTTGAGGTATTTAAACGCAGAATGGTTTCGTTACTTATTGCATGCTAGTACCCGCCCCAATCCTATCAGTCCCGGAGGCATTTGGGATTACTAGTCCTAAAGGGAAGGGAAATGTGGGCTTTGTATGGTTTAAAAGGATAAAATTCTAAAGCGACAAATAAAAACACCTAAGGCAGATATTGGAAACACATAACAATTTAAGAGGCTCAGATGGGCCTCCTCACTTAAAGACAAATCGTTTAGCATGTCTTGCGGATACTGGTTATGGTCTGAATTAAACTTAAACATTAAGGAGGCAGACTGGTCTATTTCATATTTCAGATAAGAAACCGGAATCAGACCTACCTGCTGGTTGGAATTAACAGAGTCTGATTCAATTAGCTAATTTTACCTTATAGCTTGCCTAAGTGAAACCTACAGGCATGACATCTAATAATGCAGAAGTGAACTGATTTTTATAAGAAGAAGGCCTGTTGATTATAGAAAACATAAGTTCTGTAGATATTGAGTAATATTACTACTGAGTTTAGACTTGTAAATGATTCAGATCAGTTAGTTACTCCTATAGACATGCTTTCTAGGCGTTATTGAGTTTAACTTTATGAAAATGCAGAAATCCTATAGGCATGGTGTTTAAAACGCTGATTTTTTTTTATTTAAGCCTATAAATGCGTTTGCCTAGTGATAGATGCATATGCAAAATTCAGGAAACTCTATAGACATGTTCTCTATGTGATAGGCAGAAACGCAGAAACCTGTAGACATGGTCTCTATGTATGAAATACAGAAGCTATAGACATGGTATCTATGTATGAAATGTAGAGGCTATAGACACGGTATCTACATATGAAATGCAGAACCTATAGACAGGATTTCTATATGAAATACAGAACCTGTAGGCATGGTTTCTATATGAAAAATGCAGAAGTGTAGGACTTGTAAACATGATTTCTATATGAAAAATTCAGAAGTGAAAACAGGACATGATTGCAGCAGTAAATACCTATGAACATGATATCTACCCTTATGCATACATGAGTGACCCTCCCCTTTTCACTAAAACCCCATAAGTTATTACAAATTATTACAGCCCAGAATGAATAAAGAAAAGTAAAATAAAATTACATCAGAAAGCTAAAAATCCCAACCAAGGAGAGCCTGATTCAGACTTCTGTATGAAGCATGAAGTAAACCAACTCAAAAGATCAAATTCCAAAGCCTTTCTCCTATTCGGGATGTGTTAGAATTCCCTAAGAGTCTCAAGTGGACTCCGGGCAGTGCTTACACCCAAATATATTACAGAATCGGATTATAGTGCAGTGTGGAAGGGCCAGCCCTCAAAGGTCCAAGTTCAGATGGAGCTCAAGGTCCCAAAGCAAGGCTCATAGGAGGGGGGCAGAACTTAGAATCTAAGAGTGAGTGCAAGTGCATAGAGGGGATTTTGGGGAAAGTCAAGACAGGCTGGTGGCCATACCCAACAATTGGAAGTGCTGGCACACCCCAACTAGCCTGTTAGCCACATTGTTTGGGAGTTAGGATCCATTAAAGGATCAAGTCCAGACATGAGCAACAATTTGGATGTTGCCATGCTTTGAACTTTAGCTCAAACACATAGAAGGGAATAAGGGTATGGGGAATTCACACAGCAACAGAAGCAAAGAGACAACATATTCAATACAAAAAATAAACAGCAAAGTAGACAAGATTGTTGAAACTGTAAAGCAAACACATAGGGATGAAGCTGAAAGTTAAATTAGAACATACCAGTTTTAGGGAAATAAAAAGAGAAGAGCAGTAGTAAAGCCAAATTGCAAGCACACAGCCACGAGATTTCAGAAGAGAGTAGAGTGTTGAATTGAGAATGTAGGAGTATTGAAATTGAAAGTGTTCAATAAGTGTTGTCAGAGTATTGAACTCAAGGTCTTAAAGAGTATTGAATTGGAAGTGTGTAAAAGTGCATCAGGGTCGTGCCCTTTATAGTGTAGAAAGCAAGTACGAAAAGGTAAGAAAATATTTTCGAAATCAATCACATAAGGTCTCTCTTCAATTAAGGGATTCTGATTTCAAACGGGCTTTTAAGGAAAGAGTTTGATCAAAATCTTTTCCAAAGTAGCACAAGAAGGGTAAATACACAGAAGTTATTTAAGGTAAAAGTCCAGTGGTACATGGTTTGTGCAAATAAGGAAAGGCGATCCCTCAACAGCCAGTGAAATCAAAATTGCAGGCTTTGTTCGAATGAACCAAGTCAGGAAACATGAGGAAAGGGTTTTATTTAAGGAAAATCAGTAACAATCAATCAAACGTTATTAAGAGGAATTCCGAATCAATCAAAGGTTGACAAAACCTTTTGAAGGCAAAATTCCTCATATATAAAGCATAGAGACATATCGAACAAGAAAGAACTATCATGCGAAAAAGCCTAGTATAGAAGAGTTCCGGGTCATAACAATGAGCCTCAAATCCAGTACATAGACTTAGAATGAGTTTGAGAGTGTCCAGGGTCCCAAATAGAACCCTAGTTCAAAACACAAGATCAAACTCGCCTAAAAAACCCCCAAATCCTAGGGTTTTCAACTCGAGTCAGATACAGAGAAGAGAAGACAAATAACTGAAACAGGCTAAGAGGTCTCTTTCAGGGATTCATGTGAAAACAAATAAATAAAATAGCAGGTTCAAGGCAAATAGAATGAAGAACTAATTTGAAGCATAAAGAACACGTTTTAAGAAAGCTTGGAACTTAAACAAGTTTCAGAAGAGAAACGAGATAGTATAGCACTTAAGAGAACAGTAGAGGAAATATGTTTAACAAAGAACTCAAACAAAATCCAGAAGAAGGTAACAAAAGACCTAAAAGCTTAGTAGAAAACACAATAAAGGAACATAAAACATGTGAAAGCATTGATATAGAAACCAGTAGAAGAAAGAACGGAGCACAATAGAATGACATGCAAAATAAGGCAAACATAAGAACAAATGAGAATGTCATGCGAGGTAGAAAAGAGAACATAAAACATAGCATAGACAGATTCACACAAAGAGAAGAAGAAGAGGAGTCAGAAAACATTTTAAAACCTTTTCAGAGACCCTAAATCGAAGAGAAGTAATTTTTGAAAGAAAATTGGGGAAAACGTTTAAGAACTCAAGTAGAGCACAGATATAGCATAGATATAAGATAACAACCAGAAAAAAACCTCGAATAGCTTAGGGTTTCAGAGGAACCCTAGAAATGAGAAAGGCTTGGAAGAAGGTCCGATCTTGAGTCGGAGAGGTCAGAAATAGGCTTCTGATGCTTGAATACGCCGGAGTCAGGCCGGAGAGGCCAGGCCATAGAACCTTGGATCTATAGAGATCTGAAAGGTTACCATCGAGGTCGAACCTCGAAACTTCGAACACCCAGGGTTTAATGGTGGAGGAGGGTGAGTACAGGCCATCCATGGCCTGAGAAGCCATGGGTTCCGGTGAGATTGCGGTTGAATGGGGTGAGAGAGGCTAGGGTTTCAGGAACCTTCGAGAGAGTTTGAGAGAGGGAGAGTATTAAAAGGCAGCTGATATATGGAAATGAGGGGATCAGGGTAGGGTTAGTGAATTAAAAAAGGTAAGGGGTAATCGTGGTCGTTGATCTAAATGATCAACAGCCTGGATTGAAAGAAAGTGTCAGGCAGGTTAATTGGTTGGGTCGGGGTCGGGTTAGATTAGAATTGGGCTGGTCCAATTGGGTTTAAAAATTGGGTCAATTAGGGGGGGGGGGTCAATTTGGCTATGATTGAAATAAAAATGGGCTAGGTTTTAAACAGCCAGTTTTTCACTTTTTATTTTATAAAAAATAGTAAAATGATTTTGAAAGTAAATTAAGAGTACTGGATCAGTTAATAATATATAAATATCTATTTAAAAATGTCTGAAAGCAATTTTATGATTATAAAAAATGCTATTAAATCTTAAAGTAGGCTAGAATTGCAATTATATGCAATTTAGCTTTAAAAATACCAAATAAATTTGTAAAAATATATAAAAATTAACTTAACTATATTTTGGTATAAATATGGGGATAAAATAAATTATTCACCAAAATTGATGATTTTGGGAGTAATTATTGATTTTGTGCTGCTAAAATGGAGCAATAAATTGATTTTAAATCTTTAAAAATTGGGAAAAAATACTAAAACACTTGGGCATTCTTATATATGCGTACATATGTTATTTTGAAAGTATTTTGTATATGAAAAATACATAGGGAAAAAATTGGGTATCAACAGCTGCCCCTCTTTACCCGGGAAGGATGAAAGAGTTGTTGGGTAAAAATATGATGGCCAATTTTAACCGAACGAGATGGTTTGAAGAATTTGACCGTGCACTGGTTCCTGAGCTGCCTACATATCCCTGGTCTTACAGGAATCAGGCCATATGTAGTTCAGTATCCATCGGCGGAATATGCTGACAAAGGTTTTACAAGAACGGACACGGTATTCAGGTTAGGAAGGATAGTTAAGGTCTAATCCGGGCTGCGGGAATTGGAGCGGGATCACTCCTGCTGAGACGGACATTGCTAGCCAGTTTACCTACAAATGAGCAATACGAACATATATTGTGCATAATTTTAAACGTGACGCAAGTTCCGTTGGACCATGAATGCTGTCTTTGGACGGTTAAGATGATGTCCTCAGACCATGATGTCCTGGGACATGAAACATATAATAAAGGATTCGCAGGCCATGAAATGATGCTCTCGGGCTATGAAGATGATGCCTCCGAGCTAAGATGCCTTTGAATAATGATATGCAAAAGATAAAATGGGGTCCTCAGGCCATGGCATGGCGTTCTCGGGCTATGAAAATGGTGCTTCCGAACAATGATGCCTTTGGACAATTTGGCGATCTTTCAGCCCATGAGATGTAGAAGGAAGCGATCTTTCAGCCAATGCAAAAATGTAAATGCGGTGGCGGTATTTCAGCCGATGCAAGATGTAAATAGAAAGTGGCGATATTTCAGCCCTGCAAGAAAAAATAAAAGTGGCGATATTTCAGTCGTGCAAGATGTAGATGAAGGTGGCGATCTTTCAGCCATACTAGGCATAAATAAAGTGGCAATATTTCAGCCATGCAGGTGGAGATAGGGCTTAGTCTCGAAAGGCAGAATGGTAGCCTTATGCGATGCAGCGAAATGCAGATGGAGGTTGAGCTTAACCTCAGAAGGCAGAATGGTAGCCTTATGCAATGCAGGAAATGCAGATGGAGGTAGAGCTTAACCTCGGAAGGCAGAATGGTAGACTTATGCAATGCGGTGAAATGCAGAGGAGGTAGAGCTTAAACTCGGAAGGCAGAATGGTAGCCTCATGCAATGCAGGCGAAATGCATATGGAGGTAGAGCTTAACCTCGGAAGGCAGAATGGTAGCCTTATGCAATGCAAAGAATGCAGATGGAGATAGGGCTTAGTCTCGGAAGGCAGAATGGTAGCCTTATGCAATGCAAAGAATACAGATGGAGGTAGAGCATAACCTCGAAAGGGAGAATGGTAGCCTTATGCAATGCAAATAATGCAAATGGAGATAGAGCTTAGTCTCGGAAGGCAGAATGGTAGGCTTATGCAAGAAATAAAAGGCAGGTGGCAGTAGAGTTTTCTTAGCTGATATCTGATTTCGATATTGTGGCTGCTGGGGATATTGTGTGTGTATAGCAACTTTGAGTAGGTGATGGTTCTGAGAGTTGTATTCTTGATCAGTATGAGTGTATAGTATATTCGATGATTTTCCAACTTAGGTGCATCCATCCAAAGAAAAATTGTGAGTTTTGTAAAGGGGAAAGGTTAGTTCGTATCCCCACTGACTTTTCTTGACCTGCTCGGCTCTATTTTTGTGATACTGTATGTATCATTGGGGTAGCGTTGCTAAACAAAGCTATTTTGGTAACAGATATGCATGATTTAGTTAAAGCATAATATAAGTGCATAATTAAGAATAATTTTCTTTAGATGAACCGACGACTGCGACGTGGTTCAAAATATTGCAACTTTGCTTGCTCCGGAATTTTGAGAATCCTCAAAATTCTACCCCAGTTTATCGGGCTGCTGCTCCTGACGGTCGTTAATGATAAATGGCTGGAATCGACTTCGGAATTTTAAGGGTCCTCTTCAAAATTCTGGCCCAGTTTCCAATAGCGGGGAAAATGGAAATTTTATTGAATTATGACCGAACCCATAGGGCTACCTACGTATCCCCTCTTAAACGGGAATCAGGTCAGGCGTAGTTCAAATTACATCATAAAAGAAAGCATAAAGTTTACACATAGTATCGCTTGACTGCATCTGAATTGATTGGCATTGGCCAAACTTCTCCGTCCATTTCTGCAAGTATGAGGGATCCTCCTGTCAGAACCCGGTGAACCATGCACGGACCCTTCCAGTTGGGAGAGAATTTCCCTTTGGCTTCCTCTTGATGCAGAAAAATTTTCTTTAACACCAGCTACCTCGGTGTAAATTGTCTCGGATTGACTCTTTTGTTGGAGGCTCTGGACATTCTATTCCGATAGAGCTGACCGTGGCAAACTGCATTCATTCTCTTTCCGTCTATAAGAGCTAGTTGCTTGTAATGACTCTTCACCCATTCTGCGTAGTCGAGCTTTGCTTCCTTTATGATCTTTAAGGAAGGAATTTCTACCTCAGTGGGTATGGCTGCTTCTGTACCATATACCAACATGTAGGGAGTTTCCCCAGTTGATGCGCGGACTGTGGTGCGATATCCCAATAAAGCAAATGAGAGTTTCTCGTGCCACTGCTTATTCTTCTCTATCATTTTCCTTAGTATCTTCTTGATATTCTTGTTGACAGCTTCTATGGATCCGTTCAGCTGAGGTCTGTAAGTTGTAGAATTCTTGTGTTTGATCTTGAAGGTTTCACACATGGCCTTCATCAAGTCACTGTTGAGATTGGAACCATTATCAGTAATGATTGATTCTAGGATCCCGAATCGACAAATGATGGGTCACGGACAAAGTCTACCAAAACTTTCTTAGTCACTGCTTTGTATGATATTGCTTCAACCGATTTGGTGAAATAATAAATTGCCACTAGAATTAACCTGTGCCCGTTTGATGCGGTGGGCTTGATAGGTCCGATGACATCCATTCCCCAAACGGCGAACGGCCACGGCGAGCTTGTTGCATTAAGCTCATTTGGGGGCACCTTTATCATGTCTGCATGTATCTAACAGCGATGGCACTTTCGGACATACTGGACGCAGTCCGTTTCCATAGTCATCCAAAAATAACGATCCCGGAGTATCTTCTTGGCTAAGACAAAACTGTTCATATGTGGACTGCAGGTCCCAGCATGGATTTCCTCTAGTAGCCTGGATGCTTCCCTTGCGTGGACACACCTTAATAATCCCAATTCGGGAGTCCTCTTATACAGGATTCCTCCGTTGTGGAAGAAATTGTTAGATAACCTCCGAAGTGTGTGCTTCTGAGTGTTGTTGGCAAGCTCTAGGTATTCTTCTTTTACCAGGTATTCCTTGATATCATGAAATCAAGGTTTTCCATCTGCTTCTTCCGCGACATGAGCACAGTAGGCTGGTTGATTATGAATCTTCGCCGGAATAGGATCAATGAAGTTCTTATCTGGATGTCGTATCACAGAGGACAGGGTAGCCAATGCATCGACAAACTCATTCTGGACTATGGGAATATGCTGGAATTCTGTCTTTGTGAATCTCTTTCTCAACTCCTGTACATGATACATATAAGGGAGTATCTTGGAGTTCTTGGTTGCCTATTCTTCTCGGACCTAATGTATAAGCAAGTATGAATCCCCGATTACTAGCAACTATTGGATGTTCATGTCGATGGCTATCTTGAGTCCCAAGATACAGGCTTCGTACTCGGCCATGTTGTTGGTGCACGGGAACCTGAGTTTGGCGAACACCGGATAATGCTGATTAGTTTCTGATACTAGAACTGCTCCTATGCCAACTCCTTTGAAATTTGTTGCTCCATCAAAAAACATTCTCAAACCATCATAGGATTCTACAATGTCTTCTCCTATGAAGGACACCTCCTCGTCAGGAAAATACGTCTTTAAGGATTTATATTCTCCGTCCACGGGATTCTCGGCAAGATGATCTGCCAAAGCCTGTCCCTTGATCGCTTTCTGAGTCACGTAGACAATGTCGAATTCACTCAGCAGTATTTGCCACTTGGCTAGCTTTCTAGTGGGCATGGGCTTCTGAAAGATGTACTTCAACGGATCCATCCTTGATATGAGATACGTAGTATAGGCACAAAAATAGTGCCTTAACTTCTGAGCTACCCAAGTCAGAGCACAACAGGTGCGTTCCAACAGAGAATACCGGGCCTCGTATGGGGTGAACTTCTTGCTGAGATAATAGATGGCCTACTCCTTTCTTCCCATTTCATCATGTTGTCCGAGAACACAACCGAATGCTCCATCCAAATACTGCAAGGTAGAGCAATAGAGGTCTGCCCAGCTCGGGCGAGACCAAGACTGGCGGTGTGGACAGGTACTCCTTGATTCTGTCGAAGGCTTTTTGACTCTCATCAGTCCATTTGGCAGCAACATCCTTCTTCAACATCTTAAAGATTGGCTCACAGATGACAGTAGATTGAGCTATGAACCGGCTGATGTAGTTGAGTTTTCCCAAGAAACTCATTACGTCCTTCTTATTCTTTGGCGGTGGCAACTCTTGAATGGCTTTGACCTTTGATAGATCCGGTTCTATTCCTCGGCGACTCACAATGAACCCAATTAGTTTTCCGGCAGGAACCCCAAATGCACATTTTGCGGGATTCAGCTTCAAATTGTACCTTCTTAGTCTATTGAAGAACTTCCTCAAATCTTCCATGTGATCAGTGGCTTTCTTGGACTTGATGATGATGTCATCTACATATACCTCGATATCCTTGTGTATCATATCATGGAAAATGGTAGTCATGGCCCTCATGTAGGTGGCCCCAGCATTCTTTAACCCAAACGATATTATCTTGTAACAATACATTCCCCACGGCATAATGAAGGCCGTTTTCTCAGCATCTTCTTCATCCATCCAGATCTGATGATACCCAGCAAAACAATCAACAAATGACTGCAGCTCGTGCTTGGCGCAGTTGACAATTAGAATGTGTATATTTGGCAAGGGGAAGTCATTTTTGGGACTGGCCCGGTTGAGGTCCCGGTAGTCGACATAGACTCTGACCTTCCCGTCCTTCTTTGGTACTGGCACGATATTGGCTAGCCATGTTGGATACTCTACTACTCTAAGAACCTTAGCTTTGACTTGCTTGGTGATTTCTTCCTTGATTTTCGAACTCATGTCAGGCTTGAACTTCCTGAGCTTCTACTTTATCGGTGGGCATGTCAGATCAGTTGGCAGCTTATGCGCCACAATAGATGTACTCAAACCATTCATGTCGTCATACGACCAGGCGAATATATCCTCATATTCCTTCAAAAATTTTGTGTATTCTTCCTTTTCTGCCAGTGACAAATGAACGCTGATCCGAGTTTCTTTGACATTTTCTGCATCTCCCAGGTTAAAAATCTCGGTCTCGTCCAGGTTGGACCTAGGTCTATTCTCAAAATCCTTAACCTCTTTAATAACCTCTTTTGGTATATCATCTTCCTCTGTGTCCGTTTGTCGCGTTGTCTCGTTACATGTCACAGTCATTGGTTCATCAAGGTAAGTAATAGTAATACTGTAAATAAAGTAAATGAGAGAAAGTAATAAGGGTAAGATTCATAAGAAAAATCGAAATGCTTTGAAAAATTCCATAATTGTTTTGAACATTGAAGATCTTATTGCGAAATTAAAAGGCAAAAGGAAAGTCAAAATGAAAAAAATAGTGCATGATGCTTGTTCAGGGTTGCTACCCCGAGGCTTTCCAAGCTTTGGTGGTTCTGATAGAACAATTGTTGAGGCGCTCTCCTCGGCTCACGGCTTGTATGGAAGGGCCTTCCTCTCCCTCCTCCTCGAAAATGACACAGCAATCCATGTCATCCTCCTCCAAAAACAAATCCCTCATCGCTGCCAGTGGTTCCTCTTCTTTTGACCCATATATAACATTAGCTGGCTAGAATATCTGCTCCAATTGAGGTATCGGGTGCTCTAGTGGATAATAAGCCCCGCGCCATGGAGGCGACCATTCATTGAACTTTTTCCAGGTGTACTCGTATCCCAGACCGAAGGTGGTACCATGTTTCTTCAGCTTGACAGGCTTAGCAATCCCTTTTAGGTTCTTGCAAGTCCCTTGCCTGGCTCATATCCGCACCAGTTCAATATGCTTTTGATTTTGTTGTCCCACCGTTTATCCTTGTCAACGGCTTTAACTCGCTCGATATGGTGATAGGTTTCTGTGCCTATCTTCCTTCTTCCTCCGATCACTGGGATGGTCTGGCGACTGTATATGGGATTGCTACCATCGCCATGGATGATCACCTCTTAGTGATTCCACTCAAATTTCACTACCTGATGTGGGGTTGATGCTACAGCTCCAGCCACATGAATCCATGGTCGTCCCAAGAGCAAGTTGTAAGATTCCGGCACGTCTATTACTTGAAAGTCAACATTAAACCAAGTAGGCCCCATTTGAAAACACAGGCTGATTTCCCCAATAGTGGACCTTTGGGAACCGTCGAAGGTTTGACGTTAATGGCCCCATCTTTGATCTCATGGAGCCCTTTCCCTAATGTTCTGAGTGTTACCAACAAACAAATATTGAGGCTGGACCCTCCATCGATCAGGACCCTGGTGATAAAATAATCCTCGCATTGCACGGTGATGTGCAATGCCTTGTTTTGGCTCAGCCCTTCTGGTGGCAAATCATCATCATGAAAAGTGATTTTGTGACTTTTCAATACATGTCCCACCATATTTGTCATTTCTCCTCCGGTGATATTGCTTGGTACATGCGCCTCACTCAACACGTTCAATAAGGCATTCTTATGTTCGTCAGAGCTTTGTAGCAGAGCTAAGATAGAGATCTGGACTGGCGTTTTGTTTAACTGATCAATGACTGAATACTCTTTGGCCTGTATCTTCCTCTAGAGGTCGTCGGGCCCAGCTTCAGTGATGGTTGGCCATCCAGATGCCTGCTTACTCAACTCAGCCAAGTGTTCTGGAGTATAAACCCTACCGGTCCTTGTCATACCCTGTGCCGCAACTGCTTCTCCGAACTTGGTTTTCCCTTTCCTTCTTGCCTCGACTGCATAATCCCATGGTATGGCTTTTGTGTGGAACGGTGTTATGGCTTTCATTGCTACCGGAATGGGCACCCTTGCTTTGTAAGGTAATACAACAACCTCAAATGGTACAGGTGCCTTTGGGGACCCAAACTCGACCTCAATTGGTGTTGGCGTCTTTGCAGGGGGTGGTGCTTCAAACTCAAGTGGAATAGACATATTCACCTCGGCGTCCCCAGAAGGCTGAATCTGGACCACAATCGGGTTAAGGGTGGCTGTTGATTTTTTTCGATCGTCACTCTCTACGATTATCCAATCGATCCTTTGGGGTCCCAATCATCCTCTATCTCAATCATGTGAACGCCTCCACCCTTGTGGTCTGGTAGAGGGTTGCTACGGAAGTTCGGGGCAGGCTCTTTTGCCACGATGATCTTGTTGTCAATCAAAGCTTGGATCTTATCCCTCAGAGAGCGGCTCTCATCAATGGTATGCCCTTTCATGCCGGAATAGTATGCACAAGTTTTTTTTGGGTTGACCCATTGGGAGGGGTTTTCGGGGGTTCTGGCAGGGATAGGGGTGACATAACTAGCAGCTTTGAGCCTTTCATACAGCTGGTCAATTGGTTCGGCAATGGTGGTATATGATTTGGGAGGTCTGCGGTCGAAATTTGGTCGGGGTCTAGGAAAGTTTTGGTGAAGGGGAGGTGATTGATAGTGGGCTTGTTGGGTGTTGTAGGCTTGGTAAACATGTGCAGGTTGGGAGTATCTGGGTGAAGTAGGTTGATATGTGGGTGGTGGAGGTTATTGGTAAGTAGGTGGTGGAGCTTGGTAAGAGGGCGAGGGTACTTGGTAATTTGGGGTAGGTTGATATGTGAGTGGAGGTATTGGGTATGTTTGATATTTGATTGGGGATTTTGTTCTTTGTGCAACCATCACGGCACTTACGTCCCTTTTCTTGGACGTGCCACCAGACTGTAGAGCCTTGCTGGTAGCCTGCAAAGCTTCAAGGTTTGTGACCATGCCACTTTTGATACCTTCCTCGATCTTCTCCCCCAGCTTGATGATATCGGAAAATTTCTGGCTTTCAATCAGCATCAACCTTTCGTAGTACTATGGGTCTTGAGCTCTGACGAAAAACCTGTTCATTTGTGGCATACTCGTAGAAAGTTTCTGTGGGTTTCTTCTTTAGGTTCTGGATATAGAACACATCTGGCGCATTCTCCGTGTTGAACATGAACCTGTCAATGAAATTGGACGCCATACTTACCCAATTCGACCACTTCTTCGGGTCTTGTCTAATGTACTAAGACAGAGTATCGCCTTTCAGACTTTTCATAAAAAGCTTCATGCGAATCTTTTCGTCCTTCCCTACTCTGACCAGCTTGTCGCAGTATGTCCTTAAATGGACTCTGGGATCCCCTGTACCATCAAATATTTCGAACTTAGGAGGTTTGTACCCCTTGGGCAGTTCGACATCTGGTTGTATGCAGAGGTCTTCGTAGTTCAATCCCTCGATTCCCTTGCTTCCTTCAACACCCTAAACTCGGCTAGTCAACTTCTTGAGTTCTGCGGCCAGGTTCCTGATAAGGGAGTCTTTATCATCAGACTCTGGTGTGCTTGAGATAGGTTGGGTGGAGGGTGGCATGGTTTCCACATAGATGGGGGTATTATGGTGAGTGTGGAGATGATCATTTGCGGAGTTCAGTGGTTCAGGGATGAGTAGCGGTGTGTTGTTAGAAGTGTGGCAAGTGTTACAATGGTGATGGGGAGCGGGATGGTTTTGTGGTTTTGGGATGTTTTGTGGAGGTGTGGGGTTTTGAGTGTTAGGAAAGTTGACATCTGGGGTGGTGAGGGAAAACGACAAGCTTGCCAAATTCCGAACTTGATCTAGTTCCTCCTAAAATTTCAGCAGTTTCTGCTCGAGTTGGGATGCACCTTCTTTGGAGACATGAGTACCCTGAGTGATTTCTACCCATTCAACCGAGTTTTCCTTTCTGATGTTGCTCAAATCTTCCATTTTTCCCTTGTTCCTGTTTATGACGGGATGAGGAGGAGTAGTGGGTGGAGGGACCTTGGATCATGTGGAGTATGATGACGATGCCATAGTGCACGAACTAACCTTTGGGGAGGGGAATAAAACAAAAAATAAAAACAAAAAGGTAGCAAGTTAGTGCGGATTATAAGGAAAAGATATTGCGATATTTAAACACATAATGCGAGATATAAACCGTGTTCTAATTTGGGAGCCTCGTTGTGCCCAAGGTAGGTCTAGCGACAAATTGATTTGGAGAACTTAGAATGCTAAATGCCTCATTTTATTGATAAAAAACAGACGAATCCCAAAAACGACACGAAAATAACAGAAGATAAAATGTCACTACTGGCCGTTGGCCTTATTACATTTAATAAAGTAAAAGAAAAACTCCTATCTATTTGGTCCCAGAAGGACCTTCCTCAGGTTGAATGCTCTCGTTAATCAAATCCTCCAGCTCGCGTAGGTTCACCAGTAGAAATGCCTTTGCCATGTGTTCTCCTTCGTTTCCTTCAGCGTTCTACAGTCGGTGACTCTCTTCCTCACTTTCCCTTCCAATTCCAGCAGACTGTACTCCAGATATTCAAACTTTTCGTTAGCTTTGGCGGCCCTCTCTTTCCACTCATTGATTTGGTCATTTGATGGAAGACTCTTCCACCAGTCCAACATGAGTGAGCGTGTGCTAACCATACCGAAGTTGGGGACCTCATGCCTCATGTTTCTGCAAGACAAAAGGGTTAGGCCCTTACCCCCACCGGACTCGACTATTAACTATCAATAATTGGCATAAGCAACATTTAGTTCTCCAAAAATATTCATAGAACATGGTAATGCCCGTTTGGGTTCCAAGAAAACCCAGTGGACTTTGAACAAGTCTATCTTAAAGAGTCATTATGTGGACAACATAACTGACTTAGCTAGGTTTTGACAGTGATGCATGCACAATTAAACAGAGTAGGGTTTCTATGGGATATTAGACCGGTAACCTTGAGCGAACAACTCAAGAGGGAAAGCCACGGAACCGTCGACTACACTGTTGATCGACTGGTTTTACCGCAAATATGTCTTTTCCAAATTTAGGGGGTCATAATATCGGAAGGGCGCAACCACTCATTATAAGCGTTGCTATGGTATTTTGTTTGGCACGAGTAGAATATGATATTGAATATGCAGTTACAATAATTAAACAAATTGTCATGTATTTGCACATTCATAAGGTAAATATTACAATAATTACTCAAAATTACAACAATATTAAAGGAAAGTGGTAAAAGAAAGCATTAAGAGAAATAAAGAGAAGAAACAAAGAGCCAAGTCAGTTTTCGAAGTAGGAGAGCAAAATAAATACTTAAAGGCATTAAAGACATTCAAGGAAGCATAAAGTCACAAATAGCATGAAATGGTAAAAGCCTTAAAGAAATCCCCAGTAGAGTCGCCATGCTGTCGCGCCCCCTTTTTCTCGCGAAATCGGGTTTATGACATTTGGGAGGACAACTCATTCCCTTTTGGGAATTGGGTTTTTTGATTTGAAGAGTCGCCACCTAATGATTAAGTGCATTAGGACACTAGAAAGTATTTGTTTAGAAAAACCAGAGTTTGGGTAAGGGTTAGAAATTATCTCAAGGGGAAGGTGTTAGGCACCCCTCAAGATCCACTAGTGTGGTTCCCGGCCATGCTACAACTGTGACTTAAGTACAAACAATAAATAAGCAATTAAGGGTTTCAAATATGAGGGGTTGTCACATTGTGATTGCAAATTAGTTAAAGTTTGAAGAAACAAGGAAGTTGAAATTTGAGAAAAAGGAGTTTGAAATTTTGAAAGTAATAAAATAAAAAAGTAAAGGGAAGGGGGGTCCTAGGTTTATAAATAATATGGATCACATCAATGCAATACCCGGTAATCAATCATCAGAAGAGGGGTTACACGTGGTATTAGCGCACCGGTCATCATATCCATATCTATCCTTTCCCACCCCGTTGAGGTATTTCAATGCGGAATGGTTTCGTTACTTATTGCATGCTAGTACCCACCCCAATCCTATCAGTCTAGGACGCATTTGGGACTACTAGTCCTAAAGGGAAGGGAAATGTGGGCTTTGTATGGTTTAAAAGAATAAAATTCTAAAGCGACAAACAAAAACACATAAGGCAGATATGGGAAACACATAACAATTTAAGAGGCTCAGATGGGCCTCCTCACTTAAAGACAGTTCGTTTAGCATGTCTTGCAGATACTGGTTATGGTCTGAATTAAACTTAAACGTGAAGTAGGCAGACTGGTCTATTACACATTTCAGATAAGAAATCGGAATCAGACCTGCCTGCTGGTTGGAATTAATAGAGTCTGATTCAATTAGCTAATTTTACCTTATAGTTTGCCTAAGTTAAACCTACATGCATGACATCTAATAATGCAGAAGTGTACTGATTTTTACAAGAAGAAGGCCTGTTGATTATAGAAAACATAAGTTCTGCATACATTGAGTAACGTTACTACTGATTTTAGACATGTAAACGATTCAGATCAGTTGGTTACTCCTATAGACATGCTTCCTAAGCGTTATTGAGTTTAACCTTTACGAAAATGCAGAAATTCTATAGACATGGTGTTTAAAACGCTGATTTTTATTATTTAAGACTATAAATGTGTTTGCCTAGTGATAGATGCAACTGCAGAATTCAACAAACTCTATAGACATGTTCTCTATGTGATAGACAGAAACGCAGAAACCTGTAGACATGGTCTCTATGTATGAAATGCAAAAGCTATAGACATGGTATCTATGTATGAAATGCAGAGGCTATAGACATGGTATCTACGCATGAAATGCAGAACCTATAGACATGATTTCTATATAAAATGTAGAACCAGTAGGCATGGTTTCTATATGAAAAACGCAGAAGTGCACGACTTGTAAACATGATTTCTATATGAAAAAATGCAGAAGTGAAAACAGGACATGATTGCAGCAGTAAATACCTATGAACATGATATCTACCCTTATGCATACATGAATGACCCTCCCCTTTTCACTAAAACCCCATAAGTTATTACAAATTATTACAGCCCGGAATGAATAAAGAAAAGTAAAATAAAATTACATCAGAAAGCTAAAAATCCCAACCAAGGAGAGCCTGATTCAGACTTCTGTCTGAAGCATGAAGTAAACCAACTCCAAAGATCAAATTCCAAAGCCTTTCTCCTATTCGGGATGTGTCAGAGTTCCCTAAGAGTCTCAAGTGGACTCCGGGCAGTGCTTACACCCAAATATATTGCAGAATCGGATTATAATATAGTATGGAAGGGCCAGCCCTCAAATGTCCATGTTCAGAGGGAGCTCAAGGTCCCAAAGCAAGGCTCATAGAAAGGGGGCAGAACTTAGAATCTAAGAGAGAGTGCAAGTGCATAGAGGGGATTTTGGGGAAAGCCAAGACAGGCTGGTGGTCATACCCAGCAATTGGAAGTGCTGGCACACCCCAACCAGCCTGTTAGCCACATTGTTTGGGAGTTAGGATCCATTAAAGGATCAAGTCCAGACATGAGCAACAATTTGGATGTTGCCATGCTTTGAACTTTAACTCAAACACATAGAAGGGAATAACGGTTTGGGGAATTAACACAACAACAGATGCAAAGAGACAGCATATTCAATACAGAAAATAAACAACAAAGGAGACAAGATTGTTGAAACTGTAAAGCAAACACATAGGGATGAAGCTGAAAGTTAAATTAGAACATACCAGTTTCAGGGAAATAAGAAGAGAAGAGCAGTAGTAAAGCCAAATTGCAAACACACAGCCAGAAGATTTAAGAAGAGAGTAGAGTGTCGAATTGAAAATGTAGGAGTATTGAAATTGAAAGTGTTCAATAAGTGTTGTCAGAGTATTGAACTCAAGGTCTTAAAGAGTATTGAATTGGAAGTGTGTAAAAGTGCAGAAGGGTCATGCCCTTTATAGTGCAGAAAGCAAGTAAGAAAAGGTAAGAAAATAGTTTTGAAATCATTCACATAAGGTCTCCCTTCAATTAAGGGATTCTGATTTCAAACGGGCAAGATAATTAAGGAAAAAGTTTGATCAAAATCTTTTTCCAAAGTAGCACAAGAAGGGTAAATACACAGAAGTTATTTAAGGCAAAAGTCCAGTGGTACATGGTTTGTGCAAATAAGGAAAGTCGATAACTCAACAGCTAGTGAAATCAAAATTGCAGGCTTTGTTCGAATGAACCAAGTTAGGAAAAATGAGGAAAGGGTTTTACTTAAGGAAAATCAGTAACAATCAATCAAACCTTATTAAGAGGAATTCTGAATCAATCACAAGCTGACAAAACCTTTTGAAGGCAAAATTCCTCATATATAAAGCATACAAACATATCGGACAAGCAAGAACTATCATGCGAAAAAGCCTAGTATAGAAGAGTTTCGGGTCATAACAAAGAGGCTCAAATCCAGTACATAGACTCAGAATGAGTTTTAGAGTGTCCATGGTCCCAAATAGAACCCTAGTCCACAACAGAAGATCAAACTCGCCAAATAACCCCCAAATCCTAGGGTTTTCAACTCGAGTCAGATACAGAGAAGAGAAGACAAATAACTGAAACAGGCTAAGAGGTCTCTTTCAGGGATTCATGTGAAAACAAGCAGATAAAATAGTAGGTTCAAGGCAAATAGAATGAAGAACTGATTTGAAACATAAAGAACACATTTTAAGAAAGCTTGGAACTTAAACAAGTTTCAGAAGAGAAACGAGATAGTATAGCACTTAAGAGAACAGTAGAGGAAACATGTTTAACAAAAAACTCAAACAAAATCCAGAAGAAGGCAACTAAAGACCTAATAGCTTAGTAGAAAATATAGTAAAGGAACATAGGGGTAAACGAACACATAAGATAAATATGTGAAAGCATTGATATAGAAACCAGTAGAAGAAAGAACGAAGCACAATAGAAGGACATGCAAAATAAGGCAAACATAAGAACACAGGAGAAGGACATGCGAGGTAGAAAAGAGAACATAAAAACATAGCATAGACAGATTCACACAAAGAGAAGAAGAAGAGGAGTCAGAAAACATTTTAAAGCCTTTTCAGAGACCCTAAATCGAAGAGAAGTAATTTTTGAAAGAAAATTGGGGAAAACATTTAAGAACTCAAGTAGAGCACAAACATAACATAGATATAAGAAAACCATTAGAGAAAAACCTCGAATAGCTTAGGGTTTCAGAGGAACCCTAGAAATGAGAAAGGCTTGGAAGAAGGTCCGATCTTGAGTCGGAGAGGTCAGAAATAGGCTTCTGATGCTTGAATACGCCGGAGCCAGGCCGGAGAGGCCAGGCCATAGAACCTTGGATCTATAGAGATCTGAAATGACACCATCGAGGTCGAACCTCGAAACTTCGAACACTTAGGGTTTAATGGTGGAGGAGGGTGAGTACAGGCTATCCATGGCCTGAGAAGCCATGGGTTCCGGTGAGATTACGGTTGAAGGGGGTGAGAGAGGCTAGGGTTTCAGGAACCTTCGAGAGAGTTTGAGAGAGGGAGAGTATTCAAAGGCGGCTAAGAGATGGAAATGAGGGGATCAGGGTAGGGTTAGTGAATTAAAAAAGGTAAGGAGTAATCGTGGCCATTGATATAAATGATCAACGACCTGGATTGAAAGAAAGGGCCAAGCGGGTTAATTGGTTAGGTCGGGGGTCGGATTAGATTAGAATTGGTCCGGTCCAATTGGGTTTCAAAATTGGGTCAATTAGAGAGGGTAAATTTGGCTATGATTGAAATAAAAATGGGCCAGGTTTAAAATAGCCAATTTTTCTGAGATGACCCGGCCAGTCGTCTCATAAGTTACCACTCTATTTTCCCCATTTCATCTTCTTTACGCTTCGTCATTCGTGTTATATATGATCGGGTTGATTAGTTTGAGTTCAGAGAGGATTTTGGTAAGGAATGAGACACTTTGTCTCTTTTAAGAAGGCTTAAGTTGGAAAAGTAAACAGGATACTGACTTATGTGTTTGAAGGATCTGAAGTGAGTTTCGATGGTTCGGTTAGCTTCAGGAGGTGATTTGTGACTTAAGAGCGCGATTGGAATGGGTTTTGGAGTTGTAGAGAAGATTTAGGCTTGAATTAGCGAAATTGATATCTTGGCAAATTCCGGTTGATAGGAGAGATTTTGATATAGGGGTCGGAATGGAATTCCAAGAGTTGCAGCAGCTTCGTTGTGTCATTTGGGATGTGTGTGCAAAATTTCAGGTCATTCAGACGAGATTTGATAGACCTTTTGATCAAAAGCATAATTTAAGAGTTCTTGGAGTTCTTAGGCTTGAATACTATGTTAAATTGGTGATTTGATGTTGTTGGAAGCATTCCGAAGTGTTGAACAAGTTTTAACGATGTCATGGGATGTGTTGGTACAATTAGTTTGAAGTTTCGGGGGTCCCGGGTAGGTTCTGGGATGTTTTAGGACGAAAATCATAGTTGCAGCAGGTCCAGGAGGGTTGAAGGCCCCGGAACTCACCCACGTGGTTCGCACAAAAATGAGTGCGCCCGCGGTAAGTGCTGTGCGGACCGCACAAAAGCGGCCGCGGTGAAGAACCTTCCTGCTGGTCCAACTTCGGACGCTCATATCTTTTGCTATACAAGGAATTTGGAGGTGATTCAAAAATGAAAGTTGTAGCCCTTCGTGTTTAGTTTCCAAAAAGGTCATGATATTACAATTTGGACATCTGTAGAAAAAGATATGGTTAAAATACCAAAGCTTGTCACTGCAGAGCAAGGCCTGTGCGGCCGCGGTCGTTTTTGCGCGGACCGCACTGGCTTGTGCGGACCGTGGTCGATTTGGTGTGGCCCGTGGTAGGTGAAATATGAGGTGGTACCTATAAATATGAGGTTTTGAGTTTTTATTTAATATTTTGACCTAGAGAGCTCGGAATTTGGCGATTTTTCGAAGGTTTTTCAAGAAATTCATCAGGGTAAGTGATTTTAACTCAGATTTGACTAGAATACATGAATCTATCACTGAATTCATCATTTAATTCGTGATTTGGGATGAAATTTGGGAAGAAAATTGTGAGGGTTTGAAACCCCGGATTTTGGCCAGTTTGAGGTGAGTAATGATTTTAAATGATGTCCTGAAGGTTTGAAACCCCGAATTTGCACAACGTAGTGCTATACTAAGTTGAGATACACGCTGTGTGACGAGCGTGAGGTTCAATGCTATGGGGATTGTGACTTGGTCCATCCCGAATGATATTTTACTACATTTTTGATTGAGACATATACTTTATTATTGTGAATTGGGCTTGTTGCCATGCTTGGGGCCTTGTGCCGACCTGTAGAACCCTTAGGGGATTTTTGACTGGTTTTCCTCACTTATTTTGTTAAAGAATTTATATCCTCAGTCATGTTTCCAATTGTTTAAGAATGATATGAACCAGATTTTTGAAATGTTAATCATAAATAGAAAGAGATATGAGGGTTGAGATCCCGACCGTACATTATGCCCGAGAGGCTATGATTTTTAAATGACTGAGAGGGGTCGAGGACCCAATAGTGAGGATATTTTATATGATATGGATCGGGCTGCACGCCGCATCAATTACTTATATGGATCGGGTTGCACGCCGCAACAATTATAAAGCGCTTTGGCTAAAGGAGCCCCTCCGAAGTCTGCACACCCCTAGTGAGCGCAGTCGACTATAATTATTATGGATCGGGTTGTACGCCACAGCGATATACGGATCGGGCTGCGCCCCGCAGCGGTATATATATATATATATATTTATTGATTCGTTTATCGTGAGAAGTATATGAATTGAGAACTGAGGATAAGAACGAATAAATGAACTGAAATGCTTGAGGAGCTGATTTATACTGATTATATCTATTTTACCTGGTTTAAAGAATTTCACATGATTTCCTCATTCACTGCTGCTTAAACGATTTTACTGTTTTGGTATAGAACTGCTTAGTGCCTTTACGTGATTTCATACTGTCAGCCATTATTTATTGTTATTACTCACTTGGGTCGGAGTACTCACATTACTTCCTGCACCATGTGTGCAGGTACAGGTATTCCTGAGGCATAGAGCGAGCTTTCCTATCGTTCTGTGTTCATCGGAGTTATTGAGGTAGCTGCATGGCATTCGTAGACCCGATTTTTCCTTCTATCTCCACTTAGAATTCCGCATTTTAGACATATTTCTATATTAAATTGTTGAAACCTTGTATTAGAGGCTCAGACTTGTGACACCAGATCAGTGAGCTGTTTTACAGAGATTTTTTCGTGATTATGGTTTTCGCACATTTCATCTGTTAAAATTCATACTTCTATTTATATTAAATTGGTATTAAATCCCGAAAATTGGTATTGAATTATAAAGAAAGAGATTGTGAGATGTTAATTGGTCAGGCTTGCCTAACATTGTGTTGGGCGTCATCACGGCCGGGGTTGGGGTCGTCACATTTTCCCTTTTTATTTTATAAAAAATAGTAAAATGATTTTGAAAGTAAATTAAGAGTACTGGATCAGTTAAAAATATATAAATATTGATTTAAAAATGTTGGAACCAATTTTATAATTATAAAAATGCTATTAAATCTTAAAGTAGGCTAAAATTGCAATTATATGCAATTTAGCTTTAAAAATACCAAATAAATTTGTAAAAATATATAAAAATTACCTTAACTATATTTTGGTATAAATATGGGAAATAAAACAAATTATCCACCAAACTGATAATTTTGGAAATAATATTTGGCTTTTATACTACTGAAATGAGCAATAAATTGATTTTAAAAATCTTTAAAAATTGAAAAAAAATACTAAAACACTTGGGCATGCTTATATATGCGTACATATGTTATTTTGAAAATATTTTGTATATGAAAAATACATAGGAAAAAAATTGGGTATCAACACTTATATTGGGCCTTCGATTATTTGGGAAAAGTGGTATGACAAACAGGCTCCATACTTGATTAGGAGAAAGACGGAAAGATGAGGGTGCATGGGCTCGAAGCTGAGCCCAAAGGCATAGACCTTTGAACCCTCAACAGGTCCAGAATAATTGAGGCAATAATGCACAAACAAAATTTCACATGAAAATCCTTTTTTTTATCAAATTAACATAAATCTTTGAAAAACAAGAACAAAGCTAAAAATTTAACATGCTGAAATCAGTGCTGGAAAACATTTACATTTAGCTAAATAAAATGACATCAGGACATGTAGGCCTAAAATATGAAAATGCATATGGTCCAGAATGAGGCCCAAAAAAAAATCTCTGCCCTCAGCTGGTCTGCTTATGTGATGTAGGGGAGCTTTTAAACGGGCTCAACTTTGAGCCCCAAATATATGCAGCATCAAAACATGCATCTGATTACAATACTAACCATGAAAACTACCACTTAACTTATGTAGGAGTTGGTTTATAATCTTTACAAAGTTCAGTCCACTTATTACAACAAATCTGAATACGATGGCAATTTTATAGCAGTAAACAGACCTTTGCATTGCTATTAAACTAGAAATACTGCTTTCTTAAAAAATATTCTATATAACAGTCTAATCTACAACTATTTTACTAACTAGACTTAGGCTAAAACTATTACAAATTTGCATAACTAATAGAGGATTCCTGCCTCTTTTGGATATGGCTTGTCCATTAGAGCTTGGTCTTCCTTTGTTAAAAGAACAGTGTGAGTCCCACTTTTAGGCTTCTGAACCTACTAATTTAACCAACCAGTGGCTAAATCTGCAGGCTACAGCTCATGATCAAACAGTCAAAGAAAGAGTAAAACAATGGCTTTGAGTAAAAGAAATTAGATGAGAGAAAGAAGGAAAGCATAACATCATTAAACCTAAATGTTTTACTATGAGGCAAAGCTATTTTCACAAGATACAGCCACCAACAATACTCATATATTGGCTAAGTTAATGTGCTGAATCATTTTTAAACTTTAAACACACATAACTAAACCAATCAAATGCATACCAAAGTAAACAAGCTACTATCATGGAAGACATACTATTCACAAATCTGATTCATATATCATTTTTATAAAGTTATTACATAATAAAGGCTAAGGTTAAATACCTATGAACAACAACAAAGATCAATAATTAATAGGTGAAGGAAAGATGGAAACTATCTGAAGCTTGCAAGAATAGAAACTCAAACACAACAACAGCCCAACAATGAATCAGAAAGTTTGAACCAGAAGAAAACACCTTTGAAACCAGAAAACCAGCTAAAGAACCAAGAAAATATGTCAAACCATATTGCTCAGCTTGTAGAAAACCAACGAGTAAGAGGTTTTGAAGGGTTTTCTAAATTTTCTGAAAATCTGATCTTTCAGCCAAGGAAAGGGAACCTTTTTGCAGTAAAACCTTTATGATGAATATGTTCAAATCAGAATGAGAGGTCCTTTTTATAAAGTGCACAAAACAAAGCATCAAAAGGGAATATTCTGACTAATTTTAGACTACAGAAAGGTACATCCTCTTTTATACAACTGGCTGTCCTTTTTCTTATCCATTACTAGTATTTTCATGCTAAGAATGGGGACAACTACCATATTCTAAAATATTCTGATACTTTCCTAATTAGAAAACCCCAATTGCCCTTCTAAAGTCTGCTTATTGCAGTTTTACCTAAACTTTTTTGGTTCAGTTAGGCCCTTAAAGTTTCTATTGGTTTTCAAAACATGTCAAACACAATTAGAACAAGTAAAAAGATGCAAAATGTTGACAGAATGAGAGTAGGAGAACTGATGCAATTTTAAATTGAAATGAACCTGAGTATTGATAAAAGGCTGTTCTATCTACATAACTACAAGACCAAACTTCAAACTGCTAAACTGAATTTTGACATCTCTATTTTACATAAAGAAAATCAAGGCAGTGAAGTCAATAATTCCAAAGGTTAATTAGCTAACTGATGTTTCTAAGGCTAAAATTAATTAAGTCCAAAAGTGAACTCAAACAACAATTTCAAATTCTGGAAAATAAACATTAGATAACCACAACATTTTTAGGAACTGATTAAGAAATCTGAAACTCTGAACTAACCAATTAATTGATAATTAACTACAGATTAAAACTAATTGACAGAAGAAAAGAATAGCTGACCATGTAAAGAAACTAAAAATAAAGGAAAACCTAATTGCCGGTTATATGAAAGAAAAAAAATACAAAGATGAGTCAGACAATCAAGAACAAAGAAAAAGAGAAAAAGAAAAAGACTTGAGGTTGCTTTGGAATGGGCCAGTTGATGAAACTCTTGCACGACACACCCATGAACTTATACGGCCATTAATTGGCTGTTCTTAACAAGAATGTCTGGGTTCATAAACTCCATGCACTGACCGGAAAGAATCAAGAGGAAATAGGATTTGTTTTCTCAGAATCTTAAATTCAAAATTGGAGGGAATTGAGGATGATTCGAAGGGGATTAACGGTGGTTTAGGGTTCAGGGGGGTGCAAGGGTTATAAAGTGTGAATTTGGAGCGATTTGGAACAATTAGGGTTTTGGATGCGATTTTCGATCTAAGATTCGAGAATTTTGGTCGTGGTTCGAAGGAAAAGAATGGGAGATTGGAAATGAGGAGGTCATGGGAAATTCATGGTGTTGTTTTGGGGAGGATTGGAATACCGGAACCGCCGTGAGGCGATTTCCAGTGGGTGGTTTGTGATGGAGGCGGCGATGGAATTTAGGGCGGATAGGGTTCGTTCTTGAGAGAGAGGAGAGACTGAATGAGGGGGGTTCCGAAGTAGGGGGTTGGTCTCGTTAGGACAGTAATATACCTAATGTCTCTTCAGTTCCGAGCCGTTGGATTGATAAGATCTAATGGTTGTGATTAATCAATACAAAACGTGGTCGTTTGGGAACGGCTAGGAACTAGACCGGGTAAGGCTTCGTTTGTGATTAGGTTGTAGGTAATTTGGGAACGGGTTTGGTCCAGATTGGGGTGTAAAAATTAGCCTAATTTCAAAAATAAAACCCCTTTCTCAATTTCTTCTTTTATTTCCTTTTCTTTTCTTTTTCTTTTAATTAAAAATCCTAAATTATCTAAAAATGTGAAATTAAACTAATTAACTAATTACCAAAATTATAAAAGCTACTTGATCCCAAATTAAAAGAGAAAAATTAATAACCTAAAAATAAAAGGGAAAAGTGTAAAAATAAAGCATTTTTTGTGATTTTCATTTTATAAAACAAACAATTACTGATTAATCTTAAAAAATGCAAAAATAAAGCCTAAATGCAATGCATGATACTTTTGGTATATTTCAAGATTTAAAATAAAATTAAACATGCACAAAATGTAAATAATAAATAAATTTTTACAAAAATTCCTAAAAATGGCAAATAATTAAGAAAAAATCTATTTTCTTTTGATTTTATAGAAGTATTTTGTATAGGGCAAAAATCACATGCTCACAAGGTGTGACTGATTATGTTCCCAGTAGAGCGATCTCATTCTTGAAGGCCCAGCATATTATTGGGAAGGGTTGTCTTTCGTATCTAGCCTTTGTTAGGGATGTCGGTGCTGAGACTCCCAGTATTGGTTCTGTTCTAGTTGTGAGGGATTTTCCTGATGTGTTTCCTACAGACCTGCTGGGCATGCCACCGGATAGGAATATTGATTTTGGTATTGACCTAGTGCCGGGCACTCAGCCCATTTTTATTCCGTCGTATCGTATGGCACCAGTGGAGTTACAAGAGTTAAAGGAGCAGCTTCGGGAACTCCTTGATAAGGGGTTCATTCGGCCAAGTGTGTCACCTTAGGGTGCGCCAGTTCTATTTGTGAAGAAGAAGGATGGCACTATGAGGATGTGCATTGATTATAGGCAATTGAACAAAGTAACAATTAAGAACAAGTATCCTTTGCCCCGCATTTATGATTTATTCGACCAGCTTCAGGGAGCGATAGTGTTCTCTAAGATTGATCTCCGTTGGGGTTATCACCAGTTGAAGATCAGGGACTCGGATATTCTTAAGACTACTTTCAGGTCCCATTATGGTCATTATTAGTTCTTGGTGATGTCCTTTGGGCTGACCAATGCCCCAGCAACATTCATTCATTTGATGAACAACGTGTTTCGGCCTTATCTCGACTAGTTTGTCATAGTCTTCATTAATGATATTCTGGTGTATTCGCGTAGTCAGGAGGAGCATGCGAAGCATTTGAGAGTTGTGTTGCAAAGATTAAAGGAGGAGAAGCTTTATGCAAAATTCTCCAAGTGTGAGTTTTGGCTCAATTCAGTGGCTTTTTTGGGGCACGCGGTGTCCAGCGAGGGTATTCAGGTTGATCCGAAGAAGATAGAGGCGGTTCAGAGTTGGCCCAGACCGTCCTCAGCCAAAGAGATTTGCATCTTTCTTGGTTTGGCAGGCTATTATCGCCGGTTTGTTCAGGGATTCTCGTCTATTGCATTGCCTTTGACCAAGTTGACTTAGAAGGGTGCTTCATTTCTATGGTCGGATGAGTGTGAGGAGAGCTTTCAGAAACTCAAGACAGCCTTAACCACAGCTCCTGTGTTAGTTTTGCCATCAGCTTCAGGTTCATATACCGTGTATTGTGATGCTTCGAGAGTTGGTATTAGTTGTATATTGTTGCAGGAGGGTAGAGTTATTGCTTATGCTTCTCTTCACTGTCGCGCCCCATTTTTTCCCCTACCATCGGAGAGGAGTTCCGGGTTTCGACATTCATGGGGTGTAATGACTCATTTCCTTTTTGGGAATTTGGTATTTGAAGATTCGCCACCTAACGATTTTAAGGTGCGTTAGGGCACCTATATGGTTCAACTACAACTATGTTGGATAACCAGAGATAGGGTAAGGGCTTGAAATTATCCTAAGGGAAAGGTGTTAGGCACCCCTCAGGATCCACTAGTGTGGTTCCCAGCCAGATGGTTTCTTGTGATTTTGTACAATTAGCAAGTAGACAAGTAGGGCTCAAATAAGAGGGGATTTAAGTTAAACACACAAGTGTTTGAAAACAATTATTGAAAGGTTTTTAAAAGATTTATAATCTAAACAAGCTTATGAATGTAAAAAAAGGTCCTAGGTTTATTTGCAATATGGATCACATCAATGCAATACCCGGTATGACACTCCTCAGAAGAGGGGATACATCTGGTATTAGCGCACCGGTCATCATATTCATATCTACCCTCCCCACCCCATGAAGGTATTAAAGCGAGGATTGGTCTCGACCTCTATTGCATGATGTTACCCCTCCCTTCCCTATCAGTCTCGGAGGAATTTAGGACTTCTATTCCTATAAGAAGGAGGTTAGGATGACTCTTATGTTTAAAGGTAAAATGCTAAGGCGACATACAAAAACAAGTAGGACTGCATTTAGAGGGGAAACATATAAGCAATTAGAAGGCTCATGCACACCTCCGCAAATAATGCATATAAATAGCATGACTTAAACACAGTTAAGGTCTGAATTTTAAAATCCTAAAGTAGGGTGTTTGAGACAGAGCCAAATTTATTATATAACTCAGAAAAAAAGTCTGAATCAGGCATGCCTACTGGTTGTAGCAGTTGATAATTAACGAAGGCAATTCCAGTTTTTATTCAGGTTACTACCTAGGGCTTGCCTATCGTAAGCAGTACTTAGTAGTTATTTAGAATTTCTAAGACGGTTTGGAGATTATTATTACCTAAAACATGTTGTTCTAGGTGTTCAGCACATAGAATTATTGCCACTTGGTTGTAAAGATTAAGTAAAATTGTTTTACTCCCTTTGTACGATCATAGTTAGCCTAAGTGTGCTTAAGCGAATATAAATGAAATCCTAAAGACATGATATCTAATGTACAAAGATGCAGAATGATGTATATTTAGAATCCTAAGAAGGATTTCTATATGCACAAATATTTCAACGCTTAAAACATGATTACCAGAATATGCAGAGATGATATGTTTGTTAGTGTTGTTTAGCCTAAAATAGGATCTCTAAGTGTGCATGGTAGTAGGAACATGATCGCAGAAACACTAGTTATTCACATATTTAGTGCATGAATTTCTAAGTGATATGACAGTGAAATGGACATGCTAAAAATAGTAAGTGTAAATCCTAAGGAACATGATCTCTAATGCATGAAATGAGTCCTAAGCATGAATTTTATTACGCAACTAGGAATGTAAACCTAGTAACATGCTTTCTACCCCTTTTAATAGCTAAAGCATGCATATTTCCCATCCCTTTTCACTATCCAACCCCATACTTGTTTACAAATTATTACAGACTAAATGATGAATTACATAAGGAAATATGCAATAATAAGAAGTTACAACCATAGGAAAGCCTGATCTTGACTTCCTCTCTGAGTTATGTAATGAACCACTTCAATGCCAATATTATTCCAAATCATTTCTCATATCTGGGTGTGTTAAAGTTCCCTAAGGACCTCAGAGGATCTCGAGCAGTGCTCACACCCAAATTGTATAACCAAGAGAGAGTGAGTGTAGTGTGGAAGAGCCAGCCCTTATGTGTCCAGGTTCAGAGGGAGCTCAAGGGTCCCAAAGCAAGGCTCGCTCAAGAGGGGCAGAACCTAGATTCTAAGAGTATAGTGGAAGTGCAGAACACATGTTGAAAGAGATTTATTTAAAAAGATGGACTGATAGTACATTTTTGAAAGCAATCAGTAACAGAGGTGATTGAAATCAGTTGTAGTAATAAAACTCTAAACTCTCAAGATGAGATCACACACAGAATCAGTAGTCATACAAGGGGTCAGGGGTTTGGGACACACATACATTTGACTGTAAACACATAACCCCACCAAGGGTCTTAGGACTAGTTGGACATGCACAACAATAACTGATACTGGCATGATCACAGGCTAGTTAGCAAGAATATAAGCACATTGAAGGGATAGGGATTTGGGATGGCAAGTACAAAATAAGTGACTGACATAGTATGCCTTGAAACACACATAGGGGGACTGCATTAATCTAAAGGGGAAGGGGAGATATTATAGCATGTTGGTGATGTAACTTGACTGCAGAACCAGAAGCAGAAGTAGACAAGAATAAGAAAAACTGAAACAATTAAAGAAGCATGTTGCTGTTGAAGCTTTAAAATTAACTAGGACATACCAAAAGAGAAAGCAAGGTGCAGAAAGGTAAAGCAAGTAGGATTCCACAGTTTAGCCTTGGCTTTCAGCCGGCTAGACAAAGTAGTAGCACAAGTAATAGTAGAGAAAGAGAGAGTTTTGAGTATATGAGTATGTTTTTGAACTCAGTTGTTCGTGTTAAAGAGAAGAGAGGGTAGAGTATTTATAACTTTGAAAACGAGTAAAAAAAGGGTAACAAGTAAAGTTTTAACACAAACATGGAAATAATCACAATATGAATCAATTAATACAAGTACTTTCCTTTAATTAAAGAATTATTGATTAACGGATACTATCAGGGATACTTAAGGAGAGAAAATCAATTTGAGGAAGATTGATTTCTGACCATATAGGGGATAGTAAAATATAGAGTATACAATTGAGTCTAGGTAAAGAATATACTTAATTGGGGAAAGGATTCAACAGGATAAAATGCCACAGCAAATAAAGGAAGGAATAAATCATTTAAACAAATGAGTAAAATTAGGGTTTATAAGAAAACCTTGCAATTAAACCGTCACTTAAGGAAATCAAGATTAATCAAGAAGTTGTCATGATTCTGCACTTCATCGTATAAATAGAAAAGAATGAACATGCGTATTAGACATGCAAGATCAATCATATTGATAAAAAGGAGAAAGTTAGATGAACACAAACATACATGAGTGACATGAATAGGATAAGGACTATTCAAAACATGGTAACCAGCAAGGTCAAGCAGTCATGACTCACACATAGAACCAAAGTGAAGAAACCAGTCTAACAGGTAAAGAAAATCAGAAACAAGTAAAAAACTCACAATAATAAGTGAGGAAAACCTTTTAAGAAATTAGGGTTTTAACAATAGTCGAATTAAAAAATGGTAAGAACTCTGAATCAATCAACAAAGAAGAGGATCCAAACATAAAGAACTTAATCGAAACAAGTATTCATACAAACAAACAAAGACAGTTTCAAAACCAAAAATACCTAGGGTTTTAACACGATGAACCAAGTAGAAGAACAATATGAACAAACCGTTTAAACATAGAGAAATCATAAAACAACACTGAAAATCGAAGGAGAGATCTTTTAAAAAGAGTTTGAGAAACCCTAATTTGAAAACGAAGAGTCACTTTGAAAGAAAATCAAAGAACCTTTGAGAAAACACCAAGAAGTTCATAACATTCACAGATCTAAGATAGATCTGAAAGAAAATCAAAAGATCTTAAAATTTAGGGTTTCAAAGAACCCAGAAAAGTGAGAAAAACTTTGAAAAATTACCGATCTAGCCGGAAAAGCCATGGATCTGACTTGATCGGCCATGGATAGCTAGAAAAAGACCACAGACAGATGTCGAGCAGGATATGGATTAGATATATTTGAGATTTTTCCATGGAAACACAAAAACAGGCCATAAGGGGACATAGGAGACGACTACACATCTCAAATAGCCATGGGAGTCCATGGATTGGGTAGGGATTGAAAGGGATTAGGGTGGATTTGGGTGGCGGCGGCAAGGGTTTAGGTGAGGTTGTAGAGAATATTGGAGAGGAAGGGGATTCAAGGGCGGCGAGTTGGTGGAAATGATTTAAGGTAAGGGGGTCGTTTGGGTTTATTTTAGGTAGGTGAAACGGTGGTCGTTGATCTGAATGATCAACGGCCTAGATTAAAAGGGGTAGGTGGGGATCCGGGTTTAGGTAGGGTTTAACTGGGTATGGTTCGGGTTTAAATTAAAATTGGGCTAGGGAATTGGGGTTCAATTTAGGCTAAAATTGAAATACAAATGGGTTGTTATTTAAATAGCCAAGTTTCCCCCTTTTAAATTATAAAAAATAGTAAATGGCTTTTGAAGATTAATTTAAAAAGCTAAAATGATTTATAACATATAATTAACAATTTTAAAATACAGGACCCCATTTTATAATTAAAAAACCTAATTAAACCTTGAAAGAGCTAATATTGCAATTATATGCAATTTAGCTTTAAAAATACTAAATAAAATTGGAAAAATATGTAAAAATTACATTAGCCATATTTTGGTATAAATATAAAAATCCAATAGATGAAGTACCAAAATAATTATTTTGAAAATAATTATTGGGGATTTTATTGATGAAAAAGGGAAATAAATAAATTGAAAAACCTTAAAAATTATGGGAAAATAATAAAATGCTTGGACATACTTATATATGCATATATATGCTATTTTGAAAATGTTTTGCATATTTAAAATATATAGAAAAAAATTGGGTATCAACAGTCAGTTGAAGCCCCATGAGAAGAACTACCTTGTTCATGATTTGGAGTTGGCTACCATAGTTCACGCGTTGAAGATTTGGAGGCATTACATGTATGGTGTGTCTTATGAGGTGTTTACTGATCTTCGTAGCCTCCAGCACTTGTTCAAACAGAAGGATCTCAATTTGAGGCGGCGGAGGTGGTTGGAGTTACTTAAGGATTATGATATCACTATATTGTACAATCCAGGAAAGGCCAATGTGGTGGCCGATGCTTTGAGCCGAAAGGCGGTGAGTATGGGGAGTTTGGCATACATCCCAGTTGGGGAGAGACCTCTTGCAGTTAATGTTCATGCCTTGGCTAATCGGTTCGTAATGTTAGATGTTTCGGAGCTCAGTTGGGTATTGGCTTACGTGATTTCTCGGTCTTCCTTATATGATCGCATCAGAGAGCGCCAATATGATAATTTGCATTTGCTTATTCTTAAGGACAGAGTTCAGCATGATGATGCCAGAGATGTGACTATTGGTGATGATGGGGTGTTGAGGATGCAGGGCCGGATTTGTGTGCCCAGTGTAGATGGGATTCGGGAGTTGATTCTGGAGGAGGCCCATAGCTCGCAGTATTCCATTCATCCCGGTGCTACGAAGATGTATCAGGATTTGAGGCAGCATTATTGGTGGAGAAGAATGAAGAAAGACATTGTGGGATTTGTAGCCCGGTGTCCTAATTGTCAGCAGGTGAAATATGAGCATCAGAGACCGGGTGGCTTGCTTCAGCAGATGGATATTCTAGAGTGGAAGTGGGAGAGGATCACTATGGACTTTGTTGTTGGACTTCCACGGACTTTGAGAAAGTTCGATGCTATTTAGGTGATTATGGATCGACTGACCAAGTACACACACTTCATTCCTGTGTGTACTACCTACTCTTCAGAGCGGTTGGTAGGATCTATATCTGGGAGATTGTTTGTTTGCATGGTGTCCCAGTTTCCATCATTTCAGATAGGGGCAATCAGTTTACTTTGCAGTTTTGGAGGGCTGTGCATCGAGAGTTGGGTACTCAGGTTGAGTTGAGCACAGTTTTTCACCCTCAGACGGGCGGGCAGTCTAAGCGCACTATTTAGATACTAGAGGACATGTTGCGTGCTTGTGTCATTGATTTTGGAGGGTCATAGGATCAGTTTCTACCGCTTGCGGAGTTTGCTTATAACAACATCTACCAGTCGAGTATTTAGATGGCTCCGTATGAGGCTTTATATGGGAGGCGGTGTAGATCTCCAGTTGATTGGTTTGAGCCTGGTGAGGCTAGACTATTGGGTACAGACTTGGTGCAGGATGCTTTAGACAAGGTGAAGGTGATTCAGGAGAGGCTTCGTACAGTGCAATCGAGACAAAAGTGTTATGCTGACAGGAAGGTTCGGGATGTGTCCTATATGTTTGGTGAGAAGGTTCTATTGAAGGTTTCGTCCATGAAGGGTGTTATGAGATTTGGGAAGAAAGGTAAATTGAGTCCTCGGTTCATTGGGTCGTTTGAGGTAGTTTGGAGGATTGGGGAGGTGGCATATGAGCTTGCTTTGCCACCCAGCTTGTCGAGAGTGCATCTGGTATTTCATGTTTCTATGCTCCGGAACTATATTGGGGATCCGTCTCATGTTCTGGATTTCAGCACGGTTCAGTTGGATGATGATTTGACCTATGATGTTGAGGCATTAACTATTCTGGGTCGTCAAGTTCGATGGTTGAGGTCAAAGGATATAGCTTCAGTGAAAGTGCAGTAGAGAGGTCGGCCCGTGGAGGAGGCTACCGGGGAGACCAAGCGGGAGATGTGAAGCGGATATCCTCACTTGTTTGAGGTTTTAGGTATGTTTCTTGGCTCGTTCGAGGATGAATATTTGTTTAAGTTGGGGAGGATGTGACAATCTGGCTAGTCGTCTCATGAGTTACCGCTCTGTTTCCCCCATTTCTGCTTCTTATTGCTTTGTCTAATGGTTCTATATGTGATCGTGTTGATTGGTCCGGGTTCAGAAAGGATTTGGTAAGGTTTGAGACACTTAGTCTCTTTTGAGGAAGCTTAAGTTGGAAAAGTCAACCGGATATTGACTTATGTGTTAGAGGGCTCGGATGTGAGTTTTGATGGTTCAGTTAACTTCGGGAGGTTATTTGGGACTTAAGAGCATTATCGGAATGAGTTTTGGAGGTCCGAAGTGGATTTAGGCTTGAATTGGCGAAATTGGATTTTTGGCGATTTCCGGTTGATAGGTGAGATTTTGATATAGGGGTCAGAATGGAATTCCGAGAGTTGCAGTAGTTCCGTTATGTCATTTGGTATGTGTGTGTAAAATTTCATGTCATTCGGACGTAGTTTGGTTGGGTTTTTCATCAAAAGCATAAATTAGAAGATTTTGGGAAACTTAGGCTTTAATCCGTTGAGTTTGGTTGATTCGGTATTCTTTGAGGTGTTTTGAAGATTGGTATAAGTTTGAACAAGGTTTTGGGTCATGTTGGTGCTTTTGGTTAAGGTCCCGGGGGCCTCGGGGTGATTTCGGATGGTTGCCGGAGAGTTTGGGAAATTTAAGAAGCTGAAGATTTTTCTGTTATGATATTTCCGCACCTGCGGATTGGGGACCGCAGGTGCGATGCCGCAGATGCAAGGAAAGGACTGCAGAAGCAGTCAAGGAAGAGAAGGGCAGGAGCCGCAGATGCGATTGGCTGACCGCACCTGCGATGGTGCAGGTGCGGCTACTTAGTCGCAGATGCGGTTTTGGACCATTAAGTGAAAGTTACAGAAGTGGCTAATTGACCGCAAATGTGGTACCGCAGAAGCGGTATCTGGGCCGCAGGTGCGGAATCCCTGGGTTAGAAGGTATATATTGTTTTCTTCGCAAAACTTTGCTAAGTTCTCCATTTTTGAAGGCAGGAAAGAGGCTAAGGTAGTGGATTTCAAGGGATATCAGTTGGGTAAGTTCCCTAAGCTTCATTATTTGGGTTTATGATCATTTTTCCATTTTTTAATCATGGTAGTAGTGGAGATTAAGGAAGAAAAATTGGGGATTAGGGCTTGAGATTAAGAGACTTTAAAACTAGAATTTGAGGGGTCATTTGGACTCTGATTTAGGTGTTCTTGGTATTTATGGACTCGTGGAAGGATAAGGATTCCATTGATGTAATTTTTATCGAGTTTCAAAATGTGGGCCCAGGGGTTGGGTTTGGCCAATTTTGGGTTTTTTGGTATAATTTGATTATTTTTGCTTGGGCTTCGTTCCCTTAGCATATTCTAACACCGTGATTCTGATTTTGGATAGATTCGACGCGAGTGGAGGCCGACTTGAGGGGCAAAGTCTTTGTAGAGTAGTATTTCACCTGTTTGAGGTAAGTAACCATTGTAAATCTGGAACTGAGGGTACAAAACCCCGGTATTTGACTTGTTTTGATAAATGCGGTGACGCACATGCTACGTGACGAGCGTGTGGGCGCGCACTGGCAGGGATTGTGACTTGGTTCGTCCCGTAATGACTATTAAGTCGCGTATTTGATTTAGAACCTTATGATATTTCATACTTTAGTCATTTATACTATATTGTGGGATGTATGCCATGTTTCGGGCCTTATGTCGATCTTTTGAGACCCTTAGGGGCATTTTTACTGTTTTTTCCCTCACTCTACTTGTTTGAAAGCATATCCTCAGTCATGTTTTACCTGTTTATTGTTTAAAACTAATTTTATCACTCTACTTCTTAAATGTAAGGACTCTTTGGGCTGAGTTCCCTAATTTCTACTGTTGTGCCCGAGAGGCTGTAAGGTTAATGACTGAGAGAGGTTGAGAACCTAATGGTGAGGATATTTACATATGTATGAACTATGGATCGGGCTGCACGGACATAAAATGTGAGGATTAAAAAGCCATTGTGCACATCTGTATAGAGCACTAAAATTACTAAAATGTTGCAGTATTTGTTTTTGTTTCTTTACTTGAGTGCTCAAAAGCAATTATCACCCTCAGTGAGCGTAGTCGACTATAAAGTATGGATCGGGCTGCACGCCGTAGCGGGTACTATGATTTCTATTATTATGAAATATTAGGGAGCCGAGTACTGAGAGTGAGTACCGAGTAATGAGGGTTGAGTCACGAGTGACTGAGAGGCTACCCGAGGGGCCGTATTGTGAGTGATTCCTTGCTCGAGGGGCCTTGTGGTGATGTTTTCACTGATTTCACTCTCCTTTCTAATAAGCCTTAGTTGTTCTAAGTATATGATTTCAAGTATTTAAACTGAAATTGATGATTTTTATGACAGAACTGGTTTTAAACTTTGGAGTTTAATCTGTTATCCTGTTGTTTATTCATTTATATGATTTTTAATTGCTCATCACTACTTTCAGACCTTATTTACTTTAGTTACTTATTGAGTTGGCGTACTCACGCTATTCCCTGCACCTTGTTTGCAGATGCAGGTGCCCGAGCGGCAGAGTGAGGATCCTCAGCTTATTCAGAGTTTGTTGGAGATGGCGAGGTACCTGCATGGCGTTCGCAACCTTCTTTTCTCCTTCCTATCTTGTTCTTTTCCGTATTTTTAGACTTACGATGTATTAGACAGTTGGATGTGTATTAGAGGCTCTAGACTTGTGACATCAGATGTTCGGGCTGTGTTGTCTCGTGTTCTATTGCCTTTCGCATATTTTAGTTGTTTTAAACACTTATTATCAAAATTTGGTATTTAAACTCATGTTAGAAAATGGTTTATTAATAGAAAAAGAGTTATGATCGATGTTTGGGTTGGCTTGCCTAACAATGTGATAGGCGCCATCACGACCGGGTATTCGGGGTCGTGAAAGTAGTTTGCTTTAGGCGTGTTTAAGTAAATTCTTGTGACCATTGGTACAGTTCCCGTGGCGTGGTCACAATACGTAAGCCCCAACACAAGTGCGCGTTTCATGCGTGTCATGACACAAAATCCATTAGAATCGTGATGATGCCTAACACCGCCGTCAGGCAAGAAAACAATAAATGATTAACTTATTTACTAATTTTAGTTTCTTTGAAATCATATTTTTTATTAATCAAATAATACGAAAATAAAATTTACAGAGCAAATGAAAATATTTTTCGCAACTACAACAATGAATAACCCATACAAATCCCAAAACCCGGTGTCATAAATACATGAGCATCAACTAAGAAATATGGTAAAATATAACATTTGTCTGGAATAAAAATTAGACAGAAAAGTGTAAATAATGTTGATGGAGACTCTTGGTCATCTCGTATTTTAGAACCCAATTCGGGAATCTGAGGCCTTCAAGACCTCATTTACCTTATCCTCGATTTGCGTGCGCTCTCCGGGCGCGCTTCCGGAAATCCTTTATGTGAAAATTTGAGAAAATGCTAAATTTTGCCTTTAAAATTGAATTAAGTTGACTTCGGTCAATATTTTAGATAAACGGACCCGAACTCATGATTTGACAATCCCGAAGGGTCCGTAGAAAAATATGGGACTTGGGCGTATGCCCAGAATTGAATTCCGAGCTCTCTAGTCCGAGAAATGAATTTTTGAAGAAAATTATTTAACTGAAAATATAATGATTTTTGGAAATGTAACAATGTTTGATCTTGATGGTATCAAACCCGTATTTTGGTTTTGGAGCCTAGTAAAGGTTTAATATAGTAATTAAGTTATGTTGGTGAAATTTGGTATGAAACAGAATTCATATGACGTGATTCGGACCCTCGGTTGTGAAAATAGTAACTTTAAGAGTTCTTGAGATTTTCATTGATTTTGATGCTACATTCGTTGTTTAAGATGTTATTTCGGTGATTTGATTGCAGGAGAAAGTCCGTATAATATTTTTAGACTTGTGTGCATGTTTGGTTTGGAGCCCCAAGGGCTCGGGTGAGTTTCGGATAGGTTTCGGGATGTTTTGGACTTAGAGATTTCTGTTGTTTTGCTGTTGCAGGTGCACAGATGAGTCCTTCTTCACGTTCGCAAAGTCACTCTCGTGAACATGAAGAGTAAAATTGTTTGAGGGAGAATTCCTTCTACGCAAACGCAATGCACAGGTCGCGAATGCGGAGCGGTGGGGGAATTACCCTTTGCGAAAGCAACCTGGCTATCGCGAACGCGAAGGCCACTTTGGCAGGGACCTGGCAGAGGAGTGAAATACTCTACACGAACGCGGCGAACAGCTCGCGGATGCGAAGGTCGGGGGGTGGGGAGGGTGAACCTTCGCGAACACGTATGGTATATCGCAAATGCAAACGCTCTTATGGCCAATACTTCGCGAACGCGAAGAAGACCTATCCAGTGATTTTAAAACAGAACCTAGGTCAGGATTAGACCAAAATTTCATATCTTCTTCCATATAATCCGACCTTAGGCGATTTTTGAAGTGGGGATTCAACACTAAATCATAGGTTTGTGTCCTTAAACTCATCTCCTTTATTTTCCATCAACATCTACTAGATTTCTAGGCCTAAATCTTGTTCTTTAAGTGTAGAAATTAGGAATTTTGGGGGAATTGGGGATTTTGCAAATTGGGGAATTTAGGCCTCGATTTGGGGTCAGATTCCGAAAGTAATTACATATCGGGCTTGTGGGTGAATAGGTAATCAGGTTTTGGTCCGAACTTCGAGTTTTGACCAAGTGGGCCCGGGGTCGGGTTTTGACCTTTTGGGGAAAATGTTGGAAAATCTATAATTAAGCATTGGAATTAAGTTCTTTAGCATTTATTGATGTTATTAAGTTAATTATGCTTAGATACAAGCAGATTGGAGGTGGAATCGAGAGGTAAAGTGGTAAATGAGTTTTGATTGTGGCCGTATAATCGAGGTAAGTATTTGGTATAACCTTAGCTTGAGGGAATAAGTGTTGTTGTCTTACTTGCTACGTGTTTAATTGTTGAGTACAATGTATATCTGTGGTGACAAGTATCTATATGTTGTTGTTGGGTCATAGCATGCAAATGAGCCTTATGCTTGTAGCCATTGTGTCTCTTATCATGTATTGTTCATGCTTAAGTTGGTTACTCTTCATGTTGAAAACGTTTGGTCATATTTTCTGATTATTGGATAATTGATGAGTGTTGACTCAAGTTGAGACTTACATTGTGAATATAACTACTAAAACGAGATTGGTTATAGCTGATTCCCTTACTGGGATGTTATTGTTTCTATTGTTTGGGTGAGGAAAGAGTGATAAAGCACTAAGGGTGATGCCGTGCACATTCATACTTATGCATATGTTGAGGAAGAGTGATAAAGCACGAAGGGTGATGCCGTGCACATTTACTATTATATTTATGCATCTGATGAGGAAGAGAGATAAAGCATGAATGGTGATGCCGTGCACATTTCTATTATTCATATGGTGAGGAAGAGTGATAAAGCACGAAGGGTAATGTCATGCACATTTTTATTATTGATTGCATGGTGAGGATTGAGAGTAAAAGCACGAAGGGTGATGACGTGTACTTTCTATTTGCTGTGATTATTCGTTGTTATCGGTTTAAGTGCGTTACTTGTTTAATTTCCATTATCACTTTGATTCCTTATTCTGGCATCCCCATAGCATATTTCCCTTTCCCGTTAATCACTGTTTAGCTTCTGTTGTTATTATTCTATTAGTATATTGTTTAACTGCACAAGTGTATGTTATTTTTCATGTCCTAGACTCATCACTACTTTGTCGAGGTTAGGCTCGGCACTTACCAGTACATGGGGTCGGTTGTACTGATACTACACTCTGCACTTTATGTGCAGATCCCAATACTGGACCATATTGATCATAGTTCGAGGTTGCTGCCTTCAGTCCACCGGAGACCCAAGGTAGTCCTGCAGGCGTCTGCCGGCCCTGGCATCCCCTTCTATCCTAGTTCATTTCTGTTTTATCTAATTTCGAGACAAATGTATATTTTTCTTTACTTAGACCATTACTTGTAGTATTCGTAGATAGTTCGTGAGTTGTGACACTAGTTTTGGGTGGAGATATTACTGTTTCGATTATTAGTATAAAGATCATCTGTTAAATTGTGTTCTTCCGCATTTATTTCCGCTGATTTACTTTTGTTAAGTTTTAACTGTTAAAAGATAAAGGAAAAATGTGAAATATCTTGTAACATTGGCTTGCCTAGTGAGTACAATGTTAGGCGCCATCACGTTCCTGACGGTGGAAAATCTGGGTCGTGACACTTTGCACTACGGACTCGTAACATGGGATGCAGCTCACTTAAGTCCCCGCAATAACCGCGTCTTTGCACCCATAATACCACTAGACATATATGTACTTGCACAACATGTGCAACAAGTGTAGTATGAATACGTAAATCAACGCTTATCCAGTATGTATCTAGTCTAACCTCGAAGAAGTAGTGACGAAGGGGTCGACTCCGACACTTACTATGGGGTAACATAAAATACATATTTTATAATTAAGCATGGATTGTAATAAACAGCTGAAAACTCAATAACAAGAAGTAAGTAAACAATTCTTTTGCTAATAGGAAGTTTTTAAATTTATTTTCGCCATTTAATAATTTATATATCAAGCCAATGAAGCAATTGTCACAAACCTAAACCCAAATCCGGTCGTGATAACGCCTCTCGTGAAGACAAGGCCAACCGACACAATCTTCCAATTTAATTAACAAATAATAATTTATAATTAAGTCATTAATAGTGATAAACCCCATAATAGAGTGAAATGTATGAACTGCAGAAAACCAAACACAGCCCGACATCGGGGTGTCACTAGTCATGATCATCTAACATAATTCTAAGAGTATAAAAGAGCTTATACAATCTATTACATAACTAGAACAAGGGAAATAAAATAGGAGGGAGAAACACTAGGCTGCGAACACCGAGCAGCTACCTAGTGGACTCCGGATAGCCTGCTGAGCAATCAACTCTCACTGGCGAGACCTGAAGCTCCAGAATCTGCACACATGGTGCAGGGAGTAAAGTGAGTACTCTAACTCAGTGAGTAATAATAATAAATGAAGACTGAGCGATAAGAAATCACGTAAAGCACACCAACATGCAATAAAGAAGCAGTGTAAATCTTATAAAAACACCTTAGTTCAGAATAAGCTTCTTTAAAACACATTTTTGACAGTTAAACACGGAAATGAAAAGCAGTTAGAAAAGATAAACACATAAAATCCGCCCCTCGGGCACAATGTCAACATAATCAACCCCTCGGGTAATAACATAGAACAACACCAGCCCGAGGGGGCCCTTACTGAGGGTGTCCAGACTCCGGGAGGGGACCCTTATGGCCCAAGCGCAATATCAAGTCATCTCGTTGCATAATCAATAGGCTCTCGGCCTCATATCAAGCCACCTCGTGGCATACTACTCAGGCCCTCGACCTCATAATCATAATCAGTACAACAATGCTGCGACGTGCAGCCCGATCCCATAATAATCCTCACAACACAGGCCCTCGGCCCTACTCAGTAAGAAATCTCTAAAAGCCAATCGGGCACTATAAAATATGATGCTCATCCCAAAATATCATTTAAAGTGTTTAAACAGAGTAAACATGGATGAGTTATGAAAACAGTATAATATGGCATGACTGAGTATAGGTGTAAAATCAAAACAGTAAGGAAATAGCAGAAAAAATCCCCTAATGGTCCAAATAGTTGGCATTCAGCCCAAATATGGCATTCAACCCATAACATGATGATAACAAATAGTTTTCAACCAAATACGCAATAAAACAGTCATTCGGGATGGACTAAGTCACAATCCCCGATGGTGCACGACCCCACGCTCGTCATCTAGCATGTGCGCCACCTCAATATAGCACAACGATGCGAAATCCGGGGTTTCATACCCTCAGGACAACATTTACAATCATTACTCACCTCTATCTGGTCCAATCTCTAGCTCGCGATGCCTTTGCCTCTCGAATCGGCCTCCAGGTGCTCCAAATCTAACAAAAATCAATGCAAA
This sequence comes from Nicotiana tabacum, assembly GCF_000715075.1. NCBI lineage: Eukaryota > Viridiplantae > Streptophyta > Magnoliopsida > Solanales > Solanaceae > Nicotiana > Nicotiana tabacum. The sequence continues at coordinate 106,059,601 of NC_134087.1, read as the reverse complement.
ACCATCAGAATATGCTAAGGGAACAAATCCCACTCGAATGAAATTAAATTACAACACAAATTCAGAAATTGGCCAAATGGCCCCTCAAATCCCTAGATTAAAGTCTCAAGTTCCCAAGCCCTAACTCCCCAATTTAGGCTTCAAATCCCCCAAATTTCATGTTTAATTAGGTAGAAATTACAAATAGATCGAGTATTAAGTCCAAAATTCTTACCTCCAATAAGTTCTCTTTGATTCCCTCTTCAATCCCTCTCAAAAAGCTCCAAAACCGAGTCAATAATGGTGGTCTTAGCCAAAAATCGCGAAAATGGCCTTTTTAAACTTTCTACCCAGCTCTTTAATTTACGTAATCGCGATCACGGAAAACCCATCGCGATCGCGAAACACAAACTCCGCTGGCCCAAAATTTCACTCTACGCGATCGTGTATATACCCACGCGAACGCGATGCTCAGAGTCTTACACCTACACGAACGCGAATGAGCCCACGCGATACACAGAAACCTACACTCATGTGATCGCAACCCTATCTATGTGAACGCGAAGAATAACCTGGATGGCCCCTAAGACAGCTCTATGCGATCGCGAGCCTCCTCACGCGATCGCAAAGAAGAAAAACCTGCAACATAACTAAATCTAAAACCTACAACTTTTTAACATGCAATTTGATCTGTTTAACCAACCAAAACTCACCCGAGGCCCTCGGGACCTCAACCAAACATGCCAACATATCCCATAACATCATTCAAACTTGTTCCAAACTTCGAAACGCTCAAAATGATATCAAAACACCAAATTTGCACCAAATTCAAGCCTAAGAATTCTAAAAACTTCCAAATTTCGTTTTCGATCAAAAAGTCTATCAAACCACGTCGGAATGACCTAAACTTTTGCACACACATCAAAAATGACACAACGGACCTACTCCAAATTTCGGAATTCTATTCCGAACCGTATATCAAAATCTCGCCTATAAACCGGAAAACGCCAAATTTCCAATTTCGCCTATTCAAGCCTAAATCTACTCTGGACCTCCAAAACACATTCCTATCACGCTCGTGAGTACCAAATCACATACCGAAGCTATCGGAACCATCGAAACTCACATCCTAGCCCTTTAACGCATAAGTCAACATTCGGTTGACTTTTCCAACTTAAGCTTCCTCAGAAGAGACTAAGTGTCTCAAACCTTACCAAAACTTCTCCGAACCAGAGCCAACCAATCCGATAGAACATAATATAGATGAACAAGGCAATAATAAGTAGAAATGGAGAAAATGGAGTAGTAACTCATGAAACGATTGTCCTGGTTGTTACATCATCCGCCTCTTAAACAGACGTTCTTCCTTGGACGAGTCAAGAAACATACCTGAAATCTCAAACAGGTGAGGATATCTACTTCGCATATCCCGCTTTGTCTCCCAGGTTGCCTCCTCCACGGGCTAACCTCTCCACTGCACCTTCACTGAAGCTATATCCTTTGACCTCATCTTTCAAGCCTGACGCTCCAAAATAGCTGTTGGCGCCTCATCATAAGTCAAATCACCATCTAACTGAACCGTGCTGAAATCCGGAACATGAGACGAATCCCCAATATACTTCCGTAGCATAGAAACATGAAATACCAGATGCACACTTGATAAGCTGGGTGGCAAAGCAAGCTCATAAGCCACCTCCCCAATCCTCCAAAGCACTCAAAAGGCCCAATGAATCGAGGACTCAATTTACCCTTCTTCCCAAATCTCATAACACCCTTCATGGGCAAAACCTTTAACAGAACCTTCTCACTAACCATGTAGGACATATCCCAAACCTTCCTGTCAACATAATCTAAAGCATCCTGCACCAAGTCTGTCCCTAATAGCCTGGCCCACCCAGCTTAAACCAACCGACTGGAGATCTACACTGCCTCCCATACAAAGACTCATATGGAGCCATCTAAATACTCAACTGGTAGTTGTTGTTATAAGCAAACTCTGCAAGCGGTAGAAACTGATCCCATGACCCTCCGAAATCAATGACACAAGCATGCAACATGTCCTCCAATATCTGAATTGTGCGTTCGGATTGCTCGTCCGTCTGAGGGTGAAAAGTTGTGCTCAACTCAACCTGAGTACCCAACTCTTACTGCACAAACCTCTAAAGTTGTGAAGTAAACTGAGTGTCGCTATCTAAAATGATGGAAACTGGGACACCATGCAAACGAACAATCTCCCGGATATAAATCTCTGCCAACCGCTCTGAAAAATAGGTAGTACACATAGGAATGAAGTATGCGGACTTGGTCAGCCAAGCCACAATCACCCAAATAGCATCGAACTTCTTCAAAGTCCGTGGGAGCCCAACTACAAAGTCCATGGTGATCCGCTCCAACTTCCACTATAGAATATCCATCTACTGAAGCAAGCCAACCGGTCTCTGCTGGTCATATTTCACCTACTGGCATTTGAGACACCGCGTTACAAATCCCACAATATACTTCTTCATTATCCTCCACCAATAATGTTGTCTCAGATCGTGATACATCTTCGCGGCACCCGGATGAATGGAATGCCATGAGCTATGGGCCTCCTCCAGAATCAACTCCCGAAGCCTATCTACATTGGGCACACATATCCGACACTGCATCCTCAACACCCCATCATCACCAATTGTCACATCTCTGGCATCATCGTGCTAAACTCTGTCCTTAAGGACAAGCAAATGAGGATCATCATACTGGCACTCTCTGATGCGATCATATAAGGAAGACCGAGAAATCACACAAGCCAATAGCCGACTGGGCTCCGAAATATCTAACCTCATGAACCGATTGGCCAAGGCTTGAACATCAACTGCAAGAGGTCTCTCCCTAACTGGAATATATGTCAAACTCCCCATACTCACCGCCTTCTGACTCAAAGCATCGGCCACTACATTGGCCTTCCCCAGATGGTACAATATAGTAATATCATAATCCTTTAGCAACTCCAACCATCTCCGCTGCCTCAAATTGAGATCCTTCTGCTTGAACAAGTGTTGGAGGCTACGATGATCAGTAAACACCTCACAAGACACATCATAAAAGTAATGCCTCCAAATTTTCAATGCGTGAATAATGGCATCCAACTCCAAATCATGAATAGGGTAGTTCTTCTCATGGGGATTCAACTAGCAAGAAGCATAAGCAATAACTCTACCCTCCTACATCAACAGACACCCAATACCAACTCTCGAAGCATCACAATACACGGTAAATGAACCTGAAACTGATGGTAAAACTAACACTGGAGTTGTGGTCAAGGCAGTCTTGAGCTTCTGAAAGCTCTCCTCACACTCATCTGACCACCTGAATAGAGCAACTTTTTGAGTCAACTTGGTCAAGGGCGATGCGATAGACGAAAATCCCTGAACAAACCGGCGGTAATAACCTGCCAAACCAAGAAAGTTTTGAATCTCTGTGGCTGAGGACGGTCTAGGCCAACTCTGAACTGCCTCTATCTTCTTCGGATCAACCTGAATATTCTCGCTGGATACCATGTGCCCTAAGAAAGCCACTGAACTGAGCCAAAACTCATACTTAGAGATTTTGCATAAAGCTTCTCCTCCCTTAATCTCTGCAACACGACTCTCAAATCTCCGTGTGCTCCTCCTGACTATGCAAGTAACCCAGAATATCATCAATAAAAACTATGATGAACGAATCGAGATAAGGCCGGAACATGCTGTTCATCAAATGCATGAACGCTGTTGGGGCATTGGTCAGCCCAAAAGACATCACCAAGATCTCATAATGACCATATCGGGTCCTGAAAGTCGTCTTAAGAATATCCGAATCCCCGATCTTCAACTGGTGATAGCTTGAACGAAGATCAATCTTGGAGAACACTCTTGCTTCCTGAAGCTAGTAAAATAAATGATCAATGCGAGGCAAAGGATACTTGTTCTTAATTGTTACTTTGTTCAACTGCCTATAATAAATGCACATCCTCATAGTGCCATCCTTCTTCTTCAGAAATAGAACCGGCGCACCCCAAGGCGACAAACTAAGATGAATGAACCCCTTATCAAGGAGTTCTTAAAGTTGCTCCTTTAACTCCTTCAATTCCGCTGGTGCCATACGATATGGCGGAATAGAAATGGGCTGAGTGCCCAGCACCAGATCAATACCAAAATTAATATCCCTGTCTGGTGGCATGCCTGGCAGGTCTACAGGAAACACATCGGGAAAATCCCTCACAGAGTCTCTGCACTGACATTCCTCACAAAGGTTAAATACGAAAGACGACCAACCATACGCTGGGCCTTCAAGAATAAAATTACCCTACTGGGAACATAATCAGTCGAACCTCGCCACTCAATCCGTGGCATACCCAGCATAGCCAATGTCACTATCTTAGCATGACAGTCCAAAATAGCACGATACGGAGATAGCCAATCCATGCCCAAAATAACATCGAAATCCACCATATATAACAACAAAAGATCCACTCGGGTCTCCAGACCCCCAATAGTCACCACACACGACCGGTACACATGATCTACAACAACAGTATCACCCACCGGAGTAGATACATGAATAAGTGAAACAAGAGACTCACGTGGCGTATCCAAATAACGAGCAAAGTATGATGACACAAAAGAATAAGTGTAACCAGGATCAAATAATAAAGAGGCATCTATGTGGTAGACTGAGACAATACCTGTATTCACAGCATTTGAAGTAAATGCATCGGGTTTAGCCAAGAGCATAGAAACGGGCCTGACTGCCGCTTGATCGACCTCCCCCTCTAGGGCGACCCCTAGCCGACTGACCTCCACCCCTAGCTGGGTGGGTAGGTGGTGGTGAAGTAACTGGCGCTGAAGCTGATGGCTGACTCCTCTACTGAGATGAACCCGTAAGATGACGAGGACACTACCTCTAGATATGACCCATCTCTCCACACTCATAGAAACTCCCGGGTGCTGGAGACGGGGACTGAAGAGACCCCCTAGCATTGGAATGACTAGCAGATGCACCTGGCATAGAAGAGCCCTGAACTGATGGAGCACGAGACAAACTATAAGTTGGAAAGGCACTAAGTGATGACTAGCCCTGATGAGAACTATGAGAACCATTACCCAATGATGCCCCACGATAACTTGGGTGAGCTGGCTAAGCATGCTTGAATGGACGGCCTCTGCCGTGCTGAAACTGACCTCTCGAAGAGCACCAACTACCAGGTCCCCAAGGCCTCTTGGCCTCCCTCTCATATCGCTCCTGGAGACGAACTGACTCAATCTCATGATCAACAAACCTCTTAATCCTCCTAATCCTCTCTATATCTGTCGGAACTAACTAAATAACATGACGAGCTAACTCTAAGAACCTCATATCATACCGTGTCACAGTCATCTCTCCCTAACGCAACCACCCGAACTGCCTGCGCAGCTCTTCTCAATGAGACTATGGAACATACTTCTCCAAAAAAAGAACGAAGAACTGTTTCCATGTAAGGGGTGCCGCACCAATAGGCCTACGCCTCTCATAAGCCTCCCACCAAGTGAAGGAAGCTCCAGAAAACTAAAAAGTAGTGAAAGCGACCCCGCTGGTCTCTAGAATACCCGTTGTGCGAAGAATCCTCTAACACTTGTCCAAGAAACCCTAGGTATCCTCGCCCTCTACACCATCGAAAGTTGGAGGCTGAAGTCTACCAAACCTCTCCAACCTGCGCTGCTCGTCCTCTAGTATGGAAGGAGCTACATAGTCCTGAGCAGCTGCAACCAGTTGGGCTGGATGTGCCCCCGGCGTTTGAAGTCCCTGCACGACCTGCTCAGGTGTGCGAGCGGCGGGAGTCTGAGTGCCTCCCCCGGCCTGAGCAGTAGTTGTGACTGTAGTAACTGAAACCACATGAGCTAGGCCAGTGCATACTGATAGATTCTGAGCCAAGGCCTCTTAAAGGCCCGGAATCACAATGGGCACAGCTGGTGCCTGAGCTGGTGCTGCTGGAGCGTCCACAACTAGAACCTGATCCTGAATTGGGGCGGCTAGTGGATCTGTAGGTGCTACCCTAGCTGCTATGCGGGCCATACCCCTGCCCCTACTGTGACCATGACCGCATCCTCAGCCTCTAGCGACCACATTTGGTGGTACTAGGAGTCATCCATCCTGACCGATAGCGCGTGTCCTCACCATCTGTGAGAGAATAGAATAACAGAAGTTTATTACTCAGATCAACAGATTCGCACGACAATAATTTCAAGAATATGAATTTTTTCCTAAAGGTTCTGCAGCCTCTCTAGGATAAAAACAGGCGTCTCTCTACCGATCCGTGAGACTCTACTAAACATGCTCATGACTCGTGAGACCTATGTAACCTAGGCTCTAATACCAACTTGTCACAACCCTAAACCTAGACCCGATCGTGATGGCGCCTCTCGTGAAGACAAGACCAGCCGACATAAACTTCCAATTTAATTAACAGATAATAATTTCATAATTAAGTCATTAATAATGATAAATCCCATAATAGAGTGAAATATATCAACTGCGGAAAACCAAATGCAACCCGACATCGGGGTGTCACTAGTCATGAGCATCTAACATAGTCTAAGGGTATAAAAGAGTTTATACAATCTATTACATAACTAGAACAAGGGAAATAAAATAGGAGGGAGGAATACTAGGTTGCGAACGCCGAGTAGCTATCTAGTGGACTCCGAATAGCCTGCTGAGCAATCAACTCTCACTAGCGAGACTTGAAGCTCCTAAATCTGCACACATGGTGCAGGGAGTAAAGTGAGTACTCTAACTCAGTGAGTAATAATAATAAATGAAGACTGAGCGATAAGAAATTACGTAAAGCACAACAACATGCAATAAAGAAGCAGTGTAAATCTTATAAAAACACCTTAGTTCAGAATAAGCTTCTTTAAAACACCTTTTTGACAGTTAAACACGAAAATGAAAAGTAGCTAGAAAAGATAAACACATAAAATCCGCCCCTCGGGCACAATGTCAACAGAATCAGCCCCTCGGGCAATAACATAGAACAACAGCAGCCCCTCGTGCTATATCTCATATCACAATGGGTACCCGCGCTTACTGGGGGTGTGCAGACTCCAGAAGGGGGCCCTTACGGCCCAAGCGCAATATCAAGTCATCTCGTGGCATAATCAATAGGCTCTCGGCCTCATATCAAGCCACCTCGTGGCGTACTACTCAGGCCCTCGGCCTCATATCAAGCCACCTCATGGCGTACTACTCAGGCGCTCGGCCTCATAATCATAATCAGTACAACACTGCTGCGGCGTGCAACCCGATACCATAATAATCCTCACAACACAGGCCCTCGGCCCTACTCAGTCAAATTTCTAAAAGCCACTCGAGCACAGTAAAATATGATGCTCAACCCAAAATATCACTTAAAGTGTTAAAACAGAGTAAACATGGCTGAGTTATGAAAACAATATCATATAACATGACTGAGTACACGTATAAAATCAAAATAGTGAGGAAATAGCAGTAAAAATCACCTCAACCCAAAACATAATGATAGCAAATAGTTTTCAATCAAATATGTGATAAAACAGTCATTCGGGATGGACTAAGTCACAATACGGAATGGTGCACGACCCCACGCTCGTCATCTAGCGTGTGTGTCACCTCAATATAGCACAACGATGTGAAATACGGGGTTTCATACCCTCATAACAACATTTACAATCATTACTCACCTCTATCCTGTCCAATCTCTAGCCTGCGATGCCTTTGCCCTCTCGAATCGGCCTCCATGCTCCAAATCTAACCAAAATCAGTGCAAAACCATCATAATATGCTAAGGGAACAAAGCCCAATCGAAAGAAATCAAATTACAACACAAATCTCGAAATTGGCCAAACCCGACCCCCGAGCCCATGTCTCGGAATCCGATACAATTTACATTAATAGAATCCTTATCACTTCCCTAGTTCATACATACCAAGAATATCAAAATCCGACCACAAATGGCCCCTCAAATCCCTAGATTAAAGTCTCAATTTCCCAAGCCCTAACTCCCCAATTTAGGCTTCAAATCCCCCAAATTTCATGTTTAGTTAGGTAGAAATCACAAATAGATCGAGTATTAAGTCCAAAATTCTTACCTCCAATAAGTTCTCTTTGATTCCCTCTTCAATCTCTCTCAAAAAGCTACAAAACCGAGTCAAAAATGGTGGACTTAGGCCAAAAATCGCAAAATGGCCTTTTTAAACATTTTGCCCAGCTTTTTAATTTACTTAATCGCGATCGCGAAGCACAAACTCCGCTGGCCCAAAATTTCACTCTACACGATAGCGTATATACCCACACGAACACGATGCTCAAAGTCTTACACCTACGCGATAGCGAATGTGCCCATGTGAACGCGATACACAGAAATCTACACTCACGCGATTGCAGCCCTATCTATGCGAACGTGAAGAATAACCTGGATGCCCCCCTGAGACAGCTCTACACGATCGCGAGCCTCCTCACGCGATCGCGAAGAAGAAAAACCTGCAACAGAACTAAATCTAAAACCTACAACTTTTTAACATGCAATTTGATCCGTTTAACCACCTGAAACTCACCCGAGGACCTCGGGACCTCAACCAAACATGCCAACATATCCCATAACATCATTAGAACTTGTTCCAACCTTCGGAACGCTCAAAACAACATCAAAACACTAAATTTGTATCTAATTCAAGCCTAAGAATTCTAAAAACTTGCAAATTCCTCTTTCGATCAAAAAGTCTATCAAACCATGTCCGAATGAGCTAAACTTTTGCACACACATCAAAAATGACACAACCGACCTACTCCAAATTCAGGAATTCCATTCCGACCCCTATATCAAAATCTCGCCTATCAACCAGAAAACGCCAAATTTCCAATTTCGCCAATTCAAGCCTAAATCTACTCTGGACCTCTAAAACACATTCCGATCATGCTCGTAAGTCCCAAATCACCTCCTGAAGCTATCCGAACCATTGAAACTCACATCTTAGCCCTTTAATGCATAAGTCAACATTCGGTTGACTTTTCCAACTTAAGCTTCCTCATAAGAGACTAAGTGTCTCAAACCTTACCAAAACTTCTCCGAACCCGAGCCAACCAACCCGATAGCACATAATACAGCTGAACAATGCAATAATAAGCATAAATGGGGAAAACAAAGTGGTAACTCATGAAATGACCGGCCGGGTCGTTACAGCAATATCAATTATTATTAGTTCCAAAGATTTATCATGCGCAAATCATGCTGAGGTCGTACAGCCCGATCCAACATAAAATATTTGAAAAGTGCACTGCCTAGGGTCAAACGACACGAACTATAGATGCATCTATTTGCTACCGAGGTGTTCGGTGCGCTCCACAAAAAGAGAAAAATACATCAAAACAACCATTTCAAGATTTATTAAGGGTTAATATTCAAAGAAATATCAATTCTCATTAACGGTCAAGTGACTCGTCCAAAACTCAAGTAAATGAAGTTTAACCTTTTACAATTCCTTTATCAAGTTCCAATATGTTTTAAGCAATTAAAATAACAAGGGTGTAAACATCGCAAATATAACTTGATTTGGGTCCTAGACTACCCAGACTTAAGCACAATTAGTAGCTTTATACAGACTCTCGTCACCTCGTGCGTCCGTAGCCCCCCACAAATAGAAGCACATATTAAATCAATACACTAGGGGCGGGCATATATTGGGTAAAACTTATAATCCGAACCGTTAATTATTTATTGAGTTATCCGTATTGGGTTAACGGTTCGGTAACGGTTTAGAATTTTTTTATTATTGGGTTATTGGTTCGGGCTCGGTTTGGCAATTCTGTTATTGGGTTAACCGATAACCCAATAAGGATTAACGAATTTATTACTTTACCCTTAAGTATATACATACTAGGGCTTCATTCTTTCCCTATTCTTTCTCAGCCTCATCCCGTTAGCCGCATTCTTCAGAGTTCAGACTTTACCCTCTTCACTTCACTCTTCAGTCGCATTTCTCAGTCGCATTCTTCAACTTCATCTTCATTCTTCGTGTAAGTTTTTAGTTGCTTCATCTTCATCTTCGGTTGCCTACTTCTCTTCATCTTCATCTTCAGTTGATTCAATCTTCGTGTTGATTTTTGAGGGAATCGTTTATTTTTGCATGTTGATTCACTTCACTATTGTGTTGATTCACTTCACTATTGGGTTATGGTCTATTTATTTTTTCCTTGATTCAATCTTCGTGTTGATTTTTGAGGGAATCGTTTATTTTTGTCTGTTGATTCACTTCTCTATTATGTTGATTCATTCACTATTGGATTTTTGTGGGAATCGTTTATTTCTCTGTTTTATGCTATTATCTGTTTCGCTAAAATGACTTGAGGTCTAATTTTAGTTCTCCATAGTTTTTATCTCCAGCTTTTTCCTATACTCTAACTGTTCTGTTCTATTCTGTTACTTTTTTTTCTTCGTTTGTTTTTGTCCTATTTTTTGGTGTCAAATTATAAGCATAAAGTACCTCATTTAAAGATAAATCAGATTTAAGAATGAAATCACAAAGAAAGTAGAATCAGCTTTAAGAATTTAAACTCACTGCTTGAACTACTAGTAAACTGTTTCTATTGTTTTATGTTGCAGATTTTAGTGTTGAGCTATTAGTTGCAAAACAACTTGTCTTTATACCTTTCTCAATTACAAATAAGCTATTTTATAAAATTGTTTTCGCTTGAAAAAAAGCTATTTTATAAAATTGTTTTAGCTCGGTACAAGAAACATTACAAAACAGTTTTATACCGATATAAAGCTGTTTATAAAACTATTTTAGTTGTTTTATCTTATCGGGTAAATCGATAACCGAACCGATAATAATCGATAACCGATTAACCGATAACCGATAATCGAACCGATAATGATCGATAACCAATAGCCAATATCTTATCGATTTATCATATTTGTAAACCGATAACCGATATACTAAATTGATAATATTCATAACCGAACCGAACTAACCGATTCCCACCCCTACAATACACCTATGGGATTAATTACCTCTTACAAGGCTAGAAAAGAGACTTACCTTGTCTTAAAGACCACTTTCCGGTCACAATTTCTCTCTAAAGCCCCAATTTGGTGTTGTTCAATCCGAAACTAGTGAAACAACATGCAAATTAATCACAAGTATACTCCAATGCTTGAAATTTAATAATTTATAAAAAAAAATTTAACTTCGTTCGAAAAGTTGGAAGTGGGTCCCATGTATCGGAACCCAACAAAACTCACAAAATTCGACAATCCATTCCGATATGAGTTCAACCATACCAATTTTATCAAATTTCGATAACAACTTGACCTCCAAATCTTAAATTTTAGTTCTTGAAAAGTTTTACAAAAATCTTGATTTCACCCATTTAAATCCGAAATAAATGATGAATATGACCATAGAATCATGAATTATAATCACTTTCGAATATAGAACACTTACCCCAATCCATATGATAAAAATCGCCTCAAAAATCGCTTTAATTCGAGCTCCATAGCTCCAAATATGTTAAAAATGACCGAAATCTCAAAATATAGCTTCGGCCAGGTATTTACTCTTCGTTGTCGCGGAAAATGCTTCGTGATCGTGAAGCAAAACTTTTCTCAGCCCAAAAATTGCCCTTCGCGATCGCGAAGAACAAGTGCCCAGCTCTTCCAGACAGCCTCTAGTATAATGGTCATAACGTTTTGTACAAAACACCAAATTGCAAATGGTTTAACGTTTTGAAAACTAGACACCAAGGGATACGGTTTTCATGCTTTGCTCTTCTCCTAGTTCTTTTTAGATTACGGTATATAAGCTGCCAAATTCAGCCCTGTGCAACATAAATTTCTTCTTCGCGATTTCCAAACTCTTCCCGGATAGGCTGTAGTATACCAATTATAACTCTTTGTACACAACTCCAAATGCCAAATGGTTTAATTTTTTTAAAACTAAATACAAAGGATTACAACTTTTATTTTGGAATTATCTTTAAATTCCTTATAGATTGTGAGATATAAGCTTTCAAAGTCGGGTCAGTGCAGCAGAAAGTTTCCTCTACGCGATCGCGAAAGGTCTTCCGCGATCGCGAAGCACTGGCCAATTTCACTAATCGCGATCACGTCCAATACCCCGCGATCGCATAGCACACTGATGTATCGAAAAACCAGCAGCTAAAAATTGTCTAGAATTGGTCCGAAATCACCCCAAAACTCACTCGAGCCCCTCGGGACCCCGTCCGAAAATACCAACAAGTCTCAAAATATAACACGGATTTAGTCGAGGCCTCAAATCACATCAAACAACGCTAAAACACGAATCACATCCCCAATTCAAGCCTAATGAAACTAAGAAATTCCAACTTCTACATTCGATACTGAAACTTAATCAATTCTGATTGAACTCAAATTTTGTACACAAGTCATAATTGGCATTATGGACCTACTCCCACTTTCGGAATCAGAATCCGACACCGATATCAAAAAAGTCCACTTCCGGTCAAACTTCCAAAAACCTTCAACTTCCAGCTTTCGCAAAACGACCCCGAAATGACCTACGGACCTCCAAATCAACATTCGGATGCGCTTCTAAAACCAGAATCACCATACGGAGCTATTCCGACTCTTGGAATCCCAAACGGACATCGATAATATTAAAATACACTTCAACCCAAACTTATGAAATTCTTCAAAAATGCTAACTTTCCATAATAAGCATCGAAATGCTCCCGGGTCACCCAAAATCAAATCCGGACATACGCCCAAGTCCGAATCATCATACGAACCAATTGGAACTTTCAAATCCTGATTCCGAGGTCATTTACTCAAAAGTCAAACTTTAGTCAACTCTTCCAACTTAAAGCTTCCGAAATGAGAATTTCTTTTCCAAATCAACCCCGAACTTTCCGAAATTCAATTTCGACCATGCGTACAAGTCATAATACCTAAAGTGAAGGTACTCAAGGCCTCAAACCCCTGAGTGACACGCTAGAGGTCAAAACGACCAACTGGGTCGTTACATTCTCTCCTACTTAAACATATGTTCGTCCTCGAACATGCTATGAACTGCTCCGGAGTTGCCCAAAATCACTGCTTAACACCTTGTGCACCTACCCGTGTTACCACAACCTAGTTGAGCGCATTAGCTCGAGTCAATCTGAAGATTCTCCCTTTTATTTAGTCAAATAAGCCTTAGAGCCAAATTCCAACATCCAAAACTCTCCACCAGGCCTGCTATTCACATGACCATAATAACATCCTCTAGTAATAATTGTTGAAATTCTACGAATCCGATGCCCACAACACACCTCATGACACATATAAGTCTTGTTCCAACTCTTGCAATACCGCCACAACGGAAGAGATGTGTAGAAATTCATAACCAGCTGCCGAGTCAACAAATCATTGAGTCTCTCCCCCTAATAAGAATCATGACTTCATTATGAACCAAATAATGATATTTGCTCCTTAATATGCTTCATATAAATCTGATCGCACTAATCCCCGGTCCAATAATCTCGTCTCACCCAATTCAAGTTGTTCCAGCAATAAGCCACCACAAACACTATCTAAGATCTCACATGAAGCCATCAATGCGCCAACAAACAACAACTTGAATATGACACATAAGGAAGAACGAGCTCTGGAAAAAAACTATCCAACCTGCATAACGGCCATCAAATACTATGAGCCTTTCTCAGAGGCAAGAAATAGGACACACAAAACAAATATAAGAAACTGTGCTCAACGTTTCACTGGTGCGACATACATCCTGATCAACATACGATACGATTGCGGCATGCAACCCGATCCAAAAAACATATCCGTGGCGGCCTGCCACCCGATCAAACAATATACCCGTAGTGGCGTGCCACACGATCCACACGTGACAATAAATAGGGAAACCCATCAAGCCAAAATGCTTATACCTACAAAATACCCGAATATCAATCACAAGCACGCGAAGTGCATAATTACAAATCCTGGGGAGACGGATAGCGCCATACGCTGCGAAACTCAAGCACAAATAAGGTGCAATAAATGACCTGCATCTTAAGAGCCATCCTGGCCTCACAACACCACAAACTTCACGGGATCTCAATACGAGTCGAATAATCAAACCACCTCATAACCCATATGGTACAATAGAGATTACACGTAATGGATAACTACAAAAATAACATCCAAGGCCCAAAGACTCCTCCGTAAAAAATGCTATGCTGAAATGAACACATCCAGCATGATATAGATCCCACATTCATATTTAGATCTATCCACAGACCTCAAGCTAATTCTGATCGTACCGCACTTGGCTAATAACCTTTCAAGGATCCATAATAACCCTTTTTCCCATGACACACAAGAACAACCGTCAAATCCGGAACAAACTTCCATAGTCCACAACCAAATGAACCGAGCACCCTTCAGGCATAAATTCTCACATTAGTGATAGTACCATAATCTCCATACTTGGTTTCAATCTTTAATCAATTAAGTGACTACATGTCACACTTATACAGTCTTTCCATGGGATACACTCCCACGAACTTCCGCACCAGGTAACAAGTCTGCACATCCATACCACCGGCCCTACTAATGTTGTAAAGTGAATCAAGGATCTGCAAATTAGTACACAAAGCCTCTTACACATGACACCGACCTCAGTGACTCTGGAGACAATACCAGCTTACTCTAAACATCTGAATCCTTTTCTGCTCATTCGAGATCGTGACATTCTTGTCAACACTGAACCGCGACCTTGATCCTTACTCCAAATTCCCATGCCGCTCACTGCACCTAACATACCAATACGTGAGAGTATAAGAATTTCATCATAACTTCTGTTCCACAAATATAATAAACTCCCCATCGTATAGAAGCCTTTCACTTACCCATTTCAGGAGAACTATTGCAACACACGACTGAAGTCTTATAACTACAGAAAATACAACCCCAAGTAGTGGTCTAAACCACCATAACTCTTTCGGGATACATCTACATATGACAGACCATAATACTGCCTCCAAAAAAAATCAATTACAGCGGCCGTCAAGCCTTGTACGTACTGCCACAAATCAAATATATAACTTAACACGCTGAAGGAACTGATCATTGTCACTACTATGACAATTCAACCATTGGTAACCGATCCGACTTCTTCAAATTTACTCTGGACTTGCCTTAGGAATAATAATAGCTCCATTCAAAACATAACGAACCCAAACCCGCACTCATCCTGAGTGACCTTATTTCACAAGACGACGTTGTCTCATAGCCCACAAACCATCTCATACCCTCCTTGTGTGCACATTCACATCTTCAACTAGTACACCCATTCTGAAAATTCTTCTATGAATTCACAGTTATTTTCTCCCATTTCTCCAATGCTATACTGCAGACCGAAGACAATATAGAATATTCCAAGGCCCTTCATAATTCGCTACAAAAGCTCGATACTTAACCATACTATGGACTCGGAATCCTTAAGCACCACACTTACTTTTTTTTGAATCCACTAAGAACGTTATTGAGAGTCATCCACTCCGACTTGGTCCCGAATATAATCAACTCCAAGGCTCTGCTAGCACATGGACACCCTCTCGAAGAAGCACCCGATTGAATCACTTTCCTTGTACATCACATCTATATGAAGTATAAACTCTGAGCCTTCCCAAAGCCTCAACACGAATCAATAAGACCAAATATAGCACACACTCCCCAAATCCTTCGCTCAAATTACCACTGATGTTCTCTTTCCTTAGTCGTAATAACCACCAATATGCCGATAACCAGAAACCTCACAAGTAGACAACCACGTAATCAAATCGTAGATGGTGAGTCTCTCCCACTTAGCATGAAGCTACAATTACATAACCACGGAACCCACCAAGATTCCTTCTTCCTTATTGACATGATCTCGCACAATCGACCCGCCAAATTCTCGAAATCTTCATGTTAGACATTTCATGAACATTCTAAATCACTAGACATATTCAAATATTGGACCTCTTACTAGATAGCCAGTAGAATTCCTTGTAGAAGCTTCGTCAACACCGCACAACCGCTAACCTGCTCATAGGAGATAACCCACCTGTGGAAGTTCCACGCCAACATCTTCCAATGACGCTGCACTGGGTACAATTACTACGAAATCACTAAACCCTCCTGAGCCCGCGCTCATTCACCATATGTACAAGTCTATTCGCTCCTCACTGACATCAACTAAAGGTGTAACAATACATTCTTATCCTAAGTCATGTTGCATCCCTCTTCATATCAAGCAACTCCTTCTAGTCGTATCTAATCTTTCCCAGTATAGTGGTCAATATTCCAAATTAAGTCGATAGACCCAGTCACTGTCCACCATGAATCCCAGATCACTCTAAACTTTCCTTAAGGCATGTAGCTATCTTACCACAGAACCCATATGCTACTCTGCTGCTCTCCCACTTTGGTCGAACCCTCTCCTTTAAGGAACTACTCGACTTCTGTTTCTCACAGTTGGCCTTCTAGAAATTTAACCACCACAAGATACATCCTACATATACTTCCTGATCCTTCACTTCCCAATTGTTTCCTTAAAGCAAAGTCCATCTTTGTAGCACTTAAACCAATAGATCTCTACCAGCTTTAAACCTCTCCGAAGATCATCTTTCTCGAGACATCAACACCAGGAACATCGATTTGATCCTGAACCACCGCACACCGCGATCTCTGACAGCCACTTCCCTGGTACTATTTCACAATACACTGCCCCAAAGGCAAATTAAAGAAGAACATAACACCGGTGAACTTAAAACATTCAATCAAGGACGATGACACCACATCACAGATGAAAATTCTACCACGCTCGAAAATCCCAAGTCTCGTTACTCCATCAACCCAAACTTAAACATTCATAGTCCAATTGCAATTCCTCCGCTAGAACTAAATCTTGAACCTCTGAGCCGTGAGTTGAGAAATCCTTCTACCAAGCCATTCCTACCGCTATCCATAAATAAGCACCCTACCATTACCCTACACTGTGTGATAGCAATGCATAAATCATCATAACAATCAGTGCCCAACTTCAAAACCATAGGCAATACCGATACAGAGTTGAAACGATAGAACAACCTTCCGCAAGGTGAAGACAATAGCCCCCAATCAATTACGTAGGGAGAAACATCTTGCACCACATCTGTAGTACCATTAAAATTCCTCGATTCCCAATTGATAACAAGCACTTCATGTCGTATAAGATTGAATAGGAAAGAAATAAAGGCGTACGCCTCGAAAAATCAAATCGCACGGTGAGGAATCAAGAAGGGAAGTACTCCTAACAGCCCTGTAGCCTCTCAAAGATAAGTACAGACGTCTCTGTACCAATCCATAAGACTCTACTAGACTTGATCATGACTCGTGAGATCTAAGTGAACCTAATGCTCTAATACCAAGTTGTCATGACCCAAAATCCATTAGGGTCACGATGGCACCTAACACCGCCATCAGGCAAGCAAACAATAAATTATTAACTTATTTACTCATTTTAGTTTCTTTGAAATCATAGTTTTCATTAGTCAAATAATACGAAAATAAAATTTATAGAGTAAATGAAAATATTTTCCACAATGAAAACAATGAGTAACCCATACGCATCCCAAAACACGGTGTCACAAATGCATGAACATCAACTAAGAAATATGGTAAAATATATCATCTGTCTGGAATACAAATTAGACAGGAAAGTGTAAATAATGTTGATGGAGAGTCTATGCGTTGCGGACTTGTAACATGGGATGCAGCTCACCTAAGTCACCGTAATAACCGCGCATTTGCTTTCACAAGACCACTAGGCATATATCTACCTGCACAAAATTGCAGCAAGTGTACTATGAGTACGTAAATCAATGCATTCCCAGTAAGTATCTAGTCTAACCTCGAAGAAGTAGTGACGAGGGGTCGACTCCGACACATACTATGGGATAACAATAAAATACCGATACTATAATTAAGTATGGATTACATAAACAACTGAAAACTCAATAACAAGAAGCAATTAAATAATTCTTTTATTAATAGAAAATTTCCAAATTTATTTTCGTCATTTAACAATTTATATCTCAAGCCAATGAAGCAATATCAATTATTATTAGTTCCAAAGATTTATCATGAGCAAATCATGCCGAGGTCGCAAGACCCGATCCAACATAAAATATTTAAATTGTGCACTGCTGAGGGTCGAATGACATGAACCATAGATGCACCTATCTCCTACTGAGGCATTTGGCCTACTCCACAAGAAGAGAAAAATACATTAAAAAACCATTTCAAGATTTATTAAGGGTTATTATTCAAAGAAATATCAATTCTCATTAATGGTCAAGTGACCTATCCAAAACATAAGTAAATAAAGTTAAACTTTTATAATTCCTTTGTCAAGTTCCAATATATTTTAAGCAATTAAATTATCAATTAGGATGTAAACATCGCAAGTATAACTTGATTTGAGTCCTAGACTACCCAGACTTAAGCACAATTAGTAGCTTCGTGCGGACTCTCGTCATCCTGTGCGCACGTAGCCCCCACAAATAGAACCACATATTAATTTATTACAAGGTTAGAAAAGAGACTTACCTCGTTTTAAAGCCCACTTTCTGGTCACAATTTCGCTCTAAAGCCCAACTTGGTGCCGTTCAATCCAATTTTAGTCAAACAATGTGCAAATTAATCAAAAATATACTCCAATGCTTGAAATTTAACAATTTATGAAAATTCCCAACTTTGTTCGAAAAGTTGGCAGTGGGGTCCACATCTCGGAACCCGACGAAACTCACAAAATTCGACAACCCATTCCGATACGAGTTCAACCATACCAATCTTACTCATTGCGTATCACTAACCAATTTCTCCCATTTTACTCATCGCGATCACGTCCAATTCCCCGCAATCTCATAGCACACTGCTGTAGCCAAAAACCAGCAGCTAAATGTCTGAAACCCCCCCGAAACTGACCCGAGCCCCTCGGGACCCCGTTCGAACATACCGACAAGTCTTGAAACATAACACGAACTTAGTAGAGGCCTCAAATCACATCAAACAACGCTACAAACATGAATTACACCCTAATTCAAGCTTAATGAAACTAAGAAATTCCAACTTCTACATTCGATGCCGAAACCTATCAAATCAATTTTAATTGACCTTAAATTTTGCTCACAAGTCATAATTGACATTACATACCTACTCCTACTTCCAGAAGCGGAATCTAACCCTGATATAAAAAATTCCACTACCGATCAAACTTCCAAAAATCTTCAACTTCCAACTTTCGCCAAACGACCCCGAAATGACTACAGACCTCCAAATCCACATCCGGACGCGCTCCTAAGACCAGAATCACCATATGAAGCTATTCCCACTCTAGGAATCCCAAACGAACATCTATAATATTAAAATACACTTCAACCCAAACTTATAAAATTCTTCCAAAATGTTAACTTTCCATAATAAGCATTGAAATACTCTCGGGTCACCCAAAACCCGATACGGACATACGCCCAAGTCCAAAATCATCATACAAACCTATTGGAACTTTTAAATCACAATTTCGAGGTCGATTACTCAAAATTCAAACCTTAGTCAACTCTTCCAACTTAAAGCTTCCGAAATGAAAATTTCTTTTCCAAATTCAACCCTGAATTTCTCGAAATTCAATTCCGAGATCGCGTACAAGTCACAATACCTGAAGTGAAACTACGCAAGGCCTCAAACCCCCAAATGACGCGCTTGAGCTCAAAACGACTGGTCGGGTCTTTACAATGCAACTTGACCACAACTTTAAATAATAATAATAAACATGTTGTAAATCGCAGGTACGTGTCACATGGCGCAGTTAGTGATGTGTACCAAAATGACGAGTGCATGACATCACAACCTATTCAAATAATTTTTATAAATACTAAAAGCGTTTATGTCATGATCCGGATTTCCTACCCTCGGGACTCGTGATGGTGCCTACTTGTGAAAGATTGGCAAGCCAACTATTATGGTTTTAACCCATTAGCAATCAACCCAAACAGATATAAACAATAATTAAAGTTAAACAGATGAAAAGTACGGAAGAGTTATAACAAATTCAAATAATCCAATACATGTATACCCACGAATCTAGTGTCACAAATTCACAAACATCTACGAATTTCTACAAACACGGGTCCAGAAAGAAAAGTACAATTGTTCTCGGAATGAAAAGAGACAGTAGAAAGCTAAAATAGGGAAGGGGGATTTTAGGCTCTGCGGATGCCAGCAGATCTACCTTGGTCTCCCTGGACTAAAGGCAGCTACCTCAGCTACTCACTGGGTCTGGTACCGAAATCTGCACAAAAGAGTGCAGAGTGTAGCATCAGTACAATTGACCCCATGTATTAGTAAGTGTCGAGCCTAACCTCGGCAAAATAGTGACGAGGCTAGGACACGACAATCATATAAACCCGTGTAGTTATATCATATGCAAACAGAACCATAATAACAAGAATTAATACAATAAGATGTGAATGGGACATTGTAACGACCCGACCGGTCATTTTGAGCTTTTGCACTTTGCTCGCCAGTTCTCGGGCATGACTAGCCCCGTGTGATGTATTATGACTTATGTAAATCGTCGGTTTTGGTTTTCAGGATATCCGGTATGAATTTTGAAGAAACAGTTCTCAGTTTGTAGCTTAGGATTTTAAAGGTTAGACCAAGATTTGACTTGTTGGTATATGATCTCGGATAAGAATTTTTATGATTTGTTTAGATCCATTAGGTGATTTGGAACTTAGGAGCATTATCGGAATTTTATTTGGAGGTCCGGGGAAGGTTTAGACTTGAATTGGCGAAAATGGTAGTTTGGAGTTTTCCGGTTGATAGGCGTGATTTTGATATCGGGGCCGAAATAGAATTCCGAGAGTTGCACTAACTCCGATGTGTAATTTGGTATGTGTGTACAAAATTTCAGGTCATTCGGACGTGGTTTGGTATACTTTTTGATCAAAAGCGTAACTCGGAAGATTTTGGAACCTTATGCTTGAATTCGATGTAATTTGATGGATTCGATGTTGTTTGAGGTGTTTTGAAGTTTTGTATAAGTTTGGGTAGTGGTATATGACTGGGTTGTGCTTTTGGTTGAGGTCCCGGGGGCCTCGGGGTAACTTCGGATGGTTGGCTGAAGGTTAGCAATTGAGTTAGGACAGTTGAAGCATATTGTTGCCGTCATAACCACACCTGCAGTTGGAAGGCCGTAGGTGCGATGATCGCAGAAGTGAAAGGCAGTTGTAGATATAGCCAAGAGGAAGTTCTTCAGGAACCGTAGAAGTGGTGAAGTGGGCGCACCTACGGTAGCGTAGGTGCGAGTTTTTAACCGCAGATGCGGGGATGGTCATTTTAGTGAAAATTGCAGATGTGGTGGAATAGCCGCATAAGCGGGACTATAGGAGCGGTGAAAGGACCGCAAGTGCGAAAATGCCTGGTTCAGAAAGTATAAAAGGTCCCCTTCGCGATTTTTAGTGGGTTTGCACCATATTTCATTCGGGAGAAGGATTTAGAGAGCTAACTGAAGAGGAAACCAAAGGATAATCTCGTGGAGGTAAGATTTTTCACTTCATAACACGTTTATATGTGATTACAGGCATAATATGTGGTGAAATTTTGGGAAAAATCAGTGCAAAAATTGATAATTAGGGCTTGATATTAAGACACCTTTGAGTAGGGATTTGAGGGGCCATTTGAGGTCCGATTTTGATGTTATTGATACGTATAGACTCGGGGGAGGATGAAGATTCTATTGATATGATTTTTGTCGGTCTCCAAGGCATGGGCCCGGGGGCTTGGTTTGAGCAATTTCGGGATTTATGTTGTAAATTGATTATTTTCGCATGGGCTTCGTTGCCTTAGCATATTTTGATGTCGTGATTCTGATTTTGGATAGATTCGATGCGAGTGGAGGCCGATTTGAGGGGCAAAGGCGTCATGGTCTAGAGTTTGGACCGAATTGAGGTGAGTAATAATTGTAAATGTTGTCTTAAGGGTATGAAACCCCAGATTGCACATTATTGTGTTATATTGAGGTGACACACACGCTAGATGACGAGGGTCGGGTCGTGCACTGTTGGGGATTGTGACTTAGTCCATCACGAATGACTGTTTTTTCGCGTATTTAACTGAAAATTATTTGCTATCATCATGTTTTGGGTTGAATGCCATATATGAGCCTCGTGCCAACTATTTGAACCCTTAGGGGATTTTTACTGATATTTCCTCACTGTTTTGACTTTATACTTGAACTTAGTCATGCTACATTCTACTGTTTTCATAACTCAGACATGTATACTCTACTTTAACACTTAAATGATATTTTGAGTTGAGCACCATGTTTTACTAATGCCCGAGTGGCTTGTGAGATTCTGACTGAGTAAGGCCGAGGGCCTATGTTGTGAGGAAACACTGATTATGATTATGAGGCCGAGGGCCTGATACTTGTACGCCACAAGGTGGCTTGTTGATATGAGGCCGAGAGCCCATGTGATTATGCCACGAGATGGCTTGATATTGTGCTTGAGCTGGAAGAAGCCCCTCCAGGAGTTTGCACACCCCTAGTGGGAGTGGGTACCCATTGTGATATGAGATATAGTCTGAGGGGTTGGTATTGTTCCATGTGATTGCCCGAGGAGCTGATTCTGTTGGTATTGTACCCCAGGGGCTGATTTTGTTGATATTGTGCCCGAGGGGCGGTTCTTTATGTGTTTATCTTTTCTAGTTGCCTGCCATTACTTGCTTAATTGTTAAAAAGGAATTTTAAAGAAGCTTAAATTGAACTAAAGTGACATTACATGTTTTCACAGTTTCATTGTTTTTACTGGCTTTATACTGTTTCTTTATAGCCTGTTGATGTACCTTGCGTGATTTCTTATTTCTCAGTATTCATTTATTATTATTACTCACTGAGTTGGAGTACTCACTTTACTCCCTACACCCCGTGTGCAGATTCAGGCATTGCAGGTTCTGCTTGCGAGGGTTGAGAGCTCCCGACAGTTTTCGAAGTTCACGAGGTAGCTGCTCGGCGTTCGTAGCCCCATGCTTCTCCCCCTATCTCATTTCTTTTCTCTTGTTAGTGATTCTGTAATAGCTGTGTAGGCTTTTCAAACTTGTAGTATATTGATAGATGCTCATGACTTGTGATACCCCAATGTCGGACTGTATCTATTTCCGCACTTGTTCTATCTTGCTAAATTTTGGGATTTATTTCTTATAAATGACTTAAGTTGACTTATTAAAAATTGTTAAAAATGAATTTGGGAATTGTGTCGGCTGGCCTTGTCTTTACGAGAGGCGCCATCACGATCGGGTCCAGTTTGTGGTCGTGACAAGTTGGTATTAGAGCCTAGGTTATATAGGTCTTACGAGTCATGAGCAGGTTTAGTAAAGTCTTGTGGATCGGTACGGAGACGTCTATATTTATCCTCGGGAGGCTGCAGAACCTTTATGAAAAACTTTACATTCTTGAATTCTTATCGTGCGTCCTTGATTCAGCTTGAAATATAACTCTTTGAATTCCTTCCACGCATTCGTATGCACGCATGAGTGCTCAGTATCAGATATGCATCGATGGCTTACGATTCCTTGATCAAGGGGTGAGATGTGATCTCTGTGTGTTGATGTTGGGCCAACTGGAGGACTTGAGGCCGGGTTTTTGCCTACAGCTTGAGCAGTAAGGCATCGATTGTGTGAGCACGTGCTTTTGGATTTGTATGTCCGATAATGTCCCCATTGGTGGGAGTAATGACTAGATAGCTACGTGATGAGTTTGATGTGACTGTGAGATGTGTGCATATGATTTGAAAGAGACAAGAAGGGTCTGCTTGGAGGTAGTAAGAACTATCCGGTGCTGGATTTTCATCATTATTTGATGTATAGCCGCGTTGCGGGCATGTTAAAGGACCTTTTCATGTTGCCTAGCTGGTAAGTGAAGTAGATTTCATGTTGCAATATGAGTTAAGACTCAGGAAGATCAAGTGACTACGTAATGTCTATGACGGTTGAAGGGTATAAAGAAAAGTTAGTTTGAGGCGAAATAGGTAGGTTATCTCCTGCGGGTGTTCTGAAGTTTGTGCAATCCTTACGTTGTCTGTCGGAAGATCTCATTTACAAGTGAAATATGTGTATTGCAATTTAAAACTGGGTCGCTTAAGAGAGTGGGCTTGACTGTTATGAGAGTGAATGCAAGATTTGCAAAAGATTTGAGGTACTAGATGGTCTATGTTGTACGAGCTTATGGAGGATTGAGTTAATCTCACTATGGTATTATGGAAGTGATAGAATATACGCATTATGAGTTATTGTGTGATTTGATCTATGGCTTTGAGCCAAGTGGGGGAGTCTACTATTAATTAGTTGATTGCACGGTTATGTTCTATGTTGGTTCCAGTTTGAGGCGTATAGGTGAATCAGTTATGGCTTACGGAGATTGAGACCGAGGATGGATCGAGTAAAGGAAATTTTTTACTAAGGTTATGTTATGCTTCATAGGTGTATGAGTATCACAGAATGTCTTGAGTGGTTATTGGTGAAGGATGCTCGGTGCATAGGGCAGGAAATTGCTTGGTTGCATTAAGGTGAGGTTACATTCTGTGGTGTCGGAGTCCAAATAAGGTACAGGTTTCTTGGTTCGTTGAGAAGGCTAATTGCAGTTTGAGTATAGTGAATGACTCGCGAGAATGGTTCTAATGTGTTCAAGATTTTACATGTAATAATTGGAAATTTTCAAGTTGTACTTTTGGCTAGAAACTGAGGTTTGCATTTGGAGGGTGTCAAGACTTGTGGTATTTTGATATCAACTAGGGAATTCTATATATATCATTATCAGGAAGGCGAAGATAATGACTTTGGATTCATAAGAAGTTTCATCAGGGTTGGTATTTTGAATGTAGTGCTTTTGAGAATAATTAAGAGAGGATTCGGCGGCTTATGAGACTTAGATGGTGTGGGTTTTATGCTTGGGTCTCGTGTGGTGAGTCTGGGTTGAGGAATTGTGGTGTTACAGCAAGAGGGAGTATCAAGTTGAAGGGTAAATCAGAAGGAAACTCGGATAGATGGGGTAGCTTAGTAGTAGGCCGGATCGGTATGGTAAGGATACGATTAACTCTTTGGATGTTTATGAGGTAATGAGTTTATACAGGTGTTTCCCGGCAATACTCTTGGGTTTTAGTGGCCTACGTAGCTTGGTTGAGTTAGAAGGATTCAGTCCTGATGGTTTAGTTTTATGCACATGGAAATTCGGAGAGTTCTTGATGGTTTCTATCACGGTTAGAAATGTATATTTTCTATGAGCATGAAGAGCATGGGATGTATAGTGATTTTCTTCTAGCTGGGATCAATGGGAAGTTCTTGGCTAGTTGAGTACATAGTTGCTTGTGGCTCGGAAGGGATATGAGGTTTTCATGGCTATCATAGGATGGTATGGTTTATGCGGTATGTTGTGTAAGATTAAGATTTGCATGTGTAAGGTCATGGTTCAGTTCTGAAAGGAGCTTCATAAAATTCTTAGGCAGCACGGGCAGCTTCAGGTGATTAGGGAAAATGATTTTCAGATGATTAGGGAAAATGATATTACTAATTGGTGTGGCTTGATGGGGGTATACGTTTCAGAAAAAGAGCAATGTGATTGAGTTAATGATACTTCATTAGTATTGCGACACTCTCTTATTGGACCGACTGCTGATATTCAAGTTTGCTTGGTGGCACAGGAGAATTATAAGAGTACCCTCATGGGAGTGATTGGGTATTAGAGGGTATTGTATATTCGCACGGTAGAGTTGGGATCAGATATGGTGATTTGCGAGCTGTATGGATTTGGAGACTGGGAGTTCTCATAAACAGGTTAGGTTATAGTTTTGGACTGCGTATATCGGTCTTGTGTGGTAACTATTGGAGGTTTGGAGACCCGAGTGGATCTTTTGCTACTTGGTATGTTAGATTTTGATGTAATATTGAGTATAGACTAGTTGTCTCTGTGTCGTGTTATTATGGATTATTACACTAAGGCGGCGATGTTGGCTATGCCAGAAATTCCACGGATTGAGTGGCGAGGTTTGACAGATTATGTTTCTAGCAAGGTGGTGTCATTTTTGAAGACCCAGCGAATGGCTGGGAAGGGTTGTCTTTCCTATTTAGCCTTCGTGATGGATGTCAGTGCAGAGACTCCTACCATTGATTTAGTTCCTGTGATGAGGGGTTTTTCCGGATGTGTTTCCTACTGTCGGGTATGTCGCTGGATAGGGTTGTTGATTTTGGTATGGATTTGGTGCTGGGCACCGTATCATATGGAACCGGTGGGGTTAGAGGAGTTGAAGGAGCAGCTTCAGGAACTTCTTGATAAGGGGTTCATTGGTAGACCTATATGGATGTGTGTTATGCATCGAGACAACTTTGTTGACTTCGAGTTGCTATTGGTGAGGGATGTGTTGATTCGATTGTTATTGAGCTATTAGTGTTCTGAGGTGATATATGAGTTACTTTTCTGTGTTGCGAGGCATTATGATTTGTTGGTTATAGGCACGTATGGTGCAGTTGCATTGGGGTTTCATAGTGGAAGTCGAGCGGGAAGAGTACTGGGTATTGCTCGATGGATGGCGTATCGGTTATGTCCTTTCGGATAGTGTGGTGTTACGTATTTGCTTCACCATGGTTATGATGATTTTCTTTGGTTCTAGACATCAAATTGCGTGTGGTTGTCGATTTTAAGCATAGAGACGTGAGGTGTTTCATGTGGACCAGTGTTTGGATAGGGTCGCGTCTTACAACAAAGTTATGTGGAAGTATGACCCTTCGGGTTAGACACGTGTGTTCTGTTTCGACGATGTGTGATGGGTTCTTAGCATTTTATTGTGGTGGCATTGGTGAGCCTGCGGTACAGCTCTTTCATTGAGTCATTTTCATGATTTGAGTATGTTCAGATTATTGTTTATTCACGGATTGCACGTGTTGTGTCTGTAGACTATATTGATGTGTCATGCCAGAGTAGTTGTGTTGGAACTAGATGAGATTGTTGGGATCTATAATGTACCCAAACGGATTCAGTTTCAGCGTATTGGAAGGATATATCGAGATTCAGCTTAGAAATTTGCTACGGTCCTTGCCGAAGGAGAAGTGGCTTCACGAATGGTTAATATGAGGAATGGTTATGACTTTCTACGTGTTTCATTTATCATTGGTAGTATATGAAAGTGTTGGAATGAAACTCTAGTTGATTAGAGGTTTACTATTGGTATTCGGTTGTTGTGTGCAGATGTAGAAATGTGGTTCTAAGGTTTCACAGCGATTTCATGGTTTTTGGAACAACTCTAGGCACGTTCGAGGACGAACGTATGTTTAAGTGGGGGAGGATGTAGCGGCTGGACCGGTCGGTTTGAGCTTTGGCACTTCACTCACCAGTTCTCGGGCATGACTAGTCACATGTGATGTATTATGACTTATGTAAATCGTCGGTTTTTGTTTTCAGGATAACCGGTATGAAATTTAAAGAAACTGTTCTCAGTTTGAAGCTTAGGATTTGAAAGGTTTGACCAAGATTTGACTTGTCAGTATATGATCTCGGATTGGAATTTGTATGATTTGGTTAGCTCCGTTAGGTGATTTGGGACTTAGGAGCATGATCGGAATGTGATTTGGAGGTCCGAGGAATGTTTAGGCTTGAATTGGCAAAAATTGTAGTTTGGAGTTTTCCGGTTGATAGGCTAGATTTTGATATATGGAATTTCAGGAGTTGCAGTAGCTCCGTTGTGTCATTTGGGATGTGTGTGCAAAATTTCTGGTCATTCGAACGTGGTTTGGTATACTTTTTGATCAAAAGCGTAATTCTTAAGATTTTAGAACCTTAGGCTTGAATTCGATGTGATTTGATGGATTCGATGTTGTTTGAGGTGTTTCGAAGATTGGTATGAGTTTGGGTAGTGGTATATGACTGGGTTGTTCTTTTGGTTGAGGTCCCGGGGGCCTCGGGTGATTTCGGATTGTTCGCGGAAGGTTTGAAATTGAGTTGGGACAGCTGAAGCATATTTTTGCTGTCATAACCGCACCTGCGGTTGGGAGGCCGTAGGTGCAATGATCGCATAAGCGGAAGGCAGCCGCAGATGTGGCCAAGAGGAAGTTCTTCAGGAACCGCAGAAGCGGTGAAGTGGGCGCACCTGCGGTAGCACAGGTGTGAGTTTTTAACCATGGATGCGGGGATGGTCATTTTTGTAAAAATCGCAGATGCGATGGAATAGTCGCAGAAGCGGGACCGCAAGAGCGATGAAAGGACCGCAGGTGTGAAAATGCCTGGGTCAGAAAGTATAAAAGGTTCCATTCGCTATTTTTAATTGGTTTTCACCATATTTCATTCGGGAGAAGGCTTTGGAGAGCTAATTGAAGAGGAAACCAAAGGATAATCTCGTGGAGGTAAGATTTTTGACTTCATAACTCGTTTATATGTGATTAAAGGCCTAATTAGTGGTGGAATTTTGGGAAACATCAGTGCAAAAATGGATAATTAGTGCTTGCGATTAAGAGACCTTTGAGTGGAGATTTGAGGTCCAATTTTGATGTTATTGATATGTATAAACTCGTGGGAGGATGAGGATTCTATTGATGCGATTGTTG
The DNA here is from genome assembly GCF_000715075.1 of Nicotiana tabacum. Classification (NCBI taxonomy): domain Eukaryota; kingdom Viridiplantae; phylum Streptophyta; class Magnoliopsida; order Solanales; family Solanaceae; genus Nicotiana; species Nicotiana tabacum. The sequence continues at coordinate 106,030,950 of NC_134087.1, read as the reverse complement.
TCGGGTTCCGAGGCGTGGGCCCGGGGGCCGGGTTTGAGCATTTTCGGGATTTATGTTGTAAATTGATTATTTTCGCATGGGCTTCGTTCCCTTAGCATATTTTGACGTCGTGATTCTGATTTTGGATAGATTCGACATGAGTGGAGGCCGATTCGAGGGGCAAAGGCATCGCAAGCTAGAGTTTGACCGGATTGAGGTGAGTAATGATTGTAAATGTTGTCCCGAGGGTATGAAACTCCAGATTGCACATCGTTGTGCTATATTGAGGTGACACACACGCTAGATGACGAGCGTGGGGTCGTGCACTATTGGGGATTGTGACTTAGTCCAACCCGAATGACTGTTTTACCGCGTATTTGACTGAAAACTATTTGTTATCATCATGTTTTGGGCCAAATACCATATTTGGGCCTCGTGCCAACTATTTGAACCCTTAGGGGATTTTTATTGATATTTCCTCAGTGTTTTGACTTTATACTTGAACTCAGTCATGCTATATTCTACTATTTTCATAACTCAACCATTTATACTCTGTTTTAACATTTAAATGATATTTTTGGCTAACCACCATGTTTTACTTTTGCCCGAGAGGCTTGTGAGATTCTGACTGAGTAAGGCCGAGGGCCTATGTTGTGAGGAAACCCTGATTATCATTATTATTATGATTATGAGGCTGAGGGCCTGAGATTTGTATGCCACGAGGTGGCTTATTGATATGAGGCCGAGAGCCTATGTGATTATTCCACGAGATGGCTTGATATTACGCTTGGGCCGTAAGGGGCCCCTCCAGGAGCCTGCACACCCCCATTGAGCGCGGGTACCCATTGCGATATGAGATATAGCCCGAGAGGCTGGGATTGTTCCATGTGATTAACCGAGGGGATGATTCTGTTGGTATTGTGATTAACCGAGGGGCTGATTGATTATCAAAAATTGTTAAAAATGAATTTGGTAATTTTGTCGGATGGCCTTGTCTTCACGAGAGGCGCCATCACGATTGGGTCCGGTTTGTGGTCGTGACAGACATGCTACGGGGAATATCAAGTTGTAACAATAAACTAATAGAGAAGCATAAAGAGCACCATAGTTAAGTCTACAAGTATAAGGAAAATAGTAACACGTGCACGACATCACCCATCGTGCTTTTACTCTCGTTCTCACCATATGAAACAACAAAAACGGCATTGCATCACCCTTTGTGCATTACCTCTCATAATCATTGCACGACATCACCCTTTGTGCATTAACTCTCAAAATATCGGCACGGCATCACCCTTCGTGCATTACCTCTCAAATCATGGCACGATATCACCCTTCGTGAATTAACACTCACAATTTTGGCACGGCATCACCCTTCGTGAATTAATACTCACTCACAATATCGTGCACATCATCACCCTTTGTGCTTTACACTCTTCCTTACCCAAACAATAGAAATAATACGTCCCGGCAAGGGAATCAACAATATCAACAATAACACCCCGGTAAGGGATTCGGCTATAACCAATCTCGTTTTCAACAATTACTTTACAAAATGAAACTCAACTTGAGCCAATACTCAAAAATAGTCAATTACCAAGAAACTTTCATAAGCTTTGTTCAACATTGATAATCATCAATTTGAGCATGAACGATATGTAATAGAGTCACAACAATCATGATATAAGACTCACGGACATGCTTGACACCAACGTATAGATACTCGTCACCACACCTATACATCGTACTCAATACTAACACATAGCAAATAAGACCACAACTCCTATTCCCTCAAGCTAAGGTTAGGTCAAAACACATACCTCGATTCCACAGACAAGATTAAGCTTCAATTACCGCTTTTCCTCTTGGTTCCACTTCGAGTTCGCGTGTATCTAGTCATAATTTACTTAATAACATCAATAAATGCTAAATAAACCAATTCTAATGCGTGAAAATAGATTTCCCATTGTTTTCCCCAAAAAGTCAAAAATCGAACCCGGACCTGCTTGGTCAAAATCAGAAGTTTGAACCAAAACCCGATTACCCATTAACTCATGAACTCAAATATATAATTAGTTTTGAAATCCGACCTCAAATTGAGTTCCAAATCCCCAAAATTTGAAAATCCTAAGTTCTACCCAAAAACACACAATTTCCCATGAAAAACCCTAGATTTTGAAGTGAAATTATGTAAAAAGATAGATTAGATTGAAGAAGATGAGTTAGAAATCACTTACATAGTATTTGGAGAAGTTTGAGCCTTTGAAAAATTACCTAAGGATGTTTAGGGTTTGAGAAAGTTGTAAAATGATGAAAAATCCCATCTGAAATCTCACTTAACAGGTGCAATTATCGCAATTGTGATCAGGGGTTCGCAATTACGAACCCTTTGAAATCCTGCTCTCATCGCATTTGTGAAGGAACGTCGCAATTGCGATGTAAGGGCCTTCGCATTTTCCAGCCCTGAGGTCGCATTTGCGATGAGGGCCTGCCCATGTTTTGTTCGCATTTATGACACTTTGGTCGCATTTCCCATGCCTGACCACTTCGTAATTGCGAAGTTTGACCTCGCAATTGCGAGATCATAGGCATGTGCAAAAATACCAGATGCACAGCTGCATTTTCCTAAGTCCAAATTACCCCGTGGCCTATCCAAAACTCATCCGAGCCCTCGGGGCTCCAAACCTAACATGCACACAAGTCTAAAAATATCATACGGACTTGCTCGTGTGATCAAATCATCAAAATAACATCATACGAATTTAACCTCAAATTCAAGAATTTCTTTAAAAACATTAAAAATTTCATTTTCTCAACTAAAGGTACCATTTATACCAAATCAACTCCGATTCTTACTAAATTTCACATATTCGACTTAATTATTATTTTAAACCTGGGCCGGGCTCCGGAACCAAGATACAGGCCTGATACTCTCAAGAACACGCATCATTTCATTTCAAAAAGTCTTTATATTTCCTAGTAAATAATTTTTTTAAAAAAATATTTTCTCGGGCTAGGGACCTCGGAATTCGATTTCTGGCATACGCCCGAGTCCCATATTTTACTACGGACCCTACGGGACTGTCAGATCACGGGTCCATTTACCAAGAATATTGATCAAAGTCAACTTTAATCAATTTTAAAGGTCAAATTCAATATTTTTCTTAAATTTCACATAAAAGCTTTTCGAAAACGCGTCCAGACTGCACATGCAAATCGAGGTGAGACAAAAAGAGGTTTTCAAGGCCTCGAGACGCAGATTTGACTTCTAAAATAAAGGTCATCCCATTCTCCACCTCTAAAACAACCATTCCTCCTCGAACTGACATAGAAAGTATCGGAGTCGGTGAAAAGATGAGGATAACGGCCCCGCATATTGGACTCGGACTCCCAAGTTGCTGCCTCAATAGGCTGACCTCTCCACTGCACACGAACTGAATGGAAATTCTTCGATCTCAACTGACGAACCTGCCGGTCTAGAATAGTTATCAGCTCGTCCTCATAGTTCAAGTCCTAGTCCAACTGGACAGTGTTGAAGTCTAACACGTGGGATGGATCACCGTGATACTTTCATAACATGAACACATGAAACATTGGGTGCAGAGCTGATAAACTCAGCGGCAACGCAAGTCTGTAAGCCACCTCTCCTACTCGATTAATAATCTCAAAAAGACTGATGAATCTAGGGCTTAGTTTTCCCTTTTTCCCAAATTTTATCACGCCCATCATGAGCGACACCTGAAGCAATACTCACTCCCCGAACATGAATACCACATCGCGAACCTTACGGTCGGCGTAACTCTTTTGCTTGGACTGAGTTGTACGAAGCCTATCCTGAATGATCTTAACCGTATCCAAGGCATCCTGTACTAGATCTGTGCCCAACAACCGAGCCTCTCCCAGCTCAAACCATCCAATCGGTGACCGACACCGCCTACCATATAATGCCTCATAGGGAGCCATCTGGATGCTCGACTGGTAACTATTGTTGTAGGCAAACTCTGCTAATGGCAAGAACTGATCCCACGAACCTCCAAAGTCAATAACATATGCTCAAAGCATATCCTCTAAAATCTAAATAGTACGTTCGGGTTGTCCGTCCATCTGAGGATGAAATGATGTGCTCAACTTGACCCGAGTACCCAACTTACACTGAACTGCCCTCCAGAAATGCGAGGTAACCTGCGTACCTCAGTCAGAAATAATAGACACGTGCACACCATGAAGATGAACAATCTCCCGGATATAAATCTCTGCCAACCGCTCAGAAGAATAGGAAATTGCCACATGAATGAAATGCGCTGACTTAGTCAGCCTATCCACAATAACCCACACCGCGTCGAACTTCCTCTGAGTCCGTGGGAGTCCAACAATGAAGTCCATAGCGATATGCCCCCACTTCCACTTAGGAATCTCAATCTTCTTGAATAAACCACCAGGTCTCTGATGCTCGTAGTTTACCTGCTGACAATTCAAACACCGAGCTACATACGCAACAATATCCTTCTTTATGCTCCTCCACCAATAATGTTGCCACAAGTCCTGATACATCTTAGCTACGCTCGGATGAATGGAATACCGAGAACTATGGGCTTTCTCTGGAATCAACTCACAAAGTATATCCACATTAGGCACACAAATACGACCCTACATCCTCAAAACTCCATTATCTCCAACTGTAATCTGCTTTGCACCCCCGTGCCGCACCGTGTCCCTAAGGACAAGTAAATGAAGATCATCATACTGTCGATCTCGGATACGCTCAAATAATGAAGAACGAGCGACTATGCAAGCTAGCACACGACTGGGCTTAGAAACATCCAACCTCAAAAAATTATTGGCTACAACCTGAACATCCAAAGCAAGCGGTCTCTCACCAACTAGAATATACGCAATGCTGCCCATACTGGCTGACTTCCTACTCAAAGCATCGGCCACTACATTAGCCTTCCCTAGGTGATAAAATATGGTGATATCATAGTCTTTCAGTAGCTTCAACCACCTCCTCTGCCTCAAATTTAGCTCATTCAGCTTGAACAAGTATTGAAAACTCTTGTGATCCGTGAACATCTCACACGACACACCATATAAATAATGCCTCCAAATCTTCAGCGCGTGAACAATGGCTGCTAGCTCCAAATCGTGAAATAGATAATTCTTCTCGTGGATCTTCAACTGTCACAAAGCATATGAAATAACCTTGCTATTCTGCATCAACACCGCACCAAGTCCAATATGAGATGCATCATAATACACTGTATATGGCCCTGAACCTGTAGGCAATACCAACACCGGGTGCCGTAGTCAAAGCTGTCTTGAGCTTCTGAAAGCTCGCCTCACACTCGTCCAACCACCTGAACTAGGCACCATTCTGGGTCAACCTGGTCATCGGGGCTTCTATAGATGAAAACCCCTCCACAAACCAATGGTAACAGCCCGCCAAACCCAAGAATCTACGAATCTTTGTGGATGATGTGGGTCTAGGCCAGTCCTTAACTGTCAATCTTCTTAGGATCCACATGAATACCCTCTGATGATACAACATAACCCAATAATGCAACTAAACTAAACCAAAACTCACATTTCGAAAACTTAGCATATAACTAACTGTCCCTCAGAGTTTGGACAATGACTCAAAGATGCTGCTCATGCTCCTCCCGGCTACAGGAATAGATCAAAATATCATCAATTAAGACAATCACAAAGGAATCCAAATAAGGCTTGAACACTCGGTTCATCAAATTCATGAAAGCCGTTAGGGCATTTGTCAACCCAAATGATATCACTAAGAACTCATAATGCCCGTACCGAGTGCAAAAAGCTATCTTAGGGACATCGGATGCCTAATCCTCAACTCATAGTAGCCAGATCTCAAATAAATCTTCAAAAACACTTTGGCACCCTGAAGCTGATCAAACAAATCATCAATCCTCGGTAATGGATACTCATTCTTTATTGTGACCTTGTTCAACTGCCGATAGTCTATGCACATCCTCAACGATCCATCCTTCTTCTGAACAAACAACATCGGCGCACCCCAAGGCAAGATACTAGGTCTAATAAAGCCTTTATCAAGTAGGTCTTGTAATTGTTCTTTCAATTCTTTCAACTCTGGCGGGGCCATACGATATGGCGGGATAGAAATGGGCTGAGTGCCCCGAGTCAAATCAATGCAAAAGTCAATATCCCTACCGGGTGGCATCCCCCGCAGGTCTAAAGGAAATACCTCTGGAAACTCAAGAACAACGGGCACAGAATCCATAGAAGGAACCTCAGCACTAGAATCGCGAACATACTCCAAATAGGCCAAACATCCCTTATCAACCATACGTCGAGCCTTCATATATAAGATAACCTTGCTGGTATAATGACCAGGAATCCCTCTCTACTCCAAACGAGGAAACCCCCGCAATGCTAAGGTCACGGTCTTGGCGTGACAGTCCAATACAACATGATAAGGGGATAACCAGTCCATCCCCAAAATGACATCGAAGTCTACCATATCGAGAAGTAGGAGAAATACGCGGGTCACAAGACCACTAATAATAACCACACACGAGTGATAGACTCGATCTACAATAATAGAATCACCCACCAGTATAGACACATATACAGGGGCACTCAAAGAGACACGAGACACAACTAGATAAGGGGCAAAATAAGATAACACATAAGAATATGTAGACCCCAGATCAAATAGAACTGAAACATCTCTACTGCAAACTAAAAACGTACCTGTGATAGCTATATCGGAGGCCTCGCCTCAAGTCTGGCTGGAATAGCCTAACGTCGGGGTTGGGCCCCACTACTCTGAACTACATCCCGATGACGGGCTCCTGCTAGCTGAACTCCACCTCTAGTTGCCTGACCTCCACCTCTAATGGCCTAACCTCCACTTGTAACACCTCTACCCCTACCTCTAGCTGGCTGAACGGGCGGTGGAACACTCGGTGCACGAACCAAGGAACGGGAACCCTGATACTGAGGGCTGCTCGGTGCTCGAGGGCAAAATCTAGCAATATGCCTCATATTGCCACAAGTATAACAAGCCCTCGGCTATTTGGATTGCTGACCCTAACGGCCTGAGTAACCATCCTGAAAACTCTGGAGCGGAGGTGCACTAATAGGAGCTAGTCATGCACTATAAGGTAGCTGATCTGAATACTGCATATGAGAACCACGACCAACTGGAGCACCATGAGAAGCCTGAAGTGCTAAATGAAATGGCTTGGGATAATGGCCCCTACCAAAGGAATCCCTGCCTCCAAACGAGGCACCACTGAACCTGCCAGAATGACGAGGTTTCTTGTCAGACCCCTGACCACTCCCCTGTAATAGAACCATCTCAACTCATCTAGCCATATGGGCTGCATCCTGGAAAGAAATCTCACTCCCTGTCTCCTTAGCCATCTGCAATCTGATAGGCTGAGCTAGTCCCTCAATAAACCTCCTCACCCACTCTCTCTCGGTGGGAAGTATAATAAGAGCATGACGGGCCAAGGCAATAAATTTGGTCTCATACTGAGTGATAGTCATAGAACCCTGTTGGAGACGCTCAAACTGCCTCTACTAGTCCTCCCTCTGAGTGATAGGAAGAAACTTCTCCAGAAATAACTGAGAGAACTGATCCCAAGTCAAAGCCGGTGACCCAGCTGGTCTAGCCAAACAAAAATCTCTCCACCAAGTCTTGGCGGAACCTGATAGACGAAAAGCAGCAAAAGTTGACCCCATTGGTCTCCACTCCCCATGTTCCACAGAACCTCATGACAGCTATCCAAATAGTCCTAGGGATCCTCTGAAGGTGTACCGCCATAGGTAGTAGTGAAGAGCTTGGTGAACCTGTCCAACCTCCATAAAGCATCAGCAGACATAGCTGCTCCATCATCGGTCGAAGCTACCACACCCGACTGAACTACTCCAACTAGTTGAGCTGCTGGAGTCTGAAACTGAGGAGCCATCTGCTCCAGGGTGTGAGTAGCGAGAGTCGGTGCTCCTCCCCCAGCCTGAGAGATGGCTGGTGTTATAGGAAGTAAGCCTGCCTGGGTGACACTCTCCATAAGGCCCACTAGATGGACCAGAGCATCTTGGAGTACCAGGGTAGCGATGAACCCCTCTAGGACCAGAGTTGGCCCTGCTGGAATGGTCTGGGCTAGAGCCTCCTCCTTAAACTCTACCTGAGGCTCCGCCGCTAGTACTGCTGCTCTACGGTGAGCCCTGCCCCTATATCGGCCTCTAGAATACCCTCGGCCTCATCCTCTACCCCTTGTAGGAGCTGCTACTGGGGGCTCGTGTTGCTGATCAGCGGATGAAGAAGCATGTGTTCTCGCCATCTGCGAAAGAATAAAGTAGAAGTTCAATTAGCAATGAGAATTCAAATATCACGACAAAGAAGAATAGATGTGAAGTTATTCCTAAACTCTGTAGCCTCTGGGGATAAGCACAGGCATCTATGTACCGATCCCTTAGACTCTACCTAGCTTGTTCGTGAATTGTGAGACCTAGGCAATCAATTGCTCTAATACCAACTTGTCATGACCTGGATTTCCTACACTCGAGAATCGTGATGGTGCCTACTCGTGAAAGCTAGACAAGCCAACTATTAAGGTTTTAACCATTAGCAATAAGCCCAAACAGATATAAACAATAACTAAAGTTAAACAGATGAAAAGTGCTGAAGAGTTATAACAAATTCAAATAATCCAATACATGTCTACCCACGAATATGGTATCACAAATTCACGAACATCTACGAATTTCTACAAACACTGGCCTAGAAAGAAAAGTACAACTATTCTCGGAATGAAAAGAGATAGTAGAAAGCTAAAATAGGGAAGGGGCACTTTAGGCTCTGCGGACGCCAACAGATCTACCTTGGTCTCCCTGGACTGGAGGCAGCTACATCAGCTACTCACCGGTCTGGTACCGAAATCTGCACAAAAAAGTTCATAGTGTAGCATCAGTACAACCGACTCCATGTACCAGTAAGTGTCGAGCCTAATCTCGGTGAAGTAGTGACAAGGCTAGGACATGACAATCATATAAACTTGTGTAGTTATATCATATGCAAATAGAACCATAATAACAAGAATCAATAGAATAATATGGTAAGGGGACATGCTGCGAGGAATATCAAGTTCTAACAATAAACTAATAGAGAAGCATAAAGAGCACCATAGTTAAGTCAACAAGTATAAGGAAAATAGTAACAAGTGCACGACATCACCCTTCGTGCTTTTACTCTCGTTCTCACCATATGAAACAATAGAAACGACACGACATCACCCTTCGTGCATTACCTCTCATAATTATGACACGACATCATCCTTCGTGCATTAACTCTCAAAATATCGGCATGACATCACTCTTCATGCATTAACTCTCAAATCATGGCACGACATCACCCTTCGTGCATTAACACTCACAATTTCGGCACGACATCACCCTTTGTGCATTAACACTCACTCACAATATCGTGCACGACATCACCCTTCATGTTTTACACTCTTCCTCACCCAAGCAATAGAAACAATACGTCTTGACAAGGGAATCAACAATATTAAAAATAACACCTCGGCAAGGGATTCAGCTATAACCAATCTCGTTTTCAACAATTACTTTATAAAATAAAACTCAACAAAGCCAATTACAAGGAAACTTTGTTCAACATTGATAATCAACAATTTGAGCATGAACGATAAGTAATAGAGTCACAACAATAATTATATAAGACTCACGGGCATGCTTTACACCAACGTATAGATACTCGTCACCACACCTATACGCCGTACTCAATACTAACACATAGAAAATAAGAACACAACTCCTCCCTCAAGCTAAGGTTAGGCCAAACATTTACCTTGAATCTACAGACAAGATTAAGCCTCAATTATCGCTTTACCACTCGGTTCCACTTTCAATTCGCATGTATCTAGTCATAATTTACTTAATAACATCAATAAATGCTAAATAAACCAATTCTAATGGATGAAAATAGATTTTCCATTGTTTTTCCCAAAAAGTCAAAAATCAACCCCCGAGCCCGCTTGGTCAAAACTCGAAGTTCGAACCAAAACCAGATTACACATTCACTCACGAACTCAAATATGCAATTAGTTTTGAAATTGGACCTTAAATTGAGGTCCAAATCCCCAAAATTTGAAAATCCTAATTTCTACCCATAAACACCCAATTTCCCATGAAAAAACCTAGATTTTGAAAAGAAATTATGTAAAAAGATGGACTACATTAATGAAGATGAGTTATAAATCACTTACTTATGATTTGGAAAAGTTTGAGCCTTTGAAAAATCGCCTAAGGATGTTTAGGTTTTGAGAAAGTTGTAAAATGATGAAAAATCCCGTCTAAAATCTCACTTAACAGGTATAGTTATCGCAATTGGGATCAAGGTTCGCAATTGTGAACCCTTTGAAATCTTGCTATCTTCGCATTTGCGAAGGAACGTCGCAATTGCGATGTAAGGGACTTTTCATTTTCCAGCCTTAAGGTCGCATTTGCGACACTTTGGTTGCATTTCCCAGGCCTGACCACTTCGCAATTGCGAAGCCTGACATCGCAATTGCGAGATTAGAGGCCTGTGCAAAAATACCAGCTGCACATCTGTATTTTCCTAAGTCCAAATCACCCCATGGCCTATCCAAAACTCACCCGAGCCCTCGGGGCTCCAAAACCAACATGCATGCAAGTCTAAAAATATCATACGGACTTGCTCATGTGATCAAATCATCAAAATAACATCAACAACTATGAATTTAACCTCAAATTCATGAAATTCTTTAAAAACATTGAAATTTTCATTTTCTCAACTAAAGGTTTGATTTATACCAAATCAACTCCGATTCTTACCAAATTTACAGATTCGACTTAATTATTATTTTAAACTTATACCGGGCTCCGGAACCAAGATACGGACCCGATACCCTCAAGAACACGCATCATTTCACTTCGAAAAGTCGTTATATTTCCCAGCAAATAATTTTCTATAAAAATTCTTTTTTCGGGCTAGGGACTTCGGAATTCGAATTCGGGCATACGCCCGAGTCCCATATTTTACTACGGACCCTACGGGACCGTCAGATTATGGGTCCGGGTCCGTTTAGCAAGAATGTTGACCAAAGTCAACTTTAATTAATTTTAAAGGCCAAATTAATTATTTTTTTTAAATTTCACATAGAAGCTTTCCGGAAATGTGCCAAGACTGCACACGCAAATCGAGATGAGACAAAAAGAGGTTTTCAAGGCCTCGTGATGCAGATTTGACTTCTAAAAAAGAGATGACCTTTAGGGTCATCATAGTTTAAATAACTAATTAAAAGTGGTGTAAAAGCATTAAATGCATAATGTTTTTAAACATATAATAAATCAGATAATTAGGCCAGTTATTAATAGTTGACCAACTGTGCTAAAACAACGGAACTGGGGTTACCCACCTTTTTCTGGGTTAATAAAATTCCTTACCCAGTCTTCTATGTTCGGGGACCATAAATAAGAGTCTATTTCCTTGATTTGGGATTTTAAAATAAATCGGTAACTTGGGACACCATCATAATTATTCCAAGTGGCGACTCTAATATAATAAATAATCATAATTGGTAAAATGGGCTCAACCTAGTTTAACCGATTAATTAATACTCTAATTTGAACTAACTTTTGCACAATAAATTTAACCACCCGAATTTCTAATTGATCAAATGATTAACTAACTAAACTAACACACACTTAATTAAATCAAAAGTGTGTGTGTGTGTGTGTGTGTGTGTGTGTGTGTGTGTGTGTATATATATATATATATATATATATATATATATATATATATATATATATATATATATATATATATATATATATATATATATATATAATTTTCATCCAATTCAATGCATATATATATATATTTAAATCCTAAAATGCAATTAGAATATATTGAGTCTGTAGGAGTTGTTGATACCCAATTTTTTCCTATATATTTCTTTTACATGCAAATACTTTCAAATATCATATACATACATATATAAGTATGCCCAAGAGTTTTAGTATTTTTTCAATTTTTTTAAAAGATTTTTAAATTGATTTATTGCTCAATAATTATTCCCAAAATTATCACTTTGGTGAATAACTTATTTTATTCTCATATTTATACCAAAATATAGGTAGGTTACTTTTCATATATTTTTACAAATTAATTTGGTATTTTAAAAGCTAAATTGCATATAATTGCAATTTTAGCCTGCTTTAAGATTTAATAGCATTTTATAATTATGAAACTGGTTCCAATATTTTTAAATTAATATTTATATACTATTAACGGATCCAGTGCTTTTAATTTGCTTACAAAATCATTTTTTACTATTTTTATAAAATAAAAAGGGCAAACTGGCTATTTAAATTTTGGCCTCAGTTCGTTTCAATTGTAGCCCCATTACATTTCGATTTTAGCCTAAAATTGACCCAATTTCAAACTCAAATTCGGACCAGCCCAATTCCTTTTGACCCAACCCCTAACCCAACTCAAACGACCCAACCCGGATCCCCACCTACCTTCTTAAATCTAGGTCGTTGATCATTCGGATCAACGGCCACTATTCGCCCTACCATAATTAAACACAAGTGACTACCCTAATCCCTCATTCTCACCTGGCCTGCCGCCTTTCAATCCCAAACCCTCTCAAAAACTCTCCGAAACCCTAGCCTCCTCATACCTCCTTTTCAACCACCGGTCACCGGAATCCATGGCTTCTCAGGCCATGGATAGTTAGTACTTACCTATCTTCACCAGTAAGCCAGGGTTGTTCGAAGCTTCGAGGCCTGACCTCGACGATTCCCTCTCCGATCTTCTCAGACCTTTGATTTCATGGCTCCTCCAGCCATGCTCCAGCATATTCAAGACTTAGGAGCCTGATTCTTGACCTCTTCGACTCAAGATCAGACCTGTTTCCAAGCCTTTCTTATTTCTAGGGTTTCTTCGAAACCCTAAGCTATTCAAGGTCCTTTCACCGTTATTTGCTTAGATCTATACTGTATCTATGCCTTTCTTTCCATCTAAAGTGTTTTCCCCAAAAAGGTTTCTTTTCAAAATCGTTTCTCTTCGATTTTAGGGTTTCTGAAAGGATTTTTTGGGAAAAATCTTTCTGATTTTTCTTCTTATTTACTTTATGTGTGTTTGTCCATACCCTGCTGGTGTGATTACTCTTTATTACGCATGTACTATCTTCTACCTTTTCTTTTCTGCTATGTATGTTACTCCTGTTAATCCTTGCTTAGTTTTCTTTACTCTTTTACTATGTGTGTTTACCGTTAAGTTATTTGATCTTGTTTACTGGACTATGTTCATGTTCTTACATGCTTCATCTACTTGTGTTCACGTTTGTATTATCTCCTTCTTCTAAACTTGTTTAGCTTCCGAGTTTTCTCAAATATGTTCTTCATGATTTTTCTTCCTTTGTCATTCAAACATGCTATCATATCTGTTTTGTTGAGACTCTGAAACAAATGACTTGCTTTCTCACTTCCATGTCTGATTCAATTTTGAAACCCTAGGATTTGGGGGTTTCCTTTGACGATTTTGATTTTTGTGTTCGAGTTAAGGCTCCACTTTGGGACCCTGAAATCTCAGACTCACTATGAGTCTGCAAATTGAACCTGTATCTTTTTTCTTATGATTCTGAACTTCTCTTCGATTAAACTCTCTTCTAAATAATTTGACAACCTCTTCTTGATTCACCTATTTGTGTGTATTATATATGAGAACTCTTCTTTCAAAAGGTTTGTCAACTACTAATTGATTCTGAATTCCTTTAATGGTGTTTACTTGATTGTTACTGATTTTCCCTAATTGAACCTTTCTTTACCCTTTTTCTGACTTGGTTCATTCGAACAAAGCTTGCAGCTTTGATTTTACTGGCTGTTTGATTGATTCCCTTTCCTTATTTTTCACAAACCATGTACCATTGAACTTTTTCCTTAAATAAACCATGTGTATTTACCCTTATTATGTTACTTTGGAAAAGGTTTTAATCAAATTCTTTCCTTAATTGTCTTATGCACGTTCGAAATCATAATCCCTTAGCCAAAGGGAGACTTTATGTGATTGATTGCAAACTATTTCCTTACCCTTTCTTACTTCTGCACTAAAAAAGGGGACTACCCTTCTGCACTTGAACACACTTTGAATTGCATACTCTTACACACACACTCTCAATTACAATACTCTTTCCATTCTCTACTCTCTTCTGAGATCTTTTGTACTGCTTGCTTGCAATTTGTCTTACAAAACTTCTGCTTTCACTTATTTGTTTCCCTGAAACTGGTATGTCCTAGTTTTGATTCCAGCATCATCCCTATGTGTTTACTTTACAATTGCTACACTCTTGGCTACTTTCTTGTTCATGTTCTGTATTGAATATGCTACTCTCTTTGCATCTGCTATTTGTTGTGAATTCCCCATACCCCTACTCCCTTCTATGTGTTTGAGTTAAGGTTTATGGCCTGGAAGTATCCAAATTGCTGCTCAGGTCTGAACCTGATCCTCAATGGATCTTAACTCCTAAAATGTGGTCTAGTAGACTGGTTAGGGTGTGCCAGCACTCCTTATTGTTGGGTATGACCACCAGTTTACGATGGACTTACCCTAATTCCCCTCTATTGCACTTGCACTTACTCCTAGCCTCTAAGTTCTACCCCCCCCCTCCTATGAGCCTTGCCTTGGGACATTGAGTTCCCTCTAAGCTTGGACATTTGAGGGTTGGCCCTTCCACACTGCACTATAATCTGATTCTGCAATGATATTTAGGGGTGTAAGCATTGCCTGGAGTTCTTGAAGCTCCTTGGAACTTTGACACACCCCAAATAAGAGAAAGGCTTTGGAAATCTAATCTTTGGAAGTTGGTTTATTTCATATTTCAAACCTGAGGTCTGAATTAGGCTCTCCTTGGTTGGAATCTTTAATTTCTGATATATTTTTTTATCTTTTTTTTATTCATTTTGGTCTGTAATAATCTTGTAATAAACTGCTGGGGTGTTAGTGAAAAAGGGAGGGTCAGTCCTGCATGCAAAGGGGTAGATACCATGTTCATAGGGAATTACTATACTTCTGAAATTCTGCATCTCATGTAGATACCATGTTCATAGGGAATTACTATACTTCTGAAATTCTGCATCTCATGTAGATACCATGTTCATAGGGAATTCCTATACTTCTGAAATTCTGCATTTCATGTAAATACCATGTTCATAGGTTTTTTTGCACTTCATATAGATACCATGTCTATAAGTCATCTTTGAAAATCTGCATATCATATAGATAATATGCCTATAGGACTTCCTGCATTTTGCATATGCATCTGTCACTAGGCAAACCTGTTAATAATATTTGAGTAACTAACTGCATATAGATGACCTGCCTATAGGATTTCTGCATGACAATAACAGCGCTTAAAATCAGTAACGCCTAGAAAGCATGCTTATAGGAGCTATCAACCAAACCTGAATCGTCAACTCGCTTATGAGCCTAAAATCAATAGCAATAATGTGTAACGCCTGCAGATCTTATGTCCCTGTAATTGACAATTCTTTTTTTTGCAATCAGTTTACTTCTTTATTTCTAAAACTAATAGATATCATGCCTATAGGTTCTGTTTAATACCTAGGCAAGCTTTAGGGTAAAAACTATAATTGCATCAGTCTTTGATAATTACAACCAGCAGGCAGGTCTAATTCGGACTTCTTATCTAAAAATATGTGATAAATCAGCCTGCCTTAATGTTTATGTTTAATTCAAACCTAATCAGTACGTGTAAGACATGCTAAACTATATGATTTTCTCTAATTTAAGGAGGTTTATTTGAGCCATATCTGCTTACTTGCTTTCCCAATACTTGTTGTATATGTTTTGAATGTCGCCTTTGAATTTTATCCTTTTTAAAAAAAACTGCAAAAGTCCCAGCTCCCTCCCCTTTAGGATTAGTAGTCCCATATGCCTCC
This sequence comes from Nicotiana tabacum, assembly GCF_000715075.1. NCBI lineage: Eukaryota > Viridiplantae > Streptophyta > Magnoliopsida > Solanales > Solanaceae > Nicotiana > Nicotiana tabacum. The sequence continues at coordinate 106,014,975 of NC_134087.1, read as the reverse complement.
GGGACTGATAGGATTGGGATGGGTAATAGCATGCAATAAGTAACGATACTATTCCGCGCTTTAATACCTTAACAGGGTGGGAAGGGTATATATGGAGATGATGACCGATGCGCTAATATCACGTGCGACCCCTCTTTTTTGAGGAGTGATTGCTGGGTATTGCATTGAAGTGATCCATATTAATCGTAAACCTAGGACCCCCTCCCCTTATTTGCTTTCATCTCTTCTCGTGAAACCATTCAAATCTTTTTTTCATAAATTTCTGTCCTCTCTACTTACCTTCAAAAGTTTTCAACCTAATTGCAATGTTGTATGCAAGTCCTTATTTGAGCCTTGATTGTTTACTTGTAAAGTCACAATTGTAACATGGCCGGGACCACACTAGTGGATCTTGAGGGGTGCCTAACACCTTCCCCTCGAGATAATTTCTAGCCCTTACCCGAACTCTGGTTTTTTCCAACTCAAACCTTTCTTAAAGTGTCCTAATGCACTATAATCATTAGGTGGAGACTCTTCAAAATTCCAAAACCCAATTCTCGAAAGGGAATAGAGTTGTCTTCCCAATGTCGTATACTCGATTTCGACCCATAGAAAAAGGGGGTGTCGACAACATGGCGACTCTGCTGGGGAACTTCTTTAGGCTTTTACCATTGCATGTTGCTTGTGACTTTACTATCTCATTAATTGCTTTGTTTACTGTCTTTTATTCTTTCATTACGAAACTGACTTGGCTCTTCATGTCTTTTCTTTCCTTTACTGCTTTATTTCAATACTATTGTGATTACTGCAATTATTGTAATCATTTATGAACGTGGAAATACATGTCAATTTGTTTCATTCTTGTAAACTGCATCCTTAACATCATATTCCATTCGTACCAAACAAATACCATAGCGACGCTTATAATGAGTGGTTGCGCTCTTCCAATATTATCACCCTTTAAAGTTGGCAAAGGCATATTTGCGGTAAAACCAGTCGATCAAGGGTGCAGTGAGAAGCTTGCAGGAATTGGAAAGAGAGAGTCACCAAGGCTAGTGAGAAGCTAGAATACCTGGAGTACAGCTTGTGGGAATTGGAAGGGAAAGTGAGGAAAAGAGTCATCGACTGTCAAAATGCTGAGGAAGGCAAAGGAGAACGTCTGGCGATAGCATTTTTACTAGAAAATCTGCGCGAGCTGGAGGACTTGATCAACGAGAACATTCAACCTGAAGAAGGTCCTTCTGGGACCAAGTAGTTAGGAGTCTTTATTTTCGCTTTTAATGTAATAAGGCCAATGGCCATTAGTGACATTTTTACTTTCCGCTATTTTAGTGTCGTTTTGGAATTTGTCTTATTTTTGTCAATAAATTAGGCATTTAGCATTATAACTTCTCCAAATTAACTTGTCGCTAGGCCTACCTCGGGCACAATGAGGCACCCAAATTAGGACACGATTTATATTCTTGCACAATATGTTTAAATATTGCAACATTTTTTCCTCACAATCCGCACTAACTTGTTACCTCTTTTGTTTTTCTTTTCTTTTATTATTCCCCTCCCCAAAGGTTAGTTCGTGCATTCTGGCACCATCATCATACAGTACAAGATCCAAGGGCCCTCCACCTCCTCCTCCTTCGAGTCCTATCCGGAACAAGAACAAAGGTAGAATGGGAGATTCAAGCGCCAGAAAGGAAATTGAAAGAATTGAGATTCCTCAGAGTACCTCGATTTCTAAGGAAACTGCTGCCCAACTTGAGCAGAAATTATTGAAGTTTTGAAAAGAACTGGACCAAGTTTGGAACTTGGCAAATTTATCATTCTCTCTCACCGCTCCTGATGTCAACTTTCCAAATGCTCAAAATCCCGCACCTCCACAGAACACCCCACAACCACAGATGGAACCCACTCATGCTCAACACTGCAACGCATGCCACACTCCAAACAACACTCCACTACTCATTCCTGAACCACTGAACGCCACAAACGACCACCTCCACAACACTCCCATCTACGTAGATACTGTACCCCACTACACTCAACCAATCTCAAGTGCACCTGAGTCTGATGACAAAAACTCTCTTATCAGAAACATGGAAACAGAACTCAAGAAGTTGACCAGCAGAGTCCAAGGCATGGAAGGAAACAAAGGTATAGAGGGGCTGAATTATGAGGACCTCTGCATTGAGCCAGATGTTGAACTTCCGGAGGGGTACAAACCTCCCAAGTTCGAAATGTTCGATGGCACGGGAGATCCCAGAATCCATTTGAGGACATATTGTGATAAGCTGGTCGCAGTCGGAAGGAATGAGAAAATCCGTATGAAACTCTTCATGAGAAGTCTGAAGGGGGATGCTTCATCCTGGTACATCAGTCAGGACCCCAAGAAATGGACAAGCTGGGTAGGTATGGCATCAGATTTCATGGATAGGTTCCGATTCAATACAGAGAATGCACCGGATGTATTGTACAACCAGAATTTGAAGAAGAGGCCTACTGGGATATTCCGTGAGTATGCTACTCGTTGGAGGTCAGAGGCTGCTAAGGTCAGGCCGACCTTAGAAGAGGAATAGATGAACAGATTCTTCGTCCGGGCTTAGGATCCACAATATTATGAGAGGTTGATGTTGATCGAGGGCCAGAAATTCTCCGATATCATCAAGCTGGGAGAAAGAATTGAGGAAGGCATTAAGAATGGTATGGTTACTAATCTTGAAGCATTGTAGGCCACCAACAAGGCTTTACAGTCTGGTGGCACGTCCAATAAGAAGGATGTGAGTGTCGTAATGGTCGCACAGGGAGCCAAATCACCACGAAAATACCACACTTACCTGCCACCTCCACTTACATATCAGCCTCTCCTGAATTACCAAGCACCCGCATCCTCTTACCAAAATCCACCACCCGTTTACCAATTATCTCCACCTCCCACATATCAACCCACTTCACCCAGATACTCTCAACCTGCACCTGTTTACCAAGCTTATAATGCCCAACCCTCTCATTACCAATCACCTCCCACTCGCCAAAATTTCCCTAGACCTAGACAAAATTTTGACCGCAAACCTCCCAGACAATATACAGCCATTGCTGAGCCAATTGACCAGCTGTATGAGAAACTTAAAGCTATTGGTTACGTCTCCCCTATCCCTGCCATAACTTTAGAAAATCCTTCCCAGCGGGTCAACCCTAATAAGACCTATGTGTACCACTCCGGCATGAAGGGACATACCATTAACGAGTGTCGCTCGTTGAAGGACAAGATTCAAACTCTGATCGACAATAAGGTTATTGTAGCAAAGGAGCCTACTCCTAATGTCCGCAACAACCCTCTACCTGATCACAAAGGTGGAGATATTCACATGATCGAGATCAAAGATGACTGGGACCCCAAGGTGTCGATAGGATTAATTATTGAGGGCGATGAGCCAAAGAAACCGGCAGTCACGCTTAACCCAATTGTTGTGCAGAATCAGCCCTCCAAGGGCGATGAAGTAAATATGTCTATACCTCTCAAATTTGAAGCACCTTCTTCTGCAAAGGCGCCCGGACCAATTAAGGTTGAGTTTGGAGTCCTGAAGGCACCTGCACCTTTCGAAGTTGTTGTGTTACCACCAAGGGTACCTATTCCTGTAGCAATGTCAGACATAACACCGTTCCACTCAAATGTCATACCATGGGATTACACAGCTGAAGCAAGGAGGAAAGGGAAGACCAAGATGGGAGAAGCAATTGCTGCGTAGGGTATGACCAGAACAGGCAGGGTTTACACTCCAAAGCACCAAGCTGAGTCCAGTAAGCAAGGCTCTGGACGAACTACTGAAACTAGGCCCGATGATCTTTGGAGGAAAATACAAGCTAAGGAGTATTCGGTCGTTGAGCAGTTGAACAAAACACCAGCGCAGATCTCCATCCTAGCTCTTTTGCAGAGCTCTGACGCACACAAAAATGCCTTGATGAAGATATTGAATGAAGCTTATGTGCCCAGCAACATAATTGGAGGTGAAATGGCAAATATGGTAGGGCAAATACTGGAAAGCCGCAAAATCGCCTTCCACGAAGATGAGCTACCACCGGAAGGACTGAGTCACAACAAGGCCCTGCACATCACTGTGCAATGCGAGTATTACTTCATCACTAGAGTCCTGATCGACGGAGGATCCAGCATCAACATCTGTCCGCTGATCACTCTTATAACATTGGGAAAGATCTTGCACGAGAGCAAAGATGGAGCCATCAATGTCAAAGCCTTCGATGGGTCCCAAAGGTCTACCATTAGAGAGATTAGCCTATGCCTGCAAATGGGACCAACTTGGTTCGACGTTGACTTTCAAGTGATAGATGTCCCAACATCCTACAACTTGTTGTTGGGACGACCATGGATCCACGCCGCTGGAGCTGTAGCATCGACCCTGCATCAGGCAGTGAAGATCGAATGGAATCACCAAGAGGTAATTATTCATGGTGATGGTAGCAACCCCATATATAGTCGCTAGACCATCCCGATGATTGGAGGTAGAAGGAGAATAGGCGGAGAAACATACCACCACATTAAAAGGGTCAACGCTGTAGATAAGGATAAATGGTGGGATAACAAGATTGAAAGTATCTTGAATTGGTGTGGGTACGAACCTGGAAAGGGACTCAGCAAAAACCTCCAGGGAATCACCAAACCCATCAAGCTGAAGAAACATGGTACTATATTTGGTTTGGGGTATGAATACACTTGGAAGGAGTTCAATGACTGGTCGCCACTATGGCGCGGTCCCTACTATCCACTGGAGCATCTGATACCTCACTTGGAGCAGACTTTCCAGCCGGCAGACATCATATATGGATCAGAGGAAGATGAAGCATTGGCAACCATGAAGAATCTGTTTCTGGAAGACGATGATATGGACCGCTGTGTTATTTTCGAGGAGGAAGGGGAGGAAGCCCTTTCTATACAAGCTGTGAACCGAGGAGAACGCCTCAGCAATTGGTCAATCAGAACCACCAGGGCCCAGAAAGCTTCGTGGTACCAAGGCTAAACAAAAGCACCATGCATCATATTTTTACTTTTTACTAGCTGATTTTATTTCCGCATTGTCTTTAATTTTGAAAAGAGCTCTGATATTCAAAACAATTATGAATTCAATCGAAGCATTTCAGTTTATTATATATCTCGCTCTTATTATTTTTTCTATCATTCACTTTATTTTACACAGCATTACTATTACTTTCCTTGACGATGAACCAACGATTGTGACTTGCAACGAGACAATGCAACAAACGGATATGGATTCAGAAGAGGATGATATACCAGAAGAGGTCGTCAGATAGGTTGAGAATTTTGAGAATAGGCCTAAGTCTAACTTGGACCAAATTGAGGTCGTTAATCTGGGAGATACAGAGAATGTCAAAGAAACGCGCATCAATGTTCACCTATCACCATCAGAAAAGAAAGAGTACACGAAATTCCTAAAGGAATATGAAGACATATTTGCCTAGTCGTATGATGATATGACTGGTCTCAGTACATCCATTGTAGCTCACAAACTGCCAACAGATCCAACATGTCCGCCGGTAAAGCAGAAGCTCAGGAATTCAAACCCGACATGAGTTTGAAAATCAAAGCAGAGGTTACCAAGCAAGTCAAAGCCAAGGTTCTCAGGGTAGTAGAGTATCCGACATGGTTAGCCAACATCGTGCCAGTGCCAAAAAAGGATGGGAAAGTTAGAGTTTGTGTTGACTACCGGAATCTTAACCGGGCTAGTCCTAAAGACGACTTCCCCTTGCCGAACATACACATTCTAATTGACAACTGCGCCAAGCATGAGTTACAGTCTTTCATTGATTGTTTCGTTGGGTATCATCAGATATGGATGGACGAGGAAGATGCAGATAAAACGGCTTTCATCACGCAATGGGGAATGTACTGTTACAAAATGATGCCATTCAATTTGAAGAATGCTGGTGCCACCTACATGAGAGCCGTGACTACCATCTTTCATGACATGATACACAAAGAGATCGAGGTATATGTGGATGACGTCATCATCAAATCCAAGAAAGTTAGGGATCACATGGAAGACCTAAGAAAGTTCTTCAACAGACTGAGGAGGTACAATCTGAAACTGAATCCCACCAAGTGTGCATTCGAGGTTCCTTCTAGTAAATTATTGGGTTTCATCATGAGTCGTCGAGGAATAGAATTGGATCCGTCAAATGTCAAAGCTATCCAAGAATTTCCACCGCCAAAGAACAAGAAGGACGTGATGATTTTCCTGGGGAGACTCAACTATATCAGTCGGTTCATAGCTCAGTCCACGGTTATTTGTGAACCTATCTTTAAAATGTTGAAAAAAGGACGCTGCCACCAAGTGGACTGATGATTGTCAGAAAGCTTTTGACAGAATTAAGGAATACCTATCAACGCCGCCGGTCTTGGTTCCGCCTGAGCCAGGAAGACCCCTATTGCTTTACCTTGCGGTATTGGATGGAGCATTCGGTTGTGTTCTGGGACAACATGATGAAACAGGGAGAAAGGAGCAAGCCATCTACTATCTCAGTAAGAAGTTCACACTGTACGAGGCCCGGTATTCTCTTTTAGAACGCACTTGTTGTGCTCTGACTTGGGTCGCGCAGAATTTGAGGCATTACTTCTGTGCTTACACTACTTATCTCATATCCAGAATGGACCCTTTGAAGTATATCTTCCAGAAATCCATGCCCACTGGCAAGCTCGCCAAGTGGCAAATCCTGCTAAGTGAATTCGACATTGTTTATGTGATCCAGAAAGCAATCAAAGGGCAAGCCTTGGTGGATCATCTCGTCGAGAATCCTGTGGACGGAGAATACGAGCCCCTAAAAACATATTTTCCCGATGAAGAGGTATCTTTCATAGGAGAAGATATTGCAGAAACCTATGATGGTTGGAGGTTGTTTTTCGACGGAGCTGCAAATTTCAAAGGAGTTGGCATAGGAGTAGTCCTAGTATCAGAAACCGGCCAGCACTACCCGATATCCGCCAAGCTCAGGTTCCCTTGCACTAATAATATGGCCGAATATGAAGCCTGCATCTTAGGGCTCAAAATGGCCATTGACATGAACGTTCAGGAGTTGCTAGTGATCGGGGATTCAGACTTGCTTATACATCAGGTTCGAGAAGAGTGGGCAACCAAGAACTCTAAGATACTTCCCTACTTGCATCACATACAGGAGTTGAGGAAAAGGTTCACAAAGATAGAATTTTAGCACGTCCCCAGAGTCTAGAACGAGTTTGCTGATGCATTAGCTACTTTATCATCCATGATCCAGCATCCAGATACAAATTTCATTGATCCTATCCCAGTAAAGATTCATGATCAGCCAGCTTATTACGCCCATATTGAGGAAGAAGTGGATGTAAAACCATGGTTCTATGACATCAAGGATTACTTGACAATAGGGGAATATCCAAAACTTGCCAACACTACTCAGAAGCGCACACTTCGTAGGTTATCCAACAACTTCTTTCACAGTGGAGGAATCCTGTACAGGAGGACTCCCGATTTGGGTTTACTAAGGTGTGTCGAATCAAAAGAAGCATCCAGGCTATTGGACGAAGTGCATGCAGGGACCTGCGGGCCGCATATGAATGGTTTTGTCTTAGCAAAGAAGATACACCAAGTAGGGTATTTTTGGATGACTATGGAAACAGACTGTATCCGGTATGTTCGCAAATGCCATCGCTGTCAGATACATGCAGATATGATAAAGGTGCCTCCAAACGAGCTTACTGCAACAAGCTCACCATGGACATTCGCCGCTTAGGGAATGGATGTTATCGGACCTATCGAGCCTACCACATCAAATGGGCACAGGTTCATCTTAGTGGCAATCGATTATTTTACCAAATGGGTCGAAGCAGCATCATACAAGGCGGTCACTAAGAAGGTTGTGGCAGATTTCGTCCGCGACCGCATTATTTGTCGGTTCGGAATTCCGGAATCAATCATCACCGATAATGGTTCCAATCTCAATAGCGGCTTGATGAAAGAAATGTGTGAAACATTCAAGATCAAACACAAGAACTCTACAGCCTACAGGCCCCAAATGAATGGAGCTGTGGAGGCAGCCAACAAGAATATCAAGAAGATACTAAGGAAGATGGTCGAAAGGCACAAACAATGGCATGAGAAATTATCATTCGCCTTATTAGGATACCGCACCACAGTCCACACATGGACAGGAGCAACTCCCTACATGTTGGTTTATGGTACAGAGGCGGTCATCCCCGCCGAAGTAGAAATTCCCTCCTTAAGAATCATACAAGAAGCAGAGTTGGATGATGTAGAATGGGTAAAAGGTCGCTACGAGCAGTTAGGCCTTATAGATGGGAAAAGGATGAATGCAGTTTGCCAGGGTCAGTTGTATCAGAACAGAATGTCCAGAGCCTTCAACAAAAGAGTTAAGCCAAGAAAGTTTACACCGGGGCAGCTGGTGTTGAAGAAAATATTCCCATATCAAGATGAAGCCAAGGGGAAGTTCTCTCCCAATTGGCAGGGTCCGTACATGGTTCATCGAGTTCTAACTGGATGAGCCCTTATTCTTGCAGAAATGGACGGAGAAGTCTGGCCAAAGCCGATCAATTCAGATGCAGTAAAACGATATTATGTGTAACCACTTATGATTCCCTTTATGATGTAATTTGAACTACGCCTGACCTGATTCCCATTTAAGAGGGGATACGTAGGCAGCCCTATGGGTTCGGTCACAATTTAATAAAAATTCCATTTTCCCCGCTATTGGAACTGGGGCAGAATTTTGAGGAGGACCCTCAAAATTCCGAAGTTGATTTTAGTCCATGATCGCCAGAAGCGCCAACCCAGTAAACTGGGACAGAATTTTTAGGAGGACCCTCAAAATTACAAAGATGATTTTTTTAGTCATTCAGCACAGCCGTCAAAAATGTCCGTTCAGCAAACTGGGGCAGAATTTTGAGGAAGACCCTCAAAATTCCGGAGCGAAAGAGGTTGCAATGCCTTAAACCACGTCGCAGTCGTTGGTTCATCTAAAGAAAACTATTTTCGATTATATACTTACGTTATATTTACTAAATCATGCATAACTATTATCCGAATTGCTGTTGTTTAGCGACGCTACCCCAATGACACACAACGTCAAGAGCCCGGGGAAGACGAACTAACCTTTTCCCCTTACAGAACTCACGATTTTTCTTTGGATGCAGGCACTCGACTTGCAGTATCGTTAAGTATATTTATGTATGCATACTTTCCCAAGAATGCAACTTCTCAGAATCATCACTTGCCCGCAATTGCTATCCGTACACAATCTCCCCAGCAGTCATATTGTCGTAATCGGCTATCAGCTAAGAGATCTTACTACTAATCGTCCTTTTACATTCTTGCACTACATAAGGCTACTTATCTGCCTTTCGAGAGTAAGCTCTGTCTCCATATGCATTTTGCATAAGGCTACTTTTCTACCTTCCGAGGTTAAGCTCTACCTCCCTCATCATCTGCATAAGGCTACTTATCTGCCTTTCGAGACTAAGCTCTGTCTCCATCTGCATTTTGCATAAGGCTACTTTTCTGCCTTCCGAGGTTAAGCTCTACCTCCATCATCATCTGCATAAGGCTACTTATCTGCCTTTTGAGACTAAGCCCTGTCTCCATCTGCATTTTGCATAAGGCTACTTTTATGCCTTCCGAGGTTAAGCTCTACCTCTATCATCATCTGTATAAGACTACTTATCTGCCTTTCGAGACTAAGCCCTGTCTCCATCTGCATTTTGCATAAGGCTACTTTTCTGCCTTCCGAGGTTAAGCTCTACCTCCATCATCATCTGCATAAGGCTACTCTTCTGCCTTTCGAGACTAAGCCCTGTCTCCATCTGCATTTTGCATAAGGCTACTTTTCTGCCTTCCGAGGTTAAGCTCTACCTCCATCATCATCTGCATAAGGCTACTTATCTGCCTTTCGAGACTAAGCCTTGTCTCCATCTGCATAAGGCTACTCTATCTGCCTTTCGAGACTAAACATTGTCTCCATCTTGCATGGCTGAAATATCGCCTCTTTACTTTTCTCGCACGGCTGCAACATCGCCACCTTCATTTAAATTCTGTACCGGCTAAAAGATCGCCACCTTTTGCATTTCATGGGCTGAAAGATCGCCAACCTATTCAAAGGCATCATAGTTTGGAGGCACCATCTACATGGCCCGAGAACATCATTTCATGGCCTGCGAATTTTTATTTACGCTCTTCATAGCCCGGGACGTCATGGTCCAAGGACGTCATCCTAACCGTCCAAAGACAGCATTCATGGTCCAATGGGAACTTGCATCACGTTTAAATTTATGTACAATCTATGCTGTATTGCCCACTTGCAGGTACACCGGATAGCAAATGGCCATCTCAATAGTAGTGATCCCACCCCGGTTCTCGCAGTCTATCAAACTTCAACTATCCTTCTCAACTTAGGCATCACGTTCGTTCCTTTCAATAACCCTATCGGCATATTTCGCCGATGGATATTGAACTACATATGGCCTAATTCCTATAAGACCAGGGATATGTAGGAAGCTCAAGAGCCAGAGCTCAATTAGAATTCTTTGCAAATCGTGTCTTTCGGTCAAAATTGGCCATCATATCTTTACCCGACAACTCTTTCATCCTTCCCGGCTAAAGAGGGGCAGCTGTTGATACCCAATTTTTTCCTATATATTTCTTTTACATGCAAATACTTTCAAATATCATATACATACATATATAAGTATGCCCAAGTGTTTTAGTATTTTTCCAATTTTTTTAAAAGATTTTTAAATTGATTTATTGCTCAATTATTATTCCCAAAATTATCACTTTAGTGAATAACTTATTTTAATTTCATATTTATACCAAAATATAGGTAGGTTACTTTTCATATATTTTTACAAATTAATTTGGTATTTTAAAAGCTAAATTGCATAAAATTGCAATTTTAGCCTGCTTTAAGATTTAATAGCATTTTATAAATATAAAACTGGTTCCAATATTTTTAAATTAATATTTAAATACTATTAACAGATCCAGTGCTTTTAATTTGCTTTCAAAATTATTTTTTACTATTTTTATAAAATAAAAAGTGAAAACTGTATATTTAAATTTTGGCCTCAGTTCGTTTCAATTGTAGCCCCATTACATTTCGATTTTAGCCTAAAATTGACCCAATTTCAAACTCAAATTCGGACCAGCCCAATTACTTTTGACCCAACCCCTAACCCAACACAAACGACCCAACCCGGTTCCCTACCTACCTTCTTAAATCTAGATCGTTGATCATTCGGATCAACGGCCACTATTCGCCCTACCATAATTAAACACAGGTGACTACCCTAATCCCTCATTCTCACCTGGCCCGTCGCCTTTGAATCCCAAACCCTCTCAAATCCTCTCAAAAACACTCTGAAACCCTAGCCTCCTCCTACCCCCTTTTCAACCACCGGTCACGGGAATTCATGGCTTCTCAGGCCATGGATAGTTGGTACTCACCTATCTTCACCAGTAAGCCAGGGTTGTTCGAAGCTTCGAGGCCTGACCTAGACGATTCCCTCTCCGATCTTCTTAGACCTTTGATTTCATGGCTCCTCCGGCCATGCTCCGGCATATTCAAGACTCAGGAGCCTGATTCTTGACCTCTCCGACTCAAGATCGGACCTGTTTTCAAGCCTTTCTCATTTCTAGGGTTTCTCCGAAACCTTAAGCTATTCAAGGTCCTTTCACCGTTATTTGCTTATATCTATATTGTATCTATGCTTTTCTTGCCATCTAAAGTGTTTTCCCTAAAAAAGTTTCTTTTCAAAATCGTTTCTCTTCGATTTTAGGGTTTCTGAAAGGATTTTTTGGGAAAAATCTTTCTGATTTTTCTTATTCTTTACTTTATGTGTGTTTGTCCATACCCTGCTGGTGTGATTACTCTTTATTACGCATGTACTATCTTCTACCTTTTCTTTTGTGCTATGTATGTTACTCCTGTGAATCCCTACTTAGTTTTCTTTACTCTTTTACTATGTGTGTTTACCGTTAAGTTATTTGATCTTGTTTACTGGACTCTGTTCATGTTCTTACATGCTTCATCTACTTGTGTTCACATTTGTATTATCTCCTTCTTTTGAACTTGTTTAGCTTCCGAGTTTTCTCAAATATGTTCTTCATGATTTTTCTTCATTTGTCATTCAAACATGCTATCATATCTGTTTTGTTGAGACTCTGAAACAAATGGCTTGCTTTCTCACTTCCATGTCTGATTCAATTTTGAAACCCTAGGATTTGGAGGGTTTTCTTTGACGATTTTGATTTTTGTGTTTGAGTTAAGGCTCCACTTTGGGACCCTGAACTCTCAAACTCACTATGAGTCTGCAAATTGAACCTGTATCTTTTTGCTAATGATTCTGAACTTCTCTTCGATTAAACTCTCTTTTAAATAATTTGATAGCCTCTTCTTGATTCACATATTTGTGTGCTTTATATATGAGAACTCTTCTTTCAAAAGGTTTTGCCAACTACTAATTGATTCTGAATTCCTTTAATGGTGTTTACTCGATTGTTACTGATTTTCCCTAATTGAACCTTTCTTTACCCTTTTTCTGACTTGGTTCATTCGAACAAAGCTTGCAGTTTTGATTTTACTGGCTGTTTGGTTGATTCCCTTTCCTTATTTTTCACAAACCATGTACCATTGGACTTTTGCCTTAAATAAACCCTGTGTATTTACCCCTATTATGTTACTTTGGAAAAGGTTTTAATCAAAATCTTTCCTTAATTGTCTTATGCCCGTTCGAAATCAGAATCCCTTAACTAAAGGGAGACTTTATGTGATTGATTGCAAACTATTTCCTTACCTTTTCTTACTTGTTTTTTGTACTATAAAAGGGGACTACCCTTCTGCACTTGAACACACTTTAAATTGCACACTCCTACACACACACACTCTCAATTACAATACTCTTTCCATTCTCTACTCTCTTCTGAGATCTTTTGTAATGCTTGCTTGCAATTTGGCTTACAAGACTTCTGCTTTCACTTATTTGTTTCCCTGAAACTGGTATGTCCTAATTTTGATTCCAGCATCATCCCTATGTGTTTACTTTACAGTTGCTACACTCTTGGCTACTTTCCTGTTCATGATCTGTATTGAATATGCTACTCTCTCTTTGCATCTGCTGTTTGTTGTGAATTCCTCATACCCCTACTCCCTACTATGTGTTTGAGTTAAGGTTTATGGCCTGGCAGTATCCAAATTGCTAGTCAGGTCTGAACCTAATCCTCAATAGATCTTAACTCCTAAAATGTGGCCTAGTAGACTGGTTAGGATGTGCCAGCACTCCTTATGTTTGGGTATGACCATCACTTTATACTGGACTTCCCCTAATTCCCCTCTATTGCACTTGCACTTACTCCTAGCCTCTAAGTTCTGCCCCCCCCCTCCTATGAGCCTTGCCTTAGGACTTTGAGATCTCTCTGAGCTTGGACATTTGAGGGCTAGCCCTTTCACACTGCACTATAATCTGATTCTGCAATGATATTTGGGGGTGTAAGCATTGCCTAGAGTTCTTGAAGCTCCTTGGAACTTTGACACATCCCAAATAAGAGAAAGGCTTTAGAAATTTGATCTTTGGAAGTTGGTTTATTTCATATTTTAGACCTGGGGTCTGAATTAGGCTCTCCTTGGTTGGAATCTTTAATTTCTGATATATTTTTTATCTTTTTCTTATTCATTCTGGTCTGTAATAATCTTGTAATAAACTGCTGGGGTGTTAGTGAAAAAGGGAGGGTCAGTCCTGCATGCAAAGGGGTAGATACCATGTTTATAGGGAATTACTATACTTCTGAAATTCTGCATCTCATGTAGATACCATGTTCATAGGGAATTCCTATAGTTCTGAAATTCTGCATTTCATGTAGATACCATGTTCATAGGTTTTTCTGCACTTCATATAGATACCATGTCTATAAGTCGTTTTTGAAATTCTGCATATCATATAGATAATATGCCTATAGGACTTCCTGCATTTTGCATATGCATCAGTCACTAGGCAAACTTGTTTATAAGATTTAAATAACTAACTGCATATAGATGACCTGCCTATAGGATTTGTGCATGACAATAACGGCGCTTAAAATCAGTAACGCCTAGAAAGCATGCCTATAGGAGCTATCAACCAAACCTGAATCGTCAACTCGCTTATGAGCCTAAAATCAGTAGCAATAATGTGTAACGCCTGCAGATCTTATGTCCCTGTAATTGACAATTCTTTTTTCTGCAATCAGTTTAATTCTTTATTTCTGAAACTAATAGATATCATGCCTATAGGTTCCGTTTAACACTTATGCAAGCTTTAGGGTAAAAACTATAATTGCATCAGTCTTTGATAATTACAACCAGCAGGCAGGCCTAATTCAGACTTCTTATCTGAAAATATGTGATAAATCAGCCTGCCATAATATTTAAGTTTAATTCAGACCTAATCAGTACGTGTAAGACATGCTAAACTATATGATTTTCTCTGATTTAAGGAGGTTTATTTGAGCCATATCTGCTTACTTGCTTTCCCAATACTTGTTGTATATGTTTTGAATGTCGCCTTAGAATTTTATCCTTTTTAAAAAAACTGCAAAAGCCCCAGCTCCCTCCCCTTTAGGATTAGTAGTCCCATATGCCTCCGGGACTGATAGGATTGGGACGGGTAATAGCATGCAATAAGTAACGATACTATTCCGCGCTTTAATACCTTAACGGGGTGGGAAGGGTAGATATGGAGATGATGATCGATGCGCTAATATGACGTGCGACCCCTCTTTTTTGAGGAGTGATTACTGGGTATTGCATTGAAGTGATCCATATTAATCGTAAACCTAGGACCCCCCTCCCTTTATTTGCTTTCATCTCTTCTCGTGAAACCATTCAAATTTTTTTTTTTCATAAATTTCTGTCCTCTCTACTTACCTTCAAAAGTTTTCAACCTAATTGCAATGTTGTACGCAAGTCCTTATTTGAGCCTTGATTGTTTACTTGTAAAGTCACAATTGTAACATGACCGGGACCACACTAGTGGATCTTGAGGGGTGTCTAACACCTTCCCCTCGAGATAATTTCTAGCCCTTACCCGAACTCTGGCTTTTTCCAACTCAAACCTTTCTTAAAGTGTCCTAATGCACTATAATCATTAGGTAGCGACTCTTCAAAATTCCAAAACCCAATTTTCGAAAGGGAATAGAGTTGTCCTCCCAATGTCGTATACTCGATTTCGACCCGTAGAAAAAGGGGGCGTCGACAGGAGTGATTTATATTTGGGTCAAAAATTAGGTTCTCACATATATATTTACATCTATTACTTATGTAAATATATAAATCAAATTAATATAATTAAATTTCATATATTATCATTAGCAGCTACAAATCATAAAATTTTGTTAGATGTTTTCAGTGGGTATAAAATTACAACATCTAAATTGCAAAAATAATACGTAAAGTTATATTATTCACGCACCAAGGTAAATAATACAATATTATTATTGAATAAATCAAATAGTACTTTTTAATTTGTTCGCGTTATAAGATACTCTCAGATTTATAAGTTAATAATAACAATATATTGATGATTTTAGAAGAACATTAAATTTATTAATTTAAAACTTTCACTTAAAATAATATCCTTCACTATTATTATTCATGTTTTTAAAAGAAATTGATTATCTTTCAATTCAAACTACTCTCTAAAATATATTTCTTGTCATGTTACCAAACACTTGATGGAGTAGTTCCACTAATAGCTTGTTTGGCCAAGCTAAAAAAATCAGATTATTTTGAGAAGTGCTTTTTTTTTTCAAAATTGCTTTACAAAAATACTTTTGGAGAAAAACAGATTGTGTTTAGCTATTTAATTTGAAAAGTACTTTGAACAATAATTTGTGTTTAGTAGCTTTTCAAAAAGTGCTTTTAATCAAATTACGAATAAAGACATGAATAGATTTGCTTAATTAATATTATATAAGAAGATAAATAATCACAAATATTTATTTAAAAATAATAATTAATTTTTTATTTAATTTAAGTAAAAAAAAATAAAAAATACGTTATTCTTTCAAGATAAATTAAATATATAAAAAAATCATTCAATAAATATGAAAGTTCATCCCAAAAATCATCATATATTACTTAATAGTTTAAACTAAGTAAGGTTATTTTGGTATATATAATATTTTGCTAAAAGTATTTTTGGTAGGAAGAATAATTAAAACTGCTTTAGCTTCTGGGGAGAAGCTATTTTTTTTTTTTGTTTCTTAAAAAATGCTTCTGCTTCTATTAAGGTTGGCAACTGGGTCAGGTCGGGACCGGTCCGGGATTGCGGGCTAAACGGGCTAGGACCATTTGAACCGCAATTGGTGGGCTTGTGCTAGTCTCGTGGGCCAGTTTTTATGGCTGAGAATGTTTGGACCGAGCCCGTTTGGCCTGCCATGGGACCGGTCCAGCCCATGGATGACCAAACGGGCCCAACAGAATTTTTAAAAAAAAATAGCCATAAAGAAGAGTTTTTGGCTTTAAAAAAAATAGTCGTTGGATCTTCAATAAATAATAGTCATTTAACCCCCCCCCCCCCCAACCCCCCAACTAATTTTTAATCCCAAACTTTTTATTATTATACTTTTTTTTATTTTCTACTGTAAATACCCCCTTGTTCTTTTAATTTTCTTACAAAACCAATATCAATCTATCAAAATCTCTCTCTAATTTTCTTCAATACTTGCTATAATTGTTTACTTTATAAAAAAAAGTGAAAAAATTATGAGTTGCTACTATTGCTTACTTTATTCAAAAAAAAATAGTTAAAAAATATTGAGGTTGTTAGGATTTGTGAAAAAATTGTGAAGTTGATAAATTGGAGTATTCAAGTCTTCAATGATAATCAATTTTTAACAAGTTGTTCATCAATTCGATAAATTCATTCCAATTCTTAAGTCTTAATATTATAGTTTTTGTTTGTTTTATTTAGTTGCTATTACTTGATTAATTAAGATGTCTTCCTTAAGAAATATTTTTGGGCATGGTAAAAGTAAGAATAAGGGAAATCTAAGACTGGCGAATCTAGTAGTATTGTTGTTTCTCCTCCCCTACCCCCGGCTCTCCGATCCAAACCCCGTAATTGTCAAGATCCAAAATTCACTAAAGGTCGTGATGGCGCAGGACTTTACTGTCAAGCAAGCCAATACTAAATAGTTAATTTAGTTCTCATTTGACATTTTAGAAATCATAATTTTCTTTGATTAAATAGTGAAAGATAGACTTTACCGAGTAAATAATAATATTTTTAACAGTTTTAATACCGAACAACCCGTAATCACCCCAAAACCCAGTGTCACAAGTGCATGAGTATTCAACTAGGAGATAAAATTAAATACAGCATCTGTTCGGAATACAAATTTGGATAGGAAAGAAAATACAAATACTCTGAAGGAGATTTTGCTGGTTGCGGATCTTAGCATAAGATGAAGCTCACCTAAGTCTCTGTATCAACCACGCTGCTGCGCCCACAAGGCCACTAAATGTATATCTTCCTGTACAACAAAATGTACAGCAAGTGTAGTATGAGTACGAAGACAGCGCGTATCTAGTAAGTATCCGGCTCTCAAACTTTTCAAATAACTCAACCCGATGCCCAACAATCCAAAACTAGTCAATAAATGTACAAACAAATAAAAAAATACTCTAATACTTATAACAATTAAATTTACAACAATTTTCCAACTCCGTTCGAAAAGTCGATAAAAATCACCCTTAGGCCCACGTGCCTAGATTCCGATTTTTTTTGAAGATAAACTTTATCCATAACACCATGAACTCAAATATATAATTTATTCCAAATTTCATGCCCAAATTCGTGGTAAAAATACTAATTTCTAGGTCTTTCTACCAAAATCCCAAATTTCCACAAAATCTCCATGTTTAATTCCTTATAGAATCCATGTATTTAACTTGCAATTAGTGGGGATCACTTACCTTGTGTTGCTTGATGAAAATTCCTCCTTGATCTCTCCAAAATTGCCTCCACCAAGTGAAAAATGGAAGAAAAATGGGTCAAGTCCTGTTTTAATGAAACCTCACTGCCAACCGACTTTCGCACCTACGGACAACAGCCGCTTCGGCAGCTCCGTAGGTGCGATCAAAATCCCGCTCATGCGGTCCTCATTGCCCAGCCAAAGCTCGTACCTGTAGACAAAAGACCGCATCTGCTCAAATTGCTTCTGTGATAGACAGTGCGCACCTGCGTTGTTCTTTTCTTCTGCGCCTCCCTTGGCCGCCGCTGCGGCTCCGCACCTGCGGCCAAAACCTCGCAGGTGCGGTTACACCAGATACCAGCTGCCTCTGCTCTTCCTCAAATTTCAAATTTGATCCGTTAACAACCCAGAATCCAACCGAGGCCTCCGGAAGCCCGTCCAATTATACCAACCAGTTCTAAAACATAACACGGACGCTCGAGGCCTCAAATCACATCAAATAACACCGAAATCATGAATCGCACCCCAATTCAAGCTTTATGAACTTTAGAACTTCAAACTTCTTCATTCGATGCCGAAACCTATCAAATCATATCCGGTTGACCTCAAGTTTTGCGCACAAGTCGTATTCAACATTACAGACCTACTCCGACTTTCAAAATCAAAATCCGACCCCGATATCAAAAAGTCCACTCCCGGTCAAACTTCTCAAAAACCTTCAAATTTCTAACTTTCGCCAAATGACCCCGAATTGACCTACGAACCTCCAAATCCACATCCGGACGCACTCCCAATACCAAAACAATCATATGGAGCTATCCCGAACTCGGAATCCCAAACGGACATCAATTACATTGAAATGCACTTCAACCCAAATTTATGAAATTCTTTCTAAATGCTAACTTCCACAATAGGCGCTGAAATGCTCTTAGGTCATCCAAAACTCGATCCGAACATACGCCCAAGTCCGAAATCATCATATGAACCTGCTGGAACCTTTAAATCCGGATTTCGAGGTCGATTACTCAAAAATCCAACCTTAGTCAATTCTTCCAACTTAATATTTTCGAACTGAGAATTTTCTTTCCAAATCAACTCTGAACTTTCAAAATTCAATTATGACCACACGTACAAGTTTTAATACCTGAAGTGAAGCGACTCATGGCCTTAAACTGCCGAACGATGTGCTAGAGCTCAAAATTACCGGTCGAGTCGTTACATACTCTCCCACATAAACATACGTTCGTCCTCGAACGTGCTAAGAACTGCTCTAGAGTTGTCTGAAATCACTATTTAACACCTCGTGCACCTACCCGTGCCACCATAACTCCGTTAAGCACACTAGCTTGAGCCAGTCTAAAGATTCTCCCTTTTTCTTAGCCAAATAAGCCTTAGAGCCCAATACCAACATATGAAATTCTCTACCAAACCTGTTTCCAACACACATCAATACACGACACACTAATACATGTTTTCATACCTTTGCTGAATCCACACCATGCACCGCATAATCTACATGACCATAAGGACATCCTTTGATAACAATAGCCGAAATTTCACGAATCATGCTCACAACACACCTCATGACTCATATGATTCCTATTTCAACTCTTGCAATACTGCCACGATGGAAGAGATGTGTAGGACTTTATAACCAACTGTCGAGTCAGCAAGTCATTGAATTCCTCCTCTTAACAAGAACCATTACCTCATTCTGGACTGAATATCGTTATTTACTCTTTAATATGCTTCATACAAATCTGACGCACTGATTCTAGGTCCAATAACCTCGTCTCACCCAGTACAAGCTGCTCAGGTAATAAGCCACCTCAGACTCTGCCAAAAGTCTCATATGATGCCACAATGTGCCAACAAGCTATAAACTCGAATGTGATGCATAAAGAAACAAACTCTGGAAAGGACTACTCAACCCACATAACTAATTATCATCCGAAAGGATGTTATGAACCTTCCTCAGAAAATGAGAAACAAAATACACAAGAATAGATGTAGGGGACTGTACTCAACATCACACTGTTGCGGCTTGCAGCCTAATCCACACATAATACCATTACGACGTGCAACCCAATCCAACCATGATACCCGTGGCGGCGTGCCACCTAATCCAAACAATGTACTCGTGGCGGCGTGCCACCCGATCCACACATAATAATCTATAAAAGAATTACTTATCGAGCTAAAATGCTCACACCTGTGAAATATCCGAATATCAACCACAAGCACGCGAAGTGCATAATGCAATTCCTGGGGAGAAAGATGGCGCCATACACTACAAAACTCAAGCACAACTAAGGTGCGATATATGATCTACATCTCGGGAGCCATCCTGCTTACATAATACCATTGCTATACGGAACCTCAACACATATGCAATTAATCAAGCCGTTTCACAACATACACGACACAATATAGTATTACATGAAATATCCAATGACGAAATAACATCCAACGTTCAAATACTCCTCCGT
This sequence comes from Nicotiana tabacum, assembly GCF_000715075.1. Taxonomy (NCBI): domain Eukaryota; kingdom Viridiplantae; phylum Streptophyta; class Magnoliopsida; order Solanales; family Solanaceae; genus Nicotiana; species Nicotiana tabacum. The sequence goes on along the minus strand of NC_134087.1, from coordinate 105,994,490 downwards.
AAGGAGCGATATGCTGAAATGAACACATCTGGCCTGATATAGAGCCCACATTCACATTTAAATCCATCCACGGACCTTGAGTCGATTCCGATCGTACCGCACTGGGATAATAAGCTTTCAATGAATCCACAATAACCCTTTTTCCCATGACATACAAGAACAACCGTCAATTTGGAACAAAGATCCACAGTTCGCAACCAAATGAATAGAGCGCCTTCCAGGCCTAAACTCTCACATTAGCTATAGTACCATAATCTCCATACTTGGTTTCAATCTTCAATCAATCAAGTGACTACATGTCACACCTATACAATCTTCTCGTGGGATACGCTCCCGTGACCTTCCGCACCAGGTAACAAGTTTGCACATACATACCACCAGCCATACTAATGTTGTAAAGTGAATCAAGGACCTACAAATCCGTACACATGGCCTCTTACACATGACACCGAATCTTATGTGACTTTAAAGACAATACTATCTTACTCTAACCATCTAAATCCTTTCTTGCTCATCCGAGCTCGTGATATTCCTACCAACACCAAACGGCAACCTTGATCCTCAACATCTGATTCCCATGCTACTCACTGCACGTAATCATGCCAATACGCAAATGTACAATATTTTCATCATAAATCCTGAAGCACTAATGGGGTACACACTTCATCATATAGAGACCTTTCACTCAACTCACTTCAAGAGAACCCTTGCAACACGTGATTGAATTCCCATAACCATAGAAAATACAATCCTCTAGTAGTGGTCTAAACCATCATAACTTTTTCGGGATCCATCTACACATAACAGGCCATAATACTCGAATTCCTCTAAATAAAATCAATTACGGCGGCCGTCAAGCCTCGCACGTACCGTCATAAATCATATGTATAACGTAACACGTTGAAGAAAATGATCATTGCCACCGTTATACCAATTCAATCGTTGCTAACTGATCTGACTTCATCTAATTTACCCTGGACTTGCCTTAGGAGTAATAATAGCTCCATTCAAAACATAACGAACGTGAATCCGCACTCGTCCTGAGTGACCTTATTTCACGAGACCATGGTGTCTCAAATCTCACGAACCATCTCATACCCTCCTTGTGCGCATATTCACATCCTCATCTGGTACACCCATTCTGATAATTCCTCTATGAATTCGAAGTTGTTTCCTACCATTCCTCTCATACTAAACCGCTGACCGGAGATAACGCAGAACACTCCAAGCTCCTTTACCATAATCCGCTGCAAGAGCTTGATACTCAACCATACTATGAACTCGAAATCCTTAGGCACCACAATTTAACCTTTGAATCTACTAGGACCGTTGTTGAGGGTCACCCACTCTGACTTGTTCCCGAATATAATCAAACTCCAAGGCTCTGCTAGCACATGAGCACTCCCTCAAGGAATCACCCGGCTGAATCACTTCCTTGTAACTCACCTCTACACGAAGCATAAATCCTAAGTCTTCCCAAAGCCTGAACATAAATTGATAAGGCCAATTATAGCACAATTAACTCGCCAAATTCCTTGAAATCCTTCTATTAGCATTTCATGAACACTCTGAATCACTAATCACATTTACATATTCGACCTCTGACGGGATAGCCAGTAAAATTCTTCGTAGAAGCTTCATCAACACCATGTGACCGCTAACCTGCTCACAGGAGATAACCCACATGTGGAAATTACATGCCAACATATTCCAATGTGGCTGTACTGTGTACAATTACTACAAAATCAGTAACCCATCCTGAGCCCGTGCTCATTCATCAGCTGTACAAGTTCGTTCACTCCCCCTTGACATCACTAAAAGTGCGACAATATATTCCAACCCGAAGTCAAGCTGTATCCTTCTTCATATCAAGCAAGCTCCTTTCTGTCATATCCAACCTTCCTCCGTATATCAGCCAATATTCCAAATTAGTCCGTAGACTTAGTCACTATTCAATATAAAGCTCCTACCATAGAACCCACATACTACCCTGCCAGTCTCCCACTTTGGTCAAACTTACCCTTTTAAGCAACTACTCGACTTTTGTTTCTCACACTTGCCTTCTAGAAGTTTATCCACCGTAAGACACCTCCCATAAGTCCTTCCTCATCCTTCGTTGCCTAGTTGTTTCCTTAAGTCAAAACCCATCTCTGTAGCACTTGAACCAATAGATCGCTACCAATTTTAAACCTCCCCGAAGATCATCTTCCTCGAGCCGTCAACATTAGAAATACCCATTTAAGTTTCGAAATTGCTACACTCCACTATCTCTGACAATCGCTTCTCCGGCACCATCTCACACTACCCTGCCCCGAAGGCACATTGATGAAGACCATAACACCAGCGAACATTAATGCATTTAACAAGGACGACGACACCACATCACATATGAAAATTCCACCACGCTCGGAAATACCAAGTCTCGTTACCCCATCGACCCAAACCTAAGCATTACTAGTCCGCTTGTCTTTCCTCTACCAGAAATAAAAATACTGAATCTCTGAATCATGCACTGAGTAAAACCGCCTTTCAAGTCATTCACTGCCTCGACACATAGACAAGCGTCCTACAATCACATCAATACTATGCGATAACAACCGGTGAACATCCTAGCAATCTATGCATAGCCTCAAAACCATCAGAAATACCTTTACTGAACTGGAACGACAGAATATTCTTCCGCAAGGCGACGACATTAGCCTAGTTAATTACGCAGGGAGAAACATCCTACACCACATCTATAGTACCATTAAAATTCCTTGATTCCCAATTGATAACAAGCGTTTCGCGTCACATAAGATTGAATATCAAAGAAACAAAGGCATAAGCGTCAAGGGAATAAAATCGCACGATAAAGAATCAAGAAGTGGAGGGCTCCTAACAACCCTATAGGCTCTCGAAGATAAGTACAAACGTCTTCGTACCGATCCGCAAGACTCTACTAGACTTGCTCATGACTCGTGAGATCTAAGTGAACCTAGTGCTCTGATACCATGTTGTCATGACCCAAAATCCACTAAAGGTCGTGATGGCACTGGACTCTACTGTCAGCCAAACCAACACTAAATAGTTAATTTAGTTCTCATTTAACATTCTAGAAATCATAATTTTCTTTCATTAAATAGTGAAAGATAGACTTTATAGAGTAAATAATAATGTTTTTAACAGTTTCAATACTGAACAACCCGTAATCACCCCAAAACTCGGTGTCACAAGTGCATGAGCATTCAACTAGGAGATAAAATTAAATACAGCATCTGTCCGGAATACAAATTTGGACAAGAAAGAAAATACAAATACTCTAAAGGAGACTCTGCTGGCTGTGGATCATTACATAAGATGCAGCTCACCTAAGTCCCCGTATCAACCACGCCACTGCGCCCACAATGCCACTAAATGTATATATGCATGTACAACAAAATGTAAAGCAAGTGTAGTATGAGTACGAAGACAACGCATACCCAGTAAGTATCCACTCTAATCTCGAAAAAGTATTGATAAGAGGTCGACTCCGACACTTACTATGGCGAACAATTATATACCAATAATATAATTAATCATGGATTTTATAAAAATGACTTTAAACTCAATAACATGAACAAGCAAACAATTCTTTTGTTAATAGGATATTTCTAAATTTATTTTCAATATATATCATTTGTATTTCAGGACAATTAAGCAAAATCAATTATTATAGATTTTAGAGCAACCAATTAAATCATCTGCAATCATGCCGAGGTCGTATGACCCGATCCAACATAAATATTTAAACTGTGCACCACCGAGGGTCGAATGACACGTACCATAGATGCATCTATTAAATCTACCGTGGCGTTCGACCCGATCCACAAAAGATAAACACAATCAAGAAATCAAATCAAGAATTTATTTAGGGGAAATTATTCAAGGAAATGCCAATTTTCATTTAACAACCAAGAAAATGAATTTTATCCTTTTTAAAATTCCTTTACCAAGTTCAATGTGATTTAAGCAATCAATTTAACAAGAAGGTTGCAAACATCGCAAGTATAGCATGATTTGAGTCCTAGACTACCCCGACTTAAGCATAATAGTAGCTACGCACAGACTCTCATCACCTCGTACGTACTTAGCCCCCACAAATAGAAGCACATATTCAATTATTTCACCTATGAGGTTAATTCTCGCTTACAAGGTTAGAAAGGAGACTTACCTTGCTCCGAAGTTCCATTGCCGGCTCCCAAGCTTTTCAAACAACTCAACCCGGTGCCTAACGCTCCAAAACTGCTCAATAAATGTGCAAACCAATGAAAATATACTCTAATACTCATAACAATTAAATTTACAATAATTTTCCTACTCCGTTCGAAAGTCGATAAAAATACCCTCGGACCCACGTGCCCAGATTCCAAAAAATTTTAAAGATAAACTTTACTCATAACACCACGAATTCAAATATATAATTTATTCAAATTCCATGCCCAAATTTATGGTCAAAATCCAAAAATACCAATTTCTAGGTTTTTCTACCAAATTTTCACATATCTCCATGTTTAAATCCTTATAGAATCCATGTATTTAACTTGCATTAGGTGGGGATCACTTACCTTGTGTTGGTTGATGAAAATCCCTCCTTGATCTCTCTAAAATCCCCTCCACCAAGTGAAAAATGGAAGAAAAATGGGTCAAGTCCCGTTTTAAAGAAACCTCACTGCCAGCCGACTTTCTCACCTACGGACCAATAGCCGCTTCTGTGGCTCCGCAGGTGCGGTCAAAATCCCGCTCATGCGGTCGTCACTGCCCAGCCAAAGCACATACCTACGGACAAAAGGCTGCATCTGCACAAATCGCTTCTCCGATGGACAGTGCACACCTGCAATGTCTATGCTTCTGCGCCTCCCTTGGCCAATTTTGCGGCTCTGTACCTGTAGCCAAAACCTCGCAGGTGCAGTTACACCAGATACCAGCTTCCTCAACTCTTCCTCAAATTCCAAATTTGATCTGTTAACCACCCGGAATCTACCCGAGGCTCCCAAGACCCCGTCCAATTATACCAACCAGTTCCAAAACATAACGTGAAACTGCTTGAGGCCTCAAATCACATCAAACAACGCTGAAATCATGAATCTCACCCCAATTCAAGTTTTATGAACTTTAGAACTTCTAACGTATTCATTCGATGCCGAAACCTATCAAATCACGTCCGATTGACCTCAAATTTTGCACACAAGTCATTTTTGACAATACAGACCTACTCCAACTTCCGGAATCAAAATCCGACCCCGATATAAAAAAATCCACTCCTGGTCAAACACCTCAAAAACCTTCAAATTTCTAACTTACGCCAAATGACCCCGAAATGACCTACGAACCTCCAAATCCACATCCGAATGCGCTCCCATTACCAAAATCATCATACGGAGCTAGTCCCATACTCGAAATAGTAAACGGACATTGATAAACTTGAAATGCACTTGAACCCAAATTTATGAAATTTTTCCAAAATGCTAACATCCACAATAGGCGCCGAAACACGTCCGGGTCATCCAAAACCCGATCCGAACATATGCCCAAATTTGAAATCATCATATGAACCTGCTGAAACCTTCAAATCCCAATTCTGAGGTCGATTACTCAAAAATCCAACCTTAGTCAATTCTTCCAACTTAAAGTTTCCCAACTAAGAATTTTCTTTCCAAATCAACTCTGAACTTCCAAAATTCAATTCTAACCACACGTACAAGTCATAATACCTGAAGTGAAGCAGCTCATCGCCTCAAACTACCGAACGACATGCTAGAGCTCAAAATGACCGGCCGGAACGTTACAATAGTCGTCCTACACTTGCTATTCTTGATACCGATAATAGTTTATTACAATTTACCGATACTAAATTTTGCCATAATATTCCACCCGATTAGTTTTTAGACCATGAACTAATAAAATTCTCTCTACACTAACCATTATAATACTATAATACAGATCATTACAATAGCTATCCTACACCTGCTCTCTCCTTCTGATGTTGACCCAACTAGTGATAATGTTGTTAATCCTAATGATGACCCAACTGATACTCTCATTACTACCCCTACTTTTTCTAGAGAACCTACCAAACGGACGAAAAAATCTCCTGTTTGGCCATTTTTACTCAACTAGTTAAAAATGTAAGGCTAAGTGTAAAACTTATGGTCTAGAGTTAGCTTTTAAATTATTATAATACTATAATACGGATCGTTACAATAGCCATCCTACACCTGCTCTTTACTTCTGATGTTGACCCAACTAGTGATAATGTTATTAATCCTAATGATGATCCAACTGATACTCTCATTACTACCCCTACTTTTTCTAGAGAACCTACCAAACGGACGAAAAAATATCTTGTTTGGCCATTTTTACTCAACTAGTTAAAAAAAGTAAGACTAAATGTAAAACTTATGGTCTAGAGTTAGCTTTTAAATATGCACCAACGTGGTCGGGGACAGGATCTTTGGCTAGACACATAGTTAAACACCCTAATGATAGCACCAAATATCTTCGTCTGAAAGCTCTAGCCGAGGGAAAAAGTGCACCTAGTCCTAGTCAGACTAACCCTAGTGGTACTGGTTCAAATCAATTTCAAACAGAAATTAACACTGTTACCGGTGGTATTTCATATTATGATCCAAGAAAATATCGGGAAGAATTGGCAAAATTGGTAACTGTTATGTGCTTACCCTATAGTTTTCCTTCTGATGACGTTCAACTCAACTACTAAAAAGTAAATGGACACGCTCACATGCAATACAATATACCCAACTATGAGTCAGGGTCGAATCCCATAGAGAACAATATGTAGGCGATTAGGAATGTAAGAGAATTATCACTTGTTATGCAATGCCAAACACTTAGAATTGATTTGAGAAAATATTTATACCAAAATGCAGAAATGTAAACTAACCTAGAAAGTGAGTAAAATGATTAATGGCTACAAGTATGGATGCATCGGGAATTTCACTCAAGTAAGGATCCAATGTATTTCAAGATTTTACAAATATGAGCGAGTTTATGTTAATTAGCCACGAGTAATAATTCTATATTAGCTTCTTCCAAAGACTAACAAGACTTCCTAATTGAATTATCCCTAAAACAATTAAGAGATTAAGCACACCCGGATATGGATACAAGTAGTTCAATCCTATCCCTAGGTAGAATCTATAAAATGAGGGTTAAAGTCTCAAGTTCTTGTTAATTAATCTTTCCCAACCCCAAATAATCTTTCCTAAAATTAATTCGGAGTTAATGGGCGAGTCTTAGGGTTAGATAATTGTAACGACCCGACCGGTTATTTTGAACTTTTGCACTTCGCTCGCCAGCTCTCGGGCATGACTTGCCCCGTGTGATGTATTATGACTTATGTAAATTGTTGGTTTTCGTTTTTAGGGTGATCGGAATGAATTTGGAAGAACAGTTCTCAGTTTGAAGCTTGAAATTTGAAAGGTTTGACCAAGATTTGACTTATTGGTATATGATCTCGGATCGGAATTTTTATGATTTGGTTAGCTCTGTTAGGTGATTTGGGGCTTAGTAGCGTGACTGGAATGCATTTTGGAGGTCTGTGGAAGGTTTAGGCTTGAATTGGCGAAATTGAGATTTTGGCGTTTTCCGGTTGATAGGTGAGATTTTGATATAGGGGTCGGAATGGAATTCCGGAAGTTGTAGTAGTTACGTTATGGCATTTGGGATGTGTGTGCAAAATTTCAGGTTATCCTTACGTGGTTTGGTATACTTTTTTATAGAAAGCGTAATTCGGAAGATTTTGGAAGCTTCGGCTTAAATCCGATGTGTTTTGGGTGATTCGATGTTGTTTGAGGTGTTTTGAAGATTGGTACAAGTTTTAATTGTGGTATGTCACTTGTTTGTGCTTTTGATTGAGGTCCCGGGTGCCTCGGGATGATTTCAGATGGTTACCGAAAAGTTTAGAATTTGAGTTGTGCTGCAGATTTTGTTGTTCCTGTCATTTCCGCACCTGTGGATTGGGGACTGCATGTGTGAGGTCTGCAGAAGCGGTTATGTATTGCAGGTGAGTAGAAGGTGTTGCAGGTGCGATTTGGTCCCCACATCAGTGATGACCGCAGGTGCGGTTAGGCAACTGCAGAAGCGAAAATGCCTTTTAATTAAATTCCGCAGAAGTGAAGGATTTTGCGCAGATGCGGCCCCGCAGATGTGTGATGGGGACCGCAGATGCGAAAGTGCTGGGCAGAGTGTATATAAAAGTTCCTTCGCAAATTTTTGGTCATTCTTCACCATTTTTTGCCGGGATTTGAGCTTTGGGCAGTGATTTTCAAGAGGAATCAAGGATCTTCAATGGGGTAAGTTACTTGGGCTTTGTATATAGTGATTATTTCATTGTTTAATCATGAAATTGGTGGAAAAATCAGAGAAAGAATTAGAAAATTAGGGCTTGAAATTGGAGAGTTAAATTGGGGACTTGAGGGGCCATTTGAGGTCCGATTTTGATAATTTTAATGTATATAGTCTCGTGAGAGGATGAGGACTCTATTGATGTGATTTTTATTGGATTCCGAGACGTGGGCTCGGGGGCCGAGTTTGAGTAATTTTGGAATTTTTTATGTAAATTGGATATTTTCGAGTGGGCTTTGTTTCCTTAGCATATTATAATGGTTATGTACTGATTTTGGTTAGATTTGGAGCATTTGGAGGCCGATTCGAGAGCAAAGGCATCACGAGCTATAGCTTGGATCGGATAGAGGTAAATAATGATTGTAAATGATGTCCTGAGGGTTTGAAACCCCGGACTTCACATCGTTGTACTACTTTGAGGTGACGCACACACTAGATGACGAGCGTGGAGTCGTGCACCGTTGGGGATTGTGACTTGGTCCATCCCGTACGACTGTTAAGTCGCGTATTTGATTTTAAATCTTATGATATTCCATGTTTTAGAGATTGATATTATATTTTGGGTAGTATGCCATGTTTGGGGCCTTGTGCCGACCTGTTGAGACCCTTAGGGGCATTTTCACTGTTTTCTCACTCTATTTGTTTTGAAAGCATATCCTCAATCATGTTTTCCCTGTTTATTGCTTAAAACTAGTTTTATCACTTTACTTCTTAAAAATGTGAAAACTGTTTGGGCTGAGTTCCCTGTTTTAGTGATGGTTCGAGTGATTATGAGGTTGATGACTGAGATAGATCGAGGTTCTGATTGTGAGGTTGATAACTGAGATAAACCGAGGGTCTGATTATGAGGTTAATGACTGAGAGAGGCCGAGGGCCTGGTTGTGAGGATTATATATTTATGGATCGAGCTGCATGCCGCAGCAATATATATACATATATGTATATGTACTGGGTTGCACGCCACAACGATACATGGATCGGGCTGCATGCCACAGCGATATGATGGATCGAGCTGCACGCCGCAGCGATATAGTGCTTGGGCTGTAGGAGCCCCTCCGGAGTCTGCACACCCCAGTGAGCGTAGTCGACTATCTTTATGTGGATCAGGCTACACGCCGCAGCGATATACGGATCGGGCTGCACGCTGCAACAGTTACTATATGGTACCTATTGAGTGTGAGTGCTGAGTGCAAGCACTGATTGGTAAGAGTTGAGTCATGAGTGACAGAGAGGCTTGCCCGAGGGGCTATATATATACATGTACATGAGTGATGCTTTACCTGAGGGGCCAGTTTATGAACTTACTGTTTTTCACTCCTCTTTAAAGTGACTTTCTACTGAACATGTTGATTTAATTACTACTTTCACTCATCTTTAGACTGAGCCTCTATTGAAAATATTGAACAAATATTTGAATATAACTTTAATTTAAACTAAAGTTTTTAAGTTATGAAATGGTTGTGAATTTCTGTTATGCCGAGGGGCTATATACGAACTATGCTTTGCCCGAGGGGCCGATTATGATTTTCATCATTATATTTTCATCACTTTCATTATATATATATATTTCATTAAACCTATATGGGAAAGGTTAGAAAGATATTTTCCAAAGGATTTTACTGAAAATGGAAGTTTAATGAAGTGATTTGATTTGTATCGTGTTTTTTCGGAAACATGAATATCCTCTATGGTGCCATGATGTGGTATACGTGATTTCTTACTACACAGACTTTATTTACCTTTATTACTTACTGAGTTGGAGTACTCACATTTCTCCCTGCACCTTGTGTGCAGATTCAGGTATTTCTGAACCTGGTAGCTGGTGTTGATCGCTCAGAGGCAGAGTCATTGGAGTTTTAGCAATGTAGTTGGCGTTCGCAGCACAGCTTTTCTCCCTCTTGTTTTCATTAGACTTTATTTAGTGCATTTTTTATACTTTTCGTTGTATTCAAATGTTAGTAGATGCTCATGACTAGTGACACCCCGATGTCGGACTTGTGTATTTATTCTGCACTATTCTTTTAAATTTACATCATGAGATTATTGATTAATAAATGGTATAAAAATAACTTATATTGAATAATGGTTGATTCGGAAGTTGTATCGGCTGGCCTAGTTTCACGATAGGCGCCATCACGACTGGGTCAGTTTTGGGTCGTGACAAGTTGGCATCAGAGCCTAGGTTACATAGGTCTCACGAGTCATGAGCAGGTTTAGTAGAGTCTTGCGGATCGGTACGGAGGTATCTGTACTTATCCTCGGGAGGCTGCATAACCTTTAGGAAAAACTTCACATTCTTGAATTCTTATCGTGCGTCCTTGATTCAGCTTGGAATGTAACTCTTTGAAATCCTTCCACGCGTTCGTATGCGCGCATGAGCGCTCAGTATCAGATGTGCATCGATGGCTTGTTATTCCCTGATCAAGGGGCGAGATGTGATTTCTGTGCGTTGATATTGGGCCAGTCTGGAGGACTCGAGGCCAGGTTTTTCCTGCAGCTTGAGCACCGAGGGTTGATTGTATGAGCACGTATTTTTGAACTTATATGTTCGGTAGTGTCCCTATTAGTAGAAGTGATGGTTGGATGGCTATGTGATGAGTATGTTATGACTGCGAGAAGTATTCATATGATTTGAAAGCGCTGAGAAGGGTCTAATAGAGGATAGAAGAACTATTAGGTGCTTGATATCCATCTTGATTTGAGGTATAGCCCCGAGTTATGGGTGTGTGAAGAATCTTTTCATGTTTTCTAGTTGGGAAGTGAAGTAGATTTCACGTTTGTGATATGAGTTCAGACTCAGGAAGATTAAGTGATTACGTGATGTTTATAACGGTGGAAGGGTATAAAGAAATGTTAGTTTGAGGCGAAGCAGGGAGGTTATCTCCTGCAGAGTGTTCTGAAGTTTGTGTGATCCTTATGTTGATTGTTGGAAGACCTCTTTTACCAATGAAATGTATGTGTGGCAATTTAAATCGCTTAAGAGAGTGGGCTTGACTGTTACGAGGGTGAATGCAAGATTTGTAGAAGGTTTAAAGTACTAGATGGTCTGTGTTTCACGAGCTATGAAGTATGGAGTTTAATCTCACTTTGGTATTATGGCAGTAATAGAGTATATGCGTTATGAGTTATTGTGTGTTTTGATCTATAACTTTGAGCCAAGTGGGGGAGTTTGCTATTGATTAGGTGATTCCATAGTTATGTGCTATGTTGGTTCCAATTTGAGGCATACTAGCAAATCAGTTATGGATTATAGAGGTTGAGACCGATGATGGCTCGGGTAAAGGAAATTTCAATAAAGGTTATGTTATATTTTATGGGTGTATGAGTGTCACGGAATGACTTGAGTTGTTATTTGTAAATGATGCTCGGTGCATAGAACAGGAAGTTGCTTGGTTGCATTAAGGTTAGGTTATATTCTGCGGTGTCAGAGTGCTAATAAAGCACAGGTTGTTCGGTTCATTTAATCAGTCTAATTATAGTTTGAGTAGAGAGGAGGACTCATGAGAATGGTTCTAGTGGGTCCAAGATTTTTTTTTCGTGTAATGATTGGAGATTTTTAGGTTATATATTTGGCTAGAAGCTGAGGTTTGCATTGGAGGGTGTCAAGACTTGTGTCATTTCTATATTAATTATGGGATTCTATATATTAGTATTAGGAAGGTAATGGCTTTAGATTCGCAGGAAGTCTCATCAGGGTAGGTATTTTGAATGTGGTGCTTTTGGGAATATTAAGGAGAGCATTCAGCGGCTTATGAGCCTTACACGGTGTGGTTTTATGCTTGGGTCTTGTATTGTGAGTCTGGGTTAAGGATTGCGGTATTATGGCAAGAAGAAGTATCAAGTCGAGGTTAATCAGAAGGAACTTGGATAGATGATATAGCTTAGTAGTAGGCCGGATCGGCATGGTAAGGATACGATTAGTTCTTTGGGTGTTTATGAGATAATGAGTTTCTACAGGTGCTTCGTGGCAACACACTTAGGTTTTGCCGGCTTGCGTAGCTTGGTCAAGTTAGAAGGATTCAATCCTGACGGTTTAGTTTTGTGCAAATGGAATTTAGAGAGTTCTTGATGGTTTTCGCCACGGTTAGAGATGCGTGTTTTCTACGAGCGTGAGGAGCACGGGATGTGTAGTGATTTTCTTCTAGATGGTGTCACACCTCCTTTTTCTGCACCAGAGAGGGTGCAAGGGAGTTTTTCCAATTAAAGGACAATCGAAATGGGATTGGTTTATTAATTTCAGAGTCGCCACTTGGGAGATTTAGGGTGTCCCAAGTCACCAATTTTAATCCCGAATCGAGGAAAATAATGACTCCATATTACAGTCTGCGCACCAGAAATCCGGATAAGGAATTCTGTTAACCCGGGAGAAGGTGTTAGGCATTCCCGAGTTCTGTGGTTCTAGCACGGTCGCTCAATTGTTATATTCGGCTTGATTATCTGATTTTTATACAAGTATGAACTTATGTGCCAATTTTGTCTTTTAACCGCTTTTATCATTCACTGTTATTTTTATAGGACTTGCAACGTCATGAAAACATATCTCGAACCACGTTACATCAATGCACCCGTGGTTATTGATATATTTCGACTCGGTTGAGATTTGGATTTGGGTCACATAAATGTGCACCCGCATTTATGAAAAATAAATTATTTAAGACGCGCCTAAAGCAACTAGCGTATTTATTTTGGGTAAGACCGTGGAATTTTACTAAACGGTCCATCCCGAAGTCCAAATAATTTTTAAGGCAAATATTTGCTGAGGGCCCCGCGATTTGTATTTTTATTTGGCGAGGCTCGTCTCGTTCTTATTTTTTAATGAATTTGCAACGTCATGGACATGCATCTCGAACCACGTCACAATCAATGTACCCGTGATTAGAAACACATTTCGACTCCGTTGAGAATTGGATTTGGGTCGCATAAATGCGCACCCGAGTTTAAGAAGGTAAGATTTATTAAAGCGCGTCCTAAAGAGTCTAACGTATTATTATTTTAGGAGGGTTGTGAGATTTGCTAAACAACCCGTCCTGGAACCTAAATGCTTCGATAATATACATTTAAACAAGGGCCCCGCATCTGCGCGTTTTGTTTATTTTCATCGAGGCTCATCTCGTTCTTATTTTTAAAAGGATATCCTATAACAACTACGTTTCTTGTCGTGTTTGTCTTTATCAATTGAAAATAGTAGATAGTCCTAATTAATTAGATGCTTGCAAGTTGTTTGTAATGACATTCAGAAAAGCAAAAAAATCAGAAATGAGGCTGCATATACAGCCAGCCGAACAAATAATCATGGGCCCAAATCCAGCCCATGCGTGATAGGCCAGACCTGGGCCTCTGCTTGTTCGATACGGGCCTACTTGGTTTGCTTCGGTTTGGGCTCGACCTTCATGAGGTTGAGGCCCTGAACTGGTTCTTTGTTCTATAAATGAGTTTATCAATTTATATGTGACAATCTGACAAAAGAGGAAAGTACTTTAATTAAAGTGGATAGTTTTCCTATTTGACCTACGTTAGAGAATATACTACATCATCAGACTAAGTTTAAAATACAACTTATTGTAATGAGAATATTTTCACCTAACAGCATACATATATGACTAGCATTCACTTACCTACATTGATACACTAAGCATGTAGGCTACTTCTATTATCCAAACGAAAATGTAACTACTATATACTACATGACATTTAACACAACAGTCCACGTGTATATAAAAAAACAATCTGCAGGTCCTCTCTTTTGCATTCATGTTCAAACTCTCAGTTACATTAGTGGTATCGATTGTGTACCTGGTAAGGAGGACAAAGAAGAAAGGAATGATCAGCTGGGCAATATGCAGTAAATACAGCAGCAGCAGACACACAGCAACAACACATCAACAACCAACTAAACCAAGTGTTTTCCACAGCCACAGATAACCAACAAGGTTTCCCAGAATACAAGGAGAACCAGCAAATAGTCGAGCACCAAATGAGCAATCCCAGGAAAGAATAATGAAAAAAAACAGCAATAACTGAGTGTTCAATGCAGCAAAACCACCAGTTCAACAACCACAAACAGCTCAGTCAACGCAAACAATAGAACTTGGCTAAGACAGCTTGACCAATATGCACTCTTATACAACTTTCAGGCAGTGTTTGGTTACAATGTTTATTGGAAACTACCTTATGCTTTTCAGTTTTCTTTAAACTCACTAGACCTCTCTTCAAACTAAAAGTTCCAGCCTCAAGACTAAAAATTCCAGCCTTTTCTCTTTCTTTTTCTGAAGACTAAAAGTCCAGCCCTCTTTCAGTTCTCAAATGGCCTATTTATAAGCCATAGTGACCAAGTGCAGCTAAGCTGCCCCCCCATCTCATCTGCAACTTGCAGCCTGCCCATACCCTGTTAAAGCCCATGCCTAAGCATCTTTTGGTGCCAGCCCCTTTGGTTCCCCACGCCTGACTTTGTTTAATCAAGAGTGATGGGCTCATTTTATTATTCATTTTAAGCCCCATACCCTTGTGTCTTGTTCCCCATTGTCACTAGGTTAATCATATTTTAATTACCACTTGACATATTCTGAAATTATCCCCTAATCAGACCCTGTCTTATGCCAAGATTACCCTTATACCTTGCATATTACTGTATTACCCTAACTCTTAATAGTTAGTATATAAACCTCTCTGATTTCAGCCAAAACCTGAATACTAGCTAATTAAACTCAAACTGCTTTCAGGCTGATTTGTTAGATCCCTAAAGCTAATTGCCAATCCTCTGCCTGAGTTCAAACAACGATTCAAACTTTAAGCAAACAGGGGTGCCAACCAAATGGTATGAGTTGGCCACATTGGGAGCCAAGCCTGACCAACTCACAACCAATTGATCCAATATGCAGTCAAGGGTGTACACTATAATCGACGTGCTACTATATCAAGCTTACAAACATCATAAAATAAAAGAAACAGGCACAGTAATCGTACTGAAATGTATACTCCTGATTTTTCAATATTTCAAGTGAATTCAGTTGACGACACTTATTTAGATGACTACACAAACTATAATATACAGCAAACAACCAATAAAACCAACAAACAAACTTATCATTAACTTAAAACGGACACAAACAGGGACAGATGAGTCACAAAACAAAACAAACCAGAACATGAACGACAGATAGATTTTAGGAGGACAAAAAGAAAAAGGAAAAATACCTCAGGGGAATGAAACTAAGATCGACACAAGCTCGAACTTGGACCAGGTTATTTGGGGTCTAATGGAATTTAACCGAAGTGTTCTCAACTGAGAACACTTTGGTAAAAGTCTGCTAGACCCTGATCCTGCCACTGATTCGAACAAAACCCATAGATCTGAATCCTAGGGCTCTTGAGGTTCGATTTGTGAACCGTTCAATTCTAGTCAGATTCGAACGGAACCAAAGCCACTCAGGGGGTGAGGGAGGTCAGGAGGGGCTGTGGTGTGAGTTTGGGGTCAATCGGTGTAGATCTAGTTTTTGCTCGAATCTTCGTTTGAAGATTCGAGAGGCTACGGGTTGATTCGAGGTGAGCGGTTAACGGATTTGTGTTCAGGGTGGCTGGGTGCATCGGGGATGTTATTTTGGTGGTCATCGGAATCCGAGTGGCCGGGGTTACAGAGGAGGAACCTAAGGTTTCTTAGGTTTTGAGAGGAGGGGGGTTCGGGGACGAAGGTGAACAGTGGGGCTAGGGGGGTTTGGTTTGGGGCGTGGGGGTAAGGGGTCAGGTTTATATACGATCTAGGGGTTTAGATCCTGGCCGTTGGATCAAACGAGACCTATGGCCAGGATCTATTCACTTAGGGAAAACGGTGTCGTTTGGGTTTTGGTAGTGGGTGAGACCGGGTAAGGTTGGATCGGGTCAAAACTGGGCGGGTTTAGGGGAATGGCCTAGGTCCGTTGGATCAAGGGGTTGGACGGCTCAGATCACCTTCCTTAGACGACGTCGTTTGGGGTCGAACGAGTGGCCTGATCGGGACCGTTCGTTTGAGTCAGATCAATGGTTCTAATCAGGGGTACTGATGCGACGTCGTTTGGGGGTCCTGTTGGGGCAGCCTGATTTGGACTGGGTTTTGGTGCTGGTTTGGGCCTGCTTTGTTTCATTTCTTCTTTGGCCCAAACCGGTTTTCTTTCACTCTTTTGCTTTCTTTCTTTTTTTTTCATTTTTCTTTTAAAACAAAAATAAAAATAATAGATAATAAAACAACGAAATTAAAACTAAACAACAATGTAACATTTTAACACAATTATCACAAAAATATTTAAGTAAGTTAACTAAAAGCCTAGAACGAACGATGCACACATATATATATTTTTTTTTGAATTTTCTTTTACCGACTCATAGTTTTGTATTTTTGTTTGATAGTGACTGGATGCAAAATGGGCAGACACACAAATGACCAACAACACATGTTACGGAAAGATCGAAAAATTGTGCAGCGAAGCCATTTGTCACTATTTTTTATTTTCTTTTGGAGCGATCGTCCGTGAAGCAAAAATCACGTGCTTACAGCTGCCCCTCTTTGCACGAAGACACGAAGGGTTTTCGCGCAAAGATAAAGCGAGCGATTTTTGCCCGTCCGAATACTCCGTGTGAAGCATTTTTTGAAAAAGATTTGACCGAACCTTTGCTTCAGAGGTTTCCTACATATCCTGGGCTGAACAGGAATCAGGTCAATGTAGTTCGGGAAATTTTGGTAGCTGGGACTACCGTATGACTGTAGTGTTCGCTGCTGTTGTGCGCTGTTGCATGCTGCTGTAGGATGCTACCACTCACCGATCTCCTTGTTACATTGCTCTAAAAGGAAAAACAAGAAGCTAAGCTAGACTGAGGATCATGAGATCTTATCCCTCTTCAACTTGTTCTTGTTGCCTTGCTTTCTTGCCGGCTAACGCTTTCCTCCGATGCCTTTATTTTGTGAACTTGGAGATGATGCTGGTCCTTCACCTTTTCTGAATGTCAGTTCTCATCACTTTGCTTGATTTGCTGGGAACATGGCTTTCTTCCTTAAATCTTTCAATGGTTTCTTCAGCGGTATGGTTTTTCATCAGAATTGTTATGTTGGGCATGCCATAATGTTTCTGAACTGCTTCTTCTGAGACGCGTTCTTCCTTCCTTTTGAATGTGCGCTTGCTTTGGCAGACTTCTGCTTCTTGGCGCTGGGGATTTTATTGTTTTTCCTGCTTGGGGCTCTCTGTTGTAACCTTCCGTCTTCAGGTGGGGCTACTGACTCCAGACTCTAGAGCTAAAAGTGTTCCCGCATTATACTGGTGGGCGACCTAGAACTTAAAAGTATTCCCGCATTATACTGGTGGGCGACCTAGAACTTAAATGTATTCCCGCATTATACTGGTGGGCGACCTAGGACTTAAATGTATTCCCGCATTATACTGGTGGGCGACCTAGGACTTAAATGTATTCCCGCATTATACTGGTGGGCGACCTAGGACTTAAATGTATTCCCGCATTATACTGGTGGGCGACCTAGAACTTAAATGTATTCCCGCATTATACTGGTGGGCGACCTAGAACTTAAATGTATTCCCGCATTATACTGGTGGGCGACCTAGAACTTAAATGTATTCCCGCATTATACTGGTGGGCGACCTAGAACTTAAATGTATTCCCGCATTATACTGGTGGGCGACCTAGAACTTAAATGTATTCCCGCATTATACTGGTGGGCGACCTAGAACTTAAATGTATTCCCGCATTATACTGGTGGGCGACCTAGAACTTAAAGTATTCCCGCATTATACTGGTGGGCGACCTAGAACTTAAAAGTATTCCCGCATTATACTGGTGGGCGACCTAGAACTTAAAAGTATTCCCGCATTATACTGGTGGGCGACCTAGAACTTAAAAGTATTCCCGCATTATACTGGTGTGCGACCTAGAACTTAAATGTATTCCCGCATTATACTGGTGGGCGACCTAGAACTTAAAAGTATTCCCGCATTATACTGGTGGGCGACCTAGAACTTAAACGTATTCCCGCATTATACTGGTGGGCGACCTAGAACTTAAAAGTATTCCCGCATTATACTGGTGGGCGACCTAGAACTTAAAAGTATTCCCGCATTATACTGGTGGGCGACCTAGAACTTAAAATGTATTCCCGCATTATACTGGTGGGCGACCTAGAACTTAAATGTATTCCCGCATTATACTGGTGGGCGACCTAGAACTTAAAAAGTATTCCCGCATTATACTGGTGGGCGACCTAGAACTTAAAAGTATTCCCGCATTATACTGGTGGGCGACCTAGAACTTAAAAGTATTCCCGCATTATACTGGTGGGCGACCTAGAACTTAAAAGTATTCCCACATTATACTGGTGGGCGACCTAGAACTTAAAAGTATTCCCGCATTATACTGGTGGGCGACCTAGAACTTAAAGTATTGGAATTGCTTTCCCGTTCTTCCGAGTAAATTTTCGACAATTGGCAGAAAATTTTCTGCCCCGGTTTTTGGTGACTTCTATGGCGGTGCATCTTGCTGCCATCATCAATCCTTTGTTTTCCTGCAGCAGACAAAAGGATTTAATCAGTTTTAATCGTGGTGGTAGAGGGTGACTTTCTGGCGAGCCGTCTTTCTCTCTTCCCCCTTTCTTGCTCTTTGTCCCCATAATTGGTTGGCGGGCAAAGTTGCCTGTTGGGGGTCTCTAGCCTGCTGGGGATTGGTTTTCAATTTATCCCCTTTTCTGCTTTTTCTTTAAACACATGATGTGGGAGTTTGCTTCTAACTCCCGGAACCACTCCCTTTTGGAGCTTACTTCTTCCAAAATTTCCGGGCACAATCACTGCATTGCCTGGGACCGGCCCTTAAGACTGTTTGTATTATCCTGCATTGGGATGAATTCCCCTTCGGTTTCTGGTAGTAAGCTTTGAAAAATCCTTTCAAGACACATTTTAGGAAAAGAAATAAAGATATGGAAAAGAGAAAAACTTTCTGAACCAATATTTTGTGGGAGGAGACAATCCAAAGAACTTATCTGGAGGACACAACTGGTCCCCGTGATCATGGCGTGCACCATAGATTCCCGACCCAGTCTATTTGTATCAATCGATTCGCCGGATGGTCTGACTTGCTGGGGATGATAAAGGAGTGTCCGTTTCGGATGTTGTAGCTTTTGCTGATCTGTCTTGTCGCCTCATAGTGCCCTTCGAGGGGTTTTCACTAATGAGACTCTCTCTTTTCTCTCATCTCCCGGCGCCTTATGGTGCCTGTGAGGGTTTTCACCAATAAGACTCTCTCATTTCATGTCCCTCATCTTACATCGCCTCTCGGTGCCTGTGAAGGTCTTCACCGATAAGACTCTCTCATTTCATTTCTTTCGGGAAATCGGGGTGTTGTAGATACGTCCCTCCTTTCTGGAGATTCCCTTGACCATCAACTCATTTCCAGTCTTACGATCCTCTTTTTTGCTGGGGATCAGTGTATTATTCTCGGCCTTATTCGCCGGACTTGGCATCTCTCGAACATTGATCGGGAGGTCTTTTGGATGTTGATGTTGGTTTTGGTGTGGGTTTGAAGAAAGGCTATAAAAATGAAACTACTTGAAGGGTGATGTGCTACAATTTTTTGGAATCAAACCTTTGTTGGAACTTAAAACATAACCTCTGCCCCAGTTTTCTTGCTTGGGGAATTTATTTTTTACGCTTATGTTGAGTTACGTGCGTTACGCACATTGTGCTATATTGTGCACACTATGTACATTATGCATACTATATTTGATATGATGCATACTATGACCGAGCCGTGAGGCGCCTACGTATCCTCTTTGAGGAATCAGGTCAAACGTAGTTCCCACGGTTTTGTATTTGTGATTTTATCTTCTTCTTCTTCTTTTTTTTTTCCTTCTTCTCATTTTTTCCATGTCTTTTTCTTTTCTTTTTCTTTTTCTTTTCTTTTCTCTTTTCTTCATATCTTTTCCATTAGTGATTCCAAAAGAGGGGTATTGAAAGAATTGCTTAAGGCTCAAAGGGGGAAGCGAGGGTTAAAAGTGTTTGGATAGAAGAAAGAATTGCCTCCGTCATCTCATTATTCAACAAATGCCAAATACAACAAATAAACCAAAAATTGCCATAATTAAAGAAGTTACGCATAATATCTCTTGACTGCATCTGAATTGATAGCCATGTCGACACATCTACCTTCGACATCTGTCAAACACAAAGCACCGTTGGACAATATTCTGGTCACGATATAAGGCCCTTGCCAATTTGGGGCGAATTTGCCTTTTGCCTCGGCCTGATGTGGGAGGATCTTCTTTAATACCTGCTGCCCTACTTCAAATTTCCTAGGGCGCACCTTCTTATTATACGCTCTTGCCATTCTCTTCTGGTACAGCTGACCATGGCACACTGCTGCCAATCTTTTCTCATCTATCAGGCTTAACTGTTCCAATCGAGCTTTGACCCATTCATCGTCATCAATCCCGGCTTCAGCGACAATTCAGAGGGACGGAATTTCGACCTCCGCTGGTATCACGGCCTCAGTTCCATACACCAACAAATAAGGAGTTGTGCCTATGGAAGTCCGGACGGTAGTGCGGTAACCCAACAAGGCAAAGGGTAACTTCTCGTGCCACTGTCTGGAACCTTCCACCATCTTTCGCAGTATCTTCTTGATATTCTTATTGGCTGCTTCGACTGCTCCATTCGCCTTGGGGCGATATGGGGTGGAATTGCGGTGTGTAATCTTGAATTGTTGGCATACCTCTCTCATCAAGCTGCTATTAAGATTCGCACCGTTATCCGTGATGATCACTTTTGGGATCCCAAATCTGCAGATGATATGGGAGTGAACAAAGTCCACCACTGCCTTCTTGGTTACTGATTTGAAGGTTTTAGCCTCGACCCATTTGGTGAAGTAATCAATGGTCACTAGAATGAACCTATGACCGTTGGACGCTGCCGGCTCGATGGGCCCAATGACATCCATGCCCCATGCTACAAACGGCCAGGGTGCTTACATCGTATGTAACTCTGTTGGCGGAGAATGAATCAAGTCTCCATGTATCTGGCACTGATGGCATTTCCTCACGAAAGTGATACAGTCGTGTTCCATGGTGAGCCAATAACACCCTGTTCGAAGGATTTTTCTTGCCAATACATATCCACTCATGTGTGGCCCACAAACTCCAGCTTGTACTTCTGCCATAACCGACGTTGCCTGCCCGGCATCTATGCATCTCAACAATCCCAAATCCGGGGTTCTTTTGTACAATACTCCTCCACTGAGGAAGAAACCATTCGACAAACGCCGAAGGGTTCTTTTTGGTCTCCAGAGGCATGTTCTGGATATATCCCCATCCTGAGGTATTCCTTGATATCATGAAACCAGGGTTCGCCATCCGCTTCTTCTTCTATGGTATTGCAGTAGGCGTGCTGATCACGGACTTGGATGTGCAGAGGATCAACATACATTTTGTCAGGGTGGTGCAGCATTGATGCTAAGGTGGCTAAGGCATCTGCAACCTCATTGTGAACTCTCGGGATGTGTTTGAACTTCACCGATCAAAATTGCTTGCTCAGATCATGCAAGCATTGTCGGTATGGTATGAGCTTTAGATCTCGTGTTTCCCATTCACCCTGAATTTGATGTACCAAGAGGTCCGAGTCTCCCAAGACCAAGACGTCTTGGACATCCATGTCAGCAGCCAAGCGCAGACCCAGAATGCAAGCCTCATACTCGGCCATATTGTTGGTGCAATAGAAGCGTAGTTGAGCCGTAACAGGATAATGTCGTCCTGTTTCAGAAATGAGTACTGCTCCTATTCCAACCCCTTTTGCGTTTGCAGCTCCATCGAAGAAAAGCTTCCAACCCGGTTCCTCAGGCAATTCCAACTCATTTGTATGCATTACCTCTTCGTCAGGAAAATACGTTCTTAAGGGCTCGTATTTTTCATCAACGGGATTCTCTGCCAAATGGTCTGCCAGCGCCTGGGCTTTCATGGCCGTCCTCGTCACATAGATGATATCAAACTCTGTGAGCAGAATTTGCCATTTTGCCAACCTTCCCGTGGGCATAGGTTTCTGAAAGATATACTTCAATGGGTCCAAGCGGGATATGAGATAAGTAGTATATGAAGACAGGTAATGCTTCAACTTCTGAGCTACCCAAGTTAGGGCGCAGCATGTTTTCTCGAGTTGAGTGTACTTGACCTCATGCACTGTGAATTTCTTGCTAAGATAGTAGATGGCTTGCTCCTTCCTCCCTGTATCGTCATGTTGCCCCAGTACACAACCAAATGAATTTTCCAAGACCGTCAGGTAAAGGATTAGGGGTTTCCCGGGCTTAGGTGGGACCAATACGGGTGGATTAGACAGATACCCTTTGATTTGGTCGAAAGCCTCCTGACACTCTGCTGTCCAACCTACCGCAGCATCCTTTCTCAGCAACCGAAATATGGGCTCGCAAGTTGCTGTGAGTTGAGCGATGAACCTGCTGATGTAATTGAGTCTGCCCAGCAAACTCATTACCTCTGTTTTGTTCCTTGGCGGTGGCAAATCTCGGATGGATTCAATTTTGGATGGGTCTAACTCAATCCCCTGTCGACTGACGATGAATCCTAGCAACTTTCCTGATGGAACCCCGAATGCGCATTTGGCCGGGTTAAGCTTGATGTCATACCTCCGGAGTCTTTGGAAAAATCTCATTAGGTCTGCTACATGGTCCTCCCGGCACCAAGATTTGATGATCACATCATCGACGTACACCTCAATTTCCTTGTGTATCATGTCATGAAACACCGCAGTCATTGCTCGCATGTATGTTGCCCCAGGTTCTTTAACCCGAACGGCATTACCCGATAGCAGTAGGTTCCCCATGGCGTAATAAACGCTGTTTTCTCAGCATCCTCCTCATCCATTAGGATCTGATGATAACCTGCATAGCAATCCACAAAGGATCCAATCTCGCGCCCTGCGCAATTGTCGATTAAGATATGAATGTTGGGCAGCGGAAAATTGTCCTTGGGACTTGCTTTGTTGAGGTTGCGGTAGTCAACGCAGACCTTGATTTTTCCGTCCTTCTTTGGGACTGGTACCACATTGGCCAACCACTCGGGATACCGAGTGACCCGAATGACCTTCGCTTGTAACTGCTTAATCACTTCTTCCTTGATCTTTACACTCATTTCCGTTTTAAATTTCCTTAGTTTTTGCTTGACCGGAGGGTATGCCGGGTCAGTGGGTAATTTGTGAACCACTAAATTGGTGCTTAATCCAGGCATATCATCATATGACCAGGCAAAAACGTCTTTGAATTCCCTGAGAGTTTTGATCAATTCTGCTCTGACATTCGGCTCAATGTGGATGCTAATTTTGGTCTCTTGGACGTTATCAGCGTCTCCTAGATTCACAGCCTCGGTGTCATTTAGGTTAGGCTTGGGTTTCTCTTCAAATTGGCACAGTTCTCTGTTTATTTCTTCGAAGGCTTCACCTTCGTCACATTCAGATTCATCGTCACAAACGACCTTTTGCATCATTGAGTTGGTTTCAGATTGATTTATTAGACTAGGTCGATGATCCGCTGTGCATGCCATGTCATTAGAACCAGTAAAAAGAGAACTGTTCAGAAAGAAAAAGAACAAGACAAAAATTAAAATGAGACAAAAGAAAAGAACTTTATTAAATTTGCGGGATAAAAAGGGTTCACACTTTTACAAAAGGAAAGTAAAATTTGGATTACACCCTTGAATAATCCGATCAAACAAACAAACAAACAAAACATTAATCAAAGCCTACTACCAAGACTCCCCTTGGACAGGAAGAGGAGTAACCGTCCAATTGTTGGTCTTGGCCTCAGGCCCCACGAATTGTATCTCTGCTCTGCTGGAACCTTCTCCAGCTTCCACCATACTGACATCCGCGAATAGTTTCTCAAAACTCTGATTCAGGTCTTCATTTTTACCGATCAAAGGTCCTCGAATCTTTGGGATCGCTGACCCCTTAGCACTTGCTTTAACAAAAGACCTTGAGAGGCGTGGCACTGGTTTAGGCAGAAACCAGACCCTCTTCTTCATTCTTCGCGCCTCCTTCCTGTCTGCTGCGGTTGGTTTGAACCCCAACCCGAAGGTTTCCAGATTCTTAGGAAGGGAAACAGGTTGGACTATCCCTTGAAGTTCAACTCCCAGGCCTTTTCCCGGCACAAATCCATTACCCAGCATTTCTGATACCATCATGACTGTTGCGGCAGCTACCCTGGGGTGCGGGATGATTTCTCCTTCAGAAATTTTGTTGGCCGACCCTGTATCGAGAATCTTGTAGACCCAGGGACCCTTGTCATCAGTGGTCTCTATGAAAGGCACAATGGTTCCGCTCATGGTGCATGTTGTATCCTCGCCGTGCAACACGACCTCTTGTCTTTCCCACTCGAACTTCACTGTCTGATGTAGGGTGGAAGGCACCGCTTTAGCTGCATGAATCCAGGGTCGTCCTAACAGCAAGTTGTAAGATACCTTGGCGTCCAATACCTGGAATTCCATGGTAAACAGGACCGGGCCAATGGTCAGTTCAAGTACAACATCCCCCACAGTGGCTGTTCCGTTTCCGTCAAACCCCCGGACACAGATGCTATTCTCCCGGATTCTTCAACGGTCAATCTTTAACTGGTCCAGGGTGGATAATGGACAAATATTGGTGCTTGAGCCGTTATCCACCAGTACTCGGGTTACCACCGAGTCTTCACATTTGACAGCTAGGTATAGAGCTTTATTGTGCTCCGTTCCTTCCACCGGCAGGTCATCATCTGAGAATGTCACTCTGTTCACCTCGAAAATCTTGCTGGCAATGGTTTCCAGGTGGTTTACAGAAATCTCACTGGGTACATGGGCCTCGTTCAATATCTTTAACAGGGCCCGACGATGTTCCTCGGAATGGAGGAGTAATGACAATAGTGAGATCTGGGCAGGTGTTTTTCTCAGCTGCTCAACCACAGAATAGTCTTGTACTTTCATCTTCCTCAGGAATTCTTCAGCCTCTTCTTCTGACACTGGCTTCTTGGTTGCCACTGGGTTGGTTTTTCTTAACTCCACCGGAGCAAAACATCGACCTGATCGAGTCAGCCCTTGCACTTCACAACTGACTTCTTCCACCTATTTTCCTTGGTACGTCACCACTGCCTTTTCATATTTCCAGGGCACAGCCCTGCTGTCAATAATCGGCAGTTGTACCACCGGCTTTATGGTCACCCGTTCTCTACATACCCCTTTCAACATGACTGCCGGTGTAGGCAGGATCCCTGGTATTACCAACTTGCTTGGCTCGGGTTTGCTTGCTATGACGGACGGGATCTTACCCAATATTACTACCGTCTTGACGCCTTCTCCCTGCGACTGTACACTTGTTCCTCCACTGGTTAAGACTTCCTTTGGGGCGGCTTGGATCATCATCACTATTTGTGAGGGTTTTCTTAATTCTCCTCCCTCACACACCAACTCAATCATGTGAGTTTCGTGGTGCGCTGGCAGTGGGTTTTGGTTGATGTTAGGAGCCTCCGGTGTCTGGACCTCGATCTTATTGGTGTCAATAAGATCCTGTATGGCATGCCTTAACTTCCAGCACTTCTCGGTATCGTACCCGAGCATCCCTGGACAGTATTCACAACTGATTGAACGATCCAAATTCTGAGGCGGGAGATTTGGTTCCCGAGTATGGACAGGACTAACCAAACCCAATTGCCGCAGCTTGTGGAACACAGCGGTGTAGGTTTCTCCCAGTTCGGTGAAGGTTCTTTGCTTCCGCAACCTGTCATTCCTAGCATCTGGATTTCCCCGGAAACCTGCCCCTGAAGGGTTTCTATATGCCCTTGGTAGAGGGTAGGTGTTTTGTGGCGGTGCATATATGTTCTGGGGAGCCGGTGCGCGCCATTGTGGGCGAACCGGAGGCTGAGTGTATACCTGGGCTTGGTGTACGGAACAATGTGGTTCTCGAGGTGGATAGAAATTTTGTGGTGGGTTGTATGGGTAGTTTGACCTGTGAGGCCTGGGTTGGTTGTAGTGCGGCCTGCCAGCCCTGGACCAACTGCCTGCCTCGATCGTGGCAACCTCTTCTTTCTTTCTTCTTAGCGCACCTCCCGTGCCGCTTTGAATAGCCTGGGTTGTGGCCTTAAGTGCCGAATAGTTTAAGATCTTGTCCGACCTCAAACCTTCTTCTATCATGACCCCTATTTTGACCACCTCGTTGAAAGATTTTCCAACCGTTGTCACCAAGTGACCAAAGTAGGTTGGATCCAATGTCTGCAAAAAATAGTCTACCATCTCTCCCTCTCTCATGGGAGGATCGACCCTAGCTGCTTGTTCTCTCCAGCGGAACCCGAACTCGCGAAAACTTTACCCGGGTTTCTTCCCAGTTCGCAATAACGTGAGACGGTCAGGGACTATCTCCAGATTGTATTGGAAATGACCTGCAAAAGCCTGTGCTAGATCATCCCACGTGTACCACCTGCTGAAATCCTGCCTGGTATACCATTCCAGTGCAGATCCGCTCAGACTTTGGCCGAAATAAGCTATCAAAAGCTCATCCTTGCCTCCTGCCCCTCTCATTTTGCTACAGAATCCCCGCAAATGTGCCATGGGATCACCGTGCCCTTCATATAAATCAAACTTGGGCATCTTGAACCCAGCCGGGAGTTGGACATCTGGGAAAGGGCACAGATCTTTGTATGCCACGCTGACTTGATTGCCCAGCCCGTGCAAGTTCCTGAAGGATTGCTCCAGGCTTTTGAACTTTCTCAACACTTCATCCTGTTCAGGGGCCTTAACCGGCTTCTCAACCTCTGCCGGTACTTCCAAATGGGGATTGTAAGCCTGTGGTTCCGGTGCGTGGAATGTAGGCTCGGGGGGATAGTATTGGGTGTCGTGAGCCTGAAACAATGGCTCACTAGTCGTTCGCTGCAACGGGGCTGATGTAGGTCCCACAAAAATGGGAATGTTGGGTGTTGGGAGAGGTTGATGGGGTGGTGGAGCTTGGGAATCGTGAGGGCTTCTTTCTTGATGATAGAGGGGATTTGGGCGGCTTGTGGAAGGGCCAGAGTGAGGGTATTCCGGCATGTGTCCCAGTGTCTCAGGGCTCTTTTGTGTTTTGGCCAGGGCTAGCTGCATTGCATGCATCTCTAGTCCCATCCTTTCAATCTTTTCCATTTCCTCTTTTAGCAACTGGCTCATCGGCCTTTCTTCCTCATTACTATTCTCTGAAGTAGTCATGCTTGTTGCTACCGGTCCTTTGGATCTGGTTTGGTATGAATGTGTTGCCAGAATTCTTTAACAACTAACTGTCTGGTATCAGACAACAACAAACTTTGTTAGTGTTAGAGCTTAACAGATTTGATCATAACACATAGAGGATGCAATGCACCTAGGCAGTTAACCGTTTCTACATGCTTTGTTTCAAACCACATGCGTCATCCCGGTTTGTTCATTCGTCTCTTTTAAAGTATTTTGCGAAACCTTGCGTTTTATTTTATTTACATTTTCTTTTCTTTATTTATTAAGAGCGGTCGAATCTTATGGGGATTGCCTACGTATCACGTCCCCGCGTGAATCAGACCAGGCGTAGTTCTGCCTCGAAGTAAAGACACATAGAAATTCTTTCGGAGTTGCTTAATTTCATTATCAAAATTTGCTATTACACATTACTTCAAGAAAAATAGCAACAGTACAGACTCCACGGTTTTAAACTTGGTTTGAGGAAAAGAAAACAACATATGGGGAAACAACAAACAAAACGATCAGGACTCGATCAACAACTAATTTTCCAACTTAGGGACCCACGAGGCATCTTTCGGCCCTTTCGCGGCCCTAGGTGTAAGGTCTCTTTGCAGGCTCTTCAACTCGTTCATAATCCGGTGGACGCAGCCCATGATGGAAGCAATGAGGGTTTCCCGAGGTGTTTGCTCGCATGCCAAACATTTTAGGTAGATGTAATGCCCGATTTCGTCAATTCTTGCTCGAATGTTGTCCCTTTCTGCGAACAACTGCCTTATCTGTCGGCTCTTTAATCCTAGCGTTTGTGCATTGGTGGCGAGCTGATCCTGGAACATATCCATTTGCCTTTCCATCCTTGTCATTGCATTGTAATAGCGTCTTCGGTCGGCTTGGGCATCTTGTGTTTGCTTGAAGATCCGCTCTTGCAGGGCGGAATTCGTTTCCTTTGCTGCTTTGACGCTCAGTTCACAATTCCTCATGACCTGCTGTAGGCGTTTCCTCCGGGCCATTGTACCTTCTGCCCATTTGACCCTCATCCTTGCTATGCAAGCCTCTGAATGGTCTAATTCATCTTGGCTCTGGATGACCTGATTTCTCAAACTGGCTATCAATCTTTCGTCGGAGCAGCGCTTCTGTTGGTCGATGTTATTCTTACTGGCTTGGCGAAGGCGGGCCCTCAGGGTTTGGTTCTCTTGGGCTAACTTGTCTTTTTCAGCCTGCTCTTGGGCGACTTGCACGTTGTTTTCGAATACCATCCTTTCAATTTGTCGCTTCAACTTCCTAATTTCAACCAGGTAACCTTCCTCTTTTGCGAGCCAATCCCATTGTTCTTGCGATGACTCAACAAAACTTCGGAGGTGAGGCCGTTTGGTTGGTCGTTTCATGATGCTCTTCTTGTTCTGCCAAGTGAGATAGGCCGGCGAGACTTCACCCCTAGACACATCATTTACCCGGGTATTTGCCGTCAAGTACTGGCATTCACTCCATATGCAACGAACTGTCTTTTCAGGAAATTGGCCGTCACTGCTGACCTCGACTGCATAAGTGCTGAGATCTTCGTCCGGGTGTAGTACTTGACATCTTCCCAACTGTCTCATTACCCTGTAAGGGGCATAAGGTTGAATACCCCTGAGTCCCATCAAGAGGAAGTGAGGACCAGTGGCGGGCATGTATATGATTTCTTCCACAGAAAGCCAGCCCAAAGTCCAGTTTACTTGGTCTGCGGTGATGATCCGGAGATAGGATATCCATTCTTCAAACCCTCCCGGTGATCGAAAACCTGAAACCCTTAGGCTATAACCCTCGATGCAGCCCCCATTTGTAGACATGTAGTGCATATACTGAGGATGGTGACACAAGTGTTCGATCATCCACATCTGTAACAACAAGTTGCACCCTTCGAAGAAGTCTGCTCCAGCTTTACAAGCTGTGAGGGCTCGGTATATTTCTGACATTATCATGGGAGCAAGGATGCTTTTATCGTTGGTAATCAAGATTTTGACGATTCCAGCCACCTTTAGATCGATATTTCTATCTTTTCGGGGAAACACCACAAGGCCCAAAAATGCCACCATAAAAGCGAACCGCCTATGCTCATTCCATTTTACCAGATTTCCCCTGCTACAAATACCACTTTCTGGATCATTAAATCCTCCTTTGCTCCCGTACCTCTGGTATATTAATTGTAGGGTAGAAAAACCTCTATCCAGTTCAGCGTATGGGACTCCTTTGCTTATCTTCAACAGATCCATGAATTTGTGTGAATTCACAGCCCTTGGAGCGATCAGGTATTTGTGTCTCAAACCTTCAGTGACGTCCATGTAACCCGCCATTTCTTCTAAGGTTGGGGTGAGTTCAAAATCTGAGAAACGGAACACGTTGTGGGCTGGATCCCAAAATGTAACTAAAGCCTTTATGATGTCGCACCGAGGCCTAACTTTCAACAAATCAACCAAACCTCCCAGGTGCAGTTTGATCTTGTCTTGCTCTGACCTTTCCAAATCCTCCCACCATAATCGCACTTCCAGGGGGATTTTGCTTCTAACTGTTACCGGCAAACTTGGACTCATACTCATTCTGCATGAGCATTGGGGTGATTAAGCAAAGATCCAGACTCATTAGACTCAAAGACACAAATTGACACACTATTTTTCTAGAGAAACGAAATTTTTGTTGTTTCTGAAAAGTACGATGTCACCTTAAAACTTTCGTTATTTGATTTGTACCTATATTTTGAAAAACAGGTTGAGCCCGATGGGGGTTGCCTATGTATCTTGCACCCGGCGAGAATCGAACTGACGTAGTTCAGGCATAAGCCGAAATTTGGAGACACACTATTTTTCTCTTAGAAATGAATCAAAGACCCTTACTAAAACAAATTAATAAGACACCCATTTTCTTTCTTCTTTTTTTTTCAAAATTCTGGCAGAGTTTTAACCATTTTCTGGGTATTGATCTTTCAAAAATAATTATCTCCTTATCCGTTATTCCGAAATCGGTCAGTATGCAAGCCTTGAAACAAGTAAATGCATAAAGCAAGCAGGATGCAGCAGGATGGTCTTTTCATATCAGGTTGCTAGTCCTAGACGGACCCAACCCCTGTGTTGAGTCCCCTAAGTCAAATGCACATGATGCAAATAAACGTTCCTACTAGGGATCCTGGCATGTGGCTTTGTTATACTAAGTTCAGAACCTGGGTGTTTGTTCTAGACCTGGCTTACCCGAGCGGACAACTCGAGCCGAGGATGGGAGCTGTGTACCGGTAACCAAAAGGCCATCCGATTTTGCAACTCCTCCGAATCCTCGTTCTATTTTGGGCATATGACACTAACAGAAAGAAGCCACGACCAGCGTGCGCTCCTCAAGAGAGAAGAGAAGGGTTTCGGCACAGTTTATATATACAGTCCAAGTAATATCAAGGCGGTAAAAGCAACATTTAGCACATTTGGCTCAAAACATGTAAGAAAATCAGATAATAAATAAAGCCAAATAATAACAATTATTCTAAGCTCGAATTCTTAACCCTGAACCAATGGTTCTGGGTTTAAGTCCCCAGCAGAGTCGCCAGAGCTGTCACACCTCCTTTTTCCGCACCAGAGAGGGTGCAAGGGAGTTTTTCCAATTAAAGGACAATCGAAATGGGATTGGTTTATTAATTTCAGAGTCGCCACTTGGGAGATTTAGGGTGTCCCAAGTCACCAATTTTAATCCCGAATCGAGGAAAAGAATGACTCCATATTACAGTCTGCGCACCAGAAATCCGGATAAGGAATTCTGTTAACCCGGGAGAAGGTGTTAGGCATTCCCGAGTTCCGTGGTTCTAGCACGGTCGCTCAATTGTTATATTCGGCTTGATTATCTGATTTTTATACAAGTATGAACTTATGTGCCAATTTTGTCTTTTAACCGCTTTTATCATTCACTGTTATTTTTATAGGACTTGCAACGTCATGAAAACATATCTCGAACCACGTTACATCAATGCACCCGTGGTTATTGATATATTTCGACTCGGTTGAGATTTGGATTTGGGTCACATAAATGTGCACCCGCATTTATGAAAAATAAATTATTTAAGACGCGCCTAAAGCAACTAGCGTATTTATTTTGGGTAAGACCGTGGAATTTTACTAAACGGTCCATCCCGAAGTCCAAATAATTTTTAAGGCAAATATTTGCTGAGGGCCCCGCGATTTGTATTTTTATTTGGCAAGGCTCGTCTCGTTCTTATTTTTTAATGAATTTGCAACGTCATGGACATGCATCTCGAACCACGTCACAATCAATGTACCCGTGATTAGAAACACATTTCGACTCCGTTGAGAATTGGATTTGGGTCGCATAAATGCGCACCCGAGTTTAAGAAGGTAAGATTTATTAAAGCGCGTCCTAAAGAGTCTAACGTATTATTATTTTAGGAGGGTTGTGAGATTTGCTAAACAACCCGTCCTGGAACCTAAATGCTTCGATAATATACATTTAAACAAGGGCCCCGCATCTGCGGGTTTTGTTTATTTTCATCGAGGCTCATCTCGTTCTTATTTTTAAAAGGATATCCTAAAACAACTACGTTTCTTGTCGTGTTTGTCTTTATCAATTGAAAATAGTAGATAGTCCTAATTAATTAGATGCTTGCAAGTTGTTTGTAATGACATTCAGAAAAGCAAAAAAATCAGAAATGAGGCTGCATATACAGCCAGCCGAACAAATAATCATGGGCCCAAATCCAGCCCATGCGTGATAGGCCAGACCTGGGCCTCTGCTTGTTCGATACGGGCCTACTTGGTTTGCTTCGGTTTGGGCTCGACCTTCATGAGGTTGAGGCCCTGAACTGGTTCTTTGTTCTATAAATGAGTTTATCAATTTATATGTGACAATCTGACAAAAGAGGAAAGTACTTTAATTAAAGTGGATAGTTTTCCTATTTGACCTACGTTAGAGAATATACTACATCATCAGACTAAGTTTAAAATACAACTTATTGCAATGAGAATATTTTCACCTAACAGCATACATATATGACTAGCATTCACTTACCTACATTGATATACTAAGCATGTAGGCTACTTCTATTATCCAAACGAAAATGTAACTACTATATACTACATGACATTTAACACAACAGTCCACGTGTATATAAAAAAACAATCTGCAGGTCCTCTCTTTTGCATTCATGTTCAAACTCTCAGTTACATTAGTGGTATCGATTGTGTACCTGGTAAGGAGGACAAAGAAGAAACGAATGATCAGCTGGGCAATATGCAGTAAATACAGCAGCAGCAGACACACAGCAACAACACAGCAACAACCAACTAAACCAAGTGTTTTCCACAGCCACAGATAACCAACAAGGTCTCCCAGAATACAAGGAGAACCAGCAAATAGTCGAGCACCAAATGAGCAATCCCAGGAAAGAATAATGAAAAAAACAGCAATAACTGAGTGTTCAATGCAGCAAAACCACCAGTTCAACAACCACAAACAGCTCAGTCAATGCAAACAATAGAACTTGGCTAAGACAGCTTGACCAATATGCACTCTTATACAACTTGCAGGCAGTGTTTGGTTACAATGTTTATTGGAAACTACCTTATGCTTTTCAGTTTTCTTTAAACTCACTAGACCTCTCTTCAGACTAAAAGTTCCAGCCTCAAGACTAAAAATTCCAGCCTTTTCTCTCTCTTTTTCTGAAGACTAAAAGTCCAGCCCTTTTTAAGTTCTCAAATGGCCTATTTATAAGCCATAGTGACCAAGTGCAGCTAAGCTGCCCCCCCCCCCCCATCTGCAACTTGCAGCCTGCCCATACCCTGTTAAAGCCCATGCCTAAGCATCTTTTGGTGCCAGCCCCTTTGGTTCCCCACGCCTGGCTTTGTTTAATCAAGAGTGATGGGCTCATTTTATTATTCATTTTAAGCCCC
This sequence comes from Nicotiana tabacum, assembly GCF_000715075.1. NCBI lineage: Eukaryota > Viridiplantae > Streptophyta > Magnoliopsida > Solanales > Solanaceae > Nicotiana > Nicotiana tabacum. Next base: position 105,960,962 of record NC_134087.1, on the reverse strand, counting down.
ATACCCTTGTGTCTTGTTCCCCATTGTCACTAGGTTAATCATATTTTAATTACCACTTGACATATTCTGAAATTATCCCCTAATCAGACCCTGTCTTATGCCAAGATTACCCTTATACCTTGCATATTACTGTATTACCCTAACTCTTAATAGTTAGTATATAAACCTCTCTGATTTCAGCCAAAACCTGAATACTAGCTAATTAAACTCAAACTGCTTTCAGGCTGATTTGTTAGATCCCTAAAGCTAATTGCCAATTCTCTGCCTGAGTTCAAACAACGATTCAAACTTTAAGCAAACAGGGGTGCCAACCAAATGGTATGAGTTGGCCACATTGGGAGCCAAGCCTGACCAACTCACAACCAATTGATCCAATATGCAGTCAAGGGTGTACACTATAATCGACGTGCTACTATATCAAGCTTACAAACATCATAAAATAAAAGAAACAGGCACAGTAATCGTACTGAAATGTATACTCCTGATTTTTCAATATTTCAAGTGAATTCAGTTGACGACACTTATTTAGATGACTACACAAACTATAATATACAGCAAACAACCAATAAAACCAACAAACAAACTTATCATTAACTTAAAACGGACACAAACAGGGACAGATGAGTCACAAAACAAAACAAACCAGAACATGAACGACAGATAGATTTTAGGAGGACAAAAAGAAAAAGGAAAAATACCTCAGGGGAATGAAACTAAGATCGACACAAGCTCGAACTTGGACCAGGTTATTTGGGGTCTAATGGAATTTAACCGAAGTGTTCTCAACTGAGAACACTTTGGTAAAAGTCTGCTAGACCCTGATCCTGCCACTGATTCGAACAAAACCCATAGATCTGAATCCTAGGGCTCTTGAGGTTCGATTTGGGAACCGTTCAATTCTAGTCAGATTCGAACGGAACCAAAGCCACTCAGGGGGTGAGGGAGGTCAGGAGGGGCTGTGGTGTGAGTTTGGGGTCAATCGGTGTAGATCTAGTTTTTGCTCGAATCTTCGTTTGAAGATTCGAGAGGCTACGGGTTGATTCGAGGTGAGCGGTTAACGGATTTGTGTTCAGGGTGGCTGGGTGCATCGGGGATGTTATTTTGGTGGTCATCGGAATCCGAGTGGCCGGGGTTACAGAGGAGGAACCTAAGGTTTCTTAGGTTTTGAGAGGAGGGGGGTTCGGGGACGAAGGTGAACAGTGGGGCTAGGGGGGTTTGGTTTGGGGCGTGGGGGTAAGGGGTCAGGTTTATATACGATCTAGGGGTTTAGATCCTGGCCGTTGGATCAAACGAGACCTATGGCCAGGATCTATTCACTTAGGGAAAACGGTGTCGTTTGGGTTTTGGTAGTGGGTGAGACCGGGTAAGGTTGGATCGGGTCAAAACTGGGCGGGTTTAGGGGAATGGCCTAGGTCCATTGGATCAAGGGGTTGGACGGCTTAGATCACCTTCCTTAGACGACGTCGTATGGGGTCGAACGAGTGGCCTGATCGGGACCGTTCGTTTGAGTCAGATCAATGGTTCTAATCAGGGGTACTGATGCGACGTCGTTTGGGGGTCCTGTTGGGGCAGCCTGATTTGGACTGGGTTTTGGTGCTGGTTTGGGCCTGCTTTGTTTCATTTCTTCTTTGGCCCAAACCGGTTTTCTTTCACTCTTTTGCTTTCTTTCTTCTTCTTTTTTCATTTTTCTTTTAAAACAAAAATAAAAATAATAGATAATAAAACAACGAAATTAAAACTAAACAACAATGTAACATTTTAACACAATTATTACAAAAATATTTAAGTAAGTTAACTAAAAGCCTAGAACGAACGATGCACACATATATATATTTTTTTGAATTTTCTTTTACCGACACATAGTTTTGTATTTTTGTTTGATAGTGACTGGATGCAAAATGGGCAGACACACAAATGACCAACAATACATGTTACGGAAAGATCGAAAAATTGTGCAGCGAAGCCATTTGTCACTATTTTTTATTTTCTTTTGGAGCGATCGTCCGTGAAGCAAAAATCACGTGCTTACAGATGGGATCAAAGGGTAGTTCTTGGCTAGTTGAGTACATAGTTGCTGGTGGAACGGAAGAAGTTTTGGAGTATCTCTCGTGGAATGATTGGGCATTAGAGGTGTGGTATGTATTTGGACGGCAGAATTGGGATTGGATATGGTGATTCGTGTGCTATATGGAGCTGGAGACTGAGAGTTCTCATAAACAAGTTATGTTATGTTTGTGGGTCGCGTGTATCGGCACTGTGTAATGACTATCGGGGTTTGGAGACCCGAGTGGATCTTTTGCTGCTTGGTATGTTATATTTTGATGTAATATTGGGTATAGGTTGGTTGTCTCCGTGTCATGTTATTTTGGACTATTGCGCTAGGGCGGCGATGTTGGCTATGCCGGGAATGCCACAGATTGAGGGGCGAGGCTCGACGGATTATGTTCCCAATATGGTAATGTCATTTTTGAAGACCCAGCAGATGGCTAGGAAGGGTTGTCTTTCTTATTTGGCCTTCGTGATGGATGTCAGTGTAGAGACTCCTACCATTGATTCAGTTCTAGTGATGAGGGATTTTTTCGGATATGTTTCCTGTTGTCGGGCATGTCGCCGGACAAGGTTGTTGATTTGGTGCTGGGCACCGTATCGTATGGCACCGGCGGAGTTAGAGGAGTTGAAGGAGCAGCTTCAGGTACTCTTTGGTAAGGGGTTCATTGGTAGACCTATAATGATGTGTGTTCTGCATCGAGACGGCTTTGTTGACTTCGAGTTGCTATTGGTGATGTATGTGTTGATTCGGTTGTTATTGAGCTATTAGTGTTCTGAGGTGATCTATGTGTTACTTTTTAGTGTTGCGAGACGTTATTATTAGTTGGTTATAGGCACATATGGTGTTGTTCTATTGGGGTTTCATAGTGGAAGTCAAGCGGGAAAGAGTACTGGGTATTGCTCGGTGGATGGTGTATCGGTTATGTCCTTTTGGGTTTGTGTAATGTTATGTCAATTGCTTCACAGTGGTTATGATGATTGCTTTGGTTTTAAACATCATATTGTGCATGGTTGTCGATTCTGAACATAGTGACTTGAGGTGTTTCATGTGGACCAGTGTTTGGATGAGGTCGCGCATTAGAGCGAAGCTATGTGGAGGTATGATCATGCGGGTTAGATTCGTGTATTCTGTTTCTATGATGTGTGACGGATTCTCAGCATTATGTGTGATGGTATTGGTGATCTTGCGGTACATCTCTTTCATTTGAGTCTTTTTTTTCATGATTTGAATATGTTCGGATTGTTGCATATTGGTGCGCGGATTGCGCCAGTTGCAGCTTTAGTCTATATTGAGGTGTCATGTCACCAGAGTGGTTGTGTCTGATTATATGAGATTGTTGGGATCTTTAATGAATACAAACGAATTCGATTTCAGCGTGTTGGAAGGATAATATCGATGTTCGGCTCAGAAATTTGCTATGGTCTTTGCCAAAGGAGAAGTGGCTTCATGAATGGTTGATCTGAGAAATGGTTATGGCTTACTACGTGTTTCATTTATCATTGGCAGTATATAAAAGTGTTGGAATGAGACTTTAGTTGATAAGAGGTTTTCTATCAGTATTCGGTTGTTGTGTGCACCTGCTGTGATTATGAGTTATTGCTACAAGTGTTATGTTATGTGGTATATCATGTAATTGTACCTGAGGTCGTAGGTATGGGTTATTACAGCTTGTTCGGGCTTATTCAGAGTATAGATATAAAATCCTGATCTTGTGGATGATTTCGGAAGTGGAAATATGGTTCAAAGGTTTATAGGCTAGGTTGGATTGTGAAATTTCAGTTATATTGTCTTATCGGACCTATATGAGATATGGTGACATGGGATCACCCCCGAGTATGTGCATGGTAAGGTTATTTAGCAATTAGTTGGCTTTTGGATCAACTCTAGGCATGTTCGAGGACGAACGTATGTTTAAGTGGGGGAGGATGTGACGACCCGACCGGTCATTTTGAGCTTTTTCACTTCGCTTGCCAGTTCTCGGGCATGACTTGCCCCGTGTGATGTATTATGACTTATTTAAATCGTTGATTTTGGTTTTTAGGGTAATCGAAATGAATTTGAAAGAATAGTTCTCAGTTTGAAGATTGAAATTTTAAAGGTTTGACCAAGATTTGACTTGTTGGTATATGATCACGGATTAGAATTTTTATGATTTTGTTAGCTTTGTTAGGTGATTTAGGACTTAGGAGAGTGATCGGAATGCGTTTTGGAGGTCCCTGGAAGGTTTAGGCTTGAATTGGCGAAATTGAGATTTTGGCATTTTCCAGTTGATAGGTGAGATTTTGATATAGGGGTCGGAATGGAATTCCGGAAGTTGCAATAGTTCCGTTGTGGCATTTGGGATGTGTGTGCAAAATTTCAGGTCATTCAGATGTGGTTTGGTATACTTTTTGATCGAAAGCGTAATTCGGAAGATTTTGGAAGCTTCAGCCTGAATCCGATGTGTTTTGGGTGATTCGATGTTATTTGAGGTGTTTTGAAGATTGGTACAAGTTTGAATGGTGGTATGTGACTTGTTTGTGCTTTTGGTTGAGGTCCCGGGGGCCTCGGGATGATTTCGGATGGTTACCGAAAAGTTTAGAATTTGAGTTGCGCTACAATTTATGTTGTTCCTATCATTTCTGCACCTGCGGATTGGGGACCGCAGGTGCGAAGTTCGCAGAAGCGATTATGTAGCGCAGGTGCATAGAAGGTGTCAGAGGTGCGATTTGGTCCCCGCATCTGCGATGACCGCAGGTGCAGTCTGGCAACCGCAGAAGCGGAAATGACTTTTAATGAAATTCCGCAGAAGCGGAGGATTTTGCGCAGATTCGGCCCCGCAGATGCGTGATGGGGACCGCAGATACGGAAGTGCTAGGCAGAGTGTATATAAAGGTTCCTTTGCAAATTTTTGGTCATTCTTCACCATTTTTGGCCGGGATTTGAGCTTTGGGCAGTGATTTTCAAGAGGAATTAAGGATCTTCAATGAGGTAAGTTACTTAGGCTTTGTATCTTGTGTTTATAGTGATTATTTCATTGTTTAATCATGATATTAGTGAAAAAAATTAGAGAAAGAGTTGGGAAATTAGGGCTTGAAATTGGAGAGTTAAATTGGGGATTTGAGGGGCCATTTGAGGTCTGATTTTGATGATCTTAATGTGTATAGACTCGTGAGAGGATGAGGATTCTATTGATGTGATTTTTATTGGATTCCGAGACATGGGCCCGGGGGTTGGGTTTGAGTAATTTTGGGATTTTTGATGTAAATTGGATATTTTCGAGTGGGCTTTATTCCCTTAGCATATTTTAATGGTTATGTATGATTTTTGGTTAGATTTGGATCATTTGGAGGCCGATTCGAGAGGCAAAGGCATCGCGGGCTAGAGTTTGGACCGGATAGAGGTAAGTAATGATTGTAAATGCTGTCCTGAGGGTTTAAATCCCCGTACTTCACATCGTTCTACTTCTTTGAGGTGTCGCACACGCTAGATAGCGAGCGTTGACTCGTGCACCGTTGGGGATTGTGACTTGGTCCGTCTCGTACGACTGTTAAGTCGCATATTTGATTTGAAATCTTATGATATTCCATATTTTAGAGATTGATATTATATTTTGGGTTGTATGCTATATTTTGGGCCTTGTGCCGGCCTGTTGAGACCCTTAGGAGTATTTTCACTATTTTTCCTCACTCTATTTGTTTTGAAAGCATATCCTCAGTCATGTTTTCCCTATTTATTGCTTAAATCTGGTTTTATCACTTTACTTCTTAAAAATGTGAAAACTGTTTGGGTTAAGTTCCCTATTTTACTGATGGTCCGAGTGACTGTGAGGTTGATGACTGAGATAGATCGGGGGTCTGATTGTGAGGTTGATGACTAAGATAAACCGAGGGTCTGATTGTGAGGTTAATGACTAAGAGAGGCCGAGGGCCTAGTTGTGAGGATTATATATTTATGGATCGGGCTACACACCGTAGTAATATATATACATATATGTATATGGACCGGGCTGCACGCCACAGCGATACATGGATCGGGCTGCATGCCGAAGCGATATGTTGGATCTGTCTGCATGGCCGCAGCGATATAGCGCTTGGGCTGTAGGAGCCCTTCCGGAGTCTGCACACCCCCAGTGAGCGCAGTCGACTATATATGTGGATCGGGCTGCACGCCGTAACGATATATGGATCGGGCTGCACGCCGCAGCAGTTACTATATGGTACCTATTGAGTGTGAGTGTTGAGTGTAAGCGATGATTGGTAAGAGTTGAGTCATGAGTGACTGAGAGGCTTGCCCGAGGGGCTATATATATACATGTACGTGAGTGATGCTTTGCCTGAGGGGCCAGTTTATGAACATACTATTTTCATTCCTCTTTAAAGTGAGTTTCTATTGAACATGTTGAGTTATTACTACTTCCACTTATCTTTAGACCGAGCCTCTATTGAAAATGTTGAACAAATGTTTGAATATAACTTTCATTTAAACTGAAGTTTTTAAGTTATGAAATGGTTGTGAATTTCTGTTATGCCGAGGGGCTGTATACGAACTATGCTTTGCCCGAGGGGCCGATTATGATTTTTATCACTTTCACTATATATATATATATATATATATATCATTAAACCTCTATGGGAAAGGTTAGAAAGATTTTCCAAAGGATTTTACTGAAGACAGAAGTTTAACGAAGTGATTTGATTTGTATCCTATTTTTTTGGAAACATGTGGTATCCTCTGTGGTGACATGATGTGGTATACGTGATTTCTTACTACACAGACTTTATTTACCTTTATTACTTAATAAGTTGGAGTACTCACATTATTCCCTGCACCGTGTGTGCAGATTCAGGTATTTTTCAACCCGATAGTGGGTGTTGATCGCTTAGAGGCAGAGTCATCGGAGTTTTAGCAAGGTAGCTGTCTGGCATTCGCAGCACAACTTTTCTCCCTCTTGTTTTCATTAGATTGTATTTAGTGCATTTTTCAGACTTTTCATTGTATTCAGATGTTAGTAGATGCTCATGATTAGTGACATCCCGATGTCGGGCTTGTGTATTTATTCCGCACTATTCTTTTAAATTTACATCATGAGATTATTGATTAATAAATGGTATAAAAATAACTTCTATTGAATAATGGTTGATCCGGGAGTTGTGTCGGCTGGCCTAGTTTCATGATAGGCCCCATCACGACTGGTTCGATTTTGGGTCGTGAAACTAATCCCTTTGGAAACATTAAAGAACAAGAATAATTAAAGAAACAATAACTTTCTTCATAAAAGAATAAAAATCATTCAATACATAAGCACAACAAGGTATTTAATCCACACTTTAAATATGAATATTTCCATAAACAAGATTCAAGTGTTGGACAAAATACTACACACTTAGATATACAATACAAAGCAAGAAAATGAAGAAATAAACATAAATGGATAAGAAATTCTCAACCAAAAGCTTCAAATCTTCAAGACCAAAGTGTGTGTGCAAAACCCTAGCTTCCAACCTTGTTCTCTCTAGTGTTTTGATACGCCAAAAGATATTTTACAAATGAGCTGGTTTGGGTATTAATGGGTTTGGGGCCAAAAAATATGAAATTCCAGAATTGTCCAGAACTGAAGCACGATTTTCGCATTTGCGAACTATGTTTATACTGCTTAACTTTGCATTTACAAAGGTTGACTACTTGGGTTGACTTCGCATTTGCGAAGACTACCTGAATAGTCTTTCTTTGCAATTCCCACAACTGTTGGCTTCGCAATTCCCAGGATTTTGTCGCAATTGCGGCAACTGAAGGCATTTTCCAGATTTTCCTCTTTTTAGCTTCTTTTTGACTCGTTTCACTTGGTTTCTTCAATATCACTTCTAAATCACATAGAACCTGTAATATAGAAGTAAATAGCGTTAAACACATGATTTTATCACTCAAACATAGCAAAAATGTAGGCTTAAAGACAAGATAAGTTGGTAAAATACCAACTTATCAAACCCCCAAACTTAAACTATTGCTTGTCCTCAAGCAATGAAATTGACCAAATCTCCTCCCAAGTATTTAACTCAACATTGCTTCCTTATCATGCCAAGCCAAAAAGGTATATTTTAAGCACAAATGCATTACTTCGATTGGTACCAACAATTAATCCAACGCATATGAATTGCCGAACACTTTTCATGAACTTCATTACATCTCAAATGCTCAAGCACTATGCAAATCAAAGTAGCAAATCAAGTCATGACACTAAAGCTTCAAAATTTGCCTCTCTATCACAATTTTCTTTCTTTTGTCATTCCTTCAAATTGAAAATGGGATTAAATTCACAACTCAAATCTCATGTGCCCTCACATTTAAGAGAGAATCCCACATTCATAAATCTTAATTCAAAACAAAAATGGGATAACAAATGGAAAGAATTAACTGTTTCTCACAAAAATGTTCAAATGCATACAAGTAGTACCATAGGCTTGCCCTTCATGTATTTCTTCACTAATGTAGACAACTTGATTCAAAATCAATTAGGACTTAAGGGGTTGTAGGTTAGGCTTTTGATTGAGGTAGGGCACAATTTTGGTTAGAGTAACTCAAAACCTCCCCAAACACTATAAAATTTACAATCAAAGTCCACTTTCTTCAAAAACATTCTCTATCCTTTCTTCACTTTTCATTCCACACCTAATCTTCCCTTTATTCACAACTTCTTATTATTTTATTTTATTTTTTTCTTCCTTCCTTTTTAAAATAAAGGAAGGTTTCACTTTTTATCTTCTTTTTTTCTACCTTCCACCTTTTAAACAACTTACATATCACAACTTTTCCAACCTTCACCCCCAAACTTAGGCTTTTAGCCTATGTTTACACTTTTAAAGTATTTAGGAAGGTAGGGTTCCAAAAGCTAGATCAATAAAGAACAAAGGATTAAAGCTTGTAACATGGTTGCTAAAGAACAAGATTAAAGGCTCAAAATGGGTTGACTAGGGCAAATATTCAAGGGTAAGAAATTTAAGGAACGATGATGGTCCAAGGAAGGCCTAATATCATTTTTCAAACCAAGTTAGTCTATGATTTCGCCTTGAAGCACATTCCGGGAAAGTTCTAGACTACAAGTAATGCAAAAAAAACTCACAATAAATCTCACCACACATGGCACATGAACACCCAAGTGGAATACAAATTCAAAATCCAATTGAAACCAATGACTCAAAGAGGTTACATATAGCATAGGAAGCTATTTAGTGAATCAAAGAGCTAAAATTTGAGTCTAAAAGTCATGACATCTTTACTTCAATTATTTTTCATTTTGAACAACCAAAAATTCATATGCCTAGTTTTAAATCATGTTGGTACCAAGCAAGCCACAACTTGGTCAATAGCCACAAACCCCAACTCAAACCATTTATTCTTCCTAAATTAATATAAGCTATATCTAAACTACAAGACTAATTCCCTTAAGAAAGTTGCCTAGCTATCCATCATCGGAAAAAGTCAACAAAAATTAACTAACAATTACCCGGTTCAAGAAGAAAATTGGCATCCTTGGAAAAAGACCTGTGGTACAAAGAAAACCAAGGATTTCGCCACTAACATAAAACATACTATATATAAAACCAAAATTAAGAAGCTAATAGCCAAAATTAAGAAGCTAATAAACATAAAGTAACTAATAAACATAATATATATAAAAACAAGAAGTTAAGAAGCTAATAAGCATAATAATATCACACATCACATGAAAATACAATAACAACAAAATGAACACAACCACAATACCAATCTGCCATACCCACAGTTATCCACAATTATACTAGAACAACAGTTATACAAGAAGCCACCCCCAACTAAAGATGTTTCAATGCCCCCAATACAACTAAACATGATAGAGTAAAATGGTGGAAAGTGCTCCCTGAATACTGCATCAGGTACTCTCCTTGTTGTCTGACTCAGAGGCATCCTCCTCTCCTTCTTCCTCGGACCAAGCAACAGGAGCATCATCATCATCTACCGGCCTAGTCGATGGCATTGGGTCTTTAGGCTTAAGGAGTTTTCACAGACCCTTCACACCGTTCCACATGCGAGTAAAGAATTTTTCTCTTTTCTTCTCCCTTTTTTCATCTGGGTGTGTGCCTTTGCTTGAGTGCCATGGGAACTGCTCAACTCACCATGCGCCTTGGCCAGCCCAGTGTATGCCTTCTCCAACGTCTTAAGGTGACCCCCCTACTTCTTCTGATCATCAAGGCATTTTTGAAAATCTTTATTTGAAATGTATGCGGGTCCCTCAGATGGGTCCCTATGGAAGGCCAGCTACTAGTTCTCAAATTACTTGCATCTCCTCACTAAGCACAGCAAATGGTCCTCCTGCAGAAAATGATGGTTGACTACTCTGATCAACCTGAGAAGAAGACACCATCTTTCTCTTTTTGCTCTTCACAGTGCCACCCTCTCCTCTTTTCTTTAATGGATTTAAAGGCTTTCTCGGCTCTATCCAATTGTCTCCCGGAGCTTCTTCCACCCCAGCAAGTTCGCGCGGCTCAGTGATAAGCGATGGGAATATCAATGATGGACTATTTTGGATCCGATACTCCCTCAGTTCATTGAAGAAGATTTCACCAACATTTAGCTGAATACCATCAAGGATGCAAGCTATCATTTGAGCTCTTGTAACCGGTACATTCCATATGTTGGACATAGGGGAGATACGACTGCATATGTTGGCCAGTCATATCTTTGCTTCGGTAGTGAACTCTTTGGATGTGATCCCTTTCTTCTCAGTTGCCCAAGCAATATCTGCACCGGGGGATAATTTGAACACCAACCACTCTCCTAAGGCACAGTCTTTTGCATGGAATGGGGCCATGTTGTGGTCTGGCAGGTGATATACTTGAGTCACAGCTTCAACTCCAAAGTGCACCATTTTGCCATGAATTCTCATCTTGGGCTTCCTTAGCCTGATAGCTGGGAGGTTGGCATAAAATTCCTTCACCCATTGCTCATTTGCTCGGCAAGGTTGAGGGGAAAAATAATCCCATTCCATGTTTACTAGCCTTTGATGGAACTCAGGATGGCGTTCCTGGACGTTGTCTAGCAGTATACCACTCTCTGGGAGCAAATTTTTTGAGATCAGTTCAATAAAGTACCGTTCTTGGCATTCCAATGACAAGAACTGGTGTTGGTCATAGTTCTGCTCAGCTTCCAAGGGGTTGTCATTTGCGGATCATTCAGAGTTAGAGCTCATTTTTAATTATAGTACCTGTCAACAAATGATAGTAGTGCAAACATGGTATGGCTATGAAGAATAGTGCAAAATGAATCAAATATGCCAAAGGAATGATTGGACAGTCAAAACCCAGCCTTAGAAAAAATTTCAGGATTGTGAGATTTTGAACTGCCTGCTCTCTGATGTCGCAAATCCCAACAAATATTCGCAATTGCGAAGTTATCAGAAGTTGCAACTGCAAAAAATTTCTCGCAAATGTGAAGAGCAAGGACTTCTGATAAGATCGCAATTGTGATGAAATTTTCGCATTTGCGAAGCTTGCTGGGATTGGGACTTTTCGCAATTGCGACCACCTCTTCGCAAATGCGAAGAGGCCATTGCAATTGTGAGATCATCGTCCCCAGCCTTACCTTTCTCAGAGAAAAGTTCCAAGCCCTAAAAGTTTTTAATACAAACCATTCCTAATGAACCCAATCATCTTTTAAATATAAAATTATGCACTAGACTTTATAGACACCCATGAATCAACAAAAATATCGATGATTTGGCCAAGAATCTCATTTGAGCCTTTCATGATCACATAAGAAGCATAAAAAATTCACTTCTATTTGACAAGCCTTGGGTACTCAGACTTCCCCGATTTTTTTAGCAAAGAACAACACTCACACTCTCAACCAGCCTCACCTAGAAATCAACTTACGATTTGAATAATGTTTTTAAACAATTTCGGGCAAAGAAAATGTCACCCATTTGAAAACCTAGTGTTTCAGAGAAAACCAAGAAGAAGAAGAAGAAGAAGAAGCAGAAGAAGAAGAAGAAGAAGAAGAAGAAGAAGAAGAAGAAGAAGAAGAAGAAGAAGAAGAAGAAGTGATTAAGTTTCCATACCTGAACTCTTGCAATTAGGAGTGAGGGACAGTGGATTTTGTTTTTTTTACAGTAGGGAGAGTGAGGGAGACAAAGGTTTGAGAGTCTTAGATTTTTTTCTTCACTTTTGTTCAACTGAGCAAACGAACCTGTTTTACCCCTCTAATGTTGCAAATGCGACACAACCTTCGCAAATGCGAAGATTAATGAATCCTGTTGTTGTCGCAATTGCGACAGAATTTTGGGAAATGCAATGGCCAAGGTTTGCAAATGCAAACCAATTTTCGCAAATGTGAAGCCTGCCCCTACAATTTTCATCAGTTATTGTCTTTCATGCTCTCCGTCTCCCCGACCTACTCAAATCAACTCCAAAAATTATGAAACATGGCAGATTGGTTAGAAACAATATAATAAGCTATTTTAAAAAAGAAAATTTCAAAAATGACTAAAAGTTTTGAAAAACGATGGGTTGCCTCCCACCAAGCGCCGCATTTAATGTCGTGGCATGATGCAACTCAACTTTACCACTTTTCACGCCACTTGGGTGATATGAATTGGGAACCCAACTTGGAATCAAGCTTGTGACAACGAGGGGTGGGGGTGGTAAGTTGATGATCAAGCCAAACCTCAATTTCTTCATTTTGCACTTCTTGGCTTTCATGTGAGGAATGTCATTTCGCCTTCTTGTTCCCATAAATTGTAAAATGTATGGCCTTTGTCTTTCCTCCTCGCAATCCCTCATTGACTCATGTAGTTCAATTCCCATTTCATCACACAATTCCAATGTTGAAAAATGCTTGGAATGTGACATCAACCCTCCAAATTGCAATTCTTCCTGGATTTTGACATCCTCTCTTTCCCACGAACTAAAGTCAATCTCAACCAAATTTTCATTTACACCGGATGACTCTAATTTCATATTTTTCTCGGCATCAGTAACACTCATGGAGTCGGTTGGCGGATGTTCAATTCTTGATTCCTCAAAGTAGAGCTCACTTTCTTCCTCAAAATCGGACTCTTCTTGACTTCCTTCCACACTCTCAAGTTGGTGGGCATAGTGAGCCTCAACCAATGTTTTCATTTGATCTTCCAAAGTGCGGATATGTTCATCATTGTGAGCCATGCCTTGTTTCAAGTCCTCGAGTGCAAATTTGTGCTTCTCCTCATTTTCAAGAATGGTCTCCAACATGAGCATCATCTTCTCATTTTGAGCATTTGAGAGTTCTTCTTGGTTTTGATCAAGTGCCAAGGAAGGATTTTCGGCTTCCACATCTAAGAAAAATTCTTGGCCATTAGTAACCTCCGAGGCTTTTTATACCTCTAAAGCTTCAAGCATTTCTCCCATTTGTGAGTGCAACCTTTCAAGTGTCAAGTCATTTTGGAGACTATTTTCTAAAAGCTCCTCCAAGGCACTTTGTTCTTTGTTTCCTCCTTCAATTTGGCATTCTAACATGAGCTTAAACTCTCCATTTTGACCATTCTCAACTTCTTCTACTCCATAGCCCTATCATTTTCATCACAAAAAGTAGAATCATCATAGAGGGGGCTTGGGGAAAGGAAGGACAAATAAGCACAATACTCCCAATGACCATTTTGACGACCACACTTATCACAAATACTCCACTCATGGGTTTGAGATCGTGCACACAATCCACCCACGAGAGAGTTTAAACAATTTTGCCATTAGTGTGGTCCTCCACTATCACGCCCCAACCTCGGGAGGTGCAACCAGTGCTCAATCGAGTGAACCCAACTGAGCAAGCCTTAACATACACTTTCTACCCAACTTAATACGATTAAGGAAACCATGCTTTTGTTTATTTAGATAGTAGGAAAGATAGTACATTCAACATTGTTGGTTCATTTTATAACACAACCTTAAACTGTAGTTAAGTTTCCAAGATTCCATATGATTACACTTTAGAGAAGCAAGAGTTATAATTACAACATAGTTTATAAACCCATCCAACACCCGTACATAACCCATACATACGTCTACAAAGCCTCTAAGGATACAAAAGACAAGTGTGATAATACTGGCAACAAGGCTCCGGCTATACCTCAAAAGTGGAAGTCCACAACAAAAGATGTGCAATATAACCCCTTGAAGGAGAAAGGGGCTCACCAAGACTTTGAGAAGAAGGTACTCCGCTACGCGCGATCGGCACTATCCGCAATGGAGCCACCTAAATTCATTTTAAAATGTAGCGCCCCCGGCAAAAGGGACGTTAGTACCATAGAATAGTACTAGTATGTATAACTAAACACCATCTAATTAGAAAGAACTTTCATACAAAAATAAGGAAATCACAAGTATAACTCAAAAGCTTTAAACGATCACAACATTATCAAGGTAAAAGAATCATACAATTTTCACATCATATTTCCATAGCCTTTAGTTTGGGACATTTCATACTGTTCAACATTGTTCACAATACCACCGCTATCTTGAGCGGAATCCGATCAGGACCCGATCGGCTAGGTTACCTCATTTGAGATATATACTTCAATCACCATTTCATTTCCTTTTTCTGGAATTCAATATCAGCACATTATCACCATGTGTACGGCATGGTGTCCGATCACGCCCTGATCGGCTAGGCCACCTTACCTAGGCGTTGTTCCTTTCTCATTAATCATCTCATTTGAATATTTATTTCACATCTATCATATCAACTGATTGGCACTTAGGGCAACAATTATCACATCATTTCCACTTTCAATGTTAGTCTTGTAATTTAGGATAATATGTGCACACAAGAGCAAATAAAATTGTAAGCATAGATAAGACTTCGCATAGATGGCAAAATATATGCAGCTTCAATCTCAATTTAAGGTCTAAGCATTTAAATACATGATTAATATTCCTTGCACATTTTCAATTTATCAAGAATATCACATTAATCATATTGAGATACATCTTTCATGCATATAAGGTTGCAACCCCAAATTCATGTGAAACAACAATCAATACAACAATTCATCTTTAATCTTACTGTATTTACACAAATACCGACGGAGCTCAATTTCTACAAGACGGGGTTTTAGCCATACATACCTCAATTGAGCTTCCTTAGATTCTACAATGTTCTTGAATTCTTAGCAACCTCAATCTATTTTGGAAATATAACAATTTGAACCAAAAATTAGGAAGATGATCATAATTCTAGCTCATTTGAGCATTTCATCAAACATTATGTGTGCGTTAAATCTTTATGGTCCTTTTATAGAGGATTTCATCAACCCACAACCCGTACTTTACCATTTTTAGCTCTACAATGTTCCTACATGCTTTGACAACACATGCAAGCAAGATAACAACTCCAATACCCACAAGCTTTCTTGATAAATACCCATCTTTAGCTAAGATTCGAAATTAATGGTTAGGGTGTAGAATCTTACCTCAAGGATGAAGACCTAGTGTGTTTTTCCTTGTTAATCTTTAAGATTTGAGCAAGAATTGAAGAAAAATTGATGAGGGACACTTTCCCACTCTAGGGCACTCACTCAGTCTAAAAATATCCGATTTTAGCTAAAGAAATGACCCATTGCATGTATTTAGCGAAATGAGGTGATTTTATAACAAAAGCCCAATTTTTTGCACAGTCGCGCCGTGTGGGGCGCCACGGTTGTGACAAAATGTGCTTTGAAAACGTTTTTGAATGCTCTATGTACCTCCCCACAGGCACGCCGCATGGAGCACCGCGGTAATATAAAATTCTGTGCTACTTTTGGTAATTTGGTCATAACTTCTGGTAGGAGTGTTCGAATGACGAACGGTTTGAAGCATTAGAAACTATGCTTGAAGATCTTTCATTTATAGGTTGTACATCCCATAACTCCTTAGGTATATGTTTATATGCTTGTCCAAAATTTTGCCTGGTGCGTATACATTTGTAACATTAGACTTATCATGTAATCTTCCGACTTGATTAGACTTAGGACTCTCCTTAGACCCCATATGACTTATAATGTGCCTCATACACTTATTATCATATCCAATTGATATCCATCATATTAATAGCATATAAAATATTATAATTAGCCGACATGGCACCTTGAAATCCTAAATTACTTAGAAAAAATTTTCTGAGGCCTTACATTCTCCCCCATTAGGATCATCCGTCCTCGAATGAGGAGTAGAGTCTGTCCCCAAATACATATCATAACCTAACCATTTTCTCACACATATTTAACTCCCAAATTTTGACTAACTCCCAAATTTTTCAGAAATTTTGGCAGAGTTTCCCTTGTAACTGGGCCTATCCCCTTGTCAGAGAGCCCCAGAAACATATCCTAATAGCATATACACATTCCATAAATGTAACATAACTTGTACAACACTAACCATGGCTGCATAGGCAACACATAACAAAAAACAATACAGTTTTACATAGATCAAATCAAAAGATAAGAGTTCATAGGGACCAAATGCATAAAAAGCTATTACATGGCTATACAAATAAATGTGGGTACTTCTTTCTCATTTCTTCTTCAGCTTCCCAAGTGGCTTCCTCAACCTGCCGGTTCCGCCATAACACTTTTACGGGGGCAATTTCCTTATTTCTCAATTTTCGGACTTGCTTGTCAAGAATGGCAATTGGAACTTCTTCATACGACAGTTCCTCATTAACCTCGATAGTTTCAACTGGCATAATAGTGGATGGATCTCCCACTACCTTCTTCAACATGGACACATGGAAGACTGGATGTACTAATGACATCTCGAGTGGCAGCTCGAGCTTGTATGCCACCTGACCAATCCTCTGAATGATTCTGTACGTCCTGACATACCTCGGACTCAATTTCCCTTTCTTTCCAAACCGCATGATACCCTTCATGGGGGAAACCTTCAAAAATACCCAATCATCTTCTTTGAACTCCAAATCTCTGCGATGAACGTCCGAATATGACTTTTGGAGACTCTGAGCACTTTTCAACCTCTCCTTAATCATTTTGACTTTCTTCATGGCCTGATGCACAAGGTCCGACCCTATCAATTCTGCTTCTCCAACCTCGAACCACCCAATGGGAGACATACATATCCTACCATATAATGCCTCGAATGGTGCCATTTGGATACTACCATGGAAGCTGTTGTTATAAGAAAATTCTATTAGTGGTAAATGGTCATCCCAGCTACCTTTGAAATCAAGAGTACAAGCACGCAACATGTCCTCGAGCGTTTGAATAGTCTGCTCTACTTGCCCGTCGGTTTGAGGATGAAAAGTTGTGCTAAGATTTACCTGTGTACCCAAACCTTGCTGAAATTTCTTCCAAACGTTGGTTGTGAACTGAGACCCTCGATCTGAAATGATTGAGACTGGAGTGCCATGCAATCTAACTATTTCTTTGATATACAACTGAGCATACTATTCTGCTGTGTCGGTAGATTTAACTGGCAAGAAGTGCACTAATTTCGTGAGTCGATCCACGATTACCCAAATTGAGTCAAACATGCGCGGAGTGCGTGGTAACCCTACCATAAAATCCATGCTAATCATCTCCCATTTCAATATTGGAATTTCTATGTTTTGGGCCAATCCACCGAGCCTTTGATGTTCGGCCTTTACTTGCTGGCAGTTCGGACATTTTGCCAAAAAGTCAGCCACATCCTTCTTCATGTTGTTCCACCAATAAATTCCTTTGAGATCGTGATACATTTTCGTAGAACCTGGGTGCACGGAATACCTGGAAGTGTAAGCTTCTACCATGATCCTTCCCCGAAGATCGTCAATATCTAGAACACATAGGCAGCCTTGGTATCGTAGGGTACCATCATCCATGCTAGAGGAAAAAGTTGTGGTCTTGAGTTCATAAATCTCCTCCTTCAGCTGCGCTAGCAATGGATCATTGTATTGCTTTTCTTTGACCTCCGCTACAAGCGACGATTCAGCCCTATTATGCACAATTATTCCCCCTTCAATAGAGTCCGCTAGACAAACTCCTAGACTAGACAACTGGTGAACTTCCCTGGCCAACGGCCTCTGATATGCCTCAAAATGTGCCAAACTTCCCATAGATTTTTGACTAAGAGCATCCGCCACAACATTAACCTTTCCCGGGTGATGGAAAATATCAATGTCATAGTCCTTGAGTAACTCTAGCAATCTTCTTTGTCTCAAATTCAACTCCTTCTTCTTGAAAATATATTTAAGGTTATTGTGATCCATAAATACATCCACATGGACCCCATACAAATAATGTCACCAAATCTTTAGTGCAAACACCACTGCCGCAAGCTCTAAGGCATGTGTTGCATAGTTCTTTCCATGATTCTTAAGTTGCCTAGAGGCATAAACTATCACCTTAACATGTTGCATTATTAGTGGAACATCTTTATCATATTTCTCTTACATAGGACCTCCCACGAATTGAGTTCTACAATAATTTCCCTGATATGGTTACAATCTCCTGTGAATACCTGCAACTAATTCTTCCAAATTCTCAACAGAAGACGTTACTGAGCGAATCTCTTCATATGACCTTCTATTTCAACGAAGAACATCTGCTAGCTTGCGCACACACCCTGATGACAACAATCTGCATGACATTGCATCAACTGCAAGGTAATATTATGCTCAGACCTTCCTTGGCCAACCTCTCTCCTTCTTATGTGCCTTATAAAATTTATGAAACCACTCTACTTACCTTTGTGAACATTTGCACGGTTCTTTTTTACTGTTACACATATCAACACCCTTTATGTATATTCAATTCAGGAAGAGTCACTAGACCGAACAAGGCATTCTTTGAAACTTGAGATCCTCCTAATTTCTTCAGCAACGACTTTTGACTTTCCTTTTTAAGTGTAAGACTTAGTCCACCTGATCCTGTCCTTGACGAGTAATTCACTTTATTTCCAATATTGTAGCTACCAATAGAGTTTATTGATATTGCAACTTAAGAGCTACCATGTTAAACATGTCTAGTTCGTAATAAGTGTTCATCTATTCCCAATATGTTTTGAAGATTTTCCCTTTCAGTAAGTTGTGTTGCCTTTCCCTTTTTAGTCTCCCTCTTCCTGGGCAATATTTTGGTACCATCTTTTCTTTGTAACTAGAATATTCATTTCCATTTCATTTTGCCCCTAGTGCGTAGTTGACATCCTTATTGTGCCACACTCTTTTCTGCTCCCCATGAACTCGTAGTATCGTTGTGCCTGGTCATACCGCAACTTCACCACCAGTGGTCTCACTTTCCATTGCAACCTATAGACATGAACTTCCTCTATATCTTTCAGTTGATATTCAGTATCACACAAGTCGCTTGCATTACAATTTATCATTTATACCTTCTATTAACACTTGTGCGTTAAGCGAGCCCACCATGCTAATGCGAGTTATTTTATAATAATCATGACAAACCTCAATTTATAGATTTTCTTCCCATTTCTTCTGGCCTCATTCTTCCTAGTTAATGAATAGCTACACACTCCTCCATATGTTATGTGATCCCTCCACTTAGTTGGGAATTCGTCTTGCTCGTCTCTCAACACTTGTTGGGACCTGTGGGAAAGTATTTTCATTCGCGTATCATTTATCACTTCCTTTGTTGTAAGATCCTTAAGAGGCTCTCCATTAAGTCCAAATGCACTATTGGGTTTTCATAGCATCACATTTAGTTTGCCCACTCGTCCGCTTTTCTTAATGCCTTGGAACCTTGGTTAAATCGCATATCCGTGACTAACCCATTCTAAAACTAGCAACCCTTCACTTTTGATCGATAGTACTTCTTGGGTTCCATTGTTACTGACCCTTTATTAATAATAAAATCCCCTTTACAAACACTACTCATGGTTTCTAGAACTGTTGCCCCTATCATTCACATTGCCACGTATGAAGAGTTTTCCTTCCTTAAACTTCTACCTTCCTGGGGTACTAGTATCACTAGCATATCCTTTCATAGAATCACATTACCCATTATCTCTTTTTTCTAGACTACACCATGGCTTCAACAAAATATTCAAACATCATAGCTACATGGTCTTACTCTTGTTTCAAGGTGTTTCAGTGGCCTCACTATAGCCTTTCCTCCCCCACTTAGGGTGAATCTCCCAGATTTCGACACAAGTCTTGAATTTAGCAATTTCAGGAACATATGCCTCATGTCTCTAGCCCATGTATGAATATATATATATATATATATATATATATATATATATATTTGACTATTAAGTCGTTATGGTATTAACCTCAGAAGTTCTCTGCTTTTATCCGGCCACGTGGTATTGGGGTTCTAATTCCTCATGTCAAAATTCTTTACGAGTGTAATACAACTTTGTACAATTTTTTATTTGTGCAAGGATCCTCTCATTGAGGGCTCAATTTACTCTCCTTTTATAACTTCCCGGCTCCTGGGAAAGACTTACACTATCATCAAAATCTCCTGGCCATGCCTTCCATATATCACGTGCTTATATAATCAAATTTTCTTTTACACCTTAGGATCATCTACATGTTTCCCATACTACCCAAATATGTTGTTCAAGCTTACGTATCATTTATCAAATCGAAGTCTATTTGGAGGCGGGTAATCACTTCTATCGCCTCTCTCAAGTAAAGTATGCTCATGGTACTATGTATTTATCCACCCTATATGTCCATACCATTCGTTCAACAAGAAACATGTGACATCTCCTTAATACTCAGGCCTTTTCCCATTTTTCATGTCGTATGACAACATTACTTGGAATAGATGAAAGAGCATTTAGACTTGCCTTGAATCTCAACGCATGAGTTATAAGACATTCTTATAGTCAATCTTTATCGCACGATATGGAGTGTTGAAGAAGGGTAACATTCCTAAAATGTCCATGTAGCCTCCAACTTACAGATGTGAATAACAAAACACCGATAAGAAGGACTCTACTAGACACGGCTCTGTGACATCCTAGGACACTTTAAAACCTTAGGCTCTAATACCAAGTTTGTCACGCCCCATCCTCGGGAGGCGCGACCGGCGCTCAATTGAGTGAACCCAACTGAGCAAGCCTTAACATACACGTTCTACCCAACTTAGTACGATTAAGGAAACCATGCTTCCGTTTATTTAGACAATAGGAAAGATAGTACATTCAACATTGTTGGATCATTTTATAACACAACTTTAAACTGTAGTTAAGTTTCCAAGATTCCATACGATTACACTTTAGAGAAGCAAGAGTTATAATTACAACATAGTTCATAAACCCATCCAACACCCGTAGATAACCCACACATATGTCTACGGAGCCTCTAAGGATACAAAAGACAAGTGTGATAATGCCGGCAACAAGGCTCCGGCTATACCTCAAAAGTGAAAGTCCACAACAAAAGATGTGCAATATAACCCTTTGAAGGATAAAGGGGCTCACCAAGACTTTGAGAAGAAGGTACTCCGTTGCGCGCGATCGACACTATCCGCAATAGAGCCACCTACATTCATTTAAAAATGTAGCGCCCCCAGCAAAAGGGACGTTAGTACCATGGAATAGTACTAGTATGTATAACTAAACACCATCTAGTTAGAAAAAACTTTCATACAAAAATAAGAAAATCACAAGTATAACACAAAAGCTTTAAACGATCACAAAATTATCAAGGTAAAAGAATCATACAATTTTCACATCATGTTTCCATAGCCTTTAGTTTGGGACATTTCATATTGTTCAACATTGTTCACAATACCACAGCTATCTTGAGCGAAGTCCGATCATGACCCGATCGGCTAGGTTGCCTCATTTGAGACATATACTTCAATCACCATTTCATTTTCCTTTTTTCCGGAATTCAATATCAGCACATTACCACCATGTGTGCGACAAGGTGTCCGATCACGGCCCGATCGGCTAGGACGCCTTACCTAGGCGTTGTTCCTTTCTCATTAATCATCTCATTTGAATCTTTATTTCACATCTATCATATCAACTCATTGGCACTTAGGGCCCAAATTATCACATCATTTCCATTTTCAATGTTAGGCTTGTAATTTAGGATAATATGTGCACACAAGAGCAAATAAAATTGTAAGCATAGATGAGACTTCACATATATGGCACAATATATGCAGCTACAATCTCAATTTAAGGTCTAAGCATTTCAATACATGATTCATATTCCTTGCACCTTTTCAAGTTATCAAGAATAGCACATTAATCATATTGAGATACATCTTTTACACATATAAGTTCGCAACCCCAAATTCATGTGAAACAACAATCAATACAATAATTCAACTTTAATCTTACTTTATTTACACAAACACCGACGGAGCTCAATTTCTAAAAGATGGGGGTTTAGCCATACATACCTCAATTGAGCTTCCTTAGACTCTACAATGTTCCAGAATTCTTAGCAACCTCAATCTATTTTGGAAATATAACAATTTGAACCAAAATTAGGAAGACGATCATAATTCTAGCTCATTTGAGCATTTCATCAAACACTATGTGTGCGATAAATCTTTATGGTCCTTTTATAGAGGAATTCATCAACCCACAACCCATACTTTACCATTTTTAGCTCAACAATGTTCCAACACCCTTTGACAACACATGCAAGCAAGATAACAACTCCAATACCCACAAACCTTTTTGATAAATACCCATCTTTAGCTAATATTCGAAATTAAGGGTTAGGGCCTAGAATCTTACCTCAAGGATGAAGACCTAGTGTATTTTTCCTTGTTAATCTTTCAAGATTTGATCGAGAATTGAAGAAAAATTGATGAGGGACCCTTTCCCACTCTAGGGCACTCTCTCACTCTAAAAATATTCGATTTTAGATAAATAATTGACCCATTGCATTTATTTGGCGAAATGAGGTCATTTTATAACAAAAGCCCGATTGTTTGCACAGCCGCGCCACGTGGGGCGCCGCATGGGGCGTCGCGGTTGTGAAAAATGTGCTCAGAAAACGTTTTTGAATGCTCTCTGTACCTGCCCATAGGCGCGCCGCATGGGGCGCCGCGGTAGTATAAAATTCTACTCTGCTTTTGGTAATTTGGTCATAACTTGTGGTAGGAGTGTCGCGACCCAAATCCCGGTCGTGATGGCGCCCAGCACGCTACTAGGCAAGCCCGACCATTATTCAAAACTTAACCCAATTTATCAAAAATAGCGGAAAGAAATATCAATTAAGCAAGATTAAAGTACTGAAGATTTTAACAAAATACACAATATAATCTCACTAGGACCCGGTGTCATGAATCTGAGCCTCTAGAATACAGAATATCATCCTAATACACGGTATATCCAAAGCCCGATAATGCGGAAATAAAGAGATAGGATAGGAGGGAGAAG
Source organism: Nicotiana tabacum (assembly GCF_000715075.1). Lineage (NCBI taxonomy): Eukaryota > Viridiplantae > Streptophyta > Magnoliopsida > Solanales > Solanaceae > Nicotiana > Nicotiana tabacum. The sequence goes on along the minus strand of NC_134087.1, from coordinate 105,937,580 downwards.
ATCAATGGCTGCGAAAGCCGTGCAGCTACCTCGATACTCCCAGAGGCTGGATCTGCTGATCAACTGGATCTACTGAGCCTGAGACTGCCCTGGATCTGCACACAAGGTGCAGGGAGTAAAGTGAGTACTCCGACCCAGTGAGTAATAAAAGTAACTACAGTCCGAAGATAAGAAAATCCAGTAAATACACAAAGTAAGCTACAATCCGAATATACAGCAACATATGGAACTGAGCAGCTAAACACCAGTATAAATACAAATACATGAATGCAATGCAATGCATATGATGGTACATTCCAGTACCCACTGCGGCGTGCAGCCCGAGCCATCCATATTTATTTATCGTCGACGGCGCTCACTGAGGGTGTGTACAGACTCCGGAGGGGCTCCTACAATCCAAGCGCAATATCTTGGTTAGTCATTGTTACCTGACCGGTCAGCCATTGTTACCTGACCAATTTATATCATACAGTGCCATTCTGTTCAAGTATATCATCCAGTGTCATTCTTACCACTATTTCAAGTATATCACACAGTGTCATTGTTACCACTGTTTCAAGTATATCACACAGTGTCATTGTTAACACTGTTTCAAGTATATCACACAGTGCCATTGTTACCACTGTTTCAAGTATATCACACAGTGTCATTGTTACCACTGTTTCAAGTCGCTTTATAATCAGTCCAGAAAATAATATAATAAGCCTCTTGGGTATTTACAAAACAGAAGTTCCCAGCCCTGAATACATTTAAAAATATCATTTAAGTTTTCAACACTTAGAATTATGGTTGAGTTTGCAAAACAGCATTTAAAACCTTGGACTGAAATTAAATAATATGCAAATCATGCTAAGCAGTAATATCAATCCTCAAAGGATTTTACAAATCGGCACAAGGCCCCAAACATGGCATCAAGCCCAGTAATATCAATGAAGTATGTGTATCAATCACCAATATAGTATAAACATCACACGGGATGGACCAAGTCACAATCCCCAATAGTATCCGACCCCTCACTCGCCATGGAGTGCGTGTCACGCCTCAATATAGCGTTACGATGTGAAAGTCCGGGGTTTCAAACCCTCAGAACAGCATTTACATCTATTACTCACCTCAAGATGGCCAAAAGTCTACTCCGCGATGCCCTTTCCTTTCGAATCGACCTCCTCGCGCGTCGAATCTTGCCAAAACCACAAGGAATATATTACAATAGGCTAAGGTAATATAACCCAATCGAAAAGACTCGAAAAATATCGAAAATCACGAAATATGCAAAACCCGAGCCCCGGGCCCACTTCTCGAAAAATTACGAAAGTCATATCACCGGATTCCTCGTCTCGCCACGAGTCCGTACATATAAAATTTACCAAAATCGGAGTTCATTTGACCCCTCAAATCACCAAATCTTATTTTCAAATCCCTAGGCCTAAATCCTCAATTTTTCTACAATTTTCATGCTCAAATCCATACATAATTGATGTACTTAACTCAAAATAGGTGGGGATAACATACCTTCACATTGATAATGAAAATCGCCTCTTGAAGCTCCCCAAAAATCGGCCATACTTTGAAGAAATGAAGAAAAGTGAGCTAAATCCGTGTATAAAAGAATCTTCCTGTGCTTCGTCGAGTTGTACCTTGCACTTGTGCTATACAAGTTGTACATCCTATTAAAATTGTTCCTTGTCGGACACCTTCTGTTTAAACACCCATAACGTCTTGTGTAAATATCCAAATGACAAACGGTTTGAAGATTTAGAAACTAGACTCGAAGATCTTTAATTTTATAGGTTGTACACCATATAACTCTTTATATATCCCGAGATATGAGCTTCTAAAGTGCTTCGTAAATTCTGCCGAAATTGCTCCAGCAGCCCTTTTCGATCCATCGTAACTTTCTGAGATAATATCCAAATCGCAAATGGTTTAACTTTACGGAAACTAGAATGTATGAGCTACAACTTTTATGTTTTGCACTTTTTCTGATTTCTTATAGATTACAAGATATGAGCTTCCAAACTGGACTACTCGCACCTAAAATTTTCTGGGCACATCAGAATTTTCTGCAATTTTCTGCAATTTTTCCTAAGTCCGAAATCACTCTGAGACACCTCCGAAACACTCCCGAGCCCTCAGGGCTCCAAACCAAATATGAACACTGACTCTAAAACATCACACGAACTTGCTCAAGCGATCAAATCGCCAAAATAATATCAAAATCAATGATTTGAGCCTTAAATCCAAGAATTCTTTCAAATTTCATAAACTTTCAAATTTTCCAATTTAAGGCCGAAACCCGTCAAACAACGTTTGTTTGTAACCAAAATTTATAGGAAGCGCTTAACCAACATATATGACCTGTACCGGGCGTTGGAACCAAAATACGAGCCCGATACCATTACTTTCTGATCAAATTTCATTTTCATTTTCCTTAAACATTTTCAGAAAACAATTTCACGAAAAACTTCATTTCTCGGGCCTGGGACCTCGGAATTCGATTCCGGAAACGTGTTCAACTCCCATATTTTTCTATGGACCTTTCGAGACCGAAAAATCACGGGTCCGGGTTCGTTTACCAAAAATGTTGACCAAAGTCAACTTTAACAATATTAAATATCAAAAAATTTCAAATTTTTTCCATAATTCATATATTTCAACACAAAGATATTACGGACACACTCCTAAGTCCCAAATAAGCTAACGAAGCTATCCAAACCATAAAATTCGCATTTCGAATCTGATATCAAAATTTCCACTTCCTGCCAAATTTTCTCAAAAACCTTCAATTTTCCATCTTTAGCCGAACGACTCCAAAATGACCTACGGACCTCCGAATTCACTTCCGATCGCGCTCCCAAATCCAGAATCACCATACGGAGCTACTCCCAGTCTCGGAATCCCAAACGGACATCAATAACACTGAAATGCATTTTAAACCAAACTGATGCAATTTCTTCTAAAATGCTATCTTCCACAATAGGCGCCAAAACGCTCCCGGGTTATCCAAAACCCGATCCGGGCATACGCCCAAGTCCGAAATCATCATACGAACCTGCTGGAACCTTCGGATCCCAATTCCGAGGTCGTTTACTCAAAATTCTAATCCTAGTTCATTTCTTCAATTTTAAGCTTTCAAAATGAGAATTTCCATTTAGATTTGACTCCAAACTTCCTGAATTTTAATTCTGACCATACACACAAGTCAATATACCTGAGATGAAGCCGCTCACGGCCTCAAACTGCTGAATGACGTGCCGGAGCTCAAAACGACCGGTCGGGTCGTTACAATGAACAGTTTGAAGCGTTAGAAACTAGGCTTGATGATCTTTCATTTAATAGGTTGTACATCCCATAACTCCTTAGGTATATGTATATATGCATGTCCAAAATTTGGCCTGGTGCGTATACATTTGTAACATTAGACTTATCATGTAATCTTCCAACTTGATTAGACTTATGACTCTCCTTAGACCCCATATGACTTATGATGTGCCTCATACACTTATTATCATATTCAGTTGATATTCATCATATTAATAGCACATAAAATATTATAATTAGCCTACATGGCACCTCGAAATCCTAAATTACTTAGCAAAAATTTTCCGGGGCCTTACATCCACAATAAGGATAAGGGTCATCAATGTATAACAACTACCATCCGACCAATTTTTATTAAATGATGTCATTTTTCAAAACTAAGAAAATAAACAAGAAACAAACAAGAAAAATAGACCAAGGTAAGAACAATAATTACACAAATATTCACAAGTTTGGATCAAAGCACTCACGCTTATTTCTCAAAGAACCTAATTACGCCAAATTGTTCCCCGGCAACTGCGCCAATTTTGATGACATCCAAATCCACTACTAAAAAGTAAATGGACACGGTCGCATGCAATATAATATACCCAACTATGAGTCGGAGTCGAATCCCACAGAGAACAATGTGTAGGTGATTAGGAATGTAAGAGAATTATCACTTGTTATGCTATGCCAAACACTTAGAATTGATTTGAGAAAATATTTATACCTAAATGCAGAAATGTAAACTAACCTAGAAAGCGAGTAAAATGATCAATGGCTACAAGTATGGATGCATCGGGAATTTCACTCAAGTAACGATCCAATGTATTTCACGATTTTACAAATATGAGCGAGTTTATGTTAATTAGCCACGGGTAATAATTCTATATTAGCTTCTTCCAAAGACTAACAAACTTCCTAATTGAATTATCCCTAAAACAATTAAGATATTAAGCACACCCGGATATGGCTACAAGTAGTTCAATCCTATCCCTAGGTAGAATCTATAAAATGAGGGTTAAAGCATCAAGTTCTTGTTAATTAATCTTTCCCAACCCCAAATAATCTTTCCCAAAATTAATTCGGAGTTAATGGGCGAGTACTGGAGTTAAATAATTCCTTTAGAAACATTAAAAACAAGAATAATTAAAGAAACAATAACTCACTTCATAAAAGGATAAAAATCATTCAATACATAAGCACAACAAGGTATTTAATCCACACTTTAAATATGAATATTCCCTTAAATAAGATTCAAGTGTTGAATAAAGTACTACATACTTAGATATACAATACAACACAAGAAAATGAAGAAATAAACATAAATGGGTAAGAAATTCTCAACCACAAGCTTGAAATCTTCAAGACCCAAGTGTGTGTGCAAACCCTAGCTTCCCACCTTGTTCTCTCTAGTGTTTGGAACTGAAAATATGCCAAAAGATGTTTTACAAATGAGCTGGTTTGGGTATTAAAGGGTTTGGGGCCAAAAAATATGAAATTCCAGAATTGCCCAGAACTGAAGCACGATTTTCGCATTTGAGAACATAAGTTTGCAATTGCAAACTATGTCTATACCGCTTAACATCGCATTTGCGATAAATACTTCGCATTTGTGAAGGTTGACTGCTTGGGTTGACTTCGGATTTGCGAAGTCTTCTTCGCATTTGCGAAGACTGCCTGAATAGTCTTTCTTCGCAATTCCCATGATTTTGTCGCAATTGCGACAGCTGAGGGCATTTTCCAGATTTTTCCTCTTTTTAGCTTCTTTTTGACTCGTTTCACTTGGTTTCTTCAATATCACTTCTAAATCACATAGAACCTGTAATATAGAAGTAAATGACATTAAACACATAATTTTATCACTCAAACATAGCAAAAATATAGGCTTAAAGACAAGATAAGTTGGTAAAATACCAACTTATCACCTTCTGACCCTTTGTTTGTACATTACATTAGAAAGTTTTATAATCTTGCTTATAAAGGTTTTCCTCGTACAACCGTAAAGAGCGATATTTATAAATATAAGCATGAATATGAATAATATGTGCGCTACTTATTTACTCATATAAATTATCGTGTTGCTATTACAACTGATATTGGTAGAAGTAACAACGACTGTGATTACCTTAATGTTACATGTCATTGGATTGATGAGGATTGGATAATGCAAAAGCACATAATTGTTTATAGAATAATTGCGTCACGACACACATGGCAGTTTATTGCTAGCACAATTACGAATATTTGCAGCTAGTTTTGCATTAATAATAAAATAATATCGATTTCAATGGATAATGCTACCAATAATATAATTATAGACTTGCTTATCACTACGTTAAATCCTGAATTTAGTAACATTTTTCATGTTAGATGTATTTTTCATATTTACCATATAATTGTGGGTAATGGTATGAGAATTTTAAATATTCAAATTGAAAAGGTTAAAATGGCTCTTAATTGGATTTTTTATTCTAACCGTAGAAGTATACTTAGAGAATAGTTTATAAGGTGCGATGATTGTGGCCTATGAGAAAGAAAGGTTCCTAAACCTTGTCCAACTAAATAGAATTACATGTATGAAAACTTGGCTTTGCATATGCCTATAGAAACCCCATAAGTTCAACATTTAATGCACATATAAGTGATGATGATGATTAACTTACGAATGAGGATTGGATTAATGTTAAAATGCTTGTTGATTTTTTTAAAAAAATTCATATTTCTACAAAAGAATTTTCGGGGCAATATTATCCTACTATTTCTAACTGTTTGGTTTATATTGCAGAACATGAAAATTTATTTGCTCATTATTCACAAGGTAGGAAAATTTATCAACTTGCTATTGATTCTATGAGAAGAAAGTTTTAAAAATATTTTTTTCCTATTCCTTCTATTTTTGGTATTGCTAATTTTTTAAATCCTTTTATGAAACTAGGAGGTCCTCAATTTTGGTATGAAACTGTTTATAAGGATTTAGCACTTGAAGATGATGAGGAGCCTAAACTTCCGGAAGCAATAGCCTCAATTAGAACAAACACTGAAGCTATTTATAATGCTTATCAAGTTGCATTAAATCAGGCTAGACCAAATATTCCAACTTCTTCTTCTTCTGATTCTCAATCTTCTAAAAGAACTGCAGGAGTAAGAAGACTTAGTGTTTGGGCGGGGTATAGGGTTTCTTTTAGTTCTATTAATAATGATTTTTCATAACTATATGAGCTTGAAGTTTATTTGTCGTAGCAATTCGTGGAAATGAATCCCGATGACATCTTTGATATTTTGCAATGGTGGAAGGACAAAGAAAAATACTTGTCGGTTCTTTCTAAGATGGTCTGAGACATTTTAACTATTCAAGCTTCAACAGTGACATCAAAGGGTGCTTTCAGTCAAGTAAGACTTCAAATCGGTGATCATAGACAGTCTATGAGGGATAGCTTGAAAAAATTAGTACTTTTCAGAGATTGGATCAGTTCAGCAAGAAGAAATTTTGGACTTGATGAATCACAACCAGAGATAGACAAAGCTTATGAAGAAATGCTAGTTGAACTTGCTGAGGATGCTGCTTCATCCGATAATGGAAGCAACAATGAACAAGCTACTTTTCCGCCATCACCAACGGAACTTCCTCTGAACCTTGAAGAATTTATGAAGTTTGTAAAATATAGCTATGAAAATTAATTGCAAGTTTTTAGAATATATTAAATATTATATTTGCAAGTTTATTTTCTATCACAATAACTTGCAAATTAGGAGTTTAAATTTGAATTAAAAAATTAGTGTGTAACTTATATTTTTGGCACTTCTTGAGTAGTTCCTTTTTCTTCTCAATGGTGGTATTAGCACTTTATTGTGCTCATTCCATAGGGGGGAGGAAGACTGAGAAAGATGCTGCCATATTTCTTATTGCTATGATAAAATTATAAGGCATTGTTTTGAATGTTTTTTACAGTATTTTTGACTCTAAATTTCGATTCAAAATTAGTATGTAACTTGTATGCGATTTGCAAGTCAAAGAGTCCCAACGGCTATTTTGAAAATTAGTCGTTGGTCATAATCTGAAAACTTGCAAATTAGAAGTTTAAATTTGAATTCAAAACGTAGGTTAAAATTACAAGGCATTACCTTAGATGTTGTAACAACCCGATCGGTCATTTTGAGCATTTGCACTTTGCTAGGTAGTTTGAGGGTATGAGTAGCTCTATATGATATATTATGACTTGTGTGAATCGTCAATTTTGATTTTCAGGTTATTCATAATCGGTTTGGAAGAATGAATTTCATGATTGAAGCTTTAAGTTAGAAGAATTGACCGAGTTTGACTTTTTTTAGTATTTGACCTCGGATTGGAGTTTTGATGGTTCAGTTAGGTTTGGATGGTGAGCGTATGCCCGGATTTGCATTTGGATATTTCTAGAAGGTTTCGCCGCAAATTGGCGAAAGTTGGAAATTTAAAGATTTGGAAAGTTCATAAGTTTGACCGAGAGTTGACTTTGATGATATCGGATTCGAATTGTGGTTCGGAGAATTGAAATAGCTTCGTTATGTCATTTGGAACTTGTATACAAAATTTGGGTTCATTCTGGGTTGATTTGATATTTTTCGGCGCGAGTTTTGGAAGTTGAAAGTCCAAAGTTTAGTTAAATTCGAATTGTTGTGCAATTCGTCGTTTCGATGTTGTTATGTGTGATTTTAGGCCTCGAGTAAGTCCATGTTATATTATGGGACTTGTTGGTATGTTCGGACGGGATCCAGAGGGGCTCGGATGAGTTTCTGATAAGTTTGGGTTGTGTTGCGCTCGTTTTTTTAATGTTTCGACGTCGTTTCTTCAAGCATAAATGGTACCACATTAAGCAAATGAGCTCCAATTTTTTTTGATTGAATCATTAGATCATTATCATAATTTTGGAACTATAGCAACTGAAATCATCAAGTTTCGACATCGTATGAAGAATTTATGGTCCTCTTACTAAGAATTGGGTTGCCAAATTTTTTCAGATTAATTACGAAATTGCTTAAAAATCTACACTATTTGCAAATATTGAAACCAACATATCTTCTTCATTATAAGGTTAAATAGAGTGATTCAAAAGTCTAACTTAATTGAAATTTCACAAAGAATCTATTGGAGGTATTAAAAGTGAGTTTCGGGATCATTTGGTATGATAAACGAGATAGAATAGCTGGGCAGAAGCATATAAATCAAGGGTCTGTTCATTTGGTCATATTTTAAGTTGGGGAACTCGGATTTGGACGATATTTGAAGTGATTTTTACTACATGGATTGGGTAAGTGTTCTCTACTCATTTTGATTATATTTCATGAATCTGTCTTTGTTTTGGCAATTGGTTGATGATTTCAAAAGTAAAATTTGGTGGTTTTTGTATAAAATTTCGTAAAGTGATATTTTGAGTTTTAAACATCGATTTGGAGTCGGATTTGAGTGAAACTAGTATGATGGGACTCATAATTGAATGGTTTATCGGATTTTATAAGTTTTATCGAGTTCTGAGGCACAGACTCGGGTTGGACTTTTTGGTTGATATTGGGCTTTTGAGTAAAGATTCGATCTTTATTAATTAGAATTATTTCTTAGGCTTTATTTGATGTATTTGAGGTTCTTTTGGCTAGTTTCGAGTCGTTCGGAGGCCGGTACGCGTGCGATGGCATTTTTGGAGCATCATTTGGCTTGGTCGGTGTTGGATTTGGCTTGTTCGAGGTAAGTAACAGTTCTAAACTTGATGCTGAGGGTATGAACCCCGAATATACCTGATATATGCTTGATGTTGAGGTGATGCACATGCTAGGTGATGAATGAGTAGGAGTGCACCATGTGAATTATGACTTTCTTATTTCTATGGTACAATGTAGTCATCTAATCTTATTTGTATCCATGAAATCTCTACGTGCTAGAGTAATTAAGTTGTGATCCATGTTATAAATTATGCCTAGGCTATATGCTTATCCTATTGGGACCCGCTGGGGTAATTTCTGTTGTTGAGTTATCTGTTTATATTGAAATTACATACTAAGTCATACGCATTCATCTACATATCATATCTTAGTATCTGTTACCATTTGTTGTCACGACCCATTTCCATAATAGGTCATGATGGCGCCCAACACCTTTGTCAGGGCAAGCCAACGCGGAAATACTAAATAAATTCTCATTTACTTTTACCAAAATAATTGCAATGACTTCTTAAATTGAACTAAAAGTCATAAATGATTAGTAAAGCCAAAATATTAATACAATCCCAAAATAATAGTCTACTAATGTGTGTTCCAAGACCTGGTGTCACAAGTTGTGGGCAACTAGTAGAATATACAAAAGAATCACACTATCCTATTGTCCGAAATAGAATAGACAACAAAAATACATAAGAGAGACTCCTTCAGGCTGCTGAACGGCGTGGGAAGGGAAGCAGCTCACCGTAGAAGTCTCGAAATTCGCTTAGGGATGTGTACCAGACTGATAGCCAGAGACACCTGCCTCAGATCTTGTACAATTAAGTATAGAAGTGTAGTATGAGTACATAAACAATATGTACCCAGTAAGTATCCCGTCTAATCTCGAAGAAGACGAGAGGTCGACTTGATACTTACTAGGATCAAATAATATGAGAAAAGAATTTATAATAAGCATGGATAGCACAATTTATTAACATTTTATGGCAAGGAAAACAATTCTTTCTCCAGATAATATCATGGGTATCCATTTATGTTTCAAGGCATATATGAAGTTCAATCCACAGAAAATACTAATTAAAACATGTGCAAGTAACACCGAGGAAGGTATGGCCCGATCCAACATAAAAGTAAATTGTGCTGCCGAGGGTCGAACGACTTGAACCATAGATGCATCTATTACCCCGCTCGCAAATCACACGTGCGACGCGGTCAAATATAATAAACTCATCAACAAGCAGACAATAATATATATCTGAGGAGTAGTTATTCACAGGAATATTCAAATTCTCTTTTAAAAGACCAAGCAAATAAGGTTCCTCTTACTAGTCTCATTTACCTAAATCAACATAATTTATACGAATCCGAATTTATAATCAAGTTACAAGAATATCACATAGAGCATGGTTTTGGGTCCTAGGCTACCCGGACTTAACATAATAATAGTTACGCACGGACTCTCATCACCTAGTGCGTACGTAGCCCCCACATATAATGGCAATTAATTCAATTATTACACCTATGGGGATAATTCCCTCTTACTAGATTAGAAAGGAGACTCACCTCGCTCCAAGTGCACTTCCAATACCAAGAACGAGCTCAAGCCCTCAATTCGGAGCCGAACGATCCAAAACTAGTTAAATGAGGTAGGAACTAGTCAATATAAGCTTACAAGATTGAATTCTAGTTATTTAAGCCATTTCCCAACCATTAATACAAGTTTCCTAAAATCCAACCCCGGGCCCACGTGCCCGGATTCCAATTTTTTTCGAAGGAAGTTGTGCTCTACAACCTAAGGATCAATAATATATGATTTCTAATTCATTTCATAACCAATTTCGTGGTAAAATCTAAGTTTTATTTAAACCCTAGGTCTAGCTCTAATCCCTTGATTTCTCCAAATCTTTAGGTGTTTATCTACCCAAAACTCGAGTTTTAAACTTAGAAATAAGGAGGATAAACTTACATCACGATGCTATGTGGAAATCCCTTCTCTAGAGCTCCAAAATCGCTCTATACCCAAGTGCCAAATGGTCAAAAATGGCTGTAGCTCGACTTAAATGAAGCTTACTGCTTCAGAAGTTTCTGCATCTGCGGTCAAGGGACCAAATCTGCGGTCCCGCATCTACGGATGGCTAAAAGGGTTGGGACCGCTTCTGCCACTTTTACGGCTAAGGAGCCGCTTCTGCGGTTTGGCCTAGCCAGCTCTGGGCCGCATCTGCGAGGCTACGACCGCTTCTGGGGTCTCGCACCTACAGTCGACCAACTGCAGGTGCGGTTGTGACAGAAGCAGATGACTCATCACTTCTCCAAATTCTAAACTTCACTCGAGCCTCGTCCGTTTGATGCTCGGGGCTTCCGAGCCCCGCCCGAACATACCGACAAGTCTGAAATCACGAGATGGACCTACTCGAACCTTCGGAATGCCCGAAAAAACGCTAAATCTAAGAGTCACCCCTTAAAACCAAATGAATCAAACTTATGAACTTCAAGTTCTTAATTTCCTCTAACGAGTCGAAACGCCCTAAACTACTCGAATTGACACCAAATTTGCGGGCAAGTCTTAAATGATATATCGGACCTGTACCGGGCTCCGAAACCAACATATGAGCCTGATACCCATGGAATCAATCATTAATTAGTTTCTTTAAATCTTTAAAACTTCAGATTAACAATTTCTGATAAAATTCATTACTCGGGCTAGGGACCTCAGAATTCGATTCCGGGCATACGCCCAGGTCCCATATTTTCCTACGGGCCCTCCGGGATAATCAAATTACGGATCCGGGTTCGTTTGCTCAAAATGTTGACCAAAGTCAAACTTAGCCTTTTAAGAAAATCCTATGGAATCAAATGGGCATATTTCACTCCAAACTCTTCCAAATCATGAACCCAACATCCCCACAAGTCGTAAATTAGTTAAAGCAAGTGCGGGAAATTTTATTTAAGGGAATGAGGTTCTAAAAGGCAAAACGACCAGTCGGGTCATTACATTCTCCACCTCTTTAACAAACGTTCGTCATAGAATGGACATAGAAAAGTATCTGAGCTGCTGAATAAATATGGATATCCGCTCCATATGTCCTCCTCGGACTCCCAAGTCGCCTCCTCGATTGGTTGGCCCCTCCACTGGACCCTCACCGCAAAAATCCTCTTGGACCTCAACTGGCGATCATGTCTATCAATAATGGCAATTGGCTCCTCCTTATAACCCAAACTCTCATCTAGCTAAATAGTACTACAGTCTAACACATGGGACAGGTCGGCATGATACTTTCGAAGCAATGATACATGAAAAATCGGATGAACTCCCGATAAGCTGGGGGTAAAGAAAGCTCGTAAGAAACCTCCCCAACTCGCCTCAACACCTCAAATGGGCCAATAAACCTTGGGCTCAGCTTGTCTTTCTTCCCGAATCTCATAATGCCCTTCATTGGCAAGACTTTCAAGAGGACCTTCTTGCCAACCATAAATGATACATCACGCGCCTTCTGATCCGCGTAGCTCTTCTGTCTAGACTGAGTTGTGCGAAGCCTTTCCAGAACCAACTTTACCTTGTCCAAAGGCATCCTGAACCAAATCTGTACCGTATAACTTAGCCTCACCAGGCTCAAACCACCCGATAGGATAACGACAACGTCGACCATATAAAGCCTCGTATAGAGCTATCTCTATGTTGGACTGATAGTTGTTGTTGTACGCAAACTACGCCAAAGGCAAGAACTGATCTCACTATCCTCCAAAGTAAATCACACATGCTCTGAGCATGTCCTCCAAGATCTAAACTGTCCGTTCCGGCTGTCCGTCGGTCTGAGGATGGAATGTTGTGCTGAGCTCTACACGGGTCCCCAACTCACTCTGAATAGCTCTCCAAAAATGGGAAGTGAATTGAGGGCCTCTGTTTGATATGATGGAAATAGGCACACCGTGCAATCAGACTATCTCTTGAATGTAAATCTCAGCCAGTCTCTCCGAAGTATAAGTAGTCACCACTGGTATGAAGTGTGCCGACTTGGTCAATCCGTGAACAATGACCCACACTGAATCAAACTTCCGCAAAGTCTGCGGTAATCCAACTATGAAATCCATGGTAATGCGCTCCCACTTCCACTCTGGTATAGGCATCTACTGAAGTAGGCCATCCTGCCTCTAGTGTTTATACTTGACCTGCTAGCAATTCAAACACCTAGCCACACACTCCACTATGTCCTTCTTCATCCTCCGCCACCAATAATGTTATCTCAAGTCATGATACATCTTCTTAGCTCCTGGATGAATGGAATACCGTGAACTGTGTGCCTCCTCTAGAATCCTCTACCTCAGACCATCAATATTAGGAACACATAGATGACCCTGGAGTCGCAAAACACCATCCTCGCCAATAGAAACCTCCTTGGCACCTCCCTGAATTACCGTCTCTCTAAGAACTGCCAAATGGGGACCATCGAACTGTTAGGCCTTGATCTACCCCAATAATGAAGACTGAGCAACAACACACGCAAGAACTCGAGTGAGCTCCGAAATGTCCAACCTCACAAGTCTGTTAGCCATGGACTGAATAACCAAATCTAGTGGCCTCTCTTCTGCTAGAATGAATACCAAGCTACCTATACTTTCTACCTTTCTACTTAAGGCATCCGCGACCACATTCGCCTTACCCGGGTGATAAAGAATGGTGATGTATAATCCTTCAGTAACTCAAGCCACCTGTGCTGCCTCAAATTAAGATCCCTCTGCTTGAACGAATGCTGTAAGTTGCGATGATCAGCATAAACCTCACATGACACCCCGTACAGATAATGCCTCCATATCTTAAGAGCATGAACAATTGCGAGAAACTCTAGATCATGCACAGGATAATTATTCTCATGAACCTTTAGCTGACGAGAAGCATATGCAATAACTCGCCCCTCCTACATCAATACACACCCCAATCCAATGCATGAAGCATCCCAATATACCATATACATCCCCGAACCAGAAGGCAACACAAGAACTAGTGTTGTAGTCAAGGCTGTCTTGAGCTTTTGAAAGCTCGCCTCACAATCATCAGACCAATGGAAAGGAGCACCCTTCTGGGTCAATCTAGTCAGAGGTGATGCAATAGATGAAAAGCCATGCACGAATCGCCTGTAATAGCATGCTAATCCCAGGAAGCTCCTGATCTCGATCACCGAGGTAGGACGTGTCCAACTCTGAACTGCCTTAATCTTCTTGGGGTCCACTTTAATACCCTCTCCTGACACAATATGCCCCAAGAATGCCATTGACTCTAGCAAGAACTCACACTTGGAGAACTTAGCATATAGCTTCTGCTCTCGCAAGGTCTGAAGCACCACTCTCAAATGTTGCTCGTGCTCACCCAGGCTACGTGAGTATATCAAGATGTAGTCAATGAAGACGATGACAAAGGAATCAATATAAGGCCTGAACACCCGGTTCATCAAGTCTATAAATGTTGTTGGGGCATTAGTTAAACCAAAGGACATCACCAGAAACTCATAATGGCCATATCTAGTCCGGAATGTAGTCTTCGGAACATTCGAGTCCCGAATCATCAACTGATGGTAACCCGACCTCAAGTCGATCTTAGAGAACACTCTAGCACCCTGTAACTGGTCTAACAAATCATCGATATGAGGAAATGGATACTTGTTCTTGATGGTGACTTTGTTCAACTGGCGGTAATCAATGCACATCTGCATAGTTCCATCCTTCTTCTTCACAAATAACACTGGTGCACCCCAAGGTGATACACTGGGTCTAACAAACCCCTTTGCTAACAACTCCTCAAGTTGCTCCTTCAACCCTTTTAACTCCTTCGGAGCCATACGGTACGGTGGGATAGATACAGGCTGGGTGCCTGGAGCCAAATCAATGTAGAAATCAATATCACGATCTGGTGGCATGCCATGAAGATCAGAAGGAAACACATTGGCGAACTCTCAAACTACTGGAACTAAATCAATCGTCTGAGACTCTACGGTGGTGTATCGAACATAAGCCAAATAATCCAAACACCCCTTCTCGACCATTTGCCGAGCCTTCAGGAAAGAGATAACCCGACTAGATGTATCAATTGTGGAACCCTTCCACTCCAACCTCGGCAACCCTGGCATCGCTAAAGTAACAGTCTTGGCATGGCAATCTAGGACAGCGTGATACGAAGATAACCAATCCATGCCTAAGATGACCTCAAAGTCGATCATGTCAAGCAACATGAGATTCCCTCTAGTCTCGAAACCATAGAATGTGACCACATAGGACCGGTAGATCTGATCTACAACCACATAATCGCTCATAGGAGTAGACACATGAACAGGAGTGCCCATAGGCTCAGGGGAAATAACTAGGAAATGAGCAAACAGAGATGATACATATGAATAAGTAGACCCTGGATCAAATAATACCGAAGCATCTCTACCGTCGACGGAAATAATACCTGTGATGACGGCATCTGAGGCCAATGCATCTGGCCTGGACGGAAGGGCATAGAATCTAGCTGGAGCACCGGCTAGCTGGCCTCTACCGGACTGAGCAGTAGCTGGCTGACCTCTCCCTGCCTGGACTCCACCTCTAGGACGGCCCCTACCAGTCTGCCCTCCAACTCTAGATGGCAGGTAGCCAGTGCTGAAATCATAGGCTGCCTTGCCCCGAAGTCTGGGCTAGGTCCTCTTCATGTGACCATGATCTCCACACTCGTAGCACACTCTCGGTACCATAGCCTTCTACCCTGAAGTCTGAGCCTGCTGACCCGAATACTCACTGGAGGAATCCTAGATGGCTGGTGGGCGATATGAACTCTCTGGCATGGCATTGAAGTGAGCACTGGAAGAATCCTACTGACCAGAATACCCGCCGGAGGAACCCTGAATAACTGGTGGGCGATATGAACTCTCCGACATCGCACTGAAATAAGGTCTCACTAGAGCACCTCGAGGAGGAGGAGGTGGTACTGAATATGAGGGTCTGCTGGGCTGACCCCTCCCGAAGTGACCTCTACCCCTAACTGAGGCGCCTCTGAACTCTCCCAAAAACCAGGCCCTCTTATCCTTCTGAATCTGCTCTCTACCCCTCAGGCGATACCCCTCAATCCTGCGAGCAATCTCTACCACTAGCTGATACTCATACCCATCTCCACCTCTCGGGCCATGCCAGCTCGAATACTAGGGTGCAACCTTGCAACAAATCTCTGCACTTTCTCTGCATCTGTGGGAAAGTGAAACCCCGCAACAAATCTCCGCACTTTCTCTACATCTGTGGGAAGTATCAAGAGTGCATGGCGAAACAACTTAGAAAACCTCGCCTCATAATCGGTCACAAACATCAAACCCTACTCAAGATACTCAAACTGATACCACAGCTCTTCCCTCTCAGAGGGTGGAATATACCTATCCAAGTATAACTGTGTGAACTGACCCCAAGTAAGGGGATAGGAACCTGCTGGCCTGCCAAGAACATAAGACTGCCACCATCTACCGGCCTTGCCTTCTAGCTGAAAAGTAGTGAAGTCAACCCCATGCGACTCCAATATCCTCATGTTGTGTAGTCTATCCCTGCACCTATCTATGAAGTCCTGGCATCCTTATGACGCTCACCCCCGAAGATAGGTGGGTGAAGTCTAGTCCATATGTCCAACTACTTCTGCGGGTCACCGTCCGCAGCTGGTCTGGGCTGCGGTGCCACTACAGCAACTGGTTGGGGCCCCATCTGCGGGTAGTGCACCCGGAGTCTGATACACTACAGTTGCGTGTCCAAGGGCCTGAGCAGTAGGGGTCTGTGCTCTCCCTCTTGCCTGTGATATAGCTGGATCTGCTGGAAATAAACCAACCTGAGTCATAGAATCCATGAACCGTAGTATACGGCCCATGACCTCCTGGAATCCCGGTGCTGTCATAAAGTCCACCGGGTAGGCTCAGTTGCGGGCACCTTGCCCAGCTCCTCGATGATAGGATCTCCCGCAGGATCTGCTAGTGGTACTACTGGGATAACTCTAGGATGCCCTCGTCCCCTACCTCGGGCCGGTGCCCTCCCCCGGCCTCTACCTTGGCCTCTAGCAACGGGGGGAGCAGCTCTGCCCGGGTCTAGAATATCAGTCGTGCGTGTCCTCACCATATGTGAGAGGATAGAAGAGGGAAATTTAGCATAACAACCACTGCATGATAGGAAATGAATAAAGAGTAGTTTTTCCCAACACCCTATAGCCTCTCGAAGATAAATACAGACATCTCCGTACCAATCCACAAGACTCTATTAGGTTTGCCCATGACTTGTGAGACCTACGTGAACCTAGTGCTCTGATACCATGTTGTCATGATCCATTTCCATAATAGGTCATGATGGCACCCAACACCATTGTCGGGCAAGCCAATGCGGAAATACTAAATAAATTCTCATT
This sequence comes from Nicotiana tabacum, assembly GCF_000715075.1. Classification (NCBI taxonomy): domain Eukaryota; kingdom Viridiplantae; phylum Streptophyta; class Magnoliopsida; order Solanales; family Solanaceae; genus Nicotiana; species Nicotiana tabacum. Next base: position 105,920,191 of record NC_134087.1, on the reverse strand, counting down.
TACTTTTACCCAAAATAATTGCAATAACTTCTTAAGTTGAACTAAAAGTCATAAATGATCAGTAAAGCCAAAATAATCATACAATCCCAAATAATAGTCTACTAATGTGTATTCCAAGACCTGGTGTCACAAGTTGTGGGCAACTAGTAGAATATACAAAAGAATCACACTATCCTACTGTCCGAAACAGAATAGACAGCAAAAATACATAACAGAGACTCCTTCAGGCTGCTGAACGGCGTGGGAAGGGAAGCAGATCACCGTAGAAGTCTCGAAATCCGCTCAGGGATGTGCACCAGACTGATAGCCAGAGACACCTGCCTCAGATCCTGTACAATTAAGTATAGAAGTGTAGTATGAGTACATAAACAATATGTACCCAGTAAGTATCCCGTCTAATCTCGAAGAAGTAGAGACGATAGGTCGACTTGATACTTACTAGGGTCAAATAATATGAGAAAAGAATTTATAATAAGCATGGATAGCACAATTTATTAATATTTTATGGCAAGGAAAAACAGTTCTTTCTCCAGATAATATCATGGGTATCCATTTACATTTCAAGGCATATATGAAGTTCAATCCATAGAAAATACTAAATAAAACATGGGCAAGTAACACCGAGGGACGTACGGCCCGATCCTACATAAAAGTAAATTGTGCATTGTCGAGGGTTGAACGGATCCAACCATAGATGCATCTATTACCCTGCTCGCGAATCACACGTGCAACGCGGTCAAATATAATAAACTCACCAACAAGCAGACAATAATGTATATCTGAGGAGTAGTTATTCACACGAATATTCAAATTCTCTTTTAAAAGACCAAGCAGATAAGATTCCTCTTACTAGTCTCATTTACCTTAATCAACATAATTTATACGAATCCGAATTTATCATCAAGTTACAAGAATATCACATAGAGCATGCTTTTGGGTCCTAGACTACCCGGACTTAACATAATAGTAGCTACGCACGGACTCTCATCACCTAGTGTGTACGTAGCCCCCGCATATAATGGCAATTAATTCAATTATTACACCTATGGGGACAATTCCCTCTTACAAGGTTAGAAAGGAGACTCACCTCGCTCCAAGTGCACTTCTAATACCAAGAACGAGCCCAAGCCCTCAATTCGGAGCCGAACGATCCAAAACTAGTTAAATGAGGTAGGAACTAGTCAATATAAGCTTACAAGATCTAATTCTAGCTATTTAAGCCATTTCCCAACCATTAATACAAGTTTCCTATAATCCGACCTCGGGCCCACATACCCAGATTCTGAAATTTTTCGAAGGAAGTTGTTCTCTACAACCTAAGGATCAATAATATATGATTTCTAATTCATTTCATAACCAATTTAGTGGTAAAATCTAAGTTTATTAAGACCCTAGGTCTAGCTCTAATCCCTTGATTTCTCCAAATCTTTAGGTGTTAATCTACCCAAAACTAGAGTGTTAAACTTAGAAATAAGGAGGATGAACTTACCTCACAATGCTATGTGGAAATCCCTTCTAAATAGCTCCAAAATCGCTCAATACCTGAGTGCCAAATAGTCAAAAATGGTTGGAGCTCGACTAAAATGAAGCTTACTGCCTTAGCAGTTTTCGCATCTGCGGTCAGGGGACCGCATCTGCGAGAGGAGACCGCATCTGCGAAATTGGCTAAAAGGGCTTGGACCGTTTCTGCGGTCTTGAAGCCGCATCTGCGAAGCCACTTCTGTGGCTAAGGAGCTACTTCTGTGGTTTGGCCTGGCCAGCTCTGGGCCGCATCTGCAAGGCTACGATTGCTTCTACGGTCCCACACCTGCGGTCAACCAACCGTAGGTGTGGTTATGACAGAAGCAGATGCTTTAGCACTTCTCCAAATTCTCAACTTCACTCGAGCCTCGTCCGTTTGACGCTCAGGGCTCCCGGGCCCCGCCTGAACATACCGACAAGTCTGAAACCACGAGACGGACCTACTCGAACCTTCAGAACGCCCGAAACAACGCTAAATCAAAAATTCACCCCCTAAAACCAAATGAATCAAACTTCTGAACTTCGAGTTCTTAATTTTCCTCTAACGAGCCGAAACGCCCTAAAACTACTCGGATTGACACCAAATTTTGCGGGCAAGTCTTAAATGATATATCGGACTTGTACCGAGCTTCAAAACCAACATACGATCCCGATACCCATGGAATCAATCATTAATTAGTTTCTTTAAATCTTTAAAACTTCAAATTAATAATTTATGATAAAAATTCATTACTCGGGCTAGGGACCTCAGAATTCGATTCCGAGCATACGCCCAGGTCCAATATTTTCCTACAAACCCTCCGGGATCGTCAAATCACGAATCCGGGTCCGTTTGCTCAAAATGTTGACTAAAGTCAAACTTAGCCTTTTAAGAAAATCCTAAGAAATCAAATGGGCATATTTCACTCCAAACTCTTCCAAATCCCGAACACACCATCCCTGTAAGTTGTAAATTAGTTAAAGCAAGTGCGGGAAGTTTTATTTAAGGGAACAGAGTTCTAAAAGGCAAAATGACCAGTCGAGTCATTACAATTGATTGATACATCACATCATTATTTTTCGGCTGATCTTTCATGACATTGTAAGCCTGAGGGATTGGAGATATTGATGACTGAGTGGGGCCAAGGGCCTATTTGTGAGTGATATTTATAGGAATGGGTTGCACGCCGCAGTATGTTATGTTGATTTATGCCATGATTGGCTTATTATAGTGCTTGGGCTAAAGGAGCCCCTCTGGAGTCTCGACACACCCCTAGTAAGCATAAGTACCTACTGAGTGTGAGTGTCGAGCACGAGTGCCGAGTTATTGGGAGGATTAAGTGACTGTAAGGACTGAGTGGTTGTGAGAATTGAGTAACTGTGAGGACAGAGTGATTGGGTAGACTGAGTGCATTGATACACCGAGAGTATGCATACGGTTTTATCATTGCGTTGTATTAAAGTTGGCATGCATATGTTGACATGTAGGCATAGAGATATACTTTCCTCATGCCACTTGATAATGGAACATCTTACTTGTTGTTGGAAGTTTTTGGAAAAAATCACAGTTCTCAGACTTACTCATATTTTTGGTGACTACGGTAAAAGAATTGGGTTTTTACTGATATACTTGAAAAGCATGACTATTTTTTTTGAAACTGTGAACGAGTCGAGCATCTTATATCTAAGTATGTTTCTTGTACCATTATTATTATTCTGTTATGAACTGTTGTTGGCTATTGGCGTTGGGTTCCAACCTCTGTTCCAGCTCGTCACTACTTTAAACCTAAGGTTAGGTTTGTTACTTATTGAGTACACGAGGTCGATTGTACTCATATTACACTTCTTCACCTTGCGTGCATATTATGGATGTTGATGTTGTTGTGTATGACGGAAGCTAGCATTGAAGATGTACCTGCGTTCCAGTTATAGCTGCCTCTTGTTCATGGTAGCTCTAGACTTATGAAAATATGTTTATGTACATTCGGACAGACGATGTATTTATTTCATACTAGGTTTGTATACGCTAAATCTTAGAAGCTCATGACTTGTACTACCAGTCCTTGGGAATTCTTTGTATAATTGCTCAGTTGTATTATCATTTCTTCTCTTAATAAATGTCATTTGAACTGGTTTATTGTTAACTCGCTTACCTAGCGGGTTGGGTTAGATGACATCATGGCTAGTTGCATTTTGGGTCGTGACAAGTTGGCATCAGAGCTCTAGGTTCATAGGTTCTACGAGTCATGAGCAAGTGTCTAGTAGAGTCTTCCGAATCGGTATGATGACATCCATACCTATCTTCGAGAGGCTACAGGGCATTTAGGATAATTTTCCATCTTTCTTTCCTTATCATGTGAAATTAATTCAGCTTGAAATATAACTCTTTGAATTCCATTCACGCATTCGTGTACGCATGTGAGCGCTCGGTATCAGCTGTGCATCGCCGGCTTGTGATACCATGGATGAGGTGCACGATGTGATTTCAGTGTGCTGATAATGGCCAGTCTTAAGGACTTGAGGTTGGGTTTTGAATGTAGCTTGAGCATAGGGATTTTGGTTGTGTGAGCACGTGCTTTTGGACTTATAAGTCTGGCAGTGTCCCTATTAGTGGAATTTATGGCTCGATGAGTGGTTGGATGACTATGTGATGAGTTAGATGTGGTTGCGGGATGTGTTCAGATGGTTTGAGTGTGACGAGAAGAGTTTTTTTGAGATTTAAAAGTACTATTGGGTGCTTGATTTCTGTCGTGATTTGACGTATAGTCTCGAGTTATGAGTATGTTGAAGGATCTTTCATGTTGTTTAATTGTGGAACGAATTAGACTCATATAACTTGTTGATGAGTTTAGACTCAGGAAGAATAAGTGATTGTGTAGGAGTTGTTGCTGTGAAAGGGCTAGAGAAATGTCAGTTTGAGGCTAAGCAGGCGGGTTATCACCTACGGGGTGTCCTGAGGTTGTGTGATCCCTATATTGTTTCTATGGAGAGTTTTCTCTTATCGGTGGGTTATATGAATAGAAACTTGAGTTTGGATCGCTTGGGGATGTTGGTTTGACTATCAGGAGGATGAACGCGAGCTTAGCAGATGATTTGAGGTATTATATGGTTTGTGTTACATGAGCTTATAAAGGATTTAGTTGAATCTTACCGTGGTATTATGACAGTAATAGAGTATGGGCATTGTGAGTTATCGAGTGTTTTCATCTATGGCTTTGATCCAAGTGGGTGAGTCTGCTATCAACAATTTAATTGCATGGTTACGTATGTATTGCTTTCGGTTTGAGGCATATTTGTGGATCGGTTATGACTTGCAAAGGTTGGTTTTGAGGATGACTTAAGCAAGGAAATTTCTGGATGCATGGTGTATTATACTTTATGGGTATATAGGAATCATGGAATGATTGAGGTGTTATTCGTGAAGGATGTAGTGCACATTGAGTAGGAATTTGCTCGGTTGCGTCAATGCGGGGTTACATCTATGGGGGTTGTCGTGCTAAAGGGGCACAAGTCGTTTGGCCCGTTTGGGGGTGCAATTGAGATTTGAGCAGAGTGGATGACTCTCGAGAAAGTTCTAATGGATTCAAGATTTTTATGTAGCAATTGTGAATATTTTTGGATTTGTATATGGCTAGGATATGAGATTTTTCATTGGATGGTGTCGATATTTGTGGAATTTCTATATCATTATAAATTCTATATTTCATCATCGAGATGGTGAAGGAAAATTACTTTAGATTCACAGAAGGTCTCTTCAGAGTGGGTGTCTCGGTTGTGGTACTTTTCGGGTGTTTAAGAGGGAATACAACGGCGTATGGACCTTAAGGTGATGTGGTTTTATTCTAGGATCTTTTTGGGGTGAGTCTTGGTTGAGGATCATGGTATTATGGCGAGGAGGAGTGTCAACTTGAGGATAATTCGGAAGGAACTCGGAGAAATAGGGAAGCCTGGTAGTAGGTTGGATCTATAGGGTAATGGTATGCTCGATTCTTTTAGTTCTCGTGATGTAGTGAGTATCTATAGGTGTTTTGTAGCAGTACTCTTAGGTTTGGCGACTAGCATGGCTTGGTTGAGTTAGAGAGAATCAGTTCTGACGGCTTGATTGTGTGCAAATGGATTTCAAAATGTTCTCAAGGATTTCTACCACGGTTAGAGGTGTATATTTCCTACCGGCATGAGGAACATGTTGTGTATTGTGATTTTCTCCTGGATGAGATCAAATGGAAGGTTCCTAGTCAATTGAGTATGTAGTTTTCTTACGACTCAGAGTTGATTATGAGATTCTCATACTTTTCCTATCATGGCATGATAGATGTGGCGTGTTATGTGGGATTGAGATTTGCATGTGCAAGGTCACGGGGCCGTTTCGAAGGGAAGATCATAAATTCTTAGATAGTATGGATGGTTTTCAAAGTTTAGATGAATGCTATAACTATTTGGTAATTATTGGGAAGGGTGCGCATTTCAGAAGGTGCACAGTGTTCAGATTTACGGATGCTTCATTGGTATTGCGGTACTTGCCTGGTTGATCAACTACTGATATTCAGATTTTGCTATATGGCATGGAAGAATTATAGAAGTATTCCACGTGGGAAGATCGTGTATGAGAGATGTGATAGACATTCAGGTGGTGGAGTTGGGATCGGATATGGTGACTCATGTGTTCTATGGACTTGGAGACCAGAAGTTCTCAGAAATAGATCGTGTCTGGCTGTGGAATGTGAAGATGTGTCCAAAGCTAGCCAGGTGATAGTATATGTTATGGTTCAATCGTTGTGGACCTTTGGAGGGTTATTTATCTATTTATGGGTGACCAGAGTGGATTTGGGGTCCATCGGCAGGCCCAATGAGAATGTGTATTCTACAACGGGTCGGATTAGTTGACTCCATACTACTGTTGTTGAGGGATGTGCCATTTGGTTAAAGTTGAGCTTATTCATGTTCTGAGATGTTTTATGAGTTACCCTTCTATGCTACGAGGGGTTGGCATCCGTTGGTTATAGGCACACATGGTGCGGTCCTATTTGGGCCTTATAGAGGAATTTGAGCGAGATGGATATTAGGGTGTTGAATGATTGATTGCGTATTTGGTTATTTTTTTCGGACTGTGTTATTGTGTTATTGGTTCCTCCATAGTTATGGTCATGCACCTTGGGTACTTGAGGTCGAATTGTGCGTGGCTGTTGATTTTGGGCATGGTGGCTTGAGGTAGGGGTGGGCATCAGTCGGTTCGGTTCGGTTGTGAATGTTATCGGTTCGACATATCGGTTGTCGGTTTCTAAATATGTTAAACCGATAACCGAACCGATAAGATATTGGTTATCGAATATCGGTTTGTCGGTTATCGATCCTTACCGGTTCGGTTATCGGTTTACCCGATAATAATAAAAAAATATCCAAAAAACTCATGTTTTTATTATAGAAATCGTGATCATACTTCCAAGAGAAAGGAACTGAATTTTACCTCATAAGAAAAGATGGATTAAATTTCAACTTTAAAAAGAAAAACTTTCTTTATTTACATTTGAAAATCCCAATAGGATCTCAATTTTTAAGTTATAAGTTAGTAGGAGTAAGGAATAAAATATTCAACAATATATTCTTACTAACTATCTCACTGTGGGCGTGCATAATGAATAGGAAAATAATAAAATCCTAATCTTGTAAATACAAAAGAATCAGTGCAACAAAAAAAACAAATAGAAAAGACTAAAAATCTAAACAATTAATTATTTAAAGTATAAAACTAAAAACCATAACTGAAAAATTAAGATGAGAAATTCAAAAAAGTTTAAAACTTACTCTAAGGATTAAGGTTTGAAGATGAAAAGTAACCGCCGAGAGAGTTGAGAAAATGAAATCATAAGGTGGCTTTAAATACTTAGTGAGTAAAATAATAATTTTGTTAAAACTTATTGGGCTATCGGTTAAACTGTTAATAAAATTGGGTAAACTGAGACCCGAACCGATAACCCAATAGTCAAATAACATTAAATCGTTATCAAAACATTTACCCAATAACCCGATATCGATAACCCAATAACATTTTATTGGTTTGGACTATTGGTTATACCCAATATATGCCCAGCCCTAGCTTGAGGTACTCCATATTGATAATGTTTGGACGGGGTCACGCATTGCAACAAAGTTATGTTGAGATATGATCCTTTGTGTCAGATTTGTGTGTCGTGGTTATACTGTGTGTGATGGACTCATGGCATTGCGGTACTGGTGGTAGTTGTTGAACTTGCAGGACGGTACTCTCATTTGAGTCATTTTTCATGATTGAGCACATTTGAATTGTTCCGTATTGGTGCATGGATTGCACGGTTTGTGGCTCTGTGTAGTATTGGTGTGGCATGTCAGTAGAGTAGCTTGTATTTGATAAGAGGAGGTCGTCGGACCTAGAATGGGTATTATCGGATTTTATTGCGGTATATTTAAAAAGACAATGTCGCTGATCGGCTTAGAAATTAGCTATAGTTCTTGTCGAAGGAGATCGAGCTCCATGGCTTGTTGATCTGATGAGTGATTAGGAGTTTCTGCGCGTTTCTTTCATCATTGGCACTATACGAAGGTTTTAGAATGAGGTTTTGTTTGATATGAGGTTTATTACCAGCATTGGATTGTTTTGAGCAGCTACTATGGTCAGAAATTTTGCTACGAGTATGCGAGTCGTGTGGTATGTCATGTGATTACATCTTGGGTTATGATTATGGCTTGATACAACTTGTTCAAATTCGTACAGTGTGTGGAAGAGAGATTCGGGTCTTATAGGAAATTCCAGGTTTGGAAATTGGATTTTGTGGTTTACGGGCTGAGGTTGAAGTAATGATCATCAATTATGTTGTGTTGGCGAGCTTATATGGAATAGGGTGATGTGGAATCACCCTCGGGTATGTGTATGGTAAGGTTACACGGCAGTTGATGGCTTTGGAATGACTCTCGGCACGTTCTAGAACGAACATATGTTAAAGTGGGGGAGGATGTAATGACCCGACCGGTCGTTTTGAGCATTTGCACTTTGCTTGATAGTTTGTGGGCATGAGTAGCTCCATATGATGTATTATGACTTGTATGAATTGTCAGTTTTGATTTTCATGTTATTCGGAATCGATTTGGAAGAATAAATTTCATGATTGAAGCTTTAAGTTACAAGAGTTGACCAAGTTTGACTTTTTTTAGTATTTGACCTCGAATTGAAGTTTTGATTGTTCAGTTAGGTCCGGATTGTGATTTTGGACTCCAGCGTATGCCCAGATTTGCATTTGGATGTTTCTAGAAGGTTTCGCCGCAAATTGGCGAAATTTGAAAATTTGAAGGTCTGGAAAGTTCATAAGTTTGACCGAGAGTTGACTTTGATGATATCAGATTCAAATTGTGGTTCCGGGAATTGAAATAGCTTTGTTATGTCATTTAGGACTCGTATGAAAAATTTGGGTTCATTCCGTGTTGATTTGATATGTTTTGGCGCGAGTTTTGGAAGTTGAAAGTCCAAAGTTCAGTTAAATTCGAATTGATGTGCGATTCGTCGTTTCAATGTTGTGATGTGTGATTTGAGGCCTCCATTAAGTCCATGTTATATTATGGGACTTGTTGGTATGTTCGGACGGGGCCCCGAGGGGCTCGGGTGAGTTTCGGATATGTTTAGTTTGTGTTGCGCTCGTTTTTTTTAATGTTTCAACGTCGTTTTTTCAAGCATAAATGGTACCACATTAAGCAAACGAGCTTCAATTTTTTTTTATTGAAGCATTAGATCCTTATCGTAATTTTAGAACTGTAGCAACTGGAATCATCAAGTTTTGACATCGTATGAGGAATTTATGGTCATTTTACTAAGAATTGGGTTAATTACGAAATTGCCACTGAATTCGTATTTAGAAATTTGCACTATTTGCAAATATTGAAACCAACATATCTTCTTCATTATAAGGTCAAATAGAGTGACTCAAAAGTCTAACGTAACTGGAATTTCATAAGGAATCTATTGGAGGCATTAAAAGTGAGGTTCGTGATCATTTGGCACGATAAACGAGACAGAACAGCTGGGCGGAAGCATATAAATCAAGGGTTTGTTCATTTGGTCATATTTTGAGTTGGGGAGCTTGGATTTGGACAATTATTAAAGTGATTTCATCAAATGGATTTGGGTAAGTGTTATCTACTCGTTTTTATTATATTTCGTGAATATATCTTCATTTTTGGCAATTGGTTGATGATTTCAAAAGTAAAATTTGGGGATTTTGTCTAAAATTTAATAAAGTGAATTTTTGAGTTTTGAACATCGATTTGGAGTCGGGTTTGAGTAAAATTAGTATGGTTAGACTCGTAATTGAAAGAGTTATCGAATTTTATAAGTTTTGTTGAGTTCTGAGCCGCGGGACCCGGTCTTTCTGGTTGATTTTGGGATTCTGAGTAAAGATTCGACCTTTATCAATTGGAATTATTTCCTTAGGCTTTATTTGATGTATTTGAGTTGCTTTTTGCTAGTTTCGAGCCGTTCGTAGGTCGGTACGCACGGGATGGTATTTTTGGAGCATCATTTGGCTTGTTCGGTGTTGGATTTGGCTTGTTCGAGGTAAGTAACACTTCTAAACTTGGTGTTGAGGGTATGAACCCCGAATATACGTGATATGTGTTTGGTGTTGAGGTGACGCGCATGCTCTGTGACGGGCGTGTGGGCGTTCACCGTGTGAATGGTAACTTGGTTATTTCTGTGGTACTATGTAGTCACCTAATCTTATTTGTATCCACGAAATCTCTACGTGCTAGAGTAATTGAGCTGTGATCCATGTTAGAAATCATGTCTAAGCTATTTCTGCACCTTGCGTGCATAATTTGGATGTTGATGTTGCTATGTATGACAGAAGCTAGCATTGAAGACGTACCTGTGTTCTAGTTACAACTGCCTCTTGTTCATGGTAGCTCTATACTATTGAAAATTTGTTTATGTACATTCGGAAAGACGATGTATTTATTTCATACTAGCTTTGTAAACTCTAAATCTTAGAAGCTCATGACTTGTACTACTAGTCATTGAGAATTCTTTGTATAATAGTTTAGTTGTATTATCATTTCTTCTCTTAATAAATATCATTTGAACTGGTTTATTACTAACTGGCTTAGCTAGCGGGTTGGGTTAGGTGTCATCACGGCTAGTTTGATTTTGGGTCGTGACAGATGTCTTTTTAACATCTTTTTGTCTCTAAGTTGTATTTAATTAAAAAAAATTACATAACCGTTGGACCCATTTAACCCGTTTGAACTGCCGACTCGTTTAGCTCGAGACCGTGAGTTAGTGGGCACGGTCCAGGGCTGTTTCCTACAAAAAGTACATTTAGCCCGGGACCGTTTGAACTGTTTATTTAGGGACCGTACCGAAATCGGGACCGCGGCCCGCAAATTTGAGACCCAACTAGGCCCACTTGCCGCCCTTAGCTTTTAATCAAAAGCATTATTTTTTCCTAAAAAAAAACTTGGTCAAATACCTCATATTGAGATAATATAGCACTTTATTGAAGAAAAAAAGCAGCACTTTTGGCTTGGGGAGAGAGAAACTTTGAGGAATAGTAAAGGATAAATGAAAATAGCTAAAAATATTAAGGTGTTTTTATGCATGTAAAAATATAATAGAGAAATCATGGACTTTTACAAATAGAAACTTCGGAATCCGACATGTCAGATTTCAACTACTCCTATAACGAACGGAAACCTCCTTTCTCACGGCGGCTTCTCTCCTACGCGCCTTTCTGATTCAATATTTCATACTTTGAGTCCTCATCCAAGTCAATTTGGTGAAATTTTTTTCTATCTTTTTCACTTATTCTGCAAATTTAACGTAGAATAAATCGTAAGGGCTATTTTAGGTTCGAAGTTGGACGATCATCAGCGAAAGAAACACGCAATTGGATTGATTGCTGTTCGATCTTCTAGTCAAGGCTTTGATTTTAGGAGCTTCGGAAAAGGAAAAATGGAGAAAATGAAGAATATATTGAAGCCGAAGCCGAATCCGCAACAGCTTTTGAGAGATTGGCAACGTCGCCTCCGACAAGAGTGCAGAAATATCGAACGCCAAATTCGAGGTAAAAAATTATTGTGTTTTTTTTCTTTGATGATTTGAATGTTTGATGATTATTGGATCTTAACTGATTTTGGTTAATTTCATGTAATTTTGGGGTTTTAATTGTTCAGATATACAGAGAGAGGAGAAGAATGTAGAGAAATCAATTAAAGAAGCTGCAAAGCGAAATGACATGGGTTCTGCCAAGGTAATTTAAACTGCTACTTATAGTTGAAATTTATACATTTGCTATTAACTTAATCTTCTGCTGATGATTGCTTTGAGGCTTTATTTGGTAGTTTATGTCATAGCCAAAACTTTGTTTTCTGGTTCCTGGGAATAAGGAGCTATTTTATCTATGTTGAATATATTAGGGCTTCCCAGCATAATCATCATTAGTTAGTTGCCTTCTATTTTCATGTTTTTATGTTCCTTTTGCTTATTCATATACCAGTGTTATGTGTTTATCACAGGCACTAGCGAAAGAGCTTGTGAGATCTAAAATAACTGTGAACCGATTGTACGAGAACAAGGCACAATTAAATTCGATATCTATGCACCTTGGAGAAAGTGTCGGTATGATCACACTCTCACTCCATCTTGTATTTTGTCATTATTTATTGACAAGTGTGCAGTTGCTCCTCTAAGCTCTTTGATGAGCAAACTGTTGGAAGCACAGTATGTATCTTCTGAAAATGAAGTACCAATAATTCTTGACGCATTCTCCTTTATCTGACTCATTAAAATTTTAGGATGTAGTTAAATTCACTGGGCTTCTCAGTTTCCTGGGTGCAAGTATTCTTGTTTAAGGAACTTTTCACTTTTATGATCGTATATATGCCCTCAATTCAAACTAAATGTCCTGTTGTACTTCTGCACCCTCCCAAGGAGAATATACCTTGTACTCCATAATTGTTGAGTTGAAGTTTCAAGATGCATAGCTAATGACATGTGGGTTGATTGTGAGGTAAAAGTTTATTTTTTGATTTGTAGATGTCCGGAAGTTAGAATTAGGACTCCCAAATGTTAATATACTTTTGGTGTCCTATGACTAGAGGTGAAAGATTCTTGTCAGGGGGTTAGGACGATTAGAAATATTTTGGTAAACAAAACTAGAAACCTGATATTTGAGTTGATATAAAGGTCATACTTTTTACGTTTGACTGCATTCTTCTCTTCCCTCCTATTGTCATTATCTTATAAAGCATGCCTCACACTCATCACTGCTGAAAGGAGAAACTGAACATCTCCCGCTGTTTCATATCATCTGAAGTTCCCAATAGAAGGAATATCATCAATGGCAATGAATACAGTACCCTTTCTAGTGCTGTCAGCCACCATGTTTTATCTGAACTATTCGAAAATTATTGGAAAGGGAGCTTCTAACTAATCTCTCTATCTAATCATATCTCTTTATCCAATTATAACATGTTCACTTGTTACCTGGTTGGTCCTCAGCTGTCATGGTAGTTGGTTATGAAAACGATGATAGAGTGAACATGTTTGGTCGTCCTCACTTGTTACATGTTTTGTGGTGCATATGGACAGAAAGGAATCAAAGATACTTTGATGGCATTTCAACTGTAAGACACAAACTCAAGCCTAGATGTTTGGTTTTACCTTTTTGCTGGGTGAATCACACCCCTGTGTATAACCCTGACCTTTTCTTGGAGTGTATCAGCTCTATAGTATTGTAATAGGTTTTTGTCTTTCCTTGGAGCTGATATCTCCTTTTCATTTGTAATCATTGCATCTTCTAGATGCCTTTTAATCAATACACCATTTACTTCATCAAAAAAAGAAGAAAATGATGATAGAGCTTGATGGAAGCAAAAGGGGAGGAGGAAATACTTCCATTGATCTCTTAAAAGGGTCAGGAAATCTTAATGGTCCAAAAAATGTCAGCAAAACATGGAGTCATGCATTAATTTCATCCCATATATGGTGGAGGAGATTGAATAGTGTTACAACATCAGTACAGTCTAGCTGCATCACTAATATGTAATCCCGTAGCATAACACTGATGAGTAAATGTAGTCGGCAAGTCTGGAACATGTAAACAGGAGACAGAAGTAATTGTCGGATGTGTAGCGCCAGGCAGTATACCTTTAACTTTCATTTGTTCTAAAGGAAAAAAGATATATCTTTAGCAGTTCCTAGTTATGAACTTATTCTTTTGCCTTCTAGTTTCTGGAATGGACTTTTGGTAAGTTTGTTATAATTATTGGGAGGATTTCACGTGCTTTATGTGTAAAGATATATATTTTTGAATTTGGACTTCTGTGTAATTAAAGATAATAAGTTAAGCCTTATGTTTATGCTTTACCAAGAAACTTTTCAATGAAGATCAGTTTCGGATAGTTTTGTTAGTGTCGATAAGACATTTGAAGTCTATCGTATTTTCATTAAACCTTATATCCCAGTACGAAAGAAGAAGCCTGTAATATCTTACGCCTAGCTTTGGCTAATGCTTTTCGAGATTGTTTCCTCTTGCTTCTACGATCTGATTTTGGATGCTCACATTTTGCTACTATATCTTGCAAAATTGAGTTAACCATGGAGTTTGCACGTATACGTTTTAAAAGTTGGATATTGTAACTTCTGATCGAAATCCTTCTGCTCCATTACATGTTCCCATTATGTCCTTCAGGTAAGTAGCAGCTGTTTAAATTGTCCTTAAACTGCAGCTAGACAACCATACTTTGATTGCTTAAGCTGGATGAATGTATTAATTTGCTAACTTTATTCATTTGTATATTGAAATTTTCAAGTATCTCATGATTTTCTAATTCATTTTTGCAGCTATTGCTCGCACAGTGGGGCATTTGTCCAAGAGTGCTGAAGTCATGAAACTTGTTAATAATCTTATGAAGGCTCCAAAAATGGCTATTACGATGCAGGAATTCAATAAAGAAATGACCAAGGTATCTATTTGGCATTAGATTTTTAAGCTCTGAAGAGATGTCTGAGTTCTCTGTTGGTTGGTGAATCCCTTTTGGATCTGTATGATTCTGAATTTTAAATAGTTTATTAAGCTTCATGACGCCGACATGATCATGTTTTGTTCTTTTTATACTCTTTCTTCTTCTGCACTTTGACTTTCCTTTCAAATCGATCAGCCTGCCTCCCTATGAGAAAATGAGGACAACTTCTGCACTTTGACTTAACTTTTGAATCAACTCGTCCACTTTTTTTGGGGTGTGTGTGTGCGTGTGTGTTTCTGCCTGAAATGGAAAATATAATCACTCTTTCTCTACTGTTGTTTCAGGCTGGTGTCATTGAAGAAATTGTGAATGATGCAGTGGACACTGCATTGGATTCAGAAGACATAGAAGAGGAGATTGAAGAAGAAGTTGACAGGGTCTTAACTGAAATTGCTGGTGAGACTGCTGCGCAACTTCCTGAAGCAGTCCGAAAGGAGAAGTTAAAGGAACCTGCCCAGGCACTAGGAGATGCAGAGGTATGTCACATCTATAAACCACTGCATAGAAGTTTAATTGATCTTTTCAATGATGAAATAAATGCAGGGTGCTGATGACGAGGAAGATCTAGAAGAACTAAGGGCTCGTCTTGCTAAAGTAAGATCGTAAGTGATACTTAAGCTGACTTCCAGTTCCTGAGGGTTCACTTATAAAAGGCCAGTATGTGAAGTGGCAGAGCTCCTTGTATGGTCTGCTGCGGCTGCATCTTCTTTCTGGATCAGGAAATAGTAGAGTACTTTCTGTATCTTAAAATTAGCTGCTCTGTAAAGTCTTATCAAGCTCTTGATACTGTGTAGTCATTGTCCAAATCTGAGCCTTTATTCTCTCACGCTGTGTTATGGAAAATGTGATGCTTTTCAATGTATGGAGTTGAAACACTATGTTAGTGACATTTCTTTGCTGTCTAGCAGAATAGGCAGTTCAATCTATCTATTTAGGAGTTCTTTTCCGCCTCTTTCTTTTGTTATTTATTATTTTCAATCCACTTTCATTCTTCTGTTTTGGTTGAAGGAATATTATTTCCATAGAAAAACTTCTGATGTTTCTTTTTTAATCCGTATTAATACATATTTTTACATGCTTCAGATCTTGAGATGTTCAATTTCTTTCTTCTCCATCACTTTGTATTCTTCGAACTCGGGTTTAGTGTGATATTTTGTTAATATTTCCAGCCTGCTTCTAGTGGCATGATGATTGATTCCATGGATTGAAAATGTCACCTATATACATAATTGTTATGTTACACTGGTTTTTGTTTTGCGGGTCATTGGTCAACTATGGAGTATATGATGTTTTCTGCTAATTCATTTACCGTTTTTAGTTAAAATGATAGATCTGCAGTGTGTTATCATTTTTATTATGGCCTGAGAATAACAAGATAAGTAACTATTTTGCAGTAAAGTATGCACCTATCTTTTTACTGTCTGATTGGTATTTCAGATAGCAGAAATCCACAGACTACAGTCTAGATGAAAAACCTGGTACAGCCCTGACAAAGGAATTTGCATATTTTCTCTTTTCACATGTTATAAATCTCTGTACTTTCTTGATATGAAATGCATACTGGAATGACACGCGCTTGCTAACTACTGCAGGTATTATGATGGATTAGAGATTTGACTTCAATGTTTAAAGCAGTCGAAGGATGCAAAGGAACTCTTAATAGAACTTTTCTGTTTTTGCTTTGAAAGAGTTGTTTTATGGGTTGTTAAGAGCTCAAATGCTCTATTAATGGAGGAAAATGGAGAAGAGAGACAAGGCAACAGAGAGAGAAAAAGTTCTGGAAATTGGGAAATGTTTTCACTATTCTAATTTCTCAATACTGTCACGACCCAAAATCCACTGGGGGTCGTGATGGCGCCGGACACCGCTGTCAGGCAAGCCAACCGCAAATACTTAATTAAATTCTCATTTAAACAATTGCAAAAAACTCTGATTTTTCTTCAATTTTTACTAGTAAAAGATACTCAGTTCAAATTAAATATACATGTCAAGAAGTTATTACAAAATATCCCATAACTATCCCAGAATCTGGTGTCACAAGTGCACGAGCTATTTCTAGGAAGTAATATAATACAACAATCGTTCGGAATACAAATTGGACAGAAAATAAATAAAATAATCTGGAAGAGACTCTGCTGGCTGCGGGTCTTCTCGAGAAGTGCAGCTCACCTAAGTCTCCGTATCAACCATGCCACTATGCCACTAAGCCACTAGCCACACTTGAACTTGTGCAACAAAAATGCACAGCAAGTGTAGTATGAGTACGAAAACAACGTGTACCCAATGAGTATCCCGTCTAATCTCAAAGAAGTAGAGACGAGAGGTCGACTTCGACACTTACTAATGTCCAATGATAATATAGAAAAAATGTGAGAAATTCATGGATTTCATAAAGCAAAATTTAACTCATAAAGCCGGAAAGCAAGTAAAAAACTTCTCAAATAATAAAGGATTTCAAAAAGTTTACTTTTCATTATCTTTATCAATTTATCTCTGGCCAGGAAGGGGCAATTATCAACATTTAAAATTCTCAAGCAAGCAATACAAGCATGCGCATATCATGCCGAGGTCATGCGGCCCGATCCAATAATATTTAAAATGTGCACTACCAGAGGGTCGAATGGCGCGAACCATAGATGCATCTATTTAATCTACGAGGCATTCGGCCCGTTCCGAAATTAAACACACACAGACAGTCAATCAAGAAATCAATAGGGAACAATTATCAAAAGAAATGCCAATTCTCTTTTAAACATTTTTGAAAATGAAGTTTAAATCTTTTTAGAAATTCATTTACTAATCCGATATGATTTAAGCAATTCAAACTGTCAACAAGGTTACAAATATTCCAAGTATAGCTTGCTTTTGGGTCCTAGACTACCCGGACTTACACATAATAGTGGTTACGCACGGACTCTCGTCACCTCGTGCGTACGTAGCACCCACAAATAGGAGCACATAACCAATTATTTCAACTATGGAGACAATTTCCTCTTATAAGGTTAGAAAGGAGACTCACCTCGCTCCGAAGATCCATAACCGACATTCCACGCTCTTCCGAAAACTTGAACTGATGCTAAATGCTCCAAAACTAGCCAATAATTATGCAAATCCATTAATATATGCTCAATTACTCATGGCAATCCAATCTCTAACAATTCCTAACCCCGATCGAAAAGTTGACAAAATTGCCCTCGGACCCACGTGACCGGATTTCGAAATTTTTCGAAGATAAAGTTTACCCATGAACTCACGAACTCAAATATATGATTTTCTCTTAATTTCATTTCCAAAATCGTGGTCAAAATTCAAGAACACGAATTTTCTAGGTTTTCCTCAAACCCCCAAATTCCTACCAATTTACATGCTCAAATCCATACACAATCAATATATTTAACTCAAGATAGGTGGGGTTAGCTTACCTTGTCGTTGATGATGAAAATCCCCTCTTGAAACCCTTCAAGAACCACCCAAGCCAAGAAAATATGAGTGAAAATGGCCAAATCCCAATTTTAAAACACTCACTGCCTCCAGCCCTTTCTGCATCTGCGGTCACTTGGTCGCTTCTGCGGTTCCGCAGGTGCGGTTACAATATCGCTTCTGCGGTCCTCCTCCTGCTACCCCAGCCCTCTTCTGCGCCGCACCGGCCGCATCTGCGATCTCGCAGGTGCAGGATTTCCTTCGCACTTGTGGCCTCTGAGCCCTTCACTTCTAACCACTTCTGCGGCACGACGACCACTCCTGCGGCCCTAGCCTCGCAGGTGCTGTTACACCAGCAACCAGCAACTTCAGCCTTCTCCAAAATTCTAATTTCGATCTGTTAACCACCCAGAATCCACCCGAGGCCCCCGGGACCCCAACCAATCATACCAACCAGTCCCAAAACACATTACGAACTTGCTCGAGGCCTCAAATCATATCAAACAATGCTAAAATCACGAATCGACCTCCAATCCAAGCTTTATGAACTTTAGAACTTCAAACTTCTACTTTCGATGTTTAAACCTAGAAAATCACGTCCGATTGACCTCAAATTTTGCACACAAGTCATAATCTACATTACGGACCTACTCCAACTTTCGAAATCGAATTTTGACCCCGATATCAAAAAGTCCACTTTCGGTCAAACTTCTCAAAAACCTTCAAATTTCTATCTTTAGCCAAATGACTCCAAAACGACCCACGGACCTCCGAATTCATTTCCGATCACGCTCCCAACTCCAGAATCACCATACAGAGCTACTCCTAGACTCGGAATCCCAAACGGACTTCGATAACACCGAAATGCACTTCAACCCAAACTTATGAAATTTCTTCCAAAATGCTAACTTCCACATTAGGCACCAAATGCTCTCGGGTCATCCGAAATCCGATCCGGGCATACGCCCAAGTCTGAAATCATCATACGAACCTGCTAGAACCTTCGAATCCCGATTCTGAGGTCGTTTACTCAAAAATCCAATCTTAGCTAATTCTTTCAACTTAAGGATTCCGAAATGAGAATTCTCTTTCCAAATCAACTCCGAACTTCCCGAAATCCAATTTCGACGATGCGTACAAGTCATAATACCTGAAGTGAAGTTGTTCATGTCTCCAAACCGCCGAAGAACGTGCTAAAGCTCAAAACAACCGGTTGGGTCGTTATATTCTCTCCCACTTAAACATATGTTCGTTCCCGAACGTGCTAAGAACTGTGTTGGGGTTGTCCGAAATCACTGTTTAACACCTCGAGCACCTACCGGTGCTACCACAACTCAGCTAGGCACCCTAGCTTGATCAATCTAAAGATATCCTTTTTCACTTAAGCAAATAAGCCTTAGAGCCCAATTCCTACAACCGGAATTCTCTGCCAGGCCTGTTCCATCACCGTATCAATAACTACACGCAGCACCAAAACATGACTGCATACCTTAGTCGAATTCGCACCCTGCACCACTTTACTCACAGGACTACAATAACATTCTCTGATCAAATTAGTCGAAATTCCACGAATCTGATGCTCCCAATGCACCTCATGATCTATATAGGTCTTGCTCTAACTCTTACAATACCGCCAAGACGGAAGAGGTGTGTAGAAACTCATACCCAACTGCCGAATCAACAAATCATTGGGTCTATACTCCTGACAAGGACCATCACCTCATTCTGAACCAAATAATGGTCTTAGCTCCTTAATATACTTCATATAATCAGATTGCACTGATCTTAAATCCAATGATCTCGTCTCACCCAGTACGAACCGCTCAAGCAATAAGCCACCTCGGACATGATCAAATGTCTCATATGATGCCACAATGTGCCAATAGGCTATGAACTCGAACGTGACAAAAGGAAAACGAACTCTGGAAGGAACTACTCAACTCACGCACTAATATGGACTTTCCTTAGAAAATAGGAAACAAGGCATAAAAAATAGCATATGGAAAACTGTACTCAACATCACACTATTGCAGCATGCAACCCGATCCAAATAACATACCTATGGTGGCGTGCCACCCGATCCACACATAGAATTCACATAAGGAGATATATATCGAGCTAAATTGCTCATTATAACAAAATACCGAATATCGGTCAAAAGCACGCTAAGTACATAATACCATCCCTGGGGAGACATATAGTGCCATAGGCTACAAAACTCAAGCACAACTGAGGTGTGATATACGATCTGAATCTCGAGAGCCATCCTGCTCATATAACATCATCTCTACGTGGAACCTTAACACATAATAAATTCACCAAGCCGTCTCACAACTCATACGGCACTATATATCATTACATGAAATAGCTAACGATGAAATAGCACCCCGACTACTTGTCCAAAGGAGCGTATCGCTGAAATGAACACATATGGCCTGATATAAAGCCCATATTCACATTTAGATCCATCCACATACCTCAAGCTGATTCTGATCACACTAAACTAGGTTAATAACCGTTCGAAGGTCCATAATAACTCCCTTTTTCTCATAACACATGAGAACTACCATTATAACCAGGGCAATCCTCCACGGTCCACAACCCAATAAGTCGAGTGCCCTCTAAGCATAATTTCTCAAATTAATGATATCACCACTGTCTTCATACTTGGTTTAAGTCTTCAATCAATCAAGTGACTACATGCCCCTATATAATATTCCTGTGGGGCATGCTCCCACGACCTTCCGTAATAGACAACAAGTATGCGTATCCATACCACCAGCCGCACTAACGCTGAGAAAGCATTCAAGAATCCATAACCAGGATGCAAGGCCTTTTTCACCAAACACCAATCTCAGGTGACGCTGAAGACGATACCCACTTACTTTAAACGTCAAAACTCCTTTACTGCTCATCCGAGCTCGTGACAACCTTGTTAACACCGAACTGCGAACTTGATCCTCACTTCAAATTCCATACCACTCACTGCACCCAACATGCCAATATACAATAGAACACGCTTTTCATCATCACTCCGGAACCGCTAACAAATCAACACTTCATCATATAAAAACTTTTCACTTAACTAACTCCAGGAGAACCATAGCAACACACAGATGGATTCTCATAACCGTAGAATATGCAAATATCTAAGTAGTGGACTAAGCCACCATAGCCCTTCCGGGATCCGCCTACACATAACAGGCCATAACACTAGAATTTTTCCGAATAAAATCAATTACGGCGGCTGGCAGGCCTTCCACGTACCGCCACAAATCCCTTGCATAACTTGATCACGCTAAAAGAACTGATCACTACCACCAATATGCCAATTCAACTATGGCTAGTCAATCTATCTTCTTTCCAATTTATCCCTGATTGCCTTAGAAATAATAAGAACACCATTCAACACATAACACACTCCATCCGCACTCATCCCGAGCGACCTTAAATCACGAGACCATGCTGTCTCAAATCCCACGAACCATTTCATACCTCCCAAATGCTACACTGCAAGTCAAACCATCATAGAACATTCTGGGCCTCTTCTCATAGGCCACTACAAAGCTTGATTCTTAACCGTACCTATAGGCTTGAAATCATTAGGCACCACACTTTAACCTTTGAATCCACTAGGACCGTTGTTGAGAGCCACCTGCTCTGACTTGGCCCCGAATATAATCAACTCCATGAATCTTCTAGCACATGAATACCCTCCCGGCGAAGCACCCGGCAGAATCACTTCCCTTGAAACCCGCATCTATACAAGGCATAAATCCTGAATCTTTCCTCAAGTCGGAACGTGAGCCAATAAGGCCAACCATAGCACACCTTTAACAATCCCTTTGTTCAATTTACTACTTATATTCCTTTTCCGTAGCTGAAATAACCCATCAATATGTTAATAGCTAGAAACCTCAGAAGTAGTTAACCATGCAACCCAATCATAGGCGGTGGGACTCTCCCACTTATCTTGAAGCCATTATTACACCCCTCTGGAATTCACCAAGATTCTTTATCTTTTACTGACATGACCTTGTGCAATTAAACTGCTAGATTCCTCAAAATCCTTCCATTAGCACTTCATGAATACCCTGAATTTCCATCGACATTCACACATTTGACCTCTTACCGGAATGGCCAGTAACATCCTCCACAGAAGCTTCGCCAACCACGCAACCGCTAATCTACTCACAGGGAATAACCCATCCATGGAAATCACTTTTCGACATCTTCCAACGCTACTGCACGGGGTGCAACCACTACGACATCAACAACTCATCCTGAGTCCGAGCTCACTCTTTAGCTGCACAAGTCTATTCACCCCTCGTGGATATCAATTAAATATGTGGCAACATCCTTCAAATTCAAAGTTATGTTGTATCCTTCTTCATTTCAAGCATCTCCTTTCCGTTATATCAAATCTCTTGTCGCATAATAGCCTATACTTCAAATTAGATCCGTAGACCCCGATCATTAATCACTAAAATTCCCAAGTCGTTCTAAACTCTCCTTAAGGTGCGTAGTCATCCTAACACAAAGCCCATGTGCAACTCCGCTACTTTCACACTTTGGCGGAACTCACCCCTTTAATCGACTACTCGGCCTTTGCTTCTTATACCTAGCCTTTTAGAAATTTTAACCACCACCTGACACTCCCCACATGTCCTTCCTCATCCTTTACTACTCAGCTTTTGCCTCAAATAAATTCCATCTTCATAGCACTTGTACCCAAAAATCGCTACTAACTTTAAACTTTTCTGAAGATCATCTTTCTCGAGCCGCTAACATTAGGAACATCGATTCAATCCTGAACCACTGCACCCCGCAATATCTAATAGTTGTTTCTCCAATATTATTTCACAATATCTTACCCCAAAGGCAAATTGCAGAAGTCCATAACACCAGTGAACTTACCACATACAATCGAGGATGGCGATACTACATCGTAGATGAAAATTCCACCACGCTCGAAAATACCAAGTATCGTTACTCCATCACCCCAAATTTGGACATTCATAGGCCAATTTCTTTTCCTCTACTGGAAATGAAATATCAGATCTCCGAATCATGCACTGAGTAGACTTCCTTTCAAATCATTCACCGCCCCAACATATAGGCAAATATCATGCCATCAAGTCAATACTGTGCGATAACCAATCGTGAGCATCATAGCAAGCTGTACATAGCCTCAAAGCTCTCAGGAATACTGTTACTGAGCCGAGATGACAAGATATCCTTCCGTAAGGCAACGACAATAGCCCAATTAACTATTCGGGGAGAAACATCCCACACCACATCGGTAGTACCATTACAATTCTTCAATTCTCGATTTATAGCAAGCGCTTCATGTCACATATAATTGAGTAAGAAGGAAACACGGGCATCAGCCTCAAGGAATCAAATCACACAATGAGGAATCAAGAAGGGAGGTTCTCTTAACAGTCCTGTAGCCTCTCAAAGATAAGTACAGACGTCTCTGTACCGATCCGCGAGACTCTACTAGACTTGCTCATGACTCGTGAGACCTAAGGGAACCTAGTGCTCTGGTACCATGTTGTCACGACCTAAAATCCACCAGGGGTCGTGATGGCATCGGACACCGCTGTCAGGCAAGCCAACCACAAATACTTAAATAAATTCTCATTTAAACAATTGCAAAAAACTCTGATTTTTCTTCAATTTTTACTAGTAAAAGATACTTAGTTCAAATTAAATATACATGTCAAAAAGGCATTACAAAATATCCCATAACTATCCCAGAACCCGGTGTCACAAGTGCACGAGCTATTTCTAGGAAGTAATACAATACGACAATTGTCCAAAATACAAATTGGATAGAAAGTAAATACAATAATCTGGAAGAGACTCTGCTGGCTGCGGGTCGTCTCGAGATGTGTAGCTTACCTAAGTCTCTGTATCAACCATGCTGCTATGTCACTAAGCCACTAGCCACACTTGAACCTGTGCAACAAAAATGCACAACAAGTGTAGTATGAGTACGAAAACAACGTGTACCCAATGAGTATCCCGTCTAATCTCGAAGAAGTTGAGACGAGAGGTCGACTTCGACACTTACTAATGGTCCAATGATAATATAGAAAAAATGCAAGGAATTCATGAATTTCATAAAGCAAAATTTAACTCATAAAGCCGGAAACCAAGTAAACAACTTCTCAAATAATAAAGGATTTCCAAAGGTTTACTTTTCATTTTATTTATCAATTTATCTCTAGCCAGAAAGGGGCAATTATCAACATTTAAAATTCTCAAGAAAGCAATACAAGCATGTGCATATCGCCGAGGTCGTGCGGCCCTAAAATGTGCACTGCTAGAGGGTCGAATGGTACGAACCATAGATGCATCTATTTAATATACCGAGGTGTTGGGCCTGTTCCAAAATTAAACACACACAGACAGTCAATCAAGAAGTCAACAGGGAACAATTATCCAAAGAAACTCCAATTCTCTTTTAAACATTTTTGAAAATGAAGTTTAAATCTTTTTAGAAATTCATTTACTAATCCGATATGATTTAAGCAATTCAAATTGTCAACAAGGTTACAAATATTCCAAGTATATCATGCTTTTGGGTCCTAGACTACCCGGACTTACACATAATAGTAGCTACACACGGACTCTCATCACTTCGTACGTACGTAGCCCCCATAAATAGGAGCACATAACCAATTATTTTACCTATGGGGACAATTTCCTCTTATAAGGTTAGAAAGGAGACTTACCTCGCTCCGAAGATCCATAACCCACATTCCACGCTCTTCTGAATACTTGAATCGATGCTAAATGCTCCAAAACTAGCCAATAATTATGCAAATCCATTAATATATGCTCAATTACTCATGGCAATCCAATTTATAACAATTTCTAACCCCGATCGAAAAGTTGACAAAATCGCCCTCGGGCCCACGCGCCCGGATTCCGAAATTTTTCGAAGATAAAGTTTACCCATGAACTCAAAATATGATTTTCTCTTAATTTCATTCCCAAAATCCAAGAACACGAATTTTCTAGGTTTTCCTCAAACCCCCAAATTTCTACCAATTTACATGCTCAAATCCATACACAATCAATATATTTAACTCAAGATAGGTGGAGTTAGCTTACCTTGTCATTGATGATGAAAATCCCCTCTTGAAACCCTCCAAGAACCGCCCAAGCCAAGAAAATATGAGAGATAATGGCCAAATCCCGATTTTTAAAACACTCACTGCCTCTAGCCCTTTCCGCACCTGTGGTCACTACGCCACTTCTGTGGTTCCGCAGGTGCGGTTACAATACCGCTTCTGCGGTCCTCCTGCTGCTGCCCCAGCCCGCTTCTGCGCCGCACCAGCCGCATCTGTGATCTCGTAGGTGCGGGATTTCCTTCGCACCTGCGGCCTCTGAGCCCTTAACTTCTAGCCGCTTCTGCGGCACGACGACCACTCCTGTGGCTCTGCACTTGTGGCCCTAGACTCGCAGGTGCGATTACACCAGCAACCAGCAACTTCAGCCTTCTCCAAAATTCTAATTTTTATCCATTAACCACCCGGAATCCACCTGAGTCCCCAGGACCCCAACCAATCATACCAACCAGTCCCAAAAAATATTACGGACTTGCTCGAGGCCTCAAATCATATCAAACAACGCTAAAATCACGAATCGACCTCCAATCCAAGCTTTATGAACTTTAGATCTTTAAACTTCTACTTTCTATATTTAAATCTAGCAAATCACGTCCGATTGACCTCAAATTTTGCAGACAAGTCACATTCAGCATTACAGACCTACTCTAACTTTCAAAATCAAATTCCAACCCCGATATCACAAAGTCCACTTCTGGTTAAACTTCTCAAAAACTTTCAAATTTCTATCTTTAGCCAAATGACTCCAAAACGACCCACGGACCTCCGAATTTACTTCTGATCGAGCTCCCAACTCCAGAATCACCATACGGATCTACTCCCAGACTCGGAATCCAAAACGGACATCGATAACACCAAAATGCACTTCAACCCAAACTTATGAAATTTCTTCCAAAATGCTAACTTCCACATTAGGCGCCAAAATGCCCCCGTGTCATCCGAAACCCAATCCGGGCATACGCCCAAGTCCGAAATTATCATACAAACCTGCTGGAACCTTTGAATCCCAATTCCGAGGTCGTTTACTTAAAATTCCAATCTTAGCTAATTCTTTCAACTTAAGGCTTCCGAAATGAGAATTCTCTTTCTAAATCAACTCCGAACTTCCCGAAATCCAATTCCGACGATGCATACAAGTCATAATACCTGGAGTGAATTTGTTCATGGCCTCAAACCGCCGAAGAATGCGCTAAAGCTCAAAACGACCGGTCGGGTCATTACAAATACACTGTTCATGCTTTTATACAGAAATAACTAACTCCTTAGTTACTATTCCTAACTCTAACCGACTAACTAACTTGCCAACTTTTCAACGGCTCAACTCCCTTCAACACTCCCCTCAAGCTATGTGGTGTGAACAAGTTGAACACCCCTAGCTTGGACAACAAAAAACTCATGTTGTGTTCAACCAAGACCTTTAGTTAGAATGTCTGCCAACTGCAACTCTGACTTCTCATGTATTGTTTCTATCAACTGCTTTTGTATATTCTCTCTGATGAAATGGCAGTCAATCTTTATGTGCTTTGTTCGATCATGATAAATTGGATTGGCAACAATCTAAAGAGCTGCTCTACTAGCATAAAACTACTTCACTAGCAGTTGAATTTGCAAATTCAGATCTCCAAACAGTCCCACAAGCCAAACCACATCTGCAATTGATGTTCCCATGTTTCTGTACTTGGCTTCTGCTGAACTTCTTGATATAGTACTCTACTTCTTTAATTTTCATGAAAGTAAGGAGTCTCCAATCATAACAACAAAACCACTTATTGACTTCCTTGTTATAGGACAAATGGCCCAATCAGCATCAGAGAACAC
This sequence comes from Nicotiana tabacum, assembly GCF_000715075.1. Classification (NCBI taxonomy): domain Eukaryota; kingdom Viridiplantae; phylum Streptophyta; class Magnoliopsida; order Solanales; family Solanaceae; genus Nicotiana; species Nicotiana tabacum. Next base: position 105,893,267 of record NC_134087.1, on the reverse strand, counting down.
TATCAGCTCATTAGACATTCTAAAAGACAATAAAATCCCTAAGACGGGTGCATTTTTAAGGTACTTTACCACCATTATGGCTGCATCCATGTATGACTTCTTGGATGAGTGCATGAATTGGCTCAAATTTTGTATTGCATAGGCTATGTCAGGCCAAGTCATCATGAGATATAAGAGCTTTCCCACCAATTTCTGATAACTTGTGGCATCTTACAATGCCTCATCTATCTATAGCATCAGCTGCAAGTCTTCTATCAAATGACTCACTTGTGAGTCTCTGATTTACCCCCAAGGGTGTGCTAACAAGTTCGGATCCTACCAATCCTCGCTCTGAAATTAAATCCAAAGCAAACTTCCTTTGACAAATAGAAATGACAGCCTTACTTCTAGCTATTTCAAGACCAAGGAAGTACTTCATCTCCCCTAGGTCCTTGATATTGAAATGATGCTGAAGTAAGGCCTTAATGTCCTGAATAAGGGAAGCAAAAGAACCAGTGATCAAAAGATCATCCACATTTACAATAATACTCATATTATGACCATCAACTTTCCTAGTGAAAAGAGAATAATCGTAGTGACTCTAGGAGAAGCCAAAATTCAGAAGAGCCTCAAATAGCTTCAAATTCCACAGTCTGGATGCCCGCTTCAGGCCATATAGGGACTTTCACAATTTACACACCTTAGACAGCTCCCCCTAGCTAGCAAAACTTGAAGACTGCACCATGTACACAACCTCTATCAAATCCATTTCCAAAAAAGCATTGAAGACATCTATCTGGTGAAGATGCCAACCATACATGGTTTCCATGAAAAGAACAACTCTAACTGTGACCATCTTCACCACATGAGAGAAGGTCTCCGGGTAGTCCAGCCCCTTATGTTGAGTATACTCCTTTGCCACCAAACGAGCCTTACACCTTTCTACCTCTCCCTTTGCAACCTATGGCCCTCTTACCAGCAGGTAGTCCACCAAGGACCAAGTTTGATTGTCAAGTAAAGCTTGAATCTCCTATTTCATAGCTGCAACCCAATGTTCATCCTATAGTGCCTCTAAATAAGACTTAGGCTCTTTGATGACAAAGTAACTGCAAATGGAATCAAGGTAATAAGCTGAAAGAGATGTGTAGGACATGTAATCAGACATAGGGTATAGGTAGGGGGTGTAGTGTGATCACTAGGCAAGGGACCATGCATAAAGTTATTCAACCATCCAGGAGGTCTAAAAGTTCTAGCTATCCTTCTGGGTTCTGGATAAGGAACAACATGTGAGCTAGTAGGTGAAGAAATAGGTGGTTGTGAAGAATGTCCTACTGATGAGCCTAAAAAATGTGAGAGAGGTCCTGCTGATGGGAGTACAAGACTGTTGGTTTCAATGGCGGTCTGTATATCAGCATGGTGTCCATGGACAGGTGAACCTAGTTGATTAGTGAAGGACGCTTAATCAAAACTAGGCACTTGTGCAGGAGAACCATCCTGAGTGGATAGTGAAACTGAATGCAGGTCCCAGGTGTCACATGTGCAGGACAAGAAGGAATCATGTATGTATCTGATGTTTGAGAAGATTTGAAAGGAAAACATCCTTCTTAAAAGTATCATCTCTGCAGATGAAGAAAACCTTGTGTTAGAGGCTATAAAGTTGGTATCCCTTTTGTGTACTAGAATACCCCATATGAACTGTTGTTTCACCTCTAGGTCCAAACTTGTCTCTATTGATACCCGTAATAGTAGTATAGCAAAAGCTCCCTATGACTCTCAGGTGATTCAAGTTTGGTTGTCTCCCATAGAAAACTGCAAAAGGTGACTTGTTGCCCAAAAGTGGAGATGGTATCCTATTGATGAGGTATACAACATTGATAACACAGATACCCCAAAATCTCAAAGGCAATCACACCATTTGTAACGACCTGGCCGGTCATTTCATGAGTTACCACTTTGTTTTCCCCATTTTTGCTTCTTTTTTCAGCTATATTTCATCGCATCGTGTTGGTTAGTTTGGGTTCGGAGCAGTTTTGTAGAGAAATGAGACATTTAGTCTCTTAAGTTGGTCTTTTAGTTGGAAAAGTCAATCAGAAGTTGACTTGTGAGTAAATGATATCAGAACTTGGTTTTTATGGTTCGGATAGCTTCGTGAGGTGATTTGGGACTTAGGATTGTGATCAGAATGCATTTTGGAGGTCCGGGATAGATTTAGGCTTGATTTGGCGAAATTGGAATTTTGGCACTTTCCGGTTGGTAGTGGAAATTTTTATATAGGGGTCGGAATGGAATTCCGGAAATTGGAGTAGGTCCGTTATGTCATTTGGGATGTGTGTGCAAAATATTAGGTCATTCGGACGAGGTTTGATAGACTTTTTGATCGAAAGCAGAATTTGGAAGATTTGGAATTCTTAGGCTTGAATCCAAGGGTGATTTGATGTTTTGATGTTGTTTTGAGTGTTCTGAGAGTTGGAACAAGTTTGAATGATGTTATGTGATGTGTTGGAATATTTTGTTGAGGTCTCGAGGCCCTCGGCTGAGTTTCAGGGGGTTAACGGATCAAATTCTTATTTTTGGAAGTTGTAGATTTCTACAGGTTTTTGTTGCAGAGTTTTGCTCTTCGCGTTCGCGAAGAGATGTTGAGTGAGACAGGCTAGTTGCCCTTCACGTTCGTGATGTTAGTCCTGCGTTCATGAAGGTTGAGTCTGAATGTACATCGTGAACGCGTGGCGTAGTTCGTGTTCACGTAGAAGGGTGAAGCAGACTTGGGCATCAGGCCCTAAGGCATCGCGTTCGCGACCAGAGGAATGCGTTTGTATAGGCTAAGCTGAGTAAGGCATCGCATTTGCTAGGTGGTTATCTCATTTGCGTAAGAGGAAAGTTTGAGCTTTGATTTTTTGTGCTTCGTGAACGTGAGGCTTTGACCGCATTCGCAAAGAAAGAATTTATCCCTGAGCAGAATGTTTATATAGTTGCCTTCGCGATTTTTGGTCTATTTTCCACCATTGTTAAGCGATTTTGAAGCTTTTTGAGAAGGATTGAAGAGGAAATCGAAGGAAAACACTTGGAGGTAAAATTTTTGAACTCAATACTCGATTCTATGGTGATTTCTACCTAATTAGACATGAAATTAGTGAGATTTAAAGCCTAAAATTGGGTAATTAGGGCTTGAATTGTTAGGGCTTGAAATTGAAGACTTTGATTTAAGGATTTGAGCGGTCGTTTGTGGTCAGATTTTGATGTATTTGGTATGTATGAACTCGTGCGAGTGAAAGGTTTCTAGTTTTTTGATTTTTATCGGAATCAGAGACGTGGGCCCGGGGGTCGGGTTTGGCCAATTTTGGGATTTTTGAGTTAATTTGATTATTTTTGCTTGGGATTTGTTTCTTTAGCATGTATTAATTGTATAATAATACTAATTTTGGTTAGATTTGGAGCATTCAGAGGCCGAGTCGAGGGGCAAAGGCATCGCATGCTAGAGTTTGGACCGGATTGAGGTAAGTAATGATTGTAAATGTTGTCCTGAGGGTATGAAACCCCGGATTTCACATCGTTGTGCTACTTTAAGGTGACGCACATGCTAGATGATGAGTGTGGGGTCATGCACCATTGGGGGATTGTGACTTTGTTCGTCCCGTATGACTGTTAAGTCGCGTATTTAATTGAAAACTGTTTGATATCATTGTGTTTTGGAAAGTATTACTATGTCTTGGGCCGAATGCCATATTTGGGCCTTGTGCCAACTGTTTTGGACCCTTAGGGTTTTTTTACTACTATTCCTTACTGCTTTGATTTAATCTCTTTACTCAGTCATGCTGTATTCTACTATTTTTATAACTCGGCCGTATTTACTCCGTTTTGATACTTTAAATGATATTTTGGGCTGAGCATCATGTTTTACTATTGCGCGAGTGGCATGAGAGGTTTCTGACTGAGTGAGGCTAAGGGCCTGTGTTGTGAGGTTATTGTGGGATCGAGTTGCGCGCCGCATCATGTTGTACTGATTGTGATATATGAGAGGCCGAGGGCCTGACTTGTTATGCCACGAGATGGCTTGTGATAGCGCTTGGGCTGCAGGAGCCCCTACGGAGTCCGAACACCCCCAGTGAGCGCAGGTACCCAGTATGAGAATGTGATATTTCCCGAGGGGTTGATGTTATTTCATGTTGTTGCCCAAGGGGCTAATTATGAGTGATTGTGAGGTATCCCGAGGGGCTGGTTTTTGTTGATATTTTGCTCGAGGGGCAGTTGTGATATGTTTTTGCCCGTAGGGATGTTTATGTTTTTCATCACTCCTACTCACTATTTTCATCACTCGTTTGAAACTGGTGAAAGATGTTTTAAAAAGGCTTTATTGAACTAAGTTGTTTTTACGAGTTTTATTAGTTTACTTATTATTCTGGACATATAATGTTTTGATGTAGTGCTATGACATGGAATTACATATTTTCTTACTGCTTAGTTTCCTTTACTTTTATTACTTACTGAGTTGGCATACTCACATTACTCCCTGCACCTTGTGTGCAGATATAGGAGTCTCGGGACGCGATAGTGAGTACTGATCAGTATTCCAGTAGGTCTCCGGAGTTTACTAGGTAGCTATTTGGCGTTTGCAGCCCAGTGCTTCTCCTTCCTATCTTATTCGGATTGTCTTAGCGGTTTATTTTGGACTATGTTGTCTTTTTCTTGTTCCTAGATGAGTTTGTAGTTGCTCATGACTGGTGACACCCCGATGTCGGGATTGTCTTATATTTTCGCACTGCTTATTCTAACTTATATTATGAGATTTTAGCTAATGAATGGCTTAAAATGACTTATTATAAATTTCTAGTTGGTTTGGGGTTTGTGTTGGCTGGCCTAGTTTCACGTTAGGCGCCATCACGACCAGGTCAGTTTTTGGGTCGTGACAAGTTGGTATTTGTATGCGGCAAAATCAGAGGGTCTAATTTCTTGCTATCAAGTCACTTCAGAAGAACACCTCGAGACCCCAAGGACGCGAAGTTGTGACTGAGTTCCCTCCCTCGGAGCTCGTCGAGGTCCGACTTAAAGAAGATACAGATCGAGGCTAGAGTAAAATAGGGGGTTCCCAAGGCACACGGCTGAGTCTGACAAAGACGACCTACCCGAAGCTTGTATCAAGGTGTCACGTCTAGCTGTCCCATCTCCATGCCTTTACAATTAATATATTTTGTACTATAATGGGATCCCCCTCCTATATAAAGGGGATCCTCAACCACCTTGTAAGGGGCTACTGTTGCTCCAACTATTCTACATAAGATCAATAAAAACTCTCTCTCTCTCTCTTTTCTCTCTAACTTACTCGCTCGAGACTACTACTTCCGTTTATTGCATTCATACTTGTTCTTCATTTATTGCTTGATATCGGCCACAAAGAGCCTCCTTTAATTATATTCTAACTGTTAGTCCCTTCCCGATTACCCCCGACAGCTCGAACCTGAGCCCAGGCATCGACCCCGAGGCCCTTCATCGGTTAGCCTGAGGCCCGGATGGCAAGCTCTCAGTTTGATTATAGCCTTATTCTAGCTCGCGTTTTATCTTTTATCTTCACATACCTAGCATCAACTGCTCTAACAATTAGCATAAAAATACATCACATATTTTTAGAGTCCCATCAACAAATTTAATTGTTATTACCATTTTCACGGTAAACAATTTGGCGGCTACCGTGTGGCTAAAAATAATAGTGATTATTTTCTTGCTGGTTTCATCACACAACGTAAGTTATCTTTCACACTTTTTCTTGTCCAAGATCTTCGATTTCAGGTCGAAATGTCTGGCTCAGTGAACAGAGTTGAGAATGACAACCTTGAAAACCATGGAGAAAACGGTGTGGCTATTCTAGTTAATGACGTAACACCACGGAACCCCGATAACGCACCTGGACCGTTTCAAGCGGATGCGGGTTTGTAAGACGCACAGCAGGTCGACGAAACCTCGCACACCGATATAAGCATACGATATGGTGACCAACAGGAAGCCCAAAAGACCCCAGCTCGGGAAGAATAGGAAGTTAGTCTTCATGTTATTTTTGAAATGTTGCAAGCACAACAGATGGCTATCGCTCAGCTACAAAGCCACCAGAAGACTCTCAACACAGTAGCATCGGAAACTATTCCCCCGCCCGAACAGGTACCGGGGAGATCGAACAACAACGGATTGATAGCTGACCCTGCCAAAGTGAAAACGCTCGAGGATCTCACCAAAAGGATCGAGTTGGGCGAGAAAATGATAGCAGCCAATGATAAGAAGATCGGAACCTATAATTTCAGAGTCGACCAAAGCCCGGGCTCACCCCCGGTCCTGAAGGGTATGGATTCGAAGAAGTTCGCACAACGGCCGTTCCCAGAGGAGGCGGCTCCGAAACCCATTCCCAAGAAATTTAAAATGCCGGAACTCCCAAAGTACAATGGGACATCAGACCCCGATGAATGCGTTACTGCCTACACTTGCGTAGCGAGAGGCAACGGCATAAAGAGTGATGAGATCGAGTCCGTATTGCTGAAAAAGTTTAGGGAAACACTTTCAAAGGGGGCCGCGATGTGGTATCACAACTTGGCTCCTAACTCCATAAATCCATTTGCCATGCTAGCAAACCCCTCTACAAAGGCGCACACCGGTGCCCTCAAAGTAGTAATGAGGAAATCCGACGTTTTCAAATTAAGCAAAGAGAGAACGAAACATTACGGGAACTCGTGTCTCGCTTTCAAATGGAATGGATGGAGCTACCTCCAGTCTCTGACGATTGGGCAGTACAGGTTTTCACTCAAGGTTTGAACGAACGAAGCTCGGTGGATTCAAAACAGTTGAAATAGAACTTGATCGAGTATCCAGCTGTGACCTGGTCGGACGTCCACAACTGGTACCAGTCAGAAATCAGGGCTGAGGATGACCCATTGGGAGCCCCCTTGGGCTCAGTATATCCGAGTAGACTCCTGGGGAAGGAGTCAAAATCAAACAAAGAAAGATACCCGCAGTACATCGAAGGTAGGAGGAATGTCCTGAGGTGCAACCTACCTCGCAATGGTCGGAGAATGGATCGAGGACAATATCTTCGAAGGCTCATCAATAGAGCCAGATTCAATGGAGACACAAGGCCAACAGGTGCACCTCGCCAATCAGAATACAACTTCAACGTCGCGGTATCGGACATCGTGTTCACTATCAGCAAAACCAGGGACATCAAATGGCCCAGGCCTATTCAGTCGGATCCTCCCTAGAGGAATCACAACTTGGTATGTGAGCTTCATAATGCGCACGGCCATAGGAGCGAGGACTGCTACCAGCTTCGAAGGGAAATAGCCAAGCTACTCAGTAGAAGTCACCGCCGAGAACTTTTGAGTGATCGGGCTCAAGTTCAGTTCCGAGAAAGGAAGGCGGCCAAAAGGAACAAATCAAATGGGCCATGACATGCTATCACGATATTGGGGGAGCATAGACACTCCCCAGGAAATCATGAAAGGGAGGACAAAAATATCCGTCATCGGAGAAAAATGAACCCGGGAATATGTACCCAAAGATGCCCTCACATTCGACGGAAAAGGCTCTGAAACCTTGCCCCAACTTCATAACAACGAACTAGTAACCTATTTCTTTATTCATTCACTTCGAATAAAACATGCGCTTGTGAATCCATGTAGCTCGATCAACACTATCCAATCGAGAGTAATAGAGCAACTCGGACTACTAGACCAACTAATGCCCGCCTCTCGAACCCTTGACGGATTCAACATGGCGATCGAAACAACGAAAGGAGAGACCGTTCTCTCAGTCAGCATGAACGACACAGACCGAAACACCAAATTCCATGTCATTAAAGGAGACACGAGGTATAATGCCTTATTCATATGGCCGTGGACACGCCGCATGAGAACGGTACCATCCCCTCCTTGCCAAATTATGAAATCCCCGGCAAAGGATGGAATTAAAACCGTCTACGGGGAACAACACGCGACAAGGGAAGTGTTCGTGTTACGTAACGTAGCACCGGCACCAACGTCTCCACTCTCGAAAGAGTCAAAGTGTAATCAACCACATCTTCAGTTCAGCCCGATTAAACATAGTGGAAGGCTGTACCGATCCCTCACTCCGAACTATAGGAAAGCATCGGGCCTCGAAACATCGCCTACGCACCCCGCGACGAGGTAAGACAACCATCTCTTTCATTATTTTATACTAACCCATATGCAGGTGCCCAGTCAGAGCGGTCGAAAATGTTGATACAACCCGAAGATCTTGAGGCCTTAATGACATCCGTTGTACTCTTTCCCTTCGGCCGAGCCTTCATCCCGAAGAGGGTTTCGCCGACAAGGTTTTCAACGAGGCAACGTCCACGCGCCACCTAAGGAGGATCCGACAAGCTTGAAGGGCTTCTTTTGCAGTCAACCCCGAACACTAGAGGGCACCCCCTTGCGAGGCCATCCGCTCGGAAGAGCCAGGAAATGATGAACAAAGTTCCAATAGAAAACAATGCACCGGGCCAAATAGTAAAATGAACTGTGTCCACATAAGCTGGGCTCGCGGCAACAAAACAGCATGTACTTATGCCAACAAATCAAAGAATATCTTTCTCCAAAGCATCTCGTACTCCAAAGAAAATCCAGCATCCTCACAGCAAGGATCCCTCCACCAAAAACGCCCCGAGATACTCGGAGACTAGCGCCAATAATTTGGCACTCGCATGGCCTTAGAGTCAGAACTCCGTACTCATAAGCCCTCAATGAGGCAACACGAAAATAGCAACATGTCTCCAAAAGAGAAGATGCCCCGAACACTCGGAGACTAACATCGCAAATTCAGAAAACATATGACCCCAGGGTCAGAATCTCCAAAAAATGTAAGCCTTCAATGAGGTAACTTCGTGCTCACGAGCAACGGCCTTCGAGCCTAAGAAAACTCGAGGACTCGGAGACTGTCACCAATTGCCACTAGTTAAAAATCTCGGGGCCATAAGACCCCAAGCGGGCAGACTCGGTCTCGAATAAAAACTCACACCGACTATCAACAACTACACCTGTAAGACCTCAACAGGCATGGAAAAAAACTGTAAGACCTCAATAGGCATGAAAATACTGTAAGACCTCAACAGGCATGAATTTTTTGTAAAGCCGTACTACAGGCATAAACTAAATCCCGAAGTTTAGGCTATACGTCACATTTGTAAGTCTCCCGAAAGGGCATACCATCGATGTAGACGCCTAAACTACCACACTCGGGATAAAAAATGGCTTCGGCTAAACACAAATGACTACGGTCAATACGGCTATACCAGCCAAATTAATGCGACTCGGGGATGCCCGACCGTCGCTATAAAATCACAGGCCTTTACTTCGAATCTACTTCGAAAAGAACTGGTTAAACAGGCTACCCTCGATAGGCAAAACGAGCTTCGACCATGTCAGCTCCAAATCACAAGGCTTCAAGCTACTCAGCCTACGAGCTAAACATTCCTAGGTGCTCGAACATCGCCGCAAACGACTTGAAATCTAGGTTCTTCCCAAACCGACGATGGGTCAGGCAAAATCATTTCAAAAGTCCTTAATGAGAGGAAAACAAAGCCTACATATGCTCAAGGACAAAAGCGTAAGAGCTATTGTCTCCAGCCTAACGAGCCTCAGGGCCACACACTAAAAGGTCGCTACAACCAAAAGCATAAGTGCCACTGCCTCTAGCTAAAACGTTTTGAAAGCTTGAGGGTCAAAATGAGCTTGACTCATAACCCAATTCGGATACCGGACCCAAAATAGTTAACTAATACATGCCTAAGGGCAAAGCGTAAGAGCCATCGTTGCCAGCTTCATGAGCCTCAGGGCCACGCACCTAAAAGGTCGCTTGGACCAAAGGCATAAGAGCCGTTGTCGACAGCCCATGCAAATACAGAACTTGAGGGTAAATTGTGCTCGAGTCGAAGCCCGACTCAGAAACTGAACCCAAAGTAGTTAAAATACAAGTGCCCAAGGGCAAGGCGTAAGGGCCATTGTCGCCTGCCCATGCAGACACAAAAACATGAGGGTTGAATAGGCTCGAGTCAAAGACCAACTTGGAAACTAAACCCAAAACAATCGAGCAAAAGCATAATAGCTCTAATGCCATCTTACACTAAAGGCCGCATCGACCAAACGCGTAAGAACCCCTGGGCCTGCCTGATGAGCCCCAGAGCCGTATTACGAATCTAAGGATTCTCACCAACTGTAAAACCAGTCCACCTGGTCAGAAGAAAAGCAAAAAGGGGTACATAAGTAATAAAGCTTCAAGTTCTCTCCTATTTACATACATGAAAAAGTGCATCCTCCATCTACAAACGTGCTCTAGAAATATCACATACAAGATGGCAAAGTCTACCCCCAGTCCCTGAGGGATACGGCCTATCAGCCTCGTCTTTGCTCTCCTCAGCACCGGACAGGAGTGATCGAGCGTCATGCTCGTCCTCCCTCACTCACGCTAGCTCTTCCAAGAGAACAAAGACTTTGGCACCAATCTCCTCAAGTACCCTTCTTCGGGATCTACAATGAACATATTCTTTGATCCTCCCTTCACGATCGAGGACCCTCTTCAACTCGACTTGGGCATCGGTAGCATCCTTCAAATGAATTTCCATCTCCTGATTAGCCTTAGTCCGACTCAGTACTGCTTCAGCCTGAGTATCAATGATCTCAGCCCTGACCTTCGAAAGTTCGGACTCAAGCTTCGTGATCATATCTGCTTAAACTAAAGCATTGTCACGAGCTAAGCAGAGTTGAGCCTCAAAGGCAGGAACTTAGCCAAGGCACCCTTCTCCTCTGAAGCGTGAGCCTGCACTTGAGCTCTTAGCTTTCCACAGTCATTCCTGACTCGGTCGGCTTTATCCCTAAGGCGCTCCAGAGCCTCTGTCTTTTTCTACAACTGGGATAGGCAAAAAGTTAACCCAAATGGTTAAAGGGTGAAACGCATACTCACCTGGGATGAGAAGTTACCTGCTCCATTAAATAGCTCTCGTAATTCGAGCTCCAATACGCCTCATATCGCCAGTATTTCAACTCAACTTCCTTCTCCTCGCAAAGGAGCCCAAGGGAGTTACCCTCATCCAGAGCCTTCGAAACCTAGCCCCATTGCGGAGTAGCTCATACCTAAGCCTGCCAAAAGCCTACAAAAGAAAAACTCGATGAGAAAGGAAAGACGCAAGATTCAAAAGGCCTATGCCAAAGCTCACCGTGAAGTGAAGTCCCCGTACTTCCTCGAAAGCCGAGAACACCTCTGATAATCTAGTCCTCTCTGCCCTATAAGAATTAATCCTGGTTGAAGCATGATCGCTCGGGGGAACTTCCTCTCCAGGGTCAGAGACTTCGGGTACAGTAGGCTCGGGCGATGTTTCCTCCTCAAAGACTCGGCCTTGTTTTGCCCTGCTGAGAGCTCCATCACACTACAAATGCTTGTCCCATTTATCATTATCATCCTTTAGCTCGGAAGAAAGCAACTCCTCCCCCCTCCAGAGGAGCACAACCTCGCCCTTGGAGACCCTCCGATACCTATGACGACAATACTAGTACATGAAAAGGGGAAAATGTCTTCCCAAATGTATGAAGGACAAGTGAAAGCAGTGTACACACATACCACGATATTTTGGTTCCCATCTACCCCGAGACACCGCTCGCCACCTACGCTCATCACTAGTCGAAAGGGTCGCTAGCTTGCCGACCCAGCCAAGCAGATCAAAAACTTCGCCCGACGCCTATGAAATTGCTGTAGAAAAGAAGGAAACATGATTACTAAACTAGCTTCCACCATGAGCAAATCTGAGAAAGCACCAGGCGCTCCACTCACGCACGTAGTTCCATTCCTCGGGGAATAGCGTAAGTTCCACAGGGATAACATCAGTCGTCCGGACGCGGACAAATCGTCTGACCCACTCTCGATCTCCATCCTCCTCATCGTCAATAACAAAGGGCGTAGTCGAACGACACCGAGATTAGCAGACCTCGATGATGAAAGGGTCGGTACAGTCTGACGAGGTACTGAGCATGAATTCAAGCCCTGCCTTCTCCGCAAAGAACCTCGTCATCAGCACTATTCACCAAAACAACGGATGTATCTGCACCAAATAACCCGATACTTTAAATATAAATCGAGCACGACCTTATCAAGAGGACCTAGTGCGAAAGGGTACAAGTACACGTTCAGGAATCCATCGGCAAGGTCCGTGATACCCTCCTCCGGGGTAAGCACCTGCAATTCTACCCCCTCGCCCCATATGCAGTCTCTCCTCACTAACTCCAGGTGCTCCTCTCTTATCGAAGACATAGTCTCCAGAGTAAACTCCCGTGGATCCTGAGGACTGGGAGCGAAACTCTCCCCTCTCTACTGGGCAGACCCTAAAGTAGCAGTCATGGCTATGGTGGAACTAGCAAACTAAAGTGGGAACCTACATGAACTCCTTCGCGCTAAGGTAACAACAGACTCGATGCCAAAATAGAAGGATAACTATCTAAAATAATATGATCTCCTAAGAAGTGGGAGCAACCCCATATATATGTGGGGAAATAACAACGGTCTGCCTGCCCAAGTTAGGCTCCAAAAGGCCAACAATATTATCTCCGGTCACGAGGTGGTACCCGACCCCAAGGACCGCCGTCAAAAGGAAGCTAGGCTTCAAAAGGTTAGCGACATTTTCTCCTGTCCCGAGACAGTATCCGACCTCGAAGGTCCCTCCCAAAAAGAAAAGTAAGCACTTCAAGCTCCGTCCATGAGGGTTCGGCCTCAGGATATCCCCCAGCCATGGGCAACCTCTCTATAAGAACCCATCTACAACACCTTAAAAGATTATCTACATCAAGTTCAAAGTAAATATCTAGGTGCCCAAAGCCGACCTTCACTCAGAGACCACTCTCGAAGGTTTTGAGGTTTGATGTGCCATCTTCATGCGACTCGAGGGTCCCGACAATCTGAGTCTATCAGATCGCTTCAGGCTTGGTCCGAGGAACCATGGTAGGCTCGGAAAGGATCCATTTCTATCAACCGGAGACCGAAAAGAATGTTCGCACCCAAGTTGAATATTGACGCTCGTCAACAGAGATATACATTCAAAATCCCTACAAATGCACAAGAATATACAAGAATATGGAAAATATAAAAAGCAGAAGTAAAGAGGATGTCCTTTTATTTCATAAATATTAACTTCCAACGGTCCTCGAGGGCTCCTTACATACAATTACAAAAGCCCGCAAGGGGTCCTTACGCAGGAACGAAGAAGCAAAGGGATGCACACACGTGGTAAAATCCTAGAACCTAGTCTACTCTCAAAGGTTCACCTCCTGCAACAATGCCTCCGGGCATGCATCCTCAGAAGCCTTATCCCGGCCTTCCACACTGATATCCCCAAAGGATAAGTCGAGAAGTAGGGAGGGATGAAAAAATGCCATAGCCCGCCAAAGGTCGAGGACCCTCACTGGCCAAGAGAACCTCGGAGAGACAATAGACCTGGCGAACATCGGCCTAACTTGCACGACTACTTTGAATCCACTTCTTGGGACATTGAGTCGTGCAAGCTGCCAGCTCAGGGCAAAGCGCCATGTCGAGCTGGGGTATGAAGGTGAGCAGCGGTGTATAATTCGAGCCCCCTTATGAGCATTGGTATATAGTCCAAATAATTTTCTAAAGCGAGGAAAGTCGATCCCCGTATATCATCATCTCGAGCTAATAAGGACAGCAACAGTAGACGTAACAACAACAACAATAGCGATATAATGGTATAATTGTGCTCAACAAAGGGGAGCTCAGGCAAAAGGCCACATCAAGGCTAATGGGAATGCTGCCAAACAACCTTAAGGCCGTGAACTCCGAACATGGTGATCAACAATAGAGGAAGATGGCGAGGAGAAAGGGATGAATGAGCAAATGAAGACACTTAGATAGAAAAATAATGCCAGAACGCTCCTATTTATAGGAAATAATGACACGGTCATCGAGGCCTTTGGAAGACTGCTGGCAGGCGCAATTACTATGTTCTTGAAGAACCGAATCGATGGCAGTATTGCCACTTTGAATAATGGGAATCGACAGCGCATTGAATGGCGTCGAAAAGACAAGTCCATGGAATGTCCCGCTTATCGTGAAAATTCACGCCATAGATTGCATCATTGGTATGACATTATCACGGGAAGCTTGAGGATTCGAGTATCATAATTATTTCCCATCGCTTCATTCTGAGAAACGCAAAGACTATCTATATGCGGTGAAATCAGAGGGTCTAATTTCTTGCTATTAAGTCACTTCAGAAGAACACCTCTAGACCCCGAGGACACGAAGCTGTGACCGAGTTCCCTTCCTCGGAGCTCGTTAAGGTCCGACTTAAAGAGGATACATATCGAGGCTAGAGTAAAATAGGGGTTCCCAAGGCACACGTCTGAGTCTGACAAAGCCGACCTACCTGGAGCCTGTATCAAAGTGTCATGTCTAGTCGTCACATATCCATGTCTTTACAATTAATACATTTTGTACTATGATGGGATCCCCCTCCTATATAAAGGGGATCCTCATCACTTTGTAAGGGGCTACTGTTGCGCCAACTATTCTACACAAGATCAATAACAACTCTCTCTCTCTCTCTCTCTCTCTTTCTCTCTAACTTACTCACTCGAGACTACTACTTTCGTTTATTGCATTCATACTTGTTCTTCATTTATTGCTTTATATCGGCTACAAAGAGCCTCATTTAATTATATTCTAACTATTAGTCCCTTCCCAGTTACCCCCGACAGCCCGAGCCCGAGCCCAGGCATCGACCTCGAGTCCCTTCATCGGTTAGCCCGAGGCTTGGACAGCAAGCCCTCGGTTTGATTATTGCCTTATTCTAGCTCACATTTTATCTTTTATCTTCACATACCTAGCATCAACTGCTCTAACAACTAGCATAAAATAGATCACGTATGTTTACCGTCCCATCAACAAATTTAATTATTATTACCATTTTCACGGTAAACAGTATCAGAGCCTAGGTTACATAGGTCTTACGAGTCATGAGCAGGATTAGTAGAGTCTCGCGGATTGGTACAGAGACGTCTGTACTTATCCTCGGGGGACTGCAGAACCTTTAGGAAAACTTCATATTCTTGAATACCTGTCGTGCGAATCTATTGATTCTAGTACTAAACTTCTGTTATTCTATTCTCTCACAGATGGTGAGGACACGTCCTACCGGCCAGGATGGACCACCACCAGTACCACCAGTTAGGGCCACTAGAGGCAGAGGATGCGGTCGAGGCCGTGGTAGGGGCAGGGGTGTAGCTCGCTCAGCAGCTAGGGCAGCACCTTCAAATCCACCAGCTGCCCCAATTCATGATCAGGTCCTAGTTGTGGATGCTCCAACATCACCAGCTCAGGCACTAGCTGTGCCTATTGTGATTCCAGGCCTTCAAGAGGCCCTGTCCCGGTTCTATCAGTGTGCACTGGCCTAGATCAGGCGACCTCAGTTACTACAGACGCAACTACTTCTCATGTCGGGGGAGTTACTTAGACTCCTGCCGCTCGCAGACCTAAGCAGGTCGTGCAGGGACTTCAAACACCGAGAGCAACTCCAGCCCAGCCGGTCGCAGCTGCTCAGGACTATGTATCTCCTATTATGACATAGGACGAGCATCGCAGATTGGAGAGGTTTGGTAGACTTCAGCCTCCGACTTTCAGTGGTGTAGAGGGTGAGGATGCCTAGAGTTTCTTGGATAAGTGATAGAGGATGCTTCGGACTGCAGGTATTCTAGAGACTAGTGGGGTCCCATTCACTACTTTCCAGTTCTCCAGGGCTGCACTTAGTTGGTGGGAGGCTTATGAGAGGCATAGGCCGTTTGGCGTAGCACCTCTTTCTTGGCAGCAGTTCTCCGTTCTCTTTCAGGAGAAGTTTGTACCTGAGTCTCATCGAGAGGAGGTGCGCAGGAAGTTCGAGCAACTTTGTCAGGGTGATAGAACTGTTACACAGTATGAGATGCAGTTCTATGAGTTAGCTCATCATGTGGTCTGGTTGGTCCCCACAAATCAAGAGAGGATCAGCAGGTTTATAGATGGCCTCGGTTTCCAGCTTCAGTTGCTTTTGACCAGGGAGAGAGTATCTGGTGCTACCTTTGATGACTTTGTTGACATGGATCGACAGATTGAGATGGTTCGTGGTTAGGAGAGGATTGAGATGGAGGCTAAGAGGCCTCGTGGTCAGGGTGGATTCAGTGGTACTCCTCTTGGGGGTCAGTTTCAGCACGATAGAGGCCGTCCATTTAGGCATACTTAGTCAGCTCACCCAGGTTATCATGGTGCATCATCGGGCCATGGTTCCCATAGTTCTCATTAGGGCCATTCATCACTCAGTGCCCTTATAGCCCAGAGTTCGTCCCATGCTCCATCAAATCAGGGCTCTTCTATGCCAGGTTCTTCTGCTAGTCATCCCGGTGCTAGGGGTTCCCTTCAGTCCCCGTCTCCAGCACCAGGGGGTTGTTATGAGTGTGGTGAGTTGGGGCACATGTGGAGGTAGTGTACTCGTCATCTTAGGAGTTCATCTTAGTAGAGGAGTCATCCATCGACTTCAGCACCAGTTACTTCACCACCCACCCTACTAGCTACGGGTGACAGTCAGCTAGGGGTCGCCCTAGAGGGGGAGGTCGATGAGGTGGTGGTCAGGACCATTTCTATGCACTCCCAGCTAGACCCGATGCTATTGCCTCAGATGCTGTGATTACAGGTATTGTCTCAGTCTGCCACAGAGATGCCTCTATGTTATTTGATCCTGGTTCCACTTTTTTCATATGTGTCATCATATGTTTCTCGTTATTTGGATACACCCCATGAGTCTCTTGTTTTATCTATTCGTATGTCTACTCCGGTGGGCAATACTATTATTGTGGACCACATATATCAGTCATCTATGGTGACTATTAGGGGTTTGGAGACCCGAGTCGACCTTCCGTTGCTTTGTATGGTGGACTTTGATGTGATATTAGGCATGGATTGGCTATCTCTATGTCGTGCTATTTTGGACTGTCATGCTAAGATGGTGATGTTGGCTATGCCAGGTGTGCCATGGATTAAGTGGCGAGGTTCGACTCATTTTGTTCCTAGTGGGGTGATTTCATTTCTGAAGGCCCAGCGGATGGTTGGGAAAGGTTGTCTTTCATACTTAGCTTTTGTGAGGGATGTCAGTGCAGAGGCTCCTACTATTGATTCGATCCCGGTAGTAAGGGACTTTCAGGATGTGTTTCCCGCAGACCTACCAGGCATGCCACCAGATAGGGATATTGATTTTGGTATTAATCTGGTGCCGGGCACTCAACCAATTTCTATTCCACCGTACTGTATGGAACTAGCAGAGTTGAAGGAGCAGCTTCAAAAACTCCTTGATAAGGGGTTTATTCGGCCTAGTGTGTCGTTGTGGGGTGCACTTGTTCTATTTATGAAGATGAAGGATGACACTATTAGGATGTGCATTGTTTACAGGCAGTTGAACAAGGTCACAATCAAGAACAAGTATCATTTGCCTCGTATTGATGATTTATTTGACCAGCTTCAAGGAGCGAGAATGTTCTCCAAGATTGATCTCCGTTCAGGGTATCACCAGTTGAAGATTAGGGACTCGGATATTCTTAAGACAACTTTCAGGACCCCATATGGTCATTATGAGTTCCTTGTGATATCCCAGCAGCGTTCATGCATTTGATGAACAACGTGTTTCGGCCTTATCTCAACTCATTTGTGATTGTATTTATTGATGATATTCTGGTGTACTCGCATAGTCAAGAGTAGCATGCAGAGCATTTGAGAGTTGCGTTGCAGAGATTGAGGGAGGAGAAGCTTTATGCAAAGTTCTCCAAATGTGAGTTTTGGCTCAGTTTAGTGGCACTCTTGGGGCACGTGGTGTCCAGTGAGGGTATCCAGGTTGATCTAAAGAAGATAGAGGCAGTTCAGAGTTGGCCCAGACCGTCCTCAGCCATAGAGATTCGCAGCTTTCTTGGTTTGGCGGGTTATTACCGTCGATTCGTTCAGGGATTTTCATCCATAACATCACCCTTGACCAAATTGACTCAAAAGGGTGCTCCATTCGGGTGGTCGGATGAGTATGAGACGAGCTTTCAAAAGCTCAAGACTGCCTTGACCACAGCTCCAGTGTTAGTTTTGCCATCAACTTCAGGTTCATATACCATGTATTATGATGCTTTGAGAGTTGGTATTGGGTGTGTGTTGATGTATTAGGGTAGAGTGATTGCTTATGCTTGTCGTCAGTTAAAGCCCCATGAGAAGAACTATCCCGTTCATGATTTGGAGTTGGCTGCCATTGTCCACGCATTGAAGATTTGGAGGCATTATCTTTATAGTGTGTCTTGTGAGGTGTTTACTGATCATCGTAGCCTCCATCACTTGTTCAAATAGAAGAATCTCAATTTAAGGCAATGGAGATGGTTGGAGCTGCTAAAGGACTATGATATTACTATTGTACCATCCCGAGAAGGCCAATGTAGTGGCCGATGCTTTGAGTAGGAAGGCGATAAGTATGGGCAGTCTTGCATTTATTCCTATTGAGGAGAGACCTCTTGCAGTTGATGTTCAGGCCTTGGCCAATCAGTTTGTGAGGTTGGATATTTCGGAGCCTAGTCAGGTCTTAGCTTGTGTGGTTTCTCGGTCTTCCTTGTTTGATCGCATCAGAGAGCGCCAGTATGATGACCCTCATTTGCTTGTCCTTAAGGATAGAGTTCAGCACGACGATGCCAGAGATGTGACTATTGGTGATGATAGGGTGTTGAGGATGCAGGGATGGATATGCATGCCCAATGTAGATGGGCTTTGGGAGTTGATTCTAGATGAGGCCATTCTGGAGCTCGCGGTATTCCATCCATCCAGGTGACACAAAGATGTATTAGGATTTGAGGCAGCACTATTGGTGGAGGAAAATGAAGAAGGATATTGTGCGATTTGTAGCTCGGTGTTTCAATTGTCAGCACGTGAAATATGAGCATCAGAGATCGGGTGGCTTGCTTCAACAAATGGATATTCCAGAGTGGAAGTGGGAGTAGATTAGCATGGATTTTGTAATTGGACTCACACGGACTTTGAAGAAGTTCGATGCTATTTGTTTGATTATGGATCGGCTGACCAAGTCCGCGCACTTTATTCCTGTGTGTACTACATATTCTTTAGAGCAGTTGGCAAAGATCTATATCCAAGAGATTGTTCATTTGCATGGTGTCCTAGTTTCCATTATTTCAGATAGAGGTACTTAGTTTACTTCGCAGTTTTGGAGGGCCGTGCAGAGAGAGTTAGGTACTCAGGTTGAGTTGAGCATAACTTCATCCTCAAACGGAAGGGCAGTCTGAGCGCACTATTAAGATATTGGAGGACATGTTGCGTGCTTGTCTCATTGATTTCGGTGGTTCATGGGATCAGTTTCTACCACTCGTGGAGTTTGATTATAACAACAGTTATCAATCGAGTATTTAGATGGCTCCATATGAGGCTTTGTATGGAAGACGGTGTAGATCTCCAGTTGGTTGGTTTGAGCCGGGTGAGGCTAGGCTTTTGAGTAAAGACTTGGTGCAGGATGCTTTGGACAAGGTAAAGGTGATCCAGGAGCGGCTTCATATAGCGCAGTCGAGATAAAAGAGTTATGTTGTCATGAAGGTTTGTGATGTGTCCTACATGGTTGGGGAGAAGGTTCTATTGAAGGTTTCACCCATGAAGGGTGTTATGAGATTTGGGAAAAAGGGCAAATTGAGCCCTCGGTTCATTAGGCCTTTTGAGGTGCTATGGAGGATTGGGGGGGGGGGGGGCTTATGAGCTTGCTTTCCACCCAGCTTATTGAGTGTGCATCCGATATTTCATATTTCTATGCTCTAAAAGTATATTGGAAATCCATATCATGTTTTGGACTTCAGCACGGTTCAGTTAGACAGTGATTTGACTTATGATGTGGAGCCAGTAGCTATTTTGGAGCGTCAGGTTCAAAAGTTGAGATCAAAGGATATAGCTTTAGTGAAAGTATAGTGGAGAGGTCGGCCCGTGGAGGAGGCTACCTGGGAGACCAAGCGAGAGATGTGGAGCAGATATCCTCACCTATTTAAGGCTTCATGTATGTTTCTTGACTCGTTCGAGGATGATTGTTTGTTTAAGAGGATGAGGATGTAATGACCCGGTCGGTCATTTCATGAGTTATCGCGTTGTTTTCCCTATTTCTGCTTCTTTATATGTTTTTCAACTGTATTTCATCCCATCATGTTGGTTAGTTTGGGTTCGGAGTGGTTTTGTAGAGAAATGAGACACTTAGTCTCTTAAGTTGGCCTTTTAGTTGGAAAAGTCAACCGGAAGTTGACTTGTGAGTAAATGAGCTTGGAACTTTGTTTTATGGTTCAGATAGCTTTGTGAGGTTATTTGGGACTTAGGAGCGTGATCGGAATGCATTTTGGAGCTCCGGGGTAGATTTAGGCTTGAATTGGCTAAATTGGAATTTTGGCGCTTTACGGTTGGTAGTGGAAATTTTGATATAGGGGTCAGAATGGAATTTCGGAAATTAAAGTAGGTCCGTTGTGTCATTTGGGACATCTATGAAAACTTTCAGGTTATTCGGATGAGGTTTGGTAGACTTTTTAATCGAAAGCAGAATTTGGAAAATTTGGAATTCTTAGGCTTGAATCCGAGGGTGATTTGATGTTTTGATGTTTTTTTGAGTATTTCGAGGGTTGGAACAAGTTTGAATGATGTTATGAGATGTGTTGGCATGTTTTGTTGAGGTCTCGAGGGCCTCGGGTGAGTTTCGGGAGGTTAACGGATCAAATTCTTATTTTTGGAAGCTGTAGATTTTTTCAGGTTTCTGTTGCAGAGTTTTGCTCTTCGCGCTCGCGAGAGGGCCTCGCGTTCGCGAAGAGATGTTGAGTGAGGCAGGCCAGTTTCCCTTCGCGTTCGCGATATTGGTCCCGCGTTTGCGAAGGTTGAGTCTGAATGTTCATCGCGAACGTGTGGCGTAGTTTGCGTTCGCATAGAAGGGTGAAGCAGACTTGGGCATCAGGCCCAAAGGCATCGCGTTCGCGACCAGAGGAACGCGTTCGCGTAGGCTAAGCTGAGTAAGGCATCGCGTTCGCAAGGTGGTTATTGCATTCACGTAAGAGGAAAGCTTGAGCTGTGATTTTTTGTGCTTCGCGAACGCGCGGCTTTGATCGCGTTCGCGAAAAAGGAATTTATCCCTGGGCAGAGTGTTTAAATAGTTGTCTTCGCGATTTTTGGTCTATTTTCCACCATTGTTGAGTGATTTTGAAGCTTTTTGGGAAGGATTAAAAAGGGAATCAAAGGGAAACACTTGGAGGTAAGATTTTTGAACTCAATACTCGATTCTATGGTGATTTTTACCTAATTAGACATGAAATTAGTGGGATTTAAAGCCTAAAATTGGGGAATTAGGGCTTCAAATTGGAGAGTTTGATTTAAGGATTTGAAGGGTCATTTGTGGTCGGATTTTGATGTATTTAGTATTATGAACTCTTGAGAGTGTAAGGATTCTAGTTTTGTGATTTTTATCAGAATCCGAGACGTGGGCCCGGGGGTCGGATTTGGCCAATTTCGGGATTTTTGAGTTAATTTGATTATTTTTGCTTGGGCTTTGTTCCTTTAGTGCGTATTACTGGTATAATACTGGTTTTGGTTAGATTTGGAGCATTCGGAGACCGAGTCGAGGGGCAAAGGCATCGCAGGCTAGAGTTTGGACCGGATTGAGGTAAGTAATGATTGTAAATGTTGTCCTGAGGGTATGAAACCCCGAATTTCATATTGTTGTGCTACTTTGAGGTGACGCACATGCTAGATGACAAACGTGGGGTCATGTACCGTAAGGGGATTGTGACTTGATCTGTCCCGTACGATTGTTAAGTCGCGTGTTTTATTAAAAATTGTTTGAAATCATTGTGTTTTGGAAAGTATTACCATGTCTTGGGCTGAATGCCATATTTGGGCCTCGTGCCAACTGTTTGGGACCCTTAGGGGCTTTTTACTACTATTCCTTACTATTTTGATTTAATATATGTACTCAGTCATGTTGTATTCTACTTTTTTTCATAACTCATCCGTATTTACTCTATTTTGATAATTTAAAAATATTTTGGGCTGAGCATCATGTTTTACTGTTGCCCGAGTGGCGTGAGAGGTTTCTGACTGAGTGAGGCCGAGGGCCTATGTTGTGAGGTTATTGTGGGATTGGTTTGTGTGCCATAGCATGTTGTACTGATTGTGATATATGAAAGGCCGAGGTCCTGACTTGTTTGGCCACGAGATGGCTTGTGATAGAACTTGGGCTGTAGGAGCCCCTCTGGAGTCTGAACACCCCTAGTGAGCATGGGTACCCAGTGTGAGAGATGTGATATTGCCCAAGGGGCTGATTACGAGTGATTGCGAGGTAGCCCGAGGGGCTGGTTTCTGTTGATATTTTTCCCGAGGGGTGGTTGTAATACGTTTTTGCCCATGGGGCTGTTTATGTTTTTGATCACTTCTACTCACTATTTTCATCACTCATTTGAAACTGTTGAAAGATGTTTTAAAAAGGCTTTACTGAACTGAGTTGTTTTTACGAGTTTTATTACTTTACTGTATTGTTCTGGACATATACTATTTTGATATAGTTCTATGATGTGGAATTACCTATTTTCTTACTGTTCAACTGCCTTTACTTATATTACTTACTGAGTTGGCGTACTCACATTACTCCCCGCACCTTGTGTGCAGATCCAGGAGTCTCACGATGCGATAGTGAGTGCTGATCAGTCTTCCAGCAGGTCTCCGGAGTTGACTAGGTAGTTGTTTGGCGTTCGTAGCCCAGTGCTTCTCCTTCCTATCTTATTCGGATTGTCTTAGTAGTTTATTTTGGACTATGTTGTCTTTTTCTTGTTCCTAGATGAGTTTATAGTTGATCATGACTGGTGACACCCCGATGTCGGGCTTGTCTTATATTTCTGCACTGTTTATTCTAACTTATATTATGGGATTTTAGCTAATGAATGGCTTAAAATGAATTATTATAAATTTCTGGTTGGTTTTGAGGTTTGTCTCGGCTGGCCTAGTTTCACATTAGGCACCATCACGACCGGGTAAGTTTTTGGGTCGTGACACCATTCTACTACAATAATCCACCAATGTAAGAAAATACCTACATCCATCAAAGGTGGGAACCCTATAAGGACCCCAGACATCTACGTGTACTAAGTCAAAAGGCTTTGCAGTAGGAAAATAAAATCTTGTTTGCTTGGCTAGAAGGCATATAATACAAGACCTGTTATTATACATACTACTTCTAACTAGAGAAAGTTGCCTTAATATGCAAGCCTTTTATGCCATAGCTTCTTCTCATCATGCATTGTCAGGGCTACCGAAGGAAAAGGTTATGGTGATTCTTTATTCTTTAAGTTCTAGTGGTACAAATCTTCTTCCATCCTACTAATCCTTTTCACCTTCCTTGTGTAACGATCCGATCGGTTGTTTTACTTTTTAGATCCTCGTTTCCCTAATTAAGACTTTTCATATATGCTTTTACTATTTTATGCCTTCCAAGGATGGTTGGTTTGGGTTGGAATCAGAATACTTAGTTCCTTAATAGTGGCTTAAGATGGCCAAGTTTGACTTGAATAAATATTTTGAGTAAACGACCTTGGAACCACGATTTGATGGTTCCAATAGGTTCGTATGATGATTTTAGACTTGGGCGTGTCTTCAGATTGATTTTTGGGTTACATGGGAGCGTTTCGACGCTTAATGTTGAAAGTTGGCACATTGAAGATTTTTAAGTTCTTTAAATTTGGTTTGAAGTGGACTTTGGTGTAATCGAGGTCTGTTTGGGATTCTAAGCATGGGAATAAATACGTATGATGATTTATGACTTGTAAATAAAATGTGGTGTCATTCCGAGTTTTCTAAGTGTGAATAGACGTGTCCAGAGCTAGTTGAAGAAGTTTAAAGTTCATAAGTTAATTGATTTGGTTTTGGGGTGCGATTCTTGGTTTTGATGTTGTTTTATGTGTTTTAAGATTTCGAGCAGGTCCGTATTATGTTATGGACTTGTTTGTGCAATTGGACGGGGTCCCGGGTAGCTTGGGTGTGTTTCAGATCGCCCGGAGCTAAGTCGAAAACTGTATAAATTGTTGTTCTGGTTTCCTCCTTCGTGAACGCGGAGAAAAAGTTGCGTTCTCGATGAAGGAAAAGAGTGGCATTTTCCCCTACGCGTTCGCGCATTCACGAGAGGGGGACCGTATTCGCGATGCTCTAGGTCACTGGCATTCACGTTCGCGCTCAGGCCTTCGCGTTCGCGAAGTGTGAGGCCAGTTGGGGAGAGGGCAGTCGATGGCCTTCGCATTCGCGATGGCAGGTCACCTAAGCCTTCGCGTTTGCGAGGCTGGTCTCATGTTCGCGAAGTGCATTTTACCTGGGCTTGGCATTTTTCCTTTGCAATCGCAAGTGCCTTATCGCGGTTGGGAAGAAGAAATCACCGGGCAAAAAATATTTTGAAGTCAGGACTTAGGCTAATTTTTCTCATTTCTCATTGTGTTGGCTGAATTTGGAGCTTCTTGGAGGGGGGTTTTCATCAAGCACAATAAGGTGAGTGATTCCTACTTAATGTAAGTTAAATACGTATATTATGGGTAGATTTTGACCTGTAAAAATGTAGAAATTTTAGGAGTTTGTTGAAAAATCTAGGTTTTGATAAAAATTGGATTGGACTATGAAAATAATTATGGAATAGAGTAGAAATTATATATTTGTATTCATTGTCACACCTCCTTTTTCCGCCCCCGTGAGGGGCGTAGGAGTTTTTTCCAATTAAAGGACAATCGAAATGGGATTTGTTTAATTATTTCAGAGTCACCACTTGGGAGATTTAGGGTGTCCCAAGTCACCAATTTAATCTCGAATCGAGGAAAAGAATGACTCCATATTACAGTCTACGAACCAGAAATCCGAATAAAGAATTCTGTTAACCCGGGAGAAGGTGTTAGGCATTCCCGAGTTCCGTAGTTCTAGCACGGTCGCTCAACTGTCATATTCGGCTTATTTATCTGATTT
The DNA here is from genome assembly GCF_000715075.1 of Nicotiana tabacum. NCBI lineage: Eukaryota > Viridiplantae > Streptophyta > Magnoliopsida > Solanales > Solanaceae > Nicotiana > Nicotiana tabacum. The sequence continues at coordinate 105,868,241 of NC_134087.1, read as the reverse complement.
TAATACAATTATGAACCTGTGTGCCAATTTTAACTTTTTACCACTTTATTATTATTATTTTTAAAAGAATGTGAACATCGTTTAAAACACGTCTTTGGATTGCGTCACATGAAATGCACCCACAATTCGGAACACATTTTATTTGATGTTTTGGGATTTGGATTTGGGTCGCATGAAATGCACACCCAAGCTCAAGAAAGTAGACTATTAAACACGCGCCTAACGAGACTATCGCGTGTTTATTTTGGGAAAAAGGTCGTGAAATTCACTAAGTGACCCTCCCGAATTCTAAGTAATTAACACATATATTTTTGTGAGGGCCCCACAATCTGTACATTTATATTTGGCGAGGCTCGTCTCATTTTTATTTTAAAAGGGTAAGCTTAAGGCAACTATAATTTTCTACTTTGCGATGTCATGGAAATTCAACTGATGACACACCTCGATTTCTAAAGGACTAAAATTAATTAAGTGGAGGTCATGGGTTGTACATTGAACTTATTTGATGAAAAGAGTATTTTTTCGTGGAATTAAAATTACTACTATAATTTTAAAATTACTACTACACGTATAAGCAACTATTAAGACAAACTAAAATAATTAACATCTTTCAGAATGTGTACAAACACCTATTGTGACAAATATTTGGATAACAACAATCTAAACATGAAGAAACAAAATGCCAAATAACTACTTAAAGTAACGAAACAAAGGAAAAGGCATTCACCGTCAAATTTCAATACCATACGGAGTTAATTAACAAGAAATAGCAATTCACAAACATCATGTATATATGTCTCGCTCGATTGCATACTATCCGCATGAACTAGGGTTGTATTTCAACAATCACATATACATATTACCAACAACAAATATGAAGGAAATGGGCAGAGGTGACCTACTTGTGATTAACGTCTGATGCGTTGGAACTGCGACGAAACCTCGGACAACAACCTCGACGTACCAGACCTCAACGAACAACAACGACCTCAACGGAAATAGAAAGCTCGAACCAAGACTGTCAGCGACCGAGATGTTGGTTGCTGCTAGTTTTTTTCCGACGCAGTAGACTGATACGAGAAAATGAAGCAGAAGGGGTCGTTTGGATGTGAGAAAGAAGCAGACTGCTGGTTCTTCGGACTGAAGGAGTAGTTTTGGCGACGAAGGAGAAGAAACGCAGCAACACCTGCTCGCTGGACTGGAGATGGTGAAGCAGCAGTGGTCGTGGTTTTCCGGTGGTGTTCGCTGATGAGTGATAGTGTGAGACGATGAGGCTGGACGCGAGGAAGCGACGGGGAGGCTGGTTATGGTCGCCGGGCTGTTTGGTTCACTGCTGGGCGCGAGGAAGCGACGAGCTACTGGTTTTTCCGGCGACGAAAGGGGTCGTTTGCTGGTTGTTACGGAGAGGTTTGGAGGTGGGGAAGACGATGGGGAAAGGACGTGAAGCAGCTACAGTGACTGCTGCTCGACGGGGTGGTCGACGCGACGGAAAACTTGTGGTCGTTTGGACGTGAAAGAGGAGGAGGCAATGGGCTATGGCGTGAGGTTTTTTTTATCTTTGTTCAGTTCTTTCTTCATGAAGAAGAAGAAGAGAACGGGCGTGTATGTGGTCTCCCCCCTCCTTTCCAATTTTTTCTCCTTTAAAATCCACCATCCCTCGTGTGTTTTGTCCTTGTTCAAAGAACATGGACCTCACGTGTGTAGGGGTCCAAGACTTGTGTCCCCCATGCGTGGTGGGGTTCCCAATGTGTGGTGTTCCGTCCGTGTTCCCCACGCGTGTCCCCCATGTGTGGTGGGCTCGGATTATTATGGGTTAGGTCCGAAAATTAGGCCTAAAAACGGGCAGTTTAAACCCAAATATTATTCTTTGCCTAGACCCGAGAATAAAAACACGATGTTATTCAATTAATCCTATGCAAGCAAAATAACTACCAAAATAAGACTAACATTTAAAACAACACTATTTCTTCTTCTTTTTTTTTTTAGTATTTTTTCAAGATTAAAATAGCTACAAAGCATAAATAAAACTATTTTTGTCATTTTCGTTTTTATATAAAGATAAAATATAAAGTACTATTTTTGTATTTTTCAAGATTAAAATGGCGACAAAACGTTAATAACGTTTTTTGTAATTTTCAAAATTATACAACGATATAAAATATAAAGTACTATTTTTGTATTTTTCAAGATTAAAATGACTACAAAACATTAATAAAACTATATTTTTTATAATTTTCGAAATTATATAAAGTACAAAAATAAGGTACTATTTTTTGTATTTTTTCAAGTTTATGAGAAATACACAAGCTAAAATTTATATATATATTTTTTGTAATTTTTCTTTTGCGACGAAATAAAGTAAAATAGTTAAAATAGCTATATTAGACCCAATTTAAATATTCACGCTAAAAATGTGAAAATTCCCGGGGAGGGTCAAAAATCACACGTCTATAGCTGCCCCTCTTTGACTGGAAACATGAAGAGTTTTCCGACAAAGAACGACTAGACATGTTTTTGACCCGACCATTATTTGGAGGGACTACACTAAGGAAAGGAAGGGAATGTGACCGAGCCCTGGTATCTGAGCTGCCTACATATCCTTGGTTATAAAGGAATCAGGCCACGTGTAGTTCGGAAATGAGAGAGATGGTAGAGTGTATTGAGGTGAAGAGCCGATCGAGGTGCCATTCCGTTGAGGTTCCGGTCCGCGGTCCTGTCATTACATCAAAAATGGAAAATGAGAAAGACTAAGTAAGTCTATCAGCTATTAGTTACAAGGATTCCTATCTATAAGTCTTCTGAAACTTGGTCTTGAGTCTTGAATGGTGCTTCATACAGACTTTGGATTTGAACCTTGATACTTGCTAGTTGTAGGTGCTAGTTCTTGAGCAGACCACATCTGTTCTCCACTTCAGTACTTTGGATTCATTTTTTTATGCTTGCTCTTTTTTCTTTTCTTGTTTTTGTTTTTGTGAATAGCTTATGTTGATCATCTCAGACTGTTGACTCGCATTCTTGAGGCGAGCTTCTGCTATTTCTAACTTGGATTGAATGCTGGGGATTTTTGTTGTAAACCTCCGCTCTCCGGGCGGGATCCTGACTTCAATAAACAACTCTGAAAATAAAACGCCTTTCCTCTCTTCAGGCGGGCTCCTGACTTCAACAACTTCTTAAAAATAAATCAGCCTCCATTCTCCAGGCGGGCTCCTGACTTCAACAACTTCTTAGAAATAAATCAGCCTCCATTCTCCAGGCGGGCTCCTGACTCCAACTTAAAATTTAACAACCTCCGTTCTACAGGCGGGCTCCTGACTTCAACAATTTAAATTTTAACACCTCCATTCTCCAGGCAGGCTCCTGACTTTGACAACTTAAAATTTTACAACCTCCGCTCTACAGGCGGGCTCCTGACTTTGACAACTTCTTAAAAATAAATCAGCCTCCATTCTACAGGCGGGCTCCTGACTGCAACAACTTTTCTCAAAATAATTTAGCCTCCATTCTCCAAGCGGGCTCCTGACTTCTACAACTTTCCTAAAAATAATTTAGTCTCCGTTCTCCAGGCGGGCTCCTGACTTCGACAACTTCTTAAAATAAATCAGCCTCTATTCTCCAGGCGGGATCCTGACTTCAACAACTTTTCTCAAAATAATTTAGTCTCCGTTCTCCAGGCGGGCTCCTGACTTCTACAACTTTCCCAAAAATAATTTAGCCTCCGTTCTCCAGGCGGGCTCCTGACTTCGACAACTTCTTAAAATAAATCAGCCTCTATTCTCCAGGCGGGCTCCTGACTTCAACAACTTTTCTCAAAATAATTTAGCCTCCGTTCTCCAGGCGGGCTCCTGACTTCAACAACTTTTCTCAAAATAATTTAGCCTCCGTTCTCCAGGCGGGCTCCTGACTTCTTCAACTTCTTAAAATTAAATCAGCCTCCATTCTCCAGGCGGGCTCCTGACTTCAACAACTTCTTAGAAATAAATCAGCCTCCATTCTCCAGGCGGGCTCCTGACTCCAACTTAAAATTTAACAACCTCCGTTCTACAGGCGGGCTCCTGACTTCAACAATTTAAATTTTATCACCTCCATTCTCCAGGCGGGCTCCTAACTTTGACAACTTAAAATTTTACAACCTTCGTTCTATAGGCGGGCTCCTGACTTCGACAACTTCTTAAAAATAAATCAGCCTCCATTCTACAGGCGGGCTCTTGACTTCAACAACTTTTCTCAAAATAATTTAGCCTCCGTTCTCCAGGCGGGCTCCTGACTTGTACAACTTTCCTAAAAATAATTTAGCCTCCGTTCTCTAGATTGGCTCCTGACTTCGACAACTTCTTAAAATAAATCAGCCTCTATTCTCCAGGCGGGCTCCTGACTTCAACAACTTTTCTCAAAATAATTTAGCCACCATTCTCCAGGCGGGCTCCTGACTTCTACAACTTTTCCCAAAATTTAATTCGGCCTCCATTCTCCAGGCGGGCTCCTGACTTCTTCAACTTCTTAAAATTTAATTCAGCCTCCATTCTCCAGGTGGGCTCCTAACTTCAACAATTTAAATTTTAACACCTCCATTCTCCAGGCGGGCTCCTGACTTCTTCAATTTTTCAAAATATATTCAGCCTCCATTCTCCAGGCGGGATCCTGACTTCAACAACTTCCTCAAAATTTTAACACCTCCATTCTCCAGGCGGGCTCCTGACTTCAACAACTTTGAAAAATAAAATGACATTTGAGGGCGGATGAACCCAAAATATCCTATTCGAGGGCGGATGAACCCAAAATATCCTATTCGAGGGCGGATGAACCCAAGATATCCTATTCGAGGGCGGATGAACCCAAGATATCCTATTCGAGGGCGGATGAACCCAAAATATCCTATTCGAGGGCGGATGAACCCAAAATATCCTATTCGAGGGCGGATGAACCCAAAATATCCTATTCGAGGGCGGATGAACCCAAAATATCCTATTCGAGGGCGGATGAACCCAAAATATCCTATTCGAGGGCGGATGAACCCAAAATATCCTATTCAAGGGCGGATGAACCCAAAATATCCTATTCGAGGGCGGATGAACCCAAAATATCCTTTTCGAGGGCGGATGAACCCAAAATATCCTATTCGAGGGCGGATGAACCCAAAATATCCTATTCGAGGGCGGATGAACCCAAAATATCCTATTCGAGGGCGGATGAACCCAAAATATCCTATTCGAGGGCGGATGAACCCAAAATATCCTATTCGAGGGCGGATAAACCCAAAATATCCTATTCGAGGGCGGATGAACCCAAGATATCCTATTCGAGGGCGGATGAACCCAAGATATCCTATTCGAGGGCGGATGAACCCAAAATATCCTATTCGAGGGCGGATGAACCCAAAATATCCTATTCGAGGGCGGATGAACCCAAAATATCCTATTCGAGGGCGGATGAACCCAAAATATCCTATTCGAGGGCGGATGAACCCAAAATATCCTATTGGAGGGCGGATGAACCCAAAATATCCTATTCGAGGGCGGATGAACCCAAAATATCCTCAAAATTTGAAAATGTCTTACCTCAAAACTTGTTGGGGATTTATTTTGCTGGGGATGAATTTTCCTTTTCTTCCTTACCCACTCTGGGTTGTCCGACCCTCTTGAAACTTGGTCGAAACTCTGTCGAGGATGCTTCTACATCTCGATGATCCGCTGGGGATATCACTGCGAACTGCTGAGTAACCCTGCTGAGGATATCACTGCTGAGGATAGCTCTGCTGAGTAAATATGTTATCTTACTCCTTCCAAAACTACTCCCTTAAGACTCGTTTTGCCTTTCCCCGAAAGGAACCGCTGAGGATACCGATTTTCACCAAACTTGTATTGGACTCCTCGAAACTGCTGGGGATAACACTATTGGGGAATTATTTACTTACCTGTTGGGGGATAAAATGTTATCAGCTGGGGATAACGCTATCGAGAATACCACTGCTGGGGGATTCTGATTCCTTCAGAATTAGTGCTTCACTCTTCGGAAGGCTGTTGGGAATGATACTGGCCTTTTGTTTTTTCTGAGCTCAAGTTTCATCCCTTTGTTCTGTCCGCTGGGGAACAACTTCCTCCATTGAAACTTATTAGGTTGGGGGCAACACTGGTTCAAAGACCACTTCCCTTGAGACTGGTGCTATCTTTATTCTTCCCCGAATGGGTACCTGACTTCCAGAAAATTTTCTGGAAGGAAAATTTTCTGCCCCAGTTTGATAATCTTTCTTGTGGCATGCATTTCCGTTATCAATGCCATTTCCTTTACCTATTTCAAATTAAACAAAATTTGTTAGTTTAAAATGCGGTGGTTGGTTGTGATACTCCTACTGGGATGGTTTTCCCTTTCTCCTTCCTTGCTCTGCGTTCCACAACTTGTTGGGGATGATATTATTTGCTGGGGATAATCCCTTTCTGTTGGGGATATCCCTCTTCTTTTGTGGCATATCTCGGAAACTGGCATTTCCCCGACCTTTTAGTCTAGTATAAATTTCCCCAAATCATGCTCACTGCTCTCCTTCCTTTGTCCACGGGCCTCGGCCTTGAGGTTTAATAACCTTCGATTTCGGCTGGGATATCCCTCTTGACACTCGTCAATCCTTTTGTCAATTCCCTTTTGCTAGGGATATCTTTCTTGACACCGGCCTCGCGCTTGTTCCTTGCTGACTACACCACTTGGATGTACTAGCCAGATCTCATCTTGCATAATTGTAAGGCTGATGGCATATTTTGAAGTCAATTCTCACTTGTTCTGACCAAACAGACTCTACTGGGGAATTTTTCTATGAAAGGAAAAGATAAAAGGGAACAGAATAAAAAGACGAAGGAAAAAGATGACTCTTTAACAAAAGAAACTATAAATAAAACCCTAATAAACACAGATACCAACTCTAATGGTCATGACATGCACATGTGGCCTATCCTCCGCTGTCAATCGTCTTTCAAGATCTTCAATTGGCAATTCCCCATCTGATTCTCAATCTTATTCGACTTGTAGTGCCCGAAGGGTTTTCACTATCAAGCCTCTCTCATTTTGGTTTTTCTCTCAGCTTTTATCGCCTTATGGTGTCCGTGAAGATTTTCACTGATAAGGCTCTCTCATTTATATCACTTTCCAGCTGGGGATTTGGACTGTTGCCGATATGACTCTCTCTACTGGGGATTTAGAGTCCTTTCTGCTGTGGATCAGAGTGTTATGTTCATCGGTAAGACTCTCATTTGTATAACTTGGCATCTTTTGAAGACTGATCAGAAGGTCTTTCTTTGGACCGTAATGTGGGTTTTGGATAGGCTAGAAAGAGAGGGTATTAAAGGCTCAAAAACAAAATAAATTTGGGGTTCAAAATTACAACCTTCGGAATCATATTTGTTTACAACAAACGCAACTCTTGTCCAGTTTCTTGCTTGGGGATTTTTTATTTTTGTTATACTATGTTACACTATGCACACTATGAACACTTATGCACACTATGCACCCTATGCACATTATGCACCCTATTACCGAGCCGTGAAGCGCCTACGTATCCTCTTTGAGGAATCAGGTCAAACGTAGTTCCCAATTCCTCCGTTTTCTTCTGACTTTCTTTTGTTTTTTGTTATCATTCTTTTCTTCTTCTTTTTTCATTTTTTTCTTTTGTCATTTTGTTGATTTTTTTTATTTTTCTTTTTGTGTTTTTTTCTTTTTTTTTTTTTTATTTTCTTTACCTGCCATGCTTGCGTTTTCTAGTTGTTTCTACTGATTCCGAACGAGGGGTACGAAAGAAAAACAATAAGGCTCAAAAGGGGTTAACGAAGGATAAAGTGTTTAGGTAGCAGAACAAAATGCCTTCGTCATTCCAGTCTTCAAAACATGCCCAGTGCAAACAACACATTTAAACAAAGATTCGTAGCCTCTTCCGATGGTGCTGGACTTGACAATTATATTCGCACATTTGCTTTTTCATTTGTCATTTCTAAAGCACCGTTGGGCGACATTCTCACTCTCGACCCTCATGCCAATTTGGCGAATCTTTCTTTTAGCGGTTTTCTTTGTGTTTTACTTGCCCTAGTTTCGTATGACTCGAGCTCCGAATAATCTCAAACCATCTTTATTCCTTTTAAATGTTCTGATCACCTCCCAATGGTTTTATGATTATCTTTTAAGATCAGACCCAAACTGTGTGCGCATGTCATGTCACCAGAATCGGCGCTGAACAAAAATGATAAAAGGACCAAACAAAAGATGACGGGAAATAATAAAAGACCGGATTTCGCATTAGATTACCGGTGAAATGGTTTGAATAACAAAACAAACGAAACAAACAAGAATAAAATCCTAAAATAGCCTGGACAAAACTTAAACAAACCGCTATGACAAATGGAAAGATAAGAAAGTTTGACACAAGACAATATACGAATTACAACCCTACAATCCGGACAACAGAAATGACAACAAAATAAGCCACCAAAAGCTTCTCTCTTGCTAACCAAGGAACGGAGCGTCCTCCCACTTCATCAAAACTGGCATCTTAGCCACTGAGCTTCGCATCAGTATCGCCCAGACCATTGCCAACTTCAATATCATCAACCTTAGTCAACAAGTTCCCAATAGGACTCGAATGTTTCTGTCATCAGGCCTGATACCCGCAAAGTGTGCTTTTGGATCTTGTATTTCCGGCTTACCACAAATCAACCACCTTCTTTCTTTGTGATTCAAAACAAAACAGGTTAAAATGGACTCAGTCGGTCCTCATTATTAACAACATCTTTTCTCTTTTTTTTTCATTTTTCTTTTTTTTCGATTTTTTTTCATCATTTTTTCTCATCATTTTTCTCTTTTTTTCCATTCTTTTTTCTTTCATTCTTTTTTCATTTTTTTCATTTTTTTGTGTGTGGTCGAATCTTATGGAGATTGCCTACGTATCATGACCCCGCATGAATCAGACCTTGCGTAGTTCGGACCAATAAAAGATAAACAATAATAAATATTTTTTTTTCAATTTTCATATTAAAACAAACTGGGTTTCAAAGGTTTGAAGATGACCTACAAACTCGAAAATCAAACAACCCACATATTCTAATAAAAAGATTTATAAACTCCAAAAACAAATGGCCAGTTTCCTTTCTCCGTTTGACAAATGCAACCGAACGGTTATTTTTGCAAACGTGGCCCCTTCCAAATTTCACATGAATTTTGAGGTCGGGGAGGATTATTTTATGACACTTTACAAACTTGTCCGTTCTTTTACGAAAATAGCCTTTCGACAACTGAAAGATACTCTAAGGCTATTTCGGCAAGAACAGTTTAAGACGCGGCCAAAGATGGCTCGGCTTATGTTTGGCTAAAAATCCAAACGGTATTACCTGACCGCTGACTCTTTGTTTTTTTTCTTTTCAAATTACAATAAAAACCTGGTGTTGCAAACACGACCCTTCAGCGCCTCGGGGACGAAGATTTTTAAGGCTGTGTGGGTCAACTGGACCAAAAATCCTAAACATGACCCAAAAGGTGGCTGTTTATGCAAAGTCAGCCTTCCGGCGTCCCTTTCGGGAACATTCGGCTATTTATGACAAAACGGCATCACCTGACTTATTTATGACTCTTTTTATCGTTTTTCAAATTAGAAAACTCAATATTGCAAACACGGCCTTTCAACGTCTCGGGGACGAAGATTTTTAAGGCTGTGTGGGTCAACTGGACCAAATCTTAAAAAATGACCCAAAAAGTGGTTGTTTATGCAAGGTCAGCCTTCCGGCGTCCCTTTCGGGAACATTCGGCTATGTTTTGACAAAACAGCGTCACCCGACTTCTTTATGAGAGAATTAAAATTTTGACATGTTTTTTTTATTATTTATTTGTTTTTGGCTATTTTAGCAAAAGGTGGGGTTGGACCCGATGAGGGTTGCCTACGTATCTCACATCCGGTGAGAATCAAACCCGCGTAGTTCGGGCCAGTAAATAAAGTAAACAAATTAGCTCTTCTTTTTTTGTTTGAATTTTGGACTTTTTCGAAAGAGAAACTTAAAAAGAAGAATATTTTTTTGGATTTTGTTTTTGGAATATTTTTGAATCTTGAATTTTCTTTTCGAACTTTGAAAAAAGAATGAAAATATTTTTTTGGATTTTGAGAAGAATTTAAAAGAATATATTTTTGTATTTTCTAAAGAACCAAATAAAAAATATTTTTAGATTTTTGAAAATGGTGGCCTAGAAGAAAAAGACTTTTCTAGAGCGGCAGTAAAGGAAAATAATTTTGATGATTTTTTTTGAAAATGGATGAAACATACAAAAAAATTGAATTTTCTTTTCCTCCCTTTTTGATTTTCGGAAAATGATGACGAAATACAAAATCTTTTTGAATTTTCATGCTCTTTTTTTTATTTTTTTATTTATTATTATTTTAAAAAATGTGGCATGGGAGACATAGGGATTTCCAAGACTTCTTGGATTCCACAAATGTTCCCCATGTGCTTTTCCCAAAATATGAAGCATGGGGGACATAGGGAATTCCAAGACTTCTTGGATTTCACAAATGTTCCCCATGTGTTTTTCCCAAAAATGAAGCATGGGGGACATAGGGAATTCCAAGACTTCTTGGACTCCACAATTGTTCCCCATGCTTTTTATTAAAATAACACCATGCTTATAAAAAAACGTGCGGCCTTCTTATTTAACGTGATCAGCATAACCAGGTGTGTCATTTGTCCGCAACTATCATTGGTCCGCCAAATGACCCATTCACCCTTGAATAAATACAATATGTAGCACATAAGATGCCAAAAGATGGTCTATTATTTTCAGGTTGCTTGTCCTAGACGGACCCAACCCCTGTGTTGAGTCCCCTAAGTCAAATGCACATGATGCAAATAAACGTTCCTACTAGGGATCCGGCATGAAGTTGAGTTATTCTAGGTTCGGAACTTGGGTGTTTGTTTTAGACTTGGCTTACCCGAGCGGACAGCTCGAGCCGAGGGGGAGGCAGCGTACCGGGAATACAGAAGTTTCATCGGCTTTGCAACTTATCCAACCTCGTTCTAAATTGGGAATTAGACACTATACAGAAAAGAAGTCACACGAAGTGTACCCTTCTTCATGATTTGGAAGACTCAGAGAGGAGATCGGTTTCGGCACAGTTTATATACAGTTCACATAATATCAAAGCGGTAAAAGCAGTCAATTAGCACATTAAGCACAAATCCTGTAACAAAATCAAACGAAGCCAAATACAACAATTATTCCAAGCTCGAGTTCTGAACCCTGAACCAGTGGTTCTAGGTGATAATCCCAGCAGAGTCGCCAGAGCTGTCACACCTCCTTTTTCCGCCCCCGCAAGGGGCGTAGGAGTTTTTTCCAATTAAAGGACAATCGAAACGGGATTTGTTTATTTATTTCAGAGTCGCCACTTGGGAGATTTAGGGTCTCCCAAGTCACCAATTTAATCCCGAATCGAGGAAAAGAATGACTCCATATTACAGTCTACGAACCAGAAATCCGAATAAGGAATTCTGTTAACCCGGGAGAAGGTGTTAGGCATTCCCGAGTTCCGTGGTTCTAGCACGGTCGCTCAACTATCATATTCGGCTTATTTATCTGATTTTAATACAATTATGAACCTGTGTGCCAATTTTAACTTTTTACCACTTTATTATTATTATTTTTAAAAGAATGTGAACATCGTTTAAAATACGTCTTTGGATTGCATCACATGAAATGCACCCATAATCCGGAACACATTTTATTTGATGTTTTGGGATTTCGATTTGGGTCGCATGAATGCACACCCAAGCTCAAGAAAGTAGACTATTAAACACGCGCCTAACGAGACTATCGCGTGTTTATTTTGGGAAAAAGGTCGTGAAATTCACTAAGTGACCCTCCCGAATTCTAAGTAATTAACACATATATTTTTGTGAGGGCCCCGCAATCTGTGCGTTTTTATTTGGCGAGGCTCGTCTCATTTTTATTTTAAAAGGGTAAGCTTAAGGCAACTACAATTTTCTACTTTGCGATGTCATGGAAAATTCAACTGATGGCACACCTCGATTTCTAAAGGACTAAAATTAATTAAGTGGAGGCCATGGGTTTTAGCGTGAACTTATTTGATGAAAAGAGTATTTTTTTCATGGAATTAAAATTACTACTATAATTTTAAAATTACTACTACACGTATAAGCAACTATTAAGATAAACTAAAATAATTAACATCTTTCAGAATGTGTACAAACACCTATTGTGACAAATATTTGGATAACAACAATCTAAACATGAAGAAACAAAATGCCAAATAACTACTAAAAGTAACGAAACAAAGGAAAAGTCATTCACGACTAAATTTCAATATCATACGGAGTTAATTAACAAGAAATAGCAATTCACAAACATCATGTATATATGTCTCGCTCGATTGCATACTATCCGTATGAACTAGGGTTGTATTTCAACAATCACATATACATATTACCAACAGCAAATATGAAGGACATGGGCAGAGGTGACCTACTTGTGATTAACGTCTGATGCGTTGGAACTGCGACGAAACCTCGGACAACAACCTCGACGTACCGGAGCTCGACGAACAATGATGACCTCAACGGAAATAGAAAGCTCGAACCAAGACTGTCAGTGACCCGAGATGTTGGCTGCTGCTGGTTTTTTTTCGACGCAGCAGACTGATACGAGAAGATGAAGCAGAAGGGGTCGTTTGGATGTGAGGAAGAAGCAGACTGCTGGTTCTTCGGACTGAAGGAGTAGTGTTGGCGACGAAGGAGAAGAAACGCAGCAACAGCTGCTCGCTGGACTGGAGATGGTGAAGCAGCAGTGGTCGTGGTTTTTCGGTGGTGTTCGCTGATGAGTGACAGTGTGAGACGATGAGGCTGGACGCGAGGAAGCGATGGGGAGGCTGGTTATGGTCGCCGGGCTGTTTGGTTCACTGCTAGGCGCGAGGAAGCGACGAGCTACTGGTTTTTTCGGCGACGAAAGGGGTCGTTTGCTGGTTGTTATGGAGAGGTTTGGAGGTGGGGAAGACGATGGGGAAAGGACGTGAAGCAGCTACAGTGACTGGTGCTCGACGGGGTGGTCGACGCGACGGAAAACTTGTGGTCGTTTGGACGTGAAAGAGGAGGAGGCAATGGGCTATGGCGTGAGGGTTTTTTATCTTTGTTCAGTTCTTTCTTCATGAAGAAGAAGAGAACAGGCGTGTATGTGGTCTCCCCCCTCCTTTCTAATTTTTTATCCTTTAAAATCCACCCTCCCTCGTGTGTTTCGTCCTTGTTCAAAGAACATGGACCTCACGTGTGTAGGGGTCCAAGACTTGTGTCCCCCATGCGTGGTGAGGTTCCCAATGTGTTGTGTTCCGTCCGTGTTCCCCACGCGTGTCCCCCATGTGTGGTGGGCTCGGATTATTATGGGTTAGGTCCGAAAATTAGGCCTAAAAACGGGTAGTTTAAACCCAAATATTATTCTTTGCCCAGACCCGAATAAAAACACGATGTTATTCAATTAATCCTATGCAAGCAAAATAACTACCAAAATAAGACTAACATTTAAAACAACACTATTTCTTCTTCTTTTTTTTTTTTAGTATTTTTTCAAGATTAAAATAGCTACAAAGCATAAATAAAACTATTTTTGTCATTTTCGTTTTTATATAAAGATAAAATATAAAGTACTATTTTTGTATTTTTCAAGATTAAAATGGCTACAAAACGTTAATAACTTTTTTTGTAATTTTCAAAATTATACAACGATAAAAATATAAAGTACTTTTTTTTGTATTTTTCTAGATTAAAAGGACTACAGAACATTAATAAAACTATATTTTTATAATTTTCGAAATTATATAAAGTAAAAAAATAAGGTACTATTTTTTGTATTTTTTCAAGTTTATGAGAAATATATAAGCTAAAATTTATATATATATTTTTTGTAATTTTTCTTTTGCGACGAAATAAAGTAAAATAGTTAAAATAGCTATATTAGACCCAATTTAAATATTCACGCTAAAAATGTGAAAATTCCCGGGGAGGGTCAAAAATTACACGTCTACATTCATGAGGTTATGAGTAATACTTATTTGCAAAAACTTTTTAAATCCGAGCGTGTGGGCTCGGGGTGAATTTAAGTAACCTTCCAAATTGGGTTGGGTAATTACTCTAGTGGTTAAATTATGAACTTTTGATCACTTATTGATTAGTCTATACAACTTTGATTAGTTTTGGATTGCTCAGCTTTGTTTGGGGAATTCTAGTGAGGTTAAAGAGCCGCTTCGTGGACTTGAAAGCGAGGTAAGTATCTTGCTTAATCTTGTAAGAGGGAATTTATTCCCTTAGGTGTATTAATTGTTGTGTGCTACTTATTGTGGGGACTGGGGAGCTACCTACGCACGAGGTGACTAGAGTCCGTACGTAGCTATATTTATGTTATGTCTGGGTAGACATAGATTCACATCATGCTTTAATTATGCTATTTGTATCTATCCTATGTACTGATTTCCTTGATTATGAATGAGATTGATAATCAGAATAAAGATACTGATTTAGCATCTTACTTTGGAAAAATTGAAAAATATTTAATGAACTATGGATCCTTGTCTTCTTGACTCGCATGTACTTTTGTGAGCAAGGTATATTTCTCTACTCTTATGAGATCGGGCCGCTCTCCTCAGCAGTATGGTAACACTATTCTTATGGGATCAGGTCGTTCTCCTCGGCAACTTCGTGCCTAATACTTGAGACCGGATTTGGTTTGGTAATAGTTGAGTTAGCGCCTTCAAGGCCAGTTATGACATGTTTCATGATTTGATATGACTCATGTGTGGAATTACTGTAATTACTTTTATTTGTTTTGTTGCTACTTGTTGTACATTCTCCATATCTACTTTATGTATTTCCATTACTATTCGACCACTAGTAAGTGTCAAGTCGACCCCTCATCACTACTTCTTTGAGATTCGACTAGATACTTACTGGGTACGCGTTATGTTTTTGTACTTACGCTACACTTCTTCACTGAGTGCAGGTAATGAGACAGGTACTATCAGTGGTCACACCGGCGCGTAGCCGTACTTCTACGGAGACTTAGTGGTGAGCTGCTTGCCTTTCTTAGATCTGCAGCACCGGAGTCTCCCTCTTCCTTGTTTATTATTTCTATTTATTACCCTTCAGACAATAGTTGTATTAGTTTTGTATATTCTCTAGATTACTCATGCACTTGTGGCACCGAGTTTTGGGGGAATTTAGCATTTATGTACTGTTGTACTCATCATTACTATAACTATGGTTTATGTATTTTCTCATTCTAGTATTTCTTTTGTTGAGAAAAGAGTATGTACAGTTGCATGAGATCTTACTTATTTGGTTTCTTTAAAAAGGAAACTTTTGTTTTAAAAGTTAAAAAAGGGATAACGAAATTGTAGGCTCACTGGTGGGCTTGCCTAACGGCAGCGTTAAGTGCCATCGCGACCTATTATGGATTTTGGGTCATAATACCCAGTGTAAAGGTCCTGTATCAGGCAAATCTCAGGATAGAATGACATAAAACATCTTAGCTCTCGTATCAACTTTGCTATTGGTAATAATTTGAACTTGAATTTAGGTACACATAAAATAATATGAATGTTTTATTGCATTAATTATGAACTCCCTACATGTGTAATAGAGACTCTACTACCATTAGGTAAGAGCACCCTCTAATTCTCTTGTTTAGTAATTGTAGATAGCATACCATTGTCTGCTGCCATATGATTTGTAGCTCCACTATCTTGAATCCATTTATCATTCCTATCATTTGCAAGGAAGGAAGTAACAATACTTGATGCATTAGCTGCTTCTTTAGTACTATTACCTTTGCTCAGCATTTTCAGGATCTGGCTATATTGTTCTTGAGTGAAAACCATAGATGCAGCACCTGCATTCACATCGGTTGCATTTTGGCATGCAACAACATTGTTCACCATGTTTTGACCCTGATCATATGTAGTGAAACCCTGACCATGGATATCACTAATGAAACCTGATCCATGATGTTCTTCACCAGAAAATCTGTGTCCACGACCATGGGTGATGTAACCTTGGTGATACCCCTAGGAAAATTCTACCCAGGGGTCAAACTAGAATTTTGGTCCAAATGTCTACCAAAGGTGGACACATTGTTGGCAGTTATCCCAGTCTTCTTTCTTCCCTTATAGTTTGGGGGATAGCCAACTAATTGGTAATAATTTTTCTTAGTGTGACCTTTTAACTTGCAGTAATCACAATGTAAATTAAAGTTCCTTTTTGGATTTTGTTGTGTACCTTTTGCACTCCAAAGTGGTGTAATATCATTCCCTTCTGCAATGGAATTATCCCCAGGTGTTGGTGTCAGTTGACTCTTGTGAACACGTAATTTTTTCCACACCAAAAATACTCCCACATAATCAAAATATAGATTTTTCTTAATTACTTTTAATTTTTATAGATATTTAGGAATTTTTGGTAATTATTTGCAATTATCCGCATTTAGTTGCATTTTTTCATGCATTTTTAGCATTTTTGAAATCATGGAAAATAACAAAAATATTTAAATCTTCATCATATAGAATTATTAGGTTTCTAATTTAATCTAGTACCTAATTACATGATTTGATTATATTATTAAAAAGAAAATTACAAAAATTATTTGTTTTAACATTTTTAGTTCTAGTGATTAAAATTGGTAATTTTTCTTTTAAATTTTTTTAGATTGACTAATTATGTAAATAATACAAATATATAGTTAGTTTAATTTTACAATTTAAGATAATTTAGTACTTAATTTAAAATTTGATTAAATTAAATAGTTTTTAAAAGTTAATTAGACAAAATGGGTTTTAATTAACTTTGGTCGGACTGGGCCAATTTCAACTTGCCCAATCTCCAAATACACTGTCCAAATTACCCAAGCCCAATACCCAAACCGGTCCAGCCCTTCGCTAAACCAAACGTCACCGTTTTGGTGCCAATCAATCCTGGTCGTTGATCTTCAATAGATCCAACGGCCCAGAACTCATCTACCCATAAGTATTTAATTGTCCTAATACCCCCTTACCCCTCATTTTCGTTCCTCCACTCTCTCACACCATCTCTCTCTAACCTCACCCCAAGCCTTAGCCGCCTCTTCACCCTCACTCTTCAACACACCGGAAATCGCACCACCATCCACCGCCACTCAAACTATCGATGACCGCCGACCGGAAATCGCCTCCACCGGCCGGACTTAACCTAATAGCCTCAAACCTACATCAATCAACTACTCTTCTTTTCCTCTACCCTACCCCACCAACATCAAGATACAATATTAGCCAAAAAATAAAACCCTAGCAAGCCGCCCCCATATGCCGCCCACCGAAAATTGTCCACGGCGGCAGCAGAACCCCAAAGCCTCTCAAACTCACCCCATACACTCTCTTCACCTCCCTGAATCTCACCATACCAATCAAATCCCCAAAAACCCTACCAAAAATAACGGATCTCAGATCTAAAAACTTAAAAACCCTAGAGCCACCGCCGGAAATCGCCTATGGTAATGGCAAAACCCTAAACCTATCTAAACTCATACCATATCACCACCACACCCCTAGAACTCTAGTCTACCTATAGATCCCAAAAATACCCCACCAAAAGCCCTAGATCTTAGATCTAAGTTCCACCAAAACCCTAGATCCACTTTTCCCTAGTTTATCTAATAATCCTCGTGCCAAGATCTCTCACCATGGATATCATATTTCGGGTGAGTGTCTTGGCACGAGGGTTTTTAACAACTAGATTCCATTTTTGCCAAAAATAGTTTTGTGTAATTACTTTCCTTTATATATTTTTTATTGTGTTTTATTTTAGTAATTTTTATGTTATTTTTCAGTACTATTGCTTTATGTGTTTTCTGTTATTTTTTTGTTTAAATTAATTAAATGAAGTTGGTTAGGTTAAAACTAGTAATTAGTTTTAGATGCATGTTTGTTTAGTTTGGTTTGTTTAGGAGTTGGGCTTCAGTGATTAGCCCATTTAACTAGGCTTAAAAATTGGGCCTGTTTGTTATAGACAGGCCCATAGCTTTAGTAAAGCTTAAGAGCCCAAGTCTTTAGACCAAGAGTTACCTGACTCAGGCCCAGAACCAGTCTGGTTCTGAGGCAATTCTAATACCCTTAAGGGTCAATTTTGGAAATCTTAATTCTGAAATCTTTTAGAAATTGCTAGAAACTTTTAGAATAGTGACAGCTGTCCCAATGCTGAGTAAGA
Organism: Nicotiana tabacum; assembly: GCF_000715075.1. Lineage (NCBI taxonomy): Eukaryota > Viridiplantae > Streptophyta > Magnoliopsida > Solanales > Solanaceae > Nicotiana > Nicotiana tabacum. Next base: position 105,849,996 of record NC_134087.1, on the reverse strand, counting down.
AGGATAAGGATAAGATCCCAAAATATCCAGAAATTGGACAGTTGTCCATATTGTGAGATATGAGGGTACTAGAAATTGGACAGCTGTCCCTTTCTGTTGAGGAAAAGATGCTCTTTCCCTGATTTTAGGGATGCTGGCAGATTCCCTTTTGGTACCCTAACCCTTATCCCTTTCACTCCCTCACTCTATATAAACACTTTTTTTCTTATAAGGAGATTTGAATACACCTACACAAAGGGATATACACTTACATACAAATACACAAAAAGTTACTACAGTGCCTTAAGACTTTTCTCTCCATCTTCGAAAGAAAATTTCTGGGAAATCAACCTTGATATTTCAGAAACTGTTACGACCCATTTCCATAATAATTCATGATGGCGCCCAACACCATTGCTGGGAAAGCCAATGCAAAAATATAAATAAGTTCTCATTTTACTTTTACCAAAATATTTGCAGCAACTAAGTTAAAGTTTAAAACAAGTAATAAAGAGTAATATACCAAAATAATTACACAAATTTCCAAAAGAATAGTCTACTAATGGGTGTGCCGAGACCTGGTGTCGCAAGTTGTGGGCAACTAGTAGAATATACAAAAGAATAACTCTATCCTACTGCCCGAAATAGAATAGACAACAAAAATAAATAAAGAGAGACTCCATCAAGCTGCTGAACGGCACAGGAAGGGAGCAACTCACCGTGGAGGTCTCGAAATGTGCTCAGGGATGCACACCAGACTGATAGCCAGCTGTACCTGTCTCAGATCATGTACAATTAAGTATAGAAGTATAGTATGAGTACATAAATAATATGTACCCAGTAAGTATCATGTTTAATCTCGAAGAAGTAGAGATGAAAAGTCGACTTGACACTTATTAGGGTCAAATATTATGAGAGATGAATTATACTGCGCATGAATAAAACAAATAATTAGCAGTGTATAGCAAGAACTAACAGGTCCTCTCCTAGATAATTTCACAACTGGAAACTTCCATTCCACGACAAATAATAAGCTCAAGTCATAGAAAAATACCAAGTAAAACATGCGCAAGTAGTGCCGAGGTCGTACGGCCCGATACAACATAAAAGTAAATTGTGCACTGCCGAGTGTCAAACGGCATAAACCATAGATGTATCTATTACCCCGCTCGCGAATCAACCATGTGACGTGGTCAAATGTAATTAAACACAACAACATGCAAACAAGAACATATAACTGGGGAGCAATTACTCACTGAATTATCAACTTCTCTTTAAAAAAAAGCCAAGAAAGATCATGTTCCTCTTAACTAGTCTCACTTATCATAATCACCATGATTTAAACAATCCAAATTAAACATAGAGTTGCAAGAATACCACATAAAGCATGCTTTTGGGTCCTAAACTACCAAGACTTAGCATAATAGTAGCTACGCACGGATTCTCGTCACCTAGTGCGTACGTAGCCCCCGCATATAATTGCAACTTATTAGATTACATCACCTATGGGGATAATTCCATCTTACAAGGTTAGATAGGAGACTCACGTCGCTCCAAAGTGCACTTCCAATACCAAGAACGAGCCTGAACTCTCAATTTGGAGCCGAACGATCCAAAACTAAATAAACGAGGTTGTAACTAGTCAATACAAGCTCACAAGGTCTCATTCTAGCTATTTAAGCAATTCACCACCCTTAAACACAATTTTCCTAAAATCCGACCCCGGGACCACGTGCCCTGATTTCGAAATTTTTCAAAGAAAGTTGTTCTTCATAACCCAAGGATCAATAATATATGATTTCTAATTTATTTCATAACAATTTTCGTGGTCAAATCTAACTTTTATCAAAACCCTAGGTTTTACTCTAACCCCATAATTTTACCTTAATCCTAGTGTTTAATCTACCTAAGACACAAGTATTAAACTAGAAATAGGTGGAACAAACTTACCTCAAGATGCTAGGTGGAAGTCTTCTCTCAAAAGCTCCAAAATCGCCCAATGAAGGAATGAAAAGTGGCAAAAATAACTTAGAACCCGTAATGAAGCTCACTGCTTCGGTGATTTCCGCATCTGCGGTCCCGCTTCTGCGAGAAAGAGACCGCAACTGCGGAATTGGCCAAGCGGGTTGGGACCGCTTCTGCGGCTTGGGAGTCGTTTTGCGGTTTTGGGCCTGGCCTGCCTTAGCCGCATCTGCGGGAGGACGACCGTTTCTGCGGTCTCGCATCTGCGGCTGACCAACCGCAAGTGCGGTTATGACAGAAACCAGATGCTTAAGCTCTTCGCAACTTTTCCAACTTCACTCGAACCTCGTCCGATTGACGTTCGGGGCTCCCGAGCCCCGCTCGAACATACCGACAAGTCTGAAATAATGAAACGGACCTGCTCGAACCTTCGGAACACTCGAAACAACGCTAAATCTACGAATTACCCCCTAAAACCAATTGAATCAAACTTATGAACTTCAAGTTTTTAAATTCACTTCTAACGTACTTATACTACTCGGATTGACACCAAATTTTGCGGGCATGTCTTAAATGTTATATTGGACCTGTACTGGGCTCCGGAACCAACCTACGAGCCCGATACCAATGTGATCAATCATTATATAGTTTCTTTAAATCCTTAGAATTTCAGTTTAATAATTTCTAATAAAAATTCATTACTCAGGCTAGGGACCTCGGAATTTGATTTCGGGCATACGCCTAGGTCCCACATTTTCCTACGGACCCTCCGGGACCGTCAAAACACGAATCTGCGTCCGTTTGCTAAAAATGTTGACCAAGGTCAAACTTAGCCTTTTAAGAAAATCTTAAGGAATCAAATGAGCATATTTCAACCCAAATTCTTCAAAATCCCGAACCAACCATTCCCGCAGGTCATAAATTAGTTAAAGTAATCACGAAAAGTTTTATTTAGGAGAATGGGGTTCTAAAAATCAAAACGACTAGTCGGGTCATTACAGAAACAAAACACACTCCTTCCCTGTTTTAAAAAAAATCGGCTATTTTTTTTATTCTACTGGGTTTCATTGCTGCTTCTATACTTCAGGCTTTTTAAGAGACATTATTTCCTATTTTTTTTTTCTTGCTGCTATCAAGGTACTTTCTCAACAATGTAAAATTTCAATTTTGTTATTATTATGTTTCTTTTGCTGGTTATCAAAATTTGTTGTTTGGTTTGAATATTGCATAAATCATGATTAGTTAAAGTTGTTTGGTTGGAAGTTGTATATAAATTCATATATAGTTATTTACACTATTGAGACTATTTAAATTATATTAGCTCTGTGTTAATGTTTTCTAGAAACTGCAAAATCTGTTTAAAGCTTCCGTATGTTAATAAGATCTATACATTGCTATGTAATATTAGAAACAGAAAACAATATTTTTTTCTTTGAAAACTTGTTAAAGTAGTAACAAGTAGATTTGTTATCACTATTCAGATGTAATAATTTAGCTCTTTTCTATATTTTCTTGTACAATGCTTTAGTTTAATATATTAGTAGCTCTATCATGTTGTTTTAAACCATCAAATATAGTAATTCCAATTCTATTAGTTTCAGATCATGAAATACGGGGTTTCACAATCAAACTAGACAGTAGGCCAAAAATACATTTTCAGGCCCAAATCAATTGGGTTCCTGAAATTGTATTCTAATTCTCTGCTAAATAAATGAGTTGACGATTTGATTAAAGGCCATTTACACTTTAAAGTTTAAATGCACAATAATTTTTAAGCTTATCATTTTAACATAGTGATAATATAAGAAAGTAAACTTGGGAAATCAGTAGAAAATTCTCAAATTTAACCAAATTTTTGATTTACTTTACCCGTCCCAACTCCTCTTAGATTTCTATTTTAAAAAATAAATAAAATATAGGTAAAATTTTATAATTGCTATGACAAATGTTTGGTCTCATATTCATTCAAACAAATATGTATTGGGCCAGAGTCATTTGGACTCATCATTCCCAGGCCCAAATCATCCTTGATTAATTTCATTTAGCTATTCATAAAATGTACATTGGGCCAGAGTCATTTGAACTCATCATTAGGCACAGATCTTCTTGAATTAAAATCGCTTAGTTGATCTAATGCTTGATAATATGTGTATTGGGCCAGAGTTCATTTGGACTCAGCCATTATCCGTTCCCCAAATTATTATTTTTTATTAAGATTCAACTTAGCTCACCCAAATAATTTATAATGTATGTATTGGGCTAGAGCCCAGTTGGACTCAGCCTTTATTAGGGTCAAACTCTCTTAATCATGGGCATGTTTGCTAGTTAATACATAAGTTGCCTCATTTAATTCAAACAAATGTTTCACATAATATTGAACCTTTAACACTTAGTTATACGACATAGTGTAATTAACTTAGAGACATAATTATAATTTTAGGTATAATTATAACTGAATTAATTAATATAATTATGTACACGTATGCGTGATATAGTTGTGATACCATAAACAAACCATGGTACATGCTCGTGTGACCATGGACAAACATTCTTAGTAAGTACCATGCCTTAATCAAACACTCGTAGAAATTCTTTAGGTGCGGGTATTAAAACTACTATCGTGATTGCGTAAATGTTCGTGTGACGAGATTGCGATTTTTTTTCAAAGTACGTGTTCGCACAACTTTAACCAAACTTTTTCTTAAATAAACTAAGTGTTATGAATTGCGTACATGCATGCGTGACGTAATTCTTAACGCACCAAACTAAGATGAGTATACGTACACGTAACTAGTCTCAAGTTAATTCTTTAAATACGGGTTATCAAGTGATTAGTAGCGGTAAAAGGTAAAATAAACATAGGTTCTAAAGTGAGTAATTAGATGAAATAAGCTATGTATAAATTTCTAAGCAACCGTGCTAAAATTACGGAACCCGAGAATGCCTGACACCTTCTCCCGGATTAATAGAATTTCTTACCTAGTATTTTCGATTTCGCAGGCTTTAAACGAAGTCAAATTTTCCTCGATTTGGGATTTAAAATAAACCGATGACTTGGGACACCATAAAATTATCTCAAGTGGCGACTCTGAATTAAATAAATAATCTCATTTTGATTAATATCACTTTAATTAGAAAAACTCCCTTATGTCCCCTCGGGAAAAAAGAGGTGTGATAGCTCTGGCGACTCTACTGGGGACAAGAACCCAGAATCTCTGGTTCAGGGTTCAAGAATTCGAGCTTGTTATTGTGATTTTTACTTGGCTTTATTAATTGTTGATATTACTGTATTTTGTGGGCCTAATGTGCTAATTGCTGCATATTTACCGCTTTAATATTATTTGAACTGTATTAAAATGTCTTCTTACGCCTCCCTTCTCCCTTCTGAGTCTTCTAAAAGAAATGGTGCACACGTTCATGTGGGCCACTTTTCTGTTAGAGGTCGTACCAAATCGAATGAGTATGGATCAACCACTAGGCCGGATAGACTTTCCTGCTCCCCGTACGCCGCTCCCACCTCGGCTCATGTTGTCCGCTTGGGTAAGCCAGGTCTAGACACATCCCCAGTTTTAAACCTAGAATAATGTAGACTCATGTCGGATCCCTAGTAGGAACGTTTGCTTACATCATGTGCATTTGACTTTGGGGACTCAACACAGAGGTTGGGTCCATCTAGGACTGGTGTACTCGAATAAAAGACAATCATGATACATCTTACGTGTTATTTGTATATCTATTTGCTTCGGCTTATATGTTGATCATCTAGGAAAGTAAAAACAACAGAAAAATCAAGAGTGAGTTAGGATAGAGAATTTACCCGGTTCTAAAAACCCCGGTATTTGAAAAATGTCTCGAAACTCTGTCAAATTTCTTTGAAAAAAATGAGAAAAAGAAAATGTATTTCAAAAATGAAAGGGAGTCAATATCATGTTTTTTCCAATTATGTCAAAAATGACCGAACTACGAGAGTCTAATTCTCAAAGGATATGAGATACGTAAGCAAACCTCATAAGTTCCGGACCCAATTTTCAAAAATCCAAAAAGATATTTTTCATTAATTCCTTCTTTAGAAAAAAAGAGCCAAAAAAAATTAAATAAAAGAATGACAAGAAAAAAAAGAGAAAAGAGAGTGCCAAAAAAAATAAAAGAGCAACAGAAAAAAAATCAAGAGTGATTAAAGAGAGGCAGAAATGAAAGAAAAGAGGCACGGGTTGAAAAAAGGATGAACAAAAAGCAAAGCAAAGATACTTGGAAAATTCATCGTCGCTTTGCCTTCATAGTGGCATTTCTGGGCGTCATGGTATTTCCAAATGAAAAGGGGACAGTTGATATTCGTATGGCTAGAATTGCACAAGTTCTAACTGCCAAGGAAGATCATAGACTTGCTCCACTGATATTGTCGGATATCTATCAGGCAATGACTTAGTGTAAGTCGGGGAGACATTCTTCGAAGGTTGCAATATCCTTTTACAAATATGGCTAATTGAACACCTTCGCCATCATCCAAAATTTATGAACTACGACTAAAGTAAGAGCAACTTCATTTAAAGCTATGAAGAAAGAGTGAAAGATTACAACTCTCCAGAAGGGGTTGAAGCTTGGATTGTCCACTTGAGAACTTTAAAGGCAAATCAAATTGAGTGGACTTTAGGACGGCTCAAGGTGAGGGAAGTCATATACATGTCAGTCACAAAGAATTATTTGATATTGATGGGATTGAGGAGTGTCCAACCCTATTTCTGAGGCAATTAGGAAGATATCAAGTGGTGCCTGAGGATGAAGACCTGAGTGTCCAAGTTATTTAACTACACCTCGAAGCCCCACTTCTCGAGGTTTTAGTCCAACAAATCTAGGATGGTTGATGATACTTGAAAGAGGATACCCAAGTGCCCAATCTTGCAAAAGGTGAAGTACATCCAGGCTATGCCACATGGCTTGAGAGAAGGAGTTTCATTAATGATGAGCCAGAGCCCGAGCCGGAAAGGCTCGCCAAAAGGTCGTATATCCAAGCTTTTGATGATAAATCCCGAGAACATTTGGCCTGCGGAGAAAAGGAAAAGAAAAATCAAGCCACCATCTATGCCTTAGAGGAAAATCTGAGGAACCTCGCATTTGACAATGACTTACAGGCGCAGGTGGTCGAAGGTGAAAAGAGAAAATTGACCCGAGAGAACGAGGCGCTCCGAGCCCAATTCTGGGACATGAGGATAGCCGCTAAAATGCCTGTGAGGAGCAATATGGAAAACTCATCAACAACCTAATAATAAAGGTACATGACTATGCAACTGACTTGACAAAGGCCGAAAAAGATTTTCTAAACGCTCAAACAAAATTGGCCAAATTATTCCGCCAGTTGAATCAGAAATATGACGAAGAAGTAACAGTTCTAAAGAAAAAATTGTTTGCCCTTGAAAAGGAAATGGTCCAGCAAACAAAAGATTTTAAGACAGAAAAAGAGCATTTCTACACATTAATTTACTGACCAGAAGAAAGAGTGCAACAACTACCGGACCAAAACAACACGGACGCACAAGTGTTGGAAACCCAGGCACAGCAAATTGGGCGTCATGTTACGAATATGAAGACATGAGTAGGTCTATGTTTTTTGCTACCATGATGACCTTTGTTCACCAGGTGATGAATGCCTTAGACCATCTCCAAGAAGATATTGCACAAAGGCCCACGCAAAGACCGGCTAATGTCCCGCAGGCTCCCAAAGTACTAGTAGAGGCTCTTATGTACTTTTAAGTTTTCAGTTTTTTGAGTCTGTATTTTTCCATTAAGAGTCGTCAGTCCTTTTAAGTCCCTGTAATAGAAAACCCCTAAAAGATTTTGTTTAATGAAAAATTGAAAACCCAAGATTTTTTTTTCTTTTTTGCATTTATTTCATGAACTACGTAATGATCTGATTCATGTGACATCGTGATACGTAGATAATCCTCATCGAATTCGATCATAGCTATAGACAACCTGAGTAAAAAATAAACAGTAAAAAAGAAGGGAGAGAAAGTAAAAGGAAAATTGAATGAAAAAGAAGGAAAATAGTGAAGAAATAAAAGAGCAAAAAAGAAAAAAAAGATTCAGGATTTGAAAGCTGATAAAAGAAATACCAAGGCTGAGATGAGACATACAGTCGTCACAAATATTTAGACACATTTAACTGTTTAGGTGGATTGCATCCCCCAATATGCGATTCCATATGTATTAAATGTCTCGAACTAACCGGTTTTTTGTGTATGCTATTAAGAACAGGTTCTATTTTTAAGTTGTTGGTTTTTGTGGTAATCTGGCATCACACTCTTATTTCACGAGATCTAAAGGAAGTATCGCCATGGCCTCAGAAAGTCATCTACCCATTATTGAGCCCGAAGATAGCCCGACATCGGCTATCCCGCAACCAGAGTCAGTAGCTGCTGAGGAAAATAGAAGGCTACGATGTCGTATGCTAGAAATGTGGGACGCATGGTCCAACGGTAAGGAACCACCCAGTACTATCCCTGGATTCCTTGAATTGATACCTAAGATGGGAGGAACTACCAATGCCCCTATTTCAGTAACCAACCCATTCATTCCGTTTGGCTACCCCACCATGTTGACCAACTTCACAGGTATGCCATCTGAGGTTCTCCCCAGGCACCGTCTTCAGGAATATCATCTACAGTGTTCACAACCCACTAGCCTCTACTATGGCACAACCAACACTGCCTCGACAAAGCTTTGAACAATCAACTTTCACTTTCCATGCACCCCACTTTCAATTGGACAACGCTCGTGTTACCCCAAACTCCTATCCTTAACTTCCACAATATGAGTCTTCCAGAGAATGTGAAAGAGCCGTGAGGAATCCTAAACAAGAAGATATAGCATGAAAAATGAAAAGCATTGAGCAAAGCCTCAAGAATATGCAAGGCCTGAGTGGTCAAAAGAGCGTTTCATATGTCGATCTATGCATGCTTCCTCACGTTCATTTGACCGTTGGATTTAAAATGCCAAAATTCAAGAAATACGGCGGGCATGGAGACCCGATCACCCATTTAAAAAGATATTGCAATCAGCTGAGAGGGGTAGGTGGAAAGGAAGAACTTTTAATGGCCTATTTCGGAGAAAGCCTTACCGGAATTGCTTCTGAGTAGTATATGGACCAAGACATCTCCCATTGGCATATATGGGACGACCTGGCCCGGGATTTTGTAAGGAAATTTCAATGCAATGTAGATATAGCCCTGAACAGGAATTCTTTGACCAACTTCAAAAAAAAACCTCGAAATGTTTCTGGGAATACGCTATCAAATGGGGTGAACAATCAGCCAGGGAAAAACCACCGATGGATGAGGCCGAGATGGTCAATGTCTTTTTACTAGCCCAAGAGGCCGATTATTTCCAAAACATGATGTCTTCCATGGGAAAACCATTCGCGGAGGCCATAAAAATTGGAAAATGGTAGAAAACAGCCTGAAAACAGCCCGCATCATAAGTCAATCAGCTTTAAGAGCCACTTCCCAAGCCATCTAGAGCGGCTCGGGAGGTTTAGCGAGCCGGAAGAAAAAAGAAGAAGGAGCCATGATGGCTTCAAGCTTGAGAAACTCTAGTCAACTTCGAGATTATCTTGGTCCACGTCCCAGAACCTCGCAACATTACTACCCCCACCAGGATGCAGCATATGCTATGGCCTCGCAACCTTGTGCGGTAATGAACGCTCAACCATACGCACGGCCACAACAGCATTACAACCAAAATAGAGCTCCCCCTCCAAGAAATAACCCTCCTTACCAAGCTCCATATAATCCCCATCCACCACAGAACAATTATCAATATAATACACGCCCCCGTGAACCACTAGGAAGACTGAATTCACACCTATTAGTGAGTCTTACTCCAGCCTATTCCCGAAGTTAGTCCAAATGGGTCTATTGTAGCCTGTACCTCCAAACAGGCAGAATCAGGAATCTCCATCTTACCGATCGGGTACTATGTGTGCTTATCACTCAGGGGCGGAAGGGCATGACATTTAAAATTGTTGGACCCTTAAGAGAGTAGTCGAGAATCTGATAGAACAGAAGCAGGTAATGTTGAGGGACGAGGAAGTCCCTAATGTAACTAACAACACGTTACTGGCTCAAATTACGGGCCAGTGAATGATTTGTGAGGACAAAGAATTCAACCCAGTTTTGAAAGTTATCATTGCCATCGCCGACTTAGAAAAGAAACCCAAAGCATTGGCAAAATAAGCTAGAGGTGAGAAGAAGATAAATTCCACTCCCAAAATGCAGAAAAGGCCGGGGAAACAAAGATAGGGGTAGCAACTGCTAAAAAGGTCATTCTCTAAGTCCCTAGAGCCCCTAGGAAGGAACAACTCGTGTTAAGACCTCCCAAGAGACTTGAACAGAGGAAAACCACACTTAATATGCCAAAAATGTATATACCAAAAGGGACTTGCGTGGTGCGGAGGCCAATAATTCCATCCGGGCTGGATGAGCCTTTGGTCATCGGCCTTTGCACTGCAGAATACCATGAGAGACCCCACTGCCATCCCTTGGAACTATAATAAGACAGGGGTCACATACAAAGGAAAGGAAGTTATGGCAGAAGTAAATGAAATGAACCAATCTGGGAAGTATCACAACCCAGAAGAATTAAACAAAACAAAGCAGAAACGTTTCCACTTAAGAAGCCGGTTAGTGCTGAAGAAGCAGAGGAATTTTTTCGGAAGATGAAAACCTCAGAGTATGATGTAATTGATCAACTTAGAAAGACTCCTTCCTAGGTTTCACTTTTGTCCTTGCTGATGAGCTCAAATAAACATCAGAAAGTACTTCTAAAGACGTTGAACGAGGCGTACGTTCCAATTTAGACCACGGTTGAACAGTTGGAAAGAATGGCAGAGTGATTTTTCGAGGTCAACCGAATCTCTTTCAGCCGAAATGACTTTCCTCCAGAAGGAGCCATCCGCAACAAAGCCATTCACTTGACTGTCAAGTCTGAAGGATATTATGTGAAAATGGTTATGTTAGACGGTGGGTCTAGAGTTGACATTTTCCCTCTATCAACATTGCAATGGATGGAAATTAGGATAGAAAGGATCAGACCTAACAAAGTTTGCGTGCGTGCTTTTGATAGTGTCAAGTGGGATACGATAAGGGAAATTGACTTGGTCCTAACCATTGGCCCTGTAGATTTTGAAGTAACATTCCAAGTTCTAGACATGGACATTTCCTATAACTTTTCTTAGGAAGACCATGGATCCATGCCGCAGGAGCCGTTCCCTCTACTCTCCATCAAATGGTCAAATTCGAACATGAAAACCAAGAAATATTTGTCCATGGAGAAGAGAACAGTCAATCTACAGGGACCCATCAGTCCCATGCCTGGAGGCTAGAGAGGGAAGTGAATACATCGTCTACCAAGCCTTTGAAATCGTGGTCGTCGACCACTGCGAAGAAGGAACCCCATGTCCTCAACCCTGCTTATCAAACGCATCAATCATGGTTGCCAGTGAAATGATCAAACATAGGTACAATCCCGAGAAAGGGAGGATAGAGAATTTACCCGGTTCTAAAAAACCCCGGTATTTGAAAAATGTCTCGAAACTCTGTCAAAATTCTTTGAAAAAATTAGAAAAAGAAAATGTATTTCAAAAATGAAAGGGAGTCAATATCATGTTTTTTCCAATTATGTCAAAAATGACCGAACTACGAGGGTCTGATTCTCAATGGATATGAGATACGTAAGCAAACCTCATCAGTTCCGGACCCAATTTTCAAAAAAATCCAAAAAAATATTTTTCATTAATTCCTTCTTTAGAAAAAGAAAAGAGCGACAAAAAAATAAATAAAAGAATGACAAGAAAAAAAAGAGAAAAGAGAGTTCCAAAAAAATAAAAGAGCAACAGAAACAAAATGAGAAAAAAGATCAAGAGTGATTAAAGAGAGGCAGAAATGAAAGAAAAGAGGCACAGGTTGAAAAAATGATGAACAAAAAGCAAAGCAAAGATACTTGGAAAATTCATTGTCGCTTTACCTTCATAGTGGCATTTCTGGGCGTCATGGTCTTTCCAAATGAAAAGGGGACAGTTGATATTCGTATGGCTAGAATTGCACAAGTTCTAACTACCAAGGAAGATCATAGACTTGCTCCACTGATATTGTCGGATATCTATCAGGCAGTGACATAGTGTAAGTCGAGGGCGACATTCTTGGAAGGTTGCAATATCCTTTTACAAATATGGCTAATTGAACACCTTCGCCATCATCCAAAATTTATGAACTACGACCAAAGTAAGAGCAACTTTATTGAAAGCTATGAAGAAAGAGTGAAAGATTACTACTCTCCAGAAGGGGTTGAAGCTTGGATTATCCACTTGAGAACTTTAAAGGCAAATCAAATTGAGTGGACTTTAGGACGGCTCAAGGTGAGGGAAGTCATATACATGTCAGTCACAAAGAATTATTTGATATTGATGGGATTGAGGAGTGTCCAACCCTATTTCCGAGGCAATTAGGAAGATATCAAGTGGTGCCTGAGGATGAAGACCTGAGTGTCCAAGTTATTTAACTACACCCCGAAACCCCACTTCCCGAGGTTTTAGTCCAACAAATCTAGGATGGTTGATGATACTTGAAAGAAGATACCCAAGTGCCCAATCTTGCAAAAGGTGAAGTACATCCAGGCTATGCCACATGGCTTGAGAGAAGGAGTTTCATTAATGATGAGCCAGAGCCCGAGCCGGAAAGGCCCGCCAAAAGGTCGTATATCCAAGCTTTTGATGATAAAGCCCGAGAACATTTGGCCTGCGGAGAAAAAGAAAAGAGAAATCAAGCCACCATCTATGCCTTAGAGGAAAAGCTGAGGAACCTCGCATTTGACAATAACTTACAGGCGCAGGTGGTCGAAGGTGAAAAGAGAAAATTGACCCGAGAGAACGAGGCACTCCGAGCCCAATTCCGGGACATGAGGATAGCCGCTAAAATGCCTGTGAGGAGCAATATGGAAAACTCATCAACAACCTAATAATAAAGGTACATGACTATGCAACTGACTTGACCAAGGCCGAAAATGATTTTCTAAATGCTCAACCAAAATTGGCCAAATTATTCCGCCAGTTGAAGCAGAAATATGACGAAGAAGTAACAATTCTAAAGAAAAAATTGTTTGCCCTTGAAAAGGAAATGGTCCAGCAAACAAAATATTTTAAGACAGAAAAAGAGAATTTCTACACATTAATTTATTGACCAGAAGAAAGAGTGCAACAACTACAGGACCAAAACAACACGGACGCACAAGTGTTGGAAGCCCGGGCACAGCAAATTGGGTGTCATGTTACGAATATGAAGACATTAGTAGGTCTATGTTTTGTGCTACCATGATGACCTTCGTTCACCAGGTGATGAATGACTTAGACCATCTCCAAGAAGATATTGCACAAAGGCCCACGCAAAGACCGGCTAATGTCCCGCAGGCTCCCAAAGTACTAGTAGAGGCTCTTATGTACTTTTAAGTTTTCAGTTTTTGAGTCTATACTTCATTTCTTTTTTCAACTTTTGTTCAAAGCTGTGCTGTTTTTTATTTTGAGTCTGTATTTTTCCTTTAAGAGTCTTCAGTCCTTTTAAGTCCCTGTAATAGAAAAACCCTAAAAGATTTTGTTTAATGAAAAATTGAAAACCCAAAATTTTCTTTTCTTTTTTTCATTTATTTCATGAACTACGTAATGATCTGATTCATGTGGCATCGTGATACGTAGACAATCCTCATTGAATTCGATCATAGCTATAGACAACCTTAGTAAAAAATAAACAGTAAAAAAGAAGGGAGAGAAAGTAAAAGGAAAATTGAATGAAAAAGAAGGAAAATAGTGAAGAAATGAAAGAGCAAAAAAGAAAAAAAAAAGATTCAGGATTTGAAAGTAGATAAAAGAAATAGCAAGCCTGAGATGAGACATACAGTCGTCACAAATATTTAGACACATTTAACTGTTTAGGTGGATTGCATACCCCAATATGCGATTCCATATGTATTAAATGTCTCGAACTAACCGGTTTTTTGTGTATGATATTAAGAACTGGTTCTATTTTTAAGTTGTTGGTTTTTGTGGTAATCTGGCATCACACCCTTATTTCACGAGATCTAAAGGAAGTATCGCCATGGCCTCAGAAAGTCATCTACCCATTATTGAGCCCGAAGATAGCCCGACATCGGCTATCCCGCAACCAGAGTCAGTAGCTGCTGAGGAAAATAGAAGGCTACGATGTCGTATGCTAGAAATGTGGGACGCATGGTCCAACGACAAGGAACCACCCAGTACTATCCCTGGATTCCCTGAATTGATACCTAAGATGGGAGGAACTACCAATGCCCCTATTTCAGTAACCAACCCATTCATTCCGTTTGGCTACCCCACCATGTTGACCAACTTCACAGGTATGCCATCTGAGGTTCGCCCCAGGCATTGTCTTCAGGAATATCATCTACGTGTTCACAACCCACTAGCCTCTACTATGGCACAACCAACACTGCCTCGACAAAGCTTTGAACAATCAACTTTCACTTTCCATGCACCCCACTTTCAATTGGACAACGCTCGTGTTACCCCAAACTCCTATCCTTAACTCCCACAATATGAGTCTCCCAGAGAATGTGAAAGAGCCGTGAGGAATCCTAAGAAAGAAGATATAGCATGAAAAATGAAAAGCATTGAGCAAAGCCTCAAGAATATGCAAGGCCTGAGTGGTCAAAAGAGCGTTTCATATGTCGATCTATGCATGCTTCCTCACGTTCATTTGACCGTTGGTTTTAAAATGCCAAAATTCGAGAAATATGGCGGGCATGGAGACCCGATCACCCATTTAAAATGATATTGCAATCAGCTGAGAGGGGCAGGTGGAAAGGAAGAACTTTTAATGGCCTATTTCAGAGAAAGCCTTACCGGAATTGCTTCTGAGTAGTATATGGACCAAGACATCTCCCATTGGCATATATGGGACGACCTGGACCGGGATTTTGTAAGGAAATTTCAATGCAATGTGGATATAGCCCTGAATAGGAATTCTTTGACCAACTTCAAATAAAAAGCCTCGAAATGTTTTTGGGAATACGCTATCAAATGGGGTGAACAATCAGCCAGGGTAAAACCACTGATGGATGAGGCCGAGATGGTTAATGTCTTCTTACTGGCCCAAGAAGCCGATTATTTCCAAAACATGATGTCTGCCATTGGCAAACCATTCGCGGAGGCCATAAAAATTGGAAAATGGTAGAAAACGGCCTGAAAACAAGCCGCATCATAAGTCAATCAGCTTTAAGAGCCACTTCCCAAGCCATCTAGAGCGGCTCGGGAGGTTTAGCGAGCCGGAAGAAAAAAGAAGAAGGAGCCATGATGGCTTCAAGCTTGAGAAACTCTAGTCAACTTCGAGATTATTTTGGTCCACCTCCCAGGACCTCGCAACATTACTACCCCCACCAGGATGCAGTATATGCTATGGCCTCGCATCCTTGTTCGGTAATGAATGCTCAACCATACGCACGGCCACAACAGCATTACAACCAAAATAGAGCTCCCCCTCCAAGAAATAACCCTCCTTACCAAGCTCCGTATAATCCCCATCCACCACAGAACAATTATCAATATAACACACACCCCCATGAACTACCCAGGAAGACTGAATTCACACCTATTAGTGAGTCTTACTCCAGCCTATTCCCGAAGTTAGTCCAAATGGGTCTATTGTAGCCTGTACCTCCAAACATGCAGAATCAAGAATCTCCATCTTACTGATCGGGTACCATGTGTGCTTATTACTCAGGGGCGGAAGGGCATGACATTTAAAATTGTTGGACCCTTAAAAGAGCAGTCGAGAATCTGATAGAACAGAAGCGGGTAGTGTTGAGGGGCGAGGAAGTCCCTAATGTAACTAACAACACGTTACTGGCTCAAATTACGGGCCAGTGAATGATTTGTGAGGACAAAGAATTCAACCCAGTTTTGAAAGTTATCATTGCCATCGCCGACTTAGACAAGAAACCCAAAGCATTGGCAAAACAAGCTAGAGATGAGAAGAAGATAAATTCCACTCTTAAAATGCAGAAAAGGCCGGGGAAACAAAGATAGGGGTAGCACCTGCTAAAAAGGTCATTCTCTACGTCCCTAGAGCCCCTAGGAAGGAACAACTCGTGTTAAGCCCTCCCAAGAGACTTGAACAGAGGAAAACCACACTTAATATGCCAAAAATGTAGATACCAAAAGGGACTTGCGTGGCACGGAGGCCAATAATTCCATCCGGGCTGGATGAGCTTTTGGTCATCAGCCTTTGCACTGCAGAATACCATGAGAGACCCCAATGCCATCCCTTGGAACTATAATAAGACAATGGTCACATACAGAGGAAAGGAAGTTATGGCAGAAGTAAATGAAATGAACCAATCTGGGAAGTATCACAACCCAGAAGAATTAAACAAAACAAAGCAGAAACAGTTTCCACTTAAGAAGCCGGTTAGTGCTAAAGAAGCAGAGGAATTTTTTCGGAAGATGAAAACCTCGGAGTATGATGTAATTGATCAACTTAGAAAGACTCCTTCCTAGGTTTCTCTTTTGTCCTTGCTGATGAGCTCAAATGAACATCAGAAAGTGCTTCTAAAGACGTTGAACGATGCGTACGTTCCAAGTTAGACCACGGTTGAACAGTTGGAAAGAATGGCAGAGTGATTTTTCGAGGTCAATCGAATCTCTTTCAGCCGAAATGACTTTCCTCCAGAAGGAGCCATCCGCAACAAAGCCATTCACTTGACTGTCAAGTCTGAAGGATATTATGTGAAAATGGTTATGTTAGACGGTGGGTCTAGAGTTGACATTTGCCCTCTATCAATATTACAATGGATGGAAATTAGGATAGAAAGGATCAGATTTCACAGTCCTCAACCCTCGATAGGTTGTTTGTTAAGCCAAGGAAGAAGAAGAAGAAGAGGCCTTTGTGGCCGAAGAAATTGAGGACATCTGTGAGGCAATGAGGCAAATGTTGTACGAGGTTCACATAGTCCAACCAGTCAAAGGCTCAAGCATTGCTGAGGTGCAATACATAGGGCCAAATGCTAAACTTCAAAATTGGAAGACTACTCCATTCCCTGTCAGACGGGAATCCTAGTAGTTCAGTCTTGCCATCTTTTCTGCATTCCGAGTTATTTTAGGGTATAACTCAAATGTTTTTAGTTTGTTGTCTTTTAAATTCTGATGTAAACCCTCCTATCTTCAAATTCAATGAAATGAAATCAATATTTCATCATCTTTGAATCTTTTCCTATTATTCTTTCTGATTTTGTTATTTTTCTTATCTTTCTCTTTTCAATTCTAATAATGCGGACTTAAATAACATGACATGCTTGCGGATTTCATGCCCAAATCCTAAAATGTTGTCTAACTGTGAAATAATGAATCAACAACCAGAATATTATGAGGATGAGGCTTTTAGGAAAAATAAATCAAGAATTGGAACAATTTGAGAATAAGCCTAAGCCAAACCTAAATGAAACCGAGCTAGCTAATTTGGGCAGTTCAGAAAAGATCAGAGAAACCGTGATAAGCATTCACGCTGAGGAAAAGACTAGAGATACATTGATTCAACTTTTGTTTGAATTTAAAGACATGTTTGCATGGTCTTACGAAGATATTCCAGGACTAAGTGTCGATTTAGTGGTACATAAGTTGCCAACTTATCCCGATTGTCCACCCGTCTAACAAAAGCAAAGAAAATTCAAAACAGACATTAGCGATAAGATCAAAGAAGAGGTTTCCAAACAATTAAAAGCTTGTGTAATCCGAGTAGTCCCATACACCACATTTTTGTCCAATGTAGTCCTAGTACCCAAGAAGGACAAGAAGATCCGAGTATGTGTTGACTATAGGGATTTGAACAAAGCAAGCCCCAAGGACAACTTTCTATTACCAAACATCCACATTCTTGTCGATAATTGTGCCAAACATGAGATACATTCTTTTGAGGATTGTTATGCTGGGTATCACCAAGTCCTGATGGATGAAGAAGATACAAAAAAGACAGCTTTCACCACACCATAGGGCACTTATTGTTACAGGGTCATGCCATTCGGTCTGAAAAACGCTGGGGCAACTTACATGAGAGCTATGACTGCCATTTTCCATGACATGATGCACCAGGAAATTGAAGTGTATGTGGATGATGTGATCATTAAATCCAGAACGCAGGAAGACCATGTGCGACATCTGAGAAAATTCTTTGAGCGTCTATGCAAGTATGACATAAAGTTGAATCCAACTAAATGTGCATTCGGAGTTCCATCTAGGAAACTTTTGGGATTTATAGTCATCCGAAGGGGTATCGAGTTAGATCCAACAAAGATAAAATCTATTCGGATTTACCACCTCCGAGAACCAAGAAAGAGGTCATGAGTCTGCTGGGAAGATTGAATTACATCAGCAGGTTCATTGCTCAGCTGACTACCACATGTGAGCCCATATTTAAGCTGCTAAAGAAAGATGCAGCAATTAAGTGGATGGATGAGTGTCAAGAAGCTTTTGTTAAAATCAAAGAATATTTGTCAAATATGTCGGTGTTGGTTCCGCCTAAGCCTGGAAGACCTTTGTTCTTATACTTGACGGTCTTGGAGAATTCTTTTGGTTGTGTTCTCGGGAAACATGATGCGACTGGGAAGAAAGAGCAAGCCATATACTACTTGAGCAAGAAATTTACTGGTTATGAAGCCAAATATACATTACTGTAAAGAACTTATTGCGCCCTAACTTGGGTCGCCTATAAGCTTAGACAATACCTGTTGGACTACACCACATATCTCATAACCAGAATGGATCCTCTAAAGTGCATATTCCAAAAACCAATGCCTATGGGAAGGTTAGCAAAGTGGCAAATCCTACTCACTGAGTTTGACATTGTCTATGTCACTTGCACGGTGATGAAAGCTCAAGCCTTGACAGATCACCTAGCTGAGAATCTGATTGACGATAAATACCAACCCCTGAGTACTTACTTTCCAGACGAGGAAGTAGATTCAGTTGAAGTAATTCCAGAGGACACCAATGCTTGGAAAATGTTCTTTGACGGAGCTGTAAATGCAAAAAGGTGCTAGGATCAGGGCAATTTTGATTTCGCCTACTGGTTAGCACTATCCGGCCACAGCACGACTTCGGTTCTTATGTACAAAAAACACAACTGAATAGGTAGCCTACATTATGGGTATGAATATGGCAGTTGACATGTATGTGGAAGAATTGTTAATCATGGGAGATTCTGACTTGATTATTCGACAAGATCAAGGTGAATGGGAAAATCGGGACATCAAGCTTATCCCATACAGGAAACATGTGGAAAATCTTAGAAAATGGTTCAAGTCTATTGAATTCAGGTACATCCCTCGATTCCACAATGAGTTAGCTGATGCACTAGCTACCTTGGCGGCAATGTTGTCGTATCCGGGTAATGTCCATATTGACCCGTTGGAGATCCAAATTTGATAAAGACATGGTTATTGCAATGCAGTTGAAATAGAACCAGATGTTCAACCATGGTACCATGATATCAAAAGTTTTTTGAAAACAAAGGAATATCCTGAGCAAGCCAGTGGAGGCTAAAAGAAAACCATTAGAAGGCT
This sequence comes from Nicotiana tabacum, assembly GCF_000715075.1. Lineage (NCBI taxonomy): Eukaryota > Viridiplantae > Streptophyta > Magnoliopsida > Solanales > Solanaceae > Nicotiana > Nicotiana tabacum. The sequence continues at coordinate 105,830,427 of NC_134087.1, read as the reverse complement.
CACCGGCAGTTTCTTCTTGAGTGGAGAGGTCTTGTACAAAAGAACTCCAGATTTGAATCTTTTGAGATGTGTATAAGCCCAAGAGGCTGGAAAGATCATGAATGAAGTGCATTCGGGAGTATGTGGGCCCCACATGAATGGATATGTCCTTGCAAAGAAAATCATGCAGGCAGGTTATTACTGGATAACCATTGAAAAGGATTGTTTCAGTTTTGTCCAGAAGTGCCATCAGTGTCAGATACACGGTGACCTGATTCATGCATAGACTTAAGAGTTGTATCTTATATCAGTACCTTGGCTGTTCGTTGCCTGGGGTATGGATGTCATTGGGACGATCGAGCCGATAGCTTCAAATGGGCACAGATTCATCTTGTTGCCATTGATTATTTCACAAAATGGGTTGAAGAAGTCACTTTCAAAGCCGTCACCAAGAAAGTGGTGGTGGAATTCGTGCATTTCAACATCATTTGTCATTTTGGTATTCCTAAAACTATCATTATAGACAATACTGCAAATCTGAATAGTCATTTGATGAGGGAGGTATGCGAACAATTTAAGATTATGCATCATAACTTTACCCGTTATCGGCCTAAAGCTAATGGCGTTGTTGAAGCTGCAAACAAGAATATCAAGAAGATCCTCAGGAAAATGATTCAAAGTTCTAGACAATGGCATAAAAAGTTGACTTTTGCATTATTGGAATATCGCATAACCGTGCGCACATTAGTTGGGGACACACCCTATTTATTGTTTTATGGCACTGAAGACGTAATACTTGCAGAAGTTGAGATTCCCTCTCTTCGAATCATTGTTGAATCTGAGATTGAGGATGATGAATGGGTCAAGACCAGGTTGCAACAATTAACTATGATTGATGAAAAATGAATGGCTGTAGTTTTCCACGGGTAGTTGTATCAACAAAGAATGGTCCGTGCCTATAACAAGAAAGTACGGCCTAGAAACTTCGAAGTGGGGCAACGCATTCTGAGATGCATTATCCCGCATCATAAGGAAGAAAAAGGAAAATTCGCTCCAAATTGGAAAGGTCCGTACATTTTAAGAAAACTGTTGCCAAAAGGAGCGTTGTATCTGGGAGACATTGAAGGGAATGATCCCAAAATAGCTGTCAATACATATGGGGTCAAAAGGTAATATGTTTGACCCTTTTACGGGATTTCAATGCTCTGTGATTGGGATGATGAAGTCTTTCATTCTCGCTACCCAAACACTATCAACCCTTTGCAAACCTTTTGAGTCGGTTACTCTTCTTTGATCACGCTCTTTGGAACCTGAAATATTTTTTTTAAATGATGATGAAAAAAGGCAAAACAAAAACAAAAGTTTCCTCTAGGGTTCAGTCACACAAAAACAAAAATCCAAATTCCCCCAAAAGTGAAACTAGGGCAGACGTTGTAATGTTTCAGCAATGGTTTTGCCTGAAAGGTTCTAAAGTTGTAATTCAGTCCAAATATTTTTTACCCAAATCCTTTTCAAGTACTTCCAATCAGTTGGCGAGAATGTTTAAGAATTGGAGGATACAATCGCTTGGATCTGATACAATCAAAATGAGAGAAATAAAATTAAAGTCTTATGGGTGAAAACCCTCACGGGCACTGTAAGGCGATGGTAAGCATAGAAATTGAAATGAGAAAGTCTTGTTAGTGAAAACTCGCAAAGAGCACTACAATGCAACAGTGCGAAGAGAAATGAGAGAGGTTGTATAGTGAAAACCCGCAAAGGGCACCACTGATCGAAAAGAAGATCCCCACAGCCATTGGCGTCGATAGAGTCCTGGCAAGGTTTCTCAGTTTTGAGGTATGGGTTATGATGAAGTTATGAGAGTTGGACGATTTACCCAGATCAGGCATCTAGTCTAAAAGGCATATCATGTTTATTAAAGTCCACATACACTCCAGATAAGTCATTCTTTCTTTCCCCTCGAAAGGGATACCTCTCGTTTAAATTCATTTATCCATTACATTGCTTGTTTTCTTTGAATCCCTTTCAGTCTAATTCTGTTCTGAAACTAAGACAAAGAAAGGATGGCAAGATTGGTTTTATAGGGTTTTGTTTGATACAAGCCAATATTCAAGAAGGCACCCAGCCTTGGCAGGTGTATCGAGTCGACTGGCCATAATGGCCGATGCTTTGACATCAAAAATTCCTGAAAAGAAAGAAAATCAAAGTCAAACACCCACAAAGCCAAAATAAAGTTGAAAATGGTTAAGTCTCATGTAATTAACCATCATGGTAAAATTCTGGAAAAGCTAAATTCGCCAGGGCCAGAAATGAAATCGGTCCTCATGGAATAAGCAGTTATAGTTGAGATTTTCATCAAATAAGTCGGGCTGAGATCAAGTGACTGAAACGCTCAAGGCCACAAAACCAACCACTATTTCAAACTGACAAATTATTCTTTGTTTGAAAAACAGGAAACAGGTATAATTCAAAGCAACCTTGCAAGAAATAGGTGCAACAAAAGAAACCACGCAGAGACTAAAATGGCTCTGCAGCAACAATCAATCCAAAAGGGAAGTCTCCTCCTAATTCTTTCCCGTATTTTACTCACTCTGTTAAATAAAAATGATAAAAGAAGTGGAATGAAATAAAGAAAACAAAGAAAGTTCAAAGTCATGGTAGTATAGGGTCTCCACTCCCTAGTTGATGTCAGCATAACCTAATGACTTTCCAATATAGGGTCTCACTCCCTAGTTGATGCCAGCATAACCTGATGATTTTCCAACATAGGGTCTCATTCCCTAGTTGATGTTAGCATAACCTAATGACTTTTCCAACATAGGGTCTCACTCCCTAGTTGATGCCAGCATAACCTGATGATTTTCTAACATAGCGTCACCACTCCCTAGTTGATGCCAGCATAACCTGATGATTTTCCAATATAGGGTCTCCACTTCCTAGTTGATGCCAACATAACCTGATGATTTTCCAACATAGGGTCTTCACTCCCTAGTTGATGCCAACATAACATGATGACTTTCCAATATAGGGTCCCACTCCCTAGTTGATGTCAGCATAACCTAATGATTTTCTAACATAGGGTCTCCACTCCTTAGATGATGTTAGCATAACCTAATGACTTTCCAACATAAGTTCCCACTTCCTAGTTGATGCCAACATAATCTGATGAATTTCCAACATAGGGTCGCCATTCCCTAGTTGATACAAGCATAACCTGGTGATTTTTCCAACATAGGGTTTCCAATCCCTAGTTGATTTTACTTTTAGACATAGGGTCTCCACTCCCTAGTCTATATTTACTCCTACAACACTATTCGCACCCCTTTTTATTGCTTTCAATAATGAAGTAGTATAGAATTTTGTTATAATAATTCACGAAATTTTTCCTAGTGAAAACTGGGGCAGAAAAATTTCATTCGTTTGTTTTGATGCCTGAGTAGGTTATACCTTGAGGCGCAAGATTCGAGACGACCAAAAGAAGAAGTCTCAGTCCAGAATAAAAAAAAAGATTTGAAACCAAAGTGTAGAGGCGGAGAAAAGATGTGGACTGATCAAGACATGGATCAATCCATAAGCTTGTCCCGTACTGAACCGAAAGCTGAAGAAGAATGAGCTAGCACTTGTAGCTACCAAGTATCAAGATTTAGATCAGAGTCTGATTGAAAAACCAACCAAGACTCAAGATCAAGCTGCAGAAGATTTATAGATAGGAATCTTGTAACTCATAGTTAATAGGATTAGCTAGTCTTTTTCATTTCAACTTTGGTGTAATATGGAGCTCAACAGCAGTAACAGTGAAATCACAACTTCCCGGTAGTCCCAACTACCAAAACTTCCAAGAACTATACTGATCTGATTCCTTTATAGCCAAGGAGATGTAGGCAACCTCCGAAGCAGGGTTTGGTCAAACTTTTTCAAATGCTTCCCATGGAGTATCAAATGGGCAACAATTGTTCATGATTGCTCACTTTAACTTTACCCGAAAACTCTTCATATTTTCGAACAAAGAGGAGCAGTTGTGAGCATGTAATTTTTCTCTCACCAAAAATACTACCACAAAATCAATAAATAGATTTTTCTTAATTAGTTTTAATTGTTATAGAGTTTTAGGAATTTTTGGCAATTATTTGCAATTATTCGCATTTAGTTGCATTTTTTCATGCATGTTTAGCATTTTTGAAATCATGGAAAATAACAAAAATATTTAATTCTTCATCATATAGCATTATTAGGTTTTTAATTGAATCTAGTACCTAATTACATAATTTGATTATATTATTAAAAAGAAAATTACAAAAATTGTTTGTTTTACATTTTTAGTTCTAGTGATTAAAATCAATAATTTTTCTTTTAAATATTTTTAGATTGACTAATTATGTAAACAATACAAATATATAGTTAGTTTAATTTTACAATTTAAGATAATTTAGTACTTAATTAAGGATTTAATTAAATTAAATAGTTTTTAAAAGTTAATTAGACAAAATGGGTTTTAATTAACTTTGACCGGACTGGGCCAATTTCAACTTACCCGATCTCCAAATACATTGTCCAAATTACCCAAACCCAATACCCAAACCGGTCCAGCACTTCACTAAACCAAACGGCACCATTTTGGTGCCAATCAATCCTGGCCGTTGATTTTCAATAGATCCAACGGCCCAGAACTCATCTCCCCGTAAGTATTTAACTGTCCTAACACCCCCTTATCCCTCATTTCCGTTCCCCCACCCTCTCACACCATATCTCTCTAACCTTACCCCAAACCTTAGCCACGTCTTCACCCTCACTCTTCACCACACCGGAAATCACACCACTATCCACCGCCACTCAAACCACCGATGACCGGCGGTCGAAAATCGCCTCCGCCGGCGGACATAACCTACTAGCCTCAAACCTACATCAATCAACTCCTATTCTTCTCCTTTATCCCACCCCACCAACATCAAGATACAATATTAGCTAAAAAAATAAAACCCTAGCAAGTCGTCGCCATACGCCGTCCACCGGAAATTGTCTACGGCGGTGACAGAACCCCAAAGCCTCTCAAACTCACCCCATACACTCTCCTAACCTCCCTGAATCTCACCCTACCAACCAATTCCCCAAAAACACCACCAAAAAATGGATCTCAGATCTGAAAACCTAGAAACCTCAGAGTCGCCGCCGGAAATCTCCTATGGCGGCGGCAAAACCCTAAACCTATCTAAACTCATACCATACCACCACCACATCCCCTAGAACCCTAGTCTACCTATAGATCCCAAAAATACCCCACCAAAAGCCCTAGATCTTAGATCTAAATTTCTCCAAACCCCTAGATCCGTTTTTCCCTAGTTTGTCTAATAATCCTAGTGCCAAGATCTCTCACCATGGATCTCAGATTTCAGGTGAGTGTCTTGGCACGAGGGATTTTAACAACTAGATTCCATTTTTACCAAAATAGTTTTGTGTAATTTATTTTTCCTTTATCTGTTTTTTTATTGTATTTTATTTTAGTAATTTGTATGTTATTTTTCAGTATTACTGCTTTATGTGTTTTCTGTTTTTTTTTTAAAATTGATTAAATGAAGCTAGTTAGGTTAAAACTAGTAATTAGTTTTAGATGCATGGTTAAAACTAGTAAGAGTCACCTGACTCAGGCCTAGAATCAGTTTGGTTCTGAGACAATTCCAAGACCCTAAGGAGTCAATTTTGGAAATCTTAATTCTGAAATCTTTCAGAAATTGCTAGAAGCTTCTAGAATAGGGACAATTGTCCCAAAGCTGAGTAGGAAGGACAGGGATAAAATCCTAAAATATCCAGAAATTGGACAATTGTCCATTTTCTGAGAAAGAAGGTACTAGAAATTGGACATGTGTCCATTTCTGTTGAGGAAAAGATGTCTTTTCCCTGATTTTAGGGATGCTGACAGATTCCTTTTGATGGATCTTCCTTGGAGGTGTAGGTGCCTCGTAGTCCCAAATCATAAATAAATTCACAATATCCATTTTTTTTAATACACCTACACAAAGGGATATACACTTACATACAAACACACAAAAAGTTTCTACACTGCCTTAAGATTTTTCTCTCCATCTTCAAAAGAAAATTTCTGGGAAATCAGCCTTGATCTTTCAGAAACAAAAACATACACTCCTTCCCTGTTTTAAAAAATCAAGTTGTTTTTTTATTCTATTGGGTTTCATTGCTGCTGCTATACTTCAAGCTTTTTCAGAGACTTATTTTACTATTTTATTTGTTTTTCTTGTAGCCATGAAGGTACTTTCTCAACAATGTAAAATTTCAATTTTGTTATTATTATGTTTCTTTTGTTGGTTATCAAAATCTGTTGTTTGGTTTGAATATTGCATAAATCATGATTAGTAAAAGTTGTTTGGTTCGAAGTTGTATATAAATTCATGTAGAGTTAGTTATTTACATTGTTGAGATTATTTAAGTTATATTAGCTCTTTGTTAAGGTTTTTGGAAACCGCAAAATCTGTTTAAATCTTTCATATGTTCATAAGATCTATACATTGCTATGTAATATCAGAAACAGAAAATAATATTTTTTTTAGAAAACTTGTTAAAGTAGTAACAGGTTTTGTTATCACAGTTCAGATGTAATAATTTAGCTCTTTTTCTATATTTTCTTGTACAATGCTTTAGTTTAATATATTAGTAGCTCTACCATGTTGTTTTAAACCATCAAATATAGCAACTCCAATTCTATTAGATTCAGATCATGAAAAACTGGTTTTCACAAACAAACTATGCAATAGGCCAAAATACATTTTCAGTCCCAAAACCAATTGGGTTCCTGGAATTTTATTCTAATTATCTGCTAAATAAAATGAGTTGACGATTTGATTAAAGGTCATTTATACTTTAAAGTTTAAATGAATAATTGTCATGACCCTAAAGTCGAACCCGGTTGTGATGGTGTCTATCGTGAAATAAGGCCAGCTGACACAAATTCCCAATCCATTTAAACATTTATAATAGTTCTATTTGAGTCATTAATAAGTGATAAATACCCAAAGAGTATAACAGGACGGTTGTGAAAATAAATACAGCCCGACATTGGGGTGTCACCAGTCATGAGCATCTAAACAACTGTATAAAGTTAGAAAGAGTCTACAAAGTCTACTACAAATTCAGTACAAATGAAAATACAGATAGGAAGGAGAAATACAAGGCTGGGAAAGCCAAGCAGCTACCTAGTGAACTCCAGACAGGCTGCTAGAAGCAATCAACCCTCGCTAGCAGGACCCGAGGCTCCTGAATCTGCACACAGGGTGCAGGGAGTAATGTGAGTATGCCAACTTAGTGAGTAATAAAAGTAAAAGCAGCTGAGCGATAAGAAAACACATAAAACATAGCAAAATGCTACAAAGAGGTAGTATAAAACCAATACAAAGCAATAAAACAGTGAAAACTTGCACAAAACACCTTGGTTCAGTATAAGCTTCTTTAACACATCATTTAACAGTTAAAACGAGTGAATGAAAAGCAGTGAGAAAAGATAAACACATAAAATTAGCCCCTCGGGCAAAAGACCAACAGGATCAGCTCCTCGGGCTATCTTACAATTGTTTGTATCTGCCCCTCGGGCAATAACATGGAACAATATCAGCCCTTTGGGCTATTTCACATCAAAAACTAGGTACCCGCGCTCACTGGGGTGTACAGACTCCGGGAGGGACCCCTTACGGCCTAAGCACAATATCAAGCTATCTTGTGGCATAATGAAACAGGCTTTTGGCCTCATATCAAGCCACCTTGTGGCGTACAACTCAGGCTCTCGGCCTCATAATCATGAATCAGCTCAATACCACTGCGACGCGTAACCCGATCCCATAATAACCTCACAACACTGGCCCTCGGCCCTACTCAGTCAGAAATCTCTAAAAGCCACTCGGGTACAGTAAAATATGATGCTCAACTCAAAATATCATTTAAGATGTCAAAATATAGTAAACATAGCTGAATTATGAAAATAATGGAATATAGCATGACTGAGTACAAATATAAAGTCAGAACAGGGAGGAATAGTAGTAAGAATCACCTAAGGGTGCAAAACAGTTGGCACAAGGCCCAAATATGACATTTATCCCAAAACATGATGATAGCAAACAGTTTTCAAACAAATATGCAGTCAAACAGTCATATGGGATGGACTAAGTCACAATCCCCAATGGTGCACGACCCCACACTCGTCAACTAGCATGTGTGTCACCTTAATATAGCATAACGATGTGAAATCCTTGGTTTCATACCCTCAGGATAACATTTACAATCATTACTCACCTCTATCCGGTCCAACTGTAGCCCGCAATGCCTTTGTCTCTCGAATCGGCCTCTAGATGCTCCAAATCTAACCAAAATCAGCACATAACCATCAAAATATGCTAAGGGAACAAAGCCCATTCGAAAGTATTCAAAATACAACGCAAATCCCGAAATTAACCAAACCCGACCCTCGGGCCCATGTCTCGAAATTCGATAAAAATTATATCAATAAACTCTTTATCTCCCCATGAGTTCATACCTATCAAAAGTACTAAAATCCGACCACAAATGACCCCTCAAACCCTTGCTCAAATGTCTCCAATCTCAAGCCCTAGTTTCTTCAATATTTACCCATAGTTTTCCATAAACTTCAAGCCTAATCAATGAAATAACACCCTAAGAACGAGTTTTATGATCAAAATTCTTACCTCAACGAAGTTCCCTCTGATTCCCTCTACAAAATCCCCCAAAAGATCCAAAAATTAATTTAAAATGGTGAAGAAAGGCTGAAAATCGCGAAGGAGGGTTTATATACTTTCTGACCTAGGGTTTTCGCACCTGCGGCCCTTCCTATTCTTCTGCGGTCAAATGCACCGCATCTGCGGTTCTCACTAATGCGCCCATTTTCGTATCCGCGATCAAGTAATCGCACCTGCGTCATCGCATGTGCGATCGAGCAGCCGCTTCTGCGGTCCCAGCCCCACATGGCCAATTCCGTATCTGCAACCATCTGGGCACTTCTGCGAACCTGCACCTATGGTCTCCTAGCCGCAGGTGTGGTTATGACAGCAATGGGAAATCTTCAACTACCAAAAACCAAACTCAAATCTTCCGTCAACCATCCAAAATTACCCCGAGGCCCCCGAGACCTCAACCAAAAGCACAAATAAGTCATATACCACTATTCAAACTTATACCAATCTTCAAAACACCTCAAACAACATCAATCAACAAAAACACATTGGATTCAAGCCTAAGGTTCCAAAAATCTTTCGAATTACGCTTTTGATCAAAAAGTCTATCTAACCACGTCCGAATGACCTAAAATTTTGCACACACATCCCAAATGACACGACGGGCCTGTTGCAACTCCCGGAATTACATTCCGACCCCTAAATCAAAATCTCACCTATCAACCGAAAAATGCCAAAATTCTAATTTCGCCAATACAAACCTAAATCTACTCCGGACCTCTAAAACACATTCCGATCATGCTCATAAGTCCCAAATCACTTCCAAAATCTATCTGAACCATCAGAACTCACATACGAGCCCTTTTTTCACATAAGTTGACATCCGGTTGGCATATCCAACTTAAGCTCACTCAAAAGAGACTAAGTGTCTCAAACCTTACCAAAACCTCTCCGAACCCGAGCCAACCAACCTGATAACACATAATACTGCTGAACAAGGCAATAAGAAGCAGAAATGGGAAATAGAGCGATAACTCATGAAATGGACGATCGGGTCGTTACATCCTCCCCCTCTTAAACAAATGTTCGTCCTCGAACGGGTCAAGAAACATACTTGAAGCCTCAAACAGGTAATGATATTTGCTCCGCGTCGTCCGTTCGGTCTCCCAGGTAGCCTCCTCCATGGGCCGACCTCTTCACTGCACTTTCACTGAAGCTATATCCTTTGACCTCAATTTTCAAACCTGACGCTCCAAAATAGTCACTGGATCCACATCATAAGTCAAATCATCATCTAACTGAACTGTGATGAAGTCCAAAACATGAGACATATCACTAATATACTTCTGGAGCATAGAAACATGAAATACCGAATTCAAACTCGACAAGCTAGGTGGCAAAGCAAGCTCATAAGCCATCTCCCCAATCCTCTGAAGCACCTCAAAAGTCCCAATGAACCGAGGACTCAATTTACCTTTCTTCCCAAATCTCATAACACCCTTCATGGGTGAAACCTTCAAGAAAACCTTCTCACCAACCATGTAGGATACATCCCGAACCTTCCTATCAGTATAACTCTTTTGTCTTGACTGTGTTGTACGAAGCCTCGCTTGAATCACCTTCACCTTGTCTAAAGCATCCTGCACCAAGTCTGTACCTAATAGCCTAGCCTCACCTGTCTCGAACCAACTAATTGGAGATCTACACCGTCTCTCATACAAAGCCTCATATGGAGCCATCTAGCATTTCGGACTGAGGTACGCAGTTTACCTCGCATTTCTGGAGAGTAGTTCAGCGAGGGTTGGATACGCAGGTTGAGTTGAGTACAACATTTTATCCTCAAATGGACGGGTAGTCCAAGCGGACTATTCATATTTTGGAGGATATGCTCCAAGCTTGTGTCATTGACTTTGGAGGCTCGTGGGAACAGTTTTTGCCTTTAGCAGAGTTTGCCTACAACAATAGTTACCAGTCAAGTATCCAGATGGATCCTTATGAGGCTTTATATGGTAGGCGGTGTCGATCTCCAGTTGGATGGTTTGAGCTAGGAGAGGCTCGATTTTTGGGTACGGATCTGGTTTAGGAGGCTTTGGACAAGGTTAGGATTATTCAGGATAGGCTTCGTACAGCTCAGTCCAGGCAAAAGAGTTATGCAGACCGCAAGGTTCGAGATTTAGCATTCATAGTAGGTGAGCGGGTATTTCTTCGAGTGTCGCCTATGGAGGGCGTGATGAGATTTGGGAAGAAGGGAAAGCTTAGCCCTAGGTTCATCCGTTTGAGATTCTTGATCTAGTAAGAGAGGTGGCTTATAGACTTGCATTGCCGTCGAGCTTATAAGTCGTGCATCTAGTGTTTCATGTGTCCATGCTTCGGATTAGATTTCAGCACTGTCTAGTTGGACAAGGACTTGTCTTATGAGGAGGAGCCGGTAGCTATTCTAGACCGGAAGGTTCGTCAGTTGAGGTCGAAGAGTTTTCCTTCTGTTCGTGTTCAGTGGAGAGGTCAGCCTCCTAAGGCATCGACCTGGGAGTCCGAATCTGATATGCGGAGCCGTTATCCCCACCTTTTTCCTGACTCAGGTACTTCATTCTTCTGTCCGTTCGAGGACAAACGGTTGTTTTAGAGGTGGAGAATGTGATGACCCAAAAGGTCATCACTTGTTTTAAAATGAAACTCCGTGTTCTGAGGTATCGGGCCCGTATTTTGGTTCTGGTGCCTGGTACAAGTCTTATATATGATTTAAGACATTTTTGTGGAATTTGGTGAAAAACGGATGTCATATGACGTGATTTGGACTTAAATTGCAAAGTTGATGTTTAAAGAAGTTTTGAGAAGATTTCATTGATCTTGAGATTTAATTTGATGTTCATGATGTTATTTTGATGATTTGATTACACGTATAAGTCCGTAGGCTATTCTTGAGGTTTTGTGTGGACTTGGTTTGGAGTTCCGAGGGCTCGGGTGAGTTTCGGGTAGGTTTCGGAATATTTTAGGCTTAAAACCAGAAATTTGCAAGTCTCTGAACCCCACCAGTGCGGTCCGCGGTCGACCTTATGTGGAGCGTGGTGAAGGTTGTGCGGCCGTGGTCGACTTTGTGCGGTCCTCACAGGGCGCTGCTGTGCGGCCGCAGTCGACTTTATGCGGTCCGCATAGGGCCGTGCTGTGCGGCCGCAGTCGACTTTGTGCGGTCCGCACAGGGGGTCTGAGGGGGGTATAAATAGACGGGATTTTCAATCATTTTTCAAAACCCCCAAAACATAAGATGCGATTTTTCAAACAACCTTTCTTATCCAAATCAATTGTAAGCCGTTTTTAACTAGTTTTCTTTAATCATTAACATCTTTTAACATGATTTCAACTTCAAATCAATAATTTTCATAGGGGAAATTGGGTGTTTTGGGTAGAACCTATGTTTTTAAAAAATTGGGGATTTGGACCTTGATTTGAGGTCCGATTTCAAAATAAATTATATTTTTGAGTTCGTGGGGGAATGGATAATCGGGTTTAGGTTCGAACCTCAGGTTTTGACCACGTGGCCCAGGGGCGATTTTGAATTTTTGGGTAAAATTTTGGAGAACTCATTTTTCATGCATTCAAATTGATTCATTTAGCGTTTATTAATGTAATTAAGTAACTTGTGGCTAGATACGAGCGAATTGGCGGAGGAATCAAGGGGTAAAGCTATAATTTAAGCTTGAGTTGCGTTCGAGGAATCGAGGTAAGTGTTTGGTCTAACCTTAGCTTGAGGGATTAGGAGTTGTGTCCTATTTTCTATTTGTTCCTTGTTGAGTACGACGTATAAGCATGGGGACGAGTATGTATGCGTTGGTGTCAAGCATGACCGCTAGTCTTATATTGTCATTGTCATGATCTCGTTGTATTATTTATGCTTTGGTAAAGATTTCTATTTGTAGTGTAAAGTTGTGGAAAGAATTGTGACCTATGAACATTGAGAAGCGTTGACTCCAGTTGTATAACGAATTGTGAAAGTATAAGTGATAATCGAAACTCTAGAGCATTGGTTCGAGTTGTGAAGAGAATTGTGAAGTAAAAGTGAGAAAGAGAAGAGATCATTATGTTGCCCCTTGCCGGGCTATTATTGAGTTGAAGTTCCCTTACATTGTGATCCTAATTGATATTACGGATGCTCAGGTTGATGATTCTTCGTGTTAGGTATTGTAAAAAGTTTGGTTATAGCTGGGTTGTTAGGTGTTGTAACAAGTGTAGTTATAGCTAAGGTAGTTAGATGTTGAAACTAGTTGAGTTATAGTTGAGATAGTTAGGTGTTGGAACAAGTTTGGTTATGGCTGTTTCTCTCTTGCCGGGACGTATATACTTGTACTGTGGAGTTCCCTTGTCGGGATAGTGTAGTCTATTGTTGATCCATTGCCGGGACGGTTAATTATGATTATCGTTGACTGTATATTTGGAATGGGTTGCACGCCGCAACAGATATTATATTGGATCGGGTTGCACGCTGCAACAGTTATATATGTGAATCGGGTTGCACGCCGCAACAGATATTATATTGGATCGGGTTGCATGCCGTAACAGATATTATATTGGATCGGGTTGCATGCCACAATAGATATTATATTGGATCGGGTTGCACGCCACAATAGGTATTATATTGGATCGGGTTGCATGCCACAACAGTTATATATGTGGATCGGGTTGCACGCCGCAACAATGTTAAATGATAAGGGATCGGCCTGCGCGCCGCAACAGTATTGTTATTGTATTGATTGTAGACATCGAGTGTTCTTTCATACTTTACTAAGTTTCTGATAGAATTGATATGTTTCCCCGAAGAATGTCCCCCCCTCCCTCCCTTTAAAATTGTTATTACCTGTTTATATTTCTGTTGTATATTATATAACTGCACAGGTTTATCTGGAGTCTGGTCCTAGCCTCGTCACTACCTCGTCGGGGTTAAGCCAGACACTTACCAGCACATGGGGTCAGTTGTGCTGATACTACACTCTGCACTCTGTGCAGATACCGGAACGGCACTTGATCAGTAGCAGTAGGGGAGCCAGCCTTCAGTCCACCGAGACACCGAGGTAGCCTTGCAGGCGTCCGCAAGCCCGGCGTCTCCTCTATCTTTTATTATGTTCTGTTATCTCATGTATCCGAGACAAACAATGTTAATTTTTCCTTCAAACTGTTGTATGTAGTACTCCTAGTAGTCTGTGGATATTGTGACACCAGTTTCTGGGTAGAGGCATGTGTTGACTTTTGAAACATTTTGGTTTTATTTTTATTTAAGACTTCCGCTTAAATCTCATATTCCGCTGTCATGTAGGTGTTTATCACTTGTTAAAATGAGTTGTAAAAAAAAAAAGATTAACACAGAAGAGCTAAAAAATTCTAAGTTCGTGGTTTGCCTAGCTTCTACGAGTAGGCGCCATCACGACTCCCGAGGGTGAAAATTTCGGGTCATGACACATTTCTAATTATTTTTGTTTGAGTGGAAAAATATGAAGAAGTCAAACAATGTTAATAAGTCATAATTCGGGTAACATCATATCATCGATAAATTGCACATTTTTATATACTAATTTAAAAGTGGAAAGCTCTAAATAAGAAAGTTGAAAGACTAATATATAAAAAAAAAGTGGGAAGCCCTAAACTACAAAGTCAAATTACTAAAATATCCTTTTTAAAAATTTAATTACTTATAAAAAATATAGTAAAAAACTAGTGTATTTTGAAGTGTCTTTTTAAAAGGTTGTGTCCTATCATTTAAGTAACTGAATGCCATTTTGTTAAATGTATTCAAACGTTGACTTTAGTAAAAGAAAAAAAAAACATGTGAACAGGGATGAAGAAGAAAAAGAAAAACTTGATCACTAATACTAGGAAAAAGTTCGGAAACTGGAGCTTGATTACTAATAAAGAAGTGCTACTTTGTCCTAGCAATTGGAATAGTGAGATCTAGTGAGGTTTTATGGAGGTATGTGAAAAATATAGTCTTCTTAATATTACACAATATATGATGCTTCTTTATTATCACTAATAAATGATAGATGGTAGTACTTTCTCTCAAAAAAAATTATCAATCGTTAATAGAGAAAAATATTATCATACCTTTTTTTAGATAAATTTATAGAGCATATAAAACATCACAATTTTTTTTGCAAGAATCCAAATATTTAGAAGGATTTTAGAGTATAATTCAAAATTAGAATAAATATATATTAGCAATTATGTATTTGTGTTGCTACTATTGTAATTTATCATTATATTGTGTTTCATTAAAATATTTTAAATTATGAATATCCTCATAAAGGACAAAGTACAATCAAACATCATCAAATATTGAACGAATACAACGTATGGAAGTTTCTGCTAGCTTATAAACAATCATATGAAAATTAAAAAGACTTGAATCGATTAAGTTACCAAATATGTATAGCAATATGTTTATTTTAAAGGATTTAATCATATTAGGTTTAATCATTCGCATTGCATTATGCTTGAGTTTTCATTATCAATGTTGTAATTACATTATGATGAACTGAATTATATAAATAGAATTTATATGCATTTTCATCTTGTAGGAACTTGTTGTTAATTCTTGAATTTAAATAAAAAATATTTGAAAACGTTTAAAGAAACAAAATACCATTTATATTTTTATATTTAATAATAATAATAATAATAATAATAATAATAATAATTTCATAAAAAGTGAAAAATATTATTTAATAATAATATTTTTTAAAAGAAAAAGAAGGAAACCATTTGAAGTGACTTTATTAAAGGGTGTGTTTTTTCTTTTAGTAACTAAACCATTTGAATTTTTAAATGGCCGTCGGTTAGCTTAAACACACAACCTTAATTTGGCTATTCTCCAAACCAAATATTCTACTTCAGAGATTAAAGCAGTAAGAAATTCTCACTTTTTGTCATTTAAGTTCTTGTGGTCAAAGAATCAAAGAGTACAACATTGATGTTAAATCAAAGTTGGTCATGGCAGTGCAACCATATTGGTAAAAAAACATAAACCAAGAGTATTATATATATAAAAAATATTAGTTAAGATATGACTATATTTAATATTTATATCTTATATGATAAATTAATGTAATTAAAAATTTTTTAACTAACTTAACAAAAATAGTTTTTATTGAAGATCCAGACGATATTTGAAAAATTTTAATTCAAGTATTACATCAACATAATAGAAATAGAATTGCAACTAAAAAAATTTTACATTTATTTAAATATATGTTACAAATTTCTGATGATTAACGTGTTATACACGTATAATTAATTAATTATTGTCAGTATTTTATTAATATTAAATTTATTGTCTTGACATTACACGTGCGAAGAAACTAGTTAACTTTAAGGGCTTCCCACTTTTATATATATATATATATATATATATATATATATATATATATATATATATATATATATATATATATATATATATATATATATGCGCTCTGGGGGTATGTTTGTTTTCTATTTGGAAAAAATATGGTAAAATACAAAGGAGTATAAATGTAATATTATGATGGTATAAGCAAGTAAACCTATGGATGAAAAATCAAAAGAGCGGCTGAAGGAGCTAATGTCTACCTTGATCATATATCATATGACTAAATCTCTTGGGCAAGTTACATATTCATTCGGTCGGCCAAAAATAATTTTATATGCTAGCCAATATACAAAAATATATACTAATAATATATATAATATTATTTGTATATTATGCATTATTATACAAAAAATATATATTTCACCAGCTATTATTTTTAGTGCAAACCACTCCGTAGCTTTCCCAAACATCTTTCCACTCCATGCTTCATGAGTTAATCATATAAAAAATCTCTAGTTAAAGAACGATTCTATCTTTCATACTATCTATTATTTATGATCCGACCATTAACTATACCATAAAAAATGAAGATAAAATATATAAGGAAAAATCTTTTTGGCCACACCGTTTTTGACCAGATTGATTCAAATGGGGTCATTTAGGTAATTTTATGCCCTAATTAGGGTTTCAGGCATATTTTTATACTCAAAATGCCCTTTCAGTAGACTTTTGAATATTTCTCTTCCACCATTAAATATTTGTCTTCCCAATACATGGAAGATCTCAAGGGTTCAAACCTTATTTTCCATAAAGCTTTTCTTTTTCTTTTCTTTTTTTTACGTATTTTCATCCTTTTTTTTGTAGTATACATCCATATAATTCGAAATAATTTATCTATATACATGTATTTAATTGTGCAATTCGTATATGTTTAGTATTTGAGTGTGTATTTCGTATACTCCTATATTCTTCTCTTCAAAGCCCTACTATTTAAACACATGGTACCCTACTTTAGCAAACCCTAGATGGCCGAAACTCATACTTAAACAAACCTTCATTTAAACTCCTATGTTCTTCTAAGTTTTAGATGGCCGAAACCCATACTTAAACAAACCTTAATTTAAACTCCTATGGTCTTCTAAGTTTTAGTTAATAGATTAAGGATGCATTCGAAGAAGAATAGTGCTTCCAAAGTATATGTTATATTTTCTGGTAAAAGGCCAGGAATATACTACTCATGGAGTAAATATTCTCCTATGGTTATCGGGGTTAAGCGTAGCATCTTCCAGTTTTTCAAGTCTCACAATGCGGCCATATGGGCGTTCGATGAATTTGAAAAATTTGTTGAAGGTAAACAAAAACTCAAATCTATGGTGTTTGTTGTTTTTTGTGGTAAGAAGCCGGGAATATACAAAAATTAGTCTGAGTGTGTTAAAATGCTTGTTGGAGTCGAGGGTAGCTACTTTCATGCTTTCCAATATTATGATGAAGCCTTAGAAGTCTTCAACAAATTTAAAAAAACAAGTTTTTCACAAGAGTCATCTTCAAGCTCGGCCGTTGAAGAAAGTGAAGAAGTAGTAACAAATGAAAGTGCAGCAAGTGCTATTTCTTCTGCTATGTTAGCGGGCATATTTATTGGGTTGAAGTTGTCTGAAAATGTTGGAAAGTAATTATGTCTGTAACGACCCGATCAGTCATTTTGAGCTCTAGCACGTCGTTTAGTAGTTTGAGGCCATGAGCAGCTTCACTTCAGGTATTATGACTTGTACGCATGGTCGAAATTGAATTCCGGGAAGTTCGGAGTTAATTTGGAAAGAGAATTCTCATTTCGGAAGCTTTAAGTTGAAAGAATTGACTAAGGTTGGATTTTTGAGTAAACGACCTCGGAATCGGGATTCGAAGGTTCCAGCAGGTTCGTATGATGATTTCGGACGTGGGCGTATGTCCGGACTGAGTTTTGGAAGACCCGGGAACGCTTCGGCGCCTATTGTGAAAGTTAGCTTTTTGGAAGAAATTTCATAAGTTTGGTTGAAGTGCATTACAGTGTCTGGGAATAGCTCTGTATGGTGATTCTAGAGTTGGGAGCGCGATTAGAAGTGAACTTAGAGGTCTGTGGGTCGTTTTGGAGTCATTTGGCTAAAGATAGAAATTTGAAGGTTTTTAGGAAGTTTGACCGGAAGTGGACTTTTTGATATCGTGGTCAGAATTTGATTCCGAAAGTTGGAGTAGGTCTGTGATGTCGAATATGACTTGTGTGCAAAATTTGAGGTCAATCAGACGTGATTTGCTAGGTTTAAACATCGAAAGTAGAAGTTTGAAGTTCTAAAGTTCATAAAGCTTGGATTGGAGGTCGATTCGTGATTTTAGCGTTGTTTGATATGATTTGAGGCCTCGAGCAAGTTCGTAATGTATTTTGGGACTGGTTGGGATGATTGGTTGGGGTCCCGGGGGCCTTGGATGGATTTCAGGTGGTTAACGGATCGAAAATAGCATTTTGGAGAAGGCTGAAGTTGCTGCTTGCTGGTGTAACCGCACCTGTGAGGCTAGGGCCATAGGCGCGGAGCCGCAGGAGTGATCGTCGTGCTACAGAAGCGGTTAGAAGTGAAGGGCTCAGACGCCACAGGTGCGAAGGAAATCCCGCACATGCGAGATCGCAGATGCAGCCAGTGCGGTGCAGAAGCGAGCTGGGGCAACAGGCGGAGGACCGCAGAAGCGGTATTGTAACCGCACTTGTGGAACCGCAGAAGCAACCAAGTGACCGCAGGTGCGGAAAGGGCTGGAGGCAGTGAGTGTTTTAAAAATCGGGATTTGGCCATTTTCTCTCATATTTTCTTGGCTTGGGCGATTCTTGGAGGGTTTCAAGAGGGGATTTTCATCATCAACGATAACGTAATCTATCCCCACCTATCTTGAGTTAAATACATTGATTATATAAGAATTTGAGCATGAAATTGGTAGAAACTTGGGGTTTGAGGGAAAAATCTAGAAAATTGATATTCTTGGAATTTGACCACAATTTTGGGTATGAAATTTAGAGTAAATTATATATTTGAGTTCGTGAGGTTGTGGGTAAACTTATCCTTCGAAAAATTTTGGAATCCGGGCACGTGGGCCCGAAAGGCATTTTTGTCAACTTTTCGATTGGGGTTAGAAATTGCTATAAATTGAATGTAATGAGTAATTGAGCATATATTAATGGATTTGCATAACTATTGGCTAGCTTTGGAGCATTTAGCATCGATTCGGGTCTTCGGAAGGGCGTGGAAATGTCGGTTATGGATCTTCAGAGCGAGGCGAGTCTCCTTTCAACCCTTGTAAGAGAGAATTGTCCCCATAGGTGAGTTAATTGGTTATGTGCTCCTATTTGTGGGGGCTACATACGCACGAGGTGACGAGAGTCCGTGCGTAGCTACTATTATGCTATTGTCCGGGTAGTCTAGGACCCAAAAGCATGCTGTACTTGGAAATATTTGTAATCCTATTGACGATTTGAATTGCTTAAATCACATCGAATTAGTAAGTGAATTTCTAAAAGATTGAGCTTCATTTTCTTGAATTGTAGAAAGAGAATTGGATTTTCCTTGGATAGTTGTTCCCCGATGAAGTCTTAGTTAACTGTTTGAATATGTGATTCTATGTGTACCTGCATCGCATGTATGATTCGCGAGCAGGGTGTTTGTTTATTTTATGTTGACCGCGTCGCATAGATGATTCACGAGCGGGGTAATAGATGCATCTATGGTTCGGGCTGCTCGACCCTTGGCAGTGCACATTT
The DNA here is from genome assembly GCF_000715075.1 of Nicotiana tabacum. Taxonomy (NCBI): domain Eukaryota; kingdom Viridiplantae; phylum Streptophyta; class Magnoliopsida; order Solanales; family Solanaceae; genus Nicotiana; species Nicotiana tabacum. The sequence continues at coordinate 105,810,653 of NC_134087.1, read as the reverse complement.
TACATTTATGTTGGATCGGGTCATACGACCTCGGCATGATTTGTGCATACTTGTATTGCTTGCCTTGAGAGTTATGGATATTGATATTTGCTCTCCCCGACTTGAGATAACTATTAATTAATGGATTATGAATCCGGAGACTTTTAATAAAAAGGGACTCTTACCTGTTTCATGACTTATTTGAATTTACTATTGTTCTTAATAAATCCATGATTACTCGCATTAATAATATATTACTATTGGATCACTAGTAAATGTCGAAGACGACCTCTCGTCTCTACTTCTTTGAGATTAGACGGGATACTCATTGGGTACATGTTGTTTTCGTACTCATACTACAATTGCTGTGCATTTTTGTTGCACAGGTTTATGTGTGGCTAGTGGCATAGCGGCATGGTTGATATGGAGACTCAGGCGAGTTGCATTTATCGAGACGACCGTAGCTAGCAGAGTCTCTTTCAGAGTATTGTATTGCATTTTTATTTCTGTCCACTTATATTTAGGACAATCACTGTATTTATTTTATTCACTGGTAGATGCTCATGCACTTGTGACACCGGGTTCTGGGATGATCACGGGATCTTTCAGTAGTTAAATTTGGTAAAGACATCCTCATTTATCCAACAGAGTTTATTATTTATTATTTATATGTTTAAAGGAAATGATTTCAAAATAATTAAAATGAGTAATTACTAGTAAATTGTGGTTGGCTTGCTTGACAGTGGTGTCCGGTGCCATCACGGTCCTTAGTGGATTTTGGGTCGTGACAACATGGTATCAGAGCACTAGATTCCCTTAGGTCTCACCAGTCATGAGCAAGTCTAGTAGAGTCTCGCGGATCAGTACGGAGGCTTCTGTACTTATCTTCGAGAGGCTACAAGACTGTTAGGAGCACCTCCCTTCTTGATTCCTCATCGTGCGATTTGATCCCTTGGGGCTTATGCCTTTGTTTCCTTCCTACTCAATCTTACGTGGTGCGAACCACTTGTTTTAAATCGAGAATTGAAGAATTATAATGGTACTACAGATGTGGTGCAGAATGTTTCTCCCGGTATAGTTGGTTGGGTTATTGTCGTCGTCTTGCGAAAGGATTTTTCTATCATTTCGGCTCGGTAGTTGTTCTTCTAAGAGCTTGGAGGCTATGCACAGGTTGCTATGATGCTCACGATTGGTTATCGCACAGTATTGACTTGATGATAGGATACTTGCCTATTTGTTGGGGCGGTGAATGATTTGAAAGGAAGTCCACTCAATGCACGATTCAGAGATCTGATATTTCATTTTCGGTGGAGGAAAAGCAATTGGCCTATAAATGTTTAGATTTAGGGTGATGGAGTAACGAGACTTGGTATTTTCGAGCGTGGTGGAATTTTCATCTGCGATGTAGTGTCATCATCCTCTCTTGTATGTGTTAAGTTCGCCGGTGTTATGGTCTTCTGCAATTTGCCTTTGGGGTAAGGTATTATGAAATAATATGGGAGAAACGACTGTCAGGGATCATGGGTTACGGGGTTCAGGATTGAATCGGTGTTTCTAATATTGACGGCTCGAGAAAGATTTTCTTCGGAAAAGTTTAAGGCTAGTAGCGACTTGAGGGTTCAAGTGCTGCGAAGATAGATTTTATTTAAGGCAACAACTGAGCAGCGAAGGATGAGAAAGGACATGTGGGGAGTGTCAGGCGGTGGTTAAAATTTCTAGAAGGCCAATTATAAGAAGTAAAAGTCGAGTAGTCGATTAAAGGGGTGAGTTACGCCAAAGTGGGAGTGTGGCGGAGTTGCGTGTGGGCTTTGTGGTAGGATTTCTACACACCTTAAGGATAGTTTGGAATGATTTGGGGATTTTAGTGATTGGTGATTGGGGTTTACGGATTTAAGTTGAAGTATGGGCTATTATGCGGCAGGAGATTTGATATAACGGGAAGGAGCTGCTTGAAATAAAGGACGTTTGAACTGCTTGATATAACTTTGAATTGGAAGGACGTTTCCATACATTTAATTGATGTCCACGAGGGGTGAATGGACTTGTGCGGCTAGAGAGTGAGCTCAGACTCATGATGGGTTATTGATGTCGTAGTGATTGTACCCCATGCAGTAGCGTTGGAAGATGTCGGGAAGTGATTTCCACATGTGGGTTATTCCCTATGAGTAGGTTAGTGGTCGCGTGGTTGGCGAGGCTTTTACGAAGAATTCTATTGCTTGTACATCAAAGAGATCGGTCGTGCAAATGTGGTTGATGATTCAGAGTATAAAAGGCATTTTACAGGAAGATTCCAAGAATTTTGGTGGTTGATTGCGCAAGGTTATGTCAATAAGAGATAAAGAATTATGGTGAATTTCATAGTTGTGTAATAGTGGCTTCGAGCTAAGTGAGAGAGTCCCACTGCCTATGATTGGGTTACATGGTTAACTACTTGCGAGGTTTATGGTTATTAGCATATTGATGGGCTATTTCAGCTACGGGAAAAGAACATAAGTGGTAATTTGAGCCAAAGAATTGTTAAAAGTGTGATATGGTTGGCCTTATTGGCTAATGTTCAGACTTGGGGAAGGATTCAGGATTTATGCCTTGTATAGATGTGGGTTTCAAGGGAAGTGATTCTGCCGTGTGCTTCGTCGAGAGGGTATTCATGTGCTAAAAGATTTATGGCGTTGATTATGTTCGGGGCCAAGTCAGAGTAGGTGGCTCTCAACAATGGTACTAGTGGATTCATAGGGGTATGTGGTGCCTAATGATTTCGAGCCTATAGGTATGGTTAAGAAGCAAGCTTTGTAGCAGCTTATAAGAAGAGAATTAGAATGTCCTATGATGTTTTGACTTGCAGTGTAGCAATTGTGGGGTATGAAATGGTTCGTAGGATTTGAGACAACATGATCTCGTGATTCAAGGTCACTCGGGATAAGTGCGGATGCAGTGTGTTATACGTTGAATGGAGTTATTATTATTTCTAAGGCAATCAAGGATAAATTGGAAGAAGATAGATTGGTTAGCCATAGTTGAGTTGGCATATTGGTGGTAGTGATCAATTCCTTCAGAAGCATTCTACTGTTATGGCCTGTTATGTGGAGGCGGATCCCGGAAGGGATATGGTGGCTTAGACCACTACTTAGAGATTTGCATATTCTACGATTATGAGAATTCACCTGTGTGTTACTATGGTTCTCTTGAAGTGAGTTAGGTGAAAAGTTTTTATATGGTGAAGCATTAACCTATTAGTGGTTCCGGAGTTATGATGAAAATCGTGTTCTATCGCATATTGGCATGATGGGTGTAGTAAGTGGTATGGAAATTGAAGTAAGGATCAAGGTTGCAGTTCAGTGTTGACAAGGATGTCACGGGCTCAGATGAGTAGGAAGGGAGTTTCGATGTTTAAAGTAAGTCGGTATTGTCCTCAACGTCACCTGAGATTGGTGCTTTGTGAAAAAGGCTTTTCATCCTGGTTAAGGATTCTTGATCGCTTTTCAGCGTTAGTACGACCGGTGGTTTGGATGCACATGCCTATTATCTGTTACGGAAGGTTGTGGGAGCGTGCCCCACGGGAAGGTTGTATAAGTGTGGCATGTAGTCACTTGATTGATTGAAGAGTTAAACCAAGTATGAAGATTGTAGTGATGTCGTTAAATTGAGAATTGATGCTTGGAGGGCACTCGATTTATTGGGTTGTGGACTGTGGAGGATTTCCTCGGTCATGATGGTAGTTCTCGGGTGTTATGAGAAAAATGGGAGTTATTATGGACATCTGAAAGGTTATTAGACTAGTTCAGTGTGATTAGAATCAGGTTGAGGTCTGTGGATGGATCTAAGTGTGAATATGGGCTCTATATTAGGCCAGATGTGTTCATTTCAGCAATGCGCTCCTTATGGAAGAGTAGTCGGGGTACTATTTCGTCGTCAACTATTTCATGTAATGATATATTGCGCCATATGAGTTGTGAGACGGCTTGGTAAATTTCTTATGTGTTGAGGTTTCGCGCAGAGATGATGTTATATGAGCAAGATGGATCTTGAGATTCAAATCGTATATCGCACCTTAGTTGTGCTTGAGTTTTGTAGCCTATGGCGCTATATGTCTCCCCAGGGATGGTATTATGCATTTTGTGTGCTTGTGACTGATATTTGGTATTTTGTTGTAATGAGCAATCTGGCTCAATGTGTAACTCCTTTGTGAATTTTATGTGTGGATCAGGTGGCACGCCGCCATGGGTATTTTGTTTGGATCGGGTTGCGCACCGCAATAATGTGATGTTGAGTATAGATTCCTATATCTGTTTTTATGTGTTTTGTTTCCTATCATTCTGAGAAAAACTCATATTAGCTATGTGTCCGCGTCGCATGTATGATTCTCAAGCGGGGCAATTGGATTACTTTTTCAGAGTTCGTTTTCCTTTGTATCACGTTCGAATTGGTAGCCTATTGGCACATTGTGGCATCATATGAGACTTTTGATCATGTCCGGAATGGCTTATTGCCTGAGCAGTTTGTACTGGGTGAGATGAGATCATTGGAGTTAGGATCAGTGCAATCTGATTATATGAAGTATATTAAGAAGTTAAGATCATTATTTGGTTCAAAATGAGGTGATGGTTCTTGTCAGGAGTATAGACCCAATGATTTATTGATTCAGCAGTTGGTTATGAATTTCTACACATCTCTTCCATCGTGGCGGTATTGTAAAAGTTAGAGCAAGACTTATATATATCATGAGGTGCATTGGGAGCATCAAATTCGTGGAATTTCGACTAATTTGATCAGAGAATACTATTGTGGTCCTGTGAGTAAAGTGGTGCAAGGTGCGAATTCGACTAAGCTATGCAGTCATGTTTTGGTACTGCGTGTAGTTATTAATTCGGTGAGCGTATGTTGGAAATAGGCCTAACATAGAATTTCGGATGTTGGAATTGGGCTCTAAGGCTTGTTTGCTTGAATAAAAGGGAATATCTTCAGAATTGATCAAGCTAATGTGCTCAACTGAATTGTGGTAGTTGCACGAGGTGTTAAACATTGATTTCAAACTACTTCAGTGTAGTTCTCAGCACGTTCAATGACGAACTTATGTTTAAGTGGGAGAGAATGTAATGACCCAATCAGTTGTTTTGAGCTCTAGCGCGTCATTCAGCAGTTTGAGGCCATGAGTAGTTTCACTTCAGGTATTATGACTTGTACGCATGGTCGGAATTGAATTCCGGGAAGTTCAGAGTTAATTTGGAAAGAGAATTCTTAATTCAGAAGCTTTAAGTTGAAAGAATTGACTAAGGTTGGATTTTTGAGTAAACAACCTCAAAATCAGGATTTGAAGGTTCCAGCAGGTTCGTATGATGATTTCGGACTTGGGCGTATGTCCGGACTGGGTTTTGGAAGACCCGGGAACGTTTCGGCGCCTATTGTGGAAGTTAGCATTTTGGAAGAAATTTCATAAGTTTGGGTTGAAGTGCATAACAGTGTTATCGATGTCCGTTTGGGATTCCGAGTCTGGGAATAGCTCCGTATGGTGATTCTAGAGTTGGGAGCACGATTGGAAGTGAATTCGGAGGTCTGTGGGTCGTTTTGGAGTTATTTGGCTAAAGATAGAAATTTGAAGGTTTTTTGGAAGTTCGACCGGAAGTGGACTTTTTGATATCGGGGTCGGAATTCGATTCTGAAAGTTGAAATAGGTCCGTGCTGTCGAATATGACTTGTGTGCAAAATTTGAGGTCAATCGGTCGTGATTTGCTAGGTTTAAACATTGAAAGTAGAAGTTTGAAGTTCTAAAGTTCATAAAGCTTGGATTGGAGGTCGATTCATGATTTTAGCGTTGATTGATATGATTTGAGGCCTCGAGCAAGTCCGTAATATGTTTTGGGACTGGTTTGTATGATTAGTTGGGGTCCTAGGGGCCTCGGGTGGATTTCGGGTGGTTAATGGATCGAAAATAGAATTTTGGAGGAGGCTGAAGTTGCTGGTGTAACCGCACCTGCGAGGCTAGGGCCGCAGGTGCGGAGCCGTAGGAGCGGTCGTCGTGCCGCAGAAGCGGTTAGAAGTTAAGGGCTCAGAGGCCGCAGGTGCGAAGGAAATCCCGCACCTACGAGACCGCATATACGGCCAGTGCGGCACAGAAGCGGGCTGGGCAGAGGAGGAGGACCACATATGTGGTATTGTAACCGCAGAAGCGGCCAAGTGACCGCAGGTGCGGAAAGGACTGGAGGCAATGAGTGTTTTAAAAATCGGGATTTTGCCATTTTCTCTCATATTTTCTTGGCTTGGGCGATTCTTGGAGGGTTTCAAGAGGGGATTTTCATCATCAACAATAAAGTAAGCTATCCCCACCTATCTTGAGTTAAATACAATAATTATGTACGGATTTGAGCATGAAATTGGTAGAAACTTGGGGTTTGAGGGAAAAACCTAGAAAATTGATATTCTTGGAATTTGACCACGATTTTGGGTATGAAATTTAGAGTAAATTATATATTTGAGTTCATGAGGTTGTGGGTAAACTTATCCTTCAAAATTTTTTGGAATCCGGGCACGTGAGCCCGAGGGCATTTTTGTCAACTTTTCGATCGAGGTTAGGAATTGCTATAAATTGAATTGTAATGAGTAATTGAGCATATATTAATAGATTTGCATAATTATTGGCTAGCTTTGGAACATTTAGCATCGATTCGGGTTTTTGGATGGGGCATGGAAATGCCGGTTATGGATCTTCGGAGCGAGGTGTGTCTCCTTTCTAATCTTGTAAGAGGAAATTGTCCCCATAGGTGAGTTAATTAGTTATGTGCTCCTATTTGTGGGGGCTACGTATGCACGAGGTGACGAGAGTCCGTGCGTAGCTACTATTATGCTATTGTCCGGGTAGTCTAGGACCCAAAAGCATGTTGTACTTGAAAATATTTGTAATCCTATTGACGGTTTGAATTGCTTAAATCACATCGGATTAGTAAGTGAATTTCTAAAGTATTGAGCTTCATTTTCTTGAATTGTAAAAAGAGAATTGGATTTTCCTTGGATAGTTATTCCCCGATGAAGTCTTGGTTAACTGTTTGAATATGTGATTCTATGTGTACCTGCGTCGCATGTATGATTCGAGAGCATGGTGTTTGTTTATATTATGTCGACCGCGTCGCATAGATGATTCGCGAGCAGGGTAATAGATACATCTATGGTTTGGGCCGCTTGATCCTCGGCAGTGCACATTTTACATTTCTGTTGGATCGGGTCGTACGACCTCGGCATGATTTGCGCATCCTTGTATTGCTTGCCTTGAGAGTTATGGATATTGATATTTGCTCTCCCCGACTTGAGATAATTGTTAATTAACGGATTATGAATCCGGAGACTTTTAATAAAAAGGGACTCTTACCTGTTTCATGACTTATTTGAATTTACTATTGTTCTTAATAAATCCATGATTACTCGCATTAATAATATATTACTATTGGACTACTAGTAAATGTCGAAGTCAACCTCTCGTCTCTACTTTTTCGAAATTAGACGGGATACTCATTGGGTACACGTTGTTTTCGTACTCATACTACATTTGTTGTGCATTTTTGTTGCACAGGTTTATGTTTGGCTAGTGGCATAGCGGCATGGTTGATACGGAGACTCGGGTGAGTTGCATTTATCGAGACGACCATAGCCAGCAGAGTCTCCTTCAAAGTATTGTATTGCATTTTCATTTCTGTCCACTTATATTCCGGACCGTCACTGTATTTTATTGCATTCACTGGTAGATGCTCATGCACTTGTGACACCGGATTATGGAATAATCACGAGATCTTTCAGTAGTTAAATTTGGTAAAGACATCCTCATTTATCCAGCGGAGTTTATTATTTATTATGTATTTGTTTAAAGGAAATGATTTCAAAATTATTAAAATGAGTAATTGCTAGTAAATTGTGGTTGGCTTGCCTGATAGTGGTGTCCGGCTCCATCACGACCCTTAGTGGATTTTGGGTCGTGACAATGTCAATTTTAGTTCATATGTTATCTTGTGTTTGAAAAGTGTTTGTTATTTCTATTTGGTGTGCAAAAGTTGATGACTTTATTTTTACTTTTATATATCAAGTATTGTAATGAAGTTGGGCATGATTATTTTATGTTTAATTTCTTCATTCTTTCACTATCTATGAAGTTCGAATTTTGTGACTTCTTTAGCATTTCGATCATGTTTAACCTTTGATGTGATCTTTGTCCGATTAATATGTGGTTTATGAATTATGTAGATTTCAAAAACGTAATAATAAACAACATTTATGTATTAAATATTTGCAGCAATCAGCTTAGGTGACACTTGGAATCCTTGTTGATTAAGCTTTCTGGATTAGTTTTTTGAGAAAAAAAAAATTCTTTTAGAATGAATTTTGGATAACATTATTTTAGTTTCACTAGAATTAAAACCGGACTTTGTGTGATTTAATTTTTTGATATATTTTGCTCTGATTTTTATAAATAAACTTTGCATTAACTAAAACCAAATACTATTCAATTACATGCAAATAGTTCCAATTTGTTAGTTGTAGAAATTTTGTGATGGTTCTAATTTTCTGAATTAAAGCTTTTGAAACTGGTTAAATTCTTTGAGATCTACATAATTCACAGTGAAGCTGAATTATGCATCTTCTTTTGTTTTGATTTTCTGAGATATGCCTTAATTTTTTCATTAATTTAGTGAAATAGAAATTTCACCTACACTATGTCAGTATTATGGTTATAGCTATTCTTCCTTAAATTTATTCTTTTAATATTAGAGTGATAATTTTTATATTGTTATAGATAGGCAAAGTGACCATACTTTACCTAAAAAAAGGTATTTCTTTTGGTTCCATAATAACATTAACAAGGGATTAAAGGAACAAAGATATTTTAAAACATGTAGCAATAAAATAAGAATCAAAAGTATATGAAACAGAATAAATACTAAATAAGCATTTTCATTGATTAATTGATAATTTTCAACATATTCCAAATAATATTTGGAAAATACTTTTAGCTTCAGTATCACTACTTATAACAATCACAGGAGTATTGGGTTCTTCATCTTGCTCGGCTAGAAGTTCCTCAAGCATGTCGTAGAAGGAAGTGAGCGGGTAAGAATCAAGGAGAAGACGTTTAATATAGTCTGCTCCGATTTCCCTTGTCAGACATAGCATCAACAGGTTTGTCTCCGTCTTCAAGTTCTTCAACTTGTTCCTAACGTCCTGGTACAAGATGTTATGGTTGACGGGTGAACCATGTAGAGATTCATCGATAAATTTCTTAGTAGGGGTTCTTTCCATTGTTGTTTTCAGAGAAATTTGAATTCTAAATGATAATTTAGATGAATGAGATTAATTATGTATAGAATTGTATTTATAGTATTATATTTGAATATTAGAGTTAGGGTTTGTCTCTTAAAATTTGAATCACAATCTTCAATGAACCCTTTACCATCCTCAAAAAAGACTTTACATTCTTCAATGCATCCATTTAGTTTACCCAAAATTCTTTTCATGAGCTCTTCATCCAACCGTAAGAATATCCGGTTGGATAATGTTTTCCAGTACCTTTTTTTCCTTTAATTATTTTTACTAAATTTCTATTAGAATATTTTTTTCCAATAAATATTTTTATTAATTTTCTCTTATCGAACTTATTAGCATTCGAAATTTGCTTTAAGATCCAACTAATATTTGAAGTATGGTGCATTAAGGTACTAAAATCAATAAAGAAAAATAAAATATTGGAGAGCAGGATTTAGATTTGTAGAAATAAAAAATTGTCAAATGATTCTCTTTTTCAATTGCTAAAATTTTTGTAAATAAAATTATCCGATGTTACATTAAGTGTGACATCCTAATATATTTTTTTTTCTGAATCCCTTTTTATGAATCCCTGGTTCTTCCACTTTTAATTTCCTTCGTTTTATATGATAATGTTTGCTTATCTGATACAAAAATTAAGAAAATATTTAATTTATAAATTATACATATAAAATATCCTAATGAAAATTTTCAGTAAAATCACAAAAAAAAAATCTCTTCTCCATTCCAAAAAGAATCCGATTGGTAGGTTACCATTGAGCTTCTCATGCCAACTATTTAGCTTCTCAATGAAGCATTTATTATTCTCAACCGTTTTAGTAGTGTGTAGGTAGAATTAGGTTGAATCTTAAGTCTATGATTTTATTCTCAACCGGTTGGAAATATGTTGTTACAACATCATAATATTTCTGGTTAATATGGAAAAAACAAATAAGCCGAATGAACAAGTGTCACGACCCAAAAATCCCTCTAAAGGAGTCGTGATGGCACATAGTCTCTAAATTAGGTAAGCCTATCATTTTCTGTAATAACATGGATATTTACTAACTTTAAATTAAATTACTTTGAACAAGTTACAATTCCCAAAACCGGTGGTACAAGTCACAAGTCTTTCTAAGAGTAGTTATACAAAATAAATACATCACTGCTCCAAAACAAAAGGAACAAATGGAATTAAGTACAAATGAAGGTGACTCCGAGGCCTGCGAACGTTGTAGCAGGTTTACCTTGAGTCTCCACCGCAACGACCCGCACAGCTACTACCGATCAAATACCTGGATCTGTACACAAAAATATACAGAAGTGTAGTATGAGCACACCATGGCGGTGCCCAGTAAGTATCAAGACTAACCTTGGTAGGGTAGTGACGAGGAACAGTCAAGACACCTATTGGTCAAATGAAATGAACAGGATATGATACTAAAATATCGAGACAAAGATGATGTGGTAATACCAACAACGGAGAGAAATCAAAATACAAACAGTAGGAGCAATAAAGGGAGAACACGGGTAGTAACAAACGATAACAAAGTAAATCAGATAACCAAGTAAATCAACACTGACATAACAGGTACAAAGACAAGTAAGAATGTATCCAAATAAAGAAGGCAATGCCAACTAAATCAATCACATTATATCTAGTACACAATCCCGACCATCTAAACCCTCGATTTCTCATATCATAATCTCAACTTCCGAACTATCAGCACACATGGCATCGTGTGCCCCCACATTTCATTTTCCATTTCACTTTTAACAACAAAATCCACAGGCTATACAATACATAAAATCTGTACAATGCACTCAGTATGTCCAAGAAGTCCCATTTACCTAATATAAGTAAAATTACAATTTCTAAGCTAATTAGGAAAGCTAGTGAGAAAAGATGAAGTTCTTTATTTGGATACCCATTGAGTAAAGAAGGCACCCCTTTTAATTTAAAATACAATATTGAATGGATTATTACCTTTACCATGAGAGTTAATGACTTAAAACTTAGTAGAAATTCCTTTTTAAGTAAAATACAATCTCAGACGGTTTAAGGGGATATAATTGAGAAACTAATTGAATTAAAGATGTAACAATTATTAAAGTTTGAAGTATTTGAATGTATATATATAAATACGGCAAAGTATTGAAAATATTGTAGGTTCCAACACAAGGGATCAAAGCAAAGGATTACATCAATAAAGGAATTAAACAGTTTAAACATTTGAATTGATAACAACAAATAAACACAGCAGCAGAAAGTGCACGGCATCACCCTTCATGTTTTTACTCTCGTTCTCACCATAAGAATCAATATTCACTTTTGTTCTTTCTTGTTGCGGCGTGCAACCCGATCCCAATCATATAGTATTGTTGCAGCGTGCAACCCGATCCAAATCATATAGTGATGTTGCGGCGTGCAACCCGATCCAAATCATATAATATTATTGTGGCGTGCAACTCGATCAAAATCATATAATATTGTTACGGCGTGCAACCCAATCTCATATAATATTGTTGCGGCGTGCAACTCGATCCCATATAATATTATTGCGGCGCCCAATCTGATCCAAATCATATAATATTGTTGCGGCGTGCAACCCGATACCATATAATATTGTTGCGGCGTGCAACCCTATCCCATACAATCAACACCAATCACAAAAGAATCTCGATAAGGGAATAATAAGGAAACAACAATATGCCGGCAAGGGAGTCAACAATAAGAATCAACACGTCCTGGCAAGGGAACCAACAGTAAGAATTAAATATGCCCAGCAAGGGAATCAACTATAACCAAACTTGTACCAACAATTAACTTCACAATGAAACCTCAACTAAACAACAAGACATAATAAGTACGTAATAACTATACCGGTAACCACAACAATTGTACATGTAACCTATTTGTACAAAGTCATAGAGGAACTCACAATCAAGAAGTATCAAAATGATAAGGAAGGCAATTAAGGGTCCATGTAACACGTAACAATTAGAGAAAAGCTAACAACGTCATATGGAGCATATAGAGGCAATTTAAGAAACTAGGAAACCCAATCATAACGGGGTATTTTCCACATAAGGACCTAAGAACCCTAAAGGCAAGTTTCACACAAATAAGTCCAAGCACACACTCGTCACCTCGAATGCAGGGACTACAATTAGCATAGAAGACTCAATTCCTATGGGGAAGTCCCCCACACAAGGTTAGGCAAGATACTTACCTCAATCCGGCCAATTCAATACTCAATTTAGCTTTTCCTATACCAATTATAAATGCTCGGCTGAATCTAGCCAAAAATAACTTGAATATATCAAATAATGCAAGAGAAAACAATTTCAATTGACAAAACTATGATTCTTATACAATTTGCAAAAAGTCAACAAAAATCAACTCCCCAGGCCCGCACCTCGGAACCCGACAAAATTTACAAAAATAGAACACCCATTCCACTACGAGTTCACCGATATAAAAATTATCTAATTCCGATACCATTTGGTCTTTCAAATCATCATTTTATATTTTTGAAAGATTTCACAATATTTCCCAAATTTTCCTTTAGATTCTCAAGAATTTGATGTTAAATCTAGGATATAATCACAAAATATAGTTGGAAATTGATTAGAGACACTTGCCCAATGATTTGGAGAAGTTTGGATCCTTGGAAAATCGCCCATGGAGGTTTAGGGTTTGAGAAAATTGAAAAATGAGTGAAAATCTCGTCAAAAACCTCACTTAACAGGCCTCAGATGTCGCATTTGCAACTCAGGGTTTGCATTTGCGAACCCCTTGCAATTACGAACAACGCAGGGCTGGCAGAAGTCGCATTTGCGATAAAAATCTTGCATTTGCGAATTGGGCATCGCAAATGCGATAAAAGTTAGCATTTGCGACCACACCAGAACCAACAATTTTTTTGATACGAAAATGAGCATAACTTCCTCATACGATGTCCAAATTTGATGATTCTTTTTCCTATGACTCTGTAATTTTGATACGGATCTAATGGTTCAAACAAAACTAAATTTGGATATCATTCGCTCAATATGATATTATTTTTGCTTGAAAAAACGACGATGTTAAAGAGTACACATAACATAGGCTAAATTGGGCTATGTTGCGCTTATTTTTGGAAGCGCAACATAGCCTAAACCTATCCGAAACTCACCCAAGCCCTCGGGGCTCCAAAAAAAATATGCACGCATGTCTAAAAATATCATACGGACTTGCTCGTGCAATAAAATCATCAAAATAGTATCAAAAACTATGAATTTAACCTCAAAACTCATGATTTTTTAACTTTTCAACCGGACGTCCAAATCACGTCAAATCAATTCCCGTTTTCACCAAATTTTACAGATAGGACTTAAATATCATAACAAACTTGTACCGAGCCGCGGAATCAAAATACGGGTCTGATACCAACGAGTTCAAACATTAATTTATTTCTTTATTTCCTTTAAAAACCAGCACAATAATTTTCTTCAAAAATTATTTTCTAATGCTAGGGACCTCGGAATTCAATTCTGGGCATATGCCCAAGTCCCAAATTTTATTCGAACCTCCCGAGATCGTCGGAACACAGACCCGAGTCCATTTACCAAAAATGTTGACCAAAGTCAACTAAAAACCAAATTTTAACTCTAAAAATTACTTTTTTATATTTTCACATAAAAGCTTTCCGTTTTCACGTCCGGATTACGCACGCAAGTCGATAAACATAATATGAAGCTACTCGTGACCTAAAACTACCAAACCAGACGAAATTGCTCAAAACGACCAGTCGGGTCGTTACATTCTCATCCACTTAAACATACGTTCGTCCTCGAATGTGCCCGGAGTCGTTCCAAAGCCATCGAACCACTGCATAAGCTCCTCATACACACACTTGGGGCAATTCCCCGTCACCTAAACCTATGTAGGACTGACAATGCAACTTAACTGATGGTCTCATCTCATCTTTAGTCCATATCCTTAGGACAAAACCCAAACCTCACCGTCTGAAATTCATCATAGGATCTGAATCCCACATCATCACACTGCATGAACCTAAACAAGCTGAATCGAGCCAAAATTCCAATCCAGTATACAATCACATGTTGTTCCACACAACTCAAATGCCCAAAGCAATAACCTTTGACCATCATAGCTGTTCAAATAACATCCTAAATGCCAGCAATACACCTCACATTGAATATAACCTTGTTCCGGACCCCCACAACACTGCCCTTGATAAAGAAACATGTGGATATTCATAGCTGCTCATGAAGTCAACAAGTCAAGAAACTCTTTCGCCCGCCAAGGGCCATTACCCAACTCTTAGCAAAAACAACCACATACATCCAATCACTCCTCACCCTCAATACCATAGTACAAATCTCATGTCTAAGAAGCTCATCTTAGCCAGTACAAAATCAACTCACCACGGAACCACACAGATTCTCACACTACACAGTTCGTACACCAAACCAACAATAACTAAATTATGCAGCACAAAAAAGGGAAAGCCAATTATAAGAATTATCTAACAAGTACAACATGTGTGACAACAAAAGTATAGTCTTTCATCAAATTGTCCCACAGAGGGAAAACATGACACCAAATAAACACAATGAAAGGGTACCCCACATAACATCCGTTGCGGCACGCAGCCCGCTCCCAAATACTCATCAAGACAAAATGCTCGGGTCCACTGATCACATAAATATTGATATCAGGCACAATAGAGTGCACAAGTAAAACTCTGGAAATAACGAATATAAGTGCTAGAACACAAAAGAAAAAAGAACAACTAAGGTGCAATGAACAAATCAACATCACGAGGGTTATCTTGCCCGCATCGCCATAAGGCCTGAACAAAATTACAACATGTGTGGGCAATAATCATACAACCTCACCGCCTAACACAGCATAAAAGAGTAGCACATAACATAGGCTAGGGTCACAAATAATATCCATTCTGCCCGATAACATAACCATAATGACAATCTCACAGGAGCCTCAAACTTGATCTGATACAAGATACATATTCTCATTGAGCTTTCAAATAGCCACCAACCCAAATCCTGATTATTTCCAAATAGGTAAGTATGCTTTAAAAAGATCCACAACAACTTACATGCTATTAATTATTGCATTCTCAACATATCTTCAAGATCCGCAAACAGGAAATAGTCCATTCATGAGGGAATCTAGCCCCAAACCTCAGGAATACCGAAATTTCCATACCCAACTCAACTACGCAAATCAAATGGCTGATATATCACTAACACCCTATTATTCTGCTGAAGCATCCATATAGGATTTTTGGTCGTGTAACAAAACATGAACCCCGAAAGCCTCAAAACCCAGTAATCACCATGCTACTAGCCATGCACCCGCAAACCAAAACTCAAGGTCCCTTCCAAAAATGCACACCCTTCACATATGATAGCCAACAAGGTCAACACTCTATTAATTTTTGATACATATTCAGGAGAAAGTCACAATGTACCACATATTCCTTACGCCCATAGTAGACAGCCAACTCAAGCCTTTGTCGAACCATCGAGACCCTTCTGAGATCCGCCCGCACGACTAAGCCATCAGGACTGCACCTCCCCAACTTGACCGAGTCACACAAACCGTCCAATACAAGAGTGCTTCCATAAATGCCAGTAGAGATTTCCTATTCAAAGGACCAATTACTTCATCGCTATGCTGACCCAATACCTCAAAGCTGACCCATTTCTTCGGATAGTAGATATTCAATAATCCTAGTCAAAGTCCCAACATCGTCCCATGCAAGATCTCAGACCTTAGTCATATACAAATTCTGGAAACCTACCAATACCACATATACATATACCTTAGGCCAAATCTGATATAAATCTAACTCTGCAATCTGAATACCGCTATTGGACTCCTCCACTTGGCGCAAAGCCATAGAAAACAACGTCTGATGATCCGTAAAACTAACCTTCAAAGTTCATACAACAAAAATCACAAGATACTCCAATATCACCAACTATTCCCAATCAACACCCACTTCGTGGCCTTGCCACAATCGCGATGACTAGGCAACCAATTAAACCTTACCAAGCTCGCATTTATCAATCAGATGTCGGAAACCGCTGCACCTCTATATGAACGACTGAATAGTCTCTTAATGCCTCTGTATCTTCAGCCTGGACAACATGTCGAGGCAATGTCTAAGCATCCCTGACTCCTTCGTAACCTAAAAGGTAGCATCACAAACCACTGGCGCATGGCGAACGCTGAGAGCGTAATATTATACTCTAGTGGATGTAAGGGAACATAAGTTATATACTTTGATCTGAATCAATATCGCACGATAAGGAATGAAAGAAGGGGAATTTTCTAATAGTTATGTAGCCTCTCGAATATAAGTACAGACATTTCTGTACCGATCCGCAAGACTCTACTAAACCTGCTTATGACTTGTAGCACCCATGAACCTAGAGCTCTAATATCAACTTGTCACGACCCCAAAATCCCTCCAAAGGAGTCGTGATGGCACCTAGTCTCTAAACTAGGTAAGCCTAACATTTTCGGTAATAACATGGATACTTACTAACTTTAAATTAAATTATTCTGAACAAATTACAATTTCCAAAATCGGTGGTACAAGTCACAAGCCTTTCTAAGAGTAATTATATAAAATAAATACATCACTACTACAAAACAAAAGGAACAAATGGAATTAAGTACAAATGAAGGTGACTCCGAGGCCTGCGAACGCTGTACCGGGTTTACCTTGAGTCTCCATCGAAATGACCCGCACAGCTACTACCGATCAAATACCTGGATCTATACACAAAAATGTACAGAAGAGTACTATGAGCACACCACGGTGGTGCCCAGTAAGTATCAAGACTAACCTCGGTGGGGTAGTGACGAGGAACAGTTAAGACACCTACTGGTCAAATGAAATGAACATGATATGATAGTAAAATATTGAGAGAAAGATGACGTGGTAATACCAATAGCGGAGAGAAATCAAAATAAAAAAAGTAGGAGCAATAAAGGGAGAACACGGGTAGTAACGAATGATAACCAAGTAAATCAATACTGACATAACAGGAACAGAGACAAGTAAGAATGTATCCAAATAAAGAAGGCAATGCCAACTAAATCAATAACATCATGTCTAGTACACAATCCCGACCATCTCAACCCTCGACTTCTCATATCCTAATCTCAACTTCCGAACCTTCAACACACATGGCACCTTGTTCCCCCATATTTCATTTTTCATTTCACTTTTAACAACAAAATCCACATGCTATACAATACATTACGTCTGTACCATGCACTCAATATGTCCAAGAAGTCCCATTTACCTAATATAAGTAAAATTACAATTTCTAAGCTAATTAGGAAAGCCAGCGAGAAAAGATGAAGTTGTTTATTTGGAAATCCTTTGAGTAAAGAAGGTACCCCTTTTAATTTAAAATACAACATCGAATGGATTATTGCCTTTAACATGAGAGTTAATAACTTAAAACTTAGTAGAAATTCCTTTTTAAGAAAAATACAACCTCAGACGGTTTAAGGGGATATAATTGAGAAACTAATTGAATTAAAGATGTAACAATTATTGAAGTTTGAAGTAATGGAACGTGTGTGTGTGTATATAAACATATAAATAAATATATATAAATACGGTGAGGTATTGAAAATATTGTGGGTTCTAACACAAAGGATCACAACAATAAAGGAATTAAACAGTTTAAACATTTGAAAATATAACAACAAATAAACGCAGCAGCAAAAAGTGCATGACATCACCCTTCGTGCTTTTACTCTCGTTCTCACCATAAGAATCAATATTCACTTTTATTCTTTCTTGTTGCGGCGTGCAACCCGATCCCAATCATATAGTACTGTTGCGGCGTGCAACCCGATCCAAATTATATAGTGATGTTGCGGCATGCAACCCGATCCAAATCATATAATATTGTTGCGGCGTGCAACTCGATCAAAATCATATAATATTGTTATGGCGTGCAACCCGATCCCATATAATATTATTGCGGTGTGCAACCCGATCCCATATAGTATTGTTGCGGCACGCAACCCGATCCAAATCATATAATATTGTTGCGGCGTGAAACCCGATATCATATAATATTGTTGCGGCATGCAACCCGATCCCATATACAAATCAACATCAATCACAAAAGAATCCCGGCAAGGGAATAATAAGGAAACAACAATATCTCGACAAGGGAGTCAACAACAAGAATCAACACGTCCCGGCAAGGGAACCAACAGTAAGAATTAAATATGTCCCGGCAAGGGAATTAGCTATAACCAAACTTGTACCAACAATTAACTTCACAATGAAACCTCAACTAATCAACAAGACATAATACGCACGTAATAACTACACCGGTAACCACAACAATTGTACATGTAACCTATTTGCACGAAGTCATAGAGGAACACACAATCAAGAAGTATCAAAACGATAAGGAAGGCAATTAAGGGTCCATGTAACACGTAAGAATTAGAGGAAAGCTAACAACGTCATATGGAGCACATAGAGGCAATTTAAGCAACTAGGAAACTCAATCATAACGGGGTACTTTCCACATAAGGACCTAAGAACCCTAGAGGAAAATCTCCCATAAATAAGTCCGAGCACACACTCATCACCTCGCATCCAAGGACTACAATTAGCATAGAAGACTCAATTCCTAAGGGGAAGTCCTCCACACAAGGTTAGGCAAGATACTTACCTCAATCCGGCCAATTCAATACTCAATTTATTTTTTTCTTTACCAATTCATCAATGCTCGGCTCAATCTAGCCAAAAATGACTTGAATTCATCAAACAATGCAAGAGAAAACAATTTCAATTGACAAAACTATGATTCTTATACAATTTGAAAAAAGTTAACAAAAGTCAACTCCCCGGGCCCGCACCTCTGAACCCGACAAAATTTACAAAAATAGAACACCCATTCCACTACGAGTTCACCGATATAAAAATTATCTAATTCCGACGTCATTTGGTCATTCAAATCATTATTTTATATTTTTGAAAGATTTCACAATTTTTCCCAAATTTTCCTTTAGATTCTCATGAATTTGATGTTAAATCTAAGATATAATCACGAAATATAGTTGAAAATTGATTAGAGACATTTACCCAATAATTTGGAGAAGTTTGGGTCCTTGAAAAATCGCCCATGGAGGTTTAGGGTTTGAGAAAATGGAAAAATGGGTGAAATTCTCGTCAAAAACCTCACTTAACAGGCCTCAGATGTCGCATTTGCGACCTAGGGTTCGCATTTGCGAACACCTCGCAATTACGAACAATGCAGGGCTGGCGGAAGTCGCATTTGCGACTAAGATCTTGCATTTGCGATAAAAATCTCGCATTTGCGAACTGGGCACCGCAAATGCAATAAAAAGTTAGCATTTGCGACCACACTAGAATTAGCAATTTTTGCTGACACGAAAATGAGCATAACTTCCTCATACGATGTCCAAATTTGATAATTCTTTTTCCTATGACTCCATAATTCTGGTACGGATCTAGTGGTTCAAATAAAACTGAATTTTGATCTCATTTGCTCAATGTGGTAATATTTTTGCTTGACGAAACGACGATGAAGCTTCCAAAAACAAGCGCAACATAGCCTAAACCTATCTGAAAGTCACCCAAACCCTCAGGGCTCGAAAAGAAACATGCACGTAAGTCTAAAAATATCATACGGACTTGCTCGTGCAATCAAATCATCAAAATAATATAAAAACTATGAATTTAACCTCAAAACTCATGATTTTCTAACTTTTCAACTGGACGTCCAAATCACGTCAAATCAATTTCGGTTTTCACCAAATTTTACAGATAGGAGTTAAATATCATAACAAACTTGTACCGATCTCCGGAACCAAAATACGGGCCTGATACCAATGAGTTCAAACATTAATTCATTTCTTTATTTCCTTCAAAAACCAGCACAAGAGTTTTCTTCAAAAATTGTTTTCTAATGATAGGGACCTCATAATTCAATTCCGAGCATACGCCCAAGTCCCATATTTTACCGCGGACCTCTCGGGATCGTCGAAACACAGATCTGGGTCTGTTTACCAAAAATATTGACCAAAGTCAACTAAAACCCAAATTTTAACTCTAAAAATTACTATTTTTTCATATTTTCACATAAAAGCTTTCCGGTTTCACGCCCAGACTACGCACGCAAGTCGATACACATTATATGAAGCTACTCGTGACCTCAAATTGCCAAACCGGGCGAAATTGCTCAAAACAACCAGTCGGGTCGGTACGACAAGTCCATAAAAATATAGAAGAAGAACTTAAGGTGTAACCTTCAAATGGCTGTACATGAATTACCGAAACCAAGCATTCTTGAAGAATTAATTTTAAAAAAATAAAAATAAAAACAGTCTTTGAAATTGATTTCATACGTAAGAAATGAAAATTGTTATAGCGAATCAAAAGCACAATTAGCATAACTAAATCAATAATAGAAGGTTAAAGATAATAAAGGGATAGAAAAACACAGAACACATCTTAAAAATTAATCAATTTCAACCGGATTACGATCAAGAGTTCCTTCTCCCTTCATTTCAACATTGAAGTCAACATATAGTGATGAAACATCCACCAACGTAAATTTGACGATGAAACCTCGCTTGACATAATTATCCAAAAAAAAAAGTTTCTAGACTTCTTTGAACCTTCTTCGATCACCAACGGTCATAGATACAAATCACTTTTTGCCACGATAATGAAGAAGCGTGGTTTCAACTGTTGGAGGAAGATGTTTGTAGTTATATTGAATTCAATTACTTTAATGTAAATTTCATTTGTTTGCTCTTTATCTCTCTCTCTCTCTCTCTCTCTCTCTCTCTCTCTCTCTCTATATATATATATATATATATATATATATATATATATATATATATATATATATATATATATATATATATATATATAATTTAGTAGCCGATATATAATTTCATTCATTACGGTCATACGTATCGGCCACTAATTCTTCGTAGCAACTATATAATTCAATTGCTTTAAGGTTAATTTCATTTTGTTGCTCTTTATATTTCATTTTGTTGCTCTATATTTAATTTAGTAGCCGATATATAATTTCATTCATTACGGTCATACGTATCGGCCACTAATTATTCGTAGCAACTATATAATTCAATTGCTTTAAGGTTAATTTCATTTTTTTGCTCTTTATAGTTATATTGAACGTCTATATATATTTAATTTATATATATATATATTTAATTTAGTAGCCGATATATAATTTCATTCATTACGGTCATACGTATCGGCCACTAATTCTTCGTAGCAACTATATAATTCAATTGCTTTAAGGTTAATTTCATTTTTTTGCTCTTTATAGTTATAACGTCTATATATATATTTAATTTAGTAACTAATATATAATTTCATTCATTACGGTCATACGTATCGGCCACTAATTATTCGTAGCAACTATATAATTCAATTGCTTTAACTGGATTAATAGCTATACATTTATTTTTATTCAATGTATATGTCACGACCCCAAATACCCGGTCCTGACGGTGCCTATCACATTACTAGGCAAGCCAACCCAAACATTTAATCACAACGAATTTCTTTTATAAAACCATTTTCTAACACGAGTTTAAATCTCAATTTTTCATAAGAAATGTATAAAAAGCTAAAAATATGCATAAATCAATAAACATTAACCAACAAAGCCCAAACGTCTCGTGTCACGAGTCTAGAGCCTCTAAATATACAAACCGACTGTCTAACTCATCACAAGTCTAAAATGCAGAAAAGAACAAGATAGGAAGGAGGAAAGCAAGGCTGCGGACGTCATACGGCTACCTTGAAGTCTCCGGCAAACTCTGACAATGCTGAGGACCCTCACTCTGCCGCTCGGGCACCTGGATCTGCACACAAGGTGCGGGGAATAACGTGAGTACGCCAACTCAGTAAGTAACTAAAGTAAATAAGGTCTGAAAGTAGTGACGAGCAGTTAAAATGATATAAAGGAGTAAACAATAGGATAACAGATCAAACTCCACAATTTAAAAACTAGTTTCGTCATAAAACTTCAGTTTCAATTAGAATACCTTAAATCATTTACTTAGAAAATTTTCAACAGAGACTTATTTTAAAAGAAGAGTAAAATCAGTGAAAATATCATAAGTGGGCCCCTCGGGCAAGGTATCACTCATAATATGGCCTCTCGGGCAGCCTCTCAGTCACTCGTGACTCAGCTCTCGTCACTCAGTACTCACTTTCAGCACTCAGGCTCAATAATATCTCATAATAGTAATAATTATAGTAATTGTTGCGCCTTCAGCCCAATCCATAGTTTATACTCGACTACGCTCACTGGGGGTGTACAGACTCCGGAGGGGCTCCTACAGCCCAAACGTCATATCGCTGCAGCGCGCAACCCGATCCAATATATATATCGTTGTGGCGTGCAACCCGATCCATATAAGTATCGTTGTGGCGTGTAGCCCGATCCAATATATATATATAATCCTCACCATTAGATCCTCAACCTCTCTCAGTCATTAACCTCACAGTCACTCGGGCATAACAGAGAATTCAAGGAAACTCAGTCCAAACAGTCCTCACACTTAAGAAGTAGAGTGATAAAACCAGTTTAAAACATTAAACAGGGAAAACATAACTGAGGATATGCTTTCAAACATATAGAGTGAGGAAGAACAGTAAAATGCCCCTAAGGGTCTCAACGGTCGGCACAAGGCCCCAAACATGGCATACAGCCAATAATACAGTGTAAATGTCTAAAATATGGAATCTTATAAGATTTCAATTCTAATACGCGGCTTAATAGTTGCTACGGGACAGACTAAGTCACAATCTCTACCAGTGCACGCCCACACGCTTGTCACCTAGCATGTGTGCACCTCATTTATCAAAACAATTCGAAATACAGAGGTTTGTACCCTCAATTCCAGATTTACAATGGTTACTTACTTCAAACCGGATGAAAATACAACTCTACGATGCCTTTGCCTCTCGCCTCGGCCTCAACTCGTGCCGAATCTACCCAAAATCATAATCATAACATTAGAATAGGCTAAAGGGACGAAGCCTATGCGAAATAAATCAAATTCTACCAAAAATTCCGAAATTGGCCCAATCCATAGTTAATACTCGACTATGCTCACTGGGGGTGTACAGACTCCGGAGGGGCTCCTACAGCCCAAACATCATATCGCTGCAGCGCGCAACCCGATCCAATATATATATCGTTGTGGCGTGCAACCCGATCCATATAAGTATCGTTGTGGCGTGTAGCCCGATCCATAATATATATATATATATATATATATATATATATATATATATATATAATATCCTCACCATTAGATCCTCAACCTCTCTCAGTCATTAACCTCACAGTCACTCGGGCATAACAGAGAATTCAAGGAAACTTAGTCCAAACAGTCCTCACACTTAAGAAGTAGAGTGATAAAACCAGTTTAAAACATTAAACAGGGAAAAACATAACTGAGGATATGCTTTCAAACATATAGAGTGAGGAAGAACAGTAAAATGCCCCTAAGGGTCTCAACGGTCGGCACAAGGCCCCAAACATGGCATACAGCCAATAATACAGTGTAAATGTCTAAAATACGGAATCTTATAAGATTTCAATTCTAATACGCGGCTTAATAGTTGCTACGGGACAGACTAAGTCACAATCTCTACCAGTGCATGCCCACACGCTTGTCACCTAGCATGTGTGCACCTCATTTATCAAAACAATTCGAAATACTGAGGTTTGTACCCTCAATTCCAGATTTACAATGGTTACTTACTTCAAACCGGATGAAAATACA
Organism: Nicotiana tabacum; assembly: GCF_000715075.1. Classification (NCBI taxonomy): domain Eukaryota; kingdom Viridiplantae; phylum Streptophyta; class Magnoliopsida; order Solanales; family Solanaceae; genus Nicotiana; species Nicotiana tabacum. Next base: position 105,786,508 of record NC_134087.1, on the reverse strand, counting down.
ACTCTATGATGCCTTTGCCTCTCGCCTCGGCCTCAACTCGTGCCGAATCTACCCAAAATCAGAATCATAACATTAGAATAGGCTAAAGGGACGAAGCCTATGCGAAATAAATCAAATTCTACCAAAAATTCCGAAATTGGCCAAAACCCAACCCCTGGGCCCACGTCTCGAAACTCGATAAAAATCACATCAATGGAATCTTTATCCTCCCATGAGTTCATACATACCAAGAACACTAAACTCGGAGTCCAAATGACCCCTAAAATTCCCATTTTACGGTCTCTTAATCTCAAGCCCTTAATTCCATTAATTACAGCCTTAATCCATGAAATAATATCATAGAAACGAGTTTTAGGTCCAAAATCCTTACCTCAATGAAATCCTTCCTCAAATCGCCCAAAAAGCTCAAATAATCGACATAGAAATAGTGGAATAGCTCAAAAATCGCGAAGGAAATAATTTATACATTTTGGCCCAGGCTTTTCGCACCTGCGGTCCAGATCTCGCACTTGTGCAACCGCTTCTGCGGTACCAAGCACCGCATTTGCGGTTTCCACTTACTCGACCAATCTCCGCATCTGCAGCCAAATAACCGCACTTGCGCCATCGCAAGTGCGCTCAGAACACCGCATCTAATGCCTCTGCCCTTCGTATCCTTGACCGCTTCTGCGGTCCTTTCCTCGCATTTGTGGCATCGCACATGTAGTCCCCAATTCGCAGGTGCAGAAACAGCAGAAGCAGAAAATTCTGCAGCTTCACCAAAAATTCCAACTATACGCCAACCATCTGAAAACACCCCGAGGCCCCCGGGAACTTAACCAAAGGCACAAACACATCATATACCACTACTCAAACCTGTACCAATCTTCAAAACACCTCAAACAACATTGAATCAACCAAAACACATCGAACTCAAGCCTAAGTTTCCAAAATCTTTCGAATTACGCTTTTGATCAAAAAGTATACCAAACCATGTCTGCATGGCCTGAAATTTTGCACACTCATCCCAAATGACCCAACGGAACTACTGCAACTCCCGAAATTCCATTCCGACCCCTATATCAAAATCTCACCTATCAACCGAAAAATGCCAAAAATCCAATTTCGCCAATTCAAGCCTAAATTTACTCCTGACCTCCAAAACACATTCCGATCATGCTCCTAAGTCCCAAATCACTTCCTGAAGCTATCCGAACCATCGGAACTCTCATCCAAGCCCTCTAACACATAAGTCAACATCCGGTTGACTTTTCCAACTTAAGTTTCCTCAAAAGAGACTAAGTGTCTCAAACCTTCTCGAAACCTTTTCGAACCCGAGCCAACCAACACGATCACATATAGAATCAATAAACAAAGCAATAAGAAGCTGAAATGGGGAAAATAGAGCGATAAATCATGAGACGACTGGTCGGGTCATCACATCCTCCCCCTCTTAAAGAAACATTCGTCCTTGAACGAGTCAAGAAACATACTTGAAGCCTCAAATAGGTGAGGATATCTGCTCCACATCTACCACTTGGTCTCCCAGGTAGCCTCCTCCACGAGCCGACCTCTCTGCTGCACTTTCACTGAAGCTATATCCTTTGGTCTCAACTTTCGAACCTGACACTCCAAAATAGCCACTGGCTCCACATCATAAGTCAAATCATCATCTAACTGAACTGAGCTGAAATCCAGAACATGAGACAGGTCTCCAATATACTTTCGGAGCATAGAGACATGAAATACCGGAAGCACACTCGACAAGCTGGGTGGAAAAGCAAGCTCATAAGCCACCTCCCCAATCCACCGAAGCACCTTAAAAGGCCCAATGAACCGAGGACTCAATTTTCCTTTCTTCCCAAATTTCATAACACCCTTCATCGGTGAAACCTTCAACAGAACCTTCTCACCAACCATGTAGGACACATCCCAGACCTTCCTGTCAGCATAACTTTTTTGTCTCGACTGTGCTGTACGAAGCCTCTCCTGAATCACCTTTACCTTGTCTAAAGCATCCTGCACCAAGTCTGTCCCCAATAGCCTAGCCTCACCCGGCCCAAACTAGCCAACTGGAGATCTACACCGCCTCCCATACAAAGCCTTATACGGAGCCATCTGAATACTCAACCGGTAGTTGTTGTTATAACCAAACTCTGCAAGCGGTAGAAACTGATCCCATGACCCTCCAAAATTAATGACACAAGCACGCAACATGTCCTCCAATATCTGAATAGTGCGCTCGGACTGCCCATCCGTTTGAGGGTGAAAAGTTGTGCTTAACTCAACCTGAGTACCTAACTCTCGCTGCATAGACCTCCAAAATTGTGAAGTAAACTGAGTGCCCCTATCTGAAATGATGGAAACTAGGACACCATGCAAGCGAACAATCTCCCGGATATAGAACTCTCTACTAACCGCTCTGAAGAATAGGTAGTACACAGGAATGAAGTGCGCGGATTTGGTCAGCCGATCCACAATCACCCAAATAATATCGAACTTCTTCAAAGTCTGTGGGAGCCCAACTACAAAGTCCATGGTGATCTGCTCCCACTTCCACTCTGGAATATACATCCGTTGAAGCAAGCCACCCGGTCTCTGATGCTCATATTTCACCTGCTGACAATTGAGACACCGAACCACAAATCCCACAATGTCTTTCTTCATTCTCCTCCACCAATAATGCTGACTCAGATCCTGATACATCTTCGCGACACCCAGATGAATGGAATACCGCGAGCTATGGGCCTCTTCCAGAATCAACTCCCGAAGCCCATCTACATTGGGCACACATATCCGGCCCTACATCCTCAACACCCCATCATCACCAATAGTCACATCTCTAGCATCATCATGCTTGACTCTGTCCTTAAGGACAAGCAAATGGGGATCATCATACTGGCGCTCTCTGATGCAATCATATAAGGAAGACGGAGAAATCACACAAGCCAACACCCGACTGGGCTCCAAAATGTCTAACCTCACGAACCGATTGGCCAAGGCCTGAACATCAACTGCAATAGGTCTCTCCCCAACTGGAATATATGCCAAACTTCCCATACTCACCGCCTTCCGGCTCAAAGCATCGGCCACCACATTGGCCTTCCCCAGATGGTACAAAATAGTAATATCATAATCCTTTAGCAACTCCAACCATTTCCGCTGCCTCAAATTGAAATCCTTCTGTTTGAACAAGTGTTGGAGGCTACGATGATCAGTAAACACCTTACAAGACACACCATACAAATAATGCCTCCAAATCTTCAACACGTGGACAATGGCAGCCAACTCCAAATCATGAACAGGGTAGTACTTCTCATGGGGATTCAACTGACGAGAAGCATAAGCAATAACTCTACCCTCCTGCATCAATACACACCCAATACCAACTCTCGAAGTATCACAATACACGGTATATGAACCTGAAGCTGATGGTAAAACAAACACTGGAGTTGTGGTCAAGGCTGTCTTGAGCTTCTGAAAGCTCTCCTCACACTCATTCGACCATACAAATGAAGCACCCTTCTGAGTCAACTTGGTCAAGGGCGATGCGATAGATGAGAATCCCTGAACAAGCAGGCAATAATAACCCGCCAAACCAAGAAAGCTGCGAATTTCTATGGCTTAGGACGGTTAGGGCCAACTCTGAACTGCCTCAATCTTCTTCGGATCAACATGAATACCCTCGCTGGACACCACGTTCCCCAAGAAAGCCACTAAACTGAGCCAAAACTCACACTTGGAGAATTTTTCATAAAGCTTATCCTCCCTCAATCTCTGCAATACAACTCTCAAATGCTCCGCGTGCTCCTCCTGACTATGCGAATACAATAGAATGTCATCAATGAAGACTATGATAAACGAGTCAAGATAGGGCCGGAACACGCTGTTCATCAAATGCATGAATGTTGCTGGGGTATTGGTCAGCCCAAAAGACATCACCAAGAACTCATAATGACCATATCGGTCCTGAAAGTCATCTTAAGAATATCCGAGTCCCTGATCTTCTACTGGTGATAACTTGAACGGAGATCAAACCCCTTTGCTAACAACTGGTGCACCCCAAGGTGATACACTGGGTATAACAAACCCCTTTGCTAACAACTCCTCAAGCTGCTCCTTCAACTCCTTCAACTCTTTAGGAGCCATACGATACGGTGGGATAGATATATGTTCGATGCCTGGAGCCAAATCAATATAGAAATCAATATCACAATCCGGTGGCATGCTAGGAAGATCAGAAGGAAACACATCGGCGAACTCTTGTACTATTGGAACTGAATCAATCGTCAGAGACTCTGCGGTGGTGTCCCGAACATAAGCCAAATATGCCAAACACCCCTTCTCGACCATATGTTGAGCCTTCAGGAAAGAGATAACCCGGCTAGATGTATTAACTGTGAAACACTTCCACTCCAACCTTGGCAACCCTGGCATTGCTAATGTAACAGTCTTGGCATGGCAATCTATGACAGCGTGATATAGAGATAACCAATCCATGCCTAGGATGATCTCAAAGTCGATCATATCGAGCAATAGGTGATCTGCTCTAGTCTCGAAACCACAGAATGTGACCACACAGGACCGGTAGATCTGATCCACAACCACAGGATCGCCCACAAGAGTGGACACATGAACATGAGTGCCTAAAGGCGCAGGAGGAATAACCAGGAAACGAGCAAACAGAGATGATACATATGAATAGGTGGACACTGGATCGAATAATACCAAAGCATCTCTACCACAGGGGGAAATAATACTTGTGATGACAGCATCTGAGGCCAATGCATCTGGCCTATCCAGAAGGGCATAGAATCTGGATGGAGCACCGGCTGGCTGGCCTCCATCTGACTGAGCAATAGTTGGTTGACCTCTCCCTGCCTGGCCTCCACCTCTAGGATGGCCTTTACCCGTCTGTCACCCGCCTCTAGGAGGCTGAGCAACCGGTGCTGAAATCATAGACTGCTGACCCTGCTCTACTACCTTGCCCCGAAGCCTAGGGCAGGTCCTCTTCATGTGACCCGGATCTCCACACTTGTAGCAACCCCTCGGCACCATAGCCTATTGCCCTGAAGTCTAAGCCTGCTGACCCGAATATCTACTAGAAGAACCCTGAATGGCTGGTGGGCAATATGAACTCTTTGGCATGGCACTAAAGTAAGCACTGGAAGAACCCTGATGACCAGAATACCCGCTGGAGGAACCCTGAATAGCTGGTGGATGGTAAGAACTCTCCGACATCGCACTGAAATAAGGTCTTACTAGAGCACCTAGGGGAGGTGGTGGTAGTGCTGAATGCGGGGGCTTGTCGGGCTGAACCCTTCCTGGGTGCCCCCTACCCTTAGCTAGGGCACCTCTGAAATCTATAAAAAATAGGGCCCTCTTGTCCTGCTGAAACTGCTCTCTACCCTTCTGGCGATAACCCTCAATCCTGCGAGCAATCTCCACCACTAGCTGATACTCAGTACCCATATCTACCTCTCGGGCCATGCTAGCTCAAATACCGGGGTGCAACCCCGAAACAAATCTCTGCACTCTCTCTGCATCCGTAGGAAGTATCATGAGAGCATGGCGAGACAACTCAGAAAATCTCGCCTCATAGTCGGTCATGAACATCTGACCTTGCTTAAGATGCTCAAACTGATACTGCACCTCTTCCCTCTCAGAGGGTGGAATATACCTATACAAGAAAAACTGTGTGAACTGACCCCAAGTGAGGGGAGGAGAACCTGTTGGCCTGCCAAGAACATAAGACTGCCACCAACTACGGGCCCTACCCTCCAGCGGAAAAGTAGTGAAGTCTACCCCATGCGACTCCAATATCCTCATGTTGTGCAGTCTGTCCCTGCACCTATCAATGATATCATGGGCATCCTCATAAAGCTCACCCCCAAAGACAGGAGGGTGAAGTCTAGTCCATCTATCCAATAGCTTCTGCGGGTCACCATCCGCAACTGGTTTGGGCTCGGGAACCACTGCAGCAACTGGCTGAGCCCCATCCGCGAGTAGTGCACTCGGAGTCTGATACACTGCAGCTGTGTGACGCCTGAGTAGTACGGATCTGCGCTCCCCCTCCTACCTGTGATGTAGCTGGATCCGCTGGAAATAAACCAGCCTAAGTCATGGTGTCCATGAACCGCAGCATACGGCCCATGACTTCCTGGAAACCCGATGTTGTCATAAAGTCTGCCAGGGTAGGTTCAGCTGCGGGCACCTCGCCCTGCTCTTCAATGATAGGATCTCCTGCAGGGTCTGCTAGTGGTGCTACTGGGACGCCCTCGTCCCCTGCCTCAGGCCAGTACCCTCCCCCGGCCTCTAGCAATGGTGGGAGCAGCTCCTCCCAGGTCTGGAACATCAGTCGTGCGTGTCCTCACCATCTGTAAGAGAATAGAAGAGGAAAATTTAGTAGACCAACCATTGTACGATAGGAAATGAATAAAGAGTAGTTTTCCTAATACCTTGTAGCCTCTCAAAGATAAATACAGATGTCTCTGTACCGACCCGCAAGACTCTATTAGGTTTGCCCATGACTTTTGAGACCTACGTGAACCTAGTGCTCGGATACCATGTTGTCACGACCCATTTCCATTATAGGTCATGATGGCGCCCAACACCATTGCCGGGCAAGCCAACGCGGAAATGTGAATAAGTTCTCATTTTACTTTTACCAAAACAATTACAGTAATTTCTTAAGTTAAAGTTAAAACAAGTAATAACCAGTAATGTACCAAAAATAATTATACATTTCCCAAAAGAATAGTCTACTAATGTGTGTCCCAAGACCTGATGTCAGAAGTTGTGGGCATCTAGTAGAATATACAAAAGAATAATTCTATCCTACTGTTCGAAATAGAATAGACAGCAAAAATAAATAAAGAGAGACTCCATCAAGCTGATGAACAGTACAGGAAGGGAGCAGCTCACCATGGAGGTCTCGAAATATGCTCAGGGATGCGCACCAGATTGATAGCCAGATGTACCTATCTCAAATCCTATACAATTAAATACAAAAGTGTAGTATGAGTACATAAACAATATGTACCCAGTAAGTATCCCGTCTAATCTCGAAGAAGTAGAAACGAGAAGTCGACTTGACACTTACTAGGGTCAAATAATATGAGAGATGAATTATACTAAGCATGAATAAAACAAATAATTAGCAGTGTATAGCAAGAACTAACATAGTGCCGAGGTTATACGGCCCGATCCAACATAAAAGTAAATTGTGCACTGCCGAGTGTCGAACGACACGAACCATAGATGCATCTATTACCCCGCTCGCGAATCAACCATGCAACGCGATCAAATGTAATTAAACATAGCAACAAGCAAACAAGAACATATAACTGGGGAGCAATTACTTACTGAATTATCAACTTCTCTTTAAAAAAGAAAGCCAAGAAAGATCATGTTCCTGTCTCATTTATCATAATCACCATGATTTAAACAATCCAAATTAAACATAGAGTTGCAAAAATACCACATAAAGCATGCTTTGGGTCTTAAACTACCCGGACATAGCATAATAGTAGTTATGCATGGAATCTCGTCACCTAGTGCGTACGTAGCCCCCGCATTTAATGGCAAATTATTAGATTACATCACCTATGGGGACAATTCCCTCTTACAAGGTTAGATAGGAGATTCACCTCGCTCCAAAGTGCATTTCCAATACCAAGAACGAGCCCGAACTCTCAATTTGGAGCCGAACGATCCAAAACTAGATAAACGAGGTAGGAACTAGTCAATACAAGCTCACAAGGTCACATTCTAGCTATTTAAGCAATTCCCCACCCTTAAACACAAGTTTCCTAAAATCCGACCTCGGGCCCACGTGCCCGAATTCCGAAAATTTTCAAAGAAAGTTCTTCATAACCCAAGGATCAATAATATATGATTTCTAATTCATTTCATAACAATTTTCGTGGTCAAATCTAACTTTTGTCAAAACCCTAGGTTTTGCTTTAACCCTATGATTTCCACTAATTTTAGTGTGTTAATCTACCCAAAACTCAAGTATTAAACTAGAAATAGTAAACTTACCTCAAGATGCTAGGTGAAGGTTCTCTCTCAAGAGCTCCAAATCGCCCAATGAGTGAGTGAAAAATGGCCAAAATGTCTTAGAGCCCGTAATAAATGAAGCTCACTGCTTCAGTGATTTCCGCATCTGCGGTCCTGGGCTGCACTTGTGCCCACTGCATCTGCGGAAAGGAGCCTGCTTCTGCGGAATCTCAACTGAGCTGTTGGGCTGTATTTGCGAGATGCAAGCCGCATTTGCAGCTCCGCTTCTGCAGCTTTGGGCCTGGCCTGGCTTGGCTGCATCTGCGAGAGGTTGACCGCTTCTGCGGTTTCGCACCTGCGACTGACCAACTGCAGGTGCGGTTATGACAGATAACTGGAGCTTCAGCTCCTTCCCAAAATTTCCAACTTCACTCAAGCCTCGTCCAATTGACGCTCGGGGCTCCCGGGCCCTGCCCGAACATACCGACAAGTTTGAAATCATGAAACGGACCAGCTCAAACCTTCGGAACGACCGAAACAATGCTAAATCTAAGAATCGCCCCTTAAAACCAATTGGATCAAACCTATGAACTTCAAGTTCTTCAATTCACTTCTAATGTGCCGAAACGTACTTATACTACTCGGATTGACACCAAATTTTGCGGGCAAGTCTTAAATATTATATTGGACCTGTACTGGGCTCCGGAGCCAACATACGAGCCCGATACCAATGTGATCAATCATTATTTAGTTTCTTTAAATCCTTAGAATTTCAGTTTAATAATTTCTAATAAAAATTCATTACTCGGGCTAGGGACCTCGGAATTCGATTCCGGGCATACGCCCAGGTCCCATATTTTTCTGCGGACCCTCCGGAACCATCGAAACACGAATTCGGGTCTGTTTGCTAAAAATGTTGACCAAGGTCAAACTTAACCTTTTAAGAAAATCTTAAGGAATCAAATGAGCCTATTCCAACCTAAACTCTTCCAAATCCCAAACCAATCATCCCCGCAGGTCGTAAATCAGTTAAAGCAAGCGCGGAAAGTTTTATTTAGGGGAACAGGGTTCTAAAAAGCAAAACGACCAGTCGGGTCGTTACACTATAGTTCCACTAGTCAATTGACACCAATCGTTATATTTTGGGATATAATTAGCAATTTAATTATGAAATATAAATAATAAGTAGATATTGATGCTAGTTAATTACATTATTGCGCTTTATATATAGTTACATTTAACATCTATATATATAATAAGTAGATATTGATAGCGACCATAATTACATATATGGTTCCATTAATCAATTGACATCAATCGTTATATTTTAGGATTTAATTAGCAATTTAATTATGAAATATAAATAATAAGTAGATACTGACACTAGTTAATTACATTGTTGCGCTTTATATATAGTTACATTGAACGTTTATATATATGTGTATAGTAGCCAACATATAATTTTATTCATTAAGGTCATGCGTATATTGATAACGACCATATAATTACGTTTATTATGGTTCCACTAGTCAATTGACACCAATCGTTATATTTGGAATATAATTAGCAATTTAATTATGAAATATAAATAATAAGTAGATATGGATTCATATTTTCTTGCACCACCGAATTTTCTTGGTTTGAATCCATTTTTTAGATAGGGTAAAGTGTCTACTTGACTTGGTTTGATATGAAGGAAGTACAATACATCGTATACCGTATTTTTTTTAAGAAAGAAGGAAAATATAATAATTTGTATACATACTAAATCGTATAATTTGTATAAACATAAAATACACATAAATACAATGGAAATACAAATATAATACACAAAACTCTTCATCTCCCAATATTTAATTTTTGTATACTTCAAGACTTAAAATTTAATTTTATATTTTGGAGGGAAAAATATAGGCTAATTAGTTAGAGGATCATTTATGTCTTTTTTATGGTGTGGCCAACTTTGGGTCACACCAGTGTGGTCGTTTAGCATCTCCCAATATATAATACATTAATTTCTCAAAATTCCATTGCTTTACGGAAACCCAACAAACACCACTTGCATTTACGTTTTCAATGGGCCACAAAAATATTTGCCTTACAAGCAACATATGTTTCAAGCCTGGATCACTACTCACAGCCAAACCTTCAATGCACAAACTTCAGTGCCAAATGATTTCTTTAGCGCAAAGAAATGGGAGAGACATTAAATTCATAGCACTTAATTTTCTCGAAGAAAAACGAATACGTAATCTCTCGTGTTCCAATTATATGTCTTTTAGAATTCTCCACATTTCCTGGAGAACATTTAGTATATTCTCATTTACCTCTCTCATTTAAACTCTTTGGGTGTGTTTGGTATAACGGAAAATGTTTTCCGCGAAGAATATTTTCCAAAAAAATATTTTCTTGGAAAACAAGTAGTAATGTTATTCATTTTTCGGTGTTTGGTACGAAAATTAAGGAAAATGACTTCTTAAGAGTATTCATAAATAATCTAGATATAATAAACATGAAGCCATAAACTTTCAAACCAACAACCTTTCGAACCTACAAATTTCATAAACGTTCGAACCGCTAAATTTTAAAAAGTGCGAAATTTCGAACTCGTAAACTTTATAATTTCTAAACCCGTAAACTTCCAAACACATAAACCTCCGAACTCATAACTTTGAAACTTGTAAAAATTTGAACCATTAAACCGATAAATAAAAAAACTAAAACTGAAAATATATTTAAAATATTTTTTTCCGGGAGGAGGGGCGAGGGCGGGGTGGGGGGTACCAAAAAATAGAAATTTGAAATAACAAAAAAAAAGTAAAAACAATTGTGCGGGGTGGGGGGCAGGTGAGGGGACTTGATTTACAAGTTAATTCTGTGTTTCGGGGCCTTAAAAACCTCCTTTGATCTCACTTCGATTTGCGTGCATGGTCCGGGCGTATATCCAAAACGCTTTTATGTGAAAATTTGATTAAAATGCTAATTTTGCCTTAAAATTGAATTTAAGTTGACTTCGTCCAATATTTTGGGTAAATGGACCCGGACTCGTGATTTGACGGTCCCGAAGGGTCCGTAGAAAAATATGGGACTTGGGCGTATGCCCAGAATTGAATTCCGAGGTCCCAAGCCCGAGAAATAAATTTTTGAAAGAAAATTGTTTAACTGAAATTATAAGAGTTTTTGGAAATTTGAATGTGAATGACTTTGATGGTATCGGGCTCATATTTTGGTTTCGGAGCCCGATACAGGTCTTATATGGTATTTAAGTTGTGCTTGTAAAATTTGGTAAGATACGGAATTCATATGACGTGAATCGGACCCTCAGTTGTGAAATTTGAAATTTATGAGTTCTTGAGATTTTTCTTTGATTTTGATGCTAAACTTGAAGTTCTAGGTGTTATTTTGGCGATTTGATCGCACGAGTAAGTCCAATGATGTTTTTAGTTTAGTGTGCATGTTTGGTTTGGAGCCCCGAAGGCTCGAGTGAGTTTCGGATGGGGTTCGGGGTGTTTTGGACTTAGAATTTCTGATGTCATAGCTGTTGCAGGTGCACAATGATTTTGTTCTTCGCGTTCGCGTGGCTCCACTCGCGAACGCGTAAGGCAAATTTCCTCAGGTGTCATTTTGTTCTTCTTGAACGCGGAGCTCAGGACGCGAACGCGAAGCTTTTGTTACGCCCCGCAATATTACGTTGATGATGTTACGTCCTGCAGTATTATATTACGAGGATGTTATGCCTTGCAGTATTACATTATGGTGATGTCACGCTTCGCAGTATTAAGTTACGATAATGTTGCACCCTGAAGTATTGTACGTAGAATCTGTCGTAAGGTAATTGACATCAGTCCAAGTAAAAGACTATTTGGAGATTATAAGGATTATGCTATTTCACAAGTGATTAGTAAATTCGTGAAGGTGAGAGGGGAAGCAAGTCGAAGAAAATAAATTTTGTTGAAGTTTGGCATTTTGAGATAAAATACGGCCCGAGCTAAAATACCCGATATTTATGAACTAGTACCATACAAGGTACCCTATAGACATGATAGTAAGGTGTATAAGGTGTGTTAAAAGAGAGTAGTATTTTAAGTAATTTGAGATAATTTTTAAATTATGCAGGTAATTAATTAATTACCGGGTAACGAAACATTACCCAGTTAACTAATAAGTGGGTAAAGATTAATAATCTTCACCCACCCTTCCACGAGGTATAAAGCCACAATAGGCAAAAGATGACTCTTAAGTCACCTTGCCAAATGGCTATTATACCATGAATTAAGTCTTAACAAGACTTTGGATAAGATTAGAATTTTTTATAAAAAAGCCAAACTAATCTGCCTTTGGCTTAAAATTAAAAAGCCAAGAACGTTAAGTAGAGGCATTTCATTTCAAACGAAATTGCTTCTTGGGAATTCTTTGTGAAAAAGGCCAAACACAAATCAGCCAAGAACGTTGAAAGCAGAAGCATTTTCATTTCAAAACAAAGCAAGATTTTGTTTAATCCGATTTTTTTCGGTTCTAAGTTCGATCCACAAAGGTTTCCAACAGAATATTATACGGAGTTTTTCCTACTCCAGATATGTTAAGGCTATCTATTTTTTTCTTTTAGCATGATCCATACGATACGAATGAAACGTGTAAATGCATAAATTCCATGACTGACTCTATTCATAAAAGTATTAGATATATTTATGTTCTTGAATTTTCATGTGTCATAATATTTTATCGTTTGTTCATGGGTGTCAGAAAGATACGAAAGTTGAAAGAGTTTACTTTATGATATTACTCAAAGGCAAAATGGTCTTATGATATTCTGAAAGAATTTATTAACGTATTTTTCATGTATTGCATTCATGTACATTGACCCGTGACCAGATGACGTTATATACGTGTATATATATATGTATATATATGTATATGGGATATGGGAAAGGTTATGACATTATATACGCACCACCACCTGATCAGCTGGTAGACGTTGATGATTTTATCCGCAGTGGCAAAGATGATATGATAGGATGCCCTCAGAGGCTGATGATGTTATGAAACATGTACCTATGCACGACATGACATTCATACGCATATGCATGATACTATAATTATTTCGTGATTTACAAAGTTATTTAGACTTATAGGTTGAGTCATGTACTCTATATTTCTTTCATGTCTCTTATGTATGTATTTATGTGCCTTACATACTTGGTACATTATTCGTACTGACGTCCCTTTTGCTTGGGGATGCTGCATTTCATGCCCGCAGGTCCCGATAGACAGGCCGAGAGCCCTCTAAGTAGGCTATCAGCTCAGCGGAAGATGCTGGTGTGCTCCATTTGCTTCGGAGTTGCTTGTTTGGTTGGTGTGATTTAGACGTGTATTGTTTGGTATGGCGGGACTCTTGTAACGCCACAAAACCGTGGAACACGACCGGCGCTCAACCGAGTAAACCCGACTGAGCAAGCCTGTTAGATTTCATTCTACCGAAGCTAGTTCATGAACAAAAAGGGGATGTTATCCTGTCTTATCAAAACACTAAGCAATATTCCATTAGCAACTTTCATTACATTTCCGTTAATGACTTCATTCATAGTTTACAAAATATTACAAGTTTACAAGTTTAATGAAAAGCATGCTTATCAAGTACCAACTTTTCTAGTCTTGACTCCCAACATTAACCATCACCCACAAACAGTCTACGGAGCCTCTAAATACAATAGAATAGGGAAATACTGGCAACAAGGCTCCAGCTATACCTCAAAACGTGATGAGAAATGAATAAAAGATACATGACATGACCCTGGGATGGAGTGAGGCTCACCAAGACTGCTAGAAAGAGAGTACCGCTATCACTGGCCAATGTCGCCTGCTATGGAAGCACCTGTATCATTAAACAATACAGTGCCCCTGGCAAAGGGGAGGTTAGCGTCGTCGAATAGCACTAGTATGTAAGGCTAAATGTCTTATTTCAGAATAGAATAACCATACAAGCAAAGAAACCACAAGACAGTAAGTCAAAATCAACAATATACTAGCATCCAATTTGAAACATGTAAGTCTTCTAGTTTATGAAAATAATAATATATATAATTTTTGGTTGGGAGATCATTAGCACCGATATGAGCTATACCACCGTCTTTATTACTTCGGAGTCCGATCACGAACCGATCGGCTAGGTTGTCCCTTTGGAGACATGTACCACAATCACAATTTCCAGTTTTTGATTCCCAGCACAATACCACCATGTGTGCGGCATGGCGTCCGATCACGGCCCGATCGGCTAGGCTGCCTTCCCACATATGCTGTGTGGGTTGGCGTTACCAATTTAAAAATATTACCAAGTTCATCCCAATTAAGGGTAATAACCACGATCCACCCCTACACCGGCATGTGTAGTTTCAGGTGTGAGCCTTATGACCCACCCTTCCTCAGTTTTGTAATGATACTCCCAAAAATATTTTTGATTTGATTTGATATTGCACACAATTATAGTATAAATACAAGTATACAAATATATCATAAACACAACCATGCTTACCTCAATACCTCTCACATTTTATAGTTTTTATTAATGTGCTCAATCTATCTCGATAACAGAATTTCTTTGGCCCTTTGGGTCTTTCACAAGATTCATCTTTTCATGGCACGAAGGCCGTATTTGGTTTTCTGCATTTTTCGTCTCCTTTATCTCCAAGGATAACCAACCAATATCAATATACCGAATATTCCGGAAATCATATATTTTCGAGTCAATAGTAATAAAATCATCAACACAAAGGATTCCTCCCAAAGGGAAACATGTCAACCAACAATTGAAATACACACTGAAGTTATAAGCAAGCAATCACCTCAATTATCCTTGAATTACCCCTTTTTCCATCATGGCAAATGAACAATTTCAACATTGGAATGTGTAAGGACTAGCACTACATTGAATGTATTTATAAGGCAAAGCATTATCTAGACATCCACTTATGGGCATAGTTTAGGTACAAGGCCTTTAGGCCATTCTACTTTTGGAAGTTAGTTCATAAGAGTTGAGTCGAGACTTATTTCATAATTTGCTTCACATTTTCTCATTCAATTCATTTCCAAATATCTTTACAGATTATCAACAAATAGGCACATTCAATCAAGGCATTTAGTACACATAAGAGCAACTAGGAGCATTAAACAGATCGAATTCTTCTTACCCGATTAGTATACTAACCTTCTTTTGAAAATGTGACTCAAGGCTATATCATTTTTGTAGACAAACCACACATTAAACTTATAAAACAATATGGAATTCACTTCCGAGAGAGAAAGTTTAGCCTCATGCCTTGATTGAGCTTTCCTTAAGTCCTACTATACTCCGAGACTCTTAGCAATGTCAATCTCTTAGGAACATGACAAACCGAACCACAAATTAGAGAGGTGATCATAGTTATAGATCATTTGAGCATATTTTCAAACACTAAGTACGCATTATGCTTTTAAAACCATTTGTGAAAGATCCTACCATCCCTCATCCCTTCCTTAGCTCAAAACCTCACCAAATACTTTAAGAACTCATGCATGTAAGATATCCACTCCCATCCTCATGGATTACCATTTTAATGGTCTATACTAGTTATATCTAGTAATTAAGAGCTTGGGTTATAGAACCTTACCTTTTAGGAAGAAGACCTAGGTGCCTTTCTTGACAAATCTTTAATGTTTAAGCAAGATTTTAGGAGAAATGTTGATGAAGAACCCCTTCTCCCTCTAGGACCCTCTCTCTCTCTAAATGCATCAGGAAATAGGCCTAAAATGAAGGGTAGCATATAATATATTGACATGGGTCGGGTCAGAAAATTGGAAATTTGGAGCCCCGGAACAGATCTGTGATCGCATATGCGATCGCATAATTGACATGCGGCCCGCAAAAGGGACCGCGAGGCTCCCAAAACACTAACAAACTTCCCAGGTATGCGACAAGAGTGCGGTCCACATACCTATTTTGTGGTCGCATAATGTACCGCAGAACTGCCGCTCGCAAAATTCCAAGGAGATTATGCGATGACTATGCGGCCCGCATATTGATGTGCGATTGCATAATTGGCCGCATAGTTGACCTCAAAATTAGCCAACATACTGTCTCACTTTGCGGCAGATATACGGCCCGCATTGCTGTTATGCGGTCGCATAATGGGTCGCAGAAATGCACCCTTCTGAAAAATATTTTCCTTAACCTTTTAATGCACAGATCAATCCAAAGGGCCCGAATTTTACGAATTTCTAACACATATTCCTGACTTTGCACTACGAGATCTCGGGTTTTTAGCAAAAGTTTTCACGGGGCCTTACAACTCTGTCCCGACCTTTATGACATTTATGTACTCTTAGAGGCTTGTAGACATATGTCGTGTACGTGAAAAATTGTACGGCTTTGTCGGCCAATGTTTTGAGTTTATAAATAATCACGTTGGCCTATTAGGTATGTCACGTGTATATGATGATGTAATAAGAAAGATACGTTACGTTGTTGAGTAAGGTACCGGGTGCCCGTCGCGGCCCATCGGTTTGGGTCGTGATAGCTTTGGTGGGTTACCCTTTATGAACGCGTTCTGGCCCATATGAACGCATAGGGTTAGTGGGCCTGGGGGAGGGAGCTCGATTTGTTCTACGCGAATGCGACCCTTTGACCTCGAATGCGAAGGCCTGAGGAGCTAAAGCTCCTTGAACGCGGGCCGTCCAACGCGAATGCGAAGGCCATTTGGGCCTGGCCCATCGCGAATGCGGCAGGCCTATTGGGAACGCGATGAAGGCCTGCCTAGTATTTTAAAACAGTATCAAAAATGGGCAGAACCCATTATTATCATATTTTCGAACTACCAAGACCTAGAGGCGATTTTCTTCACACAAATTAATCCCCAAAGTATTAGTAATCAATTCTAAACTCTACTGTTTCAATTACCCAACGTTTTTCATCACTCTTTAATCAAAAATCAGAATTTTCATGGTAGAAATTGGGAATTTGGGTGGTGTTAGGGCTTTTTGAATAATTGGAATTTACACCTAGTTTTGGGGTCGGATTTCAAAACTAATTGCATATTCGATCTCGTGGGCAAATAGGTGATCGGATTTTGGTCTGAACCTCGAGTTTTGACCAAGCGGGCCCGGGGTTGATTTTTGACTTTTTGGAGAAAATGATAGAAAACCTATAATTTAGCATTGGGGTTGAATTCTTTAACATTTTTTGATGTTGTTAAATTTATTTGGGTTAGATACAAGTAAATTGGAGGCAAAATCTAAAGGAAAAGTGGTGCTTGAGGCTTGAGTTTGGCCGTGGAAGTTGAGGTAAGTGTTTGGCCTGACCTTAGCTTGAGGAAATAAGTGTTATGTCTTAATTGCTATGTGTTAGTGTCGAGTACGATGTATAGGTGAGGTGACGAGTACCTATACGTTGGTGTGAAGCATGCCCGTGAGTCTTAACTCGATGGTTAGTAATTGTGGTACAAGATTTATGAGGAAATTCTTAGTAATTGGCAATTGTAAAGTATTGGCTCAGGTTGAGGTCTATTTTGTGAATTAACTGTGGAAACTGGATTGGTTGTAGTTGATTCCCTTGCCGGGATGTTATTATTAGGATATTGTTTCCCTTGCCGGGATGTCATTGCTTGTGATATTGTTTTCTTTGCCGGGATTTTTTTGTGATTGGTGTTGATTTGTATATTAAAATCGGGTTGCGTGCTGCAACAATATTTTATGGGATCAGGTTGCATGCCGCAACACGGAATAATAAGGGAGGACAGGTGGCGTCGGGTTGCATGTCGCAATAGAGTTATATGATTTGGATCGGGTTGCATGCCGCAACAGTATTATATATGATTTGGATCGGGTTGCACGCCGCAATAGTATTATATGATTTGGATCGGGTTGCACTGCAACAATAAATAATAAAAGTGGATATTGATTTGTTATTGTTTTCTTTATTCTTACTGATGCAAAATTTAAGATATTCTTTATGCTTTTCTACTGAGATTCTGTTGGTACTTGATATTCCCCGCAGCATGTTTCCCCTTTCCATCTTTAACTTATAGTTCCCGTTATTATTATTTGCCATATATGCTTTAACTGCACAGGTTCGATTGGTAGTCTTGTCCTAGCCTCGTCACTACTTCGCCGAGGTTAGGCTCGACACTTACCAGCACTTGGGGTCGGTTGTGCTGAAACTACACTCTGCACTGTGTGCAAATCTCGATACCGGAGCTTTTGGAGCGTAGCGAGGTTGCTGCCTTCAGTCCAGCAGAGACCCAAGGTAGTCTTGCAGATGTCCGTAGGCCTTGGCGTCTCCTTCTATCTTTTCTATTCTTGTTTTATTTACTTTAGAGACAGACTTGTATCTTTCTATTCTGACCATTGTTTGTAGTATTCGTAGATGGTCCGTGATATTGTGACACTAGTTCTGGGTAGAGTTGTATTTTGGATTTTCGCACTAGTATTTGGTTAAATTATCAAATTTCATCTTCCGCATTTCTTTTATTATTATTATTATTATTATTATTCTGTTGTTGATCACATGTTAATTTGAAATTGCTAAAAGGTTAAGGAAAAAGTGTAATAAAATCTATAACACTCTGTTTGCCTAGCTTTCACAAGTAGGCACCATTACGACTCCTGAGGGTGGGAAATTCGGGTCGTGACAAATTGGTATCAGAGCTCTAGGTTGCTTAGGTCTCACAATTCACGGACAAGCTTGGTAGAGTCTAAGGGATCGATATGGAGACGTTTATGCTTATCCCCCAGAGACTATAGAGTTACGAACAATTTCACTTCTATCCATCTCTGTCGTGCGGTTTGGTTTCTCAATGCTATTTGAATTTCTACTATGTTCTTTCACAGATGGCGAGAACACGTGCTTCTTCATCCGCTGACTAGCAGCCCAAGCCCCCAGCAGCAGTTCCTACGAGGGGCAGATGACGAGGTCAAGGTCGTGCTAGGGGCTGAGGTAGGGGCAAAGCTCAACCCAGAGCAACAGCACCAGTGGCGGAGCCTCAGGTAGAGTTTGATGATGAGGTTCCGGCCTAGACAGTTCCGGTGGGCCCAACTCAGGTCCCAGAGGGGTTTATTTCTACCCTAGTACTCCAGGATGCTCTGGTCCGTCTAGTGGGCCTTATGGAGAGTGTCACCCGGGCAAGCTTACTTCCTATAGTACCAGTCATCTCTCTGGCTGGGGGAGGAGCACAGACTCCCACTACCCACACTCCAGAGCAGATGGCTCCCCAATTTCAGACTCCAGCAGCTCAGCCAGTTGGAGCAGTTCAGTCGGATGTAGTAGCTCAGATCGGTGATGGAGCAGTTATGTCTGTCGATGCTTTATGGAGATTGGACAGGTTCACCCAGCTGTTCACTACTACTTATGGTGGTACAAGAGGATCCCCAGGATTATTTAGACAGCTGTCATGAGGTTCTTTGGAACATGGAGATAGTGGAGACCAATAGGGTCGACTTTGCTGCTTTTTGTCTGTCAGGCTCCGCCAAAACTTGGTGGAGGGACTATTATTTGGCTAGGCCAGCTGGGTCGCCTGCCTTGACTTGGGATTAGTTCTCTCAGCTATTCCTGTAGAAGTTTCTTCCTATCACTCAGAGGGAGGACTATCAGAGGCAGTTTGATCGTATCCAGCAGGGTTCTATGACCTTCACTTAGTACGAGACCAGATTCATTGCTTTGGCCCGTCATGCTCTTATTATACCTCCCACCGAGAGAGAGAGAGAGAGAGGGTGAAGAGGTTCATTGAGGGACTCGCTCAGCCGATTCGATTGTAGATGGCTAAGGAGATTGGGAGGGAGATTTCTTTTTAGGATGCGGCCAATGTGGCCAGGAGAGTTGAGATGGTTCTATCGTAGGGGAGTGGTCAGGGGTCTGACAAGAGACCCCGTCATTCAAGCAAGTTCAACGGTGCCTCATCTGGAGGTAGGGATTCTTTTGGTAGGGTCCATCCTCCCAGGTCGTTTCATTCAGCACTTCAAACTTCTCATGGAGCTCCAGGTGGCCGTGGTTTTTATGTGCAGTATTCTGATCAGTAGTCCTACCATGCACCATCAGCTCCTATCAGAGCACCTCCTCTTTAGAATTATTCTCATGGTCAGCCAGCCCACCAGGGTCAGTCTCAATTTCCTCAGTCACAACACTCAGGTGGATGCTTTGAGTGCGGTGAGTATGGTCATATCCGGAGGGCTTGTTCAAGACTAGTGGGTGTTTAGTCGCAGCAGCAGGGTTCCCATGCCATGGTTCAGGCACCGGGTGTTCCACCACCCGCTCAACAAGCTAGGGGTGGGGGTATAGGTGCTAGAGGTGGAGGTAGAGGTATTAGAGGTGGAGGTCAGGCCGCTAGAGGTGGAGGCCAGCTAGTAAGAGGCCGTCCCAAGGTGATTCAGGATGGTGGGGCCCAGCCCCGATGTTATGGTCTTCCAGCCAGGCCCGAGGCTGAGGCCTCTGATGTAGTTATCACAGGTACTGTTCTGGTCTATAGTAGAGATGCTTCAGTTCTATTTGATCCAGGGTCTACATACTCCTATATGTTATCTTATTTTTCCCCATATCTTGTTATGCCTAGTGATTCTTTGAGTGCTCATGTATATGTGTCTACACCGGTGGGTGATTCTATTATGGTGGAACGTATTTATCGTTAATGTATTGTTGTGATTAGGGGTTTTGAGACCCGAGTAGATTTGTTACTTTTGGATATGGTTGATATTGATGTCATATTTGGGATGGACTAGTTATCACCTTACCACGCTATCTTGGACTGTCATGCCAAGACTGTGACCTTAGCCTTGCCGGGTTTACCTCGCTTGGAGTGGAGAGGGACTCCTGGTCATACTACCAGTAGGGTTATCTCATATATGAAGGCTCGGCATATGGTTGATAAGGGATGTTTGGCCTATTTGGCGTATGTTCGTGATTCTAGTGCTGAGATTCCTTCTATGGATTTTGTACCTGTTGTTCACGAGTTTCCATAGGTCTTTCTTGCATACCTACTGGGTATGCCGCCCGACAAGGATATTGACTTTTGCATTGATTTGGCTCCGGGCACTCAACCTATTTCTATTCTGCCGTATCATATGGCCCCGCTAGATTTGAAAGAATTGAAAGAATGGTTGCAAAACTTGCTTGATAAGGGCTTCATTAGACCTAGTGTCTCGACTTGGGGTGCGCCGGTGTTGTTTGTTAAGAAGAAGGATAGATCGATGAGGATGTGTATAGATTATCGGTAGTTAAATAAGGTCACAATCAAGAATAAGTACTCATTGCCGAGGATTGATGATTTGTTTGATCAGCTTTAGGGTGCCAAAGTGTTTTCGAAGATTGATTTGAGATCTGGCTACCATCAGTTGAGGATTAGGGCGTCTGATGTCCCTAAGATAGCTTTTCGCACTCAGTGCGGACATTATGAGTTCTTAGTGATGTCATTTGGGTTGAAAAATGTCCCAGTAGCTTTCATGGACTTGATGATTTGAGTGTTCAACCTTATTTGGATTCCTTCGTGATTGTCTTCATTGATTGATATTTTGATCTATTCCTGCAGCCGGGAGGAGCACGAGCAACATCTTCGAGTCGTTCTTCAGACTTTGAGGGATAGTCAGTTGTATGCTAAGTTTTCGATGTGTGAGTTTTGGTTGAGTTTGGTTGCATTCTTGGGTCATGTTGTATCAGTAGAGGGTATTCAAGTGGATTCTAAGAAGATTGTGGCAGTCAAAGCCTGGCCTAGACCCATATCAGCTACAGAGATTCAGCATTTCTTGGGTTTGGTGGGTTATTACCGTCGGTTTGTGGAGGGGTTTACATCTATTGCAGCCCCGATGACCAGGTTGACCCAGAAGAGTGCCCAATTCAGGTGGTCGGATGGGTGTGAGGCGAGCTTCCAGAAGCTCAAGACAGATTTGACTACGGCGCCAGTGTTGGTTTTGCCCACAGGTTCAGGGCCATATATAGTGTATTGTGACGCATCTCGTATTAGACATGATGCAGTGTTGATGTAGAATGGCAAGGTTATTACATATGCTTCACGACAGTTGAAGATTCATGAGAAGAATTATCCATTTCACGATTTGGAGCTAACACCCATTGTTCACGCGCTAAAGATTTGGAGGCATTATTTATATGGCGTGTCGCGTGAGGTGTTCATGGATCACAAGAGTTTACAATACTTGTTCAAGTAGAAGGAGATAAACTTGAGACAGAGAAGGTGGTTGGAGCTATTGAAGGACTACGATATCACCATCTTGTATCATCCGGGAAAGGCCAATGTAGTGGCTGATGCATTGAGTGAAGTCAGCCAGTATGGACGAGCTTGCGTATATTCCAGTCGGTGAGAGACCGCTTACTTTGGATGTTCAGGATTTGGCCAATCAATTCGTGAGGTTGGATGTTTCTAAGCCTAGCCGTGTGCTAGCTTGCACAGTCACTCGTTCTTCATTATTGGAGCGTATCCGAGATCGGTAGTATGATGACCCTTATTTGTTTGTCCTTAGAGACACAGTGCAGCATAGAGGAGCCAAGCATGTTACAGTTGGAGATGAGGGAGATTTGAGGATGCAGGGTCATATTTGTGTGCCTAATGTGGATGGGCTTCGTGAGTTGATTCTAGAGGAAGCCCATAGTTCCCGGTACTCTATTCATCCGGGCGCCACTAAGATGTATCAGAATTTTCGGCAGCATTATTGGTGGAGGAGGATGAAGAAGGATATTGTTGTTTATGTAGCTCGGTGTTTGAATTGTCAGTAGGTAAACTACGAGCATCAGAGACCTGGTGGTTTGTTTCAGAAGATTGAGATTCCTGAGTGGAAGTGGGAGCGGATCACTATGGATTTCATTATTGAACTCCCACCGACTTAGAGGAAATTCGATGCAGTATGGGTTATTATTGATAGGCTGACCAAGTCAGCGCATTTCATTCCTGTGGCAGTTTCCTATTCTTTTGAGTGGTTGGCACAGATTTATATCGGGGAGATTGTTCGTCTTTATGGTGTTCTCGTGTCTATCATTTCTGACCGGGGTATGCAGTTTACCTCACACTTATGGGGAGTAGTACAGCGTGAGTTCGGTACGCGGGTCGAGTTGAGCATAACATTTCATCCTTAGACGGACGGAGAGTCCGAGCGTACTATTCAGATTTTGGAGGATATGCTCCGAGCATGTGCTATTGACTTTGGATGTTCTTGGGATCAGTTCTTGCCATTATCAGAGTTTGCCCACAACAACTACCAGTCGAGCATTCAGATGGCTCCCAATAAGTCGTTATATGGTAGGCGGTGTCGGTTGCCGGTTGGGTGGTTTGAGCTGGGAGAGGCTCGATTGTTGGGTACAGATTTAGTTCAGGATGCCTTGGATAAGGTTAAGATCATTCAGGATAGGCTTCGTACAACTCAGTCCAGGTAGAAGAGTTATGCCGACCGCAAGGTTCGTGATATGGCATTCATAGTCGGAGAGCGGGTATTGCTCCGGGTGCCGCCCATGAAGGGCGTGATGAGATTTGGGAAGAAGGGCAAGCTAAGCCCTAGATTCGTTGGTCCTTTTGAGATTCTGGATCGAGTGGGAGAGGTGGCTTACAGACTTGCGTTGCCGCCGAGTTTATCAGATGTGCACCCAGTGTTCATATGTCCATGGTTCGGAAGTATCACAGCGATCCATCCCACGTGTTAGACTTCAGCATTGTCCATTTGGACAAGGACTTAACCTATGAGGAGGATCCGGTAGCTATTCCAGACCGGTAGGTTCGTCAGTTGAGATCGAAGAAGTTCCCTTCAGTTCATGCTCAGTAGAGAGGTCAGCCTGTATGATGTTTTTAGGTTACTGTGCATGTTTGGTTTGGAGTTTTGGATGGGGTTCGGGATGTTTTGGACTTAGAATTTCTACTGCCATAGCTGTTGCAGGTGCACAATGATTTTGTTCTTCGCGTTCGCGTGGCTCCACTCGCGAACGCGTAAGGCAAATTTCCTTAGGTGTCTTTTTTTCTTCGCGAACGCGGAGCTCAGGACGCGAACGCAAAGCTTTGGTGGGTTACCCTTCGCGAATGTGTTCTGGCTTACGCGAACGCATAGCATTAGTGGGCCTGGGGGAGGGAGCTCGATTTGTTCTACACGAATGCGGCCCTTTGACCGCGAACACGGACCATCCAACACGAACGTGAAGGCCATTTGGTCCTGACCCATCACGAACACGGCAGGCCTATCGGGAACGCGATAAAGGCCTGCCCAGTCTTTTAAAACAATAGCAAAAACGGGTAGAACCCATTTTTATCATATTTTTGAACTACCAAGACCTAGAGGCGATTTTCTTCACACAAATTCATCCCCAAAGTGTTGGTAATCAATTCTAAACTCTACTCTTTCCATTACCCAACATTTTTCATCACTTTTTAATCAAAAATCAAGAATTTTCATGGTAGAAATTGGGAATTTGGGTAGAGTTAAGGCTTTTTGAATAATTGAAATTTAGACCTTGTTTTGGGGTCGGATTTCAAAACTAATTGCATATTCGGGCTCGTGGGTGAATGGATGATCGAGTTTTGGTCCGAACCTCGAGCTTTGACCAAGCGGGCCCGGGGTCAATTTTTGACTTTTTGGAGAAAATGATAGAAAACCTATAATTTAGCATTGGGGTTGAATTCTTTAGCATTTATTGATGTTGTTAAATTGATTTGGGTTAGATACAAGTAAATTGGAGGCAAAATCTAAAGGGAAAGCGGTACTTGAGGCTTGAGTTTGGCCGTGGAAGTTGAGGTAAGTATTTGGCCTAACCTTAGCTTGAGGGAATAAGTGTTGTGTCTTAATTGCTATGTGTTAGTGTCGAGTACAACATATAGGTGAAGTGACGAGTACCTATACGTTGGTGTCAAGCATGCCCCTGAGTCTTATATTCGGACTTGTTGTGATTTTATTATGTATTGATAATGCTTAACTCCGTGGTTAGCAATTGTGGTACAAGATTTATGAGGAAATTATTAGTAATTGGAAATTGTAAAGTATTGGCTCAGGTTGAGGTCTATTTTGTGAATTAACTGTGGAAACTGGATTGGTTGTAGTTGATTCCCTTGTCGGGATGTTATTATTAGGATATTGTTTCCCTTGCCGGAATGTCATTGCTTGTGATATTGTTTCCCTTGCCGGGATTCTTTTGTGATTGGTGTTGATTTGTATATTGGGATCGGGTTGCGCACCGCAATAATATTATATGGGACCGGGTTGTACGCCGCAACACGGAGTAATAAGGGAGGACAGGTGGGGTCGGGTTGCACGCCGCAACAGAGTTATATGATTTGGATCGGATTGCATGCCGCAATAGTATTATATGATTTGGATTGGGTTGCACGCCGCAATAGTATTATATGATTTGGATCGGGTTGCGCACTGCAACAATAAAGAATAAAAGTGGATATTGATTCGTTACTGTTTTTTATTCTTACTGATGCAAAATTTAAGATATTCTTTATGTTTTTCTACTGAGATTCTATTGGTACTTGATATTCCAAGCAGCATGTTTCCCCTTCCCATCTTTAACTGCTAGTTCCCGTTATTATTATTTTCTGTATATGCTTTAACTACACAGGTTTGATTGGTAGTATTGTCCTAGCCTCATCACTACTTCGTCGAGGTTAGGCTCGACACTTACCAGCGCATGGGGTTGGTTGTGCTAATACTACACTCTGCACTGTGTGCAGATCTCGATACCAGAGCTTTTGGACCGTAGCGAGGTTGCTTCCTTCAGTCCAGCGAAGACCCGAGGTAGTCTTGCAGATGTCCGCAGGCCTTGGCGTCCCCTTCTATCTTTTCTATTCTGTTTTTATTTACTTCAGAGATAGACTTGTATCTTTCTATTCTGACAACCGTTTGTAGCATTCGTAGATGGTCCGTGACATTGTGACACCAGTTCTGGGTAGAGTTGTATTTTGGATTTTCGCACTAGCATATTGTTAAATTATCAGATTTCGTCTTCTGCATTTCTTTTATTATTATTATTATTCCACTGTTGATCGCATGTTAATTTGAAATTGTTAAAAGGTTAAGGAAAAAGTGTAATAAAATCTATAACACTCGGTTTGCCTAGCTTTCACGAGTATATGCCATCACGAATCCCAGGGGTGGGAAGTCCAGGTCGTGACAGGTGGGGGTGCAAAAAACAAAAAAAATAGAAATTAAAATTGCTGGAAAGGGTGTGGAGGGTTGGGGTGGGGGTGGGGTGGAGGGGTAGTAGGGTGGGTGGTAACGGAAAAACTGAAATTTGAAAAAAAAAGGGACTTTTTTAAGAGAGAGGGGGTGGGGAAGGTTGAGAAGGAGTTTTGGAAAAAACATTCCCTTCTCTTGATAAGGAAAATATTTTCCTCCAATTGGAGGAAAATGAGATCATAAGGAAAATATTTTCTAAAATAGTTAAGCCAACCAAACATGGAAAATTTGAAAAACTTTTCCGAAAAATATTTTCCTTCATACCAAACATACCCTCAATCCAGACATGTTTTCGCAATTACTTTTCAAATAGAATCTCAAGAGGCAAACCATGGAAGTACCGTTACGTAGGGAGTGGACTCCTACTTTATCCCCTAAGTAAGTTAAGCCTGTGATTCCCTAAATCAGCTTCTGGTCTTATTCGGTGGAACTGGCCGGGGTTATTTGGCATGAGCGGAGAGAGAATTTGAAGGGTTACTTCACCATTGATGATCACACACTAACCCGGGAAATCACTAGCTACAATCAATGAAATTTTGATTGAAATATTCATAAAAAAGCCGCCTACTATTATTTCTTCATTATAAGTTGAGATCTTCTTCGAACTTGATACATAATTAAATAGAATAGCAGCAAATAATATCTTTCTAGCTTGTATACTCGTGGAACTCAATCTTAGTTAGAAATTCTGATCTCTATCTTTCAACAACTGAACAATATATCATTTACCTATCCCATCTCACTTAATAATAACTAATTAGAACAAAATGATAGATTTGAGAGAGAGACAAAATAGTAGTAATAGATATTTCTTATTTTTCTAAAATATTATATACTTTGTGTAACGATCCGACCGGTTGTTTTTCTTTCTAAGATCCCATTCCCCTAAATAAGATTTTCTGTATGTGCTTTTATTATTTTATGACTTGTTGGGATTGTTAGTTCGGAATTTGAAGGGTTCGGGTTGAAATCGGAATACTTGGTTTATTAAGGTTAGCTTAAAAGGCTAAGTTTGACTTCGGTCAACATTTTGAGTAAACGACCTCAGGATCGGGATTTGACGGTTCCAATAGGTTCGTGTGATAATTTCAGACCGGGGCGTATGTTCGGATCAGGTTTTGAATGATCTAGGAGCGTTTTGGCACTTAATAGTGAAAGTTGGCATTTTAAGCAAATTCCACAAGTTTGGGTTGAGATAGATTTTTACATTCTAGACGTCTGTTTGGGATTTCAAGCCAAAAATAGCTCCATATAGTGATTCTGGACTTGGGAGCGTGTCTAGAAGTGAACTCGGAGGTCCCTAAGTCATTTCGGGGTCATTTAGCAAAAGTTAGAAATTTGAAGTTTTTGGAAAGTTTGACCGAGGGTGGACTTTTTGATATCGGATTTGGATTCCAATTCTGGAAGTTGGAGTAGTTCCGTAATATCATTTAAGACTTGCACGCAAAATTTGGAGTCATTTCGAGTTGATTTGATAGGAATCGGACGTGCGGAAGTATTCTTAGAAGTTTTTGAGTTCATGAGTTAATCCATGCGTTTTGGCATCCGATTCATAGTTTTTTATGTTATTTCAATGTTCCGATCGCGGGAGCAAATTTTTATGGTGTTGTTAGACTTGTGTGGGTGTTTGGTGTGGAGCCCTGAGGGCTCGTGTGAGTTTCAGATGTTCGGAAGGATGAAAAACACATAAGTTTTCTGGTATTTCTTGGTAGCAGTTGCACGTCTCGCAAATGCAAGAAATTGTTCTCAAATGCGAACATCGCATTTGCGAGAAGGGCTTCGCAATTGAGAAGGAGCCCGACCTAGGCAGTGTTCGCATTTGCGATAGATTGGCCGCATTTGCGATCCCAGTAGAGTCCGCAATTGCAACTCTTTTGCGACCTTGGCAGCCTAAGCCCAGGTTGACATTTGCGATGGTTTTGTCGCATATGCGACCCTCGCATTTGTGAACCAGTCACAAATGCAATATCTGAGGCATGTGCACAGCTTATTAATTACGAGACTTAGACCATTTAGCTCATTTTCTTACAAATCTTGGGCGATTTTTGGAGCTCTTGGAAAGGGGTTTTCACCTAGCACTTTGAGGTAAGTAATTTCTACACAACATGATTTAAATACATTGATTATGGGTAGATTAACATGTAAAAATTTGTGAAAATCAAGGGTTTAGATGAAAACCTAGGTTTTTTATAAAAATGAGATTTGACCACGAAATTGGTTATGGAATTTAGTAAAAATTATATATTTAAATTAATGGGATTATGGGCAACAACTCTCTTCGAAAAGTTTTGGAATCCGGGCACGTGGGCCCGGGGGTAAATTTTAGAAATCTTACATTTAGAGTTGGGCAATCACTTTAATAATTGGGATATGAATTTCTGAGCATAAATTTATTACTTTATACAGTAATTGACTAATTTCACATCGTTTGGCACTAAATTTGGAGGTTTGAGCACAACCATGGACCGGAAAGTAAGCCTTGAGATGAAGTAAGTCTTTTTTATAACCTTGTAAGAGGGAATTAACCCCATAGGTAAATTATATCTAATATGTGTTCCTATGTGTGGGGGCTACGTACGTATGAGGCGACGAGAGTTCGTACGTAGCTACTTATTATGCTACTGTCCGGGCAGTCTAAGATCCATACCATGCTAT
Organism: Nicotiana tabacum; assembly: GCF_000715075.1. Classification (NCBI taxonomy): domain Eukaryota; kingdom Viridiplantae; phylum Streptophyta; class Magnoliopsida; order Solanales; family Solanaceae; genus Nicotiana; species Nicotiana tabacum. The sequence goes on along the minus strand of NC_134087.1, from coordinate 105,757,690 downwards.
ACTTGAAATATTTGTACCCCACTTGTTGAATTAATTGCTTAAGTCATATTGAAAGTTGATAAAAGCATTGTAAAGGTTAAATTCACTTACTTGAAGTTGTGAAATGAAATACTTGATTATAAATGAGAATTTGTGTTTTATTTGAATGTTTTCTATATGTGGAGCGGGACGAACACCTTGGTAGCAGATAGATGCATCTATGGTGCGTGCCGTTCGACCCTCGGCAGTGTACAGTTTAAATATTATGTTGGATCGGGACATACGACCTCGACATAATTTGTGCATGAAAATTCTTTGGAACTATTCATAAATTGATATTGCTTAAATGTCTTCAAATGCAAGCTGTTAAATGATGAAACTAAATTTGGGATTTAATATTTGTGAAAGCAGATTTATTATCTTCCTATTCTCGAGCTTTCAGTATTATTCATGAAATCCATGCTTAGTATAAAAATTTTAATACACTATTGTTTGCCCATAGTAAGTGTGAAAGTCGACCCCTTATCACTACTTCTTCGAGGTTAGACTGGATACTTACTAGGTACATATTGTTTATGTACTCATGCTACGCTTTTGTACTTAATGTATAGGATCTGAGGCAGGTACATCTGGTTACTAGTTCGGCACGCATATTTGATCCCCGCATCGAGACTACACGGTGAGCTGCCCTTCTGAGCCGTACTGCAGCAGCCAAAGTCTTCCTTTTGTTATATTTTCTGTCTATTACATTTCAGACAATAGACTAGTACTCTTTTGTATATTCTAATAGAATGTTCAGACACTTGTGACATCGGGTCTTGGCACCCACTAGTAGACTTATGATTTTGGGTTGTAATTCTACATTTATGATTTCATTTAGCTACTTTTGTTTTGATTGCTTTAAAAATCTATTATTCATTAAATTCTTTAAATTTAAGGAAAGTTAGTTGTTTGAAAAACTTAATAAAAAAATGGACATTACTAGATTGTTCACTGTTGGCTTGCCTAGTAACGGTGTTGGGTGCCATCACGGCCTAAACTAGAATTGGGTCGTGACAACATGGTATCAGAACACTAGGTTCACATAGGTCTCACAAGTTATGGGAAGGCTTAATAAAGTCTTGCGGATCGGTGCGGAGATGTCTGTACTTATCTTCGAGAGACTATAGGGTGTAGGAAACTAATCTTTATTCATCTCCTATCGTGCAGTTGATGGTATACTAAGTTTCTTTCTTCTATTCTCTCATAGATGGTGAGAACGCGCACGACAGATGTTCCAGACCCAGGAGGAGCTGCTCCCCATGTTGCTAGAGGTCGAGGGAGAGGCCGGGAGAGGGCACCAGCCCGAGGTAGGGGACGATGACGCCCTAGAGTTACCCTAGTTGCACCACCGGCTGATCTAGTGGAGGATATCATCATCGAGGAGCAGGGTGTGGTGCCCGCAGTAGAGCCAACCCCGGTAGATTTTATGTCGGCACCGGGCTTTCAAGAGGTCATGGGCCATATGCTGCGATTCATGGATACTATGACCCAGGTTGGTCTATTTCCAGCAGACCCAACCACATCTCAGGTGAGAGGGGCAGTACAGACTCCTACTGCCCAGGCTCCGGGGCATGCAACTGTCGTATATCAAACCCCGGGTTCACTACCCGTGGACGGAGCCCAGCCAGTTGCAGCAGCTGCACCTGAACCCAGACCAATTGCGGCTGGCAAGCTGCAAAAGCTATTGGATAGATGGACTAGGCTACACCCTCTTGTCTTCAGAGGTCAGCGACGTGAGGATCCCCAGAACTTCATTGATCGGTGCAGGGACAGACTGCACAACATGAGGATATTGGAGTCCCATGGGAAAGATTTCACTACTTTCCAGTTGGAGGGCAGGGCCCGTAGGTGGTGGCAGTCTTATCTTCTTGGCAGACCAATAGGTTCTCCTCCCATGACTTGGGACCAGTTCACACGCCTATTATTGGACAGGTATATTCCACCGTCTCAGAGAGAAGAGTTACGGTTTCAGTTTGAGCAGCTCCAGAAGAGTTACGGTTTCAGTTTGAGCAGCTCCAGCAGGTATACTTCCTACTGATGCAGAGATAGTTCTTAGGTTTGTTGTGGGGCTGCATTTAGGTATTCAGGCTACTATGGCCCGGGAGGTTGAGATGAGGACTTCTTATCAGCTAGTAGTGGAGATAGTTCGGAGGATTGAGGGTTACCGTTTGAGAGGTAGAGAGCAGATGTAGAGGGACAAGAGAGTACGTTATTCTGGGGAGTTCAAATGTACCCCGGCTGGGGGCCGAGGTCGGTTTGGGAGGGGTCAGTCTAGTAGGCCCACATATCCAGCACCGTCACTTCCTCGGGATGCTTCGGCGCGACCCTATTTCAGCGCCATGCCAAAGACTTATTACCGCTCACCAGCCATTGAGGGTTCTTAATTAATCTATTCATAGGAATATGATTAATTCTTAGGGTAATAAATACTATACTTCAGTAAAGGAACACCTATTTAGAAGGGGGAAAAAGTGAAGGACCGGGGTAGGGAATGCGTTCTTTTTATGAATAATGATAGCATAAAAGTTTCATTTAATCATTAAAGCAAATGCATCATTAAGATTGAGTGTATGTTACAAAGAACGTTTGCACAAATTAGTGAAGTGCAACCCCTTTTTTTTTTGTTTTTTGCTGGCAAGTGCAACCCTTTGTAATAAGTTACTCATCAATTTTCATATTATCAATTCATTTTTATACAGTTACTTATAATTGGGTTTTAAGTAACGTCACACTCCACACGTCTTTTGATTTTGCACTACAATTTTTTTCATTTCGAGACGTCCCAAAATATTTGACAATAGAACTAGCTTATTTTTGTATAACTTTCAACAATTTATATTTATTAAACTATTTTATTTTTTTAATTTTTACGGAATATTTGCTCTCATTTCAATTAAGTACTCTACTTTTATATCCCGTACATCATCACTATTATGATCTTTTTTATCCGTCATTTTAGTCCAAAAAATTTTGTCTACAAATTTTTTGTCACTTTAGAAAATTAAAAGAGATTAATTATTTTTTTCCAGTTCCCAGTTCCATCGTTACTACTTTGTGAAAGAGATTATGATAAATTAATCAAATGTTCTTATGATTAATATCATTAAATAATTTTCTTGATGGATGAAAAATAAGGGGAAGTATAAAATATATTTGCACTATTACTTTTAAAAAAACAAAATAAAAAAGAAAGAAAAGAAGAATCCTTCCCTTCTTTCACCTTATAGAATTAGTACTTGTCATAGGCATATCTGCGTTGAAGGTTGAGGGGTCACGGGACCCCGTTAGCCTCGACTAAATTTTGTATATATATCTTATATATATTTCTGCATATATCTGAGACCCCTTAAATATTTTTCGTGTGCTTACCCAAGATACAAAAAGGCGAATTGGAGGAGTGATTTTGTACGGCACTTTCGTTTCCAGCTTTGCTGGAGGTCGTGGGTTCAAAACCTATTTTCAATACTTTTTCCTCTCCTTTTTATTTTACTTTCTTTTGAATTCAATTAACTGATTCACTTTTTACTTTTATCTTTTTTTGAATTCAAATATAGTTTAGTTTTAATATATAATAGTCAATTTACTTAACTTTATTCTTTTTCAAATCCCTTCCTTAAATTTAAAAGCCTCAAATTGCAATTTATTGCGCTTTAAAAGTAGAAAAATACAAATCCTTCTTCCACAATTTATTTCAACAATCACTTTGATAAAGTAGTGGATATCCGTCAACTCTGATTCGGCAATGGCAATTAATTAAGAGTTTGATGCTTTTCTTCAGTTCTTTAACTATTAGCACACCCTTAATATTGATTTGTTTAGTAAGTTTTTTGATAATTTTTGAAATTTGAACACCCTTTTGATCACAGACTCCTTTTTAATTGAGAAAAAACTAAAAAATTTAAAGTTTGAAACAATCTTAAATCAAATATCTTCCCTTTCCGTAGCACATTTTGCAAAAAAATCTCTCTCTTTGTTAGATGCTTTCTATTTCCTTAGAACTTCTTTTTATTTGTACTTGGATGATCAGTCATCACAATCATTGAGTTTTTAAAATGTTGGCCGCCAAATTTTATCGAGAATAATAAGCATACAATGTGCCCGTCCTGCTCAAATCGTGGATCCATATTAGCAGCACTCTAACAAACAAAACAAACCGCCCGTTAACCCTGTTTCTTCCCCCACTTTTCCTCTCTCAAATTCTTAGCATCTCTCTCTTTTTTCTTCTCTCTCACATTATAACGCACACCTACTAGTACTAGGAATGCCCATTTCACACTCATCTTCCCCCTTATAAATCTCAACTGCTTACAGAGCCATTGAAAAACCCAAATCCTGAAAATGCCTTCATCCCTCTTTCTTACTCTGCTTCTTGCTTCTATTTCCTTATCTTTCTCATCAACTTTAAATTCTAATGACGATGAGTTTTTCCTATCTTCTACTCCTAAATTCCCATTAACAATGGCAGAAAAGCTAATCAGACAGCTTAATTTATTCCCTAAACATGATATTAACAAGGCTGCAGCAACAGGGGATTCTGAACAGAGGCTTTTTGAGAGGAAATTGAATTTATCTTATGTTGGTAATTCTGGGTCTACAGTTCAAGACTTGGGTCATCACGCTGGTTATTATCGTCTTCCACATACTAAAGATGCAAGGTTTGAATTGGATTAAATGCTCTTTTTGCTTCATTTATGGGTATTATTAGTTAATGCTAAATTATCTGTGTGTTTTTTTAATATGTTTTTCGCAGGATGTTTTACTTTTTCTTTGAATCGAGAAGCAGGAAGAATGATCCAGTAGTTATATGGCTAACAGGAGGGCCAGGATGTAGCAGTGAATTGGCTGTGTTTTACGAAAACGGACCATTCAAAATTGCAGATAATATGTCTCTTGTCTGGAATGATTTCGGCTGGGACAAGGTTCTTGTCTTCTTCCTTTTGCTTTTTATTTTTTATTTTTTTTATTTTACCCAATTAATTTTTCAAGAAACGTCGGTTAGATCTTTTGAATATGGTAAAAGTCTAAAAGAATTCCCTCCATGTTTTTATTTGTTATTCAACCTTTCTCCATCATGCAAAATACCTTTTTACCTACTAGCATTTTTTTCTTTAACACTTGTTGTTCATTAGCTGTGACTTGTAGAATTTCAAAAATTCGAAAGTAGTTCAACGTTTATTGACATCAATGACTACTACGCTTCTCTTCACTTTATTTAAGTGGGACGAATACAACATGTTACAACATGTTAAAATATAACAATAGTGTAAAAATCGTTTACACCGGTTAAATCCTTTAAATCCTATAATCAAACATGCAACTTTCATTTGTTAGTTGAAGAATGATGATAACATAAGATAAATTGCAATTTGACAGGTCTCAAACCTTATATACGTCGATCAGCCAACTGGAACTGGTTTCAGTTATAGTTCAAACGATGATGATATTCGTCACGATGAAAGGGGCGTAAGCAATGATCTCTATGACTTCTTGCAGGTTGATCTTATTCTTTCATTCTTCTTTTTTTAGCTCGTGATAAGTCTCTAAAGTTTAACTGATATAATTAATAAAATTTAATTCAAATTCTTTTGATGATAGGCCTTCTTCAAGGCACACCCTCAGTATGCAAAGAATGATTTCTATATTACTGGAGAATCATATGCTGGGCATTACATTCCTGCATTTGCTTCTCGGGTCCACCAAGGAAACAAAAATAAAGAAGGCATCTACGTAAATCTCAAGGTATTTCTAACTCATTAGCTCCTCCACCATTCTTTTTTTTTTTCAGTTAAACTTTTAGGTAGGTTTAATTTAAATTTGTCATCATGCCGATAACTTAACCAAGTGTATTTAATTTGTATAGGGATTTGCTATTGGTAATGGACTCACTGATCCAGAAATTCAATACAAAGCCTACACTGACTATGCTCTGGATATGAAATTGATAAAAAAATCTGATTACAATGCCATAGAGAAATCATATCCAAAATGTCAGTTGGCAATTAAGCTTTGTGGTAATTCTTAATTTTTTGTTTATCCTGTAAGTTCTTTCTCCTTCATATAGCAGCAGCTAATATAATCTTGACATTAATTAGCTTTATTTCTATGCAAATAATATTAGGAAAAGATGGCGGAACTGCTTGCATGGCTGCATATCTTGTTTGTACAAGCATCTTCAACAAGATTATGGACATTGCTGGTGACAAAAATGTAAGAAAGCGCAATCTCATTTTCTTTGAGCTAATGATGTACAACACGCTACTTGCAGTCTCATTTTCCAAATTACTGATCTCACTTATTATCTGTAGTTATCTTTTAAGTAACAATAAAAATTTCTTTACATTGTTAGTTAGTGTAGAGAAGTTAAAGTCATGTAATTTCCGAGTTGCAGTACTATGACGTGCGGAAGAGATGTGAGGGTGATCTCTGCTATGACTTCTCAAAAATGGAAACTTTCCTCAATGACCAACAAGTTAAAAAGGCACTTGGTGTTGGGGATATTGAGTTTGTTTCATGTAGCTCTGAGGTTTACCAGGCAATGCAGTTGGACTGGATGAGGAATCTTGAAGAGGGAATTCCTTCACTCCTTGAGGATGGTATCAAGCTACTTGTGTATGCTGGGGAATATGACCTTATCTGCAATTGGCTTGGTAAGCTTCATTCATCTCTGACCCAACATCTAATTTCATATATGGACAAAATTAAGCATGTTTCTGTAAAGCAAAATAACTTAATTATACCTATGTATCACAGAAAATTAAAATACAAAGTCAAAAAATGTTAAAGCCGGTTCTAAGAAAGTGCAAGTAGGCTGCCAAATGTATAACATTTACATGTAATAATATAGTCATATCGGCAACTGACCTTACATTCAGAATATCCATGTGACACTACTTATTGTCAAAACAAAACATTACCCGACCAACCAAAAAAAAAATGGGCCTTCCTATACATTGTGTTACATGGATATGATCTCTCTTTGACCGGATTTAGTATATATTTCCGGTAACTATTTTTATTTTATATGTGATATATAAACATAATTTTGTTACAATAAACTGAAAGATGAAAACAACCTAGTAATTGACAACTAAACTCAATTTCTTGCTATAATGGGCAGGAAACTCGAGATGGGTGCATGCAATGAAATGGTCAGGGCAAAAAGCCTTTGGAAAAGCCACACAAGTTTCTTTTGCAGTAGATGGTGTAGAGAAAGGTGTTCAAAAGAACTATGGGCCTTTAACTTTCTTAAAGGTCCATGATGCTGGTCACATGGTTCCAATGGATCAACCTAAGGCAGCACTGGAAATGCTTCACAGGTGGATGCAAGATAAATTGTCCAAACAAGGTCATCTTGCTCCTATGTGAAAGACGATCCACATACATTACGTACTGAGACAGAATTTTCCAGTTATATATATTCCATGAAAATTATACTAACCATGTAAATACATTTCACAATATTTGTGTTTACAATCTATCATTGAATTGATTTTCTTTGAGGAGAAGGACTTATTAATCGTATTTAGCATTAAATTTTTGTGTTCAATACCCCAGAGTAACTAGGATTAATTTAATCACGCCTGAACTTGAGACGAGTTATTCCTGCCGGGCATCATATATAGGGGCATGCAGCACATTCTTAAGTTATCAAAATCCAAGTTAATTAGCATGTCGGCCTGTGATGGGATCTATAAAAGAAAAAGTAAGTTTCTACTAATTTAATTAGATGTGAAAATTTGTCTACATTTTACAACCATTGGTAGGATCATGGTCAGCTCTAAGAATGTTCTGGGGAAAAGAAATTAAAATATAAATATGGGGAAAAACGAAGAGAACTGTTTTATGTGGCTCAAGCATTACAAATTAGACACAGAACCAGTGCTCATTAGACTCTGCTTGCAGTAAATTTTCCAATTACGGGAAATATTTTGTCTCATTAAGCTACTATATTTGCTATTTGGTTCTTTTTACTGCAGACACATTTTGCCTTAAACATAGATTACTCGCAATATCTAGAGATAGAACTAGATGGAGATAGCTTACCAGCAAAATTTCCAGCTACTACAAAAGACAGATTATATTTTAAAAATTACAGTATACGCCAAGAAGAAACTTAAGCATGATAAAAGGTTGGAGACTTTCAATATCTCTCCAGTCAGTCGGAAAATCGAAGTCTTTAACAGTTTGAACCAGCATGACACCCTTAATTAAGAGTGATCTGAAATTGATATTATATTCTTGAACTAGTTCTTTTGACGGATTAATTTTATATACGTCGTTCGACTTTCATTTTAATATAATAAACAAACAACAACAACCCAGTAAAATCTCATCAGTAGGGTCCGGGGAGGGTAGAGTGAACGCAGATCTTACCCCTACCCCGGAGGGGGTAGAGAGGCTGTTTCCGGGAGACCCTCGACTCAGAGATAATAGATCTGTGACAACAAAACCCGAAAAATAATAACAGCAACGTGAGAGACAGCAAATAAATGGAAAAGCAGTAACACAAATATTATGCAAAAGTATAAACCACAACATAAATCGCTAACAGGGCTAGACAAAACCCGATCATACTCGTCGGTACAAAGAGGGAAACCGGAACAAAGAGGAAAATCGCTCGACTACCCCTTAACCTACAACCCTAATGCTCGACCTCCATACCTACCTATCAAGAGTCATGTCCTCGGAAATCTGGAGCCGCGCCATGTCCTGTCTGATCACCTCGACCCAGTACTTCTTAGGCCACCCTCTACCTCTTCTCGTACCTGCCAAAGTTAACCACTGAGACCTCCTAACCGGGGCATCTAAGCTTCTCCTCTGAACGTGTCCGAAACATCTAATACGCGCTTCTCGCATCTTGTCGTCCACTGGAGTCACACCCACCCTTTCCCGAATATCTTCATTCCTAATCTTATTCAGTCTAGTGTGCCCACACATCCATCTCAACATCCTCATTTCTGCTACTTTCATCTTCTGGATATGTGAATTCTTGACTGGCCAGCACTCAGCCCCATACAACATGGTCGGTTTAACCACCGCTCTATAGAACTTACCTTTGAGTTTAGGTGGCACATTCTTGTCACACAGGACTCCAACCGCTAACCTCCATTTCATCCACCCCACCCCACCCCAATACGGTACGCAACATCCCCGTCGGTCTCCCTATCTCCCTAGATAATTGACCCTAAGTACTTAAAACTTTCTCTCTTGAGGATGACCTGTGAGTCAAGCCTGACTTCCACATCCGATTTCCCCGTCACGTCTCTGAACTTACATTCCACATATTCCGTCTTAGTCCTACTTAACTTGAAACCTTTAGACTCCAGGGCCTGCCTCCACACCTCCAGTCTCCCATTAACGTTGCATCACATCTCATTAATTAGAACATATCATCAGTGAATAACATATATCACGGCACCTCTCCTTGGATATGGTGTGTCAGTGCGTCCATCGCCGGGGCAAATAAGAACGGGCTGAGCGCAGATCCTTGGTGTAACACCTAACCACCGAAAAAGGCTCTGAGTCACCTCACTCAGTCCTAACCTGAGTCATAGCTCCATCATACATATCCTTTATCGCCCTAATGTAAGCCACTGGCACACATTTCACCTCTAGACATCTCCAAAGGACGTCCCTAGGTACCTTATCATACGCCTTCTCTAGGTCAATAAACACCATATGCAAATCTCTCTTCCTATCCCTATATTATTCTGCCAAAATCCTGATAAGGTAGATAGCTTCCGTAGTAGAACGACCCGGCATGAACCCGATCTGGTTTTCCGATATAGATACCGCCCTCCTTATCCTCCCCTCCATCATCCTCTCCCAAACTTTCATGGTATGACTTAGTAACTTGATACCCCTATAGTTGTTACAATTCTGGATATCACTTTTGTTCTTGTACACCAGAACCATTGTACTCCACCGCCACTCATCAGGCATCCGCTTCATCCTGAAGATAACATTAAACAACCTAGTCAACCACTTCAAGCCTGTTCTACTCGCATATCTCCAAAACTCTACTGGAATCTCATCTGGTTCGGTCATTTGTCCCCGACACTCTTACCCATTTCACCCACGACCTCCTCAACCTTAATGCGCCTACAATACCTAAAGTCACGGTAGCTATCGAAGTGCCCCAATTGCTTTAACACGATGTTTCCATCTCCCTCTTCATTTAGAAGTTTATGAAAGTACGACTTCCATCTTTGCCTAATCTGGGCCTCTTCCACCAATACTCGATAGTTCTCGTCTTTGATGCACCTCACTTGATCCAGGTCGCGAGCCTTCTTCTCTCTCGCTTTGGCCAATTGAGATAACTTCTTGTCCCCACCTCTGCCCCCAAGTTCCTCATACAGCTGACCAAATGCAGCAGTCTTAGCCTCTGTGACCGCTAATTTAGCCTCCTTCCTTGCCTCCTTATATCTTTCTTTGTTCGCTCTCCCCTGATCCTCGTTGGTGCTCTCTACTTACTTAATGTAAGCCGCTTTCTTGGCTTTCGCTTTGGACCACATCATTCCACCACCAGTCGCTAAAATAGTTAAATGACTTTAATATAGTAATACATAAATAAAGTTGAGCGACTTTTTCGCTACAAAAATAGTTTAATGACTTTAATATAGTAATAAAACAAATTTGAATGACTATCCATATAATTTAGTGACTTTAATATATAATGTCGAATGACTTTTTTTCTTAACCTACTCAAGATGCATAAAGTTTGACGAGTTGGACCAGCGTTAGAATTAGGGATGAGTTAAAACTCAAACTGGACAAAACCCGCTAGGGATCCACAAAATAATAGGACTAGTAGATAAAAGGGAAAATACCTTAAAATTCCCCTAAACTTGACACGGATTATTAGTTACAACCTTAAACTATTTGTGGTCTTAATTCCCCCCCCCCAACTTTGTTAGCTTCAAGGTTTCACGTATTAATTTTGATGATAACAAACCAATATAATTATTAATCAAAGAATATTTACTTGTGGTAATCTTATTTTTGTATAGGTTTATTCAAGAAAGAAGATGCTGGTAAAGATCCGAACAAATATGGAAAAGAGAATATCATGTGAAGAATTTGTCAAGGAAGATTATTTTTAGAGATTTAATCTTCAAGCGTCATAGAAGGAATAATACAATATCAGAAGAAGAATCTACGGAAATTATGGATGGAAAGTCTTTTAACATCTTGAAAGGAAAGTTACTAATACCGTGGAGAAGATCTATTATTTTGTGTAAGGAGATACTATATGGAAGAGATACTACAAGACCAAGGAAGAATATATTTTTTATGGAAAGAAAATATATTAGGGGTATAGTATATTCTATTTTATGGAAAGAGCTTTGGACAACTAAAGAGAATATTAGTTTGTAAGGAAAGTAAATTCAAAAAGGATCATCTACTACATATTCACTGAAGTGCTAAGAAGCAAGGAAAGTGTTCAAGAATGAAAAAGGAAACAAATTGTCACAATCCTAAACCCGAACCCGGTCGTGATGGTGCCTCTCGTGAAGACAAGGCTAGTCGACACTTCCCATTTTCGTTTTAAGTAATCAAACAATACGAATTTAAGTCTAAAACATGATAATCCAAAAGTGAACAGTTAACAGTACAGTTGCGGAAGATAAACCCAACACAGCCCGATACCGGGGTGTCACTAGACATGAGCATCTATAAATCCTAATACAAGTCCAATAAGTCAATAAGTTATTACAAAATGTATGATAGAGATAGAATGATAAAGGGGGAGAAACACGGGACTACGGATGCAAAGCAACTACCTCGTGGACTCTGAAGTCTGTCGGGAGTTCTCAACTCGCACTGGCAGGATCAGCAACGCCTGAATCTACACACGAGGTGCAGGGAGTAAAGTGAGTACTCCAACTCAGTGAGTAATAATCATAAATAAAGACTGAAAGCAGGAGGTCACGTAAGGCACATTATAGGCTATAATGAAGCAGTAAAACAGGTAAGAACAGTGATTCAGTAAAGATATGTAAAATCATATAAGTTCAGTTTTAATCTTCGAGAAATGCATATTCAACAATTAAACAGGTAAATAACAGACAAATAAGACAGATAACCACGTAAAGGATTGCCCCTCGGGCACAATGTCAACAATACCAGCCCCTCGGGCTATATCTCACATCACAATGGGTACTCGCGCTCACTAGGGGTGTGCAGACTCCTGGAGGGGGCCCTTATGGCCCAAGCGCAATATCAAGCCATCTCGTGGCATCATCACTAGGCTCTTGGCCTCACATCAACAAGACACCTCGTGGCGCACATATCTCAGGCCCTCGGCCTCATTATCATAATCAGTGTTTCCTCACAACATAGGCCCTCGGCCTTACTCAGACAAATTCCTCACATGTCACTCGGGCAATAGCAAAACATGATTCTCAGCTCAACATATCATTTAAAAGATCATTTAAGTGTAAAAACAGAGTAAACATGGGTGAGTTATGAAAACAGTGGAATATAGCATGACTGAGTTCAAGTATAAAGTGAAAACGGTGAGGAAATATCAATAAAAATTCCCTAAAGGTTCAAATAGTTGGCACTAGGCCCAAATATGGCATTCAGCCCCAAACATGATGTTCACAAATAGATTTCAGTCAAATACGCGGTAAAATAGTCATTCGGGATGGAATAAGTCGCAATCCCCAACAGTGCATGACCCCACGCTCGTCATTAAGCGTGTACGTCACCTCAATATAGCACAACGATGTGCAAATCCGGGGTTTCATACCCTCAGGACATCATTTACAATCATTACTCACCTCAATCCGGTCCAAACTCTAGCCCACGACGCCTTTGCCCCTCGAATTTGCCTCCACTCGCGTCGAATCTATCCAAAATCAGAATCATGGTGTCAAAATATGCTAAGGGAACGAAGCCCGAGCGAAAATAATCAATTTACAACTTAAATCCCGAAATTACCAAAACCCGACTCCCAGGCCCACATCTCGAAATTCAATAAAATTCACATCAATAGATTTTTCATCTCCCCACAAGTTCATACATATCAAAAGTACCAAAATCCGACCACAAATGGTCCCTCAAATCCTCAAGTCTAGGTCTCAAATACCAAGCCCTAGTTTCCCCAATTTTTAACCTTTAATTCCATTAATTATAGCTCTAATCCGTGAAATAATATCATAGGAACGAGTTTTAGGTCCAAAATCCTTCTTCAAAATCTTCCAAAAAGCTCCAAAGCCGACTTAAAAATGGTGGAATAGCTTAAAAATCGCGAAGTAAACAATTTATACTTTCTGGCCCAGGTCAAGACCACCGCATCTGCGGTCCTCACTTAAGTCCCACTTGCCGCATCTGCGATGAATATTCTGCATCTGCGCCTTCGCAGGTGTGGTCCCACAACCGCATCTGCGATTCCTGCCTTCCCAGCCATTTTCCGCTTCTGCAGCCCCCTTCACGCATCTGCGGCATCGCACCTGCGGTCCCCAATCTGCAGGTGCGGAAATACCAGAAGCAGAAAATTTGCAACTCACCAAAATTTCCAAATTTCTCCGTCAACCATCCGAAATCACCCCGAGGCCCCCGGGACCTCAACCAAAAGTACAAACATATCCCATAAGCTTATTCAAACTTATACAAATCTTCAAAACACCTCAAACAACATCGAATCAATCAAAACACATAAGATTCAAACCTAAGTTTCCAAAATCTTCCGAATTCCACTTTTGATCAAAAACCCAACCAAACCACGTCCGAATGACCTGGAATTTTGCGCGCACATCCCAATTGACGCCACGGAACTACTGCAACTCTCGGAATTCCATTCCGACCCCTATATCAAAATCTCACCGACCAACCGGAAATCGCCAAAATATCAACTTCGCCAATTCAAGCCTAAATCTACTCCGAACCTCCAAAACTCATTCGGATCATGCTCCTAAATCCCAAATCACCTCCCGAAGCTATCCGAACCATCGGAACTCCCATCCGAGCTATCTAATACCTAAGTCAACATCCGGTTGACTTTTCCAACTTAAGCTTCCTCAAAAGAGACTAAGTGTCTCAAATCTTACCAAATCCTTTCCGAACCCGAGCCAACCAACCCGATCACATATAGAACCGATAGACAAAGCAATAACAAGCATCAATGGGGGAAACGGAGCGGTAATTCATGAGACGACTGGCTGCATCGTCACATCCTCCCCAACTTAAACAAACGTCCTCGAATGAGTCAAGAAACATACTTGAGCCTCAAATATTTGAGGATATCTGCTCCACATCTCCCGCTCGGTCTCCCAGGTAGCCTCCTCCACGGGCCGACCTCTCCACTGCACTTTTACTGAAGCTAATCCTTTGACCTCAACTTTCGAACCTAATGCTCCAAAATAGGTGATGCATCCACATCATAAGTCAAATCACCATCCAACTGAACCGGGCTGAAATCTAGAACATGGGATGAATCCCCAATATACTTCCGGAGCATAGAAACATGAATTACCAGATGCACACTCGACAATCTGGGTGGCAAAGCAAGCTCAAAAGGCACCTCCCCAATCCTCCAAAGCACCTCACAAGGCCAAATGAACCGAGGACTCAATTTACCTTTCTTCCCAAATCTCATAACACCCTTCATGGGCGAAACCTTCAACAGAACCTTCTCGCCAACCATGTAGGACACATCCCGAACCTTCATGTCTGCATAACTCTTCTGTCTCGACTGCGCTTTACGAAGCCTCTATTGAATCACTTTCACCTTTTCTAAATCATCCTGCACCAAGTCTGTCCCCTACAGCCTAGCCTCACCCGGCTCAAACCAACCAATTGGAGATCTACAGCGCCTCTTATACAAAGCCTTATATGAAGCCATCTGAATACTCGACTAGTAGTTGTTGTTATAATCAAACTCTGCAAGCAGTAGAAAATGATCGCATGACCCTCCGAAATCAATGACACAAGAACGCAACATGTCCTCCAATATCTAAATAGTGCACTCGGACTGCCCGTCCGTCTGAGGGTGAAAAGTTGTGCTCAACTCAACCTAAGAACCCAACTCTCGCTGCACAGACCTCCAAAACTGTAAAGTAAACTGAGTGCCCCTATCTAAAATGATGGAAATTGGGACACCATGCAAACGAACAATCTCCCAGATATAGATCTCTGCCAACTGCTCTGAAGAATAGGTAGTACACACAGGAAGGAAGTGTGCGGACTTGGTCAGCCGATCCACAATCATCCAAATAGCATCGAACTTCTTCAAAGTCCGTGGAAGTCCAACTACAAAGTCCATAGTGATTCGCTCCCACTTCCACTCTGGAATATCCATCCGCTAAAGCAAGCCACCCGATCTCTGATGCTCATATTTTACCTGCTAGAAATTGAGACACCGAGCTACAAATCCCACAATGTCTTCCTTCATTCTCCTCCACCAATAGTGCTACCTCAAATCCTGATATATCTTCGTGGCACCCGGATGAATGGAATACCGCGAGCTATGGACCTCCTCCAAAATCAACTCCCGAAGCCCATCTATATTGGGCACACATATCCTGCCATGCATCCTCAACACCCCATCATCACCAATAGTCACATCTCTGGCGCGTCGTGCTGAACCCTGTCCTTAAGGACAAACAAATGCGGATCACCATACTTGCACACTCTGATGCGATCATATAAGGAAGACCGAGAAAGCACACAAGCCAATACCCGACTGGGCTCCAAAATATCTAACCTCACGAACCGATTGGCCAAAGCCTAAACATCAACTACAAGAGGTCTCTCCCCAACTGGAATACATGCCAAACTCCCCACACTCACCGCCTTTCGGCTCAATGCATCGGCCACCACATTGGCCTTTCCCGAATGGTACAATATAGTGATATCATAATCCTTTATCAACTCCAACCATCTCCGATGCCTCAAATTAAGATCCTTATGCTTGAACAAGTGCTGGAGGCTATGAGGATCAGTAAACACCTCACAAGACACGCCATACAAGTAATGCCTCCAAATCTTCAACTCATGAACTATGGCAACCAACTCCAAATCATGAACGGGGTAGTTCTTCTCATGGGGCTTCAACTGACAAGAAGCATGAGCAATAACTCTGACCTGCTACATCAATACACAACCAATACCAACTCTCGAAGCATCACAATACACGGTATATGAACCTGAATCTGATGGCAAAACTAACACTGGAGCTGTGGTCAAGGCTGTCTTGAGCTTCTGAAAGCTCTCCTCACACTCATTCGACCATACAAATGAAGCACCCTTCTGAGTCAACTTGGTCAAGGGCGATGCGATAGACGAGAATACCTGAACAAACCGTCGATAATAACCCGCCAAACCAAGAAAGTTGCCAATCTATGTGGTTGAGGATGGTCTGGGCCAACTCTGAACCACCTCTATCTTCTTCAGATCAACCTGAATACCCTCGCTGGATGCCACGTGCCCCAAGAAAGCCACTGAACTGAGCCAAAACTCACACTTGGAGAATTTTGCATAAAGATTCTCCTCCCTCAATCTCTGCAACACAACTCTCAAATGCTCCGTGTTCTCCTCCTGACTACACGAATATACCAGAATATCATCAATGAATACTATGACAAACGAGTCGAGATAAGGCCGGAACATGTTGTTCATCAAATGCATGAATGTTGCTGGGGCATTAGTCATCCCAAAAGACATCACCAAGAACTCATAATGACCATATCGGGTCCTGAAAGCTAGCTTAAGAATATCCGAGTCCCTGATCTTCAACTAGTGATAACTTTAACGGAGATCAATCTTGGAGAATACCCTCGCTCCCTGAAGTTGGTCGAATAAATCATTAATACGAGGCAAAGGATACTTGTTCTTAACTGTTACTTTGTTCAATTGCATATAATCAATACACATCCTCATTGTGTCATCCTTCTTCTTCACAAAAAGAACCAGCGCACCTCAAGGTGACACACTAGGCCGAATGAACCCCTTATCAAGGAGTTCCTGAAGCTTCTCCTTTAACTCCTTCAACTCTGCAGGTGCCATACGATACGGTGGAAGAGAAATGGGCTGAGTGTCCGGCACCAGGTCAATACCAAAATCAATATCCCTGTCTGGCGGCATGCCCGGCAGGTCTGCAAGAAACACATCGGGAAATCCCTCACAACTGGACAAAATCAATATTGGGAGTCTCAACACCGACATCCCTCACAAAGGCTAGATACAAAAGACAACCCTTCCCAACCATATGTTGGGCCTTCAAGAATGAGATCACTCTACTAAAAACATAATCACTCACATCTCGCCACTCAATTCATGGCACACCTAGTATAGCCAATGTGACTGTCTTAACATGATAGTCTAGAATAGCACGACACGGAGATAGCCTATCTATGCCCAAAATGACACCAAAATCCACTATACATGACGAGCCAAATAGCATTCGGGACCTCCTAATCCTCTCTCTATCTATCGGAACATACCAAATAGCATGACGATCTAACTTGGAGAACCTCATCTAATACTGCGTCACAGTCATCTCTCCCTGACGCAACCACTCAAACTCCCTACGCAGCTCCTCTCTACGAGACTGCGACACATACTTCTCCAGAAAGAGAACGGAGAACTATTGCCAGAAGGGGTGCTGCACCAACAAGCCTATGCCTCTCAAAAGTCTCCCACCAAGTGAAGGCAGCTCTAGAAAACTAATATGTAGTGAAAGAGACCCCGTTAGTCTCCAAAATACCCGTTGTATGAAACATCCTCTAACACTTATTCAAGAAAGCCTGGGCATCCTCGCCTTCTGCACCACTAAAGATCGGAGGCTGAAGTCTACCAAACCTCTACAACCTACTATGCTCGTCCTATGGCATGGCAGGAACTACATAGTCTTGAGCAGCTACAATCGGCTGGGCTGGATGTGCCTCCAGCGTCTGAAGTCCCTGCACGACCTGCTAAGGTGTGCGAGCGGGGGGACTCTGATTGCCTCCCCCGGCCTAAGAAGTAGCTGCGACTGTAGTGTCTGAAACCGCCTGAGCTAGGACAGTGCAAACTGATAGAATCCGAGCCAAGGCCTCCTGAAGACCCGAAATCACAATAGGCAAAGCTAGTGCCTGAGTTGGTGCTGTAGGAGCGTCCATAACTAGGACCTGATCCTGAACTGGGGCGGCTGGTGGATCTATAAGTGCTGCCCTAGATACTGTACGGGCCATACCTCTGCCCCTATCGTGACCACGACCGCGTCCTCGGCCTCTAGTGACCACAGGTGGTGGCACTGGTGGTCGTCTATCCTGACCGGTAGTGTGTGTCCTCATCATCTGTGAAAGAATAGAATAACATAAGTTTAGTGCTCGGATCAACAAATTCGCACGACAAGAATCTCAAGAATATGAAGTTTTTCCTAAAGGTTCTGTAGCCTCTCGAGGATAAATACAAACATCTCCGTACCGATATGAGAGACTCTACTAAACCTGCTCATGACTCGTGAGACCTATGTAACCTAGGCTCTGATACCAACTTGTCATGACCCTAAACCCGAACCCAGTCGTGATGGCACCTCTCGTGAAGACAAAGCCAGCCGACACTTCCCATTTCCGTTTTAAGCAATCAAACAATACAAATTTAAGTTTAAAACATGATAATTAATCCAAAAGTGAACATTTAATAGTACAGTTGCAAAAGATAAACCCAACACAGCCCGATACCGGGGTGTCACTAGTCATGAGCATCTATCAATCCTAATACAAGTCTGATAAGTCTATAAGCTATTACAAAATGTTTGATAAAGAGATAGAATGATAAAGGGGGAGAAACACGGAACTGCAGATGCCAAGCAGCTACCTCATGGACTCCAAAGTCTGCCAGGAGCTCTCAACTCGTACTGGCAGGATCAGCAATGCCTGAATCTACACACGGGGTACAGGGAGTAAATTGAGTACTCCAACTCAGTGAGTAATAATCATAAATAAAGACTGAAAGCGGGAAATCACGTAAGGCACATTATAGGCTATAATGAAGTAGTAAAACAGGTAAGAACAATGATTCAATAAAGATATGTAAAATCATATAAGTTCAGTTTTAAACTTCAAGAAATGGCTATTCAACAATTAAACAGGTAAATGACAGACAAATAAGCCAGATAAGCACATAAAGGATTGCCCCTCGGGCACAATGTCAACAATACCAGCCCTTTGGGCTACATCTCATATCACAATGGGTACCCGCACTCACTAGGGGTGTGCAGACTCCTGGAGGGGCCCCTTACGGCCCCAGTGTAAAATCAAGCCATCTCGTGGCATCATTACAAGGCTCTCGAACTAACATCAACAAGCCAACTTGTGGCGCACATATCTCAGGACATCGGCCTCATAATCATAATCAGTGTTTCCTCAAAACATAGGCCCCTGGCCTTACTTAGTCAAAATCTTCACAAGCCACTCGGGCAATAGCAAAACATGATTCTCAACTCAACATATCATTTAAAAGATCATTTTAAGTGTTAAAACAGAGTAAACATGGCTGAGTTATGAAAATAGTGGAATATAACATGACTGAGTTCAAGTATAAAGTCAAAACGGTGAGGAAATATCAATAAAAATCCCCTAAGGGTTCAAATAGATGGCACTAGGCCCAAATATGACATTCAGCCCCAAACATGATGTTCACAAATAGATTTCAGTCAAATACACTGCAAAATAGTCATTCGGGACGGACTAAGTCACAATCCCCAACCGTGTACGACCCCACACTCGTCATCAAGTGTGTACATCACCTCAATATAGCACAACGATGTACAAATCTGGGGTTTTATACCCTCAGGATATCATTTACAACCATTACTCAACTCAATCCAGTCCAAACTCTAGCCGGCGATGCCTTTGCCCCTCGAATCGGCCTCCACTCATGTAGAATCTATCCAAAATCAGAATCACGATGTCAAAATATGCTAAGGGAACGAAGCCCAAGCGAAAATAATCAATTTACAACTTAAATCCCGAAATTACCAAAACCCGACCCCGGGCCCATACCTCGGAATTCGACAAAATTCATATCAATAGATTCCTCATCTCCCCATGAGTTTACACATATCAAAAGTACCAAAATCCGACCAAAAATGGTCCCTCAAATCCTCAAGCCTAGGTCTCCAATACCAAGCCCTAGTTTTCCCAATTTTTAACCCTTAATTCCATTAATTATAGCTCTAATCCGTAAAATAATACCATAAGAACGAGTTTTAGGTCCAAAATCCTTACCTCAATGAAGTTCCCTTGAAATCCTTCTTCAAAATCGTCCAAAAAGCTCCAAAACCGACTTAAAAAGGGTGGAATAGCTCAAAAAATCGCGAAGGAAACAATTTATACTTTCTGGCCCAGGAATTTCGCATGTGTGGCCCAATTCCCGCTTCTGCGGTATCGCATTTGCGGTCAAAACCACTGCATCTACGGTCCTTACTTAAGTCCCACTTTCCACATCTGCGATGAATATTCCACATCTGCGCCAATCGCAGGTGCGGAAATACCAGAAGCAGAAAATCTGCAACTCACCAAAATTTCCAAACTTCTCCGTCAACCATCTGAAATCACCCCGAGGCCCCCGGGACCTCAACCAAAAGTGCAAACATATCCCATAACCTTATTCAAACTTATACAAATCTTCAAAACACCTCAAACAACATCGAATCAACCAAAACACATCGGATTCAAGCCTAAGTTTCCAAAATCTTTCGAATTCCACTTTTGATCAAAAACCCAACCAAACCACGTTTGAATGACCTAAAATTTTGCACACGCATCCCAAATGACACCACGGAACTACTGCAACTCTTGGAATTCCATTCCAACCCCTATATCAAAATCTCACCTACCAACCAGAAATCACCAAAATATCAACTTCGCCAATTCAAGCCTAAATCTACTCTGAACCTCCAAAAAAAATTTTGATTACGTGCCTAAGTCCCAAATCACCTCCCGAAGCTATCCGAACCATCGGAACTCACATCCGATCCCTCTAACACCTAAGCTAACATCCGGTTGACTTTTCCAACTTAAGCTTCCTCAAAAGAGACTAAGTGTCTCAAACCTTACCAAATCCTTTCTGAACCTGAGCCAACTAACCAAATCACATATAGAACCAATAGACAAAGCAATAAGAAGTAGAAATAGGGGAAACAGAGCGGTAATTTATGAGATGACTGGCCGAGTCATCACATCTTCCCCAACTTAAACAAACGTTCGTCCTCGAATAAGTCAAGAAACATACCTGAAGCCTCAAATAGGTGAGGATATCTGCTCTGCATCTCCCGCTCGGTCTCCCAAGTAGCCTCCTCCACGGGCCGACCCTCCACTGCACTTTTACTGAAGCTATATCCTTTGACCTCAACTTTCGAACCTAACGCTCCAAAATAGTTGTTGGCTCCACATCATAAGTCATATCACCATCCAACTGAACCGTGCTGAAATCCAGAACATGAGACGGATCCCAATATACTTTCAGAGCATAGAAACATGAAATACTGGATGCACACTCGACAAGTTGGGTGGCAAAGCAAACTCATAATGTCACGACCCAAACCGAAGGGCCGCGACGGGCACCCGGTACCTTACTCAACCGAGTACCAACGTAACATATCTTTTTTATCATGTTATCATGAGTAAATGAGCTAGAAAACTCGTCCTGAGATAACAAGAATAAAACATAAGGGAATAGTCAACATATGAAGACCCAACATGATATACAAACTAATATATGTGACATACGGGCCTATAAGGCCGACATGACCATTAGTAAACTCGAAACATAGGCCGACAAGGCCATACAATTATCCATACACCTGACATATGTCTACAAGCCTCTAAGAGTACATAAAATCATAAAGGTCGGGACAGGGCCCCGCCATATCAATCAATACATATCCAAAGCATACTGACCAAATAGGCAACTCCGGAGCAAGTGGAGTGCACCAACACCTTCGCTGAGCTAATAGCCTACTAGGAGGACTGTCAACCTATCAATCGGGACCTGCGGGCATGAAATGCAGCATCCCCAGGCAAAAGGGACGTCAGTACAAATAAAGTACCGAGTATGTTAGGCAGGAAAGCATAAACAAGAACAGTAATGTAAAGAGAGAGATAAAGGAGATACAACCTGTAACATCAGAGTGCCTCTGGGGGTTACTGATATGAAATGCATAATACATATATATACATAAACTTTTTAAAACATTCGCCTCTGTGGGCATCATCATCATATCGTACCCGGCCTCAAAGAGGACTCGGTAAAAGCGTACCCGACCATCATAAGGTTCGGTAGAATCGTACCTGGCCACGTGGAGCTCGGTAAACCCAACTGATTAGTGGTTGCACAATAGGTGTCGTACTCGGCCGACTATAGCGCGGCTCGGTAGAGTAAAATAGATACTATATATAATGCATGCTAGACTCATGGAATCATCTTCTAAACCTTTTGGAGTGACTTAAGAACATTATGGACATCCCTACCATCAATATGAACCTTAGTAGGATTTAAGGATCATACACACTTGTTTAGAATAATTTTATAAGGAAAGAACAACATGGACAACCTTAGTTGCTAGGAGTAGAGTCATTATGAAATAGCGTATCGTTTATGTTCATTTCATTTTAGACCATGCCAAAAGAAAGAAGAAAGTGCCTTAACATACCTTAAACCCGTTGAGTCCTTAATCCCTTCCAAGCAACTCTTCAAACAAGTCAACTCAATCTATCATAGTATAAGGAGATTCAAAATCAGTGCTGAGCAAAGGCTAAGTCTATAACTTAAGCTAGTAGCTCGTTTACGTAAATTTGGGCAGCATCTCCATTGTAACAAGGGCCTCCTCCAATACCATATACCAACAACAATGACCAGAGCAATCCATCAATACATAATTATCAATATCAAGACACCATATAACCACAACAAGTCACAACTACATTACGACGAGCGGCAAACTCCGATTGGAATCCGTATACCCCTTATCAATCCTTATAGACTTCTTACTTCAACATAAAAGTATCATTAACTTGATAATGAAGTCATTAATCAATGATTCCAGCCTTATACCATATATTTATAACAACGAAAATAATCCACAACTTCAACTATCCCCAACTAGCAACTTTATTCACTAGTTCAGGTCTAGCCCATCCATTTCACTTAATCAATATCAAGATAACCTTAGGCACAAGCAAGAACATAATATACATACCTCCTACAGTAACTTCAAGTCAAAATCCAAGTTATATTCATTTTACAACAACCCTTAATAGCAATACAACACCATAGAAGTGACTTAAGCTAGTCCAAGTATTATCTTATAGTTTATCATCCTAACAACTTAACCAACATACAAGCAAGCTTAAGCACAATTAGTAGGTTGTTATAATCACCTTATAAAGCAGCAACAACTTGGAATTTCATCCAAATACAGCCCACAACAATCCTCAATGACAACACAACCTCAAAGAGGTGTTGTTCTTCACTAGAACTAAGTTTTGATGTTGAAATATGGTGTAATCACTTTGGAATCACTTCAAACCCTTGTGATATATGTTTAGGAGGGTTAGGAGAAGTTTGGAGACGAAATTTAGTTGAAAATGAGCAAAAATAGGCGTCCAAATCGTTTATAAATTGAAGTAGGTCAACCACCGCCTAAGTGGGTCCCATTGGGAGATGCTTGCGCGGTCTCGCGAAAATGCGAATATCTCTCTACTCCGATGTCGTATTGACAAACGGTTTAATGCGTTAGAAACTAGACTCGTAGACCTTCAATTTGGTAGGTAGAACACCCCATTAGGCCAAGTATATTTGGAGAAATTCTCAGATACATTTGACCTAAATTTCAGCAAATTTATGAATGTAACTTGTGATGACCTTTGCCAACTCTTGTTCCACAACTTGCTTGCCTTCAAAATGTAGAAAATGAATATCATACGACTAAAATAACTCATAGAATAACCTCCTTATCATGTTAATAACCCTAGTCTCACCCCAAAGTACATGTTATAACATTCGAAACTTGTCGACTTTCGACGAAACTTATTTTCTTCAATTGGTTTAGCTTCTAAGATTTCCAACCCTCTTGGTAATCGTTATTCATGATCTTAAATATTTGTAACCTCCAAGGTAACATTATTAACTTACTTTATTTGCTTCCAAATAGAATCTCATTTCTGAGCTTACATCAATGACTTACGATGTACTCTCACGTATGAAAACTTGGGGTGTAACATCATTCCCCCCTTTGGAACATTCGTCCTCGAATGTTGACTGATGCACTTATCAATTTCATAAACTATGGCTCTTACGAATACTTTAATGTTCATCTTGCCATCTAAGCAACAGTTTTGTGAATAAATCCAAACGCTTGGGCATTCCCCCTTTTAGGCCTCTTTGTCACGCCATGACATGTGGTCGGAATTTTTCCAACATCGTAACATTTGCTACCTTATATCATGCAGTATGTACGACTTTGTCCTTATATGAGTGCCTAGCGACTCGTCTTCCCTTTTTCCTCCATGTTTTAGCCAATCTATAAGCCTCACCGTATGAACATATACAGAATTATGAAAAGCTGTCCCTCTAGGCATCTATAGGTGTATTGATGTCTTTCGCTTGGTACTTTATCGAACTTAAGACTATTGCTATCTCTTGTTTCATAGCCTTGCATATCTATCCTTATGGATTTACTACATCTAGGCAGGTTATACTATACCATAAAACTTACTTCGTTTTATAATTACCGAGGCTTGCTACCCAACTCCAGGTTACTCTCTCGCTGCTTATCCTATATGTATAAATCTAAGTCCTTTAGTGCTTCCTCATTTTTATTCATCTTAAGAATAACAAACAAATCTCATCTCATACTTTGGAACTTGTACCCATCTATTGTTTATTCACCTTAATGTTGATCTATAATCTATCACTGATAACTTGTAACCTCTTACGTAATACACTGTCACTAGGGCTCACATCTTATTGGGGAACATCTGAAGTGATTTTCCTGATCCACCTAGGGATAATACTATACTTCAATAACCATATTTCATTGCATCCAAACGCGATTCATCTTATGGGGGTATTCTAATCCCGTGCAATTAATGAAATCCCTTTCTCGTTAAATCATTACTCAATCAAAGGCCTAAGAATCATCCTCTTATCTATCACAATTACACCCTTATTCTACCGCCAGGGCAACATTCCATCTCTTCTAAATGCACCTAGTCTTAGACTCCTCTGGGTTCATTCAGGCTGTATAGAGTTTTTTATTCATATGGAAATCATCAGCTCCCTTGTTTTGATGGGTTTAATCCCGAGGACATACATATTCTCGTCACCTTCTCACTCATCTTTTCATATCCTTACTCCTATCTACCTAAAACCTTGTTGCTCTACAATACTTTACCTTAGGACCTACACCGATCTATTTATACTACTCCCAACCTTCCTTTAACTTGATAGCACCATAAATTTCCTTTTGTGCCTTCTCAGTTGTCCTTAAATGTAAGCAATTACTTTTGATGGTCGTTCTATCACTTGTTGCATGAATACTTGGCTTGTCCTTTTTGCCCACGAATACTATAATTTCTTGTACCTTATATGATCTCAAACATCACCTTTGATAGCTTCTTTTTTACCATTCATTAGCCATGATAGGTGCCACTTTCTTATGGAGTGTATACAATATTGTAGTGAGACTGTTGTTACAGGATCATTTACTCTCTAGCTCACTATGCTTAGGTGGAAACCTTCTTCCTTATTTCCTCAACTAGTCTTTCATTGTAGTACTTAGGGAGACCTTCTGGCTCTTGTAAAGTTGCGAGCTTGATATATCGTACACCCGAAGGTAATTTTCGTTATTCTTACTTGCCTATAATAATCCTTAGTTACATAAATTTATGCCTTTGTGCTCGTAGGGTTACTTCTAAGCTCAAATTTTTATTGTCTCCTTAGTGACACTCTCTCTTATTTTCATAAACCTTTAAAAGTGGTACCTTTAATTGCCTCAACTCCTATCTGAATTTTTTTCAAATGATTGCGATCTTGTATCTGCGAGACTGAATTCATTATGCTGCAGTTCACTACATTTATCTTGCATGATCTATTGATTTATCCGTGACCTCTTGTCTAGCCATAACTGGGCTCTTCCTAAATCAACTACTAATTACTCGTTGGTCCATTCTCATATATATATATATATATATATATATATATATATATATATATATATATATATATATATTCTGCATAATCCCTCTTGGGATATATCCTTTGTCTTAACTTATCTCTCACCACTAGCTCCAGATGTATCAAATGTCCATTCATACTTATTTATCAATAACATCCTGGCCGGAAACTTTTACTGCCTCTCCCCAGTGTCGTGCTTGTATAATGTTCTGGATTCGCAACATATCTGCAGGAACTGAATAAATGCAACATCATCCCTTTCTCCTTTTTACCACATTCTTCCTTTACCATTCCATAGTTAACTGAACCGCTTAACTCCAACTTAATACCATATCACACCATATTCCCCCCTTCAGGGGAGTACTAAGATTTAGTACTACGACGATCTACCTATACTTGTTTTACCTTTTCATATTCGGCGTCTTTTCACATTATCAATGAACCTTAATCACCTTATGGTAACCTTCTGTACCAGGGATAACTAAATTTCTTACGCACGAAGGTGACACCTACGGTAACTGGCACATTTAGTCCCTTAAGATTAACTCTGCTCAGAGTGCTTGCTTTAGGTAAGCGACTTCCTAAATAACCTTTAAAGGTTATTCGTCTGTTGTCTATTCTATTATTGTTTGGAGCACGATCTTTGAAATTCTCACGATGTCGACCATTATCAAATCCTTCGGTCCCTAATTCATGTTCGGTTTTATCTTGTTCACCAGCCCATACTGATTTTTATTACTCTGGGGTCTAACCTTTCCTCCTGGTAATCACGTTGAAGTCACCAACTCATTTCTCGAAATAAAAATATGATTTTATGGCTTATACTCTTTTATTGCCTTAAGGCTTGTCACCTCTTGTATTTTCCTTCACTTTGACTATAGACTCTGTCATCGTGTCATATTTTGATTTACTGTTATCACCCCTATATCACATCTTACTCATGATGCTTCATTTATTTTCTTCTTATTCTCCGGATAATATTCTTTTTGTCTATCACTTTATTCTGAAAACTTCAACAAAAAGTTCTTTCCCTATAAGCTCCCCTAGCTTCATCTCATTAGAATGCCTAACATTCTTTTTTTTACTCAGGGCTAGAGTCATACTAAGGTAAATATTTGTCCCTTCTAGGATCCCACTGCCTATATTCTGAAATTTTTGAATATTCCAGTATTCGTATCTGATTGTACTACTCTAGAGTTCACCATCTGGGTGTCTTAGAAGGATATCTTTTACCACATTTGTACCATCTTTCGGAAACATTGGTTAATGATAACAACCTATCCACAATTTTTGGGTTACTCTAACTCCAACTGGATCCTGATATCCCATCTTTCTCTTAAATAATATCTGTTAGCTCCCATAGAACATAACTGAGATGGGTGTGGCCAATTGTACTTACCTCTGTCATTGATGAAGGTACCAAAATGCTTATATTTCTCTGCCTGATTTGAAAATATTGATAATCTTCATTATCTGGGTGCCTTGTACCCCTCTTCACCTTACTTCTTTTACTTGTTGAAACTTGTATCTAGCTTCTGAATCCCTCATAGATTTTCACCATATTCGTGAATAGATATCCTTGCCTTAAGGCTCCTTATTAAGAAGCATACACATCTTAGTACACACACGATCTGTTGAAGACCTCATATTTACTCATCATAAGTATGATGTGAAATCGAGTTCCTCTGACTCAACTCTTTCACATCCACATGTAATCTCTTACCAACTATCTTTGTGGAAGTAGGTATCGTTGTATTATGACTAAAGTCGAATTTAGGAGTTTGAATTCTTACAACTGAGCTCTACTGCACGATCTAGAGTAAGAAGAAAGAGTGACAAACCTAAATGCCCTGTAGCCTCCTGCTTATAAGTGTGGTGCACAACACACCCATAAACAAGACTCTACTAGACACGGCTTGTAGACTCCCTAGGACAGAACTGCTCTGATACCACTTCTGTCACGACCCAAACCGAAGGGCCGCGACGGGCACCCGGTGCCTTACTCAACCGAGTACCAACGTAACATATCTTTCTTATCATGTTATCATGAGTAAATGAGCTAGAAAACTCGTCCTGAGATAACAAGAATAAAACATAAGGGAATAGTCAACATATGAAGACCCAACATGATATACAAACTAATATATGTGACATACGGGCCTATAAGGCCGACATGACCATTAGTAAACTCGAAACATAGGCCGACAAGGCCATACAATTATCCATACACCTGACATATGTCTACAAGCCTCTAAGAGTACATAAAATCATAAAGGTCGGGACAGGGCCCCGCCATATCAATCAATACATATCCAAAGCATACTGACCAAATAGGCAACTCCGGAGCAAGTGGAGTGCACCAACACCTTCGCTGAGCTGATAGCCTACTAGGAGGACTGTCAACCTATCAATCGGGACCTGCGGGCATGAAATGCAGCGTCCCCAGGCAAAAGGGACGTCAGTACGAATAAAGTACCGAGTATGTTAGGCAGGAAAGCATAAACAAGAACAGTAATGTAAAGAGAGAGATAAAGGAGATACAACCTGTAACATCAGAGTGTCTCTGGGGGTTACTGATATGAAATTCATAATACATATATATACATAAACTTTTTAAAACATTCGCCTCTGTGGGCATCATCATCATATCGTACCCGGCCTCAAAGAGGACTCGGTAAAAGCGTACCCGACCATCATAAGGTTCGGTAGAATCGTACCCGGCCACGTGGAGCTCGGTAAACCCAACTGATCAGTGGTTGCACAATAGGTGCCGTACCCGGCCGACTATAGCGCGGCTCGGTAGAGTAAAATAGATACTATATATAATGCATGCTAGACTCATGGAATCATCTTCTAAACCTTTTGGAGTGACTTAAGAACATTATGGACATCCCTACCATCAATATGAACCTTAGTAGGATTTAAGGATCATACACACTTGTTTAGAATAATTTTATAAGGAAAGAACAACATGGACAACCTTAGTTGCTAGGAGTAGAGTCATTATGAAGTAGCGTATCGTTTATGTTCATTTCATTTTAGACCATGCCAAAAGAAAGAAGAAAGTGCCTTAACATACCTTAAACCCATTGAGTCCTTAATCCCTTCCAAGCAACTCTTCAAACAAGTCAACTCAATCTATCATAGTATAAGGAGATTCAAAATTAGTGCTGAGCAAAGGCTAAGTCTATAACTTAAGCTAGTAGCTCGTTTACGTAAATTTGGGCAGCATCTCCATTGTAACAAGGGCCTCCTCCAATACCATATACCAACAACAATGACCAGAGCAATCCATCAATACATAATTATCAATATCAAGACACCATATAACCACAACAAGTCACAACTACATTACGACGAGCGGCAAACTCCGATTGGAATCCGTATACCCCTTATCAATCCTTATAGACTTCTTACTTCAACATAAAAGTATCATTAACTTGATAATGAAGTCATTAATCAATGATTCCAGCCTTATACCATATATTTATAACAACGAAAATAATCCACAACTTCAACTATCCCCAACTAGCAACTTTATTCACTAGTTCAGGTCTAGCCCATCCATTTCACTTAATCAATATCAAGATAACCTTAGGCACAAGCAAGAACATAATATACATACCTCCTACAGTAACTTCAAGTCAAAATCCAAGTTATATTCATTTTACAACAACCCTTAATAGCAATACAACACCATAGAAGTGACTTAAGCTAGTCCAAGTATTATCTTATAGTTTATCATCCTAACAACTTAACCAACATACAAGCAAGCTTAAGCACAATTAGTAGGTTGTTATAATCACCCTATACAGCAGCAACAACTTGGAATTTCATCCAAATACAGCCCACAACAATCCTCAATGACAACACAACCTCAAAGAGGTGTGGTTCTTCACTAGAACTAAGTTTTGATGTTGAAATATGGTGTAATCACTTTGGAATCACTTCAAACCCTTGTGATATATGTTTAGGAGGGTTAGGAGAAGTTTGGAGACGAACTTTAGTTGAAAAATGAGCAAAAATAGGCGTCCAAATCGTTTATAAATTGAAGTAGGTCAACCACCGCCTAAGTGGGTCCCATTGGGAGCTGCTTGCGCGGTCTCGCGAAAATGCGAATATCTCTCTACTCCGATGTCGTATTGACAAACGGTTTAATGCGTTAGAAACTAGACTCGTAGACCTTCAATTTGGTAGGTAGAAC
Source organism: Nicotiana tabacum (assembly GCF_000715075.1). NCBI lineage: Eukaryota > Viridiplantae > Streptophyta > Magnoliopsida > Solanales > Solanaceae > Nicotiana > Nicotiana tabacum. The sequence continues at coordinate 105,727,299 of NC_134087.1, read as the reverse complement.
ACCCCATTATTCCAAGAATATTTGGAGAAATTCTCAGATACATTTGACCTAAATTTCAGCAAATTTATGAATGTAACTTGTGATGACCTTTGCCAACTCTTGTTCCACAACTTGCTTGCCTTCAAAATGTAGAAAATGAATATCATATGACTAAAATAACTCATAGAATAACCTCCTTATCATGTTAATAACCCTAGTCTCACCCCAAAGTACATGTTATAACATTCGAAACTTGTCGACTTTCGACGAAACTTATTTTCTTCAATTGGTTTAGCTTCTAAGATTTCCAACCCTCTTGGTAATCGTTATTCATGATCTTAAATATTTGTAACCTCCAAGGTAACATTATTAACTTACTTTATTTGCTTCCAAATAGAATCTCATTTCTGAGCTTACATCAATGACTTACGATGTACTCTCACGTATGAAAACTTGGGGTGTAACACATAAGCCACCTCCCCAATACTCCGAAGCCCCTCAAAAGGCCAAATGAACCGAGGACTCAATTTACCTTTCTTCCCAAATCTCATAACACCCTTCATGGGCGAAACCTTCAACAGAATCTTCTCGCCAACCATGTAGGACACATCCCGAATCTTCCTGTCAGCATAACTCTTCTATCTCGACTACACTGTACGAAGCCTCTCCTGAATCACCTTCACCTTTTATAAAGCATCCTGTGCCAAGTCTGTCCCCAATAGCCTAGCCTCACCCGACTCAAACCAACCAACTGGAGATCTACACCGCCTCCCATACAAAGCCTTATATGGAGCCATCTGTATACTCGATTGGTAGTTGTTGTTATAAGCAAACTCTGCAAGCAGTAGAAACTGAACCCATGACCCTCTAAAATCAATAACGCAAGCACGCAACATGTTCTCCAATATCTGAATAGTGCTCTCGGACTGCCTGTCCGATTGAGGGTGAAAAGTTGTGCTCAACTCAACCTAAGTACCCAACTCTCGCTGCACAGACCTCCAAAACTGCGAAGTAAACTGAGTGCCCCTATCTGAAAGGATGGAAACTGGGACACCATGCAAACGAACAATCCCCCGTATATAGATCTCCGCCAACCGCTCTGAAGAATAGGTAGTACACACAGGAAGGAACTGCGCGGACTTGGTCAGCCGATCCACAATCACCCAAATAGCATCGAACTTCTTCAAAGTCTGTGGAAGTCCAACTACAAAGTCCATAGTGATTTGTCTCCCACTTCCACTCTAGAATATCCATCCGTTGAAGCAAGCCACCCGGTCTCTGATGCTCATCTCATATTTCACCTGCTGGCAATTGAGACACAAAGCTACAAATCCCACAATGTTTTCCTTCATTCTCTGCCACCAATAGTGCTGCCTTAAATCCTGATACATCTTCGCGGCACCCGGATGAATGGAATACCGCGAGCTATGGGCCTCCTCCAAAATCAACTCCCGAAGCCCATCAACATTGGGCAAACATATCCAGCCCTACATTCTCAACACCCCATCATCTCCAATAATCACATCTCTGGCATCATCGTGTTGAACTCTATCCTTAAGGACAAGCAAATGCAAATCATCATACTGGCGCTCTCTGATGCGATCATATAAGGATAATCGAGAAACCACATAAGCCAATACCCGATTGGGCTCCGAAATATCTAACCTTACGAACCGATTGGCCAAGTCCTGAACATCAACTGCAAGAGGTCTCTCCCCAACTGGAATACATGCCAAACTCTCTATACTCACCGCCTTTTGGCTCAAAGCATCGGCCACCACATTGACCTTTCAAAGATGGTACAATATAGCAATATCATAATCCTTTAGCAACTCCAACCATCTCCGCTACCTCAAATTAAGATCCTTTTGCTTGAACAAGTGCTGGAGGCTATGATGATCAGTAAACACCTTACAAGACACACCATACAAGTAATGCCTCCAATTCTTCAACGCATGAACTATAGTAGCCATCTCCAAATCATGAACGGGGTATTTCTTCTCATGGGGCTTAACCTGACGAGAAGCATAAGCGATAACTCTACCCTCTTACATCAATACACAACCAATACCAACTCTCGAAGCATCACAATACATGATATATAAACCTGAAGCTGATGACAAAACTAACACTGGAGTTGTGGTCAAGGCTATCTTGAGCTTCTGAAAGCTCTCCTCACACTCATCCAACCATACAAATGAAGCACTCTTCTGAGTCAACTTGGACAAGGGTGATGGGATAAACGAGAATCCCTGAAAAAACTAGCGATAATAACCTGCCAAACCAAGAAAGTTGCAAATCTTTGTGGCTGAGGACGGTCTGGGCCAACTCTGAACCGCCAATATCTTCTTCGGATCAACCTGAATATCCTCGTTGGACACCACGTGCCCCAAGAAAGCCACTAAACTGAGCCAAAACTCACACTTGGAGAATTTTGCATAAAGATTCTCCTCCCTCAATCTCTGCAGCACAACTCGTAAATGCTCTGTGTGCTCCTCTTGACTACGTGAATATACCAGAATATCATCAATGAAGACTATGACAAACGAGTCAAGATAAGGCTGGAACATGATGTTCATCAAATTCATGAACGTTGTTGGGCCATTAGTCAGCCCAAAAGACATCACCAAGAACTCATAATGACCATATCGGATCCTAAAAGTTGTCTTAAGAATATTCGAGTCCCTAATCTTCAACTGGTGATAACCTGAATGGAGATCAATCTTGGAGAACACCCTCACTCCCTGAAGTTGGTCGAATAAATCATCAATGCGAGGCAAAGGATATTTGTTCTTAACTATTACTTTGTTCAATTGCCTATAATCAATGTACATCCTCATAGTGTCATCCTTCTTCTTCACAAATAGAACCGGCGCACCCCAAGTTGACTTACTAGGCCTAATGAACCCCTTATCAAGGAGTTCCTGAAGCTACTCCTTTAACTCCTTCAACTCCGCGGGTGCCATACAATACGGCGGAATAGAAATTGGCTGAGTGTCTGGCACCAGGTCAATACCAAAAACAATATCCCTGTCTGGTGGCATGCCCGACAGGTCTGCAGGAAACACATCGGGAAAATCCATCAAACCTGGAACAGAATCAATACTGGGAGTCTCAACACCAACATCCCTCACAAAGGCTAGATACGAAAGACAACCCTTCCCAACCATACGATGGGCCTTCAAGAATGTGATCACTCTACTGGGAACATAATCAGGCACACCTCGCCACTCAATCTGTGGCACAACCGGTATAGCCAATGTGACTATCTTAACATGACAGTCCAAAATAGCACGACACGGAAATAGACAATCCATGCCCAAAATGATATTGAAATCCACCATACACAATAATAAAAGATCCACTCGGGTTTCCAGACCTCCAATAGTCACCACACATGACCGATACACACGACCTACAACAACAATATTGCCTACTGGGGTGGATACATGAACAGGTGAAGCAAGAGACTCACGGGGCATACCCAAATAATGAGCAAAGTATGATAACACATAAGAAAAGGTGGAACCGGGATCAAATAATACAGAGGCATCTCTGTGGCAGACTGAAACAATACCTGTAATAACAGCATCTAAAGCAATAGCATCGGGTCTAACTGGAAGTGCATAGAAACAGGCCTGACCACCACCTAATCGACCTCCCCCTGGGGAGCGATCCCTAGCTGACTGACCTCTACCCCTAGCTTGTTACACGGATGGTGATGAAGTAACTATCGCTGAAGCCGATGACTTACCCCTCTGCTGAGATGAACTCGCAAGACAACGAGGGCACTACCTCCATATATGACCCATCTCTCCACACTCACAAAAACTCCCAGGTGCTGGAGAAGGGGACTAAAGGGAACCCCTCGCACCAGAGTTACTAGCTGATGCACCTAGCATAGAGGAGCCCTCAACTGATGGAGCACGGGACGAACTCTGAGTTGGAAGGGCACTAAGTGATGACTGGCCCTGATGAGAACTGTGAGAACCAAGACCCGATGACGTGCCACGATAACCTGGGCGAGCTAGCTAAGCATGCCTGAATGGACGGCCCTTGCCGTACTGAAACTGACCACTCGAAGAAACACCACTATAACTACCAGATCCTCGAGTCCTCTTGGCCTCCCTCTCCTCTCGCTCCTGGAGATGAACAGACTCAATCTCATGGGCGATATCCACAAGCTCCTCGAAAGTAGCACTAGTCACCCTCTCCCTGGTCATGAAAATACGAAGCTGATAAATGAGGCCATCAACAAACCTCCTAATCCTCTCTCTATCTGTCAGAACCAACCTAGCATGACGAGCTAACTCAGAGAACCTCATCTAATACAGCATCACAGTCATCTCTCCCTAACGCAACCACTCAAACTCCCTATGCAGCTCCTCTCTGCGAGACTGCGGCACATACTTCTCCAGAAAGAGAACGGAGAACTTCTGCTAGGTAAGGGGTGTTGCACCAACAAGTCTACACCTCTCAAAAGTCTCCCACCAAGTGAAGGCAGCTCCAAAAAATTGATATGTAGTGAAAGCGACCCCGCTGGTCTCCAGAATACCCGTTGTACGAAGCATCCTCTGACATCTATCCAAGAAACCCTGGGCATCCTTGCCCTCTACACAGCTGAAGGTCGGAGGCTGAAGTCTACCAAACCTCTCCAACCTACGATTCTCGTCCTCTAGCATGGTAGGAACTACATAGTCCTGAGCAGCTGAAACTGGCTGGGCTAGATGTGCCCCCAGCATCTGAAGTCCCTGCACAACCTGCTCAAGTGTGCGAGTAATGGGAGTCTGATTGCTCCCTTGACCTAAGAAGTAGCTCGACTGTAGTGACTGAAACTGCCCGAGCTAGGCCAGTACAAACTGATAGAATCTGAGCCAAGGCCTCCTGAAGACCCAAAATCACAATGGGCACAGCTGGTGTATGAGTTGGTGCTGCTGGAGCATCCATAACTGGGACCTGATCCAGAATTGGGGTGGCTAGTGGATCTGCAGGTGCTACCCTAGCTGCTGTGCAGGCCACACCTCTACGCCTATCGCGACCATGACCGTGTCCTCGGCCTCTAGTGGCCACAGCTAGAGGCACTGGTGGTCATCCATCCTAACCGGTAGCGCATGTCCTCACCATATGTGAGAGAATAGAACAACAGAAGTTTAGTGCTCGGATCAACAAATTCTCACGACAAGAATCTCAAGAATATGAAGTTTTTCCTAAAGGTTTTGCAGCCTCTCAAGGATAAATACAGACGTCTCTGTACCGATTCGCGAGACTCTACTAAACATGCTCATGACTCGTGAGACCTATGTAACCTAGGCTCTAATACCAACTTGTCACGACCCAAACCTGGAACTCGATGATGATGGCACCTCTCATGAAGACAAGGCCAGTCGACACTTCCTATTTCCATTTTAAGCAATCAAACAATATGAATTTAAGTCTAAAACATGATAGCTTATCCAAAAGTGAATAGTTAACAGTACAGTTGCGGAAGATAAACCCAATACTGCCCGATACCGGGGTGTCACTAGTCATGAGCATCTATCGATCTAATACAAGTCTAATAAGTCTAAAATCTATTACAAAATGTCAGATAAAGAGATAGAATGATAAAGGGGGAGAAACACAGGACTGCAGACGCCAAGCAGCTACCTCGTGGACTCTGAAGTCTGCCAGGAGCTCTCAACTCGTACTGGCAGGATCAACAACGCCTGAATCTGCACACGGGGTGCAGGGAGTAAAGTGAGTACTCCAACTCAGTGAGTAATAATCATAAATAAAGACTAAAAGAAGGAAATCACGTAAGGCACATTATAGGCCATAATGAAACAGTAAAACAGGTAAGAACAGTGATTCAGTAAAGATATGTAAAATCATATAAGTTCAGTTTTAAACTTTGAGAAATGCCTATTCAACAATTAAACTGGTAAATGACAGACAAATAAGACAGATAAGCACATAAAGGATTGCCCCTCGGGCACAATGTCAACAATACTATCCCCTCACGCTATATATCACATCACAATGGGTACCCGCGCTCACTGGAGGTGAGCAGACTCCTGGTGGGGCCCCTTACGGCCCAAGCGCAATATCAAGCCATCTCGTGGCATCATCACTAGGCTCTCGGCCTTACATCAACAAGACACCTCGTGGCGCACATATCTCAGGCCCTCGGCCTCATAATCATAATCAGTGTTTCCTCACAACATAGGCCCTCGGCCTTACTCAGTCAAAATCCTCACAAGCCACTTGGGCAATAGCAAAACATGATTCTCAGGTCAACATATCATTTAAAAGATCATTTAAGTGTTAAAATAGAGTAAACATGGCTGAGTTATGAAAACAGTGGAATATAACATGACTAAGTTCAAGTATAAAGTCAAAACGGTGAGGATATATCAATAAAAATCCCCTAAGGGTTCAAATAGTTGGTACTAGGCCCAAATATGGCATTCAGCCCCAAACATGATGTTCACAAATAGATTTCAGCCAAATACGCGGTAAAATAGTCATTCGGGACGGACTAAGTCACTATCCCCAACAGTGCATGACCCCACGCTCGTCATCAAGCATGTACGTCACCTCAATATAGCACAACGATGTGCAAATCCGGGGTTTCATACCCTCAGGATATCATTTACAATCATTACTCACCTCAATGCGGTCCAAACTCTAGGCCGCAATGCCTTTGCCCCTTGAATCAGCCTCCACTCGCGTCGAATCTATCCAAAATCATAATCACGATGTCAAAATATGCTAAGGGAATGAAGCCCGAGCCAAAATAATCAATTTACATCTTAAATCCCGAAATTACCAAAACCCGACCCCCGGGCCCACGTCTCGGAATTCGATAAAATTCACATTAATAGATTTCTCATCTCCCCACGAGTTCATACATATCAAAAGTACCAAAATCCGACCACAAATGGTCCTTAAAATCCTCAAATCTAGGTTTCCAATACCAAGCCCTAGTTTCCCCAATTTGTAACCCTTAATTCCATTAATTATAGCTCAAATCCGTGAAATAATATCATAGGAATGAGTTTTAGGTCCAAAATACTTACCTCAATGAAGTTCCCTTGAAATCCTTCTTCAAAATTATCCAAAAAGCTCCAAAGCCGACTTAAAAATGGTGGAATATCTCAAAAATCTCGAAGGAAACAATTTATACTTTCTGGCCCAGGGATTTCGCATCTGCGGCCCAAATCCCACTTCTGAGGTACCGCATTTGCGGTCAAGACCACCGCATCTGTTGTCTTCACTTAAGTCCCACTTTCCACATCTGCGATGAATATTCCGCATTTGCGCCTTCGCAGGTGCGGTCCCACAACCGCATCTGTGGTTCCTGCCTTCCCAGCCATTTTCTGCTTCTGCGGCCCCCTTCACGCGTCTATGGCATCGCACCTGTGGTCCTCAATCTGCAGGTGTGGAAATACCAGAAGTAGAAAATCTGCAACTTACCAAAATTTCCAAACTTCTCCGTCAACCATCCGAAATCACCCTAATTTCCCCGGGACCTCAACCAAAAGTACAAACATATCCAATAACCTTATTCAAACTTATACAAATCTTCAAAACACCTCAAACAACATTGAATCAACCAAAACACATTGGATTCAAGCCTAAGTTTCCAAAATCTTCTGAATTCTGCTTTTGATTAAAAAACCCAACCAAACCATGTCTGAATGACCTGAAATTTTGCACATACATCCCGAATGACACTACGGAACTATTGCAAATCTCGGAATTCCATTCCGACCGCTATATCAAAACCTCATCTACCAACCAAAAATCGCCAATATATCAACTTCGCCAATTCAAGCCTAAATCTACTCCGAACCTCCAAAAATCATTCCGATCACCTCCTAAGTCTCAAATCACCTCCCGAAGCTATCCGAACCATCGAAACTCACATCCGAGCTCTCTAATACCTAAGTCAACATTCGGTTGACTTTTCCAACTTAAGCTTCCTCAAAAGAGACTAAGTGTCTCAAACCTTACCAAATCCTTTCCGAACCCGAGCCAACCAACCCGATCATATATAGAACCGATAGACAAAGCAATAAGAAGCAGAAATGCGGGAAATAGAGTGGTAATTCATGAGACGACTGGCCGAGTCATCACACAAATCAAGGAATATCTATTTTCCATCTGTCAAGACACAAGGAGTGTGATTCTTATTCAAATCAAAGGTATCCATGATTAAGATATTATGATGAGTTGCTGGAATGTATTGGAAAATAGAATTAAGAAAGATTACCTATATAAGGTCCACGTAGAAGGTATACAAAGAAGACGCGATTCTCGATTTTACACAAGTAGCAGAATAAGATAAGCAATCAATTAGCCGTAAAGATTTAATATCTAATCAAGATTACAAGGAGCCTAGCCAAACTATCTAAGACTTTCAGAAGCTATTAAGGAAAGATTCTTACCTACAATTGTTAAGGAAAGTCTAGCAAAGCATAAAAGAATATCAATATTCAAGGACTTAGTGGCCATGTTTGGAAAGATCAGAAAGAAAAATTATCATGTCCTGCAATTAAGGAAAGACCCACAAGGAAAGGATTTCAAGCAAGACAAAGACTATATTCTGTCCAAGTTAATAAGAAGCAATTTAACCTTGGATAAAAAGCCACAAATCATATTTGTCCGAAGGAGGATCTCATGGCGTGACCAAATTTATATCAAGGCTAGATATGGAAACAAATATTTCTCCAAGCAAATATCAAGTGGCAGTCAATATCAATTGTAGAAGCAAATAATTTCAAGAAGAAATAAATCAAGGAGTTGACATTCAGTAATCAGAGAAGATTTACTCACAAGGGTCAAGAAAAAGATATTACTCCAAGATTCAAGGAAATAATGGATGCAACGAAGATTGAGAGAATATTCAAAATTCCCTTGGGTCAGGAAATAGCCAGAACAAGTTGAAAAGGATATAAATAGGCGCTTTTAATAAAGAAGAAAAGTACGCAACCTTCTATACAATTATCTATCCAACTACAAGTTCTTTATTCTACTCTTTACAAGCATTGTAATTCACTTTAGTAGATTTACTATGTACACAAAAGAGAGAAGAGAGACAGAAAAATATTGGAGAGGTAGTGTGTCCGGAGAGGTTGTGTCATTGTTCGTTTCTTTGGTGAGCGAGTGAAAACCAAAGGGTCGTTGTTGGTGAGCGAGTGAAAACCAACCCTGTAAACTTTGGTGGTGAACGTTGAAAATCACACAAGTTGTACTTAACACAAATTACAAAGAGCTCAAGAGATAACATCCTTGCAACTTAAGGAGACTGGATTAGGATACCACATTGGTTCCGAACCAGTATAAAATTTCTGGTATCATTTATTTTACTGCTCTCATATTTTATTATACACCTTATTATTTGTTGTGATTAGTATCTACTTAAATTGAAGTACTAACAGTTTTAGTGCAGGTTGTCTCCGCATAAGTCGACTAGGTCTGAAGAGTAGTCGACTAGAAAGTTAAAAAGGCTAGAATTCACCCCCCCCCCCCCCCTCTTGTACTTTCAATTGGTATCAGAGCAGGTCTCACATCTTTATTTTTTGCTTAACAACAAGTGAGAAAAGATCCATGGTAGGTCATCAAATTATTGGAACCGTACTTCAAGAGGGATACTCAACAAGAAGGCCATCGTACTTCAATAGTCAATACTATAGCCATTGGAAAGAAAGAATGAAGGTTTATGTCCAATCAATAGATTATCGAGCCTGGCTAGTTATTCAGAATGGACCAAGGCCTATTCCGAAGAACAGTGATGGAAAGAAGCTTGTAAAAAGGGAATCCATGTTTGACTACACAAAAGAACAGTTGGATATTATGCAAACAAATGCTAGAGCAATCAACATGCTCTATTGTGCGATTAGTGAAGAAGAATATAAAAGAATATCCACATGCGAGACTGCTAAAGATATATGGGACAGATTGGAAAATATCCACGGGGATGCCAACAAAGTTAAGGAAATTGAATCCACGTCAACTCTTGAAGAATCTGAAAATGGTGAAGATCGAGAAGACTTGGCCGTGATACCCAGGATGAGAAAAAGGAAGAGTAGAAAGAAACAGAATAGAAAATCTCAATCCATCTAGAATCATCAAAATAATTGGAAGAATGAGGTTCAACAACAAGAGAAAATATGCTGCTACAAATGTGGTAAACCTGGACATATTAAATTAGAATGTCCCAGCCTCAAGAAGAAAAATCATAGAATCTCAACTTGGAGCGATAAGGATGATCGAGAAGAAATGACAAACATATGTCTCAAGAAAAGAGGAGAAACTGATAAGGTGTGCTTTAATGCTATTCTAGATTGTGATCTCAAGAAAAAGAATCACAAATCTTGGAGCGACGAGGATGAATCTGAAGAAGAAAAAAATTACAAAAAAATAGAGAATCAATATTTCATGGCAATGGGAGAAATTAACAAGGTATGTCCCACTCCTATTATGTATTGCAATAAATGTTATGAATTGCAGGATGATATCGAATTGATTCGCAATGACCTTGAGAAAGTTTTAAATGAATATAATAAGTTGAGGAAGGAGAAGAAGAATTGGGAGATCCAACTTGAAGAATATAAGAAGTTGACACATGAGAAGAAAGATTGGGAGATCCAACTTGAAGAATATAACAAGTTGAGAAATAAAAAGAATGACTAGGATATTCAGCTTAAAGAATATCTGGTGGAGAACAACTTACTTCAAGAAGAAAATTTTGAGTTTCGCGAACAAATAAGCAGCTTGCACAAATCCCCCAGCCACTACTTTGATCGATCAAAGTCGTCTCCTTGGCTTAACAGCTATAAGTCGACTGAAAATGGATCTATTGGTAAATGTCCTACTTTGAACAAATTGACTGAGGAAAGTTCCAAGTCAACTAATAAGGTAGATGTAGGTAAACACTCTTCTTCTCATATTACATGTTATTATTGTGGCAATTCTGGACATAAAGTATTTGCATGCAATTATGTCAAAAGTTATGTTTGGAGACCTAAACAGTCACATACATCTCGAATTACACAATCCACTGACCATGAAGGACCCAACAAGATTTGGGTAACAAAAATACATTAATTTGTTTTGTAGGAATTCTAAATCCAGCCATAAAAAGGGATAAATGACATTTGCATAATGGTTGGTCAAGGCACATGTTTAAAGATGCTTCAAAGTTCATACATACTTTATAAATGACGAAGGAATTATTACACGTGATGGTAAAGCTTAAGTGATTGGTATCACTAAAGGTTATTCAAGTTCCTTCGGATGCTTTATAAGGTTATTCAAGTTCTTTGGTATCTAGTAATATTTTTTGGTTAAGTATAATATGATATGTACAACTACATATTGCCTGAGCCGACTAGCTGCAACATACTACTATTATGTTTGGTGTTAATCTTATCCTTGACTTAGAGATTTTGAATGAACGAATTTATATTTTGCATGAACCATACCTTTTGTATAAGCATTAGGATAAGCAAGCATTTATGCATGCATTCCTTTCATGTAGTTGTGAGCTTAAGATAATTTGTGAAGAGAATTACTTCTTATATCCATTCTCTTAGTGAAAGGTTCAATATTTCATTCAAATCTGAGAAGGGCGTGCATGCATGCATTCCTTTCATGTAGTTGTGAGCTAAAGATATTTTGTGAAGAGAATTACTTCTTATATCCATTCTCTTAGTGAAAGTTTCAATATTTCATTCAAATCTAAGAAAGTTGTTTAACCTTGAAAAGAAAGCATCATTTTTGCATAAATTGTCATCATTGGCTTATATGTGCTTTAATATTTTCATTGGATCTTATCTTGAATGAAATTCTGCCTGAGCTATGGATATCTTATTTCCTTTAGTTGCAACTATTTTGGTAAGACTCTTGACATATTCCTTATTCATTACTGCCTATGATTTTATTAAATTCAGAATATTAGTTGTAGAGAAATCTCAACATATACATTTTTCTTTACACTAATACTTTTCTAAGCAAAGTGTGAATAAATATGAAAACCTTGCAATGGATTGCTTGCAATAAATTGCTAGTGACACATTTATACTAGTTGAACTAGACAGAAATGAAGAAGCATTAAACGATGAATGCTGGATTCTAGCAATGCAAGATTTGCTGATGGAAGCTGAAAGAATCAAAAGTATGAAAATCCAGTACCAAGCAAAGGAGATGCAATCATGAATATCTAAAGCCTGATAAGATTGGTAAGGTTGTGAGAATTATGTGTAAACTTGTAGCCCAAGGTTTCACAACAAGAATGTTTATTTCTTCCTAGAGAGTTTTGTTAGAACATCTTTTTTCATCTGCATATTACAAGGTTTGTAAACTATTTTTGTATGGATATTGAAATATTTTTTAAATGGTTTGAAAACTGCATAATATTTTTCTCTAGTCTCTCTATGGAATTGAAGGTTTTTTTATCACATTCTCATGACCAAGACTATTTATCATTTGAAACAAATTCATGTTTATCATCTGACGATTATTCTTTTCAAAGAAGCATCTACAAGAGCATATTTTATTTGGTAATACTAACCAAAAGCATGTCAAGCATTTTTAAGCCTATCGAAGATGATTGGTTTGAAAATGAGTTTGATGGAGAATTAACCTTCATCTTCAATTAATGCGAAGCAAGAAGAATATTAGTAAGTCCAACGATCGAGTAAAGTACCAAGGTATGATCGACTCTCTATTGCATTTTTTATGACAAATATTTTGGTATACCTGATCCCATAATATCTCTTTATAGTGCCACAAAAGATCTTTGGTTGATTCTAAATTATGGATTATTGTATGGAAGAACTAATTGCTTTGATTTAGTAGGATATTTTTAGATGCAAACCTTGCAGGCAACAAAGTGGACTGAGATAAAAAATTGGGATAGATTTTTTTTAAAATTCTCATAAAAAAACAAAACTAGAGCACAAGGAATAATACATGTAATTAGACTGCTTGTGACATAAAGTATTTTGGAAATATGCATGGAGGACATTGACCATCATCTAACAAATATTTCCTCACATTTACGAAAGAAGCTGGTTTGGTAATGATGTCATCTCGTATCCTTTTGTGGCAGTAAGTTCGCAAGTCCTTGATCATATTTGAGTGAGTCACAAAAAATTCTAACAACTCAAAGTTTTTTTTCTGCTACTCTATATGTTTAGTAAGGCAAATAGTTTTCCTCTGTTGTTTAAAAACTTGTCTATTAGACCGTATAATTTCTTTAGCCTTAGGTTAATGCTTTTAATTTCATGATTGTTCATAACTCCCTGGATGATTATAAGTTATAGTTATACTTTTATTTGCACATTCCCTACAAGTTACTTCACCCTTTTGATGATGACAAAAGGGGGAGAAAATAATGTGTACAAAAGTTCGAAAAAGATAGAATATATGGAGACAGGGGGAGCAGAATTGAGGAATGCATAGAGTGAGGGGGAGTTCACACTTGATGTACTACATGCATTTCGAGAGGAAGACTTCAAGGAAGTAACCAGTTTATCTAGCTTATCACTGCCTGTAATTAAGTCTTTGATTAAAATTTATTATTTTGTACTCAATGGTTGGTAATCATCAAAAAGGGGGAGATTGTTAGCTTCAAGGTTTCACGTATAAATTTTTATGATAACAAACTAATATAATTATTAATCAAAGAATATTTACTTGTGCTAATCTTATTTTTGTACAGGTTTATTCAAGAAAAAAGATGTTGGTAAAGATCCAAACAAATATGGAAAAGAGAATATCATGTGAAGAATTTATCAAGGAAGATTATTTTCAGAAATTTAATCTTCAAGAGTCATAGAAGGAATAATACAATATCAGAAGAAGAATCTACGAAAATTATGGATGGAAAGTCTTTCAACCTCTTGAAAGGAAAGTTGCTAATTGTTACAACCCATATCCACAAACGTTAGTTCATGCCATATATTAGTTAACATAAATCCAAGAAGGAATTACCTTTGAGATGATAAGAAGTTAATCCTATTGGTCTTAAGTGATACAAGGGTGTATAAGGGTGATTAACAAGTATTAGAAGTTAAACGAATCAAGGATGTTGTAACTCGTATTTTCAGGTAAACATAGAGGTTCTTAATACACTCAAGAGGTCATGTATTAAGGTATTTGAATCATATAATATCCGTATCATAAGTCTTGAAGTCAACCGAGTTGTGAAACAAAAGTCGACAAATGTTGTCGCAACTTAGGTTCATACTTTTACTTAAACATTAGGTCAAATGTTTCTACGCTTTTCTCCCAATTTACAAGGAATTACGGGATGATCTACCCACCAAATTAAATATCTATGAGTCTAGTTTCCAACGCATTAAATCGTTTGTCAATACGATCTCGGAGTAAAGAGATATTCATATTTTTGCAAGTCTGCGCAGATTGGTAGATGACAAGTAGGTGCATCACCTACTTGCCAAAATGATAGGACAAAATTAAAAGACCTAAGTCGGCCAAGAGAGGACTTTTAAGGGGTTATGAACTCAATTATTTCATCCATATTTCAGACCCTCAAAACCAAAGTTAACCCCTGCAACTCCTCCCCAAAAATCCCACACAAACCCTAATCGGTTTTCCCTCTCTTTCAAGTTCTATTTGAAGGTAAAACCTAGAGTTTCAAGAACCAAGGGAAGGGCTAAGTTATCCAACAAGTAAGGTAATTTACTGCCATCTTTCATACATTTTTCTCTGCTGTGAATTCATGGTAATTCGTTCTATAAATGTAAGAACTCACGGGACGGTGATCGGAAGCCGTGAGTTCGAGTTATTCACTTGTAACGGACTGTTTTGTGGATTGTTTTGTGTTGCTGTTGGGATGCATGTTTTACTACTATTTTTTGGAGTTTTGGAGGTGGAAGGGTGTGGATAAACACCATATATATGTAGGGTTGTGGGCTGATAGTTATTCGTAACATTTCCGGGTCGTTTGACACGGCTACGGTGGTCGTCGTATGTATGAAGTGATTAGGTTGTGTGTAGACTATCTTGGGAGGCTCAATATGTTTATTATTGATGTTGTTTGGGATGTTTGGTGATTTTTTTGAATGGTGTGAAGTCATATATATAGGGGAGGTGCTATCCGTTTCAACGTAAAATAGGTTGTGATCGATACGTAATAGTTATGACGCTTAAATGATAACGATAGTATCGTTTCTCTTATTGTAGACTAAGGAGTTGTGACAATTGCATAGCTTGCGATTGGGGCAGTATATACAAGGTATGTGAGACTATCCCTTTTCTTCTTTTGCACGACTCCAATTGTACATAATGTAATGAACGAGCTTCCAAAGATACTCTACTCTTAGAAGCTAGCAGTACTTACATTGCTTTCCCTCTTATGGAACGATTGATGTTAATGTTGCTTCTCTTATTCTTATGTTATCAATGTTGTTGGTACTTCCTGATTCTTATAAGGTTCGTAATGAAGAGTTGGTCCTAATAACGTGTATAGAGGATACCGACCTTACGTCACTCCGAAAGGTTTAGAATGTGATTCCATGAGTCGAGCATGCATTATGTATATGTATCTATTTTACTCTACCGAGCCGCGCTATAGTCAGCCGGGTACGGAACATATTGTGCAACCACTAATCAGTTGGGTTTTACCGAGCTCCACGTGGCCGGGTACGATTCTACCGAGCCTTATGATGGCCGGGTACGTTTTTACCAAGCCTATTATAGCCGGGTACGATATGATGATGATGTTGCCCACAGAGGAGTATGTTTTAAAAGTTTATGTATACATACATATGTATCATGCATTGCATGTCAGTAGCCCTCAGAGGTACTCAGATGTTCCAGGTTCTATACTCGTTATCCCTGCTTACATTACTGTTCGTATTTATGGTTCCCTGCCTTACATACTCAGTACTTTATTCGTACTGACGTCCTTTTATTTGTGGACGCTGCATGTCGTGCTGCAGGTCCTGATAGACAGGCAGGTGCAACTCCCCCACCACAGTAGGTTGTCCAGTTCAGCGGTGATTGGCGAGATCCCTTCACCGGACTTGCCGCGGTCTTGGTATGCATTTTTTGTTATAGACATTATGGGTATGTCGGGGCCTTGTTCCGTCTATGTTGCAGCACTTATGTTCCTTTAGAGGTTCATAGACAGGTGTCGACTCATGTATAGTTTGGTATGCCTTGTCGGCTGGTTTTTGTTGTATAGTCTTTCATGGTAGCATGGTAGCTCGTACTATATATATATAGTTTATTGATTGTATGGTCATCCCATGTTATGTATGTTCATGCCATCATATTTTATGGTTGGTTGTCCATGATCCATGTCTACCATTTATATTAATCTCGTCATCCCTAAAAGATAATAAAGAAGGTTAGATGAAATGTATGTTGGTGCTCGTCAAGTATGGTCGGGTGCTAGTCATGGCCCTCCAGTTTGGGTCGTGACAAACTTGGTATCAGAGCAAGTCTGTCCTAGGGGTTGTCTATGAGCCGTGTCTAGTAGAGTCTTGATTATGGATGTGTAGCGTGCCACATTTATAATCAGGAGGCTACATGACATCTAGGGTTGTTACCTTCTTCCTGAATCTAGATCGTGCGTAGAGTTGAGTCGTAAGTGTTCGTCTCTAATATTCACCTTGTTTTCTTTCAGTGATGCCTTCGACTAGGAAGCAAATAATTAGTAGACGGCTTGATACAGCTGCGGGAGAGGGTACCAGTCAGGTGCCCCAAGCCAGAGCAGGCTAAAGTGAGGCTCAGAGTGAGATATCGTCTTATACCTCATCTACTCCGTCTCCTCCAGAGGATATTAGGAGGCACCCAGCACCTCCAGTTCCTCCGTCTGGCACTTCAGACCAGGATATACGGAGTGCTTTGCAGTTATTGACTAGCTTGGTAGCTGCTCAGGCTTAGAGGCAGAATACAGGTGCTGCTGATAAACCAGTTAGTATGAGAGTTTGTGATTTTATTAATTTAGACCCTCCAGTGTTTACCGGATCAAACCCCAAGGAGGACCCGCAGACTTTTATTGACCAGGTTCATCGTACACTACGGGTTATGCATGTTAGTGATACAGAGGCAGTAGAGTTGGCTTCTTATCGGCTACGGAATTTAGCGGTTCACTACTATGATAGTTGGGTAGAGATCCAGGGGTCTGAACGCTCCTCCAGCTATGTGGAAGGAATTTTCTAAGGCCTTTCTTCGTCACTACTTTCCAGTTGAGATACGACGAGCTAGAGCTGATAAGTTCTTGAACCTTAGATAAGGTAATATGAGTGTGCGAGAGTACATTCGTGAACGGATTGGGACCACATCTGATAAATGAGTGCATGACAGCCTCCTTGGTGGAGGGCATGGATATTTCCCGTATTCAGGCTTATGCCCAGACCCTAGAGGATCGTAAGCGCCAGCAAAGGGAAGATAGGGAGCAGGATAGGGGCCAGCATAAGAGGGCAAGATTTGCACAGTATTCTAATGACTTTAGAGGCAGCGTCAGGCCCCAATCTTCAAGGAGTTCGGCGCCACCTGTAGCTAGTGCTCCTCCACAGTTTCAGAGGCCTCGATATGATTGATTTACCTATTCTGGTCCAGGTCAGAGTTCGCAAGCATCAGGCTTGCAACATCACAGGGATACTAGTCAGACGAGACCCACAACACCACGTTGTGATCAGTGCGGCAAGGCCCACTTTGGACTGTATTCTTGCGGACAGCCTGGCCATATGATGCGGGATTGTCCTAACAGGGGAGGTGATGGTATGGCTTAGCCGACTGGATCTATGTCTGCTTCTTCCTCATCAGTTCGACCTCCAGCACGGGGTTTTCAGCAGTCGACAGGTCGTGGTAGAGGTAGAGGTGCAGTGCTGAGTTCGAGTGGTGGTCAAAATCGAACCTATGCTCTAGTAGGTCGATAGGATCTCGAGTCATCTCCAGATGTTGTTACAGGTATATTATCTGTGTTTTCTTATGATGTATATGCGCTGATTGATCCGAGATCTACATTATCATATGTTACACCCTTTGTGGCTAATAAGTTTGGCATTGAACCTGAATTAATAAGTAAACCCCTTGCGGTATCTACTCCGATAGGAGATTCTGTGATTGCTAGAAGGGTATATAGAGGTTGCAATGTGATGATTTGTAGTCGTCAAACCTCGGCAAATTTATTTGAGTTAGAAATGGTTGATTTTGATGTGATAATGGGAATGGACTGGTTGGCATCATGCTATGCAAATGTTGACTGTCGTACGAAGATGGTTAGGTTTAAATTTCCTGGTGAACCCATCATTGAATGGAAAGGGAACATTGCTACACCGAAAGGTAGGTTTATTTCCTATCTTAAGGCAAGGAAAATGATCTCAAAAGGTTACATTTATCATTTCGTTGGCGTTAGGGATGCGGAGGCGAAACCGCCTACTTTACAATTAATCCTCGTGGTCAACGAATTCCCAAATGTTTTCCCAGATGAACTCCCAGGCCTTCCTCCTGAAAGGGAGATTGAGTTTAGCATTGATGTGTTGCCTAACACTCAACCGATCTCTATCCATCCATACAGAATGGCCCTGGCACAGTTGCGAGAGTTGAAGGTGCAGTTGAAGGACTTGATGGATAAGGGTTTCATTAGACCTAGCACTTCACCTTGGGGTGCACCAGTCCTATTCGTGCGAAAGAAAGATGGGTCGTTATGGATGTGTATCGACTATCGACAGTTGAATAAGTTTACTATAAAGAACAAGTATCCACTTCCAAGAATTGATGACCTGTTTGACCAACACCAGGGTGCCAAGTATTTCTCCAAGATTGATTTACGTTCAGGGTATCATCAGGTGAGGGTTATGGAGAAGGATATTCCAAAGACGGCCTTCCGACAAGATACAGGCACTTTGAGTTCTTGGTAATGTCGTTCGGGCTAACAATGCCCCAGCAACTTTTATGGATCTCATGAATACTGTATTTAGGCCCTATCTTGATGTGTTCGTGATTGTATTCATTGATGACATTCTATTATATTCTCGTTCGAGGCGGAACATGCGGTCCACTTGCGGATAGTATTACAGACGCTTCAAGATCGTAAGTTATATGCTAAGCTCTCCAAATGTGAATTTTGGCTGAACTCAGTAGCATTCCTTGGCCATGTGATATTTGACGAGGGTATTAGTGTCGACACTCAGAAGATCGATGCAGTAAAGAATTGGCCGAGACCTACAACACCATCAGAAGTCCGCAGCTTCCTAGGGCTAGCAGGATATTATAGGCGGTTTGTAGAAGGGTTTTCCTCTATATCATCACCATTGACTAAGTTAACACAGAAAGCTACCAAGTTCCAGTGGTCTGACACTTGTGAATGTAGTTTTCAGGAGCTGAAGAATCGATTGACATCCGCACCAGTGCTCACTCTCCCTGAAGGAACAGAAGGTTATGTGGTATATTGTGATGCCTCAGGTATAGGTTTGGGGTGCGTATTGATGCAGCATGGGAAGGTGATTGCTTATGAATCAAGACAATTGAAGAAGCATGAAAAGAATTATCCAACCCATGATTTGGAATTGGCTGCAGTAATATATGCTTTGAAGATATGGCGGCACTACTTATACGGCGTCCATGTTGACATCTACACAGATCACAGGAGTTTACAATACATCTTCAAGCAGAAAGAGTTGAATTTGAGGCAGCGTAGGTGGCTTGAATTACTGAAAGACTACGACGTCGAGATATTGTATCATCCCGGTAAAGCCAATGTTGTGGCAGACGCTCTCAGCCGTAAATCAATGGGAAGCTTAGTACATATTGAGGCAGGTAGATGGGGTTGACTAAAGAGCTTTACTAGCTAGCCAATATGAGAATCAGATTGTTAGACTCTGATGACGGAGGTGTTACTGTACAGAATACATCAGAATCATATTTGGTAGCCGAGGTAAAAGCACGGCAATATGAAGATCCTATCTTAGTACGATTAAGAGAAAGTATTCAGCAGTGTAAAAGTATGGCTTTTGAGATCGGAAGAGATGGGGCACTGAGATACCAGGGCCGATTATGTGTGCCTAATGTGGCAGGGTTGCGAGAGAAGATTATGAATGAGATTCATCAATCCCGATATTCCATCCATCCCGGCTCGACAAAGATGTATCATGATGTCAAGGAGCAGTATTGGTGGGATAACATGAAGAAGTCTATTGCAGAATTTGTAGCCCAGTGTCCCAATTGTCAACAAGTAAAGATAGAACATCAGAAACCCGGTGGATTGCTTCAGAATATAGAGATTCCGACCTGGAAATGGGAGGTGATTAATATGGACTTCATTATTGGATTACCTCGCTCTTATCATAAGTTTGACTCCATCTGGGTGATAATTGATCGACTTACAAAATGTGCCCATTTTCTACCAGTTAAGACAACTTACACGGCTGAAGATTATGCGAAGTTGTATATCAAGGAGATTGTTAGGCTTTATGGTGTGCCGGTATCTATTATATCAGACCGAGGAGCTCAATTTATAGCTATCTTTTGGAGGTCTTTTTAGAAGGGTTTAGGCACACAAGTGAATCTCAGCACTGCATTTCATCCGCAGACTGACGGACAGGCTGAATGTACCATTCAGACACTGGAAGATATGCTACGAGCATGTGTTCTAGATTTTAAGGGAAATTGGGATAACCATCTTCAACTCATAGAATTCGCCTACAATAATAGCTACCATTCCAGTATTAAAATGGCCCCATATGAGGCACTATACGGGAGAAGATGTAGATCACCAGTTGGATGGTTCGAAATAGATGAAACGGAATTATATGGGCCAGATTTGATTCACCAAGCTATAGAGAAGGTGAAAGCGATACAGGAGCGATTGAGGACTGCACAAAGCAGGCAAAAATCTTATTCCGATGTCCGACGTCGTGATCTGGAGTTTGAGGTTGGTGATTGGGTTTTCCTAAGGATCTCACCAATGAAGGGTTTTGGGAATAAAGGTAAGCTGAGTCCAAGGTATATCAGGCCGTATAAAATTCTTCGACGGATTGGACAGGTTGCTTATGAGTTAGAATTGTCATCCGAATTGGAATTTGTCCACCCGGTATTCCATGTATCTATGTTGAGGAAATGTATTGGAGACCCTTCTCAAGTCGTCCTTATCAAAGATCTACAGGTTACAGAGGATCTATCATATGAAGAAGTTCCAGTTGCTATATTAGATCAACAAGTCTGCAAGCTGAGAACAAAAGATGTAGCTTCCATCAAAGTATTGTGGAGTAACAAGAATATGGAAGAAATAACATGGGAAGCAGAAGAGGAGATGAAGTCTAAATACCCGTACCTATTCCAGAATGAAGATAACAAGGATGCTGGTGGAACACATGATACATTGGAAGGTGAAATGACTCTATGAGGTAAGCAATAACTTGAGAATACTCTTCCTTAATACAAACTGGCGATATGCAGATAATGTACATGTCCATAAATCTTTGCATACTCTTGTAAGGCCATACGTTGAGTTAACCGCTTGCAAGTTTGTCCTCTATTTATGGGAGAAACTTGGCTGGAATCCACGATGATTTAAACTCCCCATGAGCCCTTACATTCGAGGACGAATGTTCCTAAGGGGGGAAGGGTGTTACAACCCATATCCACACGCGTTAGTTCATGCCATATATTAGTTAACATAAATCCAAGAAGGAATTACCTTTGAGATGATAAGAAGTTAATCCTATTGGTCTTAAGTGATACAAGGGTGTATAAGGGTGATTAACAAGTATTAGAAGTTAAACGAATCAAGTATGTTGTAACTAGTATTTTTAGGTAAACATAGAGGTTCTTAATACACTCAAGAGGTCATGTATTAAGGTATTTGAATCATATAATATCCGTATAATAAGTCTTGAAGTCAACCGAGTTGTGAAACAAAAGTCGACAAACGTTGTCGCAACTTAGGTTCATACTTTTACTTAAACATTAGGTCAAATGTTTCTACGCTTTTCTCCCAATTTACAAGGAATTACGGGGTGATCTACCCACCAAATTAAAGATCTATGAGTCTAGTTTCCAACTCATTAAATCATTTGTCAATACGATCTCAGAGTACAGAGATATTCATATTTACGCAAGCCTGCACAGATTGGTAGATGACAAGTAGGTGCATCACCTACTTGCCAAAATAATAGGACAAAATTAAAAGACCTAAGTCGGCCAAGAGAGGACTTTTAAGGGGTTATGAACTCAATTATTTCATCCATATTTCAGACCCTCAAAACCAAAGTTAACACCTGCAACTCCTCCCCAAAAATCCCACACAAACCCTAATCGATTTCCCCTCTCTTTCAAGTTCTATTTGAAGGTAAAACCTAGAGTTTCAAGAACCAAGGGAAGGGCTGAGTTATCCAACAAGTAAGGTAATTTACTGCCATCTTTCATACATTTTTCTCTGCTGTGAATTCATGGTAATTCGTTCTATAAATGTAAGAACTCACGGGACGGTGATCGGAAGCCGTGAGTTCGAGTTATTCACTTGTAACGGACTATTTTGTGGATTGTTTTGTGTTGCTGTTGGGCTGCGTGTTTTACTACTATTTTGTGAAGTTTTAGAGGTGGAAGGGTGTGGATAAACACCATATATATGTAGGGTTGTGGGCTGAT
Source organism: Nicotiana tabacum (assembly GCF_000715075.1). NCBI lineage: Eukaryota > Viridiplantae > Streptophyta > Magnoliopsida > Solanales > Solanaceae > Nicotiana > Nicotiana tabacum. Next base: position 105,704,709 of record NC_134087.1, on the reverse strand, counting down.
AGTTATTCGTAACATTTCCGGGTCGTTTGACACGACTACGGTGGCCGTCGTATGTATGATATAATTAGGTTGTGCGTGGACTATTTTGGGAGGCTCAATATGTTTATTATTGATGTTGTTTGGGCTTTTTTGTGATTGTTTTGAATGGTGTGAAGTCATATATATAGGGGAGGTGCTATCCGTTTCAACATAAAATAGGTTGTGATCGATACGTAATAGTTATGACGCTTAAATGATAATGATAGTATCGTTTCTCTTATTGTAGACTATGGAGTTGTGACAATTGCATAGCTTGCGATTGGGGCAGTATATACAAGGTATGTGAGGCTATCCCTTTTCTTCTTTTGCACGACTCCGATTGTACATAATGTAATGAACGAGCTTCCAAAGATACTCTACTCTTAGAAGCTAGCAGTACTTACATTGCTTTCCCTCTTATGGAACGATTGATATTAATGTTGCTTCTCTTATTCTTATGTTATCAATGTTGTTGGTACTTCCTGATTCTTATAATGTTTGTAATGAAGAGTTGGTCCTAATAATGTGTATAGAGGATACCGACCTTACGTCACTCCGAAAGGTTTAGAATGTGATTCCATGAGTCGAGCATGCATTATGTATATGTATCTATTTTACTCTACCGAGCCGCGCTATAGTCGGCCGGGTATGGCACATATTGTGCAACCACTGATCAGTTGGGTTTTACTGAGCTCCACGTGGCCGGGTACGATTCTACCGAGCCTTATGATGGCCGGGTACGTTTTTACCAAGCCTATTATAGCCGGGTACGATATGATGATGATGATGCCCACAGAGGCATATGTTTTAAAAGTTTATGTATACATACATATGTATCATGCATTACATGTTAGTAGCCCTCAGAGGTACTCAGATGTTCCAGGTTGTATATTCTCTATCCTTGCTTACATTACTGTTCGTATTTATGGTTCCCTGCCTTACATACTCAGTACTTTATTCGTACTGACGTCATTTTGTTTGTGGACACTGCATGTCGTGTTGTAGGTCCTGATAGACAAGCAGGTGCAGCTCCCCCACCACAGTAGGTTGTCCAGATCAGCGGTGATTGGCGAGATCCCTTCATCGGACTTGCCGCGGTCTTGGGATGCATTTTTTGTTATAGACATTATGGGTATGTCGGGACCCTGTTCTGGCTATGTTGCAGCACTTATGTTCCTTTAGAGGCTCATAGACAGGTGTCGACTCATGTATAGTTTGGTATGCCTTGTCGGCTAGTTTTTGTTGTATAGTCTTTCATGGTAGCGTGGTAGCTCGTACCATATATATATAGTTTCTTGATTTTCTGGTCATCCCATGTTATGTATGTTCATGCCATTTTATTTTATGGTTGGTTGTCCATGATCCATATCTACCATTTATATTGATCTCGTCAGCCCTAAAATATAATAAAGAAGGTTAGATGAAATGTACGTTGGTGCTCGGCAAGTATGGTCGGGTGCTAGTCATGGCCCTCCAATTTGGGTCATGACACTAATATCGTGGAGAAGATCTATTATTTTGTGCAAGGAAGATACTATATGGAAAACATACTACAAGACCAAGAAAGAATATATTTTTTATGGAAAGAAAATATATTATGGGTAGAGTATATTCTATATTATGGAAAGAGCTTTGGACAACTAAAGAGAATATTACTTAGTAAGAAAAGTAAATTTAAAAAGGATCATCTACTACATATTTGCTGAAGTGCTAAGAAGCAAGGAAAGTGTTCAAGAATGAAAAAGGATATTCACCACAATTTGTAGAGGAAAACGAAGTCGTTGAAGATTTCAGAGAAGGAAACAAATCAAGGAATATCTATCTGCCACCTGTCAAGACACAAGGAGTGTGATTCATATTCAAATCAAAGGTATTCATGATTAAGATATTATGATGAGTTGCTGGAAAGTATTGGAAAATAGAATTAAGAAAGATTACTTATATAAGGTCCCCATAGAAGGTATACAAAGAAGCCGAGATTCTCGCTTTTACACAAGTAGCAGAACAAGATAAGAAATCAATTAGCCGTGAAGATTTGATATCTAATCGAGATTACAAGGAGCCTGGCCAAACTATCTAAGACTATCAAAAGCTATTCAAGAGATAACATCCTTGCAACCCAAGGAGACAGGATTAGGATATGTGACGACTCGGCCGGTCGTCTTAAGAATTAACGCCCCGGTCCCCTATTAACTGCTTTCCCCATATTTATTTCTGCTATTTTGATTTGCCAGGATGTTCGGTTTTGAGTTTTGGAGAGTTTTGGGACACTTAGTCCCTAAATTAGAGCTTAAGTTTTGAAAAATTAACCGTAGTCGGAACAGTGTGAAGATGGCTTTGGAATAGAATTCCGATGGTTCCGTTAGTTCCGTTGGGTGATTTCGGGCTTAGGGTGTGTTCGGATTGTGTTTGGAGGTACATAGCTAATTTAGGCTTGAAATGCCGAAAGTCGAATTTCGAAGTTTTCGGTTCGCTAGTGAGATTTTGATCCGAGGGTCAGAATGGAATTCTGGAAGTTGGAGTAGCTCTGTAGTGTTGAATGTGACGTGTGTGCAAAATTTCAGGTCATTCGGACGAGGTTTGATAGACTTTTTGATCGAAAGCGTAAATTTAGAGTTTTGGAAGTCCTTAGGCTAGAATCCGTGGTTGATTCGTTGTTTTGATGTTGTTTTAGGATTTCTAAGGATTGGTGTAAGTTTGGATAGTGGTATATGACTTGTTCATGCTTTTGGTTGAGATCTGGGGACCTCGGGATGATTTTGGATGTTTGACGGAAAGGTTTGGAGTTGAAAGTTGCAGCTGAAACTTTAAGTTTGTTGTCATAACCGCACCTATGGCTTGGGGACTGCAGGTGCGAGGCCGCAGAAATGGTCGAGCAACCACAGGAGTGGTTTAAGGCAAAAAGGGAGTTGACTGCGGATGCGGTCAGGGCACTACAGAAGCGACTCCGCATTTGCGGTAAGGTAGTCGCAGGTGCGGAAAGTCCTCCTTTAATGAAAAGTCACAGATGCGACCTTGGCTCCGTAGAAGCGGGGCTGCAGGTGCGGTCCCAGGACCACAGATGCGGTTTCACTGGTCAAAATATAGGGATTTCAAGGGTTTAGTTTCAAAACTTGGAAAAATCAAATTGGAGCTCGGGAGAGGGCGATTTTGGGAGGAAATTGAAGAGGAAATCATTGGGTAATAATTCTTTAACCCTTTCTAGTTACCATCAATCTATTGTTAGTTTTATCATTTAATTTCGGATTGGAGATGAAAATTTGGGAAAAGTTGGAAGAAAGTTCTTAGACCTAGAATTCGACTTTTGATTGGGAATCTGACCTTGGATTTTGGTACTTTTGGTATGACTGAACTTGTGGGAGTGTGAGGATTCTAAAAATGTAAATTTTACCTGATTCTGAGACGTGGGCCCGAGGGGCATTTTGGTCATTTTACCTAATTTTACGAGTTAGCTTAGAAATTTCTTGGTAGAATCAGTTACTTGAAGTGTTATTTACATTATGAAATTGAATTGAATATATTTGGGCCATTTAGAGTCGAGTACTCGTGGCAAGAGCGTGGTTTCGGATTGATTTGAGTTCGAGGTAAGTGGCTTACCTAACCTTGTTTGAGGGACATTCCCCTTAGGATTTGGTACTGTGGTAATTGAAATGTCTTGCACGTGAGGTAGCGAGTGCGTACTTGTGCTAATTGTTGAAAAACATGTTTTCACTAGAGTAGCTTTAATTGTGTTTTCCTTTCCTACTTACTCTACTTGAAATTTTAGCCTGCTGTTAACTTAGAGAAGCATGTTTAATTGACTTAATTGTTTTATTGCTTAAACTGCCTTAATTGTATTATGGGAAGCATGTTTAGGTTAGAATTACCTATTTTGCTTGGTACGAAATTGAGCTTAATTGAGTATTCCTTGTGTTGTTGCTATGTGTTTTTACTTTGGGACTACGGGACGGCATTCCGGAAGATCCCCTGCATGTATTTATGATTTGAGCTGAGGTGCGGGATACCAAGAGATCCCTAGCACTCATATTGAGGATACCAAGAGATCCTCAGGATACCAGGAGATCCCTAGAATATATTGAGGATACCAAGAGATCCTCGGGATGCCAAGAGATCCCTGGCACATATGGTACTAAGAGATCCTCGATCTACTAAGAGATCCCCGGTTATTATCTTTGTGAAGAGTAGTATTCCTTGTGATTGTTTATGCCTCTGTTTCAATTGTAGTTATCTTTATTATCATGTATTAATTCTTATCGTTATCTTTCAACTGTACTGCTTTATCTTAAACTGTCACACTATATATTTTATTTAATCTCAGTAGGGCCCTGACCTTCCTCATCACTACCCGACCGAGGTTAGGCTTGGCACTTACTGAGTACCGCTGTGGTGTACTCATGCCCTTTCTGTGCATGTTTTTCTTGTGCAGATCCAGGTACCTCTACCCAGACTTATCGCGCTTGAGACGAGGCGTACGTAGAGACTCTAAGGTATATTTGCCGCATCCGCAGACCAAAGAGTCCCTTTCTACTCTCCCTTTTAAGTATTAGCCCTAATGTATTTTCTTTCCTTGTTAGATATTCTAGAGTTAGATACTTGTATACATTTAAACGTTTGTGTTCATGAGATTCCAGGTTTTGGGAAATGTATTAGTTTTTGAGAGTTGATATTGTGTATGCCGAGTGGCATTTTTAAACCCTATTTTATTTCACTATTTTGGTTTTAATTGTTTCTTCCACAAATTGGTTTATTTTTCGCATTATTAGGCTTACCTAGTCGTATAGATTAGGTTCCGTCACGATGGTTCACGGAGGGTGAACCGGTGTCGTGACAAGTTGGTATCAGAGCTCTAGGTTCATAGGAGTCATGAATCACAAGCCGGTTTATTAGAGTCTCATGGATCAGTACGGAGACATCTGTACTTATCTGCGAGAGGCTATGTAACTGTTAGGAAAATTCCACTTCATTTGATTTCCTTGTCGTGCGAGTTTTGATGTCACAATTCTAAACTTCTGTCTTTTATTCTCTCATAGATGGAGTGGACATGCGCTACCCGAAATGATCAGGCACCCGCGCCCCTACTATAGTCGTCAGAGGCCGAGGCCGAGGTAGAGGCCGAGGACGTGCGTGTGGTGCAGCCAGAGCACCTGCGCAAGCTGCCACCGAGGTACCACCAGCAGTTCCAGCTGGAGTCCAGGCACCCAATAGGCCTACTGCTACTACTACTCCAGAACTTTAGGAGACTCTGGCACAGCTCATGAGCATGTACACCACTTTGGCTCAGGCAGGGTTGCTTCCCCTTGCTGCGGCTACATCTCAGGCCGGGGGAGGAGCACAGACTCCCGCCGCCCGCACTCTTGAGCAGCGAATGCATGTTGAGCAGGTTCCCGAGATTATTCCTATACCGCCTGCAGTCCGAGATCAGCCCAAGGATAGGGCAACAGTTTTCGAGGATGAGCAGCTGAGGCTTGAGAGGTTCAAGAAGTACAAGCCTCCTATATTCAGTGGTCTAGAATCGGATGATGCTCTGGGATTTCTAGATGAGTGCTACCGCATTCTCCGTACCATGGGTATATCAGGGTCGACTGGGGTTTCCTTCACTACCTTCCAGCTTCGAGGAGTCGCCTATGAGTGGTGGCGCACCTATGAGTTAGACAGTTCGGATGAGGCTGATTCACTGACTTGGACTCAGTTTTCAGATTTTTTCCTGAGATAGTATGTTCCTCATAGCCTCAAGGACGCATGGCGCGTAGAGTTTGAGCATTTGCGCCAGGGTGTTATGACTATCTCAGAGTATGTTGTCTGTTACACTAGTTTGGCTAGACATGAACCAGCCTTGGTTTCTACTGTTCGCGAGAGGGTTCGCCGGTTTATTGAGGGGCTTATTCCCAGCATCAGGTCTAGCATGGCTCATGAGTTGGAGATGGATATTTATTATCAGCAGGTGGTGAGCATTGCTAGGAGGATTGAGGGTATGCATGCTAGGGAGAGGGAGGCCAAGAGGTCTCGAGAGTCGAGCCATTATTCTGGTGCCCGTGCCCCAGTTGCAGGTCGTCATGGTAGGGGTTATATGAGTCGCTCTATTCATTCAGCTCTTCCAGCAGCCAGTGGTATTCCAGCTCCTTCTAGGCCTCAGGAGCCTTATTATGCACCTCTGGTATCTAGTGCGCCTCCTACGTGGGGTGCTTTCAGAGGTCATTCCAGCAGACCTGGCCCAAGCCAGTCATAGACGCCACGTCCTCTCAAATCTTGTTTTGAGTGTTGGGATACATGCCATGTAGGGAGGGATTGCCCTAGACTTGGGAGGAGTGCGCCTGTACAGACTTATCAGCCACAGCGCACCCCGTAGAGTTCTCAGTATATGGTTACAGCTCTAGTTGCTACCCCACCTGCTCAGCCAGCTAGAGGTGGAGGTCGGGGAGGTAGAGGTCACCCTAGAGGGGGAGGCCAGGCCCAATATTATGCCCTTCCTGCCCGTACCGAGGCTGTTGCCTCCAATTCTGTCATCACAGGTATTATACTGGTTTGTCACAGAGATACATCGGTTTTATTCGATCCAGGCTCCACTTACTCTTATGTGTCTTCTTATTTTGCTCCGCATTTGGGTGTACCTCAGGATTGTTTGAGTTCCCCTATTTATGTTTCTACTCCTGTGGGAGATTCTCTTGTTGTGGACCGTATTTATCAGTCGTGTTTGGTTGCTCTTAGTGGTTTTGAGACCAGAGCCGATTTATTGTTGCTCAGCATGATAGATTTTGATATTATCTTGGGCATGGACTGGTTGTCGCCCCATTATGTTATTCTTGATTATCACGCCAAAACTGTAATGCTGGCTATGCCAGGTGTATCGCGTGTTGAGTGGAGGGGTACTTTAGATCACACTCCCAGTAGAGTTATTTCTTTGCTTAAGGCTCCGTGAATGGTTGAGAAGGGGTGTGATGCGTATTTAGCTTATGTGAGAGATGTCAGTATTGGTACCCCTTCAGTTGATTTAGTCTCAGTAGTACGGGATTTTCCCGATGTGTTTCCAACTGATCTTCCGGGCATGCTGCCTGATAGAGATATTCATTTTGGCATTGATCTGTTGTCGGGCACTCAGCCCATTTATACTCCTTCGTATCGTATGGCTCCTTTTGAGTTGAAAGAGTTGAAGGATCAGCTACAAAAATTGCTTGATAAGGGTTTTATTCGGCCCAGTGTATCACCTTGGGGTGCTCCTATCTTGTTTGTGAAGAAAAAGAATGGTTCTATGCGTATGTGTATAGATTATCACTAGTTGAACAAAGTTACAGTGAAGAACCATTATCTTTTGCCTCATATTGATGATCTGTTTGACCAGCTTCAGGGTGCACGGGTGTTTTCTAAGATTGACTTGCGCTTAGGTTACCATCAGTTGAAGATTCGGGAGCTAGATATCCCAAACACTACTTTCAGGACTCGGTATGGTCATTACGAGTTCCTTGTTATGTCATTTGGGCTGACTAATGCCCCAGCAGCCTTTATGCATTTGATGCACAGGGTGTTCCGGTCATATCTTGACTTGTTCGTCATTGTCTTTATTGATGATATTCTGGTATATTCCCGGAGCCGGGAAGATCATGAGCAGCACCTGAGGACTGTGCTTCAGACTCTGAGAGAGAAGAAATTATATGCTAAGTTCTCGAAATGTGAGTTTTGGTTGGATTCCGTGGCATTCTTGGGTCACGTGGTTTCTAGTGAGGGGATAAAGGTGGATCCGAATAAAGTAGAAGCAGTGCAGAGTTGGCCTAGACTGTCCTCAGCTACAAAGATCCGTAGTTTTCTTGGCTTGGTAGGTTATTACCGTCATTTTATTGAGGGATTTTCATCGATTGCAGCCCCTATGACCAGACTGACCCAAAAGGGTGCTCCGTTCCAGTGGATGGAAAAGTGTGAGGCGAGCTTTCAGAAGCTCAAGACAGCTTTGACTACAGCCCCAATTTTGATACTACTTACAGGTTCGGGGTCTTACACTGTCTATTGTGATGCCTCGAGGATTGGCCTTAGAGCAGTTTTGATGCAAGATGGTATGGTTATTGCCTACGCGTCCAGACATTTGAAGGTTCACGAGAAGAATTATCTCGTCCACGACCTTGAGTTAGCTGCCATTGTTCACGCCCTGAAGATCTTGCGTCATTACTTGTACGGTGTCCCCTGTGAGATTTATACTGATCATCGAAGCTTGCAGCACCTGTTCAAGAAAAAGGATCTAAATTTGCGCCAAAGGAGATGGTTAGAGTTGCTAAAGGACTATGATATCACTATTTTGTATCATCCGGGCAAGGCCAATGTGGTGGTTGATGCCTTGAGTCACCGAGCAGAGAGTTTGGGAAGTTTGGCTTATTTACCAGCATTGGAGAGGCCTATGGCGATGGATGTTCAGGCCTTATCCAGCCAGTTTGTGAGATTGGATCTTTCGGAGCCCAATCGGGTTCTAACTTGCGTGGTTTCTCGGTCTTCCTTATTTGATCGTATCAGGGAGCGTCAATATGATGACCCTCATTTTCTCGTCCTCAAGGACAAAGTTCAGCATGGTGATGCTAGAGATATGACTATTGGTGATGATGGGGTGTTGAGGATGTAGGGCCGGATTTGTGTGCCCAATGTGGATGGGCTTCGGGAGTTGATTCTGGGGGAGGCTTATAGTTTGCGGTATTCCATTCATCCGGGTGCCACGAAGATGTATCAGGATTTGAGGCAGCACTATTGGTGGAGGCGGATGAAGAAAGATATAGTTGGATTTGTAGATCGGTGCCTCAACTGTCAGCAGGTGAAGTATGAGCACTAGAGACCGGGTAGGTTGCTTCAACAAATAGAGATTCCGTAGTGGAAGTGGGAGCGGATCACCATGGACTTTGAAGTTAGGCTCGCACGAACTTTGAGAAAGTTCGATGCTATTTGGGTGATTGTGGAACGGCTGACCAAGTTCGCGCACTTCATTCCTGTGTGTATGCCTATTTTTTGGAGCGTCTAGCAGAGATTTATATCCGGGAGATTGTTCGTCTGCATGGTATTCCAGTTTCCATCATTTCAGATAGAGGTACTCAGTTCACATCACGGTTCTGGAGGGCCATTGAGCATGAGGTGGGTACTCGTGTGGAGTTGAGTACAGCATTTCACCCTCAAACGGACGAATAGTCCGAGTGCACTATTCAGATTCTTGAGGATATGCTCTGTGCGTGTATGATTGAGTTTGGAGGGTCTTGGGATCAGTTCTTGCCATTGGCGGAGTTTTCCTACAACAACAGCTATCAGTCCAACATTCAGATGGCACCGTACAAAGCTTTATATGGTAGGCAGTGTAGATCCTCGGTGGATTGGTTTGAGCCGGGTGAGGCCAGATTATTGGGCACATACTTGGTTTAGGATGCTTTAGAGAAGGTTAAGGTGATTCAGGATAGACTCTGTATAGCCCAGTCCATACAGAAGAGTTACGCGGACCGGAAGGTTCGTGATATTTCCTATATGGTTGGATAGCGGGTTCTGCTTCGAGTATCGCCTATGAAAGGTGTTATGAGATTCGGGAAGAAAGGAAAGTTGAGTCCGAGGTTTATTGGCCCTTTTGAGATATTGAGGCATGTTGGGGAGGTTGCTTATGAGCTTGACCTACCTCCCAGCTTGGCAGGAGTTCATCTGGTATTTCATGTTTCGATGCTCCAAAGGTATCACGGTGATCCGTCGCACGTATTGGATTTCAGTTCAGTCCAGCTGGATAAGGATCTATCCTATGTTGAGGAGTCAGTGGCAATATTGGATAGGCAGGTTAGAAAGCTGAGGTAAAAGAACATTGCGTTAGAAAAGGTTCAGTGGCGGGGTCAGCCAATCGAGGAGGCAACCTGGGAGACCGAGCAAGATATGTGCAGCTGTTACCCTCATCTTTTCACTACTTCAGGTATGTCTCTATGCTTGTTCGAGGACGAATGAATGTTTAAGTGTAGGAGGATGTGATGACCCGGCCGGTCGTCTCAAGAATTAATGCCCCGATCCCCTATTAACTGCTTTCCCCATGTTTATTTCTACTATTTTCATTTGCTGGGATGTTCGGTTTTGAGTTTCGGAGAGTTTTGGGACACTTAGTCCCTAAATGAGAGCTTAAGTTTTGGAAAAATTGACCGTAGTCAGAATAGTGTGAAGACGGCCTCGGAAGGGAATTTTGATGATTCTGTTAGCTCCGTTGGGTGATTTCGGGCTTAGGGGCATGTTCGGATTGTGTATTGGAGGTCTGTAGCTAATTTAGGCTTGAAATGCCGAAAGTCGAATTTCCAAGTTTCCGGTTTGCTAGTGAGATTTTGATCCGAGGGTTGGAATAGAATTCCAGAAGTTGGAGTAGCTCCGTAGTGTTGAATGTGACGTGTGTGCAAAATTTCAGGTCATTCGGACGAGGTTTGATAGACTTTTTGACCAAAAGCGTAAATTTAGAGTTTTGGGAGTTCTTAGGCTTGAATCCGTGGTTGATTCATTGTTTTGATGTTGTTTTAGGAGTTCTAAGGATTGGTATAAGTTGTGATAGTGGTATATGACTTGTTCGTGCTTTTGGTTGAGGTCCTGGGATCCTCGGGATGATTTCGAATGTTTGACGAAAAGGTTTGGAGTTGAAAGTTGCAGCTGAAGCTTTAAGTCTGCTATCATAACCGCTCCCGCGGCATGGGGACTGCAGGTGCGAGGCCGCAGAAGTGGTCGAGCAACCGCAGAAACGGTTTAAGGCAAAAAGGGAGTTGACTGTAGATGCGGTCAGGGCATCGTAGAAGCGGCTCCGCATTTACGGTAAGCTAGTCGCAGGTGCGTAAAGTCCTCCTTTAACGAAAAGTCGCAGATGCGACCTTGGCTCCACAGAAGCGGGGCTGCAGGTGCAGTCCCAGGACCGTAGATGTGGTTTCACTGGTCAGAAAATAGGGATTTCGAGGATTTAGTTTCTAAACTTGGAAAAATCAAATTGGAGCTCGGGAGAGGGCGATTTTGGGAGGGAGTTGAAGAGAAAATCATTGGGTAACAATTCTTTAACCCTTTCTAGTTATATTCCATCAATCTATTGTTAGTTTTAACATTTAATTTCGGATTGGAGATGAAAATTGGGGGAAAGTTGGAAGAAAGTTCTTAGACTTAGAATTCGACTTTTGATTGGGAATCTGACCTTGGATTTTGGTACTTTTGGTATGACTGAACTCGTGGGAGTGTGAGGATTCTGAAAATGTAAATTTTACCCGATTCCAAGACGTGGGCCCGAGGGGCGTTTTGGTTATTTTACCTAATTTCGCGAGTTAGCTTAGAAATTTCTTTGTAGAATCAGCTACTTGAAGTGTTATTTACATTATGAAATTGAATTGAATAGATTTGGGCCATTTGGAGTCGAGTACTCGTGGCAAGAGCGTGGTTTCGGATTTATTTGAGCTAGTTCGAGGTAAGTGGCTTGCCTAACCTTGTGTGGGGGACATTCTACTTAGGATTTGGTATTATGGTAATTGAAATGTCTTGCACGTGAGATGACGAGTGCGTACTTGTGCTAATTGATGAAAAATATGTTTTCACTAAAGTAGCTTTAATTGTGTTTTCCTTTCCTGCTTACTCTACTTGAAATTTTAGCCGGTTGTTAGCTTAGAGAAGCATGTTTAATTGACTTAATTATTTTATTGCTTAAACTGTCTTAATTGTATTTTGTGAAGCATGTTAGGTTAGAATTACCTGTTTTACTTGGTACGAAATTGAGCTTAATTGAGTATTTCTTGTGTTGTTACTGTGTGTTTTTACTTTGGGACTACGTGACGGCATCCCAGGAGATCCCCTGTACGTATTTATGATTTGAGCTGAGGTGTGGGATATCGAGAGATCCCTAGCATGTATATTGAGGATACCAAGAGATCCTCGGGATACCAGGAGATCCCTAGCATATATTGAGGATACCAAGAGATCCTCGGGATACCAAGAGATCCCTGGCACATATTGAGGGTACTAAGAGATCCTTGGGATACTGAGAGATCCTGGTTATTATCTTTGTGAAGAGTAGTATTCTTTGTGATTGTTTTTGCCTCTGTTTCAATTGTAGTTATCTTTATTATCATGTATTAATTCTTATCGTTATCTTTCAACTGTACTGCTTTATCTTAAACTGTCACACTATATATTTTATTTAATCTCAGTAGGGCCCTGACCTTCCTCATCACTACCCGACCGAGGTTAGGCTTGGCACTTACTGAGTACCGCTGTGGTGTACTCATGCCCTTTCTGTGCATGTTTTTCTTGTGCAGATCCAGGTACCTCTACCCAGACTTATCGCGCTTGAGACGAGGCGTACGTAGAGACTCTAAGGTATATTTGCCGCATCCGCAGACCAAAGAGTCCCTTTCTACTCTCCCTTTTAAGTATTAGCCCTAATGTATTTTCTTTCCTTGTTAGATATTCTGGAGTTAGATACTTGTATACATTTAAACGTTTGTGTTCATGAGATTCCAGGTTTTGGGAAATGTATTAGTTTTTGAGAGTTGATATTGTGTATGCCGAGTGGCATTTTTAAATGTTGTTTTATTTTACTATTTCTGTTTTAATTGTTTCTTCCGCAAATTGGTTTATTTTTCGCATTGTTAGGCTTACCTAGTCGTAGAGACTAGGTTCCGTCACGATGGTTCACGGAGGGCGAATCGGGGTCGTGACAGGATACCACATTGGTTCCGAACTAGTATAAAATTTCTGGTATCATTTATTTTACTGCTCTCATATTTTATTATACACCTTATTATTTGTTGTGATTAGTATCTACTTAAATTGAAAGGACTAATAGTTCTGTGCAGACTGTCTCTGCATAAGTCGACTAGGTCTGAAGAGTAGTCGACTAGAAATTTAAAAAGGCTACAATTCACCCCCCCCTCCCCCTCCCCCTTTCTTGTACGTTCAAACTTGGTCTTTTGAGAACCATTACTCATGTGGACGCTGATGTGGCAAAGAGTGTGGGTGCACTCACCTACCACGTGGATTTTTCCTGTATATGTGGCATTTTATTGAAAAATAAATAGATTTTTACCTTTTTAAGTATGTTAATTTTTTAGATAATTTTTTTTCGAATACAATTTATAATAAAACTTGGATAGAACTACATTATTTAGGCCAAAAAATTTTATTTGGCTAAAAACTAATAAAGTTTTAGTTAATTTTTTTTTTTGAATTTGACCTAAAAATAAAGATTTATACATGTGAAATAAATAGTTAAGGCATCTAAAAAGTTATAAAAAATAAAACAACAACAACAACAACCCAGTAAAATCCGGGATGGTAGTGTGTACGCATATCTTAGCCCTACCCCGAAGGAGTAGAGAGGCTATTTTCGAAAGACTCTCGGCTCAAGAAAATAAAAAGACAAAAGAAGAGAGTATTAGTATCACCACAAAAATCATAGGAAAAATAGGAACAACATGAAATCCAGAAGAAAGATGCAAAGCAAAAGCGTTAGCTAGTAAATATGTCCTGCATTGCGAAATAGTAAGATACAACATTGTCACTAGCTATCTTACACAAAAATCCTACCAGACTAGTCTCACAAAGGTACGAAGCAAAGCAAGACTCGAATATCTCCTAACCTACAACCCTAATACTCGACCTCTACATCTTTTTATCAAGTGTCATGTCTTCGGAAATCTGAAGTCTCGCAATATCCTGCCTTATCACTTCTCCCCAATATTTCTTAGGCCGCCCTCTACCTCTTAGTGCCCTCCGCAACCAGCTTCTCACACCTCCTTACCGGAGCATCTGGGCTTCTCCGTTGAACATGCCCGAACCATCTAAGCCTCACTTCCCGCATCTTGTCATCAATGGGGGCCACGTACACCTTCTCCCAAATATTGTCATTCCTAATCTTATCAATCCTAGTGCACCTGCACATCCACCTTAATATCCTTATTTCTGCTACTTTCATCTTCTGGATATGTGAGTTCTTAATCGGCCAACACTCAGCCCCATACATCATGGTCGGTCTAACCACCGCTTTATAGAACTTACCTCTGAGTATCGGTGGCACTCTTTTGTCACACGGGACTCTAGATGCTAACATCCACTTCATCCATCCTACCCCAATACGGTATATGACATTCTCGTCGATCTCCCCTCCCCCCTGGATAACCGACCTAAGGTACTTGAAGCTGCCTCTGCTTGGGATAACCTGTGATTCAAGTCTTACGCCCACTTCCCCCGGCTTAGCGCTAAACTTACACTCCGGGTATTCCGTCTTCGTCCTGCTCAGTTTGAAACCCTTAGACTCAAGAGCATGTCTCCAATCCTCCAGCCTCTCTTTAACATCAGCTCGTGACTCATCATTCAGAACTATGTCATCGGCAAATAACATGTACCATGGCACCTCCCCTTGAATATGATGTGTTAACGCGTCTATCACCACGGCGAATAAGAACGGACTGAGCATAGAGCCTTGGTGTAACCCCATTACAACCGGAGAATGCTCAGAGTCGCCTCCTACTATCCTAACTCGAGTCTTATCCCCATCATACATGTCCTTAATCTCCATAATATAGGGAATCGGTACACATTTTGCTTCCAAGCATATCTAGAGAACTTCTCTAGGAACCTTGTCATACGTTTTCTCTAGGTCAATAAACACCATATGCAGATCCTTCTTCCTTTCTCTGTACAGTTCCACTAACCTCCTAACAAGGTGTATAGCTTCGGTAGTAGAACGACCCGGCATAAACCAGAATTGGTTGTCGGAACAGACACTGTCATCCTCACCCTCGCTTCAACCGCCCTCTCCCATACTTTCATGGTATAACTCAATAATTTGATACCCCTATAATTGTTACAACTCTGGATATCACCTTTGTTCTTATACAATGGAACCACTGTACTCCACCTCCACTCATCCGGCATCCTTTTCACCTTAAAAATAATATTAAACAACCCAGTCAACCACTCCAAACTTACTCTCTCCATACACTTCCAAAATTCTACCGGAATATCGTCTGGCCCGGTTGCTCTGCCCCTACTCATCTTACGCATAGCTCATATGACCTCCTCAACCTTGATACCCCTGTAGTACCCAAAGTCATGGTGGCTCTCGGACTACTCTAATTCGCCTAGCACAATATCCCGATCCCCTTCTTCATTCAGAATTTTATGAAAGTAAGTCTGCCATCTCCTCTTAATTTGTGCATCTTCCATCAATACTCTACCATCTTCGTCCTTGATGCATCTTACTTGGTCCAAATCCCGAGCCTTCCTCTCTCTCAACTTGGCCAGCCGAAATAACTTCTTTTCCCCGTATTTTCCCCCCAGTTCCTCATACATAGGACTATAGGTAGTAGTCTTAGCCTCAATGACCGCCAGCTTAGCTTCCTTCCTAGCTACCTTATACCTCTCCATGCACACTCGCCTCTCCTCCTCACCTATGCTCCCCTCTAACTTCAGGTACGCCGCCTTCTTCGCTTCCACTTTACCTTGGACCATTTGATTTCACCACCAGTTTCCTTTGTGCCCACCAGGGACGCCCGTCGAGACCCCTAACACCACTCTCACAGCCTCCCTCATATAGTCTATTATTGCTGACCACATAGTGCTCGCATCACCACTGCTCCTCAAAGCTCCCATAGCCGACAATCACCCTTCCAACTCTTTAGCTTTATCCTTAGTTAAGGCTCCCCACCTGATTCTCGGTCTTCCTCGAGCAGAACTTTTCCTCCTCTTTAACATAATACCAACGTCCATCACTAAGAGCTTATGCTGCATCCCGAGTATCTCACCCGGAATCACCTTGCAATCCTTGCACAACCCACAGTTTGAAATTAATTATTTTGGCTATAATTTTCTATATAGCTCTAAATTATGGTGCACTAAAAATATATTTTTTACAAATTTTACCTGAAAAGTAAAAATATATAGTTGAAATAAATAGTCATTGAATCAAAAAAAAAGAAATAAAAAGATTGTATAATGCAAGTGATTCATTTTATTTCTTGCAATTGTACACTCTTTTTATTTCTTCTTTTGATGTAATGACTATTTATTTTAACTGTGTATTTTTACTTTTTCAGGTAAAATCTGTAATATATATATATATATATTAGAGCACCATAATTATAAAAGATTATAGCCAAAAAATTCTATCCTAAATAATGTAGTTCTATCCAAGTTTTATTATAAATTGTATTCAAAAAAATTATCTAAAAAAGTAACATACTTAAAAAGGTAAAAATATATTATTTTTCAAGAAAATGCCACATATACAGGAAAAATCCACGTGGCAGACGAGTGCACCCACACTCTTTGCCACATCAGCATCCAGGGGTAATGGCTCTCAAAAGGTCATGTTGAGGGGGGTAATTAAGACCACGAATAGTTTAAGGCTGTAACTAATAATCTGAGTCAAGTTTAGGGGGGTTTTAAAGTATTTTGCCTAGATAAAATGGCTTGCTTATTGTCCTAACTTGGTAATCTGATGGGTATGTTTTTACCTACCTTGCTTACATCATTGTATGTGAGGTCACACATGTATTATTAACATCAAGGGAGGTAAAACAAATTCACTTGAACACTTAGAGATTTCACTAAAGCTCACTCACGTGACTGATCATCCAGCAAGCAACTCTCAAGTGCATCAAGAACAAAGAACCAAACAACTGCGGACCAGTGCCCACATCAAGTTATTGTTTGTCCTTAGTTGAGTTGTAACTTTATAATAGTTCTTCAAGTGTTTTCCTACTTAGCTTGTTTAGAAGTATTCTGTAGGAAACCCTTTTGTAAATCTTAAACCTTCGTGTTTGAGTCTTGGATAGAGTTAGTCGAGTTGTAAAGTCTTTATAATAGAGTTATTACAAAGTGGCTTGTAATAGAGTATTACAAGTTAGTGAGGGATTAAGAGGTTAATTCCTAGATTGCATAGGTTGTAATTTAAAAGTTTCTCAGTAGTGAAGTTGAAATCCTATAAGGGCCGGTCGTGGTTTTTAATCTCGTTGAGCTGGGAATTTTTTATGTAAAATTCCTCTTGTCATATACTTACTGCCGTGTGCATGTGTTATAGTAGAATTAATAGAGAACCCGGTTCTCTATAGAGTTTGGTAGACCCTTATATTCTATCAATTGGTATCAGAGCAGGTTCTTTCTATCAGGTTAACACCTAGAAAGGATCCTCATGGCTGCTCCTCCAAACTTTGAAGAAGGCCAGTCTACTTACAGACCTCCAAGGTTCAACGGTCAATACTATGGGTGGTGGAAAACTAGGATGCATGACTTCATCATAGCTGAAAATTCTAAGCTATGGGATGTCATATGTGATGGACCCTTTGTCCCTAACAAGAACCTTGGCGACCCATCTATAGCCATTCCCAAGACAAAGAAAGAATTTAATGATGCTAATAGAAAGGCCATAGAGAAGAATTTTCGTGCAAAGAAAATTCTAGTGTGTGGCATTGGTCCTGATGAATACAACAGGATATCAGCATGTCAGTCAGTTAAAGAAATCTAGGAAGCTCTTCAGACAGCTCATGAAGGAACAACGCAGGTTAAGCAATCCAAGATAGACATGCTCACAACTGAATACGAGCTCTTTAGGATGAAAGATGATGAATCTATTCAAAATATGCATACTCGGTTCACCTCCATCATTGATGAGCTCACTCTCTTGGTGAAATTATTCCAAGAAATAAGCTTGTCAGAAAAATCCTCAGTGTGTTGCCCAGCTTTTGGGAAAGCAAAGTGAAAGCCATTACAGAGGCTAAGGACTTGTAGGAGCTAACCATTGATGAGCTTGTCGGCAATCTGAAAATATATGAAATGAAGAAGAAGAAGGACAGTGAAAGAAGATAGCCCAAAAGAGAGAAGAACATGGTCCTCAAGACAGACAGCAATGGTACAAGTGATTAGGATAGTGATATGGCTTACTTGACAAGAAGATTCCAGAAGATAGTTCGCAGGAATAGAGGCATTCCAAAAAGGGGAAGTTCCAACAAGCCAAAACATTATGACATCTGTTATAAATGTGGTTAGCCAGAACACTTCATCAAGGATTGCCCTCTCCTAAAGCAAGATCAGTACAAAAATAACTTTGACTAAGCAGCCAAGAGGAACCCGGTTCCTAATAAATGCTTAAATAGGAAAAATCTCGTTGACAATATTTTAAAGCAAGCCCTTGCTGCATGGGGAGACTCTTCCAGCGAATCTAAAGAAGAGAATGATCATGGTGATAGTTCAATGATGGTAGTGGAAAGTGAAGCAACTGAGTATGATTCAATCTTTACCTTGATAGCTTAGTCTAATGATGATGAAGATAATGACGATGATAAGGTAAATTTTCTGGATGTTCAGAGAAATCTAAAATTTTATTCTCCAAAAAAACTCATATCATTAGCAAATGTATTAATTGATGCTTATCACAATCTTATAAATGATAAATATACTTTGACTATAGAGTTAGGAGAAACAGAATAGACCAGAGATGACCTAGTAGTTGTTGTAGTTGATCTAAAAGAAACAATTGAGAACCTGAAGAAAGATAAGGATGCCTTAGATGAAGAAATTACAAATATACAACAAAAAAGAGATGATCTAATGGTTGTTGTGGTAGACCTAAAAGAGACCGTTGAGAATGTAAGTAGGGAAAAAGATGTCTTAATCGAGAGAGTTGCTAGCATTGAGCATGAGAGATATGACCTACTAGTGGTGGTAATGGATTTGAAAGAAATAATTGGGGAACTTAAAATGGAGAGTAGGCATGAAAATTCTCAAAAAGGAAAGGAAGTTGCAGGCGAGTCACACATTAAGCTTAGAAGTGAGTTAAATTTAGTGAAGTCTAGTATGTGTGCTAAGCTTGAGAAAAACAAACAACTTCAGGAAGAACTAGTTAGAGTGAAGAGTGATCTTGAAAAATTACTCAAGTGGACCTGGTTCTCTGATGCTATCACTTCCATGTACACCAACAATGGGGTAACAGGCAGGGGATTGGGTTTTAAAGGGAAAAGATTCCCTACAATCCTCATCGCAAGTACGTTATTGTACCTGACAATTGGCTTTGCACTCACTGCGGTAACAATGGGCACCTTAAAGAAAACTGTAAGGCCAAATTTCAGTCACAGCAAAAAAACAAATCTTTTGCTGAAAAAGTAACTACCGGTAGAGAACCTGGTCCCTCATATAAAAAACACATGATGCCTGCATGGACCAAAAGATCCCTCATTCACCCTTTTCCTTATTACAAGGGACCCAAATTAGTTTGGGTTCCTAAAGCTAACTCCTGATTTTCTTATGCAGGGAATAGTGAAAGGAAGCAGCCTACAATGGTACATGGATAGTGGTTGCTCAAAGCATATGACTGGAAGTACAAATTATTTCCTTTCACTTAAGGCCTTGCAAGGAGGGAGTGTATCCTTTGGAAATGGCAAGAAAGGATACATTTTGGGAGTTGGAAGGATTGGGAAGTCTCTCTCTCACTCAATCGAAAATGTGTACTACGTGAATGGATTAAAGTACAGCTTGCTAAGTGTTTCCCAAATTTGTGACAAGGGAAACAAGGTGGAATTTGTGTCAAAAATATGTACAATCACAAACCTGGTGACTGCTAAGGTGGTGCTAGTGGCAAAAACATACAAGAATATCTATGTAGCTAATTTTGAGTCTCTGAAGAATGGTTATCTAAGTTGTCTAAGTGTTGTTGATGATGATGCTGAATTATGGCACAGGAGGCTGGGTCATGCAAGTTTCACGTTGCTGAACAAGTTAGTCAGGAAGGACCTGGTTCGTGGTTTGCCCAAGTCAAGCTTTAAGGATCACAAAGTATGTGATGCATGTTAAAAAGGGAAGCAAGGCAGATCCTCATTCAAGCCCAAAAAGGAAGTCAGTACCTCCAAGCCACTTGATCTTCTTCACATAGATCTATGTGGACCTATGAGGATGGCAAGCAGGGGAGGAAAGAAATACATCTTCGTTTTAGTAGACAACTACTCCAGATTCACCTGGACTCTGTTTCTCATAACCAAGGATGAAACCTTTGAAGTGTTTGTTGCCTTTGTCAAAATGATTCAAGTGAAGATGGGTAATAAAGTAGCCTGCATTAGATCTGATCATGGGACAGAGTTTGACAATGTCAAATTTGATGAGTTCTGCACTGAAAATGGAATCACTCACAACTTTTTATCTCCAAGAACACCTCAACAAAATGGTGTTGTGGAGAGGAAGAATACAACTCTTGAAGACATGGCAAGAACAATGCTAATTGACAGTGGGATCGCAAAGTATTTCTAGGCAGAAGCTGTCAATAGTGCTTGCTACTTGAACAGGTGCATGATCAGATCCCTTTTGAACAAAACACCATATAAATTGTTGAATGAAAGGAAGCCCAAGTTGACACACCTAAGGACTTTTGGGTGTAAATGCTTTATTCACAACAATGGAAAGGAAGCTCTTGGAAAATTCGATGCCAAAAGTGATGAAGGAATTTTTCTGGGATACTCATATCAAAGCAAAGCTTACAAAGTATACAACAAAATGACTCAATGTGTTGAGGAAAGTATACATGTGATCTTTGATGAAGCTCACCTCTCCGGTGAGAAGGACAGACATGTTGACCAAGATGGAGAGCCCTTATCTGTTCCAGGTGAAGTGATCGACATGACAAATGGAAAGGCAGATATGATGAGCCATATGAAGGAATCCAGTGAAGATGATGCAAATACATCTCCATCCATTAAAGAGGAACCTGGTCCCCCGATTACAACAATTAAAGCTGAAAATAAAATTGTTGATGCAGTCCAAGGTACTCCACTTGCTGAAGTAAGAAGCGCCCAAGAACCTCAGTCAGACATACCTGGGTCCTCTACCAATGAGATTCAGGTACCAAATTGGAATCACAAAAGCTCATATCCTCTTGACAACATAATCACCCCTCTCGACTTAGGAGTTCAAACCAGATCAAAAGTAATAAACTCACTTGCCATTTCAGCCTTTCTTTCCCAAATAGATCCCAAAAATATTAAAGAAGCATTGAAAGATATAGACTGGATCACAGTCATGCAAAACGATTTGCATCAATTTGAAAGAAACAATGTATGACACCTGGTTCCTCGACCTGCAGATAGAACTATCATCGGAACCAGGTGGGTATTCAGGAACAAACTTGATGAGCTTGGAAATACAACAATAAACAATGCAAGGCTTGTAGTTCAAGGCTACAATCAGGAAGAAGGGATCGATTGTGGTGAAACATTTGCTCCAGTAGCTCGAATAGAAGCCATTAGAATTCTTATTGCCTTTGCATCTCATATGAAGTTCACACTGTTCCAAATGGATGTCAAAAGTGAATTTCTAAATGGCTATCTGAAAGAAGAAGTCTATGTCAAGCAGCCTCCTGGTTTTGAGTATCACGGGCATCCTAAGCATGTGTTCAAATTGGAAAAGGCATTGTACGGGTTAAAGCAAGCTCTCAGGCTTGGTATGAAAGGTTTTCAAAGTTCCTTCTAGAAAACGGCTTTGCAAGAGGGAAAATTGAAAACACTCTTTTTCTGAAGAAATGAGGGAGGAACCTGTTCATTGTTCAGGCGTATGTTGATGATATCATCTTTGGAGCCACAGTTGACTCTCTTTGTGAAGAATGTGCAAAACTCATGGGAGTGAATTCGAGATGAGTATGATGGGAGAATTAAATTTCTTCTTAGGACTTCAAGTGAAACAATCTCAGAAGGGAACATTGATAAGTTAGCAGAAGTACATCAAAGGGCTGCTAAAAAGGTTCGACATGGAAGCATCAAAGGTTATCGACACCCCTATTTCCACAGCTACTCGTCTAGACATGGATAAACATGGTTCCCCTGTAAATCAGACCATGTATAGAGGGATCATAGGGTCACTCTTGTATCTCACCGCAAGCAAACCAGACATTGTTTTCAGCGTGGGTCTCTGTGCAAGGTTTCAATCCAATCCAAAGAAATCTCATCTGAAGGTTGCCAAGAGAATATTGAGATACCTAAAAGGAATGCAGGACCTGGTTCTCTACTATCTCGCAGGTTACCACTTTAATTTTATTGGGTATGCTGACGCTGATTATGCATGATATTTGGTGGATAGGAAAAACACGTCTAGAATGGCACATTTCATGGGTTCTTGCCTAGTCTCATGGGGTACAAGGAAGCAGAACTCAGTGGCACTCTCAATTGTAAAAGTAGAATATATAGCAGTTGCCTCTTGTTGTGCTCAACTACTGTGGATCAAGCAGCAGTTGGAAGACTTTAGAATGCTCTCAGATTGTGTGACTCTCTTATGTGATAACACAAGTGCACTCAACATGGCAAAAAATCCAGTTCAACATAATAGGACCAAGGACATTGATGTACGTCATCACTTCCTCAAAGACAATGTTGAAAAAGGGCTTATATGCATGAAATTCTGCAGCACTGAAGATCAAATTGTAGATATATTTAGCAAAGCCTTGAGCAGAGAACACTTTGAGAAAAATAGTCTAGCACTAGGGTTGATAAAATCCAACTGAGAACCTGGTCCCTCAATGATTGGCTATGAAAGAAATGTTCAGGAAATATTAGCTAAAAAGTGTTTTCTGACAAAGTCTAACTCATCTCTATATTGATACAGGTAGACACGCTTGATGAATACAAAGCAAATAAGCAGTTGAGGCGGTATACGCTGGTAAAAAGGGCAAAGCTTATAGATACAAGATTAGTCAAGGAACCTGGTTCTCCTGACACAGGTTAGTAGTTTCTCTGTTCTCTCATGCACAATTTTGAACGATTAAAACAAGTTCCATGTCATCAGTATGTCAGTTTTTAGCCTTGTGTCTTTTTGAACCCAAATGTCTCACCCGTTAATAATCGACCCAACTCCCTAAAAATTGGCGCCCTTTCCAACCAGTCTTTCATTCATCATAAATACATTTATCACTGTCATTATAGTCTTCACATCAACACTTCAAAAATTGTTTCCTTTTCTTTCTCTCTTTAGTCTACCAAATCATCCCTCTTCTTCTCACCATGGCTGAAAATCAAGTAACCTCTAGTGTTCCAAGAAACACCCCTACTGAGTCCTCACCAGTTGAAACACCAACACCAGACTCTCTTCTCCACACTACTGCTAGCCAAAAATCCTAGAACAGAGTCACCCCCACATTCTGTCTCCTCTCCTACCCAATCGTGTTTCGGTTCTCAAAGGAGTCGCAAAATATCGACTTACAAAAGATTTGTGTCCCAGAGCTCTTCTCCCACTTCACCGAAAAAAGGGGATGAAAAGAGTACTGCTGAGAATGATAAAAATCGGGAAATCTCAAGTTCTCCTATGGAAGTAAGGTCAAAGGTATATCAAACTGAGGGGTTTGAAATTGTTGACGCAACAAAGACTGCTCCTGATCTCGTGTCCACAGGTAACACTCCTACTTCTCTTGAGACTCCCACGAACTTACAAGAAAAGGAAGCTATAGAAAATATGTTGTCCATAGCTAATGAAAGGATTTTTGTCGAAGGAAGTTAAAACTCAGATAGAAGAGTCTGAGACTGTTGGAGAGGGTAATAAGGTTGTAGTTGTTGAACCATCGGCACAGGAAGGTGCTACTGAGGAACCTACTGGAGGACCTGATCCCCTTTCAGAGGATCTAACTCAGGGGTCCTCTCAGGAACCCCAGGACGGTACTGACCCTGCTCCCTCTCCTAATTTAGATGTTGAGCATCTGAATGTGGTTGTGCCTAAGATAAGACCTGTGTTTGAAGAACAAAGGGAGGATAGTGAAGGGGATTCAGATGATTTGCCAATTGCCAGTTTGCCTAGAATACATCAATTGTTGATGAAGGGCCAACTCCTAAGCGGCCCACTACAAGGTTGCAAACAAAGGAGGCTCTTGAGTCTGCGATTAAGAACAGTCAAGCTAAGTCAAGGAGAAAGAAATTAGTAAAAGATGGCAAAGTTGTGAATGAGAAGGTAGTGGGTGTTGTGAATGTGGATGAGGAAGAAGCTGAGGAACCTAGCTCCTTGACTAGAAAGCTCTCACAGAAGCAGGGTCTCCCCAAGCCTAAAAGGGGATATTCTGTGTCTGCTAAAAGTATGAATAAGTCCGATGATGCTACTACTAGTAAAAATGTGGTAACAGAATCTAGAAACAAATCTGTGGAAGTGTCTAATGCTATTGTGATGGAAGAATTGGGTGAAAAATCTGTGAAGTCAGGTGACAA
The DNA here is from genome assembly GCF_000715075.1 of Nicotiana tabacum. Lineage (NCBI taxonomy): Eukaryota > Viridiplantae > Streptophyta > Magnoliopsida > Solanales > Solanaceae > Nicotiana > Nicotiana tabacum. The sequence continues at coordinate 105,680,530 of NC_134087.1, read as the reverse complement.
AGGGAAGAATGTTCACAAGTCTGCTAAGAGAAAAGTTAATACTAATGAGGAACCTAGTTCCTCAAAGAAGGCCAGAGTTGATAATCCAAGGAGTGATGAGAAAGAGAGATTGAGAAGTCAAAAGGTGCTTTAGGGCCACACATTTGCCCCTGATATCTTGGAAGAGGCTGGTATGAGACAATTGGTTGATATCTGTGAGTTCCAACAGTGGACACACCTATTCACGAGTGATGCTACTAGGGTGTATGAGGATGAAGTTCAAAGTTTCTATGCCGACTTGTTCAAGGTTGAGGATGATCACAGTTGTGCCTTGGTGAATGGAGTTGACATGGTAATGGACTCTGCCTTGTTGGGGTCTATTCTTGGTGTGCTTGCTAAAGGGTTGTCTAGTGTTCCGGGCACATGTTCTCAAAACTTCAAAAATGCAATCTTGAAGGACAGAGCAGCTCAGCAGGGGGAACAGGTTCAGAAGAAGGTCATCCTTCCTGTATACAAACTGCTCCCAAAGTGAAGAGGTTGCTCGCCTGACAAAAGAGAATGATGATCTCAGGAAACAAGTGGAGGACCTAAAAGAGAGGTTGCTCAATGAATAAATGTCAGCAAATGCTCGAGTGATTTTAGTCCTCCAAACCCTTGCCTCTGCCTGGAATCCCTCTCCTTCCAATGCTCCCTAAATGGTGTTCCCTCAGTGTCAAGTTTATGATCTCATTTGTGGTCAAGTCCCTCTATGTCAGTTCTTATGATAATAATTTGTGGTACTTTTTTGTTGATTGTTCTAACTTGTGTATGTGGTAGTAACATTGACTCTGCTCCTGTTGAAAAATTTAAATTATGTTTCAAGTTTTTCCCTTTTTGCTATTTATACATTGTTTTTTATGCTCTGTTTTTAGTCATGGTTGTGTGCACATAAGTGGCACGAGATAACTTAAAGCTAGACTTCTTTATTGCTTAAAAGCCTGTTTCTGATCTTTTCATGATGCCAAAAGGGGGAAGATTTTTGCATAATTGTGCACTGATTAAGGGGAAATACAGATTCAGGGGGAACTCTCTGAAGTTCCTGGTGCACTATCTGGTCCTTTATGGTTCCTTGTACAATTTTCCATTATGAGTTTTTCATCATCAAAAAAGGGGGAATTGATAGGTTACAAGTAAGGGTGTTAAACGGGTAGGCCGGGCGGGGCTGGGTAGGGAAAAGTTGAAATCGTCCGGGTTTCAAACCGGGCCGATTACGGGTTAGGGGTTACCGGGCTTAACAGGTTCAGGTTCATCCGGGTAAAAAATGAATCGTAAGGGTTACGGGTACAAGGGGCCGGGCCGGGTTAGTGTAATTTTTAATTTTTTTTATATTTTGTATAACCATTGTAAGTTATATTAATATAAAGCAAAAATATAAAGAATACAATGAAGATGAAAAAAATTACCGCTTATAAATTGTAAGTGCTACATTTATTTCAAAATTCAAACTTACAAATTGAAAGGTTTACATTTAACAAGTAAATTAATGAAAAAAAAATAAATTCAAAGGTTTTGCATTGCCTTAAACTCTAAAATCTATTAAAAAATGAAATGTAGCCGTTAAACCGGGCCTGGCCGGTTAACCAGTTCTACAGGAATTTTGGTTGACCGGGTTTGACCGGTCCGATTAACCAGATGAATTAAAGTGAACGGACCAACCCCCATAACCCTAGAACCCAACCCACTCGGCCCCCTAAGTACCGGGCTGGGTTTCAACCGGTCTAGGCTGGGCCGGTCCCGGGTCAACCCGGCTCATTTGACACCTCTAGTTACAAGTATCCTGCTTTATGTTTTGATGATCTAACAAACTTACTATCAAGAACCAGATAAGGAACCTGTTACACATTATCAAGATCTCAAGATCGAAAGGTTACAGTTTGGGATATGGCTCAACTCTTCAGAATCGAAGGAACAGCTGAGGGAACAGGTCCCTACCAGTTCCCGAGGTGACTGTACCAAGTCAACTCTCCAGCTGGAAAAGTTGTTTCCTGCACACGCTACAGTACAGGAACAGTGCATTAACTTTCTGTGGAAGGCTTTTTACCTATCTTGCTTACATCATTGTATGTGAGGTCACACATGTATTATTAACATCAAGGGAGGTAAAACACATTCACTTAAACACTTAGAGATTTCACTAAAGCTCACTCACGTGACTGATCATCCAGCAAGCAATTCTCAAGTGCATCAAGAACAAAGAACAAAACAACTACGGACCAGTTCCCACATTAAGTTATTGTTTGTCCTTAGTTGAGTTGTAACTTTGTAATCGTTTTCAAGTGTCTTTCCTACTTAGCTTGTTTAGAATTATTCTGTAGGAAACCCTTTTATAAATCTTAAACCTTCGTATTTGAGTCTTGACAAGAGTTAGTCGAGTTGTAAAGTCTTTGTAATAGAGTTATTACAAAGTGTCTTGTAATAGAGTATTACAAGTTAGTGAGGGATTAAGAGGTTAATTCCTAGATTGCATAGGTTGTAATCTAAAAGTTGCTCAGTAGTGAAGCTGAAATCCTACAAGGGCAGGCCGTGGTTTTTAATCCCGTTGAGCTGGGAATTTTTTACGTAAAATTTCTCTTGTCATATACTTACTGCAGTGTGCGTGTGTTATAATAGAACTGATAGAGAACCTGATTCTCTATAGAGTTTGGTGGACCTTTATATTCTATCAATTTATGAAGGATGACTTTCTCATGCATCACTTTAACATTATTCATGGTAACGTTAAGTGAGTTATTGTATTCTCTTGTGGGGGGTTTTCTCAAAGATTCAGAGGTGGAGCTAGTATTTTAATTTTTTAAATTTTAGAGTAATGACTTCAAGTGTTAACAACTGAGTTCTAAATTTAATACTTATACCTTATAGCCCATTAGGTGAAGCACTTTATGCCAAAAGCTTCTTGATTTCAAGGCTCGGACATAAATCTCCCATAAAATGTGAAGCGATTCATCCATTAAAAATGATGTAAATACTGAGTAGGAATAAAAATTTAACCCGTTAAAGCGTTGAAGAAGAGGAGAGGAGCGCGTGGATAGGAATGATAGCACAGAAATTCCATCACTTGAGATGTGAGAGTGGAGTGGAGTCGAGTCGAGTCAATGAAAGAAACATTCATTCTTCTTCTGTAAGGGGGGACCACAAAGCGGTTCTGCAAAAAATGCAATCGAAATCGTAACAGATTATGGCGGGTATCCAGATAACCGCACAGGCACAAAACACACACACGCTTTCCCTTTCTCACTTTGCATGTGATCTCTTTCTCTCTCTCTCTCTCTCCGCCTATATATACAAAACCTTCTCACTTCAAATTCTCTCTGCAATTTCAGTGCCTGAACTCTCTTTCTCCACTACTACAATATGTTCTACTCTCACCAGCTCCTTGCTCGCAAAGCTCCGCTTGGCCAAATATGGTGATAATTTGTCAATTTATACTTCTCATTTCGATATTTTCTTTCTAATTTCGTTTAATTCACATACATAAGCGTCATGTTTTGAGTTTTTCTGTTTTCACTTTTCACTTCCATATATTGTAATTTCTGTAGCCTCTCATACGACTTTCATAATTTGAACTTCACTTTGATTTATATGTTAGCTGTCACAGTTTAAATTGGATCCGTTATTGTTTAACAAAATGCTTAAATTCGAGTTGTTTAAGAATTTAATAATCCAGCTTCTTACTCGCAAAGCTCCGCTTGGCCAAATATGATGAAAATCATTAGTTACTACTTGTCATTATGATGTTTCCTTTCTGAATTCGCTTCTCATACATAAGCTTTTTCATGTTTAGAGTTTCTGCGTATTTTACTTCCATATTTTGTAATTCTATGCTAGAATTCATTTCCTGTTTTAAGCTCCTTAATTCAATTTTTCATATATGTTTAAGTTATCACAATTAAAATTGGCTACGAAGAATGCTTAATTCGAATTGTTTATGAATTTTCTCTTTGCTGTGAAGGATGGCGGCCACTCTGCACTCAAAGATCAACCGGAAAAAGCTTAGTAAGCTCAACATTATTAAGATCTGGTCAGTCGTTTTTTATTTCTTCAATTACTACGTCAAACAACACTTTATTCCTCGTTGATTTCGAGAGTTCTTCTGTTTTTTCATTTAACGCAGTGAACAAATCTTAAATCCATCGGTCCCAATGGCTCTGCGACTTTCTGGAATTCTCATGGGTATGTTTTACGAATTGAGTAACTGAATTTTTCGTTTGAGAGATTTAATTGTCAGTTGTATATATCTCAGGTGGAGTCGTCATTGTTTACGAACGCAAAGTGAAACTCCTTTATGGTATGAATATCATCATCTTTATTTGAATTTCATGTTTGATTTTTTGGAAATTTACTCCTAATTTTCCTTCCTTGCTTCAACGTTTTTGTTTTCTGTTGTTTTTTTAATGCAGATGATGTGACTCGTCTCATGGTAGTAACACTGGTCTTCGATTCACCAATCAACTTAATCTCTCTCTTTGCTCTGTTTTTGTTAATTTCAGCATTTATTTGTCGTCCAATTGGTGATGATTTTTGTGATTACGTAATATGTGAGTTTGGTAATTTTCAGGTGCAAATCAATGAAGCTTGGAAGGTGAAATCAGCAGCTCCCGATCCTACGTTGCTTCCCAAGAGTAAAGTGCAAGCCAAGTGAGTACCTCATCTCCACTTCAACATCAGCGTATTTTTGCATCAGAAATTGAAATGGCGCATTTTAGCACCTAGCAGTTTTCATTTACCTTGATTAAATTTTGATTGCTAGCAAAACATTATGTTCTGCTTCGTTTTGTGGTTTTTCCCAGGGTTGATAGTTAACATTTCATCCCCCGCAGGTATGAAGCTGTTACTCTGCCGGAAAACCGGGAGGAAGAACTCCCGGAGATTGAACAGACAATGCGAAATTCGGACACTGTCACAATGATGGGTTTCGAACAGACCTCGTATTTCGCGATGGTAAATTAATGGAAAGCGCTATCACCTCCTCAGTCCCTGATATAACTTCACAACCAGAATTTTTTTAATAGGAAAAATAGGATGCAGATAAAAAATGGTATTTCAAATGTTTAGCAATATTGCAAGTTGAATCAGTAGAAAGTTAACATTAATGAAGCGATTTGATTTCCCTTCGTGTTCCTTCGTGTTCTTTGTTATTTCAACTCTTGAATTGCGTAAGCTTTTTGAGAGACTATCTAAAGTTATTTTGGATTTTGTCCTTGTTCATGACCTTGAAGAGCAAGCAATTGTCTGATGCCGAGTACATATAGCGAAAGCAACATAATCATTAGTAATTTCAACATAAAATTTGCAGCTAAACTCCTGGATATTGTATGTGCAGAGACTAGATAATGTAGACCTCTATGATAAACCCAATGCACAGGAAGAACCTGCCCAGGACTTTCATCAAGGTATACCTGTAGATCCCACTATCAGCCTACACTATGCTAACTATATCCTTGCATATACTATTATTTTCCAGTTTTCTCTTGTTGCTCCTATCTCTGAACACCCCTGAAAAACCTTGTTGCAGTTGATCTAGATAATATCACCCTGGCTGAACATTTTGATGCCCATCAGGCAGATTCAGATATGTTTAATCATTTTGAGAGGTATCCCGAGGAACAGTTAAAATGCTCTCTATTTAAAACTTTCACCATTTACCTTCTAAGTTTATTTTGTCAGTTAAAATAATGACTTCACGTGAAACCAAATTATACATTAACAAATCATGGGAGTTTATTGAGCATGAATTATTCCACAGGTTTGATATTGAAGGGGATGAAGAAACACAAATGAATTTTACCCAGCCAGAGGAAGCTCAAATCCCAAGTACTCTTGTGCCATCTCCACCCCGACAAGAAGCCCATCAACGTAAGAATGTGCTTATTAGACTTTCTTTTTAAAATAAAAATACTAGCTTCTACTTCAGATGGATGAAGTTTTTTGAGAAGTAAATAACAGATGGACCCAAGATGATTCACTTGGTGCTTTAAGAGAGGCTTTCAGATAGAAACATTATGGAAATAAACCTTGCTCTCCAATACGAATATGGATGCAAGTCGCACTTACCTACTATTAGATCAGCTAATATACTTGTGACTACCTGGTTGTTGAACCCTTAACTTTAAACTTACAGTTTACATGCATAGTTCATTCAAGCACAAAGCCAATTTGATTGAGTTGAGCTTGTAAAGTCCCTAGATTTCCTTATTAATGGAGTACTTAATTTAGCAAATAGATTGAATAGAGAGAAATTTTGTTGCAGCTGATGAGATCCCTGACAGACATCCAGAGGAGCAAGTGAAGCAACAATCTGAAGCTGAAGAAGTTTTTGAGGTAGAAATTCCACAAGCAACCGAGTTAGGAAATAATGTAATGGAATACCTTCAGTATTAATCCAACGTCTTAACATGATTCTGTAGAGACAGCAGGACCAACAAAGGCCAAAGCCAGCTCGACAAAGAGCAAGAAAATTAGCGCGTCTTGCAATTGACAATGAACAAACTATTATTCCTGGTCACATATATCATACCTGGCTTCAGGGTTCTTCAGATATTGTATCAAGAACAAGGAAAAAGAGAAAGGTGCAAATCTAGATCGTCCCCTCCTCAATTGCTTCCATTTTGTACACCTTGAGCAAGTAAAATTTGACTATGGGTCTTATCCTACGAACAAAGTATGTTTATCTCTGCCATCAATGGGTAGTGTTTGAATATCCTAAGAGTAACAAATGTCTCTCTCTTTTTAACTTCAGTAAGATGCAAAATCATTTATTAGTAACCTTAAGTTCTTGCTCTGCGCAGACTTTGAGTGCCTCATCTTCTATGAAGATAGGCAGACTCATGGAGGTGCCTCCTATTGCATTACTAGAAGGGTTGCTCACAAATGGAAATAGGGAAGTTCACTATCCAGCACCACTCTTAAAATTGTGGTTACGAAGTACCCAACCTCCCCATGATTCACCTTCTGGTCTGGTTTTTCATTCATGATTTTAGATTCTCTGTTCCAAAAACTACAAACAGATGGTAATTCCATTTTAACATGCAGGAAAGACCTCTCCGCCTTATCCTCCTGAACCATCCTACACATCTCCAGCTGAAAGGATGCACAATTTTGAACCTGTCAGATATGTAAGGAACTTCTGATTCTCAATTAGTTTTAAACGACAACTGGCTTCAAGTGTTTCTGATTGAGCATTTGAATGTGAAGCCTTTGGAAGAGTTCCAAACTGGTGTAGGTTCCCCATCAGTAGGGATCTCCATAGAGAAACAAAGGGCAAATGTCAATAATAACGTGATTCCACCTGATCTCATGGAGGACCTCAGGACCAATCTTACAAACCTCGGACTGCATCCAAAAGAGGTTAATGGAGTGAATGAGACCAATCACATGGCCACACCTGGCTCTGGTATGTAGAATTTACATGAATATTCCAATGCCCATCATATGTACGCAATTTGTAATGGTAGTATAGCTTTTATTTGTGTGAATCTATAGGTGATGAGCCTAGATCCATTCCAAGCTCAGGATCTGATCATGGTTACCTATCACAGAACTCCATAACCAATTCAAACCGGTTAGTACTACAAGTACATACTATATATTAAGCCGGTAATTGTTCAACGATAAACTACTCCAGTCATACTCACATTAACAGAAGGAAATAATGAATATCAAGGTCCCGGTTCCATAGGAAAGTTTAACCTTGAATTTTTTATTACCAAGGTTTCTCTGTATGTATAGCAGCTGGTTACACTGATCAAAATTGCAAACCTTCAGGTCCAACAAGAAAAGACCCCATTCTTCATCGAGGCACGGTGCAAGTGGCCTTGAACCAGTAGCAGAAGAGTACCAATGGCACCATCCTGATCCAACTTTCAAGATTGCTAGACTATCTGAACTATCAGAGAATGGTTATACACCAGACAATGGTTTGTGAACACTCAACAACTTCCCCATTTTAGTTCTGGTCATTTTCTTTAATGTGGTTTAGTTTGTCATAAACCTGCCTTTACTCCTTTTGCAGAGATGTTGATGGAAACTGGACCAACACAAACCCAACATCAATTCACTACTCAACCTCTTGACAAGATGACTGACACTATCAGGATGTAAATCCTTTTTCATTAGTTCCTAAAACTCCCTCCAGTTTCATCCTGAATCAGCTGATTTATTGACTTCTCACATGGTACATTGTCTACAGGCAGCTGAAGAGTCACTTTGACACTCCTGGATCAGCCAAAGCAGAATGTCTGAATGAACTAACTCTTGGGATGACAAAGAAACAAGCAGCGTGTCTCTTTTATCAGGCTTGTGGTATATATATTCCTTTCAATTCTTTTAGTCTGCATTGCAGCACAGAGAAATTTTTTGGTTTTCAGGTTTTGTTATTAAAGAGAGTTAAAGTTTGCTCCATTCTCTGTGCAGTTCTGGCCACTCGGGACTTTATAAAAGTCGAACAGGAGGCGCCATATGGGGACATTCTCATTTCAAGAGGTGCAAAGATGTGACAACTGATAAATTACGAAGATGCCAAGCTGTCTTATAGGTTTATCTTAGTGTTATAGCTGATGCAATTTTTTCTTTCGGTTAAGGTATTGGAGAGTCCAAGCACAGTTTTATAGCTCGTAGTATTAGGACAAATTATTCTTATTGCTAAGCTATTTAGTTGTTTAATGCTGTCCTTACCGTTATAATCATAGTAATCTCCAAGAATATAGAACTTATATGATTGGTGTATTTGGAGAACCACTAATTGCATACTCGTACTAGTATTTTGTGACAGTTATCGACTGTAAAAGTGAGAAAGTCTATTGTTAGTTCTCTTTATCGCGGCAAGGTTTAAAGTCCAACAACAACTCAGTAAATAGTGTGTACGGAGACCTTATCACTGCACTGGGTAGAGAGATTATTTCAGATAAATCCTTGGCAAGGTTTAAAGTCCAAGTATCAGAAAAAGTTCACCATTAGAAAAAATGAAATGGTCGCAGCGAGCTAGTCCGAAATTTATTTAATAAAATATGTATGAAGACGTCAATTTGAAGCTAAAATAAAAGAAAGAAAAATAACTTATATAAAGAATTCAAATTGTAAGACACTAGCTTTTCTTTTGGTTTGATGGAAGTGCCATGAACTTCCAGGGAAACAAAAATGTAATCAAAGAAATTTACTAAGTCATTGGATAACATTTCTGCAACGTATACAACGTTCCTTCCCGTTCTTTTGCTTTTCGTCGAACAGTGCAATCATGCAACAATGATAAATTGGATTAAGTCATAGTACATTGTCTCAGCTAGTTTTGAAGTGATATCTGAAATCTATTCATTAATAAAACCAATCATATAGGCCAACGATCCAATCCGTATGTATAACTATGAAATCTCTGTTCTACAGAGCGTAGTGCCCCTAACGGAAGTGATTTTATATGGATCTTGTATTTCTTCTCAACTTTGATATATTTTCATACTCCCAATAAATAGTGTATAGGTTCACACAAGATCCAAATTGTTATTCCATAGTTGCAAATGCATAATGATCACTGTGGTACAAGTAGGAAGCTTTCGCCTCATTTCATTACTTGGGAGTAGAAATTTAATCGGACACGTAAAATACAATTCTCATTAAATCTTTTAACACGCTCAAGAGTCTCTTGAAAACAATTCCATTTCAAGTTCGCCTCTGCTGACACAATGTCTGTTGACTACCACAGAAGCAGCGGCATAAAAGCTATCCGGTGCACAACATATTCGGTTATAGGCAAGTCTAGATCAAACCCATCAAAACTTAACAAAAACATAAACATAACAGTAACGTTTCTTCAAAACTTCTCAAGCAGTGTTTACACTGGCATGAAAGCGAACAACATTCGATAATTTGTACGCTAATCTACAGTTATACCTAAAATCTTAACCACAAGACCGAATACAAACACCTCAACAGATTAACCACATCTTAAATTCCTTCCCTCCTCCGTGGGGCACATGTGATGATTTCATCAACTCGTAGGATCATCTCAGCAGCCTCGGTTGCAGAGAGCAACACAGCCTGTTTGACTTTGAATGCCTCTGAAATTCCTAACTCTGCCATATCTCCAACCTGTCATAAATGCCAAAAAAATGATGGCTAAATCTAGCAAAGTACAAACTCCCAATAAGCAAGCAAGATTTGACCATTTGCATGGGATTTAACATCGCTTCTCAGAAAAACTGGAAAGGAAGAGAACAGAAAAATTTCAGAATTCTTCCTCCGGTTCTTTGAACTTATTGCAAAATAGCATAATTAATTAATCTGACATTCTGAGTGGGTTTACTCACATGTCCAGTGATGACATCTATCCCTGCATTGCTTTCCTCCTTGTGATGCTCTGCACGAAGCTGAGCGACCAGCTCAGCACTGTCCAGACCAGCATTGTCAGCAATGATGGTCGGAATTGCCAAAAGTGCCCGGGAAAAAGCCTCAATTGCGTGAGATCTTTTACCAGGTGTCTTTTTAGCCAGTTCATCCACTGCCTTCGCCATCACCATCTCAGGCCATCCACCTACAAGTAGAACTCTGCTGTCATTTACTGTCTGAGACAGTACACACAAGGCATCATGCAAAGACCTTTCAGCTTCATCCAGTACATGAGGGCTGCCGAAAAAATATGAGAAGGCGTTCACATGAAAAGATTGCACAAAATTAAACAGAATTCACTATCAAACCACAAAAGATTACTCTTTAATCAGCACATGCATGGGCCATGTCGCGACCAAAGAGATATTGATGTAAAACACGCCTTTATTGAATATTAACTTCCCAATGGACGGAAATCGCTTGAGGTGTTATAAATTTCAACAACAAAAGAGAAAAGATGCTGTGCAAGGACTTGTGAGCATCAAGTAGTTTACACTTCACCAAAATCAAACAGCTATTAAGCTGGAGACAAAATGACACCGTTCTTCCGACCCCTCCCTAACCCTCCTTCCTACAAAGAAATGGGAGTTAAAGACAGAAAGATTAAAGACGCTAAAACATACCTTGCACCTCTCAAGACAATCGTACACGCCTGACCCATTTCAACCCCAGAAAAGTGGATCAACTTATCCTCACCAATCATTATTTCTTCAATGAGTTTGCAGTGGCCAAGCTTGACAGACTCTGGGTTATCAAAGGTAGATGCAATCTCTCCACCAGTAACTAAAGCCAGGCGCTCAATACCATCAAAATCAGCATGCTCGATTGCAAGTATCCCTGCATCGGCAAATAGTTCCTCTGGGAAATTGTAAATCAGCTGTCTGTTAACAAAGCAGTTTATTCCATGAGAGATGATCTTTTGCACCTTCTCCCTCATTTTATCTTTTTCAGCAGCTTCTAGTTCAGCAACCTTGGCCATTGAGTCAACTCGGACACGTGCTCCATAGATTTTAACTTTATCAGTATCCATTGCAGTGTTGGACACCAAGATCTTAGCATTTTCAATACGTTTTGGTTGGCCAACCCCAATCTTTTTATCCAAAATAAACCTGCAGCAAAGAAATGATTTAGAGACAAGGGAACACAAGGAACTTATATTACAAGGAATTTAGTGGAATAAAAGGAAAAATGTGAAAAATCAAGAAGAGTCTGGCTTGAAGGTATTTGGACCAGCAATAGAAAGATTACAAGGAGGTTTATGAAAAGGACAACAAACAAAATATCCCCCATCAAGAATCCTACTAAAGAGTTGTATGGTTGATTTTGGGACAGAGGTAAACTGAGCATTGTTAACAGAAGGGTCCATCTTACCCTCTTTGTCCTTTTGCGTTTTTTGATTGAGTAATAAGTTATCGATGTTGTGGCCTTGTGGGGGAAAACCCTGTACACGAAAAGTAGAGAACCTAACCAACAATATGGTTCTCTATGAAAGACCTCCAGTCATATACTAACAGGAAGCTCAAGGGTGCACCAAAAGTTATTCACAAATAACGACATGCACCAAGCTGGCACAAAGTCGTAATCCACCCCTTCAAAAGCTCTCATATTCCTTTCCCTCCAAAGTAGCCACATAAGTTCCAACTGCCAAGAGAGCTACATTATAAGCTCTACATCTTGTTCTGAATGCCCAACTAGATCCAGCTAACCCCAAACACAGTCCTTATAACTATCAAGATGAGAAGCCTACAAGACAATAACTCTAGCCAACCATACACAAAAGGCTTGAAGAACACTCTTCAGAGATTTGCTCGATGCCGAGAAAAAATTTCCCAAGGAAGACATACGTTTCACCAGATGCGAAGCACACTCACAGTACACTGCACTAGGTAAACAGCCTACTTTCTCATTTCTTTTAACAAATAAGAGCACATACCCTCCGAATAGGTCCTAAAATAAAAGGATTTAAAAGCTTTGAGAATGAAAATCAAGTACAGCAACAAAAGAAAAGCTGGACATGCAAGAGGAATCCAATAATGTAACAGTAAAATGAAATTGGCCCAGAAAGACTTCACGAGTTTGTTACAAACCCTTCATCTAAAAATGAATCCTTCAGAGAACCTCCAGGCTTCTTAATAATTTGGATTGCCTCTAGATTGGTGCTGCCCTGTCATTCCAATTAGTTTAATCAACATTTTGAAAACACAGAAAAACAAACAACAGCGGAAAATTAATAGGTATGCATGGGAACAAATCAAAGATTCAACTGGCAACAGAATGAGAATGAGCACTGGAAGGGTTGCTTTTCTTTTCTCTTTCAAGAGTTTCTTCCCCGTGCTCTATATCCAGCTCCACGGATCATGTCCATCACAAGTTCTTCTACTGAGTATTGCTCTAATGTTCTCTCTTCTTCTGCATCTATCGTTATTTCTTCGTCTGCCCCTACCTCACTGCCAACTAGCACTACTTCCCTCCTACTTTTATGCTTTCTGCTCATTCAATATTGCATGCGCACTCAAAGTCTGGTATTTCTAAACCAAAACAAATATTTTCTTTGAACACTATGATTCAACAAATTGAACCCTCTTGTTTTTCTCAAGTAGTAAAAGGTATGAAGTGGCAGCAGACCATGTCAGATGAGTTTAATTCACTTTTAGCAAATAATATTTGGGTTCTGTTCCTTTTCAACTTCAAATGAACTTAGTTGGTTGTAAATGGGTTTATCGTATTAAATATAATTTGGATGGGTCAGTAGAGCGATACAAGGCATGACTTGTAGCACATGAATTTCATCAGCAGCCTGGCATTGATTATCATGACTTTTAGTCATGTTATCCGTGCTACCACTATTCATATTGTCCTCTCTCTTGCTATTTCTTTTTCTTGGCCTATTTGTCAACTTGATGTTAAAAATGCTTTTCTGTATGGTGCTTAATGAGGAAGTCTTTATGAAACAACCTCCAGGTTTTACTCATCCTGATTATCCTCGTCATGTTTGTAAGCTAACCAAAGCGCTCTATGGTTTGAAGCTGGCACCACGTGCTTGGTTTCATCGCTTTAGTTCATTTCTTCTGGCTCATAATTTTATTTACAGCAAGTCAGATACTTCCATGTTTATTCACCATTCATCATTTGATATTCTTATTTTATTACTTTATGTTGATGACATTATTCTTACTGGTAGTCATTCTTCTTCTTGTTGATCACTTCATTAGTCGTTCTCTAGATAATTTGCCATAAAAGAATTAGGTGATCTTCACTACTTTCTTGGTGTTAAGGCAGTTTGTACTTCTAATGGTCTTCATCTGTCACAACAAAAGTATATTTCTAATTTGCTTCTTATATTTCACATGTATACATGCAAACCGGTTCGCACCCCTATTGCTTCTCGCACTTCTCTTTCTATTACAGAGAGTGAGTTACTTTCAGATCCTAGTGAATATAGGAGTATGGTTGGCGCTCTTCAATACTTCATTTCTTTGTTAAACTCCGTGCCTAGTCAAAGAGGTTCACATAAATTGGAATGGAGGGAGTATATGAAGACACTTTTTTTAAAATTAAACCAAGATGGTGTCAAACATACGCATCAATTTGGATTTGAAACTGAACCACTATCTTCAAGGAATCCTCTATTTACACCCCCAAAAAGAAGGACTGATATCAGAAGGTCTACTTTTATCAAAAAACAAACTAAAAGTAAAGACAGATATCTTCAGGGGACACATCCCACATTAGCATTCATTTCAATGATCATGGCTACCATTTAATAAAATCATAGCTTATCCGGAACATGCTGTTTAAAACATCATCATCAAATTGTCAAGGCAGTCAACTACTGCAGTATAAGAGAAATAAAATAAAGAAAAAAGCAGATGCAGATAAACCTGAGATCAAAAGATTAAAATAGAACGAACCAAGAACAACCTAGATTATCCCCTAGTGATGGATAAGCTGTTAAATGTAAATGTACAGACCTTTAACCTCATAACTGCATCAACAGACAGTTTTGCAAAATGCTCCTTGTCCTGAGACAAGATTTTCGAGCTCAAAGTAGTCATCGCAATATTCATCAAGTCCGACCTAAACTTCTCTGCAGCATCACAAATTTATAAGAAACATGGACAAGGACCACATGGTTGTGAGTAAGAATTCTTGCCTCATCACGATTTATATTATCATTTACTGCTTTCCAGAGTTATTTACAGAGTGAGTTCTTTTAGATGACTCATACACCAGCATAAAGGAGAAGTTGTTGAAGATGTGAAATATCACTGCTCTGTTTCAAGTGAGACTAGCTCAAGCACAGATACCTGCATCCTGTTTATTATCAACAACCTTCTGCAGCAACACATTGCGTGCACATTCAGCTGCCATACGATAACCTGGTTTGGAGAAGCCATAAAATATACCAATTAAATGTACACTCAGTGCCAATACAAAATTAAAGTACCTCGAAAATTTTAACTATCATACATCAACAACTTGAAAGTAGCCATGATTCCCAGTTTCCCACAGATATACAGGCGAGATTTTAATGTCCTAAAGACTTCCCTGAGACTGATTCTTAGATACCCTACTACAGAAGCACATTGCCATGTGATATTTCTTTGGTTGCTGTCCCCCCACCCCCAAAGGATTATAAACAATGGTTAATAACCGAAAAGGACATTGGGGTTAAAGTAAACAAAGAAATGTCTTCATGAGCAGTATATGAAAGATGCAATGTCTCTAGACGACTTCCTTCACAGAAAGCTTGAGTTCCAAAATAAAACCATCCTTACAAGTCACAACACAGTTTAAATTACCAAATTCTTTTTTTGAAGGACAGCTCAATATCACCCAAGTGTTTTAATTTCAAGATACCCCATTGGAGGTCTCAATAATACCCAAGTGTTTCTTTCTTTAAAAAAAAGGATCACCCAAGCGTTAAAAAATATAAAAAAGTACGAAGATGAAATTCTAACTGATTATGTAAACCTTTCAGGTGAATACTGGCATCCAAAGATCAATACAAAGATAAAAAGAGCTTTGTTAAATTAGAAAGATCATCAAACGGTCATTTGACTACCAATAAACCACATAAAGCAGTCATTTACAGATTGAAAAAAGAGGAATGCCAATAAAAGATAAACTACCAACATGCACTTACGAACAGCATGCAAGCAGAGTACGCTGTTGAAGACACTAACATTCAAAGATTACAAACTTCAACAAAATTGAAGCAAAGCCCCAGAGATATACATCTCAATAAGCCAAAACTCGAGGGCATAAGATGAACAGAACAAACCTGAAATAATTGTCATTGGATGAATTTTCGAATTAACCAGCTTCTCTCCCTCCCTTAAAAGTTCTCCAGCCAAAACAACTACAGACGTTGTCCCATCACCAACTTCATCATCTTGTACTTTAGAGATGTCTAGTGAAAGGGTGAAGGTAGAACATTTATATGACACCGATCTTTTGCAGTTCTGTACCTTAGCTTTTCCCCGTAATAAAGTTTCCAGCAGAGTTTGAGGGTTCATTTTGCTCTCCGGAACACACTTACACAAGTCAATGCATCTATGATACCAAGTCTTACATGACCTTCCACAAAAGCCATGTCACCTCTAAGTAACCATTTTGTTGTTTCAAAATATTAAACAACAAATACCATCGCATACACTCAACACCTAACCAATTAAGTTCTACCCTCCGATATCCTGTTTGACAGCGATGAACTGCATCCTATCGAACCATCAACTGCTCCCAAAATCTGAATTGGAAAAACCTAAATCCCACCCCGGAGATACCTAGCATAGTTGCTAAACCATTGCATTATCTAATCTGCTGCATATCTTTCAGAAGCGTTCAATCAAAATGCCTTAACAGTTCCGTTTGTATCTATCTATTAATTGAAGTCCTTTTCAGCCAAGCAAAGACTTAGAATTTACTACAAAAAACTTATGTGCCCCGCTTCTACTAAAGTTCAATGATAATCTATGCTGTTGGAAATTGAAGACTTGTAAAAGTCTCAAGATTGACCTCTTCTTTTTCAGCAATCAATTAGTAACCTTTTCTAGGGAGAAAAAAAAACTAGATATTTTAGATGTCTACTGACCAAATCTCTTACACGACTATATACAATGGTCCACTGACCCCCAAAAAAGATAACAAGGATACCAACCAGGACCTTGGCAGCAGGATTGTCAATACGGAGGGACTTCAAAATTGTGGCGCCATCATTTGTAACTGTAACACTATGACCTCTGCCGGTTGATTGTAAAATTTTATCCTTAAAAACAACACATAAACAAGATATTATCAAACCACAATCTAACATTTTTTCAAACAAAGCTGCAAGCTACATACTCCAAGAATGAGCTTACCATTCCCTTAGGTCCTAATGTTGTCTTAACCAAGTCGGCAATTGCCATAGCCCCCACAAAGGATGCCTAAAATTAGAGACACTCATTTCTTTCAGTAAAAACGACAAATAATCGCCTCTAACAACATATTTCATTTTTCCTTCACAGAGAAGAAGATAGAAAGTCACAGTAACTTTATACACTACTATCTCCCTTCATATTACATGGCAGGTGTTTTACTGGACATGAGTTTAAAAAGTTGATCTGAACTATGTAATATTAGTGGTAGGTAAAAAATTAAATTTTTTTTATTTTGTTTTGAAAATACATGGTAGTTGAATAATATTAAAAAAGGATGAATATTCAGTTTGATAGAGAAAATAGCACATCAAACTTTATACTTGAGTAGTTTTGAATTCTTGAAAGTTGAGATACTATTTCGTTAAATTGCAACAAATATTTGTGACATCCACAATGGAAAGTGTTGTATAAATTGGGATAGAGAAATTACATACAAGATATCCTTCTTCATAAAAAAAAATACATACAAGATAGTCTTTTGTAAACTACCAGCTATATTTATTTCCAGATACATGAGACTTACCATTCTAGCTCGCTCTCCCTTTTCTTCCGTAGCTTCATCTTTAAGAATCCTGTCAATCTGGAAAACTAAAATATAAGTTCTGGAACCTACAAATTACAGGAAAAAAGAACGAAAACAAAAAATCCCACTAGCATACCGCCATTAGAAAGAAAACTGAGATGTGGAGCTGAACCCAATCGCTGAAGATTAACTAAAGAAATAAGCAGCACACTGTATCAGATAAAAGCAGAGACATTAAAGGGAAATGATGACAATTCTAAACCATAAAACTTCAAAAGCACCATTCATTAATGATAGAATATGAACGAAAGTAAATTTTTTCAGTGGGAAACAAGAGAGCACTAGTTTATTCACAAATTAAGTATCGGAAAATACTTGTGCGTTCCGATTTCTTAATTGAGAATACATATTATATAATCATGACAATGTAAAACAAATAGTCTATTTAAAAGATATATGTGATGCATTTATTGGTTTCGCAAATACAGGTAAGTTTATTTTCTCATATATCGAGTCATCAGCGGTGATCCATTACTACATCATCTCAGAAATGACTAAATCCTCAACAATTGAACCCTCACTTTTCTCCCTTATAAAAAGCCAATGCTAGGGCTTAACACAAATACAACTCAATCACTCCTCAGCTATACGAATTAATCATCTGTTTCATATACGTCATTTTCGTCATAATTTAATTAAGTTTTACATAGTTGTCCACCTAAGACGATCCTCCTCTTTTATTCGGGCTCGGGATCCAGTATACTTGTGAAACGCATGTAAACAGAGTTCATGAAAAGAGATAAGAGAGAAAATAGAGAGCAAGACGAACCTTCTAGAACTATGCTTTCCACGGCGGCGCCGGAGAAGTTACTGAGAGTAGTGGAGAGGTGTCAGTGGGAAAAGAAGAATCTGGAGGGAGGGGGAGGTTTGCGGTTTGCCACAATGGTGTTTTGGAGTTTGAAGTTTTAAATTGTTTCGACGGTATTTTATTAGTTTATTGAGGGAACTAGTGGGAAATGGCCCGGGCCCAAATTTCATAAGTTAGCAACTGATATCTTTTTGATGAAAATAATAAATAAATAACTTTACTATATTATAGTAAAATACAGATTTGAAAATCCCACTGACAACGTCTTCTTAGTTAGTAGAACTATTATCTAAGAACTTCAAAAGCAAGGATCTGGGTATAAAGACTATTGATGAATATGTAATCAATATTTATGCAGTAGAAGCAAGTAAAAATGAAATCCTTATGCACTTTTATTTGTATCATTTATCGCATTTTCTGGCAACGCATATTATCATTAATATAGTAGTAATATTGCAATCTCTTTTAAGTTATTGCGAATTAACTGCATTAAACTGATTGTTATCACTGTAAATTTTTTGTTTCTTATACCAGCGGGACAAATAACGACTCTGTTTCTATTTAGAAACTTAGATATATCATAAAAACGATGAAAACAAATTCAAGCCAAAAGGATCATATTTACTGGTGAGTCTTTAGCAAGCACTATTTACATAAGTTACAGGACCGTTATGTTTCACTGGCTAACCAAAAATGTAAATGTACATGCCAGTAAGTTGCGCAAAGTGAAGCGCATTGTCCATGTTTTCTGCAGTAGTGAAAAACAAAAGGATGTCAATAATGGCATGTGACAAAGTAATTAGGTAGATTAAAAAGGTAGTAGGTTGTATTTGCGGTACCTGTAGCACATAAGCTGGCGGGTTTGAAACACATATGTACATAGCTCAAAAAGACGTCTATACGCGCAGACTGTAAAGAAAAGGGTAAATGTAAGAGCGAAAGAAAAATATTTAAGTATTGGAATCTCATGGTAGAGAATGTTTTTACTGAAGTATACCAGTATTTTATATTGAAAAGCATATTGTGTAATAGGAGAAAATTCAGAACCTAATTGCCACATAGATTTTTTAGAATGGCATTATAAGCAACTGCTTGTTAAGTATAAAGGATGCAGCAGCAATTACTCTATATTAACTGAGCGGCTTAGCGAAGTCTTTTTCACGCATAATCAGTGGAATATTACTAGAACCTGCTGAAAGATGGTGTGCTCTAAATTTATCCAGAAGAGGGCCTTCCTTGGAAGAATCTTATAGTAAAATAATAATTTTACAGGCAGGTAAGCGAAAGTGTAGAGTCAAGTACTATCATTAAAACATATACACAACTTATGAGAGCTCTAACAACAAAATGAAATGCTAGAGATTCATAAAAAGTAATATCATTCCGATGAATTCTAATAGGAGAAAAAAAGAACTATGCCCCTTGCTTTTAGTGAGAAGAAAATAAAAGGATTGAGCTAATTGGACAACCATTTTCTGATTCTAAAGAGAACACAAAAGCCACATATCACGAAAAAAAGAAAACAGAAGAATCTGTCCTAGGTAACCAAGCGAGAAATTCACACAGTTCTGAATAGATAATATCATTATTTTAAAAAAGAAAAGAAAAGTTATACTATTTCAGACTCAAACTTTTCAACTTTCTTTAAGCCTATTTTACTTGACGAACACTAGGATGCTAAGTAATGGAGACAATGGAAGAATAAGCTGAGGTGACATGCTCTGTAATTGAATCTAAAGACGACTTATTTGATAAAATCTTAACTCATTTCCGCCAATTTGCATCCTCTTCTCACAACAGAAAGAAAAAAGGAAAAAACTAAGGCAATGATGAGAGAGGGATAATCAGACACTGTAGGGATATCAAGTTCCAAAATGTAAGAACTTTTTTGTTTATATTGACACTTGTTATTCCATGCATAGCCATACTTACCAACTTCACTCTGTTTCTTCTTACTATTCCCTTTATACTTTCAGTTTTCAGCTTGTAGATTTTCATTTGTCCTGTGCTATTGAGAACAGAAGTCGAGTAAATGGATGCAATTTTGAATTTTCAAACAGTACCGTTAGGAACTGCTGTTACAGTAGGTGGTCCAGCAGAGCAACTGCTGGGATTTCATTATGGTTCCTTAAAAAGTATGTTAATGATCAAAAGAGAAAATCTTCTAATTTTCCCTCACCTTTGCCAGGTGCTTCCATCATTGTTATGTCTATTTTTCTTTGAGTGTTGTTTGGGTTATTTATTCTGCATGTTAAAAGGAGTAATGAAAAAGTAGAGATAAAGTTTATTAACCTTCATTTTTTCTTGGGGAGGCTATCTAGTTCAGTTTGTTGCCTCTTGGTGGAAGAACTACCTTCTGTAGTTAACTCGTTCTTCAGCTCTTCTGTAGGTATAACTTCTTGCATATTCGACTGACTGTTTTCTCCTCTTTCTAACTTTTTCCCTATTGCAACATTTTCCAATTTAGTGTTACTGCTTTCTCCAATTTCTTTAGAGGCAACTGCTGCGGGCAACTGAAATAAATCTTCCTTGACAAAGTAGGACACAATGAACAACCGCATATCAGAAGTTCTAGAAAATGTTTTTCGCAGTTGTATCTTGAAGAGTCTATGAGTAAGACGTTGTCAAACATGTTCAAGAGGTAATGGTTATTTCTGCAAGAGAGAAAAACATGAATTTAACACATCAAGATGGTGGTCAAAAATAATATACTATTTTTTAGCCTATAAAGTACTTGGGATGCATAAGAAATTAAAAGACACCTTATACCCAAAGGCAGACATCAAGGAAGACATAATAGAAAGAACTAAGAGTACACTTGCTTTCACAGTATCCTAATTTTAACAAAGTTTCTCCAATTGCCATCAATAACATACCTTTACGGAGATTATTTCACAGATATACGCGGCGGTCATATCAAAAAATGTCTCTCCTAATTCACCTATTAATGTTGCTACAGCTGATCCATTGTTGTCTGTCATGACAACCTCAAAGCGTGCTCTAATAGCAACAAAAAAGAAAAAACACAATTACCACTAAGAACCCCACAGGAGAAAAAGTTGTTAGCAATAGTCGACTTGCCTGGTTTCTTAGAAAAGAATGTAAATGCTCTCCATAAACCCAAAAAAATGATGTTTTAGATACATGAAACTATTCAGTTCTCCCTTTTTTCTGTTCTGGAGTGTAACAAATCTTCAAAGGAATAAAGTTTTTTTTAACATGAAATAGCAAATCTAGCATATTGTTTCATGATGTACTGCCAACGCTAGTATATATATATAAGAGAATATGATTTAAGCATCAAGTAAATTAACTGATCTCTTTGATATACGTTATTTTATTTTCATGATGCCAATGACAAAAGATACTTTTTTTGTTTGAAGATGTCGGCTATAACCTTCTTTCAATTTGTACATGAAAATTCTAATTATTTATTTTCTTTCTACTCCACTATTTATTGACCAAAGAGTTATATGCTGATTCTCGTTTGAGTACAGAATTAGTGGTGATGGTTAATCCAGCGATAAGGTTTTAGGGTGACCGTCAGTTTGATATTGAAAGTAAAGCGAACTCCAACTTTCTAGAATAACTATTTGACTATCTTTGTACCTGGGTGTTAACATCGCACGTTATTTGCAGCTCGGACAATGAATAATTTTGGGAGAATGAGTTCTATACTGCTGCCCGCAGTGTGAACACAATAATTCATAAAAATCTTGGTTGTCATTTGGCAGTGATAATTTACCTTCCACTTCAAAACTTGTATCTGTTAACGAGGGAGATATAAGCAGATTTATTGAGTTGGGGTTAAAATACTAAAGTACTTTATATGTACACATATTAGCATGCATGAAATACACATACAGGAGATTGTGACAGGATATCAACAATTGGTACAATATCTGGCGCAAGCACACTTGACGAATCAGTTTGCTGACTGTATCTCATCAATGTGCGTCTGTTGTCTCTAACTTGTACGTGTATGGAGAATTTTAATGCCAACAAATGTCACGTAGATTTAAAATGATACAGAAAGGTTGTGGCAAGCTAAAAACGTAGAAAAAAGTAGGAATAGGTTGTTTCAATGAGAAATTATTGCGGCGGTTACACCAGTAACACGAAAAATTGACAGAAAAAATATATAAAAAATACATCATTCAGTTGACCACAATTGTAATGCAAATAAGATAATTTTTCAGTTGACTACTGCTCCAACATATAGCATATATGGTATTTAAACATATAGTGTAGACACTTTTTAAGAATACTGATAAGAAATTCTGGTTATTAGCAGAATAAGCTAATTTTTGCAGAAATTTCGCTAGCATTGAACAACAGTATCACCTTGTTTGTCAGATTGTAGAGCGATTGTCATAACAATCAACGTGGTGCAGTGCTATTTCATAGATGATCAATGGGATAACAGTACATACTGAAAGCTCATAGAAGTACTGCTTGGTCTTACCAATGTTACATATACCATACAAAAATGGTCAATGATTTACGGACAAAGTCACACATCCCCAAGAGTTGTTCAGTAAATTATTTTAATGAAAAAGTTTGCATATAAGCTTTAACATTTTAAACTCACAAAGCTATATTATAAAATGAGATGCAGTGTAGCTGAGGAGCATTTCAATAAAGATACATAGATACCAAATTGGTATAAACCTGTAATTGACTGAAAGAAATTTTTTTGATGTATAGCCCGCTAAGTATTTCCCTTTTTTTGGTAAGAAGGGAAACACGATGGTACGATAGAGAATTGTATATGCTGGATCATGTAGTTTTACCGCACATGTTTAGCTTGCATGAAATAAAGATCGAAGTATAAAATTTGGTTACATAAATATTTGTTTCATACCAGTTCAGAAGTCCCCCAACTTGAGGATATGGTAGATTTATCAGTATAACCGAGTTGTACCTTGTCGATAATAATAATCCTATATGATACATTATGTTAGTAAAGAATTCATAACAGACCCCTTGTAGTACCAAAAAAATGTAAGTTTTTCCATACCAGCATAGTTGGTTCGGGTAATTCGTTTTGCTAAAATTATTGGATATTCAGCAACATGTGCAGCTAGGATACTTCCATCAGTGTCGACAAATTCTTCCCACAGCGTAAGGATAGTAGGTCTCACACTACAATAGAAGGAATGGACAGTAAATGACACTATCCCCCCAAAAATACAATAGTAATAATGTCACCAAGAATAATAAAGAAGAGGATGTAAATTTAAAAATAACAGAGACAATTCGATAAGATCGTTATTCAAACAATGCGAAAAGAATTAAGTGAAATGTTCAGGCAGGAGAGTTAAGGTTGGCAAAAGGGTTTTATAAATGAGGCATCGTGGATGCCTAAGTAAACAAATGCAGCATGGCGTATACAGGTTTTCCAGTTTGGAATGAGTAATTGGATGTACTTATGATATTTTTTAGCTCTTTTCATGTTCTTCAGTTGATTTTATTTCAACTTTAGCTTATTAGGTATTAAGTATTTTCTATAGATTGTTTTGGTTTTAAACACTGGGTATGCTTGTGAGCTTCAAGAAATAATGTTTAGCTTTGATTTGTGTGTAGATTATTGGGTATTGAGTATTTTTTGTAAATTGTTATAATTATAAACACTTTATATTCTTTGAGCTTCAAGAAACAATTTTTAGCTTTGATTTTTGTGTTTAAATTATTTAGTATTAAGCATTTTATTAAAGTGTTATGGTTGCATTTTATAGCTTGAAGAAATAATTTTTAGCGTTGGTTTTTGTGGTTAGATCGGTCTGCTTATTGTCTTGTCCTTCTTGTACTAATTTCTTTGTCTTAAAATTGGTCACCAAATCAAAAAAAAATTAATAATCTTAAAGTTGGTCACATTTGCTAATTACTCAACTTTTGCTAATATTTATGTTGTTTGTCAGGATTCTGGCTATTGGAATGCAATTACAACATCCTTTTTTTGTATTTGGGTTATGTAGTATTCGTTAACATTGAAGCAACACCTGTGAATTTGGGTATTCAAAGCATAAAGCAAGTATTCTTGATATTTGGATATTTACAATGTATTTGATTTTACTGTGTTGATCCTCTTTGTAAACCAAATCATCTATTCGTCTTATAACCAATTTAGTGTGTCTAATAATATTGTGCTAAGAAAATCTTTCTCTGGGAAAATTTAGTTTTATGATGTAGCGAAAGTAGTAAGGTAAATAGAACGCCAACAGACTTACCTGGTATCCAGTACGGTGATTTCACGGCATTTGATATTGTTAGCTCCAACGTACTTTACCGAGCCACATTTTACCACAACGGCAATTATGTCTGTTTAATGGAAATTGCAAGTGGCTTATAAGTTAGACCAATGTGCACAGTCCCAGAATATAAGGATACAAATAAATTTAATTGTGAACGAGTACTATGCATAAAATAATGGTTACCAAATTCTGTATTTCGCTGTTGGTCGTGCAAATATGCAAAGGGTACAGTATTCAACGTCGTCGGAGGCGGGAGCGGTGGGTCTTGTAAGTTGTCATTTTTCACCTCTTCGACAACAGTAAATCTGTCGATAACCCATTCAAAACGGTTGATAGGTACACTGTATGGTAAAGGAAGCCTCACTTTTGCAGTAGATATCAAGTAAGTGAAAAACGGGATGAGCTTGTCTACATACTTTTCTATGTCTTCCCCGTACAAAACATCAGCCACTTTCTCTTCCTGTATTTTGATATCATGATGATTTAGTTACCAGATTTCACAAAAATGTGTGCATATAAACTTACAGAGACATAAAAATATAGAGTATTGAAGAGATGACAAGAAAATTGATCCATTTCTGGACAAATCTTTGCATGAGGATTCATGACAACAACAATATATGGATATAAGAAAGAACAATTTTCTTCATCTTTCCTTTTTTATTTCCATAAAATTTATTAAGGAACTATAGATGAACACAATAACAACCAAAAAAATTCAGAATTTAGACAGTTTAACATCGAGTGCTCCCTTGAAACTCATAGAAAATCAAATAACGTATCTAAAATCAATATCTGAAGCAAATCCATAAAAATTCCCAAAAAAAAGACGAAGAAAAGGACATCAGCGTGCACAAGTCACTGAAGTATTTAAACTTAAAATTTTTTATCAGTTGTCAGATCCTCTCTTTTATTTTCTTTCTATGAAATAACATAAAGTACAATCTGCTCAAAACCTCAACTAACTTTGACGAGGCAACCAATTATAGTGATGACTCATCTTAACTATAGATGTGTAATTGGGAGATGCCTTTGACCACTTTTTGGTTAATAATAGATCTTATGCGTTAGCATATTTATATTCATGTATTCATCATGTATACCTACAAAAACTTCACACTGTCTCGTCATTCGTATAACATCTTGAGAATCATTGGAGGAAGTTGCGAGAACATCTTCCCTTTCTATCTTCAACATTTGCAGTAAGCGAGACACACTACAATTAGCACAGGCAAAGACAATAATGCGTAGACGGGTGGAGTACTTAGTATTGGAACTGCTAGTAAGCCATACCATATAATCATCTGGAAATATGATAGTATCTAATTAGTTGATTTCTTTCATTAAAGAGGTTATTAGTCAAAATGAAGACGCATTAGAAAAATCAAAGGACGGCCTGCAACTACACTGGGAAGCTTCTAAAATAACTTTTCTCCTCTTTTGTTCTATTTGTTCTTACGTGAAAGCATGACCCTTTTTGAGTGAACTCAAGGGAATGCCTAGAAATTAAGGGAAACCAAAATTGAATTCCTCATACACCATGTGCAACCAACCTAGTAACAATATGATGTCTACAACAAAGAAATCAATAGGGATAAATTTGAAAGAGAGGAAAAAAAAAGCACCAACAACGTCCAACTGAACAAATCGAATCAGCAAAGAAGCAATCCCTAAGGCCACTCCTAAAGAAAAACAAAAATAACAGCAAAACTAACCTTTCAACAAGAATGTGTAAGGATAATGGTATATGCCAAATAGCTACAACAACATGAATACTTGATGACATTAGTAATGATTGTGCCCCAGTCGGGAATCATGAGCTAGTTATTTTTATATATATATATATATATATATATATATATATTAATGTTTGGCTTACCTAGTTTAGAGACTAGGTGCCATCACGACTCCTTCGGAGAGATTTTTGGGTCGTGACAACTCAACTGCTACTATTCTAGTTTCCTTTACCCAAAAAGTGTATGTTTCCAGAACCGAGCCAATATTTGTACAATGATACTACAAATCAAAATAAGTCCCATAAGAGATAATTATTGTTCAATATATTATGTGGCTACAACACAGCCGAAGAAGTGAGCATACAGATATGGAGCAGCTCTAATGATATTTTGTTAGACCTATTTTTTCGCTCGATATATTAATTGGTGCAAACTGCCTAACTATATTGTTTATACCAATATACGGAGAGATGGAAAAAACACACATGTAAAAAGTTCTAAGCATGAGTAAAATTCAAATGTTATGATGACATATGCAGTAATTATCTTCAAAAAGGCTTCCTAAAATCCAAACTGGTAGCTCCTAGAATGTATAAAATTCAGCAGAACTGGTTAGTAGGAAAAAAAATTATATGTAACTAAAAGAAAATTTCGACCAGGGCAAGTGCAAAAAGTAATGCGAAAATATACTTTTAGACAAACCAAGGGTTAAAAAGGCGGATGTAATTAATCCGAAACAGAAACCCAAAAGTTTGGTATCACATTTATTTATCCAAAGAGGCTGGGCAAGAAAATATCAAGCAGGAGCGAATGGTAGATGCGTAAAATCTGGCTTAAGAGAGATTTTCTAATATTTACTTCTTAATATAGTTTGCGCCAGGAGAAATAATTAACTGTATGATAACTTAAGCTGATAAGTTTCTTTCTTTTCTTTATATTAAAAAAATAATGGTGATTGAAATTATATGTCAGACAGTAGAGCAAGAAAAAGCATGGTAGAGAGAAAATTACATTTCCGTCTTGAACAACGGCAATCTGGAATCGGGTCTTGTAAGCACGTGATTTTTTCCCAATATGAGAATTACTCCCAAAAAATTCAAAAATAAAATAATTTTTTTGGTGTGCAATTTTGTGATATTTTGTGATATTTTTTGAATAATTATTTGTATTTGTCTGTGCATGTTTATTTGTTAAATTAATAAAAATACAAAAAATGTCGCATTTTGCATGTAAGATTTAATCCTACAATTGTTAGTAATTAAGTTTGTTTTACAAAAAATAAAATTACAAAAATAAGCATCGTTTGCATTTTTAGCATTTAATGTCCAAATATACAATTTTATGCTTAATTATTACTTAATTGTGCGTTAATTGTTATTGGGAGTTAATTTGCGCTTTTATAACTTAATTTAGTTCTTAATAATAATTTAAGTATTTTTATAATTTAGTTTTAGAAAAATAAAAGAAGAAAAGAGAGCAAAAAATAAAGAAAGTCGGAATTGGGTCTCTTCTTCAAATTCAAGCCACAAGCCTAAAAAATACTCAATCTTCCAAAAACAACCCAGTCCATTTCGAACTGGGTCGACCCAGTCCAGTACCAACAACCCAACTCCCCCTCTTCATTTTCATTTTTTCATTTTTACAAAACAAAAAAAAAAGAAGAAAACCCTAAAACTATACTAAGTCATCCGCCCCCCTCCCTATCTTCTTCTTCTTCAAGCTTCACCAAGCTCCATCCATGGCTGCCCTTGCATCGTCTTCTTCAAACACACACACACGCGTACAGCTCTTTCACCATCATCTTCATCCTCACGCGAGGTAGATCCAAATAAAAGCCAACGAATAGCTCGTCGTCATCGCTGCTCCATCGCCATCGCCATCGTTGCCATGGCAGCTCCATCGCGACCTGCTTCAGTTGCGTTGTTGCTGCCTTCATCGACCTCATCCCAGCTTCGCCTGCTGCATGACGAGCAGCTCCCCCCCCCCCCAACGTTGCTGCAGCTACTGCTTCATCGTCCAAACGGACCCAGCTACTTCTTCTTCGTGTTCGTCGTCAACCCGTCGCGCTGCTGCTCCGTTCTCCAAACGACCAAGCTGCTCCTGTTTCTGTTTTGCTGCTGCCTACCGTCGCTGTGTCGCCGCTGATGCTACTCCGTTTTTGCTGCTGCTCACGTTTCACGCTGCTGCCTCCTACTGCCTCTGCGTCGAGAAAATGGCCAGCTGCTACTGCCTCACCAACGTTGTTGTTTCTTCATCTTCTTCGTTTCTTCGTCGTTGTTTTGAACCGGTTAGTTGGTTTAAGTTTCAATTTTGTCCATATTTTTGTTTGATGTTTTTCGGATCCAAAATCGATAAATGATTCAATTCTTGTTTTGTTTGTTCGTCGTTGAAATAATTTTTTAGTTTGTTCATATGTTTTGTTGAATTAATTTTTAGATTTCAAATGGAAATTTAATTAGTTGTTTTTCATGTTTATTTCATGTTTTTTTTATTGTTTAGGTGAAAATTTGTTAGCTTAATGTTTGTTAGATTCAAATTGAAATTTAATTGATTATTTCTTCAATTTGTTTCATGTTGTTATGTATTTTTCAGAAATTATTAATGTTGTTTGAGTCATTTAATCCATCATGTTTGTTGTTTTAAAAATAGATTCATTCATGTTCATACTTTGTTTGGTTGATCTTGAATCCGAAATTCGTATAGTTTGATTTCTTGTTTATCATTTATGATTACTTCTTGAATTTGTCTCATAATCTTGTTTAAGTTTAATATAGGAATTGTTGGTTGTAATGTTGTTAGAGTTGATTTTAAGTTCAATGTTATTGAATTTAGAAATCTGAATATACTTGTTTGTTATTGTTGTTGTTGAATCTGAAAATAGATTTGTTTGTTGCTAAAAATATTGTTCAATCAAATTTTAGTTGTTCTTTGTTGTTCAATTTGTGTTCATGTGATTTGTTGTTGAAATGTTGAAGAAATCATGTTCATGTGATTTGTTGTTTAAATTTGTCATATTGGCTATATTTTGGTTGAGTGTGATTAATTGATTTGTTATAGCTGATGGGGTAGTTTGGTAATTTGTAGTACGTTCAGGGGTAGTTTTGTAATTTCAGTAAGGTCGGAGGGGTAGTTTAGGAATTGTACATTTTGTAATTTTTTATGTGAAGCATGAGGGACAAAATGTAATGGGGTGGGTTGTGATATAGTTGTTTAATATAAAGGGGGGACAAGACAAAATTTAGTGGGGAGGAATCTTGTATTTGTTTAGTGAAGCATGGGGGACAAAATATAATGGGGTGGTGATGATATATTTATTTAATATAATGGGGATGAGTGGGAAGATAATGAGTTTGGTAGAGGAAAGGGATTGATTTTAATTGATTAAAGGGTTGGTATTATATATAGGAAGTCTTGAACACAAAAGAAAAACACACAGACAGAAGAGGGGGAAAGAAGACGGACAGAGAATAGAGAGAGAACGAGAAAAAAGAACACAGAGAATAAGAAGGACAGATAGGATAGACAGAAAAAAGAACGGACAGAGAGAATAATAAGAGAGAGAAAAAAAAGAGCTGAATATTTAAGAGAGAAAGAAAAATTCCGAAAAATATTAAAGCTTTCAAATAAAAAAAAAACTAAAAAAATCTTCTGCTTTCTTTCATTGTTTGAAATCAGCATTAATTGTTGTTGTTTCATCAAAACTTGAAGCTTTTGTTTTTGGGATTACTACTCCACTGGTTTGCAAACTCTGTTCCTGGGTTGTTACTGTTGCTGGACTGTTGTTGCTGTGCTGTATTGTTATTACTGCTGCTGATTCTCATCTTCATTTTTCTTTTGCTTCTAATATTAGGTACGCAACTGACACGCTGGTTATTGTAAACTGAAACATGTAGCATGAATACGAAAATGAAGAGTTGAAGTTCCAGATTTATTTTAATTATATTCTAAATTTTATTTGTATATATAAATTGTTTAGCTTACTCTAATCAGAATCATGTAGCCGTTTAATATATATAGTGAAACATCGGATGATAGCTTAACGGACGAACTATCTATATAAAGTAAAATAAACAAATGGTGTAGTAACTTCGTCTAGTTAATTCACTATTGTTGGATGATTACCATGTCTCAAAAAGCACGTTAGTTTATCAAAATAGACCATTTGGAACCTGGAGGAATGTTGTTTAGTTAAATATTATTGGTTAATTTCAGCATGTAAATAAATTAAGATATTTTTTTATTTTATTTTGTAGAGACAAATTTAATAGAAAATAATGTAGGCATTTTAGGATTGTCTTTTAAAAATAAATGAGACGAGCCTCGCCGAATAAAAATACAAAATTGTGGGTCCCTCGATAAATGTTTAATTAAAATTAATTAGACTTTGGGATGAGCCGTTTAGCAAAATTCCACGGCCTTACCTAGAAATAATAATACGTTAATTGCTTTAGGCGCGCATTTTAATAAGCTTACCTTCTTAAACTCGGGTGTGCATTTCATGCGACCCAAATCCAAATCCCAAAACATTGAATAAAAATATGCTTCGGATTGCGGGTGCATTTCATGTGACGTAATCCAAAGACATGTTTAAACAATGTTCACATTCTTTTAAAATAATAATAATAAAGCGGTAAAAAGTTAAAATTGGCACATAAGTTCATATTTGTATTAAAATCAGATAAATAAGCCGAATATGACAGTTGAGCGACCGTGTTAGAACTACGGAATTCGGGAATGCCTAACACCTTCTCCCGGGTTAACAGAATTCCTTATCCGGATTTCTGGTACGCAGACTATAATATGGAGTCATTCTTTTCCTCGATTCGGGATTAAAATTGGTGACTTGGGACACCCTAAATCTCCCAAGTGGCGACTCTGAAATAAATAAATAAATCCCGTTTCGATTGTCCTTTAATTGGAAAAAACTCCCTTGTACCCTCTCGGGTATGTAAAAAGAAGGTGTGACAGCTCCGGTGACTCTGCTGGGGAATCGAACCCAGAATCTCTGGTTCAGGGTTCAGAATTCGAGCTTAGATAAATTGTTGTATTTAATTATATCTGATTTTCCTACATGTTTTATTCTGAATGTGCTAAATGTTACCGCTTTGATATTGTCTAAACTGTATATAAATTGTGAAGACACCCTTCTCTCTTCACCTCCGGGGATGTGCTTACTGGTTGAGACTCCCTATTCTGTTATTGTCATACCCTGAAATAAGAAAGAGGACGGACAAGTTACGAAGCCGGATGGCCTTTTGGTTCCCGGTAAGTTGCCCCCTCCTCAACTCGAGTTGTCCGCTCGAGTACACAGTCTAGTGCACTGACCCAGGTTTTGAATATAGAATAACGTGACTTCATGTCGGATCCCTAGTAGGAACGCTTATTTGCATCACGTTGCATTTGACTTAGGGGACTCAACACAGGGGTTGGGTCCGTCTAGGACTAGCAACCTGAAATGAAAAGACCATTCTGATGCATCTCTGTACATATATTTGTTTCGAACTTGCATGTTGACCGGTTTCTGAATCTCGGGAATGTTGGAAAATTGAAGGGAGAAAGAGAGAAAAAAGGGAGAAAAAAAAAATATATCAGTTAGGGAGTTAATTGATTATTTTAGGAAAAAATAAATGACCAATTACTGGCGAAACTCTGCCGAAATTTTGAGAAAGAAAATATTTTATTTTGTGTTAATAAAAAAAATAAAAAGGTCTTTTATTTTAGTTTGGAAAAATAGATTGTTCTATTATTTGTTGACAATGAAAAATCGTTATTTTGTCTTGTTTTCAAGAATATAAAAGGAAAATAGTTTGTCTTGCCATGAAAAATAAAAATGGAAAAGAGTCATGTTTTAAAATAGTTCGGTTAATTTGCCCGAACTACGCGGGTTTGATTCTCACCGGATGTGAGATACGTAGGCAACCCTCATCGGGTTCAACCCCACCTTTTGCTAAAATAGCCAAAAACAAACAAATAATAATAATAAAAAAAAACATGTCAAAATTTTAATTTTGTCATAAAGAAGTCGGGTGACGCTGTTTTGTCAAAACACAGCCGAATATTCCCGAAAGGGACGCCGGAAGGCTGACTTTGCATAAACAACCACCTTCGGGTCATTTTTTAAGATTTGGTCCAGTTGACCCACACAGCCTTAAAAATCTTCGTCCCCGAGACGTTGACAGGCCGTGTTTGCAATATTGAGTTTCCTATTTTTGAAAAACAATAAAAGAGTCATAACTAAGTCAGGTGATGCTGTTTTGTCAAAACATAGCCGAATGTTCCCGAAAGGGACGCCGGAAGGCTGACTTTGCATAAACAGCCACTTTTTGGGTCATGTTTAGAATTTTTGGTCCAGTTGACCCATACAGCCTTAAAAATCTTCGTCCCCGAGGCGCTGAAGGGCCGTGTTTGCAACACCACGTTTTATTGTAATTTGAAAAAAAAAACAAAGAGTCATCGGTCAGGTGAATACCGTTTGGATTTTTTGTCAAAAATAAGTCGAGCCAGCTTCGGCAGTGTCTTAAACCGTTCTTGCCGAAATAGCCTTAGAGTATCTTTCAATTGTCGAAAGGTTATTTTCGTAAAAGAATGGACAAGTTTGTAAATGGTCATCATATAATCCTCCCTATTCATGTGAAATTTGGGAGGGTCCACATTTGTAAAAATAACCGTTTGGTTGCATTTGTCGAACAGGGAAAGGAAGCTAGCCTTTTGTTTTTGAGTTTATAAATCTCTTTATTAGAATATATGGGTTGTTTGATTTTCGAGTTTGTAGGTCATCTTTAAACCTTTGAAACCCAGTTTGTTTTATTATGAAAATTGATAAGAAAAAAATGTTTATTATTGTTTATCTTTTATTGGTCCGAACTACGCAAGGTCTGATTCATGCGGGGTCATGATACGTAGGCAATCTCCATAAGATTCGACCATGACAAAAAAAATGATGAAAAAGAATGAAGAAAAAAAAAAGAAAAAAAAAGAAAAAAAAATCGAAAAAAAAATGAAAAAAAAATGAAAAAAAGATGTTGTTAGTAATGGGGACCGACTGAGTCCATTCTAACCTGTTTTGTTTTGAATCGCAAAGAAAGAAGGTGGTTGGTTTGTGGTAAGCCGGAAATACAAGACCCAGAAGCACACTTTGCGGGAATCAGGCCTAATAACAAAAGCACTCGAATCCTATTGGGGAATTGTTGACTAAGGATGATGATATCGAAGTTGGAAATGGTCTGGACAATACTGATGCAAAGCTTAGCGGCTAAGATGCCAATTTTGATAAAGTGGGAGGACGCTCCGTTCCTTGGTTAGCAAGAGAGAAGCTGTTGGTGGCTTATTTTGTTGTCATTTCTGTTGTCCGGATTATTCTTAGGGTTGTAATCCGAATATTGTCTTGTGTCAAACCTTCTTATCTTTCCAGTTTGTCATATCAGTTTGTTTAAGTTTTGTCGAGGCTGTGTTAGGATTTTATTCTGGTTGTTTTGTTTGTTTTATTATTCAAACCATTTCGCCGGTAGTCTAATACAAAAGCCGGTCTTTTATTGTTTCCATTCATCTTTTTGTTTAGTCCTTTTATCATTTTTGTTCAGCGCCGATTCTCGTGACATGACATGCGCACACAGTTTGGGCCTAATCTTAAAAGTTAATCATAAACCCCCGAAAAGGTGATCAGACCATTTAAAGGAAATAAGGACGGTTGAGATTATTCAGAGCTCGAGTCATATGGAACTGGGGCAAGTTAAACACAAAGAAAACCGTTAAAAAGCAAAGATTCGCCAAATTGGCATGAGGGTTGTTCATAATAATGAGAATGAGAGTGTCGCCCAACGGTGCTTTAGAAGTGACAAATGAACAAACAGATGTTGAATATAATTGTCAAGTCCAGCACCATCAGAAGAGGCTACAAATTTAAATTGTGTTGTTTGCACTTGGCATGTTTGAAGACTGGAATGACGAAGGCATTTTGCTTTGCTACCTAAACACTTTATCCTTCGTTAACCCCTTTTCAGCCTTATTGTTTTTCTTTCGTACCCCTCGTTCGGAATCAGTAAAAACAACTAGAAAACGCAAGCATGGCATGAAAACAAAAGAAGAAAAAAACAACAAAACGAAAAAAGAAAAGAGAAAAAAAAAAAGCAGAAAGGAGAAATGAAAAAGAAAAGGAAAATGATAACAAAGAAAAGTCAATTGAAAAAAGAGGAATTGGGAACTACGTTTGACCTGATTCCTCAAAGAGGATACGTAGGCGCTTCACGGCTCGGTCATAGGGTACATAGTGTGCATAGTGTGCATGGTGTGCATGGTGTTAAAAAATTTAAAAAATATATATAAATAAATAATCCCCAAGCAAGAAACTGGGGCAAGGGTTGCGCTTATTGCAAACAAAATATGATTTCGAAGGTTGTAATTTTGAACCCCGAATTTATTTTGTTTTTGAGCCTTTAATACCCTTTCTTTCTAGCCCTATCCAAAAATTCACATTACGGTCCAAAGAAAGACCTTATGATCAGTCTTCAAAAGATGCCAAGTCGGACAAATGAGAGTCTTACTAGTGAACATAACACTCTGCTCCACAGCAGAAAGGACTCTAATCTCCAGCAGAGAGAGTCATACCGACAACACTCCAAATCCCCAGCTGGAAAGTGATACAAATGAGAGAGTCTTATCGGTGAAAAACCTTCACAGGCACCATAAGGCGATGAAAGCTGAGAGAAAAACCAAAAATGAGAGAGACTTGATAGTGAAAACCCTTCGGGCACTACAAGTCAAATAAGATTGAGAATCGGATGGGGAATTGCCAATTGAAGATCTTGAAAGATGATTGACGGCGGAGGATAGGCCACATATGCATGTCATGACCATTAGAATCGGTATCTGCATTTGATAGGTTTTTATTTATAGTTTCTTTTGTTAAAGAGTCATTTTTCTCCTTTGTCTTTTTATTCTGTTCCCTTTTATCTTTTTCCTTTCATAGAAAAATCCCCAATAGAGTCTGTTTAGTCAGAACAAGTGTGAATTGACTTCAAAATATGCCATCAGCTTTCCAATTATACAAGATGAGATCTGACTAGTACATCCAAGTGGTATAGTCAGCAAGGAACAAGCGCGAGACCAGTGTCAAAAAGATATCCCCAGCAAAAGGGAATTGACAAAAGGATTGACGAGTGTCAAGAGGGATATCCTTGCCGAAATCAAAGGTTATAAACCTCAAGGCCAAGGCCAACGAACAAAGCAAGGAGAGCAGTGAGCATGATTTGGGAAATTCATACTAGACTAAAAGGTCGGGGAAATGCCAGTTTCCGAGCTATGCCACAAAAGAAGAAGGATATCCCCAGCAGAAAGGGATTATCCCCAGCAAATAATATCATCCCCAATAAGTTGTGGAACGCAGAGCAAGGAAGGAGAAAGGGAAAGCCATCCCCAGTAGGAGTATCACAACCAACCACCGCGTTTTAAACTAACAAATTTTGTTTGATTTGAAACAGGTAAAGGAAATTGCATTGATGACAGAAATGCATGCCACAAAGGATATTGTCAAACTGGGGCAGAAAATTTTCCTTTCATTTAGAAAATTTTCTAGAAGTCAGGTACCCATTCAGAGAAGAATAAAGATAACGCCAGTCTCAAGGGAAGTGGTCTTAGAACCAGTGTTACCCCCAACATAATAAGTTTCAATGGAGGAAGTTGTTCCCCAGCAAAGGGATGAAACTTGAGCTCAGAAAAAGCAAGAGGCCAACATCATTCCCAACAGCCTTTCGAAGAGTGAAGCACTAGTTCTGAAAGAATCAAAATCCCCCAGCGGTGTTATCCTCGATAGTGTTATCCCCAGCTGATAACATTTTATCCCCCAACAGGTAAATAAATAATTCCCCAACAGTGTTATCCCCAGCAGTTTCGAGGAGTCCAACACAAGTTTGGTGAAAATCGGTATCCTCAGCGGTTCCTTTCGGGGAAAGGCAAAACGAGTCTTAAGGGAGGTAATCTTCGAAGGAAGAAGCTATGCAAAAAAAAAATACAAAAGAATAAAAAAAAGAAAAAAAAGAATAAAAAAAAAGGGAAGCAGTTTGCAGAGTAATGAAACATCCTACTTAAAAGGGAGTACTTTTGGAAGGAGTAAGATAACATATTTACTTAGCAGAGTTATCCTCAGCAGTGTTATCCCCAGCGGATCATCGAGATGTAGAAGCATCCTCGACAGAGTTTCGGGCAACCCAGAGTGGGTAAGGAAGAAAAGGAAAAGTCATCCCCATCAAAATAATCCCCAGCAGTTTCGAGGGAAGACAACACAGGTAAGTAAATAATTCAGGAAGAAGGAAATGGTTCACCCATAGGAGATGCATTTCCTCCTAAGTTTAGTTTCACCCATAGGAGATGCATTTCCTCCTAAGTTTACTTTTACCCATAGGAGACGCATTTCCTCCTAAGTTTAGTTTTACCCATAGGAGATGCATTTCCTCCTAAGTTTGTTTTAGTTTCACCCAAGGAGATGCATTTCCTCCTAAGTTTGTTTTACCCATAGGAGAGGCATTTCCTCCTAAGTTGTTGTTGAACCAATAGGAGAGGCATTTCCTCCTAAGTTTAGCTTCACCCATAGGAGATGCATTTCCTTCTAAGTTTAGTTTCACCCATAGGAGATGCATTTTCTCCTAAGTTTACTTTTACCCCATAGGAGATGCATTTCCTCCTAAGTTTAGTCTTACCCATAGGAGAGGCATTTCCTCCTAAGTTGTTGTTTAACTAATAGGAGAGGCATTTCCTCCTAAGTTTAGTTTCACCCATAGGACACGCATTTTCCCCTAAGTTTGTTTTTACTCATAGGAGAGGCATTTCCTCCTAAGTTGTTTGTTGAAATCAGGAGCCCGTCTGAAGAGAGGAAAGGCGTTTTATTTTAAAGTTGTTTAAATCTCGCCAACCTAAAAGGAATGGTGTTTTGTTTTCATTTTCAGTTGTTGAAGTTGGGAGCCCGCCCATAGAACAGAGGCATACATTTCAGTCTTTTCATTTTCAGTTGTTGAAGTTGGGAGCCCGCCCATAGAACAGAGGCATACATTTTAGTCTTTTCATTTCAAGTGTTGAAGTTGGGAGCCCGCCCATAGAACAGAGGCATACATTTCGGTCTTTTCATTTTCAGTTGTTGAAGTTGGGAGCCTGCCCATAGAACAGAGACACACATTTCAGTCTTTTCATTTCAAGTGTTGAAGTTGGGAGCCCGCCCATAGAACAGAGGCATACATTTCGCAGAGGAATACATTCAGTCTTTTCATTTCAAGTGTTGAAGTTGGGAGCCCGCCCATAGAACAGAGGAATACATTCAGTCTATTCATTTCAAGCGTTGAAGTTGGGATCCCGCCCATAGAACAGAGGAATACATTCAGTCTTTTCATTTCAAGTATTGAAGTTGGGAGCCCGCCCATATAACAGAGGAATACATTCAGCATTAATTTT
This sequence comes from Nicotiana tabacum, assembly GCF_000715075.1. Lineage (NCBI taxonomy): Eukaryota > Viridiplantae > Streptophyta > Magnoliopsida > Solanales > Solanaceae > Nicotiana > Nicotiana tabacum. Next base: position 105,642,899 of record NC_134087.1, on the reverse strand, counting down.
CAAGTATTGAAGTTGGGAGCCCGCCCATACAACAGAGGCATACATTTCAAGATCAAGTCAGAGGACAATAAAACAGAGGGTTACAATAGGAATCCCCAGCAGGAAACAATAAAATTCCCCGGCACCGGGAAGCAGAAGGTTGCAACAAGAGGTCCCAGCACAAACTCAAGTGCATGTGTCAAAAAGAAGAAAAGCACCGGAAAAAATGCAAGCAGACAAGAAAGCAAGGCAACAAGAAAAATTGCAGTCTAGCCTAGCTTCTTGTTTTCTTTTAAGCACGGTGTAACAAGGAGATCGGTAAGCAGTGGTAATAGCATGCAACAACAGTAACATTGCAGTCCTACGGTAGTCCCAGCTACCAAAATTTCCCGAACTACATTGACCTGATTCCTGTTTAGCCCAGGATATGTAGGAAACCTGTGAAGCAAAGGTTCGGTCAAATCTTTTTCAAAAAATGCTTCATACGGAGTACTCGGATGGGCAAAAATCGCTCGCTTCATCTTTGCACGAAAACCCTTCGTGTCTTCGGGCAAAGAGGGGCAGCTGTAAGCACGTGATTTTTGCCCTATATGAGAATTACTTCCAAAAAATTCAAAAATAAAATAATTTTCTTTGGTGTGCAATTTTGTGATATTTTGTGATATTTTTTGAATAATTATTTGTATTTGTCTGTGCATGTTTATTTGTTAAATTAATAAAAATACAAAAAATGTCGCATTTTGCATGTAGGATTTAATCCTACAATTGTTAGTAATTAAGTTTGTTTTACAAAAAAATAAAAATTACAAAAATAAGCATCGTTCACATTTTTAGCATTTAATGTCCAAATATACAATTTTATGCTTAGTTATTACTTAATTGTGCGTTAATTGTTATTGGGAGTTAATTTGCGCTTTTATAACTTAATTTAGTTCTTAATAATAATTTAAGTATTTTTATAATTTAGTTTTAGAAAAATAAAAGAAGAAAAGAGAGCAAAAAATAAAGAAAGTCGGAATTGGGCCTCTTCTTCAAATTCAAGCCACAAGCCCAAAAAATACCCAATCTTCCAAAAATGACCCAGTCCATTTCGAACTGGGTCGACCCAGTCCAGTACCAACAACCCAACTCCCCCTCTTCATTTTCATTTTTTCATTTTTACAAAAAAAAAAAAAAAACCCTAAAACTATACTAAGTCATCCGCCCCCCTATCTTCTTCTTCTCCAAGCTTCACCAAGCTCCATCCATGGCTGCCCTTACATCGTCTTCTTCAAACACACACACACGCGTACAACTCTTTCACCATCATCTTTAACCTCACGCGAGGTAGATCCAAATAAAAGCCAACGAATAGCTCGTCGTCATCGCTGCTCCATCGCCATCGCCATCGTTGCCATGGCAGCTCCATCGCGACCTGCTTCAGTTGCGTTGTTGCTGCCTTCATCGACCTCGTCCCAGCTTCGCCTGCTGCATGACGAGCAGCTCCCCCCCCCCCCAACGTTGCTGCAGCTACTGCTTCATCGTCCAAACGGACCCAGCTACTTCTTCTTCGTGTTCGTCGTCAACCCGTCGCGCTGCTGCTCCGTTCTCCAAACGACCAAGCTGCTCCTGTTTCTGTTTTGCTGCTGCCTACCGTCGCTATGTCGCCGCTGATGCTACTCCGTTTTTGCTGCTGCTCACGTTTCACGCTGCTGCCTCCTACTGCCTCTGCGTCGAGAAAATGGCCAGCTGCTACTGCCTCACCAACGTTGTTGTTTCTTCATCTTCTTCGTTTCTTCGTCGTTGTTTTGAACCGGTTAGTTGGTTTAAGTTTCAATTTTGTCCATATTTTTGTTTGATGTTTTTCGGATCCAAAATCGATAAATGATTCAATTCTTGTTTTGTTTGTTCGTCGTTGAAATAATTTTTTAGTTTGTTCATATGTTTTGTTGAATTAATTTTTAGATTTCAAATGGAAATTTAATTAGTTGTTTTTCATGTTTATTTCATGTTTTTTTTATTGTTTAGGTGAAAATTTGTTAGCTTAATGTTTGTTAGATTCAAATTGAAATTTAATTGATTATTTCTTCAATTTGTTTCATGTTGTTATGTATTTTTCAGAAATTATTAATGTTGTTTGAGTCATTTAATCCATCATGTTTGTTGTTTTAAAAATAGATTCATTCATGTTCATACTTTGTTTGGTTGATCTTGAATCCGAAATTCGTATAGTTTGATTTCTTGTTTATCATTTATGATTACTTCTTGAATTTGTCTCATAATCTTGTTTAAGTTTAATATAGGAATTGTTGGTTGTAATGTTGTTAGAGTTGATTTTAAGTTCAATGTTATTGAATTTAGAAATCTGAATATACTTGTTTGTTATTGTTGTTGTTGAATCTGAAAATAGATTTGTTTGTTGCTAAAAATATTGTTCAATCAAATTTTAGTTGTTCTTTGTTGTTCAATTTGTGTTCATGTGATTTGTTGTTGAAATGTTGAAGAAATCATGTTCATGTGATTTGTTGTTTAAATTTGTCATATTGGCTATATTTTGGTTGAGTGTGATTAATTGATTTGTTATAGCTGATGGGGTAGTTTGGTAATTTGTAGTACGTTCAGGGGTAGTTTTGTAATTTCAGTAAGGTCGGAGGGGTAGTTTAGGAATTGTACATTTTGTAATTTTTTATGTGAAGCATGAGGGACAAAATGTAATGGGGTGGGTTGTGATATAGTTGTTTAATATAAAGGGCGGACAAGACAAAATTTAGTGGGGAGGAATCTTGTATTTGTTTAGTGAAGCATGGGGGACAAAATATAATGGGGTGGTGATGATATATTTATTTAATGTAATGGGGATGAGTGAGAAGATAATGGGTTTGGTAGAGGAAAGGGATTGATTTTAATTGATTAAAGGGTTGAGATTATATATAGGAAGTCTTGAACACAAAAGAAAAACACACAGACAGAAGAGGGGGAAAGAAGACGGACAGAGAATAGAGAGAGAACGAGAAAAAAGAACACAGAGAATAAGAAGGACAGATAGGATAGACAGAAAAAAGAACGGACAGAGAGAATAATAAGAGAGAGAAAAAAAAGAGCTGAATATTTAAGAGAGAAAGAAAAATTCCGAAAAATATTAAAGCTTTCAAATAAAAAAAAAACTAAAAAAATCTTCTGCTTTCTTTCATTGTTTGAAATCAGCATTAATTGTTGTTGTTTCATCAAAACTTGAAGCTTTTGTTTTTGGGATTACTACTCCAATGGTTTGCAAACTCTGTTCCTGGGTTGTTACTGTTGCTGGACTGTTGTTGCTGTGCTGTATTGTTATTACTGCTGTTGATTCTCATCTTCATTTTTCTTTTGCTTCCAATATCAGGTACACAACTGACACGCTGGTTATTGTAAACTGAAACATGTAGCATGAATACGAAAATGAAGAGTTGAAGTTCCAGATTTATTTTAATTATATTCTAAATTTTATTTGTATATATAAATTGTTTAGCTTACTCTAATCAGAATCATGTAGCCGTTTAATATATATAGTGAAACATCGGATGATAACTTAACGGACGAACTATTTATATAAAGTAAAATAAACAAATGGTGTAGTAACTTCGTCTAGTTAATTCGCTATTGTTGGATGATTACCATGTCTCAAAAAACACGTTAGTTTATCAAAATAGACCATTTTGGAACCTGGAGGAATGTTGTTTAGTTAAATATTATTGGTTAATTTCAGCATGTAAATAAATTAAGACATTTTTTTATTTTATTTTGTAGAGACAAATTTAATAGAAAATAATGTAGGCATTTTAGGATTGTCTTTTAAAAATAAATGAGACGAGCCTCGCCGAATAAAAATACAAAATTGTGGGTCCCTCGATAAATGTTTAATTAAAATAATTAGACTTTGGGATGAGCCGTTTAGCAAAATTCCACGGCCTTACCCAGAAATAATAATACGTTAATTGCTTTAGGCGCGCATTTTAATAAGCTTACCTTCTTAAACTCGGGTGTGCATTTCATGCGACCCAAATCCAAATCCCAAAACATTGAATAAAAATGTGCTTCGGATTGCGGGTGCATTTCATGTGACGTAATCCAAAGACATGTTTAAACAATGTTCACATTCTTTTAAAATAATAATAATAAAGCGGTAAAAAGTTAAAATTGGCACATAAGCTCATATTTGTATTAAAATCAGATAAATAAGCCGAATATGACAGTTGAGCGACCGTGCTAGAACCACGAAATTCGGGAATGCCTAACACCTTCTCCCGAGTTAACAGAATTCCTTATCCGGATTTCTGGTACGCAGACTATAATATGGAGTCATTCTTTTCCTCGATTCGGGATTAAAATTGGTGACTTGGGACACCCTAAATCTCCCAAGTGGCGACTCTGAAATAAATAAATAAATCCCGTTTCGATTGTCCTTTAATTGGAAAAAACTCCCTTGTACCCTCTCGGGTATGTAAAAAGGAGGTGTGACAGGTTTTTCCATCTTTACTTTTCCTTGGCCGAGGTTTCTCAATCACTTGTACTTTTGAGATCCACTCTTTTGTTTGTGGAGTGATCTTGTCAATGGTTAGTCTGTACTCCATTTATTCTATACAATCTGCAGTGGAAAAGAAGAACAAAAATAATAAATCATCATTTACTGAAAGATAAACTATAGACACCGACAGATAATTAAATAGAGGAACTGAGGACGCTATTTGGGTATAAACTACACATCACGACAATTAGCACACAAATCTAGCACTACAGTAGTCTTACTGTAGCAAACACCCACGTTGTGTAGATATTTATGTTTTTTAAAAATATAAGATTATTGCTTGTCTAAAAACTTTCTGGGATCTTCCTACACTGCTAAAATTACATATAGGTATCATTTTCTACCAGGATGTGCGTATGTTTCTTAGCTGTTGTCCCCTACATAGAAGTGTCAATTTTGCGGATATTACCTATTAGTATTAGGAACATGTACCAGACCTACAGCCAAGTGTCTCTCTATGACCATGTTAGCCAATATTGTAGGTTATTGTTGTTTTGTCTTGGGTCAAAACAATCATGTACAAAGAAGATATCCTCTCTGGTCTGCATCACTTCAATGAATGCATTCTGATTGCTACGCACCAGATTGTGTACCAACAGTATGTTGTATCGACTTCTTCATAGGTTTTTTAGCTAAGATACTATGTGCTCTAGTTGCAATATCCTCATAAAATAGCCTTTTCAATATTTTCATTGTACACAATATTTTCTGTGCAGCGATCAACCTCAAGCCGATTCTGACTGCACCGTACTAGGCTAATAACCTTTCAAGGGTCTATAATAACCCCTTTTTTCCCATAACTCACAAGAACAACCCTCATATCTAGAGCAAACCTCCACAGTCCACAACCCAATAAACCGAGTGCCCTCCAGGAATAAATTCTTAAATTAGGGATATTACCACAATCTTCACACTTGGTTTAAATCTTCAATCAATCAAGTGACTACATGTCACACTTGTACAATCTTCCTGTGAGATACGCTCTCATGACCTTTCACACTAGGTAACAAGTTTGCACATCCATACCACCGGTCACACTAATGTTGTAAAGCATATCAAGAATCCGTAACCCAGATACAAAGCCTCCGATACAAAAATGCCAATCTCAGGTGACACTGAAGACAATACCAACTTACTCCAAACATTCAAATCCCCTTCCTACTCATCCAAGCTCGTGACATCCTTGTCAACACCGAACCGTAACCTTGATCCTCACTTTCAAATTTCATATCGCTCACTGCACCTAACATGCCAATATGTGATAGTACAAGAATTTCATCATAACTCCTGAACCACTAATAGGGTAAACACTTCGTCACACAGAAACATTATACTTAACTCATTCCGAGAGGACCATAGAAACACGCGAGTGAATTCTCATAACCTTAGAACATTCAAATCCTCAAGTAGCGGTCTAAACCACCATATCCCTTTTGGGATCCACCTACACATAACAAGCCGTAATACTTGAATACTTCCAAATGAAGTTAATTACGGCGGCCGTCAAGCCTCGACGTACTACACAAATCACATGCATAACTTAATTACGCTGAAGGAACTAATCACCGCAACCATTATGCCAATTCAACCATGGCTAACCAATCTAACTTCTTCTTCTAATTCATCCTTAACTTGCCTTAGAGATAATAATAGCTCCATTCCTTACATCACAAACCTAAACCCGCACTCATCTTGAATGACCCCATTCCACGAGACCACGTTGTCTCCAAACCCATGAACCATTTCATACCCTTCTTGCACGCACATTCACATCTTCAACTGGTGCACCCATTATGATAATTTCCATACGAATCCGAAGTCATTTTCTCTTTTTCCTCCAAATGCTACTCTGCAAGTCAAAAATATCATAGATTATTCCATGCCTCTTATCATAATCCGCTCCAAAAGCTCAATTTTTAACCATATCGCGGGTTTGAAATCCTTAGGCATCGCATTTTGTTTTTCTTTGAATTTACTAGGACCGTTATCGAGAGTCACCCACTCTGGCTTGGTCCCGAATGTACTCAACTCCAAGGCTCCGCTGGCATATGAACACCCATCTTAATGAAGAACCCGACTAAATCACTTCCCTTGTAAATCACCTCTGTGCGAAGCATAAATCATGAATTTTCCTAAATCCCGAACATGAGTCAATAAGGCCAACTATAGCACACCTTTATCAATTCTTTTGCCCAAATTACCACTTATGTTCTTTTACCTTAGCTGTAATAGCTCACCAATATGCTGATAATCCCGAAACCTTACATGTAGATAACCATGCAACCCAATTGCAGGCGATAGGACTCTCCCACTTAGCTTGAAGCTACTATTACACAAACTCTAGGACCAACCAAGATTCTTTCTCCATTGTTGACATGATCTTGCACAACCAACCCACCAAATTCCTCGAAATCCTTTTGTTAGCATTTCATGAACACTTTGAATCTCTAGAAACATTCACATATTCGACCTCTTACTAGATAGTAAGTAAAATCCATTCGCGGAAGCTTCGCCAACCACGCGAATGCTGACCTGCTCACAGGAGATATTCCACCTGTGAAAATTACATGCTGACATCTTCCAACGTCGCTGCACGGGGTACAATCACTATGACATCAATAACCCATCCTGAGCCCGTTCTCATTCACCAACTGCATTAGTCCGCTCGCTCCTTATGGACATCAACTAAATGTGCGACAATATCTTCAAATTTCAAGTTGTATTGCATCCTTCTTCATATCAAGCAACTCCTTTCTGTTGCATCCAATCTCCCGCCGTATAATAGCCAATATTTCAAATTAAGCTCGTGGACCCAATCACCATTCACTAAATTCTCAAATCACTCTAAATTCTTCCTCAAGGTGTGTAGTTATCCTGCCACTGAACCCATATGCTACTCAGCCACTCTCCCACTTTGGTCAAACTCACTCCTTTAAGCAACTACTCGAATTTTTTTAACTTTTTACGCCTGACCTTCTAGAAATTTAACCACCGCCAGACACTTCCCATATGTCCTTCCTCATCTTTTACTGCCTAGTTGTTGCCTTAAATCAATATCTATCTCTGTAGCACTTGAACCGATAGATCGCTACTAACTTTAACCCTTTCCGAAGATCTACCTTCTCTAGCCGTCAGCATTAGAAGTACCCATTCAATCCTGAACCATCGCACCCCGTTATCTCTGACAGCCGCTCCTCCAATACTATCTCACAGTATCCTGCCCCAAAGGCGAATTGTAGAAGATCATAACACCGGCGAACTTAACACATTCAATCGAGGATGACGATACAACGTCGCAGATAAAAATTCCACCATACTTGAAAATACCAAGTCTCGTTACTCTATCAACCCAAACCTAGACATTTATAGCCCGATTGCCTTTCCTTCACCGGAAATAAAATATTGAATCTCTAAATCGTGCTCTGAGTGGACCTCCTTTCAAGTCATTCACTGCCCCAACATAGGGGCAAACACCTTACCATCACATCAATACCGCGCGATAACCGTTCATGAGCATCATAGCAACCTGTGCATAGACTCAAAGCTCTCAGAAGTACAGCTACTGAGCTGAAATGACAGAATATCCTTCCGCAAGGCGACGACAATAGCCCAAACAACTATGCAGGGAAAAACATCCCGCACCGCATCTGTAGTACCATTACAATTCCTTAAATTCCTGATTTATAACAAGCGATTCGCCTCGCATGAGATTGAATGGAAAGGAAATGAAAACATAAGTCTCAAAGGAATCAAACTGCACGGTGAGGAATCAAGAAGGAAAGTGCTCCTAAAACCCCTGTAGCCTCTCGAAGATAAGTACAGACGTTTCTGTATCGATCCGTAAGACTCTATAGACTTGCTCATGACTCGTGAGACCTAAGGGAACCTAATGCTCTGATACCATGTTGTCACGACCCAAAATCCATCAAAGGTCGTGATGGCGTCGAACACCACTATCAGGCAAGCCAACACCAAGAAGTTAATTAAATTCTCATTTTAGTATTTTTAAAATCATTTCTTTTCCTTACATCAAACAATATATAATGAACTTCACTGACTAAATAATGATGTCTTTAACAAATTTGAATACTGAAGAATCCCATAGTCATCCTAGAACCCGGTGTAACAAATGCATGAGCATCAACTAAGAAATATACATAAAATACAACATCTTTCCGGAATACAAATTTGGACAGAAAAGGAAATATAATAATCTGAAGGGACTCTGCTGGCTGTAGGTCATCTCGAGAGATGCAGCTCACCTAAGTCTCTGTATCCACCATGCTGCTGTGTCCAACTAGGCCACTAGACATACATGTGCATGTGCAACAAAAATGCATAGTTAAGTGTAGTATGCGTACGAAAACAACGCGTACCCAGCAAGTATCTAGTCTAACCTCGAAGAAGTAGTGACGAGAGATCGACTTCGACACTTACTAGTGGTCTAATAATATAATCAGTTGTGGATTATTAAAAACAGTAGTAAACTAAAGGGAATCATGTAGCAAGTAAACAATCTATCTGATAATAAGAGATTTCCAAGTACATATTTCCTAAATTGTCAATATATCTCAGGCCAGGAAGGCAATATCATTATTTATAATTTCAAGGCAAGCAATACAAGCATGCACAAATCATGTCAAGGTCGTACGACCCGATCCAATATATATTTAAACTATGCACTGCGAGAGGGTCGAATGACGCGAACCATAGATGCATTTATTTAATCTACCGAGGCTTCGACCCGTTCCACAAAAGATAAACACATTCAAACAAATAATCAAAAATTCATCAAAGGGAAATTATCCAAGAAAATGGCAATTCCTCTCTTAACAGTCAAGAAAATGTTATTTAGCTTTTTAGAAGTTTATTTACCAAGTTCAATATTATTTAAGCATTTTAAATTGATAAATAATTTCCAAATATTAAAAGTAAAGCATACTTTTGGGTCCTACACTACCCGGACTTAAGCATAATAGTAACTACGCACGGACTCTCGTCACATTGTGCATACGTAACCCCCACAAATAGGAGCACACATTAAATTATTTCACCTATGGGGTTAATTCCCTCTTACAAGGTTAGAAAGGAAACTTACCTTACTCCGAAGTTCCATAACCGGCTTTCAAGTCCTTCCGACGACTCAAATCGATGCACAATGCTCCAAGACTAGCCAATAATTATGCAAACCCATTAATTTATGCTCAATTACTCATTATAATCTAATTTATTACAATTTCTAACCCCGATCGAAAAGTCGATAAAAATCACCCTCGGGCGCACGTGCCCGAATTTCGAAATTTTTCGAAGATAAACTTTACCCATAATTGCACGAACTCAAATATATAATTTACTCTCAATTTCATGCCCAAATTCATGGTAGCAATCCAAAAATACAAATTCTAGGTTTTTCCACCAAAACCCCAAATTTCTACTAATTTCCATGTTAAAATCTATACATAATCAATGTACTTAACTCGTAATAGGTGGGGATAGCTTACCTTGCCATTGATGATGAAACCTCCCTCTTGAAACCCTCCAAGAATTGCCCAAGCCAAGAGAAAATGAAAGAAAATGGGCCAAATCCCGTCTTTAAAACAACTCACTGCCCAGCACCGCCCTTCTTCGCGAATGCAACAATACCCTCGCGTTCGCGAAGCACCCTGCTTCTGCCCTAGAATTCCTTCTTCGTGTTTGCAGTCTGCAGATCGCGTTCGCGAAGGCCAGCTATCCAGACCCTTCGCATTCGCGTAGGCCAACGACCTCAGGCCAAGTCCTCTCCTCCTTCTACGTGTTCGCGACCGACCCTCTGTGTTCGCGTAGTTTCCTTAGGCGACCCCTCCGCGTTCGCGACCTGAACCTCGCGTTCGCGAAGGCAAAAAACCAACAGCCTCAAAATTCCTCTTCGCGAACGCGGGACTCTCTTCGCGTTCGCGAAGAAGAAAACCAGATACCAGATATTAGCAGTTCCAAAACAGCCCGAAATGATCCGAAACCACCCCGAAACACACCTAAGGCCCTCGGGACCCAGTCCAATCATACAAACCAGTCCCACAACATAACACGGACCTGCTCGAGGCCTCAAATCACATCAAACAACATTGAATTCATGGATTGCACCTCATCTGAAGCTTAATGAACTTTAGAATTTTCCACTTCTATATTCGATGCCGAAACCTATCAAATCACGCCCGATTGACCTCAAATTTTACACACAAGTCATATTTGACATTACGGACCTACTCCAACTTTCGGAATCGGAATCCGACCCCGATATCAAAAAGTACACTTCCGATCAAACTTCTCAAAAACCTTCAAATTTCTAACTTTAGCCAAATGACTTCAAACTGACTTACGGACCTCCGAATCCACTTCCGGACCCGCCCCCAATACCAGAATTAGCATACAAAGCTATTCTTAGGCTCGGAATCCCAAATGGATACCGATAACACTGAGATGCACTTCAACCCAAATTTATGAAATTCTTCCAAAATGCTAACTTCCACAATAGGCGCCGGAACACTTCCGGGTCAACCTAAACCCGATCCGGACATACGCCTAAGTCTGAAATCATCATACGAACCTGTTGGAACCTTCAAATCCTGATTCCGAGATCGTTTACTAAAATATCAAACCTTAGCCAATTCTTTCAGCTTTAAGCTTCCGAAATGAGATTTTTCTTTCTAAATCAACTCCGAATATCCCGAAATTTAATTCCGACCGCGCGAACAAGTCATAAAACCTAAAATGAAGCTGCTCATGGCTTCAAACCCCTGAACGACGCGCTAGAGCTCAAAACGACCGGTCGAGTTGTTACACTAACCCACCTCTCCCACCCCATCTCTCCAAAAAGGTTTTTTTTTTCTTTTCAAATTTCAGTTTTTTTTCCGTCACCACCCACCCTACACCCCCGGCCCCCCCCATACACACACAAAAAAAAAATTATTATATTTACTTTTTTTGTATTTTTAAATTTCTATTTTTTTTTATTTTTCTACACCACCCACCCTGCCCAACCCCATTGCCCCCCACCCCGCAAAAAAAAGTTTTTTTTTACTTTTTTTTTTTTGTAATTTCAAATTTCTATTTTTTCATTTTTCCGCACCACCCACCACCCACTCCGCCAAGCCCCACCCTCCACTGCCACCACCGCGCACAAAAAAATGTTTTATTTACTTTTTTTTTTTGTAATTTTAAAATTTCTATATTTTTTGTTTTCCTGCACCATCTATCCCCTCTCCCACCCCTACCCTTACCCCCACACAACTGCCGCCCACCCCACACAAAAAAAGTTTTTTTTTGTAATTTTAAATTTCTATTTTTTCGTTTTTCTGCACACCTCTTCCCCCCTCCCCGAAATTTTTGCTTTTTTCTTTATATATTTTCAGTTTTTATTTTTTCATCTTTCGGTTTATAATTTTTTCTTAATTTACTTATCAAACACCAAAAAATGAGTAAGATTAATACTTGTTTTCCAAGAAAATATTTCCACGGAAAATATTTTTCGTTATACCAAATACACCCTTAATTTTCTATTATTTAGAAATCTTCATTTAATTAACTATTTTACTAATATATTAGACTTGCAATCAACTAAAATTTTGATTCTTAAATCTTTACTTATATGAGTTATATAAAAATCCCTAATATTTAGGAACTTAATTTACCCTAGACTTTATATAGCTACAGTTTGCATAATAGCGTATTGTATTTTGACGTATATTGTTTATCACAAGAAGTTACCATTTTCTGATATAGTAGATTCAACTGATTCTTCCAATTCCTTAGAATTTCTTGTGCAAGTTGTGCAACCATGTCACAACAAATACCAACATTTCACATATATAGTCATCACAACAAACATTAAAATTTACTGTAAAATTCAACAAACTTTCGAACAATACCATGCTTGCTTAGTATTTGAGTGATTGTCAATACCAAGCTGGTGGCAATTACCTGATAGGCTTATCAGTTGAGTAACAAAGTTCTATATATATTTTTCTTGATCAACTGAGGGCAGGTAGCATTGGATGACTTCAGGAAAATGCTTGTAGTCTTTGCAGAACCCAAGGGCGAACCAATACAGACCTCTTTGTTTCGATTCCCCTTTCTCATTTATGTTTAATTTGACTCTCTTATTTCATTCTCTAATGCATTTCTTTTCTATGAGTGAAGTGGAGTTACCATTACTCATCTTCTTGCTGTTTGGCCAAGTAAAAAATTTATAATACTACTAATTATTAATCAATAAGATGTTAGTAACCACAAGCTCACCAACAAATACATAATCATAAGAGCAAAGGAAATCTTGTGGGAGTAGCTGTAATAGCCTTATTTGGTATAGAAAATATCAGTTGTAAAGCTTCATTCTCATCATTCTTAAGGAAAGTGCATATGCTGCTTTATCTCCAAGGCTCTATCAAAGCTAGTGATTAATGATAAATAGGTAATGACTACTGTAATACATATTGGCCTCTCTTTCAGAATTTGGGAGTTCTATTTTAAGCTAGAACCACAAAGACAAGTTTCCATAAGCTTTCTCAAACTCCAAGATCAGTTGAAAACTTGTTGTGACAGAATAATGGCACTATTAGTCAAAGATAGCTTAAATTTCTTCTACTTCAGTTACTTCTTCTTTAATACCATCTTATCCAACAGATACATTCAAATGTGTGCTCATGGGAGGTTCAGTTTTGACATTTTATATGATAAGTGAGAATCCTGATTCAGCTTGGCATATGACATGGGAAGATGAACTTTTAGAAGGCAATTTCACAAACACATAGTAGGCAAATTGAAAGAAAAGCTGCGAAAGAAAGAAAAATTGAGATCTAGCAACAATTGGTGATTCCTTAGACTTATTAAACCCAGAAGCAACGCATGAAAAAACCAGAGTGGGGGAAGATCAAGAAATTCCGCTCAAATCAATGCACCAGGTTTCCTACACAAAGACCTTCAATAATCGGTGATGTCGGAAGTAGCAGCAAAATCCGTAAACTTAACATAAAAAGAAATCTATAGATGAAGTGGAGAAAGAAAGAAGATGAACAGAAGCAGACTGAAGGCAGGTTAATTGCTGGTATGCACGTACCGAGGAGTTCTTATATTGCACCACTGGTCAAGTTGCTCTAGCTTTCAGTAAACTTTTGGAGAAGGCCAAAGTAGTCCTTGTATAATATTCAGCTGAACATAAACATTAATTTGTATATCTTAACAAACTGTATAAAAAGGTTGCCTAACCATTATAATTTATTGCTTTTGCAATTAACACAAGAAGCAAAGAGCAACACCAAACCACCAATACTAGCTTGAGCAATAACCAAATGATAATCAAAAGGCTTCGGAGGAGCTCCAATAGGCGGGAAAAATGGAGCTTTTATATGTAATAATGATAAAAAAAAGAAGAAAAAGGAAGTAAAAAGCTGCACAAAGTACTCATCTAAGCTAGTGACTCATTTTACATGTCAGAGATAACAGAAACAGTACGAAAAATTTGGTGAACTTTACAATTTTTCTGTCTCTAACATCATATGGTAAAAGAAAAAATCCACATACTTTTGACATTCATACCTCTGAGTTCTCTAACAAAATTCTAGATAGCACTGTAACAAGTTTAACTTATTTGAGAACTTTTAAATAATAAGGAGGTTGTTTACTATCCTTAGCACAGCTAAGAAACTCTAGTAAGTCAAAAATAGTACATGCCAACATTAGGACAAAAGTGATTTTCCTGGGATGCAGCAAAAATATGTCACACCTATATTTTATCAACAGAAAAACTTAGATTTCCAACGTGCCGTGAATAGTATTTTACTTAAAAAATTCTGGAAGTATGGGCTAAGCAAGAATCGACTTGACAAAAAGAAGTATCAGTAAGCACCAAGTTTTCTAATCACATCAACATCAACAAGCAAATAACCTCATCCTCATGCATCTTAGGACCATTGTAGTCAAGCAAGATAAGTCTACTATTTGTCCGGTTATAAGCAAAGCCAACGTGTTACATTGAAAGCTTCCTGAAATTAGGACACAGGGCAACAAGTATTTCTTGGAGCTATCTCTTTATAGAATTAATTCATTTCAAGATTCCCAAGTAAGTTTAAGTGGATTAACTTAATCCCTTAGTAGCATAATGCTAAATTTGTCACGAATTGGCGGGGAACAAAACAAGTTGTTCTTCCTCTTGGAAGTCTCATCTTTTAGTAAATTTTCCCTTTCACGTGAAGCAAAGGTTTCAATTTCTTCCAGTAGTACCTTCATTGACTCTGGCTTCACTAATGACTAATTGGCCATGTATATAGCTAAATGTCTGTTACTTTACTGACCAAGCAGTCCATCCAAGGGAAGACAGGAAAAACTTAATCCATATAATGATATAAACCATTTGGAAAAAGATAGTTCAATAAGAAGATCAGAAGATAATTAAGGCACCTGTAGAATACCAGTAACAACAAAATGTAATTCTTTTAATGAAAACAAACTCTTCCCTTGACCCTATTAGATTTGTTATTATGTTAACGTGTGTGAATGTGCAATAACCAACAAAAGTGTTCATCATAATAAGCCAATTTTCCCATTCAGTCTTGAAAATGATTGCAAGAGCTTCATTATTTAAAACTTCAATTTAGAGGTTTGTCGAATGCAGTGCATTACCACTAACATTGAAAAGATTATGCGAAAAATCAAAAATAGAAGCACACTGTTTTGATGCAAATACCAGAAAATCTTCAGAACACAGTCATAAGAACGTAACTAAGCCCCTACCCGCCACAAAGAATAATAAAAATAATTTTTATATACCAACTGTCACAATAAAATTCCCGTAAAAATTCATTTTTCACAATAAATTCCCACGAAAATTCTAAAATTCAATTCAGACACCATTGTAAAATTTCCCCCTTTCTTCTTCCAACGAAGCAGCAAAAACTCATTCAGCCAGAGGTTCAGCAACTATGTAAATTCAAAATAGGGCAAAGTCAGACATAATTTTTCTCTAAGATGCAAACGCCTACCAAATCTAGAGCGGAGATGAAGCTTCGTGGCATAGACAGTCAATTAAATTGATTCGAATATGACCTTATTAAGTGTATACATTTTAAATATTTTTAGAACCCGTTTGACTGTGAAAGTTTTTACACTTTTTTTCGAAAAAAATTCATTTATTTCGAAATCAGTGTTTGGCTATAGAATTTTTAATTTTTACATGAAGATCAATTTTTTTTTTCCGAAAATTTAGAAAACTCCAAAAGCTATTTTTTATAATTTGCACTCATATCACTCACAAAAATTAGAAAACAACTAAATTTTTTATTCATGTCCAAACATCACTCTAATTTTCAAATACCATTTTCACTTGAAAAAAAATGTTCACTTTTTTTAAAAAATTTACAATTCTTATGTCCAAACGCCCACTTAGCACATGTATACATAGTTATTCAAGATTGAAAAAAAATAAGTTCAATTCAGCCCACAGAACTCGTCCTCGATTCGCATCCATCTATTTTTTGAGGGAAGAATTGGGAACTAATGACTCGTTTCGTTGGAAAGAAGTTATCCCAGGATTAATTATTTCAGGATTAATTATACCGAGATTAATTATTCCATCCTTCCATGAGGATTAAAAAATACTACAATCCCAGATAACTAATCACCGGATTAATTATACCGCATTTTTATCCAAATCAGATATGAGATAAATTCTTCTTAAATTTAATCCCGAAATTAATTATTCCTTATCCCTCGTACCAAACGAACCCTAAGGAAAAAATTATATACAAAAACTGAGAATATATAAGAAATTAAATTAAGGATGAAATTGGGTGTAAAAAAATTAAATAAATATGAGGGTTTAGAAGAAGTACCTAATAAATCAAGCTCCCTTTTCAAATGAGATTTGTCCAAATAAGCAGAAAGAGATCTACTTGATCCTTTCCTACAATACAATAAGCAAAGAGTAGCCCACAAAGCAAAGAAAATCACCAAAGCCAAAGGAAAACCAAAGAAGAACCAAGTGCTGAAACTTATAGGCTTTTCTTGAGGAAAATAACTCTTCCACAATCCCACCAATATCAAATTGACACCTGTCCCAGTTAATGTACTCATTCCTCCAATTGATGCGGAATATATAACCCCTAAAATAACTGCTTTACAGAAGTTGGTTACAAGCTGATCGGAATATTCCGGCTGGCTCCGGTTAACCGACGGCAACCGTTGCAAGATTCCGGTGGCCACCGGCATCATCATCACGGTGGCTGCCACGTTGTGCATCCACACGCTGACGAAGAAAGTGGTGCCACAGATCCCGAGAAGAAGAAGTGGTGGATTCAATGGATTCCCACAGAATAAGAGGTCGTTTGGTAGAGTGCGTTAGAGAAAAAAATGCATGCATTGACTTTGTGTATTAGTAATGCTTTGTTTGGTACACTTTTTCAACCTATGTATAACTAATACAAGTATTAGTTATACACCCTACTTGGTATTAGCCTATGTATAAGTAATGCATAGAAAACCATGGCATTAGCTATACAAGGGCTATTAATGCATGCATTAGCATGGTTAAAGACAAAATTATCCTTAAAGTCTCTTAAGTTAAAGAATATGGAGGGCATTTTTGTAAACAATTAAATTTCTTAAAAATTATGCAATGCATTTTAATTTTTAATACACCACACCAAACAATGCATAAGAAATAATCTCTGTATAACTAATGTTTGCATTACTAACCCCTGCATTACTAATACACCTTATTTAGCATTATTCTTATACGCCCTACCAAACGACCCCTAATAGTGTTATCTGCAGTGACAGAGCCAGAATTTTCATCGAGAGATGTCAAAATATAAAAAATTAGAGACACCAAAAAATTATGGGGAATTAATGTATAGTATATATGCATAAAATAAAAAAAGTTATCTCGCAATACAGTGTTTTTTCAGCGGAGAGGTATCAAATTGATACACCTTCGTTGAATGTGGCTCCGCCACTGGTTATCTGCATGACCCATGCACGTCAATTTTTGTCAACAATAATTCAACTATACTACTAGCTAGAAAAGTGTCATCATTCACCATATTCATTAAACTCGGTATTTTATGTGGACAATATTAAAAGTTATATGTACATATTTAATTAGGAACGCATAATTTAAAAAAAATATAATATGTTTAGAATAAAAATTTAAAGGTTGAAGTTAACAAATAAAACTCGCCTCTGCTTATAGTAGCGTACATAGTTAATCTTTATATAAAGAAAATAATAGGCCAAATTAGATATTGACATCGAAAATGATTAATAAAGGTAAAATGTCAAAAAGAGAAAAACCAACAACAGATAATTGCTGAAATCTAGTAAAGATAGCTATATCATTTATATTCATATATTGGAATAATAAATAGGAAGAAATCGGTTAAAGAGGAATTAATTTGATGGTAAGAAGTACTCCTAAATGTTAATTTCTTTAACAATTTTTTGTAGCAGTTGAATAAATAAATAACTAAATATAAGGACCGAAACTAGCTTGAACAATAAGTGTGTGACATATATTTTTTAAGGCTTATTAATTAATACCTTAATTTATAATATATACTTTATTTTAATTTATCACTCGACTATAGTGAATTAGTATAATTTGGTGTATAGGATTCGGATAAATTTCTTCCATATTCCAATTTCGCGACACCCAAAATTCAGTGACGGAGGCAGAATTTTCAATACGGGATTAAAAAAAAAGATTATAGTTAGTGGGAATTGAACATATGACCTTACAAATATTTTGGACCTCCTTGACCACTAAGCTATGCTTTTGGGCTATGTCAACAAGTTTCAAAACATAATATATAGAAGTAAAAAATAGATTTGTCCTTATATATACAATGTAATTTTTCGACGAAGAAAGTTCGGGTAGCCCCTTCCGCCCTCCTAAATCCGCCCCTGCAGCCACAAATAAAACAACAAAATTTAACAAGGAATAGAAGAATATTATTACTCACATTTAAGGCCAATCTTCTGTGTATATTATAATGTTCAACAGCAAGAGCAAGTATAAAACTCCCAAGACCTAGAGCAATAACATCATCCATATAAGAATGAGCAACGTCGTCGGCCGACGAAATTCCGAACAACGGGAAAAGAAACAACGGCGACATGGAAGTTATCGGCATCGGCACCGCCTCCGACAACCACCACGTGAAAACCCAAGCAAGAATTCCGAGCATATTTGTGCTAGTCGCCGGAGCATCATTCATTTTCACAAATAAGCAAATAATTATACATGATAAAGGTCCTAAAATTGTGAAGAAATTCATAAGTGAAAAAATTGAGTGAATAAATGTATTCATACTTTGTGACCTGTGAATTGGAAGAAGAGTTTCTTTTTGGTCATTATTAGTCTCATCTCCATTCATTTTGGAAGACTAGAATAATATAATAAAAGAGGAAAGAAGAAAGAGAAAAAAAGAGAAAAGTAAGAGAAGTTTACAATGAAAATTCTAATGAAGTACGATGTATATATAGTTGCACATGTTTTGTCTTTTAATATTGGAAAAATAGGATCAGATTTTTTTTGGGGGTTATTTGTTCATTGTTAGTGTATATATATATAAAATTTTCAGATAATTTTAAGGATAACCATAGCAACTGGTATTTTTTTAATATATAATTACAATTTACAACTAAAAAAACATTAAAAGGGCAAGCTCATTCCTAATAGTACTCTAATCAAAATTATTTTCTATAGTTCTACAATTAACCAAAATTGTTATACAGTCAAACCTCTCTATAACAGCCTCGTTTGTTCCGATGTTTTTTGGCTGCTATAGTGAAGTGCTGTTATAGAGAACATATATTATAACATAATACTAAAATTGGTTTCGATTTTTTTTGGTTTTTATAGTGAATAGTTATTATATAGGGATGTTGTTATAGAGAGGTCTGACTGTATCATTTTTCTTGGTGCATATCCTCAAAGGTATGAGGAGGAACTTCTGTTGATGCCGTCATCATCGACTGTCATTGTTATGTAAATGTCACGACCCATTTCCATAACAGATCGTGATGGCGCCCAACACCGTTATCAGGCAAGCCAACGTGGAAGTATTAGTAAATTCTTATTTTTCTTACCCAAAACAGTTATAACATTTTCTTAATTTGCAATTAAAAATAGGTGATAATATGCAACATTCGATAAAAATTATACAACCCAAAAGAAACGTCTAAAATGTGTGTGCCAAGACCTGGTGTTACAAGTTATGAGCAACTAGTAGAATATACAAAAGAATAAATCCATCATACTGTCCGAAATAGAATAGACAACCAAAAATAAATAAAGAGAGACTACATCAAACTGCTGAACGACATAGGAAGGGGCAGCTCACCGTGGAAGTCTCGGACTATGAATCAGGGGCGCGCACCAGACTGATAGCCAAATATACCTACCTCAGATCCTGTACAATTAAGTACAGAAGTGTAATATGAGTACATAAATAATATGTACCCCGTAAGTATCCCGTCTAATCTCGAAGAAGTAGAGACGAGAGGTCGACTTGATACTTACTAAGGTCAAATAATATAATAAAGTGTTATGCTAAGCATGGGAGTCACAAATAATCAACAGTTTGTAGCAAGAGGTAATAAATCATGTTCTTAACAATTTTACAGTTAGCCATTTACATTTCAAATATTTAGCAGAACAAGCCATGGATGAGATTTCACGTAGATATCATGCGCACATTATGCCGAGGTCGATGAACCGATCCAACAGAAAATAAACTGTGCACTGCCAGAGGGTCGAATGGCGCAAACCATTGATGCATCTATCTCTACCGAGGCGATCGACCCGATTCACAAATATCAATTAATATCAAGAAAACACATGAATGCGCATTTATTTCCAAGTAAATTCATACAAGTGTCCAACAAGTGTATACATTCGCTTATATTCCTTTCCAAGTCTCTAGCATATCCTAAGTGATCACATTAGCAAGAAAATATAGAGACATTCACGAAAATAGCATGATACGGGTCCTAGACTACCTGGACAATTAACATAATAGTAGCTACGCACGGACTCTTGTCACCTGGTGCGTACGTGGCCCCCACATTTAGTAGCAAATTACTCAATTATTACACCTATGAGGACAATTCTCTCTTGCAAGATTAGAAAGGAGACTCACCTTGCTCCAAAGTGCACTTCCAATACTGAGAACGAGCCCAAACCCTCAATTTGAAGCTGAACGATCCAAAACTAGTTAAATGAGATAGGAACTAGTCAATATAAGCTCACAAGATCGTATTCTAGCTATTTAAGCAATTTCCAACCTTAAACACAAGTTTCCTAAAATCCGACCCCGGGCCCACGTGCCGACTTCCGAAATTTTTTGAAGGAAGTTGTTCTCTATAACCTAAGGGTCAATAATATAATTTGTAATTCATTTCATAACAAATTTCGTGGTTAAATCTAACTTTTATTAAAACCCTAGGTTTTGCTCTAACCCCTTGATTTTACCTAAATTCTAGTGTTTAATCTACCTAAGACACAAGTATTAAACTAAGATGTTAGGTGGAAGTCTTCTCTCAAAAGCTCCCAAAATCGCCAATGGAGGAGTGAAAAGTGGTAAAAATGACTTAGAACTCGTATTACATGAAGCTCACTGCTTCAGCGATTTCCGCATCTGCGGTCAAGGGACCGTATCTACGGTCCCGCTTCTGCGAGGAAGAGACCGCATCTGCGAAAATGGGCCAAGCGGGCTGGGACCGCTTCTGCGGTCTTGGAGCCGTTTCTGCGGCTTGGGAGCCGCTTCTGCGGTTCATGGTCTGACCTGTCTTGGCCGCATCTGTGATAGGAGTACCGCTTCTGCGGTCCCGCACCTGCGGTCAACCAACCGCAGGTGCGGTTATGATAGAAGCAGATGCTCCAGCACTTCTTAAAAATTCCAACTTCACTTGAGCTTCGTCCGATTGACGCTCGGGGCTCCCGGGCCCCGCCTGAACATACTGAAAAGTCTGAAATCATGAAACGGACCTACTCGAACCTTCGGAACGCCCAAAACAACGCTAAATCTAAGAATCACCCCTTAAAACCAATTGAATCAAACTTATGAACTTCAAGTTCTTAATTTTCCTCTAACGAGCCGATACACCTTTAAACTACTCGGATTGACACCAAATTTTGCCGGCAAGTCTTAAATGTTATATCGGACCTGTACCGAGCTCCGGAACCAACATGTGAGCCCGATACCCATGGGATCAATCATTAATTAGTTTCTTTAAATTTTTAAAACTTCAGATTAACAATTTCTAATAAAAATTCATTACTCGGGCTAGGGACCTCGGAATTCAATTTCGGGCATACGCCTAGGTCGCATATTTTCTTACGGATCCTCCGGGACCGTCAAATCATGAATCCGGGTCCGATTACTCAAAATGTTGATCAAAGTCAAATTTAGTCTTTTAAGAAAATCTTAAGGAATCAAATGGACATATTTCACTCCAAACTCTTCCAAATCCCGAACCAACCATCCCCACAAGTCGTAAATTAGTTAAAGCAAGTGCGGGAAGTTTTATTTAAGGGAAGGGGGTTCTAAAAGGCAAAACGACTAGTCGGGTCGTTACATTCTCCACCTCTTAAACAAACGTTCATCCTCAAACGGACATAGAAAAGTACTTGAGTTGCTGAATAAATGTGGATATCTGCTCCGCATGTCCTCCTCGGACTCCCTGTCGCCTCCTCGACTGGTTGGCCCATCCACTGGACCCTCACCGTAGAAATTCTCTTGGACCTCAACTGGCGATCTTGTCTATCAATAATGGCAACTGGCTCCTCCTCATAACCCAAACTCTCATCCAGCTGAATAGTACCGAAGTCTAACACATGGGACAGGTCAGCATGATACTTCTGAAGCATCGATACATGAAAAACTGGATGAACTCCCGATAAGATGGGGGGCAAAGCAAGCTCATAAGCAACCTTCCCAACTCGCCTCAACACCTCTAATGGGCCAATAAACCTTGGGCTCAGCTTGCCCTTCTTCCCGAATCTCATAACACCCTTAATTGGTGATACTTTCAAGAGGACCTTCTCACCAACCATAAATGATACATCACGCACTTTCTGATCCGTGTAACTCTTCTGCCTGGACTGAGCTATGCGAAGCCTCTTCTGGATCAACTTTACCTTGTCCAAGGTATACTGTACCAAATTTGTACCGTATAACTTAGCCTCACCAGGCTCAAACCACCCGATAGGAGAACGAAAACGTCGACCATATAAAGCCTCATATGGAGCCATCTCTATGCTGGACTGATAGTTGTTGTTGTTGTACGCAAACTCCGCCAAGGGCAAGAACTGATCCCACTGTCCTCCAAAGTCAATCACATATGCTCTGAGCATGTCCTCCAAAATTTGAACTGTCCGCTCGGATTGCCCGTCGGTCTGAGAATGGAATGTTGTGCTAAGCTCTATACGGGTCCCCAACTCACTCTGAACGGCTCTCCAGAAATGGGAAGTGAACTGAGGGCCTCTGTCTGATATGATGGAAACAGGCACAACGTGCAATCGGACTATCTCCCGAATGTAGATATGAGCATACCTCTCTGCTGTATAAGTAGTCGCTACTAGAATAAAGTGGGCCGACTTGGTCAATTTGTCAACAATGACTCACACTGAATCGAACTTACGCAAAGTCCGTGACAACCCAACTACGAAATCCATGGTAATACGCTCCCACTTCCACTCTGGTATAAGCATCTGCTGAAGTAGGCCACCCGGCCTCTGGTGTTCATACTTGATCTGCTGGCAATTCAAACACCTAGACACATACTCCACTATGTCTTTCTTCATCATCCGCCACCAATAATGTTGTCTCAAGTCACGATACATCTTCGTAGATCCCGAATGAATGGAATACCGTGAACTGTGTGCCTCCTCTAGAATCCTCTCCCTCAGAACATCAACATTAGGAACACATAGATGACCTCGAAGTCGCAAAACACCATCCTCGCCAATAGAAACCTCCTTGGCACCTCCCTAAATCACCGTCTCTCTGAGAACTGCCAAATGTGGATCATCGAACTGTCGGGCCTTGATCTGCCCCAATAATGAAGACTGAGCAACAATACACGCAAGAACTCGGCTGGGCTCCAAAATATCCAACCTCACAAGTCTGTTAGCCAAGGATTGAATGTCCAAACCTAGTGGTCTCTCCTCTCCTAGAATGAATGCCAAACTACCCATACTTTCTGCCTTTCTGCTTAAGGCATCCGCGACCACATTTACCTTGCCCAGATGATAAAGAATGGCGATGTAATAATCCTTCAGTAACTCAAGCCACCTGCGCTGCCTCAAATTAAGATCCCTCTATTTGAACAAATGTTGTAAGCTGCGATGATTCGTATAAACCTCACATGACACCCCATACAGATAATACCTCCATATCTTAAGAGCATGAATGATCACGGCCAACTCTAGATCATGCACAGGATAATTCTTCTCATGAACCTTCAGCTGGCGCGAAGCATATGCAATAACTCGCCCCTCCTGCATCAATACACACCCTAATCCAACGCGCGAAGCATCGTAATATACCGTATACATCCCTGAACCGGAAGGAAACACAAGAACTAGTGTTGTAGTCAAGGCTGTCTTGAGCTTCTGAAAGCTCGCCTCACAATCATCGGACCAATGGAAAGGAACACCCTTCTGGGTCAATCTCGTCAGAGGTGATGCAATAGATGAAAAACCCTGCACGAATCGTCTGTAATACCCTGCTAACCCCAGGAAACTCCTAATCTCAGTCACCGAAGTAGGACGTGGCCAACTCTGAACTATCTCAATCTTCTTGGGGTCCACCTTAATACCCTCTCCTGACACAACATGCCCCAAGAATGCCACTGACTCCAGCCAAAACTCACACTTGGAGAACTTAGCATATAGCTTCTGCTCTAGCAAGGTCTGAAGCACTACCCTTAAATGCTGCTCGTGCTCCCCCAGGCTACGAGAGTATATCAAGATGTCGTCAATGAAGGCGACGACAAATGAATCAATGTAAGGCCTGAATACCTTGTTCATCAAGTCCATGAATGCTGCTGGGACATTAGTCAAGCCAAAGGATATCACTAGGAACTCATAATGGCTATATCTAGCCCAGAATGCAGTCTTCAGAACATCCGAGCCCTGAATCTTTAGCTGATGATACCCTGACCTCAAGTCAATCTTGGAGAACACCCTAGCACCCTGCAACTGGTCAAACAAGTCATCGATACGAGGCAACGGATACTTGTTCTTGATGGTGACTTTGTTCAACTGGTGGTAATCAATGCACATTCACATAGTCCCATCCTTCTCCTTCACAAATAACACTAGTGCATCCTAAGGCGATACACTAGGTATAACAAACACCTTCGCTAAAAACTCCTCAAGCTGCTCCTTCAACTCCTTCGGAGCCATACGGTACAGTGGGGTTGATACAGGCTGGGTGCCTGGAGCCAAATCAATACAGAACTCAATATCACGATCCGATGTCATGCTAGGAAGATCAGAAGGAAACACATCGGCGAACTCTTGAACTACCGGAACTAAATCAATCGTCGGAGACTCTGCAGTGGTGTCCCAAACATAAGTCAAATAAGCCAAACACCCCTTCTCGACCATTTGCCGAGCCTTCAGGAAAGAGATAACCCAGCTAGACGTATCAACCATGGAACCCTTCCACTCCAACCCTGGCGACCATGGCATCACTAAAGTAACAGTCTTGGCATGGCAATCTGGGACGGCGTGATATAGAGATAACCAATCCATGCCCAGGATGACCTCAAAGTCAATCATGTTAAGCAACATGAGATCCGCTCTAGTCTCAAAACCACAGAAGGTGACCACACAGGACCGGTAGATCCGATCTACAACCACAGAATCGCCCACAGGAGTGGACACATGAACAGGAGTGCCCAAAGACTCAGGAGAAATAACCAGGAAACGAGCAAACAGAGATGATATATATGAATAAGTAGACCCCGAATCAAATAATACCGAAGCATCTCTACTGCCGACGAAAATAATACCTGTGATGACGGCATCTGAGGCTAATGCATCTGGCCTAGCCGGAAGGGCATAGAATCTGGCCGGAGCGCTGGTAGGCTGGCCTCCACCTGACTGAGTAGTAGCTGGCTGACCTCTCCCTGCCTGGCCTCCACCTATAGGACGACCCCTACCAGTCTACCCTCCACCTCTAGGTGGTGGGGCAGCCGATGCTGAAATCATAGGCTGCTGACCCTGCTGTACTGCCTTGCCCCAAAGCCTGGGGCAGTATCTCCTCTTATGACCATGGTCTCCGCACTCAAAACAACCCCATGGTACGACGACCTGCTGCCCTGATGACTGACCCTGATGGCCTGTAGACCCACTGGAAGAAGCCTGGATAGTCGGCGGACGGTATGAACTCTCCAACATAGCACTGAAATAAGAATCAGAAGAACCTTGTGGACCTGAATAACCGTTGGAGGAAACCTGATTAGCTGGTGGGTGGTAAGAACTCTCTGACATCGCACTGAAATATGGTCTCACTGGAGCACCTCGGGGAGGTAGTGGTGGTGCCGAATACGGGGGTCTGTTGGGCTGACCTCTCCCGAAGTGACCTCTACCCCTAGCTGGGGCGCCTCTAAACTCTCCCGAAAAATGGGCCCTCTTGTCCCGCTGAATCTGCTCTCTACCCTTTTGGCGATATCCCTCAATCCTGCGAGCAATCTCTACCACTAGCTAATACTCGATACCCATCTCCACCTCTCGGGCCATGCTAGCTCGAATACAGGGGTGCAATCCCGCAACAAATCTCCACACTCTCTCTGCATCAGTGCAAAGTATCATGAGTTCATGACAAGACAACTCAGAAAACCTCGCCTCATAATCGGTCACGGACATCTAACCCTACTCCAGATGCTCAAACTGATACCGCAACTCTTCCCTCTCAGAGGGTGGAATGTACCTATCCAAGAATAACTGTGTGAACTGACCCCAAGTGAGGGGAGGGGAACCTGCTGTCCTGCCAAGAACATAAGACTGCCACCATCTACGGGCCCTGCTCTCTAGCTAAAAAGTAGTGAAGTCAACCCCATGCGACTCCAATATCCTCATATTGTGCAGTCTGTCCCTGCACCTGTCTATGAAGTCCTGGGCATCCTCATGACGCTCACCCCCGAAGACAAGAGGGAGAAGTCTGGTCCATCTATCCAATAACTTCTGCGGGTCGCCATCCGCAGCTAGTCTGGGCTGGGGCGCCACTACAGCCACTGGCTGGGCCCCATTTGCAGGTAGTGCACCCGGAGTCTGATACACTGCAGCTGCATGTCCAGGAGCCTAAGCAGTAGGGGTTTGTGCTCCCCCTCCTGCATGTGATGTAGCTAGATCTGCTGGAAATAAACCAGTTTGAGTCATAGAATTCATGAACTGCAGTATACGGCCCATGACCTCTTAGAATCCTGGTGCTATCATAAAGTCTTCCAGGGTAGGCTCAGCTGCGGGCACCTCGCCCTGCTCCTCGATGATAGGATCTCCCGCGGGATCTGCTGGTGGTACTACTGGGATAACTCTGGGACGCCCTCGTCCCCTACCTCGGGCGGGTGCCCTCCCCCGGCCTCTGCCTCGGCCTCTAGCAACGGGGGGAGCAGCCCCGCCAGGGTCTGGAGCATCAGCCGTGCGTGTCCTCACCATCTGTGAGAGAATAGAAGAGGAAAATTTAGCATAACAACCACTGCACGATAAGAAATGAACAAAGAGTAATTTTTTCCTAACACCCTATAGCCTCTCGAAGATAAATACAGACGTCTCCGTACCGATCCGCAAGACTATATTAGATTTTCCCATGACTTGTGAGACCTACGTGAACCTAATACTCTGATACCATATTGTCACGACCCATTTCCATAACAGATCATGATGACGCCCAACACTGTTGTTAGGCAAGCCAACGGAGAAGTATTAGTAAATTTTTATTTTTCTTACCCAAAACAGTTAAAACATTTTCTTAATTTGCAATTAAAAACAGGTGATAATATGCAACATCCGATAAAAATTATACAACCCAAAAAAAACGTCTACTAATGTGTGTGCCAAGACCTAGTGTCACAAGTTATGGGCAACTAGTAGAATATATAAAAGAATAAATCCATCCTACTATCCGAAATAGAATAGACAGCCAAAAATAAATAAATAAAAACTCCATCAAGCTGCTGAACGGCACAGGAAGGGGCAACTCACCGTGGAAGTCTCGGACTATGAATTAGGGGTGCGCACCAGACTGATAGCCAGATGTACCTGCCTTAGGTCCTGTACAATTAAGTACAGAAGTGTAGTATGAGTACATAAACAACATGTACCCTGTAAGTATCCCGTCTAATCTCGAAGAAGTAGAGACGAGAGGTCGACTTGATACTTAATAAGGTCAAATAATATAATAAAGTGTTATGCTAAGCATGAGAGTCACAAATAATCAACAGTTTGTAGCAAGAGGTAATAAGTCATGTTCTTAACAATTTTACAGTTAGCCATTTACATTTCATAGTAGAGCAAGCCATGGATGAGATTTCACGTAGATATCATGCGCACATTGTGCCGAGGTTGACGGCCCGATCCGACAGAAAATAAATTGTGCACTGCCAGAGGGTCGAATGGCGCGAACCATAGATGTATCTATCTCTACCGAGGCGATCGGCCCGATCCACAAATATCAATTAATATCAAGAAAACACAATGCGCATTTATTTCCAAGTAAATTCATAGAAGTGTCCAACAAGTGTATACATTCACTTATATTCCTTTCCAAGACTTTAGCATATCCTAAGTGATCATATTAGCAAGAAAATATAGAGACATCCACGAATATAGCATGATACGAGTGCTAGACTACCCAGACAATTAACATAATAGTAGCTACGCACGGACTCTCATTACCTGGTGCATACGTAGCCCCCCATTTAGTAGCAAATTACTCAATTATTACACTTATGGGGACAATTCCCTCTTACAAGGTTAGAAAGGAGACTCACCTCGCTCCAAAGTGCACTTCCAATACTGAGAACGAGCCCAAACCCTCAATTTGAAGCCGAACGATCCAAAACTAGTTAAATAAGGTAGGAACCAGTCAATATAAGTTCACAAGATCATACTCTAGCTATTTAAGCAATTCCCCATTCTCAACCCAAGTTTCCTAAAATCCGACCCCGGGCCCACGTGCCCGGATTCCGAAATTTTTCGAAGGAAGTTGTTCTCTATAACCTAAGGATCAATAATATATGATTTCTAATTCATTTCATAACAAATTTCGTGGTTAAATCTAACTTTTGTTAAAAACCTAGGTTTTGCTCTAACCCCTAGTGTTTAATCTACCTAAGACACAATTATTAAACTAAGAATATGTGGGATAAACTTACCTCAAGATGCTAGGTGGAAGTTTTCTCTCAAAAGCTCCCAAAATCGCCAATGGAGGAGTGAAAAGTGGTAAAAATGACTTAGAACCCGTATTAAATGAAGCTCACTGCTTCAGCAATTTCCACATGTGCGTTCAGGGGACTGCATCTGCGGTCCCGCTTCTGCGAGGAAGAGACCGCATCCAATGGGCCAAGCGGGCTGGGACCGCTTCTGCGGTCTTGGAGCCGCTTCTGCGGCTTGGGAGCCACTTCTGCGGTTCCTGGCCTAGCCTGCCTTGGCCGCATCTGCGATAGGAAGACCACTTCTGCGGTCCCGCACCTGCGGTCAACCAACCGCAGGTGCGATTATGACAGAAGCAGATGCTTCAGCACTTCTCAAAAATTCCAACTTTACTCGAGCCTCGTCCGATTGACGCTCGGGGCTCCCAGGCCCCGCCTGAACATACCGACAAGTCTGAAATCATGAAACGGACCTACTCGAACCTTTGAAACGCCCGAAACAATGCTAAATCTAAGAATCACCTCTTAAAACCAATTGAATTATACTTATGAACTTCAAGTTGTTCATTTTTCTCTAACGAGCCGAAACGCCCTTAAACTACTCGGATTGACACCAAATTTTGCGGGCAAGTCTTAAATGTTATATCGGACCTGTAACGGGCTCCGGAACCAACATGCGAGCCCGATACCCATGAGGTCAATCATTAATTAGTTTCTTTAAATCTTTAAAACTTCAGATTACCACTTTCTAATAAAAATTCATTACTCGGGCTACAGACCTCGGAATTCGATTCCAGGCATACGCCCAGGTCCCATATTTTCCGACGGACCCTCCGGGACTGTCAAATCATGAATCCGGATTCGTTTGTTTAAAATGTTGATCAAAGTCAAACTTAGCCTTTTAAGAAAATCCTAAGGAATCAAATGAACATATTTCACTCCAAACTCTTCCAAATCCCGAACCAACCATCCTCGCAAATTATAAATTAGTTAAAGCAAGCGCAAGAAGTTTTATTTAAGGGAACGTGGTTCTAAAAAGCAAAACGACTAGTCGGGTCATTACAGTAAATCAATCGTCAGTTATGATCGTCGTTAATCTGAGTTCACCTTGAATCAGATTCTATTTTAATTCTTTATTTTCATGGGAATTTCATCCGAACCATTTTGAAGATCATCAAGAGCTCTCTCGAATGAATTCTACTCTTTCTGCTTTCCAGTAATTTATTCATGGCACGCCCTTCTATCCCATATTGTTGTTGCTCTTGTATAGTACAAGTATGTTTTTTTCAGAATTCTCAATTTTTTTTCCTCTCCACCACTTGTGTTTTCAAATCATTCATCTGACAAAAGTCCCTAACAAATACATAGGAGAAAAACAACCCAAAGATAGAGAGAAAGAATAGAGGATTTCAAGGAGAAAGAGAGGTAGAGAAAGGGTAGAAGAAGCGAAAGAGGAAAAATGGATGGATAATTGGAGAATACTAAAAACGACGGAGGGTAAAAAACAATGTTTTAATTTTATAAAAGGAAAAATTGGAAATAAAGTTGACAACATACTCGGGCCCAACACATTAAGCATTCTATTTTTTTTTTTCAAGTATTCCAATGCCAATGAAATAATTCTCCATCTGTAGATAAGAAATTGGACTATCAAAACCAGTAGGCTTTTCGATACATCATACAAAATGGTAGGATGGTACAATTAAAAAGTTATTCTAAGAGATAAAGTGCTGCAAGATCCTATAGACGTTATTCTGAGGATCATAAAATTCAATGTTATTGCTGTATAAAAGAGGATTGTATGAAGCAGCATCCTATAATTGAGGATTACAGGTTGTCTCTTAACCATTTTAGTGCACCATTCAGGACAGACCTGCGATCACAAACGTTTAATTAGGAGCAAGATATATTGGCAACAAGAAAAACAAAATTACAACACTTGAAGTTTAAGGGAAACTAAACCAAAATGTAGATAGATCAATTATTGCAGAATTAAGACGATGCCAATGGAGCAAAATTTATTTTTAAACCAAAGTACAACACCGAGCTAAAATATACACGTACAAGTAAGTTGTCATTCTACCATGGCTCGGTAAATGTAAGTAATGTCTATTTTCTGGCACGTTTGCTCAATTCATAAAGCAAAATCACTTATATGGTTAATGATAATGGGCTCTACCCATGGGTTTAAATGGAAAGTAGGTGAATTCCATGGTTCTAACAATATAAGCATCTAACCAAGAACTAAATACTTTTCAAGAAAAATCCTAATTAAAGAGTAATGTCAAGAAATTTACCTAGAAAAATTTGTTAACTTCTTCAACGGATCATCTTGATCTTCTGATGACTCATTGGTTTTTGATGTACTTGAATCTGAATCCACTGGAGTTTCTGTTGTATTAGCTGCGATGCAGAAAAGATGTGTCAACTTTTATGCTAGAGGAATCGACTGACTATAAATGGGATATTTATTTTGACACCCAAGTGCCATGGCTTTTGAGTGAGGAGAATTTCTAGCCTTTGATATTGAGAGTGAATTCAGAACGTGATTTTCTTATCCTCTGAGTGAAAATACTTCTTCTTTGGAACAATTGTCCAGAGGAGGGGTTCTAACACGTGACTATAGTTTCTAAAAAAGAATATCTATAAGAATGGTGCAATAATTAGGCGAGACAATACCAAAGTGGTAAGTTTAATTATCTAGAGATACGATCTTTTTTATTTCACAAGGATATGAATTAGTATGAAATTGCTAGGTTCAACTGAATTTTCAAGCAAGAATTAAGTGATAAAGAAATTAAAACTTGCACATTACAAGCATAACACCAAAGGGAAATACCTCTCGATGTCTCTGTTTCACGCTATTAGGCACAATGACTTCATTGAAGCTTGAGTTTCATGCATTGAAGCACAAAGTTACCATGAAACATGGAGCACTGGTTTGTCCAATACTGTCTATTATTTTTTTCCATCATTGCAATGCTATTTCAGTATTAGAATAGACAAATTCCATACACTTGTACTGAATTTTGTTGGGGGCTGGTTATTTTTCGCCCACAGTTTGATTATTGGACTCCACAATGCGATCAAAAGAGGGAAAACAAAAATTTCGAAAATACTTTGCAAAACCCACGTTTGAGCGTGCCCCGGGTTAACTAACTTCATTTTGACCTGTAAAATCAAAAGCTTCTTAGTGATATTGATAAACAAAAATACTTGGGCTGAAGTTAAATGGATGATATAGCTAACTAAAAATTGGTTATCTCTGATTGCAGTATATCGTCAAGGAATCTGAAGAGAAATGAACAATATCTTATGATGTTCACTAAATCAAACAATGGTTATTTCAGATGCCAAAATAAAGGGAAAGAAAAAGTTACATCCTGCCTAGGCAAATATGTTGCAGGAAGATCATCAACATAGGTAGTGAAGATCAGACTACCTGTTGTGCATGAGTAGAAAGTTGTCTAATATACAAGTTTAAGATTTTGCTTGAATCATCACCTAACCACATCTTTCCTGTTTAGGAAAGAGGAACTCTACCTCGATAGGGAATATTTTGAATGCGAATTGAGTTCTTCAAGTATAAAATGGTTAGTTCACAACCGAATTCAAACTTGACAAATTCGCAAAGGGAAAAAAATACAAAAGGAGATTCAAAACACTCATACAAACACACAAAGGAACACAAAGATTATCCGACATAGATTTGGAATGCCACATATCAGTCCCATATTGCTGGAAGCTCCTACGCTGCTCCTCATTGTAGACTTTAAAAATCACTTTTACATGTCCCTATACAGATAAGTCACCTAAAGGCTAAAGGCATATATATAACTTTGCTAGGCAGGACTAAGCCATGTATATACAGATGACCACATATGCTCAGATGACACCAATATTCAAGACTTTTAAGTTATTTTCCCATAAATGCATAATGAAGTTTACTGAGATTAGTAATATCCAGAGAAAGTAACTAAATACTAAGAGTATGAAAAATAGAAAATGTGATTAGCTCAAACGTCTCCAAGATACCAGGGCAGTAGGGGTATTCATAAAACCCCGAAAAACCGAACCAAACCGAACCAAGCAAAAAAACCGATACTTTTTGGTTTGGTTTGGTTTTGGTTTTGAATTTTAAAAACCGATCAAATTTGGTTTGGTTTTGGTTTTAATCAGAAAAAAACCGAACCAAACCGACTATTGAAGTAGCTATTCCAAATTTATTATTACACCTATATATATGTATATTGTTATACAAAGTTTCAAAAAATTTATGGTAAATGTTAATAGTTTGCACTTTTAATATAGTTCTTTATCTTTACATTCTAGTTTGATTGGTAGTTTTCTTTTGTTTAGTGTAAGAATCCATTTCGTGTTAAAAATAACATATTTTTAATTGAGTCCTTAAATTATTCATCACTATTTGATTCAATTATCATCAATATATTTTGGTAAATAATAGATTTCTCAAAGGGCAATTGATTTGATACTGTTACATTGAAAATGTAATCGCCCAAATATGTGTTTGGTAGTGTATGTCATATATTTAAGAAAAAACCGATAAATAACCGAAAAAACCGAAAAACCGACATAAACCGAATCAAGAAAAACCGACTTAATTGGTTTGGTTTGGTTCTAATGTTTGAAAAACCGACTTAATTGGTTTGGTTTCTTTTTAGGAAAAAACCGATCCAAACCGAACCATGAACACCCCTACAGGGCAACATGTGCCTACAAGAGCAATTTGTAAAGCTGATGATAATCTTTAAGGATGAAACATAAATCAGCTTCAGGGCCCGTGTTTCAAAAAGACTACGGATTTGTGAATTGAATATTTTTGGTTTTTTCATTTGATAACCAATTGGCTTAACTTCTCAGTCCCATCACCACCTTTGAACAATTTACCAGCCCATATAAGGTTGAATGTTTGAAGATGTGATCTATTTGCAACTTCTTCTCTTATGCTACTGAGGAAATAGGAAGCAAAGTAAATAAAAAGAATAGCCGGTACAATGATGGAGTGAGTTTCACCCGAAGTATTGATGTTGACAAAAAACAATAACCATCCAGAGAAATCGAGAAGCAAAGGAGAAGATACGGAAGTTAGTACAAGTATTGATATTAACAGAAGTACTGATATTCATAGAGCAGAATAAAAGGCAGATGAAATTCCATGAAAAGCAATGAGAAATATCTGTAGGTGGATTGTTATATCACAGCTGGCCTACTCAGCAAAGTTTAGCGTACTTGTATACGAAAAGTCAAGAGGTAGCAAAATGCTTTTAATTGACATTCCTCCGTAACAAAAGATTATGCAGATTAATATACTTATGCTTATAGTCATTCAACAAACAAAGATAACTTGGTGTCGCACTCTCTTAACTTTCTTTGTGCAACTCTGCACAAATATAAGTATTTCTTACAAAGGCATAAAAGAAAATCTAACCTGCTGTAGACTATACTTTGAAAACAGCATAAGTAGCACTTGCACTATACTAAGATGTCGTTGTGTTTGATCATGTTGAGAAGGTATTTTCGCCCAAATAAAGCTTCATTATTCAAAACATAGATATAAAGGTTTGCCCAAGGCAGTGCATTACCACTAAAGTTGAAAAAGTTGTACCAAAAATTAGAGATTCAAACACATTATTTCGATGCAAATACCAGAAAATCTTCAACACACCGAATCTTTAGAACGTAACTACCCCCTCCCTCCTGCCACGAAGAATAATAAAAACAATTTCTACATACCAATTTCCAGAATAAATTTTCCGTAAAAATTCTTAAATCCACACCAATTTTCACAATAAATTCCCGTAAAAAAACCCTAAAATTCAAAGTAAGCACTGTTGAAAATTTCTCCCCTTTCTTCAGTTCCAAAGAAGCAGCAAAAACCCATTCACTTAGAGCTTCGGCAACTATGTAAATTCGAAATAGGGAAAGTCAAACAGATTTTTTCTCTAAAATGCAAATTCCTACCAGATGAAGAGCGGAGATGAAGCCTCGTAGTACACAGATCAGGAAAGTAAATTAATACGAAATGATTAC
The DNA here is from genome assembly GCF_000715075.1 of Nicotiana tabacum. Taxonomy (NCBI): domain Eukaryota; kingdom Viridiplantae; phylum Streptophyta; class Magnoliopsida; order Solanales; family Solanaceae; genus Nicotiana; species Nicotiana tabacum. The sequence continues at coordinate 105,607,918 of NC_134087.1, read as the reverse complement.
CTTGATGCGACAAAGTTAGAGCAGGGAATAAGTCCAAACCCCAATTTATCTTATGAAGAAGATGGTGGAGCTCCATAAAATGGAAGTTGATTTAATTTAAGCTATGAATTGCAAAAGTATTTCAAAATCCATGGAGGAACGGGTATATGCAGAGAATAAAGTTGAGAATACTGAAGAGAGAGAATCACATAATATAAAGCTGTAGGTATAAAATGACTATGTAACCCTCGCTAATTTAAGGAGCGTGCGTCATCAGATACAAGGACATAATAGAGAATTTAACACAAAATTAGACTGAAATGACCAACGTAGCCTTTGGTCGGCAAGCAGGGATGTCGACCGAGAGCAGCTAGTAAGAATTCTATATTCTATATAGTATAAGAATAGTTGAAACTTATTATTTGCTAGAAATTTGGGATGGCAATTATAATTAAGACAAATAAGGAAACCAGACAACTTGTAGCCATGAAATAACTTGAGCGGGTAGACGTTAGGTTTGTGCACGTTATTTCATTCTTTCTTACTACTAATTTTTTTAATAATAATCTATATCTATCTATCTATCTATCTATATCTTATCTATCTATATTATTATAAAAGCATGAATGTTAGAACGCTAAATATTGAAAGATAAAAATATCCTTAAAATATTGACCGATTTTTATACCCTTCACAATTGAATTATTTCTTCAAAAAAAAGTGGGATAAAATCATAATATTTAGTGTCTAAAATATAGGAGTCTGAAACCAATTAATACTAGAAAATGTTAAAATCATAAAATAACGTGAATCAAGTTATAGTGCCTAAAATATAGGAGTTTCTCACCAACTAAAAATAGAACTTCTTATGTAACAACCTGATCGGTCGTTTTTAGTTCTAGCGCCTCGTTCGGCAATTTGAGACCATGAGTAGCTTCACTTTAGGTATAATGACTTGTATGTGTGGTCAGAACAGAGTTTCGGGAAGTTCGGAGTTGATTTGGAAAGAAAATTCTCATTTCGGAAGCTTTAAGTTGAAAGAATTGACTAAGATAGGATTTTTGAGTAAATGACCTCGGAATCGGAATCCGAAGGTTCCAGTAGGTTCGTATGATGATTTCGGACTTGGCTGTACGTCCGGATCGGGTTTTAAAAGACCCGGGAACATTTCAGCACCTATTGTGGAAGTTAGCATTTTTGGAAGGATTTTATAAGATTGGGTTGAAGCGCATTTCAGTGTTATCGATGTCCGTTTGGGATTTCGAGTTTGGGAATAGCTTTGTATGGTAATTTTGGTGTTGGGAGCGCGATCGGAAGTGAATTCAGAGGTCCGTAGGTCATTTTGGAGTCATTTGGCTAAAGATAGAAATTTGAGGGTTTTTGAGAAGTTTGACAGGAAGTGGACTTTTTGATATCGGAGTCGGATTTCGATTCCGAAAGTTGGAGTAGGTCCGTAATGTCAAATATGACTTGTGCGCAAAATTTGAGGTCAATCGGACGTGATTTGATATGTTTAAGCAATGAAAGTATAAGTTTGAAATTTTAAAGTTCATTAAGCTTGAATTGGAGTGCGATTAATGATTTCGACATTGTTTGATGTGATTTGAGGCCTCGAGCGAGTTCGGATCATGTTTTGGGATATGTTGGTATAACTGGTTAAGATCCTGAGGGCCTCAGGTGAGTTTCGGACGTGCGGGAGGGGTTGGAAACACTCTAGATTTTCTGGTGTTCCTGGCAGCAGTTGCAGGTCTCGCAAATGCGAGAAATAGTTCGCATTTGCGAACTCACATTTGCGAGTGAGGCTTCGCATTTGCGATTCTTACGACCCGAATTTCCCACCCTCGGGAGTCGTGATGACGCCTACTAATGAAAGTTAGGCAAGCCAACGGTGTGAATAAATTATCTTTTCCCAATTTTAAATCCTTTAATAGTTAGGAACAATATCTTACAAACATCGAAATTTTTAAACAAGCGGAAGAAACGATAAAATATTTGAATAAATATCCAATACATCATCTAAAGCAAAATCTACCCAGAACTGGTGTCACGCTTCACAAACAGTCTAGAATTACTATAAACAAGGTCTGAAAGAAAGATACAATCTGTCTCTGAAGTAAATGAAAATAGAATATAAAGATAGAAGAGAACGCCGAGGCATACGGACGCCTGCAGGACTACCTCGGAATCTCTGACTGGACTGAAGGCAGTCACCCAAAGCTACGATCCAAAAGTAGCCGCTCCAGGATCTGCACACAGTACAGAGTGTAGTATCGGCACAATCGACCCCATGTGCTGGTAAGTGCCTGGCCTAACCCTGACGAAGTAGTGACGAGGCTAGGACCAGACTACCAAATAAACCTGTGCAGTTATATCATATACAACGGGAAATAAAACAGAAATAAACAATTAAAGATGGGAGGGGGGCATGTTGCGAGAGAATATCATTTACCAATAGTAATTCAAGAGAAAAACATAAAGAACAATTTAAAATTCATAGCAAAAGAATAAGGAAATCGTAACCAACCAATAAACACTTTTATTATTTATTGTTGCGGCGCGCAACCCGATCCAAATCATAAACAAACACTGTTGCGGCATGCAACCCGATCCATATCATTTATCACTGTTGTGGCGTGCAACCCCATCCAATTATATTATTGTTGCGGCGTGCAACCCGATCCAATTATATTATTGTTGCGGCATGCAACCCGATCCAAATATAATATTGTTGCGACGTGCAACCCGATCCATATCATGCAATTCAACACCAATCACAAAAGATTCCCGGCAAGGAAACGATAAGGAAACAACACTATCCCGGCAAGGGAATCGATAGTATAAGTAAATACGTCCCGGCAAGGGAATCCGCTATCACAAAACTTGTTCCAACATCTAACTTCACAAAGAAATCTCAACTAATACCAATACCCAACCATAAACAATTTCCACGAGAATAGTCATAATTCTTGCTCAACACAGAAAATCAACAACTTAGGCATTCGTAGTACTTATTAAGAACACAACGATTTCAATTTAAGACTCACGATCATGCTTGACACCAACGTATAGATACTCATCACCATGCCTATACGTCGTACTTAACAAGTGTCATATAGCAAATAGGGCACAACTCCTAATCCCTCAAGCTAAGGTTAGACCAAACACTTACCTCGATGCCACGAACCCAATTCAAGTCTCAATTATCGCTTTACCCTCTTGATTCCACCATCAATTCGCTCGTATCTAGCCACAAGTTACTTAATTACATCAATAAATGCTATTTGAATCAGTTCTAATACATGAAAATAAGTTTTCTAACGTTTTCCCCAAAAAGTCAAAAATCGCTCCCGGGCCCATATAGTCAAAACCCCAGGTTCGAACCAAAACCCAATTACCCATTCCCCCACGATCCACAACAACAACAACAATAACGACCCAGTATAATCCCACAAGTGGGGTCTGGGGAGGGTAATATGTACGCAGACCTTACCCCTACCCCGAAGGGTAGAGAGGCTGTTTCCAGGAGACCCTCGGCTCAAAAAAGCAACAGGAGCCGATATATTAGTACCATAAAAATGCATAATAAAATAACAGCAATATAAGAGATATGAAATACAGAATACGAAATACGAAATAGATGGCTGGTATAGTAAAACTAGCAGGTAAAGCCCTGCATCAATAGACGGCCAATGACATTCTTAGTCTAACTCCTAACTGGCTAGTCTCACTCTATTGTGCTGTAGAAATATTCACAAGTTTCCCCTAACCTACAACCTTAATGCTCGACCTCTATAATTCCCTGTCAAGGGCCATGTCCTCAGTAATCCTAAGTCGCGTCATGTCCTGTCTGATCACCTCTCCCCAATACTTCTTAGGTCGCCCTCTACCTCTCCGCGTGCCCACTGCAGCCAGTCACTCACACCTCCTCACCGGTGCATCAGTGCTCCTCCTCTAAATGTGCCCGAACCATCTGAGTCTTACTTCTCGCATCTTGTCCTCCATGGGGGCCACGCCCACCTTCTCTCGAATATCTTCATTCCTAATCTTATCCATCCTTGTATGCTCGCACATCCACCTCAACATCCTCATCTCTGCTACTTTCATCTTCTGGATGTGTGAGTTCTTTACCAGCCAACATTCAGTTCCATATAACATGGCAGGCCTAACCACTGCTCTATAAAACTTACCTTTTAGTAACGGTGGCACTTTCTTGTCACACAAGACTCCCGACGCTAACCTCCACTTCATCCACCCCACCCCTATACGGTGTGTGACATCCTCGTCAATCTCCCCGATCCCCTGAATAACCGATCCAAGGTACTTGAAACTACCCCTCTTGGGAATGACTTGAGAGTCAAGCCTCACTTCAACTCCCGTTTCCGTCGGCTCAACTCCAAATTTGCACTCGAGGTATTCCGTCTTCGTCCTGCTCAACTTGAAACCTTTAGACTCAAGAGCATGTCTCCAAATCTCTAGCCTCTTGTTGACGCTGCCTCGTGTCTCGTCAATTAGAATAATGTTATCATCAAATAGCATGCACCACGGCACCTCCCCTTGAATATGATGAGTCAGTGCATCCATCACCAGGGCAAATAGGAATGGGCTGAGCGCAGACCCTTGGTGCAACCCCGTAACAACTGGAAAGTGTTCAGAGTCTCCTCCTACTATCCTAACCCGAGTCTTAGCTCCAGCATACATGTCTTTAATCACCCTAATATAGTCAACCGGGACCCCTTTATCCTCTAAGCAGCTCCATAAGACCTCCCTAGGAACCCTATCGTACGCTTTCTCCAGATCAATAAACACCATGTGGAGATCCTTCTTCCTATCCCTGTATTGTTCCACCATCCTCCTAATAAGGTGGATAGCTTCTGTGGTAGATCACCCCGGCATGAACCCGAACTGGTTGTCTGAAATAGACACCGTCCTTCGCACTCTCATTTCTACCACTCTCTCCCAAACTTTCATGGTATGACTTAGTAATTTGATGCCCCTATAGTTGTTACAGCTCTGGACATCACCTTTGTTCTTATACAACGGGACCATTGTACTCCACCTCCACTCTTTAGGCATCCTATTAGTCTTGAATATAACACTAAACAATGCAGTAAGCTATTCCAAGCCTGCTCTACCCACACACCTCCACAGTTCAACCGGAATTTCGTCTAGCCCGGTAGCTCTGCCCCTTCTCATCTTACGCATTGCCTCCATGACTTCATCGATCTCAATGTCCCTACAATTACTTAATTCATGGTGACTGTCGGCATTCCTCAATTCCCCAAGTATAATATCCTGATCCCCTTCTTCACTTAGAAGTTTATGAAAGTAGGTCTGCCACCTCCTCTTAATCTGGTCATCTCCCATCAAAACTTTGCCGTCATCATCTTTTATGCACCTCACTTGGTCCAGATCCCGAGTTGTCCTCTCTCTCGCCTTAGCGAGTCGGAATAACTTCTTCTCCCCACATTTGTTCCTTAGTTCCTCATACAGACAAGCAAAAGCTGTCGTCTTAGCCTCCATCACTGCCATCTTCGCCTCCTTCCTAGCTACCTTATACCTTTGACTGTTCTCTCTCTTCTCCTCCTCGTCAGTGCTCCCTACTAACCGCAGGTAAGCCGCCTTCTTTGCTTCCACTTTACCTTGGACAACTGCATTCCACCACCAATCTCCTTTGTGGCCACCATTGTGGCCCGTAGATATCCCTAACACCTCTCTCGCCGCCTTTTTTATACAGTCCGCCGTCGTTGACCACATATAATTTGTTTTGAAATCGAACCTAAAATCGAGGTCTAAATCCCCAAAATTTGAAAAACCTAGGTTCTACCCAAAACACTCAATTTCCCCTATGAAAACCTTTGATTTTGCGAGGAAATGCTGGCCTAGGCTCTTTCGCATTTGCGACTTATCTCTCGCATTTGCGAGCCATGCGAAGCCTGCAGGCCTGCAATATACCAGTTCAAATCTGCAACATCTTAAGTCCAAATTTCATTCTGTGGCCTATCCAAAACTTACCCGAGCCCTCAGGGCTCCAAACCAAACATGCACACCAACCTAAAAACATCATAAGGACTTGCTCGTACATTCAAATCACCAAAATAACATCAACAACTATGAATTTAGCATCAAAATCATGAAATTACTTAAGAACATCAAATTTTTCAATTTTCTCAAATAAGGTCCGATTCATGTCATTTCAAGTCCATTTCTTACCAAATTTCACAGACTCAACTTAAAATCACCTATAAGACCTCTACCGGGCTCCGACACCAGAATATGGGCCCTGCACCATTAAATTTTAAACACATTTCATTTCCAAAAACTCATAAATATTCTAGAAAACAATTTTCTTTAAAAATTCATTTCTCAGGCTTGGGACCTCGGAATTCGATTCCGGGCATATGCCCAAATCCCATATTTTTTTACGGACCCTACGGGACCATCAAATTACAGGTCTGGGTCCATTTACCCAAAATGTTGACCGAAGTTAACTTAAACTCATTTTAAAGGCAAAATATCATTTTTCACTGATTTTCACATAATGGTTTTCTGGCTATGCGTCCGTACTGAGCACGTAAATTGAGGTGATACTGAAAGAGGTTTTAAGGCCTCGGAATGCAGAATTTATTTCTAAAACAAGTGAAGAACTTTTGGGTCATCACATTCTCCACCTCTAAAACAACTATTCGTCCTCGAACGGACATAAAAAAGAAGTACCTGAGTCGGGGAAAAGATGGGGATAATGGCTCTGCATATCAGACTCGGACTCCTAGTTCGATGCCTCAACAGGCTGACCTCTCCCCTGAACACGAATAGAAGGGAAACTCTTCGATCTCAACTGACGAACCTGCCAGTCTAGAATAGCTACCGGCTCCTCCTTATAGGACAAGTCCTTGTCCAACTAGACAGTGCTGAAATCTAACACGTGGGATGGATCGCCGTGATACTTCCGAAACATGGACACATGTAACACTGGATGCACGGCTGATAAGCTCGGCAGCAATGTAAGTCTGTGAGCCACCTCTCTCACTCGATCACGAATCTCAAACGGGCCAACGAACCTAGGGCTAAGCTTGCTCTTCTTCCCAAATCTCATCACGCCCTTCATAGGCGACACTTGAAGCAATAGCCGCTTACCGACCATGAATGCCAAATCACGAACCTTATGGTCGGCATAACTCTTTTGCCTGGACTGAGCTATACGAAGCATATCCTGAATAATCCTGACCTTGTCTAAGGCATCCTGTACTAGATCCGTACCCAACAACCGAGCCTCTCCCGGATCAAACCATCCAACTGGCGACCGATACTGCCTACCATACAAAGCCTAATAAGGAGCCATCTGAATACTCGACTGGTAGCTGTTATTGTAGGAAAACTCTACTAAAGGAAAAAACTAATCCCATGAGCCTCCAAAGTCAATGACATAAGCTTGGAGCATATCTTCTAAAATCTGAATGGTCCGCTCGGACTGCCCGTCCGTTTGAGGATGAAACGCTCACTGAATTGCTCTCCAGAAATGTGAGGTAAACTGCGTACCTCGATCCGAAACGATAAACACGGGCACGCCATGAAGACGAACAATCTCCCGAATATAGATCTCAACTAACCTCTCAAAAGAATAGGAGACTGCCACAAGGATGGAATGTGTTGACTTGGTCAGCTATCAACAATGACCCACACTGCATCGAACTTCCTCTAAGTTCGTGGGAGTCCAACAACAAAGTCCATAGTGATACGCTCCCACTTCCACTTAGGAATCTCAATCTTCTATAACAAACTACCAGGCCTCTGATGCTCGTACTTAACCTGCTGACAGTTCAAACATCGAGCCACATATGCAACAATGTCCTTCTTCATTCTCCTCTACCAATAATGCTGCCGCAAATCCTGATACATCTTAGCAGCGCCCGGATGAATAGAGTACCAGAAACTATGGGCCTCCTCTAAAATCAACTCTCGGAGTCCATCCACATCAGGCACACAAACTCGACCCTGCAATCTCAGAACTCCATCATCTCCTAAGGTAACCTACTTGGCACCTCCGTGCTGCACCGTGTCTCTAAGGACACAATGAGGATCATCATACTGCTGATCACAGATACGCTCCAATAATGAAGAACGAGCGACTGTGCAAGCTAACACATGACTGGGCTCAGAAACATCCAACCTCACGAACTGATTGGCCAAATCCTGAACATCCAAAGCAAGCGGTCTCTCACCAACCCGAATATAAGCAAGACTACCCATACTGGCTGACTTCCTACTCAAAGCATCGGCCACCATATTGGCCTTTCCCGGATGATATAAGATGGTGATATCATAGTCCTTTAATAGCTCCAACCACCTTCTCTGCCCCAAATTTAGCTCTTTCTGCTTGAACAAATATTGCAGACTCTTGTGATCCGTGAACACCTCACATGCCACGCCATACAGATAATGCCTCCAAATCTTCAACGCGTGAACAATGGCTGCTAACTTCAAATCATGAACCGGATAGTTCTTCTCATGAATCTTCAATTGCCGTGAAGCATATACAATGACCTTACCATCCTGCATCAACATCGCACCAAGTCCAATATGAGATGCATCACAATAAATCGTATAAGGCGCTGAACCTGTGGGCAAAACCAACACTGGTGCCGTAGTCAAAGTTGTCTTAACCTTCTGAAAGCTCGCCTCATACTCGTCCGACCACCTAAATTGGGCACCCTTCTGGGTCAACCTGGTCATCGGGGCTGCATTAGACGAAAACCCCTCTACAAATCGATGATAGTAGCCTACCAAACCCAAGAAACTCCGGATCTCTGTAGTTGATGCGGGTTTAGGCCAGTTCTTGACTGCCTCGATCTTCTTCGGATCAACCTGAATACCCTTTGCAGATACAACATGACCCAAGAATACAACTGAACTCAACCAGAACTCACACTTCGAAAACTTGGCATACAACTGACTATCCCTCAAAGTATGAAGAACCCCTCGCAGATGCTGCTCATGCTCCTCCCGGCTACGGGAATAGATCAAAATATCATCAATGAAAACTATCACGAACGAATCCAAGTAAGGCCTGAACACTCGGTTCATCAAATCCATAAAAGCTACCGAGTGCCCCTACCGAGTGCGAAAAGCTGTCTTAGGGACGTTAGATGCCCTAATCCTCAACTAATGGTAGCTAGATCTCAAGTCAATCTTCGAAAATACCTTGGCACCCTGAAGTTGATCAAATAAATCATCAATCCTCGGCAATGGATACTTATTCTTGATTGCAACCTTGTTCAACTGCCGGTAATCTATGCACATTCGCATCGATCCATCCTTCTTCTTAACGAACAACACCGTCGCACCCTAAGGCGAGACACTAGGTCTAATGAAGCCTTTCTCAAGCAAGTCTTATAATTGCTCCTTCAATTCTTTCAACTCAGGCGGGGCCATACGATACATCGGGATAGAAATGGGCTGAGTGCCCAGAGCCAAATCAATGCAGAAGTCAATATCCCTGTCGGGTGGCATACCCGGCTGGTCTGAAGGAAATACCTCAGGGAACTTACGAACAACAGGCACAAAATCAATAGAAGGAACCTCGACACTAGAATCACGAACATATGCCAAATAGGCCAAACACCCCTTCTCGACCATACGTCGAGCCTTCACATAAGAGATAGCACTACGGGTAGAATGACCAGTCCCTTTCCATTCTAAACGAGGTAAACCCGGCAAGGCTAAGGTCACAGTCTTGGCATGACAGTCCAAGATAGAGTGGTAAGGTGATAACCAGTCCATCCCCAATATGACATCAAAATCAACCATGTCCAGAAGTAACAAATCTATACGAGTCTCAAGACCCCCAATCATAACTATACACAAACGATGGACTCGATCTACTATAATAGAATCACCCACCGGTGTACACATATACATGGGCACTCAAGGAATCACTAGGCATGACCAGATACAGTGCAAAGTAAGATGACACATAGGAGTATATAGACCCTAGATCAAATAAAATTGAAGTATCTCTGCTACAAACTAGAACAATACCTATGATAACTGCATCGGAAGCCTCAGCCTCAGGCCTGGCTGGAAGAGCATAACATCGGGGCTGTGCCCCACCACCCTAAACTACATCTCTGGGACGGCCTGCTGCTGACTGGCCTCCATCTCTAGCTGCCTGACCTCTACCTCTAATACCTCTACCTCCACCTCTAGCACCTCTACCCCTACCCCTAGCTGGAGCAGCGGGCGGTGGAACACCTGGTGCCTAAACCATAGCATGGGAACCCTGCTGCTGCGATTGAGTACCCACCAATCTCGGACAAGTCCTCCGAATATGACCATACTCACCGCACTCAAAGCATCCACTTGAGAGCTGCGACTGAGGAAACTGAGACTGACCCTAGCGACCTGAATGACCACACCGAAAACTCTAGAGCGGCAGTGCACTGATATGAGCTGGTAGTGCGCTGTAGGACTGCTGCTCAAAATACTGCATATGAGAACCACGACCACCTGAAGCGCCATGAGAAACCTGAAGTGCTTACTGAAAAGGCCTAGGAGGATGGCCTCTACCGTACGAATCCCTACCTCCAGACGAGGCACCACTGAATCTGCCTAAATGACGAGGCCTCTTGTCAGACCCCTGACAACCCCCCTGCGATAGAACCATCTCAACTCTCCTGGCCACATTGGTCGCCTCCTGAAAAGAAATCTCACTCCCTGTCTCCTTAGCCATCTGAAGTCGAATCGGCTGAATAAGTCCTTCAATGAACCTCCTCACCCTCTCTCTCTCTCGGTGGAAAGTATGATAAGAGCATGGCGGGCCAAGTAGATGAATTTGGTCTCATAATGAGTAACGATCATAGAACCCTGCTGGAGACGCTCAAACTGCCTCCGATAGATCTCTCTCTGAGTGATAGGGAGAAACTTCTCCAGAAATAGCTGAGTAAATTTCTCCCAAGTCAAAGCTGGTGATCCGGCTGGTCTAGCCAAACAATAGTCTCTCCACCAAGTCTTGGCAGATCCAGACAAGCGAAAAGTAGCAAAGTCGACCCCATTGGTCTCCACTATCCCCATGTTCCTGAGAACCTCATGACAGTTGTCTAGATAATCATGGGGATTCTCAGAAGATGCACCGTTGAAAGTAGTAGTGAAGAGCTTGGTGAATCTGTCCAATCTCCACAAAGCATCGGCAGATATAGCTGCTCCATCACCGATCTGAGCTACCACACCCGGCTGGACTGCTCCAACTGGCTGAGCTGCTAAAGTCTGAAACTGGGGAGCCTTCTGCTCCGGAGTGCGAGTAGCAGGAGTTTGGGCTCCTGTTCTAGCCTGAGAGACAGTTGGTGCTACGGGAAGCAAGCCTGCCCTGGTGACACTCTCCATAAGGCCCACTAGACGGACCAGAGCATCCTGGAGTACTAGGGTAGCAATGAACCCCTCTGGGACCTGAGCTGGGCCTACCGGAATTGTCTGGGCCGGAACCTCATCATCAATTTCAACCTGAGGCTCCGTCGCTGGTGCTGTTGCTTTGGGCTGGGCTCTGCCCCTACCTCGGCCTCTAGCACGGCCTCGCCCTCGCCCTCGCCCCTCATGGGAGCTGCTGCTGGGGGCTCGGGCTGCTGATCGGTGGATGAGGAAGCGCATGTTCTCGCCATCTGTGAAAGAATAGAGTAGAAATTCAATTAGCATTGAGAAACCAAACCGTACGACAGGAAATAATAGATGTGAAGTTTTTCTTAACTCTGTAGCCTCTGAGGGATAAATACATACGTCTCCGTACCGATCCCTCAGGCTCTACTAAGCTTGTCTGTGAATTGTGAGACCCATGTAACCTAGAGCTCTGATACCAACTTGTCACAACCCGAATTTTTCACCCTCAGGAGTCGTGATGGAACCTACTAATGAAAGCTAGGCAAGCCAACGGTGTGAATAAATTATCTTTTCCCAATTTTAAATCCTTTAACAGTTAGGAACAATAGCTTATAAACAACAAATTTTTTAAACAAGCAGAAGAAACGATAAAACATTTGAATAAATATCCAATACATCATCTAAAGCAAAATCTACCCAGAACTGGTGTCACGCTTCACAGACAGTCTAGAATTACTACAAACAAGGTCTGAAAAAAAGATACAATATATCTCTGAAGTAAATGAAAATAGAATATAAAGATAGAAGAGAACGCCGGGGCCTACGGACGTCTGCAGGACTACCTCGGAATCTCTGACTGGACTGAAGGCAGCCACCTAAAGCTACGGTCCAAAAGGTGTCACTCCGGGATTTGCACATAGTGCAGAGTGTAGTATCAACACTACTGACCCCATGTGCTGGTAAGTGCCTGGCCTAACCCCGGCGAAGTCGTGACGAGGCTAGGACCAGACTACCAAATAAACCTGTGCAGTTATATCATATACAACAGGAAATAAAACAGAAATAAACAATTAAAGATGGGAGGGGGGCATGCTACGGGGGAATATCATTTACCAATAGTTAAAGTATAGAACAATTTAAAATTCATAGCAAAAGAATAAGGAAATCGTAACCAACCAATAAACACTTTTATTATTTATTGTTGCGGGGCGCAACCTGATCCAAATCATAAAAAAAATACTGTTGCGGCATGCAACCCGATCCATATCATTTATCACTGTTGCGGCGTGCAACCCGATCCAAATATAATATTGTTGCGGCGTGCAACCCGATCCAAATATAATATTGTTGCGGCATGCAACCCGATCCAAATATAATATTGTTGTGGCGTGCAACCCGATCCAAATTTAATATTATTGCAGCATACAACCCGATCTATATCATGCAATTCAACACCAATCACAAAAGAGTCCCGGCAAGGGAATGATAAGGAAACAACACTATCCCGGCAAGGGAATCGATAGTATAAGTAAATACGTCCCGGCAAGGGAATCCACTATCACAAAACTTGTTCCAACATCTAACTTCACAAAAAAATCTCAACTAATACCAATACCCAACCATAAGTAATTTCCACGAGAATAGTCATAATTCTTGCTCAACACAGAGAATCAACAACTTAGGCATTCATAGTACTTATTAAGAACACAACGATTTCAATTTGAGACTCATGGTCATGCTTGACACCAACGTATAGATACTCGTCACCATGCCTATACGTCGTACTCAACAAGTAACACATAGCAAATAGGATACAACTCCTAATCCCTCAAGCTAAGGTTAGACCAAACACTTACCTCGATGCCACGAACCCAATTCAAGTCTCAATTATCGCTATAACCCTCTTTATTCCACCACCAATTCGCTCGTATCTAGCCATAAGTTACTTAATTACTTCAATAAATGCTATTTGAATCAATTCTAATGCATGGAAATACGTTTTCTAAAGTTTTCCCCAAAAAGTCAAAAATTGCCCCCGGGTCCACATGGTCAAAACCCGAGTGTCGAACCAAAACCCGATTATCCATTCCCCCACGATCCCAAATATATAATTATTTTTTGAAATTGGACCTCAAATCGAGGTCCAAATCCCCAAAATTTGAAAAACCTAGGTTCTACCCAAAACACCCAATTTTCCTCATGAAAACCTTTGATTTTGAGTTGAAATCATGTGAAAAGATGTTAAAGATTGAAGGAAACAAGTTAGAAATGACTTACAATTGATAAGGAAGAGAAGTTGTTTTTGAAAAATCGCCCAAGAGTGTTTTGATTTTGAAAGAATGTGAAAAATAGTTGAAATGCGTCTAAGTTATGAGTTTACAGGTTGCAGGTATCGCAATTGCGACCATGGTTCGCAATTGTGAACCGAGAAGTCTGCAATGCTCGCATTTGCGAAGTCGCTTTTGCGATATATCTGTCGCATTTGCGACGACTGGCCACAACTGGGGACATCGCATTTGTTAGGAAATGCTGGCCTGGGCTCTTTCGCATTTGCGACTTATCTCTCACATTTGCGAAGCCTGCAGGCCTTCAATATACCAGTTCAAATCTACAACTTCCTAAGTCCAAATTTCACTCCATGGCCTATCCAAAACTCACCCGAGCCCTCGGAGCTCCAAACCAAACATGCACACTAACCTAAAAACATCATACAGACTTGCTCATGCATTCAAATCACCAAAATAACATCAACAACTATGAATTTAGCATCAAAATCATGAAATTACTTAAGAACATCAAAATTTTTAATTTTCTCAAATAAGGTCTGATTCACGTCATTTCAAGTCCGTTTCTTATCAAATTTCACAGACTCAACTTAAAATCACCTATAAGACCTCTACCGGGCTCTGGAACCAGAATACGGGCCCGGTACCATCAAATTTTAAACACATTTTATTTTCAAAAACTCATAAATACTCCAGAAAATAATTTTCTTTAAAAATTCATTTCTTGGGCTTGGGATCTCGAAATTCGATTCCGGGCATACGCCCAAATCCTATATTTTCCTACGGACCCTCTAGGACCATCAAATCATGGATCCGGATACTTTACTCAAAATATTGACCGAAGTCAACTTAAACTCATTTTAAAGGTAAAAATCATCATTTTTCACAGATTTTTACATAATGGCTTTCAGGCTACGCGCTCGGACTGTGCACGCAAATCGAGGTGATACTGAAAGAGGTTTTTAAAGTCTCGAAATGCGGAATTTATTTCTAAAATAAGTGATGACCTTTTGGGTTATCTTAGCGATGGAGCCTGGCCTGAGGTAGAGTTCGCATTTGCGACCTCAGCAGAGTCCGCATTTGCGACCTTGGCAGGGGAGGCCCATGTTCGCATTTGCGAACCAGGTGTCGCAATGCGACATCTGAGGCCTGTGCACAACTATTAATTTCGAGACTTAGTCCATTTAGCTCATTTCCTTTCATTTCATGGGCAATTTTGGAGCTTTTGGAAGAGGGTTCTCACCTAGCACTTTGAGGTAAGTAATGTCTACCCAACATGGGTTAAATACATAGATTATGGGAAGATTAACATGTGAAAATTAGGGAAAATTAAGGGTTTAGATAAAAAACCTAGGGTTTTGATAAAATTAAGATTTAACCACAAAATTTGTTATAGAATTTAGTAGAAATCATATATTCTTGATCCTTAGGTTATGGGTAACAACTTTCTTCAAGAATTTTCGGAATCCGGGCACGTGGACCCGGGGATGAACTTTAGGAATCCTTGCATTTAGGGTTGAGAAATTGGTTTAATAATTAGAATATGAACCTTTGAGCATGTATTGATTAGTTCTTACCTCATTTGAATAGTTTTGGATTGTTCGGCTCCGATGTGGAGGTTTGAGCGCGTTCTTGAATTGGGAAATAGGCTTCGGAGCGAGGTGAGTCTCTTTTCTAACCTTGTAAGAGGGAATTGTCCCCATAGGTGAATTAATTGGATATGTGCTCCTATTTGTAGGGGCTACGTACGTACAAGGTGATGAGAGTCCGTGCGTAGCTACTATTATGCATAAGTCCGGGTAATCTAGGACCCAATAGCATATTCTACTTGTAACATTTGGAATCTTGTGGTCGGTTTAAAATGCTTAAATCATATTGAATTGGTAAATGAATTTCTAAAGGAATTAAACATAAGTTTCTTGACCGTTAAAGAGAATGGCTATTTCTTTGGGTAATTATTTCCCTGATGAAGTCTTGATTGACTGTTTGAATGCGTGTTTCAATGTGTACCTGCGTCACATGCATGATTCGCGAGCGGGGTGATTGTTTATTTATATTTGACCGTGTCGCATGTATGATTCGCGAGCGGGGTAATAGATGCATCTATGGTTTGCCATTCGACCCTCTGGCAGTGCACATTTTATTTTTATGTTGGATCGGGCCATACGACCTCGGCATGATATGCACATGCTTGTATTGCTTGTCTGAGATTTATAAATGATGATATTTGCCTTTCATGGCCGGAGATAAATTAATAAAGATGATGAAAAATAAATCTTTGGAAATCTATTATTATTTGAGGAGTTGTTTACCTACTTTTAGGCTTTATGAGTGTATATTTGCTTTATAAAGTTCATGATTTCCTCACATTTTTAATACGTTATTATTGAACCACTAGTAAGTGTTGAAGTCGGCCTCTCGTCTCTACTTCTTCTAGATTAGACGGGATACTTGCTGGGTACACGATGTTTTCGTACTCATACTACACTTGCTGTGCATTTTTGTTGCACATGTTTATGTGTGGCTAGTGGCTTAGTGGCCTAACGACATGGTTGATACAGAGACTTAGGTGAGCTGCATTTATCGAGACGCCCCGTAGCCAGCATAATCTCCTTCAGAGTATTGTACTGTATTTTCATTTCTGTCCAATTTGTATTCCGGACAGTTACTGTATTTTATTTCATTATGTAGTAAATGCTCATGCACTTGTGACACCGGGTTCTGGGATGATTTTGGAGTATTTGTATTATTCCAAACATTTTTATTTAATTTGAAATGGTTACCTGTTACTAGTAGAATTGAAGGAAAAATCATAGTTTTCAACATTTTTAAAATAAGGCCTAAATTAAGTATTTTTGATTGGCTTGCTTGACAGCGGTGTCCGGCGCCATCACGATCCTTAGTGGATTTTGGATCGTGACATCTTAAATGTCACCAGAATATAAAAAGATTTTCTTAAGCCATATATAATGTAATATCCCAATGCCAGCGTAACTCCTTGTTTAAACGCATGAATGAATATCTAAAAGAGACAAAAAATTAGAGTGAGTTTAAACGTGCAGAACACATAATTAACAACCTACTTTGTTTTGGCTTCAAAATAAGAGGTAGTCTTTAATTATACTTTTATTTTCTATTGTTTATACCCAAAATAATCTATAAATTTATGTAGGATTAAACAAAAATATGAGTAAATTATTATGATTAGGCCATTAGCCCCCCTCCCCCGCCAAACCAAGACGTGTCTTTCTAATTCAAATATTGGTAACTTTCATATATTCTTAATTTTTTGTTTTAATCGATTATGAAATTCACACATACTTAGTAACAAGTAGTTTTAGAATATATATGTAAGTGAAAGTTTATTATTTTGATCCACGTTTTTTAATGTTTGACATAAGATATTTCGTGCATCGCACGAACATAGAGACTAGTACTATATTAAAAGCACAAAGATCATTAGCGAAATATCGTCTTTCTTTTTTACCCTTTAAAATAGATTTTACACTAGATAAAATAGTTATTTAATTATTTTTTTAATTTTTAGGAATGATCATTTAATTAGTTTCCTAATATTTAAGATTTCAAAATCAATTAAATTTTGAGTATCAAAATTCTTCCTTATTTAATTTTTCAAGTGTAAAAGAATAACTAAACAAAGTTTGTAAATTTGGTTATCAAATCATTCGAGAACTTTCAACTCCTTTCATGCTTTGGAGTATTTTTTTTTGTTCGGTTTTAACATTTTAGGCTACAAAGAGTAAGGCCACAAAAATATTCACTCTTTTTTCATATTGAAATTTATCAACTCTATTACTATATAAAAAAGGTTGTAAATTATTTTTTCCAATTGCAATTGATAATATTTCATGAATTATTTTAAATTTTATTTATTAAATATTCTTTGGAGCTTAATATTTGAAACTTTAAAAGCAATTCTGATGTAACCTTATATAAATTCTTTTCTTATTTGATCTTGAATATTCTTTAAAGAAAAACTAGGAAATTATCATTTTCACATATGGTATTACAGTTTTAAGAGTTTTTAGTTTGTATTATGGAATTATAACCGATTAGTATTCATAGTTGTTATTATTCATAGGTATTTTTGAATTCAATTGAACCAAGTCTTCTATTTACGTTCAACTCTTATTTCACGTGCTGCAAATCCTGAGAAATATTGCTTCCTTTTAGTAATTTGAAGTCCATTATCAAGACGCTACTTTGAATTTTATGTATAGAATTTTGATCATTTAATATAAATTGAATTATTTCCTTTTATTCCTTTTTTACGAAATATATTTGTCATTAAATATTATCTCCGAACTTTAATTGCAAATAAAAGTCTACTAGGGTTGAAAAAATGCATATCTCTATAAAGAATTTCAGCGATGAACGGAAAAAAGAAAAAGAACCTTAAGACCATGCTCAATAGTTTTTTTTGTTTTTGTTTTTAGATTATGTTCTTTTTGAATTACACAATCTGTTATAATTTACATAGATTATAGTTGCACGTAGTTAATGGATTCTTCCATAGATTTGGTCGATTCATGGCACAATAATTCATTTCATAAATTATATTACTTCATTCTACAGAAGGCAAAAAAAGGTTGGAGCTTTCTGGTTTTAGTCTTTAGAGGTCTATTAGCAAACATAACTTTATTTGTACATATTTATTGATTTGTATACATCCATGTGTAATGCATAAGGCCAATTAGTGAAAGTTGATTGTCAAAAATTTCTTCAAAATATTTACCACTTATTATTCCTCTATTAACAATAATCTTAACATAACTTTATATATAAACAGAGCTAGCACTACCAAGAATAATATTAATTTTAGTTTGTCCCTAAGAGAGAAGATTAATTTTAATTTCCTTTACTCTCTTTTCTCTCATATTGTAGAGACGTGTGCCAGCAAGTTTGCTGAAAGAAATACTAGAATATGGTCTCTCATGTTTCTTATAGATCTTCAAGGTATCACTATATATTATTTTTTCTAATCATATATGTGAAGGTATTAATATATATTATTTTTTTCAATCGTATAAGTGAAACTTGAAGAATTGTCTTAGCCTCTTAATCAGATTGATAATATTTTTCCTTTCATTTCAGTTGAATATTTTAGGTGCATAATATAATTTTTAAACTCATAAAAATTGGATTACACAATATCTAAAGTTAGCAAGTTGCTATACTCTTTATTAATATCTATAAATCATTATTTTTAACGAAAATAGGGTTACAACTTTCATCGTAGTGACAATCTCAAAAATAAGCCTCTATAAATTTTCTTCGAGTTGATATTTGTCATAGCAAGTGAACTTATTTCTTTAATTGCTATTGAGATTCTAAAGTTTTGCATAATATACATGAATTTATGCAATACTAATTTACTTTTGGATAATGCCAGTTATTATGAGAAATTTCTAGGCTAAAATTGTTAACGGTAAAAATCAAGCATATAATTTCATAGATGAGATTTTTATGTAATTACCATATTACAATTATTGTATAACTAATTTAACTAAATACGTCATTTTGAGGATATTGAATTCATTTACCGTGTCAATGTAATAACATTTATTTGCATCATTTAAACAAATATTAAGTACAGTTATTTTAACGTTAATGTTACTTTACAATAATCTATATATATATATATATATATATATATATATATATATATATATATATATTAACTCTTATTAACACGTACAACACACGTACACTAAACTAGTAATAATAATGTTTGGAAGGTAGACAAAAAATTTAAGAATACAAAGAAAATAGATAGAGAGATTGAGAGATGAAGAAAAGTGGAAAGTGATTGACAAGAGTCAATAACACTAATAATTCTACAAATTTAAATATTCAAAACTGAAATATCATAACAATATTTTTATGTTTTAAGAATATAATTTTTAGCGGTGTGAACGCCTAATTTTTTTTTATCATACTCGAGTTTTCCATCATATTTTTTAGTATTTGATAATTTTTATGCTTAATTTTGATATTTTAACTTTTATGTTATTTTTTAGTAGAATTTATTAGAAAATACATAATAATTTTAATATAATCTACTACATAGAGGTTACAAGAATTTATCTTAAATATAGACCAAATCTAATAAAATTACTTCCTACCTTCCCTATACTATTTCCTTGTTCCATTGCCCTACTCACTACTTGTCACGACCCAAAATCCGTTAAAGATCGTGATGGCGCCGGACATCACTGTCAGTCAAGCTAATCCTATATAGTTAATTAAATCCTCATTTTTAATATTTTTGAAATCATAAATCTCCTTCATTTTAACTAGTAAAAAATAAACTTTACATCATAATTAATAATGTTTTCAAATTTTCAATACTGAATATTCCATATCATCCCAGAACCCGGTGTCACAAGTACATGAGCATTTACTAGGAAATAAAATAAAATACAACAACCGTCCGGCATTCAAATTGGACAGGAGAGAAAAATGTAAATACTCTGAAGGAGACTCTACTGGCTGTGGATCATACCAAAGATGTAGCTCACCTAAGTCTCCGCATCAACCACGCTACTGCGCCCACGAGGCCACTACATGTGTATATGTTTGTACAACAAAATATACAACAAGTGTAGTATGAATACGAAAATAATACGTACCCAGTAAGTATCCAGTCTAATCTCGAAGAAGTAGTGACGAGAGGTCGACTCCGACACTTACTAAGGCCAACAATAATATACCGATAATATGATTAGTCATGGATTTTATAAAATGACTGTAAGCTCAATAACATGAGGCAAGTAAGTGATTCTTTTATTAATAGGGGATTTCCAATTTTATTTTCATCTTTTAACAATTTATATCTCAGGCCAATAAGGCCACATCAATTATCGAAAATTCCCAAGCAATCAATTAAGTCATGCACAAATGGATCGCCGTGATACTAACACGTGGGATGGATCGCCGTGATACTTCCGAAGCATGGACACATGGAGCACTGGATGCACGGCTAATAACCTCGGCAGCAATGCAAGTCTGTAAGCCACCTCTCTCACTCGATCAAGAATCTCAAACGGGTCAACGAACCTAGGGCTAAGCTTGCGCTTCTTCCCAAATCTCATCACGCCCTTCATAGGCGACACTCGAAGCAATAGCCGCTCACCGACCATGAATGCCAAATCACGAACCTTATGGTCAGCATAACTCTTTTGCCTGGACTGAGCTATACTAAGCATATCCTGAATAATCCTGACCTTGTCCAAGGCATCCTGTACTAGATCCGTACCCAACAACCGAGCCTCTCCCGGCTCAAACCATCCAACCGGCGACCGATACCGCCTACCATACAAAGCCTAATAAGGAGCCATCTGAATACTCGACTGGTAGCTGTTATTGTAGGAAAACTCTGCTAAAGGAAAAAACTAATCCCATGAGCCTCCAAAGTCAATGACACAAGCTTGGAGCATATCCTCTAAAATCTGAATGGTGCGCTCGGACAGCCTGTTCGTCTGAGGATGAAACGCTCGCTGAATTGCTCTCCAGAAATGTGAGGTAAACTGCGTACCTCGATCCGAAATGATAAACACGGGCACGCCATGAAGACGAACAATCTCCCAAATATAGATCTCAGCTAACCTCTTAAAAGAATAGGAGACTGCCACATGGATGAAATGTGCTGACTTGGTCAGCTATCAACAATGACCTACACTGCATCGAACTTCCTCTAAGTTCGTGGGAGTCCAACAACAAAGTCCATAGTGATACGCTCCCACTTCCACTCAGGAATCTCAATCTTCTATAACAAATCACCAGGCCTCTGATGCTCGTACTTAACCTGCTGACAGTTCAAACATCGAGCCACATATGCAACAAAGTCCTTCTTCATTCTCCTCCACCAATAATGCTGCCGCAAATCCTGATACATCTTAGCGGCGCCCGGATGAATAGAGTACCAGAAACTATGGGCCTACTCTAAAATTAACTCTCGGAGTCCATCCACATCAGGCACACAAACTCGACCCTGCAATCTCAGAACTCCATCATCTCCTAAGGTAACCTACTTGGCACCTCCGTGCTGCACCGTATCTCTAAGGACACAATGAGGATCATCATACTGATGATCACGGACACGCTCCAATAATGAAGAACGAGCGACTGTGCAAGCTAACACATGATTGGGCTCAGAAACATCCAACCTCACAAACTGATTGGCCAAAGCCTGAACATCCAAAGCAAGCGGCCTCTCACCGACCCGAATATAAGCAAGACTACCCATACTGGTTGACTTCCTACTCAAAGCATCGGCCACCACATTGGCCTTTCCTAGATGATATAAGATGGTGATATCATAGTCCTTTAATAGCTCCAACCACCTTCTCTGCCCCAAATTTAGCTCCTTCTACTTGAACAAATATTGCAGACTCTTGTGATCCATGAACACCTCACATGCCACGCCATACAGATAATGCCTCCAAATCTTCAACGCGTGAACAATGGCTGCTAACTTCAAATCATAAACCGGATAGTTCTTCTCATGAATATTCAATTGTCGCGAAGCATATACGATGACCTTACCATCCTGCATCAACATCGCACCAAGTCCAATATGAGATGCATTACAATAAATCGTATAAGGCGCTGAACCTGTTGGCAAAACCAATACTGGTGCCGTAGTCAAAGTTGTCTTGACCTTCTGAAAGCTCGCCTCACACTCGTCCGACCACCTAAATTGGGCACCCTTCTGGGTCAACCTGGTCATCGGGGCTGCACTAGACGAAAACCCCTCTATAAATCGATGATAGTAGCCTACCAAACCCAAGAAACTCCGGATCTCTGTAGTTGTTGCGGGTCTAGGCCAGTTCTTGACTGCCTCGATCTTCTTCGGATCAACCTGAATACCCTCTGCTGATACAACATGACCCAAGAATACAACTGAACTCAACCATAACTCACACTTCGAAAACATGGCATGCAACTGACTATCCCTCAAAGTATGAAGAACCCCTCGCAGATGCTGCTCATGCTCCTCCCGGCTACGGGAATAGATCAAAATATCATCAATGAAAACTATCACGAACGAATCCAAGTAAGGCCTGAACACTCGGTTTATCAAATCCATAAAAGCTACTGGGGCATTTGTCAGCCCGAATGATATCACCAAGAACTCATAATGCCCGTACCGAGTGCGGAAAGCTGTCTTAGGGACGTCAGATGCCTTAATCCTCAACTGATGGTAGCCAGATCTCAAGTCAATCTTCGAAAATACCTTGGCACCCTGAAGTTGATCAAATAAATCATCAATCCTCGGCAATGGATACTGATTATTGATTGCAACCTTGTTCAACTGCCGGTAATCTATGCACATTCGCATCGATCCATCCTTCTTCTTAACGAACAACACCAGCGCACCCTAAGGCGAGACACTAGGTCTAATGAAGCCTTTCTCAAGCAAGTCTTACAACTGCTCCTTCAATTCTTTCAACTCAGGCGGGGCCATACGATACAACAGAATAGAAATACACTGAGTGCCCGTAGCCAAATCAGTGCAGAAGTCAATATCCCTGTAGGGTGGCATACCCGGCAGGTCTGAAGGAAATACCTCAGGGAACTCACGAACAACAGGCACAAAATCAATAGAAGGAACCTCGACACTGGAATCACGAACATATGCCAAATAGGCCAAACACCCCTTCTCGACCATACGCCGAGCCTTCACATAAGAGATAACACTACGGGTAGAATGACCAGTCCCTTTCCATTCTAAACGAGGTAAACCTGGCAAGGCTAAGGTCACAATCTTGGCATGACAGTCCAAGATAGAGTGGTAAGGTGATAACCAGTCCATTCCCAATATGACATTAAAATCAACCATGTCCAGAAGTAACAAATCTATACGAGTCTCAAGACCCCCAATCATAACTATACACAAACGATGGACTCGATCTACTATAATAGAATCACCCACCGGTGTAGTCACATATACATGGGCACTCAAGGAATCACTAGGCATGACCAGATACGGTGCAAAGTAAGATGACACATAGGAGTATATAGACCCTAGATCAAATAAAATTGAAGTATCTCTGCTACAAACTAGAGCAGTACCTGTGATAACTGCATCGGAAGCCTCAGCCTCAGGCCTGACTGGAAGAGCATAACATCGAGGCTGTGCCCCACCACCCTGAACTACATCTCTGGGACGACCTGCTGTTGGCTGGCCTCCATCTCGAGCTACCTGACCTCTACCTCTAATACCTCTACCTCCACCTCTAGCACCTCTACCCCCACCCCTAGCTGGAGGAGCGGGCGGTGGAACACCTGGTGCCTGAACCATAGCACGGGAACCCTGCTGCTGCTATTGAGTACCCACCAATCTCGGACAAGTCCTCCGAATATGACCATACTCACCGCACTCAAAGCATCCACCTGAGAGCTGCGGCTGAGGAAACTGAGACTGACCCTAGCGACCTGAATGACCACACCGAAAACTCTAGAGCGGCAGTGCACTGATATGAGCTGGTGGTGCACTGTAGGACTGCTGATCAAAATACTGCATATGAGAACCATGACCACCTGAAGCGCCATGAGAAACCTGAAGTGCTGACTGAAAAAGCCTAGGAGGATGGCCTCTACCGTACGAATCCCTACCTCCAGACGAGGCACCACTGAATCTTCCTGAATAATGAGGCCTCTTGTCAGACCCCTGACTACCCCCCTGCAATAGAACCATCTCAACTCTCCTGGACACATTGTCCGCCTCCTGAAAAGAAATCTCACTCCCTGTCTCCTTAGCCATCTGAAGTCGAATCGGTTGAATAAGTCCCTCAATGAACCTCCTAACCCTCTCTCTCTCGGTGGAAAGTATATAAGAGCATGACGGGCCAAGTAGATGAATTTGGTCTCATAATGAGTAACGATCATAGAACCCTGCTGGAGATGCTCAAACTGCCTCCGATAGATCTCTCTCTGAGTGATAGGGAGAAACTTCTCTAGAAATAGCTGAGTAAATTGCTCCCAAGTCAAAGCTGGTGATCTGGCTGGTCTAGCCAAACAATAGTCTCTCCACCAAGTCTTGGCAGATCCAGACAAGCAAAAAGTAGCAAAGTCGACCCCATTGGTCTCCACTATCCCCATGTTCCTGAGAACCTCATGATAGTTGTCTAGATAATCCTGGGGATTCTCAGAAGATGCACCGTTGAAAGTAGTAGTGAAGAGCTTGGTGAACCTGTCCAATCTCCATAAAGCATCGGCAGATATAGCTGCTCCATCACCGATCTGAGCTACCACACCCGGCTGAACTGCTCCAACTGGCTGAGCTGCTAAAGTTTGAAACTGGGGAGACTTCTGCTCCGGAGTGCGAGTAGCAGGAGTTTGAGCTCCTCTTCCAGCCTGAAAGACAGCTGGTTCTACAGGAAGCAAGCCTGCCCGGGTGACACTCTCCATAAGGCCCACTAGACGGACCAGAGCATCCTGGAGTACTGGGGTAGCAATGAACCCCTCTGGGACCTGAGCTGGGCCTACCGGAATTGTCTGGGCCGGAACCTCATAATCAAAGTCAACCTGAGGCTCCGCCGCTGGTGCTGCTGCTTTGGACTGGGCTCTACCCCTACTTCGACCTCTAGAACGGCCTCGGCCTCGCCCTTTGCCCCTCATGGGAGCTACTGCTGGGGGATCGGGCTACTGATCGGTGGATGAGGAAGCGCGTGTTCTCGCCATCTATGAAAGAACAGAGTAGAAATTCAATTAGCATTGAGAAACCAAACCGTACGACAGGAAATAATAGATGTGAAGTTTTTCTTAACTCTGTAGCCTCTGAGGGATAAATACAGACGTCTCCGTACCGATCCCTCAGGCTCTACTAAGCTTGTCTGTGAATTGTGAGACCCATGTAACCTAGATCTCTAATACCAACTTGTCACAACCCGGATTTCCCACCCTCGGGAGTCGTGATGGCGCCTACTAATGAAAGCTAGGCAAACCAACAGTGTGAATAAATTATCTTTGCCCAATTTTAAATCCTTTAACAGTTGGAACAATAGCTTATAAACAACAAAATTTTAAAACAAGCGGAAGAAACGATAAAACATTTGAATAAATATCCAATACATCATCTAAAGCAAAATCTACCCAGAACTGGTGTCACGCTTCACAGACAGTCTAGAATTACTACAAACAAGGTCTGAAAAAAAAGATACAATCTATCTCTGAAGTAAATGAAAACAGAATATAAAGATAGAAGAGAATGCCGGGGCCTACGGACGTCTGCAGGACTACCTCAGAATCTCTGACTGGACTGAAGGCAGCCACCTAAAGCTACGGCCCAAAAGCTGTCGCTTCGGGATCTGCACATAGTGCAGAGTGTAGTATCAACACAACCGACCCCATGTGCTGGTAAGTGCCTGGCCTAACCCCGACGAAGTAGTGACGAGGCTAGGACCAGACTACCAAATAAACCTGTGCAGTTATATCATATACAACGGGAAATAAAACAGAAATAAATAATTAAAGATGGGAGGGGGGCATGCTGCGAGGGAATATCATTTACCAATAGTTATTCAAGAGAAAAGCATAAAGAACAATTTAAAATTCATAGCAAAAGAATAAGGAAATCGTAACCAACCAATAAACACTTTTATTATTTATTGTTGTGGGGCGCAACCTGATCCAAATCATAAAAAAATACTGTTGCGGCATGCAACCCGATCCATATCATTTATCACTGTTGTGGCGTGCAACCCGATCCAAATATAATATTGTTGCGGCATGCAACCCGATCCAAATATAATATTGTTGCGGCGTGCAACCCGATCCAAATATAATATTGTTGTGGCGTGCAACCCGATCCAAATTTAATATTATTGCGGCATACAACCCGATCCATATCATGCAATTCAACAACAATCACAAAAGAGTCCCGGCAAGGGAATGATAAGGAAACAACACTATCCCGGCAAGGGAATCGATAATATAAGTAAATACGTCCCGGCAAAGGAATCCGCTATAACCAAACTTGTTCCAACATCTAACTTCACAAAGAAATCTCAACTAACACTAATACTCAACCATAGGCAATTTCCACGAGAATAGTCATAATTCTTGCTCAACATAGAGAATCAACAACTTAGGTATTCATAGTACTTATTAAGAACACAACGATTTCAATTTGAGACTCATGGTCATGCTTGACACCAACGTATAGATACTCGTCACCATGCCTATACGTCGTACTCAACAAGTAACACATAGCAAATAGGATACAACTCCTAATCCCTCAAGCTAAGGTTAGACCAAACACTTACCTCGATGCCACGAACCCAATTCAAGTCTCAATTATCGCTTTACCTTCTTTATTCCACCACCAATTCGCTCGTATCTAGCCATACGTTACTTAATTACT
Source organism: Nicotiana tabacum (assembly GCF_000715075.1). NCBI lineage: Eukaryota > Viridiplantae > Streptophyta > Magnoliopsida > Solanales > Solanaceae > Nicotiana > Nicotiana tabacum. The sequence goes on along the minus strand of NC_134087.1, from coordinate 105,580,900 downwards.
TCAATAAATGCTATTTGAATCAATTCTAATGCATGAAAATACGTTTTCTAAAGTTTTCCTCAAAAAGTCAAAAATCGCCCCCGGGTCCATATGGTCAAAACCCGAGGGTCGAACCAAAACCCGATTATCCATTCCCCCACGATCCCAAATATATAATTTGTTTTGAAATTGGACCTGAAATCGAGGTCCAAATCCCCAAAATTTGAAAAACCTAGGTTCTACCCAAAACACCCAATTTTCCTCATAAAAACCTTTGATTTTGAGTTGAAATCATGTGAAAAGATGTTAAAGATTGAAGGAAACAAGTTAGAAATGACTTACAATTGATTAGGAAGAGAAGTTGTCTTTGAAAAATCGCCCAAGAGTGTTTTGGTTTTGAAAAAATGTGAAAAATAGTTGTAATGCGTCTAAGTTATGAATTTACAGGTTGCAGGTATCACAATTGCGACCAGGGTTCGCAATTATGAACCCAGAAGTCTGCAATGCTCGTATTTGCGAAGTCGCTTTTGCGATATATCTGTCGCATTTGCGACGACTGGCCACAACTGGGGACATCGCATTTGCGAGGAAATGCTGGCCTGGGCTCTTTCGCATTTGCGACTTATCTCTCGCATTTGCGAAGCCTGCAGGCCTGCAATATACCAGTTCAAATCTACAACTTCCTAAGTCCAAATTTCACTCCATGGCCTATCCAAAACTCACCCGAGCCCTCGGAGCTCCAAACCAAACATGCACACCAACCTAAAAACATCATACAGACTTGCTCATGTATTCAAATCACCAAAATAACATCAACAACTATGAATTTAGCATCAAAATCATGAAATTACTTAAGAACATCAAAATTTTTAATTTTCTCAAATAAGGTCCGATTCACGTCATTTCAAGTCCGTTTCTTACCAAATTTCACAGACTTAACTTAAAATCACCTATAAGACCTCTACCGAGCTCTGGAACCAGAATACGGGCCCGGTACCATCAAATTTTAAACACATTTTATTTTCAAAAACTCATAAATATTCCAGAAAAAAATTTTCTTTAAAAATTCATTTCTCGGACTTGGGACCTCGGAGTTCGATTCCGGGCATACGCCCAAGTCCCATATTTTCCTACGGACCCTCCGGGACCGTCAAATCATGGGTCCGGATCCGTTTACCCAAAATGTTGACCGAAGTCAACTTAAACTCATTTTAAAGGTAAAAATCATCATTTTCACAGATTTTCACATAATGGCTTTCCGGCTACGCGCTCGGACTGCGCACGCAAATTGAGGTGATACTGAAAGAGGTTTTTAAGGCCTCGGAATGTAGAATTTATTTTTAAAATAAGTGATGACCTTTTGGGTTATCTTAGCGATGGAGCCTGGCCTGAGGTAGAGTTCGCATTTGCGACCTCAGCAGAGTCCGCATTTGCGACCTTGGCAAGGGAGGCCCATGTTCGCATTTGCGATCATTTTTCGCAATTGCGACCGTCGCATTTGCGAACCAGGTGTCGCAAATGCGACATCTGAGGCCTGTGCACAACTATTAATTTCGAGACTTAGTCCATTTAGCTCATTTCCTTTCATTTCTTGGGCGATTTTGGAGCTTTTGGAAGAGGGTTCTCACCTAGCACTTTGAGGTAAGTAATTTCTACCCAACATGGGTTAAATACATAGATTATGGGAAGATTAATATGTGAAAATTAGGGAAAATTAAGGGTTTAGATGAAAAACCTAGGGTTTTGACAAAATTAAGATTTAACCACAAAATTTGTTATAGAATTTAGTAGAAATCATATATTCTTGATCTTTAGGTTATGGGTAACAACTTTATTCAAGAATTTCCGGAATCCGGGCACGTGGGCCCGGGGATGAACTTTAGGAATCCTTGCATTTAGGGTTGAGAAATTGGTTTAATAATTAGAATATGAACCTTTGAGCATGTTTTGATTAGTTCTTACCTCATTTGAATAGTTTTGGATTGTCCGGCTCCGATGTAGAGGTTTTAACGCGTTCTTGAATTGGGAAATAAGCTTCGGAGCGAGGTGAGTTTCTTTTCTAACATTGTAAGAGGGAATTGTCCCCATAGGTGAATTAATTGGATATGTGCTCCTATTTGTAGGGGCTACGTACGTACAAGGTGATGAGAGTCCGTGCGTAGCTACTATTATGCATAAGTCCGGGTAATCTAGGACCCAATAGCATGCTCTACTTGTAACATTTGGAATCTTGTGGTCGGTTTAAAATTCTTAAATCATATTGAATTGGTAAATGAATTTCTAAAGGAATTAAATATCAGTTTCTTGACTGTTAAAGAGAATGACTATTTCTTTGGGTAATTGTTTCCCTGATGAAGTCTTGATTGACTGTTTGAATGCGTGTTTCAATGTGTACCTGCGTCACATGCATGATTCGCGAGCGGGGTGATTGTTTATTTATATTTGACCGCGTCGCATGTATGATTCGCGAGCGGGGTAATAGATGCATCTATGGTTTGCCATTCGACCCTCTGGCAGTGCACATTTTATTTTTATGTTGGATCGGGCCATACGACCTTGGCATGATATGCACATGCTTGTATTGCTTGCCTGAGATTTATAAATGATGATATTTGCCTTTCATGGCCGGAGATAAATTGATAAAGATGCTGAAAAATAAATTTTTGGAAATCTATTATAATTTGAGGAGTTGTTTACCTACTTTTAGGCTTTATGAGTGTATATTTGCTTTATAAAGTTCATGATTTCCTCACATTTTTAGTACGTTATTATTGGACCACTAGTAAGTGTTGAAGTCGACCTCTCGTCTCTACTTCTTCGAGATTAGACGGGATACTTGCTGGGTACACGTTGTTTTCGTACTCATACTACATTTGCTGTGCATTTTTGTCACATGTTTATGTGTGGCTAGTGGCTTAGTGGCATAGCGGCATAGTTGATACGGAGACTTAGGTGAGCTGCATTTATCGAGACGCCCCGTAGCCAGCATAATCTCCTTCAGAGTATTGTACTGTATTTTCATTTCTGTCCAATTTATATTCTGGACAGTTACTGTATTTTATTTCATTATGTAGTAAATGCTCATGCACTTGTGACACCGGGTTCTGGGATGATTTTGGAGTATTTGTATTAATTCCAAACATTTTTATTTAATTTGAAATGGTTACCTGTTACTAGTAGAATTGAAGGAAAAATCATAGTTTTCAACATTTTTAAAATAAGGCCTAAATTAAGTATTTTTGATTGGCTTGCTTGACAGCGGTGTCCGGCGCCATCACGACCCTTAGTGGATTTTGGATCGTGACATCTTAAATGTCACCAGAATATAAAAAGATTTTCTTAAGCCATATATAATGTAATATCCCAATGCCAGCGTAACTCCTTGTTTAAACGCATGAATGAATATCTAAAAGAGACAAAAAATTAGAGTGAGTTTAAACGTGCAGAACACATAATTAACAACCTACTTTGTTTTGGCTTCAAAATAAGAGGTAGTCTTTAATTATACTTTTATTTTCTATTGTTTATACCCAAAATAATCTATAAATTTATGTAGGATTAAACAAAAATATGAGTAAATTATTATGATTAGGCCATTAGCCCCCCTCCCCCGCCAAACCAAGACGTGTCCTTCTAATTCAAATATTGGTGACTTTCATATATTCTTAATTTTTTGTTTTAATCGATTATGAAATTCACACATACTTAGTAACAAGTAGTTTTAGAATATATATGTAAGTGAAAGTTTATTATTTTGATCCACGTTTTTTAATGTTTGACATAAGATATTCCGTGCATCGCACGAACATAGAGACTAGTACTATATTAAAAGCACAAAGATCATTAGCGAAATATCGTCTTTCTTTTTTACCCTTTAAAATAGATTTTACACTAGATAAAATAGTTATTTAATTATTTTTCTAATTTTTAGGAATGATCATTTAATTAGTTTCCTAATATTTAAGACTTCAAAATCAATTAAATTTTGAGTATCAAAATTCTTCCTTATTTAATTTTTCAAGTGTAAAAGAATAACTAAACAAAGTTTGTAAATTTGGTTATCAAATCATTCGAGAACTTTCAACTCCTTTCATGCTTAGGAGTATTTCTTTTTGTTCGGTTTTAACATTTTAGGCTACAAAGAGTAAGGCCACAAAAATATTCACTCTTTTTTCATATTGAAATTTATCAACTCTATTACTATATAAAAAAGGTTGTAAATTATTTTTTCCAATTGCAATTGATAATATTTCATGAATTATTTTAAATTTTATTTATTAAATATTCTTTGGAGCTTAATATTTGAAACTTTAAGAGCAATTCTGATGTAACCTTATATAAATTCTTTTCTTATTTGATCTTGAATATTCTTTAAAGAAAAACTAGGAAATTATCGTTTTCACATATGATATTACAGTTTTAAGAGTTCTTAGTTTGTATTATGGAATTATAACCGATTAGTATTCATAATTGTTATTATTCATAGGTATTTTTGAATTCAATTGAACCAAGTCTCCTATTTACGTTCAACTCTTATTTCAAGTGTTGCAAATCCTGAGAAAATATTGCTTCCTTTTAGTAATTTGAAGTCCATTATCAAGACGCTACTTTGAATTTTATGTATAGAATTTTGATCATTTAATATAAATAAAAATTGAATTATTTCCTTTTATTCTTTTTTTACGAAATATATTTGTCATTAAATATTATCTCCGAACTTTAACTGCAAATTAAAGTCTACTAGGGTTGGAAAAATGCATATCTCTATAAAGAATTTCAGCGATGAACGGAAAAAAGAAAAAGAACCTTAAGACCATGCTTAATAGTTTTTTTGTTTTTGTTTTTAGATTATGTTCTTTTTGAATTACACAATCTGTTATAATTTACATAGATTATAGTTGCACGTAGTTAACGGATTCTTCCATAGATTTGGTCGATTCATGGCACAATAATTCATTTCATAAATTATATTACTTCATTCTACTGAAGGCAAAAAAAGGTTGGAGCTTTCTGGTTTTAGTCTTTAGAGGTCTATTAGCAAACATAACTTTATTTGTACATATTTATTGATTTGTATACATCCATGTGTAATGCATAAGGCCAATTAGTGAAAGTTGATTGTCAAAAATTTCTTCAAAATATTTACCACTTATTATTCCTCTATTAACAATAATCTTAACATAACTTTATATATAAACAGAGCTAGCACTACCAAGAATAATATTAATTTTAGTTTGTCCCTAAGAGAGAAGATTAATTTTAATTCCTTTACTCTCTTTTCTCTCATATTGTAGAGACGTGTGCCAGCAAGTTTGCTGAAAGAAATACTAGAATATGGTCTCTCATGTTTCTTATAGTTCTTCAAGGTGTCACTATATATTATTTTTTCTAATCATATATGTGAAGGTATTACTATATATTATTTTTTTCAATCGTATAAGTGAAACTTGAAGAATTGTCTTAGCCTCTTAATCAGATCGATAATATTTTTCCTTTCATTTCAGTTGAATATTTTAGGTGCATAATATAATTTTTAAACTCATAAAAGTTGGATTACACAATTTCTTTAATTGCTATTGAGATTCTAAAGTTTTGCATAATATACATGAATTTATGCAATACTAATTTACTTTTGGATAATGCCAGTTATTATGAGAAATTTCTAGGCTAAAATTGTTAACGGTAAAAATCAAGCATATAATTTCATAGATGAGATTTTTATGCAATTACCATATTACAATTAATGTATAACTAATTTAACTAAATACGTCATTTTGAGGATATTGAAATCATTTACAGTGTCAATGTAATAACATTTATTTGTATCATTTAAACAAATATTAAGTACAGTTATTTTAACGTTAATGTTATATATATATATATATATATATATATATATATATATATATATATATATATATATATATATATATATATATATATATATATATATATATATATATATATATATATATATATATATATATATATAGACAAACACGTACAACACACGTACACTAAACTAGTAATAATAATGTTTGGAAGGTACACAAAAAATTTAAGAATACAAAGAAAATAGACAGAGAGATTGAGAGATGAAGAAAAGTGGAAAGTGATTGACAAGAGTCAATAACACTAATAATTCTACAAATTTAACTATTCAAAACTGAAATATCATAACAATATTTTTATGTTTTAAGAATATAATTTTTAGTGGTGTGAACACCTCATTTTTTTTTTATCATACTCGAGTTTTCCATCATATTTTTTAGTAGTTGATAATTTTTATGCTTAATTTTGATATTTTAACTTTTATGTTATTTTTTAGTAGAATTTATTAGAAAATACATAATAATTTTAATATAATCTACTACATAGAGGTTACAAGAATTTATCTTAAATATAGACCAAATCTAATAAAATTACTTCCTACCTTCCCTATACTATTTCCTTGTTCCATTGCCCTACTCACTACTTGTCACGACCCAAAATCCGTTAAAGATCGTGATGGCGCCGGACATCACTGTCAGTCAAGCCAATCCTATATAGTTAATTAAATCCTCATTTTTAATATTTTTGAAATCATAAATCTCCTTCATTTTAACTAGTAAAAAATGAACTTTACAGCATAATTAATAATGTTTTCAAATTTTCAATACTGAATATTCATATCATCCCAGAACCCGGTGTCACAAGTACATGAGCATTTACTAGGAAATAAAATAAAATACAACAACCGTCCGGAATTCAAATTGGACAGGAGAGAAAAATGTAAATACTCTGAAGGAGACTCTACTGGCTGTGGATCATACAAAAGATGTAGCTCACCTAAGTCCCCGCATCAACCACGCTACTGCGCCCACGAGGCCACTACATGTGTATATGCCTGTACAACAAAATATACAACAAGTGTAGTATGAATACGAAAATAATGTGTACCCAGTAAGTATCCAGTCTAATCTCGAAGAAGTAGTGACGAGAGGCCGACTCCGACACTTACTAAGGCCAACAATAATATACCGATAATATGATTAGTCATGGATTTTATAAAATAACTGTAAGCTCAATAGCATGAGGCAAGTAAGTGATTCTTTTATTAATAGAGGATTTCCAATTTTCATCTTTTAACAATTTATATCTCAGGCCAATAAGGCCACATCAATTATCAAAAATTCCCAAGCAATCAATTAAGTCATGCACAAATCATGTCGAGGTCGTACGATCCGATCCAACATAATATTTAAACTTTGCACTGCTGGAGGGTCGAACGACGCTAACCATAGTTGCATTTATTTAATCTGCCGAGGCGTTCGGCCTGTTCCACGAAAGGAAAACACATTCAAACAGTCAATCAAGAATTCATCAAGGAGCAATTATCCAAGGAAACGACAATCTTCTTTTAGCGGTCAATAAAAAGAAGTTTAACCTTTTAGAAATTCATTTACCAAGTTCGATATGATTTAAGCAATTTAAATTGACAATAAGGTTACAAATATCGCAAATATAACATGCTTTTGGTTCCTACTCTACCCGGACTTAAGCATAATAGTTGCTACGCACGGACTTTCGTCACCTCGTGCATACGTAGACCTCACAAATAGAAGCACATATTGAATTATTTCACCTATGGAATAAATTCCCTCTTACAGGGTTAGAAAGAAGACTTACCTCATCTTAAAGCCCACTTTCCGGTTACAATTCCACTCTAAATTCCCAGCTTGGTGCCGTTCAATCCGAAACTAGTCAAACAACATGCAAATTAATTAAAAATATACTCCAATGCTTGAAATTTAACAATTTATAAAAATTCTCAACTCCGCTCGAAAAGTTAATAGTGGAGACTATGTCTCGGAACCCGATGAAACTCACAAAATCTGACAACCCATTCCGATACTAGTTCAATCATACCAATTTTATCAAATTCCGATAACAACTTGACCTCCAAATCCTGAATTTTCGTTCTTGAAAAGTTTTGCGTAAATCTTGATTTATCTATTTAAATCCGAAATAAATGATGAATATAACCATAGAATCATGAAGTATAATTACTTTCAGATATAGAACACTTACCCCAATCCATATGGTGGAAACCGCCTCATAAATCGCTTCAATCTGAGCTCCATAGCTCCAAATATGATAAAAATGACCGAAACCTCGAAATATATCTTCTGCCCAGGTATCGCAATCGCGGAGAACAAATGCCTAGCTCTTCTAAACAGCCTACAGTATAATGGCCATAACGTTTTGTAAAAAACTCCAAAATGCAAATGGTTTAACTTTTTGAAAACTAGATTCCAATGACTACAACTTTCATGCTTTGTTCATTTCCCAGTTCCTTATAAATTACAAGATATAATCTTCTAAAGTCAGTCATGTTGCTTTGTATGGCTGACTTTGATGTGATATTAGGCATGGATTGGCTATCTCTGTGTCGTGCTATTTTGGAATATCATGCTAAGACAGTGACGTTGGCTATGCCGGGTGTGCCGCGGATTGAGTGGCGAGGTTCGACCGATTTTGTTCCCAGTAGGGTGATTTCATTTTTGAAGGCCCAACAGATGGTTGGGAAAGGCTGTCTTTCATACTTAGCATTTGTGAGAGATGTTAGTACAGAAACTCCTAGTATTGATTCTATTCCTGTAGTGAGGGAATTTCCCAATGTGTTTCCTGCAGACCTGCCGGTCATGCCACCGGAAAGGGATATTGATTTTGGTATTGATTTTGTGCCGGGCACTCAGCCCATTTCAATTCCACCGTATTGTATGGCACCAACAGAGTTGAAAAAGCAGCTTCAGGAACTCCTTGATAAGGGGTTTATTCGGCCTAGTGTGTTGCCTTGGGGTGCGCCTGTTATATTTGTGAAGAAGAAGGATGGCACGATGAGGATATGCATTGATTACAGACAGTTGAACAAAGTGACAATCAAGAAGAAGTATCCTTTACCTCGTATCAATGATTTATTTGACCAGCTTCACGGAGCGAGAGTGTTCTCCAAGATTGATCTCCGTTCGGGGTATCACCAGCTGAAGATCAAGGACTCGGATATTCTTAAGACAACTTTTAGGACCCGATATGGTCATTATGAGTTCCTTGTGATGTCTTTTGGGCTGACCAATGCCCCAACAACATTCATGCATTTGATGAACAACGTGTTTCAACCTTATCTCGACTCGTTTGTGATTGTTTTCATTGATGATATTCTGGTGTACTCGCGTAGTCAGGAGGAGCAGGCGGAGCATTTGAGAGTTGTGTTGCAGAGATTGCGGGAGGAGAAGCTTTACACAAAGTTCTTCAAATGTGAGTTTTGGCTCAGTTCAGTGGCTTTCTTGGAGCACGTGGTGTCCATTGAGGGTATTCAGGTTGATCTAAAGAAGATATAGGCAGTTCAGAGTTGGCCCAAACCATCTTCAGCCACAGAGATTTGTAGCTTTCTTGGTTTGGCGGGTTATTACCGTCGGTTCGTTCAAGGATTTTCATCTATAGCATCACCCTTGACCAAGTTGACTCAAAAGGGTGCTCCATTTAGGTGGTCGGGTGAGTGTGAGGCGAGCTTTCAGAGGCTCAAGACTGCCTTGACCACAACTCTATTATTAGTTTTGCCATCAGCTTCAGGTTCATATACAGTGTATTGTGATACTTCAAGAGTTGGTATTAGGTATGTGTTGATGCAGGAGGGTAGAGTGATTGCTTATGCTTCTCGTCAGTTGAAGCCCCATGAGAAGAACTATCTTGTTCATGATCTAGAGTTGGCTGCCATTGTTCACGCGTTGAAGATTTGGAGGCATTATCTTTATAGAGTGTTTTGTGAGGTGTTTACTAATCATCGTAGCATTTAGGACTTGTTCAACTAGAAGGATCTCAATTTGAGACAGCAGAGATGGTTGGAGCTGCCAAAGGACTATGATATCACTATCTTGTACCATTCGGGGAAATCCAATATAGTGGTCGATGCTTTGAGTAGGAAGCCGGTGAGTATGGGCAGTCTTGCATTTATTCCTATTGGGGAGAGACCTCTTGCAGTAAATGTTTAGGCCTTGGCCAATCGGTTTATGAGGTTGGATATTTCAGAGCCCAGTCGGGTCTTAGTTTGTGTGGTTTCTTGGTCTTCCTTTTTTGATCGCATTAGAGAGCGCCAGTATGATGATCCTCACTTGCTTGTCCTTAGGGACAGAGTTCAGCACGACGATGCCATATATGTGACTATTGGTGATGATGGGGTATTGAGGATGTAGGGCCGGATATGCGCACCCAATGCAGATGAGCTTCGAGAGTTGATTTTGGAGGAGGCCCATAGTTCACGATATTCCATCCATCCGGGTGTTGCGAAGATGTATCAGGATCTAAGATAGCATTATTGGTGGAACATAACGAAGAAGGACATTATGGGATTTGTAGCTCGGTGTCTCAACTGTCAGCAGGTGAATATGAGCATCAGAGACCAGGTGGCTTGCTTCGGCATATGGATATTCCAGAGTGGAAGTAGGAGCGGATCACCATGGATTTTGTTGTTGGACTCCTACAGACTTTGAAGAAGTTCAATGCTATTTGGGTGATTGTGGATCAGCTGACCAAGTCCGCGCATTTCATTCTTATGTGTACTACCTATTCTTCAGAGCGGTTGGCAGAGATCTATATCCGAGAGATTGTTCGCTTGTATGGTGTCCCAGTTTCCATCATTTCAGATAGATGTACTCAGTTTACTTCGCAATTTTGGAGGGCCGTGCAGAGAGAGTTGGGTACTCAGGTTGAGTTGAGCACAACTTTTCACCCACAGATAGATGGGCAGTCCGAGCGCACTATTCAGATATTGGAGGACATGTTGCGTGCTTGTGTCAATGATTTTGGATGGTCATGGGATCAGTTTCTACCGCTCGTAGAGTTTGCTTATAACAACAGTTATCAGTCGAGTATTCAGATGGCTCCATATGAGGCTTTGTATGGGAGACGGTGTAGATCTCCAGTTGATTGGTTTAAGCCGGGTAAGGCTAGGCTATTAGGTATTGACTTGGCGCAGGATGCTTTGGACAAGGTGAAGGTGATTCAGGAGCAGTTTCGTACAACGCAGTCGAGACAAAAGAGTTATGCTGACAAAAAGGTCTGTGATGTGTCTTACATGGTTGGGGAGAAGGTTTTATTGAAGGTTTCACCCATGAAGTGTGTAATGAGATTTGGGAAGAAGGGTAAATTGAGCCCTCGGTTCATTGGGCCTTTTGAGGTGCTTCGGAGGATTGGGGAGGTGACTTATGAGCTTGCTTTGCCACCCAACTTATCGAGTGTACATCCGGTATTTCATGTTTCTATGCTCCGGAAGTATATTGGCGATTCGTCTCATGTTTTGGATTTCAGCACGGTTCAGTTAGATGATGATTTGACTTATATTGTGGAGCCAGAAGCTATATTAGAGAGGCAGGTCTGAAAGTTGAGATCAAAGGATATAGTTTTAGTGAAAGTGCAGTGGAGAGGTCAGCCCATGGAGGAGGCTACCTGGGAGACCGAGCGGGAGTTGCAGTGCAGATATCCTCACCTATTTGAGGCTTCAGGTATGTTTCTTGACTCGTTCAAGGACAAACATTTGTTTAAGAGGGGGAGGATGTAACGACCCGGTTGGTCGTTTCATTAGTTACCACTCTGTTTTCCCCATTTCTGCTTCTTTATATGTTGTTCAACTGTATTTCATCGTATCGTGTTGATTAGTTTGGGTTCGGAGTGGTTTTGTAGAGAAATGAGACACTTAGTCTCTTTAGTTGGCCTTTTAGTTGGAAAAGTAAACCGGAAGTTGACTTGTGAGTAAACGATCTCGAAATTTGGTTTTTATGATTCAGATAGCTCTGTGAGGTGATTTGGGACTTAGGAGCGTGATCAGAATGTGTTTTGGAGGTCCGAGGTAGATTTAGGCTTGAATTGGCGAAATTGGAATTTTGACATTTTCCGATTAATAGTGGAAATTTTGATATTGGGGTTGAAATGGAATTCCGGAAATTGGAGTAGGTCCGTTGTGTCATTTGGGGCATGTGTGCAAAATTTTAGGTCATTCGGACCGGGTTTGATAAACTTTTTGATCGAATTCGGAAGTTTTTGGAATTCTTCGGCTTGAATCCAATGATGATTTGATGTTGTTTTGAGCATTCCGAAGGTTGGAACAAGTTTTAATGATGTTATGGGATGTGTTGGCATATTTGGTTGAGGTTCCGAGGCCTCGGGTGAGTTTCGGGTGGTTAACAGATCAAATTCTTGTTTTTAGAAGTTGCAGATTTCTTCAGTTCTGTGTTGCAGAGATTTGTCCTTCGCGTTCGCGAGAGGGCTCTTGCATTCACGAAGGGATGTGAAGTGATGCAGGAGAATTTCCCTTCGCGTTCCCGATGTTGGTCCCGCATTCGCGAAGGGTGAGGCAGAGTGTGCATCGCGAATGCGAAGTAGGTTCCGCGTTCGCGTAGAGTAATTGGAGCAACTGGGTCCCCAGGATTTTGTGCTTCACTTTCGCGTAGGTATAGTCGCGTTCGCGAAGGCTTGGACGGTTGAAGCATCGCGTTCCCGTGGAGTATATCGCGTTCGCGAAGGAGGAATAATTAGTTAATGGAATTTTGTTCTTCGCGAACGCGAGGCTTTGACCGCATTCGCGAAGAAGGAAACCACACCTGGGCAGAACATTTAAATAGTTGCCTTCGCGATTTTTGGTCTATTTCCACCATTGTTGAGCGGTTTTGAAGCTTTTTGAGAGAGATTGAAGAGGGAATCGAAGGGAAACACTTGGAGGTAAGATTTTTTAACTCAACACTCGATTCTATGATGATTTCTACCCAATTAGTCATGAAATTAGTGGAATTTAAAGCCTAAAACTGGGGAATTAGGGCTTAAAATTGGAGGCTTTAATTTGAGGATTTGAGGGGTCGTTTGTGGCCGGATTGTGATGTATTTGGTATTTATGAACTCATTGTAAGGCCCCGGAAAATTTTTGCTAAGTAATTTAGGATTTCGAGGTGCCATATAGGCTAATTATAATATTTTTTGTGCTATTAACATGATGGATATCAATTGGATATGATAATAAGTGTATGAGGCATATTATAAGTGATTTGGAGTCTAAGGAGAGGCCTAAGTCTAAGCCAAGTTGGAAAATTTCATAATGGACTAAAGTTGTGAATGAGTATGCACAAGACCTCACTTTGGACAATCATATCTCCAGTTATATAAGGTTTTTTGTGATGCACAACCTATCAAATTAAAGCTCGTTGAGTCTAGTTTCCGACGCATCAAACCGTTTGTCATTTGGAGGTGTATACAGAAAGTTAAGACCATTTTACTGGGCATGTGTCATATGCGCGCCTAGGTGCGCGGCGGAAGCGCGACCGTGCATATTGAGGAGTATTCTGCCTCGTGAGCGCGGCCTTAGCGCGGGCGCGCTAGTATCAGACCTCTAAATACCCCAAGACTGGGTATGGAGAGTCTCTAAGTCATTTTTTGAGCTAGGGGTTGCTCTATCAAGGGGAATCCGTCCCATACTTCCCTCCTATGATCCAAGGTAATGTTTTTGGAGTAATTTGAGTTGATTACTACTCCTAAACACTTATATTAACAAGGATTAATCTTGAAAATCCATAGATTCCCATTCAAATCCCTAAATTGATCAAGAACACTACAAGTGAGGATTCTCAAAATTCTTACTACAAGAGGTATGTCTATCATCTCTAACTACTCTATGGTGATTATTTAGGTATGATATATATGTTAGAACTCATGGGATGGAGATTGTAAGCCATAAATGCCTAACCTAGGTTGTGTTGGTGTTGTAGAGATTGTGAGATGGGTTATTGAGGTATGATTCTTGAGTGTAATAGTATTATGTATACATGCATGTACAAATTAGGTTTGTGGGAAGATTGTTGAACATAAATAAGTAAAGATTGGGTTGGGGAATGAAGAAAATCTTGTAAAAGAGATTTGAAATCAAGATTCTCAACTAGTATTTGATAAAATGCTCAAATGAGTTAAAACAATGAATACCTTCCTAATTTGTGTTCAATTCTGTTATGTCTCAAGTAGATTGGGATTGCTAGAATTTCCGGAACGTCGTAGTAACTTAAGAAAAGCTTAAACAAGGTATGTATGGCTAAAACCCCGTCTTTTAGAAATTGAGCTTCATCGATGTTTGTGTGAATATGGTAAGATTAAAGTTGAATTGTTGCATCGATTGTTATTTTACATGAATTGGTGTTGTAACCTTATTTGCGTGAAAGATGTGTCTCAACATGATCAACGTGCTATCTTGATAACTTGAAAGGGGCAAAAGATATGAATTATGTATTGAAATGCTTAGACCTTAAATTGAGATTGAAGCTGCATATAATGTGCCATCTATGTGAAGTCTTATCTATGCTCACAATTTAAATTGCTCTTGTGTGCACCTACTATCCGAAATTACAAATCTAACATTGAAATTGGAAATGATGTGAATTGTGGCCTAGTGCCAAATATATGACGTGATAGCTGTGGCCCCAAGTACCTTTGAAATGACATATGTGTAACCAAATATTGTAGTGAGATGAATAATGGAAAATGGTAACGTCTCGGGGAGGCGGCTTAGCCGATCGGGCCGTGATCGGACGCCATGATATATACACATGGTGGTAATATATAGATGATTGAAACTGTAAAGTGTGAATGAAATAATAGTAACGTCTCCGGGAGATGGCTTAGCCGATCGGGCCGTGATCGGACTCCGCTCAAAGAAGCGGTGGCAAAGTGGATAATGATGCAACAATGTGGGATGCTCCAATCTAAAATTTCAGAAACTATGTGAAAATCATGTGAACCTCCTTATATTGTTGACATGGTGCTTATTTGAAACTTTGTTGTCTTTATGATTTCCTCTTTACTCTTGTATGAAAGTTCTTTCTAACTAGATGGTGTTTAGTTATACATACTAGTGCTATTCGATGGCACTACGTCCCTTTAAATGGATGTAGATGTTTCTATAGCAGGCAGTGTTGGTCGCAGCTAGTGCCGCATCATCCTTTCAGCTGACTTGGTGAGCCCCACTTCGTTTCGGGGTCCTGTTTCATCTGTTTATCATGTATTTTGTATTTTGAGGTATAGTTGTAGCCTTGTTACGGGCATTTCCATATTACATTACTCTTCAGTTGTGTTTAGAGGCTCCATAGACAAGTTGTGGGTAGTGTCGGGTATTGGAATTAAAGTGAAAATATTGATGTGTAAAACTTGTAATATCTTCAAAATTGTGAACGAAGTTGTTAATAGAGATGAAATGGAATTGTTAATGACATGTTTATAGAATTTGATTAATGGTGTACATTTCCTCTTTATTCAAAGACAAATTTGGGTAGTATGAAACCTAATAGGCTTGCTCAGTCGGGGTTTACTCGGTTGAGCACCGGTTGCGCTCCTCAGATTCTGGGGCATGACACTCATGATAGTATAAGGATTCTAGTTTTGTGATTTTATTGGAATCCGAGACGTGGGCCAGGGGGTCGGGTTTGGCCAATTTTGGATTTTTTGATGTAATTTGATTATTTTGCTTGGACTTTGTTCCTTTAGCGCGTATTAATGGTATACTACTGGTTTTGGTTAGATTTGGAGCATTCAGAGGCCAGTCGAGGGACAAAGGCATCACGAGCTAGAGTTTGGACCGGATTAGGGTAAGTAATAATTGTAAATATTGTCCTGAGGGTATAAAACCCCGAATTTCACATCGTTGTTGTTTACTATGAAAATGGTAATAACAATTAAATTTATTGATGGGACTCTAAATTTTATGCTAGTTGTTAAGCAGTTGATGCTAGATATATGAAGATAAAAGATGAAATGCGATCTAAAATGGATTTATGATCGAACCGAGGGGTTGTCACACCTCCTTTTTCACCTGCGCCCGCAGAGGCGTAGGGGGAGTTTTTCCAATTAAAGGACAATCGAAACGAGATTTATTTTTTAATTCAGAGTCGCCACTTGGGAGATTTATGGTGTCCCAAGTCACCGGTTGAATCCCGAATCGAGGAAAAGATTGACTCTGTATTACAGTCCGCGAACCAGAAATCCGAGTAAGGAATTCTGTTAACCCGGGAGAAGGTGTTAGGCATTCCCGAGTTCCGTGGTTCTAGCACGGTCGCTCAACTGTCATATTCGGCTTATTTATCTGATTTTAATACATGTTGAACCTATGTGCAAATTTTAACTTTTTACTGCTTTTATTATTTTTTTTATGAAAATTGCAACGTCGTGAAAACACATCTCGAACCACGTCATATCAATGCACCCGTGGTTATTGACATGTTCCGACTCCGTTGAGATTTGGATTTGGGTCACATAAATGTGCACCCGAGTTTAAGAAAATACTTTATTTAAAGCACGCCGGAAGTGACTTGCGCGTTATTATCTTTTGGGGAAGGCCGTGAAATTCGCTAGACGGCCCGTCCCTAAATCTAAGTATTTTAAAACAAATATTTATTGAGGCCCCCGCAATTTTGTATTTTTTTTATTCGGCGAGGCTCATCTCATTTTTTATTCAAGGATATCCTAAAACGACTATGATTTTCTTATTTATTTGTCTCTAAGAATAAAGAAAATCCTAATCAATTAGCATTAAAAGTTCGGGCTTCAAGTTCAAGTCCGGGTCCAAACAAAAGGAAACACCTTATAGTTTGAACCCGCTACCTAACTTAAGATCCGCCGCCTGCCGTTGTAAATATTGACAAACCAGCTACCATTTCGATTCAGTTCAACTTTAGCTTTATTATATGAATTGGATTATTGGAATTAACTATGTGGAATACAAAGCCATTTATTTTTGAGCTCTTTTTACGATTTGCTGAAAAATGCATCAATGCTTAAAAACTGTCATCAAGCTAACATTAATCACTAACATTTGAGAACTAACATTAGTTACTAACATTATTTACGTTGCTATTTAAAATGATGTTATTTACTCAAGTGAACTCGCAATTTCAGAATTAGACCTATTAAACCAACATGCTGATTTCCATAAACTATTTGAACCTGTTTTGTGACATAAACTATTTGAAACTATTTCACGACTACTGAAAAAAATAGAATTAAATACAATATATTTCATAACTAGTAATCACCAACTAAGATTAAGTACAATTGATATTCCATGTTTGTAGAAATAGATTCAATCAGTTCAGCTTATGCATTCCAAAGTCATTCCAATACATACTATAAAATATCAAGTGAACTACTGCTTATACATCAAATTAAACACAAAGAAACAAGGGAAATTCAGAAATCCGTTCCAACAACTCTTTACTTCCTTTTCCTTTAAATTTGAGAGCTTTAGAACGTGTACCTGGATAAAGGAAATACAAGTAGATGAAGGAGCAGTCAGCAACAGTAATAACACAGCAACGCAGTGATAGAACAACCCAATGACAGATTAAAAAGGAAGGAACCAACAGAGTTCCAGCAACACCCAATGAAAACAGTAGCCAATAACCAATAGCAAACTCAGGAAGAATCAATTGAAACCCCAGAAATACCAAACAGCAACACCAATGAAACAGCAACAGTACTAGTTCTGATATTCAGCAGTAAAAGAAAAGACTCACTTTTCAGTTTCTTAGCTCTCCAAACAGTGAACCTTTTAGGATTAAAAACCAGCCTGTTTTTTACTCTCCAATTACTGAACTTTTAAATGTTAAAAATCCAGCCTAAACTGTCTGAAAAAAAAAGACTGAAAGAGAACTCTTTTCCTTCCAAAACCCCCCCTTTTCTGTCTTGAAATGACCCTATTTATAACCCCAAAACAGGTATGGGCAACATATTTTAATCAATCCTTTTTAAGCTTTTCATACCATTATCTTTTGTTCCTCACACTTGCATGCCTTGTTCCCCACACTTGCATGCCTTGTTCCCCACTAGCGAATGTCTTGTTCCCCACTAGCGAATGTCTTGTTCCCCACTAGCAAATGTCTTGTTCCTCACTATGTATTAAACAATGCCTTATTTTAATATTATTAGTGCTTAGTGGACAGAGCACTCAAATTAATCATTTTTAAAATTTTAAATCCCCAAAATACCCCTGAAACTATTGAAATTACCATTCTACCCCATCAACTATATCCAATCCTCCTAATCAATTAACCAAACTATAGCAGCTATAACCAATCTTAATTGAGAAATCCTAACAATTGACTAATTAAACACATGAAACTAACTCCCAATCAACAACATTAGGACAATTCAACAAGGCCAGATTCATATCAGAACAAACTTAATGGAACAAACAAGTATATCCAAATCACTAAACACAATCATCAATTGAACTCAAAATAGTAGGAAAGTCGTCAAAATGCATACACATATAATTTCAAAGAATATGTAGTAGGATACTTCATGCGAAAACTTTATCAAAATGAACCCACATTAAAATGAAACCACTAATAGATCCGTGAATAGCATAGATTCGAGGTAAGAGATATGACCTTTACTACTGCACTTTCTTGCTCCGTTACGCACAGTGAAAACGAAACTCCAAAGAAAAAGCAAAAATCCGTGAACGAGCTATGGCTGACCTTTATGCTAACGATCCGACGTCGAACAATGCTGAACTTCCGATGAAACACAACTTCGTTCACAACACTATTTCGATGCTTGACTAACAAACACGGACTCGGAGGGAACCTCGTCGCACTGCCTCGACGTACGACTGAGCACGACCTCGGATGGCTGGTCTCATTTTGGACTGGAGGGTGGTTATGGAGAAGGTGAGTCGATGGGTTGGGGGTTGTTTGGACGAAGCTGGTCATTCGTCTGCTGGATGTGGTTTTGGTGGATGTGAGGCGGGCTATTTCAGGTGGTCGACGAGTGACGACGTTGGGTCTGATGGCATTGGACGCTAATGGAGAAGGCTGGAGCTCGCGACTGGAGGGTGGCTATAGAGAAGGTGAGGCGGGCTGTTTCAGGTGGTCGTTTGGCAGTGGGGTGGTCGTTGGTTCGAAGAAGAAGAAGGGCAGCCATGGATGTCGAGGGAGCTTGGAGATGGCAGTGGGGTGGTCGTTGGTTCGAAGAAGAAGAAGGAGGGCAGCCATGGGGGTCGTTTGGAGCTGGAGGGGTCATTTGGAGTTGATGAAGAGAAGAGGGCAGCCATGGGGGTCGAGGGAGAAGGAGGGGTCGTTTGGAGAAGATGAAGAAGGAGGGGGCGGGTGGTTTAGGGTTCTTTTGTTAGGGGTTTAGAAATAAAAATGAAAATGGGGAGAAGGAGGGGTTGGTTGTTTGAGCTATGGGGCAGACCGGGTCGGGGATGGGGTATGGGCTGGGTATCCGGGTTTCAATTTCAAAGGGGAAGAAAAATTATTTGGGATGATGGACTTTAAATTGATTTGGCCCAAATATGACTTAACACTCCTTTACTTTGCCTTTCTTTTCTTAAACTAATAAAACTAAAAATTCCAAAAATCCTAAATTAACTTATAGGACTAGATAAATTTATAAAAGTACTAACTAACCTTTAATAATAATTAACACACACAATCAAATAAAATCATATAACTTGGACATGAAATGCTAAAAATGCAAAAAATACATTATTTTGTGATTTTCTTTCTCTTAAAAACAAAACATGGTTCAATTAATTCCTAAGTACACAATTAAATCTTAAATGTGCATGCAACATATATTTTTGTATTTTTAATTAATTAAAACAAACTAAACATTCATAGACAAAAATAATTATCCAAAATGTCACGCAAAGTTCTCAAAATTGTACCCAAAGGCAATTTGTTTTATTTTTCGATTTCTTTTGGAGTAGTTTTCGTGAAGCAAAAATCACGTGCTCACAGCTGCCCCTCTTTGTCCGAAAACACAAAGAGTTTTCGTGCAAAGATAAAGTGAGCGGGTACGAGCGATTTTTGCCCGTTAGAATACTCCGTGTGAAGCATTTTTTTTGAACAGATTTAACCGAACCTCTGCTTCAAAGGTTTCCTACATATCCCTGGCTAAAAGGGAATCAGGTTAATGTAGTTCGGGAAGTTTTGGTAGCTGGGACTACCATGGGACTGCAATGTTGCTGTTACTGCTGTTGCATGCTGTTACTACTGCTTTTCGATTTCCTTATTACACCGTGCCAAAAGAAAACAAGAAGCTAGACTTAAA
Source organism: Nicotiana tabacum (assembly GCF_000715075.1). Classification (NCBI taxonomy): domain Eukaryota; kingdom Viridiplantae; phylum Streptophyta; class Magnoliopsida; order Solanales; family Solanaceae; genus Nicotiana; species Nicotiana tabacum. Next base: position 105,560,800 of record NC_134087.1, on the reverse strand, counting down.
CTGGGAAGTACAAAATCTTACCTATCTCCAACTTGTTCTTGTAGTCTTCTTTCTGACTTCTGCGATGAGATTCATGCTGGGGATATTTTTGTTGTAACCCTCCGCATTACTGACCTCTGATTTGATCTTGAAATGTATTCCTCTGTTCTGCAGGCCGGCTCCTGACTTTAACAACTTAAAAAATAACGCCTCCATTCTACGGGTGGGCTCCTGACTCCAACTTGACTTTAAAAGATAATACGATCTCGATTCTCCAGGCGGGCTCCTGACTTCAACGACTTCATAAAAATATAACACCTCCATTCTCCAGGCGGGCTCCTGATTTCGTCTGCAACTTGCAATGATAACAACCTCCATTTTACAGGCGGGCTCCTGACCTCTCTGACTAAAAATTATAACAACCTCTGTTCTACAGGCGGGCTCCTGACTTCAACAACAACTTGAAATTTAACGACCTCCATTCTACAGGCGGGCTCCTGACTTCTTCAACTTAAAATATAACAACCTCCGTTCTACAGGCGGGCTCCTGACTTCGACTTGAAATTGTAACAACCTCCGTTTTACAGGCGGGCTCCTGACTTCAGCTACTTCTTAAAAATATAATACCTCCATTCTCCAGGCGGGCTCCTGATTTCAACAGCAATTCAAAATGTAATACCTCCATTTTTCAGGCGGGCTCCTGACTTCGTTCCCAAAACATAATAACTCCATTCTACAGGCGGGCTCCTGACTTCGACTTGAAATTGTAACAACCTCCGTTCTACAGGCGGGCTCCTGACTTCATCAACTTAAGATTTAACAACCTCCATTCTACAGGCGGGCTCCTGACTTCTTCAACTTAAAATATAACAACCTCCGTTCTACAGGCGGGCTCCTGACTTCGACTTGAAATTGTAACAACCTCCGTTCTAACAGGCGGGCTCTTGACTTCAACCACAACTATAACAATAAACACCTCCATTCTACAGGCGGGCTTCCTGACTTTTTCAACTTGAAATATAACAACCTCCGTTCTACAGGCGGGCTCCTGACTTCGACTTGAAATTGTAACAACCTCCGTTCTACAGGCGGACTCCTGACTTCATCAACTTAAGATTTAACAACCTCCATTCTACAGGCGGGCTCCTGACTTCTTCAACTTAAAATATAACAACCTCCATTCTACAGGCGGACTCCTGACTTCAACTTGAAATTGTAACAACCTCCGTTTTACAGGCGGGCTCCTGATTTCAGCTACTTCTTAAAAATATAATACCTCCATTCTCCAAGCGGGCTCCTGATTTCAACAGTAACTCAAAATGTAATACCTCCATTTTTCAGGCGGGCTCCTGACTTCGACTATTTCTTAAAGACATAACACCTCCATTCTCCAGGCGGGCTCCTGACTTCAACAACTTCTTAAAAAAAATATAATACCTCCATTCTCCAGGCGGGCTCCTGACTTCAATAAACAATTTAGAGATAAATACCTCCATTTTCCAGGCGGGCTCCTGACTTCGACAATTTCTTAAAAATGTGTTTTATTGCTGTTGCTCCTTCCTGCCTTCTGAACCATTTTCCTTCTAACTTGAAATTATCTTTTTTAGAACTGCTTCCCTCTAAACTGGTGTTTCATTCCTCTGAAAACTGCTGGGGATAACACTGGTGTTTTATTCAAAAATATGTTATTTTCCTTCTTCAAAGACTACTTCCTTTAAAGCTGGTGCTTTCCTTCCACTGGAACTACTTCTCTCAAACTGGTGTTTTCACTTCTGTCGGGGATAACACTGCTGGGGAATTATCTTCCTTCTTTAAGACTAGTTACTTTCTGTGAGCACGTGATTTTTGCCCTATATATGAATAATTCCCAAAAATTCAAACAAAATAATTTTTCTCTATTTTACAATTTTTGAGAATTTTGGTGTCATTTGGTGTTAATTGTTTGCATTTTATTTGTGCATTTTTTATTCATATAAAACACAAAAATATGCATTTGCATTTAGGATATAATTTTATATTTTTAGGACCGATTAGGGGTTAGTTTGTTTTAGAACCAAACATGAAAAATTACAAAATAGCTCACTTTCGCATTTTAATTGTTTTAATCGTAAATTTGGCGTAAAATAGGTTTTTAATAAATTTAGAATTTAATTAGTCGAGTTTTGAAATATATTAGGACTTTATTTTAATTGTTACAATTTTATAAAATCAGAAAAAATAAATACAAAAATACAATGTGGAAAACAAAATACAAGAACAGATAAAAGAAAAGAAGAAAGCAAGCAAGAACAAAATTGGGCTCATCTCAATTTAACCCAAATCCTATACCCAAATAGTGCCCAATTTCGGACTAGCCCAAATGCCCAAAACCCCTCTTCTTCTTTAAACCGAGCCCAACCCCCTTCTTCTCAATAACCCACCAAGACGCCTGACCCGACCCGTCCATATACACTCAGAAGCCCAATCAGTCGATCAACCCCCCAGACCCCTAATCCCAGCCGCGACTGTTCTTCTTCTCCCAAGAACATCCGAATCCAACCTTAATCCTGTCCAAATCCATGGCGAGTGAGTCTCAAATCCACAACTCACGCGTTCCCCCATCCCTCCTCTCATCGTTCTAACGGATTTTCCCACACGAGATTCCCCTCCCCTCTCACTCGCCTGATTTTGATCCATCTCACGCGATTGGAAGGTCCTAGATATGATTCGTTGGATGAATGTGAGGCATCAGATTGATTTCATTCAATCCGAGCCCCACATTCATCCGGGGTTCGTTTCATAAAAGGACTGAATCCGATTTTTTGAGGGGGGATTTTTAGAAGAAAGGTGGGGAGGTTCAATTTCTAATTTCTATTTTTGATTTTCTGATTCTTGGTTTTGGTTTGATTGATAGAGAACCCTCGTGTTTTTGGATTTTTTTTTGGAGCTTCAATCCCAGAAAATACAGAAAAATATCCCAGATTTCTGTTTTTCTTTGTTAAGAGTAAAAATGAATGAAAAAATAAAAAGAGTTTCGATTTCTTTGCATATCATCTCTGGTTTAATCGTGCTTGTGATGGAGTTGGTTTACAAATGGAGCTCGTTTGAGAATTGCTGAGTTCGTCATTGTTCAAACTTCGTACTTCGACTCAGCTGCTACTGATTTGCTGTTCCTCGAGCTTTGATCTGCCATCGTGTTCTTGTGATAGTTTTTGGAGTCGAAACTGTGTAATCGTCTTCAATTTTGTTATCAAAAGAAGTTCAAAATTTCAGGTTCAGTCTTCATCTATTTGTTTCTTGCGATTCTATTCTGCTTCAGTATTTTGAACTATGTGTCTCATTCTCGATTGCTCTATTTGTGCTATGATCGAATTTCTTGCTGACTGAATCCGTTCGCGACAGTGTGATGTATTTGAGTATTTTCAGCTAGTTGAAGTCGATTTTGATTGGTCATTTCTCGCTTATATGGTTTAACTGTTATTATGATGTCGAGTTTTCATTCGAATTCAGATTTCGTCGATCTCAAATAATTGTTATAGCTCAATCAGTTCGTCAGTGGGAAATCGCTCCTGCCTTGTTAAAATTTGGAAGGTGAATCATAGGTTGGCTTGGTTTTGAACATGACAGCATGAATATAACACGTTGCATTTGAGCAGATATTAGTTTCTGTCGAAATAAGCTCTCACGAGAAGTCTACTAGAAGTGTTAGGGTCACTTTGACCAGGCTTGTGCCAAGTCAGATTCTGTGTGCCTAGTTTGGAATTCAGACGCTTGCATTAACTGTGGATCCATACGCTGAAATTTCCTATCTCAACTTAAAGGATTGATTCCCTGTAGCTTACTCTTTCTGTTGTTTCTTATGATTTTATAATACCTGTGTGATGCTTAGAGTAAATCTGATCATACTTACTGTTCTGTCTCGACATGATCAATAGGAACCACCGAATAGTCTCCTTTTTCCTGCTTCCATGACCATTTTTGCATGTTCTGCTGGGCTGAAGTTTCTGAGATTATCCTTGTTAATATTTGCTCTCTGTGGATCCCCATGTTTGAGAGGATCAAGTGGATGCTCATGTTTCCGGCACATCGATTCTGTCATTGATTTCTTAGGCAGATTATATTTTAAAACTTGTGAAGTTGTGTGTTTGTTTACTTTAAAAATCAGTCTGTAATTGCTAATCGAGCTGATACTTGATGTAGTTTGGAAATTGTTTGAACTACTAGGCATGCTAAAAACCTTCCCTGTTCGCACTGTCTGGGCAACATATTTGCACAATTTTGAGTGCTAATTCTTCATTCAAAACCTACCCCGCTTTGGACTGTTTGATTGCTAACTTTGAGTGTCAACTTTAGAATTAAAATACTGAAGTAAGTTTTTCGGTTTACATTTTAGTTAATTGAGATTTTCTTCTTATTCTTTCTACTGGGGTTTAGCTCATGGCAAACTCTTGCCTTTCAAAACTTTCCTTTCTGTTTCTATGGAGCTCTAAGCACGATTGAATGCTCAGCAAGATTCGTAAGGTAAATATGATTGTGAGTTACTCAATGTGATGATCCTAGGCACCTTCTGTGAGTATTTCTGCTATCTTCACTAGAAGTAGCATATGAGAACCACTCTAGTTTCTTTCCAGAAAGCGTGTGTTGGTTGAAGCTTAATTGACATGCTACTGTCAACTAAATCATTGATCTAGAATTGCACTCTAGTTATTCGTTTTCGGCCGTTGGCATAAAGGCGAATCGATCATTTAATTGTTGGTGATTGTCATGGATGTTTCTATTTGCTAAGTGAAGTTCGACACAAATGCGTTATGGAACTTCTTTTGATGCAAGATTCTGTCAGATTGCTTGGTTGTTTTCTAATTAAGCTTTGGTTTAAAATGGCATCTGAAGTCAAATTGGGTTGTTGAGTTGCTAATAAGCTGCTATAAGGTGACATGGGTCCTTCAGTGAAAATGAGGTTCTTGTAAATCATGGTATTTTATTCGCAAACATAGATGAACTAGTTTAATCAACTTTTTTTTAGTTATGAATTTCCTTAGTTCATTTAGTTGAATAGTTTTGAGAAGAGCCTCACCGAGCAAAAATAAATAAATGTGGGGCCCTCAATAAATGGTTGATTAAATATATTTTAGACTTCAGGATGAGCCGTTTAGCGAATTTCGCGGCTTTCCCTAAAGATAACAATGCATTAGACCCTTTAGGAGCATTTTAAATAAAATTACTTTCTTAAACTCGGGTGCGCATTGATGCGACCCAAATCCAAATCTCGATGAAGTCGAAATGTGTTGACAATCACGGGCGCATTGATTGCGACGGGGTTCGAAACGCGTTTTCACGACATCGTAATTCTTATAAAATAAATAGTGATAGAAAAGAGGTTCAAAAATTGAGATGAGCTCCACCGAACGAAAATAAATAAATGTGGGGCTCCCCATAAATGGTTATTAAAAATGATTAGAATTTGAGAGGGCCATTTAGCGAACTTCACGGCTTTTCCCCAAAATAATATTACGTTAGAGTCTTTAGGCGCGATTTTAATTAAATGACCTTCTTAAAATCGGGTGCGCATTGATGCGACTCAAATCCAAATCTCGAAGAAATCGAAATGTGTTGATAACCACGGATGCATTGATTGCGACGTAGAAACGTGTTTTCACGACGTCGCAATTCTTTTAAAATAAATAATGATAAAAAGCGGTTTCACAAGTAAAAGGCACATAAGCTACCTTGTGTTAAAGATCAGATACAATTAAATACAACAGTTAAGCGACCATGCTAGAACCACGGAGCCCGGGAATGCCTAACACCTTCTCCCGGGTTAACAGAATTCCTTACTCGGGTTTTTGGTTCGCGGACTGTTAACAGAGTCATATTTTTCCTCGGTTCAGGATTCAACCGGTGACTTGGGACACCATTAATATCCTAAGTGGCGACTCTGAATCATTAATAATTAAATCCCATTCCGATTGTCCTTTAATTGGAAAAACTCCTTTACGCCCTTACCGGTGTAGGTAAAAAGGAGGTGTGACAGCTCTGGCGACTCTGCTAGGGACCGAACCCAGAATCTCTGGTTCGGGGTTCAGAATTCGAGCTTAGATAAATTGTTGTATTTGATTGTATCTAATTTTCCTACATGTTTTGTGCTGAATGTGCTAAATGTTACCGCTTTGATATTATCTGAAATGTATATAAACTGTGCCGACACCCTTCTCTATTCACCTCCGGGGATGTGCTTACTGGTTGAGACTCCCTATTCTGTTAGTGTCATACCTTGAAATAAGAAAGAGGCCGGACAAGTTACGAAGCCGGATGGCCTTTTGGTTCCCGGTAAGTTGCCCCCTCCTCGACTCGAGTTGTCCGCTCGGGTACACAGTCTAGAACACTGACTCAGGATTTGAACATAGAATAACATGACTTCATGCCGAATCCCTAGTAGGAACGGTTATCTGCATCATGTTGTATTTGACTTAGGGGACTCAACACAGGGGTTGGGTCCGTCTAGGACTAGCAACCTGAAATGAAAAGACCATCCTGATGCATCCTACTTGCTCTGTACATATATTTGTTTCGAACCTGCATGTTGACCGGTTTCTGAATCTCGGGAATGTTGGAAAATTGAGAAAAAAAGAAGAGAAAAGGTGAAAAAAAAAGAGAAATATCAGTTAGGGAGTTAATTGATTGTTTTAGAAATAAAAAAATCAATGACCAATTACTGGCGAAACTCTGCCGAAATTTTGAAAAAAAAAAGGAAAATGTTTTATTTTGTTTTACTAAAAAAAAGCAAAGGAAAAAATAGAAAAAGAGTCTTTTATTCTTGGAAAGTTGGTTGTTGATAAAGAAAAGGATAAGAAAAGTTTTTGTTTTAGTTTGAAAAACATAAGTTGTTTCATTATTTGTTGAAAAAGGAAAGGAAAAAAAAGTCTTTTATTTTTAGTTTGGAAAATAGGTTGTTTTATTTTCTGTGGAAAATGAAAAAAAAGAAAAAACAGTCTGTTATTTTTAGCTTGGAAAAATAGGCTGTTTTTTTTGTTGAAAAGAAAAAAGAAAAAAAGAGTCTTGTTTCTAAAAATAGTTTTATTCGCTTATGAAATGCCAAAAAATAAAAATGGAAAAGAGTCATGTTTTAAAATAGTTCGGTTAATTTGCCCGAACTACGCAGGTTTGATTCTCATAGGGCGTGAGATACGTAGGCAACCCTCATCGGGTCCAACCTTCCTTTGCAAAAATAGCCAAAAAATGTCAAATTTTTATTTTCGTCGTAAATAAGTTGGGTGATGCCGTTTTGTCAAAAATAGCCAAATGTTCCCAAACGGAACGCCGGAAAGCTAACTTTGCAAAACGATCATCTTGGTCAATTTTGATTGTTGACCGATTGACTCTTGCAGCCTTGAAATCTTTGTTCCCGAAGTACCGAAAGGCCGCGTTTGAGAATCGAGTCCTTCATTTTTTAAAATCTGAAAAAATATAGATAGTTTTATTTTTTTTAGTCGAAAAAAAATATAGATAGTTTTTATTTTGAGTCAAATAAAAGTTTTTCTTTGGCTTAATCGCCTTAATAAATGTGCAGGATGAGCACGATGCTAAATGAACCCTTTTCAATAATGACCAAAATCCCTTTTGAGTTGCAATTATGGTGGAATGATTTAGGCAAAGAAGGGCAAGACGAAGTGAAAAAATATTTGAAAGATCTTCCGGATTTATTAGACATTCAGCCTCGGGGGATATTATCAGGGCATTGGTCGCTTATTGGGATTCAGCACATAATGTATTTCATTTCTCGGACTTTGAGCTCACCCCAACATTGGAAGAAATAGCGGGGTATATCGGAAGTGATCAAGCTCCATTGAGGTTCAAATACTTAATTGCTCCTAGGGCCATTACCATACACCGGTTCTTGGATTCCTTGAAAATACCCCGAACAGTTCATCATCCAGATTTTGCAAAGGGTTTCTGCAGTTTTCGCTTCATATATGATAGATATGGCCACGTGGGCGGGTTCAATAATCCAGACTTTAAGCTATGCAGTAGAAGTAACCGACAAAAATGGGAGGAACACAGACGGGTGGCTTTTATGATAGCCTTTTTGGGCCTCATAATATTCCCAAGGAAAGATGGTAATATTGATTTGAAAGTAGCGGGGGTCGTCAGTACCTTGCAAACCATGGGGAAAAGCACTTTAGCACCTATGATCGTGGCTGATATCTTTCGGGCTCTCACTGCGTGCAAAGCTGGGGGCAAATTTTTTGAGGGATGTAACCTGTTTTTACAAATGTGGATGACTGAGCATTTGTGCCCTCGCTCTCAGCTATTGAGTTATGGTTCGTTCGAGAAAACTTTTATAGGAGAATTTTACACAAGGATCAAAGGGGCTAGTCTACCTGAAGGAGTCATGGCCTGGACATCATTATTTCGGAACCTCACTGCCAGCCAAATACAGTGGGTGCTTGGATGGTTGCCTGTCGAAGAAGTCATATATATGCCAGCAGCCCGGCCGCATTTTCTGTTGATGGGACTCAAAAGCAACCAGCCCTATGCACCATATCGGGTTCTGAGGCATCTCGGGAGGTATCAAGTAGTACCGAGAGATGAAGATCTGAGTACCCAAGTGGTCGAAATTAGTCCTGACGGTCGGTTCCCCGAGGAGGAGGTTCGCCAAATCTGGAGTGAGTGTCAACATTTGATGGCGAACACTTGTGTGTTAGATAGGGTTAAAGGGGAAGTTGCCCCAGGGTATCATGATTGGTTCAGAGGTGACGTGGCGTGCGGGAGACCGGCTAAAAGGCCTCATCTCGAAGACTTTGCCAAGTCGTCCCAAGAGCAGTGGGACTGGTTAGCAAAGGAAGAAGGCTATCGAGTTGAGATTGGTAAACTGAAGCAGCAAGTTGAGAGTCTGAAATTCGAGAACAGTGTACAGGTTGCCGCGGATCAAGGTGAGAAGAACAGACTGGCTCGAGAAAATACAGCACTTAGGGACCAAATCCGGCAATTGAGGATAACCGTCGATAAGCAACCAAGGAGCCGATCAGATGAGCAATTGATAAAAAGGCTGGAAAATAAAGTCAGGGAACGGCGGGATGAATTAGAAAAATTTGAGAATATCATGGCAGAGCTTAAAGCGCAGTGGGCTACAAGAACAGAGGAGCGTCGCTAGTACTTGAATCAGTTGAAAAGGGACCAGGAGAAAATTGTTGCCGATTTAAAGAGAAAAGTGATTGCCCTTGAGGGTAAAACGGTTAGACAGGCTAGGGATTTTGGAATTGAAAGTGGACATTGTTACGACTTGTTGGCCCAAATGGAGGTAGAAGTGCAGCAGTTGCAAGATCAACACCTGCAGGATTCTCGAGCTTTAAAGACATGCAGCGATCAGATAAGACGATTGCTTATAGAAAAGAAGCAAATAAAAAACAGAATTAGAGCCATTGCTCATGCCATTTTCAGGAGATGCCGGGTTTGTGAAGACATGACCCCTACTACTTTTGTCTCCGCAGTGATGATCTATGTGAAACGAACCATGAATGAATTAGAGCAGCTTGAAAGGGATTTGGATCCTAGGCCCGCGGCGAGGCCGAACGACGCCCCGCGGACACCTAAGTTTGAAGCACTAGAATATGCATAGGCCATGTCTGTAATTTCCTACCATTTTGAGTCTGTCTTTCGTATGTCCGTTATCTTTTCAGGTCAAGTATGTTTGCAGTCTTAGAGTCTATGTTTGTTTTTATGTTGCGTCTGTTTCCGGAAAATGTTTAGTTTGTAATAGTTTGTTTTAGTAACAAAAATGAAATTTTCAAAAATTTTATTCTTATTTCCACCCTTTATTTTTGCATTTATTTTTCACAAACTACGCTTGGTCTGATTCGTGCGGGGTCACGATACGTAGGCAATCTCCATAGGATTCGACCGTAATCATAACGTAAGAAAGAAAGAGTGATAAAAAGAAGTGATCGAAAAAAAAAGAAAGAAAGAAATGAGCGAAAACACAAAAGAGAAAGAAATAGGGAAAAAGAAAAGAGCACAAAAAATGTGAAAGCAAGGTAAAAAGAAATAAGGAACGAAATGCCGGGATGACGCATGCAATCGAGCAAATGCATAATAGAAATGATTAACTGTATAGGTGCATTCATGTCAACGTGCGGTTGTCAAAATCTGTTAAGACTTAATCGCTAACAAAGTGGTTGTCTAAATGTGTGACTTCAGGCAGGTGGTTAGTTGATTGGCAATTCTGGCAACTCACCGTACAACACCCGGTCGAAAGATAAAGTAAAAATGACAGGGCAGGATTCGGAAATCAGCATCGTAGACCCTTCGAATGAAGTTGAGGTAATAGATGTGGGTGCTATGAAAGAAGAGATGAGGAAACTAAAAGCACAAATGGCTGAAATGCATCGAGCATGGTCTCAGGGACATCCGACACCACTATATCCCGCTAATCCATCTTACCTCCCACCCCTGGCTCAGGATCAGGAGCCTACCACTCCCCACGCATCTTCAGCCTTCCCCTATCACGCCCAGGGCTATGGTACCACTTCATATGCTCCCCCATCTCCACCCCCCAAATAGAACCCTCCCACACCCATGGTTCCAGTCTTTGTGGCACTTCCCCTAGCCCCATTACATAGATCGTCCAGTGAGCCGCTATTCCAAGCTCACGACACCCAATATTACCCTACCGAACCCACTTTCAAAGCGCCTGAGCCATATACCTATTCTCCCCATTTTGAAATCCCGGGAGAGGTTGAGAAACCGGTTAAGAATACAGAACAGGAGGAAGTGATTCGTAAAGTCAAAAGCCTGGAGCAATCCTTCAGGAACATGCATGGTTTAGGTAACCAAGTCAGCGTCGCATACAAAGATTTGTGCCCTTTCCCTGACTCAGTTGCCTGCGGGGTTTAAAATGCCGAAGTTTGACTTGTATGAGGGGCACAGTGACCCAGTAGCCCATCTGCGTGGTTTTTGTAGCAAAATGAGAGGTGCTGGGGGGGAGGATGAATTGTTGATAGCATATTTTGGTCAAAGCCTGAGCGGATCCGCACTAGAATGGTAAACGAGACAGGACCCCGACCGACGGTATACATGGGATGATTTGGCACAGGCATTCATTGGCCATTTTCAGTATAACCTTGAGATAGTCCCCGACCGTCTGTCATTGTTGAAGCTGGAAAAGAAGCCTGGGGAAAGTTTTAGAGAGTTTGGTTTCCGCTGGAGGGAACAAGCAGCAAGGGTTGATCCTCCAATGAGGGAGAGTGAGATGGTAGATTACTTCTTGCAAACATTGGAGCCTACATATTTTGGTCATCTGGTGACATCTGTCGGAAAGTCGTTTAATGAAGTGGTAAAGATGGGAGCCATGATTGAAGAGGGATTGAAATCTAATAAGATCTTGAGCTACTCGGCATTGCAACTACCCAAGCCATCCAAAGCGGTACTGGTGGTGTGCTTGGAAAGAAAAAGAAGGAAGAAGTTGCTACGGTTGAAGCTAGTGCTTGGTCCAGGCCCAATAACCCTCCACCCTACTACAACCAACCTAGACCCCACCACTCAAACTACCAATATACCCCATATGGCCCACCGCAACACTACTATCCACCACCAGAATCACACTTTTCTATCCACCACGCCCAGACGTACACTCAGCCTCCGGTGCACTCGCAATGGCATGCACCGACTCCCCAAAACACACATCCACCCCCACAAAACACCTATCCAACTCCCAGGGCAAATAGACCAGGAACCAGCTTCCACCCAAACCAAGATTTTAGAAGTGAGAAGGCCCCAAACAGAAAAACATTTACTTCGCTGGGAGAATCTTACACCACTCTCTTCCATAGATTGAAACAGTTGGGAATGCTGACCCCAATTGAGTCCAAAGCACCAAACCCCATCCCAGAAACCTGGACCATTCTGTTAGCTGCGAGTATTGCTCAGGGATGCCGGGGCACGATACTGAAAAATGTTGGAAGTTGAAAAACGCGATACAAGAACTCATTGATAATTGCCGTATTGAAGTACAGGCTCCAGAGGCCCCAAACATCAATCAAAATCCGTTACCAGCGCATTATGAAGCCAATATGATCGAACTAATACATAAGGGGACAGAGCCTAAAAAACCCTCGCAGATGGTTATGGTGATCCGTTCTACGGAAGCGAAGGTCAAAGAACAGACAGTGAGCACAAGGCCAGTGGTTCAACTAAAAGCAATAAAAGATAAGCCAGTGTTGGTAATGGGAAAAGGACCATTTGTTGCTGCAAAAAAGCCAAAGCCAGTCAAGTTAGTGGTACCAGGGTCATCATCTGCACCCGTGGTTGTTGTGAGAGGGGCCTATATAGAACCAGTTGTCATAAAATTGGTAGTCCAATTACCCATGGTTGATAGCAAAGTCGTACCATGGAAATATGACAAGGTAGTGGTGACATACAAAGGAAAGGAAATTGAGGAAGAGAGTTGTGAAGCACAAGGACTAACCCGGTCGGGACGTTGTTTTGCTCCCGAAGAGTTGAGAAAGGCTAGGGGCGCTAAAGACAATCCAATGCTAGTCAAAAAGGCTGTGACGGAAGAAGAGGCAGAAGAATTTCTGAAAAAGATGAAAGTGCAAGATTATTCCATTGTTGAACAATTGAGAAAAACACCGGCTCAGATCTCGTTGTTGTCATTATTTATCCATTCTGACGAGCATTGCCGAGCTTTGATGAAGATATTGAATGAAGCTCATGTGCCCGACAAAATTTCAGTGAACCATCTGGAGACAATTGCCAACAAGATCTTTGAGGTAAACAGGATAGCATTTTCTGACGATGAATTGCCTTTGGAAGGCACAGAACACAATAAAGCTCTCTACTTGACGGTCAAGTGTAAAGATTCAATGGTTACTCGGGCACTGATCGATAACGGGTCAAGTGCTAATATTTGTACGTTGTCCACATTGAACAAGTTGAAGATTGATGATGATAGAATCCACAAAAATAGCATTTGTGTTCGAGGGTTCGACGGAGGGGGAACAAACACAGTAGGGGATATTGTACTCGAATTGACTATTGGCCCAGTCGAGTTCACTATGGAATTTCAGGTGTTGGATGCTGCAGTGTCCTACAATCTTTTGTTGGGTCGACCATGGATCCACGCGGCCAAAGCAGTGCCTTCCACACTGCACCAAATGGTCAAGTTCGAGTGGCACAGATAAGAAATTGTGTTATATGGGGAAGATCCCACATGCGCCATGAATGATGCCATTGTGCCCTTTATAGAAACTGAAGATGATAAGGGACCATGGGTTTATCAGGTCTTCGACACGGTCCCGGTGAGCAGAGTGCCCGAGGGTAAAAGCATTCCATGTCCCAGGGTGGCAGCTGCGACCGTCATGGTAGTATCAGAAATGCTGAGTAATGGGTTCGTGCCAGGAAAAGGTCTGGGGGCTGAACTTCAGGGCATTGTTCAACCTGTTTCTCTGCCCAAAAATCTGGAAACCTTCGGATTGGGGTTCAAACCAACAACGGCAGATGTTAGAAGGGCTCGTAAATTGAAAAAGAAAGCTTGGGTTCTTCCCAAACCGATTCCACACTTGTCCAGGTCCTTCGTCAGGCCGGGTAGCAAGAAGCAGTCATTGGCAAAGGTGTCAGGTTCACTGATTGGGGCAGAGGGGAACATGGATAAGGTGTTCGAGAGAGTATTTGCTGAAGTGAACATGGTTGAGGCCGGGGAAGGGTCAAGCGGAGCAGATATACAGTACATCGGACCACATGCTAACATCAACAATTGAGAAGCTACTCCTCTTCCAGTTCGGAGGGAGTCATGGTAGTGGGTTTTGTTTTCCTTTTGTCACCTGGATTATTCCAGGGTTTGTGATCCAGTTGCTATGTTCCGTCCGTTTGGATGAGTTAAAACCCTGTTATCTTTACATTCAATGAAATGCAATTTTCTTCGTTCCTAATTTTGTTTCCATTTTTCTTTTCTTTTGTACAGTTCTTTTTATGCTGATATCAATGATATGACATGTATGAGGAATCTTCGGCCCAGTTTTAAAAGCCAATCTAGCTCAGAAATAATAATACAAGAAATCGAGTGTGATGATGAGGTATATTGTAACAACGATGAAGCTTATGAGGAAATTAGTAAAGAATTAAGTCATTTTGAAGAAAAACCCAAACCTAACCTAAATGACACAGAAGCAGTTAATCTAGGGGGCCCAGACAATGTGCGGGAAACTAAAGTAAGTGTTCATTTGGAGCCACAACTCAAGGAGGAGATAATTAAAGTATTGCATGAGTACAAGGATGTTTTTGCATGGTCATATGATGATATGTCCAGGTCTAAGCACTTACTTGGTGGTCCACAAATTGCCCACTGATCCGACATTCCCTCCTGTCAAGCAGAAGTTGAGGAAATTCAAAACGGACATAAGTGTGAAGATCAAAGAGGAAGTTACCAAGCAGTTTGATGTGAAAGTCATTCGGGTCACCCGGTATCCCGCCTGGTTAGCCAATGTTGTGCCTGTGCCGAAGAAGGATGGCAAGACCAGGGTGTGTGTTGACTATCGGGATCTTAACAAGGCAAGCCCAAAAGATAATTTCCCATTGCCGAACATCCATATTTTGATTGATAATTGTGCCAAGCATGAGATTGGTTCTTTCGTAGATTGTTATGCAGGTTATCATCAAATTTTAATGGACGAGGAAGATGCAGAAAAGACGGCATTCATCACTCCGTGGGGAATGTACTGCTATCGGGTCATGCCATTTGGTTTCAAAACGCTGGGGCAAACTTATATGAGGGCCATGACAACAATATTCCATGATATGATACATAAGGAAATCGAGGTGTACGTGGATGATGTGATTGTGAAGTCTAGACAGCAGTCCGACCATGTTAGAGATTTGAGAAAGTTCTTTTAAAGGCTTCGTAGGTACAATCTTAAGCTCAATCCTGCAAAGTGTGCTTTCGGGGTGCCATCTGGGAAGTTGTTGGGGTTTATAGTCAGCCGGCGGGGTATTGAATTAGACCCGTCAAAGATCAAAGCTATTCAGGAATTGCCACCTCCAAGAAACAAAACTGAGGTGATGAGTTTGTTAGGTAGATTGAATTATATCAGTAGGTTCATTGCTCAGCTCACGACAACTTGTGAGCTGATTTTCAAATGGTTGATGAAAGACGCTGCGATCAAATGGACTGATGAATATCAAGAGGCTTTTGATAAGATAAAGGGGTATTTGTCGAACCCACCCGTGTTGGTCCCGCCAGAACCAGGGAGGCCTTTGATCCTATATCTGACGGTTTTGGATAATTCATTCGGCTGTGTACTGGGGCAGCATGATGTCACGGGTAGAAAGGAGCAGGCTATCTACTATCTCAGCAAGAAGTTCATATCTTACAAGGTTAAGTATACTCATCTGGGAGGACATGTTGCGCCCTAACTTGGGTGGCACAGAAATTGAAACATTATTTGTCATCCTACAACACCTACCTCATATCTCGCTTGGACCCATTGAAGTATATTTTTCAGAAGCCTATGCCTACAGGGAGGCTTGCAAAGTGGCAGATCCTGCTTACAGAGTTTGACATTATCTATGTGACACAGACTACGATGAAAGCACATGCACTAGCCGATCATTTGGATGAGAACCCTGTCGATGAAGATTACGAACCTTTGAAAACTTATTTCCCTGATGAAGAGGTGATGCACATTGATGAATTGGAACAAGCTGAGAAGCCGGGATGGAAACTTTTCTTTGATGGGGTTGTAAATATGAAAGGCGTGGGAATAGGTGCGGTACTTATTTCTGAAATAGGTCAACATTACCCTGTTACATCTCGGCTTCGTTTCTACTATACGAACAACATGGCAGAATATGAGGCGTGTATATTGGGATTGAGATTAGCTGTAGATATAGGTGTACGGGAAGTCTTGGTCATGGGTGACTCGGACCTACTAGTACACCAAATTCAAGGAGAATGGGAAACACGGGATTTAAAACTTATACCGTACCGGCAATGTCTGCATGAGCTTTGTCAGCGATTTCAGGCTATAGAGTTCAGGCACATTCCAAGGATTCACAATGAGGTTGCCGACGCTTTGGCTACTTTGGCGTCGATGTTGCATCATCCAGACAAGGCTTATGTTGATCCGTTGCAGATTCAGGTCCGTGATCAGCATACTTACTGTAATATGATAGAAGAGGAAATCGACGGCGAGCCGTGGTTCCATGATATCAAAGAGTACATCAGGATGGGAGTATATCCGATACAGGCCACCGATGATCAGAAAAGAACGATTCGGCGATTGGCAAGCGGTTTTTTCTTTAGTGGAGGAGTGTTGTACAAAAGAACTCCAGACCTCGGGTTGTTGAGATGCATGGATGCAAGACAGGCCACATCTATCATGACTGAGGTACATTCCGGAGTTTGTGGACCGCATATGAATGGGTACGTTCTAGCAAAGAAGATTCTCCGAGCAGGTTATTATTGGCTCACTATGGAGCGGGATTGTATCAGTTTTGTGCGTAAATGTCATCAGTGCCAAGTGCATGGAGATTTGATTCATTCTCCACCATCAGAACTATATACGATGTCCGCGCCATGGCCTTTTGTTGCATGGGGCATGGATGTTATTGGGCCAATTGATCCAGCAGCGTCAAATGGGCACAAGTTTATTCTGGTAGCTATAGACTATTTTACCAAATGGGTGGAAGCTAAGACGTTCAAGTCTGTGACTAAGAAAGCTGTGGTCGACTTCGTGCACTCAAATATCATCTGTCGGTTTGAGATTCCAAAGGTAATTATCACGGATAATGGGGCTAATCTTAATAGTAATTTGATGAAGGAGACATGTGAGCAGTTTAAGATTACTCCATACCGTCCCAAGGCAAATGGTGCAGTTGAAGCAGCCAATAAGAATATAAATAAAATACTACGGAAGATGGTTGAAGGGTCTAGACAGTGGCATGAGAAATTACCTTTTGCATTGTTAGGGTACTGCACCACCGTTCGTACCTCAGTGGGGGCGACTCCTTATTCATTGGTGTATGGCACCGAGGCAGTAATACCTGTAGAGGTGGAAATCCCGTCTTTGCGAATCGTTGCGGAGGCTGAGATCGATGATGATGAATGGGTGAAAAGCCGTCTTGAGCAGTTGAGTTTGATTGACGAGAAGAGATTGGCATCAGTGTGTCATGGTCAACTGTACCAAAGAAGAATGGCAAGAGCATACAAGAAGAAAGTGCGTCCAAGGAAATTCGAAGTCGGACAGTTAGTACTGAGGCGGGTTTTGCCTCATTGGGCTGAAGCAAAAGGAAAATTTGCCCCAAACTGGCAGGGACCATTTGTAGTAACCAGAGTGTTGTCCAATGGGGCATTGTATTTGACAGATGTAGAAGGAAAATGTATAGAAATGGCCATCAATTTCGATGCAGTCAAGAGATATTATGTATGATTTCTTTATTTCTGAATATATCTGTTTGTATTTGGCATATCTTAAAGATTGAAATGACGAAGGCGTTTTGTCCTGCTATCCAAACACTTTTATCCCTTGTCATCCCCTTTGAGCCTTACTTATTTTTCATACCCCTCTTTCGGAATCAATGACACTATCAAGGAACACAGGTGTCGAACACACACAAAAAAAAAACAAACAAACAAAAGAAGAAAAATGAAAAGTGAAGGAAAAGAGAAAGAAAAGGAGAAGAAAAGAAAAGAAAAAAAACACAACCACAAAGGTAACTATGATACAGTGAACTACGTTTGACTTGATCCCGAAAGGGTACGTAGGCAGCCTTACTCCGAGGTTCAGTCATACCAAAATAAAAATCCAAAAAATCCCCAAGCAAGAAACTGGGGCAGAAGTTGTGATTTTTGTGAAAAATTGGATTCCGAAAGTTGTAATTTAAACCCATTCGAATTGTTTTGAGTCTTTTATACCTTTCTTTCTAACCCAATCCAAAAGCCTACACTACGGTCCAAAGAAAGACCTTCTGATCAATTTCTAAGAAATGCCAGGTCGAGCAGGTAGCGATAATTCGTAGTATTGGCAACACTCTGGTTCAAGCAAGAGAGAACAAAAGTAAAAATGAGAGAGTCTTATTGGTGAAAACCTTCACGGGCACCATAAGGCGACGGGAGCTGAGAGAAAATAAAATGAGAGAGTCTTAGTGGTGAAAACCTTCACGGGCACCTCAAGGAGAAAGTGAGTTGAGGGATGGGAAACTGAGAAAGGTCTGTTGATGGAAACCGTTGCGTGATACTGCAGGAAAATGCAATTGAAAGCTGGTTAGTTGGACAGATTGGGCCGATTAATCCAAAATGCATGTCATGACCATTTGTACCAGTTGTCTTGCTCAGATAAGTTTCTTTTCCTTCTCTTTTTAAACAGTCATCTGGTTTTGGATTCTTCTTATCCTTAACTCAAAAAATCATTGCATTTCATTTTCTTTTGAGGGATTTATCTAGCTGATATGTTTCAGTGCCAGTTTTGTTCAATACAAGCAGAAAGGACTGCAAAGCTCACTACCAGCTTCCGGAATTGTAAAGCACAACGTGGTCAGAGCATGTCAAAAACAACCTGATGTCAAATGGAATACAGGGAATTAACGGAAGTTTCATCGGTGAAATGATTGGAGAATGTCGTGGGAAGGGCAAAGGTTCAAACAAAAGGGTCAGAAAAGTGAAATAACAGTAGGGGTGTAAAACATTTAGGTCGCCAGAGGTTGGGAAATTTAAAAGTTGGTCAGAAAGTCAAGCGGTTCAGGGTCAGTGCGTGGAAGTCAGTCAACACAAAGCAAGGCAGTGGAAGGATTTTTCAGCAAGAATGCCATCCGCTAACCATCGTTTTAAACTGACGAAATTTTCTTTGATTGAAACAGGGGCAGAAAAGTTAGCTGTTGAGGAGGAATTCTCAAGGAGGGAAAAACAAGCAGTAATCAGGTTTGACCGCAAAGTGCGGTTTGATCAAATACAAGATAATCATGAATAGCATAGGGGAATATAATTTGGTTGCAAAGTTCGCATGTTTAGGATAAATGCAAGTTGTCAGGACCTTCCTGGATAATAGGACGTAATTCAAATACCCGGGTAAGATGTAGTTTAAACCCTTGTAGATAACATGATGTAGTGAGGGTAATACCTTAGGTTTGTTATTATGTGGAGTTGTCAGGACCTCCCGGGATAATAGGATTTAGCTTTCAATTCTTAGTAACATGTGATAATATGATTCAGTTCAACACTCACCCATACACCCAGCTTCCAAACTGGGGCAGAAAATTTTCGTCGGTTGATTATTTTGTTGAAGTCAGGAGTCCGCCTGGAGAATAGAGACATTCAATTTCAAATTCAGAAATCAGGAGTCTGCCTGAAGAATAGAGACATACCATTCAAATTTTAAGCAATCAGGAGCCCGCTTGAAGAATGGAGGTATTAAATTTTTAAAGTAGTCGAAGTCAGGAGCCTGCCTGGAGAATGGAGGTGTTAAATTTTTTTAAAGTAGTCGAAGTCAGGAGCCCTCCTGGAGAATGGAGGTGTTAAAATTTTTTAAGTAGTCGAAATCAGGTGCCCGCCTGAAGAATGGAGGTGTTAAATATTTTAAGCAGTCGAAGTCAGGAGCCCGCTTGGAGAATGGAGGTGTTAAAAATTTTAAGTAGTCGAAGTCAGGAGCCCGCCTGAAGAATGGAGGTGTTAAGTATTTTAAGCAGTCGAAGTCAGGAGCCCGCCTGGAGAATGGAGGTGTTAATTTTTTAAGTAGTCAAAGTCAGGAGCCCGCCTGGAGAATGGAAGTGTTAAATTTTTAAGTAGGTGAAGTCAGGAGCCCGCCTGGATAATAGAGGAGTACTTTCAAGTTCGAGTTCAGCAATCAGGAGCCCGCCTGGATAACAGAGGAATACATTCGAGTTCAAGATTACTCAAGTTCAGCAGTTTGGAGAGAGGGAATAACATCTCAGTTAACCAGGGGAAATAGGAACAGGGAATTTTATCGAGAAAAAACAAGACAATGAGGCAACAAGACAACAAGGCAACAAGGAAGTATAAGAGCAAGTTTGAAGAATCTAGATAGGACTTTTTGTAATTCATAGAGCACAGATAGTTTAGCTTCTTTTATTTTTACACGGTGTAATAAGGGAAGTCAGTAAGCAGCAGCAACAACAATCACAGCGAAATCACAGCTCCTGGCAGTCCCAGCTACCAGACATTCCCGAACTACACTGACCTGATTCCTATTTAGCCCAGGATATGTAGGCAACCACTGAAGCAGGGTGCGGTCAAACTTTTCAAAATGCTTCACAACGGAATATTTGAACGGGCAAAAATCGCTCATATGTGCTCACTTATCTTTGCCCGAAAAACTTTTGTGTTTCCGAACAAAGAGGGGCAGCTGTGAGCACGTGATATTTGCCCTATATATGAATAATTCCCAAAAATTCAAACAAAATAATTTTTCTCTATTTTACAATTTTTGTGAATTTTGATGTCATTTTGTGTTAATTGTTTGCATTTTATTTGTGCATTTTTTATTCATATAAAACACAAAAATATGCATTTGCATTTAGGATATAATTTTATATTTTTAGGACCGATTAGGGATTAGTTTGTTTTAGAACCAAACATGAAAAATTACAAAATAGCTCACTTTCGCATTTTAATTGTTTTAATCGTAAATTTGGCGTAAAATAGGTTTTTAATAAATTTAGAATTTAATTAGTCTAGTTTTGAAATATATTAGGACTTTATTTTAATTGTTACAATTTTATAAAATCAGAAAAAATAAATACAAAATTACAAAGTGGAAAACAAAATACAAGAACAGATAAAAGAAAAGAAGAAAGCAAGCAAGAACAAAATTGGGCTCATCTCAATTTAACCCAAATCCTATACTTAAATAGTGCCCAATTTTCGGACCAACACAAATGCCCAAAACCCCTCTTCTTCTTTAAACCGAGCCCAACCCCCTTCTTCTCAATAACCCACCCAGACGCCTGACCCGACCCGTCCATATACACTCAGAAGCCCAATCAGTCGATCAACCCCCCAGACCCCTAATCCCAGTCGCGACTGTTCTTTTTCTCCCAAAGAACATCTGAATCCAACCTTAATCCTGTCCAAATCCATGGCGAGTGAGCCTCAAATCCACAACCCATGCGTTCCCCCATCCCTCCTCTCACCGTTCTAACGGATTTTCCCACGTTAGATTCCCCTCCCCTCTCACTCGCCTGATTTTGATCCATCTCACGCGATTGGAAGGTCCTAGAGATGATTCATTGGATGAATGTGAGGCATCGGATTGATTTCGTTCAATCCGAGCCCCACATTCATCCGGGGTTCGTTTCATAAAAGGACAGAATCCGATTTTTTGAGGGGGGGATTTTTAGAAGAAAGGTGGGGAGGTTCAATTTCTAATTTCTATTTTTGATTTTCTGATTCTTGGTTTTGGTTTGATTGATAGAGAACCCTCGTGTTTTTGGATTTTTTTTGGAGCTTCAATCCCAGAAAATACAGAAAAATATCCCAGATTTCTGTTTTTCTTTGTTAAGAGTAAAAACGAATGAAAAAATAAAAAGAGTTTCGATTTCTTTGCATATCATCTCTGGTTTAATCGTGTTTGTGATGGAGTTGGTTTACAAATGGAGCTCGTTTGAGAATTGCTGAGTTCGTCGTTGTTCAAACTTCGTACTTCGACTCAGCTGCTACTGATTTGCTGTTCCTCGAGCTTTGATCTGCCATCGTGTTCTTGTGATAGTTTTTGGAGTCGAAACTGTGTAATCTTCTTCGATTTTGTTATCAAAAGAAGTTCGAAATTTCAGGTTCAGTCTTCATCTCTTTGTTTCTTGCGATTCTATTCTGCTTCAGTATTTTGAACTATGTGTCTCTGTCTCGAGTGCTCTATTTGTGCTATGATCGAATTTCTTGCTGACTGAATCCGTTCGCGACAGTGTGATGTATTTGAGTATTTTCAGCTAGTTGAAGTCAATTTTGATTGGTCATTTCTCGCTTATATTGTTTAACTGTTATTATGATGTCGAGTTTTCATTCGAATTCAGATTTCGTCGATCCCAAATAATTGTTATAGCTCAGTCAGTTCTTCAGTGGGAAATCGCTCCTGCCTTGTTAAAATTTGGAAGATGAATCATAGGTTGGCTTGGTTTTGAACATGACAGCATGAATATAACACGTTGCATTTGAGCTGATATTAGTTTCTGTCGAAATAAGCTCTCACGAGAAGTCTACTAGAAGTGTTAGGGTCACTTTGACCAGGCTTGTGCCAAGTCAGATTCTGTGAGCCTAGTTTGGAATTCAGACGCTTGCATTAACTGTGGATCCATACGCTGAAATTTCCTATCTCAACTTAAAGGATTGATTCCCTGTAGCTTACTCTTTCTGTTGTTTCTTCTGATTTTATAATACCTGTGTGATGCTTAGAGTAAATCTGATCATACTTACTGTTCTGTCTCGACATGATCAATAGGAACCACCGAATAGTCTCCTTTTTCCTGCTTCCATGACCATTTTTGCATGTTCTGCTGGGCTGAAGTTGCTGAGATTATCCTTGTTAATATTTGCTCTCTGTGGCTCCCCATGTTTGAGAGGATCAAGTGGATGCTCATGTTTCCGGCACATC
Organism: Nicotiana tabacum; assembly: GCF_000715075.1. NCBI lineage: Eukaryota > Viridiplantae > Streptophyta > Magnoliopsida > Solanales > Solanaceae > Nicotiana > Nicotiana tabacum. The sequence continues at coordinate 105,538,256 of NC_134087.1, read as the reverse complement.
GATTCAGTCATTGATTTCTTAGGCAGATTATATTTTAAAACTTGTGAAGTTGTGTGTTTGTTTACTTTAAAAATCAGTCTGTAATTGCTAATCGAGCTGATACTTGATGTAGTTTGGAAATTGTTTGAACTACTAGGCATGCTAAAAACTTTCCCTGTTCGCACTGTCTGGACAACATATTTGCACAATTTTGAGTGCTAATTCTGCATTCAAAACCTATCCCGCTTTGCACTGTTTGATTGCTAACTTTGAGTGTCAACTTTAGAATTAAAATACTGAAGTAAGTTTTTCGGTTTACATTTTAGTTAATTGAGATTTTCTTCTTATTCTTTCTACTGGGGTTTAGCTCATGGCAAACTCTTGCCTTTCAAAACTTTCCTTTCTGTTTCTATGGAGCTCTAAGCACGATTGAATGCTCAGCAAGATTCGTAAGGTAAATATGATTGTGAGTTACTCAATGTGATGATCCTAGACACCTTCTGTGAGTATTTCTGCTATCTTCACTAGAAGTAGCATATGAGAACCACTCTAGTTTCTTTCCAGAAAGCGTGTGTTGGTTGAAGCTTAATTGACATGCTACTGTCAACTAAATCATTGATCTAGAATTGCACTCTAGTTATTCGTTTTCGGCCGTTGGCATAAAGGCGAATCGATCATTTATTTGTTGGTGATTGTCATGGATGTTTCTATTTGCTAAGTGAAGTTCGACACAAATGCGTTATGGAAGTTCTTTTGATGCAAGATTCTGTCAGATTGCTTGGTTATTTTCTAATTAAGCTTTGGTTTAAAATGGCATCTGAAGTCAAATTGGGTTGTTGAGTTGCTAATAAGCTGCTATAAGGTGACATGGGTCCTTCAGTGAAAACGAGGTTCTTGTAAATCATGGTATTTTATTCGCAAACATAGATGAACTAGTTTAATCAACTTTTTTTTTAGTTATGAATTTCCTTAGTTCATTTAGTTGAATAGTTTTGAGACGAGCCTCACCGAGCAAAAATAAATAAATGTGGGACCCTCAATAAATGGTTGATTAAAAATATTTTAGACTTCGGGATGAGCCGTTTAGCGAATTTCGCGGCTTTCCCTAAAGATAACAACGCGTTAGACCCTTTAGAAGCGTTTTAAATAAAATTACTTTCTTAAACTCGGGTGCGCATTGATGCGACCCAAATCCAAATCTCGATGAAGTCAAAATGTGTTGACAATCACGGGCGCATTGATTGCGACGGGGTTCGAAACGCGTTTTCACGACATCGTAATTCTTATAAAATAAATAGTGATAGAAAAGAGGTTCACAAATTGAGATGAGCTCCACCGAACGAAAATAAATAAATGTGGGCCCCCATAAATGGTTATTAAAAATGATTAGAATTTGAGAGGGCCATTTAGCGAACTTTACGGCTTTTCCCCAAAATAATATTATGTTAGAGTCTTTAGGCGCGATTTTAATTAAATGACCTTCTTAAACTAGGGTGCGCATTGATGATACTCAAATCCAAATCTCGACGAAATCGAAATGTGTTGATAACCATGGGTTCATTGATTGCGACGTGGTTCGAAATGCGTTTTCACGGCGTCACAATTCTTTTAAAATAAATAATGATAAAAAGCGGTTTCACAAGTAAAAGGCACATAAGCTAGCATGTGTTAATGATCAGATACAATTAAATACAACAGTTAAGCGACCGTGCTAGAACCACGGAGCCCGGGAATGCCTAACACCTTCTCCTGGGTTAACAGAATTCCTTACTCGGGTTTCTGGTTCACGAACTGTTAACAGAGTCATATTTTTCCTCGATTCGGGATTCAACCGGTGACTTGGGACACCATTAATATCCTAAGTGGCGACTCTGAATCATTAATAATTAAATCCCGTTCCGATTGTCCTTTAATTGGAAAAACACCTTTACGCCCTTACCGGTGTAGGTAAAAAGGAGGTGTGACACTTTCCTCCTTTTACCAGTGGTTGGGATGGCACTGATTCAGAGACCACTACCCTTAAAACTCGGGTTATCTTGCTTCTTCCAAGATTGCTTTCTTTAAAACTTGTATTGCCTTCTCCCGTAAACTGCTGGGGATTCCACTTCCTTCAAAACTTATGTTATTTTCCATCTTCCCCAAGTGGCTATCTGATTTCAAGAAAATATTTTCCATGAGAGAAAATTTTTTGCCCCAGTTTGATAATCTTCTTTGTGGCCATGTCTTCCCGCTGTCAATAACATTTCCTTTCCCTGCTTCAAATCAAAGAAAAAAAATTTGTTAGTTTAAAATGTGGTGAGTGGTCGTGCCACTCCTGCTGGGGATGGTTTTTCCCTTTTTCCTTTCCCTGCTTTGCGTTTTATTACAAAACTTGCTGGGGATGATTTTTCTTTTCTCTTCCTTCCCCGCTCTGTGTTGTCCGATCATCGTAGAACTTGGTTGATAATCTATCAGAGTTGTTCCTGCATCTCGCAAATCTGCTGGGGATCCTCTTGGAGTTTTATCCATAACTTTTCCACTGTTGTTTTTTCTGTTTTTCTCCAACTTACCCTGGAATCCTAGACCAATCCATCATTTGGTCTTGCAATGAACGTCTTTCGCGTTCCATTGCATTATCTTTGGCCTGTCCTATCCACATTGTGCTTTTGCAACGTCTTGGCAACTTGCAATAAGTTCTGAAAATCCTTTTCAAAAACAAACTGCTGGGGAGATAAAGTCTTTAGAACAAGAAATGAAAAAGTGATGATTTCAAAAGATAGAAAAAGAAGAAATCTTTCTGAACAAATGCTGGGGAAAAAGAAAGAAAAGAACTTATCTGAATGATATAACCGATCCCAACGATCATGTCATGCATTTCGGATTAATCAACCCAGTCTATTTGTATCAATCAATCTTTCGGACGGCCTCATCTTGCTGGGGATAAACAGGCACTCAACTCTTTGCCAAATACGGATCCTTCCCGCCAATCTTGTCTTGTCGCCTCATAGCACCCTTCGAGGGGTTTTCACTAATAAGACTCTCTTGTTTCTCTCAACTCCCGTCGCCTTATGGTGCCTGTGAAGGTTTTCACCGATAAAACTCTCTCGTTTTATTTCTCTCAACTTACGTCGCCTTATGGTGCCTGTGGAGGTTTTCACCGATAAGACTCTCTCATTTTATTTTATTTTTCCCAGCTGGGGCTTGGAGTGTTACCGATATGACTCTCTCTGCTTGGGATTCTTTCGGCTATCAATTCATTTCCAGCTTATGATCCTCTGCTCTGCTAGGGATCAGAGTGTTATTCCCGACCTCCGTTTGCATGACTTGACACTTCTCGGATACTGATCGAGAGGTCTTTTTTGGACATCAATATGGGTTTTTGTGTATGGCTAAAAGAAAAAGGGGTATCAAAAGGTTCAAAATAATTTTGATGGGTAAAATATTACAACTCTTGGAATCAACTTTCTTTCCCAAAATTATAAACACAACTTCTGCCCCAGTTTTTCTTGCTTGGGGATTTTTTAGTTTTTTGTTACACTATGACCGAGCCGTGAGGCGCCTACGTATCCTCTTTGAGGAATTAGGTCAAACGTAGTTCCCAATTCCTTTGTTTTTCTTGTGACTTTTCTTCTGTCTTTATTATCATTATTTTCTCCTCTTTTCTTTCATTTTCATTACTGATTCCAAAAGAGGGGTATGAAAGAATAAATAAGGCTCAAAGGGGGAAGCAAATGTTAAAGTGTTTGGATGGAAGAACAAATTGCCTCCGTCATTTCATTTTCCGAAACCATGCCAAGTGCAAACAAACAACAATTACAATCAAAAGAAATCATACATAATATCTCTTAACTGCGTCAGAATTGATAGCCATGTCGACGCATTTCCCTTCGATATCTGTTAAACACAGAGTGCCATTGGACAACACTCTGGTTACAATGAATGACCCTTGCCAATTCGGGGCGAACTTGCCTTTTGCTTCGGCCTGATGTGGCAGGATTCGTTTCAACACCTGCTGCCCCACTTCAAATTTTCTGGGGCGCACCTTCTTGTTGTAGGCTCTTGCCATTCTCCTTTGATACAATTGGCCATGGCATACTGCTGTCAATCTCTTTTCATCAATCAAGTTCAACTGCTCCAATCGGGCTTTGACCCACTCGTCATCATCAATCTCAGCTTCAGCGACAATCCGAAGGGATGGAATTTCAACTTTCGCCGGTATTACTGCTTCAGTTCTGTATACCAATAAATAAGGAGTTTCACCTACTAATGTGCGGACAGTAGTACGATATTCCAAAAATGCAAATGGCAACTTTTCGTGCCATTGCCTGCACCCTTCTACCATCTTCCTCAATATCTTCTTTATGTTCTTGTTGGCTGCCTCAACCGCTCCATTCGCCTTGGGACGATATGGGGTGGAATTGCGGTGTGTAATCTTGAACTGTTGACATACTTCTTTCATCAAACCGCTATTAAGATTAGCACCATTGTCTGTGATGATCACTTTTGGGATCCCAAATCTACAGATGATATGGGAATGAACAAAATCTACCACTGCCTTCTTGGTTACCGATTTGAAAGTTTTAGCTTCAACCCACTTAGTAAAATAATCGATAATCACCAGAATGAACCTATGACCGTGGGTAGCTGCCGGCTCAATAGGTCCAATGACATCCATGCCCCAGGCGACAAATGGCCATGGTGCTGATATTGTATGCAATTCTGTCGGTGGAGAATGAATCAGATCTCCGTGTATCTGACACTGATGGCATTTTCACACGAAACTGATACAATCACGCTCCATAGTGAGCCAATAGTACCCTGCTCGAAGAATCTTCTTCGCCAATACATATCCGCTCATATGTGCCCCACAAACTCCAGCATGTACCTCTATCATAACTGTCGTGGCTTGACCAGCATCTATACATCTCAGCAATCCCAAATCTGGTGTTCTTTTATACAACACTCCTCCACTGAGGAAAAATCCATTTGCCAATCACCGAATGGTTCTCTTTTGATCTCCGGTGGCCTGCTCCGGGTATATCCCCATTCTGAGGTATTCCTTGACATCATAAAACCATGGCTCACCATCCATTTCTTCCTCTATAATGTTGCAATAAGCATGCTGATCACGAACCTGGATATGCAATGGGTCAACATGAATTTTATCTGGGTGGTGCAACATTGATGCTAAGGTGGCCAAAGCATCGGAAATCTCATCATGAACTCTTGGGATGTGTCTGAACTCCACTGATCGAAATCACTTGCTTAGATCGTGCAAACATTGTTGATATGGTATGACCTTCAAATCCCTCGTTTCCCATTCACCCTAAATCTGATGCACCAGGAGGTCCGAGTCTCCCAAGACCAAGACGTCTTGGACATCCATGTCTGCAGCTAACCGTAAGCCCAAAATGCATGCCTCATATTCAGCCATGTTATTGGTACAATAGAAACATAGTTGTGCCGTAACAGGATAATGATGTCCTGTTTCAGAAATAAGTACCGCTCCTATTCCAACTCCCTTCGCATTTGCGGCTCCATCGAAAAAAGCTTCCATCCTGGTTCCTTGGTCATTTCCAACTCATCTATATGCATCACTTCTTCATCAGGAAAATACGTCCTCAAGGGCTCGTATTCTTCATCAACAGGATTCTCAGCCAAGTGATCAGCCAATGCTTGGGCCTTCATGGCCGTCCTCGTCATATAGACGATGTCGAATTCTGTGAGTAATATCTGCCATTTCGCCAATCTCCCTGTGGGCATAGGCTTCTGAAAAATATACTTCAGTGGATCCAAGCGTGAAATAAGATAAGTAGTATATGATGACAGATAATGCTTCAATTTCTAGGCCACCCAAGTTAGGGCGCAACATGTCTTCTCGAGTTGAGTGTACTTAACCTCATAGCCTGTAAACTTCTTGCTGAGATAATAGATGGATTGCTCCTTCCTTCCTGTAATGTCATGTTGCCCCAGTACGCAGCCAAACGAATTCTCCAGGACCGTTAGATAAAGAATTAACGGTCTTCCCGGCTCAGGTGGAACCAACACAGGTGAATTTGATAAGTACCCCTTGATTTGGTCAAATGTTTCCTGACATTCTAACGTCCATTCTACCGCAACATCTTTCTTCAGTAGCCGAAAAATGGGTTCACAAGTTGCCGTGAGTTGAGCAATAAACCTGCTGATATAATTCAACCTTCCCAACAGACTCATTACTTCTGTTTTGTTCTTCGGCGGTGGCAAATCTTGGATGGATTTGATCTTTGACAAGTCCAATTCAATGCCTCGCCGACTAACGATGAATCCCAACAGCTTTCCAAATGGAACACCAAATGCACATTTGGCCGGGTTGAGCTTAATATCGTACCTTTGAAGTCTTTGGAAAAACTTCCTTAGATCTGCCACGTGGTCTTCCTGATGCTTGGATTTTATGATCACATCGTCCACGTATACCTGAATCTCTTTGTGTATCATGTCATGAAACACAGTAGTCATTGCTCTCATGTACGTTGCCCCAGCATTCTTCAAACCAAATGGCATTACCCGATAGCAATAAGTCCCCCACGGCGTAATGAAAACCGTCTTTTCCGCATCTTCTTCATCTATCAGAATCTGATGATACCCAGCATAGCAATCCACAAAAGACCCGATCTCACGTCCGGCACAATTATCGATCAAGATATGGATGTTGGGTAATGGAAAATTATCCTTTGGGTTTGCCCTGTTCAGATTGTGGTAATCGACACACACCCTGATCTTCCCATATTTCTTCGGCACTGGCACCACATTAGCCAACCAATCAGGATATCGAGTGACCCGAATAACCTTTGCTTGCAGCTGCTTGGTTACTTCCTCTTTAATCTTCACACTCATGTCTGTTTTGAACTTCCTCAATTTCTGCTTGACGGGAGGGCATGCCGGGTTAATGGGCAATTTGTGAACCACTAAATCCGTGCTTAACCCCGGCATGTCATCATACGACCATGCAAAAATGTCTTTGAACTCAATAAGTGTTTTGATTAGTTCTTCCCTGATATTCGGTGCAATGTGGATGCTTATTTTAGTTTCCCTGATATCATCTGCATCCCCTAAATTGATGGCTTCTGTGTCATTTAAGTTGGGTTTGAATTTCTCCTCAAACTGGCTTAACTCTCTGTTTATCTCTTCGAAGGCTTCATCCTTGTCGTATTCCGATTCATCATCATAATGGACCTCTTGTACAATTAGTCCGGAATTAGATTGATTTCTTAGACTGGGTTGACGATCCATTGTGCATGCCATGTCATTAGAACCAATATAAAGAGAACTGTCCAGAAAGAGAAAAGAAGAAAACAAAGTTAAAACAAAATAAGAAGAACAAAAGCTTTCACTTTATTAAAATACGGGATAACAGAGTTTCACACTTTGCCGAATACAAAACAAAACTGGATTACACCCTGGAATAATCCAAAAAGACAAGAAAGAAAAATCAGAGCCCACTGCCAGGACTCCCTCCGGGTAGGAAGGGGAGTAGCCATCCAATTGTTGATATTTGCCCTAGGCTCCACAAACTGTACATCTAACCTACTGGACCCTTATCCAGCTTCTACTATGTTGACATCGGCGAACAGCCTTTCAAAGCCCTCATTCAAATCTCCATCTGGCCCAATCAGTGGTCCGAGAACTTTCGGGACCGACAACTTTCTGATACCTGCTCTGACAAATGATCTGGATAGGCACGGAACTGGCTTGGGAAGAACCCAAACTCTTTTCTTCAACTTGCGGGCATGTCTCACATCCGCCGCTATAGGCTTGAACCCCAAACCAAAGGTATCCAGATTTTTAGGCAAAGAAACTGGCTGAACAATACCCTGAAGATCAGCCCCTAAACCTTTGCTTGGCACAAACCCGCTCTTCAACATCTCCGAGGCTACCATGACAGTTGCAGCTGCTATTTTGGGAAGTGGGATGCTTTCACCTTCAGGAACTTTGTCCACTGAAACTGTATTGAAAACCTGGTAAACCCACGGTCCCTTATCATCATCAGTCTCTATGAAGGGCACAATGACATCAATTACGGCGCTTGCATTGTCTTCCCCATGTACTACGATCTCTTGCTTATCCCACTCGAATTTGACCATCTGGTGTAATGTAGAAGGCACTGCTTTGGCGGCGTGGATCCAAGGTTGCCCCAATAGAAGATTATATGACACTGCCATGTCTAACACTTGGAACTCCATGGTGAACTCGACTGGACCAATTTTTAATTCAAGTATGATGTCCCCCACTGTGTCTGTACCACCACCATCAAACCCTCGAACATAGATGTTGTTCTTGTGAATCCTGTCACCATCGACCTTCAGTTTGTTCAATGTGGCCAAAGGACTGATATTGGCACTGGACCCATTATCAATCAGTACTCGAGTGACTACCGAGTCTTCACACATCGCAGTCAAATAAAGGGCTCTATTATGTTCTGTACCCTCCACGGGCAACTCATCGTCTGAAAAAGTGACCCTGTTGACCTCGAAAATCTTGTCTGCTATTTTCTCCAGATGGTTCACAGAGATCTTATCCGGAACATAGGCTTCATTCAGAATTTTCATCAATACCCGGCGGTGCTCGTCTGAATGGATCAACAACGATAACAATGAGATCTGTGTCGGGGTCTTCCTCAACTGCTCCACAATGGAGTAATCTTGTGCCTTCATTTTCTTTAAAAATTCTTCCGCCTCTTCCTCGGTAACTGGATTCTTTGCCGCTACTGGATTGACCCTTCTTAACTCTGCGGGGGCAAAACACCTTCCCGAACGAGTTAACCCCTATGCCTCAAATATTTCTTCCACAACTTCCTTCCCCCTATGCATTACCATTACTTGATTGTATCTCCACGCACAGCTTTCTCGCTGATTATCGACAACTGCATTACTGGCCTGATAACAACTGGTCCTGTGCATGCCCCCTTCATGGCTACTGGCTTGCTTGATATCCCTCGCACCGTTACTTTGACTGGCTCTGGATTCTTGGCAACATCAGGAGAACTCTTCCCCACTACCAACACTGGCTTGCCTTCTTCCTTTTCCGACTGTACTACCGCCACTAACCGATTTTTCTTTTGGACTGGCACGGATCATCATTACCGTTTGTGAGGGCTTCTTGAGCTTCCCTCCTTCGTGCACTAGTTCGATCATGTGGGCTTCATGGTGTGCCGACAACGGGTTCTGATTGATGTTAGGTGCCTCTGGCTCCTGGACCTCAATCCTATTTGTGTCAATAAGATCTTGTACGGCAGTCTTCAACTTCCATCACTTCTCAGTATCATGCCCGGGAGCCCCCGAACAATATTCATTGCTTACCGAAAGGTCCAAATTTTTGGGAAGGGGATTTGGCAATTTGGCTTCCACAGGACTCAACAGGCCTAACTGCCTCAATTTGTGGAACATGGCAGTATAGGTTTCTCCCAGCGGAGTGAATGTTCTCTGCCTCTGCACCCTTTCATTCCTGAAAGTCTGATTCCCACGGAAACCTGGTCCCGAAGGATTCCTGTAGGCCCTTGGTGGTGGATATATGTTTTGTGGAGGTGGATATGTGTTTTGTGGAGGTGGATATATATTTTGTGGAGGTGGGTATGTATTCTGGGGAGCCGGCGCACGCCATTGTGGGCGAGCCAGAGGCTGGGTGTAAGTTTGGGCATGATGGACAAAGAAATGTGGCTCTTGTGGTGGGTAGTAGGGCTGTGGAGGGCAGTATGGAATGTGTGGGTAATTTGAGTGATGGGGTCTAGGTTGGTAGTGAGGGGGGGGACCTCTGGATCTGGACCAAGTACCTGCCTCGACTGTTGCGACATCTTCCCTTTTCTTCTTTCCGAGCGCACCTCTCGTGCCGCTCTGGATGGTCTGAGTGGTTGCTTTAATCGCCGAATAGCTCAGGATTTTGTTGGACTTGAGTCCCTCTTCAATCATGCCGCCCATTTTTACTACTTCGTTGAAAGATTTGCCAACTGACGTCACCAAGTGACCAAAGTAAGTTGGCTCTAGAGTCTGTAGAAAATAGTCCACCATCTCCCCCTCTCTCATCGGAGGATCAACTCTTGCCGCCTGCTCTCTCCAGCGGAACCCAAATTCTCGGAAGCTTTCCCCGGGCTTCTTCTCAAGTTTCAGCAATGTGAGACGGTCAGGGACGATCTCAAGGTTGTACTGAAAGTGACCTGCAAATGCTTGTGCTAAATCGTCCCAGGTGTACCACCTGCTCGGATCCTGTCTTGTGTACCATTCCAGTGCAGAACTGCTTAGACTCTAACCAAAGTAAGCTATCAGCAGCTCGTCTTTTCCCCCGGCCCCTCTCATCTTACTGCAAAACCCTCGCAGATGGGTCATTGGATCACCATGACCCTCGTATAGATCAAACTTTGGCATCTTGAACCCTGCCAACAATTGAATGTCGGGGAATGGGCACAGATCTTTGTAGGCCACACTGACTTGGTTGCCTAACCCATGGATATTCCTGAAGGACTGCTCCAGGCTTTTAAACTTTCGAAGCACTTCGTCTTGCTCTAGGCTCTTATCCGGCTTTTCAGTCTCTATCGGTATCTCGAAGTGAGTATTATAAGTATGAGGCTCGGGTTCTTTGAAGGTTGGTTCAGGGGGTAATATTGGTTATCGTGAGCCTGGAACAATGGCTCGCTGGATCATCTTTGCAGCGTGGCTGGTGGGGGTGCCACAAAAACAGGAACATTTGGGGGAGGAGGGTTCTGATTAGGTTGTGAAGCTTGGGGATCATAGGCATTTCTTCCCTGATAGTATTGGTGACTGGGGAAGCTTGTCGAAGGGCCGGGGGGAGGGTATTCTGGCGCGTGTCCTGGTGGGAGAGTGGGAGTAACGGGAGGGCCAGGCACTTTTTGTACCCTAGCTAAGGCCAGCTGCATTTCTTTCATCTCCTATCTCATCTTATCCATTTCCTCCTTCAGCATTTGATTCTCCGTCTTTTCATCCTCGATACTTTGGTCTGAACTAGTCATGCTTTTTAGTACGGGCCCTTTGGATCTTGTTTGGTAATGGTAATCTGCCAGAACGTTCTAACAAACTAACTAGTTTGAAATCTCTAGAAGGACAACAAACTTGTTAGCGTTAGAGTTTAACACATATTGCAATTTCACGTTGGGGGTGCAATGTTCCTAGGCAGTTTAACCATTTCTAACATGTCTTTGCTTCGACCGCATGCGTCATTCCGGCTTACTTTGTTTGTGCCTCGTTTAAGCGTTTCTGAAACTTTCTTTATCTCTATTTTTATTTCTTTCTTTTCCTTTCTTTTATTCACTTTTCCTTTTTTCCTTTTCTTTTTAGTGGTGGTCGAATCTTATGTGGATTGCCTACGTATCATGTCCCCACATGAATCAGACCGGGCGTAGTTTTGCCCTATAAGTGCGAAAAGCAAAAAGATAATTTTTTGGAAATTTTCGATTTTTCATTAATAGACATCCTATTACAAACCAGACGCTTCTTGGAAAGGAAAATAACAGACTCGAAACCAAACCAAGTACGAATTCAATAACTACTGACATACTCTGATGCGAAATAAAGACAGACTCTAACAGACAACAGACTCTAAGAAAAAGAAAATGCAGATTCAAACTATGAACACATTAAAGTTTTAAATTTGGGTGCCCGCGGGGCGTCATTCGGCCTCGCTGCGGGTTTAGGTGCAAGGTTCCTTTCCAGCTGTTCCAATTCATACATGACCTGCTTCACAAATATCATCACCGCCAAGAAGAAGGTAGTGTTGGTCATGTTTTCACACTCCCGACATTTCCTGGTAATAGCATGAGCAATAGTCAGGATCTTGTTCTTGGTTCGGTCTTTCTCTATGAGTAGGCGTTTTGTCTGATCCCCTCTAACCTTCAAAACCCGATATGGCGCGTAAGGTTGAATGCTCTTGAGCCCCATCAATAGAAAGTGGGTCCTAGCTGCCGGCATATGGATGACCTCGTCAACGGGCAACCATCCTAGTGTCCACTATATTTGGCTGGCGGTGAGGGTCCGAAAGAATGATGTCCATTCCGTAACTCCCTCGGGTAGACTGACCCCCTTTATTCTTGTGTAGAACTCTTCTATGCAAGTTTTCTTCGAGGAGCCATAACTCAAGAGCTGGGAACGGTGGCAGAGATGCTCAGTCATCCATATTTGTAGCAACAAGTTACACCCCTCGAAAAAGTTCCCTCTGGCTTTGCAGGCTGTGAGAGCTCGGAAGATATCAGATACTATCATAGGCGCAAGAGTGATTTTATCTTGTGTGAGCAAGGTACTGACGATCCCGGCTATTTTCAGATCAATGTTTCCGTATTTCCTTGGAAATACCAAAAGGCCCAAAAAGATTATCATAAAAGCCACTCGTCTATGCTCGTCCCATTTCTGACGGTTACTTTGGCTGCATAACTTGTTACCCGGGTTGTTGAATCCTCCGACATGACCGTATCTGTCATATATGAAGCGCGGATTACAAAAACCTGCGGCTAAATCTGGGTTATGGACCATCCTGGGTATCTTTAACGAATCTAAAAACCGATGCACAGTGACAACTCTTGGAGCAACCAAGTATTTTTGCATCAACGGAACTTCAGCATTTCCGATGTACCTGGCTATTTCCTCCAAAGTCGGGGTGAGTTCAAAATCGGAGAAGTAGAAGACATTGTGTGCCGGGTTCCAGCAGGTGACCAAATCTCTTATGATATCCCCCCGAGGCTGGATTTCCAATAAACCTGTAAGACCTTTTAGATATTTCTTGACCTCATCTTGCCCTTCACCACCTAAATCATCCCACCATAGTCGCAACTTGAAAGGGATTTTAGTCATTATTTGAAAAAGGTTCATTTTGCATCGTGCTCATCCTGCACATTTATTAAGGTGATTTGAGCAAAAAATAAAATTTATTTGACTCAACCAATTGGCTATTTTTTAATTTTTCACAGATTAAAAGAAAGATCCGGCTCCGCACACGGCTTTTCAGCACTTCGGGAACGAAGATTTTAAAGCTGGGTGAGTCAACCGGTCAAAAATCCAAAAATGCCTAAAAGTGGCCGTTTATGCAAAGTCAGCCTTCCGGCGTCTCTTTCGGGAACATTCGGCTATTCTTGCCAAAAATGGCATCACCCGACTTATTTATGTTGACAATTAAAATTTTGACATTTTTTGGCTATTTTTGTAAAAGGGGAGGTTGGACCCGATGACGGTTGCCTACGTATCCCGCACCCTGTGAGAATCAAACCGGCGTAGTTCGGGTAGATAAAGAAAACTTCTTTTGAAAACAAGACTCTTTTCAATGGCCAATAAAAACCATTTTTCATAAACAAAACCCTTTTTTTTCATTTTCTAAAAAATTCGACAGAGTTTCGACGCTATTTGGACATTGATTTTTTTTTCCAAAATAGGTGATTAGCTACCTCTATCTCTCTTTCCTCAAAGTATTCAAAAGCCGGTCAGCATGCAAGTCCGAAGCAAACAAATGCACAGGTAGCAAGTTGGATGCATCAGGATGGTCTTTTGTCGTTTTGGTACACCTGTCCTAGACAGACCCAACCCCTGTGTTGAGCCTCCAAATTCAAATGCACATGATGCAAACAAACGTTCCTACTAGGGATCCGGCATGAAGCTGAGTTATTCTAGGTTCGTAACCTGGGTATTTGTTCTAGACTGTGTACCCGAGCGGACAACTCGAGTCGAGGAGGGGGCTACGTACCGGGGACCCGCGAGATCGTCCGGCTTTGTAACTTGTCCGGCCTCTTTCTTATTTCAGGGTATGACACTAACAGAATAGGGAGTCTCGACCAGCGAGCACATCCCCGGAGGTAAGAAAAGAAGGGTTTCGACACAGTTTATATACAATTCAGATAATATCAAAGCGGTAAAAACATCACTTAGCACATTAGGCCCATACATGTAATAAAATCAGATAAAGCCAAATATAACAATTTATCTAAGCTCGAATTCTGAACCCTGAACCAGAGATTCTGGGTTATCTCCCCAGCAGAGTCGCCAGAGCTGTCACACCTCCTTTTTCACCTGTGCCAGCAGGGGCGTAGGGGGAGTTTTTCCAATTAAAGGACAATCGAAACAGGATTTATTATTTAATTCAGAGTCGCCACTTGGGAGATTTATGGTGTCCCAAGTCACCGGTTGAATCCCGAATCGAGGAAAAGATTGACTTTGTATTACAGTCCGCGAACCAGAAATCCGAGTAAGGAATTTTGTTAACCCGGGAGAAAGTGTTAGGCATTCCCGAGTTCCGTGGTTCTAGCACGGTCGCTCAACTGTCATATTCGGCTTATTTATCTGATTTTAATACATGTTGAACCTATGTGCAAATTTTAACTTTTTACCGCTTTTATTATTATTATTTTTATGAGAATTGCAACGTCGTGAAAACACATCTCGAACCACGTCACATCAATGCACCCATGGTTATTGACATGTTCCGACTCCGTTGAGATTTGGATTTGGGTCACATAAATGTGCACCCGAGTTTAAGAAAGTACTTTATTTAAAGCGCGCCGGAAGTGACTTGCGCGTTATTATCTTTTGGGGAAGGCCGTGAAATTCGCTAGACGGCCGGTTCCTAAATCTAAGTATTTTAAAATAAATATTTATTGAGGGCCCTGCAATTTTGTATTTGTTTTTATTCGGCGAGGCTCATCTCATTTTTTATTCAAGGATATCCTAAAGCGACTATGATTTTCTATTTATTGGTCTCTAATAATAAAGAAAATCATAATCAATTAGCATTAAAAGTTCGGGCTTCAAGTTCAAGTCCGGGTCCAAACAAAAGGAAACACCTTATAGTTTGAACCCGCTACCTAACTTAAGATCCGCCGCCTGCCGTTGTAAATATTGACAAACCAGCTACCATTTCGATTCAGTTCAACTTTAGCTTTATTATATGAATTGGACTATTGGAATTAACTATGTGGAATACAAAGCCATTTTTTTGAGCTCTTTTTACGATTTGCTGAAAAATGCATCAATGCTTAAAAACTGTCATCAAGCTAACATTAATCACTAACATTTGAGAACTAACATTAGTTACTAACATTATTTACGTTGCTATTTAAAATGATGTTATTTACTCAAGTGAACTCGCAATTTCAGAATTAGACCTATTTAACCAACATGCTGATTTCCATAAACTATTTGAACCTGTTTTGTGACATAAACTATTTGAAACTATTTCACGACTACTGAAAAAAGAAATTAAATACAGTATATTTCATAACTAGTAATCACCAACTAAGATTAAGTACAATTGATATTCCATGTTTGTAGAAATAGATTCAATCAGTTCAGCTTATGCATTCCAAAGTCATTCCAATACATACTATGAAATATCAAGTGAACTACTGCTTATACATCAAATTAAACACAAAGAAACAAGGGAAATTCAGAAATCCGTTCCAACAACTCTTTACTTCCTTTCCTTTAAATTTGAGAGCTATAGAACGTGTACCTGGATAACGGAAATACAAGAAGATGAAGGAGCAGTAAGCAACAATAATAACACAGCAACGCAGTGACAGAACAACCCAGTGACAGATTAAAAAGGAAGGAACCAACAGAGTTCCAGCAACACCCAATGAAAACAGTAGCCAATAACCAATAGCAAACTCAGGAAGAACCAATTGAAACCCCAGAAATACAAAACAACAACACCAATGAAACAGCAACAGTACTAGTTCTGATATTCAGCAGTAAAAGAAAAGACTCACTTTTCAGTTTCTTAGCTCTCCAAACACTGAACCTTTAAGGATTAAAAACCAACCTGTTTTTTACTCTCCAATTACTAAACTTTTAAATGTTAAAAATCCAGCCTAAACTCTCTGGAAAAAAAAAAGACTGAAAGAGAACTCCTCTTTTCCTTCCAACCCTGACCCTATTTATAACCCAAAAACAGGTATAGGCAACATATTTTAATCAATCTTTTTTAAGCTTTTCATACCATTATCTTTTGTTCCCCACACTTGCATGCCTTGTTCCCCACACTTACATGCCTTGTTCCCCACTAGCGAATGTCTTGTTCCCCACTAGCGAATATCTTGTTCCCCACTAGCGAATATCTTGTTCCCCACTAGCAAATGTCTTGTTCCCCACTATGTATTAAACAATGCCTTATTTTAATATTATTAGTGCTTAGTGGACAGAGCACTCAAATTAATCATTTTTAAAACTTTAAATCCCCAAAATACCCCTGAAACTATTGAAATTACCATTCTACCCCATCAGCTATATCCAATCCTCCTAATCAATTAACCAAACTATAGCAGCTATAACCAATCTTAATTGAGAAATCCTAACAATTGACTAATTAAACACATGAAACTACCTCCCAATCAACAACATTAGGACAATTCAACAAGGCCAGATTCATATCAGAACAAACTTAACGGAACAAACAAGTATATCCAAATCAGTAAACACAATCATCAATTGAACTCAAAACAGTAGGAAAGTCGTCAAAACGCATACACATATAATTTCAACGAATATGCAGTAGGATACTTCATGCGAAAACTTTATCAAAATGAACCCACATTAAAACGAAACCACTAATAGATCCGTGAATAGCATAGATTCGAGGTAAGAGATATGACCTTTACTACTGCACTTTCTTGCTCCGTTACGCACAGTGAAAACCAAACTCCAAAGAAAAAGCAAAAATCCGTGAACGAGCTATGGCTGACCTTTATGCTAACGATCCGACGTCGAACAATGCTGAACTTCCGATGAAATACAGCTTCGTTCACAACACTGTTTTGACGCTTGACTAACAAACACGGACTCGGACGGAACCTCGACGCACTGCCTCGACGTACGACTGAGCACGACCTCGGATGGCTGGTCTCGTTTTGGACTGGAGGGTGGTTATGGAGAAGGTGAGTCGATGGGTTGGGGGTTGTTTGGACGAAGCTGGTCGTTCGTCTGCTGGACGTGGTTGTGGTGGACGTGAGGCGGGCTATTTTAGGTGGTCGACGAGTGACGACGTTGGGTCTGATGGCATTGGACGCCGATAGAGAAGGCTGGAGCTCGCGACTGGAGGGTGGCTATGGAGAAGGTGAGGCGGGCTGTTTCAGGTGGTCGTTTGGCTATTTCAGGTGGCTATGGAGAAGGTGAGAAGGGCAGCCATGGATGTCGAGGGAGCTTGGAGATGGCAGTGGGGTGGTCGTTGGTTCGAAGAAGAAGAAGGAGGGCAGCCATGGGGGTCGTTTGGAGCTGGAGGGGTCGTTTGGAGCTGATGAAGAGAAGAGGGCAGCCATGGGGGTCGAGGGAGAAGGAGGGGTCGTTTGGAGAAGATGAAGAAGGAGGGGGCAGGTGGTTTAGGGTTCTTTTGTTAGGGGTTTAGAAATGAAAATGGGGAGAAAGAGGGGTTGGTTGTTTGGGCTATGGGGCAGACCGGGTCGGGGATGGGGTATGGGCTGAGTATCCGGGTTTCAATTTCAAAGGGGAAGAAAAATTATTTGGGATGATGGACTTTAAATTGATTTGGCCCAAATATGACTTAACACTCTTTTACTTTGCCTTTCTTTTCTTAAACTAATAAAACTAAAAATTCCAAAAATCCTAAATTAACTTATAGGACTAGATAAATTTATAAAAGTACTAACTAACTTTTAATAACAATTAACACACACAATCAAATAAAATCACATAACTTGGACATGAAATGCTAAAAATGCAAAAAATACATTATTTTGTGATTTTCTTTCTCTTAAAAACAAAACATGGTTCAATTAATTCTTAAGTGCATAATTAAATCTTAAATGTGCATGCAACATATATTTTGTATTTTTAATTAATTAAAACAAACTAAACATTCACAAACAAAAATAATTATCCAAAATGTCACGCAAAGTTCTCAAAATTGTACCCAAAGGCAATTTGTTTTATTCTTCGATTTCTTTTGGAGTAGTTTTCGGGAAGCAAAAATAACGTGCTCACAGGGGTTAGCTATTCTGGCCTCGGACTGACCGGTGGGAGGCCTCGAGGTTGATGCCTGGGCTCGGGCTCGGGCTCGAGCTATTGGGGATAATTGGGAAAGGGCTAACAATTAGGATATAATTAATGAAGGCTCTTTATGGCCAATGACAAGAAATAAATGAAGAACAAGTATGCAAGTGATAAGTAAGAGCAATAGTATCGAGAGAATATGTTAGAGAGAAAAGAAAGGGTTCTTGTATATTTCGTGTAGAATAGTTGGAGAAACTGAGTTTACAGAGTGCCAAGGATCCCCCTTTATATATGAGGGGGATCCCAACATAGTACAAATGCATTTATTTATCAAGGTATGGGTATGGGACGGCTAGACGTGATACCCTGATACAGGTTCCGGGCAGGCTGGCTTTGTCAGACTTAGTCGTGTGCCTTGGGAATTCCCCATTTTTACTCTAGCCCCAAGCGATATTCCCTTTAGGTCGGGCCTCGACGAGCTTCAAGAGAGGGAACTCGGTCATAGTTTCGCATCCTCGAGGCCTCGAGGTGTTCTTCTGAAATGAATTAATAGCAAGAAATTGGACCCTCTGATTTTGCCGCATATAGATAGTCTTCGTGTTTCCTAGAACAAACCGATGGGAAATGATTTTGATGCCCGATGCCTCGGGCTTCCCGTGACGACGTCATGCCAATGACGCAACCTATGGCGTGAGTTTTCACGATAACTGGGACATCCTATGGACTTTTCTTTTCGACACCATTCAATGCGTTGTCGATTCCAGTTCTTCAAAGTGACAGTACCGCTGTCGATACAATTCTTCAAGAACGCATTAATTGTACCCACCGGTCAGTCTTCCAAAAGAATTGATGGTCGTGCCATTATCTCCTATAAATAGGGGTATTCTGGCGTTATCTATCTATCTATCCAAGTGCCTTCCTCCATTCATTCATCCCTTTCTTATCGCCATCTTTCTCTATTATTAATCACCATTTTGGAGTTCATGGCTTTAAGGTTGTTTAGCAGCATTCCCATCGGCTGTGTGGTGGCCTTCTGCCTGAGCTTCCCCTTGTTGAGCGAGATCATATCGTTTTGTCATTGCTATTGTTGTTGTTACGCCTGCTACTGCTATCCTTATTGGCTCGAGATGATGATACAGGGG
Source organism: Nicotiana tabacum (assembly GCF_000715075.1). NCBI lineage: Eukaryota > Viridiplantae > Streptophyta > Magnoliopsida > Solanales > Solanaceae > Nicotiana > Nicotiana tabacum. Next base: position 105,519,190 of record NC_134087.1, on the reverse strand, counting down.
CGGCCGGCTTCCTCCGACCTAGAAGGGCATTTGGACTCTACACCACTGCTCACTCTCTTAACTTGGCCTGGTGTGGCACTTTGTCCCTTGGGTTTTTTCCCAAGGGATAAAATGGAACAACCAGCCGTTGAGGCTGGTGCCCACCGAATCTTCAACCTTTGGCTTCGGCTGGTTATGTCTCTTTTTTCTGCCTCTTCCGCATCCTCCCCCTTCCTCTTCTTCATCTTCTCCCTCTGCGATGTTATTCCGTGGGATCGAGCTGGGAACCTAGAGGAGGTAGCGATCGAAGAAGTTGCCTTCGAGGATGCGAGCTCGAGGAGGTGGCGCTCGGAGATGCTGCTATCGGAGGAGAACCTTCGAGGGTAGACTAGGCCCTTAGGATTTCATTATGGGTATGCACCCTCCGCTTCTTTATTTCTGTGTAAGGACCCCTTGTGGACTTTTATAATCATATGTAAGGAACCAAATGTTTATGAATATGAATATAAAACTATTTTCTCGACTTCTGCCTTCGATGCTTCTCATATTCTTTTATATTTGTGGGTGTTTTGAATGTATGCCTCTGTTGACGATCGCCAATATCTCACTCGAATGCGAGTATTCCTTCCATTCTTTGGTTGGTAGAAATGGCTCCTGTCCGATCGCACCATTGTTCGTCGGACCAAGCCTGAAGCCGTCTGATAGACTCGGATCATCGGGACCCTCGAGTCTCATGAAAATAGCACATCGAACCTTGAAATTTTTGAGAGTGGTCTCTGAGTGAAGGTCAGCTTCAGGCACCTGGAGATTTACTTTGAAGTTGATGTAGATAATCTTTTAAGGAGATGTAGATAGGTCCATTACCCTTATTTAGGCGATGTCTTGGGCTTGAGCCTTCATGAACGGAACTTGAAGTGCTTACTTTTCTTCTTGAGAGGAACCTTCGAGGTCGGATACCCTCTCGGACTCTATAATAGTGTTGAAGGCTCTTTGGAGCCCAACCTCCCTTCCTGGAAGAGGTTCGCGAAATCGGGTATCATCTTGAGATTAGAGGCGATATTGTTGGCTTCTTAAAGCCTAACTTCTTGTTGATGGAGGTCCTCGAGGTCGGGTACCACCTTGGGACTGGACATTACGCCGCTAGCTTCTTAGAGCCTGACTTCTTCTTGATGGGGGTCTTCAAGGTCGGGTACCACCTCGGGACTGGAGATGACGTTATTGGCCTTTTGAAGCCCAACTTCCTTTTGATGGAGGCCCTCGAGGTCGGGTACCACCTTGGGACCTGCATGGAAGTTATTGGCCTCCCGGGGCCTATCTCGGTCAGGTGGACCATTGCTGTATCCCCACATATATATGGGGTCACTTCCGCTTCTTGGGAGATCCCATTGTTTTAGATAGCTATCCTTCCATTTCGGCATTGAGCCTTTCGTTACCTTAGCAACAAAGTGTTTGTGTTGGTTCTCGCTTTAGCTCTCTAGTCTTGCCATAGCCATGACTGCTACTTCAGGGTTTGGCCGACAGAGTAGGGAGAGTTCCGCTCCCAGCGCTCAGGATCCACAGGGGTTTACATTGATGACTATGTCTTCAATAAGAGAGGAGCACCTTGAGTTGGTGAGGAGAGATTGCGGATGGGGCGAGGGGGTAGCATTACAAGTGCTTCCCCCGGATAGGGGTATCACAGACCTTGCTAGTAGATTCCTGAACTTATACTTGTACCCTTTAGCACTAGGCCCCCTTGACAGAGTCGTGCTCGATTTCTGTTTAAAGTATCGGGTTACTTTGGCATAGATACATTCGTCGTTTTGGCGAATAGTGCTGATGATGAGGTTCTTTGCGGAGAAGACAGGGCTAGAATTCATGCTCAGTCATATTGTCAGGTTGTACCAGCCCTTTTATCATCAAGGTCTGCTAACCTTGCGGTGCCATTTGTCCATGCCCTTTGTTGTTGACAATAAGGAAGATGAATATCGAAAGTGGATTAGTCGGTTTGTCCGGGTCCGGACGATTGGCGTTATTCCCATGGAACTTATGCCATTCACCGAGGAATGGAATTATACGCGTGAGTGGAGTGTCTCGTGCTTTCTCAGATTTGCTCATGGTGGATGCTAGTTTAGTAATCATGTTTTCCTTCTTTTTCTGCAGCAATTTCATGGGCACCAGGCGAAGTTCTTGATCTGCCTGGTTGGATCCAGAAGCTGGCGACCCATTCGACTTGTGACGAGCATAAGTGGAGAGCTGTGTCCCGGGGCATATGGGAAGCAAAATATCATGGTATTTGTGTGTACTGCTTTTTCCTTGTCCCTCGTACATTTGGGAAGATATTTTTCCCTTTTCACGTATTATTCTTGCCGTCGTAGGTATCAGAGGGTATCCAAGGGCGAGGCTGTGCTCCTCCGGGGAAGGGGAGGGGTTGTCAGCTTCTGAGCTAAGGGACGACAATAATGAACGGGATATGCATATGTAGTGGGATGGAGTTCACAACAAGGCGAAACAGGGCCGAGTCTTTGAGAAGAAAACATTGTCCAAGCCTGCTACACCCGAAGTTTCTGGTTCTGTAGAGGTGGTTCCTCCGAGCGATCGTGCTTTGACCAGGGTTGATTCTTCCAGGGCCGAGGGGACTAGATTAACAGAGGTGTGCTCGACCTTCAAGGAAGTCCGCCGTCTTCACTTTGCGGTGAGCTTTGGCATAGGTCTTCCGAATCTCGCGTCTTTCCTTCCTTATCGAGTTTTTCTTTTGCAGGCCTTTGATAGGCTTAGGTCTGAGCTGCTCCATCATGGGGCTGGGCTCCGGAAAGCTCTGGATGAGGGTAGGTCCCTTGGGCTCCTTTGCGACGAGAAGGAAGTTGAGTTGGCACACTGGCGATATGAGGGGTACCGGAGCTCAAATTACGAGAGCTATTTGATGGAGCAGGTAACTTCCCGTCCCGGGCGAGTACACGTTTCGCTTTTTAACTTCTCAGGTTAACTCTTCGCCTATTCTAGCTACAGAAAAAGACAGAGGCCCTGGAACACCTTAGGGGTGAAGCCGACCAAATCAGGAATAACTGTGGCGAGCTAAGAGCTCGGGCACAGGCTCAAGCTTCAGAGGAGAAAGGTTCCTTGGCTAAAGTTCTTGCCTTCAAGGTCCAACTCTGCTTATCTTGTGATAACGCTTCAGTTCAAGCGGATATGATTACGACGCTTGAATCCAAACTTTCGAAGGTCAGGGCTGAGATCGTTGATGCTCGGACCGAAGCAGCACTGAGCCGGACTAAGGCTGATCAGGAGATGGCGATTTATTTGAAGGATGCCACTGATGCCCAAGCCGAGTTGAAGAGGGTCCTTGATTGTGAAGAGAGGATCAAAGAATATGCTCGTTGTAGATCCCGAAGAAGGGTTCTCGAGGAGATCGGTGCTATGGGTTTTGTTCTCCCGGAAGAGTTGGCGCGAGCGAGGGCGGACGAGCGTGGTGCTCGGTCACTCCTGTCCGACGTCGAGGAGAGTGAAGATGAGGCTGATAGGCCGTAGCCCTCAGGGGCGAGGTGTAGACTTTACCATTTTGTATGCGATATCTTCAGAGCTTGCTTGCATATGGAGAATGCACCTTTTCTCGTATGTAAATAAAAGAAACTTGAGGTTTTATTTATATGTACCCCTTTATGCTTCGTTTCTGACCAGGTGGACTAGTTTTGGAGTTGGTGAGAATCCTTTGATTCGTGATATGGCCCTAGGGCTCATTAGGCAGGCGTGTGGGCTCTTACGCGCTCGGTCGATGCGACCTTTAGTGTAAGATGGCGTTAGAGCTCTTATGCTTTGCCCTGAGGCATTTGCATTTTAACTATTTTGGGTTCAGTCTCCGAGTCAGGTTTCGACTCGAGCTCAATCGACCCTCAAGTTTTGCATTTGTGTGGGCTAGCGACAATGGCTCTTACGCCTTGGGTCGAAGTGACCTTTTAATATAAGCTGGCAGCAATGGCTCTCATGCTTTGCCCTTAAGCATGTATAGTTAACTATTTTGGGTCCGGTCTCCGAATCGGGTTACGACTCGAGCTCATTTTGACCCTCAAGTTTTCAAATTTTTAGCTGGCACTGATGGCTCTTACGCTTTTGGTCGATGCAACCTTTTAGTGTGTATGACCCTGAGGCTCAATAGGCTGGCGACAATGGCTCTTACGCTTTGCCTTTAGGCATATGTAGGCTTTGTTTTCCTCTCGTTAAGGACTTTTTGAAATGATTTTGCTTGACCCGTCGTCGGTTCGGGAAGAACCTTGATTTCAAGTCATTTGCGGTGATGTTCGAGCACCTCAGAAGGTTTGGCTCATAGGTTGAGTAGCTCGAATCCTTGTGATTTGGAGCTGACATGGTCGAAGCCCTTTTGCCTGTCGTGGGTAGCCTGTTTAACCGGTTCTTTTCGAAGTAGATTCGAAGTAATGGCCTATGATTTTTTAGCGACGGTCGGGCGTCCCCGAGTCGCATTAATTCGTCTGGTACAGCCGTATGACCATAGTCATTTGTGTTTGGTCGGAGCCATTTTGGGTCCTAAGTGTAGTAGTTTAGGCGTCTATATCGAGGGTATGCCCTTTCAGGAGTCTTACAAATGCGACATATAGCCTAAACTTCGGGATTGGGTTTATGCCTGTAGTAAGGTCTTACAAAATTTTCATGCCTTTTGAGGACTTACAGTTTTGTTGATACGATACAAGTAGGATTCATGAATTGCTTGAGGTCTTATAGTTTTGTTAATACTTGGTACAAGTACGATACATGCCTTGCTTGAGGTCTTACAGTTTTGTTGATACTTGGTATAAGTACGATTCATGCCTTGCTTGAGGTCTTACAGTTTTGTTGATGCCTGGTACAAGTATGATTCATGCCTCTTGAGGTCTTACAATTTTCGTTGTTGCCTTGTGTAAGCCTTACAAGATCAAGTCTGCCCACTTAGGGTCTTACGGCCTCAGGTTTTTTAATGAATGGTGATTGGCGACAGTGTCTGAGTCATCAAGTTTGTTTAGGCTCGGGAGCCATTACTCATAAGCTCAAAATTGCCTCGTTGAGGGCTCACGAATTTGGAGATTCCGACCCTGAGGTCATGATGCTAGTGTCCGAGTGTTTGGGACGTTTTTCTTTCCTGGAGATGTTTCGTGATTTTTGTGCTGCCTCATTGAGGGCTTATGAGTTTGGGGTTCCGACCTTGAGGTCATGCGGGTGCCGAGTTGATGACGCCATTCTCCGAGTATTTTGGGGTGTCCTCGGTGGAGGGATCTTTGATGTGACAATGCTGAGTTTCCTTTGGAGTACGAGACGCTTTGGCAAAAGACATTCTTTGATTGCTTGGCACAAGTACATGTCGTTTTGTTTCCGTGGGTCCGGCTTATACGGACATGGTTCATTTGACTGTTTGGACCAGTATATCATTTCCTACTGGAACCTTGCTCGTCATTCCTTGGTTTTTCCGAATGGATGACTTTTCAAGGGGATGCCCTCCTGTGTTCGGGGTTGATTGCAAAAGAAGCCTTGAATACTTGTTAGATCCCCCTCAAGGTCTTCGAGCTGGGTTAGTGTTCTGACCGCTTCGATCGGGCGTCTACATAAGGGTTAGTCTGAAATACAAAATGAAAAGGGAGATGGTCGTACCTTAATATGAGACGCGTCGGTGATGTTTTGGGGATCGATATGTTCCAATCACTCGAGATGAGGATGCGGTACAGTCCTTTATTTCGTTTAATCGGGCTTGATCGAGGGTGTGGCTCGATTACCCTTTGGCTCTTTTGCGGCGAAGGTGCGAGCGTCAGTGCCACGTCATGCATTGTGAACATTTCCCTTGCCGCATGTTTCCCTGTAGATGGTTCTAATTCCATCCTTTGTTGGGAATTTCATCATTTGGTGAAGAGTGGATGGTACCGCTCTCATGCAATGTATCCACGGTCGACCAAATAGGCGTTGTATCTCATGTCTTTTTCATGGAATTTTGACATTTGGGTCGTGACGACCACACTGACTGGGAGAGTGATCTCTCCTTTTGTTGTTTCGATCACCGTGTTGAATCCATTAAGGACTCGAGTGGCGGGCACGATTTGGTTGAGCAGTCCGAGCTGCTCTATCACCCTTGAGCTGATAATGTTGGCCGAGCTACCTGGATCCACGAGTACACATTTTATTTGAAAAGAATTTACAAGGAAAGAGATTACCAGTGCGTCATTGTGAGGTTGAGACAAGGTCTTGGTGTTCTCTTCGCTGAATGTGAGGGCATCCTCGGGAATATATCCCCAGGTCCGCTTTTCTTTGGTAATGGATATTTTTGTCCTTCTCATTACGGGTTACTGCGGGGCATCGACGCCTCCCATGATCATGTGGATGACATGTTGTGGCTCGTTTGCCTCATTCTTCTTGGTCGCCTCCCTTCCTCGAAACTGATTTTTGGCTCGATCGCTAAGGAATTCCAAGAGATGCCTTTTGTTAAGTAGTCGGGCTACCTCTTCTCGGAGTTGGTGGCAATCCTCAGTCCTGTGGCCGTGAGTGTTGTGAAACTTGCACACTAAGTCGTGATTCCTTTGTGAGGGATCCGATTGTATAGGCTTGGGAAACTTGGTGTCTCTGATTTTACTGATGGAGAACACGATGTTTGATACATCGACGTTGAAGTTATATTCCGACAAGTGAGGTACACCCGTTGGCCCTACCTTCCTATCGAATCTGGCTCTATTGATGAGTCCTCGGGGATCTTGTCCTCGATCTATTCTCCGATTGTTGTGCGGTAGGTTACGCCTCGGGGCATTCCTCCTATCTTCAATGTACGGCTGATATCTTTCCTTGTTTGGATTTGGTTCCTTTGCCAGGAGCCTACTTGGGTATACTGAGCCCGAGGGGGCTCCCAATTGGTCATCTTTGGCCCTGATTTTCGACTAGTGCCGGTTGTGGACGTCCGACCAAGTCACAACTGATACTCGACCAAATTCTATTTTAGTTGTTTTGAAGCCGCTGAGCTTCGTTCATTCAAACCTTGAGTGAAGGCCTGCACCGCCCAGTCGTCGGAGACCGGGGGTAGTTCCATTCATTCTGTTTGGAAGCGAGATACGAATTCTCGCAGCATTTCGTTATCCACGTGCTTGATCTTGAATACGTCGAATTTCCTTGTTGCCACCTTGATGGCACCGGCGTGTGCCTTTATGAAAGAGTCTGCGAGCATGGTAGATAAGTCTATGGATTTGGGAGATAGGTTGTGATACCAAATCATGGCCCCCTTCGAGAGTGTTTCCCCGAACTTTTTCAGCAATACGGACTCGATCTCATCGTTCTTTATATTGTTGCCCTTTACCGCGCAAGTGTAGGCAGTAACGTGTTCATGGGGGTGTGACGTCCCATTGTACTTTGGGAGTTCCGACATTCTGAACTTCTTTGGAATGGGTTTCGAGGCCACTTTTTCGAAGAACAACCTTTGTATGAACTTATTCGAGTCCACACCTTTTAGGATCAAGGGTGCGCCCGGGATTTGGTCGGCCCTGAAGTCATAGGTTTCGACCTTCTTGTCGTTGGCTACTATCATTTTCTCGCCCAACTCGATCATTTTGGAGAGGTCCTCGAGCATTTTTATGATGGCAGGATCGGCTACCGATCCATTATTGCTCGATCTCTCCGGTACCTGTCCGGCCGAAGGAGTAGCTTCCAGTGCTATTGTGCTGGGAGTCTTCGGGTGGCTTTGCAGCTAAGCGATAGCCAGCTGTTGTGCCTGCAACATTTCAAAAATAACATGAAGACTAAATTCCCGTTCTTCCCAAGCTGGTGTTTTTTGGGCTTCCTATTGGTCGCCATATTGTATGCTTCTGTCGGTGTGTGAGGTTTCGTCGACCTGCTGTGCATGTTGTGAACCCGTGTCCGCTGGAATCGTTCCAGTTGCGTTATCGGGGTTCTATGGTGGCGCGCTAATGATTGGAATATCCACACCATTTTCTCCGTGGTTTTCAAGGTTGTTGTTCTTAACTCTATTTACTAAGCCAGACATTTTGACCTGAAATCGAAGATCTTGGACAAGGAAAAGTGTGAAAGATAACTTGTGTTGTGTGACGAAACCAGCAAGAAAATAATTACTATTATTTTTAGCCCAACAGTGGGCACCAAACTGTTTAGTGTGAAAATGGTAATGACAATTAAATTTGTTGATGGGACTCTAAAAATACGTGATCTATTTTTATGCTAGTTGCTAAGCAGTTGATGCTAGATATGTGAAGATAAAAGATAAAATGCGAGCTAAAATGGAATTATGATCGAATCGAGGGGTTAGATATTTTGGCCTCGGACTGACCGATGGGGGGCCTCGAGGTCGATGCCTGGGCTCGGGCTCGAGTTATCGGGGTTAATCGGGAAAGGGCTAACAATTAGGATATAATTAAGGGAGGCTCTGTATGGACAATGACAAGCAATAAATGAATTACAAGTATGAAAGTGATAAGTAAGAGCAATATTATCGAGAGAATATGTTAGAGAGAAAAGAAAGGGTTCTTGTATATTTCGTGTAGAATAGTTGGAGCAACGGTAGGAGGCCTTTACAAAATGGCAAGGATCCCCTTTATATAGGAGGGAGATTCCAACATAGTACAAAATGCATTAATTATAAAGGTATGGAAATGGGACGGCTAGTTGTGTGCCTTGGGAATTCCCCATTTTTACTCTAGCCCTGAGCGATATTCCCTTTAGGTTGGGCCTCGACGAGCTTCGAGGGAGGGAACTCGGTCACAGCTTCGCGTTCTCGAGGCCTCGAGGTGTTCTTCTGAAATGAATTAATAGCAAGAAATTGGACCCTCTGATTTTGTTGCATATAGTTACGCTACTCTGAGGTGACACACACGCTAGATGACGAGCGTGTGATCGTGCACCGTTGGGGATTGTGACTTGGTCCGTCCCGTACGACTGTTAAGTCACGTATTTGATTGAAAACTATTTGATATCATTGTGTTTTTGCAAAATATTACTATGTTTTATGTTGAATGCCATATTTGAGTCTCGTGCCAACTATTTTGGACCCTTAAGGGCTTTTTACTACTATTCATCACTGTTTCGATTTAATATCTATACTCAGTCATGCTGTATTCTACTGTTTTCATAACTCAGCCGTATTTACTCCATTTTGATATTTTAAATGATATTTTGGGTTGAGCATCATGTTTTACTATTACCCGAGTGGCTTGAGAGGTTTCTGACTGAGTGAGGCCAAGGGACTGTGTTGTGAGGATATTATGGGATCGGGCTGTGTGCCGCAGTATGTTGTTCTGATTTGTGGTATATGAGAGGCTGAGGGACTGATTTGTTATGCCACGAGATGGCTTGTGATAGTGCTTGGGCTGTAGGAGCCCCTCCGGAGTCTGAATACCCCAGTGAGCGCGGGTACCCAGTGTGAGAGATGTGATATTGCCCGAGGGGCCAATTACGAGTGATTGTGAGGTAGCCCGTGGGGATGGTTTCTGATGATATTTTGCCCATGGGGCGGTTGTGATACATGTTTTGCCCGAGGGGCTGTTTGTGTTCTCCTCACTTTTACTCACTGTTTTCATCACTCGTTTGAAACTGTTGAAAGATGTTTTAAAAAGGTGTTACTGAACTGAGTTGTTTTTACGAGTTTTATTGCTTTACTGTATTGTTCTGGACATATACTGTTTTTGCTGTGGTGCTATGATGTGGAATTACCTATTTTCTTACTTCTCAACTGCCTTTACTTTTTTTACATACTGAGTTGGCGTACTCATATTACTCCCTGCACCTTGTGTGCAGATCCAGGAGTCTCAGGGCACGATAATGAGTGATGATCAGTCTTCCAGCAGGTCTCCGGAGTTTACTAGGTAGATGTTTGGCATTCGCAGCCAGTGCTTCTCCTTCCTATCTTTTTAGATTGTCTTAGTATTTTATTTCGGACTATACTGCCTTTTCTTATTCCTAGATGAGTTATAGTTGCTCATGACTGGTGACACCCCGATGTCGGGCTTGTGTTTATTTCCGCACTGCTTATTTTAACTTATATTATGGGTTTTAGCTAATTAATGGCTTAAAATGACTTATTACGAATTTCTAGTTGGTTTTGGGGTTTGTGTCAGCTGGCCTAGTTTCACGTTAAGTGCCATCACGATCAGATCAGTTTTGGGTCGTGACAATATCAATATAGTCAAAACGTCTAATACAGCTGTCTGGAAATATAGAACAATACTAAATAAAATGGAAAAAGAAGAAGGAGAGTCGAGGTATGCGAACGCCAAGGCAACTACCTCAAAAGTCTCCAAGCCGGAAGTACCCCAAATCTAGCAACCATTGTGCCCAGAAGTACCTGGATCTGCACACGAAGTACAGAGTGTAGTATGAGTACAACCGATCCAATATACTCAATAAGTAACATGACTAACCTTGGGCTGAAAGTAGTGACGAGCTCAAATAGGTACAGTCCAAATCCAGATTATAACATTACAAATATGACAGGAAAAATAAAAGTAATAACTTAGATAAATCTCATAATAAGTTTGTACACAGTACAGAAATATAGAGATGCTTTCAAGTTTAACAATTTAAATTCAACACGGATAAAATATGCCAAGTGTGACTGATATGAGGATTGTTACATCTCTATATCTACATGTCAAATGTGCATGTCACATGTAATGCATCACAATGATAACCTCACGTACTTATAATCTCAGAGTACTAAATTTGACTGTCTCAACACTCACTCATCACACTCAATCACTCAGTAATGTACGGTGCATGCGCTCACTACTGGTATGTCAAACTTCGGAGGGGCGGATCCTACCCAAGCGCTAATATAAAGCCAATATGGCCTGCTGCGACGTGCAACCCGATCCCATAATGATAATATATAAAGCCTATAAGGCCTGTTGTGACATGCAACCCGATCCATAATAATAATATATACAAAGCCAAGAAGGCCTACTGCGACGCGCATCCCGATCCACACCTCACTCACAACACGACTCTCACGCCCCAACTCAGTCATCAATCTCTCTAGTCTCTCGGGCTCACCAAAATCTCATGCCAAACAACCCAAATAATGATACATGATGCAACAATAAATAGTAATTGAGATTGAGATATGATATGCAAATTATGGATGTGACTGAGTGCATAATTACCATTTAAGCAAATAATCAACGGCAGAAATGACCTTGTGGGTCCCAACAGAAGAAATATAAAGCCTAAACATGATTTTTAAAATGGATTGCAGCTCAATTACTCTAACACATAGGAATCACATGAATACCAACAAGGTCTAATAACTACACAGTATCATGGAATCGGTCGGGTAACAATTAACACGGTGCACGCCCACACACCCGCCACCTAGCATGTGCATCACCTTAACATCAATCATACAACATGTAATTCAGAGATTCATACCCTCAGAACCAAGTTTAGAAGTGTCACTTACCTCATACCGCGCCAATTTCTACTCCAACAAGCCATTGCCTCGCGAATCGTCCTCCAAACGACTAGAATCCAGCCACAAATAACTTAATATAATCAACACAAGCTATAGGAATCAATTCCATATGATAAAGATAGGTTCTTTAACAAAAGTCAAAAAGTCAACCCCGGGCCCACATCTCGAAATCTGACAAAACTAATAAAATCCGAACACCAATTCAACAACAAGTCCAACCATACCAAAATTACTCAATTTTGATCTCAACTCGATCCTCAAATCCTCAAATTATAGTTTATGAAGTTTCTTCAATTTTCCCAATTTTTCCAACCCAAAACACTAATTAAATAGTAAAAACAATGATAGATTCATGTATATTAACCATATCTGAGTTAGAATCATTTACCCCAATCAATACCTTGAAAATCCTTTCAAGAATTGCCTCAATTCGAGCTCCTAAAGTCCAAATGTGAAACAATACTCTTACCCTGTTTTTGAAATTATATATTTTGCCCAATTGTTCTTCTTCGCGATCGCGAAGAACAAAAATATTTTGCCCTCAAAATACTCTTAGCGAACGCGTTGCACAGAAACTCAACTTTACCCAGTCGCACGCCTGCTCAAGCGATCGCGATGAACAAACACTTGGCTTCCAGGCCACCTCTCCTTCCTTCTTCGCGAACGCGGTACAACCCTCGCGTTCGCGTAGTACTACAGACAATAGCTCCACGATCGCGGACCAAACCTCACGAACGTGCAGAACATTTTCTTCATTCTCCCAAACAAGACTTCGTGATTGTAGACCTCCACTCGCGATTGCGTATAAGGAAACCAACAAAAGACATAACAATAATCCAACAAGTCCAAAAATATGCCGAACATGATCCGAATCACACCCGAGGCCCCCGGAACCCCATCCAAACATACCAATATATCCTAAAACATCATACGAACTTGCTCGAAGCCTCAAATTATATCAAACAACTCTAAAACCACGAATCACACATCGATTCAAGCCTAATGAACTTATGAGCTTCTAACTTTCAAAACTAATGCCGAATCATTCCAAACCAACTCTAATTAGCCTCAAATATTGGACACAAGTTGTAAATGGAATAACAGACCTATTCCAACTTCTGGAACTAAAATTCGAACCCGGTAATAGCAAAGTAAACTCTTGGTCAGACTTCTCAACTCTCCAAACTTCAGCTTTTCCAATTTTCACCAATTCAAGCCAAAATAACCATATGGAGTTGTCGGAACTATCAAAACTCCATTTCGGAGTTATTTATACATAAGTCAATATTTGGTCAACTCTTTCAATTTAGGCTTCCAACCTTGAGTGTCCATACTCATTCCAAAACATCCTCGGAACCACACCAACCACCCTGACACATCACATAACAACAAACAAACACATAATAGGCAATAAAGGGGAGCGAGGCTATATTACTCAAAATGGCCAGTCGAATCGTTACAAGTTCCTACAACAATTATGATACATATACAATTATAATACAATCGCGCTACATTTTTGAAAAATTGTGATACAATTATGATTTTCATTTTCTTCATGTTTCAATCACAACTCACAGTAACAATTTAATATAACCGTATTATAATTGTATTAGTATTGTATCGAGTATTGTTTTGGGTATTGTTGTATCATATACAAGTCACATACAATAAAGATTTTAGAAAGACAAGTCACATACAATAAAGATTTTAGAAAGAAAAAAATAAGATTTAAAACTTACCCACAACTTGATTCTAGAATAATATTTCGAATTTTGTTTGCATTGTATCAATAGAAAATAAAGATTTTGGGTGACTAGTAAGAAAGAGAGAAATTTGGTTTGAAAAGGGAAAAAAATTAGAAATTAAAGAGAGATTTTGAGTGATTATTAAGAAAGTGAGTTAAAAAACAGAATCTTAAATGTAGGGGGAGTTACTGAAAATGGGGGTCAGTGTCGTGTAACTGACATGCTAAAATTAAGGGATCTTAAATTGTTGTTATTTTTTATTATGTTGTATATAACTAGTAAATATAGATCTACAAAGTAATTAATAAGAAACCTAAATAAAAGTGGCAAACATGTTTCTATTATAGTATATATAGATAAAAATCCCTTAAAACTGATTTCTCTTTGAATTCATTAGACTTGATCAGTGGTGTAAAGATTGGGCCTACTTAGCACTTGACAATGGGCCAGCTAGCTTTATATTTATTTGGAACTATTTATAGCCTTATTAAATTTGGCATGACAAAGATAAATCATTTGACCCGTTTTTATTTCTTATTAAACAAAATGAAATTAACATGCCTACAATAGTTTATGAAAAAGCCTAAACATGAATATAACAAGACTAAACTTATAATCAATTTTTAACTAACATTCATGGAAATATTCAATGATTAAACACATGACACAAAGGAAAAGTCAAACAAAAGGTAATAACGGAGAACTAATAGAAAGGAAATCATGTTTACCCCTTTTTACCCAATCACTGCACGTGTTTATCAAGGAGCCTTTCATGTTATTTTAACTGAAATTTTGGGCTTGAGCCAACTAGTTATGGAACCTCTTAGAAGTATTCTCAACACAAATTTATACTAAATTTTTTTTTTAGTCTTGACTTTAATATATCATTTGCAAAGAAGGCCTCCTACGTAGCTCTCACACTCGGAGCTTGAGACATGAACTTCTGTGTTGGAGGAGAAATAATTCCTTAACCAAATGAAAAATAGCACTTTAAGCTATAAAATAATTAGATCAAAATGAACTAGATACCTTGAATTTGGAAGAGTGATACACAACCTTCTAAACAAGTTTATTGCTTCATCTTTATCAATGTAAAGCTTTAAAATGCTTATGAAATGAAAAGTAAAATACTTTTACACACTTACTAACAGAGAGTGAAATCTTAAATTAGTCTAACAATTAAACATATACTCAAGGCATCACCATTTCCATTCAAAGATTTACATTACAAAGCTTTGGAGGTTGCCTTATATTGCAGCAAAATATAGGAAGAAAAATAGCAGCGCCAAACCCAGAAAAATCCTTAAACCGAATGCAGTAGATGACTCGAGGTGAACCAGAAACTTAACCCAGAAATTCAGCAACTTAAGGAAGAGAGAAACAAAAGCTAGCTTCAAGAACTTGAGTGATTTTTTGTAAGGTTTTGCTCTCAAAAAAGTCACTCAAGCTCTCAAATTTCAACTTACTTTTTTTGATATTTCAACTGATTTCTTTATCTCTATTGGATGTGTAAAAAGATGTGTGAAAGATGCGTAGAATATCTGTCGTTTATAATAAAATAAGAGAAGAGAAGTGTAGATAATAGATTATGGAACAAGGGAATAGTGTATGGAGTAAGAAGATGAGATAAGAAAATAGTAGTAGTGTAACGACCCGATCGATCTTTTTGAGCTCTAGCGTGCCATTCAGCGGTTTGAGACCCTGAGTAGCTTCACTTTAGGTATTATAACTTGCACACATGGTAGAAATTGAATTTCGGGAAGTTTGGAGTTGATTCGCAAAGAAAATTCTCATTTTGAAAGATTTAAGTTGGAAGAATTGACTATAGTGTGATTTTTGAGTAAACGACCTCAGAATCGGGATTTGAAGGTTCCAACAGATTTGTATGATGATTTTAGACTTGGGCATATGTTCTGATCGGGTTTTGGATGACTCGGGAGCGTTTCGATGCCTATTGTGGAAGTTGACATTTTGGAAAAATTTCATAAATTTGGGTTGAGGTGTATTTCAATGTTATCGATGTCTGTTTGGGATTTCGAGTCTGGGAATAGCTCCGTATGGCGATTCTAGTATTGGGAGCGCATCCGAAAGTGGATTGTGAGGTCCGTAGGTCATTTTGGGGTCATTTGGCGAAACTTATAAATTTGAAGGTTTTTGAGAAGTTTGACCAGGAGTGGACCTTTTGATATCGGGGTTGGATTACGATTCTGGAAGTTGGAGTAGGTCCGTAATGTCTAATGTGACTTGTGTGCAAAATTTGATGTCAAGTGGACGTGATTTGATAGGTTTCAGCATCGAATGTAGAAATTAAAATTTCTTAGTTTCATTAGACTCGAATTGGGGTATGATTCGTGTTTTTAGCATTGTTTGATGTGATTTGAGGCCTCAACTAAGTCCGTGATATGTTTTGAGACTTGTTAGTATGTTTGGACGGGATCCCAAGGGGCTCGGGTGAGTTTTGGGGTGGTTTCGGGCCATTTCTAGGCCATTTTTAGCTGTTGGTTTTTGGCTACAACACTGTGCTATGCGATCGTGGGGAATTGGTTGTGATCGCGATGTGTAAAATGGGAGAAATTGGCTAGTGATTTGCGATCCCAGAAGGCCTTTCACAATCGCGTAGAGGAAAGTTTCTGCTGCACTGACCCGAATTTGGAAGCTTGTATCTTGCAATCTATAAGGAATTTGGAGATGATCCTAAAATGAATGTTGTAACCCTTTGTGTCAAGTTTTCAGAAACTCAAAATATTTGGCATTTGGCTTACCACACACAACCGATATATGCGGTCCACAACAATAGTATCGCCTACCGGAGTAGATACACGAACAGATGAAGCAAGAGACTCATGGGGCGTATCCAAATAATGAGCAAAATATGATGATACATATGAAAAAGTGGAACCAGGATCAAATAACACAGAGGCATCTCTGTGACAGACTGAGGCAATACCTGTAATCACAACATCTGAAGCAACAACATCGGGTCTAGCTGGGAGTACATAGAAACGAGCCTGACCACCACCTGATTGTCCTCCCCCTCTGGAGCGACCCCTAGCTAACTGTCCTCTACCGCTAACTGGGTGGGTGGGTGGTGAAGTTACTGGTGCTGAAGTCGATGGTTGACTCCTCTGTTGAGATGAACCCCCAAGAAGATGAAGACACTGCCTCTATATGTGACTCAACTCTCCACACTCATAACAACTCTCTGGTGCTAGAGACGGGGACTGAAGGGAACCCCTAGCACCGGGATGACTAGCAGAAGAACCTGGCATAGAAGAGCCCTGAACTGATGTAGCACGGGACAAACTCTAGGATGGAAGGGCAGTGAGTGATGAATGGCCCTGATGAGACCTATGAGAACCATGGCCCGATGATGCCCCACGGTAACCTGGGCGGGCTGACTAAGCATTCCTGAATGGGCGGCCTCAGCCGTGCTAAAACTGACCCCTATGAGGAGCACCACTTAATCCACCCTGACCACGAGGCCTCTTAGCCTCACTTTTAATCCTCTCCTGACCCCGAACCATCTCAATCTGTCGAGCTATGTCAACAACCTTATCAAAGGTAGCACAAGATACTCTCTCTCTCTCTCTGGTCATAAGCAACCGAAGCTAAAAACCGAGACCATCTATAAACCTTCTAATCCTCTCTCTATATATGGGAACCAACCAGACCGCTTGACGAGCCAACTAAGAGAACCGCATCTCATACTGTGTAACAGATTTGTCACCCCGCTAAAGCTGCTCAAACTGCCTGTGCAGCTCCTTTCAGCAAGACTTAGGTACAAACTTCTCCAGAAAGAGAACAGAGAACTACTGCCAAGAAAGGGGCACTGCACCAACCAGCCTACGCCTCTCGTAAGCCTCCCACCAACTAAGTGCAGCCCCGAAGAACTGGAAAGTAGTGAATGAGACCCCACTGGTCTCCAAAATACCTATGGTCTGAAGCATCCTCTGACACTTATCCAAGAAACCCTGGGCATCCTCGCCCTCTGCACCACTGAAAGTCGGAGGCTAAAGTCTACCAAACCTCTCTAATCTGCGCTGCTCATCCTCTGGCATACCAGGAGCTACATAGTCCTGAGCAGTTGTAATCGGCTAGGCTGGAGGTGCCCCCGGTGTCTGAAGTCCCTGCATGACCTGCTCAGGTGTGCAAGTAGCGGGAGTCTGAGTGCCTCCCCCGGCATGAGAATTAGTTGCGGCTGTAGTAACTGAGACCGCCTGAGCTAGGCCAGTGCACACTAATAGGATCTGGGCAGGGCCTCCTAAAGGCCTGGAATCACAATAGGCACAGCCGGTGCCTGAGCTGGTGCTGTTGGAGCATCCACAACTGGGACCTGATCATGAACTGGGGCGGCTGGTGGATCTGTAGGTGTTGTCCTCGCTGCTGTGCGGGCTACACCCTTGCTTCTACCACGGCCTCGACTGCGTCCTCAGCCTCTAGTGGCCCAGCTGGTGTTACTAGTG
This sequence comes from Nicotiana tabacum, assembly GCF_000715075.1. Classification (NCBI taxonomy): domain Eukaryota; kingdom Viridiplantae; phylum Streptophyta; class Magnoliopsida; order Solanales; family Solanaceae; genus Nicotiana; species Nicotiana tabacum. The sequence goes on along the minus strand of NC_134087.1, from coordinate 105,501,590 downwards.
GTTGTCCATCCTGACCGGTAGCACCTGTTCTTACCATTTGTGAGAGAATAGAATAATAGAAGTTTAGTACTAGAATCAACAGATTCGCACGACAGGAATTCAAGAATATGAAGTTTTTTCCTATAGGTTCTGCAGCCTTTCGAGGTTAAGTATAGACTTCTCCATACTGATCCGCGAGACTCTACTAAACCTGCTCATGACTTGTGAGACCTATGTAACCTAGGCTCTAATACCAACTTGTCACGACCCAAAACTGATCCGGTCGTGATGGCGCCTAACGTGAAACTAGGCCAGCCGACACAAACCCCAAAACCAACCAGAAATTCGTAATAAGTCATTTTAAGCCATTAATTAGCTAAAACCCCATAATATAAGTTAAAACAAGCAGTGCGGAAATAAACACAAGCCCAACATCGGGGTGTCACCAGTCATGAGAAACTATAACTCGTCTAGAACAAGAAAAGACAACATAGTCCGAAATAAAATACCAAGACAATCTAAACAAGATAGGAAGGAGAAACACTGGGCTGCGAACGCCAAACATCTACCTAGTCAACTCCGAAGACATGCTGGAAAACTGAACAACACTCACTATTTAAACAGGGAGTAATGTGAGTACACCAACTCAGTAAGCAATAAAAGTAAAGGCAGATGAGCAGTAAGAAAACAAGTAATTCCACGTCATAGCACCACAACAAAAACAATATATGTCCAGAACAATATAGTAAAGCAAAAGAACTCGTAAAAACAACTCAGTTCAGTAAAACCTTTTTAAAACATATTTCAACAGTTTCAAACAAGTGATGAAAACAGTGAGTAAAAGTGAGGAGAACATAAACAGTCCCTCGGGCAAAACATGTATCACATTCGCCCCTCGGGAAAAATATCATCAGAAACTAGCCCCTCGGGCTACCTCACAATCACTCGTAATCAGCCCCTCGGGGAACAACATGAAACAAGATCAGCCCCTCAGGCAATATCACATCTCTCACAATGGGTACCTGCACTCACTAGGGGTGTTAAGACTCCGGAGGGGCTCCTACAGCCCAAGCGCTATCACAAGCCATCTCGTGGCATAACAAATCAGACCCTCAGCCTCTCATATATCACAAATCAGTACAACATGCTGTGGCGCGCAGCCCGATCCCATAATATCCTCACAACACAGGCCCTCGGCCTCACTCAATCAGAAACCTCTCAAGCCACTCGGGCAACAGTAAAACATGATGCTCAGCCCAAAATATCAAAATGGAGTAAATACAGTTGAGTTATGAAACAGTAGAATACAGCATGACTGAGTATAAATATTAAATCAAAATAGTGAGAAATAGTAGTAAAAAGCCCCTAAGGATCCAAAACACTTGGCACGAGGCCGAAATATGGCATTAAGCCCAAAACATAGTAATATTTTCCAAAAACACAATGATATCAAACAGTTTTCAACCAATACGCGACTTAACAGTCGTATGGGACGGACCAAGTCATAATCCCCAATGGTGCACGATCCCACGCTTGTCATCTAGCATGTGCGTCACCTCAAAGTAGCACAACGATTGAAATCTGGGGTTTCATACCCTCAGGACAACATTTACAATCATTACTTACCTCAATCCGGTCCAAACTCTAACCAGCAATGCCTTTGCCCCTCGACTCGGCCTTTGAATGCTCTAAATCTAACCAAAACCAGTATTATACCATTAATACGCGCTAAAGGAACAAAGCCCAAGCGAAAAAATCAAATTACATCAAAAATCCCGAAATTGGCCAAACCCGACTCCCGTGCCCATGCCTCGAATTCCGATAAAAATCACAAAACTAGAATCCTTACACTCTCACTAGTTCATACATACCAAATACATAAAAATCTGACCACAAATGACCCCTCAAATCCTCAAATCAAAGTCTCCAATTTCAAGCCCTAATTCCCTAATTTTAGGCTTTAAATTCCATTAATTTCATGACTAATTGGGTAGAAATCATCATAGAATCAAGTATGAGTTCAAAAATCTTGCCTCCAAGTGTTTCCCTTCGATTCCCTCTTCAATCCCTCTCAAAAGCTTCAAAACCGTTCAACAATGATGGAAATAGACTAAAAATTGCGAAGGCAACTATTTAAACATTGTGCCCAGGTGTGATTTCCTTCTTCACGAACACAGTCAAAGCCTCGCGTTCGCAAAACACAAAATTCCATTGACCAATTATTCCTCCTTCGCGAACGCAACATACTCCACACGAATGCGATGCTTCAACCGTCCAAGCTTTCGTCAACGCGACTATACCTACGCGAACGCGAAGCACAAAATCCTGGGAACCCAGCTGCTCCAATTACTCTACGCGAATGCGGAACCAACTTTGCGTTCGCGATGCACACTCTGCCTCACCCTTCGTGAATGTGGGACCAACATTGCGAACATGAAGGGCAATTCTCCTGCCTCACTTCACATCCCTTCGTGAATGCGAAGGACAAATCTCTACAACACAGAAATGAAGAAATCTACAACTTCTAAAAATAAGAATTTGATCCGTTAACCACCTGAAACTCACCGAGGCCCTCGAGACCTCAACCAAACATGACAACACATACCATAACATCATTCAAACTTGTTTCAACCTTTGAAATGCTCAAAATAACAAATCATCATCAGATTCAAGCCTAAGAATTCCAAAAACTTCCGAATTTCAAATTCGATCAAAGAGTCTATCAAACCTCGTTCGAATGACCTGAAATTTTGCACACACACCCCAAATGACACAATGGACCTACTCCAATTTTCGGAATTCCATTTCGATCCTTATATCAAAAATTTCACTACTAACCGGAAAATGCCAAAATTCCAATTTCTCCAATTCAAGCCTAAATCTACCCCGGACCTCCAAAACACATTCCGATCATGCTCTTAAGTCCAAAATCACCTTACAACGCTATCCGAATCATAAAAACAAATTCCGAGATCATTTACTCACAAATTAACTTATGGTTGACTTTTCCAACTAAAAGACCAACTTACGAGACTAAGTGTCTCATTTCTCTACAAAACCACTCCAAACTCAAATTAACCAACATGATGCGATAAAATATAGCTGAACAACATATAAAGAAGCATAAATGGGGGAAACGGAGCGGTAACTCATGAAACGACTGGCCGGGTCGTTACAGATATTTAGTAGCTCATGTACTTAGTGACACCCAAATTTTGTAGAATTTTGTATTTGAGTTGCAGTATTTCTAACTGGCTATTTATGAGAGTTATTACTGTTAAAACTATTTCATATTGTTTTCAATTTAAAAATGCATAGTTATTTATGGTTGTCGGCTTGCCTAGCACTGTGATAGGCACCATCATGATATGTTGAGTTTTGGATAGTGACATCGGTATTAGAGCCTAGGTTACATAGGTGTCACGAGTCATGAGTAGGTTTAGTAGAGTCTTACAGATCGGTACAGAGACGTCTGTACTTATCTTCGAGAGGCTACCGAATCATTAGGAAAACTTCACTTTCTTATATTCTTGTTGTGCGGATTTGATGATTCCAGAAACTAAACTTTTATTATTCTATTCTCTCACAGACGATGAGGACACGTGCTGTCAGATTAGGCGGACGGCCACCAGTACCACCAGCTAGGGCCACAAGAGGCCGGGGTCACGGTAGAGGCCGAGGTGCAGCCCGTATAGCAGCTAAAGCAGCACTTGTAGACCCACCAGTTGCTCCAGCTCAGGAGCAGATTCTAGATGTGGTTGAGCCGATGGGACCAGCTCAGGCACCAGCTGTGCCCATTGTGATTCTAGGCATTCAGGATGCTCTAGCCCAAATATTGACTATATGCACTAGCCTTGCTCAGGCGGTTTCAGTTTCGGCCGCGCTAGCCACTTCTCAAGCCAGGGGAAATGCTCAAACTCTCGTTGCCCCGTACTCCAAAGTAGGTGGTTTAGGGACTTTAGACACCGGGGGTACTACCAACCCAGTTGGTTGTAGTTTCTCAGGCCCAGTTAGGCCCACCGATGAGTGACGAGGAGCAACAGAGGATAGAGCAATTTGGTAGGCTCAGGCCTCCAACATTTAGTGACGGGAAGTCAGAGAATGCTCAGGATTTCATAGATCGATTCCAGCGGATTCTTAGCATGGTGGGTATTCTGGAGACTTGTGGAGTCTTATTTCTACTTTTCAGCTATCGGGGGAAGCCTTCAGATAGTGGGAGACCTATGAGTTGAGCAGGCCAGCTGGTGTTGCACCACTTACGTGGCATGAGTTCTCCGTTATTTATTTGGAGATGTTTGTACCACAGAACCACAGAGAGGAGTTGCATAGACAGTTTGAGAAGCTACGCTAGGAGGGTATGTCCATGACCCAGTACAAGATGAAATTTTAAGAGTTGGCTTGTCATGCGATCTGTTGGTTGCCAGAGCGAGGGAGAGGATTAGAAGGTTCATTGATGGCCTTAACTATGGACTGCATTTTTTCATGACTTCGGATATTACATCAGCTGCTAGGTTCGACGAGGTGGTTGATATTGCTAGGTGGCTAGAATAGGTCCATAGTCAGGAGCGTGAGGAGAGGGAGGCCAATAGGCCTCGTGGTTCGGGTTGTTTCAGCAGTGTTTCTTCTAGGGGTTAGTCCCACCACAGCAGATATCGTCCTTGTAGACCCGCTTAGATGACTTGTTCGGTTCTTCGTGGTACATCAGGTAGCCATGGTTCATACAGTGCTCATCCAGGTTAGTCATCTCTCAATTCCCTCTCAGCTCTGAGTTCATCTAGTGCTCCGTCAGTTCAAGGTTCATCTGTACCGGGTTCTTCTAGTAGCTATTCTGGTCCTCGGGGTCCGATTCAGTCTCCACCATGAGTGACGGATCGGAGTTGCTACAAGTGTGGGGAGTTTGGACATGTAAGGAGGTATTGTCCTCATTTCTTAGAGGGTCCAGTTCAGCAGAGGGATCCGATTATGACTGTTGTACCAGTTACTTCATCACCCGCTCAGCGAACTCGAGGTGGGGCTTAAGAAACTAGAGGTCATCCTAGAAGGGGAGGCCGATCATGTGGCTGTCATTCTCGATGCTATGCTTTCCCTGCCAGGCAAGTGGCTATTTCTTCAGACACAGTGATCACAAGTATTGTCTTAGTATGCCGCAAGGATGCTTTTATATAATTTGACCCTGGTTCCACTTATTCGTATGTATCATCATATTTTGCTCTTTATCTGGATATGCCTCGTGAGTCCTTAGTTTCGCATGTTCATGTATCTATGCCGGTGGGTGATTCTATTATTGTGAATCGTGTGTATCAGTTGTTTGTGGTCACTATTTGGGGATTGGAGACGAGAGTTGACCTCTTATTGCTCAGTATGGTTAATTTTGACGTGATTCTGGGCATGGATTAGCTGTCCCCATGTCATGCTATTCTATATTGTCACGCTAAAACCGTGACATTCGCGATGCCGGAGTTACCTAGGATGGAGTGGAGAGGTTCTTTGGACTATGTTTCCAATAGGGTGATTTCATATTTGAAGGTCCAACGGATGGTTGGGAATGGGTGTTTGTCATATTTGGCTTTTGTGAGGGATGTTGGTGCTGGCACTTCTACCATTGATTCTGTTTCGGTAGTGCGAGACTTTTCGGATGTATTTTCTGCAGACTTGCTCGGCATGCCACCCGATAGGGACATTGATTTTGGTATTGACTTGGTACCGGCCACTCAACCCATTTCTATCCCTCCGTATCGTATGGCACCAGCAGAGTTTAAGGAATTAAAAGAGCAACTTTAGGAGCTTCTTGATAAGGGGTTCATTAGGCCTAGTGTGTCGCCTTGGGGTACACCGGTTCTATTTAGGAAGAAGAAGGATGGTACTATGTGGATGTGCATTGACTAAAGGAAGGTTGAACAAAGTTACAATTAAGAACAAGTATCATTTGTCGTGCATTGATGACTTATTTGACCATCTTCAGGGAGCGAGAGTATTCTCTAAGATTGATTTGATTTTGGGGTATCATATGTTGAAGATTTGGGACTCGGATATTTTGGATACAACATTCAGGAGTCGCTATGGTCATTATGAGTTCCTTGTAATGTCTTTTGGGCTGACCAATGCCCTAGCAACATTCATGCGTATGATGAATAGTGTGTTCTAGCCATATGTTGTTTCGTTTGTCATAATATTTATAAATGATTTTCTAGTGTACTCACGTAGCCAGGAGGAGCAAGCACAACAACTGAGGATTGTACAATGGTTAAAAGAGGAGAAGCTTTATGCCAAGTTCTCTAAGTGTGAGTTTTGGCTCAGTTCGATGGCGTTCTTGGGGCACGTGGTGTCTAGTGAGGGGATTAAGGTGGATCCGAAGAAGATCGAGGCAGTTTAAAGCTGGATAGTATCATCACTTCGTGGAGGGTTTCTCGTCCATTGCAGTGCCTTTGACCAGGTTGACCCAGAACGATGCTCCATTCAGGTGGTCAGATGAGTGTGAGGAGAGCTTTTAGAAGATCAAGACTACCTTGACCACAACTCCAGTTTTAGTTTTGCCTTCAACATCGGGTTCTTATAAATTGTATTTTGATGCTTCTCAGATTAGTATTGGGTGTGTCTTGATGCAGGAGGGTAGAGTGATTGCTTATGATTCACGCCTCTTGAAGCCTTATGAGAAGAACTACCATGTTCATGATTCGGAGTTGGCAACCATCGTTTATGCATTGAAGATTTGGAGGAATTATCTACGGTGTGTCTTGTGAGGTATGTACGGATCATCGGAGTCTTCAGCACTTGTTCAAGCAAAAGGATCTAAATTTGAGGAAGTGGAGATGGTTAGAGATGCTAAAGGACCATGATTTTACCATTTTGTATCATCTCGGGAAGGCCAATATGGTGGCCGATACCTTGAGTAGGAAGGCGGTGAGTGTGGGTAGCCTTGCATTTATTTCTATTGGTGAGAGACCGCTTGCATCAGATGTTCAGGCCTTTGCCAATCAGTTCATGAGATTAGATTTTTCAAAGCCTATTCGGGTTCTAGCTTATGTGGTTTCTCAGTTTTCTTTAATGATTGCATCAGAGATTATCAGTATGATGACCCTCATTTGCTTGTCCTTAAGGACACAGTTTAGCACGATGATGCCAATGACATTTCTATTGGGGATGATGGGGTGTTGCGGATGCAGGGCCAAATTTGTGTGCCCAATGTAGATGGATTACATGAGTTGCTTCTTGAGGAAGCCCACAGTTTGCGGTATTTCATTCATTCGGGTGTTGTGAAGATGTATTAGGACTTGAGGTAGTACTATGGTGGAGGGGGATGAAGAAAGATATAGTGGGGTTTGTAGCTCGGTGTTTAAATTATTAGTAGGTGAAGTACGAGCATCAAAGACCGGGAAGTTTGCTTTAGAGTCTTGAGATTCCGAAGTGAAAATGGGAACGTATCATCATGGACATTGTAGTTGAGATCCCATGGGCTTGGATGAAGTTTGATGCTATTTGGATGATTGTGAATCGGTTGACTACGTCCTCGCACTTTATTCCAGTTGGGACTACCTATTCTTCAAAGCGGTTGACTGAGATCTATATTCGCGAGATTGTTCACCTTCATGGTGTGCGCTGTCCATTATTTCAGATCGGGGCACACAGTTCACATTGTAGTTTTGGAGAGCATTGCAACGAGAGTTAGGCATAGGGGTTGAGTTGAGTACAACATTCCACTCTTAGACGGATGGACAGTCTAAGCTCACCATTCAGATATTGGAGGGTATGCTACGCGCTTGTGTTATGGATTTCGAAGGTTCTTGGGATCAATTTCTGCCACTTGCAAAGTTTTCCTACAACAACAACTACTAATCGAGTATTTAGATGGCTCTGTATGAGGGCTTGTATGGGAGGTGGTGTTAGTCTCTGGTGGGTTGGTTTGAGCTAGGTGAGGCTAGGCTATTAGGTACTGACTTGGTTCAGGATGCTTTGGAAAAGGCTAAGTTGATTTAGGATCGGCTTCGCACGGCCCAGTCTAGATAGAGGAGTTACGTCGATCGGAAGGTTCGTGATGTTGCATACATGGTAGGAGAGAAGGTATTGCTCAAAGTTTCACCCATGAAGGGTGTTATGAGATTTGGGAAGAAGGGGAAGTTGAGCCCTCGGTATATGCTTGAGACGATTGGATAGGTGGCTTACAATCTTGCATTGCCACTTAGTCTATCGAGTGTTCATCCAGTATTTCATATTTCCACACTCTGGAAGTATTTTGGCAATTCGTCTCATGTTTTGGACTTTAGCATGATTCGAAAGTTGAGGCCAAAGAATATAGCTTCAGTAAAGGTGCAGTGGAGAGATCACCCAATCGAGGAGGCTACTTAGGAGACCGAGCGGGAGATGCGAAGCAAATATCCACGCCTATTTGAGACTCCAGGTATGTTTCTAATCCCGTTTGAGGACGAACGTTTATTTAAGAGGGGGAGAATGAAATGACTTGGCCGGCCATTTTGAGTATTATAGCCTCGTTCCCCTATTTATTGCCTATTCTGTGTTTGTTTGTTGTTATGTGACGTGCCAAGGTGGTTGCTTTGGTCCCGGGGATGTTTCGAAATGAGTTGGAACACTTAGTCCCAAGGGTAGAAACCTAAGTCGAAAGAGTTGACCGGATGTTGACTTATGCATAAATGACTCTGGAATGGAGTTTTGGCGGTTATGATAGCTCTGTATGGTGAGTTTGGACTTAGGAGTGTGTCCAGATATTGATTTGGAGGTCCGTAGGTGATTTTGGCTTGAATTGGTGAAAGTTGGAAAAGTTCAAGTTTGGAGAGTTGACTTTGTTGTTACCGTGCTCGAATTTTGGTTACGGAAGTTGGAATAGGTCCGTTGTGTCACTTACGACTTGTGTGCCATATTTGAGGTTAATAGAAGTTGGTTTGGTATATTTCGGCATTAGTTTTGGAAGTTAGAAGTTCATAAGTTCATTAGGCTTGAATCGATGTGCGATTCGTGGTTTTAGTGTTGTTTAATGTGATTTGAGGCTTCGAGCGAGTTCGTATGATGTTTTAGGATATGTCTATATGTTTGGATGGGGTCCCAAGGGCCTCGGGTGTGATTCAGATCATGTTCGGCTCATTTTTGGACTTGTTGGATTGTTATTATGTCTGTTGCAGGTTTCTTTATATGCAATTGCGAGTGGAGGTCCGCAATTGGGAAGTCTTGTTTGTGCGACTGAGGAAAATGTTCTACACGTTCGTGAGGGTTGGTCCACAATCGCGGAGCTATGGTCAGTAGTACTACGCGAACACGATGGTTGTACCGTGTTCACAAAGAAGGAAGGAGGGGTAGCTTGGAAGCCACACGTTTGTTCATCGCGATCGTGTGAACAGGCATGCGATCACGTAAAGTTGAGTTTCTGTGCACCGCGTTCACGAAGAGTATTTTGAGGGAAGCATATTTTTGTTCTTCGCGATCGCAAGGGACTTTCCACGATCGCAAAGAGGAACAACTGGGCAGAATATATAATTTTAAAAACGAGGGTTCGAGTATTATTTCACATTTGGACTTTGGGAGCTCAAATTGAGGCGATTCTTGAAGAGATTTCAAGGTATTGATTGGGATAAGTGAATCTAACTTGGATTTGGTTAATATACATGAATATATCATTGGCTTTACTATTTAATTAGTGTTTTGGGTTGAAAAAATTGTAGAAACTTCATAAACCACAATTTGAGGATTAGAAGGTAGTTAAGATCGGAATTAACTAATTTTGGTATGGTTGGACTCGTTGTTGAATGGGTGCTCGCATTTTGTTAATTTTGTTGGATTCTGAGATGTGGTCCCGAGGTTAAATTTTTTGGTTGATTTTTATTAAAGGAACTTTGTCATATGGAATTGATTCCTATAGCTTGTATTGATTGTATTAAGTTATTTGTGGCTGGATTCGAGTCGTTTGGAGGCCGATTCGCGAGGGAAGGGCTTGTTAGAGTAGAGATTGGCACGGTTTGAGGTAAATAACACTTCTAAACTTGGTTATGAGGGTATGAATCTCTAAAATACGTATTATGTAGTTGGTGTTGAGGTAGCACACATGCTAGGTGGCGGGCGTGTGGGCGTGCACCATGGTAATTATGCACGATCGATTTCGTGGTAATGTGTAGTTATCAGACCTTGTTGTTATTCATGTGATTCCTATGTGTTAGAGTAATTGAGCTGCAATCCATTTTAGAAATCATGTTTAGGCTTTATGCTTCTTCTGTTTGGAACCACTGGGTCATTTCTGCCGTTGATTATTTGCTTAAATGGTAATTATGTACTTAGTCACATCCATAATTTGCCTATCATATCTCAGTCTCAGTTGCTATTTATTGTTGCATCATGTATCATTATTTGAGGTATTTGGTATGAGATTTGGTGAGCCCGAGAGACTATAGAGATTGATGACTGAGTTGGGGCATGAGAGTCGTGCTATGAGTGAGGTGTGGATCGGGCTACAGCTACAACGGGCCTTCTTGGCTTTATATATATTATTATTATGGATGGGGCTGTATCCGTAGCAGGCCTTATAGGTTTTATATATTATTATTATGAGATCGGGATGCACGCCACAACAGACCATATTGGCTTTATATTAGCGCTTGGGCAGGATCCGTCCCTCCGAAGTTTGAAATACCAGCAGTGAGTACATGTACTGTACAGTGCTTAGTGATTGGTTGTGAGTAGTGAGAGTTGAGATAGTCAATTTGAGACTTTGAGAGTGTGAGTACGTGAGTTTATCATTGTGATGCAATATGTGTGACATGTATATTTAACATATAGATATAGAGATGTAACATTTCTCATAGAGAACATAGGTAAATAAGTTTCTAATATAGTATAGCTAGGTAAAAATCCCTTATGTTAATTAACTTGACAACCTAGTCAATTTTTCACTATCTGTTCTTATGCGATCCTTGGTCAACCTCAATTGATAAAATGGTCGTGTGCATCCTCGCTCCTTGACTCGTCAATAATAAATTGTGGTTGGCCATGTGTTTATACCCGTTCCTTGGTTAAATTCCCATAAACAAATAAAGACCTTGTATGCTTACACGCTCCTAGGCGAAAGTTGATAAAAATTCTATTAACTATTTACGGCAATAGACACTAGTAATTTAAGGTATATAACATATAGTTTTATCTGAAATATAATTCAAGCCAATTTTTATTCAATAAAAGAGATCGTTCTAGAACCATGAAATTCGGGGAATACCTCACATATTCTTCCCGGTCAACAGAATTTTTTACCCGGTCTTCTGTTCTCCCGGACCAGTAATAATAGAGTCAAACTTTCTTTTGACTAGGGATTTATATAAAAGGCGACTAGGAACACTCAAAAATAAATTTCAGCGACTCTGTAAATAAAATAATCCCTACTCAAGCTTGTCACTTTAATTAGAAAAACTCTTTAACCCACTATAACATATCTAGCGGGTAGAAATGGGGTGTGATAGTTCTGGCGACTCAGCTGGGAACACTATGTGCTAGAATTTGAGTTTTTGTACATTGATTAATTTCTTGGCTTATTTTATTTTTTTAGATATTACTATACTTATGAGCCTAATATGCTAATTACGTTCTTTTACAGCTTTTATACTGTGTGAACTATATATATAAATTGTCTTCTCTCGCACCCCATCTGAGTCTTCTGATAAGTAATAGTGTTGTGTGTGTTGACCAGCTCCACGAAAATTTGTCTGAGATAAAGCCAGTGTGCAGACCTACTCCTGATGAAGGATTTAGTCACATATGTTTAGGCGGGGAAAACCACCAGTAAAGTCGAAATTGTTCTACGCCGGCACACTGACGCTCCTCGGCTTGGGTTGTCCCCCGAGTAAGCCATGTCTAGATACCTTCTCTTATAAGATTTAAAAACCTAGAAGAACAAGCCACATTCTTGATTATTCCTCATAGGATCATTTTGTTGCATCATGTGTATTTGACTTAGCGAAACTCGGCATAGGATCTGAGTCGGTATAGAATAGGTACCCTCTTTGAGACCATTATGTTCACTTATGTGCTACTTGCTACATTATTTGGAAGGCCTATTTGCATTGTTGACCGGCTTTAGAAAAATTAGTTGAACGGAATTTGGGGGAAAAAATCATTCCCCAGTTTGGTACAAATACCTGGTTTTTACTAAAATATTTGAAGTATTCAGGTGTAATGTGTCAAAAAAAAAATCATTCAACCAAAACTTTTCAAAATTGTCAAAATCTTTTAAAGTCTAATACCGAACTACGCGGGTCTGATTCTCACTATCCGGTGATATACGTAGGCAACCTTCATCGGGTTCGCCCCCATTTTTCAAACAAAATATTCAAAATATGTGCGTACACAATTTTTAAAAAAAAATATATAATAAATAGCTATTTTGTCCAACTTTTACCGAGACGATCTCAAAACATTCTTCAGAAGTATTGAAAGGCTTTTTTGTGCTATTTTGATTTTAACAATAAGGTCAATTTGCGGAGCCATAAATTCTTTCAAGTTAGATAGCGGTCATTTCTTGAAATCTACCGCCTGGATTATTTCACTTTTCTCAAAATGAGTTTAGCTTCAAAATTTTTCTGAACTACGTAATGATATAATTCATGTGGCGACATGATTTGTAGGCAACTCCTAAAGGATTCAAACGAAATATTTTTCAACGACTCTAAAATGAGGGATCAAAATGAGGCAAGTAAAAAGAAAAGGAAAAAGGAAGGAAAATAAGAGCAACAATAAAAAGTAGTCTATAAGCTGGGATGAAACATGAAGCCCTCCGAGCTCCATCTAGATACGGAAAATATAGTTAGGTGCATGGCATACAATATGTGATTACGACTTTCAAATGCTAAACCTAACATGTTTATTATCTCTTGACTAGTAAACTTAAGGTGGTTGGTTTGTGGTGAAACGTGCAACACATTCATACTTTACCAGATCCAAGGGAAAAATACCGATGGCTAAAGATGATGGAACTGAGTTGATTAATGAAGACCCTAGGGTCAATTGGTTGAACAAGAGTTAGGGTCACTTGAGGAAATAAGGAGGTTGAAATAATAATTGGCTGATGTATATCAGGCATGTGTGACTGGTCAATCGCTGCCTAAGGGTCCCTGAGAAGGGACATCCACCGTATCCCTTGCAACTCAACCTCCGCTCCTTACAACGAGCGATCACATTTTGTACCCGGGGTATGTGCCAAACTACAAATTTTTTGCCGTCCTTTGTACCTCTAATGTGCGACTTTTAGCCTAACCAATTCGGAATACTCCTCTTATCGTATCTGCTGCACGGTATATGCAATCCTGTCACCACCTCCTGTGGCCAGGACTAACAATAAGCTACCTCCTAATGATTATAATGGCCGCTACTACTGTCCAAAGATAGCTTTCAAGGTCTCAACCCCACACAATCAGACCCCTGAGTATGAGTCAGTCGTAGAGAATGAAAGGGCTATCAAAATGGGAGAGCAAGATGATATAGCTAGGAAAGTAAAAAGCATGGAATAGGCTCTAAGGAACATGTAGGGTACATGGGGCACAACAAATGTGTCTTACAAAAGTTTGTATTTGTTCCCTGACGTCCAATTGCCTATGGGATTCAAGATGCCAAAGTTTGAAGTATACAATGGGTATGGGATCCGGTAGCTCACTTGAGAAGATATTGCACCAATATGAGAGGGGTTGGTGGGAAAAATAAATAGTTGATGGCTTACTTTAGTTAGAGGCTGAATGGATCATCCTCAGAGTGGGACACCCGTCAAGATGCTGAAAAATGATACACATGGGATGACACGACACAAGATTTTGTCCGCCGTTTCCAATACAATTTGAACATTGTTCCAGACCATGCCTCTTTATCCAAGATGACGAAGAAGCTCAGTGAAAGTTTTCGAGATTATGAGATTAGGTGGAGTGAGCAAGCTTCTTGAGTTAATATGCTAATGGAGGAAAATTAAATGAAAGATTATTTCCTCCAAGCTCAAGATCCTACTTACTTCGGCCACTTGTTCATAGGTAGGGCAGACCTTTTGTTTACCGTGAAAATGGTAATAACAATTAAATTTGTTGATGGGACTCTAAAAATACGTGATCTATTTTTATGCTAGTTTATTAAGCAATTGATGCTAAGCGTATGAGATTTAGAAACGAAATAGAGTTAAGGAGAAAGCTATAATCAAACCGGTAGGATAGCTATTCGGGGCCTCGGGCTTGTCGATTCTGGGCCTCGAGGTCGACCCTGGGGAATGATTACGAGCTATCGAAGACAGTTGCTATGCAACTAATAGTTATAATAAAATCAATTGAGGCTCTTTATGGCCAATGATGGGCAATGAATGATGAACAAGTATGAAGACAATAAATGAAAGCAATAATATCAAGAGAGTGTATGAGAGAGCAAAGAGAATATTCTTCTATGTTTTTTATGGAGCGGACAGAGAAACTGAAGTGTCCAACCCTTACAAAGTGATAGGGATCCCCTTTATATAGGAGGGAAATCCCATCATAGTACAACAAGCATTAATTACAAAGATATGGAGATGTGACCGCTAGATGACACCCTGACTCGGGTCTTAGAGTAGCTCTCTAGGCTCTGTCAGTCCTAGCCACGTGCCTTGGGAACTTCCCATTTCCACTGTGGCCATGGTTGACATTATCACAAGACCAAGTGTCGACGAACCTCGAGGGAGGAGTCTCGATCGTAGCCTTGTAGCCCCGGGACTTCGAGACGGTCTTCCAAGGTGCTTTGATAATGAGAAATTGGACCCTCCGATTTCACCGTCTACAGATAGTCCCTGCGTTTCTTAGAGATGAGTGATAAGAAACAATTTTGACACCCAACTCTTCGGACTTCTCGCAGTGATGTCACGCCGACGATATCATACTTACGATGTAAGTCTCTGCGATAACCGGTACATCCCATGGACTTGTCTTTTTAGCGTCATTCAATATGCTGCCGATTCCCATTCTTCAAGGTGGTCGTATCGCCGTCGATCCAGTTTGCAATGGCGTATTGATTGCGCCTATTGATACGTCTTCTAAAGGCATTGATGGCATTGTAGGGTACACTATCATCCCCTATAAATGGGGCCTTTCCATGCTAACTTTTTATTCAAGTTTTTCTCAACATCTTTTCATTCCTTTCTTCTCATTCTCATTACCCTTCTCTTATTGCTACCCGCCATGTCTGGGGTTTCTAACCTTAAGATCTTACGGCGGCGTTCTTACCAGCCTTGCCATGGCCCTTTACCTAGGCTTTGTTGTGTCGAGCGAGATTACACTGTCTCGTTGTTGTTGTTGTTGTTATTGTTACGGCTATCAATACTGTCGTCATTAGACCGAGGTGACGAGACGAAGGGGTTTGGCCTATTCCGACTTGGGGGAATATTTGGGCTCTACACCACTGCATAGGAGAATGTTCGGACTATACACCATTGCCCGCTCTCTTACCCTGGCCTGATGCTGCACTTCATCCCTCGGGTCATTTCCCAAGGGATAAAATGGTGCACCGGCCGTTAAGCTTGCATGGCACGATGTCCCGGAAGGTGGACCTAGAGCGGCCATGCGAGTACAATTGAGGCCCGCCGAATCTTCTACCTTTGGCTTCGGCGGGCTATGTCTCTTTTTTTGGCTTCTTCTATATCACCTTCCTCTTCTTTGCCTTCCCGCTTTCCTCTTCTTCATCTTCGCCCTTTGAGATATTGATCCTTGGGATTGAGTTGGGAACCTAGAAGAGGTGGCGTTCAAAGGTATCACCGTCGAGGATGCATGCTCGAGGGGCTGGAGCTCGGAGATGTTGATACCGGAGATGAACCTTCGAGAGTAGATTAGGTCCCAGGCTTTCACTATATATGTACCCTCTCGCTTATTTGTTTCTGTGTAAGGACCCCTCGTGGGCTTTTGTAATCATATGTAAGGACCCCTCTTGGGCTTTTGTAATTGAACGTTTCATAAATACAATGATATTTCTCCAATTTGTCTTCGATGCTTGCTATATTCTTTTACATTTGTGGAGACCCTGAATGCATGGCTCTGTCTACTGTTGTCAATATCAAACCTGGGTGCGAGTATTCTTTCTGGCCTTCGGTTGATTAATATGGCCTTGCGCGGAACCCATTGCGATCCCTTGGATCAAACGTGAATCGGGCAGATGAACTCGGGTCGCCGGGACCTTGACTTCTAGTAGAATGAAGGTAACGTTTTGGGCGTTGGAATCATGGTTTATTACTTAAATTCTGTGGTAACCTTTGAGAAGAAATTTGCTCGGAGGCCTGTGGACAGGGGCTACCTTTGATCTCTCGAGGGCAGTCCCCGAGCGGAGGTTCGTTCAAATTCGGACCACTTGGAAACTCGCTTTGGGCTTAGTGTAAATAGCCTTAGGGCGCTATAGATAGATCTTGAAAGAGGGTTTGTCCGATCTCAGACGGTACCCCGGGGCCAAGCCCATACGGGTGGGGTTCAAATGCTTATTTCCTTGGAGCCTGAAACCCCCGAGGTCGGGTACCACCTCGGGTCTTGTAATGATGCCACTGGCTTTCTGGAGCCTAACCTTCCCTTTGATGAAGATCCTTGAGGTCGGGTACCACCTCGGTGTTGTCAAAGGCGTCATCGGCTTCCTGGAGCCTAGCCTTGTCCTAATGGAGATCCTCAAGGTCGGGTACCACCTCAGGACTAGCGACGATGTCGTTGGCTCCTTAAAGCCTAACTTCTGTTTGATGGAGATCCTTGAGGTCGGGTACCACCTTGGGATTTGCGATGTTGTTTTTAGCCGGTTTTGAAGCAAGCAGACCGTCGCCGTTTCTTCCACATATATATACATGGACGTTTTTTGCTCTTTAGGGGATCCCACCACTTTAAGCAGTTGCCCTTCTTTTTCTGCGCTAGACTTTCGTTACTCCAGCACTAACGTACTTGCACATATTCCCGCTTTAGTTTTCTAATTTCCTCATACCCGTGTCTGCCATATCGGGGTCTGTCCGACAAAGAGGGGAGACCTCTACCTCCGGCATTTAGGACCAATGAGATTATGCCTTGAAGGTTGCTTCTTTGATAGGAGAAGACATCTTGGGTTGGTGAAAAAAGACTGCGGATAGGGGGAAAAGGTAGTACCGCAGATACTTCCCCTTAGTAAGGGCATCACGGATAGTGTCGATGTATTCTTGAATGTGTACACATACCCTTTCACATTGAGCCCCCTCGATAGGGTTGTGCTCGACTTCTGCCTAGAGTACCGGGTTAGGTTAGCACAGATCCATCCGTCATTTTGGCAAACAGTGCTGATGATGAGATTTTTCACGGAGAAGGTGTGCTTGACTTTACTCTTAGTCATCTTATCAGGCTGTACCGGTCCTTCCACCATCGAGGTCTACTAACCTTGTGATGCCGATCAACTACGCCCTTCGTTGTTGACGACGAGGAAGAAGGAGATCGGGGATGGATGAGTCACTTCGTCCGGGTGCGGACCGCTGACATTATCCCTGTGGAGATCATGCCATTCCTTGAGGAATGGAATAATACTCGTAAGTGGTGCATCTCGTGCTTTATCAGTTCTGTCTATGAAGAAAGCCTTGTTTCGTAACCGTACCTTCTTTTCTTTTCCTGCAGCGATTTCATGGGCGTTGTCCCAATTTGCCGGATTGGGTCCAAAAGTTGGTGACCTACTTGACTTGTGACGAGCTCATGTGGCGAGCTGCGTCCCGGGGCAAATGGGAAGCAAAATACCACGGTGAGTGTTGTGCTATTCTTTCCTTTCCATTCTTTCGTATGGAGAAGCATATCTCCTTTGCGCATATTAATCTTACTGTTGTAGGCATTGGAGAGCCTTTCAAGGCGAGGCCATGCTCTTTCGGAGAGGGGGAAGGGTTGCCAACTTCCAGGCTGAAGAACGGTAACAATGAGTGAGAGGTGCTTTCACAGGGCGATGGCGTTAAAGTAAGGCAGAGCGGGAGTGGGATCGGGGCTTCGGAGCAGAAGCATCATCCGAGCCTGTCATGTCCACGGCTCCCGATTTTGGAAAGAGGGTTTCCCCATTTCGGTTTCCTTCTTTTTTCTGTCGATAATACTTCGGGAGATACTAGAAACCCGGGGTCGCGTACACCGAGCGGTCGTGCTTCAATCGGAGTCGACTCTTTCAGGGCTAAAGGAACTAGACTGGTAGGCCTGCTCTTGGCCTTCGAGAACGCCCAGTGGCTTCACTTTGTGGTGAGTTTAGGCATAGGTCTTTCGAGTTTCGCGCCTTTCCTTCATTATTGGGCTTTCTTTTGCAGGCGTTTGATAAGCTTAAGTCTGGGCCGTTTTGTTGTGAAGCCAGGTTACAGAAAGCTCTGGATGAGGAGAGATCCCTTAGTCTCCTTTGTGATGAAAAGGAAGTCGAGCTGGTACACTTGCAATATGAGGCGGGCCAGAGCTTGAATTATGAGAACCATCTGAAGGAGCAGGTAATTTTCTGTCCTAGGTGAGGTGCACCCCGCCTCCTGGTTCCTGAGGCTAATTCTTAGTTTATTTCAGTTGTAGAAAAAGATGGAGGCCCTGGAGTGCCTTCGAGATGAAGTTGGTTGGGCCAGGCGTGAGCATGATGAGCTGAAAACTCGGGCGGAGGCTCAGGATTTAGAGGGGAAGGGCGCCCTGGCTAAAGTTCCTACTTTTAAAGCTCAACTTTGCTTAGCTCGTGATAATGCTTTGGTTCAGACAAAAATGATTGGCGAAACTCAAATCCGAGCTTTCAAAAGTCAGGGCCGAGATCGTTGATGCCCAGGCAGAAGCTGCAATGAGCCAGACTAAGGCTGACCAGAAGATGGCGATCTATTCAAAGTATGCTACTGGTGCTCAAGCCGAGCTGAGAAGGATCCTCGACCACAAAGGGAGGATCGAGGAATATGCTCGCTGCAAATCTCGAAGAAAGATCCTTGAGGAGATCTGTGCTAGGGGCTTTGCCCTCTCGGAGGAATTGGCTCTAGCAAGGGCAGACGAGCATGATGCTCAGTTGCTTTTGCCTGACACAGAAGAAAGCGAAGATGAGGCCAGCAGGCCATTGCCCCCAGGGGCATAGATTTTGCCATCTGTACGTAGCATTTTCGAAGCGTGTTTGTAGACAGAGATTGCGCTTTTTCGCACATGTGTATGAAAGAAAACCTTGCAGCTTTATTTACTTTGTATCTCTTACTGTCTTGAATTTGGCCATCGGACTGGCCTTCGAGTTGGTAGGAATCTTTAGAATCATGATATAGCCCTGGGGCTTGTTGGACTAGCCCGTAGGCTCTTACGCACTTTCACTGTTAGGTATAATTAGGCGATCTACTTTGGGCGCAGTCCTTGATTCGGGCATCGACTCGAGCTTATTTGGCCTTCGAATGGCCGAACTTTTGGCTGGCAAAAGTGGCTCTTATGCTTTTGGTCGATCGCTAAGGAATTCCTAGAGATGACCTTTGTTAAGTAGTCGAGCTACCTTTTCTCGGAGTTGGTGGCAATTCTCGGTCCTGTGGCCATGCGTGTTGTGAAACTCGCACACTAAGTTATGATTCCTTTGTGAAGGATTCGATTGTACAGGCCTGGGCTATCTGGCATCTCTGATTTTACTGATGGCGAATGTGATGTCCAATACATCAACGTAGAAGTTGTATTCTAACAAGTGAGGTGCCCCCGTTGGCCCTGCGTTCCTATCGAATCTGGCTCTGTTGGTGAGTCCCCGAGGATCTTGTCCTCGGTCTATCCTTCGATCATTGCGAGGTGGGTTGCACCTCGGGGCGTTCCTCCAGTCTTCGATGTACGACTGATATCGTTCTTTGTTTGGTTTTGGCTCCTTTGCCAGGAGCTTGCTTGGGTATACTGAGCCTGAGGGGGCTCCCAACTGGTCATCCTCGGCCCAGATTTTCGACTGGTACCGGTTGTGGACTTCGACTAGGTCACAACTAGATACTCGATCAAATTCTTTTTCAACTGTTTTGAAGACACCGAGCTCATTCAGACCTTGAGTGAAAGCCTGCATTGCCCAGTCATCGGAGACTGGCAGTAGCTCCATCCGTTCCATTTGAAAGCGAGATACAAATTCTCGCAGCATCTCGTTCTCCCTTTGTTTAATTTTGAAAACTTTGGATTTCCTCTACTTTGATGGCACTGGCATGTGCCTTTATGAAGGAGTCTGCTAGCATGGCGAATGAGTCTATGGAGTTAGGAGCTAAGTTATGATACAACATCATGGCCGCCTTCGAGAGTGTTTCCCCGAACTTTTTCAGCAATACAGACTCGATCTCGTCGTTCTTTATATCGTTGCACTTTACTGTGCAAGTGTAGGCAGTTACGTGTTCGTTGGGGGTCTGAGGTCTCATTGTACTTTGGGAGCTCCAACATTCTGAACCTCTTTGGAATGGGTTTTGGGGCCGCTTCCTCGGGGAACGGCCTTTGTATGAACTTATTCGAATCCACACCTTTCAGGATCGGGGGTGCGCCCGAAATATGGTCAACCCTGGAGTTGTAGGTCTCGACCTTCTTGTCGTTGGATTCTATCATTTTCTCACTTGATTCAATCCTTTTAGTAAGGTCCTCGAGCATTTTTACGATGACAGGGTCGGCTATCGATCCGTTATTGCGATCTCTTAGGTACTTGTTCGGCTAGGGGAGCTATCCCCGGTGCTACCGTGCTAGGAGTTTTCTGGTGACTTTGCAGATGAGCAATAGCTAGCTGTTGTGCCTACATCATTTCAAAAATAACATGAAGGCTAACCTCACGTTCTTCCTTAGTTGGGGTTTTCCGTGCTTCTTATTGATCCCCTTGGTGTACGCTCCTATTAGTGTGGGAGCTTACGGCGATGCGCTGGGCATTGCTTGAGACCGCATCCATGGGGACTGGCTCTGGTGCATTCCCAGAGTTTTGCGGCGGCACAACAACACCTTGGAACAGCCACACCGTTTTCACCATGGTCCTCAAGATTGATATTTTCATCTTCGTTTACCGAGTTAGACATTTCGACCTGAAATCAAAGATCATGGACAAGAAAAAGCATGAAAGATAACTTGCATTATGTAGTAAAACCAACAAGAAAATAATCACTATTATTTTTAGCCCCACGGTGAGCGCCAAACTGTTTACCGTGAAAATGGTAATAACAATTAAATTTGTTGATGGGACTCTAAAAATATGTGATCTATTTTTATGCTAGTTTGTTAAGTAGTTGATGCTAAGCGTATGAGATTTAGAAACGAAATAGAGTTAAGAAGAAAGCTATAATCAAACCGGTAAGACAGCTATTCGGGCCTCGGGCTTGTCGATTCTGGACTCGAGGACGACCCCGGCGATTGATTACGAGCTATCGAAGACAGTTGCTATATGACTAACAGTTATAATAAAATCAATGGAGGCTCTTTATGGACAATAATGGGCAATGAATGATGAACAAGTATGAAAACAATAAATGAAAGCAATAATATCAAGAGAGTGTATGAGAGAGCAAAGAGAATGTTCTTCTATGTTTTTTATGGAGCGGACGGAGCAACTGAAGTGACCAACCCTTACAAAGTGATAGGGATCCCCTTTATATAGGAGGAAAATCCCATCATAGTACAACAAGCATTAATTACAAAGATATGGAGATGTGACCACTATATGACACCCTGACTCGGGTCTTAGAGTAGCTCTCTAGGCTCTGTCAGTCATAGCCACGTGCCTTGGGAACTCCCTGTTTCCGCCGTGGCCGTGGTTGACATTATCACAAGACCGAGTATCGGCGAACCTCGAGGGAGGAGTCTCGATCGTAGCCTTGTAGCCCCGAGACTTCGAGACGGTCTTCCAAGGTTCTTTGATAAGGAGAAATTAGACCCTCCGATTTCACCATATACACCTTTCAATGATGTGGTGAAAATGGGAGAGTTGATAGAAGAAGAAATCAAATCAAGTAAGATCCTCAGTTACTTTACTTTAAAGGCTGCTACACAAGCAATTTAGAATAGGTAAGGCAACCTTGCAAATCGGAGGAAGAAAGTTGATGAGGCTATGATGGCATCCGGATCGAGAAGAGGTCCAAGGGAAGCCTCTATACAATATGGACAACCTCATCAGGTTTCATATGGTTCCACTCATTAATACTATCCACCTCCAGATCCTCAATACTTAGTTGGTCTGTTGTATGTAGTATTCAATACTCGGTTGTATGTAGTATTCAATACTCGGTCCTATGTCAGACCACCCAATCACCAACAAATGCGGGCTCCAGCTCCAAGAAACCCTCATCCACAACAACATAACTTTCAAGCACCCTATGATCCTCGTCCCAAGAAAAAGGTCACTTTCACGCCCATTGGGGAGTCGTACACATATTTATTTCATAAACTGAAGCAGTACAACATGATCACTCAAATTGCTCCAAATCGTGTTAATCTAAATTCAAGGACCTTTGATACAGCCACACGATGTGAATATCATTCCAATGTCCAAGGGCATAACACAGAGGATTGTCTGACTTTGAAGGAGGCAATAGAGAAAATGATTCAAGAAAAGAGAACTATAGTGCAAGTGGTTATTGCTTCAAATGTCATCGACAACCCATTACCGAAACATGAAAATTTTGATTTTATTGAAATGATCTATGAAGATAAAGAGTATGACGATTCTTCCAAATCTTTTGGTAATAGTTGCTATGAAATCTCAAATATCGCCGGTCATGAATTTAGCAAGCAATGATGGGAACAAGTTGAATCCAGTTGGAATGGTTGAAAACCCAGTGATGTTAAGGAGCAAATATGTGGCTAAAATTTCAAGCTAAGTAATTTGAAGGTCACTCATCTCCTCACCGGAAAGGAGTTTTGGTAACTTGTTTTGTCGTCATTTCTGCTATCTGGGTTATTTCGGGGTTGTAATCTTGATTTTATTTTGTTTTTTTAAAAGAGTCAAACATTTCTATCATTTTATCAGGATCGAGAAGAGGTTCAAGGGAAGCTTCTATACAACTTTAGAATGATGTCAAGTTGCTCACACAATAAAGGAAAGAAAAAAAATATTGATAAATGAAAATGAGAGAGTATTGGTGAAAACCCTCATGGGTAGTATAAGGTAATGATAAGTATAGATAAATAGATAAGAGCGACCTATTAGTAAAAACCTTTTTGAGCACCGCGGGTCGAAGGTGAGATGTAAGCTTGATGCAAATGATTGGCCCAAAGAGACCCGATTTTGAAGACGAAAAGAAACAAGAAGAAAGGGTAGATTGGTTGGACAGATTGGGCGCTTAGTCCATAATGCAAGTCATGGTCATTAAAGTTAGCCACCACATTCAAAGGAGCCCCTTCTTTCTTTCCCCCAAAGTGGCCTTTTCAGTTAAATATTATTTCTTCTCACTTTAAAATCACGTCATTGTCTCCATTTGCACTATTATTTTGAGTAAGTCATTGCTAAAACAAGAAAAACATAATTTCAAAATTTTTTACCAGCTTTCTAATTGTACAAAGCAAGTTCTATCCTAGCACATCAAAGAGAATATAATATAGGAAGCAACATGCACAATAAGTTGTTGAAGTTAAATGAGATATGAGAGTTCATGCAAACGGAAGTTCCAAAGAAAAGTTTGTTGGTCTATTTGTTTAGAAGCCAAAAAGGGGCCACAAAATTTGTCACCATTTCCCAAAAGTGCAAAACAAAGGAGGTGGGGCATACACAACAGGGATGAAGGCACACATATATCTGTAATTTTCTTTTGATAAATAGGCTTGAAAAGCCTAACAAAGTGTTTCAAAGAAATCAGAAAGAGTCACCTGAGTAAAACTTACTTCAAGGGTGAAAGATCATAGCCCTACATACCTAATAACTAGTGTTGGGTATGAGATAACACAATTTAATACCGAGAGAAAAAGCCGCCATAGAAAATCTTTGCTTTGTAAACAAGGGCCAGCAATGCCATGAACAGTGGGGGGGTTGATACACCCCATCTCTTCGTATGAAAGAGTATTCATAAGTTAATTGATGTAAGCTCAGAAATGAGATCATTTTTAGAGTACATAAAGTAATTTAATCATGTTAACTTGGTTAAGATCATGGATAACAAGTACCAAGAGGGTTGTAAGGCTAAGAAGCTAAACAAATTGAAGAAATAAGTTTCGTCGAATGTCGACAAGTTGGGAATGTTTTAACGTGTACTTTTGTAATGAGACTAGGGTGCCTAATAAGATAAGTGTTGATACCCAATTTTTCTCTCATATATATATATATATATATAATGCATATGCATCATCATTTGATTTGATTTACAAGCACACACAAGTATTTTTCATAATTTTTAAAGGCTTTAAACCAACTTATTCCTACATTTTTTTTTGAGAAAATAGGAAATAGATATATTAATAACTAAGGAACATCTAGTACATAGTCGACATGACTTGCATCTTGGAGGATGCATTTGTTTCCTAAGCTTGCTAGCCTATTACAAGCTTCATTACATAGAATTTTTTCGTGACAAATAGATTCAAGTTTGTCACTTTCAACAAAATATGTTACATCAAAAGGTGGTACGACAAGAATTTTTTTAGTGGACTTTACTGCTTTACTTCTTCCTGCCAATCCCTGAGCTTGGCTATCCCTTTCTAGGACCCCTTTTGCTAGCTGGTGGGCAATCCTAGTTCCCTACCTGAAAGTGTGCTAGAGAGTAACCCCCTGTTGGTGCATTAAGGACCTGCAATTATTAATAGTTTTGTTAAATAATTTATTACCATTTTGTATTGCCTGGATAGCCTCTGAGTAGTCTGTCTCAATCTCAAGTGGGAAGAGATTCCATTCCTTTGCTGTTCTTAGCCCTTCTCGTAGTGTTTTTAATTTAGCTGCCAGGGAGCCATTTGCATGTGCTAGTTTTGCAAAACCAACCACTCAGCTACCTGTTGCATTTCTAAGAACACCGCCTAAACCATAATTTTTGTTATAGCTATGAAAACTGGCATCCACATTTAGTTTGTACCACCCCCAAGGGGGTTTGAACCAGTTGATTTTTATAAGGGATTTGGGAGGATTAATAGAGTATTTTTTCCGTGAAAAATTTGAACTCCACTGCCTTTTGCATGATTTGGGAACCTCTTATTTGGTTGGCAGTGTTGTTGATGTTATTACTGTTTCTATTAATCCAGATATGTCAGATAATGAAGGGAAAGAAGTTATTCCAGTTTATAAAGTTATGGTTTATAGGAATGTTGAAGTCCCTTATTTGGAAAAGCCAGTTCTTCCCACTTCTGTTGATAGGGTGAGTCTCTTGCAGGTCGCTCCAGAGATTACTGATAGCTCTACAATCAACGAAGATATATTCAATTGACTCTTCAATAGGGTTTTTGCAGATGGGACAATTAGAATCAATGTTTAGTCCAATCTGTGAAAGGTACTTCCTATAAGGGATTCAATTGTGAAGGCATTACCATAGGAAAAATCTAATTTTATTGGGGCACTCCAAATTCCAGATCCATTCAAAGTCAGAGTTAGAGTTCTTCGGAGATTCTAGCAGTGTATAACAAGAAGCGATGCTAAAGACTCCTTTAGTGGTGAGGGACCAAATAGGTAAGTCAATGGGAAGGCCTTTTGGCGGATTTTTATTTTGGAGACGGTAGTTAACAGATCAGGAGAGGGAGAGAAGGTTAAACAGTTTAGGTTCCAATTAGTACCATCAAAGATATCTCTAATTTTGGTGGAGAAATCTTTGTCTGAAGGAGGGCATGTAACTAGGTTCCTTAGGTTACCAATATTTGGTATCCAATTGGCCTCCCATAGATTAAGGTTGGAATGGATGTGAGGGGACCATGTGATTCCTTTGGAGCAGATGTCCCATCCTCTGCAAATGCTTTTCCAAAGGAAGGAGGATCTATTCGCAGAGGAGCTATTGCAATAGTACGAGATGATAAGCTTTGCCCAAGGAATTAGAGCATTTGTAAGGAGTCTCCAGCTTAAGCTAGCCAGAGTACAAAAGGTTTTTGTTGAGAGCATTATGGATTCCCAATCCACCATATTTTTTGGGTTGGCATATAGTGGTCCAGTTTACCAAGTGAAGTTTCCTTTTTCTACCATACTACCCCAAATGAAGTCCCTTTGGACTTAATCAATCTCTTTAAGGGTTTTTCTAGGGAGTAGGTTGTATTGCATGTAATGATTTGGAATGGAATTAAGGCATGATGATGCAAGGGTTGTTCTTCCTGCCAAACTAAAGAACCTCATTTTCTAGGATGCAAGTTTGGTTCTCATCTTGTCTGTGAGGAATTGGTAATCCCTAGGTTTTGAGTTGTGGTGGAGGATAGGAAAACCAAGGTATGTGCCAAAGTTGTTACTCTTTTTAATACCTAGAGAAGTGGTAATGTTAGTGATGATTGAATGGTTACAATTTTTTGAAAATAGAATCTTCGATTTAGTAATGTTGATGTTTTGACTAGATAGAGAGCAAAATTGGTCAAGCCCATTTTTATGGCCTGACAAGATTTAGCACTAGCTCTAGCCATCAGAGAAAGGTCGTCAGCAAATAATAAGTGGGAGATTTTTGGACATTTATAACCTAGGGAAATGGGGTCCCAATTTTTGATGTACACTTGGTATTCTATATATCCGGCAAGCATTTCTAGGCAGAGGATAAAGATGTAGGGGAGATGGGGTCGCCTTGTCTAATACCTCTACTTGGTTAAAAATAGTTTGTAACAACTCCATTGACTAAGATTGCTATTTACTGGTAGAGATGCAATTTAGCAGTAGTTTAGAGAATTTTGGAGGGAAATTAAAGAAATCTAGGGTGTGACGAATAAAAGATCATTCAAGACGATCAAAAGCCTTTTCCAAGTCAATTTTCAGAATCATATTGCCTTGCTTACCTTTCAGTTTATTGAACTTAGAAATCATTTCCTGGATGATGATAGCATTGTCAGAGGCACTTTTGTTTTTCATAAAGCTAGCCTGATATGGACTAATAAGTTGATCAAGGAAAGGTTTGATACGATTGGCTAGAATCTTGGTAATTATTTTATAGGTAGTATTGCATAAGCCAATAGGTCTAAAGTTTTTGATATTATTAGCATTATGGAATTTAGGAATGAGGCATAGAAAAGTTTTGTTAATTTCCTGAGGGATTTTTTGGTTGTTAAATATATTATAGCAGAGCTTCTTGACAAAATCCCCTATATGGAACCAATATTTTTGGAAGAAGAAGGGGTGCAGACCATCTGGTCCGGGAGACTTGAATGGTTTGAAAGAGAAGACTGCACTTTGAATCTCACTATCCAGGAGGGGGTATCTAGATGATCTAGGGTAATTGTTTTACATCTGGATTGAGTATTTAGGGGGTTAGTCCAGGAAGAGTGAGTATGAGAGGAGGTAAATGCAGTGGTAAAGTAGTTTTGGACATGGGACAGAATAAGACAATGATCATTTATTCAGTTACCAGCATTATATTTGAAGAAAGTAATTTTGTTTCCTCTTTTTCTATTGGTGGCAGAGATATGGAAGAATTTAGTATTGGTGTCACCATCATTAAGCCACATTATCCGGGATCTAAGTTTCCAGTAGGCTTCTTCTATCTTTAGAATATCATTGAACTCATGTTGAAGATCTAATTCTAATTTTTTTAGGAAAGAGCTGGTAGCGTAGCTGTTAGAAGATTGGATTCCTTAGAGTCTAGCTAAGAGTTTTTCTCTTCCTTCCCATGATATTGCCAAAAGTGTTGTCCTTCCAAGGTTTAACATTATCTATAAAGTTAGTGCTAGCCTTAAGTAGTCACTATTATTCCAGGAGTTTATAACAACAGATTGAAACTCCGGATGTTTACACCAAAAGGTTTCTAACCGAAAAGGGGCCTTATGAGGAGTTCTATTTCTAGGAATTAATTCAACTAGGATAGGATTGTGATCAGAGTGGGTTCTAGGTAGATGGATAATAGAGCTTTTAGGAAAAGGTTCAATTCATTCTTTATTTCCAAAAACCTTATCACGTCTTTCTGAAATAAGACTCTTATTGTTATGTCTATTATTGGTCCAGGTGTATTTGCTTCCCTTGAAGCCTAGATCACTAGGTTACAATTATTAATTTTAGATCAAATATATTTAGCTCTACTATCTTTGATTGGTTTGCCTCCAAATTTCTCACTAGCGGTTAAAATGTCATTAAAATCACCACCTACTAGCCAAGGTCCTTTATAAGTATTACTAATATTTTCGAGGTTATACCACATGATATTTCTATAATGAATATTGGTACTAGCATAAATCGAAGTAAAGAGCTAAGGTTTACGTAAAGGATGTACCTCTGTGGTTGCATGGATCTCCTGACCTCTTCTAACAACATTTTGGACGTTGATTATATCATCCCTCCACATCATAACCATACCACCTGACTGCCCCTCCGATGGAACTTCTATCATCTTAGTGAAACCAAATTCATTGAGCATGGAAGCATGGTTGTTCATCCTTGTTTCCAACAAAGTAACCAAGCTCGACCTATGAGTATCTAGCATCTCCCTAAAGTTCCTCCTAAAGTTGTCATTGTTTCCTCCCCGTATATTCCATATTATGAAATTATTGGATTGATTAATGGCTAGGTTAGAGTCAGTGTTGTTCATCTCCCCATTCTCCTTTATCCCCCCACTTGGACAGGGTTCCTCCTCATTGATGGAACTAGGATCATTGTTTTGTTTCCCACAGTTGGGTCGTGTGGAGGGCGAATATCCATCGAGCACTTGTATAGGGCTAATGGGCAGCTGAGAACATACCTCTTCTCGTGCCTCTACGTGAAGAGAAAATTTTTTATTCCGTCTAGGTTTGAGAGTTCTAGGGTTGGCTCTAAGTGAAGATTTAGGGGGACATCGTCCTCCTCCATCTCTGCCTTCACTGGCCCTGGTATGGGGTCTTGTTGTTGCGATGGGGGTACTGGTGGTGGAGGGGGAGGGGGTACCATCCCTTGGTTCCCTAGATTGACATCCTAAGGGAGAAAGATGGGGTTTAGGTGGGTGTACATCTCCGTTGGAAAGAATGGGAGGTCCAGTGGTGCATTTAGAGGGTGCATGGGGTTGAATTGAGGAGGCATATTCCATTGTTCTCTCATTGCGTGTGCCATTTGAGGGTTCAATGATGGAGTCATGGGATGAATGACATTGTTGAGTCATACTTGGTTGAGATAATTGTTCATTGCCAATCTCATTCCCTCTGTGATAAGTTGAGCTAGATATTGAGTATTGTGCAAGATCACAATGGATTATTGGCCGTTGTCGGCACTGTGAAGGAGAGTGCATGTCCATGAGCCCTAACTTCATCCAACTCGTGGATTGATAATCTTGTGCTTTGGCAGATTGAGCTTAAATAATTTGGGGCTATTCGTGAGGATGGAGGGGGGAATGTTTTCCATTTGGAGAGGGTGTCGTCTTTTCAGGATTTGGATTTGTCGAGTTCTTCTCCTTAGGGTTGAAGGAACTCTTGGCATTTTGGTTAAAACAAGTTGAATTTATTGCACTGGAAGTTTGCGTGGGATTTTGGGTAGGAGGAGAGGTTAGCCGATTGGGTGGGGAGGTGATGGTTGCTTCGTTTTTGTTTATGGCTTTTTATTGCCCTAGGTCATGTTTGATAGAACACTTAAAGGTTTTGTTTGGATTACCAATGGGAATGTCCATTTGGCTACTTTCTTCTATGGTCTTTGCCATTTGGCCAACAAGCATGGAGGGGGAGATCTTGTCATATATTAAGGAGGTATTTTGGGTAGATTCTTTAGATAATGAAAGATTTTGGAGAGATTTCCGTTTAAGGAGGGGGTTTGGGGCAGTAGGGGTAGGATTAGTGGTAGGGGTAGATTCGTCCATACTAGAGTCATTTTGCATGGCATTGGTTTTCACTAAGGAGTTGGCAATATAAGGTGCCACGGTGGAGTCTTGTATGCAAGTATCTTGTGTGTCAAGATCCAATTCATTATTTAATTGATTAAAAATATTTTTACTAATAAAATTGACATTATCCATAGTGGTTTGTGTCGAAACAATTTATCTCTCTTCTAAAAGGTGGTTTTCCATGTGAGAGGTAGTTTGATCAATAGTCGATTCTGGATGGGTAATGACAGGAGGAATTTGATTATTAGAAGGTTTAATTTTTGTTTTATATTGGAGTGTTTGAGTAAACAAGAACTTACGTGTTTTTGCATTGAATAAATTAACCAGAATACTTGGACCTTGGTTGCCTTTTGCATGGATGGTGGGCATTTGGTTTGGAGTTTTTTTGCCTTGATTCTTCTTCTTATTGAAGGAGAACGTTTTCCATTAAGAGTCACAAGCATCTTGTGTAGCTACTTGTTGATGTTCTTGTCCTGCATGGTAAGGATCCAAGCTTTGCATTTTGATATAGGTGCATTGTCTTAGTGTGTGACCAAAACGGCCACAATTTTTGCAAAGAAAATCCTCCCCTTCATAGAGTATATCCTGTTTGTGGTCTCCAACAAATAGGAAGGATTGAACTGGAATTTCCAAAGGGATTTCGACACAAATCCTTGCATAACGACCTCTTAGGTTTGTTGAGGTGCATGTGTCAATTTTCAGTAGGCGTCCTTTTGCATTACCAATTTTTGCTAGGATTTTACCATCGTAGAATTCAGTTGATAATTGGGGCAGCCTTACCCAAACTGCTGAGGTAGTTAGTTTTTCATTTCTAGCCACAAAATTTGGTTTCCATTTGGAGATAGATAGGAAATGACCATTGATGAACCATGGCCCTAGGTGAATAGCTTTATCCATGTTTTCTTTCTTTATGAATTTGATAATGTAATAGTCCTCACCAATATCAATTAAAGAGAAGTCCTCCATTGGTTTCCATAGATCTTGGATCTTCCTCTTTAGGTAATGGTGTAGCATACGTTTCCGTACTAACTTGATTATAATAGAGTATTTCCATGGCTCATAGATATGTTGTCTATCTTCCAATGAAAGAGAGATTTCTATAGCTTCACCTAGAGTAGTCCCTGGATCATGCACTACTTTTGTGTCTTCCACTGCCTTTGTTGATTCAAGCATATCATCATGGTCTATGGAAGGAGTGAAAATTGTTAGGTTAGATTTCAATAGTTTATCCTTAAAGGATGTTGGTCTCTCCAAATTGTTTGGTAAGGGAGGGTATTGGATTAAATCTGGTGGTTTTGGGGGAATAATCTCTTGTTTCTCAAGGGGTTGGGAATGCATTTTAGAGAGAAGTTGGAGTTTCTCAACTTATTCCTACATTTTATTATCTAAATATCCAATAATTATTCTCCAAATTATTTTATGATGATTTAATCATCTAAACTTATCATTTTTATCAATGTGAGGTTTTATATATTTTTCAATGCATCTCTTATAATTACATTTACATTTTAAAGCTAAATTTCACATTTTGCAATAATAACCCATATGCATGTATAATTACATTATCTATGCAGAAAATGACTTATATATTTTTTAAAATATTAAGTAATTATTTTAAATTATTTTAGTGCACAAATGATATTTTTGATATTTATTAATTGCTTTTATAAATTATTTATTTATTAAACATTGGGTATTTAAAAACTAGCCTAAATTTACCTATTATCGGACCTAAACTACCCAGTCCCAGCCCAATAACATTTGAGCACAAACCAAATAACCCCTAACCTAACCAATTAAACCAACCCAACCCAAGACTCCCAACTAATCATGGTTGTTGATCTCTGAGATCAACGACCCATATTACTCCTACCCTTTTAATTACCCTAACACTCCCCTAACCATAATCACTCTTCACCACCTGCCGCCTTTAAATTCTCTCAAACTTCCCCCTTCTCTCTACCCAAACCCTAGCCATCTTTCCCCCAAATCCCTCTCCTAATCCCACCGGACATGGGATTATATGGCTATTTCTTGCCTTATCTGACCCCCTAGTACTGGAGCCTTCTCTATATCGCTTGCCTAAACATGGCAAGCGGATCTCACAAGAATCGAACCAAAATCAGTTCAAATTCTTGACTTTTTCACTGTTCCGTCTATGTTCATTCTTATTCTATTATGGCTATAGATCTTTGTGTATCTCTGTTCACTCTTTCTTACGGGTTTCAGATCTCTTTTAGATCGAACCAAAACTGGTTCGATTTTTTGATTTTAAGAGATACTTCTGTCTATATTCATCTTATTCTATGCAACGCTTGATTTTTATTTTTTGAATCTGCCGATTTGTGTACTTTCCCTAAATTAGGGTTTTGAAATTTCTCTCTTTTCCTTACTAATTTCGATTGCATGTGATGTTCTTTCCTTTTTAGTGTTTGACTGATGATTTTCCTTGTTTGGGTGTTCGATTTCTACTACTATATAAACCCCTCCCCATTCCCCTTTGAAACGGAGTGGAATCCTTAAGAAATTTACCAAAAAATCAAAGTTACATACTCTTTGCTTTTTAATATTCTTATTCTGCATTCTAGTTCCTAGCCGGCTGAAAGCCAATGCCAGAAATTCTGGGTTCTTGCTCTGTGTTGATATTCATAACATTGTGGACCTTCATTCTTTCTTTTTTCATTTAACTGGCGAGTTACCAAACCTTTGACATTTCATTCCTATTTGCCTGTCATTAGTATATGTTTTCACTTCTGAAGATTGTGGTTTAATATGTTTTTGGGTTGTTCTTGTATGCAATTCCGACTGTCTTACTTCAATTTTAGGCCTTTCTAATCTTAATTCCATTATGTTTGTAGTTTGAGACATGCTTAGACCTGATTTGAGCTAATTAATTTCTTTTTAAGTCTGCCTAGCCTATGTGTTACTGATGTTTAGAACCTTTGCACTTTAGCTATCTCTTTAGTGTTTAAATTTGCTATTAACCCAGTTACTTGAACATGCTTTCATATCCCCTTTTATGAATTAGATGACTAAGCATGAATGTATTTACTAAGTGTCTAGCATAAGTCTGTTTCTGAATTTGTTGTGATGACATGTAGCATGTTTGATCCTGTATGCTTCTACCATGTCTTCCCAGTAGTTGCCTTAATTTGTTCTCATTCTGTTAAGTTCTGTTGCCATTTGATATGATCCTGTCTTGTGACACTAGCATCTACACTTAACACAATCTGAACCTTTTTCTTACTATAAGCATGTGTACATCAATCTTGCAAACCTGTCTTGTTAATATATGCATTATGTGTTGAACTTGTTTATCTGAAACTTTGTTAAGTCTGTTCTTAAAACCTAAGCATGTTCTATTACCTGTTTTATGTGCTCAAATTGAATCTGTTTATATCCCTCAATGTTGTCCCTAAACTAGTCTATTCCCTTGCTGCCTGGTCTCTTTGAGTTCTTATTCTTAGCCGGCTAAAACCCATGGCTACTTAGGTTCTATCCTTTGACCTCCCTAGTGTGAGTACTTTTGGGGTTCAATTGAGACCCTTGTGAACCCTGACACACTAGGACTTGGTCCCTAGTCATTCTCTGAATTACTTCCGTCAGCCTCCCTAATGTGAGCACTAACCTGGGTTCTTGAAGCTCTTGGGAACTCTGACACACTAGGGTCTTGGTTCTATATGCTCAACCCTGTTTTCTACCTACTGGGTGAATCAATTGGTTTCTGGCTGCCTTATGTCAATGAAGATGTAATTTCTGAGTTGTTGTGAACCATGGGAATGAAGGCCTGGCCTGGCTGGATGTATCTTTGGGCCTGCTGTAGGCTCACTATAGTTATTTATTTCTGTAATTTATGTCATTCATTTGGGTCTGTAATAATATTGTAATAACAACTGGAGTATTAGTAAATTGGGAATAGGGGCTTATCTTAATGCTTGCATTAAAATGGGTAGAGATCCTACCTATAGGTGCTCTACTTTGCTCAAATGTGTTACTATGCTCAAATGTCTTTAGTTACTATGCATTAGAAATTCTGCCTATAGATTCTCTACTTTGCTCAAATGTGTTCTGCTTTTACCTGTTAGAAACTATGCCTATAGGATATTAAATGACTAATATCTCAATGTGCACATGCATTAGGCTGTGTAGGATTCTGTTAATTTACATGCTATCTAACTTGTAATTTAGATACCATGCCTATAGGATCTGAAATAAGTCTCAATCATGACTATAGAAATCCTGCCTGTAGGGTCTAAAATCAGTCTTCATTATAATCCTGCTCGTTTCTTTCAAGTGCTAATATCGAATTTTCAACATTGTGCTAATTATTATTATTAGAAACCATGCCTATAGGACTCGACTAAGCAGTTCTGAACATATTCATGTGATTACCATTGTTAGTTACTGCGTGAATCACCTAGATATCATTCCTATAGGCTTAATCTCTTATACGTATAATCAGTAGGCAACTGCATAGTCTTTTAGAAATCGTATTAAGAAATTGGCTTCTATATATGAAGCTGTCTACCCATTAAATTCCAGAATCACATAGAGATCGTGTCTATATGATCAATACTTATAACATGTGGTCTCAATAATGAGCATGCAATATCAGATTCCCTAATCTATGCACCTATTTAGAAATCACGTCTATAAGATTGCATTTGCTGCATATTTGAAATCCAAGGTCACATAGAAATCATGTCTATAGGGCTTAATGGTTTTAACTCATCACGATTCTGAAATTGTCAAATGCTCAATGTGTTTGCAGGCATTCGTTGTCAAAGTGCAGAGGCTAACTTGAACTCTTAACTGCTTTTATATGAAGTCCAACTTGTTTTGTATGTCGATTATTTTTATCATTTTGAGCAGCCTAAGTCAAAGTCTAGAACTACCTAAATAGAGGTCCAAAGCCTCCTAGATCATAGGCATGGGACAGGTAGTGGGCACATAAGGCCTAGTTTAGAATCAACTAGTGCACTTTAGGTAACAACTTAAAGTTAGTAATCGGGTAGCAGGAGATGATAGTCTGTGCTCGTTGAATAATATGAGTAACACCCCATCTTGAGGGATTTACGAAGTATTATTTTTGTTGCACGGGGTGATCCTTTAGGCTAAAAAATTTAGGATCCCCATCTTTTCTTTAAATCAATTATTTGTGTTTAATAATGAATTTCCCAAATTCTTTGTTTTCTTATCTTTGATCACATAGACTAATTCATATAGTTGAGTTCGTCCAGGACCCACAGTTGTGGACCTCTAAGAGTACCTAACACCTTCTCTCCGAAGTAATTTCGAGCCCTTACCCGATCTTTGGTGACACAAACTAGTCAAATAGAGTTATCTGCAAAATAGGTGCCCTAACACACCTCAAACCCGTTAGGTGGCGATTCTCTCTTTTAAACCCTTCCTTAAAAGAGTTTTCACATGTCGAAACCCGATTTTGCGAGAAAAAGGGGCGCGACAATGTGGCGACTCTGCTGGGGATTTTAGGCTCTTACCATAAGTGAACTTGGTCTATATGAATTAGTCTTCTTTTATAAGTGTGTCTTTATTATTTTTGTTGTTACATGAATATCCCACTCCTGTTTCCCTTTAATGCTACTTGTACATGCTTTTCCCCATTTTCCCTTTATTTGAACTCACATGCAAATCTCTGCTTAACTTGGTCATAACATACGCTTTCCTTTGGACATTTTTAAGAACTGTTACATCATGTCTCTCCCCACCCTCACTCCCTTGTCTACTTTATTACAATTTTCACATTGTGCGAACTAACTTCTTCCTTGTTTTTTTCTTTGTATTTACGATTCATTCAATACTGCATTTACTGGTTTCAACATGCAAAAATATTTGACAACATGTTGTTTTATCTTTGCATAAAGCATGATCCACATCATATTCCACTCGTGCGTAATTAACACCACAGCGGCACTTGATGAGTGTCCGCGCTCTTTCTAAATCACCCTTTAAATTTGGAAAGGCTTATTTAAGGTTAAACAAGTCGATCAGTGGTGCAGTCGACGGTTCCGTGCCTTTCCCTCTCAAGTTGTCCGCTTGAGGGTACTAGTCTAGATTGTGCTAGAAACCCCCACTCTAATGTCAATTGTACATGCATCATGTCCAAACCTAGTATGAGTTAGAACTTTGTCCGTGTAATAACTCGCTAAGACAAGCCTTGTCCAAGGTCTGCCGGGATTTCCATAATCCCAATGGGCACAATAACGATCTGTGCATTATTGGGAGAAAACATGCCAATATGTTGATCATTAACGTGTAAATGGCCAAATACAGAGGGGGGAAAGGGCTAACTTTATTTATTTTGCAAAAACGAGGCACGAAGTCCCCAGGTTCGGCATGGTTCGAAATATCCCACCTCTGCTGCTGGATTGGTGGGAAAACCTCGCACCAAGTGGCAAAAATCATGTGAAAAGAGTCCCTGGGAATTTACCCTCTATGTTAAACATTCAGCCAAACGATGTATTAATTGAGGCCGCCACCATGTAACAATGTATTAATTGAGGCCGCCACCATGTTCATGTCACGACCCAAATTTCACTAAGGGTCGTGATGGCGCCGGACACCGCTGTTAGGCATAGCCAACCAAAATACTTAATTGAATTCTCGCTTAAATAATTTTGAAAACTATGATTTTCCTTCAATTTTACTAGTAAAAGGTAATCATTTCATATTTAATATAAATGTTAAGAAGTTAAAACAAGATACCCCATAATCATCCCAGAACCCGGTGTGCATGGGCATTTACTAGGAAATGAAATAAAATACATTAACTGTCCGAAATACAAGTGGACAAAAATGAAAATACAATACAAGACTCTGAAGGGGACTCTGCTGGCTGCGGGTCATCTCGATAAATGCAGCTCACCTAAGTCTCCGTATCAACCATGCCGCTATGCCACTAAGCCACTAGCCAAACATGAACCTGTGCAACAAAAATGCACAGCAAGTGTAGTATGAGTACGAAAACAATGTGTACCCAGTAAGTATCTCGTCTAATCTCGAAGAAGTAGAGACAAGAGGTCGACTTCGACACTTACTATTGGTCCAATAATAATATACCAATAATATAGTAAATCGTGGATTTTCATAAAGATGGTTGTAACTCAATAGCATGAAGCAAGTAAGCAATTATTTCATTAGTAGGAGATTTCCAAATTCATTTTCCATCATTTATACATTTATCTCAAGTCAGGAAGAGCAAATATCAACATCTATAAAACTCAAGGCAAGCAAGCGCAAATCATGCCGAGGACGTACGGCCCGATCCAACAATATTTAAAATGTGCACTGCCAGAGGGTCGATGGCGCGAACCATAGATGCATCTATTACCCCGCTCGCGAATCATACATGCGACGCAGTCAAATATAAATAAACACAACAATCAGTCAATTAATAATTCATCAGGGAACGATTATCCAAAGAAAAGCCAATTCTCTTTTAAGAATTCAAGAAAACAAAGTTTAATCTTTTTAGAAATTCATTTACTTATTCCATGTGATTTAAGCAATTCAAACTGTCAATAAAATTACAAATATTCCAAGTATAGCATGCTTTTGGGTCCAAGACTACCCGGACTTAAACATAATAGTAGCTATGCACGGACTCTCAACACCTCTTGCGTATGTAACCCCCACAAATAGGACACAAATCCAATTAATTCACCTATGGGGACAATTCCCTCTTACAAGGTTAGAAAGAAGACTCACTTCGCTCTGAAGTTCAAAAACCGGCTTCCAAGCCCTTCCGACGACTCAAACCGATGCCCCAACGCTCCAAAACTAGCCAAATAACGGGTAAACCAATGAAAATACACCCTAATAATTATAACAATTCAATTTATATAAAATTTCAACTACGCTAGAAAAGTTGACGAAATCGCCTCCGAGCCCACGTGCCAGGATTCCGAAAATTTTCGAAGATAAACTTTGCCCATAATTTCACGAACTCAAATATAAAATTTGCTCTAAATTTCATGCTCAAAATCGTGGTTAAAATCCAAGAATACCAAATTTCTAGGGTTTTTCCAAAATCCCAAGTTCCTACAAATTTCCATGTCCAAATTCGAATATAACCATGTATTTAACTCAAAACTAGCATAAATTACTTACCTCATACTTGATGGTGAAAATGGCACCTCAAAGTTGATCCAAAATCGGCTCCAATGGAAGAAATAGGGTTGAAATGAACCGAACCCCCGATTTAAAAGAACCTCACCGCCTCCAGCATTTCTACACCTGCGGTCACTTGACCGCTTCTGCGGTTTCGCGGGTGCGATCTACTATCCGCTTCTGAGGTCCTCCTCCAAGCCCTCAACTTCGGCATCTGCGCTTCTTCTTCCGCAGGTGCGGTCCCGCATCTGCGGCAAAATGACCGCATCTGCGTTCCCAGCTTAGCCGGTCCATTTTCGCTTCTGCAACAAAAAGGCCGCTTCTGCGGCTCTGCACCTGCGGCCCAAGCCTCGCATATGCGGTTACACCAGAAGGTAGCTGCTTCATTTCTTCTTTAAATTCCAAATTTGATCCGTTAACCATCCGAAACACACCCGAGGCCCCCCGGGACCCCATCCAGTCACATCAACCAGTCCCATAACACATGACGGACTTGCTCTAGGCCTTAAATCACATCAAACCACTCTAAAATCATGAATCGCCTTGCAATCCAAGCTTAATGAACTTTAGAATTCGAACTTCTTCATCCGATGCCGAAACCTATCAAATCACATCCGATTGACCTAAAATTTTGCACACAAGTCATATTTGACATTACGAAACTACTCCAACTTCCGGAATCGAAATGCGACCCTGATATCAAAAAGTTCACTTCCGATCAAACTTCTCAAAAACCTTCAAGTTTCCAACTTTAGCCAAATGACTCCAAAATGGCTCACGGACTTCTGAATTCACTTCCGATTACGCTCCCAACACCAGAATTACCATACAGAGCTATTCCTAGACTTGAAATCCCAAACGGATATCGATAACACTAAAATGCACTACAACCCAAACTTATGAAATTCTTCCAAAACTGCTAACTTCCACAATAGGTGCCAAAACATTCCCGGGTATTCCAAAACCCGATCCGAACATACGCCCAAGTCCGAAATCATCATATGAACATGCTGGGACCTTCGAATCTCGATCTTGAGGCCGTTTACTCAAAAATCCAATCTTTGTCACTTCTACCAACTTAAAGCTTCCGAAATGAGAATTCTCTTTCCAAATCGACTCTGAACTTTCTGAAATTCAATTCCGACCATGCATAGAAGTCATAATACCTTAAGTGAAGCTGCTCATGGCCTCAAACTGTTGAACGATGTGCTAGAGGTCAAAACGACCGGTCGGGTCGTTATATTCTCTCCCACTTATACATACGTTCGTCCTCGAACGTGTTGAGAACTGTGCTGGAGCTGTCTGAAATCACTCTTTAACACCTCGAGCACCTACCCGCGCCACCATAACTCAACTGGGCACCTTAGCTTGATCAATCTGAAGATATCTCTTTTTCACTTAAGCAAAATAAGCCTTAGAGCCCAATTCCAACATCCAGAATTCTCTGCCAGGCCTATTTCCAACATACAAATATCGTATCAATTACCACACGATGTACCAGAACACGACTGCATACCTTTGCTGAATTCACACCTCGCACCGCTTTATTCACAGGACCACCATAACATTCTCTGAGCATAATAGTCGAATTTCCATGGATCTGATGCTCCCATTGCACCTCATGACATGCATAGGCCTTGATCTGACTCTTACAATACCGCCACGACGGAAGAGACGTGTAGAAATACATAACCAACTTCCGAGTCAACAAATCATTGAGTCTATACTTCTGACAAGAACCATTACCTCATTCTGAACCAAATAATGATCTTTGCTTTTTAATATACTTCCTATAATCCAACTGCACTGATCCTAGATCCAATAATCTTGTCTAACCCAATATGAACTGCTCATGCAATAAGCCACCCCAAACACGACAAAGAAGTCTCACATGATGCCACAATGTGCCAATAGGCTACAAACTTAAATGTGATACATAAGGAAAACGAATTCCGGAAGGGTTACTCAACTCACGCAACTAATATGAGCTTTTCTCAGAAAATGGGAAACAAAACACATAAAACAGATATAGGGAACTGTACTCAACATTACCCTGTTGCGGCGTGCAACCCGATCCAAACAACATACCCATGGCGGCGTGCCACCCAATCCACACATAAAATTCACATAAGGAGACACATACCGAGCTAAATTGCTCAGTACAACAAAATACCGAGTATCAGTCACAAGCATGCTAAGTGCATAATACCATCCCTAGGAAGACGTATAGCGCCATAAGCTAACAAACTCAAGCACAATTGAGGTGCGATATATGTTCTGAAACTAAAGAGCCATCCTGCTCACATAACACCATCGCTACACGGAACCTCAACACATAAGAAAATTATCGAGTCGTTCACAACTCACACGGCACAATATAGCATTACATGAAATAACCGACGACGAAATAACACCCAACGTCTGAATACTCTTCCATAAGGAGCGCTATGCTGAAATGGTCACGTCCGGCCTGAGATAGAGCCCATATTCATACTTAAATCCATTCACCGATCTCAAGCCAATTCTGATCGTACCGAACTAGGTCCATAATCTTTCCTGGGTTCATAATAACCCTCGTTTCCCCATAACTCACAAGAACAACCATCACAACCGGAGCAATCCTCCGCAGTCCACAACCCAATAAACTGAGTGCCCTCCACGCATAGATTCTCAAATTAACGATATCACCACAATCTTCATACTTGGTCTAAATCTTCAATCAATCAAGTGACTACATGTCACACTTATACAATCTTCTCGTAGGGCACGCTCTCATGACCCTCCGTAACAGATAACAAGTCTGCACATCCATACCACCGGCCGCACTAATGCTGAAAAGCGATCAAGAATCCATACCCAATATGCAAAGCCTCTTTCACAAAACACCGATCTCAGGTGACGCTGAAGACAATGCCAGCTTACTATAAACATTCAAATCCTTTTCCTGCTCATCCGAGCTCGTGACATCCTTGTCAACGCCGAACCGCAACCTTGATCCTCATTTCAAATTCATACCACTCACTGCACCCAACATGCCAATATATGATAGAATAAGATTTTCATCATAACTCCGGAACCGCTAATAGATTAATACTTCATCATATATAAACTTTTCACTTAACTCATTTCAGGAGAACCATAGCAACACAAATGAATTCTCATAACCGTAGAATATGCAAATCTTCAAGTAGTGGTTTAAGCCACCATAGCCCTTCCGGGATCCGCCTACACATAATAGGCCATAACACTAGTATACTTCCGAATAAAATCAATTACGGTGGCCAACAAGCCTCACACATACCGCCACAAATCACTTGCATAACTTAATCACACTGAAGGAACTAGTCATTGCCACCATCATGCCAATTCAATCATCGTTAACCAAATCTACTTCGTCTAACTTATCCTCAATTGTCTTAGAAATAATAACTCCATTCAACACATAACAAACTCAATCCGCACTCATCCTGAGTGGCCTTGTAACACGAGACCATGCTGTCTCAAATCTCACGAACCACCTTATACCTTCTTTGTGCGCATATTCGCATCATAATTGGTACATCCATTCAGATAATTGCTCTACAAATCCGGAGTCTTTTTCTCTCATTCCCCCAAATGTTACACTGCAAGCCAAAGATATCATAGAACATTCCAAGCCTTTTTTTCATAATCTGCTGCAAAAGCTCAATTCTTAACCATACTTATGGGCTTTAAATCATTAGGCACCACACTTTTTAACTTTTGAATCCACTAGGACCGTTGCTGGAAGCCACCCACTCTGACTTGGTCCCGAATATAATCAACTCCATAAATCTTCTAGCATATGAACACCCTCTCGATGAAGCACCCGGCCGAATCACTTTCCTTGAAACCCGCATCTACACAAGACATAGACCTGTACCTTTACCCAAGTCTGAACATGAGTTAATAAGGCCAACTGTAGCATACCTTTAACAATTCCTTTGCTCAAATCACCTCTTATGTTCCTCTCCCTTAGCTGAAATAGCCTACCAATATGCTAAAATCAAGAAATTTCACCAATGGATGATCATGAAATCCAACCGTAGGCGGTGGGACTCCCCCACTTAGCTTGAAGCCACCATTACACGACTTCAGAACCCAAGAAGGTTCTTTACCTCTTATTGGCATGACTTAGCGAAATCAAACCGTCAGATTCCTTGAAATCCTTCCGTTAGCACTTCATGTACTCTAAATCTCCATCAATATTCACACATTCTACCTCTTACCGGATGGCCGGTACAATTCTTCGCGGAAGCTTCGCCAACCACGCGACCGCTAACCTGCTCACAAGGGATAACCCAACTGTGGAAATTGCCTACCGACATCCTCCAACGTCGCTGCACGGGGTACAATTACTACGACATCAATAACCCATCTTGAGCCCATGCTCACTCTCTAGCTGCACAAGTCTATTCACTCCTCGTGGACATCAATTAAATGTGCGATAATATCCTTCCATCCCAAGTCATGTTGCATCCTTCTTCATACCAAGCAACTCCATTCTATCATATCCAACCCCGCGCCGCATAATAGCCAATACTTCAAATTAAATCCATAGACCCAACCACTGTCCACTAACATTCCCGAATCATTCCAAACTTTACTCAAGGGTGCATAGTCATCCTACCACAAAACCCATATGCAACTCCGCCATTGTCCCACTTTGGCAAAACTCACTCTTTTAATCAGCTACTCGGTCCTCGCTTCTTATACCTGGCCTTCTAGAAATTTAACCACCGCCTGACACTCCCCACATGTCCTTCCTCATCCTTTGCTTCTCAGTTGTTGCTCTAATTCAATCTCTAACTCTGAAACATTTGAACCAACAAATTGTCACTAACTTTAACTTTTCGAAGATTGTCTTTCTCGAGCTGTCAGCATTAGAAATACTGATTCGATCCTGCACCACCGCACCCTGCGATCTCTGACAGTCGCTTCTCCAATACCATTTCACAATACTCTGCCCCAAAGGTAAATTAAAGAGAACCATACACCGACGAACTTAACATATTCAATCACGGACGACGATACCACGACGCAGATGAAAATCCCATCACACTTGAAATCGCCAAGTCTTGTTACTCCATCACTCCTAATCTGGACATTCCTAGGCCAATTGTTTTTTTCCCTCTGCCGGAAATGAGATATCGGATCTCTGAATCGTGCACTGAGTAGACTTCCT
Organism: Nicotiana tabacum; assembly: GCF_000715075.1. Taxonomy (NCBI): domain Eukaryota; kingdom Viridiplantae; phylum Streptophyta; class Magnoliopsida; order Solanales; family Solanaceae; genus Nicotiana; species Nicotiana tabacum. The sequence continues at coordinate 105,458,490 of NC_134087.1, read as the reverse complement.
TTCAAGTCATTCACGCCCCAACACATAAGCAAACACCTTACCAGCACGTTAATTCCTACATGCAATTTGAACCTAAGATGGCACGAAATTAAAACGTGACAATTTTTATAATTTTTCTATGATTTTTAAATATTAAAAATGCATGAAATGCAACTAAATAAAGAAAAACTTCTAAAATCCCTTAAACACTATTTTTTGTCTATTTTTAGGAGTTATTTTCATGTAGGGAAAAAATTGGGTTCTCACAGCTGCCCCTCTTTGCTCTAAAACATGAAGAGTTTTCGGGCAAAGATAAAATGAGCAACTACGAGCAATTTTTGCCCGTTTGAAACTCCATTTGGAAGCATTTTGAAAAGGTTTGACCGAACCTTGCTTTGGAGGTTGCCTACATATTCTTGGCTATAAAAGAATCAGGTTAGTGTAGTTCTGAAAGTTTTGGAAGCTGGGACTACCGGGAAAACTGTGATTTCATTGTTGTTACTGTTGTTTCTGCTTGTTGAGCTCCTTATTAGACCAAAATGAAAAATAAATGGCTAAACTAGCTAAGCCTATCAGCTACGAGTTACAAGATCCTTATATATAAACCTTCTAAAGCTTGATCTTGAGTATTGAATGGTTTTTCCTGCAGACTCTGATCTGAATCTTGATGCTCGTTAGTTGCAACCGCTGGTTCATTCTTCTTCAGCTTTTTGGATCAAGGCGGGACATGCAAAGCTTGCAACTTCAATCATATCTTGAGCAGTTCACATTTTTTCTCCGCTTTACACTTAGAGTTCACTTCTTTTCTTGTTTTTCTTTTTCTTTTATTTGGGTTGAGACTTCTTCTTATGGTCATCTCAAACATTGTGCCTCACGGTGGAAACCTGTTCAAGCACCAAAGCAAACAAACGAACGAAATTTTTTGACCCAATTTTCACTAGGTAAATTTCGTGAGTTATTTGTAACAAAAATATAAACTATTTCTTAATTGAAAGCAATAAAATCAGGATTGTGTATCCTTGGGAAAAAGAGATTAAGGAGTGGAGCCCTATATTTAAAATGAAATCAACTAGGGAGTGGAGACCCTATATTGGAAAAGAGACTAGGGAGTGGAGACCCTATATCTAAACTAAAATCAACTAGGGAGTGGAGACCCTATGTTGGAAAAGTGACTAGGGAGTGGAGACCCTATGTTGAAAATAACTTCAACTAGGGAGTGGAGACCCTATGATGGAAAAGTGACTAGGGAGTGAAGACCCTATGTCTAAAATAACTTCAACTAGGGAGTGGAGACCCTATGTTGGAAAAGTAAACTAGGGAGTGGAGACCCTATTTCTAAAATAAATTTAACTAGGGAGTGGAGACCCTATGTTGGAAAAAACGTAACTAGAGACTGGGGACCCTAAGCTACCATGTTTTTGAATTTTCTTCTCTTTTTTTTATTTAAGAAAAAAAAGTACGAATGCAGGAAAGAATTTGGAAGAGACTTCTTTTTGGATTGATTATTGCTGCAAAACTGCTTCTAGCCCTTATCCAGTTTCTTTTGGTTTTTGGTGGCACATGCTTCTTGCAAGGTTGCTTTGGATTGCACTTGTTTTATGTTTTCAAACAAAGAACAATTGTTAGTTTGAAACGGTGGTTGGTTTTGTGGCCTTGATTGTTTTTATCTCGGCCCAACTCTTTCGATGAAAATCTCAATTGCAACTGCTCGTTTCTTGGGGACCGATTTCATTTCAGGCCCTAAGAACCTCTGGTTTTTTCCAGATTTTGCCATGATGGTTGGTCGGTGGAACTCAACCTTTTCGACTTTATTTTTCCTTCGTAGGCCTCACTTTTGACTTGTTGTTTTTCTTTTTCTCTTTTTTTTCTTTTTTTTTTTGCTTTTTTTGTTTTTAACCATTCGGAGCATTGGGGAACTTTTGGCTCCTCAAACTTGCTGCAACGGCCAGTCGCGTAGGACTTAACCTTTTCCAACTTTATTTCGCTTTTATAGGCCTTTCATTTCTTACTTCTTTCTTCCAACTTCAATTTCAGAGCATTAGGGTATCTTGGCTTTTCAAACCTTTGCCGAGGCGGTTAGCCACGTGGGACTCAACCTTTTGAACTTCATTTGCCTTTATAGGAACTTCAATTTGATTTTCTCCTTCCAAGAGTTTTGAATTCGAAGCAACATCCGCCATGGCCAGTCGATGTCGACTTGATGCCCCTAACGAGGCTAGGTGCCTTTTTGCACATGAGCTCGTATCAAACGAAAGCCTTGTAAATAAATCTTGTTATCTCTTCTTTGTCTTAGTTTCAGAATTGAGTTAGACCGAAAAGGATTCAAAGAAAACAAACAAGGAATGGAGAATGAGTTTAAACAAGATGTGTCCCTTTTGGGGAAAGGAAAGAACGACTTATCTGGAGTACATGCGGACTTCAATGTACATGACATGCCTTTTGGACTGGATGCCTGATCCGTGTAAACCGTCCGACTCTCAGAAATTCATCACGACCTTTGCCTCAAAATTGAGAATCCTTGCTAGGACTCTGTCGACGTCGATGGCTGTGAGGATCCTCTTTTCGATCAGGGACGCCCTTTGCGGGTTTTCACGAGATGACCTCTCTCACTTCTCTTCTCACCATCGCCTTGTAGTGCTCTTTGTGAGTTTTCACTAACAAGACTCTCTCATTTTCCATTTCTGTGCTTACCATCGCCTTACGGTGCCCGTGTGGGTTTTCACCGATAAGACTCTCTCATTTTATTTCTCTCATTTTATTGTGTCAGATCCAAGTAACTATATCCTCCCATTTTGAATCTCTTTGTCGATTGATCAGAAGGACTTGAACAGGGTTTGAGTGAAAAGTATTTGGATTGAGTTACAACTTTGGAACATTTCGGGCGAAACCATCGCCGAACCATTATAACATCTGCCCCAGTTTCACTTTTGGGGGAATTTGGATTTTTATTTTGGTGTGACTGAATCCCAAAGAGAGACTGCCTACGTATCCTTTCGGAATCAAGTCGAACGTAGTTCAAGGAACTTTGTTTTGTTTTTTTGATTTTCTTATGTTTTGTTTTGTTTTCTCTTTCTTTTTCCTCTCTTTTCATTTTTTTTCATTTTATTTTCTTTGTATTTTCTTCCTTTTTTTTCTTTTTCTTCTCTTATTTTTTTCATCTCATTTTTTTAATTTTTTTTTTCAATAACACTTTCAGGTTCCAAAGAGGGTAATCAAAGAAAAGTAACCGGCTCAAAGGGTTTGCATTGACAATTGTTTCAGGATATTTTCTTCGATGTTTTCCAAGTACAACGCTCTTTTTGGCAGTACCCTTGTTACCATGTATGGATCTTTCCAATCTGGAGCCAATTTTCCTCTACTCTTTGTTTTATTTCCTTTAACTTATCTTCATTGCAATCTAATTCTTGATTCATTATTTCGAAGTCTGACAGCGTTTTAGGATCTGGGTATGAAGTCCGCAAGTATGTCATGTTATTGAAATCTGTATTTAAACAAAATTAAAAAGAGAATAAGGAAAACGACAAGATTAAGAAAAGAGACATTCCTAGACAATGAAATATTAATTTCATTTGATTTTTGATTTTTGATTTTTTGATTTTTTTTTCAATTTTTTGAAGATAGAAGGGTTTACATCGGAAAGTAAGACAATAAAGTAAAACAACCGGATCACACCCTGAGATAATCTGGATGCAGAAAGGATAGCAAGACTAGCTACCGAGACTCCCGTCTGATGGGGAACTTTCATGCTTGGTGACCATTTTTTGGCTCTTCTTCTGTCTCGGCAATGGCTACAATGGCCTTCAGTGCCGGATCAAATTCCTCATCTTCACAAATCATTTCGACTATTGGCCGGCTGTTGTGTGCAGGCAACAGATTATTCATCATATCAAGAGCTTCTTCATCCTCAAAAACAATTCTTTCAGCTTCAATCAAATCTTCAACTGCCCTTTTGAGGGTCCAACAGTCCTCTGTATTGTGTCCCACTGCTCCAGAGTGATATTCACATCTAGCGTCAGCTCGGTGCGAGGGGGACTCGGGGTTCGGCCGGTTCGGGGCCACTGGCTACAATAGATCCATCCTGATTAGCTTTTGGAACAAGCTTGAATACGATTCACCAATAGGGGTGAACTGATTCTTTCTAAAAGGCTCTCCTGGGCGAGGATTGTATTGGGGATCATTTGGTTGAGGATTATATGGAGCTTGGTAAGGATGGACATTTCTGGGAGGTGGAGCTCGATTTTGTGTATAATGTTGTGGCTGCGTGTAATATTGCGTGCTCATCACTGCATAGGGAGGTGGTGCCACGACATAAGCATCATCTTGAAAGGGATAATAGTGTGGTAGGACCATAGAAGGCACATATAACTAGCTGAATGACCTGCGCCCCCCTCCCCCGAGCTTGAAACCATCATGTCTCCCTCCTCACTCCCATTTTTGTTCATCAAACCCTCCGAACCATTTTGAACATCTGGTTATGTGTCTTTAAAAGCAACATGACTCAAGATTCGACCCGTTTTTAGACCGTTTTCAACCATTTCCCCAATTTTGATAGCCTCAGCGAACGGTTTACCCACAACAGACATCATATGCTGGAAGTAGTCAACCTCTTGGGCCTGCAGAAAGATCGTGACCATTTCAGTTTCGTCCATTGGAGGCTTTACCCTGGCAGCTTGCTCACACCATTTGACAGCATATTTGCGGAAGCTTTCTGTGGTTTTCTTTTTCAAATTGGACAAGGAGTTTCTATTGGGAGCGATGTCCATATTATACTGGAACTGGCCAACAAAATCTCGGGCCGTATCATCCCACACGTGCCAATGGGTAATTTCTTGATCTGTATACCACTCAGAAACGATTTCGGTGAGGCTTTACCCAAAATAGGCCATTAGCAGCTCCTCTTTTCCACCAGCACCCCTCAACTGGTTAAAGTATCATTTCCGAGAGTGATCAGGTCTTCGTGCCCGTCGTACTTTTCAAATTTTGGCATCTTGAAGCCAGCTAGCAAGTGGACATGGGGAAACATATAGAGGTCAGAGTATGAAACACTCTTCTAGCCACTCAGACCTTGCATATTTTTCAGGCTTTGTTCCAGGCTCTTCGTCTTCCGAGCCATTTTCTCTTGCTCGGGAATTTTGACAACCTTTTCTTGCTCCACTGAGAAATCATATTGTGGAGGTTGAGTGAAAGAGTACGGGGTCACATATGCTATTTTTGATTGAAGTTGTGGACCCTGAAAGTTGAACATTAGAGGCTCAACATACGGCCGTGGTAAAGTTGGTTGTGTTCTAGTGCAGACTGGTGCTGCAGAGAACAATATTGGAGGTGCTTTAGAAACTGGCGCCTGGGGTCGAACCACAGAAGGCATGCTAGGAACATTGGACATGTGATGACCCAAAAGGACATCACTTGTTTTAGAAATGAATTCTACATTCCGAGGCATTATAAACCTCTTTCGGCATCACCTTGATTTGCGTGTACAGTTCGGGCGCGTAGCCGGGAAGCGATTATGTGTAATCTGTGAAAAATGATGAAGTTTGACTTTATAATAGATTTAAGTTGACTTCGGTCAACATTTTGGGTAAACGGATTCGGACCTGTGATTTGACGGTCCCGGAAGGTTCATAAGAAAATATGGGACTTGGGCATATACCCGGAATCGAATTCCGAGGTCCCAAGCCCGAGAAATGAATTTTTAAAGAAAATTATTTTCTGGAATTATTTATGAGTTTTGGAAATGAAATACGTTTAAAACTTAATGGTATTGGGCCCGTATTTTGGTTTCGGGGCCCGGTACAGGTCTTATATATGATTTAAGATGAGTCTGTGAAATTTGGTAAGAAACAGAAGTCGTTTGAGGTGATTCGGACCCGTAGTTGTGAAAATTAATACTTTGAAAGTTTTAAGATTTTTCTTAGATTTCTATGCTAAATTCGTTGTTTAAGAGGTTATTTTGGTGATTTGATGGCACAGATAAGTTCATATGATGTTTTTGAGTTAGTATGCATGTTTGGTTTGGAGCCCCGAGGGCTCGGGTGAGTTTCGGATAGGTCTCGAAAGGTTTTTGAACTTATAAAAAGTTGAAGGTTTTTCAGTTTCTGGTGTTCTGGTGTGTTGTTCTTCGCGTTCGCGGAAGGACTCTCGCGAACGCAAAGGGTAAGTCAGGCTGAAGGAATTTTCCTTCTACGCGAATGCGAGACACACGACGTGAACGCGAAGCCTTGGGGGTGTTTCCCTTTGCGAACGCAGACCTGCTATCACGAACGCGAAGGCCTTTGGGCCTGGGCAGGGGGAAGGAGATTTTGCTCTATGCGGATGCAGCATAAGCCCGCGAACGCGAAGGCTCGAGGAGTCAAAGATCTGCGAACGCGAGCCTGTTATCGCGAACGCGATGGTTAATTGTGCCTGACCCATTGCGAACGCGATGAAGGTCTGCCCAGTGATTTTTAAACAGTAACAGAACATACGAGATTTCACCAAAATTTCATAACTTCTTCTTCCAAACTCCAAATTGGGCGATTTTATAAAGAGAACTTCACTACAAATTCATAGGTATGTAATCTTAGACTCATTTTCTTCAATTTCTATTAACACCCATTAGATTTCTAGGCCTAAATCATGTTCTTAGAGGTAGAAAATTAGGGATTTGGGTAGAGTTAGGGCTTTTTGTATAATTGGGGTTTAGACTTCATTTTGGGGTCGGATTTTGGAACTAATTACATATTCGGGCTCGTGGGTGAATGGGTGATCGGGTTTTGGTCCGAACCTCGTGTTTTGACTAAGCAGGCCCGGGGTCGATTTTTGACTTTTTGGGAAGAATGATGGGAAATCTATAATTAAGCATTGGAATTGGATTGTTTAGCATTTATTGATGTTATTAAGTCGATTATGTCTAAATACAATTGGTTTGGAGCCAAATTAAAGGAAAAGAGGTTTTTGAGGCTTGAGTTGGCCGTGGAAGTTCGAGTTAAGTGTTTGGTCTAACCTTAGCTTGAGGGATTAGGAGTCGTGTCCTATTTGCTACATGTTACTTGTTGAATACGACGTATAGGCATGGTGACGAGTATCTATACGTTGATGTCAAGCATGACCGTGAGTCTTAAATTGAAATTGTTGTGTTCTTATTAAATGCTACGAATGCCTAAGTTGATGATTCTCTGTGTTAAGCAAGGATTATGATTATTCTCGTGGAAATTACTTATGACTGCGTATTGGTGCTAGTTGAGGAAGATAGATGTTGGAACAAGTTTGGTTATAGCTGCTTTTCCCTTGCCGGGACGTATTTACTTATACTGTCGATTCCCTTGCCGGGATAGTGTTTTTTCTTTATTGATCCCTTGCGGGGACTCTTGTTGTGATTGGTGTGGAACTGTATATGTGGATCGGGTTGCGCGCCGCAACAATATTGTATTTGGATTGGGTTGCACGCCGTAACAATATTATGCTTGGATCGGGTTGCACGCCGTAATAAAGATATAATTGGATCAGGTTGCATGCCGCAAAAATAATATAATTGGATCGGGTTGCACGCTGCAACAGTGATAAATGATTGGATCGGGTTGCATGCCGCAACAGTGTTATTATGTTTTGGGATCGGGTTGCACGCCGCAACAATTAATAATACAAAGTGTTCATAGATTGGTTACGAGTTCCTTATTGTTTTGCTGTAAATTCAAAATTATTATTATGCCTTCTCTCTTAATTTACTATTGGTATTGATATTCCCCCGCAGCATGTACCCCCTCCCATCTTTACTTGTTTATTCCTGTTTTACTTTCCGCTGCATATTATATAACTGCAAAGGTTTATTTGGTAGTCTGGTCCTAGCCTCGTCACTACTTCGCCGGGGTTAGACCAAACAATTACTAGTACATGTGGTCGGTTGTGCTGATACTACACTCTACCGTATGTGCAAATTCCGGAGCGGCAACTTTTGGACTGTAGCATTGGGTAGCTGCCTTCAGTCCACTTAGAGATCCCGAGGTAGTCCTGCAGGCATCCGTAGGCCCGACATTCTCTTCTATCTTTATATATATTTTGTTTTCATTTACTTCAGAGACAGATTGTACCTTTCTTTCCAGACATTTGTATGTAGTATTTGTAGTTGGTCCGTAATATTGTGACACCGGATTCCGCGTAGAGATGTATGTTGGTATTGTCATACTGGTTTTGGCTAGTTATCAGATTAAGTCTTCTGCTTGTATTTATTTATCGTTAATATTTCATTGTTAATCGCATGTTAATTTAAATTGTTAAAAAAGCTAAATAAAATAGTTAGTGATTATGTAATACGCGGCTTGCTTACCTTGCACGAGTAGGCACCATCACGACTCTCCAAGGTGGGAAATCTGTGTCGTGACAAGTTGGTATCAGAGCTCTAGGTTACATAAGTCTCACAATTCACGGACAAGCTTAGTAGAGTCTGAGGGATCGGTACGGAGACGTCTGTATTTATCCCCCAAAGGCTACAGAGTTAGGAAAAACTTCACATTTATTCTTTTTTATCGTACGGTTTGGTTTCTCAAAGCTAATTGAATTTCTACTCTATTCTTTCGTAGATAGAGAGAACACGCACTTCCTCATCCACTGATCAGTGGCCCGATCCCCCAGCAGCAGCTCTCACGAGGGGAAAAAGGCGAGGCTGAGGCGGCACTAGGGGCCGAGGTAGGGGTAGAGCTCAGCCCAGAGCAGCAGCACCAATGGTGGAGCCTTAGGTTAACTTTGATGATGAGGTTCCAGCCCAGACCGTTCTGGTAGGCCCAACTCAGGTCCCAAAGGGGTTTATTACTACCCCAGTACTCCAGGATGCTCTGGTCCGTCTAGTGGGCCTCATGGAGAGTGTCACCTAGGCAGGCTTACTTCCTATAGCACCAGCCGTCTCTTAGGCTGGAGGAGGAGCCCACACTCCTTCTTCTCACACTCCGGAGCAGATGGCTCCCCAGTTTCAAACTCCAGCAGCTCAGCCAGTTGGAGCAATTCAGTTGGGTGTGGTAGCTCAGACCGGTGATAGAGTAGCTCTGTTTGCCGATGCTTTATGGAGATTGGACAGGTTCACCAAGCTCTTCACTACTACTTTCAGCGGTGCTTCTTCTGAGGATCCCTAGGATTATCTAGATAGCTGTCATGAGGTTCTCAAGAACACGGGGATAATGGAGACCAATGGGGTCGATTTTGCTACTTTTCGATTATTTGGATCCACCAAGAATTGGTGGAGAGACTATTGTTTGACTAGACCGGCCGGAGCACCAGCTTTGACTTGGGAGCAGTTTACTCAGCTATTTCTGGAGATGTTTCTCCCCATCACCCAGAGAGAGGCCTATCGGAGGCAGTTTGAGCGTCTCCAGCAGGGTTCTATGACTGTTACTCAATATGAGACCAGATTCATCGATTTGGCCCGTCATGCTCTTATCATACTTCCCACCGAGAGAGAGAGAGAGAGAGAGTGAGAGAGTGAGAGAGAGAGAGAGAGAGAATGAGGAGGTTCATTGAGGGACTTATTCATCTGATTCACCTTTAGATGGCTAAGGAGACAGAGAGTGAGATATCTTTCCAAGAGGCGGCCAATGTGGCTAGGAGAGTGGAGATGGTTCTGTCAGAGGGAGGTGGTCAGGGATCTGATAAGAGGCCTCGTCATTCGGGCAGATTCAGTGGTGCCTCGTCTTGAGGCAGGGATTCGTATGGTAGAGGTCATCCTCCTAGGCCCTTTCAGTCAGCACTTCAAGTTTCTCATGGCGCTTCAGGTGGCCGTGGTTCTTATATGCAGTATTCGGATCAGCTGCCCTACAGTGCACCACCAGCTCCTATCAGTGCAGTGCCGCTCCAGAGTTTTCTGGGTGGTCATTCAGGTATCCAGGGTCAGTCTCAGTTTCCTCAACCGCAACACTTAGGTGGATGTTTTGAGTGTGGTAAGTATGGTCATATCCGGAGGGCTTGTCCAAGTTTTGTGGGTACTCAGTCGCAACAGCAGGGTTCCCTTGCTATGGTTCAGGCACCAGGTGTTCCGCCGCCAACTCCGCCAGCTAGGGGTGGGGATAAAGGTGCTAGAGGTGGAGGTAGAGGTGTTAGAAGTGGAGCTTAGACCGTTAAAAGTGGAGGCCAGCCAGCTGCAGGCTGTCCCAGAGGTGTAGTCTAGAGTGGTGGGCCCCAGCCCTGATGTTATGCTCTTCCAGCCAGGCCTGAGGCTGAGGCTTCCGATGTAGTTATCACAGGGACTGTTCTGGTTTGTGGCAGAGATGCTTTAGTTTTAATTGATCCAGGGTCTACATACTTCTATGTGTCATCTTATTTTGCACCGTATCTGGTCATGCCTAGTGATTCCTTGACTGTCCCTGTATATATGTCTACACCGGTGGGTGATTCTATTGTGGTAGATCGAGTCCATCGCTCGTGTATAGTTGTGATCGGGGGTCTTGAGACTCATTTGGATTTATTACTCCTGGACATGGTTGATTTTGATGTCATATTGGGGATGGACTGTTATCACCTTACCACGCTATCTTGGAGTGTCATGCCAAGACTGTGACCTTAGCATTGTCGGGTTTACCTTGTTTAGAGTGGAGAGGGACTCCTAGTCATTCTACCCATAATGTTATCTCTTATGTGAAGGCTCAGCGTATGGTCGAGAAGGAGTGTTTGGACTATTTGGCATATGTTCGTGATTCTAGTGTCGAGGTTCCTTTTATTGATTCGGTGCCTGTTGTTCGTGAGTTCCCTGAGGTATTTCCTTCGGACCTGCCGGGTATGCCACCTGATAGGGATATTGACTTCTGCCGTCCGCAGGCCCGGCGGCCCATTTCTATCCTGCCGTATTGTATGGCCCTTCCTGAGTTGAAAGAGTTGAAGGAGCAGTTGCAAGACTTGCTTGAAAAAGGTTTCATCAGACCTAGTGTTTCGCCTTGGGGTGCGCCGGTGTTGTTTGTTAAGAAGAAGGACGGATTGATGAGAACGTGTATTGATTATCGACAGTTGAACAAGGTTACAATCAAGAATAAATATCTGTTGCCAAGGATTGATGATTTGTTTGATCAGCTTCAGGGTGCCAAGGTATTTTCGAAGATTGACTTGAGATCTGGCTACCATCAGTTGAGGATTAGGGCATCCGATGTCCCTAAGATAGCTTTCCGCACTTGGTACAAGCATTATGAGTTCTTGGTGATGTCATTCGGGTTGACAAATGCCCTAGTAGCTTTTATGGATTTGATGAACCGAGTGTTCAGGACTTATTTGGATTCATTCGTGATAGTCTTCATTGATGATATTTTGATCTATTCCCGCAGTCGGGAGGAACACAAGCAGCATCTTAGGGTGGTTCTTTAGACTTTGAGGGATAGTCAGTTGTATGCCAAGTTTTCGAAGTGTGAGTTCTAGTTGAGTTCAGTTGCATTCCTAGGTCATGTTGTATCCGCAGAGGGTATTCAGGTTGATCCCAAGAAGATTGAGGCAGTCAAGAACTGGCCTAGACCAGCATCAGCTACAGGGATCCGGAGATTCTTGGGTCTGACAGGCTACTACCGTCGGTTTGTGGAGGGGTTTTCATCTATTGCAGCCCCGATGACCCGGTTGACCCAGAAGGTTGCCTAGTTCAGATGGTCGGACGAGTGCGAGGCAAGCTTTCAGAAGATCAAGACAGCTTTGACTACGGCATAGGTGTTGGTTTTGCCCACAGGTTCAGGGCCATATACAGTCTATTGTGATGCATCTCGTATTGGGTTTGGTGCGGTGTTGATGCAGGATGGCAAGGTCATTGCCTATGTTTCGTGGCAGTTGAAGATTCATGAGAAGAACTATCTGGTTCATGATTTGGAGTTGGCAACCATTGTTCATGCGTTGAAGATTTGGAGGCATTATTTGTATGGCGTGGCATGTGAGGTGTTCACGGATCACAAGAGTCTGCAGTACTTGTTCAAGCAGAAAGAGTTGAATTTGAGGAAGAGGAGGTGGTTGGAGCTGTTAAAGGACTATGATATCACCATCTTATATTATCCGGTAAAGGCCAATGTGGTGGCCGATGCTTTGAGTAGGAAGTCAGTCATTAAGGATAATTTTGCTTATATCCCGGTCGGTGAGAGGCTGCTTGCTTTGGATGTTCAGGCTTTGGCCAATCAGTTCGTGAGGTTGGATGTTTCTGAGCCCAGCCGCGTGTTGGCTTGCACAGTCGCTCGTTCTTGTTTATTGGAGCGTATCCGAGATCGGCAGTATAATGATCCCCATTTGTGTGTCCTTAGAGACACGGTGCAGCACAGAGGTGCCAAGCAGGTTACCTTAGGAGATGATGGAGTTTTGAGATTGCAGGGTCGAGTTTATGTGCCTAATGTGGATGGACTCCAAAAGTTGATTTCAGAGAAGGCCCATAGTTCTCGGTACTCTATTCATCCGGGCGCCGCTAAGATGTATCAGGATTTGCGGCAGCATTATTGGTGGTGGAGAATGAAGAACGACATTGTGGCACATGTGGCTTAGTGTTCGAACTGTCAGCAGGTTAAGTACGAGCATCAGAGGCCCGGTAGTTTGTTCCAGAAGATTGAGATTCTTGAGTGGAAGTGGGAGCGTATCATTATGGACTTCGTTGTTAGACTCCCATGGACTCAGAGGAAGTTTGACATAGTGTGGGTTATTGTTGATAGGCTGACGAAGTCAGCACATTTCATTCCTGTGGTAGTCTCCTATTCTTCCGAGAGGTTAGCTGAGATATATATTCGGGAGATTGTTCGTCTTCATGGTGTGCCCATGTCTATCATTTCGGATCGAGGTACGTAGTTTACCTCACATTTCTCGAAAGCAGTTCAACGAAAGTTGGGCACACGAGTTGAGTTGAGCACAGCGTTTCATCCTCAGATGGACGGGCAGTCCAAGTGGACTATTCAGATTTTGGAGGATATGCTTCGGACTTGTGTCATTGACTTTGGAGGCTCGTGTGATCAGTTTTTGCCTTTAGCAGAGTTTGCCCACAACAACAGCTACCAGTCGAGTATCCAGATGGCTCCTTATGAGGTTTTGTATGGTAGGCGGTATCGGTTGCCGGTTGGATGGTTTGAGACGGGGAAGGCTCGGTTGTTGGGTACGGATCCGGTTCAGGATGCCTTGGACAAGGTCAGGATTATTCAGGATAGGCTTCGTACTCAGTCCAGGCAAAAGACTTATGCCGACCGTAAGGTTCGAGATTTGGCATTCATGGTCGGTGAGCGGGTATTGCTTCGGGTGTCGTCTATGAAGGGCGTGATGAGATTTGGAAAGAAGGGCAAGCTTAGCCCTAGGTTCATTGGCCCGTTTGAGATTCTTGATCGAGTAGGAGAGGTGGCTTACAGAATTGCGTTGCCGCTGAGCTTATCAGCCGTGCATCCAGTATTTCATGTGTCCATGCTTCGAAAGTATCACAGCGATCCATCCCACGTGTTAGATTTCAGCACTGTCCAGTTGGACAATGACTTGTCTTATGAGTAAGAGTCGGTAGCTATTCTAGATCGGCAGGTTCGTCAGTTTAGATCGAAGAGTTTCCCTTCTGTTCGTGTTTAGTGTAGAGGTCAGCCTGCTGAGGCATTGATCTGGGAGTCCGAGTCCGATATGCGGAGCCGTTATCCCCATCTTTTTCCTGACTCAAGTATTTCCTTCTTATGTCCGTTCGAGGATGAGCGGTTGTTTTAGAGATGGAGAATGCAATGACCCAAAAGGCCATCACTTGTTTTAGAAATGAATTCTGCATTCTAAGGCCTTAAAAACCTCTTTCAGCATCGCCTCGATTTACGTGCGCAGTCCGGGCGCGTAGCAGGGAAGCCATTATGTGTAATCTATAAAAAATGATGAATTTTGACATTAAAGTGGATTTAAGTTGACTTCTGTCAATATTTTAGGTAAACGGACCCGAACTCGTGATTTGATGGTCCTGGAGGGTCCATAGGAAAATATGGGACTTGCTATGCCCGAAATCGAATTTCGAGGTCCCAAGCCCGAGAAATCAATTTTTAAAGAAAATTATTTTTTGGAATTATTTATGAGTTTTGGAAATGAAATGCGTTTAAAACATGATGGTATCGGGCCTTTATTTTGGTTCCGGAGAGGTACATGTCTTATATATGATTTAAGATGAGTCTGTGAAATTTGGTAAGAAACAGAAGTCGTTTGAGGTGATTCGGACCCGTAGTTGTGAAAATTGATACTTTGAAAGTTTTGAGATTTTTCTTAGATTTCTATGCTAAATTCATTGTTTAAGAGGTTATTTTGGCAATTTGATCGCACAGATAAGTTCATATGATGTTTTTGAGATAGTATGCATGTTTATCTTGGAGCCCCGAGGGCTCGGGTGATTTTCGGATAGGTCTCGGAAGGTTTTTGAACTTATCAAAAGTTGCAGGTTTTTCAGTTTCTGGTGTTCTGGTGTGTTGTACTTCGCGTTCGCGGAAGGACTCTCGTGAACGCGAAGGGTAAGTCAGGCTAAAAGAATTTACTTTCTACGCGAACGCGAGACACAGAACGCGAACGCGAAGCCTTGGGGGTGTTTCCCTTCGCGAACGCGGACCTGCTATCACGAACGCGAAGGCCTTTGGGCCTGGGCAGGGGGAAGGAGATTTTGCTCTATGCGGATGCAGCATAAGCCCGCGAACGCGAAGGCTCGAGGAGTCAAAGATCTGCGAACGCGAGCCTGTTATCGCGAGCGCGATGGTTAATTGTGCCTGACCCATTGCGAACGCGATGAAGGTTTGCCCAGTGATTTTTAAACAGTAACAGAACATACGAGATTTCACCAAAATTTCATAACTTCTTCTTCCAAACTCCAAATTGGGCGATTTTATAAAGAGAACTTCACTACAAATTCATAGGTATGTAATCTTAGACTCATTTTCTTCAATTTCTATTAACACCCATTAGATTTCTAGGCCTAAATCATGTTCTTAGAGGTAGAAAATTAGGGATTTGGGTAGAGTTAGGGGTTTTTGTATAATTAGGATTTAAACCTCGTTTTGGGGTCGGATTTTGGAACTAATTATATATTCGGGCTCGTGGGTGAATGAGTGATCGAATTTTGGTCCGAACCTCGTGTTTTGACCAAGTGGGTCTGGGGTCGATTTTTGACTTTTTGGGAAGAATGAGGGGAAATCTATAATTAAGCATTGGAATTGGATTGTTTAGCATTTATTGATGTTATTAAGTCGATTATGTCTAGATACAATTGGTTTGGAGCCAAATTCAAAAGGAAAGGCAGTGTTTGAGGCTTGAGTTAGCCGTGGAAGTTCGAGGTAAGTCTTTGGTCTAACCTTAGCTTGAGGGATTAAGCGTTGTATCCTATTTGCTACTGGTTACTTGTTGAGTACGGCGTATAGGAATGGTGACGAGTATCTATACGTTGGTGTCAAGCATGACCGTGAGTCTTAAATTGAAATTGTTGTGTTCTTAATAAATGCTACGAATGCCTAAGTTGATGATTCTCTGTGTTGAGCAAAGATTATGATTATTCTCGTGGAAATTACTTATGATTGCGTATTGGTGCTAGTTGAGGAAGATAGATGTTGGAACAAGTTTGGTTATAGCTGATTTTTCCTTACCGGGACGTATTTACTTATACTGTCGATTCTCTTGCCGAGATAGTGTTGTTTCTTTATTGATCCCTTGCCGGGACTCTTGTTGTGATTGGTGTGGAACTGTATATGTGGATCGGATTGCACGCCGTAACAATATTATGCTTGGATCGGGTTGCACGCCGCAACAAAGATATAATTGGATCGGGTTGCATGCTGAAACAGTGATAAATGATTGGATCGGGTTGCACGCCGCAACAGTGTTATTATGTTTTGGGATCGGGTTGCGCGCCGCAACAATTAATAATACAAAGTGTTCATAGATTGGTTACGAGTTCCTTATTGTTTTGCTGTAAATTCTAAATTATTCTTATGTCTTTTCTCTTAATTTACTGTTGGTATTGATATTCCCCCGCAACATGTACCCCCTCATATCTTTACTTGTTTATTCCTGTTTTACTTTCCGCTGCATATTATATAACTGCACATGTTTATTTGGTAGTCTGGTCCTAGCCTTGTCACTATTTCGCCGGAGTTAGGCCAGGCACTTACCAGTACATGGGGTCGGTTGTGCTGATACTACACTCTGCACTATGTGTAGATTCCGTAGCGGCAACTTTTGGACCGTAGCATTGGGTGGTTGCCTTCAGTCCAATTAGAGATCTCGAGGTAGTCCTGCAGGCATCTGCAGTCCCGGCGTTCTCTTCTATCTTTATATGTATTTTGTTTTCATTTACTTTAGAGACAGATTGTACCTTTCTTTCCAGACATTTGTATGTAGTATTTGTAGTTGGTCCGTGATATTGTGACACCGAATTCCGGGTAGAGATGTATGTTGGTATTGCCGTCCTGGTTTTGGCTAGTTATCATATTAAGTCTTGCGCATGTATTTATTTATCATTAATATTTCATTGTTAATCACATGTTAATTTAAATTGTTAAAAAGGCTAAATAAAAGAGTTAGTGATTCTGTATTACGCGGCTTACCTAGCTTTTACGAGTAGGCGCCATCACGACTCCCGAGGGTGGAAAATCCGGGTCGGACGGCATTGGAGGGTTCCCGTATGGGATGAGCGGGTTGGGCACAAGGGCGTTGGTAACCTCACTTGACCTGAGGATCAACTCAGGGAACCCAGGGATTGCACATGGCGGTTCCCTACCATTAGACCAGGCGTCCCACATTTCCGATATGCGGAGACGCAACATCTTATTCTCTTCAGCAACTGCTGATTCTAGCTACAGAATAGCCGATGTCGGGATATCCTCAGGACCGATGATTGGTAAATTGCTTGCGGAGGTCATCTGTGCCTTTGGATCTTGTGAAGGAGGGGATACTAGACTACCAACAAAACCAACCACCAAAACCTGGCTAATTTGCACACCCAACAACCTTGTTAGTTTTGAGACGCTGAACAGATAGGAAATCGCATGTTTGGATGCAATGCACCTAAACAGTTAAACGTTTCTACCATGTATTTGAACGGTCGCATATTTCATTTCGGCCTTAACTAACCCTTTTCACTTTGTACCTATTTTCTTTTATTTCTGTCTCTCTTTAATCACTCTTGATTTGATTTTTTTTCTTTTCGTTTCTGTCGCTCTTTTATTTTTGGCACTCTCTTTTCTTTTTCTTTTTTGTTTTTTGTCACTCTTTTATTTTTTGTCGCTCTTTTTTTTCACTTTTTCTTTCTTTTCCACTCAATTTTTTTTTCTCTTTTTTTCAGTTTATTTTTCACTCAATTTATTTATGTCTATGATAAAATCCGATGGAGATTGCCTACGTATTATGATGCCGCATGAATCAGATCTACATAGTTCGGGAAGATCGAGAATGGAGTAAATATACTAACATTTTTGTTTTGTTTACTTTTATAAAACTCAGGCCATGAAAGCTTTAAGAAAAAGAAAACATATATTTATTTTTCAAATTTTGTTTCATTGTTTTTGTTTTTATTTTTTGGAATTTTCGAAAGACAAATGCTTTAAAAAAAGAAAGAATTTTTTTTTGTATTTTTGATTTTTTTTTTGAAAGAAAGACTTCTAAAAGTTCATTTTCTTTTGATTTGAACTTTGGGAATTTCAAAAGTAAAATAGAATTTTTTTTCATTTGTTTTATCTTTTTCTAAAGAAGAAAGAAAATATTTTTAGATTTTAAATGTTGCCTCTTAATTAACGAAAGAAAGACTTTTAAGAAAATATTTTGGATTTCTGAGTTTTTTTTTAAAACTTACAAAAGTACTTTTACCGAAAAACGAAAAATATTTTTGGACTTCAATTTTTTTAAAATTTTTTTTTTTGAAAGAAAGACTTTTAAACAAGGAAAAGAATTTTTTTTATCCTTTTTCTTTTCTGATTTTTTTTTTTTGAATCTTTGGGAAAAAACTTCTTAAAAAGGTAGAAAAATATTTTTTTTTTAAATTTTGATTTGACTTGTGGATTTTCGAAAGAAGGATTTTTAAGAAAACATTTCGGATTTTTGAGTTTCTCTTCTTTTTTTTTTTTCTCTTTTAATTTATGAAAGTACTTTTAAAGAAAAACAATTTCTCAATTTTTACGGACATTTACAAAAGAAAGACTTCTAAAGAAGAAAAGAATTTCTTTTGGATTTTTGGTTCCGATTCTTTTTGTTTTTTTTTTTGGAAAAATACTTCAAAATGAAGGAAACCCGTATTTGGATTTTGATTGATTTCTTTTTTATTTTATTTTTCGCAAGAAAGACTTCGGAAAGAAAGAAACTACTTTTTTTTTTTAGTTTTATAAAAACATTTTTTTTTTTGCATTTTCTAATGAAAGATTTCTAAAGAAGGAACTAAAGGAAATTATTTTTGGATTTTTAAAAATTGGGGTCGGAACCGATGAGGTTTGCCTACTTATCTCACATCCGGTGAGAATCAGACCCGCGTAGTTCGGTCAATTTTGATGGAACATGGGAAGCATGACACTTGAGATTTTGGGCTCATTTTGAAATGACCTTGTTCTTTTCTTTTTCCCTTTTTCAGAATTTCGGGAGAGTTTCGAAAATTTTCAAATACCTACCTCTCACTCTTGTTTTTGATTTTTGATTTTTTCCTTTTTTTTCTTTTTGATTTTCTTTCCATATTCTAGAAGCCGATCAACATGCAAACTGAAACAAACAGATGCGCAAGTAGCACGTAAGATGGATAAGGATGATCTTTTTAATTTGGGTACACATGTCCTAGACGGACCCAACTCCTGTGTTGAGTCCCCAAAGTCAGATGCACGTGATGCAAACAAGCATTCCTACTAGGGATCCGACATGATGCTATGTTATTCTAGGTTTAAAACCTGGGTGTATTTGTTCTAGACCTGACTTACCCAAGAGGACAACTCGAGCCGAGGGGGGCAACGTACCGGGAATACAGAAGCTTCACCGGCTTTGCAACTTGTCCGAACCTCGTTCTAAAATTGGGATATGACTCTAACAGAAAAGAAGTCACACAAAGTGCACACTTCCAGATGATTTAGAAGACTCGGGGAGAAGAAGGGTTTTATAACAGTTTATATACAGTTCACACAATATCAAAGCAGTAAAAAACAACATTTAGCACATTAGGCTTGAACACGTAAAAATCAGATAATAAATAAAAGTCAACTATAACAGTTATTCTAAGCTCGAATTGTGAACCCTGAACCAGAGATTCTGGGTTCGATCCCTAGCAGAGTCGCCAGAGCTGTCACACCTCCTTTTTACTACCCCAAGGGTATATGAGAGTTTTTACAATTAAAGTGACATAAATCGAAATATGATCAATTAATTTATCAGAGTCGCCACTTGGAATAGTTTATTTGGTGTCCCAAGTCACCGATTTATTTTAAAATCCCAAATCGAGAAAATTTCGACTTTACTTTATAAGTCTGCGAACCAGAAATTCTAGATAAGGAATTATGTTAACCTAGGAGAAGGTGTTAGGCACTCCCGGGTTCCGTGGTTCTAGCACAGTCGCTTAAACTATTAATAATTGGCCTATTATCTGATTTACTACATGTTTAAACCTATTGTGCATTTTTAAATTTTATAACCGCTTTTAATTATTTATGAAATTATTCTGGAACAAGTTACGATTGTCGTACACTTGCCGTTTTGGGACACAACGCAAATCACGCTACATGAAATGCACCCGCAATTCGCGACATGTTTATTTTATTAATAATATTTGGAGTTGTTATGATTGAGTCGCATAAAATGCACACCCGAATTTTGGGATTAGATATCGTGACCATGCCACGGGAACAATATCCATGGCCACGATGATTTATTAATCACGCTTAAAGACAGCTACTATGTGAGATATAACTCTAAAACTAATTTAAGACTTTGTGGGTCCATATATTATGGGATTTTGTGGATGAAGTGTAGGGCCAAATTAATTGGAAATTAATAAGAGAATCAGTTTTGTACCAATTCAACCAACAAAGGCAAGAACTGCAAGAACGACAATCATGAGATGTCACCTACTAAACAGGACACACCTACTGTTGAACTTTTGGGGTACTTTTGATCTTAATGTAGATCTTGTCTAAATAAAGTGCTTTGAGATGTCTATTGTGATAAGCATAATTTCATTATGTCTTGCTTCTCAAGATAATTTCTTTTTGCTAATTAGTTTCCTTCAGAAAAACTTAATGAATATGCAATGTGCATCCTATGTCTTCCCCATTTTGAATCATAGCCAAGTCAGTAGATCTCTCACATCCCGACAATTCCATGTCAGTCTAAGGAGTGAGTCATTGTTTAGTTTTACGTTAATATCTCACTGAATTTAACATGTTTTCTTATTCCACTCTTAAACTAATTTGATATCCCACTTGTGTGTTTTATGTGTAAAATACTCGTTTATCTCACCCCGGGCTGTTTCTTTTCTTTTTTTTGGTCCAATACATATGTACATTCACGAAGTTGAAGTTTTTACATATAAAAAGAAGAATCAAAGTAAATGAATAATAAGTAAAGGGATAACAAAAAAGACTAAGATTTGAACAATTCCAATGACTCACGTTAATTAATATGCAACTTGAATTGAAATTGTGAAGAATTGACCACAAATAGACCTTGCAAAAATTTTCAGCAGTAAATAAACCAAAATGCAACAACTTTTTGCCATGATACTACCACAAAATCTCCATTAAAATACCTCTAAAACAGTCATGGAATCCCTACAAATAAAATATAAAAAAAATCCCTACAAATCCAACATAAAAACAGCCCTTTAAAAATCGCCTCTCAAGCCATGAATCGCCTCTAAAACTCCAGCAACATTATTCATTAAAAAAAAAAAAAAAAACCTTCCAGAACACCACCATTTTAGCTCAAAATTCCAGCAACCAATTCTACTACAACAAAAGCTTAATAGTGCTCAAAATAAATTTATACTTGTCCCCAGATTTGTGCATTAGTTCAACACATAAAAAGTAATTCAAAGCAAAGTCAAATCTACAATCAATCATTGGAGAACATTTTTAAATACATGAATAAACTACAACAACTTTATAAAAATATAACATGCCAAAACAGTGATTACATTACTTTAAAGTTGAATTGATACCTTGGCAGTAGTAGCAAGGTCTTAAGAATAGCAACATAAAGGCCTAGAATCATCTACAACTACGGGCTGAAGAAGCTGCAACAAACAGTAATAAATCGCAGATGGATCCATTTTGAAAACCCAGAAATGTAAGAGAAACTGTAGCTTTGAAACAGCTGCAACTCTTCGAATTATTTTGAATTTAAAATCCACCCAAAATTCTACTGTTGTTCCTTCTTCATTTCAGAGTTTCTTCTTTATTTATTTATTTTGGTTTCGAAATCTCAGATGTGGGTGTTTATCAGAGTAAAATGAGGGACAGTGAGGGGTTCGATGTGAGCGAGAGATGAGGAAGATAGAGGGGAAACAGGGTTGTTCTTCAGAGAAATGGAGTTAGAGAGGGGTGTGCCGTTTGCTTTATTTTTTCAGGGAAGGGGAGCTCTTCTTTTGGGCTTTCTTCCCCGTTTGCGTCCTGCCATTTATTGATGAAAGCGCGGAGGTGTTTTGTTTAAATGGAGAGCTGATTTTTAGCCAAGAATAGGGAGAAGCAGAGAGCTGTTGCGCCATTTTCAAGCTGTCTAGGGGTCCTTTTTTATCTGATGGTTTTCTAGGTCTAGCCTAGGTTTTAATTAAAAGGGTGAGGAGTTGGGTCAGGCGGGTTGGGTAGGGAGATTGGGCCGGTGGAATTTGGGTATTGTATTTGGGTTAGTTAAACTTTGGCTCAATATACCAAGACTAAACCAAATTCTTTGCTTATTTTCCTTTTTTTTTTCTTTTTTTTCTTTAATTTAAAATTCTAATTAAATTAAGTAAAATCCTAAATCAATCTATTTTTGTATAAATTAAAATTATTTATTTATTTTTAACATTAAAACGACTGATTAACTTAAAACTAAAGAAAATGCTAATTTTAAAGGCTAAAATCTAAATATGTAAAAAAATGACCATTTTTTGTGATTTTTTTGCTTAATAAAATTAATTCCTACATGCAATTTGAACCTAAGATGACATGAAATTAAAACGTGACAATTTTTATGATTTTAAAATATTAAAAATGCATGAAATGCAATTAAATAAAGAAAAACTTCTAAAATCCATTAAAAATTATTTTTGGTCGATTTTTAGGAGTTATTTTCATGTAGGGCAAAAAATTGGGTGCTCACAATAACCGATCATGAGCAATCAAAGCATTCTACGCATAGCTTCAAAGCTCTCAGGAGTGTAGCCACCGAGCTGAGATGACAGAATATCCTTCCGCAAGGCGACGACAATAGTCCAACAGACTATGCCGGGAGAAACACCCTGCACCACATCTGTAGTACCATTACAATTCTTCAATTCTCGATTTATAATGAGCGCTTCGCATTGCGTAAGATCGGGTAGGAAGGGAATAAGGGTATAAGCCTCAAAGGAATCAATTGCACGATGAGGAATCAAGAAGAGAAGTACTCCTAACAGCCCTGTAGCCTCTCGAAGATAAGTACACACGTCTCTGTACCGATCCGCAAGACTCTACTAGACTCGCTCAAGACTCATGAGACCTAAGGGAACCTAGTTCTCTGATACCATGTTGTCACGACCCATATTCCACTAAGGGTCATGATGGCGCCGGACAACGCTGTCAAGCAAGCCAACCAAAATACTTAATTAAATTCTCATTTTAATAATTTTGAAAACTATGATTTTCCTTCAATTTTACTAGTAAAAGGTAATCAGTTCATATTTAAATAAATGTTAAGAAGTTAATACAAGATACCCCATAATCATCCCAGAACCCGGTATCACAAGTGCATGAGCATTTACTAGGGAATGAAATAAAATACAGTAATTGTCCGGAATACAAAATGGACAAAAATAAAAATACAGTACAATACTCTGAAGGAGACTCTGTTGGCTGCGGGTCGTCTCGATAAATGCAGCTCACCTAAGTCTTCGTATCAACCATGGCGCTATGCCACTAAGCCACTAGCCACACATGAACCTGTGCAACAAAAAATGCACAGCAAGTATATTATGAGTACGAAGATAACATGTACCCATTAAGTATCTCATCTAATCTCGAAGTAGTAGAGACGAGAGGTCGACTTCGACACTTACTAGTGGTCCAATAATAATATACCAATAATATAGTAAATCGTATTTTCATAAAGATGACTGTAACTCAATAGCATGAAGCAAGCAAGCAATTCTTTCATTAATAGGATATTTCCAAATTTATTTTTCATCATTTATACATTTATCTCAAGTCAGGGAGAGCAAATATCAACATCTATAAAACTCAAGGCAAGCAATACAAGCATGCACAAATCATGACGAGGACGTACGACCCGATCCAACAATATTTAAACTGTGCACTGCCAGAGGTTCGAATGGCGCGAACCATAGATGCATCTATTATCCCGCTCGCAAATCTTATATGTGACGCGGTCAAATATAAATAAACACAATATTCAGTCAATCAAGAATTCATCAGGGAACGATTATCCAAAGAAAAGCCAATTCTCTTTTAAGAATTCGAGAAAACGAAGTTTAATCTTTTTAGAAATTCATTTACTAATTCGATATGATTTATGCAATTCAAACTGTCAATAAAATTACAAATATTCCAAGTATAGCATGTTTTTGGGGTCCTAGACTACCCGGACTTAAACATAATAGTAGCTACACACAGACTCTCAACACCTCGTGCGTACATAGCCCCCATAAATAGGAGCACAAATCCAATTAATTCACCTATAGGGACAATTCCCTATTACAAGGTTAGAAAGGAGACTCACTTCGCTCTGAAGTTAAAAAACCGGTTTCCAAGCCCTTCCGATGACTCAAACCGATGCCCCAACGCTCCAAAACTAGCCAAATAACGGGCAAACCAATAAAAATACACCCTAATAATTATAACAATTCAATTTATATAAAATCCCAACTCCGCTAGAAAAGTTGATGAAATCGCCCCCAAGCCCACGTGCCTAGATTCCGAAAATTTTCGAAGATAAACTTTGCCCATAATTTCACGAACTCAAATATATATTTTGCTCTCAATTTCATGCCCAAAATCGTGGTTAAAATCCAAGAATACCAAATTTCTAAGTTTTTCTCAAAATCTCAAATTCCTACAAAATTCCATGTCCAAATCCGTATATAATCATATATTTAACTCAAAACTAGCATAAATTACTTACCTCATGCTTGGTGGTGAAAATGGTACCGGAAAGATGCTCCAAAATCGGCTCCAATGGAAGAAATGGGATTGAAATGAACCCAACCTCCAATTTAAAAGAACCTCACTGCCTCGAGCATTTCCGCACCTGCGGTCACTTGACCGCTTCTGCGGTTCCGCAGGTGCGACCTACCATCCGCTTCTGCGGTCCTCCTCCAAGCCCTCAACTTTCGCATCTGTGCTTCTCCTTCCGCAGGTGTGGTCCCTCATCTGTGGTCAAAATGAATGCATCTGCGGTCCCAGCCTAGCCGGTCCATTTCCGCTTCTGCGATACAAAGGCCGCTTCTGTGGCTCCGCACCTGCGGCCCAAGCCTCGCAGGTGCGGTTACACCAGAAGGTGGCTGCTTCATTTCTTCTTTAAATTTCAAATTTGATCTGTTAACCATCTGAAACACACCCGAGGTTCCCCCGGACCCCATCCAATCACACCAACCAGCCCCATAACACATTACGGACTTGCTCAAGGCCTCAATTCACATCAAGCCACGCTAAAATCATGAATCGCCTTGCAATCCAAGCTTAATGAACTTTAGAATTTGAACTTCTTCATCCGATGCCGAAACCTATCAAACCACATCCGATTGACCTCAAATTTTGCACACAAATCATATTCGATATTATGGAACTACTCCAACTTCCGGAATCAAAATCCGACCACGATATCAAAAGTTCACTTCCGGTCAAACTTCTTAAAAACCTTCAAGTTTCCAACTTTAGCCAAATGACTCTAAAATGAGCCACGGACCTCTGAATTCACTTCCGATCATGCTCCCAACACCAGAATCACCATACGGAGCTATTCCTAGACTCGAAATCCCAAACGGACATCGATTACACTGAAATGCACTACAACCCAAACTTATAAAATTCTTCCAAAATTGCTAACTTCCACAATAGGTGCCAAAACATTCCCAGGTCTTCCAAAACCCATCTCAGACATACGCCCAAGTCCGAAATCATCATACAAACCTGTTGGGACCTTCGAATCCCGATTCTGAGGCCGTTTACTCAAAAATCCAATCTTTGTCACTTCTACCAACTTAAAACTTCCGAAATGAGAATTCTCTTTCCAAATCGACTCTGAACTTCCCAAAATTTAATTATGACCATGCGTACAAGTCATAATACCTGAAGTGAAGCTGCTCATGGCCTCAAACTACTGAACATCGCACTAGAGCTCAAAATGGCTGGTCGGGTTGTTACAGGCCATTTTCCGCTTTGGTGACATAAAAATGAATCCCCTTTTAGAAGAAATAGGAGGTTTCACTCGGCTCCCATGGGATATCGCTGGTTTGCTGGTACCGGAAAACCCCACTCCTCGAAGTTTCTTGAAAATGATGGGTTTCAGGGAAAATGATGTTTTAGTGTGTCTGAAGAAGTCTTACATACTATTCGATTTCCTCTATGAGCGTTATGGGCACAACAAGTCATATCGCCTTTACCATGATGAGTTTGCTATCACTTCTTTGGGTTGGACTCACCGCCGAGTTTTTGTGTTCATTATCTGTTTTCTGGGGATACTGGTATTCCAAATACAAGGAGAAAGAATCCACACTCGCCTAGCTATGGTTACTAAGGCTTTAATGGAGGGGATTGAGGGGCAAACTTACACTATTTTCCCTATGATTCTGGCTGATATGTACCAGGCTTTAGACCGCTGCAAGAAGGGGTATAGGCACTTCGAGGGCTATAATCTGTTGCTGCAAGTATGGTTGTTGGAACACCTTCAGAGGGGAGAATACCATCAAGAATTTCCGCGACGACCATGGAATGACCATATAGCCTATCACCATCCAATGAAAATATAAATTTTACCCGATTCCGAGACATGGGCTCGAGGGGTGTTTTGGTCATTTTACCTAATTTTGCGTATTAGCTTAGAATTTCTGTGTAGAATCAGTTACTTGAAGTGTTATTTACATTATGCAATTGAATTGAATAGATTTAGGCCATTTGGAGTCGAGTACTCGTGGCAAGAGCGTGGTTTCGGGTTGATTTTGAGCCGATTCGAGGTAAGTGGCTTGCCTAACCTTGTGTGGGGAACCTTTCCCCTTAGGATTTGGTATATTTGGTAACTGAAATACCTTGTACATGAGGTGACGAGTGCGTACTTGTGCTAATTGTTGGAAATTCGGTTTTTATTAAGTAATTACTTGTATGTTTCCTTTCATGTTTTTATTACTCGCACTATTAAGCCTGTTGTTAGCTTAGGAAAGCATGTCTAAGTGATTTAATTGCTTTATTTGCTCAAACTGCCTTACCTGAATTCTGTGCAGCATGCTAGGCTAGAATTACTTGTTTCCTTAATATGAAAATTGCCATTTCTGAATATTTTCCTGTTGCTGTTGTGTATTTACATTGGGACTACGGATGTGGGATTCCGGTAGATCCCCCTGCACAATTATATGGAACTATGGGACTGCACCTGGTAGATTCCCCGAGTACTAGGTATTTATATTTGGGACTACGGATCAGGATTCCGGTAGATCCCCGCGCATTGATAGTTGGACTACAGGATGGGATCCCGGGAGATCCTTCGAATATATATGATAGACTACGGGACGGTATCCCGGGAGATCCACTGGATAGATGTAATTGGGACTATAGGACGGTATCCTGGAAGGTACCCCGGTTGTTATCTCTATGTTGAGTTGTATTTCCTTTCCGTGATTATTTTGCCTTTGTTCTAGTTGTTGTTGCTCTTTCTATTCTATGTTATTTCTTATTGTTGCACTTAATTATACTGTCTTGTTCTATACTGATATACTTTGTATTTTATTTAACCTCAGTAGGGCCCTGACCTGCCTCTTCACTACCCGACCGAGGTTAGGCTTGGCACATACTGAGTACCGTCGTGGTGTACTCATGCCCCTTTCTATCGCCGTGGTTTTTCATGTGCAGATCCAGGTACTGCGACTCAGTCCTATCACCTTGAGGCGAGGCGACTGCTCCAGCGACTTCAAGGTATATCTTCTGCGTCCGCAGACCAAGGAGTCCCTTTCTATTCTAGCTTTTAAACATTTGCCCTTCTGTATTTCTTTTCCTTGTTAGATATTCTGGAGTTAGAGTACTGTGTAGTGATCCTTAGCTTATGATTCATGGGTTTCCGGGTCTTGGAAATATTTATTGGTTTCTGAGAGTTAAATATTGTGTATGCCGAGCGGCACTTTTAAACACTGTCTTATTACTCTACTATTTTAAATTGTTTTACTTCCGCGAGTTGGTTTATTTTCCGCTATTGAGGCTTACCTAGTCGTAGGGACTAGGTGCCGTCACAATGGTTCACGGAGGGCAAACTAGGGTCGTGACAAATATTGTATTGATAATTAAAACAAATTAATATGCTTGTTACAAATAGTATTTTATTTATGGTGAATGTCTATATTTTAGAGAGATTTTAGAGTTTGTTACTTGGTGGCTAAGTCACTTTTTCCTATAAATAGAGGCGTTCTATTCCATTGCAATTCATCCCAAAATCAATAAGAATTGTCTCTCTCTACTTTTCTCTGCAATACTATTCTTCTTTTATTTTTTTATAATACGTTATCAGCACGAGACTCTAATTAATTGAGTAGAAGCTTTGGGATTGAGCATAATGATTGTCAATTATTTCATGAACTTCCTTCATGGTTAAATTCTAGATTTAAGACAAGTATTTTATTTTATTTTTCTCTTTCAAATTCTTAAAATTATATAATTTAATTTTAAATACAAGCAAAGATAATACATTTTGATTATAACTCTAATAGAGTTTGTAAGAAATTATAACCGTCTGAAGTGATAAATTTTTTATGTCTTTCCATGATCAAATCCTGTATGATTATGAGCACAAAAAGTGGAAATCCGTCCCATTGAATTTGCTTCATTCTCATTCCCCTAAGAGAATGTGTTATCAATATATGATAAGTCTGAAAGAAGACAAAATTATTACTATGAAGGTACAATGAATGTGGACGTGATAATAGACGAAATTATAATTGTCATCATTGTGGTAATAAGAAAAATAAGAGTTCTGAAAATAATCCTTCACTTTGTGAAAGTAATGTTTGTTATCGATTTGACATGAGATTTTGTAAAGCACATACATATGATTATGGTCCATTCATGATGTGAATGTGATAACATGTAATTTATGAATACATATTCATTCTCGGAAAAATATGAACGTGCTAGTGGTAGTGAATATGCTACATTCACCTCTAGAAAAAGGTTTGAGATGAAATAAGAAAATAATTTCATTATTATTGCATGAATGGTCATTGATCACGTACCTATTGCGATTAGCCAAAATATAATGGCAATGCGATTATTACATGGCAAAAAAATAATAGAAGAAACATATCTTGCCTATAATGATATTGACCATGACTATAATGGTATAACTTTCTCTTTAAAAGAGATATTCACCATATGGATGATGATGAATATGTGATAGTACAAAATTAATTGAGAGCTCTGGAAGAGCCAATTATTACTATTTTTGAGGAATAAAATTGATTATGAATAAGACATTGTGTTGTAGTAAGTCTCAAAGAAACTTATTAAGTTTCTAAAGTATTTGCGAAAGTTGTTGGTTATATTGAGACTATAAATAAAGGAAAGATTTAATATTTTTTATTACTACAACTTGTAGTGGGGTAATATGTACGTGAAAATTACCCGCTTTATTCTCTTGTTTGTACTACACAAATAAAAGAATGCCACAATAAAGTAGATATAAAAACCCATATCATAATACACCTGAAATTTATCAATATTGATAATTTATTTAGTTGGCATAACTAGTTTACCCATATCAATTTAAGTATGATGTGCGAAAATAAAATAAAATTCACAGGGGTAAATATTAAAGAACTAGAAAGTTTTTTACGAATTGTAACAACCCGACCAGTCTTTTTGCTTTTTAGAACCATGTGCCCCTAAATAAAAACTTCATGCGCTTGCTTTAACTAATTTACGATCCGCGGGGATGGTTGGTTTGAGATTTGGAATGAATTTGGGTTGAAATATGCTCATTTGATTCCTTAAGATTTTCTTAAAAGGCTAAGTTTGACTTTGGTCAATATTTTTAGCAAACGTACCCAGATTCGTGTTTTCATGGTCCCGGAGGGTCCGTAGGAAAATATGGGACCTGGGCATATGCCCGGAATCGAATTCCGAGGTCCCTAGCCCGACTAATGAATTATTATTAGAAATTGTTAAACTGAAATTCTAAGGATATAAAGAAACTAAATAATGATTGATCACGTTGGTTTCAGGCTCGTATGTTGGTTCCGGAGCCCAGTACAGGTCCAATATAATATTTAAGACTTGCGCGCAAAATTTGGTGTCAATCCGAGTAGTATAAGCACGTTTCGGCACATTTGAAGTGAATTTAAGAACTTGAAGTTCATAAGTTTGATTCAATTGGTTTTAGGGGGTGATTCGTAGATTTAGCGTTCTTTCGGGTATTCTGAAGTTTCGAGCGGGTCTGTTTCATGATTTCAGACTTGTCGGTATGTTCGGGTGGGGTTCGGGAGCCTCGAGCGTCAATCAGACGAGGCTCAAGTGAAGTTGGAAAAGTTGAAAAGAGCTGAAACATCTAGTTTCTGTCATAACCGCACCTGCGGTTGGTCAACCACAGGTGCGAGACCGCAGAAGCGATCGTCCTCTCGCAGATGCGGCCAAGACAGGCCAGGCCCAAAACCACAGAAGCGGCTTCAAGACTGCAGAAGCGGTCCCAGCCCCGCTTGGCCAATTCCGCAGATGCGGCCACCTTCTTGCAGAAGCGAGACCGCAGATGCGGTCCCCTGACCGCAGATGCGGAAATCACTGAAGTAGTGAGATTCATTTATTGCGGGCTCCAAGTCATTTTTGTCCATTTTTGACTCATCCATTGGGCGATTTTGGAGCTCTTGAGAGAGGACCCTCACCTAACATTTTGAGGTAAGTTTATCCTATCTATTTCTAGATTAATACTCGAGTTTTGGGTAGATTAACACACAAAGATTTAGGTAAAATCATAGCGTTATAGCCAAACCTAGGGATTTGACAAAAGTTAAATTTGACCACAAAATATGCTATGAAACGAATTAGAAATCATATATTATTGATCCTTGGGTTATAAAGAACAACTTTCTTCAAAGAATTTCGGAATCCGGGCATGTGGGCCGAGGTCAGATTTTAGGAAACTTGTGTTTAAGGTTTGATTTAATAGTTAGAATGTGATCTTGTGAGCTTATATAGACTAGTTCTTACCCCAATTTAACTAGTTTTGGATCGTTCGACTCCAAATTGAGAAGTTCGGGCTCGTTCTTGGTATTGGAAGTGCACTTTGGAGCAAGGTGAGTCTCTTTTGTAACCTTGTAAGAGAGAATTGTCCCCATAGGAGTAAAAATTGTATAATTTGCCACTAAATGTGGGGGCTACGTACGCACTAGGTGACGAGAGTCCGTGTGTAGCTACTATCATGTTAATTGTTCGGGTAGTTTAGGACCCGTATCATGCTATATTTGCCCATGTTATATGTCTTCTTGATAATGTGATCATTTAGGATATGCTAGAGAATTTGAAATGATCAATGCTGTGTTGAGCACTTGTAAGAGTTTAATTGAATGCAAATGCGCCTTCTTATACTTTTTTGTTGATAATTGATATTTGTGGATTGGCCTGATAGCCTCAGTAGAAATAGATGCATCTATGGTTCACGCCATTCAACCCTCTGGCAGTGCACAATTTCTTTTTATGTTGGATCGGGCCGTCGACCTCGGCATGACGTGTGCATGATATTTATGTGAAATTATTATTGATGACTTACCTGATACATGGTTTGAATTGTAAAAGATTAACCGGAATATTAAATTGTCGTGACTTAGAAATTCTTATTTCAACTGTTATATAATTGTGACCATCATGCCTGGCATAACATCATATTATATATTGTTTTGCCCTAGTAGGTATCAAGTCGACCTCTCGTCTCTACTTCTTCGAGATTAGACGGGA
Organism: Nicotiana tabacum; assembly: GCF_000715075.1. NCBI lineage: Eukaryota > Viridiplantae > Streptophyta > Magnoliopsida > Solanales > Solanaceae > Nicotiana > Nicotiana tabacum. Next base: position 105,427,264 of record NC_134087.1, on the reverse strand, counting down.
TACTTATTGGGTACATATTGTTTATGTACTCATGCTACGCTTCTGTACTTAATTGTACAGGCTCTGAGGCGGGTACATCTGGCTATCAGACCGGCACTCATCCCTGATCATAGTCCGAGACTTCCACGGTGAGCTGCTTCCCTTCCTGTGCCGATCAACAGCTAGATGGAGTCTTTCTTACTTTTGGCTGTCTATCATGTTTCAGACAGTAGGATAGATTTATTATTTTTGCATATTCTACTAGTTGCCCACAACTTGTGACACCAGGTCTTGGCACACACTTTAGTAGACAGTTCTTTGGGGTTGTATATCTATTATTGAATATTGCCTATTATCACCTGTTATAATAGGAAATTAAGAAAAAAATGTTGTAACTGCTTGGGTAAGTAAAATAAGGATTTACCAATACTTCCGCGTTGGCTTGCCTAACAATGGTGTTGGGCGCCATCGCGGCCCATCATGACCTGAAGTGGAATTTAGGTGGTGACAATATGGTATCAGAGCACTAGGTTCACGTAGGTCTCACAAGTCATGGGCAAACCTAATAGAGTCTTGCGGATCGGTACTGAGACGTCTGTATTTATCTTCGAGAGGTTGTAGGGTGTTAAGAAACTACTCTTTATTCATTTCCTATCGTGCAGTTGATGGTACACTAAATTTCACTCTTCTATTCTCTTACAGATGGTGAGGACATGCACGTCGGATGTTCTAGACCAGGGAGGGGCTGCTCCCCCGTTGCTAGAGGCCGAGGCAGAGGCCGAGGGAGGGCACTGGCCCGAGGTAGGGGGCAAGGCCGTCCCAGAGCTGTCCCAGTAGCACCACCACCAGATCCTACGGGAGATCCTATCATTGCAGAGCAGGGCGAGGTGCCCGCAGCTGAGATTGCTCCGGTGAGATTGCTGATCGAGTTTCCGGCAAGGCCTAGTTGAATCGTTGAAATACATAAGCTCAAGAATAGAGTGTTGTCTTAGGAACAGAACTGTTGTAAAAGCTGTTGCCTTTGGAAATATTTTTCTAATGGCAAATATGTAAGTCTTTATTCTTCTTATTCTTCATAATTTTCTTGATGTATCTTGAAAAGCTTTATTTATTTATTTTTTAAAATAACTTTTGTTCTTCTTTTTAGTTTGGATTTTTTTTCCACCTAATTCTTGGCTAAAGTTTGTGCTTGCTGTATGGGTCCTAATTTGGACAAACACGATCGTTGATGAGCATGACGAACGACGAGATCCACACAGCTCGACATCTTGCAGAGGGCGACCTTAAGGCGAACAAGAGATGGTACGACCCTTGCAGTAGTGCAGGCCCATTAGGGGACATCAGGAATATTCTCTCGAATATTCCATATTACTTATCTTTTAGAGCTGAGCAAGGTTGGGTTCCTTATTTATAGAGTATGAACCACTTTGTAAGGGGGACCAATCCAGAGCACTTACTGTAAACTTACTCACATAAAAGATTGAGAAGATTATTATTGAAGACCTTTCTTTTGGGTCTAAACGAGATAAGGAATCCTAATCATCCGCATTCACCTTACCTATCTTTCATTCTAGAGATTATTATAGTTAGCTAAGATTTACCCCTTCATCATCTTCGATTAATTGTTCAAAAAGGTTTTGATATCTTTTGAGTCAAACAATTTGGCACCGTCTGTGGGGATTTCTATAGCTGAGACCTTAGTTTCGTCTAGATTCTTGAAAGAAATAATCACCTCATTTCAGTCTCAAAAAGGCCAACAATGGCAGGAAAGGGAGAAGCGAGGCTAAAGGCAATAGTAGGTGTCATGAACAACCTCCTGAATTCCCTCAATGAAGCCACTGGAGAAGACAACGAAAACGTAACACCAAGTGCTACACCTGAGGGAGAGATCTCACTTTCCCCACACGAGGGTTTAACTGTCTCATGCAAGAGGCAAACCTCAACATCCGCAGCAGGAGAAACACCACCGGCCGTGAAAAGGCTATTAGAAGAATGGTTGACAAACACCTTGAGCAACATACTCGAGAAACCCGTTCAGAAGGATATCAAAGACACATTACCCGCATAAACCGCAGTTGTCGCCGATGAGCCATAAACTACACGAACAGGTAACACCCATAAACTACACGAACAGCCATAAACTACACGAACAGGTAACACCCATACTGTAGCTAATGCTGGCAACGATGCACTTGCAGCCATCTTAAAGAAAATGGAAGAGATGTAAAATGAGAATGAAACACTCTGTGACCAGATAAAACAGCATCAGAAAAGGGTTTATAAAATACCGGGAGCTCCAAAGATGCTACCAACACGTGACGTGGGCCGATTCGTCGAACAACCATACAGCGAAAGGGGCGGGCCCCCACTCTATTCCAAAAACTTTCAAAATACCGCCATATCTGAAAATATATGATGGTACCACGGACCCGGAGGATCACTTAATCCATTACGTCACTGCAGTAAAAGGCAACGATCTATCAAAAGAACAGGTGTCGTTAGTACTGCTGAAAAAGTTCGGCGAAACTCTGACAGAAGGAGCGTTGACATGGTATTCCCAACAACCAGCACGATCGATATCAACGTTCGAAGAAATGGCAGATAAGTTCGTCACCGCTCACGCGGGAGCGAAAAAGGCAAAGGCCAGGGTAAATGATATCTTCGCTGTCAGGCAAACGACAGGCGAGGGACTTCGGGATTTCCTAGCCCGATTCAACAAGGTAAGGAGGGGCCTACTGAACGTGTCAAAAGGAATGGCAGTAGCAACCTTTCAAAATGGGTTGAACAGAAATAGGTCGAAAGCAACCAAGAAGCTGCTAAGCAAACTCATGAAGTACCCCCACCACGTGGGAAGAGATCCATAATGCCTATTGTGCCAAAGTGAGGGCAGACGAGGATGACCTGAACGGCCCGATCCAGCGACTAACTTTGGTCCAAACCGAGACAAGGAGAGATCGCCACAATGATGGCCGAAGGGATCAACTACCACGTTTCAACCGAGAAAGGCACCAGCCCTATGTCCGAACATCCAACCCACCTCCTCCATGACATACAGATGCCACAACTCGACACATCGCACCACCCCGAAGCGAAAAGGGTATGCCCCCACTGTTATCTACTCATAAATTTTGTGTTTCTCCTTCAGAAATAGTATACGTACTGGAAAAGCTCGACAAAAAGGTGCAGTGGCCACAAAAGATGAAGTCGGATCCGAGCACCAGGAGATCGAACGTTTAGTGTGAATTCCACTAGGAAAGGGGACACAAGACCGAAGATTGCATAGGTCTGCGATAGGAAGTGGTAAGAATGTTAAACCAGGGATACCTGAAAGAACTGCTGAGTGACCGAGGACGGGCCAACTTTGCTTGTGGATGCGATCAACCTCAGGGACCTCCAAAACCACCGTCACCAGCTTGTACCATACTAATGATCATTGGTGGCGGTGACGACATGATAATCAACCATGTGAAATTCACCACCACACACAAACTCAAATGGACGGTCGCCCACGAACGGTATGGCGACCTCGAAGATAGTATCATTTTTGATAAGTCGGATACCAACGGTTTGTCCTTTACTCATATGATGCTTTGGTTATAACTTTATGCATCACAAATACTGACGTAAAGAGAATAATGGTGGATGACGGAAGCAGCACGTGTATTTTTCACTCGCGAGTTCTCATGCAGATGAGGCTCGAGGATAAAATAATACCGCATTGCATAACACTGACGGGTTTTAATAATGCAGTGGAACGAACCTCTGGAGAAATAGTGCTACCCATCCTGGTAGGAGGAGTCACCCTGGAGACGAAGTTCCACGTCATGAACCAGGAAACAACCTACAACTCCATCATAGGGCGTCCATGGATACACGCCATGCGAGCCGTCCTGTCAAGTTTCTATCAAGTAATCAAATTTCCTACCCTATGGGGGATATTCAGCATCCGAGGCGAGCAATACACCAATCAAGATTGCACACACACCAAACAACTAAAAGGGGAAAGTGCGGAAGCATAGAAATCAGCCGTATCGGGAACCAAACCCGACGTACAAATGGAGGCCATTAAAGACCCGAATATCGTAAAAGCTTGCAAGGAAACCATAGAGGACCTCGACCCTGTCCAACTAGACAATGCCGATAGCATGAAAAAGGCATATATCAGACACAACCTCTCAGAACCAGGTAAATATCATGAGTTTTTAACTAACAATGCCGATTTGTTTGCCTTTTCCCATTCAGATATGCCAGGAATCCCAAGGGATATCGCCACACACAGGCTGAATGTCGATCCTCTTTACCGGCTAGTCCGGCAAATGAGGAGAAAGTTTAGTGCCACCATCAATGAGGTGGTCAGTGAAGAGGTTGATAAATTACTCGCTAATGGTTCCATCCGAGAGTCAAAATATCTCCAATGGGTCGCCAATGTGGTCATGGTCAAAAAGAAGAACAGGAAATGGCGGATGTGCGTCGACTTCATCGACTTAAACAAAGCATGCCCGAAAGATTCCTTTCCATTACCACACATCGAGCAGCTCATCGACGCAATGACGGGACACGAACTACTGAGCTTCTTAGACGCTTACTCTAGTTACAACCAAATTCTAATAGTTGAAGAAGACAAAGAAAAGACCACTTTCATCACTCACCGAGGAACGTACTGCTACAAGATAATGCCATTCGGACTCAAGAACGCAGGGGTGACATATCAAAGGTTAGTCACCAAGATGTTCAAAGAACAAATCGGTAAGACCATGGAGGTCTACATCGACGACATGCTAGTAAAGTCAAAAAAGAAAGAGGATCACATTGACCATCTGAAAGAAGCCTTCGGGATATTGAGGCAATACGGGATGAAGCTGAATCCCGAAAAATGCGCATTCGGTGTAACTTCGGGAAAGTTCCTTGGTTTTCTAGTGTCACAAAAGGGGTATCGAGGTCAATCCGGATCAGATTAGGGCCATCGAAGGAATACCAGAGATATTGACTAGCAAGAAGCAGGTGCAAAAATTGACAGGACGAATAGCCGCCCTATCAAGGTTTATTTCATGATCATCGGGCAGATGCCATAAATTCTTCAATGTGCTAAGGAAAGACCACGGACTGCAGTGGAATGCAGAATGCGTCGACGCCTTGAGGAAGCTGAAAGCATATCTATCCTCGCCACCACTGCTCGTCAAGGCAGACCCGGGGGAATGCCTACTGGTATACCTAGCAGTCTCCGAAGTCACAGTAAGTGTAGTCTTGATCCGCAAAAACAAAGGTACGCAATCTCCGATCTACTATATCAACAAACCTTAATTGATGCCAAAACAAGGTACCCTCACCTTGAAAAACTAGCTTTGGCACTAGTTGTAGCTTCACGAAAGCTTAGACCATATTTTCAATGTCACCCCATAAAAGTGGTGACAACCTTCCACCTGAGGGGCATCGTACACAAACCTGAATTATCAGGTAGACTAGCCAAATGGGCCATCTAATTAAGCGAGCATGGGATAACATACCAACCACGAACTGCCATTAAGTCGCAGGTGCTCGCCGATTTTGTCGCTGATTTCAGCGTAGAAATATCACCTGAAGTAGAGTAGGAGGCACTCCGCGCTTCCGCATATTCCGACCTCTGGGTCCTCTACACTGACAACGCATCTAATGCATCAAGATCGGGACTGGGACTCGTCCTCGAGGTTCCTACGAGCAAAGTAATTCACCAACCCATAAGATGCCCCGAGATGACTAACAACGAGGCCGAGTATGAAGCTATGATTGCAGGATTGAAATTAGCCCTCAAATACGGCGCTCGACGACTTGTCCTCCATTGCGACTCTCAACTCATAGTGAACCAAGTCACCGGGACTTTCCAAATCAAAGAACAAAGACTACAAAAGTACTAGTTAGAAATTCGCAAACAGCTGCCAGAGTTCGATGAATGCCGCCTCGGCCAAATACCCAGGGCACAGAATATCGAAGCAGACGGACTTGCCAATCTAGCGGCAGCCACCAAAAACATCAACAAGGAAAACGTGGTTACCCTTCTCCATTCCGCATTAGACCAAGTCGAGGTACATTCTATAAACCTAACTTGGGACAGGCGCAACCGTCTCGTAACCTATTTGCAAGATGGAACACTCCCACAAGATAAGAAAGAGGCCAAAAAGCTTCGAATATAGGCAGCCAGATATAGCCTCGTAAACTGTGATCTCTACAAGAAAACATTGGGCGGCCCCCTAGCCAAATGTCTTGGGCCAAATCAAACAAGGCGAGTACTGGAAGAAGTACATGAAGGGCACTGCGGTACCCACACAGGAAACCACGCCCTCGTCCGATGCCTCATCCGCGCCGGATACTACTGGCCCACCATGAAAAAAGAAGTCGCAGACTACGTCAGGAAGTGTGAACAGTGTCAAAAGTACGCCCCTATGAGACACCAAGCAGGGGAACTCCTTCATTCCGTCACTTCGCCATGGCCATTCATAAAGTGGGTGATGGATATTGTCGGACCCCTCCCAGCAGGACGAGGTAAGGTACGTTTCCTTTTGGTTTTAACTGATTACTTTTCTAAATGGGTGGAAACGGGTGCATACACTCATATACGTGAGCAAGAGGTCATCACTTTCATATGGAAAAATATAATATGTCGTTTCGGCCTCCCCAAGAAAATCAGCTGTGACAACGGACCTCAGTTCATCGAAAAGAAAACGACCGAGTTTTTTTGAAAAATGGCACATCAAATGAATACTCTCCACGCCATACCATCTCGCCGGCAATGGTCAAGCCAAATCCTCCAATAAAGTGATACTAAATAAGTGAAAAAGAAGCTCGAGGACGCCAAAGGGCTATGGCCTGAACTACTACCAGAAGTATTATGGTTATACCATACTACACCAAAAACCAGCACAGGCGAGACGCCATATTCACTAGTCTATGGGACTAACGCATTCATACCCGTCGAGGTCAGGGAACCTAGCTTGAGATACTCCAACGAGAACGGATCAAATAACGATGAAAATAGGTTACAAGATCTGGAAGAAGTCAAAGAACGAAGAGATATGGCCCTCATAAGAATAGTAGCCCAAAAGCAACAAGTAGAAAGGTATTACAACAAAAAGGCCAAAGTGCGACCGCTCAAGGTCAGAGACTATGTCCTCAAAGCTAAAACACAAGCAGCGAAAGAACCTAATGAGGGAAAACTGGAAATAAACTGGGACGGACTATACAAAATCACGGCGACAGCAAACAAAGGATCATTCTAGTTAGAGACAATGGAAGGAAAACTACTCCAAAACAACTGGAATGTCACCCATCTCAAATACTTCCACTTTTGAAAGAAGGCGCTACCTAAGTCGTACTCTTTTTCCCTCATCCGGGTTTTGTCCCAATCGGATTTTCTCGATGAGGTTTTTAATGGCACGACAAGGGGGACGTCTCGAGGTTCAAAGTATTGTTCATTACCCCGCCCGTCGAGTACTTCCCAGACTGAGTAATAAAGGGACTGGACATAGATAATCAAATCTCCATTGTATGTGCAGATTCGACATGTGATTCTTACAAGAATATAATCAAATCTCCATTGCATGTACAGAATCGACATGTGATTCTTACAAGAATATAATCAAATCGCCATTGTATGAATAAAGCCATGTATCTTCCTACGGGAATATGATCAAACCTACCATGTGAACATCCCAATGGCCAAGGGCATCGTCGAAAATATGAGTTCGACCTCGTTCGAACTACGACGGGATCCTACTTCATTGACAGTTCGAAGAAACATCCCAAGGGCCAAGGCCATCAACGAGAATACGAGTTCGAGCTCGTTCGAACTACGATAGGATCCTACTTCGACGACAGTTCGAAGCAACATCCCAATGGCCAAGGCCATCGATGAAAATATGAGTTCGACCTTGTTCGAACTACGATGGGATCCAACTTCGATGACAGTTCGAAGCAACATCCCAATGGCCAAGGCCATCGATGACAATATGAGTTAGACCTTGTTTGAACTACGACGGGATCCTACTTCGATGACAGTTCAAAGAAACATCCCAATGGCCAAGGCCATCAACAAAAATGTGAGTTCGACCTCGTTCACACTACGACGAGATCCTACTTCGACGACAGTTCAAAGCAACATCCCAATGGCCAAGGCCATTGACAAAAATATGAGTTTGACCTCGTTCAAACTACGACGAGATACTACTTCGACGATAGTTCAAAGCAACATCCCAATGGCCAAGGCCATCAATGAAAATATGAGTTCGACCTCATCGAACTACGACGGGATCCTACTTCAATGACAGTTTGAAGCAACATCCCAATGGCCAAGGCCAATGGCGAAAATACAAGTTCGACCTTGTTCAAACTACGACGGGATCCTACTTCGATGACAGTTCAAAGCAACATCCCAATGGCCAAGGCCATCAACGAAAATACGAGTTCGACCTCGTTCGAACTACGATGGGATCCTACTTCAACGATAGTTCGAAGTAACATCCCAATGGCCAAGGCCATCGACGAAAATACGAGTTCGACCTCGTTCGAACTACGACGGGATCCTACTTCGACGACAGTTCAAAGCAACATCCCAATGGCCAAGGCCATCGAAAAAAATACGAGTTCGACCTTGTTCGAACTACAAAGGGATCCTACTTCGATGACAGTTCGAAGCATCCCAATGGCCAAGGCCATCGACGAACATACGAGTTCGACTTCGTTCAAACTACGACGGGATCCTACTTCGACGACATTTTGAAGCAACATCCCAATGTCCAAGGCCATCGATGAAAATACGAGTTTGACCTCGTTCAAACTATGACGTGATCCTACTTCAACGACAGTTCGAAGCAACACCCCATGGCCAAGGCCATCGCCAAAAGAAAAAGAAGTCGACCTCACCCAAAAGCTAAATCGGCTTAACATGTATTCCAAAGATCATCACCAAATCGACAAAACAAATTCTATATTACATCAAATTGTTACACCTATCTTTACAACGGGCTCAAGAAACGCCCCTCACAAAAATCCCAAAACAAAAACAAACAAAAGGTTACACGTTATCCCCTGTTGGGTACGCATCTTCGTACCAAGAGTCAGAAGCAAGACAATTCGCATCATCGGAATTGATGTCATCCCTGTCAGGGGTAAGAGGGTCATACCCGCACCCCTCCCGAGCTGCCCGAGCTTCGGTATGCACAACTTGAAGTTCTGCGTTAGTTACCCTTCCCTCTACATGAAGAGCCTTGTACACATCAAGCTGAGCCTCATCATGGACCCACAACTCATATAAGCGACGAGGCATGACCGGATCAGCCGAAGCACGAGACGTAGAGGGTTGTGAGTATCGACTCACATCCTCCGCTCTCAACGAGACCACTTGTCCATTCAATACAGATAGCTCCACCTCCAACTCCTTAACACGCCCTTCAAGTCCCGCGACCTTAAGCCTAGAGGCCTCATTCTCCTCAGTCAGTTCCAACCTACAAACACAAAGGGTATCTTCCAAGGCCGTTGCTCCAGAAATAGCTGCCACCGACTTATCAACACCGAAGTTCAGTTCGCCCTTAAGCCCCTCAATCTCCACCTCTTTCGTACTCAACTCAGTGGTCAAACTAGCCACCTTTGCCTGTAAATTGGCATTCTTGGCCATCACCCCCCGCTTAACTCAAGCTCATCCTCCTTCACTTTAAGGGAGGCCTTAAGTTCACTATTGCGGGCGATAGCCTTCATGAGCTCCTTATATCGCTCCCTCAGCTCTTCGACCTTGCGCGCCTTTGGTCCTCCCTCTGTTTGAGTCCTTCGCGGAACAGCTGAAAGTCAGGGTCCTTATTATAAATATCAGCCATTGCACGATGCTTAGTGCAATACTGTTGATACTTGGAAGACATCTTCCCATAGATGGCCGTTCTCTTCCTTTCCCGATGCTCGCGCTCGATCTCCATAATATGGGTCTGGCACAAAATGAGAGAAGTTAAAAACAAAAATACAAGTCGACAATCATAATGCAAGCCCAACACGAAAAGGAAAAGAAAGGCACCTACCCGTAAGACCATACCGATGATGCTCTGGGACAACTCCATGTCACTCATCGCCCTAAGCATCTTGTTTTCCGGAGCAGCATATAGAGGGGCTAACGCCACCTGATCACGGTTCAACAACAAGTTGTAGTCCCCCAGAATGACTATGTGATGTTTAGATCCTTCCGCCTTGACTTCCACGTGAGTATGGCGACCTATAAACTCGGGAACATCCTTTGGGTCGACATCTGAACCTGAGTCGTCGCCCTCGACACGACGGCCCCCAATGTTGGATGATGCGCTGCCCTCAGCGGAGCGCACGGGACCGGCCCCTGGATAAACTCCATCCGTTTGGGGAGATCTCCCCGCTAAAATGGCGTCGGCCATAAACGTGGGACAAGTGCCATCTGTGACGCCCTACTTCTATCAGCGTCTATGGCCACATCCTTCCCAAGCTCCATTCTCCTTCTCTTTCTTAACAACGACTCATCCCCATTAGAGTATTCGTCCAAAAGGTGTAGGGTCGGTATTGAAGAAGCCTCCTCCTTCACGACCATGTCCCGAGAGGAACCTTCTACTTGAATCAGTTGATCATGACCCCCTCGAACAGACTCAGTCACAGTGAATTGCATTCCTGCGGCAGCGATGGCCTGTCGGAATACAGGGACTGGTGCCCTTCGCCTGGAAGCTCCTCGACCTGTCGTCATGGAAAGTCATATCAACAGATGATGACATATGACAAACAAAGCGATAAGGGGGAGACACTTACCATATGGCACTCTCGGGCCATAGCATTTTATGAAGGCGGGCCAATCTCGGGTTTCCATTGCAGGCGTCAATAGACGGGCTACCCAATCCCTGATGCCGGCAATAGGGCGGGGCGGACGTCCCATAGCTGCAAACAGGAAACAAACAAACCTTTTGATGAATATAGATGAAGGAAAAAGAAAAATGAGTGGCGACACTTACGAGTCTCGTTCAGCCCCTCCAGGAACCTGACGGAATCAGAAACAACGTGTTCAGTTTTGACAAAGAAATACTTGTGCCAAAACTTGCGACTTGATCGGTCGTCAGTCCCAACCACCAGCCCTTTTGTGCCACGATGCCTCAAATGCACCATAGTACCCTTATAAAAGCTGGACGAGAACAGGTGCAAGAGATGATGGATGGAAACATTGCATTCCGCCAACTTTGCATACTTGATCAACAGCAGAAGTATCTTGAGTGTATATGGCGAGAGTTGTGTCGGGCAAATTTGGTAGAACCTACAAAACTCTTCCGCTAATAGGAGGAGAGGAAAAGAGTAGCCAATCGCGAAAGTGTATTCGTAGAAAGCGCAGTACCCAGGTCTGTGAACCTCTACGAAATCCCTCCCCGCTGGAACCATGTCAACATGAGCGGGAATGTCGTACTTTGCACGAAGAGCGTCGATGTGAATTTGCTTTGTCTTAGAGAAAAAGGGTGTAGGATCAGAAGGGGGATCTTTAAGGAAGTCACTTCGAGACATAGGGTGTCTCGGCAGTAACTCCTCTACCGTAGGAAGACTGTCACATTCTTCTAACTGCCATACCCTCAACACCTGAAGGGGGCGCCATGGACAATGGGGCGGCCTCAGAAACCCCTTCAAGATCGATATGATCTTGGCATGCTTTCGTTAAAAAAGGTAGTAACGCATCAAAAAAAAGAGAAGAGGAAGAAGAAGAGGTTGAGAACGAAGAGTGTGAGAGGAAGATGCAGAAGGGTGTTAAGACAAACTCGGAGAAATAAGGAGGGATAATCAGAAATAAAATCGCCAAGAATTTTTGAAAAAACAAACCCTCCACGTATTTATAGGATTGGGTGGTGCCAGAATCAAAGCGGAAGGCCATAGAGTCGCACCAAAATCGAAGCGATAAGCCATCAATCCCCCACCTCGAAAACACGTGTAATGATGATGCACGTAAAGATGATGTCATTTCCCGGTAAAATGCATTACATGGTGTCTTGCTGAGCATGCTGACCGCCTACCATTGGCCAGTCCGTAATGCTTCGTAGGGTCAAATTTCTCTATAAGGACGTATGGTGTCTGCTCATCGAGGACGCACCAAGTTGCAACCCCGACAAGCGGAGGGAATAACTGTATGGGTCGAAATTTGGATAAACACGACCGTTGATGAGCACGACGAACGACGAGATCCACACAGCTCGACATCTTGCAGAGGGCGACCTTAAGACGAACAAGAGACTGTACGACCCTTGCAGTAGTGTAGGCCCATTAGGGGACATCGGGAATATTCTCTCGAATATTCCCTATAACTTATCTTTTAGAGCTCAGCAAGGTTGAGTTCCTTATATATAGAGCATGAAACCACTTTGTAAGGGGGACTAATCCAGAACACTTACTGTAAACTTACTGACATAAAAGATTGAGAAGAATATTATTGAAGACCTTTCTTTTGGGTCTAAACAAGATAAGGAATCCTTATCATCCGCATTCACCTTACCTATCTTTAATTCTAGAGATTATTATAGTTAGCTAAGATTTACCCCTTCATCATCTTCGATTGATTTGTTCAAAAAGGTTTTGATATCTTTTGAGTCAAACACTTGTTCCAGAAGTGCTTGTAAATTCTTGTTAACTGTAAATGTTTCGCTCTAGCAGCAACATCTGATGTAGAACTGGTATTTTTCAAGTATGATTATACTATTCTTTACCTAATTGCTCCATTTTCCTTTCCTTTCTTTTTTTATTTGGTTTCCATAAATACACAAATTGAGTGTCCAAAGGGAAATTTTGGCGGTGGGGTTTGGATTAAAATTTTGAAAAAAAAATGAATATTTTATGTTAGGAAATCTAATTCACCAAAATAATTATAAAAGCTAAATCACATTACTTCTTCCACAATTCCATATCCATAAATCATGACCACCACAATCTCAAATTAGTTTAGAAAAATAACTATAAATACATTAGAAAAAGTTTAGACGCTCTTTCAATATTAGCCATGTGTTCATACCTGACCCTTGGACTAATATGCTTAAATAATACAAGGGTCATGTACGCATTCCTGCCTCTCGATGCCTTTAAATTTAAAAGAATTATGTTATAACCATGTATACATTCCGTACCTTGGTTTAATATTCAACTTCAAAGAAGAATACCTTGTGTGCATACTGTATCTTGGTGAACACAATTGATAAAAATATAATAATTAATTAAGTGGTAATAAAAAAAATCATAATCAATAAAATACACGAATATCCAAAAATTGATTTAAGCCATACATTAGTCAATAAAGAGGCTGTGTTAGAACCATGAGACTCGAGGGGTGCCTTACACCTTCCCCTCGGTCAACAGAATTCCTTACTCAGTCTTCTGTATTCATAGACCATAAATTACGAGTCAAACCTTTCTTTTGATAACGGATTCAAATAAAAGGTGACTTAGAACATCAAAACTCAATTCCAAGTGGTGACTCTAAATAATAAACAACCCCTTTTCAAAACGTCACTTCAATTGGAAAAACTCTTCTTAACTCAACCATGTTATAGGGTTGGGTGGAACATAAAAGAGGTGTGCCATTTGAGTTTGAAGCCAGTCATTTGGAGCAACATAAAGTGGTCATGGAAGCAATCAACAAGTGGAGAGAGATCGCTACTAAGCCAACAGAGAGGTTGGAATATTTAGAGCAGGGGTTGATGGAGCTTGCACGGAAGATGAGAAATAGGATTGCAGGTTGTCAAAACATGGATGGCAATGAAGGAGGGCTCTTAGCAAGGGAATATCTGCTGTTGGACATACATGACCTGGGGAATTTGATCGTTGGAGCAAAGAAGGCCAAGCATGAAGAAGGTCGCTCTGGGACCAAGTATATTAGAAATTATATTTTACTTGTTTTCTAGACTCGTTTTAGGCTTTGGTTGTAATAAGGCAAATGTCATTAGTGACTCTTTATCATTATTGCCGTTTTAGTAGAGATTTGATTCATTTATCATATTAATGAAATGACGCAGTTATTGGCATCGATTTTCTCCAAATCTATATGTCGCTTAGGTCTACCTCGGGCACAATGAGGTCCCCAAATTAGGACGCGAGTTTATAATCCCGCAACATGTGTTTAAATACCGTAAATATCCTTTTAATACTCCTCACTAACTTATTTTATCTTTTTTCTTCTCTTCTTTTCTCTATTTGTTTATTCCTATCCCCTAAGGTTGGTTCGTGCATACTGGCATCATCAACATATCATACCAGATCCAAAGGTCCTCCACATCCTCCTCCCAAGTGATCCTAAAAGCAAAGGAAAAGCCAGAATGGATGATACAAGCAATATCAGGAAAGACAATGCTACACATGAGGAGAACGTCGAGACTTCGGATGGTCGGAGTACTCCGGCACAGAATGCCTTGGTTTTACGGTTGGAACATAAGATACTGGAGTTACAAGGGGAACTTGAGCAGGTCCGAAACTTGGTAAACCTTTCCCTTACCCTGAACGTCCCCGACGTCAACCAACAAAATATAAAATACCCAGCACCTCCCAGAACACACAAACCAACAAAATCCTCCCGCACCTCACCACTATGCCATACCTTCTAAAAATCCCAATCCTCCACCAGTAAGAACTCCTCCACAACATCATTATCATCCAACCCAGTATCCACAAACCACCACCTATCACACTCCTCAAAATGCACCACAACCTACCTCTGATCCTCAAAACTCAACCAACGACCACCACTATGCCTAACTTTCTGGAGTCCATCAAAGCAACGCCATGTACGTAGAAATATTACCCCACACTCCACAACAAACTTTATACATACCTGAATCCGTCGAGAAGGTTCTACTCATCAAGAACATGGCGGAGGACTTCAAGAACTAACTAGCCGAGTCCAAGGTATTGAAGGTGGTAAATGCATCAAAGGTTTGAATTATGAAGATTTGTGTATCCAGCCGGATGTAGAACTACTAGAGGGTTACAAACCTCCTAAGTTTGAAATGTTCGACGGGATAGGTGATCCAAAGGTGAACTTGAGGACATACTGTGACAAGCTCGTAGGTGTTGTCAAAGACGAAAGGATCCACATGAAGCTGTTCATGGGGAGCCTCACTAGAGATGCCCTGTCCTGGTAAATCAGTCAAAACCCAAAAACATGGGTTAATTGGGTGAGCATGGCGTCAGATTTTATGGATCAGCTCAGGTTCAATACAAAAATGTGCCAGACATCTTCTACATTCAGAACCTTAAGAAGAAGCCAACAGAAACTTTCCGCAAATATGCTACTCGATAGAGGTCAGAAGCTGCAAAGGTAAGGCCAGCACTGGAAGAAGAACAAATGAACAAGTTCTTCATCCGACCTCAAGATCCATAATACTATGAGAGGTTGATGGTCATTGAAAACCATGTTCTCTGATATCATTAAACTGGGAGAAAGAATAGAGGAAGGAATTAAAAGCGGAATGGTGACAAATTTTGAGGTACTCCAAGCTACAAATAATGCCTTGCAGTCGGGAGGTATTTCTAATAAGAAAGAAGTTGGTGAAGTAATGGTAGCCAAAGGACCGAAGTCTCCCCTTACATACCAAACACCACCACCCACATATCAGCCTTCACCTTCCAGATACCAGCAACCCGCTGCTACTTGTTGATACCTAATTTTTTCCTGTATATTTTTCATATGCAAAATACCTTCAAAATAGCATGTATATGCATATGTAAGCATATTCAAACGTTTTATTATTTTTCCTTAATTTTTAGATATTTTTAAATCGATTTATTACCTATTTTTACCAAGAAAAACCCAATAATTATTCCCAAAATTATAATTTTTGATGATTAATTTATTGGATTAATTTATACTAAAATATAGCTAAGATAATTTTTTCATATTTTTACAAATTTATTTAGTATTTTTTAAAGCTAAATTGCATATAATTGCAATATTAGCCCCATTTAGATTTAATAACGTTTATTTCCATAAAAATTAGGGCCAATATTTTTAATTTAATAATTATGTATTTTTAATCATTTTAGTGCTTTTAATTTATTTTCAGAAATTATTTTTACTATTTTTTATAAAGTAAATAAGGGAAAAGTGGCTATTTAAATGTTAGCCCATTTTCATTTCAATTTTGGCCGGATTTGGCACCCCAATTAAACCCAACCTGAGGCCCAATTACCCTGACTCAAATCCTAATCTACCAAAACCATGACCCTTTTTAAACAACCCGCCCGGATCCCCATTCAATTCAGGCCGTTGATCAAAATGATCAACGACCACCATTTAACCTTTCCTTTTGTAATTCCCTATTACCCCCAAACCCTAGTCATTTCTCATCTGCAGCCGCCTTCGAACCCCCTTCTCTCTTAATTCTCTCTCAAACTCCCTCTCAAACCCTAGCCGCCACCTTCAACCACCACCCTAAAATCGCCTGAATATTTGCTTCCAAAGCCATTAAAGGCCTGTATCTACCTCCTATGACTTCTACCGGCCTGATTATCATGTTTTCAAGGCCGGACCTTGAAGAAGTTTTGGTCCAGACCTGGGTTGATTTCAGTTCTACGGCTGTCTCCGACCTTGCTCCGGCCAGCCATGGCTCTTCGAGCCTGATCTTGACTTCTCTTGCTTAGATCAATGACTTTACAAGCCTTTCTCACCATCTGGGTTCTTTTGAAACCCTAACCTTTGAGGTTCTTCGGATTCTTTTAGATCCGTTGTAGATCTGTGTTTCCTCTAAACTTCTAAACATTTTCTTAAAATTTCTTTCAAAACTTTACCTTCAGAACCTTTATCTTTTCCGATTTAGGGTTTGGTTAAGTTATTTAGAAGCTTTCTCTGATCTTTAGCATGTTCTACTGTGTTTCTTTATGTTGCTCCTATACTGGAGTGTGCATGATTAAAAGTCTTAGTTCCTTCTTGAGTTTTCTGATTTTATTTTGTTGATATTTTTGCCCGATTTACTTGTTTTTCATCTCTATACTCGAGTGATGGTGAAAACCCTAAAATTTGGGGTCATTTGAGTTCGGAGACTATTTGCTATGGAATTTACTTGTTAATCATGCTCTGAATTCGATGGATTTCAAAACCCTAATTTCTTTGGACATATTTGAGTTTCTAAAGTTGCTTCATCTGCTGCTCGACTAAATTTCGAAATCTTTTGTTTCAGCCTCTGTTTCTTTCTGTGATTTTGACTTCCTGCTACCATTGAGACTCTACTCTAGGGTCTTTTCACTTGACCCCTTTGCATGCTATTTGATACTATCTCTTTCCTCTATTACTAAATTACTGAAATTGGCCTATGTGACTACCATGTTTCGGTGGTCCACTACTTACTGATTTTGTGATTGCGTGACACTTCTCTTTGTCATAGATTAAGCCTTGCATGCCTAATATTTATGAACTCTTTATATGCTGAATTTCCCTCTGAAATGACCTTCAATTGTGGACTGATTTCAAACCCCCTTGTGTAAATCTGATTGATTCTTTCCTTGTTTGACTGATTTCCCTATTTCTTGGACCAATTTGAACACTTTCCTTTGAACTTTCGATCCCAACCTTTTCTACTCAATTTGATTAATTCCCTTACCTTGATTACATTGGTATTTGATTCTTACAGACCTTTCCTTGATTAGAATCTGATGAACCTAGTCTCTATTACCTATTGTGTACTTATACTGTGCTGAAGTTACTTCCTTATTGGTCATATTCAGCCTTATGTGATTACTTTCCTTATTTAGTATTTACATGTTACCATTTAATTTTAACTCCTTAATTAAAGGAAGCTCTTATACTGATTGATTTTAATTGGTACACAGTTCAATAATTATTTTCTTGCCTTATTTTTCTGCCTGTTTTCACTCTATAAATACCCTACTCTTTCATTAACATAGACACACATGAACACACTTAGTTGTGAAATCACTTACATTCAAAAATATTCTCTTGCTTTACTACTTTTACCGTGGCCTGTCTTCAAAGTCCTGCTACATACTTTTACTATATTTTGCTTCTCTAAACTGGTATGTTCTAATTAAGATTTCAGCATCAACAACAATATGTT
This sequence comes from Nicotiana tabacum, assembly GCF_000715075.1. NCBI lineage: Eukaryota > Viridiplantae > Streptophyta > Magnoliopsida > Solanales > Solanaceae > Nicotiana > Nicotiana tabacum. The sequence goes on along the minus strand of NC_134087.1, from coordinate 105,409,232 downwards.
TACTTAATACTTTTGCCTTCTTGTCTGCCTACTGCTTGTGATCAATTCAGTACTTATTTTAGCATGTTGTAATCTCCTTCTACCTGATTTGAATCCATTATGTGTCCTAACCCCCTACCCCAACATGTTTGATACTGATGGCTTGTTTAAGGCATGACAATATTAAGCATTGCTATCTATGACTCAAACTTGATTCCCTTGGCATCATAGCCTATGTGTTATCATTATGTGTTGTGTATTCTGGTTGATTTTGTAAGCATAACAACACTCCTTATTGCTGTGCATGCCTAGAATTAACTAATGCCTAAGTATATAGGCTCTCTGCAAGTTCCCAACCCCTGAATCCCTTTTGTATGAAATTATTAACTTGTTTATGTCTGTTTCCCAGCACCTTTTTCCCTCAGAACTCTATTTCTTCACTTGCACTCTTTCTTAAATTTAAGTTCTGCTCCCCTCTTGTGAGCCTTGCCTTGGGACCCTCTAAGCTCCCTCTAAACTTGGACACTTGAGGGTTGGCCCTTCCACACTGCACTTGTCCCTATTCTGGTAATACAATTTGGGTGTGAGCACTGCCCGGAGTCCCATTGAGGCTCTTAGGGAACTCTGACACAAATTGGAGAAAGGCTTTGGATCAATGGTCTTTGAGTTGGTTTATCTTGTAACTCAGAGAGGATGTCAAGAATCAGGCCTCCTCCGGTTGTAGTTTCTTTGTATTTTTTCTTTCTGATGTAATTTATTCTGGTTTGTAATAAGTTGTAATAAACACTTGGGGCTGGCTAATAAAAAAGGGTGGGTGACTATGTATACAAATGGTAGAAATCATGCATATAGGAATGTTTTAATTTCTGCATACTCAACTACATATAGAAACCATGCCTATAGGAATATTTTAATTTCTATATACTCAACTACATATGGAAATCATGCCTATAGGGTTGTTTTAATTCAACTGCATATAGAAATCATGCCTATAGAGTGTTCTAATTTTGTAATAAGTTATAATAAACACTTGGGGCTGGCTAGTGAAAAAGGGTGGGTGACTATGCATGCCAAGGGTAGAAATCATGCCTATAGGACTGTTCTAATTCTGCATATTCAGCTACATATAGAAACCATGCCTATAGGAATGTTTTAATTTCTGCATACTCAACTACATATAGAAACCATGCCTATAGGAATGTTTTAATTTCTGCATACTCAACTACATATAGATACCATGTCTATAAGGCTTCTACATATAGATACCATGTCTACAAGGTTTTCTGCATTTTGACACTACATCTATAAGGCTTTAAGATCAGCAATGCATAAAAAACATGCCTATAGGAGTTTCCAAATGAATCTATTTCGCTTCACTCAGGGTTAGCTATAAAATCTGTAACGGTAGATGCTATCACCTGCAAAATCTGCAACCAATTTATTTAATTTTGTGCATTCTGCATCTCTTTTAATAATCTGAGTCCCTCACTTAGCCAGTTTAACAAGTATGCATATAGGATTTCAAATAATTCATTCCAAGTTTTACTGTCTCATTACCTTCTGAATTCGGTAGATATCAAGCCTATAGGACCCCGTCTAAACACTTAAGCAATCCGTAGAGCAATAATTGAAATTGAATTTGCTTCTGTTAATTATTACAACCAGTAATGCAATAAACTAAAACTGCCTCAACAATCTCATCTCCCTCGTCTTTAATGCTTTTAAATTAGACCTAAAAAGTACGTGCAAGAAATGTATTTTATGTGTTTTGAGGAGGTATACACGAGCCTCTGTTTGTTTATATGTTTCCCCCAAACATGCATATGTGTTTTGTATGTCGCTTTAGAATTTTTACCTTTGAAACTCCAAATAAGCCTAACATCCCTCCATTTTAGGATAAGTCGTCCTAAGTGCCTCCTGGACTGATAGGAATGGGATGGGTAATAGTATGCAATAAGTAATCGAGACCAATCCGTGCTTTAATACCTTAACAGGGTGGGAAGGGTAGATATGGATATGATGATCACGCGATAATGTCACATGCAGCCCCTCATTGAGGAGTGATTATCGGACATTGTGTGGGGTGATCCATATTTTTAATAAACCTATGACCCCCCCTCTCTTTATTCTTTAGCATTTCAATTCTTTCTTTTAAAAAATCAGCTTTTCTATTTGTTCTTTCAAACTTTGTTTACTTTCAAACCATTATGTGAAATCCCCTCTTATTTGAGCCTTATTTTTCTACATGTTAATTGCACAAAATTTACAATAATTGTCTGGTCGGGAACCACACTAGTGGATTCTGAGGGGTACCTAACACCTTTCCCTTAGAATTATTTCAAGCCCTTACCCTATCTCTGGTTATTCAAATCAAACTCTTTTGGTGTCCTAATGCACCTTAAATCATTAGGTGACGACTCTTCAAAATTCAAACCCAGTTCCCAAAAGGAACGAGTTGTCCTTCCAAATGTCATAAAACCAATTTCATGAGAAAAAGGGGGCACGACAGCGTGACGACTCTGCTGGGGATTTTTAGGCTTTTACCATTTCAGACTATTATTGTGAATTTATGCTTCTTTATGCGCAATTATTTGCTTATTTCTTTTAAGCATTCAATTTCCTTTTCGATTGCAAAACTGACTTGTCTTTTTGTTTCTTTCCCTTACTGCTTTCCTTCATTACCGCTTTAAATTATGAAATTGTTGTATTTACTGCTTTCTTAAATGTGCAAATGCATGACAATATGCCTTTAATTGTTGTATAATCATGCTCAACATCATATTCCACTCATGCTAAACAAATCCTATAGCAACGCTTATAATGAGTGGTTGCGCTCTTCTGATATTATCACCCCTAAATTCGGAAAAGGCGTATTTGTGGTAAAACCAGTCGATCAACGGTGTAGTCGATGGTTCCATGCCTTTCCCCTTGAGTTGTTCGCTCAAGGGTACCAGTCTAAAACCCTATAGAAACCTTACTCTATTCAAGTTGTGCATGCATCATGGTCAAACCTACCCGAGTCAGTTATGTTGTCCACATAATGATCCTTTAAGATAGCCTTGTCCAAAGTCCATTGGGTTTCCCTAAAACCCAAACGGACACCATCACATTCTATGCATTTAATTGAAGAACTAAATGCTTTATGCTAATTGTTGATGTTAAATAGTTGAGTCTGGTGGGGGTAAGGGCCCAACCTTGTTTGTCTTGCAGAAAATGGGGAACGAGGTTCCCAGTTTCGGTATGGTTAGCACGCCCCCGCTCTTGCTAGACTGGTGGATGAGTCTTCCATCAGATGAACAAATCAATGAGTGGAAAGATATGGCCGCCAGAGCTAGCAAAAAATTGGAATATCTAGAATACAGTCTGCTGGAATTAGAAGGAAAAGTGAGGAAGAGAGTCATCGACTGCCAGAACATTGAGGAAAACGAAGGAGAACACCTGGCCAAGGCATTTTTATTGGTGAACCTATGCAAATTGGAGGATTTGATCAACGAGAGCATTCAACCCGAGGAAGGTCCTTCTGGGACCAAGTAGATAAGAGTTTTTCTTTCCGCTTTATAAAATGTTATAAGGACAATGGCCATTAGTGATTTTCATTTCCTGTTTATTTAGTGTCGATTTGGGATTCGTCTTATTTTCTATCAATAAAATGAAGCATTTAGCAATCTAAGTTCTCCAAATTAATTTGTCGCTAGGCCTACCTCGAGCATAAAGAGGTCCCCAAATTAGGACACGATTTACTTTCTTGCACTATGTGTTTAAATATCGCAATATTTTTCTTATAATCCTCACTAACTTGTTACCTTTTTGTTTTTACTTTTTGTTTATCTATTCCCCTCCCCAAAGGTTAGTTCGTGCATTCTGGCAACATCATCTTATCTCACGAGATCTAGAGGCCCTCCACCCGCTCCTCCTCTTAGTCCTGTCAAAATCTAGAACAAAGGAAAAATAAAAGATTTGAACAACGCCAGAAAGGAAAACTCAACTGAACGGGTAGATGTCACTCATGGTCATGGTACTCTGGTTCCTAAGGAAAATGCATCCCAACTTGAACAAAAGTTGCTAAAATTCTAAGAAGAACTTGATCAGGTTCGGAATCTGGCAAACCTGTCATTTTCCCTCACCACTCCCGATGTCAATTTTTCAAAAGCTCAGAACCCCACACCTCCACAAAATATCCCAAAGACGCAAAACCCTCCCGCTCCTCACACCACTGCAACACCTTCCATTCTTCCAACAATTCCCCACTGCTCATCCCGGAACCCCAAAACTCCACAAATGACCACTTCCACATCCATCATAACATCCCCATCTACGTGGAGACCATGCCACACTCCATCCAACCCATCTCAAGCACACCCGAGTCTGACGATAAAAACTTGCTCATCAGGAACCTGGCTGAGGAACTTAAGAAATTGACTAGGCGGATTCAAGGCGTTGAAGAAAGCAAGGGAATTGATGGACTGAACTATGAGGATCTTTGCATACAACCCGATGTCAAACTACCCGAGGGGTACAAACCTCCTAAGTTCGAGATATTTGATGGTACAGGGGATCCAAGAGTACATTTGAGAACATACTGTGACAAGCTGGTTGGAGTAGGGAAAGACGAGAGAATCCACATGAAGCTTTTCATGAGGAGTCTAAAAGGAGATGCTCAATCTTGGTACATTATCCAAGATCCGAAGAAGTGGTCAAGCTGGGTAGGCATGGCGTCCGATTTTATGGATAGGTTCAGGTTCAACACGGAGAATGCCCCGGATGTGTTCTACATTCAGAATCTAAAGAAGAAACCTATAGAAACGTTTCGCGAGTATGCTACTCGCTGGAGGTCCGAAGCTGCTAAGGTCAGACCTGCCTTAGAAGAGGAACAGATGAACAAATTCTTTGTCTGGGCTCAAGACCCGTAGTATTATGAAAGACTGATGATGATTGAGAGCCACAAATTTTTCGACATTATCAAGCTGGGTTAAAGGATTGAAGAAGGCATCAAAAGTGGTACAGTTACGAACCTCGAGGCCTTGCAAGCAACAAATAAGGCCCTTCGACGAATGTCGTTCTCTGAAAGACAAGATCCAGGCTCTGATTGATAACAAAATTATTGTGGAAAAGGAACCCGCTCTGAATGGATGCAACAACCCTCTGCCAGACCATAAGGTTGGAGGCCTTCACATGATTGAAATAGAGGATGATTGGGATCCCGATGGGTCTATCGGGTTGATCGCAGAAGGTGATAACCCAAATAAGCCAATAATTGCTCTTAAACCGATCGTGGTCCAGATTCATCCCTCGTGGAACACTGAGATAAATATGTCAGTGCCACTTGAGTTTGAAACCACGTCATCTGCAAAGACACCAACGCCAATTGAGGTCGAATTCGTGTCTCCAGCGAATGCACCTACGCCATTCGAAGTTGCAGTTTTTCCACCCAAGGCCCATGCTCCATTCGGAGTAAAGATAGCAGCCGATCCCAGTGGCAATGTTGACTATGACACCATTCCACACAAAGGCTATACCATGGGACTATACAACTGAGGCAAGGAGGAAAGGCAAGGTTGGGTTCGAGAAAACTATTGTCGCACAGGGTATGACAAGAACTGGTAGAGTCTATACCCCGGAACACCTAGCTGAGTCAAGCAAGCAGGCCTCTAATCGGTCTCCCATCATTGATACGGGTCCAGACGATCTTTGGAGAAAGATACATGCCAAAGAATACTCGATCATCGACCAGTTGAACAAAACACCGGCGCAGATCTCCATACTTGCTTTGCTACAAAATTCTGAGGCACACAAGAATGATCTATTGAGGGTGCTAAGTGAAGCATACGTGCCAAGCAACATTACTGGTGGGGAAGTGGCCAACATGGTCGGACAGGTGTTGGGAAGTTACAAAATTACTTTTCATGAAGATGAGCTACAACCTGAAGGGTTGGGACACAACAAAGCACTGCACATCACTGTGTAATGCGAAGACTACTTCATCACCAGGATCTTAATCGACCGGGGTTCTAGTCTCAATATTTGTCCACTGGTAACACTCAAGAAGTTGGGTAAGGGACTGCACAAGATAAAGGACGGAGCTATCAACGTGAAAGCTTTCGACGGTTCCCAAAGGTCCACCATTAGGGAAATTAGTCTATGCTTACAAATGGGACCAACTTGGTTTGATGTTGATTTCCAAGTGATAGACGTGCCAACATCTTACAATCTGCTGTTGGGGCGGCCATAAATTCATGTTGTTGGGGCCGTAGCATCGACACTACATCAGGCGGTAATGTTTGAATGGAATCACTAGGAGGTGATCATTCACGGTGACGGTAGCAACCCCATATACAGTCACCAGACCATTCCATCAATCGAAGGGAGAAAGAAGCTAGGTGGAAAGACTTACCATCACATTGAACGGGTGAATTCTGTTGACAAAGACAAATGGTAGGATAACAAGATCGAGAGTATACTGAATTGGAGTGGGTACGAACCTGGCAAGGGGCTTGGCAAGAACCTCTAAGGAATCACTAAGCCTATAAAACTCAAGAAATATGGCACCACTTTCAGTCTGGGATATGAGTTCACCTGGGAAGAATTCAACAGCTGGTCGCCACCATGGCGCGGTCCTTACTATCCACTGGAGCAGCCAATACCACACTTGGAGCAGACTTTCCAACCGGCCGATGTTATCTATGGGTCAGAAGAAGAAGAAACACTGGCAGTTGTGAGAAACTTGTTCTTAGAGGATAATGACATGGATTGTTGTGTTGTTCTAGAGGAGGAAGGGGAGGAAGACCCTTCTATACAGGCCGTAATCAGAGGGGCCCGCCTCAATAACTGAACCATCAGGACAACCAGAGCCCGACGAGCCTCGGGGTAGCAAGGCTAAAATAAGCACTATTTTGATTTGCTAAAAGATTGTTATTTTTCTCTCGCATGTTTTCAATTCCTGTAATAAGATCGCCAGTGTTCAAAATAATTATGCAATTTATCAAAGCATTTTGACTTTTCTTACAAATCGACACTTATTACTATTGTTTTCCCTTATTAATTTATATATACAACATTACTATTACTTATCTTGATGAACCAATGACTGTGATATGCAACGAGACAACGCAACAAATGGACATAGATTCAGAGGAGGATAACATACCAGAAGAGATTGTTAAGGAAGTTGAGAGCTTTGAGAACAGGCCTAAGTCCAACCTGGATGAAACAGAAGTTGTTAACCTGGGAGATGCAGAAAACGTCAAAGAAAAACGAATCAGCGTCCACTTATCACCATCAGAAAAGAAGGAAAACACGGAATTTCTAAGGGAATATGAGGACATATTCGCCTGGTCGTATGATGACATGACTGGTCTAAGTACGTCTATTGTGGCTCACAAACTGCTAACTGATCTAACATGTCCGCCAGTAAAGCAGAGCTCAGGAAATTCAAGCTTGATATGAGTCTGAAAATCAAGGAAGAGGTCACTAAGCAGGTCAAAGCTAAGGCTCTCAGGTAGTAGAATACCCGACATGGTTAGCCAACATCGTGCCAGTACCAAAGAAGTACGGGAAGGTCAGAGTCTATGTCGACTACGGGGATCTCAATCGGGCCAATCCGAAAGATGACTTGCCCTTGCCAAACATACACATATTGATTGACAATTGCGCCAAGCATGAGTTGCAATCATTTGTAGAATGTTTCGCTGGGTATCATCAAATCTGGATAGATAAAGAAGATGCCGAGAAAATAGCTTTCATTACGTCGTGGGGAATGTACTATTACAAGATGATGCCGTTTGGGTTAAAGAATGCGGGGGCCACCTACATGAGGGCCATGACTACCATTTTCCATGATATGATACACAAGGAGATAGAGGTGTATGTAGATGATGTTATTATCAAGTCCCAGAAATCCACTGATCACATGGAATATTTGAGGAAATTTTTCAACAGACTGCAAAGGTACAACTTGAAATTGAATCCTGCAAAATGTGCATTTGGGGTTCCTGCCAGAAAACTACTTGGGTTTATTGTGAGTCGCCAAGGAATAGAACTAGATCCATCAAAGGTCAAAGATATTCAAGAATTGCCACCGCCAAAGAACAAGAAGGACGTGCTGAGTTTCTTGGGGGACTCAATTACATCAGCCAGTTCATAGCATAGTCTACAGTTATCTGTGATCCAATCTTTAAGATGTTAAAGAAAGACGCCGCTACCAAATGGACTGATGACTGCCAAAAAACTTTTGACAGAATCAAGGAGTACCTGCCAACACCACCGGTTTTGGTCCCGCCCGAGACAGGAAGACCTCTATTACTCTACCTTGCAGTATTAGATGGAGCTTTCGGTTGCGTTCTGAGGCAGCATGATGAGACGAGGAGGAAGGAGCATGCCATCTATTATCTCAGCAAGAAGTTCACCCCGTACGAGGCCCAGTATACTCTTTTAGAGCGCACCTATTGTGCTTTGACTTGGGTAGCTCAGAAGCTGAGGCACTACTTCTGTGCTTACACTACATATCTCATATCAATGATGGATCCTTTGAAGTACATCTTTTAGAAGCCCATGCCCACTGGGAAGCTAGCCAAGTGGAAAATCCTATTGAGTGAATTTGACATTGTCTACGTGACTCAGAAGGCAATCAAGGGACAGGCACTAGCAGATCACCTTGCTGAAAATCCCGTGGACGGAGAGTACGAACTCCTGAAAATGTATTTTCCCGACGAAGAGGTATCGTTCATAGGAGAAGACATTGCAGCATCCTATGATGGCTGAAGAATGTTTTTCAATGGAGCAGCAAATTTCAAAGGAGTTGGCATAGGAGCAGTCCTAGTATCGGGAACCGGTCACATCACCCGGTGTCTGCCAAATTCAGATTCCCGTGCACCAACAACATGGCCGAATACGAAGCTTGCATCTTAGATCTCAAGATGGCCATCAACATGAACATTCAAGAATTGCTAGTGATTGGAGATTCAGACTTGCTAATACATCAGGCCCGAGAAGAGTGTGCAACCAAGAACTCCAAGATACTCTCGTATTTGCATCATGTACATGAATTGAGAAAGAGGTTCACAAAGATGTAATTCCAACATGTTCCCAGAGTCCAGAATGAGTTCGCCGATGCATTGGCTATCCTATCATCCACGATACAACATCCAGACAAGAACTTCATTGATCCCATTCCTGTAAAGATCCATGATCAGCCAGCTTATTATGCCCAAGTTGAAGAAGAAGCGGACGGAAAGCCTTGGTCTCATGATATCAAGGAATATTTGGCAAAAGGCGAATACCCAGAACTTGCAAATCCTACTCAGAAACGCACACTTCGGAGGTTGTCCAATAATTTCTTTCATAGTAGAGGAATCCTATATAGGAGGACTCCTAATTTGGGATTACTAAGGTGTGTCGACACAAAGGAAGCATCCAAGCTACTAGAGGAAATTCACTCTGGGACCTGCGGTCCACATATGAATGGCTTTGTTTTAGCAAAGAAGATACTCCGAGCTGGTTACTTTTGGATGACTATGGAGACGGACTGCATCCAGTTTGTCCGGAAATGCCACCGTTGCCAGATACATGCTGTCATATCTCCTTTTTACACACTCAAGGGCAGTACAAGGGATTTTTTCCACTTTAAGTGACATTATTCAAAATGAGATTATTTATTCAACTCAGAGTCGCCACTTGGGATAGTTTATTTGGTGTCCCAAGTCACCGGTTCATTTTAAATCCCAAATCGAGGAAATTTCGACTTTCCTTTTGAAGTTTGCAGACCAGAAATTCTGAATAAGGAATTCTGTTAACCCGAGGGAAGGTGTTAGGCACCCCCGAATTCCGTGGTTCTAGCACGGTCGCTTAAACTATCATAATTGGCTTATTATCTGATTTTAATACATGTTTTAGCCTATGGTATATCTTTACTTATTAAACCACTTTTAATTATTTTTAAGGAAGATTTCAACGTCATCTAAAACACGTCTTTGGACCACGCCACATGAAATACACCCGCGGTCCGCGACATATTTTATTTAACATTGTTGAGATTTGGATTTGGGTCACATGAAATGCACACCCGAGTTTAGGAAGGTAATTTTTAAAATAGCGCGCCTAAAGAAACTATGCACTTTCAAGTTTGCGAGGGCCATGAAAATTCGACTAAATGGCACGCCTCGATTTCTAAGGATTAAAATAGTAATTAAGAGAGAGCCATGCTTTTTGAGATTTTATTTGGCATGGCACACTCGATTCCAATTTTTAAAGGAAAACTCAAACTAAACTTTGAAGGCCATAAATTATATCTTATTTAATATGGCGCGCCCCAACTATTAAAGGAATCTAACTACTTAAACAATAAAGGACTTTGAATTTTACTTTTATACTAATGTCTAAACTAATTAAGAGGAAAATGTCTTAAAAGAGAAATATGGCCAATTATTTAAAAGAAGAGAAACGCTTTAGGCCATCAACAACATTCGGAAGGGAAATCAAGAGGCAGTCCCAAAACACAAGAGTATATAATGCCATTTGCCAAAATTTCAGACATGGGCCCAAGATGAGTCCCATTCTTAAGAGAATAGATGTCAAGGACTCAGGACATACAAGCGAGTTTGAGAGGGACACTCCTTTCTGGGCCAACTGTAAGCCCAATGTTCAGAACCCAATTGTTGGTACAAAATCAATCAAAAATAGAAATCCAATCAAGACTATACGAACATGCCATTGAATTAACATTTTTACTTCTGAATTTTAACTATTCAAGCACAAGTTGACTAGCTAATCATTCTAAAATTTAAACACCAATTCCAACTTAACATGCTCATACACAATCTTGACCATTTTTTCCTTTTTCTTTTCACATGAATTTTACACTAACTACTACTTAAGAAACTTAGATTCAATTAAGCTCTTCTCAATACGATCAGAACTCCAGAAAACTAGCATACAAATTACTTGGACCTCAAAATCACACTCAGATTCTCAACCACACGGATTCATTCTTTTAACAAATGAGTACAGAAAGAGAAAACTGAGAGCAAATATGTAACTACTGCATGGATTTCTCTACCACCAAAATCTAACATGATATTAAACTTTCAATGTCATAACTTTAACTTTCACAGTGCATGATTATCAAAAGAAGAAGCTTAAGTAACAAATGTAATACAAGATTAACCATTAAATGTTGAAAGAGTAGCAGAAACAGAAGAAATGATATTTAGAACCAAGGGATTCAGAGGAAAAAAAGAAGAAATAAACTAAACAATGAACAAATAGCTTAATGCTAGGCTTCAAACTTCCGTTTTTTCATTCATTCTTCGATTCAAACCTTACATTAAATAAGGTTCAAGAGCATGTACCTGTATATAGAAAAACAGAACTAGAAACTCAGTTTCGAGATCAGGAACAAACAAACAGCAGTAGTAGATCAACAATGGGAAGCATCAACAGAAATCAGCTCAAACCCAACAATGGAACAGTAGATCAAACAACAACAAAAAACTCAAACCAAAACTTTTACAGATCCAAAATTCAATCCATTTCAAACCAGGTGTAAGACCTCATCATTTTCAGTAGTTTCAACTAAGTAATAAAGATCAGAAACTAAAGACCAAGCAAATTTTTGAGCAGTTTTTTTTCTTAACGAGGAAATGCAGGGAATTCAAGGATATTTTCAGAGTTTTCGCCGTTTCAATTTTTCTGGATTATTTATCTCTCAAAAATCTGACTTGAGCTTCAAGTAAGGATGCCTTTATAGGCAAGGTTTTAGGGTTGCACAAATAAGCTAAGTTTTGCACCTAAATCCTTTTAAAATTTTCATTTTTGCTTAAATGTCCTTGGCTTAAAAACTCAGTTTTCACATAAGCTCCAAAGACAGCTTCTAGGAAGCTTCCCCTAGTTAGTTACCCGAAATTCTTTCACCTAGAGTTCCTAAATTACCCCTTGAAACCCTGTTAATTACCCCAGAAATCTCATGGGTCAAATTTGACCCAATGATTTAAGCCAACCCGATTCTAACAAGACCTGGGCTAAACCCTTTTCTTTGGCCTAGGTCCAAACCAGAAATTTAGAAGAATTGAGAAGGCAGAAAAACAAAAGGTCAATTCGTATTTCAATCAGACTTCTGAACCAAATGCTGTCAATCGGCCCAAAACTAAAGGGAACAGTCAAAGAAACTAACCTAACGAATTAAAACAAGACTAAAGAAACTAATAACTAACATTAATCCTAAATTAAAAGAAACACATGCAGGGATAATTTTGAGAACACAGAAGAAAAACAAGAAAAATAGAAGAAGATAGGAAAATAAATGGAAATGAAAGAATGCTGAAATTACCTATCAAACCAGACGAACACAAGTCTTGAACTAATCTTCAAAGAATCTTTGATTTTTGGCCGAGATAGACCTTAATCGTGTGTTCTTGACTGAAAACACATGACTAAAGTCTATTTCGACCTCAAATCTTCAATAAAACTCACTGATTTGAGTTTTGGGAATTTAGGGTTCATGTCTTCAAATTAAGATTCGAGGGGTTCAAGTCTGATTCGAGGGAAAAGGAGTAAGGATTGGAGAAGAGGAGGTGAAGGGGGTTCTGTGGTGTGGTTTTGGGGATATTTGGGACCGACGCCGCCACCAGAAATGGCAAAGATTTTAGGGCGGTGACTTAGGGTTTTGTTTAATCTCTGAAGAAGATGAGGGGTTGAGAGAGACGAGACAGGGGGGGAGGGGAGGGGTGCAGGGGTTCGGACAATTAAATATTAAAAAGGGACTCAGTTCTGAGCCGTTTGATTAATGGGAGAACGATGACTCATATTAAAAACCACCAAAACGGGGGCGTTTGGATCATCTGTGGAGGCAGACCGGGTTTTGTAATGGTTTGGTCTTGGGAAATTTCAAGATTTGGCCCAAAAATCTGAATTCTCCAATTCTTTTCTTTTTCTTTTACAACTTTTTTTTAATTCTTTTTCTTTTAAAAACAAAAATAAAATAAAACCTAACTTAATTCCTAATCTGAATTATCCTACCAAAATAAATTAATTAACTCTAATAATTACCCCAACTAATTAAAGACCAAATTAAAAGAAAACTAATAAATTTAAAGCTAAAAATTAAGTAATGCAAAATAAATCATTTTTTTGTGATTTTCCATTTTTGTAAAACAACAATTTACCAATTAATCTAAAAAATATAAAATTAAATGCTAAATGCAAATGCAATGTATTTTCGTATTTTTTATGAATTAAATAAAATTAAACATGCACACAGAATGCAAACAAACAGGAAAATTCTACAATTATTCTTAAATAACAAATAATTAAAAGGAAAAATCTAATTTGGGAGTTTTGTAGGAGTAATTCAAGTGAGGCAAAAATCACGTGCTCATAGCTGCCCCTCTTTGATCGAAGACACGAAAGGTTTTCGGGCAAAGATAAAATGAGCAATTACGAGCGATTTTTGCCCATTTGGGAAACTCCATGAGAAGCATTTTTGAAAAGAGTCTGACCGAACCTTACTTCAAAGGTTACCTACATATCCTTGGCTATAAAGGAATCAGATCAGTGTAGTTCTAGAAGTTTTTGGCAGCTGGGACTACCGGGAAGCTGTGATTTCACTATTGTTGTTGCTGCTATTACAACAAAATGGAAAATAAAAAGCTAAGCTAGCTAAGCCTATCAACTACGAGTTACAAGATTCCAATCTATAAATCTCTTGAAGCTTGATCTTGAGTCTTAGCTGGTTTGCTGTGGACTCCGATCTGAATCTTGATGCTCGACAGCTGTAGGTACTGGTTCTTTCTCCAGCTTTGGATCAAGGCGGGACATGCAAAGCTTGTGACTTTAATCATATCTTGAGCAGTCCGCATTCTTCTCCGCTTCAGCACTTTGAGTTCACTTCTTTTTTTGTTTTGTTCTTTTCCTTATTTTGGATTGAGACTCATTCTTTTAGTCATCTCGAATTTTGTGCCTCGAGGTCAAACCTGCTCAAACACCAATAAAAACAAACGAACTTTTTTCTGCCCCAGGTTTCACTAAGAAAATTTCGTGAGTTATTTGCAACACAAATCTAAGCTATTTCTTTATTGAAAGCAAAGAAATCAGGATTGTGTATCCTTGGGAATAGGGAGTGAAGCCCTAAATTGGGAAAATTGCTAGGTTATGCCGGAAAGATGATCGGGTTATGCCGGAAAAGAAAAAAGGTCCTCGGGTTATGCCGGGGAAGTCATCGAGTTATGCCGGCAAAGAAAAAGGTCCTCGGATTATGCTGGGGAGGACCACGGGTTATGCTGGAAAAGTCATCGGGTTATGCCGGGAAGGTCCACAGGTTATGCCGGGGAGGTCCACGGGCCGGGAAAGTCATCGGGTTATGCCGGAAAAGAAAAAGGTTCTCGGGTTATGCCGGGGAGGTCCATGGGTTATGCCAGGAAAGGTCATCGGGTTATGCTGGAAAAGAAAAAGGTCCTCGGGTTATGCCGGGGAGGTCCATGGGTTATGCCGGGAAAATCATCGGTTTATGCCGGAAGAAAAGAAAAAACAAGTCCTCGGGTTATGCCGGGGAGGTCCACGGGTTATACCGGGAAGGTTCATCAGGTTATGCCGGAAGAAAAGAAAAAAAAAGTCCTCAGATTATGCTAGGGAGGTCCACGGGTTATGCTGGAAAAGTTCATCGGGTTATGCCGGGGAGGTCCACGGGTGATGCCGGAAGAAAAGAAAGAAAACAAAAGTACTCAGGTTATGCCGGTGAGGTCCATGGGTTATGCCGAGAAAGTTCATCGGGTTATGTCGGAAAAGAAAAAGCTCTCGGGTTATGCCGGGGAGGTTCACGGGTTATGCCGAGAAAGTCATCGGGTTATGCCGGAAAAGAAAAAGGTCCTCGGGTTATGCCGGGGAGGTCCACGGGTTATGCCGGGAAAGTCATCGGGTTATGCCGGAAAAAGGAAAAGGTCTTCGGGTTATACCGGAGAGGTCCACAAGTTATGTCGGAAAAGTCATCGGGTTATGCCGGAAACGAAAAAGGTCCTCGGGTTATACCGGGGAGGTCTACGAGTTATGCCGGGAAAGTCATCGGGTTATGCCAGAAAAGAAAAAGGTCCTCGGATTATGCTAGGGAGGTCCATGGGTTATGCCGGGAAAGTTCACAGGTTATGCCGGAAAAGAAAAAGGTCCTCGGGTTATGCCGGGGACAACTAGGGAATGAGACCCTATGATAGAAAGGACGCAACTAGAGATTGGAGACCCTAAGCTACCATGATTTGGGATTTTTCTTCTTCTTCTTCTTTTCTCTTTTTGTTTTCCAGTGAAAGTGCAGGAAAGAACTTGGAGGAAACTTCCCTTTTGGGTTGATTATTGCTGCGAAGCTGTTTCTCGCTCTAGTGCGTTTTTTCTTTTTGATTGCACCTGCTTCTTGCACGGTTGCTTTGGATTACACCTGTTTCAACTTTTCAAACAAAGAACAATTGTTAGTTTGAAATGGTGGTTGATTTTGTGGCCTTCATTGTTTTGATTACTTGATCTCAGCCCAACTTTTTGGTGAGAACCTCTGCTGCTTGCTGACCTTTCTGAAGATTCATCTCTTTTCTAAACCGAGGAACTCAACTTTTCAAAATTTATTATGACAGCTCACCCGTATGGGGCTTTGGTCCTTTCACTTTATTCTGCCTTTAGGGGCTTTTGCCTTTGGATTTCTTTTCATTTTCAATAACTTTGGGTTTTAAAGCATCGACCATCATAGCCAATCGGGATCGATTTGATGCACCTACTGAGGCTGGGTACTTTTCTTTGGATTTGGCTTTTATTAAGGAGAACCCTGTAAAACCAATCTTGCCACCTTTTCTTTGTGTTAGTCTCGGAAAAAACAGAGTTAGACTGAAAGGGATTCAAGGAAAAGTAAACAAAGGACAAGAAAAGGAATTTAAAGAGAAGTGTCCCTTTCGGGGGGGGGGGAAGAAGGACTTATCTGGGGTGCATGCAGACTTCAATAGACATGACATGCTTCTTGGACTAGATACCCGATCTGCACAACTATCTAACTTCTCATAAACCGATTGCGACCCGTGTTCTGAAACCGAAAAACCTTGCCAGGACTCTTTCAGTACCAATGGTGGTGAGGGTTCCTTCTTTTTGATCAACAGCGCCTTTTGGTGGTTTTCGCCAATCGACCTCTCTTATTTCTCTTCTCACCATCACCTTATAGTGCTCTTTACGAGTTTTCACTAACATGACTCTCTCATTTTTCAGTTTCTCTACTCACCATCGGCTCACGGTGCCCGTAGGTTTTCACCAATAAGACTCTCTCATTTTATTTCTCTCATTTTAATTATATCGGACCCAAACAACTGCGTTCTCCGATTTTGAAAACCTTTCGCCGATTGATCGGAAGGACTTGCACAAGGTTTGGGTAAAAAGAATTGGATCGAACTACAACTTTGTAACCGTTCGGGCGGGATCATCATCGAACCATTATAACATCTGCCCTAGTTTCATTTTTGGGGGAAATTAGATTTTTGCTTTGGTGTGATTGAACCCCAGAGAGAGGCTGCTTACGTATCCTTTCGGAATCAAGTCGAACGTAGTTCAGGAAACATTGTTTTTCATTTTTTTCTTTTCTTCTATTTTGTTTTGTTTTTCTTTCTTTTTCCTTTCCCCTTTTTCATTTTTCATTTCATTTTCTTTTGCCCTTTTCTTCCTTTTTTTTGTATTTTTCTTTTTCTTCTCTTTTAATTTTTTTTTCATTTAATTTTTTCAATTTTTTATTTTTCAATAACACTTTTAGGTTTCAAAGAGGGTAATCAAAGAAAAGTAACCAGCTCAAAGGGTTTGTAAAGGGTTGATAGTGTTTGGATTGTGAGAAAGAAAGCCTTCTTCATCCCAATGGGACAATGCTATTGCTGCAGAAGGATTAGACATAATACATTTTGACTGCATCTGCATTCACAGCTGTTTCAGGGTCATTCCCTTCAATGTCTCCCAGATACAATGCCCCCTTTGGCAACAACTTTCTGATAATGTATGGGCCTTTCCAGTTAGGAGCAAATTTTCCTTTTGCTTCTTGATGATGGGGAAGAATAAGCCTTAAAACGAGTTGCCCCACTTCAAAGTTTCTAGGCCGCACTTTCTTGTTGTAGGCACGAGCCATTCTTTGTTGATACAACTGCTCGTGGCAGACTACGTCCATTCGCTTTTCATCGATCAGGGTTAACTGTACCAAACGGGTTTTGACCCACTCGCTGTCTTCGATTTCAACTTCGACAATGATCCGGAGGGAAGAGATTTCAACTTCCTTGGGTATTACGGCTTCAGTGCCATAAACCAAAAGGTACGAGGTTGCTCCGACCGATGTGTGCATAGTAGTGCGATATCCCAACAATGCAAACTACAGCTTTTCATGCCACTGCCTGGAACTTTGAATCATATTTCTCAAATTCTTTTTGATGTTCTTGTTTGCTGCTTCGACGGCACCATTGGCTTTAGGCCGATAAGGAGTAGAGTTCCGATGCGTTATCTTAAATTGTTCGTATATCTCCCCCATCAAATGACTATTCAAGTTTGCAGCATTATCTGTGATGATAGTTGCAGGAATACCAAAACGGACAGATAAGATTGGAGTGCACAAAATCTACCATAACTTTCTTGGTGACGGATTTGAGAGTGATTGCTTCAACCTATTTAGTAAAATAGTAAATGGCAACCAGTATGAATCTATGCCCATTTGAGGCTTTTGGCTCGATTGGCCCAATGACGTCCATGCCCCAAGCAACGAATGGTCAAGGTGCTGACATGGGATGCAGTTCTGTGGGTGGTGCATGAATCAAATCCCTGTGCACCTGACACTGATGACATTTCTGGATGAAGCAGAAGCAGTCTTTTTCCATAGTCATCCAGTAACAACCCGCTCGAAGGATTTTCTTTTCCAAAACATACCCCTTCATGTGGGGCCCGCACACTCCTGCGTGTACTTCGTACATGATCCTTCCGGCTTCTTCGGCATCAACACATCTTAAGAAGTTGAGATCCGGAGTCCTTTTGTACAAGACATCACCGCTCAAGAAAAAACCACTTGCGTGCCGTCTAATGGTTCTCTTTTGGTCTCCACTGGCTTGCTCGGGGTATTCTTTAGTTTTCAGAAATATTTTGATGTCATGATACCATGGCTGAATATTTGGTTCTGCCTAAACCGTATTACAATAACCATACATTTCCCGGATTTAGATCTCCAAGGGATCAATGTAGGCATTGCCTGGGTATGACAGCATTGAGGCCAAAGTGGCAAGTGCATCAGCTAGTTCATTGTGACAACAAGGGATGTACCTGAACTCTATTGACTTGAATCGCTTGCTAAGATCTTCCACATACTGCCTGTAGGGAATCCGTTTGACATCTCGGGTCTCCCATTCTCCTTGAGCTTACCGGATAATCAGATCCGAATCTCCCATGATTAACAATTCTTTGACATCTTGGTCAATTGCCATGTTCATACCCATAATGCAGGCTTCATACTCGGCAGTGTTGTTTGTGCAGAAAAACCAAAGTCGGGTTGTGGCTGGATAATGCTGACCAGTGGGTGAGATCAAGATTGCCCCAATTCCAACACCTTTTGCGTTTACCGCTCCATCAAAGAACATTTTCCAAGCATTAGTATCTTCGGGTATTGCCTCAACTAAATTTTCCTCTTCATCCGGGAAGTAGGTGCTCAAAGGTTGGTATTCATCATCAACCGGGTTTTCAGCCAAATGATCCGCGAAAGCTTGGGCTTTCATCGCCGTGCGGGTGACGTAGATTATGTCAAATTCAGTGAGCAGGATCTGCCACTTTGCTAACCTCCCAGTGGGCATTGGCTTCTGGAATATGTATTTTAAAGGATCCAACCTGGTTATGAGGTAAGTGGTGTAGGCTTGCAGATAATGCCTCAGCTTCTGAGCGACCCAAGTTAAGGCGCAACAAGTTCTTTCCAATAAAGTGTACTTGGCTTCATAACTGGTAAACTTATTGCTTAGATAGTAAATGGCCTGCTCTTTCTTTCCGATCACATCATGTTGTCCAAGGACACATCCAAAAGAATTCTCCAAGACTGCCAAATATAAGAATAGAGGCCTTCCTGGTTCAGGCGGGACCAAGACTGGCAGGTTCGATAGGTATTCTTTGATTTTGTCAAAAGCTTCCTGGCACTCTTCTGTTCATTTAATTGCTGCATCTTTCTTTAACAGCTTGAAAATGGGTTCACATGTAGACGTCAACTGAGCAATGAATCGGCTGATGTAATTCAATCTTCCCAGCAAGCTCATAACATCTTTCTTAGTTCTTGGAGGAGGTAGATCTCGAATGAACTTTATCTTTGCTGGGTCTAACTCGATGCCCCTCCGACTGGCTATGAATCCCAAGAGTTTGCCAAATGGAACCAAAAATGCACATTTGACTGGGTTTAGTTTCAGATCGTATTTACGTAGCCGCTCAAAGAACTTCCTCAGATCCCGAACATGGTCATCTTGGGTCCCAGACTTGATGATCACGTTGTCCACATACACCTCTATCTCTTGGTGCATCATGTCATGAAAAATGGCAGTCATGACCCTCATGTAGGTTGCCCCAGCATTTTTCAGACCAAAAGGCATGACCCTGTAACAGTATGTGCCCCAGGGTGTGGTGAAAGCTATCTTCTCTGCATCCTCTTCATCCATCAACACCTAGTGATATCCTGCGTAACAATCCATGAAGGACTATATCTCATGTTTGGCGCAGTTGTCAATAAGGATGTGGATGTTCGGCAAAGGGAAGTTATCCTTAGGACTTGCTTTGTTCAGATCTCTATAATCCACACACACTCAAATTTTCCCGTCCTTCTTTGGCACTGGCACTACATTGGCTAACTATGTGGTGTATCGAACCACTCGGATCACCCCTTTTTTAACTGTTTTGTGACCTCTTCTTTAATCTTGTCACTGACATTAGTTTTGAACTTTCTTTGCTTTTGCTGGACATGGGGATAATCAGGGTAAGTTGGCAACTTATGAACCACCAAATCAACACTCAGTCCTGGCATATGATCATATGACTAAGAAAACACATCTTTGAACTCAAACAAGAGTTGGATCAATGCATCCTGAGTTTTTTCATCTGTGTGAATGCTTGTCTTGGTTTCCCTGACTTCTTCAGGACTACCCAAATTAACCAGCTCAGTATCATTTAAGTTCGACTTAGGTTTATTCTCAAATTGTTCCAATTCTCGATTTATTTCCCTAAAAGCTTCTTCTTCATCATATTCTGGTTCTTGGTTCATTATTTCACAGTTAGACAGCGTGTTTGAATCTAGGCATGAAGTCCGCAAGCATGTCATGTTATTTAAAGCTGCATTATTAGAACTGAAAGAAGATATAATAGAGAAAAATAACAAAAATCAGAAAGAATAAAGAAAGATGAACGATGAAATATTAATTTCATTTCTTTGAATTTGTAGATAACAGGGTTTACATTGGAAATTAAAGACAAGAAACTAAAGAAAAACATCCGAGTTACACCCTGAAATAACTCGCGATGCAGAAAAAGTGGCAGGACTGGACTACCGGGACTCCCGCCTGATTGGGAATGGAGTAGCCTTCCAATTTTGCAGTTTGGCACTGGGCCCCATGTATAGTACCTCAGTGTTGCTTGAGCCTTCCCCTAGTTGGACCATGTGGGTTTCATAGAGCATCTGCCTCATAGCCCCACAGATTTCTTCAATTTCCTCGTCCATAAAAGCTTCATCTTCCTCTTCCTCATTGTACTTAGGCTTGACAAATGTCCTATAAAGATGCGGAATTGGCTGAGGAAAGACCCAACCATTGTTCTTTCTTTCATCCGCCCATTTTCCATCAGCTGATGTGGGTTGAAAGCCTACCCCCAAAGAACTTCTCACTAGCAGCTAGCGTGATAGGTTCAACGATTCCTTGCAATGCTTTCCCGAGCCCCTTCCCAGGTTTGTAACCGTGTCTGATCATTTCTTTGGACACCATAATTGATGCATTTGAAAGAAAGGGTTGAGGGCAAGAGTTTCCTTCTTCCCACTAGTCCGCGACCACAATCTCTAAAGCCTGATAGACTATAGGTTCACTTCCTTCTCTAGCTTCAAGACAAGGGACTGACGGGTCCCGATAGATTGATTGCTCATCTTCCCCATGAACTACAATCTCCTAATCTTCATGTTCGAATTTCACCAATTGGTGGAGAGTAGAAGGCACAACCCCTGCTGCATGAATCCATGGCCTTCCCAAGAGGAAATTATAGGAGGTATCTATGTCCAAAACCTGGAAGGTCACTTTGAAGCCCACCGGGTCAATAGTCAGGATCAAATCAATCTCGCCTATTGTATCTCTCTTTATGCCGTAAAAAGCATGCACACAGACGTTGCTGGGTCTGATTCTCTCAATACCAATTTCCATACATTGCAGAGTTGAGAGTGGGCAAATATCTACCCCAGAACCACTATCTAGAATAACCCTTTTTCACATAATACCCTTCGCATTTAACTGTCAGGTGAAGGGCTTTGTTGTGTGCGGCCCCTTCCGGGGGCAGATCATTCTTGCTGAAAGAGATTTGATTGATTGCAAAAAACCTTTCTGCCATCCTCTCCAACTATTCTACAGTAGTTTCAATAGGTACATATGCTTCATTAAGAGTTTTGATCAACACTTTTTGGTGCTCAGTTGAGTTCATTAGCAGGGACAAAAGAGAGACTTGAGCAGGGGACTTTCAAAGTTGGTCAATTACCTTGTAATCTGCCATTTTCATTTTTTGGAAGAAAGCTTCTGCTTCTACAACACTCACTGGCTTCTTATGTGGGAAACGTTTCTTTGTGGCATTATTCACTTCCTCCAGATTGAGGTACTTCTCAGCCGGGTTATTTTCCTTAACTTCTCCTAGGATCTTTTTGCCTTTGTAAGTTACTACTGATTTGTTATAGTTCTATGGCACAGCGGTGTCGACGAACACTACTAAAAAACCAGGGTTTAGCGACGAACAAAATCTGTAGCTAAACAGAAAAATCCATCGCTAATCTCATTTAGCGACGGATTAGCGACGGATTATCAAAAGATTCTTCTAGCAACAAGCATTTTAGCGACAGATTAGTGACGACGTTCGTAGCTAAATCCAGTTTTTTTTGTAGTGTATCATGGGCCTTTGTGGCGCGTGACCAATAACCACGGGCTCACTCAGCCTTGGTGGAACTATTGGCCCCCGCATCACGTAGGTCCCCTTGGGCACATACATTTGAGTTTCGTTGTTTAGCTCAAACCTCCTAGGAGGACTTAATGACATCTGTTCTTTCTTGCGGCCTTGAGGGACATAGAGAACATCATCTTTGGAGGGCGCTTCCCCAGTTTCAACTTCCACTTTCTTTTCCATCTTCTTAGGGATGGTTTTGCTCTTTTTCTCCCCCTTTTCTTGTTTCACGACAGCTTTTGTCTTTTTTTCCACATCGTCTATGGCAATGATGGCTTTTAGAGCTGGGTCAAACTCCTTATCTTCACAAATCATCCTAATAGCTGGCCCGTTGTTGTGAGTCGGTAGTGGATTATTGGTTACATTAGGGACGTCTTCGTCCCTTAGCACTATTCTCTTTTGTTCTATCAGATCTTCCACAGCCCTCTTGAAGGTCCAACAATTATCTGTATCATGCCCTTCCGCCCCTGAATGATAGGCACCGGGTGCCATGTTGGTAAGAAGGTGACTCTAGGTTTTGCCTATTCGGGTGTACGGGTTGCAACCAAGCCATTTGGACCAATTTTGGGAATAGGCTAGAACAGGACTCACCAATGGGTGTGAAGTTTGTTTTCCTTGGCGGCTCCCGGGCACGGAAAGTGTTTTGTGGAGGTCGGGGATTATAGTGAGCTTGGTGAGTAGGTAGATTTCCGGGAAATGGAGCTCGGTTCTGATTAAATTGTTGTTGTGGCCAGACATAGGGTTGGGCATTCATCACTTTGTATGGCTGAGGAGCATAAACCACGTCTTGGTGGAGATAGTAGTGTTGTGGGGTTCTTTCAGAGAAAAGAGATCTGGGTGGATGGGGTTTTCTTGCACTCGAAATTGTCATTGTTGTTTCTTCCTTTTTCTTGTGATTTGCTACTCCTCCAGACCCGCTCTAGATGGCTTGGGAGGTAACCCTTATAGCAGACTGACCTAAGATTCGCCCTGTTTTCAACCATTTCACCGATTTTAATGGCTTCGGCAAATGGCTTACCCATCACAGACATCATGTTTTGATAATAGTCGGCCTCTTGGGCTTGAAGGAAGACACTGACCATCTCTGTTTCGTCCATGGGAGGTTTAACTCTGGCGTCTTGCTCGCGCCACTTGACAACATACTCTCGGAAGCTCTCTGTTGACTTCTTCTTCAGATTTGACAATGAATTCCTGTCAAGGGCAATGTCTATGTTGTATTGAAACTGTCTGACAAAGTCCCGAGCCAGGTCATCCCAAATGTGCCAGCGAGATATATCCTGATCCATATACCATTCTGAAGCGATACCGACCAAGCTCTCTCTAAAGTAGGCCATGAAGAGTTCTTCTTTTCCGCCCTCTCCTCACAGTTGGTTGCAATACCTTTTGAGGTGGGCAAGGGGATCCCCATGCCCATCATATTTCTCAAACTTCGGGGTTTTGAAACCCAAGGGTAGATGTACGTGCGGGAACATGCACAGGTCGGCGTAAGATACGCTCTTTTGTCCACTCAGACCCTATATATTTTTGAGACTTTGCTCCATGCTTCTCATCTTTCTTGTAATCTCCTTTTGTTCAGGGGTTTTTGCAGTTTTCTCCTGCCCTACGGTAAACCCGTACCGAGGTGACCGAGGATAGGCACTAGTAGCAAACTGGGTTGGTTTCATTGGGAAAGATGGTGCTTGAAAGGCGAAAGAGGATGGATTAAAGCTAGGCCTAGGTAGAGTAGGTTGTGCCATAGCTGAACAAGGTAGCAGTGAATATGTTTGAAGTCGCACCTGAAGCTAACACCTGGGGGCGAGCCTCAGAAAGTGTTCCCACAAAGTTGGCGGAAATGGTAGGATATCCCAGTGGGGTATTTGGATAATTTATGGGGATGTTGGAGGTCCCACTTGCCCTGGGAAGAAGCTCGGGAAATCCAGGGATTGCACTTGGGGGTTCTTTTCCGTTTGCCCAGGCGTCCCACATTTCCATCATGCGGAGACGCATAAATCTGTTTTCCTCGGCAGCTGCCGATTCTGAAGTTGGGATGCCCGAGATCGGACTATTATCTGTAATAGGAACTATTGGCAGAGGCATTTTCGAAGACATTTCAACGTTTCCTTTCGACCTCGTGAAGTATGGATGCGAAGCCAGATTACCACAATACCAACCACCTTACTATAAAACCTGAGCTTAATAGTAGACAACAAACTGGTCAGTTTGGAGCAAATAACACATAGGTAATCGTATGTTGGGGTATGATGCACCTACACAGTTAAATGTGTTTCTACATGTTTCGCCACAGTTGCATGTTTCATCCCGGCTTTGCTTACTTTCCCCAATTTTCTTTTCTTTCTACTTTGGCTTTTTGTGCTCCTATTCCCATTTTCCGCTCTTTTCTTTCCTCTCTTTCCTTTGTCTTTTTTTTTTTCATTTTTCTCTTGATTTTTCTTTGGCTCTATTTTCTTTTTGGGTTTTCTTTCGGTTCTTTTTTTTTCACATCCCTCTCTTATTTGGGTTATTTACAAAAATCATGACCGCATCCGTATCATGACCCCGCGTGAATCAGATCTTGCGTAGTTCGGGAAAATAAATGCGGAAAATAAAGAAACGATTTTTTGGGAATTTTCAATTTTCATTGATAAAAACTCCTAAACTTTTCTATTACAAAAAACTTCAAACTACTCATTTTCTTGGAATTAAAAAAAACTAGAAATAGACTCGAAATACATTTTAAACTAACAACTGAAATACAGACTCGATAAATGAAAAAATCATGAATACATCAATGCTTCAACTCCTGGGGCCCGTGGGACATCATTCGGTCTCGCCACGGGCCTACGTGCGAGATCCATTTGAAACCGCTCCAAATCACTCATTATCCGGCGGACAAATGTCATCACTGCAGCGAAAAAAGTGGATCGATTCATGTCCTCACATGCATGTCATTTCATTACGATGTAGTCGGCAATGGCTCTAACCCTCTCTCGGACAATACCCTTTTCCTGAAGCAGGCGCCCGATTTGCTGATTCCGGGCTTCTAGCACCTGATTGTCATGCTGGCTTTGATTTTGCAACTATTGCATATCTTCCTCCATATGGGCCATCAAAGCATAACAATGTTCCCTATCGGCTTTAAAGTTCCTAGCCTGTTTGTCCGCCTCATTTTCAAGGGTGGTTAGATTTTTCTTCAGATTGGTGATTGTCCCCTCATATTTTCTTTTCATTTGTTGCACAAACTGTGCCGGCCCTTCTGCATTCTTTGCCAATTGTGCCCGGACTTTTGCTAGGCTAGCCTCAGACTTTTCTAGGTCATCTTGACACTCAAGTACTTTCTTTCTCAGACTGCTTATAAGCCTTTCATCCGATCGGCTTCTTTCAGTGTTTCTAACAACTATTCTCATTTTCTAGACTTGAGCTTTGAGGGTTTCGTTTTCCTGAGTTAGCTTTTTCTTTTCCCCTTCATATGCGGCAGCTTGGATACTATTGCCAAATTTGAGGTCCTTGATTTGTCCCTCTAATTTACTTATTTTGGCCCTATAGCTTTCTTCTTTTGCCAACCAGCCCCACTGCTCTTGCGAGTCGTTGGTGAATTGTTGGACATGGGGTCTCTTAGCTGGTCTCTCGGGAATCTAAAACCTTTTAACAAACCAAATAATGTACTTGGGGTCTACCTCACCTCTAGATAGATCTCGCACCATAGTCTTAAGCTCAAGAAATCTGCACTCATTCCACACTTGGCGAACTCTTCCTTCCAGAAATACGGCCTTTGGGCCCAATTCAACGACATGTCTACTCAAAACTTTATCATAGGGCACAGTTTGAAATCTGCCCAGTTGGCGCAAAACCCTGTGAGGAGCATACAGCTAGATGCTCCGGATGCCCATCAAGAGAAGATAACACACTTCGGTTGACATGTATACTGCTTCGGTGACATGAAGTCATTTGAACGCCCACTCAATTTTATCGGCAGTCAAAGAGCTCAAGTGTGCGAACCAAGCCTCAGTACCCTCGGGAAATTCAACACCCACCACTCGGCTTTCAAATTCTTCGATGCAATTCAAACCGTTCATATTGTAGTTCATATACCTGACACGGTGGCAGAGATGTTCCTGTATCCACAATTATAGTAGTAAGTTACAACCTTGGAAGAACTTTCCCCCTTCCCGACAGATAGTCAAAGCTCGGTAAATCTCAGATAAGATTAGGGGAACCAAAGTGCCATTAGCTTTCTTGATTGCGACATCAACCATTCCCACGAGGCCCAATTCTATGTTGCCGTCTTCTCGTGGACAGATTACAACACCCAAGAATGCTACTATAAAAACCAAACCACGCCTTGCCTCCCATTTATCTTTATTTCCGGCATGGGTCAGACCAGTATTCGGTGCTTCAAAACCTTGGGGGTTACCATAACATTGATATAAGAACTAGAAAGTGCAATACGCTTCAGACAAACTCCTATCCTGAATATCCCGGCTAATACTCAACATATCCAAAAATTTGTGGGGAGATACCGGTCTTGGTGCCACCGGGTACCGACTTCTAAGGTTTCCACCGAGGTCGGCATAACAATTTCCTATAGCGTGGGTGTGAGCTCAAAGTCAAAAAAGCGGAACACATTGCGAGTCGGATCCCAAAAAGGTATCAAGGCTTCAATCACGTCCAATCTTCGCTAGATGTTCAAAAGTCCAATAAGACCACCAAAAACCTTTACCACGGTTCCTTTACTGCCTTTCCCTAAATCGTTCCACCACATGTGGAGTTGTAAGGGGATCTCTATAAGAGCTGCGAAGGGTTCAATTTCATCTGTGCTCATCCTGCACATTTATTAGGATGATTTAATTTAAAAGGTTATGACTCATTTTGACTCAAGAAAAGTTAACACTATATTTTTTCAAAATTTTCATAAAAATTTTGGCTTTGCAAACACGGCCTTTCAGCACTTCAGGGAAGAAAATTTTAAGGTTGTGCTTGCTAACCGGCCAAAATTTTGAAAAAGTGACCAAAGGTGGTTGTTCTTGCAAGAACAGCCTTCCGACGCCCTTTTGGGGACATTCGGCTATTTTTTCCAAGAATGGCATCACCTTACTTATTTACGATAAAAACAAAAAAAAAATTTTCTTTTTTTGGGATATTTTGCAAAAGGGAAGTTGGACCCGATGGGGGTTGCCTACGTATCCCACATCCGGTGAGAATCATACTGGCGTAGTTTGGTCGGATTTGACAAAATAAAACCAACTATTATTTTTTAAAACAAAATTTTCTTCTTTTTTTTTTAAAAATTTTGGCATAGTTTCGGTATATTTTTTGACACTGGTTTTTTCAAAAGTAGGCAATTATCTCTCTTAGCTCTCACATTGTTTTTTCTTTTCCTAACTTTTCTCTTAATATCCAACAAGCCGGTCAAAATGCAAATCCGAAGCAAATAAATGCACAAGTAGCAAGTAGGATGCATCAGGATGGTCATTTCATTTCGGGTACACCTGTCCTAGACAGACCCAACCACTGTGTTGAGCCTCCAAAGTCAAATGCACGTGATGCAACAAACATTCCTACTAGGGATCCGGCATGAGGTTTTGTTATACTAGGTTTAAAACCTGGGTTTATTGTTCTAGACCTGGCTTACCCAAGTGGACAGCTCGAGCCGAGGGGGGTCAGCGTACCGGGAATACAGAAGCTTTACCGGCTTTGCAACTTGTCCGAACCTCGTTCTAAAATTGGATAAGACTCTAGACAGAAGAGAAGTCACACGAAGTGCACACTCCCCAAATGATTTAGAAGACTCAGAGAGAAGAAGGGTTTCATAGCAGTTTATATACAGTTCACAAAATATCAAAGCGGTAAAAGCGGCATTTAGCATATTAGGCTTAAACATGTACAAAAATCAGATAATAGATAAATCCAATCACAATAGCTATTCTAAGCTCGAATTCTTAAACCCTGAACCAAAGTTCTGGGTTTGAATCCCTAGCAGAGTCGCCAGAGCTGTCACACCTCCTTTTTACACACTCGAGGGCAATACAAGGGAGTTTTTCCACTTTAAATGACATTATTCGAAATGAGATTATTTATTCAACTCAGAGTCGCTACTTGGGATAGTTTATTTGGTGTCCCAAGTCACTAGTTTATTTAAATCCCAAATCGAGGAAATTTTGACTTTCCTTTTGAAGTCTGCAGACCAGAAATTCTGAAAAAGGAATTCTGTTAACCCGAGGGAAGGTGTTAGGCACCCTCGGATTTCGTGGTTCTAGAACGGTCGCTTAAACTATCATAATTGGCATATTATATGATTTTAATACATGTTTTAGCCTATGGTATATTTTAACTTATTAAACCGCTTTTAATTATTTTTAAGGAAGATTTCAATGTCATCTAAAACACGTCTTTGGACCACGCCACATGAAATGCACCCGCGGTCTGCGACACATTTTATTTAACGTTGTTGAGATTTGGATTTGGCTCACATGAAATGCACACCCGAGTTTAGGAAGGTAATTTTTAAAATAGCGTGCCTAAAGCAACTACGCACTTTCAAGTTTGCGAGGGCCATGGAAATTCGACTAAATGGCACACCTCAATTTCTAAGGATTAAAATAGTAATTAAGCAAGGGCCATGAATTTTGAGATTTTATTTGGCATGGCACACCCTGATTCCAATTTTTAAAGGAAAACTCAAACTAATCTTTGAGGTCCATAAATTATATCTTATTTAATATGGCGCGCCCCAACTATTAAAGGAATCTAACTACTTAAACAATAAAGGAATTTAAATTTTACTTTTATACTAATGTCTAAACTAATTAAGAGGAAAATGTCTTAAAGAGAAATATGGCCGATTAGTTAAAAGAAGAGAAACATTTTAGGCCATCAACAACATTCGGAAGGGAAATCATGAGGCAGGCCCAAAACACAAGAGTATATAATTTCATTTGCCAAAATTTTAGACTTGGGCCCAAGATGAGTCCCATTCTTAAGAGAATAGACGTCAAGGACTCAGGACATACAAGCGAGTCTGAGAGGAACACTCCTTTACTGGGCCAACTTTAAGCCCAATGTTCAGAACCCAATCGTTGGTACAAAATCAATCAAAAATACAAATCCAATCAAGACTATACGAAACATGCTATTGAATTAACATTTTTACTTCTGAATTTTAACTATTCAAGCACAAGTTGACTAGCTAATCATTCTAAAATTTAAATACCAATTCCAACTTAACATGCCAATACACAATCAATATTAAATCAGTAACATGCCTTTACTCTTAAAAGCAATCTTGACCATTTTTTCCTTTTTCTTTTCTCATGAATTTTACACTAACTACTACTTAAGAAACTTAGACTCAATTAAGCTCTTCTCAATACTATCAGAACCCCAGAAAACTAGCATACAAATTACTTGGACCTCAAAATCACACTCAGATTCTCAACCACATGGATTCATTCTTTTAACAAATGAGTACAAAAAGAGAAAACTGAAAGCAAACATGTAACTACTGCATGGATTTCTCTACCACCCAAATCCAACATGATATTAAACTTTCAAAGGCATAACTTCAACTTTTGCAGTACATGATTATCAAAAGAAGAAGCTTAAGTAACAAATGTAATACAAGATTCACCATTAAATGTTGAAAGAGTAGCAGAAACAGAAGAAATGATTTCAAGAACCAAGGGATTTAGAGTAAAGAAAAAAACGAAAAAAACTAAACAATGAACAAATAGCTTAATGCTAGGCTTCAAACTTCCGTTTTATCATTTCATTCTTCGATTCAAACCTTACATTAAATAAGGTTCAAGAGCATGTACCTGTATATAGCAAAACAGAACCAGAAACTCAGTTTCGAGATCAGGAACAAACAAACAACAGTAGTAGATCAACAATGGGAAGCATCAACAGAAATCAGCTCCAACCCAGCAATGGAACAGTATATCAAACAGCAAAAAAAAAACTCAAACCAAAACTTTTACAGATCCAAAATTCAATCCATTTCAAACCTGGTGTAAGACCTCATCATTTTCAGTGGTTTCAACTAAGTAATGAAGATCAGAAACCAAAGACCAAGCAAATTTTTGAGCAGTTTTTTTTTCTTAACAAGGAAATGCAGGGAATTCAAGGATATTTTCAGAGTTTTCGCCGTTTCAGTTTTTCTGGGTTTTTTATCTCTCAAAAATCTGACTTGAGCTTCAAGTAAGGATGCCTTTATATACAAGGTTTTAGGGTTACAGAAATAAGCTAAGTTTTGCACCTAAATCCTTTTAAAATTTTCATTTTTGCTTAAATGTCCTTAGCTTAAAAACTCAGCTTTACATAAGCCCCAAAGACAGCTTCTAGGAAGCTTCCCACAGTTAGTTACCAGAGATTCTTTCACCTAGAGTTCCTAAATTACCCCTTGAAACCCTGTTAATTACCCCATAAATCTCATGGGTCAAATTTGACCCAATGATTCAAGCCAGCCTGATTCTAACAAAACCTGGGCTAGACCCTTTTCTTTGGCCTAGGTCCAAACCAGAAATTTAAAAGAATTGAGAAGGCAGAAAAACAAAAGTGCAATTCGGATTTCAATCAGACTTCTGAACCAAATGCTCTCAATCGGCCCAAAACTAAAGGGAATAGTCAAACAAACTAACCTAACGAATTCAAGCAAGACTAAAGAAGCTAATAACTAACATTAATCCTAAATTAAAAGAAACACATGCATAGATAATTTTGAGAACACAGAAGAAAAAGAAGAAAAATAGAAGAAGATAGGAAAAGAAATGAAAACGAGAGAACGTTGAAATTACCAATCAAACCAGACGAACACAAGTCTTGAACTAATCTTCAAAGAATCTTTGATTTTTGGCCGAGATAGACCTTAATCGTGTGTTCTTGACTGAAAACACATGACTAAAGTCGATTTCGACCTCAAATCTTCAATAAAACTCACTGATTTGAGTTTTGGGAATTTAGGGTTCATGTCTTCAAATTAAGATTCGAGGGGTTCAGGTCTGATTCGAGGGAAAAAGGAGTAGGTATTGGGGAAGAGGAGCTGAAGGGGGTTCTTTGGTGTGGTTTTGGGGACATTTGGGACCGGCGCCGCCACCGAAAATGGCAAGGATTTTAGGGCGGCGGCTTAGGGTTTCGTTTAATCTCTGAAGAAGATGAGGGGTTGAGAGAGACGAGACCGGGGGAGGGGGGTGCAGGGGTTCGGACACTTAAATATTAAAAAGGGACTCAGTTTTGAGCCGTTCGATTAATGGGAGATCAACGGCTCAGATTAAAAATCATCAAAACGGGGGCGTTTGGATCATCTGTGGCGGCAGACCGGGTTTTGTAACGGTTTGGGCATGGGAATTTCAAGATTTGGCCCAAAAATCTGAATTCTCCAATTCTTTTCTTTTTCTTTTACAACTTTTTTTTTAATTCCTTTTCTTTTAAAAACAAAAATAAAATAAAACCTAACTTAATTCCTAAACCAAATTATCCTACCAAATTAAATTAATTAACTCTAATAATTACCACAACTAATTAAAGACCAAATTAAAAGAAAACTAACAAACTTCAACGCTAAAAATTAAGCAATGCAAAATAAATCATTTTTTTTTGTGATTTTTCATTTTTATAAAACAACAATTTACCAATTAATCTAAAAAAATGTAAAATTAAATCCTAAATGCAAATGCAATGTATTTTTTATGAATTAAATAAAATTAAACATGCACACAGAATGCAAACAAACTGGAAAATTCTACAATAATTCTTAAATTACAAAAAATTAAAAGGAAAAATCTAATTTGAGAGTTTTGTAGGAGTAATACATGTGAAGCAAAAATCACGTGCTCACACATGCAGACATGATAAAGGTACCTCCGAATGAGCTTTATGCAACAAGCTCGCCATGGTCGTTCGCCGCTTGGGGAATGGATGTTATTGGACCAATCGAGCCCGCGACTTCCAACAGACATAGGTTCATCCTAGTAGCCATTGACTATTTCACCAAATGGGTCGAAGCAGCATCTTACAGAGCAGTGGCTAAGAAAGTCGTGGCAGACTTTGTCCGCGACCGCATTGTTTGTCGATTCGGAATTCCAGAGTCAATCATCACTGATAATGGCTCCAACCTCAACAGTGACTTGATGAAAGCTATGTGTGAAACCTTCAAAATCAAACATAAGAATTCCATAGCCTATAGGACGCATATGAATGGAGCTGTAGAGGCCGCCAACAAGAATATCGAGAAGATACTAAGGAATAATGATAGAGAAGCATAAGCAGTGGCACGAGAAGCTATCATTTGCTCTATTGGGTTATTGCACCATAGTCCACACATCAACCGGGGCAACCCCCTATATGCTGGTTTATGGTACTGAAGCCGTCATTCCCGCCGAGGTGAAAATTCCTTCATTAAGAATCTTACAGGAAGTAGAGCTCGACGATGCAGAATGGGTGAAGAGTCGTTACGAGCAGCTAGCTCTTATAGATGGAAAGAGAATGAATGCAGTTTGCCATAGTCAGCTTTATCAAAACAGGATGTCTAGAGCCTTCAACAAAAGAGTCAAGCCGAGACAGTTCACACCGGAGCAGCTAGTGTTAAAGAAAATTTTCCCGCATCAATATGAATCCAAAGGGAAGTTCTCTCCCAACTGGCAGGGTCCATACATGGTTCACTGGGTCCTGACAGGAGGAGCCCTCATACTTGCAGAAATGGACAGAGAAGTCTGGCCAAAGTTGATCAATTCAGATGCAGTCAAACATTACTATGTGTAATCTTATGCTTTCCTATATGATGTAAATTGAACTACGCCTGACCCGATTCCCGTTTAAGAGGGGATACGTAGGTAGCTCGATGGATTTGGTCACAATTCAATAAAAAATTTCATTCCCACTGCGATTGGAAACTATGGCAGAATTTTGAGGAAGACCCTCAAAATTTCGAAGTTGATTTCAGCCAATTATCGCTGGTAGCAGTCAGAAGCAGCAACCCAGTAAACTGGGGCAGAATTTTGAGGAGGACCCTCAAAATTCCATAGCAAGAAAGGTTGCAATGTCATGAAACACGTCACAGTCATCGGTTCATCTAAAGAAAACTATTCTTAATTATGTACTTATGTTATGCTTTAACTAAATCATGCATGTTTATTACTAAAATTGCTTTGTTTAGCAACACTACCCCAGTGATATATACAGTATCGCCAGATCAAAGTCGAGCTGGTCAAGCAAAGCCAGCGGGGATATGAACTAACTTCCCCCTCTACAAAACTCACAATTTTTCTTTGAATGCAGGCACTTGGGTTGCAAAATCATCAAATATACTATACCCTCATATTGTTCAGGAATACAACTCTCAGAACCGTTGCATTTACTCACAGCTTCTATCTACACACACCAGTGGCATTCCGTATGTCACGATGTCCCCAATAGTCACAATATCGCAATATGCTATCAGCTAAGAAAGCTTTATTACCATTTGCTATTTTTACTTTTTGCATAAGGCTACCATTCTGCCTTCCGAGACTAAGCTCTGTCTCCATCTGCATTTCTGTATTGCACAAGGCTACCATTCTACCTTTCGAGACTAAGCTCTGTCTCTGTCTGCATTTCTGCATTGCATAAGGTTACCATTCTGCCTTACGAGACTAAGCTCTATCTCCGTCTGCATTTCTGCATTGCATAAGTCTACCATTCTGCCTTCCGAGGTTAAGCTCTACCTCCATCTGCATTCCTGCATTGCATAAGGTTACCATTCTGCCTTCCGAGGTTAAGCTCTACCTCATCTACATTCTTGCATTGCATAAGGCTACCATTCTGCCTTCTGAGGTTAAGCTCTACCTCCATCTGCATTCTTGCATTGCATAAGGCTACCATTCTGCCTTCCGAGGTTAAGCTCTACCTCCATACCGCATTTGCATGGCTGAAAGATCGCTGCCTTATTTACATTCACATAGCTGAAAGATTGCCGCCTCTACATTTGCATGGCTAAAAGATCGCCACCTTTTTTACATTTGCATGGCTGAAAGATCGCCACCTTCTGCGTTGCATAGGCTGAAAGATTGCCAAACTCTGCATCTCATGGGCTAAAAGATCGCCAAACTATCCAAGGACATCATTGATCGGAGGCACCATTTTCATAGCCCGAGAACACCATGCCATGGCCTGAGAACCCCCTTTTTTAATCTTTTGCATATCATTATTCAAAGGCATCATAGTTCGGAGGCATCATTCTCATAGCCCAATAGCATCATTTCATGGCCTGCGAATCCTTTATCACACGCTTCATGGCCCGGGACATCATAGTCTAAGGACGTCATCCTAACCGTCCGAAAACAAACATTCATGGTCCGATGGGAATTCGCATCATGTTTAAATTTACGCACAATATACTCTTGTGTTACTTATTTGCAGGTGAACCGACGAGTAACGTCTATCTCGGCAGGAGTGATTCCGCTACAGTTCCCGCAGCCCTATCAGACTTCAACCATTCGCCACGTCCTAAATACTGCGTCCGTTCTTAAAAAGTCTCCATCGGCATACTCCGCCGACGGATCTTGAACTACATATGGCCTGATTCCTGTAGGACCAGGGATATGTAGGTAGCTCAGAAACCATAGCATGTCCTAAGTCTCCTCGAACTATTTCGTTCGGTCAAAATTGGCCATCATATCTTTACCCGACAACTCTTTCATCCTTCTCGGGTAAAGAGGGGCAACTGTTGATATCTAATTTTTTCCTGTATATTTTTCATTTGCACAATACCTTCAAAATAGTATGTATATGCATATGTAAGTATATTCAAACGTTTTATTATTTTTCTTTAATTTTTAGATATTTTTAAATTTATTTATTGCCTATTTTTACCAAGAAAAGCCCAATAATTATTCTCAAAATTATCATTTTAGGTTATTCATTTATTGGATTCGCATATTTATACTAAAATATAGCTAATATAATTTTTGCATATTTTTACAAATTTATTTAGTATTTTTTAAAGCTAAATTGCATATAATTGCAATATTAACCCCATTTAGATTTAATTACGTTTGTGTCCATAAAAATTAGGGCCAATATTTTTAATTTAATAATTATGTATTTTTAATCATTTTAGTAATTTTAATTTATTTCCAGAAATTATTTTTACTATTTTTATATAGTAAATAAGGGAAAAGTGGCTATTTAAATGTTAGCCCATTTTCATTTCAATTTTGGCCAGATTTGGCACCCCAATTACCCTGACCCAAATCCTAATCTACCAGACCCATGAGCCTTTTTAAACAACCCGCCCGGATCCCCATTCAATCCAGGTCATTGATCAAAATGATCAACGGCCACCATTTAACCTTTCCTTTTTAATTCCCCATTACCCCCAAACCCTAGTCATTTCTCATCTGCAGCCAAGTTCGAACCCCCCTTCTCTCCTAATTCTCTCTCAAACTCCCTCTAAAACCCTGGCCGCCACCTTCAACCACCACCCTAAAATCGCCTGAATCAATGGCTTCCAAAGCCATTAAAGTCTTGTATCTACCTCCTATGACTTCTACCTGCCTGATTATCATGTTTTCAAGGCCAGACCTTGAAGAAGTATTGGTCCAGACCCGAGTTGATTTCAGTTCTATGGCTGTCTCCGACCTTGCTCCGGCCAACCATGGCTATTCGAGCCTGATCTTGACTTCTCTTGCTTAGATCAATGACTTTCCAAGCCTTTCTCACCATCTAGGTTCTTTTGAAACCCTAACCTTCAAGGTTCTTCTGATTCTTTTAGATCCGTTGTAGATCTGTGTTTACTCTAAACTTCTAAACGTTTTCTCAATGTTTCTTTCAAAACTTTACCTTCAGAACCTTTATCTTTTCCGATTTAGGGTTTGGTTAAGTTATTTAGAAGCTTTCTCTAATCTTTAGCATGTTCTACTATTTTTTTTATGTTGCTCTTCTACTGGAGTGTGCATGATTAAAAGTCTTAGTTCCTTTTTGAGTTTTCTAATTTTATTTTGTTGATATTTTTGCCTGATTTTTACTTGTTTTTCATCTCTATACTCGAGTGATGGTGAAAACCCTAAAATTTGTGGTTCATTCGAGTCTGGAGACTATTTGCTATGGGATTTACTTGTTAATCATGCTCTGAATTCGATGGGTTTCAAAACCCTAACTTCTTTGGACATATTTTAGTTTCTGAAGTTGCTTTATCTGTTGCTCGACTAAATTTCAAAATCTTTTGTTTCAGCCTCTATTTCTTTATGTGATTTTGACTTCCTGCTACCATTGAGACTCTACTCTAAGGTCTTTTCACTTGACCCCTTTGCATGCTATTTGATACTCTCTCTTTCCTCTATTACTAAATTACTGAAATTGGCCTATGTAACTACCATGTTTCGGTAGTCCACTACTTACTAATTTTGTGATTGTGTGACACTTCTCTTTGTCATAGATTCAGCCTTGCATGCCTAATGTTTATGCACTCTTTGTATGCTGAATTTCCCTCTGAAATGACCTTCAATTGTGGACTGATTTCAAACCTCCTTGTGTAATCCTGATTGATTCTTTCCTTGTTTTACTGATTTCCCTGTTTCTTGGACCATTTTTAACACTTTCCTTTGAACTTTCGATCCCTACCTTTTCTACTCAATTTGATTAATTCCCTTACCTTGATCACATTGGTATTTGATTCTTATAGACCTTTCCTTTATCAGAATCTGATGAACCTAGTCTCTAAACTGGTATGTTCTGATTAAGATTTCAACATCAACAACAATATGTTTACTTAATACTTTTGCCTTCTTGTCTGCCTACTGCTTGTGATTAATTCAGTACTTATTTTAGCATGTTGTAATCTCCTTCTACCTGTTTTGAATCCATTATGTGTCCTAAACCCCTACCCCAATATGTTTGATACTGATGGCTTGTTTGAGGCATGACAGTATTAAGCATTGCTATCTATGACTCAAACTTGATTCCCCTGGCATCATAGCCTCTGTGTTATCATTATGTGTTATGTATTCTGGTTGATTTTGTAAGCATAACAACATTCCTTATTGTTGTGCATGCCCAGAATTAACTAATGCCTAAGTACATAGGCTCTTTGCAAGTTCCCAACCCCTGAATCCCTTTTGTATGAAATTATCAACTTGTTTATGTCTGTTTCCCAGCACCTCTTTCCCTCTCCTTTATTCCCTCAGAACTCAGTTTTTTCACTTGCACTCTCTCTTAGATTTAAGTTCTGCCCCATTCTTGTGAGCCTTGCCTTGGGACCCTCTGAGCTCCCTCTGAACTTGGACACTTGAGGGATGGCCCTTCCACACTGCACTTGTCCCTATTCTGGTAATACAATTCGGGTGTGAGCACTGCCCCGAGTCCCATTGAGGCTCTTAGGGAACTCTGACACACTCAAATTGGATAAAGGCTTTGGATCAGTGGTCTTTGAGTTGGTTTGTCTTGTAACTCAGAGAGGAAGTCAAGAATCAGGCCTCTTCCGGTTGTACTTTCTTTGTATTTTTTCTTTCTGATGTAATTTATTCTGGACTGTAATAAGTTGTAATAAACACTTGGGGCTGGCTAATGAAAAAGGGTGGGTGACTATGCATGCAAAGGGTAGAAATCATGCCTATAGGAAAGTTTTAATTATACTCAACTACATATGGAAATCATGCCTATAGGGTTGATTTAATTCAACTCCATATAGAAATCATGCCTATAGACTGTTCTAATTCTACAAATTCAATTCCATATAGAAATCATGCCCATAGGACTGTTCTAATTCTGCATATTCAACTACATATAGAAACCACGCCTATAGGACTGTTCTAATTCTGCATATTAAGCTACAAATAGAAACCACGCCTATAGGGCTGTTCTAATTCTGCATATTCAGCTACATATAGAAACCATGCCTATAGGAATATTTTAATTTCTGTATACTCAACTACATATAGAAACCATGCCTACAGAAATGTTTTAATTTCTGCATACTCAACTACATATAGATACCATGTCTATAAGCCTTCTACATATAGATACCATGTCTACAAGGGTTTCTGCATTTCGACACTACGTTTATAAGGCTTTAAAATCAGCAATGCATAGAAAACATGCCTATAAGAGTTTCTAAATTAATCTGATTCGCTTCACTTAGTGTTAGCTATAAAATCAGTAATGGTAGATGCTATCACCTGCAGAATCTGCAACCAATTTATTTAATTTTGTGCATTCTGCATCTCTTTTAATAATCTGAGTCCCTCACTTAGCCAGTTTAACAAGTATGCATATAGGATCTCAAATAATTCATTCTAAGTTTTACTGTCTTATTACCTTCTGAATTTGGTAGATATCATGCCTATAGGACCCCGTCTAAACACTTAGGCAATCCTTAGAGCAATAATTGAAACTGAATCTGCTTCTGTTAATTATTACAACTAGTAGGCAGGCCTGATTCGGACTTCTTATCTGAGTTATGCAATAAACTAAATCTGCCTCAACAATCTCATCTCCCTCGTCTTTAATGCTTTTAAATCAGACCTAAAAAGTACGTGCAAGACATGCTATTTTATGTGTTTTGAGGAGATATACACGAGCCTCTGTTTGTTTATATGTTTCCCCCAAACATGCATATGTGTTTTATATGTCGCTTTAGAATTTTTACCTTTGAAACTCCAAATAAGCCTAACATCCCTCCCTTTTAGGAATGGGACGGGTAATAGCATGCAATAAGTAATCGAGACCAATTCGTGCTTTAATACCTTAACGGGGCGGGAAGGGTAGATATGGATATGATGACCACGCGATAATGTCACGTGTAGCCTCTCATTGATGAGTGATTACCGGATATTGTGTGGGGTGATCCATATTTTTAATAAACCTAGAACCCCCTCTCTCTTTATTCTTTAGCATTTCAATTCTTTCTTTTAAAAAATCAGCTTTTCTATTTGTTCTTTCAAACTTTGTTTACTTTCAAAGCATTATGTGAAATTCCCTCTTATTTGAGCCTTATTTGTCTACATGTTAATTGCACTAAATTCACAATAATTGTCTGGCCGGGAACCACACTAGTGGATTCTGAGGGGTGCCTAACACCTTCCCCTTAGAATAATTTTAAGCCCTTACCCTATCTCTGGTTATTCAACTCAAACTCTTTTGTGTCCTGATGCACCTTAAATCATTAGGTGGCAACTCTTCAAAATTCAAACCCAGTTCCCAAAAGGAATGAGTTGTCCTTTCAAATATCATAAACCCGATTTCGCGAGAAAAATGGGGCGCGACAACGTGGCGACTCTGCTGGGGAATTTTAGGCTTTTACCATTTCAGACTATTATTGTGAATTTATGCTTCTTTATGCACAATTATTTGTTTATTTCTTTTAAGCATTCAATTTCCTTTTCGATTGCAAAATTGACTTGTCTTTTTGTTTCTTTCCCTTATTGCTTTCCTTCATTACCGCTTTATATTATGAAATTGTTGTATTTACTGCTTTCTTAAACGTGCAAATACGTGACAATATGCCTTTAATTGTTGCATAATCATGCTCAACATCATATTCCACTCGTGCCAAACAAATTTTATAGCAACGCTTATTATGAGTGGTTGCGTTCTTCTGATATTATCACCCCTAAATCTGGAAAAGACGTATTTGCAGTAAAACCAGTCGATCAACGGTGTAGTCGACGGTTCCGTGCCTTTCTCCCTTGAGTTGTTCGCTCAAGGGTACCAGTCTAAAACCCCATAGAAACCTTACTCTGTTCAAGTTGTGCATGTATCATGGTCAAACCTAGCCGAGTCAGTTATGTTGTCCACATAATGATCCTTTAAGATAGCCTTGTCCAAAGTCCACTAGGTTTCCCTAAAACCCAAACGGACACCATCACGTTCTATGCATTTTTTTGGAGAACTAAATGTTTTATGCTAATTGTTGATATTAAATAGTCAAGTTTGGCGGGGGTAAGGGCCCAACCTTGTTTGTCTTGCAGAAAATGAGGAACGAGGTCCCCAGTTTCGGTATGGTTAGCATGACCCCACTCTTTCTAGACTGGTGCAGGAGTCTTACATCAAATGACCAAATTAATGAGTGGAAAGAGAGGGCCTCCAGAGCTAGCGAAAAGTTGGAATATCTAGAATATAGTCTGCTGGAATTAGAAGGAAAAGTGAGGAAGAGAGTCACCGACTGCCAGAACGCTGAGGGAAATGAAGGAGAACACCTAGCCAAGGCATTTTTATTGGTAAACCTATTCAAATTGGAGGATTTGATCAACGAGAGCATTCAACCCGAGGAAAGTCCTTCTGGGACCAAGTAGATAAGAGTTTTTCTTTTCGCTTTATAAAATGTAATAAGGCCAATGGCCATTAGTGATTTTCATTTCCTATTTGCTTAGTGTCGATTTGGTATTCGTCTTATTTTCTATCAATAAAATGAGGCATTTAGCATTCTAAGTTCCCCAAATTAATTTGTCGCTAGGCCTACCTCGAGCACAAAGAGGTCCTCAAATTAGGACACGATTTACATTCTTGCACTATATGTTTAAATATCACAACATTTTTCTTATAATCCTCACTAACTTGTTACCTTTTTGTTTTTACTTTTTGTTTATCTATTCCCCTCCCCAAAGGTTAGCTCATGAATTCTGGCAACATCATCTTATCTCACGAGATCCAGGGGCCCTCCACCCGCTCCTCCTCTTAGTTCTGTCAAAAACAAGAACAAAGGAAAAATGGAAGATTTGAACAATGCCAGAAAGGAGAACTCAACTGAACGGGTAGATGTCACTCATGGTCATGGTACTCTGGTTCCTAGGGAAAATGCATCCCAACTTGAACAAAAGCTACTGAAATTTCAAGAAGAACTGGATCATGTTCGGAATCTGGCAAACCTGTCATTTTCCCTCACCACTCCCGATGTCAATTTCCCAAATGCTCAGAACCCCACACCTCCACAAAATATCCCAAAGCCGCAAAACCCTCCCGCTCCTCACCACCACTGCAACACCTGCCATACTTCCAACAATACCCCACTGCTCATCTTAGAACCCCAAAACTCCACAAATGACCACTTCCACACCCATCATAACACCTCCATCTACGTGGAGACCATGCCACACTCCATCCAACCCATCTCAAGAACACCCAAGTCTGACGATAAAAACTTGGTTATCAGGAACCTGGCTGAGGAACTTAAGAAATTGACTAGCCGAATTCAAGGCATTGAAGGAAGCAAGGGAATTGAGGGGTTGAACTATGAGGATCTTTGCATACAGGCCGATGTCGAACTGCCCGAGGGGTACAAACCTCCTAAGTTCGAGATGTTTGTTGGTACAGGGGATCCAAGATTACATTTAAGAACATACTGTGATAAGCTGGTTGGAGTAGGGAAAGACGAGAGATTCCGCATGAAACTTTTCATGAGGAGTTTGAAAGGAGATGCTCTATCTTGGTACATTAGCTAAGATCCGAAGAAGTGGTCAAGTTTGGTAGGCATGGCATATGATTTTATGGATAGGTTCAGGTTCAACACGAAGAATGCGCTAGATGTGTTCTACATTCAGAATCTAAAGAAGAAACCTAGAGAAACATTTCGTGAGTATGCTACTCGCTGGAGTTCCGAAGCTACTAAGGTCAGACCTGCCTTAGAAGAGGAACAGATGAACAAATTCTTTATCCGGGCTCAAGACCCGCAGTATTATGAAAGACTGATGATGATTGAGAGTCACAAATTTTCCGAAATTATCAAGCTGGGTGAAAGGATTGAAGAAGGCATCAAAAGTGGTATGGTTACGAACTTTGAGGCCTTGCAAGCTACAAATAAGGCCCTATAGTCCGATGGTGTGTCCAAAAAAGGGACGTAGGAGCCGTAATGGTGGCATAGAGAACCAAATCTCCCATCAAATACCAAACCTATCCAATGCCTCCACTCACATATCAGCCTACTCCAAACTACCAAGCACCCTCACCCTCTTACCAAACTCCACCACCCACTTATCAATCATCTCCACCACTCATATATCAACCTACTTCACCTAGATATTTCCAACATGCACATGTTTACCAAGCCTACAATTCTCAACCATCCCACCATCAATCACCTCTTACACGCCAAAACGTCCCTAGACTTCGACCAAATTTTTACCGCAGACCTCCTAAATAGTATACAACCATTGCCGAACCCATTGACCAGTTGTACGAGAGACTCAAAACTACTGGTTATGTCACCCTTATCCCTACTATAACCCCTAAGAACCCTTCTCAATGGGTTAATTCAAACAAATCCTGTGCATACCATTCCGGCATGAAGGGACACACCATCGACGAATGTCGTTCTCTGAAAGACAATATCTAGGCTCTGATTGACAACAAAATTATTGTGACAAAGGAACCCGCTCCGAATTCCGCAACAACCCTCTGCCAGACCATAAGGGTGGAGGCATTCACATGATTTAAATAGAGGATGATTGGGATCCCGAGGGGTCTATCAAGTTGATCACAAAAGGTGATAACCCAAAGAAGCCGATAATTACTCTTAAACCGATCGTGGTCCAGATTCAGCCCTCGGGGAACACTGAGATAAATATGTCCGTGCCACTTGAGTTTGAAACCACATCATCTGCAAAGACACCAGCGCCAATTGAGGTCGAATTCATGTCTCCATACGCCATTCGAAGTTGCAGTTTTTCCACCCAAGGCTCATGCACCATTCGGAGTAAAGATTCTAGCGCCGATCCCAGTGGCGATGTCGACCATGACACCATTCCACACAAAGGCTATACCATAGGACTATACAGCTGAGGCAAGGAGGAAAGGCAAGGTTAGGTTCGAGGAAACTGTTGTCGCACATGGTATGACAAGAACTGGTAGGGTCTATACCCTGGAACACCTAGCTGAGTCAAGCAAGCAGGCCTCCAATCGGTCGCCTATCATTGAGACCGGTCCAGACTATCTTTGGAGAAAGATACAGGCCAAGGAATACTCGATCATCGACCAGTTGAACAAAACACCGACGCAAATCTCCATACATGCTTTGCTACAAAATTCTGAGGCACACAAGAATGCTCTGTTGAGGGTGCTAAGTGAAGCATACGTGCCAAGCAACATTACTGGCGGGGAAATGGCCGACATAGTCAGACAGGTGTTGGGAAGTCATAAAATTACTTTTCATGAAGATGAGCTACCGCCTGAAGGGTTGGGACACAACAAAGCACTGCACATCACTGTGCAATGCGAGGACTACTTCATCACCAGGATCCTGATCGACGGGGGTTCTAGTCTCAATATTTGTCCACTAATAACACTCAAAAAGTTGGGTAAGGGATTGCACGAGATAAAGGACAGAGCTATCAACGTGAAAGCTTTCGACGGCTCCCAAAGGTCCACCATTGAGGAAATTAGTCTGTGCATACAAATGGGACACACTTGGTTCAATGTTGATTTCCAAGTGATAGACATTCCAGTATTTTACAATCTACTGTTGGGACGGCCATGGATTCATGTTGTTGGGGCCGTAGCATCGACACTGCACCAGGCGGTAAAGTTTGAATGGAATCACTAGGAGGTGATCATTCACGGTGATGGTAGCAACCCCATATACAGTTGCCAGACCATTCCATCAATTGAAGGGAGAAAGAAGCTAGGTGGAGAGACTTACCATAACATTGAACGGGTGAATGCTGTTGACAAAGTCAAATGGTGGGATAACAAGATCGAGAGTATACTGAATTGGAGAGGGTACGAACCTGACAAGGGGCTTGGCAAGAAACTCCAAGGAATCACTAAGCCTATAAAACTCAAGAAACATGGCACCACTTTTAGTCTAGGATATGAGTACACCAGGGAAGAATTCAACAGCAGGTCACCACCATGGCGCGGTCCTTACTATCCACTGGAGCAGCCAATACCACACTTGGAGTAGACTTTCCAACCGGACGATGTTATCTATGGGTCAAAAGAAGAAGAAGCACTGGCAGTTGTGAGAAACTTGTTCTTAGAGGATAATGACATGGATTGTTGTGTTGTTCTCGAGGAGGAGAGGGAGGAAGGCCCTTCCATAAAGGCCATAAGTAGAGGGGCCCGACTCAATAACTGGAACATCAGGACAAACAGAGCCCGATGAGCCTCGGGGTAGCAAGGCTAAAACAAGCACTGTTTTGATTTACTAAAAGATTGTTATTTTTCTCTCGCATGTTTTCAATTCATGTAATAAGATCGCCAGTGTTCAAAACAATTATGCAATTTATCAAAGCATTTTGACTTTTCTTACAAATCGACACTTATTACTATTGTTTTCTCTCATTACT
Organism: Nicotiana tabacum; assembly: GCF_000715075.1. NCBI lineage: Eukaryota > Viridiplantae > Streptophyta > Magnoliopsida > Solanales > Solanaceae > Nicotiana > Nicotiana tabacum. The sequence goes on along the minus strand of NC_134087.1, from coordinate 105,364,857 downwards.
TTACTTATATAGCATTACTATTACTTATCTTGATGAACCAATGACTGTGACATGCAACGAGACAACGCAACAAACGGACATAGATTCAGAGGAGGATGACATACCAGAAGAGATTGTTAAGGAAGTTGAGAGGTTTGAGAACACGCCTAAGTCCAACTTGGATGAAACGGAAGTTGTTAACCTGGGAGATGCAGAAAACGTCAAAGAAACACGAATCAGCATCCACTTATCACCGTCAGAAAAGAAGGAATACACAAAATTTTTAAGGGAATATGAGGACATATTCGCCTGGTCGTATGATGACATGACTGGTCTAAGTACATCTATTGTGGCTCACAAACTGCCAACTGATCCAACATGTCCACCGGTAAAGCAAAAGCTCAGGAAATTCAAGTATGAGTCTGAAAATCAAGGAAAAGGTCACTAAGCAGGTCAAAGCTAAGGTTCTCAGGGTAGTAGAATACTTCGACATGGTTATCCAACATCGTGCCAGTACCAAAGAAGGACAGGAAGGTCAGAGTCCGTGTCGACCACCGGGATCTCAACTGGGCCAGTCCGAAAGTTGACTTCCCCTTGTCAAACATACACATCCTGATTGACAATTGCGCCAAGCATGAGTTGCAATCGTTTGTAGATTGTTTCACTGGGTATCATCAGATCTGGATAGATGAAGAAGATGCTGAGAAAATGGCTTTCATTATGCCGTGGGGAATGTACTGTTCCAAGATGATGCCGTTAGAGTTAAAGAATGCGTGGGCCACCTACATGAGGGCCATGACTACCATTTTCCATGATATGATACACAAGAAGATAGAGGTGTATGTAGATGATGTTATTATCAAGTCCCAGAAAGCCACTGATCACATGGAATATTTGAGGAAGTTTTTCAACAGACTACGAAGGTACAACCTGAAACTGAATCTCGCAAAATGTGCATTTGGGGTTCCTATCGGAAAACTACTTAGGTTTATTGTGAGTCGCCGAGGAATAGAACTAGATCCATCAAAGGTCAAAGCTATTCAAGAATTGCCATCGCCAAAGAACAAGAAGGACGTGTTGAGTTTCTTGGGGGGGACTCAATTACATCAGTCGGTTCATAGCACAGTCTACAGTTATCTATGAGCCAATCTTTAAGATGTTAAAGAAAGACACCGCTACCAAATGGATTGATGACTGCCAAAAAGCTTTCAATAGAATCAAGGAGTACTTGTCAATACCACCGGTTTTGGTCCCGCCCGAGACAGGAAGACCTCGATTACTCTACCTTGCAGTATTGGATGGAGCTTTCTGTTGCGTTCTGGGGCAGCATGATAAGACGGGGAGGAAGGAGCATGCCATCTATTATCTCAGCAAGAAGTTCACCCCATACGAGGCCCGGTATACTCTTTTAGAGCGCACCTGTTGTGCTTTGACTTGGGTAGCTCAAAAGCTGAGGCACTACTTCTGTGCTTACACTACATATCTCATATCAATGATGGATCCTTTGAAGTACATCTATCAAAAGCCAATGCCCAATACCAAGCTAGCCAAGTGGAAAATCCTATTGAGTGAATTTGACATTGTCTACATGACTCAGAAGGCAAACAAGGGATAGGCACTAGCAGATCACCTTGCTGAAAATCCCGTAGATGGAGAGTACGATCCCCTGAAAATGTATTTTCCCGATGAAGAGGTATCGTTCATAGGAGAAGACATTGCAGCATCCTATGATGGTTGGAGAATGTTTTTCGATGGAGCAGCAAATTTCAAAGGAGTTGGCATAGGAGCAATCCTAGTATCGGAAACTAGTCAACATTACCCGGTGTCAGCCAAACTCAGATTCCCGTGCACCAACAACATGGTCGAATACGAAGCTTGCATCTTAGGGCGTAAGATGGCCATCGACATGAACATTCAAGAATTGCTAGTGATTGGAGATTCAGACTTGCTTATACATCAGGTCCGAGAAGAGTGGGCAACCAAGAACTCCAAGATACTCCCGTATTTGCATCATGTACATGAATTGAGAAAGAGGTTCACAAAGATGGAATTCCAACATGTTCCCAGAGTCCAGAATAAGTTCGCCGATGGATTGACTACCCTATCATCCATGATACAACATCCAGACAAGAACTTTATTGATCCCATTCTGGTAAAGATCCATGATCAGCCAGCTTATTGTGCCCATGTTGAAGAAGAAGCAGATGGAAAGCCTTGGTCTCATGATATCAAGGAATATTTGGCAAAAGGCGAATACCCAGAACTTGCAAATCCTACTCAGAAACGCACACTTCGGAGGTTGTCCAATAATTTCTTTCATAGTAGAGGAATCCTATATAGGAGGACTCCTAATTTGGGATTACTAAGGTGTGTCGACGCAAAGGAAGCATCTAGTCTACTAGAGGAAATTCACGCTGGAACCTGCGGTCCACATATGAATGGTTTTGTCTTAGCAAAGAAGATACTCCAAGGTGGTTACCTTTGGATGACTATGGAGACGGACTGCATCCAGTATGTCCGGAAATGCCACCGCTGCCATATACATGCAGACATGATAAATGTACCATCGAATGAGCTTAATGCAACAAGCTCGCCATGGCCGTTCGCCGCTTGGGGAATGGATGTTATTGGACCAATCGAGCCTGCTGCTTCCAACGGACACAGGTTCATCCTAGTAGCCATCGACTATTTCACCAAATAGGTCGAAGCAGCATCTTATAGAGCAGTGACTAAGAAAGTCGTGGCAGACTTTGTTCGCGACCGCATTGTTTGTTGATTTGGAATTCCAGAGTCAATCATCACTGATAATGGCTCCAACCTCAACAGTGACTTGATGGCTATGTGTGAAACCTTCAAAATCAAACACAAGAATTCCACACCTATAGGCCGCAAATGAATAGAGCTATAAAGGCCGCCAACAAGAATATTAAGAAGATACTAAGGAATAATGATAGAGAAGCATAAGCAATGGCACGAGAAGCTATTATTTGATCTATTGGGGTATCGCACCATAGTCCGCACATCAACCAGGTCAACCCCCTATATACTAGTTTATGGTATAGAAACCGTCATTCCCGCTGAGGTAGAAATTCCTTCATTAAGAATCATACAGGAAGCAGAGCTCGATGATGCAAAATGGGTGAAGAGTCGTTACGAGCAGCTAGCTCTTATAAATGGAAAGAGAATGAATGCAGTTTTCCACGGTCAAATTTATCAGAACAGGATGTCCAGAGTCTTTAACAAAAAAGTCAAGCCGAGATAGTTCACACCAGGGCAGCTGGTGTTAACGAAAATTTTCTCGCATCAAGATGAAGCCAAAAAGAAGTTTTCTCCCAACTAGCAGGGTCTATACATGGTTCACCGAGTCCTAACAGGAGGAGCCCTCATACTTACAAAAATGGACAGAGAAGTCTTGCCAAAGCCGATCAATTCAGATGCAGTCAAGCGTTACTATGTGTAATCTTATGCTTTCCTATATGATGTAAATTGAACTACACCTGACCTGATTCCCATTTAAGGGGGGATACGTAGGCAGCCCTATGGGTTCGATCACAGTTCAATAAAAAATTTTATTTCCCCCTACGATTGGAAATTGGGGCAGAATTTTGAGGAGGACCCTCAAAATTCCGTAGCAAGAAAGGTTGCAATGTCTTGAACCACGTCACAGTTGTCGGTTCATCTAAAGAAAACTATTCTTAATTATGTATTTATGTTATGCTTTTACTAAATCATGCATGTTTATTACTAAAATTATCTTGTTTACTAATGCTACCCCAGTGATATATACAGTATCGCCGGATCAAAGCTGAGTTGGTCAAGCAAAGCCAGCGGGGATACGAACTAACCTTCCTCCTCTACAAAACTCACGATTTTTCTTTGGATGCAGGCACTTGGGTTGCAAAATCATCAAATATACTATACCCTCATATTGTTCAGGAATACAACTCTCAGAACCATTGTATTTACTCACAGCTGTTATCCACAAACACCAGTAGCATTTTGTATGTCACGATGTCCCCAGTAGTCACAATATCGCAATCTGCTATCAGCTAAGAAAGCTTTATTACCATTTGCTATTTTTACTTTTTGCATAAGGCTACCATTCTGCCATCCAAGACTAAGCTCTATCTCCATCTGCATTTCTGCATTACATAAGGCTATCATTCTGCCTTCCGAGACTAAGCTCTATCTCCATCTGCATTTCTGCATTGCATAAGGTTACCATTCTGCCTTCCGAGACTAAGCTCTGTCTCCGTTTGCATTTCTGCATTGCATAAGGCTACCATTCTTCCTTCCGAGGTTAAGCTCTACCTCCATCTGCATTCCTGCATTGCATAAGGCTACCATTTTGCCTTCCGAGGTTAAGCTCTACCTCCATCTACATTCTTGCATTGCATAAGTCTACCATTATGCCTTACGAGGTTAAGCTCTATCTCCATCTGCATTCTCGCATCGCATAAAGCTACCATTCTGCCTTCCGAGGTTAAGATCTACCTCCATACCGCATTTGCATGGCTAAAAGATCACCGTCTCTACATTTGCATGGCTGAAAAATCGCTACCTTTACATTTGCATGGCTGAAAGATCGCCACCTTCTGCATTGCATAGGCTGAAAAATCGCCAAACTCTGTATCTCATGGGGTGAAAGATCGCCAAACTATCCAAGGGCGTCATTGTTCGGAGGCACCATTTTCATAGCCCGAGAACACCATGCCATGGACTGAGGACCCCCTTTTTTAATCTTTTGCATATCATTATTCAAAGGCATCATTCTCATATCCCGAGAGCATCATTTCATGTCCTGCGAATCCTTTATTACACGCTTCATGGCCCAGGACATCATGGTCTAAGGATGTGATCCTAACTGTCTGAAGACAAACATTCATGGTCCGAAGGGAATTTGCATCATGTTTAAATTTACGCACAATATACGCTTGCAATACTTATGTGCAGGTGAACCGGCGAGTAACGGATATCTCGGAAGGAGCGATTCCGCTCCAGTTCCCGCAGCCCTATCAGACATCAACCATTCGACACGTCCTAAATACTGCGTCCGTTTTTGAAAGTCTCTATCGGCATACTCCACCGACGGATCCTGAACTATATATCGACTGATTCCTATAGGACCAGGGATATGTAGGCAGCTCAGAAGCCATAGCACGACCTAAGTCTCCTCGAACCATTTCGTTCGGTCAAAATTGGCCATCATATCTTTATCCGACAACTCTTTCATCCTTCTCGGGTAAAGAGAGGCAGTTGTTGATATCCAATTTTTTTCTGTATATTTTTAATATGCAAAATACCTTCAAAATAGCATGTATATGCATATGTAAGTATATTCAAATGTTTTATTATATTTCTTTAATTTTTAGATATTTTAAAATCGATTTATTGCCTATTTTTACCAAGAAAAACCCAATAATGATTCCCAAAATTATCATTTTTTATGATTTATTTATTGGATTCACATATTTATACTAAAATATAGCTAATATAATTTTTGCATATTTTTACAAATTTATTTAGTATTTTTAAAGCTAAATTGCATATAATTACAATATTAGCCCCATTTAGATTTAATTACGTTTATGTCCATAAAAATTAGGGCCAATATTTTTAATTTAATAATTATTCATTTTAAATTATATTAGTACTTTTAATGTATTTCCAAAAATTATTTTTTACTATTTTTTATAAAGTAAATAAGGGAAAGGTGGCTATTTAAATGTTAGCCCATTTTCATTTCAATTTTGGTCGGATTTGGCACCCCAATTAAACCCAACCTGAGGCCCAATTACCCTGACCCAAATCCTAATCTACCAGACCCATGACCCTTTTTAAACAACCCGCCCGGATCCCCATTCAATCCAAGCCGTTGATTAAAATGATCAACGACCACCATTTAACCTTTCCTTTTTAATTCCCCATTACCCCCAAACCCTAGTCATTTCTCATCTGCAACCGCCTTTGAACCCCCCTTCTCTCCTAATTCTCTCTCAAACTCCCTCTCAAACCCTGGCCGCCACCTTCAACCACCACCCTAAAATCGCCAGAATCAATGGCTTCCAAAGCCATTAAAGGCCTGTATCTACCTTCTATGACTTCTACCTGCCTAATTATCATGTTTTCAAGGCCAGACCTTGAAGAAGTTTTGGTCCAGACCTGGGTTGATTTTAGTTCTATGGCTGTCTCCGACCTTGCTCCGGCCATCCATGGCTATTCAAGCCTGATCTTGACTTCTCTTGCTTAGATCAATGACTTTTCAAGCCTTTCTCACCATCTGGGTTATTCTGAAACCTTAACCTTCGAGGTTCTTCTGATTCTTTTAGATCCGTTGTAGATCTGTGTTTACTCTAAACTTCTAAATGTTTTCTCAACGTTTCTTTCAAAACTTTACCTTCAGAACCTTTATCTTTTCCGATTTAGGGTGTGGTTAAGTTATTTAGAAGCTTTCTCTGATCTTTAGCATGTTCTACTGTGTTTCTTTATGTTGTTCTTCTACTGGAGTGTGCATGATTAAAAGTCTTAGTTCCTTCTTGAGTTTTCTGATTTTATTTTGTTGATATTTTTGCTTGATTTACTTATTTTTCATATCTATACTCAAGTGATGGTAAAAACCCTAAAATTTGGGGTTCATTCGAGTCCAGATACTATTTACTACGGGATTTACTTGTTAATCATGCTCTGAATTTGATGGGTTTCAAAACCCTAATTCTTTGGACATATTTGAGTTTCTGAAGTTGCTTCATCTGGACATATCTTATGTGATTTTGACTTCCTGCTACCATTGAGACTTTACTCTAGGTCTTTTCACTTGACCCCTTTGCATGCTATTTGATACTCTCTCTTTCCCCTATTACTAAATTACTGAAATTGGCATGTGTGACTACCATGTTTCGGTAGTCCCCTACTTACTGATTTTGTGATTGCGTGACACTTCTCTTTGTTATAGATTTAGCCTTGCATGCCTAATATTTATGCACTCTTTATATGCTGAATTTCCCTCTGAAATGACCTTCAATTGTGGACTGATTTCAAACCTCCTTGTGTAATCCTAATTGATTCTTTCCTTGTTTTACTCATTTCCCTGTTTCTTGGACCAATTTTAACACTTTCCTTTGAACTTTTGATCCCTACCTTTTCTACTCAATTTGATTAATTCCCTTACCTTGATTATATTGGTATTTGATTCGTACAGACCTTTCCTTGATTAGAATCTGATGAACCTCGTCTTTATTACCTATTGTGTACTTATGCTGTGTTGAAGTTACTTCCTTATTGGTCCTATTCAGCCTTATGTGATTGCTTTCATTATTTAGTATTTACATGTTACCATTTAATTTTAACTCCTTAATTCAAAGAAGCTCTTATACTGATTGATTTTAATTGGTACACAGTTCCATATTTATTTTTTGCCTTATTTTTCTGCTTGTTTTCACACTATAAATACCCTGCTCTTTCATTAACATGGACACACACGAACACACTTAGTTCTGAAATCACTAACATTCAAAAACATTCTCTTGCTTTACTACTTGTACTGTGGCCTGTCTTCAATGTCCTGCTTCCTACTTTTACTATATTTTGCTTCTCTAAACTGGTATATTCTGATTAAGATTTCAGTATCAACAACAATATGTTTACTTAATACTTTTGCCTTCTTGTCTGCCTATTTCTTGTGATCAATTCAGTACTTATTTTAGCATGTTGTAATCTCTTTCTACTTGTTTTGAATCCATTATATGTACTAAACCCCTACCCCAATATGTTTGATATTGATGGCTTGTTGGAGGCATGACAATATTAAGCATTGTTGTCTATGACTCAAACTTGATTCCCCTAGCTTCATAGCCTTTGTGTTATCATTATGTGTTGTGTATTCTGGTTGATTTTGTAAGCATAACAACACTCCTTATTGTTGTGCATGCCCAGAATTAACTAATGCCTAAGTACATAGGCTCTCTGCAAGTTCCCAACCCCTGAATCCCTTTTGTATGAAATTATCAACTTGTTTATGTCTATTTCTCAGCACCTCTTTCCCTCTCCTTTATTCCCTCAGAACTCTATTTTTTCACTTGCACTCTCTCTTAGATTTAAGTTCTGCCCCCTCTTGTGAGCCTTGCCTTGGGACCCTCTAAGCTCCCTCTGAACTTGGACACTTGAGGGCTGGCCCTTCCACACTGCACTTGTCCCTATTCTGGTAATACAATTTGGGTGTGAGCACTGCCTGGAGTCCCATTGAGGCTCTTAGGGAACTCTGACACACTCAAATTAGAGAAAGGCTTTGGATCAATGGTCTTTGAGTTGGTTTATCTTGTAACTCAGAGAGGAAGTCAAGAATCAAGCCTCCTCTGGTTGTACTTTCTTTGTATTTTTTCTTTCTGATGTAATTTATTCTAGTTTGTAATAAGTTGTAATAAACACTTGGGGATGGATAATGAAAAAGTGTGGGTGACTATGCATGCAAAAGGTTTAAATCATGCCTATAGGGATGTTTTAATTTCTGTATACTCAACTACATATAGAAACCATGCCTATAGGAATGTTTTCATTTCTGCATACTCAACTACATATGGAAATCATGCCTATAGGGTTGTCTTAATTCAACTCCATATAAAAATCATGCCTATAGACTTTTCTAATTCTGCATATTCAATTCTATAGAGAAATCATGCCCATAAGATTGTTCTAATTTTGCATATTCAACTACATATAGAAACCATGCCTATAGGAATGTTTTAATTTCTGCATATTCAGCTACATATAGAAACCATGCCTATAGGACTGTCTTAATTCAACTCCATATAGAAATCATGCCTATAGACTGTTCTAATTCCGCATATTCAATTATATAGAGAAATCATGCCCATAGGACTGTTCTAATTTTGCATATTCAACTACATATAGAAACCACGCCTATAGGACTATTCTAATTCTGCATATTCAGCTACATATAGAAACCATGCCTATAGGAATGTTCTAATTCTGCATATTCAGCTACATATAGAAACCATGCCTATAGGAATGTTTTAATTTCTGCATACTCAACTACATATAGAAACCATGCCTATAGGAATGTTTTAATTTCTGCATACTCAACTATATATATATATACCATTTCTATAAGGCTTCTACATATAGATACCATGTCTACAAGGTTTTTTGCATTTTGACACTACGTCTATAAGGCTTTAAAATCAACAATGCATAGAAAGCATGCCTATAGGAGTTTCTAAATGAATCTGATTCGCTTCACTTAGTGTTAGCTATAAAATTAGTAATGGTAGATGTTATCACCTGCAGAATCTGCAACCAATTTATTTAATTTTGTGCATTCTGCATCTCTTTTAATAATCTGAGTCCCTCATTTAGCCAGTTTAACAAGTATGCATATAGGATTTCAAATAATTCATTCCAAGTGTTACTATCTCATTACCTTCTAAATTCATTAGATATCATGCCTATAGGACCCCGTCTAAATGCTTAGGCAATCCTTAGAGCAATAATTGAAACTAAATCTGCTTCTGTTAATTATTACAACCAGCAGGCAGGCCTGATTCGAACTTCTTATCTGAGTTATGCAATAAACTAAAACTGCCTCAATAATCTCATCTCCATTGTCTTTAATGCTTTTAAATCAGACCTAAACAGTACGTGCAAGACATGCTATTTTATGTGTTTTGAGGAGGTATACACGAGCCTCTATTTGATTATATGTTTCCCCCAAACATACATATGTGTTTTGTATATTGCTTTAGAATTTTTACCTTTGAAACTCCAAATAAGCCTGACATCCCTCCCTTTTAGGATTAATAGTCCTAAGCGCCTCCGGGACTGATAGGAATGGGACGGGTAATAGCATGCAATAAGTAATCGAGACCAATCCGCGCTTTAATAACTTAACGGGGTGGGAAGGGTAGATATGGATATGATGACCACGCTATAATGTCACGTATAGCCTCTCATTGAGGAGTGATTACCGGACATTGTGTGGGGTGATCCATATTTTTAATAAACCTAGAAGCCCCCCCTCTCTTTATTCTTTAGCATTTCAATTCTTTCTTTTAAAAATCAGCTTTTCTATTTGTTCTTTCAAACTTTGTTTACTTTCAAACCATTATATGAAATCCCCTCTTATTTGAGCCTTATTTGTCTACATGTTAATTGCACCAAATTCACAATAATTGTCTGGCCGGAAATCACACTAGTGGATTTTGAGGGGTGCCTAACACCTTCCCCTTAGAATAATTTCAAGCCCTTACCCTATCTCTGGTTATTCAAATCAAACTCTTTCGGTGTCCTAATGCACCTTAAATCATTAGGTGGCGACTCTTCAAAATTCTAACCCAGTTCCCAAAAGGAACGAGTTGTCCTTCCAAATGTCATAAACCTTATTTCGCGAGAAAAAGGGGGCGCGACACCACTTACCATACTTATAACACCCAACCTGCATATTACCACTCACCACCACCATCTCTCCAAAACTACCAAAAACCCAGACCAAATTTCGACCGTAGATCACCCGGACAATACACTCCTATTGCTGAACCCATCGATCAATTGTATGAAAGACTGAAGGCTGCTGGTTATGTCACTCATATTCCCGCCGTTGCCATGGAAAAATCCTCTCAGTGGGTCAATCCAAACAAGATATGTGCCTACCACTAGGGCATGAAGGGTCATACTATTGATGAATGCCGCACTTTGAAGGATAAGATCTAGACGTTTATTGACACCAAGGTTATATAAGCAAAAGAAGTTGCACCAAATGTCTGCAACAACCCCCCTCCCAGATCACAGAGGCGAAGGTGTAAATGTGATAGAAACTGATGAAGAATGGGATCTGGAAGGATCGATCGGGCTCATTCGTGAAGGGGATGAACCTAAAATACCTCCAGTCACTCTCACACCTATTATAGTGCAGATTCAGTCACCGATTGAGGTCGAAGTAGTCTCACCAACTCCGTATGAGGTTGAAGTAACAACACCCTCAGCCACACTAACTCCGTTTGAGGTAGAAGTAACCGCGCCCTTCACCGTGACAGTAGCACCAACATCATCCTTTAAATCCAATGCTATACTATGGGACTATGTTGTAGAGGCGAGAAGGAAAGGAAAAGGGAAAATGGAAGAAACAGGCACCGCACAAGGCATGACTAGGACCGGTAGGGTTTACACTCCCGAGCATTTGGGAGGAACAAGTAAAGAAGCCGCTCCCAAATAGCCTATCATTGATACTGACCCGGATGATCTTTGGAGATTGGTGTAAGCAAGAGAGTATTCTGTGGTTGATCATCTGAACAAAACCCCTGCTTAGATATCCATCCTATCGCTACTGCAGAATTCTAAGGTGCATAGGAACGCATTGATGAAAGTGCTGAATGAAGCCTATGTACCCAACAACATCACTAGCGGAGAAATGATACAAGTGTTGGAAAGCCACAAGATCACTTTTCACAAAGACGAGTTGCCACCAGAAGGACTGAGTCACAACAGGGAACTACACGTCACAGTGCAGTTTGAGGATAAATTTACCGTCGGGGTCCTGATAGATAGGGGTTCGAGTCTCTACATTTGTCCATTGATTACTTTGAAGAGGTTGGGTAAAGGTTTGCATGAGATACAAGTAGGAACTATAAACGTGAAAGTATTTGACGGGTCCCAAAGGTCCACGATCGGGGAAATCAACCTATGTTTGCAGATGGGCCCGACTTGGTTTGATGTTGAATTTCAAGTATTGGACATATCCGCCACATACAATCTGATATTGGAATGACCTTGGATACATGCTGCTAGGGCCGTGGCCTCCACTCTAAACCAGGCCATAAAATTTGAATGGAACCACTAGGAAGTAATCATCCATGAGGATGGGAGTAACCCCATCTACACTAATCAAATTGTTCCAGTTATCAAAAATAGAAGAAAGTTGGGTGGAGAAACATACCATCGCATCGAGCACATCAATGCAATTAAGAAATAAATGGTGGAGTAATAAGATTGAAAGAATATTGTTATGGATAGGGTACGAACTCGGCAAGGGTCTCGACAAGAATCTCCAAGGAATCACAAAACCAATACAACTAAAGCATCATAGCACAACTTTTGGGCTTGGGTATGAATACAACTAGCACTAGTATCAGAATTGGTTGCCACCATGGCGTGGTCCTTATTAACCACTTGAGCAGCCAATACCACATTTGCATCAGACATTTCAACAGACCGACGTGATATGGGGATCTGAAGAAGATGAGGCTTTAGCTAGCCTAATAAATCTGTTTCTAGATGATGAAGACATAGACATGGATTGCAATGCAGTAGTCAAGGAGGAGGAGGAGGAAGACCTTACAATTCAGACCGTAGGAAAGGGATCTATTCTTAAGAACTGGGCTGTTGCACCATCCCGGGCCCATCGAGTTCCTGGGTAGCCTGGCAATTAGCATGATCTATTTTTTTTGTAAAAACCAATTTTCAGCATTTAAGACATTTTCAGTATTTTGTTTTAGACGCATTTTGTTTTGAAATAATTACTTGAGTCATCGAGTCGTACTTGTTTTAATGTTTCAAGATTTATATAATGCATTGCTATTTTAGTATTTATTATTATCCTTTACATTTCTCTCTACAACATTATTATTACTTATCTTGATGAACCAATGATTGTGACATGTAATGATATAATGCAACATAAAGATAATGATTCAGAGGAAATAGAAGAAGAAGATATAATCCCTGAGGAAATTGTTAGAGAGGTGGAAAATTTTGAGAACAAGCCTAAGTCAAATTTGGACGAAACCGAAATAGTCAATTTAGGAGATTCTGAAACAGTCAAAGAAACTCGCATAAGGATTCATCTGTCACCATCAGATAAAGAAGAGTATACCTGCTTCTTGAAAAACTACGAAGATATATTTGTATGGTCTTATGATGATATGAACGGTTTGAGCACATCTATAGTGGCTCAAAACTACCTATCGACCCGATGTGTCCGCATGTAAAGCAGAAACTCAGAAAGTTCAAGTTTGATATGAGTATGAAAATCAAAGAGGAAGTCACCAAGCAGATCAAAGTTAAGGTTGTCAGAGTGGTCGAATACCCCACTTGGTTGGCTAACATCGTGCCAATTCTGAAGAAGGATGAGAAGGTCAAAGTATGTGTCGACTATCGGGATTTAAACAAAGCAAGTCTCAAAGATGATTTCCTGTTACCCAATATACACATACTGATCGACAACTGTGCCAAGCATGAACTCTAATCTTTTGTAGATTGCTTTGCGGGATACCATCAGATCTGGATAGATGAGGAAGATGCCGAGAAAATAGCCTTTATCACTCTGTGGGGGATGCATTGTTATAAAATGATGTTGTTTGGCCTGAAGAATGCTGGAGCAACTTATATGGGAGCCATGATGACTATTTTTCATGACATGACTCACAAAGAAATAGATGTGTACGTGGACGTCGTCATCATCAAATACAGAAGAAGCATGAATCACATAGCAGACTTAAGGAAATTCTTTAATCGGCTTCGAAGGTACAATTTGAAACTGAATCATGCAAAGTGTGCCTTTGGAGTTCCTACTAGAAAATTTCTAGGTTTCATCGTCAGTCATCGAGGAATTGAACTAGACCTGTTAAAGGTCAAAGATATCTGGGATTTTCCACCTCCGAAGAGCAAGAAAGATATGATGAGCTTCTTGGGATGTCTCAATTACATCAGCCGCTTCATAGCACAATCGACCGTGATCTGTGAGCCAATTTTCAAAATGCTAAAGAAAGATGATGCAACAAGTTGGACTGAAGAATGTCAAAAAGCTTTCGAAAAAATCAAGGAATACTTGTCCACACACTAGTCCTGGTCCTGCCATAACCTGGTAGACCTCTGCTACTATATCTGTCTGTACTAGATGGAGCTTTTGGTTGTGTCTTGGGACAACACGATGAGACAGGGAGAAAAGAGCATGCCATATACTATATGAGTAAGAAGTTGACACCCTATGAAGCACGGTATTCCTTGTTGAAAAGCACCTGCTGCACCTTAACATGGATAGCTCAGAAATTGAGGCACTACTTCTGTGCCTACACTACATATCTCATATCAAGGATGGATCCTCTAAAATACATTTTCTAGAAACCCATGCCTACAGGGAAGTTAGCAAAATGGCAGATACTACTAAGTGAGTTCGACATCATCTATGTAACTCATAAGGCGGTCAAAGGGCAGGCATTGGCGGATCATCTTCCAGAAAATCCCGTAGATGGAGAATACGAACCATTGAAAACGTATTTTCCCGATGAAGGTGCATAATTTGTAGGGGAAGATATCACCGAAACTTACGACGATTGGAGAATGTTCTTCAACGGGGCATCAAATTTCAAAGGAGTGGGTATTGGAGCAGTTTTGGTGTTAGAGACAGGTCAACATTTTTCGGTATCCGTGAAACTCAAGTTTTTGTACAGCAACAATATGGAAGAATACGGGGCTTGCATCATGGGGCTCAATTTGGCCATCGACATGAATATCCAGGAATTGCTGGTAATTAGTGATTCAGACCTTCTGGTACATCAGGTTCTAGGAGAGTGGGCTATCAAGAATACCAAAATATTTCCATATCTGTATCACGTGCAAGAGTTGATGAAGAGGTTCACAAATATAGAATTCAAACATGTTCCGAGAATCCAGAACGAGTTCACAGATGCACTAGCTACTTTGTCTTCCATGATACAACACCCAAATAAGAATTTCATCGACCTATTCCAGTAAGAATCCACAATCAGCGAGCTTATTGCACTCATGTTGAAGAAGAAGCAGTTGGGAATCTGTGGTTTCATGGTATCAGAGATTACTTGGCAAAAGGAGAATACCAGGAGCATGCAACCATACTCAGAAACGCACACTCCAAAGATTATCCAATCATTTCTTCCACATTGGAGGAATTCTGTATGGAAGGACTCCAGACCTAGGATTATTACGGTGCATTGACGCCAAGGAAGCTTCCAAAGTGCTCGAAGCGATACATGCCGAAACTTGCGGCCCACACATGAATCGTTTCGTTTTAGCTAAGAAGATATTTTGAGTAGGATACTTTTGGTTGACTATGGAAACAGACTGCATCAGGTATGTCCAAAAGTGTCACCAGTGCCAAATATATGCAGACATGATACATGCACCACTAACTGAACTCAATGCAATAAGTGCACCTTAACCTTTCGCCGCTTGGGGAGTGGATGTCATCGGTCCGATCGTGCCTGCTACTTCAAACAGGCGTAGGTTCATTTTAGTGGCCATAGACTACTTCACAAAATGGGTTGAGGCTGCATCTTACAAGGTTGTAACCAAGAAAGTCGTCGTAGATTTTGTTAGGGATCGTAATGTTTGCCGATTCGGGGTACCAGAATCCATCATCACCGATAATGGTTCCAACCTCAACAGCGACTTAATGAAAGCTATGTGCGAAAAATTCAAGATCAAGCATAAGAATTCCACAGCATAGAGACCTTAAATGAATGGTGTCATGGAAGCTGCCAACAAGAACATCAAGAAAATTCTAAGGAAAATGGTAGACAACCACAACCAATGGCACGAGAAATTACCATTTATCTTATTGGGATATTGTACCACAGTCCGCACATCAATCGAAGCAACTCCCTACATGTTGGTTTACGGTACTGAAGCTGTCATTCTAGCCGAGGTCGAAATTCCTTCTTTGAGAATTATACAAGAAGCAGAACTCAATGATGCAGAATAGATACAAAGTCGTTATGAACAATTAGCTCTTATTGATGGGAAAAGAATGAATGTCATTTGTCACGGTTAACTTTATCATAACAGAATGTCCAGAGCTTTCAACAAAAGGATCAGACCTAGACAGTTTACACAGTGGCAGCTGGTGCTGAAGCGGATTTTCCCGCATCAAGACAAAGCCAAAGGGAAATTTTCACCCTATTGGCAAGGTCCTTACATGGTTCATCGAGTACTAACAGGAGGGGCGTTCATACTTGTAGAAATGGTCAGAGAAATTTGGCCAAAGCCTGTCAATTCAAATGCAATCAAGACTATGTTTATATTATTTACATTTCTTCACTTGATTTAACTGAACTACGCTTGACCTGATTCCCGTTTAAGAGGAGATATGTAGGCAGCCCTGTGGGTTCGGTCACATCTTAATAAAATATTCATTTTTCCCATGGTTAGAATCTGGGGCAGAATTTTGAGGAGGACCCTCAAAATTCTGGAGCAAGTCTAGCCAACTTTGTCATATGCAGAATGGTCAAAGAATCGCTTATGAAACTGGGCAGAATTTTGAGGAGGACCCTAAAAATTCTAATGCAAAGAAGTCGCAATGTCTCTAAAGTGTCACAGTCATTAATTCATCTAATTTACTCAATCTCGTAAACTACTATGTTTTAAAATAACTATATTTTTCAAATGCATGCATATTTTTCGAAAACTTTATCTCTATGGCAGCCAGATGATACCCAGGGTAACTCAAACAAGATCTCCAGGGAAAGCAAAGCAAAGCAAGCAGGTGGAGGAATGAACAAACCTTCAAACTCATGATTTTCCTTTGGATACAGGAACAAGAAATATTCCCCAAATTCAGGCACACCTTAGAATCACTATCTTCATAATGACAAAGTTGTCAAACGCAAATATGTCTCCAGATAAGAAAATACCCTGCTATCACTCACTATCCTTCCCTTGCATGAGACTAAGCATTGTCTCCATTTTGCATGAGGCTAAGCCCAGCCTCCTTAACTGCATAAGGCTAAGTACTACCTTCCCTTGCATGGACTAAGTATTGTCTCCATTTTGTATAAGGCTAAGCACTACCTTCCCATGCATGAGACTAAACATTGTCTCCATTTTGCATAAGGCTAAGCACTGTCTTCCCCTGCTTGAGACTAAGCATTGTCTCCATTTTACATGAGGTTAAGCATTGCTTCCCCAAATTGCATAAGGCTAAGCAGTGCCTTCCCCTACATGAGACTAAGAGTTGTCTCTATTCTTGCATCAGGCTAAGCCCTGCCTCCCTAATTGCATAAGACTAAGCACTGCCTTCCCTTGCATGAGATTAAGCATTGTCTCCATTTTGCATAAGGCTAAGCACTGCATTCCTCTGCATGAGACTAAGCATTGTCTCCATTTTTTATAAGGCTAAGCACTGCCTTCCCCTGCATGAGACTAAGCATTGTCTCCATTTTGCATAAGGCTAAGCAATGCCTTTCCCTGCATGAGACTAAGCATTGTCTCCATTTTGCATAAGGCTAAGTACTGCCTCCCCAAATTTCATAAGGCTGAGCACTACCTTCCCCTACACGAGGCTAAGCATTGTCTCCATTTTGCATGAGGCTAAGTGTTGCCTCCTTAACTGCATAAGTCTAAGCACTTCCTTCCATTGCATGAGACTATGCCCTGCCTGCTCAACTGCATGAGGCTAAGCACTACCTTTGGTTGCATGAGGTTAAGCCTTGTCTACTCTTCCTGTATGAGGAAAAGCATTGCCTCCCTAAATTGCATAAGGCTAAGCATTGCCTCCCTAAATTGCATAAGGATAAGCATTGCCTTTCATTGCATGGGACTAAGCATTGTCTCCCTTTCTTGCATGAGGCTATGCATTGCCTCCCCAATTGCATAAGGCTAAGATCTGCCTTTCGTTGCTTGATACCTAATGCTATGCTATTTGAAATCTAGCACTATTTTTCCTTCTCGGGGTCTAAGCTCTATCCCAATCTGATGCAAGACTAAGCTCTGTCTTGTTTCGCTTATAATTACCAGCATCATGTCTCTAAATTTCATGGGCTGAAATATCACCATATTATCCAAAGGCATCATAGTCCAAAGGCATCATCCTCATAGCCTGAAGACATCATGTCATGGCCTGAGGAGCTCTCAATATTGCACATCATTATTCAAAGGTACCATGGTTCAGAGACACCATTCTCATGGCTCGAGAACATCATTTCATGGCCTGTGAATCCTTTACCGCGCAATTCATGGCCCAGGACATCATGGTCTAAGGACACCATCCTCATTGTCCAAAGACAACTTTCATGGTCGAAAGGGAATTTGCATCATGTATAAATTATTGCAATAATCCATATATATCTGCATGCATCGTGTTTTAAGTTTTGCAGGTGATTCAAGAAGAAACTGTTCTCATAGGTGCTGCAATAGATGAGAATTCCTCAACAAATCAACGATAATAACCCGCCAAACCAAGAAAACTCCGGATCTCTATAGCTGAGGACGGCCTGGGCTAACTCTGCACTGCTTCCACCTTCTTTGGATCCACCTTGATCCCTTCACTCGACACTACATGACCCAAAAATGCCACAGAATCTAGCCAGAACTCATATTTTGAGAAATTTGCATATAATTTCTTTTCTTTCAAGGTTTGAAGCACTAACCTCAGGTGCTGCTCATGATATTCCCAACTCCGGGAGTACACCAAAATGTCATCAATAAAGACAATGATGAACGAGTCAAGATATGGACGGAATACACTCTGCATCAAATGCATAAATGTTGCTGGGCCATTGGTCAGCCCAAATGACATAACAAAGAACTCATAATGATCATACCGAGTTCTAAAAGTAACCTTCGGGATATCTGGCTCCCAAATCTTCAACTGATGATAATCTGAACACAAATCAAGCTTGGAAAACACTCGAGCACCTTGTAACTGATGAAATAGGTCATCAATACGAGGCAAAGCATACCAGTTCTTCACTGTAACTTTGTTCAATTAGCGATAATCAATGCACATACGCATAGAACCATCCTTTTTCTTCACAAACAAAATAGGAGCACCACAAGGTGACACACTGGGCCGAATAAAGCCCTTATAAAACAATTCCTATAAATGTTCCTTCAACTCAGGAGGGGCCATACGATAAGGATGAATAGAGATGGGCTGAGTGCCTAGCAACAAATCAATGCCAAAGTCAATATCTTTATCGGGCAGTATGCCCGAAAGATCAGTTGGAAACACATCAAGGAAATCCCTCACTATTGATACTGAATCAACTGTAGGGGTATCAATAATGACATCTCTCATATAAGCTAGATACGCGTCACACCCACCTTCTCAATCATTCATTGAGCTTTAAGAAATGAAATAACTCTATTGGGAGTGTAATCTAAAGTACTGCTCCACTCTCATCGCAGTAAACGTGGTATAGCCAGCGTTACGGTCTTGGCGTTACAATCAAGAATAGCATAATGGGGCGACAACCAATCCATGCATAAGATAACATCAAAATCTACCATGCTAAGCAATAATAAATTGGCTCTAGTCTCAAAACCACTAAGAGAAATCAAATACGACCGATAGATGCGGTCCACAATAAGAGAATCTCCCACAAGAGTAGACACATAAATAGGGAAACTCAAAGAATCCCAAGATATGCCCAAATGTGGGGCAAAATAAGAGGACACATAGGAATAAGTGGAGCCTGGATCGAATAGAACCGATGCATCGCTATGACAGACCAGAATAATACATGTAATGATAGAATCAGAAGCAACAACCCCTGTACGAGCAGGAAGGGCATAGTATCTGGTCTAGCCTCCCTGACCTCCACCTCTAGCTGGCTGAGCAGGTGGGGTGGCAACTGGTGTTGTAATGATAGCCTAGGAACCCTGTGGGGCACGTTGTGGTTAGGAAGTCTATGGAGGTTCACCCCTCCTAAGCCTGGGACAATCCCTTACCATATGGCGAGTGTCGCCACACTCATAACAAGCTCTGGCAGGGTGTGGCAGTTGTGACTGGCTCAGGCCAGGTCTACTGGACTGACCATTAAAAGCACCCCGCGCAGAAGGCACACTAGAGATTGGAGGTGCATAATAAGGCTCCTGAGGTCTAAGAGGAGCTGGAATACCACTAGCAGCTGGAAGAGCTGAATGAACGGGGCGACTCACATAGCCCCTACCATGATGAACTGCAACTGGGGCACAGGGACCAGAATAATGGCCCGACTCTCAAGACCTCTTGGCCTCTCTCTCCTCCCTATCCCAAGCAAGCATGCCCTCTACTCTCCTAGAAATACTCACCACTTTCTAATACGCGATATCCATCTCTAACTCCCGGGCCATGTTAGTACTGATGCTGGGAATGAGCCCCTCAATAAACTAGTGAACCCTATCTCGAACTGTAGAAACCAAGGCCGGTGCATGTCTAGCGAAGTTACTAAAACAGACAACATACTCTGAAACAGTCATAGTACCCTGGCACAACTGCTCAAAATCCCGCGCCATGCATCCTTGAGGCTCTGAGGGACATACTCCCTCAAAAACATGTCCGAGAACTGAGTCTATGTAAGGAAACTGCCTCAGCCAGACTGTCCAACTCGAAAGTACGCCACCATTGATAGGCTGCTTCTTGAAGCTGGAAGGCAATGAAAGAAACCCCACTCGACTCTGCTATACCCATAGTGAGGAGGATACAGTGGCACTCCTCCAAAAATACCTGAGCATCCTCTGATGCTAGACCACCGAATGTAGGAGGGTCATACTTCTTATACCTCTCAAGCCTCCGCTGCTCCTTCTCTAAAGATGTTGCCCTACCCTCGGGCTGAACTGGAGCTATAGGTGGTATCGGTATAACCTCTGGGATCTGAATGGTTGACAAATGATACATTCTTTACATCCAAAGCATCATACTATTAGATCTATTCGAAAGAGAATTTGAACTATTCATTTGACGGATAAAGTACTCCCCTAACAGCCATTTCTGCAGGATAATATTACAAGCTATGAGGTTGCCTTTTTGCAGCTAGCTCTCCTACTAAAAGCTTTCTCTTTGACCTTGTAAATGTTGACGTCAATTTGGTAAAGAATATAAGACAGATCAATTGCGCCCTACAGATGATACAATAAACTTTCTTTCATATTAAAAGCCAAATAAAGTTTTGCTCTGAAATCAATTGCTTCAGGCATATAAATAGTTCATAATCTGCTGCAACAATGATCCACTTAGAAATTCATATTTAAAAAAGGAAAAGCAGCTAGATATCTGATTTACAATAGATCGCACTTACCAGATTCTACAGATTCTTAGCAAGAAGAAACCATTGCTCTTCTAAGTCTTCCAAAAAGGGAATCACTTTGCCTCTGAGTTAACTGAGCATGAAAGTTCATTTAAGCTGCAATAAGCATAAAAGCAAATTCCATGTTTAAGATGAAAAAATAATAGAGAAATGCATTTTCTATTAATCATAAAGATGTAGAAAGACTTAATGTGATGTTTTATCATAACTTGTATTATTTGATCTGTTCAGTCAAAGAATAATGTGTACTGAATCCAATAATTTTACATAATAGTTTCACATAGTGTATATTGATTCCTTGAACTAAAGCCTCCACACTACTGGCCAAAAGATGAATTTCAAATCTTACCATCTGTTTGTTGGTTAATGCAATACAATGCAGCAACACATATGATCCACAACCAATAATCAAGACCTAAAGATCCTTATCAATATTTTATCTAGCTTTTTGTGAATCAAGATACAGGGAAACATTAACAAAAATATGTAGTTTAACTCACCAACAGAGGAGACCTGTGTATATAACTGAAATAATAGGTCATAATATCAAAACATCTAGTAGAGGGAAAAAGGAGTTCACATGACAATAAATATCATGTGATTAAAATAGTAAATACACATTTTTTCAGGAAATCTCTCTCAAAGTAGAAGGTCTAGATTCTTTTCTAAGAGCAAGTTATTGATGAGAAATTATCTTTTGAGATTTTCACGACCCAGATTTCCCATCCTCGGGAGTTGTGATAACGTCTACTAGTGAAAGCTAGGCAAGCCAACCATTTGTATTATTTACCCTTTTCCCATTTTAATCCTTTAACAATTAAGAACGAGCATTATGTAAACAGTGCAATTTAATAAGCGGAAGAACAGAATATAACTATTTAAATATTACCAATACAAATCCTTAAACATAAACTACCCAGAACTAGTGTCACAATTTTATAGACGGTCTAGAAATACTACAAATAAGGGTCCGAAAAATAAATACAACGTTGTCTCTGAAATACATAAATGAAACAGGATGAAAGGATAGAAGGAGACGCCAAGGCTTGCGGATGCCTGCAGGACTACCTCCGATCTCTAATTGACTGAAGGCAGCAACCCAAAGCTAAGGTCTGTATGCTCCAGCACCGGGATCTGCACACAGTGCAGAGTGTAGTATCAGCACAACCGACCTCATGTGCTGGTAAGTGCCTAGCCTAACCTCGGCAAAGTAGTGACGAGGCTAGGACCAGACTACCAAGTAAACCTGTGCAGTTAAATCATATACAGCATAAAAAACTTTATAATGAAAGATGGGAAGGGGGAATCATGTTGCGGGGAACAAAAAGTAGCAACTGAAACCAACAGTTAAATGTAAAGAATACCATAACTTAATTATCAATAGAAATCAGGAAAATCAAAGACAAGTGCGCGGCATCACCCTTCATGTTTTTACTCTCGTCCTCACCATGAAATCAATATAATTAGCATGACATCACCCTTCGTGCTTTACCTCACATAATCATGGCACGGAATGATCCTTCATGCATTATCACTCATATAAAGGCACGGAATTGTACGTCATGCGGTATGACATCACCCTTCGTGCATTAACACTCTCTCACAAATATCATACACGGCATCACCCTTCGTGCTTTAACACTCTTTCTTACCCCAAACAACAATCACAAAGCAATAAGGGCAAGGGAATTAATAAAATCACAATAAAATCCCGGCAAGAGAACAATAGTACAACAATCATATCCCAGCAAGGGAAAAATATCAAAACAATAACATCCCGACAAG
The DNA here is from genome assembly GCF_000715075.1 of Nicotiana tabacum. NCBI lineage: Eukaryota > Viridiplantae > Streptophyta > Magnoliopsida > Solanales > Solanaceae > Nicotiana > Nicotiana tabacum. The sequence continues at coordinate 105,342,046 of NC_134087.1, read as the reverse complement.
GGAGATAACATTAAAACAACAACATCCCTACAAGGGAGACAATATCATAATCCTCTTTTCTTTTTCACATTCACTTCACAACTCAATTCATACTTTGAGTCAATGCTCTCCAATGTCCAATTGCCAATTATACTTCCACAAATCATTTTACAACTTGAGCCAACGCTCTTCAATGTTTAAATACCAATATTACTTCCACAAGTCTTGCTCAACAATAGAAATCATCACATAAGGCATGAACAATACAAACGGAGTCATATTAATCATAGTATAAGGCTCACGGGCATGTTTGGAACCAACGTATAGATACTCGTCACCATACCTATACGTCGTACTCAACAACTAACACATAGCAAATAGGACACAACTCCTAATTCCTCAAGCTAAGGTTAGACCAAACACTTACCTCGATGCCACAAACACAATTCAAGTCTCAACTATTGCTTTACCTCTTGATTCCACCACCAACTCGCTCGTATCTAGCCACAAGTTACTTAACTATATTAATAAATGCTAAATGAATCAATTCTAATGCATCGAAATAGGTTTTCTAAAGTTTTTCCCAAAAAGTCAAAAATTGACCTCGGGCCCACATGGTCAAAACCCGAGGTTCGAACAAAAACCCGATTACTCACTCACCCACAAACCCAAATATATAGTTTATTTTGAAAACGGACCTCAAATCGAGGTCCAAATCCCCAAAATTTGAAAAACCTAAGTTCTACCCAAAACACCCAATTTCTCCCATGAAAACCCTTGATTTTGAGTTGAAATCATGTGAGAAGATGTTAAAGATTGATGAAAACGAGTTAGAAATGACTTACAATCGATTTGGAAGAGTACTTGTCTTTGAAAAATTGCCCAAAGGTGTTTAGGTTTTGAAAAGGTTGTAAAAATGGTTGAAATCCCATCTGAAATTCATTTTAGCAGGTCTCTAATGTCGCAATTGCGACCACGGTTCACAATTGCAAACCCTTAGGAAACCTGCTTTCTTCGCATTTTTGATCAGGGGTTCGCATTTACAAACCCTGAGGAATCCTGTTCTCCTCGCATTTGCAAAGCTGCTGTCGCATTTGCGAAATCGCAATTGCGATATATACGTCGCATATGCGACCAAGGCACCCCAGGCCATCTTTGCATTTGTGATACCAATTTTGCATTTGCAAGCTCACAATTGCGAAGTGTGCAGACCTGCAACACAACAGCAATTTCCTAAGTCCAAATTTCACTCTATGGCCTATCCAAAACTCACCCCGAGCCCTCGGGGCTCCAAACCAAACATGCACACAAGTCTAAAAACATCATGTGGACTTGCTCGTGCGATTAAATCATCAAAATAACATTAATAACTATGAATTTCGCATCAAAATCAAAGAAAAATCTCATGAACTCTTAAGTTCAAATTTTAACAACCGAAGGTCCGATTCACGTCATTTCAAGTCCGTTTCCTACCAAATTTTACAGGCTCGACTTAAATCACATATAAGGCTAGTAGCAGGCTCTAAAACCAAAATACGGGCCCGATACCATAAAATTCAATTACATTCAATTTTTTCAAAAACTCTACAATTTCAGTTAAATAATTTTCTTCAAAAATTCATTTCTCGGGCTTGGGACCTCGGAATTCGATTCCGGGCATACGCCCAAGTCCTATATTTTCCTACGGATCCTCCAGGACCGTCAAATCATGGGTCCGGATCCGTTTACCCAAAATGTTGACCGAAGTCAACCTAAATTTATTTTGAAAGTAAAATTCATCATCTTTCACAGATTTTCACATAATGGCTTTCCGGATACACACCCGGACTGTGCATGCAAATCGAGGTGAGACAAAAAGGAGGTTTTAAGGCCTTAAAACATAGAATTTATTTCTAAAACAAGTGATTACCTTTTGGGTCATCACATTCTCCACCTTTAAAATAGAATTTATTTCCCATTACGCCCTTCATAGGTGACACCCGAAGCAACACCCGCTCGCCGACCATGAATGCCATATCACGAACCTTACGGTAGGCATAACTCTTTTGCTTGGACTGAGTTGTACGAAGCCTATCCTGAATGATCCTGACCTTGTCCAAGGCCTCCTGTACTAGATCCTTACCTAACAATCGAGCCTCTCCCGGCTCAAACCACCCAACCGACGACCGACACCGCCTACCATATAAAGCCTCATAAGGAGCCATCTGGATATTCGATTGGTAGATGTTATTGTAGGCAAACTCCGCTAAAGGCAATAACAGATCCCATGAGCCTCCAAAGTCAATGACACAAGCTTGGAGCATATCCTCTAAAATCTAAATAATACGCTCGGACTACACGTCTGTCTGAGGATGAAATGTTGTGCTCAACTCAACCCGTGTGACCAACTCATGCTGAACTGCTCTTCAGAAATGTGAGGTAAACGATGTACCTCGGTCTGAAATGATAGACACGAGCACCCCATGAAGACAAACAATCTCCCGGATATAGATCTCACCTAACCTCTCGGAAGAATAGGAGACTGCCATAGGAATGAAATGTGCTGACTTGGTTTGCCTATCAACAATAACCCACATTGTATCAAACTTCTTCTGAGTCGGTGGTAGTCCAACAACAAAGTTCATAGTGATACGCTCCCACTTCCACTCAGGAATCTCAATCTTCTGGAACAAACCACCAGGTCTCTGATGCTCGTACTTTACCTGCTGACAATTTAAAGACCGAGCCACATATGCAATAATATCCTTCTTCATCCTCCTCCACCAATAATGCTACCACAAATCCTGATACATCTTACCGGTTCCCGGATGAATAGAGTACTGGGAACTATGGGCCTCCTCTAAAATCAACTCTCGCCGTCCATCCACATTAGGCACACAAACGCAAACCCTACGACCTCAAAACTCCATTATCTCCTAATGTAAACTGCTTGGCACCACCGTGCTGCACCGTATCCCTAAGGACACACAAATGAGGATCATTATACTGCCGATCTCAGATACGCTCCATTAAATAAGAACAAGCGATTATGCAAGCTAACACCCGGCTGGGCTCAGAAACATCCAACCTCACGAACTGATTGGCCAAAGCCTGAACATACAAAGCAAGCGGTCTATCGCCCACCAGAATATATGCAAGACTGCCCATACTGGCTGACTTCATACTCAAAGCATCGGCCACCACATTGGCCTTTCCCAGATGGTATAAGATGGTGATATCATAGTCTTTCAATAGCTCCAACCACCTTCTCTACCTCAAATTTAGCTCCTTCTGCTTGAATAAATACTGCAAACTTTTGTGATCCGTGAACATCTCACATGACACACCATACAGATAATGCCTCCAAATCTTCAATGCGTGAACAATGGATGCTAACTCGAAATCATGAACTGGATAATTCTTCTCATGAATCTTCAACTGACACGAAGCATAAGCAATGACCTTGCCATCCTGCATCAACATCATACCAAGTCCAATACGAGATGCATCACAATAAACTATATATGGCCCTGAACTTGTGGGCAAAACCAACACCGGTGCCGTAGTCAAATCTATCTTGAGCTTCTGAAAGCTCGCCTCACACCTGTCCAACCACCTAAACTAGTCACCCTTCTGGGTCAACCTGGTCATCGGAGCTACAATAGATGAAAACCCTTGCATAAACCGATGATAATAGTCTGCCAAACCCAAAAAACTCCGGATCTCTGTAGTTGGTACAGGTCTAGGCCAGTTCTTTACTACCTCAATCTTCTTCGGATCTATCTAAATACCCTCTGCTGATACAACATTGCCGCACCCCCTTTTTCTCGCCAAATCGGGTTTATGACATTTAGGAAGACAACCCGTTCCCTTTTGGGAATTGGGTTTTTTTATTTGAAGAGTCGTCACCTAATGATTAAGTGCATTAGGAAACTAGGAAGAATTTGTTTAGAAAAACCAGAGTTTGGATAAGGGCTAGAAATTATCTCGAGGAAAAGGTGTTAGGCACCCCTCAAAACCCACTAGTGTGGTTCCTGGCCATGCTACAATTGTGACTTAAGTAAAAACAATAAATAAGCAAATAAGGGTTTCAAATATGAAGGGTTGTCACATTGTGATTGCAAATAAGTTAAAGTTTGAAGAAACAAGGAAGCTGAAATATGAGAAAAAAGAGTTTTGAAATTTTGAAAGTAATAAAATAAACAAGTAAAGGGAAGGGGTCCTAGGTTTATAAATAATATGGATCAAATCAATGCAATACCCGGTAATCGCTCCTCAGAAGAGGGGTTACACGTGGTATTAGAACATCGGTCATCATATCCATATTTACCCTTTCCCACCCCGTTGAGGTATTAAACGCGGAATGGTTTCATTTACTTATTGCATGCTAGTACCCGCCCCAATCCTATCAGTCCCGGAGGCATTTGGGACTACTAGTCTTAAAAGGAAGGGAGATTTGGGCTTTGTATGGTTTAAAAGGATAAAATTCTAAAGCGACAAACAAAAACACATAAGGCAGATATGGGAAACACATAACAATTTAAAAGGCTCAGACAAGCCTCCTCACTTAAAGACAGATTGTTTAGCATGTTTTGCAGATACTAGTTATGGTCTGAATTAAACTTAAACGTAAAGGAGGCAGACTGGTCTATTACACATGTCAGATAAGAAATCGGAATCAAACCTACCTGCTGGTTGGAATTAACAGAGTTTGATTCAATTAGCTAATTTACCTTATAGCTTGCTTAGGTGAAACCTATAGGCATGATATCTAAATACGAGAGAAAGATACTAATTTCAGAAGCAAATTTATTAACAGCAGGAATATACGTTCTGCAAGCGTTTCTGCAATGCTATTACTGATTTTAAACTTATAAGCAAGTTGAGGGATTCAGATTAGTTGCTTATTCCTATAGGCATGCTTTCTAAGTGTGACTGATTTTAACCTTTACGAAAATGCAGAAATCCTATAGGCAAGGCGTCGAAAATGCAGATTTTATTATTTAAGCCTATATATTGTTTGCCTAGTGATGGATACGTATGCAGTATTCAGAAACCCTATAGACATGCTTTCTATATGATAGGCAAAATGCAGAATCCTATAGTCATGTTCTCTATATGAGATGCAGAAATGCAAAAGCTATTGATATGATATATATGCAGAACTTATAGGCAGGATTTCTAAGATGCAAAAGTGCAGAAGTTTATAGACCAGATTTCTATATGAAAATGTAAAAGTGCAGAACCTAAAACAGGATTTCTATATGAAAATATAAAAGTGCAGAACCTAAAATAGGATTTCTATATGAAAATGTAGAAGTGCAGAACTTGCCATGATTTGCAGAAATAAAGACCTAATGAGCATGATATCTACCCTTATGCATACATGAGTACCCCTCTCCTTTTAACTATAAGCCCCATGAGTTATTACAAATTATTACAGCCCAGAATGAAGAAAGGAAAGTAAAAATTACATCAGAAAGCTAAAATCCCAACCAAGGAGAGCCTGATTCAGACTTCTGTTAGAAGCATGAAGTAAACCAACTCCAAAGATCAAATTCCAAAGCCTTTCTCCTATTTGGGATGTGTCAGAGTTCCCTAAGAGTCTCAAGTGGACTCCGGGCAGTGCTTACACCCAAATATATTGCAGAATTGGATTATTGTACAGTGTGGAAGGGCCGGCGCTCAAATGTCCAAGTTTAGAGGGAGCTCAAGGTCCCAAACCAAGGCTCATAGGAAGGGGGCACAACTTAGAATCTAAGAGAGAGTGCAAGTGCATAAAGGGGATTTTGGGGAAGGCCATGACAGACTGGTGGTCATACCCAGCAATTAGGAGTGTTGGCACACCCCTAACCAGCTGTTAGCCACATTGTTTGGGAGTTAGGATCCATTAAAGGATCAGGTCCAGACATGAGCAGCAATTTGGATACTGCCATGCCTGAACCTTAACTCAAACACATAGAAGGGAATAAGGGTATGGGGAATTCACACAGCAATAGTTACAAAGAGAACAACATATTCAATACAGAACATAAATAGCAAAGTAGACAAGATTGTTGAAACTATAAAGCAAACACATAGGGATGAAGCTGAAAGTTAAATTAGAGCATACCAGTTTCAGGGAAATAAGAAGAGAAGAGCAGTAGTAAAGCCAAATTGCAAACATGCAGCCAGAAGATTTCAGAAGAGAGTAGAGTGTTGAATTGAGAATATAGGAGTATTGAAATTGAAAGTGTTCAATAAGTGTTGTATAAGTGTTGAACTCAAGGTTTTAAAGAGAATTGAATTGGAAGTCCCCAAAAGTGCAGAAGGGTCGTGCCCTTTATAGTGCAGAAAGCAAGTAGAAATAGGTAAGAGAATAATTCATAAATCAATTACACAAGTTCCCCTTCAATTAAGGGATTCTAATTTTTAACGGGTAAAGGATAATTAAGGAAAGCGTTTGATCAAGATTTTTTCCAAAGTAGCACAAGAAGGGTAAATACACAGAAGTTATTTAAGGAAAGAGTTTGATAGCAACACGGTTTGTGCAAATAAGGAAAGGCAATCAATCAACAGCCAGTAAAAAAATCAGAAATTGATTTTTGCTATGAATGAATCCAACCAGAAAAGGTGAAGAAAGATTTAATTAAAGAAAATCAGTAACAATGAATCGATCCTTATTAAAAGGAATTCTGAATCAATCACAAATTGGCAAAACCTTTTTTGAAGGAAAAATTAATCATATATAAAGTGCGCAGACATATGAATCAAGAAAGAGTTGTCATGCTAATTACAAAAGCCTAGCATAGAAAAGTTCAGGGCCATAACAAAGAGCTCAAATTCAATACATAGACTCAGGATTAGTTTGAGAGAGTCCAGGGTTCCATAATAGAACCCCAGTCTACACACAAGATCAAACTCGTTGAAACCCCCCAAACCCTAGGGCTTCCCAACTCAAATCAGATGCAGAGACGAGAAGACAAATGATTGAAACAAGCTCAGAGATCTCTTTCAGAGACTCATCAGAAAACAAACAGATAGAATAGCAGGTTCGAGGCAAATAGAATGCAGAACTGAGTTGAAGCATAAAGAACATGTTTTAAGAAAAGCTCAGAACTTAAGCAAGTTCAAAAAAGAAAAGAAGTGATATAAATTTAAGAAACACATAAGATAGACATGTGAGAGCATGATATAGGAACTAGTAGAAGGAAGAACGAAGCACAATAGAAGAACATGCACAATAAGGCAAACATAAAAACAAGAGAAGAACATGCTAGGTAGGAAAAGAGAACATACAAACATAGCATAGACAGATTCACATAAAGAAAAGAAGAAGAAGAGTCAGAAAACATTTTAAGATTTTTTTTCAAAAACCCTAAATCGAAGAGAAACAAATTTTGAAAGAAAAGATTGGGGAAAACGTTTCAAAACTCCAGTAGAACACAGATATAGTATAGATATAAGAAAACAACCAGAGAAAAACCTCGAATAGCTTAGGGTTTCAGAGAAACCCTAGAAATGAGAAAGGCTTGGAAGAAGGTCCGATCTTGAGTCGGAGAGGTCAGAAATAGACTTCTGATGCTTGAATACGCCGGAGCCAGGCTGGAGAGGCCATAGAACCTTGGATCTGTAGAGATCTGAAAGGACATCATCGAGGTCGAACCTCGAAACTTCGAACACCCAGGGTTTAATGGTGGAGGAGGGTGAGTATAGGCCATCCATGGCCTGAGAAGCCATGTGTTTCCGGTGAAAGTGTGGTTGAAAAGGGTAGAAGATGACTAGGGTTCTGAGGAACCTTCGAGAGAGTTTTGGGAGAGGAGAGTATCCAAAGACGGCTATCAGAATGAAATGGGGGATTAGGGTAGGGTTAGGTGAATTAAAATGGTAAGGGACGATCGTGGCCGTTGATCGAAACGATCAACGGCCTAGATTAAATTAAAGGCCGGGCGGGTTAGTGAACGGGTTAAGGGGGTCGGGTTAAAATTGAAATTGGGCTGGTCCAATTGGGGGTTAAGATTGGGTCGATTGGAGGCTATAATTGAAATGTAATGGGGCTAAAATTGAAACGAAATGAGGCTAAAATTTACATAGCCAGTTTTTCCCTTTTATTTTACAAAAAATAGTAAAAATGATTTTGAAAACAAATTAAAAGCACTGGATTAGTTAATAACACATAAATATTAATTTAAAAATACTGGAACTAATTTTATGATTATAAAAATGCTATTAAATCTTAAAGTAGGCTAGAATTGCAATTATATGCAATTTAGCTTTAAAAATACCAAATAAATTTGTAAAAATATATAAAAATTACCTTAATTATATTTTGGTATAAATATGGGAATAAAATAAATTATTTACCAAAATTGATGATTTAGGGAGTAATTATTGATTTTATACTGCTAAAATGGACAATAAATCGGTTTTAAAAATCTTTTAAAAATTGGGAAAAATACTAAAACACTTGGGCATGCTTATATATGTGTACATATAATATTTTGAAAGTATTTTGTATATATGAAAAATATACAGGAAAAAATTGGGTATCAACAAACATCCCCCAAGAATGCAACCGAACTCAACTAGAACTCACACTTTGAAAACTTAGCATATAACTGACTATCTCTGAAAGTCTGAAGAACCACTCTCAGATGTTGTTCATGCTCCTCCCGGCTACGGGAATAGATCAAAATATCATCAATGAAGACTATCACGAACGAATCCAAGTAAGGATTAAACACTCGGTTCATCAAATCCATGAAGCTGATGGTGTATTTGTCAACCCGAATGACACCACCAAGAACTCATAATGCCCCTACCGAGTGCGGAAAGCTGTCTTAGGGACATCGGATGCCCTAATGATGGTAGCCAGATCTTAAGTCAATCTTTGAAAATACTTTGGCACCCTGAAGCTGATCAAACAAATCATCAATCCTCAGCAATAGATAGTTATTGTTGATTGTAACCTTGTTCAACTGCCGGTAATCTATACACATCCTCATCAATCATTCCTTCTTCTTAACAAACAATACCGGCGCACCCCAAGGTGAGACACTAGGCCTAATGAAGCCCTTATAAAGCAAGTCCTGCAACTGCTCCTTCAATTCTTTCAACTCAGGCGGGGCCATACGATACGACGGAATAGAAATGGGCTGGGTGCCCGGAGCCAAATCAATGCAGAAGTCAATATCCCTATCGGGTGGTATTCCCGGCAAGTTTGAAGGAAAAACCTTAGGAAACTCATGAACAACAGGCAGAGAATCCATAGAAGAAACCTCGGCACTAGAATCACGAACATACGCCAAATAGGCAAAACACCCCTTCTCGACCATAAGACGAGCCTTCATATATGAGATAACACTATGGGTAGAATGACTTGGAGTCCCTCTCCACTCTAAACGAGGTAAACCCGGCAAGGCTAAGGTCACAGTCTTGGCATGACAGTCCAAGATAGCGTGGTAAGGTGATAACCAGTTCATCCCCAATATGACATCAAAATCAACCATATCCAGAAGAAGCAAATCTATATGAGTCTCAAGACCCCCAGTCACAACTATACATGAACGATGGACTCGATCTACCACAATACAATCACCCATCGGTGTAGACACATATATAGGAGCGCTCAAAGAATCACTAGGCATGACTAGATACGGTGCAAAATAAGATGACACATAGGAGTATGTAGATCCTGGATCAAATAAAACTGAAGCATCTCTACTACAAACCAGAACAGTACCTGTGATAACTGCATCGGATGCCTCAGCCTCAGGCCTAGCTGGAAGAGCATAACATCGGAGCTGGGCCCCACCACTCTAAACTACATCTCTAGGACGACCTGCTACTGGCTGGACTCCACCTCTAGCGGCCTGAGCTTTACCTCTAATACCTCTACCTCCACCTCTAGAACCTCCACCTCCACCTCTAGCTGGCTGAGCGGGCTGTGGAACACTCGGTGCCTGAACCATGGCACAGGAACCTTGATGCTGAGAGCTGCTCGGTGCTCAAGGGCAAAATCTAGCAATATGCCCTGTATCGCCACAAGTATAACACGCCCTCGGCTGCTGAGACTGCTGACCCTGACAGCCTGAATAACCATTCTGAAAACTCTAAAGCAGATGTGCACTGATAGGAGCTGGCAATACACTGTAGGGAAACTGATCGGAATACTTCATACGAGAACCACGACCACCTGGAGCACCATGAGAAACCTGAAGTGCTGAATGAAACAGTCTGGGAGGATGGCCCCTACCAAAAGAATCTCTGCCTCCAGATTAGGCACCACTAAACCTTCCTGAATGACAAGGCCTCTTGTCAGTCCCCTGACCACCCCCTATGATAGAACCATCTCAACTCTCCTGCCCATATTGGCTGCATCTTCAAAAGAAATCTCGCTCCCCGTCTCCTTATCCATCTGAAGTCGAATAGGCTGAATGAGTCCCTCAATGAACCTCCTCTCTCTCTCTCTCTCTCTCTCTCTCTCTCTCTCTCTCTCTCTCTCTCTCTCTCTCTCTCTCTCTCTCTCTCTCGGTAGGAAGTATAAGAAGAGCATGACGGGCCAAATCAATAAACCCGGTCTCATACTAAGTAACAGTCATAGAACCTTGCTAGAGACGCTCAAACTACCTCCGATAGTTCTCCCTCTAAGTGATGGGAAGAAACTTCTCCAAAAATAGCTGAGAAAACTGATCCCAAGTCAAATCTGGTGACCTAACTGGCCTAGCCAAACAATAATCTCTCCACCAAGTCTTGGCGGAACCAGACAAACAAAAACTAACAAAGTCAACCCCATTGGTCTCCACTATCCCCATGTTCTTGAGAACCTCATGACAGCTGTCTAAATAATCCTGGGGATCCTCAGAAGATGCACTGCTGAAAGTGGTAGTGAAGAGCTTGGTAAACCTGTCCAATCTCCATAAGGCATCAGCAGACGTAGCTGCTCCATCACCTATCTGAGCTACCATACCCGGCAGAACTGCTCCAACTGGCTGAGCTGCTGGAGTCTGAAATTGGGGAGCCATCTGCTCCAGAGTGCGGGTAACGAGAGTCTGTGCTCCTCCCCCGACCTGAGAGACGGTTGGTGCTATCGGAAGTAAGCCTGCCCGGGTGACACTCTCCAAAAGGCCCACTAGACGGACCAGAGCATCTTGGAGTATTGGGGTAGCAATAAACCCCTCTAGGACCTGAGCTGGGCCCATCGGAACTGCCTGGGCCAGAACAACATCATCAAACTCAACCTGAGGCTTCGCCGCTGGTGCTGCTGCTCTAGGCTGAGCTCTGCCCCAACCTCGGCCTCTAGCATGACCTCGGCCTCGCTCTCTGACCCTCGTGGGAGCTGCTGCTGGGGGCTCGGGCTGCTGATCTGTGGATGAGGAAGCGCGAGTTCTCGCCATCTATGAAAGAACAGAGTACAAATTCAATTAGCATTGAGAAACCAAACTGCACGACAGGAAAGAATAGATGTGAAGTTTTTCTTAACTCTGTAGCCTCTGGGGGATAAATACAGACATCTCTGTACCGATCCCTCAGACTCTACTAAGCTTGTCCGTGAATTGTGAGACCTAAATAACCTAGATCTCTAATACCCCAACTTATCACGACCCAGATTTTTCACCCTCGGGAGTCGTAATGATGCCTACTAGTGAAAGCTAGGCAAGCCAACCGTTTGCATTATTTACCCTTTTCTCATTTTAATCCTTTAACAATTAAGAACCAACATTATGTAAACAACGGAATTTAATAAGTAGAAGAACTTAATATAACCATTTAAATATTACCAATACAAATCCTTAAACATAAACTACCTAGAACTAGTGTCACAATTTCACAGACGATCTAGGAATACTACAAATAAGGGTCAAAAAAATAAATACGACATTGTCTCTGAAATAGATAAACGAAACATGATGAAAGGATAGAAGGAAATGCCAAGGCCTGCGGATGCCTGCGGGACTACCTCGGATCTCCAAATGGACTGAAGGCAGCAACCCAAAGCTAAGGTCCGTATGCTCCAGTACCAGGATCTGCACACAGTGTAGAGTGTAGTATAAGCATAACCGACCCCATGTACTGGTAAGTGCCTAGCCTAACCTCGGCGAAGTAGTGATGAGGCTAGGACCATACTACCAAGTAAACCTGTGCAGTTAAATCATATACAGCAGAAAATAAAAGCAAAACTTTACAATTAAAGATGGGAAGGGGGAATCATGCTGCGGGGAACAACAAGTAGCAACCGAAACCAACAGTTAAATGTAAAGAATACCATAACTCAATTATCAATAGAAATCAGGAAAATCAAAGACAAGTGCACGGCATCACCCTTCGTGTCTTTACTCTCGTCCTCACCATCAAATCAATATAATTATCGCGGCATCATCCTTCGTGCTTTTACCTCACATAATCATGGCACGGAATGATCCTTCGTGCATTATCACTCATATAAAGGCACGAAATTGTACATCATGCGGTAGGGCATCACCCTTCGTACATTAACACTCTCTCACAAATATCATACACGGCATCACCCTTCGTGCTTTAACACTCTCTCACAAAAATCGTGCACGGCATCACCCTTCATGCTTTAACACTCTTCCTTATCCCAAACAACAATCATAAAGCAATAAGAGCAAGGGAATCAATAAAATCACAATAAAATCCAGGCAAGGGAACAATAGTACAACAATCATATCCCGGCAAGGGAGACAATATCATAATTCTCTTTTCTTTTTCACATTCACTTCACAACTCAATTCATAATTTGAGCCAATGCTCTATAATGTTCAATTGTCAATTATACTTCCACAAATCATTTTACAACTTGAACCAATGCTCTTCAATGTTCAAATACCAATATTACTTCCACAAGCCCTGATCAACAATAGAAATCATCACATAAGGCATGAACAATACAAACAGAGTCACATTAATCATAGTATAAGACTCACGGGCATGCTTGACACCAACGTATAGATACTCGTCACCAAGCCTATACGTTGTACTCAACAACTAACACATAGCAAATAGAACACAACTCTTCATCCCTCAAGCTAAGGTTAGAGAAAATACTTACCTCGATGTCACGGACACAATTCAAGCCTCAACTATCGCTTTACCTCTTGATTCGGCCACCAACTCGCTCGTATCTAGCCACAAGTTACTTAACTGAATCAATAAATGCTAAATGAATCAATTCTAATGCATGGAAATAGGTTTTCTAAAGTTTTTCCCAAAAAGTCAAAAATCGACCTTGGGCGCACATGGACAAAACCCGAGGTTCGAACCAAAACCCAATTACCCATTCATCCACGAACCCAAATATATAATTTGTTTTGAAATCGGACCTCAAATCGAGGTCCAAATCCTCAAAATTGGAAAGACCTAAGTTCTACCCAAAACACCCAAATTCCCCCATGAAAACCCTTGATTTTGAGTTGAAATTATGTGAAAACATGTTAAAGATTGATGAAAACGAGTTAGAAATGACTTACAATCGATTTAGAAGAGTACTTGTCTTTGAAAAATCGCTCAAAGGTGTTTAGGTTTTGAAAAGTTTGTAAAATGGTTGAAATCCCGTCTGAAATTAATTTTAGCACGTCTCTGATGTCGCAATTGCGACCAGGGTTCGCAATTGCGAACCCTTAGGAAACCTGCTTTCTTCGTATTTGCGATCAGGGGTTCACATTTGCAAACCCTGAGGATTTCTGTTCTTCTCGCATTTGTGAAGCTGTTGTTGCATTTGCGATATCGCAATTGCAATAAATATGCCATATTTGCGACCAAGGAAGCCATGCCATCTTCGCATTTGCGATACCAACTTCGCATTTGCGAGCCAGGTTTCGCAATTATGAAGCCTGCAGACCTGCATTACAACAGTAATTTCCTAAGTCCAAATTTCACTCTGTGGCCTACCCAAAACGTTGATCGAAGTCAACCTAAATTCATTTGAAAAGCAAAATTCATCATTTTTCACAAATTTTCACATAATGGCTTTCCGGATACACGCCTGGACTGCGCACGTAAATCAAGGTAAGACAAAAAGGAAATTTTAAGGCCTCGGAACATAGAATTTATTTCTAAAACAAGTAATGACCTCTTGGGTCATCACAGAGATTGAGAAGAGCATCCCTACTCTTTCATATTTCCAGACAAAAGTTGATGTTTTCTCAAAATTCTCTTGTGTAACTCATAAGAAGAATAATAAACCACATCTATATACAAAGAAAGTGAAAGGAAGAGGCCATACAGCTTTCTCATTATCTTCTAACAGCTTGTTTGGATGGTTGTTACCTATTATATCGTATTGTATTGTTACTTTAAATACAATATTTGCTTTGATTGTTACTTAAATTTTATTGTATCGTATCGTTAAATCCGTCGTTATGTAATGACGAAAAGTACCACTTTATGTAACGAACAATTTGGTGTGGTCGCATCGTTAACCTGTCTTTTTCTCTCATTTCGCCCTTCATTATAATTAAATTATTTTATTTTATCTTTTACCCTGCTTCTTTATATAATAATTTTATTTCGTGTCATTATTTTTTCTTTATAATATTGCAAATTTATTCTTCATATTGCTAGTACTTGATATCATGAAACGATGACAAACGATACAATCTATTCAAATATTGTATTCATCAAACGATACAGTACAATATAATACAATACGATACGAAACATTATGAAATGATATGTAACAACCATCCAAACAAGCTGTAAGAAGTCATATAGACTCTATCGTTTGATTTCAGCTTTATTTTTCTTAGATAAATGACTATGGAGTCCATCACACCGTGTTCTTATAAATAGTTCAAAAAGAATTTAACATAAGCAGGTCTTAAGCAGAACAAGAACAATAAAATGGAAGTTTTACTTTACCTTGTTAGAATTTAGAGCAAACTATATTATAGCATTCAGCTGAAAAACTAATCTTCTTCGTCTCTCTTCATTTGTGACCTTAAAATTAATTTCTTTTGGAAGAAAAAAATTCAAATTTTGACACAGCTTCTTAAAATGAAAATCTTTAATCAAGCACCTATTGTATAGATCAATAAAGTACTAAGATCCAATTGAAACATAAAAAAAGGTATTATCAACTTTATCATACTGTCAGTAAGTACCACTACTAATGGTATACAAAATCGAGAATTTCACTAAGTTGATCCTTAAGAAGGGTAGTATCAAACTATTTGTTCTTATTTCAACTAAAGAAGCCCAAACTTCTTCTGCAAAAAGACTTGTTTTCTTGGTTCCAATTCAATACTACATAAGTTCGAACAAATTAAATACTTGTCTTACAAGTTCCTCGTATTGATTTTCCATTTCCATAAAGATATAATTGACAATTCAAATTAGTTGCATATTATCAGTACACACCTGACAAATAAACCATAATTTCAAAAACAACATAAAAGGAACAAAGGTCCAATGGAGGGTATGCAACTTGCGAGTTGCAACATATGATCTCGATTCTATTGTAATAAGGAGTACTTTTTAAGATCATCATGAAGAATCAAAATTAAGCTATGTTTCAGTATCAAGACTCCTTTTTTTGTAAGGTCAAAGTTAAGGATCATATGACTACAACAAAGGCTTCATACTTTTAAACAGGTTAATTGGGTAGAAGTACAGTATAGAACCAAAATATATGGGAACCCATAACATTATTGTTTGCATTAGGAGGATATATTTTGTCCCTCTCTTTTGGCAATGGAGTTAAATTCCCTCACTTGATTAACTTAAATCAACTCCCCCCTTTTTCAGAAGCTACCACTACTCAAAGAGTTCTAATGTTGCTGCTTTCTTGTATGCTTAAGGATAGCTATTCTTTCTTCTAATCATTAGCATTCTGCCACGACCTAAATCTATCATGTTATGATGGCGCCTAACGTAGAACTAGGCAAGCCGACTCTTTTACCAAAACAAACCGATAATCCAAAATAAAGATTTCGTTAAGCCATTAATTAACAAAACTTTATAATATAAGTCTTGATAACAAAGTGCGAAAAGAAAAGACTGACATCGAGGTGTCACAAGTCATGAGCATCTACTAAAAACTATTTGAAATGCTAAGACTAATACAGTTTAGAAATCAACTGATAATATCTATAGGACGATAGGAGGGAGAAGAGCAAGGTTGCGATCGCCATGCAGCTACCTTGCCAACTCCATAATATCCACGACGGATGAAAAATCAACGCTCGCTAACATGTCCAGCAACCCCTGAATCTGCACACAAGGTGCAGGGAGTAATGTGAGTACGCCAACTCAGTAACTAATAAAGGTAAATAAAGACTGAGCAGTAGGAAACACATAAAATTCACATCATGAAATCTCAGTAAGTACAACATGCTTTCAAATCAGTATATGAGTTAAATCATCTCGTTTAAAATCTAGTTTTCAGTAAAAATCATTTGAAGATGTTTTTCAATAGTTTCAACTGAGGCTCAATGCAATTTAAAGTAAAGGTGATGAAAATCATAAACAGCCCCTAGGGTAAACAACGTTCGTAAACAAACCCTCGGGCAACATGAATCATAAACCGCCCCTTGGGCATAACATCACTCAGAATTAGCCCCTCGGGCAGACCTCACAGTCAGTCTTATACAGCCCATCGGGCACAACATGAATCAAGAACTATGTCCTTGAGGACAAGCAAATGAGGATCATCATACAGGCGCTCTCTGATACGATCAAACAAGGAAGACCGAGAAACCATACAAGCTAAGATCCGACTGGGCTCCGAAATATCCAGCTTCACAAACCAATTAGCCAAGGCCTGAACATCAACCGCAAGAGGTCTCTCCCCAACAAGAATATATGCCAAACTACCCATACTTACCGCCTTCCTACTAAGGCATCGGCCACCCCATTGGCCTTTCCTGGATGGTACAAGATAGTAATATAAAAGTCCTTTAGCAGCTCCAACTACCTTTGTTGCCTTAAATTGAGATCCTTCCTCTTGAACAAGTGCTGGAGGCTACGATGATCAGTAAAAACCTCACAAGATACACCATAGAGATAATGCCTCCAAATCTTCAACGCGTGAACAATGGCAGCCAACTCCAAATCATGAACAGGGTAGTTCTTCTCATGGGGCTTCAACTGACGAGAAGCATAAGCAATCACTCTACCCTCCTGCATCAACACACACCCGATGCCGACCCGAGATGCATCACAATATATTGTATATGAACCTAAAGTTGATGGCAAAACTAACACTAGAGTTGTGGTCAAGGCAGTCTTGAACTTCTAAAAGCTTGCCTCACACTCATCCGACCGCCTGAAAGGGGCACCCTTTTGAGTCAATTTGGTCAAGCATGATGCAATAGATGAAAATCCCTGAACGAACCGACGGAAATAACCCGCCAAACCAAGAAAGCTACGAATCTTTGTGGCTGAGGACGGTTTGAGCCAACTCTAAACTTCCTCTATCTTTTTTGAATCAACCTGAATACTCTTACTGGACACCACGTGCCCTAAGAATGCCACTAACTGAGCCAAAACTCACACTTGGAGAACTTAGCATAAAGCTTCTCCTCCCTCAACCGCTACAATACTACTCTTAAATGCTCAGCGTGCTCCTCCTGACTACGTGAGTATAACAGAATATCATTAATGAAAACAATAACAAACAAGTCGAGATAAGGTCGAAACACGATGTTCATCAAATGCATGAACGTTGTTGGGGCATTGGTCATCCCAAAAGACATCACAAGGAACTCAAAATCACCATATCGAGTCCTGAAAATTTCCTTAAGAATGTCTGAGTCCCTAATCTTCAACTGGTGATACCCTGACCTGAGATCAATCTTGGAGAACACCCTCACTCCCTAAAGCTGGTCAAATAAATCATCAACACGAGGAAAAGTATACTTGTTCTTGATTGTGACTTTGTTCAACTGCCTGTAATCAATGCACATCCTCATCATGCCATCCTTCTTCTTCCCAAATAGAACAGGTGCACCCCAAGGCGACACAGTAGGCCGAATAAACCCTTTATCAAGTAGTTCTTGAAGCTGCTCCTTCAAATCCTTTAACTCTGTCGGTGCCATACGATACGGTGGAATATAAATAGGCTAAATGCCCGACACCAAATCAATACCGAAGTCAATATCCCTGTCTGGTGGCATGCCGGCAGGTCTACAGGAAACATATCCGAAAAATTCCTCACTACCAGAACTGAATCAATGGAAGGAATCTCTACACTGACATCCCTAACAAAGGCCAAATAAGAAAGACAACCCTTCCCAACCATCCGCTGGGCTTTCAAGAATGAAATCACCCTACTGGGAATATAATCCGTCGAACCTCGCCACTCAATTTGTGGCACCCCCGGCATAGCCAACGTCACTGTCTTAGCATGACAGTCCAAAATAGCTCGACACGGAGACAACCAATCCATGCCTAATATCACATCAAAATCAACTATACTAAGCAATAAAAAGGTACACTCGGTCTCCAAACCCCTAATAATCACAACACATGATCGATATATGCGGTCCACAACAATAGTATCGCCCACCGAAGTAGATACACGAATAGATAAAACAAGAGACTCGTGGGGCGTATCCAAATAATGAGCAAAATATGACGACATATATGAAAAAGTGGAACCATGATCAAATAATACAGAGGCATCCATATGGAAAACTGAAACAATATCTATGATCACAGCATCTGAAGCAATAGCATCTGATCTTGCTAGGAGTGCATAAAAACAGGCCTAACCACTACCTGATCGACCTCACCCTCGGGGGCGACCCCTAGCTGAATGTCCTCGACCCCTAGCTGATTGTCCTCCACCCCTAACTGACTAGGTAGGTGGTGAAGTAACCGGTGCTGAAGTTGATGGCTGACTCCTCTACTGAGGCCGACCCCCATAACGACGAGGACACTACCTCCATATATGCCCCAACTCTCCACACTCACAATGACCCCCTGGTGCTGGTGACGGGTACTGAAGGGAACCCCTAGCACCGAGATGACTAGTAGAAGAACCTTGCATGGAAGAGCCATGAATTGATGGAGCACGGGACGAACTCTGGGATAAGAGGGCATTAAGTGATGAATGGCCCTGATGAGAACTGTGAGAACTATGGCCTGATGATGCCCCACGGTGAACTGGGCGAGCTGACTGAGCATGTCTAAATGGACGGCCTCTACCGTGCTGAAACTGACCCCATGAGGTGCACCCCCAAAACTACCAGATCCCCGAGGCCTCTGTCCTCCCTCTCTACTCACTCTTGATGGCAAATCGACTCTATGTCCCGAGCAATATCAACAACCTCCTCAAAAGAAGCACCAGATACCTCTCTCTGGTCATAAGAATCCGTAACTGATATGAAAGGACATCCACGAACCTCTTGATCCTCTCCCTGTCTATGTGAACCAACCAGATAGCATGACGGACCAACTCAGAGAACCTCATCTCGTACTACGTCACAGTCATGTCATCCTAATGCAACTGCTCGAACTGTTTGTGCATCTCCTCTCTGCGAGACTGCAGCACATGCTTCTCCAGAAAAAGAACGAAAAACTACTACCAGGTAAGGGGCGCTGCACCAATAGGTCTACACCTCTCATAAGACTCCCACCAAGTAAAGGCAGCTCCACAAAACTGAAAAGTAGTGAACAAGACCCCACTAGTCTTCAGAATACCTATCGTACGAAGAATCCTCTAACACTTATCCAAGAAACCCTGGGCATCCTCACCCTATGCACAATTGAAAGTCGGAGGCTGAAGTCTACCAAACCTCTCCAATCTATGCTGCTCATCATAAGGCATGACGGGTACCACATAATCCTAAGCAAGTGCAACCGGCTGGGCTGGTGGTGCCTCCGGTGTCTGCAGTCCTTGAACAACCTACTCGGGTGTACGGGCGGCAGGAGTCTGAGTGCCTCCCCCTGACTGGGAAGTAGCTGTTGTAGTAAAAACAGTGACCGCCTGAGCAAGACTGGTGCAAACGGTCAAGATCTGAGCTATGGTCTCCTGAAGACCTGGAATAACAATAGGCACAGCCGGTGCCTGAGCTGGTCCTGCTGAAAAGTCCACAACTGGGACCTGATCATGAACTAGGGCAGTTGGTGGATCTGTAGGTGTTGTCCTAGCTGATGTGCAGGCTACACCCCTGCCCTTACCACGGCCTCGACCGTGACCTCGGCAATTCGCGGCCCCAACTGGTGGTACTGGTGGTCGTCAATCCTGACCGGTAGCACGTGTCCTCACCATCTGTGAGAGAATAGAATAACAGAAGTTTAGTTACCAGAATCAACAGATTTTCACGACAAGAATTCAAGAATGTGAAGTTTTCCTAAAGGTTCTACAGCCTCTCGAAGATAAGTACAGAAGTCTCTGTATCGATCCGCAAGACTCTACTAAACCCGCTCATGACCCGTGAGACCCTTGTAACCTAGGCTCGGATATCAACATGTCACGACCCAAATCTACCATGTTGTGATGGCGCCTAACGTGGAACTAGGCAAACCGACTCTTTTTAAGACATTAATTAACAAAACTTTATAATATAAGTCTGGATAATAAAGTGCAAAAAGAAAAGTCCGACATCGGGGTGTCACAAGTCATGGGCATCTACTAAAAACTGTTCGAAATGCTAAGACTAATTTAGTTTTTAAATCAACTGAAAATATCTATAGGACAATAGGAGGTAGAAGAGCAAGGTTACGATTGCCATGAAGCTACTTTGCCAACTCCAAAATATTCGCGACGGATGAAACGTCAATACTCGCTAGCACGTCCAGCAACCCCTGGATCTGCACAAAAGGTGGAGGGAGTAATGTTATTACGCCAATTTAGTAAGTAATAAAGGTAAATAAAGACTGAGCAGTAGGAAACACATAAAATCCACATCATGAAATCTCAATAAGTACAACATGCTTCCAAATCAGTATATGAGTCAAATCATCTCGTTTAAAATCCAGTTTTTGGTAAAAAAACCATTTGAAGATGTTTTTCAACAGTTTCAATAAAGGCTCAATGCAATTTTGAGTAAAGGTGATGAAAATCATAAATAGCCCCAAGGGCAAACAATGTTCGTAAATAACCCCTCAGGCAACATGAATCATAAACCGCCCCTCGGGCATAACATCACTCAGAATCAGCCCCTTGGGCAAACCTCATAGTCACTCATATACAACCCCTTGGGCACAACATGAATCAAGAACAGCCCATCATATCATTCACTCAGGGTACCCCCGCTCACTGGGGGTGTGTAGACTCCGGAGGGGCTCATACAGCCCAAGCGCTATAACAAGCCACCTCGTGGCATAAATCAATCAGTCCCTCGACCTCTCATAATTATAAATCAGTAACATCATGCTGCGGTGTGCAGCCCGATCCCATAATATCCTCACAACACTGGCCTCGGCCTCACTCAATCAGAAACCGCTCAAACCACTTGGGCTATCAGTAATACAGGGTGCTCAGCCCAAAATATCATTTTATTGCATCAAAACGGAGTAATAAAGACTGAGTTATGAAATCAGTAAAAACACAACATGACTGAGTATAGATCTTAAATCAAAACAGTGAGAGGATAATAAGAAAAGACCTCTAAGGTCCAAACAGCTTTGGCACAAGGCCCCAATAAGGCGTTCATCTCAATTTATAGTAGTTCTTTCTAAAACATATAAGTATCAAATAGTTTTCAGTCAAATACGCTACTTTATAGTTGCTACAGGACAGACCAAGTAACAATCCCAATGGTGCACGCCCGCATGCTCGTCACCTAGAATGTGCATCACCTCACAATAGTAAAACGATGTGAAATCCAGGGTTTCATACCCTCGGGACAAGATTTACAATCATTACATACCTCAAACCGGTCAAATCCCTACTCCGCGACACCCTTGCCTCTGGAATCGGCCTCCAAACGTCCCGAATCTAACCAAAGCAATACAATGCAATCATTATAGGCCAAGGAACCAATTCCATACGAAAAACTATCAATTTAGACCAAAATCCCGAAATTCACCCAAACCCGGCCTCTGGGCCCACTTCTCGGTATCCAATAAAAATTACAAAACTAGAAACTCCTTTCACTCACGAGTCTATACATACCAAATCATCAAAATTCGGCATCAAATGGTCCCTCGAATCCCCAAATCAAACTCTCCAATTTCAAGCCCTAATCACCTCAATTTCATCCCTAATTTCTACTAATTTCATGCTTAAACAACTGAAAATTACCATAATCACAAGTATTAAGCTCAAGTAACTTACCTCAATGTAAACCCCCTTGATTCCCTCTTCAAAACCCTCCAAAAAGCTCCAAGTCCGAATAAAAATGGTGAAGAACACCCAAATATTCGCGAAGGGCTCCTTGAATACCTTCTGCCCAGGCATCTCGCACCTGCACAACCGGTTCTAAGGTCCAAACAACCGCTACTGCGATTTTCACTTAAAGCTCCAAGACCGCATCTACACCCCAGGCATCGCACCTGCGGGACTGCAGATGCGTCAAACTCACTGCATCTGCTGTTCATCTCTTAGCCCTCAAATTCCACATATTTGGCTTCCCCACCGCATCTGCGACCTCACACCTGTGGTCCCCAATTCGCAGGTGCGGAAGCAGCAGCTTCAGCTACACAATCCCATTTCCAAATTCTCCGTTAACCATCTGAATTCATCCCGAGGCCCTCGGGACCTTAACCAAAAATACCAACAAGTCACATATCAACATTCAAACTTAGTCGAACCTTCGGAACACTCAAAACAACATCAAGACACCGAATTATCCTCGAATTCAAGCCTAAGAACTTCTAAACTTCGGAATTTCGCAAACGATGTCGAAACCTACCAAACCTTGTCCGAATGACCTGAAATTTTGCACACACATCACAAATATCACTACAAACCTACTCCAACTTCCGGAATTTCATTCCGATCCCTGGTATCAGCATTTTCACTGCCGATCGAGAAACGCCAAATTTTCAATTTTGCCAATTCAAGCCTAAATCTACCACGGACCTCCAAATCACATTCCAGACGCGCTCCCAAGTTCCAAAATCACCTAACGGAGCTAACCAAACCATCAAAAATTACATCCGAGATCATTTACACATAAGTCAACATCTGGTTGACTTTTCCAACTTAAACATCTAAATGGGAGATTAAGTGTCTCATTCCACATTGAAACTACTCTGGACCCGAACCAACCAACACGATATGATTAAATACAGCTGAGAAACACATAAAGAAGCAGAAATGGGGGAAACAGGGCTATAACTAATGAAACGATCGGTTGGGTCGTTACACATTCATTCCATCTGCATTCTAATTAAATGTTTTCTCCGAGATCATACAATCTCCTCCTCTAGTCAAAATTTCTAGAGTGTTTGAACAATTTTTTGGATCATTAACAGTCATTTTTACATAAGTTTGACCTAGCCAACTCTCAAAATTCAAGAAAGTATCCGTAAATTATAGAGTTTATTGAATTGCATAAAATAACTATCATGACCCAATTTCTAATCTAGGTCGCGATGGCGCCGAACACCGAGGTTAGGCAAGCCAAACTTAACCAACTAGTGAGTTCCTTTTCGTTACCAAAACATTTCCAACGTTTACTTAGACTAAATTTAAGACATTCAATAATAATGAATAGTTTAGGAAATTTTGAAACTGAAGTGACCAAATGATGTCATAATTAAGTGATTACATTCCAAAAGAATAGTCTACCAGTGTGTGTGCCAAGACCTGGTGTCACAAGTATATGGGCATCTAGTAGAATATACAAAAGAACATATCTATCTTACTGCCTGAACCAGAATAGACAATACATATAATAACAAAAGGAAGAGAAACTCCGGTATGCTGCTGAACGGCTCCGAAGGGCAGCTAACCGTGGAATCTCGGCCGAGTATCAAGAACGCGCGCCGGGCTGGTAGCTAGATGTACCTACCTCAGATCCTGTACATTTAAGTATAGAAGCGTAGTACGAGTACATAAACAATATGTACCCAGTAAGTATCCAGTCTAACCCCGAAGAAGTAGTAACGAGGGGTCAACCTGACACTTACTAGGGTCAATAATAATATAATTTATGTGATATGCTAAACATGAATGTCATAATAAATAACAATTTGTAACAGAAAGTGATAGGTTCTTTCCTAGATAATATTTCAGTTAACAATTTATATTTTCAAGGTATTTAGAATAGTTCAAATCATAGAAGGTACCGAGCAAGAAGCATGCGCAATAATGTCGCAGTCGTACGACCCGATCCAACATAAAAATAAAGTGTGCACTGCCAGAGGGTCGAACGATGCGAACCATAGATACATCTATCACCCCGCTCGTGAATCATACATGCGACGCGGTCAACACAGAAAAACATATATGATTTTTACTTCATTCCATAACTAATTTAGTGGTAAAATCTTATTTTTATCAAAACCCTAGGTTTTTACTCTAATCCCATAATTTTCACTATTTTTGTGTGTTAAACTACCCAAAACCCAAGTACTAAACTCATATTAAGTAGAAATAACTTACCTCACAATGCTAGGTTGAAATCCCCTCTTTGAAAGCTCCCAAATAGCCCAAGTGTAGAAGTGAAATGAAATAAATGGATTAAGTCCTGTTTTTAAAAGCTGTGTCCAGGCTTCTAATGTCGCATTTGCAACATTAGGTTTGCAAATGCGAAGTCCTGATTGCGACAAAATGATCACAAATGCGAACTGGGCCCCCCTCTACCTTGATCACAAATGCGACAGAAGAGTCGCAAATGCGGACCCTGCTGGGTTAGCAAATGCGAACAAAGCGTCGCAAATGCGACCACTGCCCCAGCCAGGCTTCATCGCAAATGTGCTGCTTTCCTCGCAAATGCGAGGTTCAAAAATGCGAACATTTCCTCGCATTTGCGAGACCTGCAACTTTGCCCAGAAAACTGGGGTGTTTTTCACTCCCAACCCACGTCCGAAACTCACCCGAGCCTTCGGGGCTCCACTCTGAATACTCACACAAGTCTAACAACATTATACAAACCTGCTTGTGCGATCAAATCGCTGAACTAACATCTACAACCTCGGATTCAACACCAAAATGCATGAAATCCTCAAGAACAATTGAAATTCCTATTTTTACAACCGAATGTTCGAATCACGTCAAATTAGTCTCGTTTCTCACCAAATTTCACAGAGATGACTTAAATGTTATATTAGACCTGTACTGGCCTCCGTAACCAACATACAGGCCTGCTACCAACATGATCAAACATTATTCAATTTCTTTAAATCCTTAGATTTTCAGTTTAATAATTTTTTAACGAAAATTCATTACTCGGGCTAGGGACCTCGGAATTCGATTTCGGGCATACGCCTAAGTCCCATATTAAGTCTGGGTCCGTTTACTAAAAAAGTTGACCAAAGTCAAACTTGGCCTTTTAAGCCAACCTTAAGGAACCAAGTGTTCCGATTTCAATCCAAACCTTTCCAAATCCTAAACCAATCATCCTCACAAGTCATAAATCAGTTAAAGCAAGTACGGAAAGTCTTATTTAGAGGAACTGGGTCCTAGAAAGCAAAACGACCAGTCGGGTCGTTACATTCTCCACCTCTTAAACAAACGTTCATCCTCAAACGGATTTAGATTCATACCTAAAGTGCCAAATAAGCATGGATATCTGCTCCGCATGTCCTCTTCGGACTCCCAGGTCGCCTCCTCGACTAGTTGGCCCCTCTACTGGACCTTTACCATAGAAATCCTCTTGGATATCAACTGGCAATCATGTCTATCAATAATGGCAACTGGCTCATTCTCATAACCCAAACTCTCATCCAGCCGAATAGTACTGAAGTCTAACATATGAGATAAGTCGGCGTGATACCTTTGAAGCATAGACATGTGAAAAACTGGATGAACTCCCGATAAGCTGGGAGGTAAAGCAAGCTCATAAGCAATCTCCCCAACTCGCCTCAACACCTCAAATGGCCCAATAAACCTTGGGCTCAACTTGCCCTTCTTCCCGAATCTCATGATCCCCCTCATCAGCGAGACTTTCAAGAGAAGCTTCTTGCCGACCATGAATGCTACATCGCACGCCTTCTGATCCGCATAATTCCTCTGTCTGTACTGAGTTGTGCGGAGCCTTTCTTGAATCAACTTCACCTTTTCTAAGGCATCTTTCACCAAATTTGTTCCATACAACTTAGCCTCACCGGGCTCAAACCACCCGATAGGAGAATGACATCGCCGGCCATATAATGCCTCAAATGGAGCCATCTCAATGCTGGACTGATAACTATTGTTCTAAGCAAACTCACCCAAAGGCAAGAACTGATCCCATTGTCCTCCAAAATCAATCACACATGCTCTAAGAATGTCTTCCAAAATCTGAATTGTCCGTTCCGACTGTCCGTCGGTCTGAGGATGGAATGTTGTGCTGAGCTCTACACGGCTCCCCAACTCACTCTGAACAGCTCTCCAGAAATGTGAAGTGAACTGATGGCCCCTATCTGATTTAATGGAAATGGGCACACCGTGCAACCGAACTATCTCCCGAATGTTGATCTATGCTAACCTCTTTGAGGTATAAGTAGTCACTACCGGAATGAAGTGTGCCAACTTGGTCAACTTGTCGACAATGACCCAAACTGCATCAAACTTCTGCAATGTCCGCGGAAACCCAACTATGAAGTCCATAGTAATACGTTCCCACTTCCACTCTGGTATAGGCATCTGTTGTAGTAGGACACCTGGCCTCTGGTGCTCATACTTAACCTGCTGACAGTTCAAACACCTAGCCACATACTCAACTATGTCCTTCTTCATCCGCCACTACCAATACTGCTGCCTCAAGTCACGATACATCTTCGTAGCACCTGGATGAATAGAATACCGTGAACTGGGTGCCTCTTCCAAAATCTTCTCTCTCAAGCTATCGACATTAGGAACATATAGGCGACCCTGGAGTCATAGAAAACCATCCTCGCCCATAGAAACCTCCTTGGCACTACCCTGTAGCACCGTCTCTCTGAGAACTGCCAAATGCGGATCTGAAATGTCCAACATCACCAGTCTGTTAGCCAAGGACTGAATGTCCAAAGCTAGTGGCCTCTCCTCCGCTAAAATGAATGCCAAGCTACCCTTGCTCTCTCCCTTCCTACTAAAGGCATTTGCGACCACATTTGCCTTGCCCGGATGATAAAAAATGGTGATGTCATAATCCTTTAGTAACTCAAGCCACCTACGCTGCCTTAAATTAGATCCCTCTATTTAAACAAATGTTGCAAACTACGATGATCAGTGTAAACCTCACATGACACCCCATACAAATAATGCCTCCATATTTTAAGAGGATAAACAATCGCTGCTAACTCCAAGTCATGCACAAGGTAATTCTTCTCATGAATCTTCAGTTGATGAGAAGCATATGCAATAACTCGTCCTTCCTACATCAATACACATCCCAAGCCAATGCGTGAAGCATCACAATATATAGTATACATCCCTGAATCGGAAGGCAACACAAGAACCGGTGATGTAGTTAAATCTATCTTGAGCTTCTAAAAGCTCGTCTCACAATCATCGGACCAACGGAAAGGAGAACCCTTCTGGGTCAATCTAGTCAGAGGTGATGCAATAGATGAAAGGTCCTGCATGAATCGACAGTAATAACCTGCTAACCCCAGGAAACTCCTGATCTCGGTCACTGAAGTAGGACGTGGACAACTCTGAACTGCCTCACTCTTCTTGGGATCCACCTTAATACCCTCTCCTAACACAATATGCCCCAAGAATGCCACTGACTCTAGCCAAAACTCACACTTAGAGAACTTAGCATATAGCTTCTGCTCTCGCAAGGTCTGAAGAACTACTCTCAAATGCTGCTCGTGCTCCCCCAGCTTATGACAGTATATCAAGATGTCATCAATGAAGATGACGACAAAGGAATCAATATAAGGCCTGAACACCCTGTTCATCAAGTCCATAAAAGCCGCTGGGGCATTAGTCAAGCCAAAGGATATCACCAAAAACTCATAATGACCATATCAAGTACGGAAAGAAGTCTTCGGAACATCTGAGTCCCGAATCTTCAACTCATAGTACCCTGAACTCAAGTCGATCTTAGAGAACACCCTAGATCCCTGCAATTGGTCGAACAAATCATCAATGCGCGGAAACGGGTACTTGTGCTTGATGGTATCCTTGTTCAACTGGCGGTAATCAATGCATATCCGCATGGTCCCATCCTTCTTCTTTACGAACAACACTGGTGCACCCCAAGGTGACACACTTGGTCTAACAAACCCCTTTGCTAACAACTCCTCAAGCTGCTTCTTCAACTCCTTCAACTCTTTCGGAGCTATACAGTATGGTGGAATAGATATAGGCTGGGTACCTAGAGCCAAATCAATGCAGAAATCAATATCACGATCTAGTGGCATGCCAGGAATGTTAGAAGGAAACACATCGGTGAACTCCCGGACTACTGGAACTGAATCAATCGTCGGCGACTCTGTCGTGGTGTCCCAAACATAGGCTAGATAAGCCAAGAAACCCTTCTCGACCATGTGTCGAGCCTTCAGGAAAGAGATCACCCGGACTAGAGGCTCTAACTAAGGAACCCTTCCACTCCAACCTTGGCAACCCTTGCATCGCTAAAATAACAGTCTTGGCATAGAAATCTAGGATGGCATGGTATGGGGATAACCAATCCATGCCCAGGATGACCTCAAAGTCGGTCATATCCAGCAGCAGAAGATCTGCTCTAGTCTCAAAACCACAAAATAAGACCATACAGGACTGGTAGATCCGATCCACAACCATAATATTGCCCACAGAAATGGACACATGAATAAGAGTACCCTAGGACTCACGAAGAATATCCAGAAAATGAGCAAACAGAGATGACACATATGACTAGGTAGACCCTGGATCAAATAGCACTGAAGCATCCCTACGGTAGATGGAAATAATACATGTGATAACGGCATCTGAGGCCAATGCATCTGGCCTAGCCGGAAAAGGATAGAATCTGGCCGGAGCCCCGACTAGCTGGCCTCCACCTGACTGAACAGTAGTTGGGTGACCTCTCCCTGTCTGGCCTCCACCTCTAGGGCGGCCCTACCAGTCTGTCCCCCGCCTCTAGGCGGATAGGCAACCAGTGTTGTAATCATGGGCTGCTGAACCTGATGCACCGCCTTGCCCCGAAGCTTGGGGCAGGTCCTCTTCATGTGACCCGGATCTCCACACTCGTAACAACCTCTCGTCACCATAGACTTCTATACCGAAGTCTGGCCCTGATGGCCTGAATACCTACTAGAGGAACTCTAAATAGCCAGTGGACGGTATGAACTCTCCGGTATAACACTAAAGTGGGAATTGGAAGAACCTTGGGGACTTGAATACCCACTAGAAGAACCCTAGATGGCTGGCGGGCAGTAAGAACTCTCTGGTATAGCGCTGAAATAGGGCATGCTGGAGCACTCCGAGGAGGTGGTGGTGCTGAATATGGGGGCCTGCTGGGCCAGCCCCTCCCAAACTGACCTCTTCCCCTAGCCGGGGCGCCTCTAAACTATTCGAAGAATCTATCCCTCTTGTCATGTTTCATCTACTCCCGACCCCTCAGACAGTAGCCCTCAATTCTCCGAGCAATCTCCACCACTAGCTGATAAGGAGTCCCCATCTCCACCTCTCGGGCCATGTTGGCCCTAATACCAGAATGCAACTCTACAACGAACCTCCTCACCCTCTCTGCGTTAGTAGGAAGTATCATCAATACATGGCAGGATAACTCAGAAAACCTCGCCTCATAGTCGGTCACTGACATCTGAACCTGCTCAAGATGCTTAAACTGATACCACAGCTCTTCCCTCTTAGAGGGTGGAATATACCTATCCAGGAATAACTGTGTGAACTGACCCTAAGTGATGGGAGGAGAACTTGTTGGCCTGCCAAGAACATAAGACTGCCACCATCTACGGGCCCTGCCCTCCAGCTGGAAAGTAGTGAAGTCAACCCCATGAGACTCCAATATCCTCATATTGTGTAGTCTGTCCCTACACCTATCAATGAAATCTTGGGCATCCTCATGACGCTCACCCCCGAAGATAAGAGGGTGTAGCCTAGTCCATATATCCAATAACTTCTATGGATCGCCATCCAACAACTTCTGCGGGTAGCCATCCGCAGCTGGTCTGGGCTTGGGCGCCACTGGCTGCGGGTAGTGCACCCGGAGTGTGATACACTGCAGCTGCATGTCCAGGGGCCTAAGTAGTAGGGGTCTGTGCTCTCCCTCTTGCCTGTGAGGTAGATGGATCTGCTGGAAATAAACCAGCCTGAGTCATGGAATCCATGAACTGCAACATACGGCCCATGACCTCCTAGAAGCCCGGTGCCATCATAAAGTCAGTCGGGGTAGGCTCAGCTGCGGGCACCTCGCCCTACTCCTCAACAATGGGATCCCTTGCAGGATCCGCCGGTGGTGCTATTGGGGGAGCTCTAAGATGCCCTCGTCCCCTACCTTGGGCCGGTGCCCTCCCCCAGCCTCTACCTCGGCATCTAGAAATGGGGGGACCAGCTCTTCCCGGGTTTGGAACATCTGTCGTGCTCGTCCTCACCATCTGTTAGAGAATAGAATTAGGAAATTTAGTATACCATCCACTGCACGATAGGAGATGAATAAAGAGTAGTTTCCTAACACCCTATAGCCTCCCGAAGATAAATACATACGTCTTCGTACCGATCCACAAGACTCAATTAGGTTTGCCTATGACTTGTGAGACCTACGAGAACCTAGTTCTCTGATACCATATTATCACGATCCTATTTCCAATCTAGGTCGCAATGACGCCCAACATCGAGGTTAGGCAAGCCAAATTTAACCAACTAGTGGGTTCCTTTTTCATTATCAAAACATTTTCAACGTTTACTTAGATTAAATTTAAGGCATCCAATAATAATGAATAGTTTAGGCAATTTTGAAACTGAAGTGACCAAATGATGTCATAATTAAGTGATCACATTCCAAAAGAATAGTCCACCAGTGTGTATGCCAAGACCTGGTGTCACAAGTATATGGGCATCTAGTAGAATATACAAAAGAACATATCTATCCTACTGCCTGAACCAAAATAGACAGTACATATAATAACAAAAGGAAGAGAAACTCCAGTATGCTGCTGAACGGCTCAGAAGGGCAGCTCACCGTGGAATCTCAGTCAAGTATCAGGAACGCGCGCCGGACTGGTAGCTAGATGTACCTGCCTTAGATCTTGTACATTTAAGTACAAAAGCGTAGTATGTGTACATAAACAATATGTACCAAGTAAGTATCCAGTATAACCCTGCACCCCGCTCGTGAATCATACATGTGACGCGGTCAACACAGATAAACATATCAAGCAGTCAATCAATAATGTATCAAGAAAACAATTATCCAAGGACATGTCAATTTTCTCTTTAGCGATCAAGAAAAATGATATTTAGCTTTTTAGAAATTCAATTGCCAAGTTCAATGCGTTTCACGTAATCTAAATTAACAATAAAGTTACAGATATGGCAAGTAAGGCATGCTTTTGGATCATAGACTACCCGGACTTAAGCATAATAGTGGCTACGCACGGACTCTCGTCACTTCGTGCGTACATAGCCCCCGCAATTAGTAACAAATAGCCAATTATTTCTCCTATGGGGACAAATCCCTCTTATAAGGTTAGAAAAGAGACTTACCTTGCTTCACGGTCTACTTTCTGGTCTAAGCTTATGCCCAAATCCTCAATTCGGAGCCAAACAATCCAAAACTAATCAAACGGGGTAAGGACTAGTCAATACAAGCTCAAGAGTTCATATTCTAACTATTAAAGTAATTTTCCAACCCTAAATACAAGTTTCGTAAAATCCATCCCCAGACCCACGTGCCCGGATTCTGAAAATGTTTTAGGAAAGTTGTTACCCATAACCTAAGGATCAAGAATATATGATTTTTTACTTCATCCCATAACAAATTTTGTGGTAAAATTTTGTTTTTATCAAAACCCTAGGTTTTTAGTCTAATCTCATGATTTTCACTAATTTTTGTGTATTAATCTACCCAAAACCCAAGTATTAAGTAGAAATAACTTACCTCAGAAAGCTAGGTTAAAATCCCCTATTTGAAAGCTCCTAAATCGCCCAAGTGTAGAAGTGAAATAAAATAAATAGCCTAAGTCCCATTTTTAAAAGCTGTGTACAGGCCTCTGATGTCACATTTGCGACATCTGGTTCACAAATGCGAAGTCGCAATTGCGACAAAATGATCGCAAATGCGAACTCGGCACCCCTCTGCCTTGATCGCAAATGCGATAGAAGGGTCGCAAATGCGAACCCTGGTGGGTTCGCAAATTCGAACAAAGCATCGCAAATGCGACCATTTCCCCAGCCAAGCTTCATCGCAAATTCAGTGCTTTCCTCGCAAATGTGAGGTTTGCAAATGCGAAAATTTCCTCGCATTTGCGAGACCTGCAACTTTGCCGAGAAACACCAGAAAACTGGGGTGTTTTTCACTCCCAACCCACGTCTGAAACTCACCCGAGCCCTCGGGGCTCCACTCTGAATACTCACACAAGTTTAACAACATCATACAAACCTGCCCGTGCAATCAAATCACCGAAATAACATCTAAAACCTCGGATTCAACACCAAAACGCATGAAATCCTCAAAAACATTTGAAATTCCTATTTTTACAACCGGACGTCCGAATCATATCAAATCAGTCTTGTTTCTCACCAAATTTCAGAGACATAACTTAAATGTTATGTTGGACCTGTACTGGGCTTTGGAACCAACATACGGTCATGATACCAATGTGATCAAATATTATTCAATTTCTATAAATCCTTAGATTTTCAGTTTAACAATGTTTTAACAAAAATTCATTACTCAGGCTAGGGACCTCGGAATTCGATTTCAGGCATATGTCCAAGTCCCATATTTTACTACGGATCATGCGGGATCATCAAAATACAAGTTCGGGTCCGTTTACTAAAAAAGTTGACCAAAGTCAAACTTGACATTTTAAGCCAACCTTAAGAAACCAAGTGTTCCGATTTCAACCCAAACTCTTCCAAATTCCGAACCGATCATCCTCGCAAGTCATAAATCAGTTAAAGAAAGTACGGAAAGTCTTATTTAGGGGAACTGGGTCCTAGAAAAAAAATAACTAGACGGGTCGTTACAATAACACTGTATATTTAGAAAAATAAAATAAAATGCCTACTCATGTGCAGAACACATCAGCAAATATTTGTAAAAAATATTCACAAGGTCTTCCAAGAGAAAAATACATTTTAGAATCCATCCACACTTGATGAATACTTAATAGAAAGGAGTACAAATTTTAGAGAGAGAGAGAGAATGAAAGAGAAACCTTGAGAGGATGAAGATCGGCTTTGAGATCGAGAGAAATGTGCTCCCGGCCTTCGACTTTGCTTAACCTCTTTTCCATCTAGGCGTCCATAGACATAGATAAACAGAAAAATTAATCAAATTTTCAATAATACTCCAGGAATTTTTAGCAACAATATCCTATGCGGAGCAAAGACCAAGAATGAAAAATTGATGATAAGGGTTACAACAGAAATTGAAGCATTTCTGCAGATAGTGAAAAGAGCTATGAAAGAGCATATGAGATTGAAGAACAAGGAGAACCAAGATACGAAGAAACCAAAACAAGGTATGATACGTACCTTTTAAGGGGCATGATGAAAGACACGTAAAAGTTAATAGTTGAAAAGTCCAATATGCCCTTAGTTATATATCTATTGACTTGGAAGCACATAGGTCGAAACCTGTGGCTCTTTTATAATATAGAAATATTTAAACGCTAGGCAATTCCTAGGCGTGCCTTCAACTGTTGACTATGTGTTCTTACACGATCCTTGGTCAACATCAATTAATAAAATGATCGTGTACATCCCCGCTCCTTGACTCTTCAATAATCAATTGTGTTTGACCATGTGTTCATACTTGTTCCCTGGTTAAATACCCATAAAAAAATAAAGATCTTGTGTGCTTACACGCTCATAGGACAAAATTGATAGCAATTCGATTAATTATTAAACGACAATAGACACTAGTAATTTAAGGTATATAACACACATTTTTATCTGAAAAATACTTCAAGCCAAGTTTTAGTCAATAAAAGCGACCGTGCTAAAATCACGGGATTCGGGAATTGTCTTACACTTTCTTTCCAGTCAACAGAATTCCTTACCTAGTCTCTTGTTCTCGCGAACCAATAATAATAGAGTTAAACCTTCCTTTGACTAGGGAAAGATGACTTGGAATACCCAAAAATTAATTCCAAGTGGCGACTCTATAAATAAGATAATCCCCACTCAAGTTTATCACTTTAATTTAAAAAACTTTTTAACCCACTATAACATATCTAGCGGGTAGAAAATGGTGTGACAAGTGGATAAAATTATAATTATATTTTAAACGGCTGATATGCTAATATAAAGAATTTGAATTGACAAAAATAAAGAAGCTAATTTAATTTTTTTTAAAATTTACCATATGAGTAAAATTATTTTTATGCTGACAAATATCTTAGGATATATAAATTTGTTTGATAAGAAAAGCATTAACAGTGAAAGAAATCAGAAAATAAAGCAACATTCATTATAGTATAATATTATGAGTCAAATAGATAAAAATACAGACTTGAAATAATAAAAATGAAGTTGTGATGGCCCAAAAGGTTATCTCGTGTTTTAGAACCCAATTCGGGATTTTGAGGCCTTCAAACCCTCATCTTACTTCTCCTCGATTTGCATGCACAGTCCGGGCGCGTTTCAGGAAAGCCTTTATGTGAAAATTTGAGAAAATAATAATTTTTGCCTTTAAAAGTGATTTTAGTTGACTTCGGTCAATATTTTGAGTAAACGGACCATTGTTTTGGAGGTCTGCGATCAAAATTAGGTCGGGGTTTACGGAAACTTTAGCGTGCAGGGGGTGATTGATAGTGGGATGGTTGAGCATCATAAGTTTGGTAGACATGAGCGGGTTGGGAGTATTTGGGTGAGATGACTGATAAGTTGGTGGCAGAGCTTGGTATGAGGGTGCTTGGTAATTTGGGGTTGGCTGGTATGGGAGTGGAGGTGTTGGGTAAGCTTGGTATTTAAGGGATACTTGGTCCTTTGTGCAACCATCACGGCCCCTACGTCCCTTTTCTTGGACACACCACCGGACTGTAAAGCCTTATTTATAGCTTACAAGGCTTCGAAAATTGTAACCATACCATATTTAATGCCTTCTTCAATTCTTTATCCTAATTTGATAATGTCGGAGAACTTGTGGTTCTCAATCATCATCAGTCGTTCATAGTACTGCGGGTCCTGAGCCCGGAAAAAAAACTTGTTCATTTGCTCCTCTCCTAAGGTGGGTCTGACCTTAGCAGCTTCGGACCTCCAACGAGTAGCATACTCGCAAAACGTCTCCATGGGCTTCTTCTTCAAATTATGGATATAGAACACGACTGGTGCATTCCATGTATTAAAGCTGAATCTGTCCATAAAGTCAGATGCCATGCCTACCCAGCTTGACCACTTCTTGGGATCTTGTTCTGTTGTGAAGCCATATGTTGGGATTAATTACTTGCAAGTTTTGCTAGTGACCATTTTATAGGGGAAAATTGATCGGAAATTTCCATTGGAATCCACGATGATTTAAACTCCCCATAAACCCTTACATTCGAGGACGAATGTTCCTAAGGGGGTTACAACCCATATCCACATGTGTTAGTTCATGCCATATATTAGTTAACATAAATCCAAGAAGGAATTATCTTTGAGATGATAAGAAGTCAATCCTATTGGTCTTAAGTGATACAAGAGTGTATAAGGGTGATTAACCAGTATTAGAAGTTAAACGAATCAAGGATGTTGTAACTCGTATTTTTAGGTAGTCTAGCGGTGCTTAATACACTCAAGAGGTCATTTATTAAGTTATTTTAATCATATAATATCCGTATCATAAGTCTTGAAGTCAAATGAGTTATGAAACAAAAGTCGACAAAAGTTGTCGCAACTTAGGTTCATAATTTTACTTAAACATTAGGTCAAATATTTCTAATCTTTTCTCATAATTTACAAGGAATTACGGGGTGGTCTACCAACAAAATTAAAGATCTATGAGTCTAGTATCCAACGCATTAAACTGTTCATCGATACGATCTCGGAGTAGAGAGATATTCGCGTTTTCACGAGACTGCGCCAAGCACCTCTCTATGGGGCCCACTAAGGCGGTTTAAGATATTTGGACCTATATAGGATGCCTCCAACCCATTTTAAGTCATTTATTCTCACTATTTTCATACCTTAGAACCCTAGGAACATTCTCTCAAGGTTCTCTCAAGATTCAAGACCCAAAAAAAGGGCAAACAACACAAATCAAGTGTCGGGAATTCCGTGGCGCTAGTAAGTCTCTTGTTCTTCTTGTTGTTGCTCATTTTTGTGTCGTTCCAGCTCGTATGGGAGGTTTTTTTAAAGGGTTTATGTTCTGTAAATACTCCCTCATGTTCTTAATATCAATCCTAGGTGATTTCAAGCCTTCTAAAGTGATTTTATTGCCGAAAAACACTAATTGATCGCTAGTTTCGCTTTTTTGTTGTTGTGGAAGCATTGGAGGGATATTTCATGGAAATTTAAGGTCAAATTGGAGTTTTTCTTGCCGTATAAAGGTAAGTAACCTCTTACTCTATATGTATTTAAGATTATCCAAGTTGCAGCTATGCCATTGAAGCTAGAACTTGTGAAATATATATCGAAAGGCTTGGAAGTAATGTTATTGTTTTGTGGACTGTTTTGCGTTGTTGTTGGGCTGCGTATTTTACTACTATCTTGTGGAGTTTTGGAGGAGGAAGGGTGTGGAGAAACACCATATATATATGTAGGGTTATGGGCTGATAGTTATTCGTAACATTTCCAGGTTGTTTGACACGACTACGGTGGTCGTCGTATGTAATGGAGTGATTAGGCTGTGTGTGGACTATTTTGGGAGGCTCAATATGTTTATTATTGATGTTGTTTG
This sequence comes from Nicotiana tabacum, assembly GCF_000715075.1. Classification (NCBI taxonomy): domain Eukaryota; kingdom Viridiplantae; phylum Streptophyta; class Magnoliopsida; order Solanales; family Solanaceae; genus Nicotiana; species Nicotiana tabacum. The sequence continues at coordinate 105,305,072 of NC_134087.1, read as the reverse complement.
GGCTGTTTGGTGACTGTTTTGAATGGTGTGAGGTCATATATATAGGGGAGGTGCTGTCCGTTTCATCGTAAAATAGGTTGTGGTCGATACATAATAGTTATGACGCTTAAATGATAACGATAGTATCGTTTCTCTTATTGTAGACTAAGGAGTTTTGACAATTGCATAGCTTGATATTGGGGCAGTATATACAAGGTATGTGAGGCTATCCCTTTCCTTCTTTTGCACGACTCCGATTGTACATAATGTAATGAACGATCTTCCAAGATACTCTACTCTTAGAAGCTAGCAGTACTTACATTATTTTCCCTCTTATGGAACGATTGATGTTAATGTTGCTTCTCTTAGTTTTATGTTATCAATGTTGTTGGTACTTCCTGATTCTTATAAGGTTCATAGTGAAGAGTTAGTCCTAATAACGTGTACAGAGGATACCGACCTTACGTCACTCCGAAAGGTTTAGAATGTGATTCCATGAGTCGAGCATGCATTATATATATGTATCTATTTTACTCTACCGAGCCACGCTATAGTTGGTCGGGTACGGCACCTATTGTGCAACCACTGATCAGTTGGGTTTTACCGAGCTCCACGTGACCGGGTACGATTCTACCGAGCCTATTATGGCCGGGTACGATATGATGATGATGATGCCCATAGAGGCGAATGCTTTAAAGGTTTATGTATTTATACATATGTATCATGCATTTCATGTAAGTAGCCCTCAGAGGTACTAAGATGTTACAGGTTGTATATTCTCTATCCTTGCTTACATTACTGATCGTATTTATGGTTCCTTGTCTTACATACTCAGTACTTTATTCGTACTGACGTCCTTTTATTTGTGGACGCTGCATGTCGTGCTGCAGGTCCTGATAGACAGGCAGGTGCAGCTCCCCCACCACAGTACACTGTCCAGTTCAGCGGTGATTGACGAGATCCCTTCTCCGGACTTGCCTTGGTCTTGGTATGCAATTTTTGTTATAGACATTATGGGTATGCCGGGGCCCTATTCCAGCTATGTTGCAACACTTATGTTCTTTTAGAGGCTCATAGACAAGTGTCGGCTCATGTATAGTTTGGTATGCCTTGTCGGCTAGTTTTTGTTGTATAGTCTTTCATAGTAGCGTGGTAGCTCATACCTTATATGTAGTTTCTTGATTGTCTGGTCATCCCCTGCTATGTATGTTCATGCCGTCATATTTTATTGCTGGTTGTCCATGATCTAGGTCTACCATTTATATTGATCTCGTCAGCCCTAAAAGATAATAATGAAGGTTAGATGAAATGTGCGTTGGTGCTCGGCAAGTGTAGTCGGGTGCTAGTCATGGCCCTTCAGTTTGGGTCGTGACAAGACAGTTCAACATCAGGCTGTATGCAAAGGTCCTCATAGTTTAGCCCCTCGATTCCTTTGCTTCCCTCAAAACCCTGAAGCCGGCTGGTCAGTTTCTTAAGTTCTTCGGCCAAGTTCCTGATAAGCAGATCCTTTTCATTAGACTCAGGTATGCATGAGATTGGTTGGGTGGAGTGTGGCATGGTCTCCACGTAGATAAGATTGTTATGGTGGCCTGGTGTATGGGTGTGGAAATGGCCGTTTGTGGAGTTCTGAGGTTCTGGGAAGAGTAGTGGAGTGTTGTTTGGGGTATGGCAGGTGTTACATTGGTTCTTCGGTAGAGCAGCGTGATGGTGAGGCACGGGATGATTCTGCTGTTTTGGGATATTTTGAGGAGGTGTAGTGTTTTGAGTGTTGGGGAAGTTGATATCTGGGGTGTTGAGGGAAAATGACAGTTTTGCCAGATTTCGAACCTAATCGAGCTCTTCCTGAAAGTTCAACAATTTTTGTTCAAGCTATGACACATTCTTGTTAGGAACCCGAATACCCTGGCCATCAGTGGCCTCTACTCGTTCAGATGTGTTCTCCTTCCTGATGTTGTTTAAATCTTCCACTTTGCCTTTGTTCTTGCCTTTAGAGGGACTAAGAGGAGGAGTGGGTGGAGGGCCCTTGGATCTTGTGAAATAATATGATAATGCCAAAGTGCACGAACTAACCTTTGGAAAGGGGAATAATAAAAACAAAAATAAAACAAAAGGTAATCAAGTCAGTGAGGATTATAAAAAGTATTGCAATATTTAAACACATAGTGCGGGAATATAAAGCGTGTCTTAATTTGGGAACCTCTTTGTGCCCGAGGTAGGCCTAGCAACAAATAGATTTGGAGAACTTCGAATGCCAATAAATGCCTCATTTTATTGATAAAGATAGGTGAATCCCAAAACGACACTAAATAAGCAAGAAATAAAAGTCACTAATGGTCATTGGCCTTATTACGTTCATAAAGCGAAAAAGTAAATTCCTATCTATTTGGTCCTAGAAGGACCTTCCCCAGATTCGACATCCTTGGCTCCGTCGAACAACTTCCACAATTCGCGAAGTCTCAGCAACAGGTATGCTCTGTCTAGATGTCCACCTTTGGTCCCTTCAGCCTTTTGACAGTCTTCAACCCTTTTGAGAAATTTTCCCTTTAGTTTTACTATGCCTCGCTCCAAGTATCCTAGCCTTTTATTGGCACTGATAGCCATGTCTTTCCATTCCTCAATCAGCTTCTTGTTAGACTCTTGTATCTTGCGGTGTTATCTCACATTCACGAATCCTTTTGTGCAGCTGGTTAGGACTCATATTTTGACAATTTCGGAGGGTCCATAGTAAAATATAGGACTTGGGCGTATGCCCGGAATCGAATTCAAAGGTACCTAGCCTGAGAAATAATTTTTTTATGAAAATTGTCAAACTGGAATTATAAAGGTTTTAAGAAATTGATTAATAAGTAATTTTGTTGATATCGGGTATGTATTGTGGTTCCGGAGCCCGGTACAGGTTCATTATGATATTCATACCCTATCTATGAAATTTGGTGAGAAACGGGACTGATTTAACGTGATTCGGACCTTTGGTTGAGAAAATAGAACTTTTGAACTTTCTTAAAAATTTCATACCATTTGATGCTAAATTCGTTCGCGCAAACAAGTCTGTATGATGTTTTAAGACTTGTGTACATGTTTGATTTGGAGCCCCGAGGGCTTAGATGAGTTTCGGATAGGCTACGGGGTGATTTACACTTAGAAATCTGGTGTGTTTTGCTTCAGTCAGTGTTTCTGGTTTTCCTTCTTCGCGTTCGCGAAGATACTCTCGCGAATGCGAAGTGTAACCCGGGCTGGGGAAGGGATTGTTCATCGCGAACACGAAGCCATGGTCGCGAACGTGGAGCCCTGGGGGGATGCTCTTCGCGAACACGACCGGCATCACGCGAACGCGTAGAGTAAAATGGAGGAGGGCTGGGGAACCATTGAGTTGCTCTTCGCGAACGCGGTCCTAGGCCCGCGAACGCGAAGGCCCTTCTAGCCGCAATGCATCGCGAACGCGACAGCTCAATCGCGAATGCGATGAAGACCTATCCAGTGATTTAAAAACAGAAGCAGAAACGGGAATTGGCCATTATTTCATATTTTTAAAAACTATGAAGGCATAGAGGTGATTTTCAAGAGATAACTTCTTTCTCAAAGTGTTGGTAAATGATTCTAAACTACTTTCTTTCAATTACCCATTGCATTTCATCAATATTCAACCAAAAATCTAGGGTTTTCATGGTGGAAATTGGAAGTTTGGGTAGAATTAGGGATTTTTGTATAATTAGAATTTAGACCTCGATTTTGGGGTCGAATTCCGCAACTAATTACATATTTGGGCTCGTGGGTGAGTGGGTGAATGGATTTTGGTCCGAACCTCGGTCTTTGACCAAGCGGGCCCGGGGTCGATTTTTAACTTTTTGGGAAAATTGTTGGAAAACTTGTAATTGTGCATTGGGATTGATTTCTTTAACAATAATCGATATTATTAAGTTAATTATGACTAGATATGAGTGGTTCCGAGGTGGAAACTAAGGGAAAAGCGGTGTAAGTCTTGAGTTCGACCGTGGAATCGGGGTAAGTATTGTGGCTAACCTTAGCTTGAAGGATTAGGTGTTGTTGCCTTATTTGCTATGTGTTTGGTTGTTGAGTACGACGTATAGGTAAGGTGACAAGTACCTATACGTTGCCGTCAAGTCATAGCATGCGATTGAGTCTTATACTTGTGATTGTTGTATTCTTTATTCGTACTATTCATGTTTAAACTGGTTATTCTTCATGTTAAACAAATCTTATCATGTTTTTCCTGGAATTAAATATTCGTTGAGTATTGACTCAAGTTGAGATTTATATTGTGAAGTTAAATACTGAAACGAGGTTGGTTATTGATGATTGTTATTGTTTTGTTGTTTAGGTGAGGAAGAGAGTAAAGCACTATGGGTGTAATGTATTGTGAGTGAGTGATAATGCACGAAGGGTGATGTCGTGCCGTATTCTGTGAGTGATAATGCACGAAGGGTAATGTCGTGCCATGTTATGAGAGAGTTAATGCACGAAGGGTGATGCCATGCCATTCATATGGTTTCTTATGGTGAGAATGAGAATAAGCACGAAGGGTGATGCCGCGCACTTGTTTACTATGTTATTACTTTTGTTGGTGCAAAGCATGATATTTACTGTGTTCCTTTACTGTACTATTTCACGACTTGAGATTCCCCTCAGCATGTTTTTCCCCTTCCCGTTATTATCTATTAAATTTCTATTTGTTGTTATTTTCTCGTATATGATTTAACTGCACAGGTTTATATTATTGTCGTGTCCTAGCCTCGTCACTACTTCGCCGAGGTTAGGCTCGGTACTTACCAGTACATGGGGTCAGTTATACTGATACTACACTCTGCACTTTCTGTGCAGATTTCGGTACTGGACCTCGTTGATCAGAGTTGGGTTGCTGCCTTCAGTCCATCAGGACACCCAAGGTAGATCCGCCGGCATTTGCAGACCCTGGAATCCCCTTCCATTTATCTTAGTTTTCCTGTTTTCTTTCATTTTGAGAACAGATGTATTTTCTTTAAACCAGTATTGTAGTAACTCTTAAAAGTTTGTGGATTGTGACACTAGATTTTCGGTAGTCATGTATTAGAGTTTAGATTGTTATAAATTTCCGCACTTCCTTATTTTGTTTTGGTTTAAACTATTGTCAATTACTGTTATGGTCAACGGCTAGCGTATTAGATCTTTATCTGTTGGCTTGCATAGCATCCTAAAAGTTACTAAAGACAGGAATTTACTTGGAATTTATTAAGTTATGAAAGAATTATTTGTTAATGCTTGCTAATGAGTTATTATTATTATTATTATTATTATTATTATTATTATTATTATTATTATTATTATTATTATTATTATTATTATTATTATTATTATTATTATTATTATTATTACTATTTATATTTGTTTTTATCTCATTGATTAGCCATAAATATCTTTATATTTTTTGTAAGGCTACTACTCCTTGTATTTATATATCAAGTTATTTGTTGTAAAAAAAAAAAGGCATGTCAATATTAGTCATTTTGAACTTTACATAGTCAATTATCAAACTTTTTCTATGAGCTACAGCACCAACCTCTCCCCAAAAACTAGAGATATTTTTAATTTATTTTATTTGAATTTTTTTTTTGCTAATAAAGGTATTTTATGTTATTTGTTTATTTTCGTATTAGGTCATGAAGTAGCATCAATTATCGAAGTCCTCACAAATTATAATAAGACATATGAGGATTTTTATTGATATGATTTCTTTCTTTGTTGAGCTACTAAATTAGATCAATATTCGTTTTTCTTTTTATGAACTTATATTTTTATTTTATTTTTTTAGTCAAACATTATTGTTTAATATTATTTATATAATTTTTTTGATAATAGTGTATTTATTGAAATGGCGTACCCTAAAACTAGTCTCGCTAATTATGTGCAAGAAAGTCATCCAGTCTTTTCAGAACAAAAGTACAGTCATCTCCCACAATATAAAGATACTAATATATGGGAAAGTAAATTGTCATAATCTATTTGTAGATAAGGAAAGAAAAACCCACCAACCGGATTATGAGTAATGCAATCTGGTGATGAAGGCATGATGAAATTGGATCGATATTGACAGTCACTTATGATTGTATAGTTTGGAGTCAACCAAATTAGAGCTACAGTATTTTGCTCACAAGTAGGCTTTTACTCTGTGTTGCGTTCCCTTTAACAGAGCCCTGTTTAGAAGTCTTTAAACATTTTCCTACAACTCCTAATCCATGTGACCAAAAGAAAGAGCTAGCACCACTATATATGTTTTTTATAAATTTTCTTTTTTGAGCTAGTACTTTTTGGATGCATGTTATGTGGGAGTATTATTAAGGGTAAACTAAAGAACATTGAAAGTAAAAGTTTAATAAATATAAAAATGTAATATTTTGTTAAACAGATTAAAAAGGATAGAAAAATCACGACCCTTTCATAAAGCAAGTAAAGCAACCGCTTTACGGATCGAAATTCAAAAATAACCAGATTTACAACTGGTCGTTCAAAAATAGCCCAGTTTCAAAAATAATCGAAATTTAGCCACTTTTCATGTAAAGATAAATCTAAGCGAAAATATTGTTCAAAACCCGGAAAATACGTCGGTATATTATGCTGGAGTTCCAGCATAAGTATACTTGAACTCTAGCATATTATACTGGAGTTCCAGGATAAGTATGCTGGAACTCCAGCATAATATGATGGAGTTCCAACATAAGTACACTAGAACTCCAGCATAATATACTGGAGTTCTAGCAAGTATATCTGTCCAGCATAATATACTAGAGTTTGGAGCACCGGTGTTCCAGTCTCCAGTATATTATACTGGAGCCAGCAAAGTATACCAGTCCAGCATAATATACTGGAGTTCATACACAGATGCACCGAACTCCAGTATATTATGCTGAACCGGTCTTTGTTGCAGCAAAATAGTGACTATTTTTCATTGACTTGGTAAACGCTGGCTATTTTTGAATGACCAGTCCGAAAATTGGCTATACATGCTATTTTTACCGCTTTAGGCCCCATATTGGTGGGGGGACCATTTTTTGTTACACCTAATAAACTATTTATAAGTTTAAAAAAGAGTTTTGTAAAGTAAAAAGTTTAATTTCTTTCTTTATTTTGAGGAGAAGGATTTGCAACTACTATGATTTCTACCAAGGAAATTGCACTTGAAATGAATATCGAACCCGAATTTCGTAAGAAACGTGTAATATATAGGAAGTAACAATTTGATACGAATGTTGATAATGAAATCTCAAAATCTTTCGAAGAGTCCTTTAGAGTTGATTACTTTTATACATAATAGCAAGACTATTTTTTTTTACTTCAAAATAGATTTGAACAATTCGAAGTATATGAAAATATTTTTGGTTTTCTATTTGGCAGTAAAAACTAAGCTAGCTAGATGTTGGAAATTTAAAAAAGTATTGTCTTAATCTTGAATGTTCCTTAAAGCATAATAATCAATTCGATATTGATGGTTTAGATTTATTTTCTGAATTAAAAGTATTAAGAAAAATAGTACAATTAGAACATAATAGTTTAATTGATACACTTAATCAAATAAAAAGATTTAATTCTTTTTCAAATGCCTAAATTGCTTATGGAATAATGTTCATAACTCACGTTATCATTGCTTCAGCAGAAAGAAGTTTTTAAAATTAAAATTGGTAAAATCTTACCTAAGAACAACAATGTCACAAGAAATATTAAATGTATTAGCTATATTGTCCATTGAGAAATACTTATTAGGAGTTATTGATTATAAGAAAATTATTAATAACTTTGTATCTAAGAAAAGCTAAAAAAAATAGTCAAATAAATAATTAAAAAAAAAATTAAGGCCCCTAATAGAGTTTGGCTTTAGGCCATAAAATTCGTTGGGCCGCCCCTGAGTAAAAAACATGGATTGAACAGGAAAATCATACAGTTATGTGCGGACTATTTACAAAAAATTTTATGTTATCAGATCACCTAAAAGATATTTATATACAAGTAATTCTTCGTCAAAAATAAAATTTATGTAGCTTAAATATAAGACAAATTACCTGCTATAGCATATAAAAGTACATGATACGTAAAAAATTCTTACAACATCGTTGATACACATCGTTGATATTAGTTAAACGTAAATGAAACAATAGCTAGCGAAATGTACTACCAATAATAATGCAAAGGCAATATAAAAGTCCAGAACTAATAGCCGCCTGGGCTTTTGGGTCCTCATTTTGAGAGATTCATATTTAAAAACAGAAAAACACAAACGACAAGTTTAAAATTGAATCAAGTGGGCCCAGGAACCTCGAGTAGAAAAATAACACGTTTCGACTAAAATAAACATGTAGGCTGTGGATCCCATAGTTTTTCTTCAGGAAAAAAAACACAAGCAACTTATGTCGTCATTCCAGCAACGAATCCTAGTTAAGACACCTTTGACCTTTTCCCCTATGTCTTCCTTTATTTGTACACACAACCCCTCAACTTTCAGTATTTAGCTTTGCCTCCACAGGCAATAGCTTGTTCTATTTATTGGGAACACAAGAAAGTAGGAGACGAAGAGAAATATGAAAAGGAGAAAAAGCAAGGAGATGGATATAAATGCATTTTTCCAACTGACATTATTATCAAGATATAAATATCTCACCAATTAATTCGAGAGTCAAATTTTTTAATTTTGACCATAAATTCGGACATAAAATCTTTAAGTTTTTTGAAACAAAATCTATATATTTGAAGACTATGTAAAAAGTACTATAAGTCACAATAATCAATAAATTCAAAATATATAAAAGGCATATGAAAGGTCAAAGAAAAAGTCGTGCCACATAAATTGGGATGAAGAGAGTATTCTAAGAGATTACAATAACAAGAACAACAATAACAATAATAACGAACCTAGTGAATTCTACGAATAGGGTTTGGAGAGGGTTGTGGTTGTGTACGTAGACCTTACCCATCTTAAGAAGGTGGAGACTATTCTTATAAACCCTCAGCACAACAAAGTATTCTAAGAGATTAATCAAAGTACATTATTTACAAATGCATTTTACATCCCAACTTTTGTTAACTATCTCGTCAAGCCAATTAGCCAAAAGTAACACATATTGAAGTATTGGAGAAGAGGAGGGGATACAAATACAAACAAATTAACAACTGTCAAAATTGCACGCATCTATCTTTTGTTGGATTGGTGCCTTTTGTTTCTTTTCTAAAGGAGGACTAGAAGAATTAGCATAACTTTTCCATCTTAGTTTGCCTACCGTTGAGAAGTTGCACGTAAAGAGCAAAGCAAGTCCACATCTTGGTTGTCTCAGAGTCAATGGAGATCACTTCTATATCTTTCCTTCCTATTTTATTCTTTTTTATTCATATGATCCACAATTATTATCTTGAATATGTTTTCAGTGTCACATATTATATATGGCGGCCACCCTATTATGTTTTTCAAGTATAGGAGTCATAGATTCCACGTTGCATGAGAAAAGATAGATATACATATATACTTTTATTTATTTGGTGTTGGGCCATTATCTTAAGTATTACCTTTCTAGCTGTTCTTCTATAAGCTCCAAAGAAGATGGTCTTTTAGCTGTTTTTCCCCGTTGACTTTACAATTTGCTTTTGCTTTTTTCTTATGTTCTTTCAAACACATAGACTAGGAAATTAAGAGTGCTGCAGTTTATTAGTTTATAATTAGTGTTAGTTGGAGCGGGTCTAAGATTTTCCTTTTTTCCCCAAGTAAAACTTGTTCTTCGAGAGATCTTCAGATGCATATTAATTTTGGATGATGCAACCATGCATGAGAAGGTCTAAACTCCCGTTTTCAGCTAAGAACTATTTCTTTAGTTTATACTTTATACTGTACAATATGAATTATTAATGAGATCTTGGCTTATTATTCCATTAATGAGATCTTGGCTTATACTTTATACTTTATCACCTTCTTGTTCCATATTTAATTTAATGTGTTGCTCCAAGAAGGTGATGCGTAAAATCAAATCTTTTTAGGACTTAATTTGGTGTGATTTCTAATATTTCATATAACGAACTCACAAGAAAGAAAACAAAAGACGCCACAAAAAATCTTTTGGGTTAATTCTTCAAAATTTAATGTGCTATACCATTTAAGTTAATTAGTATAGTACAAAGTTATTGGTTACTTTCCCGATCGTCTTGTACACATTGTGATAACAATCCAAGAAATAACTGTTCATAATCAGGGAAGGGAAAAAATAAAAGAAAATATAATTGATACAGAGAAAAAACACTTAATTCCTAAATCACTAACTCTTTTATTTCCCGATATTAGCCTCTGGGTACCAGCATTGAGCGTCCATCTTTATGAGTAGTAATTTTATTCAAACAATCACATTCACCAATTTTTAAAATTGTATTTGAATATATAATTAAAAAAAAAACGCAACAAGTCCTGCATAGTAGTAATTAACCAAAGGACAATCCATTTGTTAGGCATCCCAGCTAAGAACATACATGTAGATTCTTCTAAGTAAGATATGTCACCATTTATCAATCTATACGTAAGACGCCAGTAGGACACAACAACATGAAGATACGATACATTATGCAGAAGCAAATTCTGAACTTTGCTAAAGGTAATAATATGGCAGTTAATCTCAACGTACTCCTAAACAATAAGAAAATAAGAAAATAACTTTATTTATTGTCAAATTTATTTTTAAAGAATATAAAAGGTTGATCAATTATTCGTATTGAAGCTTTGTATTTTTATAATAGTATAGATATACACGTAAATAATGGATAGATGAGTCTCTTTACTTGTTAATGGATATTTCGTCATTTTTTTGACAGTTCACACGCTGAGAACTCAATCTAGAGCGCGCAGACACGCTAATGATCAATAATTGGTCAAATCATTAATTAATTAATTAGTGGTTTTGTTTTTATATTTATATATTGGACACATGTCACGAGGTGTACATGATTTGTTAAGATATGGGACTATCTCACTAATTAAGTCTTGATGCTGTAGTGTGGACTATCTCACCAATTAAGATATGTCGGTTTTGTCAATGAATGGGACACTTAAACTCTTAAAGTGAAACCATAATTGCAATTGCAACGTTATATAAGAAACGGATAGGACATAAGAAGAGGATTAATGCAAATTAATAATATTTTGGGATTGAAGAAAAAGACAAGTAGAAAGAAAAGAACATGTTTTCTCAAGGTACATACCACGACTGTAATAAGAAAGCACAACATTAAGGAATACTTGCAAGTTTAATTTGGTGTCATTATGCTGACAAATCAAGGTTGTAATTAGGACCACTGCATCTAATAAGACAAAAAACCAATTCGTATGTGTTGGCTTAATGCATAATTTTCCAACTTGGCCATATTTTCTAATCATAAGTTGAATTCAGATGATTTATTACTCTATCTAACAGATGAGAAGTATCTAACATTTTTTTTACTTGGACTTGTACATTGACATGCCAATTGCCAACGAATAATTGATTAGTTTATATTTCATGATGCACTACGTGTTAGATAATATATCTCTCAAGATGTAGATACTAATAGCATTTTAACTTAATTGACTCAACTCTCAGTCTAGCAAAAGATCCCTACAAGATTAGCCTTCTAATAATGGTTATGATGTTGAGTAGAGATACATTTTTAGGAGTTTCTCGTTTTAAAAAATATTTCTTCAAATTTTTGTTTCTGAAAATTATGTGAAAGGCGTGTTTTTTTTTCTTGTAAAAGAATTACTTATTGGATAAACATCCTTTCAAAATGCTGAGGCTATTTACCGGTCTTTTTAGATACTGTCAGACTCAAATATATTTATTTTTCCTTTTAAGTCATATTTTCCGATTATTAATCAGGTGATTGATAAACTTTATAAGAATTAACTCAAACTCCATATTCTTATAACTTCATTTCATGACATAATTTCTAAGACAATGAATTTTAGCTGCTACAACCCACTTGATAACATAGAAATATCATATATACGAACGAGCACCGTTTCTTTAATTTCTACTTTGACATAACAGTTCTTTTTAGCTACTTGTCTCGCACTTTTTCTCATGCTGTTGTCAAAATTCCTCTTTTTCTTTTCTTTTTGTTTTTTTAAAGTGATCTTCAAATAACCTTCTGTCACAATCCAAAATTCGTCCGAAAGAATCGTGATGGAAATTAGTCTCTAAAATTAGATAAGTCTAACACATATCAAATTAATAACAGGTTCTACTAACATCTATCAAACATGAACCAAAAATTTCTAAATAAACCAATAGTCTCAACATGATACAATATCCCAAAACCGGTAGTACAAGTTATAAGTCTTTCTAGGAGTAATTATACATAATGAATACATCACTGTTCAGGAATAAAAGGAAACAATGAAAATAAATGCAATAAAAGGTGACTTCGGAGCCTGCGAATGCCTAGCAGGTGTACCTTGAAGTCTCCAGCCACACCAAGCATAAGTCTCAAACCAACCCGATCCGAAGTACCTGATTCTGCATAAAAAATATGCAGAAGCACAGTATGAGTACACCACAGTGGTACCTAGTAAGTATCAAGCCTAACCTCGGTAGAGTAGTGACGAGGTCAGGTCAAGATACCTACCGAACATATAAACTGAGGATATGACATAAAACTAACAAGGAAAGAATATCAATGTAATGCCAATAGCAGACAGCAATCAGATTACAAGTAGTAGTAACGATAAGGGGAACATGAATAGCAACGAGGAATAACCAAGTAATTAAGCAACAACATAGTCGGGGTACGGATGAAGTATAAATGTGCCAAAGTAGGGAAAACGATGTCAACTCAACTAATCAAATCATTTGTAATATACAATTTCAACAATCTCACTTCTCGTAATCTCATATCATAAACCACAACTTCCAACCCTTTAACACACATAGCACCTTGTGCCCACATCTTTCCATCTCGCTTTGCATGGCGAAATTCATAAGCTACTCGACACATAATATCCGTATCAAATACTAATTAAGATGTTCAAGAGATTTTATTTATATATATCATAAAGTAAGATTACAGTTTCTAGACCAAGTAGGAAAATGAGAAAGATGAGTTTTATTTAGAAATCATTTGGGTGAAGAAAAATAACATTTTCAAATAAAATACAACATCGAATAAGCTACTGAATTACTATATTAAATTAAAATATAATAACAATTTCTTTTTAAGTAAAATAAAAAAAAATCTCAGACAGCTTAAGGAGATTAAGTTGAGAAATCAATTGAAGTAAAATATGACAACTATTAAAAATGGTAAATACCGAAATAGACGACGAGTTTTAACTTAAAAGTCACACAAGGTAGCATGATTTTAATTCTTTTAATTTAAATCACTATATTACTAACAACTCAGCATGACAGGAGGTAATAACTCAACGTAGTAAATTTATCTTGACAATCAATTCACCAGAATAATAGTATTAGGAAAAGAGCTCAGAAAATGACGGTAAGGCAATAGGTCAACGACAATAACTCAATCCTCAAAAAATAGTGAAAACCGAAAATATAAATTCTCATAGTCTCATACGAAGGAACTGAAGCAATACAATAAAACAGGGAATGCAAAATACAAAATGTGTTGCGGTCCGCAACCCGATCCCACCATATAATATTAATATCATAACTCACCCTTATTCCATCATATGAATTCACCCTTATTTCACCTATTACGGCGTGCAACCCGATCCCACCGTACCATATCAATATCATAACAATAAGCAAAATATATTTTGGTGCACAATCTGATCCTACCATATAATATCAGTATCATAATTCACCCTTATTCTACCATAACAGTCCACCCTTATTTCACCTGTTGCGTCGTGCAACCCGATCCCACCATATAATAACAATATCACAATATAAATATCCTCCCAATTTCACCGTCTCCCTTATTCCACCTGTTGCGGCGTGCAACCTGGTCCCCGTGCAATAATTTAAATTAACAACAATAATTCAATTTACAAGAGTTTCTATAATCAAGGGGACGAGTGCACGGCAATAAAGGAACCACGTAAGAATTAAAGTAATACAACAACATTTACAAGAATGACAAGACATGTAAGGCACGTGATAACTAAGCATGAAATCACAACAATTTGGACATGTAGTAGATATGCATAGAGTCATAAAAGAACTCAACAATTAAGAAGTAACAAAGCTATAATGAAGGCAATAACTTCAACTAAGGCATATAAGGGCCAAACAACGAGTAAGAGGTACAATAAGTGCTAATGACGTCAAATAGAGCATGAGAAAATAGCCCAATAACGAAATACCTCATGTTATGACAATTTAATCAAAGGCATCGGAAGAGACTAGACAATCTAAACCGGTTAATACCATATATAGACTGTGTACAACCTCGTCACCTTGCGTACACGGCTTTCACATAACAAGATAGCACAATTGACTCAATTCCTAAGGGGTGGTTTTCCCATACAAAATTAGACAAAATACTTACCTCAATTTGGCCAACTCAATACTCAATTTAGCTTTTCCTTTACTAATTCACCACCGCTTGGCTCAATCTAGCCAAAGACGACTTAAATACATCAAACAGTGCAAGATAAAATAATTTCAATTAACAAAGCTATGATCCTTATACAATTTGTTAAAAGTCAACAAAAGTCAATCCCCTGGGCCCGCACCTCGGAAGCCAATAAAATTTACAAAACTCGAACACCCATTCCGATACGAGTTCAACCATACCAAAATTATCAAATTCCAATATCAATTCGTCCTTCAAATCATCATTTTATATTTTGAAAGATTTTATAATTTTCCCCTAAAATTTCCTTTAGATTCTCATGAATTTGATGTTAAATCTCAGGTATAATCACAAAATATAATTGAAAATTGATTAGAGGTACTTACCCAATGATTGTAGATGAAATTCCTCTCTCAAAATCGCCCACTCTCGAACCTAGGGTTCAAAATATGACAAAATAAAACTAAAACTCGGAATGCCCAGCTATTACCAGGCTGCAAATGTCGCATTTGCGACACGAGGTCCGCAAATGCGACCATCGCAAATGCGGACAAAACATCGCAAAAGCGACCCCTGACAGACCAGGCCTTCATCACAATTGCAATACAAAGTTCGCAAATGCGAACTCTACAAGCTTTGCAAAAGTGATTACATCTTCGCAAATGCAGTAGTCGCATTTGCGACCAAAAATCGCAAATGCGATGAAACCAAAATTATCACACAAAAATTTAACAAAACACTTTGAAGCTAATCCAAAACTCACCAAAGCCCCCCAGGCTCCAAACTAAACACCCCCACAAGTCTAAAAATATAACACAAACTCGCTCGCGTGATCAAAATACCAAAATAACCTCTAGAACTATGAATCGGATGCCAAAACACATAAAAATCACAATGAACTTCAAGAACATCTAGAATCACAACCAAGCATCCGAACCATATCAAATCAACTCCAAATGACACCAAATTCTGCAGGCAAGTTCTAAATGACGAAACAGACCCATTCCAAGTTCCGAAACCAAAATCTGAACCTGTTAGCCTTAAAGTCAAACTATGGTCAAACCTAGGAAAATTCTAAACCTTTAAATTGCCAACTTCCGCCAAATGATATCGAAACCTTTTAGAAACATCCAATTGAAATTTTGGTCATACGTCCAAGTCCAAATCACCATTGGGACCTACCGGAACCATCGAAACTCCGATCCGAGGTCAAATACTCAAAAGACAAACCTTGGTCCATTTGTTCAACTTCGAGCTCATCAAATGAGAGTCACTCCTAAAAATCCTTTCCGAACTTCTCAAAAACCCGAACCTATGATGCACGCAAGTGATAATACACAGTGTGAAGCTATTCGTAACCTCAAACTACCGAACTGGACCCAATTTCTCAAAATGACCAGTCAGATCGTTACACCTTCGATCTATTTCTCAACAAACATATATATATATATATATATATATATATATATATATATATATATATATATATATATATATATATATAAGGAAATTAAAAGTTTCGTGAATGACAAGCCTTCAATCAAATGGATTATTTCCTTGCAATTAAGGCAAACAAATGATCAATTCGAGATGGTTAGGGGTGGGCAACGACAAAGCTACAGCCAGCGAAGAGTGATCATTCACATCTTCAACCAAAAATAGTAAGTAATTAATGTGTATATAAATTAATAATTCCTATTAATTATAAATGCATATTAAATCTTCAACATCAATAGCGAAATTCTTAATTTCGTCACTTGAGGTGAAAAGCCAATGGTAACCTTCTGGAATGGTGGTCACTGGTCACTGTGGGTGGACGTTCGGGTAATTCGGATTAGATATGAAAATTTCGGTTTGGATTATCGATTTTCGGATTGAAGAAATAAAAATCCAAATCCAATGTAAATAAACTCGGGTTGATTCGGATTTTTTAAGTTTGGATTTGGATTAATCGGTTTGGATATTTTAAATTTTCGATTTTGAGCTTATAAGTTGAGATGTTTCTTCTTTCTACGATAATGAACATCCAAATGAATTATTCATGTTAAATTGCCTACAAAGTTCCTCATTTTCAACTCAATCATCCAAATAAAGTATTCAAGTAATGAAATTATCATCAGGGAAATATAACAAAGACACTAGTAAGGCGGATAAGATGTAGCAATAGTAAAATCATTTCCAAATAGAAAATATTCTGATAGTAACTTAGTAATTAGTATAGAATATATGAGATTATGTCTAATAATTTGGATATTGGACTTGTTATTATTGACATATGAATAATGGACTAAATATAAAATATACAAATTTTGGATTTTCGGATATCCAAAAAATCTAAGTACCAAATGCGTTATCCAATATGAAATCCAAAATTTTAAAAATTAAATCAGAAATCTAAAATCCAAATAAAAAATCCAAACAATTTGAATTTCGATTTAGATTTCGGGTTTGCCAAACTACGCCCACTCCTACTGGTCACTAGTCAGTAAGTAATTTTCTTAAAGGCATTTCGGTAATCTCGTGGGGTGCAATTGTCGAAATGTGTATTGCCAAACTGATCCTTTTTATTTTGTTCAGGAACAAAATGACCGAGTTAATTAATCCTAGTTTTGCAGTAAGTAATCAATATTTTTCTGAGAAATAAAATTACTCACTTATTTAATATTCTGCAAGAATAAACCGCGAAAGACAAACTTTTTACAACCCGGTCTTCCTACGTTGTAACGACCCGACCGGTTGTTTCATGACTTACAGTCCCGTTCTCCCCATTTCAGCTTCTTTATGTGTTGTTCAATTGTATTTCATCATATCGAATTGGTTGTTCTGTGTTCGGAGTGGTCATGGAGACACTTAGTCTCTTATTTGGAAGCTTAAGTTGGAAAAGTCAACCAGACATTGACTTATGTGTAGAAGTTCTCGGATGTGAATTCTGATGGTTCGGATAGATTCGTTAGGTGATTTTGGACTTAGGAGCATGATCAAAATATAATTTGGAGGTCCGTGGTAGATTTAAGCTTGAATTGACAAAATTGAAAATTTGGTATTTTCCGGTCGGCAGTGAAAATCTTAATATCGGGGTCAGAATGGAATTCTGGAAATTGGAGTCCGTTGTGTCATTTGTGACGTGTGTGCAAAATTTCAGGTCATTCGGATGAGGTTTGATAGGTTTTTGGATCGATTGCGGAATTCGAAAGTTTGAAAATCCTTAGGCTTGAATCCGTGGGTGATCCGATGTTTTGATGTTATTTTGAGTATTCCGAAGGTTGGAATAAGTTTGAATAGTGGTATGACTTGTTTGTATTTTTGGTTGAGGTCCCGGGGGCCTCGGGATGAATTCGGAAGGTTGTCGGAAAGATTGGACTTGAAATTGAGCAGCTTCAGCTGCTGCTTCTGTCATATCCGCATATGCGGATTAGGGACCGCAGGTGCGTGGAGGAGTTCGTAGATGTGGTGTGTTGGGCGCATATGCGGGACCACAGGTGCGGTGCCTAGGCGCAGATACGGCTCTGAGGAATTAATCAAAAACCTTAGATGCGGTTATTTTGATCGCAGATGCGGTCCGCAGAAGCGTAATTTGGGCCGCAGGTGCGGAAATACCTGGGTAGAAGGTATAAATTAAACCCTTCGCGAATTTTTGTCCATTTCCACCATTTTTGAGACGGGATTAGAGCTTTTGGAGGGTTTTGAAGAGAGATTCAAGGGGAACTCTGTTGAAGTAAGATTTTTGAACTTAATACTCGTATATTTATGGTGAATTTCAGCTTATTAAACATGGAAATTGGAGAGATTGGGGGTGAAAAATTAGGAAATTAGGGCTTGAAATTAGAGAGTTTAGATTGGGAAGTTGAGGGGCCATTTGGGATCCGATTTTGATAATTTTGGTATGTATAGACTCGTGAGTGGATAAGAATTCTAGTGTTGTGATTTTGATCGAATTTCGAGACGTGGGCCCGGGGGAGGGGGGAAGGAGGGGTGGTTTGACCAATTTTGGGATTTTGAGTTTAATTTGATAATTTTCGCATGGGCTTTATCCCTTTGGCATGTATTGATGATATGATTCCGATTTTGGATAGATTCGGGACGATTTGAGGCCGAGTCGAGAGGCAAGGGCATTGCGGAGTAGATTCTCGTCCGGTTTGAGGTAAGTAACTATTGTAAATCTAGACCTGAGGGTATGAAACCTCGAAAGTTCGTACTGTGTTTGATAAATGAGGTGTCGCACATGCTAGGTGACGGGCGTGTGGGCGTGCATGCGCACCCGTAGGGATTGTGACTTGGTCCATCCCGTAGCAATCATAAAATTGGCTATTTTGATAAACTCTATATGATATCTATGTCTTAGAAATGATTCTGGAAACTTGGGCTGAATGCCATGTTTTGGGGCCTTGTGCCATACGTACTGTTGGACCCTCAGGGACATTTTACTGTTATCTTCACATTGTTTTTGATAGAAAACATTATACTCAGTAATGGTTTCTACTTGTTTATTGTTAAATCTTGTTCCTCACTCTGTTTTTAATATTTATGAAAGTGTTTTGGGCTGAGTACTCCAAGTTTGCACTAAGATGCATGACTGAAAGACGTTGAGAACCTAATTGTGAGTATATTTGTATAAATGTGAGCACTCATATGGATCGGGCTACATGCCGCAGCGATATATATATATTGGATCGGGCTGCGCACCGCAACGATATGACGCTTGGGCTGTAGGAGCCCCTTCGGAGTCTGTACAGCCCCAGTAAGCGTAGTCGACGATATGTTGGATCGGGTTGCACGTCGCAGTCGATATAACGCTTGGGTTGTAGGAGCCCCTCCAGAGTCTGCACACCCCCAGTGAGCGCAGTCGACTATTTATATATTTACGGATCGGGCTGCACGCCGTAGCGGTTATCATTATGAGATATCTATTGAGCAGGAGTACTGAGTGTGAGTGTTGATTGACGAAAGTTGAGTCACAAGTGACTAAGAGGCTTGCCCGAGGGGCTATATATATGAGTGGTACTTTGCCCGAGGGGCTTGTTTATGAAATTACTGTTTTCACTCTTCTTTTATACTGAGCCTCTATTGAAAATATGTTGAACAAATGTTTTAAATATCTTTCATTGAAAAACTGGAGTTTTTACGAGATGTTCGGAAATTGAACTACGGATTTGACTTTTTGTTGTTTCTATCGAGATTCTATGTTAGGCTATGTATATGATTTAAATGTCCGTCACTGCACTCAGCCTTTATTTGCTTTGGTTACTTACTGAGTTAGCATACTCACATTACTCCCTGCACTTTGTGTGCAGATCCAGGTGCCAGAGCATCCGAGTGAGAGCATCCAACAACTTCTGAGTATTTTCCGGAGTTAACAAGGTAGCTGCACGGCGTCCGCAGCCCTGCCTTTCTCCTTCCTATCCTTAGTATTATCTATTTCAGTCTTATCTTGTATTGAGTAGGCAGTATTGGACCGTATTTTAGTGGCTCATGACTAGTAACACCGGGATCGGACAGTGTTGATGTATTTGCATATTTGTTTTTCCGCATATTTTAATATATTAAAATAAAAGATTTGAGATTATATCTGATTAGAAAAATGAATTTACAAAAAACCTTTATGTATTAGTATTGAATCGGCTGACCTAGTACTGTGACCTAGTACTGTGATAGACGCCATCACGATCGGGGTAGTTTGGGGTCGTGACATACGTACTCTAGATAAAGCTTACTAGTAGATGATTATTTAAATAGTATAATGTCTACGTTAAATGAGTTATAATACTCTTACGCTAAACCATCAATCCATGACGAGTAGGATAAAATTTGAAAATGATTTTAAATATTATTACTTGTCAATATTGTAAGATAGATTTCTCTGAAAAGTGGATGGTGAAGGGCGTTTCGTCGAGACGTCGTTAACAAAAAGGAAATGTAATTCGTCATAGTCCGATAGTCGTAGTTATGAGAGAGTATAAAAAAGCCTAGACTTACTCACGTACATTATAATACTTGTCTTTTCTAATTAAAATATTTAGTAACCTATCAAAAACTTTCTCAGTATTTTATTTCCACCATTATACAAACAAGAAGTGGAAAAAGAAAGAAAAGATTCCACATGTATGTTTGACTAATGCACAATAATGAAACACTTTGATTAGAAATTAGTTACAGTATATTGTTTGGTTACTTATTAGGTAACGGTTTGACTTCACACATCAAGCTTTTGAAAATGTAAGAACGTGAAGTGGACACTTAGCTTATTAAGTACCACTTTCAACTGGGTAAGACTCGACGGGTTTAACGTTATTTTAGATGAAGAGAAACCTATCATGTTTTAATAATGGAAACCAGTCGTTAATTTTTTTTACAATGGAACGTACTTATAATGGGAGGATGTTGGAAGAGTATTAACAATGTAAGAGTAAAAATTGTTTGTCGTCTCTAGTGTGCGTAAAAGGGACTATTCGGAAAAGGTGGTATTGATTAGTCAATTAATCCAAAAGCACCTGATCATTCATTTACGTAAGACCAATTATTCGGAAGGCATGACAGTACTATACCTGCGATCTTCTATGACTATAATAGAGAGGACGATACTCATTAATTCTCATAATTCACTATTCAAATCCCATATACAGTAGAGTGCCAGGATTCTGAGTTCATTAAAAGTCCAGCTGACAGTCTATTTCTATTGCAACATGTGCTTGATTGTTTGGTCATTTGTTAGAAGAAAAACTGATCAACAAGGCTGCAAGAGTGTTACAGCACTGTATTTAGAAGTTTCAAGTTCGAGCTGACTTGGAAAACTGAGAACTTTTTTGTAGGAAACGTTTAATTAGTGTACTTCTAAGAGCTTGTAAAATTCCGATATTGAAAGCCTAAAGAAAAAAGAAAACTTTCTTAAACCCACACACGCAAACAGTTGTCCTTTTACGTTACACGTATCATTTAAGGATGTAGTATTTGTTAATTTTACCCATATGTGTATGCTACTATTTTCGTAAGGTAGCTTTGGTATTCTATTAATGTACACTGACTTAATAAAACAAAGCCTGTTGTCATATGATTACTCTTCCAAGTTACAATATATATATAATTTTAAAGATATCAAAATATATATTTAATATAGCTACAACCATCAGTTAGTTAAGCATCTTTATTTTATTTGAGCACATGAAACACTTGGGATATCCTTGAATTTCAAGGTAAAGACTAATGCCAAAAAGAGCTTTTCTAATGTATTACTCATATTTGAGATGGAAATAGAACTTCTAATCAGCTACTACTTGAAAAGATATTAGAAATAGGCCTATCCATTTGACTTATGTAACTCTTAATAAGACAAAATTAACTTTATTTGATTTATTGTCTTAAAGCCCAAGTCTCTCTTAATATAAACCAAATAATTTACAACAAGAGACCTTGTCCATTTCTCTAGAAAGAAAGCAAAGAAAACTTCCTCAGAAGTTCCATGAAAATGCTCAAAAAACAATATTAGAAACAGAGAGAGAGAAAAATGGGGAGAGCTCCTTGTTGTGATAAAGCTAATGTGAAGAGAGGACCATGGTCACCAGAAGAAGATGCTAAGCTTAAGGAATTCATAGACAAATATGGCACTGGTGGTAATTGGATTGCTCTTCCTCAAAAAGCTGGTAAGAGATTCTTGACCAAATTGAATTCTCTCTTTTTCTCATCCCATTGGAGTAATTCTTTTTCCTATTTTTATGGAAATATTTTTTATTTTTTATTTTTTCTGCTTTAATTGATGAAATGATTTTGGATCAGGATTAAGGAGATGTGGAAAGAGCTGTAGATTGAGATGGCTGAATTATCTAAGGCCTAATATCAAACATGGTGATTTTTCTGATGAGGAAGATAGAGTTATATGCAGCTTGTATGCCAGCATTGGAAGCAGGTAGAAAAGTTTTTAATTATGTCTAATTTATGTAACATCTTTTCCATTTTTTCTTTTCCTGCTTTGGCCACTTATCTGCTACTTTTAGTGCTCTTAAATTTTCATGTGTTTTCATGACTTTGAGAACTGAAATAGATCCCATTAAAAAATACTAATACTGTAGAAGAAGAACCTCAATATTGAATAAGGCTAAAAAAGAAAAGCATTAATTTGTTGGTTTCTCACTGAGGATTCTGCCATTTTATGGACATTTCTACTGCATGCATGCCAGGTTTAGATCTTGGATCAAGTCTCTGTCTTTACTTACAAACATACAGCTGTGCCTGTTAGGAGACAGTTCAAATTGATAAACTATTCCATTTTTTCTTCTTGAAGAGAAAATCTCTGTTAAATTCAGTAATCTAGATGGAACTTATTTTATATTCTAAGAATTTGACTTTAAATTTTCCTGTACTGACAATTTGTAGATTTTTATACTATCAAGAAACTCTTCATAAACAAGCTTGATGTATTGATCCAATAAATAGAGCAATAACCAGTTAAATTGAATTGACATTTAACAGTGTTAGTATATATAACTTAAATCTCATATAGTATAATTATGTGTCAGGTGGTCAATTATAGCAGCTCAATTACCAGGAAGGACTGACAATGATATAAAAAACTATTGGAACACAAAGCTCAAGAAGAAGGTCATGGGTTTAAAATCACCTTTCTTTCCACCAACCCAAACCCAAACATTTTCAAGTCTGTTTAGAGATTCATATTACACCACAACTAGGTCTCTCACTGGTGGCTTAGAGCACATTTCATCAGCCCAACCAAATCTTATCATGTGCACTAGCAATAACATGAACTTTAACTTTGAGTTGGGGACAAATCAATATTCCTATTTTCAGCCATGTCAAGATCAGAGCTTAATGAATCCCATGCAAGCAACTTGTTCCTCATCTGATGGAAGTTGCAACCAAATGAGCTATGGAAAAGACATTAAACAAGAGGAAATGGGCAGTTGTTTACAGAGTCACATTCCAACAACTTTTGAAGAAACCACCCAAAAATTTACTCTTGATTATGGTAACAATATTGGACGTGGTAATGATCACCAGCTTGGCACTTGGGCTGATCAAAAGTCAAATGGATATCAAAGTAGTCAATTCCAGTATTATGATATTGAAGAAGTTAAGGAGCTGATTAGTAGCTCTAGCAGTGGCAATGGATGTAATAACAACAGTTTTTTCTTCTACAATGATGAAAACAAGACAAATGAGAGAGGGATGCACTATTAATGAGGATCGGAGAAAAATTCAAATAGGTGGCCGGGGTTAATTTGTGTACTTGTGATGGAATTGAATTAATGAAAAGCTTCTATTTTGCTTCCACAGAGGTTTTGCTTTCTGTGCATTTCGTTTTTGTAGTTATCATGTAATATCGTTATCATTATATGTGTAATGTCTATGCTTTTGTCCCCTAGCCTTATACTCCGGCCTATCTATATATTTAGAAATTACAACTCAGAAAAAGATGCAGAAATCAGAAAATTAAAACACGAGTGACGATCAAGCATCCACTGTTCTTCACTTAACCAAATACTGTTTGCACTATATATATAGAGAGATACACAATAAGAAAGTAAGTTCTTCTAGTCAAATCTGTCCCCTCTTTTCTTTCCAAAGATGTATATTCTTAACGTACTAGCGCTGGCTTTTCATCAGAATGAGCACTGTTTGCAAGTTTGGATCTTAATACGAGAGTTGGTAATGAACAAGAGATTTCTTTTTACACAGATGACATGAGCGAGGATTTGAATTTTATAAGTTCAGACTCGAAATTCTACCACATTTCTATCTAATTTGTATATATATTTAATGAGTTTTCTGGTCAATATACATGGAGTTTTGGTTCAGGCAAACCATAACTTCTATTCTAGTATCTATTGCTCGTAGCTTTGTTAGAATCCAGACAAGTGCTTGTTCTTTTAGAAAGAGTCATGCCAGCAAAAATAAAGATAATAATACAGCAAAGTTTAGGGGTTGCATTTCAGCTCAAGATATTAAAATGACTGGAAAATAATTCAGAATCTCAGTCTTATTCAAAACTTAAACCTTCACAAGTTATACAAGGGAAGTACTTCCTTAGCCTTATAATAAGTGGGCGGGGACAGGCATCAACTTCTGTACAATACAGGCAATAGAAAATTAAACGTCATGTACTAAGGAGTGTAGCGAGATAGTAGTTAAGATTCTTAAGCTCGTATCTGAGATTTTCAAGTCATGAGAACGTTCAACTAGGGGTACAAAGGAAACCGACAAACCGCATCAAATCGATAATCCGAATCAAACCGAGGAAAAAATCCGACTATAGTTTGGTTTAATTTGGTTTGGTGTTGGCGAAAAAAACCCGACCATAATTGGTTTTGTTTGATTTTAGCTAAAAAAAAGTCAAATCAAACCAAACCAAACCGATATTACATGTATAGAAGTTTTAAATATATTTAGTACATAAAAATATTTATTGTAGTGTAGTTTATAAATATTTCTTAAACATTTTCATAATTTTATCTTTTAACGTATTATTTTAAACTTAGACTTATAATTCTTGAATGCTACAGTAAGTTTTATAGTCAATATTAATGCAAATAAAAGATATTTAATTAAATTGTACTAGGAATGACAATAGTGTTGGATATCTATTTTTTTTTAATTTTTTTTTATGGTTTAGATAAAATGCACAACTTATTTTTTTTATAGTGTTTACTCATGTAAAAGTAGTACTTGTTAGTCGTACTTATTTTAGCAACTTAGTAAGAATAACAATAGTATTGGATATCTAGTTTTTTAGTTTTTTCATGGTTTAGATAAAATGCACAACTTATTATTATTTTTTTAATATTGTTTACTCATATAAAAATAGTACTTGTTAGTCGTACTTATTTTAGCAACTTAGTAATTTAAGATTATGTTTATTTTTATATGGCTTATTAATAATATTTATTTTATGCTATTTTATTATCTTTATTGTTGAATATTTTAGTACAATGCCATACCTCATCTCATATTTTAGGTTATTTTTGAAAAGCACCTTATGCAGTTATGTCTTACTAGGATCAAAGAAATATTTGGAGCACAAATTTTAGGTTTTGTTCTATGAAGACTTTATGGAAAATAACCGAAATAACCAAAAAAATCCGAGAAAAACCGAGATTAAAAAAACCAACTTTTATTGGTTAGGTTTGGTCTTTAGATTTAATAACCCGACACAATTAGTTTGATTTGGTAACTGAAAAATCCGAACCAACTCGACCTATGTACACCCCTACGTTGAAGAGTTTTATCTTTTATTTGACATGAATATGGGTTATTTATATAGTGAATTTTGAATACATTTAAAGAAAAAATATTAAATTAAGCAAAAAAAAAGAAAGAAGAAAAACGTTAATCCCGTGATGAAAAGAGAAAAAACTCATACGCCTATCACGGCAATCGAAGAGTTTGTCTTTCATAAGTAATTTTAACAATGGATTATGGAGTGGCTTATGATTTGATTAATTGATAATTGACCATTGTTTTTTTTGGATATAATTAATTCGAGAGTGTCCCCATTGAAGTTGACCTTGCTTAGCAATCACCTTAGGTAAGCTATATTTGTCAAATCGACAAACCAATGTACTCCACTTGGGAATTTTTTTCCCCTTCTTTTTCATTTTTCCTTCTCCGTTTACTCTTTACTTTATTAGCTTGTGTTAAATAAATATTGTAAACAACTGATAGTTGGATTTAACTAATTCTGGCCAACAATGTGAAAATGTTTGACAGCCATAAGTGCCAAGAATTTTCTACGGTTATTTTGAATAATTGAGTTGCAACCTAATTCGACATCTCTTTCAAAAAGAAAGGCATGTGAATAACGTCAACGCTACAACTTTGGTATCCTCAGCCTATAAATATTAAACACGACTCCATTTATACGTAACCATAAAGTATAGTGTTATAATAGCTCTTATTTGGCGTATTATTACTACTTATAACACTGCGTATTAGGAGTGATATATAGTTTTCTATTGGAAGAGACCCATTTGCATTATATTCCCTGATAGGATATTTCCCGTCGGGCTAAAATGGAACTCGTTAGCTACGGGTTAATCCCAGAATGTAACTTGGCTAAAATTTTATATATATTAAATAAGAAAATAGTAGATTGTGAACCCAATATATCATATGGGTTGTGGTAGAATTCTGATCAACTCAATCAACAAAATTTAAATCTTAAATTCCCCATTGTCTCCCCTCAGAGAACCTAATTAAGACGAGTAAGAATGGATGCTTTTATCTGTCATGGTTGTTATGTGTGTTTTGAGTTCGGATATATATGCATAGTTATGATTAGGGGTAGAAATGAAACCGACAAACCGCACCAACCCGATAATTCGAGAAAAAAAAATCCGATTATGGTTTGGTTTTAACTAAAAAAAGTCAAACCAAAACCAAACCAACCCAACATTATATGTATAGAAGTATTAAATATATTTAATACATAAAAATATTTATTGTAGTGTAGTTTATAAATATTTCTTAAGCTTTTTCATAGTTTTATTTTTCAACGTATTATTTCAAGCTTGGGCTTATAATTTTTGGATGCTCCAATAAGTTTTATTGTCCATAAATATTAGTAATTCAAATAAATCCTAAACCAAAATTAAATCAATACTAATGTTAATAAAAGACATTCAATTCAATTGTACTATGAATGAAAATAGTATTGGATATCTATTTTTTAGTTTTTCCATGGTTTAGATAAATGTATAAATTATTTTTCTTTTAGTGGTTAGTCATGTAAAATATTAGTACTTATTAGTCGTAATTTTAAATTATGTTTGTTTTCATTATAGCTTATTAATAATATTTATTTTATGTGATTTTATTATTTTTATTGTTGAATATTTT
Organism: Nicotiana tabacum; assembly: GCF_000715075.1. Classification (NCBI taxonomy): domain Eukaryota; kingdom Viridiplantae; phylum Streptophyta; class Magnoliopsida; order Solanales; family Solanaceae; genus Nicotiana; species Nicotiana tabacum. The sequence continues at coordinate 105,277,724 of NC_134087.1, read as the reverse complement.
AGTACAATGCCAAGACTCATCTCATATTTATATTATTTTATTAAAAAAATACCTTATATAGTTTTATCTTACTAGGATTAAAGAAATATTTGGAGCACAAATTTTACTTTTTGTGCTATGAAGACTATGAAAAAAACTCCGAAAAACCCGAGATTAAAAAACCCGACTTTTTATTAGTTTGATTTGGTATTTAGATTTAATAACCCGATACAATTGGTTTGGTTTGATAATTAGAAAATCCGAACCAACCCGACCTATGTACACCCCTAGTTATGATAGAGTTAGTTATGATAGAGTAGGTATCATTACAAGAAAAAACTATATTGTGACGGAAAGATCCATCACAATCCGTCACAAATTTGAACGTTGCAAAAGTTTTGTGACTGAACAATAAAATTCTCACAAAATCATCACAAAATTTATCCACATTAATGAACTCGTGTCATAAAATCTTCACAAATTGGTCACAATTTTATGTGTCATGACCCAAAATTCCTCCGAAGGAGTCATGATGGCACCTAGTGTCTAAACTAGGTAAGCCTAACATTTACAGAAATAACCTTAATATTTATTAACTTCAAATTAAATAACTCTCAATAAATAACAATTCCCAAAACCGGTGGTACAAGTCATAAGCCTTTCTAAGAGTAATTATATAAAATAAATACAAAACTATTCCAGAATGAGAAGGAATCAACGGAACGTAAATAGAAACGAAAGTGACTCCAAGGCCTGCGAACGCAGCAACAGGTTACTGTGAGTCTCCACCGCGACGACCCGCACAACTACTATCGATCAATACCTGGATCTGTACACAAAAATGTACAGAAGTGTGGTATGAGAATACCACGACGGTGCCCAGTAAGTATCAATACTAACCTCGTTGGGGTAGTGACGAGGAACAGTTAAGACACCTACTAGTCAAATGAAATGAACAGGATGTGATAATACAACATCGAAATAAAGATAACGAGGTAGTATCAACAACGGGAAAAAATCAAAATACCAACAGTAAGAACCATAATGGGAGAACACGGGTAGCAACAAACGGTAACCAAGTAAATCAGATAACCAAGTAAATCAACACTGACATAACTAGAACAGAGACAAGTAAGAATGTATTCAATTAAAGAAGGATATGCCCACTCAATCAATCACATCATGTCTAATACACGTCTCAATCATAGGTTTCTCATATCATACTCTTGACTTCCGAACCTTCCGCACACATGACACCTTGTGCCCACATATTTTCCATCTCATTTTTAACAACAGAATCCACATGCTATACAATACATAATGTCCGTACAATGCACTCAATATGTCCAAGAAGTCCCATTTACCTAATATAAGTAAAATTACAATTTCTAAACTAATTGGGAAAGCCAGTGAGAAAAGATGAAATTGTTTCTTTTGAAATTATTTGAGTAAAGAAAGTACCCCTTTTAATTTAAAAATACAACATTGAATGAATTATTACCTTTAACAAGAGTTTTGATAACTTAAAACATAGTAGAAATTCCTTTTTAAGTAAAATACAACTTCAGACTGTTTAAGGGGGTATAATTGAGAAACTAATTGAATTACGGTTGTAACAATTATTGAAGTTTGAAGTATTGGAGTGTATATATATATATATACACATAAATACGATGAGGTATTGAAAACACTATAGGTTCTAAAACAAAGGATCACAGCTATAAAGGAATTTAAACAGTTTAAACACTTGGATTGATAACAACAAATAAATACAACAGCAGAAAGTGCACGACATCACCCTTTGTATTTTTACTCTCGTCCTCACCATAAGAGTCAATATTCACTTTTATTCTATCTTGTTGCGGCATGCAACCCGATCCCAATCATATAGTACTGTTGTGGTGTGCAACCCAATCCAAATCATATAATATTGTTGTGGCTTGCAACCTGATCCAAATTATATAATGATATTGCGGTGTGAAACCCGATCCAAATCAAATAATATTGTTGCAACGTGCAACCCGATCTAAATCATATAAAGATGTTGCGGCGTGCAACCCGATCCTATATAATATTGTTGCGGCGTGCAACCCGATCCAAATCATATAATGATATTGCGGCGTGCAACCCGATCCCATATAATATTATTGCGGCATGCAACCCGATCCCAATATACAAATTAACACTAACCACAAAAGAATCCCGACAAGTGAACAATAAGGAAACAGCCATATCCCGACAAGGGAGTCAACAACAAGAATAAACACATCCCGGCAAGGGGACCAACAATAAGAATTCAATATGTACCGGCAAGAGAATCTGCTATAACCAAACTTGTACCAATAATTAACTTCACAATGAAACCTCAACTAAACAACAAGACATAATAAATACGTAATAACTACACCGGTAACCACAACAATTGGACATGTAACCTATTTGCATGAAGTTAAAGAGGAACTCACAATCAAGAAGTATCAAAACAATAAGGAAGACAATCACTTCAATTAAGGCAATTAAGGGTCAATGCAATACGTAGGAATGCGAGGAAAGCTAGCAACATCATATGGAGTATATAGAGACAATTTAAGAAATTATTAAACCCAATCATAATAGAATATTCTCCACATATTGAACATAAGAACCAAAGAACCCTAGAGCATATTTCCCACAAATAAGTCCGAGCACACACTCGTCACTTTGCATGCTCGGACTACAATTAGCAAAGAAGACTCAATCCTAAGGGGAAGTGCCCCACACAAGGTTAGGCAAGATACTTACCTCAAAGACGACAAATCGATACTCTAAAATGCACTTCTCGAGTGAAAAGAACTCTGGACGGCTCAAATCTATCCAAATTAACTTCAAAGCACAAATAAAACACATAAGAAACTATTCCGGATCATAAAGTCTCAATCTTTAACAAAATCCAAAAATTGGTCCAAAGGTTGACCCCCGGGCCCGCGCCTCGGAACCCGACAAATTTTACAAAATCCGAGTACCCATTCCAATAGGAATTCAACCATACAAAATTTATTAAATTCCGATACCATTTGGCCCCTCAAATCACAATTTTTCATTTTAGGAATTTTCTTCAAACCAACATTTTACTCAACCCAAATCACAAATTAAATAATAAAAATAAAGACAAATTCATGAAATATAATCAATTCTAGATGAAGAACACTTACCCAATCGTTTTGCTTGAAAAAACCACAAAGAACCGCCCAAAACCGAGTTCTAGAACTCCAAAAATGTTCAAAATGGCCTAACCCTCAATTTGAAAAACTTATATTCTGCCCAGATATTAAAGCATCGCGAACGCGGAGGAAGTATCGCGTTCGCGAAGAAAAAAAATGAAGGCTGCCCAGATGTGCTTCGCGAACGCGATAGCACGCACGCGAACGCGAAGAAGGAAAATATTATGGCCCAGAGATTGCTCTGCGCGAACGCGTGAACTAGTACGCGAACGCGAAGATTGGAATTGCATAATTACGCGAACGCGTGAGGGGGACGCGAACGCGAAGAGGGTCAAAGAAGAGCTTCAAAAATGCGAGGAGTGCTACGCGAACGCAAAGAAGAATTTCCAGGTGGTCAGCAACAAAGCTTTGCGAACGCGAAAGGCTGTTCACCATCGCGAAAGAGGATACCAGAAGCAGAAAACATCAGTTCAAAAACAAGGGAAAATGACCTGTAGCCCACCTGGAACACAGCTGAGGCCCCCGGGACCCCGTCCAAACACACAAACAAGTCATATAACCTATCACAGACTCGCTCGAGGTCTCAAATCACATCAAACAATGCCGAAACATCGAATCACACCAAGAATCGAACTTAGGAACTTTCAAACCTTCTAACTTCCAAAACTCGTGCCAAAACCTATCAATTCAACTCGGAATGATGCCAAATTTTGCAGACAGGTTCAAAATGACATAACGGAGCTTTTCCAACTCTCGGAATTGCATTCTGACCCTGATATCACAAAAGTCAACGATGGGTCAAACTTCTCCATTTTCCAAACATCAACTTTTTCAACTTTCACCGACACACCTCAAATTACCCTACGGACCTCCAAATCCGAATTCGGATGCGCACCTAAGTCCAAAATCACCATACGAAGCTGTTGAGATCACCCATGACCTATTCCGGGGCTGTTTACTCAAAAGTCCAATTCTGGTCAAATTTTCACTGTTTAAACTCCCAAAACTAGGTTCCATCTTCTAATCCAACTCCGATTCATCCGGAAACTGAATCCAACCATGCACATAAGTCGATATACAAAATGTGAAGCTGCCCGAGACCTCAAACTACCGAATTAGGCGAAATTGCTCAAAACGACCAATCGGGTCGTTACATCCTCCTCCACTTAAACATACGTTTGTCCTCGAACGTACCTAGAGTCGTTCTAGAGCCATCGAACCACTACATGAGCTCACCATACATACACCCGAGGGTGATTCTCCATCACCCAACCTAAGCAGAACTGACAATGCAACCTAACTAAAGATCTCATCTTTTCCTTAGCCCATATCCTTAGAACATAACCCAAACCTCAACATCTGAAATTCATCATCGGATCCAAATTCCACATCATCACATTGCACGAGCCTTAACAAGCTGAATCAAGCCAAATTCCAATCTAGAATACAATCACACGCTGAATCACACAACTTAAACGCCCGAAGCAATAATCCTCTGACCACCATAGCTGCTCAAATAGTATCCTGGATGCCGGCAATATACTTTACATTTAATACAACCTTGTTCCAGGCCTCCACATCACTGCTTATAATAAAGAAACATGCGAGAACTCATAGCCGCCCATGAAGACAACAGGTTAGGAAGCTCTCTCGCCCGCCAAGGGCCATCACCCAAATCTTAGCAGAAACACCCTCATACTTCCAAACACTCCTCACCCTCGATACCATAGTACTAATCTCAGGTCTAAGAACCTCATCTCAACCAATACAAGCAGCACAACTGACAGCTCATCACAAAACCACACAGATTCTCACATTACACAATTCATACACCAAACCAACAATAACTCAATTATGCAGCACAAGCAAAGAAAAGCAAGGTATAAGAATTATCTAACGAGCACAACATGTGTAACAACAAAAGTGTAGTTCTTCATCAAATCGTCCCACAGAGTGAAAACACAACACCAAATGAACACAAGGAAAGGGTATCCTACATAACATCCGCTGCGGCGTGCAGCCCGCTCCCAAATACTCATCAAGCCAAAATGCTCGAGCTCACTGAACATATGAATACTGATATCAAGTACAACATAGTGCACAAATAAAACTGTAGGAAAATAAATGAAAGTGTTAACACATGAAAGAAGCAAGCACGACTAAGGTGCAATAAGCAAATCGACATCATGAGGGCTATCTCGCCCGCATCGCCATAAGGCCTGAACAGAATTACTACCTGCAGGGGAAATAATCATACAACCTCACCGCCTAACATAGCAAAAAGAGTAGCACATAACATAGGCTAGGGGCATATATAATATCCCTCCTACCTGATCACATAACCAAAATGACATTCTCACAAAGGCACACAAATTTGCTCTGACACGACATACAGATTCTTGCTGATCCCCCAAATAGCCCACAACCAAATCCCGATTACCTCCAAATAGGTAAATAACCTTTCTTAAAATCCACAACGACCTATCAATCATGCATGCTATTAACTATATCATCCTCAACTTTTCTCCACAATCCGCAAATAGGAAATAATTCACATATGATGGCATCTAGCCCCAAAACCTCAGGAATACCAAAATTTCCATACTCTAACTTCACTACGCAATCAAATGGATGATATATCACTTACACCCTATCATTTTGCTGAAGCACTCATATAGAGTTTCTGAACGCATGACAAAATATGAACCTCGAAAGCCTCAAAACCCAGTAATCACCCTGCTACCAACCATGCACTGCAAACCAAAACTCAAGGTCCTTTCCAAAAATGCACAATCTTCACATATGATAGCCAACAATGCCAACGCTCTATTAATTTTAGATACCGATTCGGGAGGAACCACAATGTACCACATATTCCTTATGCCCATAGAAGACACCCAACTCAAGCCATAGTCAAACCATCGAGAATCCTCTGAGATCCGCTCGCATGCAACCAAACCATCAGGACTGCACCTCCCCAACTCAACCGAGTCACACAAACCTCCCAATCCAAGAGTGCTACCACAAATGCCAGTAGAGAATTCCCATTCAAAAGGATCATTTACTTCCATGACTATGCTTACCCAACACTACTAAACTGACTCATTTCTTCGGATAGTTGATATACAATAACTCCCATCAAAGCCCCACATGCAGATGACTCTAGCATGAACCACGTAGCAAGAAACTCATAAACCACTACATTACCTCTGAAGCATCCCGTTCTGCCACAACTACGATACCCACGCTGAATAGCCTCCTATGAATTTGAAGTTATTCCTCCGACTCCCCTTGATGCTGATATGTAGATCCATTATTGACGTAGAAATACTGTAAGCCCCAACATCATCCCGTGCGAGATCTCAGACCCTGGTCATACCCAAAATTCGGGAATCTACCAATACCATATATACACATACCTCAGGCTAAGATTGATACAAATCTGACTCTGCAATCTGAATGCCACTATTGGACTCCTGCACTTGGCGCAAAGCCATAGAAAACAAAGTCTGATGATCCGCAAAACTAACCTTTAAAGCTCGTACAACACAAATCACAAGGTGCTTCAATACCACCAACTATTCCCAATCAACACCCACTTCATGACCTTGCCACAATCGCGACGACTAGTCGACCAATTAAACCTTCCCAGTTCGCACTCATCAATCAGGTATCGGAAACCACTACACTTATACTCTCTCAATGCCTCTGTATCTTCAATCTGGACAATACGTCGAGGCAATGCCTGAGCATCCCTGACTCTTTTGTAGCCTGACTGTAGCATCACGAACCACTGGCGCCTAGCGAACGCTAAGAGCATAATATTATACACGAATGAATGTAGAGGGACATAAGTCATATACTTCGAGCTGAATCAATATCGCATGATAGGGAATGAAAGAAGTGAAATTTCCTAACAGTTCTGTAGCCTCTCAAAGACAAGTACAGACGTCTCTGTACCGATCCGCAAGAATCTACTAAACCTTCTTATGACTCATAGCACCCATGAACCTAGAGCTCTGATAATAACTTGTCACGACCCAAAGTCCCTCCGAAGGAGTCGTGATGACACCTAGTCTCTAAACTAGGTAAGCCTAACATTTGCAGAAATAACATTAATATTTATTAACTTCAAATTAAATAACTCTCAATAAATAACAATTCCCAAAACCGGTGGTACAAGTCATAAGCCTTTCTAAGAGTAATTATACAAAATAAATACAACCCTATTCCAGAATGAGAAGGAATCAATGGAACGTAAATATAAACGAAGGTGATTCCGAGGCCTGCGAACGCAACAACATGTTACTGTGAGTCTCCACCGTGACGACCCGCATAGCTACTATCGATCAATACCTGGATCTGTACACAAAAATGTACAGAAGTGTAGTATGAGAATACCACAACGGTGCCCAGTAAGTATCAATACTAACTTCGTTGGGGTAGTGACGAGGAACAGTCAAGACACCTACTAGTCAAATGAAATGAACAGGATATGATAATACAACATCGAGATAAAGATAACGAGGTAGTATCAACAATGAGAAAAATCAAAATACCAACAGTAAGAACCATAATGGGAGAACACGGGTAGCAACAAACGGTAACCAAGTAAATCAACACCGACATAACAAGAACAAAGACAAGTAAGAATGTATTCAATTAAAGAAGGATATGCCCACTCAATCAATTACATCATGTCTAATACACATCTCAATCATAGGTTTCTCATATCATACTCTTGACTTCCGAACCTTCCGCACGCATAGCACCTTGTGCCCACATATTTTCCATCTCACTTTTAACAACAGAATCCACATGCTATACAATACATAATGTCCGTACAATGCACTCAATATGTCCAAGAAGTCCCATTTACCTAATATAAGTAAAATTACAATTTCTAAACTAATTGGGAAGCCAGTGAGAAAAGATGAAATTGTTTCTTTTGAAATCATTTGAGTAAAGAAAGTACCCCTTTTAATTTAAAAATACAACATTGAATGAATTATTACCTTTAACAAGAGTTTTGATAACTTAAAACATAGTAGAAATTCCTTTTTAAGTAAAATACAACTTCAGACGGTTTAAGGGGGTATAATTGAGAAACTAATTGAATTACGGTTGTTACAATTATTGAAGTTTGAAGTATTGGAGTTATATATATATATATATATATATATATATATATATATATACATAAATACGGTGAGGTATTGAAAACACTATAGGTTCTAAAACAAAGGATCACAACTATAAAGGAATTTAAACAGTTTAAACACTAGGATTGATAACAACAAATAAACACAGTAGCAAAAAGTGCACGACATCACCCTTCGTGTTTTTACTCTCGTCTTCACCATAAGAGTCAATATTCACTTTTATTCTATTTTGTTGCGGCATGCAACCCGATCCCAATCATATAGTACTGTTGCGGCTTGCAACCCGATCCAAATCATATAATATTGTTGCGACTTGCAACCCGATCCAAATTATATAATTATGTTGCGGCATGAAACACGATCCAAATCAAATAATATTGTTGTAGCGTGCAACCCGATCCAAATCGTATAAAGATGTTGCGGCGTGCAATCCGATCCCATATAATATTGTTGTGGCGGTGCAACCCGATCCAAATCATATAATGATGTTGCGGCGTGCAACCCGATCCCATATAATATTATTGCGGCGTGCAACCCGATCCCAATATACAAATTAACACTAACCACAAAAGAATCCCGGCAAGGGAACAATAAAAAAACAGCCATATCCCGGTAAGGGAACAATAAAAAAACAGCCATATCCCGGCAAGGGAGTCAACAACAAGAATAAACACATCCCGGCAAGGGAACCAACAGTAAGAATTAAGAATGTACCGGCAAGGGAATCTGCTATAACCAAACTTGTACCGATAATTAACTTCACAATGAAACCTCAACTAAACAACAAGACATAATAAACACGTGATAACTATACCGGTAACCACAACAATTGGACATGTAACCTATTTGCACGAAGTTAAAGATGAACTCACAATCAAGAAGTATCAAAACAATAAGGAAGGCAATCACTTCAATTAAGGTAATTAAGGGTCAATGCAACACGTAGAAATTCGAGGAAAGCTAGCAACATCATATGGAGCATATAGAGACAATTTAAGCAATTATTAAACCCAATCATAATGGAATACTCTCCACATATTGAACATAAGAACCTAAAAATCCTAGAGTATATTTATCACAAATAATTTCGAGCACACACTCGTCTCGTCGCATGCACGGACTACAATTAGCAAAGAAGACTCAATCCTAAGAGGAAGTCTCCCACACAAGGTTAGGCAAGATACTTACCTCAAAAATGACAAACCGATACTCTAAAATGCACTTCTTGGGTGAAAAGATCTCTGGACGGCTCAAATCTAATCAAATTAACTTCAAAGCACAAATAAAACACATAAGAAACTATTCCGGATCATAAAATCTCAATCTTTAACAAAATCCAATAATTGGTCCAAAAGATGACACCCGGGCCCGCGCCTCGGAACCTAACAAATTTTACAAAATCCGAATACCCATTCCAATGTTAATTCAACCATACAAAAGTTATTAAATTCCGATACCATTTGGCCCCTCAAATCACGATTTTTCATTTTAGGAATTTTCTTCAAAAACCAACATTTTACTCAACCCAAATCACAAATTAATTAATAAAAATAAAGACAAATTCATGGAATATAATCAATTCTAGGTGAAGAACACTTACCCAATCGTTTTGCTTGAAAAACCCACAAAGAACCGTCCAAAACCGATTTCTAGAACTCCAAAAATGTTCAAAATGGCCTAACCCTCGATTTGAAAAACTTATATTCTGCCCAGATATTAAAGCATCGCGAACGCGGAGGAAGTATCGCGTTCGCGAAGAAGAAAAATGAAGGCTGCCCAGATGTGCTTCGCGAACGCGAAGAAGGAAAATATTATGGCCCAGAGATTGCTCTGGGTGAACGCGTGAGCTAGTACGTGAACGCGAAGAGTGGAATTGCATAACTACGCAAACGTGTGAGGGGGACGCGAACGCGATGAGGGATAAGCAGTGCTTCGCGAATGCGAGGAGTGCTACATGAACACAAAGAAGAGTTTCCAGGTGGTCAACAACAAAGCTTCGTGAACGAAAAAGGCTATTCGCGATCGCGAAAGAGGATACCAGAAGCAGAAAACAACAGTTCAAAAACAAGGGAAAATGACCTGTAGCCCACCCGGAACACACCTGAGGTCCCCGGGACCCAGTCCAAACACACAAACAAGTCATATAATCTATCACGGACTCGCTCGATATCTCAAATCACATCAAACAACGCCGAAACATCGAATCACACCAAGAATCGAACTTAGGAACTTTCAAACCTTCTAACATCCAAAACTCGTGCCAAAACCTATCAATTAAACCCGGAATGATGCCAAATTTTGCAGACAATTCCAAAATGACATAACGGAGCTGTTCCAACTCTCAGAACCACATTCCGACCCCAATATCACAAAAGTCAACTATGGGTTAAACTTCTCCATTTTCTAAACTTCAACTTTTCCAACTTTCGCCGACACACCTCAAATTACCCTATGGACCTCCAAATCTGAATCTGGACGCGCGCCTAAGTCTAAAATACCATACGAATTTGTTGAGATCACCCACGACCCATTTCGGGGCCGTTTACTCAAAAGTCCAATTTCGGTCAAATTTTTACTGTTTAAACTCCCAAAACTAGGTTCCTTCTTCTAATCTAACTCCGATTCATCCTGAAACTAAATCCAACCATACACACTAGTCGCTATACAAAATGTGAAGCTGCTCGAGACCTCAAACTACCAAATCGGGCAAAATTGCTCAAAACAAACAGTCGGGTCATTACATTATGATTCATAATCTGTTCTATTTAATACTTCGTGACAAATTATATTTCTTTTGTCGCGTTATCGAGACTATCTTTAGAAAGAAAAAAATACAACTATTTCCAAAAGAATTGGTCATTTATTAAAATTCTAAACTATTAGTCGTCTCAAATATTAGAGGAAAAAATATAGATCAAAGAAAGTGTTAATGACTTATTCGTTTCTTGAATGACTTGTGAAATTCATTAATCCAATAATAAGTCATTTTTCTTTATTTAGTGATATTACCGTATTAGGAGTCATAATTGAAGTTATATTTGTATGGGGGCAGCAGCATAACTCTGGAAACAACATTCCACATCATGGACCACACTGCATACAACGCCATAGTGGGACGACCGTAGATACAACCCATGAAGGCTGTCCCCTCCAGGTTATATCAAGTCATCAAATTCTCAACTCCATGAGAAATATTCAACATACGAGGAGAGTATCATATATCTCGAGAATGCTACCGGATTGCTTTAGACAACACGGCCTCCCAACAAAGAAAGTACAAAGAAAAAGAGGTATATCAATAAGTATGGTCGAGGTCGGGGCATAACGAGGTCGGGGAAGGCATCAAAGATTTCGACATAGTCGAAGCCGCAGGGTCAACCATAGAAGACCTCGACCCCATTCAATTAGACTCCGACGATCACAACAAAAAGGCCTATATCAGTTGCAAGCTCCAGGACCCAGGTAAATTCAGTCAATTCTTAAAAGCTAACGCAGATTTGTTTGCTTTCAGCCATGCAGATATGACGGGAATCCCAAAAGAGATCGCCACACACAAATTAAATGTCGACCTATACCACCCCCTGATGAGGCATGTTAGGCATAAATTTAACTCCGCAATCAATGACGCAGTGCGCGAAGAAGAGGTAAAATTGTTAGAAAATGGTTCCATAAAGGAATAAAAGTGCCCCAAATGGGTCACCAACGAGGTAATGGTTAAAAATAAGAATGGGAAATGGCGGATATGTGTAGACTTCTCAGACCTGAACAAATCATGCCCAAAGGTTTCATTCCCGCTGCCTCACATGGAATAACTCATTGATGCCATAGTCGGACACGAGTTGCTAAGTTTCTTAGGTGCTTACTCAGGCTATAATCAGATCCTCATGGAAGAGGAGGATCAGAAAAAATCACATTCATCACACACCAAGGACCGTACTATTATAGGGTCAGGCCCTTTGGACTAAAGAACGCGGGGGTGACCTATCAAAGGTTGGTGACAAGAATGTTCAAGGATCAGCTCGGCGAGACAATGAAAGTATATATAGATGACATACTGGTCAAATCGAAAAGAGGAGAAGATCATATCGATCATTTGAAAAAGACTTTCGACATACTCAGACAATATGAAATGAAAATGAACCCGGAGAAGTGCGTTCGGCGTAGCCTTAGAAAATTTTCTAGGGTTCCTTGTATTACAGTGAGGGATCGAGGTCAACCCTGATCAAATTAAATCAATTGAAGGGATACCCGAACTCTTGACCACCAAAAATAATTCTAAAGATTGACTGGCCGTATCGCCGCCCTATCAAAATTTATCTCATGGTCATCGGATATATTCCATAAATTCCTTGGTGTACTCAAGAAAGATAATGGCCTCCAATAGACTTCGGAGTGCATCCAGGCTCTAAGGGAACTAAAGGCATACATGTCATCTGCCCTTTCTTTCAAAACCCGAGCGAGGGGAATGCCTTCTCGTTTATCTAGCTGTATCCGAGGTAGCCGTGAGCGCTATCCTAATTCGAGAAAATAAAGGTACGCAAAATCCCATCTATTACATTAGAAAAACATTAGTCGATGCCGAGACGAGGTACCCGCACCTCAAGAAACTAGCTTTGGCCTTAGCCATAGCTTCACAGAAGTTTAGACTGTATTTACAGTGCCACCCCATCATGGTCGTCACAAATTTCCCCTTAAGAAGCATTTTACATAAACCCGAGTAGTCGGGGAGGCTCGCAAAATGGGGCCATTTAGCTCAGCGAGCACAATATCACATACCATCCACGAACGATAATAAAGTTACAAGTGCTTGCTGATTTCGACACCGGCTTCAGCGCAAAAATAATGCCTGAAGTCGAAAGGGAAGCCCTTCGAATTTCCCCCCAAACACAAAACCTCTAGGTCGTATACACTGACGGTGCGTCCTGCGTGTTGGGGTACGGACTGGGACTCATACTCGAAGTCCCAACAGGGAAAGTTATTCGCCAGTCCATAAGGTGCCTGGACATAACTAACAACGAGGCCGAGTATGAGGCTGTCATTGGAGGTTGTCTAGACTAGTGCTCAAGTATGGGGAAAAACGGCTAAAACTACGTTGTGATTCCCAACTCATAGTCAACCAAGTCACAAGGACTTTCCAAATCAAGGAACAAAGATTGCAAAAATACTAGACAGAAATCTGCAAGATGCTGCCCGAGTTCGACGAATGTCATCTCAACTAGATTCTACAAGCACATAATGCCGAGATAGATAGCCTCTCCAAACTAGCCGCAGCTACCAAAAACATCACAACAGGAGACAAAAATATGGTCCATCTCCTCAACTCCTCGCTAGACCAAGTCGAGGCAAGAATCATTAACTTAACTTGGGACTGCCGCAATCGTATTATCGCATACTTGCAGGACGGTACACTCCCCAACGATAAAAAAGAGGCCAGGAAACTGAGAATGCAAGCGGCCAGATACAGTACCCTCCACAACGACCTATACAATAGAACCTACGATGGCCCTTTAGCAAAGTGCCTTGGTCCAAACCAGACTCGACGCGTCCTTGAGGAGATCCACGAAGGCCATTGCGGGGCTCATTCCAGCAATCGAGATTTGTCATATGCCTCATACGAGCAGGATATTACTAGCCCACCACAAAAAATGAGGCCACGGACTTCATAAAAAGATGTGAGCAATGCTAGAAGAACGCCTTAATGATCTACCAAGCGGGGGAACACCTCCACTTGGTCACCTCACCTTGGCCGTTCATCAAATGGGGAATGGACATTGTAGCCCCCGGTAGGACGAGGTAATGTACGATTTCTTTTAGTTTTAACTGACTATTTCTCTAAGTGGGTGGAAGAAGGACCATTCACCCAAATACGGGAACAAGAAGTAATCACTTTTATATGGAAAAATGTCATTTTCCAGTTTGGCCTTCCTAAAGAAATCAGCTGCGACTACAGACCCCAATTCACGGGAAAGAAAACTGCCGAATTTTTCAAGAAATGGCATATTAAAAGAATACTCTCAACCCCGTACCACCCCGCGGGCAAAAGATAAGCAACGTTCTCCAACAAATTAATACTAAACATCATGAAAAAGAAGCTCAAGGATGCGAAGGAACTATGGCGGGAAGTCCCACCAGAAGTATTGTGGGCATATCGAACAACTCCGAAAACAAGCACATGTCACGACCCAAGTTCTCCCTCCATGAGCTGTCGTGAAGGCACCTAGTCTCTACGACTAAGTAAGCCTAACAAATTGTGGAAAAAAGAAATGAAATACAAAACTGGCAAGTTACGGATAAAATATAATAAAAGAGTCTAAAATGCCGCTCGGCATATACAATACATACTCTCAATACTGTATCAAACTCCCAAAATCGGGAATCTCATGAAATCACAAGCTGTAGAAAAACAATATAGTGTTCTAACTCCAGAATGTCTATCAAAAGTAAATACATAAAGTCTAAATCTAGAGGGTAAAATAGAGAGGGACTTCTAGATCTGTGTACGCGGCAGATATAACTCGAAGTCTCTGATATCACCCACCTCACTGGTAGAATGGTTGAGCAGAAGAACCTGGATCTGCATACGAAAAACATGTGCAGGAAAGGGCATGAGTCCACCACAATGGTACACAGTAAGTGCGAAGCCTAACCTCTATTGAGTAGTGACGAGGAAGGTCAGGGCCCTACTAGTTATATATATATATATATATATATATATATATATATATATATATATATATATATATATATATATCAAGGTAAAACAGTATGAAGTGCGAGAGTATAATTTAAAATACAAACAGTCGATAAAGAATCACAATCAAAGACAGAATATAGTCAGTATACAAAGATAGCAACATGAGATCTCCCAGGATATCGTCCCGTAGTCCCAAACGTAAATGTGCAGAGGATCTCCCGGGATATCATCCCGTAGTCCGAATCATAAATATGCAGGGGAATCTTCTGGAATACCAATCCATAGTCCCGAAGTAAATATCCAGTACAGAGGAATCTCCCGGGATGTCATCCCATAGTCCCAAATATAAATGTGCAGGGGATCTCCTGGAATACCAATCTGTAGTCCCAAAGTAAACATACAGGGGGATCTCCCGGGATATCATCACGTAGTCCCAAAGTAAACACACAATAGTCTCAAGGAAGAATCTATAGTTCTATTCGAGAATAAACATGAATTTCTACTCTAAACATGCTGCACAGAATACAAGTAAGCAATTAAAGCAGGTAAGATAATTATATCACATAAGCATGTTTTTCCTAAGCTAAACAAGAGGCTTCAAGTACAAGTATTGCTCAATTACAAGAAAAACACAGATATTTTAATGAAAATGAGTTTTTCCAATAATTATCACATGTACGCACTCATCACCTCACGTACACATCATTCATATAACAACGATACCAAAGCCTAAGGGGAGTTCCCCCTCACAAGGTTAGGCAAGCCACTTACCTCGAACTAGCTCAAAATCAATCCGAAATCACGCTCTTGCCACGAGTATCCAACTTCGAGTGGCCCAAATCTAACCAAATCAATATCATTATGTAAATATAACTACAAACAAGGAGTTTAGCTAAAAGAATCGAAGCTAAGGTAACAAAATAGAAAAATGCCCAAAAATCCTCCCCGAGCTTACGTCTCATAATCGGGTAAAAATTATGGATTATGAACACCCATTCACTCACGAGAACACTCGAACAAAAATCACCAAAATTCGATGCCAAAATCCTACTCAAAACTCGGATTTTCAATTGGGAAACTTTTCTCCCATTTTCAAACTTTTGCCCTCAATTTCCTTAATTAGAAGAGGAAAACAACAATAGATTATAGTATTATGATCAAAATCGAGTTAGAATTCACCAATGATTCTCCTTAAAAACCCCTCGAAAAATCATCTCCAACCGAGCTCCAATTCAATTTTTGTGTTATGAAATTTCAAACCCTTGAATTTTCTATATCTGCCCAGTGATTACTGCATCTACGGTTCATGGGGCCGCACCTGTGCCTTGGGCTCTGCATCTGTGGAATTTCATTAACTCCACGCTCACCGCATCTGCGTTCCTTTCTCTGCAGATGCGTTCGCTTCTGCGGTCTTTGGGCTCCGCACCTAGGGAATTTCTCTAACTCCCAATGCACCGCACCTGCGCTCTCTTTCCTCGCTTCTGTGGGCTGCACCTACGGGCTTCTCACCGTAGGTGCGAAAATACCAGAAGCATCAAACTTTAGAATAGCCTAAGTCCAAATTCAACTTCCGTTAAGCATCCGAAACTCACCCGAGACCCCCGGGATCTCAACCAAACATTCCAACCAATCCTAAAACATAATACTAACTTAATCCAACCCTCGAATCACATCAAACAACGCTAAAATCACGAATCACCCTCCAATTCAAGCCTAATGAACTTGAAATCTCAAGAATTATACAACTGATGCTGAAACCAACCAAAACATGTTCGATTGACCCCAAATTTTGCACACAAGTCACATTCAACACTACGGAGCTATTCTAACTTTCGAAATCAGATTTCGACCCCGATATCAAAATTTCACTATCGATCTGAAAACATTAAAAATTCAACTTTCGGCATTTCAAGCCTAAATAAGCTACGAACCTCCAAAACACAATCCGAACACACCCCTAAGCCCGAAATCACTCAATGGAGCTAACGGAATCGACGAAATTCCATTCCGAGGCCATCTTCACACTGCTCCGACTACGATCCAAAACACTCCGACACTCAAAACAAATCTTCCCGCCAAGTCACAATAGCAGAAACAATACGGAGAAAGTAGTTAATAGGGGATCAGGGCGTTAATTCTCAAAACGACCGGCCAGGTCATTACATCCTCACCCTCTTAAAAACTTCGGTTCTTCCTAAACGAGCATAGAGATATACCTGAAGTGGTGAAAAGATGAGGGTAACGACTGTGCATATCCTGCTCGGTCTCCCAAGTCTCCTCTTGACCGGGCCACTAAACTTTCACTGATGCAATGTTCCTTGACCTTAGCTTATGAACCTACCTATCTAATATCGCCACTGGCTCCTCAACATAAGATAGATCCTTATCCAACTGGACTGAACTGAAATCCAACACGTGTGACGGATCACCGTGATACTTTCGGAGCATTGAAACATAAAATACTAGATGAAATGCTTCCAAGCTGGGAGGTAAGGCAAGCTTATAAGCAACCTCCCCAACACGTCGCAATACCTCAAAAGGACCAATAAACCTCGAACTCAATTTACCCTTTTTCCTGAATCTCATAATGCCCTTGATTGGCAAGGCCCGCTCTCCAACCATATAGGAAATATCACGAACTTTCTGGTCCGCATAACTCTTCTGTTTAGACTGGGTTGTGCGAAGTCTATCCTGAATCACCTTAACCTTCTCCAAAGCGTCGTGAACCAAGTCTTTGCCCAATAATCTAGCCTCGCCTGGCTCGAACTAACCCACCAGGGATCTACACTACCTACCATACAAGGCCTCATACGGTGCCATCTGAATGCTGGACTGATAAATATTGTTGTAGGCAAACTCCGCTAGTGACAAGAACTGATCTTGTTTACCGTGAAAATGGTAATAACAATTAAATTTATAAAAGTGACTCTAAAAATACGTGATCTATTTTTATGCCAGTTGTTAGAGCAGTGGATGCTAGATATGTGAAGTTTAATCGATAAAATACAAGCTAAAACGGGGCAGTAATCAAACCGAGGGGCTTGCTACCCGAGCCTCTGACTGATCGATGAAAGGCGTCGAGGTCGATGCCTGGGCTTGAGTTCGAGCTATCGGGGGTAATCGGGAGGGGAATAACAGCTGGGATATGATTAAATAAGGATCTTTTTGGCCAATATCAAGCAACAAAAGAAGAACAAGAATGGAAGCAATAAATGGAAAGAGTCGCCTCGAGCGAGCAAGTTAGAGAGAAAAGAGAGAGAGAGAGAGAGAGAGAGAGAGAGAGAGAGAGAGAGAGAGAGAGAGTTGTTATTGATCTTGTGTAGAATGGTTGGAGTAACAGCAGCCCTTTACAAAGTGGTGAGGATCCCCTTTATATTGGAGGGGAAAATAAAACATAGTACAGAATGCATTAATTGTAAGGACATGGAGATGGGACGGCTAGGCATGATATTAGACTCTATTGGTACTATCTGCTCGCCTCGGGAGTTCCTTACCCTCGGGGTCATTGTTGGGTTGGTTGTGAATGAACCTCGGGGGAGGGAGCTTGACCGCAACCCCGCAGCCTGGAGATATCGACATGACTCCCCGAACATACCTTAATGGCGAGAAATTGGTCCCTTCAATTTCACCGTAGACAGATAGTCTCCGCATTTCCTAGAATGAGGTAATAGGAAATGATTTTGAACCGTCGTCTCGAGGTCATCATTGACGTGATGTCAACCGACAAGAGCATTAAATGCCATGTTCTAGAAAATCATGCAAAGGCCGCCATCAGATACGATAATCGAGGAACCCACGAACTGCCATTGGCTCGTCCTTTGTGCTCCCCAAGTAGTTCCTATAAATGCATCGGCTATTTGACACTTCTTACTTTCATCCCGTCTCCAAATTCACGAGTCAGAACCCTTTGTCTTTTGCACTCTTTCATCTTTTTCTAGAATTTTTTTACCATTAATATGGCTAGGACTTCTAGAACAGTCCCTCAGCAGAGTGAAGTTGCATCGCCCTCTTGACCGTCTAACGAGAAAACTAGAGTTGTTCTTCCTTGAAACAATGCACCCCGCCTGATCTCGATTTGTCCACGGATTTTAACATCGATGCCACTTCATCCACACTGGGCCGGTGTGAGCACGTGTCTTGATATGTTAGCATCGTGACCAACATACAAATGGTGAGGAAATACTACCGATAGAATAAGGCAGTGGAAGTGGAGATTCCCGGTCCTGACGCGAATATAACGAACCACAAGGTCAGTTTTCTTTATGTGTATACTTACCCGTTCACCTTGGGTCCTGACGAATCTTCTGATTCCTCTCCCCCGGAGATAGACCAGGTCATCCTTGACTTCTGTGACAAGTACCAAGTGACGCTTGGTCAGATCTATCCTTCTTTCTGGAGGATAGTATTGATGCTCCGCCATTTTACCGAAGGGGTTGGGGGTGAGGCTTTCACCCTCAACCATTTGATCAGGATGTATAGTCCTTGATTTTATCGAGGTTTGATTAGGCTCCGCCATCAATTCAAAAAATCATTCTTCTCGAGCATCGACGAGGGGAAGGATCGAGGGCGGATGAGCAGGTTTGTCCGGGTGATGACCTTAGATATTATCCCAACCCGAAGGATGCCTCTTCCAGAGAGATGGAACACGCAACGTAAGCAACTTTCCCTTAACCCCTTTTTTACTGCTTTTCTTTGAAGTAACGAACTCCCTGCGCTTCTTGAAGTCGCTGCTTGGTACCTAGAGGTGGTCCCAAATTTGTCGGGATGGATCGAGCGATTGGACAAGGCGTTCCTATATCTTATTCGGTCTTGGACCAACCTGGCCAAGAAGCGATGGGTGGCTAAGAATCATGGTAAAGTTCCTTTACCACCTACACCTTGTACTTGTGTTTCTTCCTAAGCCCTTAGTGAAAGCATCTTGCGGTTACTGGTGCAGGTCTTGGCGAGAATATGCAGATGAGGTTGCCCCTAGAGGTGAAGTGGGGGCTTCGGAGCCCGACAAGGTTAAAAAGAGAAAAAGCAAAGCAATTGTCATCATTCGTCAAAGAAACCCAGGTCACTCGAGCACTGAGCCACTACTGGGACTTCTTCTTCAACTTCAGGGGTGAATCCTAACACCGAGGAAAAGGATGATGATGAATGCCAGCTAGAGCGGAGGATGAGGTCGAATGTGATAGCCTCGCATGTGCCTCGGTCGGAGGCTACTGAGTACGAAATGGCTGACTCCGATTAGTCTCTTGAACCGGAGACCCTCGAAGAGGGTGTTAACGCGGCTTCGAATTGCACAACTAGGTTCGATGCAGTTTCCGCCGGGGGGACCGCTGCTATTGATTCCGAAGGGTCGGGGCCTAAAGCTTTTTAGGAGCATGGATTGCCTTCTGGAGAAGTCTGTGGCCTGAAAAACTTCTTCTCATGCTCCCAGGTTTCGTTAGGGGAACTGCGGGACGCTCAAGAAGTGGTCGGCGTCAAAGCGGGGATTCCTCTCTAAAGAGGGAGGCTCTATTGCCAACATCTTTTATGGTGTAAGTGATAGTGCCGATCTTGATGTTCCCGGCGCTGTCAAAGCGGCGGACAAACTCATGCAGCAGGTGACAGCCATTTCTCGTGCATTTCGTTTATCCTCGGATGTCACCCCTTGTCTTTCTATCTTATCCGCTATGCCGCAATGCAAGAAGATGTACGATCATGCCATCCTTCGACTCCGCAAGGAGCTTTCTTATCATGAAAAGGAGTGTAAGAAAGCTACCTCGATCCTGCGGGATTCGAAGGCTCGCTCTACCCAGGGAGGGAAATAACTAGGAGAGCTCCAGGATGCTTTGGAAACGGCACTTCGGGAAAAGGCTGACCTTGCCACACATGTATTTTGCCTTGCTTGCACCCGACTTCTGTTCCCGTGTTCCATCATAAATTGGCTTGCCTTTCTTTTGTAGGTTGAGCGAAATGGTTCACAGATTAATCAACTGAATATAGAGATCTCCGGGCCGAGGGAGCAAAATAAAGTAGCAGCCGGGGAGTTGGCGACATCTCGGGGTCTTCTCAAGGATGCTCACAAGGAGGTTGCTGCTTTGGCCGCATCTAAGTCCGAGGTTGAATGAAACTCTGCCACTTATCTGGAGGATGCAACCACAGTGCATAAATTAACTCGTGACATATCAATAGCGGCTGAGTAGAAGTTAACCCGAGCTATTAAGCATGCTAAGGCGGAGGAGAGGAGAGAGACCTTGGAGGAAATCGGAGCCAGAGGGTGAACTGGTGCTTTTAGTTGCCCCCGATGAGGGTGAAGATAATAGTGATGAGGAGTAGTCTCCAAGTCATTTTGTATCCCTTCCTTCTCCCTTTGTATGCGCCCCCCGGGGGATGGGTTATGTAAAGATGTTTTTTGTGAATACGTTTTTGGCAATGTAAAAAAAAGGGTTTTCCTCCTGTCAGTTTTTTTCAGTCTCTTCTTTCTTTGCCCATTTGCTTTCGCGATTTAGCTTTTGACTCTCGACTTTGGCCTTTCGGAACATGTTCTCAAAGCAACCGAGATCTTGAAACTGGCCATGCACCAGGGTTAAATCGACAGCTTCTCTCAGACCGATGCTCGTGACGTCGGGGAGCTCCCCAAGGCCTCACAGTATTTTGAGTTCCGTGGGGTAACAACATTTGTGTGATCCGATAAAAAGGGGGCCCCAGGGTGATTCCGCCAGTATATTTCCCTAGGAGAGGGTGACGTTAACGCGACCAAAATTAATTGGCCCTCTTAGGTAGGCGGGTAGTTGTTTCTTTGCCCCTATATATTCATTCAACCGTCTTTCCAACGATGAATTGGCTGCTTTGAAAAGGCTATCTCTTCCGCAGAGCCTGACACTTTGTGCTAGTCCTTCCGTTCCACTATTTAAGAAAATTTTTGCTTAGACCCTCATCTTTCCCCTCCTATTTTACTGTAGCCATGACTGCTACGTCGACGTCCGATCATCAGGTGGAGGGGAGTTCCTCCTGCGTTCCGCATTTAGTTGGTGCCATTGGCTCACCTCCGATGTCAGGTGACCGAGGCTCGGGATGCCCTGTCTCGCGGAGAGCTGTCATGCCGGGGAAACCTCCCAATGTTCCGGGCTAGCGGGAGCATGTGTCGAGCATCATTTCATCAGTGGGAGAGGAAAACCTCGAAATGGTCAGAAAAGATTGCGGATGGGGAGAGGACGTGATATTATAAGTACCTTCCCCCCAGAGAGAGTTATGAAATATGTTGAGAGATTTTTGAGCGTATATACGCATGTTTTCGTGCCGGGTTCCCCCGACCGGGTTGTGCTCAATTTATGCCGGAGATATCAGGTTATACTGGTGCAGGCTCATCCCTCCCTTTTGAAAATAGTGCAGGCGATGAGATATTTTGTCGATAAGGCCGGGATAGAGTTTACCCTAAGCCATCTCGTGAGGTTATATCGGCCACTGCATTATCGGAGCTTGATTGCTCTTCAACATCGATCCACCCGAGCTCCTGTCATCGGCAGCGAGGAGGACGAGGACCGGGAGTGGATGAATCAGTTCATTCAAATTTGAACGATCGATGTCATTCCTAGAGAATTTTTTCCATTTCCTGAGAAATGGAACTTCACATGTAAGTGTCTCATCTGAACTATCATCATTTTGACCGGAGGCAGGCTCCGTAACGATATCTTTCTGTTCCTTATTTGTAGCAAGCATTGGTCACCAAGCCATGTCCCCGATTTATCCTAGTGGTCTCGTAAGCTAGCAGCTTGCTCGATTTATGATAGGCGCCGATGGCGATATCTGTCCAAAGGGAGATGGGAAGCGAAGCATCGTGGTTGGTTCCCAGTGCTCTGCTTCCTAGAAAATGGCACTTTTCTTGCCGGCTTATTTAACTCAACTATCGCAGGTGCCGGGGGTTCTTTTGAAATGAGGCCGCGTTCTCTGGGGGAGGAGGAGAGATTGCTGGCCTCGGGATTGAGGAGTGATAAAAAAAGAAATGATGTTCCGAGGCATGAAAAGGCTTGCAGTGAGGCGACTCTTTCTCAATGGTTAAGGAGAAGCGATTCGGTCGATCAGCCACCTTCTGGAAGCGGTTACGCCATTGGATGTTGCTTCGGCCTTCGGCGAGGCTCAACTGTTTGGCCTCATGGTGAGTTTTGGCTGCTGTAAGATTATTTCGGCCCCGTGACTTTCTTTTTCCCTTTTTTTTTCTTTATTTAGCTTTCTTTTGTAGGCTTTTGACAGGCTTAAATCCGAGCTGCTTCATAGCGAGGCCCCGTTGCGGGAAGATTTGGATTGGGATAAATCCCTCAAGCTTCTTTGTGCGGCAAAAGAAAGCGAGCTGGTTTCCTTACGGTGTGAGGTGGACGGGAGCAAGAGCCGTGAGATCTGCCTAGAGAAACAGGTACCCTATATTTCATGCCAACTTGCACTCTCTTCCTTCCTCGGCGTTGTTTTGATATTTCAGTTAGAGGACAAGACGGAGGCGATGGGATAGCTCTGGGGCGAGGTTGGACGAGCCAAATGCAAATTCAACGAGCTGCAGGCGCTTGTACGTGCCCATTTTGTTGTCCAAAGAGAGCGCTCAAGTCATGGTTTCTGCTCTTGATGCGCAAATCCAGACCGGTCGCGTGAACGATTCTGCCCGGGTGAATATGATCGCAAGGCTTTCGTTCGAGCTTTCAAAGGTGAAGATCGAGGTGGTAAATGTCTAGGCCGAGGTTATGATGAGAAATACCAGGGCGGGACAGAAAGTGGCAGCCTATTTGAAAAGTGCTACCGCTGCTAAAGCTGAGCTGAAGAGAGCCCTCGATCGTGCAAGCGATAGCAAGGAGTATGTGAGGTGCAGATCCTGGAGGGAAGTCCTCGAGGAGATTTATGCCAGGGGCTTTGATCTCTTGGGGGAGATCGAGCAAGCCAAGGGAGAGGAGTATGATGCCAAGTTCCTTCTGTCTGATGCTGAAGACGGTGAAGAGGGAGCCGCCGGGCCATAGTTGCCGAAAGGGGAAACATTTATTCCCTGCCTCCTTCTTGTGTACATATCTTCTATAATATGTTGTAGACTGAGCTTGAATTTCACCGCCTGTATGTAAAAAAAAAAGGAAATCTTGCAATTTGTATCTTCTGTATTTCTATTCGCCAAGATCTCAATCGGGTAGATTCGACCTTTGGATTGGTAAGAATCTCTGAACCTATAATATGTCCCTGATGTTCGTTAGGCCGGCGAAAGCGGTAACTATTTTGGGTTCAGTCTACGAGTCGAACTCTAACTCAGGCTCAATCGACCCTCAAGTTTTACGCCTGCATGGACTGGCGACAATGGCTCTTACGCCTTGGGTCGAAGCGACCTTATGTGTATATGGCGCTGAGGCTTGTGAAGCTGGCGACGATGGCTCTTACATTATGCCTTTAGGCATATATAGTTAACTATTTTGGATCCAGTCTCCGAATAAGGTTACAACTCGAGCTCATTTTAATCCTCAAGTTTTCAAATTTTAAGCTGGCAACGGTGGTTCTTACGATTTTGGTCGTTGTGACCTTTTAGTGTGTGGCCCTGAGGCTCGTTTGGCTGGCGACTATGGCTCTTATGCATTTGCCCTTAGGCATATGTAGCCTTTGTTTTTCCCTCGTTAAAGAATTTTTAGAAATAATTTTGCCTGACCCGTTGTCGGTTCGGGAAGAACCTCGATTTCAAGTCGTTAGCGGCGATGTTCGAGCACCTCAGAAGGTTTAGCTCGTAGGCTGAGTAGCTCAAAGCCTTGTGATTTGGAGCTGACATGGTCGAAGCTCGTTTGCCTATTGAGGGTAGCCTGTTTTAACCGATGCTCTTCGAAGTAGATTCTAAGTAATCGCCTGTGATTTTGTTAGCGACGGTCGGACATCCCTGAGTTGCGTTAGTTTGGCTGGTGTAGCTGTTTTGACCGTAGTCATATATGTTCGTCCGGAGCCATTTTTTTGATCCCGAATGCGGTAGTTTAGTTGTCTACATCAAGGGTATGCCCTTTCGGGAGTCTTACAAATGCGACATATAGCCTAAACTTCGGGATTGAGTTTTATGCCTGTAGTAAGGTCTTACGGAAGTTTCATGCCTGTTGAGGTCTTACAGTTTCTTCATGCCTGTTGAGGTCTTACAGTTTTTTCATGCCGGTTGAGGTCTTATAGTTTTTTGTTGTTATGTAAAATAGACCTGGCTAGAGCGAGTTTGCCCACTCGGGGTCTTATGGCCCTTGGGTTTTTTAGTGAATGGCGATTGACGACAGTCTCTGAGTCATCAAATTTGCTTAGGCTCGAAGGACATTACTCGTGAGCTCGAAATTGCCTCGTTAGGGCCTTATAAACATGGAGTTTCGACCCTGAGGTCGTGTGGGTGCCAAATTGTTGATGCTAAGTCTCCGAGTATTTCGGGACGTACTCGATGGAGGGATCTATGCTGTGAGCATGCTGAATTTTCTTTTGGAGTACGAGATGCTTTTGGTGAAAGATATTCTTTGATTGCTTGGTGTAAATACACATCGTTGTGTTGATGTAAGCCCGATTTATGCGGATACGGTTCGTTCGACCGTTTGGCCCGGTACATCAATTCCTATTGGAACCTCGTTTGTCATTTCCCGGTATAGGGTTGATTGCAAAGAAAATCCGGTAGGCTTGTTGAGTCCTTCTTAGGTAGTGTGGACGTTGCCTCGTTAAAAACCTTTCCGGCAAAAACCCATTTCGGGATAAACAATTGGTCAAAGAAAAAGTGTGCAATGGACTCTTTGAAACCTCAAGGCCTTTGAGTTGGAGTGGCGTCCCAACTGCCTCGGTCACTGTCCTGCGCAAGAGTTACGCAAATCAAGTTGTAGTTCCTATGGTAAGGATCCGAGTGTATAGGCCTGGGCCATCTGGCGTCCATGATTTTGCTGATGGCGAACACGATGTCCGATACATCGACGGTGAAGTTGTATTCTGATAGGCGAGGTGCCCCTGTTGGCCCTGTGTCCCCGTCGAAGCCACCTCTGTTGAGGGGTACCCGAGGGTTCTGTCCTCTATTCACCAATCTATCGTTACGAGGAGGGTTGCATCTCGGAGCATTCCTTCTATCATCGGGGTACAACTGGTACCTCTCTTTATTCTATTTTGACTCATTCTCTAGGAGTCTGCTCAGATATACTAAGCCCGAGGGGGCTCCCAACTGGTCATCCTTGACCCTAATCTTTGACTGGTACCTATTGTGGACGTCCGACCAGGTTACGTCGGGATACTCGATCAGATTCTCTTTCAGCTCCCTTGAGGCCACCGGCTTCGTTCATTCAGGCCTTTAGTGAAGGCTTGTACTGCCCAGTCGTCGAAGACCGGGGGAAGTTCCATTCGTTCTATATGGAAACGAGACACAAATTCTCGCAGCATTTCGTTCTCCCTCTGCATAATCTTGAATACATCGGACTTCCTTGTCGCTACCTTGATGGCACCGGCGTGCGCCCTTACGAAGGAATCTGCTAGCATGGCAAATGAATCTATGGAGTTGGGAGCTAGGTTGTGGTACCACATCATGTCCCCCTTCGAGAGCGTTTCTCCAAACTTCTTCAGTAACACAAACTCGATCTCATCATCTTTTATGTCGTTGCCTTTCACCGCACACGTATAGGCAGTGACGTGTTCGTTGGGACCTGAGGTCCTATTGTATTTTGAGATTTTTGGCATTCTGAACTTCTTTGGAATTGGTTTTGGAGCCGCTTCCTCTAGGAATGGCTGTTGTACGAACTTCCTCGAATCTACACCCTTCAGGACCGAGGGAGCACATGGGGTTTGGTCGACTCTGAAGTTATAAGTTTCGACCTTCTTATCATTGGCTGCTATCATTTTCTCGCCTACTCGATCCTTTTGGTAAGGTCCTCCAACATTTTCACAATGGCAGGATCGGCTATTGATCCATTGTTGCTTGACCTCTCCGGTACCTGTTCGGCCGGGGAAGTAGGTTCCGATGCTACTGTGTTGGGAGTCTTCGGGTGGATTTGCAACTGAGCGATAGCCAACTGTTGTGCATGCAACATTTCAAAAATAACATGAAGACTGACTTCCTGTTCTTCCCGGACTGGGATATTTTGGGCTTCCTATTGGTCGTCATGCCGTATGCTCCTTTCGGTGTGTGAGGTTTTGTCGACCTACTGTGCGTCCTACGAATCCGTATCTGCTGAAATCAGTCCGGGCGCGTTATCGGGATTCTGCAGTGGCACGTCGACGACTGGAACAACCACACCATTTTCCCCTTGGTATTCGAGGTTGTTGTTCTCGACTCTATTTACTGAGCCAGACATTTTGTCCTGAAATCAAAAGATATTGGACAAGAAAAGTGTGAAAGATAACTTGCGTTTGTGTAATGAAACCAGCAAGAAAATAATCACTATTATTTTTAGCCCCACGGTGAGCACCAAACTGTTTACCGTGAAAATGGTAACAACAATTAAATTTGTAAAAGGGACTCTTAAAATATGTGATCTATTTTTATGCCAGTTGTTAGAGCAGTAGATGCTAGATATCTGAAGTTTAATCGATGAAATACAAGCTAAAACGGGGCAGTAATCAAACCAAGCAGCTTGCTACCCGGGCCTCGGGCTGATCGATGAAAGGCCTTGACGTCGATGCCTGGGCTCGCGTTTGAGCTATCGGGGTAACCGGGAGGGGAATAACATTTAGGATATGATTAAAGAAGGCTCTTTATGGACAATATCAAGCAATAAAAGAAGAAAAAGTATGAAAGCAATAAATGGAAAGAGTCTCCTCGAACGAGCAAGTTAGAGAGAAAAGAGAGAAAGAGTTGTTATTGATCTTATGTAGAATGGTTGGAGCAACAACAGCCCTTTACAAAATGGTGAGGATCCCCTTTATATAGGAGGGAAAAATACAACATAGTACAGAATGCATTAATTTAAAGACATGGAGATGGGACGACTAGGCAAGATATTAGACTCTACTAGTGCTATCTGCTCGCCTCGGGAGTTCCCCACCCTCGGGGTCATTGTTGGGTCGGTCGTGAATGAACCTCGGGGAGGGAGCTTGACCGGAACCCCGCAACCTCGAAATATCGACATGACTCCTTGAACATACCTTAATGGCGAGAAATCGGTCCCTCCGATTTCACCATATACAGATCCCAAGACCCTCCAAACTCCATCACACACGCACAAAGAATATCTTTAAGAATCTGAATAGTGGGCTCGTATTGTCCATCCGTCTGGGGGTGAAATGTTGTGCTCAACTCCATCCGAGTACCCAACTCATGCTGAATGGCCCTCCAGAACCGTGATGTGAACTGAGTATTGTCACACCTCTTTTTTCACCCGCGCCCGCAGGGGCGTAGGGGGAGTTTTTCCAATTAAAGGACAATCGAAACGGGATTTATTATTTAATTCAGAGTCGCCATATAGGAGATTTATGGTGTCCCAAGTCACCGGTTGAACCCCGAATCGAGGAAAAAATTGATTCTGTATTACAGTCCGCGAACTAGCCGCGTAAGGAATTCTGTTAACCCGAGAGAAGGTGTTAGGCATTCCCGAGTTCCGTGATTCTAGCACGGTCGCTCAACTGTCATATTCGGCTTATTTATCTGATTTTAATACATGTTGAACCTATGTGCAAATTTTAATTGTTTACCGCTTTTATTATTATTATTTTTAACGAGAATTGCAACGTCGTGAAAATACATCTCGAACCACGTCACATCAATGCACCCGTGGTTATTGACGCATTTCAACTCTGTTGAGATTTGGATTTGGGTCACATAAATGTGCACCCGAGTTTAAGAAAGTAATGTTATTTAAAGTACGCGCCTAAAGAGACTAACACGGGGTTATTTTGGGAAATGGCCGTGAAGTTCGCTAAGCGGCCGATCCCGAGTTCTAAGTAATTAATACATACATTTGTGAGGGCCCCGCAATCTGTGCGTTTTATTTGGCGAGGCTCATCTCGTTTATTTAAAAGGACGATCCTAAAGCGACTATGATTTTCTATTTAATATAATTGTCTCTAATAATAAAAAAAACTTAGTTGGATTATGAACTACTATATTAAAAAAAAACCTGCGTGTTTAAAATGCCCAATTTTGGGGCCTTTGATCAAAGCATCAGGCTGGCAAGCATGTCAGAGGCCTAAGGGGGTTAGGCTTGTTACCAAACTGGAATGATCCGTACAATTGGGCCACGGTATGGCCCAGATTGCTCATATTAACTTAAACGATCCTGAATGAAGTTTCTACTAAGGATCAAATTGGT
The DNA here is from genome assembly GCF_000715075.1 of Nicotiana tabacum. NCBI lineage: Eukaryota > Viridiplantae > Streptophyta > Magnoliopsida > Solanales > Solanaceae > Nicotiana > Nicotiana tabacum. Next base: position 105,248,470 of record NC_134087.1, on the reverse strand, counting down.
TATTAGCTAGAATGTAAATAGTATTGGAAATCAGTTACAATGGAAGAAGAAGAGATCAGCCACAACAATACAACAGTAGCAGCAACAAACAATAACACCAATAGGTTGACAGTCAACAGCAACAAACAGGGCCAAGCTCAAGACCAAACCACAGTCGCAAAGCCCAAGAAGAAAGAAGCTTAACCAAAATACTAAATCTACTAGGAATTAGACTAGACAGTCATAGAACACCTTTCAACAATCAGATAATACCCAGCAACCCTCAAATAAATCACCAAATTCCTTCAAGTGTCCTGAACACCCAAGTACAGAACAGGAACAGAGAGATTTGAACTATTTCTGCTCTTGCAATCAATGCAACAGTGTGAGCTGATTGTCTAAAACACTCTCTCAAGCTCTCTTAAGGTTCTAAAGTGTAGAAGAATTCAGTTTTTAAAAGCTCTCAGGACAACTGATCCTCAAATCTCTCTATGAGTTCCAGTTCTCAGAAAAATGATTCAAGAAGGCAAACTCTCTCAAAGACTAAAAAAGAACCCCCATTTTTCTTCTAAAGTCCGCCCAAAAGAACAGCCAGACCATCCTCTCCAAAAAAATCCTCTCTAATTCTGTCCAGACCCCTTTTTTTATACCCAAACCTCAGCCCCTTTCAAGCTCTAAGGAGCACTTAGCTAATTAGGAAAGTATTTCTGCCCATGATATTCCCTGACAGCCACTACTACATGTTCTTTTCTCTTTTTAATCCAAGGTTATGGGTGACTTAACTTATTTAATCAACTTCCCATGCCATTAAACCTTGTTCCCCACTAATTACTAAACAATTCATTAGTTTATTGGTACTTTAATACCCTATTGTCAGAACATTCAACTTAAGCCATTTTCAAACCTTTTTAACCCCAAAATACCCTCCTAAAGTCCCTGAAATTACTGTCCTACCCAATCCCTTTCACTCTGCATTGAACCTTTCAACTCTAACCTATTCAAACCTACCAACTAACTAAGCTGAATCCAACAAACTACAATAGCTATAACCAATTCAAATCAGTTAGTAATCCAGGATATCAAATCAAATGGCACCAAAATGAAGACTAAGGGTCAAGGCAGCACATATTGAACTAACTATATTGGGGAATCAATCATATTTAGCTCAGCAACAGATGAACTGAAATCAACTAGACGAGCATATGCCTTAATCAGATTGGAATACAAAAGAAGAAACAGCCAGAAGAGCCTTAAGGGGATTGACAAATTCAGGATAAAAAATGACCAATAAATTCATTTCAATGAACTGAATATACCAACAAGCTCAGTTCTAAGTTCAAATATACCAACGAGCTCATTTAAACACAAAATTTAGAACACAAACGAAGCAGGAGGGGAAACAGACAGGAATGAGCTATGAAATCAAAAGCAAAATTAAACTACTATCGTGCTAAACTAACACTCAAACCTTCCGGACTAATCGAAGAAACTTATTCGATTGATTAAATAGTTATAACATATAATCAACAACAGAAAATTTGGACCAAGAAAAAGGTCCGAAGAGAGGAGGAGGAAAATCATTGACAAAACCAGGCTACAATGAAACTTTAAACAGATAAACAACAAACAACAAAAAAATAAAAAAAGAAATGGAAAGGAAATACCTCAAAATCTATAGATCGAACTCCAATCAGTTTGACCTTCGACTTGAACCTTTTGAGGTAAAAACGAACTTTAATCGAGTGTTCTCGACTGAGAACACTCGACTAAAGTTGATTAAAACCCCTGTTTCTTTTTCCCCTTGGATCGACTCCAGGTTTGGTCCTTCTAGGGTTTTTCAATCGATTTAAACTTCAACCAGTTCTAGCAAGACTCGAGCCAAAGTAGGGGTGGTTTGGGAATGAGGGAGGTCAGTGGAGCTGGGGTGTGAACTTGGGACTGGTTGGGTAGGTTTAGGGTTTTGCTCGAATCTTCGATTGAAGATTCAAGACAGACCGGGATGATTCGAGGTTAAAGGGGTAGGGATCTGTGTTGAGGGTGGTTAGGAGGTTCAGTGGTGTGAATTTCGTGGTCACTGGCATCGTTGCCGCTGACTTTTAGGCGAAGGGGTATGAGGGCGGCTAGGGTTTCAGGGGTTGTTTGGTCTCTGGTTCTTGGAGACGAAGGGGAGGGGTTTGGCTTGGGAGGGACGGGTAAAGGTTTAGGCTTATATACTAGAGGGGGAAACGAATCCTGGCCGTTTGATCTGATGAGATCAACGGCCTGGATTGATCATTTAAGTGGAACGACGTCGTTTAGGCACTCCTGAGATGACCGGATCGATCTTTGATGGGAATGGGTCGGGTATTGGAGGAGTTGATCTGGACCATTCGATTCAATCAAACGAATAGTTGAGATTGACTGACTTAAAACGACGTCGTTCTGGACTGGTCGCAGGTGGACTGGATTTGGGGCGGGTATGGGCTGGTCTTTGGATTTGGGCTTGGCCAAATTAGCCCAACCGAATTTTCCTCTTCTTCTTCTTCTCTTTTTTTCTTTTCAATTTTCCTTTTCAACAATAAACTAAAAATCCTAATTGAATTATAAAATCGACAATTAACTAAAAATATTAACTCTTAATAATAACTATCACACGAAATTAAACATCAAATAAAGATAAAATCACACAATTCGGACATTAAATGCAAAAAATGCAAAATATATATTTTTGTGATTTTTCCATTTTGTAAAACAAACTTGATTGTTTAATTAATTCGTAAATTGTAAAATTAAATCCTAAATGCACATGCAACTCATATTTTTGTATTTTTTCTTAATTAAAGCAGAAATAAATATGCACAGATAAAATACAAATAAATCACAAACAACACAACACCATTTTATTTTTTGAATATTTTGGGAGTAGTTCTCATAGGGCAAAAATCACGTGCTCACAAGTACCTCTATCTGAAATGATGGAAACTAGAATACCATGCAGACGAATAATCTTCCGGATATAAATCTCTGCCAGACGCTCCGAATATTAGGTAGTAGACACAGGAATGAAGTGCGCGGACTTGGTCAGCCGATCCATAATCCTCCAAATGGAATCGAACTTCTTCAAAGTCTGTGGGAGTCCAACTACGAAGTCCATGGTGATCCGCTCCAACTTCTATTCCAGAATCTCTATCTGCTGAAGCAAGCCACCCGGTCTCTGGTGCTCATACTTTACCGCTGACAATTAAGGCATTGAGCTACAAATCCAACTATATCTTTCTTCATCCGCCTCCACCAATAGTGCTGTCTCAAATCCTGGTACATCTTTGTAGCACCCGGATAGATGGAATACTGCGAACTGTGGGCCTCCTTTAGAATCAGCTCCCGAAGCCCATCAACATTGGGTACACATATCCGACCCTGCATCCTCAATACCCCATCATCACCAATGGTCACATCTCTGGCATCACCATGCAGAACCTTGTCCTTGAGGACAAGCAAATGAGGGTCATCAAACTGACGCTCTTTGATAGGATCTAACAAGGAAGACCGAGAAATCACACAAGCTAGAACCCGACTGGGCTCCGAAAGATCCAACCGCAAAAACTAGTTGGCTAAGGCCTGAACATCCATTGCCATGGGCCTCTCCGCTGCTGGTAGATAAGTTAAACTCCCCAAACTCTCTGCTCGGCGACTCAAAGCATCAGCCACCATATTGGCCTTGCCCGGGTGATACAAGATAGTGATATCATAGTCCTTCAGCAGCTCGAACCACCTCCTCTGGCGCAACTTAAGGTCCTTCTGCTTGAACAAATGCTGTAAACTCCGGTGATTAGTATAAATCTCACAAGGGACACCGTACAAATAATGACGCCAGATCTTCAAGGCGTGAACAATAGAAACTAACTCGAGCTCATGGACATGATAATTCTTCTCTTGTACCTTCAAATATCTTGACGCGTAGGCAATCACCCTACCATCCTGCATTAATACCGCTCCAAGGCCAATCCTTGAGGCATCACAATAGATAGTATAAGACCCCGAACCCGTAGGCAATATCAATACTGGGCTATAGTCAAAGCTATCTTGAGCTTCTAGAAGCTCTCCTCACACTCTTTTGTCCACTGGAAGGGGGCACCCTTCTAGGTCAGCCTGATCATAGGTGTGACAATAGATGAAAATACCTCTACAAATCAACGGTAATAACCTGCCAAGCCAAGAAAACTATGGATCTCTGTAGCGGAGGATGGTCTGGGCCAACTCTGCACCGCTTCCACCTTCTTCGGATATACTTGATCCCTTCATTCGATACCAACTGACCTAAGAATGCCACATAATCCAATCAAAACTCACATTTCAAGAACTTTACATATAATTTCTTTTCTCTCAAAGTCTGAAGCACTGTCCTCAGGTGTTTCTCATGATCCTCGTGACTCCGAGAGTATACCAGAATGTCATCAATAAAGACAATGACGAACGAGTCAAGATATGGCCGGAACACATTGTGCATCAAATGCATAAAGGCTGCTGGGGCATTGGTCAACCCAAATGACATAACAAGGAACTTGTAATGACCATACGGAGTCCTAAAAGCAGTCTTTAGGATATCTGGCTCCCAAATCTTAAACTGATGGTTACATGAACGTAAGTCAATCTTAGAAAACACTCGTGCACCCTGTAACTTGTCAAACAAATCATCAATAAGAGGCAAGGATACTGGTTCTTCACTGTAATTTTGTTCAACTGGCGATAATCAATGCACATACACATAGAACCATCTTTTTTCTTCACAAACAAGACAAGAGCACCCCAAGGTGATACACTGGGCCGCATAAAACCTTTGTCAAGCAATTCCTGCAACTGCTCTTTCAACTCCAGATGAGCCATACGATAAAGAGGAATAGAAATGGGTTGAGTGCCCGACAACAAATAAATACCGAAATTAATATCTCTGTCGGGTGGCATACCCGGAAGATCAGCTGGAAACACATCAGAGAAATCCTGTACTACTAGGACTGAATCAACTATAGGGGTATCAATATTGACATCTCTCACATAAGCCAGATACGTGTCACACCTCTTCTCAACTATTTGTTGAGCTTTAAGAAATAAAATAACTCTATTGGGCGTGTGATATAAAGTACCCCTCCACTCTACTCACGGTACACCTAGAATAGCCAGCGTCAGGGTTTTGGCGTGAAAATCAAGAATAACATAATGAGGCGACAACTAGTCCATGCCCAAGATAACATCAAATCTACCATGCTGAGCAATAATAAATTGGCTCTGGTCAAAACCACTAAGAGCAATTAGACACGACCATAAATACGGTCCACAACAAGAGAATCTCACATATGAGTAGAAACATAAATAAGGGAACTCAAAGAATCCTGAGATACACCCAAATGCGGGGCAAAATAAGAGGACACATAAGAATAAGTGGAGCCCGTATCGAATAAAATCGATACATCTCTATGAAAAACTAGGACAATACCTGTGATGATAGAATTGGAGGCGATATATTCAGTACGGGCAGGGAGGGCATAGTATCTGGCCTGGCCTCCCCCTCTAGGGCGTCCTCCATCTCCCCGTCCTCCACCTCTAGCTAGCTGGGCAGGTGAGGCAGCAACTGGTGCTATGATCATAGCTTGGGAACTCTACGGAGCACGTTGTGGCTGCGAAGTTACGGAGGTACACCCCTCCTAAGTCTGGGGCAATCTCTCACCATATGGCGTGTATCACCACACTCAAAAATAAGCTCTGGGAGGATGTGGCGGCTGTGACTGGCTCGGGCCAGGTCTGCTGGATTGACCACTGAAAGCACCTCATGTAGGAGGTGTACTAGCTATTGGAGGTGCATAATATTGCTCCTAAGGTCTAGGAGGAGCTGGAACACCACTGGCTGGTGGAAGAGCTGAATGAACGGGCCGACTCATATAACCCCTACCATGACGAACTGCAGCTAAGGCACGAGCAGCAGAATAATGGCCTGACTCTTGAGACCTCTTCGCCTCCCTCTCCTCTCTATCCCGAGCATGTATACCATCTACTCTCCTAGCAATGCTCACCACCTGCTGATAAAAAATATCCATGTCCAACTCCTAAGCCATGCTAGACCTGATGTTGGGAATGAGCCCCTCAATAAGCCGGCGAACTCTCTCACAAACTGTAGAAACCAAGGATGGTGCATGCCTAGCCAAGTCAGTGAAGCGGACAACATACTCCAAAACAGTCATAGTACCCTGGCACAAATGCTCAAACTCTGTGCGCCATGCGTCCTTAAGGCTCTGAGGAACATACTTCCTTAAAAACATATATGAAAACTGGGTCCATGTAAGGTAAGCTGCCTTAGCTGGGCTGTCCAAATCATGAGTACGCCACAACTGATAGGCTGCTCCTCAAAGCTGGAAGGTAGTGAAAGAAACCCCACTCGATCCTGATACCCATAGTGCGGAGGATACGGTAGGACTCCTCCTGAAAACCCAAAGCATCATCTAATGCTAAACCACTGAATATAGGAGTCATGTACTTCTTGAACCTCTCAAGCCTCCGCTGCTCATCCTTTGAAGCAGCTACCCTGTCCTCGGGCTGAACTGGCACTACAGGCGATACCAGTATAACCTCTAGAATCTGATCAACTTGGACCCTCTGCTTAGGAGTGCGGGTGGCGGGAGTCTGTGCTCCTCCCCTAGCATGGGATGTAGTTGCAGCAAGGGGAATCAGCCCTGCCTGAGCTAGAGTGGTGTACATGCTCGCGGACTGTGCAAGGGTCTCCTAAAGAGCTGGAATAGTAGTAACAGTAGACGCATCAGGTGCCTGGGCTCCGGCTGGAGCTGCTGGTGGCTCCTCTTTGGTATCTCACGGGGATTCTCTGGCTGCACCACATGTATGTCCTTGGCCTCTACCTCGGCCCCCAGCCTCTAGCGGCTCTAGTAGGGGGCGCGGGTGCCTGGTCATCTCCGGTAGCACGAGTCCTCACCTTCTGTAAGAGAATAGAAGGCAGAGGTTTAGAATCTTGATATCAAAATCTCGCACGACAAGAAAATCAAATGAAGTGGAATTTTCCTAACAGTTACATAGCCTCTCGAAGATAAGTACAGATGTCTCCGTACCGATTCGCGAGACTCTAATAAACCGACTTGTGATTCCTATGACTCCTATGAACCTAGAATTCTGATACCAACTTGTCACGACCCAAGTTCTCCCTTCGTGAACTATCATGACAGCACCTAGTCTTTACGAGTAGGTAAGCCTAACAAATTACGGAAAAAGGAAATGAAATACGAAATTGGCAAGTTACGGATAAAATATAATAAAAAAGTCTAAAATGCCTCTCGGCATATACAATACATACTCTCAATACTGTATCAAACTCCCAAAACTCGGAATCTCATTAAATCACAAGCTGTAGAAAAACTATGTAGTGTTCTAACTCCAAAATGTCTAATCAAAAGTAAATACAAGAAGTCTAAAGCTAGAGGGGAGAATAGAGAGGGACTTATGGATCTGCGGACGCGGCAGATATACCTCGAAGTCTCTGATATTTCCCGCCTCACTGGTAGAATGGTTGAGTAGAAGAACCTGGATCTGCACACGAAAAACATGTACAGGAAAGGGCATGAGTACACCACAGCGGTACCCAGTAAGTGCCAAGCCTAACTTCTGTCGAGTAGTGACGAGGAAGGTCAGGTTAATAATGTTGTTATAATTTTTAAAAGTTTTATACTTTTTGATATGACTAGCATATATAAAACAAGGTAACACAATATGAAACGCGACAGTATAATTAAAAACACTAACAGTCGATAAAGAGTAAAATCACAGACAGAATATACTCAGTATACAGAGATAGCAATATGGGATCTCCCAAGATATCGTCCCATCGTCCCAAACGTAAATGTGCAGAGGATCTCCCGGGATATCGTCCCGTAGTTTGAATGATAAATATATAGGGGAATCTGCCGGAATACTAATCCATAGTCCCAAAGTAAATATCTAGTACAAGGGAATCTCCCGGGATGTCGTCCCGTAGTCCCAAATATAAATGTGCAGGGGAATCTACCGGAATACCAATCCGTAGTCCCAAATTAAACATGCAGGGGGATCTCCCGGGATATCGTCCCGTAGTCCTAAAGTAAACACACAATAGTCTTAAGAAATATCCTACAGTTCTATTCAAGAATAAACAAGAATTTCTACTCTAAACATGTTGTACAGAATACAAGTAAGCAGTTAAAGCAGGTTAGACAATTAAATCACATAAGCATGCTTTTCCTAAGCTAAACAAGAGGCTTTAAATACAAGTATTGCTCAATTACAAGAAAAACACAGATATTTACTTAATGAAAACGAGTTTTTCCAACAATTAGCACGTGTAGGCACTCGTCACCTCATGTACACATTATTCATATAACAACAATACCAAATCCTAAGGAGAGTTCCCCCACACAAGGTTAGGAAAACCACTTACCTCGAACCAGCTCAAAATCAATCTGAAATCACGCTCTTGCCATGAGTATCCAACTCTGAGTAGCCCAAATCTAACCAAATCAATATCATAATGTAAATATAACTACAAACAATGAGTTTAGCTAAAAGAATTGAAGCTAAGATAAGAAAATAGAGAAACGTTCAAAAATCCTCCTCGAGCTTACGTCTCATAATCGGGTAAAAATTATGGATTATGAACACCCATTCACTCACGAGCACACTCGAACAAAAATCACAAATATCTGATGCCAAAATCCTACTCAAAACTCAGATTTTTAATTGGGGAACTTTTCTCCCATTTTCAAACTTTTGCCCTCAACTTCCTTCGTTAGAAGAGGAAAAACAATAGATTATCATATTATGATAAAAATCGAGTTAGAATTTGTTACCCAATGATTATCCTTCAAAACCCCTCGAAAAATCGTCTCCAACCGAGCTCCAATTCAATTTTTGTGTTATGAAATTTCAAACCCTCAAATTTTCTATATCTTCCTAGCGATTACCGCATCTGGGGTTCATGGGGCCACACCCGCGGTCCCACACCTATGCCTTGTGCTCCGCATCTATAGAATTTCATTAACTCCACGCTCACCGCACCTGCGTTCCCTTCTCCGCAGATGCAGTCCGCTTCTGCGGTCCTTGAGCCGCATTTACGGTCACTGGCCCTTAAGATCCAGACCACACCTTCCACCTCTTGCCTTGCTTCTGTGGGCTGCACCTACGGGCTCCTCACCACAGGTACAAAAATACCAGAAGCAACAAACTTCAAAATAGCCTAAGTCCAAATTCAACTTCTGTTAAGCATCCGAAACTCACCCGAGGCCCCCGGAAACTCAACCAAACATACCAACCAATCCTAAAACATAATACAAACTCAATCCAACCCTCGAATCACATCAAACAACGCTAAAACCACGAATCACCCTCCAATCCAAGCCTAATGAACTTGAAATCTCAAGAATTCTACAACCACTGCCGAAACCAACCAAAACATGTTAGATTGATCCCAAATTTTTCACATAGGTCATATTCAACACTACGAAGCTATTTCAACTTTCATAATCGGATTCCAACCCAATATGAAAATCTCTCTATCGATCCGGAAACTTCAAAAATTCAACTTTCGGCAGTTCAAGTCTAAATAAGCTACGGACCTCCAAAACACAATCCGAACATGCCCCTTAAGCCCGAAATCACTAAACAGAGCTAACGAAATTGACAAAATTCCATTCCGAGGCCGTCTTCAAACTGCTCCGACTACGGTCCAAATTATAAAGCTTAAGCTCTCATTTAGGGACTAAGTATCCCAAAACACTCCGACACTCAAAACGAATCTTCCCAGCAACTCACAATAGCAAAAACAAATACAAGAAAATCAGTTAATAGGAGATCGGGGCGTTAATTCTCAAAACGATCGGCCGGGTCATTGCAGCATAGAAGTAGGCCTGAGGGTGAATGTTACATCTCGCGTTTTCGTACGTTAAAAGTTTCGTCTTCAGTTAATTGACGTAGACTCAGGGATGATATTATCTTGAGGTTAACGTATTTATGCTATTTATAACAACCAATAAATAAGTGTCATGAAGGATAAAGGTTACACGAATTAAAAAAAATGAGTTTCGTTGAAGGTTGTCGATTTGGATAAAATACGGGTCGAGTAATAATACCCGATATTTATGGACTAGTACCATACAAGGTACCATATGACCGTGATAGTATGATGTATAAAGTATATTAAAAATGAGTAGTATTTTCAGGTAATTTTAGATAATTCTTAATTATGTGGGTAATTGGTTAATTACTGGGTAATGGGACATTACCTAATTACCTAATAAGTGGATAAAGATTAATAATTCTCACCCCACCTCTCCAAAAATGTGGCAGCTTGCCACAACCTAAGGCAAATGACTCCTTAGTCATTTTGATAGGTGGCAACTAAGTTAGCCAAGAAAGGGACACTACATTTCTTATAATTACTACACAGTTCTCACCATTAGAACTTTAGGAACTCCTTACAATTCAAAGACATTAGAATTTTGCAATCCAAAAACTTTAGCCATTTCAAAGCTTTTAACAAAGCTTCCTTTCTCATATCTTGAAAATAAGTCACAATCAGAACGTTAGAAACATTGACAATTCAAGCTCTTACAAGATATTAACAACGAGATTTCTTGCATTCAAATTCTCCTACAAAGAATATTATATGGATTTTTTCCTACTCCAGGTTTGTTAAGATTATCCCTTCTTTCTTTTCGGCATGATCCAAATATACAAAAGAAACGAGCAAACGCACAGTTTTCATAAACGACTCTATTCATAGAAATACTAGAGGTCTTTGTGTTCTAGATTCCCTATGTGACATATTATTATATCTTCTATTCATGGGTATCAAAATAATACACAGTTGATAAAGTTTATCCGAAAGGAATATTGAGATTATTAACATATTTTCATGCATTTCATGCATTTATACAGGTATATCGACCCATGACTAGATGACGTTATATACGCGTATATATATATATATATATATATATATATATATATATATATATATATATATATGAGATATGGGAAAATGTTACAACATTATATACGCACCACCACCTGATCAGTTGGTATATGTTGATGATGTTACCCATAGTGGTCGAGACGATATGACGGGATGTCCTCAGAGGCTTGATGATATTATGTACACCTATACTATGCATGACACGATATTTATATGCATGTGCATGATATTATGAATGTTTCAGAATTTACAAAGATATTCAGATTTACAGATGGATTTCTTATTTCCATGTTTCCTCTATGTCTTTTACGTATTGATTTTCATGCCTTACATACTCAGTACATTTTTTGTACTGACACACTATTTCATAAGGCTTGCGTTTCATGCCCGTAGGTGCAGGTAGGCAAGCTGACCGTCCCCCTTCTTAGGATCCTTGATCAGCGAGAGTTGGCGTGATCCACTTGATCCGGAGCTGCTTTTGATTTTGGTACGATATGCTTGTATATATATATATGGGTATGACATGGCTCAGTCCTGTCTTTGTACAGTTGTATTTCTATTAGATGTCTGTAGACAATTATGTATAGTTGGATAGTATGTGGCCTTGTCGGCTTTTAGTTTTGGGTATATAGTTGTCTATCGCGTCCTTGTCGGCTCGCCCACTGTAATCCGCACGTGTATGTATATATGTCTTTTGGACAGGTTTTCCTCGTGCATGTTACTCTCGTAATTCAACAGATATTATTCATGTTTATATCTTAGTTGCATGCTTAAGGGTGTTCGACAGGTAGGACTCGGGCACTCGTCGCGGCCCATCGGTTTGGGTCGTGACAGTGAATTTATCAACTTTTCGAGTGGAGTTGGGAAATTGTTAAATCGAATTGTTGCGAGTATTAGATTATATTTTTATGGGTTTGTGCATTTATTGGCTAGTTTTGGAGCACTGGACATCGGTTTGAGTCATCGGAAGGGCTTCGGAGCTGGATATGGAGCTTCAGAGCGACGTAAATCTCCTTTCTAACCTTATAAGAGGGAATTAACCCCACAAGTGAACTAAATTATTATGTGCTTCTATTTGTGGGGGGATACGTACGCACGAGGTGATGAGAGTCCGTACGTAGCTACTAGCTATGCCTATGTCCGGGTAATTTTAGGCTTACATCATGCCTTGTTGATATTGTTGTTGATTTATGTTTATTGTTTTCCTTGAGAAGAAGCGAGATTGAGTTAGTTTAATAAATGTTTTGAAAGAAGTTGAAGTTGAGGAAAAATTTGGGAACTTAAAAGTTTTCATTTGAACTTAGTATTTTGAAAAGAATTGAAGAATATTATAATAACTTAAGAAATCTATGTGTAACTACGTCGCATGTATGATTCGCGAGTAGAGGTAAATAGATGCATCTATAGTTCGTGTCGTTCGACCCTCGACAGTGCACAATTTATATTTATATTGGACCGGAATGAACGTCCTCGATGGTATTTGTGTATGATAATAGAACTGGAAGTCCCTTTTTGTAATTGATATAAGTTCATTGTTTATGTGATCACATGTTTTAAACGAAGGAAGTGATATAAGCTTTTAATTATGGGGAAGACTTATTCAGTTATTTCATGTTCTAAGTTTATTGTTGTATATCATGCCTAATTAGTATTTCATATTATTATATTATTGGATCACTAGTAAGTGTCGGAGTCTTCCTCTCGTCACAACTTTTTCGAGGTTAGACGGGATACTTACTGGGTACGCATTATTTTTGTACTCATACTACACTTGCTGTACATTTTGTTGTACAGGCACATGTGTGTTCAGTGGCCTTGTGGGAGCAGCGGCGTGGGTGATACAAGGACTTAGGTGATCTGCATCTTATGGGATGATCCGTATCCAACAGAGTCTCCCTCGGAGTACTTGTATTTTCTTTTCTGTCCAAATTAATATTCCGGACAGTTATTGTATTGTATTTTAAATCCTAGTAATTGCTCATGCACTTATTGTTGATACCTCTTGTTTCCCTCATATATTTTTAAATATGCATAAATACTTTCAAAATATTGCACATGCATTTACAAACATGCACAAGTGTTTTTACAATTTTCTATAATTTTTAATGACCTTAAATCAATTTATTTCTGCATTTTTAATTATATAAATATTCAATAATTATCCCTCATATTACTTTACGATTATTTAATCATCTAAATTCATCATTCATGCTCATATAAGTGCTCAAATACATTTAATTGAATTTTCGACAATTACATTTGCATTTTAAGATTATAATTGCATATTTTGCAATAATAGCCCATCCGTATGCATAATTACATTACCTCTACAGAAAATAAAGTTTTATAATGCTAAGTAACTATTTTAAATCATCTTCATGCATAAAAATCATTTTTATCACTTAATTAACTATTTTTATAAATTATTTTATTAATAAATTAGGTATTAGACAAATAGCCCCTTTAATTATATCTAAATTCGGACCACCAGCCAATTCAATCTAACCTTAGCCTAATGAGCTCGAGCCCAAATTAAAATAACCCCTACCTGACCCAAACCTTCTCTAATCGCGGCCGTTGATCTCTGAGATCAACGGTCCAGACTCCCCCTTTCCCTTTTTAACTCAAACGACCTCCCAAATCCTACCCATTCTTCAAAGACCGCTGCCCTTGGATCCCTCTTCTACTCCGTTCTCTCTGAAACTATCTGTAAAACTCCCCGTCCATGGGGTTTTTGTGTATTTCCCGACACTTGCTGGCCTATGACATCTTCTGGTTGTTCGACTTCATTGACTTATAAGAGAATCTCAAATAGATTCAACCGAGTTTTGTCGAAATCTGTCTCATATGCCTGTCTTTGGCCATTCTCGTTTGTGAGTATTGTTCCTTGCCTATTTTTGGTCTGAATCTATAGTTTTGGACCAAGTTTCTTTCATCTCTGCTATTTTCGAAAACCCTAGTCTTATAACTACTTCGGTCTGTCCAGATCCTTGTAGATCTGGAAGGTTTTAAGTGCTATTTGATTTTTTTCCCCAAAAATCTTGTACTTTTATTATTACTATTCTGATTTCAGTGCTTTTCTGAAATTAGGGTTTTCATCGCAAGTTTCTTCAAAAGGTTTTCCTTCTCAAACTTTCAAGTGATTAATATGATTATTCTTTACTCCTTTGGTTAATTTTTGTGTATGCTCTTTAAACCCTAGGTCTTGTTCTGTTATGTCACTGATTTCTTCAATTTTCTTCCCGTTATTTGTTTATTTCTGTCAACCCAATATACTGATTGATTTTATTAGGGATTCAAATCATATTTTCCTATTAAAATTAGTGTTTTATGTGATTTCACCTATTTGTGACATTGATTAGTTATACTTGCCTTAATTAAACTGTTAGTATCGTTTGGGGATATGATTGACTCTCATATGGTATGAGATTGATTTCTTGCCTTATTTGAACCCTAGTTCTGTACCGTTAATTGATCATATCCAATTTAAGGGGTCTCTTCCGGATTTCTCTATAGGAATTGATTCCCTAATTAGCTGATTGATTTTATTTGATTACCCTTGTTTTACGAACTGTGATTTCTTCTTTATCTTATTTGTTTTACCTCATTAAGTGCTATATATACTCTCATTACTGATTCTTCAAGACACGAACATAGTTAAAAATAAAAACAGACACACACACACACACACACACAAAACTTTGCTCTCAAAACCTCTCTGCTACTTGTATTCATTGTATTACCTAACTGGCTGAAAGCCAAGACTATACCACTGAGATCTGTATATCTTTCATCTTCTGTTTACCAATTTTAACTAGTATGCCCCTATTCCTAATGTCGTTCATTATACTATGAAGCTTGAACCTATGTGCTCTCTTACCTGCTGCTTTACTTCTGTTGAATCTATGTCTTTCTATATTTTGATTAGCATGCCTACTTCTGTGTTTAACTCTGTATCCTTCCTATTTATTGCTTTGATTAGCATGTCTACTTCTGTGTTTAACTCTGTATCCTTCCTGTTTATTGCCTTAAACTAGCATGCTTGCTTAGGCATTTAGACTCTTATCTTTACTGTCCATTGGCCTCAATTAGTATGACCACTTCTGTGTAATTAAATTCCTGCCCTTTCTATGAACTAGCATAACCACTCCTATATTTAAGTTCTATGTCATTTCTATCTACTGTTTTAAGCCAGCATGAGCCCTTCTAATCTATCCAGTGCTACGTAATCTGGAACTTTAAACTTATGTGCTTATTGTCCATTGCTTCTAATTAACATCATTAGGTCCTATTGAGTGTTATGGAATTGGGCTGTCATAATATGTCAATTTTCTTGGTGTTAATCACCATGCTTTTGTTTTTGATTAGATTCATGTGTCATGGGTTAAGGATTTCTATGTCCCTAACCCCTGCTACCCCTTATCTGTATAGTTGTTCCCAGGATTCTATAGTCCCACCTAATATTAACTAATGAAATAAGCTAAATCTGGGCAATATGAACCTTTGCTTTGTGACTATGTTTCTGTTTGTCTGTGGAAACCTTTGTTTTTTTAGAATGCTTCTAAACTGTTTTCACCTCTGAGCTATTTTCACTTCTGAGATGTTTTTACTTCTCAACTGTTTTCCTAAAACTATTTCTACTCTTTCAACCACTATCTTTCACTCCTACTCTTAGAACATCTAGGATCCTGCTCCTCTAGTTTGAGCACTACTTAGGAGTCCATACTCTGACCCACTGGGGCTGGCCCTTCCACATTGCACAAAACTGTTTCTCTTTAAAAGGAGTCCTGGTGTGGGCATTGCCCGGGGTCCCTGAGGCCCTTGGGAACTTTGATGCACCAGGATACTCTCTTGGATACTATGAGATGTTGGGCACTTCATACTTGGTTGAAGGCCTGGTTTTCCAGGTTTACTTTTGGGCCTATCCAGACTCCCCATAGTTTAATGGTCTCATTTCTGTAATTCAGTCATTTTTGGTCTGTAATAACAATTGTTGTAAAACAGATATTGGGGATATTAGTAAAATGGGAGGGACTTTTATATGTATTTTATGGGAATATCGGGGAGAAATCATGCTCTTAAGACTGTTATGATTATCTTCATGCATTAGAAACCATGCCTATAGGTTGTTGTGTGCATTAGAAAATGTGCTTATAGGTTCATCATGTTATTTGCTCTAAATTAGAAATCCTGTCTCTAGGTTGTTGTTAATTCACGCTTAACAATCATGTTCATAAATTCTCCTATCTGCATTAGAAACCATGTTCTAGGACTTTTACTGCACTCACCTAGATATCATACCTGCAGTCAAATTGCATAAAAAATCAGTTTCTTCAGTAGCAATCATGCCTATAAGAAATAAGTATAAAAGCAGTCCCAACACCTAGATATCAGGCTTATATATAAAACTAGTTCTATAACGTTTGTGATTATTTTTCAGCATCTAGACAGCATGCCTATAGGACCTAATGAACCAAACTGCCTGCTTAAAATCGCTTACTAGTTTATTGCGGTTCTGATTAACTATTAGATATCATGTTTATAGGACATTTCTGATCCACGCCTAGGCAAGCCTGTAGGACAACTAAATCTTGAAACTATAAAACTGTGAAAATACTATTGTTTGAGACGTGCAATTGCCTGCTTATTTGTGGAGGTAAGTGTGAGCCTTTAACTGTTCCTTTATCCGACAGTCCTATTTGTTTTTCTTGTTGCTTAGATTTTCTCCTTTTAAGCACTATAAGAGAGTCTAGATCCACCTTAACTAGAAGTCCTAAACACCTCCAGGACCATAAGTAAGGGACGGGTAGTGCACGCATATAGTACGTTCAATTAGAATCGCTTATATAACCATTAAGGGAGGGTAATCGGGTAGTAAAGGATATGATGACATTTGCGTTAATGCTATATGTAGCACCCCAACTTGGGGACGATTACCAAGTATTGTACAGAAGTGATCCTATAGGCTAAAAAACCTAGGGCCCCTCTTACCCCTTGTTTTAAACGTAATATCTATTTGTCTAATTTTTTTGCCTATAAGACTAATTCACACAATTCAAGTTTGGCGGGGACCCACCGTTGTGGACCTAGAGGGGTGTCTAACACCTTCCCCTTAAGGTTATGTCGAGCCCTCACCCAATCTCTGGTAATGCAAACCGATTTTTGAGTTACTTGCTTTAGGTGCCCTAACGCACCTTAAATTCGTTAGGTGGTGACTCTTCAAATTCCATACCTAATTCCCAAAAGAAAATGAGTTGTCCTAAAGGAATGTCAAAACCCGGACTCCGTGAGGAAAAGGGGGACGAGACACTTGTGACATCGGGTTTTGGGATGATTATTGAATATTCAGTATTGAAATTAAAAAATATTTTTTTATTATTCTATAAAGCTCATCTGTTACTGGTTAAATTGAAAGAAATTTATGATTTCAAAATATTAAAATGAAAATTTAATTAACTATTTAATATAGGCTTGCCTGATAGCGGTGTCCAGCACCATCACGACCTTTAATGGATTTTGGGTCATGACAAGTCCCCTGTTCCACCATTTTCCCTTTCACTTTTTTTATTCTTTTCATCTCCTTTGTCTTCCTGATCTACTTTCTTCTCCTCTTTATTACTTACTTCCCTTAGTTGTTTCCTACATTCGGTTACTTCATGCCCATAGTTCTTACATTTGCTGCACAAAACTGGCTTCTATTCAAATTGCACCTCCTGCTCTATTATCTTACCTGCTTTATTTTCAAACATAACAGTGGAAGGATATGTTTGGTTAATAGTCACTTCTATCAGCACCCTTGCATAAGCTAATCTCTCCTTCTGCGCAGTGGCTCTATCAGTTTTCAATGGTTTCCCTATAATTCCTGCAATCTTTGTGAGAGTGTTTATTCCCTAATATTTGATGTCCATCCCAACTAATTTGATCCAAACTGGTATCTTCTCCATCTGCTCCTTTGTCATTTCCATATCCACCTTCCAAGGCTTCACAATTACTAGTTTTCTGTCAAATATTTTAATTCCCTTTTCTACTACCTTCGTTTGGTTTACCTTGCTGTGAAACCTTACAAGGAAGACCCCTCCATTAATTTATGCAACTTTATCTACTCCTGATCCTCTCCATATACGCCTAAAGTAGCCATCCATTACTGGTTGGGGTGGATTCGGTCCCAACACATAGCAAACCACCACCGAGGTCCAGTACTCTACTTCCTCCTTGATCTCATTCTATGTTATTTTAACATTCATATTCAGTGTATCTATTTTATTGAGCTCCAATCCCTCCGTTACTATGGGAGTACCTACCACTTTGCTCCACGATTTAGGGCTATTTCCACAATTATTCACCAGGCCATTGTAGATTAGGGCTTCGATCAAATTGGGGTGGCCCGCTGGTTTTGTAGATTAGGGCTTCGATTTAGCTCCAATGGGTAATTCTTTGAAGAACATTTAAGCTTCTCGTTTTCTTTGCATCTGCAGATTGAGGAATTCCTTTGCTGCCTCCACTGTGTGTTGGATTGTTTCCCTGATTTTGCTGACCTCTCCCCCGGTTTTCGATTTTCTCATCATCTTCAGCGATTAGCTGAGAGAAATTCTCATTCTAGAGAGAGAAAGTCTTTTTTGTGTTCACGGTCCAATTCACCACTTAACGCTTCCGCTTCGTAATAATGACTTCCGTTTCAGGTATGTTTTCTGTAACGATTATATGTAAGATTATCACGTTCAAAATTCTGGTATGAATTAAAATTTATGTTTACAACCATAACAGAGGCAAATTCCAGATATAAAATTTATATATTTAAAATCCACACAATATACAAAAATATACATAATATCAAAGCAATGACTTCAGTTGAATTCAAAAAAAGTTCAAGAGATCACACACCAAAAACCTTTAATTTTGTGAAAAAGAATGTCATTCCTTTCATATTAATTGAAGTGTACGAAAGGTCATGGGACTCCAACTGAGAAACGGAGAAAGGCATGCGTATTTATTTATATCGGATGTACAATCTGGTATTTAAAGAATTTTATATTGTTGTCATTCGTTCTGAATCAAGACAATAAACAGTGTTCAAACCATAGCTCATAGCGGATTAATTTAAAAATAGTAACTTTACCAAAAGCTCCCTTTTTAATGCTGATCCAACAGATAAGATTATATCATACTAAAGTTTTCTTGTTACCCCGAGGAAATCGAATTTCGGATATATTATAATTAATGGTAAAATGTGAATTATTCTTTTAAGTTTGTATACTAGAGTAAATGGTGGTGATCTGTGAGTTGGATTGATTTCAACTAAAATTGGGTTTATATTTTGTGACTAATACGGTACTGTTATTGTTGGCGTTTTCCAAAACATGAATGCTGAGAGCAGTGTTTTAAAAGGCCTTTGTGGGATTCGACTTGAGGCTCGCCCGGAATGGGATACTATCAAAACGCCTTGAGACTCATGTGTGGGGCTTGATTCTCTGAGGCTTACGCCCCCAAATGCTTTACTGTGCGCCTTAAACAAGCCTAACGCTCAACGCTTGGGGATCGCCCAATAATTTCTATGCAAATGATATATGTCGAATTCACTAAGTAGCACTCTTGACTCTCAATATTCTTTAACAAATGAATAATTAAAGTTCTTCTCATCTATAAGAATATGAAAATTGTGAGTAATTCAAATAACGAATCATCATATTGCATATTTAATAATTGAAAACACCGTGAGGGTGAATTTCATTTGAATATGTCTTCTAAAAATAGGTAGCAAAAATTATATCTTTAGTTGATAGATCTCCATGCCTTAGTTCTATATCTCTCAAAATGTAATGACCCAAAGGGTCATCTTTCGTTTTAGAATCCGGTTTCGTGTTCCGAAGCCTTGAATACATTATTTTCTTCCTCCTCAATTTACGTGCGCAGGCCAGGCATGCTTCCGAAAAGCCTTATATGAAAATTTTAAAAAAATATTGAGTTTTGCCTTTAAAATTAATATAAGATGATCTCGGTCAACAATTTGTGTAAACGGATGCGTACCCGTGATTTGACGATCCCGAAGGGTCCGTAGTAAAATACGGGACTTCGGCATATGCCCGGAATTGAATTCCGAAGTCCCTAGCCCGAGAAATGAATCTTTGAAGAAAATTGTTAATCTGAAAATATAACAGTTTATGGAAATTGAATAGTGTTGAAACTTGATGGTATCAGACCCATATTTTGGTTCCGGAGCCCGGTACAGCTCCATTATAACATTTAAACCTTATATGTAAAATTTGGTAAGAAACGGAGTTTATATGACGTGATTCGGACCCTCGGTTGTGAAAATAGAAACTTTAAGTGTTCTTGAGAATTTCAGTGATTTTGATGCTAAATCCGTAGTTTTAGGTGTTATTCTAGCGACTTGATCGTTCGAGCAAGTTCATATGATGTGTTAAGACCTATGTGCATGTTTAGTTTGGAGCCCCGAGGGTTCAGGTGAGTTTCGGATAGGCTACAGGATGTCTAAGCTTAGAAAGACCTGGTGTAGGATAGTTGCAGAGTTGCAGGTCTCTGAACCTAAGAGCATAGCCGTGGAGTAAAATTCGCGGACCACGGTGGAATTTCACGACAACGGCGGAGGGCTTTGCTGACTGCGGTGGGTAAGGTCAAATTTTTGCGGCCGCGCCCAGTATTTCGATGACCGCGGTGAGGTTTGTGGCCGCGCCCAGTATTTTGCGGGCCGCGTAATTGGGATCAAAGAGGGCCATTTCAACCGGACTTTTCATCCATTGCACACTTTTTCAAAGCCCTAAAACATAAGAGGCGATTTTCCAAATACTTTTTCTTCCCCAAATCATAAGTAAGTGATTCTTAATTCATTTCTTTCACTCTTTTACTTCTTTTTACAAGATTTTATCTTAGAATCTAGGGTATTCATGGTGGAATTGAGGATTTTTTGGTAGAACTTAGGAATTTCGAAATTTAAAAATTTAGACCTCAAATTGAGATCAGATTCTAAAACCAATTGTATATCCGGGCTCGGAGGTGAATGGATAATCGGTTTTTGATTCGAATTTCGGATTTGGACTAAGCAGACCTGGGTGTTGACTTTTGTTGACTTTTTCAAAAATGACCTACATTGAATTCCTTGCTATAGTGGGTAGTTCCTAAGGCTTAAATTGAATCGTTTGGTTGGTAATTTTCTAGATTATATTTGTTTTGAGGCTTGTGAGAAAGGAAAAGCTGTGATTGAGCTTTGAGATCGCTGTGGAATCGAGGTAAGTATTATGGCTAACCTTTGCTTGAGGGATTATATATTGTTTCCTCATTTGCTACTTGTTTAGTTGTTAAGTACGACGTATAGATGTGGTGACGAGTATCTATACGTTGTTGTCGGGTCATAGCATGCGAGTGAGTCTTATACTTGTGACCGTTGTATTTCTTTATACCTATTGTTCCTTCTTAAACTAGTTATTACTCATGTTAAACAAGTCTTAATATGTTTTTCCTGGTTTGGATATTGGTTGAGTACTGGCTCAAGTTAAGATTTCTGTTGTGAAATTAAATGATGAAAGGAAGTTGTTTGAGTGCGATGCCCTTGCCGGATTGTTATTGTTTCTATTGTTTCATACGGTGAGGAAGTGTATTAAAGCATGAAGGGTAATGCCGTGCACATTTCTATTATTCATATGGTGAAGAAGAGTGATAAAGCACGAAGGGTGATGCCGTGCACATTTCTATTATTCATATGGAGAGGAAGAGTGATAAAGCACGAAGGGTGATGTCATGTACGTTTCTATTATTAATTGCATGGTGAGGATTGAGAGTAAAATCGCGAAGGATGATGACGTGCATTTTCTATTTGCTATGTTTACTTGTTGTCATCGGTTCAAGTGTACTAGCTGCTTAGATTCCTTTCCAGTTGTGATTCTATATGTTTGAACCCTCATAGCATGTTGCCCCTTCCCGTTCATTTCTGCTTAGTTTTTATTACTTGTTATTCTGTTAGTATATTGTTTAACTGCACAAGTTTATATTATTTGTCGTGTCCTAACCTCGTCACTACTTCGCCGAGTTAGGCTCGGCACTTACCAGTACACGGGATCGGTCGTACTGATACTGCACTCTGCACTATCTATGCAGATCACGGTTCTAGACCATTCTGATCAGAGTTTGGGGTTGTTGCCTTTAGTTCACAGGAGACCCAAGGTAGATCTGCTGGCGTTCGCAGACCTTGGAGTCCCCTTCCCTCTATCTTAGTTCCTGTTTTCTTTCATTCCGAACAACAAATGTATTTTCATTTAAACCAGTAATTGTAGAAATTCTTAGACGTTCGTGGATTGTGACACCAGATCATTGGGGTAGTCGTGTTTTAGAGTTTTAAACTGCTATAAATTTTCCGCACTTCATATTTGTTTAGCTTTAATTATGATTTATCACTATTTTGGTTAATGATTAATGTGTTAGAACCGTATCTGTTGGCTTGCCCAGTGATGTTAGCTTAAAGTAATATATATATATGTATGTATGTATGTATATCGCCTCATGTTTTACTTTTGTTTCGTGGATTTAGGATGTAAAATATGTTGATTTATATTAATTTTAGGTATTTTTATGTGTAGGAATGATCCGAGAGCAATTGGGGGCGAAAGGTGCCAGATTAGAGCCAAAATGGACAAAAAAGCAAAAAATGAATTTCCAGCGCCTAGCGCTACCTGTGGCGCCAGAAATAGTAGCTTTAATTTGGCAGCGCTATGGACAACGCCTGGGTCCGGGTTGGGCACCGGTGGCGTGAAATTTGTCCAACTTTGCCCGGAAAAAAGTTATTTCTGCCCTAGACCTACCCAACACGTATAAAAGCAAGACTAAACATATTTTTAAGGAGGTAATACGCCACTTTGGAGAGATCTAATATACTTTGAAGGGGAATTCACGTGGAGGAACACACTCCACGCTTGGAGGAGGCTTTCAACTAGTTTTTCTTCTCTTCTCTTCCTTTAATTTCATAGTTTCTTAATTCTAGAGTTTTGGATGCTACATGAATGTTGTAGTTTGAAGCTTGAATTGTTCTTATTATTTTACCATATTGGTTTATTTATTCAATCTTGCGCTTAATTATTTGATTGCTTGATCACCAATTGAATACTATCTACGAATCTAGGATTGAACTCGGGAGAGGGAATTCTAGATTGCATATAAGATTGAGTAGAACAAGAGCAAGATCTTAACTCTTAGGAGGGCGTATTTGCTGTTAGGATAGGAATATACCTAATCTCCTTGCTTGGTTACTATACAGGAATTATTAATGCGTTCTTGTTAATTCTAATTCCATAGGAATATAGGCATTAGATTAGCTTGAATAGGCGAGTTCTACTTTGGGAGAAGGCTAAGAGCAATATTAACCATGTCAACCAATAAACTAGATACATTAATTAGACGATTTAAGTGAAAAACTCAACGGGATTGTTAGCTAACCCATAGCTCTAGAATATTCACTCACATTGTATTCGTTTCTATAATTCGCCAACTTGTTTTCTTTAATCTCTTAGTTTGTTACTCTACATTAATTTTAGTTAAATATTCATACGTTAGGATTCACTTGAATAGATTAATTGTTTTGTTTAATTTAGTTGATAGTTAATAAAAAGTCCCCTGTGGGTATGATATCTGGGCTTACAATCCTATGTTACTTGTCGACCGCGTATACTTGCGTGTGCGTTTGGGAGCAACAAGTTTTTGGCGCCATTGCCGGGGACTTAGAAATTAACTAGCCTACTAGATTAGATTTTTACTTTTTGTCTACTTAATTTTTTTCTCTTATTTTTATATTAGTTTAATATTTAATATCTTTGTTGATATGACATCTTGGAATGATAATTGGTCGAATATTGGTTATTCTTATTATGGTAATTCTTGTTCGTATTGTGGGGGACCATACTTGTGACAAAATTGTGAATCTCAATTATATGGATGGAGTTTTTGTAATGTGTATGGTTGTCAAGGTGGCCATCGGGATGGTTGTCCTAATTCTTATTATCCTTCTCAGAACTCGTATTATGATATTTCTAATAATATTTGTGAGTTTTATAGGGTCAATGAAGTGCAGGATATGAAACGTGATGCATATATTAGGGATATTTTGAGGCAAGTAGCAGAGCAACAGGATGAACTCAAAAAAGATATGAAAAGAATGAGGTCAACAATAACAAGAATGAAGGCCAATATGGAAGAACTAAATGAAGATAGCGAGTACCAGCAAGAGGAAAATTTTGAAAAAAGAGGATATTTTGAGTCAAACTTGGCTAGTAGAGCAGGCTGAAAAGTTAGAAATATATGAGGCTCAACGTGAGAGAATTACAGATGGGATAAAAGATTTAATAGAAGAAAGAGCTGAACTGGGACAAGAGATCGAAAAATTTGGCACTGTTATTCACAACTTGGAGGCTAAATTGAATGCAAAAGTTGATGCGTCTAACGCCCATCAAAATAGTAATGAGTTATGTGAAGCTGAACAAGAGCTTATATACCAAATTGAGGAGCTAAAAACGGAGAGTCAATCATTCGACCATACTTTTATTGATGATGTCCATGTTGAGGAAAGCACTCTAGAGTCATGTGAGGAAATAGATAATATTATATTTGAAGATTCTAGTGTGTGTACATATGAGGATGTAAAGAGTAATACAATTCTAGAGTTGGGGCGTACTGGTCCTCATTCCATACATTTTTCAACATTGTGTTTGGATGATGACATGGAAATGGATTCATCTGAGCCTTTGGAGGAGCCAATGGACGAGGAACAGGGTGCTTATAATCTTGAATTCACCGTGCCAGAGAGACAGAATTACATTTCTCATCTGAATGCCAAGAAGTGTAAAATGCGAAATTGGTTACTTGGCCCAATTACATTTGTCCCACCACCCCGGGAGCATAACAAAAAGCTTGAAGCCAAATAAGGGGCTCAATTCATAAGTTCGAGGTGGAGGCAAAAAGTGGTTCACGTCGTGCCGCGACGTTAAATTAGGCGCTTGTTGGGAGGCAATCCAGCTTTACTGCCTTCTTTATTTTTGATTTTTTTCTTATTGTATTATTTTTGTAGTGTCATTTTATTTTATAGGATTTTGAGCATAGGGAGAAAATCCATAGGAAGTGTGCAAAAGTGAGTAGGTGGTTGAAACTAAGTGTGAGGTACCCGCACAAAGGACCATACTTGGGAGAAGTCTGAGTATACTGTGAGCTGCTAATTCTTCGGCCTTTGGCCTACCGGGGAGTCTCTTTTACCCTCTTGTTGTTTTTCAGTGTGCATTGAGGACATTGCATAATTTTAAGTGTGGGGTGAGGAGATTGCCTGAGTTTCTTTTTGTGCTATCTTAACTTAGTTATAGTACTCGTTCTTAGTGTGGTAGTTTCTGTTAAAAATAATAATAATAAAAAATAAAAAGGAAAAAAACAAAAAAAACAAAAAAAAAAGAATGAAAAATTGGAAAATTTGGACTTTTTCCGACGATGGATTTTGTGGACGGCTTTCTTGAGGGATTAAGCTCCAATAAAAAATAAAAAAATGAAAAAGGGTAAAAAAAATAGAAAAATCCAAAAATATGTCTTTTATTTTTTTAGGTAGCAATAATCCCCCGTGGTTTTTTTTTGTGCATCGGTTCTTTTCCATGGGATATAGTTTGAACCGGGCAGTCGTTTTTTTATTTTTTAGAATAGATTAGGACTTTAGGAAATAAAAAGAGGAAGATTGATAAACTTAGGATCCTTTGACTTGTTTGATAGTAGCATATTTAAGCTTCGGCATGTGGAGTATCTTCCCAATGTTTTGAAATTGTTCATGATGCCTTGATGAAATTTGATAGCATGTCGTGTGACACCTATGTCTCTCTTGCTTGACTTATATTCACTTTGTGCTTAATGGTTAATATCTTGTGGCGCCGTGAATACTTGCATTGTTTGAGAGTCGGAATGAGACCGTCCTTAGTGAGTCATGTGCCATGTGTGAAGTAAGGTTTGTGTAGTCCATATTATTGTGATTGAGTCTAAAACTTGCCCGGTATGTGTCACGACCCCAAATGCCCGGTCGTGATGGCGCCTAACACAATACTAGGAAAGCCAACTCAAACCATCAACCACAATAAATTTCTTTTATAAAACCATTTTCTAACACTGATTTAAATCTCAAATTCTCATAAGAAATGTATAAACTACTAAAATGTGCAGAAACATTAAACCAACACAGCCCCAAACATCTGGTGTCATGATTCTAGAGCCTCTAAATATACAAATCCGACTGCCTAATACATAACAAGTAAAAAATGCGGGGAAAACAAGGATAGGAGGAAGAAAGTAGGGCTGCGAACGCCATGCAGCTGCCTTGCAGTCTCCGGCAAACTTTGACAATGCTGAGGACCCACACTTTGCCACTCGGACACCTGGAGCTGCACACAAGGTGCATGGAGTAATATGAGTACGCCAACTCAGTAAGTAACTAAAGCAAATAAGGTCTGAAAGCAGTGACGAGCAGTTAAAAACATATAGAAGAGTAAACGATAGAATATCACGTCAAACCCAATAGTTTTAAACCAGTTTCTTCATAAAACTTCCATTCGATTGAAATACTTTGAAATCATTTACTTAGTAGTATTGAACAGAGGCTCATTTTAAAAGAAGAGTGAAATCAACAAAAATATCATAAAAGGGCCCCTCGGGAAAGGTATCACTCATAAATATAGCCTCTCGGGCAAGCTTCTTGGGCAAGTCTCTCAGTCACTCGTGACTCAGCTCTCGTCACTCAGTACTCACACTCAGCACTCAGGCTCAACAATATTTCATAATAGTAATAATCATAATAACCGTTGCGGCGTGCAGCCCGATCCATAGTTTATAGTCGACTACGCTCACTGGGGGTGTACAGACTCCGGAGGGGCTCCTACAGCCCAAAAGTCATATCGTTGCGGTGCGCAGCCCAATCCAATGTATATATATTGTTATGGTGTGCAGCCCGATCCATATAAATATTGATGCGACGTGCAGCCCGATCCATAATATATACATATAATATTGCTGCGGCGTGCAGCCCGATCCATATATATTTATAATCCTCACCATTAGGTCCTCAACCTCTCTCAGTCATTAACCTCACAGCCATTCGAGCATAACAGTAGAAATTAGGGAACTCAGTCCAAACAGTTCTCACATTTTAAGAAGTAGAATGATAAAACCAGTTTAAATAATAAACAGGTAAAACATGACTGATGATATGCTTTCAAACAAATAAAGTGAGAAAACAGTAAAAATGCCCCTAAGGGTCTCAACAGGTCGGCACAAGGCCCCAAACATGGCATACAACCTATAATACAATATAAATACGGGATATCATAAGATTCCAATTCAAATATATGGCTTAATAGTCGCTACGGGACGGACCAAGTCACAATCCCTACCGGTGCACGCCCACACGCTCGTCACCTAGCATGTGCGTCACCTCATTTATCAAGATGATACGAAATACCAGGGTTTTGTACTTTCAGTTCTAGATTTACAATGGTTACTTACCTCAAACTTGGTGAATTACTACTCTGCGACGCCTTTGCCTCTCGCCTCGGCCTCAACTCGCGCCGAATCTTCCCAAAATTAGAATCATAACATAATAATATGCTAAAGGGACGAAGCCCATGCAAAATTAATCAAATTATACCAAAAATCCCGAAATTGGTCCAACCCGACCTCCAGGCCCACGTCTCGAAATTCGATAAAAGTCATATCAACGGAATCCTTATCCTCCCACGAGTTCATACATACAAAGAGTACCAATATCCGACCACAAATGGCCCCTCAAATCCCTAGATTAATGTCTCAAGTTTCCAAGCCCTAACTCCCCAAATTAGGCTTCAAATCCCCCAAATTTCATGTTAAATTAGGTAGAAATGACAATAGGATCGAGTATTAAGTCCAAAATTCTTAGCTCCAATAAGTTCTCTTTGATTCCCTCTTAAATCTCTCTTAAAAAGCTCCAAAACCGAGTCAAAAATGGTGGACTTAGGCCAAAACTCGCGAAAATGGCCTTTTAAACATTCTGCCCAGCGATCGGAAATCCTTCTTCGCGAACGCGGTCAAAGCCTCGCATTCGCGAAGCACAAAAATACCATTGACCAAAATTCTCTTACGCGAACGCGACCGCACCATCGCGAACGCGATGACTCAGCATCTCAAGCCATCGCGAACACGTCCGATTTCTCACGAATGCGATGCTTCCTATTCTGACACTTCACGAATGCGAGACTTCCCTCACGAACGTGAAGGCCAAATCTCCAGCCTCCCATTCTAACCCTTCGCGAACGCGAGGGTCCACTCGGGAATGCGAAGCACAATTTATCTACAACAGCTGAAGCCAAAATCTGCAATTTCCTTTAACTTGAAATGGTCCGTTCAACCATCCGAAACTCACCCGAGGCCCTCGGGACCCCAACCAAACATACCAACATATCCCATAACCTCATTCAAACTTTTTCCAACCTTCGAAATGCCCAAAACACCAAAATCACATTGGATTCAAGCCTAAGAATTCCAAAAACTTCCAAATTCCGCTTTCGATCAAAAAGTCTATCAAACCACGCCCGAATGACCTGAAATTTTGTACACACATCCCAAATGACACAATGGGCCTACTGAAACTCCCGGAATTCCATTCTGACCCCTATATCAAAATCTTACCTACCAACTGGAAAATGCCAAAATTCTAATTTCGCCAATTCAAGCCTAAATCTACTCCGAACCTCCAAAACACATTCTGATCACGCTCCTAAGTCCCAAATCACCTACCGAAGCTATACGAACCATTGGAATTCACATCCGATCCCTTTTCCACATAAGTCAATAACCGGTTGACTTTTCCAACTTAAGCTTACTCAAAAGAGACTAAGTGTCTCAAACCTTACCAAAACCTCTCCGAACCTGAACCAATCAACCCGATAACATATAATGCAACTGAACAAAGCAATAAGAAGTAGATATGGGGAAAACGGAGCGGTAACTCATGAAACGACCGGTCGGGCCGTTACATCCTCCCCCTCTTAAACAAACGTTCGTCCTCGAACGAGTCAAGAAACATACCTGAAGCCTCAAATAGGTGAGGATATCTGCTTCGCATCTCCCGCTTGGTCTCCCAGGTAGCCTCCTCCATGGGCCAACCTCTCCACTACACTTTAACTGAAGCTATATCCTTTGACCTCAACTTTCGAACCTGACGCTCCAAAATAGCCACTGGCTCCACATCATAAGTCAAATCATCGTCTAACTGAACCGAGCTGAAATCCAGAACATGAGACGGATCTCCAATATACTTCTGGAGCATAAAAACATGAAATACTGGATGCACACTCGACAAGCTGGGTGGCAAAGCGAGCTCATAAGCCACCTCCCCAATCCTCTGAAGCACCTCAAAAGGCCCAATGAATTGAGGACTCAATTTACCCTTCTTCCCAAATCTCATAACACCATTCATGGGTGAAACCTTCAACAAAACCTTCTCACCAACCATGTAGGACACATCCTAAACCTTTCTGTCAGCATAACTCTTTTGTCTCGACTGCGCTGTACGAAGCCTCTCTTGAATCACCTTTACCTTGCCCAAATCATCCTGCACCAAAGTCTGTCCTCAATAGCCTGGCCTCACCCGGCTCAAACCAACCACTGGAGATCTACACCTCCTCCCATACAAAGCCTTATATGGAGCCATCTGAATACTCGACTGATAGTTGTTATTATAGGCAAACTTTGCGAACGGTAGAAATTGATCCCATGACCCTCCGAAATCAATGACACAAGCGCGCAACATGTCCTCCAATATCTGAATAGTGCACTGAGTCTGCCCGTTCGTCTGAGGGTGAAAAGCTGTGCTCAACTCCACCTGAGTACCCAACTCTCGCTACACAGACCTCCAAAACTGTGAAGTAAACTGTGTGCCCCTATCTAAAATGATGGAAACTGGGACACCATGCAAATGAACAATCTCCCGGATATAGATCTCTGCCAACCGCTCTAAAGAATAGGTAGTAAACACATGAATGAAGTGCGCGGACTTGGTTAGCCTATCCACAATCACCCAAATAGAATCGAACTTCTTCGAAGTCCGAGGGAGCCCAACTACAAAGTCCATGGTGATCTGCTCCTACTTCCACTCTGGAATATCCATCCATTGAAGCAAGCCACTCGGTCTCTGATGCTCATATTTCACCTGCTAACAATTGAGACACTGAGCCACAAATCCCACAATGTCTTTCTTCGTTCTCCTCCACCAATAATGCTGTCTCAGATCCTGATACATCTTTGTGGCACCTGGATGTATGGAATACCGCGAGCTATGTGCCTCCTCTAGAATCAACTCCCGAAGCCCATCCACATTGGGCACACATATCCGGCCCTGCATCCTCAATACCCCATAATCACCAATAGTCACATCTCTGGCATCATCGTGCTGAACCTTGTCCTTAAGGACAAGAAAATGAGGATCATCATACTGGCGCTCTCTGATGCGATCATATAAGGAAGACCGAGAAATCACACAAGCCAACACCCCACTGGGCTCTGAAATATCTAACCTCATGAACCAATTGGCCAAGGCCTGAACATCAACTGCAAGAGGTCTCTCCCCGAATGGAATATATGCCAAACTCCCCATACTCACCTCCTTCCAGCTCAAAGAATCGGCTACCATATTGGCATTCCCCGGATGGTACAAAATAGTAATATCATAATCCTTTAGCAACTCCAACCATCTCCGCTTCCTCAAATTGAGATACTTCTATTTGAACAAGTACTGGAGGCTACGATGATCAGTAAACACCTCACAAGACACACCATACAAATAATGCCTCCAAATCTTCAACGCGTGAACAATGGCAGCCAACTCCAAATCATGAACAGGGTAGTTCTTCTCATGGGGCTTCAACTAATGAGAAGCATAAGCAATAACTCTACCCTCTTGCATCAACACACACCCAATACCAACTCTCGAAGCATCACAATACACGGTATATGTACCTGAAGTTGATGGCAACACTAATACTGGAGCTGTGGTCAAGGCGGTCTTGTGCTTCTGAAAGCTCTCCTCGCACTTATCCGACCACCTGAATAAAGCACCCGTCTGAGTTACCTTGGTCAAGGGCGATGTGATAGATGAGAATCTTTGAACAAACCGGCGATAATAGCCCGCCAAACCAAGAAAGCTATGAATCTCTATAGCTGAGGACAGTTTGGGCCAACTCTAGACCGCCTCTATCTTCTTTAGATCAACCTGAATACCCTCGCTGGACACCACGTGGCCCAAGAATGCCACTGAACTGAGCCAAAACTCGCACTTGGAGAACTTTGCATAAAGCTTCTCCTCCCTCAATATCTGCAACACAACTCTTAAATGCTCTACGTGCTCCTCCTAACTACGTGAATACACCAGAATATCATTAATCAAAACTATGACAAATGAGTCGAGATACGGCCGGAACACGCTGTTCATCAAGTGCATGAATGTTGTTGGGGCATTGGTCAGCCCAAAAGACATCACCAAGAACTCATAATGACTTTATCGGGTCCTGAAAGCTATCATAAGAATATCCGAATCCCTGATCTTCAACTGGTGGTAACCTAAACGGAGATCAATCTTGGAGAACACTCTCGCTCCCTGAAGCTGGTCAAACAAATCATCAATGCGAGGCAGGGGATACTTGTTCTTAATTGCAACCTTGTTCAACTGCCTGTAATCAATGCATATCCTCATAGTGCCATCCTTCTTCTTCACAAATAGAATCGGTGCACCCCAAGGTGACACACTAGGCTGAATGAACCCCTTATCAAGGATTTCCTGAAGATGCTCCTTTAATTCCTTCAACTTCGCTGGTGCCATACGATACGGTGGAATAGAGATGGGTTGAGTGCCCGACACTAGATCAATACCAAAATCAATATCCATGTCCGGTGGCATACCCGGCAGGCCTACAGGAAACACATCGGGAAAATCCCTCACAACTAGAACAGAATCAATACTGGGATTCTCTGCACTGACATCCCTCACAAAGGCTAAATACGAAAGACAACCCTTCTCAACCCTACGCTGGGCCTTCAGAAACGAAATCACCCTACTGAGGACAAAAATCGGTCGAACCTCGCCACTCGATCCGTGGCACACCCGGCATAGCCAAAGTCACTGTCTTAGCATGACAGTCCGATATAGCACGACACAGAGATAGACAATCCATGCCTAATATGACATCGAAGTCCACCATGCATAACAACAAAAGATCCACTCTGGTCTCCAGACCCCCAATAGTCACCACACAGTACCAGTACACACGGTCTACAACAACAGTATCGCCCACCGGAGTAGATACACGAACATATGAAACAAGAGACTCACGGGGCATATCCAAATAACTAGCAAAGTATGATGACACATAAGAAAAGATGGAACCGGGATCAAATAACACAGAGGCATCTCTGCGGCAGACTGAGACAATACTTGTAATCACAACATCTGAAGCAACAACATCTGGTCTACCTGTGAGGGCATAGAAATGAGCCTGGCCACCACCTGATCGACCTCCCCCTCTAAGGCGACCCCTATCTGACTGGCCCCCACCCCTAGATGCCTGAGTGGGTGGTGAAGTAACTGGAGCTGAAGTCGAGGGCTGGACACTCTACTGAGATGGACCCTCAAGAGGACGAGGACACTGCCTCCTCATATGCCCAAACTCTCCACACTCATAACAACTCTCCGGTGCTGGAGATGGGGACTGAAAGGAACCCCTGGCACCGGAATGACCAGTAGAAGGACCTGGCATGGAAGAACCCTGAACTGATGGAGCACAAGATGAACTCTAGGCTAGAAGGGCACTGAGTGATGAATGGACCTGATGAGAATTGTGAGAACCCTGACCCGATGATGCCCCACGATAACCTGGGCGAGCTGACTAAGCATGTCTGAACAAACAGCCACTGTCGTGCTAAAACTGACCTCTCGAAGGAACATTACCAAAACTACCAGATTGTCGAGGCTTCTTGGCCTCCCTCTCATCCCGCTTCTGGTGGCGAATTGATTCAATCTCGCGAGCAATGTCAACAACCTCCTCAAAAGTAGCACTTGACACCCTCTCCCTGGTCATGAGAATCCGAAGCTGATATGTGATCCCATCAATGAACCTCCTGATCCTCTCTTGATCTGTGGGAACCAACCAGACTGCATGACGAGCTAACTCAAAGAACCACATTTCATACTGTGTCATAGTCATCTCTCCCTAATGCAACTGCTCGAACTGCATGCGCAGCTCCTCTTGGCGAGATTGTGGCACATACTTCTCTAGAAAGAGAACAGAGAACTGCTACCAGGTAAGGGGCTCTGTACCAATAGGCCTATGCCTCTCATAAGCCTTCCACCAAGTAAAGGCATCTCCAGAAAATTGAAAGGTGGTAAATGCTACACCACTAGTCTCCAGAATACCCACCGTACAAAGAATCCTCTGAAACTTGTCCAAGAAACCCTGGTCATCCTCGCCCTTAGTACCACTGAAAGTCGGAGGCTAAAGTCTACCAAACCTCTCCAATCGAGCTACTCATCGTCAGGCATAACTGTTACCACATACTCCTAAGCTGGTGCAACCGGCTGGGCTAGAGGTGCCTCCGATGTCTGAAGTCCCTGCACAATCTGCTCAGGTGTGCAAGCAATGGGAGTCTGAGTACCTCCCCCGGCCTGAGAAGTAGTTGCGGCCATAGTGATTGAGACCGCCTGATCCAAACCGATACACACTGATAGAATCTGAGCTAAAGCCTCCTGAAGGCTTGGAATCACAATAGGCACAGCTGGTGCCTACGATGGAGCGTCCGCAACTGGGACCTGATCCCAAACTGGGGTAGTTGGTGGATCTGCAGGTGTTGCCCTAGCTGCTGTGTGGGCCACACCCCTGCCCCTCCATGGCCTAGACCGCGTCCTCGGCCTCTAGTGGCCCCAGTTAGTGGTACTGGTGGTCATCCATCCTGACCGGTAGCACGTGTCCTCACCATCTGTGAGAGAATGGAATAACAGAAGTTTAGTACTCGGATCAACAGATTCGCACGACAAGAATTTCAAGAATATGAAGTTTTTCCTAAAGGTTCTATAGCCTCCCAAGGATAAGTAAAGATGTCTCCGTACCGATCCACGAGACTCTACTAAACCGGCTTATAACTTGAGAGACCTATGTAACCTAGGCTCTGATACCAACTTATCACGACCGCAAATGCTCGGTAGTGATCGCGCCTAACACAATACTAGGCAAGCCAACCCAAACCATCAACCACAATAAATTTCATTTATAAAACCATTTTCTAACATTGATTTAAATCTCAAATTCTCATAAGAAATGTATAAAACAACTAAAATGTGCATAAATCGGTAAAACATTAAACAAACATAGCCCCAAACATATGGTGTCATGAGTCTAGATCCTCTAAATATAAAAATTCTACTGTCTAATACATAACAAGTCTAAAATGCGGGGAAAACAAGGATAGGAGGAAGAAAGCAGGGTTGCGGATGCCATGCAACTACCTTGCAGTCTCCGGCAAACTCTAACAATGCTGAGGACCCTCACTCTGCTGCTCGGGCACCTGGATCTGCACACAAGGTGCAGGGAGTAACGTGAGTATGCCAACTCAGTAAGTAACTAAAGTAAATAAGGTCTGAAAGAAGTAACGAGCAGTTAAAAATCATATAGAAGAGTAAACGACAGAATATCAAGTCAATCTCAACAGTTTTAAACCAATTTCTTCTTAAAACTTCCGTTTTGATTGAAATATTTGAAATCATTTACTTAGTAGTTTTCAATAGAGGCTCATTTTAAAAGAACAGTGAAATCAGCAAAAATATCATAAATGGGCCCCTCGGGCAAGCCTGTCAATCACTCGTGACTTATCTCCCGTCACTCAGTACTCACACTCAGCACTCAGGCTCAAAAAATTTTCATAATAGTAATAGTCATAATAACCGTTGCGGCGTGCAGCCCGATCCATAGTTTATGTCTACTATGCACACTGGAGATGTACAGACTCCGGAAGGGCTCCTACAGCCCAAGCGTTATATCGTTGCGGCGCGCAGCCCGATCCAGTGCATATATATCACTGCGACATGCAGCCCGATCCATATAAGTATTGATGCGTCGTGCAGCCCAACCCATAATATATACATATAATATTGCTGCGACATGCAGCCCGATCCATAATATTTATAATCCTCACCATTAGGTCCTCAACCTCTCTCAGTCATAACCTCACAGCCACTCGGGCATAATAGTAGAAATCAGGAACTCAATCCGAACAGTTCTCACATTTTAAGAAGTAGAATAATAAAAGCAGTTTTAAACAATAAACATGTAAAACATGACTGAGGATATGCTTTCAAACAAATAGAGTGAGGAAAAACAGTAAAAATGCCCCTAAGGGAGTCGCTACGGGACGGACCAAGTCACAATCCCTATCGGTGCATGCCCACACGCTTGTCACCTAGCATGTGCATCACCTCATTTATCAAAACGATATGAAAAACTGCAGCTTTGTACCCTCAGTTCCATATTTACAATGGTTACTTACCTCAAACCGGGTGAATTACTACTCTGCGATGCCTTTGCCTCTCGCCTCGGCCTCAACTCGCGCCGAATCTTCCCAAAATTAGAATCATAACATAATAATATGCTAGAGGGACGAAGCCCATGTGAAATTAATCAAATTATACCAAAAATCCCAAAATTGGTCCAACCCGAACCCTGGGGCCCACATCTCAAATTCGATAAAAGTCACATCAACGGAATCCTTATCCTCCCACGAGTTCATACATACCAAGAGTACCAAAATCTGACCACAAATGGCCACTCAAATCCCTAGAATAAAGTCCCAAGTTTCCAAGCCCTAACTCCCCAATTTAGCCTTCAAATTCCCTAAATTTCATGTTAAATTAGGTAGAAATCACAATAGGATCGAGTATTAAGTCTAAAATTCTTACCTCCAATAAGTTCTCTTTGATTCCCTCTTAAATCTCTCTCAAAAAGCTCCAAAACCTAGTAAAAAATGGTGGACTTGGGCCAAAACTCGCGAAAATGGCCTTTTAAACATTCTGCCCAGCGATCAGAAATCCTTCTTTGCGAACGCAGTCAAAGTCTCGCGTTCGCGGAGCACAAAAATACCATTGACCAAAATTCTCTTACGCGAACGCAAACGCACCATCGCAAATGCGATGACTCAGCATCTCAAGCCATCGCGAACGCGTCTGACTTCTCGTGAACACGATTCTTCCTATTCTAACCCTTCGCGAATGCGGGACCTCCCTCACGAACGCGAAGGCCAAATCTCCATCCTTCCATTCTAACCCTCCGCGAACACGAGGGTCCACTCGCGAACGCAAAGCACAATTTGTCTGCAACAGCTGAAGCCAAAATCTACAATTTCCCCAACCAAACATGCCAACATATCCCATTCTCATTCAAACTTGCTCCAAACTTCGGAATGCCCAAAACAACATCAAAACACCAAAATCACATTGGATTCAAGCCTAAGAATCCAAATTCTACTTTCGATCAAAAAGTCTATCAAACCACGTCCGAATAACCTGAAATTTTGCACACACATCCCAAATGACATAACTGGCCTAGTGCAACTCCCAGAATTCTATTCCGACCCCTATATCAAAATCTCACCTACCAAATAGGAAAATGCCAAAATTCCAATTTCGCCAATTCAAGCCTAAATCTACTCCGAACCTCCAAAACATATTCCGATCACACTCCTAAGTCCCAAATAACCTCCCAAAGCTATCCGAACAATCAAAGTTCACATCCGAGCCCTTTTCCACATAAGTCAACATTCGGTTGACTTTTCCAACTTAAGCTTACTCAAAAGAGACTAAGTGTCTCAAACCTTATTAAAATCTCTCCGAACCCGAACCAATCAACCCGATAACATATGATGCAACTGGACAAAGCAATAAGAAGCAGAAATGGGGAAAAGGGAGTGGTAACTCATGAAATGACCGACCGGGTCGTTATAGTATGTGAGTCGAAGTGAAATTTTAGGTGATGCTCGGTTTGAAAAATGATTTTAGGCATTCTTTGATTTTTTTGAGCTTAATTCTTATCATAAAATAAAAACTATACCTAACGAACCTTTTTGAGCCTATAGACTTTTATTTGGCACCCACATTACGAGCCTATATCCCTTTTATTCTTAAGTGACATTATTTTGATCCTATTACCGCTTATGGCACTTTAATTGTAAAATGAGCGCTAGAAGAAATAAAGACTAAGTGTGGGATGGCATATGAGGGAAACCAATGGAAGAATAAAGGTACACTTATTTTATTAAAGAATACACCACTAGCGGAAATTGAAAAAGAAAAAAGAGTAGTTGAAAAAAAAAAGAAAAATTCGAAAAAAAAAGAAGGAAAAATTGTGAGGAATAAATTATTGTGTTGTTCTTGCTAGTGGGGTAAAAAATTAATGTAGTGCTAAAAGAAAGAGGAAATAATTTTGGGGAATGATCTTGTTTGTGAAATTGAATTGGATTGAAGAAATTGCGCTTAAAGTTTATTATGTGATGTGTTAAAGTGCTTAGGAGGGTGAACCACTAATCCTAAATATATCCTACACATCCCTTAGCCCACATTACAACCATATAAAGTCCTAATTGATTTTAAGTCGAGTGAGCCTACATTAGTGGAGATTTATATTATGAGTAAGCATATGGTACTTTTTGCATGCATGTGAGTAAGCATATGGTACTTTTTGCATGCATGTGACTTCTTTGTAAGAGTGAGATATTTTCTTTGATAGATGTGAGTCCTTAAATTATATTTGATCATGAGATTCGAATGTATGGATTCAAATTACTCTCTTATTTTTGTTGTGAGGGCACATGGTTTCACGAGGGATAGATGACATTATTAGACTTCTCATGTTGGGTGTTCAAGCCATGGGTGCATTATGATATTGAGTCGGCTTTTGAGGCTAGGATTGTTATGAGCACGTTGTCTTTGTTGTGAA
This sequence comes from Nicotiana tabacum, assembly GCF_000715075.1. Taxonomy (NCBI): domain Eukaryota; kingdom Viridiplantae; phylum Streptophyta; class Magnoliopsida; order Solanales; family Solanaceae; genus Nicotiana; species Nicotiana tabacum. The sequence goes on along the minus strand of NC_134087.1, from coordinate 105,210,493 downwards.
TATGTGAAGAATGGCATAAGTAAAGGGAAGCGTAAGTGATTCCATATGCTACAATTTAATTGTTGCTATCAACCATGGTCATTGGTATATTGTATGTTGAAAAAATAAAATTAAATAGCTCTTCCCTAATTGAGATGTACGTTGTTTGGGGTATATTTGTTAGTCCCACTGCTCGAGCAAGAGTCTAAGTGTGGGATGTTGATGTTCACTTAAAGTATATATATTTATATACATATCACCTCATGCTTTACTTTTGTTTCGTGGATTTAGGATGTAAAATTTATTGATTTATATTAATTTGAGGTGTTTTTATGTGTAGGAATGATCTAGGAGCAATTGGGGACGAAAGGTGCAAGATTAGAGCTAAAACGGAAGAAAAAAACAAAATATGGAATTTCCAGTGCCACAGCCAGCGCTAGCGCTACCTGTGGTGCCAGAAACAGTAGCTTCAATTTGGCAGCGCTATGGACAGTGCCTAGCGCCGGGCTGGGTGCTGGTGGCATGAAATTTGTCCAACTTGGCCGGGACAAGGTTATTTCGGCCCTACACCTACCCAACACGTATAAAACCAAGGCTAAACATATTTTTGAGGGGGTAATACACCACTTTGGAGAGATCTAACATACTTTGAAGGGAAATTCACGTGGAGGAACACACACCATGCTTGGAGGAGGCTTTCAACTAGTTTTTCTTTTCTTTTCTTCCTTTAATTTCATAGTTTCTTAATTCTAGAGTTTTGGGGTGGTACATGAATGTTGTAGCTTGAATTGTTCTTATTATTTTACCATATTGGTTTATTTATTCAATCTTGCGCTTAATTATTTGGTTTCTTGATCACCAATTAAATACTATCTACGAATCTAGGATTGAACTCGGAAGAGAGAATTTTAGATTGCATATAAGATTGAGTAGAGCAAGATCTTAACTCGGGGGGGGGGATTTTCGGTTAGGATAGGAATATACCTAATCACATTGCTTGGTTACTATACAGGAATTATTAATGTGTTCTTGTAAATTCTTATTCCATAGGAATATAGGCCTTATGTTAGCTTAAATAGGCGAGTTCTACTTTGGGAGAAGGCTACGAGCAATATTAACCTTGTCAACCAATAAACCAGATAAATTAATTAGACGATTTAAGTGAAAAACTCAATGGGATTGTTAGCTAACTCATAGCTCTAGAATATTCACTCACATTGTATTCGTCTCTATAATTCGCCAACTTGTTTTCTTTAATCTCTTAGTTTGTTACTCTAGATTAATTTTAGTTAAATATTCATACGTTAGGTTCACTTCAATAGATTAATTGTTTGGTTTAATTTAGTAGATAGTTAATCACAAGTCCCTATGGGTACGATATCTGGACTTACAATCCTATATTACTTGTCAACCACGTATACTTGCGTGTGCGTTTGGGAGCAACACCTAGCATTCAAGAGTTAGGCGTCATCACGATCTTGACGGTAGGAAATCCGGATCGTGACAAGTTGGTATCAGAGCACTAGGTTGCCTAGGTATCACAATTCACGAACAAGCTAGGTAGAATTTGAGGGATCGATACGAAGACGTCTGTGCTTATCCCTAAGAGGCTGCAGAGTTTAGGAATAACTCTACATCTATTATTCCCTGTTGTGCGATTTGATTTCTCAATGCTTATTGAAATTCTACTCTGTTCTTTCGCAGATGGTGAGAACACATACTGCTTCATCGGCCGATCAGATGCCCGAGCCCCCATTGGAAGCTCTTACAAGTGGTAGAGGACGAGGTTGAGGTCGTGCTAGATGCTGCGGCAAGGGCAGGGCTCAGCCTAGAGCTCAAGCAACAGCATCAACAGCAGAGCCTGAGGTAGAGTTTGATGATGAGGTTCCGGCCCAGACCGTTCCAATAGGGCCAACTCAGGTTCTAGAGGGGTTCATCGCTACCCCGGTACTCTAGGATGCTCTGGTCCGTCTAATGGGCCTTATAGAGAGTGTCACTCAAGCAGACATACTTCCAGTAGCACCAACCATCTCTCGGGATTGGGAGGAGCACAGACTCCCACTACTCACACTCTGGAGCAAATGGCTCCCCAGTTTCAGAGTCCAGCAGCTCAGCCAGTTAGGGTAGTTCCGTCGGGTGTTGTGGTACAGACTAGCGATGGATCAGCCATGTCTTCTGATTCCTAATGGAGATTGGACGGGTTCACCAAGCTTTTCACTACTACCTATGGTGGTACATCTTCAGAGGATCCACAGGACTATTTGGACAATTGTCACGAGGTTCTATAGAACATGGGCATAGTAGAGACCAATGGGGTCGACTTTGCTGTACTTTGTCTGTCAGGTTCCGCCAAGAAATGGTGGAGGTATTATTGTTTAGCCAGACCAGCTGGGTCGCCTACTTTGACTTGGGACCAGTTCTTTCAGCTATTTCTCGAGAAGTTCCTTTCGGTCACTCAGAGAGAGGAGTACCGTAGGCAGTTCGAGCATTTTTAGAAAGGTTTTATGATTGTCACCCATTACGAGATGAGGTTTATTGATTTGGCTCATCATGCTCTTCTTATACTCCTCACCGAGAGAGAGAGGATGAGGAGGTTTATTGAGGGACTCGCTCAACCTATTAGATTGCAGATGGCTAAAGAGACAGGGAGCGAGATTTTTTTTCAGGATGCGGCCAATGTGGCCAGGCGGGTTGAGATGGTTCTAGCTCAGGGGAGTGGTCAGGGGTATGACAAGAGGCATCGTCATTCTGGAAGGTTTAGTGGTGCCTCGTCTGGAGGCAGGGATTCTTTTGGTTGAGGCTATCCTCCTAGGCCGTTTCATTCAGCACTTCATACTTCCCACAGTGCTCCAGGTGGTCGTGACCATCATATGTAGTATTCCGATTAGCTACCCTATAGTGTACTAGTAGCTCCTATCAGTTCACCTCCGCTCTAGAGTTTTCAGGGTGGTTACTCCGGCCGTCAGGGTCAGCAGTCTTTACAGCCGAAGTATTGTTATACTTGTGGCGACCCGAGGCACATTGCTAGATTTCGCCCTCGAGCTTCGAACAGTTCTCAACATCAGGGTTCTCGTGCCATGGTTCCAGCATCGGGTGTTCCACCGCTCGCTCAGCCAGCTAGAGGTAGGGGTCAGGCAGCTAGAGGTAGGGGTCGAGGTGTTAGAGGTGGAGGTCAGGCCTCTAGAGGTGGAGGCCAGCCAGCAAGAGGCCTTCCCAGGGAGGTAGTTCAGAGTGGTGGGGCCCAGCCCCGATGTTATGATTTCCCTGCTAGGCTTGAGGCTGAGGCATCCAATGTCGTTATCACACATACGATTTCAGTTTGTAGTAGAGATGTTTTAGTTCTATTTGATCCAGGGTCTACATACTCCTATGTGTCATCTTATTTTGCTACGTATTTGGTTGTGTCTCGTGATTCTTTGAGTCCTCATGTTTATGTGTCCACACCGGTGGGTGATTCTATTGTTGTAGATCGTGTCTATTGCTCGTGTGTGGTTATTATTGGGGTCTTGAGACCCGTGTAGATCTCTTACTACTGTATATGGTCGATTTTAATGTCATCTTAGGGATGGATTGGCTATCACCTTATCATACCATATTGGACTATCACGCCAAGACCGTGACCTTATCTTTGCCGAGGTTGCCTCGATTAGAGTGGAGAGGGAATCCTAGTCATTCTACCAGTAGGGTCATTTCTTATATGAAGGCTCATCGTATGGTCGAGAAGGGATATTTGGCTTATTTGGCTTATGTTCGCGATTCCAGTGCAGTGGTTCCTTCTATGGATTTTGTACCAGTTGTTCGTGAGTTTCCAGAGGTATTTCTTGCACACCTACCGATCATGCCACCCAACAGGGATATTGACTTTTGCATTGATTTAGCTCCGGGCACTTGGCCCATTTCTATTATGTTGTACTGCATGGTCCCGCCAGAGTTGAAAGAATTGAAGGAACAATTGCAAGATTTGCTTAATAAGGGCTTTATTAGACCTAATGTCTCGTCCTAGGATGCACCGGTGTTGTTTGTTAAAAAGAAGGATGGACCAATGAGGATGTGTATAGATTATCGACAGTTGAACAAGTATCCATTGTCAAGGATTGATGAATTATTTGATCAGCTTCAGGGTTCCAGGGTATTTTTGAGGATTGATTTGAGGTCTGGCTACCATCAGTTGAGGATTAGGGCATCTGATGTCTCTAAGACAGCTTTTCGGACTCGGTACGAGCAGTATGAGTTTTTGGTGATGTCATTTGGGTTGACAAATGCCCCAACAGCGTTCATGGATTTGATAAACCGAGTGTTCAGGCCCTATTTGGATTCCTTCGTGATTGTTTTTATTGATGATATCTTGATCTACTCCTACAGCCGAGAGGAGCATGAGCAGCATCTTCGAGTCGTTCTTCAGACTCTAAGATACAGTCAGTTATATGATAAGTTTTTGAAGTGTGAGTTTTGGTTGAGTTCAGTTGCATTCTTGGGTCACGTCATATGAGAAGAAGGTATTCAGGTGGATCCTAAGAAGATTGAGGCAGTAAAGGACTGTCCTAGACCCACATCAGCCACAGAGATCTGGAGTTTCTTGGGTTTGGTGGGTTATTATTGTCGGTTTGTGGAGTGGTTTTCATCTATAACAGCCCTGATGACTAGGTTGACCCATAAGGGTGCCCCTTTCAGGTGGTCAGACGAGTGTGAGGTGAGCTTTCAGAAGCTCAAGATAGCTTTGACTACGACGCCGATGTTGGTGTTGCCCACAGGTTTTGGGTCCTATACAGTATATTGTGATGCATCTCGTATTGGGCTTGGTGCGGTGTTGATACAGAATGCCAAGGTTATTGCATATGCTTCGCGGCACTTCAAGATTCACGAGAAGAATTATCCAGTTCATGATTTGGAGCTAGAAACCATTGTTCACGCGCTGAAGATTTGGAGGCATTATATATATGGCGTGTCATGTGAGGTGTTCACGGATCACAAGAGTTTTCAATACTTGTTCAAGTAGAAGGAGATAAATTTGAGGCAGAGAAGGTGGTTGGAGCTATTTAAAGACTATGATATTACCATCATATATCATCTTGGGAAGGCCAATTTAGTGGCTGATGCTTTGAGTAGGAAGTTGGCTAGAATGGGCAGCCTTGCGTATATTCCAGTTGGTGAGAGACCGCTTGCTATGGATGTTCAGCCTTTGGCCAATCGGTTTGTGAGGTTGGATGTTTCTGAGACCAGTCGTGTTCCAGCATGTACAGTCGCTTGGTCATCCTTGTTTGAGCGTATCGGGGAGCGGCTATATGATGACCCTCATTTGCTTATCCTTAGGGACACAGTGCGATACGGTGGTTCCAAGAAGGTTACGCTTGGAGATGATGGAGTTTTGAGGATGGAGGGTCGTGTTTGTGTGCCTAATGTTGATGGACTTCATGAGTTGCTTTTAAAGGAGGCCCATAGTTCCCGGTATTATATTCATCCGGGCACTGCCAAGATGTATCAGGACCTGCGGCAGTATTATTGGTAGAGGAGGATGAAGAAGGATATTGTTGCATATGTAGTGCGGTGTTTGAATTGTCAGTAGGTAAAGTACGAGCATCAAAGACCTGTTGGTTTAGTTCAGCATATTGAGATTCCTGAGTGGAAGTGGGAGAATATCACCATGGACTTCATTGTTGGACTTACACGGACTCAGAGGAAGTTCGATGTAGTGTGGGTTATTGTAGATAGGTCGACCAAGTCAATGCATTTCATTCCTGTGACAGTTTCCTATTCTTCAGAGCGGTTGGCAGAGATCTATATCCGGGAGATAGTCCAGCTCCATAGTGTGCCTGTGTCTATCATTTCTGATTGAGGTACGTAGTTTACCTCACATTTCTGGAGGGCAGTACAACGTGAGTTAGGTATGCAGGTCGACTTGAGCACATCATTTCATCCTCAGACGGACAGGCAATCCGAGCGCACTATTCAGATTTTGAAGGATATGCTCCATGCTAGTGTTATTGGCTTTGGAGGTTCTTGGGATCAGTTCTTGTCGTTAGAGGAGTTTGCCTACAACAATAGCTACCAGTCGAGCATCCAGATGGCCCCCCTATGAGGCATTATATGGTAGACGATGTCGATCGCCGGTTGGATGGTTTGAGTTGGGAGAGGCTCGGTTGTTGGGTACAGATTTAGTTCAGGCTGCCTTGGATAAGGTTAAGGTCATTCAGGATAGACTCCGTACAGCTCAGTCCATGCAAAAGAGTTATGCCGACCGTAAGGTTCGTTATGTGGCATTCACGGTCAGCGAGCGAGTGTTGCTTCGAGTGTCGCCTATGAAGGGCGTGATTTGGGAAGAAGGGAAAGTTACGCCCTAGGTTCATCGGACCTTTTGAGATTCTTGATTGTGTGGTAGAGGTGCCTTACACACTTGCATTCCACCAGGTTTATCAGTTGTGCATCCAGTGTTTCATATGTCCATGCTTCGAAAGTATCACGTCGATCCATCCCACGTATTAGATTTCAGCACTGTTCAGTTGGACAAGGATTTGACCTATGAGGAGGAGTCGGTGGCTATCTAGACCTGCAAGTTCGTCAGTTGAGATCAAAGAGTTACCCTTCGGTTCATGTGCAGTGGAGAGGTCACCCTATTAAGGCAGCTACCTGGGAATCCGAGTCCGATATGAGGAGTAGATATTCTCATCTTTTCACTGACTCAGGTACTTTTCTATGACCCTTCGAGGACGAACGATTGTTTTAAAGGAGGAGAATGTGATGACCCAAAGGGTCATCTTTCGTTTTAGAATTCGATTCCATATTCTGAGGTCTTAAAAACCTAATTTTCCTGCTCCTCAATTTGCGTGCGCAGTCCGAGCATGCCTTCGGAAAGCCTTATATGAAAATTTTAAAAAAATATTGAGTTTTGCCTTTAAAATTAATTTAAGTTGACTTCGGTCAACAATTTGTATAAACGGACCCGGACCCATGATTTGACGGTTCCGGAGGGTCCGTAGTAAAATATGGAACTTGGGCATATGCCTGAAATTTAATTCCGAGGTCGCTAGCCCGAGAAATGAATTTTTGAAGAAAATTTTTAAACTAGAAATATAATAGTTTATGATAATTGAATAATGTTTGATCTTGTTGGTATCGGGCCTGTATTTTGGTTTCGAAGCCCGGTACAGGTCCATTATAATATTTAAACCTTATATGTGAAATTTGGAGAGAAATGGAGTTTATATGACATGATTCGGACCATCGGTTGTGAAAATAGAAACTTTAAGTGTTCTTGAGAATTTCAGTGATGTTGATGCTAAATCCGTAGTTTTAGGTGTAATTCTAGTGACTTGATCGTCTGAGCAAGTTCATATGATTTGTTAAAACCTATGTGCATGTTTGGTTTGGAGCCTCGAGGGCTCGGGTGAGTTTCGGATGGGCTACGAGATGTCTAAGCTTAGAAAAGACCTGGTGTAGGATAGTTGCAGAGTTGTAGGTCTCTGAACCTAAGAGCGTGGTCGCGAAGTAAAATTCGCGGGCCGTAGTGGAATTTCGCCATAGCGGCAGAGGGCTTCACTGACCGCGGTGGGTTAGGTCAAATTTTTGCGGCCACGCCCAGTATTTCGATGACCATGGTAAGGTTTGATGTCGTGCCCAGTATTTCGCGGGCCACGTAATGGGGATCAGAGAGGGCTATTTAAATGGGTCTTTTCATCCATTGCTCACTTTTTCAAAACCCTAAAACATAAGAGGTAATTTTCCAAATAATTTTTCTTCCCCAAATTTAGGAATTTAGACCTCAACTTGAGGTCGGATTCTAAAACCAATTGTATATACGGGCTCGGGGGTGAATGGGTAATCGGATTTTGGTCCGAATTTTGGGTTTGGACCAAGTGGTCCGGGTGTTAACTTTTGTTGACTTTTTCAAAAATGACCTACATTAAATTCCTTGCTATAGTGGGTAGTTACTAAGGCTTAAATTGAATCGTCTAGTTGGTAATTTGCTGGATTCTATTGGAGGTTGTGATTGAGCTTTGAGATCGGCTGTGGAATCGAGGTAAGTGTTCTGGCTAACCTTAGCTTGAGGTATTAGGTGTTTCTGCCTCATTTGCTACTTGTTTAGTTGTGAAGTACGACGTATAGGTGTGGTGACGAGTATCTATACGTTGTTGTCGGGTCATAGCATGTGAGTGAGTCTTATACTTGTGACCGTTGTATTCCTTTATATGTATTGTTCCTGCTTAAACTAGTTATTACTTATGTTAACCAAGTCTTATTATGTTTTCCCTAGTTTGGATATTGGTTGAGTACTGGCTCAAGTTGAGATTTCAGTTGTGAAATTAAATGATGAAAGGAAGTTGTTTGAGTGTGATGCCATTGCCGGGTTGTTATTATTTTTATTGTTTCATATGGTGAGGAAGAGTGATAAAGCACGAAGGGCGATGCCGTGCACATTTATATTATTCATATGGTGAGGAAGAGTGATAAAGCATGAAGGGTGATGCCGTGCACTTTTTTATTATTCATATGGTGAGGAAGAGTGATAAAGCACGAAGGGTGATGCCGTGCACGTTTCTATTATTGACTGCATGGTGAGGATTGAGAGTAAAAGCACAAAGGGTGATGCCGTGCATTTTCTGTTAGCTGTGTTTACTTGTTGTCATCGGTTGAAGTGTACTAGCTGCTTAGATTCCTTTCCTGCTGTGATTCCATATGTTGGAACCCCCATAGCATGTTTCCCCTTTCCGTTCATTATTGCTTAGTGTTTGTTACTTGTTATTCTGTTAGTATATTGTTTAACTGCATAGCTTTATGTTGTTTGTCGTGTCCTAACCTCGTCACTACTTCGCCGAGGTTAGGCTCGGCACTTACCAGTACATGGGGTCGGTTGTACTGGTACTGCACTCTGTACTTTCTGTGCAGATCCCGGTACTGGACCATTCTGATCAGAGTTTGGGGTTGCTGCTTTCAGTCCACAGGAGACCCAAGGTAGATCTGCCGGCATTCGCAGGCCCTGGAGTCCCCTTCCCTCTATCTTAGTTCCTGTTTCTTTCATTCCGAAAAACAAATGTATTTTCCTTTACACCCGTAATTGCTGAAATTCTTAGACGTTCGTGGATTGTGACACCAGATCATTAGGGTAGTCGTGTTTTAGAGTTTTAAACTGTTATAAAATTTTTGCACTTCATATCTGTTTAGCTTTAATTATAATTTATTACTGATTTGGTTAATGATTAATGTGTTAGAACTGTATCTGTTGGCTTGCCTAGCATTCAAGTATTAGGCACCATCACGATCCCGACGGTGAAAAATCCGAATCGTGACACAAAATTATCATATATTTATTATTTTTACTGTTTAAAAATAATTTTATATTTACTCATGAAGGAGTAATATTTTAAATAATATTGTCAATAAAATTTATTGAGTATTTAATTTTAAGGAGGTAAATATACAGTTTGATAATATTTTTAAGTAAATATACTTTTTAATTATTTGAAAGTTAAGACGTAGTGGTTAAGTTATATATTATAGTAACGTTAACAGTATTTTATCGTTTATACTTGTTAACACATGCTAGATATTTTATTTTCTATGAGTTTTTTTTAATTCTTTTTAGTATTTTTTTAATTTTTAATATATCTTTTATATTTTTTATGTTCTAATACTATATTATTAATTCATAAACTTAAAAAATTAAAGATCCATGTGGCTTCTGCCCCATGTTTTGAGACTTTCACCTTGTTTCGTATTAAGTAAAATGTCCTGTCTTACGCTCTAGCCTATTAAAACAGTGGCTCAGAGTGACACCAACTAATATCACCAACATATCTCTCAAACACATAAAAATATATGGCTGAATTAGGGGTGGAAAAACTAGTTCTAACTCATTTGACCCGCCCAACCTTCTCAAGTTTTAATGGGTTTGAGCTGAAATTTTTTTAAAGATGGTCTGTTTTGGGCTAGCCCAAGTTAATCCATCACAAATTATCAGCCAAAATAGACTCATAATGATGCCCAACCTTGAGTAATGAAAATGCTCAATCTTAAAATTCTACCTTGCCCCATGTTATAAGTTCAATCTCTAGTTCAATGTTTTGTTTCCCTTTCTCATACACTTGGTAATCAGTAATTTCTTGGAATAAAAAAAAAAGATGTATCAGAAAAGGAAAACCATAAGTAAATCATTGGAGAATGTCTTCTATCTTTTGAAGATGTCTTTCTTTTTTCTTTTTCGGTGTTAAAATAGATTATCGACTATTAATTCATGTGCACTAACCTCCCTCACAAAAGAAAGCGGGAAAGTCATCTTTGAAAACAAAGGCCTTCTTCCTATACTATGGCATCTTATCCAAAGCGAGCGGTCATGTAAACCCTTTGTCTATTCGGCTATTTCCTTTAATAAGAACAATCTAAATGTGACATTTTCACAAAGAAATACCGGGAAATTTTTTTATACTAGAGTCCCCCAGGAAATTAAGCCAATGATCGACTGTCCCTGCCCATTCTAATGGGGCATTCTATTCCTTCAAATCCTACGACTCTAAATGCGCCTGTTTCTTCGACATGTTTCTCTGGAAAAAGGGGGAAAATGGCTTATTTCGTATTAACCTAAGCCCGCTTATTCCGACTAAGTGATCCATTGGTGAAAGAGGGTCTTCCTCCTTCTTTCTTTAAGCTCTGAGAATTTCAAATCGTCAGAAAAGAGTAGTAGGCATACTTTCACTATAGTCTTGTCCACAAGCAAATCAATGTTCGACAGCGGAAAATCAACTTTGGGAACATGCTTTATTGAGATTTCAAAAATAGATACATATGCGAACAACCCTTTCCCTTTTCTTTAATAATATAAGATAAGCTTGCAATTAATCCATAATATCATCCATCATCGGCATTATTGGAAATAAATTACCCAACTCTTATTCAAAGCCCATCTACACACTCCACCTGCGTATTAGTTGGGAACTCACGCAAAAGTCTTCAGTTTGCATTTCACGTGTAATGAATTAAGATATGAAGTAAAAGTTTTGTTTTGTATATATTAATATACTAGTCAATTTGCCCGTGCTTCGTGCGGTCGTACAACTTAGTCTAGAATACACGCAAAAAATCCAAGAAGTTGACAGCCAATGATTATAATCTTCTTTGTACTATTGGAAGCATTTACTTTTGAAGAAGAGAATAATGGCAATATAATAAGTTGGTTTAATAAAACACAAACATACAAGGGATGCATTTGCAGCAACTAATTTGAAGATAGACGGAATAATCGAGAGCTCATCAAAGGCAAACCAGAACATCTAACTTATTTTGTCAAAGGCAGACCAGAATATCTAACATACTACATATATTATATACTCAAGCCTCAAGGGTAAAGCGATATAGTTCTCCCGAGTAAAGTAATGTGTATTTTTGCTTTCAAGCAAATGTGGTACTACTATTTCCATTCATAAGGGTTTACTAAGGCCCTTAGATGAAAACTCATGCAGTATTGTTTGTTTTCTTCTGAATGTATATTATTAGAAAATATTAGAGAGCCGATGAACATTTATCTAAGAGAATTTTGGGGAAAAAACAAGGAAAAAAAAAGAGAAGAAAATATACATATATGGATTTTTACACCAAAAGTATTCATGGTCAAGAAAAATTTATGATGAATAGACTTGAGCCATTAGCCATGGTGTTGGTCCCTTTAGCTTCACTTTCGCTTCCGAATTCGTACTTGCTTCGTAAAGAATCTGTTACCATTTGAAATGGTAACTTCAATGTAAGTCTGTCATATTGGCGATTTAATTTTCCTTTCCAATTTCCATGGCAAAGGCATTTGAAGGAAACAGGAAATTTTACGTTCCTTGACACATAAAAAAAATACCCTGGTTTCCTATTTAAGGTATGAGCATCAGACATATAACATTTCCTTGGTTCTCCACTTGTTCAACATCTCTAGTAATTCCACCATTTCCCCTAGTGTATAGAAAAAAAATAGTGCCATCTTGATTTCATACTTATCCTTATCATGCATGGCAGTTGCACCATATAATATTGTCCTAGCCAAAGAATATGTAAATATCACAAGAATTCATCTCTAGCTCTTTGTTCTGTTACACTTAATTCAAACACATAGTCATGATTATTTTCTCTTTTTATGCGACACTAAAGCTAAAACTTTCATATTAGAATTATTGTTTTCGAACAAAAATATAACTAAGATCTTTGACACAGTTCCATCAAAAATCCATTAACCAAGCCAAAATCATTCTTGCAACGACGCGACCGGTCATTTTGAGCTTTTGCACTTCGCTCGCCAGTTTTCGGGCATGACTTGCCTCGTATGGTGTATTATGACTTATGTAAATCGTTGGTATTGGGTTTCAGGTTAATCAGAATGAATTTGGGAGAACAGTCTCAGTTGAAAGCTTAAAATTTGAAAGGTTTGACCAAAATTTGACTTATGTGTATTTGATCTCGGATTGAAATTTTTATGGCTTGGTTAGCTCCGTTAAGTGATTTGGGACTTAGTTGCTTGATCGGAATGCATTTTGGAAGTCCGTGGAATGTTTAGGCTCGAATTGGCGAAATTGAGATTTTGGTATTTTCCGGTTGATAGGTGAGATTTTGATATCGAGGGTTGGAGTGGAATTCCGGAAATGGGAGTAGGTCCGTTGTATCATTTGGGATGCGTGTGCAAAATTTTAGGTCATTCGGACGAGATTTGATAGGCATTTTGATCGAAAGCATAATTTAAGAGTTCTTGGAGTTCTTAGGCTTGAATCTTATGTTAAATTAGTGATATGATGTTGTTGTGAGCGTTCCGAAGTTTTGAACAAGTTTGAACAATGTCATGGGATGTGTTGGTACAATTGGTTTGAAGTTCCGGGGGTTCCGAGTAGGTTCCGGGATGTTTTAGTCCGAAAATCATAGCTGTAGCAGGTCCAGAAGGGTTGCAGGCCTCGGAACCCACCAGCGCGGTCCGCACAAAATGAAGTGCGTCCGCGGTAGGTGCTGTGCGGACCGCACAAAATGCAGTGCGGCCGCGGTAGGGAACATTTCATTGGTCCTACTTCGTAAGCTCATATCATTTGATCTACAAGGAATAGTGAGATGATTCAAAAACGAAAGTTGCCCTTCGCGTCTAGTTTCCTGAAAGATAAAGATATCGCAATTTAGGCATCTGTAGCGAAAGTTATGGCTAAAATACTAAAGCTTGTCACTGCAGATGAAAACTTGTGCGGCCGCAGTCGTTTTTGTGCGGACCGCACTGGTTTTGTGCGGACTACGGTCATTTTGTGCGGTCCGCAGAGGTGGAAATCTGTGGGGTACTCTATAAATATGAGGTTTTTGGTTTTATTTAATATTTTGACCTAGAGAGCTCGGATTTTAGCAAATTTTCAAAAGTTTTTCAAGAAATTCATCGGGGTAAGTGATTCTAACTCAGATTTGTCTAGAGTACATGAATCTGTCATTGAATTCATCATTTAATTCGTGATTTGGGATGGAATTTGGGAAGAAAATTTGTGGAATCTTCCAAAAATATAAAATGATGATTTGAAGGACCAAATGGTACCGGAATTGGATAATTTTGGTATGGTTAGACTCGTGAGGGTATGAGGATTTTGAAAATGTAAATTTTACCTGATTCTGAGATGTGGACCCGGGGCTCGGGTTTTGGTAATTTCGGGAATCGTGCCCTTTGTTGATTGTTTTCGCTTGGGCTTTGTTCCCTTAGCATATTGTGACATTCGTTCTAATTTTGGATAGATTCGACGCGCGTGGAGGCCGATTTGAAGAGCAAAGGCGTCGCAAGTTAGAGATTTAGCCGGTTCGAGGTGAGTAATGATTGTAAATAATGCTCTGAGGGTTTGAAACCCCGGATTTGCACATCGTAGTGCTATATTAAGGTGAGACACACGCTTGATGACGAGCGTGGGGTCGTTCACTATTGGGGATTGTGATTTGGTCCATCCTGATTGATGATTTTACCGCGTATTTGACTGAAACTTATTTGCTATCATCATGATTTGGGTTGATTGCCATATTTGGGCTTTGTGTCAACTATTTGAACCCTTCGGGGATTTGTATTACTATTTCCTCGCTTTTTTGACTTATTACTAGAACTCAGTCATGTTATTTTCTACTGTTTTACTACTCAGCCATTTTTACTCAGTTTTGAGACTTAAATGATATTTTTAAATGATGTTTTGGGCTGAAAAATACTGTTTTACTATTGCCCGAGGGGCTTGTGATGATTTTTGGACTGAGTAAGGTCGAGGGCCTAGTTGTGAGGATACATTGATACTGATATGAGGCCAAGGGCCTGAGATACATAAATATGCCATGAAGTGGCTTCATTGATATGAGGTCGAGGGCCTAGATTTGATGCCACGAGATGGCTTGATATTGCACTTGGGCCGTAAGGGGCCCCTCCCGGAGTCTGTACACCCCTAGTGAGCGCAGGTACCCATTGTGATGTGAGATTGAGCCTGAGGGGCTGATATTACTCTAAGATTGAGCCCGAAGGGCTGGTACTGTTCTGCGATGTTGCCCGAGGGGCGGATTCGTTGATACTGTACCAGAGGGGCGAACTACTATTTGTTTATTTACCTGTCAATTACTTGTTTTACTTGTTGAAAAGGGATTTTTACTTGACTCTTCACTGTGTTACTGTTTTAAGTGATTTTTTACTGCTTCAGTATAAAATGCCTTGTGTTTTACATGTTTTCTTACTTTCAGTCGTTATTTACATTTGTTACTCACTGAGTTGGAGTACTCACTTTACTCCCTGCACCATGTCTACAGATTCAGGCGTAGCTGGTATTGCTCCTGAGTGCTGATTCCTCCAGTTCCAGGAGGTTTTTCGGAGACTACGAGGTAGTTGTTGACGTCCGCAGCCCCGTGTCTCTACTTCTCTATCATTTCTGTTTTCCTTTCAAACACTTGTAGTAGTTTATGACTTTAGCAGACTAGTATTATGGTTTAGAGAATGCTCGTGACTTGTGACACCCCGGTTAGGGCTATGTCAGGTTGGACTTTCCGCATTGTTATCGATATTTTCGCTATTTAGTACTGTTTAAATCATGTTTAGACTATTTTTATGGTGACTAACTGCTTTAAAAGTTGAGTTGGGTTAAACTGGTTAGCCTTGTCTTCACGAGAGGTGCCATCACGACCGGGTTCGGGGTTAGGGTCGTGACAAGTTGGTATCAGAGCCTAGGTTACATAGGTCTCATGAGTCATGAGCAGGTTTAGTAAAGTCTCGCGGATCGGTACAGAGACATCTGTATTTATCCTCGAGAGGATACAGAACCTTTAGGAAAACTTCACATTCTTGAATTCTTATCGTGCGTCCTTTGATTCAGGTTGAAATGTAACTCTTTGAATTTCTTCCACGCGTTCGTGTGCGCGCATGAGCACTTAGTATCAGATGTACATCGATGGCTTGTGATTCCCCGATCGAGGGGCGAGACGTGATCTTTGTGAGTTGATGTTGGGCCAGTCTGGAGGACTTGAGGCCGGATCTTTGCCTATAGCTTGAGCATCGAGGTTCTGATTGTGTGAGAAAGTGTCTTCGAACTGATATGTTCGGTAGTGTCCCTATTAGTTGAAGTGATGTCTGCATGGCTATGTGATGAGTATGTTGTGACTGCGAGATGTATTCTTATAAATTGGAAGCAACGAGGAGGGTCTGCTGGAGGGTAAAAGAACTATTAGATGCTTTATTTTCATCTTGCTTTAAGGTACAGCCCCACGTTATAGGTGTGTGAAGGGTCTTTTCATGTGTCCTAGTTGGGAGTGAAGTAAATTTCATGTCACGGAATGAGTTCAGACTCAAAAAGGCTAAGTGACTACATAATGTTTGTGACGGTGGAAGGTATACAGAAATGTTAGTTGAAGACAAGGAAGGCTGGTTATCTCCTGTAAAGTATTCCAAGGTTGTGTGATCCTTATGTGTCTTTTAGAAGGTCTCATTTACAAGTGAAATATAAGTGTTGAAATTTGAATTTTGAGTCGCTTAAGAGAGTGGGCTTGACTGTTGCAAGGATGAATGCGAGATTTGCAGAAGATTCAAGGTACCAGATGGTCTGTGTTTCACGAGCTTATAAAGGTTTGAGTTTAATCTTACTATGATATTGTGGTAGCAATAGAGTATATGCATTATGAGTTATCGTGTGTGTTTTGGTCTACGGCTCCGAGCCAAGTGGGGGAGTCTGCTATTGATTAAGCGATTGCACGGTTATGTGCTATGTTGGTTCCGATTTGAGACATTCGGGTAAATCAGTTATGGCCTACGGAGGTTGAGACCGAGGATGGCTCAGGTAAAGGAAAATTTTGACGAAGATTATATTATGCTTCATAGGTGTGTGAGAATTACGGGATGTCTTGAGTTGTTATTGGCAAGAATGTTCGGTGCATAGAGCAGGAAGTTGCTTGGTTGTATTGGGATGAGGTTACATTCTGCGGTGTCAGAGTGCCAATGAGGCACGGGCTGTTTGGTTCATTTGATCAGACTAATTGCAGTATGAATAGAGTGAATGACTCTCGAGAATAGTTCTAATGTGTTCAAGATTCTACATGTAACAATTGGGTATTTTAAAGTTGTATATGTGGTTAGGAACTGAGTTTTCATTTGGAAGATGCCAAGACTTGTGGTATATTCTACATTAACTATGGGATTCTATATATCAATATTAGAAAGGTAATGGTTCCAGATTTACAGGAAGTCCCTTCGGGGTAGGTATTAAACGTGGTGCTTTTGGAAACATTTAAGAGAGTACTCAGCGGCTTATGAGCCTTAGACAATGTGATTTTATGCTTGGGTCTCGTGTGGTAAGTCTAGGTTGAGGAATTATGGTGCTACAACAAGAGGGAATATCAAGTTGAAGGTAAATCAGAAGGAAACTCGGATATATGGGATAGCTAGGTAGTAGGTCGGATCGGTATGGTAAGGATATGATTAGTTCATTTGCTGTGTACGGGCTAATGAGTTCCTACAGGTATTTCGCGGCAATGCTCTTAGGTTTTGATGGCTTGCGTAGCGTGGTCAAGTTAGAATGATTCAGTCTTGGCAGGTCTGGTTTGTGCAAGGGGAACTCTGAGAGTTCTCGATGGTTTCTACCTCGGTTGGATATGTATATTTTCTATGGGCATGAGGAGCATGGGATGCATAGTGATTTCCTTCTAGATGGGATCAATGGAAAGTTCTTGACTAGTGGAGTACGTAGATGTTTGTGGCTCGGAAGGGAGATGAAGTTCTCATGTTATCCTAGGATGGTATGGTATATGCGGTATGTTGTGGAGGATTGAGATTTGCATGTGTAAGGTTACGGTTCAGTTTTGAACGGAAAGTCATAAAATTCTTAGGCGGCATGGGCAGTTTCAGATGATTAGAGAAATGAGCTTTAGATGATTAGGGGGATGATCTCTAGATGATTAAGGAAATGGTATTGCTAAATGGGAGAGATTTGACGAGGGTATATGTTTCAAAAAAGGCAATGTGATTAAGTTGATGGTACTTCGGTAGAATTGCGGCGCTGTCTTATTAGATCGGCTGCTGATATTCGAGTTTGCTTGGTAACACAGGGGAATTTTAGAGTATCTTTCGTGGAATGATTGGGTATTTGAGGTGCGGTATGCATTCAAACGGCATAATTGGGTTCAGGTATGTTGATTCATGTGCCATATGGATTTGGAGATAGGGAAGTTCTCACATTCGGGCTATGTTGTGGTTGTGAGTCGGGTGTATCGACACTGTTTAGTGACTATCGGGGTTTGGAAACCCGAGCAGATCTTTTGTGCTTGGCATGTTAGATTTTGTATGGGATATTGGGTTCAGATTGGTTATCTTCGTGTTGTGTCATTCTGGACTATTGCACTAAGGCGGCATTGTTGGCTATGCCGGAAATGCCACGGATTGAGTGACGAGATCTGTAGGATTATGCCCTAGTGAAGTGGTTTATATGTTGAAGACCTAGCGGACGGTTGGGAAGGATTTTCTTTCTTATTTGGGCTTCCGTGATGGATGTCAGTGTAGAGGCTTCTACCATTGATTCAGTTCCGGTGGTGAGGGACTTTTCGGATGTGTTTCTTGTGGCCAGGCAAGTCGTCGGGTAGGGTTGTTGATTTCGGTATTGATTTGATGTCGGGCACCGTGTAGTATGGCACCAGCAGAGTTAAAGGGGTGGAAGGAGAAGCTTCACCTTGATAAGGAGTTCGTTGGCAGGCCAATGTGGATGCGTGTTCTAACTTGAGTCAGCTTGGTTGGCTCCGAATTGTATTATTGAGAGAGGTGTTGATTCATCGGTTATTGAGCTTATTAGTAATCCGGGTAGGCCTATGAGATACCTTTCTGTGTTGTGAGGCGTTAGGATTTGTTGGTTATCGGCACATGTGGTGCGGTATTATTGGGGTCTCTCAGCAAGATTCGAGCGGGAGGAGTATTGGATGTTGCTTGGCGGATGGCGCATCTGTTATGCCCTTTCGGGTTGTGCGGTGTTATGTACTTGCTTTACCGTGGTTATGATGATTTACCTTGATTCTAGATATCAATTGCGCGTTGTCATCAATTTCGAGCAGAGTGACTTGAGGTGTTCCATGTGGAGCAGTGTTTGGATAAGGTCGCGCATTGCAGCGAATTTATGTGGAGGTATGACCTTGTAGGTTAGATTCGTGTGTTCTATTCCTATGATGTGAGACGGGTTCTCAGCCTTGTGTTGTGGTGGTACTGGTGAGCTTGAGGTACAACTCTTTCATTTGAGTCATTTTCATGATTTGAGTATGTTCGGACCGTTGCTTATTGGTGCGCGTATTATGCAAGTTGTGGCTTAGGCCTATATTGACGTGTCATGTCACTAGAGTGGTGTGTTGGATTAGAGGAGATCGTTAGGATCATTAATGAATACGAACGGATTCGATTTCAGCATGTTGGAAGGATAATATCAAGGTTCGGCTCGAAAATTTGCTATGGTATTTACCAAAGGAGAAGTGGCTTCATGAATGGTTGATCTGAGAAATGGTTATGGTTTATTGCATGTTTCATTTATCGTTGGCAGTATATGAAAATGTTGGGATGAAACTTTAGTTGATAAGAGGTTTTCTACGGATATTCGATTGTTGTGGGCAGCTGATGTGAATAGAAGTTATCGCTACGAGCGTTTGAGTTACGTGGTTTATCATGTAATTGTGAGGTTGCAGGTATGGGTTATTACAGCTTGTTCGGGCTTATTCTGAATATAGATGTGAGATTCTGATCTTGTGGATGATTTCGAAAGTGGAAATGGGGTTCTAAGGTTTATGGGCTAGGTTGGATTGTGAAATTTTGGTTGCATTGAGTTATCGGACCTATATGAGATAGGGTGACGTGGGATCACCCCCGGGTATATGCATGGTAAAGTTATTCAACAATTGGTTGGCTTCTAGAACAACTCTGGGCACATTCGAGGACAAATGTGTTTTTAAGTGGGGGAGGATGTAACGAACCGACCAGTCGTTTTGAGATTTTGCACTTTGCTCGCCAGTTTTCGGGCATGACTTACCCCGTGTGGTGTATTATGACTTATGTAAATCGTTGGTGTTGCGTTTCAGGTTAATCAGAATGAATTTGGGAGAATAGTCTCAGTTGAAAGCTTAAAATTTGAAAGGTTTGACCAAGATTTGACTTGTGTGTATTTGATCTCGGATTGGAATTTTTATGGCTTGGTTAGCTCTGTTAGGTGATTTGGGACATAGGAGCATGATCGTAATGCATTGTGGAAGTCCGTGGAAGGTTTAGCTTGAATTGGCGAAATTGAGATTTCGGCGTTTTCCGGTTGATAGGCGAGATTTTGATATCGGGGTCGGAATGGAATTCCAGAAATGGGAGTAGGTCCGTTGTGTCATTTGGGATGTATGTGCAAAATTTCAGGTCATTCGGATGAGATTTGATAGACTTTTTGATCGAAAGCATAATTTAAGAGTTGTTGGAGTTCTTAGGCTTGAATCCTATGTTAAATTGGTGGTTTGATGTTGTTGTGAGCGTTCCAAATTTTTGAACAAGTTTGAACGATGTCATGGGATGTATTGGTACAATTGGTTTGAAGTTCCGGGGGTTCCGAGTAGGTTCCGGGATGTTTTAGGCCGAAAATCATAGCTGTAGCAGGTCTAGAAGGGTTGCAGGACTCGGAACCCACCAGCGCGGTCCACACAAAATGAAGTGCGTCCATGGTAGGTGTTGTGCGGACCGCACAAAATGCAGTGCGGCCGCGGTCGGGAATATTTCACTTGTCCTACTTCGAAAGCTCATATTTTATTATCTACAAGAATTTTGAGATGATTCAAAAATGAAAGTTGTAGCCCTTCGTGTCTAGTTTCCAGAAAGGTAAAGATATCGCAATTTAGACATCTGTAGCGAAAGTTATGGCCAAAATACTAAAGCCTGTCACTGCAGATAAAAACCTGTGCGGCCGCAGTCATTTTTGTGCGGACCGCACTAGTTTTGTACGGATCACGGTCGTTTTTGTGCGGTCCGCAGAGGTGGAAATCCGTAGGGGTACTCTATAAATATGAGGTTTTGGGTTTTATTTAATATTTTGACCTAGAGAGCTTAGAGTTTTGTGATATTTCGAAGGTTTTTCATGAAATTCATCGAGGTAAGTGATTCTAACTCAGATTTGGCTAGAGTACATGAATCTATCACCGAATTCATCATTTAATTCGTGATTTGGGATGGAGTTTTGGAAGAAAATTTGTGGAATCTTCAAAAAATATGAAATGATTATTTGAAGGACCAAATGGTACCGGAATTGGATAATTTTGGTATGGTTAGACTCGTGAGGGTATGAGGATTCTGAAAATATAAATTTTATCCGATTCCGAGACGTGGGCCTAGGGCTCGAGTTTTGGTAATTTAGGGAATTGTGCCCTTTGTTGATTGTTTTCACTTGGGCTTTGTTCCTTTAGCATATTGTGACGTATTCCTTCTGATTTTGGATAGATTCGACACGTGTGGAGGCCGATTTGAAGGGCAAAGGCGTCGCAAGTTAGAGATTTAGCCGGTTCGAGATGAGTAATGATTGTAAATGATGCTCTGAGGGTTTGAAACCCCGGATTTGCACATCATAGTGCTATATTGAGGTGAGACACACGCTTGATGACGAGCGTGGGGTCGTGCACTATTGGGGATTGTGACTTGGTCCATCTTGATTGATGATTTTACCGCATATTTGACTGAAACTTATTTGCTATCATCATGATTTGGGTTGATTGCCATATTTGGGCTTTGTGTCAACTATTTGAAACCTTCGGGGATTTTAATTACTATTTCCTCACTTTTTTGACTTATTACTTGAACCCAGTCATGTTATTTTTCACTGTTTTACTACTCAGCCATTTTTACTTAGTTTTGAGACTTAAATGATATTTTTAAATGATGTTTTGGGCTGAGAAATACTGTTTTACTATTGCCCGAGGGGCTTGTGATGATTTTTGGACTGAGTAAGGCCGAGGGCCTAGCTATGAGGATACATTGATACTGATATGAGGCCGAGGGCCTGAGATACATAAATATGCCACGAGGTGGCTTGATTGATATGAGGCCAAGGGCCTAGATTTGATGCCACGAGATGGCTTGATATTGCGCTTGGGCCATAAGGGGCCCCTCCCGGAGTCTGTACACCCCCAGTGAGCGCAGTTACCCATTGTGATGTGAGATTGAGCCCGAGGGGCTGATATTGCTCTGAGATTGAGCCCGAGGGGCTGGTACTGTTCTGAGATATTGCCCCAGGTGCAGATTCGTTGATACTGTGCCCGAGGGGCGAACTTCTATTTGTTTATTTACCTGTCAATTACTTGTTTTACTTGTTGAAAAGGGATTTTTACTTGACTCTTCACTCTGTTACTGTTTTAAGTGATTTTTTTACTACTTCAGTATAGAATGCCTTGTATTTTACATGTTTTCTTACTTTCAGTCGTTATTTACATTTGTTACTGTTGCTCCCAAACGCACATGCAAGTATACATGGTCGATAAATAATATAATGATAAGTTGAGTATCGAACCCATAGAGACTTGTATAAACTACTCACTAAATCACTAAAATTGTTATTCAATCTAGCTAAAATCAAAGTCCAGTAATATGATCATATTATACTACGATTCTAAATAATAACTAAATTATCAAGTAACGAGTTGATTGTTGTGTATTCAGTAGAGACAAGTATTCCAGGGTTGTGATCGATTCACCATTCGTATTGTGTTCTAATTAACTCTCCCTTTCATATAATTCACTCATGGTTGCTAATTAATCGATAAATGCTCTCATAGCCTTCTCCCGAAGTACTACTCACATATTCTCAATAGATTAATGCCTATATTCCTATGAAATCAATCTATTAAGAACACATTAAAATTACGATATTTAATTAAGCACGCTGACTAGGTATATTTCTATCGTAACCACAAATTTGCTCCCCCTAAAGGTTAAGATCGTGCTCTCTTCAATTCTTCTCTAATCTAAATACGGCTTTCACATGCATAGCATAGATAATAAATGGAACCTAACTGCTAGCCAGACAATTAAGCAATTAATCATAGAATAGAAGAAAGAACCATATATTGGTGAATTATAATCAAGGTCAAGCTAATATCAAACAACAATATTCATGGCTAAATCACAACCCCAGAACAATGGGTGTTTAGCCACTCATGATGTAATCAAACAATTGCATAAGTTTTGATTTATTGAAAATACTGGAAAAGATGAAGAATTCTGAGATGTTCTTGCTCCTCAATGTTTCTTGTGTGTCTCTTTTTTCCAAAGTGGCGTCTCCCCCTTCAAAAAATAGGTTTTCTCTTACTTTTATACGTGTTGGGTAGGTCTAGGGCCGAAATAACCTTGTCCCGGGCAAATTTGGAGAAGATTCACGTCACTAGAGCCCAGCTCGGCGCCCGACGCCTACCAGGCCGCTGCCTAATTTGCCAACACTGTTTTCAGCACCACAAGTGGCGCCAGGCGCTGCCTGTGGCGCCCAAATGGTATTTTCCCGGTTTTGTTCGTTTTAGCTCAAATCTTGCGTGTCTCGCCCACAATTGCTCCCGAATCATTCCTACAAGTAGAAACACTTCAAATTAATATAAATCATAGCATTTAACATCCCAAATTCATGAAACAAAAGTAAAATATGAGGCGATATACATCGAAATATATATGCTTTAAGCTAAACATCAACACTCCACACTTAGACTTTTGCTCGTCCTCGAGCAATGGGACAATACTACCCTTAAACTACATACAAGTATCAATTATAGAGGAGCACTTTAAATTTTAACCACATACTATACCCTTGACTATGATCAATACCGGCACACAAGCATGAAGCACAAAAATTCACATTCTTCCCGTTTAAGCATGCCCAAGTATAACCCTTCAATTCAATCAATTCCATTAGCCTATTTGTCACCACCCAACCTCAAAAGTCGACTTGCAACCACTAAGCACCCTCAATTCATACACTTGCCCAACAAGAAAGCTTACAACATTACCAATCATTCATGAGATCATGTGCCCTCACCAACAAATAAAAGAGTGAATATAAATTGGTCCACACATTCAAATATGCTTTTGTATATAGGTTAAGGACATCACACAATTGAACAAAATTCGCTCACTCTCACAAAGAGTTCATATGCATCCCATGGTCGTACCATAAGCTTGCCCGTAGTGTATATCTCTACTAATTTAAGCTAGCCAAATCTAGGATCAATTAGGACTTTAAGGTTGTAATGTAGGCTAAGGGACAGGTATGATATATTTAGAAATAGTGGCTAACCCCCTAAGCACTTTAATACACTACATTTACAATTCAAGCAACATATTCTTCTCAACCAATTCACTTTCCACACACCATATGCAATATAGCCCTCTTTTCAATTAAGCACTTCTATAATTCCACTAGCACAAATCAATAAGAATTGGAGGTGTATGTGTTTTTTCTACATTATTTGAACTCTCATTTTTTTTCTTTCTTTTTTTTTCTTTTCACACACTCCATACATTAAGGTTCATTGGCTAGTGTCTTTTGATTTCAACTTTAGTGCACCAATGGGACCTTCCATGTTTCCACTCAAAAGCTACTCCCCAATCTCTAACCTTACTTCTTTTAGCGACTAAGTTCCTTAGGAGGTAAAGGTTCAATCAATATCCAATTAAGAACAAAATAGTTGTATGGCTTGTAATGTGAGTGCCAAAAGAAAGGTCTATAGGCTCAAAGGGCTACCAACGGAAAATTTTATTTTTATGTGACAAGCACATCCATGATCAAGCAAGAAAATGCCTACGTCATCTCCTAGATTATCACAACTTACAATTTCGCTTCAATTAACACACGGGGCAAGTTCTAGACTACACAAGATAGCACAGAAAATCACAAATCCTCATACACACATTGCACATGACTCAATCAATACGGTTCTGTTCAACTCTCAAGTCAAGCAAGCACACATAATTGAGAAATTTAAGCAATATTGCACTATGTGGCATACGAGTCAAACAACTGGAAAAAAAGGGTGTCACAAAATAGGCTATTTACTTTACTTAGGCTTCACAATTCAAACCAAATACACAGGAAAACAGAATGTATGTCATAGCCTAATGTGCCAACATCAACCATGTAAATGAATATCTTAGACCGACTCAGTTTCTTCCTAAACTATTCCTAAAAAAAAATAAAGTACCCGGTTCGAGCTACACCCTTGAAAAAGAACCGGCGCCAAAGAAAAACCAAGGGATACTACCTTACTATCCTAAAAAGCAAAAAATCTTTTTGGTGTTTTTAATCGGACTTTATCCCTCAAGAACATTGTCCAAAAGATCCATCGTCGGGAAAAATCTGAACTTTTTCTAATTCTATTTTTTTTTTCAATTTTCGTTTTTATTTTTTTTTAATTTTTTAACCTAGACTATATCTACTACGAGTTCTAAAAGAAAAACTAAATAAAAAATTAGTTTTATACAATTACACTTCAGAAAGTAGTTTCCCTACCCGACACTTATATTATGCAGAGTCCTCGATGCTTTATCAAAGAGAAAAATATTAAAACAAGGGCGAGAAATACTCCCTGAGACCTTCTCGGGGCTAGCTCGTACATGATCCTCAATATTAAGGGTCGGGACGACCCCACACTTAAGCTCAAACATGCTCCTTAGCTTCAACTTTGGGTACTCAGACTTCCCCTACTCTGCAAAATAAAAACAACACAAAAACTTGACACTAAAAAAAATAATCAATACATAAAAGATATACAGGTTGGGTTGCCTCCCAACAAGCGCCTTATTTATAGCCATGGCACGACTCTGCTACTCTGCTCAGGCTGGGCGCTTTCTCTTCTTCTTTCTCCCATGAAATCTAGCCTTTTTGCACTCTCTTGGAAGGTCTCGTCTTTCATCTCTGGCTCTTTTCTCAATCATCTTTACACGCTCAGTTGGAAACACCACCTCCTCTAACTCAGTTGTCCCATCTGGAACACTATAATTCACATGGTGACTCTGCTCTATTCCCTTCAATTCGACCACAGTAATCATGCAGAAGTCCTCATAATGCTTAGGGAGCTTAAGTGCCTTGTACACATTAAAAGTGACCTCCTCATCGTCAACTCTCATTTTTAACTTCCCTGCCCTCACATCAATAATTGCTCCACCAGTAGCTAAGAATGGTCGCCCCAAAATAATGGGCACTTCATCATCTGCCTCGTAATCAAGAACAATAAAATCAGCAGGAAGAATAAACTTTCCCACTCGAACTAACACATCCTCAATAATTCTTTCTGGCATGACTAGTGACCTATCTGCTAACTATAAAGTGATTGTAGTAGGTCTAAGCACCCCCAATCCGAGTTGCTTGAACAAAGAGGATGGCATCAAATTTATACTAGCCTCTAAATCACACAGGGCTCTACCAACTTCTTGTCCAAGAGACAAAGGAATTGTGAAACTCCCAGGATCCTTCAACTTAGGAGGAAGTTTACTCTGAACTATGGCACTGCACTCTTCAGTAAGTGCAACTGTTTCAAACTCTGCATGTCTTCGTTTGTTTGCCACAATATCTCTGAGATACCTTGCATACTTAGGCACTTCCTGCAAAATTTTCACCAAATGAAAATTCACACTCACTTGGCTCAAAATATCTAGGAATTTCTTGTACTTAGCATCATCTTTATGCTTCTGCGGTCTTTGTGGAAATGGAGGTGGTGGCCTAGTCTCAATTACTGGCTCAGGTCCTTTATCATCTTTCTCATTCCCCTCAACTGGCTTGGGAACTAATTCTCCTTCAGGATGAGCTATATTCTTCTTTTTCTTTGGAACTTCTTCTAATGCTCTTCCATTTCTCAAGGTAACCGCATTGACTTGAGCTTTAGGATTGGGCTCAGTATCACTAGGAAGAGCCCCTACTGGTATGGTATTTTGGGCTCTAGGAAGTTGGCCCACGTGGTGCTCCAAATTTCTCAGTGTTGTGGCTTGAGCCTGCTGATCAACCATTATTTTCTGATTGAAAGTTTGTTGATCTGCTATTAATTTCTGATTGAAAGTTTGTTGATCTGCGGTTAATTTCTGATTGAGGGCTTGCTGGTCGGCCATCAATTTCTTCATCATCTCCTCAAGGCTAGCTTGTTGTTCAGCCTGAGGTGGTCTGGATTGTTGTTGAGGTGCTTGAGGCCGGTATTGATTTTGATTGCCTTGATTTCTACCCCAAGAGAAGTTTGGGTGATTCCTCCAATTGGGATTGTAGGTGTCCCCATACTGATTTGTTTGGCCTCGATTTGCATTACCTACAAAATATAAAGATTCTGGATTTGCTGGGCATAAATTGCTCATGTGAACCTCTCCACATACTTCACAAAATATTTGAACTTGTTGCACTGGCTGGGCTTGTTGCTTATTAATGATCATGGTCATCTGATTGACTTGGTTGGTCAACGTAGAGACATGTGCTGACAATGCTGAGACAACATCTAATTCAAGAACCCCTGGTGATTTTTGTACCATGTTCCTACCCATCTCTCCTTGCCAATCCGGATTGCTTTTGGAGAATTTGTTCAATAACACATAAATTTCATCAAAGCTTTTCTCCAATACTTGACCTTCAGTTGCAGCATCAACTACAATTTTTGTTGGGGATGAAGCCCTTCTATGAAAGTGTGAACTAACACTTCATTCGTCTGATTGTGATGAGGACAGTCTCTGAGTATCCCCTTGAACCTTTCCCAAGCTGAGTATAAAGATTCTCCTGCTTTCTGTTTGAAGGCAACTATCTCATTTCTGATCTTTGCAGTTTTGCCTGAAGGAAAGAACCTTGCCAGAAATTTTCTTGCCAATTCATTCCATGATGTAATGGAATTAGCTAGTTCTGCCTTTAGCCATCGCTTACCTTCGCACAACAGAGAGAATGGAAAAAGTGTGAGCCTCACATAATCTGGAGTGACCCCGTTAGTGATATAAGTATCACTAATCTCCAGGAAGTTCAGAATATGCTGTTGTGGATCCTCGTTTGGAAGACCCATAAATTGCCCGTTTGCATGAAGTAGCTGGATCATGCTTTGTTTCAGCTCAAAGTGCCCAGTGATTCTGGGCTTCACTATGTTGGAGGTAACATTAGCAATATTGGGCATTGCTACCTCCTGAATAGCCATATGTTGCTCCTCTGCCATGTTCACAGGAAATTGAATGAGTGCTTGAATATTGTTTGTATCCCTTGCTTCCCTCAACCTCCTGTTAAATGTTTTCTCAGGTTCGGGGTCAAAGCCGTTGAGTATGTCCTGGCTTCTGACCCTATGCATTCAATCAAAGTTTCTGAGAGTAGAGCAACAATCGAGTAACGTTATACTAGATGAAATAAACAATTAAAGCAAAACTAGAAAGTAGTTTATATTCAAGTCCCCGGCAACGGCGCCAAAAACTTGTTGCTCCCAAACGCACACACAAGTATACGTGGTCGACAAGTAATATAATGATAAGTTGAGTGTCGAACCCACAAAGACTTGTATAATCTACTCACTAAATCACTAAAATTGTTATTCAATCCAGCTAAAATCAAAGTCCAATAATATGATTATATTATACTACGATTCTAAATAATAACTAAATTATCAAGTAACGAGTTGATTGTTGTGTATTCAGTAGAGACAAGTATTCCAGGGTTGTGATCGATTCACCATTCGTATTGTGTTCTAATTAACTCTCCCTTTCATATAATTCACTCATGGTTGCTAATTAATCGATAAATGCTCTCATAGCCTTCTCCTGAAGTACTATTCACCTATTCTCAATAGATTAACACCCGTATTCCTATAAAATCAATCTATTAAGAACTTATTAAGATTACGACATTTAATTAAGCACAGTGACTAGGTATATTCCTATCCTAACCACAAATCCTCTCCCCCCTAAGGGTTAAGATCGTGCTCTCTTCAATTCTTCTCTAATCTAAACAGGGCTTTCCCAAGCATAGTATAGTTAGTAAATAGAACCTAACTGCTGGCCAGACAATTAAGCAATTAATCACAGAATAGAAGAAACAACCATATATTGCTGAATTATAATCAAGGTCAAGCTAATATCAAACAACAATATTCATGGCTAAATCACAACCCCAGAACAATGGGTGTTTAACCACTCATGATGTAATCAAACAATTGCATAAGTTTTGATTGATTGAAAATACTGGAAAAGATGAAGAATTCTGAGATGTTCTTGCTCTTCAATGTTTCTTGTCTCTTTTCTCCAAAGTGGCGTCTCCCCCTTCAAAAAATAGGTTTTCTCTTGCTTTTATACGTGTTGGGTAAGTCTAGGGCCGAAATAACCTTGCCCCGGGCGAATTTGGAGAAGATTCACGTCACTGGCGCCCAGCCTGGCGCGGGCGCTGCCCAATTTGCCAACACTATTTTCAGCGCCACAGTTTGCACCAGGCGCTGCCTGTGGAGCCCAAATGACATTTTTCCCGATTTTGGTCATTTTAGCTCAAATCTTGCGCGTCTCGTCCCCAATTGCTCCCGAATCATTCCTACATGTAGAAACACTTCAAATTAATATAAATCATAGCATTTAACATCCCAAATTTACGAAACAAAAGTAAAATATGAGGTGATATACATAGAAATATATATGCTTTAAGCTAAACATCAGTTACTCACTGAGTTGGGGTACTCACTTTACTCCCTGCACCCTGTGTGCAGATTCAGGCATAGCTGGTATCGCTCCTGAGTGCTGATTCCTCCAGTTCCAGGCGATTTTTCAGAGACTACGAGGTAGTTGTTGACGTCCGCAGCCCTGTGTCTCTACTTCTCTATCATTTCTGTTTTCCTTTCAAACACTTGTAGTAGTTTATGACTTTAGCAGACTAGTATTATGGTTTAGAGAATGCTCGTGACTTGTGACACCCCGGTTAAGGCTGTGTCGGGTTGGACTTTTCGCATTGTTATCAATATTTCCGCTATTTAGTACTGTTTAAACATATTTAGACTATTTTTATGTTGACTAGCTACTTTAAAAGTTGAGTTGGATTGAATTGGCTGGCCTTATCTTCACGAAAGGCGTCATCACGACCAGGTTCAGGGTTAGGGTCGTGACAATTCTTCATCAACTTCCAACTTTGACCACTAAATCTTTCTATCTTAGAGGAAACCAACCTCAAGCATAATTACAGAAGAGTAAACTTAAATTAACATTCATCACACCAAACTATGCACTAATTCACCATGAAATCATGCAATATTTATAGTATCACTAAAAGATAAAATATCTAAAATATTCAGTATCCAGACATGTTATCTTCATCCTCCAAGTAGCAATACCACATTGAACATCATGGAGTTGTGAATTAAAGAAAAATAATGATTTTCTAATGGAAAAATAACTCTAAAAAAATAATCATAACCAAAAGAAATTTCATATTACTTGTCCGATGCTTCCTAAAAGTTCTTGGAGTTCTTCAACGGTAACATCAGGCATATTTAAGTTGCTGGGCTACCCCGACCACCACCACGAACATTAGATCAAAAAATTCCACCATAACCAACATGGCTAGCAGGTGAGGGGATATGATGCAGGTCCACTACAGTAACTTGCAGGCAGAGTAATTGCATCGTTGCATAGTCTGATTCCCACTAAAACTGACGGACGGTGAAAGCTGTGAATTGGTAAAATCACAAAATGAGAATTTACTTCGTAACGTGAAGCATATGCAAGGGTTTTAAATAGGAAAAATGAATAATATAAGAATTATAACTGTATTTACGTGAAGATTAAAATGGAGTGTCCTTTCGCGGATAAAAGATAAAAAAGAAGACTGAAAATAAACCAAATTGTAATTGAGAATAATTCTATACTATGGTGGGACTCGTTCAAACAACAACAATCATTCACACTAATATAACCAAAAACTATGTCTACATTAAACTAATTATCTTTTTATCTTATACATTTAGGTTTTACTCTTAGCGCAAAGTAACCGGCAACTCCGAATAGCTATTATTATCTCCAAAAAAAATTCATTGCAATTTGTTGGTAGAAGAACACAACTGCAAGTAAAGTTAAATAACTTAACCAAAATAAATGTGTTTTGAACCTCACAATGGGGAAATCGAGAAGAGAACGGCGAGTCTTCTTCTCTTCTTCCGACGCCATAAGCACGATTTGTGAAGTCCACTGAAAGGACGATACATATGACCGTCTTCAAAAAGGCATATAAACAATGGTTCAGAAAAAATGAATTAAATATAAGACCAACGAATGATAACAATGGTTGATCTTTAGCTACAAAAACTGGGGGAAAATGCATCTCTTCTAATTTGTGATTGAACCTGCAAGAGAAAGTGAAGACAGATGACCAAAAGCTTGAAATTTTGGTGAGGGCATGTAGTGATAACACAGGCCAATATCGTTTTTCCTGTAAAAATAAATAAATCAAAAGAGTAAAACGTCAAGAATATCATATTTGAAGCAAGAATTTTTGATCGAATTAAAAAGAAAAAGGAAAAAAAGCTACCCGTCTTTCCGCCCCTTAAATTACCAACTTGAGTTGAATTCCAAGTCATATCACATACAGTGCAATTTTGACAGGGACTTTGATGGGTTTCCAGAAGAAAAGTAGAACTCTCTTTTTATTCATGGAGGATGGAGGAAAAGTGGAACTCTTTTTATCTAGGGAGATAAAAATTAGATATTAGCGTTTGAAATTGTTGTAATCAAATAGGAAGAAGAAAGGGTTTTGGTAGAAATTAATGGGCTATTACTACCAATGAAGGACGAAACGGTTGGGTTTCTCAATTAAATTAATCGGTAAATGAAAGAAGAAGAAATTTATTACTCCATTGAATAAGGTAAAGGGGAAAAAGAAGAGAAAACTCAAAAACAGGAGAAAAAAGATAAAGGCAATTGCTGACGACAATATACACTCCGTCCGATCTAAAATAAGTGATTTTTTGGATGTTTTCACACAGTTTAATAAATGCACTTTTTAACATTAATTAGCAATGAAATTGACCATATTAACCTTTACTATCTCACATAAACACTCTTAACACATACTCCAACACTATTTACTCCAAGGGCAATGTAGGAAAAAAATAATTAACTCACTCTTGAAATCTGAAAAAATTACTTATTTTGGATAAAAAAGACCAAAAAATCACTTATTTTGGACCGAAGGGAGTACTAGTTTTAGTGTACGTTGCACGTGTTTTTACGTCTATTAATAAAAAGTGTGTAAAATTTAGAATAAGAATGAATTATGTGTAATAACAATTGACATCGAGAGGAATGTAATATTTATATAATTAAGAGTAAGGAAAAGGGGTATTATCACTTTTAGCCCGGGCCAGAAACTATTTATATTCGGTAGCTGAAAAAGTGTATAAAATTGGTATAATTTTTGTATATAACATACAAAATGTATATATATATATATATATATATATATATATATAAATACAAACAATATACATTTTTCGACTATTATTTTAAGAGCGGCTATACAATGTCATTTTTCCTAAGAAAATTTCTCTATTCTTTTTATTAAGATACTAAATTTATACACAATTAAGATATTAGTTCATTGAAAATTTAGAAAATCAATTGAAATATCCAACATATAAAATATTAATGGCAGTTATCATTATATCTAACATGGAATGTATATTTCTGTTGATATATTTACTTCTCATAATTGTATAAATATTTACCACTAATAAATGTATTCTAATATAATTTAAATGATTAATTGTATTTAAGCAAAAAAGAAAAAGTAGTCAAACCTAACGTGTACTTTGTGCATATGAAGAAGTTTACCATGAATTGATATAATGCCATTATTCTTTTATTAATTGAAAAGATCATAAAATTTAGAAAATGTTAAGAACTTCTTACCTAATTCAAATAAGTTTTGATTTAGTAAAAAAATTGGCTTGATTTTAAGGTCCTAACCATTAGGAAAGCAATTTAAATTACACTTTTATCCAATGTAAAACTGATTTTTAAAGGGTAAAAAGACAAACGACATTTCGCTAAGAACTTTCGTACTTTTAATATAAAAAAGATAATATATATATATATATATATATATATATATATATATATATATATATATATATATATATATATATATATGGGGTATGGCAACATCTTTTAAAATTGATACTTATGCGTTGCACGTGTCATTTTGCGTAAATTATTAAAAAGTTATATGTCAAAACAATAAATTTATACGGTATCTAACATTAACAAAAATAGGAAAAATGAGATATAGTTCCTTTAAGTTATATCAAACTTATATAACTAATGTCATGGAGGAATATTTTGTAATTTTAATAGATGTGCTCTTTTAACTGCATTAATATTGGTAAATTTATAATTAACTTCAATTTTTATTCCCAAAAAAAAAACTTTCAAATTCCAAAATATGAAGTTAAATCAAAGTTTAAGTATATTTTAAATTTTATCTTTATCGAATATTAATATAGCTAATAAACATTTCGCTTAGGGTTTCATACTTTATAATAGTATACATGCGCTTTAATAATTCTTTAGATGCGACCAACAAAATAAGCTACGTATATAGCAATTGAACTGGAAAAAAAAACATTAAAACATGATGCAAAATTCATATGAGCTTTACTATGGTAACTGGTGACACATATATGAAAACAAAATGTGATTTATCAAAATTTGAACTATTGTGCAATTGCAACAGACTTTTCACAAAAAGTGGGCGACTTATAAAATATTGGAGAAATTAATTTGAGAGATATTCAAACCCATTCTTTTCATTATATCAAACCTTTATTGGTGAAAAGGTTTAGTGTAATATTTGTATTAAATAATATCTATCAACATCTCATTTCGGGCTTCATAAATTTATAATTTATCAAAAAAAAAGATTTAAAGGTTTAAAAGAAGTAAGAAAATGTGTATTTTGAAATATTTCTTATTTTTATTGTGAACATGAAAATTTAGAATAAAACTTAAAAACTCCAAAAAGAAAGGTTTGCTACTTTTCTAATATTACCGTACAAGAAAATAGTGAAATTCTTCATTAATACAAGGAAAATAAAATAAGGTTCTTTAATTAAGTAAAAGGCCATACAATGAGTAGGGAACTAATGAGTTTATAAAAGATATTCTAATATGAATATTTTCTCTTTTGTTACCTGATATTCTTTTCGAGACCAAGATGTGACTATTAAAAAATGTGTCATGCATCCCAATTGTTGTTATATTGCATAGATGAAGAAATCAACATGTAAAAATATTTGGTGGTCTTCCTCTCATGATGAAAATCAAATTAAGCATAAAAGACTGTTGAAATTCATGATAAACCTTAAGAGAAGTTCATACGTTAAGTAGGAAACTTGAAAATAAATACAAAACAATAACAGCAAAAGACATATGAATGGATAGTCTACCTCATAGCTTTGTTAATCAGGGTCAATGTCATCCAAAGTCCTGAAAATTACAACATGAAAGAAGGAATTAGCATATCCTATAGTAATATATTCAATGTCTCAATTTATGTGATAGCGTTTAACTGAGCAGGAGATTAAAAAAGAAATAAATTAAAATTGTGTTCCTAAATAGTACAATAGTTTTTTTAGAGGACTCTAGTTTTCTAGAGGCAATTGATGGATATAGAAACTTACACATCCTAAGTAGATCGACGCATATCCTTGATATTAAAGCAACGCCAATTAAAGTTGTTTTTTCTTGATTAAAAGTAAACTGCAACAATCCACGAGTAGGATAAGAATATTTCTTCCAAACCTCGAAGGCTGACCTTGGCTCGATATATCTGTCACTAATTTACGGTATGACGAGTATTTCCATAAATCATAGGTTCTGAGCTTGCATAATCTACAAAAATACACATAAAATTAATTTCCCAAAGCCATGAAACAAAAACTACACGTAAAACATCATGGGAGGCATCAAGAAAATAAAAATAAGACTTAAGAATGATACATCCGCCAAAATGATATATCAGATAATACCAACATATATCATAAATCATAGAAAACAGTAAAACAAGACTATGGAAGTGAACTTATTAACTAAAGCTTCAAATCACATGATATCAAGCCAAGAATAAAACTAATATAATATTTTTTTTCATTGTTATGGTTCTTTTAACAATGTTAAAGCAATACAGTTGGGAAAACAATAGAATTATAGCCAAACACATTCTTTTCATTGTTATCGTTCTTTTATGTAGGTGCTTTTCTATTTTAAGTAGGTTTTTATTTATTTCCTTAGTTATGAATAGGAGTGTAATTGTACCAATTTAATATGAATGAACTTTTAAATCTGATATAAAAATTAATTACATTTACAATGCACATCGCAATAAATAAGAAATCTAAAGATTCCTACAACTAAAGGAAACAAAACCTAAAGGAAACAAAATTCCGTAAGAAAAGAATCCCAAACAATAAAAATTCTAAAGAATCCTAAACCTAAAAGTAAGCACACGACAATTTTTTGTTTGCCCACAAAAAAAAAATAGAGTAGTGATTGCAATTACAAGTATATCCAACATATAATGTACTTGTAAAAGGTAAAAGAGACGAACGATATTTCAATAGGGACTTCGTGCTTTTAATATAGTATATATCAGTTCCTATTATTTATTACGTACTTAATCCACAGAGAATCTTTTACATAAAATATTTGATCAACTTATTCTTTGTCATGGATTCAGGGTAATGATAGTCCAAAAAATAAAAGAAGAAAAATTACAGAGTACCTATAATAAACAAGACTAATGTCAAATTTGATTTGATTCTTTCTATTCCTTATTTACCGTTTGATTCAACGCCATAAGGAAAGTATATATAAGCTATCTGAAGTTTCTATGTTACGTTTTATATATTACTTAATTACTATATTTATCTTATAGCTCTATAAGGTCAATCTTTAACTAATATTTGATTTTTAATATTAGAATTTCTTACCTAGTAGTTCAAATAAGGTAATTATTTAATGTGCAAGATTTTTAGTTGATTTTAAAGTTTTAATAAATATTAGAATAATTAAATGACTATTTTGCCTAATGTGAAATTAAATTTTAAAGGGCCAAAAAGGCGAACGACATTTTGTTAAGGGTGTTCGTACTTTTAATATAGTGTGTGTGTATATATATATATATATATATATATAAGAACACTTCGAGAAGATTGTAGCATAACAAAAAAATTATATGAAAATTATTATACAGTCTTTAATTGAAAAGCATATTTTGATTTTGATCCACAGACGCATAACTAGATGAACAATCATTTAAAAGTATTAGAAGGTAAACTCAAACCTCTAAATATATTGACTTATAACTAAGGTAGAAAGGAATGACCAAAACAAAAGAAACTGAAAAATAGTATGTTTTGTGATTATGAGGTATCACAATAAAATTCACAACATATCATTATTTGAGTCAGAGAAGATTATTTGTGAATATATTTTAAATTTGTTAGGTTTTGATTTGTTTAAAAGTTTAGAAAAGATTTGGGTCAAGTTGGGCGGGTTAGGTTACAACCCTTGTTTATCCCATCTTGACCCAAATGAATTTTTGGCAGGGTTGAACATTAACACATTTATTTACTTAACCCAGTTTAACCCGCCTAACTTCAGCCCAATCAACCCATTTGCTACCCCTAGGCTGAACAAATAGTTAGCTTACCATCAACAGTAGCAAATAGCCCATCCACAAAGTATACCATTGTACAGTTATTAAGTAGTACAAGTATCATGGATGTTAGGCCGAACCCGAATTAATAAACTCTAGCCTTGGTCGAGATACTTTATATATATTACTAAAATTTAACAAATATTAAGTTATATATGAATCCATGCATATGGAAAGTGCAATAGGCTCAAAGATAAGAACCTTAAAAGTTAAAACCCGTTAAGTTTAAATCTGATAATAAATGAAACTCCTTGTGAGTTCGCCTGAAATACAGTGGTTCACACCGCTTTTGAAGTGAAAATATGCTCATTACGCGTTTCTTATATGTAGGAACAAACTCATGCGAAAAATGATCAAATTGGAGAAAAATTAGTGAAAAAAGCCGAAGAGAAAAGTCCCGTGTCACGACCCCAGTTCGCCCTCCGTGAACTATCATGACGGCACCTAGTCTCTACGACTAGGTAAGCCTAACAAATGCGGAAAAAGAACAATTGCGGAAAGAAAATAATTAAAAATCTAGATAACAAAATAAAACAATGTTTAAGATGCCGCCTAGCATATAACAGTACAGTAATCTCAACCTAATACTCCCAAAATCCGGAACCCCATGAATCACAAGCTAAAAGATGCATAAACAGCTCAAACTCCAGGAATGTCTATCAAAAGGAAAAATACAGAAGGGCTATACTAGTACAGAAGATAGAAAGGGACTCCTCGGTCTGCGGACGCGGCAGATATACCTCTAAGTCTCTACAAAAGCGCCTCGCCTCAAGGATGATAAGATTGAGTGGAAGTACCTAGATCTGCACATGAAAAACATGTGCAGAAAGGGCATAAGTACACCACAGCGATACTCAGTAAGTGCCAAGCCTAACCTCGATCGGGTAGTGACGAGGAAAGTCAGGGCCCTACTGAGGTTAAATAAAATACAAGATATAATAGTATATAATAAAGACAATATAATTAAGTGCAACAGTCAGAAGTAACACAGGATAGAAAGTACAACAACGACTATAACAGAGACAAAATAATCACGGGAAGGAATACAGCTCCACACGGAGATAACAACCGGGGATCTCTCAGTATCCCCGAGGATCTCCTAGTATCCTTAATATATATGCTGGGGATCTCTCGGTATTCCAAGGATCTCTTAGTATCCTCAATATGTGCTGGGGATCCCTCGGGATACCGTCCCGTAGTCCCAAAGTAAACACGCAGCAACAACACGAAGAATACTCAATTAAATTAAATTTCACACCAAGGTAAAACAGGTATTTTCTAACCTAACATGCTTCACATAGTCCAAATAAGGCAGTTTGACCAAATAAAGTAATTAAGTCAATTAGACATGATTCCCTAAGCTAACAGCAGGTTTAAATTGCAAGTAGAATAAACAGGAAGGGAAAACACAATTAAAGTTACTTAATGAAAACAAGATTTTCAACAATCAGCGCAAGTATGCACTCGTCACCTCACGTATAAGGCATTTCAATTATCAACAATACCAAATCCTAAGGGGAGTTTCCCCCACACAAGGTTAGGCAAGCCACTTACCTCGAACCGGCTCAAAATCAACCCGAGACCACGTTCTTGCCACGAGTACTAGACTCCAAATGGCCCAAATATATTCATTTCAATTGTATAATGTAAACATAGCTTCAAGTAACTGATTCCACAAATAAATTCTAAGCAAATACGCAAAATTAGGTAAAATAACCAAAATGCCCCCTGGGCCCACGTCTCGAAATCAAGTAAAAGTTACGGATTATGAACTCACATTCACTCACGAGTCTAGCCATACCAAAATTATCCAAATCCAATGTCAAGCACCCAATCAAAACTCGAAAATTAGGTCTATGAACATTTCCAAATTTTTTCCTAATTTCTCACCCCAAATATGAAATTAGATGATGAATTCACGTTTAAATTAATGGGTTATAGAAAAAAGGAGTTAAGACTCATTACCCGCAAACTCCCGCCAAAAATCTCTCCAAAATTCATCTCCTACCGAGCTCCCAATTCAATTTTGTGATATGAACTCAAAATCCTCGATTTTGAAATTTATGTTATGCCCAGACGCGTTCTTCTTCGCCAACGCGAGACTACGTCGCGAACGTGATGCACAAAATTCCACTGGCCAGCCTTAATCTTTCGCGAACGCGATGCCCAAGTCGCGAACGCGATGACCATCCTCCCTCCTCATACGCGAACGCGGGACTATCTTCGCGAACACGTATGTATAAGACCCCACAACCTCGCGAATGCGGGAATACTTTTGCGAACGCGAAGCATTAACCTCCACCAGTCCCAGCTCCTCTTCGCGAACGCGAGTCTCCACTCGCGAACGCGAAGAAGGAAACCAGAACTGACTGCTGTAATTTTTTCTGCAATTCTCTATGTTCCAAAAATGACCCGTTGAGCATTCGAAACACACCCGAGCCCCCCTGGACCTCAACCAAACATGCCAACCAATCCTAAAACATTATTCAAACTTGTTCCAAAATTCAAAACTCTCAAAACAACATCAAAACACCAATTTAACATCGGATTCAAGTCTAAGAACTCCAAAAACTCTCAAATTACGCTTTCGATCAAAAAGTCTATCAAACCTTGCCCGAATGATCTAAAATTTTGCAAGCACGTCACATTCAACACTACAGAGCTAATCCAACTTCCCGAATCCCATTCTGACCCCGATATCAAAATCTCACTATCGAACTGGAAACTTCAAAAATTCAACTTTCAACATTTCAAGCCTAGATAAGCTATGGACCTCCAAAACACAATCCGAACACACCCCTAAGCCCGAAATCACCCAACGGAGCTAACGAAACCGATGAAATTCCATTCCAAGGCCGTCTTCACACTGCTCCAACTAGGGTCCAAATTCTAAAGCTTAAGATCTCATTTAGGGACTAAGTGTCCCAAATCACTCCGAAACTCAAAGCCAAACATCCCGGCGAATCAAAATAGTAGAAAAAAATACAGGGTAAGCAGTTAATAGGGGATCGGGGCGTTAATTCTTAAAATGACTGGCCGGGTCGTTACATCTCGGACAGCGAAGCGAGGTTCACTTCGCCAGACCGGGTAGCAGTAGCTGTACATATTGCTAGGTTTAAAGTATGAACTTTTATTTTGTTTCCTAGTATTTGATTTATTTTAATTTAGTTTTATTTGTTAATTTGACAAACATGGCATCATGGAATTATTGGAGTTTTGATGTTGGTAATTCTACTATTGATCTCCCTTGGGCTTATTATGGAGGAAACCATATGTGAAACAATTGTTAAAATATTCCGGAGAGTGAGTTATGTGCACCAACTCAATCTTATGTGTAGAATATATGTGATATTTGTGTGGTTCAAGATGGTCACTTTTATGGTTGTGCTTATATGTCTTACCCTCCTCCAACCCCTTACTATGATGGTTCTACTTTTGCTGGTGAAGTTAATATGAATAAAGAACCCAGGGAAACTGACCTGAAGGAGATGAAGGATATGTTAAAGTGCCTCATGAAACAAAATAATGAGAAACAACTGCAAATACAAAGGCTAGGAGATACTAACCAAAGGAATGAGATACTATCCAAAGGCTAGAGGCAACTATTCTTAATCTGGAGGCACAAGTAAGGCTTTAAATGCTCAACAAGATAATATTATGAATAGTAGCCAAGAACAGTGTGCATTAGAGATAGAAATTGAGGTGCCAATAGAGGGGTCCTATTGTACATGGTAAAATCGGATGATCCAATTTTCGATCATTACGATACCTCGTAAGCACGTTGTCGAAGGCTCGAGGCTACGGTCGAGATTCACACCCGAAGGGCTATCGACGCCCGACCTCGAGGCAATACAGATCGATGGTATGGCGAAAAATTGGGAAGTTCCCAAGGCGCGTAGCTAGAGGTGGCAAAGCCTAGTGGGCTAGTTCAGACCTGAATCAAGGCTTTAAATGGTTGTACCAGCCCCATAACTTTGTAATAAATATATTTGTACTATGTTGGGATTCCTCCTCATATATAAAGGGGATCCTTGTTATTTTGTAAGGGATCTGATGCTCAATATTGAATACACTAGACCATTCTATCTACTCTCTAACATATTCTCTTGATCTTACTACTTACATTTATTGCTTATATTCATTGTGTTCTATTTATTGTTCTTCATTTATTGCTTATTATTAGCCATAAAAAGCCGTCATTGATTTTATCATAACTGTTAATCCTCCCTCGACTGCCCCTAGTTGAGCATCCGACTCAACCTCGAGGCCCGTATACGCCAGCTCAAGGCCCCGATTTCCAGCCATTCGGTTTGATCATTATACCATCAACAAGCACTTATCTCATTTTCTAATCTCTTACTTAGCATCTATTGCCTAAATAACTAGCATAAAAATAGATCATGTACTTTTAGAACCACAAAATCAAATCTAATTGTAATTACCATTTTCAAGGTAAACAGTTTGGCGCCCACCGTGGGGCTAAAACTAATAGTGATTATTTTCTTGCTGGTTTTACTACATAACGCAAGTTATCTTTCATGCTTTTTCTTGTGCAAGATCTTTGGATTTCAGGTCAAAATGTCTAACTCAGTAAATACACGTGAAAACAACCTTGAAGACAATGGAGAAAATGGTGTGGATGTTCCAGGTGTTGGTGTACCACCACGAAACCCTGAGAATGCACCAGAACCAATTCTAGTGGACGTGGTCTCGCGCAACGCCCAACACGTCGAAATAAGCTCCCACACCAACAGGAGCATACACCAAGAAGATCGACAAGAAGCTCAAAAAACCTCGGTTCAAGAAGAACAAGGGGTTAGCCTTCACGTCATCTTTAAACTGTTATAGGCAAACCAGCTGGCGATTGCTAAGCTGCAAAGTCACCAGAAAACTCCCAGCACTGTAGCATCGGGAATGGCTCCCCCAGCCGAGCAAGTACTGGAAAGATCAAGTAACAACAGGTCGGCAGTCGACCCTATCATCATAAAGATGTTCGAGGACCTAACAAAGAGGATCAAATCGGGCGAGAAGAAGATAGAGGCTAACAACAAGAAGGTAGAGACCTACAATTATAGGGTCGATCAAATTCCGGGCGCACCCCCGATTCTGAAAGGTGTTGATTCAAAGAAGTTTGTACAAAAGCCATTCCTAGAGGAAGTGGCCCAAAACCCATTCCAAAGAAGTTCAGAATGCCCAACCTTCCGAAGTACAATGGAACCTCGGACCCCAACGAGCATGTTACTGCTTATACTTGTGCAGTGAAGGGCAACAACCTAAGGGACGACGAGATCGAGTCCGTCTTACTGAAAAAGTTCGGAGAGACGTTTTCAAAAGGGGAAATGATGTGGTATAACAACCTAGCCCCAAACTCGATAGATTCATTTGCCATGCTGGCAGATTCTTTCATAAAGGCACATGTTGGTGCCATCAAAGTAGCTACAAGGAAATCCGACGTCTTCAAAATCAAGCAAAGGGAGAAGAGATGCTATGTGAATTTGTATCTCGCTTTCAAATGGAACGAATGGAACTACCACTGGTCTCCGACGACTGGGCGGTGCAGGCCTTCACTCAAGGTTTGAACGAGAGGATCTCGGTAGCTGCGAAGTAGCTGAAGCAAAACTAAATCGAATATCCCGCCATGACTTGGTCGGACGTCCACAACCGATACCAATCAAAGATCAGGGTCAAAGACGCCAACTAGGAGCCCCCTCGGGCTCGGTATATCCTAGCAGGCTTCCGGCGAAGGAGTCAAAATCGAATAAAGAAAGATACCAACCATACACTGAAGACAGAAGAAACGCCCCAAGGCGCAATATACCCCGCAATGATCGGAGGATGGACTGAGGCCAGAATCCTCGGGGACTTGTCAGTAGAGCTGGATTCGATAGGTACACAGGGCCAATAGAGGCACCTCGTTTGTCGAAATACAACTTCAATGTCGATGTTTCAGACATCATATTTGCCATCAGTAAAATCAGAGACACCAAGTGGCCAAGGCCTGTACAATCAGATCCTTCACAAAGGGACCATAACTTAGTGTGTGAATTCCATAATACGCACGGTCACAAGATCGAGGATTGCCGGCAGCTCCGGGAAGAAGTATCCTGACTACTCAGCAAAGGTCACCTTTGA
Source organism: Nicotiana tabacum (assembly GCF_000715075.1). NCBI lineage: Eukaryota > Viridiplantae > Streptophyta > Magnoliopsida > Solanales > Solanaceae > Nicotiana > Nicotiana tabacum. The sequence continues at coordinate 105,168,233 of NC_134087.1, read as the reverse complement.
TAATTCCTTAACAACTGGGCCAAAAATCAGTTTCGGGAAAGAGAGGCGACCAAGAAGAATGAAACAAATGAGCCACAACATGTCATCCATATGATCTTATGAGGCATCGATGCTCCACAAGAACCCATGATCAGAAGAACAACAATATCCATCACCAGAGAAAAGCGAACTCGAGGTTACATACCCGAGGACGATCTCACATTTAGCAATGAGGACATCGAGACCTTGTCTCAGCCTCACAATGACGCACTGGTAATCTCTTTCCTTGTAAATACATTTCAAATTAAATGTGTACTTGTGGATCCAGGTAGCTCAACCAATATTATCAGGTCGAGGGTGGTAGAGTAGCTTGGACTTCTTAATCAAATCGTGCCCGCCTCTCGAGTCCTCAATAAGTTCAACATGGCGAGCAAAACAATGAAAGGGGAAATCACCCTCCTAGTCAACGTGGCCGACACAACCCAAATTCCAAATTCCATGTCATTGAAGGAGACATGAGGTACAACGCCTTGTTCGGGAGGCCGTGGGTACACTGCATGAGAGCAGTACCATCCACCCTCCATCAAATGATGAAATTCCCGACAAAGGATGGGGTAAAAACCGTCTACGGGGAACAGCATACGGTAAAAGAGATGTTCGCAGTGCACAATGTGGCACCAACGCCAATACCTCCACCATCGAAGGAGATGAAGGATAAGTGAATAGTAAGATAGCGATAACAAGCTACATTCTTGGCTATGCCTGACTAAACAAAACGAATGTTCATACCTAGTCCTCATAACAAATGCCTGAATCACTTCGAGGTCCGAAGCGCCATCAACACTAATGTATGGTCGTCTCCCTTTTTCAATTACATTTTATACTAACCTGAAAGCAGGTATCCGATCGAAACGGATTAAGCGCTTTCCAACTCGAAGGCCTTAGGTTACAAAAGCATACGTTGCACTCTTTTCCTTCGACCGGGTTTTTCTCCCAAGAAGGGTTTTACCAGCAATATTTTTAACGATGCAACACCTATAAGCTACCTAAGAAAGACTCAACAAGTATATGAGGCCTCTCTTGCAATCAACCAAGAATACTGGGGGGCATCCCCCCCAGAAGGTCACCTACTTGGAGAAGCCAAGATGCGCTAAATGGGGTCTCAATAGGAAAATGATGTACCGGGCCAAACAGTCAAACAAACTGTGCCCATATAGAATAACCGAACCCCTAACAACAAAAACATGCATACTTGTACCAAGTAATCGAAGAATACTTTCTTTCAAAACATTTTACGTTTCAAAGAAGCTCGGTATTTTTGCAAAAACGACTCCAGAGCCAAAAACGTCTCAAACACTTATGGACTGGCATCAACAACTCGAAGTCGTATGACCCCCGGGTCAGAGCTTCAAACTCGTAAGCCCTCAATGAGGCAATATCAAGATCACAAAACGGCTCTAGAGCCAAAAACGTCCCGATCTCTCGGGGACTGGTGTTGAAAACTCAAGGCCACATGACCTCCGGGTCGAAAACTCCGAAATTGTAATCCCTCAATGAGGAAACACCAAGTTTACAAGTAATGGCTCCCGAGCTAAGAAACTTTCAATGACTCGGGGACTGCCGCCAATCACCGCCCCCATCGACTTATCAAAACCCGAGGTCATATGACCACATACAGGCAGCCTCGGTCTCGTAAGACCTTTATAAGGAAACAACAACATCTGTAACACCTCAAGCAACGCATGAACCACACTTGTACGAAGTGGCCAAAATTGTAAGACCTTAAGCAAGGTATGAACCATACTTGTACCGAGTGACCAAAACTATAAGACCTCAAACAAGGCATGAACCACACTTGTACCAAGTGAACAAAACCGTAAAACCTCAAGCAAGGCATAAACCATACTTGTACCAAGTAACCAAAATTGTCAGACCTCAAAGGCATGTAAAATTTGTAAGACCTTACAAAAGGCATAATCCTGACCTTAAAGTTAAGGCTATATATCGAACTTGTAAGACCCATAATAAGGCACACCCTTAATATAGACGCCAAAACTACTTCACTTGGGAACTGAAAGGCTCCGACCAAACACAATAACTATGGTCACAAGGTTGTACCAGCCAAACTAACGCGACTCGGGGATGGCCGACCATCGCTATAAAATCACAAGCCTTTAATTACTTCGAAAATACATTGAAAAGAACCGGTTAAAAAGGCTACCTTCAACATAGGTAAAAGAGCTTCGACTATGTCAGCTCCAAACTATAGGCTTCGAGATACTCAGCCACTGAGCCGAACCTTCCGAGGTGCTCGATCATCGCCATATAACGGCTCCTATTGAACCGTCGAAGTTTCAGGGAAACACAATTTCAAAAAGTCCTTAACAAGGGAAAAATAAACTCACAATCGAGGTTCCTATCGAACCATCGAAGAGGTAGGCAAACACAATTTCAAAAGTCCTTAACGAGGGAAATATAAAGCCTACTAGAGGTCGTACCAACCCAATGCGTAAGAGCCACTGTCGCCAGCCCATACTAGAGGTCGTACCGACCCAATGCATAAGAGCCATTGTCGCCAGCCCATACTAGAGGTCATACCGACCTAACGCGTAAGAGCCTAAGGGCCATCTTTAAATTCAAAAACTTAAGGGTCAAATAAGCTCGTGTCGAAACCCGACTCAGAGACTGAACACGAAACAGTTAACTAAATATGTCTAAGCACAAAAGCATAAGAGCTCAAATGTCGGCATATATTAAAAGGTCATACCGACCGAGCACGTAAGAGCCTACAGGCCAGCCCAATGAGCCCCAGGGCCATACTATAAACCTAAGGGTTCTTTTAATCCAAAAACTAGTTCACCTGGATAACATCTAATGAACATCGAAGCAAAGGGAAGTGTATGAAAAATGGAACCGCAAGGCTTCCTTTTATACATATGTGCGAAAAAATACAAGCTCCATTTACAATGTTCTTTCAAAGCATTATATGCAGAATCAGAAAAGAAAGGTCTAATCTGCATCCCCCTCGGGGAATATGGCCCGTCGATCTTTTTTTCGCTATCCTCGACATTAGATAAAAGGATCTTAGCGTCATATTCATCCACCTTTGCCTGCTCTATCTCTTCCGAGAGATCGAAGCCCTTGGCATGGATCTCCTCGAGGGTTTCCCTCCTAGACCTACACCTAACATACTCATCACGCCGACTCTCCTAGTCGAGCGCCCCTCTCAGCTTAGCTCGAGCATTAGTGGCGTCTCACAAATAGATGGCCACTTTTCGATCAGCCTTGGTTCTGATCTCTTCGGCTTCAGAAATATCTACGACCTCGACCTTCATCTTTAGAAGCTCGAATTCGAGCCCTGAAATCATGCTCGTACGGACCGAACTATTTGCACGAGCAATCTGAAGTTGCACTTTGAGGGTGAAAGCCTTGGTCAAAGCATCCTTCTTGGCCGTAACTTGGGCATCTGCCCGAGCCTTTAGCTCATTACACTCTCGTTTAACCTGGCCAACTTCGCCCCAGAGTCATTTTAGCTCCTCTGGTTTATTCTTCAACTGGAATATTAATCTCCAAAAGCAGAAGGGGGAGCATACATCGACACAAAATAAAGGTTACCTATCTTTTGAGATAACTTTCGTAGTTCCGACTTCGGTCCGCCTCATACCGCAGGTGGTTTAACTCATCTCCCCTCTTCTTATAAAGAAACTTGAGGGATCTCTCCCCATCTAAAGCTTTTTGTAACCTGGCTTCACGACTAAGTAGCTCAGATTTAAGCTTGCCAAAAGCCTGCAGAAGGCGAGCTCAATAAGAAAGGGAAGGTACGAAACAAAAAAAACAAAGAAGAGGGAGAGGGCCTGTGCCGACTACCAAATCTCACCATGGAATTAAGCCGCTGAGCTTTGTCGAAAGTCGAGCATACATTCGTTGGCTTGGCCTCACCGGTCTCACTAAAACTATCCTCGATGGGAATGCGGCCACCTGATGCCCCACTCGATTTGCTCGGTCCTTGGCCTCGAATGTCCCTCGAAGTAACTTCGATGGGAATATGAGATGCCGATGAGAAAGAAACCGTTTTTCCAAAAATAGAGGACTCAGAGGCTACAAGATCGACTGGTACATCTCTTTTGACCCTCCGAGTAGGACTCGCCTTATTGTGAGCATCCTCGCCCTTCGAAGCTTCCTTACATTTGTTATCAAAACTCGATCCCGAGGTCGGCAATCTTTCCTCCTCCTCAAGGGGACACAACCTCATCTCGGAAATGACTCCAACACCTGCGGCGGCAGAGTTAGTGCGCTAAAAAGAAAGTACCTTCTGAGGAAACAAGCCACTAAGAACCTACCATGATGCTTTGCATCCCATCTCCCCTTAGAAAGGTCTCTCCATTTGCATTTATCATAAGTCAAGCAAGCTTCCAGCTTACGAGACCATTCAGCCAAGACAGGAACCTCGTCCAGCATCCAAGGAATCGTTGAAGAAATTAAAATGAAAAACATCTTTACGGAGCCAGCCTCCACTATAGACAAAGCGATAAAAACACAAGTGTACCACTTACGTGTGAAGTTCCATTTCTCAGGAAATGGCAAAAACTCTCCGGGGGATAATATCGACTGTCCGTGCTCGAACAAATCAGCTCATCCACCCTCGGTTCTCATCCTCCTCATCGTTAACGGCAAGGGACTGTGTGGATCGACATCACAGAGTAATCAAGCCCCGGTAATGCAAAGGTTGATATAGCCTAACGAGATGACTAAGGGTGAATTCGAGCCCGGCCTTATGCGCAAAATACCTTATCAACAACACTATTTTCCAAAGGGATGAGTGACCTTTGCCAAGGTGACCTGATACCTTCTACAAAATATGAGCACAACCCTGTCAAGAGGGCCCAACGTAATGGGGTGCGTATACACGTTGAAAAACCCCTTGACATAGGCCATAATGCTTTCCTCCGGGAAAGGTACCTGCAACACCACCTCTCTCCCCCATCCGCAGTCTTTTTTGACTGCCTCGAGATGCTCCTCCCCTATTGAGGAAATAAATCTCGACGCATGTTCTCAGTGGCCTAGAACAATGGGGGGTTTCTCCAGCGTAAAGTCTCTCCTCGAGACAAAGCACCTGGAGGTCAGCTCGCCAAACACCGGCGGTGTACCACCGACCAAGCGCGAAGCAGAGGCAGAATTCTCCTCTACTTGATGGATGGATTTTGATGTAGTAGCCATGGCTACGGTAAGATGGAAAGAGGAAGATGAAAATTTAGAAAAAAGGCTTTGAGTTGAAATTACGAGAGAACTAGCACAAAGAATAAAGGCTCTAAAAGAGGGATAGCTATTCAGGGTAGCGGAATCCTCAGTTAAGAGATGAGCAAATGCATATATAGGGGCGAGTGGCGCATATCCGCCTGTCCTAAAGCCTAATTAATTCTGACCATGTCAGCACCACCTTTTTGGGAGATGTATGGGTGGGACCACCTCGGTCACTTCACGACCGTGTCGCATAAATAATGATATAACAAAATGCTCGGGAGATGTTGAGACCCCGAGGATTTCTACTATTATGAGCATCGACCCCAAAGAAGCTATCGACCTAATCTCGAAATGGCTCCCGATCTTAAGGCTCCCGATTGTCCTAGGTATGTACTCTTAAGAGTCAACGTCAAAACTCGAAGACTAAATTCCACGTGGTCGCCGAAAAATAAAGAATACAAGGCTGGACACAAAAAAAATTTCTTACATTGCCAAAAATATGTTTATGAGGAGCACCTTTACAAGACCCGTTTCTAGGGAAATACATACACAAAAAGAAAAAAGAGAAGGAAAGGAGCATAGGTCTACTCTTCACCGCCACTGCTCTCTAAGCCATCTTCGGAATCCTCATCTAAAGTGACCGAAAGTGCCAATTCTTCCTCCAAATCTCGGGCCTCCCCGATCTTGGCTGAGAGATCGACACATTTAGCACTGGATTCCTCTAGGGCTTGCCTCATTTCCTTTGCACGAGCATAAGCGACAGTCCGAGCCAACCTCTACTCGGCCTTCTCTGATATTTCTCGGGCTAGTTTATTCGGAGTGGCAGCATCTTTCAAGTATGTAGCAGCCTTCTCTTCGACCTCGGACTTGACCGTGGATAGTGCAATGGCCTCCTCTCGAGCATTTCGAAGAAGGTTCTGGGCCAATGTCAACTCCGAGGCCATGACCTCATTTCGCTCCCTCAACTCGAGGATCTACACGTTCTTAGCAGCACCTTCATCCCGAAGTCGCCCTGCAAGAGCATCCTTCTACCCGATCTGCAAAGGAAAAGATAAGTCGGTAAGCATCGAATTATGAGGATGACAAATGAGTTTATGAATGCCAAGTTACCTGCTTGGCAAGGCAACCTTTTTCTCGGCACACTCCTTCTAACCTCACCCGGAGCCCACTCAGCTCCTCATCCTTCCGGGCATTAGAGGTCTCCAACTCCTTTAACCTTGGGGCAAGACCCTCGACCTCCTTCATATGCTCATCTCACAGCTTAGAGATAGTGTGGTCATACATTCTCTTGGCCTACAACAAAACAATGAGTCAGAAAAATAGGGAGAAACACTTAAAGCACTAAAGGTATGCGTGGAAAGGTTATCACCTGCAGGTGGAGCCTCTCCGCCTCCTCGATAGCATGGGGAGCGTCGAGATCAATGTCTTTACTAACGCCATCAAGGAAGTTGTCAAGCTCATCTCCCCCCCCCCTCGAGGGGACCCCCCACATTGGTAGCCTTTGGGTCTTGAGCATCCCTAAATTCCCCGGGCGAGAATCAAGGGCCCAAATTAAGGTCACCGAGGGCGTCGATATCGCTAAGGTACAAATTTCGTTCCCAAGCAGCTCCGGGCGTAGGCCTTTTAGAACCAACAACAACAGTTTCCTCGGCAGGGATTGCACCACGTCCGGCCAGGGGTTCAGGGACTGTTTCCACGCCCTCCTAGAGTAACTCCACATAAGGGGATCGACCTGAATCGACCGTTCCTAATTCAGCAGCCTTTGGCCCAGCCACCTGTGGGACATCCGCGTCCGACCTCGTCCTTTGTACCAAACGGTACTCATCATCATCATCATATTTGTCCCCGATACTGTGACTTACTCCAAAAGTTGAAGCCGAGGTCCTGGAAGCAGCTCGAGGCCTGTGTGATTTAGGGTTCTTTGCCGCTTGGGACTTAGCAGCCGCCTTTTTCTTCCTCTTCTTTCCCTTATCAGGCTTCAGAGCCTCCTCCTCGCCGTCGGGAGGTGGTCTCATCAGTACCCCCTCACCAAGTCCTGCGCAGGTGTAATAATCAAAACTTGCCAATGCAAAAGAGGAATTAGAACATGCTATAGGCGACAAGAAAATGGTTTACCATGATTCTTGGCCGGCCATCGCGTTTTAGCCAAGTCGGGCCAAGACCGATCGAGAAATGGGAACGAAGTATCCAATTGCCTAATCCATCCCGGCTGATCCTGGATCGTTTCAGGATACCAAACGGTAGCTGCATAAATGAAGGGGAGATCATTTTCTCAAACGAAGATAAGAAGACATTAAAGCATGCTCGAGGGAGAGGTACTTATGCTGCGCATTCCACTCCTTCGGGAATGGCATCCTTTCGATCGGGATGATGTCTGAGGTCCTCACTCGGACAAACCTGCTTATCCACCCTCGATCCTTGTTCTTATCAATACTCGAGAAAAATGGCTTCATGGACCAAGGGTGAAGCTTGATCAAACCTCAATAAAGTCGAGGGCTATACAATATAATCAAATGGTCAAGAGTAAAGGTCATACCCGCAACCTTGTTGGAGAAATAATGGAGCATGTAGACTATCCTCCAGAAAGAATGATAAATTTGGCCAAGCGTCACCCGGTATTCATGATAGAAGTCGAGAATAACTGGATCTATCGCCGGAGAAGAAGGGTTCGAGGAGTCGATAGGGACCAAAGTGAACGGGTATGTATATGCATAAATAAAACTGGCCTTACGGTCCGTTATGCTCTCATTAGGGCTGGGGATCTCAACCAGCACTTTCTTTCCCCATCGGCAGTCCACTGCACTTTGTCGACATCCTTCACAATGCTAATATACCAGGACACGTGCTCGTATCGGCCCAGTGTAGATGAGGGCCTCTCGACGGAAAAGTCGTTCACCATGTTGAACTCGGACACTGTTCAACGGTGGGTATCACTTTGGGTTTGCCTTTGGACGTTCGAGACGAAGAGGCAGCATTATCTTTTCGAGGCACTATTCTAGAGGTTCTGGCCATGGTGGTGGAAAGGCTTTTCTGAGAAAGTAAGGAATCAAGAACGGAAGAAGGAAGAACGGGAAAAGGGATGTCCTTGGCTCTGAAAGCTTGAAGATGTTGTAAAAGTATGAATTATTAAACAATTGAGGTATTTATAGAGGCCATATGGGCAGCAAAAATGATGAGCTGATAGCAGTTCGCGGGCTTCTCGATAGTCGGTGTTGATGGTGACCCTCGTGTGGCTTTTGAGTTGTATCATTTAATGCTCTGTTAGGATGACATCATGGTAACAGTGCCTAAGGAGTAGAAGTTCGAAACCATTTCCTATCACTTCGTTCTAGGAAACGCGGGGACTATCTGTACACGGTAAAATCGGAGGATCCAATTTTCGATCATTATGACACCCAGTAAGCACGTTGTCGAAGGCTCGAGGCTACGATCAAGATTCACACCCGAAGGGCTATCGACGCCCGACCTCGAGGCAATACAGATCGATGGTATGGCGAAAAATTGGGAAGTTTTAAAGTGTCCTATGTCACGACCCAAACTGGAGGGCCATGACTAGCACCCGACCACACTTGCCGAGCACCAACGTACATTTCATATAACCTTCATTATTATCTTTTAGGGCTGACGAGATCAATATAAATGGTAGACCTAGATCATGGACAACCAGCAATAAAATATGACGGCATGACCATACATAGCAGGGGATGACCAGACAATCAAGAAACTACATATAAGGTATGAGCTACCATGCTACTATGAAAGACTATACAACAAAAACTAGCCGATAAGGCATACCAACTATACATGAGTCGACACTTGTCTATGAGCCTCTAAAGGAACATAAGTGCTGCACATAGCCGGAACAGGGCACCGACATATCCATAATGTCTATAACAAAAATGCATACCAAGACCAAGGCAAGTCCGGAGAAGGGATCTCGCCAATCACCGCTGAACTGGACAGCCTACTGTGGTGGGGGAGCTGCACCTGCCTGTCTATCAGGACCTGCAGCACGACATGCAGCGTCCACAAATAAAAGGACGTCAGTACGAATAAAGTACTGAGTATGTAAGGCAGGGAACCATAAATACGATCAGTAATGTAAGCAAGGATAGAGAATATACAACCTGTAACATCTTAGTACCTCTGAGGGCTACTTACATGAAATGCATGATACATATGTATAAATACATAAACCCTTAAAACATTCGCCTCTGTGGGCATCATCATCATCATATCGTACCCGGCCATAATAGGCTCGGTAAAAACTTATTTTACCATTAATGGGTAAATGAGATGATTTATAGTCACACAAATATATAAGGCTTGCCGGCCAACTATAGTGTGGCTCAGTAGAGTAAAATAGATACATATATATAATGCATGCTCGACTCATGGAATCACATTCTAAACCTTTCGGAGTGATGTAAGGTCGGTATCCTCTGTACATGTTATTAGGACTAACTCTTCACTATGAATCTTATAAGAATTAGGAAATACCAACAACATTGATAACATAAGAATAAGAGAAGCAACATTAACATCAATCGTTCCATAAGAGGGAAAACAATGTAAGTACTGCTAGCTTCTAAGAGTAGAGTATCTTGGAAGCTCGTTCATTACATTATGTACAATCGGAGTCGTGCAAAAGAAGGAAAGGGATAGCCTCACATACCTTGTATATACTACCCCAATCTCAAGCTATGCAATTGTCAAAACTCCTTAGTCCACAATAAGAGAAACGATACTATCGTTATCATTTAAGCGTCATAACTATTATGTATCGACCACAACCTATTTTACGATAAAACGGACAACACCTCCCCTATATTTATGACCTCACACCATTCAAAACAGTCACTAAACAGCCCAAACAACATCAATAATAAACATATTGAGCCTCCCAAAATAGTCCACACACAGCCTAATCACTCCATACATACGACGACCACCGTAGTCATGTCAAATAACCTGGAAATGTTACGAATAACTATCAGTCCATAACCCTACATATATATGGTGTTTCTCCAGACCCTTCCTCCTCCAAAACTCCACAAAACAGTAGTAAAATACGCAGCCCAACAGCAACGCAAAACAGTCCACAAAACAATAACATTACTACCAAGCCTTTCGATATATATTTCACAAGTTCTAGCTTCAATGGCTTAGCCGCAACTTGGATAATCTTAAATACATATAGAGTAAGAGGTTACTTACCTTTATACAGAAATAAAAACTCCAATTTGACCTTAAATTTCCATGAAATATCCCTCCAATGCTGCCACAACAACAAAAAAGCGAAACTAGCGATCAATTAGTGTTTTTCGGCACTAGAATCACTTTAGAAGGCTTGAAATCACCTAGGATTGATATTAAGAACATGAGGGAGTATTTACAGAACATAAACCCTTTAAAACAACCTCCCACACGAGCTGGAACGACACAAAAATGAGCAACAACAAGAAGAACAAGAGACTTACTAGCGCCACGGAATTCCCGACACTTGATTTGTGTTGTTTGCCCCTTTTTTGGGTCTTGAGTCTTGAGTGAACCTTGAGAGGATGTTCCTAGGGTTATAAGGTCTGAAAATAGTGAGAAGAAATGACTTAAAACGGGTTAGAGGCATCCTATATAGGTCCAAATATCTTAAACCGCCTTAGTGGGCCTCATAGAGAGGTGCTTGGCGCAGTCTCGCGAAAACGCGAAGATCTCTCTACTCCGAGATCATATCGATGAACGGTTTAATGCATTGGAAACTAGACTCATATATCTTTAATTTTCTTGGTCGATCACCCCGTAATTCCTTGTAAATTAGGATAAAAGATTAGAAACATTTGACCTAATGTTTAAGTAAAATTATGAACCTAAGTTGCGACAACTTTTGTCGACTTTTGTTTCATAACTCGTTTGACTTCAAGACTTATGATACGGATATTATATGATTAAAATAACTCAATAAATGAACTTTTGAGTGTATTAAGCACCGCTAGATTACTTGAAAATACGAGTTACACATCCTTGATTCATTTAACTTCTAATACTTGTTAATCACCCTTATACACTCTTGTATCACTTAAGACCAATAGGATTGACTTCTTATCATCTCAAAGATAATTCCTTCTTGGATTTATGTTAACTAATATATGGCATGAACTAACACATGTAGATATGGGTTGTAACACCCCCCCCCTTAGGAACATTCGTCCTCGAATGTAAGGGTTTATGGGGAGTTTAAATCATCGTGGATTCCAATGGAAATTTTCGATCAATTTTCCCCTATAAAATGGTCACTAGCAAAACTTGCAAGTAATTAAGCCCAACATATGGCTTCACAAGGCTACACAAAGCATTATGCGTATTTACATTATCTACATATCACCATTTTGTATTACGGAGGAGTATTCTCAAATAATTGCTTACCTCATAGAGTCGTTTCGCCTTCCAATGTATCCTGTCTTCCACCATTATCCTTGTTATCTTCATTCTGGAATAAGTAAGGGTATTTAGACTTCATCTCCTCTTCGCTTCCCATTTCATTTCTTCCATATTTTTGTTCCTCCACAATACTTTGACGGAAGCTACATCTTTTGTTCTCAGCTTGCGGACTTGCCGATCTAATATCGCCACTGGCACTTCTTCATATGATAGGTCCTCTGTAACTTGTACATCTTTGATAGGGACGACTCGAGAAGGGTCTCCAATACATTTTCTCAACATAGATACATGGAATACCGGGTGGACAAATTCCAATTCGGATGGCAATTCTAACTCATAAGCAACCTGTCCAATTCGTCGAAGAATTTTATACGGCCCGATATACCTTGGACTCAGCTTACCTTTCTTCCCAAAACGCATAATACCCTTCATTGGTGAGATCCTCAGGAAAACCCAATCACCAACCTCAAACTCTAGATTACGACGTCGGACATCAGAATAAGATTTTTGCCTGCTTTGTGCCGTCCTCAATCGCTCCTGTATCACTTTCACCTTCTCAATAGCTTGGTGAATCAAATCTGGCTCATATAATTCTATTTCACCGACTTCGAACCATCCAACTGGTGATCTACATCTCCTCCCGTATAGTGCCTCGTATGGGGCCATTTTAATACTGGAATGGTAGCTATTGTTATAGGAGAATTCTATGAGTGGAAGATGATCATCCCAATTCCCCTTAAAATCTAGAACACATGCTCGTAGCATATCTTCCAGTGTCTGAATGGTACGTTCAGCCTGTCCGTCAGTCTGCGGATGAAATGCAGTGCTGAGATTTACTTGTGTGCCTAAACCCTTCTGGAAAGACCTCCAAAAGTTAGCCGTAAATTGAGCTCCTTGGTCTGATATAATAGATACGGGCACACCATGAAGCCTAACAATCTCCTTGGATTTTTGTTAACTAATATATGGCATGAACTAACACATGTGGATATGGGTTGTAACAGCGTAGCTAGAGCTGGAAAAGCCTAGTGGGCCAGTTCAGACCTAAATCAAGCCTTTAAATGGTTGTACCAGCCCCATATCTTTGTAATAAATACATTTGTACTATGTTGGGATTCCCCCTCATATATAAAGGGGATCCTTGTCATTTTGTAAGGGATCTGATGCTCAATATTGAATATACAAGAACATTCTCTCTACTCTCTAACATATTCTCTTGATCTCATTACTTATATTTATTGCTTATATTCATTGTGTTCTATTTATTGTTCTTCATTTATTGCTTATTATTGTCCATAAAGAGCTGTCATTGATTTTATCATAACTGTTAATCCTCCCTCGACTGCCCCTAGCTGAGCATCCGACTCAACCTCGACACCCGTATACGCCAGCTCGAGGCCCCAATTTCCAGCCATTTGGTTTGATCATTATACCATCAACAAGCTCTTATCTCATTTTCTAATCTCTTACTTAACATCTATTGCCTAAATAACTAGCATAAAAATAGATCACGTACTTTTAGATCCACAAAATCAAATCTAATTGTAATTACCATTTTCAAGGTAAACACCTGTCATGACCCAAAACCTAACCTGTCATGATGGCGCCTAACGTGGTACTAGGCAAATCGACACGTCAAAGCTTTCCGACACTTTTAAATGAAAAATGAAACAACACAGGTTTAAGTTATTTAAAATCTCAAAACTGGATATATAGTCAAGCTCAATATGGAAATTCTCAAAATTGGGGTGTGTCACGACCCTAATTTCCCACCCTCGGGAGTCGTGATGGAGCCTACTCGTGGAAGCTAGGCAAGCCGCGTATTATAGCTTCACTAACTCTGTTATTTATCCCTTTTAACAATTTAAATCAACATGCGGTCAACAGTGAAATATCAACGATAAATAAATACGTGCGGAAGACTTAATCTAATAACTTAGCCAAAAACAAGTGCGACAATACCAACATACCCCTCTACCCGAAACTGGTGTCATAATATCACGGACCATCTACGAATACTACAAACAAATGTTTGAAAAGAAAGGTACAATCTGTCTCTGAAGTAAATGAAAACAGAATACATATAAAGATATAAGAGAACGTCCGGGTGGATGCCTGCAGGACTACCTCGGGATCTGTGACTGGACTGAAGGCAACCACCAAAGCTACAGTCCAAAAGCTACCGCTCCGTGATCTGCACATAGTCTCGAGTGTAGTATCAGCACAACCGACCCCATGTGCTGGTAAGTGCCTGGCCTAACCCCGGAGAAGTTATGACGAGGCTAGGACCAGACTACCAAATAAACCTATGCAGTTATGTAATATACAACGGAAAGTAAAATAGAAATAAACAAGTAAAGATGGGAGGGGGACATGCTGCGGGGGAATATCATTTACCAACAGTAATTTAAGAGGAAAAGTAAGGACAATTTAGAATTTACAGCAAAACAATAAGGAACTCGTAACCAATCTATAAGCACTTTGTATTATCTATTGTTGTGGTGCGCAACCCGATTCAAATCGTAATAATACTGTTGCAGCGTGCAACCCAATCCATATCATTTATCACTGTTGCGGCATGCAACCCCATCAAAACATAATATTGTTGCGGCGTGCAACCCATCCAATTATATCATTGTTGCGGTGTGCAATCCGATCCAAATATAATATTGTTGCGGCGTGCAACCCGATCCAATTATAATATTGTTTTGGCACATATCCCGATCCACATATACAGTTCAACACCAATCACAACGAAAGTCCCTGCAAGGGATCAATAAAGAAACAATACTATCCCAACAAGGGAATCAACAGTATAAGTAAATATGTCCCGGCAAGGGAAAATCAGCTATAACCAAACTTGTTCCAACATCTAACTACCTCAACTAGCACCAATACTCAATCATAAGTAATTTCCATGAGAATAATCATAATCCTTGCTCAACACAGAGAATCAACAACTTAGGCATTCGTAGGATTTATTAAGAACACAACAATTTCAATTTAAGACTCACGGTCATACTTGACACCAACGTATAGATACTCGTCATCATGCCTATACGTCGTAATCAACAAGTAACATGTAGCAAACAGGACAGAACTCGTAATCCCTCAAGCTAAGGTTAGACCAAACACTTACCTCGAACTACCACGGCCAACTCAAGCCTCAAACACCACTTTTCCTTTAGAATTCGCCTCCAAACAACTCGTATCTAGTCCAAATTGATTTAACAACATCAATAATTGCTAAAGAATTCATACCCAATGCTCAATTATAGGTTTTCTATCATTTTCCCTAAAAATTCAAAAATGATCCCGGGCCCGCTTGGTCAAAACATGAGGTTCGGACCAAAAGCTGATCGCCCATTCACCCACGAGCCCGAATATGTAATTAGTTCAAAAATCTGACCCCAAAATAAGGTCTAAATCCCAATTATACAAAAAACCCTAACTCTACTCAAATCCCTAATTTCTACCCTTAAGAACATGATTTAGGCCTAGAAATCTAATGGATGTTAATGGAAATTGAAGAAAATGAGTCTAAGATTACATACCTATGGATTTGTGGTGAAGTTCTGTTTCAAAAATTGCCCAGTTTGGAGTTTGGAAGAAGAAGTTATGAAATTTTGGTGAAATCCTGTATGTTCTGTTACTGTTTAAAAATCACTGGGCAGGCCTTCATCGCGTTCGGATAGGCCTGTCGCGTTCGCGATGGCTCCGGCCTAGGTGATCTTCGCGTTCACGCTCGTCGGCTCACGTTCGCGGTCAGATGGCCGCGTTCGTGTAGAACAAATGTGAACCCCTCCCCCAGGGCATTAGCCTTACACGTACGCGAGTGCTTGGATGCATTCGCGAAGGGTACTCCCCCCACAGCCTCGTGTTCGTGTCACAAGCTCCGCGTTAACGAAGCATAAACTAGCACCTGAGGAAATTTCCTTACGCGTTCGCGAGTGGGACCACGCGAACGCGAAGAACAAAACCTCTGTGCACTGAGACAACAAAAACCTGCAAATTTTCCTAAGTTTAAAACCTTCCAAAACATATCCAAAACTCACCCGAGCCCTCAGGGCTCCACACCAAATATGCATACTAACTCAAAAATATCATATGAACTTATTCGTGCGATCAAATCGCCAAAATAACCTCTTAAACATCGAATTTAGCATAGAAATTTAAGAAAAATCTCAAAACCTTCAAAGTATCAATTTTCACAACTACGGGCCCAAATCACCTCAAACGACTTCCGTTTCTTACTAAATTTCACAAACTCATCTTAAATCACATATAAGACCTATACCGGGCTTCGTAACCAAAATACAGGCCTGATACCATCAAGTTTTAAACACGTTTTCTTTCAAAACTCATAAATAATTCCAGAAAATAATTTTCTTTAAAAAATTCATTTCTCGGGCTTGGGACCTCGGAATTCATTTCCGGGCATACGCCCAAGTCCCATATTTTCTTACGGACCCTCTAGGACCATCAAATTATGGGTCTGGGTCCGTTTACCCAAAATGTTGACCAAAGTCAACTTAAATCAAGTTAAAGTAAAATTTATCATTTTTCATAGATTTTCACATAATGGCTTTCCGAATACGCGCCCAGACTACGCACGCAAATTGAGGTGATGCTGAAAGAGGTTTTTAAGGCCTCAAAATGCAGAATTTATTTCTAAAACAAGTGATGACCTTTTGGGTCATCACAGGGTGTCACTGAGTACATGAGCGTCTATACAACAAAAGTCTGAGAATGCTATCCATGAAACTGAAACTAAGTACATAAAGCTGAAAGATAGGGGAGGAGAGTCAAGGTCTGCTAACACCAGGAAGCTACCTTGAAATTTCCAAACGATCAAGTTGCGCAAAGAATCGACACCCGCTGTGTCCAGAAACACCTGGCTCTGCATACGAAGTGCAGGGTATAGCATGAGTACAACCAACTCACTAAGTAACAACACTAAATAATGGACTGAAAGTAGTGACGAGCTTTACGGGTATAGTTTAATAACAGAAAATTATAACACAGGAAGATAAGCATGCTTTCAGGTTCGACAAATAAGGACAAAACAGTTACTTCATGTCAAGTTCAATTAAAACAGGATATAATGTCTCTCCGAAATTAAATGATAGTGATATATGCCAGTCAAAGTACAACAGTAATGAAATCAAGTGCATAATGTCAGAATAACAGCCACTCAGTCCTCCCATTCACTCCAACCTCATAGTCACTCATTCTTTACAGTCTCTCATCTCTCCCAGTCACTCGGCACTCGCGCACGATACTCGCACTCAGTAGGTACCTACGCTCACTTGGGGTGTGTACAGACTCCGACGGGGCTCCTTCAGCCCAAGCACTATAACAAGCCAGTCATGGCATAAATCAATAAAACATGTTGCGACGTGCAGTTCGATCCCATAAATATCCTCACCATCAGGCCCTCGGCCTCACTCAGTCAACAATCTCTCCAGTCTCTCGGGCTCTCAGTAATCATGATAATTAGCCCAAATGGAGATGATATAATGCATCAATAAAGAACAATAGAGACTGAGATATAATATACAAATAAAACTGTGACTGAGTACAAAATAGTAATTTAGCAGATAATTCAACTTTTAACACAACATCTGTGGGTCCCTACAGTACGAACACAGAGCCTGAACATGATTTTCAGCATAATTTGCTATTCAATTTCTATAACACATGGAGAATATATGTATAACAATAGATTATTCAACTATACATTTCCATGGAATGGACCAAGTCCAAATTCCTACGGTGCACAGCCACACGCCCGTCACCCAGCATGTGCGCCACCTCAATTCCAATCACATGACATGTAATACAGGGTTTCATACCCTCAAAACTAAATTTAGAACTGTTAATTACCTCAAACCATGCAAATCTCTACTCCAACATACCTTTGCCTTGCAAAATGGTCTCCGAATGCCTCGAATATAGCCACAAACAATTCGATACAATCAACACGAGCTAAAGGAATCAATTCCATAAGAAAATGCTAAGCTCTTAATAAAAGTCAGAAAGCAACTCAAAAGCCTGCCCATGGGCCCACATCTCGAAATCGGGCAAAAGTCATACAAATTTGAATACTCATTCGATCACGAGTCCAACCATACCAAAATTACTCAAAATCAATACCAAAATCTCGATCAAAAGCTAAAAATTCAGCCTAAGAACTTTCCTCCATTTTCCCCCAATATTCCATCCCAAATCACTAATTTAATGATGAAATCAAAGACATAATCATGGAAATTAATCAAAACTAGGTAAGAATAACTTACCCCAATCACCCACTTGAAAATCTCTCAAAGAATCGCCTTCCACCGAGCTCCCAAAATTAAATTTGTGTTATGAAGTCAAACCCTCATATTTGAAATTTAATATCGCTGCCCAGTTATCCTTCATCGCGAAAGTGACCAACTTCCAGCGTTCGCATAGCACAAAACAATCTGCCCCACTAACTAACCTTACACGAATGCGGAGACCTCCATACAAACGTGAACCTCTGTTTCCTCCAACCTACATGATCGCATCTTCCCTCATGCAATCTCGAAGCACAAACGTGTGAGAACCGGTTGCCTCATATCCTCTTCTCGAACGCGACAATGCCCATGCGTTCGCGATGCACTTCCTAGCCAAACCTACGCGATTGCGTACCACAACTCGCGAACGCATAGGGCAAAAATCACCACTGCCCTAAACTAGCCTACGCGATCGCGGACCTGCCCACTCGATCGCGTATAAGGAAACTAGATACAAACACTAGAAAATCGTCAGCCATAACATCAAGTCCAAAATTGATCCGTTAACCATCCGAAACTCTCCCGAGCCCCCCTAGGTCTCTACTAAACATACCATCAAGTCCTAAGACATGATACCAACTTAGTTGAGCCTTCAAATCACATCAAACAACATAAAAAGTACGAATCGCACCCCCATTCAAGCCTAATAAAACTAAGGAAATCCAACTTTTACAAACGATGTCGAAAGCTATCAAATCACGTCCAATTGATCTCAAATTTTGCACACAAGTCACAAACGATACCGATGTTGTAGAAGAGATATTAGAGTCAACCAAGGACATTGAGGATACATATTTAGTTGAGTCTAGTTTCATTGGTGTTAAGGATGCTCATAATCCCAATGTTCATGTAGTTGAGCACATTGGTCCACAGACTTCACACTCCAAGCATTTTTCCATATTGTGTTTGGATGACGATATGGAAATAGAGTCATCCGAGCCAATTGAGGAGTCAAGGAATGAGGAACAAGGTTACTACATTCTGCAATTCTTCTTGCCAGAAAGTCAGGATTACATACCTCATTTAAAGGTCAAGAAGTATAGAATACTACATTGTTTCTATGAGCCAGTTAGACTCGTTCCACCATCCCAGGAGCATAATCATAAGCTTGAAGAGAAACTTGGGGTTCGATTCATAAGTTTGAAACGAAACTTAGGGTTCGATTCATAGGCTCGAGGTGGAGACAAAAATAATCGCGTCGTTCCATGTCGTTAAATCAAGCACTTTTTGATAGGCAACCTAGCTTTACTGCTTTTTTTATTTATATATTTTTATTATTTTTATTATTGTATTATTCTTGTAGTGTTATTTTTGATTTCTCTAGGAGCATGGGAAGAAAGCAAAAGTAAGAGAGATGGTTAGAACTAAGTGCGGGGTGACCACAACCAAGTCTGGGAGAAGTCAGAGTACCCCATTAGCTGCTAATGCTTCGGCCTTTGACCTACCAGGGAGTTTCTTATACCCTCTTATGGGTGTGCATTAGGGACAATGCACAATTTTAAGTGTGGGGTGAAGAGACTGTTTGAGTAATTTTCTATGCTATTTTAGTTGTGTTATTTTATGTTTGTTGGGAAAAAAATCAAAAAGAAGGAAAAAAAGGTAAAAATATTTCCTCTTAGTTTTTATGGCTACGGTTCTTTTTCAAGGGATTACTCTTTGAATCGAGTAGTGATTTTTTTTTGTAGGTAGAATTTTCAAAATGTTTTGGACTTTCCTAATGATGGACTTCCTAGACAGTTTTCTTGAGGGTTTAAAGTCCAATGAAAAACACAAATAGATTTTCATTGTTTTTTCTTTTTGAATTGATAATGGAATGGGAAGAATCTTAAGTAATTGTGTTTTTGACTTATTTTTTACTAGGGCTTAGGTCCGAAGCATTTGAATTAAGTACTTTCTTCATGATCTTTGTAATTGTATGTCTTGAAAATATGAGTGGATTTCATTTGACACTGTAACGACTCGACCATCATTTTGAGCATTTGCACTTTGCTAGGTAATTTGAGGGCACGAGTAGCTCCGTATGATGTATTAGGACTTATGTAGAAAATTTGGGTTCATTCCGAGTTGATTTGATATGCTTCGGCGTGAGTTTTTGGAAGTCGAAAATTTGAAAGTTCATTATGTTTGATTTGAGGTGCATTTCGTCGTTTCGATACTGTTATGTGTGTTTTGAGGCCTCGAGTGGATCTTTATTATGATATGGAACTTTTTGGTATGTTTAAACGGGGTCCCGAGGGTCTCAGGTGAGTTTCGGATAGGTTTGGGTTGTGTTGCGCTCGTTTTTCATATATTTTGATGTCATTTCTTCAAGCATAAATGGTACCAAATTGAAAAAATGAGCTCTTATATCTGTTTTTATTGAAGCATTAGATCTGTATCATAATTACGGAGCCATAGCAAAAAGAATCGCCAAATTTGGACATCGTATAAGAATTTTATAGTCATTTTACTAAGAACTGGGCTGCTAGATTTTTTTCATATTAATTATGAAATTGCCACTGCTACGCATTTAAAAATCTGCACTATTTCTAAATATTGAAACCAACATATCTCCTTCAATATAAGGTCAAATGGATAATTCAATAGCCTAACTTGACTAGAATTTCACAAGGAATCCATTGAAGGTATCAAAAGTGAGTTTCGAGATCTTTTGGCACAAGAAACGAGGTAGAATAATGTTAAAACGAGGGTTTTATGCATTTAACTTATTTTGAGTTGGGGAACTCGGAATTGGGCAATTTTTCGAAGCACTTTTCAGCATATGTATTGGAGTAAGTGTTCTCTAATTGGTTTTGATTATATTTCATGAATGTTTCTTTGATTTTAGCTTTTAATTAATGAATTTCAAGGAAGAAATTGGGGGGTTTTTGCCTAAAGTTTCATAATATGAATTTTGAGTTTTGAACACCGATTCAGAGTCAGATTTGTGTGAAACTAGTATGGCTCAACTCGTAATTGAATGGGTTGTTTGTCGGATTCCGAGGTGCGGTCCCGGGTTAGGCTTTTTGGTCGATTTTGGGCTTTTGATTAAAGATTCGACCTTTTTCGATTGGAATTGGTTCCTTTAGCATTGTTTGATGTATTTGAGTTGTTTTTGATTAGTGTCGAGCCATTCGGAGGTCAGAACGCGCGTGATGGGATTCTTTTAGCATCGCTTGGCTTGCTCGGTGTCGGAATTGACTTGTTTAAGATAAGTAACTCTTCTAAGCTTAGTGCTTAGGGTATGAAACCCCGGCCTACATGTTAGGTGATTGGTATTAAGGTTGCGTACATGATAGGTGACAGGCGTGTGGGCGTGCACCCTGTGAAATGGGACTCTGTTTTTCCCATGGCCCTGTATAGTGGCCCTATTTTGTTGATATTTGTGTTTTCATCATGTGATAAAGTAATTAAGCTGTCAATCATGCTAAACATTATGTTTAGGCTTTATGCTAATATTGTTTGTACCCATAGTTGTTATTTCTTGCTATCATCTCACTGATTTCCATTGATATTTTGCAGTCATATTCATGCATTCATATCGTATCTCAATCTCAGTTGTTGTTGTTGATGCATCATATCATTGTTGTCGGGCTTGTTTCATGACATTTTGAGCCCGTGAGTGAGATTGGCGAGAGTGATGATTGAGTGAGACCGAGGATATATATATATATATATATATATATATATATATATATATATATATATATATATATATATATATATATGTGTGTGTGTGTGTGTGTGTGTGTGTGTGTGTGTGTGTGTGTGGATCGGACTGCACACCGTAACGATATATGGATCGGGCTGCACGCTGCAGCTACATATGCATTGGGCTGCACGCCGCATCGATATTGGGTCAGACTGCACGCCGCAACGATATAGCGCTTGGGCTGTAGGAGCCCGTCCGGAGTCTGTACACCCCTACTGAGCGCATTCGACTATATATATATATATATATATGAATTAGGCTGCACGCCGCAACAATTATTATACAGCGTTGAGTGATTTAGTGTGCTGAGTATTGAGCTTAGTAAGAGAGGATGCAAAGTAATGAGATTGAGTACTTTGAGAGTGTGAGTATATGTTTTATCTCTGAGATACATGGCATTCACATGCATACATGACGTACAGGCATAAAGATGCATTCTTCCTCATGCTATATAGTATCACATCATTCATGACTTATTATATGCATTCATATGTGGGTATGGAGAGGTACTTTATACTTGTTTTTCGGAAGGAAAATGAAACATTTTATTTATTATGGAAAGGATATTTGGAAAATTACAGTTTTCAAACTTACTTCGCGTTCGTGTAGAACAAATGTGAACCCCTCCCCCCAGGCCATTAGCCTTACGCGTTCGCGAGTGCTTGGATGCATTCGCGAAGGGTACTCCCCCCACAGCCTCGCGTTCGCATCACAAGATCCGCGTTCACGAAGCATAAACTGGCACCTGAGGAAGTTGCCTTACGCGTTCGCGAGTGGGACCACGCGAACGCGAAGAACAAAACCTCTGTGCACTGAGACAACAAAAACCTGCAAATTTTCCTAAGTTTAAAACCTTCCAAAACATATCCAAAACTCACCCGAGACCTCAGGGCTCCACATTAAACATGCATACTAACTCAAAAACATCATATGAACTTATCTGTGCGATCAAATCGCCAAAATAACCTCTTAAACATCGAATTTAGCATAGAAATTTAAGAAAAATCTCAAAACCTTCAAAGTCTCAATTTTCACAACTACGGGCCCAAACCACCTCAAACGACTTCCGTTTCTTACCAAATTTCACAAACTCATCTTAAATCACATATATGACATATACCAGGCTCCGTAACCAAAATACAGGCCTTATACCATCAAGTTTTAAACACGTTTTCTTTCCAAAACTCATAAATAATTCCAGAAAATAATTTTCTTTAAAAAATTCATTTCTCGGGTTTGGGACTTCGGAATTCGATTCCGGGCATACACCCAAGTCCCATATTTTCTTACGGACCCTCCAGGACCATCAAATTATGGGTCCGGGTCCGTTTACCCAAAATGTTGACCAAAGTCAACTTAAATCAAGTTAAAGTCAAAATTTATCATTTTTCATAGATTTTCACGTAATGGCTTTCCGAATACGCGCCCAGACTGTGCACGCAAATTGAGGTGATGCTGAAAGAGGTTTTTAAGGCCTCGAAACGCAGAATTTATTTCTAAAACAAGTGATGACCTTTTGGGTCATCACAGGGTGTCACTGAGTACATGAGCGTCTATACAACACAAGTCTGAGAATGATATCCATGAAATTGAAACTAAGTACATAAAGCTGAAAGATAGGGGAGGAGAGTCAAGGTCTGCGAACACCAGGAAGCTACCTTGAAATCTCCAAACGATCAAGTTGCGCAAAGAATCGACACCCACTGTGTCCAGAAACACCTGGCTCTGCACACGAAGTGCAGGGTATAGCATGAGTCCAACCAACTCAGTAAGTAACAAGACTAAATAATGGACTGAAAGTAGTGACGAGCTTCACGGGTATAGTTTAATAACAGAAAATCATAACATAGGAAGATAAGCATGCTTTCAGGCTCAACAAATAAGGACAAAACAGTTACTTCATGTCAAGTTCAATTAAAACAGGATATAATGTCTCTCAGAAATTAAATGACAGTGATATATGCCAGTCAAAGTACAACAATAATGAAATCAAGTGCATAATCTCAGAATAACAGCCACTCAGTCCTCCCATTCACTCCAACCTCATAGTCACTCATTCTTTACAGTCTCTCATCTCTCCCAATCACTCGGCACTCGCGCATGACACTCGCACTCAGTAGGCACCTGCGCTCACTTGGGGTGTGTACAGACTCCGGCGGGGCTCCTTCAGCCCAAGCACTATAACAAGCCAGTCATGGCATAAATCAATAAAACATGTTGCGGCGTGCAGTTCGATCCCATAAATATCCTCACCATCAGGCCCTCGGCCTCACTCAGTCAACAATCTCTCCAGTCTCTCGGGCTCTCAGTAATCATGATAATTAGCCCAAATGGAGATGATATAATGCATCAATAAAGAACAATAGAGACTGAGATATAATATGCAAATAAAAATGTGACTGAGTACAAAATAGTAATTTAGCAGATAATTCAACATGTAACACAACCTCTGTGGGTCCCTACAGTACGAACATAGAGCCTGAACATGATTTTCAGCATAATTTGCTGTTCAATTTCTATAACACATGGAGAATATATGGATAACAACAGATTATTCAACTATACATTTTCATGGAATGGACCAAGTCCAAATTCATACGGTGCATAGCCACACGCCCGTCACCCAGCATGTGCGCCACCTCAATACCAATCACATGACATGTAATACAGGGTTTCATACCCTCAAAACTAAATTTAGAACTGTTAATTACCTCAAACCATGCAAATATCTACTCCAACATACCTTTGCCTCGCAAAATGGCCTCCGAATGCCTCGAATATAGCCACAAACAATTTGATACAATCAACACGAGCTAAAGGAATCAATTCCATAAGAAAATACTAAGCTCTTAATAAAAGTCAGAAAGTAACTCAAAAGCCTGCCCATGGCCCACATCTCGAAATCGGGCAAAAGTCATAAAAATTCGAATACTCATTCGACCACGAGTCCAACCATACCAAAATTACTCAAAATCGATACCAAAATCTCGATCAAAACCTAAAAATTCAGCCTAAGAACTTTCCTCCATTTTCCCCCAATATTCCATCCCAAATCACTAATTTAATGATGAAATCAAAGACATAATCATGGAAATTAATCAAAACTAGGTAAGAATAACTTACCCCAATCACCCACTTGAAAATCTCTCAAAGAATCACCTTCCACCGAGCTCCCAAAATTAAATTTGTGTTATGAAGTCAAACCCTTGTTTTTGAAATTTAATATCGCTGCCCAGTTATCCTTCATCGCGAACGTGACCATCTTCCCGCGTTCGCATAGCACAAAACAATCTGCCCCACTAACTAACCTTACGCAAATGCGGAGACCTCCATGCAAACGTGAACCTCTGTTTCCTCCAACCTACATGATCGCGTCTCCCCTCATGCAATATCGAAGCACAAACATGTATGAACTAGTTGCCTCATATCCTCTTCTCGAACGCGACAATGCCCATGCGTTCGCGATGCACTTCCTAGCCAAAACTATGCGATTGCGTACCACAACTCGCGAACGTATAGGGTAAAAATCACCACTGCCCCAAACTAGCCTACGCGATCGCGGACCTGCCCACACGATCGCGTATAAGGAAACCAGAAACAGACACTAGAAAATCGTCAGCCATAACATCAAGTCCAAATTTGATCCGTTAACCATCCGAAACTCTCCCGAGGCCCCCTGGGTCTCTACTAAACATACCATCAAGTCCTAAGACATGATACCAACTTAGTTGAGCCTTAAAATCACATCAAACAACATAAAAAGTACGAATCACACCCCCATTCAAGCCTAATGAAACTAAGGAAATCCAACTTTTACAAACGATGCCGAAAGCTATCAAATCACGTCCAATTGATCTTAAATTTTGCACACAAGTCACAAATGAAACCACGGATCTAGTCCAACTCACGGAACCCCAATCCGAGCCCGGTACCACAAAGTCCACTCTCGGTCAAACTTTCAAATTTCCAACTTTCGCCATTCCAAACCTAATTCAACTACGAACCTCCAAATCACTATCCGAACACGCGGCTAAGATCACCTGATGGAGCTAAGGAAACTATCAAATCTCAATTCCGGAGTCGTTTACACCTAAATCAAAATCCGGTCAACCTTTTCTAACTTATGCTTCCAATCTTGAGACTAAGTGTCTCAATTCATTCCGAAACCTCTCTGGACCCAAACCAACTACCCCGACAAGTCATATAACAGCTATAAAGTACAAAATGAGTAGTAAATGGGCAACGGGACTACAATTCTCAAAACGACCGGCCGAGTCGTTAACGGTCCATAGTAGAACACCAACATTAATCAAACTAGAATTTTAGGATATCGATGTTGTAGAAGAGATATTAGGGTCAACCAAGGACATTGAGGATACATATTTAGTTGAGTCTAGTTTCATTGGTGTTAAGGATGTTCATAATCCCAATGTTCATGTAGTTGAGCGCATTGGTCCATAGACTTCACACTCCAAGCATTTTTCCATATTGTGTTTGGATGACAATATGGAAATAGAGTCATCCGAGCCAATTGAGGAGTCAAGGAATGAGGAACAAGGTTACTACATTCTGCAATTCTTCTTGCCAGAAAGTCAGGATTACACACCTTATTTAAAGGTCAAGAAGTATAGAATACTACATTGTTTCTATGAGCCAGTTAGACTCGTTCCACCATCCCAGGAGCATAATCATAAGCTTGAAGAGAAACTTGGGGTTCAATTCATTTTGAAACGAAACTTAGGGTTCGATTCATAGGCTCGAGGTGGAGACAAAAATAATTCGCGTCGTTCCATGTCGTTACATCAAGCACTTTTTGATAGGCAACCTAGATTTACTGCTTTTTTTATTTATATATTTTTATTATTTTTATTATTGTATAATTCTTGTAGTGTTGTTTTTTATTTCTCTAGGAGCATAGGAAGAAAGCAAAAGTAAGAGAGATGGTTAGAACTAAGTGCGGGTTGACCACACAAAGAACCAAGTCTGGGAGAAGTTAGAGTACCCCATTAGCTGCTAATGCTTCGGCCTTTGACCTACCATGGAGTTTCTTATACCCTCTTATGGGTGTGCATTAGGGACAATGCACAATTTTAAGTGTGGGGTGAAGAGACTGTTTGAGTAATTTTCTATGCTATTTTAGTTGTGTTATTTTATGTGTGTTGGGAAAAAAATCAAAAAGAAGGAAAAAAAGGTAGAAATATTTCCTATTAGTTTTTATGGCTACGGTTCTTTTTCAAGGGATTACTCTTTGAATCGAGTAGTGATTTTTTTTTGTAGGTAGAATTTTCAAAATGTTTTGGACTTTCCTAATGATGGACTTCCTAGACAGTTTTCTTGAGGGTTTAAAGTCCAATGAAAAACACAAATAGATTTTCATTGTTTTTTCTTTTTGAATTGATAATGGAATGGGAAGAATCTTAAGTAATTGTGTTTTTGACTTATTTTTTACCAGGGCTTAGGTCCGAAGCATTTGAACTAAGTACTTTCTTCATGATCTTTGTAATTGTATGTCTTGAAAATATGTGTGG
This sequence comes from Nicotiana tabacum, assembly GCF_000715075.1. Lineage (NCBI taxonomy): Eukaryota > Viridiplantae > Streptophyta > Magnoliopsida > Solanales > Solanaceae > Nicotiana > Nicotiana tabacum. The sequence continues at coordinate 105,141,039 of NC_134087.1, read as the reverse complement.
ATTTCTTTTGACACTGTAACGACTCGACCATAATTTTGAGCATTTGCACTTTGCTCGGTAATTTGGGGGCACGAGTAGCTCCGTATGATGTATTAGGACTTGTGTAGAAAATTTGGGTTCATTCCGAGTTGATTTGATATGCTTCGGCATGAGTTTTTGGAAGTCGAAAATTTGAAAGTTCATTATGTTTGATTTGAGGTGCATTTCGTCGTTTCGATACTGTTATGTGTGTTTTGAGGCCTCGAGTGGCTCTTTATTATGATATGGAACTTTTTGGTATGTTTAGACGGGGTCCCGAGGGTCTCAGGTGAGTTTCGGATAGATTTGGGTTGTGTTGCGCTCGTTTTTCATATATTTTGATGTCGTTTCTTCGAGCATAAATGGTACCAAATTGAAAAAATGAGCTCTTATATCTGTTTTTATTGAAGCATTAGATCTGTATCATAATTACGGAGCCATAGCAAAAAGAATCGCCAAATTTGGACATCGTATAAGAATTTTATAGTCATTTTACTAAGAACTGGGCTGCTAGATTTTTTTCATATTAATTATGAAATTGCCACTGCTACGCATTTAAAAATCTGCACTATTTCTAAATATTGAAACCAACATATCTCCTTCAATATAAGGTCAAATGGATAATTCAATAGCCTAACTTGACTAGAATTTCACAAGGAATCCATTGAAGGTATCAAAAGTGAGTTTCAAGATCTTTTGGCACAAGAAACGAGTCAGAATAATGTTAAAACGAGGGTTTTATGCATTTAACTTATTTTGAGTTGGGGAACTCGGAATTGGGCAATTTTTCGAAGCACTTTTCAGCATATGTATTGGAGTAAGTGTTCTCTAATTGGTTTTGATTATATTTCATGAATGTTTCTTTGATTTTAGCTTTTAATTAATGAATTTCAAGGAAGAAATTGGGGGGTTTTTGCCTAAAGTTTCATAATATGAATTTTGAGTTTTGAACACCGATTCAGAGTCAGATTTGTGTGAAACTAGTATGGCTCAACTCGTAATTGAATGGGTTGTTTGTCGGATTCCGAGGTGCGGTCCCGGGTTAGGCTTTTTGGTCGATTTTGGGCTTTTGATTAAAGATTCGACCTTTTTCGATTGGAATTGGTTCCTTTAGCATTGTTTGATGTATTTGAGTTGTTTTTGATTAGTGTCGAGCCATTCGGAGGTCAGAACGCGCGTGATGGGATTCTTTTAGCATCGCTTGGCTTGCTCGGTGTCGGAATTGACTTGTTTAAGATAAGTAACTCTTCTAAGCTTAGTGCTTAGGGTATGAAACCCCGGCCTACATGTTAGGTGATTGGTATTAAGGTTGCGTACATGATAGGTGACAGGCGTGTGGGCGTGCACCCTGTGAAATGGGACTCTGTGTTTCCCATGGCCCTATATAGTGGCCCTATTTTTTTTGATATTTGTGTTTTCATCATGTGATAAAGTAATTGAGCTGTCAATCATGCTAAACATCATGTTTAGGCTTTATGCTAATATTGTTTGTACCCATAGTTGTTATTTCTTGCTATCATCTCACTGATTTCCATTGATATTTTGCAGTCATATTCATGCATTCATATCGTATCTCAATCTCAGTTGTTGTTGTTGATGCATCATATCATTGTTGTCGGGCTTGTTTCATGACATTTTGAGCCCGTGAGTGATATTGGCGAGAGTGATGATTGAGTGAGACCGAGGGCCTAATTGTGAGGATATAAATATATATATATATATGTATGAATCAGGCTGCACGCCGCAGCAATTTATATATATATATATATATATATATATATATATATATGTGTGTGTGTGTGTGTGGATCGAGTTGCATGCCGCAACGATATATAGATCGGGTTGCACGCTGCAGCTATATATGGATTAGGCTGCACGCCGCATCAATATTGGATCGGACTGCACGCCACAACGATATAGGGTTTGAGTTGTAGGAGCCCGTCCAGAGTCTGTACACCCCCAGTGAGCGCAGTCCACTATATATATATATATATGAATTAGGCTACACACCGCAACAATTATTATACAGCGTTGAGTGATTTAGTGTGCTGAGTATTGATCTTAGTAAGAGAGGATGAAAAGTAATGAGATTGAGTACTTGGGTCTTGACAAGTTGGTATCAGAGCTCTAGGTTCATAGGTTCTACAAGTCATGAGCAAGTGTCCAGTAGAATCTTGCGGATCGGTATAATGAAGTCCATATCTATCTTCGAGAGGCTACATAACATTGAGGATATACTTTCCATCTTACTTTCCTTATCATGCGACATTGATTCATCTTGAAGCGTGACTCTTTGAATTCCTTCCACGCATTCGTATATGCATGTGAGCGCCCGGTATCAGCTATACATCGACGACTTGTGATTCCATGGAAAAGGTGCAAGATGTAATTTTGGTATGCTGATGATGGGCCAGTCTGGAGAACTTGAGGCCGGGTTTCGACAATGGTTTGAGCACAAAGGTGTTGATTGTATGAGAACGTGCTTTTGGATTTATACGTCTGGCAGTGGCCCTATTCGTAGAATTTATTGCTAGATGGCTACGTGATGAGTATGATGTGACCGCGAGATGTGTTCATATGGTTGAATGTGACGAGAAGGGTCTACTTGGAGTGTAGAAAGAACTATTTGGTACTTGATTTCCATCTTGATTTAATGTATAGTCCTGTGTTATGGGTGTGTTGAAGGGTCTTTTCATGTTGATTAGTTGAGGAGTGAAGTAGATTTCATGTCGTTGTATGAGTTCAGACTCAGGAAGATTAAGTGATTGCATAATGTTTATGACAATGGAAGTGTATAGATAGAGGTCGGTTTGAGGCAAAGCAGGTGGGCTGTCTCCTGCGGGGTGTCCTGCGGTTTGTGTGATCCCTATGATTATTAGTTGGGAGGTCTCTTTTACCAGTGAAATATGTGTTGCAATTTGAGTTTACATCGCTTATAAGGGTAGGCTTGACTGTTACATGGATGAATACGAGATTTGCAAATGATTTGAGGTATTATATGATTTGTGTTGCATGAACTTATGGAGGATTTAGTTGAATCTCACTGTGATATTATGGCTGTAACAAAGTATGGGCATTGGGAGTTATGATGTGTTTTGATCTATGGCTTTGAGCCAAGTGGGGGATTCTGCTATTGATAAGTTGATTTCACGGTTATGTGTTGTATTGGTTTTGATTTGAGGTATACTTGTGAATGAGTTATGTTCTGCAGAGGCTGACATCGAGAATGACTGAAGTAAAGGAAATCTGGGTAAACTTTATGACTATATGAGAATCATGGAACGATTTGAGTTGTTATTGGTAAAGGATGTAATGTGTATGGAGCAGGAATATATTTGGTTGCATTAAGGTGAAGTTACTTTCTTGTGTGTTGGAGTGCTAAAGGGGCATCGGTCGTTCGCTCCATTTGGTCAGTCTAATTGAGATTTGAGCAGAGTGAAAGACTTTCAAGAATGGTTCAAATGAAATCAAGATTTGAGCGTGGCAATTAGGAATCCTTATGATGTGTATTTGGCTAGAAACTGAGATTCATATTGGAGGATATCAGGACTTGTGGCATTTCTATATCATTATAAATTCTACATATAAGTATCAGGAAGGAGAAGATAATGGCTTTAGATTCGCAGAAGGTCTCTCTAGAGTGGGTATCTCGATTGTGGTACTTTTGGGGTGATTAAGAGAGCATTCAATGGCTTGTGAGCCTTAGGGCGGTGTGGTTTATGCTAGGGTCTCGTGTGGTGAGTCTTGGTTGAGGATTGTGGTATTATGGAAAGGAGAAGTATCAATTTGAAGGTAATTCAGAAGGAACTAAGATAAATAGGACAGCTTGGTAGTAGGTTGGATCGGCATGGTAATGGATGCGATTGGCTCTTTTGGTCCTTATGAGGTAGTGAGTTCTTACTGGTGTTTTATGGCGGTACTCTTGGGTTCTGGTGGCCTGCGTGTTTTGGTTGAGTTAGATAGATTAAGTTTTGATGGTTTGGTTATGTGCAAATGGGTTTCGGAGAGTTCTCGATGGTTTCTATCACGGTTGGGATGTATATTTTCTACTAGCATGAGGAGCATATAATGTATAGTGATTTTCTCCGGATGAAATCAAATGGAAAGTTCGTGACTAATTGAGTGAGTAGTTGCTTGTGACTCAGAGTGTATTACGAAGTTCTCGTATTTTTCGTATGATGGCATAGTATATGCGGTGTGTTGTGTAGGATTGAGATTTGCATGTGTAAGATCACGAATTAGTTTTTAAGGGGAGGTCATGAATCCTTAGGCAACATGGACAGTTTCAGATGACTAGATAAATAACGTTACTATTTGGTATGGCTTGATGAGAGTATACATTTCAGAAGGGGGGATGTGTTTTGATTTATGGATATATCATTGGTATTGCGGCACTCTCCTAGTTGATCGACTGCCGGTGTTCAAATTTTTCTTTGTGGCATAGAAAACTTATAGAAGTATTACTCGCGGGATGATCATGTATGAGAGATGTGTAAGACATTCAGGCGGTGGAGTTGGGATCAGATATGGTGATTTATGTGTTCTATGGATTTGGAGACTAGGAGCTCTCAAGAGCAGATTGTTGCATGGTTGTGGACTGTGAAGTGTGGCCGAAGCTAGCTAGGTGATAGTATGTGTTTTTATTCAATCATTTTGGACTTTCAGAGGATTATTTATCTATTTGGGTGACCAGAGTTGATTTGGCAGTCCATTGGAAGGCCCAATTAGGATGTGTATTCTACACCGAGTCAGATTGGTTGGCTCCTTACTGCTATTGCTGAGGGGTGTGCCATTTGGTTGTTGTCGAGCTTATTCGTGTTCTGAAATGATCTATGAGTTACTCTTCTATGCAACAAAGAGTTGTGATTCGTTGGTTATATGCACATATAGTGCGGTTCTATTTGAGCTTTATAGCGGAATTTGAGCGAGATGAGTATTTGTGTATTGCATGATTGATTGCATGTTGGCTATGCGCTTTCCTGATTGTGGTATTGCGTTATTTGCTCTCCATGGTTATGGTAATGCACTTTGGGTGATTGATGTCGAATTTTGCGTGGTTATTGATTTTGAGCAAGGTGGCTTGAGGTACATAATATGGAGCAGCATTTGGATGGGTCACGCATTGTAGAGGAGTTATGTTGATACATGATCCTTTGTGTTAGATTCGTGTGTTTTGGTTATACGGTGTGTGATGGGTTCTTAGCATTGCTTTGTAGCGTTACATGTTGAGCTTGCGAGATAGTTCCTTCGTCTGAGTCATTTTCCATGATTGAGTATATTTGGAATGTTGCTTATTGGTGCACAGATTGTAGAGTTGCAGTTTTAGACTTTGTTAATGTTTCATGTCATTAGAGTGATTATATTAGATGTGATAAGGTCATCGTACCTAGAATGGGTGCTATCAGATCAGACTGCAGTATATTTGGAAGGATATTGATGCTGATCGGCTTAGAAATTTGCTATAGTTCCTATCAAAAGATAGGGAGTTCCACAACTTGTTGGTCTGACAAATGGTTATGAGTTTATGTGTGTTTCTTTCATCGTTGGCAATATATAAAGGTGTTAGAACGAGGCTCTGTTTGATAAGAGTTTTATTACCGGCATTGGGTTGTTCTGAGCAACTACTGTGATTAGAAGTTATTGCTATGAGTATTTGAGTTATATGGTATATCATGTGATTTCATCTTGAGTTATGTCTATGGCTTGATACAACTTGTTCAGACTTATACAATGTGTAAATGCAAAATTTGAATCTTATAGAAAATTTTGGATGTGGAAATTGGATTCGAAGGCTTATAGGCTAGGTTGGATTAAGCAATTTCAATCATGTTGTGTTATCAAATCTATATGGGATAGGGTGACGTGGAATCCCCCCCGGGTATGTGCTTAGCGAGGTTACATGGTAATTTGATAGCTTTTGAAACAACTCTGGGCACGTTCGAGAACGAACGTATATTTAAGTGGAGGAGAATGTAACGACACGACCGGTCGTTTTGAGCATTTGCACTTCGCTCGGTAGTCTGGAAGCATGCCTATCTCCGTATGATGTATTAGTACTTGTGTGCAAAATTCGGGTTCATTCCGAGTTGATTTGATCTTTTTCGCCGTGAGTTTTTGGAAGTCGAAAGTTCATTAAGTTTGATTTGAGGTGCATTTAGTTGTTTCGATATTGTTATATGTGTTTTGAGGCCTCGAGTAGGTCCGTATTATATTGATATGGAACTTTTTGGTATGTTTAGACGGGGTCCCGAGGGGCTCAGGTGAGTTTCTGATAGGCTTGGGTTGTGTTGCGCTCGTTTTTCTTATGTTTTGATGTCGTTTCTTCAAGCATAAATGGTACCACATTGAACAAATGAGCTCCAATTTCTGTTTTTATTGAAGCATTAGATTCGTATCGTAATTACGGAGTCATATAAAAAAGAATCATCAAATTTAGACATCGTGTGAGAATTTTATAGTCATTTTACTAAGAACTAGTTTGTTAGATTTTTCAGATTAATTATGAAATTGTCACTGCTGCGTATTTAAAATTCTGCACTATTTTCAAATAGTGAAACCAACATATCTCCTTCAATATAAGGTCAAATGGAGTAATTCAAGAGCCTAACTTGACTATAATTTCTCAAGGAATCCATTGGAGGTATCAAAAGTGAGTTTCGAGATCTTTTATCACAAGAAACGAGGCAGAACAGTATTAAAACGAGGGTTTTATGCATTTAACATATTTTAATTTGGGGAACTCAGAATTGGGCAATTTTTCGAGGTGCATTTCAGCATATGTATTGGGGTAAGTGTTCTCTAATTGGTTTTGGTTATATTTCATGAATCTATCTTCGATTTTAGCTTTTAGTTGATGAATTTTATAGAAGAAATTGGGGGGTTTTTGCCTAAAGTTTCATAATATGAATTCTTGTGTTTTGAACACCAATTATGAGTCGTATTTGAGTGAAACAAGTATTGTAGAACTCGTAATTGAATGGGTTGGTAGATTTTGTGAGTTTTGTTGGGTTCTGAGGTGCGGGCTCGGGTTGAGTGTTTTGCCGATTTTGGGCTTTTGGTTAAAGATTCTACCTTTTTCGATTGGGATTGGTTCCTTTAGCATTGTTTGATGTATTTGAGTTGTTTTTGATTAGTTTCAAGCCATTCAGAGGTTAGAACGCGTGTGATGGGATTCTTGGAGCATCGTTAGCTTGCTCAATGTCAGAATTAGCTTGTTTAAGATAAGTAACTCTTTTAAGCTTAGTGCTGAGGGTATGAAACCCTGAACTACCTGTTATGTGATTGGTATTGAGGTGACGTACATCCTAGGTGATGCGCGTGTGGGCATGCACCCTGTGAAATGGGACTATGTTGTTCCCATGGCCTTGTATAGTGGTCCTATTTTGTTGATATTTGTGTTTTCATCATGTGATAAAGTAATTGAGCTGTCAATCATGCTAAACATCATGCTTAGGCTTTATGCTAATATTGTTTGTACCCATAGTGGTTATTTCTTACTGTCATCTCACTGATTTCCATTGATAGTTTGCAGTCATATTCATGCATTCATATCGTATGTTAGTCTCAGCTGTTGTTGTTGATGCATTATATCATTGTTGTCGGGCTAGTTTCATGACATTTTGAGCCCGTGAGCGAGATTGGAGAGAGTGATGACTAAGTGAGACCGATGGCCTATTTGTGAGGATATAAATATATATATGGATCGAGATGCACGCCTCTGCAATATATATATATATATATATATATATATATATATATATATATATATATATATATATATATATATATATATATATATATGTGTGTGTGTGTGTGTGTGTGTGTGTGTGTGTGTTTGTGTGTGTGTGGATCAGACTGCACGTCGTAATGATATATGGATCGGGCTGCACGCCGCAGCGAGATATGGATCGGGCTGTATGCCGTAGTGATATATATGTCGGACTGCATGTCGCAGCGATATAACGCTTGGGCTGTAGGAGCCCCTCCGGAGTTTGTACACCCCCAGTGAGCACAGTCGACTATATATATATATATGAATCAGGCTGCACGCTGCATCAGTTATTATACAGCGTTGAGTGATTTAGTGTGATAAGTATTGAGCTTAGTAAGAAAGGATGCAAGTTAATGAGATTGAGTACTCTGAGAGTGTGAGTATATGTTTTATCTCTGAGATACATGGCGTTCACATGCATACATGACATACAGGAATAGAGATGCATTCTTCCTTATGCTATATAGTATCACGTCATTCATGACTTATTATATACATTGATATGTGGGTATGGAGAGGTACTTTATACTTGTTATTTGGAAGGAAAATGAAACATTTTATTTATTGTGGAAAGGATATTTGGAAAATTACAGTTTTCAAACTTACTCGTACTTTTGGCATTTTCGGTAAGAGATCTGGGATTTTCTTTCACTGAGATATTTGAAATGCATGACCATTTTCTAGAACTATGAACGAGCTAAGTATTTTTCTTTTGAGATATCTCTTTTATACTTGCATTTATGTTTTATGAACTGTTGTGGAAATATTGGCTTGGGACCTGATCCTGTGTTAGCTCATCACTACTTTCAACCTGAGGTTAGGATTGTTACTTTTTTAGTACATGGGGTCGGTTGAACTCATACTGCACTTCCTGCATAGTGCGTGCAGATCCTTGATGTCGATGTTGCTACGTTCGATGGCTGCTGGATTTGAAGGCATACCCACGTTCCTGTTGTAGCTACCTCTTGTTCACGGTAGCCTTAGACTATAAAATTTTATTTATGTACTTTTCAAACAGACCGTGTAACTATTCCATTGTTGCTTTGTAAACTCCATTCATAGAAGCTCATGATTTGTACTACCAGTCCTTCGGAAATATATAAGATTTAGATAATTCTCTTGCTTAATTATTTTATTAAGTTAAATAAAACTGGATAATTGTTAATTGGCTTACCTAGCGGGTTGGGTTAGGTGCCATCATGACTAGTGAATTTTGGGTCGTGACAAGTTGGTATCAGAGCTCTAGGTTCATAGGTTCTACAAGTCATGAGCAAGTGTCCAGTAGAGTCTTGTGGATCGGTATGATGAAGTCCATATCTATCTCCTAGAGGCTACATGACATTGATGATATACTTCCCATCTTTCTTTCCTTATCGTGCGACATTGATTCAGCTTGAAGCGTGACCCTTTGAATTCCTTCCACGCATTCGTATGCGCATGTGAGCACCCGGTATCAGCTTTACATCGGTTTGTGATTCCATGGAAAATGTGCAAGATGTAATATTGGTACGCTGATGATGGGACAGTCTAGAGGACTTGAGGCTGGGTTTTGACTATGGTTTGAGCACAGAGGTATTGATTGTATGAGCATGTGCTTTTGGATTTATACGTCCGGTAGTGGCCCTATTCGTAGAATTTGTTGCTAGTTGGATACATGATGAGTATGATGTGACCGCGAGATGTGTTCATATGGTTGAATATGATGAGAAGGGTCTGCTTGGAGTGTAGAAAGAACTATTTGGTACTTGATTTCCATCTTGATTTAATGTATAGTCCCGAGTTATGGGTGTGTTGAAGGGTCATTTCACGTTGATTAGTTGAGGAGTGAAGTAGATTTCATATCACTATATGAGTTCTGACTTAGGAAGATTAAGTGATTGCATAATGTTTATGACCGTGGAAGGGTATAGAGAGAGGTCGGTTTGAGGCAAAGCAGGTGGGCTATCTCCTGCGGGGTATCCTGCGGTTTGTGTGATCCCTATGAGTATTTGTTGGGAGCTCTATTTTACCAGTGAAATATGCGTTGCAATTTGAGTTTAGATCGTTTATAAGGGTGGGCTTGACTGTTACGAGGATGTACACGAGATTTGCAAATGATTTGACGTATTATATTATTTGTGTTGCATAAACTTATGGAGGATTCAGTTGAATCTCACTACGCTATTATGGCTGTAATAAAGTATGGGCATTGGGAGTTATGGTGTGTTTTGATCTATGGCTTTGAGCCAAGTGGGGGATTCTGCTATTGATAAGTTGATTTCATGGTTATGTGTTGTATTGGTTTTGATTTGAGGTATACTTGTGAATGCGTTATGTTCTACAGAGGGTGACATCAAGGATGACTTGAGTAAAGGAAATTCTGGGTAAATTTTATGACTATATGAGAATCACGAAACGATTTGAGTTGTTACTGGTAAAGGATGTAATGTGTATGGAGTAGGAATATATTTGGTTGCATTAAGGTGGAGTTAGTTTCTTGTGTGTTGGAGTGCTAATGGGGCACCAGTCGTTTGGTCAGTCTAATTGAGATTTGAGCAGAGTGGAAGACTCTCGAGAATGGTTCAAATGAATTCAAGATTTGAGTGTGGCAATTAGGAATCTTTAGGATGTGTATTTGTCTAGAAACTGAGATTCATATTGGAGGATGTCAGGACTTGTGGCATTTCTATATCATTAAAAATTCTACATATCAGTATCAGGAAGGCAAAGATAATGGATTTAGATTCGCAGAAGGTCTCTTCAGAGTGGGTATCTCGATTGTGGTACTTTTGGGGTGATTAAGAGAGCATCCAACTGCTTATGAGCCTTAGGGCGGTGTGGTTTATGCTAGGGTCTCGTGTGGTGAGTGTTGGTTGAGGATTGTGGTATTATGGCAAGGAGAAGTATCAATTTGAAGGTAATTCAGAAGGAACTAGGATAAATAGGACAACTTGGTAATAGGTTGGATCGGCATGGTAATGGATGCGATTGGCTCTTTTGGTCCTTATGAGGTAGTGAGTTTCTACTGGTGTTTTGTGGCGGTACTCTTGGGTTCTGGTGGCCTACGTGTTTTGGTTGAGTTAGATAGATTCAGTTCTGATGGTTTGGTTATGTGGAAATGGATTTCTGAGAGTTCTCGATGGTTTCTACCACGGTTGAGATGTATATTTTCTACTAGCATGAGGAGCATGTAATGTATAGTGATTTTCTCCGGATGAAATCAAATGGAAAGTTCGTGACTAATTGAGTGAGTAGTTGCTTGTGACTCAGAGTGTATTATGAAGTTCTCGTATTTTTCATATGATGGCATAGTATATGAAGTGTGTTGTGTAGGATTGAGATTTGCATGTGTAAGATCACTGTTTAGTTTCGAAGGAGAGGTCATGAATCCTTAGGCAACATGGACAATTTCAGATGACTAGGTAAATAACATTACTATTTGGTATGGCTTGATGAGAGTATACATTTCAGAAGGGGGTGTTGTTTTGATTTATGGATATTTCATTGGTATTGCGGCACTCTCCTAGTTATCGACTGGCGGTGTTCAAATTTTGCTTTGTGGCACAGAAGACTTATAGAAGTATTCCTCGCGCAATGATCATGTATGAGAGATGTGTAACACATTCAGGTTGTGGAGTTGGGATCAGATATGGTGATTCATGTGTTTTATGGATTTGGAGACTAGGAGCTCTCAGGAGCAGATTGTTGTATGGTTTTGGACAGTGAAGTGTGGCCGAAGCTAGCCAGGTGATAGTATGTGTTATGATTCAGTCATTGTGGACTTTCGGAGGATTATTTATCTATTTGTGGGTGGCTAGAGTTGATTTGGCGGTCCATTTGTAGGCCCAATTAGGATGTGTATTCTACACCGAGTCGGACTGGTTGGCTCCATACTGCTATTGCTGAGGGGTCTGCCATTTGGTTGTTGTCGAGCTTATTCGTGTTCTGAAATGATCTATGAGTTACTCTTCTATGCGACGAGGAGTTGTGATTCGTTGGTTATATGCACATATAGTGCGGTTCTATTTGAGCTTTATAGCGGAATTTGAGCGAGATGAGTATTTGTGTATTGCATGATTAATTGCACATTGGCTATGTTCTTTTCTGATTGTGGTATTGTGTTATTTTCTCTCCGTGATTATGGTAATGCACTTTGGGTGATTAATGTCGAATTTTGCGTGATTATTGATTTTGAGCAGGGTGGTTCGAGGTACATAATATGGAGCAGCATTTGGATGGGTCACGCATTGTAGACGAGTTATGTTGAGACATGATCCTTTGTGTTAGATTCGTATGTTTTGGTTATACGGTGTGTGATAGGTTCTTAGCATTGCTTTGTAGTGGTACCTGTTGAGCTTGCAAGATAGTTCCTTCGTCTGAGTCATTTTCCATTATTGAGTACATGTGGAATGTTGCTTATTGGTGCACAGATTGCACGAGTTGTGGCTTTAGACTGTGTTATTGTTTCACGTCACTAGAGTGATTATGTTAGATTGGATGAGGTCATTGTACCTAGAATGGGTGCTATCGGATCAGACTGTAGTATATTTGGAAGGATATTGATGTTGATCGGCTTAGAAATTTGCTATAGTTCCTATCAAAAGAAAGGGAGTTCCACAACTTGTTGGTCTGACGAATGGTTATGAGTTTATGTGTGTTTCTTTCATCGTTGACAGTATATGAAGGTGTTAGAACGAGGCTCTATTTGATAAGAGGTTTATTACCGGTATTGGGTTGTTTTGAGCAGCTACTGTGATTAGAAGTTTTTGCTATGAGTATTTGAGTTATATGGTATATCATGTGATTTTATCTTGAGTTATGTTTATGGCTTGATGCAGAATGTTCAGTCTTATACAGTGTGTAGATGCAAAATTCTGATCTTATAGAAAATTTTGGATGTGGAAATTGGATTCGAACGCTTAAGGGCTAGGTTGGATTAAGAAATTTCAATCATGTTGTGTTATCAAATCTATATGGGATAGGGTGACGTGGGATCCCCCCCCCGGGTATATGCATAGCGAGGTTACACGGTAATTTGATAGCTTTTGAAACAACTCTAGGCACATTCGAGAACGAACGTATATTTAGGTGGAGGAGAATGTAACGACTCGACCGGTTGTTTTGAGCATTTTTACTTTGCTCGGTAGTTTGGGAGCACGAGTAGCTCCGTATGATGTATTAGGACTTGTGTGCAAAATTTGAGTTCATTCCGAGTTGATTTGATATTTTTTGCCGTGAGTTTTTGGAAGTTGAAAGTTCATTAAGTTTGATTTGAGGTGTATTTAGTTGTTTCGATATTGTTATGTGTGTTTTGAGGCCTCGAGTAGGTCCGTATTATATTGATAAGGAACTTTTTGGTATGTTTAGACAGGGTCCTGAGGAGCTCAGGTGAGTTTCTAATAGGTTTGGGTTGTGTTGCGCTTATTTTTCTTATGTTTTGATGTCGTTTCTTCAAGCATAAATGGTACCACATTAAACAAATTAGCTCCGATTTCTATTTTTATTGAATCATTAGATTCGTGTCGTAATTACGGAGCCATAGCAAAAAGAATCGTCAAATTTGGACATCGTATGAGAATTTTATAGTCATTTTACTAAGAAATGAGTTGCTAGATTTTTTAGATTAATTACGAAATTATCACTGCTGCGTATTTAAAAATCTGCACTATTTCCAAATATTGAGACCAATATATCTCCTTCAATATAATGTCAAATGGAGTAATTCAAGAGCCTAACTTGACTATAATTTCACAAGGAATCCATTGGAGGCATCAAAAGTGAGTTTCGAGATATTTTGGCGCAAGAAACGAGTTGCGGAACTTGGAATTGGACAATATTTCGAGGTGCTTTTTAGAATATGTATTGGGGTAAGGGTTCTGTAATTGGTATTGGTTATATTTCATAAATCTATCTTCGATTTTAGCTTTTAGTTGATGAATTTTAAAGAAGAAATTGGGGGGTTTTGCCTAAAGTTTCATAATATGAATTTTTGAGTTTTGAACACCGATTCAGAGTTGGATTTGAGTGAAACTAGTTTGGTTGAACTCGTCATGGAATGTGTTGACATATTTTGTGTGATTTGTCGGGTTCCAAGGTGCGGGCTCGGGTTGAGTTTTTCGCCAATTTTGGGCTTTTGATTAAAGATTCTACCTTTTTTTATTGGGATTGGTTCCTTTAGCATTGTTTGATGTATTTGAGTTGTTTTTTATTAGTTTCGAGCCATTAGGAGGTTAGAACGTGCGTGATGGGATTCTTGGAGCATCGCTTGGCTTGCTCGGTGTCGGAATTGGCTTGTTTAAGATAAGTAACTCTTCTAAGCTTAGTGCTGAAGGTATGAAACCCTGAACTACGTGTTATGTGATTGGTATTGAGGTGACATACATCCTAGGTGATGGGCGTGCACCCTGTGAAATGGGACTCTGTTGTTCCCATGGCCCTATATAGTGGTCCTATTTTGTTGATATTTGTGTTTTCATCACGTGATAAAGTAATTGAGCTATCAATCATGCTAAACATCATGCTTAAGCTTTATGCTAATATTGTTTGTACCAATAGTGGTTATTTCTTGTGTCATCTCACTGATTTCCATTGATATTTTGCAGTCATATTTATGCATTCATATCGTATCTCAATCTCAGTTGTTGTTGTTGATGCATCATATCATTGTTGTCGGGCTAGTTTCATGACATTTTGAGCCTGTGAGCGAGATTGGAGAGATTGATGACTGAGTGAGACCGAGGGCCTGATTGTGAGGATATAAATATATATATGGATCGAGCTGCACGCCGTAGCAATATATATATATATATATATATATATATATATATATATATATATATATATATATATATATATATATATATGTGTGTGTGTGTGTGTGTGTGTGTGTGTGTGTGTGTGTGTGTGTGTGTGTGTGTGTGTGTGTGTGTGTGTGTGTGTGTGTGTATAACACACGGGGCAAGTCATGCCCGAGAACTGGCGAGCGAAGTGCAAAAGCTCAAAACGATTGATCAAGTCGTTACAGCGTTGCACTCCGCAACAGTTATTATACAGCGCTAAGTGATTTAGTGTGTTGAGTATTGAGCTTAGTAAGAGAGGATGCAAGGTAATGAGATTGAGTACTCTGAGAGTGTGAGTACATGTTTCATCTCTGAGATACATGGCATTCACATGCATACATGACATACAGGCATAGAGATGCATTCTTCCTCATGCTATATAGTATCACGTCATTCATGACTTATTATATACATTGATATGTGGGTATGGAGAGGTACTTTATACTCGTTATTTGGAAAGAAAATGAAACATTTTATTTATTGTGGAAAGGTTATTTGGAAAATTACAATTTTCAAACTTACTCGTACTTTTGGCATTTTCGGTAAGAGATATGGGATTTTCTTTCACTGAGATATTTGAAAAGCATGACTATTTTCTGGAACTGTGAACGAGCTGAGTATTTTACTTTTGAGATATCTCTTTTTACTTGCATTTATGTTGTTATGAACTGTTGTGGAAATATTGGCCTTGGACCCGATCCTGTGTTAGCTCGTCACTGCTTTCAACCTAAGGTTAGGTTTGTTACTTTTTGAGTACATGGGGTCGGTTGTACTCCTATTGCACTTACTGCACAGTGCGTGCAGATCCCGGATGTCGATGTTGCTACATTCGATGGTTGCTAGATTTGAAGGCGTACCCGCATTCCTACTGTAGCTGCCTTTTTTCACGGTAGACTTAGACTATAAAATTCCGTTTATGTACTTTTCAAACAGACTGTGTAATTGTTCCATTGTTGCTTTGTAAACTCCATTCATAGAAGCTCATGATTTGTACTACTAGTCCTTGGGAAATGTATAAGATTTAAATAATTCTCTTGTTTAATTGTTTTATTAAGTTAAATAAAACTGCTAATTGTTAATTGGCTTACCTAGCGGGTTAGGTTAGGTGCCATCACGACTGGTGGATTTTGGGTCGTGACAGACACCGAGGCTCATCTTTTAACTCTTGTGATCAATTTTCATGTGCTTAAATTTTATGATGATTGTGCTAGTTGCTCTAACTTGAGAGTTGGGTACGAACCATCCTGAGTGAGTCATGTGCATTGTGTGAGGTGAGATTTTGGTGTACTCTGTGCCATCCTTTCTAAGCTACAACTTGCCTCGTGTGTGAGTCAAAGCAAAATGATTAAGTCTTGTATGTTTGGGAAGTGATATTGGCTTTCTTTGATTGACCATTTAGCCCAGTTGCCTATCAATGCTAATATTATCTATAGTCACCCTTTTTGAACATGTAGACCTTTTCGTTGGCAACTACATTACAAGCAGAATCCTCTTTTTTATTAATCAAATCTTATTAAACCTTTACCTCTGAAAGCACTTAAGTAGCTAGAAGAGTAAAGAAAGAGATTGGGTAGCTTTTGAGTAGAACCATAGAAAGGTCAACAAGGTGCACTTGTGTATAACAGAAAAAAAACTTACTAGCCAGAAATACCACCTTAAGGAGAATGAAAGAAAAAAAATAAATAACACCTTTCATATCTTTATCTAGACTAGTGAGTATCTATATGTTAATGTGCCTAATGAAGAAGGGCCTAAATGTGCATGGTTTCATAGCAAGACATCGAATTGGTCAGGATAAGAAGATGCTTAAAAGTGAAGTGTAATGTATTAAAGTGCTTAGGAAGGTTAGTCACTATTTTCTCAAATATATCCTACCCGTCCCTTTTCCTACATTACAACCTATAAAGTCCTACTTGATCCCAGAATTTGCGAGCTTAAATTAGTAGACTTACATTACGGGCAAACTTGTGGTACGAACTTGGCTGGCATAAGAGTTTTTTTTGTGAGAGTGAGAAATTTCTTTCGATTTGAGAGTCCTTAAAATATACTTAAACTTATATTTGAGTGTGTGAACTACTTTCTCTCTGTGATTTGTTGGTGAGGGCACATGATTTAAAAAGGATTGGTAGAGACTTTGATTTTTGAGTTGGCACAAGAAGTGAGTCATAGTGTGGAATGTATTAGAGTCAAATTTTGAGGCGAGGATGTTAGAAAGAGTCATATGAATATTTTAAATAATCTTGACATGAGTTTAAAACATGAGGAAATGTATGAAGAGTGCATATGATGGGTTCTAAGTGTTGATATAAATCATTGTTATTGGTGTGATGCTTGAGTATGTTTTGAAAGATATTTTTTGCCTATGCGCTTAATTTTAAGTCGCTCGAGGACGAACAAGAGTTTAACTGTGGGGTCCAAAATTTGATCACACCGAACTCTAGTCCTAAAATGGATAAGCGGTCGCTGCAAATATAATAAAGTCTAAAAGTACGGAGTCGAGTCCCAAAGAGAACTAACGCTTTAGCTACAACTACTTATTATCACTAAGAAGACAAACTCGAACAATTCCTAAGTTTTAAATATTAAGATTCTTATGTCTAACAAATTAACTAACAACTTAAAGTAGTAAATTAATAACTAGAGATACTAAGAGTTGGAGACAAGATTAAGGAGGTCTAGAGTTATGATTTTCCCAATTGCCAGAATCCTTCCTGCCACATCTCCTATAATTTCGCCTAAGGATTCTCTACCAATCGTGAGTACTTCGGGTGTCGTAATTCTCTCTCGAGCAACTACCATAATTTACTAGATGTATTCTCTCAAACTACACTAGCTGGAACTAATTTACCGCTCAACAACGATCGCACCAAGGTTTCGTTATCTCTAATTCCACCTTTAAACCCTCTGTATTGATCTCTCACATACGTTAGGAGTGATGTTGTTCAAAAATTACCTAAATGTGTACTCTCTCTTGAGTAATAGACACTAAATAGGCATAGTTAATTGATGGTCATTCATCAACAACAACAAACACGTAGTTGAACAAATAGAGAAATCAAACGGCTCAATTATATAAAAATATAACAGGAATTAATCCTACAAAAAGTTTCATCAAAATCCTAGATAACAAATTATCTATTCATAATAGTATGCAAAACTACACTACTAGAATTCGTAACCAATCATTGAAATAGAGAAAGAAAGAGGGAAAATGTGAAGTTGAGTCCTTCTCCACCTTGCTCCTAGTGTGTTCTTGTCTCCCCAAAGTCTTCTCTCCTTCCAAAGTAGTGTCTACCCTCAAAAGCACCTTTTAGGATGTATTTATAGAGAGTAGGATTTGTGTGGGGAAAATTTTCCTTCTCCCAATTCGGATTAGAAAAGCAATTTTTTTTTGCTCTGGTCCCGGTCTGGAAAAAGTGAACTTCGCTTCGCTGTCGGAGACTTTTTGGTTTCTTATGCTCTGGTCCCAGTCTGGCAAAGTGAACCTCGTTCGCTGTCAGAGACTTTTCTCTTCATCTCTCTTTTTCCTAATTTTTCTCCTATTTGATCGTTTATCACATAAGTTTGTTCCTACACATAAGAAACACGTAATGAGCATATTTTCACTTTAAAAGAGATGTGAACTTGTGACAATCCGGCTAGTCGTCTCATGAGTTACCACTCCATTTCCCCCATTTCTGCTTCTTATTGCTTTATTTATCGGTTCTATATGTGATCGGGTTGGTTGGCTTGGGTTCGGAAAGGTTTTGAGAAGGTTTAAGACACTTAGTCTCTTTTGAGGAAGCTTAAGTTGGAAAAGTCAACCGGATGTTGACTTATGTATTAGAGGGCTAGGATGTGAGTTCCGATGGTTCGAATAGCTTTGGGAGGTGATTTGGGACTTAAGAGCATGATCAGAATGTGTTTTGGAGGTCCAGAGTAGATTTAGGCTTGAATTGACGAAATTGGAATTTTTGGCGTTTTCCGGTTGATAGGTGAGATTTTAATATAGGGGTTGGAATTGAATTCTGGGAGTTGCAATAGTTCCGTTGTGTCATTTGGGATGTGGTTTGGTAGACTTTTTGATCAAAAGCGTAATTTTGAAGATTATGAAATTTTTAGGCTTGAATCTGATGCGAATTTGATGTTTTGTTGTTGTTTTGAGTGTTTCGAAGATTGGAACAAGTTTTAATGAAGTTATGGAATATGTTGGCATGTTTGGTTGAGGTACCGGGGGCCTCAGGTGAGATTTGGGTGGTCAATCGGACCATTTCATGTTGTGAAAAAATGTAGAAAATTTTTGTTGAATGTTGCAGGCAAATGACCTTCGCGTTCCTGAGAAGGCCCTCGCGTTCACGAAGGGTTAGCAGGTGCGGCTGAGGATTTAGCCTTCGCGTTCGCGAGGGAGGCTCCACGTTCTCGAAGGGATGGGGTCTTGTTCATCGCATTTGCGAGGAATCAGACGCGTTCGCGTAGAGGAAAGTTTAGCAGCTGGGTTCAGGTGGATTTGTTCTTCGCGTTCGCGGAAGGGGAGTCGCATTCACGGTGAGTAAGGGAGCTAAGTCTTCGCATTCGCGAGCTGGGAGTCGCAATCGTGATGAAGGAAATTTGGTCAAAGTCAACTTGTGCTTCGCGAACGCGAGACGTTGACCGCGTTCGCGAAGAAGGATTGGATGCTTGGGCAGAATGTTTAAATAGCCATTTGTCCGCGATTTTGGGGTTAACTTACATCATTTTGAGCGATTTTGGAGCTTTCTAAAGAGGATTGAAGAGGGATTCAAGGGGTAACACTTGGAGTTAAGATTCATGGACTTAATACTCGATTCTAATGTGGATTCTACCTAATTAATCATGGAATTTAAGCCTAATATTGAAGAACTATGGCTTGTAATTGAAGACCTATAATTTGGGATTTGAGGGGTCATTTGTGGTTGGATTTTTATGCTTTTGATATGAATGAACTCGGGGAGTGATAAGGAGTCTATTCATGTAAATTTTATCGGAATCCGAGAAGTGGGCCTGGGGGTCGGGTTTGGCCAATTTTGGGATTTGTGTTGTAATTTAATTTTTTTCAAGTGGGCTTTGTTCCATTAGGATATTTTGATGGTTTTGCACTGATTTTGGTTAGATTTGGAGCATCCGGAGGCCGATTCCAGGGGCAAAGGCATCGCGAGCTAGAGATTTGGACCGGGTAGAGGTGAGTAATGATTGTAAATGTTGTCCTTAGGGTATGAAACCCCGGATTTGTACATCATTGTGCTATATTGAGGTGACACATAGGCTAGATGACGAGCGTGGGGTTGTGCATCATTGGGGATTGTGACTTAGTCCATCCCATATGACTATTTTACCGCGTATTTGATTGTAAACTATTTTCTGTCATCATGTTCTGGGTTAAATGCCATATTTGGGCCTCACGCCAACTATTTGGACCCGTAGGGGATTTTTACTGGTATTTCCTCACTATTTTGACTTTATACTTGTACTCAGTCATGCTATATTCTGCTATTTTCAAAACTCAACCATGTTTACTCTGTTTTAAAACATTAAATGATATTCTAAAATGATAATCTGAGCTGAGCATCATGTTTTACTGTTGCCCGAGTGGCTTATGAGATTCCAACTGAGTAAGGCCGAGGGCCTGTGTTGTGAGGTTATTGAGTTGATTCATGATTATGAGGTCGAGAGCCTAAGATTATATGCCACGAGGTGGCTTGTTAATATGAGGCCGACAGCCTACAGATTATGCCATGAGATGGCTTGATATTGCGCTTGGGCCATAAGGGGCCCCTCTCGAAGTCTGTACACCCCCGGTGAGCGCGGGTACCCATTGTGATATGAGATATAGCCCGAGGGGCTGGTGTTGTTCCATGATATTTTCCGAGGGGCGGATTCTGTTGACATTGTGCCCAAGGGGCAGATTTTTATGTGTTTATCTGTTCTAGCTGCTTCTCATTGAATTGTTTAACTGTTAAAAAGATGTTTTAAAGAAGCTTCTTCTGAACTAAGTGTTTTTACATGTTTTTACTATTTCATTGCTTTTACTAATTTTATACTGCTTCTTTATAGTATGTTGATGTGCTTTTACGTGATTTCTTATCGCTCAGCCTTCATTATTATTATTACTCATTGAGTTGGAGTACTCACTTTACTCCCTGCACCCCGTGTGTAGATTCAGGCGCTTCAGGTCCTGCTTGCGAGGGTTGAGAGTTTCCAGCAGACTTCAGAGATTCACTAGGTAGTTGCTCGGCGTTCGCATCCCAATGCTTCTCCCTCTATCTTATTTTCTCCTGTTTTAGTTATGTGATAGTTGTGTAGACTCTTTTAGACTTGTAGTTTTATGATAGATGCTCATGACTAGTGACACCTTGATGTCAGGCTGTGTTGGTTTTATTTCCGAAAATTGTACTGCTTCACTGCTTATTTGGGGTTAAATTATATTAAAGACTTAAATTGTGTCCTTTTAAATGATTTAAAACAAATTGGTTGTTGTGTCGGCTGCTTTGTCTTCATGAGAGGCGCTATCACGACCGGGTCCGGGTTTAGGGTCGTGACAAGTTGGTGTTAGAGCCTAGGTTACATAGGTCTCATGAGTCATGAGCAGGTTTAGTAGAGTCTCGCGGATCAGTATAGAGACGTCTATATTTATCCTCGAGAGGCTGCAGAACCCTTAGGACAAAATTCATATTCTTGAAATTCTTGTCGTGCGAATTTGTTGATCCGAGTACTAAACTTCTGTCATTCTATTCTCTCACATAAGGTGAGGACATGCGCTACCGGTCAGGATGGACGACCACCAGTACCACCAGCTGTGGCCACTAGAGGCCGAGAACGCGGTCGTAGTCGCAGTAGGGGGAGGGGTGTGGCCCGCACAACAGCTAGGGCAGCACTTGCAGATCCACCAGCCACCCCAGTTCAGGACTAGGTCCTAGTTGTGGACGCTCCACCAGCACCAGCTGTGCCCATTGTGATTCCAGGTCTTCAGGAGGCGTTATCTCAAATTCTTTTAGTCTGTACTGGCTTAGCTCAGGCGGTTTCAGTTACTACAGTCGCAGCTACTTCTCAGGCTGGGGGAGAAACTGAAACTCCCACCACTCGCACACCTGAGCAGGTCGTGCAGGGACTTCAGACATAGGGGGCACATCCAGCCCAGCCGGTTGCAGCTGCTCAGGACTATGTAGCTCTTGCCATGCCAGAGGACGAGCAGCGTAGGTTGGAGAGGTTTGGTCGACTTCAACCTCCGACTTTCAATGGTGCAGAGGAAGAGGATGCCCAGGGTTTCTTGGAGAAGTGTCAAAGGATTCTTCGCACAGCGGGTATTCTAGAGACTAGAGGGGTCGCTTTCACTACTTTTCAGTTTTCTGGAGTTGCCTTCACTTGGTGGGAGGCATATGAGAGGCATAGGCATGTTGGAGCAACACCCTTTACCTATCAGCAGTTCTCCGTTCTCTTTCTGGATAAGTATGTGCCACAGTCTCGCAGAGAGGAGCTGCGCAGGCAGTTTGAGTGGTTGCGTTAGGGAGAGATGCCTATGATGCAGTATGAGATGAGGTTCTCCGAGTTAGCTTGTCATGCTATTTGGTTGGTTCCGATAGATAGAGAGAGGATTAGAAAGTTTGTGGATGGCCTCACTTATCAGCTTCGTATTCTCATAACTAGGGAGAGGGTGTTTGGTGCTACTTTTGAGGAAGTTGTTGACATTGCTCATGAGATTGAGTCAGTTCGTCGCTGGGAGCGAGATGAGAGGGAGGCCAAGAGGCCTCGAGGATCTGGTAGTTATGGTGGTGCTCTTTCGAGAGGTCAGTTTCAGCACGGCAGAGGCCGTCTATTTAGGCATGCTCACCCAGCTTGCCCAGGTTATCGTGGGGCATCATCGGGTCATGGTTCTCACAGTTCTCATTAGGGACAGTCATCACTTAGTGCCCTTCTAGCTCAGAGTTCGTTCCGTGCTCCCTCAATTCAGGGCTCTTCCATGCCAGGTGCATCTGCTAGTCATTTTAGTGCTAGGGGTTCCCTTCAGTCCCCGTCTCCAGCACCCGGGAGTTGCTATGAGTATGAAGAGATGGGTCATATGTGAAGGTAGTGTCCTCATCGTCTTGCAGGTTCATTTCAGCAGATGAGTCAGCCATCGGCTTTAGCACCAGTTACTTCACCACCACCCACCCAGCCAGCTAGGGGTGAAGGTCAGTCAGCTAGGGGTCTCCCTAGAGGGGGAGGTCAATCAGGTGGCAGTTAGGCCTATTTCTATGCACTTCCAGCTAGACCTGATGTTATTACTCCGGATGCTGTTATTATAGGTATTGTCTCAGTCTGCCACAGAGAGTCTTTTGTATTATTTGATCCCGGTTCCACCTTTTCTTATGTGTCATCATACTTTGCTCATTATTTAGATACGCCCCGTGAGTCTGTTGTTTCACCTGTTCATGTATCTACTCCGGTGGGCGATACTATTGTTGTAGACCGTGTGTACCGGTCGTGTGTGGTGACTATTAGGGGTCTGGAGACCCGAGTGGATCTATTACTATTATGTATGGTGGATTTCAATGTTATTTTGGTCATGGATTGGCTATCTCTGTGTCGTGCTATTCTGGACTGTCATGCTAAGACAGTGACATTGGCTATCCAATTGTTCCACGGATTGAGTGGCGAGGTTTGACTGATTATGTTCCCAGTAGAGTAATCTCATGCTTGAAGGCCCAGCGTATGGTTGGGAAGGGTTATCTTTCGTATCTAGACTTTGCAAGGGATGTCGGTGCAGAGACTCCCAGTATTGATTCTGTCCCAGTTGTGAGGGAGTTTTCCGATGTGTTTCCCGCAGACCTGTCGGGCATGCCACCAGACAGGGATATTGATTTTGGTATTGACCTAGTGCCGGGCACTTAGCCTATTTATATTCCACTGTATCATATGGCACCAACAGAGTTGAAGGAGTTAAAGGAGCAGCTTCAAGAACTCGTTGATAAGGGGTTCATTCGACCTAGTGTGTCACCTTGGGGTGCGCCGTTCCTATTTGTGAAGAAGAAGGATGGCACTATGAGGATGTGCATTGATTATAGGTAGTTGAACAAAGTAACAGTTAAGAACAAGTATCCTTTGTCTCGCATTGATGATTTATTCGACCAGATTCATGGAATGAGAGTGTTCTCCAAGATTAATCTCCGTTTAGGTTATCACCAGTTAAAGATCAGGGGCTCGGATATTCTTAAGATAGCTTTCAGGACCCGATATGGTCATTATGAGTTCTTGGTAATGTCTTTTGGGCTAACCAATGCCCCAGCACTGTTCATGCATTTGATGAACAGTGTGTTCCAGCCTTATCTCGACTCGTTTGTCATAGTCTTCATTGATGATATTCTGTTGTATTCGCGTAGTCAGGAGGAGCATGCAGAGCATTTGAGAGTTGTGTTGTAGAGATTGAGGGAGGAGAAGCTTTATGCAAAATTCTCCAAGTGTGAGTTTTGGCTCAGTTCAGTGGCTTTCTTGGGGCACGTGGTGTCCAGCGAGGGTATTCAGGTTGATCTGAAGAAGATAGAGGTCGTTCAGAGTTGGCCCAGACCGTCCTCAGCCATAGAGATTCACAATTTCCTTGGTTTGGCAGGCTATTATCGCCGGTTTGTTCAGGGATTCTCATCTATCGCATCGCCCTTGACCAAGTTGACTCAAAAGGGTGCTTCATTTGTATGGTCGGATGAGTGTGAGGAGAGCTTTCATAAGCTCAAGACAGCCTTGACCACAGCTTCAATGTTAGGTTTTCCATCATCTTCAGGTTCATATACTGTGTATTGTGATTCTTCGAGAGTTGGTATTGGGTGTGTATTGATGTAGGAGGGTAGATTTATTGA
The DNA here is from genome assembly GCF_000715075.1 of Nicotiana tabacum. Classification (NCBI taxonomy): domain Eukaryota; kingdom Viridiplantae; phylum Streptophyta; class Magnoliopsida; order Solanales; family Solanaceae; genus Nicotiana; species Nicotiana tabacum. The sequence continues at coordinate 105,116,611 of NC_134087.1, read as the reverse complement.
TTATGCTTCTCGTCAGTTGAAGCCCCATGAGAAGAACTACCCCATTCATGATTTGGAGTTGGCTGCCATTGTGCACGCGTTGAAGATTTGGAGGCATTACTTGAGGTGTTTACTCATAATCGTAGTCTCCAACACTTGTTCAAGAAGAAGGATCTCAATTTAAGGCAGCAGAGATGGTTGGAGTTGCTAAAGGATTATGATATCACTATATTGTACCATTCGGGGAAGGCCAATATGGTGGCCGATGCTTTGAGCCGGAAGGCGGTGAGTATGGGGAGTTTGGCATATATTCTAGTTGGGGAGAGACCTCTTGCATTTGATGTTCAGGCCTTAGCCAATCGGTTTGTGAGGTTAGATATTTCGGAGCCCAGTCGGGTATTGGCTTGTGTGATTTCTCGGTCTTCCTTATATGATCGCATCAGAAAGCGCCAGTATGATGATCCTCATTTTGCTTGTCCTTAAGGTCAGAGTTCAGCACGATGATGCCAGATATGTGACTATTGGTGATGATGGGGTGTTGAGGATGCAGGGCTAGATATGTGTGCCCTATGTAGATGGGCTTCGGGAGTTAATTCTAGAGGAGGCCCATAGCTCGTAGTATTCCATTCATCCGGGTGCCACGAAGATGTATCAGGATCTAAGACAACATTATTGGTGGAGGATAATGAAGAAAGACATTGTGGGATTTGTAGCTCGGTGTTTCAATTATCAGCATATGAAATATGAGCATCAGAGACCGGGTGGCTTGCTTCAGTAGATGGATGTTCCATAGTGGAAGTGGGAGCAGATCACCATGGACTTTGTAGTTGGGCTCCCACGGACTTTGAAGAGGTTCGATGCTAATTGGGTGGTTGTGGATAGGCTGACCAAGTCAGCGCACTTCATTCATGTGTGTACTACTCATTCTTCAGAGTGATTGGCACAGATCTATATCCGGGAGATTGTTCGTTTGCATAGTGTCCCAGTTTCCATCATTTCAGATAGGAGCACTCAGTTTATTTCGCAGTTTTAGAGGTCTATGCAGTGAGAGTTGGGTACTCAGGTTGAGTTGAGCACAACTTTTCACCCTCAGACGGACGGACATCTGAGTGCATTATTCAGATATTGGAGCACATGTTGCGTGCTTGTGTCATTGATTTCAGAGGGTCATGGGATCAGTTTCTACGACTTGCAGAGTTTGCTTATAACAACAGCTACCAGTCGAGTATTCAGATGGCTCCATATGAGGCTTTGTATGGGAGGCGATGTAGATCTCCAGTTGGTTGGTTTGAGCCGGGTGAGGCTAGGCTATTGGGGACAGACTTAGTGCAGGATGCTTTAGAAAAGGTGAAGGTAATTCAGGAAAGGCTTCGTACAGCGCAGTCGAGACAAAAGAGTTATACTGACAGAAAGGTTCGGGATGTCTCCTACATGGTTGGTGAGAAGGTTCTGTTAAAAGTTTCACCCATGAAGAGTGTTATGAGATTTGGGAAGGAGGGTAAGTTGAGTCCTCGGTTCATTGGACCTTTTAAGGTATTTCGGAGGATTGGGGAGGTGGCTTATGAGCTTGCATTGCCACCCAGCTTGTCAAGTGTGCATCCAGTATTTCATATTTCTATGCTTTGGAAGTATATTGGGGATCCGTCTCATGTATTGGATTTCAGCACGGTTTAGTTAGATGGTGATTTGACTTATGATGTTGAGCCAGTAGCTATTTTGGGGCGTCAGGTTCGAAAGTTGAGATCAAAGGAAATAGCTTCAATGATAGTGCAGTGGAGAGGTTGGCCCATGGAGGAGGCTACTTGGGAGACCGAGCGAGAGATGCGGAGTAAATATCCTCACCTATTTGAGGCTTCAGGTATGTTTCTTGACACGTTCAAGGATGAACGTTTGTTTCAGAGGGGGAGGATGTGACGACCCGGCCAGTCGTCTCAGGAGTTACCGCTCTGTTCCCCCATTTCTGCTTCTTATTACTTTGTTTATCGGTTCTATATGTGATCGGGTTAGTTGGCTCAGGTTCGGAAAGGTTTTGAGAAGGTTTGAGACACTTGGTCTCTTTTGAGGAATCTTAAGTTGAAAACGTCAACATGATGTTGACTTATGTGTTAGAGGGCTCGGATGTGAGTTCTGATAGTTTGGATAGGTTCGGGAGGTTACTTAGGACTTAGGAGCGTGATCGGAATGTGTTTTGGAGGTTCGAAGTAGATTTAGGCTTGAATTGGCGAAATTGGAATTTTGGCGTTTTCCGGTTGATAGGTGAGATTTTAATATAGGGGTCAAAATGGAATTCCGGGAGTTGCAGTAGTTCCATTGTGTCATTTGGGATGTGAGTGCAAAATTTCAGGTCATTCAGACGTGGTTTGTAGACTTTTCGATCAAAATCATAATTTAGAAGATTTTGGAATTCTTAGGCTTGAATCTGATGCAAATTTGGTGTTTTGATGTTGTTTTGAGCATTCCGAAGATTGGAAAAAAGTTTGAATGATGTTATGGGATATATGTGGCATGTTTGGTTGAGGTCCCGGGGGACTCGGGTGAGTTTCGGGTGGCCAATCGGACCATTTCATGTTGTGAAAAACTGCAGAAAATTGCTATTGAGTGTTGCAGGCAAATGACCTTCGCGTTCGCGAAGGCTTAGCAGGTGAGGCTGAGGATTTAGCCTTCACGTTCGCGAGGGAGGCTCCGCGTTCGCGAAGGGCTGGGGTCTTGTGCATCGCATTCGCGAGGAATCAGATGCATTCACGTAGAGAAAAGCTTAGCAGCTGGGTTCAGGTGGATTTGTTCTTTGCGTTCGCGGAAGGGGAGTTGCGTTCGCGGTGAGTAAGGGAGCTAGGTATTCGCGTTCGCAAGTTGGGAGTCGCGATGAAGGAAATTTGGTCAAAGTCAGTTTGTGCTTCGCGAATGCGAGGCATTGACCGCGTTCTCGAAGAAGGATTGGATGCCTGGGCAGAATGTTTAAACAGCCATTTGTCCGCGATTTTGGGGTTAACTTCAATCATTTTTGAGTGATTTTGGAGCTTTTTGAAGAGGATTGAAGAGGGATTCAAGGGGGAATACTTGGAGTTAAGATTCATGGACTTAATACTCGAATCTAATGTGGATTCTACCAAATTAATCATGGAATTTAAGCCTAATATTGAAGAACTAGGGTTTGTAATTAGAGACCTAGAATTTGGGATTTGAGGGGTCATGTGTGGTTGGATTTTGATGCTTTTGATATGAATAAACTCGAGGAGTGATAAGGAGTCTATTGATGTAAATTTTATCGGAATCCGAGACGTGGGCCCGGGGGTCGGGTTTGGCCAATTTCGGGATTTGTGTTGTAATTTGATTTCTTTCGAGAGGCTTTGTTCCATTAGGATATTTTGATGGTTTTGCACTGATTTTGGTTAGATTTGGAGCATCCGGAGGCCGATTCGAGGGGCAAAGGCATCGCGAGCTAGAGATTTGGACCGGGTAGAGGTGAGTAATGATTGTAAATGTTGTCCTTAGGGTATGAAACCCCGGATTTGCACATCATTGTGCTATATTGAGGTGACACACACGCTAGATGATGAGCGTGGGATCGTGCACCATTGGGGATTGTGACTTTGTCCATCCCGTATGACTTTTTTACCGCGTATTTGATTGAAAACTATTTGTTGTAATCATGTTCTGGGTTGAATGTTGTATTTGGGCCTCATGCCAACTATTTGGACCCTTAGGGGATTTTTACTGATATTTTCTCACAATTTTGACTTTATACTTGTACTCAGTTATGCTATATTCTACTATTTTCAAAACTCAGCCATGTTTACTCTGTTTTAACACATTAAATGATATTCTAAAATGATAATCTGAGCTGAGCATCATATTTTACTATTGCCCGAGTGGCTTGTGAGATTCCGACTGAGTAAGGCCGAGGGCCTGTGCTGTGAGGTTATTGAGTTGATTCATGATTATGAGGCCGAGAGCCTGAGATTGTACGCCACTAGGTGGCTTGTTGATATGAGGCTGAGAGCCTACTGATTATGCCACGAGATGGCTTAATATTGCGCTTGGGCCGTAAGGAGCCCCTCCCGGAGTCTGTACACCCCTAGTGAGTGTGGGTACCCATTGTGATATGAGATATAGCCCGAGGGGCTAGTGTTGTTCCATGATATTGCTCGAGGGACGGATTTTGTTGACATTGTGCCCGAGGGGTGGATTTTTATGTGTTTATCTGTTCTAGCTGCTTCTCATTGAATTGTTTAACTGTTAAAAAGGTATTTTAAAGAAGCTCCTTCTGAACTAAGTGTTTTTACATGTTTTCACTGTTTCATAGCTTTTACTGGTTTTATACTGCTTCTTTATAGTATGTTGATGTGCTTTTACGTGATTTCTTATCGCTCAGCCCTCATTTATTATTATTACTCACTGAGTTGGAGTACTCACTTTACTCCCTGCACCCCATGTGCAGATTCAGGCGCTTCAGGTCCTGCTTGCGAGGGTTGAGAGTTTCCAACAGACTTCGGAGATTCACTAGGTAGCTGCTCGGCGTTCGTAGCCCAGTGGTTCTCTCTATATCTTATTTTCTCCTGTTTTAGTTATGTAATAGTTGTGTAGACTCTTTCAGACTTGTAGTTTTATGATAGATGCTCATGACTAGTGACACTCCGATGTCGGGCTGTGTTGGTTTTACTTCCACAAATTGTACTGCTTCACTACTTATTTGGGGTTGAATTATATTAAAGACTTAAATTGTGTCCTTTTAAATGCTTTAAAACGAATTGGTTGTTGTGTCGGCTGACCTTATCTTCACGAGAGGCATCATTAAAACCGGGTCTGGGTTTAGGGTCGTGACAGAAGTCCCGTCACTCATACAAAATATAATACATAAACACACTCAAAATATGCACTTTTCATCATTTATCATAGGCCCAGCCCAAATGAATAAACTCTTGCCTTTGGGTACGCGCGTTGCGCGTATGACTTGTCTCACTAAGTTAATTTTTTTTAAAGAAAAGTCATAAGTATTATACTATAAATTGTATAACAAAATATTGATATTATAAGAATTGAGAATATAATATGCTTAAAAAGGAATCATAAATAGAAACATGATATGCTTTCAATCTCAATTATAGTTTATTCAAAACTTCAATTACACATCATACACAAGAATACGAAAGAGGAAATAGTTATATATATTGAACAAATATACTTAACTAAAAAGATTTAAAATTGAAGTGCTTTGGTGAACCCTAGAGAAATTTTTTTGGAAAACTTTCCATCCTTCAAAGATAAATTGTTGGAGTCAAATCCAATGGATTTTGCTCCTACGATAGAATAGGAAGATATGGTCTACACAACAAACTTAATGGAAGAAAAGGAGTTTGTGCATGATCCAGAAGATAGCAAAAGAGGTTTTATAAAAAAATTCCCTCTCCATGAAAGATAGACAACGTATCTATGAACCATGGAAATATTCTATTATAATCAAACTAGTAGGAAAACGTATGCTACATCATTATCTAAAGAGGAAAATTCAAGATCTATGGAATCTAACGGAAGATTTCTCACTAATTGATCTTGGAGAGGACTATTATATCATCAAATTCAAAAATAAGGAAAATATGGACAAAGCTATCTATCAAAGTCCATGGTTCATAAATGGCCATTTTCTGTCCATCTCCAGATTGAAACCAAACTTTGTGGCTAAAAATAAAAAATTAACTACCTCCGTTGTATGGATTAGGCTCCCTCAATTGCCAACGGAATTTTACGATGGTAAAATCCTAGAAAAAATTAGAAATGCAATATGACGCCTACTGAAAATAGAGACATGCACATCAACAACCCTAAGAGGTCGATATGCAAGGATTTGTGTTGAAATTCCTCTAGAAATCCCAATCCAACCCTACCTATTTGTTGTACACCACAAGCAATACATTCATTATGAAGGGAAAGATTTCTTTTGCAAAAATTGCGGTCGATTTGGTCACATAATGAGACAGTGCGACTATATCAAGAAACAAAGTAATGATCCTCACCATGCAGGACAAGAACATCAACCTATAGATACATAAAGCGAGATACTAAAGTAAAATGGATAACTGTTTCATTCAATAAGAGAAGAAATCAAGGTAGAAAAATTCCATCTCAACCTATCAAGCCCAAGCAAAAGGCAGTAGTGGTCCAGGTATATCGGTTAAATTGTTCAATGCTAATACAGGTAAGTATTTGGATACTTAAATGCTTCAATATAAATCTAAAGATCATCCCACTTCTAATCTTCCCTCAAAAGCTAATACTCAACCAATCATTACTAAAGATCAAATTACTAGTCTAGCCAAAAACCACTTCTTAGACAATAAGCAAACGGTTTCTCCAAAAACCACTATGGCTAATACTAATTTTCTTTGTAATAATAAAGTTATTCAATTAAGTGATCACTTGGCCTTTGGAGAAAATGACACTTGTATGAGTGACTCCAACGTGGCATCAAATGATTATAACATTTTAGAATCAAACAATGCCATGCAAAATAGTACCTTAATGGACACTACTAACCCTCCTAATAATCATACCCCTACTACCCTAAACCCCCTCTCCCCCAAAGCAAAAATCTTTCCAAAATCTAGTGTTATCCGAAGGATCTCAACAAAATCCTTCCTTAAGATTTGACAAATTCACCATCCCACCGCATGTTGGACAAATTGAAATGGAAGAAGAAAAGGGAAGCCAAATGGCCACACCCTTAGAAAACAAAAAAGAAGCAATCAATAGTCCTATATATAAAGACATTGAGCAACTAAAATACACAAAACAAGAATGCTCAATCATTGATTCTTCCACCAATCTGCCCCTTCCACCCATTAACATCATACCCACGCCTACTCTTAGTTCATTAAATACTCCTTGTCCTATCCAAAATGCCAAGGATTCCATCATCCATACGAAGGAGGAACCGTCTAAATCAAATTTTACGCAAACACAGACCTCTCAACATGGAAACATTCCACCCCTTCACCCTCAGGAATACCCTCAGATAATTTATGCCCAACCCCCTCAAATACAAGACTATTATCCTACCAGTTGGATGGAGCTAGGCGTCATAGGCCATGCAATATCCTTCACGGTCCTAATCAATGATCAAGAGGCAATAGTAATCCTCCACAACACCCAATATCTAGCACAACTCATAACGGAAGGAATGAGGTTAGCCATGAACAACTATCTAAACCAAGTTTGGCTAAAAAAACATCATTCATCCAATGGCACCATCATTAAACCCTCAAATGGCTTAGGTAATAAGAGAGCAATGGAGCATGCCAACCCAGTTCAATCCCATAAATCCTTAAAATGCTCCCTTGGACCTTCCCTTCTTCCCCTCAGAGATGTACACCCATCTCAATCCCATCTTTCTTCCTTGGGACATCAACCAGGGGAACCAGAAGATTCCAAACCCACTGGTACCCCCTCCAGTATCTCCACAACATCACCAGGCAGACCCAATACCCGGTCCAATATAAGCAAAAATGGAGGAGGACGATGTCCCTCTAAACCTAAACTTACGGCAAGTCCGAGAACTCTCAAACCTAGACGGAATAAAAAATTTCTCTTCAGGGAGAGGAATGAGAAGAGGCATGTGCTCAGCTGCCCGTTAGCCCTATACAAGTGCTCGATGGACATTCGCCCACCACACGATCCAACAGTGGGCAACAAAACGATGATACTAGTACCTTCGATGAGAAGAAACCCTGTCCTTTTGGGGGGTAAGGGAGAAATGGAGAGAGGGCAAATCCATAAGTTAATCTATCAATGAACCGTCCTACAAATTTTATAATTTGGAATATAAGGGGAGGGAACAATGAAAATTTCAGGAGAAATTTTAGTGAAATGATTGATACTCATAGGCCCTACATGGTGACACTGTTGGAAACAAGAATGGGTAACCGTGCAGCCTTGCTTAATGACTTTGGGTTCACGGAGGTGATTGAAGTTCCTTCGGAGGGTCAGTTAGGAGGCATGGTTATGATGTGAAATGATGAAGTAATCAATGTTCAAAATGTAGTACGTAGGAACCAGGAAATCCATGCAACCATAGAGGTACTTCCTATACGTAAACCTTGGATTTTTACTTCTATATATGCTAGTACTTGTGTCTACGATAGAAATATAATGTGGGAGCATCTAGAAAATATTAGCAACTCTTATAAAGGGCCTTGGCTAGTAGGAGATAACTTTAATGATATTCTAGCCGCTAGTGAAAAAATCGGTGGTAAACCTATTAAGGATAGTAGACCTAGGTACATATGGTCAAAAATTAATAAGTGTAACTTGCTCGATCTAGGATTTAAAGGTAGTAAATACACTTGGACAAACAACAGGCATAATAAAAAAGGTCTTATAATGGAAAGATTAGATAAAGTTTTTGAAAATGAGGAGTAGATTGAGATCTTCCCTAAAAGCTCAATAATCCACCTGCCTAGAACCCACTCTGACCATAACCCTATTCTTATATAATTTATTCCTAAAAATAGGTCTCTTCATAAAATACCTTTTAGACTAGAGACTTTTTGGTGTAAACATCCAGAATTCCAGACTATATTAAAAAATAATTGGTATGGTAGTTACTACTTTAAAGCCAACCTTAACTTTGTGAAAAAATTAAAACCCTGGAAAAACAGCACCTTTGGTAATATTATGGGGAGGAAGAGGAAATTACTAGCTATATTCCAAGGTATCCAAACTTCCAATAGTTACACTACCAGTACTTTCCTTCGTAATTTAGAATTAGATCTTAAAAATGAATACAATGGCATTCTAAATATTGAGGAAGATTATTGAAAACTAAGTCCAGAGTCTTGTGGCTAAATGAATGAGACACAAATACAAAATTCTTCCATGTCTCAGCTACCAATAGGAAAAGAAAAAATAAAATTAATTTCTTCAAAGATGATGTTGGTAATTGGATTAATGATTGTAATCTGATTATGTATCATGTTAATAATTATTTTACCTCTACTTTTACCACTTCTCACTCACAAACTAGCTGGGCTATCCCCCTAAATCATTATTTTAATTGTAATAAAATCAACCTAGGAAATCTAGATACGACCTTTCTAGACTCTGAAATTAAAAGAGTTATTTTTTCGTTCAAACCCTTTAAATCTCCTGGTCCGGATGGTCTACATCCTTTTTTCTTCCAAAAATATTGGAATCACATAGGTCAATCAATTTGTAACCTTTGTCATGACATTTTCAACAACCAAAAAATCCCTTCTGAAATTAACAAAACCTTTCTCTGCCTTATTCCTAAAATCCACAATGCCAACAATATTAGAAACTTCAGGCCTATTGGTTTATGCAATACTATATACAAGCTAATTACTAAGATCCTTGCAACCCGTCTTAAACCATTCCTCGATCAATTGATCATTCCGTATCAGGGTAGCTTTATGAAAAATAGAAGAGCGTCTGATAATTCCATCATCATCCCGGAACTGGTTTCTAAATTTAATACATTAAAAGGAAAGCAGGGCCACATGATTCTAAAAATTGATCTAGAAAAGGCCTTCGATCGTTTAGAATGGTCCTTTGTTCATCACACTCTTGATTACTTTAAATTCCCACCCAAATTTTCTAAATTGTTATGAGCTGCATCTCAATTAGTAGTATAGCAATTTTAGTAAATAGATCCGTCACAAATTATTTTGAGTCAAGTAGGGGAATAAGACAAGGAGACCCCATTTCTCCCTATATCTTTAATCTATGCTTGGACATACTCACTAGATACACAGAGCACCAAGTGAATACTAAAAATTGGGATCCCATATCCTAGGAAATAGTAGCCCAAAAATCTCTCATTTATTATTTACAGACGATCTTACCCTAATGGCTAAAGCAAATGATAAATATGTCAAGCCATTAAATATGGCCTTGACCAATTTTTTTCCTTATCAGGTCAATGTATCAATATTACAAAATCAAAAATACTCTTCTCCCAAAATTGTAATCATACTCTCATTAGAGATATTACCACTATGTTAGGTATCAAAAAAGTATAAATTTTGGCACCTACCTAGGTTTTCCTATCATAAACCATAGTCCAAGGACTAGGGACTATCAATTCCTAATCGACAAGATGAGAAACAAACTTGCCTCCTGGAAAATGAAGTTCTTTAATCTGGCAGGAAGAACAACCCTTGCAACATCATGCCTAAATTCCATACCCAACCATTACATGCAATACACCCTTCTTCCCCAGCAAACTCTAAAAGAAATTGACAAATTCCAAAGAGACATTATATGGGGTAGCTCAATAGAAAAAAGGAATATTTACCTAGTCAACTGGTCTACCCTTTGCCAGCCTAAACCTAATGGTGGCTTAGGTATCCATAATGTTTTGAATAAAAATCTGTGCACCTTAGCTAGCCTAAGTTGGAGACTTCTTACAAATTCCACAATCCCTTGGGCCAAGCTTATCATTTCATACTATTGTACTAGTACCATAATGAATAGATGTTCCTTCGTTTGGAAAAGTATTTCCAAAGATTGGGAAATTTGCTCTAAGAGTATAATATGGTCCCCACACCTTCACTCCAATTTTAACATATGAGAAATAAATTGGATCTCTAAATTTGGTAACCTAAGAAAAAGTGTGATAGGTCCACCCTCCACTAGGGATACTATGACAAAAATTAAAGATATCTTCGATGGTTGCAATTGGAACTTGGATGGCCTATCTTTTCCTCTTCCTCCGGGACTATTAGCTAATAACACAAAGATAAAAATTCGTCTCTAGGGCCCCTCTAATGATTTACCTATTTGGTCTCTCATTAAAAAGGGTGTGTTCACTACTAGGTCTTGCTATACTCTTCTAGAAACACCAAAAAATACTAACTTAGAATTTGACTGGATTTGGAAACTAGACTGTCCCAATAAAATAAAATAAAATATTTTTTATGGCAATGTCTTCATGATTGAATACCCTGCAGGAAATACCTTTCACAGATTGGGCTAAACATTGACCCTTACTATCTCAACTGTAAATGTCCTAATGAAGAATCCATAAAACATATTTTCCTAAAATGTAAAGCCATCAAAAAAATTTGGGCTTGCCTTCGATTGGAAAACCATAATAGTTTAAATAGTAACCACTGGCTTATCCAAGTAAGAGACCTTAACTATCCTCCTAATAACACATACTTATACTGGAACTCTTATTTTTCCTTTATCATGTGGCACATTTGGATAAATAGAAATAATAATAACCATAATAACACTACCAACCCTATCAATGATTCTCTTATTATGCAGAGGGCTATAGAATTCAAATTACTCACGGAAAACTCTATAAATCCTCCGAAATTACTCATTAAAATCAATTGCCATAAACCTCCAAGGGGTTGGTTTAAACTAAACGTTGATGCCAATTTCAATAACTATAACCAAAGTGTGGCTTAGGTGGTGTTTTCAGGAATGCCAATGGTAATTGGATGGTCGGTTTTACAAAATCAACTCATGCAAATGGTTCACTAGCAGCAAAATTGAAAGCCCTAAGAGAAGGTCTCGGAATAGCAACGGATTGGAATCTATTCCCACTTGAAATAGAGACAAATTGCATAGAGGTAATCCAGGCAATACATGAAGGTAGTAATTTATTTAATAAGGTTGTGAATGATTGCAGGTGTTTAATGCACCAGCAGAAGGTTATCCTCCAGTACACCTTCAGGTAGGGGAATAGGACAGCTCATCAACTAGTAAAAAGTGCCTGAATATGGTAAGTCAAGTTTTTGGAGCAGCTGGAAGAAGTAATGATCAGGGGAGCAGTAAAAAAAATTTTGTTAGACCTCCAAGTGATGTAATATGTTTTGTGGATACGGAAAGACTTGAACTTACTACTGATGAAAAATTACTATCTTTTGAAGCTTGCCAGCTTTTGGCAAGCTTAGGGAACCAATGTGTCCTTCGTGACACATCTTATGATAATCATGTACTGAACGCTCTTTAGTTATTAATATATATATATATATATTTCCTATTTGCTCAAAAAAGAACCCTAGAGAAATTGTGTTCTGATTTTCTTTATTAAAGATATATATTAGTATTAGGGGTGTGCATAGGTCAAATTGGTTCGGTTGTTTCATTTAGGATAAAGAACTAAATCTAAAACTTGCATAAACATTCCTTACGTGTTTAAAATAAATTGAAAAAATCAGAAAAGTTCAAAAAGAAATCCTAAATTTTAGAAAAGTAATCTAATAATCAAATCTTTAGTTAATTTTAAAATCTTAAATATTAAAAAAAAAATTAAAATTACATTTTTTAATGTTACATTTAGTTTTAGATAAAATAAAATTATTTACGTAAGGTAATAGATTTTAAAGTCCTATATATTAAAAAATAAATTAAATTATAATTATAATTAGTTTATATAGTAATATAACCAACTCTAAAAAAATTATATTTATCTATACTATGTTAACTTAACATAATCTTAAGATCATCAACGTATCTATATTGGAATGCCATTCAAATAGTTCTAATATTAGTTTACTTCAAGTACATGTATATTAGATAGTTTACACCGGCCATGCAATAAAAAAGAGAATATATTTATTTTTTTGGGTCAAATATCAAATTTTATTTAACCAGTAATGAAATTTACAGCACCTCTAACTCCTTTGGACTAAAGAGTTAGACTCAAAATAACATCAAAATAACTAGAAAACAGACATTTACAAACTTAATAGTTCCTCTACTACACTAAACTTCATAGAGAAAAACTATTCACTCTTCTAAGTACTTCTTCCATTTTGTTTTCTGCTGCCCTTTGATATGTAATTGAAGGACAATGTATCGTATCTTCTTCTTCATATCAATCTCCTTCCCCTGGAATCTGCGCATGTTCCTTTATATCCAAATATGGTATATTACTACTGCAAACAAAAAATGCCAGAATACTACTATAAGTTCGACTATTTTTTGTTCTTGCACTCAGCCATATAACTTCCTCTTCCCATGAGCCAATCTGATGCTTCTCTCATATCCAGTTAAGCAGAGTATTCCATATGCTCCTTGAGTATTGACATTCAAAGTACAAGTGAGCCATAGTTTCATTCTTTCCATTCTTACATAAAACATATCCAAGATCAACCTGTATGCCCCATGCTACTAGTCTATTCACAGTAGTAAGTCTGTGATTTAGAGCTAGCCATAGTATAAAATTATGTCTAGGAATACTTGTACCCAGTAGTAAAGCTTTCCACCCAACCTTTGGATACTGAGTTCTTGATAGAGTGTACATCTTCTGTATACTGAACTGCCCCTTTCTGCAAAACATGTTAATATTTGCAAAGGATTCAATATTCATTTACTAGTCTCTAACATTAAATACCTTCCTTACCAGCCAGCAAGCTTGGGTAGGCGTATGCATAATATTTAAATCTTTCTTCTTTATATACACTGAGTGTATCCATTTGATCCAGTGAGCATCCTTCTTTGAATGTACTGCCCACATTAGCTTACACAGTGCTGCTTTGTTCCACCATTCGAAGTTTGTAACATTTAAACCTCCAGCTGATACATGCATGCATATTCTGTCCCAGGAAATCAAAGTTCTCTTTGAAGGACTATAACTTCCTGTCCACAGAAAAGTTCTACAGACAGAGTTTACTAGTTGTATAATTTTCTTAGGTATCAAAAATACCTGCCCCCAGTAGGTCTGTATTTCAAATAAATACTTCTTATAAGTTGTAGTCTGCCACTGTATGATAGGAGTTTTAATGTCCAGCATTTTATTCTGTTTGTAATCTTCTCCACTAATGGCATACATTGATGAATAGATAGCTTCCTTGAGGATAAAGGAACTCCCAAGTACTTGAATGGCATGGATTCCAGCTTGAATTGATAGTCAGAGCATATCATTTCTTTGAAACCCTAAGTAACTCTAGCTACATAGATAGAGCTTTTATCTAAATTAGCCATGAGTCCTGTCGCCTTTGAGAAATGGTTGAACTTGTCGAGTAGTAGTTGGATAGATATCCTGTCAGCCCTGCAACACATAATCAGATCATCTGCAAAACAGATATACGTGAGATTCATTTTGGCACATCTTGGATGGAAATTGAAATCAGGAATGTCCTTGAGAGTCTTCAAAGTTCTGCTCAAATACTCCATCACTAGGACAAATAAATATGGGGACATAGGATCCCCTATCTCAATCCCTTCTTTGCTTGAAATCTTTTTGTGAGGCCACCATTAATCAGTATAGAATAGTTTGCATTAGTTACACATTCCATAATCCACTGCACCATCTTAGCAGGTATTCCATACTCCAATAGTACCATTTGTAAGAATGACCATTCAACAGAATCATAGGCCTTTCTTATATCTACTTTAATAATGTATCTAGGTGAAATCCCTTTTTTGCTATACCCTTTCACCAATTCATGAGCAATGATAACATTGTCTAGAATACTTCTTCCTTCTATGACTGCTGACTGAGCTGGTCCAACAATGAAGTCAACCACTGTTTTTAGTCTTGAAGTGAAAATTCTTGCAATGAGTTTATAGATAATGGTATAGCATGCTATAGGCCGGAATTCTTTGACAAAAGAAGGAGCAGCTACTTTTGGTACTAATGCAATAGTTGCACTGCATACACACTTCAATAGCTTCCATGATTCAAAGAACTCCTTGACTGCCTTTATTACCTCTTCTCCAACTATATTCCAATATTTCTTCAAGAATTCTACTGGAAATCCATCAATATCAGGTGCTATGTCACTTGGTAATTCCTTAAGCCCTTGTAGGATCTCAGTATCATATATACTCTTGATCATGTTCAGTTGCTACTCTCTATTCAAGCAAGGACCATTCCTAGCTATGTTTACATCAGGGCAGGGCAATTCAGAAGTCCTTGTTCCTAGAAGACCTTCAAAGAAAGATGTGAACTCTTGCTCAACTAATAAAGGATCAGTTAGTTTTGTCAAGCTCAATAAAGATAGTAGAGATTCTGTTTATCGCTTGCCTTGCCTTCAAATGTCCATGAAAAAACTTTGTGTTTGAGTCTTCTACTGCAATCCATACTGCCCTAGACTTCTGCCTGTAGACATTCTCTTGAATATCTTGCCACTTTTCTACTTGCATTAGTAATTTTTTCTCCTAAAAAATCAAAGTATTGTTGAATAGATCTTTATCTATCCTCTTTTGAATTTCATGTAGCTGATCTTTAAGCATTTCAGCCTTTTTGTCTACTGAATTATAGACTCTATTCATTCCTTTTGCCCTGCTCCCCAGTATCTGCATCTTTTGCCAAACTGAATACATAGTGTATCCAGTTATTTTGTGATCTCATACCTCTTGTACTAGCTTGTTGAATTCATCTTCCTGCAAAAGCACATTAAGAAGCCTAAACGGCTTTGGTAAGTAGTTTCTAATTATCTCAGTACATAATACTATGGGTGAATGATCAGAGACCCCATAGTTATCATATATTGCCTCTATAGAGTCATACTGCATGAACCAGTAAGAGTTTCCCAATGCCCAATCAACATTACTGTATATTCTATCAGTAGCATCTTTTTTGTTGCACCAAGACCACTGACATCTATTCAACAATCCCAAACCAGTATCCTCAACACAAGTTTAAAAATTAACCACTTCACTCTGGTGTACTGGATTACCATTAAATTTGTCATTAACAGATAACATAGTATTGAAGTCTCCTAGGATCAACCAGGACTCCACCATAGTGCTATTTATCTGTCTAAGTTGACTTTATATTTCCTGTCTCTCTGTAACAGTATTATAACCATATACAAAAGTAAGCCAACACTTAAAAGTTGAATTCATGTGCTTAATTTCACAGTGCACCAATTGAGTTCCAACTTGAATTATACTAACATCTACTTGCTGAGCCTTCCACAATATCCATATTCTCCCATTGGGAGCATATGAATAGTTTGAGAAAAGCCTTGAGTTCTTTCTAAGCCCTCTAATATTCCATGAACTAATAATTATGGGGGGTGGACCAAAGGTATTGTTCCTTTTTTTGATGCCAAAGTAACATCCTCTCTTTCCTGAATTCTTAGGGCATTGAACATATTTTTATGCATGTAACAACCCAACTGTTTGTTTTAAGAATTAACGCTCTGATCCCCTATTAACTGCTTTCTCCATATTTATTTTTGCTATTTTGAGCTGCCGGGATGTTTGGTTTTGAGTTTCGGAGAGTTTTGGGATACTTAGTCCCTAAATGAGAGTTTAAAATTTAGAAATTGAACCGTAGATGGAGCGGTATGAAGATAGCCTTGTAATGGAATTTCGTTGGTTTCGTTAGCTCTGTTGGGTGATTTTGGGCTTAGGAGCGTGTTCGGATTGTGTTTTGGAGGTCCGTAACTAATTTAGGCTTGTAATGCCGAAAGTCGAATTTTTGAAGTTTCCGGTTCGATAGTGAGATTTTGATATCGGGGTCAGAATGAGATTCTAGAAGTTGGAGTAGCTCCGTAGTGCTGAATGTGACGTGCTTGCAAAATTTCAGGTCATTCGGACGAGGTTTGGTAGACTACTTGATCAAAAGCGTAATTTGACAGGTTTCGGAATTCTTAGGCTTGAATCCGATGCAAAATTGGTGTTTTGATATTGTTTTTAGTGTTTCAAAGATTGGAACAAGTTTGAATAATGTTTTAGGATTGGTTGGCATGTTTGATTGAGGTCCCCGGGGCCTCGGGTGTGTTTCAGATGCTCAACGGGGCATTTTGGAACTTGTTGGAATTGCAAAACAATTGTAGCAACCCAGTTCTGGATTCCTTCTTCGTGTTCGCGAATAGGCTCTCGCGTTCGCCAAGAGAAGCTGGGGTTGGGGGAGTTTTAATGCTTCGCGTTCGCAAAGCTAGAGGAGATGTTGCATCCCGTTTGCGACCTGGGAATCGCTTTGGCAATGAAGGAAGCTGGACCCAAGCGAAGTTGTACTTCGTGAACGTGAGGGTCCTTCCGTGTTCGCGATGAAGGAATAACTGGTCCGTATTTAAATAGCCAATCCGCAACCCTTTTTCATTTTCCACCATTTTTGAACGGGATTGAAGCTTTTAAGGAAAATTTTTGAGGAAACCAAAGGGAAATCACTTGGAGGTAATATTCTTGACTTCATAACTCGTTTATATGTGATTAAAGGCCTAATTAGTGGTGAAAATTAGGAAAAAATCAGTGCAAAATGGATAATTAGGGCTTGAGATTAAGAGACCTTAAAATGGGTATTTGAGGCGTCAATTAAATTCCGATTTCAATGTTCTTAATATGTGTAGACTCGTGAGAGTATGAGGATTCTGAAAATGTAAATTTTACTTGATTCCGAGATGTGGGCACGAGGGACGTTTAGGTCATTTTACCTAATTTGTTTGTAGAATCAGTTACTTGAATTGTTATTTACATTATGCAATTGAATTGAATAGATCTGGGCTATTTAGAGTCGAGTACTCATGGCAAGAACGTGGTTTCGGGTTGATTTTGAGTCGGTTCGAGGTAAGTGACTTGCCTAACCTTGTGTGGGGGAAACTCCCCTTAGGATTTGGTATTATTGATAATTGAAATGCCTTTTATGTGAGGTGACGACTGCGTACTTGTGCTAATTGTTGAAAATCCGATTTTCATTAAATAATTACTAGTATGTTTCTTTTCCTTTTTATACTACTTGCAATTTAAGCCTGTTGTTAGCCTAGGAAAGCATGTCTAATTGACTTAATTGCCTTACTTTCTCAAACTGCCTTATTTGGATTACGTGCAACATGCTAGGTAAGAAATACCTGTTTTACCTTAGTATGAAACTTGAATTGAACTGTGTATTCTTGTTGTTGTTGTTGTGTGTTTACTTTGGGACTGCGGGACGTTATCCTGAGTGATCCCCCTGTATATTTACTTTGGGACTATGGAACGGTATTTCGGGAGATCCCCTACACATTTACATTGGAACCGTGGGACTGAACCCGGTAGATTCCCCTTGTATTGAGTATTTATATTTGAAACTACAGGATGGTATCCTGCGAGATCCCCGGTTGCTATCTTTGTGCTGAGCTGTATTTCTTTCTGTGTTTACTTTGCTTCTGTAGTAGTTGTTGCTATCCTTTATATCATGTGTTACTTTTACTGTTGTACTTATTTATATTGTTTTGTTCTACACTATTGAACCTTATATTCTATTTAACCTCAGTAGGGCCCTAACCTTCCTCGTCTCTACCTGACCGAGGTTAGGCTTGGCACTTACTAAGTACCGTTGTGGAGTACTCACACCCTTTCTGTGCATATTTTTATGTGCAGATCCAGGTACCTCTACTCAGTCCTATCACCCTTGAGGCGAGGCGACTTTCCCAGATACTTCGAGGTATATCTGCCGTGTCCGCAGACCGAGGAGTCCCTTTTTATTCTCTCTTTAAGTTTTTGCTCTTCTGTACTAATTTTGTTAGATATTCTAGAGATAGAAACTTGTAGACGTTCAAAGGCTTGTGGTTTCATGAGATTCCGGGTTTTGGGAAATGTTGTTAGTTTCGAGAGTTGTATTGTATATGCCGAGAAGTATTTTAAATACTATTTCATTCGGTTATTATGGTTTTTAATTATTTCTTCTGCAAATTATTTATTTTCTACATTTGTTAAGCTTACCTAGTCAAAGAGACTAGGTGTCATCACGACAGTTCACGGAGGGCGAACTAGGGTCGTGACAAGTTAGTATCAGAGCTCTAGGTTCATAGGAGTCATGAATCACAAGCCGGTTTATTAGAGTCTCGCTGATCGGTACGGAGATGTCTGTACTTATCTACGAGATGCTATGTAACTGTTAGGAAAATTTCCACTTTATTTGATTTCTTTGTCGTGCGAGATTTTGATATCACAATTATAAACTTTTATCTTCTATTCTCTCACAGATGGTGAGGACACGTGCTACCCGAGATGATCAATCACCCGCGCCCCCTACTGCAGCCGTCAGAGGCTGGAGCCAGGGTAGAGGTTGGGGCAGGTGTAGAGGTCGATGACGCGCACATGGTGCAGCTAGGGCACTCGCGTGAGCTGCCACCGAGGTAGCCCCCCCCAGCATTTCCAGTCGGAATCCAAGCACGTGATACGCCTACTGCTACTAATACTCTAGTAATCCAGGAGACTCTTTTGCAGTTCATGAGCATGTACATCACTCTGGCTCTGGCAGGGTTTCTTCCCCTTGTCGCAGCCACATCTCAGGTGGGGAGGAGCAAAGACTCCCCCCGCCCGCACTCTTGAGCAGCGAGTGCATGTTGATCAGGTCCCAGAGATTATTCATATATAGCCTGTAGTCCCAGGTCAGCCCGAGGATAGGGCAGTGGCTTCAGAGGATGAGCAACGGAGACTTGAGAGGTTCAAGAAGTATGATCCTCCTGTATTCAGTGGGTTAACATCAGATGATGCCTTGGGATTTCTGGAGGAGTGTCACCGTATCCTATGCACTATGGGTATATCAGGATCGAGTACGCTTTCTTTCACTGCCTTCTAGCTTCGAGGAGCCGCCAATGAGTGGTGGTGTACCTATGAGTTAGATAGTCCGGATGAGATAGCTTCACTGACTTGGACTCAGTTTTCAGATATTTTGCTGAGAGAGTTTGTTCCTCAGAGCCTCAGGGACGCATGGCACGCAGAGTTTGAGCATTTGTGACAGTATAATATGACTGTCTCGGAGTATGTTGTCCGTTACACTAGCTTGGATAGACATGCCCCAGCCTTGGTTTCTACTGTCCACGAGAGGGTTTGCCGGTTTATAGAGGGGTTTATTCCCAGCATTAGGTCTAGCATGGCTCATGAGTTGGAGATGGATCTCTTTTATCAGCAGGTGGTGAGCATTGCTAGGAGGATTGAGGGTATGCATTCTAGGGAGAGAGAGGAGAGGGAGGCCAAGAGGTCTCGAGAGTCGGGCCATTATTCTAGTGCCCGTGCCCCAGCTGCAGTTCGTCATGATAGGGGTTATATGAGTCACCCTTTTCATTCAGCTCTTCCAGCAGCCAGTAGTATTCCAGCTCCCCCTAGGCCTTAGGAGCCTTAGTATGCACCGCAAGTATCTAGTGCGCCTCCTATGTGGGGTGCTTTCAGTGGTCAGTCCAGCAGGCCTGGTCTGAGCCAGTCACAGCCGCCACGTCCTCCCAGAGCTTGTTTTGAGTGTGGTGACACACGCCATATGGTGAGGGATTTCCCCAGACTTAGGAGGAGTGTACCTCCACAGACTTCTCAGTCACAGCGTGCCCCACAGAGTTCTCAGGCTATGGTTACAGCTCCATTTGCTACCCCACCTGCTCAGCCAGCTAGAGGTGGAGGTCGGGGAGGTACAGGTCACCCTAGAAGGGGAGGCCAAGCCTGACACTATGCCCTTCCTGCCCGTACCGAGGTTGTTGCCTCCGATTCTGTCATCACAGGTATTAAATGGTTTTTCATAGAGATGCATCGGTTTTATTTTATCTAGGCTCCACTTATTCTTATGTGTCTTCTTATTTTGCTCCGCATTTGGGTGTACGGCGGGATTCTTTGAGTTCCCCTGTTTATGTTTCTACTCCTATGGGAGATTCTCTTGTTGTGGACCGCGTTTATCGGTCATGTTTGGTTGCTCTTAGTGGTTTTGAGACCAGAGCCGATTTATTGTTGCTCAGCATGCTAGATTTTTATATTATCTTGGGCATGGATTGGTTATCGCCCCCATCATGCTATTCTTGATTGTCACGCCAAAACTGTGATGCTGGCTATGCCAGGTGTACCGCATGTTGAGTGGAAGGGTGCTTTAGATCACACTCTCAATAGAGTTATTTCTTTCCTTAAGACTCAGCGAATGGTTGAGAAGGGGTGTGACGCGTATCTAGCTTATGTGAGAGATGTCAGTATTGATACCCCTACAGTTGATTCAGTCCCAGTAGTATGGGATTTTCCTGATGAGTTTCCAAATGACCTTCTGGGCATGCCGCCAGATAGAGATATTGATTTTGGCATAGATCTGTTGCCCGGCACTCAGCCCATTCCTATTCCTCCGTATCGTATGGCCCCTCCTGAGTTGAAGCAGTTAAAGGATCAATTATAGAATTGCTTGATAAGGGTTTTATTAGGCCCAGTGTATCACCTTGGGGTGCACCTTTCTTGTTTGTGAAGAAGAAGGATGGTTCTATGCGTATGTGCATTGATTATCGCCAGTTGAACAAAGTTATAGTGAAGAACTGGTATCCTTTGCCTCATATTGACGATTTGTTTGACCAGCTTCAGGGCACACGGGTTTTTTCTAAGAATGACTTGCGCTCAGGTTACCATCAGTTGAAGATTTGGGAGTCAGATATCCCGAAGACTGCTTTCGGGACTCGGTATGGTCATTACAAGTTCCTTGTTATGTCATTTGGGCTGACCAATGCCCCAGCAGCCTTTATGCATTTGATGCACAGTGTGTTATAGCCGTATCTTGACTCATTTGTTATTGTATTTATTGATGATATTCTGGTGTATTCCCGGAGTCGGGAAGATCATGAGCAACACCTGAGGGCAGTGCTCCAAACTCTGAGGGAAAAGAAGTTATATGCAAAGTTCTCAAAATGTGAGTTTTGTATGGATTCCGTTGCATTCTTAAGCCACATGGTATCGAGTGAGGGTATTCAGGTAGATCCGAAGAAAGTAGAGGCAGTGCAGGGTTGGCCCAGACCATCCTCAGCTACAAAGATCCGTAGTTGTCTTGGCTTGGTGGGTTACTATCGTCGTTTTGTGGAGGGGTTTTCATCGATTGCAGCCCCTATGACTAGGCTAACCCAGAAGGGTTCTCTGTTCCAGTGGACAGAAGAGTGTGAGGCGATCTTTCAGAAGCTTAAGACAGCTTTGACTACAACCCCAGTTTTGATATTGCCTATAGGTTCGGGATCTTATACCGTCTATTGTGATGCCTCAAGGATTGGCCTTGGAGCGGTATTGATGCAGGATGGTAGGGTGATTGCCTATGCATCAAGACAATTGAAAGTACATGAGAAGAATTACCCTGTTCATGATCTCGAGCTAGCTGCCATTGTTCATGCCCTGAAGATATGGCTTCATTATTTGTACGGTGTTCCTTGTGATATTTATACTAATCATCGGAGCTTTCAGCACTTGTTCAAGCAAAAGGATCTAAAATTGCGCCAGAGGAGGTGGTTAGAGTTGCTGAAGGACTATGATATTACTATTTCGTATCACCCGAGCAAGGCCAATGTGGTGGCCGATGCTTTGAGTCGCCGGGCATAGAGTTTGGAGAGTTTGGCTTATTTACCAGCATCAGAGAGGCTTATGGCAATGGATATTCAGGCCTTAGCCAGCCAGTTTGTGAGATTGGATCTTTCGGAGCCCAGTTGAGTTCTAGCTTGCGTGGTTTCTCGGTCTTCCTTATTTGATCTTATCAGGGAGCGTCAGTATGATGACCCTCATTTGCTTGTCCTCAAGGACAAGGTTCAGCATGGTGATGCTAGAAATGTGACTATTGGTGATGACGGAGTATTCAGGATGTAGGGTCGGATTTGTGTACCCAATGTTGATGGGCTTCGGGATTTGATTCTAGAGAAGGCTCATAGTTCGCGGTATTCCATTCATCCGGGTGCCGCGAAGATGTACCAGGATTTGAGGCAGCACTATTGGTGGAGGCGGATGAAGAAGGATATAGATGGATTTGTAGTTCGGTGCCTCAATTGTCAGTAGGTAAAGTATGAGCACTAGAGACCGGGTGGGTTGCTTCAGCAGATAGAGATTCCGGGGTAGAAGTGGGAGCGGATCACCATGGACTTTGAAGTTGGGCTCCCATAGACCTTGAAGAAGTTCGATACCATTTGGGTGATTGTGGATCGGCTGACCAAGTCTGCGCACTTCATTCCTGTGTGTACTACCTATTCTTCGGAGCGTCTAGCGGAGATTTATATTCGGGAAATTGTTCATCTGCATGGTATTCCAATTTCCATCATTTCAGATAGAGGTACTCAGTTCATATCACGGTTCTTGAGGGTCGTAAAACATGAGTTAGGTACTCGGGTGGAGTTGAGTACATCATTTCACCCTGAGACGGACGGACAGTCCGAGTGCACTATTCAAATTTTTGAGGATATGCTCTGTGCGTGTGTGATTTAGTTTGGAGGGTCTTGGGATCAGTTCTTGCCATTGGCGGAGTTTGCCTACAATAACAACTATTAGTCCAGCATTCAGATGGCACCGTATGAGGCTTTGTATAGTAGGAGGTGTAGATCCCCGGTGGGATAGTTTGAGCTGGGTGAGGCTAGATTATTGGGCACAGACTTAGTTCGGGATGCTTTGGAGAAGGTTAATGTGATTCAGGATAGACTCCATACAACCCAGTCCAGACAGAAGAGTTACACAGACCGGAAGGTTCATGATGTTTCCTATATGGTTGGAGAGCAGGTTCTTCTTAGGGTTTCGCCTATAAAGGGTGTTATGAGATTTGGGAAGAAGGGGAAGTTGGGTCCGAGGTTTATTGGCCCTTTTGAGATATTGAGGTGTGTTGGGGAGGTTGCCTATGAGCTTGCCTTACCTCCCATCTTGGTAGGAGTTCATCCGGTATTTTATGTTTCGATGCTCCAGAGGTATCACGGTGATCTGTCGCACATGTTGGATTCCAGTTCAGTTCAGTTGGACAAAGATCTATCTTATGTTGAGGAACCAGTGGCAATATTGGACAGGAAGGTTCGAAAGCTGAGATCAAAGATAATTGCATCAGTAAAGGTTCAGTGGCGGGGTCAGCCGGTCGAGGAGGCAACATGGGAGACCGAGCAGGATATGCGCAGCCGTTACCCTCATCTTTTCACTACTTCAGATATGTCTCAATGCTCGTTAGAGGACGAACGAATGCTTAAGTGTGGGAGGATTTAATGACCCGGCCGGTCGTTTTAAGAATTAACGCCCCGATCCTCTATTAACTGCTTTTCCCGTGTTTATTTCTGCTATTATGAGTTGCCGGGATGTTTGGTTTTGAGTTTCGAAGAGTTTTGGGACACTTAGTCCCTAAATGAGAGTTTAAGTTTTAGAAATTGGATCGTAGATGGAGCAGTGTGAAGACAACCTCAGAATGAAATTTTGTTGGTTCCGTTAGCTCTGTTGGGTGATTTCGGGCTTAGGGGCATGTTCGGATTGTGTTTTGGAGATCCGTAGCTAATTTAGGCTTAAAATGCCGAAAGTCAAATTTTTGAAGTTTCTGGTTCGATAGTGAGATTTTAATATCGGGGTCGGAATGGGATTTCGGAAGTTGGAGTAGCTCCGTAGTGTTGAATGTGACGTGCTTGCAAAATTTCAGGTCATTCGGACGAGGTCTGATAGGCTTTTTGATCGAAAGTGTAATTTGAGAGTTTTTGGAATTTTTTGGCTTGAATCCGATGTAAAATTGGTGTTTTGATGTTGTTTTGAGCGTTCTGAAGATTGGAACAAGTTTGAATGATGTTTTAGGATTGGTTGGCATTGTTGGTTTAGGTCCTGGGTGCCTCGGGTGTGTTTCGGATGCTCAACGGGGCATTTTGGAACTTGTTGGAATTGTAGAAAAATTGCAGCAGCCCAGTTTTGGTTTCCTTCTTCGCGTTCGTGAGTAGGGTCTCGTGTTTGCGAAGAGGAGCTGGGGCTGGGGGAGTTTTAATGCTTCGCGTTCGCGAAGGTTCTCCCGTGTTCGCAAAGTTGGAGGAGATGTTGCATCGCGTTCGCGACCTGGGAATCGCGTTCACGATGAAGGAAGCTGGACCTAAGCGAAGTTGTACTTCGCGAACGCAAGGGTCCTTCTGCGTTTGTGAAGAAGGAATAACTGGGCAGTATTTAAATAGCCAATCCATGACCCTTCTTTATTTTTCCACCATATTTGAACGGGATTGAAGATTTTGAGGGAGATTTTTGAGGAAACCAAAGGGAAATCACTTGGAGGTAATATTCTTGACTTCATAACTTGTTTATATGTGATTAAAGGCCTAATTAGTGGTGAAAAAGTAGGGGAAAATCAGTGCAAAATGGGTAATTAGGGCTTGAGATTAAGAGACCTTAAAATGGGTATTTTAGGGGTCAATTGAAGTCCGATTTCAGTGTTCTTGATATGTGTAGACTCGTGAGAGTATGATGATTCTGAAAATAAAAATTTTACTTGATTCCGAGACATGGGCCCTAAGGGCATTTTGGTCATTTTACCTAATTTCACGTATTAGCTTAGAATTTCTTTTTAGAATTAGTTACTTGAAGTGTTATTTACATTATGCAATTGAATTGAATAGATTTGGGACATTTGGAGTCGAGTACTCATGGCAAGAACGTGATTCCAGGTTGATTTTGAGTCGGATCAAGGTAAGTGGCTTGCCTAACCTTGTGTAGGGAAAACTCCCCGTAGGATTTGGTATTATTGATAATTGAAATGCCTTGTACGTG
The DNA here is from genome assembly GCF_000715075.1 of Nicotiana tabacum. Taxonomy (NCBI): domain Eukaryota; kingdom Viridiplantae; phylum Streptophyta; class Magnoliopsida; order Solanales; family Solanaceae; genus Nicotiana; species Nicotiana tabacum. The sequence continues at coordinate 105,091,258 of NC_134087.1, read as the reverse complement.
AGGTGATGAGTGCGTACTTGTTCTAATTATTAAAAATCTGGTTTTCATTAAATAATTACTAGTATGTTTCTTTTCATGTTTATACTACTTGCAATTTAAGCCTATTGTTAGCCTAGGAAAGCATGTCTAATTAACTTAATTGCCTTACTTGCTCAAACTGCCTTATTTGGATTACGTGCAGCATGCTAGGTTAGAAATACTTGTTTTACCTTAGTATGGATCTTGAATTGAACTGTGTATCTTGTTGTTGTTGTGTGTTTACTTTGGGACTATGGGACGGTATCCTGGGAGATCTCCTTGCACATTTACATTGGAACTAGGGGACTGCACCCGGTAGATTCCCCTTGTACTGAGTATTTATATTTGGGACTACAGGATGGTATCCTAGGAGATCCCCGGTTGATATCTTTATGCTGAGCTGTATTTCTTTCTATGTTTACTTTGCCTCTGTAGTTGTTGTTGCTGTCCTTTATATCCTGTGTTACTTTCATTGTTGTACTTATTTATATTGTTCTGTTCTACACTGTTGAACCTTATATTTTATTTAACCTCAATAGGGCCCTGACCTTCCTCGTCACTACCCGACCGAGGTTAAGCTTGGCACTTACTGAGTACCGTTGTGGTATACTCATGCCCTTTCTGCGCATTTTTTTCATGTGCAGATCCAGGTACCTCTACTCAGTCCTATCTCCCTTGAAGCGAGGCGACTTTTACAGAGACTTCGAGGTATATCTGTCGCGTCCGCAGACCGAGGAGTCCCTTTCTATTCTCTCTTTAAGTTTTAGCCCTTCTATACTTATTTTGGTAGATATTCTGGAGTTAGAAACTTGTAGACATTCAAAGACTTGTGGTTTCATGAGATTCCAAATTTTGGGAAATGTTGGTAGTTTCGATTGTTGTATTGTATATGCCGAGCGGCATTTTAAATACTGTTTCATTCGGTTATTTTGGTTTTTAATTATTTCTTCTGCAAATTATTTATTTTCTACATTTGTTAGTCTTATCTAGTCGTAGAGACTAGGTGTCGTCATGACAGTTCATGGAGGGCAAACTAGGGTCGTGAAAATGTAGTATATTTTCAATAGTCTCATCAGTCATACACTTTCTCATTAAGCTTTTCTCCTTGGAACTTTGCACTTGTTTTCCTTTTGACTTAGCTATATGAAAATCATTGTCATTCTGCTCTATTTCTGTACTGATGATTAGTGGTGCAATTGGTTCTTCTTTGCTGGCCTCAACTCTAACCACTTGAGTCTGTGCTTCCCCAATTGTCTTTGGCTTAGCAATCCATTTAGTGGCTACTCTTTTTCCCCTTCTTTTCTATCCACCTATCTGCCCTTTGGCATCAGGTCCTGGGTACTTCTTCATCTCTATTTGGCCTTTACATTTCCCTGTGTCATGACCTATTGTGAGACAGTCTTGACAGAAGGAATGATACCAGTCATAGCTCAAAATTTTCTCCCTTGTTTTTCCTTCACCAGTTTCTATCAGCACTGTCTCAAGTAATGCTTGGGACATATCCATCTCAATAATCATACGAGCATAGGATATCTTAGCCTCCTGTGCTGTTAGTTTATTAGTACAAATTGGGTTCCCAATCGAGCTTGCAATTCTCCCTAAGTTCTTCACTATCTAGTACTGTATAGGTAGCCCAGGGAAGTTGACACATATTGGAACATTTTTTGTGGATTCCTTACACATTTAGAAATCCGGTTTCCATTCTTTCAAAATTATTGGTCTGTTATTGAAAGTGTATGGTCCATTTTGAAGAAGCAAATATTTGTCCTCATCAGACTCAAATTTGAAAATAAAGTATCCTTCATCATGAAGTAGTACCTATTGAGTTGAAACAAACTGCCAAACTCCATACACAAATTTTAGCATCTCTTTGAATTGGGGGGATCCACCTATAACATAGCCAATTAAGCTGGTCCTCCATCTCCTATTTTGCTCTTCCACTTCTATATGGTTTAATCTCACAATTTTCCTTCCATCCTTAACAGGGGGTAATAGTTCAATTTCAAACCTATTGTATAGATCGATTACCTTGAACCACATCAGCTAGAGTTGGTTTTGAAGTCGATATGCCAGACGAGAAGGTCAATTTCCTTGTTGCCGCCGCCATGTCCATCTCATTTAGTGTTGGATCTGCAGGAGTCTTTGTTATCGGAGCTGCCTGTGCTTGAATTGCCACCAGCTCCTTCGATTCCTTCCTCTCTTGTCCATACAGAACAGTTGGTGCACTACCCATGCCTTTCATCCAATGGAACAGTTGCACCGAGTCTAAAGCTTGGGGAATCCACGTTTTCTAGTGTAACTAATCTTGTATCTTCATCTTCTACCTTATCTTCCTCGTTTGCACTCGTTACCTTAGTTATGGAGTTCTTCTTCCTCTGTCTCGCCATCCCTACCAGCGCAAGTTAGCAGAACTTGCTTAACGTGCGCCAAGAGGATGTTTTTGAATATTTCATATTTAAACTTTCTACCTAGTTCAATAAGGTAAAGTTAATAATTAAAATTTTAGTTGATTGTAGTATCCAAAATATTAGGAAGGTAACCTAAATTACAATTTTGTTCAATGTGCACTTAATTTTTAAAGAGTAAAAAAAAAAAAGCGAACGACATTTAGCTAAGACACGCTTTGCGCATGAACCCTAATTTAATGAACAAATATTAAAATAATTTAACTACAATATTAAAAAATGTATTTAAGTTTTAAAATAAATATAAAGAATAGCCTATGATTACTTTGTGTGTAAATTAAAAGTTAGTGATCTTTTTCCTCAGTGGTTGATTTTGCTTATGGATAATTAGCCACAATTTTAATCTTAGAGATATTTGCCGCCTTCATTATTCTATAAAGATTTTCTTTTATCCTTTATTTTTTCTTTAATATAAAAAAACATATGGTATTAATATACAAATAATTAAGTTTATTGCTTTTGTGTAAAAATTATGTGACGATTCATCGACTATCATGCAATACAGTACCCCATAACTAAATTAAGCTACAATTTGTGTTGGTTAAAATTATAATATACACTCTGAGTAAATTTTTATTTAAGATTTTAAAGTAAATTATGTGTTGGTTGCTCCTATTCCAAAACATGCAAAAACAAATAAGACTCCCTATTATCGTTGAGAAATCACATTTATGGAAAGAAAAAAACTTCGGCAAGTTGTCCTCATACAAAGCAAAAGCATATTAATTATCCATACTATATCAGTTTTAAATTCAAAATATTAGGACTCATACCTAGTTTAATAAGAAATTATTTAATAATTAAATTTTTAGTTAATTTTAATTTTCTAAATATTAGAAAACTGTTATAAATATTAGAAAAATAATAAATAGTTATTCCAAAATAGTAGAGAATTAATTAAATAATTATTCCTAGATAGTAGGAGATTAATTAAATGAATATTTCTAATATTAGGAAAATAGTCAAATGATTGTTTTACCCGTGGGAAATCTATTTTAAAACTTTAGTATAAAAAGGTAAATAAAGACTAATGATATTTTATTAAGTGGCTTCGTGTTTAAAATATAATATATATTATTAGTTTATAAGGTCCTTAAATTTGGATCATTATAATTTTAATAAAGAAAGATTTAGTAAACAAATGTTTATGTTTTCGTCTTGTGTAAATCCAAATATGCAATGCTATTATGATTTATTCTCATAAAATAAAAATTTAAATAAAATAGAAACATGAAAAGTTCAAGTTAGCGAGTTTGAAAACTCCTAGTAGAAAGGAAATTTGAAAACATTAAATTACGGTAATGATCCGCCTCTTTTATTCCCTGATCCCCTTAATATTAGAAAATGTATAGTTATAGTTGTACCATAATTAATGCGATCGATTTATATAAGGTAAAATCTTCATATAAATAAAATTTTAGATGATTTAAAAGTCCTAAATAGGAAGATAAGTAAATGACCATTTTATATAATGTAAAACTTATTTTTATTAAAAGGTAAAAAAGGTGAACGATATTTTATTAAGGGCTTTGGTGCTTTTAATATAGTATAGATTACTAAAATTTAAGTTATATATGAATCCAGACATATGGAAAGTAGGGGTGGGCATAAAATCCGAAAAACCGAATTCCGAACCGAACCAAATTAATTTGGTATTTCGGTTTCGGTTTTTTCTGTATTTCGGTCTAATTCGGTACTTGAATTTCGGTATTTCGGTTTCGGTTTTCGGTTTTATAATTGAATTATTTCGGTAAACTGAAATACCGAAATTTGGTAATATTAATACAGCCCAAACCCCAAAGCCCCAAACCCAATTACCTATTTTATTTGACTTTGGGCCACAGCCCACACGCCCACACCCAGGCCCAGCTGCGCCCCAAACCCAATTCTACCTTAGAGTCTTAGACGTTTTCCCAACACTCAACAGTCCAACACTCAGAGTTTTGGTGTTAATACACTTGGGGTCTAGGGCTGGGAGTCGGAGATATCATCGAGAATTCGAGATCGAGATAGGGTATTAGGGTTTGCTTACTGCTTCAGCCTTCAGTGCTTAGGAGATATCATCGAGAACGAGAAGAAGAAGACGAGAATCGACTGCGACTCTAGGATATCAGTCTGTGAGTTGAGTTACGACCAGTCGACATTCGAGTTCAAGTCTCATCTCATCTTCACCGGTTAACTTCACTACTTTTGTAAGTTTTGTAAGTCTCATCTCATTCTCATGATCTCATCCCAGTACTCGACTACTCTCTGAGGTTTTTGTTGAGATTTAATTTCTGATTTTCTGCATCAAACTATTTTAGGGTTATAGGCGGCGATTTCCAGCTTGATTCGATTCCGGGCAAACGAAGTGTCGAAGACGCTGCTGTCCTGTTCCAGTCTTCCGAGCTCGATTCAATTTCAATTTCAAAGGTATGTTTCGCTTTCTTTTGGTTGTATTGCTGATTGAATGAACTGATGTTCCGAGCTTTTCCCTTTAGTAGGAAAATATCATCTGTATCACGTTCATACTCTTTCTTTTGGTTGTATTACCTTGTTTAGGTCTGATTTTTTGAACTTTACCATATCATATTCATATGAGCAACTAACAATAGCATATCAATGTTCTCATCTTTGTGAAGATGGTGGTAATGCAGGTCCTCTTGAATCTGATGATTGGGTGAATGTGAGGAATGTGATAGAGTTTCTTGCAAGATTTCACGAGCTAACTAAAAAAGTTTCAGGTTCACGTTATGTCACTTGTAATTCTCATTTTGAGGATGTATCTGAACTTTATGTCATTTGAAAATGTGTTTAGCTAGTGAGGATGGGCATTTGAGAAAAATGGCTGAGCAAATGCAAGAAAGTTCAAGAAGTATTGGGGTGAGCGTGAAAAGATGAATAAAATGATTTTTATTGCTTCCGTCTTGGATCCACGTAACAAATTTGAATATGTTGAGGGAGCACTTGAAGAACTTTTTGGGGAGGAAAAAGGGAAGAAAATAAATGTTGAGGTGTATGCTTATATGAATTCTTTGTTTGGAGAGTATCTAAAAAAGTATTCAACCGAATCTGGTCCTCAATCTCCATCTAGTTCTACTTCATCTAACAACACATCTAATACACCTAGTGGGAGTGTTATAAGTGCATCAAAAATTAGGACTAAGCTTAGCTTAAAGAAACAAAAGGAAGACAATGGAAGTGGGGGTGCTAAATCGGAGTTGGATAAATACATTAGTGAAGAACAAGAGCCTTTTAGTGAAGAATTTGATATCTTGAGTTGGTGGAAAACACATGCTCCTAGATTTCCTATTCTTTCGGAGTTGGCTCGTGATGTGTTGGCAATTCCAATTTCTAGTGTGGCGTCGGAATGCGCGTTTAGCACTGGTGGTCGTATTCTTGATTCATTTAGGAGTTCATTGACTACTAAATGTGTGCAAGCTCTTATTTGTGTTCAAGATTGGATTAGAGAAGAGAAGAATCCTATTAGTGTTGAAGAAGACTTGAAGTATCTTGAGGAACTCGAGCTTGGTAAGCTTTAATATTTTGTGTGTATTTTAATTAAAAATAATATATCATGCCTTTTCATTTGTATGACATATTTGGTCGTATTATCTTTAGATATGGAAAATAATGGAAGCACTACTAGCATTGTTTGATGTATAGTTGCAACTTGCATCTTGAGTGGTAAGTTTAATACTCTATTTGTTTGGTGATAATGATATACTTAATAGTTTGTAGTTTTGTTTTATTATCATCAAACTATAATATTCTAACATATGATTTATATTTTTTTTAGGTTCAAGTTCAAGTGCAATCATGCCCCGTGCTACTGCTCAACGCTCCGATATTTGGGAATACTTTGTGGTGAAAGAAGATAACGGAGAAGTTCGCAAGTTTGTTGTCTGCAGACTGCAGTTGTGCAAGTTAGCCTCTGCAGTTTAACTGTTTAACAGTTTTAAGTGTTCAGCTGCCATGTGTTTAAGTTTGGACTGTGTTTTTAACTTTTTATTGCACTGTCAGTGTTAAGTGTTAACTATTAAGTTGATTGCCAGATCTGGCGTGCAAGTTTGCATCTGCAGTTGCCAGATTGTGAAGTTGTTGTCTGCAGAATAATATGTTATTCTTGTTTCAGGCTTTCAGCCATGAACCATGTGCAGTTGTGCACATTGTGCAAAGTGCAAACACTTTAGAATTTCGATTGTGCAAACTAGGGTTGTGCACGGATCGGATCGGATCGGATTTAGCATATTTCGGATTCGAATTTCGGATTTCGGATTCTAGAAAATGCAATCCGAATCCGATCCGAATTATATCGGATCGGATCGGATTTTAAAGTTTGGATCGGATCGGATATCGGATCGTATTATTATGCCTCAAAGTTAAACTAATATGTATATGTTCTTTGTAAAAGAGGCAATACATTAAGAAAAATTCATGTTTATGCAATTATGAGAGTACTATGGTGCCAATATAGCTAAATCTAGCAATTGTAAAGGTAATAACTTGGAGGTTGATGTAAATTAAAGTGTAGTATTTATACATGTCCTAATAATTTCGGATTTCGGATTGGATTGGATTAAAATATACCAATCCGAAATCCGATCCGAAATCCGAAATTTTAATAAACATAATCCGAAATCCGATCCAATCCGAAATCCGAAATTCAAAATTGAATGGATCGGTTCGGATTTCGGATATCCGATCCGAATGAACAGCCCTAGTGCAAACACTGCATTTGTTGGACTGTGTTTTTATTGCACTGGGTTAATGTGTTTAGCATCTGCAGACTGCAGTTGTGCAAGTTAGCATCTGCAGTTTAACTGTTTAACAGTTTAAGTGTTCAACTGCCATGTGTTTAAGTTTGGACTGTGTTTTTATTGCACTGTGAGTGTTAAGTGTTAACTATTAAGTTGATTGCCAGATCTGGCGTGCAAGTTTGCATCTGCAGTTGCCAGATTGTGAAGTTGTTATCTGCAGAATAATATGTTATTCTTGTTTCAGGCTTTCAGCCATGAGCCATGTGCAGTTGTGCTTCCTCTTCCAAATTTGTGCAAAGTTTTCAGTGTTTTCAGTGTGCACTGTGCAGGCTTTTACTTGTGCACATTGTGCAGTTGTGCAAAGTGCAAACACTTTAGAATTTCAATTGTGAAAACTGAAAACACTGCATTTGTGATTCCTCTTCCAAGTTCCAATTGTGCATGACTGCATGTGCAGTTGTGCACTGTTAGGTTAGGCGTTAGCATTTAGCAATTTAGCATTGATTATTCAATATTCATTGATTGTTAAACCGAAACCGTACCGAACCAAAATAGTAAATACCGAACCGTACCGAAATATTTTGGTATGGTATTTGGTATACACAATTGATACACCGAATACCGAAATACCGAACCAAAATTCTTACATACCGAACCGAAATACCGAACGCCCACCCCTAATGGAAAGTGCAATAGGCTCAAAGATAAGAACCTTAAAAGTTAAAACCGGTCAAGTTTAAATCTGATAATAAATAAAACTCTTTGTGAGCTCGCCTGAAATACAGTGGTTCAGACTTCAGTTCGATTGTTGTGAATCCCTTTGCTACACACACAAATAAGGAGATGTTTGAGCTCTTGTACGTTCTTCTTATTCATCGATCAGCACACAAGATTAATGAATTCTCGCAATGGGAATAAAGGAAAATGAAGCTACAAACTTTGTGCGACGAAAGTTGGAAAATATTCTAATGCCTAGTAAAAGTTGTGTTTCCAAAGAATCAATGCAACTTTGAACCAACTGCGAACTAAAACAGATTATAATTGCAAACTTTATATACCTCTTATAACAAGACATGGACAATTTATTTTTCGTACTAACTTTGTGTTCTCTGGAAAGCAGGGGCGGAGCTAGAGAATGGGAGCGGGTTCGGCTGAACCCAATAGCTTTAGTTCGAACTTTGTGTTTGTCTTAAAAAGTTCAATTAATACATGTAAATTATTAATTTAGAATCCAATAGCTTAAAACTGTTAGAATCCCAAACCCATAAACTTGTAATCCTGGCTCTGCCTCTCTGCTGGACAAAGATACAGCTTGGAGACAATGTTAAGAGCCAAGATTCATAAGGCACGCCGTGGAATTATTCCACTGGAATATGGCTGGCTTTATTGAATATTGAGAGTTTAGAGTTGCAAGCCTGGCTTTACTAGCAACAAATCAGCACAATTACAAGGCGTAGATGATCTCCATTTTTCATTCTTCTCAGTTCTTATGGTTTTTATGATGTCAACATTAAAGAGACAATCACATGGTTTTGAGAGAAAATCACTCATGGTGTTTAAACCAAACTAACTATATACTTTAGGTATCCGCTAATCATGGTTAACTGATATGTTTTCTCACTTTAATTATGTGTTTAGATTAGTATAATCGTCAAAAGAATAAGCGGAAACACTCTTCGCAAAATAACTTTTCTAGTTTCCCTCTTATGAGCGTCACAAATGGCTTTCATTATGATTTTGTTATGAAATAAATAGAGTGGGAAATAATGAAGAAGATAAAGCAAAAGGTAACAATATACATTGCATTAATATTCACCTATATTAATATAGGTGCAGTTTTAGGGGTTTTTTATGCGCTTGTACATATCTTTTCCCCTATAATAAGTTTGTTTAATTACCCAAAAAAAAAAGATCCATCCATTAATTTGTTCACCTCATCGAAAAACATCATTATTATTCATCTCAAAAATCCATACATATTAAACTTTTCCATCTAACTTTTGACAAAATTTCTTTCTGGGAGCAAGGGCTAAGTCAAACAGTACAGAGATAAGTTATCGACATGTAACACTAGAGAGATCAAGAGAAGCTTATGATATAGTTAAAAGAAAAGGGTATGCAAGTTTGTGCAACATGATAACCCCGGGCTAACACATTATAACTGAAAAACTTGCCTCAAGAATATATTCATAGAAATGACGTAAAGAAGTGAAAGAAAACCAATAGAAGAAAGGATGAAAAAGACCATAAAAGGATGACAAGAAAGTAAGTACAATACAAAATTTGAAAGCAAAAGCCGATCATTATATAACTTGTATAATACATCTGGTAATGGATAGGTTATGCACTATATATTAGATAGCCCTTGAAAGGAAAGCCAACTCTCGGACTCGGACATAGTTAGCAAAAAAAGCATGATGTTCAAGAATTTAAGTAGATTAGCTATGAACGTGGTGACCTCTTATGATTTATGACAAAGGAAAGTGATAAAACATCTCAAAATTATGAAGAATTATCCAAGAAATTCATAATTATAAGTAGAGGAGAAAATTAAAACTACACAAATTACACGACTCCCTCTATTTGACGTAATTTGACTTGTAACAAAGTTAAAAAAGAAAGACTTTAGAATCTTGTGTGGTCTTAAACATGCCACAAGATTACTGTGATAATAAAAACATGTTTCAAATTGAAAATTTAAAGTTAAATTGATTCCAAATATATAAAGGTTATTATTAACAGACTAATAAGCAAATAAAAAGTACTATCACATAAACTGCAACACAGGAGTATCAATGAAGTTGCGGAAGATGGAAGGGAATGCTACATATGTAACAAAGAATTTGCTGTTAGAGTAATATTAGGTATTTGTGACCATTGATTGTAGAAAGTATCCTCCCAACAATTAACCACTGCAATAGATGAACGACAAAATTGTGCAGAATGTTACAATAATTTACTTGAAATGTAGTTTATATATATTACTATTATCATGTATCAGCACAAAGCCAAGGCGGCTTAATGTTATAAGAAGAATAAGAAGAGGAGAAATTATGAATGTGCAATGTAAAAAAGCTTAGCCCAACAAAGTACAATAAATGAATAGCTTGATTATTTGAATTTTGAAGGAGTGCATCTTTCTTTTCTAGCCCTTTCAAAAATAGATCAGCGAACAGAATACTTAAATGGAGTTCTAACCAATCTAAACCACTTTTGGAAGAATCTCTATTTCGTTATATATTGCAGGCCAAAATATTAAAAAAGGAAGTATGAAAAAAAGAGGGTCTTAAGCAGAAATCACATGAAATTCTTTAAGCAAAGTTCTTTTAGGTCCGAGTCCTTAGGTCAGTCAATGTTCTTTAAGCAGAAATCACATAAAATGCAACTTTTAGAACTGGTGTTAGGCTCTAATTAAAATCACCATATATATAACATTCGTTCTAAATTAATTATTTGACATTCTAGAAACAAAATATCCTGATTGCTTGTCTGAAACCCTGACAGATTTTCATTTTCTCTATAGCATGAAAACTCTTTTAAGGAGAAGTTAGATCAAGTGCTTCTTAGGCTAGGCTTAACTCATAAGAAATAAGCTATACGTTACTTATGAATAGGGTTGTCTTTAATTACCTTTGCTTAATTATCTCCGAGAAGCTAAGCTGCCCATCAAAATCAACAATCTTTCACTACATCAGCCTGAAAATATTATTAACAACTGTTATTTAAAAGCCCTAAATATATAGGGCACTACCTACGATCCAAGGCAGGCAAAGGTCGATGTTCTAAAATAGGTTCAGTTGAATCCCATTCGATAAATTAAAAAAATTATAAAATGCATATAAATAAAAATGGTTGGTGTATTTATAAAAAATTGTTAAAACCCCTTGTAACACTTTTAGTGTATCGTAAATATATGGTTCAAAAATTCCTTTAAGTAATAGGTTTGAATCCCAAGTATAACACTTACTAACATTTTTTCAGATCCCCTTGTTAGAACTTCTAACTCTGCGATTGTTCCAAGGTTTTATCAAAAATGCCATTCACCTGCAATTGAACCCGCACCTCCTTTCCTTTCATTTCCTTCTTAAGATATAAGGAACCATAGAGAAACAAGAAAGAAAGAGAGAATAATAGAGGTGCAGGTGCAAATGCAGATAAAGGCAACATTTTGGTTTCTTCACCATGAGTATTTCGCACTCATCTTTTTCTTGCTCAAAGACTTGGCTGTCTTCTTGAGTAGTATATTCGTTGATCCCCGCCTGGGGCTATATATACACTCTTATAGAAAAGATTCAGCGTGATTTCTTGTCCAGCTGTCTTCCTATTTTTAGATCATTTTATATATAACAAGTTTAATTTCTGTACATTGATAATATAATAAAATAATTATTAGACCAATTATAATATAAATATAGATAATTATCCGTAAAAAGTTTAATTGATAACTTCAGAAGTAGGCCAGATTTTGCTATAACATGTTATAATATATTAAGCGTGTAAAATTAACAACAACAAACTTAATAGTGATCTCACAAATGGCGTTTGTGAGGGCAGATATTATCAGAGGCGGAGCCAGAATTTGAAGCTTATGGGTTTGTCATTTTAGTCCATTTATGTTACTGGGTTCTATATTAATAATTTTTATATATTCAACGAATTTCTTAAGACAAATACATAATTTTGACCAAAGTTACTGGATTCGTCTGAACCCCTAAGGCGTAGGTTAGCTCCGCCTCTGGACCTTACCCCTACCTGGTAAAAATAGAGAGACTAAAATTGTGTAAAAATCGTTACACAAAATTGAAGAATGCATCTTTTACTCATTTTCCACATTAGTCCTTCCACTAGTCTTTTGTTATGCGACAAGAGGGGTTCCTCCGATGGTCAGCACCTCCACCTACAGTCTCAAGGTTGTGAGTTTGAGTTATCAAAGGAGCAATAACGTCAATAAAGAGGATCGGGGGAACCAAAAAAAATCTTTTGTTATGCAATATATAAGATTTGTGCACCTAATTTAGGGAACAACTTTTATGAAAACAAGGATTTTAAGTCCCGTATAAACAAGGATTATCATTATCACGTGGTAACTTTATTAGGGTAAGGAGCATGAATTCAGTATAGCAGAAAATATCAAACGACTGGTAAAGATATAAATAGTATAAAAGACACGAATGATATGACGGGAGACTATAGTAGGAGAGAGAGATTAGTAAGTATTGAATATTCTTATGAGGCAGTATTTAGTGGAGTACAATAGTTCCATTGTATAAGAATAAAGGTGATGTCCAGTGCTATAACAACTATAGGGGTATCAAATTATTGATTCATACGATGAAAGTTTGGGAGAGTGGTAGAAATAAGAGTGCGAAGGACGGTGTCTATTTCAGACAACCAGTTCGAGTTCATGCCGGAGCGATCTACCACAGAAGCTATCCACCTTATTAGGAGGATGGTGGAACAATACAGGGATAAGAAGAATGATCTCCATATGGTGTTTATTGATCTGGAGAAAGTGTACGACAGGGTTCCTAGGGAGATCTTATGGATCTGCTTAGATGATAAAGGGGTCCCGGTTGCCTACATTAGGGCGATAAAGACATGTATGCTGGAGCTAAGACTCGGGTTAGGAGAGTAGGAGGCGACTCCGAGCATTTTCCACTTGTTACGGGGTTGCACCAAGAGTCTGCACTCAGCTCATTCCTATTTGCCCTGGTGATGGATGCACTAACTCATCATATTCAAGGGGAGGTGCCATGATGCATGTTATTTGCTGATGACATTATTCTAATTGACGAGACACGAGGCGGCGTCAATGAGAGGCTAAAGATTTGGAGACATGCTCTAGAGTCTAAAGGTTTCATGTTGAGCAGGACGAAGACGGAATACCTCGAGTGCAAATTTGGGGTTGAGGCGACGGAAGCGGGAGTGGAAGTGAGGCTTGACTCTCAAGTCATTCCCTAAAGGGGTAGTTTCAAGTACCTTGGATCGGTTATTCAGAGGATCGGGGAGATCGACGAGGATGTCACACACCGTATAGGGGTGGGGTGGATGAAGTGGAGGTTAGCGTCGAGAGTCATGTGTGACAAGAAAGTGCCACTGTTACTAAAAGATAAGTTTTATAGAGCAGTGGTTAGGTCTGCCATGTTGTATGGGACTGGTCGGTTGAGAACTCACACATCCAGAAGATGAAAGTAGCAGAGATGAGGATGTTGAGGTGGATGTGCGAGCATACAATGATGGATAAGATTAGAAATGAAGATATTCGAGAGAAGGTGGGTGTGGCCCCCATGGAGGACAAGATGCGAGAAGCAAGACTCAAATGGTTCGGGCACATTAAGAGGAGGAGCACTGATGCACCGCTGAGGAGGTGTGAGCGACTGGCTGTAGTGGGCACGAGGAGAGGTAGAGGGCGACCTAAAAAGAATTGGGGAGAGGTGATCAGGCAAGACATGACGCGACTTAGGATTACTGAGGACATGACCCTTGATAGGAAATTGTGGAGATCGAGCATTAAGGTTGTAGGTTAGGGGGAAGTTGTGAATATTTATACAGCACACTAGAGTGAGACTAGCCAGTTAGGAGTTAGTTTTAGGATGCTAGTGGTCATCTACTGATGCAGGGCTTTATCTACTGGTTATTATTATACCTTCCATCTATTTCGTATTTCGTATCTCTTATATTGCTGTTATTTTATTATGAGTCTACTGGTGGTACTAATATATCGTCTCTTGTTGCTTTCTTGAGCTGAGGGTCTCCTGCAAACAGTCTCTCTGCCCCTCGGGGTAGGGGTAAGGTCTGCATACATATTACCCTCCCCAGACCCCACTTGTGGGATTATACTGGGTCGTTGTTATTGTTGTCGTTGCTGCAATATTTTTCATTTTTTTAACAAAGAAAATAAAGTACACTTTGCAAAAAGGCAAATGGGTCCAGCAAGGATGCAGCAGCCACGTGATGGATAACATCTCCCACGCGGGAATTTGATGATTCAGCTAACCACATATTGCCACGTGGACGCGCAGGCTGAGGCGCCTCGTGATGTATGAATTCTGGTCCTTTTGTGTAAGTTTTGGGTTGTGGACTTTTGAAGGTTCAATAAGACTTTTAACACGTTTTGACAGAAAAAGACAATTCTCCACTAATTAAAGAGAGTGGCGGATAAATTGGGGCCCACATCCAGCCTTTTAGATTTTATTTTAAAATCAAAAGTTGGGTTTGGACGTAAAAAGCAGGACCCTCAATCTTCATGTTGTGCGTGTACCGTCCTTAGCCTCATAGGATCTGTGGAGGACATGTTTGCTTTGTCGAGTTTTCCTTTTGTAGTCTCATAATCAATCTCCCACTATGATTGACATTTCTAGCTTAATTGGCCAAACTTCTTTTTAGCCCAAATAAATTTTTTTAAAGTTAAGGATGTATACGGTTAAAATCAGCATTACCTGATTTTACTGATTAACCGAGATCAGGGGACGGATCGAGGATCGGCCCCATAATATATCAGATTGTGACATGAGAATAAGGTACTGTGTTCGGGAGTCGGAGTACCTGTCAAGATCCAGACCAGTAATGATCGGACCAAACGGGATAGACATCGAGCAAGACCGAAGATAGAATAATAATGAAAAGACGAGATATCCGTGACTGGTCGAGGATCATGGCGGAAATCTAGGAACGGATCAAATCAAGAACGGTTGTTTAGCTAATCATGGGATTTCCTTCTGTAATTAGAATCGTACCATAAGTGGAATTCCTCTACTATATAAATGGGGATTCTAATCATTTGTAACTATCTTATTCCTGTATATCAAAGCAATACAATACTTTTTCTCTCTTATACTCTCTTGTTCATCAATTTATTTCATTCCATAACTCTATTCTCAGTCGGTTCGAGGGCGATCTTGCTCGAGGGTGAATTGCATTTCAATACTAGTTTGTTTTACATTACTGTTAATTTCTATTATTAATCATCATATTTATCAACTGGTACTAGGTGAAATTACGTATCCTTGAAACCACTTTTAAGTTTAATTGTTATCCGATTTTAAGGGTAAACAGTGTGGTGCCCACCGTGGGGCAAAGGATAATAATGATTGCCTGGTACAATTTTTATCACATACTATTTTACACTTTTTCTTTGAAGTGTCTTTGATTCCAGGATCAACATGTCAAACTCCCAAGTAGGACTCACACACATAGGCAATGGCCTTGGTCTTCATGGCGAGAACGAAAACATAGCCGCCCCAGGGAACGGAGTACCTCCAGTCAACCCCGGTGGAGCTCCGGCCATGGACCCTATCGATGTTAGCTCTCATATTGCCATTAATGGGAATTTGGGCGTCGATCCTGAAAATAACGTCCGCAGAGATGCTCGAACAGCCGGTCAGAACGCATAAAACAGTGAAGAAGGTGAGATTATCCTTCGAATGATATTCGAAATGTTGCAACTCAACAAGCTGCAATAGCACAACTCCAAAATTAGAATTGAGCACCAAGCAGGATCGAGCTCGAGCCGTCGCAAGAAGTTGTTCATAGAGCTGAATCGGTGCCAAAATGATAGAATGGAGGAGAATCAGAAACTAATCCTACTATCGTGAAGATGCTCGAGGAACTGACAAAGAGAATCGAGACAGGGGAAAAGAAGATCGAGAAAAACAATAAGAAAGTGGAAACTTATAATTCTAGGGTCGACCAAACCTTGGGGGCACCACCGATATTGAAGGGACTAGACTCCAAAAAGTTTGTACAGAAACCTTTCCCCCCGAGTGCGGCTCCGAAGCCAATTCCCAAGAAGTTTTGTATGCTCGAGATCCCGATGTACAACAAGACAACAGATCCAAACGAGCATGTCACCTCGTACACGTGCGCCATAAAAGGAAATGACTTGGAAGATAACGAGATTGAGTCTGTATTGCTGAAGAAGTTTGGGAGACTCTATCGAAGGGTGCTATGATATGGTACCATAATTTACCACCTAACTCTATTGACTCGTTTCCTATGCTTGCAGATTCTTTTGTAAAGGTACACGTCGGAGCCTTTAAGGTTGCTACAAGGAAGCCGGACCTTTTCAAGGTAAGACAAAAAGACAACGAGATGCTCAGGGAATTCGTATCTCGATTCCAAATGGAACGGATGGATTTGCCACCGGCCACCGATGATTGGGTTGTTCAAGCCTTCACTCAAGGTCTCAACGAACGGAGTCCATAGCTTCACAAATATTAAAGCAGAATTTGATCGAATATCCAGTTGTCACTTAGGCTGATATACATAATAGATATCAGTCAAAGATTAGGGTCGAAGACGATCAACTAGGGGCTCCAATTGGTTTGATTTATCCCAACAGGTCCATGGACAGAGTTAAAAGGGACGTCAATCGGGAACCACGATCGAACAGACACCAATATCAGCCATACGGTGGAGATTGGAGAAATAATGGGCCTGGACGCAACCCCATTCGGAATGATAAAAGGAATGATCGGGGACAGAGTTCCCGAGGGCTCATGAGCAAGAGTGGTTTCAATAAGGATGTCGGGTCCAAAGAAGAACCTCGATTGCCAGAATATAACTTCAGCGTAGATGCTTCCGCCATAGTATCGGCCATTAGGCGTATGAAAGATCCCAGGTGGCCTCGACCTATGCAGGCCAATCCAGCCCAGAGAAACCAAACCAAATATGCAAGTATCATGGCACCCATGACCATAAAACAGAAGATTGCACACAACTAATGGAGGAAGTAACCCGATTGTTCAACGAGGGGCACCTTCGAGAATTCTTAAGTGATCGGGTCAAGAACCACTTCAAAAATAGAGATTCAAATCGATAGAATGAGCAAGAAGAGCCACAACACGTGATGCACATGATCCTTAGATGGGTCGATATTCTTCAAGGGCCGACATCCAAATGCACCAAGGTGACAATCATAAGAGAAAAACGAACTCGGGACTACTTACCGAAAGAGACCTTGTCTTTCAATAATGAGGATGCAGAAGGGATCGAACAACCTCAAAACGATGCACTGATAATATATGTCCTTATGAATAAAATTCAAGTTAAATATGTGTTGACTAATCCAGGTAGCTCGGCCAATATTATTCGATCAAGGGTCCTAGGGCAACTCGGCCTACAAGATCAAATTGTGCCCGCAACCCAAGTACTTAATGGCTTCAACATGGCAAGTGAAACCACCAAAGGGGAAATTATTTTGCCATTAAATGTGGTCGGGACAATCCAAGAGACAATGTTCCAGGTGATCGATGGTGACATGAGGTACAACGCACTGCTCGGAAGGCCTTGGATCCATAACATGAGGGTAGTGCCCTTGACACTTCATCAAGTCGTGAAGTTCCCAACATTGGAAGGAGTCAAAACGGTTTACGGTGAACAACCCGCCACTAAAGAAATGTTTGCAATCGACTAAGTGATACCGGTATCGACACTTTCATCAACAAAGGGATCGGGTCGAAGGGAAAACTGAAGGCCAAATAGCAATGATAGTCGCAAGCCTTGACCCAACCGGAGGAGAAGGGAACTTATGAGGATGATGACTATATGATACATCGATCCTTCATAATCCCCGATGATTATGATGCCTCAAAATCAACGGTTGAAGAGCTGGAACAAATCATATTGATCGAGCATCTGCCTGATCGAAAGGTATACCTGGGCACGAGGTTAACTCCCAAACTCAGGAAAGAACTTATTCTATTTCTTAAAGCTAATATGGATTGTTTTGCATGGTCCCATCTCGATATGATAGGGATCACACCGGAGATCACTACTCATAAACTAAGCTTGGACCCAAAGTTCCGTCTGGTGAAAGAAAAATGAGGCCTTAGTTCGAGGTAAAATACGCCTTCATCAAAGACAAGGTAACAAAAATTCTCAAAATAGGATTTATTCGGGAAGTAAAATATCGCGAATGGTTAGAAAACGTAGTGGTAGTCCCTAAGAAAGGAAATAAACTTAGAATGTACATCGACTATAAGGACTTGAACAAGGCCTGCACTAAGGATTCCTTTCCTTTGCCGAACATCGATCGCATGATCTATGCCATGGCCGGCCACGTGATTCTCAGTTTTCTCGATGCCTACTCCGGGTATAATCAAATACAGATGAACCCGGAGGAATCAGGAAAAGACTTTGTTTATCACTAAATACGGCACCTATTGTTATAACGTAATGCCATTTGGACTAAAAAAATGCCGGTGCAACTTATCAATGCCTAGTAAAGCAAATGTTCGAAGAACAAATAGGAAAATCAATGGAAGTTTATATTGATGACATGTTAGTTAAGTCCATGAGAGCAAAGGACCATTTTAAACATTTGCGGGAGACCTTCGACATACTAAGAAAGTACAACATGAAGCTCAATTAAGAGAATTGTGCGTTCGAGGTCTGCTCGGGAAAATTCCTCGTCTTCATGGTATCAAATTGGGGT
The DNA here is from genome assembly GCF_000715075.1 of Nicotiana tabacum. NCBI lineage: Eukaryota > Viridiplantae > Streptophyta > Magnoliopsida > Solanales > Solanaceae > Nicotiana > Nicotiana tabacum. The sequence continues at coordinate 105,072,602 of NC_134087.1, read as the reverse complement.
ATTGAGATCAACCCCGATAAAATTAAATCCATCGAAGATATCACAGTCGTGGATAATGTCAAAGCCGTACAAAGCTTAATGGGGTGCATAGCTGCTAGGGTGATTCATCTCGAGGTCCTCAAATAGAAGTCCCCGGTTCTTCTCACTGCTTAAGAAGAAGAGCAATTTTGCATGGACCTCGGAATGCCAACAAGCTTTAGAAGAACTAAAATGATACCTGCCGATCCTGCTACTGCTTCACACTCTGAAAGCGGATGAGCAACTCTACTTATACTTAGCAGTCTCGAAAATAGCGGTAAGTGGAGTCTTAGTTCTAGAAGAGCAAGGTACGCAATTCCCTGTTTACTATGTTAGTCAGACCTTAGGTGAGGCCGAGACACAATACCCACACTTAGAAAAATTGATGTTTTCTTTAATAAGCGCCTCTAGAAAATTAAAACCATATTTCCAATGTCACCCAATTTGTGTTATAACTACCTATCCTTTTCCCAATATTTTGCACAAACCCGAACTCTTGGGTCTACTGGCCAAATGGCCCATCGAGATCAGCGGGTATGATATCGAGTATCAACCCTGAACGACCATCAAGTCCCAAATTTTGGCAGACTTCATGGACGACTGCACGCCAGTCCTCATGTCGGAGGTCGAAAAGGAACTATACTAAAATCAGTTGCATAATCGAGGGTGTGGACCCTTTTCATAGACGGTGCTTTGAACGTGAAAGGGTCGAGGCTGGACATCATTTTGAAACTGCCCATAGGTAATATAATTAGACAATCTATCAAAACTTCGAAGTTAACTAACAATGAGGCCGAGTATGAGGTCATGATTGTAGGTCTCGAGCTGGCTAAAAGTTTGGGAGCAGAGGTCAACGAGGCCAAATGTGATTCCCTACAATTTGTAAACCAAGTCTATAGAACTTTAGAAGTTTTAGAAGATCAAATGCAGAGATACTTGGACAAGCTACAAGTAACTTTACATCGATTTAAAGAGTGGACCTTACAATGCATACCTGGTGAACAGAACATCGAACTTGGGGTCATCGGTCGAAGATGACAAACTTAACTCAGAGACTGTCGTACAACTCTCGAGATCAGTAATCGAAGAAGGCCATGCCGAAATAAACACTACAAGTCTGACTTGGGATTGGAGAAACAAGTACATTGAATACCTGAAGAACGGGAAGCTCCCATTAGATCCGAATGAGTCAAGGACTCTACGCACGAAGGCAGCACAGTTCACTTTGGCTAAGGATGGAATTCTATCAGGAGGATGTTCGATGGGCCATTGGAGATATGTTTGGGACCAAGAGACACCGACTACGTCCTACGGTAAATTCACAAAGGCACTTGTGGGAAGCACTTCAGCGCCGAATCACTGGTTCACAAAGTTATCTAAGCAAGGTACTATTGGGTTGATATGGACAAGGATACAAAAGAGTTCGTTCGAAAGTGCGACAAATGTCATAGGTATGTGCCGATCATTCACCAGCCCGAGGAACAACTCCACTCAGTCTTATCCCCATGGCCATTCATGAAATGGAAAATGGACATCGTCGGCCCTCTACCATCGGCCCTAGGTAAAGATCAATTTATTTTATTTATGACTGATTATTTTTCTAAGTGGGTTAAAGCACAGGCTTTCGAGAAAGTCAGAGAAAAAGAAGTCATAGACTTCATTTCGGACCATATTATATGTCGATTTGAGATGCCTGCCGAGATTGTGTGCGACAACGGAAAGTAATTTATTTGCAGCAAAGTAACTAAATTTCTCGAGGATCACAAAATTAAAAGGATTCTATCAATGTCATACCATCCCAGCGGGAATGGACAAGCCGAATCGACCAATAAAACTATCATTCAAAATCTTAAGAAAAGATTGACCAACACTAAGGGAAAATAGAGAGAAATATTGCCCGAGGTCCTTTGGGCGTACCGCACGATGTCGAAATCCAGTACGCGGAAACACCGTTCTCTTTGGTCTATGGTGTCAAAGCTTTTATCCCGGTCAAGGTCGGGAACCTAGCCTCAGGTTTCGATATGCAACAGAAGAATCGAATAACAAGGCCATGAATACGAGCCTAGAATTGTTAGATGAAAGATGCAAGGCCGCCCTCGTTCGATTGGCCACACAAAAACAACGGATAGAATGGTACTACAACCGAAGAGCCAATCATTGACACTTTAAAATTAGGGACTTGGTGCTAAGAAAACTCACCCTCAACACTTGAAACTCGAATGAAGGAAAACTGGGTCCAAATTGGGAGGGACAATATCAGGTCCTCGGCATCATCAAAAAGGGATCCTGCAAGCTCATCACGATGAACAACGAGTACCAAACAATTGGAACGTATCATTTCCAAAGCGATACTACTATTACGGTACGACCTTCTCCATTTTCATTTATATTTTAAACTAACCAATTGCAAGTGTTTGATCGAGGATGGCGATGGATTCTTCAATACGAAATCTTTAGGTCTGAAAGCACGCGTTGCACTTTTTTTCCCTTAGACTGGTTTTTGTCCCAAATTGGTTTTTCTGGTGAGGTTTCTAACGAGGCAACCATTGATCATGCTAACTTAAAACAATTTGATAGTATTTGAGGCTTCTTTATAATCAACCTCGAATACTAGGGGCATTACCCTTGAATGTCAACTTTGTTGCAAGGAAATTACTTCGTGACAACGGGGTCTCGATAGATAAATTTTGTAAGGGTCAAACGGTCGAATGAACCATCCCCATATAGGTTACTCGAGCCCTAACATCAAACATGTACACATGTATAATCATCTATTGAAAGAAGTATTTCCATGCCGATATCTTATGTCTTAGAAAACTTTTCTACTTTACAATTTCATACTTTTGATCTATTGTGTAATAGGCTTAAGGGACGATCATAATGGAAGTTCAAACAACTAACCCCACGCTCGAGGATTGCCGAGGGTAGGTCTTTTAACTTGTTTATGAAAATATTTGAAGGCCTATTTTGTTACGGAATTCAGATGTGTCCGAATCGTGTTAATTTTGCCGTAGCTTTTTTATTTGGGACTTTCCTCTTAGGCTTATTTTCCCATTCCACTTCGAGCATGTTCTAAGTATTAGTCCTCGAGTGGGGTGGTCGTGGCCTATAAAATCAAGGATCGCCCTTTTAAGGCCTTAAGATTTCAAAGTTTAACAATTCGAGCATGTCGATTCTCGGACGGCAATCCCCGAGTATGAGGTTAATTGCTCGAGCTTGCTCGAAGTGGAATGGGAAAATAAGCCTAAGAGGCAAGTCCCTAATAAAAACGCAACGACCAAATTAACACGATTCGGACACGTCCGAATTTCGTAACAAAATAGGCCTTTGAATATTTTCATAAACCAGTTAAAAGGACTACCCTCGGCAAAATTATAAAGGGATTCGATAATATCAAGCCTTGAAAACTCTAATGAGTACAAAATTGTTCGAACTCTCGAACAATTCCTTATTTCATGCTAATGCATTACAACCTTTGTGAACATGAATAATAAACAAAGGGAAAACTTTGAAAGCTGAAAAGGGTGGAAAAGCCTTATATATATGATCGAACAATCGTTTTACAAAGGCCAGATCGGCCTAATACAAAGTCCTAAGGGATACTATTGCTTCGAGTCCGAGATATCACTCTTACTCGACTACTAAGCTTAAGGGCTACTTCAATCCGAGTTCGAATAAATTCTCACTTGGGGACTATTTTTTGAGCCTAAGGGCCACATGATTTCGAGTTCTTAGATAACACTCTCACTCAGAAATCAAACTCAACGATTACCTTATTGTGAGTCCAAATAAACGATCCCACTCAGCTCCACTTTATCGAAAAATTACCTCAGGTCAAGTTCAAATCTCTGATCTGGGACTGTTAAATACAACTATATAACTTTATACTAAGGTACTTTGACACTTGCATAAAATAACAAAAGGACAATGGATTCGGGAGCCATAGAAAGGAAAAGAATTTTAGCATATCAAATATTTTACAAGGGCCACATGACCCGATTAAAAATTTCTTTACAAAGGCCGGTTAGCCTCAAAGTAAAAACAAAAAAATTACTAGGCCTAAGCAACATGGTCCTTATCAGAGGTAGCTTCTTCATCCTCAGAATCATGTCCACCAGATCCGCTCATATGCTCAGAATCCTCATCGGGAAATGCTAGCTTCTGAGCCTTTGCTTCCTCAGCCTTGGCGATCTCGAGTTCAGCAGAGATATCGAAACTTTGAGCAAGGACCCTCTTGAGAGCCTCCCTTCGAGCCTGCCACTTTGAATGATCCACCATGCCCTTGGTCTGCTCGAGGGTGGCTTTGGCATCGACCTTGTATTGTGTCGCAGTAGCATGGGCCTTAGTATTGGCCGTGGTCGCTTCAGATCTGGCAACCTCGAGCTACTTGGCCAAACTGGCTAAATTGAACTCAAGCTCCTCGACCTTCTTCGCCTGAACCAAGGCTCTCTTGCAAAGCTACGACTTAGCCGAATCCATTTCTACTTGAACGGTTTCTTTTTTTGCGGCCAAAATATCCATAAACCCCTTGAACTCTTCAGCCTTAGGTCTCACTTTATCTATCTGCCTTTGGAGATCCTTGATCTATTCGAGCCTCTGTCGAACATATAGAATTAGATTGTTAGTTGTTATCTCCGACTCGTCCTCACTATCATAAAGAACTCGAAATACCTGCTTGGCCATCTCAACATGTTCATCTTGAGCTACCACCAGGTCTACATGAAGCTTCTCACTAAGAATCTTGTATCTATTACATTTCTCAATGAGGCCCTGAACATCAGCCTTGTGTTCCTCTCGGATTTGAAGAAAGGCCTCATGAAGCAACACCCAAGCCTACAAGAAAGGAAGAAAATGTTAGAGATATCAACAATTCTAAATCATACAGAAATTATGTAATAGCCCTCGAACTTACCCGATTCAAAGCATGCTGGGTCGTCGTTGAACAAATAAACAAATTCCACTACGTCCATCGTGGCTAGGTCCTCTTCAGTGACCAAGAATCGAAGATAGCTAGCCACTCCTATAGAGGCAAAGAAAACTTGAGCATTCTTCGGGATTGAGATTATAAGTGGCCGCTTATGCTCGGGATCAATGTTGGGAGATGAAAATTTGTTAGTCAATTTAAAACTCGAGAAAGCCTCATTCGAGCTCTTCCTCGGCATGTCCAAATCACCTAGACTAGTTACATCTTCTACCGTGGCGAAATAACCTTGGAAGAAATCTTCCTCTCCATGGGCTCCCTCCTCGTGAAAAGTCTCCACAACTTGAGCGTCACGTATCATCAAGTCAGGAACTGGAGGGAACGAGGAGGAACCCTCGATTTCTATTGCCCCGAGTGGGTCTTTCGAGGCATCATCTTCATTCTGGGGAGCCTCGAGCCCGGTTTCTGCCCCTGTATACAACATTTTTGATAGCCTTTCCACTTCGAGGTGAGGCATCTTTGATTATTTTCGGCTCAGGCTCATCAGGTTGGGGCAAAACAATTTTGGCTCCTGACGGTCCAATGCTTCTTTGAATATATGTCGGCCTCACTTCAGGCAAACATGGATATTTCTCGTATTCAGGCATACGCTCAGGGTGTAGAGGAGCATAAGCAGAAATAGAAGGTTGATCGTGAGCATGATAGGGCCCAAAATAATAGAGTGAGGTCTTCGGGTCCTTTTGGTGAGTTTCGAGGTGGTCAGAGACAATAATAGCCAAGGTATCCAACCTAGCCATCAGCTGGCGCACCCCGTCAATTTGCCGGTAAGAGATTTGATCGTTCCACATATTCAAGGCCTGGTCAAAATTCCAGGGCCTCAAGTTCTCAGTATAGAGGCGAGTCAAGTCAGATGAGGCCGCCCTTGCTGCGATGTGCTTAGTGTGGTAAGCAGCATGCTGGGCAATGCCGTATGGGGTTGGGTATTTGTTATTCTTGTGGTTATCCAGGACACGTTATGAGGGATTGTCTGACAAGAGGTGATACGAGCATAGCTCATCCAGCAGGATCTATAGCTAGTTCATCATCATCAGTATGCCCCTGGGAACGGTTCATAAGCACTAATGGGTTGTGGTAGTGGCAAAGGCAGAGCATCTAGCTCGAATAGTCCTCAGAACTGCATTTATGCGTTATCAGGATGACAGGATTAGGAGTCATCACCTGATGTTCTTCTAGGTTTATTATCAGTCTCCTCATATGATATATATGCACTGATTGACCCAGGTTCCACCTTATCATATGTTACTCTATTAGTTGCCAGTAAGTTTGGAATAAAACCTGAGTTAGTTAAACCTTTTGAGGTATCCACACCTGTTGGGATCTATTGATAGATAGGCGGGTATATAGAGATTTTATAATAGCAGTTTTTAAACCCCTCCCAAATTAGGAGGATCTATAATGTTTTCACACTTCCCCTCCAACGTGACTCGATAATACTACTTCATAGTCGATTTACAGTAGTAGACCTAATCGAGTTAGATATGATAGAATTTGTTGTTATAATAGGAATGTATTGGTTGGCTTCTTGTCATGTCAACGTTGATTGTAGATTGAAGATGGTCCGATTCCAATTTCTAGGGGAGCCTGTTTTGGAATGGAAAGGTAATACGGCATCGCTGAGAGTTAGATTTATTTCCTATCTCAAGGCAAGGAAGATGATTAGAAAGGGCTATATTTATCACTTAGTTCGGATTCAGGATGTGAAAGTAGAGTCACCAATCATTCAGTCCATCCCTGTGGTTAATGAGTTTCCCGATATTTTTTCTGATGAGCTTCTGGGTCTTCTGCCAGAGCGAGAAATTCAGTTTGCTGTTTACCTACTACCATATACTCAACCAATATTTATTCCTCCCTATAGAATGGCACCCGCAGAGCTGAAAGAATTGAAGAAAAAATTAAAGGATTTGTTTGAAAAAGGTTTTATCAGACCTAGTACATCATCGTAGGGAGCATTTGTGTTATTTGTACGGAAGAAAGATGGTTCCTTAAGGATGTGTATAGATTATAGATAGTTGAATAAGGTAATGATCAAGAATAAGTACCCCCTTCCGAGGATTGATGATTTATTTGATCAGTTGCAAGGTGCCAAGTGTTTCTCAAAGGTAGACTTGAGGTTCGGGTACCATCAGGTAAGGGTTAAGGAGAAGGATATTCTGAAAATAGCATTCAGGACTAGATACGAGAACTTTGAGTTTCGTGTTATGTCATTCAGTTTGACCAATGCCCCAGCAGTATTCATGAACTTGATGAACCGTGTGTTCAGACCCTTTTTAGATCTGTTCGTAATTGTATTTATTGATGATTTATTAGTGTATTCTAATTTAGTGAGCATGCAGATCACTTGCGTACTTTGCTCAGAGTTCTATAAAAAGGAAAGTTGTATGCAAAATTCTCTAAGTATGAATTTTGGTTGAGTTCTGTAGCTTTACTTGGGCATGTCATTTCAAGTGAAGGAATTCAGGTTGCTACACAAAATATTGAGGGAGTAAAGACTTGGCCTAGACCCACGACACAGATAGAGGTTCGTAGCTTTCTCGGTTTGGCAGGTTATTATATGAGATTTGTAGAGGGATTCTCTTATCTTTCAGCACCTTTGACAAAGTTAACTCAAAAGGGAGCAAAGTTTCAATGGATTGATGCTTGCGAACGGAGTTTCCAGGCAGTGAAGGACAGATTAACTTCAATACTGGTTCTAACACTCCCAAAAGGGATCGATGGTTATGTTATCTATCATGACGCTTCGGGCGTTGGATTGGGTTGTGTATTAATGCAGCATAGTAAGGTTGTAGCTTATGCTTCTAGACAACTAAGAAGGCACGAGAAGAATTACCCAACCCACAATTTAGAGTTAGCCGCAGTGATTCATGCACTAAAGATATATAGGCACTATTTGAATGACATTCATGTTGATATCTATACGGATCATAAGATCCTCTAGTATATCTTCAAGAAAAAGGAATTGAATTTACGTCAAAGGAGATGGTTGGAGCTACTTAAAGACTATGATGCTGATATTTTATACCATCTGGGGAAGGCGAATGTAGTAGCTGATGCCCTCAGCAGTAGGTCTATGGGTAGCATGTCATATTTGCAACCAGAAAAGAGTGGGGTAGCTCATGACATTCATCATCTAGCTAGTCTTGGAGTTCAGTTACTATTCAGGATACGACAACATCCTCCTTAGTAACTGAAGTGAAGGAATGCCAGTACGAGGACCCTGTGTTAGTTCATTATAGGGATACAATCCCTCAGAAGGAGAAGACACCATTTGAGATTACATAAGATGGGGTCCTCAAATATCGAGGACAATTATGTGTCCCTAATGTTGCAGGGCTGCATCGACAGGTTATGGGAGAAACTTACTATTCTCGTTATTCTATCCATCTAGGAGCAACAAAGATGTATCATGCTATCAGGGAAATATATTGGTGGGACGGAATGAAAAAGGATATAGCAGAGTTTGTTGCCTAGTGCCCTAACTATCAGTAGGTTAAGATTGAACATAAAAACCCAGTGGATTAATGCAATCTATAAATATTCTTACTTGGTAGTGGGAAGTAATAAATATAGATTTATCATAGGCTTACCTCGTACCCAACATAAGTTTGACTCTATATGGGTGACTCTTGATAGACTTACAAAATTAGCCCATTTTCTATCTGTTAGAACTACTACACAGAGGATTATGCAAGGCTACATTAAAGAGATAGTACGACTTCATAGTGTCCCTATATCTTAGGTAAGTCTTAGTACAACATTTCATCCCAGACAGACAAATAGGCTGGGCGTACTATTCAGACACTTGAAGATATGTTATGCGCTTGTGTGATAGACTTCAAGGGTAGATGGGATGATCATCTGACGCTTATTGAGTTCACGTATAATAATAGCTATCATTCCAGTATTCAGATGGCTCCATACGAAGCTCTTTACGGACAAAAGTGTAGGTCGCCTACAAGATGGTTCGATGTTGGGGAAACTAAGTTAGTAGGACCAGAATTGATACAACAGGCAATCGAGAAGAGTAAGCTTATATAGGAAAGGTTATTAGCATCTCAAAGCCATCATAAGTCTTATGCGGATAATCAACAACGAGACTTGGAGTTTTAGGTGGACGATTGGGTATTCCTAAAGGTACCACCGATGAAAGGCATTATTGTGACGACCCGGCCAGTTGTCTCATGAGTTACCACTTAGTTTCCCCCATTTCTGCTTCTTATTGCTTTGTATAATGGTTCTATATGTGACCGGGTTGATTGGTTAGGGTTTAGAAAGGATTTGGTAAGACACTTAGTCTTTTTTGAAGAAGCTTAAGTTAGAAAGGTCAACAGGATGTTGACTTATGTGTTAGATGGCTTAGATGTGAGTTCCGATGGTTCGGTTAGCTTCGGGAGGTGATTTGGGACTTAGAAGCATGATCAGAATAAGTTTTGGAGGTACGGAGTAGATTTAGGCCTGAATTGGCGAAAGTGGATTTTTGGCGATTTCCGGTTGGTAGATGAGATTTTGATATAGGGGTTGGAATGGAATTCTGAGAGTTGCAGTAGTTTCGTTTTGTCATTTGGGATGTGTGTGCAAAATTTCAGGTCATTCGGACGTGGTTTGGTTGGGTTTTTTATCAAAAGCAAAATTCGGAAGATTTTGGAAACTTATGCTTGAATCCGATGTGTTTTGGTTTATTTGATGTTGTTTGAGGTGTTTTGAATATTTGTATAAGTTTGAATAAGGTTTTGGGATATGTTGGTGCCTTTGGTTGAGGTCCCGAGGGCCTCGAGGGAGTTTCGGGTGGTCAATCGGATCATTTCTTGATGTTTGGAGTTGCAGATTTTGGTTTCAGCTGTTGCAGGTATTTTACTCTTCGTGTTCGCGAGTGGACCCTTGCGTTTGTGAAGAGTCAGTTGAGGAAGGTGGAATTTAAGCCTTCACGTTCACGAGGAAGTCTACGCATTCGCGAAGGGCTAAGTGTTTATGCATCGCATTCGCAGGGTTGTGTTACGTTCGCATAGAAGAAAATGGGCAGCTGAGCTTCAGTGGATTTTATTCATCACGTTCGTGAGAGGTGGAAAGCGATCACAAAAGTTGGTCTGAGCAAAGCATCACGTTTGCGATGGGGAGGTCGCAATGGCGAAAGAGGAAAAAGTGGTCAAAATTAATTTGTGCTTCGCGAACGAGAGGCTTTGACCGCGTTCGCGAAGAAGGATTTTAGGCCTGGGTAGAAGGTTTAAAAGGTCGTCTTGTTCGCGAATGTGGGGTTTATTTCTTCCTTTGTTGTTCGTTTTTGGAGCATTTTGAAGGGGATTGAAGAGGGATTCAAGGGCAATCACTTGGAGGTAAGATTCTTGGACTTAAAACTCGATTCTAATGTGAATTCCACCTAAATAATCATGGAAATTAAGCCAAAAATTGAAGAACTAGGGCTTGGAAACTTAGACCTTTGATTGAGGATTTGAAGGACCATTTGAGGTCGGATTTCAAAACTTTTGATATGTATGAACTCGTGGGGAGAGAAGGAATCTATTGATGTATAAATTATTGAATTCCGAGACATGGGCCCGAGGGTCGGGTTTTCATAATTTCGGGATTTGTGTTGTATACTGATTGTTTTTGCATGGGCTTCGTTCCCTTAGCCTATTTTGACGTCCTCGTTCTGATTTTGGATAGATTCGACGCGAGTGGAGGCCAATTTGAGGGGCAAAGGCGTCGCGAGCTAGAGATTTGACCGGTTCGAGGTGAGTAATGATTGTAAATGATGTTCTGAGGGTATGAAACCCCGGACTTGCACATTGTTTTGAGGTGACGCACACACTTGATGACGAGCGTAGGATCGTGCACTATTGGGGATTGTAACTTAGTCCGTCTCGAATGACTATTTTACCGCGTATTTGACTGAAATCTATTTGCTATCATCATGATTTGGGTTGAATGCCATATTTGGGCCTTGTGCCAACTATTTAAACCCTTTGGGGATTTTTATTGATATTTCCTCACTGTTTTGACTTTATACTTGAACTCAGTCGTGAGATATTTCACTATTTTCATACTCAGCCATGTTTACTATGTTTTAACACTTAAATAATCTTTTAAATGATATTTTGGGCTGAGAATCACTGTTTTACTGTTGCCCGAAGGGCTTGTGAGGATTTTGACTGAGTAAGGCCGAGGGCCTATGTTGTGAGGAAACATTTGATACTGATTATGAGGACGAGGGCCTAGTGATGATGCCACGGGATGGCTTGATATTGCGCTTGGGCCATAAGGGGCCCTTCCAAGAGTTTGCACACCCCTATTGAGCGCAGGTACCCATTGTGATGTGAGATTGAGCTCGAGGGGCTGGTATTGTTCTGAGATTGAGCCCGAGGGGCTGGTATTATTCTGAGATTGAGCTCGAGGGGTTGGTATTATTATGAGAAGTTGCCCGAGGAGCAGATTTGTTGATACTATGCCCGAGGGGCGAACCTTTATGTGTTTATCTTTTTCTTAATTGACTGTCAATTACCAACTTAATTGTTAAAAAAGGCTTTTCATGAAGTTAAATTTGAGTTAAAGGATTTTTACCTATCTTTCACTAGGTTACTACTTTTATTGTTTTACTGCTTCATTATAGCATGCTTTTGTGCCTTACGTGATTTCCTGTTTTCAGTCTTTATTTATGATTATTACTCACTGAGTTGGGGTACTCACTTTACTCCCTGCACCCTGTGTGCAGATTCAGGCGTATCTGGTCCCGCTCCCGAGTGCTGATCATTTTCTGCTCAGGGGATCTGAGGAGTCTCTAAGTAGCTGTTGGCGTTCGCAGCCCAGAGCTCTTCCCTATCTTACTTCTTCATGTTCTTGGTTTTCTTTATGAAACACTATAGTTTTATTTGGAGTATTCCGTTTTGTTAGATGTTCATGACTAGTGACACCCCGGTATTGGGCTATGTTGGGTTATTTTCCGCGAACTATGCTATTAACTGCTTAAACCTTGGTTTATTTGATCATGCTTAGACTGTTTCTTAATGCTTAACTATTAAATACTGAAATGGGTAGTGTCGGCTGGCCTTGTCTTTACGAGAGGCGCCATTACGACCGGGTCCAAGTTTAGGGTCGTAACAAGTTAGTATCAGAGCCTAGATTACATAGGTCTCACGAGTCATGAGCAGGTTTAGTAGAGTCTCATGGATTGGTACAGAGACGTTTGTACTTATCATTGGGAGGCTGCAGAACCTTTAGGAAAAGCTTCATATTCTTGAAATTCTTATCGTGCGTCCTTGATTCGGCTTGAAATGTAACTCTTTGAATTCCTTCCACGTGTTCGTATGCGCACATGAGCGCTCGGTATCAGATGTGCATCGATGGCTTGTGATTCCCTGATCGAGGGGCGAGATGTGATCTCTGTACATTGATGTTGGGCCAGTCTGGAGGACTCGAGGCCGAATTTCCCCTTATAGCTTGAGCCTGAGCTGTTTATTTCGTGAGCGCATGTTTCTGGATCCATATGTTCTATTGTGTCCCTATTAAGGGAGGTGATGATTGGATAGTTACGTGATGAGTGTGATGTGACTGTGAGATGTATTCATGTTATTTGGAAGAGACGAGAAGGGTCTGCTGGAGGATAAAATGACTATTAGGTGCTCGATTGTTTTTATCTTGATTTGAGGTATAACCCCGAGTTTTGGGTGTGTGAAGAACCTTTTCATGTCTTCAAGTTGGGAGTGAATTAAATTTCATGTTGTGTTATGAGTTTAGACTCAGGAATATTAAGTGACTGTGTAATTTTTATGACGGTGAAAGGTATACAGAAATGCCAGTTTGAGGCAAAGCCGGTGGGTTATCTCCTGCGGAATGTTATGAGGTTGTGTGACCCTTATGTTGTCTGTTAGAAGATCTCATTTATAAGTGAAATATATGTGTTGCAATTTAAATTGGGTTACTTAAGAGAGTGGGTTTAACTGTTATGAGAGTATGCGAGATTTGCATAAGAGTTAAAGTACCAGATGGTCTGTATTTCACAAGCTTACGAAGGATTGAGTTTAATCTCACTATGGTATTATGGCAGCAATAGAGTATATGCGTTATGAGTTATTGAGTGTGTTTTGATTTATGGTTTAGAGACAAGTGGAGGAGTCTGCTATTGATTAGTTGATTGCACGGTTATGTCTTGCGGGTTCATCTCAGCAGAGGGGTCAGTCATCAGCTTCAGCGCCAGTTACTTCACCACTACCTGCCCAGCCAGCAAGGGGTGGAGGTCAGTCAGCTAGGGGTCGCCCCAGAGGGGGAGGTCGATCAGGTGGCGGTCAGGCCCATTTCTATTCACTTCTAGGTAGACCCGATGCTATTAACTTTAGATGCTATTATTACATGTATTGTTTCAATCTGCCACAGATATGCCTCTATATTATTTGATTCCGGTTCCACCTTTTCTTATGTGTCATCATACTTTGCTCGTTATTTGGGTATGCCCCGTGAGTTTCTTGCTTCACCTGTTCATGTATCTACCCCGATGGGCGATACTGTTATTGTAGACCATGTGTACCGGTCATGTGTGGTGACTATTGGGGGTTTGGAGACCCATGTGGATCTTTTATTATTGTGTATGGTGGATTTTGATGTCATTTTGGGCATGGATTGGCTATCTCCGTGTCGTGCTATTCTGGACTGTCATGCTAAGACAGTCACATTAGCTATACCAGGTGTGCCACGGATTGAGTGGCAGGGTGTGATTGATTATGTTCCTAGTAGAGTGATCTCATTCTTGAAAGCACAATGTATGGTTGGAAAGGGTTGTCTTTCGTATCTAGCCTTTGTGAGGGAGGTTGGTGCTAAGACTCCCAGTATTGATTTTGTTCCAATTGTGAGGGATTTTCCCGATGTGTTTCCTGTAGACCTTCTGGGCATGCCACTGGACAGGGATATTGATTTTGGTATTGACCTGGTGCCGGGCACTCGGCCCATTTCTATTCCGTCGTATCGTATGGCACCAGCGGAGTTGAAGGAGTTAAAGGAGCAGCTTTCAGGAATGAGAACAAGTAACAGGTAAGAACAAGTATCCTTTGCCTCGCATTGATGATTTATTCGACCAGATTCATGGAGTGAGAGTGTTATCCAAGATTAATCTCCGTTCAGGTTATCACCAGTTAAAGATCAGGGGCTCGGATATTCTTAAGACAGCTTTCAGGACCTGATATGGTCATTATGAGTTCTTGGTAATGTCTTTTGGGCTAACCAATGCCCCAGTAGTGTTGATGCATTTGATGAACAGTGTGTTCCAGCCTTATCTCGACTCGTTTGTCATAGTCTTCATTGATGATATTCTGGTGTATTCGCATAGTCAGGAGGAGCATGCGGAGCATTTGAGAGTTGTGTTGTAGAGATTGAGAGAGGAGAAGCTTTATGCAAAATTCTCCAAGTGTGAGTTTTGGCTCAGTTTAGTGGCTTTCTTAGGGTACGTGGTGTCCAGCGAGGGTATTCAGGTTGATCCGAAGAAGATAAAGGCGGTATAGAGTTGGCCCAGATCATCCTCAGCCATAGAGATTCGTAACTTTGTTGGTTTGGCGGGTTATTATCGCCGTTTTGTTCAGGGATTCTCATCTATCACATCACCCTTGACCAAGTTGACTCAAAAGGGTGCTTCATTTGTATGGTCGGACGAGTGTGAGGAGAGCTTTCAGAAGCTCAAGACAGCTTTGACCACAGCTCTAGTGTTAGTTTTGCCATTAGCTTCAGGTTCATATACCGTGTATTATGATGCTTCGAGAGTTGGTATTGGTTGTGTATTGATGCAGGAGCATAGAGTTATTGCTTATGCTTCTCGTCAATTAAAGCCCCATGAGAAGAACTACCCCGTTCATGATTTGGAGTTGGCTGTTATAGTTCACGCGTTGAAGATTTGGAGACATTACTTGTACGGTGTGTCTTGTGAGGTGTTTACTGATCATCGTAGCCTCCAGCACTTGTTCAAGTAGAAGGATCTTAATTTGAGGCAGCGGAGATGGTTAGAGTTGCTAAAGGATTATGATATCACTATATTGTACCATCCGGGAAAGGCCAATATGGTGGCCGCTGCTTTGAGCCGGAAGGCGGTGAGTATGGGCAGTTGCATATATTCCAGTTGGGGAGAGACCTCTTGTAGTTGATGTTCAGGACTTGACCAATTGGTTCATGAGGTTAGATATTTCGGAGCCCAGTCGGGTATTGGCTTGTGTGGTTTCTCGGTCTTCCTTATATGATCGCATCAGAGAGCGCCAGTATGATGATCTGTATTTGCTTTTCCTTAAGGATAGAGTTCAGCATGATGATGTGACCATTGGTAATGATGGGGAGTTGAGGATGCAGGGCCATATCCATGTGCCCAATGAGGATGGGCTTCGGGAGTTGATTCTGGAGGAGGCCCATAGCTCGCTGTATTCCATTCATCCAGGTGCCGCGAAGATGTATCAGGATTTAGGGCAGCACTATTGGTGGTGGAGAATGAACAAATACATTGTGGGATTTGTAGTTTGGTGTCTCAATTATCAGCAGGTGAAATATGAGCATCAGAGACCGGGTGGCTTGCTTCAGCGGATGGATATTCCAAAGTGGAAGTGGGAGTGGATCACTATGGACTTTGTAGTTGAACTTCCATAGACTTTGAGGAAGTTCGATGCTATTTTTGTGATTATGGATCGGCTGACCAAGTCCGCGCACTTCATTCCTGTGTGTACTACCTATTCTTCAGAGCACAGAGATTTATATCCGGGAGATGGTTTGTTTGCATGGTGTCCTAGTTTCCATCATTTCAGATAGGAGCACTCAGTTTACTTCACAGTTTTGGAGGTCTGTGCAGCAAGAGTTGGGTACTCAGGTTGAGTTGAGCACAACTTTTCACCCTCCGATAGACGGGCAATCTGAGCGCACTATTCAGATATTGGAGGATATGTTGCGTGCTTGTGTCATTGATTTTGGAGGGTCATGGGATCAGTTTCTACCGCTTGCAGAGTTTGCTTATGACAACAACTACCAGTCGAGTATTCAGATAGCTCTATATGAGGCTTTGTATGAGAGGCAGTGTAGATCTCTAATTAGTTGGTTCGAGCCAGGTGAGGCTAGGCTATTGGGGACAGACTTGGTGAAGGATGCTTTAGAAAAGGTGAAGGTGATTCAGGAGAGGCTTCATACAGCGCAGTCGAGGCAAAAGAGTTATGCTGACACGAACGTTCGAGATGTGTCCTACATGGTTGGTGAAAAGGTTCTATTGAAGGTTTCTCCCATGAAGGGTGTTATGAGATTTGGGAAGAAAGGAAAATTGAGTCCACGATTCATTGGGCCTTTTGAGGTGCTTTGGAGGATTGAGGAGGTGGCTTATGAGCTTGCCTTGCCACCCAGCTTGTCGAGTGTGCATCCGATATTTCATATTTCTATGCTCCAAAAGTATATTGGGGATGCGTCTTATGTTTTGGATTTCAGCACGGTTCAGTTAGATGATGATTTGATTTATGATGTGGAGCCAGTAGCTATTTTGGAGCATCAGGTTCGAAAGTTGAGGTCAAAGGATATAGCTTTAGTGAAAGTGCAATAGAGAGGTCGGCCCATGGAGGAGGTGACCTGGGAGACCGAGCGAGAGATGCGGAGCAGATATCCTCACCTATTTGAGGCTTCAGGTATGTTTCTTGACTCGTTCGAGGATGAACGTTTGTTTAAGTTGGGGAGGATGTGACGACCCGGCCAGTCGTCTCATGAGTTACCGCTTAATTTCCCCCATTTCTGCTTCTTATTACTTTGTATAATGGTTCTATATGTGATCGGGTTGATTGGTTAGGGTTCAGAAAGGATTTGGTAAGATTTGCGATACTTAGTCTCTTTCGAAGAAGCTTAAGTTGGAAAAGTCAACCGGATGTTGACTTATGTGTTATAGGGCTCGGATGTGAGTTCCGATGGTTCAGTTATCTTTGGGAGGTGATTTGGGACTTAGGAGCGTGATAGGAATGAGTTTTGGAGGTCCGGAGTAGATTTAGGCTTGAATTGGCGAAAGTGAATTTTTGGCGATTTTCTGTTAGTAGGTCAGATTTTGATATAGGGGTCGGAATGGAATTTCGAGAGTTGTAGTAGTTTCGTTGTGTCATTTGGGATGTGTGTGAAAAATTTTAGGTCATTCGGACGTGGTTTGGTTGGATTTTTTATCAAAAGCGGAATTCGGAAGATTTTGGAAACTTAGGCTTGAATCCGATGTGTTTTGGTTGATTTGATGTTGTTTGAGGTGTTTTGAAGATTTGCACAAGTTTGAATAAGGTTTTTACAATATGTTGGTGCCTTTGGTTGAGGTCCCAAGGGCCTCGGGGGAGTTTCGAGTGGTCAATCGGATCATTTCTTGATGTTTGGAGTTGCAGATTTTGGTTTCAGCTGTTGCAGGTATTTTACTCTTCACGTTCGCGAGTGGACCCTCGCGTTCGCGAGGAGTCAGTTGAGGAAGGTGGAATTTAAGCTTTCGCGTTCGCGAGGAAGGCTACGCGTTCACGAAGGGCTAAGTGTTTGTGCATCGCGTTCGCATAGAAGAAAATGGGCAGCTGAGCTTCAGTGGATTTTATTCATCGCTTTCGCGAGAGGCGGAACGCAATCGCGAAGGTTGGTCTGAGTAAAGCATCGTGTTCGCGATCGCGAAAGAGGAAAAATTGGGAAAAGTTAATTTGTGCTTCGTGAACGCGAGGCTTTGACCGCGTTCGCGAAGAAGGATTTCAGGCTTGGGCAGAAGGTTTAAAAGGTCGTCTTATCCGCGAATGTGGGGTTTATTTCTTCCATTGTTGGTCGTTTTTAGAGCTTTTTCAAGGGGATTGAAGAGGGATTCAAGGGAATCACTTGGAGGTAAGATTCTTGGACTTAAAACTCGATTCTAATGTGAATTCCACCTACATAATCATGGAAATTAAGCCAAAAATTGAAAAACTAGGGCTTGGAAACTTAGACCTTTGATTGAGGATTTTAAGGACCATTTGAGGTCGGATTTCAGAACTTTTGATATTTATGAACCTGTGGGGAGACAAGGAATCTATTGATTTAAAAATTATTGAATTTCAAGACGTGGGCCAGGGGGTCGAGTTTTAGTAATTTCGGGATTTGTGTTGTATACTGATTATTTTCTCTTGGGCTTCATTCCCTTAGCCTATTTTGACATCCTCGTTCTGATTTTGGATAGATTCGATGCGAGTGGACTCCGATTCGAGGGGCAAAGGCGTTGCGAGCTCGAGATTTGACCGGTTCGAGGTGAGTAATGATTGTAAATGATGTTCTGAGGGTATGAAACCCCGGACTTGCACATTGTTGTGCTATATTGAGGTGACACACACGCTTAATGACGAGCGTGGGGTCGTGTACCATTAGGGATTGTGACTTAGTCCATCCTGAATGACTATTTTACCGCGTATTTGACTGAAATATATTTGTTATCATCATGATTTGGGCTGAATGCCATATTTGGGCCTTGTGCAAACTATTTGAACCCTTCGGGGATTTTTATTGATATTTCCTCACTGTTTTGACTTTATACTTAAACTTAGTCCTGATATATTTCACTGTTTTCATACTCAGCCATGTTTACTATGTTTTAACGCTTAAGTGATCTTTTAAATGATATTTTGGGCTGAGAATCACTATTTTATTGTTGCCCGAGGGGCTTGTGAGGATTTTGACTGAGTAAAGTCGAGGGCCTATGTTGTGAAGAAACATTTGATACTGATTATGAGGCCGAGGGGCTGAGATATGTATATTGATATGAGGTCGATGGCCTAGTCATGATGCCACGAGATGGCTTGATATTGCGCTTGGCCGTAAGGGCCCCCTCTAGGAGTCTGCACACCCCCAGTGAGTGCGGGTATCCATTGTGATGTGAGATTGAGTCGGAGGGGCTGGTATTGTTCTGAGATTGAGCCCGAGGGGCTGGTATTGTTTTGAGATTGAGCCCGAGGGGCTGGTATTATTCTGAGATATTGCCCGAGGGGCGGATTTGTTGATACTGTGTTCGAGGGGAGAACCTTTATGTGTTTATCTTATTCTTAATTGACTGTCAATTACCTGCTTAATTGTTGAAAAATGCTTTTCATGAAGTTAAATTTGAGTTAAAGGATTTTTACCTATCTTTCACTGGGTTACTGTTTTAATGGTTTTACTGCTTCATTATAGCATGCTTTTGTGCCTTACGTGATTTCCTGCTTTCAGTCTTTATTTATGATTATTACTCACTAAGTTGGAGTACTCACTTTACTCCCTACACCCTATGTACAGATTCAGGCGTATCTGGTCCCTCTCCTGAGTGCTGATCATTTCCCGCTCCGGCGGATCCGAGGAGTCTCTAGGTAGTTGTTGACGTTCGCAGCCCGGAGCTCTTCCCTATCTTACTTCTTCATGTTTTTGGTTTTCTGTATTAAACACTGTAGTTTGATTTGGAGTATTATGTTTTGTTAGATGCTCATGACTAGTGACACCCCGGTATCGAGCTGTGTTGGGTTATTTTCTGCGAATTATGCTATTAACTGCTTAAACCTTGGTTTATTTGATCATTCTTAGACTGTTTCTTAATGCTTAACTATTAAATACTGAAATGGGTAGTGTCGGCTGGCCTTGTCTTCACGAGAGGCGGCATCACGACCGGGTTTGGGTTTAGGGTCATGAAAGTTATGAGGTTCGGAAAGAAAGGAGAACTTACCACTTGGTACATTGGACCATATATTACGTAAGGTAGGCCAGGTAGCATATGAGTTAGACTTGCCTTCTAACTTGGAATCTGTACATCTAGTCTTTCATGTGTCTATGCTCCACAAATGTATCGGAGATCCTTCTAGAGTTGTGTTAGTTGACGATGTTCAGGTCATAGAACAACTATCATATGAGGAAACTCTCATTGCTATACTATATAGATAGGTTCAGAGATTGAGGACTAAAGACGTAGCTTCGGTGAAAGTACTTTGGAGAAACAACAACGTGGAAAAAAAGGACTTGGGAAGCCGAAGAAGACATGAAATCTAGATATCCTCACTTATTTCCACTTCCAGAGTAGGATCAGACTGAGACATCATAGTCTTAAGGTACGTGTATAGATGTTTGTGTTAGTTATTATCATTGGTCATGTGAGGCCATTGTCGTTATTGATGATTGTGGTCCTATGTGGCATTGAATTATTAAATATTCTATAGAAAGGGTTGACGGTAGTACCATTACAAAGGCTACTATGCCAAGATTTATATAGATTCTCGGGAGTTAAACATTCGAGGACAGATATTTATAAGGGGGGAAGATGTTATAGCCGACATTTCGTATGTAAAAGTTTCGTCGTAAGTTAATCGACGTAGACTCGGGGATGAGATTATTTTTGAGGTTATGAGCATTTATGCCATTTAAAATAGGCGATAAGTAAAGTGCCATTAAGCATAAAGGGTAAATGAATCAAAGAAAATGAGTTTCGTTGAAGATTATCGATTTGAGATAAAATATGGTCCGAGCTATAGTACCCAGTATTTATAGACTAATGTCATACAAAGTACTACATGACCATGATAGTAAGGTGTATAAGGTATGTTAAAAAGTGAGTAGTATTTTAAGTAAGTTGAGATAATTCTTAATTATGTGGGTAATTGGAGATTACCTAGTTAATTAAGGATTAGTCGGTGCTTAATTAAGGCTTCGGATAAGCCTTAATGTGGAAGCCCACTATTCCAAAGTTATGACTCTTAAACTATGATGGAAAGGTAGCTCATTTAAGTAGATTATGGGGCTTAGTCACCTAGCATGTGGGCCCCACACCATTTAAAGCATAAGACCTCTCTAATTGAAAGAGAAGTGTTTATAGCAAAATGGTAGGCAACTTAGTAACGTGGCATTTTTGCTTCAACAAGAATTCAACAATTCAAGCAAAAATTCCTTATGCATATTGGCAACGTAACATTTTTTGCAATTCTAAAAGAAGCCCAGTATAATCTTTCTCAAGAATATCATACGAATTTTTTCCTACTCCGATCTTGCCGTCACGAATTTTGTCGCAATTGTCGTGTGTTAGAAAGATTGTCAAGAGAATCGGTTCAGGTATGTTAAGGTTATCCCTTCTTTCCTTTTGGCATAATCTATACGACACAAATGAAACGAGCAAATATATCACTTCCATAAATGACTCTATTCATAGAAGTATTAGAGGTGCCTATGTTCTTGAATTATCATATGTCTTATTATTCTATCGTATGTTCATGGGTGTCAGAAAGTACGTAAGTTCACAAAGTTTATTTTATGATATTAATCAGAGGCATAATGGTCTTATGACGTTCCGAAAGATTTTATTGACATACTTCTCATGCATCGCATTCATTTATACCTACACATTGACCCATAATTAGATGACGTTATATACGCGTATATATGTATATGGGATATGGGAAAAGGTTACGACGTTATATACACACCACCACCTGATCAGCTGCTATACGTTGATGATTTTTCCCACAATGGCCGAGATGATATGATGGGATGCCCTCAGAGTCTTGATGATGTTATGTACACCTATACCTTTGTATGACACGTCATTTATACGCACGTTCATGACATTATAAATGATTCAGGATTTACAAAGTTATTTAGACTTACAGGCGGAATTCTTTATTCCATATTTCATCTATGTCTTTTATGCACTAATTTTCATGCCTTTCATACTCAGTATATTATTCCTATTTACGCCCTATTTATCGGGGCCTGTGTTTCATGCCTGTAGGTGTAGGTAGACAAGCTAACAGACCCTCTTCTTAGGATCCTTGTCTAGCAAGAGTTGGTGTGCTCCATTTGATACGGAGCTGCTTTGGATTTTGGTATGATATATTTGTATACATATATGGGTATGACGGTGCCCAGTCTCGTCCTTGTACAATTGTATATTCTATTAGAGGTCTATAGACAGTCATGTATAGTTAGGTAGTATGTAGCCTTGTCGGCTTCTAGTTTTGGATATATAGTAGTCTATAGCAACCTTGTCGGCTCGCCCTACATATTCCGCACGTATATGTATATATGTCTTTTGGATAGATTTTCCTCACGCATGTTATTCTCGTAATTCAACAGATGTTATTCATGTTTATATCGTAGTCGCATGCTTAAGGGTGTTTGACAGGTAGGACTCGGGCACCCGTCGGCCCATCGGTTTGGGTCGTGACAGTTTCATTCACCTCTTCTATTTACATCGCAATGCCGACGTCATGACAAATCGGGTAAAGATCAAGGACTCAATTCGTTTCCTATCATTATACTCAAAAAATGAGGGGATTATTTGTGTATGGTTAAAATCCGGCCCACCCATTTTTACTGATTAACCAAGACTAGGGGGATAGATTGAGGATCGACCCCGTAGTATGTTAGACCGATGCATGAGGATAAGGTACTGAGTTCGGGATTCGAAGTACTTCTCAAGATCGAGACTAGTAATGATCGAGATAAAACAGGATAGACATCGAGCAAGATCAAAGATAGATAATGACGAAAAGGCGAGATATCCGTGACTGGTCGAGGATCATGGCAGAAATCTTGGAACGGATCAAATCAAGAACGGTTGTTTAGCTAATAATGAGATTTCCTTATGTAATTAGAATTGTACCATAAGTGAAATTCCCCTACTACATAAATAGGGGTACTAATTATTTGTAACTATTTTATTTTCGCATATCAAAGCAATACAATACTTTTTCTCTCTTATATTCTCTCGTTCATCGGTTTATTTCACATTCCATCTCTATTCTCAGTCGGTTCGAGGGAGATCTAGCTCGAGGGCTGAATTGCATTTCAATACTGGTTTGCTTCACTTTACTGTTAATTTCTATTATCAATCATCGTATTTATCAACTGGTGCTAGATGAAATAATTTTTCTTTATATTTTTAATATATATATATATATATATATAAAATAGCATATATGCAGTTATAAGCATGCATGAGCATTTTTATAATTTCTATGCAATTTTTATAATTTTTAAAAGCTTCAAATTGATTTATTTCTTCCCATTTTATTTATAAAATTTCCAATAATTATCCTTTAAATTATTTTTCTAGTGATTTAGCCATCTAAATTCTATATTTATGCCAAAATATTGTTTAAATATTTTTAGTGTATTTTTATAATTGTATTTACATTTTAAGCTAATTTGCATATATTTGCATACTAGCCCTATTAATGCATAATTATATTGTTGATGCATAAAATGATCTTTTATATTTTTAAAATATTAAATAACTATTTTAAACCATTTTAGTACACGAAATTATTTTTCAGAAATTATTTATTATTTCTTATAATTTATATAGTATTAAAATGGCTATTTAAAATATAACTTAATTTTATTTCAATTTTAGCCCAAATCCAACCCCAAAATCAGCCCAATATTTAACCTAAATCTACCCAGGCCCAATACCCGTATGCCCAACCCAAATACCCGGCCAAATCCTGGCCGTTGATCATTTTGATCAACGATCTAGATTTTCCTTTTCCTTAATTAAACCAACCTATACCCCAAAACCCTAATTCATTTCCCACCTTATACCGCCGTCACCTAATCCTCTCTACTCTCAAACTCTCTCAACCTAAACCTTAATCTCTAAACGCCGTCACTCATCTATGGCCGTCTTCGGTGACCTCTCACCACCTCTCAGGCCTCCAACGGCCTCCTTCACATCATTCTTGCCATCTCCAGGGCCCTCAAGGGGCCAGGGTTAGTGACTTGCATCTATGGCTCCTCCCTCGCATGTTTCAGGCCATTCCGGTGTGATTCTAAGTGAGATCGTCCTATATTGACTACAATCTATGATTTTCTAAATAGGTTCCTTCACCTCTCTATGGTTCTCTTCGAAACCCTAACTTCTTTTCTAAACTTCTTAGATCTGTACAGATCTAAGATGTTGTTTCATGTGAGTTTTACAACAGCCTTGGGATTCTTTACAAGAATCGAGTGATTTTCATCTTTTCCTAAAACTAGGGTTTCTGAAATTTCTTTTAAAATTTGTTTGATGATTTTTATGTTTAAACTTCCGCTTCTCATATATTTTGACTAATTTCTATTAGTCTAGTACAACCTTAGTCGTTTGTGCTGGAAACCCTAATTTTTGGGGTTCTTCGTTTGATTTCTGAATATTAGTACATCTGATTGTGTTCTTTTGGGTTCTTCTGATTTCGCATGATTTTCTTATCCTAATATGCTTCTACTGAATTTCTTAGTTCAATACTTTCACTGATTCTATATGCTTGATCTTTCTCAGTGAATCAGTGTCATTTAACTATGTGTTTTGTTAAAGTTATGTAAAATCCAGACTATTCATATTCTACCTCATTTTATATGCTAAACATGTTGACTTCCATGACTTTCTGAACCCTTGATCACTCTAAATCCCTTATTTCCTTGTTTAATTTGAACACTTTCCTTTAAACGTTTGATTCTTACCTCTTTACTCAATTTGATTGAGTTTGCTTGCCTTAATTATTTTTCCAGCCTTGTTTGTATTCCGCTGATTATTACTGATTTATTTTCTTAATTAAATTATTGTTCATTTACCCCTAATTACCTATTCTGTACCTAAACTTTACTTGATTCTTTTCCTTAAATACTTAGCAAGTTTTACCATTGATTTAATTGTCCCTTGATTGAGGGAAGATCTTGCGGATTTACATGTGACTTCCTTGATTTTGGTACTTAATTGATCTCTTACCTTATTTGTTAGGTTTTGATTACTATATAACCCCCCCCCTATTCTAAGTTCTGGACAACAACGAGACTAGTTTAAAAAACTCTCTCTTATACTTAAAGCTTTCTGCTCTTTTCTTTTACTTGCTACTCCCATTGAACTAGCCGGCTGTAAGCCAAGGCTAGTTATTGCACTACACTTCTCTATACTTTGTGTCTTCTCTCCTTAACTGGTATGTTCTGATTTAATTACAAGTTCAAAACTCTATGTGTTTTCTTACTGCATTAGTTTACTGATTCCTGATTATCACTTGGCTTTTCTATATGTAACTAGCATGCTAAAATCCTGGTTTCACTTAGCATATATGAGTATTACCTATTCAACTTATGATTAACATGTCTGATGACTTGTCTATTTCTTTCTCTAGAATGTCTCAAATTGACTCTACTCCATGTATGTATGTTTGATTGTCTGTCTGTTTGTTTACCCAATTCCTGATATTATCTACTTTGCTAGGTTACTTACTACTCCCTACGTACTTCTGACCATATGTTCAACTCTGCCTAGTATAACTATGTTCTCAACTATTTGATTGACTCCTAAATCCTATAAAGAACTTTGAAAAAAAAAGAAACTTCTGTGCTCTTGTTGTTACATTAATATGTTCTATGTGTCCCCAATTCCCATACTCCCTAAGTGAAATCTGTGTCTGAATGGTGTTGTTTGCTGATTTCTCACAAGTTCACTGTTTTCAAAACTGTTTTATTACTAATCAATTCCTATTTTTCATAAAACTTCTTTATTTAATTGAGCCCTTTCCAATATTGTTTTTTTATATCAAAACCATTTCAAAACTATGTCAAGCAATCTCACATTACTCCTAGAATATTAGATCCTGCCCCTCTAACATGTGTACTGCCTTGAGATCCTTGAGATCTCTCTGAACTCTGGCATGTCAGAGCTGGCCTTTTCATACTGCACCTAAATCAGTTACTGTTTGAGAAAGTCTAAGTGTGAGCACTGAACAGGATCCTTGAGGTCCTTAGGGAACTCTGACACACCTAGACATGATACTGTCTATGAAACTTTGGCATTTGAGGCTATTGGAAGCTTGGAAGTCATTTGGGCCTGCTTCAGGCTCCATATAGATAACTTCTTCTTTTCTTTATTTGTTTATGTAATTTATTCAGCTGGTCTGTAATAATTATTTGTAAACAACATTGGGGTGATTAGTGAAAAAGGGTGGGTAGTTACATATCTGTTGGGTAACTCGGGTAGATACCATGCCTATAGGATTGTGTTAATGCACTTGCTATGTTTGCTTTACTTTCACACTATTAGAATTCATGTCTATAGGATCTAAATGGCTTTAATAGTAGAAATCATGCCTATAGGATCTAAATGACTTTCAATAATAGAAATCATGTTTATAGGGTTAAAATCAACTTCATAATTAGATATCATGCATATAGAGTGTAAAGTGTTTGAGTTCAGTTTCTATTACAGCATGTGTTTACATTCGTCTCACTAGAAATCATGCCTATAAGTCAAAAAATCAGCTCTTAACAATTAGATACCATGCCTATAGGACTTGAAATCAGAAATCTTGCCTATAGAACTAAAAAAATCAGTTTAGTTGAATAAATCAGTTTAATCCATGTTAGTTCATTCTGAATTGGTTTAATCAACTGTCAACTTCTTTAAATGAGTTTTCAAGCACTGCCTTAAATCAATACAGCTAGAAAGCATGTCTATAGGATCCCGAGGGTCCGTTTAAAAACTGTTCACTGTTTTACTGTATCAATGTAGATATCATGCTTTTAGGACATCACTGTTCTGCGTTAGGCAAGCCTATAAGGCGATTTAAATTCTGCAACTCTGAAACTGTGCTTTGTCATTTAAAACTATTTAGATTTAACAGATCTAAATCAGTAGGCAAGCCAAATAGAATTCTGACACTTTGTCCTAACTCAATATTGTATAATCCCTACTTACCTAGATATCATGTTCTAGGATTTTGTCTTAAATACTCGACTGTTGTTTGAAGACGTGCATTTAATTATTATATTTGTGGAGGTGACTGTGAGCCTGTAAATTGTTCCCTTTAAATGCAGTCCTACTTTTTCTTGATTGATGCCTATACTTTTATCCTTTAAAACCTCAGGAAGGTCTAGAACTGTCCGAAAGTAGAGGACCTAAAATACCTCCAGGGCCACAAGGAAGGGACGGGTAGTGCACAAATAGGACATTTTCAAGGTTGCTAGAACGCTTTAGGCTATGACCAAGGGGAGGGATTTGGGTCGAAAAGGATATGATGACTACGCGCTAATGTCACGTGTAGCTCCTCATTGAGGAGTGTTTACCGGGCATTGTGTGGGATGATCCTACAGGCTAACCAACCTAGGACCCCTCTTTCCTAATTCCCGATATTTAAACCTTACTCTTTTATATGCAACTTGTTCAAATTCTTTGAGTCATACAGTGTCCAAAACATGCCCTTATTTGCAAGTATGTGTTTAATTATTTATTTGTTAAAGGACTAATTCATAAGTATAAGTTCGGCCGGGACCCACCGTTGTGGACCGCGAGGGGTGCCTAACACCTTCCCCTCAAGATTATTTCGAGCCCTTACCCTAAATCTCTGGTAATGCAAACTAGTCTAAGAGTTAATCACTCTAGGTGCCCTAACGCACCATAATCCGTTAGGTGGCGACTCTTCAAAATACCCAATTTCTAAAAGGAAATGAGTTATACCTCCATGAATATTGAAACACGGACTTCTCTCTCTCCGCAGAGGGAAAAAAAGGGGGCGCGACAACTGGTACTAGGTGAAATTACGTATCTTTAAAACCACTTATAAGTTTAATTGTTATCCGATGTTAAGAGTAAACAAAGGATATGACTAAGCTTTTAGAAAGAATTTTTTTTTACTAGAACAAAAGCAGTTTTGAGAAGCAGCAAAAAATAACTATTTCTCAAAAGTATTTTTTTGAAAAATACTTTTGAGAAAAAATACACTTAAAAATATTTTTGATAGACTTTTTAAAAGCTTGATCAAACAAATTACTGCTCACAAGTATTTTTAAAGTAGCTAGCCAAACACAAACTGCTTTTCTCCAAAAATATTTTTTTGAAAAATATTTTGCAAAATAAGTTGTTTTAAGAAACATGGCCGAGGAAGACAAAACATTTATGTACACTAACACGGTGTGATTACCCGATACACTAGAGTATTACAACGTTTCACATAAAAAATTACTTGTCACTGTAAAATAATTTTACCTGATGATGTGAAAATTTTAAAAAGTATTAATATACATAAACTAAAGACAAATTTACAGAATAATGCACTTCATAAGTTGACCTTGCACTATTTAGCCCAGTTACAAGTTTGCAAATGTGTAGCCAAATATCAATAAGATCTTTTCTTTTCTCACTCCCTCTAATTATAACCTCCTCATTTATTTTTTTCCATCACCTATCTACCCCTATTGTAGCTTCCTCCTCATTTTTACCCATAAATATTTAATTTAATTAATAAAAAAGAATCATATGCAAACAAAAATGAAAATAAAAATCAGTTCCCCATTTTTAGAGTAACCATTGATCGAGACATTCAGTTAGCACTCATGCCTTCTTCCATAACCAATACTTCTCTGAATTGTTTTTTTTTTCTGATTTTGTATATCTTCAGGTTTTTACATACCTATCACAACTACAAAACACAAAAATAGACGCGAGAAACCTAAAATATCATCTCCTTTAATGCTAATCTTGTTAAATTTCGATTATGATTTTGTGAGAAATTTGGAGTGGGTATTGTTTGAACTTATTAGAAATAGTCTAAGTAGGTTGCATACAAAGTTTGAAGTTATTTGCTGGAGATTTTGACTAGTTTTATACAAGAATCGCAAGTAAAAATCGTACAAAAATATTGCCAGAGATGCTTATACACTTTTATACAATGTTATATACTTTTATACTAAGAGGTATATTATGTATATAGTTGTATAAAAGTGTAAAGATGTATAATCACAGAGTAAAAATATTCTTGATATACTATGTATATAGGTGTATAAGAAGAATGAGAAGATTAAGAAGAAGAAAATGCAAGAAATTCCCCAAATATCTGTAAATGATGTATCAACCTTGTATACAATAGTGTATAAGAGGTGTTTATACACTATTTATACAATATTATATATTATTATATAAATGAATCGTATCAATGGAGCTTCACGTGTTCTTCTTCTTCCTTGGGCATCCTCTGAAATTTAACTCAAATATAGCCTAAATCTACTCCAAATCACTTGGAATTTAAGTTTTGAACTCATCTAGATGATTCCAATCAATTGGGACAACACCCATTCCAAACAACTAACAAATCGGAAAACTCAATTTCTGAATTCGAATCTTTGAACCACATTTAATTTGAACCACCTGTAATGGTGTAACCATTGGAATCCGAAAAATAATTAAAGGAGAATAACAATAGTAGAGAAATTTTTGTGGTGCAAAGGCTGACACGGGAAGAAGAAGAAGAAGAAGAAGAAGAAGAAGAAGAAGAAGAAGAAGAAGAAGAAGAAGAAGAAGAAGAAGAAGAAGAAGAACGAAGAAAAAAGGGGTGGGCTAACTAGTGAAAAGTAATTTTCAGGTTATGTACAACCTGTGCTATACCTGGGTAATGGCTTCAAACGTGGGCCATTTTCTGATGGGTTGTTGGGCCAAGTGATATAGGATGTAATTCTCCCTAAACTAAACTCTCTAACAAAATAGAAATTAGTTATGTCTAGTTTTATATGTCGGTCTTTCTCGTAGGGTAACTTGGAATTGTGGTGGACTATGAGATATGTGACAAACTTAAAAGACCTGTTTGGAAGCAATCTGTAATTGAATTTGAGTGTAATTGGATGTAATTAAACAGTTTTAGTATGTTTGTCTGACCAAATAATTACCTGGTCAGCATGTAATTAAGTATAATTAAGGGGTATAATTACACACTGCAATTCTCGAGAGAGACTGAGAATTGCTGGTAATTACATGGTATTTTACCACATTATTTTTTGATTCTCTTTTCTTTTCTTTTTAATTTACTTTTATTTCTATTCTTTTTTTCTTTTTAATTAATTTTTTTTATCCTTTTAAGTTCCTTTTAAAATATTTTTTACATTATTTTTTTATTTCCTTATTTCTCATTTCCCAAACATTTAATTCATGTGTTTCTACAAAATATCTCATATTTTGTTTCTTTCTTAATTATTTTTTAATTTTTTAATTACACTTAGCTATGTTATTATTCTAAGTTTTCTAAAAAAATACACTCCAATCCTAAAAAGAATAACTCATCCACAAACTTGACGTATAATAAGTGATGTCATTAAAAGTGAACTTTGTTGGATGAGGTTATATGCAAACTTTAAAATGATAGATTTGTTTTAAATATTTAACTAATATTTATTGTCCAACTATTATTTTTTGTGATTCCATATAGTTGCCTTTTTTTCATTTAGCATAATTTTGTTTTTATTCTAGTTTTGAAATTACTCATCCTAATATTAGAAATAACGAATCATTAATAAACTTAGCATATAATGAGTAATGTCATTAAAGTAAAATCTCATTGTTGAATGAGGTTATAGACTTCTGTTGTCCTTTTCTTTTGAACTATATTTACGTAAATTATATTGAAACTTAATTTAAATTAAGTTGTAATTTTACATAAGAGTTTTATGTTAATTTTTCTGGATTTTGAATTTGTGCTCTATTTTCGCTTTCAATTTATTTGCTTTAGTAGTATTCTCTTATTAATTCAGATTGGATGCCATTTATTTTTCAGTTAAAATTGATAGACTATTTTTTCATAAAATATTTGAGTAATGTTATGGTATTATATTTACAAATATTAATTATTTTATCAAGCTTGCAGTCCATGGTGTTCTTACAAAATATGTTCTTTTAGTTTTTATAATTGATTAAAGTAAATATTCTTAATTTGAAAAATGTAATCTTAATTATTTTTATAATTATTAAAAATATGTAATTAGTAATTACTATATTTTCAAGAAACAATATCTATCTTAAATATCAAACTTAATATTGTTTATAAAGGCATATATTTCTTAAGTCTTAACTTTTAATTTTTGATAATTAACTTTATATTTAAAATTTAATCTAACTGTGCAATTACACTTGTGCAACCAAATAGTACACTTATAATTACACTATAATTATATTATGACAAACAAACTTGTTATCGTAATTACAATAATGTATAATTACAAGGATGTGTTATTACTATCCTAGTAACTACACTAATTCCAATTACATGGTGACTTTCCAAATAGACCCTAAGCGATCTTGGACTGAAAATATCAACAATCTAATATAAATTTATACTCCCTCCGGTCCATTTTAATTGATCTTGTAGCTGTTTTTACACAGGAATACAACTTTTTGTATTAATTAACAATAAAATTGACCATATTAACCTTAATTTGTTCATCGAATGTCACGACCCTAAACCCACACCCGGTCGTGACGACGCCTCTCGTGAAGACAAGGCAGCCGACACACACCCCATTCATTTTTATGCCATTAAAATAATATAAATTAAGTCTTTAACACAATAATAATCCCAAAATAAAGGTGAATAACACAATTTGCGGAATAGACATAGCCCGACATCGGGGTGTCACCAGCCATGAGCATCTACTAACCGATTAAAAATAGGAAGGGTCTACATAGTCTATTACAGAACTAAAACAAGAGAAAATAAGATACAGGGAGAAGCACTGGGCTGCGAACGGCGAGCAGTTACTTAGTGAATCTCTGAATCCGCCTGAGCTAGAAGAATCAACACTCGCTAGCGGGACCTGAAGCGCTTGAATCTGCATACAGGGTGCAGGGAGTAAACTGAGTACTCTAACTCAATGAGTAATAACAATAAATGAAGACTGAGCGATAAGAAATCACGTAAAAGTACATCAACATGCTATAAAGAAGCAGTATAAAACCAGTAAAAGCAATGAAGTAGTGAAAACATATAAAGACGCCTTAGTTCAAAATAAGCTTTTTTAAAACACCTTTTTAACAGTTAAACAATTAAGTGAAAAGCAGCTAGAACAGATAAACACATAAAAATTCGCCCCTCGGGCACAATGTCAACAGAATCCGACTCGGGCGATATCATGGAACAACATCAGCCCCTCGGGCTATATCTCATATCACAATGGGTACCCGCGCTCACTGGGGGTGTGTAGACTCCGAGAGGGCCCCCTTATATCCAAGATCAATATTAAGACATATCGTGGCATAATCAATAGGCTCTCGACCTCGTATCAAGCCACCTTGTGGCGTACACTCAGGCCCTCGGCCTCATAATCATAATCAGTACAACATTGCTGCGGCGTGCAGCCCGATCCCATAATAATCCTCATAATACAGGCCCTAGGGCTTACTTAGTCAGAAATCTCTAAAAGTCACTCGGGCATAGTAAAATATGATGCTCAGCCCAAAATATCATTTAAAGTGTTTAAAATAGGGTAAACATGACTGAGTTATGAAAATAATATAATATAGCATGACTGAGTATAGATATAAAGTCAAAACAGTGAGGAAATAGCAGTAAAAATCCTCTAAGGATCCAAATAGTGGGCACAAGGCCCCAATATGGCATTCAGCCCAAAACATGATGATAACAAACAATTATCAATCAATACACGGTAAAACAGTCATTCGGGATGGACTAGGTCACAATCCCCAACGGTGCACGACACCATGCTCGTAATCTAGCGTGTGCGCTACCTCAATATAGCATTATGATGTGGAATCCAGGGTTTCATACCCTTAGGACAATATTTGCAATCATTACTCACCTCGATCTGGTCCAAACTCTAGCCCGCGATGCCTTTGCCCCTCGAATCGGCCTTAACTCGCTTCGAATCTATCCAAAATTAGAACAACGACGTCAAAATATGCAGAGGGGACGAAGCCCATGCGAAAATAATCAATTTATAATATAAATCCCAAAATTAACCAAAACCCGACCCCCGGGCTCACATCTCGGAATTCGATAAAATTTACATCAATAGATTCCTTATCTCCCCACGAGTTCATACATATCAAAAGTCCCAAAGTCCAACCACAAATGACCCCTCAAATCCTCAAATCAAGGTCTCCAATACCAAGCCCTAATTTCCCAATTTTTAACCCTTAATTTCCATTAATCTTAGGCCAAATCAATGAAATAATACCATAGGATCGATTATTAGACTCAACAAATCTTACCTCCAGACGATATCCCTTGATTCCCTCTTCAAAATCTCCCAAAAAGTTCCAAAACCGACTTGAAATGATGAAGAACAACTCAAAAATCGTGAAGGAATGCTTTTATACCTTCTGGCCTAGGATTTTTGCACCTGTGGTCCAGATACCGCTTCTACGGTCCAAGACGCCGCATCTGCGGTCCTCAATTAAATCCTTAATTTCCGCATATGCGATGCACAATCCGCACCTGCGCCATCGCAGGTGGGGTTCCTCAACCGCTTCTGTAGTTCTTGCCTTCCTAGGCTCTTTTCACTTCTGCGACTGGTCTTCCGCATCTGTGAGGGTCGCACCTGCGGCCTCCCAACCGCAGATGTTGTTATGACAGCAGTCCTAAAACTTCAGCTGCCATTTCCAAATTCCTATCTTTCCGTCAACCACCCGAAATCACCCCGAGGCCCTTGGGACCTCAACCAAAAGAACAAACAAGTCACATACTACCATCCCAACTTATACTAATCTTCAAAACACCTCAAAAAACATCGAATAAACCAAAACACATCGGATTCAAGCCTAAGTTTCCAAAATCTTCCGAATTACGCTTTTGATCAAAAAGTCTACCAAACCATGTCCGAATGACCTAAAATTTTGCACACACATCCCAAATGACACAATGGACCTACTGCAACTCCCGTAATTCCATTCCGACCTCTACATCAAAATCTCACCTATCAACAGGAAAACGCCAAAATTCCAATTTCCCAATTCAAGCCTAAATCTACTCCGGACCTCCAAAACACATTCCGATCACGCTCCTAAGTCTCAAATCACCTCTTGAAGCTATCCGAACCATCGGAACTCACAACCAAGTGCTCCAACACATAAGTCAACATCCGGTTGACTTTTCCAACTTAAGCTTCCTCAAGAAAGACTAAGTGCCTCAAACCTTACCAAAACCTTTCCGAACCCGAGCCAACCAACCGGATCACACATAGAACCGATAAACAAAGCACTAAGAAGTATAAATGGGGGAAAACAGAGCGGTAACTCATGAGATGACTGGCCGGGTCGTCGCATCGAAATGTAATAAACACTCCAAGGCTCTTTATTCCAAGGATAACTGTGATGACCCAAAAGGTCATCACTTGTTTTACAAGTCAATTCTGCGTTCCGAGGGCTTAAAAAACTCTTCTTGTCTTACCTCGATTAGCGTGCACAATCCGAGCGCGTTTTTGGAAAACATTTAGGTGAAAACTAAGTAAAATAAGGAAATTGACTTTTAAAATTGAATAAAGTTGACTTTGGTCAATATTCTTGGTAAACTGACCCGGACCTATTATCCGACGGTCTTGTAGGGTCCGTAGTAAAATTTGAGACTTGGGAATATGTCCGGAATCAAATTCCGAGGTCCCAAGCCCGAGAAATGAATTTTTAAAGAAAATTATTTTCTAAAAAGTATAAGAGTTTTTGAAAATGAAAAGATGTTTGAAATTGATGGTATCAGGCTCGTATTTTGGTTCCGGAGCCCGGTACAAGTTTGAAATAATAATTAGGTTGAATCTGCAAAATTTGGTAAAGATCGGAATTGGTTTGGTATAAAACGGACTTAAAGTTGAGAAATTGAAAATTTTGACGTTCTTGAGTGATTTCATGAATTTGGGGTTTAATTCATAGTTTTTGATGTTATTTTGATGATTTGATTGCACGAGCAAGTCCGTATGATGTTATTAGGTTAGTGTGCATGTTTGGTTTGGAGCCCTGAGGGCTCGGGTGAGTTTCGGATAGGCCACAAAGTGAAATTTGACTTAGGAAAATTGCTGGTATATTGCAAGTCTGCAGGCTTCACTATTGCCAGCTTGCATTTGCAAACACCCATCGCAATTGCTAAGACTGGACTAGATAGGGAACCTTCGAATTTGCGAAGCTTATGTCGCAAATGCGACCATGACAGGCACCGCAATTGCGAACATTGTTCGCATTTGCGAAGAAAACAGAGGTAGGACTTCCTTCGTAATTGCGAAGTTTTGGCCACAATTGCGAGTTCGCATTTGCGAACATATCATCGCTAATGTGATATCTGCGCTTGTGTAAATCATAACTTAGCCGAAAATTCTTCATTTTTCAAACTTTCTCAAAACCTAAACTCTCTAGGGAGATTTCCTAAAGGAAAGTTCTTTTCCAAATCGATTGTCAGTCATTTCTAACTCATTTTCTTTAATCTCTAACATCTTTTCATATGATTTAAACTCAAAATCAAAAGCTTTCATGGGGAAAATTGGGTGTTTTGGATAGAACTTAGGATTTTCATTTTTTGGGGATTTGGACCTCGATTTGAGGTCCAATTTCAAAACAAATTATATATTTAGGTTTATGGGTGAATGGGTAATCGGGTTTTGGTTCGAACCTCGGTTTTGACCATTTGGGCCCGGGGTCGATTTATGACTTTTTGGGAAAATCTTTATAAAACCTATTTTCATGCATTAGAATTGATTCATTTAGCATTTATTGATATCGTTAAGTAAATTATGGCTAGATATAAGCGAATTGGTGGTGGAAACAAGAGGTAAAACAATGGTTGAGGCTTGAATTGTGTTTGTGGCATCGAGGTAAGTATATGTCTAACCTTAGCTTAAGGGATTAAGAGTTGTGTCTTTTTTTCTATGTGTTAATTGTTGAGTACGGCGTATAGGCATGGTAACGAGTATCTACACGTTGGTGTCAAGCCTGCCTATGAGTCTTATACTATGATTAATGTGACTCCGTTTCGTATTGTTCATGCTTTATATGATGATTTCTATTGTGGAACAAGGTTTGTGGAAGTATTATTGGTTGAATATTGCAGAGCGTTGGCTCAAGTTGAAATTTGAATTGTGAAGTAATTGTGGGATAGAGAAGAGGTTTATGATATTGTCTCCCTTGCTGGGATGTTGTTATTCATGATATTATTTCCCTTGCTGGGATATTGTTGTTACGCTTTTGTTCTCTTGCCGGGATTTTAAGCAATATAATTGATTTCCTTTCCCAAATTGCTTTGTGATTGTTGCTTGGGTGAGGAAGAGTGTAAAGCACGAAGGGTGATGTCGTGCATGATTTTGAGAGTGTTAATGCACGAAGGGTGATGTGTTGCTAATATTGTGAGGTAAAAGCACGGAGGGTGATGCCTATCGCACGATGTACAATACCGTGCCATGATATGAGTGATAATGCACGAAGGATAATTTCGTGCCATGATTATGTGAGGAAAAAGCACGAAGGGTGATGCCATGTCGATTATATTTATTCTTATGGTGAGGACGAGAGTAAAAACACGAATGGTGATGTCGTGCACTTGCCTTTGATTTCTGATCCTTGTTCATAATTGAATTTTGGTGTTCCTTATATTTATCCGTTGTTTTTTTTGTTATTACTTGATGTTTTCCGCAACATGTTTCCCCTTCCTATCCTTAACTGTACATTTCTGCCTTTATTTTCCGCTGTATATGATTTAACTACACAGGTTTATTTGGTAGTCTTGTCCTAGCCTCGCCACAACTTCGCCGAGGTTAGGCTAGGCACTTACCAGCACATGGGGTCGGTTGTGCTGATACTACACTCTGCACTGTGTGCATATCTCGGTGCTACATCTTTTGGACCTCAGTGAGATTGCTGCTCCAGTCTATCAGGCGACCCGTGGTAGTCCTGCAGACGTCCACAGGCCTTGGCGCTCCTTCTATTTCCCATTTTGTTTCTTTTATGTATTTTAGAAACAACTTTGAATTTTTCTTTTAGACCCTTATTTGTAGTACTCTTAGACAGTCTGTGAAATTATGACACCAGTTCTGGGTAGTTTATGTTTAAGGATTTGTATCGGTAATATTTAATTGTTACATTTCGTTCTTCCGCTTATTTAATTCCGCTATTTATATAATGTTAATTCATAACTGTTAAAGGATTAAAATGGAAAAGGTAAGTATTTGAAATGATTGGCTTGCCTAGCTTTTACTAGTAGGCGCCATCACGACTCCTAAAGGTGGGAAATCCGGATCGTGACAAGTTGGTATCAGAGCTCTAGGTTTCTTAGGTCTCACAATTCACGTACAAGCTTAGTAAAGTCTGAGGGATCGGTATAGAGACGTCTTTGTATTTATCCCCCAAAGACTACAGAGTTAGGAATAACTTCGCATCTATTCATTCCTGTCGTGCGACTTGATTTCTCAATGCTAATTGAACTTCCACTATGTTCTTTTGCAGATGGTGAGAACACATACTGCTTCATCCGCTGACTAGCAGCCCGAGCCCCCAGTAGCAGCTCCTACGAGGGGCAGAGGTCGAGGCCGTGCTAGGGCCCGAGGCAGAGGTAGGGCTCAGCCTAGAGCTCGAGCAGCAGCACTAGCGGCGGAGCCTCAGGTTGAGTTTGACGATGAGGTTCCAGCCCAGACAGTTCCAGCAGGACCAGCTCAGGTCCTAAAGGGGTTCATCGCTACCCCGGTACTTCAAGATGCCATGGTCTGTCTAGTGGGCCTTATGGAGAGTGTTGCCCAAGCAAGCTTTCTTCCTGTAGCACCAGCCATCTCTCAGGCTGGAAGAGGAGTCTAGACTCCTGCTACTCACACTCCGGAGTAGATGGCTCCCTAGTTTTAGACTCCAGCAGCTCAGCCAGTTGGGGTAGTTCAGCCTGGTGTTGTGGCACAGACTGGAGAGGCGCCAACTATATATGCTGATGCCTTATGGAGATTGGACAGGTTCACCAAGCTGTTCACTACTACTTTTGGTAGTAGATCTTTTGAGGATCCCCAGGATTATTTAGACAGCTTTCATGAGGATCTTCGGAACATGGTGATAATGGAGAATAATAGGGTCGACTTTGCTACTTTTCGTTTGTCTGCATCCGCCAAGACTTGGTGGAGAGATTATTGTTTGGCTATACTTGCTGGGTCACCAGATCTGACTTGGGATCGGTTTTCTCAGCTATTTCTGGAGAAGTTTCTTCCTATCACTCAGAGGGAGAACTATCGGAGGCAATTTGAGCATCTCCAGTAGGGTTCTATGACTGTTACTTAGTATGAGACCATATTCATTGACTTGGCACGTCATGCTCTTCTTATACTTCCCACTGAGAGAGAGAGAGAGGGAGATGAGGTTCATTAAGGGACTCGTTCGGCCTATCCGATTGTACATGGCTAAGGAGACGGGGAGTGAGACTTCTCTTTAGGAGGTGGCCAATGTGGCCAGGAGAGTTGAGATGGTTCTATCGCAGGGGAGTGGTCAAGGGTCTGACAAAAGGCCTCGTCATTCGGGCAGATTCAGTGGTGCCTCATCTGGAGGCAGGGATTCTTTTGCTAGGGGCCATCCTTCCACGCCATTTCATTCAGCACTTCAAGCTTATCACGGTGCTCCAGTTGGCCGTGATTCTCATATATAGTATTTTGATTAGCTGCCCTACAGTGCACCGCCAACTCCTATCAGTGCACCACCGCTCCAGAGTTTTTAGAGTGGCTATTCAGACCATCAGGGTCAGCAGTCTCAGCAGCCGAGGGCTTGTTATACATGTGGTGATACGAGGCATATTGCTAGATTTTGCCCTCGAGCACTGAGCAACTCTCAGCATCAGGGTTTCCATGCCATGGTTCAGGCATCAAGTGTTCCACCGCCTGCTCAGCTGGCCAGAGGTGGAGGTAGAGGTTCTAGAGGTAGAGGCCAGCCAGCAAGAGGCCGTCCCAGAGATGTAGTTTAGAGTGGTGGGGCCTAGCCCCGATGTTATGCTCTTCCAGCTAGGCCTGAGGCTGAGGCCTCCGATGTAGTTATCACAGGTACTGTTCTGGTTTGTAGTAGAGATGTTTCAGTTCTATTTGATCTAGGGTCTACATACTCCTATGTATCATCTTATTTTGCATCGTATCTGGTCATTCCTAGTGATTCCTTGAGTGCTCCTATATATGTGTCTACATCGGTGGGTGATTCTATTGTGGCAGATCATGTCTATCATTCATGTATAGTTGTGATTGGGGGTCTTGAGACTCGAGTAGATTTGTTACTTTTGGACATGGTTGATTTTGATGTCATATTGAGGATGGACTGGTTATCACCTTACCACGCTATCTTGGACTGTCATGCCAAGACTGTGACTTTAGCCTTGCCGGGTTTACCTCGTTTAGAGTGGAGAGGGACTCCTAGTCATTCTACCTGTAGGGTTATCTCATATATGAAGGCTCGGCGTATTGTCGAGAAGGGGTGTTTGGCCTATTTGGCATATGTTCATGATTCTAGTGTTGAGGTTCCTTCTATGGATTTGGTGCCTATTATCCATGAGTTTCCTGAGGTATTTTTTTTAGACCTGCTGGGTATGCCACCTGATAGGGATATTGACTTCTGTATTGATTTGGTTCCCGGCACTTAGCCCATTTCTATCCCGTCTTATTGTATGGCCCTGCCTGAGTTGAAAGAATAGAAGGAGCAGTTGCAAGACTTGCTTGATAAAGGCTTTATTAGACCTAGTGTCTTGCTTTGGGGTACGCCGGTGTTGTTTGTTAAGAAGAAGGACAGATCGATGAGGATGTGTATAGATTATCGGCAGTTGAACAAGGTTACAATCAAGAATAAGTATCCATTGCCAAGGATTGATGATTTTATTTGATTAGCTTCAGGGTGCCAAGGTATTTTCGAAGATTGACTTGAGATCTGGCTACCATCAGTTGAGGATTAGGGCATCCGATGTCCCTAAGACAGCTTTTCGCACTCAGTATGGGCATTATGAGTTCTTGGTGATGTCATTTGGGTTGACAAATGCCCCAGCAGCTTTTATGGATTTGATGAACTGAGTGTTCAAGCCCTACTTGGATTGGTTTGTGATAGCCTTCATTAATGATATTTTGATTTATTCCCGCAGCCGGGAGGAGCATGAGCAACATCTGAGAGTTGTTCTTCAGACTCTAAGAGATAGTCAATTGTATGCTAAGTTTTTGAAGTGTGAGTTCTGGTTGAGATAAGTTGCATTCTTGGGTCACGTTGTTTCAGTAGCGGGTATTCAAGTGGATCCAAAGAAGATAGAGGCAGTCAAGAACTGGCCTAGACCCGCATCAACTATAGAGATCCGGAATTTCTTGGGTTTAGCAGGCTATTACCGTCGGTTTGTGGAGGGGTTTTCATCTATTGCAACCCCGATGACCAGGTTGACCCAGAAGGGTGCCTAGTTCAGGTGGTCCGACGAGTGTGAGCCGAGCTTTCAGAAGCTCAAGACAGATTTGACAGTGGTGCCGGTGTTGGTATTGTCTACAGGTTCAGGGACATATATAGTCTATTGTGATGCATCTCGTATTGGACTTGGTGCGGTGTTGATGTAGGATGGCAAGGTCATTGCTTATGCTTCGCGTGAATTGAAGATTCATGAGAAGAACTATCTAGTTCATGATTTGGAGTTAGCTTCCATTGTTCACGCGTTAAAGATTTGGAGGTATTATTTGTATGGCGTGTCATGCGAGGTGTTTACGGATCATAAGAGTCTGCAGTATTTGTTCAAGCAGAAGGAGCTAAATTTGAGGCAAAGAAGGTGGTTAGAGCTATTGAAAGACTATTATATCAGCATCTTATATCATCCGGGAAAGTCCAATGTGGTAGCCGATGCTTTGAGTAAAAAGTCAACCAGTATGGGCAGTCTTGCTTATATTCCGGTCGGTAAGAGACCACTTGCTTTGAATGTTCAGGGTTAGGCCAATCAGTTCGTGAGGTTGGATGTTTCTGAGCCCAACCGTGTGTTAGCTGGCACAGTCGCTCGTTCATCATTATTTGAGCATATTCGAGATCGGTAGTATGATGATCCTCATTTGTGTGTCCTTAGGGACACAGTGCAGCACGATGGTGCCAAGCAGGTTATATTAGGAGATGATGGAGTTCTGAGAATGCAGTGTCGAGTTTGTGTACCTAATGTAGATGGACTTCGAGAGTTGATTCTAGAGGAGGCCCATAGTTCTCGGTACTCTATTCATCCGGGCGCCGCTAAGATATATCAGGATTTGCGGCAGCATTATTGGTGGAGGAGGATGAAGAAGGATATTGTTGCATATGTGAATCAGTGTTTGAATTGTCAGCAGGTAAAGTACGAGCATCAGAGACCTAGTGGTTTGTTCTAGAAGATTGAGATTCATAAGTGGAAGTGGGAGTGTATCTCTATGGACTTCGTTGTCGGACTCCCACAGACTCAGAGGAAGTGTGATGCAATGTGGGTTATTATTGATAGGCTGACCAAGTCAGCACATTTCATTCCTCTGGTAGTCTCTTATTCTTCCTAGAGGTTAACTGGGATCTATATCCGGGAGATTGTTCGTCTTCATGGTGTGCCTGTGTCTATCATTTCGGACGGAGGTACGTAGTTTACCTTACGTTTCGAAAGAGCAGTTCAGCGTGAGTTGGGCACACGGGTCAAGTTGAGCATAATGTTTCATCCTCAGACAGACGAGCAGTCCGAGCGTACTATTCAGATTTTGGAGGATATGCTCCGAGCTTGTGTCATTGACTATGGAGGCTCGTTGGATCAGTTCTTGCCTTTATTAGAGTTTGCCTACAACAATAGCTACCATTCGAGTATCCAGATGGCTCCTTATGAGGCTTTATATGGTAGGCTGTGTCGGTCGTTAGTTAGATGGCTTAAGCTGGGGGAGGCTCGGTTGTTGGGTACAGAGCTAGTACAGGATACCTTGGACAAGGTCAAGATTATTCAGGATAGGCTTCGTACAGCTCAGTCCAGGCAAAAGAGTTATGCTGACCGTAAAGTTCATGATGTGGCATTCATGGTTGGTGAGCGAGTGTTGCTTCGGGAGTCGCCTATGAAGGGCGTGATGAGATTTGGGAAGAGGGGCAAGCTTAGCCCTAGATTCATTGGCCCTTTTGAGATTCTTGATCGAGTGGAAGAGGTGGCTTACAGACTTACGTTACTGCCGAGCTTATCAGTCGTGCATCCAGTGTTTCATGTGTCTATGCTTTGGAAGTATCACGTCGATCCATCCCACGTGTTAGATTTCAGCACTGTCAAGTTGGACAAGGACTTGTCCTATGAGGAGGAGCCGATAGCTATTCTAGACCAGCAGGTTCTTCAGTTGAGATCAAAGAGTTTTCCTTCTATTCTTGTTCAGTGGACAGGCCAGCCTGTTGAGGCAGCAACCTGGGAGTCCGAGTCCGATATGTAGAGCCGATATCCCCATCTTTTCTCCGACTTAGGTACTTCTTTTCTATGTTCGTTCGAGGATGAACGATTGTTTTAGATGTGGAGAATGTGATGACCTAAAAGGTCCTCACTTGTTTTACAAGTTGATTCTATGTTCTGAGGCCTTAAAAACCTCTTCTTGTCTCACCTCGATTTACGTGTGTAGTCCGGGCGCATTTCCGGAAAACCTTTAGGTGAAAACTAAGTAAAATAAGGAAATTGGCTTTTAAAATTGAATAAAGTTGACTTTGGTCAACATTCTTGGTAAACAGACCCAGACCTGTGATCCGACGGTCTCGTAGGGTCCATAGTAAAATTTGGGACGTGGAATATGCCCGGAATCGAATTCCGATGTCCCAAGCCCGAGAAATGTATTTTTTAAAAAAATTATTTTTTGAAAATATATGTAACGACCCGATCGGTCATTTTGACTTTTAGAACCCCGTTCCCCTAAATAAAACTTCCCGCTCTTACTTTAACTAATTTACGACTTGTGGGGATGGTTGGTTCAGGATTTGGAAGAGTTTGGTGTGAAATATGCTCATTTGATTCCTAAGGATTTTCTTAAAAGGCTAAGTTTGACTTTGGTCAATATTTTGAGCAAACAGACCCGAATTCGTGATTTGACGGTCCTGGAGGGTCTGTAGGAAAATATGGGACCTGGGCGTATGCCCGGAATCAAATTTTGAGGTCCCTGGCCCGAGTAATGAATTTTTAAGGATTGCTTCCATGGGTATCGGGCTCATATGTTGGTTTCGGAGCCTGGTACGAGTCTGATATATCATTTAAGACTTGCCCGTAAAATTTGGTGTCAATCCGAGTAGTTTTAGGGCGTTTCGGCTCGTTAGAGGAAAATTAAGAACTTGAAGTTCATAAGTTTGATTCATTTGGTTTTAGGGGGTGACTCTTAGATTTAACGTTGTTTCGGGCATTCTGAAGGTTCGAGGAGGTCCGTCTCGTGATTTCAGACTTGTCGGTATGTTCGGGCGGGGCCCAGTAGCCCCGAGCGTCAAACGGATGAGGCTCGAGTGAAGTTAGGAATTTGGAGAAGGGCTGAAGCATCTGCTTCTGTCATAAGCGCACCTACGGTTGGTCGATCGCAGGTGTGAGACCGCAGAAGCGGTCGTAGCCTCGTAGATGCGGCCTAGAGCTGGCCAGGCCAAACCGCAGAAGCGGCTCCCTAGCTGCAGAAGCGGCTATGCAGATGCGGCTTCAAGACCGCAGAAGCGGTCCCATCCCTTTTAGCCAATTCCGCTGATGCGGTCTCCTCTCGCAGATGCAGGACAACAGATGCTGTCCTCTGACCGCAGATGCGGAAACTGCTGAAGCGGTGAGCTTTATTTATGTCGAGCTCCAGCCTTTTTTTGACCATTTGGCATATGGGTATTGAGCGATTTTGGAGCTCTTGAGAGGGGATTTTCACATAGCATTATGAGGTACGTTCATTCCCCTTATTTCTATGTTTAACACTCGAGTTTTTGGTAGATTAACGCCTAAAGATTTGGATAAATCAAGGGGTTAGAGCTAGACCTAGGGTTTTAACAAAACTTAGATTTTACCACGAAATTGGTTATGAAATAAATTAAAAATCATATATTATTGATCCTTAGGTTATAGAGAACAACTTCCTTCGAAAAATTTCGGAATCCGGGCACATGGGCCCGGGGTCAGGTTTTAGGAAACTTGTGGTAAGGGATGGGGAAATTGCTTAAATAGTTAGTATACGATTTTTGAGCTTATATTGATTAGTTCCTATCTCATTTAACTAGTTTTGGATCGTTTGGCTCCAAATTGAGGGTTTGGACTCATTCTTGGTATTGAGAGTGCGCTTTGGAGCGAGTTGAGTCTCCTTTCTAACCTTGTAAGAGGGAATTGTCCCTATAGGTGCAATAATTGAGTAATTTGCTACTAAATGCAGGGGCTACGTACGCACTAGGTGACAAGAGTCCGTGCGTAGCTACTATTATGTTAATTGTCCGGGTAGTCTTGGACCCGTATCATGCTATGTTTGTGAATATCTCTATATTTTCTTGCTAATGTGATCACTTAGGACATGCTAGAGATTTGGAAAGGAATATAAATGAATGTATACAATTTTTGGACACTTGAATGAATTTACTTGGAAACAAATGTGCATTCATGTGTTTCTTGATATAAATTGTGGATCGGGCCGATCGCCTCGGTAGAAATAGATGCATCTATGGTTCGCGTATTTCGACCCTCTGGTAGTACACAATTTATTTTCTATTGGATCAGGCTGTCGACCTCGGCATAATGTGCGCATGATATCTATGTGAAATCTTATCCATGACTTGACCTGCTAAATATTTGAAATGTAAATGGCTAATTGTAAAATTGTTAAGAACATGAGTTATTACCTCTTGCTACAAACTGTTGATTATTTGTGACTCCCTTGTTTAGTGTAACACTTGATTATATTATTTTACTTTAGTAAGTATCAAGTCGACCTCTCGTCTCTACTTCTTCGAGATTA
This sequence comes from Nicotiana tabacum, assembly GCF_000715075.1. Classification (NCBI taxonomy): domain Eukaryota; kingdom Viridiplantae; phylum Streptophyta; class Magnoliopsida; order Solanales; family Solanaceae; genus Nicotiana; species Nicotiana tabacum. Next base: position 105,028,024 of record NC_134087.1, on the reverse strand, counting down.
GACAGGATACTTACGGGGTACATATTGTTTATGTACTCATACTACACTTCTGTACTTAATTGTATAGGATCTGAGGCAGGTACATCTGGCTATCAGTCTGGTGCGCGCCTCTGATTCATAGTCCAAGACTTCCACGGTGAGTTGCCCCATCCTGTGCTGTTCAGCAGCTTGATGGAGTCTCTCTTTATTTATTTTTGCTGTCTATTCTATTTTGGACAGTAGGATGTATTTATTCTTTTGTATATTCTACTAATTGCACACAACTTGTGACACTAGGTCTTGGCACTCACATTAGTAGACGTTTCTTTTGGGTTGTATAATTATTATCGAATGTTGCATATTATCACATGTTTTTAATTGCAAATTAGGAAACGTTGTAACTGTTTTGGTAAGTAAAATAAGAATTTACTAATACTTCCGCGTTGGCTTGCCTGACAATGGTTTGGGCGCCATCATGACTATTATGGAAATGGGTCGTGACAATATGGTATTAGAGCACTAGGTTCACGTAGGTCTCACAAGTCATGGGCAAACCTAATAGAGTCTTGCGGATCGGTACGGAGATGTCTGTATTTATCTTCGAGAGGCTATAGGGTGTTAGGAAAAACTACTCTTTATTCATTTCCTATCGTATAGTGGTTGTTATGCTAAATTTCCCTCTTCTATTCTCTCATAGATGGTGAGGACACGCACGGCTGATATTCCAGACCCAGGCGAAGCTGCTCCCCCCATCGCTAGAGGCCGAGGCAGAGGCCGAGGGCCGACACCGACCCGAGGTAGGGGACGAGGGCGTCCTAGAGTTATCCCAGTAGTACCACCAGCAGATCCCGCGGGAGATCCTATCATCGAGGAGCAGGGCGAGGTGCCCGCAGTTGAGCCTACCCCCGGACTTTATGATAGCACCGGGATTCCAGGAGGTCATGGGCTGTATACTACGGTTCATGGATTTTATGACTCGGGCTAGTTTATTTCCAGCAGATCCAGCTATATCACAGGCAGAAGGGGGAGCATAGACCCCTACTGCTCAGGCTCCTGGACATGCAACTGCAATGTATCAGACTCTGGGTGCACTACCCGCAGATGGGGCCCTGCCAGTGGCTGTAGTAGCGCCTCAACCCAGACCAGCTGTGGATGGTGATCCAAAGAAGTTGTTGGATAAATGGACCAGACTTCACCCTCCTGTCTTCGGGGGTGAGCATCATGAGGATGCCTAGGACTTCATAGACAGGTGCAGGGACAGACTGCACAATATGAGGATATTAGAGTCGCATAGGGTTGACTTAACTACTTTTCAGCTAGAGGGCAGGGCCCATAGATGATAGCAGTCTTATGTTCTTGGCAGGCCGGCAGGTTCCCCTACCCTCACTTGGTGTCAGTTCACACAGTTATTCTTGGATAGGTACATTCCACCCTCTGAGAGGGAAGAGCTGCGGTATCAGTTTGAGCATCTGGAGCAGGGTTAGATGTTCGTGACCGATTATGAGGTGAGGTTTTCTGAGTTGTCTCGTCATGCACTCATGATACTTTCCACTGACGCAGAGAGAGTGCGGAGATTTGTTGCGGGGTTGTACCCAGTATTCAAGCTAGCATGGCCCGAGAGGTGGATATGAGTACTGAGTATCAGCTAGTGGTAGAGATTGCTCGCAGGATTGAGGGATATCGCCAGAGGGGTGGAGAGCAGATTCAGTAGGACAAGAGGGCCCGGTTCTAGGGAGAGTTCAGAGGTGTCCCAGCTAGGGGTAGAGGTCACTTCAGGAGGGGTCAGCCCAGCAAACCCCCGTATTCAGCACCACCACCACCTCCCTGAGGTGCTCTAGTGAGACCATATTTCAGTGCAATGCCAGAGAGTTCTTACCGCCCACCAGTTATTCAGGGTTCCTCCAGTGGTTATTCAGGTCCACATGGTTCTTCTGATTCTTATTTCAATGCTCTGCTGGAGAGTGCATACCGTCCACTAGCTATTCAGGCTTCTTCCAGTGGGTCTACAGACCATCAAGGTCAGCCATCAGGGTAGCAGGTCGTCGTACCACGGGGTTGTTTCGAATGTGGAAACCTTGGTCATGTGAGGAGATACTGCCCCAGGCTTCAGGGCAAGGCAGTACAACAGGGTTAGCAGCCTATGATTTCAGCACCAGCTTCCCGCCACCTAGAGATGGAAGGCATACTGGTAGGGGCCATCCTAGAGGTGGAGGCCAGGTAGGGAGAGGTCAGCCAACTACTACTCAGTCAGGTGGAGGCCAACCAGCCGGCGCTCCGTCCAAATTTTATGCCCTTCCGACCAGGCCAGATGCATTGGCCTCAAATGCCGTCATCATAGAAATTATTTCCCTCAGTGGTAGAGATGCTTCAGTATTATTTGATTCAGGGTCTACTTATTCATATGTATCATCTCTGTTTGCTCATTTCCTGGTTATTTCTCCTGAGCCTTTGGGCACTCCTGTTCATGTGTCTACTCTTGTGGGTGATTTTATGGTTGTGGATCAGATCTATCAGTCCTGTGTGGTCACACTCTGTGGTTTCGAAACTAGAGCAGATCTCTTGTTGCTCGATATGATCGATTTTGAGATCATCCTAGGCATGGATTGGTTATCTCCGTATCACGCCGTCCTAGATTGCCATGTCAAGACTGTTACTTTAGCGATACCAAGGTATCCAGGGTTGGAGTGGAAGGGTTCCATAGTTGATATGTCTAGCCGGGTTATTTCTTTCCTAAAGGCTCGGCATATGTTCGAGAAGACGTGTCTGGCTTATCTATTTTATGTTTGGGACACCACCGCAAAGTCTCCAACTATTGATTCAGTTCTAGTAGTTCGAGAGTTTGCCAATGTGTTTCCTTCTGATCTTCTGGCATGCCACCGGATCGTGATATTGACTTATGTATTGATTTGGCTCCAAACACCCAACCTGTATCAACCCCAACATACCGTATGGCTCCGAAGGAGCAGCTTCAAGAGTTGTTAGTAAAGGGGTTTGTTAGACCCAATGTATCGCCTTGGGATGCACCAGTGTTATTTGTGAAGAAGAAGGATGGGACTATGCGAATGTGCATTGATTACCGCCAGTTGAACAAAGTCACCATCAAGAACAAGTATCTGTTACCTCGTATTGATGACTTGTTTGACCAGTTGTAGGGTGCTAGGGTGTTCTCCAAGATTGACTTTAGGTTAGGGTATCATCATGTCATGCCCTGAATTTTGGGGGCGAGACCGACACCCAGTGCCTCACCTATCCTTGCATACCAACTTGCAACTAAGGGGCTCTGAACATATAATGTCATACTTTGGCCATGGGACATATTGTAAGACGACTGCGAATGCTGACTAAATGTCAATATAAAACTGGGCCGACAAGGCCGTCATAATTATTACAGTTGACAAACCAACCAAATATACATACAAGGCTTGGAAGCCCAACATAATACACTAACTGACATGATATGTCTACAAGCCTCTACTGATGGATATACTGTGATCGGAATAGCTCCCTAACCTACTCATAACATAAATACATATATATACAAGATGTACATAAGGATCTAGACCCGGAAACTCCAAAAGGTATGGAGCTTACTAATCAAGCTGATCTCGGGAAATACGTATTGAAGAGGCCTACTCGTCTGTCTGTCTGACCTGCACGCATGAAATGCAGCGCCCCCAAAAAAGGGACGTCAGTATAAAATAATGTACTGAGTATGTAAGGCAATATACTGAAAGCTAAAACTGAACTGATAATATAATAACTGCAAGTAACTGGAAGTCAAAGATAATCTGAAGATATGCTTACCTGCTGATACTGACTCAATTCTCTCAATATATTAAGTAAAATAGTTGTCTGGCCCTATAAGGCTCGGTATACATATATATCTGCTCTATCGTAGTAGGCTCGCTCATAAGCGCTCGTCCATACTAGGCTCTGTATCTCGACCATATTGGGCTCGCAAATAAATGTCCGGCCTTACAAGGCTCGGTATATATATAACTGCTCTGCCTTAGTAGGCTCGTTCATAGGCGCTCGGCCACAGTAGGCTCGGTATATAAAGTAACTGGGCTCGCTCATAAGCGCTCGGCCACAGTAGGATCGGTATATAACTTACCATCTGATCAGAGGTTGCCCAATAGGGGCCTGCCCATCCTTTAGATCAGCCTTTACATAGTCTTAAGCTATCTTCCAATCTGTGGCTCATGGTATCAGTTATTACCTTAGCCTTTCATGGGAGTTATGGAATATCCATGGTACAATCTTCTAACGATTCAATCCTTTGTCTATGCCCTGGGCTCAATTCTTTCTTTTAACTTATACCGGAGTCTTTTATGGTTGGATGATTGTCAACAAATATGCTGCCTGGATAATGCTCCAAAATCTTGAGTCTATCCATAACGTACTAACTCTGATTCATTGATCAAATAATTCTTTTGTTCCATCTTAACTTTCTTTCAACGTAAGCTATTACTTTTCTTGGTCTTTTTGCCCCCTTATTACGTCCATACTTAGCTTATCTTAGTGCCCACACATGCTAGAGTTTTCATACGACTTATCTGATCTCTAATATTACTTTTAATTCTTACTTCCCGTTCATTAGCCACGGTAGGTGCCACTTTCCTTTGGAATGCTTACAATGTTATTGCGAGATTGTTGTTACACGACAATTTCCTCTTTAGGTCGTTGTGCTTAGGTTGAAGCCTTCCTTTTTATCTCCTCAGCTAGTCTTTCATTGTAGTACTTAGGGAGAACCCTTGACTCTCATAAAGCTGTGAGCTTATTACGAACCTTTTTGATGTCTTTACTTGCCTATAATCATCCGTAGTTGCTTACTTCCGTGCCCTTGTGCTTGTATGGTTGCTTCTGAACTGATATCTTGATTGCCTTCCCAGTGGCACTTTCTTTATCCCCGTAACACACATACAGTACCTTTAACCACCCTGACTCTTGTTTGAATATATCTCAAGTATTATAATGATATTCTTCGAGGCTGAACTCTCCATGTTGGGTTCTACTATGTTTATCTTGTTTACCAGCCCATACTGATTTCTATTACTCTAGGGATTAACTCTCCCCTCTAGTAGTCGCATTGGAGTCACAAACTTATTTCTCAAAATGAGGATATAACCTTATGACCTATACTCTTTTGTTGTCTTAAGGCCCATCACTTGTCGTATCTTTATTCATTTGACTATAGGTTTTGTAACACTCTGCCATTTTCATCCATGTATCACACTTTATTCATAATACTTCCTTATCTATCTTCCCATTATTCTGCTAATATTTCTGCATATCTCTTTTCTTGTGAAAACTTCAATACGACATTCTTTCAGTTTTAGCTTTCCTTTGCTCCATCTAGTGGATCTTCAAGTTGTTTAACGTTCTCGCTGTACTAGGGACGCGAGCCATACTAAGGTAATATTTATCCCTTCAAGGCTTAAAGTGCATGTCTTTGTAGTACTCATATCTGGATGCACTATTTTAAAGTATACCATCTGGGTGTCTCATAAGGAGATCTATTAGCACATTTGCCATATCCTTCGAAAAAGTCAACTGACACAAACAATTCATCCATCATATCTTCTTATACTATTTTCTATTAACCCCCATAGGGAATATCTGGAATGGGTGTGGCCAATTGTATATACCTCTGTTACATTTGAATATAACATCAAAAAGCTTATGTTCCTCTGCCTGAATTATAAACATTGTTAACCTTTGTTAACTGCGCGCCTCATACCCTTCTTCATCTTGCTTCCTTTACTTGCTGAAACTTATACTTATCTTCTTAATCTCTTATTGTCCTTCACCATAAAGATGGATAGGCATTCTTTCCTTAAGGCTTCTTATCAAAAAGCTTACACCTTTCAGTACACTTATGATCTGCTAAAGACCTCATATTTACTTATCGTAGGGATCATACAAAAATCGAATTCCTCTGACTCAGCTCTCCCACAGCTATCTCTCATTCCAACCGTCTTTCCGGATGTAGGTATCGTCTATTTACAAATAATATAGAATTTTGAAATTTGACTTATTATAAGTGAGCTCTACCACACGATCTAGAGTAAGAAGAAAGAGTAACAGTCCTAAATGCCCTGTAGCCTCCAGCATATAAGTGTGGTGCACGACACACCCATAAACAAGACTCTACTAGACATGGCTTGTAGACTCCCTAGGACAGAACTACTCTGATACCACTTTTGTCACGCCCCGAACTTGGAGGGCGAGACCGACACCCAGTGCCTCACCTATACTTGCGTACCAACTTGCAACTAAGGGGCTCTGAACATATGATGTCATACTTTGGCCATGGGCCACATTGTAAGACGACTGCGAATGCTAACTAAATGTCAATATAAAACTGGGTCGACAAGGCCGTCATAATTATTACAGCTGACAAACCAACAAAATATACATACAAGGCTTGGAAGCCCACCATACTACACTAACTGACATGATATGTCTACAAGCCTCTACTGATGGATATACTGTGATCGGAACAGCTCCCTGACCTACTCATAACATATATACATATATATACAAGATGTACATAAGGATCTAGACCTGAAAACTCCGAAAGGTATGGAGCTTACCGATCAAGCTAAACTCGGGCAATACGTATTGAAGAGGCCTACTCGTCTGTCTGTCTAACCTGCACGAATGAAATGCAGCGCCCCCAGAAAAGGGATGTCAGTATGAAATAATGTACTGAGTATGTAAGACAATATACTGAAAGCTGAAACTGAACTTATAATATAATAACTGCAAGTAGTTGGAAGTCAAAGATAATATGAAGATATGCTTACCTGCTGATACTGACTCAATTCTCTCAATATATTAAGTAAAATAGCTATCCAGCCCTATAAGGCTCAGTATACATATATATCTGCTCTGCCGTAGTAGGCTCGCTCATAAGCGCTCGGCCATACTAGGCTCTGTATCTCGACCAACTGGGCTCGCTCATATGCGCTCGGCCACAGTAGGATCGTCATATAACTACTCTGTCGTAGTAGGCTCGCTCATAAGCGCTCGGCCATACTAGGCTCTGTATCTCGACCAACTGGGCTCGCTTATAAGTGCTCGGCCACAGTAGGATCGGTATATAACTTACCATCTGATCAGAGGTTGCCCAATAGGGGCCTACCCATCGATTATAACTCGATGGTAATGAAAATACTTTTAATACTGTATATATGTAACTTCCCTGCTCTCTTGACTGGAAGAAGGAAATACTCAACTGAATATGAAATCGCGATAAGGAGAATATTATAACTTACTACACTAGAAAAATATACGTAATTTGCAAAACTAGAAAAATATACGTAAATTCCGGGATATGAATGTAATGACGAGATCATGCCAAATGAAAGAAGAGCTTAGCCTTAACATATATACCTGAACCGATTCTCTTTTGCGAAAACACGTAACAGCGGATTGAAGTAGAGAAAATTCCATATGATATTCTTGAAAAAGATTGCACTGTACTCCTTTATAATTGTAAATAGGAAGTAAATGATTCTATCCATGAGTAGATGCAAATACCTTATTTGTCAACAAATAATCATATTCCTTCTTCTTCTTTTTTTTTTGCAGAAAGAGGTCGAAGATGATCTTGGAATATTATCCTCTCAGCTACCAACGCCCCAATTACAATTACTGTAGGCAACACCACAAAGTAAAGATACGAAGAACAACCACCATTATATCCGCATATCCATGAAAGTCTAGCTTCGCCCTCTTGTTTAATCTCAGCACCCAACCCCTATAGGTCATGTATCCCCTTTATTTTTTTATGGTGAAAACTTGGCCAGAAAGCCAAGTACATAAAATGAGGTAAAACAAGTAAACAATCATTGGAAGCCATACTAATAGAACATTGTATAGCTCCGACAGAATCCACATAGTACAACTTACTATTCCTTTTATTACTAATGAAATTCTTGTAAGTATACTGCCTATTACAAACTAAAGAGATAGCTTTTTTTAGAATGAGAATGATGGAAAGAATTAACAATTAAAAGGACACTAGAATGAAAACACTTACCGTAACTATCTTTATACACACAAATCCATTCAAATATATCCTCCAAATGATTTTCAGCCTTGCCACCTATTCTCATGAGTTAAGAGTCATACCTATGCTTTAAGAGGGTGCTAACACGTGGGGATGTTTTAATATTTATCTACTTATTAGGTAATTAGGTAGTGTCCTGTTACCCAGTAGTTAATCAATTACCCGTATAATTTAAAAATTGTCTCAACTTAATTAAATACTACTCTCTTTTAACATACTTTGTACACCTTACTATCATGGCCATGTAGTACCTTGTATGGCACTAGTCCATAAATACAGGGTATTTTAGCTCGGGCCGTATTTTATCTCAACATGCCAAACTTTGACAAAAAATTCATTTTCTTAGACTTGCTCCCCCTTTCACCTTCGTGAATTTACTAATCACTTGTGAAATAGCATAATCCTTATAATCCCCAAATAATCTTTTTCCTTGGATTGATGTCAATTCCCTCACGACAAATTCAACTTAAAATATTGTAGGGTGAAATATCGTTGTAACATAATACTGCGGGATGTATTATTGACGTAATATTGCGGGGTGTAACACATTAGCTGAAGATTTGAGATTCGGATGTTCCGAAGAATGCATTCCGAACTAGATATGGCCATTATGACTTCTTGGTGATGACCTTTGGATTGACTAATGCCCCAGCAGCATTCATGGACTTGATGAACAGGGTATTCAGGCCTTACATTGATTCATTTGTCATCGTCTTCATTGACGACATCTTGATATACACCTGTAGCCTAGGGGAGCACGAACATAATTTAAGGGTAGTGCTTCAGACCTTGCGAGAGCAGAAGCTATATGCTAAGTTCTCCAAGTGTGAGTTTTGGCTGGAGTCAGTGGCATTCTTGGGGCATGTTGTGTCAGGGGAGGGTAGTAAGGTGGACCCCAAGAAGATTGAGGCAGTTCAGATTTGGCCATGTCTTACTTCGGTGATTGAGATTAGGAGTCTACTGGGGTTAGCAGGTTACTACAGATGATTCGTGTAGGGCTTTTCATCTATTGCATCACCTCTGACTAGATTGACCCAGAAGGGTGCTCTTTTCCATTGGTCCAATGATTGTGAGGCGAGCTTTCAGAAGCTCAAGATAGCCTTGACTACAGCACCAGTTCTTGTGTTGCCTTCCGGTTCAGGGATGTATATGGTATATTACGACGCTTCACGCATTGGATTGGGATGTGTATTGATGCAGGAGGTGTGAGTTATTGCCTATGCTTCGCACCAGCTGAAGGTTCATAAGAAGAATTATCATGTGCACGATTTGGAGTTAGCCGCGATCGTTCATGCTCTTAAGATATGGAGGCATTATTTGTATGGGGTGCCATGTGAGGTTTATACGGATCGTTGCAGCTTACAACATTTGTTCAAACAGAGGGATCTTAATTTGAGGCAGCGCAGGTAGCTTGAGTTACTGAAGGATTATGACATCGCCATTCTTTATCATCCGGGCAAGGCAAATGTGGTCGCGGATGCCTTAAGCAGAAAGGCAGAGAGTATGTGTAGCTTGCCATTCATTCCAACAGAGGAGAGACCCCTAGCTTTGGACATTTAGTCCTATGCTAATAGACTTGTGAGGTTGGACATTTCGGAGCCCAACCGAGTTATTGCGTGTTTTGTTGCCCAGTCTTCATTATTGGGGCAGATCAAGGCACGGCAGTTCGATGATCCACATTTGACGGTTGTCAGGGAGATAGTGATTCAGGGAGGTGCCAAGGAGATTTCTATTGGCGAGGATGGTGTTTTGTGACTCCAGGGTCGTCTATGTGTTCCTAATATTGATGGTTTGAGGGAGAGGATTCTATAGGAGGCTCACAGTTCGCGGTATTCCATTCATCCGGGAGCTACGAAGATGTATCGTGACTTGAGACAGCATTATTGGTGGTGGAGGATGAAGAAGGACATAGTGGAGTATGTGGCTAGGTGTTTGAATTGCCAGTAGGTCAAGTATGAACACCAGAGGCCGGGTGGCCTACTTCAGCAGATGCCTATACCATAGTGTAAGTGGGAGTGCATTACCATGGATTTCATAGTTGGGTTGCCGCAGATGTTGTGGAAGTTTGATTTAGTGTGGGTCATTGTTGACAGATTGACCAAGTCGGCACACTTTATGCTAGTGGTGACTACTTATACTTCTAAGAGACTGGCTCAGATTTACATTCGGGAGATAGTCAGGTTGCACGGTGTGCCTGTTTCCATCATATCAAATAGAAGCCCTCAGTTTACTTCACATTTGTGGAGAGCATTTCAGGGTGAGTTGGGGACTCGCATGGAGCTTAGCACAGCAGTTCATCCACAAACCGATGGGCAATCGGAGCGGACAGTTCAGATTTTGGAGTACATGCTCAAAGCATGTGTGACTGACTTTGGAGGGCAGTGGGATTAGTTCTTGTCTTTGGCGGAGTTTGCGTACAACAACAGCTATCAGTCCAGCATAGAGATGGCTCCATATGAGGCTTTATATGGTCGACATTGTCATTCTCCTATCGGGTGGTTTGAGCCTAGTGAGGCTAAGTTATACGGTACAGATTTGGTACAGGATGCCTTGGACAAGGTAAAGTTGATTTAGGAAAGGCTTCGCACAGCTCAGTCCAGACAGAAGAGTTACGGGGATCAGAAAACGCGTGATGTATCATTCATGGTTGGCGAGAAGGTTCTCTTAAAAGTCTCTCCAATGAAAGGTGTTATGAGGTTTGGGAAGAAGGGCAAGTTGAGCCCTAGATTTATTGGCCCCTTTGAGGTGTTGAGACGAGTTGGGGAGGTCGCTTACGAGCTTGATTTGCCCCCAGCTTATCGGGAGTTCATCCGGTTTTTCATGTATTGATGCTTTGAAAGTATCATGCCGACTTGTCCCATGTGTTGTACTTCAGTACTATTCAGTTGGATGAGAGTTTGGGTTATGAGGAGGAGCCAGTTGCCATTATTAATAGGCAGGATCGCTAGTTGAGGTCCAAAAGGATTTCTCCGGTAAGGGTCCAGTGGAGGGGCCAACCAGTCGAGAAGGCGACCTAGGAGTCCGAGGAGGACATGCGGAGCAGATATCTACATATATTCAGCAGCTCAGGTACTTTTCTATGTTCGTTCGAGGATTTACGTTTGTTTAAGAGGTGGAGAATGTAACGACCCGACCGGTCGTTTTCCTTTTAGAACCTCGTTCCCTAAATAAAACTTCCCGCACCTACTTTAACTAATTTACGACTTGTGGGGATGGTTGGTTCGGGATATGGAAGAGTTTGGAGTGAAATATGCTCATTTGATTCCTAAGGATTTTCTTAAAAGGCTAAGTTTGACTTTGGTCAACATTTTGAGCAAACGGACCCGAATTCGTGATTTGATGGTCCGAGAGGGTCCGTAGGAAAATATGGGACCTAGGTGTATGCCTAGAATCGAATTCCGAGGTCCCTGGCCTGAGTAATAAATTTTTATTAGAAATTGTTGAACTGAAATTCTAAGGATTTAAAGAAACTAATTAATGATTTATTCCATGGGTATTGGGCTCGTATGTTTGTTTTGGAGCCCGGTACGGGTTCGATATATCATTTAAGACTTGCCCACAAAATTTGGTGTCAATCCGAGTAGTTTTAGGGCATTTCGGCTCGTTAGAGGAAAATTAAGAACTTGAAGTTCATAAGTTTGATTCATTTGGTTTTAGGGGGTGACTCTTAGATTTAGCGTTGTTTTGGGCGTTCCAAAGGTCGAGGAGGTCCGTCTCGTGATTTCAAACTTGTCGGTATGTTCGGGCGGGGCCCGGGAGCCCCGAGCTTTAAACGGACGAGGCTTGAGTGAAGTTGGGAATTTGGAGAAGTGCTGAAGCATCTGCTTCTGTCATAACCGCACCTGCGTTTGGTCGACCGCAGATGCGAGACCGTAGAAGCGGTCGTAGCCTCGCAGACGTGGCCCAGAGCTGGCCAGACCAAACCGCAGAAATGGCTACACAAATGCCGCTTCAAGACCGCAGAAGCGGTCCCAGCCCTTTTAGCCAATTCCGCAGATGCGGGACCGCAGATGCAGTCCCCTGACCGCAGATGCAGAAACTGCTGAAGCAGTGAGCTTCATTTAAGTCGAGCTCCAGCCTTTTTGTTTACCATTTGACACACGAGTATTGAGCGATTTTGGAGCTCTTAAGAGGGGATTTCCACATAGCATTACGAGGTAAGTTCATCCTCCTTATTTCTAAGTTTAATACTCGAGTTTTGGGTAGATTAACACCTAAATATTTGGAGAAATCAAGGGGTTAGAGCTAGACCTAGGATTTTAATAAAACTTAGATTTTACCACGAAATTGGTTATGAAATGAATTAAAAATCATATATTATTGATCCTTAGGTTATAGAGAATAACTTTCTTCAAAAAATTTTGGAATCCGGGCACGTGGGCCCGGGGTCGGGTTTTAGAAAACTTTTGGTAAGGGATGGGAAAATTGCTTAAATAGTTAGATACGATTTTGTGAGCTTATATTGATTAGTTCCTACATCATTTAACTAGTTTTGGATTTTTCAGTTCCGAATTAAGGGTTTGGACTCAGGCTTGGTATTGGAAGTGCGCTTTGGAGCGAGGTAAGTCTGTTTTCTAGTCTTGTAAGAGGGAATTGTCCCCATAGGGGTAATAATTGAGTAATTTGCTACTAAATGGGGGGGCTACATACGCACTAGGTGATGAGAGTCCGTGCGTAGCTACTATTATATTAATTGTCCGGATAGTATAGGACCTGTATCATGCTATGTTTGTGAATGTCTCTATATTTTCTTGCTAATGTGATCATTTAGGACATGCTAGAGATTTGAAAAGGAATATAAGTGAATGTATACACTTGTTGGACACTTGAATGAATTTACTTGGAAACAAATGCGCATTCATGTGTTCCTTGATATAAATTGTGGATCGGGCGATCTCCTCGGTAGAAGTAGATGCATCTATGGTTCGCGTCATTCGACCCTCTGGCAGTGCACAGTTTATTTTCTGTTGGATCAGGCCGTCGACCTCGGCATAATGTGCGCATGATATCTATGTGAAATCTTATCCATGACTTGACCTGCGAAATATTTGAAATGCAAATGGCTAATTGTAAAATTGTTAAGAACATGACTTATTACCTCTTGCTACAACTATTGATTATTTGTGACTCCCTTGTTTAGCGTAACACTTCATTATATTATTTGACCTTAGTAAGTATCAAGTCGACCTCTCGTCTCTACTTCTTCGAGATTAGACGGGATACTTATGGGGTACATATTGTTTATGTACCCATACTACACTTCTGTACTTAATTATATAGGATCTGAGGCAGGTACATCTGACTATCAGCTTGGTGCGCGCCCCTGATTCATAGTCCGAGACTTCCACAGTGAGCTTCCCTTTCCTGCGCCGTTCAGCAGCTTGATGGAGTCTCTTTTTATTTATTTTTGCTGTCTATTCTATTTCGGACAGTAGGATGGATTTATTCTTTTGTATATTCTACTAATTGCACACAACTTGTGACACCAGGTCTTGGCACTCACATTAGTAGACGTTTCTTTTGGGTTGTATAATTATTATCGCATGTTGCATATTATCAACTGTTTTTAATTGCAAATTAAGAAATGTTGTAACTGTTTTGGGTAAGTAAAATAAGAATTTACTAATACTTCCGCGTTGGCTTTCCTGACAACAGTGTTGGGTGCTATCACGATCTGTTATGGAAATGGGTCGTGATAGTATAAGAGTTTTTGAAAATGAAAAGATGTTTGAAATTGATGGTATCATGCCCGTATTTTGGTTCCGGAGCCCGATACAAGTTTGAAATAATAATTAGGTTGAATCTGTAAAATTTGGTAAAGATCGGAATTGGTTTGGTATAAAACGGACTTAAAGTTGAGAAATTGGAAATTTTGGTAATCTTGAGTGATTTCACGAATTTGGGGTTTAATTCATAGTTGTTGATGTTATTTTGATGATTTGATTGCACGAGCAAGTCCGTATGATATTTTTAGGTTAGTGTGCACATTTGGTTTGGAGCCCCGAGGGCTCGGGTGAGTTTTGGATAGGCCACAGAGTGAAATTTAACTTAGGAAAACTGCTGGTATATTGCAGGTCTGCAGGCTTCGCGATTGAGAAGCCTGGCTCGCAATTGCGAGCTTGCATTTGCGAACACCCATCGCATTTGCGAAGACTGGGATGGATAGGGAACCTTCGTATTTGTGAAGCTTATGTCGCAAATGCGACCTTGACAGGCACCGCAATTGCGAACATTGTTTGCATTTGCGAAGAAAACAGAGGCAGGGCTTCCTTTGCAATTGCGAAGCTTTGGCCACAATTGCGAGTTCGCATTTGCGAACATATCATCGCAAGTGCGATATCTGCGCCTGCGTAATTCATAACTTAGCCGAAAATTCTTCATTTTTCAAACTTTCTCAAAACCTAAACTCTCTTGGGCGATTTCCTAAAGAAAAGTTCTTCTCCAAATCGATTGTAAGTCATTTCTAACTCGTTTTCTTTAATATCTAACATCTTTTTCACATGATTTCAACTCAAAATCAAAGGTTTTCATGGGGGAAATTGGGTGTTTTGGATAGAACATAGGATTTTCAATTTTTGGGGATTTGGACCTCGATTTGAGGTCCGATTTCAAAACAAATTATATATTTGAGTTCGTGGGTGAATAGGTAATCGGGTTTTGGTTCGAACTTCGGGTTTTGACCATGTGGGCCCGGGGTCGATTTTTGACTTTTTTGGAAAATCTTTATAAAACCTATTTTCATGCATTAGAATTGATTCATTTAGCATTTATTGATATCGTTAAGTAAATTGTGGCTAGATACAAGCGAATTGGTGGTGGAAACAAGAGGTAAAGCAGTAGTTGAGGCTTGAATTGTCTTCGTGGCATCGAGGTAAGTGTTTGGTCTAACCTTAGCTTGAGGGATTAAGAGTTGTGTCTTATTTGCTATGTGTTAATTGTTGAGTACGGCGTATAGGCATGATGACGAGTATTTACACGTTGGTGTCAAGTATACCCGTGAGTCTTATACTATGATTAATGTGACTCCATTTCGTATTGTTCATGCTTTATATGATGATTTTTGTTGTGGAACAAGGCTTGTGGAAGTATTATTGGTAATTAAACATTGTAGAGCATTGACTCAAGTTGAGAATTGAATTGTGAAGTAATTGTGGGATAGAGAAGAGGTTTATAATATTGTCTCTCTTGCTGGGATGTTATTATTCATGATATTGCTTCCCTTGCCGGGATATTGTTGTTATGCTTTTGTTACCTTACCGGGATTTTAAGCAATATTATTGATTCTCTTGCCCAAATTGCTTTGTGATTGTTGCTTGGGTGAGGAAGAGTGTAAAGCACGAAGGATGATGTCGTGCATGATTTTGAGAGTGTTAATGCACGAAGGGTGATGTCGTACCAATATTATGAGGTAAAAACACGAAGGGTGATGTCGTGCCGTACGATTTGCAATATCGTGCCATGATATGAGTGATAATGCACGAAGTATAATTCCGTGCCATGATTATGTGAGGTAATAGCACGAAGGGTGATGCCGTGCCAATTTTATTGATTTTATGGTGAGAACGAGAGTAAAAGCACGAAGGGTGATGCCGTGCACTTGCTTTTGATTTCTGATTCTGGTTGATAATTGAATTTTGGTGTTCCTTATATTTATCTGCTGTTCTTCTGTTATTACATGATGTTCCCCGCAACATGTTTCTCCCTCCCATCCTTAACTATACATTTCTGCCTTTATTTTTTGCTATATATGATTTAATTGCACAGGTTTATTTGGTAGTCTGGTCCTAGCCTCATCACTACTTCGCCGAGGTTAGGCTAAGCATTTACCAACACATGAGATCAGTTGTGCTGATACTATACTCTGCACTGTGTGCAGATCCTGGTGCTGCAGCTTTTGGACCTCAGTGAGATTGCTGCTTCAGTCTATCAGGCGACCCGAGGTAGTCCTGCAGGCGTCCGCAGGCCTTGGCGTCTCCTTCTATCTCCCATTTTGTTTCTTTTATGTATTTCAGAAACAACTTTGAATTTATCTTTCAGACCCTTATTTGTAGTACTCTTAGACAGTCTGTGAAATTGTGACACCAGTTCTGGTAGTTTATGTTTAAGGATTTGTATCGATAATATTTAAATTGTTACATTTCGTTCTTTCGCTTATTTAATTCCGTTGTTTATGATGTTAATTCATAACTGTTAAAGGATTAAAAATGAAAAAGTAAGTATTTAAAATGATTGGCTTGCCTAGTTTTCATTAGTATGCGTCATCACGATTCTCGAAGGTGGAAAATCCGGATCGTGACAATAACTTTAGAAGAAGAAAAAAGTAATTCTTTTTTAATATCTGAAAAAATCAAATATTATGATTAACAAAAAAATAAATAATTAAAATGAACTGGAGGGAGTACCTAACCTCGAAATTGTGTGGCTTCATGGTACTCAGAATTCATACGCAATAACAATCATAACTCTTGAAATACGATGCACAGAACTTTTTTGATATTTCTGACACGATAAAATATATTTTCTTTCCCTTTCACCCTTTAGTTTCGGTTACACTCTTCACGAAGATAATGCAGTTTTCTGGTTTAGAGGGAACGATTTTCTGAAAGTTCTTCTCATATCTCATGTTCTATCAACTAACAAGTTATTGAAAATTATGTTAGAAATAACCTCCACGATTTTGGTCCGTTGAGTTTTAGTTCCTAATATAATCAAATAATTTAATAAGCAAAAATGAGATAAATAAGGTCAGTAGTTATCACATCAAGTATATATTAGGAAAGGGTTCGAGGTTATACTCCATTCAAATATTTGTTCTGATGGTAAGCAACCTGCGCTTTCAACCAAGAGGTTGTGATTTCGAGTCTCCCCAAGAGCAAAGTGGAAAGTTCTTGGAGGAAAGGAGGATGTCGGAGGGTCTATTTGAAAACAGACTCTTTACTCCAGGGTAGGGGTAAGATCTGCACACACTACCCTCCCCGGACCTCACTAAGTGGGATTATACTGGGTTGGGTTGTTGTTATTGCTGTTGCTCTGAGACAAAAAAAATATATTTCTCTTACGGTATTATGTTCAATCAATAATGTAGAAGGGGTAAAAGAAAATAAAAGTATGTCGACTCAAACCCAATAAATTTGATCTAGACAATACAAGATATTTGATGACAGTCCAACTCAAAGTCATTGGCAATTGAATAAAGTACACGTTGCAATTCTATGTGTATTGACAAAAGTAATTATTTCCACCACATAACTTTCATAACTAGATATAATTAAATATAAATTATATAAGCATCCTGTTTCAATCAAAAGTGAGTAACGAACATGAAGATTTATATAATTTGTTAGATATTGTGATGAAAATAATATGAGTCTGAGTTCTATGCATTGACGGTCTAAAAATATAATTATATAATCAAGTTATCGTAAAATAATTACAGATAAATCTTATAATAAATAATATTATTGATAACCTGATATAAATGATAACTAAAATATTATAACTATACTGATAATTTTAAAAATATGTACACTGGTAATCTTTATATCCTAAATCCAGGCTTTGGAGAGGAAAATTGACAAACGGAAGGCTACATTCAACATAGGTGATCTTTCATCTTTCCCAGTTGGCAAATGGAAACGACACGAGAAGGACTATTTGTGTTTGCTGTCACATTATCCCTGGGAGGAGAATCAGCCAAATTGAAATCGTAGTAATTGCACGAATTAGCTACTTTTAAGTCATGTAATCGAAATTTGAAGCGTCATAGCAACAATTATTATCAATAACATAACTGAAAAGTGTTAGGTGTTTGTCCTGATTTTCCTATTTTTTGAAGGAAAATATAACATATTTACTATAATTGAATTTTGTTTTTTGTAGAAGGAAATTATAATTCTCCCATATTTGACTAGTCCTTTTTCTTGGAGGAAAACGTTTTAGATTTCTGTGGGATCATACTGGGATGTTGTTGTTGTAAAACGTTTTGGATTTCTACGAATTGAGGATCCTTCCTTCTCATTTAGCAACATCCGCAATGTAGCCATATGAGGTTTTGAGAGTCTTGTTTAGGGGGAGAACTTTACGGGATAAGTATTAGTGTGTCATTTGTGTTTGCCTCTTCGTGAGGTTATTCTCTCCATATTCTGTACTCTCTTTTATATAGTGGATTCCTCATCTGTGAATTGAATACAATGTATACAATCAATATATAGTGGATTCCTCATCTTGATTTTTTTGTTATTTAAATACAACTGAATTTAATATAGTGAAACTGAATACAATTCAATATTGCACTTTCCTCTATATTAAACACTCGTAATCACTACTTTCAGGCATATTACCTCGTTGTATTTATAAATATATTCACGCGAGTACATTGAAAACAAAATTAAAAAGTTGTAATCTATTTTTAGGTGGATCAACTTACTGCATTTATAAATACAATCGCGCAATACATGGAATACAGAATTAAACAGTTGTAGTCCTTATTTCTTAGGCGTATTACCTCATTGTATTTATAAATACAGTCGCGCAAATACATGAAATACAACACAATGGCAATGAAATTATGTAGAATTGATCTTGTTGAGTTAAATTAGGAGCGATACACTCTAATTGATCATCTTTTCGTTATTAAACAGCTAGATTCCTCTATTTTTTAGGCGAGTTTCGCTACTGTATTTATGAATACAGTAGCGAATACAGCGAATACAGTCACGTAACAACTAAATAGTAACTATAGGAAGTAATTATGTATATGGTAGCTATAGAAAATTAATAGCCAATAAATAATAGTGATTTCTGAAAATTCCTCTCGTAAATTCGGGGGAATAGATGGGCTAAATTGTAGCTAAATGAGTTCATGAACTAATCAAATCTTTAAGCATCCGCAGTTCAATTAATTTATCTTAAAAGATGTAGTGCAAAAATTTAAGAGACGTTCCTCTAAGTTTGTTTTTTGTAATATTTAAGTTCGTCTTCTGCTATTTTTGTGTTGCTACTGTTGCAAAACGTGCTTCATCCTAGCACTTGTTAGCTAGAAATGGAGTTTCCTATAAAGAAAAAAGTAAAATGATTTGATTAATTAATTTTTCATCAGACTTACAATTTGTATTTATAATTTTTGTTTTTAATTGGTCGAAAATTATCCTTTTTTTCTTCTTCAGAAAGTAGATTGCAAATATAATCAAAATGACACGTTGTATTAACTAAATAACCCCAACAGATTCAAAAATCCAACACATATTCAGAGTAAAAGAAAATAATTTAAATAAAACAGAAAAGGAGAAGAAACACGAAAAACTTAGCAGAAGGAGAAAGACAGAAAGATCGAAGAGCGATAATTGCCAGAAAATGACAAATAGAGAGTTTTGAGAGATTGGGCAAGATAAATATTTACTGTACCCAATATTTATACAAAATTAAATTATTTAACTATAGCAATGTAAAATTAAAGTGAAAATACAAATAATCTAGCTATTGTTAATTACTCCTAAGTAATAAAGTGTGTATAAAAAAATATATCTTGCAAGTTGCATCCATTGATTTGATGCAAACTTTGGATTCGGAATAAAAAATACCGTCATAAATCAATTAATGTTACTAGTATAATAGTAACTTTTCCAACGACAAATCTGCTGAAAGTATTTTAACTAAATATGCATTCTTTTTTATTTTCATTTATTCACAGCACAAGCCGTCAAACATTAGCACCTTGGGCCCATGTTTTTCAAAAGGGATTTTTTTGGGAGAAATTTAAAAATAGTCAGATTTACAACTGGTCATTCAAAAATAGCCACAGTTTTAAAAGTAATAGAAATTTAGCCACTTTTCATGTAAAGATAAATCTGAGCGAAAATACTGTTCAAAGCCCGAAAAATACATCCGCATATTATACTAGAGTTCCAGCATAAGTATGCTTGAACTTCAGCATATTATACGGGAGTTCCAGGATAACTATGTTGGAACTCCCGTATAATATGTTGGAGTTCCAGCATAAGTACACTAGAACTCCAGCATAGTATACGGGAGTTCCAGCAAGTATACATGTCCAGTATAATATATTGGAGTTTGGAGCACCGGTGCTCCAGTCTCCCGTATAATATACAAGAGTCAGCAAAGTATACCGGTCCAGCATAATATGCTGGAGTTCGTACACAGATGCACCGAACTCCCGTATATTATACGGGACCGGTCTCTGTTACAGCAAAATAATGGCTATATTTTATTGACTTCGTAAATGGTGGCTATTTTTGATTGACCAGTCCGAAAACTGGCTATACCGTGCTATTTTGACGATTTTTTTCTCCATATATAATATTTGAAACTTATTTATTAAAATTATACTAATTTTATATATTACCCGACCTAAACAAGAATTACTTACATATTATATACAATCTATTATTAGTACCTTAAATTAGGTGAATTAGTTGCTTCTTTTTCCTATTTTCTTTCCACTCCTCTTTTAATATGACTCCTTCCTATTCAACCCACCCTAGGTTGAATATTACTTTCCGTCAAAACTGCCAGAAATATGGGAATTAGGCTTTCCAGAAGGAAATAAAAAGTTGATCCAGCATTTTGAAATTAAATTGAGGGGTGCCTTATTTATAGATCCTGGAATTTTGCAATAAAGTAAAAGTAACCATTACTGTTAAGAAAGATTATGGAAATTTTTGTGTGTACTGATCTTTTGTACTGCTATTTAGGCATATAATTAGTTGATCCACTTATATTCCTCCTAAAAGGATAATATCAGAATACTCATATCGTGGATTTCACAACATTGATGACATCAATGGGATCTCAAAGTGATGTTAGGTTGATGTCTTTATTTTCTAAATAGACAACTTGTTCTTCTTTATTTTCGTACCATTTTTGCCGCATTATTCTCGTAGTAAGCATTGACCCAATTGTCCTGGCAATAGCGACTAATCGAACAAACATATACACTAAAAACAAATTTCATACAAATAATTATATATAATACAATTTATTTATAATTTATTTACAATTTTCATACGTTATTTCTACCCAATTAAATACAACTACAATATCATACAACTTAAATACAATTTTCATACAAATTTTATACAATATGTCTTTTGTGTATATTTTGTGTATGATTTGTATATATTTTGTAAGCGGTGTATCCTTTCCTCTCTGAAATTCCAATCAAAACTGTTACATCTCGTGTTTTTCGTACGTTAAAATTTCGTCTTCAGTTAATTGACGTAGACTCGGGGGTGAGATCATCTTGACATTAATGTATTTACGCTATTTATAACAAGCGATAAATAAGTGTCATGAAAGATAAAGGATGCACGAATTAGAGAAAACGAGTTTCGTTGAAAATGACCAATTTGGGATAAAATACGGATCAAGTAATAATACCCGATAATTATAAACTAGTACCATATGACCACGGTAGTTTAATATATAAAGTATATATGAAGTATTTTGAAAATAAATAGAATTTTAAGTAATTTGTGATAATTTTTAAATTATGCGGGTAATAGATTAATTACCGGGTAATGAAACATTACCCGGTTAACTAATAAATGGATAAAAATTAACAAATCACTCCCCAAGAGAACGTGACAGCCCCCTCCCCCCTCCCCCTTTAAGGTGACTCATTGTTTCATCTTTACATATGTCTTAAAAGTTTCAAAAGGGCTAAATCATAAGTCTTATCAAGGAAGACTTTTTGTAGGCATTATCCAAACATTACGCCTTTGATTTTAAAAACCAAGAACCTTATCTGCTAAGGATTCAAGTGAATCAAGTAAATTCTTTCCAAGACTTGAAGAATCAGAAACATTTTCCTTTTTCAATCTCAAATCAAAAGAAACGTTAGTTTAAGTTGGAACAAGTTTCTTTCCAAAATTGCAAAGAAAAAGAAATGTTTGAATCTTTAAGGAGCAGAGGCAAAATTCGTTCAATCAACAAAAGTTTTCCAACGAAATATTATACGAAGTTATCCCCACTCCAGGTATGTTAAGGCTAAGCTTTTCCTTCATTTTAGCATGATATCGTAATTACACAAGTTTGATAACGAGGCATAAAGAAAAATTTGTATCCCAAAATTTGCGTATATTTTGCTAGTCTCACAAATTACATATATTTTCCTAGTTTTGTAAGTTACCATATTCTTCTTATCGGGATTGCATATTCAGTTGAGTATTTTCTTCTTCCGGTCAAAAGAGTAGAGAGTTTACATATATACAATATTAAAAGTATTTTCATTACCATCAAGCTATAATCGATGGGGAGGCCTCTATTGCGCAACCTCTGATCAGATGGTAAGATATATACCGAGCCTGCTGTGGCCGAGTGCCTATGAGCGAGCCCAGTTGGTTGAGATACAAAGCCTAGTATGGCCGAGCGCTTATAAGCGAGCCTACTACGACAGAGCAGATATATATGTATACCGAGCCTTATAGGGCCGGACAACTATTTTACTCACTATATTGAGAGAATTAAGTCAGTATCAGCAGATGAGCATATCTTCAGATTTTCTTTGACTCCCAGTTATTTTCAGTTATTATATTATCAGTTCAGTTTTAGCTTCAGTATATTGCCTTACATACTCGGTACGTTATTTCGTTCTGACGTCCCTTTCTAGGGGCGCTGCATTTCATGCGTGCAGGTTTGACATACAGACGAGTAGACCTTCTCAGTAGGTGTATGCCCGAGTTTAGCCTTATCAGTAAGCTCCCCGTCTTTCGGAGTTGCCGGGTCTAACAGTTTGGAGTACATCTTGTGCATATATGTAGATAGGTTAAGGGTAGGTTGGGTCCCTATTCTGATCACAGTACATCTATCAGTAGAGGCTTGTAGATATATCCTGTCAGTTAGTGCAGTATGTTGGGCTTGCAGGCCCTGTACGTATATTTTGTTGGCTTGTCAGTTGTAGTAATTATGACGGCCTTGCCGGCCCAACTTTATCTTGACGTTTAGTCAGCGTTAGTCTCTATTCAGTTTTATATTTTGCATCGCACATTATCTTGTAGTGTGGACCATGGCCAAAATATGACATTACATGTTCAGAGTCTCTTAGTCGCCAGTGGTATGCAAGGATAGGTGAGGCACTGGGTGCCGGTCTCGCCCCCAGGCTTGGGCGTGACAAAAGTGGTATTAGAGCAGTTATGTTCTAGGGAGTCTACAAGTCATATCTAGTAGGGTATTGTTTATAGATGTGTAGTGCACCACATTATATAAGCAGGGGACTATAGGCATTTAGGAGTTGGTTACCCTTCTTTCAAATCTACGTCGTGATGTAGCACTGAGTTATAGAAAATTTGAGTTAAACTTACGTGTTGACGTTTGCATGCACATATGACGGTAACTAGGAAGGCTACGGCTAGCCAGAGGAGAGAAACAACAGTAGGTGAGGGGACTAGCAGGGCACCCCCAGTAGATGGGGCCCAATTGGAGTCGCAGGGAGAGACCCCTACTCAGCGATTACCGTCTCCTCCGTCACCTAAGGAGATTCCTAGGGAGACCGCACATCCAGTTCCCCATCCACTTCCATCAGATCAGGGCTTGAGAAGTGCGGTGTTTTTGTTGGCACAGTTGGTAGCTACTCAGCAACAGGCTAGGGCATCCGCTAGTGCAGGACCATCTGAGCGATCTAGGAGTTCAAGGGTTTGAGAGTTTATTGCTTTGAATCCCCCAGAGTTCACGGGGATAGATCAGAGGGAGGACCCGCAGGATTTCATAGATCAGCTTCATAGGATCTTTCGAGTTATTCATGCCACAGAGAAAGAGGCAGTTGAGTTAGCAGCTTTTCGACACCTAGATATAGCCATCCATTGGTATGAGGGATGGGAAAGGTCTAGGGGACGTGATGCACCTCCTACTATTTGGGAGAATTTTTCAGATGCCTTTCTTGACCAATACTTACCGCGAGAGATCCAACAGGCCCGACTCGATCAGTTTCTAGCCCTAAAGCAGGGCAATATGAGTGTTGGAGAGTATAGTCTCCGTTTGACTCATTGGACAGATATGCACCATCTATAGTTGCTACTATACGGGACAGGATCCACAAGTTTATAGTAGGGTTAGCCTCAGAGTTGACCGAGGCATGTGCCACCGCTGCATTACAGGATAGTATGGATATCTTCCGGATTCAGGCATTTGCCCAGAATATAGAGATGGGTAGGCATCGACAGTAGAGTACGGAGAGGACTGAGTCAGGGCAGCGTAAGAGGATGATATTTTCCAGGTCTCAAGAGCAGTCTCAGGGTTGTTACAGGCCCCAATACTTTGAACGGCCACCTAAACCTCCGCCACCTCAGCTATAGGGTTACAAGTATGATCGCTATAGTCAGTTAGGACCAGGTGAGAGCTCCCAGGCGTCAAGCTTGCAGCGACAATGAGGTTCGAGATAGACAGGGCCATTTCTGTCGCGATGTGCCATCTGCGGTCGAGGACACTTGGGCCAATGCCGAGCCTGTTCTGATGCTTGTTATACATGTGGACGTCCAGGGCATATGATGCGAGATTGCCCAAATAGAGATTCTGGGGGTATGGCACAACCAGTAAATTCAGCAACAGGATCAGTTATGTCTGTGAATCCTTCAGGGCGCGAGTCTTAGTCTTCAGCTGGTAGAGGTCGAGGCAGAAGAAGAGGGTCCAGTTCTAGTGGTAACCAGTATCGTATCTATGCACTAGCAGGTCGACAAGACCAAGAGTCCTTACCAGACATTGTGACAGGTGTGTTGACCATTTGTTCTCACGATGTTTATGCCTTGATAGACCCATGATCTACTTTATCATGTATTACCCCATTTGTCGCACGAAAATTTGGTATAGTGCCTGAAATACTAAGTGATCCTTTTGCGGTATTTACACCGGTTAGAGAATCGATTATCGCTAGATGCGTTTACTGAGGTAGTACGATATCAATTTGTGCTCGTCAGACCTCAACCGACCTAGTTGAGCTAGAGATGTTGGATTTTGATGTTATCATGGGCATAGACTGGTTGGCAGCTTGTTATGACACATTTGATTGTCGAGCAAAGACAGCCAGATTTCATTTTTCAGGTGAGCCAGTCCTTGAATGGGTAGGTAAAACAGCGACACCTAGAGTCAGGTTTATTTCCTATCTGAAGGCGAGGAAAATGATCGCAAAAGGGTGCATTTATCATATTGTGAGAGTTAAAGATACAGATGCTAAGATACCTACACTTCAATCTATTCCAATAGTAAAGGAGTACGCGGATGTATTTTCATATGAACTTCCAAGTATTCCTCCAGAGCGAGAGATTGATTTTGGCATCGATTTGCTTCCAGGAACGCAACCAATATCTATCCCTCTGTATAGAATGGCACCTGCAGAATTGAAGAAGTTGAAGGAGCAATTAAAAGATTTGCTGGAGAAAGGTTTCATCAGGCCCAGTACTTCACCTTGGGGTGCACCGATACTGTTTGTGCGGAAGAAAGATGGCTCGCTAAGGATTTGTATCGATTATAGGCAACTGAATAAGGTAACTATTAAGAATAAGTATCCCCTTCAAAGGATACACGACTTGTCTGATCAGTTGTAGAGAGCTAGATGCTTTTCAAATATAGATTTGAGGTCGGGGTATGACAAGGTTAGAGTTCGGGAGAAAGATATTCCCAAGACAGCCTTTAGGACCCGATATGGCCACTTTCAGTTCCTTGTTATGTCCTTCGGGTTGACGAATGCACCTACCATATTTATGGACTTGATAAATAGCCTATTTCGGCCATATTTGGTTCTATTCTTAATAGTATTTATTGATGATAATCTAATTTACTCACGTTTAGAGGATGAACATGTGGATCACCTGCGGGCAGTACTCCAAACCCTCCGTAATAATAATTGTATAATTACATACTAAGTTTTCTAAGTGTGAGTTCTGGTTAAAGTCCGTAGCATTCTTGGGGCATATTGTATCCGACGGAGGTATAAAGGTAGGCACTCAGAAGATTGAGGTTGTGAAATCCTGGCCTAAACCTACCACTCCGACAGAGATTCGTAGCTTTCTAGGCTTAGTAGGATATTACCGGAGGTTCTTAGAGGGTTTTTCTTCTCTTTTAGCACCATTAACAAAACTGACGCAGAAAGCGAATAAGTTTTAGTGGACAGAGGCATGTGAGTAGAGTTTCCAAGAGCTTAAGAACAGGTTGACCTCAGTACCAGTTCTAGCACTTCCAGAATGTCTAGATGGTTATGCCGTGTATTGTGATGCCTCAGGTGTCGGGTTAGGATGTTTCCTGATGCAACATGGGAAAGTAATTGCGTATGCTTCACGGCAGTTAAAGAAGCATGAGAAGAATTATCCGACCCACGACCTCGAATTAGCTACGGTTGTCCATGCACTTAAGATATGGCGGCATTCTTTATATGGGGTTCATGTTGAGGTGTTCACAGATCATAAAAGCCTGCAATATATCTTCAAGCAAAAAGAGTTGAATTTGCGACATATGCGATGACTTGAGTTATTAAAAGACTATGATGTTAACATTCTCTACCATCCAGGGAAAGTTAATGTTGTAGCAGAAGCCTTAAGTCGCCGATCTATGGGTAGCTTAGCATATGTAGAGGCCGAGAAAAGACAATTATCAAGAGAGATTCATCAATTGGCTTGTTTGGGGATTCGGTTAGTAGACTCTGGCAATGGAGGAGTTGTACCCCAAAATGCTGCAAAATCATCTCTCATAGCTAAAGTAAATGAGAGGCAGTACGAGGATCCCGAGTTAGTAAAGTTTAGAGAGCGAGTTCCCCAACAGAAGAAGCCGGTGTTAGAACTCAAAGGATATGGGGTTCTGCGATACATGGGTCGTTTGTGTGTTCCATATGTAGCAGGGCTATGAGACAGGATTATGTCAGAGGCACATTAATTATGGTACTCTATTCACCCTGGGTCGACGAAGATGTATCATGACATTAAGGAGGTGTATTGGTGGAACGATATGAAGAAGAACATTGCTGAGTATGTCGTTCAATGCACTAGTTTCCAGTAGGTGAAAATAGAGCACCAGAAGCCCGGAGGGCTAATGCAGACTATAGAGATCCCAACATGGAAATGTGAGGCGATAAACATGGACTTTATTGCAACTTTACCTCATTCCCATCGTATGTTTGATTCCATATGGGTGATAGTCGACAGGCTCACGAAATAAACTCATTTTCTATCGGTTAGATCTATATATACAGCAGAGGATTATGCAAAATTATATATTAAGGAGATAGTGCGACTACACGGAGTACCCGTATCTATTATATCTAACCGTGGAGCCCAGTTTATAGCACATTTTTGGAGGTCATTTCAGGAAGGTCTAGGAACTCAGGTGAATCTCAGCACAAATTTTCATCCACAAATGGATGGACAAGACGAGCGTACGATTTAGACGCTCGAGGATATGTTGCGAGCATGTGTGCTGGATTTTAAAAGAAGTTGGGATGAACATCTACCTCTTATCGAGTTTGCATATAATAACAGTTACCACTCCAATATCCAGATGGCTCCGTATGAGGTTTTATATGGGCGCAGGTGCAGATCTTCCATAGGGTGGTTTAATGTTGGAGAATCTGGGTTACATGGGCCAGACCTGGTTTAGCAGGCCATAGAAAAAGTAAAGCTTATCCGGTAGCGACTATTGATAGCTCAGAGTCGTCAGAAGTCATATTCTAACGTATGGCGACGAGATTTAGAATTTGAGGTTAATGACTGTGTATTCTTAAAGGTGTCACCTATGAAAGGTGTGATGAGGTTTGGCAAGAAAGGCAAGCTTAGCCTATGGTATATTGGACCTTATAGGATCATTCGGAGAGTGGGCCAAGTAGCATATGAGTTAGAATTGCCCTCGAAATTGGAGTCTGTCTATCCGGTTTTTCAAGTATCTATGTTATGGAAGTGCATTGATGATCCTACCCGAGTAGTGCCCAAGGATGATGTACAGATTACAGAGAACTTATCATACGAGGAAGTTCCAATTTCCATCCTAGAACGACAAATCCGCAAGCTGCGGAATAAGGAGGTAGCCTCCGTGAAAGTACTTTAGAGAAATAAAAATGTGGAAGAGATGACTTCGGAGGCCGAGAAAAACATGAAGTCTAGATATCCCTACTTATTTCCTCCTCCAGAGAAGGGTCTGACTGAGATGTCATAATTATAAGGTACGTGTATAAATTCTTGTGTTGATTATTGTCATTGGTCACGTGAGGCCATTGTCGTTATTGATAATTGTGGTCCGGTGTGGGGTTGGATTATTAAGCTTCTACAAGGAGAGTTGGTAGTAGTGTTGTTATAAAGGCAACCCTGCCAAAGTTATATGGATCACAGGGAGATGAACATTCGAGTATGAATGTTTCTAAATGGGGGAAAGATGTTACATCTCACATTTTTGTACGTTAAAATTTCGTCTCCAGTTAATTGACATAGACTCGGGGGTGAGATCATCTTGACGTTAATGTATTATGCTATTTATAACAAGCGATAAATAAGTTTCATGAAGGATAAAGGATGCACGAATTAGAGAAAACGAGTTTCGTTGAAAATGGCCAATTTGGGATAAAATACGGATCAAGTAATAATACCCGATAATTATAAACTAGTACCATCCAAGGTACCATATGACCACGGTAGTATAATATATAAAGTATATATAAAGTATTTTGAAAATAGATAGAATTTTAATTAATTTGTGGTAATTTTTAAATTATACGGGTAATAGATTAATTACCGGATAATGAAACATTACCCGGTTAACTAATAAGTGGATAAAAATTAACAAATCACCCCCCAAGAGAACGTGGCAGCCCCCTCCCGCCCTTTGTTAAAGGTGACTCATTGATTCACCATTACATGTGTCTTAAAAGTTACAAAAGGGCTAAATTATAAGTCTTATCAAGAAAGACTTTTTGTAGGCATTATCCAAACATTATGCCTTTGATTTTAACAACCAAGAGCCTTATCTGCTAAGGATTCAAGTAAATCAAGTAAATTCTTTCCATGACTTGAAGAATCAGAAACATTTTCCTTTATCAATTTCAAACCAAAATAAACGTTAGTTTAAGTTGGAAGAAGTTTCTTTCCAAAATTGCAAAGAAACAGAAACGTTTCCTCTCAAAAATTTCAAGGAAACACTGATTCATTCCAAAATTTTAGAAAACAGAAACAAATTTTGTCCGTGAATCTTTAAGGAGCAGAGGCAAATTTCGTTCAATCAATGAAGGTTTTCTAACGAAATATTATACTGAGTTTCCCCACTCCAGGTATGTTAATGCTAAGCTTTTCCTTCATTTTAGCATGATATCGTAATTACACAAGTTTGATAACGAGGCATAAAGAAAAATTTGTATCCTGGAATTTGCGTATATTTTGCTAGTCACGCTAATTATATATATTTTTCTAGTTTTGTAAGTTACCATATTCTTCTTATCGGGACTGTATATTCAGTTGAGTATTTCCTTCTTTCGGTCAAAAGAGTAGAGAGTTTACATATATACAGTATTAAAAGTATTTTCATTATCATTGAGCTATAATCAATGGGCAGGTCTCTATTGGGCAACCTCTGATCAAATGGTAAGATATATACCGAGCCTGATGTGGCCGAGCGCCTATGAGCGAACCTAGTTGGTCGAGATACAAAGCCTAGTATGGCCGAGCACTTATGAGCGAGCCTACTATGTGTCACACCTCCTTTTTACACTACCTGAAGGTAGTACAAGGGAGTTTTTCCACTTTAAGTGACATTATTCGAAATGGGATTATTTATTCATTAAATTCAGAGTCGCCACTTGGGAAGGTTTGTTTTCTGGTGTCCCAAGTCACCGGTTTATTTTTAAATCCCAAATCGAGGAAGATTTCGACTTTTCTTTTGAAGTCTGCGAACCAGAAGTTCTGAATAAGGAATTCTGTAAACCCGAGGGAAGGTGTTAGGCACCCCCGGATTCCGTGGTTCTGGCACGGTCACTTAAACTATCATAATTGGCCTATTGTCTGATTTTAATACATGTTTTAGCCTATGGTACATTTTAACTTATTAGCCGCCTTTAATTAATTTTAGGAAGATTCAACGTTATTTAAAACGCGCCTTGAACCGCGCCACATGAAATGAACCTGCGATCCACGACACATTTTATTTAACGTTGTTGAGAATTGTAGTTGGGTCACATGAAATGCACACCCGAGTTAAGGAAATTGATTTAATTAGCACGCCTAAAGCAACTACGCACTTTCAAGTTTGCGAGGGCCATAAAAAATTTAACTAATGGCATGCCTCGAATTCTAAAGATTTTTTTAAAAAAAGTAATTAAATGAGGGTCACGCATTTGAGATTTTATTTGGCGCGGTGCACCTCAATTCCATTTTGAAAGGATATTCAAACTAAAGTTTGGAGGGCCATAAACTAGTTACTATCTACTATGGCTCACCTCAGATCCATTTTAGAAAAACTAGTTAATTAAGGAAAAACTTAAAGGGATTCTAATTAATTGTTCAAACCAATAAAACAACTAGCCGACATAGTATTAAAGCAAACAATTGTCTAAAAGGAAATTACTTCCACGTTAAAGCAACTAAATGAAAGAGCTGCATATGATGAAACAAACAAAACCAGATAACAAAAGGGTAAACAATCCATTTACGATGCTTTCAGGCTTGGGCCCAAAATAAGCCCAATCGAAGCAGCGAATACTTCATCGATCTGGGGCGTGCAATTGAGCCCGTAATGAACTGTTCTTCAGTTGAGCCAGCATTGGATCCCATTTTTAAAGCCAAACATTTGTGCAAAAATCATTTACGTACAAGGTAACCAAGACTATGTGAAAACATGTAATTGAACTAACTTTACTTTTGAGCTAGCTAAACATTCTGAAACTTAAACACTAATGCCAATTTAACCAGCTTATTCACAACCCATATCAGATCAGTACACTTTTAATCTAAAAAAATAACTTCGACCATCGTTCCCTTTTTTCATATCAGACCATTTTCAAAACCAAATATGTATCTACTACATAGATTTTCTACCACCAAATCCAACATGGTACTAAACTTTTAAGAGCATAGTTTCAACTTTCACAACATATAATCAGAAAGAAATAAGAAAACTTAAGTAGCAAATGTAACAACAGATTCAACACTAATGTTGAAAGAGTAACATAAGCAGGAGAAATGACTTCAAGGATTCAGGGTATTTAGGAACTAAGCTATGAAAAAATAGATTTATGATCTACATCCACATGCTTCTAAGTTAAGACCATGGAATCAAAAGAAACAGGACAGTTTCAACCATTTGAACACCTCAATCACAGTCCATAGTTATGTGCAAATGTAACGCACTACTGCAGGTTACTTTCACATACACCATTTCAGAGAAAATAGAACCTAATTGACACTTATAGTTCAAAGACTAATTACAGAACATGGGAAACAGTAAAGGAATAAGGGAAAATCAGCTTTGAATGCAATCTTCATTTGACAGAAATTCCACTCTATTACATGTTCGAAATCACTCCTCAGTCATGAGCTAAGAAGGTACCTGGGAAAGCAAATAAGAAGGAAGGAAGGGAATCAGCAACAGAACAGCAGCAAGCAAACAACATCAACACTAGCTCAACCAAATTGAGTTTGAAAACAATAAAAGGCAACCTCACTCGAGCAAATGACAAAGCAAACTTCAAAACCGATATCCAAACACCCAATTTCAATCCATTTGAGTTATATTAACCAGAAGACCTTTTCAGGGAGTAGGAACTTAAGAAATCGCTAAAGACTTGCAATGGAACAATGATTTTTCATCAATTTTCAGCCGTTCTCTTTTTCTGAGTTTTCTTAGCTTTTTTCCAATCCCTCCAATCTCTAAAATCTTAATTGAACCCTAAGTAACTATGCCTTTATAGGAAAATTACTAGGGCAGCCTTAAGAATTTAGTTTTTCATTTTAGTCCTTTTCAAATTTTCCTCTTTGCTGCTTAATCTTTCATTTACTGACTTGTTGGTCAAGTAAGTATATTATGCAGCTTCTGGGAAGCTTCTCAGGTAGTTACTTGAGAGATTCTCTTAGTACATTACCCAGAAATAACCCTTAGTTACCCTGTTTTTTACCAGATAGACCAAACGGGTATGGGTCAGGTTGACCCTAGGTTGAATTAACTCAAACCATGAGCCTGAATCTATAGGCATGAACCCCAGGCCCAAATACAATCAGAACCAAATTAACTGAAGCAAAACAAAATAAATAAGCAATTCGAGCAACTTTTGGAAATTCAACTAATGAACAAACATTTAATGAAATTGAAACTAAATAATAATGAAATGTTTACACTAATTAATTAAAGACAAGAAAACTAACATGCATGTCAAGGACGACTCTAAAACTGGGAAAACAAAGAGTTTAAAAGAAGAGGGAGAAGCAGATGGAAATGAAAGGTAAAAAAATGAAAGAAGAAGTAAAGAAGACTAACAAAAGAAAACTGAAAAAGAAATACCTACAGTAGCTCATGACGGACTTGAACCAACTTGAAGAACTCCTTCGATTTCTTGACAAGAACGGCCTTTAATCGCATGTTTTCATGTGAAAACACACGAGTAAAGGCCATTACAGCCTAGAATCTTCAAAAGGCTCGTTGGATTCGAGTTTAAGGAATTAGGGCTTTCTTATGACCCAATATTCGAGCGGTTTGAGGGGGATTCGAGGGAAGGAAAATGGGAATTTAGAATGAGGGAGCCTTGGAGGTTCTCTGGTGTTGATTTAGGGTTGAACAGAGATGGTGCCACCACCGGAGAACATCGTGGCGACGCTAGGGTTTCGAGTTTTGATCTGAAATTCGATGAATTCTGGGTGGATTTGAGGAGAAGCGATCGAGGGTTTGGGATGTGTAGGTGGAGGAGAGTAGTTGGTATTAATTTCAAGGCGTTTGGACGCCGGCTGGTGGTTTTAGGGCGGAGCTCGGCGGAGTCTCTGAGGAGAGGGGGTGAGATGAGAGATGCGTTTGATGGGGGGAGGGGGTAAGCTTAGGATAGTTATATTTAAAATGAGGCTTAGTTCTGGACCACCCGATGGAAAGAAATCAACGGTCCCGATCAAGACCATTGGAACGACGTCGTTTTGGTTACTGGTGGGGTTTGGACCAGGTTGGGATGCGGATCTGGGCTGGTTTGGTCGGGTATAGGGGTTGAATTAATTGGGCTTTGAGGAATTTCAGGGATTTGGCCCAAAAATCTGATTCTTTTCACTTCTTTTCCTTTTCCCATTTTCTTTTTATTTTAAAAACATCTTTTATTTTAAAAAATTAGAAATAAAACCTAAATTAATCCCTAAACCAAATTATCCTACCAAATTAAATTAATTAACTCTAAATAATAATTATCACAACTAATTAAATACCAAATCAAAAGAAAACTACCAAAATTCGAAGCTAAAAATTAAAATGCAAAAATGAGTTATTTTTGTGGTTTTTCCATTTTCGTAAAACAAACTAATTTACTAATTAATCTAAAAATATAAAATTAAATCCTAAATGCAATGCGTGATATTTTTTTCTATTTTTTTATGATTTAAATAAAATTAAATATGCTCACAAAATGTAAACAAACACAAAAATTGGGCAATTAATTCCTAAAAACCAAATAAATAAAAAGAAAAATCCTAAAATTTTGGAGACTCTGTAGGAGTAATTCATGCGAGGCAAAAATCACGTGCTCCCAGCTGCCCCTCTTTGGTCGGAGACACGAAGGGTTTTTAGGCAAAGACAAAATGAGCAATTATGAGGGATTTTTGCCCGTTTGACACTCTATGAGAAGCATTTTGAAAAGAGTTTGATCGAACCTTGCTTCAAGGTTGCCTACATATCCTTGGCTATAAAGGAATCAGGTCAGTATAGTTTTGGAAATTTTGGTAGCTGGGACTACTAGGAGTTGTTATTTCACTACTGCTGCTGCTGCTACTGCTTGCTGACCTTCTTATTACACCAAAAGGAAAATCAAAAGCTAAGCTAGCTAGGCCTATCAACTACGAGTTACAAGATTCCTATCTATAAATCTCTTGACGCTGGATCTTGAGTCTTGGTTAGGTCTTGCTGCAGACTCCGATCTGAATATTGATGCTCGTCAGCTGTAACCGCTGGTTCATTCTTCAGTTTTAGATCAAGGCGGGACATGCGAAGCTTGTGACTTCAATCATATCTTGAGCAGTCTGCATCCTTCTCCGTTTCAACCTTTGAGTTCACTTCTTTATTTTTTGTTCTTTTTCTCCTTTTCTTTGTTTTGGATTAAGACTCATTCTTTTGGTCATCTCGAATCCTGCGCCTCGAGGTCAAACCTGCTCAGACACCAAACCAGACAAACGAAACTTTTCTCTGCCCCAGTTTTCACTAGGAAAATTTCATGAGTTATTTGCAACGTAAATTAAACCATCCCCCCCTTTTTTTTGAAAACAAATAAAATAAGGATTGCATCTATCTGGAAGGGAAAAGATCAGGGGAAGGAGCCCTATATCTAAAATGTCAACTCAGGGATTGGAGCCCTAATGTTGGCAAAAGGCGACTAGGGAATGGAGGCCCTATGTCTAAAAAGGCTTAACTCAAGGGATTGGAGCCCTAATGTTGGCAAAAGGCAACTAGGGAATAGAGGCCCTATGTCAAAAAAGGCTCAACTCAGGGATTGGATCCCTAATGTTGGCAAAAGGCGACTAGGGAATGGAGGCCCTATGTCTAAAAAGGCTCAACTAGGGATTGGAGCCCTAATGTTGGCAAAAGGCGACTAGGGAATAGAGACCCTATGTCTAAAAAGGCTCAACTCAGGGATTGGAGCCCTAATGTTGGCAAAAGGCGACTAGGGAATGGATGCCCTATGTCTAAAAAGTCTCAACTTAGGGATTGAAGCCCTAATGTTGGCAAAAGGCGACTAGGGAATAGAGGCCCTATCTCTAAAAAGGCTCAACTCAGGGATTGGAGCCCTAATGTTGGCAGAAAAGCGACTAGAGAATGGAGGCCCTATGTCTAAAAAGGCTCAACTCAAGGATTGGAGCCCTAATATTGGCAAAAGGCGACTAGGGAATGAAGACCCTATGTCTAAAAAGGCTCAACTCAGGGATTGGAGCCCTAATGTTGGCAAAAGGCGACAAAGGAATGGAGGCCCTATGTCTAAAAAGGCTCAACTCAGGGATTGAAGCCCTAATGTTGGCAAAAGGCGACTAGGGAATGGAGGCCCTATGTCTAAAAAGGCTCAACTCAGGGATTGGAGCCCTAATGTTGGTAAAAGGCGACTAGGGAATGGAGGTCCTATGTCTAAAAAGGCTCAACTCAGGGATTGGAGCCCTAATGTTGGAAAAAGGTGACTAGGGAATGGAGGCCTTATGTCTAAAAGGCTCAAATCTGGGATTGGAGCCCTAATGTTGGCAGAAAAGTAACAGATTGAGGTTGGGAATCTAAGCTATCATTTTGTTTGGATTTTTTTTTTCATTATCCTTTTTTCATTTAATTTTATTTCAATAAAATGCAGGAAAGAATTTGGAGTTAAATTTCCCTGTTGGGCTAATTGTTACTGCGAAGCTGTTTCTAGCTTTTGCGCAGCTTTTCTTTCGACTGCACCTGCTTTTGCACAGTTGCCTTGGGCTGCACCTGTTTCAATTTTCAAATAAAGAACAATTGTTAGTTTTGAAACGGTGGTTGGTTTTGTGGCCTTGATGGTTTTGATTACTCGATCTCGGACCAGCTTTGGTGAGAACCTTTGTTGCTTGCTGGTTTTCTGGAGCTTGATCTCTCTTTCAAACCGAGGGACTCAACTTTTAAGATTTCATGATGACTCGCCCGCGTGGGGCTTCGACCCTTTCACTTTATTCCGCCTTTAGGACTTTTGCCTTTGACTTTCTTTTCTTTTTCAATAACATTGATTTCAAGGTATCAGCCATCATGGCCAGTCATGATCAACTTGATGCACCCGCTGAGGCTGGGTACTTTTCTTTAGCTTTTGTTAGGCAGAGCCCTATAAAGCCAATCTTGCCACCTTTTTATTTGTATTAGTTTCGGAAATAGAGTTAGACCGAAAGGGATTCAAGGAAAAAGTAAACAAAAGGCAAGAATAATGAGTTTAATGAGAAGTGTCTCTTTCGGGAAGGAAGGAAGGACTTATCTGGGGTGCATGCAGGCTTCAAATAGACATGACATGCTTCTTGGACTGGATGCTCGATCTGCACAACCATTCAACTTCTAATAAACTCATTGCGACCCGTGTTCTGGAACCAAGAAACCTTGCTAAGACTCTTTCGATACCAGTGGTGGTGAGGGGTTTCTTCTTTTCGATCAACGGCGCCCTTTGTGGGTTTTTGCCAATCGACCTCTCTTATTTCTCTTCTCACTGTCGCCTGATAGTGCTCTTTACGAGTTTTCACTAACTAAGCTCTCTCATTTTCATTTTCTCTGCTCACTGTCGCCTTATGGTGCCCGTAGGTTTTCACCGATAAGACTCTCATTTTATTTCTCTCATTTTGATAGTGTCAGATCCAAGCAGTTGTGTTTTCTAATTCCAACGCCTTTTCCAATTGATCAGAAGGACTTGGACAAGGTTTGGGCAAAAAGAATCTGGACGGAATTACATCTTCAGAACCGTTCTAGTGGGCTTATCACCGAACCACTATGTCATCTGCTCCAGTTTCACTTTTGGGGGAATTTGGCTTTTTGTTTTGGTGTGACTGAACCCCAGAGAGAGGCTGCCTATGTATCCTTTTGGAATCAAGTCGAACGTAGTTCAGGAAAATATTTTGTTTTGTTGTTCTTGCTTCTTTCTCTTTTTTTTAACACTTTACGGTTCCCAAGAGGGTAATCAAAGAAGAGTAACCGGCTCAAATGGGTTTGCAAAGGGTGGATAGTGTTTGGGTAGCGAGAATGAAAGACTTCGTCATCCCAATCGGGAAAGTTGTCGTTGCAGAAAAGCTAAACATAATACCTTTTGACTGCATCCGCATTTACAGCTGCTTCGGGATCAATCCCTTCGATATCGCCCAGATACAATGCCCCTTTTGGCAATATCTTTCTGATGATGTATGGGCCCTTCCAATTAGGAGAAAATTTTCTTTTCGCTTCCTGGTGATGGGGAAGGATACGCCTTAAAACGAGTTGCCCTACTTCAAAATTTCTAGGCCGCACTTTCTTGTTGTAAGCACTGGCCATTCTTTGTTGGTACAACTGCCCGTGGCAGAACGTGGCCATTCGCTTTTCATTGATCAAGGTTAACTGTTCCAGCCAGGTTTTAACCCACACACTGTCTTCAATTTCAGCTTCAACAATGATCCGGAGAGAGGGGATTTCAACCTCTTCGGGTATTACGTCTTCAGTGCCATAAACCAAAAGATACGGGGTGGCTCCAATTAACGTGCGCACAGTAGTGCGATATCCCAATAATGAAAACGGTAACTTTTCGTGCAACTGCCTAGAACTTTGAATCATCTTTCTCAAAATCTTTTTGATGTTTTTGTTTGCTGCTTCGACGACCCCATTGGCTTTGGGCCGATAAGGAGTAGAGTTCTGGTGCGTTATCTTGAATTGTTCATATATCTCTCCCATCAAATGACTATTCAAGTTTGCAGCATTGTCTGTGATAATAGTTGCAGGAATGCCAAAACGGCAGATAAGATTGGAGTGCACGAAATCTACCACAACATTCTTGGTGACAGATTTGAGAGTGATGGCTTCAACCCATTTCGTGAAATAGTCAATGGCAACTAGTATGAATCTATGCCCATTTGAGGCTTTCAGCTCGATTGGCCAAATGATGTCTATACCCCAAGCAACAAATGGCGAAGGTGCTGACATGGGATTCAGTTCTGTGGGAGGTACATGAATCAAATCACCGTGCACCTGACACTGATGACACTTCCGGACAAAGCTGAAACAGTCCTTGTCCATGGTTATCCAGTAATAGCCCGCTCGAAGGATTTTCTTTGCTAAAACATACCCATTCATGTGGGGTCCGCATACTGCCGTGTGTACCTCATGCATGATCTTTCCAGCCTCTTCTGCGTCAACACATCTTAACAAGTTGAGGTCCGGAGTTCTCTTGTACAAGACATAGCCACTCAAAAAGAAACCACTTGCGTGCCGCCTAATGGTTCTCTTCTGGTCTCCACTGGCTTGCTCGGGGTATTCTTGCGTTTTCAAAAGTTTTTTGATGTCAGGATACCATGGTTGGGTATTTGGTGTTGTTTCAACCGTATTACAATAACCATGCCTTTCCCGGATCTAGATTTCCAAGGGGTCAATGTGGGTATTGCCCGGGTATGGTAGCATTGAGGCTAAAGTGGCAAGCGCATCAGCTAGTTCATTGTGGCAACGAGGAATGTACCTGAACTCTATTGACTTGAATCACTTACCAAGTTCTTCCACATATTGTCTATAAGGAATAAGCTTGACGTCTCGGGTTTCCCATTCTCCTAGAGCTTGTCGGATAATCAAATCTGAGTCTCCCATGATTAACAATTCTTTGACATCTTGGTCGATTGCCATGTTCATACCCATAATGCAAGCTTCGTACTCGGCAATGTTGTTTGTGCAGAAAAACCGAGGCCTAGCTGTGGCCGGGTAATGCTGACCAGTGGGCGAGATCAAGATTTCCCCAATTCCAACACCTTTTGCGTTTACCGCTCCATCGAAGAACATTTTCCAAGCGTCGATGTCTTCGGATATTGTCTCAACTGAGTTTACCTCTTCATATGGGAAGTAAGTATTCAAAGGTTGGTATTCATCATCGACCGGATTTTCAGCCAAGTGATCTGCTAACGCCTGGGCTTTCATTGCCATGCGAGTAACATATACTATGTCGAATTTCGTAAGCAGGATCTGCCACTTTGCTAGCCTCCCAATGGGCATTGGCTTCTGGAATATGTATTTTAAAGGATCCAAGCTGGTTATGAGGTAAGTGGGGTAGGCTTGCAAATAATGCCTTAACTTCTGAGAGACCCAAGTCAAAGCGCAACATGTCCTTTCCAACAGAGTGTACTTGGCTTCATAACTGGTGAATTTCTTGCTCAGATAGTAAATAGCCTGCTCTCTCTTTCTGGTTACATCGTGTTGCTCGAGGACACAGCCAAAAGAATTTTCCAAGACTGTTAGGTACAAGAACAAAGGCCTCCTTGGCTCAGGTGGGACCAAGACTGGAGGATTTGATAGATATTCCTTAATTTTATCAAAAGCTTCTTGACATTCATCTGTCCACTTGGCTGCCGCGTCTTTCTTTAGCAATTTGAATATGGGTTCACATGTGGATGTCAACTGGGCAATGAACCGGCTGATGTAGTTCAATCTATCCAACAAACTCATAACATCCTTCTTGGTTTTCGGAGGAGGCCAATCTCGAATAGAGTTTATCTTTGTTGGGTCTAACTCGATGCCCCTCTGACTGACGATGAATCCCAAGAGTTTGCCGGATGGCACCCCAAATGCACATTTGGCTGGGTTCAACTTCAAATCATATTTGCGCAGCCGCTCAAAAAACTTTCTCAAGTTCCGAGCATGGTCGTCCTGGGTTTTGGATTTGATGATTACTTCATCCACATACACCTCTATCTCTTGGTGCATCATATCGTGAAAAATGGTTGTCATGGCCCTCATATAGCTTGCCCCGACGTTCTTGAGACCAAATGGCATGACTCTGTAACAGTATGTACCCCATGGTATGGTAAAAGCTGTCTTCTCTGCATCTTCTTCGTCCATCAACACCTGGTGATATCCTGCGTAACAATCCACGAAGGACTGTATCTCATGCTTGGCGCAGTTATAAACAAGGATATGGATGTTCGGCAAAGGGAAGTTGTCTTTGGGACTTGCCTTGTTTAAATCTCTGTAATCCATACACACCCGGGTCTTACCGTCTTTCTTTGGCACTGGGACTACATTAGCTAACCATGTGGTGTACCGGACCACTCGGATCACCCCCGCTTTCAACTGCTTCGTGACCTCTTCTTTGATCTTGTCACTGATATCAGTTTTAAACTTTCTTTGCTTTTGCTGGACTGGGGGATAGTCTAGGTAAGTAGGAAACTTATGAACCACTAAATCAACACTCAGTCCTCGCATGTCATCATATGACCAAGCAAACACATCTTTGAACTCAAACAAGAGTTGGATTAAGGAGTCTCGAGTTTTTTCGTCCGCGTGGATGCTTATCTTGGTTTCCCTGATTTCTTCAGAACTACCCAAATTAACCGGTTCAATATCATTTAAGTTCGGCTTAGGTTTATTCTCAAATTGTTCCAATTCTCGATTTATTTCCCTAAAAGCCTTTTCTTCATCGTACTCCGGTTCTTGGTTCATCGTTTCATAGTTAAACAGTGTGTTCGGATCTAGGCATGAAGTCCGCAAGCATGTCATGTTATTTAAAGCCGCATTGTTAGAACTGAAAGAAGAAACAAAAGGGAAAAATAACAAAAGTCAGAAAGAATAAAGAAAGATGAATGATGAAATATTGATTTCATTTCTTGGAATTTGAAGATAAAAGGGTTTATATTGGAAAATTAAAAGACAAGAAACTGAAGAAAGCATCCGAGTTACACCCTGAAATAACTCGTGATGAAGAAAAGGTGGCAGGATAGGTCTACCGGGACTCCCGCCTGATTAGAAATGGCGTAGCCTTCCAATTTTGTAGCTTAGCATCATGTCCCATATACAGCACCTCAGCGGTGCTTGAGCCCTCCCCTGGCTGGACCATGTGGGTTTCATATAGTATCTTCCTCATTGCCCCATAGATCTCTTCAATCTATTCAACCGTGAAGGCCTCATATTCTTCTTCCTCATGGTATTTTAGCTTGACAAATGTTCTGTACATATGCGACACCGGCTGAGGCAAGACCCAACCACCATTCTTTCTATCATTTGCCCATTTTACAGCAGCTGGAGTGGGTCGGAAGCCTATCCCAAAGAACATTTCACTGGCGTTTAGGGTGACATGTTTAGTTATCCCTTGCAAAGATTTCCCGAGCCCTTTCCTCGGTTTGAAGCCATGTCTGATCATTTCTTTGGCCACCATGATTGATGCATTAGAAAGAAAGGGTTAGGGGCAAGGGTTTCCCTCTTCGTACTAGTCTGCGACCACAATTTCAAAGGCCTGATAAACTATATGCTCACTCCCCTCTCTTGCTTCAAGATATGGGACTGATGGGTCCCGATAAATTGATTGCTCATCTTCCCCATGGAACACAATCTCTTGATCTTCACGCTCAAATTTTACCATTTTAAGCTCGAATTCTTTAAACCCTGAACCAATGGTTCTGGGTTACAGTAACACACTTTTGTCCCCAGCAGAGTCGCCAGAGCTGTCGCACCTCCTTTTTACCGAGCCCGCGTGGGTGCGTGGGGAGTTTTCTCCAATTGAAGGACAGTCGAAACGGGATTTATTTAATTATTTCAGAATCGCCACCTGGGAATTTTAAGGCGTCCCAAGTCACCAATTTTAATCCCTGAATCGAGGAGAATATGACTCTGTTTATTATTCTGCGAACCAGAAATCCTGAGTAAGGAATTCTGTTAATCCGGAAGAAGGTGTTAGGCATTTCCGAATTCCGTGGTTCTAGCACGGTCGCTTAACTGTTTTTATTATTGGCTTAATTATCTTGATTTTTACTAAATACGTTTTTATTGCATGATTTTACTACCGCTTTTACTTATTGTTTATGACGA
Source organism: Nicotiana tabacum (assembly GCF_000715075.1). Classification (NCBI taxonomy): domain Eukaryota; kingdom Viridiplantae; phylum Streptophyta; class Magnoliopsida; order Solanales; family Solanaceae; genus Nicotiana; species Nicotiana tabacum. Next base: position 104,986,320 of record NC_134087.1, on the reverse strand, counting down.
ATTACGCGTACGTATATTCGTATTATATATCTTTATAATTTCAGAAGATCGTGCCACGCATACGTGTACACAATAAAATTGTCCATGTTATAGTTTTATAAAAAAAAATATGTTCGAAATTTTAAGATAAAATCAGGAACATCATTACCCTTGTATTTAGACAATGAACTGCACATCTCGGGTTATATGAAATTATTTAATATTTTTCAAAGAAATTCGTTTTTATTAAATATTCGCTCGAAATTGCGCGTACGCATAATCCGAAGTTACCTTTAAAATATGATCAGGGTGCGCGAACGCATCCCTGATTGCGCAAAACAGTATTATGGACTTTTTCCCTAAATTGTTTATTATTATGAGAAATCTCCATTTAAGATACCCCTTAATTCTAAAAAATTTCACAATTTATTAAATGTTGCCCATCGATTATAATTTCCGCGTATAATTTATGTTCATCCAAGACTATTCAAATTCAAAATAAAGAATAAGAACCTGATTAATACTATTCTTCACAAATACGACATATATATCTATATGCCCAATAATGAATCGTATATGAAGTTAAAAATGATTTATATAGGGAAGAATATTTTTTTTTTCAAGAACTTTTATTATTTCTATTTAATGCAAGTCCTATTTCTAATTGTCGTTGATGTAAAGTGTTGCAATTTGTACATCTCATTTTATTCTCATATACTTGCTTTTAATCCAATCGGCCTAATTATTTATTTAGGATGGTAAATAAGCATCAAATTGATAAGAAAGGGAATTATAAATCAATTAATAATATTGCCTTACATGTAACATAGTTTGTATGTCTAAAACATTCATAGCACTTTAACATCATAATGAGCCATAACAACTCAACTTGCCATCCACTTAATGGTTCTATAGATACCTGTTATAATGCCACATAAGAACGTACAACTTATATCATTCCTTCCACAACTAAATCAGATTATCAGAATAAACTAGCAATATGATTTTGACATTTTCACGCTATTCTTTATTCAACTAACAACGTCACAAGGCCTAGTTAATGGCCAATCTTTATGTCATGTTTCCTACCTTGACAGTTCAAACATGACTAAACTAATGAGATGAAGGGCTAACATTATTACAAAGCTTTATACGAATTTCAAAGTAAGACAATTAACTCATAGTTATCAAATTGAATTCCCTACTAATTAACTGTCATGAAACAAAAAATGAAATTTAAACTGATGAACTTGGACAAATGGAAAACAGAATTGCAATTCAAACTTCATTGATTAGTCATGTTGAATCTCTTTCCAACATAAAATTTAAAAGGCATGTACCTGAAAATGAAGGCAGAAGGAGTAAATTCCAGCAGCAGCAGCAGTAACAAAATACTGGCAGAATATCAGTATTCCCACATATTTGAGTAATAATAAGACCCGAGAAATCCAGATTCACAAGAGCAACGCTTCTTAAAGAATTTCAGATTTTTAAAACCAAATAGTATCAATACCCAGAACCGGACAGATTCCAAAAAGAACAACAAGGTTTCAGATTTTTCTTTTCTTTTCTGGTATCAGTTTCAGCTTCAATGTGTGAGTGTTCCTTTTTGTTTGTTTTTCTTTTCAAATTTCTATTTCTGATTCTATTTCTATCTCTTTCTTTCTTTCTGTTTTTCTCTTTCCTGAACTCTCTTAAAATCTGATTTTTATTTCTCTTTCAAACTCTTCTCTGAAAAACTCCTCTTTTCTGAAAAACTGATCTTAAATCAGATTTTTCTCTCTCAATTCCCTCTTCTAATCTGATTTCTTTTCTTTTTCTTTCTTAAAATCTTCTGTTTTTCAGATTTTCTCTTTTTTCTCCTAAATCAGATTTCTTCAATCTAAAATCTTCCTAAAGTCTCCTTGTTAAAATCTGATTTCTTTTCCTTTCAAATCAGATTTTTCTTGTTCCTATTTTTCTTCTTCCTATTTTTTCTTCTGAAGGACTCCCTCTCTAAAAAAACTCATCTTTTCAGTCTGTCCAGCTCCCTGTATTTATACAGGGCTGGTCCTATACAGTTTAGTGGTGGATGGACCCTTTTCTCCTTTAAAAATCAGAAAGTTTTTCCATTAAAACTACTTTTGAATAATTTAAAACTAAGTGCTATTTATCCTGTTTTTCAGCATCCCCATTATCCCTTGTTCCCCATTATTACTTAAATTATAGCCACTATCATATTATTGAAAGCACACTATCACATTACCCTACTGTTTCATTCTAAAATAAACCTGAAATCCTTCTGTAATTACAGCCCTTAAACTAAAATCAGAATATGTTGCAAAACAGATTTTAAAGTCTGCTTTAACAGTTATAACCAGTCCTAGGATTAAAGACAGTACATCACATTTATGCACAAGAGTTGAATTAAGATAGATGATTCTCAATTGAATACTGAACCTGAATAATACCCACTAACATTACACAGAATATGCAGGATCATTTCGACTGAGATTCAAAACTGAACCAAAAAACAAACAAATACAGGAGCATTGTCAATATACTGACAATGCCCTGAAACTCAATGCTCAGAAATCAACACATATACAACATTCATTTGAATTTACTGGTTTATTAAACAAGAACTAACTGCTTAACAATAACTAATTAACTGGTTATAGCAAAATAATCTATTCAAAACAGGCTATCTCAGTCAACATTTCCAAAAGCAAGATTCATAATACAACTAATCGACGAACTTAATCGAGTCGATTACACACATTGTACATAATCACAATCAACAAAAACAATTCACATTTAGAATCAAGTTGACGGGTAGGGGACAGTATAACAAAAATTTGACTAGAAAATTATGAAAAATTAAACAAACTAATGAAACGAACATAGAATACACATAGAATGCACATAAGAAATAGAAATTACCTCTGAACCTTTAAATTCAACTGAACTCAACTCGACTTGGATTTGGACTTTGTTTGAAATCAAACAGACCTTAGTCGAAGTATTTTCCACTGAAAATACTTCGACTAAGGTCGATTAAACCTCAATCTTTATTCAATCGGGACAGAATCCAAAAGTTTGGTATTTTTAGGGTTCTTGAAAGTTCGATTTGGGATTTACTCATTTCTGGTTAGATTCGAGGGAAACCAAAGATGTTCTAGGCACGAGAGAGGTCAGGGGGGTAACTGGTGTGAGTTTGAAGTAGGTTGGGATAAGGTCATGTTGTACTCGAATCTTCAAATGAAGATTCGAGTAGTTCCAGTATGATTCGAACCATGCAACTAACAGATCCTTGGTGAGGGAATTTAGGAGAAACTGTGGTGTTATTTTGGAGGTCATCGGAGAAGATAAGGTTTTCAGGCCAACCTTCGATTTAAGATTCGAAGAGTTGGGGCCTGATTCGAAGGAAACCAATGTTAGATCTGTGTAGAGGATGTTCAGGGGATTCTAGGGTGTTATTTTGGTGACCGGCGGCGTTGATGCCGCCGGGTTTCAGGCGGTGGGATCCTAGGGCGGCTAGGGTTAGGGGGGGTCTGAGGAAGGTGATGATGAACAGTAGAGAGGGGGGTTTAGTTAGGGGGGCCGGGGTAGGGGTCTGGAACTTATATAGGGGAGGGGTGGATTGATCTTGTCCGTCCGATCAAGTAAGATTCACGGTCAGGATCATCTCACTTAACCAAACGACGTCGTTTGGTTTAACGTTGGGGTCGGACTGAATCGGGTCAATGGGTCGGGTTACGGGTTGTGGGTTAGGGTGATGAGGTCTCATCCGTTGATTGGATTTGATCGAACGGTCCATGATGAACCACGACTAAACGCTGTCATTTTGACTCTTTTTGGACTAGACCGGACTTGGGCTAAAGGGGGTAATTTGGTTTGGGCCTGGATTTAAATCCAGGTCCGATTATATATTTTTTTTATTTCTTTTTCAACTATTTCATTTTTCTAATTTAAATTTCTAATTTTAATTATAAAACAATTTTAACTTCACAAAAATATATTAATTATTCTATAACAATTATTTAACACACAGACAAGACATCAATCACACAGTGGACTATTTAAAATAGAACTATTGCATATTTTTTGTGATTTTATTTAAATTATCTTTTAAATGCATAATTAAATCCTATATGCATGCAACATGTATTTTATTTTATTTTTTCATTTTATTATGACAAAGTAAACACTTACGGACATAACACAAGTATTTAACACCACGCAAATTCAAAAAATTACACAGTAAAAGAAATTTATTTTATTTTTTGATTTACTTTGGAGTAGTTTTCGTAAGGCAAAAATTACGTGCTCACAGCTGCCCCTCTTTGTGCAGAAACTCGAAGAGTTTTCGTGCAAAGATAAAGTGAGCGGATACGAGCGATTTTTGCCCGTTCAAATACTCTGTGGGAAGCATTTTTTGAAAGATTTGACCGAACCTCTGCTTCAAAGGTTTCCTACATATCCTTGGCTATAAAAGAATCAGGTCAATGTAGTTCGGGAAGTTTTGGGTAGCTGGGACTACCGTGGGACTGCGATGTTACTGCTGCTTTGTGCTGTTTTCACTACTTACTGACCTCCTTATTACACCTTACTTCAAAGGTAATACAAAAAGCTAAACTAGACTATGGTACAAGAATTATAAAAAATCTTATCTAGATCATGCCCTTGCGTTTCTTGTTGTCTTGATATCTTGGTGACTCTTGGGCATTTGGCTTATTCCGTATTCCTTTTCATTGTGTCCCGTATTTTCTTTTGGGATTCTCGTTGTTTCTTGCTGGGGATTTTGTTGGACTCCTTTGCTTTATTGATTTTAGATGTGCTCCTTTATCAGATGAGCGGGCTTTTGATTTCAACACTTCAATTGTATTCCCTCGTTCTCCAGGTGGGTGCCTTGACTGTTTCTTTTCTTTCTTCATCCTCATTCTCCAGGTGGACGCCTGACTTTTTCTTTTCTTCATCCTCATTCTCCAGGTGGACGCCTGACTTCTTCTTTCCTCATCTTCATTCTCCAGGTGGACGCCTGACTTCTTTTTTTTTTTCATCCTCGTTCTCCAGGTGGACGCCTGACTTCTTCAATTCTTCATCCTCATTCTCCAGGTGGACGCCTGATTTCTTCAATTCTTCATCCTCATTCTCCAGGTGGACGCCTGACTTCTTTAATTCTTATCCTCGTTCTCCAGGTGGACGCCTGACTTCTTTAATTCTTATCCTCGTTCTCCAGGTGGACGCCTGACTTCTTTAATTCTTATCCTCGTTCTCCAGGTGGACGCCTGACTTCTTTAATTCTCATCCTCATTCTCCAGGTGGACGCCTGACTTCTTTAATTCTTCATCCTCATTCTCCAGGTGGACGCCTGACTTCTTTAATTCTCATCCTCATTCTCCAGGTGGACGCCTGACTTCTTCTTTTCTTTGTCCTCGTTCTCCAGGTGGACGCCTGACTTCTTTAATTCTCATCCTCATTCTCCAGGTGGACGCCTGACTTCTTTAATTCTTCATCCTCATTCTCCAGGTGGACGCCTGACTTCTTTAATTCTTCATCCTCATTCTCCAGGTGGACGCCTGATTTCTTTAATTCTCATCCTCATTCTCCAGGTGGACGCCTGACTTCTTTAATTCTCATCCTCATTCTCCAGGTGGACGCCTGACTTCTTTAATTCTCATCCTCATTCTCCAGGTGGACGCCTGACTTCTTTAATTCTCATCCTCATTCTCCAGGTGGACGCCTGACTTCTTCTTTTCTCATCCTCATTCTCCAGGTGGACGCCTGACTTCTTTAATTCTCATCCTCATTCTCCAGGTGGACGCCTGACTTCTTTAATTCTCATCCTCATTCTCCAGGTGGACGCCTGACTTCTTTAATTCTCATCCTCATTCTCCAGGTGGACGCCTGACTTCTTTAATTCTCATCCTCATTCTCCAGGTGGACGCCTGACTTCTTTAATTCTCATCCTCATTCTCCAGGTGGACGCCTGACTTCTTCTTTTCTCATCCTCATTCTCCAGGTGGACGCCTGACTTCTTTAATTCTCATCCTCATTCTCCAGGTGGACGCCTGACTTCTTTAATTCTCATCCTCATTCTCCAGGTGGACGCCTGACTTCTTTAATTCTCATCCTCATTCTCCAGGTGGACGCCTGACTTCTTCTTTTCTCATCCTCATTCTCCAGGTGGACGCCTGACTTCTTTAATTCTCATCCTCATTCTCCAGGTGGACGCCTGACTTCTTTAATTCTCATCCTCATTCTCCTTAATTTCTTCATCCTCATTCTCCAGGTGGACGCCTGATTTCTTTAATTCTCATCCTCATTCTCCAGGTGGACGCCTGACTTCTTTAATTCTCATCCTCATTCTCCAGGTGGACGCCTGACTTCTTTAATTCTTCATCCTCATTCTCCAGGTGGACGCCTGACTTCTTCAATTCTTATCCTCATTCTCCAGGTGGACACCTGACTTCTTTAATTCTCATCCTCATTCTCCAGGTGGACGCCTGACTTCTTTAATTCTCATCCTCATTCTCCAGGTGGATGCCTGACTTCTTTAATTCTTATCCTCATTCTCCAGGTGGACGCCTGACTTCTTCTTTTCTTATCGTCGTTCTCCAGGTGGACGCCTGACTTCTTTAATTCTTCACCAGGTATTTCCTGACACAAATATTGTATTTGCCCCTGTTTTAAATCAAAGAAAACTTCGTTAGTTTAAAGCAGGGTGGTTGACTGGGGTATTCTTGCCGATGGTGATGCTTCTCTTCGTTTCTCTTTATTGCCTTGGAATGGTTGAAAAGATTGTTTTGTCCTTGTAATTGATCTTTGATCTCTTCGTTTTTCTTCCCCTCTGTATGTTTTCCTTCAAACCCTTTTAACTGTAATCATATGTCCCTTCTGACTTTGTTGATCCACTTTTGATTTCACCTTTCTTACACCCATATCTTTTATCTCCCACCTTTCGTGGCTGTATTTTGTAACCTTGAATCTTGGTAGTATACCTTGACATTCCTTCTTATTTGTTTGGAATAAAACTTATCTCAAAGTTTTTAGAAAAGTAAGATTATTAGTGACGAAACACGCTGATTTCGACAATTATAGAATGAAAAGAAAAATCCAAGTTTGGATGACTGTTGGAGAAAGAATAAAAAACTTATCTGATTGGAGTTACCGGCACCAATGATCAGGGTATGCATTTCGGATTAATCAACCCAGTCTTTTAATCAATCTCCTTTCAATTGTCTCATTTTTGTTTTCAAAATTTCCGTAATCCAACTTTATTTTTCATTTCACAGACCTGTTGGACTTGCAATGTCTCAAAGAGTTTTCACCGATAAACTTTCCTCATTTGTTCATTTTTCACTTCCTTTTCGCCTTATGGTGCCCACGAAGGTTTTCACCAATATGACTCTCTCATTTTACTTTTCTCTCAACTTCCGTCGCCTTATGGTGCCCGTGTGGGTTTTCACCTATAAGACTCTCTCATTTTTACTTTCTTTTCTTGTTTGTACCAGAGTGTTATGAACCATCTTCATTTGCTTGACTCAGTATTTTTCTAAGATTGATCGAAAGGTCTTTTTGGTATGGGGTTAGAAATGGAAAAGGTATTAAAAGCTAAATAGCTTTGGTATGGGTTTAAAATTACAACTCTTGGAATCTTTTTTATTTCCAATACAATTCCTGCCCCAGTCTCTTGATTGGGGTCTCTTAATGTTTCTTTTCGTGCACATTGTGTATGTCGTTCACCCTATGACCGAGTCGTGAGGCGCCTACGTATCCTTCTTTGAGGAATCAGGTCAAACGTAGTTCACTAAATAATAGTGATTTTTTTTTTGATTTTCAAAACTTCCAAGAGGGGGTAGGAAAGAAACAAGTATGGCTCAAAGGGGGGAAACAAAAGGTATAGTGTTTGGATAGCAGAATAAATTGCCTTTGTCATTCCAATCTTCGAAATAATGCTAAATACAAACATTCAAAAATTTATGCATAATATCTCTTTACCGCGTCAGAATTGATCACCATGTCTATGCATTTGCCTTCAATATCTGTTAAACACAGTGCACCACTCGATAATACTCTGGTCACAATGAATGGTCCTTGCCAATTCGGGGCAAATTTGCCTTTTGCCTCAAACTAATGTGGAAGAATATGTTTCAGCACATGCTGACCTACTTCAAACTTCCGGGGACGCACCTTTTTGTTGTATGCTCTTTCTATTCTTCTTTGATATAATTGACCATGACATACTGCGGCCAATCGTTTTTCATCAATTAAGTTTAACTGTTCTAGACGGGTTTTGACCCATTCATCATCATCAATCTTTGCTTCGGCGATGATCCGAAGGGAAGGAATCTCAACTTCTGCAGGAATTACTGCTTCAGTGCCATATACCAACAAATAAGGAGTTGCTCCTACTGAAGTGCGAACAGTAGTGCGGTATCCCAATAATGCAAATGATAATTTTTCATGCCATTATTTTGAACCTTCTACCATTTTTCGAAGTATCTTCTTTATGTTTTTGTTGGCTGCTTCTACTGCTCCATTTGCCTTGGGCCGATATGGGGTAGAGTTGCGATGTGTAATCTTAAACTGTTGACATACTTGCTTCATTAAGTTGCTGTTAAGATTAGCACCGTTATCTGTGATGATCACCTTCGGGATTCCGAATCGACATATGATATTTGAGTGGACAAAATCGACCACAGCTTTCTTGGTCACTGATTTGAATGTCTTGGCCTCAACCCATTTGGTAAAATAATCAATAGCTACCAGAATGAACCTGTGCCCATTGGATGCTGCCGGCTCAATTGGTCCAATCACATCCATGCCCCAGGCAACGAAGGGCCATGGTGCCGACATTGTGTGCAACTCGGATGGTGGAGAATGAATCAAATCTCCATGTATTTGGCATTGATGACACTTGCGCACAAAACTGATACAATCTCGCTCCATGGTAAGCCAATAGTAACCGGCTCGGAGGATTTTCTTTGCCAACACATATCCACTCATGTGGGGTCCGCAAACTCCTGAATGTACTTCAGACATGATAGTTGTAGCTTGTCTGGCATCTATGCATCTTAATAATCCAAGATCTGGTGTTCTTTTATACAAAACTCCTCCGCTTAAGAAGAATCCATTTGCCAATCGCCTAATGGTCCTCTTTTGATCTCCTGTGGCTTGTGCGGGATATATCCCCATCTTGATATACTCCTTGATGTCGTGGAACCATGGTTCACCATCAAATTCTTCTTCAACCATATTGCAATAAGCGTGCTGATCGTGGACTTGAATATGTATTGGATCTACATAAGCTTTGTCCGGATGGTGCAACATTGATGCTAGGGTAGCCAATGCATCGGCAACCTCATTATGGATTCTTGGAATATGTTGGAATTCCACTGATTGAAACCGCTGACAAAGATCATGTAGACATTGTCGGTATGGTATGAGCTTCAAGTCTCGGGTTTCCCATTCTCCTTGAATTTGATGTACCAAAAGATCCGAATCTCCCATGACTAAGATTTCTCGGATACCCATGTCTGCGGCTAACCTTAACCCCAAAATGCAAGCTTCATATTCAGCCATATTATTGGTGCAATAAAATCGTAATTGAGCCGTAACAGGATAGTGGTGCCCTGTTTCAGAAATGATTACAGCTCCTATCCCGACTCCTTTCATGTTAGCGGCTCCATCAAAGAAAAGTTTCCAGCCAGGCTTTTCAATTCGCTCCACCTCATCGATATGCATTGTTTCTTCATCAGGAAAATAAGTTTTCAACGGCTCATATTCCTCATCGACCGGGTTTTCGGCTAAATGATCGGCCAGTGCTTGAGCCGTCATTGCAGTTCGAGTCACATAGATGATGTCAAATTCTGTGAGCAATATCTGCCACTTTGCAAGTCTTCCCATTGGCATAGGCTTTTGAAAAATGTATTTCAATGGATCCAACCGAGAAATGAGGTAAGTAGTGTAGGATGACAAATAGTGTTTCAATTTTTGAGCTACCCATGTTAGGGCGCAACATGTCTTTTCAAGATGAGTATACTTATCCTCATAAGCTGTGAACTTCTTGCTAAGGTAGTAGATGGCCTGTTCATTTCTGCCAGTGAGGTCATGTTACCCCAATACACAACCAAATGAATTTTCCAAAACCGTCAAGTAAAGAATCAAAGGTCTTCCTGGCTCTGGCAGGACCAACACGGGTGGGTTCGACAAGTACCCTTTTATCTTATTGAACGCTTCTTGACACTCATCGGTCCATTTGACCGCAACATCCTTTTTCAACAATTTGAAAATTGGCTCACAGGTTGTTGTGAGTTGAGCAATAAACCTGCTGATGTAATTTAACCTCCCCAACAAACTCATTACTTCAGTTTTGTTTCTTGTAGATAGCAGTTCTTGGATGGTTTTAATCTTTGACGGGTCTAGCTCGATGCTATGAATCCCAGCAACTTTCCAGATGGAACTCCAAATGCGCACTTGGCAGGGTTAAGCTTGAGGTTGTACCTGCGAAGTCTTAAGAAGAACTTCCTCAAATCCCCAACGTGGTCGGCCTGATGCTTTGATTTTATAATCACATCGTCCACGTATACTTCAATCTCTTTGTGTATCATATCATGAAACACTGGGGTCATTGCTCTCATATAGGTTGCTCCGGCGTTCTTTAAACCGAATGGCATTACCCGGTAGCAATAAGTTCCCCATGGTGTGATGAATGCCGTCTTTTCTGCATCTTCTTCATCTATTAGAATTTGATGATACCCGGCATAACAATCCACAAAAGACCCTATATCATGCTTGGCACAATTGTCGATTAAAATATGGATATTGGGTAATGGGAAATTATTCTTTGGACTTGCTTTGTTGAGATTGCGATAGTCGACGCATACTCTAATTTTGCTGTCTTTCTTTGGCACAGGAACGACATTAGCTAACCAAACAGGATATCGAGTGACTCGAATGACCTTTGCTTCCAATTGTTTGGTGATTTCTTCCTTAATTCTCACACTCATGTCGGGCTTGAATTTTCTCAACCTCTGCTTGACAGGCGGCACCGTTGGATCGGTGGGCAATTTGTGGACCACTAAATCAGTGCTAAGGCCCGGCATGTCGTCATACGACCATGCAAAAACATCTTTGAATTCTATGAGTGCTTTAATTAACTCCTCTCGGATCTTTGGTTCGAGATGGATACTTATTTTTGTTTCCCGGACATTACTCATGTCCCCTATATTGATGTCCTCGGTATCACTCAAGTTAGGTTTGGTTTTTTCCTCAAAGTGAATTAACTCTTTACTAATCTCTTCAAAAACCTCATCTTCATCATATTCTGATTCATAATCACAATATATTTCTTGAATTATTACTTCAGAACCAGATTGATTTTTAAGACTGGGCGGAGGATTCCTCATGCATGCCATATCACTAGAGCCAGCGTAAAAGGAACTGTACAGGAAAGAAGAAAAAGAAAAGAAAACTATCATGAATGATAATAAAAAGGAAACTGCTTTTTATTGGATGATGAAAGATAACAAGGTTTGCACGCTTCAAACAAACTGCAAGACAAGCTTTGGGATTACAACCCTGAAGTAACCCAAACAAACTGAAAGAAAATCAAACTAAACTACCAAGACTCCTTTCGAATGGGAAGAGGAGTGGCTTTCCAATTATTAAGCTTTGTTTCTGGCCCAACGAATTGAATTTCTGCGTTGCTACACCCTTCTCCGCTTTCCAACATATTCACATCACTAAACAATTTCTCGAACCTTTCAATTAATTCCTCCTCAGGATTGATCCGGGGTTTAGGAATTGTTGTTATCGGGCGATTTTTAGCACCGGTCTTGACAAAAGATTTTGACAGATGTGGTACTGGTTTTTGAAGAACCCATGCTTGGTGTTTCAACTTCCTGGCCCTTATCACGTCATTGGCGGTGGGTATGAACCCTAAACCGAATGTTCCCCAGTTCTCGGGGAGAGATACTGGTTGTATAATTCCTTGTAAAGATAAGCCCAGACCTCTGCCGGGTATAAAGCCATTTTTTAACATTTCATAAGCTACCATGACTGATGCAGAGGATATCTTTGGATTCAGAAGGTATTTCCCCTCTGGAATTTTCTCTACTGACACTGTGTCGGACACTTGGTATACCCATGGTCCCTGGTCAATTTCTGTTCCCTCGACCGGTACAATGGTACTGCTGTGAGCATTTAAACTTTCTTCTCCATGCACGACTATTTCTTGATGATCCCATTCAAACTTGACAGCCTGATGTAGTGTTGACGGGACTGCTTTAGCAGCATGGATCCATGGTCGACCCAACAACAAGTTGTAAGAAACAGTTATGTCCAACACTTGGAATTCCATTGTGAATTCAACTGGCCCTATAGTTAGTTCCAACACTATGTCGCCAAATGAATCTCTGCTTCCACCGTCAAACCCTCGTACGCAGATACTATTCTTCTGGATCCTCTCCTCTTTAATTTTTAATTTGCTTAAAGTGGAGAGAGGGCATATGTTTGCACTTGATCCATTGTCAACCAATACCCGGGTTACTACGGAGTTTTCACATTTCACGGTGAGGTAAAGAGCTCTGTTGTGCTCGGTATCTTCCACAGGTAATTCATCATCAGCAAATGTAATTTTGTTTGTCTCAAAGATTCTGTTGGCTATTTTTCCCACATGATTTACAGAGATCTTTTCAGGAACATGAGCCTCATTCAGGATTTTCATCAAAGCCAGACGGTGCTCCTCTGAATGGATCAGTAATGACAATAATGAAATTTGTGCGGGGGTCTTCTTTAATTGATCCACAACAGAATAATCATGGAGTTTCATTTTTCTTAAAAACTCCTCCGCCTCTTCTTCCGTCACAGCTCTCTTTGTTGGCGTTGGATTGTTTTTAGTTTTTCTCAACTCTTCGGGAGTAAAACATCTTCCCGAACGTGTCAAGCCTTGCACCTCACACACTTCTTCCTTAATTTCTTTGCCCTTGTACATTACAGTCACCCGATCATAGTTCCATGGGATGGCTTTGTTGTTGATGACCGGCAGCTGGATTACAGGTGCAATAATAACCCGATCTGTACGGGCTCCTTCCACGGATACAATGGGTTTGTTGGCAACCCCTGGTACTATCACTTTCGACCTTTCTTGTTTTGCGGAAACTTTGCTCGATGATCCCTCATCGACTATCACAGATGGTTCATAACCATTTCTGTTTTGCTTAGACACCGGCTTCTCCTCTATCAACTGCTTATCTGGCTTGGTTTCATGAGACTTGATCATCATGACAGTTTGTGACGGCTTCTTTGTCTTCCTATCAGCTTGTATGATTTCTATCATATTTGCCTCTTGATGGGCTGGCATTGGATTTCTATTGATATTTGGGGCTTCGGGGGTTTGAACCTCGATTTTATTAGTATCAATCAGCTCTTGTATGGCATTTTTCAAATGCCAGCATTTCTCCGTATCATGGCCTGGTGCACCGGAGCAATATTCATAGCTAATGGTGTAATCCAGATTCTTTGGAGGAGGATTGGGTAGCTTGGATTGTATTGGTCTCAGCATGTCTAGCTGTCTCAGCCTGTGGAACAGATTGGTGTAAGACTCTCCCAATGGAGTGTAAGTTTTCTTTTTCTGTTCCCTTTCTCCCCTGAATGCTGGCCTAGGCCTGAAACCTGGTCCGGGATAGGCTCATGGGTAAGTATTTGGTGTGACTGGAGCACGCCAATTGGTGTGAACAGGTGGCTGATTGTATGCTTGAGCATGGTTAATGGAAAAATGAGGCTCTGAAGGGTGATAGTAGTGTTGGGATGAATCATGGTGGTAAGCTGATTGGCGAGGTCGTTGTTGATTATAGTAAAGCGGTGAACCTCTGGGTCCCGGCCAAATTCCTGAATCAACTACCGCTGCTTCCTCCCTCTTCTTTCTTCCGATTCCTCCTACCCCGCCTTGAATAGCTTGAGTAGTTGCCTTAATTGCTGAATAGCTCATGATTTTATTTGTCTTGAGGCCTTCTTCCACCATACCTCCCATCTTCACTACTTCGTTGAATGATTTCCCAACCGCTGAAACCAAGTGGGCATTGTAAGTTGGTTCCAAGGCTTGGAGGAAGTAGTCTACCATTTCGCTCTCCTTCATAGGAGGATCCACTCTTGCTGCCTGTTCTCTCCACCGAAAACCATACTCTCTGAAACTTTCATTGTGTTTCTTCTCAAATTTTGTCAAAGATAATCGATCTGGGATGATTTCCAGATTGTATTGGAAATGGTATGCGAATGCCTGTGCCAGGTCATCCCAAGTGTACCATCTCCCATGGTCCTGGCGTGTATACCACTCCAAAGCTGATCCGCTTAAACTTTGACTGAAGTAAGCCATCAATAATTCATCCTTTCCCCCAGCTCCTCGCATCTTGCTACAGAAACCCCTTAAGTGGGCTACTGGGTCGCCGTGCCCGTTGTATAGGTCAAATTTGGGCATCTTGAAGCCAACTGGTAATTGTACATTGGGGAATAAGCACAAATCTTTGTATGCTACACTGACTTGCCCACCTAATCCCCGCATGTCTCGGAACGATTGTTCTAGAATTTTGACCTTCCTGAACATCTCTTCTTGTTCAGCATTTTTGGCTGGCTTGGCAATTTCGGTTGGGAGATCAAAACGAGGAGCAATTGAATTAATTTCGGAGGCTTTGAGGGTGGGCTCCGGGGGTAATATTGGTTGTCCTGGGCCTGGAATGTAGGCTCACTAGGAGATTTCTGAAATGTAGCAGGGGGAGGTGCTACGAAAACAGGAGTCATAGGTGGAGGAAAATATGGAACAGGTTTTGGAGGTGGAGATTGCGGTGTCTGCGAGGTGGTGGCTCGGTAGTGCTGGTAAATGGGGAAATTTGGGGATAATTGAGTGGTGATATTATCCTGAGTTTGGATCATTGATGGAGCAGGGTTATTTGGGTGAGATGGGGGTAACTGTCCTGTAGACCAGGCTTGGTACATCTCAGCCATTTGCTGCTTGAGTTTAAACATCTCTTCTTTCATTTTCCCGACATCCATCTCTTCTAGCTCCATACCTGTGTCAACATCTGGGATAGACATACTTTCGGGTATTGGTCCTTTTGATCTTGTGTGATAGTGATAATATGCCAGTATACTCTTTAGAGAAACTAACTGCTTGAATTCTGGCAATGAACAAACTTGTTAGTTTTGTGAGTTTAACACATATATAATCGCACGTTGAGATGTAATGCTCCTAGACAAATAATCCCTTTCTATTATGCATTTGCTCGGCTGCTTGTGTCGTCCCAGCTTTCTTGAAATTTTTATTGTTATTCACTTTTATTTATTATATATATCTTTTATCGTGGTGGTCGAATCTTAGAGATTGCCTACGTATCATGCCCTTACATGAATCAGACCTTGCGTAGTTCGGACTAAAGGCAATCACTTTTATTCATTACACAAAGATGGAATTACATTTGAAAACTTTAGAAAATGGCTTGAAACACACACACTTAAATAAAAATAAAAGATACAATTCTTAACATCTCACAACGTGCCCCACTTTCCACTTGTGTTGTATATTATTAGACTATTTGTTCAATGTGGAGCTTGACCTGGATGACCTCCCAGCGTGCGATACATCCTTTCCAACTCCATTGCTAGATGACGAGCAAAAGTGGGCGCATGCTCTGTAAACCTTTCATAATCCATTCCTTGGCAGTTTACATAACTTTGAGATGTGAAGACTGCCAGGTCGTGGATTTGTGCCCTGAAACCTTGGAGACGTTGGTCTTGGTCTTGCAATTGCTGCTGACGAGTGGTGGCTATATCTCTGACACGATTTTCCTGATCTAGAGCTGATTCTAATAGAGCTTGGAGTCTGGCCTGCTCTAATCTTGCTTGCGCTCTTTCCCTGTCGAGGTCTGGTTGTTGATTTTCTCTATTGCATCTTCTTGCCTCTTCTAGTTGTGAACAAAGCTGGTCTTCTGATCGCATCCAATAGTCTTTTTCCTTCTTGAATTGTGCCTTGTCTTTTTCGGATTGCCTATCCTGGCGTTCCTTGTTAGATCTGGCTTCTTCGTTTAATTGTTGAATCCTTTCTTTTGCTTTGCTCAATGCCCTTTCGTTTTCCGCAAGAATGGAATCATAATCTTGCATTCTTTCAAAGAGGTTGGCGATGGTTTTTTGATCCTTCCAGCTCCTCTTTGGCGTTTCAGAAACTCTTTTCATTTTTTGGAATCGTGCATGAAGACTTTCATTTTCACAAGCTAGACTCTTCTTCTCGCCTTCGGCTTCTTGTGTTTGCAGATCTTTCTCCGAACTGAGGCTTCTTAGATTTTCTTTTAGGGCATGGATAATTGCTTTGTACCTTTTTTCCTTTTCTCCCCAGATCAACCGTTCTTGGATTTTATCATTGAAGTTTTCAACATGGGGTCTTTTTGTTGGCCTTCTTAGCTCAGGTTCTGGTACATCATCCATGCGAGACCGTTTTTCGAACCACCTTGCATATCCAGGATTTATCTCACCCTTTGTAGTGTCTGGGACTTGAGTATCACTTTTCAAGTATCGACATCCATTCCACGTCTGCTGAAGTAGAGCTTCGGGAATAGTGGCTTCTGGATGTAATTCGATTACTTGCATACTCAAATCTTCATCATCAGGAACTATTTGATATCTCCCTAGTTGCCTTAGGACTCTTAGTGGTGCATACGGCTGAATGCTTCTTAATCCCAATAGTAGTAGATAACTATTTGAGGGTGACATATGTATTACTTCCCTCATCGGGAGCCATCCCAGGGTCCATTCAATTTGATTTGCCGTTAAAGCCTTTAGATGAGATACCCATGCTTCTATTCCTTCTGGAGCTTGATAATTTTTTGTTCTTTCCTCATAACTCTCGATGCAATTATCATTGTTTGACCCATACTGTATGATCTTGGGCTGTTGTTGGAGATGCTCCATCACCCACATTTGCTACAAAATTTTGCATCCTTCAAAGACTTTTGCTCCTGATTTGCATAAAGTCAAAGCCCGATAAATGTCTGATAGAATGATGGGGACAAGGGTGTGATTTTATTTGGTGGTAAGGATTTGCACAACTTTTGCGGTGCGAATATCAATTGTTCGCTCTTTGTTTGGGAAGACCATGACTCCTAGAAAAGCCACCATGAAAGCAAAGCGACGGTGAATCTGCCAAGTGTCTTTGTTTTGCTTATTGGTAAGGCCTTTCTCATGAATTTCGAACCCATCTGACTTTCCGAACTTTGAATACAAAAAGTTGAAGGAACAACATCCATTGATGACATTGCTTTTCCTGATTTGGCTGCTGATGTTCAGAAGACCGAAGAATCGATGTACCGAAGGAGCCTTTGTGAATATCAAGCTTTGATTTCTTAGACTTCCGTCAAAACCAGCATAGCCAGCTATCTCCTCTAATGTAGGAGTAAGCTCGAAGTCAGAGAAACGAAAAACATTGTGAACAGGGTCCCAGAAAGTTACTAACGCCGCAATCAGATCATCACGGGGTTTAACTTTCATAATGTCCGTGAGATTTCCCAAATGCTTGACGACCCATTTTTGACTGTCTTCGCCTAAATCATACCACCACATTTGAAGTTGAAATAGAAATTCCTCTGTACTCGTGGATGAGGGGCTTTGTGTGGTGCTCATTTTGTATCTGAAATTTAATTTTAATAAAGTCAAAATTCATTTTGAAAATTTATACTAAAAAAATCATTTTTGAAATTTTTTTATTTATTAAATACCTTTATTTCAAAATTTAAAACTATTTTTTTTTTCGAAATTTTTAAAACAATCCTTTTTATTCCTTTCTTCTCACCATGATTTCATTTAAGCTGGTCAACAAGCATGTTCGAGGTAAATGAATGCACAAGTAGCAAGTAGGATGCATCATGATGGTCTTTTTATTTCGGGTTTACCTGTCCTAGACAGACCCAACCCCTGTGTTGAGTCTCCAAGGCCAAATGTACATGATGCAAATATACGTTCCTACTAGGGATCCGGTACATGGCTGAGTTATTCTAAGTGTAAAACCTGAGGTTGATTGCTCTAAACCTGGCTTACCCAAACGGACAGTTTGAGCCGAAGCGGGGGCAACGTACCGGGAGCACGAAAGTCTGCCCGGCCTAGTTACTTGTCCCAACTCCGTCTTATTTGGTATGACTTTAACAGAAAGGTGGGTCACGCGCACGTGTACACCATAAATTCAGAAGACTCAGAAAGAAGGGGGTTTCGTAGCAGTTGTATATATTCACAATTCAAATAGTATTGAAGCGGTAAAAAGCAACATTTAGCATATTAGCATATAAACAGTTGAAAATCATATAATAAATAAAGCCAATTATTGCAGTTATCTTAAGCTCGAATTCTTTAAACCCTGAACCAGAGATTCTGGGTTCGTTCCCCAGCAGAGTCGCCAGAGCTGTCGCACCTCCTTTTTACCGCGCCCGCGTGGGTGCGTGGGGAGTTTTCTCCAATTGAAGGACAGTCGAAACGGGATTTATTTAATTATTTCAAAGTCGCCACCTGGGAATTTTAAGGCGTCCCAAGTCACCAATTTTAATCCCTGAATCGAGGAGAATATGACTCTGTTTATTATTCTGCGAACCAGAAATCCTGAGTAAGGAATTCTGTTAATCCAGAAGAAGGTGTTAGGCATTTCCGAATTCCGTGGTTCTAGCACGGTCGCTTAACTGTTTTTATTATTGGCTTAATTATCTTGATTTTTACTAAATACGTTTTTATTGCATGATTTTACTACCGCTTTTACTTATTGTTTATGACGAATTACGCGTACGTATATTCGTATTATATATCTTTTATAATTTCATAAGATCGTGCCACGCATACGTGTACACAATAAAATTGTCCATGTTATAGTTTTATAAAAAAAAATATGTTCGAAATTTTAAGATAAAATCAGGAACATCATTACCCTTGTATTTAGACAATGAACTGCACATCTCAGGTTATATGAAATTATTTAATATTTTTCAAAGAAATTCGTTTTTATTAAATATTCGCTCGAAATTACGCGTACGCATAATCCGAAGTTACCTTTAAAATATGATCAGGGTGCGCGAACGCATCCCTGATTGCGCAAAATAGTATTATGGACTTTTTCCCTAAATTGTTTATTATTATGAGAAATCTCCATTTAAGATACCCCTTAATTCTAAAAAATTTCACAATTTATTAAATGTTGCCCATCGATTATAATTTCCGCGTATAATTTATGTTCATCCAAGACTATTCAAATTCAAAATAAAGAATAAGAACCTGATTAATACTATTCTTCACAAATACGACATATATATCTATATGCCCAATAATGAATCGTATATGAAGTTAAAAATGATTTATATAGGGAAGAATATTTTTTTTTTCAAGAACTTTTATTATTTCTATTTAATGCAAGTCCTATTTCTAATTGTCGTTGATGTAAAGTGTTGCAATTTGTACATCTCATTTTATTCTCATATACTTGCTTTTAATCCAATCGGCCTAATTATTTATTTTGGATGGTAAATAAGCATCAAATTGATAAGAAAGGGAATTATAAATCAATTAATAATATTGCCTTACATGTAACATAGTTTGTATGTCTAAAACATTCATAGCACTTTAACATCATAATGAGCCATATCAACTCAACTTGCCATCCACTTAATGGTTCTATAGATACCTGTTATAATGCCACATAAGAACGTACAACTTATATCATTCCTTCCACAACTAAATCAGATTATCAGAATAAACTAGCAATATGATTTTGACATTTTCACGCTATTCTTTATTCAACTAACAACGTCACAAGGCCTAGTTAATGGCCAATCTTTATGTCATGTTTCCTACCTTGACAGTTCAAACATGACTAAACTAATGAGATGAAGGGCTAACATTATTACAAAGCTTTATACGAATTTCAAAGTAAGACAATTAACTCATAGTTATCAAATTGAATTCCCTACTAATTAACTGTCATGAAACAAAAAATGAAATTTAAACTGATGAACTTGGACAAATGGAAAACAGAATTGCAATTCAAACTTCATTGATTAGTCATGTTGAATCTCTTTCCAACATAAAATTTAAAAGGCATGTACCTGAAAATGAAGGTAGAAGGAGTAAATTTCAGCAGCAGCAGCAGTAACAAAATACTGGCAGAATATCAGTATTCCCACAGATTTGAGTAATAATAAGACCCGAGAAATCCAGATTCACAAGAGCAACGCTTCTTAAAGAATTTCAGATTTTTAAAACCAAATAGTATCAATACCCAGACCCGGATAGATTCCAAAAAGAACAACAAGGTTTCAGATTTTTCTTTTCTTTTCTGGTATCGGTTTCAGCTTCAATGTGTGAGTGTTCCTTTTTGTTTGTTTTTCTTTTCAAATTTCTATTTCTGATTCTATTTCTATCTCTTTCTTTCTTTCTGTTTTTCTCTTTCCTGAACTCTCTTAATATCTGATTTTTATTTCTCTTTCAAACTCTTCTCTGAAAAACTCCTCTTTTCTGAAAAACTGATCTTAAATCAGATTTTTCTCTCTCAATTCCCTCTTCTAATCTGATTTCTTTTCTTTTTCTTTCTTAAAATCTCCTGTTTTTCAGATTTTCTCTTTTTTCTCCTAAATCAGATTTCTTCAATCTAAAATCTGCCTAAAGTCTCCTTGTTAAAATCTGATTTCTTTTTCCTTTCAAAACAGATTTTTCTCTTCCTATTTTTCTTCTTCCTATTTTTTCTTCTGAAGGACTCCCTCTCTAAAAAAACTCATCTTTTCAGTCTGTCCAACTCCCTGTATTTATACAGGGCTGGTCCTATACAGTTTAGTGCTGGATGGACCCTTTTCTCCTTTAAAAATCAGAAAGTTTTTCCATTAAAACTACTTTTGAATAATTTAAAACTAAGTGCTATTTATCCTGTTTTTCAGCAGCCCCATTATCCCTTGTTCCCCATTATTACTTAAATTATAGCCACTATCATATTATTGAAAGCACACTATCACATTACCCTACTGTTTCATTCTAAAATAAACCTGAAATCCTTCTGTAATTACAGCCCTTAAACTAAAATCAGAATATGTTGCAAAACAGATTTTAAAGTCTGCTTTAACAGTTATAACCAGTCCTAGGATTAAAGACAGTACATCACATTTATGCACAAGAGTTGAATTAAGATAGATGATTCTCAATTGAATACTGAACCTGAATAATACCCACTAACATTACACAGAATATGCAGGATCATTTCGACTGAGATTCAAAACTGAACCAAAAAACAAACAAATACAGGAGCATTGTCAATATACTGACAATACCCTGAAACTCAATGCTCAGAAATCAACACAGATACAACATTCATTTGAATTTACTGGTTTATTAAACAAGAACTAACTGCTTAACAATAACTAATTAACTGGTTATAGCAAAATAATCTATTCAAAACAGGCTATCTCAGTCAACATTTCCAAAAGCAAGATTCATAATACAACTAATCGACGAACTTAATCGAGTCGATTACACACATTGTACATAATCACAATCAACAGAAACAATTCACATTTAGAATCAAGTTGACGGGTAGGGGACAGTATAACAAAAATTTGACTAGAAAATTATGAAAAATTAAACAAACTAATGAAACGAACATAGAATACACATAGAATGCACATAAGAAATAGAAATTACCTCTGAACCTTTAAATTCAACTGAACTCAACTCGACTTGGATTTGGACTTTGTTTGAAATCAAACAGACCTTAGTCGAAGTATTTTCCACTGAAAATACTTCGACTAAGGTCGATTAAACCTCAATCTTTATTCAATCGGGACAGAATCCAAAAGTCTGGTATTTTTAGGGTTCTTGAAAGTTCGATTTGGGATTTACTCATTTCTGGTTAGATTCGAGGGAAACCAAAGATGTTCTAGGCACGAGGGAGGTCAGGGGGGTAACTGGTGTGAGTTTGAAGTAGGTTGGGATAAGGTCAGGTTGTACTCGAATCTTCAAATGAAGATTCGAGTAGTTCCAGTATGATTCGAACCATGCAACTAACAGATCCTTGGTGAGGGAATTTAGGAGAAACTGTGGTGTTATTTTGGAGGTCATCGGAGAAGATAAGGTTTTCAGGCCAACCTTCGATTTAAGATTCGAAGAGTTGGGGCCTGATTCGAAGGAAACCAATGTTAGATCTGTGTAGAGGATGTTCAGGGGATTCTAGGGTGTCATTTTGGTGACCGGCGGCGTTGATGCCGCCGGGTTTCAGGCGGTGGGATCCTAGGGCGGCTAGGGTTAGGGGGTGGGGGTTTGGGGACGATGATGAATAGTAAGGAAGGGGGGGTGTTTAGTTAGGGGGCCGGGGTAGGGGTCTGGAACTTATATAGGGGAGGGGTGGATTGATCTTGTCCGTCCGATCAAGTAAGATTCACGGTCAGGATCATCTCACTTAACCAAACGACGTCGTTTGGTTTAACGTTGGGGTCGGACTGAATCGGGTCAATGGGTCGGGTTACGGGTTGTGGGTTAGGGTGATGAGATCTCATCCGTTGATTGGATTTGATCGAACGGTCCATGATGAACCACGACTAAACGCTGTCGTTTTGACTCTTTTTGGACTGGACCGGACCTGAGCTAAAGGGGGTAATTTGGTTTGGGCCTGGATTTAAATCCAGGTCCGATTATATATTTTTTTAATTTCTTTTTCAACTATTTCATTTTTCTAATTTAAATTTCTAATTTTAATTATAAAACAATTTTAACTTCACAAAAATATATTAATTATTCTATAACAATTATTTAACACACAGAAAAGACATCAATCACACAGTGGAATATTTAAAATAGAACTATTGCATATTTTTTGTGATTTTATTTAAATTATCTTTTAAATGCATAATTAAATCCTATATGCATGCAACATGTATTTTATTTTATTTTTCATTTTATTATGACAAAGTAAACACTTACGGACATAACACAAGTATTTAACACCACGCAAATTCAAAAAATTACACAGTAAAAGAAATTTATTTTATTTTTTGATTTACTTTGGAGTAGTTTTCGTAAGGCAAAAATTACGTGCTCACAGTTACTTCAAAATCTACTGGGCCAATGGTCAGAATCAGATCGATCTCTCCAATTATGTCCCTTTTTATACCATCAAAAGCCCGTACATAGACATTGTTGGGTCGAATTCTTTCTGTCCCGATTTCCATGCGCTGTAGAGTTGAGAGTGGGCAAATGTCTACCCCAGAGCCTCCGTCCAACATAACCCTTTTCACGTAGTAACCTTCGCATTTGACTATCAGGTGCAGGGATTTGTTATGCGCGGCCCCTTCTGGGGGCAAGTCATTTTTACTTAAGGAAATCTAGTTAATTGCGAAAAACCTTTCTGCCATCCTCTCCAACTGTTCTACAGAAGTCTCAACAGGCACATATGCTTCGTTAAGGTTCTTGATCAATACCTTCGGAAGTTCGATGGAGTTCATCATCAAAGCCAACAAAGAGACTTGTTCGGGAAATTTTCAAAGCTGGTCGATCACCTCATAATCCGCCATTTTCATCTTTTGAAAGAAGGTCTCCGCTTCTTCGGCACTCACGAGCTTCTTAGATGGGAAGCGCTTTCTAGTGGCATTGTTCACCTCTTCCAAATTGACATACTTTTTAGCCAGGTTATTTTCTTAAACTTCTCCCAAGATTTCTTTGCCTCTGTAAGTTACCACTGATTTGTTGTAGTTCCAGGGCATAACGGTAGGGTCCGTCATGGGCTTTTGCGGTGCGCGGGTAATAACCACGGGCTCACTCTGCCTTGGTGGATTAATTGGCCTCCGCATCACATGAGCTCCCTTGGGCACATACATTTGGGCTGCCTTGTTCAGGTCGAATCTCCTAGGAGGACTCAAAGTCATCTGCCTTTCTTTGCGGCCCCAAGGGACATAGAGAACAACATCTTTGGGAGGCGTTGCCCTAGTCCCCACTTCAACTTTCTTTTCTGATTTTGGAGGGGTGGTTTTGTTCTTTTTCTCCCCTTTGTCTTGCTTTAGGGTAGCTTTTGGTTTCTTTTCTACGTCAGCAATGGCAATGATGGCCTTCAATGCCGGGTCAAATTCCTTATCCTTACAAATCATTACAATTACCGGCCCATTGTTGTGGGCCGGCAGTGGGTTATTAGTCATATTGGGAACATCCTCATCCCTTAGTACTATCTTCCTTTGTTCTATCAAATTCTCCATTGCTCTTTTCAGAGTCCAGCAATCACCAGTGTCGTGCCCTTCTGTCCCTGAGTGATAGGCGCATCGGGTACCAGTTCTGTAAGAAGGTGATGTTGGGTTTTGCCTAGTTTGAGGAACCGGCTGTAGCAGACCTATTGGGACAAGCTTTGGGAGCAGACTGGAGTAGGATTCCCCGATTGGTGTAAAATTTGGCATTCTAGGTGGTTCACGAGGGGGAAAATTATTTTGTGGAGGATGAGGGTTGTAGTGGTTTTGGTAAGGAGGCTGGTTTCTAGGAAATGGAGCTTGGTTACGGTTGGCTTGTTGCTGTTTACGGATACAAGGTTGAGTATTCATGACCGTGTATGGATGAGGAGCATAGGCCATGTCTTGGTGAAGGTAATAGTGTTGTGGGGTCCTTTATGGGAGAAGGAATCTGGGAGTACGGTGTTTTCTTGCACCCAATGCTGCCATGGATGTTTCTTCTTTTTTTTTCTTGCCTTTTGCTATTCCTTCAGACCCACCCTGAATGGCTTGGGAAGTAGCTCTTATAGCGGATTGACTTAGAATTCGACCCGTTTTCAAACCGTTTTCAACCATTTTTCCAATCTTGATGGCTTCAGCGAACAGTTTACCCATAGTAGACATCATATTTTGGAAGTAGTCGGCTTCCTGAGCTTGGAGGAAAACTGTGACCATTTTGACCTCATCCATTGGAGGATTTACCCTAGACGCCTGCTCACTCCATTTAACTGCGTACTCCCGAAAGCTTTCCGAGGATTTCTTTTTCAAGTTTGTCAACGAATTCCTATCTGGAGCAATATCAATGTTGTACTGGAACTGCCTGACGAAGTCTCTAGCAAGATCATCCCAGATGTGCCAGCGGGATATATCCTGGTCCATATACCACCAGAGGCGATGCCCACCAGACTTTCTCTGAAATAGGCCATGAGTAGTTCTTCCTTTCCACCGGCCCCTCGCAATTGATTGCAATATTTCTTGAGATGAGAAATAGGATCACCGTGCCCATCGTACTTCTCAAATTTTAGGGTTTTGAATCCCAATGGTAAGTGCACATGAGGGAGCATGCATAAATCAGCATAGGACACACTTTTCTGCCCACTCAAGCCTTGTATGTTCTTGAGGCTCTGCTCCATACTCCTCATCTTCTTCGCAATCTCTTCTTGCTCAGGAGTTTTGGTAGTCTTTTCTTTCCCCACAGTGAACTCAAATTGAGGTGGCTGAGGATAAGTATAAGTGGGAAACTGAGGAGGTTTCATCTGAAAGGTGAAAGCTGAGGGGTCACAACTGGGCCTAGGTAGTGTATGTTGTGCCGTGCCGAGCATGAGGGAGCGGTGAAGATGTTTGAAGCTGTACCAGAGATGAACACCTGGGGGCGAACCTCAGAAGATGTTCCCACGAAATGAGATGAGATAGTTGGATGTCCCAGTGGGGTATGTGGGTGACTGATTGGAACATTGGAAGTACCACCTGATCTAGGAAAAAGTTCGGGGAATCCCGGGATCGCACTTGGTGGCTCTCTTCCATTTGCCCAAGCGTCCCACATTTCCATAACCCGAAGACGTAGGATTCTGTTTTCTTCGGCAGCTGCCGATTCTGAGGTCGGGATGCCCGAGATTGGGCTATCATCCGTGATGGAAATTGTTGACAGAGTCATTTCTGAAGACATTCTGATGCTCCCTTTCGATCTAGTAAAGTACGGGTGCGAAGCCAAGTTACCATGAAAACCAACCACTATTCTATAAACACCCTGGACTGAAATAATAGCAGCAAATGGTTAGTTTGGCACAAATAACAGATAGGTAATCGCACGTTGGGGTGTGATGCACATATACAGTTAAATGTGTTTCTACATGTTTTGCAAGGGTTGCATGCTTCATCCCGGCTTTTACTTGTTCTTTCCCATTTTTATTCTTTCCATTTCCACTCTCTTTTGCTCTTCTTCTTCTTTTTTTTCTTTTCTTTTTTCTTTTTTTTGTTATGCTCGAATCCTATGTAGATTGCCTACGTATCATGACCCCACATGAATCAGACCAAGCATAGTTCTGGGGGCGATAAAATGTAAAACTAAATAACAAAGTATTTTGGGATTTTCAATTTTTCTCATAGAAGGGAAATAATCTGGATTACAACGATTCAAAACTAAAAGTAAAACAACAGACTCCAACAACAAGATGACAATACAGACTCAAAAACTGACTAACAGAATCGAAAATAAACTAACAAACTCCAACAGAAAAGAAAGATACAGACTCAAGTAAAACTCAAGAATACATTAATACTCCTGGTGCCTGCGAGACATCATTCAGTCTCGCCACGGCCCTAAATGCGAGATCCCCTTGCAGTCGCTCCAAATTACTCATAACTTTGCGAACAAAAGTCATCACTGCAGCGAAAAAGGTGGTACGAGTCATGTCCTCACATGCTTGGCATTTCATAGTAATGTAGTCAGCGATGGTTCTGATCCTTTCTCTAATTCTGCCTTTTTCCTGAAGCAACCAACCTATCTGCTGATTCCAGGCTTCTAACACTTGAGAGTCATGAAGGTGTTGATCTTGCAACTGTTGCATTCCTTCCTCCATTTGAGCCATCAAATCATAACAGTGCTCCCTATCAGCTTTGAAATCTTTAGCCTGCTTGGTTGCCTTATTCTCGAGAGTGGTTACCTTTCTTCTTAGGATAGTGATGGTCCCTTCATAGTTCCTCTTCATTTGTTGCACAACATGGGCCCGCTCTTCTACCTTCTTTGTCCATTGTGCCCGGATTTTTGCTAGACTGGCTTCAGACTTTTCCAAGTCTTTTTGACACTCAAGGACTTTCTTTTTCAGACCGCTTATAAGTCTTTCATCAGCCCGGCTTCTTTACGGGTTTCTAGCAGCTATTTTCATCTTCCGGATCTGAGCTTTGAGGGCCTCATTTTCCTGAGTTAGTTTTTTCTTTTCTCCCTCGTCTGCAGCGGCTTGAACACCATTTTCAAACTAAAGCTCCATGACTCGCCTTTCCAATTGGCTTATTTTAGCCCTGTACTCGTTTTCTTTGGTCAACCAGTCCCATTGTACCTGTGCCCCATCGGTGAACTATTGGACATGGGGTCTCTTTGCGGGCCTTTCAGGAATCTGGAATCTTTTGCCAAACCAGACAATGTACTTAGGGTCCACTTCACCTCTAGCTAGATTTCGCACTATGGTCTTAGGTTCAAGAAATCTACATTCATTCCACACTTGGAGAATTTTCCCCTCTAGAAATTCGGCTTTCGGGCCCAATTCAATGACATGTTTACTCAAATCTTCACCATTGGGGACAGTTTGAAATCTTCCTAATTGGCTCAAAACCCTATGTGGAGCATAAGGCTGGATGCTCCGGATGCCCATCAAGAGGAGATAACACACTTCAGCTGACATGTACACTGCTTCGGTGGCAGGAAGCCATCCGAATGGCCACTCAATTTTATCGTCAGTCAAGGATCTCAAATGTGCAAGCCAAACTTCAGTACCCTCGGGGAATTCAATACCTGCCACTCGGCATTCAAATTCTTCAATGCAGCTCAAACCGGTCAAACCATAATTCATATACCCAACCCGGTGGAAGAGATGTTTTTGCATCCATAACTGTAGTAACAGATTGCAACCTTGGAAGAACTTTCCTCCTTCCCGACAGATAGTCAAGGCTCGGTAGATTTCAGATAAGATTAGAGGAACCACAGTGCTGTTGGCTTTCTTGATTGCAACATCGATCATTCCCACGAGACCTATCTCTATATTACCATCTTTTCGCGGACAAACTACAATACCCAAGAAGGATACCATAAAAGCTAAACCCCGCCTTGCCTCCCATTTGTCTTTATTTTCGGCATGGGTTAGACCAGTGTTCGGCTCTTCAAAACCCCGGGGGTTACCATATCGATGATACAAGAACTGGAGCGTGCAATACCCTTCAGGTAAATTTCCGTCCCGAATTGTTACAACCCATATCCACATGTGTTAGTTCATGCCATATATTAGTTAACATAAATCCAAGAAGGAATTATCTTTGAGATGATAAGAAGTCAATCCTATTGGTCTTAAGTGATACAAGAGTGTATAAGGGTGATTAACCAATATTAGAAGTTAAACGAATCAAGGATGTTGTAACTCGTATTTTCAGGTAATCTAGCGGTGCTTAATACACTCAAGAGGTCATTTATTAAGGTATTTTAATCATATAATATCCGTATCATAAGTCTTGAAGTCAAACGAGTTATGAAACAAAAGTCGACAAAAGTTGTCGCAACTTAGGTTCATAATTTTACTTAAACATTAGGTCAAATGTTTCTAATCTTTTCTCATAATTTACAAGGAATTACGGGGTGCTCTACCCACCAAATTAAAGATCTATGAGTCTAGTTTCCAACGCATTAAACCGTTCATCTATACGATCTCGGAGTAGAGAGATATTTGCGTTTTTGCGAGACTGCGCCAAGCACCTCTCTATGGGGCCCACTAAGTCGGTTTAAGATATTTGGACTTATATAGGATGACCACAACCCATTTTTAGTCATTTCTTTTCACTATTTTCAGAACTTAGAACCCTAGGAACATCCTCTCAAGGTTCTCTCAAGATTCAAGACCCAAAAAGGGCAAACAACACAAATCAAGTGTCGGGAATTCCGTGGCGCTAGTAAGTCTCTTGTTCTTCTTGTTGTTGCTCATTTTTGTGTCGTTCCAACTCGTGTGGGAGGTTGTTTTAAAGGGTATATGTTCTGTAAATACTCCCTAATGTTCTTAATATTAATCCTAGGTGATTTCAAGCCTTCTAAAGTGATTCTAGTGCCGAAAAACACTAATTGATCGCTAGTTTCATTTTTTTGTTGTTGTGGCAGCATTGGAGGGATATTTCTTGGAAATTTAAGGTCAAATTGGAGTTGTTCTTTTTGTATAAAGGTAAGGAACCTCTTACTCTATATGTATTTAAGATTATCCAAGTTGCGGCTAAGCCATTGAAGCTAGAACTTGTGAGATATATATCGAAAGGTTTGGTAGTAGTGTTATTGTTTTGTGGACTGTTTTGCGTTGTTGTTGGGCTGCGTATTTTACTACTATCTTGTGGAGTTTTGGAGGAGGAAGGGTGTGGAGAAACACCATATATATGTAGGTTTATGGGCTGATAGTTATTCGTAACATTTCCAGGTTGTTTGACACGACTACGGTGGTCGTCGTATGTATGGAGTGATTAGGCTGTGTGTGGACTATTTCGGGAGGCTCAATATGTTTATTATTGATGATGTTTGGGCTGTTTGGTGATTGTTTTGAATGGTGTGAGGTCATATATATAGGGGAGGTGCTGTCCGTTTCATCGTAAAATAGTTTGTGGTCGATACATAATAGTTATGACGCTTAAATGATAACGATAGTATCGTTTCTCTTATTGTAGACTAAGGAGTTTTGACAATTGCATAGCTTGAGATTGGGGCAGTATATACAAGGTATGTGAGGCTATCCCTTTCCTTCTTTTGCACGACTCCGATTGTACATAATGTAATGAACGAGCTTCCAAAGATACTCTACTCTTAGAAGCTAGCAGTACTTACATTGTTTTCCCTCTTATGGAACGATTGATGTTAATGTTGCTTCTCTTATTCTTATGTTATCAATGTTGTTCATACTTCCTGAATCTTATAAGGTTCATAGTGAAGACTTAGTCCTAATAACGTGTACAGAGGATACCGACCTTACGTCACTCCGAAAGGTTTAGAATGTGATTCCATGAGTCGAGCATGCATTATATATATGTATCTATTTTACTCTACCGAGCCACGCTATAGTTGGCCGGGTACGGCACCTATTGTGCAACCACTGATCAGTTGGGTTTTACCGAGCTCCACGTGGCCGGGTACGATTCTACCGAGCCTATTATGGCCGGGTACGATATGATGATGATGATGCCCACAGAGGCGAATGCTTTAAAGGTTTATGTATTTATACATATGTATCATGCATTTCATGTAAGTAGCCCTCAGAGGTACTAAGATGTTACAGGTTGTATATTCTCTATCCTTGCTTACATTACTGATCGTATTTATGGTTCCTTGCCTTACATACTCAGTACTTTATTCGTACTGACGTCCTTTTATTTGTGGACGCTGCATGTCATGCTGCAGGTCCTGATAGACAGGCAGGTACAGCTCCCCCACCACAGTAGATCAGCGGTGATTGGCGAGATCCCTTCTTCGGACTTGCCTTGGTCTTGGTATGCAATTTTTGTTATAGACATTATGGGTATGTCGGGGCCCTGTTCCGGCTATGTTGCAACACTTATGTTCTTTTAGAGGCTCATAGACAGGTGTCGGCTCATGTATAGTTTGGTATGCCTTGTCGGCTAGTTTTTGTTGTATAGTCTTTCATAGTAGCGTGGTAGCTCATACCTTATATGTAGTTTCTTGATTGTCTGGTCATCCCCTGCTATGTATATGCATGCCATCATATTTTATTGCTGGTTGTCCATGATCTAGGTCTACCATTTATATTGATCTCGTCAGCCTTAAAAGATAATAATGAAGGTTAGATGAAATGTACGTTGGTGCTCGACAAGTGTGGTCGGGTGCTAGTCATGGCCCTTCAGTTTGGGTCGTGACACGAATATCCCAACTAATACTCAACAAATCCAGAAATCTGTGGGGGGATACCGGTCTTGGTGCCAATGGATATCGACTTCTAAAGTTTCAGCTAAGGCCCGCATAACCTGAAACTTCCTCCAATGTAGGTGTGATCTCAAAGTCAGAGAAGTAGAACACATTGCGAGTCGGGTCCCAAAAAGGTATTAAAGCTTCAATTATGTCCAACCTTGGCTTGATGTTCAATAGTCCGACGAGGCCTCCCAGAACTATTACAACTATTTCTCTACTGCCTTTTCCTAGATCATTCCACCACATGTGGAGCTGTAAGGGGATCTCTTTAAGGACTGTGAAGGGTTCCATTTCATTTGCACTCATCCTGCACATTTATTAAGGTATTTTAGTCACTCATTTTGACCCAAAAGTGATACCATTTTGTTTTCAAAATTTTACTTTGAGAATAAAACCCAGTTTTGCAGATACGACCTTTCAATACTTCGGGGAAGAAGATTTTAAGGATGTGTCTGCTAACCGTACAAAAATGACCAAAAGGGGATATTCTTGCAAAAAACAGCCTTCCGACGCCTTTTTTGAAGACATTCGGCTTATTTAAGCAAGAACGGCATCACCCTGCTTATTGTGACAAAAATAAAATTTTGTTGTTTTTGGGTATTCTTGCAAAAAAGGGAAGTTGGACCCAATGAGGGTTGCCTACGTATCCCACATCAGTTGAGAATCAAACTGGCGTAGTTCAGGCAGATTGGAAGAAAATAAACCAACTATCTTTCAAACAAAATTTTTTTTTTGTCAAAGTTTCAACATATTTTGGACACTGATTTTTCAAAACAAGTAATTATCTCTCCGAGCCCTCACATTGATTTTCTTTTTTTCCCCAAATTTTCTCCTATTATTCATAAGCCGGTAAACATGCAAATCCG
Source organism: Nicotiana tabacum (assembly GCF_000715075.1). Classification (NCBI taxonomy): domain Eukaryota; kingdom Viridiplantae; phylum Streptophyta; class Magnoliopsida; order Solanales; family Solanaceae; genus Nicotiana; species Nicotiana tabacum. The sequence goes on along the minus strand of NC_134087.1, from coordinate 104,954,587 downwards.
AAGCAAATAAATGCACAAGTAGCAAGTAGGATGCATCAGGATGGCCTTTTCATTTCGGGTACACCTGTCCTAGATAGACCCAATCCCTGTGTTGAGTCTCCTAAGTCAAATGCACGTGATGCAAACGAATGTTCCTTCTAGGGATCCAGCATGAGGCTTTGTTATACTAGGTTTAAAACCTGGGTTTATTGTTCTATGCTTGGCTTACCCGAGCGGACAACTCGAGCCGAGGGGGACAACGTACCGGGAATACAGAAGCTTCACCGGCTTAGCAACTTGTCCGAACCTCATTATAAAATGGGAAAAGGCTCTAGACAGAAGATAATCCACACGAAGTGCACCCTTCTCCATGATTTAGAAGACTCAGAGAGAGGAAGGGTTTCGTTGCAGTTTATATACAATTCACAGAATATCGAAGCGGTAAATCATTTAGCACATTAGGTTCAAAACATGTAGGAAAATCAGATAACAGATAAAGCTAATCACGATAGCTATTCTAAGCTCAAATTCTTGAACCCTAAACCAGAGATTCTGGGTTCGGTCCCCAGCAGAGTCACCAGAGCTGTCCACTTCCTTTTTACACTACCCGAAGGTAGTACAAGGGAGTTTTTCCACTTTAAGTGACATTATTCGAAATGGGATTATTTATTCATTAAATTTAGATTCACCACTTGGGAAGGTTTGTTTTCTGGTGTCCCAAGTCACCGGTTTATTTTTAAATCCCAAATCGAGGACGATTTCGACTTTCCTTTTGAAGTTTGCGAACCAGAAATTCTGAATAAGGAATTCTTTTAACCCGAGAGAAGGTGTTAGGCACCCCCGGATTCCGTGGTTCTAGCATGGTCGCTTAAACTATCATAATTGGCCTATTATCTGATTTTAATACATGTTTTGGCCTATGTACATTTTAACTTATTAGCCGCCTTTAATTAATTTTAGAAAGATTCAACGTTATTTAAAACGCTCCTTATACCGCGCCACATGAAATGCACCCGCGATCCACGACATATTTTATTTAACGTTGTTGAGAATTGGTGTTGGGTCATATGAAATGCACACCCGAGTTTAAGGAAATTGATTTAAATGGCACGCCTAAAGCAACTACGCACTTTCAAATTTGCGAGGGCCATAAAAAATTTAACTAATGGCACGCCTCTAATTCTAAAGATTTTTTTAAAAAAAAAAGTAATTAAATGAAGGCCACGCATTTGAGATTTTATTTCGCGCGGCGCACCTCGATTCCATTTTGAAAGGATATTCAAACTAAAGTTCGGAGGGCCATAAACTATTTACTATCTACTATGGCTCACCTCAGATCCATTTTAGAAAAACTAGTTAATTAAGGAAAAACTTAAAGGGATTCTAATTAATTGTTTAAACCTATAAAACAACTAGCCGACATGGTATTAAAGCAAACAATTGTCTAAATGGAAATTATTTCCACGTTAAAGCAACTAAATGAAAGAGCTGCATATGATGAAACAAACAAAACCAGATAACAAAAGGGTAAACAATCCATTCACGATGCCTTCAGGCTTGGGCCCAAAATGAGCCCAATCGAAGCAGCGAATACTTCATCGATCTGGGGCGTGCAATTGAGCCCGTAGTGGAATGTTCTTCGGTTGAGCCAGCATTGGATCCCATTTTTAAAGCCAAATATTTGTGCAAAAATCATTTACGTGCAAGGTAACCAAGACTATGTGAAAACATGTAATTGAACTAACTTTACTTTTGAGCTAGCTAAACATTCTAAAACTTAAACACTAATGCCAATTTAACCAGCTTATTCACAACCCATATCATATTAGTACACCTTTAATCTAAAAAAAATAACTTCGACCATCATTCCCTTTTTTCATATCAGACCATTTTCAAAACCAAATATGTATCTACTTCATAGATTTTCTACCACCAAATCCAATATGGTACTAAACTTTTAAGAGCATAGTTTCAACTTTCACAACATATAATCAGAAAGAAATAAGAAAAATTAAGTAGCAAATGTAACAACAGATTCATCACTAATGTTGAAAGAGTAACATAAGCAAGAGAAATAACTTCAAGGATTCAGGGATTTAGGAACTAAGATATGAACAAATAGATTTATGATCTACATCCACATGCTTCTAAGTTACGACCATGGAATCAAAAGAAACAGGACAGTTTCGACCATTTGAACAGCTCAATCTCAGTCCATAGTTATGTGCAAATGTAGCGCACTACTGCAGGTTACTTTCACATACACCATTTCAGAGAAAAGAGAACCTTATTGACACTAATAGTTCAAAGACTAATTACAGAACATGGAAAACATTAAAAGAACTGGGGAAAATCAGCTTTGAATGCAATCTTCATTTGACAGAAATTCCACTCTATTACATGTTCGAAATCACTCCTCAGTCATGAGCTAAGAAGGTACCTGGGAAAGCAAATAAGAGGGAAGGAAGGGAATCAACAACAGAACAGCAGCCAGCAAACAACAACAACAACAGCTCAACCAAATTGAGTTTGAAAACAATAAAAGGCAACCTCACTCGAGCAAATGACAAAGGAAACTTCAAAACCGATACCCAAACACCCAATTTCAATCCATTTGAGCTATATTAACCAGAAGACCTTTTCAAGGCGTAGGAACTTAAGAAATCACAAAAGACTTGCAATGGAACAATGATTTTTCTTCAGTTTTTAGCCGTTCTCTTTTTCTGAGTTTTCTTAGCTTTTTTCCAATCCCTCCAATCTCTAAAATCTGAATTTAACCCCAAGTAACTATGCCTTTATAGGCAAATTACTAGGGCAGCCTTATTCAAATGTTCCTCTTTGCTGCTTAGTCCTTCATTTACTGACTTGTTGGTCAAGTAAGTATGTTATGCAGCTTCTGGGAAGCTTCTCAGGTAGTTACTTGAGAGATTCTCTTAGTACATTACCCAAAAATAACCCTTAGTTACCTTGTTTTTTACCAGATAGACCAAACGGGTATGGGTCAAGTTGACCCTGGGTTGAATTAACTCAAACCATGAGCCTGAAACTAAAGGCATGAAACCCAGGTCCAAATACAATCAGAACCAAATTAACTGAAGCAAAACAAAAAAAATAAGCAATTCAAGAAACTTTTGGAAATTCAACTAATGAACAAACATTTAATGAAATTGAAACTAAATAATAACGAACTATTTACACTAATTAATTAAAGACAAGAAAACTAACATGTATGTCAAGGACGACTCTAAAACTGGGAAAACAAAGAGTTTAAAAGAAGAGGGAGAAGCAGATGGCAATGAAAGGTAAAAAAATGAAAGAAGAAGTAAATAAGACTAACAAAAGAAAACTGAAAAAGAAATACCTACAGTAGCTCATGACGGACTTAAACCAACTTGAAGAACTCCTTCGATTTCTTGACAAGAACGGCCTTTAATCGCATGTTTTCATGTGAAAACACACGAGTAAAGGCCATTACAGCCTAGAATCTTCAAAAGGCTCGTTGGATTCGAGTTTAAGTAATTAGGGCTTTCTTGTGACCCAATATTCGATCAATTTGAGGGGGATTCGAGGGAAGGAAAATGGGAATTTAGAATGAGGGAGCCTTGGAGGTTCTCCGGTATTGATCTAATTAAAATGTAAAATTTACTAATTAATCTAAAAACGTAAAATTAAATCTTAAATTCAATGCGTGATATTATTTTCTATTTTTCATGATTTAAATAAAATTAAATATGCGCACAAAATGTAAATAAACACAAAATGGGCAATTAATTCCTAAAAACCAAATAAATAAAAAGAAAAATCCTAATTTTGGAGATTCTGTAGGAGTAATTTATGCGAGGCAAAAATCATGTGCTCACACTATGGCAGCACAAATATATATATATACCGAGCCTTATAGGCCCGGACGTCTATTTTACTCACTATATTGAGAGAATTGAGACAGTATCTGCAGATGAGCATATCTTCAAATTTTCTTTGACTCCCAGTTAATTTTAGTTATTATATTATCAGTTCAGTTTCAGGTTCAGTATATTGCCTTACATACTCGGTACATTATTTCGTACTGACGTCCTTTTCTGGGGGCGCTGCATTTCATGCGTGCAGGTTCGGACATACAGACGAGTAGACCTTCTCAGTAGGTGTATGCCCGTGTTCATCCTTATTGGTAAGCTCCCTGTCTTTCGGAGTTGTCGGGTCTAGCAGTTTGGAGTACATCTTGTGCATATATGTAGATAGGTTAAGGGTAGGTCAGAGCCATGTTCCGATCACAGTAAATCTATCAGTAGAGGCTTGTAGATATATCCTGTCAGTTAGTGCAGTATGTTGGGCTTGTAGGCCCTGTACGTATATTTTGTTGGCTTGTCAGTTGGAGTAATTATGACGGCCTTGCCGGCCCAGCTTTATGTTAACGTTTAGTTAGCGTTAGTCTCTATTTAGTTTTATATTTTGCATCGCACATTATCTTGCAGTGTGGCCCATGGCCAAAATATGATATTACATGTTCAGAGTCTCTTAGTCGCCTGTGGTATGCAAGGATAGGTGATGCACTGGGTGCCGTTCTCGCGCTCAGGCTCGGGGCGTGACAAAAACCTCCTCTCTTAAAATAATTTTGATACATATCAATAACTTTATATAAAATGATAGTATGTATAACATAAATAGAAATTTCATACAACAATCATACATTATACAACTATTTTTCAACTTTCATACAATATTTAAATAAAAAAATATATATTTATAATAGAATACAACTTAAATACAGTTTACACATAAATTTACTACAATTTCGTAAGTATATTATATGTCATGTATTCTTCTTCTTCTTCTTCTTCTTCGTCGAGTTTCAATCTGAAATTCAACCAAAATCAAGTCTTATCTTCACCAAACACCTTCAAAATTGAGATATAAACTCCAAATAATATTTCTAATTATTTGCAACAATAGTTAATCCAAACAAATAATGATTTTTTAAAATCCAAATTTGATTTTAAAGCTTCAAAGCTTTTTAATGGCTGTAAATGGTGAAGATTCAAACACCTTCAAAATTTATTGATTGACAATTTCAATTTGCACACCAATTGTGCAAAATGAAAGGAAATTGCTAAATTAAAACTCTATAGTAAATCGATTAAAATCTATTGATGAATTCCATTAAAAATATATACAACATGAAAGAATAAAAAGTAGAGAACATCAGAGGAAGAAAAATTGGAGAAATAACAGAGAATGGGAGATGAAGAGACAAAGAGAGAGAGAGAGAGAGAAAGAGAGAGAGAGAGAGCGCAGGAGAGAGAGAGTGTAGGGATGGGAACTTATTCAATTCCTAATTTAAAGGGATACTCATTTAAAACTAATTTGTATATAATTGGTAAATTGTATATGGCCATGTAATTAAGTTAAAACTTGATTACGAAGGATAATAAAGTTTCCTATATAGTATAGGTAGGTAAAAATCGCTTTTCAAATATATTTTGGTGATTGGGACATAGAGAACCTTAATATTAGCTTAAGAAGGAGTATATATATTTAATAAATGTATATTTTTAACCGTATAAAAAAAGCTGACATAATGTATATTTTTCCTATACATATGTATTATATACATATAATATAGAGTAAATTCTACTTTAATCCCTTAACCTTTAAGGTTTAGTAAACTACACCTCTCCACCTTTTGAATGGGGACGGTAACCCTTTAGGATGGGAAAACAATACCCCTCTTACTTTTTGAAAGAAATTTACAGATGTCATTATTATTCTTTGTTTGGAGAAAAACTTTAAGTATTATAACAATACGATTAATTTTCTTCCTTCAAAGAGAAGTATTTTTGTAATATCCCATAATTTTATACAAGGATATAGTAGTCATTTAACAAACTAACTAAGTAAAAAAAAGTGAAATGCACAAAAAGGGCTGAAGCCCATCAGATGAAAATCTGGCAAAAACGAAAAAAGAAGAAAAGGGCTAAAGGGAAGGGTGCACAGTAGACAAAATAGAGAAAGGAGATCTGGGTGAAATCCTAATCAAACTAAAAGGGATTAAGTGAAGGGAAAACCCATGGCATCAAGATAAACAAAGGAAGGGTTGGGTATTGAAGCATATCAAGCTTCAGCAGAAGCTATTCAACAGAGTAGAAGAAAAAAAAGAAGGTTCTATCTACTCTCGTTGAAGGAATTTATAAAGTGGGGAAGAACAAGGTAAGTAAAATTTACTCAACCTAGCCCATTTAACGGTTGTTTTGTTAATTATAAACAAGAAAAGATAAGTTACTTTTGATTTAGCACAAATATGAATTTTGAATTAGATGAATAAGCATTCTATTAATTTCATAACAAATAATCTAGCCTAATAAAGAACCATTAGTGCTTGTAAAGCACTACGTAAGAACAGGAATACCATCCTTTTAAATCAATTCCTTTTGCCTTGTCTCTATATATAGAAGTATTATAGTATCAATCCAATAAGAATAAGTAGAAAATTGTAGTTCCTATTGATTTAGGTACTACTAAATTGATTAATAGAGAATCAATAGCTATATTTTCGAGGAACCAAAAAAAAGAGGGAATATCATGATAAGACTAGTTATGTTTTTTTTATGGAAAAGATAATTAGTTTATTAACCAAAATGTTAGACATTACAATAGTAGATATGATCCTGGGGATCATTGATAGATGGTAATCCATGCATGGCATGATGATTACCTAGAGTAGCAAGGTTTCTACAACAGTTAAAAGAAATTGTTTTAACAACACCCTCACCACCCCCTGTCTACCAGCATCCTGGTCAGAACAAAAGGTGGAGGAAATAACCAAAATTCTACTTTATTTAATACTGGGATGATTGTTGCATGCTTTGCTAGGGCATGGGCTACTTCATTCCCTTGCTTGAAGATGTAATGCATTTCTACCGTGCCTATGTGTGCCAAAAGCAACTTGCATGAATTAATAATAGATTCGTAAGCTTTGCTACCTTCGTTAATGATATAGATTACCTGTGTAGCATCATCTCCAATGGAAATAGCTTTTTGTTGTTTGCTATACAAAGCCCTTGGAAGAGTGCCATTAGCTCTGCGTGGATTGGATTCTTTGTGTTAATTTTGGAAGTGAATCTTATTAACCAGTCACCATACTGATTCCTTATTACCCCTTATATGCCTCCAGTAATATTTTCTTTGTTAAAAGCACTATCTACGTTTAGCTTATACCAACTAGATTAAGGTTTAATCCAACTGATTGTTAGGTTTATTTTCCTATCCCAATTGGATTCTCTATATGTTAGTAAAATATATTCGATAGATTGGTTAATGATCTTATTAAGGGATAGTGGAATGGTAGTATTATTTATATTGTTATTGTTCCTTGTAAGCCAAATGTTCCAGAAAGCGAAAGGGAATAAAGTATTCCAAGTCAGATTTTTGCTTGGAATTTGAGGATTTTGTAATGTAAGAGATAGAAGCCAATTTTGGCATTTTGGTTGGGATAGCGGAACATTAATTGCTCACGAAGCTGATATATAGACCGATGTAATGATCCGGTCGGTCGTTTAAAAAATTTACGCCCCGATTCCCTATTAACTACTTCCCCGTATTTATTTCTACTATTTTAATTTTCCGGGATGTTCGGTTTTAAGTTTCGGAGAGTTATGGGACACTTAGTCCCTAAATGAGAGCTTAAGTTTTAGAAATTTGACTGTAGTCAGAGCAGTATGAAGATGGCCTCGGAATGGAATTCTGTCGGTTCTCTTAGCTCTGTGGTGTGATTTCGGACTTAGGGGTATGATCGGATTGTGTTTTGGAGGTCTGTAGCTCATTTATGCTTGAAATACCGAAAGTCGAATTTTTGAAGTTTCCGGTTCGATAGAGAGATTTGTATCCGAGGGTCGGAATGGAATTTTGAAAGTTGGAGTAGCTCTGTAGGGTTGAATGTGATGTGTGTGCAAAATTCCATGTCATTTAGACGAGGTTTGATAGACTTTTTGATCGAAAGTGTAACTTGGAAGTTTTAGAAATCCTTAGGCTTGGATTGAAGAGTGATTTGTGGTTTTAGCGTTGTTTGATGTGATTTGAGGGTTAAAATAAATTCGTTGATGTTTTAGGACAGGGTGGTATATTTGGTTGAGGTCCCGGGGGCCTAGGGTGAGTTTCGGGTGCTTAACGGAAGTGGAATTGGACTTAGGAAGAATTGGAATTTGCTGAGCCTATCATAACCGCACCTGCGTGTGTGGGATTGCAGGTGCGGCGCCGTAGAAGCGACTATGTGGAGCAGAAGCGACTATGCAGCCAAGGGACTGCAGATGCAGACCCAACCCGTTATGTGATTTTTCGCACCTGCGATGCATTCTTCCCCAAGTGCAGGACCGCAGATGCGGTAATCGCTGGGCAGAAATATGAAATTTTGAGGGTTTAGTTCAAAACTTGAAAAAAATCAAATTGAAGCTCGGGAGAGGGCGATTTTGGGAGGAAATTAAAGAGGAACTCATTGGGTAACAATTCTTTAACCCTTTCTAGTTATATTCCATCAATCTATAGTTAGTTTTATCATTTAATTTCGGATTGGAGATGAAAATTAGGGAAAAGTTGGAAGAAAGTTCTTAGACCTAGAATTCGAATTTTGATTGAGAATTCGACCTTGGATTTGGATAATTTTGGTATGTATGAACTTGTGAAAGTATGAGGATTCTGAAATATAAATTTTACCCGATTCCGAGATGTGGGACCGAGGGGCATTTTGGTTATTTTACCTAATTTCGCGTATTAGCTTATAATTTAATTGTAGAATCAGTTACTTGAAGTGTTATTTACATTATGCAATTAAATTGAATAGAGTTGAGTAATTTAGAGTCGAGTACTCGTGGAAACAACGTGGTTTCGAGTTGATTTTGAGCCGGTTCGAGGTAAGTGGCTTGCCTAACCTTGTGTAGGGGACCTTCCCCTTAGGATTTGGTATTATTGATAATTGAAATGCCTTGTACATGAGGTGACGAATGCGTTCCTATGATAATTGTTGGAAATCCGATTTTCTTTAAGAAATTACTAGTATGTTTCCTTTCCTATTTATATTACTTGCAAATTTTTGCTTGTTGTTAGCTTAAGAAAGCATGTCTAAATGACTTAACTACCTTACTTGTTCAAACTGCCTTATCTGGATTACGTGCAACATGCTAGGTTAGAAATACCCGCTTTACCTTGGTATAGAACTTAAATTGAATTGTGTACATCTTCTTGCTGTTGCTGTGTGTTTACTTTGGGACTACGGAATGGTATCTCGGGAGATCCCCCTGTTTGTTTACTTTGGGACTATGGAATGATTTTCCGGGAGATTCCCCTGCACATTTCCATTGGAACTACGGGACTGCACCCGGTAGATTCCCCCTACACTGAGTATTTACATTTGGGACTACGGATCGATATTCCGGGAGATCCCCTCACATTATGAGTTGGACTACTGGACGGTATCCCGGGAGATCCACTATTATTTATATTTGGGACTATAGGACGGTATCCTGGGAGATCCCCGGTTGTTACCTTTTGTGTTGAGTTACATCTCTTTCTGTGTTTACTTTGCCTCTGTGGTAGTTGTTGCGGTCCTTTATATCCCGCGCTACTTTTACTGTTGTATTTATTTATACTGTTTATTTCTCTACTATTGAACCTTATATTTTATTTATGTCACGGCCCTAAACCCGGACCTGGTTGTGATGGAGCCTCTCATGGAGACAAGGCTAGCCGACACTTCCCATTTCAGTATTTAACAGTTAAACAGTAAGAACTAGTCTAAAGAATGATAAAATAATCCAAGATTTAAGAAGATGATAGTATAATATACCAAAATACAACCCAACACAGCCTGATACCGGAGTGTCACTAGTCATGAGCAACTAAACAATCTGGGATACTTAGAGAAAACTACAGAGTTTAATACAGTAATTAAAAACATGGAGAAATAAGATAGGGTGAAGCTCCGAGCTGCGAACACCGACAGCTACCTAGAGACTCCTCGGATCGGCCTGAGCTGGGAAGATCAGTACTCGGGAGCGGGACCAGATGCGCCTGAATCTGCACACGGGATGCAGGGAGTAAAGTGAGTACTCCAACTCAGTGAGTAATAATCATAAATAAGGACTGAAAGCAGGAAATCACGTAAAGCACATTTGCAGACTATAATGAAGCAGTAAAACCAGTAAAAGATAGGTGAAAGTCATTTAACTCGAATTAAATTTCACGAAAACCTTTTTCAACAATTTAAGCAGGTAAATGACAGGCAATTAAGGAAAATAAACACACAAAGGTTTTCCCCTCGGGCACAGTATCAACAAATCCGTCCCTCGGGCAATATCTCAGAACAATACCAGCCCCTCGGGCTATATCTCACATCAAAATGGGTACCCATGCTCATTGGGGGTGTGCAGACTCCTGGAGGGGCCCCTTACGGCCCAAGCGGAATATCAAGCCATCTCGTGGCATCATCACTAGGCTCTCGGCCTCATATCAATCAAGCCACCTCGTGGTGTACATACCTCAGGCCTTCAGCCTCACAATCAATATCAAATGTTTCCTCACAACATAGGCCCTTGTCCTTACTCAGTCAAAATCCTCAGAAGCCACTCGGGAAATAGTAAAACATGATTCTCAACCCAAAATATCATTTAAAAGATCATTTAAGTGTTAAAGTAGAGTAAACATGGTTGAGTATGAAAACAGTGAAATATAACATGACTGAGTTTAAGTATAAAGTCAAAAATAGTGAGGAAATATAAATAAAAGTCCACTAAGTGTTCAAATAGTTGGCACGAAGCCCAAATATGGCATTCAACCTAAATAATGATGATAGCAAATAGATTTCAGCCAATTACGCGGTAAAATTGTCATTCGGGACGGATTAAGTCACAATCCCCAACAGTGCACGACTCCACGTTCGTCATCTATCATGTGCGTCACTTAAATATAGCACAACGATGTGCGATTTGGGGTTTCATACCCTCAGAACATCATTTACAATCATTACTCACCTCAATCCGGTCAAATCTCTAGCCGGCAATGCCTTTGCCCCTCGAATCGGCCTCCACCCACGTCGAATCTATCCAAAATCAGAATCACATCATCAAAATATGCTAAGGGAGCGAAGCCCAAGCGAAAATAATCCGTTTACAACACAAATCCTGAAATTACCAAAACCCGACTCCCGGGCCCACGTCTCGAAATTCAAAATTTTTTATATCAATGGATTCCTTATCTCCCCACGCGTTTATACATATCAAAATTACCGAAATTCAACCACAATAGGTCCCTCAAATCCTCAAGCAAAGGTCTAAGTTTCCAAGCCCTAGTTTCCGCAATTTTAACCTTAGATTCAATTAATTATATCTCTAATCCGTGAAATAATAGCACAGGAATGAGTTTTGGGTCCAAATTCCTTACCTCAATGAAGTTCCCTAGCAATCCCTTTTCAAAATCATCCAAAAAGCTCCCAAGCCGAATTAGAAATGGTGAAAATAGTTCAAAATCACGAAGGACACAATTTATACTTTCTGGCCCAGGCATTTTTTCATCTGCGGCCACTTTACCGCTTCTGTGGTACCGCATTTGCGGTCCTTGATCCGCTTCTACGAAAATCACTTAAACTGCCCAAACTGCATCTGCGATGAAATATCTGCACCTACGCCATCGCAGGTGCACCCCCTAGACCGCTTCTGTGGCTCCCGCTTCTGTGACCCTTCTCCCGCATATACGGCGTCGCACCTGCAGTCCCCAATCCGCAGGTGCGGAAATACCAGAAGCAACAAAAATCTGAAATTTCACAAAGTCTCAAACTCTTCCGTCAGCCATCCAAAATCACCCCGAGGCCCCCAGGACCTCAACTAAAAGCACCAACATATCCCAAAACCTTATTCAAACTTGTACCAATCTTCAAAACACCTAAAACAACATCAAATCAACCAAAAACACATAGGATTCAAGCCTAAGTTCCCAAAATCTTCCGAATTCCGCTTTTGATCAAAAACCCATCCAAACTCCGGGAATTCCATTCCGACCCCTATATCAAAATCTTGCCTACCAACCGGAAATTGCCAAAATCTCAACTTCGCCAATTCAAGCCTAAATCTACTCCGAACCTCCAAAACTCATTCCGATCACACTCCTAAGTCCCAAATCACCTCCCAAAGCTAATCGAACCATCATAACTCACATCCGAGCCCTCTAACACATAAGTCAACATCCAGTTGACTTTTCCAACTTAACATTTCTCAAAAGAGACTAAGTGTCTCAAACCTTACCAATTCCTTTCCGAACCATAACCTATCAACTCGATCACATATAGAACCATTATACAAAGCAATAAGAAGCAGAAATATGGGAAATAGGGTGGTAACTCATGAGACGACTGGCCGGGTCGTCACATCCTCCCCAATTTAAACAAAGGTTCGCCCTCGAACGAGTCAAGAAACATACCTGAAGCCTCAAACATGTGATGATATCTTCTCCGCATCTCCCGTTTGGTCTCCCAGGTAGCCTTCTCCACAGGCCGATCTCTCCACTGCACTTTCATTGAAGCTATATCCTTTGATCTCAACTTTCGAACCTGACGATCCAAAATAGCAACTGGCTCCAAATCATAAATCAAATCATCATCTAACTGAACCGTGCTGAAATCCAAAACATGAGACGGATCCCCAATATACATCCAGAGCATAGAAACATGAAATACCGGATGCACACTCGACAAGCTAGGTGGCAAAGCAAGCTCATAAGCCACCTCCCCAATCCTCCGAAGCACTTCAAAAGGCCTAATGAACCGAGGACTCAATTTACCTTTCTTCACAAATCTCATAACACCCTTCATGGGAAAAACCTTCAATAGAACCTTCTCTCCAACCATGTAGGACACATCTCGAACCTTCCTGTCAGCATAACTCTTTTGCCTCGACTACGCTGTACGAAGCCTCTCCTGAATCACCTTAACCTTTTCTAAGGCATCCTACACCAAGTCTGTCCCCAATAGCCTAGCCTCACCCGACTCGAACCAACCAACTGGAGATCTACACCGCCTCTCATACGAAGCCTCATATGGAGCCATCTGAATACTCGACTCGTAGCTGTTGTTATAAGCAAACTCTACAAGCTGTAGAAATGGATCCCATGACCCTACGAAATCAACGGTTGAGATTAAATGGGGTAGGTGGGTTTCAGGTTTGGGTATGGTTTAATAGGGTGTGGGTCAGGTTTTTTAGTTGTAAATTGTACTGGGAATTGGGGTCTGATTCGGCTATAATTGAAAGCCAATTTGGCTATAATTTAAATAGCCAATCTTTCTTTATTTGATTTATAAAAAATAGTAGATAATTTCTGAAAAAATAATTTAAAAAGTTAAAATGATTTATAATACATAATTAGCAATTTAAAAATATAGAATCCAATTTTATGCTTATAAAACATAATTAAATCTTAAAAGGGGCTAATATTGCAATTATGTGCAATTTAGCTTTAAAAATACTAAATATAATTATAAAAATATGTAAAAATTACATTATTTATATTTTGGCATAAATATATAAATCCAATAGATGACTTATCAAAACAATAATTGTAGAAATAATTATTGGGGTTTTTATGGGTAAAAAGGGAGAAAATAAATCAATTAAAAACCTTACAATTATGGAAAAATAATAAAACCTTGGACATGCTTATATATGTATATATATATAAGCTATTTTGAAGGTATTTTGCGTATTGAAAATATATATAAAAAATTGGATACCTACAGCTGCCCCTCTTTACCCGGGAAGAATGAAAGAGTTTCCAGGAAAAGAAATGATGGCCAATTTTGACTAAGCGAAACGACTTGAAGAGGTTAGGCCATACCCTGGCTTCTGAGCTACCTACATATCCCTAGTTTCACAGGAATCAGGTCGTATGTAGTTTCGGATTCATCTGCAAAGTATACAGATGAAGACATTTCAAGAACGGACGCAATATTTAGGGCTGGGTGAGTGGACGGTTTACGGGAATGGTTAGGTTTGATATGGATGGGGGAATTGGAGAGGGATCGCTCCTGGTGGGATAACCGTTATTTGCCGGCTTACCTGCAAATAGAAACAATACAAGCGTATACTGTGCATAAATTTAAATATGATGCAAATTCCTGTTGGACCATGAATGTTGTGTTCGGATGATGAGGATGATGTCCTTAGACCATGATGTCCTGGACCATGAAGTGTATGATAAGGGATTCGCAGGCCATGAAATGATGTTCTCGGGCTAGAGGATGGTGCCTCCGAACCATGACACATTTGAATAATGATATGCAAAAGATTGAAAGAGATCCTCAGGCCATGACATGGTGTTCTCGGGCTATGAAGAAGGTGCCTCCGAACGATGATGCCTTTGGATGAGTTGGTGATATTTAAGCCCATGAAGGATGCAGTAGTATGATGCGAACAAGATAGAGCTTAGTCTTGCGAGTTGAAGGGCAGAGCTTAGCCCGTAAAAGAAGCGAGATAAATAGTGTTTGGGATAGTGCTTAGTTTCGAAGGAAATTGGAGGCCGAGCTTAGCCTCGAAAGGCAGATAAGTTGCCTTATGCAAAGATGCGAATGCAGATGGAGGTAGAGCTTAACCTCGGAAGGCAGAATGATAGCCTTATGCAAGTTGGAAGGCAGAATAGCAGCCTTATGCAATGCAGATGGAGACAACGTTTAGTCTCAGAAGGCAGAATGATAGCCTTATGCAAGTTGGAAGACAGAATAGTAGCCTTATGCAATGCATATAGAGACATCATTTAGTCTCGGAAGGCAGAATAGTAGCCTTATGCAGATTAGAAGGCAGAATGGTAGCCTTATGCAATGCAGATGGAGACAGCGTTTAGTCTCAGAAGGCAGAATAGTAGCCTTATGCAGATTAGAAGGCAGAATGGTAGCCTTATGCAAGAAACAAAATAACAAATGACAGTGGAGTTTTTCTTAGCTGATAGCAGATTGTCGCGTTGTTATTACTGGAGCATTGTGACATATGGGACATCACTGGTGTGTGCTGATAGTAAATGTTGGCAAGTGCAATGGTTCGGAGAGTTGTATTCTTGAACAATGTTTGTTCCATGGGCGTACAATATGTTTAATGATTTTGCAAGGGGGAAGGTTAGTTCCGTATCCCTGCTGGCTTTGCTTGACTCTTTCGACTTTGTTCTGGTGATACCATCTGTATCATTGGGTAGCATTGCTAAACAAAGCAGTTTCAATAATAACCATGCATGATTTTGTAAAAGTATGACATAAATGTATAATTAAAAAAATAGATTTTAGATAAACCGACGATTGTGACGTAGTTCAGGACATTGCAACCTTTCCTATTACGAAATTTTGAGGGTCCTCCTCAAAATTCTGCCCCAGTTTGATGGGTTGGCGTTTCTGACTGTTGCTCGTGTGGCGATCGTCTAAAATTACTTCGGAATTTTGAGGGTCCTCCTCAAAATTCTGCCCTAGTTTCCAATTACGGGGGGAAATGAAATTTTTATTGAATTATGACCGAACCCATAGAGTTGCCTACCTATCCCCTCTTAAACGGGAATCAGGTCAGGCGTAGTTCAATTTACATCATATAACGGAAGCATAAAGATTACACATAGTAACGCTTGACTGTATCTGAATTGATTGGCTTTGGCTAGACTTCTCCGTCCATTTCTGTAAGTATGAGGGATCCTCCTGTCAAAACCCGGTGAACCATGTATGGACCCTGCCAGTTGGGACAGAACTTCCCTTTGGCTTTATCTTGATGCGGAAAAATCTTCTTCAACACCAGGTGTCCCGGTGTGAACTGTCTTGGTTTGACTCTTTTGTTGAAGGCTTTGGACATTCTGTTCTGATAGAGTTGACCATGGCAGACTGCATTCATTCTCTTTCCGTCTGTAAGGGCTAGTTGCTCATAATGAATTTTCACACACTCTTCGTGGTCAAGCTCAGCTTCTTATATGATCCTTAGGGAAGGAATTTCTACCTCAACGAGAATAATAGCTTCTGTACCGTAAACCAGCATATAGGGGGTCGCCTCGGTTGATGTGTGAACTGTGGTGCGATACCCCAGTAGAGCAAATGATAACTTCTCGTGCCACTGTTTATGCTTCTCTATCATTTTCCTCAATATCTTCTTGATATTCTTGTTGGCAGCTTCTATAGCTCCATTCATCTGAGGCTTGTAGGCTGTAGAATTCTTGTGTCTGATCTTGAAAGTTTCGCACATAGCTTTCATCAAGTCGATGTTGAGGTTGGAGCCATTATCAGTAATGATTGACTCTAGAATTCCGAATCACAAATGATGCGGTCGCGAACAAAGTCTGCCATGACTTTCTTAGTCACTGCCTTGTAAGATGCTACTTTGACTCATTTGATGAAATAGTCGATGGCGACCAGGATAAATCTGTGTTCGTTGGAAGTAGCAGGCTTGATTGGTCCAATAATATCCATTCCCCAAGTGGCGAAATACCACAGTGAACTTGTTGTGTTGAGCTCGCTTGGGGGTACCTTTATCATGTCTGCATGTATCTAACAGTGGTGGCATTTCCGGACATACTGGATGCAGTCTGTTTCCATAGTCATCCAAAAGTAACTGGCCCAAAGTATCTTCTTTTCTAAGACAAAACCATTCATATGTGGACCACATGTCCCAGCATGAATTTCTTCTAGTAGCATGGATGTTTCCTTTGCGTCGACACATCTTAATAATCCTAAATCGGGAGTCCTCCTATACAGGATTCCTCCGCTGTGAAATAAGTTATTGGACAATCTCCGAAGTGTGCATTTCTGAGTGGGATTAGCATGTTTTGGGTATTCTCCTTTTGCCAAATATTCCTTGATATCATGAAACCAAGGCTTTCTGTCTGCTTCCTTTTCAACATGGGCACAGTAAGCTAGTTGATTATGGATTTTCACTAGAATGGTATTAATGAAATTCTTGTCGGGATTGTGTATCATAGATGATAGGGTAGCCAATGCATCGACGAACTCATTTTAGATTCTGGGAACATGCTGGAATTCCGTCTTTGTGAACTTCTTTCTCAATTCCTGTACGTGATGCAAATATAGGATTATCTTGGAGTTCTTGGTTGCCCAATCTTCTCGTACATGATGTATAAGTAAGTTTGAATCTCCAATTACTAACAGCTCTTGAACGTTCATGTCAATGGCCATTTTGAGTCCTAAGATGCAGGCTTCATATTCGGCCATATTGTTGGTGCAAGGGAACCTGAGTTTGGCAGACACCGAATAATGCTGGCCGATTTCTAATAGTAGGATTGCTCCTATGCCAACTCTTTTGAAGTTTTCTGCTCCGTCGAAGAACATTCTCCAATGGTCATAGGATTCCGCAATGTCTTTTCCTATGAATGATACCTCCTCATCAGGAAAATACATTTTCAGGGGTTCGTATCCTCCATCCACGGGGATTTTAGCAAGGTAATCTGCCAGTGCCTGTCCCTTGACCACTTTCTGAGTTACGTAAACAATGTCGAACTCACTCAACAGGATTTGCCACTTGGCTAGCTTGCAGGTGGGCATGGGCTTCTGAAAGATGTACTTCAAAGGATCCATCTTTGATATGAGATATGTAGTATAGGTGCATTCCAATAGAGAATACCAGGCCTCGTACGAGGTGAACTTCTTACTGTGATAATAAATGGCTTGCTCCTTCCTCCCCATTTCATCATGCTATCCTAAAACGTAGTCGAAAGGTCCATCCAACACTGCTAGGTAGAGTAATAAGGGTCTACCTGGCTCGGGCTGGCCTAAGACCGGTGGCGTTGATAGATACTCTTTGATTTTGTTGAAGGCCTTTTGGCAGTCATCAGTCCATTTGGTAGCGGCGTCCTTCTTCAACATCTTAAGGCTCACAGATAACTATGGACTGTGCTATAAATCGACTGATGTAATTAAGCCTTCCCAAGAAACTCATCACATCCTTCTTGTTCTTTGGCGGTGGTAGTTCCTGAATGGCTTTGACTTTTGATGGATCCAGTTCTATTCCTCGACGGCTCACAATAAACCCATGCAATTTCCCAAAAGGAACCTAAATACGCACTTTGCAGGGTTTAGTTTCAGGTTGTATCTCCGCAGTCTATTGAAGAACTTCCTCAGATCTTCTATGTGGTCAGTGGCCTTCTTGGATTTGATACTAACATCATCCACATATACCTCTATCTTATTGTGTATCATATCATGAAAGATGGTAGTCATGACCCTTATTTAAGTGGCCCTTGCATTCTTCAGGCTGAATGACATTATTTTGTATTAGTACACTCCCCACAGAGTAATGAAAGCCATTTTATCAACATCTTCCTCATCCATCCAGATCTGATGATATCCAGCGAAGCAATCTACGAATGATTGTAGCTCATGCTTGGCGCAATTGTCAATCAGGATGTGTATGTTTGGCAAAGGGAAGTCGTCTTTCGGATTGGCCCAGTTGAGATCCCGGTAGTCGACATAGAATCTGACCTTCCCTTCCTTCTTTGGCACTGGCACAATATTGGCTAACTATGTCGAGTATTTTACTACCCTGAGAACCTTAGCGTTGATCTTCTTGGTGACTTCTTCCTTGATTTTCAAACTCATATCAGGCTTGAACTTTCTGAACTTTTGCTTTACTGGCAGACATATTGGATCGGTTGGCAGTTTGTGAGCCACAATAGACGTACTCAGACCAGTCATGTCATCATACGGCCAGGCAAATATGTCCTCATACTCATTTAAAAATTCTATATATTCTTTCTTCTCTGAGGGAAATAGGTGAATGCTGATTCGCGTTTCCTTGATGTTTTCTGCATCTACCAAGTTGATAATCTCGGTTTCGTCTAGGTTGGACTTAGGCCTGTTCTCAACTTCTTTGACAATCTCGTCAGGTATGTCATCTTCCTCTGAATCAATATTTGTTTGTTGTGTTGTCTCATTGCATGTCACAATCATTGGTTCATCAAGACAAGTAATAGTAATGCTATATTGGTAAAGCACAGAGAGATAATGATAGCAATAAATATTAATTCATAAGAAAAATAAAAAATGGTTTTGATAAATTAAATAATTGTTTTGAACACTGAAGATCTTATTGCAGGAATTGAAAAAATGCGAAAAAAATCATTTAGTAAAATAGTAAATAATGCTTGTTTTAGCCTTGCTACCCCAAGGCACGTCGGGCTTTGGTTGTCCTAATGGTCCAATTCTTGATATGTGCCCCTCTGCCCACAACCTGTATAGAAGGGCCTTCCTCCCCCTCCTCCTTGAGAATAACGCAATAGTCCATATCACTGTCCTCTAAAAACAAGTTCTTCACTGTTGCAAGTGCTTCTTCTTCATTTGACCCATAAATAATGTCAGCCTGCTGGAAGGTTTTCTCCAGATATGGTATTGGCTGCTCTAGTGGATAGTAACGACCGCGCCATGGTGGCGACCAATTGTTGAATTCTTCCCAGGTGTATTCATATCCCAAACTGAAGGTAGTGCCATGTTTATTGAGTCTTATGGGTTTAGAGATTCGTTGAAGGTTCTTACCGAGCCCTTTGCCGGGTTCATACCCACTCTAACTCAGTATACTCTCAATTTTGCTATCCTACCATTTGTCTTTGTCGATAGCATTGACCCGCTCAATATGGTGGTAAGTTTCTCCACCCATGTTCCTTCTTCCCTCGATTGCCGGAATGGTCTGACGACTGTATATAGGGTTGCTACCATCGCCGTGAATGATCACTTCCTGGTGATTCCATTCGAACTTTACTGCTTGATACAACGTTGATGCTATGGCCCCATCGGCATGAATCCAAGTCTTTCCTAGCAGCAAGTTGTAAGATGCTGGTACATCTATTACCTGGAAATTGACCTCGAACCAGGTTGGTCCCATCTGCAGGCATAGACTAATCTTGCCAATGGTGGACCTCTAAGAACCATCAAAGGCTTTCACATTGATTGCTCCATCCTTTACCTCATTCAGCCCTTTACCCAGCTTCTTGAGTGTTACCAGTTGTCGCGCCCCCTTTTTCCCTCCGCGGAGAGGATTCCGGGTTTCAACGTTCATGGGGTGTAATGACTCATTTCCTTTTGGGAATTGGGTATTTGAATAGTCGTCATCTAACAATTTTAAGGTGCGTTAGGGCACCTATAAGGTCCAACTACAATTATGTTTGATAACTAGAGATAGGGTAAGGGGTTGAAATTATCCTAAGGGGAAGGTGTTAGGCACCCCTCAGGATCCACTAGTGTGGTTCTCGGCTAGATGATTTTTTGTGAATTCTTGCAATTAACAAGTAAACAAATAAGGCTCAAGTAATAGGGGATTTTGAGTTTAAATACACGAGTGTTTGAAAACAATAAAAAGTAAGGTTTTGAAAAGAGTTATGATCTAAACGTGCTTATAAATGTAAAAAGAGGTCCTAGGTTTATTTGTAATATGGATCACATCAATGCAATACCTGGTATGACACTCCTCAGAAGAGGGGATACACATGGTATTAGCGCACCGGTCATCCATATCTACCCTTTCCTACCCCGTGAAGGTAATTAGAGCGATGATTGGTCTCAACCTCTATTGCATGCTGTTACCTGTCCCATTCCTATCAGTCCCGGAGGAATTTAGAACTCCTATTCCTATAAGAAGGAGGTTCTAGGCTGACCCTTAGGTTTAAAGTTAAAATACTAAGGCGACATACAAAAACATATAAAATTGCAATTAGGGGAAAACATATAAGCAGATAGAAGGCTCAGTTATACCTCCGCAAACAGGGCACATAGATGGCACGACTTATACACAGTTAAGGTCTGAATTTTTTAATCCTAAAGTAGGGTGTTTAAGTCAGAAACAGATTTATTATATAACTCAGAAAAGAAGTCAGAATCAGGCCTTCCTGCTGGTTATAGCAGTTGATATTTAAACAAAGGCAGCTCCAGTTTTATTTAAGTAATTACCTAAGGCTTGCCTAGGCATAAGCAATATTCAGTAGTTATTCAAAATCATTAAGACAATTTGGAGATTATTTATATTACCTACAACATGCTGTTCTAGGTGTTCAGCGCACAAGATTATGGTAGTTGCTTGTAAAAACTGAGTAAAATCATTTTATTCCTTTTATGCACTCATAGTTAGCCCAAGCGTGTTTAAGCGAATAAAATCCTAAAGATGTGGTATCTAATATACAGAGATGCATAATCCTAGGCAGGGTATCTATATGCACAAATATTACAGCATTTGAACATGATTTCCAGGATATACATAAATGAAATGTTTGTTAGTGTTGTTTAAGCCTAAAATAGGATCTGTAAGTGTGCATGGCGGTAAGAACATGATCACAGAAACACCGATTATTTTAATGCAGGATTTCCTAAGTGATGTGATAGTGAAATGGACATGCTGAAAATAATAAGTGTAAGTCATAGGGAACATGATCTTTAATGTATGAAATGATTCCTAAGCATGGTTTCTATTACGCAAGTAGGAATGTAAACCTAATAACATGTTTGCTACCCTTTTGATAGCTAAAGCATGCATAGTCACCCCTTCCCTTTCCACTATTCACCCCCAGAGTTGTTTACAAGTCATTATAGACCAAATGCTTGAATTACAAAAGAAGTGCAAAAATAAGAAATTACAACCATAGGAAGCCTAATCCTGACTTCCTCTCTGAGTTATGTAACAAACCACTTCAATGCCAATATTGTTTCAAAGCCTTACTCATATCTGGGTGTGTCAGAGTTCCTTAAGGACCTCAAAGGATCCCGGGCAGTGCTCACACCCAGATTGCATAACCAAGAGAGTGAGTGCAGTGTGGAAAGGCCAGCTCTTATGTGTCCAAGTTCAGAGGGAGCTCAAGGGTCCCAAGGCAAGGTTCACACAAAAGAGGCAGAACCTAGATTGTAAGAGTATAGTGGAAGTGCAGAACACATGTTGAAAGGGATTTGTTTAAAAGCTGGACTGATAGTCCATTTTGAAAGCAATTAGTAACAGAGGTGATTAAAATTAGTTGTAGTAAACAAAACTCAAAACTCCCAAGATGGGATAGAATCAGTAGTCACATAAGGGGTCAAGGGGTTTGGGACACATAGATATTTGACTGTAAACACATAACCCTATCAAGGGTCTTAGGACTAGTTGGACATGCACAACAATAGCTGATACTGGCATGATCACAGGCTAGTCAGAAAGAACATAAGCACATTGAAGGGATAGGGACTTGGGATGGCAAATGCATAGTAAGTGACTGAAAGTATGCCTTGAAACACGCATAGAGGAGTGCATTAATCTAAAGGGAAAGGGGAGACATTATAGCATGCTAGTAATGTAACTTGACTGCAGGTTTCACAACAGAATCACAAGCAGAAGTAGACAAGAATGAGAGAAACTGAAACAATTAAAGAAGCATGTTGTTGTTGAAGCTTTAAAATTAACTAGGACATACCAGTTGAGAAAGTAAAATGCAGAAAAGTAGAGCAAGTAGGATTCCATAGTCTAGCCTTGGCTTTCAGCCGACTAGACAAAGCAGTAGCATAAGTAGTAGTAGAGAAAGAGAGAGTTTGAGTGTATAAGTGTGTGTTCTGAACTAAATTGTTCTGTTTTTTATTAGAGAAGAGAGGGTTGGGTATTTATAGCTTTGAAAACAAGTAAAAAATAAGGTAACAAGTAAAGATTTAACACAAATATGAAAATAATCACAATCAAAATCCCATTAATACAAGTACTTCCCTTTAATCAAGGAATTACTGCTTAACGGATACCAACAGGGATAATTAAGGAAAGAAAATCAATTTGAGGAAGATTGATTTCTGACCATATAAGGGATAGTAAGAATATAGAGTATACAATTAAGTCTAGGTACATAATATATTTAATTGGGGAAAGGATTCAGCAAGGCTACAACATCACAACAAATAAATAAAAGGAATCAATCAACTCAAACAAACTGGTAAAATTAGGGGTTTATAAGAAAACCTTTGCAATCAGTCGTAACTTGAGGAAATCAAGATCAATCAAGAAAAAATCATGATTCTGTGCATTGCCATATAAATAGAGAAGAATGAACAAGAGTATCAGACATGCAAGGCCAACCATATTGACAAAAGAAGCAACTAGACGAACACAAACATACAACAGTAACAGGAGTAGGCTTAGGGACTCAGTAGTAAAAGAACCTACTTGAAGCATGGTAGTCAACAAGTCAAGTAGTCACATAGAACAAAAAATGAAGAAACCAGTCTAACACATAGTAACAGGTAAAGGAGATCAACACACAGCAACAAGAAAAATCTTTAAACTCATAGCAATAACTTAAGAAAAAATTTATGAGGAATTAGGGTTTTAACAGAGCTGAGTTAAAAGGTAAGAACTTTAGAATCAGTCAAGTTAAACAAAGAAAAGGTTCTAAACACAAAGAACTAAGTCGAAACCAGTATACATGTAAGACAAACAAAGACAGTTCCAAAACTCTGATAGAACTAAAATGCTTAGGGTGTTAAACACGACGAACCAGGTAGAAGAGGAACATGAACAAATCGTTTAAACATAGTGAAATCATAAAACAACACTGAAAATCGGAGAAGCGATCATTTAAAAAAAGTTTAAGAAACCCTAATTTTCAAGACGGAGAGTCGCTTAGAAAAATTGGAAAACCTTTGAGGAAAATACTTAAGAGTTCATAACATACATAGATCTAAGACAGATCTGAAAAAAAATTGAAAGCTCTTAAAGGTTAGGGTTTCAGAGAACCTAGAAAAGTGAGAAAAACTTAGAAAAGTTACCAATCTAGCCGAAAAAGTCAATGATCTGACTTGAACAGCCATGAATGGCCGGAAAGAGACCATGGATAGGAGTTGAGCAAGGACTGGACCAGATTTCTTCGAGATTTGTCCATAAAATCACACAAGCGGACCACCAGGGGACGTAGGAGACGAGTACACATCTCAAACAACCATGGGATTCCATTGATGAGGTGAGAATCAAAGGGGATTAGGGTAGATGTGGGTGGTGGCGGCTAGGGTTAGCCTTAGGTTTTCAAAGAGAGTTTGAGAGGATAAATGATTCAAGGCCGGCGGGTTGGTAGAAATGATTTAGGTTAGGGTGGTCGTTTGGGTTAAAAAAGGTAATAGTGAATAGGGGCCGTTAATCTCAGAGATCAACGGCCAGAATGATAGGGGGGTATGGGTCGGGTAGGATTTGATTGGGTTAGGGGCGGGTTTTAATTGGAATTGGGTTGGGAAATTTGGGGTCTAATTTAGGCTATAATTGAAATACAAATGGGCTATTATTTAAATAGCGATTTTCCCTTTTTAATTTATAAGAAAATAATAAATAGTTTCTGAAAATAAATTGAAAGTACTAAAATGATTTATAACACATAAATAACAATTTAAAAAATATAGGATCTAATTTTATGCGTACAAAACATAATTAAACCTTAAAAGGGCTAATGTTACAATTATGTGTAATTTAGCTTTTAAATATGCTAAATAAAATTGTAAAAATGGGTAAAAATTACCTTAGCCATATTTTGGTATAAATATAAAAATCCAATAGACGAATTATCAAAATAATAATTTTGAAATAATTATTGGGGATTTTACGGATAAAAAAGGGAAATAAATCAATTTAAAAACCTTTAAAAATTATGGAAAATAATAAAACATTTGGACATACTTATATATGCTATTTTGAAGTTATTTTGCATATTGAAAATATATAGGGAAAAATTGGGTATCAACACCAGAGGACAAATGTTAAGACTGGAACCTCCATCGATCAGGATTCTGGTGATGAAATAATCTTCGCATTGCATGGTGATGTGTAGTGCCTTGTTGTGCCCCAACCCTTCAGGTAGCAACTTGTCCTCATAAAAGGTGATCTTATGGCTTTTCAGTACTTGTCCTACCATATTAGCCACTTCCCCGCTAGTGATGTTACTTGGTACGTATGCTTCATTTAGCACCTTTAACAGAGCATTCTTGTGCGTCTCAGAATTTTGTAGTAAAGAGAGAATGGATATTTGTGCTGGGTCTTGTTTAACTGGTCGATGACCGAAATTCCTTGGTCTGTATTTTCCTCCAAAGGTCGTCTGGACTTGTCTCAATGAGGGGTGGCCGATTGGAGGCCTGCTTGCTTGATTCAGCTAAATGTTCATGGGTATAGACTCTACCAGTTCTTGTCATATCCTGTGATGCGACAGTTTCTTCAATCTTGACCTTGCCTTTCCTTCTCGCCTCGACTGTATAGTCCTAGGGTACAACATTTGTATAGAATGGTGGCATGCCACAATGATCTTGTTATCAATCAAGGACTGTATCTTGTCTTTCAAGGAGCGGCATTCATCGATAGTGTGCCCTTTCATGCCGGAGTGGTATGCACAGGACTTGTTAGGGTTGACCCATTGAAAACGATTCTCAGGGGTTGCAGCAGGTATAGGGGTCACATAACCAGCAACTTTGAGCCTCTCATACAGCTGGTCGATGGGTTCAGCGATTATTGTATATTGTTTTGGAGGTCTACAATCAAAATTAGGTCAAGGTCTAGGGAAATTTTGGCGTGCAGGGGGTGATTGATAGTGGGATGGTTGAGCATTATAAGTTTGGTAGACATGAGCAGGTTGGGGGTATCTGGGTGAAGATATGTAGGAGGTGGGGATGACTGATGGTTGGTGGCGGAGCTTGGTATAAAGGTGAGGGTGCTTGGTAATTTGGGGTTGGCTGGTATGTGAGTGGAGGTGTTGGATAAGTTTGGTATTTGAGGGGAGACTTAGTCCTTTGTGCAACCACTACAGCCCCTACGTCCCTTTTCTTGGACACACCACTGGACTGTAAAGCCTTATTCGTAGCTTGCAAGGCCTCAAAATTTGTAACCATACCACTTTTAATACCTTCTTCAATTCTCTCACCCAATTTGATAATATCAGAGAACTTGTGGTTCTCAACCATTATCAGTCGTTCATAGTACTGTTGGTCCTGAGCCCGGACAAAGAACTTGTTCATTTTCTCCTCTTCTAAGGCGGGTCTGACCTCAGCAGCTTCGGGCCTCCAGCGAGTAGCATACTCGCGAAACGTCTCCGTGGGCTTCTTCTTCAAATTCTGGATATAGATCACGTCTGGTGCGTTCTCTGTATTAAACCTGAATCTGTCCATAAAGTCAGATGCCATGCCCACCCAACTTGACCACTTCTTGGGATCTTGGCTGATGTACCAAGATAATGCATCTCCCTTCAAACTCCTCATGAACAACTTTATGCGGATCCTTTCATCCTTCCCTACTCCAACCAGCTTGTCGCATATGTCCTCAGATGGACCTTTGGATCACCCGTGCCATCAAACATTTTGAACTTAGGAGGTTTGTACCCCTCAGGCAGTTCGACATCAGGCTGTATGCAAAGGTCCACATAGTTCAGCCCCTCGATTCCTTTGCTTCCCTAAATGCCCTGAATCCGGCGGGTTAGTTTCTTAAGTTCCTCGGCCAAGTTCCCAATAAGCAGATCCTTTTCATCAAACTCAGGTGTGCATGAGATAGGTTGGGTGAAGTATGGCATGGTCTCCACGTAGATAGGATTGTTATGGTGGCCTGGTGTATGGGTGTGGAAATGGTCGTTTGTGGAATTCTGAGGTTCTGGGATGAGTAGTAGAGTGTTGTTTGGGGTATGGCAAGTGTTACATTGGTTATTTGGTAGAGCAGTGTCATGACGAGGCACGAGATAATTCTGCTATTTTGGGAGATTTTTAGGAGGTGTAGGGTTTTGAGTGTTGGGGAAGTTGAAATCTGGGGTGTTGAGGGAAAATGACAGGTTTTCCAGATTTCGAAACTGATCGAGCTCTTCCTGGAATTTCAGCAATTTTTTTTCAAGTTGTGACACATTCTCGTTAGGAACCCGAATACCCTGGTAATTAGTGGCCTCTACCCGTTCAGCTATGTTCTCCTTCCGGATGTTGTTTAAATCTTCCATTTTATTCTTGCCTTTGTTCTTGCCTTTAATGGAACTAAGAAGAGGAGTGGGTGGAGGGCCCCTGGATCTTGTGAAATAAGATGATGATGCCAGAGTGCACGAAACCTTTGGGGAGGGGAATAATAAAACAAAATAAAACATAAGGTAATCAAGTCAGTGAGGATTATAAGAAGTATTGCAATATTTAAACACATAGTGCGGGAAGGTAAAACATCCTAATTTGGAAACCTTTTTGTGCCCGAGGTAGGCCTAGCGAGAGATTGATTTGGAGAACTTTTAATGCTAATGCCTCATTTTATTGATAAAGATAGGCGAATCCCAAAACGACATTAAATAAGCAAGAAATAAAAGTCACTAATGGCCATTGGCCTTATTACATTCATAATGCGAAAAAGTAAATTCCTATCTATTTGGTCCCACAAGGACTTTACTCAAATTTGACATCATTGGCTCCGTCGAACAGCTTCCCCAATTCGCGAAGTCCCAGCAACAGGTATGCTCTGGCTGGATGTCCACCTTCGGTCCCTTCAGCCTTTTGACAATCTTCAACCCTTTTGAGAAATTTCCCCTCTAGTTCTACTATGCCCCGCTCCAAGTATCCTAGTCTTTTGTTGGAACTGATAACTATGTCTTTCCATTCCTCAATCAGCTTCTTGTTGGACTCTTGTATTATTCGGTGTTCGCTCTCGCATTCACGGATCCTCTTGTGCAGCTGGTTGTACTTGACTTGTGCCTAGGCCTTTTCATCTATAATTCTGTGACCTCGAACGAACCTTAGCTGGCCCAGACCATCCCAATTGTCTTCCAACCAACCCGAATAGAAAGGGGTACAACCGGCATGATATCTGTCTGGCTCGATGGTGTCTTTCCCCATTACGATCTTGCAGTGCCACATGTGCTGGACTTGGCACTTGTGGGGAATATCATCATTTTGGAAGTTAGCTCAAAGATGGCTCATCTTGTCGACCCTGGGTATGACTTGCTTCCTACCTGCTTGCCTCATAACTCCAATAGGGACGTAAAGATATGTTCCTCTTAGACCAATCAGTATCAGGAAAGGTGCATCCCTAGATCGGGCGATGAAGTCCTCTGTCGGAAACCACTCAAACATCCATTAAACCTGTTCTTCAGTCAGATTATCAAAGAGCTCAACCCATCCTTTGGCATTCTCAGGCTGAGCAAATATGTCGGAGATGTAATTCATTCGCTTTGGATAGTGGAAAGAGATGTGATCATCCCAGGCCCTTCGCTGAATTTTTTTGTCGGTATTCGCCCTTTTGGAGATGTTCCATAAGCCAAAGCTGAAGTAGTAGATTGCAGCCTTCGAAGTGTCTCGCTTCTCGTTGAAACTTCTCTAAGGCTCGGTATATGCCTGCAAAGATCATAGGTACAACGATCTGCACACCAATCCCCTCTATTAGGGTCTTGGTTACCATAGCCAGCCTAATATGGATTCTCCATTTCTTCATTGGAAATATGAAGAAGTAGTAGATTGCAGCCTTTGAAGTGTCTCGCTTCCTGTTGACACTTCTCTAAGGCTCGGTATATGTCTGTAATGATCATGAGTGCAATGATCTGCCCACCAATCCCCTACATTAGGGTCTTGGTTACTATAGCCAACCTAGTATGGATTCTCCCTTTCTTCATTGGAAACACGATCAGGACAAGGAAGCAAAATGTGAAGACGAATACCCTACGATGGATATGTCCCAAGGACGTGATGGCAAACTCGTCATGGTAGGTATGTTATGATTTGTTGTGACCATACCTTTCATACAGGTAGTCAAAAGGGATGTACAACTCCTTTAGACATACTAATTCTGCAGTTTTCTTCAAACCCATCATTTTTTGGAAACCCTTGCCTGTGCAGTTCTCAAGCGTTAGCAGACCTGGGGTTTCCCACACTAGACCCGCCAGTCCTCCTATCTCTTCTAGAAAAGGTGTCATTTCGATATCCCCAAAGCGGAACACGACCCTTTCACAATCCCAAAATAAGGTAGCAACTTCTATTATCATGTTGTTAGGCTAAATCTCTAGGAGGGATGGTTGATTACCCAGGTATTTTCTGACGAGGATGTTGTCACTAGAATGTAAATCTTCCCACCAACTTATCAATCTTGGGTGGATATTGGTGACCATGCTGAATCTGGGGACTTCGTGCCTCATATTTCTGCAAGGCAAACAAGGTTAGGCCCTTACCCCCACCAGACTCAACTATTTAACATCAACAATTAGCATGAAGCATTTAGTTCTCCAAATAAATGCATAGAACGTGATGATGTCCATTTGGGTTTAGGGAAACCTAGTGGACTTTTGGACAAAGCTATTTTAAAGGATCATTACGTGGGCAGCATAACTGACCCGGCTAGTTTTGACCATGATGAATGCATAATTTAAACAGAGTAAGGTTTCTATGGGGTTTTAGACTGGTACCCTTGAGCGGACAACTCAAGGGGGATGGCAAGGAACTGTCGACTGCACCGCTGATCGACAAGTTTTACCACAAATAAGCCTTTCCGAATTTAGGGGGTAATAACATAGGAAGGGCGCAACCACTCATCAAACGTTGCTATAGTATTTGCTTGGCACGAGTGGAGTATGATGTTGAGCATGATTATGCAATAATTAAAAGTATGTTGACATGTATTTGCACGTTAAGAAAGCGATAAATACATCAGTTTTATAATTTAAAGCAATTATAAAGGAAAAAATAGCAACAAAGATATGTCAGTTTTGCTTTTGAAGAAGAAATTAAATGCTTAAAGAAATTAAACAAATAATTGCACATAGGGAGGGGTACAAATTAAAAAAAAATGGTATGAAGTGGTAAAAGCCAAAATATCCCCAGCAGAGTCACCTGATTTCGCGCCCCCTTTTTCCTTCGTGGAATCGGGTTTATGACATTTTGGTTGAGACAACTCTTTCCTTTTGGGAAAGGGGGTTTGCATTTTTGAAGAGTCGCCACCTAACGATTTAAGATGTCTTAGGACACCTATAGGGTTCATTCATAACTATGTTTGGTAACCGGAGATAGGGTAAGGGCTTGATTTTATCCTAAGGGGAGGTGTTAGACACCCCTCAAGATCTACTAGTGTGGTTCTCAGCAAAACAGTTTTTGTGAATTTGTACAATTAGCAAATAAACAAGTATAGCTCAAATAGTAGGGGATTTAAGTTTAAGAACGCAGCAATTAATGAAAGCAAGATTTTTAAAAAAGAATTAAATCTAAGCATATTCGGGGATGTATAGGGGGTGTCCTTGGTTTGTTTATAATATGGATCACATCAATGCAATACTCGGTATGACACTCTTCAAAGAGGGGCTACACGTGGTATTAACGCACCAATCATCATATCCATATCTACCATTTCCCGTCCCGTGAAGGTAATTAAAGCAATGGTGTGATCTACACCGATCGCTTAGTTCCTATTTCACTCGTTTATTTTGATACGATGCCTCACTGGTGTTGTTCTCTCTTTCTTCTCTAACTTATTACACAACAGATCTAGTAGAGATACAATGTTTATTTGTAGTAGAATAAAGAGAGGGTATTTGGTTCGATCAAAGTATATGGTTCTAGGGTATAGATACAAGTTTAAATACTTTGAGAGAGGCTTGGTTTCTGAAGAGATTTGCCAACCCAAGAGATTTGATCCTTGGAGAGAAATTGATTCTTTCCAAGAATAAGGTCATACATCAACGACTATAATTACGAGAGCCTTGATTGATATTCCATATATGCTTCCAAAGATCTTGCACCTTTCGGATTTGGATACGCTCAACTTGTTTAATTCCTTAAGTTTAGGCTTGATTGATTCCGTCTTGGCTTTGATTCATTTATCTAATCCCGGATTGCTTTTCTTGATTCGTTCCCTCTCATAGTTGTATATTGATTTCGTGATCTTTGCTAATCTCAAATTGCTTTCCTTAAGTTCCCTAATTGATTGCTTCCATCTCATAGTTGCTCATTGATTCCTTGATCTTCTCTAATTAATTCCTTCAATCTTTGAATTGTTGTCCATGAGTTCCTGCACAGATATATTATTTGCATCATTAAAATTTGATCTAACAATCTCCCCCTTTTTGATGATGACAAAATAATATATATGTATAAACAACAGTTGACTTCCCTGTGTTTTACTCCCCCTCAATGTATGCAGTTGACTGGTCCTTGGTTATAGAAGATGCTAACATACACTTACCCTTTAGTCGAGTAACTTTGTATACATGTACTTTGTATATCTGTGTAGATACATACATATATCCTTCTCCCCCTTTTTGGCATTAGCAAAGAGGGAAAACTTGGTACTCAAAGTTGAAAGCAATGACTCAAGTGAGGATGACAGTGACATGGCTTGCTTAACCAAAAGGTTTCAGAAGATGGTCAGAAGAAATGGAGGTATACTGAAAAGGGGCAACTCCAGCAAACCAAAGAACTATGATCTCTGCCACAAGTGTGGAAAGTCAGGGCACTTCATCAAAGATTGTCCACTCCCGAAGCAAGAACATTCCAAGTACAACCCTGAGAAAGCAGCGAAGAGGAACCCGGTTCCTGACAAGCACTTCAAAAGGAAGAGATCTGCTGACAATGTGGTGAAACAAGCTCTTGTAGCATGGGGAGACTCCTCTAGTGAGTCTGAAGATGAAACTGATGTAGGTGACAGCTCCATGATGGCATTTGAAAGTGAGGAAAATGAATATGATTCAATATTTGCCTTGATGGCCCAATTAGATGATGATGAAGACGATAACAACATTAAGGTAAATTTCAGGGATGTTTAGGGAAATTTGAAATCCTACTCTCCTAAGAAACTCATGTCTTTAGCTAGTGTACTAATTGATGCCTATCATAGTCTTGTGGATGATAATGATGCTTTGACCTTAGAGCTAGGAGAAGCTGAACAAACTAGAGATGATCTGGTAGTGTGTGTAGTTTATTTGAAGGAAACCATTTGTGAGTTGGAGAAAGAAAAATTTGTTTTAATCAAAAAAATTGCTAACATAGAACATAAAAGAGATGACTTAGTGGTGGTAGTTGTTGCCCATAAGGAAACCATTGAGAACTTTAGTAAAGAAAAAGAGGCCTTAGTGAAAAGAGTGACAGAGATTGAGGAAGAAAGAGATGATCTCTTGGTAGTGATTGCAGACCTGAGGGAAACAATAGAGGGACTATGGACTGAGTCTAAACTTGGAAATTCTGGAAAAGGAAAAGAGGTAGCCAGTGAGACACACATTAGGGTTAAAAATGAGTTGAAGGCTGTGAGAACTAGCTTGTGTGTTGAAACTGAGAAAAACAAACGTCTCCAAACTGAACTGGAAAGAGTAAAAAGTGATCTTGAAAAGTCCCTAAAGTCCTGGTCCTTAGAAGCTATCACTGCCATGTATGTTAATAATGGTGGAAACAAGAAGGGAATAGGGTTCCAAAGGGAGAAAACCCCTCACAAACCCCATAGCAAGTATGTTACTATACCGGATAATTGGCTCTGTACCCACTGTGGGAATAATGGAAATTTCAAGGAAAATTGCCAAGCGAAGTCCAGTCTATTAAGAAAAACAAAGTGTTTGCTATAAATGTAACTTCTAAAAGGGGACCAGGTTCTACCGACAAAAAATGCATATTACCTGCATGGACTAAGAGAGCTCTTATTCATCTTCTTGCCTACTACAAGGGATCAAACTTGTTTGGGTTCCTAAAATTAACTCTTGATTTCCCTGTGTAGGGAACAGTGAAAGGAAGCATTCAGCAATGGTTCATGGATAGTGAATGTTCAAATCATATGACTGGGAATACCATGGACTTCCTTTCACTAAAAGCCCTTCAAGGAGGGAGTGTATCCTTTGGCAATGGGAAAAAGAGGTACATTCTTGGAGTTGGAAAAGTCGGGAAATCATTCACTCACTCTATTAAGAATGTGTACTATGTCAATGGTCTTAAGTACAGTCTCTTGAGTGTCTTTCAAGTCTATGATAAAGGAAACGAGGTGTAGTTCTTGTCCAAGATATGTACAGTTACTAATCCGGTAACTGGTGAAGTAGTACTTGTGGCCAAGAGATACAAGAACATCTATGTTGCTGATTTCGAGTCTATACAAAGTGGTGATCTGAGTTGTCTAAAAGCTGTTGATGATGATACTGAACTCTGGCACAGAAGATTAGGGCACGCCAGCTTCTCTCTTCTGAATAAACTAATTAAGAAGGACCTGGTCCGTGGTCTGCCCATGTTAAAGTTCAAAGTACAGAAAGTGTGTGATGCTTGTATTAGAGGAAAGCATGTGAGGTCCTCTTTTAAGCCTAAAAAGGATGTCAGCATCTCAAAGCCACTCTTTCTTCTTCATATGGATCTGTGTGGCCCCATAAGAGTGCAAAGCAGGGGAGGAAAAAGATACATCTTTGTGATAGTGGATGATTACTCCAGATTCATATGGACTCTGTTTCTTAGATCAAAAGATGAAACTTTTGAAGTATTTGTGGCTTTTGTGAAGAAACTTCAGGTGAAGATGGAGTCTAGAGTAGCATGTATCAGATCAGATCATGGAATAGAATTTGACAATACCAAATTTGATGAGTTGTATAATGAAAATGGCATTACCCACAACTTCTCAGCCCCAAGAACTCATCAACAAAATAGAGTTGTGGAAAGGAAGAATAAAACTCTTGAAGAAATGGCAAGAACAATGCTAATCAACAGTGGGATTGCAAAGAACTTATGGGCTGAAGCTATCAACACTACCTGCTACATGGTAACAGGTGCATCATCAGATCTCTCCTAAACAAAACTCCCTATGAGTTGCTGAATGGAAGGAAACCCAAGTTGACTAACCTGAGAACATTTGGGTGGAAATGCTATGTTCTCAACAATGGATAGGATCAGCTTGGTAAGTTTGATGCCAAGAGTGATGAAGGAATTTTTTTGGGGTACTCTTCTCAAAGCAAAGCTTACAAGATATACAACAAGCATACTCAATGTGTTGAGGAAAGTGTTCATGTAGTCTTTGAGGAGTCCTATCCCTCATATGAGAAAAGTACCAAGGATGATCCAGATGGAGAGCCCTTACTGGTTCCAAGTGAAGTCATTGACATGACAAATGGAAAGGCAGACATGATGAGCTAAGTGTAGACAATGCTGGCTCTTCCTAAAGGGAACCAGGTACCTCAATTACAACCACTAAAGTTGAAGAAAGAGTGGTTGATACAGTGCAAGGTACTCCACAAGTACTTGAGAGAAGAACACGAGGGAACTAATTAGATATACCCAGCTCCTCTACAAATGAAACTCAAATTCCCAACTCGAAACACAAAATCTCTCATCCTCTTGACATCATAACTACCCCTCAAGATTCTGGAGTGTAGACCTGATCAAAAGCTAAAAATTCACTTGTCTTTTCAGCCTTTCTTTCCCAAATAGAACCCAAAAATATCAAGGAAGCCTTAAAAGATGCAGATTAGATTACATCCATGAAAGATGAGTTGCATCAGTTCAAAAGGAACAATGTATGGCACCTGGTACTTAGACCCTCATATCGAACCATTATAGGAACCAGGTGGGTATTCAAGAATAAGATTGATTAACATGGAAACACTAGAAGAAACAAGGCCAGGCTAGTGGTCCAAGGTTACAATCAGGAGGGAGGAATTGATTATGATGAGACATTTGCTCCAGTTGCTTGATGGAGGCTATTAGAATCCTAATCGCTTTTGCATCTCATATGGAATTGACTATGTTCCAAATGGATGTCAAAAGTGCATTTTGGAATGGATTTCTTAAGGAGAAGTCTATGCAAAGAAACCTCCTGGGTTTGAATATCATGAACACCCTAACTATGTGTTTAAATTGGACAAAGCGTTGTATGGGTTGAAGCAGGCTCCTCGAGCTTGGTATGAAAGGTTGTCAAAGTTCCTCCTAGAAAATGGTTTTACAAGAAGGAAAATTGACAACACCTTGTTCCTGAAGAAATGGGGAAAGAACCTGCTCATTGTTCAGGTCTATGTTGATGATATCATTTTTGAGGAAACTGCCGATTCTTTATGTGAAGAACTTGCAAAACTCATGGGAAATGAGTTTGAAATGATCTTGATGGGGGAGATGAATTTTTTCTTGGGTCTTCAAGTAAAGCAGTCCACGAAGGGTATATTCATTTGTCAGCAAAAATATATTAAGAAGCTCTTGAAGAGGTTTGACATGGAAGCATCAAAGGTGATAGACACTTCCATTGCTACAGCTACTCGACTGGACATAGATAAAACTGGATCTCCTGTGAATCAAACTATGTATAGAGGCATTATTGGGTCTCTTCTCTATCTCACTACCAGCAGATCCAATATTGTCTTCAGTGTGGGGCTATGTGCAAGGTTTCAATCAAATCCCAAGGAATCTCATCTAAAGGCTGCAAAAGAATTTTGAGATACCTTAAGGGAACACAGGACCTGGTCTTGTATTACCCCTCCGGTGACATTTTTAATCTTATTGGGTATGCTGATGTTGACTATGCAGGTTATCTTGTGGACAAGAAAAGTACTTCTGGAATGGCTCACTTTCTAGGATCACACTTGGGGCACAAGGAAGCAAAACTCGGTGCCTCTTTCAACAGCTGAAGTAGAATATGTAGCTACAGATTCCTCCTGTGCTCAGCATCTATGGATTAAGCAAGAGGATTTTGGGGTGTTTAATGATTGTGTGCCTCTTCTATGTGATAACACCAGTGCACTCAATGTGGCCAAGAATCCACTTCAACACAAAAGAACCAAGCACATTGATGTGAGACATCATTTTATGAGGAACAATGTGGAGAAAGGGCTGATCTGTATGAAGTTCTACAGTATAGAAGACCAAATTACAGATATCTTCACCAAGGCATTAAGTAGGAAATATTTTGAAAGAAACAGGGTGAAGCTGGGGCTATTAAAGCCTAATTGAAAACATGATTCCCCATAAGTTGGCTATGAAAATCACCTTCAGGTAAAATTAGTTAAAGTGTTTTCTGGCCAAGTCTAACTCACTTCAATACTATTGCAGGTAGACACGCATGATGATTATATAAGCTGTAGATGCATTGCATGGATCATAAAAGAGGATTGAAATTTTCAATGACAGGCCAAAAACCTAGTTCTTGTACTAAAGGTTAGTAGTTCTGTGCATTCTTTAATACACGTCTTGAAAAGGTACAAATATCAACTGCCATGTCATCCACCTTTTCAAACTCTGTTGTCACGTCTTTTCACTTCAATTCATTCCATCTCCCTCTAAAACATTGCAACTTTCCAAGAACAATTGCCATTTCAGAACCTGTTCCTATCTCTCTCTTCATAATTATCCTCTCTCATTAAAAACCCTCTCCTTTATTCATAGACCATAATCCTCCATTAGAACTTCTCCAAAGAATTTTCTCTTTATCTCTTCAATGGCATCCTCAACTCTGAGATTAATGCCTCAGCCGTCACTAACACTAAAAAATCCATTGAGTCTTCCGTCCTCGATGAGTTTTCTATAACTATCCTTGTCTTCATCACTGAAATCACCCCTAACCCAGATTTCTCATCACCCTCCAGTTCTAAGGTGACTATCTCAGAAACCCCTAAAATTGTTGATCCTCCTTCTATACCTTCTAAGATTCCTATTGATCAAGGGAAACGTGTAGAACAGGTTAAAAGTCCTAAGGTCACAGATGTTTCCGCCATTGTTGCTTCAGATTCTGTGATGGACATGGAGCCTATTGAGGATGAAAATATAGCGACCATCTTTGTGGTATCTGCTGATGGAGTATTACATGAGATAATTTCTGGTGCACCCATGTCTCAGAGGAAGAGACACGGGGACTGGAAAGTTTGGAAAGTTTGATCGGGAGTGGACTTTTAGATATCGGGGCCGAATTCAATTTCGGGAGTTGGAGTAGGTCTGTAACGTAATATGTGACTTGTGTGCAATATTTGGGGTCAGTCTAACGAGATTTGATAGGCTTCGACATCGAATTTTGAAGTAGAAGTTCAAAGTTAATTAGGCTTGAATCGATGTGTAATTCACGGCTTTAGCATTGTTTGATGTCATTTGAAGGCTTGAATAAGTTTGTATGATGTTTTAGGACTTTATGATATTATTGGTTGAGGTCCTAGGGGCCTCGGGTGTGATTCAGACCATGTTCAGCGCATTCGGAACATTTTTGAAGTTGCAGAAATTCCGGTTCCTCCAGTTCTAGTTCCTATTATGTCATCAGGTAAGAGGGGACACGATCGTGAAGCTTTGAGATATGGCAGTCATATTTTTTCCTATGCGATCGTAGGTATGCATACGCGATCGTGAAGCTTGCATGGGCCAGTAAATCATGAATGCGTGGCCTTTGCTGCATTCGCAGTGAAGAAAGGAGGATCTGGGCAGTGGAATGCTTTGGTATATGTGGTTGCGTGTGGTGTTATGCGATCGTGTAACTTGGCATGGTAGTGGTTCGCGTTCACGCAGTATGTTTTTGAGCTGGTAGCAATTTTGTTCTACGCAATTGGGTGGGTAGTTTTGCGATTGCATAGTGTAAACACCTACGCAGCAGATTAAAATTTCAAATTCGAGAGTTTTCTCTTTTTTTTTCATTTTGGTACCTTGAGAGCTCGGATTGAGGTGAGAATTTGAGGGATTTTCAAAGAAAACATTTGGGTAAGGATTCTTGACTCATTTTTGATTATATTCCATTAATCTATCATAAATTTCTTCATTTAATTAAGGATTTGGGTTGAGAAATTGGGGTAAAAAGATGTAAAGTTCTTAGACCGATTTTTGAGGTTTTGATCGAGGCTTGGGTATTGGATTTGAGTAATTTTAGTATGAGAGGACTCGTGGTTGAATGGGTGTTCGGATTTTGTGACTTTAACCTGATTCCGAGACGTGGTCCGTGTGGACGTTTTGGTGCGATTTTCTAATTCCTTGTCAAAGTCATAATTTTATTATTTAGATTAGTTTATTATAGTTATATTTATACTATGCAATTGATTTAGGCTAGGTTTAGGCCGTTCGGACTCGTAAAGTTGAGGGAAAAGCATTCTTATTGATTGATTGAGCGAGGTTTGAGGTAAATGATTTGTCTAACCTTGTGTGGGAGAAATTCCTCTTGGATTTGGTATTGTTGTGACAATTTAGTATATGTGAGTGTTGTGTATGCAAGGTGATGAGTGCGTGCATGGGCTAAATGATGAAATTTCCAGTTTTTGCTAAGTAGTTTCCTTTTTACGCCTTAATTGATTTATTCTAGCACGTGTAGTCATCATGTTAGCCTAATTTCACATGTCTACGTGTCGCATATCTTAATTACAATTTGTACAACATGCTTAGTTGAATTACCTACTTCCTTGATTTCGTATTCGTTCTTTAACTTTAGGATTCTTTGCTTGTGATATCATTGTTTCATTTACTACGTGTTGGCTGTCGTGCGGGTTGTTATTTATCACGTGGTTTCTTTCATGTGGATTGTTATTGTGGCACGAGGTTTCTATAGTGCAAAGTGTTATCATAGCATGAGGTTTCTGCCATGCGTATTGTTGTTGTGGCATGAGGTTTCTGCCATGCAGTTACTGTTTTCCTCTATTTGTTGTATTGTTTGTTGTTGTTGTGTTCCTTCACTTGTAAGATATTCGTTCCCTTATATGTTGTAATTGTCTTCTTGTTTCCCGTGATAGTTTCTTGTTTCCCGTGATTAACCTGCCATTTATTTTTATCATTTCAACTTCTGCCTTATTTCTTATATTTTAGTAGGGCCTTGACCTGACCTTGTCACTACTCTCACGAGTTTAGGCTTGACACTTACTAGGTACCATTGTTGTGTGCTCATACGATGCTTTTGCATAACATTTTGTGCAGATGCATGTACTTCCTACCAGACCAGGCATCAGTGAGCTAGACCGTGCATGGAGACTTCAAGGTACATCTGCCAACGTCTATAGACCTCGGAGTCCCCCTCTATTTTTTTTATGTTGTTTTCTTTGTCCTCGATAGACTATAATGCATAGAGTTGTTTAGTATTACCTATTGAGCTTGTGACTTATTTCTACCGGGTTTTAGGAGTTGTAGTTTCTTAAATTTTAGTTTTTATTTGATTCAGATGTTGAGGTTTTGAGTTTTGGCTTATTATCTCAATTATTTCGCATACATGTTAGGTTTACCTAGTCTTAGAGACTAGGTGTCGTAACGATATTTTACGGAAGGAATTTGGGTCGTGACAAGTTGGTATCAATACTTTAGGTTCATAGGTGTTTTGAGTCCCAAGCATGTTTAGCAGAGTCTCGCGGATCGGTACGCAGACGTTTATACTTATCTTCGGGATGCTGTAGAATTGTTAGGAAAACAATTTCACTTCTTTGATTCCTTGTCGTGCGAAATTGTTGACTTTAGGATTCTAAGCTTCTATCTTTCTATTCTCTCATATATGGTGAGGACACGTATAACTGGATCAGATAACCAAACACTCGTGCCGCCTGCTAGAGCCGCGAGAGGCTGAGGACATCCACATGGTACGACCAGAATACCCGCATGAGCTGCTATAGAGGAGCCACCAGTAGCTCTAGTTAGAGCATAGGCACCTGAGACGCCTGTTACTGCACTAGCTCTTTAGAAGATGCTCGCCCAATTTCTGAGCATCTTCGGCACATTGGCTTAGGCCGGGTTGATCCCACTTGCTCCTTCCATATCTCAGGTCGGGGAAGGAGCATAGACTCCCACCGCCCGTATCCCAGAGCAACGGGTTCAGGTCGACCAGGTTCTATAGGCCACACCAGTACAACAAGAAGCCCTAATTCAGCCCGAGGTTAGGGCTGCAGTTTCTGAAGGGGAGAAGCTCAGGCTTGAGAGGTACAAGAAGTACCACCCTCCTACTTTCAGTGGCTTTGCGTCAGAGGATGCCCAGGGTTTTCTTTAGGAGTGCATCTGTATCCTCCGTAATATGAGTATAGCAGAGTCTAGTGGGGGTTACTTTCACTGTGTTCTAGCTTAGGGGAGCAGCCTATCAGTGGTGGTGAGCATATGTGTTGGGTAGGTCGACTGAGGTTGCCTCACTCACTTTGACTCAATTCTCAAATATGTTCTTGAGGGAGTATGTTCCCCAGAGTCTCAAAGATGCATGGTGTGCAGAGTTTGGAAGTTGCACCGGGGTTCTATGACTGTGTTGGAGTATGCAGTTCGGTTTAGTGATTGGGCTAGGCATGCACCAACCTTGGTTGACTGCTCGATAGCGGCTATCGATATATCGAGGGGCTCAACCCCAACATCAGGTTTAGCATGGCCTGAGAGATAGAGAGAGATGAATATTTCATACCAGCAAGTAGTGGGTATGCTAACTCGGGAGAGAAAGGATAGAGAGGCCAAGACATCTCGAGAGTCTGGCACTTATAGTGGTACTTGTGGCCCAGCTGCAGCCCATTAGGGTATGGTCTATGTGAGTTGCCCTGTTCATTTAGTAATTCCATGCGCTAGGTGTATTTCGGACACTCCTAGGCCCCAGGCTCCCTATTGTGCACTGCTAGTGTCTATTGCACCTCCTGCACGGTGTGCTTTCAGCGGTCAGTTGAGCCGATCAAGCCTGAGCCAACCACAACATCCACATCCTCCGAGAGCTTGTTTTGAGTATGGTGACACTTGTCATATGGGGAGGGATTTCACCAGACTTAGGAGGGGTGCACCTCCACTGACTACTTAAGCACCGCGTTCCCTACCGGGTCCTTAGGCTATGATTAGAGCACCAGTTACTACTCCACCTGCTTAGCTAGCTCGACATGGAAGTCGGGAAGGTGGAGGTCGCCCTATAGAGGAAGGCCAGGCCAGATATTATGCTCTTCCTACTCGAACAAAGGGAATTGTATCCGACTCTGTCATTACAGATATTGTTCAGGTCTGTCATAGAGATGCATCAATCTTATTTGATCCAGGCTCCACTTATTCATATACATCATCTTATTTTGCTCCATATTTGGGTGTATCCTAAGATTCTTTGAGTTCTCCTATCTATGTGTCTACACCTGTGGGAGATTTTTATTTTTTGACCGTGTATATTAGTCATTTTTGGTTGTTCTTAGTGGTTTTGAGACTAGAGCCAATCTATTATTGCTTAGTATGGTAGACTTTGATATTATTTTGGGCATAGACTGGTTGTCACCCTATCATACTATTCTTGATTGTCAGCCAAAACTGTGATGCTGGCTATGCCAAGATT
Source organism: Nicotiana tabacum (assembly GCF_000715075.1). Classification (NCBI taxonomy): domain Eukaryota; kingdom Viridiplantae; phylum Streptophyta; class Magnoliopsida; order Solanales; family Solanaceae; genus Nicotiana; species Nicotiana tabacum. The sequence continues at coordinate 104,913,485 of NC_134087.1, read as the reverse complement.
TCTACGATTAGAGTGGAGAGGTACCTTAAATTATACTCCTAGTAGAGTTATTTCATTTATAAAGGCTCAGCGGATGGTTTAGAAGGGGTGTGATACATTTCTAGTTTATGTGAGAGATATCCGTGTTTATACTCCTACCGTGGAGTCGGTTTTGGTAGTGAGGGATTATACAGATGTATTTGGAGCAAATCTTCTAGCCAAGTCGCTCGATAGGGAAATTGACATCGGTATTGATTTGTTACTGGGCACTCAACCCATCTCTATTCCTCCATATCGTATGGCTCCGCCTGAGATGAAGGAGTTAAAGGAGCAGTTGCAGGAGTTGCTTCATAAGGGCTTCATTCGACCCAATGTGTCGGCTTGGGTTGCTCCAGTCTTGTTTGTGAAGAATAAGGATAGTTCTATGCGCATGTTTATTGATTATCGCCAATTGAACAATGTTTCAGCGAAGAACATGTATACATTGCCTCGTATTGATGATGTATTTGATCAGCTACAGGGTGCCAGGGTGTTTTCCAATATTGACTTGCGTTCAAGCTTTCATTAGTTGAAGATTCGGAAGCCAGATATCCCAAAGACTGCCTTCAAGACTCGGTATGTTCACTATAAGTTCCTTGTGATGTCATTTGGGCTGACCAACACCCCAACATCATTCATGCACTTGATGCAAAGTATATTCCAGCCCTACCTTGACTCATTCGTCATTGTGTTTATTGACGACATTCTGGTATAATCTCGGAGTCAGGAGGATGATGAGAAACACCTGAAGATTGTGCTCCAGACCTTGAGAGAAAAGAAGTTATATGCAAAATTTTCAAAGTGTGAGTTCTGGCTAGATTCAGTGGCATTTTTGGGCCATGTAGTGTCGAGTGAGGGGATCAAGATGGATTCGATAAAGATAGAAACATTGCAGAGTTAACCCAGACTGTCCTCAGCTACGGAAATCCGGAGTTTTCTTGGTTTGACGAAGTACTACAGTTGATTTGTAGAGGTTTTCTCATCTAATGCAGTACCTATGACTAGATTGACCAAGAAGGGTGCTCCGTTCAGGTGGACAGATGAGTGTGAGGACAGCCAAAGGCTCAAGACTTGTTTGACTACAGCCTCAATTTTGGTATTGCCTACAGGTTCGGGGTCTAATACAGTATATTGTGATGTGTCACGTATTAGTCTCGGCGCGGTGTTGATGTATGAAGGTAGGGTGATTGCCTACGCGTCAAGAAAACGGAAGATGCATGAGAAGAACTATCCTGCCCATGACCTTGAGTTAGTAGCTATTATTCATGCCTTGAAGATTTGGTGGCACTATTTGCACGGTGTCCCTTGTGAGATCTACACCGATCACAGGAGTCTGCAACATCTGTTCAAACAAGAGTGCCAAGCCATTTATTTTTATCATTTCACCTTATGCCTTACTTCCTATATTCTAGTAGAGCCTTGACCTGACCTCGTCACTGCTCAACCGAGGTTAGGCTTGGCACTCACTGCGTACCGTTGTGGTGTACTCATACTTGCTTCTGCACTACTTTTTGTGAAGATGCAGGTACTTCCTACCAGACCAGGCATCAGTGAGCTAGACCATGCGTAGCGACTTTAAGGTACATCTGCCAGCGTCTACAGACCTTAGCTTCCCCCTCTATTTTTATTTTGTTATTTTTCTTGTCCTTAGTAGACTCAGATGTATAGAGTTGTTTAATATTACCTGTAGAGCATGTGACTTATTTCTACCAAGTTTTGGGAGTTGTAGTTACTTGAATTTCAGTTTTTATTTAATTCAGATGTTGAGGTTGTGAGTTTCAACTTAATATCTCAGTTATTTCGCATACATGTTAGGCTTAGCAAGTCTTAGAGACTAGGTGTCATCACGACATCTTATGGAGGGAATTTGGATTGTGACAAGTTGGTATCAGAGCACTAGATTCATAGATGTTATAAGTTACAAGCAGGTTTAGTAGAGTCTCGTGGATCGGTACAGAGACGTTTGTACTTATCTTTCGAAGGCTATGGAACTGTTAGGAAATAATTTCACTTCTATGATTCCTTGTCATGCAAAATTATTAACTTCCGGATTCTAAACTTCTGTCTTTCTATTCTCTCACAGATGGTGAGGACACGTACAACCGGATCAGATGACCAGACACTCGCGCCGCCTATTAGAGCCATAACAAACCGCGGCTGGGGTAGAGGGCGAGGACGTCCACGTGGAGCATATGCACCTGAGATGCCTGTTCTTGCACCAGCTCTTCAGGAGACGGTCGCTATCACGACCCAAAATCCACCAATTGTGATGGCACCTAACCCAACCTGCTAGCTAAGCCAATTAACAATTATCCAGTTTCATTTAACTTAATAAAATAATTAAACAAGAGAATTATCTTAATCTTATACATTTCCCAAATACTAGTAGTACAAATCATGAGATTCTACGAATGGAGTTTACAAAGCAACAATGGAACAATTACACAGTCTGTTTGAAAAGTACATAAATAGAATTTTATAGTCTAAAGCTATCGTGAACAAGAGGCAGCTGCAGCAAGAACGCGGATACGCCTTCAAATCCAGCAATCATCGAACGTAGCAACATCAGCATCCTGGATCTGCACGCACTGTGAAGGAAGTGCAGTATGAGTACAACCGACCTCATGTACTCAAAAAGTAACAAACCTAACCTCATGTTGAAAGCAGTAATGAGCTAACACAGGATCGGGTCCAAAGCCAATATTTCCACAACTGTTCATAACAACATAAATGTAAGTATAAAAGAGATATTCTAAAAGTAAAATACTCAGCTCATTCACAGTTGCAGAAAATGGTCATGCTTTTCAAATATCTCAGTGAAAGTAAATTCCAGATCTCTTACCAAAAATGCCAAAAGTACGAGTAAGTTTGAAAACTGTAATTTTCCAAATATCCTTTCAACAATAAATAAAATGTTTCATTTTCTTTCCAAATAACAAGTATAAAGTACCTCTCCATACCCACATATCAATGTCTATAATAAGTCATGAATGGCGTGATACTATATAGCATGAGGAATAATACTTCTCTATGCCTGTATAACATGTATGCATATGAATGCCATGTATCTCAGAGATGAAACATGTACTCACACTCTCAGAGTACTCAATCTCATTACCTTGCATCCTCTCTTACTAAGCTCAATACTCACCACACTAAATCAGTATGCGTTGTATAATAACTGTTGCGGCGTGCTCATATCGATGCGGCATGCAGCCTGATCTATCTATCTATCTATCTATCTATATCTATCTATATATATATATATATTAATATCCTCACAATCAGGCCCTTGGACTCACTCAGTCATCACTCTCTCCAGTCTCGCACGGGCTCAAAATGTCATGAAACTAGCCCGACAACAATGATATGATGCATCAATAACAACAACTGAGATTGAGATACGATATGAATGCATGAATATGTTTGAGTACAAAATATCAATGGAAATTAGTGAGATGACAGCAAGAAATAACCACTATGGGTACAAACGATATCAACATAAAGCCTAAATATGATATTTAGCATGATTGACAACTCAATTACTTTATCAAATGATGAAAACACAAATATCAACTAAATAGGGCCACTATACAGGGCCATGGGAACAACAAAGTCCCATTTCACAGGGTGTACACCCACAAGCCCGTCCCCTAAATACCAATCACATAACACGTAATTCGGGGTTTCATACCCTCAGCACTAAGCTTAGAAAAGTTACTTATCTTAAACAAGCCAATTCCAACACCGAGCAAACCAAGCGATACTCCAAGAATCCCATCACGCGCGTTCTGACCTCCGAATGACTCGAAACTAATCAAAAATAACTCAAGTACATCAAATAGTGCTAAAGGAACCAATCTCAATTGAAAAAGGTCGAATCTTTAATCAAAAGCCCAAAATCAGCCAAAAAGATTAACCTAGGCCCGCACCTTGGCACCCGAAAAAACTCACAAAATCCGTCAACCCATTCAATTACGAGTTCAACCATACTAGTTTCACTCAAATCCGACTCAGAATCGGTGTTCAAAACTCAAAAATTTGTGTTATGAAATTTAGGTCAAAACCCACAATTTCTTCTTTAAAATTCATCTACCAAAAGCTAAAATCAAAGATAGATTCATGAAATATAACCAAAACCAAGTAGAGAACGCTTACCCCAATTCATATGTTGAAAAGTGCCTCGAAAAAATTGCCCAATTCCGAGCCCCCCAACTCCAAATATGTTAAATGCAAAAACCCTCGTTTTAACACTGTTCTGCCTCGTTTCTTGTACCAAAAGATCTCGAAACTCACTTTGATACCTCCAATGGATTCCTTGTAACATTCTAGTCAATTTAAGATTTTGAAACACTCCATTTGATCTTTTATTTAAGGAGATACGTTAGTTTCAATATTTGGAAATAGTGCAGATTTTTAAATACGCAGCAGTGGCAATTTCATAATTAATCTGAAAAATCTGGCAACCCAATTCTTAGTAAAATGACCATAAAATCCTCATACAATATCCAGATTTGACGATTCTTTTTGCTATGGCTCCGTAATTACGGTATGGATCTAATGCTTCAATAAAAACAGAAAATGGAGCTCATTTGTTCAATGTGGTACCATTTATGCTTGAAGAAACGATGTCGAAATATAAGAAAAACGAGCGCAACACAACCCAAACCTATCTGAAACTCACCTGAGACCCTCGGGGCCCCGTCTAAACCTACCAAAAAGTTACATATCATAATACGGACCTACTCGAGGCCTCAAAACACACATACCAATATCGAAACGACGAAATTCACTTCAAATCAAACTTAATGAACTTTCGAACTTTTGACTTCCTAAAACTCAGAATGAACCCAAATTTTGCACATAAGTCTTAATATACCATACGAAGCTACTCGTACCCCCAAACTACCAAGCTAAGTGCAAATGCTCAAAACAATTGGTCGGGTCGTTACATACTCCCCCACTTAAACATATGTTTGTCCTCAAATGTGCCCAGAGATGTTTCAAAAGCTATCAAATTACCGTGTAACCTCGCTATGCATATACCCGAGGGGGATCCCACGTCACCCTATACCATATAGATTTGATAACACAACATGATTGAAATTTCTTAATCCAACCTAGCCCTTAAGCGTTCGAATCCAATTTCCACATCCAAAATTTTCTATAAGATCAGAATTTTGCATCTACACACTGTATAAGTCTGAACAAGCTGTATCAAGCCATAGACATAACTCAAGATGAAATCACATGATATACGATATAACTCAAACACTCATAGCGATAACTTCTAATCATAGTAGCTTCTCAAAACAACCCAATACCGATAATAAACCTTTTATCAAACAGAGCCTTATTCTAACTCCTTCATATACTACCAACGATGAAAGAAACACACATAAACTCATAACTATTCGTCAGACCAACAAATTGTGGAACTCCCTCTCTTTTGATAGGAACTATAGCAAATTTCTAAGCCGATCAACATCAATATCCTTCCAAATATACTGCAGTCTATTCCGATAGTACCCATTCTAAGTATGATGACCTCATCTCATCTAACATAATCAATCTAGTGACATGAAAATTAATACAGTCTAAAGCCGCAACTCGTGCAATCTGTGCACCAATAAGCAATGTTCCAAATGTACTCAATCATGGAAAATGACTCAGACTAAGTAACTATCTCGCAAGCTCAACCGGTACCGCTATAAAGCAATGCTAAGAACCTATCAAACACCGTATAACCAAAACACACGAATCTAACACAAAAGATCATGTCTCAACATAACTCCGCTACAATGCGTGACCTATCCAAATGATGGTCCATATTATGTACCTCGAACCACCCTGCTCAAAATCAATAACCATGCAAAAATCAACATCAAGCACCCAAAGTGCATTACCATAACCACGGAGAGCAAATAACGCAATACCACAATCAGGAAAGCGCATAGCCAACATGCAATCAATCATGCAATACACAAATACTCATCTCGCTCAAATTCCGCTATAAAGCTCAAATAGAACCGCACTATATGTGCATATACCCAATGAATCAGAACTCCTTGTGGTATAAAAGAATAACTCATAGATCATTTTAGAACACGAATAATCTCAATAACTAAATGGCAGATCCCTCAATAATAGCAGTATGGAGCCAACCAATCCGACTCGGTATAGAATACACATCCTAATTGGGCCTACCAATGGACCCCCAAATCAACTCCGGTCACTCACAAATAGATAAATAATCCTCTGAAAGTCCACAATGACTGAATCATAACACATACTATCACCTGGCTAGCTTTGGCCACATTTCACAATCCACAACCATGCAACAATCTGCTCATGAGAGCTCTCATTCTCCAAATCCATAGAACACATGAATCACCATATCTGATCCCAACTCCACCACCTGAATGTCTAAAACATCTCTCATACATGATCATCCCGCAAGGAATACTTCTATTATTCTTCTGTGCCATAAAGCAAAATTTGAACACCAGTAGTCGATCAACTAGGAGACTGCCGCAATACCAATGAAGTATCCATAAATCAAAACACACACACCCTCTGAAATGTATACTCTCATCAAGCCACACTAAATAGTAATGTTATTTACCTAGTCATCTGAAACTATCCATGTTGCCTAAGGACTCATGACCTCCCCTTCAAAACTGAACCGTGATCTTACACATGCAAATCTCAATCCTACACAACACACCGCATATACTATGCCATCATACGAAAAATACGTGAACTTCACAATCCACTCCGAGTCACAAGCAACTACTCACTCAATTAGCCAAGAACTTTCCATTTGATTTCATCCGGAGAAAATCACTATACATCACATGCTCCTCACCCCAATAGAAAATATACATCAAACTGTGGTAGAAACCATCGAGAACTCTCCGAAACCCATTTGCACACTCTCTAACTCAACCAAGCCACGCATGCCATAAAAACCCAAAAGTACCGCCACAAAAAACATGTAGAAACTCACTACCTCATAAGGACCAAAAGAGCCAATCGCATCCATCACCATGCCAATCCAACCTATTACCAAGCTGTCCTATTTATCCTAGTTCCTTTTGAATTACCTTCAAATTGATATTTCTCCTTGCCATAATACCACAATCCTCAACCAAGACTCACCAGACAAGACCCTAGCTTAAACTACACAGCTCTAAGGCTCATAAGCCGTTGGATGCTCTATTAATCACCCCAAATGTACCACAACCGAGATACCCACTCTGAAGATACCTTCTGTAAATCTAAAACCATTACCTTCACCTTCCTGATACTGATATGTAGAATCCATAATGATATAGAAATGACACAAATCCTGACATCCTCCAATATGAATCTCAGTTTCTAGCAAAATACACATCCTGAAGATTCTGAATTGCCACACTCAAATCTTGAATTCATTTGAACCATTCTTGAGAGTCTTCCACTCTGCTCAAATCTCAATTAGACTGACCAAATGGACCGAACGGCTGGTGCCCCATTAGCACTCCAACACACAAAAGAGTAACTCCACCTTAATGCAACCACATATATTCCTGCTCTATACACATTGCATCCTTCACCAATAACAACTCAAATCATTCCGCGATTCTCATATAGTCATAAAGTTTACCCATAATTTCCTTTACTCAAGTCATCCTCGATCTCACCCTTTACAGAACATAACTCATTCACAAGTATACCTCAAATCGAAACCAACACAACACATAACCGTAAAATCAACTAATCAATAACAGACTCCCCCACTTGGCTCAAAGCCATAGATCAAAACATACCATAACTCCCAATGCCCATACTTTATTACATCCATAATATCGCAGTGAGATTCAACTAATTCCTCCATAAGTTCATGCAACACAAATCATATAATACCTCAAATCATTTGCAAATCTCGTATTCATCCTCATAATAGTAAAGCCCACCATCATAAGCGATCTAAACTCAAACTGCAACACATATTTCACGGGTAAAAGAGAACTCCCAACAAACAATCATAAGGATCACACAAACCTTAGGATACCCCGCAGGAGATAGCCCACTTGCTTTGCCTCAAACCTACCTCTCTCTATACCCTTCCACAGTCATAAATATTACGCTATCATTTACTCTTCCTGAGTCTGAACTCATATAGCGATATGAAATCTAGTTCACTCCTCAAGTAATCAACATGAAAGACCCTTAGGCACACCCATAACTCGGTACCATACATTAATTCAAGATGGAAATCAAGAACTAAATAGTTCTTTATACACTCCAAGCAGATACTTCTCATCTTATTCAACCATATGAACACACCTCGCAGTCACATCATACTCATCACGTAGCCATCTAGCCATAAATTCTATGAATAGGGCCACTGCCCGACATATAAATCCAAAAGCACGTGCTCATACAATAAACATCTCTGTGCTCAAACCATAGTCGAAACCTGGCCTCAAGTCCTCTAGATTGGACAATCATCAGCACATCGAAATTACATCTCGCACCTCTTCCATGGAATCACAAGTCGTCGATGTACAGTAGATACCGAGAGCTCACGTGCGCATACGAATGCGTGAAAGGAATTTAAAGAGTCACGCTTCAAGTTGAATCAATGTTGCACGATAAGGAAAGAAAGATGTGAAGTATATCCTAAATGTCATGTAGCCTCTCAAAGATAAATATGGACGTCATCATACCGATCCGCAAGCCTCTACTAGACACTTTCTCATGACTTGTAGAACCTATGAACCTAGAGCTCTGATACCAACTTGTCACGACCCAAAATCCACCAGTCACGATGGCACCTAACCCAACCCGCTAGGTAAGCCATTTAACAATTATCCAGTTTAATTTAACTTAATAAAATAATTAAACAAGAGAATTGTCTAAATCTTATACATTTCCCAAGGATTGGTAGTACAAATAATGAGCTTCTATGAATGGAGTTTACAAAGAAACAATGGAACAATTACACAATCTATTTGAAAAGTACATAAACAAAATTTGAAAACTGTAATCCCTGATCTCTTACCAAAAATGCCAAAAGTACAAGTAAGTTTGAAAACTGTAATTTTCCAAATATCCTTTCCATAATAAATAAAATGTTTCATTTTCTTACCAAATGACAAGTATAAAGTACCTCTCCATACCCACATATCAATGTATATAATAAGTCATGAATGATGTGATACTATATAACATGAGGAAGAATACATCTTTATGCCTGTATGTAATGTATGCATGTGAATGCCATGTATCTCAGAGATGAAACATGTACTCACACTCTTAGAGTACTCAATCTCATTACCTTGCATCCTCTCTTACTAAGCTCAATACTTAGAACACTAAATCACTCACCGCTGCATAATAACTGCTGCGACGTGCAGCATGATCCATATATATATATATATAGTCGATTGTGCTCACTGGGGGTGTACAAACTCCGGAAGGGCTCCTACAGCCAAAATGCTATATCGCTGCAGCGTGCAGCCCGACCCAATAGCGTTGTGGCATACAACCCGATCCATATATCGCTGCGGCATGTAGCCCGATCCATATATCGCTGCAGCATGTAGCCCGATCTATATATATTTATATATTACTGCGGCGTGCAGCCCAATCTTATATATTTATATCCTCATAATCAGGCCATCAGTCTCACTCAGCCATCATTCTCTCCAGTCTCACTCACGAGCTCAAAATGTCTTGAAACTAGCCCGACAACAATGATATGATGCATTAATAACAACAACTGAGATTGAGATACGATATGAATGCATGAATATGACTGAGTACAAAATATAAATGGAAATCAGTAAGATGACAGAAAGAAATTACCACTATGGGTACAAACGATATCGTCATAAAGCCTAAACATGATATTTGGCATGATTGACAGCTCTATTACTTTATCACATGATGAAAACACAAATATCAACAAAATAGGGCCACTATACAGGGCCATAGGAACAATAGAGTCCCATTGCGCATGGTGCACGCCCACACAACCATCACCTAGCATGTGCGTCACCTCAACACCAATCACATAACACGTAATTCGGGGTTTCATACCCTCAACACTAAGCTTAGAAGAGTTATCTTAAACAAGCCAATTCCGACACAAAGCAAGCCAAGTGATGCTCCAAGAATCCCATCACGCGCATTCCGACCTCCGAATCACTCGAAACTTATCCAAAACAACTCAAATACATCAAACAATGCTAAAGAAACCAATCCCAATTGAAAAAGGTCGAATCTTTAATCAAACGCCCAAAATCGACCAAAAATCCCAACCCGGGCCTGCACCTCAGAACCCGACAAAACTCACAAAATCTGTCAACCCATTCAATTATGAGTTCAACCATACTAGTTTTACTTAAATCCAACTCCGAATCGGTGTTAAAAACTCAAAAATTCATATTATGAAATTTAGGCCAAAACCCCCAATTTCTTCTTTAAAATTCATCAACCAAAATCTAAAAATCTAAGATAGATTCATGAAATATAACCAAAATCAAATAGAGAATACATACCCCAATTCATATGCTGAAAATCATATCGAAATATTTTTCCAATTCCAAGCTCCCCAACTCAAAATATGTTAAATGCATAAAACCCTCGTTTTAACACTGTTCTGCCTCGTTTCTTGTGCCAAAAGATCTCGAAACTCACTTTTGATACCTCCAATGGAGTTTTTGTGAAATTTTGGTCAAGCTAGGCTGTTGAATCACTCCATTTGACCTTATATTGAAGGAGATATGTTGGTTTCAATATTTTTAAATAGTGCAGATTTTTAAATACGCAGCAGCGGAAATTTCGTAATTAATCTGAAAAATCTAGCAATCCAATTCTTCGTAAAATGACCATAAAATCCTCATGTAATGTCCAGATTTGACGATTCTTTTTGCTATAGCTCCGTAATTACGATACAAATCTAATGTTTCAATAAAAATAGAAATCGGAGCTCATTTGTTCAATGTTTATATTTATGCTTGAAGAAACGACGTCGAAACATAACAAAAACGAGCGCAACACAACCCAAACCTATCCGAAACTCACCTGAGCCCCTCGAGACCCCGTCTAAACATACCAAAAAGTTCCATAATCATAATAAGGACCTACTCGAGGCCTCAAAACACATATAACAATATCGAAATGACGAAATGCACCTCAAATAAAGCTTAATGAACTTTCAGACTTTCGACTTATAAAAACCCACGCCGAAACACATCAAATCAACTCGGAATGAACCTAAATTTTGCACACAAGTCTTAATACATCAAACGGGGCTACTCGTACCCCCAAACTACCGAGCGAAGTGCAAATGCTTAAAACGACCGGTCGGGTTGTTACACTTGCTTAGTTTCTGAGCATATTTGGCACTTTGGCTCAGGCAAGGTTAAATCCACTTGCTCCTACCACATCTCAAGCCGGGGGAGGAGCATAGACTCCCTCCACCCGTGTCCAAGAACAAGGTTCAGGTCAACCAGGTTCTAGAGGACACAGTAGTACAACCGGTAGCCTAGTACAGCCCGAGGTTAGGGCTATAGTTTTTGAAGGGAGCAGCTCAGGCTCAAGAGGTACAAGAAGTACCACCCTCCTATTTTCAGTGGCTTGGGGTTAGAGGATGCCAAGGGTTTTCTTAAGGAGTGCCATTGTACCCTTAATACTATGGGTATTGAGGAGTATAGTGGGGTTGCTTACTGCAGTCCAACTTAGGGGAGCGGCCTATCAGTGGTGGAGAGCATATGAGTTCGGTAGTCCGGTCAAGGCAGCTTCACTCACTTGGACTCAGTTCTCGGATATGTACTTGAGGGAGTATGTTCCCTAGAGTCTTATAGATGCATGGTGCACAGAGAATGAGTAGTTGCGCCAGGGTCTATGACCGTGTCGTAGTATGCAGTTCGGTTCAGTGATTTGGCTAGGCATTCACCAGCCTTGGTTGCTATAGTTTGAGAGTGGGTCCGTCAATTTATCGAGGGGCTCAACCCAAGTATCAAATTTAGCATGGCCTGAGAGTTAGAAATGGACATTGCATATCAGCAGGTAGTGGGAATTGCTAAGAGACTGGAGGTTATGCTTACTATGGAGAGAGAGGAGACAGAGGCCAAAAGGTATCGAGAGTCTAGCACTTATAATGGTACTTATGCCCCAGCTGCAGCTTGTTAGGGTAGGGTCTATATGAGTCACTATGTTCATTCAACACTTCCAGCCGCCAGTGGTATTCCGGCCACTACTAGGCCCTAGGGTTGCTATTATGCATTGCTAGTGTCTAGTATACCTCCTGCAAGGTGTGCTTCCAACGGCCAGTCTAGCCTATCAGACCCGAGCCAGTCACAATAGCCACGTCCTCCCAGAGCTTGTTTTGAGTGTGGTGACACTCGTCATTTGGTGAGGGATTGCCCTAGACTTTTAAGCGGTGCACCTCCACAGACTACTCAGGCACCGTGTGCCCCGCTGAGTCCTCAAACTATGGTTAAAACACCAGTTACCACTCCACCGGCTTAGCCAGCTCGAGGTGGAGGTCGGACAGGAAGAGGTCGCCCTAGTGGGGGAGGCCAAGCCAGATATTATGCTCTTCTTGCTCGGACAGAGGCAATTGTATCTGACTGTGTCATTATAGGTATTGTTCCAGTCTATCGTAGAGATGAATTAATCTTATTTGATGCAGGCTCCACTTATTTCTATGCATCATCCTATTTTGCTCCATATTTGGGTGTATCCCATGATTCTTTGAGTTCTCCTGTCCGTTTGTCTATGCCTGTGGGAGATTCTATTATTGTTGACCATGTATATCGGTCGTGTTTGGTTATTCTTAGTGGTTTGAGACCAGAGCTGACCTCTTATTTCTCAATATGGTAGACTTTGATATTATTTTGGGCATGGACTACTCGTCACCCTATCATGCTATTCTTGATTGTCACGCCAAGACCGTGATGTTGGCTATGCAGGATTTCCACGGTTAGAGTGGAGAGGTAGCTTAGATTATACTCATAGTAGAATTATTTCATTTCTAAAGGCTCCGTGGATAGTTTAGATAGGGTGTGATGCATATCTAGATTATGTGAGAGATGTCAGTGTTAATTCTCCTACCATGGAGTTAGTTCTGGTAGTAAGGGATTATCCAGATGTATTTCCAAAAAATCTTCTAGGCATACCGCTCGACAGGGATATTGACTTTGGCATTGATTTGTTACCGGGCACTCAGCCTATCTCTATTCCTCCATATCGTATGGCTCCACTTGAGTTGAAGGAGTTAAAGTAGCAGTTGTAGGAGTTGCTTGATAAGCGCTTCATTCGGCCAATGTGACACCTTGGGGTGATCCAATCTTGTTTGTGAAGAAGAAGGATAGTTCTTTGTGCATGTGTATTGATTATCGACAATAGAATAACGTTATAGCGAAGAACATGTATCCTTTGCCTCACATTGATGATTTATTTGATCAGTTACAGGGTGCTAGGGTGTTTTCCAAGATTGACTTGCGTTCAAGCTATCATCAGTTGAAGATTCGGGAGCCAAATATCCTAAAGAATGCCTTTAGGACTCGGTATTGTCACTATGAGTTCCTTGTGATGTCATTTAGGCTGACCAACACTGCAGCAACATTCGTGCACTTGATGCACAGTGTATTCCGACCATATCTTGACTCATTCATCATTGTGTTTATTGACGACATTCTGGTGTACTCCCGGAGTGGAGAAGATCATGAGCAACACCTTAGGACTGTGCTCCAGACCTTGAGAGAAAAGACGTTATATGTGAAATGATAAAAGTGTGAGTTCTGGCTAGATTCAGTGGCATTTTTAGGTCACGTAGTGTCGAGTGAGGGGATCAAGGTGGATGCGATAAAGGTTGAAGCATTGTAGAGTTAGCATTACACCCTCAGATGGGCGGGCAGTCCGAGCACACTATTAAGATATTAGAGGATATGCTCCGTGCATGTGTGATGGAGTTTGAGGGTTTCCCACTTGTAGAGTTTTCCTACAATAACAATTATCAGTTGAGCATTCAAATGGCCCCGTATGAGGCTTTGTATGGAAGACGGTGTCGGTCTCCAGTGGGTTGGTTTTAGCCGGGCGAGGCTAGGCTATTGGGTACAAACATGGTTCAGGATGCTTTGGAAAAGGTTAAATTGATTTAGGATCGACTTCGTACAGCCCAATCCAGATATAAGAGTTATTTGAATCAAAAGGTTCGTGACGTTGCATTCATGGTTGGGAGAAGGTCTTGCTTCGGGTTTCGCCCATGAAGGGTGTTATGAGGTTCGGGAGGAAGGGTAAGTTGAACCCTGGTATATCGGGCCTCTTGAGAATCTCGAGAGTGTTGGAGAGGTGGCTCACAAACTTGCACTACCGCCTAGTCTAGCTACAGTTCATCTAGTATTCCATGTTTCTATGCTCCGGAAGTACTAGTTGGATAAGGATTTTTCTTATGTTGAGGAACCAGTGGCCATTTTGGACAAACAGGTTCGAAAGTTGAGGTCGAAGAACATTGCTTCATTGAAGGTTAAACGGAGGGGTCAGCCAGTCGAGGAGGCGAATTGGGAGACTGAGCATGATATGCGTAGCCGTTATCCTCATCTTTTCACCGCTTCCGGTATGTCTCTATACTCGTTCGAGGATGAATGTTTGTTTTTAGAGGGGTAAGATGTAACAACCCAGTCGGTTGTTTTGAGAGTATTAGCCCTGATCCCCTAGTTATTTCTCCCTCTGTCTCATTTTATTGTTACTTTACTTGTCGGGGTGCTTGATGTCGGGTTCGGTAGAGTTTCAGAGTGAAATAGGACACAATCCCTAAGTTTGAAATTTAAGTTGTAAGAGTTGACCGTAGTTTGAGTTTTGTGAAGATGACTTCAGAATGGAGTTTCGTCAGTTCTTATAGCTCTGCATGGTGATTTTGCTCTTAAGGGCGTGTTCGGATGTTGATTTGGAGGCCCGTAGGTCATTTTGGCGTTAATTGGCGAAAGTTGGAAAATTAGAAAATTGTTGGGAAGTTTGACCGGGATTGGACTTTTTGCTATCGGGGTCGGATTCCATTTTTGGAAGTGGGAGTAGGTCCATAATGTCAAATATGACTTGTGCGCAAAATTTGGGGTCAATAAGATGTGATTTGATAGGTTTCGACATCGAATGTTGAAGTTTGAAGTTCAAATGTTTTTTAGGCTTGAATCAATGCGCAATTTGCGGTTTTAGCATTGTTTGATGTGATTTAAAGGCTTGACTAAGGTTTTATGATGTTTCAGGACTTGTTGGTATTATTAGTTGAGGTCTCGGGGGCCTCGGGTGTGATTCAGACCATGTTTGGCAGATTTAAAACATTTTTGGAGTTGTAGAAATCCTTGCATGGGCAGTCATATTTTGTTCTATGCGAAGCTTTGAGTTATGGAATTCATATTTTGTTCTATGCGATCATAGGTATGCATACGCAATAGTGAAGCTTGCATGGGCCAGTGAATCGCGAACGCATGGCCTTTGCCGCATTCGCAGCGAAGAAAGGAGGATCTAGGCAGTGGAATGATTTGCTCTATGCGGTCGCTGTGGTGTTACGCGATCACGTAGCTTGGCATGGCAAAGGTTTGCGTTCGCGTAGTATGTTTTTGAGCTGGCAACAATTTTGTTCTACGTGATAGCGTGGGTAGTTCCGCGATCGCGTAGTGTAAACACATGGACAGCAGATTAAAATTTCAAAATCGAAGGTTTGCTCTTATTTTTCATTTTGGGACATTGACAGCTCGGATTGAGGCATGATTTTGGTGTATTTTTAGAGAAATCATTTGGGTAAGGATTCTTGACTCATTTTTTAATTATATTATACTAACCTATCATTAATTTCTTCATTTAATTAAGGATTTGGGTTGAGAAATTGGGGGAAAAAGGTGTAAAATCCTTAGAACAAATTTTGAGGTTTTGGTATCGGATTTAAGTAATTTTGGTATGGGTGGACTCATGGTTGAATGGATGTTCAGATTTTAGTTTTACCCGATTTCGAGACGTTGGCCCGGGTCGACTTTTTGGAGCAATTTTCTAATTCCTAGTCAAAGTCATAATTTCATTATTTAGATTATTTTCTTATAGTTATATTTATAGTATGTAATTGCTTTTGGCTAGATTTGGGTCGTTCGAAGTTGGAAAGTCGAGGGAAAAGCATTCTTATTGATTAATTGAGCGAGGTTTGAGGTAAGTGACTTCACTAACCTTGTGTGAGGGAAATCCCCTTAAGATTTTGTATGTTGTGACAATTGGGGATATGTGAGTGTTGTGTACGCGAGGTGACGAGTGCGTACATGGGCTAAATGTTTAAATTTCCTCTTTTTGCTAAGTAATTTCCTTTTTATGACTTATTTGAGTTATTCTAGCACATGTAGTCATCATGTTTACCCTAATTTCACATATCTACGTGTCTCATATCTTAACTGCAATTTTTACAACATGCTTAGTTGAATTACCTGCTTCCTTGATTCTGTATTCGTTCTTTAACTGTATGACTCTTTGTTTGTGATATCATTGTTTCATTTACTATTTGTTGGATTTCGTGATTTTTGTTGAGCTGACTGTTTGGCTGTGGCATAAGGTTTCTTCTGTGCGGAGTGTTATTTGGCACGAGGTTTATTGTCACGACCCAAACTGGAGGGCCATGACTAGCACCCGACCATACTTGCCGAGCACCAACGTACATTTCATCTAACCTTCTTTATTATCTTTTAGGGCTGACGAGATCAATATAAATGGTAGACCTGGATCATGGACAACCAGCAATAAAATATGACGGCATGAACATACATAGCAGGGGATGACCAGACAATCAAGAAACTACATATAAGGTATGAGCTACCACGCTACCATGAAAGACTATACAACAAAAACCAGCCGACAAGGCATACCAAACTATACATGAGTCGACACTTGTCTATGAGCCTCTAAATGAACATAAGTGTTGCAACATAGCCGGAATAGGGCCCCGACATACCCATAATGTCTATAACAGAAATGCATACCAAGACCACGGCAAGTCCGGAAAAGGGATCTCGCCTATCACCGCTGAACTGGACAACCTACTGTGGTGGGGGAGCTGCACCTGCCTGTCTATCAGGACCTGCAGCACGACATGCAGCGTCCACAAACAAAAGGACGTCAGTACGAATAAAGTACTGAGTATGTAAGGCAGGGAACCATAAATACGAACAGTAATGTAAGCAGGGATAGAGAATATACAACCTGGAAAATCTGAGTACCTCTGAGGGCTACTGACATGCAATGCATGATACATATGTATGTATACAAAAACTTTTAAATCATACGCCTCTGTGAGCATCATCATCATCATATCGTACCCGACCATAATAGGCTCGGTAAAAACATACCCGACCATCATAAGGCTCGATAGAATCGTACCCGGCCACGTGGAGCTCGGTAAAACCCAACTGATCAGTGGTTGCACAATAGGTGTCGTACCCGGCCGACTATAGCGCGGCTTGGTAGATTAAAATAGATACATTTATATAATGCATGCTCGACTCATGGAATCACATTCTAAACCTTTCGAAGTGACGTAAGGTCGGTATCCTCTGTACATGTTATTAGGACCAACTCTTCATTACGAACCTTATAAGAATCAGGAAGTACCAACAATATTGATAACATAAGAATAAGAGAAGCAACATTAACATCAATCATTCTATAAGAAGGAAAACAATGTAAGTACTGCAAGCTTCTAAGAGTAGAGTATATTTGGAAGCTCGTTCATTACATTATGTACAATTGGAGTCGTGCAAAAGAAGAAATGGGATAGCCACACATACCTTGTATATACTGCCCCAATCACAAGCTATGCAATTGTCACAACTCCTTGATCTACAATAAGAGAAACGATACTATCGTTATCATTTAAGCGTCATAACTATTATGTATCGACCACAACCTATTTTACGTTGAAACGGACAACACCTCCCCTATATATATGACTTCACACCATTCCAAACAATCACCAAACATCCCAAACAACATCAATAATAAACATATTGAGCCTCCCAAAACAGTCCACGCACAACCTTATTACATCATACATACGACGACCACCGTAGTCGTGTCAAACGACCCGGAAATG
Source organism: Nicotiana tabacum (assembly GCF_000715075.1). Taxonomy (NCBI): domain Eukaryota; kingdom Viridiplantae; phylum Streptophyta; class Magnoliopsida; order Solanales; family Solanaceae; genus Nicotiana; species Nicotiana tabacum. Next base: position 104,895,346 of record NC_134087.1, on the reverse strand, counting down.
TTACGAATCACTATCAGCCCACAACCCTACATATATATGGTGTTCCTACATACCCTTCCACCTCCAAAACTCCACAAAATAGTAGTAAAACACGCAGCCCAATAGTAACACAAAACAGTCCACAAAACAGTCCGCTACAAGTGAATAACTCGAACTCACGGCTTCCGATCACTGTCTCATGAGTTCTTACATGTATAGAACGAATTACCATGAACTCACAGCAGAGAAAAATGTATGAAAGATGGCAGTGACTTACCTTACTTGTTGGATAACTCAGCCCATCCCTTGGTTCTTCAAACTCTAGGTTTTATCTTCAAATAGAACTTGAAAGAGAGGGAAAATCGATTAGGGTTTGTGTGAGATTTTTGGGGAGGAGTTTCAGGGGTTAACTTTGGTTTTGAGGGTCTGAAATATGGATGAAATAACTGAGTTCATAACCCCTTAAAAGTCCTCTCTTGGACGACTTAGGTCTTTTAATTTTGTCCTATCATTTTGGCAAGTAGGTGATGCACCTACTTGTCATCTACCAATATGCGCAGGCTTGCGAAAATATGAATATCTCCATACTACGAGATTGTATTTACAAATGGTTTAATACGTTGGAAACTAGAATCGTAGATCTTTAATTTGGTGGGTAGATCACCCCGTAATTCCTTGTAAATTAGGAGAAAAGCTTAGAAACATTTAACCTAATGTTTAAGTAAAATTATGAACATAAGTTGCGACAATGTTTGTCGACTTTTGTTTCATAACTCGTTTGACTTCAAGACTTATAATACGGATATTATATGATTCAAACACATTAATACATGACCTTGAGTGTATTAAGAACCTCTAGGTTTACCTGAAAATATGAGCTACCACATCTTTGATTCGTTTAACTTCTAATACTTGTTAATCACTCTTATACACCCTTGTATCACTTAAGACCAATAGGATTAACTTCTTATCATCTCAAAGGTAATTCCTTCTTGAATTTATGTTAACTAATATATGGCATGAACTAACGCGTGTGGATATGGGTTGTAACATTTATTCCCCCCTTAGGAACATTCATCCTCGAATGTAAGGGTTCCTGGGGAGTTTAAGTCATCGTGGATTCCGGTCAAGTTTCTCCCATAAATAGAGGACAAACTTGCAAGTGGTTAACTCAACATATGGCCTTACAAGAGTATGCAAAGCATTATGGACATGTACATTATCTACATATCGCCATTTTGTATTAAGGAAGAGTATTCTCAAGTTATTGCTTACCTCATAAAGCCATTTCACCTTCCAATGTATCATGTGTTCCACCAGCATCCTTGTTATCTTCATTCTGGAATAGGTACGGGTATTTAGACTTCATCTCCTCTTCTACTTCCTATGTTATTTCTTCCATATTCTTGTTCCTCCACAATACTTTGATGGAAGCTACATCTTGTGTTCCCAGCTTGCGGACATGTCGATCTAATATAGCCAATTGCACTTCTTCATATGATAGGTCCTCTGTAACCTGTACATCTTTGATAGGGACGACTCAAGAAGGGTCTCCAATACATTTCCTCAACATAGATACATGGAATACCGGGTGGACAAATTCCAATTCGGATGGCAATTCTAACTCATAAGCAACCTGTCCAATCCGTCGAAGAATTTTATACGGCCCGATATACCTTGGACTCAGCTTACCTTTCTTCCCAAAACGCATAATACCCTTCATTGGTGAGATCCTCAGGAAAACCCAATCACCAACCTCAAACTCCAGATCACGACGTCGGACATCGGAATAAGATTTTTGCCTGCTTTGTGCCGTCCTCAATCGCTCCTGTGTCACTTTCACCTTCTCAATAGCTTGGTGAATCAAATCTATTCCATATAATTCTGTTTCACCGACTTCGTACCATCCAACTGGTGATCTACATCTTCTCCCGTATAGTGCCTCGTATGGGGCCATTTTAATACTGGAATGGTAGCTATTATTGTTGGCGAATTCTATGAGTGGAAGATGGTCATCCCAATTTCCCTTAAAATCTAGAACACATGCTCGTAGCATATCTTCCAGTGTCTGAATGGTACGTTCAGCCTGTCTGTTAGTCTGCGGATGAAATGCAGTGCTGAGATTCACTTGTGTGCCTAAAACCTTCTGAAAAGACCTCCAAAAGTTAGCTGTAAAATGAGCTCCTCGGTCTGATATAATAGATACCGGCACACCATGAAGCCTAACAATCTCTTTGATATACAACTTCGCATAATCTTCAGCTGCGTAAGTTGTCTTAACTGGCAGAAAATGGGCACATTTTGTAACTCGATCAATTATCACCCAGATGGAGTCAAACTTATGATATGAGCGAGGTAATCCAAAAATGAAGTCCATATTAATCACCTCCCATTTCCAGGTCGGAATCTCTATATTCTGAAGCAATCCACCGGGTTTCTGATGTTCTATCTTTACTTGTTGACAATTGGGACACTATGCTACAAATTCTGCAATAGACTTCTTCATGTTATCCCACCAATACTGCTCCTTGACATCATGATACATCTTTGTCGAGCCGGGATGGATGGAATATCGGGATTGATGAATCTCATTCATAATATTCTCTCGCAACCCTGCCACATTAGGCACACGTAATCGGTCTTGGTATCTCAGTGCCCCATCTCTTCTGATCTCAAAAGCCATACTTTTACACTGCTGAATTCTCTCTCTTAATCGTACTAAGATAGGATCTTTATATTGCCGTGCTTTTACCTCGGCTACCAAAGATGATTCTAATGTATTCTGTACAGTAACACCTCCGTCATCAGAGTCTAACAATCTGATTCTCATATTGGCTAGCTAATGAAGCTCTTTAGTAGACCCCCATCTACCTGCCTCAATATGTACTAAGCTTCCCATTGATTTACGGCTGAGAGCGTCTGCCACAACATTGGCTTTACCGGGACGATACAATATCTCGACATCGTAGTTTTTCAATAATTCAAGCCACCTACGCTGCCTCGAATTCAACTCTTTCTGCTTGAAGATGTATTGTAAACTCTTGTGATCTGTGTAGATGTCAACATGGATGCCGTATAAGTAGTGCCTCCATATCTTCAAAGCATATATTACTGCAGCCAATTCCAAATCATAGGTTGGATAATTCTTTTCATGCTTCTTCAATTGTCTTGATGCATAAGCAATCACCTTCCCACGCTGCATCAATACGCACCCCAAACCTATACCTGAGGCATCACAATATACCACATAACCTTCTGTTCCTTCAGGAAAAGTGAGCACTGGTGCGGATGTCAATCGATTCTTCAGCTCCTGAAAACTACGTTCACAAGTGTCAGACCACTGGAACTTGGTAGTTTTCTGTGTTAACTTAGTCAATGGTGATGATATAGAGGAAAACCCTTCCACAAACTGCCTATAATGTCCTGCTAGCCCTAGGAAGCTGCGGACTTCTGATGGTGTTGTAGGTCTCGGCCAATTCTTTACTGCATCGATCTTCTGAGTGTCGACACTAATACCCTCGTCAGATATCACATGGCCAAGGAAAGCTACTGAGTTCATCCAAAATTCACATTTGGAGAGCTTAGCATATAACTTACGATCCTAAAGCGTCTGTAATACTATCCGCAAGTGGCCCGCATATTCCGCCTCCGAACAAGAATATACTAGAATGTCATCAATGAATACAATCACGAACACCTTAAGATAGGGCCTAAATATAGTATTCATGAGATCCATAAAAGTTGTTGGGGCATTCGTTAGCCCGAACGACATCACCAAGAACTCAAAGTGCCTGTATCTTGTCCGGAAGGCCGTCTTTGGAATATCCTTCTCCTTAACCCTCACCTGATGATACCCTGAACGTAAATCAATCTTGGAGAAATACTTGGCACCCTGGATTTGGTCAAACAGGTCATCAATTCTTGGAAGTGGATACTTGTTCTTTATAGTAGACTTATTCAACTGTCGATAGTCGATACACATCCGTAACGACCCGTCTTTCTTCCACACGAATAGGACTGGTGCACCCCAAGGTGAAGTGCTAGGTCTAATGAAGCCCTTATCCAGCAAGTCCTTCAACTGCACCTTCAACTCTCGCAACTCTACCGGGGCCATTCTGTATGGAGGGATGGAGATCGGTTGAGTGTCAGGCAACACATCAATGCTAAACTCAATCTCCCTTTCAGGAGGAAGGCTTGGGAGTTCATCTGGGAAAACATCTGGGAATTTGTTGACCACGGGGATTGATTGTAAAGTAGGCGGTTTCGCCTCCGCATCCCTAACGTGAACGAAATGATAAATGTAACCTTTTGAGATCATTTTCCTTGCCTTAAGATAGGAAATAAACCTACCTTTTGGTGTAGCAATATTTCCTTTCCATTCAATGATGGGTTCACCAGGATATTGAAACCTAACCATCTTCGTACGACAGTCAACATTTGCATAGCATGAGGCCAACCAGTCCATTCCCATTATCACATCTAAATCAACCATTTCTAACTCAAATAAATTAGCCGAGGTTTGGAGACTACAAATCATCACAGTGCAACCTCTATATACCCTTCTAGCAACCACAGAATCTCCTATCGGAGTAGATACCGCAAGGGGTTTACTTATCAATTCAAGTTCAATGCCAAACTTATTAGCCACAAAGGGTGTAACATATGATAATGTAGATCTCGGATCAATCAGCGCATATACATCATAAAAAAAACACAGATAAAATACCTATAACAACATCTGGAGACAACTCAAGATCCTGTCGACCTACTAGAGCATAGGTTCGATTTTGACCACCCCTCAAACTCGGCACTGCACCTCTACCTCTACCACGACCTGTCGACTGCTGAAAACCCCGTGCTGGAGGTCGAACTAATGAGGAAGAAGTAGACACAGATCCAGTTAGCTGAGCCATACCATCACCTCCCCTGTTAGGACAATCACACATCATATGGCTAGGCTGTCCGCAAGAATAACATGCATCAGAACCGCGACGGCACAGTCCAAAGTGGGCCTTGCCGCAATGATCACAACGTGGTGTTGTGGGTCTTGTCTGACTAGTATCCCTGTGATGTTGCGAACCTGATGCCTGCGAATTCTGACCTGGACCAGAATGGGTAAATCGATCATATTGAGGCCTCTGAAACTGTGGGGGAGCACTAACTATAGGTGGCGCCGAACTCCTTGAAGACTGGGGCTTGACGCTGCCTCTGAAGTCATTAGAATACCTTGAAAATCTCGCCCTCTTATGTTGGCCCCTATCCTGCTCCCATCTGCCCTCTGCTGGTGCTTAAGATCCTCTAGGGTCTGGGCATAAGCCTGAATACGAGAAATATCCATGCCCTCCACCAAGGAGGCTGTCGTGCACTCATTTATCAGATGTGGTCCCAATCCGTTCACGAACAAATGCACCCTATTACTCATCTCGGCCACCATATGGGGAGCATACCTTGCTAAAGAATCGAATTGCATACTGTACTCTCGTACACTCATATTACCTTGTCTAAGGTTCAAGAACTTATCAGCTCTAGCTTGTCGTATCTCAACTGGCAAGTAGTGACGAAGAAAGGCCTTAGAAAATTCCTTCCACACAGCTGGAGGAGCATTCGAACCCCTAGACCTCTCCCAACTATCATACCAGAGAACCGCTATATCCCGTAGCCGATAAGAAGCTAACTCTACTGCCTCTATATCACTAACATGCATAACCCGAAGTGTACGATGAACCTGGTCAATAAAAGTCTGCGGGTCCTCCTTGGGGTCTGATCCGGTAAACACTGGAGGATCTAAATTAATAAAATCACGAACTCTCGTACTAACTGGTTTCTCAGCAGCACCTGTATTCTACCTCCGAACCTGAGCAGCTACCAAGCTAGTCAATAATTGCAAAGCACTCCGCATATCCTGGTCTGTAGTGCCAGACGAAGGAACTGGAGGTGCTGGGTGCCTCCTAATATCCTCTGGAGGAGACGGAGTAGATGAAGTATGAGACGGCATCTCACTCTAAGCCTCACTTTGGCCTGCTCTGGCTTGGGGCACCTGACTGGTACCCTCTCCCGCAGCTGTATCAAGCCGTCTACTAATTGTTTGCTTCCTAGTCGAAGGCATCGCTGAAAGAAAATAAGGTGAATATTAGAGACAAACACTTACGACTCAACTCTACGCATGATCTAGATTCAGGAAGAAGGTAACAACCCTAGATGTCATGTAGCCTCCTGATTATAAATGTGGCGCGCTACACATCCATAATCAAGACTCTACTAGACATGGCTCATAGACAATCCCTAGGACAGACTTCCTCTGATACCAAGTTTGTCATGACCCAAACTGGAGGGCCATGACTAGCACCCGACCATACTTGCCGAGCACCAACGTACATTTCATCTAACCTTCTTTATTATCTTTTAGTGCTGACGAGATCAATATAAATGGTAGACCTGGATCATGGACAACTAGCAATTAAATATGACGGCATGAACATACATAGCAGGGGATGACCAGACAATCAAGAAACTACATATAAGGTATGAGCTACCACGCTACCATGAAAGACTATACAACAAAAACCAGCCGACAAGGCATACCAAACTATACATGAGTCGACACTTGTCTATGAGCCTCTAAATGAACATAAGTGCTGCAACATAGCCAGAACAGGGCCCCGACATACCCATAATGTCTATAACAGAAATGCATAACAAGACCACGGCAAGTCCGGAGAAGTGATCTCGCCAAGCACCGCTGAACTAGACAGCCTACTATGGTGGGGGAGCTGCACCTGCCTGTCTATCAGGACCTGCAGCACGACATGCAGCTTCCACAAACAAAAGGACATCAGTACGAATAAAGTATTGAGTATGTAAGGCAGGGAACCATAAATACGAACAGTAATGTAAGCAGGGATAGAGAATATACAACCTGGAAAATCTGAGTACCACTGAGGGCTACTGACATTCAATGCATGATACATATGTATGTATACATAAACATTTAAAACATACGCCTCTGTGAGCATCATCATCATCATATTGTACCCGACCATAATAGGCTCGGTAAAAATATACCCGACCATCATAAGGCTCGATAGAATCGTGCCCTGCCACGTGGAGCTCGGGAAAACCCAACTGATTAGTGGTTTCATAATAGGTGCCATACCCGGCCGACTATAGTGCGGCTTGGTAGAGTAAAATAGATACATATATATAATGCATTCTCAACTCATGGAATCACATTCTAAACCTTTCGGAGTGACGTAAGGTCGGTATCCTCTATACATGTTATTAGGACCAACTCTTCATTATGAACCTTATAAAAATCAGGAAGTACCAACAATATTGATAACATAAGAATAAGAGAAGCAACATTAACATCAATCGTTCCATAAGAGGGAAAGCAATGTAAGTACTGCTAGCTTCTAAGAGTAGAGTATCTTTGGAAGCTCGTTCATTACATTATGTACAATCGGAGTCGTGCAAAAGAAGAAAAGGGATAGCCTCACATACCTTGTATATACTGCCCCAATCACAAGCTATGCAATTGTCACAACTCCTTAGTCTACAATAAGAGAAACGATACTATCGTTATCATTTAAGCGTCATAACTATTATGTATCGACCACAACCTATTTTACGTTGAAACGGACAGCACCTCCCCTATATATATGACTTCACACCATTCCAAACAATCACCAAACAGCCCAAACAACATCAATAATAAACATATTGAGCCTCCCAAAACAGTCCACGCACAACCTTATTACATCATACATACGACGACCACCGTAGTCGTGTCAAACGACCCAGAAATGTTACGAATCACTATCAGCCCACAACCCTACATATATATGGTGTTCCTCCACACCCGTCCACCTCCAAAACTCCACAAAATAGTAGTAAAACACGCATCCCAATAGCAACACAAAACAGTCCACAAAATAGTCTGCTACAAGTGACTAACTCGAACTCACGGCTTCCGATCACCGTCCCGTGAGTTCTTACATGTATAGAACGAATTACCATGAATTCACAGCAGATAAAAATGTATGAAAGATGGCAGTAACTTACCTTACTTGTTGGATAACTTAGCCTTTCCCTTGGTTCTTCAAACTCTAGGTTTTACCTTCAAATAGAACTTGAAAGAGAGGGAAAATCGATTAGGGTTTGTGTGGGATTTTTGGGGAGGATTTTCAGGGGTTAACTTTGGTTTTGAGGGTCTGAAATATGGATGAAATAACTGAGTTCATAACCCCTTAAAAGTCTTCTCTTGTCCGACTTAGGTCTTTTAATTTTGTCCTATCATTTTGGCAAGTAGGTGATGCACCTACTTGTCATCTACCAATCTGCGCAGGCTTGCGAAAATATGAATATATCTATACTACGAGATCGTATTGACAAATAGTTTAATGCGATGGAAACTAGACTCGTAGATATTTAATTTGGTGGGTAGATCACCCCGTAATTCCTTGTAAATTAGTAGCAAAGCTTAGAAATATTTAACTTAATGTTTAAGTAAAATTATGAACCTAAGTTGCGACAACGTTTGTCGACTTTTGTTTCATAACTCGTTTGACTTCAAAACATATGATACGAATATTATATGATTCAAACACCTTAATACATGACCTTGAGTGTATTAAGAACCTCTAGGTTTACCTGAAAATACGAGTTACCACATCTTTGATTCGTTTAACTTCTAATACTTGTTAATCACCCTTATACACCCTTGTATCACTTAAGACCAATAGGATTAACTTCTTATCATCTCAAAGGTAATTCCTTCTTGAATTTATGTTAACTAATATATGGAATGAACTAACGCGTGTGGATATGGGTTGTAACATTTATTCCGTGCGAAGTGTTATCTGGCATGAGTTTTCTTTTGTGCGGATCATTATTTGGCACGAAGTTTCTTCTGTGCGGGTTGTTATTTGGAATGAGGTTTCTTCTGTGGGGTTGTTATCTGGCACGAGGTTTCTTCTGTGCGGGTTGTTATTTGGCACGAGGTTTGTTCCATGCGGATTGTTATTGTGGCACAAGGTTTCTGCTCGTGCGAAGTGTTATCGTGGCACGAGGTTTCTACCATGCAGATTGTTGTTATGACACTAGATTTTTGTCGTGCGGTTATTGTTTTCGTCTATTCGTTGTACTGTTTGTTGTCGTTGTTGTTCCTTAACTTTTCAGATGTACGTTCCCTTACATATTGTAGTTTTCCTTTTGCTTCCCAAGTTGTTACTTGTCCGTACATTTTTATTGTTTCATTAACCTACCATTTATTTTTATCATTTCACATTCGGCCTTATTTTGTATATTCTAGTAGGTCTCTGACCTGACCTCTTCACTACTCTACCGAGATTAGGCTTGGCACTTACTAGGTACTGTTGTGGTGTACTCATACTACTCTTCTGCACAACCTTTTGTGTAGATGCTGGTATTCCTACCAGACCAGGCATCAGTAAGCTAGACAGTGCATGGAGACTTCAGGTACATCTGCCAGCGTCCGCAGACCTCAGAGTCCCCCTCTATCTTTATTATGTTGTTTTCCTTTTCCTCGGTAGACTCTGATGTATAGTTACATAAATTTTAGGTTTTATTTAATTCAGATGTTGAGGTTTTGAGTTTCAGCTTAGTATCTCAGTTATTCCGCATATATGTTAGGCTTACCTAGTCATAGAGACTAGGTGCTGTCACGACATCTTACGGAGGGAATTTGGGCCGTGACACAAGCAAATTAATAAAATTCCAACACCGTGAATGTGACATGCAATGAAACAAGTGAACAAAATAATAGGCAAGATCTTGAAGAATATGAAGAAGATATGCCGCCTGCAGAATTAACTAAAGAACTTGAGTAGTTTGAAAACAAGTCAAAACAAAATTTGGATGAAACTGAGCTAATAAATTTGGGATTTTCAAAGTCTATAAAAGAAACAAGAATTAGTGTACATTTGACACCATCAGAAAAGGAGAAATATGTGGACCTTTTGAGACAATATGTAGATATGTTCGCTTGGTTGTATGACGACATGTCTGGTTTAAGCACTAGTACTGTTTCATATAAGTTGCCAATGGATCCATCTTGTCCCCTGGTAAAGCAAAAAACAAGGAAATTCAAAACAAACTTAAGTTTGAACATCAAAGAAGAAGTCTCCAAGCAATTTAATACAAATTTTATCCGAGTCACAAAGTACCCCACCTGGTTGGCCAACATAGTATCAGTACCGAAAAAAGGACGGGAAGATCAGATATGTGTGGATTATTGGGATCTCAACAAGGCTAGTCCAAAGGATAATTTCCCACTCTATAATATTCACATATTCATTGATAACTGTGCTAAGTTGTCATTTTTTGATTGTTTTTCCAGCTACCACCAGATTTTGAAGGATAAAGATGATGCTAAGAAAACAACATTTATCACACATTGGGGAGTGTAGCGTTATTGGTGATGACTTTTGGACTCAATAATGTAGGTGCGACATATATGAGAGCTATGACAAATATTTTTCATGACATAATCCATAAAGAGATTGAGGTCTATGTGGACGATGCCATCATCAAGTCACAGAATAGTTCAGATCACTTGGTAGACTTGAAGAAGTTCTTTGATAGGTTTTGGCGATACAATTTTGATGATTAATCCAGCAAAGTGTGCATTAGGAGTTCCAGCGGGAAAATTATTGGGTTTCATTGTCGCTAGAAAGGGCATAGATCTGGATCCTTCAAAGATAAAGTCTATCCAAGACCTACCACCTCTAAAGAATCGGAAGGACTTGATGAGCTTCCTTGGTTGCCTCAACTACGTCACTTGTTTAATAGCCCAATCAACAATGATTTGTGAGCTGATATTAAAAATGCTGAGGGAAGATGCCACTACTAAATGGACAGAGGAATGTCAGAGAGCTTTTGATAGAATCAAGGAATATTTATCTAATACACTGGTGTTGGTAAACCCGGAATCTAAAAGGCTACTACTATTATATAGGTCAGTATCAGATAATGCATTTGGATGTGTTTTGGAAGGAGCAAGCCATTTACTACTTGAGTAAAAAGTTCACAACGTATGAAGCATTATATACTTTGTTGGAATGCACATGTTGCGCCTTAACTTGGGTAGCACAAAAGTTGAGGCATTACTTGTCAGCATACACTACTTATCTCATTTCAATGATGAATCCGCAAAAGTACATATTTTAGAAACCTATGCCTACAGGGAAGCTGGCGCAATGGCAGATTTTGCTAAGTGAGTTTGACATTGTATATGTGTCACAACCCCAGTTCGCCCTCCGTGAATTGTCGTGACAGCACCTAATCCCTACGACTAGGTAAGCCTAACAAATGCAGAAAATAAACAAAATGTGCCGAAGAAATAATTAAAAGCCAAAAATAACCGAATAAAACAGTATTTAAAATGTCGCTCGACATATACAATACAACTTCTCAAAAACTAATACACTTTCCCAAAACCCGGAATCTCATGAAACCACAAGCCTTTGAGTATCTAACAGTGTTTAACTCTAGAATATCTAACAAAGAAAAGAAATATCGAAGGGCTAATACTTAAAAGAGAGAATAGAGATGGACTCCTCGGTTTGCAGACACTGCAGATATACCTCGAAGTCTCTGGAGCAGTCGCCTCGTCTCAAGGGTGATAGGACTGAGTAGAAGTACCTGGACCTGCACATGAAAAACATGCGCAGAAAGGGCATGAGTACACCACAGCGGTAATCAGTAAGTGCCAAGCCTAACCTCGGTCGGGTAGTGACGAGGAAGGTCAGGGCCCTAGTGAGGTTAAATAAAATATAAAGTTCGACAGTGTAGAACAGAAAAATATAAATATGTATAGCAGTAAAAGTAACACAGGATATGAAGGACAACAACAACTATTACAGAGGCAAAGTAAACACAGAAAGAAATACGACTCAGCACCAAATCATAACAATCGGGGATCTCCCAGGATACCGTCCTGTAGTCCCAATTATACATATACAATAGATCTCCCGGGATACCGACCCGTAGTCGAACTTATAGTGTGTGGGGATCTACCAGAATCCCGTTCCATATTCCCAAATGTAAATACCCAGTACAGGGGGAATCTATCAGGTGCAGTCCCGTAGTTCCATATAACTGTGTAGGGGGATCCACCGGAATCCCACATCCGTAGTCCTAAATGTAAACAGACAAGGGGGGGATCTACCGGAATCCCAAATCTGTAGTCCCAATGCAAATACACAGCAGCAATAGGAAAATATTCAGAAATGTCAAATTTCATATTAAGGCAAACACGAAAATCTAGCCTAGCATGCTGCACAGAATTCAGGTAAGGCAGTTTGAGCAAATAAAGTAATTAAATCACTTAGACATGCTTTCCTAAGCTAACAACAAGCTTAATGGTGCAAGTAATAAAAACAGGAAAGGTAACATACTAGTAATAACTTAATAAAAACCGGATTTCCAACAATTAGCATAAGTACGCACTCGTCACCTCACATACAAGGCATTTCAATTACCAAGTATACCAAATCCTAACAGGAAAGGTCCCCCACAAAATCAACTCGAAACCACATCTTTGCCATGAGTGCTCAACTCCAAATGTCCCAAATCTATTTAATCCAATTGCATAATGTAAATAACACTTCAAGTAACTGATTCTACAATTAAATTCTAAGCTAATACGCAAAATTAAGTAAAATAACCAAAACGCCCCTCGGGCCTACATCCCGGAATCGGGTAAAATTTACATTTTCAGAACCCTCATACTCCCACAAGTCTAACCATACCAAAATTTCCAAATCCAATGTCAAATCCCCCAATCAAAACTGGAATGTTTGGTCTAAGAACATTTCCCCAATTTTCATACAAATTCTGAAATTAAAAGATGAATTCATGTTTAGATTAATGGTTACAAGCAAAAAGGAGTTAAGAATCGTTACCCAATTGATATCTCTGAAAGTCCCTCAAAACCTCGCTCAAATCCGAGCTCCCAAGCTCTAGTTTTCACAAAAATGGCTAAACCCTCGATTTTGAACTTAACCATTCTGCCCAGGGATATCCTTCTTCGCGAACGCGGAAGGACCTTCGCATTCGCGAAGCACAACTTCGCTTGGTCCAATTTTCCTTCATCGCGAACGTGATGCCCTGGTCGCGAATGCGGTGCACAATCTCCTCCTACTACGCAAACGAGGGAACACCATCACGAACTCGTAGGTATAAGACCTCCCAGCTTCGCGAACGCAGGAGACACTTCGCGAACGCAAAGCATTAAATCCTCACCAGCTCTAGCTCTTCTTTGAGAACGCGAGACCCCACTCGCAAATGCGAAGAAGGAAACCAAAACTGACTGCTGCAACATTTTTCTGCAATTTCTAAGTTCCAAGAATGACCCGTTGAGCATCCGAAACACACCGAGGCCCCCGAGACCTCAACCAAAAATGCCAACCTATCCTAAAACATCATTCAAACTTGTTCCAATCTTCGGAATGCTCAAAACGACATCAAAACACCAATTTAGCATCGGATTCAAGCCTAAGAACTTCAAAACTCTAAAAATACGCTTTCGATCAAAAAGTATATCAAACCTCGTCCGAATGACCTGAAATTTTGCACACACGTCACATTCAACACTACGGAGCTACTCCAACTTCTGGAATTCCATTTTGACCCTCAGATCAAAATCTCACTATCGAACCGGAAACTTCAATAATTCAACTTTCGGCATTTCAAGCCTAAATTAGCTACAGACCTCCAAAACACCATCTGAACATGCTCCTAAACCCGAAATCACCCAACAGAGCTAACCGAACTATCGAAAATCCATTCCGAGGTCATCTTCTCACTGTTCCGAATATGGTTAAATTTCTAAAACTAAAGCTCTCATTTAGGGACTAAGTGTCCCAAAACTCTCCGAAACTCAATACCGAACATCCCAACAAATCAAAATAGCAGAAATAAACACGGGGAAATCAGTTAATAGGGGATTGGGGTGTTAATTCTTAAGATGACCAGCTGGGTCGTCACATCCTTCTACACTTAAACATTCATTCGTCCTCGAACGAGCATAGAGACATACCTGAAGTAGTGAAAAGACGAGGGTAACAGTTGCACATATCCTGCTCGGTCTCCCAGGTCGCCTCCACTGCCACTGAAACTTTACTGATGCAATGTTCTTTGACCTCAGCTTTCTAACCTGCTTGTCTAATATTGCCACTGGCTCCTCAACATAGGATAAATCCTTGTCCAACTGGACTGAACTAAAATCCAACACGTGCGACGAATCATTGTGATACCTCCGGAGTATCGAAACATGAAATACCGGGTGAACTCCTTCCAAGCTGGGAGGTAGGGCAAGCTCATATGCAACCTCCCCAACATGCCTCAATATCTCAAAAGGTCCAATAAAACTCAGACTCAACTTTCCTTTCGTCCCGAATCTCATAACACCTTTCATAGGCGAAACTCGAAGCAGAACCCGCTCTCCAACCATATAGGAAACATCGAACCTTCCGGTCTGCGTAACTCTTCTATCTGGGCTGAGCTGTATGGAGTCTATCCTGAATCGCCTTAACCTTCTCCAAAGCATCCTGAACCAAGTTTGTGCCCAATAATCTAGCCTCACCCAACTTGAACGAACCCACTAGGGATCTACACCGCCTACCATATAAAGCCTCATACAGTACCATTTGAATGCTGGACTGATAGCTGTTGTTGTAGGCAAATTCCACCAATGGCAAGAACTGATCCCAAGATCCTCCAAACTCAATCACACATGCACAAAGCATATCCTCAAGAATCTGAATAGTGCACTCGGACTGTCCGTCCATCTGAGGGTGAAATGATGTACTCAACTCCACCCGAGTACCTAACTTATGCTGAACGGCCCTCCTGACCCGTGATGTGAACTGAGTACCTCTATCTGAAATGATGAAAACTGGAATACTATGCAGACGAATAATCTCTCGGATATAAATCTCCGCTAGATGCTCCAAAGAATAGGTGGTACACACAGGAATGAAGTGAGCAGACTTGGTCAGCCGATCAATAATCACCCAAATAGCATCGAACTTTCTCAAAGTCTGTGGGAGCCCAACTACAAAGTCCATGGTAATTCGCTCCCACTGCCACTCCCGAATCTCTATCTACTGAAGGAACCTACCCGGTCTCTGGTGCTCATACTTCACCTACTGACAGTTGAGGCACCGGGCTACAAACCCAACTATATCTTTCTTTATCTGCCTCCACCAATAGTGCTGCCTCAAATCCTGATACATCTTCGCGGCACCCGGATGAATGGAATACCACAAACTATGGGACTCCTCCATAATCAACTCCTAAAGCCCATCAAAATTGGGTACACAAATCCGACCCTACATCCTCGATACCCATCATCACCAACAGTCACATCTCTGGCATCACCGTGCTGAACCTTGTCCTTGAGGACAAGCAAATGAGGATCATCATATTGATGCTCCCTGATACGAGTAAATAAGGAAAAATGCGAAACCACACAAGCTAGAACCCGACTAGGCTCCGAAAGATCCAATCTCATGAACTGGTTGGCTAAGGCCTGAACATCCATCGCCATAGGCCTCTCCGCTAGTAAATAAGTCAAACTCCACTAACTTTTTGCCCGATGACTCAAGGCATTTGCCACAACATTGGCCTTGCCCAGGTGATACAAAATAGTGATATCATAGTCCTTCAACAACTCTAATCACCTCCTCTAGCACAAATTTAGATCCATTTGCTTGAACAGGTGCTGCAAGCTCCGATGATCAGTATAAATCTCACAAGGAACCCCGTACAAATAATGGCGCCAGGTCTTCAGGGCGTGAACAATTGCAGCTAACTCAAGGTCGTGGACAAGGTAATTCTTCTCATGTACCTTCAACTGTCTAGATGCGTAGGCAATCACCCTAGCGTCCTGCATCAACACCGCTCCGAGGCCTATCCTCAAGGCATCACAATAGACCGCATAAGACCCGAACTGGTAGGTAGTATCAAAATTGGGGTTGTAGTCAAAGCTGTCTTGAACTTCTGAAAGCTCTCCTCACACTCTTCCGTCCACTGGAACGGTGCACCCTTCTGGGTCAGTCTGGTCATAGGGGCTGCGATCGATGAAAAACCCTTAACAAAACGACGGTAGTAACCCATCAAGCCAATGAAATTACGAATCTCTGTAGCTGAGGATGGTCTGGGCCAACTCTGCACGGCCTCTACTTTCTTCGGATCTACCTGAATACCCTTACTTGACACCACTTGGCCTAAGAATGCCACAGAATCCAACCAAAGCTCATATTTTGAGAACTTAGCATATAACTTCTTTTCTCTCAAGGTCTGAAGCACTGTCCTCAGGTGCTGCTCATGATCTTTCCGACTCCGGGAATATACTAGAATATCATCAATAAAGACAATGACGAACGAGTCAAGATATGGCTGGAACACACTGTGCATCTAGTGCATAAAAGCTACTGGGGCATTGGACAACCCAAATGACATAACAAGGAACTCATCCATTAAGTGTATAAAAGTTGTTGGGGCATTGGTCAGCCCAAACGACTTAACAAGGAACACGTAATGACCATACCGAGTCCTGAAAGCAGTCTTAGGGATATCTGGCTCCCGAATCTTCAACTGATGGTAACCTGAGTGCAAGTCAATCTTAGTAAACACCCGTGCACCCTGAAGCTGGTCAAATAGATCATCAATACGAAGTAAAGGATAACGGGTCTTCACTGTAACCTTGTTCAACTGGCGATAATCAATACACATACATATAGAACCATCATTTTTCTTCACAAACAAGACATGAGTACCTCAATGTGATACACTGGGCTGGATAAAACCCTTATCAAGCAATTCCTATAATTGATCCTTCAACTCTTTCAGCTTAGGAGGAGCCATGCGATACGGAGGAATGGAAATGGGCTGAGTGCCCGGCAACAGATCAATGCCAAAATCAATATCTTTATTGGGCGGCATGCCCGAAAGATCAACTGGAAACACATCAGGAAAATCTCATACTACGGGGACTGAATCAACTGAAAGGGTATCAATACTGACATCTCTCACATAAGCTAGATATGCATCACACCCCTTCTCAACCATACGTTGAGCCTTAAGGAAAGAAATAACTCTACTGGGAGTGTGATCTAAAGTACCCCTCCACTCAACACGCGGTACACCTGGCATAGCCAGCATCACGGTTTTGGCGTGACAATCAAGAATAACATAATGGGGAGACAACCAGTCCATGCCCAAGATAATATGAAAATCTACCATGTTGAGCAACAATAAATCGGCTCTTGTATCAAAACCACTAAGAGCAACCAAACACGATCGATAATCGTGGTCCACAACAAGAGAATTTCCCACATGAGTAGAAACATAAACAGGAGAACTCAAAGAAACCCGGCGTACACCCAAATGCAGAGCAAAATAAGAAGACACATAAGGGTAAGTGGAGCCTGGATCGAATAGAATCGATTCATCTCTGTGACAAACTTGTATAATACCTGTGATGTTAGAATCGAAGGCAACAACCTCGGTACGGGCAGGAAGGGCATAATATCTGGCCTGGCCTCCCCCTCTAGAGCGACCTCTTCCTCTCTGACCTCCACATCTATATGGCTGAGCAGGTGGGATAGCAACTGGAGCTATAACCATAGCCTGAGAACTCTGCGGGGCACGTTGTGGCTGAGAAGTCTACGGAGGTGCACTCCTCCAAAGTCTGGGGCGATCCCTCACCATATGGGAGGACGTGGTGGTTGTGACTAGCTCAGGCTAGGTCTGCTGGACTGAACTCTAAAAGTACCTCGTGCTGGAGGCGCGCTAGAAATCGGAGGGGCAAAATAAGGCTCCTAAGGCCTAGGAGGAGCTGGAATAACACTGGCTGCTGGAACAGTAGAATGAACATGGAAACTCATATAACCCCTACCATAATGTCTTGCAGTTGGGGCACGAGCACCAAAATAATGGCCCAACTATCGAGACCTCATAGCCTTCATCTCCTCTCTCTCCCTAGCATGCCTACCCTCAATCCTCCTAGCAATGCTCACCACCTGCTGATAAGAAATATCCATCTCCAACTCACGAGCCATGCTAGACCTGATGTTGGGAATAAGGCCCTCAATAAACCGGCGAACCCTCTCGCGGACAGTAGAATCCAAGGTTGGTGCACGTCTAGCCAAACTAGTGTAACGGATAGCATACTTTGAGACAATCTAGCACCCTAGCGCAACTGCTCAAACTCTGCGTGCCATGCATCCCTGAGGCTCTGAGGAGCATGCTCTCTCAGGAACAGATCTGCAAACTGGGTCTAAGTTAGTGAAGCAACCTCGTCTGGACTGTCTAACTCATAGGTGTGCCACCACTCATAGGCGGCTCCTTGAAGCTGGAAAGTAGTGAAGGAAACCCCGCTCGATCCTGATATACCCATGGTACGAAGAATGCGGGAACACTCATCTAGAAAGACCAGAGCATCATCCGATGCTAGACCACTAAATACAAGAGGCTTGTACTTTTTGAACATCTCAAGCCTCAGTTGCTCATCCTCAGAAGTCGCTGCCCTATCCTCGGGTTGATCTCGTGCTGCAGGCTGTATAGGAATAATCTCTAGGACCTAATCAACATACACTCACTGCTCAAGAGTGCGGGCAGCTGGAGTCTTTGCTCCTCCCCCAGCCTGAGATATGGCTGCAGTACGGGGAAGCAACCCTGCCTGAACCCAAGTGGTGTACATGCTCATGAACTGCGCAAGGGTTTCCTGGAGGGCTGGAGTAGTAGTAGCAGTAGGCGTATCAGGTGTCTAGACACCGGCTGGAACTGCTGGTGGTGCCTCGGTGGCAACTTGTGCAGGTGCCCTGGCTGCACTACATGCGCATCCTAGACAACTACCCCGGCCCCGACCCCGGCCTCTGACGGCTGCAGTAGGGGGCGCGGGTGCCTAATCATCTCGAGTAGCATGTGTCCTCACCATCTATGAGAGAATAGAATACAGAAATTTAAAATTGTGACATCAAAATCTCGCATGACAAGGAAATCAAATGAAGTGGAATTTTCCTAACAGTTACATAGCCTCCCATAGATAAGTACAGATGTCTTTGTACCGATCAACGAGACTTTAATAAACCGGCTTGTGATTCATGACTCCTATGAACCTAGAGCTCTGATACCAACTTATCATGATCCTAGTTCGCCCTCCGTGAACTGTCGTGACGACACTTAGTCCCTACGACTAGGTAAGCCTAACAAATGCATAAAATAAACAAAACTTGTGGAAGAAATAATTAAAAGCCAAAAATAACCAAATGAAATAGTATTTAAAATGCCGCTTGGCATATACAATACAACTTCTCAAAAACTAATACACTTTCCAAAACTCGGAATCTCATGAAACCACAAGCCTTTGAGTATCTAACAGTGTCTAACTCCAGAATATCTAACAAAGAAAAGAAATACTGAAGGGTTAATAATTAAAAGCGAGAATAGAGAGGGACTCCTCGGTCTGCAAACGCGGCAGATATACCTCGAAGTCTCTGGAATAGTCGCCTCATCTCAAGGGTGATATGACTGAGTCGAAGTACCTGGATCTGCACATAAAAAACATGCGCAGAAAGGGTATGAGTACACAACAGCAGTACTTAGTAAGTGCCAAGTCTAACCTCGGTCGGGTAGTGACGAGGAAGGTTGGGGCCCTACTGAGGTTAAATAAAATATAAAGTTCGACAGTGTAGAACAAAATAGTATAAATATGCACAACAGTAAAAGTAACACAGGATATGAAGGACAACAACAACTATTGCATAGGGAAAGTAAACACAGAAAGAAATACAGCTCAACACCAAATCATAAAAATCGGGGATCTCCCAGGATACCGTCCTATCATCCCAATTATACATATCCAATAGATCTCCCGGGATAACGTCCCGTAGTCCAACTTATAGTGCGCTGGGATCTACCGGAATCCCGTTTCGTAGTCCCAAATTTAAATACCCCGTACTGGGGGAATCTACTGGGGGTAGTCTCGTAGTTCTATTTAACTGTGCGGGGGGATCTACTGGAATCCCACATCCGTAGTCCCAAATGTAAATAGACAAGGGGGGGAGCTACCAGAATCCAACATCTGTAGTCTCAATGTAAATGCACAGTAGCAATAGGAAAATATTCAGAAATATCAAATTTCATATTAAGGCAAACAAGAAATTCTAGCCTATCTTGCTGCACAGAATTCAGGTAAGGCAGTTTGAGCAAATAAAGCAATTAAATCACTTAGACATGCTTTCCTAAGCTAAAAACATGCTTAATGGTGCAAGTAATATAAACAGGCAAGTAAACATACTAGTAATTACTTAATGAAAATTGGATTTCCCAAAATTAGCACAAGTACGCACTCGTCACCTTACGTAAAAGGCATTTCAATTACCAAATATACCAAATCCTAAGGGGAAAGGTCCCCTACACGAGGTTAGGCAAGCAACTTACCTCGAATCAGCTCAAAATCAACCCGAAACCACGTCTTTGCCATGAGTACTCAACTCCAAATGGCCTAAATCTATTCAATTCAACTACATAATGTAAATAACACTTCAAGTAACTGATTCTACAATTAAATTAGAAGCTAATAGGTAAAATGACCAAAAGGCCCCTCAGGCTCACATCTCAGAATCAAGTAAAATTTACATTTTCAGAACCCTCATACTCTCATGAGTCTAACCATACTAAAATTATCCAAATCCAATGTCAAATCCCCAATCAAAACTCGAATTTTTGGTCTAAGAACTTTCCCCAATTTTCATACAAATTCCAAAATTAAAATATGAATTCATGTTTAGTTTAATAGATTACAAGCAAAAAGGAGATAAGAATCGTTATCCAATCGATATCTCTGAAAATCTCTCAAAACCTTGCTCAAATCCGAGCTCCCAAGCTCTAGTTTTCACAAAAATGGCTAAACCCTCGATTTTGAACATAAACATTCTACCCAGGGATATCCTTCTTCACGAACGCGGATGGACCTTCATGTTTGCGAAGCACAACTTCTCATTGTCCAGTTTTCCTTCATTGCGAACGCGATTCCCTGGTCGCGAACGTGGTGCACAATCTTCTCCTCCTATGTGAACGTGGGAACACCATCGCGAATGCGTAGGTATAAGACCTCCCAGCTTCGCAAACGCAGGAGACACTTCGAGAATGCGAAGCATTATTTCCTCACCAGCCCCAGCTCTACTTTGCAAACATGAGACCCCACTTACAAACGCGAAGAAGGAAACAAGAACTGATTGCTGCAACATTTTTCTGCAATTTCTAAGTTCCAAGAATGACCCTTTGAGCATCCGAAACACACCCGAGGCCCCTGGGACCTCAACCAAACATGACAACCCATCCGAAAAAATCATTTAAACTTGTTCCAATCTTCAAAATGCTCAAAACAACATCAAAACACTAATTTAGCATCGGATTCAAGCATATGAACTTCAAAACTCTAAAAATACGCTTTCGATCAAAAAGTCTATCAAACCTTGTCTGAATGACTTGAAATTTTTCACACACATCACATTCAACACTGCGGAGCTACTCCAACTTTTGGAATTCCATTCCGACCCTAGGATCAAAATCTCACTATCGAACCGGAAACTTAAAAAATTTAACTTCAGGCATTTCAAGCCTAAATTAGCCTTATGCAGTTGGGGAGGCAATGCTTAGCCTCATGCAAGAATGAGAGATAGGGCTTAGTCTCATGCAATTGAAGGCAATACTTAGCCTTATGCAACTTGGGGAGGTAGTTCTTAGCCTCATGCAGGAAGAGGAGATAGGGCTTAGTCTCAAACAATTGAAGGCAGTGCTTAGCCTTATGCAATTGGGGAGACAAGGCTTAGCCTCATGCAAAGGAAAGGAGACGACACTTAGTATCTATGCAAGGAAAGGTCATGCTTAGCCTTATGTAATTGAGGAGGCAGGGGTTAGCCTCATATGGAATGGGAGACAATGATTAGTCTCATGCAAGAAAGGGAGACAGGGCTTAGTCTCATGCAGGGAGAAGTCAGTGCTTAGCCTTATGCAAAATGGAGACAATGCTTAGTCATTGAAGGCAGTGCTTAGCCTTATGCAATTTTAGGGAGGCAAGGCTTAGCCTCATGCAATGAAGGGAGCCAGGGCTTAGTCTCATGCAGGGAAGATAGTCCTTAGCCTTATGCAAAATGGACACAATGCTTAGTCTTATGAAATTGAAGGCAATGCTTAGCCTTATGAAATTTTAGGGAGGTCGGGCTTAGCCTCATGTAAGGAAGGGAGACATGGCTTAGTCTCGTGCAGGGGAAGGCAGTGTTTAGCCTCATGCAATTAAGGAGGCAGGGCTTATCCTCATGAAAACATGAGACTGATGGAGAAGCAAAGCATTTCTTAGCCGAAGATGTTCATGCTAGATAATTTTTTTTCTTGAGGGCTATTTTTTGATGTATCTACGAGTATCATTGTCTTATTATACCTGCATTCAAAGAAATATTTGTAAGTTCTGTGGTGGGGGAGGGGGGGCGGAGGTCGGTTCGTGCTTTTGTCTTCTACTTTGCATGTGCTCCTACATTGAGATCTTGTTCGAGTTACCCTGGGTAACATTTGGCTGCCATAGAAATAAGATTTTCCAAAAATGTGCATGCATTTGATAAATTAAATGAACCAATAACTGCGACACTTTAGAGACATTGCAACTTCTTTGCACTAGAATTTTGAGGGTCCTCTTCCAAATTTTTCCCCAGTTTGATAAGCAATTTTCTGACCATTCTGCATATGACAAAATTGGCTGGACTTGCTCCGGAATTTTGAGGGTCCTCAAAATTCTGCCCCAGTTTCTGACCATGGGAAAAAATGAAGATTTTATTAAGCTATGACCGAACCCACATAGCTACCTACATATCCCCTCTTAAATGGGAATTAGGTCAAGCGTAGTTTAGTTATATCAGATGAAAAAAATGTAAACAATCTAAACATAGTATCTCTTGATTGCGTCTGAATTGATAGCCTTTGGCCAAATTTCTCCATCCATTTCTGCAAGTGTGAGTGCTCCCCTGTTAGTACTGGATGAACCATTTCGTTTCAGCACCAGCTTCCCCGTTGTGAATTGTCTGGGTTTTGAATCTTTTGTTGAAAGCTCTAGATATTTTGTTCTGATAAAGTTGACCATGGCATATCATATTCATTCTTTTTCTGTCGATAAGAGCTAGCTGTTCGGAATGGCTTTCTATCCATTATGCATCACTGAGTTCAGCTTCTTGTATAATTCTTAAGGAAGGAATTTCGACCTCGGTAGGAATGACAACTTCCATACCATAGAGCAAAATGTAGGGAGTTGCTCCGGTTGATGTGCAAACTATTGTAAGATATCCCAATAAGGCAAATGGTAATTTCTCGTGCAGTTACTTGTGGTTATCTACCATTTTCCTTAGAATTTTCTTGATGTTCTTGTTGGCGGCTTCCAGGGCTCCATTCATTTGAGGTCTGTATGCTGTGGAATTCTTATGCTTGATCTTGAAGGTTTCACATATAGCTTTCATTAAATCGCTGTTGAGGTTGGCGGCATTGTTAGTGATGATGGATTCTGGCACCCCGAATCGGCAAACAATACGATCCCTAACAATATTTGTGACAACTTTCATGGTTACAGCCTTGTAAGATGCAACCTCAACCCATTTTGTGAAGTAGTCTATGGCTACTAAAATGAACTTGTGCCCGTTCGAAGCGGGGAGCTCCATTAGACCGATGGCATCCATTCTACAAGTGGCAAAGGGCCAAGGTGCACTTGTTGCATTGAGTTCTTTTGGTGGTACCCGTATCATATCTGCATGTACCTGACACTGGTGACACTTTAGGACATACCTGATGCAGTTCGTTTCCATAGTCATCCAAAAGTACCCTGCTCTTAGAATCTTCTTGGCTAAAACGAAACCATTCATGTGTGGTTCGCAGGTTCCAGCGTGTATTTGCTCGAGTAGTTATGAAGCTTCTTTGGCATCAACGCACCATAGTAATCCTAGTCATGGAATTCTTCTGTATAGAATTCCTCCGCTTTGGAAGAAATTATTGGATAATCTTCGGAGTGTGCATTTCTGAGTATGATTTTCATGTTCCGGGTATTATCCTTTTTCCAAATATTCCTTGATATCGGAAACCGTGGATTCCCATCCATTTCTTCTTCAATATAAGCGCAATAAGCTGGTTGATTATGGTTTCTCACTGGAATAAGGTCGATGAAATTCTTATCCGGATGTTGTATCATGGAAGACAAAGTAGCCAGTGCATTTACGAACTCGTTCTGGATTCTCAGAACATGTTTTCATTCTTTGTGAACCTCTTCATCAACCCTTATACATGATACATATATGGCAATATTTTGGTATTATTGGTAGCCCACTCTCCTAGATCCTGATGTACTAGAAGATCTAAATCACAAATTACTAGCAATTCCTGAATATTCATGTCAATGGCCAAATTGAGCCCCATGATGCAAGCCTTGTATTCTGCCATATTATTGGTGCATGGAAATCAAAGCTTTGCGGATACTGGATAATGTTGACCAGTTTCTGACACCAAAACGGCCCCAATACCTACTCCTTTGAAATTTCCATCTCCATCAAAGAACATTCTCCAACCGTTGTAGGCTTTGGTAATATCTTCTCCTACAAATAACACTTCTTCATTGGGAAAATGCATTTTCTGTAGTCTGTATTCCCCTCCTACAGGATTTTTTGCAAGATGATCTGCTAAAGCCTGTCCCTTGACCGCCTTCTGAGTCACGTAGACGATATCAAACTCACTCAGCAACATCTGCCATTTTGCTAGTTTCCTCGTAGGCATCGATTTTTGAAAGATGTATTTTAGGGGATCCATCCTTGATACGTGATACGTAGTGTAGGCACAGAATTAGTGCCTCAACTTCTGAGCTATCCATGTCAGGGCACACCAGGTGCGTTCCACCAAAGAATATTGTGCCTCATAGGGTGTGAACTTCTTACTTAGATAGTATATGGCTTGTTCCTTTCTTCCCTGTCTCGTGGTGTAGTCCCAAAACACAACCGAAAGCTCCATCTAGTATGGACAAATGGAGTAGTAGAGGTCTACCAGGTTCTGGCGGGACCAAGACTGGTGGTGTGGATAGGTACTCCTTGATTTTGTCAAAGGCTTGTTGACATTCTTCAGTCCATCTTGTTGCAACATCTTTCTTCAGCAAATTGAAAATTGGCTCACAGATCACGGTCGGTTGTGCTATGAATCGGCTGATGCAATTGAGATGCCCAAGAAACTCAGCACATCTTTCTTGCTCTTTGGAGGTGGAAAATCTTGGTTGGCTTTGACCTTTGAAGGGTCCAATTCAATCCCCCAGCGATTGATGATGAAACCTAGCAATTTTCTAGCAAGGACTTCGAAGGCACACTTTGCAGGATTTAGTTTCAGATTGTACCTTCAAAGCTGATTAAAGAATTTCCTTAAATATACTATATGATTTGCGCTTCTTCTAGATTTAATGAGGACGTCATCCACGTATACCTCTATTTCTTTGTGAAACATGTCATGAAAAATAGTTGTCACGGCTCTCATATAAGTGGCTCCGGCATTCTTCAATACCAAAGGACATTATTTTATAACAATACATCCCCCACGTAGTTATAAAGGCTATTTTCTTGGCATCTTCCTCATCCATCCAGATCTGATGGTATCTCGCGAAGCAATCCACAAAGGATTGGAGTTCATGCTTGGCACAGTTGTCGATCAGTACATGTATATCGAGTAACGTGAAATTATCTTTGAGACTTGCTTTGTTTAGGTCCCGATAGTTGAGACACACCCTAACTTTCCCATCCTTCTTTGGAACTGGCACGATGTTGGCCAACTAAGTAGGATATTCAACCACTCTAAGAACTTTAGCTTTGATCTGCATATGACGAAATTGGCTGGACTTGCTCCGGAAGTTTGAGGGTCCTCAAGATTCTGCCCCAGTTTCTGACCATGGGAAAAATGAAGATTTTATTAAGCTGTGACCGAACCCACATAGCTGCCTACATATCCCCTCTTAAACGGGAATTAGGTCAAGCGTAGTTAAGTTGTATCAGATGAAAAAAATGTAAACAATCTAAACATAGTATCTCTTGATTGCGTTTGAATTGATAGCCTTTGGCCAAATTTCTCCATCCATTTCTGCAAGTGTGAGTGCTCTTCTGTTAGTACTCGATGAACCATTTCGTTTTAGCACCAGCTTCCCCGTTGTGAATTGTCTGGGTTTTGAATCTTTTGTTGAAAGCTCTGGACATTTTGTTCTGATAAAGTTGACCATGACATATGAGATTCATTCTTTTTCTGTCGATAAGAGCTAGCTGTTCGGAACGGCTGCCTATCCATTCTGCATCACTGAGTTCAGCTTCTTGTATAATTCTTAAGGAAGGAATTTCGATCTCGGTAGGAATGACAACTTCTATACCATAGACCAAAATGTAGGGAGTTGTTCTGGTTGATGTGCAAACTATTGTATGATATCCCAATAAGGCAAATGGTAATTTCTCGTGCCATTCTTTGTGGTTGTCTACCATTTTCCTTAGAATTTTCTTGATGTTCTTGTTGGCGGCCTCTAGGGCTCCATTCATTTGAGGTTTGTATGTTGTGAAATTCTTATGCTTGATCTTGAAGGTTTCACACATAGCTTTCATTAAATCGTTGTTGATATTGGCGGAATTGTCAGTGATGATGGATTCTGGCACCCCGAATCGACAAACAATACGATCCATAACAATATCTACGACAAATTTCTTGGTTACAGCCTTGTAAGATGCAGCCTCAACCCATTTTGTGAAGTAGTCTATGGCCACTAAAATGAACTTGTGCCCGTTCGAAGCGGCAGGCTCGATTAGACCCATGACATCCATTCTACAAGTGGCAAAAGGCCAAGGTGCACTTGTTGCATTGAGTTCTTTTGGTGGTACTCGTATCAAATCTGCATGTACCTGACACTGGTGACACTTTGAGACATACCTGATGCAGTTCGTTTCCATAGTCATCCAAAAGTACCCTGCTCATAGAATATTCTTGGCTAAAACGAAACCATTCATGTGTGGTTCGCAGGATCTAGCGTGTATTTGCTCGAGCAGTTATTAAGCTTCTTTGGCGTCAATGCCCATAGTAATCCTAGTCCTGGAATTCTTCTATACAAAATTCCTCCGCTTTGGAATAAATTATTGGATAATCTTCGGAGTGTGCGTTTCTGAGTATGATATGCATGCTCCGGGTATTCTCCATTTTCCAAATATTCCTTGATATCCGAAACCGTGGATTCCCATCCATTTCTTCTTCAATATAAGCGCAATAAGCTGGTTGATTATGGTTTTCACTGGAATAAGGTCGATGAAATTCTTATCCGGATGTTGTATCATGGAAGACAAAGTAGCTAGTGCGTTTACGAACTCGTTCTGGATTCTCAGAACATGTTTTAATTCTATCTTTGTGAACCTCTTCATCAACCCTTATACGTGATACATATATGGCAATATTTTGGTATTCTTGGTAGCCCACTCTCCTAGATCCTAATGTACTAGAAGATCTAAATCACAAATTACTAGCAATTCCTGAATATTCATGTCAATGGACAAATTGAGCCCCATGATGCAAGCCTCGTATTCTGCCATATTGTTAGTGCATGGAAATCTGAGCTTTGCGGATACTGGATAATGTTGACCAATTTCTGACACCAAAACGGCCCCAATACCTACTCCTTTGAAATTTGCGGCTCCGTCAAAGAACATCCTCCAACTGTTGTAGGCTTTGGTAATATCTTCTCCTACAAATGACACTTCTTCATCGGGAAAATGCATTTTCTATGGTTTGTATTCCCCTCCTACCGGATTTTTTGCAAGATGATCTGCTAAAGCCTGTCCCTTGACCGCCTTCTGAGTCACGTAGACGATATCAAACTCACTCAGCAACATCTGCCATTTTGCTAGTTTCCTCGTAGGCATCGATTTTTGAAAGATGTATTTTAGGGGATCCATCCTTGATATGTGATACGTAGTGTAGGCGTAGAATTAGTGCCTCAACTTCTGAGCTATCCACGTCAGGGCACACCAGGTGCATTCCACCAAAGAATACTGTGCCTCATAGGGTGTGAACTTCTTACTTAGATAGTATATGGCTTGTTCCTTTCTTCCTGTCTCGTGGTGTAGTCCCAAAACACAACCGAAAGCTCCATCTAGTATGGACAAATGGAGTAGTAGAGGTCTACCAGGTTCTGGCGTGACCAAGACTGGTGGTGTGGATAGGTACTCCTTGATTTTGTCAAAGGCTTGTTGACATTCTTCAGTCCATCTTGTTGCAACATCTTTCTTCAGCAAATTGAAAATTGGCTCACAGATCACGGTCGGTTGTGCTATGAATCGGCTGATGCAATTGAGATGCCCCAAGAAACTCATCACATATTTCTTGCTCTTTGGAGGTGGAAAATCTTGGTTGGCTTTGACCTTTGAAGGGTCCAATTCAATCCCCCAGCGATTGATGATGAAACCTAGCAATTTTCTAGCAAGGACTTCGAAGGCACACTTCACAGGTTTAGTTTCAGATTGTACCTTCAAAGCTGATTAAAGAATTTCCTTAAATCTACTATATGATTTGCACTTTTTATAGATTTAATGAGGACGTCATCCACGTATACCTCTATTTCTTTGTGAATCATGTCATGAAAAATAGTTGTCATGGCTCTCATGTAAGTGGCTCCGGCATTCTTCAATACCAAAGGACATTATTTTATAACAATACATCCCCCATGGAGTTATAAAGGCTATTTTCTTGGCATCTTCCTCATCCATCCAGATCTGATGGTATCTCGCGAAGTAATCCACAAAGGATTGGAGTTCATGCTTGGCACAGTTGTCGATCAGTATATGTATATTGGGTAACATGAAATTATCTTTGAGACTTGCTTTGTTTAGGTCCCGATAGTTGAGACACACCCTAACTTTCCCATCCTTCTTCAGAACTGGCACGATGTTGGCCAGCCAAGTAGGATATTCAACCACTCTAAGAACTTTAGCTTTGATCTGCTTGGTGACTTCCTCTTTGATTTTCAGACTAATATCAGGCTGGAACTTTCTGAGTTTCTATTTTATAGGCGGACGCATTGGATCGGTAGGTAGTTTATTAGCCATTATAGATGTGCTCTAACCGGTCATACCATCATAAGACCATGAAAAGATATCTTCGTATTCTTTTAGGAAATGGGTGTACTCCTCTTTCTCTGATGGTGACAAGTGAATACTTATGTGGGTTTCTTTGATTGTTTCGGAATCTCCCAAGTTGACTATCTCAGTTTCGTCAAAATTTGATTTAGGCTTATTCTCAAAATTTTCTACCTCTCTCACAATTTCCTTAGGGATTATATCTTCTTCATGTATTTCCGTTGAATCACTATCCTTATGTTACGTTGTCTCTTACATGTCACAGTCGTCGGTTCATGAGGATAAGTAATAATAAAGCTACAGAGAGAAAATGTAAAGGATAATAATAAATATTAAAATAGCAATGCATTAGATAAATCTGGAAATGTTAAAACAAGTACGACTCGATAATTAGAGCAATTATTTCAAAACATAGTGCATCTAAAACAGAATACTCAAGATGTCTTAAATTCTTAAAATTGTTTAAATAGATCATGCTAATTGCTAGGCTACCCAGCAACTTGACAGGCTCGGGATGGTGTAGCAGTCTAATTCTTGAGAACATCTCCTTTCCCCGTGGTCTGAATTGTAAGGTCTTCCTCCTCCTCCTCCTCCTCAACAATTGCATTGCAGTCTATGTATTCATCGTTTAGAAACATATTCCTTAGGCCAACTAAAGCCTCATCTTCTTCAGACCCCCATATCACGTCAGTCTGTGGAAATGTCTGATGCGGATGCGGTATTGGCTGTTCAAGAGGGTAATAGGGACCACGCCATAACGGTGACCAATCATTGTACTCCTGTCAGGTGTACTGATATCCAAGTCCAAAGGTTGTGCTGTGACGTTTTGGTTGTATTGGCTTAGTAATACCCTATAGATTCTTGCCGAGACCTTTACCAGGTTCATACCCTATCCATAACAGTATGATTTAAATCTTATTACTCCACCATTTGTCTTTCTCGATTGCATTGACGCACTCGATGTGATGGTACATCTCTCCACCCAACTTTCTTCTATTCTCGACAACCAGAACAGTTTGATTGGTGTAAATGGGATTACTTCCGTCTCCATGAATAATCACTTCTTGATGCTTCCATTTGAACTTCACGGCTTGGTGTAGTAGAGAAGCTACAGCTCCAGCAACATATATCCAAGGACATCCCAATAGCAGATTGTATGTGGCGTATATGTCCCATACTTGAAACTCAATATCAAACAAAGTTGGACCCATCTGCAGACACAGGTTTAGTTTCCACGATCGTGGCCCTTTGGGATCCATCGAATGTTTTTACATTCATAATTCCTACTCATATCTCATACAAACCTTTACCCAATCTTTTCAAAGTAGTTAATGGACAAATGTTGAGGCTTGAACTCCTATTTATCAGGACCCTGGCGATGAATTTGTCCTCAAATTGCACGGTGATATGTAGTGCCTGTTATGACTCAGCCCTTCAGGTGGTAGTTCGTCTTCGTGACAAGTGATCTTGTGGCTCTCTAATACTTTCCTTACCATGTTGGCCATCTCTCCACTGGTGATGTTGTTGGGCATGTAAGCTTCGTTCAACACTTTCACTAATGCATTCCTATGCATCTCAGAATTCTGCAGTAGTGATTGAATGGAAATTTGAGCAGGGGTTTTTTCAGATGATCAACCACAGAAAATTCTCTTACTTGCACTATCCTCAAAAGATCATCCGGGCCTATTTCAATGATAGGCTACTTGGGAGCGGATTCTTTACTTGTTCCTCCCAAATGCTTAGGTGTGTAAACCCTACCGGTCCTGGTCATGCCTTGTGTGGCACTTGTTTCTTCCATTTTCCCTTTCCTTTGCTTCTCGCCTCTGCAACATAGTCCCACGGTATAGCATTGGAATTAAAGGACAGTGCGGGTGCTACCGCCACAGTGAAGGGTGTGATTACTTCCACCTCAAACGGAGCTGGTGCGGTTGAGGGAATTATTGTTTTAACCTTAAATAGAGTTGGCGTGGCTATTTCCACCTCAATTGGTGGCTGCATTTGCACTATAATAGGTGTGAGAGTGACTGGAAGTACTGTGGTTTTATCCCATTCACGAATGAGTCCAATTGATCCTTCTGAATCCCATTCTACATTAGTTTCGATCACATTTACCCCCTCTCCCTGTGATCCGGGAGGGGGTTATTTTGGACATTTGGTGCATCCTCTTTTGCTTGTATAAGTCAATCAATGTCTGGATATTATACTTCAAAGTGCAACATTCATCAATAGTGTGTCCCTTCTTGCCTTAGTGATAGGCACATGTCTTGTTTGGATTAACTCACTGGGATGAGTTTTCCATAGTAACAGCGGGAATGGGGGTGACATAACTGGCAACCTTCAGTCTTTCATACAACTGATCAATGGGTTCAGCAATAGGAGTGTATTGTCTGGGTAGTCTACGACCGAAATTTGGTCTGGGTTTCTGGTAGTTTTGGTGGGCTGATGGTGGTGAGTGGTAATATGCAGGTTGTGTGTTATAAGTATGGTAAGTGGCGGCGGGTTGTTAAGGAGGTGAAGGCTGATATATGGGTGGAGGTGTTTGGTATGTGATAGGAGATTTTGGTCCTTGGGCAAACATCAACCTACTTCCTTCTTCTTGGATATGCTCCTGACTGCAAGGCTTTGTTTGTAGATTGGAGTGCCTCGAAATTTGTCACCATTCCGCTTTTAATTCCCTCTTTTATTCTTTCTCCTAATTTGATGTTGTCTGAAAATTTATGGTTTTCAATAACCATTAACCTCTCATAGTATAGCGGATCCTTGGCCCGAACAAAGAATTTGTTCATTTGTTCTTCCTCTAATACCGGCCTTACTTTCGCAGCTTCTGATCTCCACCGAGTAGCATACTTGTGGAAAGTTTCTGTTGGCTTTTTCTTGAGATTTTTTATATAGAAGACATCTAGTGCATTCTCTATGTTGAATCTTAACCGATCCATGAAATCTGACGCCATGCTTACCCAATTAACCCACTTCTTTGGGTTTTGACTGACGTACCAAGACAGGGTGTCTCCGGTGAGGCTCCTCATGAATAATTTCATGCGGAGACTTTCATCCTTACCAACTCCTAAGAGCTTGTCACAGTATGTCCTTAGATGTACCTTTAGGTCACTTGTTCCATCAAACATTTCGAACTTGGGAGGTTTGTAACCCTCCGACAATTCTACGTCCAGCTGAATACACAAATCTTCATAGTTCAAACCTTCGATGCCTTTACCGCCATCAACACCCTTGACTTGGCTAGTAAGCTTCTTAAGCTCCTATGCCATGTTATTGATTAGTAGGTCCTTCTCGGCAGACTCTAGTATGTATATGGTCTATTACGGAGTGTGGGGTAAGGTTTCTACGTATATGGGGTTGCTTTGATGGACTCCAGGAATTTGGGTATATTGGTGGTCGTTGGTTGAGTTTTGAGGAACGGGGATAGATTGCGGTGCACTCTGAGGAGTATGATAGGTAGTGGTTTGTGTATATTAGGTCAGGTGATGATGATGTCGTGTAGGAGTTGGTACTGGTGGACTATTGGGATTTTTAGGATGCGTGGCGTATTGATGAGGTGTGAAAGTATTTTTTGTGGATGCTGGTTTTGTGTGTTTTGGGGAGGTGCTGGGATTTTGGTATTTGTTGGTTGATGTCGGGGACGTTCAGGGTAAGGGAAATGTTTTCCAAGTTCCGGACCTGCTCTAGTTCCCCTTCTAACTACAGTATCTTTTGTTCTAGTCGTAAGACCAAATCATTTTGTGCTAGAGTGCTTTGTCCATCTGAAGTTTTGACATTCTCTTTATGCGTAGCATTGTCTTTCCTGATATTGCTTGTATCATCCATTCTGGCCTTTCCTTTACTTTTAGGATCGTTCGGAGGAGGAGGAGATGGAGGACCTCTTGATCTGATATGTTGATGATGCCAGTATGCACGAACCAACCTTAGGGAGTGGGAATAAACTAATAAAGAAAAGAAGAAAACAAAAAGGTAAACAAGTCGGTGACGAGTATTAAAAGGTTGTTTGCGGTATTTAAACACATATTGCGGAATTATAAATTTGCGTCCTAATTTGGGGACCTCATTGTGCCCGAGGTACGCCTAAGCCACATATAGATTTAGAGAAAATTGATACCAATAACTACATCATTTCATTAATGTGATAAATAAACCAAATCTCTACTAAAACGAAAATAATGATAAAGAGTCACTAACGACATGTGCCTTATTACAACTAAAGCCTAAAACGAGTTTAGAAAGCAAGTAAAACATAATTCCTAATCTATTTTGTCCTAGAGGGACCTTCTCCATGCTTGGCCTTCTTTGCGCCATCGATCAAGTTCCCCAGGTCGCACATTTCCATCAGCAGATACGCCCTTGCTAGGAGCCCTCCTTCTTTGCCATCAGTGTTTTGACAGCTTGCAACCCTGTTTCTCATCTTCCCTTCCAGCTCCATCAATCCCTACTCTAAATAATCCAATCTTGTTTACCTTGAAAATGGCAATAACAATTAGATTTTCTTTTGTGGTTCTAAAAATATATGATTGTATGCGGTGAAATCAGGGGATCTATTTCTCGCCGTTAAGGTACATACGGGAAGTCATATCAGCATCTCGAGGCTGCAGGATTACGATCGAGCTCCCTCCATCAAGGTTTGTCCACAACCCAACAAAGATTCCAAGGATAGGGAATTTGTCCACGACCTAACGAAGGTTCTGAGGATGGGGGATTCCCGAGTTGAGCAGCTAGAATCAGCAAACACTAGTTCCATGCCTAGCTGTCCCATCCCCGTGTCTTTACATTCAATACACGTTGCACTATATGGTATTCCCTCTCCTATATAAGTGGAATCCATGCCACTTTGTAAAAGGCTGATGTTGCTCTTTTTTTTCACAAGTGCAATAATATCTCTCTCCCTCTCTCTCTTTTCTTTCTAACTTGCTCGTTCTCGCTGGCCCGATGCCACTTTAATATTTATCGCTTTCTTACTTGTTCTTCATTCTATCGCTTGGTATTGGCCATATTGAGCTTTGTTTGATCATATAGATGTTATCCCATTTTCGGCTATCTCCGATAGCTCGAGCTCGACCCGGACACTGACCCCGAGGTCCCCATCGACCAGTCCTATATTCGGGCAGCAGGCCCCTCGGTTTGATTACTGCCTCGTTTTAGCTTGCATTTCATCATTAAACTCTACACTTTTAGCATCAAATGCTCTAACAACTAGCATAAAAATAGTTCACGTATTTTTAGAATCCCATTTACAAATTTAATTGTTGTTACCATTTTCACGGTAAACACTTTGGCACCCACCATGGGGCTAAAAATAATAGTGATTATTTTCTTGGTGGTTTCATTGCACAAACGCGAGTTATCTTTCACACTTTTTCTTTTCCAAAGATCTCTTGATTTCAAGTCAAAATGTCTGGCTCGATAAACAAAGTTGAGAATGACTACCTCAAAAATCACGGCGAAAATGGTGTAGTTATTCCAGTGTTTGGCGCAATACCGCATAACCCTGATAATGAATCTGGGCCGATTCCAGCGCACGCGGGTTAGCAAGGCGCGCAGCAGGTCGACGAAGCCTCGCACATCCATGGAAGCATACAGCATATCGACCAACAGGAAGCCCAACAAACCTCGGCTCGGGAAACACAGGAAGTTAGTCTTTACGATATTTTTAAAATGTTGTAGGCACAACAGTTGGCCATCGCTCAGTTGCAAAGCCATCCAAAGACTCCCAGTGCAGTAACATCGAAAACAGCTCCCCACGCTGAATGAACACCCGAGAGATCAAGCAACAACGGATCGGTAACAGACCCCGCCATAGCGAAGATGCTTGGGGATCTCTCCAAGAGGATCAAGTCAAGTTCGTGGAAGTTCATGCAACAGTCATCCCCTGAAGAAGCGGTCTCGGAACTAGTTTCACCGAAGTCCGGAATGCCAGAACTCCCTAAGTACGACAGGACCTCGGATCCTGACAAGCGCACCACTACTTACACGTGTGCGAGAATAGGCAGCGACCTTCAAGATGATGAGTTCGAGCCCGTCTCGTTGAAAAAGTTTCGGAAAACACTCTCAAAAGGAACCATGATGTGGCACCATAGCCTAGCACCTGACCTCACGAACTCACTTACCGTACTAGTAGGTTCCTCCACAGAGGCACACGTCGATTCCATCGAAGCAGCAATGGGAGAGCCCAACACATTCGAGGCCGAACAAAGGGAGAATGAAATGCCACGGGAAGTCGCGCCTCATTCCCTGATACAACGAACGAGATCGCCCCCGGTTTCGAATGACTAGGCAATACAGACCTTCGCACGAAGCCTAAACGAACCATGCCCGACGACTTTGGGGTATTTTAAACGAAGCTTGATCAGATACCCAATCAAGATCTAGTCGGATGCCCGTACCCGGCATCAGCCATGAATTAGGATCATGGATGACCATCCGGGAGCCTCCTCGGGCTCAGAATTCCCAAGCAGGTTCCCGGCAAATAAACTAGCACCAAAGAGATGAAGGTACCATCCATGCGGCGCGGATAGGAGGAACGCCACAAGATGCAATCTACCTCGCAATGAGCGGGAAATAGCTCGAGGGCAACATCCTTGAGGAATCTTTAGCAGAGCCAGATTCGGTGAGGCATGGCCAGCAGGGGTACCTCGCCCGTCAGAGTATGATCTCAGCATTGCTATACCAAACATCGTGATCACCATAAGCAAAACTAGGGACGCCAAATACCTCAAACCTATTCGACCAAATCCCCCTCGAGGAAACCACAACCTGGCGCGGGAACCGCATGGCACGCACGACCACGGGGTCAAAAATGGCCACCAGCTCAGGAGGAAAACAGTTGTGCTACTCAATAAAAATAGCCGCCAATCACTATCGAGCGATCAGGCTTGAATTCAGCCCAAAGAAAGGAAGGCAACCAGGAAAAACGAAGCAAAGGAGCCGCAACATATTTCCACAATAGTGGAAAAGCATCAACACCCTCCAAGGACTCATAAAAATGGAAAATAAAAATGTTCTTCGTCGGGGAAAAACGGCTCCAGGGATGTATTCCAAAGGACGCCCTTACATCCGGCAAAAAAAGCACTGAGACTCTGCCTCGGCCTCACACTGACGCATTAGTATCCCTCTCCCTCATCTGATCTATTTCAAATAAAACATGTGCTCATGAATTCAGGTGGTTCGATCAACACATCAACATTGTCGGGCCGAGGTTAATAATGCGGCTCGAATCGCCAGGACAAAACATGACCACCTCACGACATAACATGTCTAAGCTCGGACTGGAACACCGAGTTCTATAGCGTCAAAAAAGGCGTAAGGCACGGACGTCTTGTTCAAATGGCCGCGGGCACACTGCCCGGAGACAGAACCGACCCCAATTCACCAAAAGAATCAAATCCCATGCAAGAAGAAGAATTAAAATCGTCGACAGGGAGCGATACGCGACGAGGGGAATTTCCTCACCATGTGACGCATCGCTTGCATCAATACCTCCACCCTCGAAGGGATCAAAGGGTAAGCAAACCACATCTTCGGCCAAGCCTGATTAAACATAGCAGAGGGCTGTATTAAGGCTCACACCGCAACATGGCAGGAAAGTAACAAATCTCGAAGCGTCACCTACACATCCCGTGGTAAGGAAGAACTGCTCCATTCCTTTGCTATTTTTTCACTAAACTATATGCAGACAATCGACCGGGATATTCAGTAGTTCTATCTCCACCCATAGATCCCAAGGCCTTAGCAGGACCCGCCGCGCTTTTTTCCCTCGGTCGGGCTTCTGCCCCGAAGAGGGTCTCGCTAGCAAGATTATTAGCGGAACAACGTACCCCCAGAGAAGGATACGACAGGATCATAGGCCTCCTTCTGCAATCAAATGACGAGCGATGATCTCCTTTTAAGGGTGTCATCCCTTCTGAAGGACCAGGGAACGGCAGACTGAGTTCCGATAGCAAATCATGTACCAGATCAAATGGTCCAAGGAGCCGTATCAGCGCGGGACGAGCTCACAACAATGAAACGATGTGTATTTACGCCAAGCCATAAAAGAATATCTTTTCAGCATTTCATACGCCAAACAAGGAAATCTCAGTATACTCCTGGCAGGGACTCCTCCACCGAGTGCATCCTGAAATACTCGGAGACTTAGTATCAACAATTTGGCACCCGCACGACCCCAGGGTCGAAACTCCGGGCTCACAAAGCCCCAGCAGGAAACTCCGAGCTTACGAAAAGCGGCCTTCGAGCCTAAACAAAATCGATGACTCGGAGACTGTCATTAATTGCCATGCACTAAAAATCCCGAAACTGTAAGACCCTGAGCGGACAGACTCGACGTAGCCAGATCTATTATACATTACAACAAAAACTATAAGACCTCAACAGGCATGACAAACTTTAAGACCTCAACAGGCATGGAATTCAAAATCCCGAAGTTTAGGCTATATGTCACATTTTTAAGAATCCTGAAAAGGCATACCCTAGGTGTAGATGCCTAAAATATCACTCAGGATAAAAAATGGCTCTGGCCAAACACATATGACTACTGTCAAAATGGCTGATACAACCAAATTGAATGCAACTAGGGGATGCCCGACCGTCGCTAAACAATATCGCAGGCCATTACTTCGTATATACTTCGAAAAGAACCGGTTGAAACAGGCTTCCCTCAACAGGCAAAAACGAGCTTCGACCATGTCAGCTCCAAAATCGCAAGGCTTCGACCTACTCATCCTACGAGCTAAGAACCTTCCGAGGTGCTCAAACACCACCGCTAACGATTTGTAATTGAGGTTCTTCCAGAACTGACGACGGGTCAGGCAAAATCATTTCAAAAGACCTTAACAAGCGTAAAACAAAGCCTACAAAAATCCATTATCGACAGCCAAATAAGCCTCCGAGCCGCACATTAAAAGGTCTCAAAGACCCAACAGCGTAAGAGCCATTGTCGCCAGCTTGCAAATTGAAAACATGAGGAATAAAATGAGCTCAAATCATAACCCGATTCGGAGACCGGATCCAAAATAGTTAACTACACATGCCTAAGGGCCACATATATATAAGGTCGCTCCGACCCAAGGCGTAAGAGCCACTATCGCCAGCCCATACAAACGCAAAACTCTAGGGCAAATTAAGCTCGAATCGGATAACGACTTGAAGACTGAACCTGAAGACGATTAAAGAATGTAAGCCTAAGGGCAAGTCCAAGGTCGAATTGTCACAATTGGAACAACAACAAATAGAAATACAGAAGATACAAATTGCAGGGTTCCCCCTCTTATTTCTACATATTAACGGTGGAGCGCAATCTCAGCCTATGACATATAATAAAAGCTATATACACGACAAAGAAGGTAGGGAATAGACATTCCCCCCAGTTTCCGGTAGTTATGGCCCGGTGGTCTCCTCCTCATCGTCCTCAGCATCGGACAGTAGGAACTTGGCATCATACTCCTCTCTTTTGGCTTGCTCGATCTCCCCCGAGAGATCAAAGTCCCTGGCATGAATCTCCTCGAGGATCTCCCTCCGGGATCTGCACCTCACATACTCCTTATTATTGTGTGCATGATTAACGGTCTTCTTCTGCTCAACTTTAGTACTGGCGGCGCTTCTTGAATAAGCCTCCATTTTTTGTCCCGCCCTGGTATTATTCATCACAACCTCGGCCGAACATTCACCACCTCAGTTTCGCCCTCAAAAGCTTGGATGAGAGTCATGCGATCATCTTCGCCCGAGCAGAATCATTCGTACGGGAGGTCTGAATTTGCACCTCAAGAGCGAAAGCCCTGTCCTGAGCCCTCTCTTTGGCCACAGAGTGGGCATTCACATGCGCCTGCAACTTAGTGAATTCGCGTTTGGCTTTGCCAACCTCGCCTCAGAGTTGTTCCAGCTCATCTGCCTTATCCTTCAACTGAAATCGCAAAACATCAAGGCGGCAAGACAAAAAGGGAATGCAGGCAAGCGCGAAATGTAGGGTACCTATTTCTCCTAGAGGGCCTCCCAGGACCGGCTCTTGTCCACCTCACGCCATAAAGAGACGTGCTCGCTTTACTTTGCCGCACAAAGAAGTTTGATATTTCTCCCTATCTCGAGCCTCCCGCAACGGAGCCTCGCAACAGATCAGTTTGGCTTTGAGCCTATCAAAGGCCTGAGAAAGAAATCCAAGTAAATAAAAAAAGGGAGGAGCACAGGGCAAGAACATCCTTACAGTAGCCGAAACTCACCATAAGGCCAAAACGCTGAGCCTCGCCCAAGGTCGAAGCAACGTCCGATGGTGCATCAATCCCAGAAGGTTGTCGGTCGGCCGAATCGCTTCCCCTTAACCGATGCGAA
The DNA here is from genome assembly GCF_000715075.1 of Nicotiana tabacum. Lineage (NCBI taxonomy): Eukaryota > Viridiplantae > Streptophyta > Magnoliopsida > Solanales > Solanaceae > Nicotiana > Nicotiana tabacum. The sequence continues at coordinate 104,855,852 of NC_134087.1, read as the reverse complement.
GAAGTCGCCTCACTACAAGCCTTCTCGCACCCCGTAGCATCTTTCCTTTTACCAGCGCACCTTGTCCCCGGGGCCAGCAGTCTCTCCTCCTCTCTCGGGGAACTCGGCCTCGCTTCGAAAGGATTCTACAGCAGATAAATCAGATGAGTCGGCAAGAAGGAAGCCATCTCTTAGGGGGGCAGAACGCCAGGCACCTACCATGATGTTTCGCATACCATCTCCCTTTTATAGATCTCGCCACCGGCGCCTATCGTAAATCGAGTAAGCTGCCAGCTTACGAGATCATTCAACTAAATCGGGGACCTCGCCAGGCAACCAATGAGTTGCTATAAACAAAGAACAGAAAGATATCGTTACGAGGCCAACCTCATGTTAAGATAAAGGCAGATCAAACGGAGCACCTACGTGTGAAGTTCCATTTCTTAGGAAACGGCAAAAATTTTCCAGAGATAACATCGGTCATCCGTATTCGAACGAACCGTTTCATCCATCCATGGTCCTCATCCTCCTCGCTATCGATTACAGGATCTCGGGTGGATCTGCGTTGAAGAGCAATCAGGCCCCGATAGCGCAATGGCTAGTACAACCTCACGAGGTAGCTGAGGGTGAATTATATCCTGGCCTTGTCAGTAAAATATCTCATCGACTGCACTATTCTCCAAAGAAAGGGATGAGCCTATGCAAACGTTACTTGATATCTTCTACAGAAATCAAGCACAACCCGGTCCAGGGAACCCAGCGCAAGAACGTGAATATACACACCCAAAAATCCCTCAATATATGTCATGACACTCTCCTCGGGGGAAGGTACTTGCAAAATCGCGCCTTTCACCCATCCGCATTCTTTTCTGATCATATCGAGGTTTTCCTCACTCACTGATGAAATAATCCTCGACACATTCTCTCGATGGCCCGGAACAATTGTAGGCCTCCCCGGTGTGACAGCCCTCCTTGAGGTAGTGCACCCCGATCTTCGCTCTCCCGACATCGGAGGCGAGCCGCTGGTACTGACCAGAGGAGAAGCACAAGAGGGACTCCCCTTTGTCCGAGTATCAGCCGTTGAAGCAGCGGCCATGACTACTGCAGAATAGGGGGAAGAAGATAAGGATCCAGGCACAAAAATTTCTGAAATATGGAAGCGGGAGGACTAGCACAAAGCGCCAGGCTCTGCAGAGGAGATAGGCTTATCAAGAACTGCAAAATCGCCGCTTAACAGGCAGATGAGCAAATATATAGAGTTAAAGCGACTACTGCTCGCTTGCCCAAAAGGGCTAATTAATCCTGGTCGCGTTAATTTCACCCTCTCCTAGGGGAGTGTACTGGTAGAATCACCCCAGCTCCCACATGACTCATAAAACTGTGGGACCTCGGGAGATCCCCGACGTCATAAAATCTATTCGGGAGGAGCTGTCGATTCAACCTCGGGACATGGCCAGTCTCGGGGCCCCTGTTTGTCCAATGCAAAGGCCCTAAAGGGCCGATGCTGGAACACAAAATCAAAAAAGCAAGGAGATGGGCTGACAGAATGAAAGCTCCTTTTATACATTGACAAAAAGGAAAAAAAACATCTTTACACTATCTATTTCCCGAGGGAGGGGGGCATCATACGAAGCAAAAAGGAAGGCATATAAAAAGGACTCGGAGACTACTTCTCGTCACTATCGTCTTCGCCCTTATCAGGGGCAATCAAGAGCGCCAATCTTCCCTCCGCTGCACGGGCCTCCTTGAGATTAGCTGACAGGTCGATGCTTCTGGCCCCGAGTTCTTCCAGGGTCTCCCTCTTTGCCTCCGCTTTGGCATGCTCGATAGCTCGGATTAGTTTTTGCTCAATTGCCATGGATATATCACAAACCATTGTATATGTTGTGGGCGCATCCTCCCGATAAGTGGCAGCATCTCGTTCGGCCTCGGACTTAGCTGTGGCCAAAGAAACAATCTCTCTGCGAGTGTCCGTGAGAAGATCCCGAGATGTCACCAATTCCCCGGCCACTATCTTGTTTCGCTCTGTCAACCCGGAGATCTCCGCTTTCAACTGACTAATCTACGAGCCACTCTGCTCGACCTACGGGAGAAGTGCAAGTCAATAAATATATGAATCCAAAACGTATGTGAATACGGGGTAAAAGTTCAGGTATGAGTAAGGCAAAATACCTGAGCAGCAAGATTGGCCTTCTCCTGGAGCGCCGTCTCCAAAGCTACCCGAAGCTCTCCCAGCTCTTTATCTCCCCAGACAGAGCGAGCCTCCAAATCCTGTAGCTTCGAAGCAATTTTCTTACGCTCCTTTCCATAACAATAAAGTTCCCTACAGAGCCGAAGGATGGCATAGTCATATATCTCCATACACTGCGGCACAACAGAAAAGTTAGAGAGACGACAAATGATGCCTGAGAACGAAAGAAATACGTGAGGAATGACTATCACCTGTTGCATGGACTTCTCCGCCACGTTGACAATGCCAGAAATATCGAGATCAGCTCTGTCGATTACGCCATCGAAAATGTTAGAAATAAAGTCTCCCCCTTTGGGAGGATTCCCAGTTGTGGCGCCGATCATCCCTTGGGCATCCCTCAGTTCCCCTGATGAAAGTGGAAAGTTCGAAATAAAGTCGTTTGGTTCGTTGATTTCTCCAAGTGGCAACCCATATTCCGGGAAGGCCCCGAGCTCCAATCCCTTAGGATCAACACCAACGATCTTCCTAGGAGAAGCTACATAAAATCCGGTTGTATGTTTCGAAGCTACATCAACGTCCTCTTCAAGGACACCCGGCTCACGAGCCCGGCTGGAGCTAGCTGTTCCGGACTCAACAGCTTCCGACCGGGGCGCCTGGAAGTCTCTCGCACTGGACCTTGTTCTCCTCATTAATGGGTTTCCATCATCGTCCTCCCTTTTTATATCAGGATTCAACCCCGAGGTTAGAGCAGTTGTCCCACTAGTGGCTCGGCGCTCGGGTGACTTGGTTTTATTTGTCGCAGAATGGGCAACGGCTGCCCTGCTTTTCCTCTTCTTGTTCGTGCCAGGCTTCAAGGCCCCTGCTACACCAACAGGGGGCGGCCTCATCTGCATATTCTCACTAAGACCTGTGCCAACACAATAACCGCGATACGCTTTCGCTAAGGTCTTAGAAGGAAACACAAAATACGAAGCATAGGCGTTAAAGGAACCTCACTGTGATTCTTAGCCACCCAACGCTTCTTAGCCAGGATGGTCCAAGACCGAATGCGGTACGGGAATTTCTCACTAAATCGCCTGATCTATCCCGACAAATCTGGGACCACCTCCGGATGCCAAGCAGCGGCTGCAGGAAGCACAAAGAGATTATTATGACAAACGAAAGAGTAGTCGAAAAAAACGGCTAAAGGGAAAATTGCTTACGTCGGGCATTCCACCGCTTCGGAAAGGGCATTCTTCGGGCCGGGATGATATCCGAGGTCCTCACTCGGATAAACCTGCTCATCTATCCTCGGTCCTTCCCCTCGTCAACACTCGTGGAAAAAGATTTTTTAGACCGATGGCGTATCTTGATTAATCCTCGATACAGTCGAAGGCTATACATTCTGATCAGATGACTAAGGGTAAAAACCTTACCTTCAACCCCTTCGGTGAAATGTCGAAACATCAATACTATCCTCCAAAAAGAAGGGTAGATCTGACCAAGTGTCACCTGGTATTGGTCACAGAAGTAGAGAATAACCGGGTCAATTTCCAGGGGAGGAGACTCAAGGGATTTATTAGGACCCAGGGTGAATGGGTAAGTGTATACATAAAGGAAGCCATCCTTGAAATCAGTAATATTATCATCGGGACCGGGAATCTCCACCAGCGTTGCCTTTCTCCATCGGTAGTCCTCGTTCACCTTGCTAACATCGGTCACAACGCTAACGTATCGGGACATGTTCTCACACTCACCCGGCATAGTTGAGGTAGTCTCGACATCAAAATCCGTTGATGTGTCGAGATCGGGTAGGGTACATTGTTCTAAAGTGGGAATCGATCTGGTTTCTTCCTCAGGTAATCGGGACAACGATGCAATGTTGTTCCGTTGGGGAACCGTCCTAGAAGTCCTAGCCATGTAAAATGGTAAAAACCCTTCTATGAAAATAACAAAGAGTGTCAAATACAAAATTCTGACTCGCGAGCTTGTAAGTGGGGTGAAAATGGGAAGTATCAAGCAACCGATACATTTATAGGAATCGTTGGGGAAGTAGAAGGGACGAGTCGATGGCAGTTTGTGGGTTTCTTGATTACCGCATCTGACGGCGACCTAGCACGGTTCTCTGGGGCATGATATTTAATGCTTTTAGATGGTTGACGTCACGGAAGTAATGACCTCGAGATGATGGTTCAATATCGTTTCCCATTACTTCATTCTAGGAAATGCGGAGACTATTTGTATGCGGTAAAATCAGGGGGGGGTCTATTTCTCGACGTTAAGGTACATTCAGGAAGTCATATCAGCGTCTCGAGGCTGCAGGATTACGATCGAGCTCCCTCTCTCGAGGTTCGTCCGTGACCCAGCAAAGATCCCGAGAAAAGGGAATTTGTCCGCGACCCAACTAAGGTTCTGAGGACGGGGGATTCTCGAGGTGAGCAACTAGAATCAACAAACACTAGTACCATGCCTAGCCGTCCTATCCCCGTATTTTTACATTCAATGCACTCTATACTATATGGTATTCCCTCTCCTATATAAGGGGAATCCATGCCACTTTGTAAAAGGCTGATATTGATCCATTTCTCCACAAGTGCAATAATATCTCTCTCCATCTCTCTCTTTTTTTTCTAACTTGCTCGTTCTCGCTGGCCCGATGCCACTTTAATATTTATCGCTTTCTTACTTGTTCTTCATTCTATCACTTGGTGTTGGCCATATTGAGCTTTGTTTGATCATAATTTAGTTGTTATCCCATTCCCGGATATCTCCAATAGCTCGAGCTCGACCCGAACATTGACCCTGAGATCCCCATCGACCAGTCCTATATCCAGGAAGCATGCCCCTCGGTTTGATTACTACCTCGTTTTAGCTTGCATTTCATCATTAATCTCCATACTCTTAGCATCAACTGCTCTAACAACTAGCATAAAAATAGATCACGTATTTTTAGAATCTCATTTACAAATTTAATTGTTGTTACCATTTTCACGGTAAACAATTATCTATTTTTATTCTAGTTGTTAGGTAATAGATGCTAAGTGAAAGACTGTAAATAATAAGATAATAGCTTGTAGATAGTATAATAATCAAACTGAATGACGGGAAATCGGAGCCTCGAGCTTGTGTATACGGGGCCTCTAGGTCATGTCGGGTGCCCGGCTAAGGGCAGTCGATGGAGGATTAACAACTATGATAAACTTGATGGCGACTCTTTGTGAGCACGTAATTTTTGCCCTCTATGAATTACTCTCATAAAATCTAAGAAAATAAATTTTTCGCCTTATTTGCAATTTTACAGATTTTTCGTAGGATTTTTTGTAAATTATTTGCATTTTGTGCACATTTAGTTTTCATTAAAATCATAAAAATACGAAAATACCATGCATTACATTTAGGTCGTGTTTATTATATTTTAGGAATAATTAGTTAATTAGTTGTTCCATTAAAAGTGAAAATTACAAAAAAGAAATGGCCTATTTTACATTTTTCTTTTACCTTTTTAATTGCTAGATCATTGATTTTTTTTTTTGATTTAGGATTTAGGAATTTTATAAATTTTAGGAAATTGGTTGGTATTAGAATTTAGTTTAATTTAGGGTTTTAAGTAGGTTTTTGATTAAAAAAGAAAAAAAAAGGAAAAGAGAAGACAAAAAATAGGAAAAGAGAGAAAGGAGGTGTATGGTAATTGGGCCAAAACCCAAATTTTGCAAAGAAAACCCATCCAGGTCTGCCCTTACCCAGCCCTCACCCAATCCAAAACCCACGCCCAACTCGCCTTTCGACCCGCCCCACAACCCTTCATATATAAACCCCTTTATAAAGTTTTCCCAAATAAACCCTAAATCACAACAGACCTAGAAACGACGCAAGAGCACTATCAATCGTCTCCCTAACCCGATTCAAACCCAACATGCTTGAAACTCAGGCGAGTTCACTCACACTGGCCCCATCTTCACCACGTCACAAAGATTCTAACCATTTCTGACAAGTTTTCCCTCCCTCACATGCCCTCTCTTCGATTTATTTTCAGATTTTTAATCCTTCAGATGGAAATGAGGAAAAATGGGTAGTGTTGGATTGGATTCGATTTGATCCACTCCCACCATTTGTCCGTTTTTTCATCAAAAGAGGAGTAAAAATAAGATTCGGGGAAAGATTTTGATTTGGAGATTTCTTGGAGAGGAGGGAAGAAGGTTCGAGAATACTTGAAGGACTATATAAGAGAGTTGATATTCTCAGAGTAAGGGGGTTCTTTTTATAGAGAGATTTCGGGAAATATTTTGGAGAGAAAAGGAAAATATAGAGTTTTAGCTTTGATTTTCGAATCCTTTTTTCTTCTTTTTATTTTTTAGGGATACAGAAAAAAATAAAAATAAAAACCAAAAAAGGTTGTTTATTTTCGATCTATTCTGCTCAAATCCAAAAAATGGATTCTGTTATTGGACCTCGATTTTGAATTTGTTTTGTTAAGCATGTAGACTGTTTGATGTTTTGAAGTTGAGATTGAGGCATTGCTCGGGTTTCTGTTCTTGCTTTCTTTTTCGAATCTTGTTCCTGCGCATTTCGATTTTTGTCATCAAACTTTACTCGTAGTTTGTAATCAAGCAAAGCTAATACATGTTCGTTGATTAGCTCGGTTTCATTTCATTTTACTTTTACTACTGTTGGTGTTGGTTCATATTTTTTCATGTATGAAGTATAGCTAATAGTGTATTACGACTTGAAGACTAAATTTTTAAATTTCATTCTGTGAAGTTTAAGTATATTGTCTTTCATTTGATATATTTTATATTTTTTTTGTTTGAAAAAATAATATTTTGTTGTTGGTTCTTTTGGAAACCATAACTGTAGTTCATTATTTGAAAAAGTGTTCGATTTTACAATGTTTATGGGATAACTAAATTGATTATTTTAAGGCACATGTTTAACTGGTCTTAAGCTGAATATTTGGTTTCATCATGTATAGTTTTACGCAATAGGTTTCTCTGTTGCTCCATCATTATGGGATATTTTAGCATCTTGTCAACAAATCCCCTTGTAAATGTATGAATTATTATTATGCTTATGTAGTAATGATTTAGATATTGTTTGGGAGAAATTTTGGTCCATCCTTGTTCACTGAATATTCTTGAACATGTCTAAAGTGAAAACATTGTATATTTATTGTTGGCAATGTATTTGAACATTCCTTTGGGCATAGCTTAAGAGATGTTAAGTTGTTATTTGGTAGGACACTACCCGAATCTACCAAATCTTATTCTCTTAAATTGCTCTAATTACGTTAACTTAGTTTGTGTTAATTAGTTTTCTGCAAATTTTCTGTTACTATAATCTGTCGTATGGTAATATGTAAAGGGAAAACCACAATCTTTTAAGCAAAAAATGGACCACGTTCATCTGTTAAGTAGGTCGTGCTCATTTATTCCAATGATCCTTTTTCTCTTTCTTTCCGTAATTTCTTAGACCTTCATATTGGATCTCAAACCGTAGGAAAAACGAACGACATTATAAACATCGTAGCAATGCACTAGGCGCGTTTAAAATATTATTGTAATTGTGTACACGTTCGTGTGACATAATTACGATTCTAAAAACCAATTCGAAGTATGCTTTCATGCAACTTCGATCAAACTTTCTAATTAATAAAATTGTTATTAATAAACCACTAATTTAATTTAAGTTCATATAGTTCGAGGTGCGCCATCCACAATTTAATCATTCATGGCCCTCGTATTAATCTTATGACTTAGATAACAAATGCTCGTAGTTTCCCTAGGCCCGCTTAATATATCATTGTGATTGTGGACATGTTCGCGTGACATGATTACGATTTCTAAAAACAAAATCAGAGTATGCGTTCGCGCAACTTCGGCCAAACTTTTTTAATAATAACAAGGTGTGATTAATTGTGTACACGTACGCATTACATAATTCATGATGCGCCGAACGAAATGAGTGCACGTACGCGTGAATCGTTTCAGGTTAATTTCTTAATTAAAGCAGTAAAATGAAAATGCACATAGCTTCTAAAATGAGTAATTAGACAATTTGATTAAGCCAAGTATGATCAAAGCGACCGTGCTAAAACCACGGAACCTGGGAATGCCTAACACCTTCTCCCGGTTTAACAGAATTCCTTACCCGGATTTCTGTGTACGCAGACCATAAATATAGTCAACTTTCTCGATTCGGGATTTTAAACCGGTGACTTGGGAAACCATAAATTATCCCAAGTAGCGACTCTGAATTTAAATAAATAATCCCGTTTCGATTATTGTCACTTTAATTGAGAAAACCCCCTTCTATACCTTTCTCGGGGTGTAAAATGGAGGTGTGACAACTCTGGCGACTCTACTGGGGATAAGAACCCAGAACTTTTGGTTCAGGGTTCAAGAATTTGAGCTTGTTAATATGATTTTTACTTGGCTTCATTTATTGTTAATATTACTGTATTCTGTGAACCTTTTGTGCTAACTACTGTCTGTTTACCGCTTTAATATTATCTGAACGGTATATAACTGTCTTCTTACGCCACCCTTCTGAGTCTTCTGAAAATGGTGCACACGTTCGCGTGGCCTGCTTTTTCTGTAGAAGTTATACCAAATAGAATGAGGCTGGGCCAGCAACAAGGCCGGGTAGACTTCAGTGCTCCCGGTATATTGCCCCCTCTTTGGCTCGAGTTGTCCGCTCGGGTAAGCCAGGTCTAGAACACAACCCCATGATTTAAACCTAGAAAAACACAGCCTCATGCCGGATCCCTAGTAGGAACGTTTGTTTGCATCATGTGCATTTGACTTAGGGGACTCAACACAGGGGTTGGGTCCGTCTAGGATAGGTGTATCCAAAATAACATACCATCCTGATGCATCCTATGTGCTATGTGAAGATTTATTTGTTTTCGCCTGCATGCTGACCGACTTGGAAAAAATAAATCAAGAGAAAAACCAAGAGTGATGTAGGGAAGGAAATAAAGCCCGGTTCTGAAAAATCCCGAGTATTTGGAAATGTCCCGAAACTCTGCCAAAAAGTTTTCAAAAAAAAGAGAGGAAAAGAAAAGAGTCATTTCAAAAGAGTCAATACTGTGTCCTTTTCAAGTGTGTCAAAACTGACCGAACTACGCAGGTCTGATTCTCATCGGATGTGGGATTCGTAGGCAATCTACATAAGGTTCAGCCTTATTTTTCGGAAAAAAAAGAGTAAATGGTCAAATAAATGTAGTTTAGGGTTTTGGTCAAAAATAAGACGATCCAGTTTCGACAATGTTTTAAGCCTTAGACTATCTTCAGTTGTCGAAGGGCTATTTTTGTAAGGAACGGATAAGTTTGACGGAAAAGTGTCATTTTTCCATAAAGTAGTTCTCCCCGGCCTCAAAATTTATTTGGAATTGTGAAGGGGCCACGTTTGCAAAAATGACCATTTTTTGCTGAAATTAGCATATAGGGGAAGGAATCATGGTCTGTTGATTTTTTTTTTAGAAATTGAAAAACCTATTTTACAAATAGGGTCCACCAGAGTAAAACCTAACCTTAATCTCCCACAGGTACAAATGAACACTGCCCAAAACCCGTCAGAGTTGGTCATAGAACAGGCTCAGCTGCAGTTGCGTATGTGGTGGAATGATCTAGATGAAGATGGTCAGGATTGGGTGAAAAAATAGTTGGGTGCCCTTATAAACATTTTGGAAATCAAACCACGAGAAGATCTCATCCAGGCTTTGGTAACTTTTTGGGACCCTGTCCACAATGTTTTTCGTTTCTCGGACTTTGAGATCACCCCTACTCTGGAGGAAGTGGTCGGGTATATTGAGTGTGGTCGGGACCTGAGGAAACAACAACTTATATTTCCAAGGGCTCCTTTGGTGCACAAGTTCTTTGACCTCTTGAATATCAGCAAACTGATGAAGAAGGCCCACGTAAGTAAAGGGTGTTGTTCTTTCTACTTCTTGTACTTCAGGTTCAGGCACTCAGCTTGGTTCGAAACACATGAAAAGGGTTTGATTAATAAACAAGATATGGGCCTTTTGCAAATTTGTCGTCTGTTCGCTTTTATTGTGACGTTTTTGGGGATCATGGTCTTTCCAAATACGGAAGGGATAGTGGACATCCGTATGGCTAGAATTGCAAAAATCCTCACTACCAAAAAAGTTCATACACTTGCTCCGTTAGTGCTGGCAGATATTTATCGAGCATTGACATTATGCAAAGCCGGGGCGCAATTCTTCGAAGATTGCACTTCTTCTACAAATGTGGTTGATCAAGAATTTTTGCCATCACCCCAAATTCATGAGTTATTGTTCGAGCACAGATAACTTCATCAAGAGTTATGATGAAAGGGTGAAAGACTACAATGCGCCAGAAGGGTTTGAAGCCTGGCTCTCCCACTTGAAAGCTCTAAGAGCAAGTCAGGTCGAGTCGACTATAGGATGGCTCCAAATAACAGAAGCCATATACATGACATCTACTAAGGGTTACCTGAGGTTGATGGTTTTGAGGAGTATCCAGCCATATGCACCATAGAGGGTCTTAAGGCAGTTATGAAGATATCAGGTGGTGCCCGAAGATGAAGATCTAACCACCCAGGTCATTGAGCTACATTCAGAAGCTGCATTTCCCGAAACATTAGTTCAGCAGGATTGGAATGGTTGCCGGTATCTTAAAAATGGCACCCAGGTACCAGATGTTGCAAAGGGGGAAGTGGATCCAGATTATGCTGCATGGTTTGAGAAAAGGTCTTGTGTAAATAATGAGCCAGAGCCTGAGCCCGAGACCAAGCTCAAGAGGCCTGCCAAGAGACCTCATGTTCAAGCTTTTGATGATAAAATCCAAGAAAGGTTGGCCTAGGGAGAAAAGGAGAAAAAATATCAAGCTGTAATTCACACGTTGGAAGAGAAGCTGAGAAACATGGAATTCAATAATGATCTCCAGGCACAAGAAGCTGAAGGTGAAAGAAGAAGGTTGGCCCAAGAAAATGAAGCTTCCGAGCTCAAGTTCGAAAAATGAGAATAGCAGCTGAGAACCCGGGCAGAAGCAGAAAAGATGAAAAGCTCATCTACAACCTTACGCAAAAAGTACGTGACTATGAGGATTATTTTCAAAAGACTAAAGCTGAACTAGCAAATGCCCGAGCCAAGTTAGCTAAGAATGCGGAGGGATAGGCCAGTTTTGTTCGGCAACTGAAGGAGAAGTATGACAAAGGAATGGTAGGTATAAAGAAAAAGGTCAATGTCCTTGAGAATGAAATGGCCAAGCAGGTGAGAGACTTAAAGCAGAAAGGGAGCATTGCTATGCCCTGATGTCGCAGTTAGAAAAAGACCTGTAGCAGCTTCAAGAGCAAAATCATATAGCCAAACAAGTTGTGGATGCCAAATCTCAGCAGATTTGGCGGTTGCTACATGAGAAAGGTGTTATTAGGGAGAGGGTCAGGAGGATTGCGGACTACATTATGATGAAGTGAAATGAATGTGAAGACATGACCAGGTACATGTTCTTCGCTTCAGTTATGATTTTTGTCCGACAAATCAGGGATGACTTGTTTCGCCTCCAAGAAGATATGGTGCAAAGGCCCGCAGCAAGGCCAACTGGAGCAGTAGTTGAGGCACTTATGTATTCTTGACTTTGTTCATTCGAGTCTGTATTTTGCTAGTTCACTTTCGAGTCTGTATTGTCAGTTCATTTTCGAGTCTATATTTTCAGTTTTCTTTTGAAGTTTGTTGGTCTGCTCATCAAGTCTGTCGGTCTTTATGTTTAAATCTGTATGAGAAGTCGTCGTAATCAAGATGTTTTTCTTTTATTTTATGAAATTTTGAAAATCCCAAAAATGTTTTTTATTTCACACATATTCTCAGAAATACGCTTGGTCTGATTCATGCGGCATCATGATACGTAGGTAATCCCCATGGGATTCGATCATAACCGTGAAATGAAAAGAAAAAAGGAGAGAGAACAAGAAAAACTGTGGGAAATAAATAATGGCATAACAAGAGCGGAAAAAAATGAGAGAATAAAAGAATAAAGACAAAAGAATTAGGCAAAGAAAAGTAAGAATGGAAAAGAAAGAGAGAAAGAAATTGCAAAATGAAAATTATTGAAAGCCAGGATGACGCAAGCGGCCGTTCAAATGCATAATAGAAATGGTTAACTGCTTAGGTGCATTGCATCCCAACGTGTGGTTGCCTATCTGTTAAGCTCTAATTGCTAACGAGTTTGCTTGTTGTCATCAAATACAGGCAGGTGGTTAGTTTGTTCGGCATTCTGGTAACTCACCCGTACAACACCAGGTCAAAAAACAAGTTGATCATGGCTGGCCAAGAGTTGGATGCAAGTGTTATTGATCCGTCAAGGGAGGGAGAAGAGTCTGATGCTAATATGAAAGAGGAGTTACATAAGTTGAAACACCAAATGGAAGAGATGTACCAGGCATGGATGAAAGGGCATCCACCACCATTATACCCTGCCAACCCTGCTTTCATCCCACCACTAGCTCAATCCTAAGAACCTCACACTGTTGATTCGTCTTCGCAACATGCACCAGGCTTCTCCCATTACCACCACTACCAAGGCACCACTTCCCAAACCATACAAGCACTACCAGCCAAACCAATCCCATACCCCCCTCCACCAGCCACCCCTATTTTCATAGTATCCCCACTCGCTACACTCCATCGATCCTCCATTGAGTCCTTATTCCATACCCAAGATAACCAATACTATCCCCAGGAGCCTACTTTCAAGGCTCCAAATCATTATTCCTACACTCCTCATTTCGCCCTCCCTGTTGAGACTGAGAAACCACCAAAAAACCCAGAACAGGAGGTGATGTTCAGAATGGTAAGAAGCCTGGAACAATTGTTTAGAAACTGTATGGATTGGGAGGACAAGTGAGCGTAGCCAACAAAGATTTGTGTCTATTTCCTGATTTTCAGTTGCCTGTGGGGTTCAAGATGCCTAAATTCGACCTATATGACGGGCATGGAGACCCAGTGGCCCACTTGAGTGGATTCTGCAGTAAAATGAGAGGAGACGGTGGGAAAGATGAGCTGTTGATGGCATACTTTAGCCAAAGTCTGAGTGACGCGGCATTAGAGTGGTACACTCATCAGGATTACAGCAGATGGTATACCTGGGATGATTTGTCCCAAGCATTCACTCGTTATTTCCAATACAATATCGAGATTGTTCCAGATCGTTTGTCTCTGAATAAGATTGAGAAGAAGCCTATTGAAAGTTTCAGGGAATATGGTTTTGGCTGGAGAGAACAAGCGGCAAGAGTTAACCTGCCAATGAAGGAGAACGAAATGGTGGAGTACTTTCTGCAGGCTCTAGAGCCTACTTACTTTGGCCATCTGATATCGGCCATAGGCAAGTCTTTCAACGAGGTAGTAAAGAAGGGCGGCATGGTGGAAGAAGGGATTAAATCAAGAAAAATCACGAGCTACTCGACCATCAAAACAACTACCCACGCCATTCAGAATGGTATTGGAGGAGTGATCGGAAAGAAGAAGAAAGAAGATGTGGCAACAGTTGATTCAAGATCAAGGTTTGGAACGAGGGTCCCGTCACACCATTATACCCAGCCTCGACCCCATCACCAGACCTACACCCAAACCCCATTAATCCACCCCAACATTACTTCCAACCACCAGACCCTCAAATTGTTGTCCACCATGCCCAGTCATATACTCAACCTCCTTCCTTCTCACAATGGCATGCCCCAACCCCACAAAACACCTACCAAGCTCCACAAAATGCTTACCCACCCTCACGAGCCTACTAAAACCATGGCGGTCTAGGTTTTTGGCCCAAACCAGTATTCAAAAATGAGAGGTTGCGGCGGAAGAAACATTTCACCCCGTTGGGGGAGTCTTATACCAGTTTATTCCAGAGATTGAGGCAGTTGGATATGCTGAGACCAATTGAGTCGAAATTGCCAAACCCTGCTCTAAAGAATCTTGATTACTCATTGAGCTCTGCATATTGTTCTGGTACTTCGGGACATGATACGGAGAAGTGCTGGCACTTGAAAAATCCCATCTAGGAGCTCATCGACACAAACCAGATTGAAGTCCAAACTCCGGAGGCACCCAATATAAATCAGAACCCATTGCCAACCCATGAGGAAACAAACATGATCGAGATAGTACACAGGGGGGAACCCAAGAAGCCTTCACAATCCGTTATAATGATTCGGTCTAGAGAGGTCAAGCCAGTCAAAAAACCAACGGTTGGAGGATCAGTGAACAAGTTGAGCATGACAAACGGTGGGCCATCTGTGGTAGTTGATAAAAGATCCCCAAGTGATGTTGTAGCAAAGCAAGAAAAGTCAAAAGTGGTCGTGCCAGGGTTGGCAAATAAGCCTATCATAATTGTAGAGGGTTCCCGTATAGACCCTGCCATCATCAAGCTTGTAACCCAGTTGTCTGTAATCAACACCAAGGCTATCCCATGGAACTATGAACGGGTGATAGTGACCTATAAGGGAAAGGAATTGAAAGAAGAAGTCAATGAGGACCAGGGTTAACTCGTTCAGGGAGATGCTTTGCTCTGGAAGAGTTAAGGAAAGCTAAAACATCCAGAGATAATTAAGTTCTAGTAAAGAAAGCAGTCTATGAAGAAGAGGCGGAGGAGTTTTTGAGAAAAATGAAGGTACAAGATTACTCCATTGTGGAGCAACTGAGAAAGTCACCCGCTTAGATTTCCTTGCTATCATTGTTGATCCATTCAGATGAGCATCGTCGGACCCTGATGAAAATTTTGAACAAAGCTCACGTCCCCGATAAAATATCAGTGAACCATTTGGAGAAGATCACTAACAAGATATTTGAGGTGAACAGGATCACCTTCTCTGATGACAAGTTGCCTGTGGAAGGTACTGAACATAACAAAGCTCTCTATCTTACGGTAAAATGCAAAGATTCTGTGGTCACCAGGGTGTTAGTTGATAGTCGTTCTAGTGCAAACATCTTCCCTCTCTCTAGTCTGAACAAGTTAAAAGTTGATGATGAGAGGATTCACAAGAACAACATATGCGTCCGAGATTTTGACGGTGGAGGAAAAGACTCGGTTGGTGATATAGTGCTTGAATTGACAATAGGACCGATTAAATTCACCATGGAGTTCCAGGTACTGGACGTAGCCGTCTTACAATTTGCTTTTAGGTCGGCCTTGGATACATGCCGCCAAAGCAGTCCCGTCCACTTTGCACCAGATGGTCAAGTTCTAGTGGGATAGACAGGAGATCGTCGTGCATGGTAAGGAGAATTTGTGTGCTCACAGTGATGCCTCTATCCCATTTATTGAGGCCGAAGATGACAAAGGGCCTTGGGTCTATCAAGTTTTTGAAACAGTGTCGGTCGAGAAGTTTCCAGAAGGGAAATGTATTCCAACTCCAAAGATAACCTCTGCATCCGTCGTGGTGGCCTCTGAAATGCTGAAAAATGGCATTGTGCCAGGTAAAGGTCTGGGTGCATATTTGTAGGGTATCGTACAGCCAGTGTCCCTCCTTGAAAATTTGGGTACGTTCAGTCTTGGATTCAAACCCATAGCGATAGATGTGAAAAGGGCTAAAAGGTTGAAACAGAAGGCGTGGGCACTTCCGAAGCCTATCCCGTGTCTCTCCTGGTCCTTTGACAAGCCCGGTGCCAAGGAAACGCCCAGTGACAACAGTTCCAAGTTCTGTGATTGACATTGATGTAGAGTTAATTGAATGGTTCCAGAGGTTGTTTGATGATGTGAACATGGTAGAATTCGGCGAAGGGACAAGCAAAGCAGACGTGCAGTTCATCGGGCCGAATGTAAAGCTTAACAATTGGAAGGCTACTCCTCTCCCTAATCGGAAGGAGTCTTGCTAGTTTGTTTTATTTTCCTTTTTATCTGGGCCATTTCAGGGTTGTGACCCAGATTTTTTATTTTTTCGCTTTTTGATGTACAAACCCTGTTATCCTTTATTTTCAATGAAATGCAATTTTCCTTTTCCATTATTCCTGATAGTTCTTATTTTTGTTTTCCTTCTTTGTACAGTTCTTTTTATGCTGGTTTCAATGACATGACATGCATAAGGAATCTTCGGCCAAGTCTTAAAAGTCAATCTAATTCTGAAATAATAATCCAAGAAATAGAGTGTGATGATGAAACAGAATATGATGAGGATGAGGCATTCGAGGAGGTTAGTAAGGAACTAAACCATTTTGAGGAAAAACCCAAGCCTAATCTGAATAAAACGGAAGGAATCAATTTAGGAGATCCAGATAATGTCAGAGAAACCAAGATAAGTATCCATCTTGAACCCCAAATCAGGAAGGGGATAATTAAAGCATTATTTGAATATAAAGACATTTTTGTGTGGTCATATGACGACATGCCGGATCTAAGTACTGACTTGGTGGTTCACAAATTGCTCACTGACCCGGCATTCCCTCCCGTCAAGCAAAAGTTAAGAAAGATCAAAACTGACATGAGTGTGAAGATCAAGGAGGTAATCACAAAGCAGTTGAACGCAAAGGTCATTCGAGTCACGTGATACCCCACTTGGTTAGCTAATGGTGTGCCAGTGCCAAAGAAGGACGGTAAGACCATGGTATGCGTTGATTACTGCGAACTCAACAAAGCAAGCCCAAAGGATAATATTGCCAAATATCCACATTTTGATTGACAATTATGTCAAGCATGAGATCGGTTCTTTTGTGGATTGCTATGTGGGATACCACCAGATTTTAATGGACTAGGAGGATGCAGAAAAGACAACTTTCATCACACCATGGGGAACTTATTGTGAGGACGTGATTTTTGGCTCACATGAATTACCCCTACAGAATTCCCAAAATCAGCATTTTTCTTTTAATTATTTGTTTTTGTAGGAATTATTGCATGATTTCGTGTTTGTTTGCATTTTTGTGTGCATGTTTAATTTATTTAATTCATAAATAATACAAAAAATATATATATTGCATTTGCATGTAGGATCCAATTTTATATTACAAAATGAAAGAAAATAACAAAAATAGTTCATTTTGCATTTTTGACTTTTTAATTTTTGAATTTATTACGGTTTTCTTTTAATTTATGACTTAATTAATTTTTGAGAAGCAATTAGTTATTAATTTAGTTTTAGAATTAAATCAGATTTTTATTTTTAATTTGTAGTTAATAAAATATGAAAATAAAAAAAAAATAAAAAAGAAGTGAAAAAGTTTTTCTCAATAAAAGACCCAAGTTTTTGGCCAACCCATTAGAAACCAGGTCCAAAACCCTCCAAAATCAAGCCCAAATCCACCAGACACCCGGTCCGGTCTCCTTGCCATCCAAACGACCCCGTTTTGGTCGTTCTTAATTTGGGCCGTTGATGTGCTTCGTTAAGCATATATATGTCTGAATTCCCGCCTACCCCCTCACCCCCAAATCAATTCTCTTATCACCTCCTTAGAGACCAACGTAACTCCGCCTTTAAACCGCCGCCTGCCGCCTGCCGGAAATCGCCCACGGCGGTGGTCGGCCACCAATCGGCCCCAAAATCACACCCCTGAATCTCCTCCACCTCCTCGTCCCAAATCCCCAATCCATTCAGCTCGAATCCCCTCGAAACTCTTCGAATTTCAGATAATAGAAGCGGAACCCTAGCGCCACCCAATTTTCTCCGGTGGCGGCGCCGCCTCCAATTTACCCCAAAATAACATCCCATAAGCTCCATAACCCTCTCACCCCGAATCTCTGTCCCGTTTCCTTCGAACACCCTTGGAACTCCTCAAATATCGAATCAGAGAACTGAGCCCTAATTCGACAAACTCAAATTCAACGAGCCTGTTGAGGATTTTAGATCGTACTGGACCTTATTCGTGTGTTTTCACATGAAAACACAAGATTAAGGTCTATTCCGGTCGAAACATAAAAGGATCTTTCAAGTTTTTTCAAGTCTGTCCATGGCCACTCTAGGTATTTCTCTATGTTCTTTTGGTTAGTTTCTCTTTACTTTTTCCTTTCTTTTTTTTCTTTTTCTTTTCTATTTTTCTTATTGTCATCTATTTCTTCCTCTTTTGTTTTTCCAGTTTTAGGGTCGTCCTTTACATGCATGTTAGTTTTAAGAAGCTTTCTTTTCTTTAATTAGTATAAATAGTCTGTTTCTTAGGTTAATATCAATTTTATAAAATGTTAGTTCATTAATTGGCTTTCTGAAAGTTGCTTGAATTACTTCTGTTTCGTATTTGTTTTCATTTTTATTCAGATAATTTGGTTTTGATGGTGCTTGGGCTTGAGGTTTATGCCTTTAAGTTCAGGTTTGGGCTGGATTTCTAAATAGATTCAACACAGGGTCAACTTGACCCATAACCCATTTGAGGTTCAAGGGTAAAAAAACAGGGTAACTAAGGGGTAATTTGGGTAGTTCAATTAAAGAATCTCTGAATAACTACCTTAGGAAGCTTCCTAGAAGCTAAAAATAGCCTTACTTGGCCAACAAGTAAAAAATCTAGGGACTAAGCTGCAAAAATAAAAATTGTGGAAGGTTTAGAGGGCAAAAGCTGAACTATCCCTGCTGCCCTAATAGTTTGCCTATAAAGGCATTGCTAATGAGAGTTGAAGGAGGGGGGGAGGAGATAAAAAAAGTTCAGAAAAAACAAGATGGCTAAGAATTTTTAGTGAAAAGTTATTGTTTCATTGATTTTCTCTGTGATCTCTCAAGTTTCAGCTCCTGAAATGATTTCTGACCTAAGTGGGGCTGAAATAGTTTAAGTTTGGTGGTTTGAAAGGCTTGGTTTGAAGCTTTTGTTTTGCTTGTTTTGATTGCTGCACAACAATTCTCGGTTTAAAGTTGGTTCTAGGGTGTTACTTTTGTTGCTGCTTACTATTGTTGTTACCACTAATCTTACCTCCCTTTTCCTTTCATTTCCAGGTATTCACCTCACCTCTTAATGTATGATAATGGATGAACATTAGGTTGTCTTATTCAAGCCGAGATTTGTAATTGAGCAGTTGTTTAAATGATGATTCTGTGTCTTTCGAACTAGTTAATTTGTGTATTTAGCTTGGGTTTTCCTTATGTATAAACATTGTGTTTTCCTCTTTTCATTGTTCAATTCCCCTTGAGTTCTTAAAGACTTCAAGTAGTATATCAGTATAGATACTCTGTATTAAAAGGGACATGAACACTATTTGGACATAAGACCTTTTAAGTGCTGCATCTGTGAGTATGAAAGGGGTTGATGTGATTCTCAGAAATGTCATTTTGTTGTTTGCTTGGTAATTCCATCGTGAAACGTAGTAGTCAAAGGGAATAATGGGTTAAAGTATCATGAAGCATATTCACTAGATATTTAACCCTAGCCATGGTTAATAACAATTCTGGTTCTTCATATTGCTATAATTTGCACTCTTCTTCTGGTCAGAAATTTTTAGGTCAGGTTTAACAGGAAAAGCATGTTCTTATATTCCCATTTTTGGATCAGTTTCCTTGTTAGGTTTAAGCTTGAAATAATTGGCTGTATTTTGCATGGTTTTAAGTTTGAGGATCAAATGACAAAATAAGTTGCCTATTGCTAGTTGTTAAATTAGACTTTCAATTGCTTGCAAACCAAATCATTGTTGAATGTCATATAATCGCCCATTAATAAGCTAGAAGATAATTCCCAAAGTTTGCTCACATGTGTACTGGCCCCATGATTAGTCATTTGAATTTATACTGGCCGCTGGTAACGCCAATCGTTAATCACGCAATATGGGGATTCAATGCTGAGTTGTGTACTCAGTGGCTGCAAGATTCTGAAATTTGGGGTTCAACCTGGGGCCCAAATATGAAAGTGCCTCTGAAATAGATCTGGGCCATCTCTCTTTTTGTTGAGCCCTCAGTCTGCCTGTGTTGGTTCAGGCTATTTTACTTAATTTAAATGGAATCTTTAATTACATTTAATGCTTAATTAAGCCCATTAATTAGATTGGAGGTGAGCCATATTAGATAATACAAATAGTCTATGGCCCTCCGAACTTTAGTTCAAATACCCTTTTAAAATGGAATTGAGGCGTACCGCGCCAAATAAAAATCTCAAATGTGTGGCCCTCATTTAAATATTTCTTTTAAAATACTTAGAATTCGAGGCGTGCCATTTAGTAAATTTTCCATGGCCCTCGCAAAGTTAAAAATGCGTAGTTGCTTTAGGCGCGTTATTTTAATAACATTACCTTCCTAAACTCGGGTGTGCATTTCATGTGACCGAAATCCAAATCTTAATAACGTTGAATAAAATGTGTTTCGGATTGTGGGTGCATTTCATGTGGCGCGGTCCAAAGACATTTTTTAAACTACGTCAAATCTTCCTTAAAATAAATAAAAGCATTTTTTTAAAGTTAAAATACCATAGGTTAAAACACATATTAAAATCAGATGATAGGCCAATTATAATAGTTTAAGCGACTGTGTTAGAACCACGGAATCCGGAGGTGCCTAATACCTTCCCTAGGGTTAACAGAATTCCTTATTAAGAATTTGTGGTTCGTAGACTTCAAAAAGGAAAGTCGATTTTTTCTCGATTTGGGATTTAAAATAAACCGGTGACTTGGGACACCAGAAAACAAACCATCCCAAGTGGCGACTCTGAATAGAAATGAATAATTAATCACATTTCGAATAATGTCACTTAAATTAGAAAAACTCCCTTATACCAGCTTCGGGTGTGTAAAAGGAGGTGTGACAGCTCTGGCGACTCTGCTGGGGACCCAAACCCAGAACTTTGGTTCAGGGTTTAAGAATTCGAGCTTAGAATAGCTGTTATGATTGGCTTTATCTATTATCTAATTTTCTACATGTTTGAGCCTAATGTGCTAAATGCTTTTACCGCTTTGATATTTTTTGAATTATATAAACTCCTACGAAACCCTCCCTCTCTCTGAGTCTTCTAAATCATGGAGAAGGGTGCACTTCAAGTGACTTCTCTTCTTTCTAAAGTCTTATCCCATTTTAGAACGAGGTTCGGACAAGTTGCAAAGCCGGTAAAACATTTGTATTTCGAGTACGTTGTCCCCCCTCAACTCGAGTTGTCCGCTCGGGTAAGCCAGGTCTAGAAAAATAAACCCAGGTCTTAAACCTAGTATAACAAAGCCTCATGCCGGATCCCTAGCAGGAACGTTTGTTTGCATCACGTGCATTTGACTTAGGACACTCAACACAGGGGTTGGGTCTGTCTAGGACAGGCGTACCTGAAATGAAAAGACCATCCTGATGCATCCTACTTGCTACTTGTGCATTTATTTACTTCGGATTCACATGTTGATCGGCTTGTGGATAATAGAAGAAATTGGGAAAAGAAAATAGCTGTGTGAGGGCTCAGAGAGATAATTTCTTGTTTTGAAAAGAATCAGTGTCCAAAATATACTGAAACTCTGCCAAATTTCTGACAAAGTCTTCTGTTTGAAAAATAGTTGTTTTTTTTACGTCAAATCGGCCCGAACTATGCCAGTTTAATTCTCAATAGATGTGGGATACGTAGGCAACCACCATCGGGTCCAACTTCCCTTTTGCAAAAATAGCCCAAAAAAATAAAATTTTATTTTTTGTCACAAATAAGCAGGGTGATGCCATTCTTGTTTAAAATAAGCCGAATGTCCCCCAAAAGAGCGCCGGAAGGCTGTTTTTGCAAGAACAACCACCTTTATGTTTCGACCGGTTAGCAGGCACAGCCTTAAAATCTTCTTCCTCGAAGTGTTGAACGGTCGTATCTGCAAAACCAATTTTATTTTTGAAGTAAAATTTTGAAAAATGGTGTTACTCTTTTGGGTCAAAATGAGTTATTAAATCACCTTAATAAATGTGCAGGATGAGCATAAATGAAATTGAACCCTTCACAACCCTTAAAAAGATCCCCTTATAGCTCCACATATAGTGGAATGATCTAGGAAAAGGCAGTAGAGAAACTGTGGTAAAAGTTCTAGGAGGCCTCGTCGGACTTTAGAACGTCAAGTCAAGGTTGGACGTAATTGAAGCTTTAATACCTTTTTGGGACCCAACTCACAATGTGTTCCGTTTCTCTGACTTTGAGCTCACACCCACACTGGAGGAAGTTGCGGGTTATGCGGGCCTTAATGAAAACCGTAGAAGTCGATATCCAGTGTCACCAAGACCGGTATCTCCCCACAGATTTCTGGATCTGCTAAGTATTAGTCAAGATATTCAGGATGGAAATTCATTTGAAGGGTATTGCACTCTCCAATTCTTGTATCAACGCTATGGTAACCCCCGAGGTTTTGAAGATCCGAACACTGGTCTGACCCATGCCAGAAATAAAGACAAATGGGAGGCAAGGCGGGGTTTGGCTTTTATAGTAGCATTCTTGTGTGTTGTAGTCTGTCCGTGAAAAGTTGGTAATATAGAGGTGGGTCTCGTAGGAATGATCGATGTTGCAAACAAGAAAGCCAACAGCACTGTGGTTCCCTTGATCTTATCTGAAATCTACCGAGCCTTGAGTATCTGTCGGGAAGGGGGAAAGTTCTTCCAAGGCTGCAATCTGTTACTACAATTATGGATGCAGGAACATCTCTGCCACCGGGTTGGGTATATGAATTACGGTATGACCGGTTTGAGTTGCATTGAAGAATTTGAAAGCCGAGTAGTGGGTATTAAATTTCTTTGAGGGTACTGAAGCTTGTCTTGCACATTTGAGCTCCTTGACTGCCGATAAAATTGAGTGGGCATTTGGATGGCTTCCTGTCACTGAAGCAGTATACATGTCAGCTGAAGTGTGTTATCTCCTCCTGATGGGCATCCGGAGCATCCAGCCGTATGCTCCCCACAGGGTTTTGCGCCAATTAGGAAGATTTCAAACTGTCCCCCATGACAAAGATTTGAGTAAACATGCCATTGAATTGGGCCCAAAAGCCGTATTTCCAGAAGGGAGAATTCGCGAAGTGTGGAATGAATGTAGATTTCTTGAACCTAAGACCATGGTGCGAGATCTAGCTAGAGGTGAAGTGGACCCTAAGTACATTGTTTGGTTCGATAAAAGATTTCAGATTCCTGAGAGACCTGCCAAGAGAGCCCACGTTCAACAATTTACTAGCGACTCGCAAGAGCAGTGAGGCTGGTTGGCAAAAGAAGAAAGCTACAGGGCCAAAATAAGCAAGTTGGAAAAGCAATAAATGGACCTTCAGTTTGAAAATGGTTTGCGAGCCGCCGTAGATGAGGGAGAAAAGAAAAAAACTAACTCAAGAAAATAAAGCCCTCAAAGCTCAAATCTGAAAGATGAAAATAGCTGCTAGAAACCCGGAAAGAAGCCGAGCGAATGAAAAGCTTATAAGCAGCCTGAAAAAGAAAGACCTTGAGTGTCAAGATGACCTAGAAAGTCTAAGGCCAGTCTAGCAGAAGCCCGAGCTTAATTAGCGGAAAATGCAAAAGGTCGGACACAGTTTGTGCAACAAATGAAGTGAAAGTATGAAGGGACAATCATCAGCCTGAGAAGAAAGGTAACTACTCTTGAGAATGAGGCAGCCAAGCAAACTAAAGATTTCAAAGCTAATAGGGAACACTTTTATGATTTGATGGCTCTGATGGAGGAAGGATTACAACATTTGCAAAATCAACACCTTCACGACTCTCAAGTGTTAGAAGCCCGGAATCAGCAGATAGGGCGATTGCTTCAGGAAAAGGGCAGAATCCGAGAGAGGATTAGAGCCATTGCTGACTACATTACCGTGAAGTGCCAAGCGTGCGAGGACATGACTCGTACTGCTTTCTTCGCTGCAGTGATAACTTTCGTCCGCCAGATAATGAGTGATTTGGAGCGGCTGTAAGGGGATCTCGCATATAGGCCCGCGGCGAGACCGAATGATGTTCCGCGGGCCCCAAGAGCATTAATGTATTCTTGATTTTCAGTTGAGTCTGTGTTTTTCCTTTCTGTTGGAGTCTGTCAGTTTATTTTCGATTCTGTATTTTCTTTCTCTCAGAGTCTGTTAGTCAATTCTTGAGTCTAAATTGTCATCTTACTGTTGGAGTCTGTTGATTTCCTTTTCGAGTTTGTTAGTTTTGAGTCGTTGTAATCAAAGCATTTTCTTTTTATGAAAAATTGAAAATCCCAAAATGTTTTGTTATTTATTTTTTACACTTTTTGCCCCCAGAACTACGCTTGGTCTGATTCATGCGGGGTCATGATACGTAGGCAATCTACATAGGATTTGATCGTAACCCAAAAAAAAATTAAAAAAGAGAGAGAAAATAAGAAACCGTGAGGAAGAAACAATGGCAAATTAAGAGAGGGAAATGAGAGGATAAAAACAAAGAGAAGTCAAGCAAAGAAAGGCAAGAATTAAAAAAAATGAAAAGGAAAGAGTGGAAGTGGAAAGAAGAAAAGTCGGGATGAAGCATGCAACCGTTGCAAAACATGTAGAAATACATTTAACTGTATAGGTGCATCACACCCCCAACGTGCGATTACCTGTCTGTTATTTGTTCCAAACTAACCGTTTGCTGATGTTACATCCAGATCAGGTTTTATAGAACGGTGGTTGGTTTTTGTGGTAATATGGTTTCGCACCCATACTTTACTAGATCAAAGGGGAGCATCGAAATGTCTTCAGAAATGACTCTGCCAACAATTCCCATCATGGATGATAGTCCAATTTCAGGCATCCCGACCTCAGAATCGGCAGCTGCTGAAGAAAACAGAATCCTGCGTCTTCGGGTTATGGAAATGTGGGACGCTTGGACAAATGGAAGAGAGCCACCACGCGCAATCCCGGGATTTCCCGAACTTTTTCCTAGAGCAAGTGGTACCTCCACTGTTCCGATCAGTCACCCAAATACACCACTAGGACACCCAACTATCTCAGCTCATTTTGTAGGAACACCTTCTGAGGTTCACCCCCAGGTGTTAATGTCCGGTGCAGCTTCAAATATCTTCATCGTTCCACCTTTCTTGGCCACGGCACAGCCTACACTGCCCAGGCCCAGTTTTGACCCCTCAGCTTTCACCTTCCAAACACCTACCTTCCCAATGGAACCTCCTCAGTGTCCCACTTATACTTACCCTCAGCCACCCCAATATGAGTTCACTGTGGGGCAAAAAAAGACCACCAAAACTCCTGAGCAAGAAGAGATTGTGAGAAAGATGAGGAGTATGGAACAGAGTCTCAAAAGCATACAAGGCTTGAGTGGACAAAAAAGTGTATCATATGCCGACTTATGTATGTTCCCTCATGTGCATCTACCATTGTGATTCAAAACCCCAAAATTTGAGAAGTATGATGGGCGCGGTGATCCTATCGCTCATCTTAAGAGATATTGCAACCAGCTGCGAGGAGCCGGTTGAAAGGAAGAACTCATCATGGCCTATTTCGGATAAAGTCTGGTTGGCATCGCATCTGGGTGGTACATGGACCAAGATATATCCCGCTGGCATATCTGGGATGATCTTGTCAGAGATTTCATCAGGCAGTTCTAGTACAACATTGATATTGCTCCAGATAGGAACTCATTGACAAACTTGAAGAAGAAATCCTCGAAAAGCTTCCGAGAGTACGCAGTTAAATGGCGGGAGCAGGCCTCTAGGGTAAAGCCTCCGATGGATGAGATTGAAATGGTCACAATTTTCCTCCAAGCTCAGGAAGCTGACAACTTCCAAAATATGATGTCCGCAATGGGTAAACCGTTTGCTGAAGCCATCAAGATTGGCGAAATGGTTGAAAATGGGTTGAAAACAGGTCGAACTTTGAGCCAATATGCTATAAGGGCTACCTCCCAAGCCATCCAGGGTGGGTTTGGAGGAGTAGCAAATCGAAAGAAAAAGGAAGAAATGTCAGTGGCAACTTCGAGCGCAAGGAAACCCCGTCCACCCAGATCTTTTTTCTCTGAAAGAGTCCCACAACACTACTATCCTCACCAAGATGTAGCTTATGCTCCTCAGCTATACACAGTGATGAATGACCAACCCTATGTCAGGCCACAACAACAATTTAACCAGAACAGAGCTCCACTTCCCAGAAATCAACCTCCTTACCCAGCTCACTACAATCCCCAACTTCCACAAAACAACTTCTGTGCCCGAGAGCCTCTAAGGAAAACTAACTTCACACCAATTGGTAAGTCCTATTCTAGTCTATTCCCAAAATTGGTCCAAATGGGTTTGTTGCAACCCGTACCCCCAAATAGGCAAAACCCATAATCACCCTCTTACCAACGTGGCACCCGGTGCGCTTATCATTTAGGGGCTGAAGGGCATGATATAGAAAATTGTTGGACTTTGAAGAGAGTTATGCAAGATCTGTGCTAAGGGACGAAGATGTTCCCAATGTAACCAACAATCCACTACCGGCTCACAACAACGGGCCAGTTATTGGAATGATTTGTGAAGACAAGGAATTTGACCCAGCGTTGAAGGCCATCATTGCCATCGCTAATGTAGAAAAGAAACCAAACGCTGCCCCGAAGCAAGACAAAGGGGAGGAAAAGAACAAAACCACCCCTCCAAAGTCAGAGAAGAAAATTGAAATTGAAATTGGGGCAACGCCTCCCAACGATGTTGTTCTTTATGTCCCTCGAGGCCACAATGAAAAGCATATGACTTTGAGTCCTCCCAGGAGATTTGAGCTGAACAAGATAACCCAAATATATGTGCCCAAGGGAGCTTATGTGATGCGGGGGCCAATTAATCCACCAAGGCTGAGTGAGCCTGTAGTTATTGGCTGCGCGCCACAGAAGCCCATGACAGATCCTGCCGCTATGCCCTAGAATTACAACAAATTCATGGAAACCTATAAGGGCAAAGAAATCTTAGGAGAGGTTCAAGAAAATAATCCGGCTGAAAAGTATTTCAATTTGGAAGAGGTGAACAATGTCACTAGAAAGCGCTTCCCATCTAAGAAGCCCGTGAGTGTCGAAGAAGCGGAGTCCTTCTTTCAAAAGCTTAAAATGGCGGATTATGAAGTGATCGACCAGCTTCAAATATCTCCCGCACAAGTCTCCTTGTTGTCTCTATTGATGAACTCCACCGAACATCAAAAGGTATTGATCAAGACCCTTAACGAAGCATATGTGTCTGTTGAGACTTCTGTAGAGTAGTTGGAGAGAATGGCAGAAAGCTTTTTTGCAATCAACCAGATCTCATTTAGCAAAAATGACTTGCCCCCGGAAAGGGCCGCACATAACAAAACCCTGCACCTGATAGTCAAATGCGAAGGGTACTACGTGAAAAGGGTTATGTTGGACGGAGGCTCTGAGGTAGAAATTTTCCCACTCTCAACTCTGTAGCATATGGAAATCGGTACCAAAAGAATCCGACCCAACAATGTCTGTGTACGTGCCTTCGATGGTATCAAAAGGGACACAATTGGAGAGATTGATCTAATTCTAACCATTAGCCCAGTAGACTTTGAAGTAACCTTCCAGGTTCTGGACATGGACACATCCTACAACTTTCTTTTGGGGAGGCCGTGGATTCATACAGCATTGGTTGCACCCTCTACTCTTCACTAGATGGTGAAGTTCGAGCATGAGGATCAAGAGATTGTGGTCCACGGGGAAGATGAGCAATCAATTTATCGGGACCCATCAGTCCCATGTCTAGAAGCAAGAGAGGGGAGTGAGCACATAGTCTATCAGGCCTTTGAAATCGTGGTCACGGATCAGTGCGAAGAAGGAAACCTTGACCTCAACCATTTCTTTCAAATGCATCAATCATGGTGGCCAAAGAAATGATCAGGCATGGCTACAAACCTGGGAAGGGGTTTGGGAAATCATGGCAAGGAATAGCTGAACTAGTCACCCTGACCGCCAGTGAAAAGTTCTTTGGGGTAGGCTTCCGACCCACTCCAGCTGATGTAAGATGGGCAGATGATAAAAAGAATGATGGATGGGTATTGCCGCAGCCAGTGCCACATCTGAACAAAACATTTTTCAAGCCCAAGTTCAATAAAGAAGAAGAGGATGAGGCCTTTACGGCCGAAGAGATTGAAGAAATTTGTGGGGCAATGAGGAAGATACTATATGAAACCCACATGGTCCAGCCAAGGGGGGCTCAAGCACCGCTGAAGTGAAGTATATGGGACCTAATGCCAAGCTGTAGAATTTGAAGGCTACGCCATTCCTAATCAGGCGGGAGTCCCGGTAGACCTGTCCTGCCACTTATTCTGCATCACGAGTTATTCCAGGGTGTAGCTCAGATGTTTTTTTTAGTTTCTTGTCTTTTAATTTCCAATGTAAACCCTGTTATCTTCAAATTCAAAAGAAATGAAATCCATATTTCATCGTTCATCTTTCTTTATTCTTTCTGATTTTGTTATTTTTCTCTTTTATTTCTTCTTTGAGTCCTAATAATGCATCTTTAAATAACATGACATGCTTGCGAACTTTATGTCCAGATCCAAATACGTTGTCTAATTGTGAAATAATGAACCAAGAACCGGAATACGATGAAGAAGAGGCTTTTAAGGAAATAAATCGAGAATTGGAACAATTTGAGAATAAACCTAAGCCGACCTTAAATGGTACTGAGCCGGTTAATTTGGGTATTCTGAAAAAATCAGGGAAACGAAGATAAGCATTCAGATAGACGGAAAAACTCGAGACGCATTAATCCAACTCCTGTTTGAGTTCAAAGATGTGTTTGCTTGGTCATATGACGACATGCCAGGACTAAGTGTTGATTTAATGGTTCATAAGTTGCCAACTTACACCGATTACCCCCCCTATCCAGCAAAAGCAAAGAAAGTTTAAAACTGACATCAGTGACAAGATCAAAGAAGAAGTCACGAAACAGTTGAAAGCGGGGTTAATCAGAGTAGTTCGGTCTACCACATGGATAGCTAATGTAGTTCTAGTGCCAAATAAAGACGGGAAGACCCGGGTGTGTGTGGATTACAGAGATTTAAACAAGGCAAATCCCAAAGATAACTTCCCTTTGCCGAACATCCACATCCTTGTTGATAATTGCGCCAAACATGAGATACAGTCCTTCGTGGATTGTTACGCAGGATATCACCAGGTGTTGATGGATGAAGAAGATGCAGAAAGGACAACTTTTACCACACCTTGGGGTACATACTGTTACAGAGTCATGGCATTTGGTCTGAAGAACGTCGGGGCAACCTACATAAGGGCCATGACTGCCATTTTTCATGATATGATGCACCAAGAGATAGAGGTGTATGTGGATGATGTAATCATCAAATCCAAAACCCATGACGACCACGTTCGGGACCTAAGAAAATTCTTTGAGCGATTGCGCAAATATGATTTGAAGTTGAACCCAGCCAAATGTGTACTTGGGGTACCATCCGGCAAACTCTTGGGATTCATAGTCAGTCGGAGGGGAATCGAGTTAGACCCAACAAAGATAAAGTCTATTCGGGATTTGCCTCCTCCAAGAACCAAGAAAGATGTAATGAGTTTGTTGGGAAGATTGAACTACATCAGCCGATTCATTGCTCAGTTGACATCCACATGTGAACCCCTATTCAAATTGTTGAAGAAATATGCGGTAATCAAATGGACAGATGAATGTCAAGAAGCTTTCGATAAAATCAAGAATATCTATCAAATCCGCCAGTCTTAGTCCCACCTGAGCCAGGGAGGCCTTTGTTATTGTACCTGACAGTCTTGGAAAATTCTTTTGGCTGCGTCCTCGGGCAACACGATGTGACCGGAAAGAGAGAGCAGGCCATTTACTATCTGAGCAAGAAGTTTACCAGTTATGAAGCCAAGTACACTTTATTGGAAAGAACTTGTTGCGCTTTAACTTGGGTCGCTTAGAAGCTGAGGCATTATTTGCAAGCCTACACCACTTACCTCATAACCAAGTTGGATCCTTTAAATACATATTCCAGAAGCTAATGCCCACTGGGAGGTTAGCAAAGTGGCAGATCCTGCTTACGGAATTTGACATAGTCTATGTCACCCGCACGGCAATGAAAGCCCAAGCGTTAGCAGATCATTTGGCTGAAAATCCGGTCGATGATGAATACCAACCTTTGAACACCTACTTCCTGGATGAAGAGGTAAACTCAATTGAGGCAATATCCGAAGACAACAATGCTTGGAAAATGTTTTTCGATGGAGCAGTAAACACAAAGGGTGTTGGAATTGGGGCAATCTTGATCTCACCCACTGGTCAGCATTATCCGGCCACGGCCAGGCTTCAGTTTTTCTACAAAAACAACACTGCCGAGTATAAATCTTGCATTATGGGTATGAACATGGCAGTCGACCAAAAGGTCGAAGAATTGTTAATCATGGGGGACTCAGATCTGATTATCCGACAAGCTCAAGGAGAATGGGAGACCCGAGATGTCAAGCTTATTCCTTATAGGCAACATGTGGAAGATCTTGGCAGGAGATTCAAGTCAATAGAGTTCAGGTACATCCCTCGCTATCACAATGAATTAGCTGATGCACTTGCTACTTTGGCCTCAATGCTGCCATACCCAGGCAATGCCCATATTGATCCCTTGGAAATCCAAATCAGGGAAAGGCATGGCTATTGTAATACGGTTGAGGCAGAACCAAATGTTCAGCCATGGTATCATGACATCAAAAGATTTTTGAAAACCAAAGAATACACCGAGCAAGCCAGTGTTGACATAAAGAGAACCATTAGACGGCATGCAAGTGGTTTCCTTCTGAGTGGTGATGTCTTGTACAAAAGGACCCCAGACCTCAACTTGTTAAGATGTGTTGACATCGAAGAAGCCGAAAGAATCATGTACGAAGTGCACGCCAGAGTGTGCAGACCCCACATGGACGGGTATGTTTTGGCAAAGAAAATCCTTCGAGCGGGTTATTACTGGATGACCATGGAAAAAGAGTGCTTCAGTTTTGTTCGAAAATGTCATCAGTGTCAGGTGCACAGTGATTTGATTCACGCACCTCCTACAGAACTGCATCCCATGTCAGTGCCTTGGCCATTTGTTTCTTGGGGTATGGACGTCATTGGGCCAATCGAGCCAAAAGCCTCAAATGGGCACAGATTCATATTGGTCGCCATCGACTATTTCACAAAATGGGTTGAAGCAATCACTCTCAAATCTGTCACCAAGAAAGTTGTGGTAGATTTCGTGCACTCCAATCTTATCTGCTGTTTTGGCATTCCTACAACTATTATCACAGACAATGCTGCAAACTTGAATAGTTATTTGATAGGGGAGATATGTGAACAATTCAAGATAATGCATCAGAACTCTACTCGTTATCGGCCTAAAGCTAATGGTGTCGTCGAAGCAGCAAACAAGAACATCAAAAATATTTTGAGAAAGATGATTCAAAGTTCCAGGCAGTGGCATGAAAAGTTGCCTTTTGCATTATTGGGGTATCGCACTATTGTGCGCACGTTGGTCGAAGCAACCCCATACCTTTTGGTTTATGGCACTGAAACTGTGATACCCGCGGAAGTTGAAATCCCTTCTCTCCGGATCATTGTTGAAGCTGAAATTGAAGACAGTGAGTGGGTTAAAACCCATCTGGAATAGTTAACCTTGATTGATGAAAAGCGAATGGTTGCAGTTAGCCACGGGCAGTTGTATCAAGAACGAATGGCCCGTGCCTACAACAAGAAAGTGCGGCCTAGAAATTTTGAAGTGGGGCAAATCGTTCTAAGACGTATTCTTCCCCATCATCAGGAAGCAAAAGGGAAATTTGCTCCTAATTGGAAAAGCATGTATATCATCAGAAAGATATTGCCAAGAGGGGCATTATACTTGGGAGATATCGAAGGAAATGATCCCGAAGCAGCTGTGAATGCGGATGCAGTCAAAAGGTACTATGTTTAGTCTTTCTGTAGCGACAACATTATCCGATTGGGATGACGAAGGCTTTCATTCTTGCTACCCCAAACACTTCAATCATTTGCTAACCCTTTGAGCCGATTATCTTTCTTTCATTACCCTCTTTGGAACTCGAAGATGTTTGTAAAAAAAAAGAGAAACAAGGATCTCCCTACATAACCCAAGGACCTTCTTTTGTTATCCCGACATAACCCACGGATCTCCCTGGCATAACCTAAGGACCTTTTTCTTTTATCCCGGCATAACCCAGGGACCTTTTTCCTTTATCCCGGTATAACCCGCGGATCTCCCTAGCATAACTCAAGGACCTTTTTCTTTTATCCCGGCATAACCCGCGGACCTCCCTGGCATAACCCAGGGAACTTTTTTCTCTTTCTCCCGGCGTAACCCGTGGGCCTCCTTGACATTACCCAGGGACATGTTTTTTTTTCTTCTGGCATAACCCGAGGACCCTTTTGCTTTCCCGGCATAACCTGGTCAGCTTTCCAGCATTACTTGGAAATCCTCCCAATCTAGGGCTTCACTCCCTATTCCCAAGGATACACAATCCTGATTTTTGTTGTTTTCAATAAGGAAATAGCTTAGATTTGTGTTGCAAATAACTCACAAAATTTTCCTAGTGAAAACTAGGGCAGAAAATTTCGTTCGTTTGTTTGTTTTGGTGTCTGAGCAGGTTTTAACTCGAGGCATAGGATCCGAAGTGGCTGAAAGAATGAGCCTCGGCCCAGAATAAAGAAAAAAAAAGGAGAACAAAAAAAAAAGAAGTGAATTCAAAATGCTGAAGAAGACAAAGATGCGGACTGCTCAAAATTTGATTGAAGTCACAAGCTTCGCATGTCCCGCTTTGATCCAAAAGTTGAATAAAGAACCAACACATACATCTGACAAGCATCAAGATTCAGATTAGAGTCAACAGCAAAAACCAACTAAGACTCAAGATCAAGCAATTTATAGATAGGAATCTTGTAACTCGTAGTTGATAGGCCTAGCTAACTTAGCTTTCTGATTTTCCTTTTGGTATAATAAGGAGGTCAGCAAGCAGTAGGAATTGCTAATGAGAGTTGAAGGAGGGGGGGGAGGAGAAAAAAAAGTTCAGAAAAAACAAGACGGCTAAAAATGTTTAGTGAAAAGTTACTGTTTCATTGATTTTCTCTGTGATCTCTCAAGTTTCAACTCGTGAAATGATTTCTGACCTAAGTGGGGCTGAAATAGTTTAAGTTTGGTGGTTTGAAAGGCTTGGTTTGAAGTTTTTGTTTTGCTTGTTTTGATTGCTGCACAACAATTCTAGGTTTAAAGTTGGTTCTGGGGTGTTACTTTTGTTGCTGCTTACTGTTGTTGTTACTACTGATCTTACCTCCCTTTTCCTTTCATTTTCAGGTATTCACCTCACCTATTAATGTATGATAATGGATGAACATGAGGTTGGCTTATTCAAGCCGAGATTTGTAATTGAGCAGTTGTTTAAATGATGATTTTGTGCCTTTCGAACTAGTTAATTTGTGTAATTAGCTTGGGTTTTCCTTATGTATAAACATTGTGTTTTCGTTTTTTCATTGTTCAACTCCTCTTGAGTTATTAAAGACTTCAAGTAGTATATCAATATAGATACTCTGTACTAAAAGGACCATGAACAATGTTTGGACATAGGAACTTTTGTGTGTTGCATCTGTGAGTATGAAAGGGGTTGACGTGATTCTCATAAATGTCATTTTGTTGTTTGCTTGGTAATTCCATCGTGAAACATAGTAGTCAAAGGGAATGATGGGTTAAAGTATCATGAAGCATATTCACTAGATATTTAACGCTAGCCATGGTTAATAACAATTCTGGTTCTTCATATTGCTATAATTTGCACTCTTCTTCTGTTCAGAAATTTTTAGGTCATGTTTAACAGGAAAAGCATGTTCTTATATTCCCATTTTTGGACTAGTTTCCTTGTTAGGTGTAAGCTTGAAATAATTGGCTGTATTTTGCATGGTTTTAAGTTTGAGGATCAAATGACAAAATAAGTTGCCTATTGCTAGTTGTTAAATTAGACTTTCAATTGCTTGCAAACCAAATCATTGTTGAATGTCATATAATCACCCATTGATAAGCTAGAAGATAATTCTCAAAGTTTGCTCACATGTGTACTGGCCCCATGATTAGTCTTTTGAATTTATATGGGCCGCTGGTAACGCCAATCGTTAATCACGCAATATGGGGATTCAATGCTGAGTTGTGTACTTAGTGGCTGCAAGATTCTGAAATTTGGGGTTCAACCTGGGGCCCAAATCAGAAAGTGCCTCTGAAATAGATCTGGGTAATCTCTCTTTTTGTTGGACCCTTAGTCTGTCTGTGTTGGTTCAGGCTATTTTAGTTAGTTTAAATGGAACCTTTAATTACATTTAATGCTTAATTAAGCCCATTAATTAGATTGGAGGTGAGCCATATTAGATAATAAAAATAGTCTATGGCCCTCCGAACTTTAGTTCGAATACCCTTTTAAAATGGAATTGAGGCGTACCGCGCCAAATAAAAATCTCAAATGCGTGGCCTTCATTTAATTATTTCTTTTAAAATCCTTAGAATTTGAGGCGTGCCATTTAGCAAATTTTCCATGGCCCTCGCAAAGTTAAAAATGTATAGTTGCTTTAGGCGCATTATTTTAATAACATTACCTTCTTAAACTCGGGTGTGCATTTCATGTAACCCAAATCCAAATCTTAATAATGTTGAATAAAATGTGTTTCGGATTGCGGGTGCATTTCATCTGGCGCGGTCCAAAGACATGTTTTAAACGATGTTAAATCTTCCTTAAAAAAAATAAAAGCAGTTTTTTTAAAGATAAAATACCATAGGTTAAAACACATATTAAAATCAGATGATAGGCCAATTATAATAGTTTAACAGACTGTGCTAGAACCACGGAATTCGGGGGTGCCTAATACCTTCCCTCGGGTTAATAGAATTCCTTATTCAGAATTTCTGGTTCGTAGACTTCAAAAAGGAAAGTCGAATTTTCCTTGATTTGGGATTTAAACTAAACCGGTGACTTGGGACACCAGAAAACAAACCATCCCAATTGGCGACTCTGAATAAAAATGAATAATTAATCTCATTTCGAATAATGACACTTAAATTGGAAAAACTCCCTTATACTACCTTCGGGTGTGTAAAAAGGAGGTGTGACACTTATTACTATCGGGTAATGCCATTTGGTTTGAAGAACGTTGGGGCAACTTATATGAGGGCAATGACTACTGTGTTCCATGACATGATACACAAGGAGATTGAGGTTTATGTGGATGATGTGATCGTAAAGTCAAAGCAACAGGCTGACCATGTCGCATATTTGAGGAAGTTTTTCCAAAGTCTCTGCAGGTACAATCTTAAGCTTAACCCTTCCAAGTGTGCATTCGGTATTCCATCTAGAAAACTATTGGGATTCATAGTCAGTCGTCGAGGCATTGAGTTGGACCCGTCAAAGATCAAAGCTATCCAAGAATTACCACCTCCAAGGAACAAGACTAAGGTGATGAGTTTGCTCGAGCGTTTAAATTACATCAGCAGGTTTATTGATCAACTCATGACAACTTGTGAACCCATCTTCATGTTGTTGAAGAAGGATGTTGCGGTCAAGTGGACTAATGATTGCCAAGAGGCATTCGATAAAATCAAGGGATACTTGTCAAACCCAACTTTGTTGTCCTGCCGGAACTAAGGAGGCCTTTAATTCTTTATCTGACGGTCTTGGATAATCGTTTGGTTATGTGTTGGGTCAACATGACATTACTGGCATGAAGGAGCAAGCCATCTATTCTCTCAGCAAGAAGTTCACATCCTATGAGGTTAAGTACACTCCTCTTGAAAGGACATGTTGCTCCCTGACTTGGGTGGCACAAAAGTTGAAGCATTATCTGTCGTCATACACTACTTACCTCATCTCTCGCCTGGATCCTCTAAAGTATATCTTTTAGAAGCCTATGCCCACAGGAAGACTTGCAAAGTGACAGATTTTACTCACAGAATTTGACATTATCTATGTGACTCGGACCGCGATAAAAGCCCAACCATTGGCCGATCATTTGGCTGAGAACCTGGTCGATAAAGAGTATGAACCATTGAGAACTTATTTTCCTGGTGAAGAGGTGATGCATATTGAGAGGTGGATTAGGTTGAAAAACCAAGTTGGAAACATTTCTTTGATGGAGCCGCTAACATGAAAGGTGTCGGAATAGGGGTCGTGCTTATTTCTGAAACAGGGCATCACTACCCTGTTACGGCTCAACTTTGTTTCTATTGTACCAACAACATGGCTGAGTGCGAGGCATGCATTTTGGGTTTAAGGCTAGCTATAGATATGGGAGTTCAGGAAGTCTTGGTCTTGGGAGACTCGGATCTTTTATTGCACCAGATTCAACGAGACTAGGAGACTCGGGATTTAAAGCTTATATTGTATCGACAATGTCTATATGATCATTGTTAACGGTTTTGATCCATAATGAGGTTGTCGATGCTTTGGGTACCTTGGCATCAATGTTTCACTATCCGAACAAAGCTTATGTTAACCCTCTGCATATTTAAGTTTGTGATCAGCATGCCTACTGTAATGTGGTTGAGGAAGAACTTGATGGTGAACCATGGTTCCATGACATCAGGGAGTATATCAGGATGGGGGTATATCCGGTACAAGCCACAGGTGATCAAAAGAGAACAATTCGGCGTTTGGCAAGTGGATTTTTCTTCAGTGGAGGAGTTTTGTACAAAAGAACTCCAGATCTTGAATTGTTGAGATGCATAGATGCTAGACAAGCCACAACTATCATGACCGACATGCATTTCGGAGTTTGCGGGCCGCATATGAGTAGGTATGTTCTGGCAAGGAAAATTCTTCGAGCGGGTTATTATTGGCTCACCATTGAGTGAGATTGCATCAGTTTTATGCGCAAGTGTCATCAATGCCAAGTACACGGATCTTTGATTCATTCTCCGCCATCTGAATTGCATACAATGTCTACACAATGGCCCTTTGTTGCTTGGGGTATGGATGTCATCGGACCAATTGAGCTAGCAGCATTCAATGGGCACAGGTTCATTCTAGTAGCCATTGACTACTTCACTAAGTGGGTTGAAGCTAAAACTTTCAAATCTGTGACCAAGAAGGCAGTGGTCGATTTTGTTTATTCAAATATAATTTGTCGGTATCCCAAAGGTGATCATCACAGATAATGGTTCTAATCTTAACAGTTATCTGATGAAAGAAGTGTGTCAATAGTTTAAGATTACGCATTGAAATTCCACCCCATACCACCCCAAGGTGAATGGAGCAGTCGAGGCAGCCAACAAGAACATAAAGAAGATACTTCGGAAAATGGTGCAAGGTTCCAGGCAATGGCATAAGAAGTTGCCCTTTGCTTTGTTGGGTTATCGCACTACTGTTTGCACTTCAGTAGGTGCAACTCCTTATTTGTTGGTATATGGCACTGAAGCAGTGATACCCGTGGAAGTTGAAATTCCATCCCTTCGGATTGTTGCTGAAGCCGAAATTGATGATGATGAGTGGGTCAAAAACCATCTGGAGCAATTGAGTCTGATTGATGAGAAATGATTGGCAGTAGTGTGTCATGGCTAGTTGTATCAAAAGAGAATGGCAAGAGCATACAACAAGAAGGTGCGTCTGTGGAAATTCGAAGTGGGTTAGCAAGTATTGAAACACATCCTTCCTCATCAGGCTGAAGCGAAAGGCAAGTTCGTCCCTAGTTGGTAGGGGCCGTTCATCGTAACAAGAGTGTTGTCCAATGGTGCTTTATATTTAACAGATATAAAAGGCAAATGTGTAGATATGACTATCAATTCTGATGTAGTCAAAAGATATTATGTATGATTTCTTTGGTTTGTCTAAATTGTTGTTTGTACTTGGTATATTTTGAAGATTGGAACGACGAAGGCATTTTATTCTGCTATCTAAACATTTTACCCTTTGATACCCCTTTGAGCCTTATTTATTTCCTTTCATACCCCTCTTTTGGAATCAGTAGCAAAATTCAGAAACACGAATGCAAAAGGTAAGTAAAGAAGAAAAAGAGAAAAAGAGAAGAGAAAAGAGAAAGAAAAGAATGAAAAAGAAAAGAAAAAAAGAAAAAGAAAGAAAAAGAGAAAAAGAGAAAAAAAAAGAAAAAAAAAAGAAGGAGAAAAAGGGAAAAGTACAAAAACAAAGCAATTCCTATGTCATGAACTACGTTCGACCTGATACCTTTTAAGGATTCGTAGGCAGCCTCACGATTCGGTCCAATCAAAATAAAAATTCAAAAGTCCCCAAACAAAGAAACTGGGGCAGAAAGTTGTGGTTGTTGTAAGAGATCTGATTCCAAAAGTTATAATTTTGAACCCATTCAAGCTATTTTGAGCTTTTGTGATATCCTTTCTTTCTAACCCTATCCAAAAGCCCACATTACGGTCCAAAGAAAGACCTTCCGATCAGTCTTTGAGAGATGCCAAGTCGAGAAAGTAGAGGTGTGATTCATATCAGGGGCAACACTCTGGTCTAAGCAGGAAAAATAAAAAAATGAGAGAGTCTTATTGGTGAAAACCCTCATGGGCACCATAAGGCAACGGAAAGCAGGAAAAATGAAAAAATAAGAGAGTCTTATTGGTGAAAATCCTCACGGGCACCGTAAGGCGACGGAAAGCTGAGAGAAATTAAAAAAAATGAGACAGTCTTATTGGTGAAAACCCTCAGGGGAACCGTAAGGCGACGTAGAGTTGAGAGATGAATAAATGAGAGAGGTTTGCTAGTGAAAACCCCTTCAGGGAACTGCAAGCCGGATAAGGGTGTAGACTTTGCAAAGGAATCACATTATGGGATCCCCAAGCATTAAGTGTAAAGACTGAAAGAGGATTGATGAATGGACTAGGCTGATTAATCCAAAGTGCATGTCATGATCATTGATGCTAGTAGCCTCACTCAAATAAGTCCCTTTTCCTTCACTTCCTCAAACAGCCCTTCTGTTTTGATTTTTCTTTCCTATTCATAACTCTCGAAGTCATTGTATTTCATTTCCTTTTGGGTCTACTCCTCTAAGGCTTTTTCAATGTTAGCCCCGTTAAGCAAAAAAGAAAGGATTGCAAAGCTTATTACCAACTTCCAAATTGCACAAAAGCAAAGTGCGGGCACAGCATGCCAGAAATAGCAAGATACAAAATGGAAATAAGGTGTTAGCTGGGGTTCAAGCGATCAAGTGGTTTCGCGAATTGTGGGGAGAAATACAGAGTTTCAGATGGGAGAGACAAACATGTTAAAACAGCAGGCTGATTATAGGGCACTTAGGTCGTTCAGGGTTTCGTGTTTAAGTTTCAATAAGAAGGTGAAATAACTCTTTTCCAGTCAGATGCAGATAAGCAGAACAAAGCATGGCAGTGAAAAGGCCACTCTCAGCAAGAATGCCACAAATTAACCACCACCTTTTCAAACTGACAAGATTTTTCTTTGATTGAAACAGGGGCAGGAAATTTTGTTGGTTTCGAAGAAACCCTCCAGGAGGAAAGTAGGTGCTAGACAGGCTCGGCAGTAAGTTCCAGTACCCTCCTGGATAACAACATTTAGTAAGTTTTGAGACCCTCACAAATGACAAAGGTCTAACGAGAGGTCTACTTTTGGAAAGTATAATTTAGCATTTATGTTTTTACTTTTGAGATGAGGCTGGGTCTAAAATTTTTAGGATAAAGGAATTTATTTTGATAAAAAGAATCGGTTAACACTCATAGATTTTCCCAATATCAAACTAGGGCAGAAAAGTTTCTTTTGTTTTGTCTGTTTTGTTGTAATCAGGCGCTCACCTGGAGAACAAGGGAAGACAACACAAGTTTCAAGAATAAAAAGCAATTCAGGTTCAAGCAATCAAGCACCCACCTGGATAACAAAGGAAGACAATTCAAAAGAAAAGTAGTTTCAAGAAGAGGACAATTCAGGTTCAGCAATCAGGCACCCACCTGGAGAACAACGGAAGACAGTTCAAAGGAAAAGCAGTCTCAAGAGAAAGCAGTTCAAGTTCAGCAATTAGGCACCCACCTGGAGAACCAGGGAAGATGACACAAGTACAAAGCAAAGCGGGTCAAGCTCAGCAATCAGGCGCCCACCTGGAGAACAAGGGAGAACAGCTCAAGTTTCAAAGGAAAATAATACGAGTTCAGCAATCAGGCGCCCACCTGGAAAACAAGGGAAAATGGTTCAAGTTTCAAGGGAAAACAATTTCAAGTAGCAAGAGAAGATGGTTCGAGTGTCTGCAATCAGGCGCCCACCTGGAGAACAAGGGAATACAATTCAAGCTTTGGTAATCAGGCACCCACCTGAAGAACAAGGGAATACAGTTAAAGTTTTGGCAATCAGGTGCCCACTTGGAGAACAAGGGAATACGGTTAAAGTTTTGGCAATCAGGTGCCTACCTAGAGAATAAGGGAATATAGTTCAAGTTGTGGTAATCAGGCGCCCACCTGGAGAACAAGGGATTACAGCTCATGTTTTGGCAATCAGGTGCACACCTGGATAACAAGGGAATACAGTTCAAGTTTTGGCAATCAGGCACCCACCTGGAGAACACGGGAAACAATCCAAGTCTTGGCAATCAGGCGCCCACCTAGAAAACAAGGGAATACAGTTCAAGTTTTGGCAATCAGGCACCAACATGGAGAACTAGGGAATACAGTTCAATTTTTGGCAATCAGGCGCCCACCTAGAGAACAAGGGAATACATTTCAAGTTTTGGCAATCAGGCGCCCACCTAGAGAACAAGAGAATGTAGTCTAAGTCTCGACAATCAGGCACCCACCTGAAAAAAAAGGGAACCCATTTCAGAATTCAATTCGCGTTAGCAACAATAGAAATTCGCCTCGAGAACAGAACTGTAGAAGCAGCAATACTAAGTTTGAAGATGGTAGATAGGATTCTTGTAATTCATAGATCATGGTTTAGCCTAGCTTCTTTTTATTTTGTCTCGGTGTAATAAGGAGTTCAGCGAGTAATAGCAGCAACAGCAGCAGTGAAATCACAGCTTCCCGGTAGTCCCAGCTACCAAAACTTTCTGAACTACACTGACTTGATTCCTTTATAGCCAAGGATATGTAGGTAACCTCGGAAGCAAGGTACGGTCAAATCTTTCAAAAATGCTTCCCACGGAGTATTCAAACGGGCAAAAATTGCTCGTACCCACTCACTTTATCTTTGCACGAAAACTCTTCGTGTTTCTGAGCAAAGTGGGGCAGCTGCGAGTATGTGATTTTTTCCCTCTATGAATTACTCCCATAAAAGAAAATAAATTTTTCCCGTTATTTGCAATTTTACAGATTTTTCGTCGAATTTTTTGTAAATTATCTGCATTTAGTTTAATTTAGGGTTTTAAGTAGGTCTTTGATTAAAAAAGAAAAAAAAGGAAAATAGAAGACAAAAAAATAGGAAAAGAGAGAAAGGGGGTGTATGGTAATTGGGCCAAAGCCCAAATTTTACAAAGAAGACCCGTCCAGGTCTTCCCTTACCCAGCCCTCACCCAAGCCAAAACCTATGCCCGACCCGCCTTTCGACCCGCCCCACAACCCTTCATATATAAACCTCTTTATAAAGTTTTTCCCAAATAAACCCTAAATCACAACAGACCTAGAAACGGTGTAAGAGCACTATTAATCGTCTCCCCCACCCGATTCAACCCCAACTCGCCTGAAACTCAGGCAAGTTCACTCACACGGGCCCCATCTTCACTAAGTCACCAAGATTCTAACCTTTTCTGACAAATTTCCCCTCCCTCACATGCCCTCTCTTCGATTTATTTTCAGATATTTAATCCTTCAGATGGAAATGAGGAAAAATGGGGAGCGTTGGATTGGATTCTATTTGATATACGCCCCCCATTTGTCCATTTTTATATCAAAAGAGGAGTTATAATCATATTCGCGGAAAGATTTTTATTTGAAAATTTCTTGGAGGAGAGGGAAGAAGGTTCGAGAATACTTGAAGGCCTATATAAGAGAGTTGATATTTTCAGAGAAAAGGGTTCTTTTTAGAGAGAGATTCGAGAAATTTTTTGGAGAGAAAAAGAAAATATAGAGTTTTAGCTTTGATTTTCGAATCCTTTTTTCTTCTTCTGATTTTTTAGGGATACAGAAAAAGAAAGAAAAAAAAACAAATAAAGGTTGTTTATTTTGGATCTATTCTGCTCAAATCCAAAAAATGGATTTTGTTATTGGACCTCGATTTTGAATTTGTTTTCTTAAGCATGGAGATTGTTTGAAGTTTTGAAGCTGAGATTGAGGCGTTGCTTGGGTTTCTGTTCTTGCTTTCTTTTTCGAATCATGTTGCTGCTCATTTCGATTTTGTCATCGAACTTCACTCGTAGTTTGTATTCAAGCAAAGCTAATACAAGTTCGTTGATTGGCTCGGTTTTATTTCATTTTACTTTTGCTACTGTTGGTGTTGGTGCATATTTTATCATGTATGAAGTATAGTTAAGAGTGTATTATGACTTGAAGACTAAATTTTTAAACATTCTATGAAGTTTAAGCATATTGTCTTTCATTTTATATATTTTATATTTATTTATTTATTTTTTGAAAAAAAATAATATTTTGTTGCTGGTTCTTTTCTAAACAATAACTGTAGTTCATTATTTGGAAAAGTGTTTGATTTTACAAAGTTTATGGGATGGCTAAATTGATTATTTTAAGGCACATGTTTAACTGGTCCTAAGCTGAACATTTGGTTTCAGCATGTGTAGTTTTACGCAATAGGTTTCTTTGTTGCTCCATCATTATGTAATATTTTAGCATCTTGTCAGCAAAGCCCCTTGTAAATGTATGAATTATTATTATGCTGATGTAGTAATGATTTAGATATTGTTTGGGAGAAATTTTGGTCCATTCTTGTTCACTGAGTATTCTTGAACATGTCTAAAGTGAAAACATTGTATATTTATTGTTGGCAATGTGTTTGAACATTCCTTTGGGCATAGTTTAAGAGATGTTAAGTTTGTATTTGGTAGGACACTACCTTAATCTACCAAATCTTATTGTCTCTTAAATTGCTCTAATTACGTTAACTTAGTTTGTGTTAATTAATTTTCTGCAAATTCTCCGTTGCTATAATTTGTTCATATGGTAATATGTAAAGGGAAAACCACAATATTTTAAGCAAAAAAATGGACCACGTTCATCTGTTAAGTAGGTCGTGCTCATTTATTCCAATGATCCTTTTTTCTCTTTCTTTCCATAATTTTTTAGACCTTCATGTTGGATCTTAACCCGTAGGAAAAACGAACGACATCATAAACATCGTAGCAATGCACTAGGTGCGTTTAAAATATTATTGTGATTGTGTACACGTTCGCGTGACATAATTACGATTCTAAAAACCAATTCGGAGTATGCGTTCACGCAACTTCGATCAAAATTTCTTAATAATAAAATTGTTATTAATAGACCACTAATTTAATTTAGTTCATATAGTTCGAGGTGTGCTATCCATAATTTAATCATTCATGGCCCTCGTATTAATCTTATGACTTAGATAACAAATGCTCGTAGTTGCTCTAGGCCCGCTTAATATATCATTGTGATTGTGGACACGTTCGCGTGACATGATAACAATTTCTAAAAACAAAACCGGAGTATGCGTTCGCACAACTTCGGCCAAACTTTTTTAATAATAACAAAGAGCGATTAATTGTGTACACGTACGCGTGACATAATTCTTGATGCGCCGAATGAAATGAGTGCACATACGCGTGAGTCGTTTCAGGTTAATTGCAGTAAAATGAAAATGCACATAGGTTCTAAAATGAGTAATTAGACAATTTGATTAAGCCAGGTATGATCAAAGCGACCGTGCTAAAATTACGGAACCCGAAAATGCCTAACACCTTCTCCTGAATTATCCTAAGTAGCGACTCTGAATTTAAATAAATAATCTTGTTTCGATTATTGTCACTTTAATTGAAAAAACTCCCTTCTATACCCTTCTCGGGGTGTAAAACAGAGGTATGACACTCTTTATGACCAATAATGAGCAATAAATGAAGAACAGTAAATAGAACACAACAAATGTAAGCAATAAATATAAGTAATGAGATCAAGAAAATATGTTAAGTTAGGAAGCAGAGAGAATGTTTTTGTATATTCAATATTGAGTATCAAATCCCCCTACAAAAATGAGAAGGGTCCCCTTTATATATGAGGGGAAAATCCCAATATGACACATGCAAAATTATTATATAAAGTAGCTGGTACAACCACCCAATCAGCCTGGTGCAGGTTGTCACCATTTATGCAGGCGTTGTCAGAAAGATACTACTCCTAGGGATTTTCCCGCCTACTTGCGATAAGCACCGGTTCATTTTGCCCCGACACTGGGCACGAAAAGTCCTCGAAGACTCCGAACCCCGAGCTATTCTTCGGGACCCTCGAGGTAAAATTACCCAATGCCTTGTCGACCGTAAAATTGGTCTTCTCGATTTTAGCCGTATGCAGATAGTCCCCATGTTTATCAGAGTAAAACGAAGAGGAATGTCCTCGAGATCTTGCCCTTCGGTGCGTCCATCAGAATAGATAGTTGTGTCTTGCCAAGTGGCTGATGTAATAGACAGGGCTTCTAAAGGTCGCAGCCGCACAATCCTCAAAATCTTTGAATTAATTATAGTGGTTGGTTGTCCTTTGGTTTGCTCCAACCGCACATGTTAGGCTTCTATAAATACTCATTTCTTCACCCTTTCCTCTCTACTGCATTATCAGGCTCCCAACAGAGTTTTTCTTTCCTCTTACCCCTGTCCCGTGTCCTTTCCTGAAACATGATTTTTCGTTGCTTCTTTGTAACCCTTTTGTAAAAATGGCGAACACTTCCACCTTTATCCCTCAGGAAGATGTCCCTTCCTCTTCCATGCTCTCCTCTAAAGGTAGAGCAACAACGTCTCCTAGTGCTGGAGAATGCGTTCCAGAGGCCTTTGAAAATTGAAAGGGTGAAAATTGACTGCCTCTGGGGAGATGCGGTATTAGTGGAGGTTCCTTCTCGGGAGGGATGTAATGATGTATAAGGCCGACTTTCTCAGTGTGTATACTTATCCATTTACCCTCGGCCC
The DNA here is from genome assembly GCF_000715075.1 of Nicotiana tabacum. NCBI lineage: Eukaryota > Viridiplantae > Streptophyta > Magnoliopsida > Solanales > Solanaceae > Nicotiana > Nicotiana tabacum. The sequence goes on along the minus strand of NC_134087.1, from coordinate 104,810,868 downwards.
GACGGTGCTATCCATTCCTTCGATAGACCTTGTGATCCTCGACTTCTGCGACCGATATCAAGTGACTCTCGTCCAAATTCATCCATCATTATGGCGTATCATTTACATGACCAGGTATTACGCGAATATGATTGAGGGGATTCCCTTCACCCTTGACAATTTGATCAAAATATATAGTCCCCGACTCTTTCATGGGGGCCTGTTAAGCTCTTTTGTGGGGCCTCGAGGGCCCTCTTTGCTTGTACCGATGAGGTTAGGAACGGGGGGTGGACGAGCCGTTTCGTCTGAGTTAGGACTTCGGACTTGATCCCCGCAGAGAGGATGCTTTTCCCTAAAATATGGAACATGAAGCGTAAGTAGACATACTTAATTAATTTCCCATTTCTTTCTTTCGGATACATTTCCTCATGAATTGACTTCCTCCGCTGATACAGCTACCACAGCGTACCCTGATACTGTAAGGAATCTTTCATGTTATGTAGCTAAAATGGACTCGATTTTCCCACATGTCGAGCGCGTGTGGCACGATTTAACCAAGGCTCGATGGGAAGCCAAGGATCACGGTGGGACTTCATTCTCTGCTATAGTTTCAGTTTTGCAAAAGCTGCTGCTAATTGGGCTCTCATTCCCCGTGCTTGTTTTTGTATTTGGGCAGGTCTGAGGGAGGTCTTCTTGATGAGAGAAAACCTGCCTGGTGAAGCGGGTGCTCCAATACCCGACGAAGAGAGGAAAAATGAGAGGGATCGTCGACTTATCCTCCAAAATCCAAGAAAACCATAGTGGAAGATCCTAAGGATGATTAAACAGCCTTAATTCCAAAAGCATCGGGGAGTCCCCAAGCTGGAGGCGAAAAGAAAAATGATTCTTTGACAGCACCCGAAGGGGGAGAGGATTTGACTATTTCACATACTGTTGAGTTGGCAACTTCTGAATCGCAGCTCGATTCCGTTGTTGCCCCACCTCGGGCTGAAGAGGCCTGCAAGGGTGTATCGGGCTACCGCCGAGCCGATTGATAGCCTAGATTTCCCTCGAGCCGAGGTGCACTTGGTAGGCGATCTAGGAGAGCCCAATTCCAAAGTTCTTCAGAAGCAAAGGGCAGCCCTGATTGACCCAGTCGGGGTTGAAGTGAGTGATTCCCCTTTGGAATCGGCTTTTACTCCGACGAGGCTTGTATGCAGTGAAATCAGAGGGCTTAATTTCTTGTTACCAAGCCACTTCAGGAGAACACTTCGAGACCCCGAGCACGCGGAGTTTCGACCGAGTCCCCTCCCTCAGGGCTCGTCGAGACCTGACTCAAAGAAGATGAAGATCGAGGCTGGGACAAAAAGGGGAGTTCCTAAGGCACGCGGCTAAGTCTGACAGAGCCGGCATACCCAGAGCCTGTGTCGAGGCATCACGTCTAGTCGTCCCATCTCCATGCTTTTACAATTAATCAATGTTGTACTATAACTAGATTCCCCTCCTATATAAAGGGAACCCTCACCACCTTGTAAGGGGCTGCTATTGCTCCTACTATTCTACATAAGATCAATAATATCTCTTTCTCTCTCTTTTCTCTCTAACCCATTTGCCCGAGGCTACTATTTGCATTTATTTCTTTCATACTTGTTCTTCATTTATTGATTGGTATTGGCCATAAAGAGCCTTCTTCAATTATATTCTAACTGTTATCCCTTTCCCGGTTACGCCGATAGCTCAAGCTCGAACCGGATACTGACCCCGAGGTCCTTCCTCGACCAGTCCGAAGCCCAGGCAGCAAGCCCCTCGGTTTGATCACTGCCCTGTTTTATCTTGTATCTCTTCGTTAACTCCATACTCTTAGCATCAACTGCTCTAACAACTAGCATAAAAATAGATCACGTATTTTTATAATCTCATTTACAAATTTAATTGTTCTTACCATTTTCACTACCTCGGTAAACAAGGTTGAGAACGACTACCTCAAAAATCATGTCGAAAACGGTGTGGTTGTTCCAGTCGTTGGCGTGCCACTGTAGAATCCCGATAACGCACCCGGACCAATTCTAGCGTACGCGAATTCACAGGACGCACAACATGTCGACGAAACCTCACACACCGACAGGAGCATACGTCATGGCAACCGACAGGAAGCCCAAAAAACCCCAGCTCGGGAAGAACACGAAGTTAGTCTTCATGTTATTTTTCAAATGTTGCGGGCACAACAGTTGACCATCGGTCAGTTACAAAGCCGCCCGAAGACTCCCGGTACAGCAGCGCCGGAAACGGCTCCCCCCGCCGAACAAGTACCCGAGAGATCGGGCAATAAGGAATCGGTAGCCAATCCCGCCATCGTGAAAATGCTGGAGGACCTCACCAAAAGGATTGAGTCAGGCGAGAAAATGATAGCTGCCAATGATAAGAAGGTCGAAACTTAAAACTTCAGAGTCAATCAAATCCCAGGCGCGCCCCCGGTCCTGAAGGGTGTAGATTCGTAGAAGTTCGTGCAACAGCCGTTCCCCGAGGAAGTGGCCCCGGAACCCATTCCAAAGTATTTCAGAACGTCAGAACTCCCTCAGTACAGTGGGACCTCAGATCCCAATGAACACATCACTGCCTATACGTGCGCGGTAAAAGGCAATAACCTAAAAGACGATGAGATCGAGTCCGTCTTATTGAAGAGGTTCGGGGAAACACTATTGAAAGGGGCCATGATGTGGCATCATAACCTAGCGACCAACCCATAAACTCACTTACCATACCGACAGATTCCTCCATAAAGGCACACGCCGGTGCCATCAAAGCAACAACGAGAATGCCCGACACATCCAAGACCGAGCAAAAGATGAACGAAATGCTACGAGAATTCGCATCTCATCCCCAGGTGGAACGAATGGGATTACCCCCGGTCTCAGATGACTAGGCGGTACAGGCCTTCACTCAAAGCCTAAACAAACCAAGCCCGACGATTTCAAGACAGTTAAAACAAAACTTGATTGGGTACCCAGCTGAGATTCGGTTGGATGCCCATATCCGGCACCAGTCAAAAACTAGGGTCGTGGATGACCATCTAGGAGCCCCCTTGGGCTCAGTGTGCCAAACAGGCTACTAGCAAATAAACTAATGCCAAACAGAGAAAGGTACCGCCCGTACGCCGCAGATAGGAGGAGTGCCCCGAGACGCAATCTACCTCGCAATAAGTGGAGAATGGGTCGAGGACAATATCCTCGAGGAATCATTAATAGAGTCATATTAGATGGGGACACAATGCCAGTGATGGTGCCTCGCTTATCAAGATACAATTTCAACATCGCTGTATCAGATATCGTGTTCACTATCAACGAAACCAAGGATACCAGATAGCCCAGACCTATTGAGCAGAATCCCTCTTAGAGGAATCACATTTTGGTGTATGAACTGTATAACAAGTGCGGCAGCAGGGCCGAGGATGGACACCAGCTCCGAAAGAAAAAAGCCAAGTCACTCAACAAAAATCACCGCAGAGAACTGACGAGCAACCGAATTCAAGTTCAATCCCGAGTAGGGAAGGCGGCTAGGAAGAACGAAGAAAACAAGATGCAGCGTATTACCACGATAGTGGAGGAGCGACGACACTTCCTAGGAACTCGTAATAGGTAGAGCAAAAATACTCGTCACCAGAGAAAGGCGGATCTGGGGATATATCCTTGAGCATGCCCTCACAATTAGCAGAGAGGGCACCGAGACCTTGTCTCGGCCTCACACTGATGCACTGGTAACTTTCTTCCTCACTCGATCCATTTTGAATAAAACATATGCTCATGAATTCAGGTGGCTCGATCAATGCTGTCGGGTCGAAGGTAATAGGGTGGCTCGGACCACCGGGTCAAATCACTCTCGCCTCTCCAAATCTTTGGAGGATTCCAAACGGCATTCACAACGATAAGGAGAAAGACCGTTCTCTCAATTCAGCGTGGCTGGCCCCGACCAGAACATCGAGTTCCATATCATCAAAGGAGACGCAAGGCACGGGACACCTTATTCTGACAACCGCAGATGCACCGCGCGAGGGCAGTACCGTCCACCCTTTCGCTAAAAGGATGAAATTCCACGCAGGGGAAGGAATGATAACCGTCGATAGAAGCAACACGCGGCAAGAGGAAAAGTCCACTTCACATAACGCATCGTCGGCACCAATATCTCCACTCTCGAAAGAGTCAAAGGGTAAGCAAACTATGTTTTCGACCAAGCCCACTAGAACACAGCGGAGGGTTGTACTAGAGTCCTCGCTCCAAAATGGCAGGGATATATCGGACCTAGGAACATCACCTACGCACCCCGCGGTAAGATAAAACTACCCCCTCCTACGTTATTTTACACTAACCTGTATGCAGACACCCGGCCATGGCGTCCGGAAGTGTAAACTCTACCCGAAGATCCCAAGGCCGTAATAGCACCCGTCGCTCCCTTTTCCCTCGGCCGGACTTCCGCCCCGAAGAAGGTCTCGCCAGGGAGGTTCTTAGCGGAGCGACGTGCCTCCTTGGAAGGATTCAACAAGCCTACCGGACTTTCTTTGCAATAAACCCCCTACCAGGAAAGGACAAACGAGGTCCCAATGGGAAATCATATACCGGGCCAAGCTCACAACAACAAAACAACATGTATTTTCGTCAAGCAATTCAAGAATATCTTTCAGCATCTCGTACTCCAAAAATGAAAATTTCGGCATGCTCATGGCAAGGATTCCCTCCACCGAATACATCCCGAAATACTCAAAGACTTAGCGTCGACAATTTGGAACCGGCACAACTCACGGTCGGAACTCTGGGATTATAAGGCCCCAGCGAGGCAATTCTAAGCTCACGAATAACAGCCTTCAAGCCTAAGCAAACTCGATGACTTGGAGACTGTCGTAAATCGCCATACACTGGAAAATCCGAGGCCGTAAGACCCCAAGCGGGCAGACTCAGTCTAGCCAGATCTATTCTACATAGCAACAAAAACTGTAAGACCTCAACAGGCATGACAAACTGTAAGACCTCAACAGGCATGAAAGTTTTGTTAGACCTTACTACAGGCATAAAACTCAATCCCAAAGTTTAGGCTATATGTCGCATTTGTAAGACTCCCGAAAGGGCATACCCTCAATGTAGATGCCTAAATTATCACTAGGGATCAAAATAGCTCGGGCCACACAAATATGACTGTCACACCTCCTTTTTCTACCACCCGAAGGGGTGTAGGGGTGTTTTTTCCAATTAAAATGACAATCGAAATGGGATTATTTTATTAAATTCAGAGTCGCCACTTGGGATAATTTATGGTGTCCCAAGTCACCGGTTTAAATGCCGAATCGAGGAAGTTGGCTCTTATTTATGGTCTACGAACACAGAAATCTGAGTAAGGAATTCTGTTAACCCGGGAGAAGGTGTTAGGCATTTTCGGGTTCTGTGATTATAGCACGGTCGCTCAACTATTATTATTGGCCTAATTATCTGATTAATTACACATTTTAAAACCTACGTGCATTTTTAAACTTTCTAGCCACTTTTAATATTTTCAAGAAAATTCATGATCGTCATACACTTGCTTATTTTTGAAAACACATCGTAAACCACACTACATGAAATGCGCTTGTGGTTCACGACATGTTTAATTATTAAATATTATTGGAAATTGAAGTGGGGTCATATGAAATGTACACCCGGATTTATAGCATGTTTATTTTTAATATTTTTATACAAAATTATGGCAGGGTCACATGAAATGCACACCCGAGCCCCTTTAATCTAAGTTGACTTAGTTCAGTTGAAGAACAGCAACCCAATTTCTATATTGTGACAAAATCACGTTCAGCTATAACCAATTCGAATAGCACGCGATTAGATAACTATATGAACAAACTCAAAACCGGAAACAATAACCAAACCAAATCACCAAACAAGCGATTAACATTCAGCTACAATGAAATAAGTAGAGGATTGAAGAGTTGAACCTCAATGAGAACGAGGACCTTTTAGACGTTGATATGATATGAGCTAAAAGTAATCCTTGAACCTGAAGCAGAACTACCATGAACCAACAAACCCAAGCACACTCCGATTTAGAATTCCAACACAAACTTAACGGCATAGCTCGAACCAGCAACTTTAATTTGTAAATACTCAAGAAGAGACATAAATATCCAAATCTGAAGATGAAATTTGAATCAATTGATGTGCGAAATAAAAATGAAACACAACCGTTGAAGCACGAAAAGCAAGCCGCGAAATTCAGTGACAAACAAACGACGAAAATCTGAACTTCAAGGCACTTGGTAGAAAGTGATAATTCGAACCAAAAACTTGGAAAACACAAGCTCCATTAAAAGAGTTCTTCAATGTAACAGTGGAAAGAAATCAAAAATACATAGTCCTTGATTCTGTAATCCAACAAGAAAGAACAACAAAGCCTACAAAATTTTCGACCGGAACTAAAACCTGGAACCTCGAATTTTTTTCTCCTCTCATTTTCCACTCCTCCTCGTTTCTGTGCATGTGAGTGACTGTGGATATCGGGTTCTTGGCGTGAAGGATGATGGAGCAGCAGGTGGCTTTTAGGGTGTTCTGGGTGTGGTGGTCATGTGTCTGGTATGTTCGTCGCTACTATTATAGTAGCTGGTGGAGACGGGCAGCGATGGTGTTTTTCTGGCGGGTTATTGGTTTTGTGAAGGTGGCTAGAGATGGAGTTCGGCGTGAGGGGTCGTCGGCTTCAGGGGTGGCCGGCGGGTTTGGGTGTAGAAGTTCTATGGTTTTTTGGTGTTCTCCATGAAGAAGATGAAGCCTAGGGTAATGGCTCCCTTGTTTTTAATTGCTCACCATTTTTTGTGTTGAAGAAGACAAATCTGATGGGGTTTCGAAGAAGACGATCACGAGGGGGGGTCTCTTCTTTTGAGAATTGCGGCTGTCAGCTCTTTAGGCTTAGGTCTATTTTGTCTTTTTCGGTTGATCCCCCAATTGTCTAGGTCTTGGTTAGTTTTTGTAGGTTAAGGGGTATGGGTCTAGGAATTATGGGCTTAGAAATTATGGGCTAGGTCAAAAAATTAAGCTTAAAAATGGGTTGTTTGAGCCCAAATTTTATTCTTTCTCCGTGAACAAGACTAAAATACTACTTTATTTACTAATTAATCTTACTTAAAGAAAATAACTATTAAAATAAGGCAAAACTATCTTTTTGGTATTTTTAAATATCATATTAAAATAAAAATAAGGTACTATTATTGTATTTTTTTTAGTTTTACGAAAGGTATATAAACTAAAACTAACTAAAAAGAAGAAATATTTTTGTAATTTTCATTTTGTGATAAAATAAAGTAAAAGAGTCAGAACTAGTTAAAATAATTATATTAGACCTAAACTAAATATTTAAATACAAAAATGTATAAAATCTTGGGGAGGGTCAAAAATCACATGTCTACAGTTACCCCTCTTTGACTAGAAACACGAAGTATTTTTAGACAAAGAACGATTAGACAGGTTTTTTGACCCGACCCTTATTTCGGGAGACCAAAATTAAGAGAATGGAGAATGTGACCGAGCCCTGGTATCTGAGCCGCCTACATATCCTTGGCTATAAATAAATCAGGCCACAGGTAGTTCAGAAGTGAGTGAGATGATGGAGTATACCGAGGTAGAGAGCCGATCAAGGTGTCGTTCCGTCGAGGTTCCGGTCCGCGGTCCTGATGTAACATCAAAATCAAAAAAATTAAAAAGACTAACTAAGCCTATCAACTATGAGTTACAAGATTCCTATCTATAAGTCTTCTGAAGCTTGATCTTGAGTGTTTGCAGCTCTGTGGTGCATCTTGAGATGTTGACTCGTACTCTCCAGGTGAGCTTCCTTTGTTGCTGACTTGAATTGCATTCTGAAGTGAGTTCCCTTGTTTTCCAGGTGGGCGTCTGATTGCCAAAACTTGAACTATCTTCCTTTGAAACATGGATTGCTTTCCTTTGAAACTTGAAATGTTTCCCCTTGTTCTCCAGGTGGGCACCTGATTGCTGAACTTGAACTGTCTTCCTTCGAAACTGCTTTCCCTTGAAACTTGAACTATCTTTCCTTGTTCTCCAGGTGGGCGCCTGATTGCTGAACTTGACCCGTCTTCATTCGAAACCGCTTTCCCTTGAAACTTGAGATAATTCCGAAACAAATTCCCTTGTTCTCCAGGTGAGTGCCTGCAATCAAAACAACAAAACAAACAAAATTTTCTGCTCCAGTTTGCACTCAGAAGATTTTTGAGTTGTTAGCAAAATTGTAAACCACTTATTCTATTGATGCAATGATGAAAGTAAACTAGAGATTCGACTAGGATGTGCATCTCCTGTGAGTAAGACCAAGAAACTTTGACAAGCAAATGCGTCCGCTAAAAATAAAACCTGAAAGAGCCAGATCAGGAAGTGCGTCTCCTACGGGTGAAACTTGAATGAACCAAACTAGAAAGTGCGTCTCCTAGGGGGTAAAGATTGTATGACTCACACTAGGAAGTGTGTCTCCTATGAGTAAAACTTGTATGACTCACACTAGGAAGTGCGTCTCCTAAGGTTGAAACTTCAATGACTCCAAACTAGGAAGTGCGTTTCCTAGGAATGAACTATCTATTTAGGAAGTGCGTCTCCTAAAACAAAAATATAACCTGAAAGACCCAAACTAGGAAGTGCGTCTCCTAGGGGTGAAACTTGAATGAACCAAACTAGAAAGTGCGTCTCCTAGGGGTGAAACTTCAATGACTCAAGCTAGGAAGTGTGTCTCCTATGAATGAACTTAAATGACCCAAACTAGGAAGTGCATTTCCTAGGCGTAAAATCTCAATTTAGGAAGTGCGTCTCCTAAAATAAAATATAACTTGAAAGACCCAAACTAGGAAGTGTCTCTCCTAGGGGTAAAATATCAATGCCTCAAACTAGGAAGTGCGTCTCCTAGGAATGAACTTAAATTAACCAAATAGGAAGTGCATCTCCTAGTGGTAAAATCTCAATTTAGGAAGTGCGTCTCCTATGAATGAACTTAAATGACCCAAACTAGGAAGTGTGTTTCCTAGGGGTAAAATCTCAATTTAGAAAGTGTGTCTCCTAAAATAAAATATAACTTGAAAGACCCAGACTACGAAGTGCGTCTCCTAGGGATAAAACTTAAATGATTCAAACCAGGAAGTGTGTTTCCTAGGGGAAAACTCAATGTAGGAAGTGCGTCTCCTAAAAAGAAACATAACTTGAAAGACCCATGTTAGGAAGTGAGGCTCCTAGGGGTGATGTGTGATCTTCTCAATAGCCTTTGGATAAGCAGAACTCGGCATTACACCTGAAAAATTCAAGCTTCCATGCTTTGATATGAATATAGCTTTCATCCTATCCCTGTTTCAGACAAAGAAAACTTGTGAGTTTAAACATGGTGGTTGGTTTGTGGCCTTGACTTTGAGGGCGATTGCTCCTTCACTTGCTATGATAACTTTGATTTCAACTTGAAAGACATTACTTGTTTATTGACTAACCACTTTCTCTGTCACCTTATCACAGATAATACCTTTGATACATTCATACTCAATACCTTCTATCTGTTGCATTTTGCTCATGAATTGACCTATACCGAACCTTTGTATTTTACATGAATCCCAAAACACATTGATTGTTGCCAACTCAGTGCGCCTACTACTCTTTCCTGACTTATGTCGCTTTGATGTGCTAGCCAGACATCCATTTGTGCAATTGGAAAGCTGGTAGCAAATTTTGAAGTCATTTCTCACTTGTTCTAACCAAACCGACTCAGGAAGAAGTAAACAAAACAAAAGGAACAGAGTAAATGACAATGGAAAGAGATGATTCCTAACAAGAAAAGTACAAAGTAGAAACTTATCAGATAATGATACCAACTCTAATGACCATGACATGCACATTTGGATTAAGTGCCCTAGTCTATCAAGCAAGTCTAATGTTCAACTCTTGTTGTACCTCTGAGTCATGAAACTAGGCTTCAATGCTCCGATTATCCTATCTGATTCACGATCCTTATTTGACTTGTAGTGCCCAAAGGATTTTCACCATCAAGCCTCTCTCATTTTGTTCTTTCTTTCAACTTACCGTCACCTTATGGTTCCTGTGAAGGTTTTCACCGATAAGACTCTCTCATTTTTGTTTTCCTTGTGTACCACGGAGTGTTGCTCCTGATGCGAGTCATACCTCTATCTTGCTCGAATTGGCACTCTCCAATATTGATCAGAAGGTCTTTCTTTGGACCGTAATGTGGGCTTTGGATGGGGTTAGAAATAAAAGACATCATAAAGGCTCAAAATGACCTGAATAGGTTCAAAATTACAACTTTTGGAATCAGATCTTTTACAAAACCGCAACTTCTGCCCCAGTTTCCTTGCTTGGGGGCTTTGACTTTTATTTTGATGGGACCGAACCGTGAGGCTGCCTATGTATCCTTAAAAGGAATCAGGTCGAACGTAGTTTATGAAGTAGGAATTGCTTTGTTTTTGTACTTTTCTCATTTTTTTTCTTTTTCTCTCTTTTTCTTTTCTTTTCTTTTCTTTACTGTTTTCCCATTTTTTCTTTCTCTTTTTCTCTTCTTTTTTTTCTTTTCTCTCCTTTTTTTCTGTATCATATTTCTAAACTCTGCTTCTGATTCCAAAAGAGGGATATGAAAGAAAATAAATAAGGCTCAAAGGGGTAACAAAGGATAAAGTGTTTAGATAGCAAAATAAAATGCCTTCGGCATTCCAATCTTCAAAGCATGCCAAATACAAAAACATAATTAAACAAACCAAAGAAGTCATATATAATATCTTTTGACTGTATCAGAATTGATAACCATATCCACACATTTTCCTTCTACATCTATTAAATATAAAGCACCATTGGATAACACTCTTGTTACCATGAACGGCCCCTGCCAATTTGGGGCAAACATTCCTTTAGGTTCGATCTGATGCGGTAGGATGCGTTTCAATAGTGTTTCTTTATGTTATATCGGCCCCTGTTTCCCACAATTCGGGCTTGAAGTGATCTCAAAATACCTTTACTTATTTCCCTCAAATGTCCCTATCATCTTCAACATTGTTTCATTGCTTCATGACTGAACTAACTTTTAAGATCAGGCTGAGAATTACGTGTGCATGTCATGTCACTAGAGTCAGCAGGAAAAGAACTATAAAAGGAGAGAACAAAACAAACACTGACTAGAAAAAACAAAAAACAGGAAATTGCATTAGACAGATGGTGAAAGGATTTGGACAACAAAACAAGTAATAAGATGGGGTTACAACCCTGGAAGAAAACCAGACAACACTAAAGGAGCTACTACGAGTAAACAAGCTAGGCAAAATAAAAGGATAGAAGGGTTTGAGTCACAAGACAATATCCCGATTACAACCCTAAAAATAACCCGGACAATAGAAATGACAACAAAATAAACCACCAAAACTCCTCCCTGGCTAACCAAGTAATGGAGCGTCTTTCCAATTACCAAGCACGGTATCTTAGCTACTGGGTTCCACATCTATATTTCCAACACGATTACCAACTTCAATATCATTGACTTTAGCCAGCAAGTTCCCAAGAGGATTCGCATGCTCCTTGTCACTGTCCTTGATCACAATTACCCCTTCTTGAATCATTCTTTCTATTTCTCTTTTCAAAGCACGACAATCTTCAATGCTATGCCCTTGGATGTTAGAGTGGTACATGCACCATACAATAGGATCAAAACCTTTTGCATATGGGTCTGGAGTATAGCCAAGGAGCGGCTCAATCAGGCAGAATGTTTTAACTTTTCAAACAGTTTGTGTAGGACTCCCCGATTGGCATGAAACTATTTCTTTGCCTTTTTTCCTCCCTTCCCCAATTTTCTAGGCTTGTTGGGTGCTCGAAAATGTTATGAAGGGAAGAGTGCATTATGCGGTGCGGGCGCTCGCCATAAGGAGTGACCCGGTGGTTGGATAGATGACCGTACATTGTTCAGAGGATAATACTGAGGTGGTTTATGCGGAGCTCGGGGATAGGTTTGCGGTTGGGGTTGAGGCTGAGTATATTGGTGAGGCAGACCCTTTGGACCATGTCGTGACTCTAAAACAACCATGGCAACATCATCATGTTCCTTCTGAGCCAGCAAGCTTCCTGTGTCGTTCTGAATTTCTTGTGTTGTGGCTTTTAAAGAAGAATAGCTCATGATCTTGCTCGACTTCAGCCCATCTTCTACCATTTCTCCCATTTTTACCACATCATTAAAAGGCCTACCCACAGCCGAGATCAAATGCCCAAAGTAAGTTGGCTCTTGAGCTTGAAGAAAGTATTCGACCATCTCGTTTTCGTCCATCAGGGGATTGACTCTGGCAGCTTGCTCTTTCCATCTGAGCCCGTATTCACTAAAGCTTTCAATAGGCTTCTTTTCTATCTTGGTGAGGGACATGCAATTCGGGAAAATTTCTTTATTGTACTGAAAGTGCCGGGCAAAGGCCTGAGCCATATCGTCCCATGTGTACCACCTGCTAGCGTCTTAGCGGGTGTACCAATCCAGAGTTGCCCCACTTAGACTCTGATTGAAATATGCCATCAACAATTTGTCTTTCCCACTGGAGCCTCTCATCTTACTGCAGTATCCTCTCAAATGGGCCACGGGATCTCCATGTCCGTCATACAAATAAAATTTTGGCATCTTAAACCCAGCAGGTAATTGGATGTCAGGAAACAAGCACAAATCTTTGTAAGCCACGCTCATGTGGCTCCCTATCCCTTGCATGTTTCTTAAAGACTGCTATAATATTTTCACCTTCCTGGATATCTCATCCTGCTCCACTGTCTTAGCAGGCTTTTCAGCTTCACCGGGAGGCTCAAAATGAGTAGCATGAGAGTATGGATCCGAGACTTTGAAAGTTGGTTCTGGAGCATAGTGTTGGGAATCGGGGACTTTGAAAACAGACTCGTTAGAGGATCGAGGAAAAGTAGCTGGAGAAGGAGCTAGAAGAGTATGAGTGGACAAAGGAGCAGGATATGGGGTGGTTTTGGTGGGTAGAGTGTGAAAAGGTTGTGGGGTGATATCAGCAGCAGTGGGAATCTGGATTTATGATAGTGGTGGGATAGTTGCCAGGTTTTCAGTGTAGTTAAGGGGGAATGAAGGTGGAGGATGCCCCCTGATCCAAGACTGATACATTTCTGTCATCTGTTGTTTCAACATTTGGACCTCCCCTTTCAATTCAGACCCCGACTCCACAGGCTCCATCGATAGGTCAACAAATCTTGAGTCCAAGTTTTTGCTAGCCATGGCTACCTTTCTCTTTGACCTTGTGTTGTATGGAAGAGTTACCAGTTTAAGAACCACAAACCAACCACTCTTCTGCTCAATGGAGATAATAAAAACGAACAAAATGAGGTCACCACATTAGCGTTAGGGCATTTAACAGCTGCAAATATCACATTGTGTGCAATGCACCTAGCAACAATTAACGGTTCAAAAATGACTTCGAGGGCCACAAGGTCACTTGGAATCATCCCAATTTATTCATTTCAATCTTCTCTTTTCCTTCTTTTCTAGCACTTCTTGGCTTGCTCATTTTCCTTCCTCTTTTTTCTTCTAATTATCACTATTTTCTTTCCTCTCATTTCTCACATCCCATAGTTTCACCTCTCTCTTCTTTTTCTTTTTTTTCTTTTTCTTTTTCTTTTAATAATAATAAAAAATGATTCGATCGAACCCAATGTAGGTTGTCTACGTATCATGACGCCGCATAAATCAGATCTTTGCGTAGTTCGGGAAGATCGCCAATAAAGTAAACAAACTAACGTTCTCTTTTTTTTTCTTTTCTTATTCTTTTTTTTCTTTTTTTTTACCTTAATGACTACTATCATGAGAAAAGATAAATAAAAGAAGCAAGTCCCTTTTTTAAAAAAATTTCAAGACTTAATGTTCTATAACTTATTCTAAACTCAAGCTTAACGAGCGTATATTTTTTTCTCCTTTTTTATTTTTGAAACAAATAATCTATGGGAAATTATTAAGGAAAAGCCCTAGAAAAGAAAAATATTTTTGATTTTTTTTCTTCTTCTTTTTTTAAAAAGGAAATCTAAAGAATAAACCAAAGAAAAATATTTCGAATCTTCGTTTTATATCTCTGAAGAAAGATTTCGAAATGAGAAATGGACAACATAAAAATATTTTTGGATTTCAGTTTTTGATTACCTAAGGAAGAAACTCTAAAGATAAACAAAAGATAAAGTATATTTTTTTGTCTATGTATAATATCCTAAAGTTCTAGTGAACATAAAAAGAATATTATATATGTATATATATTTATATATTTGCCAATGGAGAACCTTAAGAGAAAATCTTTTTTGGATTTTTGGAATTAACATCTTAAAGAAAACTTTTAAAGAGGTACTAAAAGAAAATTCTTTTATTTTTTAAATTTTTAGTCTTAATATACTAAAGGAAATATAAAAGCAATTTTTTATTTTGAGTTCTATATATTAATTTCCTACAGGAAAAACCACCTCAAGATTTCTTTTTTTTTTAATTTCTAGGAGTAGTATTTCTAAAGAAACTTCTAATGGAAATATAAAAACGCAAAATCTCTTTTTTTGGATTTTTGATTTATAATACATTTTTCAATTACAAAAAAAAAGTACAATAACAAAAGACTCGACATTACTGTACAAAACTAGAAGGTAAAAGACAACATAAAAAGAAAAATAAACTCCAAACATAAAAAAAAAAATCTCCTTAAGCAACTCCTGAATGATCGATCCTGCTTGGATGGTCCCGGGGTGTATGTCATGCTCAAACTCCGGTAAGTAGACCCACACCTGTATGAGAAAATTAAGACCAAATAAAGTTAAAGACCTATAACACTATGTGAGACAATAACACTTCCTGTTTGACACATACAAGACATGATTGAGGCTATTTTGCAAATGGCTTATGTGGCCAAAAGGTGGCTAGAAGTGCAAATTTGGCTAAGACCCCGCAAAGTCAAGAACCTAAGATTCACTAGGAAGACCGGACCCTAAATGGGTTGTCTACGTATCACACCCCGAAAGACGAGAATCAGGTATGCGTAGTTCGGAAAGATTGGATACGGGTGGGAAATAAAATTAACAAATAACTTAGAGAAAATATATTTTTTGTCTTTTTTTTAAAAAAAATTATGAAACATGTAGACTCTTTTTGAATTTCTTCTCGTTTTTTTTTTATTTTTTTATTTTCGAAAAATGATGAAAAAGTGCAAAAACGTTTTTGAATTTTTCATTTTTTTGTTATCTTTTTCTTATTAAAAATGTGACAGAAAACATAACTTGACCGCACTTGCTTTATTTCCACACTTCACCCTCTCTTTTTCTCATTTACTCTCAGCCATCATTGGTCTGCCAAATGACCCTTTTACCATTTGAACAAATGCAACATGTAGCACATAGGATGCATCAAGATGGTCTTTTATTTTTGGGTACACTTGTCATAGACGGACCCAACCCCTATATTGAGTCCCCTAAGTCAAATGCACGTGATGCAACAAACGTTCCTACTAGGGATCTGGCATGAGGCTATGTTATTCTAGGTTTAAAAACCTGGGTATATTGTTCTAGACCTGGCTTACCCGAGCGAACAACTCAAGCCGGGGGAGGGGTGGAGGTAGCGTACCAGGAATACAGAAGCTTCACCGGCTTTGCAACTTGCCTGAACCTCGTTCTAAAATTGGGATATAACTCTAATAGAAAAGAAGCCACGTGAAGTGCACGCTTCCTAGAAGATTTAGAAGACTCAGAGAAAGGAGGGTTTCGTAACAATTTATATACAGTCCAAACAATATCAAAGCGGTAAAAAGAAACATTTAGCACATTAGGCCCAAACATGTAATAAAACCAGATAATAAATAAAGCCAAATATAACAGTTATTCTAAGCTCGAATTTTGAACTCAGAACCTGAGGTTTTGGGTTCTTTTCCCCAATAGAGTCGCTAGAACTGTCACACCTCCTTTTTCTACCACCCGAAGGGGAATAGGGGAGTTTTTTCCAATTAAAGTGACAATCGAAACGGGATTATTTTATTAAAGTTAGAGTCTCCAATTGGAATAATTCACTACAAGAAAAACGGCCTTTAAGGAAGGAAAATCTGGTCCCTAAAAGTTAAAATATGGTCCTAAAACGGTAAATTACGAAGGGAAAAGTATGGTCGTAACCCGTCGTAATAGCCTCCGTCGCTAAATGTCAATAACGACGGGTCTTAATACCTGGTCGTTAAATCACTTTAGAGACGGACAAAAAAATCGGTCGTGAAATACTTTTAGAGACCACATTTCTCGTCCCTAGTAGGCGATGAAAAAATATTTATTCCCGTCATGAAATCTTTGTAGCGACCAACTGTATCTGGTCCTAAATTGTCTTTTAACAGAAAACCTGGTCGGGAATAACTTTTAGAGACTACATTTCTCGTCCCTAATAGGCGATGAAAAATATATATATTCCCTTTGTTAAATCGTTTTAGCGACCAACTCCAACTGGTCCTAAATTATCTATTAGAGACCGACAAAACATCCGGTCGCTAAACCATTTTCCTGACCAACCTTATACTGTTTCTAGATTATGTTTAGAGACGAAGTCCCTATTTAAAATAATTTTGTAATTTAGCGATCATATTCATGATCTATTAATATTTAATAACCATGAGTAATCCTAAAAGCTCAATGCAACAAAAAGTAATTTTTATCAATAAATATCAAATTGGTATTGAATAATCCAGATATAAAAAGATAATATATCAAGTTCAAATCCCATGATGATGTTACTTTCTATGTTTTCTCAACACCTCAACAAAAAAAAAACTTAGCTAACATCCTGAGCTAGACTATGATATCAAGTTTTGCATAACATTTTTAGTAAAATAATAATAGCTTGTGCATCTTCTAAACTTGCATCTTGACTTGTAGCTTCAATCTTCAAAACCTGCAAGTACAAAAGTTTTTAAAATAATAAATAACTATTGGTAAAATAACATATATAATTTTATATGAGCAATAGTTAAATCGCTTATCCCAAAAGCAGTCTAAATTCACAAGGTAACATCAGCAACATCAACAAGGCTATAACAATATTAAAAAAAATTAATTAGAAAAGCTTTGGGATGGTTAATCTTACTTTGGTTTGATAAATCCCGGTACGACAATGCGAGATTTACCATTCAAGAGACCAACAACGACATAGTATGCTTCTGTTCCAGTGCAAAATGAAGCACGCTCTTGCTTATAGGTTATTTGTTTGGACACTTTGTATAGAGAATAAAACGTAAATCATTTTTAACTCTCATTTTCTACTCTCTTTTTTTTCCGGTTCCTTTTGAATAGAAGAATTATCAGCTGAAAAGACTATGCATTCAGTTTAAATGTCAAAGGGCACACAGAAGAAACTAAGCAACAAAACCAAAAACAGCTAGCCTTCCAAAATGGTCACTTTCCATTAAAAATGTCTGCACAAAACCAAGCAATTTTGGAGACTGTTAGTAGGAGAAAGCTACTCCAGCACCAAGATGATGATGACCAGGTTCTGGTGAGGGACGTGATAGTAAACCAGGACGGAAGTGGGAATTTCAGCACCATAACTGATGCTGTTGCTACTGCTCCAAACAATTCCATGTCCACTTCAAGCTATTTTCTAATATACATTACTGCTGGTATATACGAGGAGTATGTCTCCATCGCCAAGAACAAGAAGTATTTAATGATGATTGGTGATGGTATCAATCAGACTATCATTACCGGCAATCATAGCACCAAGCGGTTGCAGTTCGGAATGGAGAAGATTTATCCACCTTCTACAGTTGCAGCTTTGAGGGTTACCAAGATACACTATACATACATTCTCTTAGGCAATTCTACAGAGAGTGTGACATAGGGGCTGCGAGGGTTACCAAGAGTTGATAGAATTAGCATCTGCAGTAGTTGCGATAACAAGTTCATAGGGGCTGCAATTTACCAGAATGTATAGCATGACAATTCTTGTGCCTCGTCACAGTTATAGCCCCAATCAAGTCTAAGATAACTAAGCAACATCAAAGTTGAGTTAAGAGTTCCAGAACCTTTGGGAGAGTTGAACTTAGATAAACTATCACTGAGGTACAAAAGGAAGCAACTTGCAGAACCTTTGGAAGAGATAAACTTAGATAAACTATCACTGAGGGACTATACGATGACACAACCACTCGCAGATTCATCTTCTAGCTAACAGAACAGATAGTTCACTGGCGAACAGAACAGATAGATTACCCGCAGAGGACATGATATAAAGACTGATTCATTTTCTAATAGTTCACTATTTATATTTTTAGTTGAGGAAGGTCTGATCGAGCTAAGGAAATTGGGCGTTGAACAAAAACTCCAGTAACTGGAGAGAAATCTTCCCGGCAGTCTAATATTACTGCTCGCTCTGTTAAGGGGTAAATTGTGACTATGTATGCAAAACTTTCTTTGTGAAGGTACCAGAGGAGGAGGGAAAACTTTTTGGAGGCACATCATGTGCAAAACTTTCTGGAGGCACAAATATGTAATATAGAAATTGACTATAAGCAAATCATGAATAAAAAATAAAAGTTGGGTATATTGTTACTAACTTGGTCAGCAGACAAAAACAGAGGTCATTCAGTTGAAATGGGCGATGTCGTTGTAAGCGGGACATGTGATTGTTGAGCAGCAAAGTACTCTCTCATTTTCCTCATTTTTTTCATCACATCTTTTAAGGTAGACAAGCGCTCATTCAAGGATTTGTTTTCCTCATTCAAAGATTTATTTTCTTCTCGAGTTGAACGTAGTGCAGACAGTAATTCAGCCTTTGAAGAAGTTCCACCTTTCAAGTCTTTTGCCTTCACTCCACCCCCAAAGCCAAACACATGGCTACGAGTTTGAGGTCCACAACATTTTTCTACAATCTCTATGCTAGGTAGAGATGGATCTGCTTGAACTATTTCGTCGATTTGAGCCTACAAAATATATAAAAAAACATTTAAAATCAGAATCCACCATAATTTCAAGTAATTTACATATTCAATTTTCCAAACATACATGTTTTTCAATTGCTTCAGGTTCATCAAGCTTGTTATCTTTCTTACGGGTCTCAAAAAAAATTGTTGCCAAATCCGGTGGGTTGCCATCTTTTCCGCCCTTTACATCATCAAAGGCAAACATGTCAAAGAATAGCTCGTAAATATTTTCTTGGGAAAATAGAAATTTTATGATAATACCTTTTGATAAATGATCTCACGAATAGGCTTTCTACCAATATGATGAAGCATCTTCAACTTAGCTTGATTTGCCGCATTCCTGTTGCTTCTCGCCTATATTTGTGAAACATTAAGATTAAATGTAAGAAATTTAATAAACTTAAACATAAGTTGCTTCTAAAAAGCTTCAGAATAAAATTAGCCTCCAGGGATATCAAGTGAACAGAGAAAACAGGGCAGAGCAAGAACAAAGAAATAAGAACTGAAAAAGAAGAGAAGATCAGAAGCGTGGATGAACAGAGAAATAAGAACTTAAAACAGAGCAGAACATAGACCTTCCCTTTAATCCTCCCTCTTGACCATCTTAGTTTGTTTCTCACTATTGGTTTTTGCCTTTGTTTTAGTTTCATAGTTCGAATTCATTCTGTTGATCTAACTTTTCCATTTCCCCTGTTATGGTGCATGAGTCGTGATTCTTAAACTGAAACTACACATCGAAACACATAATTCGATAACTCAAATAGATTATTAAATCACTAGGCATACCTGAAAACTTTCTGAAGAAAAATATTCCTTTACTAACCACTCTCATTCTTTCTTGTCTACTCCATTTGGAATATTCTTAAGAGCTTGTTGGATTGGCTTATCTGTCACATATTTTTGCATGCAAGTGTCCTCTCCATTTGTTCCATAACTCTTTCATCCATGCGAAGATATGATCACGATGATCATTCATGTCAACACTCTCAAATTTATCCTACAATAATCAAAACATGGGTTGAGTTAATGAATTAGTTCAATTTTAGTAACTACTCATAATCCTGTGTTAGGAGCAACTCTCCAGCAATTAACATATAATAAAGTTTCAACTGTCATTTCAAACTCTACAGCAACTAACAGTTGAATCAAACTCTAAAAATTATACAGATAAGCACAAGCATGAAGGATGAGAGCATGATATGGGATATTGTACTATTGCAGCCCCTCATTATCTCCCTAATTTCCTCCACATGTGCAACTACTGCCCAAGGTGCAGTCCATGTACCTTCCACAACATTCTTCATTAACAAAGAGTCAGTTTGCACCAAGATGTTATTGTATCCATGTTGAACACAATAGCGTAAAGCCTCCAGAATAGCTACTGCTTCTGCCTCAATATTTGTAGACTCCTGAATCTCCTTACCCCTTGCATATAACACATCACCTTCTTCATTTCTAATCATTGGCGGGTTAATATTGGCAATGATATGGTCTGCCAACTCATATGGAAAAATAGGCTTCAACCTTGGTATAACTGGACATGTCCAGCATTTAATCACAATCTGTTGCAAAATTAAGCCATCCATAGCAATCCCAGCATTCGATAAGATCATCCCTAATCATTGGAGGCTTAATATTGGCAATGATATGGTCTGCCAACTCATATGGAAGTATAGCAAACAATCTGATTACGTCCCGTGCACCATCTATAACCACATCATACACATTATGCACAGATTCATCACAAAAGAAATCACATATATATGTCAGTTGATCAGTATGCTTCACATCCATAGGTATTGCTGAGATATCAAGGGTACAAGCAAGGATCACCTCTAAAATTTGGAGGACAAGCACCACACGCAACAGAAATATCATGTAAATATCTTCATGTGTGTGTGATTCTACGAGGCCAAATCTATTGCCATATGTGTATACTAAACATATATACAGTATGGATAGCAGGTTGATCAAGATACATTGAGCTACTTAATAATAAAACTGGAGGATATGCTGGAACAAAAATAGAAAGACATCAAGCAAGGGAAGCTGCCCAGTTTGTACTTCTGGACAGTGTGGTCAATTTTCATGGCTAATGTGCGTGTGATTGTACCTTATGTATGCACTTCTTACACAGACAAGCAATGTGTTTCTAAATAGGGGTAAAAACAGACAAGCAACTGAATCTGTTTCTAAATAGGGGTAAAAAAGCAATGTGTTTCTAAATAAATTGGGCATCCAATTCTCTAATGAGGAGTTATTATCGCATGACGTTCAAGCAGTCTAGTTAAATTAATTGCTGATTTAAACTATTCAACTAAAGGAACAAATAGGAACACATGTATTCAACTAAATGATGTGCATCTTCACTGTATAAATATCTTGCTTACCTCAATAGCTGCCCACCTATGTAGATGATGCATCAAATGTCTCAATGCCAACTTCCTACAAATCCTTCAATTCCTCTATTAAAGGTTGAAGATATGTATCAATAGCATTACCTGGACTATCTGGACCTGGAATAAGCATTGACAAAATAAAATTTTCTTGTTTCATACACAACCAAGGTGGTAAATTATAAGGAATAAGAACCACAGACCAAATGCTATATGAGGTTTTTGAATTCCCGAAATGGCTGAAATCCATCACTAGCAAATCCAAGTTGGATATTACGAGGCTCAGCCGCAAATGAAGGATGAAGTTCATCAAACGACTTCCACGCCATTGAATCAGCTGGGTGCCTCATTATTCCATCATCAACTCTTTTATCCGCATTCCATGTCATTAAACTAGATGTCTTTGTAGACATAAACAACCTCTGAAGCCTAGGCTTTAATGGAAAATAGCGTAAAGTCTTTGCTGCTATCTTCTTACCTTTTTTATTCCTTGTTTCCCCGCTATATCTATCTATTTTCCATCTAGACGCACCACAAACTTTGCAAGAATCAAGTAAGCTATCCTCCTTCCAGTATAACATGCAATCATTAGTACAAGCATCAATTTTGTTGTAGGAATGGCCAAGGTCTTGAATTATCTTCTTTGCCTCATAATATGATTTTGGCAAATTGGCGCCATCAGGTAACAACTCCTCTTTTAACATTTTCAATAACATTGTAAATGACTCATTACTCCAACGACCCATGCTTTTGATGTGAAGCAATTTAATCAAAAAGGTAAGCTTTGAAGCTTTTGAATTTTGGTACAGTGGCTGCTCGAAATCCTTCAAAATTTTTTGCTTCAATATTTGGTTCCTCCTCAATTAAATTATCACAATCAGTGTGCACGGTTCTTCCATCAATATTAGGATACATATCTCTCAATAGTTCTTGTACTTCATCTTCACTTTCATATTCTTCTAGTTCATCACCATCTTCGTCTTCCGATTGTGACAGTGGCTCATCTAAATTTTTTCCGTGATGATACCAAAAAGTATAATTTTGAATTATTCCGTATACATGCAAATGTGTCTCAACTGTCTTACGAGTTCCTAAAGTTGTATTACAACATTTGATACATGGTCATCGTATCTCATATTCTTCTCCTGTTTTCTGAAAAGCATAATCCAAAAACTGTTGCACTCCGATTAAGTAGGCTTTATCGAGCCGATTATCAACAAGTTGCATCCATTACTTACTAGGTGCCATAACCTTGGAGAGTAAATAAAAGTTAAATTAAATAAAGATAAAAGATAAGAAAAATACTACGATGCACACTACTTGTTCCGATCAAATGCACACAACTGGATTCTCAAGACTTGGTATGAAATGGAGAAAGAATAGTCTCAAGATGCTAAGCAATGTCCCTAGAGTAGCTATTTTTAATGGCTTGATACTAAACTATTGAATAACTTTACACAATTATTCACTACACACCAGAGACAAATGGTGGTGAAGCCAGATAAATGGTCACTACAAATTACTCCATTTTCACCATAAAGGTAAGAATGTTCTTAGAGCTCTCCAACTATTTGTGGAAAGTGTGTTCCAATGTCAGGATTTTATGAAGGTACATCCTCTCTTCTTTCATTTGAGTGGTGTACAAATACAGGACCTGAATCTGATTTATTCCACATCAAATTAGTGTGCTCAGATCAAAATTAAGGTCAATGTAATTGGACTCTACTGATCGATAGCCCTCGCTTTCTAATTTAGTTGATCAGAATGCATTTAAGGGAGGGTAGAGATCCTTACAATAGACTCAACATGCTAAGGAATGTTCATGGCTTGATACTAAACTGTTGAATACCTTTACACGGTTATTCACATCACTCCAGAGACAAATAGACAATCTAAAACAACAATTCAATATCACATAGTATAATACATGAAAATCACTCTTGACATTAAAACATCACCTACTTCTCAATTGTAGGTCAATTTATAAGCTATTATATATTCTCATTCATGAAACCCAACATCTCTTAAGCTAAATTCTTTCTCGTCTTTTTAAGATTAGCCTACCTTGGCCTAATTTTATTTGTACTCCAGTGTTTGATATAAAAACATTTGATGACACAATTAAACATTCTAAAGTGAAACAATTAGACGAATACATGTAAAATCAAACTTGAGATATCACAACAATACAATATTGCCTGAGCAAAAACAATTTTGCCATTTAAGAAAAAAGATCAGATATTTTGGACCAATAAGGATAAAGTGTCCTAACCATTATACTCAGCAATGTCATAGCAAATTAGAACACATCCAAACAAACAAAAGTGCAACATAAAACATTTAGATATACAACTAGGATTGTAACTGTCCAAGCAAACAAAATACCAAACTCGAAAAAAAAACATAGGAGTCGGATATCTAATAGCCATTTGATCACAACAAATGCGTATGGAATCCACTAGTCCAGAACACCAAAATTGCAGTAATTTGAAATTGCCACTCAATCCAAGTAATGAACAAAGATGTTTTACACAATATTTTTCTACAAGCCACCTATATAACTAAACGCCTAATGTTCAACTTATGTACCAGGCTTTCATCTCATTCATTGCGATTAATAAGAGTTCCTTGTTTGAGCTTTCCATCTCAACTTATGCACCAGCTTTTCACAAAACACAATTAGCAATTCAAGAAGGTGCTTTCGGCACTCTTCTATAGCACACAAACAAGACTGCTAGTTACAGGGATTAGTTAACCCATGGCGAAGGCAGAAACACACATCAACGAAGCAAAAGAAGGCAATTAAAATCTGCCGCTGAGGATAACGAATCACAATTTTATATAAACTTCAGAAAATTAAATTATCAAACTAGGAATCCCAACCCAATAATCTTTTCACTGATTTTGTAAAAGAAAAAAAATACCAAAATATGAAACCTTACCCAATTTTTTATGTTGGAGAAGAAAAAGAAGATCGAAGAACTCGAATAAGCGAAGCAATCAGCGAAAAGAGCAACTTGAAAGAAGGGGCATACCACGGATTCTCAACGAGCAAGATGGAAACTTGGGCAAATTCACACACCACCAGATTCACAACTTGTGTTTTGAGAAAACACAGTAAAAGCGACGGGCAGAGCTTGGCGGAAACTAGGGCTGAGCTTATGGCGCGACTTGTGTATCAGAATACAGAGAGTTTCACGGATTCTCAACGAGCGAGATGGAAACTTGGGCAAATTCACACACCACCAGATTCACAACTTGTATTTTGAGAAAACACAGTAAAGGCGACAGGCAGAGCTTGGCGGAAACTGGGCAGAGCTTGGCGCGCAGAAACTAGGGCAGAGCTTATGTTCGCGACTTGTGTTTTAGAATACAGAGAGTTTCTTGACTTTTTAAAATTTTTTATTTCAATATATTAGTTTTGGCGCTTGATTTTTCATAAAATAATATTTTTTTAATATTTTGGTATTGGATTTGGCGGTACAGTGTCACGCTCAATGTCCCTCAATTATAATTTGGGACCAGTCACTACTTTCTTTAGGGACCGGATTTACTACCTTCGTAATAAAATATAGTATTAAGGACCGCAATATTATCTCGTCCCAATAAATATATTTTTGCTGACGAGATTATTAACTCGTCCCTAAAAGTTGGTCATAAATAAGGCTTTTTCTTGTAGTGATTTATGGTGTCTCAAGTCACCGGTTTAAATCCCGAATCGAGGAAGTTGACTCTTATTTATGGTCTGCGAACACAAAAATCTGGGTAAGGAATTCTGTTAACCCGAGAGAAGGTGTTAGGCATTCCCGGGTTCCGTGGTTCTAGCACGGTTGCTCAACTATTATTATTGGCCTAATTATCTGATTAATTACACATTTTAAAACCTACGTGCATTTTTAAATTTTTTATCTTCTTTTAATGTTTTTAGGAAAATTCATGATCGTCATACACTTGCTTATTTTTGAAAACACATCGTAAACCATGCTACATGAAATGCGCTCACGGTTCACGACATGTTTAATTATTAAATATTATTGGAAATTAAAGTCGGGTCACATGAAATGTACATCCGGATTTATAACATGTTTATTTTTATTATTATTATACAAAATTATGGCAGGGTCACATGAAATGCAGTATATTTATCTTATTCTTATTATTATTCCAAATTATGGTAGGGTCACATGAAATGCTCACCAGAGCCCCTTTAATCTAATTTGACGTAGTTCAGTTGAAGAATAGCAACCCAATTTCTATATTGTGACAAAATTATGTTCAGCTATAACCAATTCGAATAGCATGCGATTAGATAACTACATGAACAAACTCAAAACCGGAAATAATAACCAAACAAATCACCGAACCAAATCACCAAACAAGCGATTAACATTCAGCTACAATGAAATAAGTAGAGGATTGAAGAGTTGAACCTCAACGAGAACGAGGACCTTTTCGACGTTGATTAGATATGAGCTAAAAGTAATGCTTGAACCCGAAGTAGAACTACCATGAACCGACGAACCCAAGCACACTCCGATTCAGAATTCCAACACAAACTTAACGGCATAGCTCGAACCAGCAACTTTAATTTGTAAAAACTCAAGCTGAGACATAAATAACCAAATCTGAAGATGAAATTTGAATCAATTGATGTGCGAAAGAAAAATGAAACACAACTACTGAAGCACGAAAAGCAAGCCACGAAATTCAGTGACAAAACAAACGACGGAAATCTGAACTTCAAGGCACTTGGTAGACAGCGATAATTCGAACCAAAAACTTGGAAAGCACAAGCTCCGTTAAAAGAGTTCTTCAATGTAACAGTGGAAAGAAATCACAAATACACAGTCCTTGATCCTATAATCCAACGAGAAAGAACAACAAAGCCTAAGAACAGAATTTTCGACCGGAACCTCGAATTTTTTGCTCCTCTCGTTTTCCACTCCTCCTCGTTTCTGTGTGTGTGAGTGAGTGTGGACGTCGGGTTCTTGGCATGAATGAGGATGGAGCAGCAGCGGGCTTTTAGGGTGTTCTGGGTGTGGTGGTCGTGTGTCTAGTGTGTTCGTCGCTGCTGTTATAGCAGCTGGTGGAGACGGGCGGCGATGGTGTTTTTCGGTGGGTTGGTTCTGTGAAGGTGGCTGGAGATGGAGTTCGGCGTGAGGGGTCGCCGGCATCAGGGGTGGCTGTCGGGTTTGGGTGTAGAAGTCCTAAGCTTTTTTTGTGTTCTCCATGAAGAAGATGAAGCCTAGGTAACGGCTCCGTTGTTTTTAATTGCTCTCCATTTTTTGTGTTGAAGAAGACACATCTGATGGGGTTTCGAAGAAGACGATCACAGGGGGGTCTCTTCTTTTGAGAGTTGCAGTTGTCAGCTCTTTAGCCTTTGGTCTGTAATTTGTCTTTTTCCGCTGATCCCCCAATTGTCTAGTCCTTGTTCGCTTTTGTAGGTTTTTTTTTAGGTTAAATTAGTATGGGCCTAGTAATTATGGGTCAGGTCCGAAAATTAAGCTTGAAATGGGTTGTTTGAGCCTAAATTTTATTCTTTCTTTGTGAACAAGACTAAAATACTATTTTATTTACTAATTAATCTTACTTAAAGAAAATAACTATTATAATAAGACAAAATTATTTTTTTGGTATTTTCAGATATCATATTAAAATAAAAATAAGGTACTATTTTTGTATTTTTTTTAGTTTTACAAATGGTATATAAACTAAAACTAACTAAAAAGAAGAAATATTTTTTGTAATTTTTCATTTTGTGATAAAATAAAGTAAAAGGGTCAAAACTAGTTAAAATAACTATATTAGACCTAAACTAAATATTTAAATACAAAAATATGTAAAATCTTGGGGAGGGTCAAAAATCACATGTCTACAATGACTACGGTCAAAACGACTGCACCAGCCAAATTAATGGACTCAGGGACACCCGACCGTCGCTAACAAAATCGCTGGACATTACTTCGAATCTACTTCGAAAAGAACCGGTTAAAACAGAATACCTCAATAGGCAAACGAGCTTCAACCATGTCAGCTCCAAATCACAAGGCTTCGAGCTACTCAGCCTACGAGCTAAACCTTTCGAGGTGCTCAAACATCGCCACTAACAACTTGAAATCGAGATTCTTCCCGAACCGACGATGAGTCAGGCAAAATTATTTCATAAAGACCTTAACGAGAGGAAAACAAAGACTACAATATACCCAAGGGCAAAAGCGTAAGAGCTATTGTCGCCAGCCAAACGAGCCTCAAAGCCGCACACTAAAAGGTTTCAATGACCAAAAGCGTAAGAGCCAGTGCCACCAGCTAAAGAAAATTGAAAACTTGAGGATTAAAATGAGCTCGAGTCGTAACCTGATTCGGAGACCGGATCCAAAATAGTTAACTATACATGCTTAAGGGCAAAAGCGTAAGAGCCATTGTCGCCAGCCAAACGAGCCTTAGGGCCGTACACTAAAAGGTCTCAACGACCAAAGGCATATGAAAGCCATTTTCATTCGCCCATGCAGGCACAAAAACTTGAGGGTCAATTAAAGCTCAAGTCACAACACGTCTTAGAGACTAAACCCAAAATAGTTAAAATGCAAATGCCTAAGGGCTAGGCACAAAAGCCATTTTTTATCCGCCCATGAAGGCACAAAAAACTTGAGGGTCAATTAAGATCGAGTCGCAACATGACTCGGAGACTGAACCCAAAATAGTTAAAATGCACATGCCCAAGGGCAAGGCGCAAGAGCTGTTATCGTCCGCCTGTGTAGGCACAGGAGATTGAAGGCCAGGTAAGCTCGGATCAATGCCTGACTCGGAGACTCAGCCCGAAATAGCTATGCAAAGCAGGAGAGCTATATCGCCAGCTTGCACTAAAAACCACGTCTACCGGGCGTACAAAAGCCTCTAGTCCTACCTGATGAGCTCCGGAGCCGTACTACAAATCTAAGAGTTCCCGCAAAACTCTAAAACCAGCCCGCCTGGTCAAAAGCAATGCGAAAAGAGGTACAAAGGAGATAAAGCTTCAAGTTTTCTTTTTTACAAGCGCAAAAGGTGTGCTCTCCATTTACAAACATGCTCTGTGAATATCAAATACAAAATGGTGAAGTCTACGCTCCGCTCTAGAAGGCTATGTCCTACCATCCCTAGTTTTACTCTCCGTGACATCAGCAAAAAGTGACCGAGCATCACGTTCCTCTACCCTCGCTCGAGCCAACTCCTCCGAGAGAACGAAGCCCCTGGCGCCAATCTCTTCGAGTACCTCACTTCGGGATCTACAATGAACATATTCCTTGATCCTCTTTTCACGATCGAGGGCCCGCTTCAACTCGGCTTGGGCATTAGTGTCGCGTCGCCTTTTTCCTTCCGAGGAATCGGGTTCATGACATTTTGTTATGGGACAACTCTTTCCTTTTGGGAAAGGGGGTTTGCGGTTTTGAAGAGTCACCACCTAACAATTTTAAAGTGTGTTAGGGCACCTATAGGGTTCATTCGTAACTACGTTTGGTAACTAGAGATAGGGTAAGGGCTTGAAATTATCCTAAGGGGAAGGTGTTTGGCACCCTTCAGGATCCACTAGTGTGGTTCCCGGCCAAACAGTTTTTGTGGATTTGTACAAGTAGCAGATAAACAAGTATGGCTCAAATAGTAGGGGATTTAAGTTTAAGAACACAGATGTTTGAAAAAGCAATTAATGAGAAGCAAAATTTTGAAAAGAATTACAAACTAAGCACATTTATGAATGTAAATAGGGGTGTCCTAGGTTTGTTTGTAATATGGATCACATCAATGCAATACCCAATATGACACTCCTCAACGAGAGGCTACACGTGGTATTAACGCACCGGTCATCATATCTATATCTACCCTTTCCCGCCCCGTGAAGGTAATCAAAGCGAGGGTTGGTCTCGACCCCTATTGCATGCTGTTACCCGTCCCTTCCTATTAGTCCCGAAGAAATTTGGGACTCCTATCCTATAAGAAGGAGGTTCTAGGCAGACCCTCAGGTTTAAAGGCAACATACTAAGGCGACATACAATGACAAGTAGGACTTCAATTAAGGGGTGCATGGAAGACAAACTAAAGGCTCAAGTATACCTCCACATGTAATGCACATAGACAGCATGACTCATACACAGATAAGGTCTAAATTCAGAATTCTAAAGCATGGTATCTAAGTGATTTCAGCAAAATTAGATTTATTACATGACTCAGAAAAGAAGTCCGAATCAGGCTTGCCTACTGATTTTAACATGCTGACAGTTAAATAAAGGCAGTTCTGGTTTTATTTAAGTTATTACCTAAGGCTTGCCTAAGCGTAATATGCAGCAATTATTTAGAATTATTAAAACAGTTTGAAGGTGGTTTTTACCTAAGAGCATGATGTTCTAGTTGATACGAATGCGGAGATTATTACCTATTTTATTCAGAAAACATCACAGTGTGAGATCATTTTATTACCTTTTCATGAATCAGTAATTAACTAGGCGTCATAATGCAAAGAGGATCCTAGAACATGATATCTAATATACACATGCAAATGGCAGGATTGTAAAAAAAAAACAGAATCCCTAAGTCATGATTTTTAAATACACTCAAGAATTGCAGACTTATTGAAGTAAGACTTCTGAAAGTGCAAGAGTAACAACTTTTATGCCAATGTTGTTATCGTCCTAAGAGCAGGATTTCTGAATGATAGACATAAAACATGGATTAGTAACGGATGAGATGCTGAAGCAGGAAACATAGGACCTAAGAGCATGATTTCTAATGCATGTATGAACCCTAAGCATGATTTCTATTGCGCAATTAGGAATATAAACCTAACAACATGTTTTCTACCCCCTTAACAACTATAGCATGCATATTGACCTCATCCCTTTTCACTAGCCACCCCTATACTTGTTTAGAAATTATTACAGACCATGTGAATGAATTACACAAGTAGAAGTGAAAAATAAGAAGTTACACTATAGGAAGCTTGATTAGGACTTCCTCCCTGAGTTATGTAATCAATCACCCCAATTGCCAAGATGGTTCCATAGTCTTTCCCATATCCGGGTATGTCAGAGTTCTCTAAGGACCTCAAGGGATCCCAGGCAGTGCTCAAACCCAGATTTCATAACCTAGACAGAGTAAGTGCAGTGTGAAAAGGCCAACTTTTATGTGTCCAAGTTCAGAGGGAGCTCAAGGGTCCCAAGGCAAGGCTCGCACAAAAGGGCAGAACCTAGTAGTCTAGGAGTAGAGTGAGAGTGCTTGACATAGATTTAACAGAAGGTTGAATTGGAAAACAGTTTTGAAACAGCATGTTTGAAATAAGTTTGCAAAACAGTAGAACAATTTTGAAAAGGAAAAGGGAATAGGAGCAACAATAACTTAGAACAAGCCAGCACATACACAAAACAAGTTCAAAGATTATTACAGATTCAGAAGTTACGAACAGGGAAGTAGGGTTAGGGACACAGAGGGCCCAAATCAGAAACACATAAACATGGCTGAGAAGAGATGCATATAGAGCAGCAAGTGCAAAGAATAAGTAGGGACTGATTGTCCTTTAGAACACAAATAATTACTTCAGAGAGTTAACAAGGGAATCATGCTTAGAATTGTAATAAGACATAGGGACATGGTATGAGAGTAGTCATGCAGGGGTCTATTACACATAATTAGTCATGACTTAGTGTTAATCAAGTACACTAGGGGACATACTAGTTGAGAGACATAAACAGGAACTTAAGTAGACGTGCTGATTACATTCGAACAAAAGAGGGCAGAACTTAAGCATGCTGAGTAAAGCAGTGAACAAGAAGTGCAATTAAACAACATGAGCCATTAGCTCAGTGCAGATTAAGACAGGGATTGACAAGCAATGGAGCACATAGAGTTGAGTTTCAGAATTGAACTAGTAACATACCAGTTAAGGAAGCAAAGTGCAGAAAAGTAAAGCAAGTAGAGTTCCACAGTCTAGCTTTGGCTTTCAGCTGGCTAGACAAGCAGCAGCATAAGTAGTAGAGAAAGAAAAGAGAGTTTGAGTGTGTATGTGTGTGTTCTAAACTAATTGTTTGTGTCTTATGCTAAAGAGAGGCTAGAGTATTTATAGTTTGAGAACAGGAAGGAAAATAAGGTAATAAGTATTGACTTAGCATAATTTTAGAAATAATACGAATCAGAAGCAATTAAAGACCCAGACTCCTTTCAATTAGGGAGTCAAAGTTCAAATGGGTACAAGTTGTATCAAGTAGGAAAAGAACTAATTTTATCATAATAGGAGTAGTAAAAGCATGTAGCATGTAATAAGGACTAAGTACGAAATATTTTCAAGTAAAGAAAGTATACTAACAACATATTGTGCACATAAATAAGGTAGAGCACAATTTCAATTCTGAAAGTCAATTCAAAGAATCACGGATGGGATGGAAAATCACAGGGAATCAGCACTAACTAAGGAAAATATCACAAAAATATAAGGAAGAAATTTCAAAAAATATGTACAGAATTACAAGGAAAAAACACCAAATCACAGATGTAGGTTTAAGGAGATTACGCAAAATCAGCAAAAATTATGTGAACAATCAATAAAACAAATAGTCGGACCTATTAAACGATAAATAACATGTGTTTGGACAAAATAAAAGAAACCTTAAGAACAAATTAGAGCAGGAAGCACAAGAGCATATAGAACACACATGAAACCTAGAATGTTCATAACTGTCATGCAAATACACCGCAAATAGACTGAAATTTTGAATCAAACCCAGAAGTGTTAGGGCTTCTTGATAAAAATGAACCGAGCAAAAAGGAAAGACTCAGGTGATGTTTAAACATGCTAAAAATCAAAGTAATTGCTAAAATTAGAAAGACATCATTTTTGCAAAAAGGGTTTTGGAAACCCTAGTCTGGGAAATAAAAAAATCGTTTGAAATTGGAGAAATATTTTGAGGAAAATTGGTGAAAACCTTAAAAAAACCCATAGATTCATCACAGATCTAAAAAGATCGGAGGATTTATAGCTAGGTTTTTCAAAAAATAGCAGAGACGAGGAAAAAATTGGTTAAAAACTCATGGATACACCTAGATCTAAAACAGATCTAAAGAAAAGATGAAAAATCTCAAAAGTTAGGGTTTCAGAGAACCCAGAGAAGATGAGAAAGCCTTAGAACGTTACCAATTTTAGCCGGAAAAGTCATGGATCCTACTCGAACAAACATGGATGGCCGGAAAATGGCATGAAGACCATGGATAAAAGTTGAACCGGATCTGGAATATATCTCTTCGAGATCCTTCCATGAAATCACAAAACGAGCAACCAGGATATGTAGGAGACAAGTATACGTCTCAAACAGCAATGGGAATCCATAGATTGAGTGAGGATCAAAAGGATTAGGGCTGGTTTGGGTGGTGGCTGCTAGGGTTAGGTTTACGTCTCATAGAGAAGTGGGGAGGAAAGGGATTCAAAGGCGGCTCAAATGAAAAATGGGGTAGGGTTTTGGGGGGTCGTTGGGTTAAAAAAGGTAAGAAACAATGTGGATCGTTGATCTAGGAGATCAACGGTCGAGATTAGAGAAGGTAGGAGGGGTTCCGGGTTTGGGTATGGGTAAAAAGGGTGTGGGTCGAGTTTTAATTGAAATTGGGCTGGGAATTGGGGTCCTGACTTGGGCTACAATTGAAAGTCAATTTGGCTATATTTTAAATAGCCACTTTTTCCCTAATGTATTTATAAAAATAGTAAATAGTTTATGAAAAATAATTTAAAGTGCTAAAATGATTTATAATACATAATTAACAATTTAAAAATACAGAATCCAATTTTATGCGTATAAAACATAATTAAATCTTAACAGGGCTAATATTGCCATTATGCAATTTAGCTTTAAAAATACTAAATATAATTATAAAAATATGTAAAATAAACTTAGCCATATTTTGGCATAAATATAGAAATCCAATAGATGAATTATCAAAACAATAATTTTGAAAATAATTATTGGGGATTTTATGGATAAAAAGGGAGAAAATAAATTAATTTAAATCTTTAAAATTATGGAAAAAATGTTAAAACCCTTGGACATGCTTATATATGCATATATATGCTATTTTGAAGGTATACTGTGTATTGAAAATATATAGGAAAAAATTGGGTATCAACAGCTGCCCCTCTTTACCCGAGAAGGATGAAAGAGTTGTCGGGTAAAGATATGATGGCCAATTTTGATCGAGCAAAACGGTTTCGGAAGATTTAGGCCGCACCCTGGCTTCTGAGTTGCTTACATATCCCTGTTTTTATAGGAATAACCAAGTCAGTGAGGATTACAAAAAGTATTGCAATATTTAAACACATAGTGCAGAAATGTAAAACGTGTCCTAATTTGGGAACCTCTTTGTGCCCAAGGTAGGCCTAACGACAAATTGATTTGGAGAACTTAAAATGTTAAATGCCTCATTTTATTGATAAAGATAGGCGAATCCCAAAACGACATTAAATAAGCAAGAAATAAATGTCACTAATGGCCATTGGCCTTATTACATTTGGAAAGCGAGTAAACATAATCTATTTGGCCTCAGAAGGACCTTCCTCAGGTTGAATGCTCTCATTGATCAAATCTTCCAGTTCGTATAGGTTCACCAGTAAAAATGCCTTTGCCAAATGTTCTCCTTCCTTTCCCTCAGTGTCCTGGCAGTCGGCGACTCTCTTCTTCACTTTTTCTTCCAATTCCAGCAGACTGTATTCCAGATATTCCAACTTTTCACTAGCTTTGGCGGCCCTCTCTTTCCACTAATTGATTTGGTCATTTGATGGAAGACTCTTCCACTAGTCTAGCAAGAGTGGGGGCGTGCTAGCCATACCGAAACTTGGGACCTCATGCCTCATTTTTTGCAAGACAAACAAGGTCACGCCCTTACCCCCCGCCAGACTCGACTATTTAATATCAACAAGTAGCATGAATCACTTAGTTCTCCAAATAAATGCACAGAACGTGATGACTTCCGTTTAGGTTTAGGTAAACCCAGTTGATTGGTACCCTTGAGCGGACAACTCAAGGGGGAAAGGCACAGAACTGTCTATTGCACCACTGATCGACTAGTTTTATCGCAAATAAACCTTTCCAAATTTAGGGGTAATGATATAGGAAGAGCACAACAACTCATCAAGCGTTGCTATAGTATTTGTTTGGCACGAGTGGAGTATGATGTTGAGCATGATTATGCAATAATTAAAAGCATGTTGACATGTATTTGCACGTTAAAAAAGCGATAAATACATCAGTTTCATAATTTAAAGCAGTTATAAAGGAAAGAAACAAGAAAGATATGTCAATTTTGCTTTTGAAGAAGAAATTAAATGCTTAAAGGAAATTAAACAAATAATTGCACATAAGGGGAGGAGGGTACAAATTCACAAAAACGGTATGAAAGGGTAATAGCCTAAATGTCCCCAATAGAGTCGTCATGCTGTCGCGCCTCCTTTTTCCTTTCGAGGAATCGAGTTCATGACATTTTGGTATGGGACAACTCTTTCCTTTTGGGAAAGGGGGTTTGCGATTTTGAAGAGTCGCCACCTAACGATTTTAAGGTGCGTTAGGGCACCTATAGGGTTCATTCGTAACTACGTTTGGTAACCAGAGATAGGGTAAGGGCTTGAAATTATCCTAAGAGGAAGGTATTAGTCACCCCTCAGGATCCACTAGTATGGTTCCCGGCCAAACAGTGCTTGTAAATTTGTACGAGTAGCAGATAAACAAGTATGGCTCAAATAGTAGGGGATTTAAGTTTAAGAACATAGATGTTTGAAAAAGCAATTAATGAGAAGCAAGATTTTGAAAAAAATTACAAACTAAGCATGTTTATGATTGTAAATAGGGGTGTCCTAGGTTTGTTTTTAATATGGATCACATCAATGCAATACCTGGTATGACAATCCTCAAAGAGGGGCTACACGCGGTATTAATGCACCGGTCATCATATCCATATCTACCCTTTCCCGCCCCGTGAAGGTAATCAAAGCGAGGGTTGGTCTCGACCCCTATTGCATGCTGTTACCCGTCCCTTCCTATTAGTCCCGGAGGAATTTGAGACTCCTATCCTATAAGAAGGAGGTTTTAGGCAGACCCTCAAGTTTAAAGGCAAAATACTAAGGCGACATACAATGACAAGTAGGACATCAATTAAGGGGTGCATGGAAGACAAACGAAAGGCTCAAGTATACCTCCATAGGTAATGCACATAGATAGCATGGCTCATACACAAATAAGGTTTGAATTCATAATTCTAAAGCATAGTATCTAAGTGATTTCAACAGAATTAGATTTATTACATGACTCAGAAAAGAAGTCCGAATCAGGCTTGCCTACTGATTTTAACATGCTGACAGTTAAATAAAGGCAGTTCTGGTTTTATTTAAGTTATTACCTAAGGCTTGCCTAAGCGTAATATGCAGCAATTATTTAGAATTATTAAAACAGTTTGAAGGTGGTTTTTACCTAAGAGCATGATGTTCTAGTTGATACGAATGCGAAGATTATTACCTATTTTATTCAGAAAACATCACAGTGTGAGATCATTTTATTACCTTTTCATGAATCAGTAATTAACTAGGCGTCATAATGCAAAGAGGATCCTAGAACATGATATCTAATATACACATGCAAATGGCAGGATTGTAAAAAAAAAACAGAATCCCTAAGGCATGATTTCTAAATGCACTCAAGAATTACAGACCTAATGAAGTAAGACTTCTTAAAGTACAAGAGTAACATCTTTCTATACCAATGTTGTTATCGTCATAGGAGCAGGATTTCTAAGTGATATACGTAAAACATGGATTAGTAACGGATGAGATGCTGAAGCAGGAAACATAGGACCTAAGAGCATGATTTTTAATGCATGTATGAACCCTAAGCATGATTTGTATTGCGCAATTAGGAATATAAACCTAACAACATGTTTTCTACCCCCTTAACAACTATAACATGCATATTTACCCTATCCCTTTTAACTAGCTACCCCTATACTTGTTTACAAATTATTACATACCATGTAATTACAAATTATTACTATAGGAAGCCTGATTAGGACTTCCTCCATGAGTTATGTAATCAATCACCCCAAATGCCAAGATGGTTCCATAGTCTTTCCCATATCTGGGCGTGTCAGAGTTCCCTAAGGACCTCAAGGGATCCCGGGCAGTGCTCACACCCAGATTTCATAACCAAGATAGAGTAAGTGCAGTATGTAAAGGCCAGCTTTTATATGTCCAAGTTCAGAGGGAGCTCAAGGGTCGCAAGGCAAGGCTCACGCAAAAGGGGCAGAACATAGTAGTTTAGGAGTAAAGTGGGAGTGCTTGACATAGATTTAAAAGAAGGTTGAATTGGAAATCAGTTTTGAAACAACATGTTTGAAATAAGTTTGCAAAACAGCAGAACAGTTTTGAAAAGGAGAAGGGAATAGGAGCAACAATAACTTAGAACAAGCCAGCACACACACAAAACAAGTTCAAAGAATAGTATAGTTTCAAAAGTTACAAATAGGGAAGTAGGGGTTGGGGACACAAAGGGCCCAAATTAGAAACACATAAACATGGCTAAGAAGAGATGCATATAGACCAGCAAGTGCAAAGAATAAGTAGGGACTGATTGGCCTTTAGAAGACAAACAATTACTTTAGAGAGTTAACAAGGGAAGCATGCTTAGAATTGTAATAAGACATAGGGACAGGGTATGGGAGTAGTCATGCAAGGGTCTATTACACATAATTAGTAATGACTTAGTGTTTATCAAGTACACTGGGGGACATACTAGTTGAGAGACATAAACAGGAACTCAAGTAGACATGCTGATTACATTTGAACAAGAGAGGGCAGAACTTAAGCATGCTGAGTAAAGCAGTGAACAAGAAGTGAAATTGAACAACATGAGCCATCAAGTCAGTGCAGAAAAAGACAGGGATTGACAAATAATGGAGCACATAGAGTTGAGTATCAGAATTGAACTAGGAACATACCAGTTAAGGAAGCAAAGTGCAAAAAAGTAAAGCAAGTAGAGTTCCACAGTCTAGCTTTGACTTTCAGCCGGCTAGACAAGCAGTAGCACAAGTAGTAGAGAAAGAAAAGAGAGTTTGAGTGTGTATGTGTGTGTTCTGAGCTAATTGTCCGTGCCTTATGCTAAAGAGAGGGTAGAGTATTTATAGTTTGATAACAGACAGGAAAATAAGGTAATAAGTACTGACTTAGCATAATTATAGAAATAATACGAATCAAAATCAATTAAAGACCCGGACTTCCTTAAATTAGGGAGTCATAGTTCAAACGGGTACAAGTCGTATCAAGTAGGAAAATAACTGATTTTATCATAATAGGAGTAGTAAAAGCATGCAGCATGTAATAAGGACTTTGTACGGAATATTTTTAAGTAAGGAAAGTATACTAATAGCATATTGTGCACATAAATAAGGTAGAGCATAATTTCAATTCTGAAAGTCAGTTCAAAGAATCATGGATGAGATGGAAAATCACAGGGAATTAGCACTAACTAAGGAAAGTATCACAGAAAAAAGGAAGTAATTTCAAAAAATAAGTACAGAATTATAAGGAAAATACACAAAATCACAGATGTTGGTTTAAGGAGATTACGCAAAAT
Organism: Nicotiana tabacum; assembly: GCF_000715075.1. Taxonomy (NCBI): domain Eukaryota; kingdom Viridiplantae; phylum Streptophyta; class Magnoliopsida; order Solanales; family Solanaceae; genus Nicotiana; species Nicotiana tabacum. Next base: position 104,772,928 of record NC_134087.1, on the reverse strand, counting down.
CAGCATAAATTATGTGAACAATCAATAAAACAAATAGTCGGACCTATTAAACGGTAAATAACATATGTTTGGACAAAATCAAAGAAACCTTTAGAACAAATTAGAGCAGGAAGCACAAGAGCATATAGAACACATATGAAACCTAGAATGTTCATGATAGTAATGCAAACACATCTCAAACAGACTCAAACTTCGAATCGAACCCAGAAGTGTTAGGGTTTCTTGACAAAAATGAATCGAGCAAAAAGGAAAGACTCAGGTGATGTTTAAACATGCTAAAAATCAAAGTAATTGCTAAAATCAGAAAGACATCGTTGTCTGGAAAATGAAGAAATCGTTTGAAATCAGAGAAATATTTTGAGGAAAACAGGTGAAACCTTAAAAAAACCATAGATCCATCTCAGATCCCAAAAGATCGGTGGATTTATAGCTAGGTTTTTCAGAAAATAGCAGAGACGAGGAAAAAATTGGTTAAAAACTCATGGATACACCTAGATCTAAGACAGATCTAAAGAAAAGATGAAAAATCTCAAGAGTTAGGGTTTTAGAGAACCCAGAGAAGATGAGAAAACCTTAGAATGTTACTGGTTTTAGCCGGAAAAGTCATGGATCTTACTCGAACAGCCATGGATGGCCGGAAAATGGCATGAAAGACCATGGATAAGAGTTGAACCGCTCCAGGACTAGATCTCTTCGAGATCCTTCTATGAAATCACAAAACGACCAACTAGGATATGTAGGAGACAAGTATATGTCTTAAACAGCCAAGGGAATCCATGGATTGAGTGAGGATCGAAAGGACCAAGGCTAGTTTGGGTGGTGGCGGCTAGGGTTAGGTTTAGGTTTCAGAGAGAATTGGGGAGGAAAAGGATTCAAAGGTGGCTCAAATGAAAAATGGGGTAAGGTTTTGGGGGGTCGTTGGGTTAAAAAAAGGTAAGAAACAATGTGGATAGTTGATCTGGGAGATCAACGACCGAGATTAGAGAGGGTAGGTGGGGTTCCGGGTTTGGGCATGGGTAAAAAGGTTGTGGGTCGGGTTTTACTTGAAATTGGGCTGGGAATTGGGGTACTGACTTGGCCTACAATTGAAAGTCAATTTGGCTATATTTTAAATAGCCACTTTTTCCCTATTTGATTTATAAAAATAGTGAATAGTTTCTGATAAATAATTTAAAGTGCTAAAATGATTTATAATACATAATTAACAATTTAAAAATACAGAATCCAATTTTATGCGGATAAAACATAATTAAATCTTAAAAGGGCTAATATTGCAATTGTGCAATTTAGCTTTAAAAATAATAAATGTAATTGTAAAAATATGTAAAAATTAACTTAGCCATATTTTGGCATAAATATAGAAATCCAATAGATGAATTATCAAAACAATAATTTTGGAAATAATTATTGGGGATTTTATGGATAAAAAAGAAGAAAATAAATCAATTTAAAACTTTAAAATTATGGAAAAAATGATAAAACCCTTGGATATGCTTATATATGCATATATATATATGCTATTTTGAAGGTATACTGCATATTGAAAATATATAGGAAAAAATTGGGTATCAACAATCAGTAGCGTCCTTCAAATAAATCGCCATCTCCTGATCAGCCTTAGTCCGACTCAATGCTGCTTCAGCCCGAGCATCGGTTATCTCATCCCTGACCTTCGAGAGATCGGACTCGAGCTTCGCAATCATATCCACTTGAACTGAAGCATTTTCATGAGCCAAGCGGAGTTGGGCCTTGAAGACGGGAACTTTAGCCAAGGCACCCTTCTCCTCTAAAGCTTGATCCTGCACCTGAGCCCTCAGTTCACCACAAGCATGCCTAACTCGGTCGGCTTCGCCCCTAAGGTACTCAAGAGCCTCCGTCTTTTTTTGCAACTAAGATAAGCAAAAGGATTAACCTTAAGGGTCAAAAAGGCAAAACACGTACAATGAGAGGTTACCTGCTCCATCAAATAGCTCTCGTAGTTCGAGCTCCGGTACGCCTCATATCGCCAGTGCATCAACTCAACCTCCTTCTCCTCGCTGAGGAGCCTAAGGGACTCGCCCTCATCCAGAGCTTTCCGAATCCTAGCCCCATACGGAGCAGCTCAGACCTAAGCCTATCAAAGGCATGCAGAAGAAAAACTCGATAAGGAAAGGAAGACACTAAATGCAGAAGGACTACGCCAAAACTCACCGCAAAGTAAAGCCGGCGGACTTCCTCGAAGGCCGAGCACACTCCTGTTGGTCCTGCCCCTCCGGTCCTTGATGAACCAACCTCGATGGAGGCATAATCACTCGGGGGAACCATCGCTCCGGAACCAAAGACTTTGGGAATAGCGGGCTCGGACGATGCTCTCTCCTCAAAGACACGGGCCCCTTTAGCCCCGCTAAAAGCTCTATCGCATTGCGAGTGCAAATCCCATTTATCGCCATCGTCCCTTAGCTCGGAAGGCGACGACTCCTCCCCCTCTCCGGAGGAACACAGCCTCACCCCATGGAACTGCCCGATACCTGCAACGGCAAAGCCAGTACAAAAGAAAGAGGGAAATGCCATCTCAAACACACAAAGACCAACATAAAAGTAGCAAACGCGCATACCTTGGTGTTTCGCTTTCCACCTGCCCCGGGACATAGCTCGCCACCTACGGTCGTCGCAAGTCGAATAGGTTGCCAACCTCCGAACCCAGCTGGGAAAATTAGGAACTTCACCCGGTGTGCATGAAGTTACTGCAGAAAAGGTGGAAACACAATTACTCAACTGGTTTTCACTATAAGAAAGTCTAAGAAGGCACGAGACACTCTACTCACACATGTAATTCCATCCCTCGAGAAATGGCATGAGCTCCACGGGGATAATATCGGTCGTCCTAACCTGTATGAATCGACTGACCTACTCTTGATCCTCATCTACCTCATCATCAACAATGAAGGGCGTAGGCGAACGACACTGCAGGGTTAGCAGGCCTCAACGGTGGAAGGGCCGATACATCCTGATGAGGTGACTAAGCATGAATTCAAGGCCAGACTTCTCCGCAAATAATCTCATCATCAGCACCACTCGCCAAAACGACGGATGTATCTGTGCCAAAGTAACCCGATACTTCAGGTAGAAGTCAAGCACGACCCTATCAAGGGGGCTTAGTGCGAAAGGGTATAAATATACGTTCAGGAATCCATCGGCGGAGTCCACAATAATCTCATCTGAGGAAAGCGCCTACAACGCTACCCCCTCGCCCCATCCGCAATATCTCCTCACCACCTCCAGATGTTCCTCTCTTATCAAAGACATAGTCTTTAGAGTAAACTCCTGCGGATCCTGAGTACTGGGAGTGGAACTCTCCCCTCCCCGCCGGGCCAGCCCTAAAGTAGCTACCATGGCTATGGTAGAATTGGCAGATTGAAGCAGGGGCCTACACCAACACTTTTGCGCTTAAGGAAACGAAGGACCTGATGCCAAGGCAGAAGGATAGCTATCTAAAATAATGAGATCTTCCAATGAAGCAAGAGCCACCCCATATATATATGGGAAGCAGTAACGATTCGCCTGTCCAGGGTAAGCCCCGGGAGGCCAACGACCTCGGTACAGATCCCGGGGTGGTACCCGACCCTAGAGACCTCCATCGACAAGAAGTTAGGCTTCAAGGAGCCAATTGCATCATCTCCAGTCCCGAGGTGGTGCCCAACCTCGAGGACCCCCATCAAAAATAAGTTAGGCTCCGGAAATCCTTCAGCGCCATCATAGAGCTCGAGCGGTATCTGACCTCGTGGTTTTCCTTTCTAAAAAGAAAAATAAGCACTTCAAGCTCTGCCCACGAGGGCTCGACCGCAGAAAATCGCCTAAATACGAATAGCTCCTTCCTCAGAAGCATGCCTACAACACCTCAAAAGGTTATCTATGCCAAGCTCAAAATAAAAGCTCCGAGCGCCCAAAGTCGACTTTCGCTTCGGTGCTCTATCTCCATGGGGCTCAAGGGCCCGATGATCAAGGTTTATCGGACCACTTCGGGCTTGATTCTGGGAATAACAATGAGCTCGGAAAGGAGCCATTCCTGTTGACCAAAAGCCAGAAAAATATCTGCAATTGTCAATAAAGGCATACATTCAAAATCTCCGCGAACGCACAAAAGTATACGAGAACACGACAAAAATCAAAGGCAGAAGCAAAGGAAAACATTCAAAAGCCTCGAAGCGCACAAGAACATACAACAATAGGGGTAGTATCAAAAACAAGAATCAAGAAAATATCTCTATATTCATGAATATTCATATACAACGGCCCTCGAGGGGCCCTCTTATATGATTGCAAAAGCCTACAGAGGATCCCTACACAAAAACGAAGAAGCAGAAGGATGTACATAAGATGAAAATCCAAGAACCCGGTCCATCCTCGAAGGTCCATCTCCAGTATCATCATCCTTGAGCGCCGCTCCCTCGAGCTCGCATCCTCGAAGGCAAATCCTTCGGCCACCATCTCCTCTAGGTTCCCATCTCAATCCCACGAAAAGGCCTCACCGAGGGAAAAGATGAAGAAGAGAAAAAGGAGGGGATGCATAGGAGGCAGAGAAAAGAGACATAGCCCGCCGAATCCAAAGGTTGAAGATTCGGCAGGCCCCGACCTTAACGATAGGGGGTGCCACTTTATGCCTTTGGAAAATAAAAACCCAAGGGATGAAATGCCACACTAGGCCTGGGTAGGAGAGTGAGTAGCAGTGAATAGTCTGAATGATTGTCTACAAAAGAGGAAAATTGATTCCCCGTCTATCATCGTCTCGGGCCAATGGGGACAGCGGCAGCAGACGCAATAACAACCGCAACAGCAACATAACATCATAGTCGAGCTCCGGCTGTCCCACCTCCTTTTTACCCCTCCAAAAGATAATATGTGTTATGGATTGTGGGTTAAAGAGATTTTCCAATTAAAGTGACAAACTTGAAATAGAGATTATATTATCTACAGAGTCGCCACTTGGAATTGATTTTTGCCAGTGTTCCAAGTCACCTTTTATTTGAATCCCTATTCAAAGGAGGGTTTGACTCTATTATTATTGGTCTGCGAAAACAAAGTTCGGGTAAGGAATTCTGTTGACCGGGGAGAAGGTGTAAGGCATTCCTCGAGTCCCGTGGTTCTAGCACGGTCGCTTTATTGACTATATTTGGCTTATATTATTTTGGATAACTTGTATTTTATTAGATCTCATCTTTTACCTATGTCTGCTTTTATTGCTTGATTAACATTTATGAAAATGTTACCTTGAAATAAGTTACACGTGTGAATACTTATTTTGTTACATATCACAATTATGCCACAGAGACCATACATATAGCCATGATGTTTAATTATTTAAAGCGCATCTAAATAAACTAGCGCAGTTGAATTATTTTCCTAAACTAATTTAAGGTTATTATAAGGCCAAAAGTTATGGAATTGTTTGTGGAAAAGTGTATCATTTTAGATATTTGAATAAATAAACTATCATATACCAATACCCTACATCCCAACAATTGAAGCCTAAACTTATTAGTGTCCAAATCTTCCAAACTTTTAGCAAGTTTAAATACTATATTTTCAGAAACATGATTAAGCATATAACATTTAAGGATTGATTTATATTATTATTTATAAAGTTTAAAGATAAATAAATAAAATCACATAAAATAGGATAAAAAAACAGAGGGAAAAATAAATCTTTTAATGTAAGATTTCCAATTAAATGAGTCTCCAAGAATATGTACAATAGCTCAGACGAACGCCGAACAAGCATAAGCGAAGATGATCATCAAAGCCGGTGAACAGAGCTCCAACGGAATCCACAACCTTGACTGTTAACACCACTCTTTGGCGTATAAAAAGGAATGTTTTGATGTATTTTTGTTGAGTTTTGGGGTGTTGAATTGCTGGAAATTTTTGAAAGAAAGAGGAAGAAAGAATGACACGAGTAGAAATTGTCGTAGCGTAGAAGAAGAAAAAAAATTTGTTTCTCTCAATTCTCTCCTCTCTTTTATCTCCTTCCTTTTTTCTCAAATTTTCTCTTCTATTTATAGCAAAATTTTTGAAATTTTTCAGATTTTTTAAAAAAATATTTTATTATTTTTTTAATTAAAAGAAATCCCACTTACAAATTGCTTTTTTTTTTATAAAAATAAATCCTACCTTTATTTACTTTTATTTTTTAAATTCCAACTTTAATTACTTTTATCTTATTTAAAATCCCACTTTTTTTTTACTTTTTAAAAGAGAATTTCACTTATTTAACTTTTCTTAAAAAAACAATCCACTTTCTTTTGCTTTTCTTTAAAAAATTCTACTTTCTTTTACTTTAATTTTTTTTTAATTTTTAGCTACCTTTATATTTATTTTTAAATTCCAACTTTCTTTTACTTTTTATTTTTTTAAAATTTCCACAAAACTTTACTTTTATTTTTAAATTTTTTCACTTTCTTTTACTTTTTAAAAGAGAATTCCACCTACTTTTACTTTTATTATTATTTATTTAATTCCACACTTCCCTTTTTCTTCTTTTTTTTAAATTTCTCCAAAAAAATTTAAAAATTTAATATTTTTCGGATTGTTTTTATTATTTTTTATAAAATAAAATAAATAAAAATAAAATAATATTAATAATAATAATTCACCTTTTAAAATTTTGTATTTTTACCCTATAATAAAAAGTGTAACAAATCTAAAAATTGTAGGTTAAAACCCCCTAAAATGCTTACATAGAAGAAGTGATAAAAAATTAAATATTGTCAAAAATTAGGTTCTCACACCGGCAAAGGGCCGCTACACATCCTACGGGAGCTCTGCCAGAAGGCCTTGAGGCCACAAAGCCCAAACATGATGTTCAACGATAACAGAAGATGATAAGAAGAAATAGGCGAATAAGTAGATGAAGGTACTTGGACAAGAAAAACAACACTAGAGCACCCCCATTTATAGGGGCAACAACACGGTCATTGAGGCTTTGGAATATTGACTGACGAACAGAAGTACAGCGTTCTTGAAGAGCTGAATCGATGACAGTACTTTCACCTTGGAGAACGGGAAACGACAGTGCATTAAATGATGTCAAAAACACAAGTCCATGGGTCATCTTGGTTGTCACAAAAACTCACGCCACAGGTCGCATCATCGGTATGACATCACCGCGAGAAGCTTGTGGAATCAGGTGTCAGAATCATTTCCCATCGCTTCGTTCTTGGAAACGCGGAGACTATCTGTATGCGGTGAAATCAGAGGGCTTAATTTCTTGCTACCAAGCCACTTTAGGAGAACACCTTGAGACCCCGAGGACGTGAAGTTGCGACCGAGTCCCCTCCCTCGGGGCTCGTCAAGACCTAACTCAGAGAAGATGAAGATCGAGGCTGGGACAAAAAGGGAGTTCACAAGGCACTCGGCTAAGTCTGACAAAGTCGGCCTACCTAGAGCCTATGTCGAGGCATCACTTCTAGCCGTCCCATCTCTATGCTTTTACAATTAATGTATGTTGTACTATAACTGGATTCCCCTCCTATATAAAGGGAACCCTCACCACCTTGTAAGGGGCTGCTGTTGCTTCTACTATTCTACACAAGATCAATAATATCTCTCTATCTCTCTTTTCTCTCTAACCCATTTGCCCGAGGCTACTATTTGCATTTATTGCTTTTGCACTTGTTCTTCATTTATTGCTTGGTATTGGCCATAAAGAGCTTTCTTCAATTATATTCTAGCTGTTATCCCTTTACCGATTACCCCTGGTAGCTCGAGCACGAGCCGGATACTGAACCCGAGGTCCATCCTCTACTAGTCTGAAGCCCGGGCAACAGGCCCCTTCGGTTTGCTTGCTGCTTCGTCTTAGCTCATGTCTTATCTTCACACTTAGCATTTCAAGCATCAACTGCCCTAAAACTAGCTCGAGAATATATCACGTATTTTTAGAATTCCATTTACAAATTTAATTGTTGTTACCATTTTTTTCGGTAAACAAAAATATCAACAGAACCAGCCCCTCGGGCTACCTCACAATTGTCATACCCCTTTTTTACCAACTTCACTTAACCCTCTTAAATAAATAAAAAAGATTTTTTTCTTATTTTTTATGATATCGACAGGCTATGTGAATAGGTAATTTGTTCGTAAATTCTGCTTTGTGCCCTGGCCTTTTCCATGCTAACCTTATTTCTTTCATGGTTCCAGGCCAAGGTGCTTTATAATCAGACATTCGTCAATTTTGAAATCGAGCTGACTCACCGCAAGGGAAAAAATAAGAAGCTTACCTCGGAAGCCGACGAGCTCAGGGCCCTTTCTACCAAGAGGGAGGAAGAACTCCATGGCCTTCGAGATTGCTTGGAGGTGGCATCCCGGGAAAAGGCTCGTCTTACTGAACAGGTTGCATAGCTCCCGTTTGTTTTTTGTCTGTACTTCTAACTGACTTCCGTGTTTTAATATCTTTGGGTCGATTTTTGCAGTTTAAGGAAAAGGATGTCCTTACAGGAAATGAGCTCCGAGCCAGGGACTCCAAAATTCTCGAGCTTAAGCGGCATTTGAGTGAAGTAATCTTTGAGAGAGATGCCCTCCGGGGAGAGGTGGTTTCGATCGAGCGTTGCCTCGAACATGCGAGGGCTGAGAGCAGTAAGCATAAGGATCTCCATCTTGAGTTGGTTGCTACGCTATCCGAGGTTAGGGCTGAGGCCGAGGCACTCGTGACCTCGCATAAGGAGGACGCCACTACTGCAAATGCTCAGGCCCGGAAGGTGTCCGAAGAGGCTGCACTATACCTGCCCGAGCAATGGAGCATGCCCGGTTAGAATCACGGAGATAGACACTCGAGGATATATATGCAGGGGCGTTGATTTAATCATCGAGATTGAGAGGGTGAAGACCCTAGAAGAGGAAGCTGCAGCCCTTCTTCCTTCCGAAAGCAAGTCGAGTAGCAACTCGGGAGGTGATGAAGATGGAGGCGAAGTCCCTGAAGGGGAGGAGGCCGTTGGTAACCCGGAGGTTATGGCCAAAGCTGCTAAAAGCATATTTTCTGAGGGGGCCATCGAAGGTGTAGCTCCGGTGATACATTAAGGTTTTCATTTTCTTTCTTCCTTCAGAAGGGCTTCCAGATCTAGGCTTTGTAATTGTACTTTTATGAATCTTTTTATATGTGTGTCAATTTTTTACCTTTTTCTTTTTTCCCTTTGAACGACTTGTGGCATTCGTTTGGCAATTGATCCAAAGTTGTGTATTCCTACTACCGTCGAGCGTTTTGCAATGGTCGAGAGTTGACCTGTAAGTCTCTCGTGTTGGCTCTGAGGCTATTTGCGTGGATTTTATAGATTCTCATGCATCGGGTTGGTACGACCTTTTAATATAAGCTGGCGTCTTAGGTTCTTATGCTTTTGCTCTTAGGCATATTCAGGTAACTGCTTCGAGTTCAGTCTCCGAATCGGGTTTCGATTCGAGCTCATTGACCCTTATGTTTTTTAATTTAAAACTGGCTTTTAGGCCCTTATGCATTAGGTCGGTGCAACCGTTCATACGACCTGGCGGCAGTGGCTCTTATGCATTGGGTTGCTACGACCCTTTATATGGGTTAGCGACAGTGGCTCTTACGCATTGGGTCGGTACGAAACTTTATATGGGCTGGCGACAGTGGCTCTTACATATTGTGTCGGTACGACCCTTTATATAGGATTTATTTTTCTCTCGTTAAGGACTTTTTGAAATTGTGTTTGCCTGACTCTTCGACGGTTTGACCTTTTAATGTAAGCTGGCGTCTTAGGCTCTTATGCTTTTGCTCTTAGGCATATTCAGGTAACTACTTTGAGTTTAGTATCCAAATCAGGTTTCAATTCGAACTCATTGACCCTTATGTTTTTGAATTTAAAACTGGCCCTTAGGCTCTTACGCATTAGGTCAGTGCGACCTTTCACACGAGCTGGCGGCAGTGGCTCTTACGCATTGGGTCGGTACTGCCTTTTGTAAGGTCTTACGTTTTGATTACTTGGTACAAGTATAGCTCATGCCTTGTTTGAGGTCTTACAGATATTGTTACTTGGTACAAGTATAGTTCATGCCTTGCTCAAGGTCTTACAGATGTTGTTGCTTGGTACAAGTATAGTTCATGCCTTGCTCGAGGTCTTGCAGATATTGTTACTTGGTACAAGTATAGTTCATGCCTTGCTTGAGGTCTTACAGATATTGTTACTGCCTTATATAGGTCTGACGAGACCGTGGTTGCCCACATAAGGTCTTGTTGCTTTGAGTTTTTGATAAGTCAATGAGGTGGCAATTGGCGATAGTCCCCGAGACATTGACGGTTTCTTGATGCCAGTCCCCGAGTGTGTGCGATGCCATCCCCCAAGTGTTCGAGACATTTTGGGTCCTGGAGCCGTTTCTGTAAATTTTATATTGCCTCGTTGAGGGCTTTCGAATTCCAAGCTTTCGACCCAGAGGTCATACAACTTCGAGTGTTTGACGCCAATCCCCAAGTGTTCGGGGCGTTCTTTGCTTTTGGAGCCGTTTTTGTAACCTTGATGTTGCCTCATTGAGGGCTTACAAGTTCGAAGCTTCCGACCCGGAGGTCTTGTGACTTCGAGTTTTTGATGTTAGTCCCCGAGTGTTTGGATGTTTTTGGCTCTGGAGCCGTTTTTGTAAAAAATACCGAACTCCTTTGAAATGCGAAATGCTTTGATGGAGGGGAAAGTTTTCTTCGATTACTTGGTACGAGTATACATGTTTTTGCTGTCAAGGGCTCGTTTATCCTATATGGACACAGTCCGTTTGACCGTTTGGCCTGGTATATCGATTTCCTATTGAGACCCTATTTAGCACGTCTTGGCTTCTCCAAGGAAGTGACCTTCCGGGGGGATGCCCCCCAGTATTCGAGGTTGATTGAAGAGAAGCCTTGAATATTGTTGAGTCTTCCTTAGGTAGCATATGGATGCTGCCTCATTAAAAACCTTTTCGGTAAAACCCTTCTTGGGATAAAATCCCGGTCGAAGGAAAAGAGTGCATCATATGCTTTCAAAACCTAGGGCCTTTGAGCTTTTAGCAGTAATAGTTTTCGAACATTGATACATTCCAATTACTTGGAAGCTGTTCGCCTTCCCTAGTGCCGAGTATGTAGGACCCTTTACCAACTACCCCGAGGATGCGGTATGATCCTTGCTAGTTCTGACCTAGCTTTCCTTCATTAGGATTTCGAGTATTCAAGGTGACTTTCCTTAAGACAAAGTCCCTGATTCCAAAATGTCAGAGATTTGTTCTCCTGTTGTAGTATCTTTCGATCCTCTATTTTTGTGGGACTATTTGGATCAGCGAGGCTTCTCGCTTTTCGTCTAATAGTTCGAGAGCAATAGTTATGGCCTCATTGTTCGAGATCTTGGTGGTGTGTCGGAATCTGGCGATGGGTTCTCCGATCTCGACCGGTATCAAAGCCTTGGCACCATAGACCAGGGAGAAAGGCGTTTCCCCTATGCTTGATTTTGGAGTTGTTCGATATGTCTAGAGTACTTCGGGTAATATTTCTCTCCATCTTCCTTTTGCGCTTTCCAGTTTCTTCTTTAAGTTTTGAATGATGGTTATGTTTGTGGACTTGGCTTGGCCGTTCGCACACGGGTGGTAGGGTGTTGACATGATCCTTTTGATCTTGTGATCCTCGAGGAACTGAGTCGCTTTGCTTCTGATGAATTGCTTTCCGTTATCATACGTTACCTCGGAAAGAATTTCAAATTGGCATATGATATGGTCCCAGATGAAACTAATGACTTCTTTTTCCCTTATTTTTTCGAAGGCTTGTGCTTCAACCCATTTTGAGAAGTAGTCAGTCATAAATAAAATAAATCTAGCTTTACCTGCCACCGTTGGTAGAGGTCCGACGATGTCCATCCCCCATTTCATGAACGACCATGGCAACAAAACTGAATGTAGTTGTTCACCAGGTTGGTGAATAATTGGGGAGAATCTTTGGCATTTGTCGCATTTGCGGACGAATTCTTTGGTGTCCTTCTCCATGTTGTCCCAATAATAGCCTGCCCTGATTATTTTTCAAATTAAGGAATCGGCACCGGAGTGATTTCCGCAGGTGCCCTCGTGGATCTCTCGGAGCACATAGTCTTTATCTCCCGGCCCCAGACATACTGCTAGAGGGCCATCAAAAGTTCTTCTTTAAAGAGTTCTACTTTCGTCGAGCGAGAATCGGGCTGCTTTGGTTCGTAGGGCCCTCGACTCTTTGGGTCTGCGGGTAGCTTCCTGCTCTCCAAATAATTGATATATTTATTTCGCCAATCCCATGTTAGGCTAGTGGAGTTGATCTCAGCGTGGCATTCCTCGATCACTGATTTGGACAGTTGAACAACAGATCCGGGGAGTATGTTATCTTCCTCGACAGACGATCCCAGGTTTGCGAGTGCATCGGCTTCGCTATTCTCCTCTCGGGGTATGTGGACCAGGGTCCATTCTTTGAAGCGGTGCAATATGATTTGAATTTTGTCTAAATACCTTTGCATCCTGTCTTCCCGAACCTCAAAGCTCCCATTTACCTGATTTACCACCAAGAGGGAATCACATTTTGCTTCAATGACTTCAGCTCCTATGCCTTTGGCCTATTCCAGACATGAAATCATAGCCTCATACTCGGATTCATTGTTAGTTAACCTTATGGTTTTTATATATTGTCTAATCATGCTGCCCGTAGGTGGGCTTAGGACTATGCCGAGCCCGGACCCTCTTACGTTCGAGGCTCCATTAGTGAACATGGTCCATATCCCAGAAGATGTGCCCATTTTTAGCAAAAATTCTTTCTCGACCTCGGGTACGAGAGAGGGAGTGAAGTCTGCTACGAAGTCTACCAAAATTTGAGACTTTATAGCTGTCCGGGATGATACTCGATATCATATCCCCCGAGTTCAATGGCCCATTTGGCCAGTCGGCCCGATAATTCTTGTTTATGCAATATTCTTTGAAAGGGGTATGTTGTTAAAATGCAAATATGATGGCATTGGAAGTAAGGTTTCAATTTTCGAGACGCACTTATTAATGCAAGAGCTAGTTTTTCCAAGTGCGGATACCTGGTTTCAACATTACCTAAGGTCCGACTTACATAATAAATAGGGAATTGTGTGCCTTGTTATTCTCAAACTAGCACACCCTCAACGCTATCTCGGATACGGCCAGGTATAAATACAATGTCTCATCCTCTTTTGGTGTGTGGAGCAAAGGCAGGCTTGTCAGGTATCGCTTCAACTCCTCCAAGGCGCATTGGCATTTTGGAGTCCATTCGAAGTTGTTTTTCTTTTTGAGCAGGGAGAAAAATGGTGACTTCTATCCGACGACCTTGATATAAACCCGCCCAAGGCTGTTATCCACCTGGTCAATCGCTGTACGACCTTTACATTATTTACCACCGTAAATTCTTTTATGACCTTGATTTTATCGGGGTTGATCTTGATTCCCCTGTTCGATACCATGAAACCTAATAATTTGCCTGATCCTACACCAAAGGCGCACTTCTCGGGATTTAGTTTCATGTTGTAACTTCTGAGGATGTCGAATGTTTCCTGCAAATGAATCAAATGGTCCTCTGGGCACAGAGACTTAACTAGCATATCATCAATATGTACTTCCATGGACTTGCCTATTTGATGCTCGACCATCTTATTAACTATGGTATGTGGCCCTTGCATTTTTTAGCCCAAAGGGCATTACATTGTAACAGTACGTACCGTACTTCGTGATGAACGAAGTCTTTTATCTATCCTCGGGGTTCATCTGAATTTGATTATACCCCGAATAGGCATCGAGGAAAGAGAAGGTTTCATGGCCGTCCATGGCGTCGATCAAATGGTCGATGTTGGGCAGTGGGAACGAGTCCTTTGGGCACACCCTATTTAGATCTTTATAATCTACGCACATTCTTAGTTTATTCCCCTTTTTGGGAACTCCCACCACATTTTTCAGCCATTTGGGATATTTTACTTCCCTAATAGACCCTATTTAGAGGAGCTTCGTTACCTCGTCTTTGATGAATGTATGCTTTATCTCGGACTGGGGTCTCCTTTTTTGCTTCACGGTTTGTACCTGGGGTCGACACTTAGTCGATGGGAATCTGGTGGGATCCTTGTCATGTCTAAATGGGACCAAGCAAAGTAATTGATGTTGTTAATAAGGAATTGAATGAGTTTTTTCCTGAGTTCGGGGGTTAATCCTGTCCCTAGGTATACCTTCCAATCTGGGAGATGCTCGATCAATACGGCTTGCTCCAGTTATTCAATGGTCAACTTTGTTGCATCCGATTCTTCGGGGGAAATGAAAAGTCTGGGAGTGAGGAAATCCTCTTCATCATCCTCGGAGATTTGTTGTCTTTCCAACTCTTCCAAGGTGGAGTGTGCAGAATTCGGTACCTCTTCATAGACCGTGAACATTTCCTTCACCGCATGTTGCTCCCCATACACCGTCTTTATTTTGTCCTTTGTTGGAAACTTCATCATTTGATGTAGGGTCGATTGTACCGCCTTCATGTTATGTATCCATGGCCTACCGAGCAAGGCATTGTACCTCGTGTCACCTTTAATGACGTGGAACCTGGTATCTTGAACTGCATCGAATATGTTAACTAGGAGGGTGATCTCTCCTACTGTTGCTTCGCTGGCCATATTAAAGCCGCTGAGGATTCGAGAGGTAGGTATGACCTGATCGAGTAATCCGAGATATTCTACCACCGTCGACCTAATTACGTTGGCCGAGCTACCTGGATCCACGAGTACACGTTTAATTTGGACATTATTTAAGAGAAACGAGATTAACAACACATCTTTGTGTGGATGAGACAGAGTCTCGAAGTCTTCTTCGCTGAACGCGAGGATATCCTCATATGTCGGCCCCGGGTTTGCCCTTGCATTGTCGCAGAAACCTTTATCCGCTTGATCCCGAGCCCCTAGGGAATGTCGGTCCCCCTGATAATCATATGAATGATGTGCTGAGGTTTTCCCACTTCGCTTCCCCTATTTTCTTCTCTTTCTTCCCGGGTGAGGTTTTTTCGAGTGTCTAGTTGATTTTCTCGATGTATACTCCTGTTGGTCTAGGAACTTATGCCAATGTGTTGAGTGCTGCATGAGACCATATCGACGGGAATTGGTTCTGGTGCAACCTTAGGGTTTTGTGGCGGTACATCATTACAATAGTTGCACCATACTCTTTATGGTCTTCGAGGTCGTTGTTGTCATGTGCGTTTACCGAGTTAGACATTTTGACCGAAAATTAAAGATTCTTGGACAAGAAAAGCTGTGAAAGATAACTTGCGTTATATAGTAAACCAGCAAGAAAAAAATCACTATTATTTTTAGCCCCACAATGGGCGCCAAACTGTTTACCTTAAAAATGGTAATAACAATTAGATTTGATTTTGTGGTTCTAAAAATATGTGATCTATTTTATGCTAGTTGTTAGGTAATAGATGCTAAGTGAAAGATTAGAAAGAATAAGATAATAGCTTGTAGATAGTATAATAATCAAACCGAATGGCTAGAAATTGGAGCCTCGAGCTTGTGTATACTGGGCCTCGAGGTCGAGTCGGGTGCCCACCTAAGGGAAATCGATGGAGGATTAACAGCTATGATAAATTCGATGGCAGCTCTTTATGACCAATAATGAGCAATAAATGAAGAACAACAAATAGAACACAACAAATGTAAGCAATAAATGTAAGTAGTGAGATCAAGAGAATATGTTAAGATAGGAATCAGAGAGAATTTCTTGTATATTCAATATTGAGTATCAGATCCCCCTACAAAAATGACAAGGGTCCCCTTCATATATAAAGGGAAAATCCCAATATGACACATATGTAATTATTACATAAAGTAGCTGGTACAACCACCCAATCAGCCTGGTGCAAGCTGTCACTGTTTATGCAGGCATTGTCAGAAATATACTACTCCTAGGGAACTTCCCGCTTACTTGCGATAAGCACCGGTTCGTTCTGTCCCAACTAGGGCACGAAAATTCCTCGAAGACTCCTAACCCTGAGCTATTCTTCGGGCCCCTCGAGGTGAAATTACGCAATGCCTCGTCGACCGTAAAATTAGTTTTCCCAATTTTAGCCCTATACAAATTTCTCGATTGATTTAGTAGTGATTCCTCTCCATTAATTGATTGCTTCCATGTTTGCTTTGTGTTGTTCCAAATGTCTGGCCTCAGATTCAAAAGTCCTTTTGTATAACCTTCTATATTTTACTTGTGCCTCGGCAGCGTCGTCTATGACCCTATTACCTAAATTAATCCCCGGCCTGACTTCTCCTTCTATGTCATTGACCAACCATGATGGGTAGAAACATACATAGCCAATATGGTACCGATTTGGCTCGATCATATCCTTTTTCACAATGACTTTTAGATGCCACATGTGTTGTGCCTCGTACTTGAATGGAATAGCATCATATTGGAAATATGCTTTCCTCCGAGTTTGCCTCATAACTCAGATAGGAGGATAAGGATAGATACCCATTAATCCAATCAGCACTAAATGAGGAACATCTCTTGACTTGATGTTGAACTCGCTAGTAGGGAACCATTCGAACATCCAATGGACCTTGTCGTTAGTCAAACTGCTAATGAAGTGCACCCAGCCCACATTTGTGCAAACCTATCCGGGATAGAAGTCATTCTTTTCGGATGGTGAAAAGCTATGTGATCATTACATGGCCGTCGCGGAAATTCTAGCCGGTATTGTCCCCTTTGAAGATGTTCCAACAACCATATTTGTAGTAGCAAATTAAAACCCTCAAAATTCCTATATTCTTTCGTGCAGCGGTCCAAAGCTCGGTATATCTCTACTACGATCATTGGGACAATAGTGTAGGTCTGTCCACCAATTCCTTCCATTAGGGTCTTGGTAACCATAGCTAAACGAGTGTGAATCCTTTCTCCTTACATTGGGAATACCAGCATCCCCTGAAAATAGACAATGAACACAAAAACCCACCGGTAATTCCAACCCAAAGAAGTAATGGCAAACTCATCATGGTAAAGGCGGTAGGATTTTCAGTGCCCATAACGTTCGTAAAGGAAGTCGAAGGGTATGTAAGACTTCTTCAGGCATACTAACTCATCATTCTTTGTAAAACCCATCATTTTCAGAAATCCTCTAGAAGTACGATTTTCTGGTACAAAAAGACCAGGGCTATCCCAAGGAAGTCCATAGAAGCCCCCTATTTCCTCTAGAAGGGGAGTCATTTCTATATCACTGAAACAGAAAATGGCCCTCTTTTCATCCCAGAACATAGTAGCGGCCTCGATTAGTACATTGTTTGGCTGAATGTCTAGCAACGAAGGTAAATACCCAAGAACTATTTTCACATGTCTTTTGTCACTTGGTGCGAGATTTCCCTAACAATCCAGCACCAAAGGTAGGATATTCTGAACCATGCCGAACCTGGGGACCTTGTGCCTCATTTCTGCAAAAAAGATAAAGTTAGCCCTTTCCCCCCTCCAGATTCGGATATTTACACGTTAATGATCAACACATTGGCATGTTTTTGCCAAATAAGGCACAGATCATGACTATGTCCATTGGGAATATCGAAATCCCGGCGGACGTTGGACATGGCTTGCCTTAGCGAGTTATTACACGGACAATGTTCTAACTCGTACTGGGTTTGGACATGATGCATGTACAGTTGATATTAGAGTGGGGTTTCTAGAAGAGCCTAGACCAGTACCCTCAAGCGGACAACTTGAGAGGAAAAGACACGGAACTGTCGATTGCACCGTTGATCGACTAGTTTTATCGCAAATAAGCCTTTCCAAATTTAAAGGGTGGTTTAGGAAGAGCGCAGACACTTATCAAGTGCCGCTATGGTATCAATATGCACGAGTGGAATATGATGTGGAGCATGCTTTATGAAAAGATAAAATAACACTTTGTCAAGTAAATTTTTACGTTGAATGCGGTAAATGAAGTATTGAATGAAACGTAAAGACATAAAAGAAAAGAAAATAAGTAAGAAGTTAGTACGCACAATGTGGAAATGGTAATAAAAGTAAACAAATGTGTGAGGGTGGGGAGAGACATGATGTAGCAATTCTTAAAATGTTTGGAGCAATTGAACATGATCAGGAAATAGGGGAAATGCAAGTTGTAATCAAATTAAACGAAGAGTTGCATATGAGTTCATATAAAGGGAAAATAGGGAAGAGGATGTGCATGTAGCAATAAAAAGGAAAAATGGGAGCGGGATATCCAAGTAATAACAAAATAACAAAGACACACTTATTAGAGAAGACTAATTCACAAATATCAAGTTTGTTTATGGTAAGAGCCTAAATTTTTTTTAGCAGAGTCGCCATACTGTCTTGCCCCATTTTCTTGCGAAATCGGGTTTCAACACTTGATAACTCTTTTAAGAAAGGGTTTAAAAGAGAGAGTTGCCACCTAATGGGTTAAGGTGCGTTAGGGCACCTATTTGCATATAACTCTGTCTAACTGATATGCGCCACCAAAGATCGGGTATGGGCTCGAAATTACCTCGAAGGGAAGGTGTTAGGCACTCTTCGTGGTCCACAATTGTGGAGCCTGGTTGAACTCAATTAAATGAATTAGTCTATGTGATCAAAAATGAAAAAACAAAGGGGTTTGGGTAGTTCATTATTAAACACAAATAATTGATTAAAAGGCAATTTGTGGGGAGGGGAGTCCTAAGTTTTTTAGCCTAAAGGATCACCCCGTGCAACATAAATAATACTTTTTAACTCCCTTGATATGGGGTGTTACTCATATTATTCAGCGGATACGGACTATCATCTCCTGCTACCAATTACTATCTTTAAATTGTTTACCTAAAGCGCACTAGTCTGCTCTAAGTCATATTCTACGCATGCACTACTCGTCACATGCCTAGGGTTCATGAGGCATTTGGACCTCTATCTTGGGTGGTTCTAGACATTAACTTAGGTTACTCAAAAGGGAAAATACTAAGCGACATACAAAATAGTTTAGGGCTTTCACATACATGCAAGTAAGGGCTCAAGTTAGCCTCCGCATTTAAACAACAAATGCACGCCAAACTATTGCAATTAATTAATTAAAGTTGCAGAGTCTATAGGCAGGATCTCTATGTGTTATTGAATGAATGAGCAGACAGTTATACGCAAAAGCTATTTCCTTAATACGGTTACCAAATCCTACATAATTTACCTATTTATTTCAGCATAATGAGATTAAACCTACTGGAATGATATGTATGTGTTTTACGAGATAATAAATAGTGGAAATCATGGAAGCATATTAAGAATCATTTGTATTGATCCTATAGGAATGTTTTCTAGTGAGGGTAATAACACAGTGTTTGAAAGATTCATGAACAAACGAGCAAGATCATAATTGAACAGATTCACACCTATAAGCATGTTTTCTACAATTAATCCGATTTTATATCCTATAAACACGATTTCTATAATTTGTGGATAGAGCAACATGTAAATAGAATTTTGAATCACACTATTTCCTATAATCATGGTCTCTAACAAGCAGAAATAGAACACAATTGAATCAAGTATTGAACCTATAGGTATGATTGCTAACATATGATGACTGATCATAGCAAAGTACCTATAGGCATGATTTCTAACACACGACATATAATAACACATCATCGAACCTATAAGCATGATTTCTACCCAACTTGTTTCAAGTATAAGATAAAAATCCCTTTCCCAATTTCACTACTACCCCAAAATTTTATTACAATAATTATCACAGACCTAAAATGAATGTTATAAATTATAGAGTAGATATAGCTATAGGGAGCCTACAACAGGACCAAATACACCTGGACAGGCCAGGCCTTCATTCTCACAATCCACAACAGATCCAAAATTACATATTCATAAATACAAAATAGCAAAGGGTTGAGTGATTCACCCAGCGAGCACACGACAAGTTTGAGCATATAGAACCAAGGCCCTAGTGTGTCACAGTTCCCAAAGGCTTCAAGAACCCAAGGCAGTGCTCACACTACGGTGGTCAAAGAACAGAACTTAGGCAGCATTAGTTAAGAGTGCGATTCAAAAAATTTCAAGTGATAGGGAAAGAAAGGACCAAAAACTGGAAAAACAAGAGTTTGGGGGATTTAGACATGATCAAATTGAGTCAACACGCAGACACTTAAATACATCATAGAACTTGGAAAAGAACTAGTTTAATGAAACTGCTAAACAAGTTTCATACTCAACACTGTTGCAGTCACATGTTAAAAAGAAGTTGGAAAAGGACATTTTTGCAAGTTTGGCAAAACCATAGGTGCAAAATGAGTTCGAGCATGCTTGACGCAGGCTAAGTACTTAACCTAATGTTAATATCAAGGAAAGCATAACAACATCATAGAAAGGGGGAGGGCATCACATTATCAGGGGTGAACTTGCAGTCACAAATTGAGACAGCTATTCTTCAAAGTAGCAGATAACATTGTTATATTGGTCTAAACAAAGGGGATCCAATTTATACCAAAGGTTTATTTCAAAGTAGCAATTCAAGCAGGATGAGACGGTTATTACAAACTAACATTAAAGGGGTGTGGGGATCGAGTGATCATGTTGACATAATAGTAAAGAGGAAAATTACAAGTAACCGCTAGAGTCACAGATGTGAGGCATTCACTACATGGATTCAGGGTAAGGGGACAGAAAGAATGAAAGTGCAGAAGTCAAGTGACTCACCAATTAAGCGAAGAAAATGCAGAAAAGAAGTATAACAATATCTCCGAATCAAGTGGCCTTGTCTTCCAGCCGGTCAAAGACAAAATATAGAGTAACTTTAGGTCTAGTGAGGTATAATGAGTTCAGAAAGTTCTCGGTCCTCTAAAGGGAATGGGGGAAGGGTATATATAGTGATAGAAATCAACATATAAATATGGAAACAAATCAATAACATGCAAGGAAATATTTTCAAAATCACTAATAGGTAATTTAGGGCATAAGTAAAGGGATTTAACAAATTAAGGAATGTCACGACCCAAAAACTAACCATGGTCGTGATGACACCCATCTTGTTACAAGGCAAGCATATTCCCAAAATATTACTACTAATTTGATTATAACAATTAATAAAACATTTCCAACATTTAAAATTTTTCATAAACTAAATAACCTTTAAATATAATATAAAAAATACGAAAACGAGCCCCAAACATCGGGGTGTCACTAAGTCATGAGCGTCTAAAACTATAAACTAAGATATATAAATTGTCTAACTGTATAATAGAAGAAATGACAAGAGGAGTAACAAGGTCTTGCGGACGCTGGCAGCTACCTTGGAATCTCCACAGATAGCCGACCTGAAATCAACGATTGCCGCGCTCTATCTCACCTGGATCTGCACATAAAGTGTAGGGTATAGTGTGAGTACAACTGACTCAGTAGTAACAGAAATAACTAAGGAACTGAGCAGTAGTGACGAGCTAAGCAAAACAATCCAATTATTTATTTTTCACAATTTTAAAAATAGCAGGAATAAAAAGGTAAATTCCATAACTCAGTAAATTCCACAGAGAAATTTAACAAATAAATGCAGAAACAGTAAAAGTAAATGCGACCTCACAACAATGTCACTCCATCACTCAGCACTCGCACTCAACACTCAGCACTTAGCACTCAACACTCAACACTTAACACTCAATACGCTCAACACTCTGCGCTCACTAGGTGTGTATAGACTCCGGAGGGGCTCCCAAAGCCCACGTGCTAAGCACGGACAACTCAGGTACTACCATATCAATACCAGGATCCGCACGGTCAACTCACATGCTACGCGGACAACTCCCGCGCTATGGTATCAATACATGGACCCGCATAGTTAACTCATGTGCTACGCGGACAACTTACACACTATCGTATTAATATCCTCACTGTCACACCTCCTTTTTCCGCGCCCGCGGGGGCAGGGGGAGTTTTTTCCAATTAAAGGACAATCGAAACGGGATTGGGTTAATTATTTCAGAGTCGCCACTTGGGAGATTTAGGGTGTCCCAAGTCACCAATTTTAATCCCGAATCGAGGAAAAGAATGACTCTATATTACAGTCTGCGTACCAGAAATCCGGATAAGGAATTCTGTTAACCCGGGAGAAGGTGTTAGGCATTCCCGAGTTCCGTGGTTCTAGCACGGTCGCTCAACTGTTATATTCGGCTTGATTATCTGATTTTATGCAAGTGTGAACTTATGTGCAAATTTTAACTTTTAACCGCTTTATTATTATTATTGTTTTTACAAGAGTGTGAACATCGCTTAAAACACGTCTTTGGACTGCGTCACATGAAATGCACCCACAATCCGGAACGCATTTTATTTGATGTTTTGAGATTTGGATTTGGGTCGCATGAAATGCACACCCGAGCTTAAGAAAGTAAATTATTAAACACGCGCCTAAAGAGACTATCGCGTTATTATTTTGGGAAGGCCACGAAATTCACTAAGCGGCCCTCCTGAATTCTAAGTAATTTAAAACAAGTATTTACTGAGGGCCCCGCAATTTGTATTTTTATTCGGCGAGGCTCATCTCATTCTTATTTTTTAAAGGAATTTGCAACGTCATGGAAATGCATCTCGGGCCACGCCACAATCAATATACCCGTGATTAGAGATACATTTCGATTCCGTTGAGATTTAGATTTGGGTCACATAAATGTGCACCCGAGTTTAGGAAAATTAAATTATTAAAGGCGCGCCTGAAGCAACTAGCGCATTATTATTTTGGGGTAGGGCCGTGAAATTCGCTAAACGGCCCGACCCTGAATCTAAGTATTTAATGCATATATTTTTATGAGGGCTCCACAATCTGTACATTTTTTATTTTTGGCGAAGCTTGTCTCGTTTTTTTTTATTATTGATTTTTATTTTTATATTTTTAAAAGGATGCCATTTTTACGCCTTTAACGATACTGAACCTTACGGCTTTTTTACAACTAAAATCTCATAACTTGTCAAAAATTAATAAAATGAGTTTAGTGAACGAGTGTTTCGGGCGTAGAAAGAGCATGTGCTAATAATAATTTTGTCCGAACGACCTAAGCAAAGGAAAGGACGAACAGATTAATGTCGAACTTGTGTCATAGAACAACTAGTCAAACTTAATTAAATGGCATCAAATAAACAAGAATCACATAACGCAAAATGAGCAAAAATGCATACGATGAAAACATAAGCAGAAAATTATCATACCAATTTCTATATTGCATCTTCGAACATTTAACATTTCCTTATCTAATACTTGAGGTTTACTAACCTTTGAACCTTGGCAAACTCATGGCGACAAACACGACCTCGACGGAACTCAAGCCGGACCTCACTGGACGAGGAACAACGACGAAACCTCGGACAACGCCTCGACGTACCGGACCTCGACGAACAAAACAACCTCACCGGACTGAAGCAACGGCTGAGCTACTCAGCAACGCAGCGACGCAGCAACTGTTGCGAGAAGCTGCAACAAAGGGGTCGTTGGAGGTGATGAAAGGAGCAGCTATGGAGGTCTGTTTGGTTGTTGATGGAGGTGGAGGAGTGACGATGATTATGGGTGGTCGGAGGTTTTTGTGGACTGGTTTTTGTCGACTGCTCCTTTTGACGTGGGGTGGCGTTCGGACAGTGGAGGTCGTTGATGGAGCTTGGGGCTGTTTAGACAGTGGTTTGGGGTGAGGGTTATCGTCGAGGACTGGACGATGCAGCAGCGATGGTTTTTGTTTTGGTGGAGCTGGTACGTGGGGGGTTTACCGGTGGCTTTGGATGCGAGGATTTTGGGGTCGTTGGTCGGACATAGTGTCTGGGTAGTGACGGAGGGAGGTGGTTTCGTTTGGATGGTGGTTATGGTGTTTGGGCGATGGTGTTTGGACGGGGGTGATGGAGGAGGAGGGTGGTCGTGAGGCAGTTTGGGAGGAGACCGGGTTGGGCTGGTAGGGTTTTCTTCTTCTTTTTCTTGTTGAAGAAGAAGATTGCACAGTAGTCGTCCCCCTGGTTTTTTTCGTTCCTTCTTTCTTTTTCTTTCCAGGTTTCCTTTCTTTCTTCTTTATGAAGAAGAAAGACCAACAGTCCCATTCCCCCCGGTCCTTTTTCGTTTGTCCGTGTTTCAATGCCCATAAAAATGAGCCCCACGCATGGTGGGGTTCGAGGCATATGTCCCCCACGCGTGGTGGGGTTCCCCACGTGTCCTGGATACGGTTTATTATGGGCTAGGTCCGAAAATTAGGCCTAAAACCGGGTAGTTTGAACCCGAATATTATTCTTTTGCCCGGACCCGAGAAATAGGAACACGTTGCTTAACTAGTCCTATGTAAGCAAAATAACTACCAAAAATAAGACTAGTATTTAAACAAAACTATATCTTTTTGAATATTTTTCAAGATTTAAAATAGCTACAAAATATTAATAAAACTATATTTTTTGTAATTTTCGTTTTTAGATATTAAGATAAAATATGAGATAATATTTTTGTATTTTTCAAAGTTAAAAATGACTATAGAATATTAATAAAACTATTTTTTTTTGTAATTTTCGAAATTATATAAAGTACAAAAATAAAGTGCAATTTTTGTATTTTTCAAGTTTATGAGAGATACATAAACTAAGATTTATATATATATATATTTTGAAATTTTTCTTTTTGCAACGAAATAAAGTAAAAATAGCTAAAATAGCTATACTAGACCCAATTTCACATATTCACGCTAAAAATGTGAAAATTCTCGGGGAGGGTCAAAAATCACGTGCTTACACTCACAACCAAGCCCTCGGCCTTACTCATTCATGTACCTCTCCAGCCTCACAATGCACCACCAATAAGGGGACACAACCCAAATCAAGTATCACAACATATCAGCAAAATAATAGAGACCGAGGTAAACATGTACAATAATTTCTATGACTTAGTACAAATAACGTAAGCATGAACGAAGCCTAAACATGATCTCTAACATAAAGGCAGACAAGTTCAACAACAAGTAAATGCATAAATACAGATAATGGTTATTAGGCCTCACAGCTTCACGGGACGGACCGAGTCACAATCCCTCGCACTGCACGCCCACATGCTCGTCACCTAACTTGGGTATCACCACCAAACATCACATGATATCAATTTCTCTGGGTTTATACCCTCAAAGATAGAGTTAAAGCTATTACTTACCTCAATAGTGTAAAATTCTACTCCGGGATGCCCTCGTCTCTAGACTCGATCTCCAAAATCTTCGAATCTATCCATAATCAGAATACTACTATCAACATAGTCTAAAGAATCGAATTCCACAATAAAAACTACATAAATATGCCATAAATCTGAAATCGGCCAAAACCCGAACCTTGAGCCCACGTCCCAAAATTAGTCAAAATGGCAGAATAATAATCCTCGTCCTCTTCCGAGTCTAACCATATAAAATTTGTCAAAATCTAACTCTGTTTGGTCCCTCAAATCCTCACTTAAAACTATCTAAAACGCAAGCCCTAACTCCCTTAATTTCACTTTGAAATCATCAATCAAATCCCAAAAACGAAGATGGATTCACGAAAAATAACCAAAACCGAGTAGTGAACACTTACCCCGATCCCTATGGTGAAAATCACCTCTAAAATCGCCCAAATTCGAGCCCCCAACTCAAAATATGATCGAATGAACTAACCCTTATTTTATATATTTTTCTGCCCGCTATTCTACCTCATTTCTCATGCCAAACGATCCTAAAACTCGCTTTTTGTGCCTTCAATTGATTCTTTGTGAAATTCTTGTCAAGTTAGGCTTTTGAATCACTCAATTTAACCTTATAATGAATGAGATATGTTGGTTTCAATATTTGCAACTAGTCAGATTTTTTAAATACGTCGTCAATGGCAATTTCATAATTAATCTGAAAAATATGGTAACCTAATTCTTAGTAAAATGACCATAAAATTCTCATACGATGTCCAAAGTTTACGATTCTTTTTGCTACGGGTCCGTAATTACGATACAGATCAAATGCTTCAATCGAAAAGGAAATTGGAGCTCATTGTTCAATATGTATCATTTAGGCTTGAAGAAACAACATCGAAACATAAGAAAAACGAGCGCAACATAACCCAAACCTATCCGGAACTCACCCGAGGCCCTCGGGACCTCAACAAATAATTCCTTATATGACTACCCAAACTTAGTCAAACCTTCAGAGCACCCAAAACAACACCAAAACACCAAATCAACCTTGAATTCAAGCCTAAGAATTTCTAAACTTCCAACTTTTGCCAATTCAAGCCTAATTCTACCAGGGACATCCAAATTATATTCCGGACACACTCCTGAGTCTAAAATCACCCAACGAAGCCAATCGAATTATAAAAATCCAAATCTGAATTCATTTACTCATAAGTCAATTTCTGGTTGACTTTTCTAACTTAGCTTTCTAACAAAGAGACTAAGTGTTCATTTCACTCCAAAACTGCTCCGAACCCAAACCTACCAACTCGATATAACTCAACACAGCTGAACAACACATAAATAAGCATAGATAGGGGAAATGGGGCTATAACTTTCAGAATGAATGACCGGGTCGTTCCATCTTCCCCCTCTTAAACAAAAGTTCGTCCTCGAACGAGTCTAAAAACATACCTGGAGTTTCAAATAGGTGAAACCTTCAGCAATACCTTCTCATCACATTCAAATCACATGAACTCATCTCGCGGTCACATCATACTCATCACGTATCCATCCAACCACCAATTCCACTAATAGGGACACTACCGGCCATATAGGTTCGCAAGCACGCGCTCACACAATCAACACCTTAGTGCTCAATCTATAGTCAAAATTCGGCCTCAAGTCCTCCAGACTGGCCCAACATCAACATAAAAATCACATCTTGCACCTCATCTAGGGAATCACAATCCGTCGATGCACAACTGATAACAAGCACTCATGTGCGCGTACGAATGCGTGGAAGGAATTCAAAGAGTTACACTTCAAGCTGAATCAATATCGCACGATAAGAATTCAAGAAGGTGATGTTTTCCTAAAGGTTCTGCAGCCTCTCGAAGTTAAGTATAGATGTCTCCGTATTGATCCGCAAGACTCTACTAAACCCGCTCATGACTCGTGAGACCTATGTAACCAAGGCTCTGATACCACCTTGTCACGACCCAAAATCTAACCATGGTCGTGATGGCGCCTATCGTGTTACAAGGCAAGCCTATTCCCAAATATTACTACTAATTTGATTATAAGAACTGATAAAACATTTCCAATATTTAAAAAATTTCATAAACTAAATCAACTCTAAATATATATAGAAAATATGGAAACGAGCCCCAAACATCGGGGTGTCACTAAGTCATGAGCATCTAAAACTATAAATTAAGATATATAAACTATCTAACTGTCCAAAAGAAGAAATGACAAGAGGAGTAACAAGGTCCTGCAGACGCTGGCAACTACCTTGCAATCTCCACAGATAGCCGACCTGAAATAAACGATCGCCGCGCTCTAACTCACCTGGATCTGCACATAAAGTGTAGGGTGTAGTATGAGTACAATCGACTTAGTAGTAACAGAAATAACTAAGGAATTGAGCAGTAGTGAGAGCAAAAGAAAACATTCCAATTATCTATTTTTCACAATTTTAAAAATAACAGGAATAAATAGGTAAATTCCATAACTCAGTAAATTCCACAAAGAAATTTAATAGATAAATGCAGCAACAGTAAAAGTAAATGCGACCTCACAACAATATTGCTCCATCACTCAACACTCAACACTCAATACACTCAACCGTCTGCGCTCACTGAGGTGTGTACAGACTCTGGAGGGGCTCCCAAAGCCCAAGCGCTAAGCACTAACTTCTCACGTGCTACCATATAATTACCTAGATCCACATGGTCAACTCGCGTGCTACGCGGACAACTGTCGCGCTATGGTATCAATACCTAGACCCGCACGGTCAACTCACGTGCTACACGGACAACTCACACGCTATGGTATTAATATCCTCACAACCAGGCCCTCGGCCTCAGTCAGTCATGTACCTCTCCAGCCTCACAATGCACTACAAATAAGGGGACACATCCCATATCAAGTATCACAACATATCAACAAAATAATAGAGACTAAGGTAAACATGTACAATAATTTCTATAACTGAGTACAAATAACGTGAGCATGAATGAAGCCTAAACATGATCTCTAACATGAAGGCAGACAAGTTCAACAACAAGTAAATGCATAAACATAGATAATGGTTATTAGGTCTCACAACCTCACGGGACAAACCAAGTCTCAATCCCTCTTGGTGCACACCCACACGCCTGTCACCTAGCGTGGGTATCACCACCAAACATCACATGATATTAATTTCTCCGGGTTTATACCCTCAAAGCCAGAGTTAAAACTGTTACTTACCTCAACAACGTAAAATCCTACTCCAAAATGCCATCATCTCTGGACTCGGTCTCCAAAAACTCCGAATTTATCCATAATCAGAATACTACTATCAACATATTTTAGAGAATCGAATTCCACAGTAAAAATTACATAAATATGCCAGAAATCCAAAATCGGCCAAAACCCGGCCCTCGGGTCCACGTCTCAAAATTAGTCAAAATGGCAGAATAATGTTACTCGTCCTTTGCCGAGTCTAATCATATAAAATTTGTCAAAATCGGACTCCATTTGATCCTCAAATCCTCACTTATAACTCTCCAACATTCAAGCCTTAACTCCCTCAATTTCTCTTTGAAATCATCAATCAAATCCTAAAAACGAATATGGATTCATGAAATATAACCAAAATCAAGTAGAGAACACTTACCCCAATCCCTATGGTGAAAATTACCTCAATATCTCCCAAATCCGAGCTCCCTAACTCAAAATATGATTGAATGAACAAACCCTTGTTTTATTAATTTTTTGCCATCTATTCTTCCTTGTTTCTCATACCAACGATCCCGAAACTCGCTTTTTTTTGCCTCCAATGGATTCTTTGTGAAATTTTAGTC
Organism: Nicotiana tabacum; assembly: GCF_000715075.1. Lineage (NCBI taxonomy): Eukaryota > Viridiplantae > Streptophyta > Magnoliopsida > Solanales > Solanaceae > Nicotiana > Nicotiana tabacum. The sequence goes on along the minus strand of NC_134087.1, from coordinate 104,743,966 downwards.
ATGTTAGGCTTTTGAATCACTCAATTTGACCTTATAATGAATGAGATATGTTGGTTTGAATATTTGCAAATAGTGCAGATTTTTAAATACGCCATCAGTGGTAATTTCGTAATTAATCTGAAAAATATGACAACCTAATTCTTAGTAAAATAACCATAAAATCCTCATACTATGTCAAATTTGACGATTCTTTTTGCTACGGGTTCGTAATTACGATACAGATCAAATGAATCAATCGAAAAGGAAATCAGAGCTTATTTGTTCAATATGATATCATTTATGCTTGATGAAACGACGTCGAAACATAAGAAAAACAAGCGCAACACAACCCAAACCTATCCGAAACTCACCCGAGGCCCTCGGGACCTCAACCAATAATTCCTTATATCACTACCCGAACTTACTCAAACCTTCGAAACACCCAAAATAACACCAAAACACCAAATCGACCTCTAATTCAAACCTAAGAACTTTTAAACTTCCAATTTTCGCCAATTCAAGCCTAATTCTACCACGGAGCTCCAAATTATATTTCTGACACACTCCTAAGTCTAAAATCATGCAACGAAGCTAATCGAATCATAAAAATCCAAATCCAAATTTATTTACTCATAAGTCAACTTTCGGTTGACTTTTCTAACTAAGAAATAGAGTGTTCATTTCACTCCAAAACTACTCTGAACCTAAACCTACCAACTCGATACAACTCAACACAACTGAACAACACATAAATAAGCATAGATGGGGGAAATGGTGCTATAACTCTCAGAACGAACGATCGGTTTGTTACTTTCTCCCCCTCTTAAACAAACGTTCGTCCTCGAACGAGTCTAAAAACATACCTGGAGTCTCAAATAGGTGAAACCTTTAGCAATACCTTCTCATCACATTCAAATCACATAAACTCATCTCGCGGTCACATCATACTCATCACGTATCCATCCAACCACCATTTCCACTAATAAGGACACCACCGAACATATAGGTTCACAATCACCCGCTCACACAATCAACACCTCAGTGCTCAATCTACAGTCAAAATCTGGCCTCAAGTCCTCCAGACTGGCCCAATATCAACACACAGAAATCACATCTCGCACCTCATTTAGGGAATTACAATCCGTCGATGCATAACTAATACCAAGAGCTCATGTGCGCATACGAATGCGTGGAAGGAATTCAAAGAGTTACACTTCAAGCTGAATCAATATCGCACGATAAGAATTCAAGAAGGTGATGTTTTCCTAAATGTTCTACAGCCTCTCGAAGATAAGTACAGACGTCTCCGTACCGATCTGCAAGACTCGATTAAACCCGCTCATAACTTGTAAGACCTATATAATCTAGGCTCTGATACCACCTTGTCACGACCCAAAATCTAACCATAGTCGTGATGGCGCTTATCGTATTACAATGCAAGCCTATTCCCAAAATATTACTACTAATTTGATTATAAGAATTAATAAAATATTTCCAACATTTAAAACTTTTTGTAAACAAAATCAACTCTAAATATAATATAGAAAATACGGAAATGAACCCCAAACATTAGGGTGTCACTAAGTCATGAGTGTCTAAAACTATAAACTAAGATATATAAACCGTCTAACTGTCCAAAAGAAGAAATGACAAGAGGAGTACCAAGGTCCTGCGGACGCTGCTAGCTACCTTGCAATCTCCACAGATAGCCAACCTGAAATCAACGATCACCGCGCTCTAACTCACCTGGATATGCACATAAAGTGCAGGGTGTAGTATGAGTACAACCGACTTAGTACTAACAGAAATAACTAAGGAACTGAGCAGTAGTGACGAGCTAAGAAAAATAGGCTAATTATTTATTTATCACAATTTTAAAAATAACAGGAATAAACAAGTAAATTACATAACTCAGTAAATTCCACAAAGAAATTTAACAGATAAATATAACAACTGTAAAAGTAAATACGACCTCACAACAATGTCACTCCATCACTCAACTCTCAATACTCAACAATCAATACACTCAACACTCTGCACTCACTAGGGGTGTGTACAAACTCCGGAGGGGATCCCAAAGGCCAAGCGCTAAGCACGGACAACTCACGTGCTACCATATTAATACCTGGATCCGCACGGGCAACTCACTTGCTACGCGGACAACTCCCGCGTTATGGTTTTAATACCTGGACCCGCACTGTCAACTCACGGACAACTCACATGCTATCGTATTTAATATCCTAACAACCAGGCCCTCGGCCTCACTCAGTCATGTACCTCTCCAGCCAAACAATGCACCACCAATAAGGGGATATAGCCCACATCAATTATCACAACATATCAGTAAAATAATAAAGATTGAGGTAAACATGTACAATAATTTATATGACGAAGTACAAATAACGTGAGCATAAATGAAGCCTAAACATGATCTCTAACATCAAGGCAGACAAGTTCAATAACAAGTAAATGCATAAACACAAATAATGGTTATTAGGCCTCACAGCCTCACGGGACGGACCAAGTCTCAATCCCTCGCGGTGCACACCCACACGCTCGTCACCTAGCGTGGGTATCACCAATAAACATCACATGATACCAATTACTCCAGGTTTATACCCTCAAAGTCAGATGTTAGTTTGTATGAGTCCACCAAATATTAGAGTACCTGGTCCTCTATGAGGTTGTACTTAGAATGCTAATAAAACAGTAAGTAAATAAGACACAGGATTTTTACGTGAAAAAATCCCAACTCAAGGGGACAAAAACCACGACCAACACCTGTAGGCTTTCAAATTTACTAACTTGTAAACACCTATTACAAGTCACTTTGTAATGACTCCATTACAAAGAATTCAACTCAACTAATTTGTGATACTCTTACCACAAGCCACTTTCTCACTCTCTAGTTACAAAGACTTTAACTTATGACTAAACCTGGTCACAACATAAACTCAAAGAGTTTACGGATTTTACAAGAGGGTTCCCAATCAACGTTTCTTGTTAAGAAACTTAGGAGATACAATAAGAAAAATCACAAAGTTACAACACAACTAAGGACAACAAAATACTAGCTTTAGGAACTGGTCCGTAGTAGCGTTTAACTTTGTTCTTCAAGCTCGTGAGAATTAATTTCTCTGTTTTTTCAAAAGGCTTGAATGAGAAACTGAAGTGTTCAAGTGATGTTTTGATATAACTCATTGTTGATACACCTTGATGACATCACTTGAAATAATGTAAGCACTTTAGTTGGTCAAAGAATAAGTGGCCACTGGAAACAGTGCAGTGCAGGAAGAAATAGTGCAGGCAGTCACGTCGCTTCCAGCTGTGTCCCATTGACTTCGTACTGCTATGAGGGAACAACAAGGGTATCAGATCCTTATTTGGTTCTCTATCCCCTGAAGCTATAACAGTTCACATTTAGCTGGAATCCATTAACTTGCAGTGTAGCCCCAAGTGTGTCAGGTTCCCTATCTGGTTCTTGACAAAGTTTGTTAGATCATCAAAACATAAGTCAAAGACATTGAAAACCTATCAATTTTCCCCTTTTTGATGATGACAAACTTAAACATTGATAACATGTATATAGATCAAGAAGAACCAGATAAAGTAATAGGAACTCATAAGTTCCCCTAACTTTATGCCTTCCTTTTTGAATAATCTTCCCCCTGACTTTTATACCCCCTTTTGGCATCATTCAAAAGACACAAACAGTCAAACAACATAAAGAAGTCCAGCCTAGCTAACTCATGCCACATATGTGCACACAACATAATAGAGAAGAGAATTTAAAATTCAAGCAATGAGACAATAAAAGAGGATAGATTTTATATAGATAAAGATTTTATATGCCTTTTGTTAAAAAGCAAAGGCAACATTGGACTATTAAGATGAGAGCAGTATTGTTTCATCCCAACCATATCAAAAAAACAAAAAAACAAAACGTCTGCCAAAAGAACTTTAAAAGAACATTCCAGAAACTGGTCACTGAAGGGGTACTTAGGGGGCACTAGGAGTAGAGGGCTTGGAGGCTGCAACGAGTGTTTGGAGAACTAGGTCTATTCAGGCATTGGCCGACTTTTTCTCATTTAGTAGTTCTGCTTTCAGGTTCTCTACTTGCGCCCTGAGATCAACATTCTCTTTTGTCAAACGAGCTACTTCATCATTTGACGCCAGAAACCCTTAGGCTTGCTGACCTTCCAGGATAGCATTCCTAGCCTTCAACCGGCGAATCTCCTTGGTTGCACTATTTTGAGCATTAATAAGTTGTGAGACGGTTGATGTACTTCCTACCCCCCAATTCTTTTATATTCACTCGCAATCTTTCAACGTTGTTTGTGAGAAAGTCTACTTCTTAGTACCTACCTTTCCTTGCCCCAGTGGCACCTCGAAGAACTTAAACACTCGCGTAAGCAGAAACCCGTAGGGAAGTCCATGATTACCATCCTTGAAGGTTGCTACCTTTTGCATGTGTTCAATCATAATAGAAGGCAAGCTTAAAGGAGTAAAGCTATCCACTTGTTCTATCAAAAATAGGTTAGACTTAGAAGTCATGGACCTTGTTTCAGCACGAGGCAATAGAACTTTGTTTACCAATTCGAAAAGCAGTTGATAAATAGGGAGTAGTGCCTTTTTGTGGATTTGATCCCCCTTTTGGTTCGCATTTTATTTTACCATGGCATTTCAAAAATTGTACTGACACACATCCTTCACACTGGACACACCAACTGTAGGGACTTTAAGAATTTCCCCAAGCACCTTTACATCGATTATGATATCTACTCCATTTACCAAAGCACAAACGTGCTCGGTCTCAATGGGAAAGAGGCCAGTAAAGAAGCTTTGAACCTCATCCTCTTATACCTTAGTTGCATCTATTTGGAATAGATGCGCCCATCATTGGAACTCAACCATTTCAAGAGCTTGTCGTATACCATCCATCTCAGAGATTGCTGGGTCAAATGTACGACCTAACAGAACCTTTTGATGCCTTAGGCATTCTAAAATGGAACTGCTTTCACTCTTTAGTCTCTTCACAGAACCAGGTTCTTAAACAGTTTCAGACTTGTGTTTACCGGACTTCCCACCACTTGATTTCTCTTTTCCCTTAGACTTGATTAACACATCCTCATCAGACATCGAGGGCTCAGTCACAACATCCTTCAACTGAAGCAGGCTGCTTCTTCTTCTGGGACCATCTCACTAATGAACCAGGTTCCTCTAGTGTTACCTCTTTCACTTCTACCACAGGAACTGCTTTACCACATATGGGCACATTATCTTTCACCAACCTCCTCCTTTGCTTCTTAATACTTTTTCTGCTCTGTTGAAAGGAGGAGTCGTTGGCCACTTTAGCTTGCAACCTTGTAGTAGGTCACTTGGTGGAAGACTCAGGAGTGGATACCACCCTTCGCTTAATTATGAACGCATCAAGAGCCAGGTTGTCTAAATCCTCCTTATCACTTGACCTCATCTCAGGAGCTTGAATGTCAAAAGGCGCAACTACAAATGTAGGAACAGAACTGTCCTATGAATGAGAACCCTGACATGGGTCCTCTGGAGAGGGATCAGGTGTCTCATGTGAGGGCCCAGTAGTTTCTGCTAGTACAACGTCCTCAACTGTCACTATGGCTCCTTCTTCCCCCATACCATGTGCCTCATTTTTTTGAGAGATTATCTCATGAAGGACACTGTCAGCAGATACCACAATGATAGTTCTACAATTTTCTTCCTCAATCGGCACCACTGCCACCACATAATATGCAGTAACAATGGCGGAACCCTCTGCGATCTCATTGCTTTGACCTTGTTCGCCACTTGTTCTTTGATTAATGGGAACCTTAGAAGATAGAAAGGATGGATCAACAATTTTAGGGGTTTCTAAAATGGAGAGAGATGGGGAATCTGGGTGAGGAGTGATTTCAGTAAGAAGATTAGGAGCGGTTATAAAAGACTCAGAGGGCACGAAAGACTCCATAGGATTTTCAGTACCGGGGATGACTGAGGTAGGGATGTCGGAGTTTGTATCAGCCATTGAAAAGATGTAGTGAAGGTACTCTAAGAAGTTCTAATGGAAAACTTATGATTTGTGGAGAAAAGAAGAGGGTTTTATTAAGGATGGATAATTATGAAGAGAGAGATAGGAACCGGTTCTGAAACGACGGCTGTGCATGGAGATATACACCGTTTCAAAGGGAGATGGAAATATTTGAAGTGAAGAGACGTGACAGCAGAATCTGAAAAGGTGGATAACATGGCACTTGTGTTTTGTACCTTTTTAAGACGTATATTAAAGAATGCACAAAACTACTCACCTTAGGTACAAGAACCATGTTCTTGACCTGTTATTTGAAAGTATCAATCCTCTTTTATCATCCATGCACTGTATTTATAGCTTCTATACTCATCATGCATGTTTACCTGCAATGGTATTGAAGTGAGTTAGACTTGGCCAGAAAACACATTTAGCTAGTTTTGCCTGAAGGTGATTTTCATAACCAAATGATGAGGAACCAGGTCCTCAATTGGGCTTTTGCATCCCCAACTTCACTCTGTTTCTTTCAAAATGTTCCCTACTTAATGCATTGGTGAAGATATCTGCAATTTGGTCTTTTGTGCTATAGAATTTCATACAGATCAACCCTTTCTCCACATTGTCCCTCAGAAAATGATGCCTCACATCAATATGCTTGGTCCTTTTGTGTTGAACTGGATTCTTGACTATGTTGAGTGCACTGGTGTTGTCATATAGAAGAGGCACACTCTCAGTAAGGACCCCAAAATCTTCCAGTTGCTGCTTAATCCATAGAAGTTGAGCATAACAGGATGCTGCAGCTACATATTCTGCTTCAGCTGTTGAGAGGGCCACTGAATTTTGCTTCCTTGTTCCCCATGAGATGAGACATGACCCTAGAAAGTAAGCTATTCTAAAAGTTCTTTTCCTGTCCACAAGATAACCTGCATGGTCTGCATCAGCATATCCAATGAGATTAAAATTGTTGCTTGAGGGGTAATAAAGAACCGGGTCCAGTGTTCCTTTAAGGTATCTCAAAATTCTTTTGGCAGCCTTCAAATGAGATTCCTTGGTATTTGATTGAAACCTTACATATATTCCCACACTGAAGACAATATCGGGTCTACTGGCAGTAAGATAGAGAAGAGACCCAATGATGCCTCTATACATGGTTTGATTCACAGGAGATCCAGTTTTATCCATGTCCAGTCGAGTGGTCGTCGCAATGGGAGTATTTATCACCTTTGATGCTTCCATGTCAAACCACTTCAAGAGCTCCCTGGTGTATTTTTGCTGACAAATGAATGTACCCTTTGAGGACTATTTTACTTGAAAACCCAAGAAGAAGTTCAATTCCCCCATCATGCTCATTTCAACTTCACTTCCCATAAGTTTTGCAAATTCTTCACACAGATACTCAGCTGTTGCCCCAAAAATGATATCATCAACATAGACCTGAACAATGAGCAGGTTCCTTCCCCATTTTTTAGGAACATGGTGTTGTCAATTTTCCCTCTTTTAAAACCATTTTCCAAGAGGAACTTGGACAGCCTTTCATACCAAGCTCTAGGAGCCTACTTCAACCCATACAATGCTTTGTCCAGTTTAAATACATAATTAGGGTGTTCATGACATTCAAACCCTGGAGGTTGCTTCATATAGACTTCTTCCTTAAGAATTCCATTCAGAGAAGGACTTTTGACATCTGTTTGGAACAAGGTGAATTCCATATGAGATGCTAAAACTATTAGAATTCTAATAGCTTCCATGCAAGCGACCGGAGCAAACATTTCATCACAATCAATCCCTTTATCCTGATTGTAGCCTTGAACCACTAGCCTGGCCTTGTTCCTTGTGGTATTTCCATGTTCATCAAGTTTGTTCCTAAATACCCACCCGGTTCCTATAATGGTTCGATATGAGGATCTAGGTACCAGGTGCCAGACATTGTTCCTTTCAAACTGATGTAGCTCATCTTGCATGGATGAAATCCAATCTACATCTTTCAAGGATTCCTTGATATTCTTGGGTTCTATTTGGGAGAGAAAGCCTGAGAAGGCAAGTGAATTTCTGGCTTTTGACCTGGTCTGTACTCCAAAATCTAGAGGGGTGATTATGTTGTCAAGAGGATGAGAGCTTTAGTGTCTCTAGTTAGACATCTGAGGTTCGTTTGTAGAGAATGTGGGTACATTTGACCGGTTTTCCTGTGTTCTTCTCTTAGGTGTTAGTGGAGTACCCTAAACTGCATCAACCATTCTTTATTCAGTTTCAGTGGTTGTAATTGAAGTACCTAGTTCCATTGAAGATGAGGCAGCATTGTCTTTACTCAGATCTTTTACATGGCTCATCATATCTGCCTTTCCATTTATCATGTCAATGACTTCACCAGGGACTAGTAAGGGTTCTCCATCTTGATCTTCTTCAACACTCTTCTCACAGGATGGATAAGACTCATCAAAACTAACATGAACACTTTCCTCAACATATTGAGTCCGCTTATTTTATATCTTGTACGCTTTTCTTTGAGAAGAGTAGCCTAGAAATATTCCTTCATCACTCTTGGCTTCAAATTTACCAAGCTGATCCTTTCCATTATTGAGAACATAACATTTGCACCCAAATGTTTTTAAATGAGTCAGCTTGGGTTTCCTTCCATTCAGCAACACATATGTTGTTTTATTCAGGAGTGATCTGATTATGCACCTATTCACCAAGTAGCAGGCAGTGTTTGCCGCTTCAGCCTAGAAGTTCTTTGAAATTCCACTATCGATTAGCATTTTTCTTGCCATCTCTTCAAGAGTTCTATTCTTCCTTTCCACTACTCCATTTTGCTGCGGAGTTCTGGGAGCTGAGAAGTTCTGAGTGATGCCATTTTCATTGCACAAATCATCAAATTTGGCATTGTCAAATTTTGTTCCATGATATGATCTAATGCATGTGACTCTAGACTCCATCTTCACCTGGATTTTCTTCACGAATGCCACAACACCTCAAATGTTTCGTCTTTAGTTCTGAGAAACAGAGTCCATATGAATCTGGAGTAGTCATACATTATCACAAAAATGTATCTTTTTCCTCCCCTACTTTGCACTCTCATAGGACCACATAAGTTCATATGTAGAAGCTCAAGTGGCTTTGAGGTGCTCACATCACTTTTAGACTTAAAAGAGGACTTCACATGTTTTCCTCTATCACATGCATCACACACTCTTTGCACCTTGAACTTTGACATGGGCAAACCATGGACTAGGTCCTTCTGAATTAGTTTGTTCAGAAGAGAAAAGCTTGGGTGCCCCAATCTTCTGTGCCACAGTTCAACATCATCATCAACAACTTTTAGACAACTCAGATCACCACTTTGTAAGGACTCGAAATCAGCAACATAGATGTTATTATATCTCTTGGCCACAAGTACCACTTCACCGATTACCAGATCAGTAACTGTACATATCTTGGACAAGAATTCCACCTTGTTTCCTTTATCATAGATATGAGAGACACTCAAGAGACTGTACTTAAGGCTATTGACATAGTTCACATTTTCAATAGAATGAGTGAGTGACTTCCCGACTTTTCCAACTCCAAGAATGTACCCCTTTTTCCCATTGCCAAATGATACACTCCCTCCTGTAGGGCTTTTAGTGAAAGAAAGTCCATGGTGTTCCCAGTCATGTGCTTTGAACACCCACTATCCATGAACCATTGTTGACCGCTTCCTTTTACTATTCCCTGCACAAGAAGATCAGGAGTTAGTTTTAGGAACCCAAGCAAGTTTGGGTCCCTTGTAGTAGGCAAGAGGATGAATAAGAGCTCTCTCAGTCCATGCAGGTAATATGCAATTTTTGTGAGTGGAACCTGGTCCCTCTTTTGTAGTCACTTTTTCAGCAAACACTTTGTTTTTTTGAACAGATTGAACCTTGCCCTGGCAATTTTCATTGAAGTGCCTGTTGTTCCCACAGTGGGTACAAAGCCAGTTATCAGGAATAGTGATGTAATTGCTATGAGGGTTGTAAGGAGTTTTCTCCATTTGGAACCCTATTCCCTGGTTGTTTCCACCATTATTAGTGTACATGGCAGTGATAGCTTCAGAGGGCCAAGTCCACTTTAGAGACTTTTCAAGATTATTTTTTACTCTTTCCAGTTCAGTTTGGAGGTGCTTGTTTTTCTCAGTTTCAACACACATCCTAGTTCTCACAGCTTTCAACTCATTTTCAAGCCTAATTTGTTCCTCACTAGCTATCTCTTTTCCTTTTCCAGTATTTCCAGGTTTAGACTAAGTTCCTAGTCCTTCCATTGTTTCCATTAGGTCTACAATTTCTACCAAGAGATCATCTCTTGTTTTATCAGCTTCCCCTAGTTCTAAGATCAGGTCATCCTTATCCTGCACATTATTATGATAGGCATCAATCAATACATTAGCTAAAGATGTAAGTTTCTTAGGAGAGTAGGATTTCAGATTTCTCTGAACATCCCTAAAATTTACCTCTTTGTCGTTATCGTCTTCTCATCATTTGATTGGGCCATCAAAGCAAAAGTTGAGTCATATTCATTTTCCTCGCTTTAAACTGCCATCATGGAACTATCACTAGCATCAGTTTCATCTTCAGACTCACTAGAGGAATCCCCCATGCTGCAAGAGCCTGTTTGATCCCATGGTCAGCAGATCTCTTTCTTTTGAAGTCATTGAGAGGAACCGGGTTCCTCTTAGCTGCTTTCTCAAGGTTGTACTTGGAGAAATCTTGCTTTAAGAGAGGATAGTCTTTGATGTCCAAGCTTTCCACACTTATGACAGAGATCATAGTTTTTTTGTTTGCTAGAGCTGCCCTTTTTTAGCATTTCTCCATTTCTTCTGACCATCTTCTGAAATATTTTGGTTAAGTAAGCCATGTAACTGTCTTCCTCACTTGAGTCATTGCTATTAGCTTTGAGTACTAGGTTCTTTTCTTTCTTTGGTTCTCTTCTTTCACTGTCTATTTTCCTCTTCATCTTGTAGGTCTTCAGATTTCCAACCAGCTCTTCTATGGTCAGCTCCTGCAAGTCCTTTGACTCAGTAATAGCATTCACCTTGCTTTCCCATGGACTAGGCAGAATACTAAGGATTTTCCTCACCGGCTTATTCCTAGGAATGGTTTCACCTAGTGAGTGCAACTCATTTATGATGGAAGTGAATCTTGTGTGCATATCTAGAATAGATTCATCGTCCTTCATCCTGAAGAGTTCATACTCGGTAGTGAGCATATCGATCTTAGATTATTTTACTTGGGTGGTTCCCTCATGAGCTGTTTGCAAAGCTTCCCATATCTCCTTGCAGTGTCATAGGCGGAGATTCTATTGTGTTCTTCAGGTCCTATTCCATATACCAGAATTTTCTTGGCACAAAAATTCTTCTCCACAGCTTTCATGTCTATGTCGCTATATTCTTTACTGGTTTTTGGCATTGAAAATGGAAGTTCTTCCAGTACCTTTGTTGGAACATAAGGACCGTCACATATGACATCCCATAACTCAGAATCCTCAGCCATGATAAAATTATGCATTCTTGTTTTCCACCACCCATAGTATTGTCCATTGAACCTGGGTGGTCGGTATGTAGATTGACCTTCTTCAAAGTTTGATGGAGTAGCCATAAGGATCCTACCTATGTGTTAGCCTGATAGGAGGAACCTGCTATGATACCAATTTTTAGTTTGTATGAGTCCACCAAACAGTAGATTACCTGGTCCTCTATGAGGTTGTACTGAAAATGCTAATAAAATAGTAAGTAAGAAAGACACGAGATTTTTACGTGGAAAAATTCCAACTCAAGGGGACAAAAACCACGACCTACACCTGTAGGCTTTCAACTTCACTAAGTTGTAAACACCAATTACAAGCCACTTTGTAATGACCCCATTACAAAGAATTCAAGACAACTAACTTGTGATACTCTTACAACAAGCCACTTTGTCACTCTCTAGTTACAAAGACTTTAACTTATGACTAAACCTAGTCACAACATAAACTCAAAGAGTTTACGGATTTTACAAAATGGTTCCTAATCAACGCTTCTTGCTAAGAAACATAGGAAATAAAATAAGAACAATCACAAAGTTACAACAGAACTAAGGACAACAAAATACTAGCTTTAGGAATTGGTCCGTAGTAGCATTTAACTTTGTTCTTCAAGCTCATGAGAATTAATTTCTCTATTTTGCAAAAGGCTTGAATGAGAAACTGAAGTGTTCAAGTGATGCTTTGATATAACTCATTGTTGATACACCTTGATGACATCACTTGAAATGATGTATACACTTTAGTTGGTCAAAGAATAAGTGGCCGCTGGAAATAGTGGAGTGCAGGCATAAACAGTGCAGGCAGTCACGTCGCTTCCAACTGTGTGCCATGTACTGCTATGAGGGAACAACATGGGTATCAGGTCCTTGTTTGGTTCTTTATCCCCTGAAGCTATAGCAGTTCACATTTAGCTGGAATCCATTAACTTGCAGTGTAGCCTAAGTTTGTCAGGTTCCCTATCTGGTTCTTGACAAAGTTTGTTAGATAATCAAAACATAAGTCAAAGACATTTAAAACCTATCACCATAGTTAAAACAGTTACTTACCTCAACAACGTAAAATCCTACTCCGGGATGCTCTCATCTCTGGACTCGGTCTCCAAAAGCTCCGAATCTATTCATAATCAGAATACTACTATCAACTTAATCTAAAGAATTGAATTCTATAATTAAAACTACATAAATATGCTAGAAATCCGAAATCGGCCGAAACCCGGCCCCTGGGCCCACGTATCAAAATTAGTCAAAAATGACAGAATAATAATCTTCGTCCTCTCCCGAGTCTAACCATATAAAATTTGTCAAAATAGGATTCTGTTTGGTCCCTCAAATCCTCACTTAAAACTCTCCAAAACTCAAGCCCTAACTCCCTCAATTTCACTTTGAAATCACCAATCAAATCCCAAAAACGAAGATGGATTCATGAAATATAACCAAAACCGAGTAGAGAACACTTACCCCAATCCCTATAGTGAAAATCAACTCCAAAATTGTCCAAATCCGAGCTCCCCAACTCAAAATATGATCGAATGAACAAACCTTTGTTTTATATATTTTTCTGCCAGCTATTCTGCCTCGTTTCTTGTGCCAAATGATCCCAAAACTCTCTTTTTATACCTCAAATGGATTCTTTGTAAAATTCTAGTCAAGTTAGGCTTTTAATCACTCAATTTGACTTTATAATAAATGAGATATTTTGGTTTCAATATTTGCAAATAGTGCATATTTTTAAATACGCCGTCAGTGGCAATTTCGTAATTAATCTTAAAATCTAGCAACCTAATTCTTGGTATAATAACCATAAAATCCTTATACAATGTCCAAATTTTACGATTCTTTTTGCTACGGGTCCGTAATTATGATACGGATCAAATGGTTCAATCTAAAAGGAAATCAGAACTTATTTATTCAATATGATATCATTTATGCTTGAAGAAACGGTGTCAAAACATAAGAAAAACGAGCGCAACACAACCCAAACCTATCTGAAACTCACCCGAGGCCCTCGGGACCTCAACCAATAATTCCTTATATAACTACCCGAACTTAGTCAAACCTCCGAAACACCCAAAACAACACCAAAACACCAAATTAACCTCGAATTCAAGCCTAAGAACTTCTTAACTTCCAACTTTTGCCAATTCAAGCCTAATTCTACCACGGATCTCCAAATTATATTTCGGACACACTCTCATGTCTAAAATCACCCAACAATGCTAATCGAACCATAAAAATCTAAATCCGAATTCATTTACTCATAAGTCAACTTCAGGTTGACTTTTCTAACTTAGCTTTTCGAACTAAGAGACTAAGTGTTCATTTCACTCTGAAACTACTCCGAACCAAAACCTACCAACTCGATACAACTCAACACAGCTTAGCAACACATAAATAAGCATAGATGGAGAAAATGAGGCTATAACTCTCAGAACGAACGACCGGGTCGTTACAAGGAAGTACCCCAAAATTTCTCGGAATATTTAAGGCAGAACACATAATACCAAAAAATAACAAAAAAATAAAAAATCATTCAGAATATTAGGAAGACAAAAAATTAGGGAAACCAAAATTATTAAGAATATTCGGGCAAGTATTAAAGGAATCACAAGTAATGCCAAAACAAAAGAGATTATTCAGAATACTTAAGCAAATATTTAAGGAAACACAAATAATACCAAATGAAAAATTATTCAGCAAATAATACCAAAACAAAAGGTTATTCAGAATACTTAAGCAAATATTAAAGTAAATGTCAGGGAAAACATAAAGAATCAAACACAGAAAGGAAAGGTTTACTAGAATCAGTAAGAAAAGAAAAAGATTAAAAACCCTAGTTTTTACGAAAAGTATGAAATTAGTCAAAAATAAACAATAAGGTAAAAAATCACACGACATGAGACGAATAGAAGCAAAATAGTGTTAAAAATCAGACCTATTTAGGTCTGATTGGATGGGTTTGAAAACACTAATTTAGGGTAAGTAAGAATCACAGAAAGATATGAACATGCTCGTTACTGACAAAGAATCAATGATGAGTGTAGACGGAATAGCCACAGAAATCAGAGAGCTGAACTGATTTGGTTCGATTTTGGCAAGATTTATTTGCCATGTTAGGCAAGCAGCTAAATAGGATCATAGACGAGTGGCAAGTGGTGAGGGTAGGTGAATAAGGTAAGGGAATCCATGGTGGATTCCGATTTGGGGTCGGATTTCGGGGGGGTTGATAGAACTGCGGCTAAGGTTCATGAGAGATAAGAGACGAGAGAGTTCTAGGGAGGCGGGGTGGTAAGAATGATTTAGGGTTTGGGGTGGGTTAGGTTTAAAGGAGCAGGTGCAGCGTGGACCATTGATCTAGATCTTAGAGATCATCGATCCTGACTTAAAGGGTCCCGGGTCGGGTATTAAAATGTGAATGGGGACTGGGATAATGGGTTTTGGCTAGGGGTATTGGGCTGGTGTAAGGGTGTTGGGTTAAATCCGAAAATAGGGGATTTTAGGGCTAGATTTTCAATACCCATTTTTAACAAATAAAAAGTTTATAAAAATAATTAATAAATATCAAAAATATTATTTGTGCATGAAAATAATTTAAAATAATTACTTAACATTATAAAAATATAAAAAATCATTTTTATATAAATAATGTAATTATATATGCATATGGGCTATTATTGTAAAATGTGCAATTTAGCTCTAAAAATGCAAAATGTAATTATGATAAATGAACTGAAAATACTTATAACCCCATATTGGTATAAACGATAAGTTTAGATTATTAAATTATCATAAAAGTAATTTATAGGGTAATTATTGGACATTTATATAATAAAATGCAGAAATAAATTGATTTAAAGTCTTTAAAAATCATGGAAAATTATGAAAAATACTTGTGTATGCCTGTTAATCAAATGATGATGCATATGCACTATTTTGAAAGTATATATATATATATATATATATATATATATATATATATATATATATATATATATATATATATGGAAAATATGAGGAAAAAATTGGGTATCAACAAACAGGAAGCCAAATAGCAATCACCGCCACCAGCATCGACTGAATCGGAGAGGCAGGGAATGGGCGATCTCTTGACCCCTCGAACTTTTGTTTTTCCCGAAGATACTGATGCCACCAAATCAACAGTCGAAGAGCTGGGATAGGTTATATTGAACGAGAACCTGCCCGAGCAAAAGGTATACCTAGGAACGAGATTAACCCCCAAACTAAGGAAAAAGCTTATGCAATTTCTTATTAGTAACATAGATTGTTTTGCTTGGTCCCACTTAGATATGACAGGGATCCCGCCGGAGATAACGACACATCGATTAAGCCTGGACCCAAAGTTCAGTCCGGTTAAGCAAAAGAGAAGGCCCCAGTCTAAAGTAAAACACACATTCATAAAGGACGAGGTAGCTAAACTTCTCAAAATAGGGTCCATTCAGGAAGTGAGATATCCTGAATGGTTAGCCAACGTAGTCGTAGTTCCTAAAAAAAGGAACAAACTTAAGATGTGTGTAGATTATAAGGATTTAAACAAGGCATGTCCCAAAGATTCTTTTCCACTGCCTAACATCGATCGCATGATCGACGCCACGACTGGACACGAGATCCTTAGTTTTCTCGATGCCTATTCCGGGTACAATCAAATTCAAATGAACCCGGAAGACCAAGAAAAGACTTCGTTTATCACCTAGTATGGAATATATTCTTATAATGTAATGCCCTTCAGGCTGAAAAAACGCAGGAGCTACCTACCAACACCTAGTAAATAAGATGTTCGAAGAGCAGATTGGTAAGTCAATGGAAGTATGTATTGATTACATGCTAGTTAAGTCCCTGTGCGCAGAGGACCATTTGACACATTTGTAGTAAACATTCAACAAACTCAGAAAATACAACATGAAGCTTAACCTCGAGAAATGCATTTTCGGGGTCGGTTCGGTCAAGTTCCTTGGCTTCATGGTGTCGAATCGAGGAATCGAGATCAACCCCAAAAGAATCAAGGCTATAGAAGACATCACCATCATGGACAACATTAAACCCTTGCAAAGGCTGACAGGGTGGATAGCTGTCTTAGGCCGATTAATGTCGAGATCCTCGGATCGGAGTCATAAATTCTTCTCTCTACTCAAAAAGAAGAGTGATTTTGCCTGGACCCCGAAATGCCAACGGGTGTTAGGGGAATTGAAGCGATACCTCTCGATCCCACCATTGCTTCATACTCCAAAGGCACATGAAAAACTTTACTTGTACTTGGCAGTCTCAGAGATCATGGTAAGTGGTGTCCTGGTTTGAGAAGAGCAAGATACGCCAATTCCCTGTTTATTATGTAAGTCGAACTCTAGGAGAAACAGAAACTAGATATCCACACTTAGAGAAATTGGCACTTGCACTGATTAGCGCCTCAAAGAAGCTAAAACCGTATTTTCAATGTCATCCCATATGTGTATTAATCACTTACCCGCTTCGAAATGTTTTGCATAAGCCCGAACTGTCGAGCTGATTGGCCAAATGGGTCGTTGAACTCAATGGGTATGATATCGAATATCAACCCCGAATGGCCATCAAGTCTCAAATTTTAGCAAATTTCGTGGTCGATTTCATGCCAAGAAGGAACTCCTAATAAAATCATGTACATCATCAAGTGTGTGGATCTTTTTCACAGTCGGCGCTTCGAATGTGAAGGGTTCGGGCTAGGCGTTGTCTTTAAGCCAACCAGGGGCAACACTATTAGACAATCCATTAAAACTTCTAAGTTGACTAAAAATGAGGCCGAATACGAGGCCATGATTGCAGGTCTCGAACTAGCTAAAACATTGAGGGGAAAAGTCATCAAAGCCAAGTGCGACTCTTTGTTGGTAGTAAACCAAGTAAATAAAACCTTCGAGGTTCGAGAGGACAGAATGCAAAGGTATTTGGACGAGGTACAGGTGACTTTGCACCGTTTTAAAGAATAGACCTTGCAGCACATACCTCGCGAGCAAAATAGTGAGGCTGATGCTCTTGCAAATTTGGGGTCATCAGTCGAGGAGGACGAAATCAGCTCTATGACTATCGTTCAACTCTCGAGGTCCGTGATTGAAGAAGATCACCTGAGATAAACTTCACAAGATTAACTTGGGATTGGAGGACTAAATATATCGAGTACTTGAAAAATGGAAAGCTCCAATTGGACCTTAAAGAATCAAGGGCCCTGCGAACAAAAGCTGCTCGATTCACATTTGCTGAAGATATAACACTGCATAGAAGGATGTTTGATGGACCATTAGCAGTATGTTTGGGACCAGGGAACACCAATATATTATGTTCTACGGGAAGTCCATGAAGGTACTTGTAGGAACCAGTCCGTTGCCGAATCACTAGTTCACAGAATCATCAGAGTAGGATACTATTAGGATAATATGGAAAAGGACACTAAGGAGTTTGATAAATGCCAAAGGTATGGACCAATGATCCATCAGCCTCATTCGGTCCTATCCCCATGGCCATTCTTGAAATGGGGGATGGATATCGTCGGCCCTTTGCCATCGGCTCCAGGTAAAGCTAAATTCATTTTATTTACGACTGACTAGTTTTCTAAGTGGGTAGAAGCATAGTCCTTCGATAAAGTCAGAGAAAAAGGAGTTATAGACTTCATCTAGGATCACATAATATTCCAATTCGGGATACCTGCCGAGATCGTGTGCGACAATAATTTATCGGTAGCAAAGTAACAAAGTTCCTTGAGGATCACAAAATAAAAAGGATATATCGATGTCGTATCATCCCAGTGGGAATGGACAGGCCGAATCAACAAACAAGACCATCATTCGAAACCTAAAGAAAAGACTGAACGACGCTAAAGGGAAATGGAGAGAAATTTTGGCCGAAGTCCTTTGGGCATGTCAGACAACGATAAAATCCAGTAAGGGGGAAACACCGTTCTCCTTGGTATATGGCACCGAAGCACTGATCCCCGTCAAAGTCGGGGAACCAAGCATTAGGTTTCAGTACACAACGGAAGAATCAAATCACGAGGATATGAGCACAAATCTTGAATTGTTAGACAAAACACGGGAAGCTGCCCTCGTTCGAATGGCCGATCAGAAACATCGAATCAAAAGATATTATAATCATAGAGCCAATCTTGGACATGTCAAAACAGGGGACTCAGTTCTGAGGAAAGTCACCCTCAATACTCGAAACCCAAACGAAGGGAAGCTCGACCCAAATTAGGAAAGGCCGTATAAGGTCTTTGGTGTCATCGAAAAGGGATCTTACAAACTTGGCACAACGGAGGGCGAACAATTGCCAAACAATTAGAAGATATCACTCCTCAAACGATATTATTTCTAAGGTATGATTTTTTTCCCTTTCCATTTGTATTTGATACTAACTTATTTCAGGTGTTCGATCAAAGACGTCGAGAAGATCTTCAACACGGAGACCTTAGGCTTTAAAGCACGCGTTGCACACTTTTTCCCATAGATCGGTTTTTATCCTAAATGGGGTTTTCCATCAAGGATTTTAACGAGGCAACAATTATATGTGCTACCTGGGGACAATTCAACAGTATCCGAGGCTTCTTTACATTCAACCTCAATTACTAGGGGGGCATCACCCTCAGATTTTATGTTTTCAAAGAAGATGCTTCGTGTCAGCAGGGTCTCGATAGCAAAACTTTGTAATGGGCCAAACAGTCGACATGTCCATGTAGATTAATCGAGCCCCAATGGCAAAACATGTACGCACGTATAGATTATTCAAAGAAGAATTTTTCCTTATCAAATATCTTGTGCCTCAATGAAAATTTTCTACAAAATGAGCTCCATGCTTATGATTCTTTTTGAAAAATGGCTCAAGTGCCAAGTATAAATACACCTCGAACGGTCAACTACCCTGCTCGGGACTGCTATCGAAAATCAACATGTTCGAATTATCTAAAGACCTCAAAGAGGCACCCCTCGATTTATAAGCCAAGGCCATCATTCTCGGGGACTAATACTGCGAACAAGTTCGAAGTGCTATTGGGAAAACAAGACCAAGAGTTACACCTAAAGGCTACGGACAAACTAACGCGTCTCGGAGACGTCCGAACCCTGCAATAAAAATAGGCCTTCGAATTCTTTAAAACCGATTAAAAAAGGCTACCCTCCGTAAAATAACCAAAGGGCTTTGATAAAATCAGCCCTCGAGAAGCCTTAAGAAGAATCGAATTATTCAAATACAAACTTGTGCTAAGGCATAAACAACAAAGGGGTCTCGATCAATACTAAACCCTAAAAAACCAATAGGTACAAAAAATACATGCTAAGGCATAAGAAAACTTTACTAAGTCTTTGAGTCAAGAGAGGAAAAAAATAGCCATCCTTTAGAGGCAATATCAGCCCAATTCAAAGAGCCTAAGGGCAAACACACTTTGAGTTCGATAACACGTTCTCACTCGATTCGAACCTAAAGGTCCCACTATCTCGAATTCGAATAAGAACCTACTCGACTACAAATCGAGGATCCGTTATCATTCAAATCAATGTAGTATAAAAGTAGTATCAGAATTTAGGTTTCACTCAAACCCTACTATAAAAGTAGTATTATTATGGCTTCGATCAAGTCATTTAAAACCAAAGTCTCAAACATATTGTTTAAAGCATAAAAATATGCTAAAATATTACAAGGCACGAAACATGATTGAAGACAAAAATTTGAGAAGGCATTCAAAAGAGAAATTTCATTATATATATGGATAAAAATATGTACAAGGAATCGACAAGAGCCTTACGCAAAAATCCAAAAAAATAAGAATGAAAAAGCCTAAGTGCCTAATCTTCCCTGGGACATTCATCTTCATCTTCTCTGCTCTCAGATCCGATCACACTCCCAGAGTCATCATCATTAGAGAGAAAAGCTTCGGCCTCGGCCTCTATCTCAATATCGGCCATGAGGTCAAAGCCACAAGCATGAACCTCTTCGAGTCTGTCTTCGAGACTGGCATTTAGCATGTTCGGCAATGTGGGATAACCGAACCTGAATGGCATCGGAAATTTCTTTCGCTCGAGCGTTAGTGGCTTCAACATCGTCTCAATAGATAGGCACGACCGTCTCCACATCGGCCTTTGGTTTTTCCTCTACAGATGCGTCCTTTGCAAGCTCAGTAGCCAGCCGAGTCTCGAGCTCTTCAATTTTCTCGGCTCGAGCCAAGCTCTTTTCCTTCATGCTTTGGAGCTAATGTTCTGCCAAAGATAGCTGGGCCCAAGCGGTATCTTTCTCCAAGGTAAGAGGGTCCATGTTCTGCTTCCACCCCAAAGTCTCTACCTCTTTTATCTGCCTCCTCGAGGAGCTGCTTGATTTTCTCGGCCTTCTACTGAACCTGCAAGATCTAAGTGTTAGTAACTAGTATCAAATTGATATGTCAAGATCTTGAAAATTTACATTACATGTTCGATGAGATCGGTCTACTTCTTATGGGATGTTGCCAACTCGGCTCGGAGGTCCCTGTTCTCCTCTTCTTTTTGCACATAGAGGCATTTGAGGGCGTCCCCCTCCTCTGTAAGCCTTTTGAGATTGGCCTCACACATGTTCAGCTCAGCTTGTGATATGGTGAACGCATTTCGATGAAGCATCATAGCCTATGGAAAAAGGCAAGAAATCAGACAGAAGGAAATAAAAGCAAACATAATAATGGGGGATATAATTTACCTGGTTCAGGAGTCGCTGAGCCTCATAAAAAATGATCGTTGCATGTAGGTTGGAAACATCATCGACCCTCATGAGGCAGCCACGAAATATGTCTTCCCATTCGTGGGTCGTTCCCACATCGGGGGTCTCCATAGACCGAGCCTCCGAAATTGTCCTTTAGAGAATGTGGGGCCGGGCGGCGAATCGTCAATATTGATTGCCCAAAGAAAGTCACTTGGGGCACTCTATCTCTTTTGAAAGGCCTCAGAACCAGACCTTTCGAGCACACTCGCCGGTTGTTCATCACAGCAGGAGATATCTTCGGCCCCTGATGACTCGAGGACTTTGCTTGGATAATATTCCGAGACGTCCTCGATCCGAAGGTGAGTCTTTTTGACCATCAGTGGCTCGACTGGTTTTGAAGCTTCGACGCTTCCCCTCTTTCGAGCCACTAGCTCATAGTCAGCATCTTCTCCCTCCTCTTCTTCATCTCACAGCTTTTGGGCTACGTCAGCAAAGAAAGTGGCAGAGATGTTTTTCGACTTACGAGTCTTGCTCTTCTTAGGCTTCAGAGTATCTGAAGGCGTGACCCTTCTCTTTTTCTTATCCTTGGGCGATTTCGGGGCCACCTCCTTCCCAGGCAGGGCTGACCTTATTTCGATAATATCCCTAAGACCTACATAAAAGGAAATCAAATGAAAATAAGAAAGACACATTTCACAGAAAGGCATCTGAGACGATAGAGAAGCTTACCGTGATTTGTGGCCTCCCATCGGACCTTGGCCAAATCATGCCAACACCGCTCGGAGTATGAAAAGGTCGAGGCCATCTTCCGAACCCAGCCTTCAAGGTCCGGGATTGCACCGGGCTCCCAACCACCACTATATCATAGGAAAGGAAGTCAATATGAAAAGATAAAAGAAACAAAATGGTAGACAGAAGTTATAGGCAAATTTATGCTTACGCTTCATATTCTACTCTTCAGGGATCGACATCTTCTCATCCGGAATTATTTCTAAAGTCATCACTCGGACAAACCAGCCCATCCATTCTCGGTGCTTGTCCTCATCTATGCTCGAGAACATCACCTTGGTGGCCCGGCGCTAAAGCCTTATCAACCCTCCAAATAGATATGGGGGTTGTACATTCTAACAAGGTGGTCTAGGGTAAAAGGCATCCCCTCGACTTGGCTAATAAAGAATCGGTGCAAAATAACAATACGCCAGAAAGAAAGATGAATCTGGCCCAAGGTTATTTGGTATTGGCGGCAGAAATTAAGGATAATGGGGTCAACAAGACCCAACATAAAAATGTAACTGTAAACACTCAAGAACCCTTTCACGTGAGTGGTAATGTCCTCTTCAGGGGTCGGTATCGCTACCTCTTTGCCTTTCCAACGACAATCCTTTTTTACCTGCTTCATCTCACCCTCAGTTGTCGAGCATATATATCTTGACATCGGCTCGCATCAGCCAAGGACAGACGAAGGTTTCTCGATCTTGAAATCGGAGGTAAGATCGCACCACCCCAGAATACACTCCTCGATGCGTGGTTCCATCGATGTTTTATCACCGACCGGCTACGATGAAGAGGCCTTTTCCTTTAGTTCGATGATTTTGGACATTTTCGTTATTAATTCAGGTAGAAGGAAGCGGAAAGAGGTGAAACTTGGTATTCTTGATACTAACAAAGTTGAATCAACGGGTGGTAAAGGAGAAGAGATGGAGAGAGAAAGAAACTTAGAGAACTTGGTGGAGGTGAAAGTAAAATTTTGATTCAACCAAAGAGCCTATATTTATAGATTTACTGTGACAGTTTGGTGGTGCTAGTTGCTGACCGTCCACTAGCAAGCATTAATGGTTTGGTGAACTGTACTGACGGGACGTTTCGATCACCTCAAGTCGTTTCTTATCATTTTACTCTAAGAAACGAGGGGACTATCTGTATATGGTGGAAATTGGGACTATCTGTATATGGTGGAAATCGGGACTACCCGATTTCATTCTTTGGTCGAGATGGGAATATCGCGTCAAGGAGCTAGGACGTCGAGTCTAGAATCGAAGCCTCTTTTTGGACCGAGGTCGATGTCAACCATGGCTAGAGAGAGACAGACTCCGAGTGACATCGATATAGTTTGGTAACGGAAAAGGTAAGATATCCGCGATTGGTCGAGGATCATGGCGTGAATCTCGAAACAGATCAATCCACAGGGGTTAATCAGATCTTAATATCATTTCCTACTATAATTAAAAGTGTACCTTATTTGGGACTCCTCTATTATATAAATAGGGATCCCATTCATTTGTATTCATTCATGACTCAGTGATAAGAATATATATACACTCATTATTTTCCAGCTATTTCACTTATTGTTCATTAGAGTTGCTTTATCTTTTATTGTTCTCATTGTTCCACCTTGAGAATATCTTGAGTCGAGGTCGAAACCTGGCTAACATACTTGTTTGATTTATTTAATCTCTAATTTATTCATTTACTTTCTCGCTTATCAATTAGTATTGGACGAAATCACATATCCTAAAACTACAATATAAGTTTAATTGTTATATGAATTTGAGGGTAAAAAATATGTTACTCAGAAATTCATCAAAGAACAAGTTTTAGCTGACCACCTTGTAGAAAATCCTGTAGATGAAGAATACAAGCCACTTAGGACGTACTGCCTAGATGAAGAAATATTGTTTGCGGGAGAAGATATTTCAAAAGCATATTCTAGTTGGAGAATGTTCTTTGATGGAGCCGCAAACTTCAAAGCAGACGGAGTTTGAGCATTACTCGTTTCAGAATCTGGGCAACATTACCCAATCTCAGCAAAACTTCAATTTCCGTGCATGGAAGAATATGAAGCTTGTATACTTGGGCTTGGAATGGCTGTTGACATGAATATCCAAGAGTTATTGGTTATAGGTGATTCAGACTTGTTGATTCATCAAGTTCACAATTGTGTGAAGGAGTTGTGAAATAAATTTATCAAGGTGGACTTCAAAAATGTTCCAAGAGCTCAAAACGATTTCGCAAATGTTTTGGCAACTTTGTCTTCCATGATTCAACATCCAGATAAGAGCTAATAGACCCCATCAAGCTAAATGTGCTGGATGAGCCTGTTTATTATTTCCATGTGGATGAAGAGCCAGATGGAGAACCATGGTATTGTTACATTCAGAGGTATCTCATGATAAGAGACTACCCTGAAGGAGCAACCAACACCCAGAAGCGAATGCTTAGAAGATTGGCGAATCACTTTTCCTAAACACTTAAATCCTATATAGGAGGACCTCGGATTTAGGACTGTTGAGGTGTGTAGATACCAAAGAAGCAACCAAGCTGATTGAAGAGATACACACAAGAACATGTGAGCCTCACTGTTGATACCCAATTTTTCCCTATATATTTTTTAGTATGCAAAATACTTTCAAAATAGCATATATATATGCATATATAAGCATGTCCAAATGTTTTATCATTTTTTCATAATTTTTAAAGGTTTTTAAATCAATTTATTTTCACCTTTTATCCATAAAACCCCAATAATTATTTCCAAAAATCATTATTTTGGTAATTCATATGTTGGACTTTTATATTTATGCTAAAATATAGCTAATGTAATTTTTGCATATTTTAACAAAATTTATTTAGTATTTTAAGCTAAATTGTATATAATTGCAATATTAGCCCTTTTAAGATTCAATTGTATTTTATACTCATAAAATTAAGTCCTGTATTTTTAAATTATCAATTATATGTTATAAATCATTTTAGTGCTTTTAATTTATTTTCAGAAATTCATTTACTATTTTTATAAATTTAGAAAGGAAAAATTGGCTATTTAAATAACAGCCCAATTACATTTCAATTATAACCTAAATCTGACCCCAATATAAACCCAATTTCCCAGCCCAATCCCTTTTTAAACCGACCCCCAGCCCAATTAAATCGACCCAAACCCGGATTCCCCACCTACCCATTTAAATCTAGCCGTTAATCATTTAGATCAACGGCCACCGTTCCCCCTTACCTTTTTTGACATTAAACGACCCCTTTACCCTACCTCTTTCTTCACCAAATGCCACCCTTGAATTCCCTTTCCCTCTCAATTCTCTCTAAAACCCTCATGAACCCTAGCCGCCGCCATGTAATCCTACCCTAATCCACCCCAAACCCTGCCTAATCCATGTCCTCTCATGGTCATTTGAGATATGTATCAGCCTTCTATGACTCCTGGGTGTTTGTTTCTGTAGTTTCATGGCTAGACCTCGATGGGATCTGGTCCAGTCCTTGCTCGACTTCTGTTTATGGCCTTTCTCTGGCCATCCATGACCTTTCTCCAGCCATTCATCGCCTTTCAAGGCAGATCCTTGACTTTTCTGGTTAGATCGGAAACGTTCAAGGTCTTTCTCACCTTTTCTAGGTTTACTAAAACCCTAATCTTTAAGATCTTTTGATTTTTCTTTCAGATCTACCATAGATCTGTGCTTATCTTGAATGTCTTGAGTGTTTTCTTGAAAGTTCTTCAACTTTTCTTTCAAAACGACTCTTCATAGGGTTTTCCTTTAAGTTTCTCAAAAGATCTCTTCTCCGATTTTAATGTTGTTTGTGATTTTGCTATGTTTTGCTCATGTTGTTCTTCTATCTGAGTCAATATATTGAAAACCCTAATTCCTTTTTTATCTCATTCGAGTTCTGGAATAGTTTGTTTAAAGGTGTACTTGTCGATTAAATGTTCCTTGTTTCAAACTCTCTTTTCTTTATGTGACTTATCTGATTCTAAGTTTTACTATCTTTTAACTCGACTATTGGTGAAACCCTAATTTCGTAAATGGTTTTCCTCACTTGATACTGTGAGACCTTTACTTGTTTCTAATTCTCTTTACCTGTTGCTATGTTTTCTTCACTGTTGATTCTATGTGACTACTTGACATACCTGACTACTGTGTTTTGAATATTTTCCTTACTACTGAATCCTAGCTTGTTTCTGCCACTATTGTATGATTGTGTTATCTCTTTTGCCAATATGTTTGGCCGCGCTTGTTTGATGCTTCTATACACTCTATTTATATTTTGAAGCGCAAAATCATGTTTCTCCCTTGATTGATTTTGATCTTGTGACTGATTGCAAAAGCTTCTCTTTTATGAGCCCTAATTTCACTCGCTTGTTTAAATTAATTGATTCCTATCCCTTTACTGTGATGTTTTACCTTACTGAATCTTTTCCAAAATAAGCAAATCTTTGTACTTAGACTTGATTGTTTACTTCATGCTTTTACTGCCCCTTTTATGACAATAATCAATCTGTCTCCAAACTGATTTTCTTTCCTTAATTAGACTTGCTGCTACCCATTAAACACTTATTCCTTAATTAAAGGGAATCACTTGTGGTAATTGATTCTGACATGTGATTGTTTCCATGTTTGTGTTAAGACTTTACTTATTACCTTATTCTTCACCTATTTTCAAAACTATAAATACCCATCCTCTTTTCTTTCAAAGACACGAACCATCTAAGTTCAGAACACACACTTCACTCAAAAACTCTCTCTTCTCTCTATTACTAATTGTGTTACTGCTTTGTCTAGCCGGCTAAAAGCCTAGGCTAGGCTGTGGAAATTTGCTTACTTTTCCTTTTTGCACTTTGCTTCTTACTGGTATGTCCTAGTTAATTTTCAAGCATCAACAACAACATGTTTCTGTAATTGTTCCAACTTCTCTCATGTTTGTCTACTTCTGTTTATGTTTCTGCAATCAAGTTACATTACTAGCATGTTGAAATGTGTTCCCTTCCCATTTAAATTAATACTCTCCTATGTGTATGAATCCCTAACCCCACATCCCTTCTTTGTGTTTGTGTTCTCTGGTTGGTTTGTGGGCATGCCAGCATCATCTATTGTTGTGCATGTCCAAACCTGACCTTTTTCGGGGTCATATGCTTCATGCAATGTACTCCCAAAACCCCTGACCCCTTTGTGCAACTACTGATTCTGTGTAGTTTGAGTTTTACTACTACTATTTTCAAATCACCCTTACCCCTTACTATTCTTAACCCAATTTTAAATAAATCTCTGTTTCTGCACTTCCACTATACTCTTAGAACCTAGGTTCTGCCCCTATTGTGTGAGCCTTGACTTGGGACTCTTGAGCCCCCTCTGAACTTGGATACATAAGGGCTGGCCCTTCCACACTGCACACATCTCTATATGGTTATGCAAACCTTGGTTTAAGCACTGCCCGGGGTCCTTTGAGACCCTTAGGGAACTTTGACACGCCCAGGTCTGAGAAAGGCTTTGAAACAAGTGGCATTTGAGGTGGTTTATCCCACAACTCAGAGAGAAAGTCAAAATCAGGCTTCCTATGGTTGTAACTTCTTATTTTACACTTTTCTGATGTAATTCAGTATTTGGTCTGTAATAATTTGTAACAAATATTGGGGTTGGCTAGTGAAGAGAGATGGGGTAATTATGCATGTTTTAGCTATTAAGAGGGTAGATACCGTGCCTACAGGATTTGTTTTTAAATTCAGCATGTTTTAATTCTACACTTAGATAACATGCCTATAGGATCTGTTTAATAAATTCAGCATGTTTCACTTCCACACTTAGATACCATGCCTATAGGATCTAAATAGCTATAAACAAACATCATGTCTATAAAATTAAAATCAGTATTTTTAATAGAAATCATGCCTATAGGAATTTCGCTTTAATCAAATAAATCTTGCCTACTTCACTGCATGCTCGACTAGATACCATGCCTATAAGACCAAAATCAGCTTTTAATACGTAGATACCATGTCTATAGGAATTAAAATCAGCAATAATAGAGTGCATGTCTATCGGATCTGAGACCATTTTAGTTTAATTAAAATCAGTTTGACTCGTACTGTTCTGAATCAGTTGAAACAACCTACTTCTTTTGTTAATACGGTTTAGATATCATGCTTATAGGATCCAAATCGCCTATTTAAAATTAACCATTTTACTGCATTCCTAATAAGTAATAGATATCATGCTTATAGGACATCACCAATACACACTTAAGCAAGCCTTAGGTAATAACGATAAAACTGAATCAGCCTTTGTTTAATTAACAACTGCTACAACCAGCAGGCAGGCATGATTCAGACTTCTTATCTGAGTTATGTAATAAATTAGTCTGCGTTAACAATTAAAACACCCTTTCCTTAGTACTTTAAATTCTAACCCTAACTATGTTTAAGTCATGCTATTTATATGCTTTACATGAGGAGGTATATATGAGCCTCTTAGTTGTTTATATGTTCCCCTCAAAATGCAGTCCTACGTGTTTTGTATGTCGCCTTAGCCTTTTTACCTTTAAACCTAAGAGTCAGCCTAAAATCCTCCCTCTTATAGGAATAGTAGTCCTAAATTCCTCCGGGACTAATAGGAATAGGACGGGTAATAGCATGCAATAGAGGTCGAGACCAATCCACGCTTTAATACCTTAATGGGGTGGGAAGGGTAGATATTGATATGATGACCGGTGTGCTAATTCCACGTGTATCCCCTCTTCTGAAGAGTGTCATACCAGGTATCGCATTGATGTGATCCATATTATAAATAAACCTAGGACCTCCCTCCTTTTATATTCTCAAGTTTTTGTAGAACTATAACTCATTTTCAAAATCCGCCTTTAATAATTGTTCTTTCAATCTCTTATGTGTTTAAACCTAAATCCTCTACTACTTGAGCCTATACTTGTCTATTTGCTAATTGTACAAAATTCACAAAACTGTCTGGCTGGGAACCACACTAGTGGATCCTGAGGTATGCCTAACACCTTCCCCTTAGGATAATTTCAAGCCCTTACCCTATCTCTAGTTATCAAACAAACTCAGAAGTGAACTTTATAGGTGTCCTAATACACCTTAAATCATTAGGTGGAGACTCTTCAAATGCAAAACCCAATTCCCAAAAGGAATGAGTTGTCCTATACCCAAAAATGTCATAAACCCGATTTTCCGATGCAAAGAGGGAAAAAGGGGGCGCGACAGCGTGACAACTCTGTTGGGGATCTTAGGCTTTTACCACTTCAGATTGTTCTTGTGAATTTGTACCTCTTTATGTGCAATTACTTGTTTAATTCCTTTAAGCATTTAATATCCTTTTTAACTGCAGAACTGACATGTCTTCCTATTTCTTTCCTTTATTGCTACTTTAAATTATGAAACTGCTATATTTGTTGCTTTCTTAACGTGCAAATACGTGCCAACATGTTTTAATTATTGCATAATCATGCTCAACATCATACTCCACTCGTGCCAAACAAATACCATAGCAACGCTTATAATAAGTGGTTGCGCTCTTCCTATATCATTAGACCCTAAATCCGAAAAGGCATAGTTGCGGTAAAACTAGTTGATCATCGGTGCAGTTGACGGTTCCGTGCCTTCCCCTTGTCCGCTTCTAAAACCCCATAGAAACCCTTACTCTATTCAAATTGTGCATGCATCATGGTCAAACATAGCCGGGTTAGTTATGTTTTCCACATAATGATCCGTTAAGATAGCCTTGTCAAAAGACCACTGTGTTTTCCTAAACCCAAACGAACATCATCACGTTCTGTGCATTTATTTGCAGAACTAAATGCGTCATGCTAATTGGTGGTATTAAATAGTCGAGTCTGGTGGGGGTAAGGGCCTAACCTTATTTGTCTTGCAGAAATATGAGGCACGAAGTCCCTAGATTCGGCATGGTCACCAATATCCACCCAAGACTGCTAAGCTGGTGGAAAGATCTTCACTCTAGTGAACAAACTCTCGTTAGAAAGTATTTGGGAAACCTACCTTCCCTCCTGGAGATCCAACCTAACAGCAAGATCATAGAAGCTGCCACACTGTTTTGGGATTGTAAAAGGGCAGTGTTCCGCTTTGGGGACATTGAAATGATACCCTTACTAGAGGAGATAGGAGGATTGGCCGGTGTAGTATGGGAAACTCTGGGTTTGCTGATGCCTGAGAACCACAAAGGCAGGGGTTTCCTCGAAATGATGGGTTTGACAAAAAAATCCAGAATTGACATGTCTGAAGGAATCCTATATCCCTTTTGACTACTTGTATGAAAGGTACGGTCACATCAAATTCTACCGAACCTACCCTGACAAGTTTGCCATCATATCCTTGGGGCACATCCATCGTAGGGTCTTCGTCTTCATGTTTTGTTTCCTGGGGCTGATCGTGTTTCTGATGAAGAAAGCAAAAATCCACACCAGGCTGGCTATGGTAACTAAGACCCTAATGGAAGGGATTGGTGGGTAGCCATTCAGCATCGTGCCCATGATCATTGAAGACATATACCGAGCCTTGGAGAAGTGTTAATGATGAGCAAAACACTTCGAAGGCTACAATTTATTACTTCAACTTTGGCTCATGAAACAACTCCAAATGGGCGAATACTGACAAGAGATTCAGCGAAGAGACGGGATGATCACATCGCTTTCCATCATCCAAAGCGAATGAATTACGTCCCTGATATGTTTACTCAACCGGAGGATGCCAAAGGATGGGCGGAGCTATTTGATAATCTGGCGGAAGAACAGGTTCAATGGATGTTCGAGTGGTTTCTGACCGAGGAATTCATCGCTCGATCTGGAGATTCACCTTTTCTGATACTGATTGATATGAGGGGAACATATCATTACGTCCTTCTCCGAGTTATGAGACAAGCTGGTAGGAAGCAGGTTATACCCAGGGTCGACAAGATGAGTCATTTCCAAGCTGACTTCTAGAATGATGATAGTCCTTACAAGTGCCAAGCTTAGCATATGTGGCACTGCAAGATCATAATGGGGAGAGATACCATCGAACCAGACATGTATCATGCTGGTTGCGCTACTTTCTACCCCGGTTGATTGGAAGACAATCGTGATGGTCTGGGCCAACCAAGGTTTGCTCGAGGTGCATTTATTTGCAGAACTAAATGCTTCATGCTAATTGTTGGTATTAAATAGTCGAGTTTGGTGGGGGTAAGGGCCTAACCTTATTTTTCTTGCAGAAATATGAGGCACGAAGTCCCTAGATTCGGCATGGTCACCAACATCTACCTAAGACTGCTAAGCTGGTAGAAAGATCTTCACTCTAGTGAATAAACTCTCGTCAGAAAGTATCTGGGAAACCTACCTTCCCTCCTGGAGATCCAACCTGACACCAAGATCATAGAAGCTACCACATTGTTTTGGGATTGTGAAAGGGCTGTGTTCCACTTTGGGGACATTGAAATGACACCCTTACTAGAGGAGATAGGAGGATTGGCCGGTGTAGTGTGGGAAACTCCGGGTTTGCTGATGCCCGAGAACCGCAAAGGCAGGGGTTTCCTCGAAATGATGGGTTTGACAAAAAATCCAGAATTGACATGTCTGGAGGAATCCTATATCCCTTTTGACTACTTGTATGAAAGGTACGGTCACAACAAATTCTACCGAACCTACCCTGATGAGTTTGCCATCACATCCTTGGGGCACATCCACCGTAGGGTCTTCATCTTCATGTTTTGTTTCCTGGGGCTGATCGTGTTTCTGATGAAGAAAGCAAGAATCCACTCTAGGCTGGCTATGGTAACTAATACCCTAATGGAAGGGATTGGTGGGCAGCCATTCAGCATCGTGCCCATGATCATTGCAGACATATATCGTGCCTTGGAGAAGTGTCAATGAGGAGCAAAGCACTTCGAAGGATAATTTATTACTTCAACTTTGGCTCATGAAACATCTCCAAATGGGCTAATACCGACAAGAGATTCAGCAAAGGGACGGGATGATCACATCGCTTTCCATCATCCAAAGCAAATGAATTACGTCCCCGATATGTTCGCTCAACCGGAGGATGCCAAAGGATGGGTAGAGCTATTTGTTAATCTAGCGGAAGAACAAGTTTAATGGATGTTCGAGTGGTTTCTGACCGAGGAATTCATCGCTCCATCTGGAGATGCACCTTTTCTGATACTGATTACCTTGAGGGGAACATATCCTTACGTCCCTCCCCGATTTATGAGACAAGATGGTAGGAAGCAGGTTATACCCAGGGTCGACAAGATGAGTCATTTCCAAGCTGACTTCTAGAATGATGATAGTCCTTACAAGTGCCAAGATCAGCATATGTGGCACTGCAAGATCATAATGGGGAGAGATACCATCGAACCAAACATGTATCATGCTGGTTGCGTTACTTTCTACCCTGGTTGATTGGAAGATAATCATGATGGTCTGGGCCAACTAGGGTTTGCTCGAGGTGCATTTATTTGCAGAACTAAATGCTTCATGCTAATTGTTGGTATTAAATAGTCGAGTTTGGTGGGGGTAAGGGCCTAACCTTATTTGTCTTGCAGAAATATGAGGCACGAAGTCCCTAGATTCAGCGTGGTCACCAACATCCACCTAAGACTGCTAAGCTGGTAGAAAGATCTTCACTCTAGTGAACGAACTCTTGTCAGAAAGTATCTGGGAAACCTACCTTCCCTCCTGGAGATCCAACCTGATAACAAGATCATAGAAGCTGCCACATTGTTTTGGGATTGTGAAAGGGCTGTGTTCCACTTTGGGGACATTGAAATGACACCCTTACTAGAGGAGATAGGAGGATTGGCCGGTGTAGTGTGGGAAACCTCCGGGTTTGCTGATGCATGAGAACTGCAAAGGCAGGGGTTTCCTCGAAATGATGGGTTTGACAAAAAATCTAGAATTGACATGCCTGAAGGAATCCTATATCCCTTTTGACTACTTGTATGAAAGGTACGGTCACAACAAATTCTACCGAACCTACCCTGATGAGTTTGCCATCATATCCTTGGGGCACATCAACCGTAGGGTCTTCATCTTCATGTTTTGTTTCCTGGGGCTGATCGTGTTTCTGATGAAGAAAGCAAGAATCCACATCAAGCTGGCTATGGTAACTAATACCCTAATGGAAGGGATTGGTGGGCAGCCATTCAGCATCGTGCCCATGATCATTGCAGACATATACCGAGCCTTGGAGAAGTGTCAATAAGGAGCAAAGCACTTCGAAGGCTACAATTTATTACTTCAACTTTGGCTCATGAAACATCTCCAAATGGGCGAATACTGACAAGAGATTCAATGAAGGGACGGGATGATCACATCACTTTCCATCATCCAAAGCGAATGAATTACGTCCCCGATATGTTCGCTCAACCGGAGGATGCCAAAGGATGGGTAGAGCTATTTGATAATTTGGCAGAAGAACAAGTTTAATGGATGTTCGAGTGGTTTCTGACCGAGGAATTCATCGCTCGATCTGGAGATGCACCTTTTCTGATACTGATTGACTTGAGGGGAACATATCCTAACGTACCTCTCCGAGTTATGAGACAAGCTGGTAGGAAGCAGGTTATACCCAGGGTCGACAAGATGAGTAATTTCCAAGCTGACTTCTAGAATGATGATAGTCCTTACAAGTGCCAAGCTCAGCATATGTGGCACTGCAAGATCATAATGGGGAGAGATACCATCGAACCAGACATGTATCATGCTGGTTGCGCTACTTTCTACCCCGGTTGATTGGAAGACAATCATGATGGTCTGGGAAAACCAGGGTTTGCTCGAGGTGCATTTATTTGCAGAACTAAATGCTTCATGCTAATTGTTGGTATTAAATAGTCGAGTTTGGTGGGTGTACGGGCCTAACCTTATTTGTCTTGCAGAAATATGAGGCATGAAGTCCCTAGATTCGGCATGGTCACCAACATCCACCTAAGACTGCTAAGCTGGTAGAAAGATCTTCACTCTAGTGAACAAACTCTCGTCAGAAAGTATCTGGGAAACCTACCTTCCCTCATGGAGATCCAACCTGACAACAAGATCATAGAAGCTGCCACATTGTTTTGGGATTGTGAAAGTGCTGTGTTCCACTTTGGGGACATTGAAATGACACCCTTACTAGAGGAGATAGGAGGATTGGCCGGTGTAGTGTGGGAAACTCTGGGTTTGCTGATGCATGAGAATCGCAAAGGCAGGGGTTTCCTCGAAATGATGGGTTTGACAAAAAATCCAGAATTGACATGCCTGAAGGAATCCTATATCCCTTTTGACTACTTGTATGAAAGGTACGGTCACAACAAATTCTACCGAACCTACCCTGATGAGTTTGCCATCACATCCTTGGGGCACATCCACCGTAGGGTCTTCAACTTCATGTTTTGTTTCCTGGGGCTGATCGTGTTTCTGATGAAGAAAGCAAGAATCCACACCAGGATGGCTATGGTAACTAATACCCTAATGGAAGGGATTGGTGGGCAGCCATTCAGCATCGTGCCCATGATCATTGCAGACATATACCGAGCCTTGGAGAAGTGTCAATAAGGAGCAAAGCACTTCGAAGGCTACAATTTATTACTTCAACTTTGGCTCATGAAACATCTCCAAATGGGCGAATACTGACAAGAGATTCAACGAAGGGACGGGATGATCACATCACTTTCCATCATCCAAAGCGAATGAATTACGTCCCCGATATGTTCGCTCAACCGGAGGATGCCAAAGGATGGGTAGAGCTATTTGATAATTTGGCAGAAGAACAAGTTTAATGGATGTTCGAGTGGTTTCTGACCGAGGAATTCATCGCTCCATCTGGAGATGCACCTTTTCTGATACTAATTGACTTGAGGGGAACATATCCTTACGTACCTCTCCGAGTTATGAGACAAGCTGGTAGGAAGCAGGTTATACCCAGGGTCGACAAGATGAGTAATTTCCAAGCTGACTTATAGAATGATGATAGTCCTTACAAGTGCCAAGCTCAACATATGTGGCACTGCAAGATCATAATGGGGAGAGATACCATCGAACCAGACATGTATCATGCTGGTTGCGCTACTTTCTACCTCGGTTGATTGGAAGACAATCATGATGGTCTGGGCCAACCAGGGTTTGCTTGAGGTGCATTTATTTGCAGAACTAAATGCTTCATGCTAATTGTTGGTATTAAATAGTCGAGTTTGGTGGGGGTAAGGGCCTAACCTTATTTATCTTGCAGAAATATGAAGCACGAAGTCCCTAGATTCGGCATGGTCACCAACATACACCTAAGACTGCTAAGCTGGTAGAAAGATCTTCACTCTAGTGAACAAACTCTCGTTAGAAAGTATCTGGGAAACCTACTTTCCCTCCTGGAGATCCAACCTGACAACAAGATCATAGAAGCTGCCACATTGTTTTAGGATTGTGAAAGGGCTGTGTTCCACTTTGGGGACATTGAAATGACACCCTTACTAGAGGAGATAGGAGGATTGTCCGGTGTAGTGTGGGAAACTCCGGGTTTGCTGATGCCTGAGAACCGCAAAGGCAGGGGTTTCCTCGAAATGATGGGTTTGACAAAAAATCCAGAATTGACATGTCTGAAGGAATCCTATATCCCTTTTGACTACTTGTATGAAAGGTACGGTCACAATAAATTCTACCGAACCTACCCTGATGAGTTTGCCATCACATCCTTGGGGCACATCCACCGTAGGGTCTTCAACTTCATGTTTTGTTTCCTGGGGCTGATCGTGTTTCTGATGAAGAAAGCAAGAATCCACACCAGGATGGCTATGGTAACTAATACCCTAATGGAAGGGATTGGTGGGCAGCCATTCAGCATCGTGCCCATGATCATTGCAGACATATACCGAGCCTTGGAGAAGTGTCAATGAGGAGAAAAGCACTTTGAAGGCTACAATTTATTACTTCAACTTTGGCTCATGAAACATCTCCAAATGGGCGAATACTGACAAGAGATTCAGCAAAGGGACGGGATGATCACATCGCTTTCCATCATCCAAAGCGAATGAATTACGTCCCCGATATGTTCGCTCAACCGGAGGATGCCAAAGGATGGGCAGAGCTATTTGTTAATCTGGCGGAAGAACAAGTTCAATGGATGTTCGAGTGGTTTCTGACCGAGGAATTCATCGCTCGATTTGGAGATGCACCTTTTCTGATACTAATTGACTTGAGGGGAACATATCCTTACGTCCCTCTCCGAGTTATGAGACAAGATGGTCGGAAGCAGGTTATACCCAGGGTCGACAAGATGAGTCACTTCCAAGCTGACTTATAGAATGATGATAGTCCTTACAAGTGCCAAGCTCATCATATGTGGCACTGCAAGATCATAATGGGGAGAGATACCATCGAACCAGACATGTATCATGTTGGTTGCGCTACTTTCTACCCCGGTTGATTGGAAGAAAATCATGATAGTCTGGGCCAACCAGGGTTTGCTCGAGGTGCATTTATTTGCATAACTAAATGCTTCATGCTAATTGTTGGTATTAAATAGTCGAGTTTGGTGGGGGTAAGGGCCTAACCTTATTTGTCTTGCAGAAATATGAGGCACGAAGTCCCTAGATTCGGCATGGTCACCAACATCCACCTAAGACTTCTAAGCTGGTAGAAAGATCTTCACTCTAGTGAACAAACTCTCGTCAAAAAGTATCTAGGAAATCTACCTTCCCTTCTGGAGATCCAACCTGACAACAAGATCATAGAAGCTGCCACATTGTTTTGGGATTGTGAAAGGGCTGTGTTCCACTTTGGGGACATTAAAATGACACCCTTACTAGAGGAGATAGGAGGATTGGCCGGTGTAGTGTGGGAAACTTCGGGTTTGCTGATGCCTGAGAACCGCAAAGGCAGGGGTTTCCTCGAAATGATGGGTTTGACAAAAAATCCAGAATTGACATGTCTGAAGGAATCCTATATCCCTTTTGACTACTTGTATGAAAGGTACGGTCACAACAAATTCTACCGAACCTACCCTGATGAGTTTGCCATCACATCCTTGGGGCACATCCACCGTAGGGTCTTCATCTTCATGTTTTGTTTCCTGGGGCTGATCGTGTTTCTGATGAAGAAAGCAAGAATCCACTCTAGGCTGGCTATGGTAACTAATACCCTAATGGAAGGGATTGGTGGGCAGCCATTCAGCATCGTGCCCATGATCATTGCAGACATATATCGTGCCTTGGAGAAGTGTCAATGAGGAGCAAAGCACTTCGAAGGATACAATTTATTACTTCAACTTTGGCTCATGAAACATCTCCAAATGGGCGAATACTGACAAGAGACTCAGCGAAGGGACGGGATGATCACATCACTTTCCATCATCTAAAGAGAATGAATTACGTCCCCGATATGTTCGCTCAACCGGAGGATGCCAAAGGATGGGAAGAGCTATTTGATAATCTGGCGGAAGAACAAGTTCAGTGGATGTTCGAGTGGTTTCTGACCGAGGAATTCATCGCTCGATCTGGAGATGCACCTTTTCTGATACTGATTGACTTGAGGGGAACATATCCTTACGTCCCTCTCCGAGTTATGAGACAAGCTGGTAGGAAGCAGGTTATACCCAGGGTCGACAAGATGAGTCATTTCCAAGCTGACTTCTATAATGATGATAGTCCTTACAAGTGCCAAGCTCAGCATATGTGGCACTGCAAGATCATAATGGGGAGAGATACCATCGAACCAGACATGTATCATGCTGGTTGCGCTACTTTCTACCCCGGTTGATTGGAAGACAATCATGATGGTCTGGGCCAACTAGGGTTTGCTCGAGGTCACAGGATTATATATGAAAGGGTTGAGGCACAGGTCAAATATAACCAACTGCACAAAAGAATCCGGGAGTACGAAAGCGAGCACCGCGAGATACAAAGGTCCAACCAGAAGCTGATTTAGGAATGGAAAGACATGGTTGTCAGTGCCAACAAGCGACTAGGATACTTGGAGCGAGGCATAGTGGAATTGGAGAGAAAGTTTCTCAAAAGGGTCGAAGATTGTCAAAATGCTGAAGGGACAGAAGTCGGACACCTAGCGAGAGCCTACCTGTTGCTAGGACTTCGCGAGTTGGGAAAGATGTTCGACGGAGCCAGGGATGCCGAATCTGGGGAAGGTCCTTCTGGGACCAAATAGATAGGAGTTTATATTTTCGCTTTATAAAATGTTATAAGGCCAAGGGCCATTAGTGACTTTTTATTTCCTGTTTATTTAGTGTCAATTTGGGATTCGTCTACTTTTTATCAATAAAATGAGGCATTTAGCATCCTAAGTTCTCCAAATCAATTTGTCTCTAGACCCACCTCAGGCATAAAGAGGTCCCCCAATTAGGAAGCGCTTTACATTCCCGCACTATGTGTTTAAATACTGCAATACTTTTTATATTCCTCACTAACTTGGTTACCTTTTTGTTTTATTATTTGTTTTTGTCTTTATTATTCCCTTTCCTGAAGTTTAGTTCGTGCACTCTGGCAACATCATCCTATTCCACGAGATCTAGGGGCCCTCCACCCA
The DNA here is from genome assembly GCF_000715075.1 of Nicotiana tabacum. Taxonomy (NCBI): domain Eukaryota; kingdom Viridiplantae; phylum Streptophyta; class Magnoliopsida; order Solanales; family Solanaceae; genus Nicotiana; species Nicotiana tabacum. The sequence goes on along the minus strand of NC_134087.1, from coordinate 104,705,440 downwards.
CCCCTCTTCTTAGCCCTATAAAAAACAAGAACAAAGGCAAAATGGAAGATTTAAATAGTGTCAGAAAGGAGAATTTAACTGAATGGGTAGAGGCCGCCAATGGCCATGGTACTCAGGTTCCTAAGGAAAATGTATCCCAACTTGAACAGAAATTGCTGAAATTCCAAGAAGAGCTCGATCAGGTTAGGAATCTAGCAAGCCTGTCATTTTCCCTCAGCACCCCAGATATCAATTTCCCCAATACTCAAACCTCTACACCGCCTCAAAACATCCTAAAGCAACAGAATCATCATGTTCCTCACCATCATGCTATTCCACCAAAGACCCAATGCAACATTTTCCATACCCTAAACAATACTCTGCTACTCATCCCGGAACCCTAAAACTCCACAAACGACCACTTTCACACCCACCATAACCTCCTTATTTACGTGGAGACCATGCCACACTCTACCCAACCTATCTCAAACGCACCTGAGTCTGATGAAAAAGACCTGCTCATCAGAAACCTGGTTGAGGAACTTAGGAAATTGACTAGCTGGATTCAGGGCATTGAAGGAAGTAAAGGAATCAAGGGGCTAAACTATGAAGATCTTTGTATATAGCCCGATGTCAATCTGCCCGAGGGGTACAAACCTCCGAAGTTCAAAATGTTTGATGGTACAGGGGATCCAAGGGTCCATTTGAGGACGTACTGTGACAAGCTGGTTGGAGTAGGAAAATACGAGAGAATCTGCATTAAGCTGTTCATGAGAAGTTTGAAAGGAGATGCATTATCCTGGTACATCAGCCAAGATCTAAAGAAGTAGTCAAGCTGGGTAGGCATGGCGTCAGACTTTATGGACAGGTTTAGGTTTAACACAGAGAATGCGCTGGATGTGTTCTATATTCAGAATCTAAAGAAGAAGCCTACAGAAACATTTTGCGAGTATGCTACTCGCTGGAGGTCCGAAGTTGCTAAGGTCAAGCCCTACCTTAGAGGAGGAACAAATGAACAAATTCTTTGTCCAGGCTCAGGACCTGCAGTATTATGAATGATTGATGATGATCGAGAGACACAAATTCTCGACATTATCAAATTGGGTGAAAGATCTGAAGGGGGTATCAAAAGCGGAATGGTTATAAACTTTGAGGCCTTGCAAGCTACAAACAAGGCCTTACAGTCCGGTGGTGTGTCCAAGAAAAGGGACGTAGGGGCTATGTTGGTTGCACAAAGGACCAAATCTCCCCTCAAATACCAAACTTACCCAACACCTCCACTCTTATATCAGCCGACCCCAAATTACCAAGCACCTTCACCCTCATACCAAGCTCCACCACCTACTTATCAATCGCCTCCACCTCCCACACATCAACCTACCTCACCCAGATACTCCCAATCCACTTATGTCTACCAAACCTACAATGCTTAACCATCCCACTATCAATCACCTCCTGCACGCCAAAACTTCCCTAGGCCCCGACCTAATCTTGACCGCAGACCTCCAAAATAATATACAGCCATCGCCGAACCTATTGACCAATTGTACGAGAGACTCAAAGCTGCTGATTATATCACCCCTATACCTACTAAAACCCCTAAGAACCCTTCTCAGTAGGTTAACCTAAACAAATCCTGTGCATACTGCTCCGGCATGAAAGGACACACTATCGATGAATGTCGTTCCCTGAAAGACAAGATACAGACTTTAATTGATACAAGATTATTGTGGCAAAGGAACCTACTCCAAATGTACGCAACAACCCTCTACCAGACCATAAGGGTATTTATTGTGAGGTAAATATGTATATGCCACTTGAATTTGAAGCGACATCATCTGCAAAGACACCAGCACCAATTAAGGTCGAATTTATGTCTCCAGCAAATGCACCCATACCGTTTGAAGTCGCAGTTTTACCACCCAAGGCACATGCTCTGTTCGGAGTAAGGATAGACATGCCAATCCCAGTGGCAATGTAGACCATGACACCATTCCATACAAAGGCTGTACCATGTGACTATACAGCCGAGGCAAGGAGGAAAGGCAAGGTCAGGTTTGAAGATACTGTTGCAGCACAGGGTATGACAAGAATTGGTAAAGTCTATTCCCTAGAACATCTATCTGAGTCAAGTAAGTAGGCCTTCGATCGGCCACCCATCATTGAGATAGGTCCAAACGATCTTTGGAGAAAGATACAGGCCAAGGAATACTCGGTCATCGACCGGTTGAATAAAACACTGGCACAAAGCTCCATTCTTGCTTTGCTACAAAATTCTGAGGCACATAAGAACGCTCTGTTAAATGTGCTGAGTGAAGCATACGTGCCAAGTAACATCACTAGTAGGGAAATGGCTAACATGGTAGGACAAGTTTTGGGGAGCAATAAGATCACCTTTCATGAGGACGAGCTTCCACCTGAAGGGTTGGGGCACAACAAGGCGCTGCACATTACCGTGCAATGCGAAGACTATTTCATCACCAGAATCCTGATCGATGGAGGTTCTAGTCTCAACATTTTGACCGCTAGTAACACTCAAGAAGCTGGGTAAAGGACTGCACGAGATAAATGATGGAGCAATCAATGTGAAAACTTTTGATGGTTCTCAAAGGTCAACCATTGGTAAGATTAGTCTATGCTTGCAGATGGGACCAACATGGTTCAATATTGATTTCTAGATGATAGATGTGCTAGCATCTTACAACTTGCTGCTGAGACGGCCATGGATTCATGCTGCTGGGGCTGTAGCATCAACACTGCATCAGGCAGTAAAATTCGAATGGAATCACCAAGAGGTGATCATTCACGGTGATGGTAGCAACCCTATATACAGTCGTCAGACCATTATGGCAATCGAAGGAAGAAGGAAGCTGGGTGGAGAGACTTACCATCACATTGAACGGGTAAATGTTGTTTACAAGGACAAATGGTGGGATAACAAAATCTATACTACACTGAATTGGAGTCGGTACAAGCCTGGCAAAGGGTTCGGCAAAAACCTCCAAGGAATCGCTAAGCCCATAAAACTCAAGAAGCATGGCACTACTTTCGGTGTAGAATATGACTATACTTGGGAAGAATTCAACAACTGGTCACCACCAGGGCGCGTTCCTTACTATCCACTTGAGCAGCCAATACCGTGTTTGGGGCAGACTTTCCAACATGTTGACATTGTTTATGGGTCAAATGAAGAAGAAGCACTTACAGCGGTGAAGAATTTGTTCTTAGAAAATAATGATATGGACTGTTGTGTTATTCTCGAGGAGGAGGGGAGAGGAAGGCCCTTCCATACAGGCTGTGAGTGAAGGGGCATGCCTCAACAATTGGACCATCAACACAATCAGAGTCCGATGAGCCTCGGGGTAGCAAGGCTAAAACAAGCATCATTCACTGTTTTATTTACTAAATGATTTTCTTTTCGTATTTTCCAATTCCCGTAATAAAACCTTCAATGTTCAAAACAGTTATGCAATTTATCAAAGCATTTTGACTTTTTTTGTGAATCAACACTCATTACTGTTTCTCTCATTACTTTACTTATAAAGCATTACTATTACTTATCTTGATGAACCAATGACTGTGACATGCAATGAGACGACGCAACAAATGGACATTGATTCAGAGGAAGATGACATACCATATAAGATTGATAAAAAAGTTGAGAACTTTGAGAACAGAGCTAAGTCCAACCTGGACGAGACAAAATTGTTAACTTGGGAGATGCAGAAAACATCAAGGAAACACGAATTAACATTCACTTATCGCCATCAGAAAAGGAAGAATACGCAGAATTTCTAAAGGAATATGAGGACATATTCACCTGGTCGTATGATGACATGACTGGTCTGAGCACGTCTATTGTGGCTCATAAACTATCAACCGATCTGATATGTCTGACGATAAAGCAAAAACTTAGAAAGTTCAAGCCTGATATGAGTTTGAAAATCAAGGAGGAAGTCACTAAGCAGGTCAAAGCTAAGGCTCAGGGTAGTAGAATACCAGACATGGGTAGCAAACATCGCGTCAGTGCCAAAGAAGGACGAGAAAGTCAGAGTCTGTGTCGACTATCGTGATCTCAATCGGGCTAGTCTGAAAGATGACTTCCCTTTGCCGAATTTACACATTCTAATTGACAATTGCGCCAGGCATTAGCTGCAGTCATTTGTAGATTGTTTCGCGAGTTATCATCAACTCTGTATGGATGAAGAAGATGCTGAGAAAATGACTTTCATTACATTGTGGGGGATGTATTGTTATAAGATGATGTCGTTCGGCCTAAAGAATGCAGGGGCCACCTACATGAGGGCCATGACTACCATTTTTCATGATATGATACATAAGGAGATTGAGGTATATCTAGATTATGTCATCATTAAGTCCAAGAAGGCCACTGATCACATGGAAGATTTGAGGAAGCTCTTCAATAGATTGCGAAGGTACAACCTGAAACCGAATCCCGCGAAGTGCGTAGTTAGGGTTCCTACTGAAATATTGCTTGGGTTTATTATGAGTAGCTGAGGAATAGAACTGGATCCATCAAAAGTCAAAGCTATTCCAGAATTCCCACCGCCAAGGAACAAGAAGGATGTGATAAGTTTCTTGGGAAGACTTAACTACATCAGTCGGTTCATAGAACAGTCTATAGTTATTTGTGAGCCAATCTTTAAGATGTTGAAGAAGGACGCCGCCACCAAATGGACCGATGACTGCCAAAAGGCCTTCGACAGAATCAAGGAGTACCTGTCAACACCACCAGTCTTGGTCCCGCCTGAGCCAGGTAGACCTCTATTACTCTACCTTGCAGTATTGGATGGAGCATTCGGTTGTGTTCTGGGGCGATATGATGAAATGGGAAGGAAGGAACATGCCATTTATTACCTTAGTAAGAAGTTCACCCTGTACGTGTTGTGCTTTGACTTGGGTAGCTCAGAAGCTGAGGCATTATTTCTGTGCCTATACTACATATCTCATATCAAGGATGGATCCTTTGAAGTACATCTTTCAGAAGCCCATGCCCACTAGCAAGCTAGCCAAGTGTCAAATCCTGTTGAGTGAGTTCGACATTACCTACATAACTTAGAAAGCAGTCAAGGGACAAGAACTGGAAGACCACCTTGCTGAGAATCCCATGGATGGAGAATACGAACCCCTAAAACGTATTTTCCTACCGAAAAGGTATCATTCATAGGAGAAGACATTGCAGAATCCTATGATGGTGGGAGAATGTTTTTCGATGGAGCGGTAAATTTCAACGGAGTTGGAATAGGAGCAGTCCTAGTATCAGAAACCGGTCAGCATTATCCGGTGTCCGCCAAACTCAGGTTCCCGTGCACCAACAATATGGCCGAGTATGAAGCTTGCATCTTAGGACTCAAAATGGCCATTGACATGAACATTCAAGAGTTGTTGGTGATTGGACATTCAAACCTACTTATACATCAAGTGCGAGAAGAATGGGCAACCAAGAACTCCAAGGTACTCCCGTATCTGCATCATGTATAGGAACTGAGATAGAGGTTCACGAAGACGGAGTTCCAACATGTTCCCTTTAGTCCAGAATGAGTTCGCCGATGCATTGGCTACCCTATCATATATGATGCAGCATCCAGACAAGAATTTTATTGATCCCATTCCAGTAAAGATCCATGATCAGCCAGCTTACTATGCCCATGTTAAAGAAGAATCAGACAAAAATCCTTGGTTTCATGATATCAAGGAATATTTGGAAAAAGAAGGGTACCTAGAGCTTGCAAATCCTACTCAGAAATGCACACTTCGGAGATTGGCCAACAACTTCTTTCACAGCGGAGGAATCCTGTATATGAGGACTACTGATTTGGGACTATTAAAATGTGTTGATGCAAAAGAAACATCCAGTCTACTAGAGGAAATTCATGCTGGGACCTGCGGGCCACATATGAATAGTTTTGTCTTAGCAAAGAAGATACTCCGGGCTGGTTACTTTTGGATGACCATGGAAACGGACTGCATCCAGTATGTCTGGAAATGCCACCATTGTTAGGTACATGCAGACATGATAAAGGTACCTCCAAATAAGCTTAATGCAACAAGCTTACCATGGTTGTTCGTCGCCTAGGGAATGGATGTTATTGGACCAATCGAGCCTGCCGCTTCCAACGGGCACAAGTTTATCCTAGTAGCAATCAATTATTTCACCAAATGGGTCAAAGCAACATCTTACAGAGCAGTAACTAAGAAAGTAGTGGCAGACTTTGTTCGCGACCACATTTTTTGTCGATTCGGGATTCCAGAGTTGATCATTACTAATTATGGCTCCAACTCAATAGTGACTTGATGAAATCTATGTGTGAAACCTTCAAGATCAAACACAAGAATTCCATAGCCTACAGGCCTCAAAAGAATGGAGCTGTAGAAGCCACCAATCAGAATATCAAGAAAATTTTGAAGAAAATGATAGAGAATCATAAACAGTGACACAAGAAGTTATCATTCGCTCTATTGGGGTATAGCACCATAGTCCGCACATCAACTGGGGCAACCCCCTATATGCTGGATTATGGTACAGAAGCTGTTATTCCCGCTAAGGTAGAAATTCCTTCCCTAAGGATCATACAAGAAGCTGAGCTCGACGATGCAAAATGGGTGAAAAGTCGTTATGAGAAACTAGCCCTTATAGACGAAAAGAGAATGAATGCAGTCTGCCATGGTCAACTCTATCATAACAGAATGTCCAGAGCCTTCAACAAAAGAGTCAAGCCAAGAAAGTTCACATCGGGGCAGCTGGTGTTAAAGAAAATTTTTTCGTATCAAAATGTAGCCAAGGGGAAATTCTCTCCCAACTGGCAGGGTCCATACATGGTTCACCGGGTTCTAACAGGAGGAGCCCTCATACTTGCAGAAATGGACGAAGAAGTCTGGCCAAAGCCGATTAATTCAGATGTAGTCAAGCGTTACTATGTGTAATCTTTATGTTTTCTTTGTATGATGTAAATTGAACCATGCCTGACCTGATTCCTGTTTAAGAGGGGATACATAGGCAGCCCTATGGGTTCGGTCACAATTCAATAAAATTTTCATTTCCCTCCGCAACTGGAAACTGGGGCAGAATTTTGAGGAGGACCCTCAAAATTCTTAAGTAATTTTAGCCAATCACCGCACGAACAACAGTCAAAAGTGTCAACCCATCAAACTGGTTCAGAATTTTGAGGGGGACCCTCAAAATTACGTAGCAAGAGAGGTTGCAATATCCCGAACCACGTCACAGTCGTCGGTTCATCTAAGGCTTTGTATTATACGCTTATGTCATACTTTTACAAAATCATGCATGTCTATTATCGAAACTGCTTTTTTTAGCGATGCTACCCCAATGATACATATAGTATCACCAGATCAAAGCTGAGCAGGTCAAGCAGAGCCAACAGGGATACGAACTAACCTTCCCCTTTTACAAATCTCATGATTTTTCTTTGGATGCAGGCACTAGAACCGCAAAATCATTAAACATATTGTATGCCCATGAGTACGACTGTCTGAACTGTTGCACTTGCCAACATCTGCTATCAGCACACATGTAATGCTCCATAGTCACAATGCTCCCAGTAATCATGACGCCACAACCAGCTATCAACTAAGAAAATCTGCTATCATTTGTATTTTACTTCTTGTATAAGGCTACCTTTCTGCCTTCCGAGACTGAACGCTGTCTCCATCTGCTTTCTTGCATAAGGCTACCATTCTACCTTCCGAGAATAAACGTTGTCTCCATCTGCATTCTTGCATAAGGCTACCATTCTGCCTTCCGAGGTTAAGCTCTACCTCCACCTGCATTTGCATTGTATAAGGCTACCATTCTGCCTTCTGAGGTTAAGCTCTACCTCCATCTGCATCTTTGCATAAGGCTATCATTCTTCCTTCCGAGGTTAAGCTCTACCTTCACTTGCATTTGCATTGCATAAGGCTACCATTCTTCCTTCCGAGGTTAAGCTCTACCTCCATCTGCATTCCTGCATAAGGCTACTATTCTGCCTTCTAACTTGCATAAGGCTACCATTCTGCCTTTCGAGGTTAAGCTCTGCCTCCACCTGCATTTGCATTGCATAAGGCTACTATTCTGCCTTCCAACTTGCATAAGACTACCATTCTGCCCTCCGAGGTTAAGCTCTACCTCCATCAGCATTCCTACATAAGGCTACCTTTCTGCCTTCCATTTGCATAAGGCTACCATTCTGCCTTCCGAGGTTAGGCTATACCTCCATTTGCATCTTTGCATAAAGCTATCATTCTGCCTTCCGAGGCTAAGCTCTACCTCCAATTTCCTTCAAAACTAAGCACTATCTCAAGCATCATTTATTTCGTTTCTCTTACGGGCTATGCTCTGCCCTTCAATTCGCAAGACTAAGCTCTGTCTTGTCCGCGTCATGCTACTGCATCTCATGACTGAAAGATCGCCCCATACTGCATCTGCATGGCTGAAAGATCACCCTATACTGCATCTGCATGGCTGAAAGATCACCCATGCTGCATCTGCATGGTTGAAACACTACCTCACTGCATCTCATGGTTGAAAGATCGCCACATACTGCATCTACATGGCTGAAAGATCGCCTCATACTGCATCTCATGGCTGAAAGATCGCCCCATACTGCATCTGCATGGCTGAAAGATCACCCATGCTGCATGTGCATGGTTGAAAGATCACCTTATACTGCATCTCATGGTTGAAAGATCGCCATATACTGCATCTACATGGCTAAAAGATCTCCTCATACTGCATCTCATGGCTGAAAGATTGCCACATACTGCATCTGCATGGCCAAAATATCACCACATACTGCATCTGCGTGGCTGAAAGATTGCCTAATACTACATCTCATGGGCTGAAAGATCATCTCATACTGCATCTCATGGGCTGAAAGATCGCCAAATAGTGCATCTCATGGGTTGAAACATCGCCAAATAGTGCATCTCATGGGCTGAAACATCACCAAATTATCCAAAGGCATAATCGTTCGGAGGCACCATCCTCATAGCCCGAGAACACCATGCTATGGCCTGAGGATCCCTTTTAATCTTTGGCATATCTTTATTCAAAGGCATCATGGTTTGGAGGCACCATCCTCATAGCTCCACAGCACCATTTCATGGCCTGCAAATCCTTTATTGTACGCTTCATGGTCCAGGACGTCATGGTCTAAAGGACGTCATCCTAACCGTCCGAAGGCAATATTCATGGTCCGACGGGAATTTGCATCATGTTTAAATTTACACTCGATATACGCTTGTATTATTTCTAATTGCAGGTATACCGGCGAGCAACGACCATCCCGACAGGAGGGATCCCTCTCCAGTTTCCGCAGCCACATCAAACCTGACCATTCCCATAACCTTTCACTCACCCGACCCTAGATATTGCGTTCGTTCTTGAAAGTCTCCGTCGGCCTACTCCACCGACGGATCTTGAACTACATATGGCCCATTCCTGTAAAACTAGGGATATGTAGGCGGCTCAGAAGCCAGGGTGGGGCCTATCTTCTTCAAACCGTTTCGCTCAGTCAAAATTGGCAATCATATCTTTATCCGACAACTCTTTCATCCTTCCTAGGTAAAGAGGGGCAACTGTTGATACCCAATTTTCCCTATATATTTTTAAATATGCAAAATACTTTCAAAATAGCATATATATGCATATATAAGCATATCCAAATGTTTTATTATTTTTTCATAATTTTTAAAGGTTTTTAAATAAATTTATTTCTCCCTTTTATCCATAAAACCCCAATAATTATTTCCAAAAATCATTATTTTGGTAATTCATTTGTTGGACTTTTATATTTATGCTAAAATATAGCTAATGTAATTTTGCATATTTTTACAAAATTTATTTAGTATTTTTTAAGCTAAATTACATATAATTACATTATTAGCCCTTTTAAGATTCAATTGTATTTTATACTCATAATATTAAGTCCTATATTTTTAAATTGTCAATTTTATGTTATAAATCATTTTAGTTCTTTCAATTTATTTCCAAAAATTAATTTACTATTTCTTTAAATTTAAAAGGAAAAAATTGGCTATTTAAATAACAACCCAATTACATTTCAATTATAGACTAAATCTGACCCCAATTTAAACCCAATTTCCCAACCCAATCCCGTTTTATACCGGACCCCCAACCCAATTAAACCGACACAAACCCAGATTCCCCACCTACCCTTTTAAATCTAGGCCGTTGATCATTTAGATCAACGACCACCATTCCCCCTTACCTTTTTTAACCTTAAACGACCCTATTACCCTACCTCATTCTTCACAAAACGCTTCCCTTGAATTCCCTTTCCCACTTAATTCTCTCTGAAACTCTCATGAACCCTAGCCACCGCCATATAATCCCACCCTAATCCACCCTAAACCCTTCCTAATCCATGGCCTCTCATGGTAATTTGAGATATGTATCAGTCTCCTATGGCTCCTTGGTGTTTGTTTCTATAGTTTCATGGCTTGACCTCGAAGGGATCTGGTCCTGTCCTTGCTCGACTTCTGTTCATGACCATTCTCCGGCCATCCATGACCTTTCTCCGGCCATTCACGGCCTTTCAAGGTAGACCTTTGACTTTCCTGGTTAGATCAGAAACTTTCAAGGTCTTTCTCACCTTTTCTAGGTTTTCCGCAACCCTAATCTTTAAGATCTTTTGATTTTTCTTTCAGATCTACCATAGATTTGTGCTTACCATGAATGTCTTGAGTGTTTTCTCGAAAGTTCTTCAACTTTTCTTTCAAAACGACTCTTCATTAGAGTTTTCCTTTAAGTTTTTCAAAAGATCTCTTCTTCGATTTTAATGTTGTTTGTGATTTTGCTATGTTTTGCTCATGTTGTTTTTCTATCTGAGTCAGCATGTTGAAAACCCTAATTCCTTTTTGATCTCATTCGAGTTCTGAAACTGTTTGTTTTAAAGGTGTACTTGCTCGATTAAAAGTTCCCTGTTTCAAACTCTCTTTTCTTTATGTGACTTATTTGATTATGAGTTTTACTATCTTTTAACTCGACTATTGGTGAAACCCTAATTTCGTAAAAGGTTTTCCTCACTTGATACTGTGAGACCTTTACTTGTTTCTGATTCTCTTTACCTGTTGCTATGTTTTCTTCACTGTTGATTCTATGTGACTACTTAACATACTTGACTACTGTTTTCGAATATTTTCCTTACTACTGAATCCTAGCTTGTTTTTGCCACAACTGTATGATTGTGTTATCTCTTTTGCCAATATGTTTGGCCTCGCATGTCTGATGCTTCTGTACATTCTATTTATATACTGAAGTGCAGAATCATGTTTCTCCCTTGATTGATTTTGATCTTGTGACTGATTGCAAAAGGTTCTCTTTTATGAGCCCTAATTTCACTCGCTTGTTTAAATTAATTGATTCCTATCCCTTTACTGTGATGTTTTACCTTGCTGAATCTTTTCCAAAATAAGCAAATCTTTGTACTTAGACTTGATTGTTTACTTCATGCTTTTACTGCCCCTTTTATGACAATAATCAATCTGTCTCCAAACTGATTTTCTTTCCTTAATTAGACCTGCTGCTAACCATTAAACACTTATTCCTTAATTAAAGGGAATCACTTGTGGTAATTAATTCTGACTTGTGATTGTTTCCATGTTTGTGTTAAGACTTTACTTATTACCTTATTCTTCACCTATTTTCAAAACTATAAATACCCATCCTCTTTTCTTTCAAAGACATGAACCATCTAAGTTCAGAACACACACTTCACTCAAAACTCTCTCTTCTCTCTATTACTACTTGTGTTACTGCTTTGTCTAGCCGGCTAAAAGCCCAGGCTAGGCTGTGGAAATTTGCTTACTTTTCCTTTCTGCATTTTGCTTCTTACTGGTCTGTCCTAGTTAATTTTCAAGAATCAACAACAACATGTTTTTGTAATTGTTCCAACTTCTCTCATGTTTGTCTACTTCTGTTTATGTTTCTGCAATCAAGTTACATTACTAGCATGTTGAAATGTGTTCCCTTTCCCTTTAAATTAGTACTCTCCTATGTGTATGAATCCCAAACCCCACATCTCCTGTTTGTGTTTGTGTTCTTTGGCTGGTTCGTGAGCATGCCAACATCACCTATTGCTGTGCATGTCCAAACTTGACTCTTCCTGGGGTCATATGCTTCATGAAATGTATTCCCAAAACCCCTGACCCCTTTGTGCAACTGCTGATTCTGTGTAGTTTAAGTTTTACTACTACTGTTTTCAAATCACCCTTACCCTACTATTCTCAACCCAAATTTAAATAAATCTCTGTTTCTGCAGTTCCACTATACTCTTAGAACCTAGGTTCTGCCCCTCTTGTGTGAGCCTTGCCTTGGGACCCTTGAGCTCCCTCTAAACTCGGACACATAAGGGCTGGCCCTTCCACACTATACTTATCTCTATCTGGTTATGCAAACCTAGGTGTAAGCACTGCCGGGGTCCCTTGAGACCCTTAGGAAACTTTGACACAACCAGGTCTGAGAAAGGCTTTGAAACAAATGGCATTTGAGGTGGTTTATCCCATAACTCAAAGAGGAAGTCAGAATCAGGCTTCCTATGGTTGTAACTTCTTATTTTACACTTTTCTGATGTAATTCAGTATTAGTTCTGTAATGATTTGTAACAAATATTGGGGTTGGCTAGTCAAGACAGATGGGGTAATTATGCATGTTTTAGCTATTAGGAGGGTAGATACCATGCCTATATGATATGTTTTTAAATTCGGCATGTTTCAATTCTATACTTAGATAACATGCCTATAGGATTTGTTTAATAAATTCTGCATGTTTAACTTCCACACTTAGATACTATGCCTATAGGATCTAAATGACTATAATCAGACATCATGTTTATAAAATTAAAATCAGTATTTTTAATAGAAATCATGCCTATAAGAATTTCGCTTTAATCAAATAAATCTTGCCTACTTCACTGCATGCTCAATTAGATACCATGCCTATAGGACCAAAATCAGCTTTTAGGAAATTTTGGAAATTTGGATGGTTAACGGAGAGTTTGGAAATTTTTAGGAAGCTTCAGATTTTTTGCTTCTGGTATTTCCGCACCTGCGGATTGGGGACCGCAGATGCGATACCGCAGATGTGGGGAAAAAGAGCATAGAAGCGGAAAGGGCCTGGGAAGGCTGGAACCACAAAAGCGGCTTAGGGGCCGCATCTGCGATGCCGTTGATGCGGAAAAAAGGAATCACAAAAAGCGAACATTGGGACTTAAGTGAAAAACCGCATATGTGGTTCAAGGACCGCAAATGCGGTACCGCAGAAGCAGAAATTGGGCCGCAGATGCAAAAATGCCTGGCCAGAACATATAAATAGTAGCCTTCTCAAATTTGAGCTATTCTTTCACCATTTTCATCCGCGTTTGAAGCTTTTGAGAGAGATTTTTGTAGAAACAAAGGGGAATCACTTGGAGGTAACATCCTTGACTTCATAACTCGTTTTTATGTGATTAAAGACCTAATTAGTGGTGAAACATTTGGGAAGAATGGGTAATTATGGCTTGAGTTTAAGAGACCTTTAAATGAGGATTTGAGGGGTCATTTGGACTCCGATTTCAGTGTTCTTTTTATGTATATACTCCTGAGAGTGTGAGGATTCTAGATATAAATTTTACCCGATTTTGAGAGGTGGGCCCGAGGGGTATTTTGGTCATTTTACACAATTTTGCGCATTAGCTTAGAATTTAGTTGTAGAATCAGCTACTTGAAGTGTTATTTACATTATGAAATTGAATAGAATAGATTTGGACAATTTGAAGTCGAGTACTCGTGGCAAGAGCGTGGTTTCAGGTTAATTTTTGAGCCGGTTCGAGTTAAGTGGCTTGTCTAACCTTGTGTGGGGGACCTTCCCCTTAGGATTTATATATTTGGTACTTGAAATGCCTTGTACATGAGGTGACGAGTGCGTACTTGTGCAAATTGTTGGAAATCCGATTTTCTTTAAGTATTGATTAGTATGTTTCTTTTCCGGCTTTTTTCACTTGTACTATTAAGCCTGTTGTAGCTTAGAAAAGCATGTCTAAGTGATATATTTGCTTTAATTGTCCAACCTGTTTACCTGAACTCTGTGCACATGCTAGGCTAGAATTAATTATTGCCTTAATATGAAATTTCCATTTTTGAATATTTTCTTACTGTTGCTGTGTATTTACATTGGGACTATGGATGTGGGATTCCGGTAGCTCCTCCTTGTCTATTTATTTTGGGACTACGGATGTGGGATTCCGGTAGATCCCCCTGCACAGTTATATGGAACTATGGGAATGCACCCGGTAGATTCCCCCAGTACTAGGTATTTACATTTGGGACTACGGAACGGGATTCCGGTAGATCCCTGCGCACTATGAGTTGGGCTACAGGATTGTATCCCGGGAGACTTATCGGATATGTGTATTTGGGACTACAGGACAGTATCTTGGGAGATCCCCGATCGGTATTATTGGTGCTGAGTTGTACTTTCTTTCCGTGTTTACCTCGTTTCTGTATAGTTGTTGTTGTCCTGTATATCATATGTTACTTTTACTACCGTATTTCATTATATTGTTATATTCTATACTGTCGAACTTTATATTTTTGTTTAATTTCAGTAGGGCCCTGACCTTTCTCGTCACTACCCAATCGAGGTTAGGGCTTGGCACTTACTGAGTACCACTGTGGTGTACTCATGCCCCTTTCTGCGCATGTTTTTCATGTGCAGATCTAGGTACCGCTACTCAGGCCTACCATCCTTGAGGGAGGTGACTGCTCTAGAGACTTCGAGGTACATCTACCGCATCCATAGATCGAGAAGTACCTTTCTATTCTAGCTGTTAAACATTGTCATTCTATATTTTTTTCTTTCTTGTTAGATATTCTGGAGTTAGACTATTAGATATTCCAAAGGCTTGTGTTTCCGTGAGTTTCCGGGTTTTGGGATAGTGTACTGGTTTTGAGAATGTTGTGTTGTATATGCCGAGCGACATTCTAACTATTTTTCCATTCAGTTATTTTGGCTTTTGATTATTTTTTCCGCAAGTTTCGTTTATGTTCCGCATTTGTTAGGCTTACTTAGTCGTAGAGACTATGTGCCGTCATGGTAGTTCACGGAGGGCGAACTGGGGTCGTGACAAGTTGGTATCAAAGCTTTTGGTTCATAGTAGTCATGGATCACAAGCCGGTTTATTAGAGTCTCGCTGATCGGTACGGAGACGTCTGTACTTATCTACGAGAGGCTATGTAACTGTTAGGAAAATTCCACTTCATTTGATGTCCTTGTCGTGCGATATTTTGACATCATAATTCTAAACTTCTGTCTTCTATTCTCTCACAGATGGTGAGGACATGTGCTACCCGAGATTATTAGGCACCCGCGCCCCCTACTACAGTCGTCAGAGGCTGGGGCCGGGATAGAGGCTGAGGACGCGCACATGGTGCAACTAGAGCACCTGCACGAGCTGCCACCGAGGTACCACCCGCAGTTCTAGCCGGAGTCTAGGCACCTGAGACACCTACTGCTACTACTACTCCAGCATTTCAGAAGACTCTGACACAGTTCATGAGCATGTACACCACCTTGGCTCAGGCAGGGCTGCTTCCCCTTACTGCAGCCATATCCCAGGTGGGGGAGGAACACAGACTCCCACCTCCCGCACTCTTGAGCAGCGAGTGCATGTTGAGTAGGTCCCTAAGATTATTCTTGTACCGCATGTAGTGCCGGTTCAGCCCGAGGATAGGGCAGCGGCTTCCGAGGATGAGCAGTTGAGGCTTGAGAGGTTCAAGAAGTACAAGCCCCCTATATTCAGTGGTCTAGCATCAGACGATGCTCTAGGATTTCTAGATGAGTGTTACCGCATTCTTCGTACCATGGGTATATCAAGATCGAGCAGGACTTCCTTCACTACTTTTCAGCTTCGAGGAGCCGCCTATGAGTGGTGGCGCACCTATGAGTTAAATAGTCCGAATGAGGTTGCTTCACTAACTTGGACTCAGTTTTCAGATTTGTTCCGGAGAGAGTATGTTCCTTAGAGCCTCGGGGATGCATGGCGCGCAAAGGTTGAGAATTTGTGATAGGGTACTATGACTGTCTCAGAGTATGCTGTCTGTTACACCAGTTTGGCTAGGCATGCACCAGCCTTGGTTTCTACTGTTCGCGAGAGGGTTCGCTAGTTTATTGAGGGCCTTATTCCCAACATCAGATCTAGCATGGCTTATGAGTTGGAGATGGATATTTCTTATCAGCAGGTGGTGAGCATTGCTAGGAGGATTGAGGGTATGCATGCTAGAGAGAGAGAGGAGAGGGAGGCCAAGAGGTCTCGAAAGTCGGGCCACATCTCTGGTGCCCGTGCCACAGATGTAGGTTGTCATGGTAGGGGTTATATGAGTTGCCCTATTCATTCAGCTCTTCCAGCAGCCAGTAGTGCTCCAGCTCCTCCTAGGCCTCAAGAGCCTTGTTGTGCACCACTGGTATCTAGCGCGCCTCCTACACGGGGTGCTTTCAGAGGTCAATCCAGCAAGCCTGGCCCGAGCCAGTCATAGTCGCCACGTCCTCCTAGAGCTTGTTTTGAGTGTGGCGACACACGCCATATGGTGAGGGATTGCCCCAGACTTGGGAGGGGTGCACCTCCACAGACTTCTCAGCCACAGTGTGCCCCACAAAGTTCTCAAGCTATGGTTACCGCTCCAGTTGCTACCCCACCTGCTCAGCCAGCTAGAGGTAGAGGTAGGGGAGGTAGAGGTTGCCATAGAGGGGGAGGCTAGGCTAGATACTATGCCCTTCCTGCCCATATCGATGTTGTCACAGAGATGCATCAGTTCTATTCGATCTAGGCTCCACTTACTCTTATGTGTCTTCTTATATTACTCCACATTTGGGTGTATCTCAGGATTCTTTGAGTCCCCTATTTATATTTTTACTCCTGTGGGAGATTATCTTATTGTGGACCACATTTATCGGTCGCGTTTGGTTGCTCTTAGTGGTTTTGAGACCAGAGTCAATTTATTATTGCTCAGCATGGTGGATTTTGACATTATCTTGGGCATGGACTGGTTGTCGCCCCATTATGCTATTCTTGATTGTCACGCCAAAACCATGACGTTGGCTATGCCAGGTGTACCGCGTGTTGAGTGGAGGGGTACTTTAGATCACACTCCTAGTAGAGTTATTTCTTTTCTTAAAGCTTAGCATATTGTTGAGAAGGGGTATGACGTGTATTTAGCTTATGCGAGAGATGTCAGAGTTGATAGCCCTTCAGTTGATTCAGTCCTAGTAGTACGGGATTTTTCCAATGTGTTTCCAGCTGATCTTCTAGGCATGCCACCTGATAGAGATATTGATTTTGGCATCGATCTGTTGCTAGGAACTCAGTCCATTTCTATTCCTCCGTATTGTATGGCTCCTCCTAAGTTGAAGGAGTTGAAGGATCAGTTACAGGAATTGCTTGATAAGGGTTTTATTCAGCCTAGTGTATCACCTTGGGGTGTTCCTGTCTTGTTTGTGAAGAAAAAGGATGGTTCTATGCGTATGTGTATTGATTATCGCTAGTTGAACGAGGTGACAGTCAAGAACCGTTATCCTTTTCCTCGTATTGATGATCTGTTTGACCAGCTTCAGGGTGCACATGTATTTTCTAAGATTGATTTGCGCTCGGGAGCCAGGTATCCCGAAGACTGCTTTCTGGACTCTGTATGGTCATTACGAGTTCCTTGTCATGTCATTTGGGCTGACCAATTCCCCAGCAGCCTTTATGCATTTGATGCACAGTGTGTTCTGACCATATCTTGACTCGTTCGTCATTGTCTTTATTGATGACATTCTGGTGTATTCCCGAAGTCGGGAAGATCATGAGCAGCACCTGAGGACTGTGCTTTAGACTCTGAGAGAGAAGAAGTTATATGCTAAGTTCTCGAAATGTGAGTTTTGGTTGGATTGAGTGGCATTCATAGGCCACGTGTTATCAAGTGAGGGTATTCAGGGGGATCCGAAGAAGATAGAGGCTATGCAGAGTTGGCCTAGGCCATCCTCAGCTACAGAGATCCGCAATTTTCTTGGCTTGGCGGGTTACTACCATCATTTTGTTGAGGGGTTTTCATCGATTGCAGCCCCTATGACCAGACTGACCCAGAAGGTTGCTCCGTTCTAGTGGATAGAGGAGTGTGAGGCAAGCTTTCAAAAGCTCAAGACGGCTTTGACCACAGCCCCAATTTTGATGTTGCCTACAGGTTCGGGGTCTTACATGGTCTATTACGATGCCTCGAGAGTTGTCCTCGGAGCGGTGTTGATGCAGGATGGTAGGGTGATTGCCTACACATCCAGACAGTTGAAGATACATGAGAAAAACTACCCTGTTCACGACCTTGAGTTAGCTGCCATTTTTCACGCCCTGAAGATTTGGTGTCATTATTTACACGGGGTTCCCTGTGAGATTTATATTGACTATCGGAGCTTGCAACACCTGTTCAAGCAAAAGGATCTAAATTTGCACCAGAGGAGGTGGTTAGAGTTGCTAAAGGACTATGATATCACTATTTTGTATCACCCAGGCAAGGCCGATGTGGTGGCTGATGCTTTGAGTCGCCGGGCAGAGAGTTTGGGGATTTTGGCTTATTTACCAGCATCGGAGAGGCCTGTGGTGATGGATATCCAGGCCTTAGCCAGCCAGTTTGTGAGATTGGATCTTTTAGAGCCCAGTCGGGTTCTAGCTTGTGTGGTTTCTCGGTCTTCATTATTTGATCATATTAGGGAGCGATAGTATGATGAACCTCATTTGTTTGTCCTCAAGGGCAAGGTTCAGCGCGGTGATGCTACAGGTGTGACTATTGGAGATGATGGGGTATTGAGGATGCAAGGTCGGATTTGTGTACCCAATGTTGATGGGCTGTGAGAGTTGGTTCTAGAGGAGGCCCGTAGTTCGCGGTAATCCATCTGGGTGCCGCAAAGATGTATCAGGATTTGAGGCAGCACTATTGGTGGAGGCGGATGAAGAAAGGTATAGTTGGAGTCGTAGCTCGGTGTCTTAACTGTCAGCAGGTGAAGTATAAGCACTAAAGACCAGGTGGGTTGCTTCAGCAGATAGAGATTCCATAGTGGAAGTGGGAGCGGATCACCATGGACTTTGTAGTTGGACTCCCACAGACTTTGAGGAAGTTTGATGCTATTTGGGTGATTGTGGAGCGACTGACCAAGTCTGCTCATTTCATTCCTATGTGTACTACTTATTCTTCGGAGCGGTTGGCGGAGATTTATATCCGGGAGATTGTTCGCCTGCATGGTATTCCAGTGTCCATCATTTAAGATAGATGTACTCAGTTCAAATCACGATTCTGGAGGGCCGTTCAGCATGAGTTGGGTACTCGGGTGGAGTTGAGTGCAACATTTCACCCTCAGACGGACGGATAGTGCGAGCACACTATTCAGATTCTTGAGGATATGCTCCGTGCGTGTGTGATTGAGTTTGTAGGGTCTTGGGATCAGTTCTTGCCATTGGCGGAGTTTGCTTACAACAACAGCTATCAGTCCAACATTTAGATGGCACCGTATGAGGCTTTATATGGTAGGCATTGTAGATCACCGGTGGGGTGGTTTGAGCCGGGCGAGGCTAGACTATTGGGCACAGACTTGGTTCAGGATGCTTTGGAGAAGGTTAAGGTGATTCAAGATAGACTCCGAACAACCCAATTCAGACAGAAGAGTTAAACGGATCGAAAGGTTCGCGATGTTTCCTATATGGTTGGAGAGCGGGTTCTGCTTCGAGTTTTGCCTATGAAGGGCGTTATGAGGTTTGGGAAGAAATGGAAGTTGAGTCTGAGGTTTATTGGCCCTTGTGAGATATTGAGGCGTGTTTGGGAGGTTGCTTATAAGCTTGCCTTACCTTCCAGCTTGGCAGGGGTTCATCCGGTACTTCATGTTTCGATGCTCCAGAGGTATCACGATTACCCATCGCACGTGTTGGATTTCAGTTCAGTCCAATTGGACAAGGATTTATCTTATGTTGAGGAGCCAGTGGCAATATTGGATAGGCAGGTCAGAAAGCTGAGGTCAAAGAACATTGCATCAGTGAAGGTTCAGTGGCGGGGTCAGCCGGTCGAGGAGGAGACCTGGGAGACCAAGCAGGATATGCGCAGTAGTTACCCTCATCTTTTCACTACTTCAGGTATGTCTCTATGCTTGATCGAGGACGAACGAATGTTTAAGTATAGGAGAATGTGACGACTCGACCGGTCGTCTTAAGAATTAACACCCCGATTCCCTATTAACTACTTTCCCCTAGTCTATTTCTGCTATTTCGATTCGCCGGGATGTCCGGTTTTGAGTTTCAGAGAGTTTTGGGACACTTAGTCCCTAAATAAGAGCTTAAGTGTTGGAAAGTTGACTATATTCAGAATAGTGTGAAGATAGCCTTAGAATGGAAATCAGATGGTTTAGTTAGCTCTGTTGGGTGATTTTGGGGTTAGGATCGTGTTTGAATTGTGTTTTAGAGGTTCGTAGCTAATTTATGCTTGAAATACTGAAGGGTGAATTTTTGAAGTTTTCGGTTCGATACCAAGATTTTGATCCAAGGGTCGGAATGGAATTTCAAGAGTTGCAGTAGTTCCGTTGTGTCATTTGGGATGTGTGTGTGCAAAATTTCAGGTCATTCGGGCGTGGTTTTGTTGGGTTTTGATCAAAAGCGGAATTCGAAAGATTTTAGAAACTTAGGCTTGAATCTGATGTGTTTTGGTTGATTTGATGTTGTTTGAAGTATTTTGAAGATTGGTACAAGTTTGAATAAGGTATTAAGTGATGTTTGTGATTTTGGTTGAGGTCCCGGGGGCCTCGGGGCGATTTCGGATGGTTAATGGAGAGTTTGGAATTTTTGAGGAAGCTTCAGATTTTCTACTTCTGGTGATTCCTCACCTGCGGATTGGGGACCGCAGTTGCGATGCCGCAGATGTGGGGAAAAGGAGCGCAGAAGCGGAAACAGCTTGGGAAGGCTGGAATCGCAGAAGCGGCTTAGGGGCCGCTTCTGCGATGCCGTAGATGCGGAAAAAGGGATCGCAGAAGTGAAAATTGGGACTTAAGTGAAAAACTGCATATGCAGTTCAAGGACCACAAATGAGATATCGCAGAAATGGAAATTGGGCCCCATATGCAAAAATGCCTGGGCCAGAACATATAAATAGTTGCCTTCGCGAATTTGAGCTATTCTTTTACCATTTTCATCCGGGTTTGAAGCTCTTGAGAGAGATTTTTGAGGAAAACAAAGGGTAATCTCTTGGAGGTAACATCCCCGACTTCATAACTCTTTTTTATGTGATTAAAGACCTAATTAGTGGTGAAAAATTTGGGAAAAATGGATAATTAGGGCTTGAGTTAACGAGATCTTTAAATGAGGATTTGAGGGGCCATTTGGATTGCGATTTCAGTGTTCTTGTTATGTATAAACTTGTGAGGGTGTGAGGATTCTAGAAATATAAATTTTCACAATTCCAAGACGTGGGCCTTAGGGCGTTTTGGTCATTTTACATAATTTCGCGCAATAACTTAGAATTTAATTGTAGAATTAGCTACTTGAAATGTTATTTACATTATAAAATTGAATTTAATAGATTTGGAGTCGAGTACTCATGGTAAGAGTGTGGTTTCAGATTGATTTTTGAGCCAGTTCGAGGTAAGTGCTTGTCTAACCTTGTGTGGGGGACCTTCCCCTTAGGATTTATATATTTGGTAATTGAAATGCCTTGTACGTGAGGTGACGAGTGCGTACTTGTGCAAATTGTTCGAAATCCGGTTTTCTTTGATTAGTATGTTTCTTTTCCGGCTTTTATTACTTGTACTATTAAGCTTGTTGTTAGCTTAGGAAAGCATGTCTAAGTGATTTATTTGCTTTATTTGTCCAACTTGTTTATCTGAACTCTGTGCAGCATGCTAGGCTAGAATTTATTGTTGCCTTAATATGAAATTTCCATTTCTGAATATTTTCTTGTTGCTGCTATGTATTTGCATTGGGACTATGTGGGATTTCGATAGCGCCCCCCTTTTCTGTTTATTTTGGGACTACAGATGTCAGATTCCGATAGACCCCCCTGCACAGTTAGATGGAACTACGAGAATGCACCCGGTAGATTCCCCCAGTACTGGGTATTTACATTTGGGACTACGAAACGAGATTCCGGTAGATCCCCGCACACTATGAGTTGGGCTATGGGATGGTATCCCGAGAGACTTATGGGATATGATTTTTTTGGGATTACAGGACGGTATCCTGGGAGATCCCTGATCGGTATTATTGGTGCTGAGCTTGACTTTCTTTCTATGTTTACCTCGCTTTTGTATAGTTGTCGCTGTCCTGTATATCATATGTTACTTTCACTGCCGTATTTCATTATACTGTTCTATTTTATACTGTCGAACTTTATATTTTTGTTTAATCTCAGTAGGGCCTTGACCTTCTTCATCACTATCCGACCGAGGTTAGGCTTTGCCTTTACTGAGTACCATTGTGGTGTACCCATGCCCCTTTCTGCGCATGTTTTTCATGTGCAGATCCAGGTACCATTACTCAGCCTACCATCCTTGAGGGAGGCGACTGCTCTAGAGACTTTGAGGTACATCTGCCACATCCGCAGACTGAGAAGTCCCTTTCTATTCTAGCTGTTAAACATTCCCCTTCTGTATTTTTTTCTTTCATGTTAGATATTCTGGTGTTAGACTATTAGATATTCCAATGGCTTATATTTTCGTGAGCTTCCGGGTTTTGGGATAGTGTACTGGTTTTGAGAATGTTGTGTTGTATATGCCGAGCAGCATTCTAACTATTTTTCCTATTTTGGCTTTTGATTATTTCTTCCGCAAGTTTCGTTTATGTTCCGCATTTGTTAGGTTTACTTAGTCGTAGAGACTAGGTGCTGTCACGGCAGTTCACGGAGGGCGAACTGGGGTCGTGACAATGTCTATAAGATTTGAGACCATTTTAGTTTAATTAAAATCAGTTTAACTCGTACTGTTCTGAATCAGTTTAAACAACCTACTCGTTTTGTTAATGCGGTTTAGATATCATGCCTATAGGATCCAAATCGCCTATTTACCAGTTTACTGCATTCCTAATCAGTAATAGACATCATGCTTATAGGACATCACCAATACACACTTAAGCAAGCCTTAGGTAATAACGATAAAACTGAATCCGCCTTTGTTTAATTAACAACTACTACAATCAACAGGCAGACCTGATTCAGACTTCTTATCTGAGCTATGTAATAAACTGGTCTGCTTCAACAATTAAAACACTCCTGTCTTAGTACTTTAAATTCTGACCCTAACTATGATTAAGTCATGTTATTTATATGCTTTACTTGAGGAGGTATATATGAGCCTCTTAGTTGTTTATATGTTTCCCCTAATATGCAGTCCTATGTATTTTGAATGTCGCCGTAGCTTTTTTTTACATTTAAAAAATCAAGAGTCAGCCTAGAATCCTCCCTTTTATAAGAATAGTAGTCCTAAATTCCTCCAAGACTGATAGGAATGGGACGGGTAATAGCATGCAATAGAGGTCGAGACCAATTCGCGCTTTAATACCTTAACGAGGTGGAAAGGGTAGATATGGATATGATGACCGGTGCGCTAATACCACGTGTATCTCATATTATGAGGAGTGTCATACCGGGTATCGAATTGATGTGATCCATATTATAAATAAACCTAGGACCCCCCTCCTTTTATATTCTCAAGTTTTTGTAGAACTATAACTCATTTCAAACTGCCTTTAATATTTTTCTTTCAAACTCTTATGTGTTTAAACATAAATCCCATACTACTTGAGCCTATACTTGTCTATTTGCTAATTGTATAAAATTCACAAAACTGTCTGGGCGGGAGCCACACTAGTGGATCCTGAGGGGTGCCTAACACCTTCCCCTTAGGATAATTTCAATCCCTTTATTTCTGGTTATCAAACAAACTCAGATTTTATATTCTGCCCAGATAATCCTTAATCGCGATCGCAGAACTCCCTACGCGATCACATAAGACAACTCCGTCAAAGCAACGCGATCGTGACCAGCTCTATGCGATCGCATAGAGCAAATTCCATCACCCACCGCCGCACTAAATCCTTCTACGTCAACGCGATGGTCCTCATGCAAATGCAATGACCAACAAACTCACCATATGCGATCACACTCCTTACTCTTCGATCGCAATTCACAACAAAGTTCTTGGTCTTAGCTTACTCTATGCAATCGCAGGTGATCTCACGCGATCGCAATGAACAAATCACTGTTGCAGAAATACCAACAAACCTGCAATCTCCCAAAGGCCAAAAGTGCCCGTTTAAGCATCCGAAACACGCCCGAGGCCCCCGGGACCTCAACCAAACCTACCAACATATCTCATAACTTCATTCAAACTTTTTCCAACATTCGAAATGCTCAAAACAACATCAAAACACCTATTTTTGATCGGATTCAAGCCTAAGAATCCAAAAAAACTCTAAAAATATGCTTTCGATCAAAAAGTCTATCAAACCTCGTCCGAATGACCTAAAATTTTGCACACATGTCACATTCAATAATATGGAGCTACTCCAACTTCCTGAATTTCATTCCGACCCTAGGATAAAAATCTCACTATCGAACCGGAAACTTCAAAAATTCAACTTTTGGCATTTCAAGCATAAATTAGCTACGGACCTCCAAAACACAATCCGAACACGCCCCTAAGCCAGAAATCACCCAATGGAGCTAATGGAACCATCGAATTTCCATTTCGAGTATGGTCAACTTTCCAATACTTAAGCTCTCATTTACGGACTAAGTATCCCAAAACTCTCCGAAACTCAAACCCGAACATCCCGGCTAATCAAAATAGTAGAAATAAACTTGGGGAAAGAAGTTAATAGGGGATCAGGGCATTAATTCTTAAGACGACCGGCCGGGTCGTCACATCCTCCTACAATTAAACATTCATTCGTTCTTGAACGAGCATAGGGACATACCTGAAGTAGTGAAAAGATGAGGGTGCGCATATCCTGCTCGGTCTCCCTGGTCGCCTCCTCGACCGGATGGCCCTGCCACTAAAACTTTATTGATGCAATGTTTTTGACCTCAGCTTTATAATCTGCCTGTCCACTATTGCCACTAGCTCTTCAACATAAGATAGATCCTTGTCTAATTGCACTAAACTAAAATCCAACACGTGCGACAGATCACTATGATACCTCCGGAGCATCGAAACATGAAATACCGGATGAACTCCTGCCAAGATGGGAGGTAACGCAAGCTCATAAGCTACCTCCCCAACACGCCTCAATATCTTAAAAGGGCCAATAAACCTCGGACTTAACTTTCCCTTCTTCCTAAATCTCATAACGCCTTTTATAGGCAAAATCCAAAGTAGAACCTGCTCTCCAACCATATAGGAAACATCACGAACCTTCCGGTCCACATAACTCTTCTGTCTGGACTGGGCTGTATGGACTCTATCCTGAATCATATTAACCTTCTCCAAAGCATCCTGAGCTAAGTTTGTGCCCAATAATCTAGCCTCACCCGGCTCAAACCAACCTACCAGGGATCTATACCGTCTACCATATAAAGCCTCATACAGTGCCATCTATATGCTGGTTGGATAGCTGTTGTTGTAAGCAAACTCCGCCAATGGCAAGAACTGATCCCAAGACCCTCCAAACTCAATCACATATGCACGAAGCATATCCTCGAGAATCTAAATAGTGCACTCGGACTGTTCATCCATCTGCAGGTGGAATGCTGTACTCAACTCCACCCGAGTACTCAACTCATGCTGAACGGCCCTCCAAAACCGTGATGTGAAATGAGTACCTCTATCTTAAATGATAGACACTGGAATACCATGCAGACGAACGATCTCCCAGATATAAATCTCCACCAACTGCTCCGAAGAATAAGTAGTACACACAATAATGAAATGAGCAGACTTGGTTAGCCGATCCACAATCACCCAAATAGCATTGAACTTTCTCACAGTCCGTGGGAGCCCAATTACAAAGTCCATGGTGATCCGCTCCCACTTCCACTCGGGAATCTCTATCTGCTAAAGCAACCCACCCGGTCTCTAGTGCTCATCATGCTGGCAGTTAAGGCACCGAGCTACAAATCCAATTATATCTTTCTTCATCCGCCTCAACCAGAAGTGCTGCCTCAAATCCTAATACATCTTTGCAGCACCCGGATGAATGGAATACCGCGAGCTATGGGCGTCCTCCAAAATCAACTCCTGAAGCCCATCAACATTGGGTACACAAATCCAACCTTGCATCCTCAATACCCCATCATCACCAATAGTCACATTTATGGCATCACCATGCTAAACCTTGTCCTTAAGGACAATCAAATAAGGGTCATCATTCTGTCGCTCCTTGATACAATCAAATAAGGAAGACCGAGAAACCACGCAAGCTAGAACCCGACTGGGCTCCGAAAGATCCAATCTCACAAACTAGTTGGCTAAGGCCTGAACATCGCCATAGGCCTCTCCGATGCTGGTAAATAACCCAAACTCCGCAAACTCTCTGCCCGGCGACTCAAAGCATTAGCCACCACATTGGCCTTGCCCGGGCGATACAAAATAGTGATGTCATAGTCCTTCAGCAACTCTAACCACCTCCTCTGGCACAAATTTAGATCCTTTTGCTTGAACAGGTGCTGTAAGCTCCGATGGTCAGTATAAATCTCATAGGGAACCCCGTATAAATAATGACGCCAAATCTTCAGGGCGTGAACAATGGCAGCTACCTCAAGGTTGTGGACAAGGTAATTTTTCTCATGTATCTTGAACTGTCTGGATGCGTAGGCAATAACCCTACCATCCTGCATCAACACTGCTATGAGGCCAATCCCCAAGTCATCATAATAGACCGTATAAGACCTCGAACCTGTAGGCAATATCAAAATTGGGGTTGTGGTCAAAGCTGTCTTGAGCTTATGAAAGCTCACCTCACACTCCTCCGTCCACTAGAACGGAGCACCCTTCTGGGTCAACCTGGTCATGGGGGCTGCAATCAATGAAAACCCCTCCACAAAACGACAGTTGTAACCCACCAAGCCAAGGAAACTACGGATCTCCGTAGCTGAGAATGGTCTGGGATAACTCTGCACGGCCTCTATTTTCTTCGGATCCACTTGAATACCCTCACTCGATACCACATGGCCTAAGAATGCCACTGAATCCAACCAAAACTCACATTTCGAGAACTTAGCATATAAATTTATCTCAAAGTCTGAAGCACAGTCCTCAGGTGCTGCTCATGATCTTCCCGACTCCGGGAATACACCAGAATATCAACAATAAAGATAATGACAACGAGTCAAGATACGGACGGAACACACTGTACATCAAATGCATAAAGGCTGTTGGGGCATTGGTTAGCCCAAATGACATAACAAGGAACTCGCAATGACCATACCGAGTCCAGAAAGCAGTCTTCGGGATATCTAGCTCCCGAATCTTCAACTAATGGTAACCTGAGCGCAAATCAATCTTAGAAAACACTCATGCGCCATGAAGCTGGTCAAACATATCATCAATACGAGGCAAAGGATAATGGTTCTTCACTGTAACCTTGTTCAACTGGCGATAATCAATACACATACGCATAGAACCATCATTTTTCCTCACAAACAGGACAGGAGCACCCCAAGGTGATACACTAGGCAAAATAAAACCCTTATCAAGCAATTCCTATAACTGGTCCTTCAACTCAGGAGAAGTCATACGATACGGAGGAATAGAAATGGGCTGAGTGCCCGGCAACAGATTAATGCCAAAATCAAAATCTCTATCAGGCGACATGCTTGGAAGGTCAGCTGGAATCACATCGGGAAAATCCCGTACTACTGGAACTGAAACAACTGAAGGGGTATCAATACTGACATCTCTCACTTAAGAGAAATACACGTCACACCTCTTCTCAACCATACACTGAGCTTTAAGAAAAGAAATAACTCTACTAGGAGTGTGATCTAAAGTACCCATCCACTCAACACGCGGTACACCTGGCATAACCAGCGTCACAGTTTTGGAGTGACAGTCAAGAATAGCATAATGGGGTGACAACCAATCCATGCCCAATATAATATCAAAATCTACTATGCTGAGCAATAATAAATCGGCTCTGGTCTCAAAACCACTAAGACCAACCAAACACGACCGATAAATACGGTCCAGAACAAGAGAATCTCCCACAAGAGTAGAAACATAAACAGGGTAACTCAAAGAATCTCGAGTTATACCCAAATGTGGAGCAAAATAAGAAGACACATAAGAATAAGTGGAGCCTGGATAGAACTGATGCATCTCTGTGACAAACCACTATAATACCTGTGATGACAGAATCATAGGCAACAACCTCGGTACGGGCAAGAAAGGCATAGTATTGGGCCTGGCCTCCCCTTCTAGGGCAACCTCTACCTCCCCGACCTCCACCTCTGGCTGGCTGAGCAGGTGGGGTAGCAACTGGAGCTGTAGCTATAGCCTGAGAACTCTGTGGGGCACGCTGTGGTTGAGAAATCTGCGGAGGTGCACCCCTCCCAAGTTTGGGGAAATCCCTCACCATATGACGTGTGTCACCACACTTACAACAAGTTTTGGGAGGACGTGGTGGCTGTGATTAGCTCGGACCAAGTTTGCTGGACTGACCTCTGAATGCACCTCTCACAAGAGGCGCGCTAGATACCGGAGGTGCATAATAAGGCTTCTTAGCTCCTAGGAGGAGCTGGAATACCACTAGCTGCTGGAAGAGCTGAATGAACAGGGCGACTCATATAACCCCTACCATGACGACCTGCTACTGGGGCACGGGAACTAGATAAATGGCCCGACTCTCGAGACCTCTTGGCCTCCCTCTCCTCTCTATCCCTAGCATGCATACCCTCAATCCTCCTAGCAATGCTCACCACCTGCTGATAAGAAATATCCATCTCCAACTCACGAGCCATGCTAGACCTGATGCTGGGAATAAGGCCCTCAATAAACCGACGAACCCTCTCGTCAACAGTAGAAACCAAGGCTGGTGCATGCCTAGCCAAACGGGTGTAACAAACATCATACACTGAGACATTCAGAGTACCCTGGTGTAAATGCTCAAACTCTGCGCGTCATGCGTCTCTGAGGCTTTGAGGAATATACTCTCTCAGGAATAGATCTGAAAATTAAGTACAAGCCAGCGAAGCAGCCTCATCTAGACTGTCTAACATATAGGTGTGCCACCACTCATAGGCGGCTCCTCGAAGCTAGAAAGTAGTGAAGGAAACCCCGATCGATCCTGATATACCCATGGTACGGAGAATGCAGTAACTTTCATCTAGAAATCTGAGAACATCCTCTGATGCTAGATCACTGAATACAGAAGCGTTGTACCTCCTGAACCTCTCAAGCCTCAGCTGCTGCCCTATCCTCAGGCTGATCTCGAACTGCAGGATGTACAAGAATAATCTCAGGGACCTGCTTAATATGCACTCGCTGCTCAGGAGTGCGGATGGCGGGAGTCTTTGCTCCTCCCCTGGCCTGAGATGTAGCTACAGCAAGGGGAAGCAACCCTGTCTGAGCCAGAGTGGTATACATGCTAATGAACTGTGCCAGAGTCTCCTGAAAAGCTGAAGTAGTAGTAGCAGTAGGCATGTTAGGTGCCTGGACTCCGACTGGAACTACTGGTGGAACATCGGCGGCAGCTCGTGCAGGTGCTTTGGCTGCACCACGTGCGCGTCCTCGGCCTCTACTCCGGCCCCGGCCTCTAACGGCTACAGTAGGGGGCGCCGGTGCCTTATCATCTCGGGTAGCACGTGTCCTCACCATCTGTGAGAGAATAGAAAATAGAAGTTTAGAATTGTGATGTCAAAATATCGCACGACAAGGAAATCAAATGAAGTGGAATTTTTCTAACTGTTACATAGCCTCTCGTAGATAAGTACAGACGTCTCCGTACCGATCATTGAGACTGTAATAAACCGCTTGTGATTCATGACTCCTATTTATCTAGAGCTCTGATATTAACTTGTCTCGAACCCGGTTCATCCTCCGTGAACCATCGTGACGGCACCTAGTCCCTACGACTAGGTAAGCCTAAATAGCGGAAATAAACCAACTTGCGGAAGTAAAACAATTTAAAACAGAATTAGAGTAATAAGATAGTGTTTAAAAGTGTCGCTCGGCATACACAATATTTAACTCTCAGAAACCAATACATATCTCCAAGACCCGGAAACCCATGAATCACAAGCTAAGGATCACTACACAGTACTCTAACTCTAGAATATCTAACAAGGAAAAGAAATACAGAAGGGCAAATGTTTAAAAGCTAGAATAGAAAGGGGCTCCTCGGTCTGTGGACGCGGCAGATATACATCGAAGTTGCTGGAGCAGTCGCCTCACCTCAAGGGTGATAGGACTGAGTCGCAGTACCTGGATCTGCACATGAAAAACATGTGCAGAAGGGGCATGAGTACACCATGACGGTACTTAGTAAGTGCTAAGCCTAACCTCGGTCGGGTAGTGACGAGGAAGGTCAGGGCCTATTGAGGTTAAATAAAATACAAAGAATATCAGTTTAGAACAGGACAGTATAATTAAGAGCAACTGTAAGAAATAACATAGAATAGAAAGAGCAACAACAACTAGAGTAGAGGCAAAATAATCACGGAAAGGAAATACAACTTAACACAGAGATAACAACCGGGGTACCTTCCAGGATACTGTCCTGTAGTCCCAATTACATCTATCCCGTGGATCTCCCGTGATACCATCCCGTAGTCCATCATATATATCCGAAGGATCTCCTGTGATCCCGTCCTGTAGTCCAACTATCAGTGCATGGGGATCTACCGGAATCCTGATCCGTAGTCCCAAATATAAATACCCAGTACTGGGAGAATCTAGCGGGTGTAGTCCCGTAGTTCCATATATCTATGTGGGGTATTCTACCGGAATCCCACATCCGTAGTCCCAAATAAATAGACAAGGGGGAGCTACCGGAATCACACATCCGGAGTCCCAATGCAAATACACAGCAGCAACAAGAAAATATTCAGAAATGGCAACTTTCATAGTAAGGAAACAAGTAATTCTAGCCTAGCATGCTGCACAGAATTCAGGTAAGGAAGTTTGACCAAATAAAGCAATTAAATCACTTTGACATGCTTTCCTAAGCTAACAACAGGCTTACTAGTGCAAGTAATAAAAACAGGAACGGAAACATACTTGTAATTACTTAATAAAAACCGAATTTCCAACAATTAGCACAAGTACGCACTCGTCACCTTACGTACAAGGTATTTCAATTACCAAATATACCAAATCCTAAGGGGAAAGGTCCCTCACACAAGGTTAGGCAAGCCACTTACCTCGAACCGACTCAAAATCAACCGAAACCATGCTCTTGTACGAGTACTCGATTCCAAATATCCCAAATGTATTCAATTCAATTGCATAATGTAAATAATGCTTCAAGTAACTGATTCTACAAAGAAATTCTAAGCTAATACGCGAAATTAGGTAAAATAACCAAAATTTCCCTTGGGGCCCACGTCTCGGAATCGGGTAAAATTTATATTTTCTGAATCCTCAGGCTCTCAAGAGTTCATGCATACCAAAATTATCCAAATCCAAAGTCAAATTCCCAATCAAAAATCGAATTCTAGGCCTAAGAACTTTCTTTCAATTTTTCCCCAATTTTTCATATCCAATCCGAAATTAAATGATGAATTCATGTTTGGATTAATGTGTTACAAGCAAAAAGGAGTTAAGAATTGTTACCCAATCAATATCTCTAAAAATCCCTCAAAACTTCGCTCAAATCCGAGCTCCCAAGATTTAGTTTTAATAAAAATGGCTAAACCCTCGACTTTGAAATTTTATATTCTGCCCAGATAATCCTTAGTCGCGATCGCAGAATTCCCTACGTGATCACATAAGAAAACTACCTTAAAGCAACACGATCGTGACCAACTCTATGCGATCGCATAGAGTAAATTCCATCACCCACTGCCGCACTAAATCCTTCTACGCGAACGCAATGGTCCTCATGCGAACGGAATGACCAACAAACTCACCATATGCGATTGCCCTCCTTACTCTTCAATCGCAATTCACAACAAAGTTCCTGGTCTAATCTTACTCTACGCGGTTGCAGGTGATCTGACGCGATCACAATGAACAAATCACTGCTGCAGAAATACTAGCAAATGTTCAATCTCCCAAAGGCCAAAAGTTCCCGTTTGAGCATCCGAAACACACCCGAGGCCCCCGGGAGCTCAACCAAATCTCCAACATATTCCATAACTTCATTCAAACTTGTTACAATCTTTGGAATGCTTAAAATAACATCAAAACACCTATTTCTGATCAAGCCTAAGAATCCCAAAAACTCTAAAACTACGTTTTCGATCAAAAAGTCTATCAAACCTTGTCTGAATGACCTGATATTTTGCACACATGTCACATTCAACACTACAGAGCTACTCCAACTTCTGGAATTCCATTCTAATCCTCGGATCAAAATCTCACTATCGAATCGGAAACTTCAAAAATTCAACTTTCGGCATTTCAAGCCTAAATTAGCTACGGACCTCCAAAATACAATCCGAATACGCCCCTAAGCCCGAAATCACCCAACGGAGCTAATGGAATCATCGTATTTCCATTCCGAGTCCATCTTCACACTGTTTCGACAACGGTCAACTTTCCAACACTTAAGCTCTCATTTTGGGGACGAAGTGTCCCAAAACTCTCCGAAACTCAAAACCGAATATCCCGGCAAATCAAAATAGCAGAAATAAACTTGAGAAAAGTAGTTAATAGGGGATTGGGGCGTTAATTCTTAAGACGACCGGCCGGTTCATCACAATAATTATTTGCTAATTATAATTTATTTCTCTATTTTCTATCTATATAAATGCATGCATATACACCAATTATCAATTTATATAAATATAAGATATAATATATTTTATTATAAATTATTATAATTATGGAAGCATAATGAAATTAATCTAAAGAGAAAGAGGATTTTTATATGCAAATTGGGTCATCTTTAGCAAAGTCCAATTGCGATCCAAAGAGACTATTTAAAAACAAAATACATATTCTAGATTTCTTAACCCAAAAAGAAGAAAATCAGACCAAACAAGCCCACAAATAGCCCACTTACTCCATTTTTAGTTCCATGTAGACTCCACATAATCTCCATGTTAGCGCCACATAGGCACGAAAATTTAAGAATTTACAAGGCTAACACACACCTCTCTCACACTTACACGCTAAATCGCGTGCTACCACACCATTTGCCACATGTCAAGTGACTATTTGATGGTCAACTAAGTTTCCATTATAAATTTTGCAGCACACTAATTACCGTAACTGCTCTCAATTAATTCACATAAAAAAGGGTCAAATCATACTATTTTAGGTGCACATATCTCTTCTAATTAATGTCACCAAATAATTGTCTAAATCTAATTCTTTGACCATTCCAAGCAGCACCCCATACCCCATCTCCTTCTTCAACGTGTCACCATCAAAAGCCAAGGCCTTTTAAATATATGGCTAGGATTAAACCCTTTTATATCCTTCTAGAAAATCAGAAAATCACATAAATAAATATTGTTATTCCTTTTATTTTTCTTATTGTATAACTTTTTAGAATAATCTGATCCATCAATCTTTAATCCCAAGGCAAAGATGATTTTGTAATTAATCTTTTAAAATTTCTATAACTCAAAAAACCTATCCATTTCCTTGTCTCTCTCTTCATCTCTTTCTCTGCGATGGCAGAACCAAGATTTGGCTCTATTTCCATTTTTAACCAAATTTTGACCTCCACGACCCAAGATGACAACGTTGCGCACCTATTTCGAGGAAAATGAGATCTATTTTTGTCTTTATTTTGACTTGTTTGCAGACGCATTGTTATTTTTTCACCCCAAAGCAAATCGTATACTCACATAGTTGTCGATAATATCACTATTTCAGGCATTTTCTGTGGCGAATCTCTGCCATATTAGAAGGTATACACTAATTTAATTAGTTTTCGATTTTAGCTCTCTGAATTTCCCTATTATCTCTCTTTCTTTTCCCTTGAAATGGACCTGCCATGGAAGACCACCCAACATTCAAAATTCAAACATTTTTTTACTGATTGTGGAACTTTAAAATTCTGCCCAAACTAACCCTAGAGGAACCCTAATTTGTCCCTATAAATACCAGCCGGTTAATAATTTTTGATGGATTTTAAAAGGTGCTATAAAAACCTTCCTTTTAAGAAATTCAAAACACTTACTTAGAATCTTTAGGTTGAGACCATAAAATGGAGTTTGACTTAAGTATTTCTGTTGATGTCCTAATTCACCGTAGAACTAATTAGTTGGTGACTCCCTTAAAATTAATTAAACCTCAGGTTTCCAACATGTTATACTCTAATTTGACCCGTATTAAAATAGGGTGTAACAGAAAAAGGTTAGGACATAAAAAACACTCATCCATTCTAAACTACGGTATGACTTGATCCTCTTCACCGAGGTACGTAGGTAGCTTAAAATTTCATTCAGTTGCATAAGTTCAAATGATACACACTGCCCCACTCGTTGTTCGAATGAAGTATGATAGAATGTAATACATTGAATCAACACCTAAAAATTGAGCTGAGATACCAATCTTCTATTGAACTTTGGATCCCATTTGATTTAAAGGGGGCAAGCCTCTATGGTAAATTGGTATCTTCAATGAAATGATTATAGTCTTTTAGGAAACTACTAAATATTTGCATTGAAACCCGGAGATTTGTTTGGTCTTCATGTTCGCCAAATCTTCAAGGTTGTTGGTCTTAAATTCCGCCCTCTTTCCTAAAATAAAAGGAAAGGAAAGAAAGGCATCAGAAGGGAACACAAGTATAAGAAGGAAGATTACCTGGAACGACATTTCAAATTCAGTGAGACTTGAACCCAAGATATTTGGTGAGAATAAAGCTCTTGAATTTTTATTTCCGGCAATCAAAACGTCTTGTAATCTCGAGGATTCCATACCAAGACATAAAAGTTTTGGAAGTTATCTGAAACTATCCTTAAGATATTAGATTTTATGGTTTGGAAATATTTTAGATTTTGAAGTTTAGTTTAAAAAAAATTGAATGGTTCGTGATTTCGACATGACTACATCAAGATACAAAAGTTTGGTGAAGTCACGCAAGTTATAAATCGTCAGCGTGTTAGGATTTAACATTTATTTAGAAATATTATCTGAAAACATTCTTAAGGTATTACATTCTTTATTTTGGATATCTATTATATTTTGAAGTTTAGTTTCCGAAAAATCAAACGGTTCATGATTTCGATATTCCTACTCCAAGATATAATTTTTTTGGTGAAGCCTTGCAAATATAAAATTGTCAACATGTCGAAATTTAAAGTTGAATTTATAAGATCACCAGGAACAATTCTGAAGGTGTACGATTCCAAGTTTTGAGTATGTTTTAGATATTGAAATCTAATTTTTGAGAAATCTAACGGTTCGTCATTTTGGACTTTTTCAAAACAAGATATGAATCTTTTGTTACAAGCGTGCAAAGCTGATAATTATAAATGCGACTAAGATATAAGTCGGACAATGTAAAGCAAAAGAGAAGCAATCTTATTTATGATGAAACAAATATTAACTAGATCAATCTAACATAAAGATAAAAGGGGAGATAATACTAATAGCCGAATCTAAATAGAACTTGTAGTTAATTAATTCTTGACAGCTAGTCTCCATGTTCTTCTTCTTCTCCTCCTCCAGATTGGCCGAATCATCAAGAGTCAGCAAATTTACGTTGTCATATGAAGAGACCTCAGTCTCGGTATCTGAAACTCTTGCTTGAATCTCTTTAACCTCCTTTTGAGTCGCTTCTATAATACCTTCAAGATTCGCATTTTGTCTGCAACCTCTTCACAACTCTCTTCAATTTTTTTTGTTAGAGGAAACTTTATTGACTTTCTCACTTCCTTCAAGTTTAGACAACTCGAGATGCCTCTTAGCTTTGAAAATTAGCTCTAACTTCTCATCTTCACTCATCTTATCGGCCAAATTGGATCGCTCTTTTTCATATGAAGTGGCAACCTCGAAAAGATAATCCAGTAAACTCTTTAATGGAGAAAGATCCAAAACATTGTCCTTCTTCATATCCTTGAAAATCTTAGTGATTTGCTTCCTATAAGATAAGAGCAATTCTGCACGAATATAAATGTCATATCATGTATATCTATATGTGTACATACCATGATCATGCCCCTGAGGACATCCCATCATATCATCTCGGCCCCTGTGGGTGAAATCATCAACATATACCAGCCGATCAGGTGCATATATAATGCCATAACCTTTCCCCAAATCCTATTTACATATAATATACGCGTATATAATGTCATCTGGTCATGGGTCAATGTACATGTATAAATGAATGCAAGTTATAAGAAGTAAGACAACAAGATCTCTCGAGATGTCATAACATCAATATGCCTTCAGTTAAATATGGTGCAACTAACATATAAAAAACTTCAAGCACATGTAGTAGAGTATTATACATACATAAACCAGCAGAAACCACTAGAAGTTTCAGCCAAACACAACCCACAACTATCCTCAATGACAACACAACCTCAAAGAGGTGTTGTTCTTTACTAGAACTAACTTTAGATGGTGAAATATGGTGTAATCACTTGGATTCCCCTTCAAACCCTTATGGTATCTGTTTAGGAGGGTTAGGAGAAGTTTGGATATAAAGTTGAGTAAAAATGAGCAAAAAATAGGCATCCAATCATTTATAAAGTGAAGTAGGTCGACCAGTGCCTAAGTGGGTCCCATTGAGAGCTGCTTATGCGATCTCGCGATATTGCGAATATCTCTCTACTTCGATGTCTTATCAACAAAGGGTTTAATGTGTTAGACTAGACTCGTAAATCTTCAATTTAATATGTTGATCATACCTTAAACCCAAGCATATTGGGAGAAAAACGGAGCTACATTTGACCTAATTTTCAGCATTGAATGTAACTTATAATGACCTTTGCCAACTTTGGTTCCACAACTCGCTTGACTTCAAAATGTAATTCACGACTATCATACGACTAAAATAACTCATAACATAACTTCCGTATCATGTTAAGAACCATATTCTTATCCCAAAAGTACATGTTATAATATTTCTAACTTGTCGACTTTCGACGAAACATATTTTCTTCATTTTTTTAGCTTCTAAGTCTTCCAACCGTCTTGGTACTTGTTATCTACGATCTTAAAGATTTGTATCCTCCAAGGTAATATTATTAACTTACTTTATGTACTTTCAAAGATGATCTTATTTTCGAGCATACATCAATTCACTTATGATGTACTCTTATATACGAAAACATGGAGTGTACCTGGTATAGTCTCTAAAACTTACCATTTCTTTGGCTTGCAAAGGACAAAAAAAGTTATCAGCGTCCAAATCAAGAATATTGGAATGGGCACAAAGGTCTAAATGGAGGAAATGGTTTCTAATTTTTGGGAGAGGATAAGTGTCCATCCCTTCTCACCCTATGAGTAATATCTCTGACATTCGAGCAGGGATGAGTATCCCTCCCTTCATACCCTAAGTAATCCATCTGATTTTCGGGCAGGAATGACTATACATCCCTTCTGTGAGGTCATCACTTGTGTTTCAAGTAAATTCTGTGTTCCGAGGCCTTAAAAACCTCTTTTTGTCTCATCTCGATATGCGTGCGTAGTCCTGGTGCATTTTCGGAAAGCTGTTATGTAAAAACTAAGTAAAATAAGGAAATTGGCTTTTAAAATTGAATAAAGTTGACTTTGGTAAACATTTTTGCTAAACGGACCCGGACCCGTGATCCGACGGTGTCGTAGGGTCTGTAGTAAAATTTGGGACTTGGGCGTATGCCCGGAATCAAATTTCGAGGTCCCAAACCTGAGAAATGAATTTTTAAAGAAAATTATTTTCTGGAAAATATAAAGGTTTTTGGAAGTGAATTGATGCATTTTCTTGATGGTATCGGGCCCGTATCTTGGTTCCGGATCCCAGTACAAGTTTGAAATAATAATTAAGATGAATCTGTAAAATTTGGTAAAGATCGGAGTTGGTTTGGTATAAAACGGACCTATAGTTGAGAAAATAGTAATTTTGATGTTCTTGAGTGATTTCATGAATTTGAGGTTTAATTCATAGTTGTTAATGTTATTTTGATGATTTGATCACACGAGCAAGTTCGTTTGATATTTTTGGGCTTGCGTTCATGTTTGGTTTGGATCCCCGAGGGCTCGGGTGAGTTTTGGATAGGCCACAAAGTGAATGTGGACTTAGGAAAAATAGTTGCTGATATCTAATATTTTGGCTAGGCCTCTGATCTCGCAATTGCGAGATCAGTCTTCGCAATTGCGAAGTTCTCAGGCATGGGAATTTTGATCCAGGTGTCGCAAATATGAACCTAGCCTGGGCAGGCCTTGGTCGCAAATGCGACACTTCTATCGTAAATGCGATGTCGCAAATGCGACGGTTCTCTCGCAAATGCAAAGGCAGCAGGTCCTGAAGTGGTTTTCAATTGTGAACCCTGGTCGCAATTGCGACATCTGCGACCAGTGAATTAGGACTTAGACACATTTTACTTCATGTTTCAAACTCTCTCAAACCCTAAGCTCTATTGGGCAATTTTCTAAATAATAGTTCTTGTCCAAATCAATTGTAAGTTGTTTCTAACTCATTTTATTTAATATATAACATCTTTTCACTTGATTTCAATTCAAAATCAAGGGTTTTCATGGGGGAAATTAGGTGTTTTTGGTAGAACTTAGGATTTTCAATTTTTGGGGATTTGGATCTCGATTTGAGGTCCGATTTCAAAACAAATTATATATTTGAGTTCGTGGGTGAATGGGTAATCGGGTTTCGGTTCGATCTTCGGGTTTTGACCATGTGGTCCTGGGGTTGATTTTTTTGACTTTTTGGGGAAATCTTTATAAAACCTATTTTCATGCATTAGAATTGATTCATTTAGCATTTATTGATATCGTTAAGTAAATTGTGGCTAGATACAAGCGAATTGTGTTGGAAACAAGAGGTAAAGCGATAGTCGAGGCTTGAATTATGTTTGTGGCACTGAGGTAAGTGTTTGGTCTAACCTTAGCTTGAGGGAATAGGTATTGTGCATTATTTGGTATGTGCTAGTGTAGTGTACGATGTATAGGTGTGGTGACGAGTATCTATATGTCATTGTCAAGCATGCTCATGAGTCTTAAATTGTAATCATTGTGTTCTTGATAAGTGCTACAAATGCCTAAGTTGTTGATTCTCTGTGTTGGGCAAGAATTATGATTATCCTCGTGGTATATGATTGTTGTTGAGTATTGGTTCCAGTTGAGGTTTCATTTGTGAAGTTAAATGGTTGCATAAGTTTGGTTATAGCTGATTCCCTTGCCGGGACATATATAATTCTTACTGTTCGATCCCTTGTCGGGATGTGCTTATTCTCATAGTTGATTCCCTTGTCCTGACATTGTTGTTTCCTTATTGTTCCCTTGCCAGGATTCATTTGTGATTGGTGTTAAATTGTATATTGGGATCGAGTTGCACGCCGCAACAATATTACATGGGATTGGGTTGCACGCCGCAACATGGATTAATAAGGGAGGACAGGAGGGGTCGGGTTGCACACCGCAACAATGATATATGATTGGATCGGGTTGCATGCTGCAACAATGATATATGATTGGATCGGGTTGCACGCCGCAAAAATAATATACGATTGGATCGGGTTGCACAAAGTAACAATGTTATATGATTT
Source organism: Nicotiana tabacum (assembly GCF_000715075.1). Lineage (NCBI taxonomy): Eukaryota > Viridiplantae > Streptophyta > Magnoliopsida > Solanales > Solanaceae > Nicotiana > Nicotiana tabacum. The sequence continues at coordinate 104,665,630 of NC_134087.1, read as the reverse complement.
GGATCGGGTTGCGCGCCGCAACAATAAATAATAAAAGTGGATATTGATTTGTTACTGTTTCCTTATACTTACTAATGCATACCTTAAAATATTCTTTATGCTTTTCTCCTGAGTTACTGTTGGTAATTGATATTCCCCGCAACATGTTCCCCTTCCCATCTTTAACTACTAGTTCTATTATTATTTCTTGTCGTATATGCTTTAACTGCACAGGTTTTTTTGGTAGTCTTGTCCTAGCCTCGTCACTACTTCGCCGAGGTTAGGCTCGACACTTACCAGCACATGGGGTCGGTTGTGCTGATACTACACTGTGCACTGTGGCAGATCTCGATACTGGAGCATACGGACCTTAGCTAGGGGTTACTGCCTTCTGTCCATCAGGAGACCCGAGGTAGACTTGTAGGCGTCCGCAAGCCTTGGCATCCCCTCCCTATATAGTTTCTTTCTGTTCTTTTATATTCCAAACACATACATGTACTTTCTTGTTCAGATTTTATTAGTAGTTTTCTTAGATAGTCCGTGAGATTGTGACACTAGTTCTGGGTGGTTTATGTCATAAATTCGTATTGGTATTGGCTTAATTGTTAAATTTCATTCCTCCGCTTATTTAATTTCTGATGTTTATAAATTTTCAACTCACAACTGTTAAGGGATTTAGAAATGAAAAGGGTTAAATAATTTGAATAATCGGATTGCCTAGGTTTCACTAATAGGTGCCATCACGACTCCCGAGGGTGGGAAATTCGGGTCGTGACAAGTTGGTATTAGAGCTCTAGGTTGCTTAGGTCTCACAAGTCACGGACAAGCTTGGTAGAGTCTGAGGGATCGTTATGGAGATGTCTGTGCTTATCCCTAAAGGCTGTAGAGTTAGGAACAGTTTCACTTCTATTCATCCCTGTCGTGCGGTTTGGTTTCTCAATGCTAATTGAATTTCTACTCTGTTCTTTCATAGATGGAAAGAACACGCGCTTCCTCATCCACTGATCAACAGCCCGAGCCCCGAGTAGTATCTCCCACGAGGGGCAGGGGGCGAGGCCAAGGCTGTGCTAGAGGGCGAGGCAGGGGCAGAGCTCAGCCCAAAGTAGCAGCACCAGCGGCGGAGCCTCAGGTTGAGTTTGATGATGAGGTTCCGACCTATACAGTTTCGGTGGGCCTAGCTCAGGTCCCAGAAGGGTTCATTGCTACCCCAGTACTCCAGGTCGCTATGATCCATCTAGTGGGCCTTATGGAGAGTGTCACCCGGATAAGCTTACTTCATATGGCACCAGTCATCTCTCAAGTTGAGGGATGAGCATAGACTCCCGCTACCCGCACTCCCTAGCAGATGGCTGCCCAGTTTCAAAATCCAGCAGCTTAGCTAGTTGGAGCAGTTCAGCCGGGTATGGTAGCTCAGACTGGCGATGGAACAACTATGTCTGCCGATGCTTTGAGGAGGTTGGATAGGTTCACTAAACTGTTCACTACTACTTATGGTGGTACATCTTCAAAGGATCCCTAGGATTACTTAGACAACTGCCATGAGGTTCTTCGGAATATGGGGATAGTAGAGAACAATGGAGTTGACTATGCTACTTTTCACCTGTCAGGTTCTGCTAAGACTTAATGGAGGGATTATTGTTTTGCTAGGCCAGTTGGGTCGCCTGCCCTGACTTTTTATCAGTTTTCTTAGCTATTTCTAAAGAAGTTTCTTCCTATCACTAAGAGGGAGGATTATCGGAGGCAGTTTGAGTGTCTCCGGCAGGGTTCCATGACCGTCACTCAGTACGAAACTAGATTCATTGCTTTGGCTCGCCATGCTCTTATCATACTTCCTACTAAGAGAGAGAGAGAGAGAGAGGATGAGGAGGTTCATTGAGGGACTCGCTCAGCCGATTCGATTGTAGATGGCTAAGGAGATTGGGAGTGAGATTTCGTTTTAGGATGCGGCCACTCTGGCTAGGAGAGTTGAGATGGTTCTATCACAGGGTAGTGGTCAGGGGTCTGACAAGAGGCCCCGTCATTCAGGAAGGTTCAGTGGTGCCTCATTTGGAGGAAGTGATTCTTTTGGTAGGGGTCATCCTCCTAGGCCATTTTATTCAGCACTTCAGACTTCTCAGGGTGTTTCAAGTGGTCGTGGTTCTTATATGCAGTATTCTGATCAGCAATCCTACCATGCACCATCAGCTCCTATCAAAGCACCTCCTATTTAGAGCTATTCTCATAGTCATCCGGCCCGCTAGGGTCAGTCTCAGTTCCCTCAGCCACAACACTCAGGTAGATGCTTTGGGTGCGGTGAGTATGCTCATATCCGGAGGGCTTGTCTGAGATTAGTGGGTGTTCAGTCGTAGCAGCAGGGTTCCCGTGCTATGATTCAGGCACCAGGTGTTCCACCGCCCGCTCAGTCTGCTAGGGATGAGGGAAGAGGTGCTAGAGGTGGAGGTAAAGGTATTAGCGGTGGAGGTTAGGCCGCTAGTGGTGGAGGCTAGCCAATAGGAGGCTGTCCCAGGGACGTAGCTCAGAATAGTGGGGCCCAGCCCCAATGTTATGCTCTTCCAGCCAGGCTCGATGCTGAGGCCTCCGATGCAGTTATCATAGGTACTGTTCTGGTCTGTAGTAGAGATGCTTCAGTTCTATTTGACCCAGGGTCTACATACTCCTATGTGTCATCTTATTTTGCACTGTATCTGGTCATGCCTAGTGATTCTTTGAGTGCTCCTGTATATGTGTCTACACCGGTGGGTGATTCTATTATGGTAGATCGTATCCATCATTCATGTATAGTTGTGATTGGGGGTCTTGAGACTCGTGTAGATTTGTTACTTCTGGACATGGTTGATTTTGACGTCATATTGGGGATGGACTGGTTATCACCTTACCACGCTATCTTGGACTGTCATGCCAAGACTGTGACCTTAACCTTGGCGGGTTTACCTCGTTTAGAGTGGAGAGGGACTTCTAGTCATTCTATCCGCAATGTTATCTCATATATGAAGGCTCGATGTATGGTCGAGAAGGGGTGTTTGGTCTATTTGGCATATGTTTGTGATTCTAGTGTCGAGGATCCTTCTATGGATTCTGTGCCTGTTGTTCATGAGTTTCCTGAGGTATTTCTTTCAGACCTGCCGGGTATGCCACCCGACAAGGATATTGACTTCTGCATTAATTTGGCTCCGAGCACTCAGCCCATTTCTTTCCTGCCGTATCGTATGGCCCTGTCGTATCATATGGCCCCGCCTGAGTTGAAAGAATTGAAGGAACAGTTGTAAGACTTTCTTAATAAAGGCTTTATTAGACCTAGTGTCTCACCTTGGGGTGCGCCAATGTTGTTTGTTAAGAAGAAGGATGGATCGATGAGGATGTGTATAGATTATCGGCAATTGAACAAGGTTACAATCAAGAATAAGTATCCATTTCCGAGGATTGATGATTTGTTTGATCAGCTTCAGGGTTCCAAGGTGTTTTCGAAGATTGACTTGAGATCTAGCTATCATCAGTTGAGGATTAGGGCATCCGATGTCCCTAAGACAGCTTTCCGCACTCGGTACAAGCATTATTATTTTTTGGTGATGTCATTTGGGGGGACAAATGCCCCATCAAATTTTATGGATTTGATGAACTGAGTGTTCAAGCCTTACTTGGATTCATTCGTGATAGTCTTCATTGATGATATTTTGATCTATTCCCGCAGTCGGGAGGAGCATGAGCAGTATTTGAGAGTGGTTCTTCAGACTTTGGGAGATAGTTAGTTGTATGCTAAGTTTTCGAAGAGTGAGTTCTGGTTGAGTTCAGTTGCATTCCTAGGTCACGTTGTTTCAGCTGAGGGTATTCAGGTGGATCCGAAGAAGATAGAGTCAATTAAGAACTGGCCTAGACCCGCGTCACCTACAAAGATCTGGAGTTTCTTGGATTTGGCGGGCTATTACCATCGGTTTGTGGAGGGGTATTTATCTATTGCAGCCCTGATGACCAGGTTGACCCAGAAGGGTGCCCAGTTCAGGTGGTTAGATGAGTCTAAGGCCAGCTTTCAGAATCTCAAGATAGCTTTGACTACGGCGCCAGTGTTGGTATTGCCCACAGGTATAGTTTATTGTGACGCATCTCGTATTGGACTTGGTGTGGTGTTGATGCAGGATGGTAAGGTAATTGCTTATACTTCGCGACAGTTGAAGATTCATGAAAAGAATTATCCGGTTTATGATTTGGAGTTAGCAACCATTGTTCACGCGTTGAAGATTTGGAGGCATTATCTGTATGGCGTGTCATGTGAGGTGTTCACGGATCACAAGAGTCTAAAGTATTTGTTCAAGCAGAAGGAGCTAAATTTGAGGCAGAGAAGGTGGTTGGAGATATTGAAATACTATGATATCATCATCTTATATCATTCGGGAAAGGCCAATGCGGTGGCCGATGCTTTGAGTAGAATGTTAGCTAGTATGGGCAGTCTTGCGTATATTCCAGTCGGTGAGAGTCCGCTTGCTTTGGATGTTCAGGCTTTGGCCAATCAGTTCATGAGGTTGGATGTTTCTGAGTCCGACTATGTGTTAGCTTTCACAGTCACTCGTTCTTCATTAATTTAGCGTATCCAAGGTCGGCAGTATGATGATCCTCATTTGCTTGTCCCTAGAGACACAGTGCATCACGGAGGTGCCAAGCAGGTTACAATTGGATATGATGGAGTTTTGAGGATGTAGGGTCATATTTGTGTGCCTAACATGGATGGACATCGAGAGTTGATTTTAGAGGAGGCCCATAGTTCCCAGTACTCTATTCATCCGGGCGCCGCTAAGATGTATCAGGATTTGCGGTAGCATTATTGGTGGAGGAGGATGAAGAAGGATATTGTTGCATATGTGGCTCGGTGTTTGAATTGTTTGCAGGTAAAGTACGAGCATTAGAGACCTGATGGTTTGTTCTGGAAGATTGAGATTCTTGAGTGGAAGTGGGAGCGTATCACTATGGACTTTGTGGTTGGACTCCCGTGGACTCATAGGAAGTTCGATGCAATGTGGGTTATTATTGATAGGCTGACCAAGTCAGCACATTTCATTCCTGTGGCGGTTTCCTACTCTTCTGAGCGATTGGCAGAGATCTATATCCGGGAGATTGTTTGTCTTCATGGTGTGCCCGTGTCTATCATTTCGGACCAAGGTACACAGTTTAGCTCACATTTTTGGAGGGCAGTTCAGCTTGAGTTGGGCACACGGGTCAAGTTGAGCACAGCATTTCATCCTCAGATGGACGGGCAGTCCGAGCGTACTATTCAGATTTTAGAGGATATGCTCTGAGCTTGTGTCATTGACTTTGGAGGCTTGTGGGATCAATTCTTGCCTTTAGTGGAGTTTACCTACAACAACATCTATCAGTCAAGCATCCAGATGGCTCCTTATGAGGCTTTATATGGTAGGCGGTATCAGTTGCTGGTAGGATGGTTTGCGCCGGGAGAGGTTTGATTGTTGGGTACGAATCTAGTACAGAATGACTTGGACAAAGTCAGGATCATTTAGGATAGTCTTCGTACAGCTCAGTCCAGGAAAAAGAGTTTTGTCGACCGAAAGGTTCATGATGTGGCATTCATGGTCGATGAGCGGGTGTTGCTTCAGGTGTCACCTATGAAGGGCGTGATGAGATTTGGGAAGAGGGGCAATCTTAGCCCTAGATTCATTGGCCCGTTTGAGATTCTTGATCGAGTGGGATAGGTGGCTTACAGACTTGCATTGCCGCCGAGTTTATTAGTCGTACTTCCAGTTTTTCATGTGTCCATGCTTCAGAAGTATCACGACAATCCATCCCATATGTGAGACTTCAGCACTGTCCAGTTGGACAAGGACTTGTCCTATGAGGAGGAGCCGGTAGCTATTCTAGATCGGCAGGTTCGCTAGTTGAGATCGAAGAGTTTCCCTTCTGTTTATGTTCAGTGGAGAGGTCAACCTATTGAGGCAGCGACCTGGGAGTCCGAGTCCGATATGCAGAGCCGATATCCCCATCTTTTCTCCGACTCAGGTACTTTTTTTCTTATATTCGTTCGAGGATGAAAGGTTTTTTTAGAGGTGGAGAATGTGATGACCTTTTATCACTTGTGTTGCAAGTAAATTTTGTGTTCCGGGGCCTAAAAAACCTCTTTTTGTCTCACCTCGATATGTATGCGTAGTCCGGGTGCGTTTTCGGAAAGCTTTTATGTGAAAACTATGTAAAATAAGGAAATTATATTTTAAAATTGAATAAAGTTGACTTTGGTCAATATTCTTGGTAAATGGACCGAACCCGTGATTCGACGGTCTCGTAGGGTCTGTAGTAAAATTTGGGACTTGGGCGTATGCCCGGAATCGAATTCCGAGGTCCCAAGCCCGAGAAATGAATTTTTAAAGAAAATTATTTTCTGGAAAATATAAAGGCTTTATAAAGAAAATTATAAAGCCTTTTGGAAGTGAATTGATGCATTTTCTTGATTGTATCGGGCCCGTATCTTGGTTTCGGAGCCCGGTACAAGTTTGAAATAATAATTAAGATGAATCTGTAAAATTTGGTAAATATCGGAGTTGGTTTGGTATAAAATAGACCTATAGTTGAGAAAATAATAATTTTGATGTTCTTGAGTGATTTCATGAATTTGAGGTTTAATTCATAGTTGTTGATGTTATTTTGATGATTTGATCGCACGAGAAAGTCCGTATGATATTTTTGGACTTGCGTACATGTTTGGTTTGGAGCCACGAGGGATCGGGTGAGTTTTGGATAGGCCACGGAGTGAAATTGAACTTAGGAAAAAAACGTTGCTCGTATCTGATATTTTGCCCAGGCCTCTGATCTCGCAATTGCGAAGTTCTCAGGCATGGGAATTGCGACCGAGGTGTCGGAAATGAGAACCTAGCCTGGGCATGCCTTGGTCGCAAATGCGATGGTTCTCTCGCAAGTGCGAAGGTAACATGTCCTGAAGTGGTTCACAATTGCGACATTTGCGACTAGTGAATTAGGACTTAGACACATTTAACTTCATTTTTCAAAATCTCTCAAAACCTAAGCTCTCTTGGGCGATTTTCTAAAGAATAGTTCTTCTCCAAATCAATTGTAAGTTGTTTCTAACTCATTTTCTTTAATCTATAACATCTTTTCACATGATTTCAATTCAAAATCAAGGGTTTTCATGGGGAAAATTGGGTGTTTTGGGCAGAACTCAGGATTTTCAATTTCTGGGGATTTGGACCTCGATTTGAGGTCCGATTTCAAAACAAATTATATATTTGAGTTCGTGGGAGAATGAGTAATCGCGTTTTGGTTCGAACTTTTGGTTTTGACCATGTGGACCCGGGGTCGATTTTTTTGACTTTTTGGGGAAATCTTTAGAAAACTTATTTTCTTGCATTAGAATTAATTCATTTAGCATTAATTGATATTGTTAAGTAAATTGTGGCTAGATACAAGTGAATTGGTGGTGGAAACAAGAGGTAAAGCGATAGTTGAGGCTTGAATTACGTTCGTGGCATTGAGGTAAGTGTTTAGTCTAACCTTAGCTTGAGAGAATAGGTATTGTGCTTTATTTGCTATGTGCTAGTGTAGTGTATGACGTGTAGGTGTGGTGAGGAGTATCTAGACGTCGTTGTCAAGCATGCCCGTGAGTCTTAAATTGTAATCGTTGTGTTCTTGATAAATTCTACAAATGCCTAAGTTGTTGATTCTCCGTGTTGGGCAAGAATTATGATTATCCTCGTGGTATATGATTGTTGTTGAGTATTGGTTCCAGTTGAGGTTTCATTTGTGAAGTTAAATGGTTGCATAAGTTTGGTTATAGCTGATTCCCTTGCCGGGACGTATATAATTCTTACTGTTGGATCCCTTGGCGGGACGTGCTTATTCTCATAGTTGATTCCCTTGTTGGGACATTGTTGTTACCTTATTGTTCCCTTACTGGGATTCATTTGTGATTGGTGTTGAATTATATATTGGGATCGGATTGCACGCCACAACAATATTACATGGGATTGGATTGCATGCCGCAACGTGGAGTAATAAGGGAGGATAGGAGGGGTCGGGTTGCACGCCGCAACAGTGATATCTGATTGGATTGGGTTGCACGCCACAACAGTGATATATGATTGGATCAGGTTGCACGCTGCAACAATGATATACGATTGGATCGGGTTGCATGCCACAACAGTGTTATATGATCTGGACCGGGTCGTGCGCCGCAACAATAAATAATAAAAGTGGATATTGATTTGTTACTGTTTCCTTATTCTTACTGATGCAAACCTTAAAATGTTCTTTATGTTTTTCTCCTGAGTTACTGTTGGTATTTGATATTCCCCGTAGCATGCTCCCCTTCCCATCTTTAACTGCTAGTTCCGTTATTATTTTTTGTCGTATATGCTTTAACTGCATAGGTATGTGGGTGTCTTGTCCTAGCCTCGTCACTACTTCGACGAGGTTAGGCTCGACACTTACCAGCACATGGGATCGGTTGTGCTGATACTATACTGTGCACTGTGGCAGATCTCGGTACTGGAGCATACGGACCTTAGCTAGGGGTTGTTGCCTTCTGTCCATCAGGAGACCCGAGGTAGACTTGCAGGCGTCTTGGCATCCCCTCCCTATATAGTTTCTTTCTGTTCTTTGATATTCCAAAGACATACATGTACTTTCTTGTTCAGATTTTATTTGTAGTTTTCTTAGATAGTTCGTGAGATTGTGACACTAGTTCTGGGTGCTTTATGTCATAGATTCGTATTGGTATTGGCTTAATTGTTAAATTTTATTCTTCCGCTTATTTAATTTCCGCTGTTTATAAATTGTTAACTTATAATTATTAAGGGCTTTAAAAATGAAGAGGGTTAAATAATTGAAATAATCGGCATGCCTAGTTTTCACTAGTAGGCGCCATCACGACTCTCGAGGGTGGAAAATCTGGGTCGTGACACCTTTAGACCCAGAGAGTAATATCTCTGATATTCGGGTGGTGATGAGTATTCATCTCTTCACACCCTAAGTAATCCCTCCAGTTTTCGGGCGAGAATGAGTATCTATCCCTTCAAACCCCGAGAGTAATCTCTTCGATATTCAGGGGGGGATAAGTATCTATCCCTTCAAACCCTAAGAAATCCCTCTAATTTTTAGGTGGGGATGAATATTCATCCTTCACACCCTGAGAATAATCTCTGTGATAATCGACGGGGACAAGTATCTATGCCTTCACACTCTAAAATTGTCTTCTTCATGCATGCATTATCTCATTAAACAAGAACTTATCCTTGTAGTTTTACCTATAAAAAATAATAAAGAAAAAAGAGAAATAGAAAAGATAAGTAAAGAAAATACCTTCCAAAGACTCAAAGTCGCTTGAAAAAGCCAGGGTAGATAACCACTTAGAGAATGTCACGACCCAAAATCTATTAAGGGTCATGATGGTGCCTGACACCTCTGTCAGGCAAGCCAACACTATATAATTAATTAAATCCTCATTTTAATATCTTTGAAATCATAAATTTCCTTTAATTTAACTAGTAAAAAGATAAACTTTGCAGAATAATTAATAATATTTTCAAAATCTTAATACTGAATATCCCATAATCATCCCAAAATCCGGTGTTACAAATGCGTGAGCATTTACTACGAATTAAAATACATTACAATAACTGTTCGGAATACAAGATTAGACAGAAAAGGAAATACAAAAACTCTAGGAGACTCTTCTTTTTGCGGATCGTCTCATAAGATGCAGCTCACCTAAGTCTCCGTATCAACCATGCCATTGCTCCCTCTAGTACACTAGACATACAATGTGCCTGTACAATAAAAATGTATAGCAAGTGTAGTATGAGTACGAAAATAACGCGTACCCAATAAGTATCCAGTCTAACCTCGAAGAAGTAGTGACGAGGGGTCGACTTCGACACTTACTAGTGGTCCAGTAATATCAGGTACAATAAAGAAGTGAATAAATACGAGACAATAAATATATGAAACAAACAAGTATAAGATACGTGGTACAATTCCCCTCTTTATAATTTTACTCAAGCTCTCACCTAGCAAATTCCATTAGTAACCGGAGCATATATAAATATATATATATAGATATAGTGGATTTCATCAAAGAAGTTGTCATGATTCAAATCAGGGAGAATCCCTCAGATACATTGGCTTCTCGCCAAATATTACGCATGATTCCATGAGGATAATATATATTAGGAAATGCCGAGACGTACGGCCCGATCCAACATAAAAGTAAATTGTGCACTGCCGATGGTCGACCTGCGTGAACCATAGATGCATCTATTAACCAACTTGCCGAGGCGATCGGCCCGCTCGCATGAGAGTACTAGAAGGTAATACCACGCTTGCATATCATACATGCGACGCGGTCAAATATAAATTTAAGGAATTTTCCCACTCGTGAATCATTCATGTGATGCGGTCAAATAGGGATTTATTAAAAAATCATAATCCTTTTCTTAATTCCTTTCAAAAATAAAGACAATTCGACGGGAAGATTTTAAGGAAATTTTCCCCGCTCATGAAACATACATGCGACGCGGTTACACACAGATTTCTTAAGTAATTGAAATATTCCTCAATTCTTTTCAAAAATACGAAGTTTAATAGAACTGTTAAAATTATAAATTAATCAATTTAAATTCCTTTAAACATAATTATTACGCAACCTCAATATTGTTTCTTCTCAAGTAAAACAACAACCATAAATCAACTAGCAAGGACAACGAGGCATGATGCACGCCTAAAACTACCCGAACATAGACATAGCTAGTAGCTACGTACGGACTCTCATCACCTCGTGCGTACGTAGCCCCCACAAATAGAAGCACATATTGAATTATTTGACCTATGGGGTAAATTCCCTCTTACAAGGTTAGAAAGGATACATACCTCGCTCCGAAGTTTCATAACCGGCTCCCAAGCCCTTCCGACGATTCAAACCGAAGCCAATGCTCCAAAACTAGTCAATAATTATGCAAACCCATTAATATATACTCAAATACTCATTGTAATCGTATTTTTAAAAAATTCCAACTCTGCTTGAAAAGTCGATAAAATCGCTCTCGGGCCCGCGTGCCCGAATTCCGAAATTTTTCGAAGATAAACCCTACCCATAACATTACGAACTCAAATATATGGTTTATTCTCAATTTCATGCCCAAATTTGTGGTTGAAATCCAAAAATACATATTTCTAGGTTTTCCACCATAACTCCAAATTTCCACAAACTTTACATTTATAAATCCATATACAAGCCATGTATTTAACTCAACATGTGCGGGAATTACTTACCTCATAATAGATTATGAAACCCCCTCCTCAAAAGCTCCAAAATCGCCTATCCAAAGTGTAAATGTGAGAAAAATGAGCCAAAACCCCTTTTTTTATAAAACACACTGCCCATCCCGACCTCTCGCACCCGCGGTCCACCAGCCGCTTCTGTGGCTCCGCACCTATGGAAATTCCCATCGCATGTCTGGTTTCAACTAAACTTAACCACATCTATTTATGTGGGCTTAATCCACTCCTGCGGTTCGCTTATGCGGAACCCTGACCACTACTGCAGTCTCGCTTCTACGGGAGTTGTGTTGCACCTGCGCCCCAGCCAAGCCCAGTCCAATTCCGCTTTTGCAGCTTCCTTCCCACTTCTGCGGGCTCGCACCTGCGATGCCCACTCCCCAGGTACGATTACACAAGCAATCCTCAACTTCAGCAACTCTTCAACTTCAGACCTTGATAAGTTAACCATCCGAAATCAACCCGAGGCCCCCGGAACATCAACCAAACATGCCAAAAAGTTCTAAAATAACATACAGACTTAATCGAGCCCTCAAATCATATCAAACAATGCTAAAAATAATGAATCATCCTCCAATTCAAACTTAAAGAACTTGAATCTTCAATTTCTACTTACGATATCGAAACCCATCAAATCATGTCCGATTAACCTCAAATTATGCATACAAGTCACATTCGACATTACGGACGTACTCCAACTTCCGGAATCGGATTCCGGCCATGATATCAAAAATTCCATTTTCGGTCAAACTTCTCAAAACATTCAAATTTCTAACTTTAGCCAAATGACTCCAAAATGACCTACGGACCTCCAAATCCACTTCCGAATGCACTCCGAATATCATAATAACGATACGGAGCTATTCCCGGACTCGGAATCCCAAACGGACATTGATTAATTTAAAATGCACTTCAACCAAAATTTATGAAATTCTTCCTAAATGCTAACTTCAACAATAGACGATGAAATGCTCCCGGGTCATCCAAAACCCGATCCAAACATACACCCAAGTCGAACTCATCATACAAACCTGCTGGAACCTTCAAATCCTGATTCCGAGGTCGTTTACTCAAAAATCCAATCTTAGTCGATTCTTCAAACTTAAATCTTTTGAATTGAGAATTCCTTTTCCAAATAAACTTCGAACTCACCGAATTTCAATTCCGACCACGCGTACAAGTCATAATACCTGAAGTAAAGCTACTTATGGCCTCAAACTGCCGAACAATGCGCTAGAGCTCAAAACAAACGTTTGGGTCGTTATAGTCTCTCCTACTTAAACATACGTTCGTCCTCGAACATACTAAGAACTGCGTTGGTGTTGTCTGAAATTACTATTTAACACCCCGTTCATCTACTCGTGCTATCACAACTCAGTTGAGCACATTTGCTTGAGTAAATCTGAAGATTCCCCTTTTGTTTAGTCAAATTAGCCTTAGAGCCAAATTCCAAAATCCGGAATCTTCTGCCAGGCTTGTTTCCAACATACAAACACCGTATCAATCACCACACGATGTACCAAAATATGATTGCATACCTTTGTTGAATTCACACCATGTATCGCATAATTCATATGACCACAATAACATCCTCTGATAATAAAAACCGACATTCCATGGATCTGATGCTCACAACACACCCTGTGACTCATATAAGTCCTGTTCCAACTCCTGCAATACCGCCACGACGGAGGAGGTGTGTAGAAATTCATAACCGACTAACTAGTCAATAATTCATTGAGTCTCTCCTCCTGACAAGAAACATTGCCTCATTATGAACCAAATAACTATATTTGCTCTTTAAAATACTTCATATAAATATGACCGCTTTAATCCCAGGTCCAATAATCTCGTCTCACCCAATATAAGCTGCCCAGGAAATAATCCACCTCAGACACTACCAAAATTCTCATGTGATTCCACATCGTTCTAATAAGCTACAACTCGAATGCGATACATAGAGAAAACGAACTTTGGAAAGAATTACTCAACCCACATAACTAATTAGACAACCGAAAAGGTGTCATGAACCTTCCTCAGAAAACTGAAAACAATACACAAAAATAACCATAGGGGGCTGTACTCAACATCACACTGTTGCGACATGCAACCCGATCCAAACAACAAATTCGTGGCGGCGTACCACCTGATTCTTACATAGTAATCCATAAGGATTTACTTACCGAGCTAAAATTCTCATACCCGTAAAATACCCCAATATCAACCACGAGCACGCGGAGTGCATAATGCAAAATCTTGGGTAGACCGACAATGCCATATGCTACAAAACTCAAGCACAACTAAGGTGCGATACATGATCTGAATCTCGAGAGCCATCCTGCTCATATAACATTATCGCTACACAGAACCTCAACACATAAGAAATTTATCGAGTAGTTTCACAACTCACACGACACAATATAGTATTATATGAAATAACCGATGACGAAACGACATCCAACGTTCGAATACTCCTCCATAAGGGGCGATATGCTAAAATGAACACCTCAGGCCTGATACAGAGCCCATATTCATAATTAGATCCATCCACAAACCTCAAGTCGATTCTGATCGCACTAGGCTGATAACCTTTCTAGAGTCCAACTAATTTTCCCATAACACACCAGAACAGCCATCAAATTCGGAACAAACTTCCATAGTTCCACCAGCCACACTAATAATGTGAAGCTAATCAAAAATCCGAAATCAGAACTCAAACCCTCTTGCACAAGACACCAATCTCAGGTGACGCTAAAGACAATACCAGCTGGCTCCAACCATTTGATTCTTTCCTCGCTCATCCAAGCTCGTGGCATTCTTGTCAACATCAAACCGCGACCTTGATCCTCAACTTCCAATTCCCCTGCTACTCGATGCACTTAATCATGCCATTACGCAAGAGTACAAGAATTCCATCATAACTCCTAATCTACTAATTGGGTAAATAATTCATCATATAGAACCCTTTTACATAACTCATTTCAAGATAACCATTACAGCACGTGACTGAATTCTCATATTCGTAGAAAATACCAACCTCAAGTAGTGGTTTGAACAACCATAACTCTTCCGAGATCAATCTACACATAACATGCCACAATACTCGAATGCCTCCAAATGAGGTCAATTATGGCGACCGTCAAGCCTCGCACGTACCGTCACAAATCACATGAGTAGCTCAACACGTTGAAGGAGCTGATCTCTACCATCATCATGCTGATTCAACCATTGATAACCGATCCGACTTCTTCTAAATACTATGGGCTTGACTTAGGAATAATAGTAGCCCCTTTCAAAACATCACGAACCCAAATTCGCACTCACACTGAGTGACCTTATTTTACGAGACCGCGCAGTCTCAATTCCCATGAACCATATCATACCCTCCTTATGCGCAAACTCGCATCCTCAACTGGTACACCTATTGTGGTAATTATTTTATAAATCCAAAGTTAATTCCTCCCATTCTTCTTATACTACACCACAAACCGAAGATAACGCAGAACACCCCAATCTCCTTTATCATAATCTGATATATCTTAGGCTACGCACTTTAACTTTTGAATCCACTAGGATTGTTGTTGAGAGTCGCCCACTCTGGCTTGGTCCCGAATATAATCTGTAACGACTCGATCGGTCGTTTTGAGTTTTTACACTTCGCTCGCTAGTTTTCAGGCATGACTAGCCTCGTGTGATGTATTATGATTTATATAAATCGTCGGTTTTGGTTTTTAGGGTAATCAAAATGAATTTGGAAGAACAATTCTCAGTTTGAAGCTTAACATTTTAAAGGTTTGACAAAGTTTTGACTTGTTAGCATATGATCTCTGATTAAGATTTTTATGATTTCGTTAGCTCCGTTAGGTGATATGGGACTTAGCAGAGTGATCGGATTATGTTTTGGAGGTCCGGAGTAGATTTAGGCTTGAATTGGTGAAATTGGAATTTTAGGGCATTCCGGTTGATAGGTGAGATTTTGATATAGGGGTCGGAATGGAATTCTGGAAATTGGAGTAGGTTCATTGTGTGATTTGTGACGTGTGTACAAAATTTCAGGTCATTCGGACAAGGTTTGATAGACATTTTGATCGAATTCGGAATTTGGAAGTTTTTGGAATTCTTAGGCTTGAATCCAACGTCAATTTGGTGTTTTGATGTTGTTTTGAGCGTTCCGAAGGTTGTAACAAGTTGAAATGATGTTATGGGATATATTGAAATGTTTGGTTGAGGTCCCGAGGGCAAAAGTTGCAGAAAAACTGTTGTTGGTGCTGCAGGCTTTTGGCCTTCGCGTTATTGATGGATGTCCCGCGTTCACGAAGGGTTAGGATGTG
Source organism: Nicotiana tabacum (assembly GCF_000715075.1). Lineage (NCBI taxonomy): Eukaryota > Viridiplantae > Streptophyta > Magnoliopsida > Solanales > Solanaceae > Nicotiana > Nicotiana tabacum. The sequence goes on along the minus strand of NC_134087.1, from coordinate 104,650,037 downwards.
AGGCTGTAGAGTTGGCCTTAGCATTCGCGAAGGGCTGAGGTCAGTGGTCATTGTCACACCTCCTTTTTCTACCCGCCGAAAGGGGTATAGGGGAGTATTTTCAATTTAAGTGACAATCGAAACGGGATTATTTATATTAAATTCAGAGTCGCCACTTGGGATAGTTTATTGTTGTCCCAAGTCACCGGTTTAAAATCCCGAATCGAGGAAAGTTGACTCTTATTTATGGTCTGCGAATATAAAAATTCGGGTAAGGAATTCTGTTAACCCGGGAGATGGTGTTAGGAATTCCCGGGTTCCGTGGTTCTAGTACGATCGCTCAACTATTATTATTTGGCCTAATTATCTGATTAATAAAACATTTTGAAACCTATGTGCATTTTATCCCTTTTAAAATCGCTTTTAATAATCTGATTGTCATGCAACTAACTATTTGATTACATATTGCGAATCATGTCACGGGAACCGTACCCATGATCTACAAGATATTTATTTTATTAACAAGATTAAATTGTGGGCGGGTCACATAAATGCACCCTCGGATTTTAAAATTAATCATCACAACTACGTCACGGGAACCGTACCCGTAGCTATGATACCTTATTTAATTAAGGTGCCTAAAGCAAACTATGAGAGTTCAAAGTGTTTTTCTTCATTAATAAGGATATTGATGTGAGGGCCATAGACTAGGTGATTGGAGGACACACCTCAATTTTATTAAAAATAACATGATAAAAATCAATCCAAAACCACTAAAGCAAATTGAATACAACCCCAAAACTTTTACAAATCACTGACAGTGACTATGTTATCTAAATGTACTAAACAAATTCATGATACTAGTACTAATAAAACATGATACTGATAAAACATTGAAGAATAAAGTAAGACTAATCATAATCATCTAATTAGTATATGAACTGGGTTATTTCCAGAAGAAAGCCAATTGACACGTCAATCATCTCGTAGTACCAACAATAACAGTGATTGAGCAATCAAAAGAACAGCGTCGTTTAAAACACAAAATAAATACTACTGAGATTAATTTCAAATGACCCATTTCAACAACAAAAAGGAAAAATTATGGTATACCTCATTTACAACTTTAACATCCTCTCCTTTTCTTCGGAGACCTCCATGAACTGAAAATCGGCAACAAGGACTTGGACTGGAAACCTCGCACGTTTCTGTCACTGTTTCTGCTGGATTTCGGCCAGTTATAGTAGCGGTAGATGTGAGAGGGTGGAAAGGTAGCAGTGTGTGTGTGTTTTTCGGAGGTCTGGCAGTAGTTATGGAGTTCCAGCGATGGCTGCCTGTGTGTGTGTATGTTTCTGATGACGTCCGGTTATGAGGTGAACAAGAAGAAATGGAGATGAAGGGGGTGTTGTGTGCTCAAACAGTCTTTTAAAGATGAGCATCGACTGGTGTTGTTTTCCGGCGAACTTGGTAAATGGCAGGAAGTAGAGGGGTTGTCGTTTGGGTGATTAGTGTTCAGGGGTCGTTGTTTTTTGGTGTAGTAGCTTAGGACTTTTAGGTGATCCTTATTTTTTGCTTTAGGGAAAGCTATGGATAAATGGTTGTTTCTTCTATGAAGAAGAAGACCGTCGCCGAGGCGCGGGGGGGGGGGGGGGGGGGGGTCTCTGTTACTTCTTAAGGTGAGTAAGATACTCTTGAGGTCTAGTTTGTTTTGTAGGGTTTTTTAGGTTAAGGGAGTATGGGTTTGATCTTATTGGCCCTTAAAATTGGGCCAAAGACTAAAAATGAACTACAAAATCGATAAAAATGGGTTAAATCAACCCAAAACTAATTCTTCCTTCTAAAAATTATATATAATTTATAACATAAAAAATATAAGACTAATCTTAATTAATTAAAATAGACAATCTTATGTTGTGAGACTATTTTGATATTTTTCAAGATTATATAAAAAATAAAAATCCTAGTAAAATAGCATGACTACAAAACATTAATGAAACAATTTTTGTAATTTTTATTTTTGTGATAAAATAAAGTAGAAGAATCAAAGCTAGTTGAAATAATTATATTAGACCTAAACTAAATATTTATATGCTAAAATATGTAAAATCTTGGGGAGGATCAAAAATCACATGTCTACAGTTACCCCTCTTTGACTGGAAACACGAAGTGTTTTCAGACAAAGAATGACTAGAAAGGTTTTTTGACCCGACCCTTATTTATGGAGACCATAAACTAAGAGAAAGGAGAATGTGACCGAGCCCTAGTATCTGAGCTGCCTACATATCCTTGGCTATAAAGGAATCAGGACACATATAGTTCAGAAGTAGGAACAGTGATGGAGTATACCGAGGTGGAGAGCCGATTGAGGTGCCGTTCCATCGAGGATCCGGTTTGCGGTCCTGTTATTACATCAAAATCAAAAATGAAAAAGACTAACTAAGCCTGTCAACTACGAGTTACAAGATTCCTATCTATAAGTCTTCTGAAGCTTGATCTTGAGTCTTGAATGGTTTTTCATGTAGACTTTAGATTTGAACCTTGACTCTTGCTAGCTGCAGGTGTTAGTTCATTCTTCTTCGGATCAAGATCGGACATGCAATGCTCGTGATTTTATCCGCCATGTCTTGAGTAGTTCACATCTTTCTCTACTTCTGAATTTTGGATTCATTTCTTTCTTCTTCTTTTTTTTATATTTTTTTTTTCCGGATTGTGACTAACTTCTGTTGATCATTTCGGACTGTTGACTCGCATTCTCCAAGTGGGTTCCTGATACTGAATATTTTGAAATGGATTCCCTTGTTTTCCAGGTGGGCGCCTGATTGCCGAAACTTGAACTATATTCCTTTGCTCTCCAGGTGGGCGCCTGATTGCCGAAACTTGAACTGTATTCCCTTGTTCTCCAGGTGGGCGCTTGATTACCAAAACTTGAACTATATTTCCTTGTTCTCTAGGTAGGCGCCCGATTGCCGAAACTTGAACTGTATTCCCTTGTTCTCCAGGTGGGCGCCTGATTGCCAAAACTTGAACTGTATTCCCTTGTTCTCCAGGTGGTACCTGATTCCCAAAACTTGAACTGTATTCCCTTGTTCTCTAGGTATGAAACCCCGGATTTCATATCGTTGTGCTACTTTGAGGTGACGCACATGCTAGATGACAAGCGTGGGGTCATGCACTACTCGGAATTGTGACTTAGTCCGTCCTGTATTACTGTTTAACCGCGTATTTGATTGAAAACTATTTTCTATCATCATGTTTTGGGCTAAATGCCATATTTGGGCCTCGTGCCAATTATTTTGGATCCTTAGGGGATTTTTACTACTATTCCTCACTGTTTTGGCTTCATATTTGTATTCAGTCACGCTGTATTCTACTGTTTTCATAACTCAGCCATATTTACTCTGTTTTTGATATTTTAAATGACATTTTGGGTTGATCATCATGTTTTACTGTTTTCCGAGTGGCTTGAGAGATTTTTGACTGAGTGAGGCCGAGGGCCTGTGTTGTGAGCATATTGTGGGATCGGGATGCGTGCCGCAATAGTGTTGTACTGATTCATGATTATGAGGCCGAGGGCATGATTTGTTATGCCATGAGGTGTCTTGATATGAGGCCGAGAGCCTGTTTGATTATGCCACGAGATGGCTTGTTATTGCGCTTGGGTTGTAAGGAGCCCCTCCCGGAGTCTATACACTCCAGTGAGCGCGTGTACCCAGTGTGAGTGATATGATGAAGCCCGAGGGGCTATTATTGTTTCATATTATTGCCCGAGGGGCTATTCTTGATTCACGTTATTCCCGAGGGGCTATTCTTGATTCACGTTATTCCCGAGTGATTGTGAGGTAGCCCTAGGGGTTGGTTCTGTTGATATTATGCCCGAGGGGCAGTTTATGGTACATGTTTTGCCCGAGGGGCTGTCTACGTTTCTATCATTTTTACTCATTGTTTCATCACTCGTTTGAAACTATTGAAAGTTGTTTTAAAATGGTTTACCGAAACTGAGCATGATTTCACAAAGTAAATGACTTCTGTACAATGTTGGAAATGTCCTACATTTGTTGTAGTGTTTTGACGTGGTTTACGCGTTTTCTTACTACTCAGCTTTCATTTACTTTTACTACTTACTGAGTTGGCGTACTCACATTACTCCCTACACCTTGTGTGCAGATTAAGGTATTTCTGAACCCGGTTGCGGGTGGTGATTGCTCAGTGATAGAGTCATCGGAGTTAGCAAGGTAGTTGCCCAAGGTTCGCAGCCCTGCTCTTCTTCCTCTTGTATTTCTTATATTGTTTTAGTATATTTTCAGGCTTTTTATTATATTCAGACCTTAGTAGATGCTCGTGACTTGTGACACCCCGATGTCGGACTTGTGTATTTATTCCGCACTATTCATTTATACTTACATTATGAGATATCTGATTAATTAACGGCTTAAAATGATTGTTATTGATTAAATGGTTAATTCGGGAGTTGTGTCGGCTTGCCTAGTTTCACGATACGCGCCATCACGACCGAATCGGTTTTAGGGTCGTGACATAATCAAACTCCAAGGCTTCGTTGGCACATGAACACCCTCAGAATCACCCGGCTGAATCACTTTCCTTTCATATCACCTCTACACGAAGCATACATCCCGAGTCTTCCCAAAGTCTGAACATAAATTGATAAGGCCAATTATAGCACACATTCTACAAATCCATTGTTCAAATCACCACTGATGTTCTCTTTGCTTAGTCCTAATAACCCAGCAATACACTGATAACTAGGAACCTCACAAATAGATAACCATGCAATCCAATCGTAGGCGATAGGCTTCTCCCACTTAGCTCGAAGCCACCACCGCATAACTTTGAAACCCACCATGGTTCATCCTTCCTCTCTAACATGACCTCGCGCTATCGACTCACCAAATTCCTCGAAATCTTCCAACAATGCTGCACCGAGTGCAATCACTACAAAACCAATAAACCATCCCAGATCCGTGCATATTCACCAACTGTACAAGCCCGTTTACTCCCCATTTGACATCTACTAAAAGGTGCGACGGTACATTCCAATCCAAAGGCATTTTGTACACTTCTTCATATCAAGTAACTCTTTTCTGTTGTATCCAATCTCCCCCGTATAATAGCCAATATTCCAAATTAAGTCTGTAAACCTAGTCATGACCACCATGAATCCCAAATCACTCTAAACGTTTTTCAGGAGTGTAGTCATCCTATTGAAGAACTCATATACTACACTGCCACTCTCCCACTTTGGTCAAACCCTCTCCCTTAAGCAACTACTCAACTTCTACTTCTTACACTTGGCCTTCTAAAAATTTAACCACCGTATGAAATTACCACATGTCCTTCCTTATTCTTCGTTGCCCAGCTGTTGCCTTAAATGAAATTCTATCTCTGTAGCACTTGAACCAATAGATCGCTACTAACTTTAACCCTTTCCGAGAATCATCTTTCTCGAGCCATAAACACTAGGAACGCCGATTTGATCCTGAACCACTGCACAACGCGATCTCCGATAGCCACTTCTCCGGCACTATTTTACGCTACTATACCCAAAGGCGAAATGAAGAAAATCAAACACCGGCGAACTTAACGCATTCAATAAGGACAATAACACCACATCATAGATAAAAATTCCACCATGCTCGAAGTACCAAGTCCCATCACTATATCAGCCCAAACCAAAACACTTATAGTCTGATTGCCTTCCCTCTGCCGGGAATGAAAATACCGAATCTCTGAATCATGTGCTGAGTAAACCTCCTTTCAAGTCATTCACTGCCCCGACATATAGGCAAGAACCTCACCATCACATCAATACTGTGCGATAACTACCCATGAGCATCTTAGCAACTTGTGCATAGCCTCAAAGCTCTTGGAAGTACAGCCACCGAGCTGAAATGATGGAATATCCTACCGCAAAGCGACGACAATATTCCAATCAACTACGCAGGGAGAAACATCCTGCACCGCATCGTAGTACCACTACAATTCCTCAATTCTCGATCGATATCATGCACTTCACGTTGCATAAGATTGAATAGGAAAGAAGTAAAGGCACAAGCCTCAAAAAAATCAAATCGCACGATGAGGAATCAAGAAGGGAAGTGATCCTAACAGTCTTGTAGCATCTTGAAGATAAATACAGTCATTTCCTTACCGATCCACAAGACTGTACCAGATTTGCTCATGACTCGTGAGACCTAAGTGAACCTACAGTTCTAATACCATGTTGTCAGACCCAAAATTTATTAAGGGTCATGATGGCATCGGACACCTCTATCAGGCAAGACAACACTAAATAATTAATTAAATAGTCATTTAAAATCTTTGAAATCATAAATTTCCTTTAATTTAAATAGTAAAAAGATAATCTTTGTAGAATAATTAATAATATTTTCAAATCTTAATACTGAATATCCCTTAATCATCATAGAACCCGGTGTTACAAGTGTAGGAGCATTTACAAGGAATTAAGATACCATACAATAACTATCTGGAATACAAGGTTGGACAGAAAAAGAAATACAAATACTCTGAAGGAGACTCTGTTGGCTGCGGATCGACTTATAAGATGCAGCTCAACTAAGTATCCATAACAACAATGCCGCAACACCCTCTAGGCCACTAGACATATATGTTCCTGTACAACAAAAATATACATCAAGTGTAGTATGAGTAGGAAAATAACACATACCCAGTAAGTATCCAGTCTAATCTCGAAGAAGTAGTGACGAGGGGTCGACTTCGACACTTATTAGTGGTCCAATAATATCAGGTATAGTAAAGAAGTGAATAAATATGAGACAGAGTAAATATATGAAACAAACAAGTAAAAGATACATGATACAATTCCCCTCTTTATAATTTTACTCAAGCTCACAACTAGCAAATTCCCTCATATATAAATATATATATATAGATATAGTGGATTTCATCAAAGAAGTTGTCATGATTCAAATCAGGGAGAATCCCTCAGATACACTGGCTTCTTGCCAAATATTACACATGATTCCATGAGGATAATATATATATATTATATATATATATATATATATATATATATATATATATATATATATATATATATATATATATATATATATATAGAGAGAGAGAGAGAGAGAGAGAGAGAGAGAGAGAGAGAGAGAGAGAGAGAGAGAGAGAGAGAGAGAGAGAAACCATAGATGCATCTATTAACCTGCCAAGGCGATCGACCCGCTCCCCTGAGAGTAGTAGAAGGTAATACCCCGCTCACAAATTATCGTGTGACGCGGTCAAATATAAATTTAAGGAATTTCCCCGCTCGCGAATCATTCATGCGACGCGGTCGAATAAGGATTTATTAATAAATCATAATCTCATTCTTAATTCTTTTCAAAATAAAGACAATTCGACGGGAAGCTTTTAAGGAAATATTCCGCTCGCGAAACATACATGCGCGCGGTTACACAAAGATTTGTTAAATAATTGAAAAATTCCTTAATTATTTTCGAAAATATGAAGTTTAATAGAACTCGTAAAAATCTTAAATTCTTCAATTTAAATTCCTTTCAATACAATTATTATGTAACCTAAATCTTGTTTCTTCTCAAGGAAAGCAACAACCATAAATAAAATAGCAAGGACAACGAGGCATGATGTACGCCTAACACTACCCGGATATAGGCATAGCTAGTAGCTACATACAGACTCTCATAACCTCGTGCATATGTAGCCCCTCACAAATAGAAACACATATTGAATTATTTCACATATAGGGTAAATTCCCTCTTTCAAGGTTAGAAAAGAGACTTACCTCGCTCCGAAGTTCTATAAACGGCTCCCAAGCCCTTCGGACGACTCAAATCGAAGCCCAACGCTCCAAAACTAGTAAATAATTATGCAAACACATTAATATATAGTCAAATTCTCATTATAATCTTATTTACAAAAACAATATTCTAACTCCGCTTGAAAAGTCGATAAAATCACCCTCGGGCATGCGTGCCCAGATTCCGAAATTTTTCAAAAATAAACATTACTCATAACATTACAAACTCAAATATATGATTTATTCTCATGTTCATGCCCACATTCGTGGTTGAAATCCAAAAATACATATTTCTAGGTTTTCCACAAAACTCCCAAATTTCCATAAACTTTACATGTATAAATCTATATACAAGCCATGCATTTAACTCGGTATGTGCGAAAATTACTTATCTCATAATAGATGAAGAAACCCCCTCCTCAAAGGCTCCAAAATCGCCCATCCAAAGTGTAAATTTGAAAAAAATGAGCCAAAAACCCATTTTTTTATAAAAACACACTGCCCAACCCGACCTTTTGCACCTGCGGTCCACCAGCCGCTTCTGCGGCTCTGCACCTGCGGAAATTCCCATCGCAGGTGCGGTTTCAACGAAACTTAACCACGTCTGCTTATGCGGGCTGAATCCACTTATGCAGTTCACTTCTGCGGAGCCCCGATCGCTCCTGCGGTCTCGCTTCTGCGGGAGCTGTGTCGCATATGCGCCCCAGCCAAGCCCAGTCCAATTCCACTTCTGCGGCTTCCTTCGTGCTTCTGGGGGCTCGCACCAGCGGTGCGCACTCCACGGGTGCGATTACACTAGTAGTCCCCAACTTCAGCAGCTCTTCAACTTCAAACCTTGATCAGTTAACCATCCAAAATCAATCCGAGGCCCCCGAGACCTGAAGCAAACATACCAAGTCCCAAAACACCATACAAACTTAATCGAGCCCTAAAATCACATCAAACAATGCTAAAAGTCACGCATCACTCTCCAATTCAAACTTAAAGACCTTGAAACTTCAATTTCTACTTTTGATGCCGAAACCTATCAAATCACGTTCGATTGACCTCAAATTTTGCACACAAGTCACATTCGACACTACGGACCTACTTTGACTTTCAGAATCGGATTCCAACCCCGATATCAAAATGTCTATTTCCGACCAAACTTCTCAAAACCTTCAAATTTCTAACTTTAGCCAAACGACTCCAAAATGACCTATGAACCTCCAAATCCACTTCTGGACATGCTCCTAATACCAGAATCACTATACTAAGGTATTCCTAGACTCGAAATCCGAAACGGACATTGATTACTTTGAAATGCAGTTCAACCCAAATTTATGAAATTCTTCCAAAATGATAACTTCCACAATAGATGCCGAAATGCTCCCGGGTCATCCAAAATCCGATTTGGACATACACCCAAATCCGAAACCATCATACGAACCTGTTGATACCTTTAAATCCCGATTCCGAGGTCGTTTACTCAAAAATCTAACCTTAGTTGATTCTTCCAACTTAAAGCTTACGAAATAATAATTCCCTTTCCAAATCGAATCCGAACTCCCCGAATATAAATTCCGATCACGCGTACAAGTCATAATACCTGAAATTAAGTTACTCATAGCCTCCAACCGCCTAACGACGCGCTAGAGCTCAAAATGACCGGTCGGATCGTTACAATGAAAGGCGTATGGTTATTTATAGATTTAGTAGTATGACTATTTGAAGATTAATGGCGATGTGGGACCAGTAATAGTTTATTATAGTCCAACAAGAATTTGGTTTTAATTCAACTAGGGGGACAAGCTACTGGCGGCTGGAAAATATGTTTCCAACTAGAACTCAGTGTCATTGTCTCCTAGAAAACTTGACTTTTAAAGGCATTGTGCAAATTGACGTGGATCAATTTGTGACCATACTTGAAAGACAAAATAAAGTAATGGTCTTACGTGGAGGGATCTCCTTTACAGATAGTATTAAAGTGTACGACATAAATTGTTTGATCAGTGATCAAAGAAAGCTAATTCGAGTTGATCTTAATGGGCTCACGTGAATTTTCATGGATAATCTCAAATTTTTAGATTTTGAATCTTATCAATTTGTATCATAGAACATGTTTTTACGTGAAGACCAATTGGATATTTGCAAGAAATGCGCTTCAATCCTTGGCTTCAAAAGTTAAAAAACCTTGACAAGTCTGGAGTAAGGGTATTTGTTGGACCAGTTTGGTGCCACACTTAAAATGACAATGCACGCCAAGTCAAATGAAAGAGCCAATAAGAACATGTCATATATTAAAATGACAAGGCATGCTAGGTCAAATAGAAAGGCCAATAAAAAATTTCCACATGTGCAAATGACATGTTATGGCCAATCAAATGTGGTCTTATCACGCTTCAATTTGATTGGCCAGATAGAGTTTGTTCTATGTATAACTCTTCTCTTCCATAACTATAAATAAGAGTCTTCGTAACTCGGAAAAGGGACCAAAAACCATAACAAGAAGCAAAAGAAAGTTCGTGGATCAAACGCCGCAAATTTCTTTGCAATCTTCAAGTTTCAAGCAATCAAATTCAAGTTCAAACTCAAGAACGAAGATGAAATCAACGTTCAAGGAGTACGAGTCCAAATCAAAGTTCGTGCTAGTTGAATTCAGGATCATCATTCATTGAAACAAATATAGATTCAAGATCAAGCTCAAAAGCCCTTTAATTAATTTATTATTAAAAAAAAAGAATCAAAGAATCATAGAGATTGTAACTCTTATATTGTTTGAAATCAATACTACAATTGTTGCAATATTTTATGGTCTCAATTATTTTGTGACACAAATTTATTGTGTACACACTAACAACATATACTTGCAATGTACTAATACTCAAAGGATTACAACAATATAATTATTATTTTTCATTAAAAAGAACATGTTTAAAAATAGAATTATTACTCTAACAATTGTTACATGTTATTCAGGCTTAAATTTTCTTCAAAATCTAGGATTCATTGAAGAAGGTTTTCCTCTAGCCTTTGCTCCTTAAGGTATACCTAATTTTGCTTTTTCTATGAATATATCCATACTTCCATTTGGATGTTATCTGACTTTATGGTGTTTTATTAGGACATGAGATGAAGCGATTGATAATGGTGACCACGAGTTTATAAAATGCCCAGAAATAGTATAGGTAGGGAAGATGAATGAGAAGACAAAATCATAATCTATTGTAAGGACCCGATCGGTTGTTTTGAGTAGTTCTACTTCGCTCGGTGATTTGAGGTTTGAGTAGATTCATATGGTATATTATGACATGTGGTACTGTCGGTTTTGGTTTTCGAGCGGTTCTGAATTGATTAGGGAGAATGATTCTTAGATAGGAAGCTTTAAGTTGGAAGAGTTGACCAAGTTTGACTTTTATGTATTTGATCATGGGTCGGAGTTTTGATGGTTCCGTTAGGTCCGGATGGTAATTTTGGACTGGGGCGTATGCCCGTATTTGCATTTGGAGGCTTCTAGAAAGTTTTGGCCATAATTGGAAAAAGTTTGAAATTTGAAGGTTGGAAAGTTCATAGACTTGACCGGGAATTGACTTTGATGATGTTGGATTCAGATTATTGTTACAAGAGATGGAAATGGTTAGTTAAGTCATTTGAAACTTGTGTGCAAAATTTGAGGTCATTTCGAGTTGATTTGATATGGTTCAGCACGAGTTTTGGAAGTTGAAAGTTCAAAAGTCTATTAAGTTTGATTTGAGGTGCGATTCGTGGTTTTGATGTTGTTATGAGTGATTTGAGGCATCGAGTAGGTCCGTATTATATTTTGAGACTTGTTGAAATATTCGGACGGGGTCCCGAGAGGGGAGGGAGGGTGAGTTACGGATAGGTTTGGGTTGTGTTGCGCTCATTTTTTGTGTATCAACGTCGTTTCTTCAAGCATAAATGGTACCACATTAAGAAAATAAGCTAAAAATTCTATTTTGATTGAACCATTAGATATGTATCATAATTACGGAGCCATATAAAAAGGAATCATCGAATTTGGACATCGTATGAGGGAGTTATGCTCATTTTAATGTTGGAGATAAAAGCTGGTGTTGGTACTTCATAGATGCGACGTTGGTCCGTATCTCCGACACTGCAAGTGCGAAAATTTGTCCGCAAAAGCATAAATGATAGTTGGAAAACCTCATGCACGGCTTTTTGGGCGCAAAAGCAGAAATTCCTGTGTATAAAAATATCAAACTACGTTCTTTTTAGTATTTTGAGCATAAGATTGAGGTGATTTGCACGGCGTTCTTCTCATCTTTTCATGGGGGCCGGTATTTGACTTCATTTTTGAAATTTAACATGATTACAGTAGTTCATTGTGAATTACTTCATATTTTTTATTGGAGAATTGGGGGGTTTTATCAAATCTTTTCTAAAGTGAATAATGAGTTTTGAACATCGATTTAGAGTCGTAATTGGGTGAAATTAGTATGGTTGGACTCATATCCAAATGAGTTATCAAAATTCATAAGTTTTGACGGGTTCCGTGGTACAGGCCTGGGTTGACTTTTTTGTTGACTTTGAGTATTTGATTAAAGATTCGACCTTTATATCTTGGGTATGTTTTCCATGGAATTATTTGATGTTTTTGAGTTGCTTTTGGCTAGTTTTGAGCCATTCAGAGGTTGATTCACGCGGGATGGTGTTTCTAGAGTATTATTTAGCTTGCTCGATATTTGATTTGGCTTGTTCGATGTATGTAATATATCTGAACTTGGATTTGAAGGTAATTAACCCTGGAGACTATGTTATGTGAGATGAGTTAGGGCGACTCACATGCTAGGTGACGTGCATGCATGCGTGCACCGATTTATTCATGACCCGAGTTGACTTTTAGACTATCATTGGAATTGTTTTACTATCGTACCTCGTTATATCCATATTTTCTCTACTTCTTTGATTATTTGAACTATGATTCATGTTAGAAAGTCATGTTTAGGATTTGTGTTTACTTTGTTGAAACATAATGAGGTTATTTCTGTTGTTTTGAAATATCTGGCATAGCTTATACACTCAATCCTGATTTTTCATTTACATATCATATTTCAATCTCTATTCATTATTCTCTATTGCATCAGACGTTGCTATTTTCTAAATATGGTACAGTTTGGGGTGAGTGATATTAGATTATGGGCCCGTAAGACTTGAGTGGTTGATGACTGAGATAGGCCTTAGAGCCGTATTGAGAGTGGTATTTTGATTGGGTTGCACAACGTAACAGACCGTATGTTACACCCCGCAATATTTCGATGATGTTACGTCCTGCAATATTATATTACGATGATATTACACCTTGCAAAATTACATTACGATGATGTTACGCCTTGCAGTATTACATTACGGTAATGTTACGCTTCACAGCATTAAGTTACGATGATATTGTACCCTGTAGTGTTGTACGTTGAATTTGTTGTAAGGTAATTGAAATCAGTCCAAGGAAAAGATTATATGGAGGTTATAAGGACTATAAGTGATGAGTAAATTCGTGAAGGTGAGAGGGGAAGCAAGTCGAAGTAAATGAATTCGTTGGAATTTGGCATTTTAGGATAAAATACGGCCCGAGCTAAAATACCCGATATTTATGGACTAGTAACATACAATGTACCACATGGCCATAATAATAAGGTATGTGAAAAGTGAGCAATATTTTAAGTAAGTGAAAATAATTCTTAATTATACGGATAATTGGTTAATTACTGGGTAACGAGACATTACCTAATTAAATAATAAGTAAATAAAAAATAATAAAATCTACCCTCCCAAAAATGTGGCAGTTGGCCACAAAGACTTCTTACTCATTTAATATATGGCAATCAAGGACCAAGGTGAAAAGACACCTCCTACTTAGTATACCATCCAAAATAGTAGTAGTAGTCACATTACTACAATTAGAATATTAAGAGATGACTTTCAAAACAAAGTCCATAACGCTGCCAGAACATTGCCATCTTCAAATTCAAATGAAGATTTGATTCTAAGTACTCCATTAAACCACAAGAAATCTTGCAAGGTTTCAACGAGCATTTTTGGAATCATAGCAACGTAAAATTTTACGGGTCTAAAAGAGTACGGTGCAATCTTTTCCAAAAATATTATACGGATTTTTCCCTACTCCAGGTATGTTAAGGCTATCCCTTCTTTCTTTTGGCATGATCTATACGACACAGACGAAACGAGAAAATGCACAAATTCCATAAATGACTCTATTCTTAGAAGTATTAGAGATATCTATGTTTTTGAATTTCTATGTGTCATAATATTTTATCATCTGTTCATAGGTCTTAGAAAAATATGAAAGTTGAAAAGTGTTTACTTTATGATATTACTTAAACGCAAAATTATCTTATGACATTTCGAAAGATTTTATTAACGTACTTTTCATGCATTGCATTCATGTACATTGATCCATGACCAGATGACATTATATACGCATATATATGTATGTATATATATGTATATAGGATATGAGAAAGTTTATGGTGTTATATATGCACCACCACCTGATCAACTGGTATACGCTGATGATTTTGCCCACCGTGGCCGAGATGATATGATGGGATGCCCTTAGAGGCTGATGATATTATGAAACATGTACCTATGTACGACATGACGTTCATATGCATATGCATGACACTATAATTATTTCATGATTTACAAAGTTATCCATACTTACAGGTAGAGTCATTTACTCTAGATGTCCTCCATGTCTGTTATGTAGTTATTTATGTGCCTTACATACTCGGTACATTATTCGTACTGACGTCCCTTTCGCCTGTGGACGCTATGTTTCATGCCCGCAGGTCCCAATAGACAGGTCGAGAGCCCTCCAAGTAGGCTAGCAGCTTAGCAGAAAATGTTGGTGTGCTCCATTTGCTTCATAGTTGCTTGATTAGTTATTATGATTTAGACGTGTATTGTTTGGTATGGCGGGAATCTGTTCCGACATTTATGAAAATTATGTATTCTTAGAAGCTTGTAGACAGATGTCATGTATGTAAAAGATTGTATGGCCTTGTTGGCTCATGTTCAGTACACAAGTGGCTATTTTGGTCTTATAGGCCCGTACTTCATATGTATAAGTTTGTATTCCCTCTTACTTTACTCTGGTCCATTTACCTATGATAGAATGATATAAAAGATACGTTACATTGGTACTCGGTTGAATAAGGTACCAGGTGCCCATCACGGCCCATCGATTTGGGTCGTGACATAAGTGGTATCAGAGTAGTTCTGTCCTAGGGATTCTACAAGCCGTGTCTAATAGAGTCTTATTTATGGGTGTGTCATGCACCACACTTGAGCAGTTCTGTCTTAGGGAGTCTACAAGCTGTGTCTAGTAGAGTCTTGTTTATGTGTGTGTCGTGCACCACACTTATAAACAGGAGGCTACAGGGCATTTAGGATTGTCACTCTTTCTTCTTACTCTAGATCGTGTGGTAGAGCTCACTTATAAGAATTCAAATTTCAAAATTCTATTTTATTTGTAATAAGACGATACCTGCATCCGGAAAGAAGGTTGGAAAGAGAGATAGCTGTGGAAGAGCGGAGTCAGAGGAATTCGATCTTTGTATCATGCTTATGACAAGTAAATGTGAGGTCTTTAGCAGATCATGGGTGTACTGAAAGGTGTAAACTTCCTGATAAGAAGCCTTAGGGAAAGAATGCCTATCCACCTTTATGGTGAAATACAATGAGAGATTATGAAGATAAATACAAGTTTCAACAAGCAAAAGAAGCAAGATGAAGAAGGGTACGAGACGCCCAGTTAATGAATGTTAACAGTGTTTATAATTTAGACAGAGGAACATAAGCTTTTTGAGTTATATTCAACAGTAACAAGAGGTATGTACAATTTGTCACACCCATTTCAGTTATGCCCTGTGGGGGGCTAACAAGTATAGTTAAGAGAAGGACGGGATATCAAGATCTAGCTGGGGTTATGGTAACCCAAATTGGTGATGGATTGCTTATATTAGTTGACATTGCTGAAGGATATTACAAATGTGCTAATAGATCTCCTTGTGAGACACCCAGATGGTGTACTCTAAAATATTACAATTAGTTGTGAATACTAGCATGATCAATTTTTTTTTCCAGATAATAGACATTGAAAGCCTGGAAGGGATAAATATTACCTTAGTGTGACTCTCATCCCTAGTAGAGCGAGGTCGTTGAGCACCCCGAAGAGCCGATGAATGAAGCAAGATGAGCTAAAAGTGAAAGAATGTCGTATTGAAGTTTTCACAAGAAAAGGGATATGCAGAAATATTAGCAGAGTAATGGGAAGAGAGATAAGGAAGCATTATGAATATGGTGTGATGCATAGATAATGATGGTAGGAAAAAAAGAAAAAAAAAAGAAATGACAGTATTACAGAGTCTAGTCAAGTGAATGAAGAAATGAGAGGTGACATGCCTTAGGACAACAAAAGCGTATATGCCATAAAGTCATATCCTCATCTCAAGGAATAAGTTCATGACTCTAACATGATTACCAGAAGGGAGAATTAAACCACAGAATAATAGAAATCAGTATGGGCTGGTGAATAATATAAACTAAACAAGAATTAGGGACTGGGTGATTTGATAACGGTCGGCATCATGAGAATTTTAGATTGCTTTCCGGCGATAATAGAATGGACAATAGAATAAGATTCATGAGATATTCAGAGAATGGTCATTCAGGAAGACGCTTCCTTAAAGCAAGCAATGTGAGAAACGTTAAGCTTAAGCGATTGTATGTGCTAGTTACACTAAATGTCACCATCGCGAGTGAGGGATTTTATTATCCTTGGTACAAAAGCATTACCGCAAGTGAGTAAGGTTCATCGATGATGTGAAAGGACGCCAAAGATGAAGAGGAAAAACATCTATAAGCATGTTTTCATAGCTCCAAGTCTTAGTACTCCCCTAAAGGGGGGAATATGGAATGATAAATGAAGAATGCGAAAATTGAGGAAAGGATGAGATTGCACTTATCCAAATATTACAGATATGCTATGATTCTAGGACGTTATGTGAGCACAAAGTCAAAAAAAAAGTGAAGTAAGGGTTCCTGCCCGGGATGTTATTGAAAGATAAGGAGCCAACACATAAGGTAAGTTATGACAAGGAAATAACCCAAGGAAGGTTATGCAGAATATGGATATGAGAATGATCGACGAGTAATTAGTAGTTGATTCAGAAAGAGCCTATTCATAACTTGACAAGAAGTTACGGACAAATCAGCAGATCATGCAAGATGAATGTAGTAAACCCCAACATGGAGAATTCAGCCTCACAGTAATGACATTATAATACTTGAGATATATTCAAATAGGATTCAGGGTAGTTAAAGGTTTCGTATGAGTGTTACAGGGATAAAAGAAAGTGGCACTAGGAAGGCAATCAGAATGTCAGTTCAGAAGCAACCCTAAAAGCACAAGGGGACGGAGGTAAGCAACTACGGATAATTATAGGCAAGGAAGGACATCAAAAGGCCCATAATAAGCTCACAGCTTTACGAGGGTCAAGGGTTCTCCCTAAATACTACAACAAAAGACTAGCTGGGAAAATAAGGAAGAAGGCTTCAACTTAAGCACAACGACCTAAAGAGGAAATGGTTGTGTAAAAGCAGTCTCACAACAACATTATAAGCACTTCAAAGGAAAGTGGCACCTACCATGACTAATGAACGGGAAGAAAAATTAAATGTAATATTCGAGATCACATGAGTTGCACGAAAACTTTGGCATGTGTGTGCACCAAGATGAGCTAAGTTTGGACGCAACAAAGGGGCAAAAAGACCAAGAAAAGTAATAGCTTACGTTAAAATAAAGCTAAAATAGAATTAAAAAAATTATTCAATCAATGATCCAGAGTTGGCTACGTTATGAATGCACTTAAGGGTCCAGAGTTTATACATGCAGTATATACAACCGTAGAAGATTTTGGTATACGTTAAACGAAAGAATTGAGCTCATGTCATAAACGAAAGATTAAATTGTTAAATGATTGTATCATGCATATTCCTCAACGCCCATGAAAGGCTAAATAGAACAAATAAAGCCGACAAAAAGACCGATCAGAAGAAGGAGGAAACTAAAGAGTTACATCAACCAAGTAAATCAAGAGGTTGATATTGGACCCAGAAAAATAGAATCATCGTGATCAAGAACAGTGCAGGATCTCCCTTAAAATCAGAGGTACGAGAGAGATAGTACAACAACCATAGTCTATAACAGGTCTATGATAAAGCTAGTTACAAAGATGTAAAAAAGTAACAGCCTCTTAAGAAGTCAGTATGAAGCTCCCACCGGAGTGTAGTATTATAATAGAGCTTCAAGTTGCGGTGTGAATCATCTCTATGTTGAAGGGAGGTTATGAAAGAGATAGAAGATATGATGCGAGATTTTAAGTAAGTAAGGTAAAGGTGAACAATGTACGAGATACTCAAATGCAGAAAGTTGTGAATAGTCCATACTTCAGATAGAAGGCTAGAAGCATGGGGATCCAATAACTGGGAATGATAGCGGCATCGTCAGCAGCATGTGTTCCACCCTATTGTTTCTAAGTACTAAGAAATCTAGTTAAGAGGGTAGAGAAGTGTAACGACCCGGCCAGTCGTTTCATGAGTTACCGCTCCGTTTTCCCCATTTTTGCTTCTTATTGTTTTGTTCAGCTATATTATATGTTATCGTTTTGATTGGTTTGGGTTCAGAGATGTTTTGGTAAGGTTTGAGACACTTAGTCTCTTTTGAGTAAGCTTAAGTTGGAAAAGTCAACTGAATATTGACTTAGGTGAATAAGGGCTCGTATCTAAATTCCGATTGTTCGGGTAGCTTTGGCAGATGATTTGGGACTTAGGAGCGTGATCGAAATGTCTTTTGGAGGTCCGGAGTTGATTTGGGCTTGAATTGGCGAAATTGGAATTTTGGCGTTTTCCACTTGATAGGTGAGATTTTGATATAGGGGTCGGAATGGAATTCTGGGAGTTGTAGTAAGTCCATTGTGTCATTTGGGATATGTGTGCAAAATTTCAGGTCATTCAGACATGGTTTGATAGACTTTTTGATCGAAAGCGGAATTTGAAAGTTCTTAGAATTCTTAGGCTAGAATCCGATGTGATTTTGGTGTTTTGATTTAGTTTTGAGCATTCCGAAGGTTGGGACAAGTTTTAATGAGGTTATGGGATATGTTGGCATGTTTGGTTGAGATCCTGAGGGCCTCGGGTGAGTTTCGGATGGTTGAACGAATCATTTCAAGCCAAAAGGACTGCAGAAAATCTGCTATAGTGTTGTAGACAAATTGTACTTCGTGTTCGCTAAGGGTTCGGGTGTGAGGCAGGAGCGTTGGCCTTCGCATTCGTGATGAGGGTCCCGCATTCGTGAAGGGCTGGGTCATTGGTCATCGCGTTCACGAGGGTGATGCCGCATTCGCGAAGGTTCGAGTAGCTGAGGCATCGCATTCGCGAGGGGTGGTCGCGTTCGCGTAAGAGAAATTTTGGTCAATGGTATTTTTGTGCTTCGCGAACACGAGGCTTTGACTGCATTCGTGAGGAAGTATTTCAAATAGCTGTGCAGAATGTTTAAAAGACCATTTTCGCGATTTTTGGCCTAAGTTCACCATTTTTGACTCCATTTTGGAGCTTTTTGAGAGAGATTGAAGAGGGAATGAAAGAGAAGTTATTGGAGGTAAGAATTTTTGACTTAATACTCGATCCTATTGTGATTCCCTAATCAAACATGAAATTTGGGGGATTTGAAGCCTAAATTGGGGAGTTAGGGCTTGGAAACTTGTGACTTTAATCTAGGGATTTGAGAGGCCATTTGTGGTCGGATTTTGATATTCTTGGTATGTACAAACTCGTGGGAGGATAAGGATTCCGTTGATGTGATTTTTATCAAATTTTGAGACATTGTCCCGGGGGTCAGGTTGGACCAATTTCGGGATTTTTGGTATAATTTGATTAATTTCGCACGGGCTTCGTGTGACGACCCGACTAGTCGTCTCATGAGTTACCACTCTGTTTTCCCCTATTTCTACTTTCTTATGCTTTGTTTATCCGTGTTATGTGGTATCGGGTTGGTCAGATCAAATCCGGGAATGATTTTGGTAAGGTTTGAGACACTTAGTGTCTTTTGAGGAAGCTAGAGTTGGAAAAGTCAACCGGATGTTGACTTATGTGTTAGAAGGCTCGGATGGGAATTCTGATGGTTCGGATAGCTTCGGGAGGTGATTTGGGACTTAGGAGCGTGATCGGAATGAGTTTTGGAGGTTCGGAGTAGATTTAGGCGTGAATTGGCGAAGTTGATATTTTGGCGATTTCCGGTTGGTAGGCAAGATTTTGATTTAGAGGTCGAAATGGAATACCGAGAGTTGCAGTAGTTCCATTGTGTTATTTGGGATGTGTGCGCGAAATTTCAGGTCATTCGGAGGTGGTTGGGTTGGGTTTTTGATCAAAAGTGTAAATTAGAAGATTTTGTAATTTTTAGGTTTGAATCCGATGTGAATTTGGTGTTTCGATGTTGTTTTGAGAATTCCGAAGGTTGGAACAAGTTTGAATTAGGTTATGGGATATGTTGTCATGTTTGGTTGAGGTCACGACGCCTCGGGTGAGTTTCGGGTGGTCAATCAGACCATTTCCATGTTGTTTGGACTTGCAGATTTTGAGGTTCAGCTGCTACAGAGATTTCCTCTTCGCGATTGCGTAGGGGGTATCGCAATCGCGTAGATTCTTTTGAGGGGAAGTCCAGTTTGTTCTTCGCGTTTGCAAAGGTTGAGTTGCGATCGCATAAGGTGGAAAAGTTGTTGATCGCGAACGCGTAGTGAAGGTCGTGTTCACATAGGGTTAAGTGGACCAGGGGTTTGACTGGGAGTTTGTTCTTTGCGAACGCGGGGGTCGGGATTTGTGTCGACCTAAATAATCATGGAAATTAAGCCAAAAATTGAAGAACTAGGTATTGGAAATTTAGACCTTTGATTGAGGATTTGAATGACCATTTGAGGTCGGATTTCAAAACTTTGATATGTATGAACTCGTGAGGAGATAAGGAATCTATTTATGTAAAAATAATCGAATTCTGGGATATGGGCCCGGGGGTCGGGATTTGTGTCGTATTTTGATTATTTTTGCTTGGGCTTCATTCCCTTAGCATATTTTGACATCCTCGTTCTGATTTTGGATAGATTCGATGCGAGTGGAGGCCGATTCGAGGGGCAAAGGTGTCGCGAGCTAGAGATTTGACCGGTTCGAGGAGAGTAATGATTGTAAATGATGTTCTGAGGGTATGAAACCACGGACTTGCACATCGTTGTGCTATATTGAGGTGACGCACATGCTTGATGATGAGCGTGAAGTCATGAACTGTTGGGAATTGTGACTTAGTCCATCGCGAATGACTATTTTAGCGCATATTTGACTGAAATCTATTTGCTATCATCATGATTTGGGTTGAATGTCATATTTGGGCCTTGTGCCAACTATTTGAACCCTTCGGGGATTTTTACTGGTTTTTCCTCACTATTTTGACTTTATACTTGAACTCAGTCATGTTATATTTCGTTGTTTTCGTACTCAGCCATGTTTACACTATTTTAACACTTACATGATCTTTTAAATGATATTTTGGGCTGAGAATCATGTTTTACTATTGGCCGAGTGGCTTGTGAGGATTTTGACTGAGTAAGGCCGAGGGCCTATGTTGTAAGGAAATATTTGATACTGATTATGAGGCCGAGGGCCTGAGATATGTACACCACGAGGTGACTTGATTGATATGAGGCCGAGGGCCTAGTGATGATGCCACGAGGTGGCTTGATATTGTGCTTGGGCCGTAACGGGCCCCTCTAGGAGTCTGTACACCCCCAGTGAGCGCGGGTACCCATTGTGATGTGAGATTGATCCCGAAGGGCTGGTATTGTTCTATGTGATTGCCCGAGGGGCTGGGATTGTTCTGAGATGTTGCCTGAGGGGCGAATTTGTTGATACTGTGCCCGAGGGGCGAACCTTTATGTGTTTATTTCCATAATTGACTGTCAATTACCTGCTTAATTGTTGAAAAAGGTTTTTCATGAAGTTAAATTGAGTTAAAGAATTTTTACCTATCTTTCACTGGATTACTGTTTTAAATGGTTTTACTGCTTCATTATATCATGCTTTTGTGCCTTACATGATTTCCTGCTTTCAGTTTTTATTTATGATTATTACTCACTATGTTAGAGTACTCACTTTACTCCCTGCACCCTGTCTGCAGATTCAGACGTATCTGGTCCCGCTCACGAGTGCTGATCATTTCCGGCTCAGGCTGATCCGAGGAGTCTCTAAGTAGCTGTTGGCGTTCGCAGCCCGTAGCTCTTCCCAATATTAGTCCTTCATGTTCTTAGTTTTCTGTATTAAATTCTATAGTTATATTTGGAGTATTCCATTTTGCTAGATGCTCATGACTAGTGACACCTCGGTATCAAGTTGTGTTGGGTTATTTTCTGTGAATTACGCTATTATCTAATAACTTTGGATTATCTTATCATGCTTTAGATTTATTTCTTATGGTTTAACTGTTAATAATTGGATATGGGAAGTGTCGGATGACCTTGTCTTCACGAGAGGCGCCATCACGACCGGGTCTCAGTTTAGGGTCGTGACACTTCGTACTTTTAGCATATTCTGATGTTATTATTCTGATTTTGGGTAGATTCGGTGCGAGTTGAGGCTGAGGTGAGAGGCAAAGGTGTTACGGAGTAGTATTTCACCCGGTTTGAGGTAAGTAACCATTGTAAATCTGGAACTGAGGGCACAAAACCCCGGTATTTCGTATCGTTTTGATAAATGAGGTGACGCACATGCTAGGTGACGAGCGTGTGGGCGTGCACTAGTAGAGATTGTGACTCGGTCCGTCCCGTAGTGACTATTAAGCCGCATACTTGATTTGTAATCTTACCATATTTTAGAAATTTATACTGTATTATGGGTTGTATACCATGTTTGGGGCCTTGTGTCGACTTGTTGAGACCCTTAGGGGTATTTTTACTGTTTTCCCCACTCTATTTGTTTGAAAGCATATCCTCAGTCATCTTTTACCTGTTTATTGTTTAAAACTGGTTTTATCACTCTATTTCTTAAAATGTGAGAATTGTTTGGACTGAGTTCCCTGATTTCCACTGTTATGCACGAGTGGCTGTGAGGTTAATGACTGAGAGAGGTTGAAGACCTAATGGTGATGATTATAAATATTACGGATCGGGTTGCATGCCGCAACAATATTATATTTATATATTATGGATCAGGCTGCACGCCACAACGATACTAATATGGATCGGGCTGCACGCTGCAATGAGATATATATTGGATTGGGCTGCGTGCCACAACGATATGACACTTGGGCTGTAGGAGCCCCCCCGGAGTCTGTACACCCCCAGTGAGCGTAGTTGACTATAAACTTTGGATCGGGCTGCACGCCGCAATGGTTATTATGATTATTACTATTATGAGAGATTATTGAGCCTGAGTGCTGAGTGTGAGTACTGAGTGACGAGAGCTGAGTCATGAGTGACCGAGAGGCTTTCCCGAGAGGCTATATTTATGAGTGATACCTTTCCCGAGGGCCCCATTTATGATATTTTTTCTAATTTCACTCTTCTTTTATAATTAGCCTCTGTTGGAAAACTGCTAAGTAGATGATTTCAAAGCATTTCATCTGAAACTGAAGCTTTATGAAGAAACTGGTTTTTTTAAACTATTGAGTTTGACTTGATATTCTGTTGTTTACTCTTTTATATGATTTTTAAATGCTCGTCACTGCTTTCAGACCTTATTTACTTTAGTTACATACTGAGTTGGCGTACTCACGTTACTCCATGCACCTTGTGTGCAGATCCAGGTGCCTAAGCGGCAGAGTGAGGGTCCTCAGCACTATCGGAGTTTGCCAGAGACTGCAAGGTAGCTGCATGGCGTCCGCAACCCTACTTTCGTCCTTCCTATCCTTGTTTTTCTGCACTTTTAGATTTGTTATGTAATAGACAGTCAGACTAGTTGCATTTAGAGGCTCTAGACTCGTGACACCAGATGATTGGGATGTGTTGGTCTATTTTCTGCAATGGTTTCAGCACATTTCAGTGATTTATGTACTCCTTATGAAAACTGAGACATAATTAAATGTTAGAAAAATGTTTAT
The DNA here is from genome assembly GCF_000715075.1 of Nicotiana tabacum. Lineage (NCBI taxonomy): Eukaryota > Viridiplantae > Streptophyta > Magnoliopsida > Solanales > Solanaceae > Nicotiana > Nicotiana tabacum. Next base: position 104,626,062 of record NC_134087.1, on the reverse strand, counting down.
TTATTAAAAGAAATTGTATGGGGTTACTTGTTGGGTTGGCTTGCCTAGTAATGTTAGAGGCTCCATCACGACCGGGGTATTTTGGGTCGTGACAAGAAGCGTTAGAGATGATGTGATGTCTCGCTTGACATTCCAGAATAACATAAGAAAATCTATGGTGCAAGCAAGTTGAAGGAATATTGTGAGTAGTATAAATGGATATATATAGGTCGCAAGCTAAAGTATGGTAGAGCGATAAAGTTTTAAAAAGACATGAGTAAGGATAAAGAAAGGCAAATGAAAAGGTGACAATAATGGATAAGTCCTCAGGATTAAGTCCATGAACACAACAGAGATAATGGCTTCTCTAAGTTATTGAAAGTTAAGTATAGCATGTATGAACTCAAAGGAGTCTAAGATTAATAGCATTTCGAAGGAATGAAATGCTGACCTAGTAATAAAATGAGGGTGTCATTGTGACAGGTAAAGGATGACGTTTGGGCCTTCGTTTGAATAATTATTTGAAAACAAAGATAAGAAGAGAAGGAGAAAAGATTTCACCGACGGCACGATATTAGGATACCCCCATAAGGTGAATCACATTGAGACACTATGAAATACGATTATGGAAATCACATCAAATATTCCTCAATGCAACGTAAGCCCTAGCGGCAATGTACTACGTAAGAAGTTTCATGTCTTCAAGTGGAGGATTGTAGATCAACATTGAGGTGAATCAACAATGGATAGATACAAGTTACAAAGTATGACATGAGATTACGCCATCCTTCTTAAGAGGAACGGTAATGAAGGAGCATTAAAGGACTGGGATTTATACCTAAAGGATAGGCAACAAAAGTAACTGGAGTTTGGTAAGCACACCTCAGTAACGATAAATTGAAGTAAAAATTATGGTATACTATGACCGATATAGATTCATTGAAGCCATATGAATGAATAACCAGATCTATGAAATAAGATATAACCATATTCGCAGTTCTACAAAGTATCGAGCAAAGAACTTCAGTACACCTATAGATGCCCAGAGAGGCATCCTATAAAACCTTATATATATTTACAAAGTAAGGCCTAGAGATTGACTAAAAGCTAAAAAGAAAAAAGCAAAGATGAATCGCATAAGCGCACTTACAAAGCCAAGGTCATACAGGCTAAATGACAGGAGGTAGCAGCAGTTGCGAGATTAGAAAGATTTCGACCACAAGTCATGATATGAGCAAGAAATCTAAAGGGGGAAATACCCTAGACTTTGGATTTATTCACAGAGCAACTGCTTAAATGGCAAGGAGAGTATAATGGTATTCACAAGAGCAATAAGTTATGAAAATGATAAGAGCCTCAATCAACATTCGAGGACGAATGTTCCAAAGGGAGGAATGATGTTACACCCCGCAATATTAGATGATGTTACATCCTGCAGTATTATATTACGATGAAGTTACGCCTTGCAGTATTATATTACGATGATATTATGCCTTGCAATATTACATTACGGTGATGTTACGCTTTGCAGTATTAAGTTACGACGATATTGCACCCTGTAGTATTGTATGTTGAATTTGTCGTAAGGTAATTGACGTCAGTCCAAGGAAAAGATTATATGAAGATTATAAGGATTATAAGTGATGAGTAAATTCGTGAAGGTGAGAGGGGAAGCAAGTCGAAGAAAATGAATTTTGTTGAAATTTGGCATTTTGGGATAAAATACAGCCCGAAATAAAATAACCAGTATTTATGGACTAGTACTATACAAGTTACCACATGGCCATGATAGTAAGGTATGTGAAAAGTGAGAAATATTTTAAGTAAGTAAGAATAATTTTTAATTATACGGGTAATTGGTTAATTATCGGGTAACATGACATTACCTAATTAACTAATAAGTGAATAAAAACTAATAAAATCCACCTTCCCAAAATCGTGGCAGTTGGCCACAATGACTTCTTAGCCATTTAATATGTGGCAATTAAGGACCATTGTGAAAAGACACCTCCTACCTATATTAGTATACCATCCAAAAAAGTAGTAGTAGTCACAATAGTATAATTAGAAGATTAAGAGATGACTATCAAAACAAAGCCCATAACGCTGTCAGAACATTTCCATCTTAAAATTCAAATGAAGATTTGATTCTAAATACTCCATTAAACCATGAGAAATCTTGCAAGGTTCCAACGAGAATTTTAGGAATCATACCAACGTAAAATTTTGCGGGTCTAAGGGAGTACAGTGCAATCCTTTCCAAAAATATTATATGGATTTTTTCCTGCTCCAGGTATGTTAAGGCTATTCTTTCTTTCTTTTGGCATGATCTATACGACACAAATGAAACGAGCAAATGCACAAATTCCATAAATGACTCTATTCATAGAAGTATTAGAGATATCTATGTTCTTGAATTTCCATGTGTCATAATATATCATATGTTCATGGGTCTCAAAAAAATATGAAAGTTGAAAAGAGTTTACTTATGATATTACTTAAAGGCAAAATGGTCATATGACATTCTGAAAGATTTTATTAACGTACTTTTCATGCATTGCATTCATGTACATTGACCCATGATCATATGGCGTTATATACGCGTATATATGTATGTATATGTATATGGATTATGGGAAATGTTATGGTGTTATATACGCACCACCACCTGATCAGCTGGTATACATTGATGATTTTGCCCATAGTGGCCAAGATGATATGATGGGATGCCCTCAGAGGCTGATGATGTTATGAAACATGTACCTATGTATGACATGACATTCATACATATATGCATGACACTATAATTATTTCATGATTTACAAAGTTATCCAAAATCACAGGTGGAGTCATTTACTCTATATGTCCTCCATGTCTGTTATGTAGTTATTTATGTGCCTTACATACTCGGTACATTATTCGTACTGACGTTCCTTTCGCTTGGAGATGTTGCATTTCATGCTCACAGGTCCCGATAGACAAGTCGAGAGCTCTCCAAGTAGGCTATCAGCTCAGCGGAAGATGTTGGTGTGCTCCATTTGCTTCGGAGTTGCTTGATTGGTTAGTATGATTTAGACATGTATTGTTTGGTATGGAGGGACTCTATTCCGACCTTTATGAAAATTATGTATTCTTATAGGCTTGTAGACAGATGTCATGTACGTGAATGATTGTATGGCCTTGTCGGCTCATGTTCAGTACACTAGTGGCTATTTTGGTCTTATAGGCCCATGCTTCATATGTATAAGTTTATATTCTCTCATAATTTACTCTGGTTCATTTACCTATGATAGAATGATATGGAAGATACGTTACGTTGGTATTCGGTTGAGTAAGGTATCGGGTGCCCGTCGCGGCCCATTAAGGTACGTTGGTATACGTTGGTATTTTGATTGGATTTCATGCCACAACATGCCTTATTGGCTTTATTATTATTTGGATTGGGGTGCATGCCACAGTAGGTCATATTGGTTTTTTTAGCGGTTGGACAGAATTCGCCCCTCTGGAGTCTAACGTACCGGTAGTGAGTGCAGGCACAATGATATATACACGTGTTTTGGTGAGGGGCTTTTAAGCCAGATACTCGTACAGTGCTGAGTGATTGTGTGTGTGATGGAGTGGGGGCATTTGAGTCAGGCATCTTGAGTGTGCTGAGAGCGGGTGTACTTGATGATATCATTGTGAGATTATTTACTTGACATGTATTTTTACATGTAGGCACATGGATGCATTTTCCTCATGCTAGACGATAATATGACATTTGATGATTTGACATGTATATTTTACATATAGGCACAAAGATGTATATTCATCATGCTAGGCGGTATATGATAATTAATAACATGACATGTATATTGACATGTAGACATAGAGATGTACTTTACTCATGCTAATTTGTAAACGGGAATTCTGATCAGGTGTTGTGAATTGGTGAATACAACTCTTTTGATAGATACGTGTTTAGTTGATTTTCAGTGATAAGAATTGGACTTCACTGTTATACTTGAAACGCATTCCTACTTTTTCGTAAATGTGAATGAGCTGAGCATATATCTCTTGAGTTACTTTCCTTTATTGTTTCCATTGTATTATTACGAGTTGTTATTGGCTATTGGTATTGGACACTGACCTTCTTACAAGCTCGTCACTGCTTTCAACTTGAGGTTAGGTTTGTTATTTACTAAGTACATGAGGTCAGTTGTACTTATACTACACTTCTGCACCTTGCGTGTAGATCTTGGAGCTGATGTTGTTGTGAATGGCATGAGCTGACATTAAAAATGTACCTCCGTCTGGTTATAGTTGCCACTTGTCATTGGTAGCTTTAGATTTGCCAATCTGTTTATGTATATTTCGAATAGATGATGTATTCATTTCATACCAGCTTTGTAAATTCTAAATCTTAGAAGCTCATGATTTGTACCACTAATTCATGGGGAGTTTATATAAAAGTTCAGTTAATTTAATCATTAAGGCTTATTATTCTTATTTAAGTTGTATTTAATTTTATGTGGCTTACCTAGCGGGTCAGGTTAGGTGACATCACGACTAGTTGGATTTGGGTCGTGAGAAGTTGGTATCAGAGCTCTAGGTTCATAGGTTCTACGAGTCATGAGTAAGTGTCTAGTAGTGTCATGCCCCAAAATTCATTAAAGGTCGTGATGGCACCAGACACTGCTGTCAGGCAAGCAATCACTAAATACTTAATTTAGGTCTCATTTTAATATTTTTGAAATCATAGTTTTCCTTCAATTAATTAGTAGATGATATTTTTTCAGACTAAATAATAATGTTTTTAACAATCACATTACTAAATAACCCTAGAACCTGGTGTCACAAGTGCATGAGCAGCAACTAGGAAATAAAATGAGATACAACATCTATCCGGAATATAAATTTGGACATAAAAGAAAATATAAATACTCTGAAAGAGACTCTACTGGATGCTAGTCGTAATATAGAATGCAGCTCACCTAAGTTCCCGCATTAACCACGTCATTTTGCCCACAAGGCCACTAAATATATATGTGCATGCATAACAAAATGTGCATCAAGGCATCACCAAGTAAGTATCCAGTCTAACCTCGAAGAAGTAGTGACGAGGGGTTGACTCCGACACTTACTATGAGCTATAAATAAAATGCCAATGATATAGTTTAAACATAGGTTATATATAACGGATGTAAGCTCAATATTATGAAATGTAAGCAATTCTTTTATAATTAAGAAATCACCGAATTTATTTCTCATCATTTAACAATTTATGTCAAGCCAATGAGGCAATATCATTTATTATAAATTCCAAAGCAATCAATTCAATCATGCACCAATCATGCCGAGGTCGTATGGTCCGATCCAATATATAAATATAAATTGTGCACTGCTGAGGGTCGAATGGCACGAACAAACACACAAATATAATTGTGCACTGTCGAGGTTCGAACGAAACGAACCATAGATGCATCTATTAACCCTACCAAGGTGAACGACCCGCTCCCATGAGAGTAAGGGAAATTGACCCTGCTCGCGGAGTATAATTGCGACGCGGTTACACATACATTTCTTAAGTTATTATAATATTCCTCAATTCTTTTCGAAAATACGAAGTTCAAATGAAAACTTTTAAAATCTAAAATTCCTCAATTTCAACTCTTTTCAAGACAATTAATAAGCAACTTCAATCTCTCTACTTCTCAAAGCAAACAATAACCATAAATCAAATGACAATATCAACAAGGCATGATGTAACCTAAAACTATCAGGACATTGGCATAACTACTAGCTATATACGAAATCTCGTCACCTCGTGCGTACGTAGCCCCCACAAATAGAAACATATATTAATTAAAGTTACCTATGGGGTTAATTTCCTCTTACAAGGTTAGAAATGTGACTTACCTCGCTCCGAAGTTCCATAGCCGGTTCCCAAGTCTATCAAACAACTAAAATCAATTCCCAATGCTCCAAAACTAGTCAATAAATGAGTAATTCCACAAATATATACTCTAATACTCATTATAATCCTATTTACAATAATTTCCAACTCCTTTCGAAAAGTCGATAAAAATCACCCTCGAGCCCACGTGCCCGGATTCCGAAAAGTTTCGAAGATAAACTTTACCCATAATGCCACGAACTCAAATATATAAATTATTTCCAATTCCATATCAAAATTCGTGGTAAAAATCCAAAAATACCAATTTCTATGTTTTCCTCCAAATCCCAAATTTCTACAAATAATCAAGTCTAAATCCATATATAAACCTTGTATTTAAATCACGACTAGTAGAAATCACTTACCTATTGATGATGATGGAACCCCCTCTCAAAATGCTCTCAAAAATTGCCTAAGTCCAAGTGGTAAATGAGGAAAATGAGCTAAGTCTCAGAGAAAAGCCCTTGAATCCAGTCGGAGATGTCGCATTTGCGACAGGGGGTTCGCAAATGGGACCTTCGCAATTGCACACAAAGCATCGCAAATGCGACCCTGACAGACCTGGCCTTCAGAGTTCGCAAATGCAAACTCTTCAGGCTTCACAAAAGTGATCATTGCTTCGCAAATGCAATCCTTTCCCTCGGTAGCCTAGGTTCGCAAATGTGAACACTACCTCGCAAATGCGATGGCCGCATTTGCAACAAAAACATCGCAAATGCAATCATACCAGAACCAGCAATCCAACTTCTTAACAAATCACTCTGAAACTCACCCGAGCCCCCGGGTCTCCAAAACAAACACCCACAAAAGTCTAAAAACGTAACACGAACTTGCTCGAGGACTCAAATCACATCAAACAACGTTGAATTCACGAATCACACCCCATTACAACCTTAATGAAATTTAGAACTTGAAACTTCTACATTCGATGCCAAAACCTATCAAATCACGCCGATTGACCTCAAATTTTGCACACAATTCACATTCAACACTACGGACCTACTCCAACTTCTGGAATCGAAATCCGACCCCGATATCAAAAAGTCCACTTCCGGTCAAACTTCTCAAAAACCTTGAAATTTCTAACTTTCGCCAAATGGCCCCAAAATGACTTACGGGCCTTCGAATCCACTTTCGGACGCGCTCCCTGTACCAGAATCACCATACGGAGCTATTCCCAGACTCGAAATCCCAAACAGAAATCAATTATATTGAAATGCACTTCAACCCAAATTCATGAAATTCTTCCAAAATGCCAATTTCCATAATAGGCGCCGAAACGCTCCCGGGTCATCCAAAACCCGATATGGATATATGCCAAAGTCCAAAATCATCATACGAACCTGTTGGAACCTTTCTATCCCGATTTCGAGGTCATTTACTCAAAGATCATGTTTTTAGTCAATTCTTCCAACTTAAAGCTTCCGAAATGAGAATTTCTTTTCGATATTAACTCTGAACTTCCGAAATTCCAATTCTGATTCATTCTCACCCAATATATATATATGTATCCAATTTTCCCCTCATATTTTTTGAGTGTATATATATACTTTTAAAATAGTGCATATGCACCATCACTTGATTTATAAACATATACAAGCATTTTTCATAATTTTCTATAATTTTTAAAAGGTTTTAAATCAATTTATTTCTGTATTTTTTATTATATAAATACTCATTAATTACATCACAAATTATTTTGCAATGATTTTATCATCTAATCTTACTATTTACACCCATATTAGGTTTTAAATATTTTTTAACATATTTGTGATAAGCCAAAATTGCACATTTGCATTAATAGCCTATATATACTTATAATTATTTTATTTATTCCAAACTAATTTTTTTATACTTTTATAATGTTAGATAACTGTTTTATTTGTTTTTATGCACAAATAATATTTTAATTATTTATTTATTATTTTTACAAATTATTTATTAATTAAATTTTGGTATTTAAATAACAACCCATTTTTAGCCTATTTTCGGACCAACCCCCATCCCAATTACCTAAACACCTAGCCCAACACCTTATCCCAAAACCCACTAGCCCAGTCCCCATACCCGTTTTTATACCCGACCCAATCTCCCTTAAATCCTGGCCGTTGATCTTCCAAGATTAACGACCCTCATTTATTCCCCATTTTAAATTAACCACCCCAACCCTAATCCCCTCATTCTCTAAACCCCGCCGCCCCTAAATGCTCTCTTTTCTTCTTCTCTTCTATGGAAACCCTAGCATCATCACCTATTACCCCTCTTCGATTCCAGCCTAAAATGGAATCAATCAATGATTCCCTTACCTTGTTGACCCACTCTCACTCCTGGTTACTCGCTTATGGTGTTACATAATTGCTTGCCTAACCTGGCAAGCAGATCTCTTTAATTTTGAATCAAATCTGGTCCAAATCTTTGACCTCTTTCCATCTGTGTTCGTTCTCATTTCTATATGGTATGAATCTCTGAGATTCTTTACGATTTTCTACTTACCCTAAAACTAGGGTTCAGATATTTCTAAATCTAGTCTGAATCTCGATTCTTCAATTATTTTTTCTATAATGTTTACGTTTATATTTCGCTGTGCATCTTATTATAACTCTCTTCGCTAATTTCTGACAGATTTTTACTTACCATAAATTTAGGGGTTTTTTTATTCTTCAAAATCAAACCAAATCTGTTCGATTCTTTAGTTAATGTCTCTGTTTGATTCTTTACTTGTTATTTCTGCCGATTTTGTACGTTTTACCTAAACTAGGGTTTAGAGTTTTTCTTTCCTTACTAACTGTTAGGTGCTTTCTTTCTAGTACTTTGACTAATTATTGTCATATTTGTGTGCTCTAATTTAGTGCTATTTAAACCCCTACCTCATTCCCCGTCACACATAGTTTGAAACATTCTCACTACCATAAACTATACACTATTATTATTATGTGTTTTGATTCCTGGCCGGCTTGAAGCCAAGGCAAAAAATCCTCTATTGTTTTCTTTTATTGGTGACCATTGCTACATTGTTAGATTCTTTTTTGTTTCATCTGAATTGTTAAGTTATTTAATCCTTTGTTCCTTTATTAATCGTTTAATATGTTACTGTTATTAAACTAGTTATTTTCTGTATTCAAGACATGTTGAACTCAGTCAATTAATTAATGGAATATGCTAACTCTGTGTAACTTAGGATTATCTTTTAGCATTAAGCATGTTTTTGATACCTTTCCTTAAGAACTAGTTCACTATGTATGTCTTAGTAAACTCATTAGCTTGTTGTTAAACCTGTTGCCATGTTACTTGTCTGTTTCTGTGCTCACCATATTAGGATACCTTGTTAAATTGTTACTTCTAATTAATGTTTTTCTGACTTATTAGCTCCCCTTCTATGACTTAGCCTGATATGAAATCTTTGTAATCTTTGTGAAGCATGAACTGATCCTTATTAGTATGTGAATTTTGTTAACTTTCAAAACTTTATCAAGTCTGCTTAGTTTCAAATGTGTTTGTTCTATTGTAATTTTGTCCCTACATGCACTCTTCAATCCTATCTTCTCTCTTGAATTCTCACTCTTTGCTGGCTGAAAGCCAAAGAAATTTAAGTATTGTCCACTGGCCTTCCTGGGTATGAGCTTTGCTCAGGGTTCATATGAGACCCTCGTGAACTCTAACACATAAGGATTTGGTCCATAGTTTTCCTTGAACTGTTCTAATCATTCCTCTCTAGTGTGAGCAATGTCCGGGGTTCTTGAAGCCCTTGGGAACTCTGACACACTAGAGATTTGGGCTTGGTATGCTTATCCTTGAGATAGAGGTGATTCATTCACTGCTGGCCTGGCCTGTCCAGCCGTATTTGGGACTACTGTAGGCTTCCTATAGTTATATACCTTGTAATTGATTTGTTCGATTCTGGTCTGCAATAATTATTTGTAATCATAATTGGGGCAATAATAAATTAGGAAATGGGCTTATTTTTTAATATTTTGCATGAAACAGATAGATAACATGCCTATAAGTGTTTACTTTATTCTATTGTATGTTAGATAACCTGCCTATAGGATTTACTTTATTCAAAACATTCTGCTATTATATGTTAGAAAACTTGCTTACATGTTTACTTTGTCTGTTATTACGTATTAGATAACCTACGTATAGGGATTTGCTTTGGCTCAAACAAGTTCTGTGAATATCCTGCATGTAGGTTTAATCGATTGTCACACTTGCCTAGTTAGTATGCATGTCTATAAGAACTAATAGCAGTTTCAATCATCAGGGGTAGAACTTATGTCCATAGGGTAATTACCATATGCATTAAGCACTAAAACTGGAATTTCATATAGTGTCCTGCTGAATGTCACTTGAAAGCATGCCTATAGGAACAATTGAGTAATTCTAAATATCTATGTTTTTATCATTGTCAACTACTGAGTAATTCACCTAGGTAACATGTCTATAGGTTTGATTGTTTCTAATTATAATCAATAGGACACTAAGCAGTCACTTAGGAATTGCTTTACATAAACTGCCAGTATGATTAGAATTCAGAATTACCTAGAGATCATGTCTATACGATCTAACAACCTTAACTGTTGAATTAGTCAATAGGTCTAATCTGTTTGCGTGCATTTGCTACATAATGTGTGGAAGCTAATCTTAGCCCCTATTTGCTTTTATATAAAAGTCCAACTTGTTTTTGTATGTCGCTTAGTTTTACCATTTTTGAGAAACATAAGTTGAGTCTAGAACCATCCAAAATAGAGGTCCAAATGCCTCCGGGACCACAGGTAAGGGACGGGTAGTGCACGCATAGGGTGCGATTTAGAATTGATTATAGCGCTTTTAGGTAAATAACTTAAAGATAGTAATCGGTTAGCAGGAGATGATAGTTTGTGCCCGCTGAATAATATGAGTAACACCCTTGTAATAGGGGAGTTACGAAGTATTATTTATGTTGCACGGGGTGATCCTTTAGGCTAAAAAACATAGGACCCCCCATTCCGATTAAAATAATCCCCTCTTTTCTCTATTAGACTAATTCACGTGATTTGAGTTTTGTCGGGACCCACCGTTGTGGACCTCGAGGAGTGCCTAACACCTTCTCCTCGAGGTAATTCAAGAACATACCCGATCTTTCGTGACGCAAGTAGTAAACCTGAGTCGTTTGTAATATGTGCCCTAACGCATCATAATTCGTTAGGTGGTGACTCTCTTTTAATAACCATTCATTCCCTTTCTTAATAGAGTTGTCAATGTCGAAACCCAATTTCGCGAGAAAAAGGGGTCTCAACACCGACCATGCGTACAAGTCATAATACCTTAAGTGAAGCTACTCATGACCTCAAACTGCCGAGTGACACGCAAGACCTCAAAACGACTGGTCGAGTTGTTACTAGTAGAGTCTTGCAGATCGGTATGGTGACGTCCATACCTATCTTCGAGAGGCTACAGGGTATGTAGGAAAATTTTCTATCTTTCTTTCATTATCGTGAAACATTAATTCATCTTGAAACATATATATTGAATTCCTTCCACTCACTAGTATGTTTTGTGAGTGCTCAGTATCCGCTGCGCATCGACGACTTGTGTTTTTCCTGGATGAAGTGTGAGATGTTTAATTTATGTTTTGGTAATGAGCCAGTGTGGATTACTTAAGGCCACATTTGGATCGAAGCTTGGGCTCGATAGTTTCAGTTGTGTAAGCATGTAATTTTGGACTTATATGACCGGTAGTGTCCCTAGTAGTGGGATTCATGGCTTGGTTAGTGGTCGAATGTCCATATGTTGATACCCAATTTTTTCATATATATAGTTTAAATATGCATAAATACCTTCAAAATAGCATATGTATACATATATAAGCATGCACAAGGCTTTTATTATTTTTCCCATAATTTTAAGGGTTTAAATTGATTTATCTTCTCCCCTTTTATCCATAAAATCCCCAATAATTATTTTCGAAATTATTATTTTTATAATTCATTTATTTAATTTCTATACTCATGCCAAAAATGTAGCTAGTATAATTTTTATGTATTTTTATAATTACATTTAGTATTTTGTTTAAAGCTAGATTGCATATAATTGCAATGTTATCCCATTTTAAGGTATAATCATATTTTATATGCATAAAATTGGTCCCCATATTTTTAAAATGTTAATAATGTATTTTAAATCATTTTTTCACTTTAAATTATTTTTCATAAATTACCTATTATTTTTATAAATTAAATATGGGAAAAATTGGCTATTTAAATTATAGCCAAATCTGGCTTTCAATTATAGCCTAAATCGGACCCCTCTCCAGCCCAATTTCACACCTAATCACCCGACCTAGACCCTATGCACGTCTACCCGACCCAAGCCATCATAAATGCTGGCCGTTGATCTTTTAGATCAACGACCCTTATTCCTCATTTCCTTTTTAATTTCCAAACGACCCCTAACCCTAAGTCATTTTTCCAAAGGCGCCGCCTTTAGATGCTCTCATCTTTTCACCTCACTCAAACCTAACCTTTAAACTCCATCAATTCCCTCCTTCTCCGGTCATCTCCGGCTACCTCCTTCAACCCCAAGCCGCCAATGGGACTCTCATCACCTTGCTCATCATCTCTAAGGCCTTCAAGGGTCCTGGGCCATGTCGATTTGGACCTAGGGCTTTCGATTCTGTTGTTCGAGGTTTCTCTTGTTATTTTGGGCAAAATCACACCATATGTGTTACGATTTGTGAAGTTACAACAAGTTCTTTCGATTTCTATTGGGGTTTCCTTTTGAAACTCTAACCCTCTTCTGAATCTTCAGGTTTGTGTTATTTTCATGCTTTAAGCCTATTTCCTTTTATGATTTGCCTATTTTTGAACTTCTTCTGAAACATCCTCATTTTTAAACCATTTTACTTTCTTTAAAAACTAGGGTTTTCTCGAAGTTCTTTCTAGACCTATTCCCACCAATTTCTTCATGATTAAACCATTTTCCTTGCTTATTTTGACTGATTTTATGTTCCTACTGCTTTTTAACTCGACTCTGTTAAAAGCCCTAATTTTTAAAGATTTTTATTTACTTTGTTTCTGTGTGTTAGCATGATTTTCTTTGCCTTGGTACTGTGTGTTAGCATGATTTTCTTTGCCTTGGTTTTGTGTGTTAGCATGATTTTCTTTGCCTTGGTTCTGTGTGTTAGCCTGTTTACCTAATTCTTGTTGATCTCTCACCATGCCTCGTATATGTTCTGCTGAATCTTTAGCCTACTTATATCACCTCTATATAATTGTGTTTGCTTATCTCTTGTTTCTTTCTGTTTATAAAGCTGACCTTGTTTGTTTGCTACTCCTATTCATTCGTCTCTATTTATATGTTGAGAAAACAGAATCATGACTCCCCATGATTAATTATGATTCTCCTTAATTGATGGTAATTGAAAGATTTTTTTTCAAAGCCCTAGAATTCTACTCGTTTGTTTAAATTAACTGATTTCATTACCTTATTTACTATGGTACTTTGTTTTACTTAGTCTTTCCTTAATTGGGTCTTTCTGAATTTGGTCCTAATTGACTACTTTATGCCTATTGAACCTTGACTCCTTCCTTATTTAATCATGCACTTATTCTTCTTCCTGCCTTATATGGTACTGCATCTTTCCGTTTGATGTTGATTTCCTTAACTTAAGGGAGAGCTTCCTTGATTCTCTAATTGATTGATTTTGAGTTCTTAAATTAGCATACTTCTATGATTTTTACCTTATTCCACTACCTACTTTCAATTATAAATACTCCAAGTCTTTTAGAAACAAGACGGACTTGGTTCTTCCCCCTGTCTTATGCTATTTGCTACTATTAACCGGCTGCAAGCCAAGGCTAATCCTCTGTGCTCTTTGGTTCTTTCATTCTGCTTACTTCTATCTTCACTGGTATGTCCTAGTTTAATTTAAAGCCTCAACAACAACATGTTTCTCTTCTTGTTTCAGTTTCTTTGATTTCTAGCTTGCTTTTACTTGGTGCTGTTGTGAAGTCTGTAGTTAGGTTATATTATCAGCATGCTATTGTGACTCCCCTACCTTTAAATCAATGTATTCCCTTATGTGATTCAAAGCATGTCTGGACAACTGTTTTACTAGATGTGTACTTACCATTTTTGTGAATCCCAAATCCTTATCCCCCTCTCTATGTGTTTATGCTCCTCAAGACTGGTTTATGATTATACCAGTGTCAACTATCTCTGAGCATGTCTGAACCAGTCCCAAACCCTTCAACCCCTGTATGCCTACTAAGTTCATTAGGATTTTGTGTAGTGCTTGATTTTGTTTACCATTCCAACCTCTTTCAAACAACCTCTATTACTTTACTAGTTGCTTTCAAAACAGACTTCTTTCAACCTGTGTCCTGCACTTCCACTTTACTCTTAGTTAATAAGTTCTGCCCCCTCTAGTATGTGTACTACCTTGGGATCCTCTTGAGAACCCTCTGAACTCTGGCATAATGAGGCTGGTCTTTCCACACTACACTAGTTCAATGCTTGGTTACTAAGTCTAGGTGTAAGCATTGCCTGGGGTCCTTGACACCCTTAGGGAACTTTGATGCACCTAGACTCTAATTTGTCTATGGAAATGAGGCTTGTAAGACCATTGGAGGATTTGGGAAACTTGGGCCTAATTGCAGTCTCTCTATAAAATAGTTTTTTGATTTTCCATTTCACTTATGTGATTCACTTATTGGCCTGTAATAATTTGTAAACAGATATTTAGGGTATTTAGTAAAAAGGGTGGGTAGATGTGTACTTTGTGGGGTAATATGGGTAGAAATCCTGCTCTTAGGGTTTTACTTTCAAATCTACCTGCTTGACTTAATAGAAAACATGTTCATAGGGTTTTACTCTTGTTGAATCTTATTTCGTTTGCATAATAGACATCATGCCTATTGGTTTCAACTTCCAATGTCGTTTGCATCAAGTATAAATCATGTTCTTAAGGTTCTGCATTTTCGAAATCATGTTCATAGGTTTTTCAATCAATCGTGTCTTAAATCAATCCAAGTATAGATACCATGCCTATAGGACCTAATTCCTATTCAGTTCTAATAAGTCTTTCATATGTTACCACAAATTGACTAAAACTGGTAATACGCCTAGATACCATGCCTATAGAGATTTCTATTCGCAATTATGTCCGATAATCTAATTAGCCTGATAAATCAATGTCATTACACCTAGTTCATCTTCTTAAAACTGGTCTTATTAAGCAATGACATTTCCTAAAACTAGCTCTTTCAAAATTGCTTTAATCTTATTAGATATCCTGCCTAAAGGGTCTATTTCGAAAACTTGTTTGTTTCTGTATAGACACAATACTACATATAGGCAAGCCTTAGGGAATTTTCAAAACCTGCATCCCCCCTGAAGCTGTTTCTATCGTTTAATGTTTCTGATTCTAATAAGCTTTAAAAAGAATCCCCATGCAACTTCTAGGTTATAACTTTTGAGTCTAAAAAGTGGTCTATTTCTGCGTAATCACCTAGAAATCCTACTTAGGACTTTGATCAATAGAGACCTTAACTGTGCTTGAGACGTCCTACTTGTATATTTGTTTGAGGAGGAAACTATGAGCCTTTTACTTGCTCCCATTATGTAAAAGTCCTAGATGTTTTAAGTGTCACCTTAGAGTTTTCGTCTTTCTAAACCATAGGGGTGTGTCTAGAACTACCCATAGGTAAATGTCATAACTCCCTCTGGGACCATTAACAAGGGACGGGTAGCAGCACGCAATAGGAATCAGTGACCAAACACTCACTTCGCATGACCAATAGGGGATGGGAAGGATAGATATGGGATATGATGACTATGTGTTAATGTCACGTGTAGCCCCTTGTCGAGAAGTGTTTACCGGATATTGCGTGGGGTGATTATATAGGACAAACAACCTATGACCCCTCTTTACCTAATCCTTTCTCTATTTAAAACTTTTATCTTCCACAACTTGTTTAAACCTTATCTTACTACTTGAATTATCCAACGTGCTTTACTTGCAACTTATTTGATTCTACTATTTGTATGGACTAATTTGTGAACATAAGTTCGGTCGGGACCCACAGTTGTAGACATAGAGGGGTGACTAACACCTTTCCCTCAAGGTTACTTCGAGCCCTTACCCTAATCTCTAGTAATGCAAACCAACTCAGAGTTAATCGCTCTAGGTGCCCTAACGCACCATAACCCTGTCACGGCCCAAACTGAAATACCCAATTCCCAAAAGGAAATGAGTCATTGCACCCCATGGAATGTCGAAACCCGTTCTCCTCTCCGTGAGGAGGGAAAAAAGGGGGCGCGACAGCATGGCGACTCTGTTGGGGATATTTTTAGGCTTTTACCATAACAAACTTGTCCTTACAAATTACTCCAAGCATGATTATCCCGTACCCTGCTCCCTTACTTGAATTTAACTGTCTTTTTGTTCAAGCATTTATCATTTCTTTATTACCCTAAAAATTGACATGTCTCTTTGTTTTTCTTTTTCTGTAACTGTCTTTTAAATTATCTAAATGCTGTATTTATTTTTTCTTACGTGAAAATACTTGCCTACATGTTATTAACTGCTGCATAAATCATGCTCCACATCATATTTCACTCGTGCGTCTCAAATCCTATAGCAAGACTTTAATGAGTGGTTGCGCTCTTCCTATTTATTACCCTTAAATTCAAAAAGGCTTATTTGCGGTAAAACCAGTCGATCAGCGGTGCAGTCGACGGTTCCGTGCCTTCCCTCTCAAGTTGTCCGCTTGAGGGTACCAGTCTAAAACCCCATGAAAACCTTACTCTGTTTAAATTGTGCATGCATCATGGTCAAACCTAGTCGGGTCAGTAATGTTGTCCACATAATGATCCTTTAAGATAAGCCTTATCCAAAGTCCATCGGGTTTTCCATAATCCCAATGGACGCAACCATGTTCTGTTCATTAATTTGGAGGACTAAATGTCGATGTGGTGATCATAAATGTATAAATAGTCGAGTCCGGTGGGGGTAAGTTCTAACCCTTTTGTTTTGTAGAAATGAGGAACGAGGTCCCCAGTTTCAGTATGGTTAGCATGCCCCCACTCTTTCTAGACTAGTGGAGGAGTCTTCCATCAAATGACCAAATCAATGAGTGGAAAGAGAGGCCCGCCAAAGCTAGTGAAAAGCTAGAATATCTGGAATACAGTCTGTTGGAATTGGAAGGAAAAGTGAGGAAGAGAGCCACCGACTGCCAGAACGCTGAGGGAAACGAAGGAGAACACCCGGCAAATGCATTTTTACTGGTGACCTACGTGAACTGGGGGATTTGATCAACGAGAGCATTCAACCCGAAGGAAGTCCTCCTGGGACCAAATAGATTAGATTTACTTACTTTTCCTAAAATGTAATAAGGCCAAGTGCTAGTAGCGACTTGTTTTATTATTATTTTAGTGTCATTTTTTGGATTCGTCTAATTTTATATTATGAAATGAAGCATTTATTGCCATTTGAAGTTCTCCAAATTTATTTGTTGCTACGCCTACCTCGGGCACAATGAGGCTCCGAAATTAGGATATGAGTTTATACTTCGCACTATGTGTTTAAATACTGCAAACATTTCAGGATCCCCAATAACTTGGCACCTTTTGTTTTGTTTATTTTTTTATTTATTATTCCCATCCCTATAGGTTGTTCATCTATACTGGCCTCGTCATCATATTATACCAAATCTAGAGGCACTCCACCACCTCCTCCTCCAAGCAACACAAAAAGCAGAGGGAAATCAAAGATGGGCGACTTAAGTGGAATCTAAAAGGAAAATATTTAGAACATAGAGACTTCCGATGGCCGTAGTACTCCGGCCCGAATGACCTGGTTTTGAGACTGGAACAAAAGATACTAGAACAACAAGGAGAACTTGAGCAGGTCCGCAATTTGGCAAACATGTCACTTACCCTCAATTTCCCCGATATCCACCAACAAAACACAAAGAACCCAACACCTCCTCAGAACGCACAAAACCAACAGCCACAAAATCCTCCTGCACCAAATCAATACGCAACTCCACCCCAAAACATCAATCCACTGCCGACACCAACTCTACCAGAACAAAATCATCAACCAATTCCATACCCACCAACCACCACTTACCACACTCCCCAAAATACACCACCCCTCATTCTTGATTCACAAAACTCCACTAATGACCATCACTATACCCAAGTTCCTGGCACCCATCAGAGCAACTCCATGTACGTGGAAACTATACCACATTCCACCCAGCCAATCTTATATGCACCAGAATCCTCCGAAAAGGACCTGCTCATTAAGAACATGGCCGAAGAACTCAAGAAATTGACAAGCCGAGTTCAAGGTATTGAGGACGACAGAGGAATATAAGGTTTGAACTACGAAGATTTGTGCATACAGCTTGATGTGGAACTGTCAGAGGGGTACAAACCTCCCAAGTTCGAAATGTTCGATGGTATAGGTAATCCCAGGGTTCACCTAAGGACCAACTGTGATAAGCTTGTCGGGGTTGGAAAAGATGAAAAGATTCGAATGAAGCTCTTTATGAGGAGCTTTACTGAGGACGCATTGTCTTGGTATATCAGCCAGAATCCCAAGAAATGGTCCAATTGTGTAAGGATGGTGTCAGATTTCATAGACCGGTTCAGGTTCAACATACAAAATGCACCTGATGTTTTCTACATTAAGAATTTCAAGAAGAAACCTACTGAGACTTTTCGCGAATATGCTACTCGTTGGAGGTCGGAAGCCACCAAGGTCAGCCCCGCTTTGGACGAAGAACAGATGAATAAATTCTTTGTCAGAGAATAGGATCTACAATATTATGAGAGACTGATGGCCATCGAAAATCACAAATTCTCTGATATCATCAAGCTCGGGGAAAGGATCGAGGAAGGAATCAAGAGCGGGATGGTAACAAATTTTGAGGCACTGCAAGCCACGAATAAGGTGCTCCAATCAGGTGGCATATCGAAGAAAAGAGATGTTAGGGCAGTAATGGTGGCCCAGGGCCCAAAAACTCCACTCACATACCAAACACCCCTACCCACATACCAAACACCCCTACCCACCTATCAAACACCTCCAGCCGCATATCAAACACCTCCACCCGTATATCAAACACCTCCACACACATATCAAACATCGCCATGTACATATCAACCTTCATCTCCCAGATATTCCCAACCAGCCACTGTCCATCATACCTATAATTCCCAACCATCCCACTTCGAATCACCACCAACTTGCCAAAATTATCTAAGACCAAGACCCAATTTCGATCGCAAGCCACCCAGACAATACACCGCCATTGCTGAGCCCATCGACCAATTGTATGAAAGGTTAAAGGCCGCATGTTACGTCACCCCTATTCTCGATGTGACGCTAGAAAATCCATCCTAATAGGTCACTTTGAAGAAAACCTGTGCATGCCACTCTGGTATGAAAGGGAACAACACTACTGAGTGCCGAACATTAAAGGATAAGATCCAGACACTCATTGACAACAAGGTCATACAAGCAAAGGAAGTCGCACCTAATGTCTGCAACAATCCCCTCCCTGACATAGAGGTGATGGTGTATATGTCATAGAAACAAATAAAGAATGGGACCCCGAAGGTTCGATCAAGATTATCCGAGAAGGCGATGAATTTAAGGTTGCAGTTATACTTACTCCTATTGTGGTTTAGACTCAGGCACCTATTAACGTCAAGGTAATTGCATCAGTTTCGTTCGAGGTGGAAGTAACTCCGCCTGCAGCTACCTCCGCTCCATTTGGAGTAGAAATGGTCACACCCTTTACTGTGATGGTGTCAACCATACCCCCATTCAACTCAAAAGCAATACCCTGGGATTATGTCGTTGAGGCTTGGAAAAAAGGGAAGACTAAGAGAGAGGAGTCTGACGCCGCACAAGGGATGACTAGAACTAGAAGAGTCTACACACCTGAACACCTAGGAGGTTCAAGTAAGAATGCCACTTCTAGGAAGACTATCATTGAGACCGAGCCAGATGGTCTATGGAGGAAAGTACGGGCGAAAGAGTATTCTATTTTTGATCACCTGAACAAAGTCCCTGCTCAGATATCTATCCTGTCACTACTACAGAATTCAGAAGCACATAAGAACACCTTGATGAAAGTACTAAGCGAGGCCTATGTACCCAATAACATCACTGGTGGGGAATGGCCAACATGGTCGGTCAGGTGTTGGAGAGCCATAAGATTGTCTTCCACGAAGATGAGCTACCGCGTGAAGGTCTGAATCACAATCGAGCATTGCACATCACGGTACAATTTGAAGATAAGTTCATTGCTAAGGTATTGGTTAATGGAGGTTCTGGTCTGAATATTTGTCCACTGGATACCATGAAAATATTGGACAAAGGTTTCCATGAAATACGGACCGGAAGCATGAAAGTGAAAGCTTTCGATGGGTCCTAGAGGGACACGATCGGGGAAATCAACCTTTGCTTGTAGATGGGGCCAACTTGGTTCGATGTTGAATTCCAAGTGCTTGACATACCAGCCTTATATAACCTTTTGTTGGGCCGCTCATGGATCCATGCTGCTGGAGCCGTGCCCTCCACACTACATCAAGTCGTAAAATTTTAATAGAATTGTCAGGAGGTAATCATTCATGGAGATGGGAGTAACCCCATCTACACCCGTCAAACCATCCCGACCATTGGACATAGAAGAAGGCTAGGAGGAGAAACTTATCATCATATTGAACGGGTCAACACCGTCGAGAAGGATAAATGGTGGAGTAACAAAATAGAGAGCATACTAGCATGGTCCAGATATGAACCCAACAAAGGGTTGGGAAAGAACCTCCAAGGCATCACCAAGCCGATACGACTAAAAAATTATGGTACCACATTTGGGCTCGAATACCAGTATACATGGAAAAGTACAGGGAATGGTCGCCTCAGTTGCGTGGACCATATTACCCTCTTGAGCAACCGATACCCCGTTTGGAACAGGCTTTCCAATAGGCGGACACAATATTGGGAACTGCCGAAGAAGAAGCATTAGTTAGGCTGAAGGATCTGTTCTTGGAAGATGAGGATATGGACCACAGTGCCATAATTGAGAAGGAGGAGGAAGAAGGCCTCTCCTTTCAGACCGTGGCAAAGGGAGCTGTTCTCAGAAACTGGACCGCCACACCATCCCAAGCCCGCTGAGTCCCTGGTGTTATTATTACTTTTCTTGATAAGCCAGTGATTGTGACATGTAATGAGGCAACATAATATGAGAATAGTGACTCAGAGGAAGAAGATGAGATCCCCGAGGAAATTATCAGAGAAGTTGAGAATTTTGAGAACAAGCCTAAACCCAACTTGGACAAAACAAAAGCAGTAAATTTGGGAGACGCCAAGATCGTCAAAGAGACCCGCATCAGCATTCACTTGTCACCAACAAAAAAGGAAGAGTACATCCATTTTCTAAAGGAATATGAGGATATCATTGCATGGTATGAAAATATGACCGGTTTGGGCACATTTATAGTAGCTCACAAGTTGCCTACCAATCCCATGTGCCCGCCAGTCAAGCTGAAACTTAGAAAATTCAAACCAGACATAAGTTTGAAGATCAATGAGGAAGTTACCAAGCAGATCAAAGCCAAAGTTCTCAGTGTGGTTGAATACCCAACCTGGTTAGCTAACATTGTGCTGGTTCTGAAGAAGGACGGGAAGGTCGGGGTATGTGTTGATTATTGAGATTTAAACAGAGCTAGTCCCAAAAGACGACTTCCCACTACCAAATATACATATCCTGATCGATAACTATGCCAATCATGAACTCCAATCCTTTGTAGATTGCTTCGCTAGTTATCATCAGATCTGGATGGATGAAGAAGATGTTGAGAGGACAACTTTTATTACACCTTGGGGTGTATATTGTTACAAGATGATGTCGTTCGGTCTAAAGAATGATGGGGCTACTTACATGAGGGCTATGACAACCATCTTCCATGATTTGATACATAAGGAAATAGAGGTATATGTGGATGACATCATTATCAAATCCAAAAGGGTCGTAGATCACATAGCAGACTTGAGGAAATTCTTCGACAGGCTCAGGATTTAGAATTTGAAGTTGAACCCCGCAAAGTGTGCATTCGAGGTCCCTGCAAGAAAGTTACTGGGATTCATCGTTAGTCGCCGAGGGATCGAGCTAGATCCAACTAAAGTCAAAGCCATTCAGGAGTTACCACTACCTAAAAGCAAAAAGGACGTGATGAGCTTCCTGGGATGGCTCAACTACATCAGTTGATTCATAGCATAGTCCACAGTAATATGTGAACCCATCTTCAAGATGCTAAGGAAAGATGCCAAGACAAGTTGGACCGAGGATTGTCAAAAAGCTTTTGACAAGATCAAGGAATACCTATCCACACCGCCAGTTCTGGTCCTGCCAGAACCAGGACGACCTTTGCTACTTTATCTATCCGTGGTAGATGGAGCCTTCAGATGTGTTTTGGGACAACATGATGAGACAGGAAGAAAGCAGCAATCCATATACCATCTAAGAAAGAAATTCACACCTTATGAAGCACAATATTCTCTTCTTGAACGCACTTATTGTGCTTTGACCTGGACAGCCCAGAAGTTAAGACATTATTTCTGTGCCTACACTACATACCTCATATCCAGGATGGATCCTCTGAAGTACATATTTCAGAAGCCCATGCCTATTGGGAAGTTGGCTAAATGGAAGATACTACTGAGTGAGTTCGACATCATCTATGTGACTCAAGTCAAGGGACAAGTATTGGCAAATCACCTCGCTGAGAATCCAGTGGAAGGAGAATATGAACCCTTGAAAACGTATTTTCCTGATGAAGAAATATCATTGGTGGGAGAAGACACTACAGAAGCATATGATGGTTGGAGGATATTCTTTGACGGAGCCGCAAATTTCAAAAGAGTAGGCATTGGAGCAGTTTTGTTGTTAGAAATGGGTCAGCATTATCCCGTATCTACTAAACTCAGATTTCCCTATACTAACAATATGGCAGAATATGAAGCCTGTATACTAAGGCTCAACATGGTAGTCGACATGAACATTCAGGAGTTTCTTGTTATTGGCGATTCAGATTTGCTTGTGCACCAGGTACAATGAGAGTGAGCCACCAAGAATTCCAAGATATTGCCATATCTGCACCATGTGCAGGAATTGAAAAGAAGGTTCACAAAGATAGAATTCTGACATGTGCTTAGAATTCAAAATGAGCTCGCCGACGCAGTAGCCACTTTATCATCAATGATACAACATCCAGATAAGAACTATATTGATCCCATTCCGGTGAGGATCCATAATCAGCCGGCATATTGTGATCATGTCGAGGAAGAAGCAGATGGAAAGCCTTTGTTCTATGACATCAAGGAGTACTTATCAAAAGGAGAATATTCAGAGCACACAAATCATATTCAGAAATGCACGCTCCGAAGATTGTCAAATCACTTCTTCTACAGCAGAGGGAGCTTGTGCAGAAGAACTCCGGATTTGGGTTTGCGAAGGTGTGTCGACGAAAAGGAAGCTTCTAAAATACTTGTGGATGTGCATACTGGGACCTGTTGTCCGCACATGAATGGTTTTGTTCTAGCCAAGAAGATACTCAGGGCAGGTTACTTTTGGTTGACCATGGAAACGGATTGTATTTAGTATGTCCGCAAATGCTTTCAATGTCAAGTGCATGCCGACATGATAAAAGTGCCACCAAATGAGCTCAATGCAACAAGCTCATCCTGGCCATTCGCTGCCTGGAGAATGAATGTTATTGGTCTGATTGAGCCCACTGCATCAAACAGACACTGATTTATCCTGGTAGCAATTGATTACATTACAAAATGGGTAGAAGCTGCATCTTACAAAGCTGTAACCAAGAAATTCGTCGCAGATTTCATCAAGGATCGTATTATCTGCCGATTCGGAGTTCCTGAGTCCATTATCATTGACAATGCCGCCAATCTCAACAGTGACCTGATGAAAGCTATATGTGAAACTTTTAAAATCAAGCACAAGAATTCCACCACCTACCAACCCTAGATTAATGGAGCCGTAGAAGCCGCCAAAAAGAACATTAAGAAGATACTAAGGAAAATGGTACAGAATCACAAGCAATGGAATGAGAAGTTACCCTTCGCTCTATTAGGATACTGCACCACAGTTCGCACATCAATCGGGCCAACCCCCTACATGCTGTTTTATGATGCCGAGGCTGTCATCCCAACCGAGGTAGAGATTCCTTCTTTAAGAGTCATATAGGAAGATAAACTCAGTGATGCGGAATGGGTAAGAAGTTGCTATGAACAATTGAATCTTATCGATGGAAAGAGGATGAATACAATATGTCACGACCAACTGTATTAGAACAAAATGTCCAGAGCCTTCAGCAAAAGGGTCAAACCAAGACAGTTCGTACCAGGACAACTGGTATTGAAGAAGATTTTCCCACACCAAGATGAAGCCAAAGGGAAATTCTCTCCCAACTAGCAAGGTTAGTATATGGTTCACAAAGTACCAATAGGAGGGGCACTCATACTTGCAGAGATGGATAGAGAGATTTGGCCAAAACCAATCAATTCAGACTCAGTCAAGAGATACTATGCCTAGAATCATTTCACATTTTTTTCTAATGTAATTGAACTACGCTTGACTTGATTCCCATTTAAGAGGGGATACGTAGGCAGCCTTATGGTTTTGGTCATATCATAAAAAAATTTCATATTCCCCCAGAATCAGAAACTAGGGCAGAATTTTGAGGAGGGTCCTCAAAATTCCGGAGCAAGTCCAGCGAGTGCCATCACATGCCAGGAAGTCAGTCATCAGTTAAGAATTGGGACAGAATTTTGAGAAGGATTCTCAAAATCCCGAAGAAGATTCAGTAAGGTCCGCCATCCGCAAACGGTTAAAAATCATCTACTAGACTGGGGCAGAATTTTGAGGAGGACCCTCAAAATTCGAACATAAGAGAGCTACGATGCCTTTGAAATGTGTCACAGTCTCTAGTTCATCAAAAGTTACTTGATATATCAATACGCTTCCAAATCAATCCTATTTTGTCAATGAATGCATATTTTTCGAAAATTCTATTTTTCATAACAGTCAGGTGCTACCTAGGGGGACACGAGAGGGGCTTCCAGGGCAGAGCAAAGCAAGGCCGGTAGTCAAAGCAAGAACCAACCTCCCCTCATGAAACTTACGATTTTTCTTTGAACGTAGGAACATTTGATGATAGCATTCATACACAAAGAAAATTCACCATCCATCTGGTCGTCAGACGCTGAACATATCCTAGCTAAGATACGCTATACCCTTATCGATTATTTTCTCTTTCCATGAGTCTAATCCTTGACTCCATATCTGCATGAGTCCAATCTCTGACTCCACATTTGCATGAGTCTTAGACTTGACTCCACATTCGCATGAGTCTAACCCTTGACTCCATCTGCATGGGACTAAGCTCTATCCCGAATCTTGCATGAGGTTAAGCCTTACCTCCATTTTGCATAAGGCTAAGCGCTGCCTTCCATTTGCATGCGACTAAGCCCTTCCCCGCATCTTGCATGAGTCTAATCCCTGATTCCACATTTGCATGGGACTAAGCCCTGTTTAGAATCTTGCATGAGGTTAAGCCTTACCTCCATTTTGCATAAGGCTAAGCGCTACCTTCCATTTGCATGGGACTAATAGCCCGTTTGGCCAAGCTACAAAAATCAGCTTATTTTGAGAAGTGCTTTTTTTCAAAAGTGCTTTTCTCAAAAGTACTTTTGGTGAGAAGCAGTTTGTGTTTGGCTAATTAGTTTGAA
Source organism: Nicotiana tabacum (assembly GCF_000715075.1). Classification (NCBI taxonomy): domain Eukaryota; kingdom Viridiplantae; phylum Streptophyta; class Magnoliopsida; order Solanales; family Solanaceae; genus Nicotiana; species Nicotiana tabacum. The sequence goes on along the minus strand of NC_134087.1, from coordinate 104,600,341 downwards.
AAGCACTTCTGAACAACAATTAGTGTTTGGCCAAGCTTTAAAACACTGCTTTTAAGTGTATTTTTCTCAAAAGTGCTTCTCAAAATAGTGCTTTTGGAGAGAAGCTACTTTTTCTTGCTTCTCCAAAACTGCTTCTGCTTCTCCTCAAAAGCACTTTTTTCCTTCCAAAAGCTTGGCCAAACACCTTAATTTTTGGCCAAAAGTGCTTTTGGCCAAAAAAAGGACTTTTGGCCAAAAAGAAGCTTGGCCAAACAGGCTATAAGCCTTGTCCCGCATCTTGCATGAGTCTAATCCTTGACTCTATATTTGCATGGGACTAAGCCCTGTCCCAAATCTTGCATGAGGTTAAGCATTACCTCCATTTTGCATAAGGCTAAGCACTGCCTTCCATTTGCCTTGGACTAAGCCCTATCCTGCATCTTGCATGAGTCTAATCTCTGACTCCATATTTGCATGAGACTAATCTCTATCTCCAATCTTGCATGAGTCTAATCCCTAACTCCATATTTACATGAGGCTGATCCTTGCCTCCATACTTGCATGAGTCTAAGCCCTGACTCCATATTTGCATAAGGCTAAGCGCTGCTTTTTTTTTGCATGAGACTAAGCTCTGTTTCCAATCTTGCATGAGTCTAATCCTTGACTCCATATTTACATGAGTCTGATCTCTGATTCCATATTTGCATGAGTCTAATCTTTGACTCCACGCTTGCATGAGACTAAGCCCTGTCTCCAGTTTTGCATGAGTCTAATACATGCATGAGGCTAATCCTTGCCTCCCCTTTTGCATAATACTAATCCCTGCCTCCCCACTTGCACGGGACTAAGCACGGTCCCCCCTTTACACCAATGTGGCTCCATTTTTCTACTACCATCTACTTGCTTTTCGATCGAGCTAAGCTCCGCCCTTCATTTCACAAGACTAAGCCTTGTCTTGTTATATCATATCATTACATCTTATGGGCTTAAATATCGCCAATCTTTCCAAAGGCGTCATAGTCTAAAGGCACCATCCTCATAACCGGAAGATACCATGCCATGGCTTGAGGATCTCTCGAACTTGCATACCATTATTCAAAGGTGTCATGGTTCGGAGGAACCATTTTCATGGCCCGAGAACATCATTTCATGGCCTACGAATCCCTCATAACAATTCATGGCCCAGGACGTCATGGCCCAAGAAGGATATCATCTCTAACCGTCCGAAGACAACCTTCATGGTCCGAAGGGAATTTGCATCATGTTTAAATTTTTGCAAATACGTTTGTAGAATCGTTTATCTATAGGTAACCAATAAGCAACCACTATCTCGCTCCAGTTCCCTCTGACCGTCCCGATCGTAGCCGCTTCCATATCTCGTGTCCGTTCTTACAATATTTTCATCGACATACTCCGCAGGTGAATCCAGAACTACACATGGCCTGATTCCTGTAAAACCAGGGATATGTAGGCAACTCGAAAACCAGAGCTCGGCCTCTGTCTTTCAAAACATCCCATCCGGTCAAAATAAGCCAACATTTCTTTACCCGAAAACTCTTTCATCATTCTCGGGTAAAGTGGGGCAGCTGTTGATACCCAATTTTTCCCTATATATTTGAAATGCAGATAAATTCCTTCAAAATAGCATATATAAGCATGCACAAGGCTTTTATTATTTTTTTCATAATTTTAAGGGTTTAAATTGATTTATTTTCTCTCCTTTTATCAATAAAATCCCCAATAATTATTTCCCAAATTATTGTTTTGATAATTAATTTATTTAATTTCTATACTCATGACAAAATATAACAACTATAATTTTTATGCATTTTTATAATTATATTTAGTATTTTTTAAAGCTAAATTGCATATAATTGCAATGTTAGCCCATTTTAAGGTATAATTATATTTTACATGCATAAAATTTGTCCCCATATTTTTAAAATGTCAATTATGTATTTTAACTCATTTTGGCACTTTATAAATTAAATATGGGGAAAATTGGTTATTTAAATTATAGCAAAATCGGGCTTTCAATTATAGCCTAAAACGGACCCCTCTCCAGCCCAATTTCACACCCAATCACCCGACCCAAACCCTATACACGTCTACCTGACCCAAGCCATCATAAATGCTAGTCGTTGATCTTTTAGATCAACGACCCTTATTCCTCATTTCCTTTTTAATTTTCAAACGACCCCTAACCCTAAGTTATTTTTTCAAAGGAGTCGCCTTCAGATGCTCTCATCTTTTCACCTCACTCAAACCTAACCCTAAAACTCCGTCAATCCCCTCATTCTCTGGTCATCTCCGGCTACCTCCTTCAACCCCAAGCCGCCAATGAGACTCTCATCACCTTGCTCATTATCTCTGAGGCCTTCAAGGGCCCTGGGCCATGTCGATTTGGACCTTGGGTTTCTGACTCTGTTGTTCGAGGTTTTTCTTGTTATTTCGGGAAAAATCACACCATATGTTACAATTTGTGAAGTTACAACAAGTTCTTTTGATTTCTATTTGGGTTTCCTTTTGAAACTCTAACCCTCTTCTGAATTTCTCAGATCTGTGTTATTTTCATGCTTTAATCCTATTTCTTTCTATGATTTGCCTATTTTTGAACTTTTTTTGAAAGATCCTCATTTTTAAACAATTTTACTTTCTTTAAAAACTAGGGTTTTCTCGGAGTTCTTTCTACACCTATTCCCACCGATTTCTTCATGATTAAACCATTTTCCTTGCTTATTTTGACCGATTTTATGTTCCTACTGCTTTTTAACTCGACTCTATTAAAATCCCTAATTTTTAAAGATTTTTCTTTACTTTGTTTCTGTGTGTTAGCATGATTTTCTTTGCCCTGGTTCTGTGTGTTAGCATGATTTTCTTTGCCTTGATTTTGTGTGTTAGCCTGTTTACCCGATTCTTGTTAATCTCTCACCATGCCTCGCATATGTTCTGTTGAATCTTTAGCCTACTTATATCACCTCTATGTAATTGTGTTTGCTCATCTCTTATTTCTTTCTGTCTATATAGCTGACATTGTTTGTTTGCTACTCCTATTCATTCATCTCTATTTACATGGTGAGAAGACAGAATCATGACTCCCCATGATTAATTTTGATTCTCCTTAATTGATGGTAATTGAAAGATTTTCTTTCAAAGCCCTAAAATTCTACTCGTTTGTTTAAATTAACTGATTTCATTACCTAATATACTGTGGTACTTTGTTTTACTTAGTCTTTCCTTAATTGGGTCTTTCTGAATTTTGTCCTAATTGACTACTTTATGCCCACTGAACCTTGACTCCTTCCTTATTTAATCATGCATTGATTCTTCTTCCTTCCTTATATGGTACTACATCTTTCCATTTGATCTTGATTCCCTTAACTTATGGTAGAGCTTCCTTGATTCTCTGATTGATTGATTCCGAGTTCTTAAATTAGCATACTGCTATGATTTTTACATTATTCCACTACCTACTTTCAACTATAAATACTCTAAGTCTTTTACAAACAAGACGGACTTGGTTTTTCAAAAAGTCCTCTCTTATTAAAAATCCATGTTCTTCCCCCTCTCTTGTGCTATTTGCTACTATTAGCCGGCTGCAAGCCAAGGCTAATCCTCTATGCTCTTTGATTCTTTCATTCTGCTTACTTTTATCTTCACTGGTATGTCCTAGTTTAATTTAAGGCCTCAACAACAACATGCTTCTCTTCTTGTTTTATTTTCTTTTATTTCTAGCTTGCTTTTACTTGGTGCTGTTGTGAAGTCTGTAGTTAGGTTATATTATTAGCATGCTAGTATGACTCCCCTCCCTTTAAATCAATGTATTCCCTTATGTGATTCAAAGCATGCCTGGACAATTGTTTGACCTACTGTGTACTTACCATTTTTGTGAATCCCAAATCCCTATCCCCCTCTATGTGTTTATGTTCCTTGTTACTGGTTTGTGATTATGCCAGTGTCAACTATCTCTGAGCATGTCTGAACCAGTCCTAAGACCCCTTGCTGGGGTTATGTGTCTGCAGTTAAATGTCTGTGTATCCCCAAACCCTTTGACCCCTGTGTCACTACTGTGTTCATTTGGAGCGTGTTCTTGACTTTGTTTACCACTCCAACCTCTTTCAAACAACCTCTATTACTTTACTAGTTTCTTTCAAAACAGACTTCATTTAACCTGTGTCATGCATTTCCACTATACTCTTAGTTAATAAGTTCTGCCCCCTCTAGTATATGTACTACCTTGGGATCCTCTTGAGAACCCTCTGAACTCTGGCATAATGAGGCTGGCCTTTTCACACTGCACTGGATCAATGCTTGGTTACTAAGTCTAGGTGTAAGCATTGCCCGGGGTTCTTGAGACCCTTAGGGAACTTTGATGCACCTAAACTCAAATTTGTCTATGGAAATGAGGCTTGTAAGACCATTGGAGGTTTTGAGAAACTTGGGTCTGATTGCAGGCTCTCTATAGAATAGCTTCTTGATTTTCCATTTCACTTATGTAATTCAGTTATTGGCTTGTAATAATTTGTAAACAGATATTTGGGGTATTTAGTAAAAAGGGTGGGTAAATGTGTACTTTGTGGGGTAATATGGGTAGAAACCATGGCTATAGGACCTAAAATTATTTAGTTCTAATATGTCTTTCATATGTTACTACAAATTGACTAAAACTGGTAACACGTCTAGATGCCATGCCTATAGAGATTTCTATTCGCAATTATGTCTGATAATCTAATTAGCCTGATAAATCAATGTCATTATGCCTAGTTCATCTTCTTAAAACTAGTCTTATTAAGCAATGACATTTCCTGAAACTAGTCTAAAAAGTGGTCTATTTCAGCATAATCACCTAGAAATCCTGCTTAGGACTTTGATCAATAGAGACCTTAACTGTGCTTGAGACGTGCAGCTTGTATATTTGTTTGCGGAGGAAACTATGAGTCTTTTACTTGCTCCTATTATGTAAATGTACTAGATGTTTTGACTGTCACCTTAGAGTTTTTGCCTTTCTAAACCTTAGGGGTGTGTCTAGAACTACCCATAGGTAGAGGTCCTAACTCCCTCTGGGACCATTAAGAAGGGACGAGTAGCAACACGCAATAGGATATAGTGACCAAACACTCACTTTGCATGACCAATAGGGGATGGTAAGGGTAGATATGGGATATGATGACTATGTATTAATGTCACGTGTAGCCCCTCGTCGATGACTGTTTACCGGACATTGCATGGGGTGATCATATAGGACAAACAACCTAGGATCCCTCTTTACCTAATCCTTTCTTTATTCAAAACTTTTATCTTCTACAACTTGTTTAAACCTTATCTTACTACTTGAATTATCCAACATGCTTTACTTGCAACTTATTTGATCCAACTAATTTTATGGACTAATTTATGAACATAAGTTCGGCCGGGACCCACCATTGTGGACCAAGAGGGGTTCCGAACACCTTCCCCTCGAGGTTACTTCGAGCCGTCACCCTAATCTCTAGTAATGCAAACTAGTTACATGAGTTAATCGCTCTAGGTTCCCTAACGCACCATAATACGTTAGGTGACGACTCTTCAAATACCCAATTCCCAAAAGAAAATGAGTCATTACATCCCACGGAATGTTGAAACTTGGACTCCTCTCTGCGAGGAGGAAAAAAGGGGGCGCGACAACATATAATGAGTATGATGTGACTAAGGGATGAGTTTAGATGGCTTGGATATGACAAGAAGAGTTTTCTTGTGATGTGAAAAGGACTATTTGGTGCTTTATTTCTATCTTGATGTGTTGTACAGTCTCAAGTTATGAGTGTGTTGAGGGATCTTCATGTTGTTCATTTTGTGGGATGATGTAGATTCTTATGCTTGTTTACGAGCTTAAACTCAGGAAGGTTTAGTGAATACATAGTGGTTGTGACTATGGTAGGGCATAAAGAGATGCTAGTTTGAGGCTTAGTAGGTGGGTCATCTCTTGTGGGATGTTCTGAGATTGTGTTATCTCTATGATGTTTCTATGGAGAGTTTTTTTTACTGGTGCATTATATGTGTTACAACTGAGTTTGGGTCACTTGAGGAGGTTGTCATGACTATCACAAGAAGGAATGTGAGCTTAGCAAATGATTTGAGGTATTTCTTTGATTAGTGCTACGTGGGTTCATAACAGATTTTGTTGAATTATAGTAGGATTATGGCAGTTATGAAATAAAGGTATTGTGGGATATCGGATATTATATCATATGGCTTCAAACCAAGTGTGTGTGTGGGGGGGAGTCCTGCTATCAACGATCAGATTGCATGATTATATGTTGTATTAGTTTCGATTTGAGGGTTGTTTAATGATCAGTTATGACATGAAGTAGTTGGTTTTGTGGATGACTCGAGTAGGAAGATTTCTAGATGCATGAAGTATTACACCTTATGGATATATGAAGGTACTTAAATGGTTTAGGTTTGATGTTAGTGATGGATGCAATATACTAACAAAAGGGAGTCTCACGGTTACTTTAAGATGAGGTTACTTTTGTAACGACCCGACAAGTCGTTTTGAGCTCTAGCGCGTCATTTGGCAGTTTGAGGCCTTGATTAAATTCATTTCATGTTTTATGACTTTTACGCATAGTCAGAATTAAATTTCGGGAAGTTCAGAGTTGAATCAGAAGGTAATCCTCAATTCGGAAGCTTTGTGTTGGAAGAGTAGACCAAGGTTTAACTTTTGAGTAAACGACCTCTGAATTGGGATTTGAAGGTTCCATTAAGTTCGTATGATGATTTTAGATTTGAACGTATCCTCGGGTTGAGTATTGATTGGTCCGGGAGAATTTTGTCGTATATGGTGGAAGTTGGCATTTTGAAGGTTTTAGAATTTCCAAAGTTTGATTTGAAGTGGACTTTGGTATTATCGATGTCTGTTTTGGGTTGCGAGCCTTGAAATAAGTTTGTATCATGATTTGTGACTTGCATGTAAAGTTTGGCATCACTCCGAAATGTTTAAGTGTAATTCAGACGCGTTCTTCATGTTTAAAAGTTTAAAAATTTTAAAGAAAGGTTTCAATAATTTGAGGCCTCTAGCAGATTCGAGTTATGTTCTGGGACTTGTTAGTGTGATTGGATAGGGCCCTGGGGGCCTCGGGTGTTTTCGGGATGGTTTCAGACCATTTTCCTTTGTATTATGATTTCTAATTTCTTGTGTCAGGGGAGTTCATTACGTTCACATAAATAGGCTCGCAACCGTGTACTGTTAATTGGGAGCTGGCAAAGTTGTTATTCGCGATCGGGTGTTTGTTCTAATGGTTCATCGCGTTTACGTGGCAACGATCACGAACATGAAGTGTTAGCGGGGTGGATTGGGCTTGGAAGGTTGTTCTTCGCGATCGCAAGGATAGGTTCGCGATCGCGAAAGGTGTTGGTATGAGGAATGGAGTTTGGCCTTTGCTTTCGTGGAGCTAGGCATGCATTCGCGTAGGCTGTTCAGGCAGAGTTTCGCGATCACATCGTGTTCGCATAAAAGAAATCTGGGGCTGCTGATTTTGGCTTTCGTGATCGCGAAGGTATTTGCGCGATCACGAAGAAGAAGGACCTGGGCAGACTTGTTTTTAAGTAGGGACTTAGCTCTCATTTCTCTCATTTTGCACTTGGATCGCCGAATTTCGGAAGCTATTTTGAGGAGTTATTCACCCAAGCACTTGATTGTCACTTATTGCAAGTTAAATACAAGAGTTATAGATGGATTTAAACATGAAAATTTATGAAAATTGTGGGATTTTAAGAGAAAACATAGAATTTGGTGTTTTTGAATTTTTGACTACGAAATTAGACATGGAGTTAGGAATAGATTATATAGTTGAGTTCGTAGCATTATGGGTAATGATTATCTTCAAGAGTTTTAAGAACTCGGGCATGTGGGCCCGAGGGTTGACTTTGTTGACTTTTCGAGCAAACTTGGAAATTGTTATAAAATAATTAATTATGAGTTTGGGAGCATATTTTTATTGGTTGGTAAGATGTTTGACTAATTTTGGATCGTTCGCCTTTGAATTGAGGAGTTAGAGGGGCATTGGAGCCGGTTATTAAAACTATAGCGAGGTAAGTCTCATGTCAAACCCTGTAAGGAGGAAACTACCCCATAGGTGATGTATTTGATATGTTTACTTGTTGTGGGGTCTACGTATGCACGAGGTAACAAGAGTACGTACGTAGCTAGATTCATGTTATGTCCGGGTAGACGTAGACTTTTATTATCCGATTACTTGAACTATTTGAACTCCATTGCTAGTTTAAACTGCTTGAATTAATAAGTAAGAATTTGGCTAAAGATTATGTTAAATTGAGCTTCATTATCTAGCGATTTGGCGAACTGTTAATCATCAATGAGAATTTATATTCTTTTATGGGCTTACATTGAAGTTGTAAGTACATAATTTGCAAATCTGAAGAGTTTCCCTATTCCTTTGGATCGGGCAGAACGCCTTGGCGATATATATGTATGTATATATATATGGAATGCATCCATAGATCGGGTCGTACGACCTCAGCAGTGTGTGTACATGATCACTATGGATCAGACCGTATGACCTAGGCATAACTCGTGCGTGTTGTCACTCGAAGTCCGATTATACTTGACATGTCTTTCATGACTCAAAAATTCATATCTACATGTTAGCCCTTACTTTTTGAGACTAGAACATGATATTTAGGGATTTTTAAATAGCTATTTTGTTAAAGGATCATTTAATTATTGCCTCCTACGCGTTATTTATGTGATATTTCATACCTACCTAATATTCTTGTTCATTTTTATTTATTAGACCACTAGTAAGCGTCGATGTCGACCCCTCGTCACTACTTCTTCTGGTTAGGCTAGATACTTACTGGGTACATATTGATTTACGTACTCATGCTACACTTCTTCACTAAATGTGCAGGATCTGATAGGTTCCTTGATGGTCATCTTGGTGCGTAGGTGCAACTGCTGAGGGGACTTTATGATGAGCTTTATACTCTGCTATGCACTATAGCCCTTAGAGTACCCATCTATGTATTTACTTTATCCTTTCTATTTCATATTACAGATAGATGGGATATTATTATTGTACTCCTTAGTAGATGCTCATGCACTTGTGACACCGGATTTTGGGATGTTCTAGAATTTGTTTGTAGTTTTGCTTAGCATTTTGTTACACCCCGTACTTTCATGTTTGAATTCATATTAAGTGAATCAATATGAGCCGGAGAGTTGGAGGACCTTTACAAAGATAATGATGGGTTAAAAAAAGTTTTAAGGAAGTATCGTGAGGCTTGGAAGGTTAAGAAGCTAACCGAATCGAAGAAAATAAATTTCGTCAAAAGTTGGCAAGTTGGGAATGTTATAAGCCTTACTTTTGGGGTGAGAATAGGGTGGTTAAGATGATAAGAATGTAATGTAATGAGTTATTTTAGTTGTATAATAGTGGTGTATTATGTTTTGAAGATAAGCGAGTTGTGAGGCAAAAGTCGACGAAAGTCGTTTCAAGATACGTTCATAAATATTAATGAAATTTAGGTCAAATATCACTGAGGTGTTCTCTCAATATACTTAGTTTTACTGAGTGATCCACCCACCAAATTGAAGATATGCGAGTCTCGTTTCTAATGCATTAAACCGTTCAACGATACGACATCAGAGTGGAGAGATATTTATATTTTTGCGAGACTGCACAAGCAGCTCCCTCTGGGACCCACTAAGGCGGTTGGGATATCATGATATATATGTGATGACTACAGACCAGTTTCACTCATTCTTTTTCATTGTATTCAGACCCTATACACCTAAAAACTTTCTCTCAAAATTATATCATGACCCAAGACCCAAACAAAGGACAAACAATACAAATCAAATGTTGGGAATCCCGTGGTGCTATTGAGTTTCTTGTTTTTCTTGTGGTTGTTGATTTTGTGTGGTTCCATATCGTGTTGGGGTTTTTTTAAGTTGTTTCAGTTATTTAAAATACTCTCCCAAGGTTTTCATATCAACTCTAGGTTATTTCAAGTCTTGCAAACGGATTACCCAATATTTCAACATCAAAAGTTAGCTCTAGTGAAAAACACCAACTCTTTAAGATTGTGTTGTCATTGAGGATTGGTGTAAGAAGTGTTTGGCTGAAATTTCAAGTGGTTGCTGCTGTTTTAGGTATTTATAATACTCTAGTACATGTGCTTTAAGTTTTTTGTATGTTGGTTACAATATTTGAGCAAGATACTACAAGTGGAGACTTTAAATAGTTTGAGATGTTATTGTTCTTAATGGACTGTTTTGGAAAGGTTATTTCCATGAACTTTAAAGGGTTGGAAACCTTGGAAAAAGGACTTTATTTATGCTATTTTCTTCAAGAATATATTGCCTACATGTCTAACTTGCTGATGGTATTGTGAATAAGAAGATAAAGGACAACATAACAATTGAAAGTTGTACTTGTCATTGTTATTGGATTGTTGGGCTATTTGAGTGTGTATTAGGTGATTAATAGGAGGATGGAAGTCCTCCGATTGTGCTTGGTATCATGCTGTACATGTTGTTATTTTAACTATTGTATGAGAATGGGGTTGAAAGATGATGAAGGGATTCAATCCGAGCTTGCCGTTCGTTGTGATATTACGATGACTTGTTAATGAAATATTTGGTACCCTATTGCTGATGTTGTTCTTACTGTATTGCTATGGTTGTTGTTGTTGTTTTTGTTTTGTATGGTATTGGAGGAGTCCCTTGTAAAAGGGGAGTTGCTGCCCGATTTTCCATAAGCGATACGACTACCCAAATACGATGGTACGACATTATACGTTGATGACAATATCATTTCACTTGTTGTAGATGTATGAAGTTGTGTTGAGATTAGTGAAGGAATAAGGAAGAGATCATATAGGTAGTTTAAGGCACTTATTTCTTTCTTTTGGCCTGATCTAAAGTGAAATGAACGTAAACGACACACTACTTCATAATAGATCTACTCATAGAAACTAATATTGTCCATATTGTTCTTTCCTTATAAACTTATTCTAAACAAGTATGTATGATCCTTGAATCCTATTGAGGGTGTGGATGTCCATAATGTAAATCGAAGGTCCAACGACCTTACATCCCTCTGAAAGGTTTAGAACATGATTCCATGAGTCGATTATTAATTTCATATATGTATCTATTTTACTCTACCGAGTCTCACTAAAGTTGGCCGAGTACGGAACCTATTGTGCAACCACTAATTAGATGGGTTTTACCGAGCTCCATGTGGCCGTGTATGATTCTACCAAGCCTTACGATGACCGAGTACATTTTTACCGAGTCCTCTTTAAGGCCGGGTACGATATGATGATGATGATGCCCACATAGGTATATGTTTTAAAAGTATATGTATATGTATGTATCATGCATTTAATGTCAATCGCCCTAACAAGCACTCAGATGTTACAGGTTGTATCTTCTCTATCTCTCTTTACATTAATATTCTTATTTTTGCTTTCTTGCCTTACATATTTAGTACTTTATTCGCACTGACATTCTTTTTTCCTTAGGATGTTGTGTTTCATGCCACCAGGTCCTGATAGAAAGTCTGACAGTCCTCCGAGTAGGCTATCAGCTCAACGCAAGGTATTGGTGCACTCCAGTTGCTCCAGAGTTGCTTATTTGGTTAGTTTGGTTTGGACATGTATTGATTGGTATGGCAGAGCCCTGTCCCGACCTTTATGACATATATATACTCTTAGAGGCTTGTAGACAAATGTCATATATATGTATACTTGGATGGCCTTATCGGCCTACGTTTTGATCTACAAATGAGCATGTCGACCTTATTGGCCCGTATGTCACATATATAAGTCTGTATATAATGTTTAGTCATCCTATGTCGAGTATTCCTTATGTTTTATTCTGGTTATCTTATGACGGCCCATTAATCTATGATGGTGTGATAAGAAAGATAAGTTGCGTTGGTACTCGCTTGAGTAAGACACCAGGTGCCCATCGCGGCCCTCCGATTTGGGTCATGACACATTTACACACTTTTAGTATCTATTTTTAAATTGTAAGTTTCTATGATTTTTAATGCGTTAATTTCTTTATGTAATAAAATTCACGCTTTTGAAAATAATAAAAAGAATTATTAAATTGCTAGTTCATCATTGGCTTGACTAACGGTAACGTTGGGTGCCATCACGACCTATATTGGGAATTGGGTCATGATAGCTTGGTATCAGAGCTATAGGTTTACTTGGATCTCATGAGTCATGAGCGAGTCTACTAGAGTCTGGCGAATCGGTAAGGAGATGTCCGTACTTATCTTTGGGAGACTACAGTGCTGTTAGGAGTACTTTCTTTCTTGATTCCTCGTCGTGCAATTTGATTCCATTGAAGCTTATGCTTTCATTTCTTTCCTACTTATTCTTATACGATGTTGAGTGCTCATTATCAATTGGGAATCGAGGAGTTGTAGTGGTATTGCATATTTGGTGCAAGATGTTTCTCCATGCGTATTTGAATTGGCTATATTCATCGTCTCGTGGAAGGGTGCTCTATCATTTCAGCTAAGTGCTATTGTTGCCTATGGTTTTGATGCTATGCACACTATATAATGATGTTCATGCATTGTTATCGCGCAATGTTGGCGTAGATAATATAGTTCTTATTTATGTGATGTGGCAGTGAATGACTCGAAAGAAGGATTACTCAGTTCATGGTTTGGAAGTTCGGCATTTAATTCCGGTCAAGGAGAGGCAATCAGACTATAGGTGTTCAGGCTTTCGTTGACGGAGTAGAGAGACTTTATATTCTTGGACGTGGTGGAATTCGCATTTGTGATATAGTGTCATTGTCTTTCGGGGCAGGGTGTTGTGAAATTGGGCTTAAGAAGCGGTTGTCGTATGGCGGCGTGTAGCGATTTCGAAGTCGAATCGAGGTTTCTAATGTTGATTAGTCGAGAGAGATGATATTTAAGGAGGTTTAGAATTGGTAACAATTTATTAGCTCGGGTGCTATAGATATGAATTGTGATTTGATGTGTATTTGGGCAATGAAGAATGAGGACTGACGTGGTGGGAGGTGTCTCGCAGAGGTTGAACTGCTAGGGGTCGAGAAGTTCTCTTTGGAAGAAGGTTAACTCAGAGTGAGAGTTGTATACCGTGAAAATGAGCTCGAGCTATCAAAGATAGCCTGGAATGGTATAACAACTAAATTATGATCAAACAAAGCTCAATATGGCCAATACCAAGCGATAAAATGAAGAACAAGTAAGAAAGCGATAAATATTAAAGTGGCCTCAGGCAAGCGAGAATGAGCAAGTTAGAAAGATAAGAGACAGAGGGAGAGAGATATTATTGCACTTGTGGAGAAATGGAGGAACATCAGCCTTTTACAAAGTGGCATGGATTCCCCTTATATAGGAGAGGGAATACCATATAGTACAAAATGCATTGAATGTAAAGATACGGGGATGGGACGGCTAGGCATGGTAATAGTGTTTGTTGATTCTAGCTGCTTGCCTTGGGAATCCCCCATCCTCGGAGCTTTCATTGGGTCGCTGACAAATTCCCTATCTTCGGAATCTTTGCTGGGTCGCAGAAGAACCTCGAAGGAGGGAGCTCGATCGTAATCTTGCAGCCTTGAGACACTGATATGACTTCCCAAATGTACCTTAACGGCGAGAAATAGATCCCCCTGATTTCACCGCATACAGATAGTCTCCGCGTTTCCTAGAATAAAGTAATAGGAAACGATATTGAACCGTCGTCTCGAGGTCATTATTGTCGTGATGTCAACCATCTAAGAGCATTAAATGCCATGCCCCAGAGAACCGTGCAAGGCTGCCGTCAGATGCGGTAATCGAGAAACCTACGAAATGCCATCGGCTCGTCCCTTCTGCTTCCTCAGTGATTCCTATAAATGTACCGGTTGCTAAATACTTCTCATTTTCACCCCACTTAGAAGCCCGCAAGTTAGAATTTTGTATTTGACACTCTTTCTTCTTTTCACATAAAGGTTTTTACCATTTTACATGGCTAGGACTTCTAGGACGATTCCCCACGGAACGACATTGCATCGTTGTCCCGATTACCTGAGGAAGAAACCAGATCTATTCCCACTTTGGAACAATGTACCCCACCCGATCTCGACACATCAACGGATTTTGATGTCGAGACTACCTCATCTATGCTGGGCCGGTGTGAGCATGTGTCCCAATACATTAGCATTGTGACCGATGTTAGCAAGGTGAGAGAGGACTACCGATGGAGCAAGGCAGTGGAGGTAGATATTCCCCATCCCGACAATAATATTACTAACTTTAAGGCTGGCTTCCTTTATATACACTTACCCATTCACCCTGGGTCCTAATAAATCCGTCGAGTCTCCTCCCCTGGAAATCGACCAGGTTATTCTTGACTTCTGCGACCGATGCCAGGTGACACTTGGTCAGATCTACCCTTCTTTTTGGAGGATAGTGTTGATGCTTCGACAATTCACCGAACGGGTTGAAGGTGAGATTTTTACCCTTAGTCATCTGATCAGAATGTACAACCCTTGACTGTATCGAGGCTTAATCAAGCTCTACCATCGGTCCAAAAAATATTTTTTCATGAGTGTTGACGAGGGGAAGGACCGAGGATGGATGAGTAGGTTTATCCGAGTGAGGACCTCGAATATTATCTAGGCCCGGAGAATGCCCTTTCCAAAGCGGTGGAACACCCGACGTAAGCAATTTTCCCTTTAGCCGCTTTTTTCGACTACTCTTTCGTTTGTCATAATAATTTCTTTGTGCTTTCTGCAACCACTGCTTGGCATCCGGAGGTGGTCCTAGATTTGTCGGGATGGCTCAAGCGATTGAGCGAGAAATTCCCGTACCGCGTTCTGTCTTGGACCGTCCTTGATAAGAAGCATTGGATTGCCAAGAATTACGGTGAGGTTCCTTTAACACCTATGCTTCGTATTTTGTGTTTCCTTCTAAGCCCTTAGAGAAAGCGTATCGTGGTTATTGTGCTGGTGCAGGTCTTGGAAAGAATATGCAGATGAGGCCGCCCCCTGATGGTGAAGCAGAGACCTTGGAGCCCGGCACAAACAAGAAGAGGAAAAGTAGGGTAGCCGTTGCCCGTTATGCGACAAAGAAAACCATGTCACCCGAGCGCCGAGCCACTGGTGGTAATGCTGCTCTAACCTCGGGGTTGAATCCTGATATTGAAGGGGAGGACGATGATCGACGCCCATTAAGGAGGAGAACAAGGTCCAGTGCAAGACTTGCAGGCACCCCGGTCGGAAGATGCTGAGTCCGGAACGGCTGGCTCCAGCTTGGCTCGTGGGTCGGGGGTCCTTGAAGAGGACGTTGATGTAGCTTCGAATTGTACATTCGGATTCAGTGTAGCTTTTTCTAGAA
Organism: Nicotiana tabacum; assembly: GCF_000715075.1. Taxonomy (NCBI): domain Eukaryota; kingdom Viridiplantae; phylum Streptophyta; class Magnoliopsida; order Solanales; family Solanaceae; genus Nicotiana; species Nicotiana tabacum. The sequence continues at coordinate 104,584,985 of NC_134087.1, read as the reverse complement.
GGATCGTTTGTGATCTTGAGGGATCGGAGCTCTGGGCCTTCTAGGAACGTGGGTTGCCGCTTGGAGAAATCGGCGAACCGAACGACTTTATTTCGAACTTTCCGGTTTCATCAGGGGAACTGAGGGGTGACCAAGGAATGATTAGCACCAAATCTAGGACTCCTCCCAAAGGGGGAGTCTTTATTGCCAATATTTTCGATGGCGTAATCGAAAAAGCTGATCTCGATATTTCTGGCACCGTTAAAGCGGCGGAGAAGTCCATGCAGCAGGTGATAGTCATTCCTCACGTATTTCTTTCGTTCTTATGCATCATTCATCGTCTCTCTAACTTTTTCGTTGTGTCGCAATGTAAGGAGATGTATGACCATGCCATCCTTCGGCTCTGCGGGGAACTTTCTTCTCATGAAAAGGAGCATAAGAAAATTGCTTCGAAGCTACAAGATTTGGAGGCTCGCTCTACCCGGGGAGATAAAAAGTTGGGAGAGCTTCGAGTTGCTTTGGATATGGCACTCCGAGAGAAGGCCAATCTTTTTGCTCAGGTATTTTGCCTTGCCCATACCTGACCTTTTACCTCGTATTCACATACATTTTGGATACATATATTCATTGACTTGCCCTTCTCCCGTAGGTTGAGCAGAGTGGCTCGCAGATTAGTCAGTTGAAAGCGGACATCTCCGGGCTGAGAGAGCCAAATGAGATAGCGGCGGGGAATTGGTGACATCCCCGAGATCTTCTCACGGACACTTGCAGGGAGATTATTGCTTTGGCCGCGGTTATGTCTGAGGCCGAACGAGATGCTGCCACTTATCGGGAGGATGCGTCCACAACGCATACAATGGTCCATGACATATCCTTGACAAATGAGCAGAAACTAATCCGAGCTATCGAGCATGCCAAAGCGGAGGCGAAGAGGGAGAACCTGGAAGAATTCGGGGCCAAAGGCATCGACCTGTCAGATGATCTCAAGGAGGCCCGTGCAGCGGAGGGAAAATTGGTGCTTTTGATTGCCCCTAATAAGGGAGAAGACGATAGTGACGAGGAGTAGTCTCTGAGTCCTTTTTGTATGCCTTCCTTTTTGCTTCGTATGCTACCCCCCTCCCCCGAGAAACGGATACTGTAAAGACATTTTTTCCTTTTTGTCATTGTATAAAAGGAGCTTTCATTCTGTCAGCCTTTCTCCTTGCTTTTTTTCTTTTACGTTCTAGCATCGGCACTTTATGGCCTTTTCTTTTGGACAAACCGGGGCCCCGAGACTGGCCACGTCCCAAGGTTGAATCGACAGCTCCTCCCAAACCGATTTTATGATGTCGGGGATCTCTCGAGCTCCCGTAGTTTTATGAGTCATGTGGGAGCCGGGGTGATTCTACCTGTACACTGCCCTAGGAGAGGGTATCGTTAATGCGGCCAGAATTAATTAGCCCTCTTGGGAAAACGAGCAGTTGTCGCTTTGCCTCAATATATTTGCTCATCTGCCTCTTAAGCACAATTTTGCAGTTCTTGATAAGCCTATCTCCTTTGCAGAGCCTGGCACTTTGTACTAGTCCTCCCGCTTCCTGTTTCAGAAATTTGTTTGCCTGGATCCTCATCTTTTTCCACCTATTCTGCCGTAGTCATGGCTGCTACTTCAACGCCTGATCCTTGGATGAATGGGAGTCCCTCCTGTGCTCCTCCTTTGGTCGGTACCAGCGGCTCGCCTCCGATGTTGGGAGAGCGAGGCTCGGAGGCTTGTGGTGCCCTGCCTCGAGGAGGGTTGTCACACTTGGGAGGCCTCCCAATGTTCCGGGCCATCAAGAGCATGTATTGAGGATTATTTCATCGGTGAGGGAGGAAAACCTCAAGATGATCAGAAAAGAATGCGGATGTGGGGAAGGCGCGATTTTGCAAGCACCTTCCCCTGAGGACAGTGTCATGACATATGTTGAGGGATTCTTGAGTGTGTATATTCACATTCTTGCGTCGGGTTCCCCGTACCGGGTCGTGCTTGATTTCTGTAGAAGATATCAAGTAACGTTGGCGCAGGTTCATCCCTTTCTTTAGAGAATTGTGTAGTCGATGAGATATTTTTCTTACAAGGCCGGGATAGAATTCACCCACCGATACCTCGTGAGGTTGTACCGGCCATTACGCTATCGGGGCCTTATTTCTCTTCAGCGCAGATCCACTCAAGCTCCTGTAATTAGCAGCGAGGAGGATGAGGACCGTGGATGGATGAATCAGTTCGTTCGATTCCGGACGACCGATGTTATCCCTGGAAAGGTTTTTCCATTTCCTGAGAAATGGAACTTCACACATAAGTGCTCTGTTTGAACTGCCTTTATCTCAACATGAGGTTGGCCCCGTAATGATATTTTCTGTTCTTTGTTTATAGCAACTCATTAGTTGCCCGGAGAGGTCCCCGATTTAGCTGAATGGTCTCGTAAGCTGGTAGCTTGATCGATTTACGATAGGATCCAATGGCGAGATCTATCAAAAGGGAGATGGGAGGCGAAGCATCGTGGTAGGTTCCTGGCATTCTTCCCCCCCCCTAAGAGATGGATTCCTTCTTGATGGCTCATATGATTTATCTGCTGCAGGTTTCGGGAATCCTTTCGAAGTGAGGCCGAGTTCCCCGAAGGAGGTGTAGAGACTGCTGGCCCCGGGGTCAAGGAGCACCGGTAAAAGGAAAGATGCTCCGGGGTGCGAGAAGGTTTGTAGTGAGGCGACTTCTTCGTAGTGGTTAAGGGGAAAGCAATTCGGACGACCTGCAACCTTCCGGGATTGATGCACTGTCAGACATTTCTTCGGCCTTCGGCGAGGCTCTTCATTTTGGCCTTATGGTGAGTTTTGGCTGCTGTAAGAATGTTCTGGCCCTGTGGTCCTCCCCTTTTTTTTATTTACCTGCCTTTCTTTCTCAGGCCTTTGATAGGCTCAAAGTCGAACTGCTCCGTTGCGAGGCCCCGTTGCGGGAGGCTCGAGATATGGAGAAATCCCTCAAACTTCTTTATGTGGCAAAGGAAAGCACGCTTGTTTATTTACAGCGTGAGGTGGACCGGAGCCGGTCCCGGGAGGCTTTCTTGGAGAAACAAGTACCCTGCATTTCGCGCTGGCCTGCATTCCCTTTTTGTCTTGCCACCTTGATGTTTTGCTGTTTCAGTTGAAGGATAAGACGAATGAGCAGTAACAACTCTGGGGCGAGGTTGGCAATGACAAACGCGAATTCACCGAGCTGTAAGCGCATGTGAATGCCCACTTTATGGACAAAGAGAGGACTCATGCCAGGGCTTCCGCTCTTGTGGCGCAAATTTAGACCGCTCGTGCGAATGATTCTACTCGGGCAAAGATGATCGCAAGATTCTCATCCGAGCTTTCGAGGGTGCCAACCGAGGTGGTGAATGTCCGGGCCGAGGCTGTGATGAATAATACCAGAGCGGGACAGAAAATGGCGGCTTATTCAAGAAACGCTGCCGCTGCTACAGCTGAGCTGAAGAAGACGCTCGATCGGGCAAACAATAGCAAGGAGTATGTGAGGGCATATCCCGGAGGGAAATCCCCGAGGAGATTCATGCCATGGGCTTTGATCTCTCGGTGGAGATCGAGCAAGCCCAAGGAGAGGAGTATGATGCCAAGTTCCTACTGTCTGATGTTGAGGACGATGAAGAGGAGACCACCGGGCCATAGCTGCCAGAAAAAGGGGGAATGTCTATTCCTTGCCTTCTTTGTTGTGTATATAGCTTTTATTATATGTCATAGGCTGAGATTGCGCCCCATCGTCAATATGTAGAAATAAGAGGGGGAACCCCGACAATTTGTATCTTCTGTATTTCTGCTTGTAGGAGTTCTAATTGGGTCGATTCGACCTCGGACATGCCCTTAGGCTTGCACGCTTTAATTGTCTATAGGTTCAGTCTCCGAGTCAAGATCCGACTTGAGCTTAATTTACCCTAGAGTTTTGCGTTTGTACGGGCTGGCGATATTGGCTCTTAGGCCTTAGGTCGGAGAGACCTTCTATATATGTGGCCCTTAGGCATGTGTAGTTAACTGTTTTGGATCTGGTCTACGAATCGGGTTAAGATTTGAGCTCATTTTAATCCTCAAGTTTTCAATTTGCAAGTTGGCGACAATGGCTCTTACGCTGTTGGGTCTTTGAGACCTTTTAATGTGCGGCCTAGAGGCTCGTTTGGCTTGCGATAGTAGCTCTTATGCTTTTTTCCCGTGGACTTGTTATAGGCTTTGTTTTTCGCTCGTTAAGGTCTTTTGAAATGATTTTACCTGACCCATTTTTGGTTCTGGAAGAACCTCAATTTCAAGTCATTAGCGATGGTGTTTGAGCACCTCGGAAGGTTCATAGCTCGTAGGCTAAGTAGGTCAAAGCCTTGTGATTTGGAGCTGACATGGTCGAAGCTCGTTTGCTTATTGAGGGAAGCCTATTTTAACCGGTTCTTTCCGAAGTATATTCAAAGTAGTGGCCTTCGATTTTGCTTAGCGACAATTGGGCATCCCCGAGTCGCATTAATTTGGTTGTATCAGCCACTTAGACCGTAGTCATATATGTTTGGCCAGAGCCATTTTTGATTCCAAGTGATAGTTTAGGCATCTAACCGAGGGTATGCCCTTTCGGGATTCTTACAAATGTGATGTATAGCCTAAACTTCGGGATTTTGAGTTTCATGCCTATTGAGGTCTTACAGTTTGTCATGCCTGTTGAGGTCTTACAGTTTGTGTTGCTTTATAGAATAGATCTGGTTACACCGAGTCTGCCCGTTCGGGGTCTTACAATTTCGGGTTTTCCAGTACATGGCGATTGGGGATAGTCTCGGATTCATCGAGTTTTCTTAGGCTCGAAGGTCATTATTCGTGAGCTCGGAGGTACCTTGCTGGAGTTTTAAGAGTCTGGAGTCTTGACCATGGGGTCATGCGGGTGTCGAATTGTTGACGCTAAGTCTCCGAGTATCTCGGGACGCATTTGGTGGAGAGGCCTTTGCTGTGAGCATGTTGATATCCCCCTTTCTGGAGTACGAGATGCGAAAAGATTTTTTTTATTGCTTGGAGTAAATACATGCTGTAAATACATTCTATTTTGTTATTGCGAGCTCGGCCCGCGCGGGGCGACTCCTTGGACCGTTCGGTCGAGTGCATCATTCCCTATTGGGGCTCCGTTCGTCGTTTCTCGGTGTGGGGCCGGTTGTAAAGAAAGTCCCGGAGGCTTGCTGAATCCTTCTTGGAAAGTGTGTCGATGTTGCCTCGTTAAAAACCCCTGCGGGTAAAAACCCGTTTTGGGATAAAAAATCCGATTAAAGGAAAAGGGTGCAACGAATGCTTTGAAGCCTCAGAATCTTCAAGCCGGGGTATCGTCCTGATTACCTTGGTCATTGTCCTGCACAACAGTTACCATGAAGTAGTAGATGGAAAGAGGGATGGGCGATTATACCTTGGTGCCGACGGTGCTTCTTGAGTTCCGATGGTTATTCGGCGGTTGCTAAGAGGTCCTTTATTCTAACTCGTTTGGGGAGATCATAAAAAACAATCATGTGGACAACGTGTTGAGGCATTTCTGTTTTGTTCCTTTTTGCTATTTCTCCTTCTCGCGATTGATTTTCAGCTCGTTTGCTGAGAAGTTCCTGAAGGTGCCCGTTATCGAGCAATCGGGCCACTTCCTCTTAGAGCTGCCTGAAATTTTTGGTTCGGTGCCTGCACGAGTTGTGAAACTCGGAAATCAAATTGTAGTTCCTGTGGGAAGGATCCGAATATAACGGTCTGGCCATCTAGCGTCTCTGATTTTGCTAATAGCGAACACAATGTCTGACACATCGACGTCGAAGCTATACTCTAATAGGCAGGGTGCCCCTATTGGCCCTGTGTACCCGTCGAAGCCCCCCCCATTGAGGGGTCCTTAAAGGTTTTGTCCTTGGTTTACCAATCAACCGTTACGGGGCGGATTGCGCTTTGGAGCATTTATCCTATCATCGGGATATGGCTGGTACCTTTGTTTATTCGATCTTGAATCATTCGCCAAGAGCTTGTTCGGGTATACTGAGCCTGAAGGGGCTCCCAACTGGTTTTCCTCGACCCTGATCTTTGACGGGTATCGGTTGTGGAGGTCCGACCAGGTTACATCGGGATACTCGATCACATTCTCTTTCAGCTGCCTTGATGCCACTGAACTTCGTTCATTCAGGCCTTGAGTAAAGGCCTGCACTACCCAATCGTCGGATATCGGAGGGAGCTCCATTTGTTCTGTCTGAAAACGAGACACGAATTCTCGCATCATTTTGTTCTCCTTTTGCTTAATCTTTAATACGTCGGACTGCCTTGTTGCTACCTTGATGGCGCCGGCGTGCACCCTAACGAAGGAGTCCGCCAGCATGGTGAACGAATCTATGGAGTTGGGAGCCAGGTTGTGGTACCACATCATGGCCCCCTTCGAGAGCGTTTATTCAAATTTCTTCAGCAGGACTGACTCGATCTCATTGTTTTTTATGTCGTTTCCCTTCACCGCGCACGTGTAGGCGGTGATGTGTTTGTTGGGATCTGTGGTCCTGCTAAATTTTGGGAGTTCTGACATTTTGAAATTCTTTGGAATGGGTTTCGGAGCCGCTTCCTCCGGAACGGCCGTTGCACGAACTTTCTCGAATCTACACCTTCAGGATCAGGGGTGCTCCCGAGATCTAATCCACCCTAAAGTTGTAGGTCTCGACCTTTTTATCGTTGGCCGCTATCATTTTCTCACCCGATTCAATCCTTCTGGTGAGATCCTCGAGCATTTTTATTATGGAAGGGTCGGTTACCGATCCGTTATTGCCTGATCTCTCGGGTATTCGTTCGGCGGGGGGAGCTGTTTCTAGTGCAGCTGTGCTAGAAGTCTTCGGATGGCTTTGTAACTAAGCAATGGCTAGCTACTGTGCCTGCAACATTCCAAAAATAACATGAAGACTAACTTCCTGTTCTTCCCAAGCTGGGGTTTTTTGAGCTTCCTGTCGGTCATTGTGCCATATGCTCTGGTCGGTGTGAGAAGTTTCGTCGACTTGTCGTGCGTCCTGTGAATCTGCATCTGCTAGAATCAGTCTAGGCGCGTTATCGGGATTCTATGGTGGCGCTCTAGTGGCCGGGACAGCCACGCCGTTTTCCCCGTGATTTTTAAGGTTGTCGTTCTTGAATCCGTTTGCTGAGCCAGACATTTTGACCTGAAATCAAGAGATCTCTAGACAAGAAAAAGTGTGAAAGATAACTCGCATTTGTGCAATGAAACCAGCAAGAAAATAATCACTATTATTTTTAGCCCCACGGTGGGCGCCAAACTGTTTATCGTGAAAATGGTAACAACAAATAAATTTGTAAATAGGTTTCTAAAAATACGTGATCTATTTTTATGCTAGTTGTTAGAGCAGATGATGCTAAGAATTTGGAGTTTAATGATAAAATGCAAGCTAAAACAAGGCAGTAATCAAACCGAGGGGCCTGCTACCCGGATATAGGACTGGTCGATGGGGACCTCGGGGTCGATGTTTGGGTCGAGCTCAAGCTATCGAAGATAGCTGGGAATGGTATAACAACTAAATTATGATCAAACAAAGCTCAATATGGCCAATACCAAGCGATAGAATGAAGAACAAGTAAGAAAGCAATAAATATTAAAGTGGCCTCGGGCCAGCGAGAACGAGCAAGTTAGAAAGAAAAGAGAGAGAGGGAGAGAGATATTATTGCACTTGTGGAGAAATGGAGCAACATCTGCCTTTTACAAAGTGGCATGGATTCCCCTTATATACGGGAGGGAATATCGTATAGTGCAGAGTGCATTGAATGTAAAGATACGGGGATGGGATGGCTAGGCACGGTACTAGTGTTTGCTGATTCTAGCTACTCGCCTCGGGAATCCCCCGTCCTCGGAACCTTTGTTAGGTCGCGGACAAATTCCATATTCTCGAAATCTTTGTTGGGTCGCGGACGAATCTCGAGGGATGGAGCTCGATTGTGATCCTGCAGCCTTGAGACACTGATATGACTTCCCGTATGTACCTTAACGATGAGAAATAGATCCCCCTGATTTCACCGCATACAGGAGTGTTATCATATTATATGGATTTCGTGGTAGGATGGCCACATGTTTCCAGAAAGCTTGGCGCAATTAAGGTCCTGGTGAATAAGGGACTAAGTCTGTGTATTTCATTTGGGATGGTGACTAATGTACTGAGGGAGTTTGAATATGATGGAAAGGAGTCTTCTTGGAATGGAGAGGGGTATGAAAGCTTTATTAACATTTTGGGATGCAACACGACATTGAACTTTGAAACGTATAGTTGGACCTTTAGTTGATGCTAATGGGGAATGAACGGGCTCTTATAGCTGGTGGTTGAGCATTGGCTCAAGAGGGTTACTAATTTCGTGGTAGTTGTAACCAGGGCAATGCCATTGGAAGATGTCAATGTGGAGTTACACAAGTTGGTTATAACCTGTGAGCTAGTTGGTGGTTGCGTGATTTTGATGAAGTTCCTATGAAGAGTTCTACTTGCAACCCAGTGGGAGGCACGTACTGCAATATAAGTTTGGATCGCTTGAAGAAGATGATACGGCTGTCAGAAGGTCGAATGTGCGATGGTGGCTAATAACTCTAGATGTTTTATGAAAAGTTTAACAAGAGATTTTGAGAAATTTTGTGGGTTAACGATGCGAAACCATGGTAACCAAGGAGGAGTAGTCATTATGAATTACAGATTAATGTAATTGTGGCTTAAAGCTAAGTAGAGGAACCCACCGTCTACGATGGGGTCAGGTGGTATTGTGCCTTGGCAGTATCAGGTTAGTGGTACGATGGTGGATTAGTTATGATTAAGGAAGGAAGAAATCAAGGGTTATTCGGGAAAAGAACTTGATGATTGTGTGCTACATTTTGACTTATCGATTCATGTGCAGGTTTCTGGATGTGATGTCCAAGATACAGACTTCGTCCAAATAATTCTTTGGAAGTGTTCATGTACTAGCAGAGCACTAGTGATTTGTTATGTAATTGGGACTAGGTCAGAGTGGGTGACTCTCAGCAATGGTTCTAGTGGGTTCAATAAAGAGCGGTCTCTAAGGATTTTGGGTATGTTATGTGGCTGAGGACTGGGTTTTGCAGCAGAGTGTGAAGAACACTTGGGCACTTTTTATGTTATTATCGGGTCCATAGTGCGGTGTTAGGTAGACAGCTTCGGATTCACGGAAGGTCTTTCGAAATGGGTGTACTATCTAGAGATATTATAGAGTGTACGAGGAGGGTATGAGATGGCTTATGGGTATCGAGATGATGTGGTCTCGTGATTTGGGTCACTCGGGATGAGTGTTGTTTGAGGTCCCTTATGTATTTGAATAGGATTATTATTCCAGGGGCAAGTAGAGAGTAAACTGGAAGAAGTAGAGTTAGTTAGTTAGTTAGTAATGGTTTAAATCAGCATGGTATTGGAAATGATTGGTTTCTTTGTGTGCTAAGCTATACAGGGGATTTGTGGGTGTATGTGCGGGCTTGAGAGCCACTGTAATTTGATATATTTGCAGGTATTTGATTCTGATGGCCTTTTTATATGTAAATAGATCCTGGAAGAGTTATAGCGGTCTAGAATTCGACTTGAGGGATGCATTTTTTGCAGTTATAGGAATTCGGTTGCATTGCAACTGTTCTTCTGAGATGAGTGGAGTATAAGGGGTTCTAGCCAATGAAGTTTTTATTCTACTAGAGGTTCATGGGTAATGATGGAATTCTTGGACTCTCATATAGCGGCATGATAGGTGTGAGCAATGTGGAATTTGGAAGTGGAGAATCAAGGTTGCGGTTTGGTTTTGATAAGAATGTCACGAGCTTAGAGGATCGGGGGAGGATTTCAGATGTTCAGTGTATGTTGGCACTATTGTTAGGCAGCTTGAGGATGGTCTATTTTGTGGTAGGAGTGTTGGGTATTGAAATGCGGATGCTTGGCTGGTACTATAGAAATAGCATGGTCGATGGCCATTGATGTGCAGATTTTGCTACCTGGTGCGGAAAGTTGTGGGAGTATATCCCACAGGAAGATCTTATAAGTGTAACATGTTATTCATTCGATTTTTAGAGATTGAAATTAGGTATGGAGATTTTTGTACTATCGACAATGGAAGATGTTATGACTGAGAGACGATCTATTCTTTTGTTTATGGACTGTAAGAGTTTGTTCTATATTTGACGAGTGCTCGCGTATGTCATGATTAGGGTCATTGTGGATCATTGAAAGATTATTTGCCCAGTATGGGATAATCGAAATCGGCTTGAGATCCGTTAGTAGATCTAATGTGAATGTATGCTCTACATAAGTTCAGATGTGTTCATTTGGCATAGCATTGCTTATGGAGGAGACTTTGGGTAATGGATGTTATTCATATGGTCATCTATTCTATGTAATACACTATTATGCATGTGGGTTGTGAGACGGCTAGATTATTGGCACATGTGTTGTGATCCCGTGTAGCTTGTGGTATTATAAGAGCGAGATGGCTCTCGACATGCAAACCGTTTATTGCACCTTAGTCATGCCTGGCATTTTGTAGCACATGGATCTATCTGTCTCCCCAGAGTTGTGTTTATGCACTTAACATGCTTGTGGTCGACATTCGGGCATTTTGTAGGTATGAGCATTTTGGCTTGGTAGGTATTTCCTTATTTATTGTATGTGTATGGATCTAGTGGCACACTGCCATGGGTATGATGTTTGGATCGGGTTGCATGCTACAACGATATCATGTGTGTATCGGGTTGCACACTGCAACAGTGAGATGTTGAGTACGGTCCCTTATACTATCTTGTGTGTTTTGTTTTTCATCTTTGAGATAGGTTCGTGGAATTGGTTTGGTTGTTTTTTTGTTGCACAGGCCAGATAGTCTTGTATTATAGTTCGTTATTCCTTATTGGTCATATTCGAGTCGTGGCTTGTTGGCACATTGATGTTATCATATGAGATTTAAATGGTGTTTGAGGTTGCTTATTGCCAGAGCAACTTGTACTAGGTAAGATGAGGTTATTGGAATAGAGATCATTGCGATCAGATTTATATAATGTATATTAGAGGGAAATGTCACTAATCAGTTCAGAATGAGGCAATGCTTCTCGCCAAGCGAAGAGACTCCATGAGTTATTGATTTGGCAGACAGTTATAAGCTTCTACGGGTTGCTTTCATCATTGCAGTGTCGTGAGGGTTTGAGTAGGGCTTATGCACGTCATGAGGTATACTAAGACATCAAGTTAGTGAATTTACAGCTTCTACAGTTGGAACATATTATTATTGTTTACCTTGAAAATGATAATAACAATTAGATTTGATTTTGCGGTTCTAAAAATATATGATCTTTTTTTATGCTAGTTGTTGGGCAATATATGCTAAGTGAAATATTAGAAAATAAGATAATAGCTTGTAGACAATATAATAATCAAACCGAATGGATGGAAATCGGGTACTCGAGCTTGCGTATACGGGGCCTTGAGGTCGAGTCGGATGTCCAGCTAAGGGCAGTCGATGGAGGATTAATAGTTATGATAAATTTGATGGTGGCTCTTTATGAGCAATAATGAGCAATAAATGAAGAACAATTAATTAAATGTAACAAATATAAGTAAGACAATAAATGTAAGCAATAGGATAAAACAAAGAGTATGTTTGAATTAGGGAGCAAAGAATGTTCTTGTATTGGATGTAGAGTGTAATATATTGTGACTTGTAGCTTGTCTACAAAATGACCAGGATCCCATTTATATCAGAGGGAACCCTAACATGGTACAAAATGCATTTATTACAACAACACATGGAGGATGCAGTCATTTAATGCCATGGTACGGACACATACTAGCTTGTTAGTCTCAATCAAGTACCTAGGGAACTTCCCGTTTCTCCATCATAGTTGTCGTTGCACATTTCCCCAGAGTCGTTCATTTGGAAATCCCACAAGGTTTTTCTTCGAGCTCTACCTCGAGCCCTTGGAAGCGTGCCTACGAAGCACCATGATGACCATAAAATTGGCCCCTTCAATTTTACCGCATACAGATAGTCCCCGTGTTTCCTAGAATAAAATGATAGGAAACAGTTTTGAACTCCTACTTCTTAGGAACTACCATCATGACATCAACCTATCAGAGCATTAAATGCCACAACTAAAAAAGCCGCACAAGGGTCGCTGTTAACACGACTATCGAGAAGCCCACGAACCGCTATTGGTTTGTCCTTTCCGCTGCCCATATGGCTTCTATAAATACCTCAATTGTTTTGTGATTCACACTTTTTCATCACCTTCAAACTTTCAGAGCCAAGGTCATCCCTTTTCACATTCTTCTTTCTTCTGTTCTTGGTTGCTCACTTCCTTTATTAGAATGATCTTTCCACCACCATGGCTAAAACCTCTAAAACAGTACCTCAAAAAGAGGGTGTTGCCTCATTGTATCGAACATCCAAGGGCAAACCCAACGTGGACCCCACCATTGAACAATGTACCCCTACCGAGTTCGATATTGTGAACGATTTTTCTATTGAGAGACCCTCATCTACGCCTGGCTGATGCAAACATGTGTCCTGGCATATTAGCGTCGTGACTAATATACAAAAAGTAAGGGAAGACTGTCAATGGGAGAGGATAGTGTTGGTTGACATTCCCAGTGCTAATGAGAGAAGAACAAATCATATGGTCGGCTTTCTTTATGTATCTATATACCCATTCACTTTGGGTCCCGACGATTCTTCAAATCCTTCTTCCCCAACGATAGATCTGGTTATTCTCGACTTCTATCATAAGTATCAAGTGATGCTTGGCCAAATTTATCCATCTTTCTGGAGGATAATATATATGCTCCGTTATTTCTCCAAAAAGGTCGAGGGTAAGACTTTCACCCTTGACCATTTGATTAGACTATATATCCCTCATCTTTTTGGAAGTTTGATTAAGCTTCACCCTCGATTTGCGAAGCCATTTTTCTCGAGCATCGATGAGAACAAGGATCGTGGTTAGATGAGCAGGTTTTTCCGAGTGAGGACCTCAGACATCATCCCGTCCAGAAGGATTCCAATCCGGAGAAGTGGGATATGGAGCGTAAGTGCCTCTCCCTCGAACATGCTTTACTGTCTTCTTACATTCTTCTCAAGAAATGATCTTCCCTTTGTTTATGCAGCTACCGTTTGGTATCTCGAAGCGGTCCAGGACCTGTCGGGATGGATTAGGAAATTGAATACTTCGTTCCCTTATCTCGAGTATTCTTGGTCGGACTTAGCTAAAATGCGGTGGCCAGCCAAGAATCACGGTAAGCCTTTATTGCTGCTTCTATAATGTTTCAATATCTCATTCGAATACCCTCCGCATTGACATGCTTTGAGTATTGTGCTTGTGCAGACCTTGGCAATGGATTGCTGATGAGACCACCTCCCAATGACGAGGAAGAGACCTCGAAGCCCGATAAGGGTAAGAAAAGGAAGAAAGAGGCGGCTGCTGAATCTCTTATGTCAAAGAAGCCCAAATCACGCAGGCCTCGAGCTGATGCCAAGGTCTCGACTTCAGCTACTGGAGCAAGTCCCAGTGTTGAGGATGAAGATGACGATGATGATGAGAACCCTTTGGTATAAAGGACAAGGTCGAGCATGGATGCCCCGCAAGTGGCTGGGCCGTGAGTCGCTGAATAGGGAACGACCGATTTGGTTTGAGCCCATGTTGTGGAGGCCCTCGAGGAGGGTGTGGATACGGTCCCCGAGTTCCTAACCGGATGTGGTATAGTCCCTGTCGAGGAATCCGTTCCTGATGACTCCAAAGGGCTTGGGCCCGGAGCTTTTTAGGGATAGGACTTGCCTTTCGGAGATATCGATGTCCTGGATGGCCTTAATTGGGGTCCTCGATTCTCACTCGGGGAATTCAGGGATGCACAGGACCCAATTGTCACCAATGTAGGGGGCCCTCACGAGGTGGGAGATGTGCTTGGAAACATCCTAGATGGTCTCGTTGAGGAAATTGATCTCGACGCTCCCGACGCTATCGAGAAGGTAGAGAGGCTCCAACAACAGGTGATATCTTTTTATGTATACTTTTCGTGCTTCAAGTATTTTTCCTCATTTTTCTGACTCTTATGTTTTCTTGTAGGCTAAGAAAATATATGATCATGCTATCTCTAAGCTGCGAGATGAGCTTATATGTCGTAGGAAGGAGGTAGAGAATCTCACATCGGGGTTAAAGGAGTTGGAGACCTCTTCTATCGAAAAGGAGGAGTAGCTGAGTGGGCTTCGAGCGAGGTTGGAAGGAATGTGCCGAGAATAATATAACCTTTCCGAGTAGGTAATACTGTATTTGTGAACTTGCCCTTTGTCCTTGTAACTTTGTATTTACCAACTTTATTTTCCCTTGCAGGTCAGGCAGAATAATGCCCTCATGGAGAAGCTTCGAGAGGAGGCAGTTGCCAAGGATGTTGAGGTCCTTGATTTGAAGGGACAAAATAGGGTCGTGGCCTTGGAGAGGGACCTTCTGTGGACAGAGCTGGTTTCAACCCGGGACCTTCTGCAGAGTGCCAAGGAGGAGGTTGTCGCACTATCGTCGGTTAAGTCTACAGTAGAAGAAAAGGCATCCTCGTATAAGAAAGATGCCACCACTGTGAATGAACGAGCTCGAGAGATATTAGTGAAGGCCAAGCAGAAGCTGACTCGAGCCATTGCTTATGCTTGTGCGCAAGCGAGGAGGCAGGCTATTGAGGAAGGAAGTGATAAGGGCTCCGATCTCTCAACTGAGATGGAGGAAGCCCGAACGTTGGAGGAAAAATCTGCTTCTTCAGCCCCTTCAGATGAGGGTTCCGACGATGATTCTGAGGGCAGTAGGGGTAAAGAGTAGACTTAGGTCGTCTTTTTTCCTTTTTGTGCAAGAGTTTTTTAGGGGAAAGGCTTTGTAAACGCTCCCCTATTGTAATTGTGTTTATGGAAATATAACAATTTTTCTGCTTCAAGTATTTTGCGTTCCATGTTTTAATGCTTTTGTCTTCAAATTCTTGTGTTGGCTCTTCGGGGCATATACTTGGAGCAGTCGAGGCCTTTAAGATCAGACACCATCTAAAAATTGGGCCGATGTTTCTATAAGGTTGATGCCTGTAATAGCAAAAATTCTTGGGGTCAAATGACTTCCGAGCGCTTGCATGACAGTGTCATTTATGTGGCATAGTTGCAAAGTGACCAAGGTGGCCCCACCGGCGCGCTTCCCAATAAATGATATTGACATGGTCAGAATCCGTTGGTCTCTAGGTCAGGCGAATAGTCGCCACTTTCTCTATATATATACTTGTTTTCCCTTTATTTGAAGATACTGCTATACTGAGCGACTATCTTCTTTATAAGGTTCTCCTTTTTTGCGCCAATTTCCCTTTACCTCAAAGCTTTCGCCTAAGTCTTCTATTTCCCCTTTCTTTGTTTTACCAAAGCCATGGCTACTATGCCCACATCCGCTTGCCAAGGAGAGGAGGATTCTTCCCTAATTTTGCACTCAGTCGGTGGCACACCACCGACATCCGGCGAGCTAACATCGAGGTGCTTTGTATCGAAGAAGGACTTTACGTTAGTGAAACCTCCCAATGTTCTGGTCCATCGGGAGCATGCATTAAAGTATATCTCCTCAGTAGGGGAGGAGCATCTCGAGGCAGTCAGAAAAGACTACGGATGGGGAGAAGAGGTGGTGTTGCAGGTGCCTTCCCAAGAAGAGAGCACTATGGCCCATGTCGAGGGGGTTTTGAACGTATATACGTACCCCTCTACATTGGGCCCTCTCGATAGGGTCATGCTCCGGTTTTGTAGAAGGTATCAGGTTACCTTGGCGCAGGCTCACCCATCCTTTTGGAAGATACTGCTGATGATAAGGTACTTTGCGGATAAGACCAGGCTCGAATTCACCCTTAATCATGTTATTAGGTTATATCGGCCTTTGCATTACTGGGGCCTGATTACTCTGCAACGTCGATCCACCCGGCCCCTTGCTGCTAGTGATGAAGAAGATTAGTACTAAGGGTCGATGAGCCGATTGTTTCGAGCACGGACAATTGATATTATCATTGGAGAGTTTCTGCCATTTTCTGCGAAATGGAATTTCACACGTAAGTGGTACACTTGTTTTTTTATCGTCTTTGTCCATAGTGGAGGCGGGCTCAATAAAGATGTTTTCCTTTTTATGATAAGTTTCGAGCTGGCAGCTTGCTCGACTTATGATAAGTGCAAATGACGAGACCGTCCAAGGGGATATGGGAGACAAAACATCATGGTAGGTGCTTAGTGGCTTGTTTTCTAAAAAATGTACTTTATTTTTAATGCACTAACTCTGCCACCGCAAGTGTTGGAGAATTTTCTGAGATGAGGTCGTGTCCCCTCGGGGAGGAGGAAAGATTGCCAACCTCGGGGCTGAGGATTGACAACAAATGGAAGGAGTCTTCAAAGGGTGAGGATGCTCGCAGCAGGGCGAGCCCTAATTGGAGGTTCAAAAGAAACGTGTCAGCCGCACTTGTGGCCTCTGAATCCTCTATTTTTGGAAAAATGGTTCCTTTCTTACCACCGTATCCCATTCTCATCGAAGGTACTTCGAGGGACAAGGGTTTCCTGCCGCCTTCCTCTTCCCCTACAAAAGGTACTTTGAGGGAAATTCGAGTCTAGAGGCCGAGTGAATCAAGTAGAACATCGGGCGACCGCGCTCCCATCAGGAGTAGATTTACTGGGGCCGATGATTCCAAGCCAGTAAATATGTGCTCAACTTTTGATGAAGCTCAGCGGCTCTGGTCCATGGTGTGTTTTGGTATTTGGTATAGGCTTTTTTAGTTTTGTGCCTTCCCTTTCTTATTGAGTTCTCTTTTTGTAGACCTTTGACAAGCTCAAGTCTGAGCTGCTTCGTCATGAAGCCAGGTTGTAGAAAGCTTTAGATGAGGAGAAATCCCTTAGGCTTCTTTGTAAGAAGAGGGGAGATGAGTTGGACTACTTGCGGTACGAGGCGGATCGAAGTCGGAACTACAAAAGCTATCTCGAAAGACAGGTAATCTTTGTTTCGAGTCGATGTATGCTCCTCCTACTGCTTTTGAAGATTAATATTTCGATATTTCAACTGTAGAGTAAAACGGAGGACCTGGAACGACTTTGGGGCGAAGTTGGCCGGGTTAAGTATGAGTGTAACGATCTAAAGGCTCAGGCAGATGCCCAAGTTGCGGCAAAGAGGGATGCTTTGGCCAAGGCTTCTTCCCTCGAAGTGCAACTCTAGAATTCTCATGCAAACAGCTTGGTCCAAACGAGCATGATAGCGAGGCTTGAGTCTAAACTTCTAAAGATAAAGGTCGAGGTTGTAGATGCTCGAGCTGAAGTCGAAGAGATCTGAACCAAGGTTGATAAGAAAGTGGCCGTCTATTTGCAAGATGCTGTCGACGTTCAAGATGAGCTAAGAGGGGCTCTCGACTAGGAGAGTAAGAGCAAAGAGTATGTTAGGTGTAAATATTAGAGGGATACCCTCAAGGATATCCATGCCAGGGGCTTAGATCTCTCGAAAGAGATAAAGAAGGCAAAGGCGGACGAATATGACACTAAGCTCCTTTTGTCCGATGACGAAGATAGCTATAAAGAGGCCGATGGGCCATAGTCCCCGAGGGGGAGGTAGATTAGGCCTTTCTTTTCTGATTTTGTGTATAGTGCCTTTAAAGAAAACTGTAAATGGAGCTTCGTATTTTTTCACATATACGTATAAAAAGAAGCCTTGCGGTTTCATTTTTGCGCACTTCCCTTTGCTTCGATGTTTGTTAGTCATTAGACAAATGAACTGGTCTGCGAGTTAAAAAGAACCCTTAGGTTTATAGTACGACCCTGGGGCTCATGGGGCTGGCCCGTAGGCTCTTACGTGTTTGGTTGGTTTGACCTTTTAGTATAAGCCAGTGTTTGAGCTCTTATGCTTTTGCTCTTAGGCATATTCAGTTAACTATTTCGGGTTCAGTCTCTGAGTTAGGTTTCAACTCAAGCTCATTGACTCTTAAGTTTTTGAATTTAAAGCTGCCCTTAGGCTCTTACGCGTTAGGTCGGTACGACCTCTCATATGGGCTGGCGGTAGTGGCTCTTACGTATAAGGTAGGTACGACCATTTATATGGGTTGGAGGCAGTGGCTCTTACGCATTGGGTCTGTACGACCCTTTATATGGGCTAACGGTAGTGGCTCTTACGCATTGGGTCGGTACGACCTCTAGTATGGGCTTTATTTTTCCCTCGTTAAGGACTTTTTGAAATTGTGTTTGCCTGACTCTTTGATGGTTCGATAAAAACCTCGATTGTGAGTCATTATATGGCGATGAACGAGCACCTCAGGAGGTTTTGCTTGGTGGCTGAGTGTTTCGAAGCCTATAGTTTGGAGTTGACATAGTCGAAGATTTTTTACCTATGTCGAGGGTAGCTTGTTTAACCGGTTCTTTTCGAAGTACTTTCGAAGTAATTTAAGGACTGTGATTTTTTAGCGACGGTCGGGCATCCCCGAGTCATGTTAGTTTGGCCAGAGCCTTATGACCATAGTCATTTATGTTTAGTCGTAGCCTATTAGTTCCCGAATGAAGTATTTTTGGTGTCTATATCGATGGTATGCCTTTTTAGGGGTCTTGCAAGTTCGAATATATAACCATAACTTTAAGGTCAGGATAATGCCTTTTTGTAAGGTCTTATAATTTTTACATACCTTACTTGAGGTCTTATAGTTTTGGTTAAGTATGGTTCATGCCTTGCTTGAGGTCTTACAGTTTTGGTGTTGCCTTACAAAGGTCTTACGAGGTTGAGGTTGCTCATTTGGGGTCTTATGGCCTCGGGTTTTGATATGTTGATGGGATGGAAATTGGTCGCAGCCCCCAGGACATTGAAAGTTTTCTTAGCTCTGAATCCATATTTGTAGACTTGACGTTGCCTCATTGAGGACTTACGAGTTAGAATCTTTGGACATGGGGGTCATACGGTTCCGAGTTTTTGACGCTAGTCCCCGAGTGTTCGGGACGTTTTTGGCTTTTGGAGCCATTTTTGTAACCTTGATATTGCCTCATGAGGGCTTATGAGTTCCAAGCTTCCGACCGAGAGGTCATATGGCTTCGAATTTTTAATGCCAGTCCCCGAGTGTTCGGGACATTTTGGGCCGTGGAGTCATTTTTGTAAACTTTATATTGCCTCGTTGAGGGCTTACGAGTTCTAACCTTTTGACCCATAGGTCATACGGCTTCGATTTTTTGACGCTAGTCCCCGAGTGTTTGGGACATTTTTGGATTTGGAGCCGTTTTTGTTAAAAAATACCGAGGTTCTTTGAAACGAGAAATGCTTTGATGGAGAGGAAAGTATTCTTTGATTACATGATCGTTTGGCTCGGTACATCATTTTCCTATCGAGACCCCATTTAGCACATATCGGCTTCTCCGCGGAGGTGACCTGCTGGGGGGATGCCCCCTAGTATTCGAGTTTGATTGAAGAGAATCCTTGAATACTTGTTGAGTCTTCCTTAGGTAGCATATGGATGTTGCCTCGTTAAAAACCTTGCCAGTAAAACCCTTCATGGGATAAAAACTCGGTCGAAGGAAAAGAGTGCAACGTATGCTTTTGGAACCTAAGGCCTTCAAGTTGGAAAGTGCTTTAGCTATTTCGATCAGATACCTGCATATAGGTTAGTGTAAAATTTAACTAAAAAGGGAGATGATTATACCTTAGTGTCGATGGCGCCTTGGGCCTCGATATGCTTCGATGGTTTGTTCTGGGGATGTTGTATGGTCCTTTACTTGTTTAGTCGAGTGTAGCCGAGAATATAGCTTGTTATTGCTATTTTACTATTTTCTTATCCTTTGGCTCCTTCTATGGTGGAGGTATTGGCGCCGGTGCCACATCGTGCACCACAACATCTCTTTTGCTGCATGCTGTTCCCTGTAGACGGTTTTTATCCCATCCTTTGTTGGAAATTTCATTATTTGACGGAGGGTGGATGGTACCGCTCTCATGCAGTGTATCCACAGCCTTCTAAGAAATGCGTTGTACCTCATGTCTCCTTCGATGACATGAAACTTGACATTTTGGGTTATGCCAGCCACGTTAACCGGGAAGGTGATTTCTCCTTTCGTTATTTCGCTTACCATGTTGAATCCGTTGAGGACTCGAAAGGCGGGCACAATCTGGCCGAGCAGTCCGAGCTGCTCCACCACCCTCCACCTGATAACGTTGGCCGAGCTACCTGGATCCACAAACAGACGCTTAATTTCAAATGTATTTACAAGGAAAGAAATTACCAATGCATCGTTATGAGGCTGAGATAGAGCCTCAACGTCTTTTTCGCTGAATGTGCGGGCGTCCTCGGGTATGTAACCTCGAGTTCGCTTTTCCCTGGTGATGGATATTTTTGTTCTCCTAAACATGGGTTCTTGTGGAGTATCGATACCTCTAAAGATCATGTGGATGACGTATTATGGTTCATCCGTTTAATTTTTTTGGCTGCCTCTCTTTCCCGGAACTGATTTTTGGCTCGCTCGCTAAGGAATTCTCGTAGGTAACCTTTGCTGAGTAGTCGGGCTACTTCATCCCGGAGTTGTCAGCAATCCTCGGTCATGTGATCGTGTGTGCCATGAAATTCACACAATAAGTTATGGTTCCTTTGCGAAGGATCTGATTGTACAGGCCTTGGCCACCTGGTGTCTCTGATTTTACTGATGGCGAATACGATGTCTAAAATATCGATGTTGAAGTTGTATTTTGACAAGCGGGGTGCCTCCGTCGGCCTTGTGCGCATATCGAATCCATCTCTGCTAACGATTCCCCAAGGATTCTGGTGTCGATCCATTCTTTGGTCATTACGGGGTATGTTGCCCCTCGGGCGTTTCGTTTATCTTTAGTGTTTGGTTGGTATCTTTCTTTGTTTGGCCTTGGCTCATTTGCAGGAAGCCTTCTAGGATATACCGAGCCCTAGGGGACTCCTAGTTGATCATCTTCGACCCTGATATTTTATTGGTATCGGTTGTGGACGTCCGACCAAGTCACGACGGGATATTCGACTAAGTTCTGCTTTAGCTGCTTTAAAGCTACCGAGCTTCGCTCGTTCAAACCTTGAGTGAAGGCCTACACTGCCCAGTTGTCGGAGACTGGTGGTAGTTCCATTTGTTCCATTTGAAAGAGATATACGAACTCTCGAAGCATCTCGTTTTCCCTCTGCTTGATTTTTAAGACATTGGATTTCCATGTAGCTACCTTGATGTCACCAGCATGTGCCTTTATGAAGGAATCTGCCAGCATGATAAGCGAATCTATCGAGTTTAGGGCTAGGTTGTGATATCACATTATCGCCCCTTTTGAAAGTGTCCCTCCGAACTTTTTTAGTAGGAAGGATTCGATCTCATCGTCCTTTAGGTCGTTGCCCTTCACTGCACAAGTGTAAGCAGTGACGTGCTCGTTGGGGTCTGAGGTTCCGTTGTACTTCTGAAGGTCGGGCATTCTGAACTTCTTTGGAATGGGTTTTGGAGTCGCTTCCTGTGGAAACGTCTTTTGTACGAACTTCTTCAAATCTACACCCTTCAGGATCGGGGGTGCGCCTGGTATTTGATCGACCCTAGAATTGTAGGTCTCTACCTTCTTGTCATTGGCTTCAATCTTCTTCTCGCTCGACTCGATCCTTTTTCTGAGGTCCTCGAGTATCGTTATGATGGCGGGGTCGGCTGCCGACTCATTGTTGGCTGATCTTTGTGGTACCTACTTGGCTTGGGGAGCCGTTTCCAGTGCTACTGTGCTAGGATTTTTCTGGTGGCTTTGCAGCTGAGCAATCACCAGCAGTTGTGCCTGTAACATCTCGAAGATGACGTGAAGGCTAACCCCTTGTTCTTCCTGATTCGGGGTTTTTTGGGCTTCCTGTTGGTTTTCTTGATGTATACTCCTATTGGTGTGGGAGCTTATCTCGACATATTGATCGTTGCGTGAGACCACATCCATAGGAATTGGTTGTGGTGCATCCTCAAGGTTTCGTGGTTATACACCAACACCTGGAAAAATTACACCATTTTCTCCATGGTCCTCAAGACCGTTGTTTTCATGTGCGTTTACTGAGTTAGACATTTTGACCTGAAATCAAAGATCTTGGACAAGAATGAGTGTGAAAGATAACTTGCATTATGTAGTAAACTAGCAAGAAAACAATCACTATTATTTTTAGCCCCATTGTGGGCACCAAACTATTTACCTTGAAAATTGTAATAACAACTAGATTTGATTTTGCAGTTCTAAAAATATGTGATCTATTTTTATGCTAGTTGTTAGGCAATACATGCAAAGTGAAAGATTAGAAAATAATATAATAGCTTGTAGAAAGTGTAATAATCAAACTGAATGGCTGGAAATCGGGGCCTCGAGCTTGCGTATACGGGGCCTCGAGGTCAAGTCGGATGTCCGACTAAGGGTAGTTGATGGAGGATTAACAGTTATGATAAATTTGATGGCGGCTCTTTATGACCAACAATGAGCAATAAATGAAGAACAATTAATAAAATGTTACAAATATAAGTAAGACAATAAATGTAAGCAATAGGATCATATAGAGAGTATGTTTGAATCAGGGAGCAGAGAATGTTCTTATATTGAATGTAGTGTGTAATATATTGTGACTTGTAGCTTGTCTACAAAATGACCAGGATCCCCTTTATATATCAGGGGAAACCCTAACATAGTACAAAGTGCATTTATTACAAAGACATGTGGAGGATGCAGTCATTTAGTGCCATGGTACAGGCACATACTAGCTTGTCAGTCTCAATCAAGTACCTTGGGAACTTCTCATTTCTCCATCATAGTTGTTTATCCACATTGCCCCAGAGTCGGAAATTTGGAAACCCCACGAGGTTGTACCTCAAGTTCTACCTCGATCCCTAAGAAGCGTGCCTAGAAAGCACCATGATGACCATAAAATCGGCCCTTCGATTTTACCACATACAATTATGGGCATACGAATTATGTGGTGTATGGTGTGGTTTCAGCGTGGGTGCACGATCATATTTGGTACATCTAGTTGAGATTGATACAATGTTCGCATGTTAGAACCAGGCCCCGTAAAGAATTCTAGATGTTAGAATTTGGTTCTAAGGTTGTGGGCTAAGATAGAAGGAAGGATCATCAGTCTGGCTCGAGAAAATGTGCTCATTTTGAGGTGTTAAACATCAATTTTAGTAAACTCCAGAGTAGTTCTTGGGATGTTTGAGGATGAACGTATGTTTAAGTGGGGAGAATGTAATGAGCCGACTAGTTGTTTTGATCTCTAGTGCGTCGTTCGATGGTTTGAGGCATTGAATAGCTTCACTTCATGTTTTATGACTTCTACGCATAGTCAAAATAAAATTTCGAGAAGTTCGAAGTTGATTCGAAAGGAAATCCTCAATTCGGAAGCTTTAGGTTGGAAGGGATGATCAAGGTTTTATTTGAGTAAAATGTTACGCCCCGCAATATTACGTCGATATTACATCTCGCAGTATTATATTATGATAATGTTACGTCCTACAGTATTATATTACGATGATGTTACGCCTTACAGTATTACATTACGATGATGTTTCGCTTCGCAGTATTAAATAACGACAATGTTGCACCCTGTAGCATTGTACGTTGAATTTGTCGTAAGGTAATTGACATCAATCCAAGGAAAAGATTATTTGGAGATTATAAAGATTATGCTATTTCACAAGTGATGAGTAAATTCATGAAGATGAGAGGGAAATCAAGTCAAAGAAAATGAATTTTCGTCCAAGTTTGACATGTTGGGATAAAAGCTAAATTGCCCGGTATTTATTGACTAGTGTCATACAAGGTACCACATGGCCATGATAGTAAGGTGTATACAATGTGCTAAAAGCGAGCAGTATTTTAAGTAATTTGAGTTAATTCCTAATTATGTGAATTATTTGTTGGTGGAAGATTAATAAGTTGATTAAAGATTTGGTGGATTGTTAAATAAGGTCTTTGGATAAAGACCAAAGAACCTCTCGTGGCAGCAAAACATTATCCAAATTATGACTCATATATTGTGGTTGAAAGGTGGCTTATTATGTAAATTAGGGGCTTAGTCACCTAGCATGTGGGGCCCACCTAAAGTTAAGAATAACATCCCTAAAAATCAGAATTATTACCTAAATCTCTTAAGGAAGAGTTCAGCCAAGCTTTCTTTACAAAAGTAACGAATCCATTCTCTAATATGCATATGCATGTTATATACCATATAAGCAATGCCCAAGACCTTCAACAATTCAAATTAACGTGAGATTTTGCAATATTAAGGGAGTACGGTGTAATATTTCTCAAGAGAATCGACTCAGGTATGTTAAGGCTATCCCTTCTTTCTTTTTGGCATGATCCAAATAATACAAACGAAACGAGCAAAATACGTAACTTTCATAAATGACTATATTCATAGAAATTCTAGGGGTGTCTGAATTCTTGATTCCCCATGTGAATTATTATTATATCTTCTATTCATAGGTCTTAGAAAACAATACGTATCTGATAAAGTTTATCCGAAAGACATATTGATATTTATGGCATTCTGGAAAAAATCTTATTAACGTATTTCTTATGTATTACATGCATTTATACATGTATATTGACCTATGACTAGATAGTGTTATATACACGTATATATGTATATTATATTTATATGGGATATGCGTAAAAGGTTACAACATTATATACACACTACCACCTGATCAGCTGGTATACGTTGATGATTTGCCCATAGTGGCTGAAATGATATGATGGGATGCCCTCAGAGGCTTGATGATGTTATGAACGCATATACCCATGCATGGTATGAAAATTATATGCATATGCATGATATTATAAAAATGAAATTATTCACAGAGCTACGCAAACGTACATGTCGAGTTTTTACTCCATGTTTCTCTCATGTCTATTATTTACTAATTTTTATTCCTTACATACTCGGTACATTATTTGTACTGACATACCTTTTGCCTGGGGACGCTGCTTTTCATGCCCGCAGTCCCGATAGACAAGTCGAGAGCCCTTCAAGTAGGCTATCAGCTCAGCAGAAGATGTTGGTGCTCTCCATTTGCTTCGGAGTTGCTTGTTTGGTTAGTATGATTTAGATGTGTATTGTTTGGTATGGCAGGACTTTGTCCCGACCTTTATAAAAATTATGTATTCTTAGAGTCTTGTAGACAGATGTCATGTACGTAAAAGATTGTATGGCCTTGTCAGCCTATGTTCAGTGTACGAGTGGTTATTTTTGCCTTATAGGCCCGTATGTCTTATGTATAAGTTGGTATCACATGTTGTATTCTACTTATCTCACGGCAGCCTTCCGGCTCAGTTATCTTTGATAATATGATATGAAAAGATACGTTATGTTGGTACTCGGTTGAGTAAGGTACCGGGTGCCCGTCGCGGCCCATCGGTTTGGGTCGTGACAAAAGTGGGATCAGAGTTGTTCTATCCTAGGGAGTCTACAAGCCGTGTCTAGTAGAGTCTTGTTTATGAGTGTGTTGTGCACCACACTTATAAGTAGGAGGCTGCAGAGCATTTAGGATTGTCACTCTTTCTTCTTACTCTAGATAGTATGGTAGAGCTTAGTTGTAAGAACTCAATTTCCTCTACTTTATCTTATTCATAATACAACGATGCCTACGTCCAGAAAAACGGTTGATAAGAGATATAGCTGTGGAAGAGTTGAGTCAAAGGAACTCGATTTTTTGCATCATGATTATGATGGATAAATATGAGGTATTCAGCAAATCATGTGTATACTAAGACGTGTAAGCTTCTTGATAAGGATTCCTAAGGCAAGAATGCCTATCCAGTCTTACGGTAAAATGGAATAAGGAGGGAGACACAAGTTTCAACAAATAAAAGAAGCAAGGTGAATAAGGGTACGAGGCACCTAGTTAATGAAGATTATCAGTATTACAGTTCCAGTAAAAAAATACAAGCATTGTGAGATACCCTCAATAGTAACAGAGGTATGTACAATTAGCCACACCTATTTAAGTTATGTCATATGGGAGCTAACAGAAGTGGTATAAGAAAAGGACGAATATCAGGATCCAGCTGGGGTTAGGGTAACCCAAAATGATGAATGGATTGTTTGCGTCAGTTGACATTTCCTAAGGATATTGCAGATGTGCTAATACATTTCCTCGTGAGATACCCAGATGTTGCACTCTAAAATAGTCCATCTAGATATGAGCACTACAAAGATAGTCACTGGAAGCCTTGAAGGGATGAATATTACCTTAGTGTGCCTCCCGTCCCTAGTAGAGGGAGAATGTTAGGCAACCCGAAGAGCTAGAAGAGGGATAAAAGGGAGGTAAAAGAAAAAGAATGTCTTGTTAAAATTTTCAGAATAAAGTGATAGATAAAATATCAGAAGGTAAGTATGAAGAGGGATAACGAAGCATTATGAGTGAGATGTGATATATGGATGACAACGGTATAGTGTTACAGAATCTATAGTCAAATGAAGAAAGAGACGAAAGGTGATAGGACTTAAGACAACAAAAGAGTATAGGCTATACAGTCACATCCTCATTTCGAGAAATAAGTTCGCAACTCTAACGTGATTGACAGAAGGAAAAGTTAGACCCTAGAGTAATAGAAATCAATATGGGTTTATGAACAAGATAAACTAAACATGAAGTAGGGGCTAAGTGATTTGATAATAATTGGTATCGTGAGAATTTTAGATTTTGTTCCGGCGATAGTAGAATGGACAACAAAATAATATTCATGTAAAATTCAGAGAATGGCCATTCAGGAAGGCGCTTCCTTAAAGCAAGAAATGTGAGCAAAGTTAAGCATAAGGGACTATGTGTGCCAGTTATACTAAGTGTCACCCTCGAAGGATTATCGCAAGGTGAGTAAGGGTCATCGATGATGTGAGAAGATGCCAAAGATAAGCAGGTAAAATATCTATATGTAGATCATCGTAGCACTAAATCTTAGTACTCCCCTAAATTGGGAAAGTGTGGAGTGATGTGGCATTAAATCAGAATTAAATGGTTGTAGTAACTATGGAATAATAAAGGAAGAATGCGATAAGATTAAGAAAAGAGATAAGATTGCACTTATTCAAATCCTATAGATATGCTACAATTCAAGAACATTATGCAAGTACGAAGTCAAGGAAATGAAGTAAGGGTCCCTGCCCAAGATGTTATTGATAGATAAGGAGTCAGTGCGACATGTAAGTTAAGACAAAGGAAATAACCTAAGAAAGATTATGCGGAATATTGATATGAGAATGGGCCAACGAGTAGTCAGTAATTGATTCAGGAAGATCCTAGTTATGGCTAAACAGGAGGTTACAGATGAGTTAGCAGATCGTGCAAAATAAACATAGTAAAACCCAATATGGTGAATTCAGTCTCGCAGATATGACATCGTGATCCTTGAGAAATATTCGTATAGGATGGGGGGTAGATAAAAGTACCATATGAGTGTTACTAAAAAAAAGCACTAAGAAGACAGTCAAAATATCAATTCAGGAGTAACCCTACAAGCACACGAGTGTAAACTACAGATAATTATAGGTGAGAAAGGACATAAAAAAATTCAAGTATTCGGTATAATTAGCTCGCAATTTTACAAGAGTCAGAGAATCCTCCCTAAATACTACCATAAAAACTAGCTGAGAAAGTAAGGAAGGAAGCTTTAACCTAAGCTAGGTGACCTAAGGAGGTAATGGTCTTATAACAATTGTCTCACAACAACATTGTATGCACTCTATAATAAAATGGCACCTACTGTGGATAATGAACGGGAAGAAAAATCAGAACTGATATTCAAGATGGTACGAGATGTATGGAATTCCAATATGCATGGCACCAAGATATGCTAAGCATGCACTCAAAAAGGGGGCAGAAAGACCATGAAAACTAATTGCTTACGTTTGAAGAAAGCTGAGATGGAACAAAAAGAATTATTCGATTCATAATCCAGAGTTAATTTCGTTACGAACACATTTAAGAGTTTGGAGTTTTATACATGCAGCATATACATCCATAGAAGATTCCGGTATAAGTTAAAAGAAAGAATTGAGCCTAGTTCGTAGACGAAGGAATGAATTATTAAAGGATTATATCATGGATATTCTGTAGCACCCATGAAAGGCTAAACATAATAACTAATACCATGAACCGCAGATCAGGAGATAGTGTAAGCCTACATAAAGGCTGATTATAAGAAGGAGGAAACTAAAGAGTTACATCAACAAAGTAAATTAGGAATCTGATTATTGGAGCCTGAAAAGTATAGAATCGTGATTGAGAACATTACAGGGTCACTCATAATATCAGAGGTACCAAAGGGATAGAACAACTACCATATTATATAACAGCCCTACAATAAAGCCGGTAGTACCAGCCTCATAAGAAGTTAGTATGAAGCTCCCATCAGATTGTATAGGCACCAGAGGTGCAAGTATTATAATAGAGCTTCAAATGGTAGATGTGATTTATATCTGTGTGTGAGGGAGGTTATGAAAGAGAGATAGAAGAATGTGAGGTGATATTTTAAAGTAAGTAAGAAAGGTAAAGGTAAACAACGTACGAAATACTCAAGTATAGAAGGATGAGAGTGGTCCATACTTCAGGTAAAAGACTAGAAGCGTTGGGATTTAGTATTCAGAAATGATAGAAGCATCGTCAGTGGCATACCTTCTAGCCTATGGTTTCTAAGTACCAAAAGGTCTACTTAAAAGAGTAAAGAGACGATTTGATGTGATGACCCAAAAGGTCATCACTTGATTTACGAGTAAATTCTGTGTTCCAAGGCCTTAGAAGCCTCCTTTTTCCTCACCTCAATTTGCTTGCACGGTCCAGGCGCATATCCGGAAGCTTTTATGTGGAAATGTGATGAAAATATTAATTTAGCCTTCAAAATTGAATTTAAGTTAACTTCGGTCAATATTATGGGTAAAAAGACCCGGACCTGTAATTTGACAGTCCTAGAAGGTCCGTAGGAAAATATGGGACTTGGGCGTATGCCCAGAATCGAATTCCGAAGTCCCATGCCCGAGAAATAAATTTTTGAAAGAAATTATTTTACTTAAAATATAATAGTTTTTGGTAATTTTATTATATTTGAAATTTATATTATTAGGTCCGTATTTTGGTTCCGTAACCTGGTACAGGTTCAACATGAAATTTAAGATGCGTCTGTGAAATTTGGTAAGAAACGGAAGTCGTTTGATGTGATTCGGACCCGTAGTTGTGAAATTTGATACTTTGAAAGTTTTGAGATTTTTCTTAGAATTCTATGCTAAATTTGTTGTTTAAGATGTTATTTTGGCAATTTGATCACACGAGCAAGTCCGTATTATGTTTCTAGACTTGTGTGCATGTTTGGTTTAGAGCCCCGAGGGCTCGGGTGAGTTTCTGATAGGCGTCGGGATGATTCGAACTTAGAAAATCTGGTGTTTTTGTTGTTTGCTGGTGTCCAGGTTTTTGTTCTATGCAATCGCATAGGTAGATCCTCGATACCATAGAGTTAATTCTGGGGGTCATCATTTGTTCTATGCGATTGCATAGCTAGGTCCGCGATAGCATAGAGTTAATTATGGGAGTCATCATTTATTCTATGTGATTGCATAGGTAGGTCCGCGATAGCATAGAGTTAATTCTGGGGATCATCATTTGTTCTATGCGATTGCATAGGTAGGTCCGCGATATCATATAGTTAATTCTGGAGGTCACCATTTGTTCTATGTGTCGCACCTTCTTTTTACCGCGCCCGCGAGGGTGCGTGGGGAGTTTACTCCAATTAAAGGACAGTCGAAACGAGATTTATTTAATTATTTCAGAGTCGCCACCTGGGAATTTTAAGGTGTCCCAAGTCACCAATTTTTAATCCCTGAATCGAGGAGAATATGACTCTGTTTATTATTCTGCGAACCAGAAATCCTGAGTAAGGAATTCTGTTAATCCGGAAGAAGGTGTTAGGCATTTCCGAATTCCGTGGTTCTAGCACGGTCGCTCAACTGTTTCTATTATTGGCTTAATTACCTGGATTAAATACTAACTGCGTCCTTATTGCATGATTCTTTTACTATCACTTTTACTTATACTGCTTGTAATTGAGGGCCCTTATTTGAATCGAATCACGCGTACGTATATTCGTGTTATAAATTTAAAAATGCGGAATTGTGCCACGCGCACGTGTACACGATAATCTTGATAATATATTTATTAAAAAGCAATTATTTTTTCGAAATTGTGTCGAGTCAAGAATATTCGTCTTTCTTAAATAATGAATCGCACATCTCGGGTTTTATAAAATTAATTTAAAATTTTCCAAAGAAATTCGTTTTTATTAAATATTCGCTCGAAATTGCGCGTACGCATAATCCGAATTTGCTTTTTTTAAAAATATAATCAGGGTGCGCGAACGCATCCCTGATTGCGCAAAATCTTTGTTAATAGTATTATGGCCCTTTTCCCCAAATTGTTTATTATATCTACATATTTTATATGAAAATACTGAGAAATTCATATTTAAGGGATGTCTTTGAATTCTTTTAAAAGAAATTCACAATTTATTAAATGTTACCCGTCGATTATAATCTCCGGATATACATTAATTTCATTCCAACTAATTAAATTCAAAGAAAAGAAAAGAAATATGATTAACACTATTTTCGGCAAATACAACATTATATATCTACCAAAGAATGAATTGCATATGAAACTAAAAAAAATGATTCATAAAGGGAAGAAATATTTTTCAAGAATTTTCATTATTTATTTAGTGCAAATTCTATTTTTACTTATCATTGATTTAAAGTGTTACAATTTGTGTTTGTACATTTCATCTTATTTTAATATACTTGTTTTAATCTAATAGGCGAAATTAATTTATTTACGATGGTAGATAGGCATCAAATTGATAAGAAAGGGGATTATAAATCGATTAATAATATTGCCTTACATGCAATATAGATGTACGTCTAAAACATTCATAGCATTTTAACATCATAATCAACTCATCATCCATTAATGGTTATATATATACCTGTTATCATGCCATATATGAACGTATAACTCACATCATTCAATCCATAACTAAATCAGGTATTAGAATAAACTAGCAATATGGTTTTTGACATTTTTATACTACTCTTTATTCAACTAACAACATCAAACCTTTATCCACAACCAAACAATCAGGCGTACACTAACCATGCAATTTCTTGATATTTCAGAGTACTCTATACCTGATTAATAATGTCATAGGACTTAACTAATAGCCAACTTCATGCCATATTCCCTATCTTAACAATTCAATCATAACTATACTTTAATGAAAATTTAGAAATTAACCTTGTTACAACACTTATAAAGTCTTCAATAAAGGACATTTAACTTACAGTCATCCTGTCAACATATACTACTTATTTGATAAACAAAACTGAATTTTTTAACTAAAGATCTCAAATGAATAAAAGATAGTATTACAATTCAAACTTTATTTATTTGTCATGTTGAATCTCTTTCCAACATAGAATTTAAGAGATATGTACCTGAAAATGAAGGTAGAAGGAGTGAATTTCAGCGGTTACAGCAGTAACAAAATCAGTAGAATATACCGATAACACAGCAAGTCTGAACAAGACCCGTTAACCCAGATGAACAGTGACAGAAACCTGAGGGAAAGATTTCAGATTCAAACTGAATAATATTCACACAAAAATAATTGCACAAAAAATGGACTGATTCTAGAAGGATAACATTTTTTTCAGATTTCAATTTCTTCCTGTTTCGGATTCCTGTTTCTGACTATATTTCTTTTTTCTGTTTCTGTTTTCTTCTTCCTATTTTTTTGAACTCTCCTCTTAAAATCTGATTTTTTCTTCTCCTTTCATTCTTTCTGTCTTTCTCTCCTTTCTTTCTCTCTCAAAGACTGATCTTTTTCTCTCTTAAAATCTGCTTGAAAGCTCTCTTTTTTCCTTGTTTTTCTTTCTTAAAAGAGCCCCCCTAAATCAGTCCCAATCCCCCTCTATTTATACAGGGTTGTCCTATACCCTTCTAGTGCTGCCAGGACCCTTTTCTCCTTTTAAAAATCAGAAAATTTTCCATTAAACTGCTTTTGAATATTTTAAATCTAAGTGCCCTTATCCTGATTTTCAGCAGCCCATTACCCTTTGTTTCCCATTAGTATTTTAAATTATAGCCAACCAACATTCCACTTTCAGTCCACTTATTCTATCACATTACCCTCACTATTCTGTCCCAAAAAATGTCCCAGATTTCCTACTGTAATTACTGTTATTACTACCTTAAATTCAGAATCTAACAATACAGATTTTAAAATCTGTTTAAGCAGCTATAACCAATCCTAAAGTTTTGGACTGAATCCTAACTAAGGATGTAACTTTCTAACACAATTACATTTAATCAACACTTGTAAAATCACACTGAATTCAAAACTAACAACATAACAACATATCACTGAAATCATTATAACAATTCAGACTAGACTTAAATATTGAATCAAGATCAAACATACACAGGAGCATTGTCAATATACTGACAATGCCCTGTTCAGAAAACAATATATACACATCATACATTTGAATTTACTGATTTGCAAACAAACATGATTTAATTGACGAGTATTAATCAGTTGACTATTTACAACATTTGTCCATAATCAGTCTAAAACAATAGAAGCAGACTGTTTCAATCAGCATTATCATAAATGAGAATTCATAATATAACTAATCGACGAACTTAATCGAGTCGATTACTTACATTGTGAATAATCACAACCAACAGAAACAATTTACATTTAGAATCAAGTAGACGGGTAGGAGACAGTATAACAGAATGAACTAGAAAAGTATAAAAATTTAAACAAACTAATGAAACGAACATAGAATACATGTAGAATACACATAAGAAACATAAAATTACCTTTGAACCTTCAAATTCAACTTGGATTTGGACTTTGTTTGAAATCAAACAGACCTTAGTCGAAATATTTTCTACTGAAAATACTTTGACTAAGGTCGATTAAACCTCAATCTTTCGTCTGAAGTGAAAAAGATGCCAAGGTTGGAAAATTTAGGGTTTCAGACCTTGGCTTTTAAATCCGAACACTTCTGGGTAGATTCGAGGGAAACCAAAGATGGCAAAAGGGTGAGGGAAGCCTAAAGGTCATTTGGTGTTAATTTGGGAGTAATCTGAGTTTGTTCTTGTTTGGTCCGAATCTTCAAAAGAAGATTCGAGAAGCTCGGAAATGATTCGAGCCAAACAAACTTCAGATCCATAACGAGGCATGCTAGGGGGTACTATAGTGTTATTTTGGAAGCCATTGGAAAGGTTTGAGTTTTCAGACCCACCTTCATTTTAATATTCGAAGAGTTGGGGTCTGATTCGAAGGAAACTAAGGTTAGATCTGTGTAGAGGAAGTGGTGAGGAGTCTAGGGTGTTATTTTGGTGACCGGCGGCGTTGATGCCGCCGGGTTTCAGGCGGTGGGATTCTAGGGCGGCTAGGGTTAGGGGTGTGTTTGGGAAGACGATGAACAGTGAGAGGAGGGGGGGTGTTAAGTTAGGGGCCGGGGTAGGGGTTTGATCCTTAAATAGGGGTGGGGTGGATTGATCTCATCCGTTGGATCAATTAAGATTCACGGTTGAGATCAATCCACTTAACCACTTAGCCAAACGTTTTCGTTTGGTCTAAGTTCAGGGTCAGCCTGGATCGGGTCATTGGGTCGGGTAAGGGCTATGGGTTATGGTTCGTGGGATCTCAGCCGTTGGTTGGCTTTGATCCAACGGTCTTGATAAAGTGTGACCAAACGTCGTCGTTTGGTCTTGGCTTTGAATTGGACCGGACAGGCTATTTGGATTGGGCTGTGGGGGGGGGGGGGTAATTTGATTTGGGCCTGGATTTTAATCCAGGTCCAATTTTATTTTACAACTTATTTTATTTTATTCTATTCTATTATTAATTAATAAAAATCCTAATAAAAAATTATAAAAACAAAATTATCATTACAACAATACTAATTATCTTTTAATAATCATTAACACGTAGATAAAACATTAATCACATAACGACACATTTAAAAATAGAATGAATGCATATTTTTTTGTGATTTTATTTAAATTATCTTTCAAATGCATAATTAACTCCTATATGCATGCAACATGTATTTTATTTTAATTTTCATTTCATTATGACAAAGTAAACATTTATGGACATAACACAAATATTTAACACCACGCAAATTCAAAAATTACACAGTAAAAGAAATTTAATTTATTTTTTGATTTATTTTGGAGTAGTTTTCGTAAGGCAAAAATCACGTGCTCACAGCTGCCCCTCTTTGTGCGGAAACTCGAAGAGTTTTCGTGCAAAGATAAAGTGAGCGGATACGAGCGATTTTTGCCCTTTCGAATACTCCGTGGGAAGCATTTTTTGAAAGATTTGACCGAACCTCTGCTTCAAAGGTTTCCTACATATCCTTGGCTATAAAGGAATCAGGTCAATGTAGTTCAGGAAGTTTTGGGTAGCTGGGACTACCATGGGACTGTGATGTTACTGTTGCTTCGTGCTGTTTTTACTGCTTGCTGACCTCCTTATTATACCTTACTTCCAAGGTAATGCAAAAAGCTAAACTAGACTATGGTATATGAATTATAAAACCTTATCTAGATTATGCCCTTGCGTTTCTTGTTGTCTTGATTTCTTGGTGACTCTTGGGCATTTGGCTTATTCCGTATTCCTTTTCATTGTGTCCCGTATTTATTTCATCTATTTGGGACTCTTGTTGTTTCTTGCTGGGGATTTTGTTGGATTCCTCTGCTT
The DNA here is from genome assembly GCF_000715075.1 of Nicotiana tabacum. Taxonomy (NCBI): domain Eukaryota; kingdom Viridiplantae; phylum Streptophyta; class Magnoliopsida; order Solanales; family Solanaceae; genus Nicotiana; species Nicotiana tabacum. The sequence goes on along the minus strand of NC_134087.1, from coordinate 104,550,190 downwards.
TATTGATTCTAAGTGTGCTCCTTTTTCGTATCAGCGGGCTTTTGATTTCAACACTTCAATTGCATTCCCTCGTTCTCTAGGTGGGTGCCTTGACTGCTTCTTTTCTTTCTTCATCCTCATTCTCCAGGTGGACGCCTGACTTCTTTTTAACTTCTTCATCCTCATTCTCCAGGTGGACGCCTGATTTCTTCAATTCTCATCCTCATTCTCCAGGTGGACGCCTGACTTCTTCTTTATTCCTTTATCCTCATTCTCCAGGTGGACGCCCGACTTTTCAATTCTTCATCCTCATTCTCCAGGTGGACGCCTGACTTCGTCTATTCTTCATCCTCATTCTCCAGGTGGACGCCTGACTTCTTCAATTCTCATCCTCATTCTCCAGGTGGATGCCTGATTTCTTTTTAACTTCTTATCCTCATTCTCCAGGTGGACGCCTGATTTCTTTAATTTTTTGTCCTCATTCTCCAGGTGGACGCCTGAATTCTTCAATTCTTCATCCTCATTCTCCAGGTGGATGCCTGACTTCTTTTAATTTTATCCTCATTCTCCAGGTGGATGCCTGATTTCTTCTTCTCATCCTCATTCTCCAGGTGGACGCCTGACTTCTTCGATTCTCATCCTCATTTTCCAGGTGGACGCCTGATTTCTTCTTTTCTCATCCTCATTCTCCAGGTGGACGCCTGACTTGTTTAATTCTTATCCTCATTCTCCAGGTGGACGCCTGACTTCTTTAATGCTTATCCTCATTCTCCAGGTGGACGCCTGACTTCTTTAATTCTCATCCTCATTCTCCAGGTGGACGCCTGACTTCTTCTTTTCTTATCCTCATTCTCCAGGTGGACGCCTGACTTCTTCTTTTCTCATCCTTATTCTCCAGGTGGACGCCTGACATTCTTTTAATTTTTATCCTCATTCTCCAGGTGGACGCCTGACTTCTTTAATTCTCATCCTCGTTCTCCAGGTGGACGCCTGACTTCTTCTAATTTTTATCCTCATTCTCCAGGTGGACGCCTGATTTCTTCTTCTCATCCTCATTCTCCAGGTGGACGCCTGACTTCTTCAATTCTCATCCTCATTCTCTAGGTGGACGCCTGACTTCTTCAATTCTCATCCTCATTCTCCAGGTGGACGCCTGACTTCTTCTAATTTTTATCCTCATTCTCCAGGTGGACGCCTGACTTCTTTAATTCTCATCCTCGTTCTCCAGGTGGACGCCTGACTTCTTTTAATTTTTATCTTCATTCTCCAGGTGGACGCCTGATTTCTTCTTCTCATCCTCATTCTCCAGGTGGACGCCTGACTTCTTCGATTCTCATCCTCATTTTCCAGGTGGACGCCTGATTTCTTCTTTTCTCATCCTCATTCTCCAGGTGGACGCCTGACTTCTTTAATTCTTATCCTCATTCTCCAGGTGGACGCCTGACTTCTTTAATTCTTATCCTCATTCTCCAGGTGGACGCCTGACTTCTTTAATTCTCATCCTCATTCTCCAGGTGGACGCCTGACTTCTTCTTTTATTATCCTCATTCTCCAGGGGGACACCTGACTTCTTCTTTTCTCCTCCTTATTCTCCAGGTGGACGCCTGACATTCTTTTAATTTTTATCCTTATTCTCCAGGTGGACGCCTGACTTCTTTAATTCTTATCCTCGTTCTCCAGGTGGACGCCTGACTTCTTCTAATTTTTATCCTCATTCTCCAGGTGGACGCCTGATTTCTTCTTCTCATCCTCATTCTCCAGGTGGACGCCTGACTTCTTCAATTCTCATCCTCATTCTCCAGGGGGACACCTGACTTCTTCTTTTCTCCTCCTTATTCTCCAGGTGGACGCCTGACATTCTTTTAATTTTTATCCTTATTCTCCAGGTGGACGCCTGACTTCTTTAATTCTTATCCTCGTTCTCCAGGTGGACGCCTGACTTCTTCTAATTTTTATCCTCATTCTCCAGGTGGACGCCTGATTTCTTCTTCTCATCCTCATTCTCCAGGTGGACGCCTGACTTCTTCAATTCTCATACTCATTCTCCAGGTGGACGCCTGACTTCTTCAATTCTCATCCTCATTCTCCAGGTGGACGCCTGACTTCTTCAATTCTTATCCTCATTCTCCAGGTGGACGCCTGACTTCTTTAATTCTCATCCTCGTTCCCCAGGTGGACGCCTGACTTTTTCTAATTTTTATCCTCATTCTCCAGGTGGACTCCTGACTTCTTCTTTATTCCTCATTCTCCAGGTGGACGCCTGACTTTTTTAATTCTCATCCTCATTCTCCAGGTGGATGCCTGATTTCTTCAATTCTTCGTAAATGTCTCCTGACACAAATATTGTCTTTGCCCCTGTTTTAAAAGAAAACTTCGTTAGTTTAAAGCAGGGTGGTTAACTGGGGTATTCTTGCTGATGGTGAGGCTTCTCTTCGTCTCTTTTTATTGCCTTGGAATGGTTGAAAAGACTGTTTTGTCCTTGTAATTGATTTTTGACTATAGGATTCCCCTCTGTATGTTTTCCTTCAAACACTTTTAACTGTAATCATATGTCCCTTCTGACTTTGCTGATCCACTTTTGATTTCACTTTTCTTACACCCATATCTTTTTATCTCCCACCTTTCATGGCCGTATTTTGCATCATGTAACCTTGAATCTTGTTAGTATACCTTGACATTCCTTCTTATTTGTTTGGAATAAAACTTATCTCAAAGCTTTTAGAAAAGTAAGATTATTAGTGACGAAACACGCTGATTTCGACAATTATAGAATGAAAAGAAAAATCCAAGTTTGGATGACTGTTGGAGAAAGAATAAAAACTTATCTGATTGGAGTTACTGGTACCAATGATCAGGGTATGCATTTCGGATTAATCAACCCAGTCTTTTAATCAATCTCCTTTCAATTGTCTCATTTTTATTTTTCCCAAAATTTCCATAATCCAACTTCATTTTTCATTTCACAGACCTGTTGGACTTGCAATGTCTCAAAGAGTTTTCACCGATAAACCTTCCTCATTTGTTCATTTCTCACTTCCTTTTCGCCTTATGGTGCCTACGAAGGTTTTCACCAATAAGACTCTCTCATTTTTACTTTCTTTTCTTGTTTGTATCAGAGTGTTATGAACCATCTTCATTTGCTTGTCTCAGCATTTTTCTAAGATTGATCGAAAGGTCTTTTTGGTATGGGGTTAGAAATGGAAAAGGTATTAAAAGCTAAACAGTTCTGGTATGGGTTAAAAATTACAACTCTTGGAATCTTTTTCTTATTTGCAATATAGTTTTTGCCCCAGTTTTTTGATTGGGGTCGCTTGATGCTTCTTTTTGTGCACATTATGTATATTGTGCACCCTATGACCGAGCCGTGAGGCACCTACGTATCCTTCTTTGAGGAATCAGGTCAAATGTAGTTCACTTGGTAATAGTGATTTTTCTTCTTCTTCTTTTTTTTTTAATTGATTCCAAGAGAGGGTAGGAAAGAAACAAGTATGGCTCAAAGGGTAAACAAAGGGTATAGTGTTTGGATAGCAGAATAAATTGCCTTTGTCATTCCAATCTTCGAAATAATGCTAAATACAAACATGCAAAAAGTTATGCGTAATATCTCTTTACCGCGTCAGAATTGATCGCCATGTCTATGCATTTGCCTTCAATATCTGTTAAACATAGTGCACCATTTGATAATACTCTGGTCACAATGAATGGTCCTTGCCAATTCGGAGCAAATTTGCCTTTTGCCTCAACTTGATGTGGAAGAATACGTTTCAGCACATGTTGACCCACTTCGAACTTCCGTGAACGCACCTTTTTATTGTATGCTCTTGCTATTCTTCTTTGATATAATTGACCGTGACATACTGCGGCCAATCGTTTTTCATCAATCAAGTTTAACTGTTCCAGACGGGTTTTGACCCATTCATCATTATCAATCTTTGCTTCGGCGATGATCCGAAGGGAAGGAATCTCAACTTCTGCAGGAATTACTGCTTCAGTGCCATATACCAACAAATAAGGAGTTGCTCCTACTGAAGTGCGAACAGTAGTGCGGTATCCCAATAATGCAAATGGTAATTTTTCATGCCATTGTTTTGAACCTTCTACCATTTTCCGAAGTATCTTCTTTATGTTTTTGTTGGCTGCCTCTACTGCTCCATTCGCCTTGGGCCGATATGGGGTAGAGTTGCGATGTGTAATCTTAAATTGTTGACATACTTCCTTCATTAAGTTGCTGTTAAGATTAGCACCGTTATCTGTGATGATCACCTTCGGGATTCCGAATCGACATATGATATTTGAGTGGACAAAATTGACCACAGCTTTCTTGGTCATTGATTTGAATGTCTTGGCCTCAACCCATTTGGTAAAATAATCAATATCTACCAGAATGAACCTGTGCCCATTGGATGCTGCCGGCTCAATCGGTCCAATCACATCCATGCCCCAGGCAACGAAGGGCCATGGTGCCGACATTGTGTGCAACTCGGATGGTGGAGAATGAATCAAATCTCCGTGTATCTGGCATTGATGACACTTGCGCACAAAACTGATACAATCTCGCTCCATGGTAAGCCAATAGTAACCAGCTCGGAGGATTTTCTTTGCCAACACATATCCACTCATATGGGGTCCGCAAACTCCTGAATGTACTTCAGACATGACAGCTGTAGCTTGTCTGGCATCCATGCATCTTAATAATCCAAGATCTGGTGTTCTTTTATACAAAACTCCTCCGCTTAAGAAGAATCCATTTGCCAATCGCCTAATGGTCCTCTTTTGATCTCCTGTGGCTTGTGCGGGATATATCCCCATCCTGATATACTCCTTGATGTCGTGGAACCATGGTTCACCATCAAATTCTTCTTCGACCATATTGCAATAAGCGTGCTGATCGTGGACTTGAATATGTATCGGATCTACATAAACTTTGTCCGGATGATGCAACATTGATGCCAGGGTAGCCAATGCATCGGCAACCTCATTATGGATTCTTGGAATATGTTGGAACTCCACTGATTGAAACCGCTGACAAAGATCATGTAGACATTGTCGGTATGGTATGAGCTTCAAGTCTCGAGTTTCCCATTCTCCTTGAATTTGATGTACCAAAAGATCCGAATCTCCCATGACTAAGATTTCTCGGATACCCATGTCTGCGGCTAGCCTTATCCCCAAAATGCAAGCTTCATATTCAACCATATTATTGGTGCAATAAAATCGCAATTGAGCCGTAACAGGATAGTGATGCCCTGTTTCAGAAATGATTACGGCTCCTATCCCAACTCCTTTCATGTTAGCGGCTCCATCAAAGAAAAGTTTCCTGCTAGGTTTTTCAATTCGCTCCGCCTCGTCGATATGCATTGTTTCTTCATCAGGAAAATAGGTTTTCAACGGCTCGTATTCCTCATCGACCGGGTTTTCGGCTAAATGATCGGCCAGTGCTTGAGCCTTCATTGCGGTTTGAGTCACATAGATGATGTCAAATTCTGTGAGCAATTTCTGCCACTTTGCAAGTCTTCCCGTTGGCATAGGCTTTTGAAAAATGTATTTCAATGGATCCAACCGAGAAATGAGGTAAGTAGTGTAGGATGACAAATAGTGTTTCAATTTTTGAGCTACCCATGTTAGGGCGCAACATGTCTTTTCCAGATAAGTATACTTAACCTCATAAGTTGTGAACTTCTTGCTAAGGTAGTAGATGGCATGTTCTTTTCTGCCAGTGAGGTCATGTTGCCCCAATACGCAACCAAATGAATTTTCCAAAACTGTTAAGTAAAGAATCAAAGGTCTTCCTGGCTCTGGCGGGACCAACACGGGTGGGTTCGACAAATACCCTTTTATTTTATCGAACGCTTCTTGACACTCATCGGTCCATTTGACCGCAGCATCCTTTTTCAACAGTTTGAAAATTGGCTCACGAGTTGTTGTGAGCTGAGCAATAAACCTGCTGATATAATTTAACCATCCCAACAAACTCATTACTTCAGTTTTGTTCCTGGGAGGTGGCAATTCTTGGATGGCTTTGATTTTTGATAGGTCTAGCTCGATGCCTCGTCGACTGACTATGAATCCTAGCAACTTTCCAGATGGAACTCCAAATGCGCATTTGGCAGGGTTAAGCTTGAGGTTGTACCTGCGAAGTCTTAAGAAGAACTTCCTCAAATCCCCAACGTGGTCGGCCTGATGCTTTGATTTTATGATCACATCGTCCACGTATACCTCAATCTCTTTGTGTATCATATCATGAAACACTGTGGTCATCGCTCTCATGTAGGTTGCCCCGGCGTTCTTCAAACCGAATGGAATTACCCGGTAGCAATAAGTTCCCCATGGTGTGATGAATGCCGTCTTTTCTGCATCTTCTTCATCCATTAGGATTTGATGATACCCGGCATAACAATCCACGAAAGATCCTATATCATGCTTGGCACAATTGTCGATCAAAATATGGATATTGGGTAATGGGAAATTATCCTTTGGACTTGCTTTGTTGAGATTGCGGTAGTCGACACATACTCTAATTTTGCCGTCTTTCTTTGGTACAGGAACGATATTAGCTAACCAAACAGGATATCGAGTGACTCGAATGACCTTTGCCTCCAATTGTTTGGTGATTTCTTCCTTAATTCTCATACTCATATCAGGCTTAAACTTTCTCAACTTTTGTTTGACAGGAGGCACCGTTGGATCAGTGGGCAATTTGTGAACCACTAAGTCAGTGCTCAAACCTGGCATGTCGTCATACGACCATGCAAAAACATCTTTGAATTCTATGAGTATTTTAATTAACTCTTCTCGGATCTTTGGTTCGAGATGGACACTTATTTTGGTTTCCCGGACATTACTCGTGTCCCCTATATTGATGTCTTCGGTATCACTCAAGTTAGGTTTGATTTTTTCCTCAAAGTGAATTAACTCTTTACTAATCTCTTCAAAAACCTCATCTTCATCATATTCTGATTCATAATCATAATATATTTCTTGAATTATTACTTCGGAACCAGATTGATTTTTAAGACTGGGCTGAGGATTCCTCATGCATGCCATATCACTAGAGCCAGCGTAAAAAGAACTGTACAGAAAAAGAAAAAGAAAAGAAAACTATCAGGAATGATAATAAAAAGGAAACTGCTTTTTATTGGATGATGAAAGATAACAAGGTTTGCACACTTCAAACAAATTGTAAGATAAGCTTTGGGATTACAACCCTGAAGTAACCCAAACAAACTTGAAAGAAAATCAAAATAAACTACCAAGACTCCTTTCGAATGGGGAGAGGAGTGGCTTTCCAATTATTAAGCTTTGTTTCTGGCCCAATGAATTGAACTTCTGCGTTGCTACACCCTTCTCCGCTTTCCAACATATTCACATCATCAAACAATTTCTCGAATCTTTCAATTAATTCTTCCTCAGGATTGACCCGGGATTTAGGAATTGTTGTTATCGGGCGGTTTTTAACACCGGTCTTGACAAAAGACTTTGACAGACATGGGACTGGTTTTGGAAGAACCCATGCTTGGTGTTTCAACTTCCTGGCCCTTATCACGTCATTGGCAGTGGGTATGAACCCCAAACCGAATGTTCCCCAGTTCTCGGGGAGAGATACTGGTTGTATAATTCCTTGCAAAGATAAGCCCAAACCCTTGCCGGGTATAAAACCATTCTTTAACATTTCATAAGCTACCATGACTGAAGCAGAGGATATCTTTGGATTCGGAAGGTATTTCCCCTCTGGAATTTTCTCTACCGATACTCTGTCGGATACTTGGTATACCTATGGTCCCTGGTCATTTTCTGTTCCCTCAACCGGTACAATGGTACTGCTGTGAGCATTTAAACTTTCTTCCACATGCACAACTATTTCTTGATGATCCCATTCAAACTTGACAACCTGATGTAATGTTGATGGGACTGCTTTAGCAGCATGGATCTATGGTCGACCCAACAACAAATTGTAAGAAACAGTTATGTCCAACACTTGAAATTCCATTGTGAATTCAATTGGCACTATTGTTAGTTCCAATACTATGTCGCCATATGAATCTCTGCTTCCACCGTCAAACCCCCGTACGCAAATACTATTTTTCTGGATCCTCTCTTCTTTGATTTTCAATTTGCTTAAAGTGGAGAGAGGGCAGATGTTTGCATTTGACCCATTGTCAACCAATACCCGGGTTACTACGGAGTTTTCACATTTCACGGTGAGGTAAAGAGCTCTGTTGTGCTCGGTACCTTCCATAGGCAATTCATCATCAGAAAATGTAATTCTGTTTGCCTCAAAGATTCTGTTGGCTATTCTTCCCAAATGATTTACTGAGATTTTTTCAGGAACATGAGCCTCATTCAGGATTTTCATCAAAGCCAGACGGTGCTCCTTTGAATGTATCAGTAATGACAACAATGAAATTTGAGCGAGCGTCTTCTTTAATTGATCCACAACAGAATAATTATGGAGTTTCATTTTTCTTAAAAACTCTTCCGCCTCTTCTTCTGTCACAGCTCTCTTTATTGGTGTTTGATTGTTTTTAGTTTTTCTTAACTCTTCGGGCGTAAAACATCTTCCCGAACGAGTCAAGCCTTGCACCTCACACACTTCTTCCTTGACTTCTTTTCCTTTGTACATTACAGTCACCCGTTCGTAGTTCCATGGGATGGCTTTGTTGTTGATGACCGGCAGCTGGATTACAGGTGCGATAATAACCCGATCTGTATGGGCTCCTTCCACGAATACAATGGGTTTGTTAGCAACCCCTGGTACTATCACTTTCGGCCTTTCTTATTTTGCGGTAACTTTGCTCGATGATCCCTCCTCGATTATCATAGATGGTTCATCACCATTTCTGTTCTGCTTAGGTACCGGTTTCTCCTCTGTTAACTGCTTATCTGATTTGGCTTCATGAGACTTGATCATCATGACAGTTTGTGACGGCTTCTTTGTCTCCCCATCAGCTTGTATGATTTCTATCATATTAGCCTCTTGATGGGCTGGCATTGGATTTCTATTGATATTTGGGGCTTCGGTGGTTTGAACCTCGATTTTATTAGTATCAATCAGCTCTTGTATTGCATTTTTCAAATGACAGCATTTCTCCGTATCATGGCCTGGTGCACCGGAGCAATATTCACAGCTAATGGTGTAATCCAGATTCTTTGGAGGAGGATTGGGTAGCTTGGATTGTATTGGTCTCAGCATGTCTAGCTGTCTCAGCCTGTGGAACAGACTAGTGTAAGACTCTCCCAATAGAGTGTAAGTTTTCTTTTTCTGTTCCCTTTCTCCCCTGAATGCTGGCCTGGACCTGAAACCTGGTCCGGGATAGGCTCGTGGGTAAGTATTTGGTGTGGCAGGAGCACACCAATTGGTGTGAACAGGTGGCTGATTGTATGCTTGAGCATGGTTAATGGAAAAATGAGGCTCTGAAGGGTGATAGTAGTGTTGGGATGAATCAGGGTGGTAAGCTGATTGGCGAGGTCGTTGTTTGATTATAGTAAAGCGGTGAACCTCTAGGTCCCGACCAAATTCCCGAATCAACTACCGCTGCTTCCTCCCTCTTCTTTCTTCCGATTCCTCCTACCCCGCCTTGAATAGCTTGAGTAGTTGCCTTAATTGCTGAATAACTCATAATTTTATTTGTTTTGAGGCCTTCTTCCACCATACCTCCCATCTTCACCACTTCGTTGAATGATTTCCCAACCGCTGAAACTAGATGCGCATAGTAAGTTGGTTCCAAGGCTTGGAGGAAGTAGTCTACCATTTCATTCTCCTTCATAGGAGGATCCACTCGTGCTGCCTGTTCTCTCCATCGGAAGCCATACTCTCTGAAACTTTCATTGTGTTTCTTCTCAAATTTTGTCAAAGATAATCGATCTGGGATGATTTCCAGATTGTATTGGAAATGGTATGCGAATGCCTGTTCCAGGTCATCCCAAGTGTACCATCTCCCATGGTCCTGGTGTGTATACCACTCTAAAGCTGATCCGCTTAAACTTTCACTGAAGTAAGCCATCAATAATTCATCCTTTCCCCCAGCTCCTCGCATCTTGCTACAGAATCCCCTTAAGTGGGCCACTGGGTCGCCGTGCCCGTTGTATAAGTCAAATTTGGGCATCTTGAAGCCAACTGGTAATTGTACATTGGGGAATAAGCACAAATATTTGTATGCTACACTGACTTGCCCACCTAATCCTCGCATGTCTCTGAACGATTGTTCTAGACTCTTGACCTTCCTGAACATCTCTTTTTGTTCAGCATTTTTGGCTGGTTTGTCAATTTCGGTTGGGAGATCAAAACGAGGAGCAGTTGAATTAATTTCGGAGGCTTTGAGGGTGGGCTCCGGGGGGTAATATTGGTTGTCCTGGGCCTGGAATGTAGGCTCACTAGGAGATTTGTGAAATGTAGCAGGGGGAGGTGCTACGAAAACAGGAGTCATAGGTGGAGGAAAGTATGGAACTGGTTTCGGAGGTGGAGACTGTGGTGTCTGAGAGGTGGTGCCTCGGTAGTGCTGGTAAATGGGGAAATTTGGGGATAATTCAGTGGTAATATTATCCTGAGTTTGGGTCATTGATGGAGCAGGGTTATTCGGGTAAGATGGGGGTAACTGTCCTGTAGACCAGGCTTGGTACATCTCAGCCATTTGCTTCTTGAGTTTAAACATCTCTTCTTTCATTTTCCCGACATCCATCTCCTCTAGCTCCATACCTGTGTCAACATCTGGGATAGACATACTTTCGGGTATTGGTCCTTTTGATCTTGTGTGATAATGATAATATGCCAGTATACTCTTTAGAGAAACTAACTGCTTGAATTCTGAAAATGAACAAACTTGTTAGTTTTGAGAGTTTAACACATATATAATTACACGTTGAGATGCAATGCTCCTAGACAAATAATCCCTTTCTATTATGCATTTGCTCGGCTGCTTGTGTCGTCCCAGTTTTCTTGAAATTTTTATTGTTATTCACTTTTATTTATTATATATATCTTTTATCGTGGTGGTCGAATCATATAGAGATTGCCTACGTATCATGCCCTTACATGAATCAGACCTTGCGTAGTTCGGACTAAAGGCAATCACTTTTATTCATTATACAAAGATGGAATTACATTTGAAAACTTTTAAGAAAATGGTTTGAAACACACACACTTAAATCAAAATAAAAGATACAATTCTTAACATCTCACAACATGCCCCACTTTCCACTTTTGTTGTCAATTATTGTATTATCTGCTCAATGTGGGGCTTGACCTGGATGGCCTCCCAGCGTACGATACATCCTTTCCAACTCCATTGCTAGGTGACGAGCAAAAGTGGGTGCATGCTCTGTAAACCTTTCATAATCCATTCCTTGGCAATTTACGTAACTTTGAGAAGTGTAGATTGCCAGGTCGTGGATTTGTGCCCTGAAATCTTGGAGACGTTGGTCTTGGTTCTGCAATTGCTGCTGACGAGTGGTGGCTATATCTCTGACACAATTTTCCCGATCTAGAGCTGATTCTAATAGAGCTCGGAGTCTGGCCTGCTCTAATCTTTCTTGCGCTCTTTCCCTGTCGAGGTCTGCTTGTTGATGTTCTCTGTTGCATCTTCTTGCCTCTTCTAGTTGTGCACGAAGCTGGTCTTCTGATCGCATCCAATAGTCTTTTTCCTTCTTGAATTGTGCCCTGTCTTTTTCGGATTGCCTATCTTGCCGTTCCTTATTAGATCTAGCTTCTTCGTTTAATTGTTGGATCCTTTCTTTTGCTTTGCTCAATGCCCTTTCGTTTTCCGCAAGAATGGAATCATAATCTTGCATTATTTCAAAGAGATTGGCGATGGTTTTTTGATCCTTCCAGCTCCTCTTTGGCGTTTCAGAAACTCTTTTCATTTTTTGGAATCGAGCATGAAGATTTTCATTCTCACAAGCTAGACTCTTCTTCTCGCCTTCGGCTTCTTGTGCTTGCAAATCTTTCTCCAAACTGAGGCTTCTCAGATTTTCTTTTAGGGCATGGATAGTTGCTTTGTACCCTTTTTCCTTTTCTCCCCAGATCAATCGCTCTTCGATTTTATCATTGAAGTTTTGAACATGGGGTCTTTTTGTTGGCCTTCTTAGCTCAGGCTCTGGTACATCATCCACGCGAGACCGTTTTTCAAACCACTTTGCATATCCAGGATTTATCTCACCCTTTGTAGTGTCTGGGACTAGAGTATCACTTTTCAAGTATCGACATCCATTCCACATCTGCTGAAGTAGAGCCTCGGGAATAGTGGCTTCTGGGTGTAATTCGATTACTTGCACACTCAAATCTTCATCATCAGGAACTATTTGATATCTCCCTAGTTGCCTTAGGACTCTTAGTGGCGCATACGGCTGAATGCTTCTCAATCCCAATAGTAGTAGATAACTATTTGAGGTTGACATGTGTATTACTTCCCTCATCGGGAGCCATCCCAGAGTCCATTCAATTTGATTTGCCGTTAAAGCCCTTAGATGAGATACCCATGCTTCTATTCCTTCTGGAGCCTGATAATTTTTTGTTCTTTCCTCATAACTCTCAATGCAATTATCATTGTTTGGCCCATACTGTATGATCTTGGGTTGTTGTTGGAGATGTTCAATCACCCACATTTGCAACAAAATTTTGCATCCTTCGAAGACTTTTGCTCCTGATTTACATAAAGTCAAAGCCCGATAAATATCTGATAGAATGATGGGGATAAGGGTGTGATTTTCTTTGGTGGTGAGGATTTGCACAACTTTCGCGGTGCGAATATCAATTGTTCGCTCTTTGTTTGGGAAGATCATGACTCCTAGAAAAGCCACCATGAAGGCAAAGCGACGGTGAATCTGCCAAGTGTCTTTGTTTTGCTTGTTAGTAAGGCCTTTCTCATGAATTTCGAACCCATCTGACTTTCCGAACCTTGAATACAAAAAGTTGAAGGAACAACATCCATTGATGACATTGCTTTTCCTGATTTGACTGCTGATGTTCAGAAGACCGAAGAATCGAAGTACCGAAGGAGCCTTTGTGAATATCAGGCTTTGATTTCTTAGACTTCCGTCAAAACCAGCATATCCAGCTATTTCCTCTAATGTAGGAGTAAGCTCGAAGTCAGAGAAACGAAAGACATTGTGAACAGGGTCCCAAAATGTTACTAATGTCGCAATCAGATCATCACGGGGTTTATCCTTCATAATATCCGTGAGATTTCCCAAATGCTTGATGACCCATTTTTGACCGTCTTCGCCTAAATCATACCACCACTTTTGAAGCTGAAAGAGAAATTCTTTTGTACTCGTGGATGAGGGGCTTTGTGTGATGCTCATTTTGTATCTGAAATTTAATTTTAATAAAGTCAAAACTTATTTTGAAAATTTATACTAAAAAAAATCATTTTATTTATTAAATATCTTTATTTCAAGATTTAAAACAATTTTTTTTTAAAAAAAAAACAACCCATTTTATTCCTTTCTTCTCACCATGATTTCGTTTAAGCTGGTCAACAAGCATGTTCGAGGCAAATGAATGCACAAGTAGCAAGTAGGATGCATCATGATGGTCTTTTGTTTTGGGTTCACCTGTCCTAGACAGACCCAACCCCTGTGTTGAGTCTCCAAGGCCAAATGCATATGATGCAAATATTCGTTACTACTAGGGATCTGGTACATGGCTGAGTTATTCTAAGTGTAAAACCTGAGGTTGATTGCTCTAAACCAGGCTTACCCAAAGGGACAGTTTGAGCCGAAGCGGGGGCAACGTACCGGGAGCACGAAAGTCTACCCGGCCTAGTTACTTGTCCCAACTCCGTCTTATTTGGTATGACTTTAACAGAAAGATGGGTCACGCGCACGTGTACACCATAAATTCAGAAGACTCAGAAAGAAGGGGGTTTCGTAGCAGTTGTATATATTCACAATTCAAATAATATTAAAGCGGTAAAAAAAATAAATCATTTAGCATGTTAAACATATAAACAGTTGAAAATCATATAGTAAATAAAGCCAATTATTGCAGTTATTTTAAGCTCGAATTCTTTAAACCCCGAACCAGTGGTTCTGGGTTACAGTGGAAAGTAAGTCCCCAGCAGAGTCGCCAGAGCTGTCGCACCTCCTTTTTACCGCGCCCGCGAGGGTGCGTGGGGAGTTTTCTCCAATTAAAGGACAGTCGAAACGGGATTTATTTAATTATTTCAGAGTCGCCACCTGGAAATTTTAAGGTGTCCCAAGTCACCAATTTTTAATCCCTGAATCGAGGAGAATATGACTCTGTTTATTATTCTGCGAACCAGAAATCCCGAGTAAGGAATTCTGTTAATCCGGAAGAAGGTGTTAGGCATTTCCGAATTCCGTGGTTCTAGCACAGTCGCTCAACTGTTTCTATTATTGGCTTAATTACCTGGATTAAATACTAACTGCGTCCTTATTGCATGATTCTTTTACTATCACTTTTACTTATACTGCTTGTAATTGAGGGCCCTTCTTTGAATCGAATCACGCGTACGTATATTCGTGTTATAAATTTAAAAATGCGGAATTGTGCCACGCGCACGTGTACACGATAATCTTGATAATATATTTATTAAAAAGCAATTATTTTTTCGAAATTGTGTCGAGTCAAGAATATTCGTCTTTCTTAAATAATGAATCGCACATCTCGGGTTTTATAAAATTAATTTAATATTTTCCAAAGAAATTCGTTTTTATTAAATATTCGCTTGAAATTGCGCGTACGCATAATCCGAATTTGCTTTTTTAAAAAATATAATCAGGGTGTGAGAACGCATCCCTGATTGCGCAAAATCTTTGTTAATAGTATTATGGCCTTTTTCCCCAAATTGTTTATTATATCTACATATTTTATATGAAAATACTGAGAAATTCATATTTAAGGGATGTCTTTGAATTCTTTTAAAAGAAATTCACAATTTATTAAATGTTACCCGTCGATTATAATCTCCGGATATACATTAATTTCATTCCAACTAATTAAATTCAAAGAAAAGAAAAAAAATATGATTAACACTATTTTCGGCAAATACAACATTATATATCTACCAAAGAATGGATTGCATATGAAACTAAAAAAAAATGATTCATAAAGGGAAGAAATATTTTTCAAGAATTTTCATTATTTATTTAGTGCAAATTCTATTTTTACTTATCATTGATTTAAAGTGTTACAATTTGTGTTTGTACATTTCATCTTATTTTAATATACTTGTTTTAATCTAATAGGCGAAATTAATTTATTTACGATGGTAGATAGGCATCAAATTGATAAGAAAGAGGATTATAAATCGATTAATAATATTGCCTTACATGCAATATAGATGTACGTCTAAAACATTCATAGCATTTTAAACATCATAATCAACTCATCATCCATTAATGGTTATATATATACCTGTTATCATGCCATATATGAACGTATAACTCACATCATTCAATCCATAACTAAATCAGGTATTAGAATAAACTAGAAATATGGTTTTTAACATTTTTATACTACTCTTTATTCAACTAACAACATCAAACCTTTATCCACAACCAAACAATCAGGCGTACACTAACCATGCATTTTCTTGATATTTCAGAATACTCTATACCTGATTAATAATGTCATAGGACTTAACTAATAGCCAACTTCATGCCAGATTCCCTATCTTAACAATTCAAGCATAACTATACTTTAATGAAAATTTAGAAATTAACCTTGTTACAACACTTATACAGTCTTCAATAAAGGACATTTAACTTACAGTCATCCTGTCAACATATACTACTTATTTGATAAACAAAACTGAATTTTTTAACTAAAGAGATCAAATGAATAAAAGATAGTATTACAATTCAAACTTTATTTATTTGTCATGTTGAATCTCTTTCCAACATAGAATTTAAGAGATATGTACCTGAAAATGAAGGTAGAAGGAGTGAATTTCAGCGGTTACAGCAGTAACAAAATCAGTAGAATATACCGATAACACAGCAAGTCTGAACAAGACCCGTTAACCCAGATGAACAGTGACAGAAACTTGAGGGAAAGATTTCAGATTCAAACTGAATAATATTCACACAAAAATAATTGCACAAAAAATGGACTGATTCTAGAAGGATAACATTTTTTCAGATTTCAATTTCTTCCTGTTTCGGATTCCTGTTTCTGACTATATTTCTTTTTTCTGTTTCTGTTTTCTTCTTCCTATTTTTTTTAACTCTCCTCTTAAAATCTGATTTTTTCTTCTCCTTTCTTTCTTTCTGTCTTTCTCTCCTTTCTTTCTCTCTCAAAGACTGATCTTTTTCTCTCTTAAAATCTACCTGAAAGCTCTCTTTTTTCCTTGTTTTTCTTTCTTAAAAAAGCCCCCCTAAATCAGTCCCAATCCCCCTCTATTTATATAGGGTTGTCCTATACCCTTCTAGTGCTGCCAGGACCCTTTTCTCCTTTTAAAAATCAGAAAGTTTTCCATTAAACTGCTTTTGAATATTTTAAATCTAAGTGCCCTTATCCTGATTTTCAGCAGCCCATTACCCTTTGTTTCCCATTAGTATCTTAAATTATAGCCAACCAACATTCCACTTTCAGTCCACTTATTCTATCACATTACCCTCACTATTCTGTCCCAAAAAATGTCCCAGATTTCCTACTGTAATTACTGTTATTACTGCCTTAAATTCAGAATCTAACAATACAGATTTTAAAATCTGTTTAAGCAGCTATAACCAATCCTAAAGTTTTGGACTGAATCCTAACTAAGGATGTAACTTTCTAACACAATTACATTTAATCAACACTTGTAAAATCACACTGAATTCAAAACTAACAACATAACAACATATCACTGAAATTATTATAACAATTCAGACTGGACTTAAACATTGAATCAAGATCAAACATACACAGGAGCATTGTCAATATACTGACAATGCCCTGTCCAGAAAACAATATATACACATCATACATTTGAATTTACTGATTTGCAAACAAACATGATTTAATTGACGAGTATTAATCAGTTGACTATTTACAACATTTGTCCATAATCAGTCTAAAACAATAGAAGCAGACTGTTTCAATCAGCATTATCATAAATGAGAATTCATAATATAACTAATCGACGAACTTAATCGAGTCGATTACTTACATTGTGAATAATCACAACCAGCAGAAACAATTTACATTTAGAATCAAGTAGACGGGTAGGAGACAGTATAACAGAATGAACTAGAAAAGTATAAAAATTTAAACAAACTAATGAAACGAACATAGAATACATGTAGAATACACATAAGAAACAGAAAATTACCTCTGAACCTTCAAATTCAACCGGACTCAACTCAACTTGGATTTGGATTTTGTTTGAATTCAAACAGACCTTAGTCAAAGTATTTTCTACTGAAAATACTTTGACTAAGGTCGATTAAACCTCAATCTTTTCTCTGAAGTGAAAAAGATGCCAAGGTTGGAAAATTTAGGGTTTCAGACCTTGGCTTTTAAATCCGAACACTTCTGGGTAGATTCGAGGGAAACCAAAGATGGCACAAGGGTGAGGGAAGCCTAAAGGTCATTTGGTGTTAATTTGGGAGGAATCTGAGTTTGTTCTTGTTTGGTCCGAATCTTCAAAAGAAGATTCGAGAAGCTCGGAAATGATTCGAGCCAAACAAACTTCAGATCCATAACGAGGCAAGCTAGGGGGTACTATGGTGTTATTTTGGAAGCCATTGGAAAGGTTTGAGTTTTCAGACCCACCTTCAATTTAATATTCGAAGAGTTGGGGTCTGATTCGAAGGAAACTAAGGTTAGATCTGTGTAGAGGAAGTGGTGAGGAGTCTAGGGTGTTATTTTGGTGACCGCCGGCGTTGATGCCACCAGGTTTCAGGCGGTGGGATTCTAGGGCGGCTAGGGTTAGGGGTGTGTTTGGGAAGACGATGAATAGTGAGAGGAGGGGGGGTGTTAAGTTAGGGGCCGGGGTAGGGGTTTGATCCTTAAATAGGGGTGGGGTGGATTGATCTCATCCGTTGGATCAATTAAGATTCACGGTTGAGATCAATCGACTTAACCAAACGTTGTCGTTTGGTCTAAGTTCAGGGTCAGCCTGGATCGGGTCATTGGGTCGGGTAAGGGCTATGGGTTACGGTTCGTGGGATCTCAGCCGTTGGTTGGCTTTGATCCAACGGTCTTGATAAAGTGTGACCAAACGTCGCCGTTTGGTCTTGGCTTTGAATTGGACTGGACAGGCTGTTTGGATTGGGCTGTGGGGGGGGGGGGTAATTTGATTTGGGCCTGGATTTTAATCCAGGTCCAATTTTTATTTTACAACTTATTTTATTTTATTCTATTTTATTATTAATTAATAAAAATCCTAATCAAAAATTATAAAAACAAAATTATCATTACAATAATACTAATTATCTTTTAATAACCATTAACACGTAGATAAAACATTAATCACATAACGACACATTTAAAAATAGAACGAATGCATATTCTTTTGTGATTTTATTTAAATTATCTTTCAAATGCATAATTAACTCCTATATGCATGCAACATGTATTTTATTTTAATTTTCATTTCATTATGACAAAGTAAACATTTATGGACATAACACAAATATTTAACACCACGCAAATTCAAAAATTACACAGTAAAAGAAATTTAATTTATTTTTTGATTTATTTTGGAGTAGTTTTCGTAAGGCAAAAATCACGTGCTCACACTATGCACGCATCCAATCGTGTGCGAACGCATAGGTTCCTGCCCAGTAATTTTAAAACAGTAGCAAAATGGTATTTCTTCAAAACTTCATAACTATATCACTTAAACTCGAACTTGGGCAATTTTTGAAGAGGGATTTTGCTACAATGTTATAGGTATGTGTTCTTAGACTTGTTTTCTTCAATTTCCATTAACACACATTAGATTTCTAGGCCTAAATCATGATTATTTATGGTAGAAATTGGGGATTTGGGTAGAGCTAGGGCTTTTTGAATAATTGGAATTTAGACATCTTTTTTGGAGTCAGATTGTGAAACTAATTGCATATTCGGGCTCGTGGGTGAATGGGTGATCGGGTTTTGGTCCGAACCTCATGTTTTGACCAAGCGGGTCTGGGGTCGATTTTTGACTTTTTGGGAAAAATGGTAGAAACCTATAATTAAGCATTGGGTATGAATTCTTTGGTATATACTGATGTTGTTAAATTAATTTGGATAGATACAAGTAATTTGGAGGTGAATTCTAAAGGAAAAGCGGTGTTTAAGGCTTGAGTTGGCCGTGGAAGTTTGAGATAAGTGTTTGGTCTAACCGTAGCTTGATAGATTAGGAGTCGTGTCTTATTTGCTACGTGTTAACTGTGGAGTACGACGTATAGGCATGGTGACGAGTATCTATACATCGGTTTCAAGCATGCCCATGAGTCCTGTATTGTAATTTTTATGACTCTGTTGTGGTTTATTCGTGCTTCATATGAGAATATTATTATTGTTCCCTTGCCGCCATGTTGTTGTGATATTGTTGTTCCCTTGCCAGGATGTTGTTGTGATATTATTGTTCCTTTACCGAGATGTTGTTGTAATATTATTGGTCCCTTGCCAAGATGTTGTTATTATGCTATTGTTCCCTTGCCGGGATTCTTTTATGATTGGTGTTGATAAATGAAATGGGAGCGGGTTGCACGCTTGCAACGGTAATACATGATATGGGAGCGGGTTGTACGCCTACAATGGTAATACATGAAATGGGAGTGGGTTGCACACCTGCAACGGTAATATATGAACTGGGAATGGGTTGCACGCCTGCAACAGTACTATATGAAATGGGAGCGGGTTGCACGCCTGTAATAGTAATATATGAAATGGGATCGGGTTGCACGCCTGCAACGGTATTACATATGTACTTGTTCTTCTTATTTCCTTATCTTTTGCTGGTAATTGATTTATGGCGTTTCTTACATTTCTCTACTGCTATTCTGTTGTTATCTTGTCACTCCCCGCAGCATGTTTCCCCCGCCCAACTTTAGTTGTAATTATCTACTTTTATTTCTGTTGTATATTATTTAACTGTACAGGTTTATTTGGTAGTTTGGTCCTAGCCTCGTCACTACATCACCGAGGTTAGGCTAGGCACTTGCCAGCACATGGGGTCGGTTGTGCTGATACTACACTCTGCACTGTGTGCAATACTGATATCGGAGCGTTTGGACCGCAGTGAGGGTGTTGTCTTCAGTCCATTCAAGTGACCCGAGGTAGTCCTGCAGACGTCTGCGGGCCTTGGTGTCTCCTTCTATCTTTTCTCTTTCTGTTTTTACTTATTCAGAGAAAGACTTATGTATTTCCATTTAGACCTTATTTGTAGCATTCTTAGATAGTCCGTGACTTGTGACACCAAATTCTGGGTAGTAATATACTTCAGATTATGTAGTAGTGTTTGGTTGAATTATTAAGTTTTTCGTCTTCCGCATTCTGGTCACTTAATTTATTCTGTTGTTTAATCACTTATTATTTTAAATTGTTGAACATGTTTAAAAAAAGGAAGGTAATAGTTTACCGTGAAATTGGTAGCAACAATTAAATTTGTAAATGGGACTCTAAAAATACATGATCTATTTTTATGCTAGTTGTTAGAGTAGTTGATGCTAGGCGTATGAAGTTTAATGATGAAATACAAGTTAAATCGGGGCAATAATCAAACCGAGGGGCTTGCTACCCGGGCTTAGAACTGATCGATGAAAAGCTTCGAGGTTGATACCTGGCTCGAGCTCGAGTTATCGGGGGTAACCGGGAAGGGGATAACATTTAGGATATATTAAAGAAGGCTCTTTATGGCCAATATCAGGCAATAAAGGAAGAACAAGTGTGAAAGCAATAAATGAAAGAGTAGCCTCGAGCTAGTAAATTAGAGAGAAAATAGAGAGAGAATTATTATTGATCTTGTGTAGAGTAGTTGGAGCAACCGTAGCCCTTTATAAAGTGGTGAGGATTCCCTTTATATAGGAGGGGAATCCTATTATAGTACAACGTATATTAATTGTAAAAGCATGGAGATGAGACGGCTAGATGTGACGTATCGATACAGCCTCTAGGTAGGCCGGCTCTATCAGACTTAGCTGTATGCCTTGGGAATTCTCCGTTTTTCTCTAGCCTTGATATTTGTCTTCTTTGAGTCGGGCCTCGACGAGCCCCAAGGGGGGAAACTCGGCCACAACTACACGTCCTTGGGGTCTCGAGGCGTTATTCTGAAGTGACTTGATAGCAAGAAATTACGCCCTCTGATTTCGTTGTATACAGATAGTCTCCGTGTTTCTTAGAATGAAAGCGGTAAGAAACAATAATAAATGATCCTGAACTTCTACTTCCTTTGACGTTCTTGCAATCGGCGACTACGAGGTGCCAACACGCAACATACGTGTTGTTCCTGCAGCTTCCCGCATTTACTGTGGTGGTTGGCTACCTTTTGGCTTCCTTGAATGTACACACGGTGCTTTTATAAATACTCCCCTCTTTCTTTCTATACCCCATCTCATGCAAAAAACTCCAAATAAGGTTTTTTCTTTCTTCGTTCTTGTTCGCAACTCTTTTTCTTCCTTCAGGATCTCTCAAGGATTGTGAAAATTTCCATTTCTGCTTCCCATGAGGTTGCGGGTTCGTCCTCTTCGTTTTTCTCTCAAGGCGAAGCGGCTACTCCCCCTTATACTGAGGAATGCATTCCAGGATCCTTTGTGATGACCTCCGATTTCAAGGTCGAGAGACCTTCCTCGACGCCAGGGCATCGCAAGCTTGTAACTCGGTATATCAACTCGATAACAGACGTTGAGAGAGTGAGGGCTGAGTATCGCTATAGGGATACTGTGCTTGTGGAGATTCCTGCTCGGGAGGAAGATATTACGTCTCATAAATCCGGTTTTCTAAGTGTATACACCTACCCCTTTTCCTTGGGCCGGTGGGGCCATCCTCGCCCCCGTTAGAGCCCGTAATTCTCGACTTCTGCCGGAGTTATCAAGTGACTCTAGGCCAAATTCATCCTTTGTTCTGGCGCATGGTTTATATGATTAGGCATTACTCGAACATGATAGAAGAGATGCCCTTTACCCTCAACCATCTGATCCGGATGTATAGTCCTCGTCTTCTCCGTGGGGGCTTAATCAAGCTTTGCTGCCGAGCCCCGAGATCCTTTTTTGCCTACATCGAGGAGCTCAGGAAGGAGGTATGGGTAAGCTGATTCGTCCGAGTGAGGATGTCTGACCTAATTCCAGTGCAAAAGATGCCCTTCCCTGAGAAGTGGAACGCTGGGCATAAGTAAATGTGTTGTCTTTGCTTTTTTTGGCGATATTTCTTCAAGCATCTAACTCTACTTTTCTTGCCTTTTCAGTCGTAGTGATCTACCCTGGTGCGGTGTTGGATCTCCAGGGTTGGGTTGGCCGCTTATACTCGATTTGCCCATATACCGAATGTGTGTGGCGAGATTTATCCTGAGCTCGGTGGGAAGCAAAACAACCGCAGTGAGCCCCTAGCCTTGTTGCATCTGCATACTTTGATGTAGATCGCTGTTAGTATTGTTCTTAATCCTTTGCATTTAACCTCTGCATTTATGTAGGTCTTGGGGAAATCCCTTTGACGAAGGAGGCACCGCCCGTTGGAAGGGATGCCCTGGTGCTTTGCGGGAAGAAGAAAAGGTAGGATAGTCTACCGGTTGGGCCTCCGGAGCTCAAAAGGGTTAAGGCGGGAGATTCCAAGGTAGACCCAGCAGTTCTGACCTCCTAGATGACGGGAAATCCTCGAGCTGAAGGTGAGGGAGAAAGTAGTTTCTCGACAGCCCCCGAAGAGCGTATAGACTCGGCTGACCCTCGGGCCGCGGGGATGGATGCTCCCAGACCAGAGTCTGATGCTGTTGTGGCCCAGTTTTGCGGTGGTGAGGCAATGAATGGAGTATTGAGCACTACCCCCAAGTTTGTAGGTGGCTAGAATTTTTCCCGAGCTGGGACGCCCTTGGTGAGCAACTCGGAGGGGCCTGGACCTGGGGTTTAGTGTGAACAAGGGACGGAGATTTTGGCTGATCCTGTTAATCCTTTGGTTGTTGTTGATTCTCCTCATGGAGAGATCCTACCATCTCACGAAGTGCAAGACGTCCCGCGTGAAGAGCCTTCTAAAGCAGGAGCACTAGTCAAAGGCGGAGATGCACTCGAGAGATCGCCGACCATTCTCGAGGGAAGTCCCGAGTTCGATGCTTCATTCATTTTTGGCGAGATGGACAGACTTTGCGAGCGCGTAATTTTTGCTAACCTTGTCCACCACTCTGGGTTGTTCCTGTCTTCATTTTTCTAACTTGTCTTTTCATGTGGCTTCAGGCTAAAGTGCTTTATAGCCAGGATTTCACCCAGTATCAGGATGAGGTGAGCCGCTGCGAGCGCGAGAAAGCCTATCTTACCAAGGAGGTTACTCATTCCCCATTTTTACTATTATTCGAGCCCTTGTGAGATTCCACCACTTTTAACTTCTCGGACCTAATTTCTGCAGTTTGAGAAGGAGAACGCCCTGCTGAGAGGGGAGCTTCGGGCCAGAGATGCTGAAAGTTTTGAGCTTAGTCGGTACATAAATGAAATGGCTTTTGAGAGGGACAACCTCTAGGGGAAGGTAACCTTGATCGAGCGTCAGCTCTAGGATGCGAAGGAGGATAGTGATAAGTAAAAGGGTCTCCATTCCGAACTGGTGGCTGCATTGTTTCGGATCAAAGCCGAGGCCGAGGTGCTTATACCCTCGCACGGGGAGGGGGGGAGTGGGGGTCGAGCTGCGGATCGTGCCTAGCCGGTTTCAAAAAAGTTGGCTATTGGGGGTGCATCAGAAGGCAGCTCGGGTGGTGCTAAAAATGGGGGTGAATCCCCAGGGAGAGAAGATACCGTTGATAAGGGGCCATCGAGGGACTCGTAATTGCCTGGGTGCAACCCATTGAGGATGTCGGTTTGGCAATAGATTAGGATTTTTGTTGATTTTCTTGTATATTTTTTTGTTGATCTTCTTGTTTGTATATAGTATATTCATACTCACATATGTCTAAAGTGAATCATGCGGCTTTGTTTCCTCTATTCCCCTCTTTTCCCGGAATTCAGCAAGAATTGTCAAGAAACCTTAGCCTGCGATATGGCCCTGTGGCTTGTTAGGCAAACCCGGGGGCTTTCATGCGCCTGGTCGATGAGACCTTTAATGTAAACTGCCGTCAGAGCTCTTACACATTTGCTCAACTGTTTTGGGTTCAGTCTCTGAGTCGGGCTTCGACTTGAGCTCAATCGACCCTCAAGTTTTTATATCTGCGTGGGCTGGTGACAATGGCTCTTATGCCTTGGGTCAAAGCGACCTTTTATGTATGTGGCTCTAAGACTTGAGACTTGTGGAGCTGGCGACGATGGCTCTTACGCTATGCCCTTAGGCATGTGTAGTTAACTATTTTGGATCCGGTTTCCGAATCAGGTTACGACTCGAGCTCATTGTAATCCTCAAGTTTTCAAATTTTAAGTTGGCGATGGTGGCTCTTACGCTTTTGGTCATTGCAACCTTTTAGTGTGTGGCCTTGAGGCTCGTTTGGCTGGCAACTATGGCTCTTATGCTTTTGCCCTTAGGCATATGTAAGTTGTGTCTTTCCCTCGTTAAGGTCTTTTTTTTAAATAATTTTTCCTGACCCGTCGTCGGTTCGGGAAGAACCTCGATTTCAAGTCGTTAGCGGCGATGTTCGAGCACCTCGGAAGGTTTAGCTCGTAGACTGAGTAGCTCGAAGCCTTTGTGATTTGGAGCTGACATGGTCGAAGCTCGTTTGCCTGTTGAGGGTAGCCTATTATAACCGGTTCTTTTCGAAGTAGATTCAAAAAAATGGCTTGTGATTTTGTTAGAGATGGTCGGGCGTCCCCGAGTCGCGTTAATTTGGCTGATTCAGCCATTTTGACCGTAGTCATTTGTGTTTTGTCGGAGCCATTTTTGGTCCTGAGTGTGGTAGTTTAGGCGTCTATATCGAGGTTATGCCCTTTCGTGAGTCTTAAAAATGCGACATATAGCCTAAACTTCGGGATTGAGTTTTATGCCTGTAGTAAGGTCTTACAAGATTTTCATGCCTATTGAGGTCTTACAGGTTTTTTTCATTCCTGTTGAGGTCTTACAGATTTTTCATGCATTTTAAGGTCTTATAGTTTTTTGTTGTTGTGTAAAATAGATCTGGCTAGACCGAGTTTGCCCGCTTGGGGTTTTACGAATTCGGGTTTTTCAGTGAATGGCGATTGACGAAAATCTCCGAGTCATCGAGTTTGCTTAGGCTTGAAGGCCTTTACTCGTGAGCTCGGAATTGCCTTCTTGGAGCCTCATGAATATGGAGTTCTGACCCTGAGGTAATGTAGGTGCCAAATTGTTGATGCTAAGTCTCCGAGTATTTCGGGATGTACTTGATGGAAGGATCCTTGCCGTGAGCATGCTGGATCTTCTTTGGAGTACAAGATGCTTTTGGCGAAAGATATTCTTTGATTACTTGGCGTAAATACATGTCGTTGTGTTGCCGTAAGCCCGGCTTATGCGGACATGGTTCGTTCGAGCGTTTGGCCAGATACATCATTTCCTATTGGAACCTCGTTTGTCGTTTCCCGGTACAGGGTTGATTGCAAAGAAAACCCAGTAGGTTTGTTGAGTCCTTCTCAAGTGGCATGTGAACGTTGCCACGTTAAAAACCTTGCCGGCAAAAACCCATTTCTGGAAAAAAACTCGGTCAAAGGAAAAGAGTGCAACATTTGCTCGTGGATCTTTGCGGGAAATTCTGATTGGGTGCCCTAGCAGTAATACGGCTTAAGCATCGATACATTCCAGTTGTTCAGAAGCTATTCGCCTTCCATGGTGCCAAGCTTATAGGATCCCTTGCCAACTATCCCGAGGACACAGTACAGTCCTTCCCAATTCTGGCTCAACTTTCCTTCATTAGGGTTTCGGGTGTTGAGAGTAACCTTCCTTAGGACTAAGTCCCTGATCCCAAAATAACAGAGATTTGTTCTACTGTTATAGTATCTTTCGATTTTCTGCTTCTGGGCAGACATCCAAATGAATGAGGGTTCCCGCCTTTCATCAAGTAGCTCAAGGGCCGTTGTCATGGCCTTATTGTTCGAGCCCTCATTAGTGTGCTGGAATCTGGCGCTCGGTTTCCCTACTTCCACTGGTATCAATGCCTCAACGTCGTACACTAGAGAGAAGAGTGTTTCTCCGGTGCTTGATTTTGATGTTCTTCGATATGCCCATAGCACCTCGGGTATCGTTTCTCTCCATTTTCCATTAGCGCTCTCTAGTTTCTTTTTTAAGTTCTGAATGATGGTTTTATTCGCGGATTCAGCCTAGCCGTTTGCACATGGATGGTAAGGCATTGACATGATTCTCTTGATTTTGTTATCTTCAAGGAACTATGTTACCTTGCTCCCGATGAACTGCCTCCCGTTATCGCATGTTATTTCGGATGGGATTCTGAATCGGCATATGATGTGATCCCATATGAAATCGATGACTTCCTTCTCTCTTATTTTCTTGAAGGCCTGTGCTTCCACTCATTTTTAAAAGTAATCAGTCATAAATAGAATGAATCTAGCCTTACTTGGTGCCGTCGGCAAAGGACCGACGATGTCCATTCCCCATTTCATGAATGGCCATGGTGATAAAATAGAACGTAGTTGCTCGCCGGGTTGGTGAATCATGGGAGCGAACCTCTGGCACTCGTCACATTTTTGGACAAATTCTCAAGCGTCTTTTTCCATGCTGTCCCAATAGTAGCCCGCTCTAGTCACCTTTCGGACCGAGGAATCGGCCCCAGAATGATTTTTGCAGCTGCCCCCGTGGATCTCTCGGAGCACATAATCTGTGTCGCCCGGTCACAAGCATACCGCCAGGGGGCCATCGAATGTTCTCCTGTACAGAGACCCATTTTTGTCGAGTGAGAACCGGGTTGCTTGGTTCGCAGGGCCCTCAATTTTTTTTTGCGAGAAACTTCCCGTCTTTTCGATAAACAATATATTTATATCTCCAATCCCATGTCAAAATGGTGGAGTTAGTCTCCGCATGACCTTCCTCGACCACTGCTTTAAATAGTTGGACAACAGCTCCAAGGAGTAGGTCTTCTTCTTTAGCAAAAGATCGCAAATTTACGAGGGCATCGACCTCGCTGTTCTGCTCTCGGGGTACATGGACTAAGGTCCATTCTTTGAAGCGACATAACCCGACTTGGATTTTGTCCAAGTACCTCTACATCATGTCCTCTCGAGCTTCGTAGCTCCTATTCACTTGGCTCACTACGAGGAGCGAATCACATTTTGCCTCGACGATATCGGCCCCAAAACTTTTGGCCAACTCTAAACCTACAATCATAGCCTCGTACTCGGCTTCATTGTTAGTTATTTTTGCGATTTTTATGGATTGTCTGATTCTGTCGCCAATGGGTAGCTTTAGGACTATATCGAGCCCGGATCTTCTCATGTTTGTGGTGCCGTCTATGAATAGGGTTCATACCCCGGAGGACGCCCCTGATTTCAATAAAAGTTCCTTCTCTACCTTGGGTACGAGGGATGGCGAGAAATTGGCCACGAAGTCCTCCAGGATTTGAGACATGATGGTCGTTCGAGGTTGATACACGATATCATACCCTCCGAGTTTAATGGCCCATTTGGCCAATCGACCTGATAACTCAGGTTTATGTAGTATGCTATGGAGGGGGTAAGTTGACAGAACGTACATATGGTGACACTATAAATGAGGCTTCAGCTTGTGCAAGGCGCTTATCAGCGCGATAGCCAATTTTTCTAGATGGGGATATCGGGTTTCGGCGTCCCCCAACGTTCGACTCATGTAATAAATAGGAAATTGTGTACCTTGCCCCTCTCGAACCAGTACGCCGCTTACAGTTATCTCAGACACGACCAGGTACAGGTATAGTGTTTCATCCTCTTTGGGCGTGTGCAACAAAGGTGGGCTAGTCAGGTATCGTTTCAGTTCTTCTAGGGCGTGTTGGCATTCTGGAGTCCATTCAAAGTTGCTCTTTCTTTTGAGTAGAGAGAAGAAGTGGAGAGATTTGTTTGATGACCTTGATATGAATCTGCCTAGGGCCGCTATCCGCCCTGTTAGCCGTTAGACGGCTTTTACATTGTTCACAATTGTGATTAATTTGATGGCCTTTATCTTGTCGGGATTGATCTCGATCCCCCTGTTTGAAACTATGAAGCCCAGGAATTTGCCCAAACCCACTCTGAAGGCACATTTCTCGAGGTTGAGCTTCATGTTGTAGCTTCTGAAGATGTCGAAAGTTTCCTGCAAATGGGTCAAATGGTCCTCTGCGCGCAGGGACTTAACTAGCATATCATCAATATATACCTCCATTGATTTACCTACTTGATGCTCGAACATTTTATTAACTAGGCATTGGTACATTGCCCCTGCATTTTTAGCCCGAAGGGCATTACGTTATAGCAATATGTACCATACTTCGTGATGAACATGATCTTTTCCCTGTGAGGGTCTCATGGCCGGCCGTAGCATCGATCAGTCGATCTATATTAGGCAATAAGAATGAATCTTTAGGGCACGCCCTATTTAAGTCTTTATAATCTATGCACATTCTTAGCTTATTCCCCTTTTTGGGCACTACTACTACGTTGGCCAGCCATTCGGGGTACTTTACCTCTCTAATGGATCCGATTTTAAGAGGTTTAGCTACCTCTTCTTTGATGAAGGCATGTTTTACCTTGGACTGCGGTCTTCTCTTCTACTTCACAGGTTTGAATTTGGGACCAATGCTCAGCCCGTGGAAGGTTATTTCCGGCAGGATTCCTGTCATATCTAGGTGGGAACAGGTGAAACAGTCGATATTGTTACTAAGAAATTGAATAAACCCTGTCCTACATTCGGGGGTCAACCCCGTTCCTAGGTATACCTTACGATCTGGTAGGTGCTCGATTAAAATGGTCTGCTCCAGCTCTTCGACTGTTGATTTAGTCGCATTCGATTCTTCGGGGGCGATGAAGGTTTAGGGGGTGAAGAAATCTTCCTTGTCATCCTCGAGGGCCTGTATGTTTCTATCCTCGTCCAAGATCGGGCACGTGGGGATTGGCGCCTCATGGTGGACCCCAAACATTTCTTTCACTACCCGTTGTTCTCTATGTATGGTTGGGATGCCATCCCTCATGGGAAACCTTATCACCTGATGCAAGGTTGAGGGTACTGTCTTCATGCTGTGTATCCAAGGCCTACCGAGTAATGCATTATACCTCATATCGCCGCCGATGACCTGGAACTCGGTGTTTTAAATCGCACCGGACGTGTCGATCGGGAGGGTGATATCTCCTTTTGTTACTTCACCGGTCATGTTGAAGCCGTGGAGGATTCGAGGGATGGGAATGACTCGATTGAGTAGCCCCGGCTATTTTACTACCTCTCATCTAATTATGTTGGCCGAGCTGCCTGGATCCACGATCACGCACTTCATCCTGGTAATTTTTAAAAGAAATGAAATCACCAGCGTGTCGTTGTGCGGTTCTATCATGGCCTTGAGGTGCTCCTCGCTGAATTTGTGGGTACCTTCGGGCACGCGATTTCGAGTTGGTCCTTCTTCCGTAGTGGAAACTCTCATTCGTTTGAACATGGGTCCTTGGGGAACATCGGTTCCCCCAATAATCATATGGATGTCATGTTGGAGAACCTTCCCTTCCACTCGAGTTGAGTTCGGTGATGTACCGACATTTGGAGCAGTCGTGTCCTTCTCTTTATTGTTATTAAGGCTCTGGTTTCCCATTTTGTTCATCGAGCCAGGCGCTCTGTCCTGAAATCGAAGAACTTGGAAAATAAAAGTGTGAAAGATAACTTGCGTCGTGTAACGAAACTGGCAAGAAAATAATCACTATTATTTTTAGCCCCACGGTAGGCGCCAAACTGTTTACCGTGAAAATGGTAACAACAATTAAATTTGTAAATGGGACTCTAAAAATATGTGATCTATTTTTATGATAGTTGTTAGAGCAGTTGATGCTAGGCGTATGAAGTTTAATGACGAAATACAAGTTAGAACGGGGAAGTAATCAAATCGAGGGGCTTGCTACCCAAGTTTCGAACTGATTGATGAAAAGCTTTGAGGTTGATACCTGGCTCGAGCTCGAGCTATTGTGAGTAACCGAGAAGGGGATAATAGTTAGGATATAAATAAAGAAGGATCTTTATGGCCAATATCAGGCAATAAATGAAGAACAAGTGTAAAAAAAATATATGGAAAGAGTAGCCTCAAGCTAGTAAGTTAGAGAGAAAAGAGAGAGAGAATTGTTATTGATCTTGTGTAGAGTAGTTAGAACAACAACATCCCTTTACAAATGGTGAGGATTCCCTTTATATAGGAGGGGAATCTTATTATAGTACAACGTATATTAATTGTAAAAGCATGGAGATGGGACGGCTAGACGCGACGCCTTGATACAGGCTCTGGGTAGACTGGCTTTGTCAGACTTAGCCATATGCCTTGGGAATTCCGTATTTTGATCCAACCTCGATCTTCGTCTTCTTGGAGTCGGGTCTCAACGAGCCCTGGAGGCGGGTGGTGGGGGGGGGGGGAACTCGGCCGCAACTCCACGTTCTCGGAGTCTCGAGGCATTCTTCTGGAGTGATTTGATAGCAAGAAATTAGGCCCTCTGATTTTTCCGTGTATAGTAATGATTTTACAATATTTGGCTTGCCTAGCTTCCACGAGTAGGCGCCATCACGACTCCCGAGGGTGGAAAATCCGGGTTGTGACAAGTTGGTATCAGAGCTCTAGGTTACATAGGTCTCACAATTTATGGACAAGCTTAGTAAAGTGTGAGGGATTGGTACGGAGACATCAATATTTATCCCCCAGAGGCTACAGAGTTAGGAAAAACTTCACATTTATTCTTTCCTGTCGTACGGTTTGGTTTCTCAATGCTAATTGAATTTCTACTCTGTTCTTTCGCAGATGGCGAGAAAACGCGCTTCCTTATCCACCGATCAGCAGTCCGATCCCCTAGCAGTAGCTCCCATGAGGGGTAGAGGGCGAGGCCGAGGCCGAGCTCAGCCTAGAGCAACAGCACCAGCGGTGGAGCTTCAAGTTGAGTGTGATGGGGAGGTTCCGGCCCAGGCAGTTACGGTGGGCCCAGCTCAGGTACTAGAGGGGTTCATTGCTACCCCAGTACTCCAGGATGCTCTGCACCATCTAGTGGGCCTTATGGAGAGTGTCACCCGGGCAGGCTTGCTTCCTGTAGCACCAGCCGTCTCTCAGGCTGGAGGAGGAGCCCAAACTCTGGCTACTCGCACTCCGGAGTAGATGGCTCCCTAGTTCCAGACTCCAGCAGCTCAGGAAGTTGGAGCAGTTCAGCTGAGTGTGGTAGCTCAAAACGTTGATGGAGCAACTATGTCTGTTGATGCCTTGTAGAGATTGGACAGGTTCACCAAACTATTCACTACCACTTTCAGCGGTGCATCTTCTAAGGAACCCTAAGATTATTTAGACAATTGTCATGAGGTTCTTAGGAACATGGGGATAGTGGAGACTAATGGGGTCAACTTTGCTACTTTTCGCTTATCTGGATCCGTCAAGACTTAGTGGAAGGATTATTGTTTGTCTAGACCAGTTGGGTTACCAACTTTGACTTGGGACAAGTTTTCTCAGCTATTTCTGGAGAAGTATCTTCCTATCACTCAGCAAGAGATTTCTCGGAGGGAGTTTGAGCGTCTCCAACAGGGTTCTATGACTGTTACTCAGTACGAGACCAGATTTATTGACTTGGCCCATTATGCTATTCTTATACTTCCCACTGAGAGAGAGTGAGTGAGGAGGTTCAATGAGGGACTCATTCAACCTATTAGACTTCAGATGGCTAAGTAGACGGGGTGTGACAATGTGGCCAATGTGGCCGGGAGGGTTGAGATGGTTCTATCACAAGGAGATGGTCAGGGGTCTGACAAGAGGCCTCATTATTCAGGCAGATTCAGTGGTGCCTTGTCTAGACGCCACCCTCGTCGGCCTTTTCAGTCAGCACTTCAGGCTTCTCACAGTGCCCCAGGTGGCCGTGGTTCTCACATGTAGTATTCCGATCAGCAGTCCTACAGTGCATCACCAGCTCCTATCAGTGCACATCTACTTCAGTGTTTTCAGGGTCGTTAGCCCCAGCAGCCAAGGGCTTGTTTTACTTGTGGCGACATGAGGTACATTGCTAGATAGTGCCCTTGAGCACTGAGCAGTTCTCAGCACGATGGTTCTCGTGCCTTGGTATAGGCACCGAGTGTTCCACCGCCCGCTCAGCCAGCTAGAGGTGAAGGTAGAGGTGCTAGATGTGGAGGTAGAAGTATTAGAGGTAGATCTCAGGCCACTAGAGGTGGAGGCCATCCAGCAGCAGGCCGTCCCAAAGATGTAGTTCTGAGTGGTGGGGCCCAGCCCCGATGTTATGCTCTTCCAGCTAGGACTGAGTCTATGGCTTCCAATGCAGTTATCACAGGTACTGTTCAGGTTTGTAGTAGGGGCGTTTTAGTTCTATTTGATCCAGGGTCTACATACTCCTATGTGTCATCTTATTTTGCATCGTATTTGATCATGCCTAGTGATTCTTCAAGTGCTTCTGTATATGTGTCTACACCGGTGGGGATTTTATTGTGGTAGATCGTGTCCATAATTCTTGTAAAGTTGTGATTGGGGGTCTTGAGACCCGAGTAGTCTTGTTACTTCTGAACATGGTTCATTTTGATATCATATTAGGGATGGACTGGTTATCACCTTACCACACGATCTCGGACTGTCATGCCAAGACTGTGACCTTAGCCTTGCCGAGGTTGCCTCGTTTAGAGTGGAAAGGAACTCCTGGTCATTCTACCCGTAGTGTTATCTCATATATAAAGGCTGAGAGCAAGGTCGAGAATGGGTATTTGACCTATTTGGCATATGTTCGTGATTCTAGTGCCGAGGTTCCTTCTATTGATTTTGTGCCTGTTGTTCGTAAGTTTCCTGATGTATTTCCTTAAGATTTGTCGGGTATGCCACCCGATAGGGAAATTGACTTCTGCATTGATTTGGCTTCGGGCACTCAGCCCATTTTTATCCCGCCGTATCATATGGCCCCGCCTAAGTTAAAAGAGTTGAAGGAGCATTTGCAAGACTTGCTTGAGAAATGCTTCATTAGACCTAGTGTCTCGCCTTGGGGTGCACCGGTGTTGTTTGTTAAGAAGAAGGACGGATCGATGCGAATGTGTATAGATTATCGGCAGTTGAACAAGGTTACAATCAAGAATAAGTATCCATTGCCGAGGATTGATGATTACAATCAGGGTGCCAAGGTATTATCGAAGATTAATTTGAGATCTGGCTACCATCAGTTGAGGATTAGGGCATCCGATGTCCCTAAGGCAGCTTTCCACACTTGGTACAAGCATTATGAGTTCTTGGTGATGTCATTTGGTTTGACCAATTCCCCAGCAGCTTTTATGTATTTGATGAACCGAGTGTTCAAGCCTTACATGGATTCATTCGTGATAGTCTTCATTGATGATATTTTGATTTATTCCCGCAGCCGGGAGGAGCATGAGCAGCATCTGAGAGTTGTTCTTCAGGCTTTGAGAGATAGTCAGTTCTATGCTAAGTTTTTGAAGTGCGAGTTTTCGTTGGGGTCGGTTGCTTTCTTGGGTCATCTTGTTTTAGCAGAGAGTAGTCAGATAGATACAAAGAAGATAGTGGTAGTCAAGGACTGGCCTAGACCCGCATCAGCTACAAAGATCCGGAGTTTCTTGGGTTTGGTAGGTTATTATCATCAGTTCGTAGAGGGGTTTTCATCTATTGTAGCCCCGATGACCAGGTTGACCCATAAGGGTGCCTAGTTCAGGTGGTTGGATGAGTGCGAGGCGAGCTTTCAAAAGCTCAAGACAGCTTTGACGATAGCGCCGGTGTTGGTTTTGCCTACAG
The DNA here is from genome assembly GCF_000715075.1 of Nicotiana tabacum. NCBI lineage: Eukaryota > Viridiplantae > Streptophyta > Magnoliopsida > Solanales > Solanaceae > Nicotiana > Nicotiana tabacum. The sequence goes on along the minus strand of NC_134087.1, from coordinate 104,516,300 downwards.
TTTCAGGGCCATATATAGTTTATTGTGATGCATCTCGTATTGGGCTTGGTGCGGTGTTGATACAGGATGGAAAGGTTATTGCTTATGCTTCGCGTTAGTTGAAGATTCATGAGAAGAACTATCCGGTCCATGATTTGGAGTTAGCAGCCATTATTCACGCGTTGAAAATTTGGAGGCATTATCTGTATGGCGTGGCATGTGAGGTCTTCACGGATCACAAGAGTTTGCATTACTTGTTCAAGAAGAAGGAGTTGAATTTGAGGAAGAGGAGGTGGTTGGAGCTATTGAAAGACTATGATATCACCATCTTATATCATACAAGGAAGGCCAATATGGTGGCCGATGTTTTGAGTAGAAAGTCAGCTAGTATGGGCAGTCTTGCGTATATTCCAGTCGGTGAGAGGCCGCTTGCTTTGGATGTTCAGGCTTTGGCCAATCAGTTCGTGAGATTGGATGTTTCTGAGCCCAACCATGTTTTAGCTTGCATAGTTGCTCGTTCTTCATTATTGGAGCGTATTCAAGATCAGCAGTATGATGATCCTCATTTGTGTGTCCTCAGATATACGGTGTAGCACGATGGTGCCAAGTAGGTTACATTAGGAGATGATGGAGTTTTGAGGCTCCAGGGTCGAGTTTGTGTGCCTAATGTGGATGGACATCGAGAGTTGATTTTAGAGGAGGCCCATAGTTCCCGGTACTCTATTCATATGGGCGCCACTAAAATGTATCACGATTTGTGGCAGCAATATTGGTGGAGAAGGATGAAGAAGGATATTGTTGTGTATGTGGCGCGGTGTTTGAATTGTCAGTAGGTAATGTACTAGCATCAGAGACCTAGTAGTTTGTTTTAGAGGATTGAGCTTCCCGAGTGGAAGTGGGAGCGTATCACTATGGACTTTGTTGTTGGACTCCCACAGACTCAGAGGAAGTTTGATGCAGCGTGGGTTATTGTTGATAGGCTGACTAAGTCAGCGCATTTCATTCCTGTGGCAGTCTGTTATTCTTCCGAGAGGCTAGCTAAGATCTATATCAAGAAGATTATTCATCTTCATGGTGTCCCCGTGTCTATCATTTCTGTTCGAGGTACGAAGTTTGCCTCGCATTTCGAGAGTGCAGTTCAGGAGTGTTGGGCACACGGGTCGAGTTGAGCATAGCATTTCATCCTCAGGTAGATGGGCAGTCCGAGCGTACTATTTAGATTTTGGAGGATATGCCCCGAGCTTATGTCATTGACTTTGGAGGCTCGTGGGATCATTTTTTGCCTTTAGCGGAGTTTCCCTACAACAATAGTTACCAGTCGAGTATCCATATGGCTCCTTATAAGGCTTTGTATGGTAGGTGGTGTCAGTCACCGGTTGGATGGTTTGAATCGGGAGAGGCTCGATTTTTGGGTACGGTTCTAGTACAGGATGCCTTTGACAAGGTCAGGATCATTCAGGATAGGCTTCGTACAGCTCATTCCAGACAAAAGAGTTATGCCGACCGTAAGGTTCGTGATGTGGCATTCATGGTTGGCGAGCGAGTGTTGTTTTAAGTGTCGCCTATGAAAAGCATGATGAGATTTGGAAAGAAGGGCAAGCTTAGCACTAGGTTCATTGGCCCGTTTGAGATTCTTGATCAAGTGGAGGAGGTGGCTTACAGACTTGCATTGCCACAGAGTTTATCAGCTGTGCATCTAGTGTTTCATGTGCCCATACTTCGGAAGTATCACGTCGATCCATCCAACGTGTTAGACTTCACCACTGTCCAGTTGGACAAAGACTTGTCATATGAGGAGGAGCCGGTAGTTATCCTAGACTGGTAGGCTCGTTAGTTGAGATCGAAGAGTTTCCCTTCTGTTCTTGTTTAGTGGAGAGGTCAGCCTGCTGAGGCAATGACCTGGGAGTCCGAGTCCTATATGCGGAGCTGTTATCCCCATCTTTTCGCCGACTCAGGTACTTCCTTCTTATGTCCGTTCGAGGACGAACGGTTTTTTTAGAGGTGGAGGATGATATGACCCAAAAGGTCATCACTTGATTTACGAGTAAATTTTGTGTTCTGAGGCTTTAGAGCATCCTTTTTCCTCACCTCAATTTGCGTGCACAGTCCAGGCGCATATCCGGATTGATTTTATGTGGAAATGTGATAAAAATGTTAATTTGGCCTTTAAAATTGAATTTAAGTGGACTTCGGTCAATATTTTGGGTAAACGGACCCAGACCTGTGATTTGATGGTCTCGGAGTGTCCATAGGAAAATGTGGGACTTGGGTGTATGCTCCGAGGACCCAAGCCCGAGAAATGAATTTTTGAAAGAAATTGTTTTACTGAAAATATAAGAATTTTTGGAAATTTGATTATATTTGAAATTTATGGTATCGGGCCCGTATTTTGGTTCTGGAGTCCGGTACAGGTTCAATATGTCATTTAAGATGCATCTGTAAAATTTGGTAAGAAACGAAAGTCGTTTGATGTAATTCGGACCTGTAGTTATGAAATTCGATACTTTGAAAGTTTTGAGATTTTTCTTAGATTTCTATGCTAAATTCGTTGCTTAAGATGTTATTTTGGCGATTTGATCGCACGAACAAGCCTGTATTATGTTTTTAGACTTGCGTGCATGTTATGTTTAGAGCCCCGAGGGCTCGAGTGAGTTTCGGATTGGCGTCAGGGTGATTCGAACTTAGAAAATCTGGTGTGTTTGTTGTTTGCTGGTGTCCAGGTTTTTGTTCTATGCGATTGCATAGGTAGGTCTGCGATGGCATACAGTTAATTTTGGGGTCATCATTTGTTCTATGCGATTGCATAGCAAGGTCTGCAATAGCATAGAGTTAATTCTGAGGGTCATCATTTGTTCTATGCGATTACATAGGTAGGTCCGCGATAGCATAGAGTTAATTCTGGAGGTCACCATTTGTTCTATGCGAACGCATCCAATCGTGTGCGAACGCATAGGTTCCTGCCCAGTTATTTTAAAATAGTAGCAAAATAGAATTTCTTCAAAACTTCATAACTTTATCACTTAAACTTAAACTTGGGAGATTTTTGAAGAGGGATTTCACCACAAAGCCATAGGTATGTGTTCTTAGACTTGTTTTCTTCAATTTCCATTAACACCCATTAGATTTCTAGGCCTAAATCATAATTCTTTATGGTAGAAATTGGGGATTTGGGTAGAGTTAGAGCTTTTTGAATAGTTTGAATTTAGACCACTTTTTGGGGCCGGATTCCAAAACTAATTGCATATTCGGGCTCGTGGGTGAATGGGTGATCATGTTTTGGCCCGAACCTCGTATTTTGACCAAGCGGGCCCGGGGTCGATTTTTGACTTTTTGGGTAAAATGATAGAAAACTTATAATTAAGCGTTGGGTATGAATTCTTTAGTATATATTGATGCTACTAAATTAATTTGGACTAGATACAAGTAATTTGGAGGCAAATTCTAAAGGAAAAGCGGTGTTTGAGGCTCGAGTTGGCCGTGGAAGTTTGAGGTATGTTTTTGGTCTAACCTTAGCCTAAGGGATTAAGAGTCGTGTCTTATTTGCTACGTGTTAATTGTGGAGTACGATGTATAGGCATGGTGACGAGTATCTATGTGTCGGTGTCAAGCATGCCTGTGAGTCTTGTATTGTAATTTTTATGACTCCTTTGTGGTTTATTCGTGCTTCATATGAGAATTTTATTATTGTTCCCTTGCCGGGATGTTGTTGTGATATTGATGTTCCCTTGTCGGGATGTTGTTGTGATATTGATGTTCCCTTGCCGGGATGTTGTTGTGATATTATTGTTCCCTTGCCGGGATTCTTTTATGATTGGTGTTGATAAATGAAATGGAAGTGGGTTGCACGCCTACAACGGTAATACATGAAATGGGAGCGGGTTGCATGCCTGCAACAGTAATACATGAAATAGGAGCGGGTTGCATGCCTCCAACGGATATATATGAACTGGGAACGGGTTGTACGCCTGCAACGGTACTATATGAAATGGGAGTGGGTTTCACGCCTGCAACGGTACTATATGAAATGTGATCGGGTTGCACGGATGCAACGGTATTACATGTGTACTTGTTCTTTTTTTTTCCTTATCTTTTGCTGGTAATTGATTTATGTCGTTCATTAAATTTCTCTAATGTTATTCTATTGTTATCTGTTACTCCCCGCAGCATGTTTCCCCTGCCCAACTTTAGTTGTAATTATCTGCTTCTATTTTTGTTGTATATGATTTAACTGCACAGGTTTATTTGGTAGTCTGGACTTAGCCTCGTCACTACTTCGCCAAGGTTAGGCTAGGCACTTACCAACACATGGTGTCGGTTGTACTGATACTACACTATGCACTGTGTGCAGATACTAATACCGGAGCGTTTGGACCGCAGTGAGGGAGTTGTCTTTAGTCCATTCAAGCGTCCTGAGGTAGTCCTGCAGACGTCTGCGGGCCTTGGTGTCTCCTCCTATCTTTTCTCTTTCTGTTTTTACTTATTCAGAGACAGACTTATGTATTTCCATTTAGACCTTATTTGTAGCATTCTTAGATAGTCCGTGACTTGTGACACCAAATTCTCGGTAGTATTGTACTTCAGATTATGTAGTAGTGTTTGGTTGAATTATTAAGTTTTTCGTCTTCTGCATTTTGGTTACTTAATTTATTTTTCTATTTAATCACTTATTATTTTAAATTGTTGAACATGTTTAAAAAAAATGAAGGTAATGATTTTACAATATTTGGCTTGCCTAGCTTACACGAGTAGGCGTCATCACGACTCCTGATGTTGGGAAATTTGGGTCGTGACATGTGATGTCTCACTCGATGTTCCATAAAAGCATAAAGGAATCAGACGCAAGTTAAAGTATGGTAGATCAACAAGGTTTTAGGAAAACAGGAGTAATGATAAGAAAAGGCAAATGAAAAGGTGACAAAAATGGATAAGTCCTCGGGATTAAGCACATGAAACCAAGAGAGCTAGTGGTTTCTCTAAGTTATACAAAGCTCAGTATGGCCTAAATGAACCCAAGGAGTCTAAGACTAGTAGCATTTAGAAGAAATAGAATGTTCCCTGGTAGTAGAATGAGGGTGTAATTGTGTCAGATAAAGGATGATGTTTGGGCCTTGGATTGATTAATGATTTGAAGAGGATTTCATGTATTGTTTGAGACTAAAATACCCACGTAAGGTGAATCACGTTGGAGTACTATAAAATATGATTGTTGAAGTACAGTATCGCCCCCAAGTGGATCAGGAAAATCACCTCAAATATTCCTCAATGCAACATAAGCCCTAGTGGCAATATATTACATAAGAAGTTTCAAGCTATCAATGCAAGATTGTAGATCAACATTGAGGTGAATCGGCAATGGATGGATAAAAGTTACAAAGTACGAGATGAGATTAGGTCATCTGTCTTAAGATGATCAGTAATGAAGAAACGTTAAAAGACTTAGCTTTATGCATATAAGATAAGCAACGAGAGTAAACTGGAGTTTGGTTGTAGACCTCAGTAACAATAAATCGAAGTAATATTCATGGTATAGTATGACCCAGCTAGATGCAGTAAAGTCATACAAATGGATAAACGGATCTGTTAAATAAGGTATATCAATATTTGCAAGTTCTACAAAGTACCGAGCGAGGAACTTCAGTACACCTATAGATGCCCAGAGAAGGCATCTTATTAAGCCTTGTATATGTTTACAAAGTAAGGCCTAGAGATTGGCTAAAAGTTAGAGGAAAAAGGAGAGAACAGTCGCATAGGCACACTTACAAGGTTAGTATCGTAGAGGTTGCATGATATAAGGTAGCAACAGTTATGAGATTGGAAAAAATTTGATCACAAGCCATGGCGTGGGAAAGAGACCTAAAGGTGGGAATGCCCTGGCCTTTGGATTTATTCACAGAACAACTGCCTAAATGGAAAGGAAAGAATTAAGGTATTCACAAGAGTTATAAGTTATGAAAGTGATAAGAGCATCAGTCAACATTCGAGGACGAATGTTCCAAGGGGGGATGATGTTACGCCCTGCAATATTATGTCGATATTACGTCTCGCAGTATTATATTACGATAATGCTATGTCCTACAGTATTATATTACGATGATGTTATACCTTATAGTATTATGTTACAATGATGTTATGATTCGCAGTATTAAATTACGACGATGTTGCACCTTGTAGTATTGTAAGGAAAAGATATTTTTATGATTCCAAGGAAAAGATATTTTGGAGATTATAAGGATTATGCTATTTCATAAGTGATGAGTAAATTCGTGAAAATGAGAGGGGAAGCAAGTCAAAGAAAATGAATTTTCGTCCAAGTTTGGCATTTTGGGATAAAATACGGCCTGAACTAAATTACCCGATATTTATGGACTAGTGTCATATAATGTACCACATGGCCATGATAGTAAGGTGTGTACAGTGTGCTAAAAGTGAGTAGTATTTTAAGTAATTTGAGATAATTTCTAATTATGTGAATTATTGGTTGGTGGGAGATTAATAAGTTGATTAAAGATTTGGTGGATGGTTAAATAAGGTCTTTAGATAAAGACCAAAGAACCTCTTGTGGCAGCAAAACATTATTCATATTATGACTCATATATGGTGGTTGAAAGGTGGATTATTTATGTAAATTAGGGGCTTAGTCACCTAGCATGCGGGGTCCACCTAAAGTTATGAATAACATCCCTAAAAATCAAAATCATTTCCTAAATATCTTAAGGAAGAGTTCAGCCAAGCTTTCTTTACAAAAGTAACGAAACCATTCGCATTTGCATATTATATACCATATAAGCAATGCCCAAGACTTCTGTGAACATGTGATTTTTGCCCTATATGAAATACTCCTATAAAATTAAAAAAATAGATTTTTTCCAATTATTTTCCATTTTGTAGGATTTTTGTAGGATTTTATTAATTGTTTGCAATTTTGTGCACGTTTAACATTTATTAAAATCATGAAAAAGACCAAAAATATTATGTATTGCATTTAGATTTTTGTTTTTTTATTTTTAGGATTAATTAGCTAATTATTTGTTTATGGGAAACGAAAATCACAAAAAATGCTCATTTTTTACATTTTAGCTTTTCATTTTAGATTAGTGATTTTTCTTTTTAGGATAAAGTAATTGTTATAAATATTATAATTAGATAATTAGCTTAATTTTCTAATTTGGATTAATTTAGGATTTTAATTAAAGAAAAAGAAAAAGAAAAATAAAGGAAAAAGGAATACAAGAGGTAGTTGAAAAAGGGGTTTTAATATGAATTTGGGTTAATTCTTTGTACCAAATTGGCCCAATTCTTCCCCAAAGCTAACCTAGATCCAAGCCAAACTTCGAACCAAACCCAGCCCAAATACAGTTGAACCCATTAGCCCCAAACCCACTACCCTTTAATTAAAAACTAGAAGCTAACCTGGACAAAATAAGATCATAGATCCGTTGTTTCCATAAACCCCCCCCCCCCCCTCTTCGTTCTTCATCTTCTTCAGCAGAGAAGACCAAAATAAAAAATACCTCCCCTAAACTTCATCCTCTTCACACCCCTTCCAACACCAGCTGCACCCACCCTCCTCCACACCGAAGTAAGCCACACACAAACACGAAGGGAACGAAAGAGAGAACGAATGACTTTCTTTGATCTCACTACGCAGCTGGAAAATCACCTAAATACAGTCCCTTCTCGCGAAAAAGAGCAGCTCCAAGGTTAAATTCGAGTCCGCTGACGAGCTTAAGTTCGAGTGAGCTTCGGATTCATACGTGTTTCTGGATTTTCCTCACGATTGGTTTAAGATGACTTCGCTACTGCTTCCTTGCATTTTGGTGAGCTCCAAACTTCCACTTCTTGGCTTTTATCTGGTCATTGTGTGCTGTTTTTCCTCCTATTATAGGATGTTCTTGTAAAGATGATTTGGTTGATGCATATAAGTATTGTGCTGAGGCTCGGTTCAAAATCAAAGGAAATAAATCTTGTTGAGCTAACTGAATATCCGCTGTTGTTGTTTCATTCCACATTTAGAGCTTATTTTCTATTTTATTGTTCTTGTTGTCCAGGTAGGGCTCCTTGATTAAATAATATAAACATGCAAAGTTGCTTGGGAATAAGGAATGTTGGAAGTTGCTCATATGTTACCTGTTCTATAATTAATTTTGTTTGATGGCTATCACTAGTTTGTTCAATTGCTGGGTGCTTTTAGTTTGGATGGTTTAATGTTGAGAACATACAACAAATAGTATGCTTTGTCTATGTGTCATTCATTTCAAGCTATAGAAGATCATCATCGTTTTTTTGGTTGTTATTCTCTATATAAATTAGCACTTCAATTATTATTTTTAGGTTGTTGTTGTGAGTTGTTAGTAAATGTTCCCTATTCTATGCATTTGCAAGTTATGTTCCACTTTCAATTTTGATAATGTACATGAATGCAAATATAGATCAGTAGCGTAAATGAACTTTTGTTTTCATCCTTAGCTTGGCCAATGTCGTGTTAATCTTTATCTACAACCCTTGATTAAAATGGTTTAAGTTAATTAAATACTAGTCATCTTGAGATCTAGGTATCCCCAGAGCCTTTAAGCACAATCATGAATGTTGCAGAAAGTGGGTTTAAGTATATGGGTGCATCCATGCATGCACGAATATTTCAACAAAGCCACAATAGTTCATTTGAATAAAAGTTTTTTATTTTTCATATACAAGATCACACTTTCATTTGAGACTATGTTGCATGTGAAACGCCTTATGAAAACCGTAGTTTGCCTTAGGCACGCCATTAAATTATTACAACTACTGGTATGGTTCCAGTGGCGTGGTTGTGATATCTAATTTCAAATTGGATTAGAGTAGGAGCATCTTTAGTTTACCTTAGAGAAATACAATTCTTTTCTTTTAAAATAATTTGAGGTGTGCCATACACGAATAAAACCCATAATTTATGGCCCTCACAAAGTATTAATTTAGTATAGTAAAACATCTTTGTAAACATTCATAGCTTGCTTTAGGTACGTTTACCATAAAATCATCATAGATATGGGTACAGTTCCCGTGACATAGTTGTGATACCTAATTTCCAAATTCGAGGATACATTTATGTGATCCGGCCAAAACTTTTAATAACTTTAATAAATTAAACGTGTTGTAGATCATGGGTGCGGTTCCCGTGACACGATTCACAATGTGTATCAAACAAACAAGTGTATGAAAATCGTAACTTGTTCCAGAAAAATTTCATAAATTTATTAAAAGCGGTTATAAAGTTAAAAATGCACATTAGGCTTAAAATGTGTAATAAATCAGATAATAGGCCAATTGATAATTGTTAAAGTGATCGTGGTAGAACTACGGAACCCGGGAATGCCTAACACCTTCTCTCGGGTTAACAGAATTGTTAAAGTGATCGTGGTAGAACTACGGAACCCGGGAATGCCTAACACCTTCTCTCGGGTTAACAGAATTCCTTTATTTAGAATTTCTGGTTCGCAGACTTTTTAAAAATAAAGTCAAAATTTCCTCGATTTGGGATTTTAAAATAAACCGGTGACTTGGGACACCAAATAAACTATTCCAAGTGGTGACTTTGAAACAAAATAATCTCATTTCGAATTATGTCACTTTAATTGGAAAAACTCCCTTATATTACCCTCGGGTGGTAAAAAAGGAGTTGTGACAGCTCTGGCGACTCTACTGGGGAATCAAAACCCAGAACTTCGGTTCAGGGTTCAAGAATTCGAGCTTAGAATAACTGTTATAATCATTTTTTTATTATATGATTTTTATTACATGTTGGTGCCTAATGTGCTAAATGTCGCTTTTTACCGCTTTGATAATATTTAAACTTTATATAAACTGTTACGAAACCCTTCTCTTCTCATCTTGGAGGATGTGCACGCTGGCGTGACTCCTCTTCTGTTAGTGTCATACCTTAAATTAGAAAGAGCCTCGGACAAGTTACAAAGCTGGATGGCCTTTTGGTTACCGGTATGTATCCCCCCTTGGCTCGAGTTGCCCGCTTGGGTAAACCAATTCTAGAACAAAATACCTAGGTTTTAAACCTAGAATAACTCAGCCTCATGTTGGATCCCTAGTAGAAACGCTTTTTTGCATCATGTGCATTTGACTTTGGGGACTCAACACAGGGTTTGGGTCCTTCTAGGACAGGTGCACCCGAAATAAAAAGACCATCCTGATGCATCTTACGTGCTATATGCACATCTGTTTGGTTCGGCTTGCATGTTGACCGGCTTCTAGAATAGGGAAAGAAAATAAAAAAAAAGTGAGGTAGATATTTAAAAAATTCTAAAACTCTACCGAAATTCTGAAGAAAAAAGAAAAAGAAAAAGAAAACTCATTTTAAATTGAGCAAAAATTTTCAATATCATGTTTCTTTTGTTCCGTCAAAACTCACCGAACTACGCGGGTCTGATTCTCACCGAATGTGAGATACGTAGGCAAACCTCATCGGTTCAGTGATGATCCGGCCTGTCGTCTTAAGAATTTACACCTTGATCCCCTATTAACTATTTTCCCCGAGTTTACTTCTGCTATTTTGATTTGTCAGGGTGTTCGGATTGTGCTTTGGAGGTCCATAGCTAATAGGCTTGAAATACTGAAAGTTGAATTTTTGAAGTTTCTGGTTCGATAGTGAGATTTTGATCCGAGGGTCGGAATGGAATTTCAGAAGTTGGAGTAGCTCTGTAGGGTTAAATGTGACGTGTGTGCAAAATTTCAAGTCATTCGGATTAGGTTTGATAGACATTTTGATTGAAAACGTATTTTTTAGAGTTTTTGGAATTCTTAGGCTTGAATCCGATAAAAAATAGGTGTTTTGATGTTGTTTTGAGCGTGACGAAGGTTGGAACAAGTTTGAATGGAGTTATGGGATATGTTGGTAGGTTTGGTTGAGGTCCCGGGGGCCTCGGGATGATTTCGGATGGTTGACGGAAAGATTTTGGGACTTTGGAGTTGGAGCTTCAGTTGTTCTTCTGTAATAACCGCACCTGCGAGTGTGGGACCGCAGGTGTGGAGCCGTAGAAGCAGCGGATCAACCGCATAAGCAAAATTGAGGAAGTTCAGCAGAGACCGCAGGAGCGGTAGAGTTTTCGTAGGAGCGGTAGCGCATCTGCGAAAGGGGAGTCGCAGATGCGGAAGATGGGTTTAAGTGAGAAGTCGCAGATGCGACAAGTGTTCCGCAAAAGCGGGACTGCAGATGCAGTAATAGCTGTGCAGAAATATGAAAATTCTAGGGTTTAGTTTCAAAAGTTGGAAATTCGATTTGGAGCTCGGGAGAGGGCGATTTTGAGAGAAAATTGAAGAAGAGATCAGTGGGTAACAATTCTTTAACCCTTTCTAGTTATATTCCATCAATCTATAGTTAGTTTCATCATTTAATTTTGGATTGGAGATGAAAATTGGGGAAAAGTTGGAAGAAAGTTCTTAGACCTAAAATTCGACTTTCAATCCGGAATTTGACCTTAGATTTGGGTATTTTTGGTATGCATGAACTCGTGAGAGTATGAGGATTCTTAAAATATAAATTTTACCTGATTCGAGATGTGGGCCCGAGGGGCATTTTGATCATTTTACCTAATTTTGCGTATTAGCTTATAATTTCTTTGTAGAATCAGTTTCTTAAAGTGTTATTTACATTATAAAATTAAATTGAATAGATTTGGGTCATTTAGAGTCGAGTACTCATGGTAAGAACGTGGTTTCAAGTTGATTTTGATCCGGTTCGAGGTGAGTGGCTTGTCTAACATTGTTTGTGGGACTTTCCCCTTAGGATTGGTATTGTGATAATTGAAATGCCTTGTATGTGAGGTTACGAGTGCGTACTTGTGCTAATTGTTGAATATCCGGTTTTCATTAAGTAACTTTAATTGTGTTTTCCCTTTCTATTTATTCTACTTGCACTTCTAAACCTGTTGTTAGTTAGAGAAGCTTATCTAATTGACTTAATTGCTTTATTTGCTTTAACTGTCTTATTTGTATTACGTGAAGCATGCTAGGTTAGAATTGTATGTGTTACTTTGTTATGAAGTTGAGTTTATTTAAGTATTCCTTGGTCTATTGTTGTGTATTTTACTTTGGGACTGCGGGACGACATTCTGGGAGATCCCCTGTATGCATTTACGATTTGAGCTGAAGTGCAGGATATCGAGAGATCTCCAACACGTATATTGAGGATACCAAGAGATCCTCGGGATACAAAGAGATCCTTAGCATATATTAAGGATATCGAGAGATCCTCGGAGTACCAAGAGATCCCTATCATACATTGAGGATACCAAGAGATCCCTAGTATATATTGAGGATACCAAAGATCCTCGGGAGACCAAGAGATCCCTATCATACATTGAGGATACCAAGAGATCCTCGGGATAACAAGAGATCCCTAGTATATATTGAGGATACCGAGAGATTCTCGGGATACCAAAAGATCCCTATCATACATTGAGGATACCAAGAGATCCTCGAGATACCAAGAGATCCCTAGCATACATTGAGGATACCGAGAGATCCTCGGGATACCAAGAGATCCCTGTCATATATTGAGGGTACTAAGAGATCCTCGGGATACTGAGAGATCCCTAGTTATTTCCTTGTGATTGTTTTGCCTCTGTTTCAGTTATTGAATTCCTTGTTTTCCTATATTAAATTTGTATTGTTAGCTTTCAACTGTACTGCTTATCTTATACTGTCATACCATATATTTTTTTTATTTTTCTTCAGTAGGACCCTGACCTTCCTCATCACTACCCGACCGAGGTTAGGCTTGGCACTTACTGATTACCGATGTGGTGTACTCATGCCCTTTATGCGCATGTTTTTCATGTGCAGATCCAGGTACTTTCACTCAGTCTTATCATCCTTGAGGCGAGGTGCTTCTGTAGAGACTTCGAAGTTTATCCGCCGCGTTCGCAGACCGAGGAGTCCCTTTCCATCCTTCTGTAATAGTATAGCCCTTCAGTACTTCCCTTTTGTTAGACATTTCTGGAGTTAGAGCTTCTTATGTATCTCTTAGCTTGTGATTCATGGGTTTCCGGGTTTTGGGAAAATGTATTGATTTTAAGAGTTAATATTGTGTATGCCGAGTAGAACTTTTAAACGTTGTTTTATTACTCTATTTCTGCTTTAAATTGTTTTCTTCCGCAAATTTGGTTCATCTTTCTCATATTAGGCTTACCTAGTCGTAGAGACTAGGTGTTGTCATGATGGTTCACGGAGGGTGAACCGGGGTCGTGACAAGTTGGTATTAGAGCTCTAGGTTCATAGGAGTCATGGATCATAAGCCGATTTATTATAGTCTCGCTGATCGGTACAGAGACGTCTGTACTTATCTACGAGAGGCTATGTAACCGTTAGGAAAATTCTACTTCTTTTGAATTCCTTGTCGTGCGAGATTTTTGATATCACAATTCTAAACTTTTATTTTCTATTCTCCCACCGATGGTGAGGGCACGCGCTACCAGAGATGATCAGGCACCCGTGCCCCTCTGCGAGAGGCATCAGAGGTCGGGGCCGGGGTAGAGGCCGAGGACGCGCACGCGATGTAGCTAGAGCACCCGCGCGAGCTGCCACCGAGAAGCCACCAGCAGTTCCAGATACAGCCTAGGCACCGGATGCACCTACTACTACTACTGCTCCAGCACATCAGGAGACATTAGCACAATTCCTGAGCATGTTTGGTACGCTAGTTCAGGCGGGGTTGATTCAGGTTGTAAAAACTACTTTACAGATCGGGAAAGGGACCCAGACTTCCGCCAACCCCACTCTAAAGTAGAGAGTTCTCATTGGTTGGGTTCCATGCGTCATAGCAACACAGCCTATGGTCCCAGTTCAGCTGGTGGTGAGGACCTCTTGCCGAGTAGAAGACATATGGGTCCAAGAGAGAGAGGACAGATGAGGTCAGGAGAGAGAGCATAGGAAAGTGAGGAGACTTCGTAGATTAGAGAGACCCACTGGTCCTTATTTTGGAGGAAGAGTACGACATGGTAGAGGTTTTGTGGGTCAGCCAGCTCAGTTTGCATCTTCGATTTCACACAGTGTTTCAGGTGTTTAGGGATCTTGGAGTACCCGTACCGCACAGTTTCCACTACCACGTCCTCCCAGAGCTTGTTTTGAGTGTGGTGACACATGCCATGTGTTGAGGCATTACCCTAGACTTGGGAGGAGTGCACTTCCACAGACTTCTCAGCCATAGCGCGCTCCGCAGAGTTCAGGGACTATGATAACAGCACCAGTTGCTACCCCACCTGCTCAGCCAGCTTGAGGGGAAGGCCAGGCCAGATATTATGCCTTTCCTGCCCGTACCAAGGCTGTTGCCTCTGATTCTGTCGTCACAAGTATTATACTAGTTTGTCACAGAGATGCATCGGCTCTATTCGATCCAGGCTCCACTTACTCTTATGTGTCTTCTTATTTTGCTCCGCATTTGGGTGTACTTAGGGATTCTTTGAGTTCCCCTGTTTATGTTTCTACTCCTACGGGAAAATTCTCTTGTTGTGGACCGTATTTATCGGTCGTGTTTGGTTGCTGTTAGTGGTTTTGAGACTAGAGCCGATTTATTGTTGCTTAGCACGGTAGATTTTGATATTATCTTGGGCATGGACTGGTTGTCACCCCATTATGCTATTCTTGATTTTCACGCCAAAACCGTGATGGTGTCTATGCCAGGTGTACCTCGTGTTGAGTGGAGGGGTACGTTAGATCACACTCCCAATAGAGTTATTTCTTTTATTAAAGCTCAGCTTATGGTTGAGAAGGGGTGTGATGCGTATTTAGCTTATGTGAGAGATGTCAGTATTGATACCCCTTTTGTTGATTCAGTCCTAGTAGTACGGGATTTTCCCGATGTGTTTCCAGCTGACCTTATAGGCATGCCGCCTGATAGAGATATTGATTTTGGCATTGACCTGTTGTTTGGCCCTGAGCATATTTCTATTCATTGGTATCATATGGCTCCTCCTGAGTTGAAGAAGTTGAAGGATCAGTTACAAGAATTGCTTGATAAGGGTTTTATTCGGCCCAGTGTATCACCTTGGGGTACTTCTATCTTGTTTGTGAAGAAAAAGGATGGTTCTATGCGTATGTGTATTGATTATCGCTAGTTAAACAAGGTTACAGTAAAGAACCGTTATCCTTTGCCTCGTATTGATGATTTGTTTGACCAACTTCAGGGTGCACGAGTGTTTTCTAAGATTGATTGCACTCAGGTTACCATCAGTTGAAGATTTAGGAGCCAGATATCCCGCAGACTACTTTTAGGACTCAGTATGGTCATTATGAGTTCCTTATTATGTCATTTGGGCTGACCAATGCCCCAACAGCCTTTATGCATTTGATGCACAGTGTGTTTCGGTGGACGAAGAAGTGTGAGGCGAGCTTTCAGAAGCTCAAGACAGCTTTGACCACAGCCCCAAATTTGATACTGTCTACAGGTTCGGGGTCTTATACGGTCTATTATGATGCATGGAGGGTTGGCCTCTGGAGCGGTGTTGATGCAAGACGGTAGGGTGATTGCCTACGTGTCCAAAAAGTTGAAGATACATGAGAAGAATTACCCTGTTCACGACCTTAAGTTAGCTACCATTGTTCAAGGCCTGATGATTTGGCGCCATTATTTATACAGGGTTCCCTGTGAGATTTATACTGACCATCGGAGCTTGCAGCACCTATTCAAGTAAAAGGATCTAAATTTGTGCCAGAAAAGGTGGTTAGAGTTGCTGAAAGACTAATATCACTATTTTGTATCACCCGGGCAAGGCCAATGTGGTGGCCAATGCTTTGAGTCGTCGGGCAGAGAGTTTGGGGAGTTTGGCTTATTTACCAGCATCAGAGAGACCTATGGCGATAGATGTTCAGGCCTTAGCCAACTTGTTTGTGAGATTGGATCTTTCGAAGTCCAGTCAGGTTATAGCTTGCGTGGTTTCTCGGTCTTCCTTATTTGATCGTATCAGGGAGTGTCATTATGATGACCCTTATTTGCTTGTCCTCAAGGACAAGGTTCAGCACGGTGATGCCAGAGATTTGACTATTGGTGATGATGGGGTAATGAGGATGTAGGGTCGAATTTGTGTACCCAATGTTGATGGGCTTTGGGAGTTGATTCTGGAGGAGGCCCATAGCTTGCGGTATTCAATTCATCCGGGTGCTGCGAAGATGTATTAGGATTTGAGGCAGCACTACTGGTGGAGGTAGATGAAGAATGATATAGTTGGATTTGTAGCTTGGTGCCTCAACTGTCAGCAAGTGAAGTATGAGCACCAGAGACTGAGTGGGTTGCTTCAGCAGATAGAGATTCCAAAGTGGAAGTGGGAGCAGATCACCATGGACTTTGTATTTGGGCTCCCACGGACTTTGAGAAAGTTCGATACTATTTGGGTGATTGTGGATTGGCTGACCAAGTCCGCTCACTTTGTTCCTGTGTGTGCTACTTATTCCTCGGAGCATTTGGCAGAGAACTATATCCGGGAGATTATTTGTCTGCATGGAATTCCGGTTTCCATCATTTCAGATAGAGGTACTCAGTTCACTTCACGTTCTGGAAGGTTGTTCAACGTGAGTTGGGTACTCAGGTGGAGTTGAGTACAACATTTCACCCTCAGACGGACGGACAGTCCGAGCGCACTATTTAGATTCTTGAGGATATGCTCCGTGCGTGTGTGATTGAGTTTGGAGGGTCTTGGAATCAGTTCTTGCCATTGGCGGAGTTTGCTTACAACAACAGCTATCAATACAACATTCAGACGGCACCGTATGAGGCTTTATATGGTAGATGGTGTAGATCCCCGGTGGGTTGGTTTGAGCCGGGTGAGGCCAGATTATTGGGCACAGACTTAGTTCAGGATGCTTTGGAGAAGGTTACAGTGATTCAGGATAGACTCCGCATAGCCCATTCTAGACAGAAGAGCTACGTAGACCGGAAGGTTTGTGATGTTTCCTATATGGTTGGAGAGCGGGTTCTGCTTCCGGTTTTGCCTATGAGGGGCATTATGATATTTAGGAAGAAGGAAAAGTTGAGTCCGAGGTTTATTGGCCCTTTTGAGATATTAAGACGTGTTGGGGAGGTAGCTTATGATATTGCCTTACCTCCCAGCTTGGCAGGAGTTCATCCGTTATTTCATGTTTCGATGCTCCGGAGGTATCACGGTAACCCATCACACGTGTTAGATTTCAGTTCAGTCCAGTTGGACAAGGATCTATCCTATGTTGAGGAGCAGTGGCAATATTAGATAGGCAGGCTAGAAAGCTGAGGTCAAAGAACATTGCATCAGTAAAGGTTCAATGGCGGGGTCAGCCGGTCGAGGAGGTGACCTAGGAGACCGAGCAGGATATGCGCAGCCGTTACCCTCATCTTTTCACCACTCTAGTTATGTTTCTATGCTCGTTCGAGGACGAACGAATGTTTAAGTGTAGGAGGATGTGACGACCCGGCCGGTCGTCTTAATAATTTACGCCCCGAACCCTTATTAACTATTTTCCCCAAGTTTACTTTTGCTATTTTGATTTGCCGAGGTGTTCAGATTGTGTTTTGGAGGTCCATAGCTAATTTAGGCTTGAAATGCTGAAAGTTGAATTTTTGAAGTTTCCGATTCGATAGTGAGATTTTGATCCGAGGGTCGGAATGGAATTCCGAAAGTTGGAGTAGCTCCGTAGGGTTGAATGTGATGTGTGTGCAAAATTCCAGGTCATTCGGACGAGGTTTGATAGACCTTTTGATCAAAAACGTATTTGTTAGAGTTTTTGGAATTCTTAGGCCTGAATCCGATGAAAAATAGGTGTTTTGATGTTGGTTTGAGCATTCCGTAGGTTGGAACAAGTATGAATGGAGTTATGGGATATGTTGGTAGGTTTGGTTGAGGTCTCGAGAGCCTCGGGATGATTTTGGATGGTTGACGGAAAGATTTTGGGACTTTGGAGTTGCAGCTTCAGCTATTCTTCTATCATAACTGTACCTGCGAGTGTGGGACCGCATGTGTGGAGCTGCAGAAGCGGCGGATCAACCAAAGAAGCAAAATTGGGGGAGTTCAGCAGAGACCGCAGAAGCGGTAGAGTTTCCTCGGGATACTGAGAGATCCCCGGTTGTTTCCTTTTGATTGTTTTGCCTCTGTTTCAGTTATTAAATTCCTTGTTTTCTTGTATTAAATTCATATTATTAGCTTTCAACTGTACTACTTATCTTATATTGTCATACCTTATAATTTTATTTTATATTAGTAGGACCCTAACCTTCCTCGTCACTACCTGACCGAGGTTAGGCTTGGCACTTATTGAGTACCTCTGTGGTGTACTCATGCCCCTTCTATGCATGTTTTTCATGTGCAGATCCATGTACCGCTACTCAGGCCTACCATCCTTGAGGGAGGCGACTGCTTTAGAGACATCGAGGTACATCTGCTGCGTTCGCAGACCAAGGAGTCGCTTTCTATTCCTGCTTTTAGTATTTAGCTTTTCTGTATTTTTCTGTTCTTATAAGACATTCCGGAGTTAAAGCTATGTAGTATTTTTCTTAGCTTGTGATTCGTGGGTTTCCGGGTCTTGAATTTACGTATTGGTATTGAGAGTTAAACATGATGTATGCCGAGTGGCACATTTAAACACTATTATTACTTTATTCTTGTTTTAAATTGTTTTACTTCTGCAAATTTTGGTTTTTCTTCCTCAATTTAGGCTTACCTAGTCGTAGAGACTAGGTGCCGTCACGATGGTTCACGGAGGGCAAACCGGGGTCGTGAAAAGTTGGTATCAGTGCTCTAGGTTCATAGGAGTCATGAATCACAAGCCAGTTTATTAGAGTCTCGCGGATCGGTACGGAGATGTCTGTACTTATCTGCGAGAGGCTATGTAACTATTAGGAAAATTCCACTTCATTTGATTTCCTTGCCGTGCGAGATTTTGACATCACAATCCTAAAACTCTGTCCTACATTCTCTCATAGATGGTGAGGACACATGCTACCAGAGATGATCAGACACCCGCGCCCCCTGCGAGAGACGTCAGAGGTTGGGGCCGGGGTAGAGGCCGATGACACGCAAGCGGTCTAGCCAGAGCACCCGCGTGAGTTGCTACTAAGGAGCCACCAGCAAGTCCAACCAGAGGCCAGGCATGGGATGCGCCTACTTCTACTACTGCTCCAGCACTTCAGGAGACATTAGCATAGTTCATGAGCATGTTTGGTACCTTAGTTCAGGCGGGGTTGATTCAGGTTGTAACAACTACTTCAAAGATCGGGGAAGGGACCCAAACTTCCGCAACCCCCACTATAGAGTAGCAAGTTATCATTGGTTGGGTTTCGGGCGTCATAGCGACACAGCCTGTGGTCCTAGTTCAGCCGGTGGTGAGGTCCTCTTGCCGAGTAGAAGACATGTGGGTCCAGGAGAGAGAGGACAGATGAGGTCAGGAGAAAGAGTATAGGGAAGTGAGGAGACCTCGTAGATTAGAGAGATGCAATGGTCCTTGTTTTGGAGGAAGAGTACGGTATGGTAGAGGTTTTGTGGGTCAGCCAGCTCAGTTTGCATCTCAAATTTCACACAATGTTTCAGGTGTTTAGGGGTCTCGGAGTACCCGTGCCACACAGTTCCCACTGCCACGTCCTCCCAGAGCTTTTTTTGAGTGTGGTGACACAAGTCATGTGGTGAGGGATTTCCCTAGACTTGGGAGGAGTGCACCTCCACAGACTTCTCAGCCACAACCATCTCCGCAGAGTTCTCAGGCTATGATCACAGCATTAGTTTCTACCCCCCCTACTCAGCCATCTTGAGGGGAAGGCCAGGCCAGATATTATGCCGTTCCTACCCATACAAAGGTTGTTGCCTCCAATTCTGTCATCATAGATATTATACTGGTTTGTCACAGAGATGCATCAATTCTATTTGATCAAGGCTCCACTTACTCTTATGTGTCTTCTTATTTTGCTCCGTATTTTGGTGTACCTCGAGATTCTTTGAGTTCCCTTGTTTATGTTTATACTCCTGTAGGAGATTCTCTTGTTGTAGATCGCATTTATCAGTCGTGTTGGGTTGCTCTTTGTGGTTTTGAGACCAGAGCCGGTTTATTGTTTCTCAGCATGGTAGATTTTGATATTATCTTGGGCAAGGATTGGTTGTCGCCCCATTTTGCTATTCTTGATTGTCACGCCAAAACCGTGATGCTGGTTATGCCTGGTGTACCGTGTGTTGAGTGGAGGGGTACTTTAGATCACACTCCCAATAGAGTTATTTCTTTCCTTAAAGCTTATCATATGGTTGAGAAAGGGTGTGACGCGTATTTAGCTTATGTGAGAGATGTCAGTATTGATACCCCTTCTATTGATTCAGTCCCAGTAGTACGGGATTTTTCCAATGTGTTTCCAGCTGATCTTCTGGGCATGTCCCCTGATAGAGATATTGATTTTGGCATTGATCAGTTGACGGGTACTTAGCCCATTTCTATTCCTCCGTATTGTATGGCTCCTTCTGATTTGAAGGAGTTGAGGGATCAGTTACAGGACTTGGTTGATAAGGGTTTCATTCAGCCTAATATATCACCTTGGGGTGCTCCTATCTTGTTTGTGAAGAAAAAGGATTGTTCTATACATATGTGTATTGATTATCGCCGGTTGAACAAAGTTACAATGAAGAACCGTCATTCTTTGCCTCGTATTGATAATTTGTTTGACAAGCTTCAGAGTGCACGAGTGTTTTCTAAGATTGACTTGTGCTCAGGTTACCATCAGTTGAAGATTCGGGAGCCAGATATCTCGAAGACTGCTTTCAAAACTCGGTATGGTCATTACGAGTTCTGTGTTATGTCATTTGGGCTGACCAATGCCCCAGCAGCCTTTATGCATTTGATGTACAGTGTGTTTCGGTCGTATCTTCACTCGTTCGTCATTGTCCTTATTGATGATATTCTGGTGTATTCCCGGAGTTGGGAAGATCATGAGCAGCACCTGAGGACAGTGTTTCAGACCTTGAGAGAAAAGAAGTTACCTGCTAAGTTCTTGAAATGTGACATTTCGTTGGATTCCGTGGCATTCTTGGGCCACGTGATATCGAGTGAGGGTATAGAGGCCGTGCAGAGTTGGCCCAGACCATCCTCAGCTACAGAGATCTGCAATTTCCTTGGCTTGGCGGGTTACTACCATCATTTTGTTAAGGGGTTTTCATCGATTGCAGCCCCTATGACCAGACTTGTCATGCCCCAAAATACGAGGAGCGCGACCGGTGCTCAACCGAGTAAACCCGACCGAGCAAGCCTGCTAGGTTTCATACTACCCAAATTTGTCTTTGAATAAAGAGGAAATGTACACCATTAATCAAATTCTATAAACATGTCATTAACAAGTCCATTTCAATTCCATTAACAACTTCGTTCATAATTTTGAAGATATTACAAGTTTTATACATCATTGCCAAACATCAATATTTCTACTTTAATTCCAATACCCAACATCATCCACAACCTGTCTACGGAGCCTCTAAATACAACTGAATAATAATATGAAAATGCCGGCAGCAAGGCTCCGGCTATACCTCAAATACAAAGTACATGATAAACGGATGAAACAGGACCCCGAAACGAAGTGGGGGCTCACCAAGTCAGCTGAAAGGATGATGCGACACTAGCTGCGACCAACTCTGTCTGCTATAGAAACACCTACATCCAATTAAAGAGGTAGCGCCCCCGACAAAAGGGACGTTAGTGCCATAGAATAGCACTAGTATGTACAACTAAACACCATCTCATTAGAAAGAACAACCATTCAAGGACAAAGAAATCATAAGGATTCAACAAAAGCTTTAAACAATCACTACCTCATCAAATAAAAATAATCACATAGCTTTCACATAATTTCCATATCTTTAGTTTGGGCTTTTAATACTATTCATCATCATTCACAATACCACCGTTTTCTTGAGCGGAGTCCGATCACGGCCCGATCAGCTAAGCCGTCTTACAAGACGTTACCCTTATTTCAATCTCACTTTCCAGTTTCAATTATCATTGCATTACCACCATGTGTGTATAGCATGGCGTCCGATCACGGCCCGATCGGCTAAGTCGTTTTACAAGACGTTACCCTTTTTCCGTTATCCATCTCACTTCAATCTTCGATTTCATATGTATTAGTTCATCGGCAATTAGGGCCACAATTATCACATCATACTTGGCGCTAGACCATATTTCATAACTCTCATTCCACATCACTTTCACTTTCAACATCAAACTTGCAATTTAAGATAAAGGGGCACATACAAAAGCAATTCAAGTGATAAGCATAGAGAGAAATTCTCATGATTTGGCATAATAATCACAATTTAACTTGACTTGAAATCTAGGTAATTTAGCATATAGTTCACATTCTTCACATATCCCCAATTACCAAGAATAGCACATTGAACACATTGAGACACACCTTTCACATATATTCTTGCAACACCAAATCCTTTGAAATAACAAATACTACATAATTTAAATTCCGGACTTACAACATATGCAGGGACACCATGGGAGCTCAATTTCTAAGAAGAGGGGGTTTTAACCATACATATCTTGTTTAAGTTTTCCTTAAGTTACTACAACATTCCGGAAATTCTAGCAACCTCAATCTACTTTGTGACATAACAAAATTGAACACAAATTAGGAAGGTATTCATGGTTTCAGCTCATTTGAGCATTTTATCAAATACTAGTTGAGCATCTTGATTTCAAATCTCTTTTACAAGATTTCCTTCATTCCCCAACCCAATCTTTACTTATTTATGTTCAACAATCCTCCCACAAACCTAATTTGTACATGCATGTATACATAATACTATTACACCCAAGAATCATACCTCAATAACCCATCTCACAATCTCTACAACACCAACACAACCTAGGTTAGGCACTTATGGCTTCCAATCACCGTCCCATGAGTTCTAACGTATATATCATACATAAGTAATCACCATAGAGTAGTTAGAGATGATAGACATACCTCTTGTAGTAAGAATCTTGAGAATTCCCACTTGTAGTGTTCTTGATCAATTTAGGGATTTGAATGGGAATCTATGGATTTTCAAGATCAATCCTTGTTAATATAAGTGTTTAGGAGTAGTAATCAACTCAAAATACTCCAAAAACATTACCTTGGATCATAGGAGGGAAGTATGGGGCGGAGTCACCTTGATAGAGCAAGCCCTAGCTCAAAAAAATGACTTAGAGACTCTCAATACCCGGTCTTAATGTATTTATAGGGCTACTAGGCGCGCGACCGTGGTCAAACTGTGCCCGAGATGCAGTGACCGCGGTCTGGCCGCGCTCGCAGGCAGAAACTATCAGTTTTCCCGCGGACGCGCATCTGACATAGGTCCGGTAAAATGGTCATAACTTTCAGTATACACCTCCAAATGACAAACTGTTTGATGTGTTGGAAACTAGACTCAAAGAGATTTAATTATTTTGGTTGTTCATTACATAACACCTTATATAACTTTAGATATGATTGTCCAAAGTGAGGTCATGTCCATACTCATTCACAACTTCAGTCCATTATGAAATGTTCCAACTTGGATTAGACTTAGGCCTCTCCTTAGAGCCCAAATTATTTATAATATGACTAATATGCTTATTAATATATCTAATTGATATCCATTATATTATGAATCCTCACTTGCACACAAAATAAAATAATTAGCCTACCTTGGCACTACGAAGTCTTAAATTACTTAGCAAAATTTTCTGGGGCTTTACAATACTGACCTAGAAGGGTGCTCCGTTCGAGTGGACGGAAGAGTGTGGGGTGAGCTTTCGGAAGCTCAAGACAGCTTTCACTTTAGCTCGTATATGGTCTATTGTGATACCTCGGGATTGGCCTCGGAGCGGTGTTAATGCAGGACAGTAGGGTGGTTGCCTATGTGTCCAAACAGTTGAAGATACATGAGAAGAATTAACATGTCCGTGACCTTGAGTAAGCTGCCATTGTTCACGCCCCAAAGATCTGGCGCCATTATTTATACGGGGTTCCCTATGAGATTTATACTGATCATCAGATCTTGCAGCACCTGTTCAAGCAAAATGATCTAAATTTGCGCCAGATGAGATGGTTGGAGTTGCTGAAGTATTATGATATCACTACTCTGTATCACTCGGGCAAGGAAAATGTGGTGGCCGATGCCTTGACTACCCGGGCAAGAGTTTGGGGAGTTTGGTTTATTTACCAGTATGGTAGAGGCCTATGGCGATGGATGTTCAGGCCTTAGCCAACTAATTTGTGAGATTGGATCTTTCGGAGCATAGTCAGGTTCTAGCTTGCGTGGTTTCTCGGTCTTCCCTATTTGATTGTATCAAGGAGCGGCAGTATGATGTCCCTCATTTGCTTGTCCTCAAGGACAAGGTTCAGCACGGTGATGCCAGAAATATGACTATTGGTGATGATGGGGTATTGAGGATGCAAGGTTGGATTTGTGTACCCAATGTTGATGGGCTTCGGTAGTTGATTCTGGAGGAGGCCCATAGCTCACGGTATTCCATTCATCCTGGTGTCGGAAAGATGTATCAAGATTTGAGGCAGCACTACTAGTGGAGGCGGGTGAAGAAATATAAAGTTGGATTTGTAGCTTGGTACCTCAATTGTCAGCAGGTGAAGTATAACCACCAGAGACCGGGTGGGTTGCTTCAACAGATAGATATTCCGGAGTGGAAGTGGGAGCGGATCACCATGGACTTTGTAGTTGGGCTCCCACGAACTTTGAGAAAGTTCGATGTTATTTGGGTTATTGTGGATCGGCTGACCAAGTCCTCTCACTTCATCCCTATGTGTACTACATATTCTTCGGAGCGGTTGGCAGAGATCTATATCCGGGAGATTTTTCATCTGCATGGTATTCCAATTTCCATCATTTCAGATAGAGGTACTCTGTTCACATCACGATTCTGGAGAGCCGTTCAGCATGAGTTGGGCACTCGGGTGGAGTTGAGTACAATATTTTACCCTTAGACGGACGGATAGTCTAAGCGCAATATTCAAATTCTTGAGGATATGCTCCATGCGTGTGTGATTGAGTTTGGAGGCTCTTGGGATCAGTTCTTGCCATTAGCGTAGTTTGCTTACAACAACAGCTATCAGTCAAGCATTCAGATGGCACCGTATGAGGCTTTATATGAGAGATGGTGTAGATCCCCGGTGGGTTGGTTTGAGCCTGGTGAGGCTAGATTATTGGGCACAGACTTGGTTCAGGATGCTTTGGAGAAGGCTAAGGTGATTCAGGATAGACTCTGTACAACCCAGTCCAGATAGAAGAGTTATGCGGACTGGAAGGTTCGTGATATTTCCTATATGGTTAGAGAGTGGGTTGTGCTTCGGGTTTCGCCTATGAAGGCTGTTATGAGATTTGGAAAGAAAGGGAACATGAGTCCGAGGTTTATTGGCCCTTTTGAGATATTGAGGCGTGTTGGGGAGGTTGCTTATGAGATTGCCTTACCTCCCAGCTTGGCAGGAGTTCATCCGGTATTTCGTGTTTCGATGCTCTAGAGGTATCACGACGATCTGTCATACGTGTTGGATTTCAATTTAGTCCAGTTGGACAAGGATCTATCTTATGCTGAGGAGCCAGTGGCAATATTGGACAGGTAGGTTAGAAAGCTGAGGTCAAAGAACATTACATCGGTAAAGGTTCAGTGGCAGGGTTGGCCGGTCGAGGAGGCGACCTGGGAGGCCGAGCAGGATATGCGCAGCCGTTACCCTCATCTTTTCATTATTTCAGGTATGCCTCTATACTCGTTCGAGGATGAATGAATGTTTAAGTGTAGGAGGATGTGATGACCCGGCCGGTCGTCTTAAGAATTTATGCCTCGATCCCGTATTAAATGCTTTCTCCGAGTTTATTTCTGCTATTTCGATTTGCCGGGATGTTCGATTTTGAATTTTGGAGAGTTTTGGGACACTTAGTCCCTAAATAAGAGCTTAAGTATTGTAAAGTTGACTGTAGTTGGAACATTGTGAAGACGGCCTCAAAATGGAAATCTGATGGTTCTGTTAGCTTCGTTGGGTGATTTTGAGCTTAGGGGTGTGTTCGAATTTTGTTTTGGAGGTCCGTAGCTAATTTAGGTTTGAAATGCCGAAAGTTGAATTTTTAAAGTTTCCGGTCCGATAGTGAGAATTTTATCCGAGGGTCAGAATGGCATTTCGGAATTAAATCTATGGTTAATTCGAGGTTTCAATGCTGTTTTAGGTGTTTTTAGGATTGGTACAAGTTTGGACAGTGGTTTATGACTTGTTGGTGCCTTTGGTTGAGGTCCCGGAGGCCTCGGGATGATTTCGGATAGTTGACGAAAAGATTTTGGAATTTAAGTTGCAGCTTCAGCTGTTGGTTCTGTCATAACCGCACCTGCGGTTTGGGTTCCGTAGGTGCGGCACTGCAGAAGCGGCTAAGTGGCCGCAGAAGCAGAATTTGGCCATCTCTTCAGGAACCACAGATGCGGATAGTTCACTGCAGAAGTGGTGCCGCACCTGTGGAAGGGTAACCGCAAATACGGAAAATGGGTCTTTAAGTGAAAGACGCATATGTGACCTAGGCTCCACAGAAGAGGGACCGTAGATGCGGTCCCAGGGCCACAAATGCAGAAATCGCTGGGCAGAACATATAAATTCTTGCCTTCGCAAAATTTAGCCATTTTTCATCTTTTTCAAAACGGGAAGAAGCTTAGGGAGCACTTTTCAAGAGAGATTCTCAGAGGAGTTCATTGGGGTAAGGTCTTTGGTCTCTAAACTCGTTATTGGAATGATTTTTTATCAATTTAAACATGAAAAAATATGGAAAATCAGTGGTAATTGGGGGTTTAGGGCTTGTCTAATTGGAGGCCTTTGAGTGATGATTTGAGGGACCATTTTGAGGTCCAATTTTGATGCTTTTGGTATGACTGAACTCGTGATAATGTGAGGATTCTTAAAATATAAATCTTACCCGATTTCGAGACGTGGACCCGAGGGGCATTTTGGTCATTTTACATAATTTCGCGTATTAGCTTAGAATTTAATTGTAGAATCAGTTACTTGAAGTGTTATTTACATTATTAAATTGAATTGAATAGATTTGGGTCATTTGGAGTCGAGTACTCGTGGCAAGAACGCGGTCTCGGGTTGATTTTGAGCTTGTATTGTGGTAATTGAAATGCCTTGTACGTGAGGTGACGATTGCGTACTTGTGCTAATCGTTGAAAATCCAGTTTTCATTAAGTAACTTTAATTGTGGTTTCCCTTTCTATTTATTCTACTTGCACTTTTAAACCTGCCGTTAGTTAGAGAAATATGTCTAATTGATTTAATTGCTTTATCTGCCTTATTTGTATTACATGAAGCATGCTAGGATAGAATTGTCTGTGCTACCTTGTTATGGAGTTGAGTTTATTTGAGATCCCCGGTTGTTTCCTTGTGATTGTTTTGCCTATGTTTCAGTTATTAAATTCCTTGTTTTCCTGTATTAAATTCGTATTGTTAGCTTTCAACTATACTGCTTATCTTATAATGTCATACCTTATATTTTTATTTTATCTCAGTAGGGCCCTGACCTTCCTCGTCACTACCCGACTGAGGTTAGGCTTGGCACTTACTGATTATCGTTGTGGCGTACTCATGCCCCTTCTACGCATGTTTTTCATGTGCAGAACCAGGTATCGCTACTCAGGCCTACCATCCTTGAGGGAGGCGAATGCTTTAGAGACTTCGAGGTACATCTGCCGCATCCGCAGACTGAGGAGTCCTTTTCTATTCCTGCTTTTAGTATTTAGCCCTTCTGTATTTTTCTATTCTTATTAGACTTTTCGGAGTTAGAGCTATGTAGTATTTTTCTTAGCTTGTGATTCGTGGGTTTCCGGGTCTTCGATTTACGTATTGGTATTGAGAGTTAAACATGGTATATTCCGAGTGGCACATTTAAACACTATTATTACTTTATTCCTGTTTTAAATTTTTTTACTTCGGCAAATTTTGGTTTTTCTTCCGCAATTTAGGCTTACCTAGTCATAGAGACTAGGTTCCGTTACGATGGTTCACGGAGGGCGAACCAGGGTCGTGAAACTTCTGGTATTTCCACACCTGCGGATTGGGGACTGCAGGTGCGACGGCCCATATGCGGAAGAAGAGTCGCAGAAGCAGAAGGAACCGCAGAAGCGGTTAAGGGACCGCATCTGCGAAGGCGCAGGTGCGATACCTAGGGACTTAAGTGATTTCCATAGAAGCAGTAAATAGGGCCGCAGATGCGAAAATATATGGGCAGAAGCTATAAATTGTGGCCTTCGCGAAAGAGGGATTTCAAGGGAACGTCATTGAGCTAAGGAATTTGGATCTAAAACTCGTTCTTATGCTATTATTTCACGGATTAGAGCTAGAAATTATGGAAATTAAGGGTTAAAATTGAAGAACTAGGGCTTGGAAATTTAGACCTTTGATTGAGGATTTGAAGGACCATTTGAGGTTGGATTTCAGAACATTTGATATGTATGAACTCGTGGGGAGATAAGGCATCTATTGATGTAAAAATTATCGAATTCCGAGACGCATGCCCTGGGGTCGAGTTTTGGTATTTTTGGGATTTGTGTCGTAGTTTGATTATTTTCACTTGGGCTTCGTTCCCTTAGCATATTTTGATGTCCTCGTTCTGATTTTGGATAGATTCGATGCGAGTGGAGTCCCATTCGAGGGGCAAAGGCGTCACGAGCTAGAGATTTGACCGGTTCGAGGTGAGTAATGATTGTAAATGATGTTCTGAGGGCTTGAAACCCCCAAATTGCACATCGTAGTGCTATATTGATGTGATGCACACACTTGATGACGAGCGTGGGGTAGTGCACTGTTGGGGATTGTGACTTAGTCCATCCCGAATGACTGTTTTACCGCATATTTGACTGAAACCTATTTGCTATCATCATGATTTGGGCTAAATGCCATATTTGGGCCTTGTGCCAACTATTTGAACCCTTCAGGAATTTTTACTGGTATTTCCTTACTATTTTGACTTATTACTTCAACTCAATCATGTTATTTCACTGTTTTTCATACTCAGCCATGTTTACTTTGTTTTAACACTTACATGATCTTTTAAATGATATTTTTGGGCTGAGAATCATGTTTTACTATTGCCCGAGTGGCTTGTGAGGATTTTGACTGAGTAGGGCCGAGGGCCTATGCTGTGAGCAAACATTTGATACTGATTATGAGGCTGAGGGCCTGAGACATATACGCCACGAGGTGGCTTGATATTGCGCTTGGGCCGTAAGGGGCCCCTCCAGGAGTCTATACACCCGAGTGAGCGCGGGTACCCATTGTGATGTGAGATTGAGCCCGAGGGGCTGGTATTGTTCTGAGATGTTGCCCGAGAGGCAGAATTATATATACTGTGCCCGATGTGCGAACCTTTATGTGTTTATTTTCTTAATTAACTATCCATTACCTGCTTAATTCTTAGGAACATGGGGATAGTGGAGACTAATGGGTTCAACTTTGCTACTTTTCGGTTATCTGGATCCGCCAAGACTTAGTGGAAGGATTATTGTTTGTCTAGACTAGTTGGGTAACCAACTTTGACTTGGGACCAGTTTTCTCAGCTATTTTTGGAGAAGTTTCTTCCTATCACTCAGCGAGAGATCTATCGGAGGGAGTTTGAGCGTCTCCAACAGGGTTCTATGATTGTTACTCAGTACGAGACCAGATTTATTGACTTGGCCCATTATGCTCTTCTTATACTTCCCACTGAGAGAGAGTGAGTGAGGAGGTTCACTGAGGGACTCATTCAACCTATTCGACTTCATATGGCTAAGGAGACAGGGTGTGACAATGTGGCCAATGTGGCCAGGAGGGTTGAGATGGTTCTATCACAAGGAGGTGGTCAGGGGTCTGACAAGAGGCCTCGTTATTCAACCAGATTCAGTGGTGCCTTGTCTAGACGCCTACCTCGTTGTCCTTTTCAGTCAGCACTTTAGGCTTCTCATAGTGCCCCAGGTGGCCGTGGTTCTCACATGTAGTATTTCGATCAATAGTCCTACAATGCATCACCAACTCCTATCAGTGCACCTCTACTTCAGAGTTTTCAGGGTCGTCAGCCCCAGCAGCCGAGGGCTTGTTTTACTTGTGGCAACATGAGGCATATTGCTAGATATTGCCCTCTAGCACTGAGCAGTTCTCAGCGCAAGAGTTCTCGTGCCTTGGTTTAGGCACTGAGTGTGCCACCGCCTGCTCAGCCAGCTAGAGGTGAAGGTAGAGGTGCTAGAGGTGGAGGTAGAAGTATTAGAGGTGGATCTCAGGCCGCTAGAAGTGGAGGCCATCCAGTAGCAGGCCGTCCCAAAGATGTAGTTCAGAGTGGTGGGCCCCAGCCCTGATGTTATGCTCCAATGCAGTTATCACAGGTACTGTTCTGGTTTGTAGTAGGGATGCTTCAGTTCTATTTGATCCAGGGTCTATATACTCCTATGTGTCATCTTATTTTGCATCATATTTGATCATGCCTAGTGATTCTTCAACTGCTTCTGTATATGTGTCTACACCGGTGGGGATTCTATTGTGGTAGATCGTGTCCATCATTCTTGTAAAGTTGTGATTGGGGGTATTGAGACCCGAATAGACTTGTTACTTCTGAACATGGTTGATTTTGATGTCATATTGGGGATGGACTGGTTATCACCTTACCACACGATCTCGGACTGTCATGCCAAGACTCTGACCTTAGCCTTGCCGAGGTTGCCTCGTTTAGAGTGGAAAGGGACTCCTGGTCATTCTACCCGTAGTGTTATCTCATATATAAAGGCTGAGAGCAAGGTCGAGAATGGGTATTTGACCTATTTGGCATATGTTCGTGATTCTAGTGCCGAGGTTCCTTCTATTGATTTTGTACCTGTTGTTCGTAAGTTTCCTGATGTATTTCCTTAAGACTTGTTGGGTATGCCACCCGATAGGGATATTGAATTCTGCATTGATTTGGCTTCGGGCACTCAACCCATTTCTATCCCGCCGTATCATATGGTCCCGCCTAAGTTGAAAGAGTTGAAGGAGCATTTGCAAGACTTGCTTGAGAAATGCTTCATTAGACCTAGTGTCTCGCCTTGGGGTGTGCCGGTGTTGTTTGTTAAGAAGAAGGATGGATCGATGCGAATGTGTATAGATTACCGGCAGTTGAACAAGGTTACAATCAAGAATAAGTATCCATTGCTGAGGATTGATGATTACAATCAGGGTGCCAATGTATTTTCGAAGATTGACTTGAGATCTGGCTACCATCAGTTGAGGATTAGGGCATCCGATGTCCCTAAGACAGTTTTCCACACTCGGTACAAGCATTATGAGTTCTTGGTGATGTCATTTGGGTTGACCAATTCCCCTGCAGCTTTTATGTATTTGATGAACCGAGTGTTCAAGCCTTACATGGATTTATTCGTGATAGTCTTCATTGATGATATTTCGATTTATTCCCGCAGCCGGGAGAAGCATGAGCAGCATCTTAGATTTGTTCTTCAGACTTTGAGAGATAGTCAGTTCTATGCTATGTTTTTGAAGTGCGAGTTTTCGTTGGGGTCGGTTGCTTTCTTGGGTCATCTTGTTTCAACAGAGAGTATTCAGATAGATACAAAGAAGATAGAGGTAGTCAAGGACTGGCCTAGACCCGCATCAGCTACAGAGATCCGGAGTTTCTTGGGTTTGGTAGGCTATTATCGTCAGTTCGTGGAGGGGTTTTCATCTATTGTAGCCCCGATGACCAGGTTGACCCAGAAGGGTGCCTAGTTCAGCTGGTTGGATGAGTGCGAGGCGAGCTTTCAAAAGCTCAAGACAGCTTTGACGATAGCGCCGGTGTTGGTTTTGCCTACAGTTTCAGGGCCATATATAGTTTATTGTGATGCATCTCGTATTGGGCTTGGTGCGTTGTTGATACAAGATGGAATGGTTATTGCTTACCCTTTGCGTTAGTTGAAGATTCATGAGAAGAACTATCCGGTCCATGATTTGGAGTTAGCAGCCATTATTCACGCGTTGAAAATTTAGAGGCATTATCTGTATGGCGTGGCATGTGAGGTATTCACGGATCACAAGAGTTTGCATTACTTGTTCAAGCAGAAGGAGTTGAATTTGAGGAAGAGGAGGTGGTTGGAGCTATTGAAAGACTATGATATCACCATCTTATATCATACGAGGAAGGCCAATATGGTGGCCGATGCTTTGAGTAGAAAGTCAGCTAGTATGGGCAGTCTTGCGTATATTCCGGTCGGTGAGAGGCCACTTGCTTTGGATGTTCAGGCTTTGGCCAATCAGTTCGTGAGATTGGATGTTTCTGAGCCCAGCCATGTTTTAGCTTGCATAGTTGCTCATTCTTCATTATTGGAGTGTATCCAAGATCAGCAGTATGATGATCCTCATTTGTGTGTCCTCAGAGATACGGTGTAGCACGATGGTTCCAAGTAGGTTGCATTAGGAGATGATGGAGTTTTAAGGCTTCAGGGTCGAGTTTGTGTGCCTAATGTGGATGGACATCGAGAGTTGATTTTAGAGGAGGCCCATATTTCCCGGTACTCTATTCATATGGGCGTCGCTAAAATGTATCAGGATT
Organism: Nicotiana tabacum; assembly: GCF_000715075.1. NCBI lineage: Eukaryota > Viridiplantae > Streptophyta > Magnoliopsida > Solanales > Solanaceae > Nicotiana > Nicotiana tabacum. The sequence continues at coordinate 104,483,775 of NC_134087.1, read as the reverse complement.
TGTGGCAGCACTATTGGTGGAGGAGGATGAAGAAGGATATTGTTGTGTATGTGGCGCGGTGTTTGAATTGTCAGCAGGTAAAGTACGAGCATTAGAGACCTGGTAGTTTGTTTAAGAGGATTGAGCTTCCCGAGTGGAAGTGGGAGCATATCACTATGGACTTTGTTGTTGGACTCCCACAGACTCAGAGGAAGTTCGATGCAGCGTGGGTTATAGTTGATAGGCTAACTAAGTCAGCGTATTTCATTCATGTGGTAGTCTTTTATTCTTCCGAGAGGCTAGCTGAGATCTATATCAAGAAGATTATTTGTATTCATGGTGTGCCCGTGTCTATCATTTCTGATCAAGGTACGGAGTTTGCCTCGTATGTCAAGAGTGCAGTTCAGGAGAGTTGGGCACACGGGTCGAGTTGAGCATAGCATTTCATCCTCAGGTGAACGGGCAGTCCGAGCGTACTATACAGATTTTTGAGGATATGCCCCAAGCTTATGTCATTGACTTTGGAGGCTCGTGGGATCATTTTTTGCCTTTAGCGGAGTTTCCCTACAACAACAGTTACCAGTCGAGTATCCAGATGGCTCCTTATGAGGTTTTGTATGGTAGATGGTGTCAGTCACCGGTTGGATGGTTTGAATTGGGAGAGTCTCGGTTGTTGGGTACGATTGTAGTACAGGATGCCTTGGACAAGATCAGGATCATTCAGGATAGGCTTCGTACAGCTCTGTTCAGGTAAAAGAGTTATGACGACCGTAAGGTTCGTGATGTGGTTCATGGTTGGCGAGCGAGTGTTGTTTTGAGTGTCGCCTATGAAAAGCATGATGAGATTTGGAAAGAAGGGCAAGCTTAGCCTTAGGTTCATTGGCCCGTTTGAGATTCTTGATCGAGTGGAGGAGATGGCTTGCAGACTTGCATTGCCGCAGAGTTTATCAGCCCAGTGTTTCATGTGCCCATGCTTCGGAAGTATCACGGCGATCCATCCAACGTGTTAGACTTCAGCACTGTCCAGTTGGACAAAGACTTGTCATATGAGGAAGAGTCGGTAGCTATTCTAGACCGGCAGGCTCGTTAGTTGAGATCGAAGAGTTTCCCTTCTGTTCGTGTTCAGTGGAGAGGTCAGCCTGCTGAGGCATCGACTTAGGAGTCCAAGTCCTATATGCGGAGCTGTTATCCCCATCTTTTCTCCGACTCAGGTACTTCCTTCTTATGTCCGTTCGAGGACGAACGACTGTTTTAGAGGTGGAGGATGAGATGACCCAAAAGGTCATCACTTGATTTACGAGTAAATTTTGTGTTCTGAGGCTTTAGAAGACTCCTTTTTCCTCACCTCAATTTGCGTGCACAATCCGAGTGCATATCTGGATTGAATAGTTTGAATTTAGACCACTTTTTGGGCCCGGATTCCGAAACTAATTGCATATTTGGGCTCGTGGGTGAATGGGCGATCATGTTTTGGCCCGAACCTCGTATATTGACCAAGCGGGCCCGGGGTCGATTTTTGACTTTTTGGGTAAAATGATAGAAAACTTATAATTAAGCATTGGGTATGAATTCTTTAGTATATATTGATGCTACTAAATTCTAAAGGAAAACTGGTGTTTGAGGCTCGAGTTGGTCGTGGAAGTTTGAGGTATGTTTTTGGTCTAACCTTAGCTTGAGAGATTAGGAGTCGTGTCTTATTTGCTACGTGTTAATTGTGGAGTACGACGTATAGGCATGGTGACGAGTATCTTTGTGTCGGTGTCAAGCGTGTCTGTGTGTCTATTATTGTAATTTTTATGACTCCTTTATGGTTTATTCGTGCTTCATATGAGAATTTTATTATTGTTCCCTTGTCGGGATGTTGTTGTGATATTGTTGTTCCCTTGCCGGGATGTTATTGTGATATTATTGTTCCCTTGCCGGGATGTTGTAATATTATTGTTCCTTTGCCGGGATGTTGTTATTATACTATTGTTCCCTTGCCGGGATTCTTTTATGATTGGTGTTGATAAACGAAATGGAAGGGTTGTACGCCTACAACGGTAATACATGAAATGGGAGCGGGTTGCATGCCTGCAACGGTAATACATGAAATAGGAGCGGGTTGCATGCCTGCAACGGAAATATATGAACTGGGAACGGGTTGTACACCTACAACGGTAATATATGAAATGGGAGTGCGTTGCACGCCTATAACGGTACTATATGAAATGTGATCGGGTTGCACGCATGCAACGGTATTACATGTGTACTTGTTCTTCTTTTTTCCTTATCTTTTGCTGGTAATTGATTTATGGCGTTCATTAGATTTCTCTACTGTTATTCTATTGTTATGTGTTACTCCTCGTAGCATGTTTCCCCCGCCCAACTTTAGTTGTAATTATCTGCTTCTATTTCTGCTGTATATGATTTAACTGCACAGGTTTATTTGGTAGTCTGGTCCTCCTCGTCACTACTTCGCCAAGGTTAGGCTAGGCACTTACCAACACATGGTGTCGGTTGTACTGATACTACACTATGCACTGTGTGCAGATACTAATACCGGAGCGTTTGGACCGCAGTGAGGGAGTTGTCTTTAGTCCATTCAAGCGTCCTGAGGTAGTCCTGCAGACGTCTGCGGGCCTTGGTGTCTCCTCCTATCTTTTCTCTTTCTGTTTTTACTTATTCAGAGACAGACTTATGTATTTCCATTTAGACCTTATTTGTAGCATTCTTAGATAGTCCGTGACTTGTGACACCAAATTCTCGGTAGTATTGTACTTCAGATTATGTAGCAGTGTTTGGTTGAATTATTAAGTTTTTCGTCTTCTGCATTTTGGTTACTTAATTTATTTTGCTATTTAATCACTTATTATTTTAAATTGTTGAACATGTTTAAAAAAAATGAAGGTAATGATTTTACAATATTTGGCTTGCCTAGCTTACACGAGTAGGCGTCATCACGACTCCTGATATTGGGAAATTTGGGTCGTGACATGTGATGTCTCACTCGATGTTCCATAAAAGCATAAAGGAATCAGACGCAAGTTAAAGTATGGTATATCAACAAGGTTTTAGGAAAACAGGAGTAATGATAAGAAAAGGTAAATGAAAAGGTGACAAAAATGGATAAGTCTTCGTGATTAAGCACATGAAACCAAGAGAGCTAGTGGTTTCTCTAAGTTATACAAAGCTCAGTATGACCTGAATGAACCCAAGGAGTCTAAGACTAGTAGCACTTAGAAGAAATAGAATGTTCCCTGGTAGTAGAATGAGGGTGTAATTGTGTCAGATAAAGGATGACGTTTGGGCCTTTGATTGATTAATGATTTGAAGAGTATTTCATGTATTGTATGAGACTAAAATACCCACGTAAGGTGAATCACGTTGGAGTACTATAAATATTATTGTTGGAGTACAGTATCGCCCCCAAGTGGATCAGGAAAATCACCTCAAATATTCCTCAATGCAACATAAGCCCTAGTGGAAATATATTACATAAGAAGTTTCAAGCTATCAATGCAAGATTATAGATCAACATTGAAGTGAATCGGCAATGGATGGATAAAAGATACAAAGTATGACATGAGATTAGGTCATCTGTCTTAAGATGAACAGTAATGAAGAAACGTTAAAAGACTTAGCTTTATGCATATAAGATAAGCAACGAGAGTAAACTGGAGTTTGGTTGTAGACCTCAGTAACAATAAATCGAAGTAAGATTCATGGTATAGTATTACCCAGCTAGATGCAGTAAAGTCATACAGCTGGATAAACGGATCTATGAAATAAGGTATATCAATATTTGCAAGTTCTACAAAGTACCGGGTGAGGAACTTCAGTACACCTATAGATGCCCAGAGAGGCATCTTATTAAGCCTTGTATATGTTTACAAAGTAAGGCCAAGAGATTGGCTAAAAGCTAGAGTAAAAAGGAGAGAAGAGTCGCATAGGCACACTTACAAGGTCAGTATCGTAGAGGCTGCATGATATAAGGTAGCAACAGTTACGAGATTGGAAAAAATTCGATCACAAGCCATGGCGTGGGAAAGAGACCTAAAGGGGGGAATGCCCTGGCCTTTGGATTTATTCGCAGAACAACTGCCTAAATGGAAAGGAAAGTATTAAGGTATTCACAAGAGTTATAAGTTATGAAAATGATAAGAGCATCAGTCAACATTCGAGGACGAATGTTCCAAGGGGGAGGGGGGGAATGATGTTACGCCCTGCAATATTATGTCGATATTACATCTCGCAGTATTATATTACGATAATGCTATGTCTTACAGTATTATATTACGATGATGTTATACCTTGCAGTATTACGTTACAATGATGTTATACTTCGCAGTATTAAATTACGACGATGTTGCACCCTGTAGTGTTGTACGTTGAATTTGTCGTACATCAGTCCAAGGAAAAGATATTTTGGAGATTATAAGGATTATGCTATTTCATAAGTGATGAGTAAATTCGTGAAGATGAGAGGGGAAGCAAGTCAAAGAAAATGAATTTTCGTCCAAGTTTGGCATTTTGGGATAAAATACGGCCCGAACTAAATTACCCGAAATTTATGGACTAGTGTCATACAATATACCACATGGCCATGATAGTAAGGTGTGTACAGTGTGCTAAAAGTGAGTAGTATTTTAAGTAATTTGAGATAATTTCTAATTATGTGAATTATTGGTTGGTGGTGGATTAATAAGTTGATTAAAGATTTGGTGGATGGTTAAATAAGGTCTTCGGATAAAGACCAAAGAACCTCTTGTGTCAGCAAAACATTATCCATATTATGACTCGTATATGGTGGTTGAAAGGTGTATTATTTATGTTAATTAGGGGGCTTAGTCACCTAGCATGCTGGGTCCACCTAAAGTTAAGAATAACATCCCTAAAAATCAAAATAATTTCCTAAATCTCTTAAGGAAGAGTTCAGCCAAGCTTTCTTTACAAAAGTAACGAAACCATTCTCTAATATCCATTTGCATATTATATACCATATAAGCAATGCCCAAGACTTCTGTGAGCATGTGATTTTTGTCCTATATGAAATACTCCTATAAAATTCAAAAAAAATTGATATTTTCCAATTATTTGCCATTTTGTAGGATTTTATTAATTGTTTGCAATAACGTGCACGTTTAATATTTATTAAAATCATGAAAAATACCAAAAATAACATGTATTGCATTAGATTTTTTTTTAATATTTTTTAGGATTAATTAGCTAATTATTTGTTTATGGAAAACGAAAATCACAAAAAATGCTCATTTTTTAGATTTTAGCTTTTTATTTTAGATTAGTGATTTTTCTTTTTAGGATCAAGTAATTGTTATAAATATTATAATTAGATAATTAGATTAATTTTCCAATATGGATTAATTTAGGATTTTAATTAAAGAAAAAAAAACAAAGGAAAAAGGAATAAAAGAGGTAGTTGAAAAAGGGGTTTTAAAATGAATTTGGGTTAATTCTTTGTACCAAATTGGCCCAATTCTTCTCGAAAGCTAACCTAGATCCAAGCCAAATTTCGAACCAACCCCAGCCCAAATACAGTTGAACCCATCAGCCCCAAACCCACTACCCTTTAATTAAAACCTAGAAGCTAACCTAGACCAAATAAGATCACAGATCCGCCGTTTCCATAAAAAAAAAGACCCCCCCCCCCCCCTCTTCGTTCTTCATCTTCTTCAGCAGAGAAGACCAAAATAAAAAATCCCTCCCCTGAAATTCATCCTCTTCACACCCCTTCCAACACTAGTTGTACCCACCCTCCTCCACACCTAAGTAAGCCACACACAAACACGAAGAGAATGGAAGAGAGAACGAATGACTTTCTTTGATCTCACTACGCAGCTGGAAAATCACCTAAATACAGTCCCTTATCGCGAAAAAGAGCAGCTCCAAGGTTGAATTCGAGTCCGCTGATGAGCTTAAGTTCGAGTGAGCTTCGGATTCATATGTGTTTCTGGATTTTCCTCACGATTGGTTTAAGCTGACTTCGCTACTGCTTCCTTGCATTTTGCTGAGCTCCAAACTTCCACTTCTTGGCTTTTATCTGGTCATTGTGCTCTGTTTTTCCTCCTATTATAGGATGTTCTTGTAAAGATGATTTGGCTGATGCATATAAGCATTGTGCTGAGGCTCGGTTCAAAATCAAAGGAAATAAATCTTGTTGAGCTAACTGAATTTCCGCTGTTGTTGTTTCATTCCACATGTAGAGCTTATTTTCTATTTTATTGTTCTTGTTGTCCAGGTAGGGCTCCTTGATTAAATAATATAAACATGCAAAGTTGCTTGGGAATAAGGGCTGTTGGAAGTTGCTCATATGTTACCTGTTCTATAATTAATTTTGTTTGATGGCTATCACTAGTTTGTTCAATTGCTGGATGCTTTTAGTTTGGATGGTTTAATGTTGAGAACATACAACAAATAGTATGCTTTGTCTATGTGTCATTCATTTCAAGCTATAGAAGATCATCATCGTTTTTTTGGTTGTTATTCTCTATATAAATTAGCACTTCAATTATTATTTTTAGGTTGTTGTTGTGAGTTGTTAGTAAATGTTCCCTATTCTATGCATTTGCAAGTTATGTTCCACTTTTAATTTTGACAATGTACGTGAATCTAGATATAGATCAGTAGCGTAAATGAACTTTTGTTTTCATCCTTAGCTTGGCCAATGTCGTGTTAATCTTTATCTACAACCCTTGATTAAAATGGTTTAAGTTAATTAAATACTAGTCATCTTGAGATCTAGGTATCCCCAGAGCCTTTAAGCACAATCATGAATGTTGCAGAAAGTGGGTTTAAGTATATGGGTGCATCCGTGCATGCACGAATATTTCAACAAAGCCACAATAGTTCATTTGAATAAACGAATTTTATTTTTCATATACAAGATCACACTTTCATTTGAGACTGAGCTACGTGTGAAACACCTTAAGAATGTCGTAGTTTGCCTTAGGCACGCAATTAAATTATTACAACTACTGGTATGGTTCCAGTGGCGTGGTTGTGATATCTAATTTCAAATTTGATTAGAGTAGGAGCATCTTTAGTTTACCTAAGAGAAATACAATTCTTTTCTTTTAAAATAATTTGTGGTGTGCCATACACGAATAAAACCCATAATTTATGGCCCTCACAAAGTATTAATTTAGTATAGTAAAACATCTTTGTAAATATTCATAGCTTGCTTTAGGTGCATTTACAATAAAATCATCATAGCTTTGGGTACGGTTCCCGTGACATAGTTGTGATACCTAATTTCCAAATTCTAGGGTACATTTATATGATCCGGCCAAAACTTTTAATAACTTTAATAAATTAAACATGTTGTAGATCGTGGGTACGGTTCCCGTGACATGATTCACAATGTGTGTCAACCAAACAAGTGTATGACAATCATAACTTGTTCCAAAAAAATTCCATAAATTAATTAAAAGCGGTTATAAAGTTAAAAATGCACATTAGGTTTAAAATGTGTAATAAATCAGATAATATGCCAATTGATAAATGTTAAAGTGATCGTGGTAGAACCACGGAACCCGGGAATGCCTAACACCTTCTCTCGGGTTAACAGAATTCCTTTATTTAGAATTTCTGGTTCGCAGACTTTTTAAATATAAAGTCGAAATTTCCTCGATTTGGGATTTTAAAATAAACCGGTGACTTGGGACACCAAATAAACTATTCCAAGTGGTGACATTGAAACAAAATAATCTCATTTCGAATTATGTCACTTTAATTGGAAAAACTCCCTTATATTACCCTCGGGTGGTAAAAAAGGTGGTGTGACAGCTCTGACCACTCTACTGGGGAATCAAAACCCAGAACTTCGGTTCAGGGTTCAAGAATTCGAGCTTAGAATAACTGTTATAATCATCTTTTATTTATTATATGATTTTTATTACATGTTGGTGCCTAATGTGCTAAATGTCGCTTTTTACCGCTTTGATATTATTTAAACTTTATATAAACTGTTACGAAACCCTTTTCTTCTCATCTTGGAGGATGTGCACGCTGGCGTGACTTCTCTTCTGTTAGTGTAATACCTTAATTAAAAAGAACCTCGGACAAGTTACAAAGTTGGATGGCTTTTGGTTCCCGATACGTATCCCCCCCTCGGCTCGAGTTGTTCGCTCGGGTAAACCAATTCTAGAACAATATACCTAGGTTTTAAACCTAAAATAACTCAGTCTCATGCCGGATCCCTAGTAGGAATGCTTTTTTTGCATCATGTGCATTTGACTTTGGGGACTCAACAGAGGGGTTGGGTCCTTCTAGGACAGGTGCACCCGAAATAAAAAGACCATCCTGATGCATCTTACGTGCTACATGCACATCTGTTTGGTTCGGCTTGCATGTTGACCGGCTTCTAGAATAGGGAAAGAAAATCAAAAAAAGTGAGGTAGATATTTAGAAAATTCTGAAACTCTACCGAAATCCTAAAGAAAAAGAAAAAGAAAAAGAAAAAGAAAAGTCATTTTAAATTGAGCAAAAATTTTCAAGATCATGTTTCTTTTGTTCCGTCAAAACTGACCGAACTACGCGGGTCTTATTCTCACCAGATGTGAGATACGTAGGCAAACATCATCGGTTCTATGATGACCCGGCCGGTCGTCTTAAGAATTTACGCCGTGATCCCCTTTAACTATTTTCCCCGAGTTTACTTCTGCTATTTTGATTTGCCGGGGAGTTCGGATTGTGCTTTAGAGGTCCGTAGCTAATAGGCTTGGAATGCTGAAAGTTGAATTTTTGAAGTTTCCGGTTTGATAGTGACATTTTGATCCGAGGGTCGGAATGGAATTTCGGAAGTTGGAGTAGCTCTGTAGGGTTAAATGTGACCTGTGTGCAAAATTTCAAGTCATTCGGATTAGGTTTGATAGACCTTTTGATCGAAATCATATTTTTTAGTATTTTTGGATTTCTTAGGCTTGAATCCGATAAAAAATAGGTGTTTTGATGTTGTTTTGAGCATTACAAAGGTTGGAAAAAGTTTGAATGGAGTTATGGGATATGTTGGTAGGTTTGGTTGAGTTCCCGGGGGTATCGGGATGATTTCGGATGGTTGACAGAAAGATTTTGGGACTTTGGAGTTGGAGCTTCAGTTGTTCTTCTGTAATAACCGCACCTGCGAGTGTGGGACCGCAGGTGTGGAGCCGTAAAAGCAGCGGATCAACCGCATAAGCAAAATTGAGGAAGTTCAGCAGAGACCGCAGGAGCGGTAGAGTTTTCATAGGAGCGGTAGCGCATCTGCAATAGGGGAGTCGTAGATGCGAAAGATGGGTTTAAGTGAGAAGTCACAGATGCGACAAGTGTTCCGCAAAAGTGGGACCGCAGATGCGGTAATAGCTGTGCAGAAATATGAAAATTCGAGGGTGTAGTTTTAAAAGTTGGAAATTCAATTTGGAGCTCGGGAGAGGGCGATTTTGAGAGCAAATTGAAGAGGAGATCAGTGGGTAACAATTCTTTAACCCTTTCTAGTTATATTCCATCAATCTATAGTTAGTTTCATCATTTAATTTTGGATTGGAGATGAAAATTGGGGAAAAGTTGAAAGAAAGTTCTTAGACATAAAATTCGACTTTCGATACGGAATTTGACCTTAGATTTGGATATTTTTGGTATGCATGAACTCGTGAGAGTATGAGGATTCTTAAAATATGAGTTTTACCCGATTCGAGATGTGGGCCCGAGGGGCGTTTTGATCATTTTACCTAATTTCGCATATTAGCTTATAATTTCTTTGTAGAATCAGTTACTTAAAGTGTTATTTACATTATGAAAATAAATTGAATAGATTTGGGTCATTTAGAGTCGAGTACTCGTGGTAAGAACGTGGTTTCAAGTTGATTTTGATCCGGTTCGAGGTGAGTGGCTTGTCTAACATTGTTTGTGGGACTTTCCCCTTAGGATTGGTATTGTGATAATTGAAATGCCTTGTATGTTAGGTTATGAGTGCGTACTTGCTAATTGTTGAACATCCGGTTTTCATTAAGTAACTTTAATTTTGTTTTCCCTTTCTATTTATTCTACTTGCACTTCTAAAACTGTTGTTAGTTAGAGAAGCTTGTCTAATTGACTTAATTGCTTTATTTGATTTAACTGTCTTATTTGTATTACGTGAAGCATGCTAGGTTAGAATTGTATGTGTTACCTTGTTATGAAGCTGAGTTTATTTGAGTATTCCTTGATCCATTGTTGTGTATTTTACTTTGGGACTGCGGGACAATATCCTGGGAGATCCCCTGTACGCATTTATGATTTGAGCTGAAGTGCAGGATATCGAGAGATCCCCAGCACGTATATTGAGGATACCAAGAGATACTCGGGATACGAAGAGATCCTTAGCATATATTGAGGATACCGAGAAATCCTCGGAGTACCAAGAGATCCCTATCATACATTGAGGATACCAAGAGATCCTCGGGATACCAAGATATCCCTAGTATATATAGAGGATACCGAAAGATCCTCGGGAGACCAAGAGATCCCTATCATACGTTGAGGATACCAAGAGATCCTCGGGATAACAAGAGATCCCTAGTATATATTGAGGATACCGAGAGATCCTCGGGATACCAAAAGATCCCTATCATACATTGAGGATACCAAGAGATCCCTAGCATACATTGAGGATACCGAGAGTTCCCCGGGATACCAAGAGATCCATGTCATATATTGAGGGTACTAAGAGATCCTCGGGATACTAAGAGATCCCTAGTTATTTCCTTGTGATTGTTTTGCCTCTGTTTCAGTTATTGAATTCCTTGTTTTCCTATATTAAATTTGTATTGTTAGCTTTCAATTGTACTGTTTATCTTTTATTGTCATACCTTTTATTTTCTTTATTTCTTCAGTAGGACCCTGACCTTCCTCGTCACTACCCGACCGAGGTTAGGCTTGGCACTTACTGATTACCGTTGTGGTGTACTTATGCCCTTTATGCGCATGTTTTTCATGTGCAGATCCATGTACTTTCACTCAGTCTTATCATCCTTGAGGCGAGGTACTTCTGTAGAGACTTCGAAGTTTATCTGCCGCATTCGCAGACCGAGGAGTCCCTTTCCATCCTTCTGTAATAGTATAGCCCTTCAGTACTTCCCTTTTGTTAGACATTTCTGGAGTTAGAGCTTCTTATGTATCTCTTAGCTTGTGATTCATAGGTTTCTGGGTTTTGGGAAAATGTATTGATTTTAAGAGTTAATATTGTGTATGCCGAGTAGAACTTTTAAACGTTGTTTTATTACTCTATTTCTGCTTTAAATTGTTTTCTTCCGCAAATTTGGTTCATCTTTCTCATATTAGGCTTACCTAGTCGTAGAGACTAGGTGTTGTCATGATGGTTCACGGAGGGTGAACCGGGGTCGTGACAAGTTGGTATTAGAGCTCTAGGTTCATAGGAGTCATGGATCATAAGCCGATTTATTATAGTCTCGCTGATCGGTACAGAGACGTCTGTACTTATCTACGAGAGGCTATGTAACCGTTAGGAAAATTCTACTCCTTTTGAATTCCTTGTCGTGTGAGATTTTTGATATCACAATTCTAAACTTCTATTTTCTATTCTCTCACCGATAGTGAGGGCACGCGCTACCAGAGATGATTAGGCACTCGTGCCCCCCTGCGAGAGCCATCAGAGGTCGGGACCGGGGTAGAGGCCGAGGACGCACACGCGATGTAGCCAGAGCACCCGCGCGAGCTGCCACCGAGGATCCACCAGCAGTTCCAGATAGATCCTAGGCACCGGATGCGCCTACTACTACTACTGCTCCAGCACATCAGGAGACATTAGCACAATTACTAAGCAAGTTTGGTACGCTAGTTCAGGCGGGGTTGATTCAGGTTGTAAAAACTACTTCACAGATTGGGAAAGGGACCCAGACTTCCGCCACCCCCACTCTATAGTAGAGAGTTCTCAATGGTTGGGTTCCAGGCGTCATAACAACATAGCCTATGGTCCCAGTTCAGTCGGTGGTGAGGACCTCTTGCCGAGTAGAAGACATGTGGGTCCAGGAGAGAGAGGACAGACGAGGTCAGGAGAGAGAGTATAGGAAAGTGAGGAGACCTCGTAGATTAGAGAGACCCACTGGTCCTTATTTTGGAGGAAGAGTACGGCATGGTAGAGGTTTTGTGGGTCAGCCAGCTCAGTTTGCATCTCAGATTTCACACAGTGTTTCAGGTGTTTAGGGATCTTGGAGTACCAGTACCGTACAATTTCCACTACCACGTCCTCCTAGAGCTTGTTTTGAGTGTGGTGACATATGACATGTGGTGAGGCATTACCCTAGACTTGGGAGGAGTGCACTTCCACAGACTTCTCAGCCACAACGCGCTCTGCAGAGTTCTCGGGCTATGATCACAGCACCAGTTGCTACCCCACTTGCTCAGCCAGCTTGAGGGGAAGTCCAGGTCAGATATTATGCCCTTCTTGCTCGTACCAAGGTTGTTGCCTCTGATTCTGCCGTCACAGGTATTATACTAGTTTGTCACAGAGATGCATCGGCTCTATTCGATCCAGGCTCCACTTACTCCTATGTGTCTTCTTATTTTTCTCCATATTTGGGTGTACCTCGGGATTCTTTGAGTTCCCATGTTTATGTTTCTACTCCTACGGGAAAATTCTCTTGTTGTAGACCTTATTTATCAGTCGTGTTTGGTTGCTCTTAGTGGTTTTGAGACCAGAGCCGATTTATTGTTGTTTAGCATGGTAGATTTTGATATTATCTTGGGCATGGACTAGATATCGCCCCATTATGCTATTCTTGATTTTCACGCCAAAACCGTGATGGTGGCTATGCCAGGTGTACCGCATGTTGAGTGGAGGGGTACCTTAGATCACACTCCCAGTAGAGTTATTTCTTTTTTTAAAGTTTAGCTTATGGTTGAGAAGGGGTGTGACGCGTATTTAGCTTATGTGAGAGATGTCAGTATTGATACCCCTTTTGTTGATTTAGTCCTAGTAGTACGGTATTTTCCTGATGTGTTTCCAGTTGATCTTCTAGGCATGTCGCCTGACAGAGATATTGATTTTGGCTTTGATCTATTGTCGGGCACTCAGCATATTTCTATTCCTTCGTATCGTATGGCTCCTCCTAAGTTGAAGAAGTTGAAGGATCAGTTATAGGAATTCTAGCTTGCGTGGTTTCTCGGTCTTCCTTATTTGATCGTATCAGGGAGCGTCATTATGATGACCCTCATTTGCTAGTCCTCAAGGACAAGGTTCAGCATGGTGATGCCAGATATGTGACTATTGGTGATGATGGGGTAATGAGGATGTAGGGTCGAATTTGTGTACCCAATGTTGATGGGCTTCGGGAGTTGATTCTAGAGGAGGCCCATAGCTCGCGGTATTCCATTCATTTGGGTGTCGCGAAGATGTATTAGGATTTGAGGCAGCACTACTAGTGGAGGTAGATGAAGAACGATGTAGTTGGATTTGTAGCTCGGTTCCTCAACTGTCAGCAAGTGAAGTATGAGCACCAGAGACTGGGTGGGTTGCTTCAGCAGATAGAGATTCCAAAGTGGAAGTAGGAGTAGATCACCATGGACTTTGTATTTAGGTTCCCACGAACTTTGAGAAAGTTCGATGCTATTTGGGTGATTGTGGATTGGCTAACCAAGTCCACTCATTTATTCCTGTGTTTGCTACTTATTCCTCGGAGCGGTTGGCGGAGATCTATATCCGGGAGATTGTTCGTCTGCATGGTATTCTGGTTTCCATCATTTTAGATAGAGGTACTCAATTCACATCATGGTTCGGGAGGGCTATTCAACATGAGTTGGGTACTCGGGTGGAGTTGAGTACAACATTTCACCCTCAGACGGACGGACAGTCCGAGCGCACTATTCAGATTCTTGAGGATATGCTCTGTGCATGTGTGATTGAGTTTGGAGGGTCTTGGGATCAGTTCTTGCCATTGGCGGAGTTTGCTTACAACAACAATTATCAATCCAACATTCAGATGGCATTGTATGAGGCTTTATATGGGAGACAGTGTAGATCTACGGCGGGTTGGTTTGAGCCGGGTGAGGCTAGATTATTGGGCACAGACTTTGTTCAGGATGCTTTGGAGAAGGTTAAGGCGATTTAGGGTAGACTCCGCATAGACCAATCCAGACAGAAGAGTTACATAGACCGGAAGATTTGTGATGTTTCTTATATGGTTGGAGAGCGGATTCTGCTTCGGGTTTTGCCTATGAGGGGCATTATGATATTTGGGAAGAAGGAAAAGTTGACTCCGAGGTTTATTGGACCTCTTGAGATATTGAGGTGTGTTGGGGAGGTTGCTTATGAGCTTGCCTTACCTCCCAGCTTGGCAGGAGTTCATCCGGTATTTCATGTTTCGATGCTCCAGAGGTATCACAGTGACCTGTCACACGTGTTTGATTTCAGTTCAGTCCAGTTGGACAAGGATCTATCCTATGTTGAGGAGCAGTGGCAATATTAGATAGGTAGGCTAGAAAGCTGAGGTCAAAGAACATTGCATCAGTAATGGTTCAATAGCGGGGTCAGCCGGTCGAGGAGACAACCTAGGAGCCCGAGCAGGATATGCGCAGCCGTTACCCTCATCTTTTCACCACTCTAGTTATGTCTCTATGCTCATTCGAGGATGAACAAATGTTTAAGTGTAGGAGGATCTGACGACCCGGTCGGTCGTCTTAGTAATTTACGCCCTGATCCCCTATTAACTATTTTCCCCGAGTTTACTTCTGCTATTTTGATTTGCCGGGGTGTTCAGATTGTGTTTTGGAGGTCCATAGCTAATTTTGGCTTGAAATGCTGAAAGTTGAATTTTTGAAATTTCCGGTTCGATAGTGAGATTTTGATCCGAGGATCGGAATGGAATTCCGGAAGTTGGAGTAGCTCCCTAGGGTTGAATGTGATGTTTGTGCAAAATTCCATGTCATTCGGACGAGGTTTGATAGACTTTTTGATCGAAAGCATATTTGTTAGAGTTTTTGGAATTCTTAGGCTTGAATCCGATGAAAAATAGATGTTTTGATGTTGGTTTGAGCATTTCGGAGGTTGGAACAAGTATGAATGGAGTTATGGGATATGTTGGTAGGTTTGGTTGAGGTCCCAGGAGCCTTGGGATGATTTCGGATGGTTGACGGAAAGATTTTGGGACTTTGCAGTTGCAGCTTCAGCTATATTTCTGTCATGACTTCACCTGCGAGTGTGGGACCGCATGTGCGGAGCTGCAGAAGCGGCGGATCAACCGCAGAAGCAGAATTATGGGAGTTCAGCAGAGACCGCAGAAGCGGTAGAGTTTCCTCGGGATGCTGAGAGATCCCCGGTTGTTTCCTTTTGATTGTTTTTCCCCTGTTTCAGTTATTGAATTCCTTGTTTTCTTGTATTAAATTAATATTGTTAGCTTTCAACTGTACTTCTTATCTTATACTTTCATACCTTATATTTTTATTTTATATTAGTAGGGCCCTAACCTTCCTCGTCACTACCTGACCGAGGTTAGGCTTGGCACTTATTGAGTACCTATGTGTTGTACTCATGCCCCTTCTACACATGTTTTTCATGTGCAAATCAAGGTACCGCTACTCAGGCCTACCATCCTTGAGGGAGGAGACTGCTTTAGAGACTTCGAGGTACATCTGCTGCATCCGCAGGCCAAGGAGTCGCTTTCTATTCCTGCTTTTAGTATTTAGCTCTTCTGTATTTTTCTATTCTTATTAGACATTCCGGAGTTAGAGCTATGTAGTATTTTTCTTAGCTTGTGATTCGTGGGTTTCCGGGTCTTGGATTTACGTATTGGTATTGAGAGTTAAACATGATGTATGCCGAGTGGCACATTTAAACAGTATTATTACTTTATTCCTGTTTTAAATTGTTTTACTTCCGCAAATTTTGGTTTTTCTTCCTCAATTTAGGCTTACCTAGTCGTAGAGACTAGGTGTCGTCACGATTGTTCACGGAGGGAAAACCGGGGTCGTGAAAAGTTGGTATCAGAGCTCTAGGTTCATAGGGGTCATGAATCACAAGCCAGTTTATTAGAGTCTCGTGGATCGGTACGGAGACGTCTGTACTTATCTGCGAGAGGCTATATAACTATTAGAAAAATTCCACTTCATTTGATTTCCTTGTCATGTGAGATTTTGACATCACAATCCAAAACCTCTGTCTTCCATTCTCTCATAGATGGTGAGGACACATGCTACCAGATATGATCAGACACTCGCGCCCCTTGCGAGAGTCGTCAGAGGTCGAGGCCAGGGTAGAGGCCGATGACGCGCAAGTAGAAGACATGCGGGTCTAGGAGAGAGAGGACAAACGAGGTCAGGAGAGAGAGTATAGGGAAGTGAGGAGACCTCGTAGATTAGAGAGACCCACTGGTCCTTATTTTGGAGGAAGAGTACGGTATGGTAGAGGTTTTGTGGGTCAGCCAGCTCAGTTTGCATCTCAGATTTCACACAGTGTTTCAGGTGTTCAGGGGTCTTGGAGTACCCGTACCGCACAGTTCCCACTGCCACGTCCTCCCAGAGCTTTTTTGAGTGTGGTGACACAAGTCATGTGGTGAGGGATTTCCCTAGACTTGGGAGGAGTGCACCTCCACAGACTTCTCGGCCACAGCCATCTCCGTAGAGTTCTCAGGCTATGATCACAGCACCAGTTGCTACCACACCTACTCAGCCAGCTTCAGGGGAAGGCCAGGCCAGATATTATGCCCTTCCTACCCATACAAAGGTTGTTGCCTCCGATTCTGTCATCATAGGTATTATACTGGTTTGTCACAAAGATGCATCAATTCTATTTGATCGAGGCTCCACTTACTCTTATGTGTCTTCTTATTTTGCTCCGCATTTTGGTATACCTCGAGATTCTTTGAGTTCCCTTGTTTATGTTTCTACTATTGTGGGAGATTCTCTTGTTGTAGACCGCATTTATCGGTCGTGTTGTGTTGCTCTTTGTGGTTTTGAGACCAGATTGTTGCTCGGCATAGTAGATTTTGATATTATCTTGGGCATGGATTGGTTGTCGCCCCATTTTGCTATTCTTGATTGTCACGCCAAAACCGTGATGCTGGTTATGCCTGGTGTACCGTGTGTTGGGTGGAGGGGTACTTTAGATCACACTCCCAATAGAGTTATTTTTTTCCTTAAATCTTAGCTTATGGTTGAGAAAGGGTGTGACGCGTATTTAGCTTATGTGAGAGATGTCAGTATTGATACCCCTTCAATTGATTCAGTCCCAGTAGTACGGGATTTTTCTGATGTGTTTCCAGCTGATCTTATGGGCATGTCGCCTGATAGAGATATTGATTTTGGCATTGATCAGTTGATGGGTACTCAGCCCATTTCTATTCCTCCGTATTGTATGGCTCCTCCTGAGTTGAAGGAGTTGAGGGATCAGTTACAGGACTTGCTTGATAAGGGTTTCATTCAGCCTAGTGTATCACCTTGGGGTGCTCCTATCTTGTTTGTGAAGAAAAAGGATTGTTCTATACATATGTGTATAGATTATCGCTGGTTGAACAAAGTTACAATGAAGAACCGTTATTCTTTGCCTCGTATTGATAATTTGTTTGACAAGCTTCAGAGTGCACGAGTGCTTTCTAAGATTGACTTGTGCTCAGGTTACCATCAGTTGAAGATTTGGGAGCCAGATATCCTGAAGACTGCTTTCAAGACTCGGTATGGTCATTACGACTTCCGTGTTATAACATTTGGGTTGATCAATGCCCCAATAGCCTTTATGCATTTGATGCACAGTGTGTTTCAGCCGTATCCTGACTCGTTCATCATTGTCCTTATTGATGATATCCTGGTGTATTCCCGGAGTTGGGAAGATCATGAGCAGCACCTGAGGACAGTGTTTCAGACCTTCAGAGAAAAGAAGTTACATGCTAAGTTCTTGAAATGTGATTTTGGTTGGATTCTATGGCATTCTTAGGCCACGTGGTATCGACTGAGGGTATAGAGGCCGTGCAGAGTTGGCCCAGACAATCCTCAGCTACAGAGATCCGCAATTTCCTTGGCTTGGCGGGTTACTACCATCATTTTGTTGAAGGGTTTTCATCGATTGCAGCCCCTATGACCAAACTTGTCACGCCCCAAAATACGAGGAGCGCGACTGGCGCTCAACCGAGTAAACCCGACTGAGCAAGCCTGCTAGGTTTCATACTACCCAAATTCGTCTTTGAATAAAGAGGAAATGTTCACCATTAATCAAAGACGTAGCGCCCCCAGCAAAAGGGACGTTAGTACCATCGAATAGAACTAGTATGTACAACTAAACACCATCTCATTAGAAAGAACAATCATACAAGGACAAAGAAATCATAAGGATTCAACAAAAGCTTTAAACAATCACTATCTCATCAACTAAAAATAATCACATAGCTTTCACATAATTTCCATAACTTTAGTTCGGGCTTTTAATACTATTCATCATCATTCACAATACCACTGTTTTCTTGAGCGGAGTCAAATCATGGCCCGATCGGCTAAGCTGTCTACAAGACGTTACCCTTATTTCAATCTCACTTTCCAGTTTCAATTATCATTGCATTACCACCATGTGGGTATAGCATGGCATCCGATCACGGCCCGATCGGCTAAGGCGTCTTACAAGACGTTACCCTTTTTCCGTTATCCATCTCACTTCAATATTCGATTTCACATGTATTAGTTCATCGGCACTTAGGGCCATAATTATCACATCATACTTGGCGCTAGGCCATATTTCATAACTCTCATTCCACATCACTTTCACTTTCAACATCAAACTTGCAATTTAAGATAAAGGGGCACATACAAAAGCAATTCAAGTGATAAGCATAGAGAGAAATTCTCATGATTCAGCATAATAATCACAATTTAACTTGACTTGAAATCTAGGTAATTTAGCATATAGTTCACATTCTTCACATATCCCCAATTACCAAGAATAGCACATTGAACACATTGAGACACGCCTTTCACATATATTCTTGCAACACCAAATCCTTTGAAATAACAAATACTACATAATTTAAATTGTGGACTTACAACATATGTAGGGACACCATGGGAGCTCAATCTCTAAGAAGAGGGGGTTATAGCCATACATACCTTGTTTAAGTTTTCCTTAAGTTACTACGACGTTCCGGAAATTCTAGCAACCTTAATCTACTTTGAGACATAACAAAATTGAACACAAATTAGGAAGGTATTCATGGTTTCAGCTCATTTGAGCATTTTATCAAATACTAGTAGAGCATCTTGATTTAAAATCTCTTTTACAAGATTTCCTTCATTCCCCAACCCAATCTTTACTTATTTATATTCAACAATCTTCCCACAAACCTAATTTGTACATGCATGGATACATAATACTATTACACCAAAGATTCATACCTCAATAACCTATCTCACAATCTCTACAACACCAACACAACCTAGGTTAGGCACTTATGGCTTCCAATCACCGTCCCATGAGTTCTAACGTATATATCATACATAGATAATCACCATAGAGTAGTTAGAGATGATAGACATACCTCTTGTAGTAAGAATCTTGAGAATTCCCACTTGTAGTGTTCTTGCTCAATTTAGGGATTTGAATGGGAATCTATGGATTTTCAAGATCAATCCTTGTTAATATAAGTGTTTAGGAGTAGTAATCAACTCAAAATACTCCAAAAACATTACCTTGGATCATAGGAGGGAAGTATGGGGCGGATTCCCCTTGATAGAGCAAGCTCTAGCTCAAAAAAATGACTTAGAGACTCTCCATACCCGGTCTTGGTGTATTTATAGGGCTGCTAGGTGCGCGACCGTGGTCAAACCGCGCCCGAGATGCAGTGGACGCGCTCTTACCGCGGTCTGGCCGTGCTCGCAGGCAGAAACTATCAGTTTTCCCGCGGACGCGCATCTGACATAGGTCCGGTAAAATGGTCATAATTTTCTGTATACACCTCCAAATAACAAACGGTTTGATGCATTGGAAACTAGACTCAAAGAGCTTTAATTTTTTAGGTTTTTCACTACATAATACCTTATATAACTTTAGATATGATTGTCCAAATTGAGGTCAGGTCCATACTCATTCACAACTTTAGTCCATTGTGAAATGTTCCAACTTGGCTTAGACTTAGGCCTCTCCTTAGAGCCCAAATCACTTATAATATTACTTATACGCTTATTAACATATCTAATTGATATCCATTATATTATGAATCCTCACTTGCACACAAAATAAAATAATTAACCTACCTTGGCACCACGAAGTCTTAAATTACTTAGCAAAATTTTCTGGGGCTTTACAATACTGACCCAGAAGGGTACTTCGTTCGAGTGGACGGAAGAGTGTGGGGTGAGCTTTCGTAAGCTCAAGACATCTTTGACTTTAGCCCCAATTTTGATACTGCCTACAGGTTTGGTGTCGTATACGGTCTATTGTGATGCCTCGGGATTGGCCTCGGAGCGGTGTTGATGCAGGACAATAGGGTGGTTTCCTATGTGTCCAAACAGTTGAAGATACATGAAAAGAATTAACATGTCCGTGACCTTGAGTTAGCTGCCATTGTTCACGCCCTGAAGATCTGGCGCCATTATTTATACGGGGTTCTCTATGAGATTTATACTGACCATCAGAGCTTTAGCACCTGTAAAAGCAAAATGATCTAAATTTGCATCAGATGAGATGGTTGGAGTTGCTGAAGGATTATGATATCAATACTCTGTATCACCCGGGCAAGGCAAATGTGGTGGTCGATGCCTTGACTACCCGGGCGAGAGTTTGGGGAGTTTGGCTTATTTACCAGTATGGGAGAGGCCTATGGCGATGGATGTTCAGGCCTTATCCATCCAATTTGTGAGATTGGATCTTTCGGAGCATAGTCGGGTTCTAGCTTGCGTGGTTTCTCGGTATTCCCTATTTGATCGTATCAGGGAGCGGTAGTATGATGACCCTCATTTGCTTGTCCTTAAGGACAAGGTTAAGCATGGTGATGCCAGAGATGTGACTAATTGTGATGATGGGGTATTGAGGATGCAAGGTTGGATTTGTGTACCCAATGTTAATGGGCTTCGGGAGTTGATTCTGGAGAAGGCCCATAGCTCGCGGTATTCCATTCATCCTGGTGTCGGAAAGATGTATCAGGATTTGAGGCAGCACTACTGGTGGAGGCGGATAAAGAAAGATAAAGTTGGATTTGTAGCTTGGTGCCTTAATTGTCACCAGGTGAAGTATGAGCACCAGAGACCGCGTGGGTTGCTTCAGCAGATAGAGATTCCGGAGTGGAAGTGGGAGTGGATCACCATGGACTTTGTAGTTGGGATCCCACGGACTTTGAGAAAGTTCGATGCTATTTGGGTTATTGTGGATCGGCTGACCAAGTCCGCTCACTTCATCCCTATGTGTACTACATATTCTTCGGAGCGGTTGGCGGAGATCTATATCCGGGAGATTGTTCATCTGCATGGTATTCCATTTTCCATCATTTCAGATAGAGGTACTCAGTTCACATCACGATTCTGAAGAGGCGTTCAGCATGAGTTGGGTACTTGGGTGGCGTTGAGTACAAAATTTCACCCTTAGACGGGCGGACAGTCTGAGCACACTATTCAAATTCTTGAGGATATGCTCCATGCGTGTGTGATTGAGTTTGGAGGGTCTTGGGATTAGTTCTTGCCATTGGCGGAGTTAGCTTACAACAACAGCTATCAGTCCAGTATTCAGATGGCACCATATGAGGCTTTATATGGGAGACGGTGTAGATCCCCGGTGGGTTGGTTTGAGCCAGGTGAGGCTAGATTATTGGGCACAGACTTGGTTCAGGATGCTTTGAAGAAGGCTAAGGTGATTCAGGATAGACTCCGTACAGCCTAGTCCAGATAGAAGAATTACGCAGACCGGAAGGTTCGTGATGTTTCCTATATGGTTGGAGAGTGGGTTCTGCTTTGGGTTTCGCCTATGAAGGGCGTTATGAGATTTGGGAAGAAAGGGAACTTGAGTTCGAGGTTTATTGTCCCTTTTGAGATATTGAGGCGTGTTGGGGAGGTTGCTTATGAGCTTGCCTTACCTCCCAGTTTGGCAGGAGTTCATCCGGTATTTCATGTTTTGATGCTCTGGAGGTATCACGACGATCTGTCACACATGTTGGATTTCAGTTTAGTCCAGTTGGACAAGGATCTATCTTATGTTGAGGAGACAGTGGCAATATTGGATAGGTAGGTTAGAAAGCTGAGGTCAAAGAACATTGCATCGATAAAGGTTCAGCGGCGGGGTCAGCCGGTCGAGGAGGCGACCTGGGAGGCCGAGCAGGATATGTGCAGCCATTACCCTCATCTTTTCACTACTTCAGGTATGCCTCTATGCTCGTTCGAGGACGAATGAATGTTTAAGTGTAGGAGGATGTGATGACCTGGCTGGTCGTCTTAAGAATTTATGCCCCAATCCCATATTAAATGCTTTCTCCGAGTTTATTTCTGCTATTTCGATTTGCTGGGATGTTCGGTTTTGAATTTTGGAGAGTTTTGGGACACTTAGTCCCTAAATAAGAGCTTAAGTATTGTAAAGTTGACTGTAGTTGGAATATTGTGAAGACGACCTCGGAATGGATATCTGATGGTTCTATTAGCTTCGTTGGATGATTTCGAGTTTAGGGGCGTGTTCGAATTTTGTTTTAGAGGTCCGTAGCTAATTTAGGTTTGAAATGCCGAAAGTTGAATTTTTAAAGTTTCCGGTCCGATAGTGAGAATTTGATCCGAGGGTCAGAATGGCATTCCGGAAGTTGGAGTAGCTCCATAGTGTTGAATGTGACGTGTGAGCAAAATTAATGCCATTCGGATGAGGTTTGATAGACTTTTAGATCGAAAGCGTATTTTGAGAATTTTTGGAGTTCTTAGGCTTAAATATATGGTTAATTCGAGGTTTCGATGTTGTTTTAGGTGTTTTTAGGATTGGTACAAGTTTGGATAGTGGTTTGTGACTTGTTGGTGCCTTTGGTTGAGGTCCCGAAGGCCTCGGGATGATTTTGGATAGTTGACGAAAAGATTTTGGAATTTAAGTTGCAGCTTCAGCTGCTGGTTCTGTCATAACCGTACCTACGGTTTGGGCTCCGCAGGTGCGGCACCGCAGAAGCGGCTAAGTGGTCGCAGAAGCAGAATTTGGCCATCTCTTCAGGAACCACAGATGCGGATAGTTCACTGTAGAAGTGGGGCCGCACTTGTGGAAGGGTAACCGCAGATACGGTAAATGGGTCTTTAAGTGAAAGACGCAAAAATGACCTAGGCTCCACAGAAGCGGGACCGCAGATGCAGTACCAGGGCCGCAAATGCGGAAATCGCTGGGCAGAACGTATAAATTCTTGCCTTCGCAAAATAGCCATTTTTCATCTTTTTCAAAACGGGAAGAAGTTTGGGGAGCCCTTTTCGAGAGAGATTCTCAGAGGAGTTCATTGGGGTAAGGTCTTTGGTCTCTAAACTCGTTATTGGAATGATTTTTATCAATTTAAACATGAAAAAATAAAGAAAATCAGTGGTAATTGGAGGTTTGGTATGACTGAACTCGTGATAATGTGAGGATTCTGAAAATATAAATTTTACCCGATTCCGAGACGTGGACCCGAGGGCCATTGGAAGTGTTATTTACATTATTAAATGTTATTTAATGTTACATTATGACTGAACTTGAAGTGTTATTTACATTATTAAATTGAATTGAATAGATTTGGGCCATTGGATTCGAGTACTCGTGGCAAGAATGCGGTCTCGGGTTGATTTTGAGCTGGTATTGTGGTAAGTGAAATGCCTTGTACGTGAGGTGACGTTTCCGTACTTATTCTAATCGTTGAAAATCCGGTTTTCATTAAGTAACTTTAATTGTGGTTTCCCTTTCTATTTATTCTACTTGCACTTTTAAACCTGCTGTTAGTTAGAGAAATATGTCTAATTGATTTAATTGCTTCATTTGCTTTATCTACCTTATTTGTATTACATGAAGCATGATAGGATAGAATTGTCTGTGCTACCTTGTTATGGAGTTGAGTTTATTTGAGTATTCCTTGTGCCATTGTTATGTGTTTTAATTTGGGACTACGGGACAGCATCCTAGGAATCCCATGTACGCATTTATGATTTGAGCTAAAGTGCGGGATACCAAGAGATCCCTGTCATACATTAAGGATACCGAGATATCCTCGGGATACCGAGAGATCCCTGGCATGTATATTGAGGATACCAAAAATTCTTCGGGATACCAAGAGATCCCTATCATATATTGAGGATACCGAGAGATCCTCGGGATACCAAGAGATCCCTATCATATATTGAGGATACCAAGAGATCCCTATCATACATTGAGGATACCAAGAGATCCTCGGGATACCAAGAGATATCATACATTGAGGATACCAAGAGATCCTCGGGATACCAAGAGATCCCTGGCATATATTGAGGGTATTAAGAGATCCTCGGGATACTGAGAGATCCCTGGTTATTTCCTTGTGATTCACGTATATTGAGGATACCAAGAGATCCCTATCATACATTGAGGATACTAAGAGATCCTCGGGATACTAAGAGATCTCCGGTTGTTTCCTTGTGATTGTTTTTCTTCTGTTTCAGTTATTGAATTCCTTGGTTTCCTGTATTAAATTCGTATTGTTAGCTTTCAACTATATTGCTTATCTTATAATGTCATACCTTGTATTTTTATTTTATCTCAGTAGGGCCATGACCTTCCTCGTCACTACCCGACCGGGGGGCATACTCATGCCCCTTCTGCGCATGTTTTTCATGTGCAAAACCAGGTATCGCTAGTCAGGCCTACCATCCTTGAGGGAGGCGACTGCTTTAGAGACTTCGAGGTACATCTGCCGCGTCCGCAGACTGAGGAGTCCTTTTCTATTCCTGCTTTTAGTATTTATCCCTTCTGTATTTTTCTGTTCTTATTAGACATTCCGGAGTTAGAGCTATGTAGTATTTTTCTTAGCTTGTCATTCTTGGGTTTCCGGGTCTTGGATTTACGTATTGGTATTGAGAGTTAAACATGGTATATGCTGAGTGGCACATTTAAACACTATTATTACTTTATTCCTGTTTTAAATTGTTTTACTTGAGCAAATTTTGGTTTTTCTTCCGCAATTTAAGCATACCTAGTCATAGAGACTAGGTGCCGTCACGATGGTTCACGGAGGGCGAACCAGGGTCGTGACACTTCTGGTATTTCCGCACCTGCGGATTGGGGACTGCAGGTGCGACGGCCCATATGCGGAAGAAGAGTCGTAGAAGCAGAAGGAACCGCAGAAGCGGTTAAGGGACCGCATCTGTGAAGGCGCAAGTGCGATACCTAGGGACTTAAGTGATTTCCACAGAAGCAGTTCGAGGACCACAAATGCGGTACCGTAGAAGCAGTAAATAGGGCTGCAGAGAAAATATCTGGGAAGAAGCTATAAATTGTGGACTTCGAGAATTTTGAGCTATTTCACCATTTTTGACTTCGACTTTGAAGCTTTTCTGGACGATTTGAAAGAGAAATTTCAAGGGAACTTCATTGAGCTAAGGAATTTGGATCTAAAACTCGTTCCTATGCTATTATTTCATGGATTAAAGCTAGATATTATGGAAATTAAGGGTTAAGATTGAAGAACTATGGCTTGGAAATTTAGACCTTTGATTGAGGATTTGAAGGACCATTTGAGGTTGGATTTCACAACATTTGATATGTATGAACTCGTGGGGAGATAAGGAATCTATTGATGTAAAAATTATCGAATTCCGAGATGCAGGCCCTAGGGTCGAGTTTTGGTATTTTCGGGATTTGTGTCGTAGTTTGATTATTTTTGCTTGGGCTTCGTTCCCTTAGCATATTTTGACGTCCTCGTTCTGATTTTGGATAGATTCGATGCGAGTGGAGTCCCATTCGAGGGGCAAAGGCATCACGAGCTAGAGATTTGACCGGTTCGAGGTGAGTAATGATTGTAAATGATGTTCTGAGGGTTTGAAACCCTCGAATTGCACATCGTAGTGCTATATTGAGGTGATGCACACGCTTGATGACGAGCGTGGGGTCGTGCACTATTGGGGATTGTGACTTAGTCCATCCCGAATGACTGTTTTACCGCATATTTGACTGAAACCTATTTGCTATCATCATGATTTGGGCTGAATGCCATATTTGGGCCTTGTGCCAACTATTTGAACCCTTCGGGGATTTTTACTGATATTTCCTTACTATTTTGACTTAATACTTGAACTCAATCATGTTATTTTACTGTTTTTCATACTCAGCCATGTTTACTCTGTTTTAACACTTACATGATATTTTAAATGATATTTTTGGGCTGAGAATCATGTTTTACTATTGCCCGAGTGGCTTGTGAGGATTTTGACTGAGTAAGGTCGAGGGCCTATGTTGTGAGCACACATTTGATATTGATTATAAGGCTGAGGGCCTGAGACATATACGCCACGAGGTGGCTTGATTGATATGAGGCCGAGGGCCTAGTGATGATTCCATGAGGTGGCTTGATGTTGCGCTTGGGCCGTAAGGGGCCCCTCCAGGAGTCTATACACCCCCAGTGAGCGTGGGTACCCATTGTGATGTGAGACTGAGCCCAAGGGGCTGGTACTATCCTATGTGATTGCCCGAGGGGCTGGTATTGTTCTGAGATGTTTCCCGAGAGGCAGAATTATATATATTGTGCCCGATAGGCGAACCTTTATGTGTTTATTTTCTTAATTAACTGTCCATTACCTGATTAATTGTTGAAAAGGGCTTTTCATGAAATTACATTTGATATAAAGGATTTTTGCCTATCTTTCATTGATTCACTGATTTTTAAATGGTTTTACTGCTTCATTATAGAATGCTTTTTGCTTCACATGATTTCTTGCTTTCAGTCTTTAATTACATTTGTTACTCACTGAGTTGGAGTACAGACTTTACTCCCTACACCCCGTGTCCAGATTCAGTCGTTGCGGATCCTGCCAGTGCGAGTTGAGAGCTCCCGCAGATATCGGAGTACACGAGGTAGTTGCTTAACGTCCGCAGTCCCGTGTTTCTCCCTCTTTATCATTTCTATATCTTATCATACACTTGTAATAGTCTGTAGACTTTTCAGACGTGTATTAGGTTTTATAGATTCTCATGACTAGTGACACCCTGGTATGGAGCTATGTTGGGTTGTATTCCGCAATTTATGCTATTAACTGCTTAAACTTTAGTTTATTTATTCATGGTTAGACTATTTATAAATGCCTAATTGTTAATAATTGGAAAATAGGGAGTGTCGGCTGGCCTTGTCTTCATGAGAGGTGCCATTACGACTGGGTCTGGGTTTAGGGTCGTGACAAGTTGGTATCAGAGACTAGGTTACATAGGTTTCACGAGTCATGAGCAGGTTTAGTAGAGTCTCGCGGATCGGTACGGAGACGTCTGTATTTATCCTTGAGAGGTTGCAGAGCATTTAGGAAAAATTTCACATTCTTGAATTCTTATCGTGCGTCCTTGATTCAGCTTGAAAAGTAAATCTTTGAATTCCATCCATGCGTTCATATGCGCGCATGAGCGCTCGGTATCATATATGCATCGATGGCTTGTGATTCCCTGATCGAGGGGCGAGTTGTGATTTCTGTGCGTTGATGTTGGGCCAGTCTGGAGGACTCGAGGCTGGATTTTTGCTTATAGCTTGATCCATGAGCTATTGATTTCGTGAGCGCGAGCTTCTAGATCCATATGTTCTGTTGTGTCCCTATTAAGGGAGGTGATGATTGGATAGTTATGTGATGAGTGTGATGCGACTGTGAGATGTATTCATGTGATTTGGAAGCGACGAGAATGGTACGCTGGAGGATAGAAGGACTATTAGGTGCTTGATTTTCATCTTGATTTGAGGTATAGCCTCGAGTTATGGGTGTGTGATAAATCATTCCATGTTTCCTAGTTGGGAGTGGTGTAAATTTCATGTTGCGGTCTGAGTTCAGACTCAGGAAGTTTAAGTGACTGCGTAATATTTATGACGGCGAAAGGTATACAGAAATGTTAGTTTGAGGCAAAGCAGGTTACCTCTTGCGGATTATTCTAAAGTTTACGTAATCCCTTGTGTCATTTATTGGAAGATCTCTGTTACCAAGGAAATATATGTTTTACAATTTGAATTTGGGTTGCTGAAAAGAGTAGGCTTGACTACTATGAGAGTGAATGCAAGATTTGCATAAGAGTTAAAGTACCAGATGATCTGTGTTTCACGAACTTATGAAGGATCGAGTTTAATCTCATTATGGTACTATGGCAGCAATAGAGTATATGTGTTATGAGTTATTGAGTGCGTTTTGATTTATGGCTTCGATCCAAGTAGGAGAGTCTGCTATGGATTAGTTGACTGCACGGTTATGTGCTATGTTGGTTCCAGTTTGAGGCGTACGGGAGGTCGATCAGGTGGCGGTCAAGCCCGTTTTTATGCACTTCCAGCTAGACCCGATGCTATTGCTTCAGATGTTGTTATTACATGTATTGTTTTAGTCTGCCACAAAGATACCTCAGTATTATTTGATCCCGGTTCCACCTTTTCTTATGTGTCATCATACTTTGCTCATCATTTGGGTACACCCCGTGAGTTTCTTGCTTTACCTGTTCATGTATCTACCCTGGTAGGCGATACTGTTGTTGTAGACCGTGTGCACCGGTCATGTATGGTGACTATTGGGGGACTGGACACCCATGTGGATTTTTATTATTGTGTATGGTGGATTTCGATGTCATTTTGGGCATGGATTGTCTATCTCCGTGTCGTGCTATTCTGGACTGTCATGCTAAGACAGTCACGTTGGCTATACCGGGTGTGCCACAGATCGAGTAGTGAGGTGTGATTGATTATGTTCCCAGTAGAGTGATCTCATTCTTGAAAGCCCAGCGTATGGTTGGGAAGGGTTATCTTTCGTATCTAGCCTTTGTGAGGGATGTCGGTGCTGAGACTCCCAGTATTGATTCTGCTCCAGTTATGAGGGATTTTCCTGATGTGTTTCCTGCAGACCTGCCGTGCATGCCACCAGACAGGGATATTGATTTTGGTATTGACTTGGTGCCGGGCACTCAGCCCATTTCTATTCCGTCGTATCGTATGGCACTAGTGGAGTTGAAGGAATTAAAGGAGCAGCTTCAGGAACTCCTTGATAAAGGGTTCATTCAGCCCAGTGTGTCACCTTGGGGTGCGCCGGTTCTATTTGTGAAAAAGAAGGATGACACTGTGAGAATGTGCATTGATTATAGGCAATTGAAAAAAGTAACAATTAAGAACAAATATCCTTTGCCTCGCATTGATGATTTATTCGACCAGCTTTAGTGAGCGAGAGTGTTCTCCAAGATTGATCTCCGTTCAGGTTATCACCAGTTAAAGATCAGGGACTTGGATATTCTTAAGAAAGCTTTCAGTACACGATATGGTCATTATGAGTTCTTGGTAATGTCTTTTGGGCTGACCAATGCCCCACCAGCGTTCATAGATTTGATAAACAGTGTGTTCCGGCTTTATCTTGACTCATTTGTCATAGTCTTCATTGATGATACTCTGGTATATTCACGTAGTCAGGAGGAGCACGCGGAGCACTTGAGAGTTGTGTTGCAGAGATTGAGAGAGGAGAAACTTTATGCAAAATTCTCCAAGTGTGAGTTTTGGCTCAGTTCAGTGGCTTTCTTGGGGCACGTGGTGTCTAGTGAGGGTATTCAGGTTGATCCGAAGAAGATAGAGGCGGTTCAAAGTTGGCCCAGACCGTCCTCAGCCATAGAGATTTGCAGCTTCCTTGGTTTGGTGGGTTATTATCGCTAGTTTGTTCAGGGATTCTCATCTATTGCATAGCCCTTGGCTAAGTTGACTCAGAAGGGTGTTTCATTTGTATGGTCAGACGAGTGTGAGGAAAGCTTTCAAAATCTCAAGACATTTTTGACCATAGCTCAAGTGTTAGTTTTGCCATCATCTTCAGGTTCATATATCGTGTATTGTGATGCTTCGAGAGTTGGCATATTGTGATGCTTCGAGAGTTGGCATTGGTTGTGTTTTGATGCAGGAGGGTAGAGTTATTGCATATGCTTCTCGTCAGTTGAAGCCCCATGAGAAGAACTACCATGTTCATGATTTGGAGTTGGCTGCCATAGTTCACACATTGAAGATTTAGAGGAATTACTTGTATGGTGTGTCTTGTGAGGTGTTTACTGATCATCGTAACCTCTAGCACTTGTTCAAACAGAAGGATCTCAATTCGAGGCAGCGGAGGTGGTTGGAGTTGCTTAAGGATTATGATATCACTATATTGTACCATCCGGGAAAGGCCAATGTGGTGGTCGATGCCTTGAGCCGAAAGGCGGTGAGTATGGGGAGTTTGGCATATATTCCAATTAGGGAGAGGCCTCTTGCAATAGATGTTTAGGCCTTGGCCAATCGGTTCGTGAGCTTGGATATTTCGGAGCCCAGTCGGGTATTGGCTTGAGTGATTTCGTGGTCTTTCTTATATGATCTCATCAAAGAGCGCCAGTATGATAATCCGCATTTGCTTGTCCTTAAGGACAAAGTTCAGAACGATGATGCTAGAAATGTGACCATTGGTGATGATGGGGTGTTGAGGATGCAAGGTCGGATTTGTGTGCCCAATGTGGATGGGCTTCAGGAGTTGATTCTGGAGGAAGCCCATAGCTTGCGGTATTTCATTCATCTGGGTGCCACGAAAATGTATCAGGATTTGAGGCAGCACTATTGGTGGAGAATGAAGAAAGATATTATGGGATTTGTAGCTCGGTGCCTCAATTGTTAGTAGGTGAAATACGAGCATCGGAGACCGGGTGGCTTACTTCAGCATATGGATATTCTGGAGTGGAAGTGGGAGAGGATCACTATGGACTTTGTAGTTGGACTTCCATGGACTTTGAAGAAGTTCGATGCTATTTGGGTGATTATGGATCGGCTTACCAAGTCCGCGCACTTCATTCCGGTGTGTACTACCTATTCTTCATAGCGGTTGGCAGGGATCTATATCTGGGAGATTGTTCATTTGCATGGTGTCCCAGTTTCCATCATTTTAGATAGGGGCACTCAGTTTACTTCGTAGTTTTGGAGGTCTATGCAGCGAGAGTTGGGTACTCAGGTTGAGTTGAGCACAACTTTTCACCCTCAGACGGACGGGCAGTCCAAGCGCACTATCCAGATATTAGAGGACATGTTGTGTGCTTGTGTCTTTGATTTTGGAGGGTCATGGGATCAATTTCTACCGCTTGCAGAGTTTGCTTACAACAACAGCTACCAGTTGAGTATTCAGATGGCTTTATATGAGGCTTTGTATGGGAAACGGTGTAGATCTCCAGTTGGTTGGTTCGAGCTCGGTGAAGCTGGGCTATTGAGGACAAACTTGGTGTAGGATGATTTGGAGAAGTTGAAGGTGATTCAGGAGAGGCTCCGTACAGCGCAGTCGAGACAAAAGAGTTAGGCTGACAGGAAGGTTCGAGATGTGTCCTACATAGTTGGTGAGAAGGTTCTGTTGAAGGTTTCACCCATGAATGGTGTTATGAGATTTGAGAAGAAAGGGAAATTGAGTCCTCGATTCATTTGGCCTTTTGAGGTGCTTCAGAGGATTGGGGAGGTGGCTTATGGGCTTGCTTTGCCACCCAGATTGTTGAGTGTGCATCCGGTATTTCATGTTTCTATGCTCCAGAAGTATATTGGGGATCTGTCTCATGTTTTGGATTTCAGCACGGTTCAGTTGAATGGTGACTTGACTTATAATGTGGAGCCAACAACTATTTTAGAGCGTCAGGTTCGAAAGTTGAGGTCAAAGGATATAGCTTCAATGAAAGTGCAGTGGAGAGGTCGGCCCGTGGAGGAGGCTACCTGGGAGACTGAGCGGGAGATGTGGAGCAGATATCCTCACTTGTTTGAGGCTTCAGGTATGTTTCTTGACTCGTTCGAGGACGAACGTTTGTTTAAGTTGGGGAGGATGTGATGACCCGACCAGGCGTCTCATGAGTTACCGCTCCATTTTCCCTATTTTTGCTTATTTATTCTTTGTTTATCCGTGTTATGTGGTATCAGGTTGGTCGGATCGAATTTGGAAAGGAATTGGTAAGGTTTGAGACACTTCGTCTCTTTTGAGGAAGGTTAAGTTGGAAAAGTCAACTGGATGTTGACCTATATGTTAGAGGGATTGGATGTGAGTTCTGATGGTTCGGTCAGCTTTGGGAGGTAATTTGGGACTTAGGAGCATGATCGGAATGAGTTTTGGAGGTTCGGAGTAGATTTAGGCTTGAATTGGCGAAGTTGATATTTTGGCGATTTTCGGTTGGTAGGCGAGATTTTGATATAGGGGTCGGAATGGAATTCCGAGAGTTGCAGTAGTTCCGTAGTGTCATTTGGGATGTGTGTGCAAAATATTTGGTCATTCGGACGTGGTTTGGTTGGGTATTTTATCAAAAGCGGAATTCGGAAGATTTTTGGAAACTTAGGCTTGAATCCGATGTATTTTGGATGATTTAATGTTGTTTGAGGTGTTTCAAAGATTGGTATAATTTTGAATGAGGTATTGGGTTATGTCTGTGCTTTTGTTCGAGGTACCGGGGGCCTCGGGGTGATTTTGGATGGTTGATGGGAAGTTTGAGACTTTGTTGCAGCTGCTCAATTTACTGCTTCTGGTATTTCTGCACCTGCGGATTGGGGACCACGGGTGCGATGCCGCATATGCGGAAGAGGAGTCGCAGAAGCAGAAGGAACCGCAAAAGCGGTTAAGGGACCGCATCTGCGAAGGCGCATGTGCGGTATAATTCATTGCAAATGCGAAACCTGGGGACTTAAGTGATTTCTGCAAAAGCGGTTCGAGGACCGCAAATGCGGTACCGTAGAAGCGGTAAATAGGGCCGCAGATGCGAAAATGTCTGGGCAGAAGGTATAAATTGTGGCCTTCACGAATTTTGAGCTATTTTACCATTTTTGACTTCGTTTTTTGAGCTTTTTTGGACGATTTGAAAGAGGAATTTCAAGGGATCTTCATTGAGGTAAGGAATTTGGACCTAAAACTCGTTCCTATACTATTATTTGACGGATTGGAGCTAGAAATTATGGAAATTAAGGGTTAAAATTGAAGAACTATGGCTTGGAAATTTAGACCTTTGATTGAGGATTTGAAGGACCATTTGAGGTCGGATTTAATAACTTTTGATATGTATGAACTCGTGGGGATATAAGGAATCTATTGATGTAAAAATTATCAAATTTCGAGACGCGGGCCCGGGGATCAGGTTTTGGTAATTCCGGGATTTTTGTCGTATTTTGATTATTTTTGCTTAGGCTTCGTTCCCTTAGCATATTTTGACGTCCTCGTTCTGATTTTGGATAGATTCGACACGAGTGGAGGCCGATTCGAGGGGTAAAGGCATCGCGAGCTAGAGATTTGACTGGTTCGAGGTGAGTAATAATTGTAAATGATGTTTTGAGGGTTTGAACCCCCGGATTGCACATCGTAGTGCTATATTAAGGTGATGCACATGCTTGATGAGGAGCGTGGGGTCGCACACTGTTGGGGATTGTGACTTAGTTAGTCCCAAATGACTGTTTTACTGCGTATTTGACTGAAACCTATTTGCTATCATATTGATTTGGGCTGAATGCCATATTTTGGCCTTATGCCAACTATTTGAACCCTTCAGGGGTTTTTTACTGGTATTTCCTCACTATTTTGACTTATTACTTGAACTCAGTTATGTTATTTCGTTGTTTTTTGTACTTAGCCATGTTTACTCTATTTTAACATTTACATGATCTTTTAAATGATATTTTTGGGCTGAGAATCATGTTTTACTATTGCCCGAATGGCTAGTGAGGATTTTGACTAAGTAAGGCCGAGGGCCTATGTTGTGATGAAACATTTGATATTGATTATGAGGTCGAGGGCCTAGTGATGATGCCACGAGGTGGCTTGATATTGTGATTGGGTCATAAGGGGCCCCTTCAGGAGTCTGTACACCCCCAGTGAGCGCGGGTACCCATTATGATGTGAGATTGAGCCCAAGGGGCTGGTACTATCCTATATGATTGCCCGAGGGGCTGGTAATGTTCTAAGATGTTCTCCAAGGGGCGGAATTGTGGATACTGTGCCTGAGGGACGAACCTTTATGTGTTTATTTTCTTAATTAATTGTCCATTACCTGCTTAATTGCTGAAGAAGGCTTTTCATGAAATTACATTTGATGTAAATGATTTTTGCCTATCTTTCACTGATTCACTGATTTTTAAATGGTTTTACTGTGACGTGATTTCTTACTTTCAGTCTTTATTTACATTTGTTACTCACTGAGTTGGAGTGCTCACTTTACTCATAGCACCCCCTGTGCAGATTCAGGCGTTGCGGATCCTGCCAGTGCGAGTTGAGAGCTCCCGGCAGATATCGCAGTCCACGAGGTAGTTGTTTGACATTCGTAGTCCCGTGTTTCTCCCTCTTTATCATTTCTATCTCTTATCAGACACTTGTAATAGTTTGTAGGCTCTTTAGACTTGTATTAGGTTTTATAGATGCTCATGACTAGTGACACCCAGGTATCGGGTTGCATTAGGTTGTATTCCGCGATTTATGCTATTAGCTGCTTAAATTTTGGTTTATTTATTCATGCTTAGACTGTTTATAAATGCTTAATTGTTAATAATTGGAAAATGGGGAGTGTCGGATGGCCTTGTCTTCACGAGAGGCGCCATCGGGTCTGGGATTAGGGTCATGACATTAAACGTGTTGTAGATCGTGGGTACAGTTCCTATGACATGATTCGCAATGTGTATCAAACAAACAAGTGTACGACAATCGTAACTTGTTCTAGAATAATTGGATAAATTAATTAAAAGCAGTTATAAAGTTAAAAATGCACAATAGGTTTAAAATGTGTAATAAATCAAATAATAGGCCAATTGATAATAGTTAAAGCGACTGTGCTAGAACCACGAAACCCGGGTATGCCTAACACCTTCTCCAGGGTTAATAGAATTCCTTATTTAGAATTTCTAGTTCGCACTTTTTAAAAATAAAGTCAAAATTTCCTTGATTTGGGATTTTAAAATAAACTGGTGACTTGGGACACCAAATAAACTATTCCAAGTGGCAACTTTGAAATAAAACAATCCCATTTCGAATTATGTCACTTTAATTGAGAAAACTCCCTTATATTACCCTCGGGTGGTAAAAAAGGAGGTGTGACAACTTCAACAATACAAATTGACTTGACATTTTGTAATATGAAAGGAGTACGGTGTAATATTTCTCAAGAAAATCGACTCAAGCATGTTAAGGCTATCCCATCTTTCGTTTTGGCATGATCCAAATAATACAAACAAAACGAGCAAAATACGCAACTTTCATAAATGACTCTATTCATAGAAATACTAGGGGTGTCTATATTCTTGATTACCGATGTGAATTATTATTATATCTTCTGTTCATGGGTCTCAGAAAAAAATACGTATTTGATAAAGTTTATCTGAAAGGCATATTGATTTTTATGGCATTCTGAAAAAAATCTTATTAATGTATTTCTTATGTATTACATGCATTTATATATGTACAATGGCCCATGACTAGATGGCATTATATATGCGTATATATGTATATTATATTTATATAGGATATGGGGAAAAGGTTACGTCATTATATACGCACCACCACCTGATCAGTTGGTTTGATGATTTGCCCACAGTGGCTGAAATGATATGATGGGATGCCCTCAGAGGCTTGATGATGTTATGAACGCATTACCTATGTATGGTATGACATTTATACGTATATGCATGACATTATTAAAATGAAATTATTCACAGAGCTACGCAAACGTACATGTCGAGTCTTTTACTCCATATTTCTCTCATGTCTATTATTTAGTGATTTTCATTCCTTACATACTCGGTATATTATTTGTACTGACGTCTTTTTTGCCTGGGGACGCTGCATTTCATGCCCACAGATCCCGATAGACAGGTCGAGAGCCCTCCAATTAGGCTATCAACTCAGCGGAAGATGTCGGTGCACTCCATTTGCTCCGGAGTTGCTTGTTTGGTTAGTATGATTTAGATGTGTATTGTTTCATATGGTGGGACTCTGTCCCTACCTTTATGAAAATTATGTATTCTTAAAGTCTTGTAGACAGATGCCATGTACTTAAAAGATTGTATGGCCTTATCGGCCTATGTTCAGTGTACAAGTCATTATTTTGGCCTAATAGGCCCGTATGTCTTATGTATAAGTTTGTATTACATGTTGTATTCTACTTATCTCACGGCAGCCTTCCAACTCAGTTATCTTTGATAGTATGACATGAAAAGATATGTTTATTGGTACTCGATTGAGTAAGGTACAGGGTGCCCGTCGCAGCCCATAAGTTTGGACCGTGACATAAATGACCTCAGAATTGGGATTTGAAGGTTCCAATAAGTTCGTATGATGACTTTAGACTTGGGCGTATATTCGAATTTAGTATCGGGTCGTCCGGGAGCATTTTGGTGCATATGGTGGAAGTTGTCATTTTGAAGGTTTTAGAATTTTCTAAGTTTTATTTGTTGAAGGTTTTAGAATTTCCTAAGTTTGATTTGAAGTGGACTTTGGTGTTATCAATGTCCATTTGGGGTTATGAGCCTTGGAATAGGTTTGTATTGTGATTTATGACTTGCACATAAAGTTTTGCGTCATTCCAGAATGTTTAAGTGTAATGAGATGCGTTCGTCGAAGTTTAAAAGTTTGAAAGTTTAAAGAAAGGTTTCGATCGTCGATTCGTAGTTTTGATGTTGTTTGGTGTGATTTGAGGCATTGAGTAGGTTCGTGTTATATTTTGCGAATTGTTGGTGTAACTGGACGGGGTCCCGGGGGCTTGTGGGTGTCTTTTGGGATGGTTTCGCACCATTTTTCTTTGTTTTTTGATTGCTGGTTTCTGTTGTCAGGGAAGTTCATCACGATCGCATAAACAGGCTCGCAATCACGTAGTGTTGACTGCAAGCTGACGAAGTTTGTATTCACGATCGCGTATAGTGGCTCGCGATCATGGAGTTTGATCTGATGGGTCATCGCATTCGCATGGATCGCAAAAGGTGTTGGTCTAAGGTATGAAAGTTTGGCCTTTGCATTCGCGGAGCTGCGCTTGTGGTCGTGTAGGCTATTCAGGCAGAGGTTCGCGATCGCATCGCGTTTGAGACGTTCGTGTAGAAGCGATCTGGGGCAGTTGATTTTGTCCTTCACGATCGCGAAGGTATTTACGCAATTGCGAAGAAGAAGGACCTACGCAGACTTGTTTTTAAGTTGGGACTTAGCTCTCTTTTCTCTCATTTTGCACTTGGATGGTCTAATTTGGGGAGCTATTTTGAGGAGTTATTCACCAAGCAATACGAGGTAAGTGATTCCCGCTTATTGCAAGTTTAATAGATTATTTATATATGAATTTAAACATGAAAATTTAAAGAAATTGTGGGATTTTAAGACAAAACCTAGAATTTGGTATTTTTGGATTTTTGACCACGAAATTGAGCATGGAATTAGGAATATATTGTATATTTGAGTTCGTGGCATTATGGGTAATGATTATCTTCAAGAATTTTTTGAATCTGTGCATGTGGGCCTAAGGGTTAACTTTCTAAAATTTTCGAGCAGAGTTGGAAATTGTTATAATTAATTAATTATGAGTGTGCCATATTTTTTTGGTTTTCATGTTGTTTGATTAGTTTCAGATCTTTTGGCTTTGAATTGAGAAGTTAGAGATGTATTTATCCGGATATTGAAACTTCGGAGCGAGATAAGTCTCATGTTTAACCTTGTGAGAGGGAAACTACCCTCTAGGTCAGGTATTTTTTATGTTCTACTTGTTGTGAGGGCTACGTACGCATGAGGTGATACGAGTCCGTATGTAGCTATATTCATGTTATGTCTAGGTAGACGTGGGTCTTTATTATGCTATTTCTTGCACTATTTGAACTGCATTGCTATTTTAAATTCCTTGCATTAATAAGTAAGAATTTGGCTAAAGATTATGTTAAATCGAACTTTATTATATAGAGATTTGGCAGACTATTAATCATCGATGATAATTTATATTCTTTTATGCGCTTACGTTGAAGTTGTAAATACATAATTTGCAAATCCAAAGAGTTTCTCTATTATTTGTAATTCATAACTAAATCTTGGCCCTTACTCGTTGAGATTAGAACGTGATATTTGGGGATTTTTTAATTGTTATTTTTCTAAAGGATCATTTAATTATTGCCTCTTACACCATTATTTATGTGGTATTTCATGCCTACCTAATATTCTTGTACATTTTTATTTATTGGATCACTAGTAAGTCTCAATGTCAACCCTTCGTCACTACTTCTCCGGGGTAAGGCTAGATACTCACTGGGTACGTGTTGCTTTACATACTCATGCTACACTTCTGCACTAAATGTGTAGGATCTGACAAGTTCCTTGATGGTCATCTTGGCGCGTAGGCGCAGCTATCGACTGGACTTTATGATGATCTGTATTCTATGCCACACACCGCATCCCTCAGAGTCTTTATCTTATGTATTTACTTTATCCTATCTATTTCGTATTCCAGATAGATGTGGTATTATTATTGTACTACTTTGTAGATGTTCATGCACATGTGACACTGGGTTTTGGGATGTTCTAGCATTTGTTTGTGGTTTTGCCTAGCATTTACTCACTTTTATTATCTATTCTATTTAAATTGTAAGTTTTCATGATTTTTAATGCGTTAATTTCTTTATCTAATAAAACTCAAGATTTCAAAAATAATAAAAAGATTTATTAAGTTGGTAGTTCACCATTGGGTTTCGTAACTGCGACATTGGGCACGATTACGACCTATAGTGGGAATTGGGTCGTGACAACTTCTTTGGGTGTTGGTGTGCTAATGGGGCACAAGTCGTTTGGATTTTATTGGTAGTACAATTGAGAGTATAGTAGAGTGGATGACTATCGAAAAGGTTCTAATCGGTTCAAGAATCATATGCGGTATTTGAGGAATTTTCGGATTGTAAATGGCTAAGATATGAGATTTGCATTGGATGGTGTCGCTCGCAATATTTGCATCATTATGGGTTCTATATTTCTGTATCATAGATATTATGAAAATGACTTTACATTCACATAAAGTCTCTTCAAAGTGGGTATCTCGGATGCTGCATTTTGGGTGCTTATGAGGGAATATAGTAGTTTATGGGTTTTAGGTTGACATGGTTTCATGATAGGATCTCTTGTGGTGAGCTTTTGTTAAGGACCGTGTTGTGGTGGCAAGATGAAGTGTCAAGTTGAGGGTAATTTTAAGGAACTCAGAGAAATAAGACAATTTGGTAGTAGGTTGGATCAACATGATAATGGATATGATTGCTACTTTTGTTTTCTATGATGTGGTGAGGCTTTGACGGTGTTTCGTGGTAGTATTCTTTGGTTTAGCGACCTATGTGAATTGGTTGAGTTAGAGGGATTCATTTCTGATGGCTTGGTTATGTGCATATGGGTTTTGAAAAGTTGTCGACGATGTCGGCCTCGGCTTGAGATGGATATTTTCTACAGGTATGTGTGGTATGTTACGTGTAGTGATTTTCTCACGGATAGGGTCTAGTGGTAGATTTTGGCAGATGGAGTAAATATTCTGCTGGTGATGCAGAGTTGTTAATGAGATCTCATACTTTTCATATAATGGCATGATAGATGCGGTGAGACGTGTGGGATTAAGGTTTGTATGTACAAGGTTGCGGTTCAGTTTTGAAGGGAAGGTCATGAATTTTAGACAACATGTGCGGTTTCTTATGTTTAGAAAAATGCTATTACTACTTTGTATTACCTGAGAAAGGTGCGCATTTTAGAAGGCGCACTGTGTTTTGACTTACAGATGCTTCATTGGTATTACAGTACTCGCCTGGTTGATTGACTATTGATGTTCAAATTTTGCCATATGGCACGGAAGAATTATAGAAGTGTTTCACATGGGATGATTGAGTATGAGATATGAGTTAGTCATTCGAGTGGTGGAGATGAGATCGGATATGGTGATTCATGTATTCTAGGGATTAGAGTCTATAAGGGGTCCCAGAGGCAGATTGTTTCTTGGTTGCGTATATGAAAGTATGGCCAAAGTTATACAACTGATAGTTTGTTTTATGGTTAGGTTATTTGGACTTTTGGAAGGTTATTTAGCTAATTGTGGATGGCCGGAGTCGATTTGAGGGCTCATTGGTAAGCCTAATGAGAATGCGTATTCAACATCGAGTCGGATTTGTTTGCTCAGCACAGCTATTGTTGAAGGGTGTGTCATTGGTTAGAGTTGATCTTATTCGTATCTGATTTTTTCCATGAGTTTCTCTTCTATGCTACGATGGGTTGTGATCTGTTGGTTATTTTCATTCAAGATGCAGATCTGTTTGGGCCTTGTGGCAAAATTCAAGCGAGATTATTCTTGGGGTGTAGAATGGTTGATTGTGCCTTGGTTATGATCTTTCCGATTGGTGGTATATTGTGATATCCATTTTTCCATGGTTATGGTCATGTACTTCTTGAGTTTGTTGTTGATTTGCGTATTTTTGTTGAGTGTGAGCATTATGGCTCAGGGTATTTCGTGTAGACTGGTGTTTGGATGGGGGCATGCATCATAGCGCAGTTATATTGGGATATGATCCTTTGTATTGATTTCGTGTGATTTGGTTCTCCTTTGTGTGATAGGTTCAAAGTATTGTGCTTATGGTTATGCATGTTAAGCTTGGAAGATGATTCTCTCCTTTGATTCTCTTTCCGTCATTAGTATATTAGAGTTGTTTCTTGTTTGGTGCACGGATTGCACAGTATGGGGTATAGATGGTAATTGTATGGCATGTCAGTCGGGTAGCTTGTACTGGATGTGTTGCGACCCAAATTTTCCTCCGGAGGATGTCGTGACGGTACCTAGTCTCTAAGACTAGGTAAGCCTAACAAACATACACACTAACTTAAATAATAATTTAAAATCTCAAACATCAACAACTATATAAAAGAAAATCTGCAACTCAACATGTACAATTCCCAAATCCAGTGAAGTATAAGTCGCAAACTCTAGATACAGTACTGGACACTCCTATACATCATTGTCTATAAAGATTAAAGAAATAAGAAAGAGCATGATAGAAGGAAACTTCGAGGCATGCGGACGCGGGCAGGTGTACATTGATGTCTCTAAAAGCAAGCCACTCAATGCGCTAATACTGAGGTTGATAGGATGTACCTAGATCTGCACAAAACATGTGCAGAAGCGTAGTGATGAGTACATCATGATGTTACCCAGTTGTGAGCATGTGATTTTTTCCCTATACGAAATACTCCTATAAAATCCCAAGAAAATAGATTTTCTGTTAATTATTTGGCATTTTAGGAATTTTTGTAGAAATTTACGTAATTGTTCATTTTGTGCATGTTTAAGTTTTATTTAAATCATGAAAAATACCAAAAATACCATGCATTGCATTTAGGCTTTATTTTTACATTTTTAGGATTAATCAGTAATTACTTGTTTTATAAAAATAAAAATCACAAAAATGGCCCAATTTTACATTTTCCTTTTTAGTTTTAGATTATTGATTTTTCACTTTTAATTTAGGATTAAGTAACTTTTATAATTATTGTAAATAGGTAATTGGTTTAATTTCACAATTTAGATAATTTAGGATTTTAATTTTAGGATTTCTAATTAATGAAAGGAAAAGAAAAGGAATAAAAAAGAGGTATTTGAAAAGGGGCTCTTTTTAATTAAATTAGGCTGATTTTTGCACCCCAATTTTGCCCAAATCCGTAGCCAAATTACCCACAACCCAAGCCCAAACGAAGCCTTACCCGGTCCAGTTCCCACCCGTTCCCAAACGACCCTGTTTAGTATTAATTAATCACAACTGTTGGATCTTGTCAATCCAACGGCTCGGAACTGGGGAGTCATTTAATATATAAGTGTCCGAACTAATCCCCCACCCCCACCCCACTTCGGAATCCCCCTCATTCAGTCTCTCTAATTCATGCCCAAAGAAAACCCTAGTCGCCCTCGTTCTCATGCCGCCTCCGCCACAAACCACCCGCCAAAAATCGCCCTACGGCGGTTCCAGTGCTGCAAACACTACTATTTTTACACCATAGAATCCTCGTCCCCTCTCCTTCCTAATTACCAATCAGTTTGGCTCAAATTTCGAATCTAAGATTCAAACCAAAAACACTAACTCCTCCAAATTACCCCAAAATCAAACCCCCACAGTCCTTGACCTCCCCTCATCACTGTCTTACCCTTGATTCCCCAAGTATCCTTGCTAAAACCCCCAAATTTCAGATCTATGAAAAGCCAAAAAACCCTAGCTTACTCAGTTTCAAGGCTCGAATTAGCCCGAAATGCATGCTAGTCAATTGATCTTGGTAAGAACAACTGATTAACACCAATTCTGGCTTATTTCGGAGAGATTTGGACCCCTACATCAATCTAGTGCCGCTTGAAGACCTTTTTTTGATTTTTTTTCTTTTTAGTTAAATCTCGTTGCCTTCCCATTTTTCCTTTTCCTTTTCTGAGAATCCTCTTCATCTCTTTTCTTTATGTTCAGTTACATGTTTGAGGTTTGTTTTTGTTTCCTTGCCAAAATTGTGTTGTGTATTTGTCTTTGCATCCAATGATTAGTTTAGTCAGCATATTTTAAAATTCCACCGTATAAGAATCTGTTGTTCTTCATTATTAGAAGGCGTCCCCATTTCAATCCTTGAACTTGCTTGAAAAATCAGTTTCTTAGGGGTTTATTTAACCCGATTTCAAAAAAGCCTCATTTTTGTTGTTGATAAATTGTTAATTTCTTTTTTTTTTGTTTGTTGTGTTTTTTGTTCAGAATCATCTTCTAGTATACTGAAACTGCATTCTTATTTTTTAAAAATATATAATTGTTTAATGCATAATTAGCTTAGGTTCTGTGTTATTCAATTTTTTTTGTTCATTTGTTTAGACCTGTCTGCCTATGCTCATTTAAAAATTAATAATCTGAAAAGCATTATGAAATTTTGGTTCATTTTAGAAGTTAGGTTTATGTTTTAATTTGCTTAAGCCAGCATTGTTAGTTGTTTTCATTCAATTATTGATATTATCCCCATTTGTTTCTATTTTCCTTAGTGTGTAGATCAATAGAAACTTTAGGGACTCAAATGAACTTAAAAGTTTAGGATAGAACTGAAATAGGCAGTAACTTAAAGGATAAAGTTGAATTATTACTTAGGCTAAAATCAAAAAGTTCTAGAACTTAGGACAATTTTCCCTATCCTTAGCAAATGCTGATATTTGATAAGAGAAAAAGGACATACAGCTGTCAAAAGATGTTGTACTATTCTGAAATTTAGGAATTTCGATCAGAATATTCCCTTTTGATGTCATTTTTGTGCACTTATAAAAGAGAACAGCATTCACTCACACACAGACACATTTTTCAGCATCATTCTTCTGCACAAAAGCTCTATTTTCTTTCTGAAAAAGTTCAGATTCTAAAATCTTGAAAAAACTTCAAAACTTCTCATTTTTTTATTCTTGACAAGTTAGAAATATGGTTTGAAGTGGAGGATTTTCCTGTTTTCCTTTAGCTGTTTTTTGGTTTCCAAGCTATCCTCATTTGGTCTAGGGCTTACTACTCTGTTTTGTTGGTT
Source organism: Nicotiana tabacum (assembly GCF_000715075.1). Classification (NCBI taxonomy): domain Eukaryota; kingdom Viridiplantae; phylum Streptophyta; class Magnoliopsida; order Solanales; family Solanaceae; genus Nicotiana; species Nicotiana tabacum. The sequence continues at coordinate 104,440,182 of NC_134087.1, read as the reverse complement.
GTTGCTTTTGGAGTTGGTCATTTTCTATTTGGATTTTGGGCTTTTATTTAGTTCCTTTTCTTCGGTCTACTTGCCTTTAATGCCTTCATACCTTAGGAGTTGCTGATAATTTGTTGTTTAAGATACTGATTCAAATCCTCCCCATGTAATTGTTTGATTGATGAATTATAAATATCAAGTTTACAAGAATGTGTGTAACAAAATGAATGTTTTCCTTTATGTTTGTTGATTAGCATATTTTGGAGTTAACTGACATGATTGCAAATAGAGATATACTGATATGAGCACTTGTGTGGGTTTGATTATGTAGTCTTCTTAAAAATGTCGAAATCTGGACTTGCATAAGATGAGACACTCTGCTGATTTTCTTTTGCGTTAGCTCTTTAAGCTGTTATCCATGCCTTTTCTTGCTTATAAATGACTTTAGTATAATGCTTTCTTTGTTTGATGTCAAGTAGGCCATAACTTGTAGATTTGGCCATTAATTGGCCAAATCATCATGTGTTAAATCCACCCAAGCCCAAACGAAGCCGTACCCGGTCCGGTTCCCACCCGTTCCCAAACGACCCTGTTTTGTATTGATTAATCACATCCGTTGGATCTTGTCAATCAAACGGCTCATAACTGGGGAGTCATTTAATATATAAGTGTTTGAACCAATCCCTCCCCCCCTGCCACTTTTGAATCCCCCTCATTCAGTATCTCTAATTCGTGCCCAAAGAAAACCCTTGCCGCCCTCATTCTCATGCCGCCTCCGCCACAAACCACCCGCCAAAAATCGCCCTACGGCGGTTCCAGTGCTTCAAACACCACTATTTTTACACCATAGAATCCTCGTCCCCTCTTCATCCTAAATACCCAATCAGTTTGGCTCGAATTTGAGAATCTAAGATTCAAACCAAAAACCCTAACTCCTCCAAATTACCCCAAAATCACACCCCACAGTCCTCGACCTCCCCTCATCACTATCTTACCCTTGATTCCCCAAGTATCCTTTCTAAAATCCCCGAATTTCAGATCTAAGAAAAGCCAGAAAACCCTAGCCTACTCAGTTTCACGGCTCGAATTAGCCCGAAATGTATGCTAGTCAATTGTTCTTGGTAAGAACAACTAATTAGCATCAATTCTGGTTCATTTCTGAGAGATTTTGACCCCTGCATCAATCCAGTGCCGCTTGAAGACCTTTTTTCGATTTTTTTTCTTTTTAGGTAAATCTCGTTGCCTTCCTGTTTTTCCTTTTCATTTTCTGAGAATCCTCTTCATCTCTTTTTTTTATGTTCAGTTACATGTTTGAGGTTTAGTTTTGTTTCCTTGCCAGAATTGTGTTGTGTATTTGTCTTTGCATCTGATGATTAGTTTAGTCAGCATATTTTAAAATTTCACCATATAAGAATCTGTTGTTCTTCATTGTTAGAAGCCGTCCCCGTTTCAATCCGTGAACTTGCTTAAAAAATCAGTTTCTTAGGGGTTTAATTAACCCGCTTTCAATTAGTGACTCACGTAGTTTAAATCTTGAAATAGCCTCATTTTTGCTGTTGATTAGTTGTTAACTTCTTTTTTTTGTTGTGTTGTTGTTCAGAATCATCTTCTAGTATACTGAAATTGCATGCTTAATTTTTATATATATACAATTGTTTAATGCATAATTAGCTTAGGTTTAGTGTTATTCAATTTGTTTTGTTCATTTGTTTAAACCTATCTGCCTATGCTCATTTAAAAATTGATAATCTGAAAAGCATTGTGAAATTTTGGTTCATTTTAGAAGTTAGGTTTATGTTTTAATTTGCTTAAGTCAGCCTTGTTGGTTGTTAAAATTCAATTACTGATATTAGCCTCATTTTTTTTGTTTGCCTTAGTGTGTAGATCCATAGAAACTTTAGGGACTCAATTGAACCTAAAAGTTTGGGATAGAACTGAAATAGACAGTAACTTAAAGGGTAAAGTTAGATCTTTACTTTGGCTAAAATCAAAAAGTTCTAGAACTTAGGACAATTGTCCCTATTCTTAGCAAATACTGATATTGGATAAGAGAAAAAGGGCATACATCTGTCAAAAGATGTTGTACTATTCTGAAATATAGGAATTTAGGTCAAAATATTCCATTTTGATGCCATTTTTGTGCACTTTATAAAAAAGAACAACATTCACTCACACACAGACACATTTCCAGCATCATTCTACTGCACAAAAGCTCTATTTTCTTTCTGAAAAAGTTCAAATTCTAGAAATCTTGAAAAAACTTCAAAACCTGTCATTTTCTGATTCTTAACAAGTTAGAAATATGGTTTGAAGTGGAGGATTTCCCTATTTTCCTTTAGCTGTTTTTTGGTTTCCAAGCTATCCACATTTGGTCTGGGGCTTACTGCTGTGTTTTGTTCATTGTTGGTTTTGGAGTTGGTCATTTTCTCTTTAGATTTTGGGCCTTTATTTGGTTCTTTTTCTTCCGTCTACTTGCCTTTAGTGCCTTCATACCTTAGGAGTTGCTGACCTTTTGCTATTTAAGGTACTTATTCAAATCCTCCCTATGTAACTGTTTGATTGATGAATTATAAATATCAAGTTTACAAGAATGTGTGTAACAAAATGAATGTTTTCCTTTATGTTTGTTGATTAGCATATTCTGGAGTTAACTGACATGATTGCAAATAGAGATATACTGATATGAGCACTTGTGTGGGTTTGATTATGTAGTCTTCTTAAAAATGTCGAAATCTGGACATGCATAAGATGAGGCACTCTACTGATTTTCTTTTGCTTTATCTCTTTAACCTGTTATCCATGTCTTTTCTTGCTTATAAATGACTTTAGTATAATGCTTGCTTTTTTTGAAGTCAAGTAGGCCATAACTTGTAGATTTGGCCATTAGTTGGCCAAATCAGCATGTCTTAAATCCCAGAATTAGATATAATAGCTGATAATGTACTGAAATATCTATGTTTTATTTGTTGTTTGGGTATGATAATGGCCACAAAGCTGTTAGCTAATTGGGGGCTAGTACTTGCAGATTTGGTCACTAGTTGACCAAATCAGTAGGCTCAAAAGCTGAAATTTGGATCCTGCAGTGCTAACACAAGAAGAGGCCCAACTTTGATGGACAAGTCATGTCAAAAAGAGGCAAAGCATTCTTTAGGTTATTAAGACACTTGTAGGAGATTAGTTGTGTTCGTATAGTTATTTCATGTATTAACAGGTTATGATGTAATTTTGGAAAGTTTTCATTTTATTTGGAGTACTGTAAATTATGTCTTGGTTCAGTGATTTCAAACAACTGCTGCCTAGATGTGTAGTCGTTTATTATTGAATTTTTGTAAGCATGATAATGGCTAAGGCCATGGGAGAGATCCCCAAGTCCCATTTTGTTTGTCTAATAGAGGCCAGACTTAGTCCAGAGAAGGAAAACCAATTGTGACAAGTCTGGGCCTAGGCCTTAAGACCAATAGTTTGGCTCAGTTGTAATGTTCCTTCTATGAATTATAGTATAAATATATGTTCTTTTTATGTCTTGCAAATCATGGGCAATGAAATTAATTTTAAGAACTTGAATTGTATTTTGACTTCTGGATTCTGATCTTTCAAAATTAGAAGTGAATTGGGTTACAACTTTTGCAAAACATGTATTATGTAAGCTTGGGCTCAAAGCGTAAAGGTGGATAGGCCCAACCAATCATTAGTCGCAACTGGGCCCACCTAATATGAGCCCAATATGGACCAACTTGGTCTAAAAATCGCATGAGGAAATAGCCTTTGAGTTCTTTATTTCTGAGCCAAATTGTATGCGGTAAAATCAGAGGGGTCTATTTCTCGCCGCTAAGGTGCATTCGGGGAGTCATATCAGCACCTCGAGGCTGCAGGATCACAATCAAACTCCTTCCTTCGAGGTTCGTCCGCGGCCCAGCAAAGATTCTGAGGATGGGGAATTCGCCTGCGACCCAACAAAGGTTCCAAGGACAGGGGATCCCCGAGGTGAGCAGCTAGAATCAGCAAACACTAGCACCGTGCCTAGCCATCCCATCCTCGTATCTTTGCATTTAATGCACTCTGTACTATATTGTATCCCCTCTCCTATATAAGGGGAGTCCATGCCACTTTGTAAAGGGCTGATGTTGCTTCAACTATTTCTCCACAAGTGCAATAATATCTCTGTCTCTCTATTCTTTCTAACTTGTTTGTTGTCTCTGGCTCGAGGCCACTTTAGCATTTATAGCTTTCTTACTTGTTCTTCATCTATTGTTTTGTCTTGGCCATAAGGAGCCTTGATTAATTGTATCTTAACTGTTATCCCATTCCCGACTACCCCCCATAGCTCGAGATCGAGCCCAAGTATCCACCCCGAGGTCCTCCATCAACCAGTCCGAAGCCAGGGCAGTAAGCCTCTCGGTTTGATTATTGCCTCGTTTTAGCTTGCATTTCATCATTAAACTTCATATTCCTAACATCATCTGCTCTAGAAACTAGCATAAAAATAGATCACGTATTTTTTAGAATCACATTTACAAATTTAATTGTTGTTACCATTTTCACGGTAAACAGTTTGGCGCCCACCGTGGGGCTAAAAATAATAGTGATTATTTTCTTGCTGTTTTTATTGCAAAAACGCAAGTTACCTTTCACACTTTTTCTTGTCCAAGATCTCTTGATTTCAGGTAAAAATGTCTAGCTCGGTAAACCGAATCGAGAACGACAACCTCGAAAACCACGTGGAAAATGGTGTGGTTGTCCCGACCGTTGGAGCGCCGCTAAATAATCCTGATAACGCGCCCAAACCGATTCTAGCCAACGCGGATTCACAGGACGTACAACAAGTCGACGAAACTTCCCACACCAATAAGAGCATATGGCACAACAACTGACAGGAAGCCCAAACAACCCCACCTGGGAAGAACAGGAAGTTAGTCTTCATGTTATTTTTGAAATGTTGCAGGCACAACAATTGGCCATTGCTCAGTTGCAAAGCCATCCAAAGACTCCCAGCACAGCAGCGCCGGAAATAGCTCCCCGCATCGAGTAAGTGCTCGAAAGATCGAGCAATAACGGGTCCATAGCCAACCCTGCCATAGTAAAGATGCTTGAGGACCTCACCAGAAGGATCGAATCGGGTGAGAAAATGACGGCGTCCAACGATAAAAAAGTCAAGACCTACAACTCTAGGGTCGATCAGATCCCGGGAGCACCCCCGGTCCTGAAAGGTGTATATTCGAGAAAGTTCGTGCAATTGTCGTTCCTAGAGGAAGCGGCTCCGAAATCAATCCCAAAGAAGTTCTGAATGCCAGAACTCCCAAAATACAGCGGGACCTTGGATCCCAACGAACACGTCACTGCCTACAAGTGCGTGGTGAAGGGCAACGACATAAATAATGATCAGATCGAGTCAGTCCTACTGAAGAAATTTGGAGAAAAGCTATCGAAGGGGGCCATGATGTGGTACCACAACCTGGCTCCCAACTCCATAGATTCATTCACCATGCTGGAGGACTATTTCGTAAGGGTGTACGCCGGCACCATCAAGGTAGCAACAAGGCAATCCGACGTATTCAAGATTAAGCAAAGGGAGAACGAAATGCTGCGAGAATTCGTGTCTCGTTTTCAGACAGAACGAATGGAGCTCCCCCAATCTCTGACGACTGGGCAGTACAGGTCTTCACTCAAGGCATGAATGAATGAAGCTCGATGGCATCAAGGCAGCTGAAAGAGAATCTGATCGAGTATCCCGCTGCAACCTGGTCAGACGTCCACAACCGATACCAGTCAAAGATCAGGGTCGAGGAAGACCAGCTAGGAGACCCCTCGGGCTCAGTATACCTAAGCAGGCTCTTGGCGAAAGAGTCAAGAAGTCAAGATCGAATAAAGAAAGGTATCAGCCATACCCTGATGATAGGAGAAATGCTCCAAAGCGCAAACTGCCCCATAACGGACGATTGGTAAACCAAGGACAGTACCCTCGGGGACCCCTCAATAGGGGTGGCTTCGACGGGTAAGCAGGGCCAACAGGGGCACCCCGCCTATCAGAGTATAGCTTCAACGTCGATGTGTCAAACATCGTGTTCGCCATTAACAAAATCAGAGACACCAGATAGCCCAGACCGATACATTCAGATCCTTCCCACAGGAACTACAATTTGATTTGCGAGTTTCACAACTCGCACGGGCACCGAACCGAAGATTGCAGGCAGCTCCGAAAGGAAGTGGCCCGATTGCTCGATAACGGGCACCTTCGGGAATTTCTCAGCAACCGGGCTAAAATTCAATCGCGAGAAGGAGAAATAGCCAAAAGGAATACGAGCCCCAACATGTCTTCCACACGATGTTTTGATGGTCGCCCCAGATGCATTCAAATAAAGGACCATTTAGCAACCGCCGAATAAAGCGCCAGAACTTGAGAAGCGTCGTCGCCACCAATGTATAATCGCCCATCCCTCTTTCCATCTTCTACTTCACGATAACTCTTGTGCAGGTCCATGATCAAAGTAATCAGGACAACACTCCAGCTCAAAGATCCTAAGGCTTCAAAGTGTCCATTGCACTCTTTTCCTTTGGTCAATATTTTATCCCGGAACGAGTTTTTACTGGCAGGGGTTTTTAACAAGGCAACATCCACGCACTTCCCAAGAAGGATTCAGAGAGCCCACGAGACTTTCTTTACAACCATCCCACTCCGGGAAATGACAAACGGAGCCCCAATAGGAAATGATGCACCAGATTGAACAATCCAAGGAGCCGCGCCCGCGCGAGCCGAGCTCGCATCAACAAAACAGCATGTATTTACACTAAGCAATAAAGAATATATTTTGGCATCTCGTATTCCAGAAAAGGGGATTTCAACATGCTCACGGCAAGGGCCCCTCCACCGAATGCATCCCGAAATACTCGGAGACTTAGCGTTATCAATTTGGAACCCGCACAGCCCTAGGGTCAGAACTCCAGGGTCATAAAGCCCCAATAAGATAACTCTGAGCTCACGAATAACTGCCTTCGAGACTAAGCAAACTCGATGACTCAGAGACTGTCGCCAATCACCATACACTAGAAAACCTGAGGCCGTAAGACCCCGAGCGGGCAGACTCGGTATAACTAGATCTATTCTACATAGCAACACAAACTGTAAGACCTCAATAGACATGACAAACTGTAAGACCTCAACATGCATGAAACTTAAAATCCTAAAGTTTAGGCTATACTCACATTTGTAAGAATCTCGAAAGGGCATACCCTCATTATAGATGCCTAAACTATCACTCGGGATTGAAATTAGGCTCCAGCCAAATGCATATGACTACGGTCAAAATGGTTGATCCAACCAAATTAACGTGACTCGGGGACGCCTAACCGTCGCTAAACAAAATTGTAGGCCACTACTTCGAATATACTTCGAAAAGAACCGGTTAAAACAGGCTTCCCTCAACAGGCTAATAAGCTTCGACCATGTCAGCTCCAAATTTCAAGGCTTCGAGCTACTCAGCCTATGTGATAAAAACCTTCTGAGGTGCTCGAACATTGCCGCTAACAACTTGAAATTTGAGGTTCTTCCAGAACCGACGATAGGTCAGGCAAAATCATTTCGAAAAGACCTTAACGAAAGGAAAATAAAGCCTACAAAAACCCATGGGCAAAACTGTAAGAGCCAATGTCGCAAGGCAAACGAGCCTCCGGGCCGCACACTAAAAGGTTTCAACGACCAAACAACGTAAGAGCCATTGTCGCCAGCATGAAAATTGAAAACTTGAGGATTAAAATGAGCTCGAATTGTAACCCGATTCGGAGACCGGATCCAAAATAGTTAACTACACATTCCTAAGGGCCACATATATAGAAGGTCGCTCCGACCCAAGGTGTAAGAGCCACTATCGCTAGCCTATACAAACACAAAACGCGAGGGTAAATTAAGCTAGAGTCGAATCCCGACTCGGAGACTAAACCCAAAGACGGTTAAAGCACGCAAGCCTAAGGGCAAAAAATAAAAGCCGCTATCGCCGGCCTAATAAATATCGGGGATACATTGCAGGTTCAGAGGTTTCTGCCAATCCAAGGTCAAATCGGCTCAATTAAAACCCCAACGAGCGGGAATACAAAAGACACAAATTGTGGGGTTCCCCCTCTTATTTTTACATATTGTCGGTGGAGCGCAATCTCAACCTACGACATATAATGAAAGCTATATAAACAACGAAGGAGGCAGGGAATAGACGTTCCCCCTTTTTCAGCAATTATGGCCCGGTGGTCTCCTCCTCATCGTCCTCAACATCGGATAGAAGGAACTTGGCATCATACTCCTCTCATTTGGCTTGCTCGATCTCCCCCAAGAGGTCAAAACCCCTGGCATGAATCTCCTCGAGGATTTCCCTCCGAGATCTTCACCTCACATACTCCTTTTTATTGCTTCCACGGTCGAGGGTCTTCTTTAGCTCAGTTTTAGCACCAACAGCGCTTCTTGAATAAGCCGCCATTTTCTGTCCCACCCTGGTATTGTTCATCACACCCAGACATTCGCCACCTCGGTTTTCGTCCTCAAAATCTCGGATGAGAGTCTTGCAATCATCTTCGCCCGAGCCGAATCATTCGCACGGGCGGTCTGGATTTGTGCCTCAAGAGCGAAAGCCCCGGTTCGAGCCCTCTCTTTGGCCACAAATAGGCATTCACATGCGCCCGCAGCTCAGTGAATTCACGTTTGGCTTTGCCAACCTCACCCCAGAGTTGTTCCAACTCATCTGCCTTATCCTTTAACTAAAATAGCAAAACATCAAGGCGATAAGACAAAAAGGGAATGCAGGCCAACGTGAAATGCAGGGTACCTGCTTCTCCAAGAGGGCCTCCCGGGCCCGGCTCCGTTCCACCTCACGCCGTAAAGAGACGAGCTCGCTTTCCTTTGCCGCACAAAGAAGCTAGAGGAATTTCTCCCTATCCCGAGCCTCCCACAATGAAGCCTCGCAACGAAGCAGTTCAGCTTTAAGCCCTTCAAAGGCCTGAGAAAGGAAGCCAAATATAAAAAAAAGGAAGCGCAGGTGTTGATACCCAATTTTTTCCTATATATTTTTATATATAAAATACTTTCAAAATAGCATATACATACATATATAAGCATGCCCAAGAGTTTGGTATTTTTTTCTAATCTTTAAGATTTTAAAATAAATTTATTGTCTATTTTTAGCAGTACAAAATCCAATAATTATTACCAAGATTATCAATTTTGGTGAATAATTTATTTTATTCACATATTTATACTAAAATATAGTTAAGGTAAGTTTTGTATATTTTTACAAATTTATTTGGTATTTAAAAGACTAAATTGCATATAATTGCAATTATAGCCTACTTTAAGATTAATAGCATTTTATAATTGTAAATCTAGGTCCAGTATTTTTAAATAAATATATATATATATACTATTAATTGTTTCAGTACTTTTAATTTGCTTTTAAAAATCATCTTCACTATTTTATAAAATAAAAAGGGAAATTGGCTATTTAATATTTAGCCCCATTTTTATTTCAATAACAGCCCCATTACATTTAATTGTAGCCCTTAATTTGACTCAATTAAACCAGCCCAATTCCAATTGGACCCAACCCACGACCCAATTCCAAATGACCCGCCCGATTCCTACTATTGATCCAGGCCGTTGATCATTTTGATCAACGACCATAAACCACCCTTACCTTTTTTAACCCCAAACGACTACCCTAATCCCTCATTTCCCATCTCTCAGCCGCCTTTGAAACCTCTCATCTCTCAAACTCTCTCAAACTCTCAGAAACCCTAGCCTCCTTCTACCCCTCTTCAACCACCACTCCACCGGAATCCATGGCTTCTCAGGCCATGGATGGTTGGTACTCACTCCCCTTCATTAGTAAACCATAGTTGTTCGAAGCTTCGAGACCTGACCTCGATGGTTCTCCTTCAGATCCTTCTTAGATATGTAGATCTATGGCTTCTCCGGCCATTACTCTGGCATATTCAAGCATTATGAGCCTTTTCGACTCAGGATCTGACCTTCCTCAAGACCTTTCTCATTTCTAGGGTTTTCTCTAACACCCTAAGCTGTCCGAAGTTCTTTACTTGCTTATTTTCTTAGATCTGGAAAATGTCTGTGTTCTATTGAACTTTTTAAAGGTTTTCCCCAAATTCTCTTTTCAAAATCGTTTAATTTCAATTTTAGGGTTTCTGAAAAAGTTTCTTCAAATATCTTTCCGATTCTTTCTTCATGTGTGTTTACCTATGTTATACTCGTATGCTTTCTCTTCTGCTATGCTTGAGTTTGCTCTCTTGTTTCCTTTCTATTATGCAAGATTCTTCTACTTTTGTTGTTATTCCTGTACTCACATGTTAATCCGTGTTGTTAATCCTTATTCTTTGCTATACGTGTTTATGGTTGAGTTCTTTGATTTTGTTCACTTTATTTAGCTCTGTTTGTGTTCTTGCTAAGCATATTTCACCTGCTTTTATTTAAGCTCGTATCATCTCTTTCTTCTAAACTTGTTTAAACTCAGAGTTTTCTCAAACATGTTCTCATGACCTTGAATCAGTTCTTTCTATCATGTATGTTTGTTTCTCATAAAGTCTTTGGAAGAGACTTCTGAGACTCTTTCAATGACCTGCTCTCTCACCTCTATGTATGACTCAATTCGAAACCCTGGGATTTGGGGGTTTCTTTGGCAAGTGATATTAGGGTTCCACTTTGAGACCCTAGGCTTTCAGACTCACTATGAGTCTGTAACTAAACTCGATTCCCTTTTGTTTGTGACTCTAAGGCTTTCAATATTAGACTCTTTTTCCGAGTAACCTGACAATTCCTTTCGTTTGATTGGTATGCTTTATATATGTGAAATTTCTCTTTCAAAAGGTTTTTACCAACTAATTGATTGATTCTGAAATCCTTTTAATAAGGCTGACGAATTGTCACTGATTGTCACTTCGATTGAACCTCCTTTACCTTTCTTAACTTGGTTCATTCGAATTGAACCTGTAATTTTGGTTTCATGGCTGTTTGATTGACTTTCTTGCCATATTTGGCACAAACCGTGTACCATTGATGGTTTTCCTTAAATAACTTCTATGTATTTACCCCTTTTTCTACTTTGAAAGGTTTTAATTAAAATATATTTCCTTAACTGGTTTTTACCCATTGGAATCAGAATCCCTTAACAAAAGGGAGATTGATTTCAATGATATTTCCTTGCCTTTCTTACTTGTTTCTCTGCAATATAAAAGGGACTACCCTTCTGCACTTTTAAGAGCACTTCAAGTTCAATACGTCAAACTTTTAGATCAATACTTTCAACTTACTTACGCACTTTATTGCTTTGAGTTCAATACTCTTACAACATTCTGCTCTTTTCTGGGATCTTTTGGAACTTTTGCTTGCAACTTGGCTTTTTCAAGACTACTTTTACTTGTTTGTTTTCCCTGAAACTAGTATGTTCTAATTTAGCTTTCCTGCCTCACCCCTATGTGTTTATTTACAGTTTTTTGCAATCATGTTTACTTTGTTGTCCATGATTAATGTTAACTATGTGTGTTCTTTCCTTGCATCTATTTTTTGTTATGAATCCCTACCCCTATTCCCTTCTATGTGTTTGAGTTAAGGTTCATGGCCTGGCAGTATCCAAATTACTGCCCAGGTCCAAACCTGATCCTCAATGGATCCTAAGTTCCATTTTTGGCTGACAGGCTGGTCAGGGGTGTGCCAGCACTCTTAAATTGCTGGGCATGACCACCAGCCTGCCATGGCCTTCCCTAATCCCCTCTATATACATACACTTACTCTTAGATTCTAAGTTCTTTCCCCCCTCTTATGATCCATGCTTTGGGACCCCGAGTTCCATCTAAACTTGGACATTTGAGGGTTGACTCTTCCACACTGCACTATAATCTAATTCTGCAATGTGTTTGGGGTGTAAGCACTGCCCCGAGTCCCTTTGAGACTCTTGGGATGACACATCCCAAATAAGAGAAAGGCTTTTGGAAAACGGATCCTGGAACTTGGTTTATCTCATATTGCTAGACCTTGAGTTTGAACTAGGCTGTTTGGTTGCAGCTGGAAGTTCTGATGTACCTTTTTTGATTCATTCGGGTCTGTAATAATTTGTAATAACTATGGGGTTCTAGTGAAAAAGGGGAGGGTCATTTATGTATGCACATGGGTAGACAACATGCTTATAGGGATTACTATTTACATATTCTGCATTTATGCATATCATATAGTACTCCTGCTTATAGGTCGTCTGATTATTACATTAGAAACCATGCCTATAAGTTTCTGCATTTAGAAATCATGCATAAGTTTCTGCACTTATGCATTTAGAAATCCTGCCTATAAGTTATGCATTACACGTAGAAATCTTGCCTATAAGTTGTTTCATTACTGCATTAGAAACCATGCCTATAAGTTTCTACATATAGAAATCATGACTATAGTTTTGTCTCTGCATTCTGCACATTCATTTGTCGTTAGGCAAACAATCATAGGTTTAATAGTAATGAACTTCATTCTAGATACCATGCCTATAGGGCTCCTGCACTTATATAATCGTTTTAAAATCAATAACGCTTAGAAATCATGCCTATAGGAGCAGGCATCTGAATCTGATTCGTCTATTTTATCTATAAGTCTAAAATTAGTAGTAATGTTTGTTTAATATCTGCAGAATTTAATTGATTCTAAAATCAGTAACCCTTCTTTAAAATCAGTATACTTCCACCTATGCAAGCAGTAGGTAATTGTTTAATTGTGTTAGTTTTAATAAACTGCAACCAGACAAGGGCTAATTTGGACTCCTCATCTGAGAAATATAGGATGAAGCAGCATGTCCTAACGCTTTAAATTTAATTCAGATTATAACCAATATTTGAAGTCATGCTAAATATTTTGCTCCTTTAAGTGAGGAGGTCTGTTTGAGCCCTTAAACTGCTATTTGTTTCTCCCTGCTTGCTTATGTGTTTTGTTTGTCGCATTAGAATTTTGTCCTTTTAAAACTCTGAAAAGCCCCAACCACCCTCCCTTTAGGACTAGTAGTTCCAAATGCCTCTGGGATTGATAGGATCGGGACAGGTAATAGCATGAAATAAGTAACGATACTATTCCACGTTTAATACCTTAACGGGGTGGGAAAGGGTAGATATGGATATGATGACCGGTGCGCTAATAACACGTATAGCCCCTCTTCTGAGGAGTGATTGTCGGGTATTGTATTGATGTGATCCATATTGTTTGTAAACCTAGGAACCCTTCCCCTTTACTTGTTATTCCTTTTTTAACTGTCCAGACTATTTGCTTAAGATTTCTGTTTTCTTTATCTTTCTTCAAACTTTCAATTCACTTGAAACATTATGTGTAAATCCCCTTCTATTTGAGACCTTTATTTTCTTACTTATTAGTTAAAGTCACAACTGTAACATGGTCGGGAACCACACTAGTGGATCTTGGGAGGTGCCTAACACCTTCCCCTCGAGATAATTTCTAGCCCTTACCCGAACTCTCGTTTTCCAACTCGAACTATTCTTTAGTGTCCTAATGCACTTTATTCATTAGGTGGCGACTCTTCAACCCAAAAAACCCAATTCCCAAGAGGGAACGAGTTGTCCTCCTAAATGTCATGAACCCGATTTTGCTTTTAGAAAAAAGGGGCGCGACAGCATGGCGACTCTGTTGGGGACTTCTTTAGGCTTTTACCATCTCATGTTACTTGTGACTTCACTGCTTCTTTATTACCTTTATTTAACGTCTTTACCTCTTTTCTGCTATGAAAGTGACTTGGCTCTTTGTTTCTTTTCTTTAATGCTTTCTTTTACCGCTTTCCTTCAATGCCGTTGTAATTATGAGCAATTATTGTAATCATTACTTTATGAACGTGCAAATATGTGACAACTTGTTTCATTCTTCTAATTGCATATTCAACATCATATTCCACTCGTGCCAAACAAAATACCATAGCAACGCTTATAATAAGTGGTTGCGCCCTTCCAATATTATCGCCCCCTAAATTTGGTAAAGGCGTATTTGCGGTAAAACCAGTCGATCAGCGATGCAGTCGACGGTTCCGTGCCTTTTCCTCTTGAGTTGTCCGCTCAAGGGTACCAGTCTAATACCCCATAGAAACTTTACTCTGTTTAATTGTGCATGCATCACTGTCAAACCTAGCCGAGTTAGTTATGTTGTCCGCATAATGACTCTTTAAGATAGCCTTGTCCAAAGTCCACTGGGTTCCCTTGGAACCCAAATGGACATTACCACTTATGTATATTCATTTGGAGAACTAAATGCTACTTATGCCAATTATTGAAATTTAAATAGTAGGGTCTGTCGGGGGTAAGGGTCTAACACTTTATTTTGCAGAAAATGAGGCACGAAGTCCCCAGATTCGGCATGGTAACCAACATTCACCCAAGGTTGTTAAGTTGGTAGGAAGACCTTCACTCCAATGATCAGACCCTCGTCTGCAAATATTTGGGAAATTTGCCTTTCTTTTGGAGATCCAACCCGATAACAAAATCATAGAGGCTGCAACTCTATTCTGGGATGGTGATAGATCGGTGTTCCGCTTTGAGAAATTTGAAATGACACCTTTGCTCGAGGAAATAGGAGGATTAGTTGGTATTCCATGGGAGACTCTGGGTTTACTTATGCCAGAAAATCGCAAGGGTAGGGGCTTTCTAAAAATGATGGGACCAAAGAAGAAAACAGACTTGACCTGCTTGAAGGATTCCTACATTCCTTTCGACTATATATATGAGAGATACGGCCATAGCAAGTCCTACCGCACTTACCCAGATGAATTCGTCCTCACATCACTAGGGAATATCCACAGAAGAGTCTTCGTCTTTATGTTCTGCTTTTTGGGGATGATAGTATATCCTATGAAGAAGGCTAGGATCCATACCAGACTCGCCATGGTCACCAAGTCTATGATGGAAGGAATTGGCGAGCAGCCTTTTAGCATAGTACCTATGATCGTTGCAAAGATATACCGAGCCTTGGAAAACTATTAATGAGGAGACAAACACTTTGAGGGTTGTAACTTACTGCTCCAACTCTGGCTCATGGAGCACCTCCAAAAGGGTAAATATTGGCATGAAATTCTGCGCAGACACAGGGATGATCATATCGCCTTCCATCAGCCAAGGCAAATGAACTATATGCCTAACATGTTTGCCCAACTAGAAGATGCTAAAGGGTGGGTAGAGTTGTTCGGAAATCTGAAAGAGGACCAAGTGCAATGGATGTTCGAATGGTTCCTTACTGAAGAGTTCATTGTCCGATCTCGGGATGCACCGTTTCTTAAACTCGTTGGTCTGAGAGGAACTTATCCTTATGCCCCTCTCCGAGTCATGAGGCAGGCAGGAAGGAAGCAGGTTATACCAAGAGTCGACAAAATGAGTCACTTCAGGGTCGACTTTCAAGATGACGATAGTCCATACAAGTGTCAAGCTCAGCATATGTGGCACTGCAAAATCATCCTGGGAAAGGATTCGATAGAACCAGACAGGTACCATGATGGTTATACTCCATACTATCCAAGTTGGTTGGAAGACGATCATAGTGGGTTAGGACAACCCGGGCTTGTTTGAGGTCACAGAATCATCGACGAAAAGGCTGAAGTACAAGTTAAGTGCAACCAATTGCGCAAGAGGATTCGGGAATGTGAAAGTGAGCACCAGGGAATTCAGGAAGCCCATCAAAAGCTGATTGAAGAATGGAAAGACATGGTTGTCAGCGCCAACAAGCGGCTGGGATATTTGGAGCGGGGTTTAGTGGAGCTAGAAATGAAGTTCATCTAGAGGATCAAAAACTGCCAGAATGCTGAAGGAAACGAAGGAGGACACCTGGCTAGAGCCTACTTGCTGCTGGGACTGTGTGAGTTGGTGAAGCTGTTCAATGGAGCTAAAGATGTCGAGTCTGGGGAAGGTCCTTCTGGGACCAAGTAGTTAGGATCTTTTCATTTTGCTTTAAATGTAATAAGGCCAATGGCCATTAGTGACATTTTATTTTCTGCTATTTTAGTGTCGTTTTGGGATTCGTCTTATTTTTATCACTAAAATGAGGCATTTAGCATTGTAAGTTCTCCAAATCAACTTGTCTCTAGGCCTACCTCTGGCACAACGAGGCTCCCAAATTAGGACACGAATTATATTCTCGCACTATGTGTTTAAATATTTCAACCTCTTTTTCTTACAACCCGCACTAACTTGCTACCTTTATTTTTATTTTTTGTTTTATTCCCCTCCCCAAAGGTTAGTTCGTGCACTCCGGCATCGTCATCATACTCCACAAGATCTAAGGGCCCTCCGCCTCCTCCTCCTCTGATTCCTATCAGAAACAAGAACAAGGTAAAAATGGAATTTGAGCAACTCGCTCAGAGCAGACCTTCCAGCCAGTCGATGTCATATATGGGTCGGAAGAAGAGGAAGCACTAGCGGTGATGAGGAATTTGTTTTGGAAGATGAGAATATGGACTGTTGTGTCATTTTCGAGGAGGAGGGGGAGGAAGCCCCTTCTATACAAGTTGTGAGCCGAGGAGCACGCCTCAACAATTGGTCCATCAGAACCATCAAGGCCCAGAAAGCTTCGGGGTAGCAAGGCTGAACTAAGCATCATGCATTATCTTTATTTTTCACTAGTTGACTTTCTTTCTACATTTTTAATATTGAAATAAGAGCTCTAATGTTCAAAACAATTATGAAATTTATCAAAGCATTTCAGTTTCTTATAAATCTTGCTCTTATTACTTTTTATCGTTTACTTTATTTACACAGTATTACTATTACTTATATTGATGAACCAACGATTGTGAAATGCAATGAGGCAACGCAACAAACGGATATAGACTCAGAAGAAGATGATATACCAGAAGAGGTTGTTAAAGAGGTTGAGGATTTTGAGATCAGACCTAAGTCTAACCTGGACGAAACTGAGATTGTCAACCTGGAAGATGCAGAAAATGTCAAAGAAATGCGCATCAGTGTTCATCTGTCACCATCAGAAAAGAAAGAGTACACGGAATTTCTAAGGGAATATGAGGACATATTTTCCTGGTCTTATGATGACATGACTGGTCTTAGTACATCTATTATAACTCACAAACTGCCAACCGATCCGACATGTCCACCAGTAAAACAGAAGCTCAGGAAGTTCAAACCCGACAAGAGTTTGAAAATCAAGGAAGAAGTCACCAAGCAAGTCAAAGCCAAGGTTCTCAAGGTAGTATAGTATCCAACATAGTTAGCCAATATTGTGCCAGTGCCGAAGAAAGACGGGAAGGTTAGAGTCTGTGTCGACTACCGGGATCTCAACCGGGCCAGTCTAAAAGACGACTTCCCCTTACTGAACATACACATTCTAATTGACAACTGCGCCAAGCATGAACTGCAGTCGTTCGTTGATTGTTTTGCTGGGTATCATTAGACATGGATGGATGAGGAAGACGCGGAAAAAACGGCTTTCATTATGCTGTGGGGGATGTATTGTTACAAGATGATACCATTTGGGTTAAAGAATGCTGAGGCCAACTACATGAGGGCCATGACTACTATTTTCAATGACATGATACACAAAGAGATCGAGGTGTATGTAGACGATGTCATCATCAAATCCAAGAGAGCCACTGACCACATGGAAGATCTGATGAAGTTCTTTAACAGACTAAGAAGGTACAACTTGAAGCTGAATCCCGCCAAGTGTGCATTTGGGGTTCCTGCCGGAAAACTACTTGGGTTCATTGTGAGTCACCGAGGAATAGAACCGGATCCGTTAAAGGTCAAAGACATCCAAGAATTGCCACCACCGAAGAGGTTATGAGTTTCTTAGGAAGACTTAACTACATCATCCGGTTCATAGCTCAATCCACTGTCATTTGTGATCCAATCTTTAAGATGTTGAAGAAGGACGCCGCTACCAAATGGACTGATGATTGTCAGAAAGCCTTTGGCAGAATCAAGGAATACCTGTCAACACTACCAGTTTTAGTCCTGCCCGAGCCGGGTAGACCTCTATTACTCTACCTTGCAATACTGGATGGAGCTTTCAGTTGTGTTCTGGGGCAGCATGATGAAACGGGAAGAAAGGAGCAGGCCATATATTATCTCAGCAAGAAGTTCACCCTGCATGAAGCCCAGTATTCTCTATTGGAACGCACCTGTTGTGATCTGACTTGGGTAGCTCAGAAGTTGAGGCACTATTTATGTGCCTATACTACTTATCTAATATCAAGAATGGATCCTTTAAAGTACATCTTTCAGAAGCCCATGCCCACTGGCAAGCTAGCCAAGTGGCAAATCCTGCTGAGTGAATTCGACACTATTTACGTGACTCAGAAGGCAATCAAAGGACAAGCACTGGCAGATCATCTTGCTGAAAATCCCGTGGATAGAGAATACGAGCATCTAAAGACGTATTTTCCTGATGAAGAGGTATTTTTCATAGGGGAAGATATTGCAGAACCCTATGATGTTGGAGAATGTTTTTCGATGGAGCAGCAAACTTTAAAGGAATTGGCATAGGAGTGGTCCTAGTATCAGAAACCGGCCAGCATTATCCGGTGTCTGCCAAGCTCAGGTTCTCGTGCACCAACAACATGGCCGAGTACGAAGCCTGCATCTTAGGGCTCAAGCTTGCCATTGACATGAACATTAAGGAATTGCTAGTGATCGGAGATTCAGACCTGCTTACACATCAGGTCCGAGAAGAATAGGCAACCAAGAACTCTAAGATACTCCCTTATCTGCATCATGTATAGGAGTTGAGGAAGAGGTTCACAAAGACAGAGTTCCAACATGTTCCCAGAGTTCAGAATGAGTTTGCCGATGCATTGGCTACCCTATCGTCCATGATATAGCACCCAGACAAGAACTTCATTGACCCTATTCCGGTAAAGATCTATGATCAGCCAGCTTACTGTGCTCATGTAGAAGAAGAAGCAGACGGAAAACCTTGGTTTCATGATATCAAGGAATATTTGACGAAGGAAGAATATCCAGAACTCGCAAATCCTACTCAGAAGCGCACACTTCGGAGATTATCTAACAACTTCTTTCATAGAGTAAGAATCCTGTATAGGAGGACTCCTAATTTGGGATTACTAAGGTGTGTCGACGCAAATGAAGCATCCAGATTATTGGAGGAAATTCATGCGGGGACCTGCGGACCACATATGAACGACTTTGTCTTAGCCAAGAAAATACTCCGTGCTGGTTATTTTTGGATGACTATGGAAACGGACTGCATCTGGTATGTCCGAAAATGCTATCGCTGTTAAATACATGCAGAAATGATAAAGGTTCCTCCAAACGAGCTTACTGCAACAAGCTCGCCATGGCCGTTCGCCGCTTGGGGAATGGATGTTATCGGACCTATCGAGCCTGCCACATCAAACGGGCACAGGTTCATTCTAGTGGCAGTTGATTATTTCACCAAATAGGTTGAAGCAGCATCGTACAAAGCAGTGACTAAGAAAGTGGTAGCAGATTTTGTTCGCAACCGTATTGTTTGTCTGTTCGGAATTCCGGAGTCAATCATCACTGATAATGGTTCAAATCTCAACAGCGACCTGATGAAATCCATGTGTGAAACCTTCAAGATCAAACACAAGAATCCTACAGCTTACAGACCTCAGATGAACGGAGCTGTAGAAGCCGCCAATAAGAATATCAAGAAGATACTAAGGAAGATGATAGAGAAACATAAGCAGTGGCATCATTTGCTTTATTGGGATACCGCACCACAGTTCGCACATCAACTGAGGCAACTCCCTATATGTTGGTTTATGGTACAGAAGCAGTCATTCTCGCTGAGGTAGAAATTCCCTCCTTGAGAATCATACAAGAAGCAGAACTTGACGATGCAGAATGGGTAAGGAGTCGCTACGAGCAGTTAGCTCTTATAGATGGGAAAATAATGAATGCAGTTTGCCATGGTCAACTTTATCAGAACAGAATGTCCAGAGCCTTCAACAAAAGAGTCAAGCCGATACAGTTTACACCGGGGCAGCTGGTGTTAAAGAAGATTTTCCTATATCAAGATGAAGCCAAAGGGAAGTTCTCTCCCAACTGGCAGGTTCCATACATGGTTCACCGGGTTCTAACCGGAGGAGCCCTCATACTTGCAGAAATGGATGGTGAAGTTTGGCCGAAGCCCATCAATTCAGATGCAGTGAAGCGATACTATGTGTAACTCTTACGATTTCCTGTATAATGTATTTGAACTATGCCTGACCTGATTCCCGTTTAAGAGGGGATACGTAGGCAGCCCTATGGGTTCGGTCACAATTAAATAAAATTTTCATTTCCCCCCGCTATTAGAAACTGGGCAGAATTTGAGGAGGACCCTCAAAATTTCGAAGTTGATTTTAGCCATTTATCGCACGCAACTGTCAGAAGAACCAGCCCAGTAAACTGGGGCAGAATTTTAAGGAGGACCCTCAAAATTTCAGGGCGAGAGAGGTTGCAATATCTTGAACCGCTTCGCATTCGTCGGTTCATCTAAAGAAAACTATTTTAAATTATATATTTATGTTACATTTTTTCTAAATCATGCATGTCTGGTATTAAAATTGCTTTATTTAGCAATGCTACCCCAATGATACACAACGCCAAGCAGGACAAGCAAAGCTCATGGGGAAACGAACTAACCTTCCCCCCTTTACAAAACTCACAATATTTCTTTGGATGTAGGCACTCAAGTCGTAAAATCATCAGATATATCTACACACTCATACTTCCCGGGAATAGAACTCTCGGAATCATAACCTATTTACAGTTGCTATCTGTACACGACATCCACAGCAGCCACAATATAGCAATCAGCTATCAGCTATCAGCTAATAGATTTCATTACTATTCGTCTTTTATTTTCTGCATTGCATAAGGCTACCTTTCTGCCTTCCAAGACTAAGCTTTGTCTCCATCTGCATTTTTTGCATTGCATAAGGCTACCTTTCTGCCTTCCGAGGTTAAGCTCTACCTTCATCTGCATCTCCTGCATTGCATAAGGCTACCTTTTTGCCTTCCGATGTTAAGCTCTACCTCCATCTGCATCTTCTGCATTGCATAAGGCTACCTTTCTGCCTTCCGAGACTAAGCTCTGTCTCCTTCTTCATCTTCTGCATTGCATAAGGCTACCTTTCTTCCTTCCCAGGTTAAGCTCTACCTCCATCTGCATCTCCTGCATTGCATAAGGCTACCTTTCTGCCTTCCGAGACTAAGCTCTGTCTCCATCTGCATCTTCTATATTGCATAAGGCTACCTTTCTGCCTTCCGAGGTTAAGCTCTACCTCCATCTGTATTTTTTGCATTGTATAAGAATGCATAAGGCTAACTTTCTGCCTTCTGAGACTAAGCTCTGTCTCCATCTGCATCTTCTATATTGCATAAGGCTACATTTCTGCCTTCCGAGGTTAAGCTCTACCTCCATCTGCATCTTCTGCATTGCATAAGAATGCATAAGGCTACCTTTCTGCCTTCTGAGACTAAGCTCTGTCTCCATCTTCATTTTCTGCATTGCATAAGGATACCTTTATGCCTTCCGAGGTTATGATCTACCTCCTTCTTCATCTCCTGCATTGCATAAGGCTACCTTTCTACCTTCCGAGGTTAAGCTCTACCTCCATCTGAATGGCTGAAATACCGCCACCTTATTTCTCTTGCATGGCTGAAATATTGCCACTCTATTTCTCTTGCAAGACTGAAATACCGCCATCTTATTTCTCTTGCATGGCTGAAATACCGCCACCCTTTATTTACGTCTTGCATCGGCTGAAAGATCGCCACCTTCTGCATTTTGATGGGCTGAAAGATCGCCAAATTGTCCAAAGGCGTCATTGTTCGGAGGCACCATTTCCATAGCCCGAGAACGCCATGCCATGGCCTGAGGACCCCATTTTATCTTTTGCATATCATTATTCAAAGGCATCATGGTTCGGAGGCATCATCCTCATAGCCTGAGAACATCATTTCATAGCCTGCAAATCCTTTATCATACGCTTCATGGCCCAGGATATCATCGTCAAAGGACGTCATCCTAACCGTCCAAGGACAGCATTCACGGTCCAACGGGAACTTGCATCAAGTTTAAATTTATGCACAATATATATATGTTGGTATTGTTCATTCGTAGGTATACCGGCTAGCGACGGCTGTCTCAGCAGGAGCGATCCCGCTCCAGTTCTCGCAGCTATCAGACTCTGACCATCATTTCTCAACCTGAACATCGCGTCCGCTCTTCGAAAATCTCCATCGGCATACTCCGCTGATGGATCCCGAACTACATATGGCTATATTCCTGTAATACCAGGGATATGTAGGCAGCTCAAAAACCAGAGCTCGGTCAAAACTCTTCAAAATCATTTCATTCGGTCAAAATTGGCCATCATATCTTTACCCGACAACTCTTTCATCCTTCCCAGCTAAAGAGGGGCAGCTGTTGATACCCAATTTTTCTCTATGTATTTTTATATACAAAATACTTTCAAAATAGCATATACATATATATATAAGCATGCCCAAGAGTTTTGGTATTTTTTCCTAATTTTTATGATTTTAAAATCAATTTATTGTCTATTTTTAGCAGTACAAAATCCAATAATTATTCCCAAGATTATCAATTTTGGTGAATAATTTCTTTTATTCCCATATTTATACTAAAATATAGTTAAGGTGATTTTTGTATATTTTTACAAATTTATTTGGTATTTAAAAGACTAAATTGCATATAATTGCAATTATAGCCTACATTAAGATTAATAGCATTTTATAATTGTAAAATTGGATCCAATATTTTTAAATCAATATTAATATACTATTATTTGTTTTAGTACTTTTAATTTGCTTTTTAAAATCATCTTCACTATTTTTATAAAATAAAAAGGGAAATTGGCTATTTAATATTTAGCCCCATTTTTATTTCAATAATAGCCCCATTATATTTCAATTGTAGCCCTTAATTTGACTCAATTAAACCCGCCCAATTCCATTTAGACCCAACCCACGACTCAATTCCAAATGACCCGCCCGGTTCCTACTATTGATCTATGTCGTTAATAATTTTGATCAACGGTCATAAACCACCCTTACCTTTTTTAACCCCAAATGACTACCCTAATCCCTCATTTCCCATCTCTCAGCCACCTTTGAAACCTCTCATCTCTCAAAGTCTCTCAAACTCTCTGAAACCTTAGACTCCTTCTACCCCTCTCCAACCACCACTCCATAGGAATCCATGGCTTCTCAGGCCATGGATGGTTGGAACTCACTCCCCTCCATCAGTAAATCATGGTTGTTCGAAGCTTCGAGACCTGACCTTGATGGTTCTCCTTCAGATCCTTCTCAGATCTGTAGATCTCTGGCTTCTCCGGCCATTACTCTGGCATATTCAAGCACTAAGAGCCTTTTCGACTCAGGATCGGACCTTCCTCAAGACCTTTCTCATTTCTAGGATTTTCTCTAAAACCCTAAGCTATTCGAGGTTCTTTACTTGCTTATTTTCTTAGATCTGGAAAATGCTTGTGTTCTATTGAACATTTTAAAGGTTTTCCCCAAATTCTCTTTTCAAAATCGTTTAATTTCAATTTTAGGGTTTCTGAAAAAGTTTCTTCAAATATCTTTCCGATTCTTTCTTCATGTGTGTTTACCTATGTTATACTCGTATGCTCTCTTTTCTACTATGCTTGAGTTTGCTCTCTTGTTTCCTTTCTATTATGAAAGATTCTTCTACTTTTGTTGTTATTCATGTACTCACATGTTAATCCCTGTTGTTAATCCTTATTCTTTGCTATACGTGTTTATGGTTGAGTTATTTGATTTTGTTCACTTTATTTAGCTCTGTTTGTGTTCTTGCTAAGCATATTTTACCTACTTTTGTTTAAGCTCGTATCATCTCTTTCTTCTGAACTTGTTTAAACTCCGAGTTTTCTCAAACATGTCCTCATGACCTTGAATCAGTTCTTTCTATCATGTATGTTTGTTTCTCATAAAGTCTTTGGAAGAGACTTCTGATCCTCTTTTAATGACCTACTCTCTCACCTCTATGTATGACTCAATTCGAAACCCTAGGATTTGGGGGTTTCTTTGGCAAGTGATATTAGGGTTCCACTTTGGGACCCTAGGCTTTCAGACTTACTATGAGTCTGTAACTGAACTCGATTCCTTTTTGTTTGTGACTCTAAGGCTTTCAATGTTAGATTTTTTTTCTGAGTAACCTGACGATTCCTTTCGTTTGATTAGTATGCTTTATATATGTGGAATTTCTCTTTCAAAAGGTTTTTACCAACTGATTGATTGATTCTGAAATCCTTTAAATAAGGTTGACGAATTATCACTGATTGTCACTTCGATTGAACCTCCTTTACCTTTCTTGACTTGGTTCATTCAAATTGAATCTGTAATTTTGGTTTCATGGCTGTTTGATTGATTCCTTTGCCATATTTGGCACAAACCGTGTACCATTGATGGTTTTCCTTAAATAATTTCTATGTATTTACCCCTTTTGTGCTACTTTGAAAGGTTTTAATTAAAATTTATTTCCTTAACTGGCAATTACCCGTTGGAATCAGAATTCCTTAACCAAAGGGAGATTGATTTCAATGATATTTCCTTGCCTTTCTTACTTGTTTCTTTGCAATATAAAAGGGACTACCCTTCTGCACTTCTAAGAGCACTTCAAGTTCAATACCTCAAACTTTTAGATCAATATTTTCAATTTACTTACACACTTTATTGCTTTGAGTTCAATACTCTTACAACATTCTGCTCTTTTCTGGGATCTTTTCGAACTTTTGCTTGCAACTTGGTTTTTTCAAGACTACTTTTACTTGTTTGTTTTCCCTGAAACTAGTATGTTCTAATTTAGCTTTCCTGCCTCACCCCTATGTGTTTATTTAAAGTTTTCTGCAATCCTGTTTACTTTGTTGTCCATAATTAATGTTAACTATGTGTGTTCTTTCCTTGCATATGTTTTCTATTATGAATCCCTTCCCCTATTCCCTTCTATGTGTTTGAGTTAAGGTTCATGGCCTAGCAGTATCCAAATTAATGACCAGATCCAAACCTGATCCTCAATGGATCCTAACTCCCAATTTTGGCTGACAGGCTGGTCAGGTGTGCCAACACTCTTAAATTACTGCGCATAACCACCAGCCTTCCATGGCCTTACCTAATCCCCCTCTATGCACATACGCATACTCTTAGATTCTAAGTTTTGTCCCCCTCTTATGAGCCATGCTTTGGGACCCTGAGTTCCCTTTGAACTTGGACATTTGAGGGCTGACTCTTCCACACTGCACTATAATCTAATTTTGCAATGTGTTTGGGGTGTAAGCACTGCCCCGAGTCCCTTTGAGACTCTTGGGAACTTTGACACATCCCAAATAAGAGAAAGGCTTTTGGAAAACGGATCTTGTAAGTTGGTTTATCTTATATTGCTAGACCTTGAGTCTGAACTAGGCTGTTTGGTTGCTGCTGGAAGTTCTGATGTACCTTTTTTTGGTTCATTCGGGTTTGAAATAATTTGTAATAACTATGGGGTTCTAGTGAAATAGGGGAGGGTCATTTATGTATGCATATGGGTAGACAACATGCTTATAGGGATTACTATTTACAAATTCTGCATTTATGCATATCATATAGTACTCCTACTTATAAGTCGTCTCATTATTACATTAGAAACCATGCCTATAAGTTTCTGCATATAGAAATCATTTATATGTTTCTGCACTTATGCATTTAGAAATCATGCCTATAAGTTATGCATTACACGTAGAAATCTTGCCTATAAGTTGTTTCATTACTGCATTAGAAACCATGCCTATAAGTTTCTGCATATAGAAATCATGACTATAGTTTTGTCTCTGCATTTCTGCACATTCATCTGTCGTTAGGCAAACAATCATAGGTTTAATAGTAATCAACTTCATTCTAGATACCATGCCTATAGGGTTCCTGCACTTACGTAATCGTTTTAAAATCAATAACGCTTAGAAATCATGCCTATAGGAGCAGCCATCTGAATCTGATTCGTCTATTTTATCTATAAGTCTAAAATCAGTAGTAATGTTTGTTTAATATCTGCAGAATTTAATTGGTTCTAAAATCAGTAACCCTTCTTTAAAATCAGTATACTTCCACCTAGGAAAGCAGTAGGTAATTGTTTAACTGTGTCAGTTTTAATAAACTGCAACCAGACAAGGCCTAATTCGGACTTCTCATCTGAGAAATATGTGATGAAGCAGCATGTCCTAACACTTTAAATTTAATTCAGACTATAACCAGTATTTGAAGTGATGCTAAATAATTTTCTCCTTTAAGTGAGGAGGCATGTTTGAGCCCTTAAACTGCTATTTGTTTCCCCCTACTTGCTTATGTGTTTTGTTTGTCGCATTAGAATTTTGTCCTTCTAAAACTCTAAAAAGCCCCAACCTCCCTCCCTTTAGGACTAGTAGTCCCAAATGCCTCCGGGACTGATAGGATCGGGACGGGTAATAGCATGCAATAAGTAACGATACAATTCCGCGTTTAATACCTTAACGGGGTGAGAAAGGGTAGATATGGATATGATGACCAGTGCGCTAATACCACGTGTAGCCCCTCTTCTGAGGAGTGATTGTCGGGTATTACATTGATGTGATCCATATTGTTTGTAAACCTAGGACCCCTTCCCCTTTACTTGTTATCCCTTTTTTAACTGTCCAGACTATTTACTTAAGATTTCTGTTTTCTTTATCTTTCTTCAAACTTTCAATTCACTTGCAACATTATGTGTAAATCCCCTTCTATTTGAGACCTTTATTTGCTTACTTGTTAGTTAAAGTCACAATTGTAACATGGCCGGAAATCACACTAGTGGATCTTGGGGGGTGCCTAACACCTTCCCCTCGAGATAATTTCTAGCCCTTACCCGAACTCTGGTTTTCCAACTCGAACTCTTCTTTAGTGTCCTAATGCACTTTAATCATTAGGTGGCGACTTTTCAACCCAAAAAACCCAATTCCCAAGAGGGAACCAGTTGTCCTCCCAAATGTCATGAACCCGATTTCGCTTTTAGAAAAAAGGGGCGCAATAGCAGGGCCAGAACATTCTTACAGCAGTCAAAACTCACCATAATGCCAAAACGCTGAGCCTTGCCGAAGGCCGAAGCAATGTCCAACGGTGTATCACTCTTGGAAGGTTGTCGATCGACCAAATCACTCCACCTTAACTGATGTGAAGAAGTCGCCTCACTACAAGGCTTCTCGTACCCCGGAGCATCTTTAATTTTACCGACACTCTTTGACCCCGGGGCCAGCAACCTCTCTCCCTCCTCCGGAGGACTCGGCCTCGCCTCAAAAGGACTCCCGGCACCTATAGCAGATAAATCAGATGAGCCGGCAAGAAGGAAGCCATCTCTTAGGGGGCAGAACGCCAGGCACCTACCATGATCCTTCACCTCCCATCTCCCTATTGATAGATCTCGCCACCAGCGCTTATCATAAATCGAGCAAGGTGCCAGCTTACGAGACCACTTGGCTAAATCAGGGACCTTGCCGGGCGACCAATGAGTTGCTATGAACAAAGAACAGAAAGATATCGCTCGGGGCGAACCTCATGTTGAGATAAAGGCAGTTCAAACGAAGCACTTATGCGTGAAGTTCCATTTCTCAGGAAATGGCAAAAATTCTCCAGGGATAACATCGGTCGTTCAGATTGGAACGAACTGATTCATCCACCCACGGTCCTCATCCTTCTCTCTACCGATTATAGGAGCTCGGGTGGATCTACGCTGAAGAGCAATCAGGCCCCGATAGCGCAATAGCTGGTACAACCTCATGAGGTGGTTGAGGGTAAATTCTATCCCGGCCTTGTCAACAAAATATCTCATCGACTGCACTATTCTCCAAATAAAGGGATTAACCTATGCCAACATTACTTGATATCTTCTATAGAAATCAAGCATGACTCGATCCGGGAAACTCGGCATAACAACATGAATATACACACTCAAGAATCCCTTAACATATGTCATGACACTCTTCTCGGGGGAAGGTACTTGCAAAATCACGCCTTCCCCCCATCCACATTCTTTACTGATCATCTCGAGGTTTTCCTCCCTCACCGATAAAATAATCCTCGACACATGCTCTCGATGGCTCGGAACATTGGGAGTTTTCCCCGATGTGGCCACCCTCCTTGAGGCAGGGTATCCCAAGCTTTGCTCTCCCGACATTGGAGGCAAGCGGATGGTACTGTCCAAATGTGGAGCACAGGACAGACTCCCCTCCGACCAATGATCAGGCATCGAAGCAGCGGCCATGACTACAGTAGAATAGCGGGGAGAAGATGAGGATCCGGGCAAAAATTCTATGAAACTGGGAAGTAGAAGGACTAGCACAAAGCGCCAGGCTCTGCAGAGAAGATAGGCTTATCAAGAACTGCAAAATCGTCACTTAAGAGACAAATGAGCAAATATATAGAGGCAAAGCGACAACTGCCCATTTAACCAAGAGGGCCAATTAATTCTGGCCGCGTTAACATCACCCTCTCCTAAGGGAGTGTACTGGCGGAATCACTCTAGGTCCCACTTGTCTCAGAAAACTGTGGGACCTCAGGAGAACCCTGACGTCATAAACATCAATTCAAGAGGAGTTGTAGACTCAACCACGGGACATGGCCAGTTTTACGGCCCCGATTTTTCCAGATAGAAGGCCCCGAAGGGCCGATCCTGGGATGCAAAAGCAAAAAGGTAAGGAGAAGGACAGACAGAATGAAAGCTCATTTTATACATTGACAAAAAGAAAAACATCTTTACACTGTCCATTTCCCGAGGGGGAGGGGGGCAGCATACAAAGCAAAAGGGGGACTCGGAGACTACTCCTCATCACTATTGTCTTCGCCCTTATGGGGGGCAATCAAAAGCGCAAATCTTTCCTCCACTGCACAGGCCTCCTTAAGATTAGCCGACAGGTCGATGCCTCTGGCCCCGAGTTCCTCCAGGGTCTATCTCTTCGCCTCCGCTTTGGCATGCTCAATAGCTCAGATTTGTTTCCGCTCAGCTGCCATAGGTATTTTTGAGCCATTATATGTGATGTGGCCGCATCATCCCTATAAGTAGCAGCATCTTGTTCAGCCTCGGACTTAGCCGCGGCCAAAGCAGCCACCTCCCTGCGAGGATCCGTGAGAAGATCCCGGGATGTCACCAATTCCTTGACCACTATTTCGTTTCGCTCTCTCAACCTAGAGATATCCGCATTTAACTGATTGATCTATGAGCCACTCTACTCGACCTACGGGAAAAGCACAAGTCAATGAATATACGAATATAGAACGCGTGTGACTACGGGGTAAAATATCGGGTACAAGCAAGGCAAAATACCTGAATAGCAAGATTGACCTTCTTCCGAAGCGCCATCTCCAAAGTGGCCCAAAGCTCTCCCAGCTCTTTATCTCCCCGGGCAGTGCGAGCCTCCGAATCCTGCAGCATTGGAATAACTTTCTTACGCTCCTTTTTGTGATAAGAAAGATCCTCGCGAAGCCGGAGGATGGCATGGTCGTACATCTCCTTACACTGTGGCACAACAAAAAATTTAGAAAGACGACGAATGATGCTTGAGGATAAAAGAAATGCACAAGGAATGACTATCACCTACTACATGAACTTCTCTGCCGCTTTAACAGTGCCAAGAATATCGAGATCAGCTCTGTCGATAATGCCATCGAAAATGTTAGCAATAAAGTGTCCCCCCTTGGGAGGAGTCCCAGCTGTGGTGCCAATCATCCGGTGGGCATCCCGAAATTCCCCTGATGAAACCGGAAAGTTCGAAATAAAGTTGTTCAGTTCACCGATTTCTCCAAGTGGCAACCCACGTTCCTGGAAGGCCCTAAGCTCCGATCCCTCAAGATCGACACCAACGGTCCCCCTAGCAGAGGTCGCATCAAATTCAGTTGCGCGATTCGAAGCTACATCAACGTCTTCTTCAAGGACCCCCGGCTCATGAGCCCGACCAGAGCCAGCCGTTCTGGATTTAGTAGCCTCAGATCAGGGCGCCTGCAAGTCTCTCGCACCTGGCCTTGTTCTCCTCCTTAACGGACTTCCATTATCATCCTATCCTTCGGTATCAGGATTCAACTCTAAGGTTAGAGCAGCAGTCCTGACAGTGGCTTGGCGCTCGAGTGACCTGGTTTTCTTTATCGCATGATAGACAACAGCTGCCCTACTTTTCCTCTTCTTACTCGTGCCAGGCTCCAAGGTCCCTGCTTCACTATCAGGAGGCGGCCTCATCTGCATATTCTCGCCAAGACCTGCGCCAGCACAATAACCGCGATACGCTGTCGCTAAGGGCTTAGAAGGAAACACAAAATACGAAGCATAGGCGATAAAGGAACCTCACCATGATTCTTGGCCACCCAACGCTTCTTATCCAGACCGGTCCAAGACCGAATGCGGTACGGGAATTTCTCGCTCAATCGCCCGAACCATCCCGACAAATTTGGGACAACATGCAGCGGCTGCAGAAAACACAAAGAGATTATTATGTCAAACGGAAGAGTATTCAAAAAGCTGCTAAAGGGGAAATCGCATACATCAGGCATTCCACCTCTCCGGAAAGGGCATCCTCTAGGCCGGAATGATATCCGAGGTCTTCACTTGGATAAACCTGCTCATCCATCCTTGGTCTTTTCCCTCATCGCCGCTCGTGAAAAAAGATTTTTTAGACCGATGGCAGAGCTTGATTAAGCCTCGATACATTCTAGGGTTGTACATTCCAATCAGATGATTAAGGGTAAAAACCTCACCTTCAACTCCTTCGGTGAAATGTCTAAGCATCAATACTATCCTCCAAAAAGAAGGGTAGATCTGACCAAGTGTCACTTGGTATCGGTCGCAGAAGTCAAGAATAACCGGGTCGATCTCCAGGGGAGGAGACTCGACGGATTTATCAGGGCCCGGGATGAATGGGTAAGTGTGTAGATAAAGGAAGCTAGCCTTGAAGTCAGTAATATTATTGTTGGGACCGAGAATCTCCACTTCCACTACCTTGCTCCATCGGCAGTCCTCCCTCACCTTGCTAATATCGGTCACAATGTTAATGTATCGGGACACATGCTCACACCAGCCCGGCGTAGATGAGGTAGTATCGACATCAAAATCCCTTAACGTGTCGAGATCAGGTGGGTACATTGTTCCAAAGTGGGAATCGATCTGATTTCTTCCTTAGGTGATCGGGACGACAATGCAATGTCGTTCCATCGGGGAACCGTCCTAGAAGTCCTAGCCATGTCAATGGTAAAAATCCTTCTATGAATAGATGAAAGAGTGACAAATACAAAATTCTGACTCACGGGCTTGTAAGTGGGGTGAAAATGGTAAGTATCTAGCAACCGGTGCATTTATAGGAATCGCTGGGGAAGCACAAAGGACGAGCCGATGGCAGTTTGAGGGTTTTCTTGATTACCACATCGGACGGCGGCCTTGCATGGTTCTCTGGGGCATGGCATTTGATGCTCTTAGACGGTTGACGTCACGGCAATGATAACCTCGAGAAAACAATTCAATATCGTTTCCTATTACTTCACTCTAGGAAACGTGGAGACTATTTGTATACGGTACAATCAAAGGGGTCTATTTCTCGCCGCTAAGATGCATTCGGGGAGTCATATCAGCACCTCGTGGCTGCAGGATCACGATCAAGCTCCTTCCTTTGAGGTTCGTCTGTGGCCTAGCAAAGATTCCAAGGATGGGGAATTCGTCTGCGACCCAACGAAGGTTCCAAGGATGGGGGATCCCCGAGGCGAGCAGCTAGAATCAACAAACACTAGCATCGTGCCTAGCCCTCCCATCCTCGTATCTTTTCATTTAATGCACTTTGTACTATATTGTATCCCCTTTCCTATATAAGGGGATCCCATGCCACTTTGTAAAGGGCTGATGTTGCTCCAACTATTTCTCCACAAGTGCAATAATATCTCTCTTTCTCTCTCTCTCTCTCTTTTCTAACTTGTTCATTCTCTCTGGCTCGAGGCCACTTTAGAATTTATAGCTTTCTTACTTGTTCTTCATCTATTGCTTGGTCTTGGCCATAAGGAGCCTTGAATAATCGTATCTTAACTGTTATCCCATTCCCGACTACCCTCGATAGCTTGAGATCGATCCCAGGTATCGACCCCGAGGTCCTCCATCAACCAGTCCGAAGCTAGGGCAGTAAGCCCCTCGGTCTGATTATTGCCTCGTTTTAGATTGCATTTCATCATTAAACTTCATATTCCTAACATCATCTACTCTAACAACTAGCATAAAAATAGATTACGTATTTTTAGAATCCCATTTACAAATTTAATTGTTGTTACCATTTTCACGGTAAACACAAATTCCAAGCCCAAGGCAGCATTAAACACTGATCCCTAACCAAATAACCTAACGGGCCACTGCTGGCCCAATTCCCTTTATCCAAAATTGATTAAAGGTCCAATGCATGTACCCCAAAACTTGTTTATAATCAATAGCTTTCATGTTAAGCTTAAGTTAGTTTTAACTAAGAACATCCTTAGAATGCCTTAATTAAATACATTTCTTTTAAAATCAATTGAGGTGTATCATGCCAAACAAAACCCCTTAACTCATGGCCCTCATATAAATATTAACCTAGTTTAAAATAACCCTAAATAATCGTAGTTTGCTTTAGGCTCGATTTAGATTAGTATTGTTATTATGTATACGTTCGCGTAACATAGTTGCGAATTTAATTCTAAAAAATAACCCGAGGGATGCGTTCGCGCAACTTCAACCAAACTTTCTTAAAAAATTAACAAAGCATTATTAATTGTGGACACATTCACGTGACATGATTTTTGACACGCCAAAGGAAAAGAGTATACGTACGCAGAACTCTATTCTTTAATTACGAATAATCAAGTAATTAAAAGCGGTTAAAAGATAAAAATGAGTAATTAGACAAATTAAGCCAAGTATAAATTGCTAAGCGACTGTGCTAGAATCACGGGACCTGGGAATGCCTAACACATTCTCTCGGGTTAACAGAATTTCTTATCTAGAATTTTTGGTTCGCAGACTTTTAAATAAAATCGAAAACTTCCTCGATTTGAGATTTAAAATAAACCGGTGACTTGGGACACCACATAAACTATTCCAAATGGCGACTATCAAAAATAAATAAAATAATCTCATTTTGAATAATGTCACTTTAATTGGAAAAACTCCCATATACCCCCTCGGGTGTGTAAAAAGGAGGTGTGACAGCTTTGGCGACTCTGCTAGGGATCCGGTTCAGGGTTCAAGAATTCGAGCTTGTTAATTTGATTTTTATTTGGCTTTATTAT
The DNA here is from genome assembly GCF_000715075.1 of Nicotiana tabacum. NCBI lineage: Eukaryota > Viridiplantae > Streptophyta > Magnoliopsida > Solanales > Solanaceae > Nicotiana > Nicotiana tabacum. Next base: position 104,406,900 of record NC_134087.1, on the reverse strand, counting down.
CTATATTACTGTATTTTGTGGACTTAATAATCTAATTGCCATTTACCGCTTTGATATTACTTGAACTGTATTTAAATGTCTTCTTACGCCTCCCTCCTGAGTCTTCTAGAAAATAGTGCTCACGTTCGCGTGGCCCACTTTTCTGTTAGAGTTATAGCAAATAGAACGGGGCTGGGCAAATAACAATGCCGGGAAGACTTTCGTGCTCCCGGTACGTTGCCCCCTCCTCGACTCGCCCCTGTGTTTGTCCGCTCGGGTAAGCCAGGTTTAGAACACAATCCCAGGTTTAAACTTAGAATAACGTAACCTCATGCCGGATTCCTAGTAAGAACGATTATTTTCATCACGTGCATTTGACTTTGGGGACTCAACACAGGGGTTGGGATCGTCTAGGACAGGTGTACCCAAAATAAAGATCATCCTGATGCATCCTACGTGCTATGTGAATATTTATTTGTTTCGGCTTGCATGTTGACTGGCTAGGAAAAGATAACAAAGAGAAAAACCAAGAGTGAGGTAGGATAAAGAATTTACCCGATTCTAAAAATCCCGGTATTTAAAAATGTCACGAAACTCTACCAATTTTTTGAAGAAAAAAGGGGAAAAAAGGAAAATGTATTTCAAAAAAAAAAGTGAGTCAATATCATGCTTTTCCTAATTATGTCAAAACTGACCAAACTATGCGGGTCTAATTCTCACCGGATGTGAGATACGTAGGCAAACCTCATCGGTCCCGGCCCCAATTTTAAAAAAAAATCCAAAAACAATTTCCTTTAATTCCGTCCTTAGAAACATTTCCTTAGAAAATTCAAAAAAAAATAGTTTTTTTCTTTCTGAAGTCTTTCATATGGAAAAAAAATCAATCCAAAATCAAAATCCAAAATACGGGTTTCCTTTATTTTGATGTATTTTTTTCAAAAAATTAAAAAAAAAAGAATTCAAAAAATCTTTTCCTTGTTTAAAAGTCTTTTTTCAAAAAAAAATTTGAAAAATTGTAGTCCAAAATATTTTCGCTTTTGTTTAGAAGTGCTTTTTTTAATAAATAAAAACGTAGAAATCCAAAATATTTTCTTAAAAGTCCATCTTTCGAAAATTAAGAGGCATCATCTAAAATCCAAAAACTATTTTCTTTCTTCTTTAGAAAAAGTGAAAACAAATGAAAATTCAAACAAAAATATTTTCTTTTTACTTTTAAAATTCTCAAAGTTCAATTGAAAAGCAAATAAATTTTTAGAAGTCTTTCTTTCAAAAACAAAACAAAAATCAAAATCAAAAAAATCAAAAAAGATATTTCCTTTCTTCTTTTAAAGCATTTCTTTCAAAAATTCTAACAAAAAAAAGAGTTAGTTTATTTACTCTATTCTCGATCTTCCCAAACTACGCAAGATCTGATTCATGCGGCGTCATAATACGTAGGCAATCCCCATCAGATTCGATCATAGACATAAAATTAACTGAGTGAAGAATAAACTGGAAAAAAAGAGAGAAAGAAAATGAGTGAAAAAAAAGAGAGTGACAAAAATAAAAGAGTGAAAAAAAACAAAACAAAATGTGCCAAAAAATAAAAGAGTGGCAGAAACGAAATGAAAAAAGTCAAGAGTGAATAAGAGAGGCAAAAATAAAAGAAAAGGGGTACATACTGAAAGGGTTAACTAAGGCCGAGATGAAACATGCAACCATTCAAGCACATGGTAGAAACGTTTAACTGTTTATGTGCATTGCATCCAAACGTTCGATTTTATATCTGTTAAGCGTCTCAAAACTAACAAGGTTGTTGGGTGTGCAAACTAGCAAGGTTTTGGTGGTGGATTTTGTTGGTAGTCTAGCCTCCCCTCCTTCACAAGATCCAAAGGCACAGGAGGCCTCCGCAAGAAATCTACCAATCATCGGTCCTGAGGATAGCCCGGCATCGGCTATTCTGCAACTAGAATCAGTAGCTGCTGAAGAGAGTAAGATGTTGCGTCTCTACATATTGAAAATGTGGGACGCCTGGTCTAATGGTAGGGAACCGCCAAGTCCAATCCCTGGGTTCCCTGAATTGATCCCGAGGTTAGGTGCGGTTACCAACGCCCTTGTGTCCAACCTTCTCATCCCATGCGGGTACCCTTCAATGTCGTTCAATGATCTTGGCATGCCTTCTGTGGTTCGCCTCCAGGTGCTAGTTTCCTGGGTACCTCCAATATTGTTCTCTACAGCACCAGTCTGCACCAGAACACAACCAACTTTACCACGATCGTTTGTTGAGCCTCCAATGTTCACCTTTCAGCGTCCACAACTTCAATCAGAAATAGCATATGTGACCTCATACTCTTTCACTCAACCTCCACAATATGATCTCTCGGTGGAGCAAGAAAAGGATGTTAAAAATCCCGGACAAGAGGAAATGGTTCGGAAGATGAAGAGCCTGTAAAAAAGCCTGAAAAACATGCAAGGACTGAGTGACCAAAAGAGTCACTCATACTCTGACCTCTGTATGTTTCCCCATGTCCACTTGCTAGCTAACTTGTAGATGCAAAAATTTGAAAAGTACGATGGGCACGGAGACCCGGTCACTCACTTGAAACGATATTGTAACCACCTGAGGGGTGTTGGTGGAAGAGAGGAGCTGCTAATGGCCTATTTTGGGGAAAGCCTCTCCGGAATTGCTTCTGAGTGGTATACGGATCAAGAAATTACCCAATGGCACGTATGTGACGATATGGCCCGAGATTTTGTCTGCTAGTTCCAGTATAATGTGGACGTCCCTCCCGATAGAAACACTTTGTCCAATTTAAAAAAGAAAACCGTGGAAAGCTTCCGCGAATATGCTATCAAATGGCGTGAGCAAGCTGCCAGGGTAAAGCCTCTAATGGACGAAATTGAAATGGTCACGGTCTTTCTACAGGCCCAAGAGGCGGACTACTTCCAGAACGTGATGTCTGCTATGGGAAAGCCATTTGTTGAGACTATCAAAATTGGGGAAATGGTTGAAAACGGTTTAAAAACAGGGCAAATCTTGAGTCTTGCTGCCTTTAAGGCCACATCACAGGATGCTTAGAATGGTTTAGAGAGTACGATGAACAGAAATGGGGTTGAAGAGGGAGCCATGATGGTCTCATGCTCGAGGGGGGATGATAGGTCATTCAGCTAATCATATGTGCCTCCTATGGTCCCACCACACTATTATCTCCTTCAATATGCTGCTTATGTCATGGCACCACCTCCCTATGCGGTGATGAACGTGCAACCTTACCCGCAGCCATAACATTATACACAAAATTGAGCTCCACCTCCCAGAAATGCTTATCCTTACCAAGTTCCATATAATCCTCAACCAAATGATCCCCAATACAATCCTTGCCCAAGAGAGCCTTTCAGAAAGAATCAGTTCACCCCTATTGTTGAATCATACTCAAGCTTGTTCCAAAAGCTAATCAAGCTAGATCTATTACAGGCAGTGGCCCCGATCCGGTCGAACCCCCAGTCTCCCTCGCACCGAGCTGATGCTAGATGTGAATACCACTCTGGGGCAGTAGGAAACAGTACAGAGGATTGTTGGACCCTCAAAAGGGTAGTTGAAGATTTGATTGAAGCAGGAAGAATTATTTTTTGGGATGAAAAAGCTCCTGATGTGATGAACAATCTGTTGCTTGCCCACAATATCGGGCCAATAGTCGGAATGATTTGTGAAGCTGAGGAATTTGATTCGACACTAAAGGCCATTGCAGCCATTGCTGAAATAGAAGAAAAGCCAAAATATGGTCGCCAAGCATGAAAGTTCCCCATCAGACGGGAGTCTCAGTAGCTAGTCTTGCTATCCTTTCTGTGTCCGGATTATCTCACGGTGTGATCCGGATGTTTTACTGTATTATCTTACTTTCCGATGTAAACCATTCTATCTTCAAAAATTGAAAAAAAAATCAAAAAACAAATGAAATTAATATTTCATTGTCCGAGAATATCTCTTTTCTTAGTCTTGTCACTCTTCTTATTTTTATTTTCAGTTTTGTTAAATGCAGATTTCAATAACATGACATGCTTGCAGACTTCATGCCCAGATCCTGAAAAGATGTTAGGCCTCGAAGTAATGAATCAAGAATTAGATCGCAATGAGGATAAGTTTAAGTAAATAAAACAAAGATTTGGAACAACTGAAGGAAAATTGGTTCCAGATTGGAAAGGTCCATACATTGCAACAAGAGTACTGCCAAAAGAGTGCGTTGTACTTGGGACACATCGAAGAAAATGTACCTGAAATAACTGTCATTGCAAATGCCAGTCAAAAGGTACTATGTTGGATCATCTATATATAATTAATGTTCTCCTATTGGGATGAAGAAGGCTTTTATTCTCGCTACTCAAACACTACCAACCATTTGCAAACCCTTTGATCCTGTTACACTTCTTTAATTACACTCTTTGGAACCTGAAATTGTTATTAAAAAAAAGTTTTGAAAAAAAAATGAAAAAAGAGAGGAAAAAAGAAGGTGGAAGGAAAAACAAAGAAACTGAAATGAAAAAGGGAGGAAAAAGAAAGAGAAAACAAAACAAAATAGAAATAATCAACAAAAAAAAATTCCCTGAACTATGTTCGACTTGATTCCGAAAGGATACGTAAGCAGACTCTCTAGGGTTCAGTCACACCAAAACAAAAATCCAAAGTCCTCCAAAAAGTGAAACTGGGGCAGATATTATAATGGTTTGGCGATGATCCCGCCCAAAAGGTTCCAAAGTTGTAACTCAATCCAAATCCTTTTTTACCCAAACCCTGTTCATGTCCTTCCAATCAATCGGTGAGAATGTTCAAGGACCGAAGAATACAATTACTTGGATCCGATACAGTCAAAATGGGAGAAATAAAATGAGAGAGTCTTATTGGTGAAAACTCACACGGGCACCGTGAGGCGACAGTAAGCAAAGAAATCAAAATGAGAGAGTCTTGTTAGTAAAAACCCACACGAGCACTATAAGGCAATAGTAAGAAGAGAAATGAGAAAGGTCAGCCTGTGAAGCCCCGCAAAGGGCACCCCTGATCGAAAAGAGGATCATCACAGCCATCGGCACCGATAGAATCCTGGCTAGGTTTCTCGATTTTGAGGCAAACATTGTGATGAATTTCTAAGAGTCGGACAAATTACACAGATCAGGCATCCAGTCCAAGGCATATCATGTTCATTGAAGTTCGCATGTACTCCAGATAAGTCCTTCTTTCCTTTCCACGAAAGGGACACTTCTTGTTTTAAACTCATTCTTCATTCCATTGTTTATTTTCTTTGAATCCCTTTCGATCTAACTCTGTTCTGAAACTAAGACAAAGAAAGGATGGTAAGACTGATTTACAGGGTTCTCATTTGATACAAGCTAATATGCAAAAAGGCACCCAACCTCGTCTGGGCATCAAGTCGACCACGATCGGCTATGGCGGCTGATGTTTTGAAATTGAAAAGCTCCTGAAAAGAAAGGATATCAAAGTCAAAGGCCTATAAAGGCAAATGAAATTGAAAAGGTTAAGTCCCACATGGCTAACTGTCTCGGAAAAGCTTTGAAAAGCCAATGTACCCAAATGCTCTGAAATTGAAGTTGGAAGAAAGAAGCCAGAAATGAAAGGCCTATGAAGGCAAAATAAAGTTGAAAAAGGTAAGTCCCAAGCGACTAGCCATTGCAGCAAGTTTGAGGAGCCAAAAGGTTCCCCGATGCTCCGAAGGAAAAAAGAAAGAAAAAGAAAAGGAAGTCAGAAAGGAAAGGCCTACGAAGGCAAAATAAATTCGAAAAGGTTGAGTTCCACCGACCAACCATCATGGCAAATTCTTGAAAAAACCAGAGATTCTCCAGGGCCTGAAATGAAATCGATCCTCAAGGAACAAGAAGTTGCAGTTGAAATCTTCATCCAAGAAGTCGGGCCGAGATCAAGTGATTGAAACAATCAAGACCATAAAACCAACCTCCGTTTCAAACTAACAATTATTCTTTGTTTGAAAACATGAAACAGGTGCAGTCCAAAGCAACATTGCTAGAAGCTGGTGCAAGCAAAGAGAAACTGTGCAAGGGCTAGAAACAGCTTTGCAGCAACAATCCATAAGGGAAGTCCCCTCCAAAATTCTTTCCCGCATTTACTCATTATATGAAATAAAAATAAAATAAAATAAAAGAAGAAGAAAATGAAAAGAAAAAAAAAAGATAAAATTCAAATATGGTAGCCTAGAGTCCTCAATCTCTAGTTACGTTTTTTCTAACATAGGGTATCCACTCCCTAGTCTGCTTTTCCAACATAGGGTCTCCACTCCCTAGTTGATTTTATTTTAGATATAGGGTCTCCACTCCCTAGTCGCTTTTCCAACATAGGGTCTCCACTCCCTAGTTGAAGTTATTTTAGACATAGGGTCTCTACTCCCTAGTCGCTTTTCCAACATAGGGTCTCCACTCCCTAGTTGAAGTTATTTTAGACATAGGGTCTCCACTCCCTAGTCGTTTTTCCAACATAGGGTCTCCACTCTCTAGTTGATTTTATTTTAGACATAGGGTCTCCACTCCCTACTCGTTTTTTCCAACATAGGGTCTTCACTCCCTAGTTGATTTTATTTTATACATAGGGTCTCCACTTCCTACTTGCCTTTAGTGCCTTCATACCTTAGGAGTTGCTGATCTTTTGCTGTTTAAGGTCGTGATTCAAATCCTCCCCATGTAACTGTTTGATTGATGAATTATAAATATCAAGTTTACAAGAATGTGTGTAACAAAATGAATGTTTTCCTTTATGTTTATTGATTAGCATATTCTAGAGTTAACTAACATGATTGCAAGTAGAGATATACTTATATGAGCACTTGTGTGGGTTTGATTATGTAGTCTTCTTAAAAATGTCGAAATCTGGACTTGCATAAGATAAGACACTCTGCTGATTTTCTTTTGCTTTAGCTCTTTAAGCTGTTATCCATGCTTTTTCTTGCTTATAAATGTCTTTAGTATAATGTTTTCTTTGTTTGAGGTCAAGTAGGCCGTAACTTGTAGATTTGGCCATTAATTGGCAAAATCAGCATGTGTTAAAGCCCAGAATTAGATATAATAGCTGATAGTGTACTGAAATATGTGTGTTATATTTGTTGTTTGGGTATGATAATGTCCACAAAGCTGTTAGCTAATTTGGGGCTAGTACCTGCAGATTTGTTCACTAGTTGACCAAATTAGTAGGCTCAAAAGCTAAAATTTGGATTATGCAGTTCTAACACACGAAGAGGCCCAACTTTGATGGACAAGTCATGTCCAAAAGAGGCAAAGCAATCTTTAGGTTATTAAGACACTCATAGTAGATTAGTTTTGTTCATATAGTTATTTCATGTATTAACAGGTTATGATGTAATTTTGGAGAGTTTTCATTTTATTTGGAGTACTGTTAATTAAGTCTTAGTTCAGTGATTTCAAACAACAGCTGCCTAGATGTGTAGTCGTTTATTATTGAATTTTTGTAAGCATGATAATGGCTAAGGCCATGGGCCAGATCTTCAAAGCCCATTTTGTTAGTCTAATAGATGCCAGACTTAGTCCACAGAAGGAAAACAAATTGTGACAAGTCTGGGCCTAGGACTTAAGCCCAATAGCTTGGCTCAGTTGTAAAGTTCCTTTTATGAATTACAGTATAAATATATGTTCTTTTTATGTCTTGCAAATCATGGGCAATGCAATTAATTTTAAGAACTTTAATTGTATTTTGACTTCTAGATTCTGATCTTTCTAAATTAGAAGTGAATTGGGTTACAACTTTTGCAAAACATGTATTATGTAAGCTTAGGCTCAAAGCGTAAAGGTGGATAGGCCCAACCAGTCATTAGTAGCAACTGGACCCGCCTAATATGAGCCCAATATGGACCAAGTTGGTCTGAAAATCGCATGAGGCAATGGCCTTTGAGTTCCTTATTACTGGGCCAAATTCCAAGCCCAAGGCAGCTTTAAACATTGATCCCTAACCAAATGACTTAACGGGCCACTGCTGGCCCAATTCCCTTTATCCAAAATTGATTAAAGGTCCAATGCATGTACCCCAAAACTTATTTATAATCAATAGCTTTTATGTTAAGCTTACGTTAGTTTTAAATAAGAACATCCTTAGAATGTCTTAATTAAATACGTTTCTTTTAAAATCAATTGAGGTGTGTCATGCCAAACAAAACCCCTTAACTCATGGTCCTCATATAAATATTAACCTAGTTTAAATAACCCTAATAATCGTAGTTTGCTTTAGGCTCGATTTAGATTAATATTAAGATTATGTATACGTTCGCATAACATAATTGCGAAATTAATTCTAAAAAATAACCCGAGGGATGCACTCGCGCAACTTCAACCAAACATTTTTAAAAAATAAACTAAGTATTATTAATTGTGGACACGTTCGCATGACATGATTTTTGATGCACCAAAGAAAAAGAGTATACGTATGTGTAACACAATTCTTTAATTACGAATAATCAAGTAATTAAAAGCGGTTAAAAGTTAAAAATAAGTAATTAGACAAATTAAGCCAAGTATAAATTGCTAAGTGATCGTGCTAGAACCACGGGACCCGGGAATGCCTAACACCTTCTCCTGGGTTAACAGAATTCCTTATCTAGAATTTCTGGTTCGCAGACTTTTAATTAAAATCGAAAACTTCCTCGATTTGGGATTTAAAATAAACCTGTGACTTGGGACAATAAATAAACTATTCTGAGTGGCGACTCTAAAAAATAAATAAAATAATCACATTTCGAATAATGTCACTTTAATTTGAAAAACTCTCATATACTCCCTCGGGTGTATAAAGAGGAGGTGTGACACCAGTAAGTGTCAAGCCTAACCTTGGTAGAGTAGTGACGAGGTTAGGTCAGGGCCCTACTGGAGATAATAAGAAACAAGACAGATGATATAATGATATAATAAAAATGATAGGGAAGTGTAACAATAAAGGATTTACGAAAAGTAACAACACAAAATCAAGCAAGCTAGTGCAACATGAAAGGAAAACAAGGATTTTACATGCTAAGGAAACAACAACCAAACAATACAGCAAATAGAGAAGATCAACAAGGGCACTCCCGAGGTACCGCCTTGTAGTCCCAAATCATAAAAGTAACTTACAGTCTTTCCTTATATCACCGCATGAGCCTTTACATTTGGTTTTGAAAATATTTTTCCCAAAATAGCACCTCGCATTTTAGCTCACCTTATCACACCGCATGTTAAGACCTAATTCGATGGGTCGCGACGGTCACCCGATACCTTACTCCATCAAGTACCAATATAATGTATATTTTCATGTCATACTATCATGGATAACTGAGCCGGAAGGTTGTCGTGAGATAAGTAGAATACAACATGTGATACCAACTTTTACATAAGACATACGGGCCTATAAGGCCAAAATAACCACTCGTATGCTGAACAAAGGCCAACGAGGCCATAAAATCTTTTACATACATGACATCTGTCTACAAGCCTCTAAGAATACATAATTTTCATAAAGGTCAGGACAGGTTCCCGCCATACCAAACAATACAAGTCTAAATCACTCAAACCAAACAAGCAACTCTGAAGCAAATGGAGCACACCAACATCTTCCGCTGAGCTGATAGCCTACTTGGAGGGCTCTCAACATGTTATCTGGACCTGCGGGCATGAAACACAGCATCCCCAGGCAAAAGGGACGTCAGTACGAATAATGTACCGAGTATGTAAGGCACATAAATAAGTACATAACAGACATGGAAGAAATATAGAGTAAATGACTCAACCTGTAAGTTTGGATAACTCTGTAAATCATGAAATAATTATAGTGTCATGCATATGCGTATGAATGTCATGTCGTGCATAGGTACATGTTTCATAACATCATCAGGCCTCACTGAGAGCATCCCATCATATCATCTCGGCCATTGTGGGCAAAATCATCAACGTATACCAACTGATCAGGTGGTGGTGCATATATAACGCCATAACCTTTTCCATATCTTATATACATATATACGCTTATATAACGCCATCTAGTTATGGGTTAATGTGCATGTATAAATGCATGAAATACATATGAAATGCGTAAATAAAATTTTCGGTACGTCATAAGACCGTTATGCCTCTGATTAATATACTTTACCAACTTGCTTATTTTTGAGACTCATGAGCAGATGATAGAATAATATGACTCATGGGGAATCACAAACATAAGCATTTTTAGTATTTCTATTAATAGAGTCATTTATGGAAGTTGTGCATTTGCTCGTTTTGTTCGTGTCGTATAGATCATGCCAAAAGGAAAGAAGGGAAAGCCTTAACATACCTGAACCGATTCTCTTTTCCGAAAACACGTAACGGCGGATCGAAATAGGGAAAAATCCGTATTATATTCTTGAGAAATATTACACTGTGCTTCCTTAGAATTACATCTTTTGCATAATCGCATCTTGTATGAATTTTCCGAAGCAAATTTCACGTTCCATCTCTTGCGTTCTTGGATACAGGATTTGGTTTTGATACAAGATATCACATTTTGGATTCTTGAAATCTCACTTGATGAAAGTGGAGACGAGATTCATGTCTTTAAGACATAATGATTCCCTTTTTTTCTTAAAATGGTATATAATTGAAACTAGAAGATTTTGTCAAATCCTCAAACCTTGCCACCTATATATTTAACTTAAGAGTCATATATAGGGAATTGGGGGGTGTAACGCCATTCCCCCTTTTGGAACATTCGTCCTTGAATGTTGACTGATGCACTTATCATTCTCATAACCCATAGCTCTTGCGAATACTTTAATATTCTCATTTCCATTTAGACAGTTGTTCTTTGAATACATCCAAAGGCCAAGGCATTGCCCCCTTTAAGTCTCTTTCTCACACCATGACTTGTAATCGGAATCATTCTAATCTCGTAATTGTTGTTACCCTCTATCATGCAGCCTATACGACTCTAACTTTGTATGTGCGCCTATGTGACACTTCTCTTCTCTTTCCTCCAGCTCTAGTCAATCTCTAGGCCTTACTTTGTGAACATATACAAAATTATGTCAAGTTGTTCCTCTGGACGTCAATAGCTTTACTACATCTAAGTAGGTCATACTATACCATAACTCTTACTTCGATTTATTTTTAATGAGGTCTGCGACCAAACTCCAGGTTACCCTTTTTGCTTATCCTATATGCATAAAGCTAAGTCTTTTAATGCTTCTTCATTACTTTTCATCTTTAGAATGATGGTATAATATCATCTCGTACTTTGTGTATTTTATCCATCCATTGTCGATTCACCTCAATGTTGATCTACTATTTTCCATTGATAACTTTGAAACTTCTTATGTAATACATTGCCACTAGGGTTTATGCATCATCGAGGAATATTTGAAGTGATTTTCTTGATCCACTTAGGGGCGATACTATACTTCAATAATCATATTTTATAGCATCCCAATATGATTCACCTTAAAATTCCGTACAATCCATGAAATCCTCTTCAAATCGTTACTCAATTGAAGGCCCAAACGTCATTCTTTATCTATCACAATCACACTCTCATTCTACTACCAGGGAAGCATTCCATTTCTTCTAAATGTTATTAGTCTTAGACTCCTTTGAGTTCGTTCAGGCTATAGTGAGCTTTGCATAACTTACAGAAACCATCTGCCCTTCTTATTTACATGGGCTTAATCTTGAGGGCTTATCCATTTTTGTTACCTTCTCAGTCGCCTGTTCTTATCCTTACTCCTGTCTTCTAGAACCTTGTCGCTTCACCATACAATAGCTTGAAACCTACACATATCTATTTATATTACTTTAAACCTTTCAACTTGCTTGCATCATAGATTTCCTTATGTCATTTTGGAACATCAAGCGAGACATCACATCGTCTCTAGCTCTTCTTTACTCTCTTAGTCAGGCTTTTCGATACCTAGACCATAGGCCGGAAGACATGCTACTGACGATGCTTCTATTATTCCTAGATATTGAATCCCAGTGCTTCTAGCCTTGCATCCGAAGCATGGACTATTCACAATCTTCTGGCTTTGAGTATCTTGTATGTTGTTCACCATTACCTTACTTATCGTAAAATCTCGCAACGTATCTTCTATCTCTTTCATGTCCTCCCTTCCACATAGGTATAATTCACATCCATAACATGAAGCTCTATTATAATACTTGCACCTCTGTTGCATACACAATCCGATAGGAGTTTCGTACTGACTTCTTATGAGGCTGGTACTTTTCTAACCGGCTTTATCGTAGGGCCATTATAGAATGTGGTTGTTGTACTATCCCTCTGGTACTCTGATATTAAGAGTGATCCTACAATGCTCTCAATTACCATGTCAATGATTTTCTGGGTGCAATAATCAAACTCCTGATTACTTAGTTGATGTAACTCTTTGGTTTCCTCTTTCCTCTGATCAACCTTTATGCAGGCTTAAGCTATCTTCTGATTTGCGGTTCATGGTATCAATTACTACTTATAGCCTTTTATGGGCGCTATGGGATATCCATGATATAATTCTTTAACAATTCAATCCTTTGTCTAAGACCTGGACTCAATTCTTTCTTTTAGCTCATACCGAAGTCTTCTACGGCTGTATGATTATCAACATATATGTTGTATGGACAATACTCCTAATGTTAAGTGTGTTCATAATGTAACTAACTCTTGATCATTGCTCGAATAATTCCTTATGTTCCCTCTCATCTTTCTTTTAAAGTAAGCTATTGTTTCTCCTGGTCGTTCTGCCACTTGTTACGTTCATACTTAGCTTATCTTAGTGCCCACACATATTGGAATTCCATACAACTCATATGATGTTGAATATCACTTCTGATTTTACTCCCCATTCAATAGCCACGGTAGGTGCCACCTTCTTATGGAGTGCATACAATGTTGTTGTGAGACTGTTGTTACAAGACCATTTCGTTTTTAGGTCATTGTGCTTAGGTTGTAGCCTTCTTCCTTATTTCCTCAGCTAGTCTTTCATTGTAGTATTTAGGGAAGACCCTCTGACTCTTGTAAAGGAGCGAACTTATTACATCATATACCCAATAAAATTTTTGATGTTCTTCCTCACCTATAATTATCCGTAGTTACTTATCTCCACGCCATTGTGCTTGTAGGGTTACTTCTGAACTAATATTTTGATTGACTTCCTAGTGGTACTCTCTTTTATTTCTGTAACACTCATACGGTACCTTTAACTACCCCAACTCCTATCTGAATATTTCTCAAGTATTATAATGACATTACTGCGAGGCTGAATTCACTATATTGAGTTTTACTATATTTAGCTTGCACGATCTATTGACTCGTCTTTAAACTCCTATTTATCCATAACTAGGCTATTCCTAAACATATTATAACCACTCGTTGGCCCATTCTCATATCAATATTCCACTTAATCTTTCTGAGGTTCCTTGTCTTAACTTACGTCTCGCACTAGATCCTTATTTATGAATAAAATCCCGGGCAGGAACCCTTACTTCCTTTCCTTGACGCCATGGTTGTATAACGTTCTGGAATCGTACCATATCATTTGGATTTGGATAAGTGAAATCTCATTCCTTCCTCATTTTATCACATTCTTCCTTTCCCACTCCATAATTACTAGAACCACTTAATTCAGACTTAATGCCACATCACTCCATGTCATCTTTGTACCAAGGATAACAAAATTCCTTACTCACGAGGGAGACACTTAGTATAACTGGCACATACAGTCCCTTAAGCTGAACTTTTCTCATATTGCTTGCTTTAGGAAAGCGTCTCCATGAATGACCATTCTCTGAATTTCTCATGAATCTTCTTCTGTTCCATTCTATTATCGCCAGAACAAAATCTAAAATTCTCATGATGCCGACTATTATCAATCACTCAGCCCCTAATTCATATTTAGTTTATCTTGTTCACAAATCCATACTGGTTCTATTACTCAAGGGTCTAACTTCTCCTTCTGTTAATCACGTTAGAGTTGTGAACTTATTTCTCAAAATGAGAATGTGACTATATGGCCTATACTCTTTTGTTGTCTTAAGGTCCATCACCTTTCATCTCTTTCTTCATTTGACTATAGAGTCTGAAACATTCTACCGTTGTCATCCATTTATTACATCTCACTCATATTTTTCTTTATCTCTCTTCTCATTACTCAGCTAATATTTCTACATATCCCTTTCTTGTGAAAACTTCAACATGACATTCTTTCGTTTTTAGCTCTCCTTGCTTCATTCATCAAGTTTTTGATTTGCTCAATGTCCTCGCTCCACTAGGGACGACAGTCACACTAAGGTAATATTTATCCCTTCCAGGCTTTCAGTGCCTATTTTTGTAGTGCTCATATCTAGTTATACTATTTTAGAGTGCAACATCTAGGAATCTCATGAGGAGATGTATTGGCACATTTGCAATATCCTTCATAAATGTCAACTGATGCAAAAAATCCATCTATTATTTTGGGTTACTCTAACACTAGCCGGATCCTGATATCCCGTCCTCCTCTTATACTACTTCTGTTAACCCCCATAGGGCATAATTGGAATGGGTGTGACCAATTGTACATACCTCTGTTACTATTGAAAGTAACTCAAAATGCTTATATCTCTCTGCATGAGTTGAAAATACCGATAATCTTTATTAACTGGGTACCTCATACTTTTTTCACCTTGCTTCTGTTACTTGCTGGAACTTATGTCTACTTTCCTATTCTCTTTTTCCTTTTTATCGTAAAAGTGGATAGGCATTCTTGCCTTAGGGATCCTTATCAAGAAGCTTACACATCTTAGCACACACATAATTTGTTAAATACCTCATATTCAACCATCATAAGCATGATGCAAAAATTGAGTTCCTCTGACTTAATGCTGCCACAGTTATATCTCTTACCGACCGTCTTTCTAGATGTAGGTATCGTTGTACTATAAGTAAGATAGATTTAGGAAATTGAGTTCTTACAACTGAGTTCTACCTCACGATCTAGAGCAGGAAGAAAGAGTGACAGTCCTAAATGCCCCGTAGTCTCCTGCTTATAAGTGTAGTGCACGATACACCCATAAACAAGACTCTAATAGACAAGGCTTGTAGACTACCTAGGAAAGAACTGATTTGATACCATTTTTGTCACGACCCAAACCGATGGGTTGCGACGGGCACCCGGTACCTTACTCTACCGAATACCAACATAATGTATCTTTTCATGTCACACTATAATAGATAACTGAGCTGGAAGGTTGTCGTGAGATAAATAGAATACAACATGTGATACCAACTTTTACATAAGACATACGGGCCTCTAAGACCAAAATGACCACTTGAACACTGAACATAGGCTGACAAGGCCATACAATCTTTTACGTACATGACATCTATCTACAAGCCTCTAAGAATACATAATTTTCATAAAGGTTGGACAGAGTTTTGCCATACCAAACAATACACATCTAACTCATACTAACCAAACAAGCAACTCCGAAGTAAATGGAGTGCACCAACATCTTCCGCTCAGCTGAAGGCTACCGTGAGATAACTAGAATACAACATGTGATACCAACTTTTATATAAGACATACGGGCCTATAAGACCAAAATAACCACTAGTATACTGAACATAGGCTAATAAGGTCATACAATCTTTTACGTACATGACATTTGTCTACAAGCCTCTAAGAATACATAATTTTCATAAAGGTCGGGACATGATCCCGCCAAACCAAACAATACACGTCTAAATCACACTAACCAAACAAGCAACTCTGAAGCAAATGGAGTGCACCAACATCTTCCGCTGAGCTGATAGACTACTTGGAAGGCTCTTGACCTGTCTATCGGAACCTGAGGGCATCAAACGCAGCGTCCCCGGGCAAAAGGATGTCAGTACAAATAATGTATCCAGTTTGTAAGGCACATAAATAAGTACATAACAAACATGGAAGAAATATAGAGTAAATGACTCAACCTGTAAGTCTAGATAACTCTGTAAATCATAAAATAATTATAGTGTCATGCATATGCGAACGAATGTCATGTCGTGCATAGGTACATGTGTCATAACATCACCAGGCCTCTAAGGGCATCCCATCATATCATTTCAGCCACTGTGGGCAAAATCATCAATGTATACCAACTGATCAGGTGGTGGTGCGTACATAATGACATAACCATTCCCATATCCCATATACATATATATAAGCGTATATAACGTCATCTGGTCATGGGTCAATGTGCATGTATAAATGCATGAAATGCATATGAAATACGTTAATAAAATCTCTTGGTACGTCATAAGACCATTATGCCTCTGATTAATAAACTTTACCAACGTACATATTTTTAAAACCCATGAACAGATGATAGAATAATATGACTCATGGAGAATCACGAACATAAACATTTCTAGTATTTCTATGAATAGAGTCATTTATGGAAGTTGTGCATTTTCTCTTTTCGTTCGTGTCATATAGATCATACCAAAAAGAATGAAGGGAAATCCTTAACATACCTAAACTGATTCTCTTTTGTGAAAACACGTAACGGCGGATCAAAGTAGGAAAACATCCATATGATATTCTTGAGAAATAATATACCGTTCTTCCTTAGAATTGCAT
Source organism: Nicotiana tabacum (assembly GCF_000715075.1). NCBI lineage: Eukaryota > Viridiplantae > Streptophyta > Magnoliopsida > Solanales > Solanaceae > Nicotiana > Nicotiana tabacum. The sequence continues at coordinate 104,390,323 of NC_134087.1, read as the reverse complement.
CTTTTGCATAATCGGATCTTGTATGAAATTTCTGAGGCAAATTTCATGTTCCATCTCTTGCGTTCTTGGTTACTGGATTTGGTCTTGATACAAGATATCACATTTTGGATTCTTGAAATCACACTTAATGAAAGTGGAGATGAGATTCATATCTCTATGACATATTCCATTTTTCTTAAAATGGTATATAATTGAGATTAGAAGATTTTATCTAATCCTCAAACCTTGCCACCTATATATTTAACTTAAGAGTCATAGATAGGGAATTGGGGCGTGTAACACCGCATGCCTTCTAGTAGTTCCCCTACTAGCCACGCGTATCAACCCCACCATATCTCACCACATGCATTTCAATGCCCACGCCTTATACCATCGCATGCGTATCAATAATCACAACGACACGGCAAAAACCTTGTTCAAAAGTAAGAACAGCACGGCAGAGACCTCATGCAAACAATAACAACAGCGCGCCAGAAACCTCGAGCAAACAACCAAACAATCACCTATAAAATAACACAATAGCCAAAACATAACAACTAAATAAAATGATATGTCACAATTTACACCTTGCCTAAATACAAATCCACGGACTTTGCAACTAAACATCAAATTCAACAGCAAGATATTTCAAGGATAGCAATTTCAATAAGGAATTCCACAGTCAAATAATGAATACGGAATTAAGAAAGTAAGGCATGGAAAGGAAACTACGTAGCTAAAACCGAAATTTCAACATTTAGCTCGTGTACGCACTCATCACCTTACGTACACGTCCTTCATATATCACAAGTTATCACAATTGTACCAAATCCTAAGGGGAATTTCCCCCACACAAGGTTAGACAAGTCACTTACCTCAAACCACGCTCAATCAATCAATTAGAAGGTCTTTCCCTCGATTTTCCAACTCCGTACAGCTTGAATCTAGCCAAAACAATTACATACTATAAATATAACTATAGGAAACTAATTTAAATAATGAAATAATGATCTTAGCAAAGAATCAAAAAAAACACCCCAAAAAGTCAACCTGAGCTCGCATATCGGAACCCGACCAAAATTATAAAATCTGAATCCCCCGTTCGATATCGAGTCCAACCATACAAGAATTATTCAAATCTGATCCCATTTCACCTTTCAAAACTCAAAAATTTAGTCTAAGAACTTCTATACTTTTTTCCCCAATTTTAAACTCTAAAATACTAATTAAAGATGTAATTAATAGTAGATTCATGAGAATTAATCAAAAACAAGTCAAGAATCCTTACCCTAACAATTCCTCTGAAAATCCCTCAAAATTTCACCTCAAACCGAGCTCTCAAAGTCCCAAATAGAATTATGAAATCAAACCCTCGAATTTTCCTTTCCTGCCTAGCGATTTCCACATCTGCGGGCCAATTGCCAGACCTGCGAAAATTCCATCGCATGTGCGGTCATGACTAAATCCCCACTCTCACCTTCTGCGAGCCAAGGGCCGCACCTGCGCATGCGCGCCTACGACCAAACATGTCGCACCTCCGCTTCCCCTCGCCGCAGAAGCGAAGCCACTTCTGCGGCAAAATGTTCAGCTTCTGCGCCCCCAATTGGGCATGACAAAACCACCTCTGCGACAAAGAGCTCGATTTCGCGAGCCCGCACCTGCGGCCAATCCCTCTACAGGTGCGAAGACACCAGAAACATCCCAGCTTCAGTAGATTTACAAAAGTCTAAAATGATTTGATTCACACTAAGGCCCCCGGGACCCTGTCCGAAAATACATACAAGTTCCAAAACACATAACGGACCTACTAGAGGTCACAAATCACATCCAACATCACAAATTCAAGCCTAAGCTACTATGAACTTTCGAATTTCAAAACCGATGTTGATTCATACCAAAACAACTTCTATTCACACCAAATTTTGTAAAAAAAGTCATAATTGACATTACGGACCTATTCCAATTTTCGGAATCGTTATTCAACCCCGATATCAAAAATTCCACACCCAGTCAAACATCCTAAAATTCCACCAATTTTCCACTTTTGCCAATTCACCCCGAACCTCTCTACGGACCTCCAAATCAACATCCGGACACGCTCCTAAGACCAAAATCAGCATATGTAGCTATTGGAACCGTCAAAACTCCATTCCGGAGTCGTCTTCACACAAGTCAAACTACGGACAACTCCTACGACTTAAACTTCAATTTTAGGGATTATTTGTCCTATTGCACTCCGAAACTCACTCAAAATCAAAACCAAACACCCCAGCAAGTCGTGTTACCACAAAATGAAATAGAGGGAGCAATAAATAGGGGATCAGTGCTAGTACTCTCAAAACGACCGGCCAGGTCGTTACATCCTCCCCCTCTTAAAACACATTTTCGTCCTTGAACGAGTATAGAGACATACCTGAAGTGGTGAAAAGATGAAGATAATGGCTTTGCATATCGTGCTCGATCTCCCAAGTCGCCTCCTAGGCTGGCTAACCCCTCCACCGAACCTTCACTGAAGCAATATTCTTCGACCTCAACTTTCGAACCTACCTATCCAAAATGACCACCAGCTTCTCAACATAAGATAGATCCTTGTGCAATTGGACTGATCTGAAGTCTTACACATGAGACGGATCGCCATGATACTTCCGGAGCATAGAAACATGGAACTATGGATGAGCTGCAGCTAGACTAAGTGGTAGTGCAAGTTTGGAGGCCACCTCTCCAATCCTCTCAAAAATCTCAAAAGGCCTGATATACCTAGGGCTCAACTTTCGCTTCTTCCCGAATCTCATAACACCCTTCATGCGCGTAACCCAGAGCAAGACCCTCTCCCCACCCATGAGAGCGACGTCGTGAACCTTCCGATCCGCATAACTCTTCTGTCTAGATTGGGTTGTACGAAGTCTATACTGAATCAATATAACCTTTTCCAAAGCATCCTGAACCATGTATGTACCCAATAGTCTAGCCTCACCTGGCTAAAACCAACCCACTGGAGACTGACATCGTCTACCATACAAAGTCTCATACGGGGCCATCTGAATGCTCGACTGGTAGCTGTTGTTGTAGTCAAACTCTGCAGATGGAAAAAACTGATCCCAAGAACCCCCAAACTCCATCACACATGCACAAAGCATATTCTCTAATATCGAAATTGTGCACTCAGACTGTCCATCTGTCTAAGGGTAAAATACTATGCTCAACTCAACCTGAGTACCTAACTCATGTTGTACTGCTCTCCAAAGCCACTATGTAAAATGTGTACCCCAGTTATAGATGATGGATACTGGCACGCTATGAAGCCTAAAAATCTCGCGGATATAAACTCGAGCTAACTGCTCAGAAGAATAAGTAGTCATCACTGGAATGAAATGAGTTGAATTAGTCAACCTATCCACAATCACTCAAACTGCATCAAACTTCCTCTGAGTCTGTGGGAGCCCAACAACAAAATCCATAGTAATCTGCTCCTATTTCCACTTTGCAATCTCTAGCTTATGAAGCAATCCACCTGGTTGTTGATGCTTGCACTTCACTTGCTGACAATGTAGGCACCTAGCTACATACTCCACTATATCCTTCTTAATCCTCCATCACCAATAATGTTTCCTCATGTCCTGATACATCTTTGTGGCACCTAGATGAATGGATTACCATGAACTGTGAGACTCCTGGAGAATCAACTCATGCAAACCATTTACATTGGGCATACACAGCCTGCCCTCCATCTGTAATACATCATCATCTCCAATAGTGACCTTCTTGGCATCGTCGTGCTGAACTATTTCCTTAAGGACAAGCAGATAGGGATCATCATACTGACACTCTCGGATACAATCATGAAGGGAAGACTGAGAAACCATACAAGCCAAAACTCGACCTGGATCAAAAGCATCCAATCTAACAAACTGGTTGGCCAAGGCCTGAATATCCAATGCTAATGGCCTCTCCGCTGCTGGTAGATATGCTTGACGGCCCAAACTTTCCACCCTACGACATAAGTCATCAGCCACAACATTGGCTTTCCCGGGATAATATAGAATGGTGATATCATAATCCTTAAACAACTCTAGCCACCTCTGTTGATGCAAGTTAAGATCCTTCTATTTGAACAGATGTTGCAGACTCTGGTGATCAATGTAGATCTCACAAGAGACACCGTACAAATAGTGCCACCAAATTTTCAAGGCATGAACAATAGCTGCTAACTCAAGGTCGTGGACAAGATAGTTCTTCTCATGCACCTTAAACTTCCTAGATGCATAGGCAATCACCCTACTGTCCTGCATCAACACAGCACTGAGACCAATACACAACGTATCTCAATACACAATATAAGACCCCGAACATGTAGGCAATACCAACACTAGGGTTATAGTCAAAGAAGTCTTGAGCCTTTGAAATCTCTCCTCACACTCCTCGGTCTACCTAAACAGAGCACCCTTCTTGGTCAATCTGGTTATAGGTGATACAATAGATGAGAAACCCTCCACGAATCGATGGTAACACCCCGACCAAAACAAGAAAACTCTAGATCTCCATAGCTGAAGACGGTCTGGGAAAACTCTGCACTACTCCAATCTTCTTCGGATCTACCTTGATCCTCTCACTCGATACTACATGACCCAAAAACGCCACCGAATCTAGCCAGAATTCACACTTTGAAAATTTTGCATATAACTTATTTTATCTCAAGGTCTGGAGCACAGTCCTCTGGTGCTGCTCATGATCCTCCCGGCTCGGGGAGTATACCAGAATGTCTTCAATTAATACAATGACAAATGAGTCAAGATATGGCCGGAATACACTGTTCATCAAGTGCATGAATGTTTCTGGGGCATTGGTTAGCCTAAATGACATCACAAGGAACTTGTAACGACCATACTGAGTCCTAAAGGCAGTCTTTGGGATATCTTGCTCCCGAATCTTCAACTAATGATAGCTTGAAAGTAAGTCGATCTTGGAGAATACTGTGGCACCATATAGCTGATAAAATAGGTCATCAATACATGGCAATGGATACATGTTCTTCACTATAACCTTGTTCAACTAGAGATATTCAATACACATGTGCATAGAACCATCCTTCTTCTTTACAAAAAAGACTGGAGCACCCCAAGGCAACACACTGGGCCGAATGAAGCCCTTATCAAGCAACTCCTACAACTGCTCCTTCAACTCCTTCAAATCTGGTGAGGCCATACAATATGGGGGAATAGAGATAGGATGAGTGCTTGGCAAGAAATCAATACCAAAGTCGATATCCATGTCGGGCGGCATGCAAGGAAGATCCGTCGGGAATACATTTGGATAATCCCTCACTACCAAAACTGACTCAACAGTAGGAGTATCAACACTGATATCTCTCACATATGCTAGATACGCATCACACCCCTTCTCAACTATCCACTAAGCCTTTAGAAATGAGATAACCCTGCTAGGAACATAATCTAAGGTACCTCTCCACTCTAACCGTGGCATACCTGGCATAGCTAGTGTCACGGTCTTGGCATGACAATCAAGAATAGCATGATAGGGAGACAACCAGTCCATGCCCAAAATAATATCAAAGTCTACCATACTGAGCAACAATAGATTGGCTCTGGTCTCAAAACCACTAAAAACAACCAAACACGACCAATACACATGGTCAACAACAATAGAATCTCCCACATATGTGGACACATAGATAGGAGAACTCAAAGAACCATGGATACACCCAAATATATAGTGAAATAAGATGACACATATGAATAAGTGGAGCCTGAATCAAATAAGATTGATGCATCACTATGACAGACTGGAACAATACCTGTGACGACAGAGTCGAATACAACTTCCTCAGTCCTAGCAGAAAGAGTATAATATCTGGACTGGCCTCCCCCTCTAGGGCGACCTCTACCTGTCCAACCTCCACCTCTAGATGGCTGTACATGTGGAGTGGAAACTGGTGCGGCGACCACAGAATGAGAAGCCTGAGCACCCGGTGGAGCATGCGGAGCCTGAGTATTCTGTGGAGGTGCATCCCTCCTAAGTCTGGGGCAATCTCTCACCATATGACGAGTGTCACCACACTCAAAACAAGCTCTCAGAGGACGTGGCTGTTGTGGCTAGCCCGGGCCTAATCAGCTGGACTCACCACTGAAAGCACCCCATGCAGGATGTGCAATAGACAATGAAGGTGCATAATAGGGTGCTTGAGGCCTATGAGTGGCCGATATACCGCTGGAAGCTAGAAGTGTTGAATGAACAGGGCGACTAACATAGCCCTAACCATGAAGAGCTGCAATTGGGGCATGGGTACCACTATATGTGACAGACTCTCAAGACCTCTTGGCCTCTCTCTCCTCTCTCTCCTAAGTCAACATACCCTTCAATCTCCTAGCGATCCTTACTACTGGCTGGTATGCAATGTCCATCTCCAACTCTCGGGCCATGCTAAATCTGATATCAAGGTTGAGCCCCTCGATAAATCGATGGACTCGCTCTCTAAACTTAGCAACCAAGGTTGGTGCATGCCTAGCCAAATCATTGAACCGGACCGCATACTCCGACACGGTTACAGAACCCTGTGTAACTGCACAAACTCTATGTACCACGCATCTCTAAGACATTGGTCTCAAGAATATATTTAAGAACTGAGCCCAAGTGAGTGAAGCTGACTCGGCCAAACTACCCATATGCTTGCCACTACTGATAAGCCACTCTCTTAAGTTGGAACGTAGTGAAAGCAACCCCACTAGACTCCGCAATACCCATAGTATGGAGGATATGATGGCACTCTTCAAGAAAACCCTAGGCATGCTCAGACGTCAAGCCACTGAACAAAGGAGGGTGGTACTTCTTGTACCTCTCGAGCCTAAGCATTCCCCCTTAGAAATTGTTGCCCTAACCTCAGGATGGACTAGGACTACCGGCAGTATTAGTATGACCTCCGGGACTTGGTCGACCTGGACCTGCCGCTCAGGGGTACAGGTGGTAGGAGTTTTTGCTCCTCCCCCGGCCTGACATATGGCAGGAGCAAGTGGGATCAACCCTGTCTGAGCTAAAGTGCCCTCCAACAGGAGCTACTGGTGGCTCCTCTATAGTAGCTCGTGCAGGTACTTTGGCTACACCACGTGGGTGTCCTCGACCCCGACCCTGGCCTATCGCGACTCTAGCAGGGGGAATGGGTGTCTGGTCATCTAATCCAACTGTACGTGTCCTCACCATCTGCGAGAGAATAAAAAGACAGAAGTTTAGAATCCTGAAGTCAAAAATTTCACATGATAAGGAGTCTAAGAAGTGAAGCTTTTCTTACCAATTCTATGCCTCTCGAAGATAAGTACAAACATCTTTGTACTGATCCGCGAGACTCTACTAAACTTGCTTTTGACTCATAATACCTATGAACCTATAGCTCTGATACCAACTTGTCACGACAAAAAATTCCCTCCTTAGTATGTCGTAACGGCACCTAGTGTCTAAGACTAGGTAAGCCTAACAAACATGCAAACTAACTGAAATAATAATTTAAAATCTCAAACATAAACAACTACATAAAAGAAAATATGCAACGCAACACGTACAATTCCCAAAAATCTGGTGAAATTTAAGTCACAAGCTCTAGATACAGTACTGGACACTCCTATACATCATTATCTATAAATATGTACATAAATAAGAAAGAACATGATAGAAGGGGACTCTGAGGCATGCGGACGCGGGCAGGTGTACCTTGGAGTCTCCAAAAACAAGTCACATAACGTGCTAATACCAAGGCTGATAGGATGTACCTGGATCTGCACAAAACATGTGCAGAAGCATAGTATGAGTACACCACAACGATACCTAGTAAGTGTCAAGCCTAACCTCGGTAGAGTAGTGACGAGGTCAGGTTAGGGCCCTACTGGAGATAATAAGAAACAAGACAGATGATATAATGATATAATAAAAATGGCAGGGAAGTGAAATAATAAAGGATTTACGGAAAGTAACAACACAAAATAAAGGAAGCTAATACAACACGAATGGAAAACAAGGATTTTACATGTTAAGGAAACAGCAACCAAACAATACAGCAAATAGAGAAGATCAATAGGGGCACTCCCGAGGTACCGCCTCGTAGTCCCAAATCATAAAAGTAACTCACAGTCTTTCCTTATATCACCGCATGAGCCTTTACATTTAGTTTTGAAAATCATTTTCCCAAAATAGCACCTCACATTTTAGCTCACCTTATCACACCACATGTCTTCTAGTAGTTCCCTTACTAGCCACGCGTATCAAACCCATCTTATCTCAATGCATGCGTTTCAACAACAAGACCTTATACCACCGCATATGTATTAATAATCACAACGAGAAACCTCGTGCAAATAGCAACAACAGCACGACAGAGACCTCGTGCTAACAATAACAACAACGCGGCAGAAACCTCATGTAAACAACAAAACAATCACCTCAACAATAACACAAATGCCAAAACATAACAACTAAATAAAATGATATGTCACAACTTATACCTTGCCTCAACAGAAATCCACGGCCTTTGCAACTAAACACAAAACTCAACAACAAGATATTTAAAGGATAGCAATTTCAATAAGGAATTTCATAGTCAAATAATGAAAACGGAATTAAGAAAGCAAGTAATTCAACTAAACATGTATTACACGTTTCAAATAAGAGATAGGATAAGCAAACATGTGGATTTAGGCTAAACATGGTAACTATAACATGCTAAAGTACTCACCTAAGGCATGGAAAGGAAACTATGTAGCTAAAACCGGAATTTCAACATTTATCTCATGTACGCACTCGTCACCTTACGTAAACGACCTTCACATATCACATGTTATCACAACAGTACCAAATCCTAAGGGAAATTTCCCCCATACAAGGTTAGACAAGTCACTTACCTCAAACCACACTTCAATCAATTAGAAGGCATTTCCCTCGATTTTGCAACTCTGAACGGCTTGAATCTAGTCAAATATAACTATAGGAAACTAATTTAAATAATGAAATAATGATCTTAGCAAAGAATAAAAAATCGCTCCAAAAAGTCAACCCGGGCCTGCATCTTGGAACGTTCCCAAAATTTTAAAATTTGAACCCCTCATTTAATATCGAGTCCAACCATACAAGTATTATTCAAATCCAATTCCATTTCACATTTAAAAACTCAAGAATTTAGTCTAAGAACTTCTACACCTTTTTTCCCCAAATTTAAACTCTAAAACAGTAATTAGAAGATTTAATTAACAATAGATTCATGGGAATTAATCAAAAATCAGTCAAGAATCCTTACCCTAACACTTCCTTTCAAAATCCCTCAAACCTTCGCCTCAAACTGAGCTCTCAAAGTCCCAAAATGAATTATGAACTCAAACCCTCGAATTTCCCTTTTCTGCCATGCGACTTCCACATCTGCAGGCCTTCTGTCTCACCTGCGGAAATTCCATTACAAGTATGGTCATGACTAAATCCCCACTCTCCGCTTCTACGAGCCAAGGGTTGAACTTGCACGTGCGCACCTACAACCGAGCATGTCGCATCTGCGACCAAAATCGCTCCTCCGCTTCACCTCACCGTAGAAGCGAAGCCGCTTCTGCGGCAAAATGTTTCGCTTATGCACCCCTAACTGGGCACGGCCAAAATCTACTCTGCGACCAAGAGCTCGCTTTTGCAAGCCCGCACCTGTGGCCAATCCCTCCGTAGGTGCGAAGACACCAGAAACAACCCAGCTTCAGCAGGTTTACACAAGTCTAAAATCATCTGATTCACACCAAGGACCCCCGATACCCCGTCTGAAAATACCAACAAGTTCCAAAATGCATAACGTACCTACTTGAGGTCACAAATCACATCCAACAACACAAATGCAACGAATCTCAACCCAAATTCAAGCCTAAGCCACTATGAACTTTCAAATTCCGAAACGGATGTCGATTCATACAAAAATAACTCTGATTGACACTTAATTTTGCACACAAGTCATAATTGATATTACGGACCTATTCTAACTTTCAAAATTAGAATCCGAGTTCGATATTAAAATTTTCACTCTCGGTCAAACTTTCAAAAATTCCACCAATTTCCAACTTTCGCCAATTCATACCGAACCGACTTGCGAACCTCCAAATCAACATCCTGACATGCTACTAAGACAAAAATTACCATATGGAGCTATTGGAACCGTCAAAACTATATTCCGGAGTCATCTTCAAATGAAAGTTCATTGGAACAAGTCAAACTACGGTCAACTTCTACGACTTAAACTTCAATTTTAAGGACTATGTGTCCCATTTCACTCTGAAACTCACCTGAAATCAAAATCAAACACCCCGACAAGTCTCATGACCACAAAATGAAATAAAGGGAGCAATAAATAGGGGATCGAGGCTAGTACTCTCAAAACGATCGGGCGGTTCATTACATGATGAGGTAAGGTTATTAAACTTAGAGTGAGTGCTACAGGATTTGGTTAAGGTAGGTTTTGAAGAATAATATCAGAAGTTAGCTTATAATTTGGCTATAGTTCTTATCGGACGAGAGAGCTACACGACTAGTTGATCTAATGAGTGATTATGAGTTTGTATGTGTTTATTTCATCAATGGTAGTTTGTGAAGTATTAAAATAAGGTTTTATTTGATATGAGATTGGTTACCGGTGCCGGATTTGTTATTGAGCAACTATTGTGGCCGGAAGTTATTGCTATGAGTATTTGAGTTATGTGGTGAATCATGTAATTACATCTTGGTTTATGGTTATAGCTTGATACAGCTTGTTCATACTTATACAGTGTGTAGATGCGAGAATCAGTTCTGGTAATGGATTCCGAATATTGGAGATTTGAATCTAAGGTTTATGGGGTAAGGTTGAAGTAAGGATCTTAAGTTAGGTTGTGTTGTCAGGCTTATGTGGATTGGGATGATGTGGTATCAACCATGAGTATGTGTATGATGAAGTTTATACAGTAATTTGATAGCTTTGGAACGACTCTTGGCATGTTCGAGGACAAACGTATGTTTAAGTGGGGGAGAATGTAATGACCTGACCGATCGTTTGGGGAATTTGCACTTCGCTTGGTTGTTTGAGGTCTTGAGTAGCTTCATATAGTATATTATGACTTGTGTGTATCATCGGTTTTGGTTTTCGAGTGATTCAAAATTGATTCAGGAGAATGATTCTTAGATAGGAAGCATTAAGTTGAAAGAGTTGACCAAGCTTTACTTTTATGTATTTGCTCACGGATCAAATGTTTGATGGTTCCGTTAGGTTCGGGTGGTAACTTTGGACTTGGGTGAATATGCCCAGATTTGCATTTAGATGCTTCTATAATGTTTTGGCCATAATTGGAGAAAGTTGGCAATTTGAAGGTTTAGAAAGTTCATAGGTTTGAGCGGGAGTTGGCTTTGAAGATATCAAATTTAGATTGTTGATCCGGGAGTTGGAATAGGTTCTTTAACTCATTTGAAACATATGTGCAAAATTTAAGGTCATTCCGAGTTGATTTGATATAATTCGGCACAGGTTTTGGAAGTTGAAAGTTCAAAAGTTCATTAAGTTTGATTTGAGGTACGGTTCATGGTTTTGATGTTGTTATGTGTAATTTGAGGTTTCGAGTAGGTCCATTTTATGTTTTGAAACTTATTGGCATGCTCGGACAGGGTCCTATAGGGGGTTGGGTGAGTTTCGGATAGGTTTGGGTTGTGTTGCTGTCACGACCCCAACCGGCCCGGTCGTGATGGCGCCTCTCGTGTAGACAAGGCCAGCCAACACAACACCCATATTAACCCTTTAATCATTAAGAGTCATTTTTAAGCCTTTAATTAAACAATATCTCATAACATAAGTCTGAATGAACAGTGTGGAAATAACATACAACCCCGACATCGGGGTGTCACTAATCATGAGCATCTAACAAGGTTTGAATACAACAAAAATAGTCAAAAGTGTACTAAGTATAGTGATGAAAATGAGAGGAAGAAAGTAGTGTTGCGAACGTCGTGCAGCCACCTTGCTAACTTCGATGACTCCGCGTCTGAGCAATCAATACCCGCTACCGGGTTCTGAAATACCTGAATCTGCACACGAGGTGTAGGGAGTAATGTGAGTACTCCAACACAGTAAGTAATAAGAGTAAATAAAGACTGAGCAGTAGGAAACAATGAATCCACATTCATGATAACTCAATAAGCACACAAGCTGCTAATTCAGAATACGAGTCGATCGTCTTATTTAAAATCCAGCCTTTTGGTAAAAATCATTTGAAAATGCTTTCCGACAGTTTCAGTAGGGGTTCAATACCATTTATAATAAAAGAGATGAAAACCATAATCGGCCCCTCGGGCAAAACATAGTTCGTAAATAGCCCCTCAGGCAAAACAGGAATCATAAACACCTCATAACATGAAAATCTCAGTGGAAATAACAAAGCCAAATCAGTGATTCAATACTGAACATCTCATAAACCCCAGCTTCAATGAAAGTTGTTTTAAAACATTTGTTCAACACTTTCAACAAAGGCTCAATATAAAGATGAGTGAAAACAATCAATAAATCAAGTATTCGATAGAAACTCATTTTTAAAGAGGAGTAAAGATCGTAAGTTCAAAAACAGGCCACTCAGGCAAAGCATCACTCATGTGCATGTATATATCTATCACCACATGGGCAAGGCTCTCAGTCACTCGTGACTCAAGTCTTACCAATCAGCGCTCACACTCAGCACTCACACTCAATAGGTACCATATAGTAACCATTGCGGCGGGCAGCCCGATCCATATATCTCGTCGACGGCGCTTACTGGGGGTGTAAAGACTCCGGAGGGGCTCCTACAGCCCAAGCGCTATATCGCTGCGGCGTGCAGCTCGATCCAACATATTACTGCGGCGTGCAGCCCGATCCATATAAGTATTGTTGCGGCGTGCAGCCTGATCCATGTACATATATATATATATATATATATATATATATATATATATATATATATATATATATATATATATATATATGTGTGTGCGTGCAGCCCGATACATAGATATATAATCCTCACAACTAGGCCCTCGGCCTTTCTCTGTCATTAACCTTACCATCAGACTCTCCGTCTATCTCAGTCATCAATCTCATGATCAGACCCTCAATCTATCTCAGTCATCATCTCACGATCACTCGGACCATCAGTAAAACAGTGAACTCAGCCCAAAATAGTTTCTACATTTTTAAGAATATAGTGATAAAGCCAGATTTGAGCAGTAAACAGGTGAAACATGATTGAGGATATGCTTTCAAAACGAATAGAGTGAGGAAAGCTAGTAAAAATACCCCTAAGGGTCTCAACAAGTCGGCACAAGGCCCCAAACGTGGTTACAGCCCAAAGTATAATAACATCAAACAGTTAACTATCAAATACGCATTAAAATAGTCGTTCGGGATGGACAAGGTCACAATCCCCAACGGTGCTCTACCTCACGCTCGTCATCTAGCGTGTAAATCACCTCAAAGTAACACAACGATGTGTAATCCGGGGTTTCAAACCCTCAATACAGTATTTACAATCATTTCTTACCTCGAACCGGCTACAACTCTAGCTCGCAACGCCCTTGCGCCTCGAATCGTCCTCCACGCGCGTCGAATATATCCAAAATCAAAACGAATACATCACAATATGCTAAGGGAGCAAAGCCCAAGCAAAAACAATCAAAAAATGTCAAAAATCCCGAAATTATCAAAACCCGAGCCCCGGGCCCACTTCTTGAAACTCAGAAATCTTCACATCATTAGATTCATTATCACCCCACGAGTTCATACATACCAAAAGTTCTCAATTCCGACCTCAAATGGTCCTTCAAATCCCAATTCAAAAGTCCAATTTCTAAAGCCCTAGTTCTTCAATTTTAGGCTTAGTTTTCCATGAATTTCTAGGTGGATTTCACAATATAATCGAGTTTTAGGTTCGAAATTCTTACTTCCAATAGATTTTCCTTGAATCCCTCGTTAATCTCCTTCAAAAATCTTCAAAAACGAGCAGATATGGGTGAAAATACACCCAAAATCGCGGACAAGACGACTTAAAACATTCTGCCCAGGCCTGACTTTCCTTCTTTGCGAACGCGGTCAACTTCTCGCATTCGCGTAGAACAAATTTACGTTGACCAACTTTTACCTTATGCGAACGCGACACGCCAGTCGCGAACGTGATGCTTCCTCCGGCTTGAGCTTCGCGAACGCGTTCGCTCCTTCGCGAACGCGATGAATAACTGACCTCGGACCCATCAGACCCAAAACCTCCTTCGCGATCGCGTATACTCACTTGCGAACGCAATGCAATCCCCTCACAAGCCTTCGCGAACACGAAGCTTACGAAACCCGGCCCTTCGCGAACGCGAAGGCCAAAATACCTGCAACTGTTGGAAGAAAAATCTGCAATTTTCCAAACTCCAAAATGGTCCGATTGACCACCCGAAACTCACTCGAGGCCCCCAGGACCTCAACCAAAGGCACCAACACATCCTAAAACCTTATTCAAACTTGTTCCAATCATCAAAAGACCTCAAACAACATCAAATCACTCAAAATACATCGGATTCAAGCCTAAGTTCCTAAAATCTTCCGAAATACGATTTTGAGCAAAAACCCAACCAAACCACATCCGAATAACCTGAAATTTTTCACACACATCCCAAATGACACAACGGAACTACTGCAACTCTCGGAATTTCATTCCGACCTCTATATCAAAATCTCACCTATCGACCGGAAAACGCCGAAATCTCAATTTCGCCAATTCAAGCCTAAACCTTCCACGGATTTCCAAAATGCATTCTGATCACACTCCTAAGTCCCAAATCACCTAACAGAGCTAACTAACTCATAAAAATCTCGATCCGAGGTCATATACTAACAAGTCAAACCTTTCAAATTTAGAGCTTTAAACTGAGAACTGTTCTCCCATATTCATTCTGATTATCCTAAAAACAAAAACCAACGATTTACATAAGTCATAATACATCACACGGGGCAAGTCATGCCCGAGAGCTAGCGATCAAAGTGCAAAAGCTCAAAATGACCGATCGGGTTTGTTACATCCTCCCCTACTTAGACACACGTTCGTCCTTGAACGTACCAAGAGTTGTTCTGGAAGCCAACCAATAGCTGAATAACTTTACCATGCATATACCCGGGGGTGATCCCACGTCAGCCTATCTCATATAGGTCTGATAACACATTACAACTGAAATTACACAATCCAGTCTGGCCCCTAAGCCATAGAACCACATTTCCACTTCTGAAACCATTAATACGATCAAACCCTCACACCTATACTCCGAATAGACCCGAACCAGCTGCAATAACCCATTCCTGCAACCTTGGGAGCAATCCCATGATATACCGCATAACGCAAACGCTCGTAGTGATAACTTCTATTCACGACAACTGCACACAACAATCGAATACCGGTAAAAAACCTCTTATCAACTAAAGTCTCATTCCAACACTTCCATATACTGCCAATGATAAATAAACCACACAGTAAGCCATAACCATTCCTCAGATCAACCACTCATGAAGCCACTTCTCCTTTGGCAAAAACCATAGCAATTTTTGAGCCAAACCTCGATATTATCCTTCCAACATGCTACAATCGAATCCATTCATATTCATTAATGATCCCAACGATCTTCTCTGACCCAACACACTACTCTGGTGACATGACACATCAATATAGGCTTAAGCCACAACTTGCATAATACACGCACCAATAAGCAACAGTCCGAACATACTCAAATCATGAAAATGACTCTAACGAAAGAACTGCCCCTCAAGCTCAATAGTACCATCACAACACAAGGCTGAGAACCCAATCACTCTTCCCGCTCGACTTCCACTATGAAACTCCATTAGAACCGCACCATAGGTGCCTATAATCAACAGATCATAACATCTTGCAACGCAGAAGGTAACTCATAGATCTCCCCAGATTACCAATAAGCTCAATAACAACCGAATCAACACATCCCTCGCCTACAGCAACTCAAAGTCAACAAGGCCGTCTCGATGCCGGACACATATCCATATAGGTTTACCAATGGACCACACATCAACTCTAGTTACCCACAATAGATAAATAATCCTTCGAAGGTTCACAATGACTGAATCATAGCACACACTAACATCTGACTAACTTACCCACATTTTGTCATCTACAACCATGAGCTAACCTGTGTATGAGAACTTTCAGTCTCCAAGTCCTGAAAACACACAAAGTACTATATCTGATCCCAATTCTGACACTCACATATATAACTCACCTCTAGTACTCAATCATCCCACTGGGATACTCTAAGATTCTTTTGTGCTGCCAAGCAAACTCGAATATCAGCAGTCGATCTGACAAGAAGTGATGCAATACTACCGGAGTACCATCAACTTAATCACATTTCCTCTCTCTGAATCAAATACCCTCGCCCAATTACCTCAATTAGTATTACCATTTCCTTAATCATCTAAAGATCATTTCTCAAATCATCTGAAGCTCATTTCTTCAATTTATCTGAACTGCCCGTGCTGCCTAAGAATTTATGACCTTCCTTTCAAATCTGAACCATGACCTTACACATGCCAATCTCACTCCTACACAACATACCGCATAAACCGTACCATTCTAGGATAACTACAAGAACCTTGTATCTCTTCCGAGCTATAAGCAACTATGTACTCACCAACCAAGAACTTACCATTGTTCCCATCTAGAAGAAAATCACTATACATACCATGCTCCTCATACCCATAGAAAATATACATTTCCAACCGAGGTCGAAACCATCAAGAACTCTTCGAGTTCTCCTTACACAACCAGACCTGCCAGGACTGAATCCTTCTAACTCTACCGAGCTACGCAGATCACTAAAACCCAAGAGAATTGACGAGAAACGCTTGTAGAAACTCATTACCTCACAAGCATCCAAAGAACTAATCATATCCTTACCATAACAACTCGGCCTACTACCAAGCTATTCCATCTATCCGAATTTCCTTCTGATTTACCTTCAACTTGATACTCATTCTTGCTAGAACATCACAATTCCTCAACCCAGACTTACCACACGGGACCCAAGCATAAAGCCACATCGTCTAAGGCTCATAAGCCGCTGAATACTTCCTCAGATATTCCCACGAGCACCACGATCAAGGTACTTTGCTCTGAAGAGACTTCCTGCAAATCTAAATCTGTTACCTTTACCTTCCTGGTACTGATACATAGAATCTAATAATATATAAGAAAATACCAGAAGTCTCAACATCTTCCAATGAAAACTCAGTTTCTAACCACATGTACAACTTTAAAATACCCAATTGTTATATGTAAAATCTTTAACACATTAGAACCATTCTCGAGAGTCATTCACTCTATTCAAACTGCAATTAGCCTGATCAAATGAACAGAACCACCCGTGCCTCAATAGCACTCCGACACCGTAGGGTATAACCTCATCCTAGAACAACAAAGCCACTTCCTGCTCTATGCACCAAGCATCCATTACCACACAACTCAAGACACTCTGAGATTCACATACACCTATGAATCATGACATAACCTCTATCGAAAAATTTCCTTTACTCGAGACATTCTCGGTCTTAGTCCCCATAAGCCATAACTGATTCACTAGTGCGCCTCAAACTAGAACCAACATAGCACATAACCGTGCAATCAACAACAGACTCCCCCACTTTGTTCGAAACTACAGATCAAAACACACTCAATATCTCATAACACATATACTCTATTGATGCTATAATACCATAGTGAGATTAAACTCAAATCCTTTGTAAGCTTGCGAAAACACTGATCATCTAGTACTTTAACTCTTCTGCAAATCTCGCATTCACTCTAATAACAGTTAGGCCCCCTCTCTTAAGTGACCCATTTAAATTACGACACATATCTTTCACTTGCAGATGAGATCTGCTAACAGACAGCATAAGGATCGCACAACTTCTGAACACTTCGCAGGAGATAACCCACCTGATTTGCCTCAAACTAACATTCCCACATACCTTCCATCGTCGTAAACTTTACGCAATCACTTAGTCTTCCCGAGTCTGAACTCATACTGCAACATGAAATTTACTTCACTCCTAACTAGGAAACATGAAAAGATTCTTCACACGCCCACAATTCGGGGTTGTACCTCGAACCAAGATAGAATTCCAACACCTAATAGTTATTTTATCCTCCAGCGGACCTTTATCGTCGCTTCTAAATCATATGGATACGTATCACAATACTAACATACTCATCACATAGCCATCCAGCCATCGCTCCCACTAATAGGGACAATACTGAACATATAAGTTCAAAAACACTTGCTCACACCATCAGCACCTTGGTGCTCAAGCCATAGGCAAAGATCCAGCCTCAAGTCCTCCAGACTGTCCCCACATCAACTCACAAAGATCACATCTCGCCCCCCGATCGGGTACTCACAAGCCATCGATGCATATCTGATAGTGAGTGCTCATGCGCGCATACGAACGCGTGGAAGGAATTCAAAGAGTTACTTTTCAAGATGAACCATGGACGCACGATAAGAATTCCAAGAATGTGAAGTTTTTCCTAAAGGTTCTGCAGCCTCTCGAGGATAAATACATATGTCTCCGTACCGATCCGCGAGACTCTATTAAACCTGCTCATGACTCGTGAGACCTATGTAACCTAGGCTCTAATACCAACTAGTCACGACCCCAACCGGCCCGGTCATGATGGCGCCTCTCGTGTAGACAAGGCCAGCCGACATAACACCCATATTAACCCTTTAATCATTAAGAGTCATTTTTAAGCCTTTAATTAAACAACATCTCATAACATAAGTCTGAATGAACAGTGCGGAAATAACATACAAGCCCGACATCGGAGTTTCACTAGTCAAGAGCATCTACCAAGGTCTGAATATAACAAAAATAGTCAAAAGTGTACTAAGTACAGTGATGAAAATGAGAGAAAAAAAGCAATGCTGCAAACGTCGTGCAGCCACCTTGCTAACTTCGATGACTCCGCGTCTGTGCAATCAATACCGCTACCAGGATCTGTAACACCTAAAACTACACACGAGGTGCAAGGAGTAATGTGAGTACTCCAACCGAATAAGTAATAAGAGTAAATAAAGACTAAGCAGTAAGAAACAATAAATCCACATTCATGATAACTCAATAAGCACACAGGCTGCTAATTCAGAATATGAGTCGATCGTCTAATTTAAAATCCAACATTTTGGTAAAAATCATTTGAAAATTCTTTCCGACAATTTTAGTAGGGGTTCAATACCATTTATAATAAAGAGATGAAAACCATAATCGGCCCATCGGGCAAAACATAGTTCGTAAACAGTCCCTCGGGCAAAATAGGAATCATAAACACCTCATAACATGAAAATCTCAGTGGAAATAACAAAGCCAAATCAGTGATTAAATTCTGAACATCTCATAAACCCCAGCTTCAATGAAAGTTGTTTTAAAACATTTGTTCCACACTTTCGACAAAGGCTCAATATAAAGATGAGTGAAAACAGTCAATAAATCAACGTATTCGATAGAAACTCATTTTTAAAGAGGGGTGAAGATCAGTAAGTTCATAAACAGGCCCCTCAGGCAAAGCATCACTCATGTGCATGTATATATCTATCGCCCCTTGGGCAAGGCTCTCAGTCACTCGTGACTCAACTCTTACCAATCAGCGCTCACACTCAGCACTCACTCACAATAGGTACCATATAGTAACCGCTGCGATGCGCAGCCCGATCCATATATCTCATAGACGGCGCTCACTGGGGGTGTGCAGACTCCGGAGGGGCTCCTACAGCCCAAGCGCTATATTGCTATGGCGTGCAGCCCGATCCAACATATCGCTACGGTGTGCAGCCCGATACATATAAGTATCGTTGCGGCGTGCAGCCCGATCCATATACATATATATATACATACATACATACATATATATATATATATATTGCTACGGCGTGCAGCCCGATCCATAGATATATAATCCTCACAACTAGGCCCTTGGCCTCTCTCAGTCATTAACCTCACCATCAGACTCTCAGTCTATCTTAGTCATCAATCTCACAATCATACCCTCGGTCTATCTCAGTCATCATCTCACGATCACTCGGACCATCAGTAAAATAGGGAACTCAGCCCAAAACAGTTTCCACATTTTTAAGAATATAGTGATAAAGCTAGATTTGAGCAGTAAACAGGTAAAACATGACTGAGGATATGCTTTCAAACAAATAGAGTGAGGAAATATAGTAAAAATTCCCCTAAGGGTCTCAACAAGTCGGCACAAGGGCCCAAACGTGGGTTACAGCCCAAAGTATAATAACATCAAACAGTTAACTATCAAATACACATTAAAATAGTCATTTGGGATGGATTAGGTCACAATCTCCAGCGGTTCTCTACCCCACACTCATCATCTAGCATGTAAGTCACCTCAAAGTAACACAACGATGTGTAATCCGGGGTTTCAAACCCTCAGGACAGTATTTACAATCATTACTTGCCTCGAACCGGCTACAACTCTAGCTCGTGACGCCCTTGCCCCTCCAATCGGCCTCCACGCGTGTCGAATCTATCCAAAATCAGAACGAATACATCACAATATGCTAAGGGAGCAAAGCCCAAGCGAAAACAATCGAAAAATGTCAAAAATCCCGAAATTAGCAAAACTCGATGCCCGGGCCCACTTCTCGAAACTCAGAAATTTTCACATCATTAGATTCTTTATCACCCCACGAGTTCATACAAACCAAAAGTTCTCAATTCCGACCTGAAATGGTCCTTCAAATCCCAATTCACCTAACGGAGCTAACTAACTCATAAAGATCCCGATCCGAGATCATATACAAACAAGTCAAATCTTGGTCAAACCTTTCAAATTTAGAGCTTTAAACTGAGAACTGTTCTCCCAAATTCATTTCTATTACCCTGAAAACCAAAACCAACAATTTATCTAAGTCATAATACGTCGCACGGGGCAAGTCATGCCCGAGAGCTAGTGATCAAAGTGCAAAAGCTCAAAACGACCGGTCGGGTCGTTACAGTTGCGCTTGTTTTGATGTTTCTAACTTCATTTATTCAAGAATAAATGGTACCACAATAAGTAAATGAGCTCAAAATTCTATTTTGATTGAATTATTAGATCCGTATCGTAATTACGGAGCCATATAAAAAAGAATCATCGAATTTGGACATCTTCTGGTGTTGGTACTTTGCAGATTCGCATCTGCAACCCTACAGGTGCGAAAATTGGTCCACAAAAATGGAAATGACAGCTGTAAAACTGCAGGCGTGGCTTTTTGGGTGCAAAAACGAAAATCCCTATGCATAAAAAAGGTCAGACTGTGTTCTTTTGGTATTTTGAGCATATCTTCAGTTCTAGAGCTCCGATTGAGGTGATTTTTGCGGCGTTCTTCTCGCCTTTTCATGGGCCTAAGTATCTAATCTGAGTTTTGAATTTTAACATGATTAAAGTAGTTCATTTTTTAATTAATCCATATTTTTTATTGGAGAATTGGGGGTTTTATCAAAAAAAAATTCTAAAGTGAATAATTGAGTTTTGAAAATCTATTCGAAGTCGGAATTGAATGAAATTAGTATGATTAGACTCGTATTTGAATGGGTTATCAGAATTCATGAATTTTTCCGGGTTTGAGTTGCGAGCCCGAGATGAATTTTTTGTTGACTTTGAGTAGTTGATTAAAAGTTCGACCTTTATCGCTTGGGTTTGTTTTCCATGGCATTAATTGATGTTTTGAGTTGCTTTTGGCTAGTTGAGAACCTTTCGGAGGTTGATTCGTGTGGGATGGAGTTTCTAGAGTATTTTTTAGCTTTCTTGGTATTTGATTTGGCTTGTTTGAGGTAAGTAACATATCTAAACTTGGATTTGAAGGTAATTAATCCTAGAAACTATGTTATGGGAGATGTTTTAGGGTGACGCACATGCTAGGTGACGTGCGTGTGTGCACCGATGTTTTCATGGCTCGAGTTGGCTTTTTAGACTATCACCGGACTTGTTTTACTATTGTACCTCGATATATCCATATTTTCTCTACTTGTGTGATTATATGAGTTGTGATTCATGTTAGAAAGTCATATTTACTATTTGTTTACTTGGTTGAGACACAATGAGGCTATTTTTGTTGTTTTGAACTATCTGGCTTAACTATGGTCATACACTCAATCTTGCTTCTTCATTTGCATATCATATCTCAGTCTCTATTCATTATTCAATGTTATATAACACATTGTAGTTTTCCATATGTGGTACTGGCTGGTTTGAGTAATATGAGATTGTGAGCCCGTGAGACTTGAGAGGTTGATGACTGCGGTGGGCCTTAGAACCATATTGAGAGTGATATTTAGATTGGGTTGCATGCTGCAATAGACCTTATTGGCTTTATTATTATTTGGATCGGGTTGCAAGCCACAACAAGCCTTATTGACTTCATTATTATTTGGATTGGGCTACATGCCACAGTAGGTCATATTGGCTTTTATCAGAGCTTGGGAAGGATTCGCCTCTCCAGAGTCTTATATGCTAGTAGTGAGCGAAAGCACAATGATATATGCACGTGCTTTAGTGAGGTTCTTTTGATCTAGGCACCCATACAGTGCTGAATGATTATGTGTGTGATGGAGTAGGGGCATTTGAGTCAGGCATCTTGAGTGTGCTGAGAGTGAGTGTACTTAATGATGTCACTATGAGATTATTAACTTGACATGTAGGCATAGAGATGCATTTTCCTCATACTAGATGGTAATATGACATTTGATGATTTGACATGTATACTTGACATATAGGCACAGAGATGTATATTTCTCATGCTAGGCGGTATATGATAATTGATGACTTGACATGTAGACATAGAGATGTACTTTTGTCATGCTAATTTGTAAATGGGAATTCTTATCTAGTGCTGTGAATTGGTGAATACAATTCTTTTGATAAACTCATGTTTAGTTGATTTTCAGTGGTAAGATTTGGACTTGACTATTGTACTTGAAAAGCATGCCTACTTTTTCGTAACTGTGAACGAGCTGAGCATATATTTCTTGAGTTATTTACCTTCACTGTTCTCATTGTATTATTAAGATTTGTTACTTGCTATTTAGTGTTCAACACTGACCTTCTTCCAAACTCGTCACTGCTTTCAACCTAAGTGTAGGTTTGTTACTTATTGAGTATATGGGGTCAGTTATACTCATATTATATTTCTGCACCTTGTGTGCAGATCTTGGAGCTGATGTTGTTGTGTATTGCAGGAGCTGGCATTAAAGATGTACCTACGTTCCGGTTATAACTGCCACTTATCCTTGATAGCTTTAGATTTGCCAATCTGTTTATGTATATTTCAAACAGATGATGTATTTATTTCGTACCAACTTTGTAAATTCTAAGTCTTAGAAGCTCATGACTTGTACTACCAATCCGTGGGGGTTTGTATATAAGTTCAGTTATTTTAATTATTGACTCTTATTATTCTCATTTGGGTTGTATTGAATGTTATATGGCTTACCTAGCAAGTCTAGTTAGGTGTCATCGCGACTAGTTGGATTTTGGGTCGTGACATCTATATTGTAGTAGAAGCAACTAGCGTGAAATGCTAGAGGAAGCAAAGCAACTACTGTGCTTAATACTAATGTTATATAGTTATTTATATTGTATTTGATAATTCATATTATATAGGATAATAATTTGTATTTTTCTAGACATACTTTTCTTTGAAGGATAAAAATAATCATGTTGTTGTAATCCTTAAAGTTTTCTCTCAACAATGAAATGCCATTTTGTAAATTCCGGCAAGAACATTTTCATTCTTTTGGTTGGCTTATAGGTTAAAGGGGGTTCTCTTTCCCTTTCAAAAGTTGAGAGGGTATTGTTTCCCTACCTAAAAGGTTAAGGGGGTAAGGTAGAATTCACTCTCTAGAAAATATTCAAATTTCCAAAGATATGCTCCAGCAGTGTCATAAGAAAAAAGGTAAGGATGCAATTAATTGCAGTCAACTATCAATTTTATATTTTGCCCTATTATTTTCTTTACCAACGGTGCACCATCAATAATCCGTCGAACTCCTAGTGGGTTTTACCGTCGTCGAAACTATCGATGGTGTTTCTTGACAGTATAATAGTGATAGTGTGATAGATTTTAGAGTCCGTTTGGATTAGCTGATTGTAAATAGTTGATAACTTTGAACTGTTGAAATTGATTTTTTAAATAAGTATATACGTGTTTGGATAGATGTGTTGAAACTGATAATAAGCAGTTGATGTGTTTGGTAGAAAAGTGTTGATAAGCAGTTCTTTCATTAAAATGAATAAAAAATACCCTTAAAAGTTTACAAAATATTATAAATTAAAAAAAATTGTAAAGAAAAGGATGAACACGAATATGGAATGAGGAGAAAGTTAGAAAATTTACTTTGGGAAAAATAATTTGTGAATTAAGAAATATTACTAAGGATAAACTAGTAAAAGCTTTGGTCAAACTAAAAGTGCTTATAAGCTAAAAAGCCATAAGTTGGAGGTGACCAATTTATGAATTATGACTTATAATTGATTTTAACTTATAAGCACCTAATTTATAAGCACTTTGGGTGTTTACCAAACACGTAGATAAGCCAAAAGGTGCTTATAAGCCAGATTGACCAGCTTATAAGCTTAGCAAAATACCCTCTTAGTTCCTATATATATAGAGGTGTACAAAGGAAACTGGTAAACTACACCAAACTGATAATCCTAATCAAATTGTAGAAAATAATCCGACTATGGTTTGGTTTGATTTGGTTTGGTGTTGGAAAAAAAATCTGATCATAATTGGTCTAGCTTGGTTTAAACTAAAAAAAGTCAAACCGAAACCAAACCAACCCGATATTATATATATAGAAGTTTTAAATATATTTAATACATAAAAATATTTATTGTAGTGTAGTTTATAAATATTTCTTAAAACATTATCATAATTCTATCTTTTAACGTATTGTTTTAAACTTGGACTTATAATTCTTCAATGCTACAATAAATTTGATAGTCAATACTAATGCTAATAAAAGACATTCAATTAAATATATTTTTTTTGGTAATTAACTTATTTTGTATTAATCACCAAAGATCAATCTTTACAAATCCATAGTCCAGCATAATACTCTGCTGACTATCTCAACATCAGTAAACACCATTCTGAAAATGCTGGCCCTACTTGACTATCCTTTGGCTTTTTTGATGATCCATTAAAGATGTTGATCCCAGTTGTGATTGCTCAATTAATCTTCTTGAATCCACCTCAGTACTTTCTTCCACAACACTGTTGCATATGAGCATAACAAAAATAAGTGGTCTCTTGTTTCTATATGTCCTTGGCATAGAACACATTGATGATTAACGTTCAATCCCTAGCTAGCTAACCTATCCTTGGTAGGTAATCTTCCTTGTAACAATAACCATAAGTTGAAGACAGCCTTTGGTCGAGCAGAGTTCTGGAATAATAGACTCGTCCAACTCACTCTGGGTAAGTCTCCTAATAGTTATAAGTATAGTTGTCTGATGGTGCCAATGTGATCATTTGAACTTTGAGCTTGTTGCAAAATAACTCTTGAAGCAATTATCCTCCTAACCATCCAACTAGCCTGCTTTGGAATTGGCATGTCCTGCAATTGTTGTTGTTTAACATAGTAAGCATTAATTCACCTGATCCACAGTTTGTCTTCTTTATGAGCTAAATCCCAGCATACTTTAGCAATTGTTGCCTTGTTCCACAGAAGTAGGTTGATAAGATTCAAGCCACCAACAGATTTAGGAATGTGCATTCTCTCCCAAGACACATATGCCTTCTTAGTGATAGTGTTACTGCCGGACCATATATAGCTTCTCCATATAGCCTCAATCATCTTTAGCACTTTGACTGGTAGAATGGACAACTGAGCCTAGTAGGCTTGGATGCCAAAAATAACAGATTGAACTAGTTGTCCTCGACCAGCATAGGATAGCTTCCTAGAAGTCCATGAGGAGATCTTGGCTATGATTTTATCAATTAAAGGTTTCCATTGGATCAATGTAATTTTCTTAGTAGACAAAGGAATGCCTAAATATTTGAATGGTAGTTCTCTTTGTACAAATCCAAGATGATTCAGAATCTGTTTCTTCACTTTCTGCTTCACTCCACCAAAGTACACTGAGCTTTTACCTAGGTTAGCTTGTAATCCTGAGGACTCAGAGAATTGAGAGAAATGCTGATACATAGTAACTATGGAAGG
Source organism: Nicotiana tabacum (assembly GCF_000715075.1). Taxonomy (NCBI): domain Eukaryota; kingdom Viridiplantae; phylum Streptophyta; class Magnoliopsida; order Solanales; family Solanaceae; genus Nicotiana; species Nicotiana tabacum. The sequence continues at coordinate 104,364,045 of NC_134087.1, read as the reverse complement.
TAGGTCACCTTTTGAAAATAGAAGGAGGTTATCAGGAAAATAATATGAGTTATGCCAAGTTTTTTGCATTTGGGATAGAATTGGAATTTGTTCTCTTTTTCCAGCTCAGTGAGTGATCTACTCAAATATTCCATTACAATAGCAAATAAGAAAGGAGAAATAAGATTTCCTTGTCTGAGTCCCTTAGTAGCCTCAAAAGGTTCAGTAGATTCTCCATTTACAAGAATAGTATATATAACTGTTTTAATACACTCCATGATCCATTTGATGAATCTGTTAGGGAAGCCAATCTCCTCCATAACCTTTTGTAGAAAAATCCATTCCACTGAGTCATATACTTTCCGAAGATCAATTTTAACCATGCACCTAGGTGATATTTGGGCTCTAGTATAGGACTTGACTAACTCATGAGCCAGGATTACATTATCAGCTATCTTTCTGCCAGGAACAAAACCAGCTCAAGCTTCACATATTATACTTGGCATGATCTTTTGAAGTTTGGCAGCTAGTATTTCGGATATCATTTTATACAGAACTATACAGCAGGCAATTGGTTTGCATTCATTGACAATGGTGGGCTTAGGAACTTTAGGTGCTAGAGTAATAGTGGAACAATTCACCGGTTTATACATCTTGGAAGTTAAAAAGAACACTTTAATAGCTTTTTTGACTTGGTTGTTGATGATGCTCCAGGCCTTCTTGAAAAAAACAGCATTATAACCATCAATCATTGGTGCTTTATCATCTCCAATGGCTTTACGACTCTCCAGAATTTTTTGATCAGTTACTTCTGCACATAATTCCATTTTTTTCTACTGAGATAGAACAGGACCATTAGCCATGTACATTCTATTTATGGCAGGAAGTGACTTAGCTGCTGAGCCCATGTGTGACGACTCGGCCAGTGGTCTCATGAGTTACCGCTCCGTTTCCCTTATTTATGCTTTTTATTGCTTTGTCTATCGGTTCTATATGTGATCGGGTTGGTTGGCTCGGGTTCGGAAAGGATTTGGTAAGGTTTGAGACACTTAGTCTCTTTTGAGGAAGCTTAAGTTGGAAAAGTCAACCGGATGTTGACTTATGTGTTAGAAGGCTCGGATATGAGTTTTGATGATTTAGATAGCTTCGGGAGGTGATTTGGGACTTAGGAGCGTGATCGGAATGTGTTTTGGAGGTCCGGAGTAGATTTAGGCTTGAATTGGCGAAGTTGATATTTTGGCGATTTTCGGTTGATACGTGAGATTTTGATATAGGGGTCAGAATGGAATTCTGAGAGTTGCAGCAGTTTCGTAGTGTCATTTGGGATGTGTATGCAAAATTTCAGGTCATTTGGACGTGGTTTGGTTGGTTTTTTGATCAAAAGCGTAATTCGGAAGAATTTTGGAAACCTAGGCTTGAATTCAATGTGTTTTGATTTATTCGATGTTGTTTGAGGTGTTTTAAAAGTTTATGTAAGTTTGAATAAGGCTATGGGATATGTTTGTACTTTTGGTTGAGGTCCTGGGGGCCTCGGGGTGATTTCGGATGTTTGACAGAGAAAATTAGAATTTCTGGTGAGCTGCAGATTTTCTGCTTCTGGTATTTCTACACCTGTGGATTGGGGACCGTAGGTGCGATGCCACAGATACATGAAGTGGACCACAGAAGCGGAAAATGCCTCAGAAGGCAGGAACCGTAGATGCGGTTGTGGGACCGCACCTGTGAAGGCGCAGATGTGGAGTGAGCATCACAGATGCGATTTTGGTCGCCTTAGTGAAAACCACAAAAACGGTTCATTGGCCGCAAATGCGGTACCGCAGAAGCGAGAATTCGGACGCTGATGCGAAATCCCTGGGCCAGAACATATATATTGTTTCCTTCGCGATTTTTGAGCTATTTCACCATTTCTACATCGGCTTTAGAGATTTTTGGACGATTTTGAAGAAGGATTTCAAGGGAACTTCATTGAGGTAAGGGTTATGGACCTAAAACTCATTCCTATGGTATTATTTCACGAATTAGGCTTTTAATTAATGGAATTTAAGGATCAAAGTTTGGGGACTAGGGCTTGGAAACTTAGACCTTTGATTGATGATTTGAAGGACCATTTGAGGACGGATTCCAAAACTTTTGATATGTATGAACTCGTGTTGAGATGAGGAATCTATTGATGTAAAAATTATCGAATTCTGAGATGTGGGCCCGGGGGTCGAGTTTCGGTAATTTCAGGATTTACGCTATAAATTGATTATTTTCGCTTGGGCTTCGTTCCCTTAGCATATTTTGATGACGTGATTCTAATTTTGGATAGATTTTATGTGAGTGGGGGCCGATTCGAGGGCCAAAGGCATCGTGGGCTAGAGTTTGGACCGAATTAAGGTGAGTAATGATTGTAAATGATGTCTTGAGGGTATGAAACCCTGATTTGCATATGGTTGTGCTATATTGAGGTGACGCACATAGTAGATGATGAGTGTGGGATCGTGCACTATTAGGGATTGTGACTTAGTCCGTACCGAATGACTATTTTACCGCGTATTTGACTGAAATCTATTTGCTATCATCTTGTTTTGGTCCGAATGCCATATTTGGGCTTCGTGCCAACTACTTGAACCCATAGGGGATTCTTATTGATATTTCCTCACTGTTTTGACTTTATACTTGAACTCAGTCATGCTATATTCCACTATTTTCATAACTCAGTCATGTTTACTCTGTTTTAACACTTAAATGATCTTTTCAATGATATGTTGAGCTGAGAATCATGTTTTGCTATTGCCCGAGTGGCTTGTGAGGATTTTGACTGAGTAAGGCTGACGGCCTATTTGTGAGGAAACACTGATTATGATTATAAGGCCGAGGGTCTCAGATATGTATGCCACGAGGTAGTTTGTTGATATAAGGTCGAGGGCCTAGTGATTATGCCACGAGATGGCTTGATATTGCGCTTGGGCCGAAAGGGGCCCCTCCAGGAGTCTGCACACCCCCAGTGAGCGCGGGTACCTATTGTGTGTGAGATATAGCCCGAGGGGCTGTTACTGTTGACATTGTGCCTGAGGGGCAATCCTTTATGTGCTTATCTATCTCTTTTGTCTGTCATTTACCTGTTTAATTGTTGAATAGGCATTTCTTGAAGTTTAAACTGAACTTATACGATTTTACATATCGTTACTGAACCACTGTATATTCTGTTTTACTTCTTCATTATAGCCTATAATGTGCCTTACGTGATTTCATGCTTTCAGTCTTTATTTATGATTATTGCTCTCTGATTTGGAGTACTCACTTTACTCCCTGCACACTGTGTGCAGATTCAGGCGTATTTGGTCCCGCTCCCAAGTGTTGATCTTTCCAGTGCAGGCGGATCCGAAGATTCTCTAGGTAGCTGCCGACATTCGTAGCTCAGAGCTTCTTTCTATCTTATTTCTCCTTGTTTTAGTTTTTATATTAAACTCTGTAGACTTTTTCTGAGTATTCCGGATTTTTGGATGCTCATGACTAGTGACATCCCGATATCGGGTTGTGTTGGGTTGTATTCTGCATATTGTATGGTATTGACATTGTTCACCTTTGGATTATTTATCATGTTTAGACTTGAATCTTATTGTTTAACTGCTTAAAACTGGATATGGGTAATGTCGATTGGCCTTGTCTTCACAAGAGGCGCCATTACGACGGGTCCGGGTTTGGGGTCGTGACAGTCATGAGCAGGTTTAGTAGAGTCTCGCAGATCGGTACGGATATGTCTGTATTTATCCTCGGGAGGTTGCAGAACCTTTAGGAAACATTTCATATTCTTAAGATTCTTGTCGTGCGAATTTGTTAGTCCGAGTACTAAACTTCTGTCATTCTATTCTCTCACAGATGGTGAGGACATGCGCTACCGGTCAGGATGGACGACCACCAGTACCTCCAGTTGTGGCCGCTAGAGGCCGAGGACACAGTCGTGGTCGCGGTAGAGGCAGAGGTATGGCCCGCACAGCAGCTAGGGCAGCACCTGTATATCTACCAGCCGCCCCAGTTCAGGATCAGGTCCCAGTTGTGGACGCTCCAGTAGCACCAGCTCAGGCACCAACTGTGCCTATTGTGATTTTGGGTCTTTAGGAGGCCTTGGCTCAGATCCTTTCAGTTTGCACTGGCCTAGCTTAGGTGGTTTCAGCCACTACAGCCGCAACTACTTCTCATGTCATGGGAGGCAATCAGACTCCTACTGCTCGCACACCTGAGCAGGTCGTGCAGGGACTTCAGATGTCGGGGGCACATCCAGCCCAGCCGGTTGCAACTGCTCAGGACTATGTAGCTCCTGCCATGCCAAAGGATGAGCAGCGTAGGTTAGAGAGGTTTGGTAGACTTCAGCCTCCGACCTTCAGTGTTGCAGAGGGCGAGGATGCCCAAAATTTCTTGGATAAGTGTCAGAGGATGCTTCGTACAGCGGGTATTCTGGAGATCAGTAGGGTCGTTTTCACTACTTATCAGTTTTCTGGAGCTACCTTCACTTGGTGGGAGACTTTTGAGAGGCCTAGGCCTGTTGGTGCAGCACCCCTTACCTGGCAGCAGTTCTCCATTCTCTTTCTAGAGAAGTATCTACCGCAGTCTCGCCGAGAAGATCTGCGTAGGGAGTTTGAGTGGTTGCGTCAGGGAGAGATGAATGTGACGCAGTATGAGATGAGGTTCTCTGAGTTAGATCGTCATGCTATTTGGTTGGTTCTGACAGATAGAGAGAGGATTAGGAGGTTTGTTGATGGCCTCACTTATCAGCTTCGTATTCTCATGACTAGGGAGAGGGTGACTGGTGCTACTTTCGAGGAGGTTGTGGATATCACCCATGAGATTGAGTATGTTATTCTCCAGGAGTGAGAGGAGAGGGAGGCCAAGAGGCCTCGAGGATCTGGTAGTTACAGTGGTGCTCCTTCGAGAGGTCAGTTTCAGCACGGCAGGAGGTCGTCCATTCAAGCATGCTCAGCCAGCTCGCCCAGGTTATCGTGGGGCGTCATCGGGTAATGGTTCTCATAGTTCTCATCAGGGCCAGTCATCACTTAGTGCCCTTCCAGCTCAAAGTTTGTCCTGTGCTCCATCAGTTCAGGGCTCTTCTATGCCAGGTGTATTTGCTAGTAACTCCGGTGCGAGGGGTTCCCTTCAATCCCTTCTCTAGCACTCGAGAGTTGTTATGAGTGTGGAGAGATGGGTCATATGTGGAGGCAGTGCCCTCGTCGTCTTACGAGTTCATCTCAGTAGAGGGGTCAGTCATCGGCTTCAGCGCCAGTTACTTCATTACCACCCGCCCAGCCAGCTAGGGGTAGAGATCAGTAGCCAAGGGTCGCCCCAGAGGGGAAGGTCGATCAGGTGGTAGGCAGGCCCGTTTCTATGCACTTCCAGCTAGACCCGATGCCATTGCTTCAGATGCTATCATCACAGGTATTGTTTCAGTATTCCACATAGACGCCTCTATATTATTTGATCCCGGTTCCACCTTTTCTTATGTGTCATCATACTTTGCTCGTCATTTGGGTATGCCCCGTGAGTCTCTTGCTTCACTTGTTCATGTATCTACCCCAGTGGGCGATACTGTCGTTGTAGACCGTGCGTACCGATCATGTGTGGTGACTCTTGGGGGTCTGGAGACCCATGTGGATCTTTTATTATTGTGTATGGTGGATTTTGATGTCATTTTGGGCATGGATTGGCTAACTCCGTGTCGTGCTATTCTGGACTGTCATGCCAAGAGAGTCACATTGGATATACTGGGTGTGCCACGGATTGAGTAGCGAGGTTTGACTGATTATGTTCCCAGTAGGGTAATCTCATTATTGAAAGACCAACGTATGGTTAGGAAGGGTTGTCTTTCGTACCTAGACTTTATGAGAGATGTCGGTGCAGAGACTCCTAGTATTGATTCTATTCCAATTGTGAGGGATTTTCCCGATGTGTTTCCTGCAGACCTTTCGGGCATGCTATCGGACAGGATATTGATTTTGGTATCGACCTGGTGCTGGCACTCAGCCCATTTCTATTCCGTCATATCGTATGGCACTCTGAGGATGTGCATTGATTATAGGCAATTGAACAAGGTAACAGTTAAGAACAAGTATCCTTTGCCTCGCATTGATGATTTATTCGACCAGCTTCAGGGAGCGAGAGTGTTCTCTAAGATTGATCTTTGTTCGAGTTATCACCAGTTGAAGATAAGGGACTCGGATATTCTTAAGACGGCTTTCAGGACCCGATATAGTCATTATGAGTTCTTGGTAATGTCTTTTGGGCTGACCAATGCACCAGTAGTGTTCATGCATTTGATGAACAGCGTGTTCCGGCCTTATCTCGACTTGTTTGTCATAGTCTTCATTGATGATATTCTGGTGTATTTGCGTAGTCAGGAGGAGCACGCAGAGCATTTGAGAGTTGTGTTGTAGAGATTGAGGGAGGAGAAGCTTTATGCAAAATTCTCCAAGTGTGAGTTTTGGCTCGGTTTAGTGGCTTTCTTGGGGCACGTGGTGTCCAGCGAGGGTATTCAGGTTTATCCGAAGAAGATAGAGGCGGTTTAGAGTTGGCCCAGACCGTCCTCAGCCACAACGATTCGCAGCTTTCTTCGTTTGGCAAGCTGTTATCGACGGTTTGTTTAGGGATTCTCATCTATCGCATCGTTCTTAACCAAGTTGACTTAGAAGGGTGCTTCATTTGTATGGTCAGATGAATGTAAGGAGAGCTTCCAGAAGCTCAAGACAGCCTTGACCACAGCTCTAGTGTTAGTTTTGCCATCAACTTTAGGTTCATATACCGTGTATTGTGATGCTTCGAGAGTTGGTATTGGTTGTGTATTGATGCAGGAGGGTAGAGTTATTGTTTGTGCTTCTCGTCAGTTGAAGCCACATGAGAAGAACTACCCCATTCATGATTTGGAGTTGGCTGCTATAGTTCACGCGTTGAAGATTTGGAGGCATTACTTGTATGGTGTGTCTTGTGAGGTGTTTACTGACCATCGTAGTCTCCAGCACGTGTTCAAGTATAATGATCTTAATTTGAGGCACCGGAGATGGTTGGAGTTGCTAAAGTATTATAATATCACTATATTGTACCATCCGCAAAAGGCCAATGTGGTGGCCGATGCTTTGAGCCGAAAGGCAGTGAGTATGGGGAGTTTGGCATATATTCTAGTTGGGGAAAGACCTCTTGCAGTTGATGTTCAGGCCTTGTCCAATCGGTTCATGAGGTTAGATATTTCAGACCCCAGTCGGGTATTGGTTTGTGTGGCTTCTCGGTCTTCCTTATATGATCGCATCAGAGAGCGCCAGTATGGTGATTCGCATTTGCTTGTCCTTAAGGACAGAGTTCAGCATGATGATGCCATAGATGTGACCATTGCTGACGATGGGGTGTTGAGGATGCAGGGCCGGATATGTGTGCCCAATATGGATGAGCTTCGGGAGTTGATTCTGGAGGAGGCTCATAGCTCGCATTATTCCATTCATTCGGGTGTCGCGAAGATGTATCAAGATTTGAGACAGCATTATTGGTGGAGAAGAATGAACAAGGACATTGTGGGATTTGTAGCTCGGTGCCTCAATTGTCAACAGGTGAAATATGAGCATCAGAGACCGGGTGGCTTGCTTCAGCGAATGGATATTCCAGAGTGGAAGTGGGAGAGGATCACTATGGACTTTGTAGTTGGACTTCCACGGACTTTGAAGAAGTTTGATGCTATTTGGGTGATTGTGTATCGGCTGACCAAGTCAACGCACTTTATTCCTGTGTGTACTACCTATTCTTCAGAGCGGTTGGTAGAGATCTATATCCGAGAGATTGTTCATTTGCATGGTGTCCCAGTTTCCAACCTTTCAGATAGGGGCACTCAGTTTACTTCACAGTTTTAGAGGTCTGTGCTGCGAGAGTTGGGCACTCAGGTTGAGTTGAGCACAGCTTTTCACCCTCAGACAGCGTTTCATCCTCAGACGTACTATTCAAATATTGGAGGAAATGTTGTGTGCTTGTGTTATTGACTTTGGAGGTTCATGGGATAAGTTTCTACCACTTGCAGAGTTTGCTTATAACAACAGCTACCAGTCCAGTATTCAGATGGCTCCATATGAGGCTTTGTATGGGAGGCAGTGTAGATCTCCAGTTGATTGGTTTGAGTCGGGTGAGGCTAGGCTATTGGGGACAAACTTGGTGTAGGATGCTTTAGAAAAGGTGAAGGTTATTCAGGAGAGGCTTCGTACAACGCAGTTGAGACAGAAGAGTTATGCTTACAGGAAGGTTCGGGATGTGTCCTACATAGTTGGCGAGAAGGTTCTGTTGAAGGTTTCACCCTTGAAGGGTGTTATGAGATTTGGGAAGAAAGGGAAATTGAGTCCTCGGTTCATTGGGCCTTTTGAGGTGTTTCGGAATTGGGGAGGTGGCTTATGAGCTTGCTTTGCCACCCAACTTGTCGAGTGTGCATTCGGTATTTCGTGTTTCTATGCTCCGGAAGTATATTGGGGATTCATCTCATGTTCTGGATTTTAGCACGATTCAGTTAGATGATGATTTGACTTATGATGTGGAGCCAGTAGATATTTTGGGGTGTCAGGTTCGAAAGTTGAGATCAAAGGATATAGCTTCAGTGAAAGTGCAATGGAGAAGTCGGCCCGTGGAGGAGGCTACCTGGGAGACCGAGCGAGATATGCGGAGCAGATATCCTCACCTGTTTGAGGCTTCATGTATGTTTCTTGACTCGTTCGAGGACGAACGTTTGTTTAAGTTAGGGAGGATGTGACGACCCGACCAGTCGTCTCATGAGTTACCACTCTGTTTCCCCCATTTCTGCTTCTTATTTCTTTGTTTATCGGTTATATACGTGATTGGGTTGGATGGCTCGGGTTCGAAAAGGATTTGGTAAGGTTTGTGACACTTAGTCTCTTTTGAGGAAGCTTAAGTTGGAAAAGTCAACCGGATGTTGACTTATGTTTTAGAGATCTCGGATGTGAGTTCTGATGATTCGGATAGCTTCGGGAGGTGATTTTGGACTTAGGAGAGTGATCGGAATATGTTTTGGAGGTCCGGAGTAGATTTAGGCTTGAATTGGCGAAGTTGATATTTTGGCAATTTCTGGTTGATAGGTGAGATTTTGATACATGGGTCGGAATGGAATTCCGAGAGTTGCAGTAGTTCCATTGTGTCATTTGGGATGTGTGTGCAAATTTTCAGGTCATTTGGACGTGATTTGGTTGGGTTTTTGATCAAAAGCGTAATTCGGAAGAATTTGGAAACTTAGGCTTGAATTCGATGTGTTTTGATTGATTCGATATTGTTTGAGGTGTTTTAAAGATTTGTATAAGTTTGAATATGGCAATGGGATATGTTTGTACTTTTTGTTGAGGTACCGGGGGCCTCGGGTTGATTTCGGATGGTTGACGGAGAAGTTTGGAATTTTTGGTGAGCTGCAAATTTTTTGCTTCTGGTATTTCCGCACCTGCGAATTGGGGACCGCAGATGCGATGCCGCAGATGCATGAAGTGAGACGCAGAAAAAGAAAATGCCTGGGAAGGTAGGAACCGCAGATGCGTTTGTGTGACCGCACCTGCGAAGGCGCAGATGCGGAGTGAGCATCGCAAATGCGATTTTGGTCGCCTTAGTGAAAACCGCAGAAGCGGTTCATTGGCCGCAAATGCGGTAACGCAGAAGCGGGAATTGGGCTGCAAATGCGAAATCCCTGGGGCCAGAACATATAAATTGTTTCCTTCGCGATTTTTGAGCTATTTCACCATTTCTAAGTCAGTTTTGGAGCTTTTTGGACGATTTTGAAGAAGGATTTCAAGTGAACTTCATTGAGGTAAGGATTTTGGACCTAAAACTCGTTCCTATGGTATTATTTCACGGATTAGGCTTGTAATTAAAGAATTTAAGGATCAAAGTTTGGGGAAACTAGGGCTTGGAAACTTAGACATTTGATTGAGGATTTGAAAGACCATTTGAGGTCGGATTCTAGAACTTTTGATATGTATGAACTCGTGGGGAGATAAGAAATCTATTGATGTAAAAATTATCGAATTCCGAGACATGGGCCCTGGGGTCGGGTTTTGGTAATTTCCGGATTTACGTTATAAATTGATTATTTTTGCTTGGGCTTCATTCCCTTAGCATATTTTGAAGTCGTGATTTAGATTTTGGATAGATTTGACGCGAGTGGAGGCCAATTCGAGGGGCAAAGGCGTCGCGGGCTAGAGTTTGGACCGGATTGAGGTGAGTAATAATTGTAAAAACCCTAGATTTGCACATCATTGTGCTATATTGAGGTGACGCACATGCTAGATGACGAGCGTGGGATCGTGCACTATTGGGGATTGTGACTTAGTCCGTCCCGAATGACTATTTTACCGTGTATTTGACTGAAATCTATTTGCTACCATCTTGTTTTGAGCTGAATGCCATATTTTGGCTTCGTGCCAACTACTTGAACCCTTAGGGGATTCTTATTGATATTTCCTCACTGTTTTGACTTTAGACTTGAACTCAGTCATGCTATATTCCACTATTTTCATAACTCAGCCATGTTTACTCTTTTTAACACTAAAATGATCTTTTAAATGATATGTTGAGCTGAGAATCATGTTTTGCTATTGCCCGAGTAGCTTGTGAGGATTTTGACTGAGTAAGGCTGAGGGCCTATTTGTGAGGAAACACTGATTATGATTATGAGGCCGAGGGCCTGAGATATGTACACCACGAGGTGGCTTGTTGATATGAGGCTGAGGGCCTAGTGATGATGCCACAAGATAGCTTGATATTGCGCTTGGGCTGAAAGGGGCCCCTCCAGGAGTCTGCACACCCCCAGTGAGCGCGGGTACCCATTGTGATGTGAGATATAGACCGAAGGGTTGGTACTGTTGACATTGTTCCTGAGGGGCAATCCTTTATGTGCTTATCTGTCTTATTTGTCTGTCATTTACCTGTTTAATTATTGAATAGGCATTTCTTGAAGTTTAAACTGAAATTATACGATTTTACATATCTTTATTGAACCACTGTCCTTACCTGTTTTACTTCTTCATTATAGCCTATAATGTGCCTTATGTGATTTCATGCTTTCAGTCTTTATTTATGATTATTACTCACTGAGTTGGCGTACTCACTTTACTCCCTGCACCCTGTGTACAGATTCAGACGTATCTGGTCCCGCTCCCGAGTGTTGATCTTTCCAGCTCAGGCGGATCCGAAGATTCTCTAGGTCGTTCGCAGCCCAAAGCTTCTTCCCCATCTTATTTCTCCTTGTTTTAGTTTCTGTATTAAACTCTATAGACTTTTTCTGAGTATTCCGAACTTTTTAGATGCTCATGACTAGTGACACCCCGATATCGGATTGTGTTGGGTTGTATTCCGCATATTGTACTGTATTGCCATTGTTCACCTTTAGATTATTTATCATATTCAGACGTGAATCTTATTGTTTAACTGCTTAAAACTGGAAATGGGTAATGTCGCCTGGCCTTGTCTTCACGAGAGACGCCATCACGACCGGGTCCGGGTTTGGGGTCGTGACACCATAAGTGCCTTATAGAACCCCAGAATCTCCATTTTAATAGTTGCAGGAACAGTCACCATATCCCCCAAACTGGTTATAATTTCTATAATTTGTTTTCTTTGTGACCTTTCTTTCATAACTGCAGTGAAGTACTTGGTGTTGGAATCTCCTAGTTGAATCCATTTTGCTCTTGCCTTCTGCTGCAACACACTCCTTTCAATTAAAGACCACTTCTCAAGGTTGAGTAGTGTCTCTTTCTCCTTATGTAGTAAGCCATCAGAATAGGTATTTGTAAGCTGCTCTTATATATTGTGAGCACGTGATTTTTGCCTCATACGAATTACTCCAAAATAATTCCCAAAATTAGGTCTTGTCTTTAATTATGTGTGATTTTCCTGATTGTTTGCATATATTGTGGGCATGTTTAATTTTATTAATGCATTAAAAATACAAAAATATAGCATTGGCATTTAAGATTTGATTTTTACATTTTTTGGAATTAATTAATAATTAGGTGTTTTACAAAAATGAAAATTCAAAAAAATAATAACATATTTTTGTAATTTTAGTCAAATTGTGTGATTTACTTTTAATTTGGCATTTAATTATTTGTGATAATTCAGAACTTAAGAGATTGTTAAAAACAGAAACTTAAGGGTAATATTGGGGATTGTTTAATAAAAAGGGTATTCACCTAATTGAGAAGCTTTTCAATAGTGGTAGGGTTAGAATTACACTAGCTAGTTTAAGTGGACAATTAAGAAATAAAAAGCTGAAAATGATAATGGGAATGGCACTAATTGATTAATTTAGAGAAAATAAGTTAGTGGGGATAATTAAAATAAAGGAAGGGACACTAGTGATGGGGATGGCATTAATTGAGTGCCTATAAGAGGGGACATTCTCATTCAAAGAGGGTAGAAGGCTAGGAAATTCGGAGAGAAAAAAAAGAGAAGGGGGCGGAGAGAGCGGTATACACTCGATATACACTCTGGATACACTGGATATACAGGGGCAGAGAGCTAAGAAAACTTGGAAGAGATTCTGAGAGAGGGAGACAAGAAAACATTCTGAAAATACTAGAAAAAAACTGGAATTTACTGTTTCATTGATTTCTACTTTCTGGTTTTCAATTTCGAATTTGCTGAAACCATCTTCCATATACTGTTTCATTGAACTATCTGGGGTTAATAGCTGGATTAAAACTGGGACTGTTTTGTTGCTGTTGGTGATTGCTGTTGTTTTTACTTCTGATCTCACCCCCTTTTGACTTTCATTTCCAGGTATTCCTTCATACCCTTTGCTAACAAATGAAGTGCCACAAGTTGGAACCAGATTGAATTTGTATACAGATTTGGATGTTCGAATTGGAATTTGAATAAGAGTCTTGTTTGAATGTTAAATTCTATTAGCTTCTGCTGTTTATACTTTTGTTTTCTTGTTATGATTCATGTGTTAAGTTGTCCAACTGTGCTCAAGGTATAGATTGTATACAACAATAGCTTCTGCTGAAATTTTGGCTTTGTATGTATAGATTGCCTGGTCTTAACTGTAACCAATTGATGTTTCCATATAGTTTATGCCTTAGTTTAAAAGGGGATTATTGTTGATTGATATATATAAAGTTCTTATTCATGCCCCAACTCGTTTTTCTCCCCTCCTCAACGGTTAAAAAGATTATGAGAGATCACTGGTAGGTATGGCTTCAGGGATTCGATCCTGAAGTCCTTGCTTGCAGCCGGCGTTGCCAAAATATTCAGGCCCTTCCGCTAATAAAATGGTTTAATAAAGCCTTGTTGTTTGGAAGGGACTTCTCAAGTACTTTAGTGTTAAATAATTAGGGTCTTAAAAAATGGAAATTTGAGGCAAGCCATAGTTAGACACTTAGTAACAAATGGCTCTTGTGTTAATTTCATAATGTAGAGGTAAAATAATAAATATTCCTAGAGAAACCTTTAGGGCCGTTTAAAATATTATCGTGATTGTGGACATGTTCGCGTGACATAATTACAAATTTTCAAAAATAAATTAAGGCCCTCGTCTGCGCGACTTTGACTAAGTTTTTTTTCTTAAATAAATTAAGTGTTGTGAATTGTGTACACGTACGCGTGACGTGACTCTTGACATGCCAAACCACACGAGTATATGTATGCGTAACTCGATAATTCTTTAAGTACGAGTAAATCACGTAATTAAAAGCGGTAAAGGTAAAAATGCATGTAGTTTCTAAACACATAATTAAATAATTTAAGCCAAATATAAATGGTTAAGAGACCGTGCTAGAACCACGGAATTCGGGAGTGTCTAACACCTTCTCCCGGGTTAACAGAATTCCTTACCCGGATTTCTGGTTCGCAGGCTACAATACAGAGTCAATCTTTTCCTCGATTCGGAATTTTAAACCGTTGACTTGGGACACCATAATTATATCAAGTGGAGACTCTGAATTTAATAAATAATCCCGTTTTCGATTGTCACTTAAGTTGGAAAAACTCCATTATACCCTTTTCGGGTGTAGGAAAAAAAGGAGGTGTGATAGCTCTGGCGACTCTGCTGGGGAACGAACCCAGAATCCCTGGTTCAGGGTTCAAGAATTCGAGCTTAGAATAATTGTTATATTTGGGTTTATTTATTATCGAATTTTTACATGTTTGTGCCTAATGTGCTAAATGTTGCTTTTTACCGCTTTCATATTATCTGAACTGTATATTAAACTGCTACGAAACCCTTCTTCTTTCTGAGTCTTCTGAATTTATGGTGCACACGTGCGCGTGGCCCACCTTTCTGTTAAAAGTCATACCAAATAGAACGAAGATGGGCCAAATAACTAGGCTGGGTAGACTTTCGTGCTCCCGGTACGTTGCCCCCACTTTGGCTCGAGCTGTCCACTTGGGTAAGCCAGATCTAGAATAATATACCCCAGGTTTTACACTTAGAATAACTCAGCTTCATGATAGATCCCTATTTGCATCATGTGCATTTGACTTCGGAGACTCAACACAGGGGTTGGGTCTGTCTAGGACAGGTGTACCCGAAATGAAAAAACCATCCTGATGCATCTTACTTGCTACTACATGTTCTATTTATTCAAGGGTAAAAGGGTCATTTGGCGGACCAATGATAGTCAAGGGAAAATGAAAAATGAAAAAAGAAAAAAAAAAGAAAAAGAAAATCCTAAAAGATTTTGATCAATAACAGTGACAGGGAGCACGCGAACCCTCTTAGGAACTTGTTGACTGAAGTTGATGATATTGAAGTTGGTAATGGTCTTGGAAATATTAATGAGGAACTCAGTGGCTAAGATGTCGTGCTTGGTAATTGGAAAGACACTCCATATCTTGGTCAGCCGGAGAGGAGTTTTGGTGGTTTATTTTGTTGTCATTTATGTTGTCCGGGTTATTTTCAGGGTTGTAATCCGGATATTATCTTGTGACTCAAACCTTTCTATCCTTTTATTTTGCCTAGTTTGTTTAGTCGTAGTAGCTCATTTAGTGTTGTCTAGGTTTGTTCCAAGGTTGTAACCCAGTTTAGTCTGTTTGTTCTATTATTCAAACCCTTTCACCATCTGTCTAATGCAATTTTCTGTTTTCTGTTATTTCTAGTCATTTTTGTTTATTTCTCTTTTCCTTTTATAGTTCTTTTCCTGTTAACTCTAGTGACATGACATGCACGCGTAATTATCAGTCTGGTCTTAAAAAGTTAATTTAGTCATGAAGCAATAAAATAATTTTGAAGATGATAGGGACATTTGAGGGAAATAATTAAAGGCATTTTGAGATCATTTCAAGCCCGAATTGCGATACTAGGGCAGATAGAACATAAAGAAATACTGTTGAAACGCATCCTGCCGCATCAGGTTGAAGCTAAGGCAAGTTTGCCCCAAATTGACAGGGGTCGTTCGTGATAATTAGAGTGAGGGTGTTGTCCAATGGTGCTTTTAGTTAACAGATGTAGAAGGCGAATGTGTAGATATGGTTGTCAAGTCTGGTTCAATCAAAAGATATTACAAATGTTTTCCTTGGTTTGTTTAATTGTGTAGTTTGCACTTGGCATGTTTTGGAGATTGGAATGAAGAAGGCATTTTGTTCTGCTATTTAAACACTTTATCCTTCGTTACCCTTTTGAGCCTTACTTATTTTTATTTCATACCCCTCTTTTGGAATCAGTAGCAAAGTTCAGAAACAAGCGCGAAAGATAAGTTAGGAAAAAAGAGAAAAGAAAAAGAATAAAAAGAGAGAGGGGGAAAAGAATGAGAAAAGAAAAAAAAGAAGAAAAAGAGAAGAAAAAGAAAAGAAAAAACAACAAAAACAACAAAACAACAAAAAGAGAAAAGGAAGAAAGAAAAGAAAAGAAGAGAAAGAAGAAGAAAAGAAAAGAAAATTTCAACAACAAGGCAATTCATATGTCATGAACTACGTTCGACCTGATTCCTTTTAAGGATACGTAGGCAGCCTTACGGTTCGGTCTCATCAAAAGAAAATCCAAAAGTCCCCAAGCAAGAAACTGGAGTAGAAGTTGTGGTAGTTGTAAGAAATCTAATTCCGAAAGTTGTAATTTTGAACCCAATTGAGTTGTTTTGAGCCTTTTGATACCCTTTTTCCTAACTCCATCCAAAAAGCCCACATTACGGTCCAAAGAAAGACCTTCCGACCAGTCTTTGAGACATGTCAAGTTGAGCAAGCAGAGGTGATTCATATGAAGGGCAACACTCTGGTTCAAGCAAAAAATGGAGAGAATCTTATTGATGAAAACCCCCACGGGTACCGCAAAGGCGATGAAAGCTGAGAGAAATAAAAGGTGAGAGAGTCTTATTGGTGAAAACCTTCACGGGCACCTTGAGGCGACTGTAAGATGAGAGAAAAGAACAAAACGAGAGAGGCTTGATGGTGAAAACCCTCCGGGCACTACAAGCCGAATAAGGATTGTGAATCAGATTGGATAATCGGAGCATTGAAGCCCAGTTTCATGGTTTAAGGGTACAACAAGAGTTGAACATCAGATTTGCTTCACAGAATAGGTCACAAGTGCATGTCATGGCCATTAGAGCTGGTATCCACGTCTGATAGGTTTCTACTTTGTAGTTTTCTTGTTAGGAATAATCTCTTCCTTTTGTCCTATACTCTATGCCTTTTGTCTAGGTTACTCCCTCTCTTTGAGTTTGTTTGGTCAAAACAAGTGATAAATGACTTCAAAATTTGCCACCAGCTTTCCAGTTGCACAAAATGGGGTCTGGCTAGCACATCAAAGTGTCACAAGTCAGGAAAAACAACAAGAGCACTGAGCTGGTAACAATCAACATACTTTGGGATCCTTGTGAAACACAAAGGTTTGGTACATATCAAGTCATGGACAATGCAATGGGTGGATGGTATTAGGTGAAAAGATCAAAGGTATCTTCTGTGGTAAGATTGACAAAAATGGTTAACTAGTGACAAGCGAGGTTTTCCAAGTAGAAATCAAAACTAGCATGGCAAGTGAAGGAGCAATAGACCTCAAGGCCAAGGCCAGTGGTTTAATTCAAGAAAGAACAGCATACGCACTGAGTGGGTGGCAATTGTCGTACTTTGAGATTCATGTGAAAACACAAGGGTTTGGTAAAATTCGGTTTATGAGCAATGCGACAGATAGAGGGTATTGGGTCTGAACGGAGAAGAGGTATTTTCTGTGATATGGGTGACAGAGAAATTGGTTAGTCAATAAGCAAGCAACGTCTTTCAAGGTGAAATCAAAGTTATAATGGCAAGTGAAGGAGCAATCGTCGCAAAGTCAAGGCCACAGACCAACCACCATATTTAAACTCACAAGTTTTCTTTGTCTGAAATAGGGACAGAAGATGTGTTCATATCAAAGCTAGGAAGCTTGAAATTTTCAGGTGTAATGCCCCAATTCTGCTTACGCAAAGGCTATTGAGAAGATCACACATAACCCGTAGGAGATGCACTTCCTATTCTGGGTTTTCAAGTTATATTTTGTTGTAGGAGACGCACTTCCTAAACTGAGATTTTACCCTTTAGGAGACGCACTTCCTAGTTTGGATCATATGAGTTTGAGTCACTGATGGTTTTACCTATAGGAGACGCACTTCCTAGTCTAAGTCTTCCAAATTATATTTTGTTTTAGGAGACGCACTTCCTAAATTGATAGTTCATCCGTAGGAGACGCACTTTCTAGTTTGAGTCATTGATGTTTCACCCATAGGAGATGCACTTCCTAGTCTGGGTAGTTCAGGTTATATTTTTGTTTTAGGAGACGCACTTCCTAAATTGAAATTTCACCCCTAGGAGACGCACTTCCTAGTCTGGGTAGTTCAGGTTATATTTTGGTTTTAGGAGATGCACTTCCTAAATTGAGATTTTACCCTTAGGAGACGCACTTCCTAGTCTGGGTAGTTCAAGTTATATTTTTGTTTTAGGAGACGCACTTCCTAAATTGAGATTTCACCCCCTAGGAGACGCACTTCCTAGTCTGGGTAGTTCAGGTTGTATTGTTGTTTTAGGAGACACACTTCCTAAATTGAGATTTTCTCCTAGGAGACGCACTTCCTAGTCTGGTTCATTTAAGTTCATTCGTGGGAGACACACTTCCTAGTTTGAGTCATTGAAGTTTCACCCCTAGGAGACGCACTTCCTAGTCTGGGTTTTTCAGGTTATATTTTTATTTTAGGAGACGCACTTCCTACATTGAGCTTTCCCCTAGGAGACGCAATTCCTGGTTCCACGCACTAAAGTTATACCCTTAGGAGATGCACTTCCTAGTCTGGTTTTTTTTAGGATACACTTTTAGGAGACGCTCTTCCTAGTTTGGATCGTATGAGTTTTAGTCACTGAATTTCTCACCCCTAGGAGACGCACTTCCTAGTCTCGGTCATTTAAATTTATTCCTAGGAGACACACTTCCTAGTTTAAGTCATTAATGTTCCACCCCTAGGAGACGCACTTCCTAGTCTTGGTATTTCAAGTTATATTTTGATTTACAATATTGCTAACAACTCACAAATCTTCCTAATGTAAACTGGGGGAAGAAAATTTTCTTTGTTTTGTCTATTTTGTTGTAATCAGGTACCTACCTGGAGAACAAGGGGAGACAACTCAAGTTTCTAGGGAAAGCAGTTTCGAAGGAAGGCAGTTCAAGTTTCAGGGGAAATGGTTCAAGGTACAAGGGAAAATAGTGTCAAGTAACAAGAGAAGACGGTTCGAGTTGAACAGTCAGGCGTCCACCTGAAGAAAGGAAAAGCATCTCAAGAATACCATTCAAGTCAGCCACAAAGGAACTTATGAGGAAGATACAAGTCAACAAGGCAACATTAGTCACAAGATCAAGTTTGGAAATAAACCTTTGTAAAGCATAGATTATAGCTTAGTCTAGCTTCTTCATTTTTGTCATGGTGTGACAAGGAGGTCAGTAGGTAGTATCAGCAGCAGCAATAGCAGTAACAGTAAAACCGCAGCTTCATGGTAGTCCCAGCTACAAAACTTCCCGAACTACATTGACCTGATTCCTTTATAGCCCAGGATATGTAGGAAACCTTTGAAGTAGAGGTTCGGTCAAATCTTTCAAAAAATGTTTCCCACGGAGTGTTCAAACAGGCAAAAATCGCTCGTATCCGCTTACTTTATCTTTGCACGAAAACTCTTCGTGTTTCCGGACAAAGAAGGGCAGCTGTGAGCACGTGATTTTTGCCTCATACGAATTACTCCAAAATAATTCCCAAAATTAGGTCTTGTCTTTAATTATGTGTGATTTTCCTAATTGGTTGCATATACTTGTGTGCATGTTTAATTTTATTAATGCATTAAAAATACAAAAATATAGCATTGGCATTTAAAATTTGATTTTTACATTTTTTGGAATTAATTAATAATTAGGTGTTTTACAAAAATGAAAATTCAAAAAAATAATAACATATTTTTGTAATTTTAGTCAAATTGTGTGATTTTCTTTTAATTTGGCATTTAATTATTTGTGATAATTCAGAACTTAAGAGATTGTTAAAAACAGAAACTTAAGGGTAATATTGGGGATTGTTTAATAAAAAGGGTATTCACCTAATTGAGAAGCTTTTCAATAGTGGTAGGGTTAGAATTACACTAGCTAGTTTAAGTGGACAATTAAGAAATAAAAAGCTGAAAATGATAATGGGAATGGCACTAATTGATTAATTTAGAGAAAATAAGTTAGTGGGGATAATTAAAATAAAGGAAGGGACACTAGTGATGGGGATGGCATTAATTGAGTGCCTATAATAGGGGACATTCTGGGGAGAGAAAGAGAATTCTGAAGGAGATAGATAGAGGGGGAGAAAAAAAGAAGGGGGCGGAGAGAGCGGTATACACTCGATATACACTTTGGATACACTGGATATACAGGGGCAGAGAGCTAAGAAAACTTGGAAGAGATTCTGAGAGAGGGAGACAAGAAAACATTCTGAAAATACTAGAAAAAAACTGGAATTTACTGTTTCATTGATTTCTACTTTCTGGTTTTCAATTTCGAATTTGCTGAAACCATCTTCCATATACTGTTTCATTGAACTATCTGGGGTTAATAGCTGGATTAAAACTGGGACTGTTTTGTTGCTGCTGGTGATTGCTGTTGTTTTTACTTCTGATCTCACCCCCTTTTGACTTTCATTTTCAGGTATTCTTTCATACCCTTTGCTAACAAATGAAGTGCCACAAGTTGGAACCAGATTGACTTTGTATACAAATTTGGATGTTCGAATTGGAATTTGAATAAGAGTCTTGTTTGAATGTTAAATTCTATTAGCTTCTGCTGTTTATACTTTTATTTTCTTGTTATGATTCATGTGTTAAGTTGTCCAACTGTGCTCAAGGTATAGATTGTATACAACAATAGCTTCTGCTGAAATTTTGGTTATGTATGTATAGATTGCCTGGTCTTAACTGTAACCAATTGATGTTTCCATATAGTTTATGCCTTAGTTTAAAAGGGGACTATTGTTGATTGATATATATAAAGTTCTTATTCATGCCCCAACTCGTTTTTCTCCCCTCCTCAACGGTTAAAAAGATTATGAGAGATCACTGGTAGGTATGGCTTCAGGGATTCGATCCTGAAGTCCTTGCTTGCAGCCGGCGTTGCCAAAATATTCAGGCCCTTCCGCTAATAAAATGGTTTAATAAAGCCTTGTTGTTTGGAAGGGACTTCTCAAGTACTTTAGTGTTAAATAATTAGGGTCTTAAAAAATAGAAATTTGAGGCAAGCCATAGTTAGACACTTAGTAACAAATGGCTCTTGTGTTAATTTCATAATGTAGAGGTAAAATAATAAATATTCCTAGAGAAACCTTTAGGGCCGTTTAAAATATTATCGTGATTGTGGACATGTTCGCGTGACATAATTACAAATTTTCAAAAATAAATTAAGGCCCTCGTCTGCGCGACTTTGACTAAGTTTTTTTTCTTAAATAAATTTAGTGTTGTGAATTGTGTACACGTACGCGTGACATGACTCTTGACACGCCAAACCACACGAGTATACGTATGCGTAACTCGATAATTCTTTAAGTACGAGTAAATCACGTAATTAAAAGCGGTAAAGGTAAAAATGCATGTAGTTTCTAAACACATAATTAAATAATTTAAGCCAAGTATAAATGGTTAAGCGACCGTGCTAGAACCACGGAATTCGGGAGTGCCTAACACCTTCTCCCGGGTTAACAGAATTCCTTACCCGGATTTCTAGTTCGCAGGCTACAATACAGAGTCAATCTTTTCCTCGATTCGGGATTTTAAACCGGTGACTTGGGATACCATAATTATCTCAAGTGGCGACTCTGAATTCAATAAATAATCCCATTTTCGATTGTCACTAAGTTGGAAAAACTCCCTTATACCCTTTCCGGGTGTAGGAAAAAAGGAGGTGTGACATATATCTTTCAGTTCCAATTTGGCCCTTTCAATTCTTTAAGTAATGCCCTTGAAATCCTTAGCATTCAAAGCCTTTAGCGGAGCTTTCAATGCTTTTAATTTAATCCATACTTTTTTTAAAGAACCAAGAGTATTTGAAGAGTTCCAGATAGATACCACAATTTGAGGGAAATCTACATGAGTAGATCATACATTGAAGAACCTAAATAGAACCCTTCCAGTGCAAGAAGAAGCTGCTAATGTTAACACCATAGGAGCATGATGAGAAATTTGAGGTAGATCATATATTGTCTCCACATGGCTCCAAGTCATCATCCACTCATAGTTACCAAAAACTCTGTCCAATCCACTACTCATCCTTCAGCTCCAGGTTGTTTATTTGTCCAAGTATAATACTCTCCTTTCCAAGGCAATTCTATTAGTCCTGCTTGTTGAAGACAGTAGCCAAGCTCTTGAACTTTTGAATAGCTAACAGTATTACAAGATAGTCTGTCATTAAGGTATAAAACTGCATTAAAAAATCCCCTGCAACTAACCATGGACATGTGATACTTGTTGAAAATTGTTGCAATTCTCCCATAAAGATCTTCTTTGCTCTATCCCATTAAAACCATAAACAAAAGTAAGATAGCAATCTATATCCCCTTTTTTACTTCTTACTAGACAATGAATCATTTGAGGATCATCATTAAGTCTAGTAACAATGAGATGATTAGTATCCCGTAATAACTATATCCTACCATTCCTAGCTTCATTATAATTAGCTAGCATACCTCATCCAAGAACAAGATACTTTGAAATTTTTTAAGCATTACCTTCTTTCACCGTAGTTTCTACTAATCCTTTTAACTTTATTTTATTACATCTAATATACTCCCTAACTTCCTTCTATTTGTACCTTTTATTTACACCTCTAATATTTCAGAATAACCACTTCATTACTGATTGTTGCTTCCACCTCTATCCCCAGGTGGCACTTCATATTTGCTATTGGACACTACTTCAAATCTGTTTCTCACTGGAATAGGGGAAAGGGGAGGAAAACTAATGAGGTTCTTTCTGGGCTTTGGACTGCTTTTCCTTTATCTTCCTACCTTTCAGCACTTGGAACCACACTTGGATGGACACTTCTTTCCTTAGATTTCTGGACATCAGTTACCATATTAATAGTAACTTGTTGTGGCAGCTCAGTTGGGGCTATTTCACTTTGCACAGGTGTTGTAGGTATTGGGGCCTTGGTTCTCCATTCCTGTGTAATTTTGGGTTTCTTATCTTGATTAGGTTGATGTGTAACAAGTCTCACTTGGTTTGAGCATCTGTGTCCCACTACTAGACACTTCTCACAATAAGCAGGCTTCCAATCATAAGTAACATTTTGTAAAAATTTCTTCCCAGTTGGATCCATCACCCAAACTTCACTTGGCAACTCTTTGGTACTATTAGCCTCAATAAGCATCGGAGCATAAGAAACTCTAGTTTGCTTAGTTATGCACTCATCAGCAAAAATTGGTCTCCCAATCACACTGGATATCCTGCTTAATGATCCCACTCCCCAACAAGACATAGGTAGTTTGGTAAATTTAACCCATAGTGAAATAATAGTAGGGAATTCCTCAGTGAAATCAAAATCAGGAGTCCATGGCTTTAGAATTATAGGTGTATTAGCTATTGAATAAGGTCCAGCATATAGAATTTCATGAGCATCTTCCATAGTTTTGAATCTGATTATATACTAGCCTTCATCATGATAGAATAGATCTGGTTCAGGAACATGTGACCAATGTAAGTTGATGTATCTCTTCATCGCATTATGTCCTGGGCCATCTCCTAAGATGTAAGCAATCAAAGCACATTTCCATTTGCTTTAATCCTTTTTCACCTCTAATTTATCTAATTGAACCATAGGTTGCCCATCTACAATTTGCGGTGGAATATAAGATAGTGACATACCATTTATAGTAAATTTGTTCTTCTGAAAAAGTGTTGCCCATGAATGTTTAGATTCTTCTACTTTTTTGCTTATCACCACTGGTTCGACTAGTTTATCTGCTGAGTTAACTTGATTCTGAGCTGGATTTTGTATGGTCACTGTTCCATTGGTTGGAATTTTCATCGTAGCTGGTATTGCCCCAGTTGATGCTGGAGATGCTAGATCCAGCTTCTTAGAGACGTTAAATTGGTTCGAAGTTGAGCCAATTGTACATGCAGTACCTCCAGTAGCTGGATCTATACTCTGAACTGAAGCTAGAGGAGTGGTTAATGGAGCTACCTTCTCCATTAATGGTTGATTAACTGTCGTCAATATGTTCTCTAATGTCGTTAATGGATACGTACGAGGTCGTCCCCTTGCCCTGCCTCTTCTTTTCGCCATGGCTACAAGTTCGGCGTACGTTTAACTAATGTGCTCCGAGAGCTTTTTGAAAAAGGGGAAAGATTACTTTGATCTAAACTTCATTCAATTAAATGTAATAGGAATGACAATACTCTTGGATATCTATTTTTTAAGTTTTTCATGGTTTAGATAAAATGCACAACTTTTTTTTTATAGTGTTTAGTCATATAAAAATAGTGCTTGTTAGTAGTACTTATTTTAGCAACTTAGTAATTTTAGATTATGTTTATTTTTATTATGGATTATTAATAATATTTATTTTATGCGATTTTATTATCTTTATTGTAATATTTTAGTATAATGTCATAGCTCATCTCATATTTTATGTTATTTTCTTGAAAAACACCTTCTATATATAGTTATGTCTTATTAGGATGAAAGAAATTTTTGGAGCAAAAATTCTATGTTTTGTTTTATGAAAACTTTATGAAATTTTTTCCGAAATAACCCGAAAAACCCAAGAAAAATGGAGATTAAAAAACTCGACTTTTATTGGACTACAATGTATAGCATATGAGCATTGATTGTATGTAATATATATATATATATATATATATATATATATATATATATATATATATATATAGAAATAGAAGATTTAAAAACAAATAATTAAATCTTTCAACATTCTTACTTGATAAAAATTTTGATAATCATTTTTGAAAAATAAGTATATACCTAAATATCATTAACTAGTTTCTATATATTTTTGTACTCTAAATCCAAAGTTTTGTTCAAGTAGATTTCGTAAATATAAATAAATACAATATTTAATAACCTAACTACGGGTTTCTACTCTGTTTTTTATATAAGGCGATCATTTCGTTAAATATTTCCTCCTAAAGCCATAACCTTTATGGGCGTCGCCCCTCCTCCTCCTCCTGGCAATCGCCCTAGCAAGAGAACTCGTGATCGCCATTTGAAGACTAATGGAAAGGATCGACGGGTTCGCCTTTCTATGTCATGTGCTCAAAGTGTTTTTCCGCTAATGGAAAAAATTGGTCATAAGATGGCTGGTCGTACGATTGAATGGCTCTTAATGCATGCTCAGTGTGCCGACCCGCCAGACTTGTTACTGATTTTGCCGCCTAAGGGGCAACAAACCGAGTCAAACCTGGTTGCCAACAGCCAGGGAATCTTTGCACATGGAGAACACTGCTCCAGGCCCACTGGGACAATCATGACAGCCACCCTCTGCCAACAAAGTCAAGTGCTGCACAGCTGGGTAAGACCACAACCTGTCAGCACTATCAAAGGAGTCAATCTGGGCCAGCAGGAATTATTGGACAGCAGCTGGACGGGACCACTGGCAGAAAGTCTGCCAGCACCATGATGGAAGGCACATGTGCCAGCACAAAGCAGTGCCATACAGCTGGACGGGGCCACTGCCAACCACCCCCATCAGGGGATGTTTTTGTATATAAATAGGCATGCTTAGGCCTGTTAGAAGGCATCTCATACATACTTGTATTTTCCCTTTTGTATATCAATTAAACCAGAAAATTGGCCTTGGCCTCCCAGTCTTTGTGTGCCTTTTCATTTCATTATCTTTCCAGCCTTGTGTAGTACACGTTTGCCATTCCTTAAGCACGATTTAGTGCTTGATTTGGGGTAGGACTGAAACTAGAAGCCGATAACAGCTGTCTAGTTGTCCGCACGTAGCTTACTGGAGTTAAGCTCGTGACAAGTGGTATCAGAGCGAGGTTTACAGAATGGCAACAGATAAAGATAATGTTGATCTAGGCAACGTTCGTGGGAGAGACGAGTCACCAACAAAGAGGAATAAACCAAAGAAAAGAGGGACGAGCAAGGCACGAGATCCTGCCATAGCCATGACAGGTGAGGGTGTTTCCTTTGAGCCACCCCCACAGCAGGTTAGTCATGTCGAGGAAGGTGATGGTTCTGCATCAAGCCGCTTAGACGAGCGGGTAAACCTCACTGAGGCTGGTTTAGCTGCTTTAAACCAGCGTCTTGAAGTTGTTGAAGGCAACTTCGCTTCACTTGAGTCTACTGCCTTAGAAGAGCTGGGAGACGTCAAGGAAGCTGTGGACCAAATGACCGAGGAGCACAAGGAAGAGCTAACCAACCTTGAGCTCAAGCTGACCGAGGCTGTCTCAACGTTGCACAGGGAAGTTGAGATTCTAAAGCAACAATTAGAGGCAGTAAGGCTTGCCGGTGGCACTGGTCCTGTGACGATTCGGGAAACCAAAATCGATGCCCCTAAACCCAAAGAGTTCAGAGGCGAAAGAAGTGCTCAAGACGTTGAGAACTTCATTTGGAAAATGGAGGACTACTTTGAGCACCTCAACATCGTTGACGAGGCTGCCAAAATCAGGGCCGCAACGATGTACCTAACCGACACCGCCATGCTTTGGTGGCGGAGGAAGAAAACCGAGATGGAGAAAGGCACTTGCTCCATCCAAACTTGGGAGCAGTTCAAGTCCGAGCTAAAACGACAGTTTTACCCACAGAACGTCGTCAATGAGGCTCGTCGGAAGTTGAGAGAGCTGAAGCAGACAACTTCCATTCGTGAGTACGTAAAAGAGTTCACCAAACTCATTTTACAAATCCCCAACATGTCAAGTGAAGACTTGTTGTTTTATTTCATGGATGGCCTTCAAAACTGGGCCAAACAAGAGTTGCAGCGACGTCAAGTGAAAGACGTCGATGAAGCAATCGCTGTGGCTGAATCCTTGACGGATTTTAGGACGGAAGCCACCAAATCAAGGGACACCCGGGCCAAACCCGTTAGATCTGCAGGAGATCGTACCTATCGGGACAAAGGCAAGCAAATTGCTGGCCCCCATCGTGATTCCAAAGGAGAAGGCAACCGTCCCTCTCACTGGCGCGATAGGTACCAGGAAAAGAAGAAGGCGAATGGTCCACGCAATGGTTGCTATCTTTGTAAAGACCCGGGCCATCACTACAGAGATTGTCCTTCTTTGGGCAAGCTTAGTGCATTTATCGCAGCAGAACGGAGGCAAGAAGGTGCTGCACAAACAGATAGGCAAGCGGGCGAGGCTGCTGCCCAAGGAAGACAAAACGTGGCACATCTTGGCCACATGATGCTTGGTGCGTTGCTGACCAAGGAGCCTGCTTTGAAGCAGGATGTTCGGGACAAACCTGACCTAGCCCAAATGGGTCAGACTTTGCTAGGTGCTGTGATGGGCAAGGAACCCAGGTTAAAGCAGAAAGGATCCTTGTTTGTGGATGCAAAAACTTAATGGACAGCCTGTTCACATTATGGTTGACACTGGGGCAACACATAACTTCGTGACTGAAGCAAAGGCTAAATCACTTGGTCTTTCCTTTAATCCCAGCAGTTCCTTGTTAAAGACAGTCAATGCCAATCTTACCAACATAAATGGAGTAGCTCACAATGTGCCACTCAATTTAGGAGCTTGGCATGGGAGTACGAGTTTCTTCGTCGCTCCCATGGACGTGTTTGATATCGTATTGGGCCTGGACTACTGGGATGAAGTCATGGCATTCATTTCCCCCAGCCTCAACCAAATCTATATTTGTGATCAAAGGGGTCCTTGTGTGGTACCAACCCTTCGTGTGCCACAAGCAATAAGTCAACTATCAGCAATGCAGATAGTGAAGGGCTTCAAGAGAGGAGAAGCCACGTTCTTAGCCACCATAACTGAGATCGATGAGGTCAAGGTTGAGGAGACCTTGTCCCCAAGTGTGCAACGCGTTCTTGATGATAACAGGGATGTTATGCCGGAAGAACTTCCCAAATGTTTACCACCACGAAGAGAGGTGGATCATCAGATTGAGCTGATTCCGGGAGCAAAGCCACCTGCCATGGGTCCGTATCGCATGGCACCTCCAGAATTGGAGGAACTGAGGAAGCAACTGAAGGAGTTGCTTGAAGCGGGACACGTAAGACCATCAAAGGCGCCATTCGGAGCACCAGTCTTGTTCCAAAAGAAGCAAGATGGGTCATTACGACTATGCATAGACTATCGTGCACTCAACAAAGTCACGGTGAAAAACAAATATCCAATCCCTTTGATAGCAGATTTGTTTGATCGTCTTGGCCAAGCCAAGGTATTTACCAAGATGGATTTAAGGAAGGGATATTATCAAGTCCGCATAGCCGAAGTAGACGAACCGAAAACAACTTGTGTTACCCGTTATGGAGCCTTTGAGTGGTTGGTGATGCCGTTTGGCTTAACCAACGCCCCCGCAACATTTTGTACGTTAATGAACAAGCTGTTCCACCCCTTTTTGGATCAGTTTGTAGTCATCTATCTTGATGACATTGTGATTTATAGCGGCAGCATGGAGGAACATCTTGATCACCTCCGCAAAGTTTTCCAAATTCTGAGGGAAAACAACCTGTTCGTGAAAAGAGAAAAATGCTCTTTTGCTCAACCCCAAGTGAAATTTCTGGGGCATACGATCAGCCAGGGACAGATTCGTATGGACAGTCACAAAGTCGCAGCAATTAAAGATTGGGCGGCCCCAACCAAGGTAACCGAATTAAGGTCCTTTCTTGGCCTTGCCAACTATTACCGACGATTCATTCTTGGCTACTCAACAATTGCGGCTCCACTCACAGACTTACTGAAGAAGGATCATTCCTGGGAGTGGACCGAATTGTGTAAAGGGGCATTCGAGGGACTCAAAACAGCAATTGCGGAGGAGCCTGTTTTGGCCTTACCAGACTTTACGAAAGTCTTTGAAGTCCACACGGATGCATCTGACTTTGCTATTGGGGGAGTCCTAATGCAAGAGGGCCACCCAATAGCCTTTGAGAGCAGAAAACTAAATGATGCGGAGCGGCGGTACACAGTCCAAGAGAAGGAGATGACGGCTGTAGTCCATTGTCTTAGGACCTGGCGGCATTACTTGTTGGGAACCCCTTTTATCGTCAAAACGGATAATGTCGCAACGAGTTATTTCCAGTCCCAAAAGAAGTTGTCACCCAAGCAGGCAAGGTGGCAGGACTTCTTGGCGGAATTTGATTATTCCTTGGAGTATAAGCCAGGGAAGGCTAATGTTGTGGCCGACGCATTGAGTCGGAAGGCAGTGCTAGCTCCAATTGTTAGCACAACCAACAGCGATATCCTTGATAAAATCAAGGAAGGGATGCAGCACGATCCTGTGGCAAAGCAACTTCTTGACCTAGCCAGCCAAGGCAAGACAAAGAAGTTTTGGGTAGAAAGTGGTCTCCTGTTTACTACCGGCAGACGCATCTTTGTACCTAAATGGAACAACCTGAGGCGCACCCTAATCCATGAGGGGCACGACACAATTTGGGCAGGACATCCAGGCCAAAAGCGCACTTTGGCATTGTTAGAGGCATCGTATTATTGGCCGCATATGAGGGATGACATTGAGGTGTACGTCCGAACGTGCCTGGTGTGCCAACAGGACAAAGTTGAGCACAAAGTACCGGGAGGCTTACTGGAGCCTTTACCAATGGCAGAAAAGCCATGGGACAGCGTCACCATGGACTTCATCACGTGTTTGCCAAACTCTGAAGGCTTTGGCACAATCATGGTAGTGGTCGATCGGTTTTCCAAATATGCAACCTTTACTGCCACCACCGCTAATTGCAAAGCTAAGGAGGCAGCACGTTTATTTCTTAGAGACTTGGTAAAATATTGGGGCATCCCGAAACACATCATAAGCGATCGTGATCCCCGTTTTACCGGTGCTTTTTGGAGAGAGCTGTTCAACTTGTTGGGATCAAAACTGCACTTCTCCACCAGTTTTCATCCACAAACGGATGGCCAAACGGAGAGGGTCAATGCTCTCTTGGAGCTATATCTGAGGCACTTTGTTAGTGCCAATCAAAAGGACTGGGCCAAGCTACTTGACACTGCTCAATTTTCATATAATCTACAACGCAGTGAATCAACTGGGAGGAGTCCTTTCGAACTTGCAACAGGGCAGCAGCCTAACACTCCTCAATCTTTGCCCACGGGTGCAGAATTAAGGAACCCAGGGGCGTTTCATATGGCAAAAGCTTGGGAGGAGCAAATGGATATGGCAAGGTCTTACTTAGATAAGGCTGCCCGCAAGATGAAAAAGTTTGCCGATCGTAAGAGGCGTCCGGTGAACTACAGAATCGGGGATAAAGTGATGGTTAAACTCCATCCCCGACAGTTCAAATCATTGAGAGGCGTCAATCAAAACTTAATTCGACGCTACGAAGGGCCATTTGAAATCACTGCCAAGGTTGGCAAGATTTCTTTTAAGCTTGACATGCCTCATCACTTGAAAATCCATCCCGTCTTCCATGCTAGCCAGCTCAAGCCATATTTTGAAGACAAGGATGATGCGGAACGGGGGCAGTCCAGCCGTGCCCGAATTTTCATCACACCTTCTGCCATTGACAAGAAGATTGAGGCGATCATTGATCACCAACTAGTCCGAGGCAAAGGTTGGGGCAACTCAAGTGCCCAATTCCTTGTTCATTGGAAGGGTCAATCACCGGAGGAGGCATCATGGGAAAAGTTCGAAGATCTATGGCAGTTCAAAGATCAAGTCCATGATTACTTGAACCTTTGTGGCGCCGCGGTCGTCGCCATTTCAAGTGGAGGAGTGTGTGCCGACCCGCCAGACTCGTTACTGATTTTGCCGCCTAAGGGGCAACAAACCGAGTCAAACCTGGTTGCCAACAGCCAGGGAATCTTTGCACATGGAGAACACTGCTCCAGGCCCACTGGGACAATCATGACAGCCACCCTCTGCCAACAAAGTCAAGTGCTGCACAGCTGGGTAAGACCACAACCTGTCAGCACTATCAAAGGAGTCAATCTGGGCCAGCAGGAATTATTGGACAGCAGCTGGACGGGACCACTGGCAGAAAGTCTGCCAGCACCATGATGGAAGGCACATGTGCCAGCACAAAGCAGTGCCATACAGCTGGACGGGGCCACTGCCAACCACCCCCATCAGGGGATGTTTTTGTATATAAATAGGCATGCTTAGGCCTGTTAGAAGGCATCTCATACATACTTGTATTTTCCCTTTTGTATATCAATTAAACCAGAAAATTGGCCTTGGCCTCCCAGTCTTTGTGTGCCTTTTCATTTCATTATCTTTCCAGCCTTGTGTAGTACACGTTTGCCATTCCTTAAGCACGATTTAGTGCTTGATTTGGGGTAGGACTGAAACTAGAAGCCGATAACAGCTGTCTAGTTGTCCGCACGTAGCTTACTGGAGTTAAGCTCGTGACATTAGTCCTCCATTAATGCTATTCTTGCCAAAGAAACATCGGCATCACCATCACCACAACGTCTTCCTCCGGTTGTGGAGAGTTCAATTCCTACAACAGGAGGAAACAGTTCTGTTTCGACTCATCGGAACAGAACTGTGCTTCCTCCTTTTGTTTTTTGCCGTGGATTGGAATTAGGTGATATGGAGTTCTCTAGAGAAGAAATTGAACGGTTCGCTTCAACTACTACTTCATCAGAGTCGGTTGGATCTTCATTGCCCGCGCAACATATGAATGTATCAAATGAGAAAAAATGTTGAAGTGTTAAGTGTCCATGGAAAGTAAAAAGAAGTTATACATTAGGAGGTCCAAGAAAAAATAGGTGTTAATGAGGAAAAAAGAATGCACTATTTGTACAATTTTATTGACAAATTATGAAACAAATATTATAAAATTTATGGCTAGTGTGCCTATGTTTCACCTCCTTTTTTTAAAACCTCTTTTTGCTTCTATTAGGTTTTGCGCTTACTGTTGGCAAAGAAGGGAATGGATCTATTTTACTCTATTTTTTATTAGTTCCAAACTTCATGTTTTTTAATCTCTTTAAACCTCGGAGGATCCTCATTTATTTTTCCTATTTCTGAAGGATTTCGATTTTCAATTGCTGTTTATTTACATTTGGTTATTTTTGTCCCGTATGTGCACTTGTATGCAAACTGAAATAATAGATATTATTGAAAGGTGTGATGATTTGACATCAAGGTGTCAAATGACTGCATCAATAAGAGCTCTTCGGAGTCATCAGTTTGTTATCCCTAGTGTACTTTTGATTCGTTGAGCGAGAGTCCTTCCATATCAGACTCCCGGATCACTATGATCTACTTTCATCTCTGTTCGACCAGTCGATCTCACAATTAAACAATTATGCTCACGAGCAGAATTTTAGCTTGAGCCTACCTTCCACACCTTCATCACTCTTTAGGAAGTATCCGTCCTAAATAAACTATCCACTTCGCATGTCGGATCAGACAAACTCTACTATTCTAAAGCATTCATACAAGTCAAAATCCTGAATCAAATATATCTCTAAAAAATACTAAGGCAATATGCTAATGTTTATAATTCTTTAGTTTTTTAAAATCTTTTTCTTTTTATAAATTGTAATAACGTCGTCGCACATTGAGGAGGAGAAAGAACGTACTAAGAGTGGCAGAACCTATGGGTTGTATGCATAGCAAATAATTGTCAACGAGCTTTAGTTACATATTTGGGTAAGAAATAATAATTTAAATTTTGAGTAAATGAGTTTCCAAATCTTAAATTCAAAAGTTGATGAGTTGTAAAATAAGTATGAAAAGCTTTTCCACATATGATGTTGACCAAGACTACATTTTTACCAATTCCTCCATATTGCTTGTAAAGGAAGGAAACCATTAAATAAGTTTACTGTTATTGGTAAAACAAATAATCTCTTTGAAATTGCATACGGATGGAATGTTGAAAGCTTGGTAAAGATATATGGTAAGTTGCTGAAGAACCTGATAAATATAATTCCAGAGGCGGCTTAACCCCCGAGCCACTAAAGCGGCCGCTTTAGGACTCACAAAATTAGAGGCCCCAAAAGCTACTCTTTTTATATGTAATTTAAATATTTATTGTATTTATTATTAAATAGTGATAAAAAAAATTCCAACCATCATTTGCTACTTTGTCACCAATTATTAATAATATAGTTTTATATTTTATGTGGGTTTTTTTTCGGAGTTGATTGAAAAAATTCAAATGAAAGTGAAAGACAATTAAATCTGAAGTTACTTTCTAGTTCTTCTTACTCCAACTTGAATAAATTTTATTTACAGTTCTAAATTTGTAAGATATTTTCTTTCAAAATCTCCATAGATATGCTTCAAGCTAAATAGATCGTAAAATATTTATCATCGTTGTAAATACAAATTTCTACATGATTGTTACTTTGGGAGACAATGTTATATAGTGAGTTACGTTGACGATCATGTAAAAGAAAAAAATTAAAAATTAAATTTAATAAAATATTATCAAATGTTAGTAATGTTTCAACAGAAATTAAAGAGGTTGGTTACATCGTCAAGATGAAATTGCATCTCAAAAAATAAAAAAAATAAACTTTAACAAAAATATCTAAAATTATTAAATAAGTTCAAGGCCTCTTATTACGTCTTGACTTTAGGCCTCTAAAACCATTGAGGCCGCCTCTGTATAATTCCTATAAAAATGGTTAAGCATTAATTTATCTGCCCATTATGTGCAAACTATAATGTAGCGGAGTACTATATTCAAGGGAAAACTGGACCAAGCAACACCTTTTTCTTTCTGAAATTCTTTTTACAACAAACACATGTTTGGTTTGCTAGAAATATTTTCTAATTTAATTCTTTTCCAAAAAAGGTTATGCTTTCATTATTCGGTTGTAAAAATATATATTTCCAAACAAAACATAGAAACCCATGGGGCATTTTCATCTATACCCGCTTTTTGTGTCACGTTTTAACTTAAGCCCGTTTTGTAAAAAAATTGCAAGCGTACCCACTTTTTCGCATAACTTCAGCATACGGGGCTGAAGTAGCAAAGGCAATCACGCAAAACTTCAGCATTCTAGTAGCCGGGCCTGAAGTTCAGCTCTAGAGCTGAAGTTTTTGTTTGTAAGCTTCAGCTCTAGAGCTGAAGTAGCAAAGACAATCACGCAAAACTTCAGCATTCTAGTAGCCGGGCCTGAAGTTCAGCTCTAGAGCTGAAGTTTTTGTTTTGTAACTGTCGAACTTCAGCTCTAGAGCTGAAGTTTTTGTTTGTAACTGGCGAACTTCAGCTCTAGAGCTGAAGTTTTTGTTTGTAAGCTTCAGCTCTAGAGCTGAAGTTTTTGTTTTTTAACTGTCGAACTTCAGCTCTAGAGCTGAAGTTTTTGTTTGTATCTAGCGAACTTCAGCTAGAGCTGAAGTTCTTTCTGGAAAAATCAGCTTTTTATGTTATCGTCCACTTTAAATGCAGCAACTTCATTTCGTGTAACTCACACTCAGCTTTGCTCAGCCATTTTTATTGCTAAGCAACTGATATTCGAAAATACATTATACAGTTCTATTATACATTCAGACAACACAGATTTTTCTTTTTTCGAACACGGAAACATCTATTTCACATATATAAGGTTAGCTTTCTACTTGCTTCAATTATGCTTCTAGCTATAGCAATAAGTTTCTCCATAAATTATGTTGGAAAAATCCCAAGTACTAGAGGCACTTTCTAAAAATGATTATTAATTTCTTGAAAACGAAATCCTAGATAAAAACGTTGTGTGAATACAGGTTATACACATAGCCATAACAGATTTCTTGCAGAAAAGGGAGAAGGAGAAGTTTGAGAAAGAAGAGGCGGATATAACTTTGAGGAGGAAAAGGAGAAGAGGAGGAGAAAGGGGGCTGAAGTTGTTTTAAAACAACAACGACTCAGTATAATCCCACAAGTGGGGTCTGGGGAGGGTAATATGTACGCAGACCTTACCCCTACCCCGAAGGGTAGAGAGGCCCCATGAGTATAAATTAAAAGTTTTTAAAAAAAATGGGTATATATTAAATGGGGGTGACCAAATAGGGTGCCCCATGCAATTTAATGAAACCCACCCATGCGCCCAATCCGACTCGACCCAACTTGTTTATAAAGATAAAAGTCCACCCCAAAGTCTTCTAAAATATCTTTTTCTTCTTCTATCAAACCTACCAAACACAAAATCCCTTAGGTAATTCACAGCTTTTAGTGAGTGAAATCACTCAATAATTTTAAAGTAAAGTAAAGGATTTATAAGAAATAATTTTTCTTGTCTTCACGGGCAAGTATTTCAAATTTCTGGACTTGAATTTTGTATTTACCCTAGTATTACTTTTATCTTTTTTTCGGCTGAGCCGATTTGAATTGTGGAGAGTAAAACCTTTGAATTTATTATTGTAAAAAGCTTTCACAATGCGAAAGTAGACAAACTGGCTGAAAAGACGTCATGTCGAATTTAAACTTATAAAATAGGAGTAATATTGGTTTTTATAACCTAGACACCTTTACTTTTTTACATGTTCAAAAGTAATATTTTTTAAGTAATTTTTACCTCTTATAGCAAAGGTTAACACCTTATTTATTTTAAATAAATATCATTTAAAAATATTATATTCTATAGATACCTTTTAATATTTATAGCAAAATATCTAATTTTGGTTACCTCCTACCCTTAAGCCACTAAATACGCTATTCAGTTACATTATTTTCTTTCTCTCTTTACTTTAATACACTATTCAATAATGAAAGCAGTAAGTTTCCTCTTTATCAATTCGCTACCTTCAACTGCTCCAATCCGAACCAGCGAATTCACCATCGCCGACCGCCACATAATATTCAAATTCAAGTGCTGATGACTCGTCTTCGTCATCGTCGTCGTATTGATATGGGCATATTTGGTCTGATTTGAATTCTTGTGAAGGCTACAACGGAATGAACCTGGATGATTTGTCGGCACGCACATGCAATGTTTTATCTTCTGATGATGATTTTGTTGGCCGCTATTCTGTTGTGGTTCACGGCGGTGAACGGAACGTCGGATTCGCCGGAAATTAAGATTTGTTCTTGAACAAAGACGACAGAGTTTGGGGCTGAGCAACTTGATTTTCTGTTAATATATTTTAATGTATTTAATTATATTCATTGTTTTTTTTTCATTATATTTCAATGTATCCCGCTGTATTTTATGTATTTCATTGTATTCATTATCTCGCTATATGCCATGAATGTATTCATATATATTTTTTAATTAATATAATTTATGTATTCATATGTATTATATAATTTCTCTGAAGATTGCTATATTTTTGGGGTATTTTTCGGTTGAAAATCTTTTTTATAACTGAAAATACAAATTTTGTGTGTTATAATTGAGTTTGTTGAGTTATATTAGGAGTCTATTATGGGTCATCACTCGTTGTAGAAACAAATCATGTGTTCTGAGGCCTTAAAACCTCCTTCATACCTCATCTCAATTTGCGTGCGTGGTCCGGATGTATAGCCGGAAAGCCATTATGTAAAAATCTGTGAAAAATAATAAATTTTGCTTTTAAAATGGATTTAAGTTGACTTCGGTCAACATTTTGGGTAAACGGACCCGGACCCATGATTTGACAGTCCCGGAGAGTCCGTAGGAAAATATGGGATTTGGGCATATGCCCGGAATCGAATTCCGAGGTCCCGAGCCCGAGAAATGAATTTTCGAAAGATATTGTTTTGCTGAAATGTTTATGAATTAAAGAAAAGAAATAATATTTGAAATCATTGGTATCGGGCCCGTATTTTGGTTCTGGAGCCCGTTATAGGTTCAATGTGATAATTATGATATGACTGTAAAATTTGGTACAAAACGAAAGTCGTTTGATGTGATTCGGACCCATAGTATTTGAAACTTTGAAAGTTTTAAGATTTTTTATAGATTTCTATACTAAATTCGTTGTTTAAGATGTTATTTTGACGATTTGATCGCACGAGCAAGTCCGTATGGTATTTTTAGGTTGGTTTGCATGTTTGGTTTGGAGCCCGGAGGGCTCGGGTGAGTCTTGGATAGGCCACAGAATGAAATTTGCACTTAGGAAATTGCTGGTATATTGCAGGTCTACAGGCTTTGCGAAGCTTGGCTCGCAAATGCGAATATTGATCGCAAATGCGAAGATGGCCTGGGCAGGCCTTGGTCGCATTGCCTTGCTCGCAATTGCGACCACTTGATCACAAATGCAAATGGGGCCAGAGTCGTAAATGCGACTGTTTCTTCGCAAATGTGAAATTTAGTGAATTTTTCCCTGTATCGCAATTGCGATATGTTCTTCGCAATTGCGAAGATAGCAGGTCCTTAAGGGATTCGCAATTGCAAACTCTGGTCGCAATTGCAACATCTGCGACCTACAAATTCACAACTTAGCTGAAAATCTTCCATTTTTCAAACTCTTTCAAAACATAAACACCCTTGGGCGATTTTTCAAAGACAACTTCTCTTCCAAATCAATTGTAAGTCATTTCTAACTAGTTTTCTTTAATCTTTAACATCTTTTCACATGATTTCAACTCAAAAATCAATGATTTTCATGGGGAAAATTGGGTGTTTTGGGTAGAATCTAGGTTTCTCAAAATTTGGGGATTTGGACCTTCATTTGAGATCCGATTTCAAAACAAATTATATATTTGGGTTCGTGGGGTAATAAGTAATCGGGTTTTGGATCGAACCTCGGGTTTTGACCAAGTGGACCCAGGGGCGATTTTTGACTTTTTGGGAAAAACTTTAGAAAACCTATTTTCATACTTTGGAATTGATTCTTTTAGCAATTATTGATATAGTTAAGTAACTTGTGGCTAGATACGAGCGAATTGGTGGTGGAATCAAGAGGTAAATCGGTAGTTGAGACTTGAATTGTGTTTGTGGTATCGAGGTAAGTGTTTGGTCTAACCTTAGCTTGAGGGATTAGGAGTCGTGTCCTATTTGTTATGTGTTATTTGTTGAGTACGACATATAGGCATGGTAACGAGTATCTATACGTTAGTGTCAAGCTTGCCCGTGAGTCTTATATTATGATTATTATGACTCCATTTGTATCGTTCATGCCTTTTGTGATGATTTCTATTGTTGAGTAAAGTTTGTGGAAGTAACAGTGGTATTTGAATATTGACGAGCTTTGGCTCAAGTTGTATAACGAATTGTGGAAGTATAATTGGCAATTGAACCTTATAGAGTATTGGCTCAAGTTGTGAAGTAAGTTGTGAAGTAAATGTGAAAAAGAGAAGAGGATTATTATATTTTTTCCCTTGCCGGGATGTTGTTGCTTTTAATGCTGTCTCCCTTGCCGGGATGTTTATGTCTTTGATATTGTTCCCTTGCCGGGATTTGGTTGTTGAACTATTATTCCCTTGCCGGAATTTTATTGTAATTTTATTTATTTCCTTGCCCTATTGTTTGTGATTGTTGTTTGGGTGAGGAAGAGCGTTAAAGCACGAAGGGTGATGCCGTGCATTGTTTTGGTGAGAGAGTGTTAAAGCACGAAGGGTGATGTCATGTATGATTTTGTGAGGAAGAGTGTAAAAGTACGAAGGGTGATGCCGTGCCGCACGATGTACAATTCCGTGCTGATTATATTGATTTGATGGTGAGGACGAGAGTAAAAACACGAAGGGTGATGCCGTGCAGTTTATATTGATTCTTATGGTGAGGACGAGAGTAAAAGCACGAAGGGTGACGTCGTGCACTTGTTTGATTTCTAATCCTTGTTGATACTTGAGCATGGTGTTCCTTGTATTTAACTGATGTCTTGCTATTATCATTTAATGTTTCCCCGCAGCATGTTCCCCCCTCCTGTTCTTAACTGTACATTCTTGCTTTTACTTTCCGCCGTATATGATTTAACTGCACAGGTTTATTTGATAGTCTGGTCCTAGCTTCGTCACTACTTCGCCGAGGTTAGGCTAGGCACTTACCAGCATATAGGGTTTATTGTGCTGATATTACACTTTACACTGTGTGCGGATCCCGGAGCAGCAGCATATGGACCGTAGTTTTGGGTGGCTGCCTTCAGTCCAGTCGGAGATTCCGATGTAGTCCTGCAGGCGTCCGCAGGCCTTGGCGTCTTCTCCTATCCTTTTAGTCTGTTTCTTTTACATATTTCAGAGATAGTATTGTAATAAATCTTTCAGACTTTTATTTGTAGTATTTCTAGACAGTCTGTGGAATTGTGGCACCAGTCTTGGGTAGTTTTTGTATGGATTGGTATTGGCATCTTTCTTAAATTACTACACTTTAATCTTCCGTTTATTAGATTTCCGCTGTTTATCAATTGTTGGTTATTAATTGTAAAGGGACTAAAATGGGAAAAAGGTAAATAATTCAAATGGTTGGCTTGCCTAGCTTTCACTAGTAGGCGCCATCACGACTTCTGAGGGTGAAAAATCCGGGTCGTGACAAGTTGGTATCAGAGCTCTAGGTTATATAGGTCTCACAATTCACAGACAACCTTAGTAAAGTTTGAGGGATCGGTACAAAGACGTTTGTATTTATCCCCCAAAGGCTACAGAGTTAGGAAAAACTTCATATCTTTCTTTCCTATCGTGCGGTTTGGTTTCTCAATGCTAATTGAATTTCTACTCTGTTCTTTCACAGATGACGAGAACACGCGCTTCCTCATCCACCGATCAGCAACCCGCGCCCGCAGCAGCAGCTCCTACGAGGGGCAGAGGGAGAGGTCGAGGTCGTGTTAGAGGCCGAGGTTGGGGCAAAGCTCAGCCCAGAGCAGCAGCACCGGCGGCAGAGCCTCAGGTTGAGTTTGATGATGAGGTTCCGGCCCAAATAGTTTTGGTGGGCCCAGCTCAGGTCCCAGAGGGGTTCATTGCTACCCCAGTACTCCAGGATGCTCTGGTCCGTCTAGTGGGCCTTATGGAGAGTGTGACCCGGGCAGGTTTGCTTCCTGTAGCACCAGTCGTCTCTCAGGCTGGAGGAGGAGTCCAGACTCCTTCTACTCGCACTTCAGAGTAGATGGCTCCCCAGTTTCAGACTCCAGTAGCTCAGCCAGTTGGAGCAGTTCAGCCGGGTATGGTAACTCAAACAGGTGATGGAGCAACTATGTGTACCGATGCTTTGTAGAGATTGGACAAGTTCACCAAGCTCTTCACTACTACTTTCAGCGGTGCATCTTTTGAGGATCCCTAGGATTATCTAGACAGCTGTCATGAGGTTCTCAGGAACATGGGGATAGTGGAGACCAATGGGGTCAACTTTGCTACTTTCCGTTTGTCTGGATCCGCCAAGACTTAGTGGAGAGATTATTGTCTGGCTAGACCAGCCGGATCACCAGCTTTGACTTGGGAGTAGTTTATTCAGCTATTTCTAGAGAAGTTTCTCCCTATCACTTAGAGAGAGGTCTATCGGAGGCTGTTTGAGTGTCTCCTAACAGGGTTCTATGACTGTCACTCAGTACGAGACCAGGTTCATCGACTTGGCCCGTCATGCTCTTATCATACTCAGTGAGGAGGTTCATTGAGGGACTCATTCAACCTATTCGACTTCAGATGGCCAAGAAAACGGGGAGTGAGATTTCTTTTTAGGAGGCGGCCAATGTGGCCAGGAGAGTTGAGATAGTTCTATCGCAAGGAGGTGGTCAGGGGTCTGACAAGAGGCCTCGTCATTCAGGTAGATTCAGTGGTACCTCGTCTGGAGGCAAGGATTCGTATGGTAGAGGCCATCCTCCTAGGCCTTTTCAGTCAGCACTTCAGGTTTCTCACAGTGCTTCACGTGGTCGTGGTTCTCATATGCAGTATTCTGATTAGCAGTCCTACAGTACACCACCAGTTCCTATCAGTGCATCGCCGCTCTAGAGTTTTTGGGGTGGTCATTCAGGTCGTCAGGGTCAGCAGTCTCAGCAGCTGAGGGTTTGTTATACTCATGGTGATATGGTCACATTGCTAGATTTTGCCCTCAAGCATTGAGCATCTCTCAGCATCAGGGTTCCCATGCCATGGTTTAGGCACCAAGTGTTTCACAGCCCACCCAACCAGCTAGAGGTGGAGGTAGAGGTGCTAGAGGTGGAGGTAGAGGTATTAGAGGTGGAGGTCAGGAAGCTAGAGGTGGAGGCCAACCATCAGCAGGCCGTCCCAGAGATGTAGTTCAAGCTGGTGGGGCCCAGCCCCGATGTTATGCCCTTCCATCCAAGCCTGAGGCTGAGGCTTCCGATGCATTTATTATAGGTATAGTTCTGGTTTGTAGTAGAGATGCTTCAGCCCTATTTGTTCCAGGATCTACGTACTCCGATGTGTCATCTTATTTTGCACCGTATCTGGTCATGCCTAGTGATTCTTTGATTGCTCTTGTATATTTTTCTACACCGGTGGGTGATTCTATTGTGGTAGATCATGTCCATCGTTCGTGTATAGTTGTGATTGGGGGTCTTGAGAATCGTGTAGATTTGTTACTTCTGGACATGGTTGATTTCGATGTCATATTGGACATGGACTTGTTATCACCTTACCACGCTATCTTGGACTGTCATGCCAAGATTGTGATCATAGACCTGTCGGGTGTACCTCGTTTGGAGTGGAGAGGGACTCCTGGTCATTCTACTTGTAGTGTTATCTTATATATGAAGGCTTGGCGTATGGTCGAGAAGGGGTGTTTGGCCTATTTGGCATATACTTGTGATTTTAGTGTCGAGGTTCCTTCTATTGATTCTGTGCCTATTGTTCATGAGTTTCCTGAGGTATTTCCTTCAGACCTGCCGAGTATGCCACCCGACAAGCGAATATTGACTTCTACATTGATTTGGCTCTGGGCACTCAACCCATTTCTATTCCGCTATATCGTATAGCCCCGCCTGAGTTGAAAGAGTTGAAGAAGCAGTTGCAAGACTTTCTTGAAAAAGGTTTCATTAGACCTAGTGTTTCTCCTTGGGGTGCGCTGGTATTGTTTGTTAAGAAGAAGGAAGGATCGATGAGAATGTGTATAGATTACCGGCAGTTGAACAAGGTTATAATCAAGAATAAGTATCCATTGTCGAGGATTGATGATTTGTTTGACCAGCTTCAGGGTGCCAAGGTATTTTTGAAGATTGGCTTAAGATCTAGCTACCATCAGTTGAGGAATAGGGTATCTGATGTCCCTAAGACAGCTTTCCGCACTCGGTACGGGCATTATGAGTTCTTGGTGATGTCATTCGGGTTGACAAATGCCCTAGCATCTTTTATGGATTTGATGAACCGGGTGTTCAGGCCTTACTTGGATTCGTTCGTAATAGTCTTTATTGATGATATTTTGATCTATTCCCGCAACCGGGAGGAGCATGAGTAGCATCTAAGAGTGGTTCTCCAGACTTTGAGAGATAGTCAGTTGTATGCAAAGTTTTCGAAGTGTGAGTTCTGGTTGAGTTCAGTCATATTCTTGGGTCATGTCGTATCAACAGAGGGTATTCAGGTAGATCCGAAGAAGATGGAGGCAGTCAAGAACTGGCCTAGACCAGCATCAGCTACAGAGATCCGGAGTTTCTTGGGTTTGGTAGTCTATTATCGTCGGTTTGTGGAGGGGTTTTCGTCTATTGCAGCCCCGATGACCAGGTTGACCCAGAAGGGTGCCCAGTTTAAGTGGTCGATGAGTGTGAGACGAGCTTTCAAAAGCTCAAGACAGCTTTGACTACGGCACCGGTGTTGGTTTTGCCCACAGGTTCAGGGCTATATATAGTTTATTGTGATGCATTTCGTATTGGACTGGGTGCGGTGTTGATGCATGATGGCAAGGTTATTGCCTATGCTTTGCGGCAGTTGAAGATTTATGAGAAGAACTATCCAGTTCATGATTTGGAGTTAGTAGCCATTGTTCATGCATTGAAGATTTGGAGGCATTATCTATATAGCGTGGCATGTGTGGTGTTCACAGATCACAAGAGTTTTCAGTATTTGTTCAAGCAGAAGGAGATAATTTGAGGTAGATAAGGTGGTTGGAACTATTAAAGGACTATGATATCACCATCTTATATCATCCGGGTAAGGCCAATGTGGTGGCCGATGCTTTGAGTAGGAAGTCAGCCAGTATGGGCAGTCTTGCTTATATTCCGGTCGGTGAGAGACCACTTGCTTTGGATGTACAGGCTTTGGCCAATCAGTTCGTGAGGTTGGATGCTTCTAAGCCCGGCCGTGTGTTAGCTTGCACAGTCCCTCGTTCTTCATTATTGGAGCGTATCTAAGATCGGCAGTATGATGATCCTCAATTGTGTGTCCTTAGGGACACGGTGCAGCACGGAGGTGCCAAGCAGGTTACCTTAGGAGATGATGGAGTTTTGAGGCTGCAGGGTTGAGTTTGTGTGCCTAATGTGGATGGGCTTCGGGAGTTGATTTTAGAGGAGGACTATAGTTCCGGTACTCTATTCATCCGGGCGCCGCTAAGATGTATCAGGATTTGCTGCAGCAT
Organism: Nicotiana tabacum; assembly: GCF_000715075.1. NCBI lineage: Eukaryota > Viridiplantae > Streptophyta > Magnoliopsida > Solanales > Solanaceae > Nicotiana > Nicotiana tabacum. The sequence goes on along the minus strand of NC_134087.1, from coordinate 104,321,127 downwards.
TATTGGTGGAGGAGAATGAAGAAGGACATTGTTGCATATGTGGCTCGACGTTTGAACTGTCAGCAGGTTAAGTACGAGCATCAGAGGCCTGGTGGTTTGTTCCAGAAGAATGAGATTCCTGAGTGGAAGTGAGAGCGTATCACTATGGACTTCGTTGTTGAACTCCCACGGACTTAGAGGAAGTTCGACGCAGTGTGGGTTATTGTTCATAGGCTGACCAAGTCAGCGCATTTCATTCCTATGGCAGTCTCTTATTCTTCCAAGAGGTTAACTAAGATCTACATCCGGGAGATTGTTCGCCTTCATGGTGTGCCCGTGTCTATCATTTCGGACCGAGGTACATAGTTTACCTCACATTTCTGGAGAGCATTTCAGCGGGAGTTGGGCACACGGGTTGAGTTGAGCACAGCGTTTCATCCTCAGATGGACGGGCAGTCCGAGCGAACTATTCAGATTTTGGAGGACATGCTCCGAGCTTGTGTCTTTGATTTTGGAGGCTCGTGGGATTAGTTCTTTTCTTTAGCAGAGTTTGGCTACAACAACAGCTACCAGTCGAGTATCCAGATGGCTCCTTACGAGGCTTTATATGGTAGGCGGTGTTGATCGGTGGTTGGATGGTTTGAGCCGGGAGAGGCTCGGTTGTTGGGTACGGATCTAGTACAGGATGCCTTGGACAAGGTCAGGATCATTCAGGATAGGCTTCATACAGCTTAGTACAGGAAAAAGAGTTATGTCAACCGTAAGGTTCGTGATTTGGCTTTCATGGTCGGTGAGCGGGTATTGCTTCGGGTGTCGCCTATGAAGGGCATGATGAGATTTGGGAAGAAGGTCAAGCTTAGCCCTAGGTTCATTGGCCCGTTGAGATTCTTGATCGAGTGGGAGAGGTGGCTTACAGACTTGAGTTGTCGCCGAGCTTATCAGCCGTGCATCCAGTGTTTCATGTGTCCATGCTTCAGAAGTATCACGGCGATCCATCCCACGTGTTGGATTTCAGCACTGTCTAGATTGACAAAGACTTGTCCTATGAGGAGGAGCCGGTATCTATTCTAGACCGGCAGGTTCGTTAGTTGAGATCGAAGAGTTTTCCTTCTGTTCGTGTTCAGTGGAGAGGTCAACCTACTGAGGCATCGACCTGGGAGTCCGAGTTCGATATGCGAAGCCGTTACCCCCATCTTTTTCCCGACTCAGGTACTTCCTTCTTATGTCTGTTCGAGGATGAACGGTTGTTTTAGAGGTGGAGGATGTGATGAACCGAAAGGGCATCACTCGTTTTAGAAACAAATCCTATGTTTCGAGGCCTTAAAACCTCCTTTTTACCTTACTTCGATTTGTGTGCGTGGTCCAGACGTATAGTCGGAAAGCCATTATTTAAAAATCTGTGAAAATGATAAATTTTGCCTTTAAAATGGATTTAAGTTGACTTCGGTCAATATTTTGGGTAAAGGGACCCATACCCATGTTTTGACAGTCTCGGAGGGTCCGTAGAAAAATATGGGATATAGGCATATGCCCGAAATCGAATTCCGAGGTCCTGAGCCCGAGAAATGAATTTTCAAAAGAAATTATTTTGCTGAAATGTTTATGAATTAAAGAAAAGAAATAATATTTGAAATCATTGGTATCAGTCCCGTATTTTGATTCCGGAGCCCGGTACAGGTTCAATATGATAATTATGATATGTCTGTAAAATTTGGTACAAAACGGAAGTCGTTTGATGTGATTCGGACCCGTAGTTGTGAAATTTGAAACTTTGAAAGTTTTGAGATTTTTCTTAGATTTCTATGCTAAATTCGTTGTTTATGTTATTTTGGCGATTTGATCACACAAGTAAGTTCGTATGGTGTTTTTAGCTTGGTGTGCATGTTTGGTTTGGAGCCCCGAGAGCTCGGTGAGTTTTGGATAGGCCACAGAATGAAATTTGCACTTAGGAAATTGCTGGTATATTGCAGGTCTGTAGGCTTCGCAAATGCGAGCTCCTAAATGCGAATATTGATCGCAAATGCAAAGATGGCCTGGGCAGGCCTTGCTCGCAAATGCGACCACTTGATCGCAAATGAGACTGGGGCAGAGTCGCAAATGCGACTGTTTCTTCGCAAATGCGAAGCTTAGTGAATTTTTCCCTGTGTCGCAATTGCGACATGTTCTTCGCAATTGCGAAGATAGCAGGTCCTGAAGGGTTTCACAATTGTGAACCCTGGTCGCAATAGCGGCATCTGCGACCTGCAAATTCACAACTTAACCGAAAATCTTCCATTTTTCAAACTCCTTCAAAACATAAACTCCCTTGGGCGATTTTCCAAAGACAACTTCTCTTCCAAATCGATTGTAAGTCATTTCTAACTCGTTTTCTTTAATCTTTAACATCTTTTAACATGATTTCAACTCAAAATCAATGATTTTCATGAGGGAAATTGGGTATTTTGGGTAGAACTGAGGTTTTACAAATTTTGGGGATTTGGACCTCGATTTGAGGTCCGATTTTAAAACAAATTATATATTTGGGTTCGTGGGGGAATGGGTAATCGGATTTTAGTTCGAACCTCGGGTTTTGACCATGTAGGCCCGGGGAAATTTTTTGACTTTTTGGGAAAAACTTTAGAAAACCTATTTTCATGCATTGGAATTGATTCTTTTTAGCAATTATTGATATAGTTAAGTAACTAGTGGCTAGATACGAGCGAATTGGTGGTGAAATCAAGAGATAAAGCGATAGTTGAGACTTGAATTGTGTTCGTGGCATCGAGGTAAGTGTTTGGTCTAACCTTAGCTTGAGGGATTAAGAGTCGTGTCCTATTTGCTATGTGTTATTTGTTGAGTACGACGTATAGGCATGGTGACGAGTATCTATACGTTGGTGTCAAGCTTGCCCGTGAGTCTTATATTATGATTATTATGACTCCATTTGTATCGTTCATGCCTTTTGTGATGATTTCTATTGTTGAGTAAAGTTTGTGAAAGTAACAGTGGTATTTGAATATTGACGAGCGTTGGCTAAAGTTGTATAACCAATTTTGGAAGTATAATTGGCAATTGAACTTTATAGAGCATTGACTCAAGTTGTGAAGTAAATGTGAAAAAGAGAAGAGGATTAATATATTGTTTCCCTTACCGAGATGTTGTTGCTTTTAATGTTATCTCCATTGCCGGGATGTTTATGCCTTTGATATTGTTCCCTTGCCGGGATTTAGTTGTTGAACTATTGTTCCTTTCCTTGCCCTATTGTTTGTGATTGTTGTTTGGGTGAGAAAGAACATTAAAGCACGAAGGAGGATGCCGTGCATTATTTTGGTGAGAGAGTGTTAAAGCACGAAGGGTGATGTCGTGTATGATTTTGTGAGGAAGAGTGTAAAAGCACGAAGGGTGATACCGTGTTGCACGATGTACAATTCCATGCCAATTATATTAATTTGATGGTGAGGATGAGAGTAAAAGCACGAAGGGTGATGCCGTACAGTTTATATTGATTCTTATGGTGAGGATGATAGTAAAAGCACGAAGGGTGATACCGTATTGCACGATGTACAATTCCGTGCCAATTATATTGATTTGATGGTGAGGACGAGAGTAAAAGCACGAATGGTGATGTCGTACAGTTTATATTGATTCTTATGGTGAGGACAAGAGTAAAAACATGAAGGGTGATGTCGTGCACTTGTTTGATTTTTAATCCCTGTTGATACTTGAGCATGGTGTTCCTTGTATTTACCTACTGTCTTGCTAGTATCATTTAATGTTTCCCCGCAGCATGTTCTCCCCTCCTGTTCTTAATTGTACATTCCTGCTTTTACTTTCCGCCGTATATGATTTAACTGCATAGGTTTAATTGGTAGTCTGATCCTAGTCTCGTCACTACTTCACCGAGGTTAGGCTAGCACTTACCAGCACATGGAGTCGGTTGTGCTGATACTATACTCTGCACTGTGTGCAGATCCCGGAGCAGCAGCATACGGACCGTAGTTTTGGGTGGCTGCTTTCAGTCCAGTCGGAGATTCTGAGGTAGTCTTGCAGGTGTTCGCAGGCCTTGGCATCTTCTTCTATCCTTTTAGTCTATTTATTTTACATATTTCAGAGACAGTGTTGTAATAAATCTTTCAGACTTTTATTTGTGGTGTTCCTAGACAGTCTATGGAATTGTGACACCAGTCTTGGGCAGTTTTTGTATGGATTGGTATTGGCATCTTTCTTAAATTACTATACTTCAGTCTTCCGCTTATTAGATTTTTGTTGTTTATCACTTGTTGGTTATTAATTGTAATGGGACTAAAATGGAAAAAAGGTAAATAATTCAAATGGTTGGCTTGCCTAGCTTTCACTAGCAGGCGTCATCACGACTCCCGAGGGTGAAAAATCCAACTCGTGACATAATTGATTCACTTTTCGTTTAAAACAGTGTAATCCCCTGTTTCACGCCATGAATACAGTCGAATACACTCGAATACAACAACTGATTAGCAGGACTTCCCTGATTCATGCCAATTTTTGCTACTGTATTCATGAATACAATAGCTTAAATACATCTAATACTTCTTATAACAATAGAAAACGTATCTACAATCCGTAATATAGCAAATGGTCTCTATAGATAGCTAATTACCACTAAAAGATAATGTTTTATGAAAATTTCTCTTATTTTAAGTCCCTCATAAAATGGGAAAAATTCAAAAATTGCCACCGTTTCAAAAGTAATCAAAATTTAATCACTTTTTATATAAAAACATTGTTCAAAATTCGAAAAATATTTCAGTATATTATACTGGAATTCCAGCATAATATACTGGAGCTCCAGTATAATATACCGGTCCAACATAATATGTTGGAAGTTCATACACAGGTGTTCCAATCTCCGGTATATTATGTTGGGACTTTCCGTGTGTTGGAGTTCTAGCATAATATACTGGAAGTTCATACACAGGTGCACCAATCTCCAGTATATTTTGTTGAAACTTTCCGTGTTGCAGCAAAATAGTGGTTGTTTTTCAATGACTTTGCAAATGCTGGCTATTTTTTAATTACCAGTCCGAAATCTGGCTAGCCCGTGCTATTTTTACAATAAAATGTGTGTTCCCCACTTGCTCTGATGTGCATCCGCATAAGATCCACGTCATTTACTTGCTAAAAATAGTTTTTATTATTTTCTTATTTTTTGAGATAAAAAAACATTAAAATTAGAAAGAAAATAAAAGAAAAAAAAATTAATGTAACTCATTCCTCATTCTTCCACCTCCCCTCCTTCTCCTCTTTATTATTTTCGTCTCTTTCTCCACCCCCTCCCCCGTCGCTGCTTCTTCTTATAAGTTGGGTTTCTCTTACAGTTATTTTTTAATTATGTTGATGGGTTATTGGGTTTAGATACCTTTTATTAAGCCCGACATCGAAATTTTTATCATAGAATGTGTCACGACCCTAAACCCGGATCTGGTCATGATGACGCCTCTCGTGAAGATAAGGCCAGCCGACACACTCCCAATTCATTTTTAAGCAGTTAAATAATGGAACTAAGCCTTAATCATGATAATAAATCCCCAAAATAAGATAAACAATACAGTTGCGGAAAAAGACATAGCCCGACATCGGGGTGTCACCAGTCATGAGCATCTATAATAATACTACAAGTCTGAATAAGTCTACTCAACTATTAAATAGCTAAAACATAAGGAAATAAGATAGAGGAAGAAGCACTAGGCAGCAAATCGCTGGGCAGCTACCTAGTGAATCTCCGAAATCTGCTGGATAGCTCTCAACCCTCGCAAGTAGGACCTAAACGCCTGAATCTGCACATGGGGTGCATGGAGTAAAGTGAGTACTCCAACTCAGTGAGTAATAATAATAAATGCAGACTGAGAAATAAAAAACCATGTAAAGGCATATTAACAGGCTATAAAGAAGCAATAAAAGCCAGTAAAAGCAATGAAACAGTGAAAATGTGCAAAGTCACTTTAGTTCAATTAAAACTTCTTTGAAATACCTTTTTAACAATTAAGCAAGTACATAAGAGGCAACTAGGAAAGGTAATCACGTAAAGAACCGCCCCTCAGGCACAATATCAACAGAATCAGCCCCTCGGGCAACATATGAAACCATACCAGCCCCTCGGGCTATATCTCATATCACAATGGGTACCCGCGCTCACTGGGGATATGCAGACTCCTGGAGGGGCCTCTTACGGCCCAAGCACAATATCAACCCATCTCGTGGCATCATCACTAGGCTCTAGACCTTATATCAACAAGCCACCTCCTGGCGTACAAATCTCAGGCCCTCGGCCTCATAATCATAATCAGTGTTTCCTCACAACATAGGCCCTTGGCCTTACTCGGTCAGAATCTCACAAGCCACTCGGGCAACGGTAAAACATGGTGCTCAGCCCAAAATATCATTTAAGTGTTAAAGTAGAGTAAACATGACTGAGTTATGAAAACAATAGAATATAGCATGACTAAGTTCAAGTATAAAGTCAAAACAGTGAGGAAATATTAGTAAAAATCCCCTTAAGGGTTCAAATAGTAGGCACGAGGCCCAAATGTGGCATTCATCCCAAAACATGATGATAACTAATAGTTTTTAATCAAATACGCGATAAAACAATCATTCGGGATGGACTAAGTCACAATCCCCAATAGTGCACGACCCCACGCTCGTCATCTAGCGTATGCGTCACCTCAATATAGCAAACGATGTGCAATCCGGTGTTTCATACCCTCAGGACAACATTTACAATCATTACCCACTTCTACCCGGTCCAAATCTCTAGCTCGCGATGCCTTTTCCCCCCGAATCGGCCTCCGGATGCTCCAAATCTAACCAAAATCAGTGCAAAACTATCAAAATATGCTAAGGGAACAAAACTCACTCGAAAGAAATCAAATTACAACACAAATCCCGAAATTGGCCAAACCCGACCCCCTGGGCACATGTCTCGGATTCTGATAAAAAATCACATCAATGGACTCATTATCACTCCCCGAGTTCATTCATACCAAAAGCATCAAAATCCAACCACAAACGACCCCTCAAATCCCAAATTCTAGGTCTCCAATTACGAGCCCTATCTCTTCAATATTAGGCTTAATTTCCATGATTAATTAGGTAGAATTCACATTAGAATCGAGTATTAAGTCCATGAATCTTACCTCCAAGTGTTTCCCCTTGAATCCTTCTTCAATCCTCTTCAAAAAGTTCCAAAATTGCTAAAAAATTATGGAAGTTAACCCCAAAAATCGCGGACAAGATGACTATTTAAACATTCTGCCCAGGCCACAATTCCTTCTTCGCGAACGCGGTCAACGCCTCGCGTTCGCGAAGCACAATCTAACTTTGACCAATTTCCTCTTACGCGAACGCGTCCAGTCCCTCGCGAACGCGATGGATCCTCAGCCAGTCCCTCGCGAACACGCTCCCCTTCTCGCGAATGCGATGAGCAAATCAACCTCAAACCCAGCTGCCCAACTTCCTCTATGCGAACGTGGAGCCTCCCTCGCGAACGCGATGCACAACGACCCCAGCCCTTCGCAAACGCGGAGCCTTCCTCACGAATGCGAAAGCTAAAATCTCAGCCTCACCAGCTAAACCTTCGCGAACGCGAAGGTCATTTCTCTGCAACACTGAACAGCAGTTTTCTGCACTTTTCCAAAACATGAAATGGTTCGATTGACCACCCGAAACTTACCCGAGGCCCCCGAGACCTCAACCAAACATGTCAACATACCCCATAATATCATTCAAACTTGTTCCAACTTTCGGAACGCTCAAAAAAACATCGAAACACCAAATTCGCATCGGATTCAAGCCTAAGAATTCCAAAGTCTTCTAAATTACGCTTTTGATCAAAAACTCAACCAAACCACGTCCGAGTGACCTGAAATTTTGCACACACATCCCAAATCACCTCCCGAAACTATCCGAACCATCGGAACTCACATCTGAGCCCTTTAACACGTAAGTCAACATCCGGTTGACTTTTCCAACTTAAGCTTCCTCAAAAGAGACTAAGTGTCTCAAACCTTCTCAAAACCTTTTCAAACCCGAGCCAGCCAACCCGATCACATATAGAACCGATAGAAAAGCAATAAGAAGCAGAAATGAGAAAAACGGACCGATAACTCATGAGACGACTGGTCGGGTCGTCACACAATGTTTCACCGTTTTTTTTTTGTATATGATATTAGGGACAATTATTTTTCTTGATATTGCTGGTTGAAATGGTATTACTTAATTAAGATTTGCCTTAAGTTTCAAATTTAAAATTCTGATTTTAGGTTAGACCGCTGTAACTCTTTTTTTAATTTAAAATTCTGAATGTATTTTAGCCTTCCCTCTATTAAGACTGTTCTACCCTGGATTAAGCACAAGTTTTGATCTTTCTGCATTTTCTCCTTACAGGAGTAATTTTTGCATCAACTCTAAATAGAGTATGAAACAAGCAGCCGAGGATAGAGAATTTAAGCAGTAGTGCTGTGTGTGTATTTGTGTTTTTTAATTTTTAATTTATTTCTTTGTGAATCTGATGAATAGGAATAGTGAAGGTGGAAAGCTGCTTAGTGGTCGTGGAATGTCGGTAAAATGGAGGATGCGGAGGAGGGGAGGGGGGTTTACGACGGGAAGAGTGGGTTGGAAAAGAAGAAGATGGGAGGGGTTGGGAAATTTCGTCTTTTTCTTTTTATTTTATTGCTACTATTGTTTTTTGAAGTTCAAAATATTTTTTTAATCAAAACATTATCTTCACTTGCTCTTTGAGCGTGTGTAACCACGCACTTTGTACAACTTAGCTAACGTTTGGCCATAGATTTCCAAATTTATTTTGAAAAATCTGATTCGGGTGAAGTTTAGTTTGAAGATGAAAACATATTTGAACATTAGTTTTCAAAACATATTTCTCAAATTTATTTTGGAAAAACATGAAACATGACTTATACCTACAAGTTCTAAAAACTATCACAAATAACCAACGGTACCGTTATCAATAACATTCATTATATTATCGCAAACCATAGTCCTGAACATAAATAATTTGGTATAAAATTATCATTTTTATAATGAACTATATGATACACTATCAGATGTCCGAGAAGACGAATCAACATTGTTACAAAATAATAAATGGTGGGCTTTTTTATAAAATACAAAAGTTTTGGGGCAATTTTTAAAAAATATAATAGTGATATTTTGGCCCAAAACCAACTATTGAGCTGATTTTAGGATTTGAGATTTGGAATTTGGGATTTTGCCAGAATGACAAAATCTGTGGCCAAACATATATTTGCCAAAATCAAAATTTATTTTGGTAAAATCTATGACCAAACGGATCCTAGTATATCCAATGCCATATAGGCTTGGTCAGCTATCATAGGGGCTTAAAACACTAGTTTGAGCATGTACAAGTGCCTAAATGAATCCTTGTCAAATCCGAGTAAGTAGATCTATCAGGCTATTCTGCTTATTGGTTTATCATATTGAAATGTTGAAGAGAAGATTAATACTACTGAGCTGCTTTTTATAGAATAATAATGGGTCCAATAATTTTTGTATTTGGGTGACTTTGAGAGAAGAAGAAAAAAATATTTTTGTAAGACTTTTGAGTGAATTTTTATCTTTATAAATCTTATGGGTTGGGTGTATGGGTAGATTTTTATGTTTTGTTTAGGTGTTAATTATTTTATGTGGTTTAAAAATGTAAAAAATTCATATGAACTGCCAAATTAGTTTTTTAACTGGAAAAATCAATAAATACATTTGAGTAAGTATGAGAATGCAATAGGGATAGTTGAGTCTTTTCTGTTTCAAACGAAAGAAAAGTAATTTTACTACATACTTTCAAATAGTCCAGTAACTATTTGAGTAATAAACTCTACAAAATACATAATTAAATATTTTTTTTGTTCTTTTTTCCTTTTTTATTTTAGGGAAAAAGGATGGCGGTTAAGCATTAGAATCCCTGGAATCCACGAGAGCTAATTCGCAGAGGATGAGAAAGAGTCCTTTATCTATATTAACTAGTATTAGTACCCGCGCGGATGCGTGGACACTAATCATGTCAAATATTGAAGTTATTTGGATTATATGTAAATAATTTTAAAATTTAAACTTTCTCGATAAATATAGATAGTCATTGGATATTAATAAAAACACTACATGAAAACAATTAACCATTTCTTCTATTTTTCTTTTTTGATACCATTCCTGCCGGTGTCATTGGATCCTAAAAATAATCAGGAAGCACAATAATAACTCATATTTATGACAACACAGTCAAATGTTGAGACTATGAATGACTCTTTGGATGCGACTTGACTCTTTTACTACTACTTGAACTCTTATTTAGTGTGTTGATATCTCTTAAAAATTATTTCTTTTTTAAAATTTTACTTTCTAAAACTTTATTTTTCAATAATAATTACTTTTATAATAATATAAGTGAAAATATTATCCTTAATTCAAAACTCATTTTAGTTGGCTATCTAAAAATTTAAAAAATTCTTTAGCCAGTGATTTTTTTTCCCAATATGACTCCAATTTGATATTTGACATTAAACATGTTAAATATCTAAGTTATTTGAATTATAAGTTAATAACCTTAAAATATAAACCTTCTAAATAATTATAGATAATCGTTAGATATTAATTAAGAAACACTACATGAAAAAAGACTAACATTTTTTCAAATCTCGTAAGATAATTTTATTTTGTACTATTCTTATTAGAGTCATTGGAACCTAAAAATAGTCAGAACGAAATAATAACTCATATTTATGGTAAAGCACAAAGGTTGACACAATATAAATGATTCTTTGATTACGAGATGACTCTTTTACTACGACTTAAACTCCTATTTCGTATGATATTGTCTTTCAAAAATATTTCTATTTTGAAATTCAAATTTCTAAAACTTTATATATATTTCAATAATGATTATCTTTATAATGATGCAAGTGAAGATATTATCCTTAATTTAAAATTCAGTTTAATCGACTATCTAAAAATTTAAATGATTCTTTAGCCGGAAAAACTTTATTTCAGTATGACTCCATTTTAAGTTTATCGATATCTCTAGCCATAGATTTTTAATTTTTAATACCCTATATATACAAAAAATTTGTTCTTTGAATCATTAAATATTAAATTAGTTGATTGTTATTATATAACACTGCATATATTGTCTTAAAATTGCCAAGTAGTTTATTTTTTGACACCATATTTAGCTTAACCTCAATACAAACTACTCAGATTGCATTTAAATTCAAATATCATATCAGTTTGTTAGTAATAGTAATTTTTTTAAAAACGACATACAATGTAAATAAAAAATATTCTAAGATACCCTTATCTTATAATCTATGTATTTGAGTTGAAAAAAATATTTGAAATCGATGAGATTAGCTTCCAAATTTTTTATACTCAACAAAGATGAAACAAAAGAAGAAATTTGTTGTCATCTCTATTTCTGGGTTTTAGATCTTTCATACATTTTTTCAACATTTATTTTCTTTATCTTATTTTTTATGTCATTCTTTATTGTGTTACAAAAAATTAATTTATTTCACTATAAAAGGATGAGTTTTAATAGAAATTGCCTACATAAGAACTTTATTTATATTTTTAGTCTTTGGTTGAAATTCTTTCATATTTTTCTTTTGGCTTTATCTAATCAACTTAAATAGGTGCTCACCCGACCACTTAAATTAAAAAATTGAAGAATATGTAATTTATATATAATCCATATGTAATATGTGTATAATCGTGTGTTGTCGGTATATCATCTATTTATATTAGCTATAAAAAGTAAAGAATAAATCTGGCCAGATATTTATGTAAATATTCCATAAGATTTCGGTTTTTTGAATTTATCATGATATGACTTCTATTATAATAATTTTAAAAACTTTCTACTAATGTTCAAAAATATCTTATCTTTTTATTATCTTTGAAGTAGAAAAAAAGAAAGAGTTTTTTCAAAATAATTTGTTTACATTTAAAAAGAATTATTTCACGTCATACCATTTTTTTTAAAAATATACTCTTTGTTACATTTGATAATCGCTATAGAAACTATCAATTAGAAACCAATATCTCTATTGTTGAGTTCGAGAAAAAAAACCTTTCACATAATCTAATGATTCAAAATTTATATTCTTCAACGAAAAAAATATTATACCCTTGTAATATTAGCTTGACTGCAGCTAAATGAAGGGGTTTCAGCTTATATCCTTCAATTCCTAGAATGTGCTAAATTGAAATTAATGATAGCAATTGTATAGCCAAAATTTTATTATTTGTTTGATGTCCATTTATACAAATTGACCCTTCAAACAAATATTTTTCAAAAAGAAAAGAAAAAAACAACTTCTTTTTATTTTATTTTAATATTGATCGATTATTGTGATGTTTCTTTCTCCAGCATGTATGTTTACTTCATTATATATGTAAGTAAATTTTTATTCAAATTTTAAACTCCTTTTTTGTTATTTGGATAAACATAGACGTATACTCTATATATTATATTTATTTTAAAAGAAATTCGCTTTATTCAAATCTATCTATCGTGTTTTAAAGAATTATAATTATAGGGTTTAAATGTGAAAAAGTTTTATAGTTATATGGAGTTGGATTTTTTTTTTTTGCCATAGGCGAAGTAGTATTAAAATAATTAAAAGATAACAAAAGTTCCTAACATGCTTGCATATGATCATTAACCAAATTAAGTATGATAACATGATTAAAAAAAGGATAAATTTTATTTTTAGTTTAAATTCGAATTTTAAAACTTTATCAATAAATTCAAAATTATCTTTTAATTCAAATTCAGTTTATATATATATATATATATAAATATATATATTATATTTGTATTGACTAACATAGACAAATATAGAATAAAGTTACCATATACTATTAACATTTATTAGCTTGCCACTTGAATTAAGTATGATAATATGATAAAAAAAGATAAATTTTATTTTAATTTAAATTCGAATTTTAAAAATTTATCAATAAATTCAAAATTATCTTTTAATTCAAATTCAATTTATATATATATAATAAATTTACCATATACTATTGACATTTATTAGCTTGCCACTTGACTTAACCATAATGCCAATTATATACGGTAACTTTATTCTTTTAGTATATACATAGATTATTCCTTCAATAAGTCGACAACATTGTGGTAGGATAATTTATTTTGGGAGAATTACACTCCTTATCACTTGGCTCAATAGCCCATTAAAAAATGGCCTACGTTTGAAGCTCTTACCCAGTATGGTCCAGGTTGTATATAATGTTAAAATTACTTTTCACCCATTAGCCCACTCCTTTTAATTTTTTTTTCTTTTCTCTGTTCTTCTTCTCCTCGTGTCCCAACTTTGCATCCCAAACTTTCTCCATCATTGTTATTCTCCATCAGTGCTCCTCCAGATTCAAAGCCGATAATCACTATTTGGATGAAGAAGAAAAAATAATACATAAAAGAATTAGTTTTTTTGAGTCATATGAAGAACACTTCCTTCAATGGAGTGGAAAGAACTGTGTTTGTACTAAAGAGGTTCACCTGGCAGGTTGTTGGATCACCAAACTAGAAAGAAGGTATTGACATGATCTCAGTCTTATCCTCATTCCACGTGTAATTCTAATTTCAGTGCTTGATTAAAAACGTGAAAAATAGAAGTCACCATTAAAGGTGTTTCAAAGCTTCGATTTCAGAAAATGCGTTTTTTGATTTGTTAGTTGTTTGGATTGGGTGTTGTCCCAATTGATTGGAATCAAGAGGAATTCAAAACTTATATATGAAGTGATTTGGACTAGATTTAAGCTAGATTTGAGTTAAATTTCAGAAGATCCCCAAGAAAGAAGAAGAACATGTGAAGTTCCATTGATAGGATTCATCCGTATAATAATGTATAAATATCACAACTCGGATTTCCCACCCTCAGGAGTCGTGATGGCGCCTACTCGTGAAAGCTAGGCAAGCCGACAATTACAGTTGTTACCACCATTTTTATTAATCACACTGAATTAGATATTAGCTAAGCAAAATAATTAAGAAATGCGGAAGTGATATAACAAACCAACAATCTAATACATAGCTCCCCCAAGTATCGGGTGTCACAACCCACGAACGACTAAGATTTTTACTACAAATACAAGTCTGAAAGAAGTATAACTGTTCTCGAAATTGAAGAGACAGAAGAAACTAAAACGGGGAGAAGGGGGACTTCAAGCTCTGCGAACGCCAGCAGATCTACCTTGGTCTCCCTGGACTGAAGGCAGCTACCTCAAGCTACACACAAGGTCCAGCACCGAAATCTACACAAAAGAGTACAGAGTGTAGTATCAGTACAACCGACCCCATATACTGGTAAGTATCAAGCCTAACCTCGGCGAATTAGTGACAAGGCTAGGACACGACAACCAAATAACATGTGTAGTTAAATCATATATGAACAGAACAATAATAACAGGAAATAACAGATAAAGATGGAAAGGGGACATGCTGCGGGGAATATCAAATTCTAAGAGTAAGCTAATAGAGAAGCATAATGAACATCATATTTGTATCAACAAGAATAATGAAATAGTAACACGTGCACGACATCACCCTTCATGATTTTACTCTCGTTCTCACCATATGAAACAACATAAATGGCACAACATCACCCTTCGTGCATTACCTCACATAATCATGGCACGACATCACCCTTCATGCATTAACTCTCAAAATATCAGCATGACATCACCCTTCATGCATTAGCTCTCATATTATGGCACAACATAACTCTTCGTGCATTAACACTCACAATATCGGCACGTCATCACCTTTCGTGCATTAACACTCACTCGCAATATCATGCACGACATCAACCTTTGTGCTTTACACTCTTCCTCACCCAAACAATAGAAACAATACATCCCTGCAAGGGAATCAACAATATAACAATAACATCCCGGCAAAAGAATCAGCTATAACCAATCTCGTTTCAACAATTATTTTACAAAATAAATCTCAACTTGAGCTAATACTCAACAATGGTCAATTACCAAGAAACTTCCATAAGTCTTGTTCAACATTGATAATCATCAATTTAAGCATGGACAGTACATATTAGAGTCACAACAATCATGGTATAAGACTCATGGGCATGCTTGATACCAACGTATAGATTCTCGTCACCACACTTATACGTCTTACTCAACACTAACATGTAGCAAATAAGACCACAACTCCTATTCCCTCAAGCTAAGGTTAGACCAAACACTTACTTCAATTTCACGGACAAAATCAAGCCTCAATTACCGCTTTATCTTTCGGTTCCACTTCCAATCCGCTTGTATCTAGTCATAATTTACGTAATAACATCAATAAATTCTTAATAAGCCAATTCTTATGCATGAATATAGATTTCCCAATATTTTCCCAAAAAGATAAAAATCGACCCCGGGCCTGCTAGGTCAATACTCGAAGTTCGAACCAAAACTTGATTACCCATTCACCCACGAACTCAAATATGCAATTGATTTTGAAATTCGACCTCAAATTGAAGTCCAAATCCATAAAATTTGAAAATCCTAATTCCTACCCAAAAAGACCCAATTTTCCATGAAAACCCCTAGATTTTGAAGTGAAATCATGTAAAAAGATGAATTAGATTGAAGAAGATGAGTTAGAAATCACTTACCTATGATTTGGAGAAGTTTGGATCTTTGAAAAATCGCCAAGGGATGTTTAGGATTTGAGAAAATTGCAAAATGATAAAAATCCCGTCTGAAATCCACTTAACAGGTCACAGTTATCGCAATTACGATCAGGTGTTCGTAATTGCGAACCATTTGTAATACTGCTGCCTTCGCATTTGCGACAGAAGGGCCTTCGTAATTTCGGCCCAGAGTTCGCATTTGCGAGGGTGGTCTGCCCAAGCCTGGTTCGCATTTGTGACATAGTTGTTGCATTTCCCAGGCCTGGTCACTTCACAATTGTGAAGCCTGATCTCGTAGGCCTATGCAAAAATACCAGATGCACAGCTGAGTTTCCTAAGTTCTAATCACTCTATGGCCTATCCCAAAACTTACCCGATCCCTCGGGGCTCCAAAACAAATATGCACGTAAGTCTAAAAACATCATACAGACTTGCTCGTGCGATTAAATCATCGAAATAACATCAATAACTACAAATTTAACCTTAAATTCATGAAATTCATAAGATAGTTCAAATTTTCCATTTCCTCAACCTAGGGCCCGATTTATACCAAATCAACTCCGATTCTTACAAAATTTCACAGATTCGACTTAATTATTATATTAAACTTGTACCGAGCTGCGAAACCAAAATACGAGCCTGATACCATCAAGAACACACACCGTTTCATTTCGAATAGTCTTTATATTTTCCAACAAATAATTTTCTTTAAAAATTCTTTTCTCGGGCTAGGGACCTCAGAATTTGATTACGGGGTAAGCCCAAGTCCCATATTTTATTATGGACCCTACGGGACCGTCAAATCACAGGTCGAGGTTCGTTTACCAAAAATGTTAACCGAAGTCAACTTTAATCAATTTTAAAGGCTAAATTCAATATTTCTCTTAAATTTGCATTAAAGCTTTCCAAAAACGCGCGCGGACTGACCACGCAAATCGAGGTAAGACAAAAGGAGATTTTAAGGCTTCGGAACATAGATTCGGATTCTAAAATACAAGATGACCATTTGGGTCATTACATTCTCCACCTCTAAAACAACCGTTCGTCCTCGAACGGATATAGAAAAGTACTTGAGTCGGTGAAAGGATGGGGATATCAGCTTCGCATATTAGACTTGGACTCCCAGGTCACTGCCTCAACAGGCTGGCCTCTCCACTATACACAAATTGAAGGGAAATTCTTCTGTCTCAACTGACGAACCTACTGGTCTAGAATAGCTACCGGCCCTTCCTCATAGGTCAAGTTCTTGTCCAACTGGACAGTGCTGAAGTCTAGCATGTGGGATGGATCATCGTGATACTTCTGAAGCATGGACACATGAAACATTAGGTGCACAGCTGATAAACTCGGCATCAATGCAAGTCTGTAAGCCACCTCTTCCATACGATCAGGAATCTCAAAAGGACCGATGAACCTAGGGCTTAGCTTGCCCTTCTTTCCAAATCTCATCACGCCCTTCATGGGCAACACCCGAAGCAACACTCGCTCTCCGACCATGAATTCCACATCACAAACCTTACGGTCGGCATAACTCTTTTATCTGGACTGAGCTGTACGAAGCCTATCCTGAATGATCTTAACCTTGTCCGAGGAACCCTATACCAAATCCGTACCCAACAGCCGAGCCTCCCCCGGCTCAAACCACCCAACTGACGATCGACAACGTCTACCATATAATGCCTCATAGGGAGCCATCTGGATGCTCGACTGATAGTTATTGTTGTATGCAAACTCCACTAATGGCAAGAACTAATCCCACGAACCTCCAAAGTCAATAACACATGCCCGGAGCATATCCTCAAAAATCTGAATAGTAAACTCGGACTGTCCATCCTCTTGAGGATGAAATGTTGTGCTCAACTCGACTCGCGTACCTAACTCATGCTGAACTGCCCTCCAGAAATGCGAGGTGAACTGCGTACCTCGGTCAGAAATAATAGACACGGGCACACCATGAAGGCAAACAGTCTCCTGGATATAGATCTCAGCTAACCTCTCAGAAAAATAAGAGACTGCCATAGGAATGAAATGAGCTGATTTGGTCAGCCTATCAACAATAACCCATACCACATCGAACTTCCTTTGAGTCCGTGGGAGTCCAACAAGGAAATCTATAGTGATACGCTCTCACTTCCACTCAGGAATCTCTATCTTTTGAAGAAAATTGCCAAGTCTCTGAGGCTCGTACTTTACTTACTGACAATTCAAACACCGAGCTACATAGGCAATAATGTCCTTCTTTATCCTCCTCCACCAATAATGCTGCCGCAAGTCCTGATGCATCTTAGCGGCGCCCGGATAAATAGAATATCGGGAACTGTGGGCCTACTCTAGAATCAGCTCTCAAAGTCCATCCACATTAGGCACACAAATTCGAATCTGCATCCTCAAAACTCCATTATCTCCAACTGTAACCTGCTTGGCACCTCCGTGCCGTACTGTGTCCCTAAGGACTAGCAAATGGGGATCATCATATTGTCTGATCTTTGATATGCTCAAATAATGAAGACCGAGCGACTGTGCAAGCTAAAATACGACTGGGCTCAGAAACATCCAACCTCACGAACTGATTGGCTGAAGCCTGAACATCCAAAGCAAGCAGTCTCTCACCAACTGGAATATATGCAAGGCTGCCCATACTGGCTGACTTCCTACTCAAGGCATCGGCCACTACATTGGCTTTCCCCAGATGATACAAGATGGTGATATCATAATTTTTCAATTGCTCCAACCACCTCCTTTCCTCAAATTTAGCTCCTTTTAGTTGAACAAGTATTGTAGACTCTTGTGATCCGTGAACACCTCCCATGACACGCCATATAAACAATGCCTCCAAATCTTCAGCGCGTGAACAATGGCTGCTAGCTCCAAGTCATGAACTGGATAATTTTTCTCGTGAATCTTCAACTGTCGCGAAGCATATGCAATAACCTTGACATTCTGCATCAACACCGCACCAAGTCAAATACGAGATGCGTTACAATATACTGTATATGGCTCCGAACCTGTGGGCAAAACCAACACCGGCACCATAGTCAAAGCTGTCTTAAGCTTCTCAAAGCTCGCCTCACACTCACCCGACCACCTGAACTGGGCACTCTTCTGGGTCAATCTGGTCATCGCGACTGCTATAAATGAAAACCCCTCCACAAACCGACGGCAATAACCCACCAAACATAAGAAACTGCGAATCTCTGTAGCTGATGTGGCTCTAGGCCAGTCCTTGACTGCCTCTATCTTCTTCGGATCCACCTGAATACCTTCTGCTGATACAACGTGACCCAGGAATGCTACTGAACTCAACCAAAACTCACATTTCGAAAACTTAGCATACAACTGACTATCTCTCAAAGTATGAAGAATGACTCGAAGATGATGCTCATGCTTCTCTCGGCTGCGGGAATAGATCAAAATATCATCAATGAAGACAATCACAAAGGAATCCAGATAAGGCTTGAACACCCGGTTCATCAAATCCATAAAAGTTGTTGGGGCATTTGTCAATCCAAATGACATTACTAAGAACTCATAATGCATGTACCGAGTGCGAAAAGCCATCTTAGGGACATCGGATGCCCTAATCCACAGCTGATGGTAGCCAGATCTCAAATCAATCTTCAAAAACACTTTGGCACCCTGAAGCTGATCAAACAAGTCATCAATCCTCGGCAATGGATACTTGTTCTTGATGGCGACTTTATTCAACTGCCGATAGTATATGCACATTCGTATCAACCCATCCTTCTTCTTAACAAACATCACCGACGCACCCCAGGGCGAGATACTAGGTCTAATAAAGCCCTTATCAAGCAAGTCTTGCAGCTGCTCCTTCGATTCTTTCAACTCTGGCGGTTCCATACGATATGGCAAAATAGAAATGGGCTAAGTGCCTAGAGCCAAATCAATGCAAAAGTCAATATCCCTGTCGAGTGGCATCCCTAGCAGGTCTGCAGGAAATACTTCTGGAAACTCCCGAACAACTGGCACGGAATCCATAGAAGGAACCTCAGCACTAGAATCACGAACATACGCCAAGTAAGCCAAACACCCCCTTTTAACCATATGCCGAGCCTTCATATAAGAAATAACCTTACTGACAGAATGACCATGAGTCCCTCTCCACTCCAATCGAGGCAAACCCGGCAAAGCTAAGGTCAGGGTCTTGGTGTGACAGTCCAATATAGCTTGATAAGGTGACATCCAATCCATCTCCAATATGACATCAAAATCAACCATATCCAGAAGTAAGAGATCTACACGGGTCTCAAGACCCCCCAATAATAACCACACACGAGCGATAGACAAGATCTACAATAATAGAATCACTCACCGGTTTGGACACATATACAGGAGCACTCAAAGAATCATGAGGCACAACCAAATACGTAGTAAAATAAGATGTCACATAGGAGTATGTAGACCCTGGATCAAATAGAACTAAAACATCTCTACTGCAAACTGAAATCGTACCTGTGATAATGACATCAGATGCCTCGGCCTCAGGCCTGGCTGGGAAAGCATAACATCGGGGCTGGGCCCCACCACTCTGAACTACATCCCCAGGACGGCCTCCTGCTGGTTGGCCTCCACCTCTAGAGGCCTGACCTCCACCTCTAACGGCCTAACCTCCACCTCTAACACCTCGACCTCCAATTCTAGCTGCCTGAACCCTACCTCTAGCTGGCCGAGCGGGCGGTCGAACACCCGATGCCTGAACCATGGCACGAGAACCCTGATGCTGAGAATTACTGATGCTCGGGGGCCAAATCTAAAAATGTGCCTCGGATCACCACAAGTTTAACAGGTCCTCGACTGCTGGGATTGCTGACCCTGAAACTGACCTTGACGGCCTGAGTAACCACCCTAAAAACTCTGGAGCGGATGTGCACTGATAGGAGCTGGTGATGCACTATAGGGTAGCTGATCAAAATACTACATATGAGAACCACTGCTACCTGGAGCACCGTGAGAAGTCTGTAGTGCTGAATGAAATGGCCTGGGAAGATGGCCCCTACCAAAAGAATCCCTGCCTCTAGACGAGGGACCACTAAATCGACCAGAATGACAGGGCCTCTTATCAGACCCCTGACCGCTCCCCTGAGCTAGAACTATCTCAACCCTCCTAGCCACATTGGCCGCATCCTGGAAAGAAATCCCGCTCCTTATCTCCTTAGCCATCTGCAATCTGATAGGCTGAGCTACTCCCTCAATAATACTTCCTCATCCCCTCTCTCTCTCTCTCGATGGGAAGTATAAGAAGAGAATGACGGTCCAAGTCAATAAATTTGGTCTCGTACTGAGTGACAGTCATAGAACCCTGCTGGAGACGTTCAAATTGCCTCTGATAGTCCTCCCTCTAAGTGATAGAAAGAAACTTCTCCAGAAATAGCTGAGAGAACTGATCCCAAGTCAAAGACGGTGACCCAGCTGGTCTAGCCAAACAATAATCCCTCCACCAAGTCTTGTCGGAACCTGACAGACGAAAAGCAGCGAAGCCGACCCCATTGGTCTCCACTATCCCTATATTCCGTAGAACCTCGTGACAGCTGTCCAAATATTTTGGGGGATCCTCTGAAGATGTACTGCCATATGTGGTAGTAAAAAGCTTGGTAAACCTATCCAGTCTCCACAAGGCATCAGCAGGCATAACTGCTCCATCACCGGTCTAAGCTACAACACCCACTGGACTATCCCAACTGGTTGAGCTGTTGGAGTCTAAAACTGGGGAGCCATCTGCTCTGCAGTGCGAGTAGCAGGAGTCTCGGATCTTCTTCCATCCTGAGAGACAACTGGTGCTACAGGGAATATGTCTGCCTGAGTGACACTCTCCATAAGGCCCACTAGATGGACTAGAGCATCTTGGAGTACCGGGTTGGCGATGAACCCCTCTGGGACCTGAGTTGGACCTGCTGGAACTGCCTGAGCTGGAACCTCATCCTCGAACTCTACTTGAGGCTCCGCCACTGGTGCTGCTGCTGGAGCTCTGGGCTGAGCCCTGCCTCTGCCTTATCCCCTAGCACGGTCCCGGCCTATGCCCCTTGCAGGAGCTGCTACTGGGGGATCGGGCTGTTGGTTAGCTGATGAAGCGGTACGTGTTCTCACTATCTGCGAAAGAACAGAGTGGAAGTTCAATTAGCATTGAGAAATCAAGTCGCACGATAGGAAAGAATAGATGTGTAGTTTTCCTAAACTCTGTAGCCTCTAGGGATAAGTACAGACGTCTCCGTACCGATCCCTCAGACTCTACCTAGCTTGTTCGTGAATTGTGAGACCTAGTCAACCTAGAGCTCTGATACCAACTTGTCACGACCCGGATTTCCCACCCTCGGGAGTCGTGATGGCGCCTACTCGTGAAAGCTAGGCAAGCCGACAATTATAGTTATTACCACCATTTTTATTAATCATAATGAATCAAATATTAGCTAAGCAAAATAATTAAGAAATGCGGAAGAGATATAGCAAACCAACAGTCTAATACATAGCTACCCCAAGAATTAGGTGTCACAATCCACGAACGACTAAGATTTTTACTACAAATAAAAATCTGAAAGAAGTATAATTGTTCTCGAGATAGAAAAGACAGAAGAAACTAAAACGGGGAGAAGGGGGACTTCAGGCTCTGCGAATGCCAGCAGATCTACCTTGGTCTCCCTGGACTGAAGGTAGCTACTTTAAGCTACTCACAAGGTCCAACACCAAATTCTCCATGAAATAGTGCACAGTGTAGTATTAGTACAACCGACCCCATGTACTAGTAAGTGTCAAGCCTAACCTCAGCGAAGTAGTAACGATGCTAGGACACGACAACCAAATAACCTGTGCAGTTAAATCATATGCGAACAGAACAATAATAAGAAGAAATAACAGATAAAGATGGGAAGGGGACATGCTGCGGGGAATATCAAATTCTAACAGTAAGTCAATAGAGAAGCATAGTGAACATCATATTTATATCAACAAGAATAATGAAATAGTAACATGTGCACGGCATCACCCTTCGTGCTTTTACTCTCGTTCTCACCATATGAAACAACAGAAACGACACGGTATCACCCTTCCTACATTACCTCTCATAATTATGGACAATATCATCCTTCGTGCTTTAACACTCAATATATCGGCACGGCATCACCCTTCGTGCATTAACACTCACTCACAATATAACGCACGGCATCACCCTTTGTGCTTTACACTCTTCCTCACCCAAACAATAGAAACAATACATCCCGGTAAGGGAATCAACAATATAACAATAACGTCCCGGCAAGGGAATCAGCTATAACCAATCTCGTTTCAACAGTTATTTCACAAAATAAATCTCAACTTGAGTCAATACTCAACAATAGTCAATTACCAAGAAACTTTCATATGTCTTGTTCAACATTGATAATCATCAATTTAAGTATGGACGGTACATATTAGAGTCATTACAATCATAGTATAAGACTCACGGGCATGCTTGACACCAACATACAGATTCTCGTCACCACACCTATATGTCGTACTCAACACTAACACGTAGCAAATAAGACCACAACTCCTATTCTCTCAAGCTAAGGTTAGTCCAAACACTTACCTCAATTCCACGGACAAAATCAAGCCTCAATTACTACTCTACCTCTCGGTTCCATTTCCAATCCGCTTGTATCTAGTCATAATTTACTTAATAACATCAATAAATGTTAAATAAGCCAATTCTAATGCATGAATATAGATTTCTCAATGTTTTCCCCAAAAAGTCAAAAATCGACCCCGGGCCTGCTTGGTCAAAACTTGAAGTTTGAACCAAAACCCGATTACCCATTCACCCACGAACTCAAATATGTAATTGGTTTTGAAATCCGACCTCAAGTTAAGCTCCAAATCCCTAAAATTTAAAAATCCTAATACCTACCTAAAAACACCCAATTTTCCATGAAAACCCCTAGATTTTGAAGTGAAATCATGTAAAAAGATGAATTAGATTGAAGAAAATGAGTTAGAAATCACTTACCGATGATTTGGAGAAGTTTGAGTCTTTGAAAAATCGCCTAGGGATGTTTAGGGTTTGAGAAAATTGCAAAATGATGAAAATCCCATATGAAATCTCACTTAACACGTCGCAGTTAACGCAATTGCGATCAGGGGTTCGCAATTGCGAACCCGTTGTAATCCTGCTGCCTTCGCATTTGCGAAGAAAATGTTGCATTTGCGACAGAAGGGCCTTCGCAATTCCGGCCTAGAGTTCGCATTTGCTAGGGTGGCCTGCCCAGGCCTGGTTCGCATTTGTGACAAAATTGTCGCATTTCCCAGGCCTGCTCACTTCGCAATTGTGAAGCCTGATATCGCAATTACGAGATCAGAGGCTTGTGCAAAAATACCAGATGCACAACTGAGTTTCCTAAGTTCTAATCACTCCATGGCCTATCCCAAAACTCACCCGAGCTCTCGGGGCTCCAAACCAAATATGTACGCAAATTTAAAAACATCATACGGACTTGATCGTGCGATAAATAACATCAAGAACTACGAATTTAACCTCAAATTCATGAAATTCATAAGATAGTTCAAATTTTCTATTTCCTCAACCTAGGGCCCGATTTTTACCAAATCAACTCCGATTCTTACCAAAGTTTAGAGATTCGACTTAATTATTATTTAAACCTGTACCAGGCTTCGGAACCAAAATATGGGCCCGATACCATCAAGAACACACACCATTTCATTTCCAAAAGTCTTTATATTGTCCAGCAAACAATTTTCTTTAAAAATTCTTTTCTCGGGTTAGAGACCTCGGAATTTGATTCTGGGAATACGCCCAAGTCCCATATTTTACTAACGAACCCTACGAGACAGTCAAATTATGGGTCCGGGTCCGTTTACCAAAAATATTGACCGAAGTCAATTTTAATCAATTTGAAAGGTTAAATTCAATATTTCTCTTATATTCAAATAAAAACTTTCCGGAAACGTGCCCGGACTGTGCACGCAAATCGAGGTAAGCCAAAAGGAGATTTTTAAGACCTCGAAACACAGATTTGGATTCTAAAATACAAGATGACCCTTTGGGTCATCACAATAAAATTGTACAAATAGTATATAATAGTGTATAAACAACTTTTATACACAATAATACGTTATTCACATGTATTTGGTAAATTTTGTCACATATTCTTCTTCTTCCACACGTATATACATAGGTACATGAACATTTTTTTACAGTGCTTATACACTTTTATACAGCTATATACATAATGTACCTCTTTGTATAAAAGTGTATAATGTCGTATAAAAGTGTATAAACATCTCTGACGAACTTCTTATACGATTTCACTTGCAATTCTTGTTCAAAACTAGTCCAAAACTCCATCAAATGACTTCAAACTTTGTATACAACTTACTTAGACTATTTCTAATAAGCTCAAACAATACCCACTCCAAATTTCTCACAAAATCATATTTAAAATTTAACAAGATTAGCATTGAAGATGAAGATATTTTAGGTTTCTCGCGTTTATTTTTGCATTTTTGTAGATGGGATAGGTATGTATAAACTTGAGGAAAAAGGAGAATGGAAACTCAAGGATCTTTCACGCCGGAAGATCTGAAGAATAAATAAAAAGAAAAAAAATCGGATATGAGTTTATTGATATTTGGCTACATATTTGCCAACTTGTAACTGGGCTAAAATACTGCAAAGTCGCCTTATGAAGTGATTTGTTGTGTAATTCTTCCATTTATTTTCCCCTTCACATTACACCGTTTTAACTTTAATAATATTTGAATGAATGCTATGAAATTTTCTAATATAAGATAATTCATTAATGCCATCTTTAATTAAAAACAATACCCCTCCGTATATGTGACGGTCGGATTTTAAAAGTTAAAGAAGCTTTTCTCTAAAATTTGTCAATTATCGTGATTTATAGCACTTTTTACGTAATTTCCAATATATAATTTATTTTGAAAAAAATTGAAGATATTATATCAAAATTCACTATCAAATTTAAAAAGTTTGACTTCCAAATCCAAACTTATCTCGTATATTGGGACACAGGCGTACTATTTTTATAAGAATAGTGAATATTAAAAATGTGAACTATGGTGGCAAAATGGTTCAAAGAAAACAGTTAACCATTCATATTATCCATTAAAAAATAGGTTGGATAATGAATTATTCAAAAACGGATCAAATATGAATAAGAACCATATTATCCATTTAGAAAATGGATAATCAATGGGTCTAACTTTTACACTTGTAAAGCCTCAAATTGGAAGTTTCTCAAGTTAGGGAGACTAAGAATTCTCCCAAAAGTGATCATATGCAAGAAGTCATGGATAATATGGTTACTCATATTATCTGCCGGTTAATTCGTTTTTTATCCGTATTAAATATGGGTCGGGTCGGATAATTTACCCGTTTTCGACCCGAACCACATCCGACCCGACCCGCCTGTTTGCCACTGCTAATGTGAACTAACACGGAACAAAGATCTAGGAATCCACATAGCTCAAGACACACAATGAGTTCGCTTGTCAACAAGGCAAGTCACTAGAAAAGTATACACAACAATTTCTCAGTACTACGCGGCTTAAATATTCTGAAGTTATAAACAGTACTGGAAATATGTACAGAAAAGGAACAAACAGAGCCATGTATAAGCTCACAATCTCGCTGAAGAAGAATTTTCGAGAAAATAAATACATATATTTAGTTTCTTTTACTCTTTTCACCCTCCATTCCGATCAAGTAATGAAAGAAGAAAAGTCCAATTACAGAGTGTCACAGCGTCGCTTCTAAGTAGACATGCACTGTGCCTGCAAAGGTTGACATTCAAGAGTTGTCAAATGTGTTCAAGATTTGCAAGGTAGCGCAGATTTTGATACTTAGTTGTTGGATTATTTTCATTTTATATGTCAATTTTTTTGGAATATATTTAAAGTAGCTTTAGAACTTGTGCTATTAAACATGATATTAAGATCGTTCATATATGTCACCAGGGGCAGATCTAGTGTAATGTTTCTGAGTTCAACTGAACCCAATATTTTTGATGTTGTGCATAAATTATGTGTAAAAATTTATTATATTTCAAATAATTAATACTAGGTCTGAACCCATAATTTTAAGAATACAACGGGTTTAATTCCAAAAGCCTTAAAGAACTCACATAATTTAAATTTGGAATCTCCTCTGTTAACATCACTAAAATTAGAATTAAAAAATTTCGTATTATGAAAAGGTATCATAGTCCTTTTAAAATAGACTAAACAATATGTAATAATGTAAACCAATGAGGTATTTCTTTTGTCTTTAAATATCTGATGAGAAGGCCTGAATTCAGGGTTAAACATAGAGCAAAACGGAACAAAGTTCACGATAAAGTTGGTTGGCAATAAGCTGAATCCGCTGAAGCTCCAGAAAAGACTCAATAGGGAACTGAAGAAGAAAGTTGAACTTAATTTGGCTGCTGACTGTTTGAAGACGGAATTGAATCTGCAAAGGCAATAGAGAATATGGAAGAGCAGAGCGACGGAGAAAGTGGCAATTACAGGGTGGACAGAGATATAAAGCATATCAATGAGCAGTTCTGTTAACTGTCGTTAGAGTGACAAGCTGATAAGTTGCTAGAGTTAGAAGCTTAACTGTAGACTGTGGTTAGAAGTTGATTTAGTTAGCACAGTAGTTAATACCCTGTACATTCATGTATAGATATACGGTTGTTCATTTTTTCAAAATAACATAATTGGATTCTCTCATTCTCTCTGTGTTGCTTTCTCGTGCATGTCATCTTCCTTGAGCTCAACCTTCAGATTCATGGCTGCTAACATGGTATCAATGCCATTGAAGTAGATCGAAGGTAGTTACCGAACTAATTCTTACTCTTGTTACTTCAACTCCACAAATTTGTGGTAAATTGTCCAATTGTAGCATGAAATTGAAAGACTAGGGTTTGCTCTTGAGAAGTGTTTGAAAATGGGGATTGGAGAAGTATTCGCTAATACTTCATTTACGGCAAATACGACACCTGGCAATATCAATTCATCCACCGGCACAACTGTGTTTCCGTCAATTGACCACAATCACCCACTCTTTCTTCAACCAACAGACACTTCAGGTAGTTCTCTGATTTCTCTTCAACTCACTGGTTCAGATAACTACGCTCTATGGAGTAGGTCTATGAGGATTTGTTTGCTAGGTAAGAGCAAGTTAGGGTTTGTATATGGCCACTTTCCTAAGTCAAAATTTGAACCTGAGCTTCATGATCAATGGGAGAAATTCTCTCATGGATAATGAATGCTGTAAGGCCAGACTTACTGAGTAGTGTGATCTATGCTTCTAATGCTCACAAGGTTTAGGAGGATTTAAAAGACAGATTTGATAAGGTAAATGAATCTAGGGTCATGTTCTTACATAGAGAAATTCAGAAACTTACTCAAGGTACTATGTCCATTGTTGATTACTTATCTAAGTTGAGAGATCTTTGGGATGAATTTGATGCACTAATGTCCTGTTCTGAGTCCAAAAAATACGCCCAACACTTTGAAATCATAGGGTGCTTCACTTTCTGATGCGATTAAATGAATCCTACTCACAGTCAAGGAGCCAAATCATGATGATGTCTCCAATCCCTAGCATTAACAAAGCCTACTCCCTATTGATTGATCAAGAAAGTCAAAGGAGTGGCTAATTTCACTTAGACTACTCAAGTCACTAAAGGTATAGAAGGAGCTGCATTCTATAGTAACAAGGGTACAGTGACTGCAAGGGAAAATTTCAAGTTCAGAAAGAACCAGGTTCAGTGTGAATATTTTCACTATAAGGGTCACTCGAAGGAGAATTGCTACAAACTTCATGGCTATCCATCAGACTTCAAAGAAAAGAAGAAGGGGCATAGTCCTGGTATGTGGGCAATAGTGTGAGCACCCCCAATGTTTCCAAATGTAGCAGAAGGAGGTCATCACCAAGTTTCCTATGGAACTCAACCAGGGACATTCACTTATCAACCAGCTATAACCTAACATGCTCACATGCCTCAGACTACACAAACTGCTCCCGGTGTCCTTTCTTCACCAAAGAGCAGTACCAACAGATTCTTCAGATGTTGTCCAAAGGGAATGAAGAGGGGCCAAAGTCATCTACCAATCTAGCTGATGCAGGTACCCTAATCACTCTAATGTCAAATTATCTCAAACATAATTGGATTATAGACACAAGAGCTTCAAATCATATGACCTCAAACCTTGATACTCTTAACTCTTGTTAAGTAATTCCCAGCTCAGAGAGATGCACTGTTCAATTGCCGACTGGCAACATAGTTTCTGTCTCACAAAAAGGAACTTCTTCAATGCTTAGAAAGAGTAATATATCTAATGTTCTGCACATTCCATACTTTAGATACAACTTGCTTCCAGTGTCTCACTCACCAAAGAACTTCAATGCATGGTTGCATTCTTCCCTGACTTGTGTACTTTCTAGAATCTCTATAGTGATCATGTGAAGGGGATTGGTATGGAAGAGCATGGTCTGTACATACTCTAAGGAGGATCATCACATCACTCTACAGCCAAACCAGACAATAAGTGTGTTCACATAGCCAACCTACTTAAATCTAAATTAGTATGGAATAGGAGATTAGGACATGATCCTATAGATGTAATAAAGAAGCTAGATGCTCTTAGTAGCTTGAAAACAGGAACTCATCACTACCATGTGTTAAGTACACCAGTGTCACAATCTACATTTGAGTTAGTCCATTGTGATATATGGGGCCCATATAGAGTGCATTCTCATAATGATAAAAGGTTCTTTGTCACAGTAGTTGATGACTACACCAAATACACTTGGTCTTTCTGATCAATTTCAAGTCAAAGGTTATAGTTGTACAAAGAGAATTTCTAATTCAAATAAAGAACATATTTTCAGTTTCAGTAAAAACCTTAAGGACTGATAATGGTAGTGTGTTTTTTAGTCTTGAATTTAAATAGTTACTTTCCAGTCTTGGTATTCTTCATCAAAGTACATGTGTCTACACCCCTCAACAAAATAGTGTTGTTGAGAGGAAGCACAAAACTATATTAGACATGGCCAGTTCTCTCAGGTTTCAGGTTGCTATTCCTCTAAGGTTTTGGGGTGAATGTGTCACAACTGTAGTCTACCTCCTCAATAGGCTTCCTTCTAGAGTACTTGGTTACAAATTCCCCTTTGCGTTGATTTATTTGCATCCTTCTTCAATACACCACTTAAAGGTCTTTGGTTGTTTGTGCTATGCAGTGTGTCCCAGAATTCTTGACAAATTTTCCCTAAAAGCCATTCATGCAATCCTCATGGGATATTCTTCCATACAAAAGGGTTATGTTTTTTATGACTTGAATTCTAAGTTTTTCTTTGTTAAAAAAATGTTGTATTTCAGGAAGATATCTTCCCTTTTAAGCATATGCTATCTCCTAGTAGCACTATTTTTCCTATACTATACTTTCTCTCACATGATAGTTTAGGTCTCAGACTATCTACCATAGATACTTCCTCTGGTGCTAATGTTCATCCATAGGAGCATGGTATTGCATCTGAGAGGGAGTCTCCTACTCGCAATGTTGTTGCTCCTCACAAAACATTTAAACACCCTACAAATCATACAACACTTGCAGATGATCATATAGATCATACAGAAGTTGCTGATGTTGCAGAGCCTGATGTAGCAGTGGATCAATCTGGTGACTTATTTGAAAAATAAGGAGATTTTCCAGACCCAATTAGCCTCATTTATGGATGCAAAACTATGTGGTGATGTACAAGGCTAACGTACGTTCTTATCCTATCTCAACTCATGTGAGTTACTCACATAACACTTCATCATACGGTCGAGTCTTATCAGTATATTTAGCTTGTTATGAGCCTCAGTCTTTTAGTGAAACAGCTATTGATCCTCAGTGGGTGGAGGCCATGAAGCTAGAAATTGCAGCCTTAAAGGAAAATCAGACCTGGAGCATTGTTGATTTGCCCCTGGCAAGACACTAATTAGGTGCATATGGATCTTCAAAATCAAGTACAAAGCCTCAGGGAAAGTTGAAAGGTACAAGCTAAGACTTGTAACTAAAGGCTACAGTAAAAATTAGAGCCTAGACTACATTGAAACTTTCTCATATGTAGCTAAGATGGTTACAGATAGGTCCATTGTGGCTCTTGCAGCGTCACAACAGCAAATGATCCATCAGATAGATGTCCACAATGCATTTATTAATGGGGACTTGCTTGAAGAAGTGTACATGCATATTCTACAAGGGTTTGCTAGACATTAGAAGACTAAGAAGGTCTCCAAACTTCATAAATCCCTATATGGCCTTAAGAAAGAATAAAGCCAATAGAATATGAAGTTAACAGAGGTGCTTCTAGATGGAATCAAAAAGAGGTAATTATCCCTATTATGAGCATCAATAGAGAAAAAGAATGAAATGAACAAGAAAGAGTGATGTCAAGTCTCTCAAACCCCCAAGAAAAAGAGAATGCCTTTAAGAATTGGTAGATGAGAGCCAAGAAATAAAAATATGGAGTGCTTAAGGAAAGGTGTAATCACTTACCCATTTGATATCCTACCCCAATTCAAAAACCTTAATTACAACCCTAAAGAAGTCCTACTTGATTTTGAACAGAGTAAGCTTACATTAGTGGTGATCTACATGAGGGGCAAGCCTATGGTACTTGAAGTCGTACTTGTGACATTCTTTTGTGAGAGAGGAGTGAACCTTTCATTTATCTAAATATTGAGTACTAACTTTTAAAGTGAACTTGGTAAATGGAAGGTAGAGAAAGGAAGAGTTTGGATTCCACCATAATCTACATGATATAACAGGAGTTTTTGATTAGTAAAGTTGATTCTTGAAGCTCAAAATGTCACATTAGAGCTATATGTGCATGATATATGATTTGTCACCTTATTGATAATGCATGACTAGTTTTGGTAATTGTTGGTCCCAACTGAGTATGAATGGCTTACCATTGACTCTCTGAAATGACCTTTCACTCTGAGGAGGTAGGAAATAATCCATTTTCTTGAGGACAAGCAACGACTTAAGTTTGGGGCAGTTTATAAGTGTGGACTGTGACCACTTATTAGTACCTTCTTACTTTAGTATTAGTCCGACAGTGTTGATTTTTGTTCCCAAAACTAATGAAAGTGTGCAAATTGCAGGAATGTTGGAGATTTGGATTCTAATGAAGAAATCTAACTCAAAAAGGAGTCTTTCAGCTCATAAGGCAAAGAAGGGGTGCAGCAGACCAAAAGTGCGGTCCGTAGAAGTATTTCTGCTGCCGCAGAAAATGCAGGCCATAGAATTTTCTCTAGGTCTGCAGATCTGGTGTTGAAGCTCAGAAGTTGATTGAAGAAAAGTTCAGACCACACACAATTAGTGTTCCATAAAACATGGACGCACCAACAAGAATTTAAAAAGTTCAAAGAGTGTATAAAATGACAAAGACTGAAGCCTTACCAGAAGTGCGGGCCACAAATGGAATTGTGTGACCGCAGAAGCGGAAGTGCAGTTGCGGATCAAGTTGTGCGGCTGTAGAATCCCTCAACCTGCAGACTCGAGCAAAGTTCGGACCGCACATGGAATTGTGCGGCCGAAGAACCTCCCGAAGGGTATTTTTGTCAGCGAATTTTAGGCCCCTATAAATAGACAAGAATCACTTTTTTAGGTCAAGTTTTGTAGTTGTTTGAGTTGTAGCCGTTGTAGTTTACCACTTTTGGTAATTTGTGATCAATTTGGGTTAAAAAGACTTTAGTTTATCATTTTAATTTTGTATTATGGCGTTAATTAGTGTTTCTTCTTTATTTTCTTCCATTTCTACTATGAGTAGATAGATATGTACTAGGGTTCTGACCCAACACTAGTATGTAAACCTTATGGGTAATTAATATAATACTTGTTTATGATTGGGTGTTTGTTATTTAGCCTTGTCCATACTTTAATTTTATAATTAATGGTTGCAAACATTGATTCATGTCTTTTTAACTTGGTCTTTACTTGAGAAATAGGGAATTAGTCTAGGAAAACTTGGCTAACAAGAAATTGGGCTAGTTAAGGATTTTGACTAGCCTAATTAAAGGGTTTGAACTAGAGATAGAGAAAATCTGACTTGAGCTCATATCAACTATTTGTCTTGTTACCCATTTGGGCTTGAGAAAGCCAAAGGGGGCAAAATCACTCTATGATCGAGAGGTATTGAGTGGGTAAATTTGAGCTAAGAGCCATAATACACCCCAATCACTAAAACAAGTGTTAACATAATTAACCCATTATGCTAATACCTAGGTGAAGGTTACATGCCTAAGCCTTTTACCTATTTAAAAACAACCGATAACAATTATCCATCTCTAGTTTCATTTCTCTAAGTAATCATTGATAGTAGTTTATAGAAGTAATTTGTAAAACCATCTTGTTTGGAAGTGTATTTAAGATATTTCTTCTATACTCATCAAGTGTGCACTCTAACACCCACACTTAGCTTCCTGAGGGAATCGACCCCGACTTATATTTGGGTACTATTCTTCCAACGACCTCTTCCACTCATTGTTGAGTGTGGATTGGAAGTGGATCATTTTTTGTCACCATTGACGGGGAGCTTAAAACGATGTTAGCTATATATTTGAGTGTGTGTTTTTTTGAATATCTTCTATCCCTTATGTGTTACTAACTTGTTTAAGAAATCTTTGGTACAATCATGGTAAATAATGGGCTCAGATATATGCCTTTGGGGGACTTGGACGGCGAGGAGGAACATCTCGATGAGGTACCTTAAGAGCCACAAGCTAATTGGAGAGGCTGGGTACCACAAGACAACGTGCCCTTCCCCCCCCCCCCCCCACCATCCCCCCTCCCCAGACCTCCACCACGAGCGGCTCAATACTGGATATTGTCCAACGAAGGTCATGCTAGTGTTAATAGTCTATCCCTGTATTAGGGTGGCTAACTTTCAAATCACCAACGTGATGCTCACATTAGTTGAGAAACAGAGTTTCTTCATCGGTGCACCAACCCAAAATGCTTACAAACATTTGAAGGGCTTTGTGGATACATGTTGGGGGAGCAAGCAAACGAATGTTTCCAAAAATACATTGAGGATAAGGATTTTTCCCTTCAATTTATGGGGGAAAGCTTCGAATTGGTTAGAACATTTGCCGAACTATTCAATTCACACTTGGGATGAGTTGGCGGCCAAGTTCATTACTAAGTTTTTCTCTCTCGGGCACGTGGATACACTTCGAGATGAGATCTTGGCATTCAAACAAGAACCGAATGAGCCACTAAACAAAATTTGGGAGCACTATAGAAGAATGGTTAAGGAATGTCCCAGCAATGATATGACGGAAAATATGTTGCAACAAACCTTTTATCGTGGGATTAACACAACCAACCAATATGTAGTGATCAACTAGCCGGTGAGAACTTTATGACTACGCCTTATGCGGAAGCGTGTGACAACTTAGATGAAATGGAAGAGACATCATCGGCTAGGTAATCCCGGGCCAATGTCCTACAAGGTGATCCGAATATGATCCACATTCACAAAGAGTTGCAAGACCATAGGCAAGCCATTGCCGAATTGACCACTACCATAGACTCAACTAGCAAAGGCCCAACTCAATAAAGTGCAAGCTCCTAAGAAAGTTCATGCTACGGATGGAGTTATGTTTTGGTGAACAAGAAGAGGACCAAGTCACATATGCAAACTCGAGTGGAGAACTATGTGCAAGATGATGGCGGTTTTGATCAAGATGATTCTTATAATGAGCAATAGGAGGAAGTGCAATATATGAATAATTTTCAAGGAAAAGAAACAACTACCAAGGCCCAAACCAACAACAATGGCAACCACAAAATAACTATGGCTATTGGAGTTCTAATAATCAAGAGAATTGGCATAACAATAACAGCAATCAAGGAAATTGGAGTGGAAACAACCAAGGAAATTGGGGAGGCAACAACCAAGGTGGTTGGGAAACAATCAAGGCAACCGGGGGTCGGGTTTTCAAAGTCCCCCAATGTTTCAACAACCGATCAACCCACCTCCTTATCCTTATCATGGTTCAAGTTCTTCAAACAATTATGCGGGATGTATTGAGAATATGTTCAATCAAATAATGGAAAATAATACCAATTCGAATGCCCAACTTGCCTCACACAACACATCAATCCGAAATCTAGAAGTTCAAATGGGGAAAATATCTCAGGCTCTAAATTCTCGTCCTAAGGATACACTACTAAGTGACATGGTGGTGAAACCAAAGGGTGGTAACAATATGGGGCATGCTATGGCGGTTATCACAAGAAGTGGAAGAGGAGGGAATGCACCCACCTCTAGTGAAAGGAGACTTGTCAATGATGACCAAGTGATGCAAGAAAAAAAGATCCCGAACAATGTTGTTCAAGCAAATAAGGATGTTTGGATTGATATTGATGAAAGTGTGGAAGAGACTCAAGAGGAGGTGAACCCATCTAGGGAGCACATCACTGACATACTAGAACCGGTAGTGCAAAAGGAAAGGGCACCATTGCCTAAGCCTCTACCACCATACCATCAAAGACTTGTCAAGCAAAATAGTGAGAATCAATTCAAGTAGTTCAATCAAATGAAGAAGAGTCTTTCAATCAATTTGTCATTGTAGAAGCTTTGGAAAAAATGCCCGATTATGCAAAGTTTATGAAATATCTTGTGACAAAGAAGCGGTCGATGAATTTTTAGACTATCAAAGTCACTCATCAAGCGAGTGCGATTGTTCATTCAATGGATCCTAAGTTTGAAGATCCTAGTGCTTTCACAATTCCTTGTACAATTGGAAGTCCTAAGTTTCCTAAGGCTCGTTATGATCTTGGGACAAGTAAAAATTTGATGCCATATTTGGTTTTCAAGACTTTGAGGATTGTGCAACCAAGACCCACTTCTATGAGATTGCAAATGGTCGATTGTACTATGAACAGATTGTTGGGTGTGATTGAAGATGTTTTGGTCCAGGTTGATAAATTCATTCTTCTAGCTAACTTTGTTATTCTAAATTGTGAAGTTGATTATGAAGTTCTGATCATTCTTGGTAGACATTTCCTTGCTACGGGTAAAGCTCTTTGTGATGTAGAAGTCGTTCGGTGAACATCAAAGAAGACTTAATAAGACTATGCAAGAAGTTGTCACCAAAGGGATTATCAAGTGGTTGGATGCCGTTGTCTACCCTATCTCTGATAGTTCATGGGCATCTTCGGTTCAATGTGTCCCAAATAAGGGGGGAATGACGGCGGTTACCAATGATAAGAATGAATTGATTCCTACAAGAACGGTGACCGGTTGGAGGGTTTATATGGATTATCGCAAGCTCAACAAAGTCATAAGGAAGGGTCACTTTACACTTCCTTTCTTATATCAAATGCTCGATAGATTGGATGGTTGTTCATTCTATTTCTTTCTTGATGGGTACTCGGGCTACAACCAAATTCTCATTGCTCTAGAAGATCAAGAGAAAATAACCTTTACATGTCCCTATGGTACTTTTGCTTTCAAGAGGATGCCATTTGGTATGTGCAATGCACCGGAGACCTTTCAAAGGTGTATGATGGCTATTTTTACGGACATGGTAGAGGACTCCCTTGAATTTTCGTGGATGACTTCTCGGTGGTTGGAGATCTTTTTATGATTGTTTGGCAAATTTGGACAAAGTGTTGGCTAGATGTGAAAAAATTAACTTGGTACTCAATTGGGAGAAATGCCATTTTATGGTTTAGGAAGGTATTGTCCTTGGCCATAAAATCTCAAGGAATGGAATTGAAGTTGACAAGGCAAAGATTGAGTTGATTTCTAAGCTTCCACCCCCAACTTCGGTGAATGGTGTGCGGAGTTTCCTAGGCCATGCGGATTTTTATCGGCGTTTTATCAAAGATTTCTCTAAAGTGGTGAACCCATTGTGCAAGCTCCTTTAGAAGGATGTCAAGTTCAATTTCAATAATGATTGCATGAGAGCTTTTGTACTATTGAAGCTTAAGCTGACAACTACTCCTATCATTACTGCTCCAAATTGGAGTGTGCCTTTTGAACTCATATGTGATGCAAGTGATGTAGCGTTTGGGCTATTTTGGGGCAATGTATCAACAAGATTTTCCATCCGTCACTAAGTGGGATTATACTGGGTTGTTGTTGTTGTTGTTGCTACTATGCTAGCAATACAATGAATAGTGCCCAAGTCAATTATACCGTTACGGAGAAAGAATTCCTTGCTATTGTGTTAGCAATTGAGAAGTTCTGCCCGTATTTGATGGGTGCCAAAGTTATTGTCCACCCGCACCATGCGCCGCTTCGTTATCTTATGAGCAAAAAAGATTCTAAAGCTCGGTTGATGAGATGGGTGCTCTTGTTGCAAGAATTTAATATTGATATCCAAGATAGGAAACGTAGTGAAACCAAGTAGCGGACCACTTATCTCATTTGGAAGAGGAAGAAAGGCCGCATGATGGCCTTGAAATCAATGACTCTTTTTCCAATGAGAATCTTTTAGAAATTTCAATAAAAGAGGTGTCATGGTTTGCGGACTTGGCAAATTTTCTTGTGAGTGGAATCATTCTGAATGAGTTTTCTTCAAACCAAAGGAAGAAGCACAAAAGAGATTGTCAAGATTATTATTGGGATGAACCATAACTTTTTCGGATTTGTACGGATGGGGTGATTAGTAGGTGTGTACCGGAAGAAGATCAAGGTGATATTCTTGGGGCCTGTCATTCTTCACTATATGGTGGTCATCATGGTAGAGCAAGAACGGTGGCCAAAGTGCTCAGTTATGGTTTCTATTGGCCTACTCTTTACAAGGATGCTAGGAAGGAAAGGTCTCCCAAGAATGATCAGCACTTCATAATAAACTTCACAATCTAGAATAACAAAGTTTGTCGGAAGAATGAATTTATCAACCCGGACCAAAACATCTTCAATCACACCTAACAGTCTCTTCATGGTACGATCCGCCATTTGCAATCTCATAGAAGTGGGTTTTGGTTGCTCAATATCCAAAGTCTTGAAAATCGAACAGGGCAACAAATTTATATTTTCCCCAAGAACACAAAGAGTCTTAGAAAACTCGGGACTTCCAATTGTATAAGGAATTGTGAAAACACTGTGATCTTCCAACTTAGGAGCCATTGAATGAACAATCGCACTTACTTGATGAGTGGCTTTTATAGTCTCAAAATTCATCGACTGCTTCTTGTCACAAGATCTTTCATAAACTTTGCATAACCGGGCATTTGTTCTAAAGCTTCTACCAATGCCACATTGATTGAAGAACTCTTTGAATTGATTCTCACCATTTTTCTTGACAAGTCTTTGAGTTTATGGAGGTGGAGGCTTAGGCAATGGTGCCCTCGCCTTTTACACTACTGGTTCAGTATGTCAATGATGTGCTCTCTATACGGGTTCACCTCCTCTTGAGTCTCTTCCATACTATCATCAATACCAATCTGAACATCCTCATTGTCTTGAACAACATTATTCAGGATATCTTCTTCTTGCATCACTTGGTCATCATCGACAAGTCTCCTTTCACTTGAGGTGGGTGCATTCTTGACTCTTCCACTTCTTATGATAACAGCCATATCATGCCTCGTATTGTTAGCACCCTTTGGGTTCACCACCGTGTCACTTGGTAGTGTACCCTTAGGATGAGAATTTAGAGCTTGAGAGATTTACCCCATTTAAACGTCTAGATTGTGGATTAATGTGTTGTGTGAGGCAAGTTGGTCATCCTAATCGGCATTCTTTTCCATCATTTGTTTTAACATATTCTCAATACGTCCCATCTCATTATTTAAAGAACTTGAACGATGGAAAGGATAAGGAGATGGGTTGCTCGGATGTTGATATATTGGAGGCCTTTGAAAACCTAACCTCGGGTTGCCTTGATTGTTTCCCCAACCACCTTGGTTGTTGCCTCCCCAATTTCCTCAGTTGATTCCACTCCAATTTCCTTGATTGTTAGAACTCCAATTGTCATGGTTATTTCATGGTCTCCATTGTTGTTGGTTTGGACCTTGGAAGTTGTTTCTTTGCTCTTGAAAATTATTCACATATTGCACTTCTTCCTCTTGCTCATTATAAGAATAATCTTGATTAAAACCGTCATCATCTTGCACATAGTTCTCCACTCGGGTTTACATATGTGTACCCTTGGTCTTCTTCTTATTTACCAAATATTAACTCCCTCCATAGCGTGAACTTGCTTAGGAACTTGCACTTAATTGAGTTGGGCCTTTACTAGTTGAGTCATGGTAGTGGTCAATTCAACAATGGCTTGCCCATAGTCTTGCAACTCTTTGTGAAGGTGGATCAGATTCGGATCACCTTGTGGGACATTTGCCCGATATTGTCAAGCTGATGACGTCTCCACCATCATATCTAGGATGTCAAACGCCTCCGCATAAGGCGTAGTCATAAAGTTCCCACCAGCTAGCCGATTTATTGTACATTGGTCGGTTATGTTAATCCTACGATAAAAGGTTTGTTGCAACATGTTTTTCATCATATAGTTATTGGGACATTCTTTAACTGTTGTTCTATATAGCTCCCAAATTTTGTGTAGTGGCTCATTCGGTTCTTGTTTCAATGCCAGGATCTCATCTCGAAGTGTAGCCATATGTCTAGGAGAGAAAAATATTAGTGATGAACTTGGCTGCCAACTCATCCCAAGTGTAAATTGAATGGTTCAGCAAATATTCCAACCCATCAAAAGCTTTCCCCAGTAGAGAGAAGGAAAAAAGTCTTAGCCTCAATGCATCCTCAAAAACATTCGTTTCTTGCTCCCCCAACATGTATCCACAAAGCCCTTCAAATGTTTGTAAATATTTTGGTTTGGTGCACCGGTGAAGAAACCCCGTTTCTCAAGTATGTGAGCATCAAGTTGGTGATTTGAAAGTTACTCGCCCTAATACTTGGAGGGATTATAACACTAGCATAAACTTCATTGGGAAATATCTGGTGTTGAGCCGCTCGTGGTGGAGGTGAGGGTGTAACGGGCACATTGTCTTGTAGTACTCGGCCTCTCCGATTAGCTTGTGGCTCTTGAGGTACCTCATCGAGTTGTTCCTCCTCGCTGTCCAAGTCCGCCAAAGGCATATTTCCGAGCTCATCGTTTGCCATGATTGTACCTAAGATTTCTTAAATAAGTTAGTAACACGGAAGGGAAAGAAGATATTCAAATAAACACACTCAAATATATAGCTAACATCATTTTAATCTCCCTGGCAACAACACCAAAAATTGATCCACTCCCAATCCACACTCAATAACGAGTGAAAGAGGTCATTGGAAGAATAGTACCCAACTATGAGTCAAGATCGATTTTCTCATGGAGCTAAGTATGGGTGTTATAGTGCACACTTGATGAGTGTAGAAGAAATAGCTTAAATACACTTCCAAACAGGATGGTTTTGCAAATTACTTTTATAAACTATACTATCAATGATTACTTAGAGAAATAAAACTAGAGATTGATTAATTCTTTTTCGTTGTTTTCAAATAGGTAAAAGGCCTAGGGATGTAACATTCACCTAGGTGTTAGCTTAATGGGTTAATTATGTTAATACTTATTTTAGTGCTTGAGGTGTATTATAGCTCTCAACTCTAAGTTACCCACTCGATACCTCTCGGTCATAAAGTAACATTTCCCAATTTGGCTTTATCAAACCCAAAATGTGTCTCAAGATAAATATTTGATATGACCTCAAGTCGGGTTTTCCCTATCTCTAGTTCAAACCCTTTAATAAGGCTAGTCAAAATCCTTAACTAGCCCAATTTCTTGTTAGCCAAGTTTTTCTAGACTAAGTGTGATGACCTTCCATGTCATCATGCCACATAGGCATCATTTGGCATATATTAATGCCTTGTGGAAGTTTACATAAGAGGAAGACTAGCATTTGTGAGAAGATTCTAGAGAAGTATGGACATTTCCTTAGGAAGACCCTAGATCCCTTTGGATTTGCTAAGAAAGTCCTTGGAATCTTCTAGGTTTGTAGAGAGTTCTAGAAAAAGCCCTTATATTGTAAATATTAAGGATTTGTGTAGCAATTAATATTTACACACTAGCCCCTAGGAGACTAGTATATAAATAGGGGACGTTCATTTGTAATTCACCAAGCAAAAAATTCAAGTTCTCTCTAATACAAAGTTTTCTTTAACAATTCTCTTATGTTCTTTCTACCATTCTCTTAGCGATCTTGAGTGTAGTAAGGCTGACTTGGCATAGCAACAACATGAGCAAGTTGTGCAAGATCATGAGAAATTTGTCAAGTGTCGCACGTGTACTTAGTTAACAACTAAGTATGTGACAACTTAGTATCAGAGCAAAGGTTACAACTAAGGGAATGACGAACGACGAAGAAATTAACACTACCAACACCCAAGCGAACATCATCCAGGATTCTACTAGCAGGATGGGTCATAGCAGAAAGAGTAACGCCACTAATAAGAGCTAGGATATGCTACCTGAGGTTGTGTCAAATGAAGGGATTAAATACCAAGAACCATCTGCCATTGAGGTGAGAGAGGGTGAAGGGGAGGTCCTGCCCGAGGACGTCTCGCTCGATAAAGAGTGGTGATGAAGATGAATGCAGGGATGGATGCCGTGGAGATCTTTGGCCAACGCTTGGGGAAGGTAGAAGGAACCCTTAGCGTTCTTGAGGGTCACACTCTTGAAGAGATTGAGAGTATCCGAAATGACTTGGAGGGACGTACACAGTCTAACATAGAACTAAGGCAGACCATCACTGCCTTAGAGTGCAGACTCATGGAGTCTTTGAGTACTATCGATGCTATGAAGTCAAAGATAGAGTCACTCGAGAAGAATATTGATGCTGGCGTGATCGAGGAAGCCAGCAATGTTGTGGTAACGAGGGAGGCCAAGATCAAGGCTCTCAAACCCCCGGTGTTCAAAGGTGTTCGTGATGCACAAGAAGTGGAAAACTTTCTTTAGCACTTAGAGAACTACTTTAGGCATGGCAAAGTGAGGGATGACGAGGCCATGATCAACACTGTCGTGTTGTACCTCTCAAAGATTTCCATGCTATGGTGGGGAAGGAAGATGACCAACGTGGATAAAGGTCTATGTACTATTAGCACGTGGGATCAGTTCAAAACTGAGTTCAAGCGACAGTTCTTTCCAAACAATATCTTGTACGAGGTAAGGCGAAAGCTTAGGGAGTTGAAGAAAACATGGAGCATATGTGACTATGTCAAGCAGTTCACTACCCTTATGCTTCAAATTCCCAACCTGAACAATGATGACTTGTTGTTCCGCTTCATGGATGGGTTGCAAAATTGGGCTCAACATGAGTTACAACGTCGGCAAGTCACGGATATAGACCAAGCCATAGTGGAAGCCGAATCATTGATGGATTTCACGCATGACAAGAACGACCAAGGCAAAGGCAATGAATCAAATATTAACAATGTCAAAGGTGGGGGAGACCGTGGCAAAGGCAAGGAGATACAAAAACAATACACAAGACTCAAGATTTCAAAAAGTCGAGTGGCCCGTCAGGGCTATGCCAAGAAGAAGTCGCAGGTTGTGAAGAAGGGATACTATATATGCGGAAGGCTGCATGGCTTTAGAAATTATCCTGACCTAAAGAGCCTCAGTGCCATGGTCTGTGAACGAAAGAAGCGGCCG
Organism: Nicotiana tabacum; assembly: GCF_000715075.1. Taxonomy (NCBI): domain Eukaryota; kingdom Viridiplantae; phylum Streptophyta; class Magnoliopsida; order Solanales; family Solanaceae; genus Nicotiana; species Nicotiana tabacum. The sequence continues at coordinate 104,278,772 of NC_134087.1, read as the reverse complement.
CAAGGAGAGATTTTGGGAACCGCACAGTTGGATATGATCGGATTATATGGAGCTGTCACAAAGCAAGCTATCTAACCTACCGAGAATGGAAATCAGTAGGTGGATCTCACCATCAACAACAAGTCGGCTCGTGCAATGGTGGATACTGGAGAAGCTCATAACTTCGTGAATGAGGTTGCTGCAAAGAGACTAGAATTGAAGCTTGCTCCAACCAACTCTCGCATCAAGACCGTGAACGCTGAGGTACGAAATGCTCGCGGGGTAGCTAATGAAGTTGGTATCAAATTAGAAACTTGGAAAGGTATGATAAACTTTACCGTAACCACTATGGATATATTTGACATCATATTGGGGCAAGAATTCTTCAGACATTATCATACATTGATTGACCCCTACCTCCAATGTCTCTTGGTTATGGAGCGAGAAGGATCTTGCATGGTACCTACACTGACTATGCCACACGGACAGAGCCAAGAAAAACTTTCAGCTATGCAGGTTGTCAAGGGGATCAAAAAGAGGGAGCCAACGTTCATGGCAACCATTGCAAGTCTAGAGGAAGACAAGAGTTTTCAAGAGACACTGCCACCTTACATAGAGGAGTTGTTTGAGCAAAATAGAGATGTCATGCCCGAGGAGTTGCCTAAGCATTTGCCTCCTAGGTGAGAGGTGGATCACAAGATTGAGTTGGAGCCAAAGGCTAAGCCACCCGCATTCGCCCCATATCGTATGGCACCGCCTGAACTAGAGGAGCTCAGGAAACAATTGAAAGAGTTGTTGGATGCTGGTAACATTTTCCCATCAAAGGCACCTTTCGGCATACCAGTATTGTTATAGAAGTAGAAGGATGGATCGTTGCGCTTGTGCATAGACTACCGAGCACTTAATAAGGTCACAGTGAAGAATAAGTACCCGATCCCGCTTATTGCTAACTTGTTCGATAGACTTGGGCAAGCCAAGTACTTTACCAAGGTGGATCTTCACAATGGATACTACCAGGTTCGCATTGCAGAAGGGGATGAGCCAAAGACAACATGTGTGACGAGATATGGAGCCTTTGAGTGATTGATGATGCCCTTCAGATTAACCAATGCACCAGCCACATTTTGCACCCTTATGAACAAGATTTTCCATCTCTACCTTGATCAGTTCGTGGTAGTCATCTACAGAAACACCTTGGAGGAGCACATGGAGCACTTAAGGAAGGTTTTTCAAGTCTTACGAGATAACGAGCTATACATAAAGAGGGAGAAATGCGAGTTTGCACAATCAAAGGTGCACTTCTTAGGCCATGTCATTAGCAATGGCGAGCTACGCATGGACGAGGCTAAGGTATATGCTATCTAGGAGTGGGAGGCACATATAAAGGTAACTGAATTGAGATCCTTCCTTGTCCTTGTTAACAACTATTCGGTTCATCAGTGACTACTCAACAAAGGCTGCACCATTGACTGAGTTGCTAAAGAAGAACAAGCCATGGGGTTGGACGGAGCATTGTCAAAAGGCGTTTGAAGGCCTTAAAGCAGCTGTAACAGAGGAGCCAGTCTTGGCATTACCTGACTTTGCCAAGACATTTGAGGTGCACACAGATGCCTCAGACTTTGCCATTAGGGGTGTTGTGATGCAGGAGAAGCATCACATAACATTTGAGAGCTGCAAGTTTAATAAGACGGAGCGATGTTAACCGATGCAAGAGAAGGAGATGACTGCTATTGTGCATTGCCTTCATACATGGCGACATTATTTTCTCGGGTTGAGGTTCGTGGTGAAGAATGATAATGTGGCTACTAGCTACTTTTAGACGTAGAAGAAGCTCACGCCAAAATAGGCTACGTGGCAGGATTTCTTGGCCGAGTTTGATTATCTGCTAGAATATAAGCCGAGAAAAGGTAACATTGTAGCCGATGCTTTGAGACGGGAAGCCGAGCTTGCTGCCATCACTTCAGTAAGTTGGGACATTCACAAGGCTATAAAAGAAGGCATGCAGCGTGATCCAGTAGCCAAACAGCTTATCGATTTATCCAACTAGAGCAAGACGAGATGTTTTTAGGTAGAAGCCGACCTATTACTTACCACGGATCGGTAGGTCTACGTGCCTAAGTTTGGAAACATTAGACGGCGGATCATAAATGGAGAGTCATGACATAATGTGGCTAGTCATCCAGGCCAACATCGCACTAGGACCTTAGTTGAGTCAATCTATTATTGGCCACACATGCAAGATGATATAGAGTGTTATGTGCAAACTTGTCTTGTATGCCAGCAAGACAAGGTTGAGCAACAATAGCCCGGAGGACTTTTGGGGCCACTACCAGTTGCAGAGTGTCCATGAGAGAGCGTGACTATGGACTTTATCACTTGCCTACTGAAGTCTGATGGTTATGGTACTATTATGGTGGTCATAGATAGATTTTCTAAATATGCCGCCTTCATGGCCACCTCATCGGGTTGCACAGCCAAGGAAGCCGCCAAGCTATTCTTTAAGAGCGTGTTAAAGTATTGGGGCTTACCAAGGCATATCATTAGTGATCGAGAACCACCCCCCCACTTTACTAGGAACTTTTGGAGAGAGTTGTTCGACATACTTGGCACGGAACTGCACTTTTCTACTAGTTTCCACCAACATACGGATGGACAAATGGAATGGGTCAATGCCTTACTAGAATTCTACTTGAGGCATCATATACGAATGCATCAGAAAGATTGGGAAATTCTATTATAACTTGTAGCGGAGTGAGTCCATAGGGCATGCAACATAATCTGATTTGCAAGTGTAAGGGGCCATTTCATATAGTTGCCAAGGTAGGCAAGAACTCATATAAGCTTGATATGCCATCGTATCTTAATATCTACCCTTTTTTCCATGCCTGCATGCTTAAGCCATATCATAAAGATAAGTATGATCCGAGTAGGGCCAATCAAGTCGAGCGCCTCTTATTATCACTGTATCATATGATCGAGAGATTGAGGCTATCATGGATTACCAGGCTAGGCAAAAACAAGGGCAAAAAGCCATCGTTTTGTTCCTCGTCCATTAGAAGGGGAAATCACCAGAAGAGGCCACATGGGAACGATATGAAGACTTATAGCAATTCAAAGATAAGATCCGAGAGTTTATGAAGCAACATCGCATCGCGGTCGTTACAACACTAGGTCGGGGAGAGTGTGATGACCCGCCATTTCATCATGCCACATAGGCACTATTTGGCATATATTAATGCCATGTGGAAGCTTACATAAGAGGAAGGCTAGCATTTGTGAGAATATTCTAGAGAAGTATGGACATTTCCTTAGGAAGACCCTAGATCCCTTTGGATTGTCTAGGAAAGTCCTTGGAATCTTCTAGATTTGTAGAGAGTTCCAGAGAAAGCCATTATCTTGTAAATATTAAGGACTTGTGTAATAATTAATATTTACACAGTAGCCCCTAGGAGACTAGTATATAAAGAGGGGCCAGTCATTTTTTATTCACCAAGCAAAAAATTCATGTTCTCTCTAATACAAAGCTTCTTTTAACATTTTTCGTGTGTTCTTTCTAACATTCTCTTAGAGATCTCGAGTGTAGTAAGGCTGACTTGGCATAGCAAGAACGTGAGAAAGTTGTGCAATATCGTAAGCAAGTTGTCAAGTGACGCACGTGTACTTAGTTAATGACTAAGGACGTGACACTAAGTCCCTCTTTCTTAAGTAAAGACCAAGTCAAAAAGGCATGAACCAATGTTTGCAACCATTAATTCTAAAATTAAAGCATGAACAAGGCTAAATAACAAATACCCAATCATAAATAAGTATTAGATTAATTACCTATACCGTTTACACAATAGAGTTGGGTTACAACCCTAGTAAATATCAAGCTACTCATAGTAGAAATAGAAGAAAATAAAGAAGAAACACTAATTAAAGCCATAATACAAAATTAAAATGATAAACTAATGTGTTTTTAACCCAAACTGGTCACAAATTACTAAACGTGGTAAACTACAACGACTACAGCTCAAAAAATTACAAAACTTGACCTATAAAGTGATTCCCGTCTATTTATAGTGGCCCAAAATTAACTAACTAAAATGCCCTTCGGGAGGTTCTGTGGCTGCACAATTCCATGTATGGTCTGAACTTTGCTCGAGTCTGCAGTTTGAGGGATTCTGCAGCCGCACAATTTGATCTGCGGTCGCACAATTTTATGTACAGTCTGCACTTCTGGCAAGGCTTCGGTATTGGTCATTTTGCACACTCTTTGAACTTTTTGAATTCTTGTCAGTGCGACTATATTCTGCAGCCGTGCAAATTATGTGCGGCATGCACTTCTTTTCAATCAACTTCTGAGCTTCAATACTAGATCTACGGCCGCAGAGAGAATTATGCGGTCCGAGCTTTCTTTTACGGCTACTGAAATACTTATGCAGACCACTCTTTTGGTCTGCTATGCCCCTTCTTGACTTATGAACCGGAACACTCCTTTTTAGTTAGATTTCTTCATTAGAGTCCAAATCTCCAACATTCCTGTAATTTGCACACTTTTATTAGTTTTGGGAACATAAATCAACACTTTCAGACTAAAACTAAAGTAAGAAGGTACTAATTAGTGGTCAAAATCCACACATATCACTTCTGTAGCTAGGATTCAAACAAAGCCACTATGATAATTCATTGTTCATCAAAGAAATTGATAGTGACAGAGTTATCATCCTTGTGTACGTAAATGATCTATTGATCATAGGGAACAATAATAAGCTATTATGTGATGCTAGGTAAAAAAAAGAATTTTATTTGTCAAAGGAAGTATGCACTGGAGTTGATATCCGAAGTAGGCCCGGGTGGTGCAAAACCATCTGCTACACCATTAGAGTTAAATCAAAAACTCACATCTATAGAGTATGATAAATGCATTCAGAATGGCATACAAGAAGGTAATTAAGCACTTAAGAATCCTAACTGCTATTAGAGACTAGTAGGAAGATTACTATATCTTACCATGACTAGACCAGATATTGCCTTTGCAGTTCAGGTCTTGAGTCAGTATATGCACTACTCCAAGGTGTAAAACATGGAAGCTGCTCTTGGAGTAGTGAGGTATATCAAAGAGGCCCCTAGCTTGGTGTTTCTTATTCCTACAGAAAGTACAAACAAGTTAGTTGCCTACTATGATTTTGATTTGGAAGAACGTGTAGAGACGAAGATGTCAATTATAGGATACTTGGTCAAGTTTAGAAAGGCATTGATATCCTAAAAATCAAAGAAACAGATGTATATGTCCAGGAGTTCAGTTGAAGATGATTTTAGAAGTATGGCCTCATATGCAACATAAGTTACTTGGCTTGTGGGGTTGTTCAAGGAGCTTGGAGTCAGAATTCAGTAGCCTATAAGCCTGATATGTCATAGTAAGGTTGCTATACAAATTGCAGCTATCTTCCATGAAAAGACTGAACATATTGATATTGATTGTCATTTTGTTAGGGATAAACTCTATCAAGGAATACTGAAGACAGAATATATGCATACTAAAGACCAGCTAGCAGATCTGTTGACAAAGAGCTTGGGAAGCTTCAACATGATCACTTGCTAAAAAAGTTGGGAGTGAAGAATATATATCAGCCATCATCTTGAGGGAGAGTGTTAAGTAGAGTTAGAGTGATAAGCTGATAAGTTACTAGAGTTAGAAGCTTAACTGTAGACTGTGGTTAGAAGTTAATTTAGTTAGCACAGTATTTAGGAAGTAGTTATACTGCAGCTCTTTATAAATATGATATACATTCATGTATAGGTACACGGTTGTTCATTTCTTCAAAATAACAGAATTAGATTCTCCCATTCTCTATGTGTTGCCTTTTCTTGTATGGCATCTTCCTTGAGCTCAACCTTCAGATCCATGGTTGCTAACAAGTTCTAATATTTGCAGCCATTGCCTTATACATGTAATAAATATAATACTAATGATTTTATATATGTGGGATCTAAATATAAATGGGTATACACAGTGAAAATCCAGCCAAGTGGGGAGATTGAGAGATACAAAACAAGATTAGTCGCAAGAGGATTCAAAATCAAAGGAATAGACTATGGTGAGACCCTTTGAACAGAGGCAAATGTCATTTCTATTAGAATCTTACTTTCCTAGGCAACACAACGATCATGACTATTATATTATTTAAATGTGAAAAATGCCTTCTTGCATAGGGACTCAACAAGGAGGTGTATATAGATATAACACATTGATATGGAATGAAAGGGGAGTCAATTAAAGTATGTGGATTGAAAAAAGCTATGTTTGGATTGAAGCAATCCCTGAGGGAGAGGTTTGAGAAGTTCAGTAAAGTCATAGTTTAGTTTAGCTACAAAAGGTGTGCTTATGATCACACATTTTGTAATAAAGGGTAAGAAAGTGAGTCGCATCATAGTAAATATCTATAATATTTAGTGCATGAATGAAGCTATAACAGAGCATGTGCACGATAATCAAACACGGCTTTGTCAGTTGCCTGTGATAGGAAAAAGAAAACTTGATGAGATAGTTCATGCAGGGCATTCCTCTAAAGCTCGAAGAGCCTAATTGGTCTGATAGCTGACGAGCAAACCTTCCATTCTTATGTTTACATCACTTATCTCTCTCTCTCTCTCGCATTGACCGAACAAAGTTTTCAAATGAGCATCTTATGGGGAACTCATAGCTTGTACCTTCCTTCTCACAGTCATCTATATAACTCAAACAACAATGGTTCGAGTAAAATGGCAGTTAGTCTTCCTCGTCTCTTTCGAATGGGCAGCAGAGCTCTTCTAGCATCAACATGGATTGACCAGAGACTAGGAGTAGTTATCATCTTTTTTCATAGTATTCATCCAGCAAAAAAAGGAAAAGACCACTTAGTATAGTGTAATAGAAAAGATTAGGAATACGCTCGTAAACTGTTGCGAAATCAGTGAAAATGAGAGAGATGTGAGTATCAATCATTCTGCTACCATGCTCAAAGAGTGCTTTCCAAAATATGGAAAAAGAGCACTTAAGATTGCAAGAGATGAGAATCAACTTGAAGTCTTCTTTTATTGCCTAGGTGTATTGCTGATTCTTTGTGTTATTACTATTAATTAATGGTCCGAATAAGATGAACTAGTTTATTACTCTTTTAATGGAAGGGAATTATATTACACTTGTATAAAAATGTTAGCGAGATGCATCATTATATTACTTCTATAAACAGATAAACTAGTCATTTTATTTATTTATGTGGATATATTATTATATTTTCATAATTTTTATATGCGACTATGGTTTTCGTACTTCAAAATAGAGATGGAGAGAAATGTTACTCGAATTAATTATACAAGAAATAAAAAAAAGAGTATCCTTTTTACATTTCTTATGTGTAAAAGAGAGACCTCTTATATGTAAAAGTAAATCTCTCATATATAAAAAAAAAAAAAGAAAAAAGACAGGATCATGAAACTAAAAATAAGTTTGTAGAGACTTACAAAACTATTGGACCCTATAATTTAGATGACAAACAATTAAATTATGTTGAACATGCTGAAGTAAACCTTTAAATAGGAGAGGGGTGTCTTCATATCACAAGTTCACATGGAGTCGACAAAGGAATTTATTTGATAATTGATCAATCGTCTCCAATTTCTACGTGTTGAGATGAGTATGTCATTATATTTTGATGATTAACAAACCATAGCGAATATCCATATTTCATGTTCCATGTTGATGTGGTACTAGCCTGGTATGCAGATGAGATATGATGTGTTTGTGCTTTTGGTTGAGGTCCCGGGGGCCTCGGGGTGATTTCGAATGGTTGACGGAAAGATTTGGAGTTGGTTGTGACAGCTGAAGTTTCCCATTGTTGTCATAACCGCACCTGCGGCTAAGGGACCACAGGTGCAGTCTCACAGAAGTGAGATTTGAATCGCAGAAGCGGAGAGGACCTGGGAAGGCAGAAACCGCAGAAGCGGTTGAAGAACCGCACCTGCGATGGCACATGTGCGGATTGTGCATCGCAGATGCGAAAGTGGAGGATTTGAGTGATGACCACAGAAGCGGTCCATTGATCGCAAAAGCGGAACCGCAGGAGCGGGATTTTGGCCGCAGATGCGAAATCCCTTGGCCAGAAGGTATAAAAGCATTCCTTCGCGATTTTTGAGTTGGTCTTCATCATTTCAAGTTGGTTTTGGAGCTTTTGGGTTATTTTGAAGAGGGAATCAAGGGATATCATCTGGAGGTAAGATTTTTGAGTCTAATAATCGATCCTATGGCATTATTTCACGAATTAGGGCTGTAATTAATGAAATTAAGGGTTAGAATTGGGAAACTAGGGCTTGGTATTGGAGACCTAGACTTGAGATTTTGAGGGACCATTTGTGGTCGGATTTTGGTACTTCTGATATATATGAACTCGTGGGGAGATAAGGAATCTATTGATGTGAATTTTATCGAATTTTGAGACGTGGGCCTAGGGGTCGGGTTTTTGGTAATTTCGGGATTTATGTTGTAAATTGATTATTTACGCATGGGATTCATTCCCTTAGCATATTTTGATGTCGTGATTCTGATTTTGGATAGATTCGACGTGCATTGAGTCCGATTCGAGGGGCAAAGGCGTCACGGGCTAGAGTTTGGATCGGATTGAGGTGAGTAATGATTGTAAATGTTGTCCTGAGGGTATGAAACCCTGGATTGCACATCGTTGTGCTATATTGAGGTGACGTACACGCTAGATGACGAGCATGGGGTCGTGCACTGTTGGGGATTGCGACTTAGTCCATCCCGAATGATTGTTTTACCGCATATTTGATTGAAAACTGTTTGTTATCATCATGTTTTGGGCCGAATGCCAACTATTTGAACCCTTAGGGGATTTTTATTGATATTTCCTCACTAACTTGACTTTATACTTGTACTCAGTCATGCTATATTCTACTGTTTTCATAACTTAGCCATGTTTACTCTACTTTAACACTTAAATGATATTTTAAATAATATTTTGGGCTGAGCACCATGTTTTACTGTTGCCCGAGTGGCTTGTGAGATTCTGACTGAGCAAGGCCGAGGGCCTATATTGTGAGGAAACACTGATTATGATTATGAGGCCGAAGGCCTGAGATTTGTACGCCACGAGGTGGCTTGTTGATATGAGGTCGAGAGCTTAGTGATGATGCCATGAGATGACTTGATATTGCTCTTGGGACGTAAGGGGCCCCTCTAGGAGTCTGCACACCCCCGATGAGCGCGGGTACCCATTGTGATGTGAGATATAGCCCGAGAGGCTGATTATTGTTCCATATGTTACCCGAGGGGCTGATTCTATTTGTATTGTGCCCGAGGAGCGTTTCTTTATGTGTTTACCTTTTCTAGTTGCCTGTCTTTTATTTGTTTAACTGTTTAAAAGGGGATTTTAAGAAGCTTAAACTGAACTAAAGAGACTTTGCATATTTTCACTGTTTTTTACTTTTACTGGCTTTTACTGCTTCCTTATAGCCTGTGATGTGCCTTACGTGATTTCTTATTTCTCAGTCTTTATTTATGATTATTACTCACTGAGTTGGAGTACTCACTTTACTCCATGCACCCCATGTGCAAATTCAGGCGTTTCAGGTCCTGCTGGCGAGGGTTGAGAGCTTCCAGCAGATTTCGAAGTTCATAAGGTAGCTGCTCGGCATTCGCATCCCCGTGTTTTCCCCCTATCTCATTTCATTTCTCTTATTAGTGATTCTGTAATAGTTGTGTAGACTCTTCAGACTTGTAGTACATTGATAGATTCTCATGACTGGTGACACCCGATGTCGGGCTGCGTTGGTTTTAATTCCGCAAATTGTACTGTTCACTACTTATTTTGGGATTTTATCATGTTAAGGACTTCATACTTATTATTTTAATTGCTTAAAATAAAGTGGGAATATGTCAGCTAGCCTTGTCTTCACGAGATGCGCCATCACGATCAGGTCCGGGTTTAGGGCCGTGACAATGCTGATCAAAAGCGGGATGTCAAAGTGACCATGCAAGTTGGATTCCCCAAAAATTCATGTCCGTGCCCTAAAAGATATATGTCATTTGAAGAAGTTCGTGGTCAAAAAGAATTTTGTAATTAAGGAAAAGACTTGCGTGGAAAGAGAAGGTTGAAGAGTTGGAAACAAATAAGGAAACCAAATAAAGTAGGAGAGGTTTTCCTTAGCCGAAATATTATAGGTTTTGGAGCGTTAATTGAAGAAGATTTTCGGTCAACTTTGCAGCTATAAAAGGAGACTTTTTACCGCAGTTCAAGGCTAATACTATTGAGACAAACCACATAGAATCACTTTTGACAATAGCAATCACAAAAAAAAAATACTTCTGGAGAGACAACCTAAGAAGATGAAGTTGCTCAAGTTATTTAGTTGTTAGGTTGAGTCAAGTGTTCTACAATGTAACCTATTTACTTTTTAAGAAGTGTAATCAATAGGTTAGTGCAGAAACTTTGAGTTTTTGTTAGCTTCCTAAACTAGAGTTAGTTTGGGAAGAGGTTGCTATAATTAAGTTGATTGTAGGGGTTAGGGTACTTGAGCTATTCCCCTTGGTTATGGAGTTGTAACTTAAAAGTGCTCTTTGAATTTTAGTGGAGTTTTGAGGAAAATCCTACTGGGTAGGTCGTAATTTTCTCCCTTGAGCAAGCAGATTTTTCACGTAAAAATCTCTGTGTTGGTTAATTTTTCATAATTATTTTTGTTTGCATAGTTCAAAAAAATCATATTCTTTAAAATCATAAAAATCGGGAAGACACAATTCAAAACCTTTCTAGTATGTGCATCCTAAAATAACACTACGTCTACCTCAAGATGCAACACGTTTGGAATAATCACGTCATTTTACATTTCCATTTGATCATTGTATTGGCCAAAATATGCCCTAAGGGAATTTAATGTAAAGCGAAATTAAGGAAAAATATGCGATCGGGTCGACCAGGAAGTGGTGGGATTCATGGCCGGGCTATCAAAAACGGTCAAGGTCAAGTACCAAGGGCAGAATAATAATGCTAGTTTTTATAATAAAAAGATAGTGTAGGGCATGTAACATTAACTTGATAAGAAAACTTTTCAGAAGAAGATTCCTTCTCTCTAGCAAAGAAACAAACTTTACATTTTGCAATATTCTTGTACACATTATCCCATATCTTTCCATCAGATCCAAGAATAGTTCGAATATTCGAGAATTTGTCTATTATTAATCATTATCAGAGCAGACAATCATCCACCTCATTCGTTATTGGGTGAATCGTTCCCCCTATTTACATTAATACTATTTATTGCGATTTATTGCATAATATTCCTTCATTATTGCTCACATCTTTTAGAATATTAAATGTGCACTACATTTAGTTTTCCACCAACTTTATCTTACGTTATCCATGCTATCAAGTTCTAAATCAATTTAGTTTCTTCTAGATCTACAACTAGCACGGATTGCTAACACAAATAAACAACAAGAACGAAATTCCTTTTCCTTGTACACACAGATCTGATATGGTAGGTAACAGAGAAGAAAGAACTAGGATAATGGGTGACCTCACAACCAATCTCTTGCCAGGCGAGGCGGGTCACCTCTCCCACACGGCAATATTGCAACATCCCACGGTAAAGGAGCTTCCTTGTCCATGATGAAAGAGACGCCACCAGCAGTAATAAAGCTCCCTGAGGCTTGGCTAACTGATACACTAACCAGCACCCTCCACAAGCCCGCTCAGGATATAGTCTTAGAAAATGCAAGGACTTGCGTTACACCAATAACGGTCGAGCAGCATGGCCCTTTCCCTCCTCCAATAACAGGTATTACCACAACATTGTTAATAGTGTAGGTGACGACACCCTCACAGCCATTTTGAAAAAGATGGAGGAAAAGGAGAACGAGAACAGAGTGCTTCGGGACCAAATGAGAGAATACCAAGAAAGGATCAACAAAATACCAGGTGCCCCAAAACTCTTGCCAAAGAGAGATGTTGGTCGGTTTGTCGAGCAACCATACAGTGATGAAGCGGTCCCTATGCCATATCAAAGACCTTCAAAATGCGTTTCTACCTGAAAATATATGATGGTACGACCGATCTCGAGGACCATGTAACTCACTATGTCACCATCGTGAAAGGCAATGACCTTGCCAAGGAACAAGTATCCTCTATTTGTTGAAATAAATCGGCGAGACCCTCACTGGAAGAGCATTAACATGGTATTCTCAGCTACCCACGCCTTCCATTGAACTATTCGAAGAGATGGCCGACAAGTTTGTAACGGCCCACACCGGGGCCAAAAAGGCAAAGGCAAGAGTGAACGACATATTCGCTATCAAACAATCACCAGGAGAAGGATTGAGGGACTTCCTCGCCCGGTTCAACCAGATAAGAATGACCTTACCAAGCGTATCAGAAGGAATAGTCGTCGTAGCTTTCTAGAACGGGCTAAACAGAAATGGTTCAAGGGCAAAAAGAAAGTTGTTAAGTCGGCTTAGGAAATACCCTCTGACTACTTGGGATGAAATACATAACGCCTATTGTGCCGAGGTCCAAGCAGACAATGACGACCTGAATGGGCCAACTCATCGATTAACCTCAATACAAGCCGAAACCTGGAAAGATCGAAGAAATGATATTAGGAGGGACCTTGTATCTCCACGACCTAACCGAGAACGACATCTGCCATATGTCAGAAGTGCCATCGTACCTTCTTCATGCCACGAAGAGGGACCACCAAAGCCAAGGATAGGGACTCACCGGAACAAGAAAGGTATGCCCCCTTTGTTATCTGCTCACAATTTTTGCATGTCACCTTCAGAAATAGTCTACACATTGGATAAGCCCAGACCGAAGGTAAAGTGGCCACAAAAGATGAGGTCAGATCGAAGCACCAGAAAGTCGGATGCAATTTGCGAGTTCCACCAAGAACAAGGACACAAACCGAGGATTGTATCGCCCTAAGACAGGAGGTCATAAACATGCTTCGACAAGGACACCTCAAAGAATTGTTGAGCGACCGGGGAAGAACAAACTTTGCTAGAGGACGTGAATAGCATCAGGGACCGCCAAAATGGCCCTCACTTACCCACACCATCCAAATGATCATTGGTGGCAGCGACGATGCTTCCATCAGCGGCGTAATGTTCACCATGACCCATAATCTCAAATGGTTTATCACTCACGAACGGGATGACGAACTCAAAGAAAGTATCACCTTCGATAAGTCAGATACCCACAGTTTGGCTTTCCCTCACTATGATGACCTTGTTATCACTTTATGAATTTTAGATACAGATGTGAGATGCATTATGGTAGACGATGGGAGCGGCACATGAATTACAAATGTTATTTCTCTCATTTTATAGCTATTTCTAAGTACTATGTTTCTTTCCTCTTATAATAGAGCCATTATGAGAAATTAATAGCATTAATAAAACGTTATAATTGGTACTTGCACAAATGAAACTCGAGGATAAGATAGTGTCGCATTGCATCACGCTAACAGGTTTTAACAATGTAGTTGAACAAACATTTGGATGAATCACACTCCCCGTACTAGCCGGCGGCGTCACTATGGAAACCACATTCCATATCATGGACCAGGACACGTCATACAACAGCATAATAGGGCGACCGTGGATACACACCATGAAAGACATCCCTTACAACTTGTACAAAGTCATCTAACTTCCAACTCCATGGGAAATATTCAGCATATGAGGAGAACAACGCATATCTCGGGAATGCTACCGCATCGCCCTGGATTGTATCGTCACTCAACAAATGAAGGGCAAAGCAAAAGAAGCATAGCAATTAACAGGGCCGAGGATGATCTGTAATGAGAGAGAGGACGTCATTAGAGACCCTGATGTGGTAGAAGCTGCGGAATCGACCATAGAAGACCTCGACCCCGCCCAACTAGACGGCAACGACCACAGCAAGAAAGCTTACATCGGCTGCAAGCTTCAAGAACTAGGTAAATTTCGCCAATTCTTAACTAATAACGCAGACTTGTTTTCTTTTAGCCATGCAGATCTATCGGGTATCCCGAAGGAAATCGCTACACACAAGTTGAACGTCGATCCATTCCACCCCCTGGTGAGGCAAGTTAGGCGTAAGTTCAACTCCGTGATAAACGATGCAGTACGCATGGAGATCAAAATTTATTGGAAAATGGCTCTGTCAGGGAGTCAAAATACCCCGATGGCTCGCCAATGTGGTCGTGGTGAAAAAGAAAAATGGGAAGTGGCAAATGTGCGTAGACTTTAGAGATTTAAATAAAGCATGCCCCAAATATTCATTCCCATTACCTCATATTGACTAACTCATCGATGCAACGGATGGGCATGAATTGCTGAGTTTTCAGGACGCCTACTAAGGCTATAACCAGATCCGCATGGAAGAGGAAGATCAGGAAAAAACCACTGTTATCAACCATCAGGGAACGTACTGATACAAAGTCATGCCTTTCGGACTAAAAAACTAGGGGTAACGTACCAAAGGTTGGTAATAAAAATGTTCAAGGACCAATTCGGTAAGCCGTTGGAAGTCTACATAGACGACATTCTGATCAAGTCCAAAAGGAAATAAAATCACATCGACCACTTGAAAGAAACCTTCAACATGCTCAGGCAATACAGAATGAAACTAAACCCAAAAAATGTGCATTCGGTATGGCTTCAGGAAAGTTCTTGGGTTTCCTACTGTCGCAGCGAGACATCGAGGTCAAACCCGACCAAATCAAAGCTATCAAAGGGATACAAGAGCACTTAACCACCAAAAAATAGGTTCAGAGGTTGACTAGACGTATCACTGCCCTTTCAAGGTTCATCTAGCGATCATTTGATAGGTGTAACAAATTCTTCGGTGTACTCAAAAAGGATAACGACCTCCGGTGGACCTCCGAGTTCGTCCAAGCCTTGAAGGAATTAAAGGTTTATTTGTCGCCGCCACCATTGCTTTCAAAACCAGAACTCGGGGAGCGCCTTCTCGTCTACCTCGTTGTATCAGAAGTAGTTGTGATGCTGTCCTGGTCCGAGAAAATAAAGGTACACAATCTCTCGTCTATTACATTAGCAAAACACTAATCGATGCCGAGACGAGGTAGCCCCACCTCAAAAACCTGGCCCTGGTCTTGGTCGTAGCTTCACGAAAGCTTAGACCCTACTTCCAGTGCCACCCACCTCGGTAGTCACGACTTTTCCCTTAAGAAGTATTTTGCATAAACCCGAGCTATCAGGAAAGCTAGCCAAATGGGACATAGAATATAACATATTAACCGTGAATGGTGATAAAGTCACAAGTCCTCACCGACTTTAGTGCAAAAATAATACCTGAAGTCGAAAAAGAAGCCACACATGCTTCTCCTCAATCACAGGACCTCTAGATTTTGTACACTGATGCCGCTTCTAACGCGTCAGGGTCTGGACTGGGACTTGTACTTGAAGTTCCAACAGGCGAAGTGATTCGCCAGTCCATAAGATGCCCGAACATAACTAACAATGAGGCCGAGTATGAGGCCGTAATTGTAGGGTTAAGGCTACCACTAAAGTATGGGGCGAGACGGGTAAGACTACGCTGTGATTCTCAACTTGCCGTCAACCATGTCACAAGGACTTTCTAGATCAAAGAGGAAAGGTTACAAAAATACCAGAGTTTGATTAATGTTAGCTCGACCAGAATCCCCGAGCACAGAACACCGAGGCGAACGGCCTCGCCAAATCAGTAGTGGCCACAAAAAATATTACAGTCGGAGAAAGAAACGTGGTCACCCTCTTCCACTTATCGATAGATAAAATCAAGGTAAGAACCATAAACCTAAATTGGGATTGGCGTAACCGTATTGTTACATATTTGCAGGATGGCATACTCCTAGATGATAAAAAAGAATCCAAGAAACTACGAATGCAAGCAGCCAAGTACAACATCATCTATAACGACTTATACAAGAGGACGTATGGCGGCCCCCCAGCGAAATGCTTGGGCCCAAATTAGACGCAGCGCATCCTTGAAGAATTCCACGAGGGAAATTGTGGAGCTCATTTCGACAATCGAGCTCTGGTCAGATGCCTCATACGGGTAGGCTACAACTGGCCCACTATGAAAAACAAAGCCACGGACTTTGTAAAAAAATGTGAGTAGTGCCAAAAGTATGCCCTAATGACCCACCAAGCCGGCGAGCATCTCCACTCAGTCACTTCCGTTTGGCAATTCATCAAATGGGGGATGGACATAGTGGGGCCCCTCCTCATGGGACGAGGTAACAAACGATTTCTTTTTGTTTTAACTGACTATTTTTCTAAATGGGTAGAAGCAGGGGCATTCTCCCAAAAACGTGAACAGGAAGTGATCGCCTTTATATGGAAAAACATCATATGTTGTTTCGGCCTCCCTAAAGAAATCGACTACGACAACGGACCCTAATTCACAGGAAAAAGTGTCGCTAAATTTTTTGAAAAGTGGCATATCAAAAGAATACTCTCAACACTGTATCACCCTGCGGGTAACGGACAAGCAGAATCCTCCAACAAATCAATACAGAACATTATGAAGAAAAAACTCGAAGACGCCAAGGGGCTATGGCCGGAATTACTACCAAAGGTACTTTGGGCCTACCGAATAATGTCGAAGGCGAGCACAGGAGAGATGCCCTACTCATTAGTCTATGGGACTGATGTTGTAATACCGGTCAAGATCGGAGAGCCCAATTTGAGATACTCTTACAAGAGCGGGCCAGGGAACAACGAAAGAAGAAGGTAGAATCTTGACGAAGCCGAAGAACGAAGGGATATGGCCTATATAAGGATGATCGCTCAAAAATAACAGGCAAAACATTATTACAACAAAAAGGCAAATGTCAGACCACTCAAAGTCAGGGAGTAGCACAAAACTAAAACACAAGCGAGCAAAAACTCACGAAAAGGCAAACTGGGAACAAAATTGGGGCGGCCCATACTATATCACGGAAACAACAAACAAAGGGTCATTCCAAATAGAAACAATGGAAGGAAAACTACTACCAAACAACTGGAATGTTGCACACCTCAAGTACTTCAACTTTTAAGAAAAAACGTCCTCCAAGTCGTAATCTTTTTTCCCTCACTTGAGTTTTGTCCCAGTTGGGTTTTCTCACGGAGGTTTTTAACGAGGCGACAAGGGGGACACTTCAAGTAGAAGTGAAAACTGATGGAGGCACATGACAACTAGTTCATTGCTCAACCTCTCGATATACTTCTCCAGGTTGACCAATGAAGGGACTAGAATGCCAGCCAACACTAGATAGACGAACTAAAATGCCGGCCCAGAAAATATGTAAATTTCTCCAAGTGTAGGACTAAAGCATAAAGGCATGAAGTTCGTCCATAATTTCACCAAACGCATAGCCAAAGCAACGTTGCCTTAACACCTATTTGGCCCTCAGCCATAATTAAATAAAGGTTACATTCGACCTCATTTGAATTAACTAAAGCTACATTTGACCTTGTTCGAATTAACACCTATTCGGCCCTCGGCCATAATCAAATAAAGGTTACATTCGACCTCGTTCGAATTAACACCTATTCGGCCCTCGACCATAATTAAATAAAGGTTACATTTGACCTCGTTTGAATTAACTAAGACTACATTCGACCTTGTTCGAATTAACACCTATTCGGCCCTCGGCCATAATTAAATAATGGTTACATTCAACCTCGTTCGAATTAACTAAGGCTACATTTGACCTCATTCGAATTAACACCTATTCTCCCTCAGCCATAATCAAATAAAGGTTACATTTGACATCGTTCGAATTAACTAAGTATAGTTATATTCGACCTCGCCCAAATTTATACCCACTTGGCCCTTGGCCATAACTAAATATGTGACATGTTCGACTTCGTTCAAACCAACACCTACTGGCCCTCGGCCATGATCAAAACTAAGTTTGGTTTCGACCTTATTTAACACACATGAACCAAGTTTCTACCACTAAAACAACCAAACAGCAAAACAAAAGAAAGAGGCATAAAGAATCAGGTACGAGCAACAGAACTGGCATTTGATACTTAGAATATTGTTTTTCTTTTTACAAAGGCTAAAACAGATACCCACAAAAATATTTACACAAAATCTACAGACAAAAAGAAGGAAAAACAACTAACCATCGCCTAACCCAGCAGTGCCATCCACTTGATCGCCTAGGCCGTCCCCATCCGCCTCTCCGCCATCGCCATCTCCATCGCCATTGGGATACTGATCATCATACCAGGTGTCCTCTTCAATCTGATATGCACCCCCATCCTCCTCGTCATCACCAGCCTCCTATGTAGTAGGGTCATTGCCACAAGCAACCTGAGATGTACGTGCCTTTAGCACGAGCGTCCTCGAAGTCGGCCTTAGAAAATTTCCCCGCTCTCATCAGATCTCTAAATATATCCAGTTGGGCCTCGGCGTGGATCCACTTCTCATACAGATCCCGCAGAATACCAGGAAAAGCAAAAGTGCGAGAACAAGACGGCTGAGCTAATAGTTGTGCCTTCTCGACTTCGAGAGCAGCAACTCGATCATTAAGGCTTGAAGCCTCTTTCTCCAGCTCCCCTATCCGATCATCAAGCTGCTCCTCTTTAAGCTTGGCCGTCTCCAAATCACTCTCCTACTCAAAACGAAGAATGAGGATTATGGCCTCCAAAGCCTCAGCTTTCCTCGAAGCCCCTAACCGAGCCAATTCCACATTCTCTATGTTCGCTGCCTTCTCGGTGACCTCACCACTCAAAGCATCCACCTTGACTAGACACTCTAGAGCTCGGCCCGCAATGAGACCACTTGGGTTTAAAGATCGGCACATTGGGCCTCGACCCCTTTGCTCACCTCGAGTTCTTCTTCTTTATCCCTCAATGCCCTCTCGAGGACGCTGCATTTTCCGATGACTCTCACCAACTCGTCATCTTTCTCTTTCATCTTCTCGGAGAGCCTAAAAGCTGCCACTGTCACCAAACTGCCTACAAATCTCGTGGTGCTTATTGCGATACTCACGATACTTGCGCTCCATCTTCTGAAAAATGGCCTTGCACCTCTTCACTCGGCGGGCACTCTCGATTTCCAGATTCTCAATCTAAAAAAACCAAGGTCAAACAACAAGCATGAAGTACAAAGCATGGAATTTGAAAGGAAGGTCAAAAAGCCCTAAGGACGAGGCCGTCTATACTCCTTGATAGGGTAGCATCGTCCAATTCTTCGAGAGTTCTACCCTCCAAGTCGGAGCAAAGGGGACCTAAGGAACGGACCATGTTCTTCGTGTTCACCAGTAAGTCTCTATCCATGGGGATCGCAATGGTCCGCGTGGACCCTTCTAACCTTACTTCAACTCGGGTAAACCCCTCACTCATCATTTGTACCTCGTCGGCATCAAGATCGGAGCCCGTTTCATAGCCGTCCTCGGCAATACCCTTATCTCTCCCATCGGCAGACGAAGAAGGAATGTTAGCCAGCCACGAGGATGATGGCTCATCTCGTTGCACAGCACCCGGAACTTCCACAGATGGCTCCCTAGTTCCAGCCTTGGCATCGTGAAAGGGCATGCCTTCTACGGCCTCCGTTGGCGGCGGGACCTCAAACGGAAAATCAACGTCATCTTCAAGAATGAAGGTCGCCGGATCATGATCACTCCTTATCGAATACACAGGAAGACGGTCCCATCGCCGACGTCCCCCGATCTCCTTTTGCGAGAAATCAAACCCTCCTTGCTTGGCAATGACTCCTCTTCTTCATCTATTAAATGACACAAGGGGGGAGTCGGAAGTTTTGTTGCTGATGCAGTCGACGATCGAGATAACCTAGTCGCAGTAGAAGGCAGAATGGAAGCAAACAATCGGGTAGGCCTGGCCGCGATCACAACAGGAGCGGACTTCGAAGAGGCAGTTTTCCTCTTACGAAATGCAGGAGGAGGAGCCCTCGATTTTCTTAAAGGTCCTCGAGCTGAAAAAGGAAAGTTAAAAAATTCACTTCCCACAATGCTATAACAAGCAAGCGGCCACAAAGTCAAAATATTTTTAAGTAAAAATAGACGAACTCACCAGCCGCGGAAGATGCCGACCTGAATTTCTTGAGAAAGGCCAGCTATTCGCGGATCCCTATCGTGTGAGGTAGAACTTCTCTAACCCAGTCATGAATATCCTCGACCAAAGGAGGAAGCTCAGTCCTGGCTGCACGAAGAAGGAATGAAATGTCAAAACACGGCTGAAATAGGCAAAGCAAACGCTTGATTAAAAAAGAGGGAAGAGCAAAAGAGAGAAATACTTACGGGCATGATTCCAAGCCTCAGGGAACCCGTCCGCATTGGCCACCACGTCCTCGGTTTTGACAAAGAAGTAGTTGAGCCAAAACTGATGATTCGCCTTATCATCCATCTTCACCACCAAACACTTGCTCCCTCGATGGCGAAGGTGCAGAATCGTCCCCCTATGGAAACTAGGGGTGAAGAGATGCATCAAACAACAAAGTGACACCTCAACCCCGGCTAATTCCGCATATTTCGTAAGCATGCGTATAAGCTTGTAGATGTATGGAGAAGGTTAGGCCAGGCAAACGCCATAATAGCGGCAGAATTCCAATGCCAATTAGAGAATAGGGAAGTATTAACTGACTTAGAAAGGGTACGCGTAGAAAGCGCAATACTCAGGGCGATTTATTTGTATCACATCGCGCTCTGCTGGAACTAAACCGATATGGGCAGGAATCTTGAACTTTGCCCTAAACTCAGCAAGTTCAGCCACTTTCATCAATGACTCCGGGATCTCAGGGTCGTCCTCAGGCACCTTCGAAAAATCGTATCTAACCTTTTCACTACAAGGTATTATCTCCTCCACCGTAGGAAAATTCTCATCTTCAACAGCAACAGAAACACTATCATAATGGGGAGGCATACGCACTGTCAAAGGAACAGGATCGCTTGCCCTCCCAGAACTTGAAGCTATGTTAACCATTTTTCTTAGAGAGGATGTTGTAAGTGCAGAAGAATCGTGAGCATTCGGTATCACCGAAATCATGGAAAGCAGATATATGATATTGAGGCAAAGAGAACAAAAACTCTATATGAAGAATGAAGAAGAAGAAGAAGAAGACATAGAGGTTTGATGTTAAGAGTGCAAAATGTAAGTAAATGGTTTCATATCCCTATTTATCAGAGTTCAAGCATGAGGATCGAGAAATCAAACCATCATTACCCAGCGTTGGTATCGAAACAGTAGAGACACAGGAAATAACACAAGGCATCAGGAAAATGCATAATAATGACGCACGATGTCATGGCGTCACTCTAAATCGATATGACCTTAGGTTGCGGCTCACGAAAGTCCACGTTACCACCTCGTTTGAAATGCCACTATTCGACTTGCTCACCTAAACTTTCCAACCACGACAAACAGGGTCCGCTCGTCGAGGCCGTCCAGGGTCGGTCTTTATAAGCAGAGGGGCTAATTGTATAGGTCATAATCTGTCCTAAGGGAATTTAGCGTAAAGCGTCATTAAGTAAAAAAGATGTTGTCGAGGTCGACCAGGAAGTAGTGGGATTCGTGGCCAGGCTGTCAACAACGGTGAGGTCGAGTACCAAGGGCAGAACAATAATGGCTTTTTCTGTAATAAGATATTAAAGAAAATATTATGTTGAATATTCTCTGCAATTGTACTAGTAGGGTTTATTAGGGACATGTCTCATATAAATAGAAAGAGAAAAGATAGTGTAGGGTGTGTAACATTAACTTGATAAGAATACTTTTCAGAAGAAAATTCCCTCTCTCTAGCAAAGATATAAACTTTATGTTTTGCAATATTCTTGCACACATTATCCCATATATTTCCATCAGATCCGAGAATAGCTCAAATATTCGAGGATTTGTCTATCATTCATCATTATCAGAAGAAACACTCATCGACCTCATTCGTTATTGGGTGAATCGTTTCCCCTATTTACATTAATATCATGTATTGCTATTTAGTGCTTGATATTCCTCCATTATTGCTCACATCTTTTAGAATATTAAATGTGCTTTACTTTTAGTTTCCCACCAACTTTATCTTACGCTATCCATGCTGTCAAGTTTTAAATCCAGGAATATTATCATTAACCAACTTTAACCCTTCATTACATAAGATTAAATTGTTTACCCAAAAATTTATATTTTTTGGTCAAAAAGTCACTTTTCACCACGTTTTATTGCAGTTTTGGATCTGTTATGCACTAAATTGGTATCTTAAACAAATACGTACTAATTGGCTTTTGAAGAATTTCTACCGTTAGTGATATCCAAAATGGGAAATTATAAGCACTATGTAAAACTAATTCAACGTTTCAACTTACTTGAAATTACGTATATTCCTTAATCAATACGTGTTTTCCTACTTGTGTCGGCTTTCATTTAGGATTTTTTTCTCTGTGGAGTATTATCACTCTTAACTCGTGCGAAAAATTATTTACATTTGATAGCTGAAAAAATGTATAAAATTTGTATATATATATATACACACACAAATTTTATACAATTTTTTAGCTATTATTTTTACAACGGCTGTCACTCTTCCAAGAAAAATTTTCAGAAACTACTATTGTTTAGTGACTATTAACTTGCTATAGCTACCATTTACTTAATTACTTCCTATAGCTATATTTTCATTTGTTTTAGAGTGTATTCAATGTATTCAAGCTACTATATTCATGAATACAGCAGCAAAACTCAGCGAAAAATAGGGAAGTCCAACTAAACATAGATTGAATTCATAATTATTCGCGAGTTGTATTCGTGAATACAGAACGGAAATCTGTGGGGGAAAAAGGTCTCTTCAGCTGTTTAAAAACGGTAAATGAATCAATTAACGCGATAGACTCTTAATATAACTCAACAAACTCAATAATAACACGCAGAATTTGTATTTTCAGTTATAGAAAAGATTCTCAACCGAAAAACACCCCAAAACAGAGCAATCTTCAGAGATTCAATTCATCCTTTCTTTTTTTTTTAGTGGTATATTTACAAATTGGTTTTTACACAGATATGACGCATAGCAGGTCATCTATAGTGCAAAACATATGAATACATAGTGCAGATACATTTGAATACATATATACATCTGAATACATAAATTATATTAATTAAAAAAATATATGAATACATTCTACAATACATTGAATACATACTACTGAATATATACTGATGGACAAAACAATGAAACAAAGTGAAGCTTTGAAATTATATAATTATATTGAATATAGTTAAATACAGTGTATATATTGAAAAAGTAGCCTATTTCAGGAAAGAATCTGTTGCTTTGAATTTGACAATCCGGTTTACTGTTGCTCTAGTTTTATTTCCAAAAGAAAGAACATCATCCATAAGTTTTCTTCTCTTTTCCGCATCAGGAAGTGTTCATTCTTTCGAAGATTTCTCAAATTGGCTTTTTTCGATGTCGGGTAACCCTCTTGTGAGTTGTTGAATCAGCCATTGGGAATGAAATTTCGAGTTTTCTGGTGAAAGCATAACAATGGTGCTTATTTCTAAAAAAATTAGTAAAGAGAAACAGAAAAAGCAATGTACCACCAAAAATCTAACAACTTTAACACTTACCATAACTTTTTGGAGCAAAAAAATTTAAAAATTTCACGAGACAATGGAGATGAATCGGTGGAGAATCGTGGTTGTATTCACGGAGAAGAAACTGGCGTTGAGAGAGAGAGAGATGGTGGAGAGAGATCGTGGTTTCTGAAGTTGTATACTATACGGTGGTCTTGTGAGAGAAAGAACAAAAAGTAGAAGAGAGAAAAATATTACTCAGCGTATTTAATGGCTAAACGATAGGAAGTGACCATAAATACATATTTTGCTATAAAACCTAAAAGGTAGCTATAGAAAATAATATTTTAAAAGGATATTTATTTATTTATAATAAATAAGGTATAAAACTTTGCTATAGGAGGTAAAATTTGTGATGTGGCATTCTCTAAAGCCAGAATTTTTATTTATCTTTTACCTCAGTTTTTTGCCTTTTTCCCCTTTTTAAAAATTAATTTGATATTTTAAAATATCCAAGAGTCACCTCATTAATTAATTCCAGACTAATTGCATCTGTTCAAATTATTAAATTAAAATCCTAAAAGTCACTATTATACAAACGAGCGTTACTCTGTATTAGAATCCCAAAAGGAAATGATTGTTACTCATTTCAATCCCTTTAAACTTCCTTCGTCCAGTCGCGTCTCTTAACTCAAACTTCGTCTAAGATCTCCTGATCATCATCATGGGTAAACTAGGATATATATGAGTTTGTAACATTATTTTACTAAATTTCAACTCTTTCTCTCTTCATAATATTCTACTATTTTGAGTTGTTATTTAGAGTAATGCATACTGATCTTACATGGATGAAACTATTCACGTATAATAATTACATCCCTACAGATTGTGAACCTAAAGCTTTGATCTTTTTCTGCCATGAAAGGTGAACATCTGCATAACCAAATTATTTTTAATTCGTTTATTGCTTAGATAGTTTCAATTGGCCAGCCAAGTAACCATTTGCAAGTCTACTGGCATTATTATATTGTTAGCGAAAAATTCAAAAAGGTATGATTCTCTTTTTGAAATTTATTTTCCTGTTTTGTTTTCATATGTATCTTTTCCTTGTATATTTGCTTCTTTTTTATCTTGTGCCTTGCCTTGAGCATTAATAAAAAACTTACTACTACTATTTATCTATTTTCTTCCTTTCTTCTTCTTCTACTTTTTTTTTTTTTTTGAGATTTGTTTGTTCGTTTCCATGTATGGTTGGAACTTCATTTATCTATGTATTCAGTATGCTGGGTTTCTATTTGATTGTAGGTTGTAGCAACAAAGTTTGAATTAAAAAATTTGAACTATTTACTTAATTAGCTTAATCATGCAGTACTCTTGGATAGCAATACTTTGAGGGGCAAAAAATACTTTTCACATATTTCCCAAGGGAACGGAACTAGCACTATAATTCCGAGTCACTTATCCAGTATGTGAGTGAGCCGGCCCTACGGATCCCCTTTGTTCAATGGGGGAGGGGTCATGCCTTCCCAGCCCGCTTAGTTTCATAAGTCTAAATAATTTGGGGCACAGAATATGTTGTAGATTTGAAGTAAATTTTTTAATGTTTTTGTTTATGAATGCATTAAGTGTTTACTTTTAACAAATCATCTATAATTTATGTCATCGTGAGATTGGGGAAGAAGAGGAGAGTATGAAATGTAAAGTGATTAATTTCAGTACCTGTATAAGCAGGATTCGTGGGGAGGGATGGAGCTTACAATATCCTAAAAATTGAAATGTTATCGTGGGTGTGATTGTTGAGAAGTAAGAGAGCATTTGACTTATTAATTAGCATATTATGTTTGTTTGATCTTGAGTTTGGACTAGTTGGATAATAACGTAAAGTGGGTGGTGCTGTTAAATTATCCTAATTTGAGCCAAAAGGCAAGGCTTATATGTATTTGAACAAAGTAATAAAATAGGGTTCTAGAATATACGTGGTATTCAATAGGAGATGTGATGTGGTTACTGTAAGTTGACCGCATTACTCCTAAAATAATTAGTTTATAGAAATGGGTTTAGTTGTTTCCTGGATAATGAGTATTTTTTGACATTCTTGATTCTTATAAAAAATTTAAAACTTTTTTTTAAACTTGACAAACATATAGCAATAATTATTAAGAAACCATGAGCAAAAAACTTTATGTGGCTTATCAGTTTTAGTGCTTATTGTATGTGTTTTATCTGATATGTCAGAGCTATCAAGAGAAATTGACTGTGGATAACTGAGTTAGAAATGGAGTTCGCATTATTCAACTTCATGTGACTTTTCAGTTTAGAATTATTTAGTTTTTTTGAGATATGGAACAATATCATCTTTTTCTTTATTTTTTCCTCATTTTCAGATTTTCATAGAATTACTTTTCTATCCGTTGAATTGTATGGATTGAGTTCATCTAAAGGTTTACCTATATTAAAAAAAAATGAGAATTAATTACAACAACAAAGGAGATCTATAGGAATTAGTAATGGTTTCTCATTTGGATGTGAAAACAAAATGGAAAAAGGTTATTCACATGAATGCCTGTTTTAGTGTGTTCTTAAATTTGTTTTTTCTATATGTATACCTTGTACTATATGTTCCTTTTTTTCTAATTCTCTAAAAAGTTTCATCCCTTTATATATATATATATATATATATATATTAACAACTTTTACAAAAATATATATCTAACCGCGCGAAGCGCGAACAGATAAGAGTATTTATTTATAATAAATAAGGTATAAAGTTTTGCTATAAAAAGTAAAATTTTCATTTTCCCAATTCCAGTAGTGAAGGCCTGAATTCATGTAGAGCAACCTCATCATTAACGTGAGGCCCAAGGTCAAAAAACGTCGTGGGCCTTCCTAATAACTTGACGCCCAAAATCCTAAAAAATGAAATACTCAATCAACAAGACCCATATATATGCATCGTGCTCACTATATGGGGTGCATAGATAGTGGGCATTTGTATCTATAACCGTTTTTAGATCACATTTTAACTTCTGCTTGCTTTGCAAAAAAAATTACAAGCGTACCCACTTTTTCGCGTAACTTTAGCATACGGGACTGAAGTAACAAAGGCAATCACGCAAAACTTCAGCATTATAGTAGAAGGGCCTGAAACAGCAAAAATTGCTGAACCAAGTGTGCTGAAGTTTTTGTTTGTAATTGTTGAACTTAAGCATAGTAGCTGAAGTTTTGTTCTCTATTTGCTGAAGTTTTTGTTTGTAATTGTTGAACTTAAGCATAGTAGCTGAAGTTTTGTTTCTATTTGCTGAAGTTTTTTTGTCCTGGATTCATTAGTTTTCAAAAACTTCAGCAAAAGATGCTGAAGTTATTTAGTTCATTTATAAAAACTTCAGCACTAAATAAGCCGAAGTTTTTTTGTCCTGGATTCATTAATTTTGTCATAAAGCTTCTTCAAAAACTTCAGTAGAAGATACTGAAATTATTTAGTTCATTTGCAAAAACTTCAGCACTATATAAGCTGAAGTTTTTGAAAAAGCTTTCTAACATACTAGATAAATAATCAGATTGCCAACAGTATTTAAATTATAAATTTTGGAAACAATAAACGTGAAAATAATAGAATTATCATGAAAAGAATCACTACGTGTGACCTTAAACTTCCCGTACGTGAAAATATTCATAAATTATTGTCTACTAACTTACATAATTATTTATAATTTGTTTTTAAACAATCTGATAAACATATATACTTATGGCAATCATCCCATGAACTTAAGAAGAAGAAAACGATGGAGGAGAAGGAGGAAGAGGAGGAGGAGAAAAGGGGCTGAAGTTGTTTAAAAAGTAGATACAAATAAAAAAATAGGGGCTGAAGTTGTTTAAAAAGTAGATACAAATAAAAAAATAGGTATAAGTTAAATGGGGGCGATCAAATAGGATGACCCATGCAATTTTTACATAGATAGTCGAAGGTCAATATTAATATGACTTCAAATAAGTTTCAAGGTAATTGCAAAACGAAAACTTGAAAATTAGATGAACCTTCGTTTTCGTTTTGTTCACATTTCCGTTTATTGATTCATCAACTTGCGCTTTTTCCAACTCTCGTTATAATACGTTGCGCCTTCCCTCGTCACTTCATTTTGTTTGGTATGAATTATTCGTAGTACATCACTCTTGATATATGGTTCGTGAAAATACGGTTTAATGTCTAAGAAATCATAAATTGAACCATATTTTTGTATGGTAAGACGACAATTGTCCACCTAGGTTTTTTTTTTCTCCATCATTAATGCTGTTTAAATTTTTTTTTTTTTTTTTGAAAAAACATAAAACATTAAAAAATATTGTGAGTATTAACTTATGGTGAAATCCCTGTTTTAGCCCTTTGATTTTAATTTTCTTATAAACCATGCATAAACTGTATTATAACATAATAATACAGCCTGTATTCCAACGCGGCTACGCCATTAACATATCCGTACAAGACGATTCCACTCTCCAGTCTCCAGTCTCCCGTCTCCACTTTCTTCACGTACAACTACCCTTTGCTGTTTTTCACAGTGAGCCAGGCCCCTTATAAATACACTAGTACTAGATTTGAGTTTTCGTAATTATCTGTTTCCAAATTGATTTTCAACAGGAGTGATTTTGAACACAATGGGTAAGGTAAGATATGAAATTGTTTCTTTCGATTATTTCTCACAATATTTTTTGAGCGATTGACTGAAGATGATGTTATTGGCTAATTGTGGTTGTATTTTTGCAGAATACGAACAAGCAAAATGAAGAAGAGATGAAGAAAGAAGAGCAGCAGAAGAAGGAAGGAGAAAAGAATGAAGGAAAGACGAAGAGCGAAGAGCAGCAGAAGAAGGAAGGAGGCAACTTAACCGTGGTTTTGAAAGTTGATTTTCACTGCGATGGTTGCACCCTTAAGATTATCAAAGCCGTTCGAAGTTTTGAAGGTACAATGCATGATTATTCCTTTAAATTTCTCTAATATTCTTCGTTTTTTTTTGTTTCCCTAAATTGTACTGTTTGTTCTTCTTCTTCTTCATCGTTATATCTTGCTCTGTTTTTGCCATCAAGTTAGATCTCAGACAGATTGATTGTTGTGAGTTGTGAATCTGATTTGCTTCTTCGATTTTCCGCTCTATTTTTGCTTTTGTTTTCTCGTCTCTGAATATTAGTATTCATTTATTCTTAATAACTGGTTTTTTACGAGTAAAAATAAAGGTGTGGAGAAGGTGACTTGTGATGGCGAAGCGAACAAGGTGACAGTAATAGGGAAAGTGGACCCACTGAAGCTAAAGGAGAAGGTTGAGCGGAAGACGAACAAGGCAGTTCAGCTTGTCTCTCCGTTGCCTAAGGATTGCAAGAAACAGAAAGTCCCTGGAGAAAATGGTGAAAATAAGAAGCAGAAACCCAAAGAGAGAGAGGTATTGGCTACTTACACTGCATATTCTATCTGCTCAATGATTCTGCACCTCTCTGTTTGCGTACGTCGTTTTCATTCTGTTGCATGCTACTTCTTTTCTCTTTAATTTGTCGGCGCAAGTTAGCATGCATTTCATGGTACGACTCGTTGTCATTATTCAATTCCAGTGTATTTCAAATTTACGTTGCGCTTACAGCGCATTTTACTTAAAAATGGCAAGTGGTGGTTTTCCGATATTGAATATACTGGGAATAAGCCACAGCCTAATGGATTTTTGTCAATAACGTTCGTTAGTTCTGAGAAACTTGAATATTACTAAAATAATTAATTATCCGTTGTAGCCTCCGTTTACCACTGCGGTACTGAAGATACACCTACACTGTGAAGGATGTATCCAAAAGATTCAGAAAGTTATCACTAAAAACAAAGGTGAGACTAATATTAAAGATTCTTCTTCTTCTGTCTATTTTAACAGTAGTTTTTATCCGTAATGTCCTGAATGTTGACGGACAATATGAATTGCAGGTTACAAGGAGATGAAAATGGACATGGAAAAGGACTTGGTAACAGTGACTGGTTCAATGGATATGAAGGAATTGGTGGAGGACTTAAAGAGGCAGCTAAAAAAAGATGTTGTAATTGTGCTGTCGAAGAAGGAAGGGGGAGAGAAGAAAAATGGCGGTGGCGGTGGCGGTGGCGGTGGCGGGAATGGAAAAGGGAAGGATGGGCAAGGTGGCGACAATAACAAGGCGTGGCAAATGGATAATAATGGAATGCAGGTTCACTATGGGTATCCGTACATGGACATGTACTCTGCAATTCAGGCTTCCGAGATTTTCAGTGATGAAAATGCTCATGCTTGCAGTATTATGTGAGACAGTATTTGCTAGTGTCTTTTTGGTAGAAAAGGATGAGAATTGTAAATAAACAATAGGGGGGGTGGAGATGGTTATCCAATTTTATACTATATGTCAGTCATTAGACTATAGGAAGCTAACTATTGTTGAAGTGGCTTAAGTTTGAACAATACCATTACCTTTCTGTTAATAAAACTTTTAGTTGAAGGCTGGTTGAAGACATATTTATCTTGCATATGGAGTTGGAGCAATCCTTATGAAGTAGTATTTGATCTATACTGTTTTAGTTAAAATGGTTATCACCATCGTCTTCTTATGATTTGTATTTTGCACATGAAATGATCCGAATAGGGTAATTATGATCTGTGATTCCATATTGGTATCGATTAAGTAATTTATTATACTAGATCGGTTTATATCGCAAAAGATGAAACTATTTATTCATCAAATGTTGGAGTTATTCTGCACACAAAATAGAGATGTTAATATCAAGAGAGACTATAACTATCATTTTGCAGCCATCCGTCAATTTGTCGGAGTCACTATTGCCATTTGGCAGCACCTAATGTATAAGTTCCTGCTAAGAAAAAAAAGCTGAGCAACTTTTTTCACAAGAAATACCCACGAATCACGTACGATACAGAAAATAAAACAAATTACTACTTCTGTTTAGACCAATGCAGGGACATTCTGAGATGCAGACTATAGGCTTAGACGGACGGACACTCTGTTTTCTTGTGCATTTTTTCCAATGGTCCCCCTCTCCACTTTAGGAATTTTTCTGCGAATTTATGTATTAGTTTCTCTTACCCAATATCAACTTCCTACTTTAAAAGTATACCAACAATCTATTTACCGTCTAAATTTTAAACTTTGATTCGTAACAAATTAACTTTCAACTAGTATCATGTTAGGAGAATTAGTTTTCTGCCACTAATTACGGTAGATAATATACAATTCTAATCATTCTTTTCGTCCCAAAAAGAATAATGGATTTGTGTTGAAGTATTAGGTGTATGGTTAGTGAAATGTATAACTGGATGTAAGCTAAGCTAAGTTAGTGGAAAATTTAGTTTGTTAAGTAGGTAGTTAGTAGCTAACTTGGTTGTATGTATACACGGCTAGTGTACAGTGTTTGTAACAGAAAATGAAGGAACTCTTTCTTCTCCATTAATGTGTAAGTGCCCCTCCTTCATTCTCAAGTTAGCAGCTCAGATTAGATCTAGGATTTCATCATGGTATCAGAGCTCGCGTTTATGATTCACGCTTCGTTATCAATCTCCTAGATCTAAGTTGCCTTCAGTGTTAGTGTTCTGATAAATTTTTCGATATCTTTGAAGTTATGGCTAATACGAACAATTAGCAGTTTCTTCTCTATTTTTTGCTTCTTCATCTGAGCTCGAGTTCCTCATTAACAATGACGGTCGAGAATGAAGAAATTGACCCAAGCATAGCAGCTACTGGCGGTAGCTCAACTTTAATTGACCAACATCATCCCTTGTTTCTCCAGCCATGTGATACTCCAGGTAGTTCTCTGATTTCAGTCAAATTAACTAGACCTGAAAATTATATAATGTGGAGTAGTGTAATTCATGTTACTTTACTAGAAAAAAGTAAGCTAGGGTTTGTGGATGGTAGATATCCTAAGGAGAAATTCAATGTATCTCTTCATGAATTGTGGGAAAAATACAATGCAATAATACTCTCTTGGATTATGAACTTAGTAAGTGCTGAATTATTGTGTGGTATGGTGTATGCCACGAGTGCTCATAAGATTTGGATGGATCTCAAGGAGAGATTTGATAAAATGAATGGTTCTCGTGTGTTATATCTTCATAAACAGATTGCTACACTAACTAAGGGAATATCATATGTGCCTACTTACTTCTCTAAGTTGAAAGAATTCTGCACAAAATTCGATGCTCGTATGCCCTGCCCTGGGTGTGGCTGTGATAAATCGAAAAAATATGTGGAGCATTTTCAGTATCAAAGGTTACTACAGTTTCTTGTGGGGCTACATGAGTCCCATTCTCAGTCAAGCAATCAGATTTTGAACATGTTGCATGTCCCTTCCATCAATAAAGTCTATGCAATGATCATATCTGAGAAAAGCATAAGGTCTATGTGCCATTCATCACAGGTCTCTTAAGTTACTAAAGGCACTACCTTGTTTAGTAGTAAAACTAGAGGAATACTAAACAACAGTACTGGTATATTCAGTGGTAAAGGGTACAATAATGCCACAAAAAATCATACTCATACTGGAGGACTCAGCAACAATTACCCTAGTGGACATAGTTATACTGGAGGGAGCAACTACAGGTCCAAGAAGAATACTATATACTGTGACTATTGCAACTTTAAAGGGAACACTAGGGAGACGTGTTATAAGCTAAATGGATATCCTCTAGACTTTAAGACCAAGAAGAAAGCTGGATCAGGAAATACAACTCATTTTACTCAAGAAACAACAGGTGCTACAAGAACAATCAAAATTTCACAACTAATTTTGCAGGTATTCACAAGTTCAATATGGTGCAATAACTGTACGGGGGATTCAGAATGTGATGCTAAATGTTCCATGGTTCACTCAAGAATGGTATGAGTAGATAATTCAGCTACTGGGAAAAAGAAGTGAGGGGAACAACTCAACTACAACTACACCATTTCCAGTAGGTATGACATCTTGTGTAGTGACTCCAGAAGTGTTAGCTAAGTGAATAGTAGACTCAAGTGCCTCGAGTCATA
Organism: Nicotiana tabacum; assembly: GCF_000715075.1. Taxonomy (NCBI): domain Eukaryota; kingdom Viridiplantae; phylum Streptophyta; class Magnoliopsida; order Solanales; family Solanaceae; genus Nicotiana; species Nicotiana tabacum. The sequence continues at coordinate 104,246,224 of NC_134087.1, read as the reverse complement.
TGGTGCACATTCTTAGCCTATTAGTTAATCCTAAGAGGTTGACTAATGGTAATAATAGTACAGTTCAACTGCCTACAGGAAATGTTGCTTCCATAAGTCACATAGGATCAACTTATATTGTTCAGGGCCAAACAATTAGCAATATATTTCATATACCTGATTTCAAGTACAATCTGTAATCTGTCTCAAAGCTAACAAAGGAGATAAGATTGGCAGTGATGTTCTTTCCTGATTTATGCATTTTTCAGGAACTCTCCGGTGGTCAGGTGAAGGGGATTGATAGAAAAGATGATAGTCTTTATATTTTCTACTCTGCAGGGGTCAATATAACCGATATCCAAGCTCAAGTTCCCAGAATAATTCCTAGGCTATTAACTCCAAAAAAAGCTTACCTACTATAAATATGATCACTAAGAATAGAATAATGGATGTAGCCTTATGGCATAGGAGGTTAGGACATGAGCCTACAATGACTTTGAAAACCATGATTGGATTCCAGCATCATAATTATAAAAACTCTGATGACACTTGCATTGTATGCCCTTTGGCAAGGCAAACAAGGCTACCATTTCCTCTATGTACTACTACTAATTTTTGTTCATACATTGCATGGTGATGTGTGGGGACCCGATAGATGTTACACCTCACAGTATTATATCGATGTTACATCCCATAATATTGTACGTTAGATTTGTCGTAAGATAATTGACATCAGTTCAAGGACAAGATTATTTTGAGATTATAAGTGTTATGTTATTTATAACAAGTGATAAGTAAAGCTGTGAAGATAAAAGGTTAAACGAGTTGAAGAAAATGAGTTTTGTCGAAGTTTAACATTTTGAGTTAAAATACGGTCCAAGCATTAATACCCTGTATTTATAGACTAGTATCATACAAAGTATCATATGACCATGATAGTAAGGTATATAAAGAGTGCTAAAAGTGATTAGTATTTTAAATAATTTGAGATAATTCTTAATTATGCAGATAATTGGTTAATTATTAATTTTTGGTGGGAGATTAACAATGTAATTGGAAATTGGTGGATAAGTTTGGAGGAAACATTACTCCAAATGTGGCAGCAAGGGGTTTAATTGCTAAGACTAAGCAATGACTCTTGGTTCATGAGACTAGGTGGCATATTTAGAAAAATTATTGGCTAAGTCCACAATAGTGGGGCCCACAACCCATAATTTTAAGACACCTTCCTATATCATTAAGAGGGAGGTGTATGTTGCTAAGTAACAGATATAGTCTCAAAAATGAATTCATATGAAACAACATAATACTATAGCAACGTGAGATTTGCGATTCTAAGGAAATACGGTGCAATCTTTCTCAAGGATATCATACAGATTTTTTCCGATTACGATCTCGCTGTTACGTGTTTCATCATGATTTATGTGTGTTAGAAGGATTGTCAAGAGAATCGGCTCAGGTATGTTAAGGTTATCCCTTATTTCCTTTTGGCATGATCCATATGATATATACGAAACGAGCAAACACGCAACTTTCACAAATGACTCTATTCTTAAAAGTACTATGGGTTCCTATGTTCATGATTCCATGTCCTATTATTCTATCGTCTGTTCATAGGTCTTAAAAAATATGTAAGTTGATAGAGTTTATTTTATGATATTAATCAAAAGCGTAATGATCTTAGGACATATTGAGAAATCTTATTAACTCACTTCTTATACATTGTATTCAGTTATACACACACATTGACCCATGAACAGATGGCGTTGTATATATATATATATATATATATATACATATATACATATATATATATATATATATGTATGTATGTATGTATGTATATAGGGTATGAGGAAAGGTTATGGTGTTATATACGCACCACATCTGATCAGCTAGTATACGTTGATGATTTTATCCATAGTGGCTGAGATGATATGATGGAATGCCCTTAAAGGCTTGATGATGTTATGTACACATATACCTATGCATGGTATGAAATTTATACATATATGCATGACATTATAAATGTTTCATGATTCATAGAGCTATTCAGACTTACAGGTTGAGTCCTTTACTCCATATTTCTTTCATGCCTATTGTATATGGCTTTTCCTGCCTTACATACTCGGTACTTTTTTTGTACTGACGTCTCTTTTGTCTGGGGACACTGCGTTTCATGCCCGTAGGTCCTAATAGACAAGTTGAGAATCCCTCAAGTAGGCTATCAGTTCAGCAGAAGGTATTGGTACACTCCATTTGCTCCAGAGTTGCCTAATTGGTCAGTATGATTTGGACATGTATTAATTAGTATGGCGGGGCTCTGTCTTGACCTTTATAATATTTATCTACTCTTAGAGGCTTGTAGACAGATGTTATGTACATGGATACTTGTATGGCCTTGCCAGCCTGTGTTTTGAGTATATAAAGGATCATGCCGGCCTTATAGGCCTGTATGTTATATGTATAAGTCTGTATATCATGTTGAGTCATCCCCTGTCGAGTATTCGCTCATGATTATTCTAGTTATCTCATGGCAGCCTTTTTGGTTCATTTACCTATGATAATATGATACATAAGATATGTTACGTTGGTACTCGGTTGAGTAAGGCACCGGGTACCCATCGTGGCTCATTGGATTGGGTCGTGACAAAAGTGCTATTAGAGCAATTCTATCCTAGGGAGTCTACAAGCCGTGTCTAATAGAGTTTTATTTATGGGTGTGTTGTGCACCACACTTATAAGCAGGAGGCTACAGGGCATTTAGGACTGTCACTCTTTTTTCTTACTCTAGATCATGTGGTAGAGATCACTTGTAAGAATTAAAACTCCTAAATTCTATTTTATTCGTAATACAACGATACTTACATCTAGAAAGATGGTTGGTAAGAGATATAGCTGTGGAAGAGTTGAGTCAGAGGAACTCAATTTTGCATTATGCTTATGATGAGTAAATGTGAGGTCTTCAGCAGGTCATGTGTATACTAAAATATGACGATTGTGTATCTTTTCTCTTAAGCAGACGCAGTGTCACGATCCAATTTAGGATCATGACCGACACCTAGGAGCAAATGCCCCCAAGTAAGCCTCATCAGTATTTTACAGAAAATCGGACAGAGTTTCCCCTGTTTTTGGACTATCCCAAAAATTTTCCTATCTCAAATCAGCAACCAAACATCTGTCACGACCCAAAATCCCAACCTGGTCGTGATGGCGCCTCTCGTGAGGACAAGGCCAGCCAATCAACAAAACAGTACATCTCTTTATAATTACTTAGCAGGAATAAGTCTAAATCATGGGCAATATAATCTTAAATGAGAAATAAACGTGATAGAACAAGGAAAACCCTCCCAACTCAGCCCGAAATCGGGGTGTCACAAGTCATGAGCTACTACAGAGTTTACTAATATTTTACAAAGTCTGGAATTATCATAAATAACAAAGATAAGGGAGAAAACGGGGCTGCGGACGTCAACAGCTACCTCGTTACTCCTAGTCACCGCCTGGTCTGGAAAGAATCAGCGCTCAGGAGTGAACTCAGCTCTGCCTGTATCTGCACACATGGTGCAGGGAGTAATGTGAGTACTCCGACCCAGTGAGTAATAAAAATAAATAACGACTGAAAACATGAAATCTCATAACGGCACAATATAGCGCTATCCCAAGCAGTAAAATCAGTTATACAGTAAAATAGTGAGTATCAGATAATTCTTCTTTTAAGACAGTATAGACAAATAATTTCCATAGAACGGATAAATCAAAAGCTTTCCCCTCGGCCTCAATCTGTAAATCTCAGTATAGTATCAGCCCCTCGGGCTCACTCCCAACTCACCAGCACACAACATCAGCCCCTCGGGCTCACTCCCAACTCACCACACACAAGCAACGGCCTCTCGGGCCCACTCCCAACTCACCTGGGTACCCTGCGCTCACTGGGGGTGTGTACAGACTCCGGAGGGGCTCCTACAGCCCAAGCGCAATATCAATAGGCCTGAAAGCCTTCACACATCACACACGAGGCCTGAAAGCCTCCTCATATAACACTCGAGGCCTGAAAGCCTCCTCACATCACTCAACATATCCTCACGTATGAACCTCGGCCTCAATCAGTCCAGAAAATAATCATAAGCCTCTTGGGCATCAGTAAAACAATAGTGCTCAGCTCAACAGCATTATAAATATCATTAAATCTCGAGTTGAGTATAAATGTAGCTGAGTTCACAAAATAATATAATTCAATTGGACTGAGTTCAAATAAAATTTCAATTCGTGAGGAAAATAGTGATGTAAATTCACAAAAGATTTCAGATAATTGGCACGAAGCCCAAATATGGCAATAAGCCCAATTATAGTGAAAAACAATAATTCTTTATAAATTACGCGGTAAAAATATCAACTCGGATGGACCAAGTCACAATCCCCAATTGTAAATGACCCCGCGCTTGTCATATAACATGTGTCTCATCTCAACATAGCAGTATGTTGTGCAATCCGGGGTTTCAAACCCTCAGTGCATCATTTAAAATTATTACTCACCTCAAGACGGTCCAATGTCTACTCCGTTATGCCCTTGCCTCTCGAATTTACCTCTTCACACATCGAATCTGGTCAAAACCACAACGAATACATTACAATAGGCTAAGGGAATATAACCCAATCGAAAAGACTCGAAAAATATCGAAATTCACAAAATTCGCAAAACCCGAGCCCCGGGCCCACTTCTTGAAAAATTAAGAAATTCATATCACCGGATTCCTCGTCTCGCCACGAGTCCGTACATATAAAGTTTACCAAAATCGGAGTTCAAATGACCCCTCAAATCTTCAAATCTTATTTTCAAATCCCTAGGCCTAAATCTTCAATTTACTCCTCAAAAACATGTAATCTAGTCGGATTATTCGATGATAATTCAATATTATGGAGTAAAAATAATCACAAGTGACATACCTCAATATTTCCCAAGATTTCTTGCTAAAAATCGCCCAAAATCCGAGCTTGGAAGTCAAAAAAAAGAAGACCAAACTCGGACTGCTGGACATTAAATCTGTCCAGAAATTTTCGGTACTGTTCACGCGGGGGCACTATTCATGCGCGTGAGGTCACTGTTCACCCACGTGGTTACTGTTCACGTGCGGGTACTGTTCACTGCTGCAGAAAATACAGCAGCTTTTAAGAAATTTGCAGCACCGCCATTTTTCACTAAAATGGCTCTAACTCCATCATACGAACTCAGAATTAGACGATTCTTGTTCCTATGAGTCACAAATAATAATACGAACACAACCCTTCAATCAAAAATCAATTCGGAGCTCGTTTGCCCAGTTCAATACCCATTTCGCTCGTTAAACAATTAACTCACATTTCACGTCAAAAACCCAATCGCGACTTGATGAAATTAAACCAAAATTTCCAGATCAGTCCTATAATTCATGATTTAAATTCTGGAAGTCTCGAAATCAAATTTGGATCTCTAGAACTAAAAATGAACCTTTAAATCATTACATTTATGCTCAAAACGGCAAAAATCTTCCAAAAATGACCCGTTGGGCATCCGAAACACACCCGAGGCCCCCGGGACCCCGACCAATAATACCAACCAGTCACAAAATACATTACGGACTTTCTTGAGGCCTCAAATCACATCAAACAATGCTAAAATCATGAATCAACCTCCAATCCAAGTTTTATGAACTTTAGAATTTCCAACTTTTATTTCCGATGCCGAAACCTATCAAATCACGTCCGATTGACTTCAAATTTTTCACACAAGTCCAAAATGACATAACGAAGCTACATAAATTCTCGGAATTCCATTCCGACCGTCGGATCAAAATTTCACCTATCAACCGGAAATCGCCAAAATACTAACTTCGCCAAAATGAGCTAATTTCTTCACCGGACCTCCAAAATTAGTTCTGATTGCGCTTTTAGGCCTTAAATCATCCCCCGAAACTAACCAAATCATCGGAATTCAATTCCGAGCCCTCTAACTCACAAGTCAGCGTCCGGTTGACTTTTCCAAACTAATTCTTCCTTAAAGAGACTAATTGTCCCATTTCATACCAAACTCGATCCGAATTGACTCAAATTCACCAAGTACACATATTGAAACATGAATAAGCATTTAACGGGGAATACGGGATGAAAATACAGGAAACGACGGTTCGGGTCGTTACATTCTCCCCAACTAAAACAAACGCTCGTCCTCGAGCGAGTTAAGAAACATACCTGGAGTTTCAAATAGGTGCGGGTACCTGCTCCGCATCTCCTACTCGGTCTCCCAAGTAGCCTCCTCCACGAGCCGACCTCTCCACTGTACTTTCACTGATGCTATATCTTTTGATCTCAATTTTTGAACCTGTCGACTCAAAATAGCCATTGGCTCCACATTATAAGTCAAATTTTCATCTAACTGTACTGTACTGAAATCTAAAATATGAGATGGGTCCCCAATGTACTTCCGGAGCATGGACACATGGAATACCGGATGAACACCCGACAATCTAGGCGGCAAAGCAAGCTCGTAAGCCACCTCTCCAATCCTCCTAAGTACCTCAAATGGTCCAATAAACCTCGGACTCAACTTTCCTTTCTTTCCGAACCTCATAACACCCTTCATCGACGAAACCTTCAGCAAAACCTTCTCGCCCTCCATAAATGACACATCTCGGACCTTCCGGTCCGCATAACTCTTCTGACGCGACTGAGCTGTGCGAAGTCTTTCCTGAATCACCTTCACCTTTTCTAAGGCATCCTGGACCAAATCTGTCCCCAACAACCTAGCCTCACCGGGCTCAAACCAACCCACTGGAGTTCTACACCGCCTCCCATATAAGGCCTCATACGGTGCCATCTGAATACTGGACTGATAGCTGTTATTGTAGGCAAACTCTGAAAGTGGTAAAAATTCAACCCAAGAACCTCCAAAATCAATCACGCAGGCACGCAACATATCCTCCAATATCTAAATAGTACGCTCGGACTGTCCGTCCGTCTGAGGATGAAATGCTGAACTTAACTCCACCTGAGTGCCCAACTCGTGCTGAAAAGTCCTCCAAAACTGAGAAGTGAACTGAGTACCTCTATCCGAAATAATAGTAACTGGAACACCATGCAACCGCACAATCTCCTGAATAAAGATCCTAGCCAGCCGCTCCGCAGAATATGTGGTACACACTTGAATGAAATGCGCTGACTTGGTCAGCCTATCCACAACTATCCAAATCGAATCAAAATTCTTCAAAGTCCGAGGAAGGCCACTCACTAAATACATAGTAACTCTCTCCCATTTCCACTCAGGAATAATCATCTGCTGAAGCAAACCGCCCGGTCTCTGATGCTCATATTTCACCTGCTGACAGTTGAGACACCGAGCCACATATCCCACAATGTCTTTCCTCATTCTCCTCCACCAGTAATGCTGTCTCAAGTCCTGATACATCTTCGCAGCACCCGGATTGATGGAATACCGCGAACTGTGGGCCTCCTCAAGAATCAAATCTCTAAGCCCATCAACATCGGGCACACAAATCCGGCCCTACATCCTCAATACGCCATCATCACCTATAGTCACATCTTTGGCATTATCATGCTGAACTCTGTCCTTAAGGACAAGCAAATGCGGATCATCATACTGGTGCTCTCTGATGCGATCATATAAGGAAGATCGAGAAACCACACTAGCCAATACCCGGCTAGGCTCAGAAATATCTAACCACACCAACTGATTGGCCAAGGTCTGAACATCAACTGCAAGAGGCCTCTCCCCAACTGGGATGTAAGCCAAGCTCCCCATACTGACTGCCTTTCGGCTCAACGCATCGGCCACTACATTGCCTTTCCCGGATGATATAGAATGGTAATATCATAGTCTTTAAGTAACTCAAGCCATCTCCGCTGCCTCAAATTAAGATCTTTTTGTTTAAATAAATGCTGAAGACTGCAATGATAAGTGAATACCTCACAAGATACGCCATATAAATAGTGCCTCCAAATTTTTAAGGCATGAACTATAGCAGCCAACTCCAAATCATGAACAGGGTAGTTCTTCTCATGGGGCTTCAACTGACGAGAAGCATAAGCAATAACTCTACCCTCCTGCATTAGCACACAACCAATCCCAACTCTGGAAGCATCACAATATACCGTGTATGAACCTGTAGCTGATGGTAACACCAACACTGGAGCTGTGGTCAGAAGTGCCTTGAGCTTCTGAAAGCTCTCCTCACACTCACCGGACCATACAAATGGGGCACCTTTCTGAGTCAACTTGGTCAAAGGCGATGCAATAGAAGAAAACCCCTGAACAAATCGGCGATAATAGCCTGCTAGCCTAAGAAAACTCCGAATCTCTGTGACTGAGGATGGTCTAGACCAATTCTGCACTGCTTCTATCTTCCTTGGATCAACCTGTATACCCTTGCTAGACACTATGTGTCCCAAAAATGCCACAGAACTTAGCCAAAATTCACATTTGGAGAATTTTGCATAAAGCTTCTCCTCTCTCAATCTCTGCAACACTACACGCAAATGCTGGGCATGCTCCTCCTGGCTACGCGAGTACACCAGGATATCATCAATGAATACAATAACAAATGTATCCAAATAAGGCTGAAATACACTGTTCATCAAATGCATGAACACTGCTGGGGCATTGGTCAGCCCGAAAGACATAACCAAAAATTCATAGTGACCATATCTAGTCTTGAAGGCAGTCTTGGGAATATCTGACTCCCTGATTTTCAACTGGTGATAGCCCGAACGGAGATCAATCTTAGAAAATACCCTCGCTCCCTGAAGCTGATCAAATAAGTCATCAATGCGAGGCAAAGGATACTTGTTCTTCATTGTTACATTATTCAACTGCTTATAATCAATGCACATTCTCATTGTGCCATCTTTCTTCTTCACAAATAAAACAGGTGCACCCCACGGGGACACGCTAGGCCGAATGAACCCCTTATCTAGGAGTTCCTAAAGCTGCTCCTTCAATTCTTTCAGCTCTGCTGGTGCCAAGCTGCTCCTTCAATTCTTTCAGCTCTGCTGGTGCCATACGATATGGTGGAATAGAAATGGGCTGAGTGCCCAGCACCAGGTCAATACCAAAATCAATATCCCTGTCTGGTGGAATGCCCGGCAGGTCTGCAGGAAAAACATCGGAAAAATCCCTCACAACTGGGACAAAATCAATACTAGGAGTCTCAGCTCCAACATCCCTCACAAATGCTAGATATGAAAGGCAACCCTTCCCAACCATACGCTGGGCCTTCAAGAAAGAGATCACTCTACTAGGGATATAATCAGTCACACCACGCCACTCGATCCGTGGTACACCCGGCATAGCCAAAGTGACTGTCTTAGCATGACAATCTAGAATAGCACGACACGGAGATAGCCAATCCATGTCCAAAATGACATCAAAATACACCATGCTCAATAGCAATAGATCCACTCGGGTCTCCAGACCCCCAATAGTCACCACACATGACCGGTACACACGGTCTACAACAACAGTATCGCCCACTAGGGTAGATACATAAACAGGTAAAGCAAGAAACTCACAGGGCGTACCCAAATAATGAGCAAAGTATGTTGACACATAAGAAAAGGTGGTACCGGGATCAAATAATACCGAGGCATCTCTGTGGCAGACTGGAACAATATAGCTCTTAACCGTGCAATCAACTTAATTAATAGCAAACTCCCCAACTTTGATCAAAGCCATATAACAAAACGCACTCAATAAATCATAACGCACATACTCTATTGTTGCTGTAATACCATAGTGAGATTGAACTCACTCCTTCATAAGCTTGTGGAAACACAAATCATCTGGAATTTTAACTCTTCTGCAATTCTTGTATTCATCACACAACAGTTAAGCCCACTCTCTAGGCAACACAATTTAGATTTCAACGCATATTCTTCACTTGTAAATGAGATCTTCTAATAGACAACATAAGGATCACACCACCTTAGAACACTCCGCATGAGATAACCCACCTATTTTGCCTCCAATTAACATTTTGTATACCTTCCACTGTCATACACATTACAAAGTCACTTAATCTTCCTGAGTCTAAACTCATACCGTAACACGAAATTTACTTCACTCCAAATAGGAGACATGAAAAGATTATTCACGCGCCCATAACTCGGGGCTACACATCCAATTACAATGGAAATCAAACACTTAATGGTTCATCTATCATTCAGCAGACCTTCCTCGCCACTTCCGAGTCATATAGATACATCTCGCAGTACTAACATACTCCTCACGTAGCTATCCAACCATCATTCCCACTAATAGGGACAATACCAGACATATAAGTTCAAAACACTCGCTCGCACAATTAGCACCTCGGTGCTCAAGCCATAGGCAAAGATCCGTCCTCAAGTCCTTCAGACTGGCCCAACATCAACTCACAGAGGTCACATCTCTCCCTTCGATCAGGTAATCACAATCCATCAAGGCACATCTAATACTGAGCGCTCGTTCGCGCATACGAACACGTGGAAGGAATTATAAGAGTCACTTTTTCAAGCTGAATCAAAGACGCACGATAAGAATTCAAGAATATGAAGTCTTTCCTAAAGGTGCTGCAGCCTCTCGAGGATAAATACAGACGTCTCCATACCGATCCATGAGACTCTGCTAAACCTGCTCATGACTCGTGAGACCTATGTAACCTAGGCTCTGATACCAACTTGTCACGACCCAAAATCCCAACCCGGTCGTGATGGCGCCTCTCGTGAGGACAAAGCCAGCCAATCAACAAAACAGTACATCTCTTTATAATTACATAGCAGGAATAAGTCTAAATCATGGGCAATATAATCTTAAATGCAAAATAAACGTGATAGAACAAGGAAAACCCTCCCAACTCAGCCCGAAATCGGGGTGTCATAAGTCATGAGCTACTACAGAGTTTACTAATATTTTACAAAGTCTGGAATTATCATAAATAACAAAGATAAGGGAGAAAACGGGGCTGCGGACGTCAACAGCTACCTCGTTACTCCTAGTCACCGCCTGGTCTGGAAAGAATCAGCGCTCAGGAGCGAACTCAGCTCTGCCTGTATCTGCACACATGGTGCAGGGAGTAATGTGAGTACTCCGACCCAGTGAGTAATAAAAATAAATAACGACTGAAAACATGAAATCTCATAACGGCACAATATAGCGCTATCCCAAGCAGTAAAATCAGTTATACAGTAAAATAGTGAGTATCAAATAATTCTTCTTTTAAAACAGTAAAGACAAATAATTTCCACATAAAGGATAAATCAAAAGCATGCCCCTCGGGCTCAATATGTAAATCTTAGTATAGTATCAGCCCCTCGGGCTCACTCCCAACTCACCAGCACACAACATCAGCCCCTCGGGCTCACTCCCAACTCACCACACACAAGCAACGGCCTCTCGGGCCCACTCCCAACTCACCTGGGTACCCTGCGCTCACTGGGGGTGTGTACAGACTCTGGAGGGGCTCCTACAGCCCAAGTGCAATATCAATAGGCCTGAAAGCCTTCACACATCACACACGAGGCCTGAAAGCCTCCTCATATAACACTCGAGGCCTGAAAGCCTCCTCACATCACTCAACATATCCTCACGTATGGCCCTCGGCCTTAATCAGTCCAGAAAATAATCATAAGCCTCTTGGGCATCAGTAAAACAATAGTGTTCAGCTCAACAACATTATAAATATCATTAAATCTCGAGTTAAGTATAAATGTAGCTGAGTTCACAAAATAATATAATTCAATTGGACTGAGTTCAAATAATATTTCAATTCGTGAGGAAAATAGTGATGTAAATTCACAAAAGATTTCAGATAATTGGCACGAAGCCCAAATATGGCAATAAGCCCAATCATAGTGAAAAACAATAATTCTTTATCAATTACGCGGTAAAATATCAACTAGGATGGATCAAGTCACAATCCTCAATAGTAAATGACCCCGCGCTCGTCATACAACGCGTGTCTCATCTCAACATAGCAGTATGTTGTGCAATCCGGGGTTTCAAACCTTCAGTGCATCATTTAAATCATTACTCACCTCAAGACGGTCCAATGTCTACTCCGTTATGCCCTTGTCTCTCGAATTTACCTCTTCGCGCGTCGAATTTGGTCAAAACCACAACGAATACATTACAATAGGCTAAGGGAATATAACTCAATCGAAAAGACTCGAAAAATATCGAAATTCACGAAATTCGTAAAACCCGAGCCCCGGCCCCACTTCTCGAAAAATTACGAAAGTCACATCACCGGATTCCTCATCTCACCACGAGTTCGTACATATAAAATTTACCAAAATCGGAGTTCAAATGACCCCTCAAATCTTCAAATCTTATTTTCAAATCCCTAGGCCTAAATCTTCAATTTACTCCTCAAAAACATGTAATCTAGTCGGATTATTCGATGATAATTCAATATTATAGAGTAGAAATAATTACAAGTGACTTACCTCAAGATTTCCCAAGATTTCTTGCTAAAAATCGCCCAAAATCCGAGCTTGGAAGTCATAAAAATGACCAAACTCGAACTGCTGGACATTAAATCTGTCCAGAAATTTTCGGTACTGTTCACGCGGGGGCACTGTTCATGCGCGTGAGGTCACTGTTCACTATTCACCCACGCGGGTACTATTCACTGCTGCAGAAAATACAACAGCTTTTAAGAAATTTGCAGCACAACCATTTTTCACTAAAATGGCTCTAACTTCATCATACGAACTCAGAATTAGACGATTCTTGTTCCTATGAGTCACAAATAATAATACGAACACAAACCTTCAATAAAAAATCAATTCAGAGCTCGTTTGCCCAGTTCAATACCCATTTCGCTCGTTAAACAATTAACTCACATTTCACGTCAAAAACCCAATCGCAACTTGATGAAATTAAACCAAAATTTCCAGACAGTCCTATAATTCATGATTTAAATTTTGGAAGTCTCGAAATCAAATTTGGATATCTAGAACTAAAAATGAACCTTTAGATCATTACATTTATGCTCAAAACGGCAAAAATCTTCCAAAAATGACCTGTTGGGCATCCGAAACACACCCGAGGCCCCCGGGACCCCGACCAATAATACCAACCAGTCCCAAAATACATTACGGACTTGCTCGAGGCCTCAAATCACATCAAACAATGCTAAAATCATGAATCAACCTCCAATCCAAGTTTTATGAACTTTAGAATTTCCAACTTCTATTTCCGATGCCGAAACCTATCAAATCACGTCCGATTGACTTCAAATTTTGCACACAAGTCCAAAATGACATAACGAAGCTAAAAAAATTCTCAGAATTCTATTCCGACCGTCGGATCAAAATTTCACCTATCAACCGGAAATCGCCAAAATACTAACTTCGCCAAAATGAGCTAATTTCTTCACCGGACCTCCAAAATTAATTCTGATTGCGGTCCTAGGCCTTAAATCATCCCCCGAAACTAACCGAATCATCGGAATTCAATTCCGAGCCCTCTAACTCACAAGTCAACGTCCGGTTGACTTTTCCAAACTAATTCTTCCTTAAAAAGACTAATTGTCCCATTTCATACCAAACTCGATCCGAATTGACTCAAATTCACCAAGTACACATATTGAAATATGAATAAGCATTTAACAGGGAATACGGGACGAAAATACAGGAAACGACGGTTCGGGTCGTTACAACAATTGGCCATACCTATCTCAGTTATGCCCTATGAGAGCTGACAGATATAGTTTAAGAAAATGATGGGTTATCAGGATCCGACTGGGGTTAAAGTAACCCAAAATGATGGATGAATTATTTGTGTTAGTTGACATTTACGAAGGATATTGCAAATGTGCTAATAGATCTCCTTGTGAGACACCCAGATGGTGCACTCTAAAATACTGCAGCTAGATATGAATACTAGAATGTTAAAAAAATAATTACAAAGACAGGCACTGAAATCCTGGAAGGGATAAATATTACCTTAGTATGACTCTCATCCCTAGTAGAGAGAGAATGTTAGGCAACCCGAAGAGCCAGTGGATGGATCAAGAGGAGCTAAAAGCAAAAGAATGTCTTATTGAAGTTTTCAGAACAAAGTGATAAACAAAAATGTTACCAGGGAAATAAGAAGAGAGTTAATGAAACATTATGAGTAAGATGTGATACATGAATGACAACGGTAAATCAAAAAAATAACAGTATTATAGTATCTATAGTCAAGGGAAGGAAAAGATGAGAGGTGACAGGCCTTGAGACAACAAAAGATTATAGGTCATAAAGTCAAATCCTCATTTCAAGAAATAAGTTCATGACTCTAACGTGATTACCAGAAGGAAATTTATACCCCCAGAGTAATAGAAATCAGTATGGGCTGGTGAACAAGATAAACTAAACATGAATTAGGACTGAGTGATTTGATAATAGTCGGTATCATGAGAATTTCAGAGATTGCATTCCGACGATAATAGGATGGACGACAGAAGAATACCCTTTAAAGGTTATTCAGGAAGAAGCTTCCCTAAAGCAAGCAATGTGAGCAAAGTTAAGCTTAAGGGACTATGTGTGCTAGTTACACTAGGTGTCACCCTCGTGAGTAAGGAATTTCATTATACTTGGTATAGAAGGATTACCGCAAGGCGAGTAAGGGTCATCGATGATGTGAAAAGATGCCAAAGATGAAGAGGTAAAACATCTATAGGTAGATCGTCGTAGCACTAAATCTTAGTATTCCCCTAAAGAAGGGAATATGGAGTGATGTGGTATTAAGTTATAGTTAAGTGGTTTAGGTAACTATGGAATAGTAAAGGAAGGATGCGATAAGAGTGAGAAAGGATGATATTGCACTTATTCAAATCCCATAGATAGGTTACGACTCGAGAACATTACACAAGCACGACTGTAGGGAGAGGCAGTATGGGTTCTTGCCCAGATGTTATTGATAAATAAGTGTGAATGAATACTTTATACATAAGGAGACAGTACGTGAGGTAAGTTAGGACAAAAGAAATAACCCAAGAAAGATTACGCAGAATATTGATATGAAAATAGGTCAATGAGTAGTTAGTAGTTGATTCAGGAAGAGCCTAATTATGGCTAGACAAGAGGATACAGACAAATCAACAGATCGAGCAAGATAAACATAGTGAACCCCAATATGGGGAATTCAGTCTCACAGATATGACATCAAGATCCTTAAGAAATATTTAGATAGGAGTTGGGGTAATTAAAGGAGCCGTATAAGTGTTACAGAAATAAAAGAGAGTGTCACTAGGAAACAGTCAAAAATTTCAGTTCAGAAGCAACCCTACGAGCACAACGGCGTGGAGATAAATAACTAGGGATAATTATAGACGAGCAAGAACATAAAAAAATCCATCAAATATATGATGTAATTAGCTTGCAACTTTACTAGAGCTAGAAGGTATCCCTAAGTACTACAACAAAAGACTAGCTGAGGAAATAAGGAAAAAGGCTTCAACCTAAGCATAGTAACTTGAAGAAGAAATGGGTTTGTAAAAGCAATCTCACTACAACATTGTATGCACTCCATAAGAAAGTGGCACCTATCGTGGCTAATGAGCGGGAAGTGAAACCAAAAGTAATATTTGAGATCATATGAGTTGCACAAAAATTTCGGCATGCGTGGGAACTAAGATAAAGCTACTTAGAAGAGTACCAACCTCATAAGAAGTCAGTATGGTGCTCCCACCAGATTGTGTATGCACTAGAGGTGCAAGTATTATAAGAGAGCTTCAAGTTGTGGATGTGAATTATACCTATGTAGAGGGGGGGTTATGAAAGAGATAAAAAATATGATGTGAGATTTTAACATAAGTAAGGTAAAGATGAACAACGTACAAGATACTCAGGTGTATACTTCAAATAGAGGGGTAGAAGTGCTGGGATTCAGGATCCAGGAATGATAGCGGTGTCATTAGTGGCATATCTTCCAGCTTATAGGTTCTAGGTACGGAGAGGTCTAGTTAAGAGAGTAAATAAGAGTTAAAGATGATGTGATGTCTCTCTTGATGCTCTAGAATAACATAAGAAAATTTATAGTGCAAGCAAGTTGAAGGAAGGTTACGAGTAAGTACAAATAGATATGTGTAGGTCACAAGCTAAAGTATGGTAGAGTGACAAGGTTTTAGGAAGACAGGAGTAAGGATAAGAAAAGGTGAGTGAGAAGGTGACGAGAATGGATAAGTCCTTAGGATTAAGCCCATGAAAACAAGAGAGCTGATGGTTTCTCTAAGTTATAGAAAGCTCGGTATAGCCTGAATGAACTCAATGGAGTCTAAAACTAGTACTCCCTCCATTCCAGTTTATGTGAACCTATTTCCTTTTTGGTTTGTTCCAAAATGAATGACCCTTTTCTAAATTTGGAAACAATTTAGCTTAAACTTACAATTCGACCCTTAATGAGAAGCTTTTATAACCACACAAATACTCTGGGCACTTTTTTGACTTGTTTAGGACCACAAATTCCAAAAGTCTTCGTTTTTTCTTAAACTCTGTGTCCAGTCAAACAGGTTTACATAAATTGAGTAGCATTTAAAAAAGATGGAATGCTGCCCTATTAGTGGAATAAGGGTGTAATTGTGATAGATAAAGGATGAGATTTGGGCCTTCAATTGAGTAATGATTTGAAGAAAAAAAGGGATTTCATGAATTGCACGGGATTAGAATACCCCCATAAGATGAATCACATTATTCTATGAAATACAGTTATTTAAGTATAGTATCGTCCCTAGGTGGATCAGGCAAATCACTTCAAATGTTCCCCGATGCGACGTAAGCCCTAATGGCAATGTATTACGTAAGAGGTTTCAAGTTATCAGTGGTAGATCATAGATCAACATTGAGGTGAATCAACAATAGATGGATAAAAGTTACAAAGTATAAGATAAGATTAGTCCGTCATTCTTAATATGAACAGTAATAAGGAAGCATTAAAGGACTTAGATTTATACATATAGGATAAGCAACAAGAGTAACCTGGAGTTGGGTAGCAACCCTCGATAATAATAAAATCAAAGTAAGAGTTATGGTATAGTATGACCTACCTAGATGCAGTAAAGTCATACAGATGGATAACCGGGTCTATGAAACAAGATATAGCAATAGTCATAAGTTCGACAAAGTACTGAGCAAAGAACTTCAGTACACCTATAGATGCCCAGAGGGACATCTTGTCAAGTTCTGTATACGTTCCCAAAGTGGGGCCTAGAGATTGGCTAAAAGCTGGAGGGAAGAGTCGCATAGGCGCACAGACAAGGAAAAAGTTGTACATCCTGCATGACAGAAGGTAGAAACAGTTACGAGATTGGAAGAATTCTGACCACAGACCGTGGTGTAAGAAAGAGGACTAAAGGTGGGAATGCCCTAGACTTTGGATTTATTCACAGAACAGTTGCCTAAACGGCAAGGACAATATTGAAACCATTCATACGAACTATCCGGTTATGAGACTGATAAGTACATCAATCAACATTAGAGGACGAATGTTCCAAAAGGAGGAATGATGTTACACCCCATATTTTCGTACATGAAAGTATAGTATTGTACGTCGGATTTGTTATAAGATAATTGACATCAGTTCAAGGACAAGATTATTTTGAGACTATAAGTATTATGCTATTTATAATAAGTGATAAGTAAAGCCATGAAGGTCAGAGGGTATACGAGTTGAAAAAAATGAGTTTTGTTGAAGTTTGACATTTTGAGATAAACTACGGTCCAAGCTGTAATACCCCGAATTTACGGACTAGTGTCATACAAGGTACCACATGACCATGATAGTAAGGAATATAAAGAGTGTTAAAAGTGATTAGTATTTTAAGTAATTTGAGATAATTATTAATTATGTGAATAATTGGTTAATTATTGATTTTTGATGGGAGATTAACAATGTAATTGGAAATTGGTGGATAAGTTTGGAGGAAACATTACCCCCAATGTGGCAGCAAGGGGTTTAATTGCTAAGACTAAGCAACGACTCTTGGTTCATGAGACTAGGTGGCATATTTAGGAAAATTGTTGGCTAAGTCATCACAATAGTGGGGCCCACAAGTGGGGTCCACAACCCACAATTTTAAGAGACCTTCCTTTATCATTAAGAGAGAGATGTATGTTGCTAAGTAACTGATATAGTCCCAAAAATGAATTCATATGAAACTTCATAATACTATAGCAACGTGAGATTTGTGATTCTAAGGAAGTACAATGTAATCTTTCTCAAGAATATCATACGAATTTTTATCTATTTCAATCTAGTTGTTACGTGTTTCGTCGTGATTGACGTGTGTTAGAAAGATTGTCAAGATAATTGGCTCAGGTATATTAAGTCTATCCCTTCTTTCCTTTTGACATGATCCATATGATACACACGAAACGAGCAAACACGCAACTTTCACAAATGACCCTATTCTTACAAGTACTAGGGGATCCTATGTTCTTGATTCCCCATATGTTCTATTATTCTATCGTCTGTTCATGGGTCTCAGAAAATATGTAAGTTGATAAAGTTTATTTCATGATATTAATCAAAGGCGTAATGATCTTGTGACATACCGAGAAATCTTATTAACTCACTTCTTATGCATTGCATTTATTTATACATGCATATTGACCCATGACCATTAAATACACGTATATATGTATATATCTATATGTATATGGGATATGGGAAACGGTTACGATGTTATATACGCACCACCACCTGATCAGTTGGTATACGTTGATGATTTTGCCCACAGTGGCCGAGATGATATGATGGGATGCCCTTAGAGGTTGATGATGTTATGAAATATGTATTTATGCATGGTATGAAATTTATACATATATGCATGACATTATAAATGTTTCATAATTCACAGAGCTATTCATACTTACAAGTTGAGTCCTTTACTCCATGTTTCTTTCATATCTATTGTATACGGCTTTTCCTGCCTTACATACTCGGTACTTTATTTGTACTGACATCTCTTTTGCCTGGGGACTCTGCGTTCCATGCTCGTAGGTCCCGATAGATAGGTTGAGAATCCTCTAAGTAGGCGCTGGTGCGCTCCATTTGCTCCGGAGTTGCCGATTTGGTCAGTATGATTTGGACATGTATTGATTGGTATAGCGGGGCCTTGTCCCAAACTTTATGATATTTATCTAATCTTAGAGGCTTGTAGACAGATGTCATGTATATGGATACTTGTATGGCCTTGTCAGCCTATGTTTTGAGTATATAAACGATCATGCCGGCCTTATAGGCTCGTACGTCATATGTATAAGTCGGTATATCATGTTGGGTCATCCCATGTCGAGTTCCCTCATGCTTTATTGTAGTTATATCATACCAGCCTTGCTGGTTTATTTACCTATGATAATATGATACAAAAGATACGTTACTTTAGTACTCGATTGAGTAAGGCACCGGGTACCCATCGCGGCCCATTGGTTTGGGTGACAAAAACGTTATTACCTATGATGGAAAGAAATATTTTTTAACCCTTGTAGATGACTATTCTCTATATACTTGGGTATTTATGTTGCCTACCAAGTCATAAGTGATTTTTGTTCTTAGATCCTTTATTTCTATGATTCAGAATGTTTATTCAGCTTCTGCGAAAGTCTTTCAATCAGATAATGGTAGTAAATTTCTCAACTCTCAAGTATTTGAGTTGCTGCAAACTAAAGGAATCATTCACTAGTCTTTCATGTATACTCCACAACAGAATGGAGTAGCTAAGAGGAGGCACCAGTATATTTTGGAAATGGCTAGATCACTGAGGTTTCAAGCTTCTGTACCTCTCAAATTCTGGGGTGAATGTGTCACCACTACAGTGTATATTATAAATAGGCTGCCTTCAACAGTCCTTCAAGGCAAGTCTCCTTTTGAAGCTTTAAATGGTCATGTTCCTTCTTTGGACCATATGAGAGTGTTTGCATGTCTAGGCTATGTTATTGATGTGAGAAAATCAGACAAGTTTGCTCTTAGAGCTATCCCAGCTGTATTTCTAGGCTATTTTATGACTTCAAAAGGGCTACAAAATGTATAATCTTCACTCTAAAAGCTTTACTATCAGTAGAGATTTGGTTTTCAAAAAAGATATCATCCCTTTAAAATATGCCTCTAGTACTATTTCTTCTATATTTCCTGTACTACATCTCAATAATCATACTCTTTTCTCTGAGAACAAGTTACCTCCACACCATGTTGCACCTAATATTGCATCACCAGATGATACAACTCCTCACAATTACTCAGAGAGTCTCTTTTGCACTTCATGAGGATGTTGTAGAGCCCTCTGTTGATTTTCCTATTGATTCAGTAGTCATCCCTACTGATCCAATCCTGTATCCATCTTCTATATTGCATGCTGCTGAACCTACTGCCAGTACAAAATCTAGCAAAGACAGTAGACCACCAATTTGGTTGAAGGACTATGTTACTCACAACAAAGGCAAGGCTCATTGTTGCTGCCCTATTTCTACTTGTGTTAGTTATTATCATGTTTCTTCTTCCTTTGGCAATGCCTTGGCAGCCTACCCTGCCATCATAGAACCTCAAACCTTTGGTGGAGCAATCAAGGACACTAAGTGGATAGCTGCTACGAAGAGTGAAATCTCAGCTCTAGAAGAGAACATCACATGGAGTATAGTTCCTTTATCTCTAGGAAAGGTACCAATTGGCTACAAGTGGGTGTTTAAAGTGAAATACACTTCTACAGGTGCAATTGAGAGGTATAAGGCCAGGCTTGTGGCCAAGGGGTACAGTCAACATGAGGGGGTTGATTACACTGAAACATTCTCTCATATGGCCAAGATGGTCACAGTGAGATTTGTTCTGGCCATTATTGCTGCCAAGCAGTGGTACATCTATCAGATGGATGTCCATAATGCTTTTCTACATGGAGAATTACTTGAAGAAGTCTACATGGAGGTTCCTCCTGGGTTTGCCAGCCAGGGAGGGAAACAGATGGCTTTCAAACTTCACAAGTCTTTATATGGACTTAAACAAGCCCCTAGACAATGGAATAAGAAACTTACAGATGCTTTGACTCAACTTGGTTTCACTCAGAGTCACTTTGACTATTCATTATTTACAAAAAATGTGTAGACAGAGTGGGTGATAGTGCTGGTCTACGTTGATGACCTGTTGGTCATAGGTAGCAGTCTTAGTCTAATTGTGCAGACTAGAAATGACTTGAAGCTGAAACTCAAAATGAAGGACTTAGATGAACTTGAGTTCTCTCTGGGAATAGAGTTTTCCAGATCAAAGAAAGGGATAGTTATGAGTAAAAGAAAATATGTTTTGGAGTTGATTGCAGAGTTAGAGCTCGGTGGTGCCAAACTTGTTGATACACCCTTGGAGACCAGTTCAAAGCTTACTTTTGTTGAGTTTGACATTTTCATGAACAAAGACTTTTCTAGTGCAGTTAATGCAAAGGATAAAGAACTAGAAAATGCTGGACCTTATCAGAGACTGATTGGCAGACTTCTTCATCTCACTATGACTAGAATTGATATCTCATATTTTGTATAGGTGCTCAGTCAGTTTATGCACAAACTGAAACAATCTCATATGGATGCTTTAAGAGTAGTCAGATATATCAAGATTGCTCCAGGTCTTGCTCTATTGATGCCCTCAAAAGGCTCATGAAGACTTGAAGCTCATTGTGATTTAGACTGGGGTGGTTATTTACAAACTAGAAGATCTGTTACAGGATATGTAGTCAAGTTTGGTGATGTATTAATATCCTGGAAGTCAAAAAAGCAGGAGACAGTTGCCAGAAGCTCAGCAAAAGCAGAATTTAGGAGTGTGCCATCAATGGTTTCAGAGTTAACTTGGCTTACAGGACTATTTTCAGAATTAGGAGTTGAGTTGCCCTTGCATATAGACCTACACTATGACAAAAAAGCTATAATTCAGATTGCAGTTAATCATATATTCTATGAAAGAACCGAGCATATTGATATCGATTGTCACTTTGTGAGGGAAAAATTATGCAAGGAATTGATCAAGACTTATCATGTATCTACCAAGGAACAACAAGCTGATTTACTAACAAAGAGTCTTGGGAAAGTGCAACATGACTATCTACTATCCAAGCTGAAGTTGAAAGACTTGTTTCAACCATCAGCTTGAGGGAGGGTGTTGAAGTATTAGGTGTTGTGTTTTTTCTTTAAAGAGTGTGAATGGGAAATGGAAGAAGCACCTTTTGGATTGCACATCTCCATCTCGCCCTTCCTTTGTCTATAAATTTAGAGGCTTGACCTCATTTTTCAGATATGGAAAATCTGAAAACTTCTCCCCTCTTTTCTATATTGTTGCATTATTTTCCAAATAAATATAAGTGTCAAATATGATTTGCTCCGTTTGTTGAGTTCGCTGAAGTTCTATAATTTGTAGTGCTACTATCACAGAATAGTTATTCCGTTCTATCCTGGCAAGAATTAATCCATAACCTTGGGTAACAGTGAGGGGATTAAATTTCTTAAGGACACACTACGCATTCAGTTGGCTCGAAATTATTTTACGATTTGTTTATTGAACTAAAGTTTGTTTGCTTCTCTGATTTTGAACACAGTAATACCAACAATCTTAAGGAGTTTAATAGAATTGTTTTTAAATGAATAATAGAGAGATAATTCAGAATGAAATTCTGAATGTTAGTCAGCTCGAAGAGAAGCAATGAAATGAATTATTTCGGATGATCTTAGGCAATATGTTGGATTCATATTCATTGGGGGGATCTTTTGTTAAGATGAAGGAGGTATCACGAATTGGGAAGCGAATAGGAAAAGAAATTTAATCTATTCTTCGCTTTGGTCTTTCGATTGATTATTGCAATTAATAGTCGAAGAAGAAGTAAGAACAACCTAAATAGTGCACTGTTTGTGAGAAACCGTGTCTAACAAAAGTTGTTGAATCTTTCACCAGAGTAAAGGAATGTTCTGTTACAGTTGCGGATACATGTCTTAAATAAAAAAAATTGTATCTTCTTGTTGCGTTGTCAAGTCTGTATGTCGCAAATTTGAAATGTTGTTGCACTATAGTTGGAGAAGGAATTTCAAGGAAATTTTTTGAGTTTTTACCGTGGCCTTGAAGTTTGAATATTACTACTGTTTGAAAAATAAAATGTTTTTTTGGTAGCTATGTCTTTAAACTCTCAAATACAAATTGACCAGCACACGGTGTATTAGTACAAAACTGGCCACAAAATGAGAAATTAATTGGCATGATGTGGAACAAATGGCCAAATGGGAGTTTGAAAAAGACCTTCGCCCCATGCAAGTGGCTGCGTAACTTTTCCAACAAGTTCCTAACTATTATTTAGTTGCAATTGAAAAGCTGAAGGGCCACTTCAAATTTGTTGTTTCCTATAGAAGATAAAAATGACTTCTTTTTCCTATAGCATATGCGTGGGTTCTCATAGGTATCTTTCCCATAGTGAATAAATTGCTTCTGTGATGATCTTTAAAAGAAAAAATGCATGCCATGGTAAGAAATGACATGTGTTAAAGATTATAGGCAAAATACATAAGTTTGACACCTAATCTATGGCCCAAATCCCCTTTACATACTTTCTGAGGACATATATAATATTACACATGCAATATTTTAAAATTGTGCCTAATACACGCTACTTTTGCCAGATGGCACGCGCGTGTTTAACCAAAAAAAATGAGCGCGTCAAACCAATGCATTATCCGTCCAAGTTTTTATATATGCACACATATCTAAATCTTATTTGTCCCCTTATTTTTGTTAATTTAATAATTAAATGAAAAAAAAAGATATTCAGGCCCTTCTTCCCCATTTGGAGCCCTTATAGTCCCCAGAATTCGCGCGACAACCACAACTTTCTCATCTCCTCCCTCTTGTATCTCCTTTAAGAAAATGTCAACCATAACTCGTAATGCCGGCAATGACCTCAAGCAACAAGCCGAGAACTCCATTGCCATGTCATAAGTTCCACTGTCAGTTCATGGTCAACAAGCTCAGATCTTCTCCGCGGGGGTGGAGCTATCAGATCTTTCGGCAAGCTGGTGTTCTTCGTTCAAATCTGGTCTCGTTTGGTTATAAAAAGGCAAACAATGACGACCTTCATTTTTCGGTCACTGTTATAGTGGCAAACCCATCGGTAACAACGGTGATTCCACACCATACAAAACCTACAAACTAAAAAAATGGTGAATATTTTATAGACTAAAAAAATGGTGAAAATTCATGTTAATATTTTGTTCTGGTGGGAATTTTCCATGGCTATTGGAGTTTAGAGGAGGAGGTCGACGGGTATGGGGGGTCAAAAGAAGATAAGAAACGTGGGGGAGGGGGCTTTGTTTCTTTTTTGTTTCTTTTCTTTTAAATATAATCAATTGGTGTAAATTTAGTTTTTTTTCTTGAGTTAGGACATGTGTCACGACCTTATTGGCGCTGACCTCACACATATTTTGAAAAGCTGATCAAGAAAAAAGTGGTGTTTATTAGCTACACTTTAGAAAGGTTGCGTGTGTAATATTATTATCATCCACATAAAGTATGTAAGGGGGATTTGGGCCATAGATTAGGTGGGTACTTATGTATTTTGCCAAGATTATATTTATTACTCCTTTATCCAAATGAATTAATGTTGGTTGGCAAATAATTTTGATTTACATGCATATGTAAACTATGAGAAAGATTTTTTCAAGTGAGGTAAGAAATGATCTTAGACTTACATTAAGACTGGAAAATTATTGCGAGATCATGAAGATGATATTTCATATGGATATTCATGTGTTTGTTTGATAGGAAAATATATCAAACTGTTGAAATGTTAAGGATTTATAATGGTTTAGTTAGAAAGCCATTTGAAAAGAAAATTAAAAATACTAGTGATTTTCAAACCTTGCACTGGAAATTAAAATTCTCGTGATTTTTCACACCCATAATGGAGATTAAAATCTTCGTGATTTTCTATTCTTTCTTCGAGATCAAAATCTGTGTGATTTTTTACTCGTTCGTTGAGATTAAAGTCTTCGTGACTTTCTACTCATTTGTAGGAAATTAAAGTCTAAGTGACTTTATACTCATTTTGGAGATTAAAATCTTAGTGATTTGCTACTCCAATTTATTATTCGATTTGAAGATTAAAAATTTCATCTTTTGTTAAATTTGATTTTGTCACATATTACTCGGTTTGAAGATTAAAAACTTTACCGCTGATTAGATCTAGTTGTATCAGATATTACTTGGTTTGAAGATTAAAAATTTCACCGATTATTAATTTTGAATGTGTCAGATTGGGTTGAAGATTAAAAACTTCACAATTTATTAATTCTGGCTCTGTCGTGACACAAACAAGAGTTCATGTGGTTGGCTCTATAAAATAATAGGGGCGAAAAATATGAATCTTCCTTTGAAGAAATATGTTTAGAATATGGTGTTATTCATCAAACAACGACCACATACACGCCCCAATCGAATGTGATTGTGGAAAGAAAGAATCGATCATTAAATAAAATGATGAATACTTTGTTGGTAAGTTCTGGTTCACTCCAGAACTTGTGGGGGAAACTATTCTTACAGCTAACCGAATACTCATTCGCGTTCCCTAGCAAGACACAATCTATTCCATATGAAAAATAGAAAGGAAGAAAATCCAACTTGAAATATTTCCAAGTGTGTGCCGGGGGGGGGGGGGTATTTGAGTAAAGTGTGAGTTCTTAAACCCAAAAGGATAAAAATCGAATCGAACACCGTTGATTCCGTTTTTATAAGATATGCAACAAATAGTAAAGCATATTATTTTCTGATTCATAAATCAGAAAAATCCCAACATTCACAATAATACGGTAATCGAATCATATAATGTTGAATTCTTTAAGAATATTTATCTGTATAAAAAAGAATGTGAGTCATCTAGTGAAATATCTAATCGACTTTGGGAAAAAGTAAAGGAAAGTACACCTAAAGAGGTGAATCCAAGACATAGTAAACGTCAAAGGACAACTATTTCCATTGGATCAGATTTTTTGACATTCTTGTCGGAAAATGAGCTTCAAACTTTGAAATAAATTATGCCTTCCTCGAAAAGAAGCAGTCAATAATGAGATAGAATCCATATTAAATAACCATAATTGGGAGTTAGTTGATCTTACTCTAGGGAACGAACCATTGGGTTAAAATGGATTTTCAAGAAATGGTACTATTGACAAATATAAGGCAAGATTGATTAAAGATTAAGACAATGAGAAGGTCTTGATTACTTTGATACATACTCACGGGTAACGAGAATTACAACTATTCGGATGGTAATGGCGTTAGCCGCCGTGTATGGCCTTGAAATCCATCAGATGGACGTAAAATCAACCTTCTTAAATGAATATTTGGAGGAAAAAATTTATATGGAACAACCTGAAGGGTTCATGGTTCCTGAAAAAGAAAAGAAAGTGTGTCGACTTGTTAAGTCACTTTATGGACTAAAACAGGCACCCAAATAATGGCATGCGAAATTTGACTAGAAAATGTTGTCAAATGGTTTCAGACTAGTGTATTTACATTAAGAATACTCTGAGTTATGTAGTCATTGTTTGTTTATACATGGATTATATGTTGATAGAAAAGGCACATGAAATATGTGAAATGTGGGAGCATTTAGCTTATTCATAACAAAAGTTAATGTTAGACGTGATGTATATATTATCTAGAAGAACTAGATGTACGATTCTTCGAACCCTACGAATCCTTAGGGATATTGAAATGGTAGTCGGTGAATTCATTACTTGTTCAGTCTTAGTGACGACTAGTGATGAAACTACAAATTCGAAAGTTGTTTACGTGCCTTTCCAGAATTGATTTGTTCTTTCTTGAACATTTATAATGTTTAGCTCTTTTATGAAAGGGTGTCACCTGGAAGTCTGCAACTTTTCATGAAAAGTGCGTTTACATGTTTGTATAAAAATGACCGTTCATGAACAAATGTATTATACACTAGTCTATAATTAGGTGAACCAACCAATGACCATGACCAAAATCCGTTCCAAGTTGGAATTGTTTCATGAATGAAGGTGCTATAATTTGCATATCATATAGACGCATGAATAAATAGCATACAAATGCTTGAAAATGGCGGAGTGATTGCGAAATGTGTGTTATATATTAAAAGGTTTTGGCCACAACTGATGCCAATCATTCTAGTTGTTGTTAAAATATACTATTACTACATTAAGTGTAGTCAATAATTCGATATGCAATCGAAAGTCGAGACGTATTAGACTACAACATAAGAAAGTTTACATTGAACTTTTATGACAATGAAACGAGTTTTGAAGTATTTGAAATATACTCCAAATTATGCTTTGCACTATAATAAGTATCCCACGATAATAGAGGGGCATAGTGATGCAAATTAGATCACCGGTTCAACCGATTTTAAATAGTCGGTGGAGGAATGATGTCTTGAAAATCGTGTAAATAAATATGCATTGACCGCTCTACAGTAGAGGCTAAGTTTATAGCCTTAGGCAAGGCCGGTGAAGAAGCTGAATGGCTCGGGAATTTCTTGAAAGATATTTCATTTTAGCCAAACATTTGGCACCTAAATGTATACATTATGATAGTCAAGTGGCAATAGGCAGGGCAGGGAGCGTTATGTATAAAAGAAAATCTCGTCATAATAGACGGAGATACAATACCGTTAGACAATTACTCTTTAGTGTTGTTATCACGACTGACTACGTAAAGTCAAGAGATAACGTGTCGGATCCACTTACAAAAGGCTTATCTAGAGAGGCAGTTGAAAGGTCATCGAAGGGAATGGGGCTAAGGCCTAGGACAAGTCATCATAGCGGTAACTCTACATAGCAGGCTGGAGATCCTAAGAGCTAGGTTCAAAGAGATCAAACAAAGTTATGAATGACGGTTCAACATTGTCAAATAACTCAACTCATTCTCTTGATGAATACAATGCTCAGAAATCAAGGTAAAGCATTAATGCTTTTTGATGAGTCAATAAAGCTTAAAGCTTTCTAATAATTTGCTAAGTCTGGCAGGATATGACCAGATAGTGTGTCTATAGGATTACACATTTAGAAATCACCTATGTGAGTGTGAAGTGTAAGTCGATTTAAGGGGAATGAAAGTAAAGGCCCATTCTCTAAGCACTCATGAAACCAAGCGGTGTTCAGGGCTGAAACGAACACAACCGTGAGAACCAAAGACGGTTAAGGATTGATTGTGTGACTTATGGTTGTCTAGGTATACACCAAAGCTCGACGGTTCAAAGATATCAAATCTACCGATTGACCAAGTATATCCGATATACGTTCACTACGGAAAGTTCAAAGGGAAATCTACTTATCCAGATGCAATTAATCCTTACTTGCGAATCACACAGTATTTCCATGCATGTTTTTCCACAAATATCCATTACCCATTCATGTGGGGATTGTTGCGTTTTTCCTTTAAAGAGTATGAATGGGAAATGGAAGAGACACCTTTTGGATTGCACCCCTCCATCCCACCCTTCCTTTGGCTATAAATTTAGAGGTTTGGCCTCATTTTTCAGATATGGAAAATCTGAAAACTTCTCTCCTCTTTTCTATATTGTTGCATTATTTTTCAAATAAATGTAAGTGTCAAGTGTGATTTGCTCCGTTTGTTGAGTTTGCTGAAGTTCTGTGATTTGTAGTGCCGCTATCACATAATAGTTATTTCGTTCTATCTTAGGAGGAATTAACCCATAACCTTGGGCAACAGTGAGGGGATTAAATTCCTTAGGGATACACTGTGCATTCAGTAGGCTCGGAATTATTTTACGATTTGTTTATTGAACTAAAGTTTGTTTGCTTCTCTGATTTTCTGATTTTGAACACAATAATACCAATATTAGGTGTATAGTTAGTGGAATGTACAGCTAATGCCAGATAAGCTAAGTTAGTAGAAAGTTTAGTTTGTTAATTAGGTAGTTAGTAGATAACTTGTTCGTATATATACACGATTAGTGTACAATATTTGTAACAGAAAATGAAGGAACTCTTTCTTCTCAATTAACGTGTTAGTGCCCTCCTGCATTCTCAAGTTAGCAGCTCAGATTTGATCTAGGATTTCATCAATTTGTAACACGAAGATACATCTGTTTTTCTGAATTCGTACCTTAGTTTCTTCAGTTTTAATTAAGTTACATATTCCAATGATTAGATCAAATCGTCGTATACTAAAAAAATATTTTAATTTTTTTAAAAAATATACTATTGTGCGCCGCCTGGTATTCAAACATTGGGGCACAATCTGATTCGACCCTTATCTTACACCAGGAAGGACAAAAACCCGAACCAAAGTGTCCTTTAGTAATCTTTAGTACTCTACTATTTTGTTAGTCATTTTAAGTAATTTTTTAAATATTTTGAGTGGTAATATTTAAAACCTTTTCCAATGAGTGTTGCGGAGATCCCCTCTTCCTTTCCGTGAAAGTCCTAGAGTAGTTAATTCTCTAGTATTATTTTGGTTTTTGCATCTTTGTTTCACTAATAAGTATTTGCAGTCGACATATTTTGGAAAAACATGCATTCTTGGATCGCTGAAATTCCAATTTCACTTAATATACTTATTTAAGAGATCGAAATTCAGAAAGTGGATCTAGATACAACAAGAATAATCTAATTATTTTTTTATGTGCACCGGCTAGCAAAATCAAGAAGTCTATGAATTAGTAGTGGAGAAATGAGCGGAGGAACTATTGGTTTACTTAAAAATTCACGAATCAACTTTTTTCATTTGGGAACTATATTTCTTTCTTTTTTTGCTAGTCATTTGGGAACTATGATAGTGAGGTGGAATGAATATATCCGACCAACAACAATGTGATTCTATTACACGGGTTACAAGTTTTGTAAAACATAGCACTATTATTTTCCCGAACAAATAATTGTAACATACATAAAATTAAATTACTTCATCCGTTTCTGTTTATGTTTTAACTTTTATTTTTCGTCGAATGAAATTATTTGTCCTTATTCAACAAAAGCACAAGCTTCCTGGCCAGGGATGGCAAAGGGGAGGGGAGGGCGGGCGGGTGCGGAGCGGGTTTGGCAAAACTCACAAAAATTTCAACCCGCCCCGTCCCACTTAATTTTTTTTTTCTTTATTATTTTTCAAAACAAACTAGTTTGACATTTTAATTTGACATCAAAAAATATCTTTGCCGGATCGGATCCAATCAAATACCAAAAATATTTTCTATAAAGTAAGTCATTTTCCAGAAATTAATATATATTCCTTCATACCAAACACACATAAACTCCATTCAAATTTATAATCTAAGAGAATAATTAGTTGAGATGTTGAGCAAGAACTGACTCTAAATGATTTTTAATTTATATTGAAGAAAGAATTATGGCTGAAGGACGTGAAAGGTAAGAGAAGATGCTGGCTGAGAAGTGCAATAAAGCCTCAGCAATTAGGAGAATATTTCACCAAAATAGAATATACCTAATAGCTCTATTTATATTACAGTTTCATCGAAATGAGACGGTAAATCCACAGTTAGAGTCACTCACAAAGAGAAAGCATGGAAAATAAACACTTGAACAGTTTATCGCAAATGGGTTACTATCATTTCCGATTACTAATACGATATCTTGACTTATGTAATATCATTTTGGTGAGACTTATGCAAATTGGTTAATTATAAATCAAAATAGTATTTGTGCTAGTGAAGAAGAATGTGAAATTATAGTTGAATTAAAAAAATTCAAAGTTGCCCCGCATTGAACCGCATTAAACCCGCAACCCACCCGGCCCCGCTTTAAAAATTTTAAAAATTATTTTAACCCTCCCCGCCCGGCATAAAACAAAACCCTCCCCGCCCCGCTCCCGCTCCCGCCCCATTGCCATCCCTATTCCTGGCAAGAAGAACTCTTTTTGTCTTGGTTCCATTTCACTACTAATAAATCCAAATTAATTCCCCGTTTGGCCATAGATTTTGCCAAGTTTTTTTCACAGAAAGATTTGGCAAAACATGTTTATTTATAGATTTTGTCCATGTTTTGGCAAATTTTGAAAACAAAATTCTCAAATCCCAAAACCAGCTCTAGACCTATTTTTGGCCCAAAATATCACTGTTGGATTTTTTAACAATTTCAAAAATTACTCCAAACTTTTCTATTTTAT
This sequence comes from Nicotiana tabacum, assembly GCF_000715075.1. Lineage (NCBI taxonomy): Eukaryota > Viridiplantae > Streptophyta > Magnoliopsida > Solanales > Solanaceae > Nicotiana > Nicotiana tabacum. The sequence continues at coordinate 104,215,101 of NC_134087.1, read as the reverse complement.
AAAAAAGCACACCATCTATTATGACCCAGCTAACCACCATCTAATTACTATCATTTTTTTTTGGACTAATGGATCTTGTAATATTATTGCAATTTGATGAATTATAGTGGTTAGTAATTGTGTTATTATCAATTGATATTAAAATATCTATGCTTTTAGCATAGTGTATTATGTGGTTCATTATAAAAATGATAATTTTGTGTCAAATTTATCTATTTTTTCAGAACTATGGTTAATGATAATGAATGGTATCGATGAAAGTTCTGCATATACAAGATTAACAAGTTTGTTTGTTTGGTATTGTTGGGCATTTTTAATAGTTTTTAAAACTTATGGGTATAAGTCACATTTCATGTTTTTTCAAAAAAAAAAAAGTAAAATATATTTTGAAAAATTATGTCCAAACAAATTTTCATCTTTAAATCAAACTTCACCCAAATTAAATTTTTGAAAACAAATTTGGGAGTTTATGACCAAACACTAGCTTGAATACTTGTATTAGAAATTCCTCGAATCGATTTGTAATTTTCATAAAGGTGTAGTTGACAACTCGGATTTGCACATAATCATTTTTCAACAATAGATCCAGTGAAAAGAGGGTTGCTAAATTTATACAGATTGTACTAAAACAATTTTTTTTTACTATGTGTAATCCGTTGGATATAGATCTAATTTTTCATTTTTTTGGATTCCATGAAATTTCTTTTTCCTGTTTATGGTGGTATCATATGTCGAGATATCTTATCAATCTTTCAAGGAATTATTTTTTTGGATTTCTTGAAAAAACAATTCCTGTCTCTCCAGGAAAATAGATATCTCTTAAGAAGATTTTTAAGTTCAATTTATTTTTTTCCCTCCACCTAGACCAACTCACCAACTCGGATTCTTAGATTTAAGGTCATTTCTGTATTTACCCCAACAATACTATTGTTTTGTATCACTGTGGAAGAAGATTTGGGCAATATCACGACCCAATTCTATAATAGGCCCTAATGGTGCCAACTGTGAACTAATCACGTGATTTTCTCTTTTTAATAAATTTTTTCAAGTAATTAAACTTTCCTTAAATTTAAAGATTCGAGAAGTAATAGATTTAAAATAAATATCACGATAGCAACTGGGTGCAATCAAATCATAGAATAAAACCAAAACCACAAGTCTACCAGAGTGTGTGCCAAAACCTGGTGTCACAAGAGTATGGGCTACTAGTAGAATATACAAAAGATTTCTATTCTAATGTCTGAAATAAAATAGACAGAACAATAACAACAGAAAGACTTCGGTTGCTGCAGAACGGCTCGGAAGGGCAGCTCACCGTGTAGGCTCATACCAGGAGTCAAGCGTGCATGCCGGACTAATACCCAGATGCACCTGCCTTAGATCCTGCACATTTAAGTGCAAAAGTATAGTGTGAGTACATAAATAACATGTTACACAGTAAGTATTCAGTCTAACCTTGAAGAAGTAGTGACGAGGGGTCGACTTTGACACTTACTATGGGCTAACAATAATATGTCAAAATTATAACTAAGCATGGATTACATGAATAATACTAAAAACTCAATAACGGGAAATAATAATTACTCCTTTTACAAATATTAAGTCCCAAGTTTATTTTCATCATTTAACAGTTTGTATCTCACGCATTGAAGCAATATCAATTATGAATAGTTCTAAAGATTTATCATGTTTAATCATGCCAAGGTCGTACGGCCCGATCCAACATAAGAATATTTAAAATGTACACTGCAGAGGGTCGAACGGCACGAACCATAAATGCATCTATCTGCTACCGAGGTGTTCGGCCCGCTCCACAAATAGAAAATACTTCAAGGAAACACAAATTTTTAATAATAGTCAAGTGTCTCATTTCAACTTCAAGTATGTGACATTTATTCTTTTACAATACTTTTATCAAATTCAATATGACTTAAGTAATTAAGTTATCAAGTATGGGCGAATATTGCAAGTATAGCATGATATGGGTCCTAGACTAGCCGGACAATAACATAATTATTAGCTACGTACGGACTCTCGTCACCTCGTACGTACGTAGCCCCCACAAATAGGAACACATATTTATTTAATTCACCTATGGGGTTAATTACCTCTTACAAGGTTAGAAAAGAGACTTATCTCGTCTTAAAGTCTCCGGTCCAAGATTGTGCTCCCACTCCCAAATTTGATGCCAAACGACTCGAAACTAGTCAAATATTATATAAAATAATCAATACATGCTCAAAAGTTCATATTCTAACTATCAAAGTGATTTCCCAAGCCTATTTGAAGAATACCTAAAATTCACCCCCGGGCCCGTGTGCCCGAATTTCGGAAATTATCGAAGAAAGCTGTTACCCATAACCCATGAACTCAAATATATGATTTTCACCAAAATTCCATAACTAATTTCGTGGTTAAATCTCATTTTTATAAATAAAAAAAACCTAGATTTTCATCTAAACCCTTGATTTTACCAATTTTTACATGTTAATCTACCCATAATCGATGTATCTAACTCATGTTGTGTAGAAATTATTTACCTCAAAATGGTAGGTGAAAACCCCCTTCCAAGAGCTCAATAAAATAGCCCAAGAGTTGAAAGAAAATGAGTTAAATGACCTAAGTCCCGCACTTAATAAGTTGTGCACAGGTCTCAGATGTCGCATTTTTGATACTTGGTTCGTATACGCGAAGTTCGCAAATGCGACAAATCCATCGCAAATGCGAACCTGGGCTTATGCTGCGAAGGTCGCAAATGTGACCAAGGAGTCGCAAATGCGGGCACTGTTGAGGTCGCAAATGCGAGCAAAGTATCGCAAATGCGAACACTGCCCATGACAGGCTTCTTCGCAATCGTGAAGCCTATCTCGCAAATGCAAAGTTCGCAAATGCGAACAAATTCTCACATTTGCGAGACCTGCAACAGCTGCCAAGAAACACCAGAAAACTGAAGTTTTTCTCATTCTCCCGAACGTCCGAAACTCACCCGAGACCTCGGGGCTCCACACTAAATACCCACACAAGTCTAACAATATCATACAAACTTGCTCGCGATCGGAACACTGAAATAACATCAAAAACCATGAATTGGACGCCAAAATGCATGGATTAACTCATGAACTCAAAAACTTTTAAAAATACTTCTACGCGTCCATTTCCTATCAAATCAACTCATAATGATGCCAAATTTTGCGTGCAAGTCTTAAATGATGTTACAGACCTACTCCAACTTCCGGAACTGGAATCCGAATACCACATCAAAAATTCTATCCTCGGTCAAACTTTCCAAAAATTTCAAATTTTCAATTTTCGCCAAATGACCCCGAAACGACCTACGGACCTCCAAATCAACTTCCGGATGCTCCTAAGTCTAGAATCACCATACAGAGCTTTTCTAGGTCAGAATCTCAAACGGACATCTATAATGTAAAAGTCCACTTCAACCCAAACTTATGAAATTCACCCAAAATGCCATCTTTCACTATTAGGCGCCGAAACATTCCCAGATCATTTAAAACCTGATCCGGGCATACACTGTCACAACCCGAATTTTCCGCCGTCGGGATCGTGATGGCGCCTACTAGTGAAAGTTAGGCAAGCTAACAGTTTCGATTAATTTACTCTTATCATCTTTAATCTCTTAACAATTGCAAGTTAACATACTATAAACAACGGAATAATAATGCGGAAGAACAAAATTTAACAATTAAGCTAATACCAATACGAATCCATAATAATAAACTACCCAGAACTGGTATCATAATCTCACAGACTATCTAAGAAAACTACAAATAGGGTCTGAACAAAGAAAATACATGTATATCTCTGAAATAGAAAAGAACAGAAAGAAACAAGATAGAAAGGGGACGCCAAGGCATGCAGACGCCTGGAGGACTACCTCGGGTCTCCGATGGACTGGAAGCAGCAACCCCTAGCTAAGGTTCGTATGCTCCAGTACCGGAATCTACACAAAAGAGTGCAGAGTATAGTATCAGTACAATCGACCCCATGTACTGAGTAAGTGTCGAGCCTAACCTCGGTGAAATAGTGACGAGGCTAGGACACAACAAACAAAATAACCTACAGTTAAACAGTACTAGCAGAATAACAGTAATAGAAACAATTCAAAAGTAACGGTGAGGGGAAACATGCTATGGGGGAATACCAACATAAAGAATTACAGTAATAACGGAATGAAACAATTAAGGCACTTGAACCGATAACAACAAGAAATCATAACAAATTGGCAATAAGTGCACGACATCACCCTTCGTGCTTTGACTCTCAATCCTCACCAATGCAATCAAATAATGAAAATGTGCACAACATCACCCTTCGTGCTTTATCTCTCTTCCTCACCATATAAATATTAGAAATGTGCACGGCATCACACTTCGTGCTTTATTTCTCTTCCTCACCATATGCATCAATATCAATATAAATGTACACGGCATCACCCTTCGTGCTTTATTACTATTTCCTCACCATATGCATAAGTATGAATGTGCACGGCATCACCCTTCGTGCTTTATCTCTCTTTCCTCACCCAAACAATAGCAACAACAACATCCTGGCAAGGGAATCAACAATAAGAATAAATACATCCCGGCAAGGGAATCAACAATAAGAATTAAATATGTCTCGGTAAGGGAATCAACTATAACCAAGCTTGTACCAATAATTAACTTCACAAATGAACCTCAACTGGAGCCAATGCTCAACAATAAGAAAATACTAAGAAGATAATCATAAGTCTTACTCAACATGGATAATCAATAATTTAGGCATTTGTAGTACTTATTAAGAAACACAACGATCACAATTTAAGACTCACGGGCATGCTTGACACTAACGTATAGATACTCGTCACCACACCTATACGTCGTACACTACACTAGCACATAGCAAATAAGGCACAACACTTATTCTCTCAACCTAAGGTTAGACCAAACACTTACCTCGAACTTCCACGGCCAAACTCAAGCCTCAAACATTGCTTTTCCTTTTGATTCCACTTCCAATTCAATTGTATCTAGTCAATATTAACTTATTAACATTAATAAATGCTAAAGAATTCAACTCCAATGCTAAATTATAGGTTTTCTATCATTTTCCCCAAAGAGTCAAAAATCAACCCCCAGGCCCGCTTGGTCAAAACTCGAGGTTCGAACCAAAACCCGATCACCTATTCATCCACGAGCCCGAATATGCAATTAGTTTCGAAATCTGACCCCAAAACGAGGTGTAAATTCCAATTATTCAAAAAGCCCCTATTCTACCCAAATTCCCAATTTCTACCATAAAAATCTTAGATTTTTAGATAAAGATTGATGAAATGCAAAGGGAAATCGAAAGAAAAAGGTTTAGAATCATATACCAATACTTTGGGGAAGAACTTGCCTCTTGAAAATCGCCTCAGTGCTCTCTAGTTTTGAAAATATGAAAATGTGGTCTAAATCCCGATTCTGCTACTGTTTTAAAGAGTTGGGTGACATATCGCGATCGTGAAGAGCAACCTCCTAAAGACTTACGCGATCGCAATATTCTCCACGCGTTCGTGAAGGGTATACCCATTGGCCTTTGCGTTCGCGGAACAACGTGCGCGTTCGCGTAGAAGAAAAGGTTGATTCCCAGCCCACCCCTATTTACTATACACGTTCGCGTGACATGGGTCGCGTTCACGTAGAGAAGCCCCCCAGTGCTCCATGTTCGCGACCCTGTCTTTGCGTTCGCATAGAACAAATCCATCCCCAACACAGTTTCCCTTCCGCGATCGCGAGAGTTACTACGCAATCGCGATGCATAGTGCATCAGACACCAGAAGCAGCAATCATACAAGATTTTCCTAAGTGTAAATCACCCTGAAGCCTATCCGAAAACCCGAGCCCTCGGGGATCCAAACCAAACATGCATACTAACCTAAAAATTCATACGGACTTACTCGTGCGATCAAATCACCAAAATAACACCTAGAACTATAAGTTTAGCATCAAAATCAAAGAAAAATCTCAAGAACTCTTAAGTTCAAATTTCCACAAATGAGGGTCCGATTCACATCATATGGATTCCGTTTCTTACCAAATTTTACAGGCTCAACATAAATACAATATAAGACCTATATCGGGCTCCGGAACTAAAATACGGGCCCGATACTATCAAATTCAAACATCTTTAAATTTTCAAAAACTCTTTTAATTTGATCTAAACAATTTTCTTCAAAAATTCATTTCTCGGGCTTGGGACCTCGGAATTCAATTCCGGGCATATGCCCAAGTTCCATATTTTTCTACGGATCCTCCGGGACCATCAAATCACAGGTTTGGGTCCGTATACCCAAAATATTGACCGAGGTCAACTTAAATTCAATTTTAAAGGCAAAATTAGGATTTTTCTCAAATTTTCACATAAAAGCTTTCCGGATATATGCCTGGACCATGCACGCAAATTGAGGTAAGATAAAAGGGGGTTCTTACGGCCTCGAAACATAGAATTGACTTGTAAATCAAGTGATGAGCTTTTGGGTCATCACATCCTTCACCTTTAAAACAACCGTTCGTCCTTGAATGGACATAGAAAAGAAGTACTTGAGTCGGGGAAAAGATGGGAATATCGGCTTCGCATATTGGACTCGGACTCCTAGGTAGCTTCCTTGGCAAGCTGGTCTCTCCACTGAATACGAACAGAAGGATAACTCTTTGATCTCAACTGACGAACCTGCCGGTCTAGAATGACCACCAGCTCCTCCTCATAGGTCAAATCCTTGTCTAAATGGACAGTGTTGAAGTCTAACATGTGGGATGGATCGCCGTGATACTTCCGAAGCATGGACACATGAAACACTAGGTGCACAACTGATAAACTCGGCGACAACGCAAGTCTGTAAGCCACATCTCCCACTCGATCAAGAATCTCAAAAGAACTAATGAATCTAGGGCTTAGCTTGCCCTTCTTCCCAAATCTCATCACGCCCTTCATGGGCGACACCCGAAGCAACACTCGCTCTCAGACCATGAATGCCACATCACGAACCTTGTGGTCGGCATAACTCTTCTTCCTAGACTGAACTGTACGAAGTCTTTCCTGTATGATCTTAACCTTATCCAAGGCATCCTGGACTAAGTTTGTACCCAACAATCGAGCCTCTCCCGGTTCAAACCACCCAACCGGTGACCGATACCTCCTACCATATAGTGCCTCATAAGGAGCCATCTGGATGCTCGACTGGTAGCTGTTGTTGTAGGCAAACTCTGCTAATGGCAAGAACTGATCCCAAGAACCTTCAAAGTCAATAACACATGCTCGGAGCATATCCTCCAAAATCTGAGTACTACGCTCGGACTGTCCGTCCGTCTGAGGATGAAATGTTGAGCTCAACTCGACCCGCATACCCAACTCACGATGTACTGCCCTCCAAAAATACTAGGTAAACTGCGTACTCCGATCAAAAATGATAGACACGGGAACACCATGAAGACGAATGATCTCCCGAATATAAATCTCTGCCAAGCGCTCAGAAGAATAGGAAACTGCCACAGGAATGAAATGCACTGACTTGGTCAACCTATCCACAATAACCCATACTGGGTCGAACTTTCTCCGAGTCCATGGGAGTCCAACAACGAAATCTATAGTGATACGCTCCCACTACCACTCAGGAATCTCAATCTTCTGGAACGAACCACCAGGTCTCTGATGCTCGTACTTTGCTTGCTAACAATTCAAACACTGAGCCACATACGCAACAATATCCTTCTTCATCCTCCTCCACCAATAATATTGCCGCAAGTCTTGATACATCTTAGCAGCGCATGGATGAATAGAATACCGGGAACTATGTGCCTCCTCTAGAATCAACTCATGAAGTCCATCCACATTAGGCACACAAATACGACCCTGCATCCTCAAAACTCCATCATCTCCAACTGTAACTTGCTTGGAACCTCCATGCCACACTGTGTCTCTAAGGACAAACAAATGAGGATCATCATACTACTGATCTCGGATACGCTCAAATAATGAAGAACGAGTGACTATGCAAGCTAGAACACGGCTTGGTTCAGAAACATCCAACCTCACGAACTGATTAGCTAAAGCCTGAACATCCAAAGCAAGCGGCCTCTCACCGACCGGAATATATGCAATGCTGCCCATACTGGCTGACTTCCTACTCAAAGCATCAGCCACTACATTGGCCTTCCCCAGATGATACAAGATGGTGATATCATAGTCTTTCAACAGCTCCAACCACCTCCTCTACCTCAAATTTAGCTCCTTCTGCTTGAACAAGTATTGCAAACTCTTGTGATCATTGAACACCTCACATGAAACGCCATATAAAGAATGCCTCCAAATCTTCAACGTGTGAACAATGGCTGCTAGCTCCAAATCATGAACTGGATAATTCTTCTCGTGAATCTTCAACTGTCGCGAAGCATATACAATAACCTTGCCATTCTACATCAACACCGCACCAAGTCCAATACGAGATATATCACAATATACTGTAGATGGCCCTGAACCTGTGGGCAAAACTAACACCTTGGCCGGAGTCAAAGCTGTCTTTAGCTTCTAAAAGCTCGCCTCACACTCGTCCGACCACCTGAATTGGGCACCTTTCTAGGTCAACCTGGTCATCGGGGCTGCAATAGATGAAAACCCCTCCACAAACCGATGGTAATAGCCCGCCAAACCCAAGAAACTCCGGATCTCTATGGCTGATGTGGGTCTAGGCAAGTCCTTGAATGTCGCAATCTTCTTAGGATCCACCTGAATACCATCTGCTGATACAACATGACCCAAGAATGCAACAGAACTCAACCAAAACTCACACTTCAAAAACTTAGCATATAACTGACTGTCCCTCAGAGTCTGAAGAACGACTCGAAGATGTTGCTCATGCTCCTCTCGGCTGCAGGAATAGATCAAAATATCATCAATGAAGACAATCACGAAGGAATCCAAATAAGGCTTGAACACTCGTTTCATCAAATCCATGAAACCTGCTGGGGCATTTGTCAACCCGAACAACATCACTAAGAACTCATAATGCCTGTACCGAGTGGGAAAAGCTGTCTTAGGGATATCGGATGCCCTAATCCTCAACTGATGGTAGCCAGATCTCAAATCAATCTTCAAAAATACCTTGGCACCCTAAAGCAGATCAAACAAATCATCAATCCTCTGCAATGGATATTTGTTCTTGATGGTGACGTTGTTCAACTACCGATAATCTATACACATCCTCATCGACCCATTCTTCTTCTTAACAAACAACACCGGTGCACCCCAAGGCGAGACACTCGGTCTAATAAAGCCTTTATCTTGCAAGTCCTGCAGCTGTTCTTTCGATTCTTTCACCTCTGGCAGGGTCATGCGATATGGCGGAATAGAAATAGGCTGAGTGCACAGAGCCAAATCAATGCAAAAGTCAATGTCCCTATCGGGTGGCATCCCCGGCAGGTCTGAAGGAAATACCTCTAGAAACTCATGAACAACGGGCACAGAATCCATAGAAGGAACCTCAGCACTAGAATCACGAACATACGCCAAATAGGCCAAATATCCCTTATCAACCATACACCGAGCCTTCATATATAACATAACTGTTACACCACACAATATTACGATGATGTTAAGTCCTTTAGTATTATATTACGATGATGTTACGCCTTGCAGTATTACATTACGTTGATGTTACGCTTCACAGTATTAAGTTACGACAATGTTTCACCCTACAGCATTACATTATGGTGATGTTACGCTTCACAGCATTAAGTTACGACAATGTTGCACCCTGTAGTATTGTATGTTGAATTTGTCGTAAGGTAATTGACATCAGTCCAAGTAAAAGATTATTTGGAGATTATAAGGATTATGCTATTTCACAAGTGATGAGTAAATTAGTGAAGGTGAAAGGGGAAGCAAGTCAAAGAAAATGAATTTTTGTTAAAGTTTGGCATTTTGGGATAAAATACGGCCCTAGCTAAAATATCCGGTATTTACGGACTAGTGCCATACAAGGTACTACATGACTATGCTAGTAAGGTGTACAAGGTATGTTAAAAGAGAGTAGTATTTTAAGGAAGTTGAGATAATTTTTAATTATGCTGGTAATTGGTCATTTACTGGGTAATGGGGTATTACCCAATTAATTAAAGAATTAATTGGATAAGGATGGGAAAAACCAACATGGCAGCACCCCCATCAATCTTTAATGACTCTCAAAGAATATTGGGAGGTGGCACAATTAATGGATTTATGTGACACCAAATCCTTGAAATGTGGGCTTTATCCTAACTCAATTCACTTTCTAATCTTTTAGAAAGTTTCATCCAAGAACATTACAATACAAAGAACTTTCTAATTCAAGGGACATATCACGTTACTGCATTTCCAAATAGCAACTCAATACAAATGACTTTCTAACCCAAGGAACAGATCACGTTCATTCATTTTTCAAAAAAAGCAACATTGTTGCTAAGTTCTTAAGGAAAAATTTTCTGCCAAAATTTTTCTTTGCATAGCAATGTTAATGCTTAGAGCTTTTCATATGATTTGTTCCGTGTATTAGAGGATCGTCAAGAGAATCGACTCAGGTATGTTAAGGCTATCCCTTCTTTCTTTTGGCATGATCCATACGATACAAATGAAACGAGTAAAATATGCAGCTTTCATAAATGACTCTATTCATAGAAATACTAGGGGTGCCTATATTCTTGATTCCCCATGTGTCATATTATTCTATCATCTGTTCATAGGTCTCAGAAAATACGAAAGTTGAAAAGAGTTTACTTTATGATATTACCCAAAGGCAAAATGGTCTTATAATATTCCGAAAGATTTTATTAATGTACTTTTCATGCATTGCATTCATGTACATTGACCCATGACCAGATGGTGTTATATACGCGTATATATATATGTGTGTATATATATGTATATGGGGTATGAGAAAGATTATGGCGTTATATACACACCACCACCTGATCAGCTGGTATACGTTGATGATTTTGCCCATAATGGCCAAGATGATATGATGGGATGCCCTCAGAGGCTAATGATGTTATGAAACAAGTACCTATGCACGACATGACATTCATATACATATGCATGATACTATAATTATTTCATGATTTACAAAGTTATTCAGACTTACAGGTGAAGTCATTTACTCGATATTTCCTCCATGTCTGTTATGCACTTATTTATGTGCCTTACATACTCAGTATATTATTCGTACTGACGTCCCTTTTTGCATGGGGACACTGTGTTTCATGCTCGCAGGTCCCAATAGATAGGTCGAGAGCCCTCCAATTAGGCTATCAGCTCAGCGGAAGATGTTGATGTGCTCCATTTGCGTTGGAGTTGCTTGTTTGGTTAGTATGAGTTAGATGTGTTTTGTTTGGTATGGCGGGATTCTGTCCCGACCATTATGAAAATTATGTATTCTTAGAGGCTTGTAGACAAATGTCATGTACATAAAAGATCGTATGGCCTTGTCGGCCTATGTTCAGTGTTCAAGCGGTTATTTTGGTTTTAGAGGCCCATATGTCTTATGTATAAGTTGGCATTACCTGTTGTATTCTACCTATTTCACGGCAGCCTCTCCAGCTCAGTTATTTATAATAGTATGACATGAAACTATATGTTATGTTGGTACTCAGTTAAGTAAGGTACCAGGTGCCCATCGCGGCCCATCGGTTTGGGTCGTGACATTAACCCTGCTGGTAGAATGACCAGGAGTCCCTCTCCACTCCAAACGAGGCAACCCCGACAATGCTAAGGTCACGGTCTTGGCATGACAATCCAATATAGCATGATAAGGGGATAACCAATCCATCCCCAGAATGACATCGAAATCCACCATATCGAGAAGTAGGAGATCTACATGGGTCTCAAGACCCCTAATAACAACCACGCAAGCACGATAAACACAATCTACCAAAATAGAATCACCCATCGGTGTAGACACATATACAGGAGCACTCAAAGAATCATGAGGCACAACCAGATAAGGGGCAAAATAAGATGATACATAAGAATATGTGGACCCTGGATCAAATAGAACTGAGGCATCTCTACTGCACACTGATACCATACCTGTGATAACTGCATCAGAGGTCTCAGCCTCAAGACTGGATGGAATTGTATAACATCGGGGCTGGGCCCCACCACTCTAAACTGTATCCCTAGGACGACATCCTACTAGCTGGCCTCCACCTCTAGCGGCCTGACCTCCACCTCTAACACCTCTACCCCTACCTCTAGCTGGCTAAGCGGGCAGTGGAACACCCGGTGCTGGAACCATAGCATGAGAACCTTGGTGCTGAGAACTACTCGAGGCTCGAGGGCAAAACCTAACAATGTGCCTCGTATCGCCGCAAGTATAGCAAGACTTCGGCTGCAGAGACTGTTGACCTTGAAACTGAACCTGACGGCCTGGATAACCGCCCTAAAAACTCTAGAGCGGAGGTGCATTGATAGGAGCTGGTGGAGCACTGTAAGGCAACTGATCAAAATACTGCATATGAGAACCACGACCACCTGGAGCACCGTGAGAAGCCTGAAGTGCTAACTGAAACGGCCTAGGAGGATGGCCTCTACCAAAAGAATCCCTGCCTCCAGACGAGGCACCACTGAATCTGCTAGAATGACGAGGCCTCTTATCAGACACCTGACCGCTCCCCTGAGCTAAAACCATCTCAACCCGCCTGGCCACATTGGCCGCATCCTAGAAAGAAATCTCGCTACCTGTCTCCTTAGCCATCTGCAGTCTAATAGGCTGAGCGAGTTCCTCAATAAACCTCCTCACCCTCTCCTTCTCGGTGGGGAGCGTTGATACCCAATTTTTCCTCACATATTTTAAACACATATATATACTTTCAAAATAGCACATATGCAGTTATAAGCATGCATAAGTATTTTTATAATTTTTCTCTATAGTTTTAAAAGCTCCAAATCAATTTATTTCTTCTCTTTTTATTATATAAATGTCCAATAATTATCCTTTAAATTAATTTTGTGATTATTTAGCCCTTTAAATTCATTATTTATGCCAAAATAGTGCTTAAATATATTTAGTGAATTTATTGTAATTATATTTACATTTTTTAAGCTAAATTGCATCTTTGCAATAATATCCCTTACTAATGTATAATATATTATTTATGCATAAAATGGTCTTTTATATATTTTAAATGTTAAATATCTATTTTAAATTATTTTAGTACCCATAGATATTTTTGGTACTCATTTATTATTTTTTTATAAATTATTTAGTTATTAAAAGTGGCTACTTAAAATCTGTCCTTATTTAATTTCAATTTTGGCCTTAATTTTGACCCAATACCCAGCCCAATCTCAACCTAACCTACCCAGCCCAAAATGAAACGCCCGACCCAGCCCCAATCTCATTTAATCTCGGCCGTTGATCTTAGAGATCAACGACCACAATTTGCCCCTTCCTTTTTTAGTCCTAAACGACCCATAAACCCTCTCATTTTCTCACCAACCGCCGCCCTGAAATCCCTTTCCTCTCAAAAGCTCTCAAACCCTAACCCAAATTTACCCACATTGCCGGTCATCTGCTGCCTTTTATGGTATTTTCCCACCACCACCAAGACACTAATGGCCTCCCCCACGCTGGTATTACCATCTCTAAGGTCCTCGAGGGACCAGGGTCAGTTCGCTTGCATCTCTGGCCCTTTCTCGCCTGTTTCAGACTATTCTGGTTTGGTTATGAGTAAGATCTCCCTATATCGTCATGAATCTAGGGGTTTCTAAGCTTGCTTCTTCATCAATGTGATTGTTCTTCTCGAAACCCTAATTTCTTCATTCTGAACTTCTTAGATCTGTACAGATTTGAGATGGTTTGGATCTAGCTAATATGAGTTTTACTATAACCTTTTGATTCTTTACAAGAATCGTCTGATTTTCGAATGATTTTTCATCTTTCTCTAAACTAGGGTTTCCGGAAATTTCTTTGTCCAAAACATTTTATGATTTGGGTGTTTAATCTTCTGTTTCAAATAAGTTTTAATCGATTTCATTAGGTTTGCTCTAACTTCAACTCATTTACACTAAAAGCCCAAATTTTTGACTCTTTTGTTTAGTTTCTGAGTTACTTGTGTACTGCTTTTGTTCTTGTCTTGGTTCTTGTGATTTCTCTTTAGCCATTTAGATGTATCTTTACTACTTGTGATCCCTGTTATTCTAGCTGGCTGCAAGCCAAGATTGGGAATTGCACAATTCCTTGCTCACATCTTCTATTTTCTTTCTTTAACTAGGTATGCTTCTGATTAAATTTAAGAATCCAAACTTATGTGTTTATTTACTGCCTTAGTTCATTTGGCTTGAGTCCATTCTTGCTTCTGTTTACTACTTACTAGCATGCCAAATACTACCTATTCAAATCTGTGATTAAAATGTTTCTACTTTACTTGCTTGTCTGTTATCTTGATTAACATATCTACATATGTAATTAGGCTTGTTTGACTAACTACTGTTTTTCCTAAACTATGTTTCTATGTAATTAGCATGCCTTCATTTGTTAATACTTGTCTAGCATGCCCATATAAGTCTTTGCATGTTCTACCTTACTCATGTTATGTTAATTACTCTCCCTAGAATGGCTTCAACGTGCTTCTGTTGTAATCTTTGTTGCATTCTACCTAACCTACTAGTTCTATAGAACCCTTCAAAACTCTATTTATCCTATTGTTTATGTGTTCCATTGAGGTGTATTCTCTATGTTCCCAACCCCTCTTCCCTTGTGTGAAAGTTGTTCCTAAAGCTTGTTTTGTTCTATGACTTGTGCTCTGATTGCAAACTGTTTCTTTACACTTTACTTAAACTGTTATATCACTAAAATCAGCACTGTTTTTTTCAGAAATTCTTTTCAATCCTAAGATCTTTCTTTATACAGTCTATTAAACTCTTTCAAACCATTATGCACTTTCACTTACTCCTAGAACACTAGGTCCTGCCCCTCTGGTATGTGTACTACCTGGAAACCCTTGAGATCTCTTTGAACTCTGGCATATCAGGGCTGACACTTCCACACTGCACAATAATCAGTTGTTATTTGAGAAAGGTCTAGGTGTGAGCACTGTCCGGGATTCTTGAGGTCCTTAGGGAACTTTGACACACCTAGACATAAAATTGACTATGGAACTTTGGCATTTAAGACTACTGGAGGCTTGAAAATCATTTTGGGCCTACTTCAGGCTCCCTATAGCTTAATTTCTGTTCTGTTTATGTAATTCATTCAGTTCTTGGTCTATGATAATTATTATAAACAAACAGTAGGGTGATTAGTATAAAAGGGAGGGTAGTTATATATTGTGGGTAAAATTGGGTAGATACCATGCCTATAGGGTCTTTATTGATTCAAATGTGTTTGTTAGATAACATGCCTATAGGATCTACTTTTGTTTAAAATAAGTTCTGTTTGCTTTACTTCCACATAATTAGAAGCCATGCCTATAGGATCTAAACTGGCTTTAATAATAGAGATCATGCCTATAGGGTTAAAATCAGCTCTGATAGAAATCATGCATATAGGGGTTTCACTTTGGTTAAATGAATGTTGTTTGTTTCACCTTTTGCTTAACTAGAAATCATGCCTATAGTACTTAAAATCAGTTTAGTTAGAAAAATAATTTAATTCATGTTTGTTTATTCTGAATCGGTTTAATTTACTAATCCATCCGCTTCCTTAATAAGTTTTCAAACGTTGCCTTAATTAATATTACTAGAAAGCATGCCTATAGGATCTCATGTTGTCCGTTTAAAAAGCGTTTACTATTTTACTGCATTCCTGCATCAATAATTGATATCATGCTTATAAGACATCACTGTTATACGTCTAGGCAAGCCTGTAGGGCGATTAAAATTCTGCAAACTATAAAAATGCGCCTTGTTATTTGAGACTGCTCACACTCAACAGGTTTAAAAGAATCAGTAGGCAAGTAGGATTCAAGTCTTTGACACTTTGGTCCTAATTCAATACTGTCTACTCTCTGCTCACCTAGATACCATGTTCTAAGGTTATCTCTTAAATACCTAAAACTGTTGTTTGAGACGTGCACTTATTTGTTCTGTTTGTGGAGGAAAAAATGTGTTTAAATGCAGTCCTAATTATTTTGATTGACGCTTAGATATTTCTCCTTTAAATACCTTAGAATGGTCTAGAACTACGTAAATTAGAGGTCATAAATGCCTCCAGGGCCACAAGGAAGGTATGGGTAGTGCACGCATAGGACATCTTTCAAGGTTGCTAGAATGCTTTAGGTTATGACCAAGGAGAGGGAATTGGGTAGTAAGGATATGATGATTATGCGCTAATGTCACGTGTAGCCCCTCATTGAGGAGTGATTACCGGGTAATGTATGGGTATGATCCTGTAGGCTAACCAACCTAGGACCCCTCTTTCCAAACTCTCGTTGTTTAAATAAAGTTACTTTTCTTTATATATGTGCAAATTGTTCAAACTCTTTTCCCTTACTTTTATTACTTGAATCATACGTGTACTTAGAATGTCAAAAACATGCCTTTATTTGCAAATATGTGTTAAAACTGTTTATTTGTTAAAATGACTAATTCACATAGTTTAAGTTCGGCTGGGACCCACCGTTGTGGACCGCGAGGGGTGCCTAACACCTTCCTCTCAAGGTTATTTCGAGCCCTTACCATAAATCTCTGGTAATGCAAACTAGTCCATGAGTTAATTGCTCAAGGTGCCCTAACGCACCATAATTCGTTAGGTGGCGACTCTTCAAATACCCAATTCCTAAAAGGAAACGAGTTATTTTCCCCCATGAATGTCGAAACCCGGACTTTCCCATCAAAAAGGGAAAAAAGGGGGCGCGACAGCATGACAACTTTACTGGGGATATTTTTAGGCTCTTACCATAACGAACTTATCTTTTGTGAATTAGTCCAAGCATGCTCTATCCGACGTTTCCTTTCCCCTTATTTGAATTTAACTATCTATTTTAAAGCATTTATTATTCTTTTATTCCTGAAACTAACTTGTCTCTTTGTTTTCTTTTCTATATCTGTCTTTCAATTATTTAAATACTGCATTTACCATTTTCTTACGTGCAAATACTTGACAACATGCTCTTTATTGCTGCATAAATCATGCTCAACATCATATTCCACTCGTGCGTAATTAATCCTATAGAAAGGCTTGATGAGTGTTTGCACTCTTCCTATGTATCACCCTTTAAATTCGGAAAGGCGTATTTACGGTAAAACTAGTCGATCAGCGGTGCGTTTGACGGTTCCATGCCTTTCCCCCTCAAGTTGTCCGCTTGAGGGTCCGAGTCTAGACCTCTATAGCAACCCTACTCTGATTAAATTGTACATGCATCATGGTCAAACCTAGCCGGGTTAATATGGTGTCCACATAATAACCTTTTAAGACAAGCCTTGTCCAAAAGTTCATCGGGTTTTCCATAATCCCAACGGACGTAACCACGATTATGCGCATTAATTTGGAGAAATAAGTGCCAATGTGCTAATCATTACTGTATAAATATACGAACCTAGACGGGGAAAGGGCCTAACTCTCTTTGTTTTGCAGAAAATGAGGCATGAGGTCCCCAGATTCGGTATGGTTAGCACACCCTCTCTCTTGCTAGACTGGTGGAGGGATCTTCCTTCATGTGACCAAAACTATGTGAAATGAGCCTTAGGAAACTTGCCTTCTCTGATGGATCTTCAGCGCAACAAAATGCTGATCGAGGCTGCAACTATGTTTTGGGACAAGGAAAGGGTTGTGTTCCATTTTGAGAACAAAGAAATGACTCCCCTCCTAGAAGAAATAGGAGGATTTGTTGGGTTGCCTTGGGATTGCCCTAATCTGTTAGCACCTAAAAATCGCATTGCTAGGGGATTTTTGAAAATGGTAGGACTAAAGAAGAATGACAACTTGAAATGCCTAAAGGACTCCTACATACCTTTTGAGTTCATTTATGAAAGATACGATCATAGTTCTTACCATATTTTTTATGATGAGTTCTCAATCACTTCTTTAGGCTGGATTCATTGTAGGGTCTTCGTATTTATTATGTATTTCTTGGGCATGCTGGTGTTCCCAATCCAAGGGGATAGGATCCATACTAGGTTAGCCATGGTGACCAAAACTCTGATGGGCGGGATTGAGGGGGAGACATACACTATAGTCCCCATGATTGTTGCAGACATGTACCGGGCTTTGGAGCGATGTCAGAAAGGGTTCAGGTTCTTTGAGGGTTGCAAATTCCTGCTATATGTCTGGTTGTTGGAACATCTCCAAAAGGGACAATACCATCAAGAATTTCCGCGAAGGCCGTGGAATGATCATATAGCCTTCCATCATCCCAAAAGGATGAATTATATTCCAGACATGTTTTCTCAGCCAGAGGATGCTGCAATATGGGTACAACTTTTTGAAAATTTGACTGAGGATTAAGTCCAATGGATGTTAGAGTGGTTCCCTACCCATTAATTCATTATTAGATCTAGGGATTTTTCGCACTTGGTGTTGATCGGGTTGAGGGGCATATACCCTTATGTTCCTCTCAGGGTTGTGAGACAAGCAGGCAGGAGATAAATCATACCCGGGTCGCAAAAATGTGTCACTTCAGAGCCAATTTCCAAGGTGATGTCATCCCGTATAAGAATGAAACGCAACACATGTGGACCCTGAAGATCATTGTGGAGAATGATACTATTGAGCCAGACCGATATCATGCAGACCACTCTTACCTTTACCCTTTGTGGTTGGAGGACAACATAATTGGGGTCGTTGAGCCAAGAGTTGGGCCAGGAAACAGGGTTATAGACGAGGTTACTGAAGCTGAGGTAAAGTACAACAAGCTACGGAAAAGAGTTCGAGAGTCTAAAGCCAAGCATATGGCACTGCATAAAGCTGACGTGGAGATAATTAACGAATGGAAAGAAAGAGCCGTTAAATCCAGCGAGAGGCTAGAATACCGGAAGTACAGTCTAATGGAGTTAGAAGGGAAGATGAGAAAAAGGGTCACCGACTGCCAGAATGCCGAAGGAAATGAAGGAGGGCACTTGGCAAGGGCATTCCTGCTGCTGAACCTGCGCGAGATGGGAGAATTGATCGACAAAAGCATCCAGTCTGGAGAGGTTCCTTCTGGGACCAAGTAGATTAGATTTATTTGCTTTCCTTTCAAATGTAATAAGGCCAAGAGCCATTAGTGACATTACCTTATTTAGTTTCGTTTTGGTTCGTTTACTTTTACTTTAATTAAATGAGGCAATTATTGGCACTAAATTTCTCCAAATTTATTTGTCGTTAGGCCTACCTCAGGCATAATGAGGCTACCAAATTAGGACATAAATTTACATTCCCGCAATATGCGTTTAAATATTGCAACCATTTCAAAATCCTTACTGACTTGTTTACCTTTTTGTTTTTCTTTATTTCTCATTCACATCCCCTAAGGTTGGTTTGTTCATACTGGCATCGTCAGCATATCACACCAGATCTAGAGGCCCTCCGCCTCCTCCTCTTCCAAGCAATACAAAGGGCAAAGGAAAAGCAAAAATGGACGATTTAAGTGGTATTTGAAAGGAGAATGCTGAGAACGCAAAAGCTTCGGACGGTCAGAATACTCTAGCACCAAATGATCGAGTCTTGAGGTTGGAACAAAAAATATTAGAACTACAGGGAGAACTTGAGCAGGTCCGCAACTTGGCTGTCACTCACCCTAAATGTCCCCGACATCAACCAACACAACACAAAGAACCTAGCACCTCCCCAAAATACACCAAACCAACATCCGCAAAACCCTCCTGCACCGCACCAATACACGACCCCACCCCATAATCTCAATCCCTGCCAATACCAACTCCGCCACAACACCACCATCAACCAATTTATTACCCGCCAACCAGCACTTATCATACTCCCCAGAATACACCACAACCTACTCCTGGCCCTTAAAACTCTACCAATGACCACCATTACACCCAGGCACCTGGCACTCACCAAAACAACCCCATATACGTGGAAACCGTGCCTCACTCTATCCAACCAATCTGCTATACCCCAGAATCCTCCGAGAAGGACATGCTCATTAAAAACATGGCTGAAGAACTGAAGAAGTTGACGAGTCGAGTTCAGGGTGTCAAAAGCGACAAGGGAATAGAAGGTTTGAACTATGAAGACCTATGCATACAACCAGATGTAGAACTACCGGGGGGATACAAACCTCCTAAGTTCTTGATGTTTGACGGTACAGGTGATCCCAGGGTTCATCTGAGGACATATTGTGACAAGCTTGTCGGGGTTGGGAAAAACGAAAAGATCTGGATGAAACTCTTCATGAGGAGTCTTACTGGAGATGCTTTGTCCTGGTACATCAGCCAAGATCCCAAGAAATGGTCCAATTAGGTGAGTATGGCATCGGATTTCATGGACCGGTTCAGGTTCAATACAGAGAATGCACCAGATGTTTTCTACATCCAAAATCTTAAGACTCACTAAAACCTTCCGTGAGTATGCTACTCATTGGAGGTCATAAGTGGCCAAGGTCATGCCATCTTTGGATGAGGAACAGATGAACAAGTACTTCGTCAGAGCACAAGATCCGCAGTATTATGAAAGATTGATGGTTATTGAAAACCATAAATTCTCTGATATCATCAAGCTTGGGGAAAGAATTGAGGAAGGCATCAAGAGCGGGATGATAACGAATTTTGAGGCACTACAGGCCACAAATAAGGCATTACAATCAGGCGGCATATCAAAGAAGAGAGACGTTGGGGCAGTAATGGTGGCTCAGGGCCCAAAATTTCCACTTACATATCAAACACCTCCACCCACATATCAAACACCTCCACCCACATACCAAGCATCACCACCCACATACCAAGCACCACTACTCATATATCAACCCTCATCTCCCAGATATTCCCAACCATCTCATTTCCAATCACCCCCAGGTCGCCAAAATTTTCCAAGACCATGACCAAACTTTGACTGTAAGCCATCCAAACAGTACACTGCTATTGCTGAACCCATCGACCAGCTGTATGAAAGATTAAAAGCCGCTGGTTACATCACCCTTATTCCTGCTGTGGAATTAGAGAACCCATACCAATGGGTTAACCCAAACAAAACCTGGGCATACCATTCCGGTATAAAAGGGCACACCATTGACGAATGTCGAACGTTGAAAGATAAGATCCAGACGCTGATTGACAACAAGGTCATATAGGCGAAGGAAGCCACACCCAATATCCACAACAACCCTCTCCCGGATCATAGAGGTAGTGGGGTACATGTGATAGAGACGAATGAAGAGTAGGATCCTGAGGGGTCAATCGGGCTTATTTGAGAAGGCAATGACTTTAAACTTGTAGTCACACTTACTCCTATTGTAGTATAGACTCAGTCACCAATCGAGGTTGAGGTATCTGCATCAGTTCCATTTGAGGTAGATGTGGCCCTGCGTACGAACTCCCCTGCTCCGTTTGAAGTAGAAGTGGTCACACATTTCACAATGACAGTATCAACCATACCTCATTTTGACTCAAAAGCAATACCTTGGGATTACGTTGCTGAAGCTCGGTGAAAAGGGAAGGCAAAGGTAGAGGAATCCGATGTTGCACAAGAAATGACCAGGACCGGAAGAATCTATACACATAGACACTTGGGAAGACCAAGTAAGGATGCTGCTACCAAGCAGCCTGTCATTGAAATAGGACCAGATGACCTTTAGAGGAAAGCGCAAGCAAGGGAATATTCCGTCATTGATCATTTGAACAAAACCCCAGCTCAGATATCCATACTGTCACTATTGTAAAATTCAGAGGCACATAAGAATGCTTTAATGAAGGTGTTGAGTGAAGCCTACGTGCCCGACAATATCACCTATGGAGAGATGGCTAATATGGTAGGACAGGTGCTAGAAAGTCACAAGATAATCTTCTACGAAGATGAGTTGCCTCCTGAAGGGTTGAATCACAATCGATCATTGCATATCACAAATTCGAAGACAAATTCATTGCCAGGGTCTTGGTTTACGGGGGTTCAAGCCTCAATATTTGTCCATTGGACACTCTGAAAAGGTTGAACAAAGGTTTTCATGAAATACAGATAGGAAGCATGAATGTGAAAGCTTTCGATGGGTCTTAGAGGGCCACGATTGGGGAAATTAGCCTTTGTTTGAAGATGGGGCCAACTTGGTTTGACATCGAGTTTCAGGTGCTCGACATACCGGACTCATACAATCTTTTATTGGGCCGACCATAGATCCATGTCGCTGGGGCTGTGGCATCCACACTACATCAAGCCCTGAAATTCGAATGAAATCTTCATGAGGTGATCATTCACGGAGATGGGAGTAACCCCATTTACACCAGTCAAACCATCCCGGTTATTAAAAATAGAAGAAGGCTGGAAGGGGAGACCTATCATCACATTGAACGTGTCAATGTCGTCGAAAAAGATAAATGGCAGAGCAGTAAAATAGAGAGCATACTGGCATGGTCTGGGTATGAACCCGGCAAAGGGCTGGGGAAAAATCTCCAGGGTATCACTAAACCAATACGGCTGAAAGGTCATGGTACTACCTTTGGGCTCGGATATCAGTACATATGGCAAGAATACAATGATGGGTCGCCTCCATGGTGCAGATCGTATTACCCTTTCGAGTAACCAGTACCACATCTAGATCAAGATTTTCACCTAGCTGATACGATATGGGGAACTGCAAAAGAAGAGGCATTAGCTAGGCTGAGGAATCTGTTATTGGAAGAGTAAGACATAGACTGCAGTGCCATAATTGAGGAGGAGGAGGAAGAAGGCCTCACTATTTAGACTGTGAAGAAGGGAGTTGTTCTTAGGAACTAGACCGCCACACCATCTCGGGCCCACTGAGTCCCTGGGTAGCTTGGCAGATTTCATTCCTATAGCTATTCTAGGCATTTAAGATTTTCAATAATTTGTTTTTAAGATTCACTTGTTTCAAAATAAATGCTCGATTCATTGAGCCATACCCGTTTGGATGTTTTAAGTATTAATCAAATGCATTGTTCTTTATTATTTATTGTTATCTTCATATTTTTCTTTCTACATCGTTATTGTTACCTTTCTTGATGAACCAGTGACTGTGACATGTAACGAGGCAACGCAACATGAGAATAGTGATTCGGATGAGGAAGATGAGATACCTGAGGAAGTTGTGAGGGAAGTTGAAAATTTTGAGAATAAGCCTAAGTCCAACCTGGACGAGACCGAAGCGGTAAAATTGGGGGACGCAGAGACCGTCAAGGAGACTCGCATCAGTATTCACTTATCACTGACAGAGAAGGAAGAGTACATCCATTTCTTAAAAGAATATGAGGACATTTTCGCATGGTAAAATGATGACATGACCGGTTTAAGCGCATCCATAGTGGCTCACAAGTTGCCTACCAATCCCATATGTCCGCCAGTAAAGCAGAAACTCGGAAAGTTCAAACCAGAAATGAGCCTGAAAATCAAAGAGTAAGTTACCAAGCAGATCAAAGACAAAGTTCTCAGGGTGGTTGAGTACCCAACCTGGTTAGCTAACATTGTGCCAGTACCGAAGAAAGATGGGAAAGTCAGAGTATGTGTTGACTATCGGGATTTAAACAAAGCAAGTCCCAAAGATGACTTTCCACTGCCAAATATACACATCCTGATTGATAACTGCACCAAGCATGAACTCCAATCTTTTGTAGATTACTTTGCGGGTTATCACCAGATCTGGATGAACGAAGAAGACGCAAAGAAAACCGCTTTCATTACACCATGGGGGGTATACTGCTACAAGATGATTCCATTTGGTCTCAAGAATGTCGGGGCTACCTACATGAGAGCAATGACAACCATCTTCCATGATATGATACACAAAGAAATAGAGGTGTATGTGGATGACATCATTATCAAATCCAAGAGGGTTGCGGACCACATAGCAGACTTGAGAAAGTTCTTTGACAGGCTAAGAAGGTACAATTTGAAGCTGAACCCCGCAAAGTGTGCATTTGGGGTTCCTGCGGGAAAGTTATTGGGATTCATTGTCAGCCGTCGAGGGATCGAACTAGATCCGTCTAAAGTCAAGGCTATTCAGGAGTTACCACCGCCTAGGAGCAAAAATTATGTGATGAGCTTCCTAGGATGTCTCAACTATATCAGTTACTTCATAGCACAGTCAACGGTCATATGTGAAACCATCTTCAAGATGTTGAGGAAAGATGCCAAAACAAGCTGGACCTAGGATTGTCAGAAAGCTTTTGACAAAATCAAGGAGCGCCTATCAACACCACCAATTTTGGTCGCGCCAGAGCCGGGACGGCCTTTGCTACTCTATCTATATGTATTGGATGGAGCCTTCGGATGTGTTCTAGGACAACATGATGAGACAGGAAGAAAGGAGCAAGCCATATTCTACTTGAGTAAGAAGTTTACACCTTACGAGGCATGGTACTCTCTGCTAGAATGCACTTGTTATGCTTTGACATGGACGGCCTAGAATTTGAGGCATTACTTATGTGCCTATACTACATACCTCATATCCAGGATGGACCCTTTGAAGTACATATTTCAGAAACCCATGCCAACCGAGAAGTTAGCTAAGTGGCAGATACTGTTGAGTAAGTTTGATATCGTCTACGTAACTCAAAAGGCGGTCAAAGGGCAAGCATTGGCAGATCATCTTGCTGAAAACCCGGTGGGAGGAGAATACGAACCCTTAAAAACATATTTTCCTGATGAAAAGGTGTCATTCGTAGGAGAGGACATTACCAAAGCATTCGACGGTTGGAGGATGTTCTTTGACGGAGTTGCAAATTTCAAAGGAGTGGGCATAGGAGCAGTTTTGGTATCAGAAACAAGTCAACATTATCTAGTATCTGCTAAGCTCAGATTTTCCTGCACCAACAATATGGAGGAATATGAGGCCTGCATACTAGGACTCAACATGGCGGTCGACATGGATATTCAGGAGCTGCTGGTAATCGGTGATTCAGATCTGCTTGTATACCAGGTACAAGGAGAATGGGCCACCAAAAAATCCAAGATATTGTCATATCTGCACCATGTGCGGGAATTGAGAAAGAGGTTCACGAAGTTAGAGTTTCGACATGTACCTAGAATTCAGAATGAGTTTGTCGATGCATTGGCTACTTTGTCATCCATGATACAACATCCGGATAAGAATTTCATTGATCCCATCCTAGGGAGAATCCATAATCAGCCAGCATATTGTGCTCATGTTGAAGAAGAAACAGATGGAAACCTTGGTTCCATGACAAGGAGTATTTGGTGAAAGGAGAATATCCGGAGCATGCAAACCACACTCAAAAATGCACACTTCGGAGATTGTTCAATCACTTCTTCCACAGCGGAGGAAATGTATACAAGAGAACTCTTGATTTGGGACTGATAAGATGTGTCGACGCAAAAGAGGCTTCTAATCTACTTGAGGAAATACATGTTGGGACCTGCAGCGCACATATGAATAGTTTTGTCTTAGCCAAGAAGATACTCAGGGCCAGTTACTTTTGGATGACCATGGAGATAGACTGCATCCAGTATGTCCGCAAATGCTACCAGTGCCAAGTGCGTGCCGATATGATAAAAGTACTGCCAAATGAGCTCAACTCAACAAGCTCACCTTGGCCATTTACCGCCTGGGGAATGGATGTCATCAGTCCAATTGAGCCCACTGCTTCAAACGGACACAGGTTTATTCTTGTAGCCATTGATTACTTTACAAAATGGGTAGAAGCTGCATCTTACAAAGCTGTAACCAAGAAGGTCATCATAGACTTTGTCAAAGATCGTATTGTTTGCCGGTTCGGAGTACCCGAGTCCATTGTTACTAATAATGTCGCTAACCTCAACAGTGATCTGATGAAAGCTATGTGTGAAACTTTCAAAATCAAACACAAGAATTCCACAGCCTATAGACCTTAGACGAATGGAGTCGTAGAAGCCGCCAACAAAAACATCAAGAAGATACTAAGGAAGATGGTAGAAAACCACAAACAATGGCACGAGAAGCTTCCTTTTACTCTGTTGGGATATCGTACCACGGTTCGCACATTAACCGGGGCAACTCCCTACAAGCTGGTTTATGGTACCGAAGTTGTCATCCCAGGCGAGGTGGAGATTCCTTCTTTAAGAATCATACAAGAAGCTGAACTCAGCGATGTAGAATGGATAAGGAGCCACTATGAACAATTGGCCCTCATAGATGGAAAAAGGATGAACGCAGTATGTCACGGTCAGCTTTACTAGAACAGAATGTTTAGAGCTTTCAACAAAAGGGTCAAACCAAGGCAATTTGCACCAGGACAGTTAGTGTTGAAGAAGATCTTCCCACACCAAGATGAAGCCAAAGGAAAATTCTCTCCCAACTGGCAAGGTCCTTACATAATTCACATGGTGATAACAGGAGGAGCACTCATACTAAGAGAGATGGATGGAGAAATCTGGCCAAAACCAATCAATTCAGACGCAGTCAAGAGATACTATGCTTAGACTATTTAGATTTCCTCATCTGATGTAATTGAACTATGCTTGACCTGATTCCCATTTAATAGGGGATACATAGGCAGCCTTATGGGTTCGGTCATATCATAATAAAATTTTCATTTCTCCCAAAATCATAAACTGAGGCAAAATTTTGAGGAGGACCCTCAAAATTTCGGAGCAAGTCCAGCCAATGCCAAAATATGTCAGACGGTCAGAAATCGGTTAAGAAACTGGCGCAGAATTTTGAGAAGGATTCTCAAAATTCAGAAGAAGGTTCAACAAGGATCATTAACCGCAAATGGCCGAGGGATCATCTACCAAACTGGGGCAGAATTTTGAGGAGGACCCTCAAAATTCTAACATAAGAAAGCTGCAATGTCTCTGAAATATATTACAGTCACTAGTTCATCTAAAATACTTGATATTTCACTATGTTTTCTAAAATAACTCTATTTTTATCAATAATTGCATATTTTTTGAAAACTCTATTTCTGTAACAGCCAGGTGTTACCCAGGGAAACTTGAAAAGGCCTTCAGAACAGACAAAGCAAGGCCAGCAGACAGAAGCACAAACTAACCTCCCCCTCACAAAACTCACAAGTTTTCTTTGAACGCAGGCACATTTGACGTAGCAATAGCGTTCGCAAACATGTATACACAAAGCAAAATCACTATCAAATAGGTCATCAAACACCAAATGTATCTCCAGCTAAGAAACCTACTACTCTTATTTGCTACTTGCTCTTTGCAAGGGACTAAGCCATGTCCCGCATACTTGCAAGAGGCTAATCCCTGCCTCCATATTTGCATGAGGCTAATCCTTGCCTCCGTATCTGCATGAGGCTAATCCTTGCCTCCATACTTGCATGAGGATAATCCCTACCTCCATATTCGCATGAGGCTAATCCCTGCCTCCCTACCTGCATGAGGTTAATTCTTGCCTCCATATTTGCATGAGCCTAATTACTACCTCCATACTTGCATGAGGCTAATCCCTTCCTCCATATTTGCATGAGGCTAATCCTTGCATCTGTATCTGCACGAGGCTAATCCTTGCCTTCATATCTGCATGAGGCTAATCCCTGCCTCCTTACCTGCATAAGGCTAATCTTTGCCTCCATATTTTCATGAGGCTTATTCCTGCCTCCATACTTGCATGAGGCTAATCCCTGCCTCCATATTTGCCTGAGGCTAATCCCCGCCTCCATACTTGCATGAGTCTAATCCCTGCCTCCATATTTGCTTGAGGCTAATCCTTGCCTCCGTATCTGCACGAGGCTAATCCTTGCCTCTATATTTCCATGAGGCTAATCCTTGCCTCCATATTCGCATGACGCTAATCCCTGCCTCCCTACCTGCATGAGGCTAATCCTTGCCTCCATATTTGCATGAGGCTAATTCCTGCCTCCATACTTGCATGAGGCTAATCCCTACCTTCATATTTGCATGAGGCTAATCCCTGCCTCCATATTTGCATGAGGCTAATCCTTGCCTCCAGACTTGCATGAGGCTAATCCCTGCCTCCATATCTGCATGAGGCTAATCCCTACCTCCATATCCTGTATGAAGCTAATCCCTGCTTCCATATCTGCATGAGGCTAATTCCTGCCTCCATACTTGCATGAGGCTAATCCTTGCCTCCATATTTGTATGAGGCTAATCCTTGCCTCTATATCTACACGAGGCTAATCCTTGCCTCCATATCTGCATGAGGCTAATCCTTGCCTCCATACCTGCATGAGGCTAATCCTTGCCTCCATATTTGCATGAGACTAATTCCTGCCTCCAAACTTGCATGAGGCTAATCCTTCTCTCCATATTTGCCTAAGGCTAATCCCCGCCTCCATACTTGCATGAGGCTAATCCCTGCATCCATATTTGCATGAGGCTAATCCATGCCTCCGTATTTGCATGAGGCTAATCCTTGCCTCCGTATCTGCACGAGGCTAATCCTTGCCTCCATATTTCCATGAGGCTAATCCTTGCCTCCATATTCGTATGAGGCTAATCCCTACCTCCCTACCTGCATGAGGTTAATCCTTACCTCCATATTTGCCTGAGGCTAATCCCTGCCTCCATATTTGCATGAGGCTAATCCCTGCCTCTATATTTGCATGAGGCTAATCCCTGCCTCCATACTTGCATGAGGCTAATCCCTGCCTCCATATTTGCATGAGGCTAATCCCTGTCTCCCTACCTGCATGAGGCTAATCCTTGCCTCCATATTTGCATGAGGCTAATCCCTGCCTCCATACTTGCATGAGGCTAATCCCTACCTCCATATTTGCATAAGGCTAATCCTTGCCTCCATACTTGCATGAGACTAATCCTTGCCTTCGTATTTGTACAAGGCTAATCCTTGCCTCCGTATCTGCATGAGGCTAATCCTTGCCTCCATATTTCCATGAGGCTAATCCTTGCCTCCATATCTGCATGAGGCTAATCTCTACCTCCATACCTGCATGAGGCTAATCTGTGCCTCAATATTTGCATGAGGCTAATCCTTTCCTCCATATTTGCATGAGGGTAATCCCTGCCTCCACACTTGCATGAGGCTAATCCCTGCCTCCACACTTGCATGAGGCTAATCCCTGCCTTCACATTTCCATGAGGCTAATCCCTGCCTCCATACCTGCATGAGGATAATCCTTGTCTCCATATTTGCCTAAGGCTAATCCTTGCCTCCATATTTGCATGAGGCTAATCCCTGCCTCCACATTTGCATGAGGCTAATCCTTGCCTCCGCATTTACGCGGGACTAAGCATTGTCCCTCCTTACATAAATATTGCTCTATTCTAGTACTATCTGTTTGTTTTTCGATCGGGCTAAGCCCTGCCCTACATTCCACAAGACTAAGCTTTGTCTTGGTAGCATCGTATTATTGCATCTCATGGGCTGAAATATCGCCAATCTATCCAAAGGCGTCATAGTCTAAAAGGCATCATCTTCATTGCTGGAAGACACCATGCCATGGCCTGAGGATCCCTGAAATTTGCATATCATTATTCAAAGGCGTCATGGTTCGGAGGCACCATCTGCATGGCCCGAAAATATCATTTCATGGCCTGCGAATCCCTCACTAAACAATTTATGACCCAGGACATCATGGTCCGAGGACGTCATCCTTAACCGTCTAAAGGCAACTTTCATGGTCCAAAGGGAATCTACATCATGTTTAAATTTCCGCACAAATATATGTCTGTAGCATCTCTTTATTTGCAGGTGACCAGCAAGCAACCGTTATCATAGCAGGAGCAACCTCGCTCCAGTTCCTTCAAATTACCTCAAACCTAACAACTTACCATAACCGCTCTTGCATCTCATGTCCGTTCTTGCAATGAATTCATCGGTATATTCCACCAATGAATCCAGAACTACACATGGCTTGATTCCTGTAAAACCAGGGATATGTAGGCAACTCAGGAACCGGAGTTCGGCCTCTATTTTTAAAAAGCATCCCGCCGGTCAAAATTGGCCATCATTTCTTTACCCGAAAACTCTTGCATCCTTCCCGGGTAAAGAGGGGCAGCTTTTGATACCCAATTTTTACCTATATATTTCACACACACACACACACACACACACACACACACACACACACACACACATATATATATATATATATATATATATATATATATATATATATATATATATATATATATATATATATATAAAAATAGCACATATGCAGTTATAAGCATGCATAAGTATTTTTATAATTTTTCTCTATAGTTTTAAAAGCTCCAAATCAATTTATTTCTTCTCTTTTTATTATATAAACGTCCAATAATTATCCTTCAAATTAATTTTGTGATGATTTAGCCCTTTAAATTCATTATTTATGCCAACATAGTGCTTAAATATTTTTAGTGCATTTTTTATAATTAATTTTACATTTTTTTAAGCTAAATTGCATCTTTGCAAAAATAGCCCTTACTAATGTATAATTATATTATTTATGCATAAAATGATCTTTTATATTTTTAAAATATTAAATAGCTATTTTAAATCATTTTAATACCCAAAGATATTTTTGGTACTAATTTATTATTTTTTATAAATTATTTAGTTATTAAAAGTGGCTATTTAAAATCTGGCCTTATTTTATTTCAATTTTGGCCTTAATTTTGACCCAATACCCAGCCCAATCTCAACCTAAACCTACCCAGCCCAAAACTAAATGCCCGTCCCGGCCCCAATCTCATTTAATCTCGGTCGTTGATCATAGAGATCAACGACCACAATTGGCCCCTTCCTTTTTTAGTCCCAAACGACCCCTCAAACTCTCTCATTTTCTCACCAACCGCCACCCTGAAATCCCTTTCCTCTCAAAAGCTCTCAAACCCTAACCCTAATTTACCCACATCGCTGGTCATCTGCTGCCTTTCATGGTGTTTCCCCACCACCACCAGGCCTCTAATGGCCTCCCTCACGCTGGTATTGCCATCTCTAAGGTCCTCGAGGGACCAGGGTCAGTCTAATTGCATCTCTAGCCCTTTCTCGCCTATTTTAGGCTGTTCTATTTTGGTTCCGAGTAAGATCTCCCTATATCGTCATGAATCTAGGGGTTTCTAAGCTTGTTTCTTTATCTATGTGATTGTTCTTCTCGAAGCCCTAATTTCTTCATTATGAACTTCTTAGATCTATACAGATATGAGATGGTTTGGACCTATTTAATATGAGTTTTACAATAACCTTTTGATTCTTTACAAGAATTGTCTGATTTTCGAATGATTTTTCATCTTTCTCTAAACTAGGGTTTCCGGAAATTTCTTTTTCCAAAACATTTGATGATTTGGGTGTTTAATATTCTGTTTCCTATATGTTTTAACCGATTTCGTTAGGCTTGATCTAACTTCAACTCGTTTACACTAAAAGCCCTAATTTTTTCGACTCTTTTGTTTGGTTTCTGAGTTACTTGTGTACTACTTTTGTTCTTGCCTATATTCTTATGATTTCTCTTTAGCCATTTAGATGTCTCGTGATTTTCTTATCCTAATATGCCTCTACTAAGCTCTTGGTTCAACTTTTTTACTGATTCAACATGTCTATGCTCATTCTGACTATTCTTTTCTTGCTTTATTTAAGTTGTCTGCGATATTTGCTGACTCTTTACATGATTTTCTCCTTAGTTAAACCCTTGACTATTCTGATGTTCTTATTTCCTGGTTTGATTTGAACTCTTTTCCTTAACAAAACTTTTGATTCTTATTTCTCTACTCGGTTTGATTGAACTCCTTGCCTTAATTAATTTTTCCCTTGCCTTATTTTTTATTTGCTGATTCTTATTGATTGTTTCCTTAATTGAAACTTCTGTTCATTTATCCATAATTACCTACTCTATACCCAAACCTTACTTGATTTTTTTCCTTAAATATCTATCATGCTTTTACTGTTGATTAATTATCCCTTTATTAAGGGAAAGACTTACTGATTTTACATGGGATTGATTCCATGAATTTCCCTAATTGCTACTTAATTGATCTCTTACCTTATTTTATTTAACTTTGAATTACTATATAAACTCCCTCTTATTTTAACTGCTGGACACGAATAATAGTTCAAAACTACCACTTTTACACTCTAAAAGTCTCTCTCTCTCTCTCTGCTCTCTTTACTACTTGTGATCCTTGTTATTCTAGCAGGCTGCAAGCTAAGGCTGGGAATTGCACAATACCTTGCTCACATTTTGTGTTTTCTTTCTTTAACTAGGTATGCTTCTGATTAAATTTAAGAATCCAAACCTATGTGTTTATTTACTACCTTAGTTCAAGTGGCTTGAGTCCATTCTTGCTTTTGTTTACTGCTTACTAGCATGTGAAATACTGCCTATTCAAATATGTGATTAACATGTTTCTACTTTACTTGTTTGTCTGCTATCTTGATTAACAGATCTACATATGTAACTAGGCCTGTTTGATTAACTACTGTTTTTCCTAAACTCTGTTTCTATGTAATTAGCATGCCTTCATTTGTTAATACTTGTCTAGCATGCCCATATAAGTCTTTGCCTATTCTACCTTACTCACGTTAAGTTAATTACTCTCCCTAGAATGGCTTCAACATGCTTCTGCTGTAATCTTTGTTGCATTCTACCTAACCTACTAGTTCTATAGAACCCTTCAAAACTCTATTTATCCTATTGTTTATGTGTTCCATTGAGGTGTATTCTCTATGTTCCCAACCCCTCTTCCCTTGTGTGAAAGTTGTTCCTAAAGCTTGTTTTGTTCTATGACTTGTGCTCTGATTGCAAACTGTTTCTTTACACTTTACTTAAACTGTTTTATCACTAAAATTAGCACTAATTTTTTTCAGAAATTCTTTTCAATACTAAGATCTTTCTTTATACTGTCTATTAAACTCTTTCAAACCATTATGCACTTTCACTTACTCCTAGAACACTAGGTCCTGCCCCTCTGGTATGTGTACTACCTAGAAACCCTTGAGATCTCTTTGAACTTTGGCATATCAGGGTTGGCACTTCCACACTGCACAATAATCAGTTGTTATTTGAGAAAGGTCTAGGTGTGAGCACTGCCCGAGATCCTTGAGGTCCTTAGGAAACTCTGACACACCTAGACATGAAATTGGCTATGGAACTTTGGCATTTGAGACTACTGGAGGCTTGGAAATCATTTTGGGCCTACTTCAGGCTCCCTATAGCTTAATTTTTGTTCTGTTTATGTAATTTATTCAATTCTTGGTCTATAATAATTATTGTAAACAAACAGTGGGGTGATTAGTGTAAAAGAGAGGGTAGTTATATATTGTGGGTAAAATTGGGTAGATACCATGCCTATAGAGTCTTTATTGATTCAAATGTGTTTGTTAGATAACATGCCTATAGGATCTGGTTTGGTTTAAAATAAGTTCTGCTTGTTTTACTTCCACACAGTTAGAAGCCATGCCTATAGGATCTAAACTGGCTTTAATAATAGAGATCATGCCTATAGGGTTAAAATCAGCTCTGATAGAAATTATGCCTATAGGGGTTTCACTTTGGTTAAATGAATGTTGTTTGTTTCACCTTTTGCTTAACTAGAAATCATGCCTATAGGACTTAAAACCAGTTTAGTTAGAACAACAGTTTAATTCATGTTTGTTAATTCTAAATCGGTTTAATTTACTAATCTATCTGCTTCCTTAATAAGTTTTCAAACGATGCCTTAATTAATATTACTAGAAAGCATGCCTATAGGATCTCATGTTGTCCGTTTAAAAATTGTTTACTGTTTTACTACATTCTTGCATCAATAATAGATATCATGCTCATAGGACATCACTGTTATACGTCTAGGCAAGCCTGTAGGGCGATTAAAATTCTTCAAACTATAAAACTGTGCCCTGTTATTTAAGACTGCTCACACTCAACAGGTTTAAAAGAATCAGTAGGCAAGTAGGATTCAGGTTTTTGACACTTTGGTCCTAATTCAATACTGTCTACTCTCTGCTCACCTAGATACCATGTTCTAAGGTTCTCTCTTAAATACCTGAAACTGTTGTTTGAGACGTGCACTTATTTGTTCTGTTTGTGGAGGAAAAAATGTGAGCCTTTAATTGTTCCCTCTTTAAATGCGGTCCTAATTGTTTTGATTGACGCTTAGACTTTTCTCCTTTAAATACCTTAGGATGGTCTAGAACTACCTAAATTAGAAGTCCTAAATGCCTCTAGGGCCACAAGGAAGGGATGGGTAGTGCACGCATAGGACATCTTTCAAGGTTGCTTGAATGCTTTAGGTTATGACCAAGGGGAGAGAATTGGGTAGTAAGGATATGATGACTATGCGCTAATGTTACGTGTAGCCCCTCATTGAGGAGTAATTATCGGGCATTGTGTGGGTATGATCCTGTAGGCTAACCAATCTAGGACTCTTCTTTCCTAACTCCCGTTGTTTAAATAAAGTTACTTTTCTTTATATATGTGAAAATTGTTCAAACGTTTTTCCCTTAATTTCATTACTTGAATCATACGTGTACTTAGAATGTCAAAAACATGCCTTTATTTGCAAATATGTGTTAAAATAGTTTATTTGTTAAAATGACTAATTCACATAGTTTAAGCTTGGTCAGGACCACCGTTATGGACTGCGAGGGGTGCCTAATTCCCCTCAAGGTTATCTCGAGCCCTTACCCTAAATCTCTGGTAATGCAAAGTAGTCCATGAGTTAATTGCTCAAGGTGCCCTAATGCACCATAATCCGTTAGGTGGCGACTCTTCAAATACCCAATTCCCAAAAGGAAACGAGTTATTTTCCCCCATGAATGTCGAAACATAGACTTCCCTGTCAAAAAGGGAAAAAGGGGTCATGACAGGGAGTATCTGAAGAGCATGACGAGCCAAATCAATAAACCTCGTCTCGTACTGGGTGACTGTCATAGAACCCTACTGGAGACTCTCGAACCACCTGCGATACTCCTCTCTCTGAGTGACGGGAAGAAACTTCTCGAGAAATAGCTGCGAGAACTGGTCCCAAGTGAGAGCTAGTGATCCAGCTAGTCTCGCCAAACAACAATCTCTCCACCATTTCTTGGCAGAACCTGACAGACGGAAAGCAACAAAGTCGACCCCATTGATCTCCATTATCCCCATGTTCTGAAGAACCTCATGACAACTGTCTAAATAATCTTGGGAATCCTCTGAAGATGTACCACTATAAGTAATAGTGAACAACTTGGTGAACCTGTCTAATCTCCACAAAGCATCGACAGACATAGTTGCTCCATCGCCGGTCTGAGCTACTACACCCGACTGAACTGCTCCAACTGGTTGAGTTGTTGGAGTCTGAAACTGTGGAGCCATCTGCTCCAGAGTGCGGGTAGCGGGAGTCTATGCTCTTCCCCCAGCCTGAGAGACGGCTGGTGCTACAGGAAGTAAGTCTGCCTGGGTGACACTCCCCGTAAGTCCCACTAGACGGACTAGAGCATCCTGGAGTTCCGGGGTAGCGATGAACCCCTCTGAGACCTGAGCTGGGCCCACTAGAACTATGTAGGCTGGAACCTCATCATCAAACTCTACCTGAGGCTCTGCCACTGGTGCTGCTGCTCTAGGCTGAGCTCTGCCCCTGCCTTGGCCTCTAGCACAGCCTCGGCCTCATCCTCTACCCCTTGTAGAAGCTGCCACTGGGGGCTCGGGCTGCTAATCAGCGGATAAAGAAGCACGTATTCTTGCCATCTGTGAAAGAATAAAGTAGAAGTTCAATTAGCATTGAGAAACCAAACCGCATGACAGAGATAACTAGAAGTGAAACTTTTCCTAACTCTGTAGCCTCTGGGGGATAAGCACAGGCGTCTCCGTACCAATCCCTCAGACTCTACTAAGCTTGTCCGTGAATTGTGAGACCTAAGCTTTTGTCATGACCCAAACCGATGGGCCGTGATGGGTACCCGGTACCTTACTCAACCGAGTACCAACGTAACATAACTTTCATATTATTCTGTCATAGGTAAATGAACCGGAGTAAAGCATGAGGGAATACAAATTTATACATATGAAGTACGGGCCTATAAGACCAAATAACCACTCATGTATTGAACATAGGCCGACAAGGCCATATAATATTTTACGTACATGACATCAATCTACAAGCCTCTAAGAATATATAATTTTCGTAAAGTTCGGGATAGAGTCCAGCCATACCAAATAATACATGTCTAAATCATATTAACCAAACCAGCAACTCAGAAGCAAATGGAGCACACCAACATCTTCCGCTGGGCTAATAGCCTATTTGGAGGGCTCTCAACCATCTATCGGGACCTGCGGGCATGAAATGCAACGTCCCCAGGCAAAAAGGGACGTCAGTACGAATAATGTACTAAGTATGTAAGACACAATAAGTACATAATAGACATAGAGGAAATATAGAGTAAATGGCTCCACATGTAAGTCTGAATAACTTTGTAAATCATGAAATAATTATAGTATCATACATATGCTATGAATGTCATGTCATGCATAGGTACATGTTTCATAACATCATCAGCCTCTGAGGGCATCCCATTATATCATCTTGGCTACTATGGGCAAAATCATCAACATATACCAGCTGATCAGGTGGTGGTGCATATATAACGTCATAACCTTTCCCATATCTCATATACATATATAAAAATATATACATATATATATATATATATACATATACAATGCCATCTGGTCATGGGTCAATGTACATGAATGCAATGCATGAAAAGTACGTTAATAAAATCTTTCGGAATGCCATAAGACCATTTTGCCTTTGAGTAATATCATAAAGTAAACTCTTTTCAACTTTCGTATTTTCCTGAGACCCATGAACAGATGATAGAATAATATGACACATGGGGAATCAAGAATATAGGCACCTCTAGTATTTCTATGAATAAAGTCATTTATGAAAGTTGCGTATTTTACTCGTTTCATTTGTATCGTATGGATCATGCCAAAATAAAGAAGGGATAGCATTAACATACCTGGACTAATTTTCTTGACAATCCCTCTAGCACACGAATAGATAGTAAAGAATTACATAGCTGACCCAAACTATATTAGTATTGACGCAAGGTTGTGGTTGTAGTTGTAATTGTAGTAGTTGTTAGTATCTCAAGGTATACTATCTTTCTTTTGAAGAGAAAATTACTCTTTCTGTCCAAGGGTAATGAATGAACTTAGATACACTTCATAGATAGGAGTATTCTTTACTTGCATATTGTTGATGCATACCACATCTTTTGTAAAATTCTAGAACAGAAACGGACATGACCATTCTTAAAATAAGACTTAAGACATCATATCTCCTTTTTCCATGTATTCACCCTTTTTAGGTGTTACTAATAGTTAGGTGTAAGTCCACCTAATACACTAAGGCAGATATATGGACATTTTTGTTTTGAAGATATGGATGAAGATAAAATCATATTTAGAAGGCAGCAGTTGTAAACACGTAAAGCACATGTGTCCTTAATTTGATTCCTACTTGCTACGTGTTTTTAGATGGCATCCTCACTTTATTAATCTTTATCCAAACTCATAAGTTAATTAGGTAATGTCATGTTATTCGGTAATTAATCAATTACCCGCATAATTAAAAGTTATCTCAACTTACTTAAAATACTACTTTATTTTAATATACCTTGTACACTTTACTAGCATGGTCATGTAGTGCCTTGTATGACACTAGTCCATAAATACCGGGTATTTTAGCTCGGGCCGTATTTTATCCCAAAATGCCAAATTTTAACGAATTTTTTTTTTTTGACTTGCTTCCCCTCTCATCTTCACGAATTTACTCATCACTTACAATCCTTATAATCTCCAAATGATTTTTTCCTTGGACTGATGTCAATTACCTTAGGGCAAATTCAACGTTCAATACTATAGGGTACAACATCGTCGTAACTTAATACTGCGAAGTGTAACATCACCATAATGTAATACTGCAAGGCGTAACATCATCGTAATGTAATACTGCAAGGCTTAACATCATCGTAATATAATACTGCAGGACGTAACATCATCGTGATATTGCGGGGTGTAACATCATTCCCCCCTTTGGAACATTCGTCCTCGAATGTTGACTGATGCTCTTATAATTTTCATAACTTATAGCTCTTGTGAATACCTTAATACTCTCCTTGCCATTTAAGTAGTTGCTATGTGAATAAATCCAAGGTCTAGGGTATTCCCCCTTTAGTCTTTTTGCTCATATCATGACTTGTGGTCGAAATCTTTCTAATCTCGCAACTGCTGCTACCTCCTGTCATGCAGCCTGTATGATACTGACATTGTAAGTGTGCCTATGTGACTCTTCTCTCCTTTTTCCTCCAGCTTTTAGCCAATCTCTAGACCTTACTTTGTAAACATATACAAGGCTTAATAGGATGCCTCTCTGGGCATCTATAGATGTACTGAAGTTCTTCGCTCGGTACTTTGTAGAACTTGCGATTATGGTTATATCTTATTTCATATACCTGGTTATCCATTCATATGACTTTACCGCATCTACATAGGTCATACTATACCATAATTTTTACTTTAATTTACTGTTATTGTGGTATGCTTACCAAACTCCCGGTTACTTTTATTGCCTATCCTTTAGATATAAATCTCAGTCCTTTAATGCTCCTTCATTACCGTTCATCTTAAGAAGGATGGCCTAATCTCATGTCATACTTTGTAACTTGTATCTGTCCATTGTTGATTCACCTCAATGTTGATCTACAAACCTCCACTTGAAGACTTGAAACTTCTTATGTAATACATTGCCGCTAGGGCTTACGTTGCATTGAGGAATATTTGAGGTAATTTCCATAATCGTATTTCATAGTGTCTCAATGTGATTCACCTTATGGGGGGTATCCTAATCTCATGCCGTCAGCGAAATCTTTTCTCCTTCTCTTATTTTTTTTTTCAAATCGTTATTCAAATGAAGGCCCAAACATCATCCTTTATCTGTCACAATTACACCCTCATTTTATTACTAGGTCAGCATTTCATTCTTTCTAAATGCTATTAATCTTAGACGCATTTGAGTTCATTCAGGCTATACTGAACTTTCAATAACTTAGAGAAACCATTATCTCTCTTTTTTCATGGACTTAATTCCGAGGACTTATCCATTCTCGTCACCTTTTCACTTGCCTTTCCTTATCTTTACTCATGTTTTCTTAAAATTTTATCGTTATACCATACTTTAGCTTGCGACCTATACATATCTATTTATACTACTCGCAACTTTCCTTCAACTTGCTTGTACCATAGATTTCCTTATGTTATTCTGGAACGTCAAGCGAGACATTACATCATTTCTAATCCTTCTTGACTTTCTTAACTAGATTTATCAGTACTTAGAAACCATAGGCTGGAAGACATGCTGCTGACGATGCCGCTATTATTCCCGGTTATTGGATCCCCGCGCTTCTAGCCTTCTATCCGAAGTATGGACTATTCACAACTTTCTGCATTTGAGTATCTCGTACGTTGCTCACCTTTACCTTACTTACTTAAAATCTTGCATCATACCTTTTATCTCTTTCATAACCTCTCTTCCACATAGGTATGATTCACACCATGACTTGAAGCTCTATTATAATACTACAATTTGGTGGGAGCATCATACTAACTTCTTATGAGACTATTACCTTTTTTTTAAAATTGAATTTATCATAGATCCATTATAAACTATGGTTGTAGTACTATCTCTCTCGTACCTCTAATTTTAAGGGAGATCCTATAATGTTCTCGATCATGATGTTTCTAACTTTCTGGGTCCAATTCTTTCTTTTTAACATATACCCGAATCTTCTACGGCTGTATATGATGTATGTATAAAACTCTGAACCCTTAAGTGCATTCATAACATAACCAACTCTGGATCATTGATCGAATAATTTCTTTTGTTCCATTTTAGCTTTCTTTTAATATAAGCTATTACTTTTCCAAGTCTTCTTACCCCCTTGTTGCATCCATACTTAGCTCATCTTAGTGCCCACACATGCCAGAGTTTTTTTGCAACTCATATGGTCTCGAATATTACTTTTAATTTTACTTCCCATTCATTAGTCACGGTAGGTGCCACTTTCCTTTGGAGTGCTTATAATGTTGTTGTGAGACTGTTGTTACACGACCATTTCCTCTTTAGGTCATTGTGCTTAAGTTGAAGCCTTCTTCCTTATCTCCTCAGCTAGTCTTTCGTTGTAGTACTTAGGGAGAACCCATGACCCTTGTAAAGCTGTGAGCTTATTACGGATCTTTTGATGTCCTTCCTTGCCTATAATTATCCGTAGTTGCTTACTTCCGTGCTCTTGTGCTTGTAGGGTTGCTTTTGAACTGATATTTTGATTGCCTTCCCAGTGGCACTTTGTCTTATCCTCGTAACAGTCATACGATACCTTTAAATACCCCGACTCCTATTTGAATTTATCTCAAGTATTATAATGACATTACTGCGAGGTGAATTCTCCATGTTGGGGTTTACTACATTCATGTTGCATGATCTGCTGATTTGTCCGTAACTTCTTGTCTAGTCATGACTAGGCTCTATAATACTGTCATTTCTTCTTCTTCTTTTCCTACCGTCGTTATCTATGTATCACACCTTATTCATAATGCTTCCTTATCTCTCTTCTCATTACTCTGCTAATATTTCTGCATATCCCTTTTCTTGTGAAAACTTCAACACGATATTCTTTCACTTTTAGCTCTCCTTGCTTCATTCATCGGCTCTTCGGGTTGCTCAACATCCTCGCTCTACTAGGGACGAGAGTCATACTAAGTTAATATTTATCCCTTCCAGGCTTTCAGTGCCTATCATCTGATTTTTTTTTTATCATGCTAAAATTCACATCTAATTGTAATATTCTAGAGTGCACCATCTAGGTGTCTCACAAGGAGATCTATTAGCATATTTGCAATATTCTTCGGCAATGCCAACTAACATAAGCAATCCATTCACCAATTTGGGTTACCCTAACCTCAGCTGGATCTTGATATCCCGTCCTTTTCTTAACTATACCTGTTAGCCCCTACAGGGCATAACTGAAATGGGTGTGACCAATTGTACATACCTCTGTTACTATTGAATATAACTCAAAAAGCTTATGTTCTTCTGCCTAAATTATAAATACTATTAACCTTCATTAACTGGGCGCCTCGTACCCTTTTTCATCTTGCTTCTTTTGCTTGTTGAAGCTTGTATTTATCTTTTTAATCTCCCATTGTCTTTCACCATAAAGGTGGATAGACATTCTTGCCTTAAGGCTTCTTATCAGGAAGCTTACACCTTTTAGTACACGCATGATCTGCTAAAGATCTCACATTTATTTATCATAAGCATCATACAAAAATCGAATTCCTCTGACTCGGCTCTTCCACAGCTATCTCTCTTTCCAACCTTCTTTCCGGATGTAGGTATCATCTTATTACGAATAAAATAGAATTTCAGTATTTGAATTCTTATAAGTGAGCTCTACCACACGATCTAGAGTAAGAAAAAAGAGTGACAGTCCTAAATGACTTGTAGCCTCCTGCTTATAAGTGTGGTGCACGACACACCCATAAACAAGACTCTACTAGACATAACTTGTAGACTCCTTAGGACAGAACTGCTCTGATACCACTTTTGTCATGACCTAAACCGATGGGCCGCGATGGGCACCCGGTACCTTACTCAACCGAGTACCAACGTAACATAGCTTTCATATTATTCTGCCATAGGTAAATAAACCGGAGTAAAGCATGAGGGAATACAAACTTATACGTATGAAGTACGAGCTTATAAAACCAAAATAACCACTCATGTATTGAACATAGGCCGATAAGGCCCTACAATATTTTACGTACATGACATTTATCTACAAGCCTCTAAGAATATATAATTTTCGTAAAAGGTCGGGACAGAGTCCAGTCATACCAAACAATACATGTCTAAATCATATTAACCAAACCAGCAACTCCGAAGCAAATGGAGCGCACCAACATCTTCCGCTAGGCTGATAGCCTACTTGGAGGCTCTCAACCTGTCTATCAAGACCTGCGGGCATGAAATGCAACGTCCCCAGGCAAAAAGGGACGTCAATACAAATAATGTACTGAGTATGTAAGGCACATAAATAAGTACATAACAGACATAGAGGAAATATAGAGTAAATGACTCCACCCTGTAAGTCTGAATAACTTTGTAAATCATGAAATAATTATAGTATCATGCATATGCGTATGAATATCATGTCGTGCATAGGCACATGTT
Organism: Nicotiana tabacum; assembly: GCF_000715075.1. Lineage (NCBI taxonomy): Eukaryota > Viridiplantae > Streptophyta > Magnoliopsida > Solanales > Solanaceae > Nicotiana > Nicotiana tabacum. The sequence goes on along the minus strand of NC_134087.1, from coordinate 104,172,845 downwards.
TCATAACATCATCAGCCTCTGAGGGCATCCCATCATATCATCTTGGCTATTGCGCGCAAAATCATCAACGTATACCAGCTGATCAGGTGGTGGTGCGTATATAATGCCATAATTTTTTATATATATATATATATATATATATATATATATATATACATAACATTTCCCATATCCCATATACATATATATACATACATATATACGCGTATATAACACCATCTGGTCATGGGTCAATGTACATGAATGCAATGCATGAAAAGTACGTTAATAAAGTCTTTCGGAATGTCATAAGACCATTTTGCCTTTGAGTAATATCATGAACTAAACTCTTTCCAACTTTCGTATTTTCCTGAGACCCATGAACAGATGATAGAATAATATGACACATGGGGAATCAAGAATATAGGCACCCCTAGTATTTCTATGAATAGAGTCATTTATAAAAGTTGTGCATTTTACTCGTTTCATTTGTATCGTATGGACCATGCCAAATAAAGAAGAGATAGCCTTAACATACATGGACCAATTTTCTTGACAATCCCTCTAACACACGAATAGATAATAAAGAATAACATAGCTGACCCCAACTAGATTAGTATTGACGCAAGGTTGTAGTTGTAATTGTAGTAGTAGTTAGTATATCAAGGTATACTATCTTTCTTTCGCAGAGAAAATTACTCTTTCTGTCCAAGGGTAATGAATGCACTTAGATACACTTCATAGAAAGGAGTATTCTTTACTTGCATATTGTTGATGCATACCACATCTTTTGTAAAATTCTAGAACAGAGACGGACATGACCGTTCTTAAAATAAGACTTAAGACATCATATCTCCTTTTTCCATGTATTCACCTTTTTTAGGTGTTACTAATAGTCAAGTGTAAGTCCACCTAATACACTAAAGGGTCGTTTGGTAGAATGCATTAGGTAAAATAATGCATGCATTAGCTTTGTGTATTAATAATGTTTTGTTTGGTATATATTTTGAACCTATGCATTAGTTATGCAGGCATTAGTTATACATCCTATTTGTTATTATCCTATGCATAACTAATGCATAGAAAACAATGGTATTAGCAATGCAATGGATTTTAATGCATGCATTAGCTTAGTTAAAGACAAAATTGGCCTTCAAAATTTATGCTTGATTAAAATATGCTAGTTAATATATTAATGCAAGTATAAAATAATCCAAATAGTGAGAAATAAAATTATATCTCTAGTAAATAAATATTAGCATATTTTCTTTTTTATAAATAAATATTTGGTTCTATATTACAATATAGGTAGACAAATCAAATAATTTTTTTAAAACTTTTTCATATAAAAACATTTCTCAACATATGTTTCTTTTAAAAAGTTAGAGTGATGGACTGGTTTTAAGGGCATTTTTGTAAATAAACAATTCTTTTAGAAATTGTGCAATGCTTTAATACATCAAACCAAACAATGGATAAGAAATATGTCGGCATAACTAATATCAGCATAACTAATGCAAGCATAAGTAATACCAGCATTACTAATACACCCTATTCAACATTATTCTTGTGCACCCTACCAAACGACCCCTAAGGCAGATATATGGACATTTTTGTTTTGAAGATATGGATGAATGTAAAATCATATTTAGAAGGCAACAGTTGTAAACACGTAAAGCACATGTATCCTTAATTTGATTCCTACTTGCTACGTGTTTTTAGATGGCATCCTCACTTTATTAATCTTTATCCAAACTCATAAGTTAATTAGGTAATGTCCCATTATCCGGTAATTAACCAATTATCCACATAATTAAGAATTATCTCAACTTACTTAAAATACTACTTTCTTTTAACATACCTAGTACACCTTACTAGCATGGTCATGTAGTACCTTGTATGACACTAGTCCATAAATACCGGGTATTTTAGCTCGGGCCGTATTTTATCCCAAAATGCCAAATTTCAACGAAATTCATTTTTTCGACTTCCTTTCCCTCTCACCTTCACGAATTTACTCATCATTTACAATCTTTATAATCTCCAAATGATCTTTTCCTTGGACTGATGTCAATTACCTTAGGACAAATTCAACGTACAATACTACAAGGTACAACACCGTCGTAACTTGATACTGCGAAGTGTAACATCACCGTAATGTAATACTGCAAGGCATAACATCATCGTAATGTAAAACTGCAATGCGTAACATCATCGTAATATAATACCGCATGACGTAACATCATCGTAATATTGCGGGGTGTAACATAAGCAACCTAGAGCTCTGATACCAACTTGTCACGGCTCGGATTTCCCGCCGTCGGGATCGTGATGGCACCTACTAGTGAAAGCTAGGTAAGCCAACTGTTCCGATAATTTACCCTTATCATTTTTAATCTCTTAACAATTGGAAGTTAACATACTATAAACAACGGAATAATAATGCGAAAGAACGAAATTTAACAATTAAGCCAATACCAATACGAATCCTTAATAATAAACTACCCAGAACTGGTGTCACAATCTTATAGACTATCTAAGAAAACTATAAATAGAGTCTAAACAAAGAAAATACATGTTTGTCTCTGAAATAGAAAAGAACAGAAAGAAAAAAGATAGGAAGGGGACGCCAAGGCCTGCGGACGCCTGCATGACTACCTCGGATCTCCGATGGACTGAAGGCAGCAACCCCTAGCTAAGGTCCGTATGCTCCAGTATCAGGATCTGCACAAAATAGTGCAGAGTGTAGTATCAGTACAACCGATCCCATGTACTGAGTAAGTGTCGAGCCTAACCTCGGCGAAGTAGTGACGAGGCTAGGACACATCAAACAAAATAATCTGCAGTTAAATAGTATCTAGCAGAATAACAGTAATAGAAACAATTCAAAAGTAACAGGGATGGGTAACATGCTATAGGGGAATACCAACATAAAGAATCACAGTAATAACGGAATGAAACAATTAAGGCACTTGAACCGATAACAACAAGAAATCATAACAAACTGGCAATAAGTGCACGACATCACCCTTCGTGTTTTTACTCTCAATCCTCACCAATGCAATCAAATAATGAAAATGTGCATGGCATCACCCTTCGTGCTTTATCTCTCTTCTTCACCATATAACTATTAGAAATGTGCACGACATCACCCTTCGTGCTTTATCTCTCTTCCTCATCATATGTATCAATATCAATGTAAATGTACACGACGTCACCCTTCGTGCTTTATCACTCTTTCCTCACCATATGCATAAGTATGAATATGCACGGCATCACCCCTTCGTGTTTTATCACTCTTTCCTCAGGGAAAGAATAGCAACAACAACATCCTGACAAAGGAATCAACAATAAGAATAAATACATCCCGGCAAACGAATCAACAATAAGAATTAAATACGTCCCGGCAAGGGAATCAGCTATAACCAAACTTGTACCAATAATTAACTTCACAAATGAACCTCAGCTGGAGCCAATACTCAACCATAAGCAAATATCAAGAAGATAATCATAAGTCTTGTTCAACATGATAATTAACAATTTAGGCATTTGTAGTACTTATTAAGAAACACAACGATCACAATTTAAGACTCACAGGCATGTTTGACACCAACGTATAGATACTCGTCACCGCACATATACGTCGTACACTACACTAGCACATAGCAAATAAGGCACAACACATATTCCCTCAAGCTAAGGTTAGACCAAACACTTATCTCGAACTTTCACGGCCAAACTCAAGCCTCAAACACCGCTTTTTCTTTTGATTCCACTTCCAATTCAATTGTATCTAGTCAATATTAACTTATTAACATTAATAAATGCTAAAGAATTCAACTCCAATGCTAAATTATAGGTTTTCTATCATTTTCCCCAAAAAGTCAAAAATCGACCCCCGAGCCCGCTTAGTCAAAACTCGAGGTACGGACTGAAACCCGATCACCCATTCATCCACGAGCCCGAATATGCAATTAGTTTCGAAATCTGACCCCAAAACGAGGTCTAAATTTCAATTATTCAAATAACCCTAATTCTACCCAAATTCTCAATTTCTACCATAAAAACCTTATAGTTTTGGATGGAGATTGATGAAACGCAAAGGGAAATCGAAAGAAAAAGGTTTAGAATCATATACCAATACTTTGGGGAAGAACTTGCCTCTTGAAAATCGCCTCAATGCTTTCTAGTTTTAAAAATATGAAAATGTGGGCTAAATCCCGATTCTGCTACTGTTTTAAAGAGCTGGGCGACAGTGTTCATCGCGATCATGTGAACGCTGTCGCGATCGCGAAGAGCAGACTCCTAAGGACTTACGAGATCGTGATATTCTCCACGCGTTCGCGAAGGGTATACTCCCCTAGCCTTCGCGTTCGCGGACCAACGTGCACGTTCGCGTAGAAGAAAAGGTCGATTCCCAGCCGGGTCGCGTTCGCGTAGAGCATCTCCCTAGTGCTCCGCGTTCGCGACTTTGTCTTTGCGTTCGCATAGAACAAATCCATCCCCAGTCCAGTTTCCCTTCTGTGATCGCGAGAGTTACTACGCGATCACGATGCATGTTTGCATCAGACACCAGAAGCAGCAATCATACCAGATTTTCCTAAGTGTAAATCACCCCGAAGCCTATCCGAAACTTACCCGAGCGCTCGGGGCTCCAAACTAAACATGCATACTAACCTAAAAATATTCTACGGACTTACTCGTGCGATCAAATCACCAAAATAACACTTAGAACTACAAGTTTAGCATCAAAATCAAAGAAAAAACTCAAAGAACTAACTCTTAAGTTCAAATTTCCACAACCGAGGGTCCGATTCACGTCATATGAATTCCGTTTCTTACCAAATTTTACAGGCTCAACTTAAATACCATATGAGACTTGTACCGGGCTTCGGAACCAAAATACGGGCCCGGTACCATCAAATTCAAACATCTTTAAATTTTCAAAAACTCTTATAATTTCAGTTAAACAATTTTCTTCAAAAATTTATTTCTCGGGCTTGGGACATCGGAATTCAATTCCGGGCATACGCCCAACTCTTATATTTTTCTACGGACCCTCAGGGACCATCAAATCACTTGGTCTGGATCCGTTACCTAAAATATTGATCGAGGTCAACTTAAATTCAATTTTAAAGGCAAAATTAGCATTTTTCTCAAATTTTCACATAAAAGCTTCCGGATATATGCCCCGACCGCGCATGTAAATTGAGGTAAGATAAAGGGAGTTTTTTAAGGTCTCGGAACACAGAATTGACTTGTAAATCAAGTGATGACAGGGTCATCACATACACCCAAATCCGAAATCATCATACAAACCTATTGGAACCGTCAAATCTTGATTCCGAGGTCATTTACTCAAAATGTTGACCGAAGTCAAACTTAGCCTTTTAAACTATCCTTAAGGAACCACGTGTTCCGATTACAACCCGAACCCTTCCAAATCCCGAACTAACCATCCCCGCAAGTCATAAAATAGTAAAAGCATGTACGAAAAATTTTATTTAGGGAAACGGGGTTTTACAAAGCAAAACGACCGGTCGAATCGTTACAGGCAAGATATGCATCTCTTCAGGAATGAAAAAAGTCGATCTACTTTTATTTGGTATTTTGGCTTAAATTTCTTGACTCCTCGATACTCAATCAAATCCTCTTTTAATGACTGAATGCTTTTTATAGTCCATATTTAATAATGCTTGAACTCTTTCTTCTGCATCAAGAAAAGAATGCCATGTTTTTATATTTAATATAACTTTAAATTTAAATATTCTCATTTAGATTTAATTATACTTTTATATGAATGACATGACATGTTTAAAATTATAAGATTCAACAAATATATTCATATATTATACGCACATTGAGTTTAAGATCATCATATTCAAAAGTTTTATTTAATTTCTTTAAGTTTATATCAAACACATTAATGAACGAGAGTGAATATTATATTGTTAATCTAGTTAAATTTCGTATATATTATTTTCTAGATAGCAAATCATACCAAATTAAAGAAAAATCAATTTATCAATAATTGAATCATTTGAGCTAATTTTTCGATGTGAAACGACCATTTGTTTTAGCACGACCATCTCTCCTAAGTGGAAATTAACACGAGCCAAATTAAAAACCGACATCTATATAACAAGTATATATAAAATCAAGTAAATCAAGTGTGACACATCGCCAGTTCCTAGTCACATTACGCAACTAAAATTAAAAAAAATCGCAACTCTCAAAGTATCACCGCTCCAAAATTCTCATGGACCTCAACACCAAAACGACACGTGTAACGTCTTCTTCCCACACTCTTCTTATAAATATTCCTCCACCATCTCCGAACTCCTCAGAAACCCTCATCATCGGACTCTCCTCTCTCTCCGACCAATAATCATAGAAGAAGACAGTCATCTGATTATTTTAAACACTAGATCTTCTTAATAACATCTCCATCTCCGATTTCAAGGTAATTTTTTCTGATTCAAAAACACATTATTGTAGTTTTTTTTTCCTGTATTTTTTGTATTCTTTTTGTGTTTTCTGATTGGAAGTGGTGTTTTTTGTTTTTGAAAATGAATAGATGGTGTCGGATGCAAGTAAGAAGAGAGAGGCGCAGAAGAAGGCAGCCGCAGCTGCCAAGAGAAGTGGCAAGTCTAAGGCGGCGGCGATGAAAGCGGCGGCGGCTGCAACAGCTTCTCCGGCGGAGAGCAACAGTGTGGATGATTTAACGAATGGTGTAGGGGAAATTCATTTATCTGATCGGACTTGTACCGGTGTTTTGTGTTCACATCCACTTTCCAGAGATATTCGGGTTAGTTTCTTTTGATCTATTTATTTATTTATTTATTTCTGGAATTAAGGTCCAAATTCGTAATTGTACTTTTGAGTTTTCGCTCTTCGATATGTTACTCTGTAAGAACCGAAAAATCTTATTTTGATTAATTAATTAGTATTATTGTTTGTAGTGGTAGCAGTGTTGTCATAGGGGAAAAGCTCATAATGGTAGAAAATGTAACTATAACACAGACATTTATATGGTTTAGGAATTGAAAGTAATCCAAAATAATAAAAGTTGGGGAGCTGAAAATATATGAAGTAGGAACCATTTCAATCAATTTCTGAAAATAAGATGCTATCGTTCTCTCTATCCAAGTTGTTTGGTCCTATTATCATCTTATTTGGTGAGTCAAAAAATAAATTTCTTTCACTGCGAGGTTACAAAAACAAATTAATCATTTCAAATATAAATAAGTTTACTTTGTCATTCTTTTATATAGTTTCTTGTATCTTGACATTATTTAGAAATGGCGAAATACATAAATAGCCCCTCCAAGTTGTCCACAATGGTCATTTGAACACCTCAACTGACCTATTTATCAAGTAGACACCTCAAATTATTTTTCAGTGTATCTCTTAAACCCTTCAAAGTGACATGGCAAAATGTGTGTACTACACTCGCGTTGCAGCAAGTGAAGCTTTCAAAATTGTATTTATTTCTTTTCTTTTTTTAATTTAACTGGTGGAGCCCATTTTCCTCACTCTTTCTTCTCCAAAATTTTCTTCCGCTATTCACTGTACCTTAACCCACCATTCTCAACACCACAACTTTACCATGATAGTGAATGTGCAAAACAATAGAAGCCATTGAAAACAGTAGAAATTCAATGCACAAGTTATTTTCATCCATTCCTCTTCAGCCAATCCCAAGAGGCAAAAATTGGTGGTGAAACAGTGGTGTCTTCAGTTGCAATTAATGGAGCTCGCCGGATTAGATTTTCCGGCAAAAATCCGTCTAGCAAATAAGGTCAACGAACAACGACGCTACTGCCACGGTTACATCGGCTACTTCTAAAACCCGACTCAGAAGCAAAAACAACAGACCCCAGAAATTCAAAATTTTGCAGCAACATGGACGATAAACACGAAGTGGTTCATGATTGTTGCCGGCGGTCATGGCTGTTGCCGGCGTCCATGGCTATTACCGGCGTCAGTGGCTGTTTGGAAACGGCTGAAGGCACTTCGAGGAGCAAAGGGCCGTTTGGACAGAAGCAGTGGCCGCCTTGGAGAGGAGGTTGGACGACTGGAATTCTTAGGGGGATTAGGGTCTGCTCTTGGTTGAAGAAGAAGAGGGGGCGGCTGGGAGGGGTCTAGGTCTCTAGGGTTTATTTATTATTATTGCTTTTTTTTTTTGTTTTATAATAGGTGGCAAATTTTTTAATTAAAATTACACATGACATTTTCTCATTTGTTCGTTTGACATGAATCCGAGAGTGTATTTCATGCGAGGTGGGTTGATGAGGTCGGGTGTTTAATTGACCTGCTTTATTGAAGGCTTGAAGTGTCCAACTGAAAATGGGGTCAGTTGAGGTGTCTGACTGACCGTTGAGGACAACTTGAAGGGGCCGTTTATGTATTTCGCCTTTAGAAATAGATGGATGTACAAATTCATGCCCAAAAATAGATGGGTTGATTCTTTTCTTTTGGACGAGGAAGTAGGTTTTATTATTTCTTTTTATTTTGGATCTAGTTACTTGTTTTCTTATACTACAAGATTTCTAACTTTTTTCTTGATCAATAACACACTTAATGGTTGCTGAACAATTAAATATCACTTGCCAGTTCTATATTCTTTAATGCCAGAGGAGTGTATATGACTGTTAAGCGCTGCCAAGCTCTATAGCTTGTCGCTGGTTGAGAGGGCCCCTAAGAGGATGTTAAAATTGTTGCAAGAGGGAGTTAAAATTGTTCACACATCTCTCTTTTAGTAAGGAAAAGAGGAAATGTGTTGTTTTGGATAAATGTTACTTGAATATCAATTAAAAATAAAGACTTTGATTCTGCCTGTAAATGTAGGGTGTGCGCGAAAAGAGGAAATGTGCTGTTTTGGATAAATGTTACTTGAATGTCAATTAAAAATAAAGACTTTGATTCTGCCTGTAAATGTAGGGTGTGCGCGAAAAGAGGAAATGTGTTGTTTTGGATAAATGTTACTTGAATATCAATAAAAAATAAAGACTTTGATTCTGCCTGTAAATGTAGGGTGTGCGCTTGCTCCTTTCTTTCTAATTTCAATTTGGTTTCTGTTGCTTCTGCTTTTCCGGACTCCTAATTGATTGCTTCAAGTTAACACTTAAATTTTGAGAAATTGTCATATTACTGCCAATCAGAAATTATGTTACTGCCAATCAGAAATTATCTTTAGTATTTGAGTAATAAATCTAAAAAGTGTTTTTGAACAAAAAACGAAGTGCAAGACTGGCCAAAATACCCAAAAATCTTAAAACAACCAAACTGAATTATGAACACACCAATGCCTGGTCATGATGTTTTTGCAATACATTCTTTTAATGCTTAATGAATGGAACTCTTGGTTCTACTCTTCAAGAGATGACTGAAAGATTTAGTGATTGATGTGGCTTTGTTGCAAGATTGAGAAATTAATATCAAGTAAAGAACAGTATATTTGCTCAATGATGCTCTCTGGTTTTGTGTGTACGGAGTTTGTATCCATTTTTGTTAATCATGACAACTTGCCCATTCATAGACCTTATGGTGTCTTGTGACAGGGACATCTTTTTTTTTTAAAAAAAAAAAAAAAAAATTCATGGTTTTGTGTCCTGTCGTTGTACGTCACTGCAAGCTTGTGACATTTATGAGGCTTTGATTGTTTGTTTCCTTGATTCCCTTTGCATTCGAACAGTCACTTTACTTGGGTGTTATTGAAGAGTGTGATATTCCGACTATTGGTACATCAATCAGTCAATAGCTGAAGCTATCCCATATTTACTTAGAATGGTCTTGATTGGTGAAGTTGCATATAGCTGTCATTACTCATGAACAAGAAGCATACATATTTATGTTTTTGGACTAACTATGACTAAGAAAAAAAATTATTACCTACAGGGAGTTCTCTCTTTCATGCAATGACCTAAATTTTTTTATTTATTCTGATACTCTTTGTTTGCAGATAGAATCTTTATCACTTACTTTCCATGGGCATGATTTAATAGTTGATTCTGAACTGGAGCTCAACTATGGAAGGTACGGTTAATCATCTCTTTGTATGGCTGTTTCTCAGTAGAGCTGATAGCTGATGGTCAAATTCTATGATCTTAATTTCACAGACGATACGGTTTGCTTGGGCTTAATGGCTGTGGAAAGTCTACTCTTCTTGCTGCTATAGGATGTCGTGAACTTCCCATCCCAGATCATATGGATATCTTTCATCTAACACGTGAGATTGAAGCCTCTGACATGTCCTCACTTCAAGCTGTTATTAGTTGCGATGAAGAGAGGTTGAGATTGGAGAAAGAAGTTGAAGTCCTGGCTGCACAGGTATTGTGCCATGAGTAATATATTACATTCCATTCCATCGGCTTGATCTTTTTTTTTTGGGCAAATGTGATGATTTGTTTTATGTCTATCTTTAGGATGATGGTGGCGGAGAGCAACTTGAACGAATCTATGAGCGTTTGGAAGCTTTGGATGCATCAACCGCTGAGAAGCGTGCAGCTGAGATCTTGTTTGGTCTTGGATTTACCAAGCAAATGCAAGAAAAGAAAACACGAGATTTTTCTGGTGGATGGAGGATGAGGATTGCTCTTGCTCGGGCCCTGTTTATGAATCCGACCATTTTGTTGCTTGATGAACCCACAAATCATCTTGGTAATCTTCTGATGCATTTTCATAGTATATCAGATAGTTGCGACATTATTGGTTTTTTGAGTATCTGGACATAGTTAATTTTCTTTCAGGAAGAATACATACTATGAAAACAGATATTGCAGATTTTATATGGGACCTTAAATATTAATTTCGCACTCTTGTTACAGCATTTTTCCTGGTGTTTTTTTTGTTTCCCTCTGCTAAGTAGTTAGGTGAAGTTCATCTTAACTGAAAGGAAATACAGAGATATTATAGTATCTTCTTGTTTTTATTGCACATGGATCTAATGAAGGTGTGCTAGATTCTTCATTTACTGATTTTTAGATTTCACATGCTTATGATCATTTTCTCCTGAATGCAGACCTAGAGGCTTGCGTGTGGTTAGAAGAAACCCTGAAGAAGTTTGACCGCATTCTGGTTGTTGTTTCACACTCACAAGATTTTCTAAATGGTGTGTGCACTAACATCATCCATATGCAAAATAAGAAGTTGAAGCTCTATACGGGTAATTATGATCAATATGTCCAAACCCGTGAGGAGCTGGAAGAGAATCAGATGAAACAGTACAGATGGGAGCAGGAGCAGATTGCTTCGATGAAGGAATACATTGCTCGTTTTGGACATGGATCAGCCAAACTAGCCCGTCAAGCACAAAGCAAAGAGAAAACACTGGCTAAGATGGAGCGTGGAGGGCTAACAGAGAAGGTGGTGAAGGACAAGGTCCTGGTCTTCCGGTTTCCTGATGTTGGCAAACTCCCCCCTCCTGTTCTGCAGTTTGTGGAAGTGACATTTGGCTACACACCTGATAATCTTATTTACAAGAGCCTTGATTTTGGTGTAGACCTTGATTCAAGGGTAGCACTGGTGGGACCTAACGGAGCTGGAAAGAGCACGCTGCTTAAGCTGATGACAGGGGATTTAGTTCCCCTTGATGGCATGGTTAGGCGGCATAATCACCTGCGGATTGCACAGTTCCACCAGCATTTGGCTGAGAAGCTTGACATGGAAATGTCTGCTCTCCAATATATGATAAAAGAGTATCCTGGGAATGAGGAGGAGAAGATGAGAGCAGCAATTGGGAGGTTTGGTCTTACTGGTAAAGCTCAAGTAATGCCTATGAAGAACTTGTCAGACGGTCAACGAAGCAGGGTGATATTCGGGTGGTTAGCTTTTAGGCAACCTCACATGCTGCTGTTGGATGAGCCGACCAACCATCTTGATATTGAGACTATTGACTCACTTGCCGAGGCTTTGAATGAATGGGATGGTGGCATGGTTCTTGTTAGTCATGATTTCAGGCTCATAAACCAGGTTGCCCACGAGATATGGGTATGTGAAAATCAAACTGTGACACGGTGGGAGGGTGACATTATGGACTTCAAGCTACATTTGAAGTTGAGGGCCGGATTAGGTGATTAAAGCAGACATTCCAAAGTTTTGGGTATTACTAGCAAGTGAAATATGGCTGCTTCTCCTGGCTAATAGTGTAGTCTGAAGAGAAATTGGTCAACATCAGCTGCTAGCAACGTTAGTGACACCATGCCAGCTGAATACCTTAGAGAGGAAGCGATCGTGGTCACCGTATGACTGGACTGGCTGATGTTTAGCTTGGTGCAATATTTTTGTTGTCCAAATCATTCTGGCCTTTCTCCAATATCAAAAGTCATTAACCGGGAGGAGAAATAGCAGCCAAATTGATGCCTTACATTAAACATGACCTTGTTTTGTTATCTACGTTATATCATAGATATATTGTACTTCAGATTTTGGAACTTTACTACTATTATGATCTATGAATTTACCTTTTTATTTTAAGTGCACTTTATATGCTTGCCAGATATGTCTTCAAGATGGTCTTTTTGACGTAAACCGAGTGGTGCTTGACTGTTTTACCTGCAAAGATACTTTGTCATAGTTTTTAGTAGCCTGCTGAATAGGAACTCCATTTTTGTAGTATTTACGCTTTAGGTGACATCGCACTCACTGCTGGAGCTCTATGTCCGCCACAATAGAAGCTGTTATATTGACCTAGTCATAAACATTACTGGTAATTATATCTTCTTATAATCGAATATTGAAACTAATACAATTCCTGTGTATTTTGTACTTGGGAAGAATGAAAGATTGCGTGAGAAGGACTCATGTAGCTTTCATTGCAAAATGACAAGCTAAAACTCCGTTTTCTGATTAGGATTGTAAATATTACGCTGGAAAAACCAACTTCAACGATGGGCCTTAGCTCTAAGAACAAAAGAAAAAAGATTCGAAGGAGAATTAATAAAATATTTTTTTTATATTATTAGTGTAATTTAACAGGTGAGGTGATATATAACGGATTATTATAATTTTACCAAGTTACCAATTAATAATTGCCATAAGAATTTACTTGTAATACCTTAAACAATTCGTAAATGTCACATTAAAGAAAATGTATTTGAAATTTTCAAAATAATAATAATATCATAAAATAGGAAAGAACTAAATTTTCATAATGTGATGGAACAACATAATATGCTGGAAGTTTGTACGCAAGATCTTCATAGTCCAACATATTATGCTGGAAGTTTGTACGCAAGATCTTCATAGTCCAACATATTATGCTGGAATTTTCTGTGTGTTGGAGTTCCAGCATAAGAGTTCCATAATCCAGCATATTATGCTAGAACTTTCGTTGTTTCAACAAAATATTGACTATTTTTTAATGACTTTGCAAACATTTGGTATTTTTATTACTAGTCGGAAAATTGGCTAACCCACACTATTTTTCGCAATAATTTGCCAATTTCTATCTTTTCCCTTTAGATCTAGTCACTGTCATTCTCAAAATTTTAAGTAGTCATGTTTTTAATCGAGTCTTCGGTGACGACTCATCTCCCACAAATTCTCTCCTTCTTCTCCTCCTCGTTCTTCTCCTCCTACCCTCACCTATTTCTCCTACGAGTTTTTCTTAAGTGTCTTCGTTTATTATTTCATTACTTAGCATAAGAACTTCACATTTTATTTTTTCTCGACTGACTATCAATTACCCAATCGCTGACAATGTCAAATCATCAATTAGTCGGAGCTAAAAAATAGATGTCTAAAATGAAAATGAAGTCAAATATAAGGGTCACAGTCGTAGGAGCAATTACTGTTTTAAAAGTAAAGGAATGGGGTTGTGAACAACCAGAAACATAAGTGGATCCCGCAAGCTTATTTTTGAGGAAAAAATGCTTGGCCAAGCTTTTGGAAGGAAAAAAAGTGCTTTTGAGGAGAAACAGAAGCAGTTTTGGAGAAGCAGAAAAAAATAGTTTCTCTCCAAAAGTACTTTTTTGAGAAGCACTTTTGAGAAAAATACACTTAGAATCAGTTTTTTAAAGCTTGGCCAAACACTAATTGCTGCTGAAAATTGTTTTTCAAACTAATTAGCCAAACACAAACTGCTTCTCACCAAAAGTACTTTTGAAAGAAAGCATTTCTCCTGATTTTTGCAGCTTGGCCAAACGGGCGATTAAGCAGCCAAGTCTGCCACATTAAATGAGAAGGGATTATTCAGTTTTCAAATAAAAAATTTCTCATTCACACTCCTCTCCATAAAAGCAACTCAATAGCCTGTGGAGGATGGCCCTAACTTTGCCTAACATCACAATAATTGAAAATTTGGGCGTTATATACATGAAGGGGATTAAGGTGGGAAGAGAGGGGGAAAAGCGATATTTATTTATATAAAAGAGAAAAGCATAGGGGAGATAATTCTTGTCAACGTATCTTAATTGGTCTGCGTATCAATTTCTCAACTTGTATGAATCCATTCTTGTTCAAATTAATGTGACGAGTAGGGGTGTACAACGGAAACCGACAAACCGTACCAATTCAATAATCCGAGTTAAATCGAGAAAAAAAAATCCGACTATGGTTTAGTTTGATTTGATTTGGTGTTGGAAAAAAATCCGACCATAATTGGTCTGGTTTGGTTTTAACTAAAGAAAGTCAAACCGAAACCAAACCAACCCGACATTACATATATAGAAATTTTAGATTTATTTAATATATAAATATACTTATTGTGATATAATTTATAAATATTTCTTAAACTTTTTCATAATTTTAGAGAAAATGCATAATTACCCCCTGACTTATACCCGTATTCCCAACTACACACTTTTTCTTTGCGGGAATCTTATTACAACCCTAAACTTATTTTAAATGGAATTATTTGCACCCTCAACGCTGACGTGACAGAGTGTGTGTATTTCACTCTCCCAAAGGAGAGGGAGAGTGAAAAGCAAGAAAAAATGATTTTCAGATTCTTTTTTATTCTTTTTTACCATTTTTTCTTACTTTTTTTCCTTTTCCTTTTCCTTTTTCTTTGCCTTTTTTCTTTTAGTTTTTTTTTTCCGTTTCTTCTCTAATTCAGGCGGATATTCATTCACCAACGACTTTGTCTAACCGTTTTTCTTCCATTTTTTCTTTTCACACACAAATTAAACTCTCAAAAAGATCATAAGCAAAGTAAAATACACTCAGATTTGGGGAAAAAAACTCATCATATAAAACAAAACACACTTAGATCGGGATAAAAATCTGTCGCCGAGAAAAAAAATCGCCGAAAAAATGATGTTTGTGAAATTCCGACGACCATCATTTTATGTCGTCGATGACCAAAACAAAAATAAAGAGAATGAAATAACCAAAAAAAACTGAAATAATAAGAAATAAGAAAAAAGGATAAGAAAAAGAAGAAAGAATAAAAAAAGTACTAAAAATACATGTGGGGGCGCGTGTAGCTCATCACTTGCCAAGAGTTTGGTTGTCAGCGTTAAGGGTGCAAATAATTTCATTTAAAATAAGTTTATGGGGGTAATAGGATTTCCGCAAAGAAAAAATGTGTAGTTGAAAATTCAGGTATAGGTCAGGGGGTACTTATGCATTTTTCCATAATTTTATCTTTTTAAGATATTATTTCAAGGTTGGACTTAGAACTTTTGAATGTTCCAATAAGTTTATAGCCATTAATATTAGCAACTTAAATAATGCTAACAAAAGCCCAAACCAAAATCAAATCAATACTAATGCTAACAAAAGACATTCAATTCAATAATACGAACGACGATGTATTGCATATCTATTTTTTGTTTTGCAATAATTTAGATAAAAATGCATAGCCTATTTTCTTTAGCATAACCTATGCATGACTTAGTACTTTTAGATTATGTTTATTTTTATTATGACTTTTTAATTAGCAATATTTATATTACATAATTTTATTGTCTTTATTGTTGAATATTTTAGGATAATGCCATGACACATCTCATATTATGTATTATTTTTTTGAAAAATACCTTATATAGTTGTATCTTACTAGGATTAAAGAAATATTTTGAGCACAAGTTATATGTTTTGTGCTATGAAGATTTTACCGAAAAAACCCTGAAAAAACCCAAAAAACCCGAAAACCCGAGATTGAAAACCCCCAAGTTTTATTGGTTTGGTTTGGTCTTTAGATTTAATAACCCGACCCAATTAGTTTAGTTTGGTAATTGCAAAATTCGAACCAACCCGACCTATGTACACCCCTAGTCACGAGAATAGATTTGTCTATTTTCACAAAAAAAAAATGGCTGGACTTTGAAAAACAAAAAATGAAACATTAAGAAACTACAAAATACACTCTCCGTTCACTTTTACTTGTCCACTATGATTTTTGCACACCCTTTAAAAAATAATAAATGAAGTACATAATTTACCACGATACCCAAATTGGCTGATGCGTATTTTTAACGAAAAAGGGTTAAAAATGCCCCTAAACTATTGGAAAATGTTTGAAAATATTCTTCATCCACCTATTGGGCTAAAAATACCCCTCCATCCACCTTTTTGGTTCACTTATGTCATTTGACCTTTAGGTCAATGGTGAATTAAAAATAATAATTATTTAAAATCCACGTGGCAATTTCTTATTGGTCGAAATTAAAATATCTAACCTATTAGAAAGACCCACCTATATCTACCCGTTTTTGAACTAATCCGCCCCAAACGCTAACCCGACCTGAATAAAAAGTTCAACTAAAAAAAACGCCCCAAATGCTTACTTGCCAATCTCTGCCATGTTAGATGACTGTATGAGAGAGTACGTGGAATGGGTGAATAGCAAGACAAGTTGCAAAATGATAAATGTAAAGAACATCACAATATATTTATATATGTTCGGCTCAAATGTTGTGGTTTTTGCACTTGTCGAAGCCATGGCGATATTTTGACTCACTCACCCCCAACGTTTCAACAGCACAAGCACTCTCCTGTTCACCCTTTACTCCTTGAGATAACAAATAGCTCTAACAAGTGTGCATAGAATGTAAAGCTCTAAAACATCTAACCTTCTCCTTCTTCTTGTATTAATAGGTTAGATGTTTTAATTTCGATCAATAAGAAGTTGTCACATGAAATTTAAATAATAATTATTCTTAATTCATCATTAACCTAACGGTCAAAAGGCATATTTGAGAAATGATTTGAAATGAGTAATTAATACCGTATATATGATAGGAAAAAGAAAATTATCTTCTTTTAATATGCTAAAAGTAACAAGTAAACTGAAAATTTATTTTTAAAATACTAGATAAGTAAAAGTGAACGAAAGAAGTACGAGACAAAATGCAATATTATGGCTGGATTTAATTCTAAGGTGCTTCATGTCCAAAGTCCAAACACAAGTTGATCAACTTCCGAATATTCTTTTTCAATTCAAATACTATTTTTTCAAATATCAACCAATTCAGGTCTAAACACCTAAGCTTCTTGTGCATCGGCCTTAAAACTTCAAATTCTATAATCTTTTGACATAATTAATTTTCCATCATCTAATATTGGAAGTATATTCATTGTTCAAATATTTTTACTCCCCACACTATTTGTTGGCTTGTACATGTACCTTGTTTCTTGATTTTCTTAACTTCTCGTACTTGTACCGATTTGTACGCTAATTATACCCCTTTTCTTTTGAATTGTATATGAATATTCATCTTATACATAGGTCACTTGTTATTAACGTATCAATGTTGCATACATTAACAGCTATTAATCTTGAATTTCTTTTGCTTCTAGATTTTACAAGTTTTCTTGCATAGAATAGTACTTCATTAATCTTAGTGATATCAAATTTGTTAATTAAGCAATTTATTCAATAATCTCTAATGATGTTTAGTTTACAATGATCTACAATATGCACTAGTTAATAGTCTATCTCTTTTACCCTTTTAAGGGGTATGCTTTTCCGCTGTATATGGTCTTCCTCGAACAAAAGGTTATATAGTGGCTCAATATATTAAAAAGACAAAAAAAAAGTGGTGGCAAAAGGAAAGGATTTCAGAATAGTGGCAATGACAAGTGAGTATAGCCAGTAAAATGAAAGTTTTTGGCTGAAAATTTTAACCATTTACAGGACTTCTGAAATTTTTTAAAGAGAAAATCTCACTTTATACCCATTAATCCTAAATTATTTACCTTTTAATGCTCAGACTCAAATTATTTATTATTCCTACCTATGGGGCCCAAATTATTTACCCGGTTTTTTCCTTGCCAACCATCTTTCTTTCTTCTATCGTCCAGTTTATGCATTAGAAAACTGCTCTTTTCTTGAAATTTTATGACAGATTTTGTTTTCAAGAATTCAAAATTTATTGTACAGAAGCCTGTGACCATTAGGTGAATGGAAACCAAGCAATTCGGTTCACAGCTGTGACCATTAGAAGAATCCACACTGATCTTGGCAAATTCTTTAGAGCTTCAAACATCTCTCCAAAAAACAACAATCCTCCTTTTTTTCCTGATACCCAAGTACTCACTGTTGATGAAATCTTTTTGTGATAACCGTTTTTCATCCACAGTTGTGTAGATTCATTAGTTATTGTTCTTTGATGTGTAGATTGTACTTTTGATGCTAGTTTTTGGAGATTTATTGTACAAAGATTTAAATCCACCATTGAAGTACCTTGAAGCTTGAAACTCATAACTTGCTTTGTTTGAGTTTTTAATTATTTTGATCCGATCCTGTATGGGTTTGTTTGGAAAGTTGATTGGAGGTTGTAGCTAGAGTTTTGGTCAATTTGGTGGAGATTTTGTAGTAGATTTTAGAAATTTGGGTTGAAATATAGTTGAACCAGAGAAGAAGATGAATTTGTATTGTATACTCAAATAGTATACAAATATACCATTTTAGTATACAATTCATTCCAACTATATACCCTATTAGTATAGCTATATACTATATTGGTATCATATGCTAGTTGAATCATTTTCTGGTTGTATTAGCTCCATTTAATTGGTACAATATTTGATTTTCTTTTAATAATAATAATATAGTACAATATCTTGAAATACCTTATTATATTAATATGTGGTACACTATTTTTTTTATTTTTCTCTTTATGCATGTGTGTTATGTAATAGTAGTATAGTCATATAGTTGACGGGAATTAACTAGTAAATATACCATGTTGGTATAATTATATGCCATATTGGTATCATATGGTAATTGAACATTGTTTTGGTTGTTTTAGCTGCATTTTAAGTGAATTCTATTATGAAATTATTTATATGAACATGAGTTGCAATGCTAGAATTTTTGTGTGCCGATGGACATAAATTATGTGTATTATGTAATAGTTTTTATAGTTATAGGCAATTGTTGGAACAACCCCATACAACTATATACCCTCTTAGTATACAAAATGAGCAAGTTGTCTTATAGTTTTATTGCTACTTATACTTTTAATGTTCTCATACTTTTATTGCATCTTTTAATGTTTTGGTACAGTAGTTTAGTCACAGGTAGTTGTAGCAATATCCCACATCAATGATATACTTTGTTGGTATACATGTATACCATATTGGTATCATATGGTATAGGGATCTTTTATCTTTCCATGTTTTATTATCATTTCTATTTCTACTAGAAGTTTTTTTTGCTACTTATACTTTTGTTGCATTTTTTAATATTTTATTGTCATTTTTATTCTAACTAGTATATATGGAGATTTGGTTGCCGTAGATTATGTTTTCTTGCTCTATAACTGGTTGTATTACTGCTAATGATAGAGTGTGTACTGATATTTATAGGGAAGTAGATCAAGGTTTGCATAGCAATCACGTGTTGATTCTTAGAATATAATTATGTAATTTATGGTGCTTAGCAGCAATCAATGTGATGTTCAGTGAATTAGATCAAGTGACAACTAATATTATTTTAGTTTAATAATTGAATTTAATAAATGAGAAATAAAAAAAAACAGAAGGTCTATTGTACAAGTTATATTAAAAAAAGGTGAACAAATATTTACTATATCAGTTATTTTTTCTTATTGTATAAAAAAATAGTGAAAACGATAAATGAAATTAGATTATGAAGAGAAAAAGAATAAAAAAAAAAGTTAAATGAAATTAGAAAAGGAAAAAAGAAAAAAATAAGAAGAAACCGAGAAAAAAGAAAAGGAGAAAAGAAAAAAAGAAGAAGAAAAGAAGCATAGAAATAAAAAAGGAATTGGAGAATAAAGGAAAAATTCCCCACAAAAATTATTATGGGTAGAAAATATAATTAGTTTATGGGTAGAAAAACAAATGTGTAGGCAATAAATATTTTTGTTTTTGTGGGTAACTGTGTCAAAACCCCTTTTTTTAAATGTTGAAAGTTCAAATAAGTCGATCATCTAGCTTTTGGGTACAATCAATTTTTATTCAAATAATCAAATAAAATAACGCTTAGATATCCACAACAAACCCTAAACCTTCCGATTCAGCATCTGCAGAATGCAGTATCATGCAATTATAATAGGCCAAATAGAACAATTTTTCTTGATTCAATCTAATTAAGAAACAACTGAATAATAGCACTATAAGGCGCTAATTATGACAAACTCATTATCTTATCATACTGAACAACAAAAGGGGTAAAAAGGATTATAGTAAAAGGAGGAGGAAATGAAAAATTAGGAAAAACCGAAAACAAATGGAGTACTAGGAAAAATGTCTTTTGTCCACTGCTAAAATCACTTTCCCCCCTTAAATCGAACTAGAATTCTTTCTCCACACTACTATTATAGCATGTACCATAATACATATTCCACATGCAGGCATGATATACAAATTCACAATCATGGCTACGATAAAGGAAAAAATTAACTGGATTAATATCCTGTACGTTAGATTTTGGAAATGACAGACTCAAACATATAGATGTTCACCATAAGTTTTATATCTTCTTCTTCTTCTTCTTCTAAATGTATTGATCATAAGTATTAAACAGCGCTAGGCCAGTAGAAAGAGTTATGCTACTAAGGTGAGACGAGAGAAGTCGGTATATATAAGCGCCAAAATTCTCTCCATTTCACTTGGCCTGCATGGTACAGTAAGTGCACCTTCATGATCAAAACCATATTCCTCAGCAGCTTGTTCCAATAGCCTCAAAAATGAAGGGTGTGTTAAGCAACTCAATGGAACCACAAATCTCTTCACTTCATCATCTTCCGCCGCAACAACGGCGAAATGCCCTTCCTTCACGTCCTCCGGCACGTCGTTTTCCCACTCGTCGAAATAATCATCGGACGGTAATTTCTTCCCTAATAGAAGACTCTTTTGTACCAATACTTTCAGATTCACTATCCCACTGTTATTTTTCTTCCCTTTTTTTCTACCCTTTGACATAATGATAGAGAAAAATAATAAGTAAAGCTACTAGGGTTTTTTTATTGGCTTTGGTTTATTATGTAGGGGTTTCTTTGGGTGCCTTTTTAAAGCATGTTACGTAGGTTATATATATACTTAGTGTGAGTGCACGAAGGAAGAGTCAGAGATAAGGTTGGTGTTGGCATGGTTGGACTGTCAATTGGTGTAAATATTGTGAGACAAAAGCATGTGAATGAAGTCATGAAGTTTCCTTTCATCTGTGGAACATCTCTTTTAACGTCATATCTACCGCTTCTTCCAATTACATAATAATTGGACATAATTTCAACTTCCCTACCATTCTTAATAAATCACTATTAGTTCCTATTAAAGAACCTACCATTGTACAACAACAACAACAACGACCCAATATAATCCCACAAGTGGGGTTTGGGGAGGGTAATATGTACGCTGACCTTACCCCTACCCCGAAGGATAGAGAGGCTGTTTCCAGGAGACAATGGTACAAAAAAGAAATTAAAAAAATAATCAGTTGTGTATGATTTAGCATTATAAGCTTAAAAATGGATAAACAACAAGCTGAGATAATATTACCTATTTACCATAACTCCGTCTCCAAATATGTATGTGATATAAGAGACAAACTGTTGAGATAATATTTAAAGATACATATTTAAAGCTTAATGTTGTAAATTAATGTGTTCACAGACGGACTAAGATTAGTCTCCACTGCCATACTGTATATAACACTAGTTATACATGTGAGAAATTACATATGCAGCCATGGGATCTATTATAGCACAAATACGAATCAGGAGAATAAAGGAACTGTCACTAGCATCTAGTTTCCAAACAAGAGAATTGTTCTGTGTTTTTAGGATCAAAATTAAAGACTAAACCAAGATAAGTGAGCCGATTTCTTGATCAAACACATGATGATATGAACCTCTTTATGATTTACTTGATTCTTAATAAAGAAGAGTTAGTTGCACTTCAAATTGATTGTCACGAGAGACAATTTTTATCAGTCAATCCTTCTTGGAACTATTGCACAAGTTAATTAGTTGCAGGGTTAGCATACACGGAACATTCTGAGAACCAGATAAGGGTGTCAAATGGGCGGGTTGATATGATTTTTGGCGGATCAATATGGGTTAAGTCAATACATGGGCGGTCAATGACCTGTCCAAAAGTTACTTGAACTGAGAAGGGCTGGGTCAAAATGAACTAAAATTTGGGTCATAGCCCAACCGGCCAAATTCTTGTCAAGTTTAAATTAATATGTGTTGTTTTTTTATAAATCGTTTGATTATCAAATAAAAATTTTTCTTTTGTTAGGGTCATATATAACATATCAAATAAAAAATAAATTATTTTACAGATATTTTAGCAAATTTACTAGTGTTAGAAAATAATACGGAAATTATAAACAAAACGGCTTTAGGGCGTGAAAATAGACTGTACTTAAAGAGTTATCGCATGTATAATGATTTGGGAAAATACAAACGATTCTCTTCGGGATACAACAAAGCCTGTATAATATTTGTGACTCTTTTAGAAAAGATATATTGTTTCACAAAGAGACATATATGTTTATTCGAATTTTAAATTTAAATATATAGTGTACTTAATTGATTATATAATATTTAATATAGTGTCCAAGTTCAGTCTTTGATTATATGATATATTTAAATATATAGTGTACTTAATTGTACACACTTAAAAAATATGTGCCTAAATTAAAGACATGAAAGTAATAAGTGCTAATAAGATTCCAAAAGAGAGACTTTCGATGTGGAAACAATCTCATACTTCCCAAATTCAAAATAACAAACTATCGTGCACCTACAAAGGATCGGACTAATGACATATACGATATTTAAATTCTTGATTGATAGTTGGTTCTCAACCTTAAAAAATGACGAGGGTATCTCGAAACGGGCGTGGGGAGATTACCACCTCGGAATGAAAAAAGTACCGTCTCTTGGAAATATCTGCATTAGTAGGGAAGATTTAAAACAGACTTGACAAGTCAAACGAAAAGTGATTGTACGTGGTATCTCCAAATTAGGGAAAAGAACAAGAAGATTAAAAGAAAGAAGGGGTCAGTATATTCATGTGAAGTTATGTCATCATTAATAACCTTCAAACTTAAGCTCTTATGGAAATGAATAATTCGTTGGAGCAATAACTTTCAAATACTCTGTGAGCAGTGTGAATTTTCACGAAAGAGTTTAAAATATAAAAAAATAAACACGCTAAAATTATATGATAAATAGGGCGGGATAACGAAAGGGAAAAAGTAACCTTAAACCGTCTTTAACTCGCCTTATCATGCACCATTTAACATTTCTTCCTACTTTTTCCATGCCCCCTTGAGTGCTTTTTAAATTATTTTGTGTTTCTTTGTCTCACTTTGCAGTGTTTTATTTTATTTTAGATTTTTTTGTTTTTTTTCCTTTCAGTCATATATTATCTTTGAAAATCGCTAACAATGGAAAACAAAAGATTTTACTAATGCCGGGAAAGAAATCTAGAAAATAGGAATTTAATTAGCTTTTATGCATTAAAATCTTTGGGAATGCCCAAAGCTAAAAAAAAAGGAAAAATACCGCAACGTGAAGGAATTGAACCACCAACCTTTGGGGAGAATTGTATGGGTCAAAATCTGATCACAAGTGGGATATCATTAAAAGGAATGGTAAGGGGTCAACCAAGTCATAGTCGTACCCACTAGGCGTAATAGCAACGAGTATCTCGACCACTGTCGAGATTGAGCCATTAGAAGGCTTACACGACAGAGCATATGTCGTAATACTTGGGCGAGTAAAGAAGAGTATAGTCATGAAAGGGTACGCTACTTAAAGTCGCATTTGCGAGTTCACATTTGCGATCACAGGTTCGATACCTGCAACTGTGTAAAACACGACTTAGACGGGATTTTGAACTCATTTCTCAAATTTTCAAACCCTAAGCTTCCATAGGCGATTTTCCAAAGAAGAGTTCTTTCCCAAAACATAGGTAAACGATTTCTAATTCATTTCTTTCGATCTATTTCATCTTTTTGCAAGATTTCATCACAAAATCTAGGGATTTTCATGGGAAAATTGGGTGTTTTGGGTAAGATTTAGGAATTTTGAAATTTGGGGATTTAGACCTCAAATTGAGGTCGGATTCCAAAACCAATTGCATATCCGGGCTCGGAGGTGAATGGGTAATCGGGTTTTGGTCCGAACTTCGAGTTTTGACCAAGCGAGCCCTGGGTCGATTTTTGACGTTTTGGGGAAAATGTTGGGAAATCTTTGATTATGCGTTGGAATTGGTCATTTATTGATGTTATTAAGTTAATTATGGCTAGATACGAGTGAATTGATGGTAGAATCGAGAGGTAAAGCGGTGGTTGAGATTTGAAATACCCGTTAGCTTGAGGTAAGTGTTTGGTCTAACCTTGACTTGAGGGATTAGGGATCCCCGACTTATTTGCTATGTGAAATTCCATGTGTGTGGCGTATAGGTATGGTGACGAGTACCTATGCGCCACCAAATTATCATTTTAGCATGCTCCCTTCACTGTTTCCTTATATATTGCTCTCCTGTCTTAATTGCTACTTGATCATAAATATTTTCATGTCTAATTGCTTCATATTAACTGTTGTTTTCTTTACCGAAGTATTTATTCGTTTCATGATTTCGTTTTATTACCCTTTTAGCTTATATTGGTTTATTGGTGCTTCATGGTATACTTTTGTTGGTCTCGCTGTGTAGTTTTAACTGGTAAAGTTTCATAAACGTTGTGATATTCCATTGTGTGGATCGAGGTATAAGTGTTGTGGAGGATTTGAGTTAACTTTTAAAACACTTGTCTTTATTTTTATAATTGGTGCTGATATATATATTGGGATCGGGTTGCACGCCGCAACAGGAGAAATAAGGGTGAATGTGATTGTCTGGTGGGATCGGGTTGCACGCCGCAACAAGGAATAATAAGGGTAGATAGGTGGAATCGGGTTGCGCGCCGCAACATAAGGAATAGTGTGATATGTGTTGAGGAGTAATAAGGGTGGACTGGTGGGATTGGGTTGCACGCTGAAACAAGGAGTAATAAGGGTGAATATTGATACTGTTACTGTTTATAGGGTGGGATCGGGATGCACGCCGTATCCGTTATTGTTTTAGTATTCATTTCTACTGAAGTTCATTACTGAGATGTTGAAACTCCCTAAGGATTGGTTATAGCTGAGTACTGGTAGAACGATTGGTTTCCGTGGTCACTTAATGCAAATTTATGTTATATTTCATTATGTATTTCCTTTCCGCTTTAGTATAAACTATTGCAGGTTATATATGTTGTGATGCCCCATCGTAGCCTCATCACTACTTCGTCGAGGTTAGGCTCGACACTTACCAGTACATGAGGTCGGTTGTACTGATACTGCACTTTGCACTTCCTGTGCAGATTTCGGAGCTAGTGGCTGATCAGAGTCGAGGTTGCTGCTTTCAGTCTACAAGAGACCCAAGGTAGTCCTGCAGGCGTCCGCAGGCCCTGGCGTCCTCTTCTATCTTTACTGCATTCTGTTTTACTTTTCCCTCCGAGACAGATGTATATTTTTCTTTCAAACCAATATTTGTAGTATTTGTAGACGGTTTGTGAGTTGTGACACCAGTTCTGGGTGGAATTTATTACGGTTTTCGTTATTAGCATAAAGATAATCTTTTAAACTGTGTTCTTCCACATTTATTTCCGCTGATTTACTTTTGTTAAGTGCTAATTATTAAAAGATAAAGGGAAAATGTAAAATATTCTGTAAAGTTGGCTTGCCTAGCGAGTACAATGTTAGGCGCCATCACGGTCCCGACGGTGGGAAATTCAGGTCATGACAGTTGGATAAAGGGGAAAATTGGTAATATATATATATATATATATATATATATATATATATATATATATATAAGAGAAGCAGGCAAGAAGGAGGGGGGTTCACATCCGAGAAAAGAGAGGAACAATGTTATCAAAGATAAGAACAGGAGGGGACCTCCAAAAACAAAGCAAAAGCCTAGATTTTGGTTATAACCCTTCGTAATCATTATTGTTGAATCAATAAATATAGATCTCATAGTTATCAATGACTTTTCCTCTTTTCCTTCTTTGATCTCACAAGTACGGAACATATCCTATTTGACGTACTTACCTTATACACCAGTCTGTACTTCCACCCCTTAGGAAGGGACGATATCTTACTATGTGATTCTTTGAAATAACGGGCATATCCTATCTTATTTTTGTACCCCCACGCACGAGGTGATTTATGAACAAAAGTATGACATGTTTCCCTTATTGTTTGTGCATACCGGACGGGATCAGACTTGGACTCGGTTTTGATATCCCAACGGGCAAGGTAAGTCCAACTCGCGAGAAGCCTAGACACGATTAATAGTGGAGCCGAACACGACTACCAAATCTGAAATCATCATTCGAGTACGAGGCGAAGCGAGCGACCCTACAACGCCATTCGTCCTTCCACCGAATTACTAGGCCAAGGTAACAGGCAATGTCGTTTTGGCTTTCACTTATCACGATCTCTTGTTGGTTCAAAACAGAACACGAGCACTCTCACAAGTATGCGAACAAGGAACGGGCGCCACCAAAACACCCCATGAAAAGGTTTCTTACCATACCGTCTTGCAAGCAATGACCGAGCAAAGCCCTATAAGCCGTACTGTACTACAAATAACAGAAGCAGTTCAGCACAATAAACTCCAATGAAAGCAAAGTTAGGCGAACTAGGACTCACCCATGAAACGCACAGTAATCTCCAGTGAAAGCACAACCAAGCACACCGGAACTCACCCCGACGCACGCATAAACAATACGGCGATGTGTAATGTTCTCCAATAGAAATAATACAACGGTTTACAATTCGACCTCGCTCGAATTAATACTTTTACGGCCACCGGGCATTGTCAAATGGGTTATAATTCAACCTTGCTCGAATTAACACCTTTACAGCCACCGACCATCAGCAAATGGGTTACAATTTGACCTCGCTCGAATTAACACCTTTATGGCCACCGACCATCGTCAAATGGGTTACAATTTGACCTCGCTCGAATTAACACCTTTATGCCCACTGACCATCATCAAATGGTTTACAATTCAACCTCACTCGAATTAACACCTTACGGTCATCGACCACCGTCAAATAAAAGAAAATGTCGACCTCACTCGAATTTACAATGGATTACAATTTTGATCTCTCAAATTCACATATTTGCGGCTGTCGGCCATTGCCAAAGAAAAGTAAAAATTCGTCCACCCAAATTGACAGATTGAAGTTAGACCTCATTCGAATATATAAGTCAGAAATTGACTTCGCCCAAGATGGCGACTCCAAGTTCGACCTCGTTCGAATATATAAGTCAAACTTTTGCCCAAGATAGCAACTTCGAGTTTGACCTCGCTCGAATACATATGAAAAAATTGACATCGCCTAAATTGGTAAGTGTGAACTCGATCCCACTTGAATATATAAGTCGAAACTGACTTCGCCCAAGATGGCGAGTCCCAATTCGACCTCGTTTGAATAAAGGTTGATTCCTCCCAAGTTGGAAAACCAGAAGTCAATCTCGCCCGAACTTGCAAATCCAAAGTGACTTCATTCGGACTCACACGACGAGATCCTTCTCGATTCAGGCAAGGTTGGTTTCCCAATTAAAAAGATTAGGGACTCATCACAAAAATAAAATCCGAAGGTCTACGCAAAAGAAAATATAACAGACGGGAGGGAAGGAAAAAGAAAATGAAAAGATACACAAATGAAGGTGAAACAACTATTTCATTCAAATATACTTGCGCAACAGCCGCACCTTACAGAAGGCTAAAACAGGCCCTCAAGAAAAGATGAAAATAAACAAAAAAAACTAAGTACAAAGGTTGCAGCAAAAGTTTCACTCGGCATCATCCCCATCGCCGTTCTCCCCAGCATCATCATCATCATCAGAAGGAAGCCCATCCTTAATATCAATACCCTTACCAACCTCCGACGTCACAGGATCGTAACCGCAGGCAGTGCGAGCCTCGCGTGACTTCACCCGAAGATCTTCAAAGGCGGCCTCTGGAACATTTCCCGCCTCCCATAAACCCTTGTATATATCACGTTGAGCCTAGGCATGGACCCATATCTCATATAGGTGGAGGGGAATAGTGGCTGAAGCAGACTCTTGAGGGGGAGCTTGAGCCAATAACTGCGCCTTCTCAGCTTCAAGAGCAGCAACTTGGTCTCCCAAGATCAAAGTGTCCCGATCAAGCTCACCAATTCACTCCTCGAGCCGTGCCTCCTTTAGCGTGGGCGTCTCCCTCTCAAACTCTTAATCGGACTTGAGGACACATATGGTATCCTCTAGTGCCGCCGCCCTCGCCAAAGCTGACACTTGAGCATTCTCAGCTCTCTCCATCTCGGTCATTTTCTTTTCTAGCTCGGCCACTTTTTCCGTCCATTCTGCACTTAGAGCGTCGATCTTAGTAGCATTTTGCTCAAGCTCAGCTCGTAAAGACAGCACTTTCACCTGAAGGTCCTCGCACTTCGCGGTAACCCCCTTTCCCATCTCAAGCTCTTCGTCCTTGGCATGAAGCAACTCATCAAGCTCACTGCATCTACGGATAGACCGCATCAATTCCTCATCTCTTTTCTCCAACTCCTCCCTGGTAGAATGGGTACTGGCGCCCACTCTGAGCTGCTCGTGCATCTCACGGCATCTGTTACGGTACCATCGATACTTCTCGGTCATCTTCAGAAAAATCTCGGCCTGCGTCTCGACCCTACGAGCACTCTCAACCTCTAGCATGTAAGTCTACAAAAAAAAAAGGAAGAAGAGAGAGAAGAAAGGAGTTAGTAAAGACAAAGGTCACAAATCAAAGAAAACAAAAAGGAACTCACCCTTAGGCCCATCGCGGCCACACCGCGTGACAAATCGGAGTCGCTGACATCCTGAAGAGCTCCGCTTTCAGCGGCGGAGCATAGAAGATCGAACTGCGGCACAAAATCCACCGCGTGTTGCAGCAGGTTGAGATCCGACGGAATTTTGAGTATTCGGGAAGGGCCTCACGCTCTTACTACAGTTAGGGTAAAGCCCTCCTCGAACATCCTCATGTCCTCAGGATCAATGTCGGACTCTGATTCATAATCCTCAACCATGACGCCCTTCCACTTATCATTGGCCGAAGAGGGGGCACGGTTCTGAGGGGACGTCGAAGGGCCACCCAAAATAGCAATGACATCCTCGGAACTCTGTCTCTCCGCCATGTTAGCCCCTTGAACGCTTGCAACGGGCGTCGTCTCCACGGCCGGTTGGCACCACCGCTAGTTTTGGGCACTGCTGGGGCAAGGTTGCCCTCGAATATGTTTCGGCTGGAGAAGCCCCTTCCAACACTACACTTAGTCTCTTCGACGGGGTCTCGCCACTGCCAATGCGGGAAGATTTGCCCGTTGAGCGGACTATAGGAGCCGAAGTCTCCGGTTGAGAAACAAGCTCCAAGCGTACGGCTTCTGCCGCAAGCGCGGTCCGACGAGCAGCTAGGCTCCCCATGCCTTCACCTGTAGTAACTCTTGGTGTGGGCTGGGCAGAAGGCACCGATTGACGGAAGGCGAGTGAAGTAGGGGCGGATGCACCTTGGCTTAAGCAGTGTCATCCGACACCGCTTCGTCGAAAAAATTTACTAAATATGTTTATTTAATTAATATGAAAAAAAAATATAACGTTGATATTAAAAAAATGACATTTCTTGAAACAAATAGTTCCTCAGCTCACTTGGTCAAGCCCCCTGTTTTGCTTCTCTTAGGTCGTGGATACAAACCCCAACAACTTTATTTAAAAAAAATTATGCCCTATCTATTAAAACATTACTCTTATATTAACATATAGGATATTAATCCCATTGTTAGTTATCATGTTTGTACCCCAACAGCTTTATTTAAAAAAAATTATGCCCTATCTATTAAAACATTACTCTTATATTAACATATAGGATGTTAATCCCATTGTTAGTTGTCATGTTTTTTTTGGGTGTCGGAATTTCTTAATACCAATTTGCAAAATCAAATAAAGGATGTGCTTTTGAGTAATTATTTAATGCCTTTATAGAAAAATGGGTATTTGGAAATTATTTTTAATGGGCATACTAAATAAAAATAAAAAACAACAAATTCAACTTAAAAAAAATAAAACTCATCGAGGAGAGTTATAGTATTCGAACTGTATTTTTTAATATGATATTGTTACGTCGATGTGTTTCTTTATTCACTTTCTTAAATATCGACACCGCTTGAGAAAAATTCTGCCTATGCCCCTGGAGCGAAGGAGTCCTCGTCCTCCTCACCCCTCTCCGACCTGTTAGCAAGGATGGATTAGATCATATAACGACAAAGTTAAAGAAACTATGAAGCAGGTAACAAACTAAAACTACAACAAGCCAACTCACCAGTAAGAGGCTTGCACCCAATCTTCTCATGGAAGGGCGCCTACTCACGAATCCCCACCGTGTGGGGGAGAATTGCGCTTACCCACTCGCAGATATCAACAACTAGCGGGGGAGGTAGTCTCTCGGCTGAAAAAGCAAAAATAAGTCCTCAGCGATGTCTTCTAAAGGAAGGCGAACGACGATCGTCTTAAGAATAATCACAAAGTAAACAAAGGAAAACTCACGATCGAAGTTCCACGTCTATGGAAATCCTGCCGAGTTTGCCACAAGGTGCTCTATCCGCACATAGAAGTAGCTTTCCCAAAAGCGGTGATTGGCCTTATCGTCCATCTTCACCACCAAACTCTTGGTTCCTCGATGGCGCATATGGATCATCGTACCCTGAAGAAAATGAGGGGCAAAGATGTCGAGCATGTTCCCTAGGAACATTCCTCGGCCGGCCAGCTATGCGTACTTGATGAGCATAAGAAAGAGCTTGTACACATATAGAGAGAGTTGAGCCGGGCACACTTCATAGAAGCGGCAGAAGTCCACCACCAAAGAAGGAAGGGGAAGCATGTACCCGATAACAAAGGGGTACGCGTGAAACGCGCAGTATCCTGGGTGGTGCAAATGCATAATATCCTTCCCCGCTGGCACCATTTCGATATGAGTGGGGATTCCCCACTTAGCTTTGAGCGCCGTGATCGCCGCCTCATCTATAATGGAAGGAACGAGATTCGGTTCATCTCCAACAAGGCTGTTAAAATCGGTCCTCATCTTCCCCGGACGAGGAACTACCTCATCCACCATCAGAAATCCCTCGTTTTCCACCACCTCCACTCCCTCTTCGAATAGGGATACGACACTTTCCGGCACCGGAGCACCAACAGATCTATCAGATTAGGAAGGAGCACTAGCCATTTGTCTTCCTTGATTGAAATAAACAAGAACGGTAAAGGAAAAAAGGCAATGGTCACAGCGAATTCTAGCGAAAGTAGAAGTATGAAAGACTAGAGAAGGAGGAGGAAGTTTGCAAAGTTCTTTCTTAGACAAGTTGAAAAGCGCAACAATCAATTGAGAGGCTCCCCTATTTATAGGGACATAAATGTCCTAAGTAGGAAATCCAAGAGCTGCCAATCAGAAAACGGAAAGGGCACAGGAAACGATACGGTGCCTGGGAAACGTACGCCATCATGACGCATAATAAATATTCATGATACCCTGAATTGATGTGACGATCCAACTCTGAACTGATGTAATGGTCTAATGAAATTCTTGAAGTGTCATGTCGCTACCTCTCCATAAGGACCTCGTTCTTGGTCAAACGTTCAGATTTCTCCTAACTTTTGAATCAACAGAATCTGCCCATCGAGCTCGCCAAGAGGCAACCCCAACGGGCGGATGGAGTAACTATATGTGTCAAAATCTGACCACAAGTGAGTTATCATTATAAGGAATGCTAAGGGGTCGACCAAGCCATAGTCGTACCCATGAGGCGTAATAGCAACGAGTATCTTGGCCACTGCCGAGATCGAACCATCAGAAAGCTTACACAGCAGAACATATGTCGTAATACTTGGACGAGTAAGGAAGAGTATAGTCGTGAAAGAGTACGCTGGTTAAAGACCGTTCGATAAAAGGGAAAATTGATAATATATATGTGAGGGAAGAAAGCAAGAGGTGGGGTCCGATGATAGATTTCACAATTCTCATATTTTAGTTCTCACAGGAGGGGACCTCCAACAACAAATCAAAAGCCCAGATTTTGGTTACAACCCTTTATAATCATCATTGTTGAATCAATAAAGATGAATTTCATAGTTATCAACAACTTTCTCTCTTCGCATTCTTTGCTCTTACAAGTACTGAACGATACATCGAAGATGTAATCTTATCATTTACATTCGATGTCCGTTAATCATCTTAAGAAATGTTATATAAGCTCGGCCTCCTTCGATTCTCATATTCAATATGTTTAGATCTAGAGTTAATTATATTTGGCTAAGATTTATCCTCCATTTTTTTTATTAATTGATTTAACGAAAAGCTTAGCACTTTTTGGTCAAACAAGAATATGAACCCTTTTGTCCATTGATCTAAGGTTCATGGATATTTCAAGGGGATTCATTTTATAATAAACATATATACACAATATAATTTCGACGAAGTGGGTCCAGACGAACCCACTTCTGCTCCCTATATCTACCCATGTTTGTAGGTAGTAACTAGCAGTGTACATAAGTCGGGTTGGTTCGAGTTTTTTAATTAGCAAACCAGACCAATTGTGTTAAATTTTTAAATCTATAAACCAAACCAGCAAAAAACTAGTTTTTCAATCTCGATTTTTTGGATTTTTTTATTTTCTCTGGGTTTTCTGTTTTTTTACGGATAAAGCCTTTATAGCACAAAATATTTAACTTGTGCTCTAAGTATATTTTTATTCCTAGTAAAATACAACTATATAGGGTGCTTCCCAAGAAAATAACACAAAATGTGAGATGAGTAATAGCATTGTACTAAAATATTCAATAAAAAGATAATAAAATTACATAAAAGACATATTGCTAATTAATAAGCCATAATAAAAATGATCATTATTTTAAAATACAAAGTCATGCTAAAATAAGTATTGCTAATAAATATTAACTATATGACTAAACACTAGAGAAAAAAAATAAAATTAAGTTATGCATTTACTATCTAAATTCTAAATCAATGCAAAACTAACAAATAGATATCCAATACTATTGGCATTTCTAGTGTTGAATTGAATATTTTTTGTTAGTATTAATATTAATTTGATTTTGGTTTGGGCTTATTTGAGTTACTAACATCTATTGAACATATTGGACCATTCAAAAATTCTAAGTCCAAAATTAAATTAATATTTTAATGACAAAAACTATGAAAATATTTAAGAAGTATTTGTATATTTTTTAATAACTTAATTGTACAAATTATATATATATATATATATATATATATATATATATATATATATATATATATATATTGACGGGTTGGTTTGATTTCAGTTTATTTTTTATATCTTGAAACCAAATCAAACCAATTATGGCCGATTTTTTTAAAAATACCAAACCAAATCAAACCGAACCATTAATCGATTTTTTTTCGATTTGACTTGTCTCACTGGTTTGGTGTGATTTATCGATTTTTTTTCTACACCCCTAATGGTTACAATAAATTTTGGGGGCATTTGCATCTATACCTACTTTTTGTGTCACATTTTAACTTGTGTCTGCTTTGCAAAAAAATTTGTAAGCGTACCCGCTTTTTCGCATAACTTCAGCACACGGGGCTGAAGTAGCAAAGACAATCACGCAAAACTTCAGCATTCTAGTAGCTGGGCCTGAAGTTCAGCTCTAGAGCTGAAGTTTTTGTGTTGTAACTGGGAAACTTCAGCTCTAGAGCTGAAGTTGTGTTGTAACTGGAAACTTCAGCTCTTTGTGTTGTAACTGGAAACTTCAGCTCTAGAGCTGAAGATTTTGTGTTGTAACTGGAGCTGAAGTTTCCGTGTTGTAACTGGGACTAGAGCTGAAGTTCTTGTCTTTGTAACTGGGGAATCCCACTATCAAGATGTAATCAGATTTCCTGCTATTGTTGTTGGCTTTCAGTGTAGAGTCGAGATTTTGCAACGCTGCTCCTAATACGATGTTTGCTAATGGTCCTGGTACGACT
The DNA here is from genome assembly GCF_000715075.1 of Nicotiana tabacum. NCBI lineage: Eukaryota > Viridiplantae > Streptophyta > Magnoliopsida > Solanales > Solanaceae > Nicotiana > Nicotiana tabacum. The sequence goes on along the minus strand of NC_134087.1, from coordinate 104,138,389 downwards.
TCATTACCTGCTGAAATGTACGTAAATTTGACAGTTGAAGCATGTGGAATTACGTTGTTTTGTACCCAATTTGTAGCAAAAGTTGGATCACTAGCAAGTGATTGCAGGTCTTCGTTTCGGGTACCAAGAATTATAGAAATATCAGATCCCTGTAATGCCGTTAAAACATCTTGATTGGGATCGAAAATTCGTATTTTTTGGACGTTTCTTGACTTCAAAAGATTGATCACTTGGGCTGGTGGTGGTAGATTATTTCCTGTTCATATACAGAGACAATTGTAGCATCGATCTGATTGTAGAAGAAGAAAAAAGAAAATGAAGGAGGAGAAGGATGAGGAGAAAGGGAGCTGAAGTTGTTTAAAAAGTAGGTACAAGTTAAAAGTTTAAAAAACATGGGTATAGATTAAATGAGGGCGACCAAATAGGGCACCCCGTGCAATTTTTACAAAATTTTGTAACTGTAAATTTTCAAGAGATGGAGCAAGCTCTTTATATTGTTATATGTTATATCAAATTGTCGACAGAACATATAATTTTATAAATCAAGGATAAGGTTTAGGAGAGATATATTAGACATAATTTTGAGTATCCTATTTATTTCTAGCTTCGGCCTCACTATTTGCTTCTTATGTTTCTCTCCAACTGTAACTAACGTGAAGCGTTGTTTTTTTTTTTTGGGGTTATTTTGCATTATTCTTTTCTGAAACAAGTCACTAGAAGCAAATATTAGTTCTTTTCTTTTGAAAAAAAAATACTACTTGATAAAGCTAAGGTATGCTTTTACTATAAACGATGAGGAAGGTTAAAGAAAGAATTAATTAATCCTATAAAGAAAAGATCGATGAGGAGTGTTAAAGAAAGAATTAATTACTCCTATAACTATTCCATTTGCTCATTTCCTTTTATGTATCCAAATTCATGTCAATAGTGGCATCACATGTGCATATTAGAGCAAAGATAAGTAACAAGGGCTTGGATATGACGCGATACTGACAGAAAATAGTGATTTCATTTAGATAGGATAATATAACTGTGAATAAACACATTATGCTGTGAACCAATAGTATACTCTATAAGGGTCTATAGACTACAAGAAATGAATGAGACTGAATCAATTGAGATTATTCGGTCGAGTAAAATATTGGAGAATTTTATTTGATATACAGACTCAATTAGCAAGTGGTTAAAAAGAACTAGGGGTGAGAACGAAGGGATTATACGAATTATGTTGCAGCTTTGGCTCAGTCTCTTCTCATATTCTCTTCTAAATCTGTCTCTCATCTCTCTCTCTTCTTTTTTTTTTCTAATTCCTCATCTCCTTCCCCTTAGCTTTCTGTTTGTAATTTCTCTTCTCATCTTCTCTATATTTTCGTCAATATTGTATTCCACTAATATTCTATTTTCATTTGGTTGTAATTTCGTTTACTGAGTTAATACAATCAATTCGTTTGAGTGCAACATTTATTTCACATTATTTCAGTGGTCTTAGTCATTACCCTTATATGAATAACTTAAAAAACCAAACCGAGAAAACCTATATATGTGTGTGTGTTCAAGTAGAATAAAAAAAATTGCGATATATAAATTAAAACGGAAAGATATTAAAATATAAATGTAATGTATAAATTATTGCATCAAAATTTACATACAAATGAATATAAGTACACATATCTGTATCTTGAACTCTAAGCTGACACCATGCATTAAACATGTGCATGATCAGATAAAGTGCTACATCGAGAAATATTCGTTCCATCTCCAAATATTTTTTAATTATTTTTGCCCCCTAATATTACGATTAATGGTATCAGGTTCCTGTTTATGTTTGTTAGAAATAGAATCCATTCTTTTGAAAGCTCACTAGGGTAAGTACAATAATTTTATAACTACTATCGTCAAATCTCTCTATAACAACCTCGTTTGTTCTGAATATTTTTGGATGTTATAGTGAAGTGTTGTTATAGAGAACATATATAACATAACACGAAACGTGGTTCCGAAAAAACTTAGTTTTTATAGTGAAGTGTTGTTATATAAGGATGCTGTTATAGAGAGATTATTGAGAGTCAGGGGTTAAAGTGTAATAATAGGAAGTTTGAGGAAGTTAGTTGTATAAGAAAATAGGCTGTTATATAGTACAGTAAATCTGGAAATCAGATTTACCTGTACATAACCGACCTTCTTCCTAACTGCTAAGCTCAAGCTTTCTCTCTCTAGATTCTTCCAATTCAATCAATGAAAATTGTTCTTGCATGTGTCATGTAGTGTTTCAACTGCTCAATCTAGCTCAATTAATATGGTATCAGAGCAGCGATTCTGAAATTAGGGCTCCGACGTGACTTCCGGCGACCATTGAACTGAGATCTGATGAAATCGACTGTTTTAGACTAAATCGGGATGGCACGAAATGAGGTTTCTTCACTCGAATGCAATCATCCGTTGTTTCTTCAAGCGGTAGATGCACCAGGACTAGTTCTAGTCCTAATTAAACTCACAGGGCCTGAGAATTACGCCTTGTGGAGTAGGGCAATGAAGCTAGCTCTTTTGGGCAAAAGTAAGCTTGGATTCGTTGACGGAACCTGTGTAAAAACTATGTTCAGAGGCGAACTCGCAGAATAATGGGAGAAGTGCAACGTGATTGTACTTTCATGGATTGGTAGCAGTATTGCAGCTGAGTTGATGCCCAACATCATGTTTGCGTCTAGTACGAGGAAAGTGTGGAGCGATTTCAAGGAAAGGTTTGATAGATGCAATTTGACTAGAATATATCATCTATGGACAGAAATCACGAGTTTGAGACAAGGTACAGATTCTGTAACTACTTACTACTCGAAGATGAATGATCTATGGAGTGAGCTAGATATGTTAGTTCCTTTGTCTTCATGTGATTGTGAAGAAGCTAGGTCATCCATACAACATCTAGCTAATCAGAGGTTATTATAATTTTTAATGGTATTAAATGAAAGCTATAGTAATGTGAGGAGTAATGTGCTGCTAAGAAGACCTGTAGTTACTGTAAATGAAGCATATGCTATAGTAACACAGGAAGAAAGTCAAAGATCGTTAGGTATTGGTGTTGGTGATGCAAATAGAGATTCTCTAATTATGTTAGCAGGAAGAACTCAAGGCTTCAAGCCTAAGAAAGCAGGGCTAATCTGTGAGCATTGTGTTACAAAGGACGCCTAAAAGAAAACGGTTACAAAATTGTTGGATATCCAGCAGATTTCAAGAGTAAAAAGGAACCAGCAGGAGCAGGAGGAAGAACTTATGTCAACAATGTTGTTGTAGAAGAAAACAACAGTAGTGGAAGTCTTTCACAAGGACAAGGACACTTTCTGACAGAAGAACAATATAAACAACTGGTGGGATTGCTGAACAAACCATTTGGTGGTGAGAGTTCTATCAATATGGCAGGTATTGTTGCTTTATTATCCAGTGCTTCTCTAAGAGAGTGGATAGTAAATTCTGGAGAAACACACCATATTACTTGCAATAAGGAAGCTTTAAACAATAAAAAAGGATTAGAGGTAAATGAAGGAAGTGGAGTGCAATTACCAACAGGAAGTAGAGCTGAGATAACACACACAGAGGATGCAGTGATTCTAGGAGATCAGTGCATTAGAGATGTCCTATATGTGCTAGATTTTTAAGTTTAATATATTATCTGTAGCAAAGCTAACAGAGGACTTTAAATGCTTTATTGGATTTTACCCTGACTTCTGCTTATTACAGGAGCTTTACAATGGCAAGGTATTGGGGATTGGTAAGAAGTCTGGAGGTTTGTATATACTGAAAGAAAGAGGTGCAGTAGCAACAACTGGATCAGTATCAAAAGAACACACAGAGAGTGTACTTTGGCATTTCAGGCTAGATCATGCTTCATTGAAAGCTATGAAACACATTTCATCCCTAAAAGGCAGAATAAATACTAGACAATTAGAATCTTGCTCTATATGTCCCTTAGCTAAACAATGTAGATTACCATTTCCTGTCAGCAATTCTAAGTCCACTGTTATTTTTGAACTTGTTCATCTAGATGTTTGGGGACCCTATAAGGTACCCACTTATGATACAAAAAGTGTTTTACTACAGTTGTTGATGATTTTAGCAGATACACTTGGCCTGTTTGATTCAATCAAAATGTGAAGTCTGTGTTGTGTTGAAGAATTTTCTATCTTTAATTCAGAATCAGTTTGATGTGTGTGTTAAGATTGTAAGATCTAATAATGAGACTGAGTTCTTCATTACACAGCGTAATGAATTGTTGTCATCTCTTAGTATTTTACACCAAAGTAGTTGTCCTTATACACTCCAACAAAATGGGGTGATTGAAAGGAAGCACAGACATATCTTGGAAGTAGCCAGGGCACTGAAGTTTCAGAGTGGGGTACCTATCAAATTTTGGGGTGACTGTGTGAAGACTGCTGTATATTTGATCAACAGAATACCTTCATACGTTTTGGAAGGGAAAACACCTTTTGAATTATTATATGGGAAGGTTAGCAGGTTGGATCATCTAAGGGTATTTGGCTGCCTATGTTATGCAAGCAATCTGCCTAAGGGAGATAAGTTTGCACCTAGAGCAAGGAAGGCAGTTTTCACAGGTTATGCTGAAACTCAGAAAGGATACAGTTTATATGATATGGAGACATAGTCCTTTTTTGTTAGTATATATGTTCAGTTTAGAGAAGATTGCTTCCCTTTAAAAATGACAATTGTTGAACAAGGTGACCCATTTCTTCAGCAGTCAACTCAGCTCATAATGTCTGATCCCCGTGACAATGCTGATACTCATGATCAACTCACATCCCCAGCACCTCCTGCAGATGCTTTTCTTCCTGAAGATAATGTTGAGACTGACATTGAGAAAGGTCCATTACATGACCACCATATACCAGTTGTTGTTGAATCAACTGATGAAGCTAATGAGCAGCTTGAGCCAGTAATTACTGAAACCAATGAACAACCTACACCATCAGTTATTCCACAAGATAATGTTCCCCAATGCACTACTAACAGACCTCAGAGGAAAACAGGGCCTCCCATCTGGATGAAGGATTATGTGAATCCTACAAAAGTATCATCAGGTCACATTATGTGAATCCTACAAAAGGATCATTAGGTCACATGTATCCTATATCCAACCATGTTGATTATTCACATTTGTCCACCCCATATCAGTCATATCTACAAGCTTTCTCAGTTCTCACTGAACCTAGAAGCTTCAAAGAAGCTGCAAATGATAAGAATTGGATTGAGGCAATGAAGCAAGAGGTTAAAGCTCTTGAGGATAATCAAACTTGGGAGGTGGTACCCTTACCACCAGGAAAGCAAACAGCGGGGTCAAAATGGGTGTACAAGATTAAGTACAAGGAAAATGGAGAGGTTGATAGATTCAAAGCAAGGTTAGTAGCCAAGGGCTACACTCAATAGGAAGGGCTTGACTGCCATGAAACTTTTTCACCTGTGGCAAAAATGGTCACAGTTAGGACAGTCATTGCAGTTGCAGCATCAAATGACTGACCTTTGTTTCAGGTGGATGTTAATAATGCTTTTCTTCAAGGTGACTTAGAAGAAGAAGTCCACATGAAGATGCCTTAGGGTTTTCAACAACAGGGGGAGTACAGGGTATGCAGGTTGTTAAAATCCCTGTATGGACTCAAACAGGCTTCTAAAGAGTGGAACATAAAGCTAACCATTGCCCTTGTGCAAGCTGGATATATACAAAGCACATATGACCATTCCCTTTTTACTAAAAAAAGTGGATCTGGTATTGTAGTCATTCTAGTGTATGTAGACGACTTACTAATCACAGGAAGCAATGCTGACTTGATACACGAGGCAAAGGATTCCTTGCATGGTAATTTTAATATGAAGGACTTGGGAGAACTGAGGTATTTTTTGGGCTTAGAAGTGATGAGGTCAAAAGAAGGAATAGTTTTCAATCAAAGAAAATATGCTTTGGAGTTGATCTCTGAAGTAGGACTTAGTGGTTGTAAACCTGCTTCCACACTAATGGAACTCAATCACAAGCTAACAACTATAGACTATGATAAGCATATGGGAATCACTGAAGCTGCAGAACTGGGAGATATAACAGCATATCGGAAACTGATAGAGAAGCTGTTATATTTGACAATCACAAGACCAGACATATGCTTTGCTGTGTAGGTTCTGAGTCAATTTATGCAAAGGCCAAAATAGCCTCATTTGAATGCAGCAATGAGGATCATCAGATACATCGAAGGTTTACCGGGCCTTGGTATATTCTTGAAGAAAGGAGAAACTCATACACTCACAGCTTACTGTGACTCTGATTGGGCTGCTTGGCCCAATACTAGGAGATCAATCGCAAGCTATGTTGTGAAGTTGGGAGACTCATTGTTATCTTGAAAGTCTAAGAAACAACAAACAGTCAGTAGGAGCTCGGCAGAAACAGAATACAAGAGCATGGCAGCTGTAGTAGCAGAAATCATTTGGGTAACAGGATTACTAGGAGAATTGGGAGTGAAAGTGAAGAAGCCAATACATATACATTGTGATAGCAAAGTTGCGATACAAATAGCAGCAAATCCTATCTTTTATGAGAGGACAAAACATATAGAGATCGATTGCCATTTTGTGAGAGAAAGAATCAAAGTAGGCCTGATCACTACCAACTACATTCCTTCCAAGCTACATTTAGCTGACTTGATGATAAAGGGCTTAGGAACAGTACAACACCAGCTACTACTCTCCAAGCTTGGAGTATTTGATGTCTTTAACACTCCAGCTTGAGGGGGAGTATTGAAAGTCAGGGGTTAAAGTGTAATAATAGGAAGTTTGAGGTAGTTAGTTGTATTAGAAATAGGCTGTTATATAGTACATTAATCTGGAAATCAGATTTACCTGTACATAACCGACCTTCTTCCTATCTGCTAAGCTCAAGCTTTCTCTCTCTAGATTCTTTTAATTCAATCAATGGAAATTGTTCTTGCATGTGTCATGTTGTATTTCAATTGCTCAATCTAGCTCAATTAATAGAGATCTGACTGTATTAGCTTTAGTTTTTTCTACATAAGTATATTTACAATCAATGATTAAAATATATAAGAGAAAGAACTCTTTTTCCATATGCTCTCTCTCACGCATATAACATGAGAGTCATCCTCGATCAATGATTCTAATTATATATATATTTGATTTTTTTTCTGTTAAATGAAGGACAACATATTTACTACAATTAGTTTTTTATTTCTCTAAAAGGAAATTATAAATATTTTATAGTTGGCTAGTCCTTTTTTGGAGGAAAAAGGTTTTGAATTTCTATAAATTGAAGATCCTTCCTTCTTATTTAGTAGCGTCCACAATATAGTCATAAAAGATTTGAGAGTCTTGTTTAGTGGAGAATTTTTGAGACAAGTGTAAGTCAGCCGCTTGTGTGTACTTCTTTGTTATGTTGTTCTCTTGATATTTTGTACTCTCTGTTAAATAGTTAATTGCTCATCTCTGTATGTGGATATAGGTCAATTGACCGAATCATGTTAAATATTTGTTGCTCTTTGATATATTTCTCGTTGTTATATGATTTATCTTTACTTTACTAAAGATACACATTATGTTGTGAACCAAGCTGAATGGGTCTATAGACTAGAAAGGATGAATGAGGCTGGGTCAATTGAACATTATTGTGCCGAGTAAAATATTAAAGAATTTTATTTGGGATGCAACCCAATTAGCAAGTGGTTAAAAAGAATTAGGGGTTAGAAAGAAGGGATTGTGCGAATGATGTTTTAGCTTTGGCTCAGTCTGTTCTTCTCATCTCCTCTTCTGAATCTGTTTTGCATCTCTCTCTTTTTGTTTAATTCCTCTTCCTCTTTCTTCTTAATTTTTTATTTGTAATTTTTCTTCTGATCTTCTCTCTATTTTTCATCAATATTGTGTTCTACTATTTTATTTCTATTTGGTTATTGTAATTCCGTTTAGTGAGATAATACAATCAATTCATTTGAGTGTAATATTTGTTTCACGTTATCTCAGTAGTCTTAGTCATTAGCGTTATTTGGATAACTTAAATATATATATATATATATATATATATATATATATATATATATATATATATATATATATATATATATATATATGTGTGTGTGTGTGTGTGTGTGTGTGTGTGTGTGTGTGTGTGTGTGTGTGTGTGTGTGTGTGTGTGTGTGTGTTCTTGCTCGCGCGCAACTCGAATAAAAAAATTTGTAATATATAAATTGAAACAGAGTGAATATTAAAATTTAAATGTAATGTATAAATTTATTGCATCTAAATTTACATACAAAAAACTTTCTCTCTCGGTGCACGTTATCGTGGCCTAGCTAACGTGCGCTTGGAAGCCATGAGAGGGAGAGGCAGACCTAAGAAAAACCAGACGAAGATTCCAATCAACGACCAACGATCTACAGAAACAAGGAATGCTGTATTAGAATTGTTTGTGTCACCAAAAGGGATACGAATTGAAGAACCAACTGGAAATTGAACTCTTAGGAGCATTCAGAGCGAGCTAAGCAAGGAGGAAGCAGATCTATCACTGGATAAAGGAAAATCGAAGGAAGTTATTGTTACACCTGTAGCTGTACAAGCTGTAGGCGGTGGATCTAGGAACGAGAAAGCGCAAACACGAGTTATGAAACCGATCAATAATGGAACAGTACCATGAAGCTCAGGTACTATTGGAAGTGGAGAAAAAGATGAGACAAGGAATGAGTAGAGGAATCAATCCTGGGCAAATGTGGTGGTAGGTAACAAATTGGCCATGAAAGGTATGAATTTACAGTTCATAGCCCCGGTAGTCCAAATTGGCGAGAAAATAGAGAAGTTAGAAATTGAAGATGTTGAACTAGAAACTGAGAAATGGAGATTTGCTATTGTCCTGTATGTGATTGGGGAAACGCCTACTATTGGAGCAATGGATAGATTCCTGATCTCAGTGGGTAAATTCTCAGTGAAACCGCAGATCTATTACCATAATTAAGGATATTTTGTGATAAGATTTAGCAATTTGGAGGAAAGAGACCAGGTGCTATACTCTGGACCTCACACAGTCAACCACAAGCCCATAATCATGAAAGCATGGTCAGAAGATTTCAATGTTCAAGATGAAGTTCTGAAAACTATTCCCTTATGGGTGAGATTCCCTAATCTACCTATCAATTGTTGGAGTATGAAAGCATTAAGCAAGATAGGTAGTATATTGGGGAACCCAGTGTATGCTGATGAATGCATTACTAGCTCAATTAGGATTTCTTATGCACGAATGCTAATTGAAATGGATATCACTAAACCTCTACCTAGGTCTGTGAAGCTACAAGACTCTAAGGAGAGACTAATTCAGCAGGAAGTTACTTATGACTGGGAGCCAAAATACTACACAAAGTGTTTGAAAATAAGGCATGATTGTGCTGAGATTAAAACAGCACAACCACAAAGGATGATTTAGTAGAGGAATGTGATAAAAAATAAGCAAGTCTGGCTCAGAACAGATAGAGATGGTGGAAATGAGAAGAAGGTGAATGAACAACAGAAAATAACTGAGACTACTCAGCAGTTAGAGCCAAAATCAAAAGACAAAGATGCACAAGAAAAGGATGAGGGGTGGATAACAGTCCTAGGAAAATCAGCAGCTAGGGAAGCTAAGGCTAAACAACTTGAGGAGCAGGAACTATCTGGAAGAAATGGATTCCAAAGTTTAGCAAAGGACCAAACATATGATGAACCAGGTACAAGCAAAATGCAGATGAGGAGCTCAGCGGTGCAGGAACTATATCACTATCCCTATTTTATACCTGTATGAGTGTGATAACATGAAATGTTAGGGGGTTGAATAAAACATATAAGCAAAAAGAGATAAAGGAGTTTATAAAAGGAAATAATAAAGCAATTATAGCATTAGTAGAACACAGAGTAAAAGAGCACAAAACAAATGAGGTGATCAAGAAGATTGCACCTGGATGGAAATGGATATCCAATGCTAGTGCAAGTCATAAGATCAGAATCTGGGTAATTTGGGACCCTAGGATATATACATTTGAACCAATGGAAGTAGATGAGCAATTGATACATGGTCAAATCAGAATTATCTCAAAAGCAGTCATGTTTGGATTTTCAGCAATATATGGCTTACATACTATTAAAGACAGATTGAAGCTATGGAGTAAGATGAGACAAATTCATAGCATCCAGCAGGGTCCTTGGCTAGCTATGGGGGATTATAATGTTGTTTTACATACTCAAGATAGACAATATGGATCTGAGGTACAAGAGATGGAAACAAAACACTTCAAGGAGTATATGAAGGACACAGGGATGAATGAATTACAATATGTGGGAAGGAGTTACACATGGACTAACAACCATACCTATAGTAGGATAGACAGTGGACTTGTAAATGTCAACTGGATGATGACAATGCCAAATGTGAAAGTGCAGGTGCTAGAACCACTGGTATCTGACCATTCATCACTGAAGCTAGTGATTACTCATGTACAAGGAAAGAAGAACAGGCCATTCAGATTTTTCAATTGCATTGCTGATAACCCACAATTCATGCAACAAATTGAGATAGCTTGGAAGGAAAGGAGCACAAAAAGGATAATACAGGCAGTATGGAATAATCTTAAAAGTGTAAAAGAGGTAATCAAAACAATAAACATACAACACTATAAAGGGGTTGATGAAAGGATAAAGGAGGTTAGGAGGGAGCTGCAGGGGGTGCAAGAGGAAATGAGCTTTAAACTACAAAATAAGGAGCTGGTTGAGAAAGAGAAAGCATTGAAGTGTAAGTTAGAAAAATGGGGAAAGATTGAAGAAAGTATATACAAATAAAGATCCAGAGTACAATGGTTGAAACTGGGGGATTCAAACTCAGCCTATTTCTTTGCACAAATGAAGAATAAGAACCACTTGAATGGAATCCAAAGTCTAACAAATGATGTGGGAGCTCAACTTGTAATTGGGATGATATAAAAGCAGAAATATTAGGGTACTACAAAAAGCTACTGGGGTCAAGAGCTGAAAGTATCCCAACTATCAATCCAAATGTTATGAAGATGGGTGCAAAATTAAAAGGGAACAACAGATACAGCTGATCATGCAAGTAACCAAGGAAGAAGTATGGGCAGCTCTGAAGGACATCAGTGATCTAAAAGCTCCAGGTTATGATGGGTTTAATGTTGTGTTCTTTAAGAAAGCATGGAAAATTGTAGGAGAGGATATAACACAAGCTGTATTGGAATTCTTTGAAACAACCTATATGTACAGACCTATCAATTGCACATCAATCACTTTAGTCCCTAAGGTCAGGAATCCTGTTAGTGTTAAAGAATATAGACCTATCTCATGTTGCACTGTATTATACAAAGTGGCCAAGGTATTAACTAAGAGGTTTCAAGGAGTTATGGATACACTATTGACAACACTCAGTCTACATTTGTGCTTGGTAGAGTAATTACTAATAACATTATCCTTAGTCATGAACTAGTGAAAGAATATGGAAGGAGAGGGGTATCACCTAGATGCATGATGAAATTGGATATGCAAAAAGCTTATGATTCAATTGAATGGCCATTCATGGAACAAGTGCTGAATACTTTGGCCTTCCCAAACCAATTTGTGAGATGGATCATGGCTTGTATGGAAACTGTTACTTATACAGGTGTGATTAATGAAAATCTGACAAAGCCTTTTGAAGCTAAGAAGGGGTTGAGGCAAGGAGATCCAATGTCTCCATTCTTGTTTGTGCTGGCAATGGAATACTTAACAAGAAGCTTAATGTCATTGAATTATATCCCAGACTTCAACTATTATCCCAAGTGTGCAAAGATGCAAATCTTGCAACTTGATTTTGTTGATGATCGTTTATTGTTTTGCAGGGGTGATATAGGATCAGTTAAGCTACTGTTCCATTGCTTTATGGAGTTCTCAAAAGCTTCTGGTCTGGTGATCAATAAAAACAAGAGTTCTATATTCTTTGGAGGGGTCTCACAAGCTGCTCAAGAGGAAATCCTAGAATTTCTAGGAATTTAGAGAGGGGAACTGCCAGTAAGATATCTAGGTGCCCCATTAAATTCAAAAAAAATATCCATAGTACAATGTCAGCCTCTAATTGATAAGATAGTGGGCAGAATAACTTCATGGACTGCCAAATTTCTATCCTATGCTGGAAGGATTCAACTGATAAAGAGTATTCTGTTCTCTATCCAGACCTACTGGGCACAAATCTTTGTGCTCCCTAAAAAGATCACAAAGCTAATTGAAGCAATATGTAGAAGTTTTTTGTGGACAGGAGAAGGAAGTGTTTCAAAGAAGGCTCTATTGGCATGGGAGAAAGTTTGTCTACCCAAGTCTGCTGGGGGATTCAACATTATGGACATAACCATCTGGAACAAAGCTGCCATATGTAAACAATACAAGAATCTTTGCAAAGAAAAGAAGAAGTTGTGGATACAATGGATGCATAGTTACTATATCAAAGACCGACACATATGGGAAACTCAGCTGAAACAAACATCTTGGATGGTGAGCAAGATCATGAAAGCAAAGAAGACATTTATGGAAGCAGGCTTCGGCTATGATGATATCATGAAGATGAATAATTGTTCGATCAAAAACATATATCACAGACTGCGAGGAAGATTTGACAAAGTCAGTTGGAGAAGAGTTGTCTGTCACAACACAGGATGCCCCAGGTGGATTTTTATACTAACTATGGCAGCACATGGAAAATTATACACAAGAGATAGAATACAGAACTGGGGAGTGCAAGTGGATCAAGAATGTGTCCTGTGCAAGCAAGCTAATTAATCCATACAGCATTTGTTCTTTGAATGCTCATATGCAAATACATTATGGAGCACCTTGTTAGCATGGCAAGGGATTAAAAGATTAGTAAATGGTTGGGATGAGGAACTACGATGGGCTGAGATGTGCACTAAGAGGAAAACAGCAGCAGTTGAGTTATACAAAATGGCACTAGCAGCAATAGTGTACTATGTATGGCAAGAAAGGAATGCTTGAACTTTTCAAGCTAAGGCAAAAGGGTGGGAGGTAATATGTAAGAAGATTATACAAGAGCTTCATTGTCGAAGTAGTAGGCATACAGAGAAAATCCTACATAGAGTAGACTGGTACCCATTGTAATAGGTAGGAAATGTGTAAATAATAGGAAAATGGGGAGGGGTGAAGTATAGGAAAGCAGAATAATATGTAAGGGTTTGATTTACTTGTAAATATTTTCCCTGGTAATGAAAAAAGTTAATTACCAAAAAAAAAAGAAAATTACATACAAATCAATATAAGTACACATGTCAATATCTTGAACTCTAAGCTGACGAATTAATACCAATAATCATATGCATGATCAGATAAAGTGCTATGTCGAGAAATATTAGTTCCATATCTAAATAATTTTCATTAATTTTGCCCAAATATTAGGATCAGTGGTATTAGGTTCCTGTTTACGTTTGTTGAAACAGAGCCTATTCTTTTAAAAGATCACTAGGGTAAATACAACAATTTATAATTATGGTTAGTTTTAATTTATTCTACATAAGTATACTTACAATCTAAGATTAAAATATAGGAGAAAAAGAACTCTCGTTCCAAATGCTCTCTCATCGAGAAGTTTTATTTTGTGTCTCATATAACTTACACTAGTTGTATGAGGCTTCTTTTTATCTCATAAATTTGTGGACCCCAATCTTACACTTTTGAGTCCACAGAAATCTGGGTCCACAAAACTGTGAGATAAAAAAATTGCCTCATACAACTTATGCAGTTGTATGAGACACAAACTAAAATTTTCCTTTCTCATCCATGTAGCATGAGGGTCATCGCCGATCAATGATTATAACTATATTTGATTTTCGTTTCTGTTGATGTAAGGACAATATATTTACTTTGATTTTTCCTTTTTCTAAAAGAAAATTATAAATTTTTTATATTTGACTAGTCCTTCCTTGCCGAGCATGGTCTTTCTCTGTAATAGTAACTTTAGTACATGACTTAGTGTCATTTGTGTATTTTCTTATTCCTTGACTTGTGTTATTACTTGTTGTTGCTTTTGTTTCGGCTTTCTGATTGTGGTACCTAGTGTTAGTTTTATATTTTTACTTCGGTTTTCTGATTGAGGTGCTTGTTGTAGTCCTTCCTTTTAGCTTTCCTAAGCCGAGGGTCTACTGAAAACAACCTCTCTGCTGACGTAGCGGTAAGGTGTGCATACATACTACCCTCCTCAGACCCCACTTGTGGGATTACACTGGGTTGTTGTTGTTGATTAGTCCTTCCTTCTTATTTAGTAGCGTCCATAATGTAGCCATAAAGAATTTGAGTCTTTTTTAGGGGAGAATTTTTGGGACAAGTTTGAGCCAGCCGCTTGTGTGTGTGCCTCTTTGAGATGTCATTCTCTCGATATTTTATACTCTTTGTTTGTTTACCCGTAAAACGGTATAGTTGAATTTATACGTGGTTTATAGACAAGTGAATTAATTTGATCCCAAAATGATAAATAAATTAAATTAAACAAGAATTTAAGACTTAGTGTTGAAACTGAGATAAGACAGTAGAAATCTTGGTTCCGGGAGCAGGGTTTCCGTCGGCAATAGTAACGATTTATAAGCAAGAAAAGATAAAATATTATTGAGCTTTGAACAGCATATAGCATAAGATTATCAGAAAATTCCCTCCTTAAAATGGTTGTTGGAATCCCTATTTATAGTGGTACCTAGGGAACAAGGTCCTAGGATCAAACCCCTCTTAAATGATAACTATGGGGCCATTGAAGAATGTGTAATGGCAAGCTATGAATGACATATTCTCTATAATGGATTCTGTATTTAATACTCTCTAATATTCCTCATTGAATGCTATCGGATGATAGGTGTCCACCTATCTTTGGGAGCAACATTCCCTTCAGGGGCTTTCCTGTACCAACCGAGACTGCTTCCCTCGGTCTTGTCTTCCACCTGTCTTGCGCTCCATCTATTTTTATTTCAACGTGTCATTTTCTTATATGAGCATTTAATAGGAACCAAATATACCCTATATAGATAGTCCCGCTGCTTTCCGTTGACATATCCTTGTGTCATCGGGAAGTTGGTAAAGATACCTTTCTTGGTGAGAAATTTACTGACTCCCTCTGAAAATTTTCTGACGCTTGATTAAACACACGTCTCTCTGCATTTAATGCTCCGAACATGCGTCATCCCACAATTCAATAGTACTTTCACCGGTTCTCGGGGTAATCATGGCCATGATTTTAGTCGCCAATTCCTTTACTTATACGCTTCCTTCTTCCTCTTTACACTTCATATTTTCCCAAAACCCTCTCAAACTCTTATTATTCAACATTCTCTTGTTTTCAACTTCCTACAATCTTCTTCTTCATAAAAACCCTTACTTTCTTCTGATAATCATGGCCTCTTCCAAAAATTCCAGTTCTTCAAAAAACAAAGATAACAATGATGATGTTGCTCCTCCTACAGTGAGCACCATTATCCCCAGAAGGCTTAATACAAATAAGGACTTCAAAAAGTACCTTATTGCTAATCCCCGCAAATGGGCTGTAGGCGTATATCCTTCTTCCATTTGTCCTTCTAGTATCCTTGCTATGAAGGAAGACTGTGGTTGTCAAGATTTGAACATCATTGCTCCTGACCTAGCTGAACGTGTTACCTTCTCCAAGAAGGGTTTTACGTATGTTTACATGTACTCTTTCACTCTGGGCCCGTTCTCACTGTAGGGGGCTTGATTTTGTTATCTTGGAGTTTTACTTCCGTTACCAAGTCTGCTTGGTACATGTGAGCTCTTTTGTATGGCGGATAGTTGTATGTCTTCGACATTTATGCGAGGAGACAGGGGAGGATCTCTCCTTGGATCGACCGAGGAACCTTTATTCCCTCAAGATCTTCCGTGGGGGAATGATAAACTTCAGTAAGTGTGGTCACCATGCTTTGCTCAACTGCATGGACGATGACAACGACCGTGGATAAATGGAGCGCTTGTTGTAATTGCCGTCAGGGACATCATCCCAACTAAAACTCCATCCTTCCTAAATCATGCAATCATAATCGTATGTTCAACATGTGTCTTTCCATCTGATTAAAGCTTTTCCCATGCTACTACTGATCCTACTTCTTTTGTTATTTAAGCAATTTGGTGGACACCATCAAGGGTTAAAGGCTTGGACCAGTGGGTTCAGAAGATTTTGGACGTCACTACGTCTAAGACTTGTCGATGGAAAGAACTGGCCCTTAAATACGGGTGGAGGGAAAAAACCATGGTAGGTTGAACTTACCCAAGTTTTACCTTTCATATAGGAAAACTGGCTAACTTTTCTCTCTTGTTGAATTCAGGTCTTCTGCAAGGCTCTGTTATCATCCCCTAAGAGGATGTTTTGGCTGATCCTGCTGATGCAGCAAGGTTGCTACATGAGGCTTTCACCCGAACGGGTGTCACTTGGCCTGATTCCGGTGCAAGTGCTTCTTCTTGGAGTCCCCGGTCGTAGAACAAGCAACAAAAAAAGTGACGTTCCTCCATGGCCAAAGGTTAAAATTAAAAGGCAAAGAGCGCCACGCCCGAGCCAGCCGTGGGTAGTGTGGTGATGAGCATCACGTCCGAGCTAGCCATAGACACGGTGATGATCGATGATGATGGAGGAGCCAATGATGAGAAGGTGACGACCTTCATCAGCCCAACAGAATGCTCAATCTATTGAGCTAGTTATGCCAATCGAGGACGACGTTCTGACGGTCTGGGGGAATATGATGTAGTGGAAGATGCTAAATCTTGCTTCTGAGTCCCAATCGCCATTCCGATTACCGTGAGGCTGGGTACCAAATCTTTTCCGTCTTCGGTTGATGTGTAACCAACAACCAGCACTGCTTTTGCCACAACCTACAATGCCATCAGCTTCATCACCTTCTTTGCCAACATTGTTTTCGCCACCAGTAACTGCTACATCATCTCCACCGGTCATAGTCGTCAAAGAGGAAGATGTCCCCGTTCCCTAGATCCCAATTCATGGAAATTTGGGACATAACTATTCGGCCCCCTCCGATGATCCCCAAATGAGGAGGTCTGTTTCCCTTTCGGTTTCCACCGGATGCCAACTGTTACACCTCCTTTTTTACTACACTCGCAAAGGTACAAGGGAGTTTTTCCAATTAAAGGACAATTGAAATGGGATTATTATTAAAGAATCAGAGTCGCCACTTGGGAGATTTATGGTGTCCCAAGTCACCTGTTTAATCCCGAATCGAGGAAAAGAATGACTCTGTTTAACATTCCGTGAACCAGAAATTCGGATAAGGAATTCTGTTAACCCGGGAGAAGGTGTTAGGCATTCTCGAATTCTGTGGTTCTAGCACAGTCGCTCAACTTTTATATTCGGCTTAATTATCTGATTTTATACAAATATGAACTTATGTGCGAATTCCAACCATGAACCGCTTTTATTCAAATTATTAAAGAAATTTGAACGTCGTTTGAAACATGTCTTTGGATCGCGTCACATGAAATGCACCCGCAATCCTGAACACATTTGATTCGACATTTTGGGATTTGGATTTGGGTCGCATGAAATGCACACCCGAATTTAAGAAAGGTAAGATTATTAAACATGCGCCTAAAGAGACTATCGTGTTATTAATTCGGCGAAGGTCGTGGATATTCACTAAACGGCCTCTCCCGAAAGCTAGATAGTTATTAAAAATAGAGGGCCTCGCCGCTTGTACGTTTTATTTTGGCGAGGCACGCCTCATTAATTTTTAAAAGGACATTCCTAAAGTTACTATATTATCTATTTAAGTTTGTCTCTAAAATAAAAGAGAAAAATCCTAGTTAATTACATGCTTGAAAAGGCCATCACTTATTTATCGGATAAAAGCAAACGCAACCGGAAAATTGCAATCAAACTTGCGTAAAAGGAGATTATTTCATGCCTTATTCTATAAGCCAATACTACCGAAATTGAAATTATAAATAAATACGGAATTGACAAACAATATATATTCAAAAGAAACTAATTATCCTATAACTAATTTAAACCCACATTGTTAGATGAAATGAACCGTTGGAACTAATTGTTTTCAACTACTTGAAACTAAGCCAACCTTAATTACTAATGATTACGAAAGTTTGCTTAAGCTTGATCATTAACTTAAATAACCTATTGGATTAGTATTCTTAGCCTTACTACATTGAATCGCACTTCAAATATATCAAGCCTACGGATTATTCGAAATTACTAACCAATTATATTTGCCTAACACTTACGGATCTTTGTTACTAACAAGATTCAAAAAATCACAAACTTCAAGTTACTTCTATTCCAATATTCGCGAGTTCAAAGCTAGATTTTACCAACCAATTAAATCGATTCACCACATTAACTAATTACCAATTCGAGTTGGATGTGATTCCGATGCTACATTATTTTAAATATATGAATTAGCAAAATTGAAACTGATAACTATGCAATTCCTACAGAAATACATCCAATAGTTCAACAATCTAACAATTCTGCTCAAATTAAACATGCATACTGTATTGACTAATATTCACGTCATTTCAAGGATCTTAGGTCTGTAAGCTAACGTTATGCCCTATCTAGCTGCTAATCAATGATCTTACAAAAATAGTCTTAATACTACATGCCTCTACCCTTCATATAACAGGAAACACATAACTAATATCTAACTAAAATACAATTATTCTATAGTTAAATACAGAAATCTTCTGTCCATTTTATTTCAACTTCAATAATCAAACATCGAGGTGATTCAAAGTAGTGTACCTGATAATAGAACAGAAGAAGAAGGTGAGGATTAGTAGATCAGTAGCAGACAACATCAACATCAACAATAACCAACAGGCAACTTAAAACCAATGGAACAAAATCCGGCAACCAGCAGTCTCAAAAACCAATGGAGAAAAACCCAGAAATAGCAATGAAACAGTAACAGATGTCCAATAGCACACTTCGGGAAATACTACTTGAAAACCAACAATGCCAAACAATTACTGGCAGAAAAACAGAGTGAATCAGGGGCGAAAGGGCAATGGAACAGTTCTGGTATTTTAGAAGTAATGAAAAGACCTCACTTTTAGTTTGAAAGTCAACCTATTTCAACTTTAAAATTACTGAATTCTGATGATAAAATCCAGTAGGTTTTTAACTTGAACTATGAATGTTTTCCCTTTGTTTAAAGTTCCACTTTCATTCATTCTTAAACTCTGGACTTTTCCCCTCAAAATCCAGTCCCCCCCATTAGTCCCCAAATGACTCCTATTTTATACCCAAAGCAGACCCTTTTCAGCCCCTCCCTTTTCTTTTACTATTACCCTTTTATTATTACCCTCCACTTCTTTTTACTTTCCAGCTACTATATTCCTCTACTATGTGAATCATTTTATCTTTTCATTATTACCTACTGTTGCTAATTTCCAATTAGCAAAAGCACCTCTTATTCCTTAGTCGCCCTCCTATCAATAAGCACTAGTTCAATTTAAAGCACACCAGGACCCCACTGGACAAACTACTCAGTCAAAACCATTTTCAAACCTTTGAACTCCCCAAATTACCCCCTGAGACCCCACTGTTATTACTTAATTACCCTAAGCTTTACAAGTCTGAAGTTACATTTATGTAAGTTCAAACCCGAAACTAATTTTTGGTTAAACACCTAAATAACTACAACTATATCCAATTCACAATCCTATTCAGACACAATGATTTAAGGCAGAAGAACAGAAGAAAATCGAAATGGTATTAATCAGGGCAATGAGATAAACTATGAAGAACTGAATGAGTAATCTGGTTAAAATAAACAAGACTGAAAACAGCAGGTTCAATTCATTACACATTTAACACAGAAGACAAAAAGAAATGGTAAACCTACTGGAAAACAACCAGGAACTACAATCATGTTTTCTCTAATTTTTCAAGCAAATTAATTGAGGACACTTGATTAATCGATTATACAGGCCATAATGTACAATAATTATCGACAATCAATCAGAAAAAACCACATGTGATTCGAGTAGCATTTGACAGAAACAGTGAGTTGTAATACAACCAACTAATCGACGAAACTAATCACATTTATTATACAGTTTACAACATATACTTAATCAATGAACAGAATAATTCGACCAAATGAAAGGTCATTGAAGATGGATAGAATCAATCGACGAAAATTGAAAAATCAGTGAAACTTAAACTAAACAAATAAACAGATATAAACACAAAAATAGAACAAAAGAAGGGAAAAATACCTCAGTGACAAAGATCAGAAACAGACGACCTTGGGACCAACTTGGGCTTGGATTTTTTGAGGTCAAACGGACCTTAATCGAGTGTTCTCAACTGAGAACACTGGACTAAGGTCAGTTAGAAACCCCAAATCCCTCTTAATTTCAGACGAAGCCCGTGTTTTGGTTTTCTAGGGTTCTTACATTCGATTTGGGGCTCGAATGTTTCTAGGCAGATTCGAACGGGACCAAAGTTATTTATGGTATGAGGGAGGTCTGAGGGTTACCTGGTATGAATTTGGGGTTGGTTGGTGTAGGTTTCCTTTTGGCTCGAATCTTCAAATGAAGATTCGAGAAGATGTGGGAAGATTCAAACCAAACGAGTAACATATTTGGAACGGGGGTGGTCAGATGGTCTTATGGTGTTAAGGTGGTGGCCGGCGGCATTGATGCCGCCGGGTTTCAGGCGACGAGGTAAGGTGGCGGCTAGGGTTAGCCCTAGTTCGTCTCTGAGTTGAGAGACGATGAACAGGGAAGAAAAAAAGGGGTGTTTGGTTTGGGGGGCTGGGGTAGGTATTAGGCTTATATAGTGGAGAGGGGATTGATCTTGGCCGTTGGATCAAGCACGATCAACGGCCTGGATCAACTCACTTAACTGAACGGTGTCGTTCGGTTTAAGTTGGGGAATGGGTTGGCCCGGGGGTGAAGTGGATCGGGTCGTGTTGAGGCCGTTGGATCAAAGAAAATGGATGGCTCGGATTAAACACTTGAAACAGTGTCGTTTCAAACCAAGCTAGGGCTGCACTGGACCGTTTGATCTGTTCGATCAGCGGCTCAGATTGAAGACGCCTAAACGGCGTCGTTTAGGCTATCTGAGAGATCAGGCATAATGGACTGGGTCATTGCATTGCATTTTTGGCCTGATTTTGGCCTGGCCCAGTCCGACTCAGCTAATTATTTTAACTCTTTTCTTTTCCTTCTTTTAATTAACAATTAACAACAACTCTAGAAATAAATTGTAAAACAAAATTGATCTACAAAAATATTAATTAACCCTTAACAACAAACAACACACAAGTTAAAACATTTAATTAAAAATAAAATCACACAATGGCACATTTAAATGACAAAATTACAACAATTACATATTTTTTGTGATTTTCCTTCTTTTAAAACCAAATTATGGTTTAATTAATTCCTAATTGTAAGAAATAAAAATCCTAAGTGCACATGCCACATATTTTTTATTATTTCAATTAATTATAACAGGATAAACATTCACAGACAAAAACAAAAATAATTATCCAAAAATGCCACGCAAATTCTAAAAATTGTACACCAAGAAAATTTTGTTTTATTTTTTGATTTCTTTTGGAGTAGTTTTCGTGAAGCAAAAATCACGTGCTCACAGCTGCCCCTCTTTGTACGAAAACACAAAGAGTTTTCGTGCAAAGATAAAGTGAGCGGATATGAGCGATTTTTGCCCGTTGGAATACTCCGTGTGAAGCATTTTTTGAAAAGGTTTAACCGAACCTTTGCTTCAAAGGTTTCCTACATATCCCTGGCTAAAAGGGAATCAGGTTAATGTAGTTCGAGAAGTTTTGGTAGCTGGGACTATCATGGGACTGCAATTTTGTTGTTACTGCTGCTGCATGTTGTTACTATTGCTTATCGATCTCCTTGTTACACTGTGCTCAAAAGAAAACAAGAGGCTAGACTAAACTAGGAATTACAAAATCTTATCTATCTTCCACTCGCTCTGGTTGACTTGCTTTCTTGTTGGCTTGTGTTTCCTCTAGTGTTTTTCTTCCGAAAACTGCTGGGGATGACACTGGCCTTTTGCTTTTCTGAACACAAGTTTTATCATTTCGTTCTGTCTGCTGGGGACACTGCTTCCTACATTAAAGGTTGTTATGCTGGGGATTTTTGTTGTAACCCTCCGCATTACTAACTTCTGATTTGATCTTGAAATGTATTCCTCTGTTCTGCAGGCGGGCTCCTGACTCCAACTTGATTTTTGAAAGATGACACAACCTCCATTCTCCAGGCGGGCTCCTGACTTCAACAGTAATTAAAAAATATAACAACCTCCATTCTACAGGCGGGCTCCTGACTTCTTCAACAATTTAAAAATATAACAACCTCCGTTCTACAGGCGGGCTCCTGACTTCTTCAACTTAAAATTTTAACAACCTCCATTCTATAGGCGGGATCCAGACTCCAACTTAAAATTTAACAACCTCCATTCTCCAGGCAGGCTCCTGACTCCTTCAACTTTTAAAATAAATAACCTCCGTTCTACAGGCGGGCTCCTGACTCCAACTTAAAATTTAACAACCTCCATTCTCCAGGCGGGCTCCTGACTCCTTCAACTTTTAAAATAAACAACCTTCGTTCTACAGACGGGCTCCTGATTCCAACTTAAAATTTAACAACCTCCATTCTACAGGCGGGCTCCTGACTTCTCCAACTTAAAATATAACAACCTCCGTTCTACAGGCAGGCTCCTGCCTCCAACTTAAAATTTAACAACCTCCATTCTCCAGGCGGGCTCCTGACTCCAACTTAAAATTTAACAACCTCCATTCTACAGGCAGGCTCCTGACTCCAACTTAAAATTTAACAACCTCCATTCTCCAGGCGGGCTCCTGACACGAACTTAAAATTTAACAACCTCCATTCTACAGGCGGGCTCCTGACTCCAACTTAAAACATAAACAACCTCCGTTCTACAGGCGGGCTCCTGACTCCAACTTAAAATTTAACAACCTCCATTCTCCAGGCGGGCTCCTGACTCCAACTTAAAATTTAACAACCTCCATTCTACAGGCGGGCTCCTGACTCCAACTTAAAATTTAACAACCTCCATTCTCCAGGCGGTCTCCTGACTTCTCTAACTTTTAAAATAAACAACCTCCATTCTACAGGCGGGCTCCTGACTCCAACTTAAAATTTAACAACCTCCATTCTCCAGGCGGGCAGGCGGGCTCCTGACTTCTCCAACTTTTAAAATAACCAACCTCCGTTCTACAGGCAGGCTCCTGACTCCAACTTAAAATTTAACAACCTCCATTCTTCAGGCGGGCTCGTGACTTCTCCAACTTTTAAAATAAACAACCTCCGTTCTTCAGGCGGGCTCCTGACTTCTTCAGCAATTACTTCCCTCAAACTGGTGTTCTCACTTCTCTGAAACCTGCCGGGGATAACACTGCTGGGGAATTATCTTCCTTCTTTAAGACTAGTTACTTTCCTGCTTTTAACAATGGTGGGGATGATACTGATTCAAAGACCACTACCCTTAAAACTTGGGTTATCTTGCTTCTTCCAAGATTGCTTTCTTTAAAACTTGAATTGCCTTCTCCCGTGAACTGCTCGGGATTCTACTTCCTTCAAAACTTGTGTTATCTTCCATCTTTCCCAAGTGGGTATCTGATTTCAAGAAAATTTTCGCACCCCAGTTTGATAATCTTCTTTGTGGCCATGTCTTCCTGCTGTCGATAACATTTCCTTTCCCTGCTTCAAATCAAAGAAAAATTTGTTAGTTTAAAATGTGGTGAGTGGTCGTGCCACTCCTACTGGGGATAGTTTTTCCTTTTTCCTTTCCCTGCTTTGCGTTTTATTACAAAACTTGCTGGGGATGATATTATTCGCTGGGGATGATATTCCTGCTAGGGATGGTTTTTCCTTTCTCCTCCTTCCCCGCTCTATGCTGTTCGACCATCGCGGAACTTGGTCGATAATCTGTCGGAGTTGTTCCTGCATCTCGCAAATCTGCTGGGGATCCTCATAACCTTTTAACGGTTTCTTTTTGTTTTTCTCCACAGATTTAGACCCATTCACCATTTGTTCTTGCGACAAACTTCTTTTCGCTTTGTCACCTTATCTTTGGCCTGTCCTATTCGCATTTTGCTTTGCACCGTTTTGGCAACTGGTAGTAAGCTCTGAAAATCCTTTTCAAAACAAACTGTTGGGGAGGTAAAGTCTTTAAACCAAGAAATAAAAAAGTGATGTCAAAAGATAGAAAAAGAAGAAGTCTTTCTGAACGAATGTTGGGGAGAAGAAAAATGAAAAGGACTTATCTGAATGAAATAACCGATACCGACGATCATGTCGTGCATTCCGGATTAATCAACCCAGTCTATTTGTATCAATCAATCTTTCTGGTGGCCTCATTTCGCTGGGGGATATGCAGGCGCCCAACTCCTTTTGCCAAATCAACACTTTTGCATTGCTTGATGCCTCGACGGATCCTTTCCGCCAATCTTATCTTGTCGCCTCATAGTGCCCTTTGAGGGGTTTTCACTAATAAGACTCTATCATTTCTCTCAACTCCCGTTGCCTTATGGTTCCTGTGAAGGTTTTCACCGATAAGACTCTCTCATTTTATTTCTCTCAACTCCCGTCGCCTTATGGTGCCTGTGAAGGTTTTCACCGATAAGACTCTCTCATTTTATTTTATTTTTTCAGCTAGGGATTGGAGTGTTGCCTATACGACTCTCTTTGCTGGGGATTTTTCCGGCTATTAATTCATTTCCAGTTTATGATCCTCCTCTCTGCTGGGGATCAGAGTGTTATTCCTGACTTCCATTTGCCAGCCTGGGCACTTCTCGGAGGCTGATCGGGAGGTCTTTTTTGGACATCAATATGGGTTTTTGTGTATGTCTAAAAGAAAAGGGGTATCAAAAGGTTCAAAATAATTTTGATGGGTAAAACATTACAACTCTTGGAATCAAACTTCCTTCACAAAATTACAAACACAACTTCTACCCCAATTTCTTGCTTGGGGATTTTTATTTTTTGTTACGCTATGACCGAGCCGCGAGGCGCCTACGTATCCTATTTGAGGAATCAAGTCGAACGTAGTTCCCACTTCCTTTGTTTTTCTTGTGACTTTTCTTTTGTCTTTATTATCGTTATTTTTTCTTCTCTTTTTCTTTCATTTTCATTACTGATTCCAAAAGAGGGGTATGAAAGAATAAATAAGGCTCAAAAGGGGAAGCAAATGTTAAAGTGTTTGGATAGAAGAAAGAATTGCCTCCGTCATTTCATTCTCCGATAAATGCCAAGTACAAACAAACGACAATTACAATTAAAAGAAATTATACATAATATCTCTTAACTGCGTCAGAATTGATAGCCATGTCGACGCATTTCCCTTCGATATTTGTTAAACATAAAGCGCCATTGGACAACACTCTGGTTACAACGAATGGCCCTTGCCAATTCGGGGCGAACTTGCCCTTTGCCTCAGCCTGATGTGGGAGGATGCGTTTCAGCACTTGCTGGCCCACTTCAAACTTCCGGGGACACACCTTTTTGTTGTACGCTCTTGCCATTCTCTTTTGATATAACTGGCCATGACATACGGCTACCAATCTCTTTTCATCAATCAAGTTCAATTGCTCCAAACAGGTTTTGACCCACTCGTCATCATCAATCTCAGCTTCAGCGACAATCCGAAGGGATGGAATTTTAGCTTCTGCCGATATTACTGCTTCAGTTCCATATTCCAACAAATAAGGATTTGCCCCAACTAAAATACGGACAGTAGTGCGATAACCTAACAATGCAAATGGTAATTTTTCATGCCATTGTCTGGATCCTTCTACCATCTTTCTCAGTATCTTCTTGATGTTCTTGTTGGCTGCCTCAACTGCTCCATTCGCCTTGGGACGATATGGTGTGGAATTACGGTGTGTAATCTTAAACTGCTGACATACCTTTTTCATCAAATTTCTGTTAAGATTAGCACCATTATCCGTGATGATCACCTTTGGGATTCCGAATCTACAGATGATATGGGAGTGAACAAAATCTACTACTGCCTTCTTGGTTACCGACTTGAAAGTTTTAGCTTCAACCCACTTAGTGAAATAGTCGATGGTCACCAGAATGAACCTATGATCGTTGGTAGCTGTCGGCTCAATAGGTCCAATGACATCCATGCCCCAGGCAACGAATGGCCATGGTGCTGACATTGTATGCAATTCTGTCGACGGAGAATGAATCAAATCTCCATGTATCTGACACTGATGGCATTTCCGCACGAAAATGATACAATCACGCTCCATAATGAGCCAATAGTACCCTGCTCGAAGAATCTTCTTTGCCAATACATATCCGCTCATATGCGGCCCACAAACTCCAGCATGTACCTCTGTCATAACTGTCATGGCTTGACTAGCATCTATACATCTCAGCAATCCCAAATCTGGGGTTCTTTTGTACAACACTCCTCCACTGAGGAAAAATCCATTGGCCAATCGCCGAATGGTTCTCTTTTGATCTCCGGTGGCCTGCTCCGGGTATATCCCTATCCTGAGGTATTCCCTGACATCATAGAGCCATGGCTCGCCATCCATTTCTTTCTCTATCATGTTGCAATAAGCATGCTGATCACGAACCTGGATATGCAACGGGTCAACATGAATTTTGTCTGGGTGGTGCAACATCGATGCTAAAGTGGCCAAAGCATCGGCAACCTCATTGTGAACTCTTGGGATGTGTCTGAACTCCACTGATCGAAATCGCTTGCTCAGATCGTGCAAACATTGTCGATATGGTATGAGCTTCAAATCCCGTGTTTCCCATTCACCCTGAATCTGATGCACCAGGAGGTCCGAGTATCCCAAGACCAAGACGTCCTGGACATCCATGTCTACAGCTAACCTTAAACCCAAAATGCATGCCTCATATTCAGCCATGTTATTGGTACAATAGAAACGTAGTTGAGCCGTAACAGGATAATGGTTTCCTGTTTCAGAAATAAGTACCGCTCCTATTCGAACTCCTTTCGCATTCGCGGCTCCATCAAAGAAGAGCTTCCAACCTGGTTTTTCGGCCTGTTCTAGTTCATCAATGTGCATCACCTCTTCATCGGGAAAATAAGTCCTCAGTGGCTCATACTCTTCATCGACCGGGTTCTCGGCCAAATGATCGGCCAATGCCTGGGCTTTCATCGCAGTTCGAGTCACATAGATTATGTCAAAATCTATGAGCAAAATCTGCCATTTTGCCAGTCTGCCTGTCGGCATAGGCTTTTGAAAGATATACTTCAACGGATCCAAGCGTGAAATGAGGTAAGTAGTGTAGGATGACAAATAATGTTTCAACTTCTGTGCCACCCAAGTTAAGGCGCAACATGTCCTTTCCAGGTGAGTGTACTTAACCTCATAAGCTGTGAACTTCTTGCTAAGATAATAGATGGCCTGCTCCTTCCTGCCGGTGACGTCATGCTAACCCAGTACACATCCAAATGAATTTTCCAAGACTGTCAAGTAAAGAATCAAAGGCCTTCCTGGTTCTGGCGGAACCAGCACAGGTGGGTTTGTCAAGTAACCTTTTATCTTGTCAAACGCTTCTTGACACTCATCAGTCCACTTGATCACAACGTCCTTCCTCAAAAACTTGAAAATAGGCTCACAAGTTGTCGTGAGCTGAGGAATAAACCTGCTGATGTAGTTCAGCCTTCCTAACAGACTCATCACTTCAGTCTTGTTCCTCGGAGGGGGCAAATCTTGTATGGCTTTGATCTTTGATGGGTCCAACTCGATGCCTCGCCGACTGACTATGAATCCCAACAGTTTTCCGGATGGAACACCAAATGCACACTTGGCGGGGTTGAGCTTGAGGTTGTACCTGCGAAGCCTCTAGAAGAATTTCCTCAAATCCCTGACGTGGTCGGATTGATGCTTTGATTTTATGATCACATCATCTACATATACCTCAATCTCCTTGTGTATCATATCGTGAAACACAATAGTCATTTCCCTCATATAGGTTGCCCCAGCATTCTTTAAACCAAATAGCATTACCCAGTAGCAATAAGTTCCCCAGGGTGTGATGAATGCCGTCTTTCTGCATCTTCTTCATCCATTAGAACCTGATGATACCCGGCATAGCAATCCACAAAAGATCCGATCTCACGCTTGGCACAATTATCGATCAAAATATGGATATTGGGCAGTGGGAAGTTATCCTTCGGACTTGCTTTGTTGAGATTGCGGTAATCGACGCATACTCTGATCTTGCCATCCTTCTTCGGCACAGACACGACATTAGCCAACCAAACAGGATATCGGGTGACCCGGATAACCTTTGCATCCAACTGTTTGGTAACCACTTCTTTAATCTTCACACTCATATCAGTTTTGAATTTCCTCAAATTTTGCTTGACGGGAGGGAACGCTGGATCAGTGGGCAATTTGTGGACCACTAAATCAGTGCTTAACCCTGGCATGTCGTCATATGACCATGCAAAAACATCTTTGTACTCAATGAGTGTTTTGATTAACTCTTCTCGGATTTTTGGCTCGAGGTGGACACTTATTTTAGTCTCTCGGATATTGTCTGTGTCCCCTAAATTGACGGCTTCTGTGTCATTCAGATTGGGTTTGGGTTTTCTCTTCGAAGTAAATTAACTCTTTACTAATTTCTTCGAACGCTTCATCCTTATCATCATACTCTGATTCGTAATCGTAATCTACTTCTTGAACTATCATTTCGGAATCAGATTGATTTTTAAGACTGGGCTGAGAATTCCTTATGCACACCATGTCATTAAGACCAGTATGAAGAGAACTTTACAGAAAAAGAAAAGAAGAAAACCAAAATTAAAATAAAATAAGGAATGAAGAAGAAACTTTTTTATTTTATTGAATTACGGGATAATAAGGTTTCACACTTTGATGAACACAACAAAAATAAATCTGGATTACAACCCTGGAATAATCCAAAGACAAGAAAGAAAAATCAAAGCCCACTACCAAGACTCCCTCCGAGTAGGAAGGGGAGTAGTTATCCAATTGTTGGTATTGGCCCTAGGCCCCACAAACTATATGTCTGCCTTACTGGAACCTTCTCCAGCTTCTATCATGTTGACATCAACGAACAGCCTTTCAAAGCCTTCATTCAAATCTCCATCCGGCCCAATCAGTGGTCCGAGAACTTTGGAAAGCAATTGCTTTTTGATGCTCGGCCTGACAAAAGATCTGGACAGGTGTGGAATTGGCTTGGGAAGGACCCAGCCTCTTTTCTTCAACTTGCGAGCTCTCTTTACATCCACTGCGGTAGGCTTGAATCCTAACACAAAAGTATCCAGGTTCTTGGGCTAAGAAACTGGCTGGACAATTCCCTGCAGATCAATCCCCAAACCTTTTCCTGGTACAAACCCGTTGTTTAACATTTCCGAGGCTATCATGAAGGTTGCAGCTGCTATTCTGGGAAATGAAAGGCCCCCGCCCTCAGGAATTTTGTCTACTAAGACTGCGTCAAAAACCTGGTAAACCCATGGGCCCTTGTCATCGTCGGTTTCTATGAAGGGCACAATGGCATCACTAACGGCACCTGTACCATCATCCCCGTGTACCACAATCTCTTGTCGATCCCATTCGAATTTGACCACCTGATGAAGTGTAGAAGGCACTTCTTTGGCGGCGTGGATCTAGGGTCATCCCAACAGAAGATTATATGACACCTCCACGTCTAACACTTGAAACTCTATGGTGAACTCGACTGGACCAATTGTTAACTCAAGTATGATGTCACCTACTGTGTCTGTACCACCACCATCAAACCCTCGAACAAAGATGATGTTCTTGTGAATCCGGTCACCATCGACCTTCAGTTTGTTCAATATGGCCAAAGGACAGATATTGGCACTGGAGCCATTATCAATCAGTACTCGGGTGACTACCGAGTCTTCACACTTCACAGTCAAATAGAGGGCCCTATTATGTTCTGTACCTTCCACGGGCAACTCATCGTCTGAAAAAGTGACCCCGTTGACCTCAAAAATTTTGTTTGCTATTTTCTCCAGATGGTTCATAGAGATCTTATTCGAAACGTGGGCTTCGTTCAGGATTTTCATTAATACCTGACGATGCTCATCTGAATGGATCAACAAGGATAACAATGAGATCTGTGTCGGGGTCTTCCTCAACTGTTCCACAATGGAGTAGTCTTGCGCCTTCATCTTCTTCAAAAACTCCTCTGCTTCTTCCTCCGTCACTGGCTTCTTTATTGTTATTGGATTGGCCCTTCTCAATTCTGCGGGAGCAAAACACCTTCCCGAACGAGTTAACCCCTGGGCCTCGCATACTTGTTCCACAACCTCCTTCCCCTTATGCATCACCATCACTTAACTGTAGCTCCATGGCACAGCTTTCTCACTTGTTATCGGCAACTGCATTACTGGCCTGATAACAACTGGTTCTACGCGGGCCGCCTTCACAACTAACGCTGGTGCGCTTGGTACTCCCTACAGCACTACCTTGACCGGCTCCGGCTTATTCGCAACAACATACGTACCTTTCCCTATTACCACAACTGGCTTGTCATCTACCCTTCCTAACTGCACCGCTGCCTTTCCACTGGTCGGCTTTTCGTTTGGACTAGTATGAATCATCATTATCGTTTGTGAGGGTTTCTTGGGCTCCCATCCTTCGTGCACTAGTTCGATCATGTGGGCCTCATGGTGCACCGACAGCTGGTTCTCATTGATGTTGGGTGCCTCTGGTGCCTGAACCTCGATCCTATTCGTGTCAATAAGCTCTTGTACGACAGTCTTCAACTTCCAACACTTCTTAGTATCATGCCCGGGAGCCCCCGAACAATATTCACAGCTTACCGAGTGATCCAGATTTTTGGGCAGGGGATTTGGCAATTTGGGCTCAACAGGACTCAATAGGCCTAACTGTCTCAATTTGTGGAACAGTGTAGTATAGGTTTCTCCCAACGGAGTGAATGTTCTCGACCTCTATACCCTTTCGTTCCTGAAAGTCTGATTCCCACGGAAGCCTGGCCCCGTAGTATTCCTGTAGGCTTTTGGTGGTGGATATGTGTTTTGTGGAGGTGGGTATGTGTTTTGTGGAGGTGGATATGTATTCTGGGGAAACGGCGCACGCCATTGTGGGCGAGTCGGAGGATGGGTTTAAGTTTGGGCATGATGGATGGAGAAATGTGGTTCTTGTGGTGGATAATAGGGTTATGGAAGGTTGTATGGAGTGTGTGGGTAATTTGGGTGATGGGGTCTGGGTTGGTAGCGAGGGGAAGGACCTCTTGATCTGGACCAAGTACATGCTTCAACTGTTGCGACCTCCTCTCTCTTCTTTTTCCCGAGTGCACCTCCCGTGCCGCTTTGGATAGCCTGAGTTGTGGCCTTGATTGCCGAATAACTCATTATCTTGTTGGACCTGAGTCCCTCTTCAACCATACCGCCCATTTTTACTACTTCGTTGAAAGATTTACCAACTGACGTCACCAGGTGACCAAAGTAAGTTGGCTCCAAAGTTTGTAAGAAGTAGTCCACCATTTCTCCTTCCCTCATTGGTGGATCGACTTTTGCTGCTTGTTCTCTCCAACGGAATCCGAATTCCCTGAAGCTCTCTCCAGGCTTTTTCTCAAGTTTCAACAGTGTGAGACGGTCAGGGACGATCTCAAGGTTATACTGGAAGTGACCTGCAAATGCTTGTGCTAGATCATCCCAAGTATACCACCTGCTAGGATCCTGCCTCGTGTACCATTCCAGTGCGGACCCGCTTAGACTTTGACCAAAATAAGCTATCAGCAGCTCATCCTTTCCACCTGCCCCTCTCATCTTACTACAGAAACCTCGTAGATGTGCCATGCGATCACATGTCCCTCATATAGATCAAACTTTGGCATCTTAAAACCTGCCGACAATTGAACATCGGGGAAGGGACACAAATCTTTGTAGGCCACACTAACTTGGCTGCCCAATCCATGTATATTCCTGAAGGATATCTCCAGGCTTTTCACTTTACGAATCACTTCGTCCTGCTCCGGATATTTAGCCGGCCTCTTAGTTTCTGCCGGGAGCTGAAGGTGAGGGGTGTAAGTGTATGGCTCGGGTGCTTTGAAGGTAAGTTCGGGAGGATAGTATTGGTTGTCGTGAACCTGAAACACTGGTTCATCGGACGATTTTTGCAATGTGGCGGGTGGAGGAGGGTTTTGTTTGGGTGGTGGAGCTTGGGGATTATAGGAAGTTTCCCCCTGATAGTATTGGGAAATGGGGAAGCTCGTTGATGGACCAGTGGAAGGGTATTCCGGAGTCCAAGCCGGTGAGAGGGTAGGAGTAGGGGGAAGTATTGGTGATGTTTGTCCCTTAGCCCAAGCTAAGTGCATCCCAGTTATCTCTTGTCTCAACTTGTATACTTCCTCATTCATCATTTACATCTCCGTCTTTTCCTCCTCACTACTTTTTTCCGAACCAGACATACTTTCCGGAATGGGCCCTTTAGATCTTGTGTGGTAATGGTAATCTGCCAGAACGTTCTAACGAGCTAACTGTTTCGAAATCTTTCTCTGATAAACAACAAACTTGTTAGCGTTAGAGCTTAACACATATTGTAATTTCATGTTGGGGAATGCAATGTTCCTAGGCAGTTTAACCATTTCTAACATGTTTTTGCTTTGATTGCATGCGTCATCCCGGCTTACTCTCTCTTTTTATGTCCTTTTTTCCTTTCTTTTATTCACAATGACTTTTCTCTTTTTTTTCTTTAGTGATGGTCGAATCTTATGTGGATTGCCTACGTATCATGTCCCCGCATAAATCAGACCGGGCGTAGTTCTACCACATAAGTGCAAAAGCAAATTTTTTTCTTGGGAATTTTCCATTTTCCTTACTGAAACATTATAATACAAACTAAACATTTTTTTATGGAAAGGAGAACAAACCCGAAGTAAAACCAAGTACAGACTCTAAAAAAACTACTGACACATTTTGATGCAAAAGAGAACATACAGACAGACAACAGACTCTAAAAACAAAAATACTGACTCGAACTATGAATACATTAAAGCTCCAAAAGTTGGTGCCCGCGAGGCATCGTTCGGCCTTGCCGCGGGCTTAGGTGTGATATCCCTTTCAAGTTGCTCCAGTTCGTACATTATCCATTTGACAAAAATCATTACTGCTGACAAGAAGGTAGTGCGGGTCATGTCTTCACACATTCGACATCTCCTAATGATGGCATGGGCAATAGTCCAAATCTTGTTCCTGGTTTGACCTTTTTCTATATGCAGGCGCCTTATCTGATCACTACGGCCCCACAAAACCTGAGAATCCTGGAGATGCTGCCTTTGCAGCTGCCGTATTTCATCTTCCATTCGAGCCAGTAAATCGTAACAGTGTCCACTTTCGATTTCATAAGCTTCAGCTTGCTTAGCTGCCTTGTCCTCAAGGGTGGTCATTTTTCTCTTTAGTTTGGCCATGGTTCTTTCATATTCCTTCTTCACCTGCTGCAAGTACTGTGTGCGCTCTTTTGTTCTTTTTGCCCATTGTGCCCGGATTTGTGCTATGGTATCCTCAGATTTCTTCAAATCATCTCGGCGCTCACCGATTTCCTTTTTCAACCCTTTTATTAACCGCTCATCCGACCGACTCCTTTGTTGTTTGTCAGCGTCTCTCCTTGTCGGATTTGGGCTTTCAACGCCTTATTTTCTTTGGCCAATTTGCTCTTTTATCCCCAATCGGCGTCAACTTGCAGACTATTTTCAAATTCCAAATCCTCAATTTGCTGTATTAGCTTGCCAATTTCAACCTGATAGCCTTCTTCTCTTGCCAGCCAACCCCATTATTCTTGCGAGTCATTCGTGAATTGCTGGACATGGGCTCTTTTAGCAGTCCTTTGACGAATCCGGAACCTTTTTCCAAACCATGCATCATACTTCGGGTCCACCTCGCCTTTGGCTAAATCTCGCACCATAGTTTTGGGCTCAAGGAATCTGCATTCATGCCACAATTTGCGAATTGTATCTTCCGGGACTGTGGCATTCGGTCTTAGCTCGATGGTATGCTTGCTCAAATCTTCATCATGAGGGATAATCTGGAACCTTCCCAATTGACGCAATACCCGATGGGGAGCGTATGGTTGGATACTACGGACACCCATCAGAAGAACATAACATTCTTTGGCCGACATGTATATTGCTTCAGTAGCGGGCAACCACCCAAACGCCCATTCAATTTGGTCCGCCGTTAGTGATCTCAGTCGTATAAACCAATCTCCAGTACCCTCGGGGAACGCAACACCCGTTACCCGCTTTTCAAACTTTTCAATGCAGTTTAAACCAGTCAACCCGAAGTTCATATACCCCACTCGATGGCAGAGATGTTCTTGTATCCACAACTGAAGTAACAGATGGCAACCTTGGAAAAAACTTCCTCCCTCCTTACACACGGTCAATGCTCGGTATATTTCCGATAAAATCAGGGGAACTATAGTGCCGTCAGCCCTTTTCATTGCGACATCAACCATCCCCACGAGACCTATCTATATTTTCTTGTCGTCTCGTGGGCAAACCATGATTCCCAAGAATGTTGTTATGAATGCCAAGGTTCGTCTTGCTTCCCATTTAACTCTGTTTCCGGCGTGAGTCAGTCCCAAAGTTGGCTCGTCAAAACCCCACGGATTACCATAACGCTGATATAAGAACTGAAGAGCGCAACATCCTTTTGATAAATTATTATTTTGCATAGTCCGGCTGATATTTAACAAGCCCAGAAATCGGTGTGGCGATATCGGCCTTGGTGACAACAGATACTGGTTTCTCATATTCCCATTCATACCCGCATATCCTACTACTTCCTCCAGTGTGGGTGTAAGCTCAAAATCCACAAAGCGAAATACATTTCGGGTCGGGTCCCAAAATGGTATCAAAGCCTCGATGACATCCGTCCTTGCCTCGACTTTTAGTAGACTGATGAGACCCCCCAAGACTCTGACCACTATTTCTTTGCTGCTTTTTCCCAAATCGTCCCACCACATATGGAGCTGGGGAGGGACCTTGCTAAAGACGGTGAAGGGTTTGTTTTCACTTGTGCTCATCCTGCACATTTATTAAGGTGATTTAAGCAAAAGCAAAAAAATTGTTTGACTCGAAAAATGATTTGACTATATTTTCAGAAAGAAAGATCCGATTTTCCGAACACGGACTTTCAGCACTTCGGGGATTAAGCCGGTGAGGATCAACCGATCAAAAACTCTAAAGGATGATCAAAAGCGGCCGTTTATGCGAAGTCAGCCATCCGGCGTTCCTTTCGGGAACATTTGACTATTTTTGACAAAAACAGCATCACTTGATTTATTTAAGACTCTTTTCTGGGTATTTTTTCAAAAAGGGAAGTTGAACCCGATAAGGGTTGCCTACGTATCTCACATCCGGTGAGAATCAAACCGACATGGTTCGGGCAAATAAAATAGACTATTTTTTTTCTAAATAAACTATTTTGAAAACAAGACAAACTAAAAATAAAGACTTTTTTTTTGCTTTCTGAATAAAACAAACTATTTAAAATAAAACTTTTTTTTTCATTTTCTAAAAAATTTGGCAGAATTTCGACACTATTCGGGCATTGGTATTTTTAAAACTAGTGATTAACTCTCTTAACCCTCTACACTGCTATTTCTCTTCTTTTTTTCATCATTTTTTTTCATTTTTCCCACTATTTAAAAGCTGGTTAGCATGCGAGTCCGAAGCATATAAATGCACATGTAGCAAGTAAGATGCATCATGATGGTCTTTTTTATTTCAGGTATACCTGTCCTAGACAGACCCAACCCCTGTGTTGAGTCTCCAAAGTCAAATGCACATGATGCAAACAAACGTTCCTACTAGGGATCCGACATGTGGTTTTGTCATACTAGGTTTAAAAAAACCTGAGTGTATTGTTCTAAACCTGGCTTACCCGAGCGGACAACTCGAGCCGAGGAGGAGGCAGCGTACCGGTAATACAGAAGCTTCACCGGCTTAGCAACTTATCCGAACCTCGTTCTAAAAAATGGGATTGACTCTAAACAGAAAAGAAGTCACACAAAGTGCACCCTTCTTCATGATTTAGAAGACTCAGAGGGAAGACGGGTTTCGTAACAATTTATATACAATTCACAGAATAACAAAGTGGTAAAAGCAACAATTAGCACATTGGGCCCAAACATGTAATAAAATCAGATAATAAATAAAGCCAAATATAACAATTATTCTAAGCTCGAATTCTTGAACCCTGAACCAGAGATTCTGGGTTCATTCCCCAGCAGAGTCGCCAGAGCTGTCACACCTCCTTTTTCACTACACCCGCAAGGGTACAAGGGAGTTTTTCCAATTAAAGGACAATTGAAACGAGATTATTATTAAAGAATCAGAGTCGCCACTTGGGAGATTTATAGTGTCCCAAGTCACCGGTTTAATCCTGAATCGAGGAAAAGAATGACTCTGTTTTACAGTCCATGAACCAGAAATCCGGATAAGGAATTCTGTTAACCCGGGGGAAGGTGTTAGGCATTCCCAAATTTTGTGGTTCTAGCACAGTCGCTCAACTGTTATATTCGGCTTAATTATCTGATTTTATACAAATATGAACTTATGTGCGAATTCCAACCATGAACCGCTTTTATTCAAATTATTAAAGAAATTTGAACGTCGTTTGAAACATGTCTTTGGATTGCGTCACATGAAATGCACCCGCAATCCTGAACACATTTGATTCGACATTTTGGGATTTGGATTTGGGTCGCATGAAATGCACACCCGAATTTAAGAAAGGTAAGATTATTAAACATGCGCCTAAAGAGACTATCGTGTTATTAATTCGGCGAAGGCCGTGGATATTCACTAAACGGATTCTCCCGAAAGCTATATAGCTATTAAAAATAGAGGGTCTCGCCGCTTGTACGTTTTATTTTGGCGAGGCACGCCTCATTTATTTTTAAAAGGACATTCCTAAAGTGACTACATTTTCTATTTAAGTTTGTCTCTAAAATAAAAGAGAAAAATCCTAGTTAATTACACACTTGAAAAGGCCATCACTTATTTATCGGATTAAAGCAAACACAACCGGAAGATTGCAATCAAACTTGCGTAAAAGGAGATTATTTCATGCCTTATTCTATAAGCCAATACTACCGAAATTGAAATTATAAATAAATACGGAATTGACAAACAATATATATTCAAAAGAAACTAATTATCCTATAACTAATTTAAACCCACATTGTTAGATGAAATGAACCGTTGGAACTAATTGTTTTCAACTACTTGAAACTAAGCCAACCTTAATTACTAATGATTACGAAAGTTTGCTTAAGCTTGATCATTAACTTAAATAACCTATTGGATTAG
This sequence comes from Nicotiana tabacum, assembly GCF_000715075.1. NCBI lineage: Eukaryota > Viridiplantae > Streptophyta > Magnoliopsida > Solanales > Solanaceae > Nicotiana > Nicotiana tabacum. The sequence goes on along the minus strand of NC_134087.1, from coordinate 104,100,970 downwards.
TATTCTTAGCCTTACTACATTGAATCGCACTTCAAATATATCAAGCCTACGGATTATTCGAAATTACTAACCAATTATATTTGCCTAACACTTACGGATCTTTGTTACTAACAAGATTCAAAAAATCACAAACTTCAAGTTACTTCTATTCCAATATTCGCGAGTTCAAAGCTAGATTTTACCAACCAATTAAATCGATTCACCACATTAACTAATTACCAATTCGAGTTGGATGTGATTCCGATGCTACATTATTTTAAATATATGAATTAGCAAAATTGAAACTGATAACTATGCAATTCCTACAGAAATACATCCAATAGTTCAACAATCTAACAATTCTGCTCAAATTAAACATGCATACTGTATTGACTAATATTCACGTCATTTCAAGGATCTTAGGTCCGTAAGCTAACGTTATGCCCTATCTAGCTGCTAATCAATGATCTTACAAAAATAGTCTTAATACTACATGCCTCTACCCTTCATATAACAGGAAACACATAACTAATATCTAACTAAAATACAATTATTCTATAGTTAAATACAGAAAACTTCTGTCCATTTTATTTCAACTTCAATAATCAAACATCGAGGTGATTCAAAGTAGTGTACCTGATAATAGAACAGAAGAAGAAGGCGAGGATTAGTAGATCAGTAGTAGACAACAACAACAGCAACAATAACCAACAGGCAACTTAAAACCAACGGAACAAAATCCGGCAACCAGCAGTCCCGAAAACCAATGGAGAAAAACCTAGAAATAGCAATAAAACAGTAACAGATGTCCAATAGCACACTTCAGGAAATACTACTTGAAAACCAACAATGCCAAACAATTACTGGCAGAAAAACAGAGTGAATCAGGGGCGAAAAGGCAATGGAACAGCTGGTATTTTAGAAGTAAAGAAAAGACCTCACTTTTAGTTTGAAAGTCAGCCTATTTCAACTTTAAAATTACTGAATTCTGATGATAAAATCCACCAGGTTTTTAACTTGAACTATGAATGTTTTCCCTTTGTTCAAAGTTTAGCTTTCATTCACTCTTAAACTCTGGACTTTTCCCCTCAAAATCCAGTCCCCCCATTAGTCCCCAAATGACTCCTATTTTATACCCAAAGTAGACCCTTTCAGCCCTTCCCTTTTCTTTTACTATTACCCTTTTATTATTACCCTCCACTTCTTTTTACTTTCCAGCTACTATATTCCTCTACTATGTGAATCATTTTAACTTTTCATTATTACCTATTGTTGCTAATTTCCAATTAGCAAAAGCACCTCTTATTCCTTAGTGTCCCTCCTATCAATAAGCACTAGTTCAATTTAAAGCACACCAGGACCCTACTGGATAGACTACTCAGTCAAAACCATTTTCAAACCTTTGGACTCCCCAAATTACCCCCTGAGTCCCCATTGTTATTACTTCATTACCCTAAGCTTTACAAGTCTGAAGTTACATTTATGTAAGTTCAAACCTGAAACTAATTTCTGGTTAAACACCTAAATAACTACAACTATATCCAATTCACAATCCTATTCAGACACAATGATTTAAGGCAGAAGAACAGAAGAAAATCGAAATGGTATTAATCAGGGCAATGAGATAAACTATGAAGAACTGAATGAGTAATCTGGTTAAAATAAACAAGACTGAAAACAACAGGTTCAATTCATTCCACATTTAACACAGAAAACAAAAAGAAATGGTAAACCTACTGGAAAACAACCAGGAACTACTACCATGTTTTCTCTAATTTTTCAAGCAAATTAATTGACGACACTTGATTAATCGATTATACAAGCCATAATGTACAACAATTATCGACAATCAATCAGAAAAAACCACATGTGATTCGAGTAGCATTTGACAGAAACAGTGAGTCGTAATACAACCAACTAATCGACGAAACTAATCGCATTGATTATACAGTTTACAACATATACTTAATCAATGAACAGAAGAATTCGACCAAATAAAAGGTCATTGAAGATGGATAGAATCAATCGACGAAAATTGAAAAATCAGTGAAACTTAAACTAAACAAATAAACAGATATAAACACAAAAATAGAACAAAAGAAGGGAAAAATACCTCAGTGACAAAGATCAGAAACAGACGACCTTGGGACCAACTTGGGCTTGGATTTTTTGAGGTCAAACGGACCTTAATCGAGTGTTCTCAACTGAGAACACTAAACTAAGGTCAGTTAGAAACCCCAAATCCCTCTTAATTTCGGACGAAGCCCGTGTTTTGGTTTTCTAGGGTTCTCACATTCAATTTGGGGCTTGAACGTTTCTAGGCAGATTCGAACGGGACCAAAGTTATTTATGGTATGAGGGAGGTCTGGGTTACCTGGTATGAATTTAGGGTTGGTTGGTGTAGGTTTCCGTTTGGCTTGATTCTTCAAATGAAGATTCGATAAGATGGGGGAAGATTCGAACCAAACAAGTAACATATTTGGAACGGGGGTGGTCAGATGGTCTTATGGTGTTAAGGTGGTGGCCGGCGGCGTTGATGCCGCCGGGTTTCAGGCGACGGGGTAAGGTGGCAGCTAGGGTTAGCCCTAGTTCGTCTCTGATTTGAGAGACGATGAACAAGGAAGAAAAGGGGGGTGTTTGGTTTGGGGGGCTGGGGTAGGTATTAGGCTTATATAGTGGAGGGGGGATTAATCTTGGCCGTTGGATCAAGCACGATCAACGGCCTGGATCAACTCACTTAACTGAACGGTGTCGTTCGGTTTAAGTTGGGGAATGGGTTTGCCCGGGGGTGAAGTGGATTGGGTCGTGGTGAGGCCTTGAGGCCGTTGGATCAAAGAAAATGGATGGCTCGGATTAAACACTTGAAACGGTGTCGTTTCAAACCAAGCCAGGGTTGCACTGGACCGTTTGATCTGTTCGATCAGCGGCTCAGATTGAAGACGCCTAAACGGCGTCGTTTAGGCTATCTAAGAGATCAGGTAACAACCTCCATTCTACAGGCGGGCTCCTGACTTCTCCAACTTAAAATATAACAACCTCCGTTCTACAGGTGGGCTCCTGCCTCCAACTTAAAATTTAACAACCTCCATTCTCCAGGCGGGCTCCTGACTCCAACTTAAAATTTAACAACCTCCATTCTACAGGCAGGCTCCTGACTCCAACTTAAAATTTAACAACCTCCATTCTCCAGGCGGGCTCCTGACACGAACTTAAAATTTAACAACCTCCATTCTCCAGGCGGGCTCCTGACTCCAAATTAAAATTTAACAACCTCCATTCTCCAGGCGGGCTCCTGACTCCAACTTAAAATTTAACAACCTCCATTCTACAGGCGGGTTCCTGACTCCAACTTAAAATTTAACAACCTCCATTCTCCAGGCGGGCTCCTGACTCCAACTTAAAATTTAACAACCTCCATTCTATAGGCGGGCTCCTGACTCCAACTTAAAATTTAACAACCTCCATTCTCCAGGCGGGCTCCTGACTTCTCCAACTTTTAAAATAAACAACCTCCGTTCTACAGGCGGGCTCCTGACTCCAACTTAAAATTTAACAACGTCCATTCTCCAGGCGGGCTCCTGACTTCTCCAACTTTTAAAATAAACAACCTCCGTTCTTCAGCAATTACTTCCCTCAAACTGGTGTTCTCACTTCTCTGAAACCTGCCGGGGATAACACTGCTGGGGAATTATCTTCCTTCTTTAAGACTAGTTACTTTCCTGCTTTTAACAATGGTGGGGATGATACTGATTCAAAGACCACTACCCTTAAAACTTGGGTTATCTTGCTTCTTACAAGATTGCTTTCTTTAAAACTTGTATTGCCTTCTCCCGTGAACTACTCGGGATTCCACTTCCTTCAAAACTTGTGTTATCTTCCATCTTTCCCAAGTGGGTATCTGATTTCACGAAAATTTTCGCACTGAGAGAAAATTTTCTGCCCTAGTTTGATAATCTTCTTTATGGCCATGTCTTCCCGCTGTCGATAACATTTCCTTTCCCTGCTTCAAATCAAAGAAAAATTTGTTAGTTTAAAATGTGGTGAATGGTCGTGCCACTCCTGCTGGGGATGGTTTTTCCTTTTTCCTTTCCCTGCTTTGCGTTTTATTACAAAACTTGCTGGGGATGATATTATTCGCTGGGGATGGTTTTTCCTTTCTCCTCCTTCCCCACTTTGTGTTGTCCGACCATCGCAGAACTTGGTCGATAATCTGTCGGAGTTGTTCTTGCATCTCGCAAATCTGCTGGGGATCCTCATAACCTTTTAACTGTTGCTTTTTGTTTTTATCCACAGATTTAGACCCATTCACCATTTGGTCTTGCGACAAACTTCTTTTCGCTTTGTCGCCTTATCTTTGGCCTGTCCTATTCGCATTTTGCTTTGCACCGTTTTGGCAACTAGTAGTAAGCTCTGAAAATCCTTTTCAAAACAAACTGTTGGGGAGGTAAAGTCTTTAAACCAAGAAATGAAAAAGTGATGATTTCAAAAGATAGAAAAAGAAGAAGTCTTTCTGAACGAATGCTGGGGAGAAGAAAAATGAAAAGGACTTATATGAATGAAATAACCGATCCCGGCGATCATGTCGTGTATTCTGGATTAATCAACCCAGTCTATTTGTATCAATCGATCTTTCTGGTGGCCTCATTTCGCTGGGGGATATGCAAGCGCCCAACTCTTTTTGCCAAATCAACACTTTTGCATTGCTTGATGCCTCGACGGATCCTTTCCGCCAATCTTATTTTGTCGCCTCATAGTGCCCTTTGAGGGGTTTTCACTAATAAGACTCTCTCATTTCTCTCAACTCCCGTTGCCTTATGGTGCCTGTGAAGGTTTTCACCGATAAGACTCTCTCATTTTATTTCTCTCAACTCCAATCGCCTTATGGTGCCTGTGAAGGTTTTCACCGATAAGACTCTCATTTTATTTTATTTTTTCAGCTGGGGATTGGAGTGTTGCCAATACGACTCTCTCTGCTAGGGATTCTGCCGGCTATTAATTCATTTCCAGTTTATGATCCTCCTCTCTGCTGGGGATCAGAGTGTTATTCCTGACTTCCATTTGCCAGCCTGGGCACTTCTCGGAAGCTGATCGAGAGGTCTTTTTTGGACATCAATATGGATTTTTGTGTATGGCTAAAAGAAAAGGGGTATCAAAAGGTTCAAAATACTTTTGATGGGTAAAACATTACAACTCTTGGAATCAAACTTCCTTCGCAAAATTATAAACACAACTTCTACCCCAGTTTCTTGCTTGGGGATTTTTATTTTTTGTTACGCTATGACCGAGCCGTGAGGCGCCTACGTATCCTCTTTGAGGAATCAGGTCGAACGTAGTTCCCACTTCCTTTGTTTTTCTTGTGACTTTTCTTTTGTCTTTATTATCGTTATTTTTTCTTCTCGTTTTCTTTCATTTTCATTACTGATTCCAAAAGAGGGGTATGAAAGAATAAATAAGGCTCAAAAGGGGAAGCAAAGGTTAAAGTGTTTGGATAGAAGAAAGAATTGCCTCCGTCATTTCATTCTCCGATAAGTGCCAAGTACAAACAAACGACAATTACAATTAAAAGAAATTATACATAATATCTCTTAACTGCATCAGAATTGATAGCCATGTCGACGCATTTCCCTTCGATATCTGCTAAACATAAAGCGTCATTGGATAACACTCTGGTTACAAAGAATGGCCCTTGCCAATTCGGGGAGAACTTGCCCTTTGCCTCAGCCTGATGTGGGAGGATGCGTTTCAGCACTTGCTGGCCCACTTCAAACTTCCGGGGATGCACCTTTTTGTTGTACGCTCTTGCCATTCTCTTTTGATATAACTGGCCATGACACACGGCTGCCAATCTCTTTTCATCAATCAAGTTCAACTGCTCCAAATGGGTTTTGACCCACTCGTCATCATCAATCTTAGCTTCAGCGACAATCCGAAGGGATGGAATTTTAGCTTCCGCCGATATTACTGCTTCAGTTCCATATTCCAACAAATAAGGCGTTGCCCCTACTGAAGTACGGACAGTAGTGCGATAACCTAACAATGCAAATGGTAATTTTTCATGCCATTGTCTGGATCCTTCTACCATCTTCCTCAGTATCTTCTTGATGTTCTTGTTGGCTGCCTCAACTGCTCCATTCGCCTTGGGACGATATGGTGTGGAATTACGGTGTGTAATCTTAAACTACTGACATACCTCTTTCATCAAATTGCTGTTAAGATTAGCACCATTATCCGTGATGATCACCTTTGGGATTCCGAATCTACAAATGATATGGGAGTGAACAAAATCTACCACTGCCTTCTTGGTTACTGACTTGAAAGTTTTAGCTTCAACCCACTTAGTGAAATAGTCGATGGCCACCAGAATGAACCTATGACCGTTGGTAGCTGCCGGCTCAATAGGTCCAATGGCATCCATGCACCAGGCAACGAATGGCCATGGTGCTGACATTGTATGCAATTCTGTCGGCGGAGAATGAATCAAATCTCCGTGTATCTGACACTGATGGTATTTCCGCACGAAACCGATACAATTACGCTCCATAGTGAGCCAATAGTACCCTGCTCGAATAATCTTCTTTGCCAATACATATCCGCTCATATGCAGCCCACAAACTCCAGCATGTACCTCTGTCATAACTGTTGTGGCTTGACTAGCATCTATACATCTCAGCAATCCCAAATCTGGGGTTCTTTTGTACAACACTCCTCCACTGAGGAAAAATCCATTGGCCAATCGCCGAATGGTTCTCTTTTGATTTCTGGTGGCCTGCTCCGGGTATATCCCCATCCTGAGGTATTCCCTGACATCATAGAACCATGGCTCGCCATCCATTTCTTCCTATATCATGTTGCAATAAGCATGCTGATCACGAACCTGGATATGCAACGGGTCAACATGAATTTTGTCTGGGTGGTGCAACATCGATGCTAAAGTGGCCAAAGCATCGGCAACCTCATTGTGAACTCTTGGGATGTGTCTGAACTCCACTGATCAAAATCGCTTGCTCAGATCGTGCAAATATTGCCGATATGGTATGAGCTTCAAATCCCGTGTTTCCCATTCACCCTGAATTTGATGCACCAGGAGATCCGAGTCTCCTAAGACCAAGACGTCTTGGACATCCATGTCTGTAGCTAACCTTAAACCCAAAATGCATGCCTCATATTCAGCCATGTTATTGGTACAATAGAAATGTAGCTGAGCCGTAACAGGATAATGGTGTCCTGTTTCAGAAATAAGTACCGCTCCTATTCCAACTCATTTCGCATTCGCGACTCCATCAAAGAAGAGCTTCCAACCTGGTTTTTCGGCCTGTTCTAGTTCATCAATGTGCATCACCTCTTCATCGGGAAAATAAGTCCTCAGTGGCTCATACTCTTCATCGATCAGGTTCTCAGCCAAATGATCGGCCAATGCCTGGGCTTTCATCGCAGTACGAGTCACATAGATTATGTCAAACTCTGTGAGCAAAATCTGCCATTTTGCCAGTCTGCCTGTCGGCATAGGCTTTTGAAAGATATACTTCAACGGATCCAAGCGTGAAATGAGGTAAGTAGTGTAGGATGACAAATAATGTTTCAACTTCTGTGTCACCCAAGTTAAGGCGCAACATGTCCTTTCCAGGTGAGTGTACTTAACCTCATAAGCTGTGAACTTCTTGCTAAGATAATAGATGGCCTGCTCCTTCCTGCCGGTGACGTCATGCTGCCCCAGTACACATCCAAATGAATTTTCCAAAACTGTCAAGTAAAGAATCAAAGGCCTCAGTCCCCAGGTGGGTTTGTCAAGTAACCTTTTATCTTGTCAAACGCTTCTTGACACTCATCAGTCCACTTGATCACAGCGTCCTTCCTCAACACCTTGAAAATAGGCTCAAAAGTTGTCGTGAGCTGAGCAATAAACCTGCTGATGTAGTTCAGCCTTCCTAACAGACTCATCACTTCAGTCTTGTTCCTCGGAGGGGGCAAATCTTGTATGGCTTTGATCTTTGATGGGTCCAGCTCTATGCCTCACCGACTGACTATGAATCCCAACAGTTTTCCGGATGGAACACCAAATGCACACTTGGCAGGGTTGAGCTTGAGGTTGTACCTGCGAAGCCTCTGGAAGAATTTCCTCAAATACCTGACGTGGTCGGATTGATGCTTTGATTTTATGATCACATCATCTACATATATCTCAATCTCCTTGTGTATCATATCGTGAAACACAGTAGTCATTGCCATCATATAGGTTTCCCCAGCATTCTTTAAACCAAATGGCATTACCCGATAACAATAAGTTCCCCAGGGTGTGATGAATGCCGTCTTTTCTGCATCTTCTTCATCCATTAGAACCTGATGATACCCGGCATAGCAATTCACAAAAGATTTGATCTCATGCTTGGCGCAATTATCGATCAAAATATGGATATTGGGCAGTGGGAAGTTATCCTTCGGACTTGCTTTGTTGAGATTGCGTTAATCGACACATACTCTGATCTTGCCATCCTTCTTCGGCACAGGCACAACATTAGCCAACCAAACAGGATATCGGGTGACCCGGATAACCTTTGCATCTAACTGTTTGGTAACCTCTTCTTTAATCTTCACACTCATATCAGTTTTGAATTTCCTCAACTTTTGCTTGACGGGAGGGAACGATAGATCAGTGGGCAATTTGTGGACCACTAAATCAGTGCTTAACCCTGGCATGTCGTCATATAACCACGCAAAAACATCTTTGTACTCAATGAGTGTTTTGATTAACTCTACCCGGATTTTTGGCTCGAGGTGGACACTTATTTTAGTCTCTCGAATATTGTCTGTGTCCCCTAAATTGACGGCTTCTGTGTCATTCAGATTGGGTTTGGGTTTTCTCTTTGAAGTAAATTAACTCTTTACTAATTTCTTCGAACGCTTCATCCTCATCATCATACTCTGATTTGTAATCTTAATCTACTTCTTGAACTATCATTTCGGAATCAGATTGATTTTTAAGACTAGGCTGAGAATTCCTTATGCACGCCATGTCATTAAGACCAGTATGAAGAGAACTGTACAGAAAAAGAAAAGAAGAAAACCAAAATTAAAATAAAATAAGGAATGAAGAAGAAACTTTTTTATTTTATTGAATTACGGGATAACCAGGTTTCACACTTTGATGAACACAATAAAAATAAATTTGGATTACAACCCTGGAATAATCCAAAGACAAGAAAGAAAAATCAAAGCCCACTACCAAGACTCCCTCCGAGTAGGAAGGGGAGTAGCCATCCAATTGTTGGTATTGGCCCTAGGCCCCACAAACTGTATGTCTGCCTTACTGGAACCTTCTCCAGCTTCTATCATGTTGACATCAGCGAACAGCCTTTCAAAGCCTTCATTCAAATCTCCATCCGGCCCAATCAGTGGTCCGAGAACTTTGGACAGCAATTGCTTTTTGATGCTCGGCCTGACAAAAGATCTGGACAGGCGTGGAATTGGCTTGGGAAGGACCCAGCCTCTTTTCATCAACTTGCGAGCCCGCTTTAAATCCGCTGCGGTAGGCTTGAATCCTAACCCAAAAGTATCCAGGTTCTTGGGCAAAGAAACTGGCTGGAAAATTCCCTGCAGATCAATCCCCAAACCTTTTCTTGGTACAAACCCGCTGTTTAACATTTCCGAGGCTATCATGAAGGTTGAAGCTGCTATTCTGGGAAATGGAAGGCCCCCGCCCTCGAGAATTTTGTCTACTGAGACTGCGTCAAAAACCTGGTAAACCCATGGGCCCTTGTCATCGTCGGTTTCTATGAAGGGCACAATGGCATCACTAACGGCGCCTGTACGATCATCCCCGTGTACCACAATCTCTTGTCGATCCCATTCGAATTTCACCACCTGATGAAGTGTAGAAGGCACTGTTTTGGCGGCGTTGATCCAGGGTCGTCCCAACAGAAGATTATATGACACCGCCACGTCTAACACTTGAAACTCCATGGTGAACTCGATTGGACCAATTGTTAACTCAAGTATGATGTCACCCACTGTGTCTGTACCACCACCATCAAACCCTCAAACACAGGTGATGTTCTTGTGAATTCGGTCACCATCAACCTTCAGTTTGTTCAATGTGGCCAAAGGACAGATATTGTCACTAGAGCCATTATCAATTAGTACTCGGGTGACTACCGAGTCTTCACACTTCACAATCAAATAGGGGGCCCTATTATATTCTGTACCTTCTACGGGCAACTCATCGTCTGAAAAAGTGACCCTGTTGACCTCAAAAATTTTATTTGCTATTTTCTCCAGATGGTTCACAGAGATCTTATCCGGAACGTGGGCTTCTTTCAGGATTTTCATCAATACCTGACAATGCTCATCTGAATGGATCAACAAGGATAACAATGAGATCTGTGCCGGGGTCTTCCTCAACTGCTCCACAATGGAGTAGTCTTGCGCCTTCATCTTCTTCAAAAACTCCTCTGCTTCTTCCTCCGTCACTGGCTTCTTTATTGTTATTGGATTGGCTCTCAATTCTGCGGGAGGAAAACACCTTCCCGAACGAGTTAACCCCTGGGCCTCGCATACTTTTTCCACAACCTCCTTCCCCTTATGCATCACCGTCACTTGACTGTAGCTCCATGGCACAGCTTTCTCACTTGTTATCGGCAACTGCATTACTGGCCTGATAACAACTGGTTCTACGCGGGCCGCCTTCACAACTAACACTGGTGCGCTTGGTACTCCCTGCAGCACTACCTTGACCGGCTCCGGCTTATTCGCAACAACAGACGCACCTTTCGCTATTACCACAACTGGCTTGTCATCTACCCTTCCCAACTGCACCGCTGTCTTTCCACTGGTCGGCTTTTCGTTTGGACTAGCACAAATTATCATTACCGTTTGTGAGGGTTTCTTGGGCTCCCCTCCTTCGTGCACTAGTTCGATCATGTGGGCCTCATGGTGCACCGACAGCGGGTTCTCATTGATGTTGGGTGCCTCTGGTGCCTGAACCTCGATCCTATTCGTGTCAATAAGATCTTGTACGGCAGTCTTCAACTTCCAACACTTCTCAATATCATGCCCGGGAGCCCCCGAACAATATTCACAGCTTACCGAGTGATCCAGATTTTTGGGCAGGGGATTTGGCAATTTGGGCTCAACAGGACTTAATAGGCCTAACTGCCTCAATTTGTGGAACAGAGTAGTATAGGTTTCTCCCAACGGAGTGAATGTTCTCGACCTCTGTACCCTTTCGTTCCTGAAAATCTGATTCCCACGGAAGCCTGGCCTCATAGTATTCCTGTAGGCTCTTGGTGGTGGATATGTGTTTTGTGGAGGTGGGTATGTGTTTTGTGGAGGTGGATATGTATTCTGGGAAAACGGCGCACGCCATTGTGGGCGAGCCGGAGGCTGGGTGTAAGTTTGGGCGTGATGGACGGAGAAATGTGGTTCTTGTGGTGGATAATAGGGTTGTGGAGGGTTGTATGGAGTGTATGGGTAATTTGGGTGATGGGGTCTGGGTTGGTAGCGAGGGGAAGGACCTCTTGATCTGGACCAAGTACCTGCTTCAACTGTTGCGACCTCCTCTCTCTTCTTTTTCCCGAGTGCACCTCTCGTGCCGCTTTGGATAGCCTGAGTTGTGGCCTTGATTGCCGAATAACTCATTATCTTGTTGGAACTGAGTCCCTCTTCAACCATACCGCCCATTTTTACTACTTCGTTGAAAAATTTACCAACTGACGTCACCAGGTGACCAAAGTAAGTTGGCTCTAAAGTTTGTAAGAGGTAGTCCACCATTTCTCCTTCCCTCATTGGTAGATCGACTCTTGCTGCTTGTTCTCTCCAACGGAATCCGAATTCCCTGAAGCTCTCTCCAGGCTTTTTCTCAAGTTTCAGCAGTGTGAGACGGTCAGGGACTATCTCAAGGTTATACTGGAAGTGACCTGCAAATGCTTGTGCTAGATCGTCCCAAGTATACCACCTGCTAGGATCTTGCCTCGTGTACCATTCCAGTGCGGACCTGCTTAGACTTTGACCAAAATAAGCTATCAGCAACTCATCCTTTCCACCTTCCCCTCTCATCTTACTACAGAAACCTCGTAGATGCGCCATGGGATCACATGTCCCTCATATAGATCAAACTTTGGCATCTTAAAACCTGTCGGCAATTGAACATCGGGGAAGGGACACAGATCTTTGTAGGCCACACTAACTTGGCTGCCCAATCCATGTATATTCCTAAAGGATTGCTCCAGGCTTTTCACTTTACGAAGCACTTCGTCTTGCTCCGAATTTTTAGCCGGCCTCTCAGTTTCTGCCGGGAGCTGAAGGTGAGTGGTGTAAGTGTATGGCTCGGGTGCATAGAAGGTGAGTTCGGGAGGATAGTATTGGTTGTCATGAACCTGAAACACTGGTTCATCGGACGATTTTTGCAATGTGGCGGGTGGAGGTGCCACAAAAATAGGAACAGTTGGTGGAGGAGGGTTTTGTTTGGGTGGTGGAGCTTGGGGATTATAGGAAGTTTTCCCCTGATAGTATTGGGCAATGGGGAAGCTCGTTGATGGACCAGTGGAAGGGTGTTCCGGAGTCCGAGCCGGTGAGAGGGTAGGAGTAAGGGCAAGTATTGGTGATGTTTGTCCCTTAGCCCAGGCTAAGTGCATCCCAGCTATCTCTTGTCTCAACCTGTCTACTTCCTCCTTCATCATTTGCATCTCCGTCTTTTCCTCCTCAACACTTTTGTCCGAACCAGACATACTTTCCAGAATGGGCCCTTTAGATCTTGTGTGGTAATGGTAATTTGTCAGAACGTTCTAACGAGCTAACTGTTTCGAAATCTTTCTCTGATAAACAACAAACTTGTTAGTGTTAGAGTTTAACACATATTGTAATTTCATGTTGGGGAATGCAATGTTCCTAGGCAGTTTAACCATTTCTAACATGTTTTTGCTTTGATTGCATGCGTCATCCCGGCTTATTCTCTCTTTTTATGTCCTTTTTTCCTTTCTTTTATTCACAATGCCTTTTCTCTTTTTTTTCTTTAGTGATGGTCGAATCTTATGTGGATTGCCTACGTATCATGTCCCCGCATAAATCAGACCGGGCGTAGTTCTGCCACATAAGTGCAAAAGCAAATTTTTTTTTTGGGCATTTTCCATTTTCCTTACTGAAACATTATAATACAAACTAAACATTTTTTTATGGAAAGGAGAACAAACCCGAAGTAAAACCAAGTACATACTCTAAAAAAACTACTGACACATTTTGATGCAAAAGAGAACATACAGACAGACAACAAACTCTAAAAACAAAAATACTGACTCGAACTATGAATACATTAAAGCTCCAAAGGTTGGTGCCCGCGAGGCATCGTTCGGCCTTGCCGCGGGCTTAGGTGCGAGATCCCTTTCAAGTTGCTCCAGTTCGTACATTGTCCGTTTGACAAAAATCATTACTGCTGACAAGAAGGTAGTGCGGGTCATGTCTTCACACATTCGGCATCTCCTAATGATGGCATGGGCAATAGTCCAAATCTTGTTCCTGGTTCAACCTTTTTCTATGTGCAGGCGCCTTATCTGATCACTACGGCCCCCCAAAACCTGAGAATCCTGGAGATGCTGCCTTTGCAGCTGCCGTATTTCATCTTCCATTCGAGCCAGTAAATCGTAACAGTGTCCACTTTCGATTTCATAAGCTTCAGCTTGCTTAGCCGCCTTGTCCTCAAGGGTGGTCATTTTTCTCTTTTGTTTGGCCATGGTTCTTTCATATTCCTTCTTCACCTGCTGCAAGTACTGTGTACGCTCTTTTGTTCTTTTTGCCCATTGTGCCCGGAGTTGTGCTATGGTATCCTCAGATTTCTTCAAATCATCCCGGTTCTCACCGATTTCTTTTTTCAACCCTTTTATTAACCGCTCATCCGACCGACTCCTTTGTTGTTTGTCAGCGTCTCTCCTCATTTGTCGGATTTGGGCTTTCAACACCTCATTTTCTTGGGCCAATTTGCTCTTTTCTCCCCGATGGGCGTCAACTTGCAGACTATTTTCAAATTCCAGATCCTCAATTTGCTGTTTCAGCTTGCCAATTTCAACCTGATAGCGTTCTTCTCTTGCCAGCCAGCCCCATTGTTCTTGCGAGTCATTCGTGAATTGCTGGACATGGGCTCTTTTAGCACGCTTTTGACGAATCCGGAACCTTTTCCCAAACCATGCATCATACTTCGGGTCCACCTCGCCTTTGGCTAAATCTCACACCATAGTTTTGGGCTCAAGGAATCTGCATTCATGCCACAATTTGCGAATTGTATCTTCCGGGACTGTGGCATTCGGTCTTAGCTCGATGGTATGCTTGCTCAAATCTTCATCATGAGGGATAATCTGGAACCTTCCCAATTGACGCAATACCCGATGGGGAGCGTATGGTTGGATACTACGAACACCCATCAGAAGAACATAACATTCTTTGGCCGACATGTATAATGCTTCAGTAGCGGGCAGCCACCCAAACGCCCATTCAATTTGGTCCGCCGTTAGTGATCTCAGTCGTATAAACCAATCTCCAGTACCCTCGGGGAACGCAATACCCGTTACCCACTTTTCAAACTTTTCAATGCAGTTTAAACCAGTCAACCCGAAGTTCATATACCCCACTCGATGGCAGAGATGTTCCTGTATCCACAACTGAAGTAATAGATGGCAACCTTGGAAAAACCTTCCTCCCTCTTTACACACGGTCAATGCTCGGAATATTTCCGATAAAATCAGGGGAACTATAGTGTCGTCAGCCCTTTTCATTGTGACATCAACCATCCCCACGGTACCTATCTCTATTTTCTTGTCGTCTCGTGGGCAAACCATGATTCCCAAGAATGCCGTTATGAATGCCAAGGTTCGTCTTGCTTCCCATTTACCTCTATTTCCGGCGTGAGTCAGTCTCAAATTTGGCTCGTCAAAACCCCGTCGGATTACCATAACGCTGATATAAGAACTGAAGAGCGCAACATCCTTTTAATAAATTATTATTTTGCATTCCGGCTGATATTTAACAAGTCCAGAAATCGGTGTGGCGATACCGGCCTTGGTGACAACAGATACTGGTTTCTCAAATTCCCATTCATACCCGCATATCCTGCTACTTCCTCCAGTGTGGGTGTAAGCTCAAAATCCACAAAGCGAAATACATTTCGGGTCAGGTCCCAAAATGGTATCAAAGCCTCGATGACATCCGTCCTTGCCTCGACTTTTAGTAGACTGATGAGACCCCCCAAGACTCTGACCACTATTTCTTTGCTGCTTTTTCCCAAATCGTCCCACCACATATGGAGCTGGGGAGGGACCTTGCTAAAGACGGTGAAGGGTTTGTTTTCACTTGTGCTCATCCTGCACATTTATTAAGGCGATTTAAACAAAAGCAAAAAAATTGTTTGACTCGAAAAATGATTTGACTATATTTTCAGAAAGAAAGATCCGATTTTCCGAACACGACCTTTCAGCACTTTGGGGATGAAGCCGGTGAGGGTCAACCGATCAAAAACTCTAAAGGATGATCAAAAGCGGCAGTTTATGCGAAGTCAGCCTTCCGGGGTCACTTGATTTATTTAAGACTCTTTTCTGGGTATTTTTGCAAAAAGGAAAGTTGGACCCGATAAGGGTTGCCTATGTATCTCACATCCGGTGAGAATTAAACCGACGTAGTTCGGGCAAATAAAATAGACTATTTTTTTTCTAAATAAACTATTTTGAAAATAAGACAAACTAAAAATAAAGACTTTTTTATGCTTTCTGAATAAAACAATCTATTTAAAATAAAACCTTTTTTTTATTTTCTAAAAAATTTGGCAGAATTTCGACACTATTCGGGCATTGGTATTTTTAAAACTAGTGATTAACTCTCTTAACCCTTTACACTGCTATTTCTCTTCTTTTTTTCATCATTTTTTTTCATTTTTCCCACTATTTAAAAGCCGGTCAGCATGCGAGTCCGAAGCATATTAATGCATATGTAGCAAGTAAGATGCATCATGATGGTCTTTTTTATTTCAGGTACACCTGTCCTAGACAGACCCAACCTCTTTGTTGAGTTTCCAAAGTCAAATGCACATGATGCAAACAAACGTTCCTACTAGGGATCCGGCATGTGGTTTTGTCATACTAGGTTTAAAAAAACCTGAGTGTATTGTTCTAAACCTGGCTTACCCGAGCGAATAACTCGAGCCGAGGAGGAGGCAGCGTACCGGGAATACAGAAGCTTCACCGGCTTAGCAACTTATCCGAACCTCGTTCTAAAAAATGGGATTGACTCTAAACAGAAAAGAAGTCACACGAAGTGCACCCTTCTTCATGATTTAGAAGACTCAGAGGGAAGATGGGTTTCGTAACAATTTATATACAATTCACAAAATAACAAAGTGGTAAAAGCAACAATTACCACATTGGGCCCAAACATGTAATAAAATCAGATAATAAATAAAGCCAAATATAACAATTATTCTAAGCTCGAATTCTTGAACCCTGAACCAGAGATTCTGGGTTCATTCCCCAGCAGAGTCGCCATTGCTGTCACACCTCCTTTTTCACTACACCCGCAAGGGTACAAGGGAGATTTATGGTGTCCCAAGTCACCGGTTTAATCTCAAATCGAGGAAAAGAATGACTCTGTTTAACAGTCCGCGAACCAGAAATTCGGATAAGGAATTCTGTTAACCCGGGAGAAGGTGTTAGGTATTCCCGAATTCCGTGGTTCTAGCACAGTCACTCAACTGTTATATTCGGCTTAATTATCTGATTTTATACAAATATGAACTTATGTGCGAATTCCAACCATGAACCGCTTTTATTCAAATTATTAAAGAAATTTGAACGTCGTTTGAAACATGTCTTTGGATCGCGTCACATGAAATGCACCCGCAATCCTGAACACATTTGATTCGACATTTTGGGATTTGGTTTTGGGTCGCATGAAATGCACACCCGAATTTAAGAAAGGTAAGATTATTAAACATGTGCCTAAAGAGACTATCGTGTTATTAATTCGGCGAAGGCCGTGGATATTCGCTAAACGGCCTCTCCGGAAAGCTAGATAGTTATTAAAAATAGAGGGCCTCGCCGCTTGTACATTTTATTTTGGCGAGGCACGCCTCATTTATTTTTTAAAGGACATTCCTAAAGTGACTACATTTTCTATTTAAGTTTGTCTCTAAAATAAAAGAGAAAAATCCTAGTTAATTACATGCTTGAAAAGGCCATCACTTATTTATCGGATTAAAGCAAACGCAACCGGAAAATTGCAATCAAACTTGCGTAAAAGGAGATTATTTCATGCCTAATTCTATAAGCCAATACTACTAAAATTGAAATTATAAATAAATATAGAATTGACAAACAATATATATTCAAAAGAAACTAATTATCCTATAACTAATTTAAACCCACATTGTTAGATGAAATGAACCGTTGGAACTAATTGTTTTTAACTACTTGAAACTAAGCCAACCTTAATTACTAATGATTACGAAAGTTTGCTTAAGCTTGATCATTAACTTAAATAACCTATTGGATTAGTGTTCTTAACCTTACTACATTGAATCGCACTTCAAATATATCAAGCCTACGGATTATTCGAAATTACTAACCAATTATATTTGCCTAACACTTACGGATCTTTGTTACTAACAAGAATAAAAAAATCACAAACTTCAAGTTACTTCTATTCCAATATTCGCGAGTTCAAAGCTAGATTTTACCAACCAATTAAATCGATTCACCACATTAACTAATTACCAATTCGAGTTGGATGTGATTCCGAAGCTACATTATTTTAAATATATGAATTAGCAAAACTGAAACTGATAACTATGCGATTCCTACAGAAATACGTCCAATAGTTCAACAATCTAACAATTCTGCTCAAATTAAACATGCATACTGTATTGACTAATATTCACGTCATTTCAAGGATCTTAGGTCCGTAATCTAATGTTATGCCATATCTAGCTGCTAATCAGTGATCTTACAAAAATAGTCTTAATGCTACATGACTCTACCCTTCATATAACAGGAAACACATAACTAATATCTAACTAAAATACAATTATTCTATAGTTAAATACAGAAATCTTCTGTCCATTTTATTTCAACTTCAATAATCAAACATCGAGGTGATTCAAAGTAGTGTACCTGATAATAGAACAGAAGAAGGCGAGGATTAGTAGATTAGTAGAAGACAACAGCAACAGCAACAATAACCAATAGGCAACTTAAAACCAACGGAACAAAATCCGGCAACCAGCAGTCCCGAAAACCAATGGAGAAAAACCCAGAAATAGCAATGAAACAGTAAAAGATGTCCAATAGCACACTTCAGGAAATACTACTTGAAAACCAACAATGCCAAAAAATTACTGGCAGAAAAACAGAGTGAATTAGGGGCGAAAAGGCAATGGAACAGCTGGTATTTTAGAAGTAAAGAAAAGACCTCACTTTTAGTTTGAAAGTCAGCCTATTTCAACTTTAAAATTACTGAATTCTGATGATAAAATCCACCAGGTTTTTAACTTGAACTATGAATGTTTTCCCTTTGTTCAAAGTTTAGCTTTCATTCACTCTTAAACTCTGGACTTTTCCCCTCAAAATCCAGTCCCCCCATTAGTCCCCAAATGACTCCTATTTTATACCCAAAGTAGACCCTTTTCAGCCCTTCCCTTTTCTTTTACTATTACCCTTTTATTATTACCCTCCACTTCTTTTTACTTTCCAGCTACTATATTCCTCTACTATGTGAATCATTTTAACTTTTCATTATTACCTATTGTTGCTAATTTCCAATTAGCAAAAGCACCTCTTATTCCTTAGTGTCCCTCCTATCAATAAGCACTAGTTCAATTTAAAGCACACCAGGACCCTACTGGATAGACTACTCAGTCAAAACCATTTTCAAACCTTTGGACTCCCCAAATTACCCCCTGAGTCCCCATTGTTATTACTTCATTACCCTAAGCTTTACAAGTCTGAAGTTACATTTATGTAAGTTCAAACCTGAAACTAATTTCTGGTTAAACACCTAAATAACTACAACTATATCCAATTCACAATCCTATTCAGACACAATGATTTAAGGCAGAAGAACAGAAGAAAATCGAAATGGTATTAATCAGGGCAATGAGATAAACTATGAAGAACTGAATGAGTAATCTGGTTAAAATAAACAAGACTGAAAACAACAGGTTCAATTCATTCCACATTTAACACAGAAAACAAAAAGAAATGGTAAACCTACTGGAAAACAACCAGGAACTACTACCATGTTTTCTCTAATTTTTCAAGCAAATTAATTGACGACACTTGATTAATCGATTATACAGGCCATAATGTACAACAATTATCGACAATCAATCAGAAAAAACCACATGTGATTCGAGTAGCATTTGACAGAAACAGTGAGTCGTAATACAACCAACTAATCGACGAAACTAATCGCATTGATTATACAGTTTACAACATATACTTAATCAATGTACAGAAGAATTCGACCAAATAAAAGGTCATTGAAGATGGATAGAATCAATCGACGAAAATTGAAAAATCAGTGAAACTTAAACTAAACAAATAAACAAATATAAACACAAAAATAGAACAAAAGAAGGGAAAAATACCTCAGTGACAAAGATCAGAAACAGACGACCTTGGGACCAACTTGGGCTTGGATTTTTTGAGGTCAAACGGACCTTAATCGAGTGTTCTCAACTGAGAACACTAAACTAAGGTCAGTTAGAAACCTCAAATCCCTCTTAATTTCGGACGAAGCCCGTGTTTTGGTTTTCTAGGGTTCTCACATTCAATTTGGGGCTTGAACGTTTCTAGGCAGATTCGAACGGGACCAAAGTTATTTATGGTATGAGGGAGGTCTGGGTTACCTGGTATGAATTTGGGGTTGGTTGGTGTAGGTTTCCGTTTGGCTTGATTCTTCAAATGAAGATTCGATAAGATGGGGGAAGATTCGAACCAAACAAGTAACATATTTGGAACGGGGGTGGTCAGATGGTCTTATGGTGTTAAGGTGGTGGCCGGCGGCGTTGATGCCGCCGGGTTTCAGGCGACGGGGTAAGGTGGCAGCTAGGGTTAGCCCTAGTTCGTCTCTGATTTGAGAGACGATGAACAAGGAAGAAAAGGGGGGTGTTTGGTTTGGGGGGCTGGGGTAGGTATTAGGCTTATATAGTGGAGGGGGGATTAATCTTGGCCGTTGGATCAAGCACGATCAACGGCCTGGATCAACTCACTTAACTGAACGGTGTCGTTCGGTTTAAGTTGGGGAATGGGTTTGCCCGGGGGTGAAGTGGATTGGGTCGTGGTGAGGCCTTGAGGCCGTTGGATCAAAGAAAATGGATGGCTCGGATTAAACACTTGAAACGGTGTCGTTTCAAACCAAGCCAGGGTTGCACTGGACCGTTTGATCTGTTCGATCAGCGGCTCAGATTGAAGACGCCTAAACGGCGTCGTTTAGGCTATCTAAGAGATCAGGTAACAACCTCCATTCTACAGGCGGGCTCCTGACTTCTCCAACTTAAAATATAACAACCTCCGTTCTACAGGTGGGCTCCTGCCTCCAACTTAAAATTTAACAACCTCCATTCTCCAGGCGGGCTCCTGACTCCAACTTAAAATTTAACAACCTCCATTCTACAGGCAGGCTCCTGACTCCAACTTAAAATTTAACAACCTCCATTCTCCAGGCGGGCTCCTGACACGAACTTAAAATTTAACAACCTCCATTCTCCAGGCGGGCTCCTGACTCCAAATTAAAATTTAACAACCTCCATTCTCCAGGCGGGCTCCTGACTCCAACTTAAAATTTAACAACCTCCATTCTACAGGCGGGTTCCTGACTCCAACTTAAAATTTAACAACCTCCATTCTCCAGGCGGGCTCCTGACTCCAACTTAAAATTTAACAACCTCCATTCTATAGGCGGGCTCCTGACTCCAACTTAAAATTTAACAACCTCCATTCTCCAGGCGGGCTCCTGACTTCTCCAACTTTTAAAATAAACAACCTCCGTTCTACAGGCGGGCTCCTGACTCCAACTTAAAATTTAACAACCTCCATTCTCCAGGCGGGCTCCTGACTTCTCCAACTTTTAAAATAAACAACCTCTGTTCTTCAGCAATTACTTCCCTCAAACTGGTGTTCTCACTTCTCTGAAACCTGCCGGGGATAACACTGCTGGGGAATTATCTTCCTTCTTTAAGACTAGTTACTTTCCTGCTTTTAACAATGGTGGGGATGATACTGATTCAAAGACCACTACCCTTAAAACTTGGGTTATCTTGCTTCTTCCAAGATTGCTTTCTTTAAAACTTGTATTGCCTTCTCCCGTGAACTACTCGGGATTCCACTTCCTTCAAAACTTGTGTTATCTTCCATCTTTCCCAAGTGGGTATCTGATTTCACGAAAATTTTCGCACTGAGAGAAAATTTTCTGCCCTAGTTTGATAATCTTCTTTATGGCCATGTCTTCCCGCTGTCGATAACATTTCCTTTCCCTGCTTCAAATCAAAGAAAAATTTGTTAGTTTAAAATGTGGTGAATGGTCGTGCCACTCCTGCTGGGGATGGTTTTTCCTTTTTCCTTTCCCTGCTTTGCGTTTTATTACAAAACTTGCTGGGGATGATATTATTCGCTGGGGATGGTTTTTCCTTTCTCCTCCTTCCCCACTTTGTGTTGTCCGACCATCGCAGAACTTGGTCGATAATCTGTCGGAGTTGTTCTTGCATCTCGCAAATCTGCTGGGGATCCTCATAACCTTTTAACTGTTGCTTTTTGTTTTTATCCACAGATTTAGACCCATTCACCATTTGGTCTTGCGACAAACTTCTTTTCGCTTTGTCGCCTTATCTTTGGCCTGTCCTATTCGCATTTTGCTTTGCACCGTTTTGGCAACTAGTAGTAAGCTCTGAAAATCCTTTTCAAAACAAACTGTTGGGGAGGTAAAGTCTTTAAACCAAGAAATGAAAAAGTGATGATTTCAAAAGATAGAAAAAGAAGAAGTCTTTCTGAACGAATGCTGGGGAGAAGAAAAATGAAAAGGACTTATCTGAATGAAATAACCGATCCCGGCGATCATGTCGTGCATTCTGGATTAATCAACCCAGTCTATTTATATCAATCGATCTTTCTGGTGGCCTCATTTCGCTAGGGGATATGCAAGCGCCCAACTCTTTTTGCCAAATCAACACTTTTGCATTGCTTGATGCCTCGACGGATCCTTTCCGCCAATCTTATTTTGTCGCCTCATAGTGCCCTTTGAGGGGTTTTCACTAATAAGACTCTCTCATTTCTCTCAACTCCCGTTGCCTTATGGTGCCTGTGAAGGTTTTCACCGATAAGACTCTCTCATTTTATTTCTCTCAACTCCAGTTGCCTTATGGTGCCTGTGAAGGTTTTCACCGATAAGACTCTCTCATTTTATTTTATTTTTTCAGCTGGGGATTGGAGTGTTGCCAATACGACTCTCTCTGCTAGGGATTCTGCCGGCTATTAATTCATTTACAGTTTATGATCCTCCTCTCTGCTGGGGATCAGAGTGTTATTCCTGACTTCCATTTGCCAGCCTGGGCACTTCTCGGAAGCTGATCGAGAGGTCTTTTTTGGACATCAATATGGATTTTTGTGTATGGCTAAAAGAAAAGGGGTATCAAAAGGTTCAAAATACTTTTGATGGGTAAAACATTACAACTCTTGGAATCAAACTTCCTTCGCAAAATTACAAACACAACTTCTACCCCAGTTTCTTGCTTGGGGATTTTTATTTTTTGTTACGCTATGACCGAGCCGTGAGGCGCCTACGTATCCTCTTTGAGGAATCAGGTCGAACGTAGTTCCCACTTCCTTTGTTTTTCTTGTGACTTTTCTTTTGTCTTTATTATCGTTATTTTTTCTTCTCGTTTTCTTTCATTTTCATTACTGATTCCAAAAGAGGGGTATGAAAGAATAAATAAGGCTCAAAAGGGGAAGCAAAGGTTAAAGTGTTTGGATAGAAGAAAGAATTGCCTCCGTCATTTCATTCTCCGATAAGTGCCAAGTACAAACAAACGACAATTACAATTAAAAGAAATTATACATAATATCTCTTAACTGCATCAGAATTGATAGCCATGTCGACGCATTTCCCTTCGATATCTGCTAAACATAAAGCGTCATTGGATAACACTCTGGTTACAAAGAATGGCCCTTGCCAATTCGGGGAGAACTTGCCCTTTGCCTCAGCCTGATGTGGGAGGATGCGTTTCAGCACTTGCTGGCCCACTTCAAACTTCCGGGGATGCACCTTTTTGTTGTACGCTCTTGCCATTCTCTTTTGATATAACTGGCCATGACACACGGCTGCCAATCTCTTTTCATCAATCAAGTTCAACTGCTCCAAATGGGTTTTGACCCACTCGTCATCATCAATCTTAGCTTCAGCGACAATCCGAAGGGATGGAATTTTAGCTTCCGCCGATATTACTGCTTCAGTTCCATATTCCAACAAATAAGGCGTTGCCCCTACTGAAGTACGGACAGTAGTGCGATAACCTAACAATGCAAATGGTAATTTTTCATGCCATTGTCTGGATCCTTCTACCATCTTCCTCAGTATCTTCTTGATGTTCTTGTTGGCTGCCTCAACTGCTCCATTCGCCTTGGGACGATATGGTGTGGAATTACGGTGTGTAATCTTAAACTACTGACATACCTCTTTCATCAAATTGCTGTTAAGATTAGCACCATTATCCATGATGATCACCTTTGGGATTCCGAATCTACAAATGATATGGGAGTGAACAAAATCTACCACTGCCTTCTTGGTTACCGACTTGAAAGTTTTAGCTTCAACCCACTTAGTGAAATAGTCGATGGCCACCAGAATGAACCTATGACCGTTGGTAGCTGCCGGCTCAATAGGTCCAATGGCATCCATGCCCCAGGCAACGAATGGCCATGGTGCTGACATTGTATGCAATTCTGTCGGCGGAGAATGAATCAAATCTCCGTGTATCTGACACTGATGGTATTTCCGCACGAAACCGATACAATTACGCTCCATAGTGAGCCAATAGTACCCTGCTCGAATAATCTTCTTTGCCAATACATATCCGCTCATATGCGGCCCACAAACTCCAGCATGTACCTCTGTCATAACTGTCGTGGCTTGACTAGCATCTATACATCTCAGCAATCCCAAATCTGGGGTTCTTTTGTACAACACTCCTCCACTGAGGAAAAATCCATTGGCCAATCGCCGAATGGTTCTCTTTTGATCTCTGGTGGCCTGCTCCGGGTATATCCCCATCCTGAGGTATTCCTTGACATCATAGAACCATGGCTCGCCATCCATTTCTTCCTATATCATGTTGCAATAAGCATGCTGATCACGAACCTGGATATGCAACGGGTCAACATGAATTTTGTCTGGGTGGTGCAACATCGATGCTAAAGTGGCCAAAGCATCGGCAACCTCATTGTGAACTCTTGGGATGTGTCTGAACTCCACTGATCAAAATCGCTTGCTCAGATCGTGCAAATATTGCCGATATGGTATGAGCTTCAAATCCCGTGTTTCCCATTCACCCTGAATTTGATGCACCAGGAGATCCGAGTCTCCTAAGACCAAGACGTCTTGGACATCCATGTCTGTAGCTAACCTTAAACCCAAAATGCATGCCTCATATTCAGCCATGTTATTGGTACAATAGAAATGTAGCTGAGCCGTAACAGGATAATGGTGTCCTGTTTCAGAAATAAGTACCGCTCCTATTCCAACTCCTTTCGCATTCGCGACTCCATCAAAGAAGAGCTTCCAACCTGGTTTTTCGGCCTGTTCTAGTTCATCAATGTGCATCACCTCTTCATCGGGAAAATAAGTCCTCAGTGGCTCATACTCTTCATCGATCAGGTTCTCAGCCAAATGATCGGCCAATGCCTGGGCTTTCATCGCAGTCCGAGTCACATAGATTATGTCAAACTCTGTGAGCAAAATCTGCCATTTTGCCAGTCTGCCTGTCGGCATAGGCTTTTGAAAGATATACTTCAACGGATCCAAGCGTGAAATGAGGTAAGTAGTGTAGGATGACAAATAATGTTTCAACTTCTGTGCCACCCAAGTTAAGGCGCAACATGTCCTTTCCAGGTGAGTGTACTTAACCTCATAAGCTGTGAACTTCTTGCTAAGATAATAGATGGCCTGCTCCTTCCTGCCGGTGACGTCATGCTGCCCCAGTACACATCCAAATGAATTTTCCAAGACTGTCAAGTAAAGAATCAAAGGCCTCAGTCCCCAGGTGGGTTTGTCAAGTAACCTTTTATCTTGTCAAACGCTTCTTGACACTCATCAGTCCACTTGATCACAGCGTCCTTCCTCAACAACTTGAAAATAGGCTCAAAAGTTGTCGTGAGCTGAGCAATAAACCTGCTGATGTAGTTCAGCCTTCCTAACAGACTCATCACTTCAGTCTTGTTCCTCGGAGGGGGCAAATCTTGTATGGCTTTGATCTTTGATGGGTCCAGCTCTATGCCTCACCGACTGACTATGAATCCCAACAGTTTTCTGGATGGAACACCAAATGCACACTTGGCGGGGTTGAGCTTGAGGTTGTACCTGCGAAGCCTCTGGAAGAATTTCCTCAAATCCCTGACGTGGTCGGATTGATGCTTTGATTTTATGATCACATCATCTACATATACCTCAATCTCCTTGTGTATCATATCGTGAAACACAGTAGTCATTGCCCTCATATAGGTTTCCCCAGCATTCTTTAAACCAAATGGCATTACCCGATAACAATAAGTTCCCCAGGGTGTGATGAATGCCGTCTTTTCTGCATCTTCTTCATCCATTAGAACCTGATGATACCCGGCATAGCAATTCACAAATCTCCATCCGGCCCAATCAGTGGTCCGAGAACTTTGGACAGCAATTGCTTTTTGATGCTCGGCCTGACAAAAGATCTGGACAGGCGTGGAATATGCTTGGGAAGGACCCAGCCTCTTTTCATCAACTTGCGAGCCCGCTTTAAATCCGCTGCGGTAGGCTTGAATCCTAACCCAAAAGTATCCAGGTTCTTGGGCAAAGAAACTGGCTGGAAAATTCCCTGCAGATCAATCCCCAAACCTTTTCTTGGTACAAACCCGCTGTTTAACATTTCCGAGGCTATCATGAAGGTTGAAGCTGCTATTCTGGGAAATGGAAGGCCCCCGCCCTCGGGAATTTTGTCTACTGAGACTGCGTCAAAAACCTGGTAAACCCATGGGCCCTTGTCATCGTCGGTTTCTATGAAGGGCACAATGGAATCACTAACGACGCCTGTACCATCATCCCCGTGTACCACAATCTCTTGTCGATCCCATTCGAATTTCACCACCTGATGAAGTGTAGAAGGCACTGTTTTGGCGGCGTTGATCCAGGGTCGTCCCAACAGAAGATTATATGACACCGCCACGTCTAACACTTGAAACTCCATGGTGAACTCGATTGGACCAATTGTTAACTCAAGTATGATGTCACCCACTGTGTCTGTACCACCACCATCAAACCCTCAAACACAGGTGGTGTTCTTGTGAATTCGGTCACCATCGACCTTCAGTTTGTTCAATGTGGCCAAAGGACAAATATTGTCACTAGAGCCATTATCAATCAGTACTCGGGTGACTACCGAGTCTTCACACTTCACAATCAAATAGAGGGCCCTATTATATTCTGTACCTTCTACGGGCAACTCATCGTCTGAAAAAGTGACCCTGTTGACCTCAAAAATTTTATTTGCTATTTTCTCCAGATGGTTCACAGAGATCTTATCCGGAACGTGGGCTTCTTTCAGGATTTTCATCAATACCTGACAATGCTCATCTGAATGGATCAACAAGGATATCAATGAGATCTGTGTCGGGGTCTTCCTCAACTGCTCCACAATGGAGTAGTCTTGCGCCTTCATCTTCTTCAAAAACTCCTCTGCTTCTTCCTCCGTCACTGGCTTCTTTATTGTTATTGGATTGGCTCTCAATTCTGCGGGAGGAAAACACCTTCCCGAACGAGTTAACCCCTGGGCCTCGCATACTTTTTCCACAACCTCCTTCCCCTTATGCATCACTGTCACTTGACTGTAGCTCCATGGCACAGCTTTCTCACTTGTTATCGGCAACTGCATTACTGGCCTGATAACAACTGGTTCTACACGGGCCGCCTTCACAACTAACACTGGTGCGCTTGGTACTCCCTGCAGCACTACCTTGACCGGCTCCGGCTTATTCGCAACAACAGACGCACCTTTCCCTATTACCACAACTGGCTTGTCATCTACCCTTCCCAACTGCACCGCTGTCTTTCCACTGGTCGGCTTTTCGTTTGGACTAGCACAAATTATCATTACCGTTTGTGAGGGTTTCTTGGGCTCCCCTCCTTCGTGCACTGGTTCGATCATGTGGGCCTCATGGTGCACCGGCAGCGGGTTCTCATTGATGTTGGGTGCCTCTGGTGCCTGAACCTCGATCCTATTCGTGTCAATAAGATCTTGTACGGCAGTCTTCAACTTCCAACACTTCTCAATATCATGCCCGGGAGCCCCCGAACAATATTCACAGCTTACCGAGTGATCCAGATTTTTGGGCAGGGGATTTGGCAATTTGGGCTCAACAGGACTCAATAGGCCTAACTGCCTCAATTTGTGGAACAGAGTAGTATAGGTTTCTCCCAACGGAGTGAATGTTCTCGACCTCTGTACCCTTTCGTTCCTGAAAGTCTGATTCCCACGGAAGCCTGGCCTCATAGTATTCCTGTAGGCTCTTGGTGGTGGATATGTGTTTTGTGGAGGTGGGTATGTGTTTTGTGGAGGTGGATATGTATTCTGGGGAAACGGCGCACGCCATTGTGGGCGAGCCGGAGGCTGGGTGTAAGTTTGGGCGTGATGGACGGAGAAATGTGGTTCTTGTGGTGGATAATAGGGTTGTGGAGGGTTGTATGGAGTGTATGGGTAATTTGGGTGATGGGGTCTGGGTTGGTAGCGAGGGGAAGGACCTCTTGATCTGGACCAAGTACCTGCTTCAACTGTTGCGACCTCCTCTCTCTTCTTTTTCCTGAGTGCACCTCTCGTGCCGCTTTGGATAGCCTGAGTTGTGGCCTTGATTGCCGAATAACTCATTATCTTGTTGGAACTGAGTCCCTCTTCAACCATACCGCCCATTTTTACTACTTCGTTGAAAGATTTACCAACTGACGTCACCAGGTGACCAAAGTAAGTTGGCTCCAAAGTTTGTAAGAGGTAGTCCACCATTTCTCCTTCCCTCATTGGTGGATCGACTCTTGCTGCTTGTTCTCTCCAACGGAATCCGAATTCCCTGAAGCTCTCTCCAGGCTTTTTCTCAAGTTTCAGCAGTGTGAGACGGTCAGGGACGATCTCAAGGTTATACTGGAAGTGACCTGCAAATGCTTGTGCTAGATCGTCCCAAGTATACCACCTGCTAGGATCTTGCCTCGTGTACCATTCCAGTGCGGACCTGCTTAGACTTTGACCAAAATAAGCTATCAGCAACTCATCCTTTCCACCTTCCCCTCTCATCTTACTACAGAAACCTCGTAGATGCGCCATGGGATCACATGTCCCTCATATAGATCAAACTTTGGCATCTTAAAACCTGTCGGCAATTGAACATCGGGGAAGGGACACAGATCTTTGTAGGCCACACTAACTTGGCTGCCCAATCCATGTATATTCCTAAAGGATTGCTCCAGGCTTTTCACTTTACGAAGCACTTTGTCTTGCTCCGGATTTTTAGCCGGCCTCTCAGTTTCTGCCGGGAGCTGAAGGTGAGTGGTGTAAGTGTATGGCTCGGGTGCATAGAAGGTGAGTTCGGGAGGATAGTATTGGTTGTCATGAACCTGAAACACTGGTTCATCGGACGATTTTTGCAATGTGGCGGGTGGAGGTGCCACAAAAATAGGAACAGTTGGTGGAGGAGGGTTTTGTTTGGGTGGTGGAGCTTGGGGATTATAGGAAGTTTTCCCCTGATAGTATTGGGCAATGGGGAAGCTCGTTGATGGACCAGTGGAAGGGTGTTCCGGAGTCCGAGCCGGTGAGAGGGTAGGAGTAAGGGCAAGTATTGGTGATGTTTGTCCCTTAGCCCAGGCTAAGTGCATCCCAGCTATCTCTTGTCTCAACCTGTCTACTTCCTCCTTCATCATTTGCATCTCCGTCTTTTCCTCCTCAACACTTTTGTCCGAACCAGACATACTTTCCAGAATGGGCCCTTTAGATCTTGTGTGGTAATGGTAATTTGTCAGAACGTTCTAATGAGCTAACTGTTTCGAAATCTTTCTCTGATAAACAACAAACTTGTTAGTGTTAGAGTTTAACACATATTGTAATTTCATGTTGGGGAATGCAATGTTCCTAGGCAGTTTAACCATTTCTAACATGTTTTTGCTTTGATTGCATGCGTCATCCCGGCTTATTCTCTCTTTTTATGTCCTTTTTTCCTTTCTTTTATTCACAATGCCTTTTCTCTTTTTTTTCTTTAGTGATGGTCGAATCTTATGTCGATTGCCTACGTATCATGTCCCCGCATAAATCAGACCGGGCGTAGTTCTGCCACATAAGTGCAAAAGCAAATTTTTTTTTGGGGCATTTTCCATTTTCCTTACTGAAACATTATAATACAAACTAAACATTTTTTATGGAAAGGAGAACAAACCCGAAGTAAAACCAAGTACATACTCTAAAAAAACTACTGACACATTTTGATGCAAAAGAGAACATACAGACAGACAACAAACTCTAAAAACAAAAATACTGACTCGAACTATGAATACATTAAAGCTCCAAAGGTTGGTGCCCGCGAGGCATCGTTCGGCCTTGCCGCGGGCTTAGGTGCGAGATCCCTTTCAAGTTGCTCCAGTTCGTACATTGTCCGTTTGACAAAAATCATTACTGCTGATAAGAAGGTAGTGCGGGTCATGTCTTCACACATTCGGCATCTCCTAATGATGGCATGGGCAATAGTCCAAATCTTGTTCCTGGTTCGACCTTTTTCTATGTGCAGGCGCCTTATCTGATCACTACGGCCCCCCAAAACCTGAGAATCCTGGAGATGCTGCCTTTGCAGCTGCCGTATTTCATCTTCCATTCGAGCCAGTAAATCGTAACAGTGTCCACTTTCGATTTCATAAGCTTCAGCTTGCTTAGCTGCCTTGTCCTCAAGGGTGGTCATTTTTCTCTTTTGTTTGGCCATGGTTCTTTCATATTCCTTCTTCACCTGCTGCAAGTACTGTGTACGCTCTTTTGTTCTTTTTGCCCATTGTGCCCGGAGTTGTGCTATGGTATCCTCAGATTTCTTCAAATCATCCCGGTTCTCACCGATTTCTTTTTTCAACCCTTTTATTAACCGCTCATCCGACCGACTCCTTTGTTGTTTGTCAGCGTCTCTCCTCATTTGTCGGATTTGGGCTTTCAACACCTCATTTTCTTGGGCCAATTTGCTCTTTTCTCCCCGATGGGCGTCAACTTGCAGACTATTTTCAAATTCCAGATCCTCAATTTGCTGTTTCAGCTTGCCAATTTCAACCTGATAG
This sequence comes from Nicotiana tabacum, assembly GCF_000715075.1. NCBI lineage: Eukaryota > Viridiplantae > Streptophyta > Magnoliopsida > Solanales > Solanaceae > Nicotiana > Nicotiana tabacum. The sequence goes on along the minus strand of NC_134087.1, from coordinate 104,070,439 downwards.
CGTTCTTCTCTTGCCAGCCAGCCCCATTGTTCTTGCGAGTCATTCGTGAATTGCTGGACATGGGCTCTTTTAGCACGCTTTTGACGAATCCGGAACCTTTTCCCAAACCATGCATCATACTTCGGGTCCACCTCGCCTTTGGCTAAATCTCACACCATAGTTTTGGGCTCAAGGAATCTGCATTCATGCCACAATTTGCGAATTGTATCTTCCGGGACTGTGGCATTCGGTCTTAGCTCGATGGTATGCTTGCTCAAATCTTCATCATGAGGGATAATCTGGAACCTTCCCAATTGACGCAATACCCGATGGGGAGCGTATGGTTGGATACTACGAACACCCATCAGAAGAACATAACATTCTTTGGCCGACATGTATAATGCTTCAGTAGCGGGCAGCCACCCAAACGCCCATTCAATTTGGTCCGCCGTTAGTGATCTCAGTCGTATAAACCAATCTCCAGTACCCTCGGGGAACGCAATACCCGTTACCCACTTTTCAAACTTTTCAATGCAGTTTAAACCAGTCAACCCGAAGTTCATATACCCCACTCGATGGCAGAATGTTCCTGTATCCACAACTGAAGTAATAGATGGCAACCTTGGAAAAACCTTCCTCCCTCTTTACACACGGTCAATGCTCGGAATATTTCCGATAAAATCAGGGGAACTATAGTGTCGTCAGCCCTTTTCATTGTGACATCAACCATCCCCACGGTACCTATCTCTATTTTCTTGTCGTCTCGTGGGCAAACCATGATTCCCAAGAATGCCGTTATGAATGCCAAGGTTCGTCTTGCTTCCCATTTACCTCTATTTCCGGCGTGAGTCAGTCTCAAATTTGGCTCGTCAAAACCCCGTCGGATTACCATAACGCTGATATAAGAACTGAAGAGCCAACATCCTTTTAATAAATTATTATTTTGCATTCCGGCTGATATTTAACAAGTCCAGAAATCGGTGTGGCGATACCGGCCTTGGTGACAACAGATACTGGTTTCTCAAATTCCCATTCATACCCGCATATCCTGCTACTTCCTCCAGTGTGGGTGTAAGCTCAAAATCCACAAAGCGAAATACATTTCGGGTCAGGTCCCAAAATGGTATCAAAGCCTCGATGACATCCGTCCTTGCCTCGACTTTTAGTAGACTGATGAGACCCCCCAAGACTCTGACCACTATTTCTTTGCTGCTTTTTCCCAAATCGTCCCACCACATATGGAGCTGGGGAGGGACCTCGCTAAAGACGGTGAAGGGTTTGTTTTCACTTGTGCTCATCCTGCACATTTATTAAGGCGATTTAAACAAAAGCAAAAAAATTGTTTGACTCGAAAAATGATTTGACTATATTTTCAGAAAGAAAGATCCGATTTTCTGAACACGGCCTTTCAGCACTTCGGGGATGAATCCAGTGAGGGTCAACCGATCAAAAACTCTAAAGGATGATCAAAAGCGGCAGTTTATGCGAAGTCAGCCTTCCGGGGTCACTTGATTTATTTAAGACTCTTTTCTGGGTATTTTTGCAAAAAGGGAAGTTGGACCCGATAAGGGTTGCCTATGTATCTCACATCCGGTGAGAATTAAACCGACGTAGTTCGGGCAAATAAAATAGACTATTTTTTTTCTAAATAAACTATTTTGAAAATAAGACAAACTAAAAATAAAGACTTTTTTTTGCTTTCTGAATAAAACAATCTATTTAAAATAAAACCTTTTTTTTTATTTTCTAAAAAATTTGGCAGAATTTCGACACTATTCGGGCATTGGTATTTTTAAAACTAGTGATTAACTCTCTTAACCCTTTACACTGCTATTTCTCTTCTTTTTTTCATCATTTTTTTTCATTTTTCCCACTATTTAAAAGCCGGTCAGCATGCGAGTCCGAAGCATATTAATGCACATGTAGCAAGTAAGATGCATCATGATGGTCTTTTTTATTTCAGGTACACCTGTCCTAGACAGACCCAACCTCTTTGTTGAGTTTCCAAAGTCAAATGCACATGATGCAAACAAACGTTCCTACTAGGGATCCGGCATGTGGTTTTGTCATACTAGGTTTAAAAAAACCTGAGTGTATTGTTCTAAACCTGGCTTACCCGAGCGAATAACTCGAGCCGAGGAGGAGGCAGCGTACCGGGAATACAGAAGCTTCACCGGCTTAGCAACTTATCCGAACCTCGTTCTAAAAAATGGGATTGACTCTAAACAGAAAAGAAGTCACACGAAGTGCACCCTTCTTCATGATTTAGAAGACTCAGAGGGAAGATGGGTTTCGTAACAATTTATATACAATTCACAAAATAACAAAGTGGTAAAAGCAACAATTACCACATTGGGCCCAAACATGTAATAAAATCAGATAATAAATAAAGCCAAATATAACAATTATTCTAAGCTCGAATTCTTGAACCCTGAACCAGAGATTCTGGGTTCATTCCCCAGCAGAGTCGCCATTGCTGTCACACCTCCTTTTTCACTACACCCGCAAGGGTACAAGGGAGATTTATGGTGTCCCAAGTCACCGGTTTAATCTCAAATCGAGGAAAAGAATGACTCTGTTTAACAGTCAGCGAACCAGAAATTCGGATAAGGAATTCTGTTAACCCGGGAGAAGGTGTTAGGTATTCCCGAATTCCGTGGTTCTAGCACAGTCACTCAACTGTTATATTCGGCTTAATTATCTGATTTTATACAAATATGAACTTATGTGCGAATTCCAACCATGAACCGCTTTTATTCAAATTATTAAAGAAATTTGAACGTCGTTTGAAACATGTCTTTGGATCGCGTCACATGAAATGCACCCGCAATCCTGAACACATTTGATTCGACATTTTGGGATTTGGTTTTGGGTCGCATGAAATGCACACCCGAATTTAAGAAAGGTAAGATTATTAAACATGTGCCTAAAGAGACTATCGTGTTATTAATTCGGCGAAGGCCGTGGATATTCGCTAAACGGCCTCTCCGGAAAGCTAGATAGTTATTAAAAATAGAGGGCCTCACCGCTTGTACGTTTTATTTTGGCGAGGCACGCCTCATTTATTTTTTAAAGGACATTCCTAAAGTGACTACATTTTCTATTTAAGTTTGTCTCTAAAATAAAAGAGAAAAATCCTAGTTAATTACATGCTTGAAAAGGCCATCACTTATTTATCGGATTAAAGCAAACGCAACCGGAAAATTGCAATCAAACTTGCGTAAAAGGAGATTATTTCATGCCTAATTCTATAAGCCAATACTACTAAAATTGAAATTATAAATAAATATAGAATTGACAAACAATATATATTCAAAAGAAACTAATTATCCTATAACTAATTTAAACCCACATTGTTAGATGAAATGAACCGTTGGAACTAATTGTTTTTAACTACTTGAAACTAAGCCAACCTTAATTACTAATGATTACGAAAGTTTGCTTAAGCTTGATCATTAACTTAAATAACCTATTGGATTAGTGTTCTTAGCCTTACTACATTGAATCGCACTTCAAATATATCAAGCCTACGGATTATTCGAAATTACTAACCAATTATATTTACCTAACACTTACGGATCTTTGTTACTAACAAGAATCAAAAAATCACAAACTTCAAGTTACTTCTATTCCAATATTCGCGAGTTCAAAGCTAGATTTTACCAACCAATTAAATCGATTCACCACATTAACTAATTACCAATTCGAGTTGGATGTGATTCCGAAGCTACATTATTTTAAATATATGAATTAGCAAAACTGAAACTGATAACTATGCGATTCCTACAAAAATACGTCCAATAGTTCAACAATCTAACAATTCTGCTCAAATTAAACATGCATACTGTATTGACTAATATTCACGTCATTTCAAGGATCTTAGGTCCGTAATCTAACGTTATGCCATATCTAGCTGCTAATCAGTGATCTTACAAAAATAGTCTTAATACTACATGACTCTACCCTTCATATAACAGGAAACACATAACTAATATCTAACTAAAATACAATTATTCTATAGTTAAATACAGAAATCTTCTGTCCATTTTATTTCAACTTCAATAATCAAACATCGAGGTGATTCAAAGTAGTGTACCTGATAATAGAACAGAAGAAGGCGAGGATTAGTAGATTAGTAGAAGACAACAGCAACAGCAACAATAACCAATAGGCAACTTAAAACCAACGGAACAAAATCCGGCAACCAGCAGTCCCGAAAACCAATGGAGAAAAACCCAGAAATAGCAATGAAACAGTAAAAGATGTCCAATAGCACACTTCAGGAAATACTACTTGAAAACCAACAATGCCAAAAAATTACTGGCAGAAAAACAGAGTGAATTAGGGGCGAAAGGGCAATGGAACAGTTCTGGTATTTTAGAAGTAAAGAAAAGACCTCACTTTTAGTTTGAAAGTCAGCCTATTTCAACTTTAAAATTACTGAATTCTGATGATAAATCCAGCAGGTTTTTAACTTGAACTACGAATGTTTTTCCTTTGTTCAAAGTTCAGCTTTCATTCACTCTTAAACTCTGGACTTTTCCCCTTAAAATCCAGTCCCCCTATTAGTCCCCAAATGACTCCTATTTTATACCCAAAGCAGACCCTTTTCAGCCCCTCCCTTTTCTTTTACTATTACCCTTTTATTATTACCCTCCACTTCTTTTTACTTTCCAACTACTATATTCCTCTACTATGTGAATCATTTTATCTTTTCATTATTACCTACTGTTGCTAATTTCCAATTAGCAAAAGCACCTCTTATTCCTTAGTGGCCCTCCTATCAATAAGCACTAGTTCAATTTAAAGCACACCAGGACCCTACTGAACAGACTACTCAGTCAAAATCATTTTCAAACCTTTGAACTTCCCAAATTACCCCCAGATACCCCACTGTTATTACTTCATTACCCTAAGCTTTACAAGTCTGAAGTTACATTTATGTAAGTTCAAACCTGAAACTAATTTCTGGTTAAACACCTAAATAACTACAGCTATATCCAATTCACAATCCTATTCAGACACAATGATTTAAGGCAGAAGAACAGAAGAAAATCGAAATGGTATTAATCAGGGCAATGAGATAAACTATGAAGAACTGAATGAGTAATCTGGTTAAAATAAACAAGACTGAAAACAAGAGGTTCAATTCATTACACATTTAACACAGAAGACAAAAAGAAATGGTAAACCTACTGGAAAACAACCAGGAACTACTATCATGTTTTCTCTAATTTTTCAAGCAAATTAATTGACGACACTTGATTAATCGATTATACAGGCCATAATATAAAACAATTATCGACAATCAATCAGAAAAAACCAGATGTGATTCGAGTAGCATTTGACAGAAACAGTGAGTTGTAATACAACCAACTAATCGACGAAACTAATCACATTGATTATACAGTTTACAACATATACTTAATCAATGAACAAAAGAATTCGACCAAATAAAAGGTCATTGAAGATGGATAGAATCAATCGACGAAAATTGAAAAATCAGTGAAACTTAAACTAAACAAATAAATAGATATAAACACAAAAATAGAACAAAAGAAGGGGAAAATACCTCAGTGACAAAGATCAGAAACAGACGACCTTGGGACCAACTTGGGCTTGGATTTTTTGAGGTCAAACAGACCTTAATCGAGTGTTAGACTAAGGTCAGTTAGAAACCCCAAATCCCTTTTAATTTCGGACGAAGCCCGTGTTTTGGTTTTCTAGGGTTCTTACGTTCGATTTGGGGCTCGAATGTTTCTAGGCAGATTCGAACGGGACCAAAGTTATTTATGGTATGAGGGAGGTCTGAGGGTTGCCTGGTATGAATTTGGGGTTGGTTGGTGTAGGTTTCCGTTTGGCTCGAATCTTCAAATGAAGATCCGAGAAGATGGGGGAAGATTCGAACCAAATGAGTAACATATTTGGAGCGGGGGTGGTCAGATGGTCTTATGGTGTTAAGGTGGTGACTGGCGGCGTTGATGCCGTCGGGTTTTAGGCGACGGGGTAAGGTGGCGGCTAGGGTTAGCCCTAGTTCGTCTCTGAGTTGAGAGACGAAGAACAAGGAAGAAAAGGGGGGGTGTTTGGTTTGGGGGGCTGGGGTAGGTATTAGGCTTATATAGTGGAGAGGGGGATTGTTCTTGGCCGTTGGATCAAGAACGATCAACGGCCTGGATCAACTCACTTAACTGAACGGTGTCGTTCGGTTTAAGTTGGGGAATGGGTTGGCCCGGGGGTGAAGTGGATTGGGTCGTGGTGAGGCTGTTGGATCAAAGAAAATGGATGGCTCGGATTAAACACTTGAAACGGTGTCGTTTCAAACCAAGCCAGGGCTGCACTGGACCGTTTGATCTGTTCGATCAGTGGCTCAGATTGAAGACGCCTAAACGGCGTCGTTTAGGCTATCTGAGAGATCAGGCATAATGGACTGGGTCATTGCATTGCATTTTGGGCCTGATTTTGGCCTGGCCCAGTCCGACTCAGCTAATTATTTTAACTCTTTTCTTTTCCTTCTTTTAATTAACAATTAACAACAACTCTAGAAATAAATTGTAAAACAAAATTGATCTACAAAAATATTAATTAACCCTTAACAACAAACAACACACAAGTTAAAACATTTAATTAAAAATAAAATCACACAATGGCACATTTAAATGACAAAATTACAACAATTACATATTTTTTGTGATTTTCCTTCTTTTAAAACCAAATTATGGTTTAATTAATTCCTAATTGTAAGAAATAAAAATCCTAAGTGCACATGCCACATATTTTTTATTATTTCAATTAATTATAACAGGATAAACATTCACAGACAAAAATACAAATAATTATCAAAAAATGCCACGCAAATCCTAAAAATTGTACACCAAGAAAATTTTGTTTTATTTTTTGATTTCTTTTGGAGTAGTTTTCGTGAAGCAAAAATCACGTGCTCACACCAACTGCTATCCCGGCCGGTGGAACTTGCTAATTATCTGAAGCCTCTGGCTTCGAAAAAGCACAGGAATAAAATATAGTCTCTTTCGGGAGAGTGTTTGATGAACAATGCCATGCATAACGCAGCGATGGTACAATCTTTGTTTCTTCTATTGTTCCTTGTATCTTTGTTATGACAAGATTTTTAATTTGTACTATTGTTTTGTAGGCTAACTTCCTTGCTTCCGAGGGCCTTCAGTGATTGATCCTTGACAAAGAGAAACTTACCTTCGAACGGGATCAATTGTTAGTCGAGCGGGATCAAATGTTGGCCGAGCGGGATCAAATTGCTGCCTACCTCCCAAAACTAGAAGCAAGAGCTGCGGAGGCCATTGGGTTGGAGGCTCGGTTACAGCAAAGCGAGCAAGAGGTAGTGACCCTTAGCCAAGAGGCCGCTCTATTAAGGGTACAATTTGAAGAAGCTAAGGCAAAGTGGGTTGAGGTCCAGAATGCCATTCTTGTTGTTGCTGATTGCGAAGCTGCCTCTATTGAAACACTGAATAATTTGGAGGCAGCCTTGAACTCCAAAGATGAAGATGTTGTTGTTGCTGAGGAGAAGTATGCCCGGTTGGAAGAGAGTCATAGAGCACAATAAAGTTTTTAACTCCACTGTTTGTGACCTTGATGTTAGCCTCTGAGTCGCTAGATCTGAGCGGGATAAACTTTTTACCGAGGTTGACCATCTTAAGGAAGAATTTCAGCATCAACCGGCTTCCTACATTGTTTAAAAACACATTCTATGTATAACATGAGGAGAAAAACCTTGAAGAGGCCATAGCGAGTGTCATTGACTTTGATGCCAAAATCACAAAGGCCTGTGAGCTAGAGTCAACTGCCCGAAGGGATCTCCCAATCCAGCCTGATGCCACTGACTCTTCTGGTTTCAGATCCGAGTTCTCGGGAACTGAGAAGAACCTGAAGGGGATGATGGTGAAGGCCAAGATCTTGAGGTCGCGGTGGATCCGCCTATTTCTCCTAGGGGTAAAGATGCTTCTCTTCCTCCGGATTTCGGGGGTGCAGTAGCTTAGCTTTTTGTTTTCTTTTCACCGTTCTTTTCTTTACCATACTTTGTACTCGTGCTCCTTAGCACATTTGTTATATATAGAAGTCTTTTTTCGTTTAAGTATTGCGCAAGTTTTTCTTTTTACGTCGAGTTACGTGAGGCTTCGGGTGCATTTTCCTCGATAGCATTTGAATTCCGGGCATAATCTCTTCCGAAATCAACCCTTTACCGTGAGGGTTTCATAAGAGAGAGACCTCTTATGTTTACGGTACTCTTGAAGAGGATGTCTCCTGTTCATTACGGCACTAGCATTTGTAGTACTTGTTTAACCTTCAAATGATAAAATTAATTCATTGTTCGAACAAGAAACAAGATAAAAATAAAAGGACATTACTTTACTCCTTCCATTTTCAAAAGTACATAAGCATTCTTTGTGCTAAAAAGAAATTTCCATTACTTGTGGCTAACTTGTACAACTTGTTACTATGAGGCTGGTCGCGTAGTCTCTGGTCTCGATGATAAAACTTCGTTCTTGGATTTCGTAGTCCCGGTCGATATGGCAGTTATTGTCGTATTCTCATATCATCCCCCCCATGTTCGAATGCAAATTTGAACACTGCAAATCTTGCTCCTTTGAACATTCCACTAGTGAATGGTTGGATATTATTTCGATAGCAAGTTTCACTTCCCCTTAGGAACTATTCTATTGAGCCAAAGATTATCTAATAATCCTACAGTGGCTTGCACTCGTGAACGGTCAGGTAATTTTTGGTGCGATAGCAAACTTTACTTCCTGGTAGGAACTTTGCCACTGAGCAAAAGACTATCTGACCACTCCGTAGTGACTCGTGGTTTGCATGCCTTGTCATTTTGAGGTCTTATTTATTCTAACAAAGTTTCCTTCGTAGTATGATTTCCGTTGCTGCCTCGTAAAAATCTTTCCAGAAAAACCTAATTGGGACAAAAATTGGACGAAGGGAAAAAGAGTGCAACTTATATTTTCAGTATATGCAATGCTTGTCAACAATAGTACCTTTTAAGGTGTGCCACATTTCAGTTGCTTGGCAACTTTACTTCGTCCTGATTTTCCAATTTATATGACCCTTTCCCGGTGACAGTTGTAACCCGGTAGAGGCCTTTCCACGTTGGACCTAACTTTCCTGTGTTGATCTCCCCGGTGTTCTGAGTTACTGTCCTTAAAACCAAGTCTCCTACTTTCTAATAACGGAGGTTGGCTCTTTGATTGTAATATCTTTCCATTCTATGTTTTTTGGTTGCTGTCCTTATATGTGCTAAGTCCCTGCGTTCATCGAGCAACTCTAATTTGACCAACAATGATTCGTTGCTTGTTTCTTCGTTTGCCCGAAAATATCTCTAGGTAGGTTCCCTACTTCTATCGAGATTAAGGCTTCTACTCCGTATATAAGAGAGAAAGGAGTCTCCCCCGTACTTGATTTGGTCATTGTTCGGTACGCCCATAGTACTCTTGGTAGCTCTTCGAGCCATTGCCCTTGGCTGCTTCCAATCTCTTTTTGAGATTTTGGATAATCACTTTGTTTGTCAATTCTACTTGACCGTTTGCACTCGGGTGATCAGGTGATGATGTGATCCTCTTGATTTTCAAGTCTTCAAGGAATTTTGTGACCTTTGCGCCTATAAATTGTGGTGTTTACTGTGAAAATAGTAATGACAATTAAATTTGATTTAGAGGTTCTAAAAATACGTGATCTATTTTTATGCTAGTTTTTAGGTAGTTGATGCTACGTGAAAGACTAAGAAACAAGATAAGAGCTTAGAAACGTGGTGTTAATTGAACCGAATCGCTGCCAATCGGGGCTTGGAGCTTGCCTATTCGAGGGCTTGGGGGTCGAGTCTGAAGCCCTGTTGGGAGCTATCGAAGGTGGTCGATGGAGACTAACAGTTATAAATAAATCAAAAACGGCTCTTTATGACCAATAATAAGCAATAAATGATGAACAATAAATAGAACACAATCAATATGAGTAGTAAATGAGATAACGAGACCAAGAGAATGTGTTAGAGAGCAGAGAGAATGTTCTAGTATATTTAGTATGGAGCAACAAATGATTACAAAATGACAAGGATCCACTTTATATAAGAGGGGGAATCCTAACATAGTACAAATGCATTAATTACAAAGATATGGGGATGAGACAGCTAGTTGACACCATGATTCGGGTCTGAACTTAGCTCACTAGGCTTTATCAGCCCTAGTTGTGCGCCTTGGAAACTCCCCACTTTTCCATCATAGCCATTGGTCTGATTTACCCCAAGGTCGAGCATCGATAGCCTTCGAGGGTGAACATCAACCCTAGTCTCGAACCTTGTGAAATATGCTTACAAGGCATCATAACATCCGATAAAATTAGACCCTCCGATTTTACCGTATACAGATAGTCCCCGCATTTCTTAGAGTAAAAGTGATAAGAAACGATCTTGAATTCCTATCCCTCTTGTATTTCCGTAATGACGGCAGTCATAAGGTTCCAAAAGACGACGTACACACAGCCCCTGAAATCCTTCGCATTGATTACGCCGGTTGGTTGTCCCTTGGCGTCCTTCAGCGTGCGTGCGAGGCCTCTATAAATACTTCTCTTCTCGTTCTTTACAACTCACTGCACTACCAAACCCCCAAAAAAGGTTCCTTCTTCTTTTAGGAATGCCAAAAACTTCCACCTCTGCTTTTCAGGCAAAACGACAATGTCTCCTCGTGCTGAGGAATGTGTTTCGGAATTTTGTGCAACGACTTCGATTTCAAGGTCGAGAGACCTTCTTCGAAGCCTGGACGTTGCGAGCCCGTGTCTTAGTATATTAGCTCGATATCAGACGTCGAAAGGGTGAGGACCGATTGTCGCTGGGGGGACGAGGTGCTTGTGGAGATCCCTACCGGGAGGAGGATGTAACAACATACAAAGCCGGTTTCCTTAGTGTGTATACTTACCCATTTATCCTTGGGCCGGTGGGGCCATCCTTGCCTCCGATAGACCCCGTGATTCTTGGCTTCTGCCAACGGTACCAAGTGACACTTGGCCAAAATTCACCCTTCATTCTGGCGCACTGTCTATGTGATCAGGTACTATGGGAGTATGATTGGGGAGATGCCCTTCACCCTCGATCACTTGATCAGGATATACAGCCCCCGTCTCTTCCGCGGGGGTCTGATTAAGCTCCACTACCGAGCTCCAAGGGCCCTCTTTTCTTGTATCGAAGAAGTTGGGAACGGAGGGTAGATGAGTCGCTTTGTCCGAGTAAGGACTTCGGACCTGATCCCGGTAGAGAGGATGCCATTCCCAGAAAGGTGGAATATGGAACGTAAGTAGATGCACTATCTAGCATTTCCTTGCATCTTTTTAGGTATACCTTTCCATGCGCTTAATTGTTTCCACTCGTGCAGCCGTGGCAATTTATCCTGGCGCGATCACGGACCTCTTGGGTTGGGTCGGCCGGCTAAACTCGATTTTCCCATATGTCGAGCGAGTGTGGCGTGACCTGTCCCGAACTCGATTGGAAACTAAGGATCACGGTATGCTTTCTCCCCTATTGCAGTCATACCTTTTAACCTGAATCACTATTGATATTGCTCTCACTCTCTGTGCTTACCTCCTTCATTCGTGCAGGTCTGGGGGAGATTACCTTGATTAAGGGAACATCACTTGGTGAAAAGGGTACTTTGGGACCCGATAAATGGAAAAAAAGGCAAAGGGAGTCATCGAATGAACCTTCGGAATCCAAGAAGATCAAGGTGGAAGGAACTAAGGCCGATTCGGTAGCCTCAATTCCGAGAACAGCTAGAAGTCCCCGAGTTGAAGGCAAAGGGGAAAATAATTTCTTGATAATGCCCGAAGGAGGGGAAAACCTGACCGATCCTTAGGCCATAGAGATGGTGTCTCTTGAGCCGGAGCTTGATGTCGTCGTGGTCCAACTTTGGAATAAGAAGGCCAATGTGGGGGTATCGGGTGATGTCCCCGAGCCGGCTGATGGCCAAAATACCCCTCAATATGGAACGCATTTGGTAGGAGGTTCGGAGGAGCCCTTCATGGACAAGGGATGGCCCTGATTGACTCTGTTGGTGCCGTTGTCGTGAGTGATTCCCCTTAGGGAATGACCTTACCCCCTAAGGGAATGCAAGATGTACCGAATGAAGTATCTTCCGATGCGGGGGTGCCTATCAGATACAGAGAGGCGCTCGAAAGGCCTTCAGCTGCTCTAGAGGGATTTCCCGGGCTCGATGCTTCACCCATCTTCAGCGAGATGAGCAGGCTTTGCGAGTAGGTCGCTTCTGTAAATCCTTTCTTCCGTTCTGATTTTTGTCCCTATGATCTTTGTTTTTCTAACTTGTCTTTTTCAAGGCTTCAGGCCAAGGCGCTTTATAACCAAACTTTCGCCCGGTTTTAGGCTGAGGTGACCCATCATAAGCGTGAGAAGGCTCATCTTATTGAACAGGTTATGCAGTTTCCATTTTGCTATCATCTGAATGTTTGCCAGATACCAATGTTTTAATGTCCTGGATTTAATTCATGTAGTTTGAGAAGGAAGGTGCCCTGCTGAGGGAGAGGCTCCGAGCTAGAGATTCTGAAGTCCTAGAACTCAAATGGCATGTGAGAGAGATAACCTCTGAGAGGGATACTCTTCAGGAAAAGATGGCCTCAGTCGATCGTCAGCTTCAAGATACGAGGGCGGACAATGACTAATATAGAGGTCTCCACTCTGAGTTAGTAGCTGCACTATCCAGGATCAAAACTAAAGCTGAGGCACTTATATCTGCGCACAAATAGGGTGTCGTTGTTATAAACTCTCACACCGGAAGAGTGCCTGAGGGGGTCGAACTGAAATTGACTCGAGCTATGTAGCACACTCGGTTAAAATCTTAAAGGCGAACTTTAGAGGACATATATGCAAGCGATATCAAGTTGTCTGTCGGGCCCAAGAGGGTGAAGACCCTAGAGGAGAGAGCTCCTACCCTGTTTGCTTTGGAGATGTGCTGGGTAGTAGCTTAGAAGATGACGAGAATGGAAGCGGGATTCCTCGAGGGAAAGAGGTCGTCAAAGGTCTTGGGGATGTATCCGGAACCATTGGGGCATAACCTCCGGTGGAGCTATCGAAGATGCAGGCTCGATGATGGATCGGGGTTCTGTTTAGCCCCTTTTTTTAAGGATTTTCAAAAGCCTTGTAAACGTAGCTCCGCGAGCCATATGTATAATAGGAATTTTGCTTTTTATCATTTCTTTTCCCCTTTGCCTTTTGAGAATAATAAGTGATACCTTTGATAATTGATTTGAGATCTTAGACCTTGGGTTATGCCCTCGAGTTTTTGCTATTGCTGAGCGGCCCGTGATGGTCGAAAGTCAGTCCTCGAGTGTTTTCGGGTTAGACCTATCTTTTATATGTTGGGTCACTGTGACCTACGATTTTAGCGTTGGTGGCAGTGGCTCTTATGCGTTTGTTCGGTGCGACCTTTAATTTTAGTGTTGGCGACAGTGGCTCTTATGCGTTTGCTCTTGGGCATATTCAGTTAACTGTTTTGGGTTCAGTCTCCGAATCAGGTTACGACTCGAGCTCATTCGACCCTCAAGTTTTTGAATTGCAAGCTAGCCCTTAGGCTCTTACGCATTTGCTCTTGGGCATATTCAGTTAATTGTTTTGGGTTCGGTCTCCGAATCGGGTTATGACTCGAGCCCATTCAACCCTCAAGTTTTTAAACTGCAAGTTGGCCCTTAGGCTATTATGTGTTAGGTCGGTGCGACCTTTTTTGTGGGTTGGCGACAATGGCTCTTACGCCTTGGGTCGATGCAACCTTTTGTGTGGGCTGGCGACAATGGCACTTACGCCTTGGGTCGATGCGACCTTTTGAGTGGGCTAGTGACAATGGCTCTTACACCTTGGGTCGATGTGACCTTTAATATAGGCTTTAATTTTCCCTCATTAAAGACCTTTTGAAATAATTTTTACCTGACTCTTCGACGGCTTAATAAAAAACCTCGATTGTGAGTCGTTATATGGCGATGATCGAGCACCTCAGGAGGTTTTGCTCGGAGGCTGAGTATCTCAAAGCCAATTGTTTAGGAGTTGACGTGGTCGAAGCTCTTTTGCTTATGTCTAGGGTAGACTGTTTAACCGGTTCTTTTCAAAGTAGATTCGAAGTAATTGAAGGCCTGTGATTTTGTAGCGACAATCGGGCGTCCCCGAGTCACGTTAGTTAGGCTGGTACAACCATGTGACCAGAGTCATTTGTGTTCGGCTGGAGCCTTTAAGTCCCAAGTGAAGTAGTTTTGGCATCTATATCGAGGGTATGCCTTTTTAGGGGTCTTACAAGTTTGATATATAGCCGAAACTTTGAGATCGGGTTTATGCCTTTAGTAAGGTCTTACAAGTTTTACTTGCCTTTGAGCTCTTACAGTTTTACATGCCTTTGAGGTCTTACAGTTTTGGATACTAAGTATGGTTCATGCCTTGCTTGAGGTCTTACAGATATTGTTGTTGCCTTATGTAGGTCTTACGAGATCGAGGCTGCCCGCATGTGGCCTTACAGCCTCGGGTTTTGACAAGCCGATGGAGATGGCGATTGACGATAGTCCCCCGGTCATCGAGGGTTTCTTGGATCGGGAGACATTACTTATAGACTTGGTAATGCCTCATTCAGGGCTTACAATTTCGGAGTTCCCGACCCGGAGGTCATGCGGTCTTGAGTTTTTGATGTCAGTCCCCGAGTGTACGGGACGTTTTTGGCTCTAGAGCCACTTTGTGGCCTTGATGTTGCCTCATTGAGGGCTTATGAGTTAGGAGCTCTGACCCGGAGGTCTTATTGTTTTAAGTTGTTGACTCCAGTCCCGGAGTGTTCGGGGCGCTTTTCATCTTTGGAGCCGTTTTTTGCAAAAAATATCGAGCTTCCTGGATATGCAAAATACTTTTGGGAAGTATTCTTTGATTATTTGGTACAAATATACATGTTTTTGTTGTTGCGGTCTCAGTTGTTCTACGTAGACACGGTTCGTTCGACCGTTTGGCCCGGTATATTATTTTCCTACCGAGACTCTTCTTGGTGTATCTTGGCTTCTCTGAGTTGGGGACCTTCCAAGGGGATGCTCCCAAGTATTCGAGGTTGATTGCAAAAGAAACCTTGAATATTTGTTGAGTCTTCCTCAAGTAGCATATGGGTGTTGCCTCGTTAAAAACCTTGCCGGTGAAACCCCGTTTTGGGATAAAATCTGGTCGAAGGAAAAGAATGCAACACATGCCTTAGCAATAGTATCGTTTCAACATTGATATGTTCCAATTTCTTGGAAGTTGCTCGCCTTCCATGGTACCGATCTTGTAGTAACCTTTGCCGATTACTCCGAGGACGCGGTACGGTCCTTCCCAATTTTGGCCTAGCTTTCCTTCTTTAGGGTTTCGGGTGACTTTCCTTAGGACCAAGTCCTCGACTCCGAGATGTCGGAGGTTTGCTCTCCTGTTATAATACCTTTCGATCCTTTGCTTTTGGGCGGCCATTCGAACCAGCGAGGCTTCTCGCTTTTCATCTAATAGTCGAGGGCCGTAGTCATGACCTCGTTGTTTGAGCTCTCAGTGGTGTGTCGGAATTTGGTGCTTGGCTCCCCGACCTCCACTGGTATCAAGGCCTCGGCGCCATATACTAGAGAGAAAGGTGTTTCCCCTGTGCTTGACTTTGAAGTTATTCAATATGCCCACAACACTTCGGGCAATATTTCTCTCTATTTTCCTTTAGCGCTTTCAAACTTCTTTTTTAAGTTTTGGATGATGGTTTTGTTTGTGGACTCGGCCTGGCCGTTTGCACACGGGCGGTAAGTCGTTGACAGAATTCTCTTGATTTTGTGATCCTCAAGGAACTGTGTTACTTTGCTTCTGATGAACTGCCTCCCATTATCACATGTTATCTCAAAAGGAATCCCGAATCGGCACATGATGTGATCCTAGATGAAGTTAATGACTTCTTTTTCTCTTATCTTCTCGAAGGCCTACGCTTCCACCCATTTTGAGAAATAGTCAGTCATAAATAAAATTAATTTAGCTTTACCTGGCTCCGTTGGTAGGGGTCCGACGATGTTCATTCCCCATTTCATTAATGGCCATGGTGATAAGACCGAATGCAGCTGTTCACCAGGTTGGTGAATCATAGGGGCAAATCTCTGGCATTTGTCTCACTTTTGGAAGAATTCCTTAGTGTCTTTTTCCATGTTGTCCCAGTAGTAGCCTGCCCTGGTCACCTTTCGGATTAAAGAATCGGTGCCAAAGTGATTTCCACAATTACCCTCATGGATTTCTCAGAGTACATAGTTTGTGTCCCCTGGCCCCAGGTATACTGCTAGGGGGCCATCGAAGGTGCTTCTGTATAGAGTCCCGTTTTCATCGAGTGAGAACTAGGCTGCTTTGGTTTGCAGGGCCCTCGATTCCTTTGAGTCTGCGAGTAATTTTCCATCCTTCAGATAGTCAATGTATTTATTTCTCCAATCTCATGTTAGGCTAGTAGAATTAATCTCAGCATGACCTTCCTCGACCACTGATTTGGAGAGCTGAATAACAACCCCGGGGAGTAGGTCATCTTCTTCGACAGATGATCCCAGGTTTGCGAAGGCATCAACCTCGTTGTTCTGCTCACGAGGTATATGGACCAGGATCCATTCTTTGAAACAGCGTAATGTGCTTTGGATTTTGTCCAAATACCTTTGCATCCTGTCTTCTCGGACCTCGTAGCTCCCATTTACCTGGTTTACTACCAGGTGTGAATCGCATTTTGCTTCGACGGACTCAGCTCCCAAGCTTTGGCCAATTCCAGACTTGCAATCATAGCCTCAAACTTGGCTTTATTTTTAGTCAATTTTGCACTTTTTATAGATTTCCTGATTATGCCACCCGTGGGCGGCTTCAGGACTATACCGAGCCCGGATCCTCTTACGTTTGTGGCGCCATCAGTGAACAGGGTCCATACCCCGGAGGATGTGCCTGATTTTAGCAAGAGTTCCTTTTCTACCTCGGGCACGAGGGAGGGTGAGAAGTCGGCCACGAAGTCCGCTAGAATCTGGGACTTGATGGCCGTTCGGGGTTGATATTCAATATCATACCCCCGGGTTCGATGGCCCATTTGGCCAATCGGCCCGATAGTTCGGGATTATGCAATATGCTTCAGAAAGGGTATGTTGTTAAAATGCAGATACGGTGGCATTGAAAATAGGGTTTCAATTTTTGCGATGTGCTTATTAATGCAAAAGCTAATTTTTTTAGGTGCGGATACCTGGTTTCGGCATCCCCTAGGGTCCGACTTACATAATAAACAGAAAATTGCGTATCTTGCTCTTCTCGAACCAGCACACCACTTACCGCTATTTCGGGTATGGCCAGGTATAGATACAGTGTTTCATCCTCTTTTGGCGTGTGGAGCAAAGGCGGACTAGTCAGATACCTCTTCAGTTTTTCTAAGGCATGTTGGCATTCCGGGGTCCACTCGAAGTTGTTTTTCTCTTTTAGTAAGGAAAAGAAATGGTGAGTCCTGTCCGACGACCTCGATATGAATCTGCCTAGAGCCGCTATTCGCCCCGTCAGCCATTGCACGGCCTTTACATTATTTACCACCGTGATTTCTTCGATGGCCTTGATTTTTTCGGGGTTGATCTCGATCCCCTTGTTTGATACCATGAAGCCTAAGAATTTGCCCGAACCCACTCTGAAGGCACATTTCTCAGGGTTGAGCTTCATGTTGTAACTTCTGAGGATGTCGAATGTTTCCTGCAAATGAGTCAAATGGTTCTCTGCGCGCAGGGATTTAACTAGCATGTCATCGATATAAACTTCCATAGATTTGCCTACTTGATTCTCAAACATTTTATTAACTGGACGTTGGTACGTGGCCCTTACGTTTTTCAGCCCGAATGGCATTACATTGTAATAGTATGTACCATACTTCGTGATGAACGAAGTCTTTTCCCTATCCTCGAGGTTCATCTGAATTTGGTTATACCCCGAGTAGGCATCGAGAAAGGTGAGGGTCTCATGGCCGTCCGTAGCATCGATCAGACGATCGATGTTAGGCAATAGGAAAGAATCCTTGGGGCACTCCTTACTTAAATCTTTATAATCTATACACATTCTTAACTTATTTCCCTTTTTGGGCACTACCACTACGTTGGCCAACCATTCGGGATACTTTAACTCTCTGATAGACCCTATTTTAAGGAGTTTCGTTACCTCGTCCTTGATGAATGCGTGTTTTACTTCGGACTGAGGTCTTCTTTTTTTCTTCACCGGTTTAAACCTGGGGTCGACACTCAATCGGTGGGTGGTTATTTCCGGCGGGATTCCTATCATATCTAAATAGTACCAAGCAAAACAGTCGATGTAGTTAATAAGGAATTGAATGAGTTTTTTCCTGAGTTCGGGGGTTAATCCCGTTCCCAGGTCTACCTTCCAGTCCGGAAGATGCTCAATCAAAACAACTTGCTCCAGTTCTTCAATTGTCGATTTCGTTGCATCCGACACTTCGGGGGAAACGAAATTTTGAGGCGCAAGGAAATCTTCTTCATCGTCCTCGGGGGTCTGTATGATCCTAGACTCGTCCGAGGTGGCGTGTATGGGGCTTGGTGCATCGTGGTAAACTGCGAAGATTTATTTTGGGGGATGTTGTTCTCCGTATATAGTTGTTATTCTATCTTTTGTTGGAAATTTTATCATTTGGTGCAGAGTTGACGGCACCGCCCTCATGTTGTGTATCCATGGCCTGCCAAGCAATGCGTTGTACCTCATGTCACCAATGATAACTTGGAACTTAGTATTCTGGACTGTACCGGACATGTCTACCGGGAGGACGATCTCTCATTTCGTTATATCGCCGGCCATGTTGAAGCCATGGAGGACCCGGGAGGCAGGTACGATTTGATCGAGCAACCCAAGTTGTTCTACTACCTTTGACCTGATTACGTTGGCCGAGTTGCCTGGATCCACGAGCACACGTGTAATTTGAATGTTGCTTAAAAGGAATGAAATTACCAGTGTGTTGTTATGTGGTTCTGCCAAGGTCTCGAGATCCTCCTCGCTGAATGTGATGGCATCTTCGGTCATGTGGTCTCGGATCAGCCCCTCGATTTCAGCGGATATTTTTATCCGTTTGATCACGGGTCCTTGGGGAATGTCGGTTCCCTCAATAATCATATGAACGACATGCCGAGGAATTTCTCTTTTTGCCCAGGTTGGATGTTTCCGAGTTCCCCGCTGAGTTTCTCGGCACGCTCCCTTGTTAATGTGAGGACCGGCGCTAACGCCTTGGGCGTCGCACGAGGTCGTACCCTTGGGAATCGGCTCTGGTGTGTTCTCAAGGTTTCATGGTGGCATACCCATACCTGGAGTAACTGTACCGCCTTTCCCATAGTTTTTGAGGCTGTTGTTTTCGGGCACACTTAGTGGTTTAAGCATTTTGACCTGAAATCAAAGATCTTGGACAAGAAAAAGTGTGAAAGATAACTTTCGTCGTGTAGTAAAACTAGCAAGAAAATAATCACTATTATTTTTAGCTACACGGTGGGCGCCAAACTGTTTACCGTGAAAATGGTAATGACAATTAAATTTGATTTAGTGGTTCTAAAAATATGTGATCTATTTTTAAGCTAGTTGTTGGGTAGTTGATTCTACGTGAAAGACTAAAAAACAAGATAAGAGCTTAGAAACGAGGTGTTAATCAAACTGAATCACTACCAATCGTTGCCCCAAGCTTTCCTATTCGAGGGCCTCTGGGTCGAGTCTAAATCTTGGCTGGGAGCTATCGAAGGTGGTTGATGGAGACTAACAATTATAAATAAATCAAAGACGGCTCTTTATGGCCAATAATAAGCAATAAATGATGAACAATAAATAGAACACAATAAATATGAGCAATAAATGAGATAACGAGACCAAAAGAATTTGTTATAGAGCAGAGAGAATGTTCTAGTATATTTAGTATGGAGCAACAGATGATTACAAAATGAAAAGGATCCTCTTTATATAAGAGGGGGAATCCCAACATAGTACAACTACAAAGATATGGGGATGGGACAGCTAGTTGACACCATGATTCGGGTCTGAACTTAGCTCACTAGGCTTTATCAGCCCTAGTTGCGCGCCTTGGAAACTCCCTACTTTTCCATAATAGCCGTTGGTCTGCTTCGCCCCAAGGTTGAGCGTCGATATCCTTTGAGGGTGAACCCCGACCCTAGTCTCGAACCTTGTGAAATATGCTTACGAGGCATCATAACATCCAATAAAATTGGACCCTCCGATTTTACCATATACATGTGGCCCGTTGTCGCAGGTTATCTCTTTTGGTATCTCGAAGTTGTAAATTATATTATCCCATAAGAAATCTACCACTTTGCGTTCGTCGATTTTTTGGTAAAGACCTGTTTCAACCCACTTAGAAAATAGACAGTTAAAATCAAAAGAAATCTTACCTTACCGGGTGTTGGCGGCAGCGGATCGACTTCATCCATTTCCCACTTCATGAATGGACAGGGCGACAAAATCGAGTGAAGTAGCTCTGCCGGTTGATGTACCAGCGGTGCATGCTATTGACACTTATCCCATTTTTGAACATAAGCCTTAGCATCTTGTTCCATCTGGGGCCAGTAGTGTCCTGCTCTAATTAGATTTAACACTAAGGAATCCGCGGCTAAGTGATTTTCGCAGATCCATTCGTGGACTTCTCTCATGACGTAGTTAGCTTTGGAAGCTCCCAAACATCAGGCCAACGGGCCTTGGAAAGATCTTCTATACAATTGACCTCCCTTGAAGCTGTATCAAGCTGCTTTAGTGCACAGCGCCTAAGATGACTTGGGATCTTCAAGAAGTTTTCTGTGTTAGAGATAGTCAATGATCTCATTTCCCTAGTCTCAGACCAAATTGGTCGCATTTACTTTGTAATAGCACTCTGCATCTAATACAGAATGCATAAGCTACACGACCGTACCGGAGTCTGATCCCTTCATTTCCGCGTTCGATCCCAGATTGGCTAGTGCATCTGCCTCCATGTTTTCTTCTCTAGGGATGTGGGTAATTGACCATGCCATGAACCATATGAGCAGAGTCTGGACTTTCACTACATATTGTTGCATATGTTCCTCTTTGGCTTCGAAGATCCCGTAGACCTGATATACTACCAATTGGGAGTCGCATTTGATTTCTATGACCTCGGAGTCCAGTCCCCGGGCCAGCTCGAGTCCTGCAATCAAAGCTTCATACTCTGCTTCATTGTTAGTCAGAGAAACAATTCTTATGGCTTGCCTTAGGATTTCCCCCAAGGACGTGATTAGTACTACGCCGAGACCGGACCCTTTCATATTGGAAGCTCTGTCCATGAATATAGTTCAAACTCCTGATGTCAATTCTGACAGCATCATGCTTCTTTGGTAGCAAAGGTAATAGTCCTGGACTGAAATCGTCCACAAATTCGGCAAAAAATTGTGACTTAATCACAGTCTTATGTTTATACTCTAAGTCAAATTCACTCATTTCGACTGCCCACTTGGCCAGCCTACCTGAAAGTTCAGGTTTATGAAGGATATTTTGCAGGGGGAAAGTGGTCACCACGGCTATCGGATGACATTGGAGATAAGGCCTAAACTTTTGAGCTTCGACTACGAGAGCTAAGGCCAATTTTTCCAGATGTGGGTAGCGAGTTTTTGCTCCCGCTAAAATTTTACTAACATAATAGATAGGAGATTGCGTACCTTCGTCCTTACGGACTAAAACGACACTTACCACTACCTCTGAGACTGCTAAGTAGATCAGCAGTTGTTTGCCTTCCTCTGGTTTTGACAGTAATGTAGGACTCGATAAATACCTTTTTAGATCCTTCAGAGCCTGCAGGCGTTCCGAAGTCCATTCAAAATTGTTCTTCTTTTTGAGGAGTGAAAAGAACTGATGACATTTTTCTGAAGATCGAGAACTGAACCTGCTTAAAGAGGCCAGTCTTCCTTTTAACCTTTGAACCTCTTTTACGTTTGATAGCTGGTCAGAGATGTCTTCGATGGCTTTAAATTTATCAATATTAGCTTCGAACCCCCTTTGTAACACCAGGAATCCCAAGAACTTACCGGAGCTAACTCTGAATGAACACTTCTCGGGGTTAAGTTTTATGTTATGCTTCCTTAGGATGTCAAAGGTTTCTTGCAGGTGTTTAAGATGATCACCTGCGTTCAAATACTTAACCAGCATATCATCTATGTAAAATTCCATGGTTTTACCTATTTGTTTTTCAAACATTTTATTTACAAGCCGCTGATAAGTGGCGCCGGTGTTATTTAGCCCGAAAGGCATCACATTATAACAATATGTGTCGAAGTTCGTTATGAAGAAAGTTTTTTTCCTGATCCTTTGGGTTCATCTTGATTTGGTTGTAACCATAGTAAGCATCGTGCAAACTCATTAACTCATGCCCGGCCGTCGCATCAATCATTTGATCAATGTTCGGCACTAGGAACGAGTCTTTTGGGCATGCCTTGTTTGGAACTACTACTACATTAGCTAGTCAGTTAGGATACTTTACCTATGGTATTGAATCGATATCAAGAAAATGAGTAACCTCTTCTTTGACGAATTTGTTTCTGACCTCAGTAATAGGACGTTTTTGTGCCTTACCGGAGGGATATTAAGATCCAGGCTTAGTTTGTGCATTGCCACTTCTGGCGGGATACCTGTCATATCCACGTGCAAACACGCGAAACAATCAACGATAAATCTAAGAAAATTGATAAATCCAAACCTGAGCTCAGGGTTTAGTCTTGTCTCCAAGTGGAACTTCCTCTCCAAGAACTTTTCGAACAACACAACTTGATCAAGTTCTTCTGCTATGGACTTTGTTGCATTCGTTTCTTCTGGTACTTGGAAATATCTTGGTACCTGATAGGATTCTGGTGACTCCTCCCACTAGTTGAGTTCGCTCGACTCCGGAGCAGGCGTCGGTTCCTGTAATTACTATGTTGCATGCTCCTTCCCTTTGCTAATGTAAACTGAGATTGTGTTCATCTCCCTTGCTACTGGTTGGTTGCCCCTAATTTGTTTAATTCCCTCGGGAGTTGGAAATTTCAATAATTGATGATATGCTGAGGGCACATCCTTCATCTCGTGCAACCATGGTCTCCCCAGAATAATATTATAGCTCATATCGCCATCTACTGCTTCAAAGAGGGTCGTCTTCATTCCCCACTTGGCGTTTGTGGGCGGCAGAATCTCTCCTTGGATAGTCACGCTTGCCAAATTGAACCTGACGAGGAGTTTTGTGGCCGGAATGATACTTCCGATCAGCTTGGCTTGCTCCATCACTCTTTACTAGATAATATTGGCCAAACTTCCTGGGTCTACCAAAACACGTTTAATTTTAAAATCTAACACATTAAGAGAGATTACCAAGGCATCATCGTGCAGTAATAGTAGTTCATCTGTGTCTTCCTATATGAAAGTAATATCGTCCTCCGCGACTTCTCGGAGTCTCTTATTGTGGGTAACTGACACCTTCGTCTTTTTTGCTGCCAAAAATGTCACACCATTAATCTCGTTCCCCCCGAAAATCATGTTGATCGTCAGATGAGGAGCATCTTCTCATGCTTTTGAAGGTTCCACGTTATCACGATTGCAGCCGTAGTTTTTTTTAGCCCGGTCGCTTAAGAATTCTCTGAAATGGCCGTTTTTTAACAATGTTGCTACCTCCTCACGCAAATGCCTGTAGTCCCTAGTCCGCTGACCGTTGGTCCTATGGTATTCGCACGATAAATTAGGACCCCTTTGATTGGGATCGGATCTCATTGGTTTCGGGAACCGTGCATCCTTAATGTTTCTCATAGCCGACACTAGTTCCACTATACTGACGTTGAAGTTGTATTCGGATAAACTGGGGTAGGAAGAATCCTGGGAACCTGATACCTCTTTGTCCTACAATGATCTGTTATGCCAACTCTCCTATCGCTAGTGAATCTATCCGCCGACCGAAACCCATACCGCGTCCTTCGACCCTTTCATAGGGCAAAAACTAACCTCTTGAAGACCATCAATCTGTGTCGAAATCATCCTTTGATTTCTCCTTATTCTTCACCCGGTCCCGACCCTTGGTTGATGCTGGGTAACAGAGCTAATCATCCTCAATTCTTATCTTTAACTTGTACCGGTTGTGAACATCTGCCCATGTTATTGCGTGGAGCTCGAGCAAAATTTCTTTTAATTTTTGGGAAGGGTCGAAACTTCTCGAATTCAATCCTTTAGTGAATGTTTTAGCTGCCCATTCGTCCCGTACAGCCGATAGCAACATCCTTTCTTTTTCGAATCTGGTCATGAACTCCCGTAGAAATTCGGACTCTCCTTGTGCAATCCTAAATATGTCAGCCTTTCGGACATGTACCTTTCAGGCCCCTGCATGGGCCTTGATAAAAGAATCCACGAGCATCTCGAAGAAATCTATTGAGTTCTCGGGCAAGAGCGAATACCATGTCAGGGTCCCCTTTGTGAGGGTCTTCCCGAATATTAGTCCATATCAATCAAACTTTATGAAAAATAGAAGGGCTAGGGATAATGCTATTGTTATCGAGGAAGTTATCTCTAGTTTCAAAAAAATAAGTGGTAAAATTGGTAGTATATTACTTAAAATAGACCTAGAAAAAGCTTTTGATAAGATTGAATGATCATTTATCTATAAAATGCTTCTATTTTTTAAATTTCCTCCAAATATGACAAAACTTATCATGTCATGTGTTACTACTAGTATCATTGCAGTACTAGTTAATGACTCATAAATAAACTTCTTTAACCCTAATAGAGGTATTAGACAAGGAGATCCCATGTCCCCATATATTTTCATATTATGTATGGAGATACTTTCAAGATATATTAATCACCAATTTGATATCAAGCAATGGATTCCCATTAAAATATGCACCAAAGGTCCTGCCCTATCCAATCTATTCTTCGTTGACGACCTTATCCTAATGGGAAAAATAAATAACACAACATGCTCCACGATCTGGAATGGTCTTAATCTATTTTGTCAACTGTCTGGACAAAATATTATGCTAAATCCAAAATTATATTTTCAAAAAATTGCTCAAGAGATTGTATCAATAACACCTCCTCCTACTTTGGCATTAAGAGTAGTAATTCCTTCGGCAATTACTTAGGTTTTCTCATTCTACAGGGTCACCCAGACCAAAATATTCTCAATACATAATCGATATCATGCGCAACAAACTCTCTAGTTGGAAAACAAATTGCATGAACATACTTCAGTAAGATTGACTCAATCTCGTGTGGAGCTAAATTGTTCCCCTTCACCGCCGTTGTATAAGTAGTGATGTGCTCCTGAGGATCCAAAGTCCCATCATACTTCGGCATGTCTGGCATTTTGAACCGCTTCGGGATCTATTCTGGTGTCGTGCTTGGTTTGAAAGGTAACTAGGTGTATTTCTTTAAGTCCGGTCCTTTCAACACTGGTGGTGTGCCCGGAATTAATCCATTTGGGCATTATTTCCCTCATAAACCGCATGAGTTTGGTTTTAAAGGGATCATTCTCATTGTTGTTACCGGATTTGCTACCGTTTCCCACGGCCCTGTCGATGCCAACTTCGCCCCTCGGGGTGTTGTTGTCGACCCTCTACATTGTTTGGTTTGTGGGAGCACCGGGAGGAACTGGACCTCGTCCATTCCTGTTGTTGAAAGCACCCAACAATGCCTGCCACAACTCCATCATGACCTGATCTTGTCGTGAGAGGTGGCCCATAATGGCTTTTTGCCGCTCCCTCAGGATCCTTAGTGTTTCAATGGCGTGCTCGTCCTCAGCATCATCGGGAGTTGCCTATCAAACATGTCGTGGATATTGACCGCCATGGACCGGTGTGGCCTCATCCCTCTCATTGCGGGTATCACTAGTTGAATCTTCGTGCTGAGGTTGACTTCCTTAGGCCTCAATATTGTGTGCGATGTTGACATCGTTATCTGCCATTTTCTATGATTTTTGCTAAGAACAACGAATCAAACAAGTAATAGATACAAGGATCAACTCAATTAAACAACTGTCTAAGCCCCACGGTGGGCGCCAAAATATTTACCCGTAAAACAGTACAGTTGAATTTATACGTGGTTTATAGACAAGTGAATCAATTTGATCCCACAATAAAAAATAAATTAAACAAGAATATAAGACTTAGCGTTGAAATTGAGATAAAACAGCAGAAATTTTGGTTGCGGGAGTAGAGTTTCTGGAGGCAATAGTAACTATATTAATAAGCAAGAAGATAAGATATTATTGAGCTTTGAATAGTATATAGCATAAGCTTATCAGAAAATTCCCTCCTTACAATGGTTGTTGGAATCCCTATTTTGTAGTGGTACCTAGGGAACGATGTACTAGGATCAAGCCTCTCTTAAATGATAATTGTGGGGCCATTGAAGAATGTGTAACGGCAAGCTATGAATGTCATATTCTCTATAATGGATTATGTATTTAATACTGTCGAATATTCCTCATTGAATGATATCGGGTGATAGGCATCCACTTGTCTTCATGAGCAACATTCCCTTTCGGGGGCTTCCCGTGCCAGCCGAGACTGTTGCTCCTGGTCTTATCTTCCACCTGTCTTGCTTTTCCATCTGTTTTTAGTTCCATGTGTCATTTTATTAGATGGGTATTTAATAGGGACCGATTTTATCCTATACAATGTTATATAGTGAATTGATTATCTCCGCATGTAAATATAGGTCAACTGGCCGAATCATATTAAATATTTGTATCTCTTTTAATATATTTCTCGTTGTTATCTGATTTATCTTCGTTAAAAATATTCTTTGTTAGCTTTCGCATAACACTTATTTCGACACTAAAAATATCAACCGTAGTTCAATCAATCTTTTTGCTTACGTACAAGGAGACACCCGTAAGTTGTTCCTTTACGATTTATGTCAATCTATTTGGTATAAATGTGTTTCGACGATATCAAATAAAATTAAAGTAACATCTTGCAATACAAGTTGGTGTACACATGATAAGAATAAAATATTTTCTGAGTTTTTACACCGACCAAACTTAGAAACCATACAATCAATCTTGATATTTTTGCAGAACAAGCGTGGTACAGCTTGACCGCCCTGTTTGATGACTTATCTATTCAAGATCCTAGAAAACGATCTCCAAACAGCCACGTACAGTAATAATTTTTGGCCTTTTTATTGAACATTTTAATTAAGCACGTGGGAAAATCTAATGAAAATTATAAAATGTTTCATCTTAAACGACATTAATTTGCTTTGAATTATTTTTTAACTTTTCTTGCCGACCCCCTAATACCTGTTCATTGGTGAAAGATAAGGGACTTATTATACTTCATGGCGCACATGAAATCTTCACGTTAATATAGTCCGTACGTGTTTTCCGTTCAAAAGATATTTATATCTATATCTATATTATATTAAAAGCACAAAGAACCTTAATGAAATGTCGTTCGCCTTTTTAACTATTTTAAAATATTATTTATATTGGACAAATTAGTCATTTTATTATTTTCCTAATATTTATGACTTTAAAGTCAACTAAAATATTACATATTAAATTATTTTTTTATCTGAACTAATGTAGGAAGTCCTAATATTTAGGATTTAAAATCAATTAGTATTTCAATTAATCTATAGAACTATAAGGAAAAACATAAAATCTAACGTGTGAAATGTTTGGTAACATATTTCTTTTAAGGTGTGGATTCCAAACGGCAAAGTATTCTTATATGTGGCAAAAGTCTTGAAATAATTAAACTCAAACTATATTATCAAATTGGTTATAACATTTGAAAATATATTTTATATAGATCTCACACATAAATTATATAAAAATAATAAACGAAATAAATAAAGGAAAGAATTAAAAATATCAATGAAAGCGGAAGTATGGGGTTCTTGGATAATAATAGAGGTGCTTCATTTTTTAATAATGTTTTACGTTTTCATATATACAATTACTCATGTTATGTTACGAAATTTAAAATGGACCAGAATATTTCATTAATGATATTATTCTATATCATATCGTTAGCTTTTAAAATTTTAAAATATTTATCATATTTATTCAAATGTCGAGAAGCAATCCACTATAACTCAAAAATTATTAGTAATTCCAATAAGATAATTTATGAAAATCTTTAATTTTTTAAATAATAATAAATTAAGCTAAATATAAATAGATTTCTTGATTAAAAGAATAATTGTTGTTCCTGAGAAATTATTCAAATTTTAGATTTTTTGGTATATAATGATTGTTAATTCTTTGAGATTTATAAATATTTTTCTTTTTTTTTTAATTGTTTGGAACATGTCTTGCATGGATGTTTTTCATCCATTCAATTTTTTAACTATTTGAAAAAGACAATTCCTATTTAAAAAATCAAATTAGAATTTAAAATTTAAAATTTAGTATAAGGTAACATTGAGGAATATGAATAAACCTAAAATATATTATTTTCAAATTCAACATATAAGTGAAATCATTTTCCAGTTGGCACAATTCTTAAGGTATATAAATTATTTTCATAAAGACCATTGGTGATGAATGAAATCCAAAAATCAAGTAAAATATTTCAATTGACACAATCTTAAGGTACGTAAATTATTTTTATAAAGACTACCATTGATGAAAGAAATCAGAAAATCAAGCGAAATTTCTTACACTAAAATGTTAAGAGTTAAATTATTTAAATTTTAAACTTGAAAAAACAAAAACGATTCAATAGATACAAAATGTATTCAAAATAAGCAGACATTAATTTCTTTTTAATTTTTCATCAATTCTTACAATTGACTCTCTAATTTTTTTATATTATGCTATTTATTATACAATATTCATTCGATATTAGTCATTTTCAGATTTTACATTACCACTTAATTCATTTTCTTATGAACTATATGGCCAACCTCTTCATTTCAAATCTCTAAAAGAAAGAATCAAATTTAAAAAAAAAATTATATTAATTTGAAGACTCTTTAAAGAATCATGAAAAAAAATATAATAAATATCCAGTCATTTTAGATGATGTTATGACACAGAAATGATTATAATTGTCATGTAATATTCAAAAGTATGTTCCATTTAAATTTAAGAGGAAATACATGTGTTCGAACAAAAAATAGTGACCGATTTTTTAGATTTCACATTAAAAAAAAGTTAATTATTTTTCAAATATTTAGAATAGTGAAAGAACTTGTGAAATTGAAGTTATAATATTATAAAATTAATTTTTTCAGTTAAACTGTTGATTGACAATTGAGAAATTATATGAAGCAGTTTCTTTCTTTATCGAGTTAATTATACACGATCAACATGTATAGTCATCTTCAATAACTTAAAATTTTATTTATAATTAGATATAATTTTTAACTAAATCATATTTATTGAGATAGGATACACGCGCATCGCGCGTAACTAGTTATTTCTAAAATTGCAAAGACAGTTTTTGTAATTGACTGAGTTTTTAAATTTTCGGAAAGTTATTTGTTCCAAAGTTCTTTCTAAAGTAAAGATTTCCGAACTCAAGTTTTCAAATCCTTCAAAAAACTCAATAATTCTCCAAAAACACAAAAAAAAAAAAAAAAAAAAAGGAGTCTACAAAAATTGTACTAGCAGGACGTTAAACAAACGCCGGCCACCAAGCTGATGAACGTTATTGAGGTATGAGTTGGTCGGAAAAATTCATGATCATATAGAATTATAGATGACGATTGACGAAGATTCTCTCTAGGAGATATTTTAATATATAACTGCCACATATTTTCTGAGAAGTATTATTTAGTTTATTCTGAAAGTTGAATGAACTAAAAAATAATTGGAAAATGGTCCGTAAGCCACGGCCCATGGGGAGTGGCAATTTACTAGTCTGTTCTCTCGCTAGCATTCTTACATGGTGGCATACAAAGGAGAAAGCACTTTTCATATAACTTTGATATAAATATCAGGTATTAATAAATAAAAAAAATTCTATCACGGAATAGTACTTTTCTTTAACAAAAATATGAAGAAGTTTTGAAAATTTTATTGCGCCTTTCCTGTGGGTCTAAAGTCTAAACTCAAAAGAATCAAGTTGTTAACATCCTAGGAAACTTTCCTTGTTTGGTTAGTTTTTTCAAGCATTAGTGAAAATTTTACCTCTATACACCCTATTTATTATAAATTAAAATTATTTTAAAATATTATTTTCTTAGCTATCTTTTATATTTTATAGTAAAATAAGTATTTATAGTATATACTACCATAGAGGCATGAAATACACTATTTATGTTTTTCCTCTCTTAGACAGCTGGACATACCTATTTTTAAGGTGATTGTCATTACTGTATTCATGAATACATGCTCATACAGCTGGATTGCCCTGATTTTAGGCGTTTTTTACTGCTATATTCATGAATACAGCAGCGCGAATACATGTGAATACATACGCGTACCGCTGGACTGCCCTTATTTTAGGCACTTTTTACTGCGGTATTCATGAATACATGGCGCGAATACATGTAAATACATGCGCGTACAGCTAGACTGCCCTGATTTTAGGCGTTTTTTACTGTTGTATTCTTGAATACAGCAGTGCGAATACATGTGAATACATGTGAATACATGCTCGTATAGTCGGACTGCCCTGATTTTAGACGCTTTTTGTTGATGTAGTCATGTATACATGGTGTGAATACATGTGAATACATGTGCGTACAGCGGGACTACCATAATTTTTAGGCGTTTTTTGCTGTTGTATTCATGAATACAACAACGCGAATACAACGAATACACTACCGTAACAATTGAATAGTAGCTATAGGAAGTTATTATGTATATGAAAGCTATAGGAAGTTAATAGCCACTAAATAATAGTGGTTTCTAAAAATTCCTCTTAGCTATTTGCGCAGCAGTTGCGCTATTTCTCTTTTAGTTTTCTGAAATGCATGTGTTTACCTTGAAAATGGTAATTACAATTAGATCTAATTTTGTGATTCTAAGAATATGTGATTTATTTTTATGCTAGTTGTTAGACAATAGTTACTAAGTGTGAGTTAGGAAAGTAAAGTAAGAATAGAGAGCAACGTTATTATCCAAAACAAATAGTTGTGGATCGGGGCATCGGGCTGGCCTAAGCAGGGCCTCAGGGTCGAGCTAAATGCTTGACTGGGGCTGATCGATGGGGGACTAACAGCCCTAAGGGCCTTGATGATGACTCTTTATGATCAACGATGAGTAATAAATGAAGAACAATCAATGAAACTAAATCAAAGGAAAGACAATAGAGAGTGTTTAAGTTAGAGAGCAGAGAATGTTCTTGTTCTTGTTTGAATATCAGCCGTGCAAGAAATACAAGGGTCCCCTTTATATAGGAGGGAGAATCCCAACATGGTACATGTATAATTATTACAAAGAAACGTAGCTGGTACAGCTACATAATAGTCCGATATGGACTGGTACTATTCTTGCAGGTGTTGTCAGCTTTCACCACGTGCCTAGGGTATTTCCCGCTCGTTCATGATAGTCACCGATTTGTTGTTACCCCGAGATCGAACATAGGGAACCCTCGGGGTCGAACATCGGAGAGCGGTGTCTTGGGCATTCCAGATGGAGCTTCGGAATGCCACAACGATCATAAAATCGGACTCTACGATTTTAGAAGTATAAAGATAGTCCCCGCATTTCTTAGAGTGAAAATGATAAGAAAGGGTCTTGAATTCTTGCCCCTTTGATACTTCGATCACAACGTCAGTTGCACCCTATCAAGTGATTGATATGACAAATAGGGTGTCTAAAGGTCGCGTTTATACAACATTTAAAAGCCTTTGAATTAATTAAAACGGTTGGCTATTTTTTGGCCCGCTTCCAATGTACACATTTGACCTCTATAAATACTTCTTCCTTCGGCCATCTTAGCAGTAATAGCGTTTGAGCATCGATATGTTCCAATTGCGTAGGAGTTGTTCACCTTCCATGGTACCAAGCTTGTAGGGTCCCTTGTTGATCACCCCGAGGACGCGGTACGGTCCTTCCCTGTTTTGGCCTAGCTTTCCTTTATTAGGGCTTCGAGTATTTAGGGTGACTTTCCTTAGGACTAAGTCTAGATTGATCTGATACAAACTTAGGTCGCCGGGACTTCCGAGTTTGAATTAAATGAGAGCGGGGCCTTGTATTTCTTCAAAATAAAGCTTAGCCTTTTTAGGCACCGTTGATATTCCCCGAGTGAAACTTCGCTTGATCATCCGAAAATAAAGATATCCCTTAGGCTTTTGTAAATAGTCCCTGAGTGAGGAAACACTCGAACTCGGGTGGTCCTTGGGCTTAGTAATCAAGAGAACGTTTGAACTCGAAATAAAGATAGCCTTGAGGCTTTATTAATAATCCTCAGACGAGAACTGACACGGACTTAGGTAGCCCAGGGGCCAAAGAATCGGGTGAATGACCCACATTTGTAATAGTAGAGATCCTCGAGATCGGGAACCATCTCGAGGCTAGGTTTATGTGGATAGATCCTTAGAGCCAATCGTTATAGCAATAGAAATCCTCGAGACCGGGCATCATCTCGAGGCTAGGTTGATATGGGAATCCGTGACCCCTCGAACGTTGTACGACAGCGCCATTTGTATGACATGGCCACGAAGTAACCGAGGTGGCCCCACCGATACACTTATCCGAAAGTAATAATGGCCAAGTCAGAATTAATTGGCCTTTAGAGTAGGCGGGCATTCGCCACTTGCTCTATATATGAGTTTGCTTTCCTCTTATTTGAGGATTCCGTTGCTTTGAGCAGCTATCCTTTTCATAGAGTTCTCCTTCCTTGCGTCAGCTCTTTCACCATTTTAATTTAAAGCTTTCGCCTAAGTTCTCATTTCCCCTTTCTTGTTTCACCATAGTTATGGCTGTTATGCCCAAGCCCATTTATCAAGAAGAGGAGAGTTCCACCTCTGTTTCCCGCTCGGTCGCTGGTACACCGCCGGCGTCCAGTGAGCCAACCTCGAGATGTTTCATTTCGAGGAGGTACTTTTCGTTAGAGAGACCTCCCAATGTTCAGGGCCATTGGAAGTATGCATCGAAGTCCATTTCATCAATAAGAGAGGAACACCTCGAGGCAATGAGGAGAGACTGCGGATGGGGAGAAAAGGGTGGTACTGCAGGTACCTTCCCCCGAAGAGAACATCATGGCTTATGCCGAGGGGTTTTTGAATGTATACACGTACCCCTTTACATTGGGCCCTCTCGATAGGGTCGTGCTCGAGTTTTGTAGAAGATATCAGGTTACCCTAGCACAGGTTTACCCGTTGTTTTGGAGGATAGTGCTGATGATAAGGTACTTTGCAGATAAAGTCGGGCTTTAGTTCACCCTCAGCCATCTTATTAGATTGTATTGTCCCTTCCATTACCGAGGCCTGATTACTTTGTGACGCTGATACACCCGGCCCTTTGTTTCTAGTAATTAAGAAGATGGGGACCGAGGGTGGATGAGTCGATTCGTCCGAGTGTGGGCTATCGATATTATCCCCGTAGAGTTCCTGCCATTTCTCGAGAAATGGAATTTCACACGTAAGTGGTACACTTGTGTTCTTATTATTTTTTTCCATGGTGGAGGCGGGCTCCGTAAAGACGTTTTCCTTCTCTTTTTTTCAGCAATCTCGTGGCTGCCATACAAGGTTCCCGACCTGGCGGATTGGTCTCGGAAATTGGCAGCTTGCTCGAC
Source organism: Nicotiana tabacum (assembly GCF_000715075.1). NCBI lineage: Eukaryota > Viridiplantae > Streptophyta > Magnoliopsida > Solanales > Solanaceae > Nicotiana > Nicotiana tabacum. The sequence continues at coordinate 104,036,755 of NC_134087.1, read as the reverse complement.
TTACGATGAGCGTAAGTGGCGAGATCTGTCTAAGGGTAGATGGGAGGCCAAACACCACGGTACGTACTATGTGGTTTGTTTTCTTTGAAAGGTACTTTCGTTTATGTGTATTAACTCCGTCATTGCAGACATTGGAGAATTTTTTGAGATGCGACCGTGCCCCCTCGGAGAGGAGGAAGGATCATCGGCTTTGGGGCCGAGGAATGATAACAAACGAAAGGAATCCTCGAGGGATGAGGGTGCTTATAGCTAGGCAAGCCCTACTCGGAGGCTCAAAGAAGATGTATCAACTGAGCATGCAGCGTCCGAGGCTTCTAGCCTCGGAAAAATGGTTCCTCCTTTGTTGTCGTCTTCTTTTCCCATCGAAGGTACTTCGAGGGGTAAAGATTTTCTGCCGCCTTCCTTTTCTACCACTGAAGGTACTTCGAGGGAAATTCGAGGCCAGGGGACGCCTAAATAAAGCGGGGTATCGAGCGACCATATTCCCATCGGGAGTGGTTCTACTGGGGCCAATTAGACCAAGCTAGTAGATGTGCGCTCAACTTTTGAGGGGGCTTAATGGCTTTGTTCTGTGGTGAATTTCGGTCGACTGTATTGGCTTTTTAGTTTTGCACTTTCATTTTCTTATTGAGCTTTTTTTTCATAGGCCTTCGACAAGCTGAAGTCCGAGCTACTCCGTCGTGAATCCAGGTTGCAAAAAGCTTTGGACTGGGAGAAATCCCTCAGGCTTCTTTGTGACAAAAGGGAAAAGGAGTTGAGACATCTTCAGTACAAGATGAATCAAAGCTTGAACTACGAAGGCCACCTCGAGAAACAGGTAACCTTTGTTTTGAGGTGATGCATGTTTCTTCTTCTATTCCTCAGAGATTAATATTTTGATACTTCAGTTGCAGAGTAAAACGGAGGACCTGGAACGCCTTTGGGGCAAAGTTGGTCAGGCCAAGTATGAGTTTAATGAGCTAAGGGCTCAGGTGGATGCCCAAGTTGCGGCCAAGAAGAATGCTTTGGCCAAGGCTTCTGCCCTTGAGGTGCAACTCCGAAATGCTCGTGAAAACGGCTCGGTCCAGACGAGTAGGATTACAAGGCTCGAGTCTGACCTTTTGAAGATGAAGGCCGAGGTCGTGGACGCCTGGGTTAAAGCCGAAGAGATTCGAGCTAAGGCTGATAAGAAAGTGGTCGTCTATTTAAAAGACATTGCCGACGCTCGAGCTGAGTTGAGAGGGGCTTCCGATAGGGAGAGCAGAAGCAATGCGTATGCCCGGTGCAAATCCCGGAGGGAAACCCTCGAGGAGATCCATTCTAAGGGCTTCGATCTCTCTGAAGAGATAGATTAGGCCAAGGTGGATGAATATGACGCCAAGTTCCTCGTATCCGGTGCCGAAGATGATGATGAAGGGGCCGATGGGGACGTAGTCCCCGAGAGGAAAGTAGACTAGGCTTTTTCTTTCTGATTCTATGTATGATGCTCTTAGAGGACATTTATAAATGAAGCTTTATATTTTTTCGCATATACATATGAAAAGAAGCCTTCTCCTTTTATGAATTTATCTATGCTTGAGTATATCTTTCTTTGTCACAGATTTTGACGTTTGTCGATGATTATCCAGGTGAACTAGACTTCGAGGAAAAACCCTTAGGTTTACAAATCGGCACTGAGTCTTGTTGGGCTGGCCCATAGGCTTTTACACGTAGGGTCAGTATGACCTCTGATATAGGCTGGTGCTTAGGCTCTTACGCGTTGGGTCAGTACGACCTTTAATATAGGCTGGCACTTGGGCTCTTACGCGTTGGGTCAGTACGACCTCTAATGTAGGTTAGCGCTTAGGCTCTTACACGTTGGGTCGATACGACCTCTAATGTAGGTTGGCACTTAGGCTCTTACGCGTTGGGTCGGTACGACCTCTAATGTAAGCTGGCGCTTAGGCTCTTACGCGTTGGGTCGGTAGGACCTCTAATGTAGGCTAGCTCTTGGGATCTTACGCGTTGGGTCGGTACGACCTCTAATATAGACTTTATTTTTCCCTCGTTAAAGACTTTTTGAAGTTTTTGTATTCGCCCGACTCTTCGACTGTTCGATAAGAACCTCGATTGTAAGCTGTTATGAAGTGATGAATGAGCACCTCAGGAGGTTTCGCTCGATGGCTGAATTGTTTTTAAGCCTGTTATTTGGAGTTGACATGATCAAAGCTCTTTTTCTTATGCCGAGGGTAGCCTGATTAATCGGTTTTTTTTGAAGTTTTTTCGAAGTAATTGAAGGCTAGTGATTTTATGGTGATGGTCGGGCATCCCCGAGCCACGTTAGTTTGGCCGAAGCCTTGTGACCGTAGTCATTGTGTTTGGCCGTAGCCTTTAGTCCCCGAGTGAAGTAGCTTCGGTGTCTATATCGAGGGTATGCCTTTTTAGGGTTCTTACAAGTTTGAATATATAGCCTTAACTTAAGATCAGGATTATGTCTTTTGTAAGGTCTTATAAATTTGATCATGCCTTACTTGAGGCCTTACCGATAGGTTACTTGGCACAAGTATAATTCATGTCTTGCTTGAGGTCTTACAGATTCTTGGTACAAGTATGATTCATGCCTTTCTTGAGGTCTTACAGATTCTTGGTACAAGTATGATTCATGCCTTGCTTGAGGTCTTACAGATTCTTGGTACAAGTATGATTCATTCCTTGCTTGAGGTTTTACAGATTTGGTATTGCCTTATGGAGGTCTTATGAGCTCGAGGTTGCCCGCACGGGGCCCTATGGCCTCAAGTTTTTGATAGCTCGATGGGTGACAGTCGCTTGCAGTCCCCGAGACTTCGAGCGCTTTTTTGGCTTTGGAGCCGTTTTTTGTAAACTTTGATGTTGCCTCATTGAGGGCTTATGAATTCAAAGTTTCTGACCCGGAGGTCTTACCGCTTCGAGTTTTTGATGTCAATCCCCGAGTGTCGGGAAATTTCTGGCCCTGGAGCCGTTTCTTGTAAAAATAGCAGATTTCTTTGAAGCGCAAAGCGTTTTTGGTGGTAAAAGATACTCCTTTGATTACTTGGTACAATTATAAATGTTTTCATCGTCAAGGGTTCAATTATTCTATACGGAAACAGTTCATTCGACCGTTTGGCCCGATACATCACCTTCATATCGAGACCCTTTTTGGCTCATCTTGACTTTTTCGAGAAGGTGATCTCTCGGGGGGATGCCCCCAATGTTCGAGGTTGATTAAAGAGAAGCCTTGAATACTTGTTAAGTCCTCCTTAGGTAGCATATAGATGTTGCCTCGTTAAATACCTTGCCGGTAAAACCCTTCTTGGGATAAAATCCGATCGAAGGAAAAGAGTGCAAAACATGCTTTAAAAACTAAGGTCTTCAAGATGGAGAGTGCTTCGATTGTTCTTACCGGAATCCTGTACATAGGTTAGTGGAAAACATAAATGAAAAAGGGAGATGGTTATACCTTAGTAGTGATGGCGCTTCGAGCCTCGATATTCTTCAAATGTTTGCTCCGGGGATGCGGTACGGTCCTTTGCTAATTGACTTGGGTGTAGCCGAGAATGTAGCTCGTGATTGCTACTTCGTTGTTTGCTTATCCTTTGGCTCCTTCGATGTTGAAGGTGTCGATGTCGGTGCCACATTGTGCACCGCGAACATCTCTCTTGTTGCATGTTGTTCCCCGTATACAGTTTTTATTCCGTCCTTCGTCGAAAACTTCATCATTTGATGAAGGGTTGATGGTATTCCTCTCATGCAGTGTATCCACGGCCTTCCGAGCAAGGCATTGTACCTCATGTCCCCTTCGATGACATGAAATTTGACCTTTTGGGTTGTGCCGTCCACGTTGACTGAGAGGGTGATTTCCCTTTTCGTTGTCTCGCTCGCCATGTTAAATCCATTGAGGACTCGAGAGGCGGGTATGATCTGGTCCAGCAGTCCGAGCTGCTCCACCACCCTTGACTTGATAATGTTGGCCGAGCTACCTGGATCCACAAGCACACGATAATGTCATGTCCCCTTCGATGACATAAAATTTGACCTTTTGGGTTGTGCCAGTCACGTTGACCGGGAGGGTGATTTCCCCTTTCGTTGTCTTGCTCGCCATGTTAAATCCGTTGAGGACTCGAGAGGCGGGTACAATTTGGTCGAGCAATCCGAGCTGCTCCACCACCCTTGACCTGATAATGTTGGTCGAGCTACTTGGATCCACAAGCACATGCTTAATTTGAAATGTATTTATAAGAAAATAAATTATCAATGCGTCGTTATGAGGCTGAGACAGGGTCTCGATGTCCTCATCGCTGAATGTGAGAGCGTCCTCGGGTACGTAACCTCGAGTTCACTTCCCCTAGTGATGTATATTTTTGTTCTTTTGACAATGGGTTCATGCAGGATGTCGATTCCTCCAACGATCAAGTGGATGACATGTTGTGGCTCATTTGTTTCATTTTTCCTATTTGTTTCTCTTTCCCGAAATTGATTCTTGGCTCGGTCGCTGAGGAATTCTTGGAGGTGCCCTTGGTTGATTAGTTGGGATACTTCTTCTCGGATATGTCTACAATATTTGGTCCTATAACCGTGTGTGCCGTGAAATTCGCACACCAAGTTAGGGTTCCTTTGCGACGGATCTGATAGTACGGGTTTTAGCTACCTGGTGTCTCTGATTTTGCTGATGGCGGATACGATGTCCGAAACATCAATGTTGAAGTTGTATTTATACAATCCGGGTGCCTTCATTGGTCTTGTATGTTTATCGAATCCGTCTCTACTCACGAGTCCCCGAGGATTCTGACCTCGATCTGCCCTTCGATCATTTCAGGGTATGTTACACCTTGGGGCATTTCTTCGATCTTCAGTATATGGTTGGTACCTTTCCTTGTTTGGCTTTGGTTCCTTGGCCAGGAGCCTTCTAGGATATACTGAGCCCGAGGGGGCTCCTAGTTGGTCACCCTCGACCCTAATCTTCGATTGACATCTGTTGTGGACATCCGACCAAGTCACGGCAGGATATTCAACCAAGTTCTGCTTTAGTTGCTTTGAAGCTACTGAGCTTTGTTCGTTCAAACCTTGGGTGAAGTCCTACACTGCCCATTCATCGGAGATTTGTGGTAATTCCATTCGCTCCATTTGGAAGCGAGATACAAACTCCCGGAACATCTTATTTTGTCTTTATTTGATTTTGAAGACGTCGGATTTTCTTGTAGCAACCTTGATGGCACCAGCATGTGCCTTTATAAAAGAATCTTCCAGTATGGCGAATGAGTCTATCAAATCCGGGGATAGGTTGTGATACCATATCATGGCCCCTTTTGAAAGTGTTTCCCCGATTTTCTTCAACAAGACGGATTCAATTTCGTCGTCCTTCAGGTCGTTTCCCTTTACAACACAAGTGTAAGTTGTGACGTGCTCGTTGGGATCCGAGGTTCCATTGTATATCGGGAGATCGAGCATTATGAATTTCTTCGGAATGGGCTTCCGAGCCACACTTGACGGGAATGGCTTTTGTATGTATTTCTTTGAATCAACACCCTTCAGGATCGGGGGTGCACCCGGGATCTGATCGACCCTTGAATTGTAGGTCTCCACCTTTTTATCATTAGCTTCTATCTTTTTTTCACCCAATTCAATCATCTTTGTGAAGTCCTCGAGCATCTTCATAATAGCAGGGTCGGTTGCTAGTTGTCGCTCGATCTTTTCGGCACCTGTTCAGCTTGAGGAGTCATTTCCGGTGCTGTTGTGCTTGGAGTTTTTGGTGTCTTTGCAGTTGAGCAATCGCCAGCTGTTGTGCCTGCAACATCTCAAAAATAACGTGAAGGCTAACCTCTTGTTCCTCCTGAGCTGGGGTTTTCTGAGCTTCTTGTTGGTTTTCTTGGCCTATACTCCTGTTAGTGTGGGAGCTTATATTGACATGATGGGCATTGCGTGAGACCACATCCACGGGAATTGGCTCTGGTGCATCCTCAGGGTTTCGCAGTGGTACACCGACACCTGGAACAGCTACGCTATTCTCTCCATGGTCTTCAAGACCTTTGTTTTCATGTGCATTCACTAAGTTAGACATTTTGACCTGAAATCAAAGATTCTTGGGCAAGAAAAAGTGTAAAGAATAACTTGTGTTTTTTAGTAAACCAGCACGAAAATAATCACTATTATTTGTAGCCCCACGGTGGGCGCCAAACTGTTTACCTCAAAAATGGTAATTACAATTAGATTTAATTTTGTGGTTCTAAAAACATGTGATTTATTTTCATGCTAGTTGTTAGGCAATAGATGCTAAGTGTGAGTTAGGAAAGTAAAGTAATAGTAAAGAGTAGTGTTATTATCCAAACCAAATAGTTGTGGATCGAGGCCTCAGGGTCGAGCTAAATGCTTGACTGGGGCCCATCGATGGGGGACTAAAAGTCCTAAGGACCTTGATGATGACTTTTTATGATCAATAATGAGTAATAAATGAAGAACAATCAATGAAACGCAATAAATGTAAGTAATAAATCAAATGAAAGACAATAGAGAGTGTTTAAGTTAGAGAGCAGAGAATATTCTTGTTCTTGTATTGAATATCATCCGTGCAAGAAATAGCAAGGGTCCCCTTTATATAGGAGGGGGAATCCCAACATGGTACATGTATAATTATTACAAAGAAACGTAGCTGGTATAGCTACATAATAGTCCGGTACGGACTGGTACTATTCTTGCAGGTGTTGTCAGCTTTCACCACATGCCTAGGGTATTTCCCGCTCGTTCATGATAGTCACCGATTTGTTGCTACCCCGAGGTCAAACATAGAAAACCGGGGTCGAACATCAGAGAGCGGTGTCTGGGACCTTCCAGATGGAGCTTCGGAATCCAACAACGATCATAAAATCAGACTCTACGATTTTAATCGTATACAGCATGGTTTGTGCTACGATCAAAATATCCTAATTAGGGTAGGGGTGAAGCCGCCATTTGCTTACTTTCTTCCTCTTCTTTTCCTCCTTTATTTCCTTGGGAAAAGGCAAAAATCCTACAGATTTTATGGGGCAGTACTTAAACAACAAGTTCCCTTCCACTTGAATCATATATAAACCTTGCAGTATCATAACCAAACTACTACTTATGTAGCAAATGATTAAATAGCAAAATGAAAGAGGAAATGAACAGTTTCTTTCTTCTATTGGTTACCGAGTAGAAAGGAAGTTTAAAAGATTTCTGTGTGGATTTCTGTTAGATTTGGGTGTGCCGACATCTCGACTTTTGTTTAGGAAGGACGACGAAATTAGCACCATTAACGGATATTTTCAACACGCTATGCTATTCAGCTTGTCTCTATTATTCTACTTCATTTAAGCTGACATAATTTTTTTTTTTTTTTTAATTGACTTTGCAACTTAACTTCAAAGTTCTGAACTTCTGTCTCGAAAAAGCCAAAATCAAGTGAGATTCAGCTGTAACGAAACATGAAAATCGTGAAAATGGCAACCTTGACGTGGAACAAGTTATGAGGACAATATAACAGTTGTATCAACTAACATATCTGAGGCATTAGCATTTAGCACCGAGTTTTGAAACCCAAAGAACACGAGAAAGGTACAAAAGAACAATTTTCTTTATTCAGTTAATTGTCGGTAGATTGAAAGTAAACTAATTCGCAGTCAAATATTTATTATGGGAGACAAGAATGAATGAATATGATCTTCTACGAAGAAATTTGTGTCCCGGACTTCACATGTTCATTTTATGTTATAGTGACAAGAGGTGTGCAGCTTAATCAGGAAAAAACCAAATTTGACAAAAGGCAGTGCTCCACTTCAATAGAATTAAACATTTGAAGGGTAAAAAGATGCTGAATCATAAACTACTGCTCGTTTAAGTTCAAAATACCAGTACATAACATGGAAATTTCGACAAATACTTCTCTCCTAGTGCCTGTAAGCTCTGATTGACTATTTTATTTACATCCATACCATTAAAGGAGGATGAAGTATAAAAGGCAAAAGCTACAACTACAACATTTGAAGAACAAAAAATTACATGTGCCTTTCGGGAAACAAATTCTACATCTAGATTACAAAAAGGGTAGCTTTTGCTTTTTCTCCTATCAAACCTATTGTACATGTCAAGTAACTCTACTACAGAGATATCTACAAAAAGAATGTGTGCTCAAACGAATACTGCCAAAAGATCAGCGTGTTGTTTTCAGAAAAGTAGTTTAAAGTTCATGGATCAGCAGATAGGTTTTCACAGACACAGGAGACTATAGAACACCAGAGGTATGAACGCATTATCCAGCTGGGCAGTGTAGGCTTCCAACAGACCACTTACTGTCACAGCGAAAAGAAGAGAAAACCAGTTCTGCACAATTGCCAGCACAGCATCAAAACCAATCACAAAGTTAATAATGAGAATCTTAACAATAGTTGGCTTTCATAATTAAAAAAAATTGTGAGGTTGCGCCATTCGCTGATCTCAGTGCCTACTTTAATTCGAGGATTCAGCCCCAAGAGGGCATGAAATCAATAGGTTTTGGGATAATTAGGGGCCACTAAGCAATTAGAATGAGGTTCATTATTCTAAAGGATAGGAGGTTAATTTTAAGGTGATCTCACATTATGCCTCATCAGCATCAGTTAGAATAAGTTCAAGCTGAATAACTACAAATTGTATTGAAGCAAGGCCACATAATTTCCTTTCTCATTAATATATAAACATGTACAAGAGCACTTTTTTGGTCTGAACAGGATTGCAGATAGCCCTTTGTACATGTGCTTGAGGGAAAGAGCTACCTGATCTACGATGTATCTAGATGTAGCCAGAAGTGGAAGTAGAATGGAACATGCAGCCAGGACAGATGTTATGCCAGCAGCAGTGCCTTCAATTGTCTTCTCTGCCAAAGAGAATTAATAGATTCAGATGGTGAGGGATACAAAAGAAGCAATGACGAAACATGAAAGAGAACAGAGACATACTGCCAGTTTTGCTCCAGCGGAGGACCCCATACTTGTAGCCAACCACTGATGCCTGCACAGAGGATTAACATTAATATTTACAGTGCACAAATGATAATCAATAATGAGCCACCAACCCTAAACTCATTCTATACTACTCAATCTACCAATCCTCTCTTCCCTACTGCAGTTAGTTTTTTCTGCAGAAGTGTTGTGCTCGCTTGGACTAAAGCCAAGTCACAACTTTATAAATCTTTCTTCATTGCAGATCGTTTATTGTTGTCGTCCTCTAGAACACCAATAAAGATGCAAGAAGGTCTGCCGGCCACAAGGCCAACAGCAGGAAAGCTTTCTACCAAGAGATCAGGGGACACCAATCCTGTACATCAGTATAATCCTTTTCAATAAGCGATCTAGTGAAAAGATGCCTTTCCAGATTTTCTCACTTTTCAAGCATGTTAGACTTTCTGCATCGTACTAGAACCCTAAATTTCAGGAGTTCTTGGAAAGCATATTTTCTAGTGCAGGGAGAAAGATATAGGACAAGCAACTCTACCATTGTATCTCCAATTCCAAGGCTCAAGATCCCAGCGAAAGGGGCTAATGGTCGGTCACTGAAACCAGAGGAAAACCAGATAGGAAGTGCACATCCTAATAAGAGGGAAAAATGGCTGAAAGCGGAAAGGAGGCAAATGGTTAGAGTTAACAAAAGGAATATGCTGTAGCTAGTTTATGTTATGGAGGAATCATTTCAAACCTGACAATAAGAAGATCAGTGTCACGATGATCTGTAAAGGCATTCATAAATTGGTGCACAAGCTGTCCCAAGGGCCAGATTCTCCATATCTGTCCCAAAAGTCATGACAAATATTGTGAAGTATCATGTCAACTAGCATCATGAATAGCTTATGCATTGCCACAAATTATAAGGAGTTCACCAAGAACATAGGTAACAAAGAAAAAGAAAAATGATATTTTAACATGTTGCATTTTACAAGTATATATTACATACTTCTATCTTAACAAAAGTGTAACAATTTATTCAGACTTCAGTTATATTACTGGTTGATCCTTATCATGTACAAGAAGTTTCATATCAAAAGCCAGTATGAAGTGAACATAAGATATTTTTTAGAGAAAAGAAGTTGTGGTTGCAACATAAACAAAATGTTAATGTATCATTTTACATTATAACTTTTTCAGATTAACAAGTATCATTATAAGGAACAGAAATTACAAGCAGCGTGCACAACTGACCAGGAATTCATTCAAAGATCAAATGGAACTTTGATTTATTAATGGAAAGCAGTATTATCAAAGGCGAAAAGCGCAAAAAAGCTCTAAGGTCCGCTGAGGCTTTAAGCGCAAATAAAGCGTGGGCTTTAATCAAAAAAGGCGCAACTGAAGAAAAAGTAAAAATATGTATATGTAGTCCAAGACTAATAATTATAAGCATAAATAACAAATATCCACAAAGAAATTGAATTTTTTTTACGACAAAGCGAAATATCAATTGTTTAATGTCGCATTTTCAAGATTACATTCATTGGCAAGGAAAAGTATGCCATAGAGCCTTGATGCGACACTAAAGCGCCCACAAAGCGAGGCGAAGCGCTCAACATGTTTTGAGCCTCGCTTCAGCGCGTTTTAAGTGCGCCTTTGACAACACCGCATTGAACATTCCCTCCATATGGCCTACCACAACCACAGCCATAAGATCCAAAATTATAAGAAATTGCACAGGAACATTGGATAGTTGTACCCAATGAAATCCAGAAACAAGACAAGAGTGCAGTGAAACCTTACTCGTATAGTTTCCAATATCAAGAAAACTGCCAAAGCTGCACCAAAAGCCAGATCAAGAAACTTCGGCTGAGAAAGGGATAGATGGTCAATACAACTCTCATAAAAACAAATAATAGGCCCAAAAGGAGAAAGGTTTCCTAAAGAATTTCAACTTAAATCACCTGAAGTATGAGAGCAGGAACAAACATCAAAACAGCCATTAAATGGTAGTATTTCCGAAGAAGAATCCTCTCAATCTTACTGCTCTTTGAAATGTTGTAAAACCGAATAACTGATACATAAATAACAACCAACCAATATATACACAACGACAACCTTTTAAGCGGTTCTGACAGAACAAAGTCCAATACCCTGCAACAATCACAAGACAGAGAATACCAAAATATGAGCAAAAGATAGCACTCCCTCCGTTTCAATTTAGATGATGTAGTTTGATTTAGCACAAAGTTTAAGAAAAGAAAAAAAAAAGACTTTTGAAACATGTGGTCCTAAAAGCTTAAGGGCAAAAGCTTTGTGGGACCATGACATTTAAGGGTAAAGTGGATAAAATGAAAAGTTTAAAGTTAAATTGCTTCCAAATATAGAAATGTGTCATTTAACACTTTCCATATATTTGGAGGAAAAGATATATGTTTTGATTCACTGAAAAATGATATGAGAGCTATTCACTGTACAAATGAAGGAGCAGGTAGCCGAACAAAGAATTGAGAATCTCCTCTTAATTGAGTTTAGTTTTATCATTCTACCTTGATGGTTCACCACTTGGAGAGATGGTAGCAACAAGCCTAGGGCTGAGTTAAAACCTCAAGGGCTCAACTCAGTTCATAGGTCTTTGGCTCCACTTGGATAGATGGTAGCAACAAGCCTAGGGCTGAGTTAAAGCCTCAACGGCTCAACTCTGTTCATAGGTCTTTGGCTTGAACTCAAGCTTAACCGACCTTGGCAAATAAAGGTTGATGTTACTTAAGCTAGAGCTTGGCTTAAAAACTAAAATTGTGTGAAAATATCAAAGCTCAAAAATCATGCCTCCACAATTATTTAGGATCTTCGAAACTAAATTTTGTGAAAATTGCCATTGAAAACCACATACTAATGTTGAAATGCTGGAGGTAGCCACTGATGGTGAAGTAGAAGATGAAAAATAAATATGAAAATAGCAGGTGAGAATTGCATAATTTTGTGGCTCAGAATCTGATTCAATGGTATCAATATCCAGAGCAGGTAGGTATAACATAGGAGTTAGAAGAGCTTAACACGTTACCAACAAATGATCCTATAACTTCAGGAACCACATTTTTAAAAACTGAACAACAACGCTGAACTTGGCTGTTTAGAGCAAATTCCTGGTCAATTACAATCTTTTTTCTCTTTTGCTTCAAAATACTAAAGGAATACTGAGTAAGAATGTAAACTTTATCCCAAGAAGTCTTAACTATTAGAATACTCAAGTACATACAGACCAATGAAAAAGAAGCAAGAAAAACATCTAAACATCCCATCCAAGATACAGCAAAGTCTTCTCAACTCTTGTCCTTCTTGTTCGAGTACTTATTTTTAAAAATAAGTATTCTTTAACTACCAGCTATAAGTCACACAACTTCTTGCATAGTATCAGGTAACTGTTCATCAATAAAACCTAATTGTCTAATGTAAGAGTGAATCATCCCTACAAACCATTAGACCTCCATCAACCAAATCATGCAACAGAATAACAATATGCAACATAATATGTCCAATTATCCGACAGAAATGAGTTCTAAAGGGAGGCTTACCATAGAAAAGGGTGCACATGAAAATCTTGAACAAGCTGCATCCATGATGGCACAGCTATAACAAGAACACATATGAGGGAAACATAGAACACAAGAGATCGCCTCATTTGATTATCTCCTCTATCTCTAGAAGGTGCCGAGCTGACCCGCTCCAAAATTTGAAGCACGTTTTTAAATAGCATAGGGAAAATAAGAAGGCCAGTAATCAATCCCTAGAACATAGTGTTACCTTTCGTGATCAGTACTCTGAATCGAAATCTTTTACTTTATATGGAAAGAAGAGGATAGTCTAGAAAACTAACAGCTTGTACAATACCTGAATAATAATGCTAACTTCACTTCTCTGGACTCCATATGGTACCGTCACTAGCTTAGATGCTGTAAAGTACCCATGGGACTGTTCACAGACACAATACTGCTTATTAGGTATCCATTTCATCTGATATCAGAGAAAGTAAAAGTATGAAACTAACCTTAGCAGCAGTACAAGCTAGCATATCACTGAAATAGATAACAAGGCCAACAGTAACCAGTAACGCTTCTCCTAAGAAGAGAACCAAGAATGCAAATTAGTGTGCAGAAGACAAAGGACCATTCATCAAATAAAGCAAAACGTAATAGGACAAGTCAAATGATTTTGAGCCTCTGTTCTCTAATATAAACAAGAAATATAGATTGCCGAAATAAGCCATGTTCAAACAGCACTTTGTGTGGAATAAAGTATGTTCCACGCATGCAACTTAATATCCAACTCATTGTTCAAAGTTGCAGAATTTGATATGGAATTGGAGGGTCCTTATTCGGCAGCAGTCATAGCAAATTGATCGTAGATCAGCATTAAGTGCACTTTAGCTGCATATAGGCTTAAAAAATTCTTATATTAGAAATAATTTGTGAACTTTGAGGTGATTATTTGAATCATTATTTTAATCTACTTAACTACTAAAAACACATTCAATGTTGTATATAATTCGTAGGAATCCTCCTTCAAACTTCAGATAAGATAACTTCAACAAACTACAAGACAATCCTACATCATATTTGACATTACAATACCCAAGTAGCTTTAATCTTCTCTAAAAGGCGAGACATGCTTCCAACTAACACCAAATGTGAGCCACCCTAAAATAAGAATATAAAAAGAAAGTTTGAAAAGTATAAAATTTACAGTCAAGTTTCAGATCATTTTATATTAAGACTTTTTCTTTCCCATAGTTCGACTACAATTTTTCATGAGAAAAGAACAAGAAATAAAGGTTAATCCTAAAAAGAGTGAAAAAGTGCCAATATCATCTTCGTATTCGGTAGATTTGTCTTTACACGATATTATCACCAATGTGTCGATAACATCTGTATTACCTACTACATTTTTGCGTCATCTGGCGTGACTACAACAGGAGCCATTAAATATGAATCATCAGCTATGCAGCAGTGGGATGGATATGAATCGACAGATATGTAGTGATGGAACGTATACACATCAGCAGATATGTAACTGTATCCGCCAATTGTTTAAACCGTGACCAAATTGAACTGGGAAACTGGCAGAATGAAGCTCTAGGTAAAAAAATTCCTTCATATTGTCTAACAGCCAAATAAATCTTAGTTTTATTGTGATTAGTGGAGAGAGAATGTGAACTGAATCTTTGCACAACAGAGTGGACCCTCATACCAAGTGTGCAATTTGGTAGTTGTGATGCTACAGATATATCCAGTAAAATAAAAAACGTAGTAACATGACCAACCAATTGAAGCGCATGCTGGAAAAGTGTGAAGAATATTCTGAATTAGCTTTACTGCTGCAAATCCATGAAAGAATAGCCACAATAAGATTGCTACTGCATCCCAACCTACAGGAGATGTTGGCCAAGAATTGTTAAGAAAGGCTCAACTAACTTATTGGGTTGACCAATGAATGAATAAGTGAATATAAGGAAGAGAAATTGACCTACCACCATGAGATTTCACAGCAAATGACACACAGCAGACTCCTAAATACAACGCTATGCAACTTAAGCTAACGCGAAAAGTAGCACAATTCTTGCTGTCTGATTGACGGTAAAAAATGAAGCAGAGATAAGCTAGCACGGTGAAGCAACTTGCAGATGTCACCCAATATAGTAGTTGCAGATTTTCAAGCTCTGTTAAGAGGTCAAAATCAAAAGAAGTCAGTCATACATGTGAGGCAAGGTAGGAATCAACATAAGTCCTGAATACAATCTTACCATACTAACTAAAGTTTCTAATGGAAATCGACCTATTAGGTGAATAAATATGTAAAACACAACCACGCTCCTTCTCAACTACATAAGCAGAGGCAAGATTATACCTTTCCCTACTAAACAGCCCTTTTCCATATACAAACATCACAAGACAGAACGTAACTTAACAATCTTTTGAGATAAGAGATTCAGTAGACAGACACATAAGCACAATATAGTAAATATTAAAACAAATAGTGTTAACTTGCAGTCTATCGGAAATAGTCTTTCTGCCCTTTCAAGAGTAGGGGTAAGGCTGCGTACATCCTACCCTCCCCAGACCCCACTTGTGTGATTACACTGGGTGGTTGTTGTTGTTGTTAGTGTTAATAACCTATCAATTTACAGCAAAATTATCCTTATTCTTCACACTGCACTTTTAGGCATCACAATTGTCATTGCTATTTCATGTTTAACTAGTTATGCTGTTTAAACCCTCATTTATTTCCTGAAACAATCCATTATCATTTTCAATAAAAAACAATAATGAGTGTTATACCTTCAGTTCCGACTTGATTTAAAGATACTGCTCTTGTAATCTGGATCAACTTTGATACTATAAGCCCAGGAAGCGTTACTGCCCCCAAAAATATACCTGATGACGCACCAGGCCTGAAAAATAGTACCACAACTTACATAAATAAACAGTACAAGGAAAAATATATCAATAGGAGCATAAATTAAAAAGAACAATATTCATTCAGAAATTAACCATATTCAACCACATATTTCCAATTAAATAAACAAAATAATAACTAAAGCAAAAACTGTAAACTTGTAAATTGCAGCTGCAGCCTAGTGGTTAGAACTGTAACTCACAAGCTATTCTATCGGCCAATCCAAAAGAAGATTTTTTTAAATAAAAAAAAACAGTGACCATCATGATAATTGCGGTGGGTTAGCATAAAATTAATCAGAAATAAACCTGGTTTTGAAGAAGTGAGAGAGGGAAAGTGAAGAAGAGGCATCGACGGAGATCTCGACAGAGAGGGCGAGGAGAGAGAGGAGAGAAAGGGAGAGAGATTCGGAGAGGAGAGATTGGGGGATAGAAAAGACAATTCGAGCAATGAAGAGTGCTACCACAGCTCTCTCGCCGGTGAGAAACGACGGCGACGAAGCCATGGGTTTCCGAGCTGAAATTCAATTGAAGAAATCATCCATTTTGGCGTAAATAGGAAGAATTGTAGTAGACGCACGCGACCCGTGTGAACTGGGAATTCGGTGGGTTTGGCGCGCACCCGTTTTTTTTATATATCCGCTGTTGAAATGTCAGCTGATCTACCACCTGCTTCTTTCCTCGTTTCTGATTTCTTTTCTTTTCTCGGATTTTCGCGTCAATACTACGTCGTTTGTTTGTTTTCTCTCTTTCCGTTGGTGGAACTACGCCTTGAAGTTTTCAACGGATATTCGTCCGTTTTCTTTTTTTTCCGAATTAGTGTTTACTTTTTTTGTCTCCCTACTCTGACCATCAACAAATCACGCATTTGTTTCTAGAAAGTGTTAAAAATTACTCCATCTGTTTCATATTAAATGAAGTACTTTACTTTTTAGTCTGTTTCAAAATAAATGACACATTTCTAAATTTGAAAATAATTCAACTTTAAACTCTTTCATTTTACTCATTTACCCTTAATGAAAAACTTTTATAGCAACACAAATGTCTTGGCCCCACTGTGACGACCCGGCCAGTCGTTTCATGAGTTACCGCTTCGTTTTCCCCATTTCTGCTTCTTTATGCTTTGTTATCCGTGTTTTGCAGTATCGGGTTAGTCGGATCGAATCCGGAATGATTTTGGTAAGGTTTGAGACACTTAGTCTTTTTGGAGTGAGTTTAGGTTGGAAAAAGTCAACTGGATGTTGACTTGTGTGTTAGAGGGCTCGGATGTGAGTTTCGATGGTTCGAATAGTTTCGGGAGGTGATTTGGAACTTAGGAGTGTGATCGGAATGAGTTTTGGAGGTTCGGAGTAGATTTAGGCTTCAATTGGCGAAGTTTATATTTTGGTGATTTCCGGTTGGTAGGCGAGATTTTTATATAGGGTTCGGAATGGAATTTCGAGGGTTGCAGTAGTTCCATTGGGTCAGTTGGGATGTGTGTGCAAAATTTCAGGTCATTCGGACGTGGTTTGGTTGGGTTTTTGATCAAAAGCGAAATTCGAAATTTTTTTGGAATTTAGGCTTGAATCCGATGTGTTTTGGTTGATTTGATGTTGTTTGAGGTATTTTGAAGATTGGTACAAGTTTGAATAAGATTATGGGATAAGTTGGTGCTTTTGGTTGAGGTCCCGGGGGCCTCAGGGTGATTTCGAATGGTTGACGAAGAAGTTTGGATTTTTGGTGAGCTGCAGACTTTTGCTGCTTCTGGTATTCCCACACCTGCGAATTGGGGACCGCAGGTGCGAGAAGGGAGGTCGCAGAAGCGGAAAAATGCCTGGAAGATAGGAACCGCAGATGCGGTTGTGGGACCGTACCTGCGAAGGCGCATATGCGGTATGGGGATCACAGATGCGATTTTGGCCGTTAAGTGAAGAACCGCAGAAGCGGTTAGTTGGTCACATATGCGGTACCGCAGAAGCGGTAATTGGGTCGCAGATGCGAAAATGTCTGGGCAGAAGGTATAAATTGTCTCCTTCGCGATTTGAGCTATTTTCACCATTTCTACTTCGGCTTTGGAGCTTTTTGGATGAATTGAAAGAGGAATTTCAAGGGAACTTCATTGAGGTAAGGAATTTGGACTTAAAACTCGTTCCTATGCTATTATTTCACGGAGGGGAGCTATAATTAATGAAATTTAAGGGTTAAAATTGGGGAAGCTAGGGCTTGGAAACTTAGACCTTTGCTTGAGGATTTGAAGGACCATTTGAGGTCGGATTTGAGAACTTTTGATATGTATGAACTCGTGGGGAGATAAGGAATCTATTGATGTAAAAATTATCGAATTCTGAGATGTGGGCTCGGGGGTCAGGTTTTGGTAATTTCGGGATTTGTATCGTATTTTGATTATTTTCGCTTGGGCTTCGTTCCCTTAGTATATTTTGACGCCCTCGTTCTGATTTTGGATAGATTCGACGCGAGTGGAGGCCGATTCGAGGGGAAAAGGCATTGCAAGCTAGAGATTTGACCAGTTCGATGTGAGTAATGATTGTAAATGATGTTCTGAGGGTATAAGGATTTGCACATTGTTGTGCTATATTGAGGTGACGCACACGCTTGATGACGAGCAAGGGGTCATGCACTGTTGGGGATTGTTACTTAGTCCATTCCGGATGACTATTTTACCGCGTATTTGACTGAAACATATTTGCTATCATCATGATTTGGGCTGAATGCCATATTTGGACCTTGTGCCAACTATTTGAACTCTTCGGGAATTTTTATTGATATTTCCTCACTGTTTGACTTTATACTTGAACTCAGTCATGATATATTTCATTGTTTTTGTACTCATTCATGTTTACTATGTTTTAAATAATTAAAAGATCTTTTAAATGATAATTGGGCTGAGAATCACTATTTTACTATTGCCCGAGGGGCTTGTGAGAATTTTGACTGAGGAAGGCCGTGGGCCTATGTTGTGAGGAAACATTTGATACTGATTATAAGGCCAAGGGCCTGAGATATGTACGCCACGAGGTGGCTTGATTGATATGAGGCCGAGAGGCCCCTCTAGGAGTCTGTACACCCTAGTGAGCACGGGTACCCATTGTGATGTGAGATTGATCCCGAGGGGCTGGTATTGGTCTATGTGATTGCCCGAAGGGCTGGTATTGTTCTGAGATATTGCCCAAGGGGCGGATTTGTTGGTACTGTGCCCGAGGGGCGAACCTTTATGTGTTTATTTTCATAATCGACTGTCAATTACCTTCTTAATTGTTGAAAAAGGCTTTTCATGAAGTAAATTTTGAGTTAAAGAATTTTACCTATCTTTCACTGGTTTACTGTTTTAAATGGTTTTACTCCTTCATTATAGCATGCGTTTGTGCCTTATGTGTTTTCCTGCTTTTAGTCTTTATTTATGATTATTACTCACTGAGTTGGAGTACTCACTTTACTCCCTGCACCCTGTGTGCAGATTCAAGCGTATCTGGTCCTGCTCCCGAGTGCTGATCATTTCCGGCTCAGGCGGATCTGAGGAGTCTTTAGGTAGCTGTTGGCGTTCGCAACCCGTAGCTCTTCCCTATCTTAGTCCTTCATGTTCTTAGTTTTCTATATTAAACTCTGTAGTTATATTTGGAGTATTCCGTTTGCTAGATGCTCATGACTAGTGACACCCCGGTATCCGGCTGTGTTTAGGCTGTATTCAGCATATTATACTATCTTTTGCTTAAACTTTGGTTTATTTATTCATGTTTAGACTGTTTCTAAATGCTTAATTGTTAATAATTGGAAAAAGGGAAGTGTCGGCTGGCACGATCGGGTCCGGGTTTAGGGTCGTGACAAGTTGGTATCAGAGCCTAGGTTACATAGGTCTCACGAGTCATGAGCAGGTTTAGTAGAGTCTCGCAGATCGGTACGGAGACGTCTGTATTTATCCTCCAAAGGTTGCAGAACCTTTAGGAAAAACTTCATATTCTTATCGCGCGTCCTTGATTCAGCTTGAAAAGTAACTCTTTGAATTCCTTCCACGCGTTCGTATGCGCGCATGAGCGCTCAGTATCAGATATGCATCGATGGCTTGTGATTCCCCGATCAGGGGGCGAGATGTGATCTTTGTGTGCTGATGTTGGGCCAATCTGGAAGACTTGAGGCCAGATTTTTTGCCTATAGCTCGAGCCCTGAGCTGTTGGTTTCGTGAGCGCGTGCTTCTGGATCTATATGTTCTGTTGTGTCCTTATTAAGAGGAGTAATGACCGGATAGCTACGTGATGAGTATGTTATGACTGCGAGGTGTATTCATATGCTTTGGAAATGACGAGAAGGGCCTGCTGGAGGATAGAAGAACTATTAGGTACTTGATTTTCATCTCGATTTGAGGTATAGCCCCGAGTTATGGGTGTGTGAAGAATCCTTCCATGTTTCCTGTCGCACCTCCTTTTTACCGCACCCGCGGGGCGCGTGGGGAGTTTTCTCCAATTAAAGGACAGTCGAAACGGGATTTATTTAATTATTTCAGAGTCGCCACCTGGGAATTTTAAGGCGTCCCAAGTCACCAATTTTAATCCCTGAATCGAGGAGAATATGACTCTGTTTATTATTCTGCGAACCAGAAATCCTGAGTAAGGAATTCTGTTAATCCGGAAGAAGGTGTTAGGCATTTCCGAATTCCGTGGTTCTAGCACGGTCGCTTAACTGTTTTTATTATTGGCTTAATTATCTTGATTTTTTACTAAATACGTTTTTATTGCATGATTTTACTACCGCTTTTTACTTATTGTTTACAATTATATGGAAGAATTACGCGTACGTATATTCGTATTATATATTTTTTATAAGTACCAGGGATTGTTCCACGCGTACGTGTACACAATAAAATTGTCCATGTTATATATAAAAAAAATATATATTCGAAAATTAAAAATAAAATCCGGAACATCATCATCCTTTTATTTGGACAATGAACTACACATCTCGGGTTATATGAAATTATTTTTGACATCCGCGGAGAAGTACTTTAAAATATTCGCTTGAAATTGCGCGTACGCATAATCCGAATTTGCTTTTAAATATGATCAGGGTACGCGAACGCATCCCTAATTGCGCAAAATACTGTAATGGTATTATGAAATTTCCACAAAATGTTTATTATATCACGAGAAATCTCCATTTAAGATACCTTTTAATTCTTGAAAAAAAAATCCACAATTTATTAAATGCTGCCCGTCGATTAGAATTTCCGCGTATAATTTATGTTCATCCAAGACTATTCAAATTCAAAATAAAGAATAAGAAAGAATAAGAACATGATTAATACTATTCTTCACATATACAACATATATACATATACCAAAGAATGAGGGACATATGAAACTCACAAAATGATTTATGAAGGGAAGAAGTATTTTTGAACAATTTTTATTTATTTCTTATTTAGTGCAAATTCTATTTCTACTTACCATTGATATAAGTATTGCAATTTATGCTTGTACACCTCATTTTATTCTCATATACTTGCTTTTGATCTAATTGGCCTAATTGTTTGGTTAATTTATTTATGAGGGTGAATAGGCATCAAGTTGATAAGAAAAGAATTATTATACAAATTGATTGACAACATTGCCTTACATGCAACGTATTTGTATGTCTTGAAACATTCATAGCATTTTAGCATCATAATGAGCCATAACAACTCAACTCACCATCCACTAATGGTTTTATAGACACCTGTCATCATACCACATAAGAACGTACAACTTATATCATTCCATCCATAACTAAATCAAGTATCAGAATAAACTAGCAATATGGTTTTGACATTTTCACTCTATTCTAACAACGCCACAAGGCCTAGTTAATGGCCAATCTTTATGTCATGTTTCCTACCTTGACAGTTCAAATATGACTAAACTAATGAGATGAAGGGCTAACATTATTACAAAGCTTTATACGAACTTTCAAAGTGAGACAATTAGCTCATAGCTATCAAATTGAATTTATTACTAATTAACTAACATGAAACAAAAATGAAATTTAAACTGATGAACTTGGACAAATGGAAAACAGAATTTCAATTCAAGCTTCATTGATTAGTCATGTTGAATCTCTTTCCAACTTAAAATTTAAAAGACATGTACCTGAAAATGAAGGTAGAATGAGTAAATTCCAGCAGTAGCAGCAATAACAAAATCAGTAGAATGTACCGATAACACAGCAAGTCTGAACAAGAATAGGATCCGAGGAGCCCAGATGCACAGTAACAGGATTTTTGGGAAAAAACTTTCAGATTTAATCCAAGTAATATCAAACAAATAGACCCGGACAGATCCAAATAAAAGTATGTTTCTGATTTTCTTTTCTGTTTCTATATCTGTTTCTGTTTTTCTTTTCCCTCTTCCTCTTCAGATTCCAAGAAGAATCTGATTTTTCTGCTGGGTTTTTCTCTTTTATCTCACTCTAGGTGTATTTTTCTTAAATTCTCTTTCAAAATCTGTTATGAAGTCTCTCTAAACTCTCTTCTCTGTCTAACTGAAAACTCTCAATCAGATTTTTCTCCTCTTATCCTAAATCAGATTTTTCTTCTTCCAAAATCTCTTAAAAATCTATCTCCTTAATTCTGTTTTATGTCTCACTGATAAATCAGATTTTTTCTTTCAAAATCTCTCCAAACTCTCTTTTTCTGAAACTGATCTCTTCAGTCTGTCCAGCTCCTTGTATTTATACAGGGCTGGTCCTATACAGTTTAGTGCTGGATGGACCCTTTTCTCCTTTAAAAATCAGAAAGTTTTTTCCATTAAAACTACTTTTGAATAATTTAAAACTAAGTGCTATTTATCCTGTTTTTCAGCAGCCCCATTATCCCTTGTTCCCCATTATTACTTAAATTATAGCCACTATCATATTATTGAAAGCACACTATCACATTACCTTATTGTTTCATTCTAAAATAAAACTGAAATCCTTCTGTAATTACAGCCCTCAAGGAAATCAGAATCTGATAAAAAAACAGATTTTAAAAATTGTTCAGAATCGATTATCCTTCTGAATTAAACAGCTATAATCAATCCTATCAAGTTCTGGACTGAATCTTGACTGAGAATGCACTTTTCTAACACAATGGTATTTAACCAACATTTGTGAAATTGAAATTAAACCTAATATCATAACAACATTATACTGAATTCAGCCTAATAATTCAACTGAACTCAGCTTTTGAACTAAGATCAAACAAACAGGAGCATTGTCAATATATTGACAATGTTCTGAACTTAATGTTCAGAAAACAACACACATATAACGTCCATTTGATGGATTTATTAAACAAGAACCAACTGATTAACAATAACTAATTAACTGATTATAGCAAAATAATCCATCCAAAACAGGTTATTTCAGTCAACATTTTCAGAAGCAGGATTTATGATATAACTAATCGACGAACTTAGTCGAGTCGATTACACACATTGTACATAATCACAATCAACAGAAACAATTCACATTTAGAATCAAGTTGACGGGTAGGGGACAGTATAACAAAAATTTGACTAGAAAATTATGAAAAATTAAACAAACTAATGAAACGAACATAGAATACACATAGAATGCACATAAGAAACAGAAACTACCTCTGAACCTTTAAATTCAACTGAACTCAACTCGACTTGGATTTGGATTTTGTTTGAAATCAAACAGACCTTAGTCGAAGTATTTTCCACTGAAAATACTTCGACTAAGGTCGATTAAACCTCAATCTTTATTCAATCTGGACAGAATCCAAAAGTCTGGTATTTTTAGGGTTCTTGAAAGTTCGATTTGGGATTTACTCATTTCTGGTTAGATTCGAGGGAAACCAAAGATGACACAAGGGTGAGGGAGGCCTAGGGGTCATTTGGTGTTAGTTTGAAGTAGGTTGGGATAAGGTCAGGTTGTACTCGAATCTTTAAATGAAGATTCGAGTAGTTCCAGTATGATTCAAACCATGCAACTAACAGATCCGTGATGAGGGTATCTAGGGGAAGTTGTGGTGTTATTTTGGAAGCCATCGGAGAAGGTAAGGTTTTCAGGCCAACCTTCGATTTAAGATTCGAAGAGTTGGGACCTGATTCGAAGGAAACCAATGTTAGATTTGTGTAGAGGATGTTCAGGGGATTCTATGGTATTATTTTGGTGACCGGCGGCGTTGATGCCGCCGGGTTTCAGGTTGTGGGATCCTAGGGCGGCTAGGGTTAGGAGTGGGGGTTTGGGGGACGATGATGAACAGTGTAGGAGGGGGGGTGTTCAGTTAGGGGCCGGGGTAAGGGCTTGGGACTTATATAGGGGTGGGGTGGATTGATATTGTCCGTCCGATCAAGTAAGATGAAGGGCCAGGATCAATTCATTAAACCAAACGATGTCGTTTGGTTTAATGCCAGGGTCGGCTGAGTCGGGTCACTGGATCGGGTTACGGGTTACGGGTAAAGGGGGTGAGATCTTGACCGTTGGTTGGATTTGATCCAACGGTTTCTGAGAAGCCACGACCAAACGCTGTCGTTTTGGTTCGTCTGGTTTGGACCGGACCTGGGCTAAAGGATTGGGCTGTGGGGGGTTAAAATGTTTTGGGCCTGGATTTTAATCCAGGTCCGATTTTGTATATATATATATATTTCATTTTTTATATTTTTTCATTTTTTTCTAATTTAAATTTTTAATATTAACTATAAAATAATTTTAACTTCACAAAAATATATTAATTACTCTATAACAATTATTTAACACATAGACAAAACATCAATCACACAGTGGAATATTTAAAATAGAACGATTGCATATTTTTTTGTGATTTTATTTAAATTATCTTTTAAATGCATAATTAAATCCTATATGCATGCAATATGTATTTTATTTTATTTTTTTCATTTTATTATGACAAAGTAAACATTTATGGTCATAACACAAATATTTAACACCACGCAAATTCAAAAATTACACAGTAAAAGAAATTTATTTTATTTTTTGATTTTATTTTGGAGTAGTTTTCGTAAGGCAAAAATCACGTGCTCACATTTCCTAGTTGGGAGTGGAGTAAATTTTATGTTGCGGTCTGAGTTTAGACTCAGGAAGTTTAAGTGACTGCGTAATGTTTATGACGGTGGAAGGTATACAGAAATGCTAGGTTGAGGCAAAGCAGGTAGGTTATCTCCTGCGGAGTATTTTGAGGTTGTGTGATCCTAATGTTGTCCGTTAGAAGATCTCATTTACAAGTGAAATATATGTGTTGCAATTTAAGTTTGGGTCGCTTAAGAGAGTGGGTTTAACTGTTACGAGAGTGAATGTGAGACTTGCATAAGAATTAAAGTACCAGATGGTCTGTGTTTCACGAACTTATGAAGGATCGAGTTTGATCTCACTATGGTACTATGGCAGTAATAGAGTATATGCGTTATGAGTTATTGAGTGTGTTTTGATCTATGGCTTCGAGCCAAGTGGGGGAGTCTGCTATAGATTAGTTGACTGCACAGCTATGTGCTATGTTGGTTCTAGTTTGAGGCATACGGGAGGTCGATCAGGTGGCGGTCAGGCCCATTTCTATGCACTTCCAAGTAGACCCGGTGCTACTACTTTAGATGTTGTTATTACAGGTATTGTTTCAGTCTGCCACAGAGATACCTCTGTATTATTTGATCCCGGTTCCACCTTTTCTTATGTGTCATTATACTTTGCTCATTATTTGGGTATACCCCGTGAGTTTCTTGCTTCACTTGTTCATGTATCTAGCCCGGTAGGCGATACTGTTATTGTAGACCGTGTGTACCAGTCGTGTGTGGTGACTATTGGGGGTTAGGAGACCCGTGTGGATCTTTTATTATTGTGTATGGTGGATTTCAATGTCATTTTGGGCATGAATTGGCTATCTCCGTGTCGTGCTATTCTAGACTGTCATGCTAAGACAGTCACATTGGCTATACCGGGTGTGTTGCAGATCGAGTGGCGAGATATGGCTGACTATGTTCCCGGTAGAGGGATCTCATTCTTGAAAGCCTAGCATATGGTTGGGAAGGGTTGTCTTTCGTATCTAGCCTTTGTGAGGGATGTCGGTGTTGAGACTCCCAGCATTGATTCTGTTCCAGTTGTGAGGAATTTTCCCGATGTGTTTCCTGCAGACCTGTCGGGCATGCTACCGGACAGGGATATTGATTTTGGTATTAACCTAGTGCCGGGCACTCCGCCCATTTCTATTCCGTCATATCGTATGGCACCAACGGAGTTGAAAGAATTAAAGGAGCAACTTTAAGAACTCCTTGATAAAGGGTTCATTCGGCCTAGTGTGTCACCTTGGGGTGCGCCGGTTCTATTTGTGAAGAAGAAGGATGGCACTATGAGGATGTGCAATGATTATAGGTAATTGAACAAGGTAACAATTAAGAACAAGTATCCTTTGCCTCGCGTTGATGATTTATTCGACTAGCTTCAGGGAGCGAGAGTGTTCTCCAAGATTGATCTCCGTTCAGGTTATCACCTGTTGAAGATCAGGGACTCAGATATTCTTAAGACAGCTTTCAGGACCCAATATGGTCATTATGAGTTCTTGGTGATGTCTTTTGGGCTGATCCAATGCCCCAACAGTGTTCATGCATTTGATAAACAGTGTGTTCCGACCTTATCTTGACTCATTTATCATAGTCTTCATTAATGATATTCTGGTATACTCGCATAGTCAGGAGGAGCACGCAGAGCATTTGAGAGTTGTGTTGTAGAGATTGAGAGAGGAGAAACTTTATGCAAAATTCTCCAAGTGTGAGTTTTGGCTCAGTTAAATGGCTTTCTTGGGACACGTGGTGTCCAGCGAGGGTATTCAGGTAGATCCGAAGAAGATAAAGGCGGTTCAGAATTGTCCCAGACCGTCCTCAGCCATAGATATTCGCAGCTTTCTTAGTTTGGCGGGCTATTATCGCCGTTTTGTTCAGGGATTCTCATCTATCGCATCTCCCTTGACCAAGTTGACTCAGAAGGGTGTTTCATTTGTATGGTCGGACGAGTGTGAGGAGAGCTTTCAGAAGCTCAAGACAGCTTTGACAACAACTCCAGTGTTAGTTTTGCCATCAGCTTTAGGTTCATATACCGTGTATTGTGATGCTTCGAGAGTTGGTATTTGTTGTGTATTGATGCAAGAGGGTAGAGTTATTGCTTATGCTTCTCATTAGTTGAAGCCCCATGAGAAGAACTACCCCGTTCATGATTTAGAGTTGGCTGCCATAGTTCACGCGTTGAAGATTTGGAGGCATTACTTGTATGGTGTGTCTTGTGAGGTGTTTACTGATCATCATAGCCTCCAACACTTGTTCAAGCAAAAGGATCTTAATTTGAGGCAGCGGAGATAGTTGGAGTTGCTTAAGGATTATGATATCACTATATTGTATCATCCGGGAAAGGCCAACGTGGTGGCCGATGCTTTGAGCCGAAAGGCAGTGAGTATGAGGAGTTTAGCATATATTCCAGTTGGGGAGAGACCTCTTGCAGTTGATGTTCAGGCCTTGGCCAATTGGTTCGTGAGGTTGGATATTTTGGAGCCTAATAGGGTGTTGGCTTGTGTGGGTTCTCGGTCTTCCTTATATGATCGGATCAGGGAGCGCCAGTATGATGATCCTCATTTGCTTGTCCTTAAGGACAGAGTCAGCACGATGATACCAGAGATGTGACCATTGGCGATGATGGGGTGTTGAGGATGCAGGGCCGGATTTGTGTGTCCAGTGTGGATGAGCTTCGGGAATTGATTCTGGAGGAGGCCCATAGCTCGCGATATTCCATTCATCCAGGTGCCGCGAAGATGTATCAGGATTTGAGGTAGCACTATTGGCGGAGGAGAATGAAGAAATATATTGTGGGATTTGTAGCTCGGTGCCTCAATTGTCAGCAGGTGAAATATGAGCATCAGAGACCGGGTGGCTTGCTTCAGCAGATGGATATTCTAGAGTGGAAGTGGGAGAGGATCACTATGGACTTTGTTGTTCGACTTCCACGGACTTTGAAGAAGTTCGATGCTATTTGGGTGATTGTGGATCGGCTGACCAAGTCCACGCACTTCATTTCGGTATGTACTACATATTCTTTAGAGCGGTTGGTAGGGAACTATATCCGGGAGATTGTTCGTTTGCATGGTGTCCCAGTTTCCATCATTTCAGATGAGGGCACTAAGTTTACTTCACAGTTTTGGAGTTCTGTATAGCGAGAGTTGGGTACTCAGGTTGAGTTGAGTTCAACTTTTCACCCTCAGACGGATGGGCAATCCGACCGCACTATTCAGATATTGGAGGACATGTTGCGTGCTTGTGTCATTGATTTTGGAGGGTCATGGGATCAGTTTCTACCGCTTGCAGGGTTTTCTTATGACAACAACTACCAGTTGAGTATTCAGATGGCTCCATATGAGACTTTGTATAGGAGGCGGTATAGATCTCCAGTTGGTTAGTTCGAGCCCGGTGAGACTAGGCTATTAGGGACAGACTTGATGCAGGATGCTTTGGAAAAGGTGAAGGTGATTCAGGAGAGACTTCGTACAACGCAGTCGAGGCAAAAGAGTTATGCTAAGAAGGTTCGAGATGTGTCCTACATGGTTGGCGAGAAGGTTATGTGGAAGGTTTCGCCCATGAAGGGTGTTATGAGATTTGGGAAGAAAGGAAAATTGAGTCTGCGGTTCATTGGGCCTTTTGAGGTGCTTCGGAGGATTGGGAAGGTGGCTTATGAGCTTGCTTTGACACCCAACTTGTCGAGTGTGCATCCAGTACTTCATGTTTCAATGCTTCGGAAGTATATTGGGGATCCGTCTCATGTTTTGGATTTCAGCACGATTCAGTTGGATGATGATTTGACTAATGATGTGGAGCTAGTAGCTATTTTGGGTCGTCAGGTTCGAAAGTTGAGGTCAAAGGATATAGCTTCAGTAAAAGTGTAGTGGAGAGGTCGGCCCGTGGAGGAGGCTACTTGGGAGACAGAGCGGGAGATGCGGAGCATATATCCTCACCTATTTGAGACTTTTTCTTGACTCGTTCGAGGACGAACGTTTGTTTAAGTTGGGGAGGATGTGACAACCCGACCAGTCATCTCAAGAGTTACCACTTCGTTTCCCCTATTTCTGCTTCTTTATGCTTTGTTATCCGTGTTTTACGGTATCGGGTTAGTCGGATCGAATCCGGAATGATTTTGGTAAGGTTTGAGACACTTAGTCTCTTTGGAGTAAGTTTAGGTTAGAAAAAGTCAACCGGATGTTGAATTGTGTGTTAGAGGGCTCGGATGTGAGTTTTGATGATTCGGATAGCTTTGGGAGGTAATTTGGGACTTAGGAATGTGATCGGAATGAGTTTTGGAGGTTGAGAGTAGATTTAGGCTTCAATTGGCGAAGTTGATATTTTGGCTATTTCCGGTTGGTAGGCGAGATTTTTACATAGGGGTCGGAATGGAATTCCGAGAGTGGTAGTAGTTCTGTTGGTTCAGTTGGGATGTGTGTGCAAAATTTCAGGTCATTCGAACGTGGTTTGGTTGGGTTTTTGATCAAAAGCGGAATTCGGAAGATTTTTGGAATTTAGGCTTGAATCCGATGTGTTTTGGTTGATTTGATGTTGTTTGAGGTGTTTTGAAGATTGGTACAAGTTTGAATAAGATTATGAGATAGGTTGGTGCTTTTGGTTGAGGTTCCGGGGGCCTCGGGGTGATTTCGGATGGTTGACGGAGAAGTTTGAATTTTTGGTGAGCTGCAGATTTTTGTTGCTTCTAGTATTTTCGCACCTGCGAATTGGGGACCGCAGGTGTGATACTGCAGGTGCGAGAAGGGAGGTCGCAGAGGCAGAAAGATGCCTGGAAGGCAGGAACCGCACTTGCGAAGGCGCAAATGCGGTGTGGGGATCGCAGATGCGATTTTGGCCGTCAAGTGAAGAACCGCTAAAGTGGTTAGTTAGTCGCATATGCGGTACCGTAGAAGCGGTAATTGGGACGCAAATACGAAAATGTCTGGGCAGAAGGTATAAATTTTCTCCTTCGCGATTTTGAGCTATTTTCACCATTTCTACTTCGGCTTTGGAGCTTTTTGGATGAATTGAAAGAGGAATTTCAAGGGAACTTCATTGAGGTAAGGAATTTGGACTTAAAACTCATTCCTATGCTATTATTTCACGGATTAGAGCTATAATTAATGGATTTTAAGGGTTAAAATTGGGGAAGCTAGGGCTTGGAAACTTAGACCTTTGCTTGAGGATTTGAAGGACCATTTGAGGTCGGATTTGAGAACTTTTGATATGTATGAACTCATGGGGAGATAAGGAATCTATTGATGTAAAAATTATCGAATTCCGAAATGTGGGCTCGGGGGTCAGGTTTTGGTAATTTCGGGATTTGTATCGTATTTTGATTATTTTCGCTTGGGCTTCATTCCCTTAGTATATTTTGACGACCTCGTTCTGATTTTGGATAGATTCGATGCGAGTGGAGGCCGATTCGAGGGGCAAAGGCGTGGTGAGCTAGAGATTTGACCGGTTCGAGGTGAGTAATGATTGTAAATGATGTTCTGAGGGTATGAAACCCCGGATTTGCGCATCATTTTGCTATATTGAGGTGACGCACACGCTTGATGACGAGCGAGGGGTCGTGCACTTTTGGGGATTGTTACTTAGTCCATCCCGGATGACTATTTTACCGCGTATTTGACTGAAACCTATTTGATATCATCATGATTTGGGCCAAATGCCATATTTGGGCCTTGTGCCAACTATTTGAACTCTTCGAGGATTTTTATTGATATTTCCTCACTGTTTTGACTTTATACTTGAACTCAGTCATGATATATTTCACTGTTTTTAGCCATGTTTACTATGTTTTAAATACTTAAAAGATCTTTTAAATGATAATTGGGCTGAGAATCAATATTTTACTGTTGCCCGAGGGGCTTGTGAGGATTTTGACTGAGTAAGGCCGATGGCCTATGTTGTGAGGAAACATTTGATATTGATTATGAGGCCGAGGGCCTGAGATATGCATGCCACAAGGTGTCTTGTTGATATGAGGCCGAGAGGCCTAGTGATGATGTCACGAGATGGCTTGACATTGTGCTTGGGCCGTAAGGGGCCCCTCCAAGAGTCTGTACACCCCCAGTGAGTGCGGATACCCATTGTGATGTGAGATTGAGCCCGAGGGGCTGGTATTGGTCTATGTGATTTCCCAAAGGGCAGGTATTGTTCTAAGATATTGCCCGAGGGGCGAACCTTTATGTGTTTATTTTCATAATCGACTGTCAATTACCTGCTTAATTGTTGAAAAAGGCTTTTCATGAAGTAAATTTTGAGTTAAAGAATTTTACCTATATTTCACTGGTTTACTGTTTTAAATGGTTTTACTCCTTCATTATAGCATGCTTTTGTGCCTTACGTGTTTTCCTGCTTTTAGTCTTTATTTATTATTATTACTCACTGAGTTGGAGTACTCACTTTACTCCCTGCACCCTATGTGCAGATTCAAGCGTATCTGGTCCCGCTCTCGAGTGCTGATCATTTCCGGCTCAGGCGGATCTGAGGAGTCTTTAGGTAGCTGTTGGCATTCGCAGCCCGAAGCTCTTCCCTATCTTAGTCCTTCATGTTCTTAGTTTTCTATATTAAACTCTGTAGTTATATTTGGAGTATTCCGTTTGCTAGATGCTCATGACTAGTGACACCCCAGGCTGTGTTTGGGTTGTATTCAGCATATTATACTATCTTTTGCTTAAACTTTGGTTTATTTATTCATGTTTAGACTGTTTCTAAATTCTTAATTGTTAATAATTGGAAAAAGGGAAGTGTCGGCTGGCCTTGTCTTCACGAGAGGCGCCATCACGACCGGGTTCGGATTTAGGGTCGTGACACCCACAAACTTTTTATCCCTTAAGCTTTTAAGACCACAAGTTTTAAAAGTCTTTTTTTTTCTTAAACTCCGTGCCGAGTCAAACTACCTCATCTAATATGAAATAGAGGGAGTAGTACAGTAGAAAGAAAATTTCAACCAAACACTACCAGAGAACAAAGAATATTTTCTCAAAAATTTTAAGCATATTTTTCATTTAAAAAGAAAGCTGTTTGATACATAAAATATCTCGCATTTATGTAAGGTCGGGAAGGGTCGCAAAGAAGTATTTTTTCAAAAACTTTACGCATATTTTTCATTTAGCAAGAACTATTTAAGATATTCACCTACTTTTTAAATAGATGATTTGAATCGTACTAGGGTCATGGGTTCGAGCCGTGGAAATAGCCTCTTGCAGAAATGCAGGGTAAGGCTGCGTACAATAGACCCTTGTGGTCCGGCCCTTCCTCGGACCTCACGCATAGTGGTAGCTTAGTGCATCGGGTTGCCCTTTAGTTTACTAAAGATCGGATGGAGAGCTATTTAGAGTTGTTCAAAACCGAACCGTAACCAATAACCGAATCGTATTGACTTATTGGATTATCGGATTAACGGTTGGTGAACAGATTTAAATTTTATAATTAACGATCTATCAGTTTGGGGGTGGATTACTCAATTTTCTTATCGTATAAACCGTTAATCCCTTAAGAACTATTATATTTATATTTTTACCCATTATGAAGCAACTTCTTATAAGCTTGAGCTTCAACGTTATCATAACTTATTTTTGGGGTAGGACTAGTTAGATCTGGATAGCTCTTGATACCTTTCCGCTCAACTGAATCATTTAACTTGGCAACTGACACAAAACTATATCTAGAATTTATGTTAACTGAACTTTTATTACTAGCTAAGGATCCCCAATTTGTATTTTAGCTTGCTTATTATAAAAGAATTAAAGAAGAAGAAGTTGTCATTAACAATGAGAGCTTTATTAGCCTACTGGCTTGTGATTGTGATTGGATTGTCTATCTATTGTTTATTGTCTTGCTTACTTATGTAATTTTTATTGTTTATTGATTTAACTAATAAATCGCTCGATAATTGCTAATCCAATACCGATCCACTCGATATCTTATTGGGTGGCTAGCGGATTAGTGCATATACAAGTAGATAACTGATAAGCCAAACCGTTAAGTGTAAATATCCGTCCGATCTTCCCGATAGGCAGCCCCAGAGCTATCCTCTCTTTTCCTAATATGAACTTTAGGACTGCATATATGTTTATCGTTCCCTTCAAAAGAGAATAGTCTTTTTGGCAGTTCAATATTTACAATACAACAAATTTTTTTTTGCTAAAACGGAGAATTGCATTAATTAAGAAAATGAAATTACAAGCAATGTTCTGAATGAAAGGAGCTATCGCCAATTACATCAAAATCTAGTTGCATGAAAGTAAAGGGAGGAGGTTCTTCAAAAAATAAGATTGTTTCTGATGATAGTCCCATGTTTGATTTTCCAAATTTAGCCAGCGCGTCAGCCACTCCATTGCCTTCTCTAAGTGTGTGGCTAAGTCGTTGCACGTTCAGCTCTTGGATCATCAACCTACAAGAGAAAATAAGTTGTGAGTATTTTGGGCTGCCAGTTTGAAGGATTTGGAGTAATACTTGTGAGTCCGTTTCAACAATTAGGGGGCGAATGTTTTGGCTAAGTGCAATGATTAAGCCATGGTAGAGCACCAGAAGTTCCGCTTGTAAGGCATTTGTGCATGGTAAGTGTTTTGCGAAACCATAAATCCATTGTCCTGAGGTGTCACGGAAGACTCCCCCTGCTCCTCCATGGTGACTTGTTGGTAGGGCTACTCGGTGGGCCGGGCCTGAACCGGACCGGACCGGGCCCGCTGTCCTAACGGGCCTGGTGGGCCGGTCCTGGGTGGGCCGGTCTTGGTGGGCCTCCTGAGCCCGTCACGGGCTGGTCTTCAAGGTTGAGCCCACGAGCCCGGGACCGTTTAGCCCGGGACCGGCAGGCGGGCCTGGACCGGGCCTGGGCCGGTCCTGGCGGGCCCAACGGCTATTTTTTTTTTTAAAAAAAATTAAAATTCTCCAACGGCCATATTTAAAATCTAGCCGTTTGGGCTGAAAATATGACCGTTTTTAAGTTTAAAAAATGGCCATTTGGCCCCCAAACTTTATTTTAACCCCAAACTTTATTTTAACCCCAAACTTTATATAATTATACTTTTCCTCATTTCTCAACTATAAATACCCCCTCATTCTTTCATTTTTATTCACCAATTCATCAATATCTCTCAATCTCTCTCAATCTCTCTACTACAATTACTTAATTTATTGTTGAAATTTCGTGAAAAATTGTGAAGTTGTTGAATTGAAGTTTTCAAGTGTTCAACGATTTTCAATTTTCAAGAAGTTGTTCGGCAATCCGGTAAACTCGTTTCAACTCTTACGTTTTTAGAATATATTTTTGTGTGGTTTAGTTTGCATAATTATAATTAATATGGCATTTACTTTGAAAAAAATGTTTGGTAAAGGAAAAGATAAAACCGGTGAAAGTAGTGGCCAACCAACTACCCTTCCCCCGGCTCCCCGACCTAGAAAAGATAAGCAAGTTGAAAGTAGTCGCCAACCTAGACGTCCTCCTCCTTCCGTAATTCTTGATAGTGATCACCCTTGTTTTCAATTTACCGATAGTGAATTTTATCATAATGTTGCATCAGGTGATAGATTAGATGATGAAATTATGAATGCTCTTTATCCTAATGAAACCATCTTAGAAAATAATGAGGAAAATGAGGATGATGATGAAACCCAAGCACCGGATTTAGATGATACACCTACTAGTCCTCTTAATAACCCAAGTGATGCACCGGTCGACCCACCTGTAGAAACTCCTACTTTTAATAGAGAACCTGCTAAACGCCTAGAAACATCATTAGTTTGGAATTTTTTTACTCAAGTAAGAGAAAAAAATAAGGCTAAGTGTAAAACTTGTGGGAAATTAATGTCGCATAAATATACTGGAGACCGTAGCGGCACAGGTAGTTTGACTAGGCACATAAAAACACACCCTAGAGATAAGGCTAGATTTTTTCAAATGAAAGCGCAGCTAGAGGGGACAAGTGTAGATTCTGCGGTTAACCCTAGTACAGGTTCAAATCTAGTTCAACCAGGAATTAACACTGTCACCGGAGGTATTTTATATTACGATCCAAATAGAGATCGTGAAGAATTAGCAAAGATGATTACTGTTATGTGCTTACCTTATACTTTTGCTTCTAATCCTAATTGGGTTCATTATATTAGAAGAGTGTTTAATCCTACTTATAAAGGTTGGCCTCGCGCAACAGTTAAGAGTGATATTTATAAATTCAAACATGAATATGAACAATATTTGCGGTATTTATTTACTCATATACCTAATCGGATTTCTATTACTACTGATATTGGTAGAAGTAGTAATGATTGTGATTACCTAACTGTTACAAGTCATTGGATAAATGAGGAATGGATAATGCAAAAATGCATAATTGCATATAGAATAATTAATTCGCGTCACACAGGTAAGTTTATAGCTAACACCGTTGCAGATATTTGTAGATATTTTTGCTTTAGCGATAAAATAATGGCAATTTCAATGGATAATGCTTCTAGTAACACCAGTGCTATAGGCATGCTTACAACAACACTAAATCCTGCATTTACTAATATTTTTCATGTTAGATGTATTTGTCATATTTATCATTTAATTGTCGGTGATGGTATGCGAATATTAAACATAGAAATTGAAAAGGTTAGAATGGCTCTTAATTGGCTTTTTTATTCAAACCGTAGAAGTAGACTTAGAGAGTATTTTAAAAAATGTGATGAATATGGCCTTAGAGAAAGAAAGGTTCCTAAACCTTGCCCGACTAGATGGAATTGTATGTACGAAAGTTTAGTAGTAGCATATGAATATAGAAACCCAATTAATGCAACGTTTAATTCTCGGGTAGGTGGTGAGGATGATGATGAAATGCTTACCACTCAAGATTGGACTAATGTTAAAATTCTTTTAGATTTTTTAGAACATTTTCAAATTGCTACAAATGCATTTTCTGGGCAATATTATCCTACTATTTCAAACTGTTTAGTTTATATTGCAGCACTATCTGATTTGTTTGTTGAATTTAGTGAGGGTGGGGATATTTATGAACTTGCTATAAATGAAATGAAACAAAAGTTTAAAAAATATTTTTTTCCTATCCCTCCTATTTATGGTCTTGCTGCAATGCTAAATCCTACAATGAAATTGGGAGGTCCTCATTTTTGGTATTCAAATATTTATAAGGCTTTAGATCTTTCAAATGAGGAAATTGCGACACTTGCAGATGCAAAAGCTTCAATTAAGATTAACGCTCAAACAGTTTATAATGCTTATCAACTTGCCTTAGAGCATGCTAGGCCAACTATTCCAACCCCTACTTCATCTAGCTCACAATCCTCTAAAAGAGTTGCGGGCTTAAAAGCTCTTAAATCTTGGACGGAGTTCAGGGGGTCTCAAAGTGAAAATTATGATGAAACTTCACATCTAAATGAGCTTCAAGTTTATTTGTCTCAGGGACTTGAAAAGGAGAATCCAGACGACTCTTTTGATCTTTTGGAATGGTGGAAGGCAAGGGAAAAACATTTTCCTGTTCTTGCAAGGATGGCTCGGGATATTTTATCAATTCAAGCTTCAACTGTTGCATCAGAGAGCGCTTTCAGTCAAGCAAGACTGCAAATAGGTGATCATAGAGCGTCTATGAGGGATAGCTTGGAAAAATCAGTATTGTTTAGAGATTGGATCCGCTCGGAAAGAAGAAACTTTGGAATTGCAGAAGCACAACCGGCGATAGATGAAGCTTATGAAGAAATGATAGCGGAACTTGCGGAGGATTCGGCTTCGCCCGGAAGTGGTGATGAACAAGCTTCTTTTCCACCACCACCAACGCAACCTCCTCCGAACCTTGAAGGATTTATGAGATTTGTTAGAGATAATACATAGAATAATATGTAACTTGTATTTTGGCACATCTTCCTTAGTTTTTTTTCCTTCTAATGGTGGTATTAGTACCTTGTTGTGCTCATTCCATTGGGGGAAGGATGACTAAGAAAGATATGCCATTTTTTGGTAATAAAATTTATTGCTTCTACCCATGAGCTTCTTTTCGCAATATTTCTTTGTCTATACTTAGAATTATTTATAAGCTACAATATATACATAATATACAATATATATACTACAAGAAAATATATAAGAGAATATATATACATAAGATACAATA
Organism: Nicotiana tabacum; assembly: GCF_000715075.1. Taxonomy (NCBI): domain Eukaryota; kingdom Viridiplantae; phylum Streptophyta; class Magnoliopsida; order Solanales; family Solanaceae; genus Nicotiana; species Nicotiana tabacum. Next base: position 104,000,267 of record NC_134087.1, on the reverse strand, counting down.
TAATATACTACAAGAAAATATATTATGCGAAAATATATACATAATATACAATATATATACTACAAGACAATATATTATGCGAATATATATACATAATATACAATATATATACTAAAAGAAAATATATTATGCGAATATATATACATAAGATACAATATATATACTACAAGAAAATATATAAGAGAATATATATACATAAGATACAATATAATATACTACAAGAAAATATATTATGCTACAATATATACATAATATACAATATATATACTACAAGAAAATATATTATGCGAACATATATACATAAGATACAATATATATACTACAAGAAAATATATTATGCGAATATATATACATAAGATACAATATATATACTACAAGAAAATATATAAGAGAATATATATACATAAGATACAATATAATATACTACAAGAAAATATATTATGCTACAATATATACATAATATACAATATATATACTACAAGAAAATATATTATGCGAACATATATACATAAGATACAATATATATACTACAAGAAAATATATTATGCGAATATATATACATAAGATACAATATATATACTACAAGAAAATATATAAGAGAATATATATACATAAGATACAATATAATATACTACAAGAAAATATATTATGCTACAATATATACATAATATACAATATATATACTACAAGAAAATATATTATGCGAATATATATACATAAGATACAATACATATACTAAAAGAAAATATATAAGAGAATATATATACATAAGATACAATATAATATACTACAAGAAAATATATTATGCATGACAATTTAGTGTTTTACTATTGTTTTGTTATTTTCTTTTTCGTCAAGCACTTTAATAATTAGATATACATATATACTACATATATATTTTTAATATAGCCATGATACTACAAGAAATTGTCTTAAAATAAAAAAAAAAAAGCCCGCTAGGCCCGCGAAGCCCACGAGCCCGGCACGTTAAGCACAGGGCCATGTGGGCTTAGGCCCGTCACGGGCCGGTTCCACCCATTGAGCCCACGAAGACCGGGACCGCCAGGCCCAGGACCGCCAGAGCCCAGGACCACGAAGCCCGGGACCGCGAGGCCCGACCCGTTAGGCCCACTAAGGCCCGGGCCCGGGACAAAATACAGCATTACTTGTTGGATCATAGGATCCATCGATGTAAAGTTTGTAATGTGATGGAGGTGGTTTGTGCCACGAGATGGCTTCCCTAGTGCTTTTGTTATTTTACAGGGATATTAGTTAAGTAAGTTATTTGGGTTGCTAGTGAGATAATAGTGGCAGGGTCTATTGGTTGATTTAATTTGTTGTGATGGTTATTGTTACGGTTTAGCCAAATTTGCCATAGCAGGATTGGTGTTAGTATAAAGGAGGGTATAGTAACCTTGGGAGTTATTTGAATTAGCGCATGGGAGGTGCACAATTTATGTAACCAGTCAGTGAAGTTGGATGAGGTTATTGCTATTCGGAGGTGATGCCATAATTTGTGTGCTGGTTTGTCGTGTAGAAAAATTCACTACTAGAAATCTGGGAATTACCGACCAAAAATTTGCGACCAAAGTTGGTCAGTCAAAAAAAGCAACCAAAGTTGGTCGCTAATGTGGAGAAAATATTAAATAATTATTTTAAATAATTTACCGACCAAGGTTGGTCGCTTTTTGGTCGGTAAAGTGGTCAACATGTTGACCAGGCTGGTCAGACTTGCTTGGTTAAAGAAATATTGAAATTAGCGTCCAACTTTGGTCGCTAATTTGGGACCCAGTTATAACGTTTAATAATTATATTATTATTTAGAATATTTTATAAAATATAAATAAATCTTATTTAAAATTAGCGACCAACTTTGGTCGCTAATTTTTAAATTCTGGATAATTAGGACCCAAAGTTGGTCTCTTTTCAGGTCAACACTGGTCAAAATTAAAAATCACTTTTATATTTACTATCTAAATAATATAAATGTAATCCGTTAACACTTTTATAATACAAGGGATAAATACACTAAAATATACTCTAACATGCTATATATGTAGTTAAAGTAGTACAACGAAGCGTGTTATATACAGTTATATTTGATGAAAAATTATATATACTAATTAGGATCTTGACAAGTCTATCAATCCCTTCTTTTAGGGATTGATAGACTTGTCAAGATCCTAATTAGTATATATAAGTGTGTAAATTGATTCATTGACTTATAACCTACTCAGATGCATCGTTGAATATTAAAAACAAAACGTCTCGACTTATATCAATTAATCTGTTAAAATTGATTCATCGACTTATAACCTAGTGATGAATGAATGTAATTCATTAACTCTGTTATAATACAAATAATGAATACAGTAGCATATACTATAACATGCTACATATGTAGTTAAAGTAGCATGAAGTGTGTGTGTTATATATATACACACACTAACATATACTATAACAAGTTATATATACGTTATAGTATTACAGTGAAGTGTTTGTGTGTGTATATATATATATATATAAAAGAACATGAAGCGCTAGGAACACAAGGCCGGGTTCTTTTAGGGATTGATACACTTGTAAATTGATTCATCGACTTATAACCTACTCAGATGCATCGTTGAATATTAAAAACAAAACGTCTCGACTTATATCAATTAATCCGTTACAATTGATTCATCGACTTATAACCTAGTGATGAATGAATATAATTCATTAACTCTGTTATAATACAAATAATGAATACTATTATATCAATTAATAGAATAATATTTTATTGGTTTATTGTGATGACCCAAACGGTCATCACTTGTTTTAAAAATAAATTCAGTGTTTTGAGGCCTTAAAAACCTCTTTCTATCTCACATCGATTTGCGTGCACAGTCTGGGCGCGTAGCAGGAAAGCCATTATTTGAAAATCTGTGAAAAAATGATGAATTTTGCCTTTAAATGAGTTTAAGTTGACTTCGGTTAACATTTTAGGTAAACGGACCCGGACCCGTGATTCGACGGTCCCGTAGGATCCGTAAGAAAATATAAGACTTGGGCGTGTGTCCGAAATAGAATTCCGAGGTCCCAAGCCCGAGAAATGTATTTTTGAAAAAAATTATTTTCTGGAATATTTATGAGTTTTTGGAAATGAAATGTGTTTACAATTTGATGGTACCGGGCCCGTATTTTGGTTCCGGAGCCCGGTACAGGTCTTATATGTGATTTAAGATGAGTATGTGAAATTTGGTAAGAAACAGACTTAAAATGACGTGAATTGGACCGTATTTGAGAAAATTGGAAAATTTGAGGTTCTTAAATGATTTCATGATTTTGATGCTAAATTCATAGTTGCTGATGTTATTTTGGCAATTTGATCGCACGAGTAAGTTCATATGATGTTTTAAAGTTAGTATGCATGTTTGGTTTGGATCCCCGAGGGCTCGGGTGATTTTCGGATAGGTTTCGGAAGGTTTTAAACTTAGAAAAAGTTGCAGGTTTTCAGTTCTGGTGCACAGGGATTTTGTGCTTCGCGTGGCTTCAATGGCGAACGCGGAACGCAATCTCCCTCAGGGGAAAATTTGTTCTTCGCGAAAGTGGAGCTTGGGATGCGAACGCGAGGCTGTGGGGGGAATACCCTACGCGAACGCGTCCAGGCCCTCGCGAACGCGTAGGATTAGTGGCCTGGAGAGGGATTTCACACTTTACCTTACGCAAACGTGATGACTCTTGGAGCTAAAGCTTCACGAACGCGAGCTTCTGATCGCGAATGCGATGGTCAGCTAGGCCTGACCCATCGCGAACGTGACAGGCCTATCGCAAACGCGATGAAGGCCTGCCCAGTGATTTTAAAAGAGAAGCAAAAACGGGCAGAACCCATTTACTTTATATTTTCGAAATTTGGGAGTATTGAGGCGATTTTCAAAGAACAATTTCTTCCCCAAAATATTGGTAAATGATTCTAAACCTTTTTTTTTCGATTTCCCATTGCATTTCATCAATTTTCATCCTAAAATCTAGGGTTTTTATTGTAGAAATTAGGAATTTGGGTAGAGTTAGGGCTTTTTGATTAATTGGGATTTAGACCTCATTTTGGGGTCAGATTTCAAAACTAATTGTATATTTGGGCTCGTGAGTGAATGGGTGATAGGGTTTTGGTCCGAACCTCGAGTTTTGATCAAGCGGGCCCGGGGTCAATTTTTGACTTTTTGGGGAAAAGGATAGAAAACCTATAATTGAGCATTGGGTATGAATTCTTTAGCATTTATTGATGTTGTTAAATTAATTTGGACTAGATACGAGTTGTTTGGAGGAGAATTCTAATGGAAAAGCGGTGTTTGAGGCTTGAGTTAGCCGTGGAAGTTCGAGGTAAGTGTTTGGTCTAACCTTAGCTTGAGGGATTAGGAGTTGTGTCCTATTTGCTACGTGTTACTTGTTGAGTACGACGCATAGGCATGGTGACGAGTATCTATATGTTGGTGTCAAGCATGACCGTGATTCTTAATTGAAATTGTTGTATTCTTAATAAGTACTACGAATGCCTAAGTTGTTGATTCTCTGTGTTGAGCAAGGATTATGATTGTTTACGTGAAAATTGCTTATGGTTGGGTATTGGTGCTAGTTGAGGTTTCTTTTGTGAAGTTAGATGTTGGAACAAGTTTGGTTATAGTTGATTTTCCCTTGCCAGGACGTATTTACTTATACAGTCGATTCCCTTGCCGGGATAGTGTTGTTTTCTTTATTGTTCCCTTGACGGGACTCTCTTTGTAATTGGTGTTGAACTGTATATGTGGATCGGGTTGTACGCCGTAACAATATTATATTTGGATCGGGTTGTATGCCGCAACAATATTATGTTTGGATCGGTTTGCACTCCGCAACAATAATATAATTGGATCGGGTTGCACGCCGCAACAGTGATAAATGATATGGATCGGGTTGCATGCCGCAATAGTGTTCTTATGATTTGGATCGGGTTGCGCGCTGCAACAATAGATAATAAAAGTGTTTATCGACTGATAGCAATTTCCTTATTCTTTTGCTGTGAATTTAAATAGTTCTTTATGATTTTCTCTTAAATTACTGTTGGTAAATGATATTCCCCGCAACATGTCCCCCTCCTATATTTAATTGGCTATTTCTGTTTATTTCCGTTGTATATGATATAACTGCACAAGTTTATTTGGTAGTCTGGTCCTAGCCTCGTCACTACTTCGCTGGGGTTAGGCCAGACACTTACCAGCACATGGGGTCGGTTATGCTAATACTACACTCTAAACTGTGTGCAGATCCTGGAGCGGCAGCTTTTGGACCATAGCTTTGGGTGGCTGCCTTCAGTCGAGTCAGAGATCCCGAGGTACTCCTGCACGCGTCCGCATGCCCCGATGTTCTCCTCTATCTTTATATTCTATTTTTATTTACTTCAGAGATAGATTGTATCTTTCTTTCCAGACAATTGTTTGTAGTATTCGTAGATGATCCGTGATATTGTGATACTGGGTCGGGGTAGAGATGTACTTGGTATTGTTGTACTTGTTTTTTTTTGGCTAAGTTATCATATTACGTCTTCCGTATATCTTTAATTATTATTAATATGTCACTGTTGATCGCATGCTATTTTAAACGGTTAAAAGGGCTAAATAAAAGAGTTAGTGAATCTATAATACTCGGCTTGCCTAGCTTTCATGAGTAGGCGCCATCACGACTCCCGAGGGTGGAAAATCCGGGTCGTGACAAGTTGGTATCAGAGCTCTAGGTTACATAAGTCTCACAATTCACTGACAAGCTTAGTAGAGTCTAAGAGATTGGTACGGAGACATATGTATTTATCCCCTAGAGGCTACAGAGTTAGGAAAAACTTCGCATTTATTCTTTCCTGTCGTGCGGTTTGGTCACTCAATGCTAATTGAATTTCTACTCTATTCTTTGCAGATGGCGAGAACACGCGCTTCCTCATCCACCGATCAGCAGCCCGAGCCCCTAGCAGCAGCTCTCACGAGGGGTAGAGGCCGTGGTCATGCTAGAGGCCGAGGTAGGAGCAGAGCTCAGCCCAGAGCAGCAGTACCAACGGCGGAGCCTCAAGTTGACTTTGATGATGAGGTTCCGTCCCAGACAGTTCTGGTGGGCCCAACTCTGGTCCCAGAGGGGTTTATTGCTACCTTAGTACTCCATGATGCTCTGGTCCGTCTAGTGGGCCTTATGGAGAGTGTCACCCGGGCAGGCTTGCTTTCTGTAGCACCAGCCATCTCTCAGGCTGGAGGAGGAACCCAGACTCCTATTACTCGCACTCCGGAGCAGATGGCTCCCCAGTTTCAGACTCCAGTAGCTCATCCAGTTGGAGTAGTTCAGCCGTGTGTGGTAGCTCAGACCGGTGATGGAGCAACTATGTCTGCTGATGCTTTGTGGAGATTGGACAGGTTTACCAAGCTCTTCATTACTAGTTTCAACGGTGCATCTTCTGAGGATCCCCAGGATTATCTAGACAACTGTCATGAGGTTCTCAGGAACATGTGGATAGTGGAGACCAATGGGGTCTACTTTGCTACTTTTCGCTTGTTTGAATCCGCTAAGACTTGGTGGAGAGATTATTGTTTGACTAGACCAGCCGTATCACCAGCTTTGACTTGGGAGCAGTTTACTCAGCTATTTCTCAAGAAGTTTCTCCCTATCACTTAGAGAGAGATCTATCGGAGGCAGTTTGAGCGTCTCCAATAGTGTTCTATGATTGTTACTCAGTATGAGACCAGATTTATCGACTTGGCCCGCCATGCTCTTATCATACTTCCCACCGAGAGAGAGAGAGGGTGGGGAGGTTTATTGAGGGAATTATTCAGTTGATTCGACTTTAGATGGCTAAGGAGACAGGGAGTGAGATTTCTTTTTAGGAGGCGGCCAATGTGGCCAGGGGAGTTGAGATGGTTCTGTCGCAGGGGGGTGGTCAGGGGTCTGACAAGAGGCCTCATCATTCAGGAAGATTCAGTGGTGCCTCGTCTGGAGGCAGGGATTCGTATGGTAGAGGCCATCCTCCTAGGCCTTTCCAGTCAGCACTTCAGGTTTCTCACGGCGCTTCAGGTAGCCGTGGTTCTCATATGTAGTATTCTGATCAGCAGCCCTACAGTGCACCACTAGCTCCTATCAGTGCATCGCCGGTCCAGAGTTTTCGGGGTGGTCATTCAGGTCGCCATGGTCAGTCTCAGTTTCCTTAGCCGCAGTACTCAGGTGGATGCTTTGAGTGTGGTGAGTATGGTCATATCTGGAGGGCTTGTCTGAGATTGGTGGGTATTCAGTCGCAGCAGCAGGGTTCCCGTGCTATAGTTCAGGCACCAGGTGTTCCACCTCCCGCTCTGTCAGCTAGGGGTGGGGGGGTAGAGGTGCTAGAGGTAGAGGTATTAGAGGTGGAGGTCAGGCATCTAGAGGTGGAGGCCAGCCAGCAGCAGGCCATCCCAGAGATGTAGTTCAGGGTGGTGGGGCCCAGGCCCGATGTTATGCTCTTCCAGGCAGGCCTAAGGCTGAGGATTCCGATGCCGTTATCACAGGTACTGTTTTGGTTTGTAGTAGAGATGCTTTAGTCCTATTTGATCTAGGGTCTACATACTCCTATGTGTCATTTTATTTTGCACCATATCTAGTCATGCCTAGTGATTCTTTGAGTGCTCTTGTATATGTGTCTACATTGGTGGGTGATTCTATTGTGGTAGATCGAGTCCATCATTCGTGCATAGTTGTGATTGGGGGTCTTGAGACTCGTGTAGATTTTTTACTTCTGGATATGGTTGATTTCAATGTCATATTGGGGATGGACTGGTTATCACCTTTCCATGCTATCTTGGACTGTCATGCCAAGATAGTGACCTTAGCCTTGCCGGGTTTACCCCGTAGAGAGTGGAGAGGGACTCCTGGTCATTCTACCCGTAGTGTTATCTCTTATGTGAAGGCTCGACGTATGGTCGAAAAGGGGTGTTTGGCCTATTTGGCATATGTTCGTGATTCTAGTGCCGAGGTTCCTTCTATTGACACCGTGCCTGTTGTTCGTGAGTTCCCTGAGGTATTCCCTTCAGACCTGTCGGGTATGCCACCCGATAGGGATATTGACTTCTGCATTGATTTGGCTTCGGGCACTCAACCCATTTCTATCCCGCCGTATCATATGGCCTCGCCTGAGTTGAAAGAGTTGAAGGAGCAGTTGCAAGACTTGCTTGAGAAAGGCTTCATTAGACCTAGTATCTCGCCTTGGGGTGCGTCTGTGTTGTTTTTTAAGAAGAAGGATCGATCGATGCAAATGTGTATAGATTACCGACAGTTGAACAAGGTTACAATCAAGAATAAGTATCCATTGCCGAGGATTGATGATTTGTTTGATCAGCTTTAGGGTGCCAAGGTATTTTCAAAGATTGACTTGAGATTTGGCTACCATCAGTTGAGGATTCGGGCATCCGATGTCCCTAAGACAGCTTTCCGCATTTAGTACGGGCATTATGAGTTCTTGGTGATGTCATTCAGGTTGACTAATGCCCCAGTAGATTTTATGGATTTGATGAACCGAGTGTTCAGGACTTACTTGGATTCATTCGTGATAGTCTTCATTGATGATATTTTGATCTATTCCCGCAGTCGGGAGGAGTACGAGCAGTATCTTAGAGTGGTTCTTCAGACTTTGAGGGATAGTCAATTGTATGCTAAGTTTTTGAAGTGTGAGTTCTGGTTGGGTTCAATTGCATTCTTGGGTCATGTTGTATCAACGGAGGGTATTCAAGTTGATCCGAAAAAGATAGAGGCAGTCAAGAACTGGCCTAGACCCGCATCAGCTACAGAGATCCGGAGTTTCTTGGGTTTGGCAGGCTACTATCGTCGGTTTGTGGAGGGGTTTTCGTCTATTGCAGCCCCGATGATCAGGTTGACCCAGAAGGGTGCCTAATTCAGGTGGCCGGACGAGTGTAAGGCGAGCTTTCAGAAGCTCAAGACAGCTTTGACTACGACACCAGTGTTGGTTTTGCCCACAGGTTCAGGGCCATATACAGTTTATTGTGATGCATCTCATATTGGACTTGGTGCGGTGTTGATATAGGATGGCAAGGTCATTGCCTATGCTTCGCGGCAGTTGAAGATTCATGAGAAGAACTATCTGATTCATGATTTGGAGTTAGCAGCCATTGTTCACGCACTGAAGATTTGGGGGCATTATCTATATGGCATGGCATGTGCGGTGTTCACGGATCACAAGAGTCTGCAGTATTTGTTTAAGCAGAAGGAGCTAAATTTGAGGCAAAGAAAGTGGTTGGAGCTGTTGCCAGTAGAGTCCCCAGAGCTGTCACACCTCCTTTTTACCTACACCCCTCGAGAAGGGTGTATAAGGGAGTTTTTCCAATTTAAGTGACAATCGACACGAGATTATTTTATTTAAAATTCAGAGTCGCCACTTGGGAGATTTATGGTGTCCCAAGTCACCGGTTCCAATCCCGAATCGAGGAAAAGATTGACTCTGTTTAACAGTCCGCAAACCAGAAATCTGAGTAAGGAATTCTGTTAACCCGGGAGAAGGTGTTAGGCATTCCCGAGTTCCGTGGTTCTAGCAAGGTATTCAGCTTAATTATCTGATTTTAAACAATTATGAACCTATGTGAAAATTTTAGCTCTTAGCCGCTTTTAATTAATTTTTAAAATTTCTTTTTAAAAGAAAATTGCAACGTTATTAAAACACGTCTCAAACCACATCACATAAATGCACTCGTGGTCTTTGACATATTTTGACATCGTTGCGATTTGGATTTGGGTCACATAAATGTGACCCCGAATTTAGGAAGGTAAATTATTAAAATAATGCGCCTAAAGTGACTACGCGTTTTTTAACTTTGCGAGGGCCATGGAACTTCGCTAAATGGCACGCCTCGAATTCTAAGGATTCAAGCATTAATTAAGCGAGGGTCATGCGTGTTGAGATTTTATTTGGCATGACACGCCTCAAATTATTAATAATCTAAAAGCAGGTCCTTAGTTATTTCAAAGTAAATGGGTCGGCAACCTATTATCCTGTTCATTTAAGCTTTTGAGAATCAACAACCGCTTCCAATAGCTTGTATATGCCAACCAAAATATTCCAAACACAAATGGCAATTGATGGGCTATGATCTCAGCAGCCCATAATTTTTGAAATCCTTACTAATATCAAACCCACCACCAAACTGATATATGCGTAGAAAATTGATGTAAGCATACAACTCAAGCTATTCTTCAAAGATGGATTTTAAACCATTTGCCAGAATACAGTACTATATTTCTGAAGTAATTTCCTAAAATTCAAACCAATACACAAAACATAGAACAATCAACACTAGAGAAAGCAAGTAGTGAACCTTTGTTGAAACCAAAAGCAATTCAACTGAGTGAGCTGCTGGAACTCGTTCCAAGAACCGCAAACCGTCAACAATGCTCGAACGACACTTCAAATAACAACGAATCCGACTCTACAATCACTCACTGGAATCCCATCATTTCAAAAACCAAATCCGGATCCAAAAGTTAAAAATAGAAAGAAGCTATTTTACATATGTGTCTGAATTTTTTTTAAAAGGACTATTTTTTGTGTTTTTGCTTTTTCAGAAATTTGGTAAGAAAGAAAATCAAAACTCTCACTGACTCTCCATTTTAACTCTCTGTTCGGGCCTGCTATATTATATCTATGCGTGTCCTTGCAAATTTTACTTTTCTGTTATGTTTTCCAGTATCCTCATGTGTGTGCGCATTTTTGTTGTTGTCCCTGAGAAGAAGGAAAGGAGCAGCGACTTGGAGGTGGTGTTCGGCGGTGTAGAAGCTGGCAGCATGAGAGGTTCGATGATGGGGGGAGGGTTTGTGCGCAACTTTTTTTTTTGTTTTCCGTCGTTTTTAGCCTTTTTCTTCGTTCCAAAAAGCTGCACCTTTCAGCCTTTCCCTTTTTTATCTGTTCCCTCTTCTTTAGTATTAAGCCTTCTTTTTATATTGTAGGTTTTTGGTAGGGTTTTTAGGTTAAGGGGTATGGGCCTAGGAATTATGGGCTTGGCAATTGTGGGCTAGGTCCAAAATTAGGCCTAAAAATGGGTTGCTCGAGCCCAAGTTCTATTCTTTCGCTGCGAACGAGATTAAAAATACGAGCCCATTTATTAATTATTCCTACTATTCAAATAATTATTAAAATAAAACTAACCATCAAAATAAATCTATTTTTGGTATTTTCAAATATCATATTAAAATAAAAATACGATACTATTTTTGCATATATTTTTTTAGATTTTTTTTAGATTAAAAATGACTACAAAACATTAATGAACCTATTTTTGTGATTTTTTTGTTTTCTTGTAATAAAATAAAGTAAAAGAGCCAAAATTACTTGAAATATCTATATTATGCCTAAATTAAATATTTACGCGCTAAAAAATAAAAAATCTTGGGGAGGGTCAAAAATCACATGTCTACAGCTGCCCCTCTTTGACTGAAAAGATGTAGTATTTTCTGACAAAGAACGACTAGACAGGTTTTTTGACCCGACCCTTATTTGGAGAAACTAAAACTAAGAGAGAGGGGAATGTGACCGAGCCCTGGTATCTGGGCTGCCTACATATCCTTGGCTATAAAGAAATCAGGCCACGTGTAGTTCAGAGATGAGTGAGATGACGGAGTATGCTGAGGTGGAGATCCGGTCGAGGTGCATTCCGCCGAGGTTCCGGTCCGCGGTTCCTGTTATTACATCAAAATCAAATGAAAAAGACTAACTAAACCTGTCAACTACGAGTTACAAGATTTCTATCTATAAGTCTTCTAAAGCTTGATCTTGAGTCTTGAATGGTTCTTCATGCAGACTTTAGAACCCTGGCGCTTGTTAGCTGCAGGTGCTAGCTCGTTCTTCTACAGCTTTTGGGTCAGGACCGGACATGTAGTGCTTGTGACTTCCACCATGTTTTAAGCAGTTCACGTCTTCCATCAACTTCTGTATTTGGATTCACTTCTTGCCTTTCTTTTTTCTTTATTGTGACTAACTTCTGTCGATCACCTCGGACTGTTGACTCGCATTCTTGCCATGAGATTCTTTGGCTGTTGACTTGAATTGCAATCTGAGATGCTTTTCCTTTTCTTCAGGTGGACGCCTGACTATTGAACTCGAACCGTCTTCTCTTGTTACTTGACACTGTTTTCCCTTGCACCTTGAACCATTTTTCCCTGAAACTTGAACTGTCTTCCTTCGAAACTGCTTTCCCTTGAAACTCGAGTTGTCTTCCTTCGACACTGCTTTCCCTAGAAACTTGAGTTGTCTCCCCTTATTCTCTAGGTGGGCGCCTGATTACAACAAAACAGACAAAACAAAAGAATTTTTTTCTGCCCCAGTTTGCACTAGGAAGATTTGTGAGTTGTTAGCAAAATTATAAACCACTTATACTATTGATGCAATGATGAAATTAAACTAAATAATAGACTAGGAAAACTATAAACTAAGCTGGACTAAAGTAAAAACTGACCCTATTCTCCAGGCGGGGCCTCCTGACTGCTAACTTGAAATGTATTCCCTGCTCTCCGGGCGGGTTCCTGACCGCTGAACTTGAATATATTCCCTGCTCTCTAGGTGGGCTCCTAACTACTAACTTGAAATGTATTCCCTGCTCTCTAGGCGGGCTCCTGATTGCTGAACTTGAATGTATTCCCTGCTTTCCAGGCGGGCTCCTGACTTCAACAAAATAGACAAAACAAAGAAATTTTCTGCCCCAGTTTGGTGGCTGGGCACATATGTAAGTGTAAAATGGATCTCATTACCAAATATCAATAAGAACTTGAAAGCTAAAACTTGAATTGTACTCCTTTGTTCTCCAGGCGGACTCCTGATTGCTGACTTGAAATATATTCCCTGCTCTCCAGGCGGGCTCCTGACTGATGACTTGAAATGTATTCCCTGCTCTCCAGGCGGGCTCCTGACTGCTGCTTTTGAATGTATTCCCTGCTTTCCAGGCGGGCTCCTGACTTCAACTTGAAAAGTATTCCCATGCTATCCGGGCGGGCTCCTAACTTCAAAATAGACAAAGCAACAAATTTGAAAACTAAAACTTGAATTGTACTCCCTTGTTCTCTAGGCGGGCTCCTGATTGCTGAACTTGAAATGTATTCCCTGCTCTTCAGGCGGGCTCCTGACTGCTGAACTTGAAATGTATTCCCTGCTCTCCAGGCGGGCTCCTGATTGCTGACTTGAAAAATATTCCCTGCTCTCCAGGCGGGCTCCTGACTTCAAAATGAACAAAGCAAAGAATTTGAAAGCTAAAACTTGAATTGTACTCCCTTGTTCTCTAGGTGGGCTCCTGATTGCTGACTTGAAATGTATTCCCTGCTCTCCAGGTGGGCTTCTGACTGCTAAACTTGAATGTATTCCTTGCTCTCCAGGCGGGCTCCTGATTGCTGAGCTTAAAATGTATTCCCTGCTTTCAGGCGGGCTCCTGACTGCTGAACTTGAATGTATTCCCTGCTCTCCAGATGGGCTCCTAACTTCAACAAAACAGACAAAAACAAAGATAACTTTTCTGCCCCAGTTTGCACTAGGAAGATTTGTGAGTTGTTAGCAATATTGTAAACCACTTATACTATTGATGCAATGATGAGAGTAAACTAATGACTAGACCAGGATGTGCGTCTCCTGTGAGTAAAACCCAAAACTTTGACTAGCAAATGCATCTGCTAAAAATAAAACCTGAATGACCCAAACTAGGAAGTGCGTCTCCTACGGGTAAAACTTGTATGAACCAAAACTACGAAGTGCGTCTCCTAGAGGTAAAACTTGAATAACTCAAACTAGGAGGTGCGTCTCGTAAGGGTGAAACTTGAATGAACCAAAACTAGGAAGTGCATCTCCTAGGGTAAAACTTGAATAACTCAAACTAGGAAGTGCGTCTCCTAAAACAAAAATATAACCTGAAAAACCCAAACTAGGAAGTGCGTCTCCTAGGGGTGAAACTTCAATGGCTCAAACTAGGAAGTGCGTCTCCTATGAATGAATTTAAATGACCAAAGCTAGGAGGTGCGTCTCCTGAAAGTGTATCCTGAAAAACCCAGAATAGGAAGTGCGTCTCCTACGGGTATTACTTTAATGCTTAGAACCAGGAATTGCGTCTCCTAGGGGAAAGCTCAATGTAGGAAGTGTGTCTCCTAAAACAAAATATAACTTGAAAAACCCAGACTAGGAATTGCGTCTCCTAGGGGTGAAACTTCAATGGCTCAAACTAGGAAGTGCGTCTTCTATGAATGAATTTAAATGACCAAAGCTAGGAGGTGCGTCTCCTAGTGGTAAAATCTCAATTTAGGAAGTGCGTCTCCTACAACGAAATATAACTTGAAATACCAAGACTAGGAAGTGCGTCTCCTAGGGGTGGAACATTAATGACTTAAACAAGGAAGTGCGTCTCCTAGGAATGTATTTAAACGACCGAGACTAGGAAGTGCGTCTCCTAGGGGAAAATCTCAATTTAGGAAGTGTGTCTCCTAAAACAACAATACAACCTAAACTACCCTGACTAGGAAGTGCGTATCCTAGTGGTAAAATCTTAATTTAGGAAGTGCGTCTCCTACAATGAAATATAACTTGAAATACCAAGACTAGGAAGTGCGTCTCCTAGGGGTGGAACATCAATGACTTAAACTAGGAAGTGCATCTCCTAGGAATGTATTTAAACGACCGAGACTAGGAAGTGTGTCTCCTAGGGAAAAATCTCAATTTAGGAAGTGTGTCTCCTAAAACAACAATACAACCTGAACTACCCAGACTAGGAAGTGCGTCTCCTAGGAGAAAATCTCAATTTAGGAAGTGTGTCTCCTAAAACAAAAATATAACCTGAACTACCCAGACTAGGAAGTGCGTCTCCTAGGGGTGATGTGTGATCTTCTCAATAGCCTTTGCGTAAGCAGAATTGGGGCATTACCCCTGAAAATTTCAACCTTCCAAGCTTTGATATGAACATAGCTTCCGTCCCTGTTTCAGACAAAGAAAACTTGTGAGTTTAAACATGGTGGTTGGTTTGTGGCCTTAACTTTGAGGGCGATTGCTCCTTCACTTCCCATGATAACTGATTTCCACTTGAGGACCTTGCTTGCTTATGGACTAACCACTTTCTCTGTCATCCTTATCACAGAAAATACCCCTTCTCCGTTCAGACCCAATTCCCTTTATCTGTTGCATTGCTCATGAACTGACATTTACCAACCTTTGTGTTTCACCGAAAATACCTTTGATCTGTACACCTAACACCCTCCATCTGTTGCATCGTGATCTTGTGTTGACTTGTACTGAACCTTTGTGTTTCTCATGAATCCCAAAGCACGTCAATTGTCATCCACTCAGTATGCATGCTGTTCTTTCCTGATTTAAATCACTGGCCTTGGCCTTGAGGTTTATTGCTCCCTCACTTGTCACGATAACTTTGATTTCTGCTTGGAAGACCTCACTTGTCACTGGTTAACCACTTTCTTTGTTGATCTCGTCGCAGAGAATACCTTTGACCCATTCACCCAACATCCTCTATCTGTTGCACCGTTCATGAATTGAAATATACCAAACTTTGTATTTCTCATGGACCCAAAAGCATGTTGATTGTTACCAACTCAGTGCGCTTGTTGTTCTTTCCTGACTTATGATACTGATGTGCTGGCCAGATCCCGTTTTGTGCAATTGGAAAGCTGGTGGCAAATTTCAAGTCATTTCTCACTTATTT
Organism: Nicotiana tabacum; assembly: GCF_000715075.1. Classification (NCBI taxonomy): domain Eukaryota; kingdom Viridiplantae; phylum Streptophyta; class Magnoliopsida; order Solanales; family Solanaceae; genus Nicotiana; species Nicotiana tabacum. Next base: position 103,984,566 of record NC_134087.1, on the reverse strand, counting down.
TGACCAAACAGACTCAGGAAGAGGAAGTAAACAAGACAAAAGAAACAGAGTAAAGGACAAAGGAGAGAGGTGATTCCTAACAAGAAAACTACAAAGTAGAAACCTATCAGATGTGGATACCAACTATAATGACCATGACATGCACCTGTGGCCTATTCTGTTGAGCAAGTCTGATGTTCAACTTCTGTTATACCCTTAAACCATGAAACTGGGCTTCAATGCTCCGATCATCCAATCTGATTCACAATCCTTATTCGACTTATAGTGCCCGAAGGGTTTTCACCATTAAGCCTCTCTCATTTTTGATTCTTTATTTCAACTTACCGTCGCCTTACGGTGCCCACGAGGGTTTTCACCAATAAGACTCTCTCATTTTTTATTTCTCTCAGCTCTCGTCGCCTTACGGTGCCCGTGAGGGTTTTCACCAATAAGACTCTCTCATTTTCATTATTTTTCTGCTTGGACTAGAGTGTTACCCCTGATATGAATTACCTTTACTCGCTTGACTTGGCATCTCTCTAAGACTGATCGGAAGGTCTTTATTTGGACCGTAATGTGGGCTTTTGGATAGGGTTAGAAAGAAAGGATAAAAGCTCAAAACAACTTGAATGGGTTCACAATTACAACTTTTGGAATCAGATTTTTTTACAGAACCACAACTTCTGCCCCAATTTCTTTGCTTGGGGACTTTTGGATTTTATTTTGATGGGACCAAACTGTGAGGCTGCCCACGTATCCTTAAAAGGAATCAGGTCGAACGTAGTTCATGTCATAGAAATTACTTTGTTGTTGTGATTTCTCTTTTCTCTTTCTTTTCTTTCTCTTTTTGCTTTCTTTTTCTCTTTTTATTGTTTTTCCTCTTTCTTTTTTTTTCTTTTCATTCTTTTCTCTCTCTTTTCATTCTTTTCTTTCTCTTTTTCTCTTTTCTTTCTCTTTTTTTCTTCTTCTTTTACTTATCTTTTGCGCTCGCGTTTCTGATCTTTGCTACTGATTCCAAAAGAGGGGTATGAATAAAAATAAATGAGGCTCAAAGGGGTAACGAAGGATAAAGTGTTTGGATAGCAGAACAAAATGCCTTCGTCATTCCAATCTCCAAAACATGTCAAGTGCAAACTACACAATTAAACAGACCAAGGAAAACATTTGTAACATCTTTTGATTGTACTAGACTTGATAACCATATCCACACATTCACCTTTTACATCTGTTAATTACCAAACCCCATTGGACAACACCCTCACTCTCATTACCACGAACAGCCCCTGTCAATTTGGCAAACTTGCCTTTAGCTTCCACCCGATGCGGCATGATCCATTTCAGTAGGGTTTCTTTATGTTCTATCTGCCCCAGTTTCACATGGTTTAGGCTTCAAGTGATCTCAAAATGCCTTACTTATTTCCCTCAAATGTCCCTATCATCTTCAAAATTGTTTCATTCATTGCTTCATGACTAAACTAACTTTTTAAGATTAGGCCGAGAATTACGCATACATGTCATGTCACTAGAGTCAATCAGGAAAAGAACTATAAAAAGAAAATAGAACTAAATGAAAATAACTAGAAATTACAGAAAACAGAAAATCGCATTAGACAGATGGTGAAAGGGTTTGAACAACAAAACAAACAAACTAAACTGGGGACACAAACCTAGACAACGCTAGACGGGCTACTATGACTAAACAAACTAGGCAAGATAAAAGGATAGAAAGGTTTGAGCCACAAGACAATGTCCGGATTACAACCCTGAAATAACCCAGACAACAGAAATGACAACAAAATAAACCACCAAAACTCCTCCCCAGCTATCCAAGAGACGAAACGTCTTTCCAATTACCAAGCATGACATCTTAGCCACTGGGTTCCACATCAATATTGCCAAAACCATTAACAACTTCAATATCACTAACTTCAGTCCGCAAGTTCCCAAGAGGATTCGCATTCTCCCTGTCACTGTCATTGATCACAATTACCCCTTCTTGAATCATTCTTTCTATTTCCCTTTTCAAAGAACAACAATCTTCAATGCTATGCCCTTGGACATCAGAGTGCTACATGAATCGTACAGTAGGATCAAAGCCTTTTGCATATGGGTCTGTAGTATAGCTGAGGAGCGGCTCAATCAGGCCAGAATGCTTTAACTTTTCAAACAAGCTTGTGTAGGACTCCCCAATTGGCGTGAAACTATTTCTTTGCCTTTGTTCCCTTCCCTGCCCCTGTTTTCTAGGGTTGTTGGGTGCTCGAAAATATTGTGAAGGCAAGAATGCATTATGCGGTGTTGGCGCTCGCCATAGGGAGTGACCTGATGGTTGGACATATGATCGGATATTGTTCGGAGGATAATACCGAGGTGGATTATATAGAGCTCGGGGACAGGTTTGGGGTTGGAGTTTAGGCTGGGTATATTGGTGAGGCGGACCCTTTGGTCCATGTCGTAACTCTGAAACAACCATGGCAAAATTATCATGTTCCTTCTGACCCAGCAAGCTTCCTGTGTCATTCTGAATTGCTTGTGTTGTGGCTTTTAAAGAAGAATAACTCATGATATTGCTAGACTTCAACCCATCTTCTACCATTTCTCCATTTTTACCACATCATTAAAAGACCTACCCACAGCCGTGATCAAATACCCAAAGTAAGTTAGTTCTTGAGCTTAAAGAAAGTACTCGACCATCTCTTTTTCTTCCATGGGAGGATTGACTCTGGCAGCTTGCTCTCTCCATCTGAGCCCGTATTCCCTAAAGCTTTCGTTAGGCTTCTTTCGCATCTTGGTGAGGGACATGCGATCTGGGACAATTTCTATATTGTACTGAAAGTGCCTGGAAAAGGCCCGAGCCATATCATCCCACGTGTACCACCTGCTAGCACCTTGGCGGGTGTACCACTCCAGAGCTGCCCCACCCAGACTTTGACTGAAATACGCCATCAATAATTTATCTTTCCCACTGATGCCTCTCATCTTACTGCAGTAGCCTCTCAAATAGGCCACGGGATCTCCATGTCCGTCATATAAATCGAACTTTGGCATCTTAAACCTATCAGGTAGTTGGACGTCAGGAAACAAGCACAAGTCTTTGTAAGCCATGCTTATCGGTCTCCCTATCCCTTGCATGTTTCTTAAAGTCTGCTCTAAGATTTTCACCTTCCTGGATATCTCATCTTGCTCCACTATCTTAGCAGGCTTTTTAGTTTCACCGTGAGGCTCAAAATGAGGAATGTGAGAATATGGATCCGAGACTTTGAAAGTTGGTTCTGGAGCACAGTGTTGGGAATCGGGGACTTTGAACACATTCTCGTTAGAGGATCGAGGAAAAATAGCTGGTGGAGGAGCTGCAAGAGCATGAGTGGCCAAAGGAACGGGATATGAGGTGGTTTTGGCGGGTAGAGTGTAAAAAGGTCGTGGGGAGATATCAGCAGTAGTAGGAATCTGGATTTGTGATAGTGGTGGGATAGTTGCAGGGTTTTCAGTGTAGTTAGTGAGGAATGAAGGTGGAGGATGCCCCCTGATCCAAGGCTGATACATTTCTGCCATCTGTTGTTTCACCCTTTGGAACTCCTCTTTCAATTCAGACTCCGACTCTACAAACTCCCTTAACGGGTCAACAACTCTTATGCCCAAGTTTTTGCTAGTCATGGCTACCTTGCCCTTTGGCCTTGTGTTGAATGGATGAGTTATCTTAAGAACCACAAACCAACCAACCTTCTGCTATAATGAGGAGAACAGAAAGGAATAACATGAAGTCATCATGTTAGCGTTAGAGCATTTAACAGCTAAAAATATCACATTTCGTGCCATGCACCTAGCAATAATTAACGGTCCAAGAATGACTTCGAGGGTCACAAGGTCACTTGGCATCATCCCAATTTGTCCATTTGAACCTTCTCTTTTCTCGCACTTCTTAGCTCGCTCATTTTCCTCTTTTTTTCTTTCTGATTATCGCTCTTTTCCTCCCTCTCATCCCTTGATTTCATCTCTCTTTTTCTTTTCTTTTGTTTGTTTTTTTTATTTTATTTCTTAATAATAATAAAAAATGAGTCGATCGAACCCTATGTAGGTTGCCTACGTATCATAACGCCGCATGAATCAGATCTTTGCGTAGTTCTGGAAGATTGAGAATAAAGTAAACAAACTAACGTTCTCATTTCATTTTTTTTCTACCTTAATGACTACTCTGATGAGCAAAGAGAAATAAAAGAAGCAAAACCTTTTTTTTTTTGAATTTTCTAAACTTAATGTTCTATAACCTATTTTAAACTCAAGCTTAATGGATTTTTTTTCCTTTTCTTTTCTTTTTTGAAACAAATACTCTATTAAAGAAAAATCCTAGAAGAGAGAAAGATATTTTTTGACTCTTTTTGTTTTGAATTTTCATTTGACATCCATGAAGAAAAACTTCGTAATGAGAAATGAAAGAGATAAAAATTATTTTTGGATTTCAATTTTTAATTACCTAAAGGAGAAATTTTAAAAATAAACAGAAGATAGGGTATGTTATTTTTTTTTTTTAAATTGATTTTTTTTCAATCCGCTAGGCAAGCGCCTAGGGCTAGTTTTTTTTATTAATAACAGAAAAGAAAAATACAACAATTAGGAAATTGTCATTGTCTTCCTTCAATGAAAGAAAATAGACTTTGCACTCTAATGTAACGTACTATCAAAATTGAGCATAATACTCAAATTGATATCACATTATGCCTACTAAAACTTTGTAATTGTAAAAACAGCCCAAGTGAGTCCATGTCGATGTTGCATCTCCAGTCCAAAGCGAATTTGATTTGCGTAAATAGCCCCTTTTCAGCAACTTCACGTAGACTCCACCAATTTGGTAGCTCGGTACTGTAGCATACGGTATTGTAGCATACGACACTGTAGCATACGGTTATTGTAGCCATCTGGTACTGTAGCACGTGATCATGTGATGTCCCCCTTGAGATTCCCACACTATTGAGGGGTCCAAGGTCCTTGGCATTTGCACCCAAAGTAATGCACATGCCTACAATGATTCCCATGCATTGTCTATTTCTTTAATGATCCATGTTTCCAAAATATTTTGTCATGTGCACTTCAGGTGTGCCTTATTTTTTCTAGTTTGTCCGTTTAAGATTGTATATCCTCTTTCCATTTGTTGAAGCATGCTGTCAATTTGAAAAAGCATATGTCCAGCTTTTCACGCAAAGTTCCACATGCAATGTTTGAAAGCATTCAGTCAATAATATCCCAAAGATTCCATCTGGACCTTTTTAAAAATAAACAGGTATGTTATTTCTTCTATGTACAATAAAAGATTTTTTTTTCATTTTTTCATTAATTTCCCAAAGAAACACCTCACAAGAAAATCTTTTTGGATTTTGGAATTAATGCCTTAAAGAAGTCTTTTAAAGAGGTACTAAAAGAAAATTCTTTTTTTTCTTTTTTTTTGAATTTTGGTCCTAATATATTAAAGGAAGTATAAAAGTAATTTATTTTTTTTAAAAATTTCTAGATACTAATTTCCTAAAATAAAACCACCTCAAACTTCTTCTTTTTTTCTTCTTGATTTCTAGGAGTAGTATTTCTAAAGAAAATTCTATCGGAAATATAAAAACGCAAAATATCTTTTTTTTGGATTTTGAGTTACACCACACCTTTTCAAATACAAAATAAAAGTACAATTACAAAAAACTCGACATTGCTGTACAAAACTAGAAAGTAAAAGACGATGTAAAAAAAAATATACTCCAAACATAAAAATAAAATAAAAATAACAAATATAAAAAAAATCTCCTTAAGCAACTCCTGAATGCGGTGGTCTTGGGGTATCTGTCATGCTCAAACTCCGGTAAGTAAATCCACACCTGTATAAGAAAACTTAAACCAACACTATGTGAGACAATAACATTCCCTACTAGATACATGCAAGACATGGTTACGGTTATTTTTGCAAAATGGTTTATTTGGCCAAAAGGTGGCTAGAAGTGCAAAATTTGGCTATGACCCCGCAAAGCCAAGAACATAAGATTTACTAGGAAGACCGGACCCTATGTGGGTTGCTTACGTATCCCGCCCCGAGAGACGAGAATCAGGTTCGTGTAGTTCGGGCAGATAGGGTACGGGCGAGAAATAAAAATAACAACTAATTTTTTTCTCTTTTTTTTTTTGAAAAATGATGAAACATGTAAACTTTTTTTTTATATTTTCTTTTTCCCCTTTTCTGATTTATGATTTTGAAAAATGATGAAAAAGTACAAAAAAATCTTTTGAATTTTCCAAGTTTTTTTTTCTCTTAACAAGATGTAACAGAAAACATAATTAGGCCCCACACGCTTTATCTTTACACTTCACCCTCTCTTTTTTTTTTCTTTCTTCTTTTTTTTTCATTGTTTTTTTTCATTTCTTCATTTACCTTCAGCTATCATTGGTCTGCCAAATGACCCTTTTACCCTTGAATAAATGTAACATGTAGCATATAAGATGCATCAGGATGGTCTTTTATTTTTTGGGGTATACCTGTCCTAGACGGACCTAACCCCTGTGTTGAGTCCCCAAAGTCAAAATGCACATTATGCAAACAAGCGTTCCTACTAGGGATCCGGCATGAGGCTTTGTTATACTAGGTTTAAAACCTGGGTTTATTGTTCTAGACATGGCTTACCCGAGCGGACAACTCGAGCCGAGGAGGGGCTGCGTACTGGTAACCAAAAGATCATCCCGCTTTGCAACTTGTCCGAACCTCGTTCTATTTGGGATATGACACTAACAGAAAGAAGTCACGACCAACGTTCACTCCTCGGAAGAGAGAAGAGAGGGGTTTCGTAGCAGTTTATATACAGTTCAGATAATATCAAAACGATAAAAGCAACATTTGGCACATTAGGCCCAAACATGTAATAAAATCATATAATAAATAAGGCCAAATATAACAATTCATCTAAGCTCGAATTCTGAACCCTGAACCAGAGATTCTGGGTTCGATCCCCAGCAGAGTCGCCAGAGCTGTCACACCTCCTTTTTTACCTACACCTCCCGAAAAGGGTATATAAGGGAGTTTTTTCAATTTAAGTGACAATCGACACGGGATTATTTTATTTAAAATTCAGAGTCGCCACTTGGGAGATTTATGGTGTCCCAAGTCACCGGTTTCAATCCCGAATCGAGGAAAAGATTGACTATGTTTAACAGTCCGCGAACCAAAAATTCGAGTAAGGAATTCTGTTAACTCGGGAGAAGGTGTTAGACATTCTCGAGTTCCGTGGTTCTAGCACGGTCTCTCAACTGTTATATTCAGCTTAATTATGTTATTTTAAACAATTATGAACCTATGTGCAAATTTTAGCTCTTAGCCGCTTTTAATTAAATTTTTTTTAAAAAATTTTAAAAGAAAATTGCAATGTTATTAAAACACGTCTCAAACCACGTCACATAAATGCACCCGTGGTCTTTGACATATTTTGACATCATTAAGATTTGGATTTGGGTCACATAAATGTGACCCCGAATTTAGGAAGGTAAATTATTAAAATAACGCGCCTAAAGCGACTACACGTTTTTTAACTTTGCGAGGGGCATGGAACTTCGCTAAATGGCACGCCTCGAATTCTAAGGATTCAAGCATTAATTAAGCGAGGGCCATGCGTGTTGAGATTTTATTTGGCATGGCACGCCTCAAATTATTAATAATCTAAAAGCAGGTCCTTAGTTATTTCAAAGTAAATGGGCCGGCAACCTATTATCCTGTTCATTTAAGCTTTTGAGAATCAACAACCGCTTCCAATAGCTTGTATATGCCAACCAAAATATTCCAAACACAAATGGCAATTGATGGGCTATGATCCCAGCAGCCCATAATTTTTGAAATCCTTACTAATATCAAACCCAACACCAAACTGATATATGCGTAGAAAATTGCTGTAAGCATACAACTCAAGCTATTCTTCAAAGATGGATTTTAAACCATTTGCCAGAATACAGTACTATATTTCTGAAGTAATTTCTTAAAAATTAAACCAATACACAACACACAGAACAATCAACACTAGAGAAAATAAGAAGTGAACCTTTGTTGAAACCAAAAGCAATTCAACTGAGCGAGCTGCTGGAACTCGTTCCAAGAACCGCGAACCGGCAACAATGCTCGAACGACACTTCAAATAGCAACGAATCCGACTCTACAATCACTAACTGGAATCCCATCATTTCAAAAACCAAATCCGGATCCAAAAGTTAAAAATGGAAAGAAGCTATTTTATATATGTGTCTGAATTTTTTTTAAAAGGACTATTTTTTGTGTTTTTGCTTTTTCAGAAATTTGGTAAGAAAGAAAATCAAAACTCTCACTGACTTTCCATTTTTCCTCTCTGTTCGGGCCTGCTATATTGTATCTATGCGTGTCCTTGTAAATTTTACTTTTCTGTTCTGTTTTCCGATATCCTCATGTGTGTGCGCGTTTTTGTTGCTGTCCCTGAAAATAAGAAAAGGAGCAGCGGCTTGGAGGTGGTGTTCGGCGGTGTAGAAGCTGGCAGCATGAGAGGTTCGACAATGAGGGGTAGGGTCTGTGTGCAGCTTTTTCTTTTTTGTTTTCCGTCGTTTTCTGCCTTTTTCTTCGTTCCAAAAAGCTACACCTTTCAGCCTTTCCTTTTTTTTATCTTTTCCCTCTTCTTTAGTCTTAAGCCTTCTTTTTATATTGTAGGTTTTTGGTAGGGTTTTTAGGTTAAGGGGTATGGGCCTAGGAATTATGGGCTTGGCAATTGTGGGCTAGGTCCAAAATTAGGCCTAAAAATGGGTTGCTCGAGCCCAAGTTCTATTCTTTCGCTGCAAACGAGATTAAAAATACGAGCCCATTTATTAATTATTCCTACTATTCAAATAATTATTAAAATAAAACTAACCATAAAAACAAATCTATTTTTGATATTTTCAAATATCATATTAAAATAAAAATACGATACTATTTTTGCATATATTTTTTTAAAATTTTTTTTTTAGATTAAAAATGACTACAAAACATTAATGAACCTATTTTTGTGATTTTTTTATTTTCTTGTAATAAAATAAAGTAAAAGAGCCAAAATTACTTGAAATATCTATATTATGCCTAAATTAAATATTTACGCGCTAAAAAATGAAAAATCTTGGGGAGGGTCAAAAGTCACATGTCTACACTTATATCATCCGGGAAAGGCCAATGTGGTGGCCGATGCCTTGAGTAAAAAGTCAGCCAGTATGGGCAGTCTTGCTTATATTCCGGTCAGTGAGAGACCACTTGCTTTGGATGTTCAGGCTTTGGCCAATCAGTTCGTGAGGTTCGATATTTCTGAGCCCAGCCGTGTGTTTGCTTGTACAGTCGCTCGTTCTTCATTATTGGAGCATATCCGAGATCAACAGTATGATGATCCTCATTTGTGTGTCCTTAGAGACACGGTGCAGCATGGAGGTGCCAAGTAGGTTACCTTAGGAGATGATGGAGTTTTGAGGCTGCAGGGTTGAGTTTGTGTGCCAAATGTGGATGGGCTTCGAGAGTTGATTTTAGAGGAGGCCCATAGTTTCCGGTACTCTATTCATCCGGGCTCCGCTAAGATGTATCAAGATTTGCGGCAGCATTATTGGTGGCAGAGAATGAAAAAGGACATTGTTGCATATGTGGCTCGGTGTTTAAACTGTCAGCAGGTTAAGTTCGAGCATTAGAGGTCCGGTGGTTTGTTCCAGAAGATTGAGATTCCTGACTGGAAGTGGGAGCGTATCACTATGGACTTCGTTGTTGGACTCCCACGGACTTAGAGGAAGTTCGATACAGTGTGGGTTATTATTGATATGCTGACCAGGTCAGCACATTTCATTCATGTGCCAGTTTCCTATTCTTTCGAGAGGTTAGTTGAGATTTATATTCGGGAGATTGTTCATCTTCATGGTGTGACCGTGTCTATTATTTTGGATCGAGGTACACAGTTTACCTCGCATTTCTAGAGAGTAGTTCAACGAGAGTTGGGCACACGGGTTAAGTTGAGCATAGTGTTTCATCCTCAGACGGACGGGCAGTCCGAACGGACCATTCAGATTTTGGAGGATATGCTCCGAGCCTGTGTCATTGACTTTGGAGTCTCGTGGGATCAGTTTTTGCCTTTAGCAGAGTTTGCCTACAGCAACAGCTACCAGTCCAGTATCCAGATGGCTCCTTATGAGGCTTTGTATGGTAGGCAGTGTCGGTCGCCGATTGGATGGTTTGAGCAGGGAGGGGCTCGGCTGTTGGGTACAGATCTAGTTTAGGATGCCTTGGACAAGGTCAGGATTATTCAAGATAAGCTCCGTACAGCTCAGTCCAGGAAAAAGAGTTATGCCGACCGTAAGGTTCGTGATTTGGCTTTCATGATCAGTGAGCGGGTATTGCTTCGAGTGTCGCCTATGAAGGCCGTGATGAGATTTGGGAATAAGGGCAAGCTTAGCCCTAGGTTCATTGGCCCGTTTGAGATCCTTGATCGAGTGGGAGAGGTGGCTTACAGACTTGCATTGCCACCGAACTTATCAGCTGTGCATCAAGTGTTTCATGTGTCCATGCTTCGGAAGTATCACGACGATCCATCCCATGTGTTAGATTTCAGCACTGTCTAGTTGGACAAGGACTTGTCTTATGAGGAGGAGCCGGTAGCTATTCTAGACCGGCAGGTTCGTCAGTTGAGATCGAAGAGTTTTCCTTCTATTCGTGTTCAGTGGAGAGGTCAGCCTACTGAGGCATCGACCTGGGAGTCCGAGTCCGACATGCGGAGCCGTTATCCCCATCTTTCCCCCGACTCAGGTACTTCCTTCTTATGCCCGTTCGAGGATGAACGGTTGTTTTAGAGGTGGAGAATGTGATGACCTAAACGGTCATCACTTGTGTCAAAAACAAATTCTGTGTTCCAAGGCCTTAAAAGCCTCTTTCTATCTCACCTCGATTTATGTGCGCAGTCCGGACGCATAGCCGGAAAGCCATTATGTGAAAATCTGCGAAAAATGATGAATTTTGCCTTTAAAATGAGTTTAAGTTGACTTCGGTCAATATTTTGGGTAAACGGACCTGGACCCATGATTTGATGGTCCCTGAGGGTCTGTAGGAAAATATAGGACTTGGGCATATGCCCGGAATCGAATTCCGAGGTCCCAAGCCCGAGAAATGAATTTTTGAAGAAAATTATTTTCTGGAATATTTATGAGTTTTTGGAAATGAAATGTGTTTGAAATTTGATGGTATCGGGCCCATATTCTAGTTCCGGATTCCGGTACAGGTCTTATATGTGATTTAAGACGAGTCTGTGAAATTTGGTAAGAAATGGACTTGAAATGACGTGAATAGGACCGTATTTGAGAAAATTGAAAAATTTGAGGTTCTTAAGTGATTTCATGATTTTGATGCTAAATTCATAGTTGTTGATGTTATTTTGGCGATTTGATCACACGAGTAAGTTCATATGAAGTTTTTGAGTTAGTATGCATGTTTGGTTTGGAGCCCCGAGGGCTTGGGTGAGTTTCGGATAGGTTTCGGAAGGTTTTAAACTTAGAAAAAGTTGCAGGTTTTCAGTTTTGGTGCACATGGATTTTGTGCTTCGTGTTCGCGTGGCTTCACTCGCGAATGCGGAAGGCAATCTCCCTCAGGGAAAAATTTGTTCTTCGCGAACGCGAGGCTGTGGAGAGAATACCCTACATGAACACGTCCAAGCCCTCGCGAATGCGTAGGGTTAGTGGCCTGGGGGAGGGATTTCACACTTTACCTTACACGAACGCGGCCACCTGACCACGAACGCGATGACTCTGGGAGCTAAAGCTTCGTGAATGCGAGCTTCTGATCGTGAACGCGAACATCTGATCGCAAACGCGATGGTCCAATCTTCCCCAAAATATTGGTAAATGATTCTAAACCTTTTTCTTTTGATTTCCCATTGCATTTCATCAATTTCATTCTAAAATCTAGGGTTTTTATGGTAGAAATTAGGAATTTGGGTAGAGTTAGGGCTTTTTTTGATTAATTGGGATTTAGACCTCGTTTTGGGGTCGGATTTCGAAACTAATTATATATTTGGACTCATGGGTGAATGGGTGATCGGGTTTTGGTCTGAACCTCGAGTTTTGACCAAGAGGGCCCAGGGTCAATTTTTGACTTTTTGGGGAAAATGATAGAAAACCTATAATTGAGCATTGGGTATGAATTCTTTAGAATTTATTGATTTTGTTAAATCAATTTGGACTAGATACGAGTTGTTTGGAGGCGAATTCTAAAGGAAAAGCGGTGTTTGAGGCTTGAGTTAGCCGTGGAAGTTCGAGGAAAGTGTTTGGTCTAACCTTAGCTTGAGGGATTAGGAGTTGTGTGACGACCCGGCCAGTCGTCTCATGAGTTACCACTCCGTTTTCCCTATTTCTGCTTCATTACTTTTTGTTTATCCGTGTTATGTGGTATCGAGTTAGTTGGATCGAATCCGGAATGAATTTGGTAAGGTTTGAGACACTTAGTCTCTTTTGAGGAAGCTTAAGTTGGAAAAGTCAACCGGATGTTGACTTATGTGTTAGAGGGCTCAGATGTGAGTTCCGATGGTTCGGTTAGCTTCAGGAGGGGATTTATGACTTAGGAGCGTGATAAGAATGAGTTTCGGAAATGATATTGAACTCAGTCATGATATTTTCCCACTGTTTTCATACTCAATCATGTTTACTCAATTTTATTACTTAAATGATATTTTAAATGATGTTTGGGCTGAGAAACATTGTTTTACTATTGCCTGAGGGGCTTGTGAGAATTTTTGACTGACTAAGGCCGAGGGCCTATGTTGTGAGGGAACACTGATATTGATTTGAGGTCATGGGCCTAAGATATGTACGCCACAAGGTGGCTTGATTGATATGAGGCCGAGATCCTAGTGATATGCCACGAGATGGCTTGATATTACGCTTGGGCCGTAAGGGGCCCCTCCAGGAGTCTGCACGCCCCCAGTGAGAGCGGGTACCCATTGTGATGTGAGATTGATCCCGAGGGGCTGGTATTGTTCTGAGATGTTGCCTGAGGGGCGGATTTGTTGATACTGTTCCCGAGAGGCGAACTTCTATTTGTTTACTTTACCTTAACTGTCTGTTAATTACCTACTTACTTGTTGAAAAAGGATTGTTACTTAATTTTTCACTAGTTTACTGCTCTTAAATGGTTTTACTGCTTCATTATAGAATGTCTTGTGCCTTACGTGTTTTCTTACTTTCACTCGTTATTTACATTTGTTACTCACTGAGTTGGAGTACTCACTTTACTCCCTGCACCCTGTGTGCAGATTCAGGCGTAGCTGGTTCCGCTCCCGAGTGTTGATCCCTCCAGCTTTAGAGGACATTCGGAGTTCACGAGGTAGCTGTTGGCGTCCGCAGCCCCGTGTCTCTACTCTTTTATCATCTCTATCTCTTTTCAGACATCTGTACTAGCTTATAGACTTAGCAGACTTGTATTATGACTTATAGATGCTCATGACTAGTGACACCCCGGTTAGGGCTGTGTATGGATGTTCTTCCGTGTATTTATGTTATCATCTGTCATTTTGGACGTATTTTATCATATGTAGACTGTTCTTGATGCTTAACTGTTAAAAAAATTAGAAAAATAGGAAGTGTCGGTTGGCCTTGTCTTCACGAGAGGCGCCATCACGACCGGGTTTGGGTTTAGGGTCGTGACAAGTTGTGTCCTATTTGCTACGTGTTACTTGTTGAGTACGACGTATAGGCATGGTGATGAGTATCTATACGTTGGTGTCAAGCATGACCGTGAGTCTTAATTGAAATTGTTGTGTTCTTAATAAGTACTACGAATGCCTAAGTTGTTGATTCTCTGTGTTGAGCAAGGATTATGATTGTTCTCGTGGAAATTGCTTATGGTTGGGTATTGGTGCTAGTTGAGGTTTCTTTTGTGAAGTTAGATGTTGGAACAAGTTTGGTTATAGCTAATTTTCCGTTGTCAAGATGTATTTACTTATACTGTCGATTCCCTTGCCGGGATAGTGGTGTTATCTTTATTATTCCCTTGTCGAGACTCCCTTTGTGATAGGTGTTGAACTATATATGTGGATCGGGTTGCACGCCGCAACAATATTATATTTAGATCGGGTTGCATGCCGCAACAATATTGTGAGCACGTGATTTTTGCCTCACATGAACTACTCCTACAGAATTCCTAAAAATTAGACTTTTCTTTTAATTATTTGTTATTTTAGGAATTATTGTAGAATTTTTCTGTTTGTTTGCATTTTGTGTGCATGTTTAATTTTATTTAATTCATAAAAAAATACAAATACATTACATTTGCATTTAGGACCTAATTTTATATTTTTCTTGATTAATTAGTAAATTAGTGTTTTACAAAAATGGAAAATCACAAAAAATAACTCATTTTTGCATTTTTAATTTTGAGTTTCGAATTTTGGTAGTTTTTCTTTAATTTTGTATTTAATTATTTGTGGTAATTGTTATTTAGAGTTAATTAATTTAATTTGGTAGGATAATTTGTATTAGGAATTAATTTAGATTTTAATTTTAATTTTGAAAAGAAAAGAAGTGAAAGAATCAGATTTTGGACTAATTTCATTAAATCCCAAGCCCAATTGATTTATCCCCCAGATACCCATCCAAAACTGGCCCAAATCCACTCCCATACCCGGTCTGCCCCCATCGATGCCCAAACGACGTTGTTTCAATGGTTGTGATCAAGACCGTCGATCTCATTTGATCGGACGGTTCGGAACCAAAGACCTCTTCACTATATAATTGTCTTAAGAGCCTACCCCCCTCTCAAACTCTTCTCTCTCATCTCACCCCTCTGCAGAGATCGAACAAAACCCTAGCACCGCCCTAGTGTTCTCCGGTGGTGGCGCCACCACCAAATTGGCCCAAATCCACACCACAGAACCCCCATCACCTCCTCTTCCCCAATCCCTAACCCTTTTCCCTCGAATCACCCCAGAACCCTTCGAATCTTAAATCAAAGCTCGAACCCTAAAATTCCGAAACCCCAAATTGGCGAGTCTATTTGAAGATTTGAGATTGAAAATGGTTCAAGACTGTGTGTTCGCTTGATTTGATAGGTATTTTTAGTATTTTCTTTTTTCCATTTTTTCTTGTCTTCTTCTATTTTTCTTCTTTTTATTCTGTTTTTTCAAAATCATCCTTGCATGTGTTTCTTTTAGTTTAGGTTAAATGTTAATTGTTATCTTCTTTAGTTTTGTCTGGATTCGTTAGGTTAGTTTTCGTTTGATTTTCCCTTTAGTTTTGGGCTGTTAAGAAAATTTGGTTCAGCAAGTCCAATTGACTCCGAATTGCCCTACATTTTTCTGCCTTCTCGATTCTTCTGTTGAATTTCGGATTTGGATTTGGGTCCAAAGAAAAGGAATTAGCCCAGATCTTGCTGGCTTGAACTAGTGGGTCAATTTGACCCATGACCCATATCTGCCTGGTTTCAGAAGTAAAAAATAGAGGTTCAAGGGGTAGTTTAGGAATTTAGGCTAGGGGAATCTCTAATAACTGATTTAGGAAGCTGCCTTTAGGACCTACTTGAAAATCTAATTTTTATACTAAGGGTATCTAAGCAAAAATAAAAATTTGAAAAGGTTTTAGGTGCAAAAACCCGGTGCTAGAACCACGGAATCCGGGGGTGCCTAACACCTTCCTTCGGGTTAACAGAATTCCTTATTCAGAATTTCTGGTTTGCAGACTTCAAAAGGAAAGTCAAAATTTCCTCGATTTGGGATTTCAAATAAACCGGTGACTTGGGATACCAATTAAAATATTCCAAGTGGCGACTCTGAATTGAATAAATAATCTCATTTCGAATAATGTCACTTTAATTGGAAAAACTCCCTTGTACTACCTTCAGGTGTGTAAAAAAGAGGTGTGACAGCTCTGGCAACTCTGCTGGGGACCATAACCCATAACTTTTGTTCAGGGTTTAAGAGTTCGAGCTTACATTAACTGTTATATTTGGCTTTATACATTATCTGATTTTTACATGTTGAGCCTAATGTGCTAATTGCCGCTTTTTACTGCTTTGATATTATTTGAACTGTATATAAACTGTTACGAAACCCTTCTCTTCTCATCTTCGAGGATGTGCACGGTGGCGTGACTCCTCTTTCTGTTAGTGTCATACCTTGAAATAAGAAAGAGGCTCGAACAAGTTACAAAGCCGAATGGCTTTTTGATTCCCGGTACGTAACCCCCTCCTCGGCTCGAGTTGTCCGCTCGGATACACAAGTCTAGAACAATATACCTAGGTTTTTTAGCTTAGAATAACTCAGCTTCATGCCGGATCCCTAGTAGGAACGTTTATTTGCATCATGTGCATTTGACTTTGGGGACTCAACACAGGGGTTGGGTCCGTCTAGGACAGGTGGACCCCAGAATCAAAGACCATCCTGATGCATATTTTACGTGCTACTTGTGCAATTATTTGCTTCGGTTTGCATGTTGACCGATTGCTAGAATAAGGAAGAAATTGGGAAAAATAAAATTGAGGTATGAGAGAGTTGATCACCCGCTTTTGAAAAAAAAACCTGGTGTCCAAAATAAGCCGAAACTCTGCCGAAATTTTGAACAAAAAAAAGGAGAATTTGGTTTCAAAAGTTTCATGTCCTATTTTATTTTGTCAAAACTGACCAAACTACGTAAGTTTGATTCTCACCGGATGTGAGATACGTAGGCAACCCCCATGGGGCTCAACTCCATTTTTGCAAAAATAACCTAAAAAATGAATTGTTGTTTATTTTGTCTTAAATAAAATTAGGTAGTGTCGTTTTTGTCTAAATAGCCTAAAATGTCCCCAAAAGGACGCCGAAAGGCTATTTTTGCAAGAATGACCACCTACAGCCCTTTTTCAAATTTTTTGGCTACCGAGCAAGCACAGCCCTAAAATCTTCCCCTTTAAAAATGCTGAAGGGCCGTATTTGCAGAAGTAGCCGTGTTATTTAAATGTTTGCGAAATTGACCTCTTTTGTCAAAAAAATCATTTTGTTTTAAATCAATCACTTTAATTTAAATGTGCAGAATGAACACGAGTCAAAATTTTCCAATGACGGTCATGACCAAAATTCCTTTGGAACTGTATATGTGGTGGAAAGATCTGGGTGAATCAGGACAAGATATGGTCAACCTCTATTTGGGGGGTCTCACCGGGTTATTGAAGATCAGGCCTAGAGGAGACATAATAAAGGCACTGGTTACGTTTTGGGACCCAGCTCACAACGTGTTTCATTTCTCGGATTTTGAACTCACATCCACTTTGGAAGAAATAGCCGGGTATATTGGGAGCACTGAAGCTCCTCTGAGACACAAGTATTTGGTTGCTCCAAGAGTTGTCGCTGCACACAAGTTTCTAGATTTGCTAAAAATAAGTAGGGGGGTCCACTACCTAGATTTGGCAGTTGGTTTTTCCACTCCGCAGTTCATATACCAGCGATACAGACACATAGGGGGTTCAACAATCCAAAAAGCAAAATTTGCAGCAAAGGGAATCGCTTAAAATGGGAAGAACACAGGTGCTTCACTTTTATGGTGGTATTTTTGGGTCTTCTAGTATTTCCCAGGAAAGATGGGAATATCGATATACAGATAGTTGGGGTCGTCAGCACTTTGCTTACTCAGGCCAAAAGCACCCTCGCACCCATTATAGTGTCTGAAATATTCCGATCTCTCACAGCCTGCAAAGCTGGAGGAGACTTTTTTGAAGGGTGCAACTTGTTGCTACAAATGTGGATGATTGAACATCTATGTCATTGTCCTCAATACATGAACTATGGGTCGACAAGGAAAAGTTGCATAGGGGAGTTTTATACAAGGGTCGACGGGTTTAGCATACCAGAAGGGGTCACAGAATGGATATCACGCCTCCGCTCTGTCACTGCAAATCAAATAGAATGGACGTTCGGGTGGCTTCCTGTTGATGAAATCATATACATGCCAGCTACTGGGCCCCATTTCCTCCTGATGGGTCTCAAAAGTATCCAGCCTTAAACCCCATACCGGGTTTTGAGACAGCTAGGGAGATGTCAAATAGTGCCCAAGGATGAAGACCTTAGCCTCCATATGGTTGAGATCCGTTCTGATGGGCAATTTCATGAAACAGTAGTTCGCCGGATTTGGAGTGAATGCCAATATCTAACAGCAAATACTCTAGTGCGTCATTTATCCCGAGGTGAAGTCTCGCCCGGTTACCTCGCTTGGTATAAAAGGGAAGTTAAGTTTGGAAGGCCAGCTAAAAGACCCCATCTCCAGGAGTTTGTCAAAGCATCACAGGAACAGTGGGAGTGGCTGGCAAAAGAAAATGAATATCGGGCCACCATAAGCAGGTTATAAGGACAAATTAGAGACCTCAAGTTCGCTAGTAATGTGCAAGCCGTTGTAGATGAGGGTGAGAAGAAAAAGTTAGCCCAAGAAAACGATGCCCTCAAAGCTCAAATCCAGAAAATGAGAATGGCTGCAAAGAATCCAGAAAGAAGTCGAGCGGATGAAAAACTCATTAATGGCCTTAGGAACAAAATGTGCGAGTATGGAAATGATCTAGAAAAATCTAAAAGCAGTTTGGCAAGAGTTAGAGCATAATTGGCAAAGAACGTAGAAGGGCGGGCAGAGTTCGTGCGACAAATGAGAAGAAAATATGAGGGGACAATCACCAATCTGAAGAGAAAGCTAACCACCCTTGAAAATGAGGCGGACAAACAGGCTAGGAATTTTAAAGCTAATAGGGAACATTGTTATACTTTGATGGCCCAAATGGAGGAAGATATGCAACAGTTGTAGAATCAAAGCCATCATGACACTTAGGTTTTAGAAGCCCGTAATCAGCAAATCGGGCGCCTGCTTCAGGAAAAGGGTATTATCCGAGAGTGGGTTAGAGTCATTGCAGACTACATCGTCATGAAATGCCACGCATGTGAGGACATGACTCAGACCACTTTCTTCACTGAAGTAATAACATTTGTCCGCCAGATAATGAGTGATTTGGAGCGGCTCTAAGGGGATCTTGCACGTAGGCCCGTGGTAAGACCGAATGACGTCCCACGGGCCCCAGGAGTCGAAGCACTTATGTATTCATGATTTTCATCTATCGAGTCTGTATTTCAGTTTTTTTTTCTTTTAGTTTAAAAGTTGGTTTGAGTCTAGTAGTAGTTTTTAAAAAATATTCCAAGAAATGAGTATGTTGAAGTTTTTTGTAATAGAAAAGTTTAGCAGTTTTATTAATAAAAATTTCAAAATTCCCAAAAATTGTTTCTTTATTTTTGCATTTACTTATCTTGAACTACGTAATGATCTGATTCACGTGGAATTGTGATACGTAGGCAATCCTCATCGGATCCGGTCATGATTTTTGTAAATAACTCAAATAAGAGAGGGATGTTGAAAAGAAATAACCGAAAGAAAAACCCAAAAAGAAAGAAAAAGAAAGCCAAAGAAAAACCAAGAGAAAAACGAAAGAGAGAGCAAGAAAAGAGAGGGAAGAAAATAATAGAAGCACAAAAGCCAAAGTGGAAAGAAAAGAAAATTGGGGAAAAATAAGCAAAGCCGGGATGAAACATGCAACTGTGGCGAAACATGTAGAAATACATTTAACTATATAGGTGCATCACACCCCCAACGTGCTATTACCTATGTGTTAACTGCTCCAAACTGACTCGTTTGTTGTCTGCTGTTAAGTCCAGGTTTTATAGTAAGGTGGTTGGTTTTGTGGTAGCCTGGCTTCGCATCCATACTTCACGAGGTCGAAAGGAAGCGTTGAAATATCTTCAGAAATTCCTCTACCAATAGTTCCTATTTTGGAGGATAGTCCGATCTCGGCCATCCCAACTTCTGAGTCAGTAGCTACTGAAGAAAATAGATTTTTGCGTCTCCGCGTGATGGAAATGTGGGACGCCTGGGCAAACGGAAAAGAACCACCAAGTGCAATCCCTAGTTTCCCCGAGCTTTTTCCCAGGGCAAGTGGGACTTCCAACATCCCCATAAGTTATCCAAATATCCCACTGGGATATCCTATCATTTCAGCCCACTTTGCTGGAACACCTTCTGAGGCCCGCCCCCAGGTGTTAACTTCAGGTGCAGCTTCAAACATATTCACCGCGGCATCTTGTTCAGCTACGGCACAACCTACTCTACCCAGGCCTAGCTTCGATCCATCCTTTTTCACCTTTCAAACACAATCTTTCCCAATGGAATCAACCCAGTTCACTACAAGTGCTTATCCTCAGCCACCTCGGTACGCGTTTACCACAGAGCATGAGAAAACCGCAAAAACCCCTGAACAAGAGGAGATTACCCGAAATATGAGAAGCATGAAGCAAAGTCTCAAAAATATACAAGGTCTGAGTGGGCAAAAGAGCGTATCTTACGCCGACATGTGCATGTTCCCGCACGTACATCTACCCTTGGGTTTCAAAACCCCAAAATTTGAAATATGATGGGCATGAGGACCCCCTTGCCCACCTCAAAAGGTACTGCAACCAACTGCGGGGAGCGGGTGGAAAGGAAGACATCCTCATGGCCTACTTTGGAGAGAGCTTGGTCGGCATTGCTTCTGAATGGTATATGGACCAAGATATATCCCATCGGCACATCTGGGATGACATGGCTCGGGACTTTGTCAGGCAGTTTCAGTATAACATCGACATTGCTCCTGATAGGAACTCATTGACAAATCTAAAGAAGAAGTCCTCAAAAAGCTTCCGAGAGTATGCTGTCAAATGGCGTGAGCAAGCCTCCAGGGTAAAGCCTCCAATGGACGAAATTGAAATGGTCACGGTCTTCCTTTCAAGCCCAAGAGGCTGGCTATTTTCAAAACATGATGTCTGCAATGGGTAAGCCATTTGTCTAAGCCATAAAAATCGGTGAAATGGTTGAAAATGGGTTGAAAATGGGTTGAAAACAGGGCGAATCTTGAGTCAGTCTGCTATAAGGGCTACCTCCCAAGCAATCCAAGGCGGGTTTGGAGGGGTAGCCAACCGAAAGAAGAAAGAAGAAGCAACAATGGCAACTTCGAGTGCAAGAAGACCCCATCCACCCAGACCTCTTTTCTCTAAAAGAACCCCACAACACTACTATCCCCATCAAGATACTGCCTATTCTATGGTTCCTCATCCATACGCAGTGATGAATGCACAACCATACGTTAGGCCACAACAACGATTCAATCAAAACTGAGCTCCAATTCCCAAAAATCAACCTCCTCACCAAGCTCAGTATAATCCCCGGCCTCCACAAAATAACTTCCCCTACAATGCCCGTGCATGGGAGCCGCCAAGGAAACAAACTTCACACCTATTGGTGAGTCCTATTCTAACCTATTCCCAAAATTGGTCCAGATAGGTTTGTTGCAACCCGTACCCCCGAATAGGCAAAACCCAAAGTCACCCTCTTACCAACCTGGCACCCGGTGTGCTTATCATTCAGGGGCAGAAGGTCATGACACAGATAATTGTTGGACCTTGAAGAAGGCTGCGGAAGATCTGATAGAACAAAAGAGAATAGTGCTAGGGACGAAGACGTTCCTAATGTAACCAACAATCCACTACCGACTCACAACAACAGGCCAGTTATTGGGATGATTTGTGAATACATGGAGTTTGACCCAGCTCTAAAAGCCATCATTGCTACAGCCGATGTGGAAAAGAAGCCAAGGGCTGTCGCAAAACATGACAAGGGAGATAAGAAAAGTAAAATCACCCCTCAGAAGACAGAAAAGAAAGTGGAAGCAGAAACCGGGGCAGCACCCTTGAAAGATGCCGTTCTCTATATACCCTGAGGCCACAAGAAAGGACAGACATCATTGAGCCCACCTCGAAGGTTTGAACTAAATAAGGGAGCTCAAATGTATATGCCTAAGGGGACCTATGTGGTACGGGGGTCGATAATTCCACCAAGGCTGAATAAGCCCGTGGTTATTGGCCGCACGCCACAAAGGCCAATGACAGATCCCACTGCCGTTCCATAGAACTATAACAAATCGGTAGTAACCTACAAAGGCAAAGAAATTTCGGGAGAAGTTAAGGAAAACAACCCGGCTGAGAAGCACCTCAATCTGGAGAAAGTGAATAATGCCACAAAGAAGTGTTTCCCACATAAGAAGCCAGTGAGTGCTGAGGAAGCAGAAACATTCTTCCAGAAAATGAAAATGGCAGACTATGAGATAATCGACCAGCTTCGGAAGTCTCCTGCTCAAGTCTCCTTGTTGTCTTTACTAATGAATTCAACTGAGCACCAAAAAGTGTTGATCAAATCTCTTAATGAAGCATATGTACCCATCGAAACCACTGTAGAACAGTTGGAGAGGATGACAGAAAGGTTTTTTGCAATCAATCAAATCTCTTTCAGCAAGAATGATTTGCCCCGGAAGGGACCGCACACAACAAAGCCCTTCACCTGATAGTTAAATGCGAAGGGTATTATGTGAAAAGGGTCATGCTAGATGGTGGTTCTGGGGTAGATATTTGCCCACTCTCGAATCTGCAACGTATGGAAATCGGTACTAAGAGAATCAGACTCAACAACGTCCATGTGCGTGCTTTTGACGGCAAAAAAAGAGATACAATAGGCGAGATTGACCTGATCCTGACTATCGGCCCGGTGGACTTCGAGGTGACCTTTCAGTCTTGGACATGGATGCTTCCTATAATTTCCTTTTGGGAAGACCGTGGATTTATGCAGCAGGGGATGTTCCTTCAACTCTCCACCAGATGGTGAAGTTCGAACATGAAGATCAGGAGATTGTAGTTCACGGGGAAGATGAGCAATCGATTTATCGGGACCCATCAGTCTCTTGTCTTGAAGCTAGAGAAGGAAGTGAACACATAGTCTATCAGGCTTTTAGATTATAGTCGCGGACCAATGCGAAGAAGGAAACCCTTGCCCTCAACCCTTTATTTCAAATGCCTCAATCATGGTTGCCAAAGAAATGGTCAGGCATGGTTACAAACCCGAAGGGGCTCGGGAAGTCATTGCAAGGAATCGCCGAACCTATTACCCTGGCTGCTAGTGAGAAATTCTTTGGGGTAGGTTTTCAGCCCACATCAGCTGATGGAAAATGGGCGGATGAAAGAAAGAACAATGGATGGGTCTTACCTCAGCCGATCCTGCATCTTTATAGAATATTTGTCAAGCCTAAATACAATGAGGAAGAGGAAGATGAAGCCTTAACGGCTGAGGAAGTTGAAGAAATCTGTGGGGCTATGAGGCAAATGTTGTATGAAGCCCACATGGTCCAACCAGGGGAAGGCTTAAGCACCGCTGAGGTGCTATACATGGGACTCAATGCCAAACTACAAAATTGGAAGGCTACTCCATTCCCAATCAAGAGGGAATCCCCGGTAGTCCAGTCCTGCCACTTTTTCTACATCATGAGTTATTTCAGGGTGTAACTTGGATGTTTTCTTTAGTTTCCTGTATTTAATTCCCAATGTAAACCCTGTTATCTTAAAATTCAAAGAAATGAAATCAATATTTCATCATTCATCTTTCTTTATTCTATCTGATTTTTGTTATTTTTCTCTTTTATTTCTTCTTTTAGTTCTAATAATGCGGCTTTAAATAACATGACATGCTTGCGGACTGCATGCCCGGATTCAAACATGCTGTCTAACTGTGAAATAACGAACCAAGAACCAGAATATGATGAAGAAGAGGCTTTTAGGGAAATAAATCGAGAATTAGAACAATTTGAGAATAACCCTAAGCCGAACTTAAATGATACTGAGACGGTTAATTTGGGTAGTTCTGAATAAGTCAGGGAAACTAAGATAAGCATTCACACAGATGAAAAAACCCGGGACGCATTGATCCAACTCTTGTTTGAATTCAAAGATATGTTTGCTTGGTCATACGACGACATGCCAGGACTGAGTGTCGATTTGGTGGTTCACAAGATGCCAATTTACCCCGATTATCCCCCTGTCCAGAAAAAGCAAAGAAAGTTTAAAACTGATATCAGTGACAAGATTAAAGAAAAGGTCACAAAGCAGTTGAAAGTGGGGGTGATTCGAGTGGTTTGATACACCACATGGTTAGCCAATGTAGTTCCAGTGCCAAAGAAGGATGAAAAAACTCGAGTGCGTATGGATTACAGAGATCTGAATAAAGCAAGCCCTAAGGATAACTTCCCATTGTCGAACATCCACATCCTTGCTGATAACTGCGCCAAACATGAGATACAGTCCTTCGTAGATTGTTACGCAGGATATCACCAGGTGTTGATGGATGAAGAAGACGCAGAAAAGACAGCTTTTACCACACCCTGGGGCACATACTATTACAGGGTCATTCATTTTGGTCTGAAGAACGCTGGTGCAACCTACATGAGGGCCATGACTGCCATTTTTATGATATGATGCACCAAGAGATAGAGGTGTATGTGGACGATGTGATCATCAAGTCCAGGACCCATGATGACCATGTTCGGGATCTGAGAAAATTCTTTGAGCGGTTGCATAAGTATGATTTGAAGCTAAACCCAGACAAATGTGCATTTGGGGTTCCATCTGGCAAACTCTTGGGATTCATAGTCAATCAAAGGGGCATCGAGTTAGACCCAATAAAGATAAAGTCCATTCAAGATCTGCCTCCTCCGAGAACTAAGAAAGATGTTATGAGCTTGCTGGGAAGGTTGAACTACATCAGCCGATTCATTGCCCATTTGACGTCTACATGTGAACCCATCTTCAAGCTGTTAAAGAAAGATGCAGCAGTTAACTGGACAGACGAATGCCAAGAAGCTTTTGACAAAATCAAAGAATACCTGTCGAACCCGCCAGACTTGGTCCCCCCTGAACCGAGAAGGCCCCTATTCTTGTATTTGATAGTCTTGGAGAATTCTTTTGGATGTGTCCTCGGGCAACATGACGCGACCGGGAGGAAAGAACAAGCAATCTACTATTTGAGCAAAAAGTTCACAAGTTACGAAGCCAAATATACCTTGTTGGAAAGGACTTGTTGCGCTCTGACCTGGGTGGCTCAAAATCTGAGGCATTACTTGTTGGCCTACACCACTTATCTCATCACCAGGTTGGACCCTTTAAAGTACATATTCTAAAAACCAATGCCCACGGGAAGGTTAGCAAAATGGCAGATCCTGCTCACTGAATTTGACATAGTCTATGTCACCCGCACGACAGTGAAAGCCCAGGCTTTAGCGGATCATTTAGCTGAAAACCCGATTGATGATGAATACCAACCTTTGAGCACTTACTTCCCGGATGAATAGGTGAATTCAGTTGAGGCAATATCCAAAGATACCAATGCTTGGAAAATGTTCTTTGATGGAGCTGTGAACGCAAAAGGTGTTGGAATTGGGGCAATCTTGATCTCACCTACTGGTCAGCATTATCCAGCCACAACCTGGCTTCGGTTTTTCTGCACAAATAACACTACTGAGTATGAAGCCTGCATTATGGGTATGAACATGGAGATCGACCAAGATGTCGAAGAATTGTTAATCATGGGAGATTCAGATCTGATTATCTGACAAGCCCAAGGAGAATGAGAGACTCGAGATGTCAAACTTATTCCCTACAGGCAACATGTGGAAGATCTTAGCAAGCGATTCAAGTCAATAGAGTTCAGGTACATCCCTCGTTGTCACAATGAACTAGCTGATGCACTTGCTAATTTAGCCTCGATGCTGCCATACCCAGGCAATGCCCACATTGATCCCTTGAAAGTCCAAATCCGAGAAAGGCACAGTTACTGTAATACGGTTGAGGTGGAACCAAATACCCATCCATGGTATCATGACATCAAAATATTTTTGAAAACTAAAGAATAACCCAAGCAAGCCAGTGGAGACCAAAATAGAACCATTAGACGGCACACAAATGGTTTCTTCTTGAGCGGTGTTGTCTTGTACAAAAGGACTCCAGATCTCAACTTGTTAAAATGTGTTGATGCCAAAGAGGTCGGACGAATCATGTATGAAGTGCACGCAGGAGTGTGTGGACCCCACATAAAATGGTATGTTTTGGCAAAGAAAATTCTTCGAGCGGGATATTACTGGATGACTATGGAAAAAGACTACTTTAGCTTTGTCTGAAAATGTCATCAATGTCAGGTGCACGGTGACTTGATTCATGCACCGCCTACAGAACTGCATCCTATGTCAGCACCTTGGCCATTTGTTGTTTGGGGCATGGACGTCATTGGGTTGATTAAGTCGAAAGCTTCAAATGGACATAGATTCATATTAGTCGCTATCGACTACATCACAAAGTGGGTTGAAGCAATTACTCTCAAGTCTGTCACCAAGAAAGCTGTAGTAGACTTCGTGCATTCCAACCTCACCTGCCGCTTTGGTATTCCTGCAACTATCATTAGGGATAATGCTGCAAATTTGAATAGTCATTTGATGAGGGAGATATGTGAACAATTCAAGATAACGGATAGGAACTCTACTCCTTATCGTCCCAAAGCCAATGGTGTTGTCGAAGCAGCAAACAAGAACATCAAAAAGATTTTGAGAAAGATGATTCAAAGTTCCAGGCAGTGGCATGAAAAGTTGCCTTTTGCATTGTTGGGGTATTGCACTACTATGCGCATATCGATCGGAGCAACCTCATACCTTTTTATTTATGGCACTGAAGCCGTAATACCCGCGGAAGTTGAAATCCCTTCTCTCCGAATCATTGTTGAAGCTAAAATTAAAGACAGTAAGTGGGTCAAAACCCGTTTGGAACAGTTAACCCTGATCGATGAAAAGCGGATGGCCGCAGTCTGCCACGGGCAGTTGTATCAACAAAGAATGGCCCGTGCTTACAACAAGAAAGTGCGGCCTAGAAACTTTGAAGTGGGGCAACTCGTTTTAAGGCGTATACTGCCCTATCATCAGGAAGCAAAAGGAAAATTTTCTCCTAATTGGAAAGGTCCATACATTATCAGAAAATTGTTGCCAAAAGGGGCATTGTATCTGGGAGACATTGAAGGAAATGACCCTGAAACAGCCGTAAATGTGGATGTAGTCAAAAGGTATTATGTCTAATCCTTCTGCAGCAATAGCATTATCCGATTAGAATGACGAAGGCTTTCATTCTCGCTACCCCAAACACTCCAATCTTTTTTTAACCCTTTGAGCCGATTACCTTTCTTTCATTACCCTCTTTGGAACTCGAAGATGTTTGTAACAAAAAAATGAAAAAAAAAACAAAATGTTTCCCTGAACTACGTTCGACTTGATTCCGAAAGGATACGTAGGCAGCCTCTCTCTGGGGTTTAGTCACACCAAAACAAAAATCCACTTTCCCCCAAAAATGAGACTAGGGTAGATGTTATAATGGTTCGGCGATGATCCCGCCTGAACGGTTCCAAAGTTGTAATTTGATCCGAACCCTTTTTTACCCAAACCTTGTTTAAGTCCTTTCGATCAATCGGCAAAAGGTGTTCAAAATCAGAGAATGTAGTTTGTTTGGATCCAGTGCAATCAAGATGAGAGAAATAAAATGAGATAGACTTATTGGTGAAAACCTACGGCACCGTAAGGCGATGGTGAGCAGAGAAACTGAAAAATGAGAGAGTCTTGTTAGTGAAAACTCGTAAAGAGCACTATAAGGCGACGGTGAGAATAGAAATGAGAGAGATTGATTGGCGAAAACCCGAAAAGGGCGCCGTTGATCGAAAAGAAGAAGACCCTCACCATCGTTGGCACTGAAAGAATCCTGGAAAGGTTTCACGATTTTAAAACATGGTCGCAATGGGTTTATGAGGAGTTAGATCGTTGTGCATATCAGGCATCTACTCTAAGAAGCATGTCATGTCTATTGAAGTCTGCACACACTCCAGATAAGTCCTACTTTCTTCCCCGAAAGGGACACTTCTCCTTAAATTCACTTTCTTGTCCTTTGTTTACTTTTCTTTGAATCCCTTTCGGTCTAACTCTGTTCTGAAATTAATACAAAGAAAAGGTGGCAAGATTGGTTTTTTACAGGGTTTTGCTTAATAAAAGCCAAGTCCAAAGAAAAGTACCCAGCCTCAGCGGGTGCGTCAAGGGCTGATCCCTACTGGCCATGATGGTCGATGCCCCGAAATCAGAATTATTGAAAATGAAAAGGAATCCAAAGTCAAAAGCCCCTAGAGGCAGAATAAGGTGAAAGGGCCAAAAGCCCCACACGGTTGAACCGTCAGTTGGAAGGTTTGGAAAGTTGAGTTCCTTGGTCTTAGGAGAGAGATCAATCCTAAGAGAAGCCAGCGAACAGAAGTGGTCATCACCAAAAGAGTTGGGTCGAGATCAAGTGATCAAAAACAATCAAGGCCACAAAACTAACCACCATTTCAAACTAACAATTGTTCTTTGTTTGAAAAATTGAAACAGGTGCAGTCCAAAGCAACTGTGCAGGAAGCAGGTGCAATCAAAAAGGAAAAAGAAATGCGCAAGTGCTAGAAACAGCTTTGCGGCAATAATCAATCCGAAAGGGAAGTCTCTTCAAAATCCTTTCCTGCATTTTTACTCATTCTCCTGAAATAATGAAAAAAAAAAGAAGAAAATTCAAAATCACGGTAGCATGGGGTCCCATTCCCTAGTCGATGCCAGCATAACCTGGTAATCTTTTCCCACATAGGGTCCCAGTCCCTAGTCACTGCCAGCATAACCTGTTAGTCTTTTTTCAGTATAGGGTTCCACTGCCTAGTTGATCCCCGGCATAACCCGTGGGCCTCCCCGGCATAACCCGAGGACTTTTTTCTTTCCCAGCATAACCCGTGGACCTCCTCGGCATAACCCGAGGACCTTTTCCGGCATAACCCGAGGACCTTTTTTCTCTTTTCCGACATAACCCGAGGACCTTTTTCTCTTTTCCGGCATAACCTGTGGACCTCCCTGGCATAACTCGAGGACCTTTTTCTCTTTTCCGGAATAACCCCATGACTTTCCTGGCATAACCCGTAGATCTCCTCGGCATAACCCGAGAACCTTTTTCTTTTTTCCGGCATAACCCGATGACTTTCCCGGCATAACCCGCGGACCTCCCTAGCATAACCCGAGGAGCTTTTCTTTTTTCCAGCATAACCCGATGACTTTCCCAGCATAACCCGTGGACCTCCCTGGCATAACCCGAGGACCCTTTCCGGCATAACCTGAGGACCTTTTTTCTCTTTTCCAGCATAGCCCGATGACCTCCCCGGCATAACCCGAGGACCTTTTTCTTTCCCGCCATAACCCGATCATCTTTCCAGCATAACTTGGAAATCTTTCCAATTTAGGGATTCACTCCCTACTCCAAAGGATACACAATCCTGATTTTTATTGCATTCAATGAAGAAATAATTTAGATTTTTTGTTGCAAATAACTCACGAAATTTTCCTAGTGAAAACTGGGCAAAGAAATTTCATTCGTTTGTTTATTTTGGTATCTGAGCAGGTTTGACCTCGAGGAACATGATTCGAGATGACCAAAAGAATGAGTCTCAATCCAGAATAAAGAAAAGAAGAAAAAGAACAAAAGAAGTGAATTTAAAAGGTTAAAACGGAGAAAGATGCGGACTGCCCAAGATATGATTGAAATCACAGGCTTCGCATGTACTGACTTGATCCAAAGTTGAAGAAAGAACCAGTACCTACAGCTGACGAGCATCAAGATTCAGATCGGAGTCCACAGCAAGAACCAGCTAAGACTCAAGATCAAGCTTCAAGATATTTATAGATAGGAATCTTGTAACTCATAGTTGACAGTCCCAGCTTCCCGGTAGTCCCAGCTACCAAAACTTCTAGAACTACACTGACTTGATTCCTTTATAGCCAAGGATATGTAGGCAACCTCCAAAGCAAGGTTCGGTCAGATTCTTCCAAAAATAGTTCTCATGGAGTTTCCCAAACGGGCAAAAATCGCTCGTAATTGCTCATTTATATTTGCCCGAAAAATCCTTCGTGTCTCCGAGCAAAGATGGGCAGTTGTGAGCACGTGATTTTTGCCTCACATGAACTACTCCTACAGAATTCCCAAAAATTAGACTTTTCTTTTAAGTATTTGTTATTTTAGGAATTATTGTAGAATTTTCTGTTTGTTCATTTTGTGTGCATGCTTAATTTTATTTAATTCATAAAACAAATACAAATACATTGCATTTAGGACCTAATTTTACATTTTTCTTGATTAATTAGTAAATTAGTGTTTTACAAAAATGGAAAATCACAAAAAATAACTCATTTTTTAATTTTTAATTTTGAGTTTCGAATTTTGGTATTTTTTCTTTAATTTGGTATTTAATTATTTGTGGTAATTATTATTTAGAGTTAATTAATTTAATTTGGTAGGATAATTTGTATTAGGAATTAATTTAGATTTTATTTTTAATTTTGAAAAGAAATGAGTTTTTAAAATAAATGGAAAAAAGTGAAAGAATCAGATTTTGGGCTAATTTCATTAAATCCCAAGCCTAATTGATTTATCCCCCAGATACACATCCAAAACCGGCCCAAATCCACTCTCATACCCAGTCTGCCCCCATCGATGCCCAAACGACGATGTTTCAATGGTTGTGATCAAGACCGTCGATCTCATTTGATCGGACGGTCTGGAACTAAAGACCTCTTCACTATATAACTGTCCTAAGAGCCTACCCCCCCCCTCAAACTCATCTCTCTCATCTCACCCCTCTACAGAGATCGAACAAAACTCTAGCGCTGCCCTAGTGTTCTCCGGTGACGGCACCACCACCAAATCGGCCCAAATCCACACCACAGAAACCCATTCACCTCCTCTCCCCAATCCCTAACCTTTTTCCCTCGAATCACCCTAGAACCCTTCAAATCTTAAATCAAAGCTCGAACCCTAAAATTCTGAAACCCCAAATTAGCGAGTCTATTTGAAGATTTGAGATTGAAATAGACTTTATTCACGTGTTTTCATTTGAGAACACATGATTAAGGTCTATTCCGGTCAGAAATCAAAGTTCCCCTCGAAAATGGTTCAAGACTGTGTGTTCGCTTGATTTGATAGGTATTTTTAGTATTTTCTCTTTTCCATTTTTTCTTGTCTTCTTCTATTTTTCTTATTTTTATTTTGTTTTCTCAAAATCATCCTTGCATGTGTTTCTTTTAGGTTAGGTTAAATGTTAATTTTTATCTTCTTTAGTTTTGTCTGGATTCGTTAGGTTAGTTTTCGTTTGATTTTCCCTTTAGTTTTGGGCTGTTAAGAAAATTTGGTTCAGCAAGTCCAATTGACTCTGAATTGCCCTTCATTTTTCTGTCTTCTCGATTCTTCTGTTGCATTTTGGATTTGGACTTGGGTCTAAAGAAAAGGAATTAGCCCAGATCTTGCTGGCTTGAACTAGTGGGTCAATTTGACCCATGACCCATATCTGTCTGGTTTCAGAAGTAAAAAGCAGAGGTTCAAGGAGTAGTTTAGGGATTTAGGCTAGGGGAATCTCTAATAACTGATTTAGGAAGCTGCTAGGAAGCTTCCTTTGGGACCTACTTGAAAATCTGATTTTTACGCTAAGGGTATCTAAGCAAAAATAAAAATTTGAAAAGGTTTTAGGTGCAAAAACTTAGCTCATTTTTGCAGCCCTAAGACTTGCTATAAAGACACTCTTTCTTCAATAGCAAGTCAGATTTTTAGAGATAGAAAAACACTGAAAATAGCAAAACGGCTGAATCATTTCCAAGCTCTGAAAACACTGAAACTTTGCTGAAATTTGGTCTCTAGCTTCTGGTTCTTGCTTCCTTGCTAGTTCATTAGAATCTCTGAATGATCAAAATCAAGTTAGATGGGTTATGTTTTGGTATTTTTGGTTGAAAATGGTTTGAATTTGGGTTTTCAAAAGGCTGGGTTTGAATTTGTTGTTGCTGTCATTGTTGTATTGTTGTTTTCTGCTGCTGCTTCTCCTCTGATCCTAAGCCTTGTTTCTGGTTTTGGTGCTATCTTCAGGTACATATTTCTGAACCTGAACATGTAAGAATGGTTCATTTGACTGGAAGAAATGAAAACCTCCATACTTACTCAATGATTGTTCCCTAGTTTTTTTTTCGACTGATTAACTCGTTTCCTCTATCTTAGCATGTTTGAAAATAAGGTTATGTTATTAACATTTGAGACTTATGTTGAAGATTGTAATTGAACTCTTATTTGTACTTGTTGATTTTAGTTTTGTTTTGAATCATTTCCCATGAATTTGGATGGTTGTACTATTATAAGATTAATGTGAATCAGCTAATACTATTTTAAGGTTTTCTTTTGAGTAAAATGTGGCACTCTTAGTGGTATTAGAGTCTAGGACATTCTTCATATCTTTAGGCACATGAACATGTTTTAACATTCCATTAGGTGTTCTGTTGAAAGCTGAAATAGAAGTTGTGTATGTCTTGATAACAATACTAATAGGATGATTGGTTATAATTCTCAATGGAAGCTTTATCTAGTGTTTCAGTTTCAGTAATGAGTAGTGATGTTTCTAATTTTTGAGTCTATGTGATGTGGGGGTTAATGATCATAGAGGTTCTATTCTTGTATTGAAAACGAAAGCATGCTCTTGTTTCTTTCATCTTAAAAGCTTGTCGTGTAGTTTTAAGGGTTAGGGGTTAATATCATAAAATGTTACTTGTTTTGTCTTCAAATGTATGCTGAAAATGCAAAGTGTTGAGGCTGGTGGGCTTGACTTGAAGCCCAGAAAAGACCAGCCCATAAGCCATGAGATTTGGCTCTCCTGTGGACTCGATATGAGATCCTCAGATTTTCAGTACTTGTCCAGGTCTTAAGAGAATTCAATTAGCTCAATAAGACTAGGATTTTGATAAGATTCTCTATAAAAATGTTAATTCAATTTCCAGATATTTTGAGCTTTAATTGATGTGCGTTAGAGCAATTTTGAACAACCCGTTGTCTTGTGATTTGGGCCCAATGCTGGCCCAGTCAGTGTAAAGAATTTAACCGTCTGGGCTCCTTCAGCAATTAAACGTTGTCTATTTCCGTTTTGTTAACTTTAATGATCACTAAATTTAGTTTAAACTTTGGCTTGCAATCAATTAGGAATTCCTTATCCCTTTAATCAATTGGCCAAATCCTTTGATTAGTTAAGGTATGCCATATTGAATAACACCAATAGCTTATGGCCCTCCTAGCTTAGTTTGAGCTTCCTTTTAAAATTGGAATCGAGGTGCGCCGTTCCAGATAAAATCTCAAAATGCATGGCCTTCGCTTAATCTATTTTAATCCTTAGAAATAGTGGTGCGCCATTTAGTCGAATTTTCCATGGCCCTTCGCAAACTTGAAAATGCGCAGTCGCTTTAAGCACGTAATTCAAATTAACTTCCTTAAACTCGGGGTGCATTTGTGTGACCCAAATCCAAATCTCAACAACGTTAGATAAAATGTGTCGTGGACCGCGGGTGCATTTATGTGACGTGGTTCAAGACGTATTTTAGATGACGTTGAATCTTCCTAAAATTAATTAAAAACGGTTAATAATTTAAAATTATACCATAGGCTAAAACATGTATTAAAATCAGGTAATAGGTCAATTATGATAGTTTAAGTGACTGTGCTAGAACCATGGAGTCCGGGGGTGCCTAACACCTTCCCTCGGGTTAGTTAGATTTGAATTATTCTTTGTATTATCTTGATAGTTTAGTTAGAATCTAGGGTTTATGATATCAATTGAACCTTTAGGATATGAATTGGACTTTTGGTTTATGAATTGAATTTTTAGTTTATAAATTGAAATTTTAGGATATGAATTGAACCTTTTGGATATGAATTGAAATTTTAGTGTATGAATTGAACTTTTTGGATATGAATTGAACTTTTAGTTTATAAATTGAGTATTTTAGGATATGAATTGGACTTTTAGTTTATGAATTGAACTTTTAGTTTATAAGTTGAAATTTTAGGATATGAATTGAACTTTTAGGATATGAATTGGACTTTTAGATTATGTATTGGAATTTTAGTTTATGAATTGGACTTGTAGTTTATAAATTGTAATTTTAGGATATGATTTGAACTTTTAATTTATAAATTGAAATTTTAGTTTATAAATTAAACTTTTAGTTTATAAATTGAGTATTTTAGGATATGAATTGGACTTTTAATTTATGAATTGAACCTTTTGTATATGAATTGAAATTTTAGTGTATGAATTGAACTTTTTGGATATGAATTTAACTTTTAGTTTATGAATTGAACTTTTAGTTTATAAATTGAACTTGTAGTTTATAAATAGAAAATTTAGGATACGAATTGAAATTTTAGGATATGAAATTAATTAACTAAAAAAAATTAGGATATGAATTAACTAAATTAATTTGTTCTTGTTTTATTTGTATAGATGGAACATCGTACTTGGATGTACAATAGGAATTATCCTAATCGGCGGGGATTGCGGGAGGATTTTGTAGAAGGGGTTGATGACTTTATTAGACATGCAATGTCACTTCCACCATACCAAAGTGAAGGAGTAATTAGGTGCCCTTGTGTCAGGTGCGATTGTATGAAGTTTAAAAAATCGGAGGAAGTTAAGCTTCATCTTTATAGGAAGGGGTTTATAGAGAATTACTTTGTGTGGACTAATCATGGAGAAATCAATGGTATCCATGAGATATTTAATAACATGATTGTGGGTGAAAGTAGTAGGTCGGTGGAGAATACAAATCGTGATTCTAGAATTCATGATATGGTTGCGGATGCTTTTGCGATGCATTTAGGGGGTGAGCCCAATAAAAATGTTGAACAAACTCCTAATGATGACGCAAAACGTTTTTATGAACAGTTAAAGGAATCTAGTCATCCACTACGTAAAGGAAGTACGCACTCTGAGCTATCTGTTGCAGTTATTTTTCTTGTAGGGTCACTTCACAGCTGACGTGGAGGAATTCATACGCAGTCAGCCACTTAATGAGCGGACGAGCCAATCCAACCTTCGAACGAGGATGCTGAAAGAATATGGATGGAGGCTGCTGGTGGTCCAAAATGGGGGAAGGTATACAAGCTTCCTACTAAGAAACTCCATCGCTATAAGTGTGGAATGCAAGGAATAGGGACTTCCTCTGTAACGACCCGACCGGTTGTTTTGAGCTCTAGCATGTTGTCAGCAGTTTGAGGCCATGAGCAACTTCACTTTAGGTATTATGACTTGTGCGCACAGTCGTAATTGAATTCCGGGAAGTTCGGAGTTGATTTGGAAAGAGAACTCTCACTTCGGAAGCTTTAAGTTGAAAGAATTAACTAAGATTGGATTTTTGAGTAAACGACCTTGGAATCGGGATTCGAAGGTTCCAGCAGGTTCGTATGATGATTTCGGACTTGGGCGTATGCCCGGATCGAGTTTTGGAAGACCCGGGAACGTTTCGGTACCTATTGTGGAAGTTAGCATTTTGGAAGAATTTCATAAGTTTGGGTTGAAGTGCATTTCGGTGTTATCAATGTCCATTTGGGATCTCGAGTCTGGGAATAGCTCCGTATGGTGATTCTGGTATTGGGAGCGCAATCAGAAGTGAATTCGGAGGTCCGTGGGCCATTTTGGAGTCATTTGGCTAAAGATAGAAACTTGAAGGTTTTTGAGAAGTTTGACCGAAAGTGGACTTTTTGATATCGGGGTCATTTTCCGATTCTGGAAGTTGGAGTATGTCTGTAATGGCAAATATGACTTGGGTGCAAAATTTGAGGTCAATCGGACATGATTTGATAGGTTTAAACATCGAAAGTAGAAGTTTGAAATTCTAAAGTTCCTAAAGCTTGGATTGGAGGTCGATTCGTGGTTTAACCACTGTTTGATATGATTTGAAGCCTCAAGCAAGTTTGTAATGTGTTTTGGGACTGGTTGGTATGATTGGTTGGGGTCCCGGGGGCCTCGGGTGGATTCCGATTGATTAATGGATCGAAAATAGAATTTGGAAAAGGCTGAAGTTGCTGGTTGTTGGTGTAACTGCACCTGTGAGACTAGAGCCGCAGGTGCGGAGCCGCAAAAGTGGCCCTATGGTCATAGATGCGAAATTGGTGGGGGAGAGCTGGGACCGCAGATGCGGTCATTTCGCCGCAGATGCGAGACCGCATCTGCGGTCAAGAGACCGCAGGTACAGAAAGGGCTGAAGGTAGTGGGTTGTTTTAAAGTCGGGATTTGGCCATTTTCTTTCATCTTTCTCTTGGCTTGGGCGATTCTTGGAGGGTTTCAAGAGGGGGTTTTCATCATCAACGATAAGGTAAGCTATCCCCACCTATCTTGATTTAAATACATTGATTATGTACGGATTTGAGCATGAAATTTGGTAGAAATTTGGGGTTTTGGTGGGAAGACCTAGAAATGGTATTTTTGGATTTTGGCCGTGATTTTTGGGTAGGAAATTGAGAGTAAATTATATATTTGAGCTCGTGAGGTTGTGGGTAAACTTATCCTTCGAAAAATTTCAGAATCCGGGCACTTGGGCCCGAGGGCGTATTGGTCAACTTTTTGATCGGGGTTAGGAATTGTTATAAATTGGATCATTAGGGGTAGTTGAGCATATATTAATGGATTTGTATTATTATTGGCTAGCTTTGGAGCTTTGTACATCGATTCGAGTCTTCGGAAGGACAAGAAATGTCGATTGTGGATCTTCAGAGCGAGGTGAGTCTCCTTTCTAACCTTGTAAGAGGGAATTATCCCCATAGGAGAAATAATTAAATATGTGTTTCTAATTGTGGGGGCTATGTACGCATGAGGTGACGAGAGTCCGTGCGTAACTACTATTATGTTTAAGTCCGGGTAGTCTAGGACCCAAAAGAATGCTATACTTGGATTATTTGTAATCTTATTGACAATTTGAATTGCTTAAATCACATCGAATTAGTCAATGAATTTCAAAAAAGATTTAAACTTTTTTTCTTAAATTGTTAAAAGATAATTGTTCCCTGATGACTTCTTGATTGACTGTTTGTGTGTGTTTAAATTCTGGGATGGGTCGAATGCCTCGGTAGATCAAATAGATGCATATATGGTTCGTGTCATTCGACCCTCTGGCAGTGCATAGTTTAAATATTGTTGGATCGGGCCGTACGACCCCGGTATGATTTGCGCATGCTTGTATTGCTTGCCTTGAAACTTATTGAAGTGGTTATCCGGTTTGAGAATATTTGTATAAACGATGAAAAGGAATTTGGAAGATTTCTATAAAAGAAAGAATTTCTTACCTGCTTCATTCCATTGAATTACAAACATGTTTATAAAAATCACTGATGTACTATGTTATTGAGATAACATTATTGGACCACTAGTAAGTGTTGAAGTCGACCTCTCGTCTCTACTTCTTCGAGATTAGATGGGATACTCATTGGGTACACGTTGTTTTCGTACTCATACTACACTTCTGTGTATTTTTGTTGCACAGGCATGCATCTCTACTGGCCTAGTGGACAAAGCAGCGAGCTGCACTTTTTGAGACAACCCGCGGCCAGCAGAGTCTCTTCCAGATTATTGTATTTACTTTCTGTCCAATTTGTATTTCGAACGGTTGTTGTATTGTATTGCTTCCTAGAATTAGCTCATGCACTTGAGACACCGGGTTCTGGGATGATTATGGGGTATCTTGTATTAACTGGTTAACATATATATTCGATTTGAAACGATTATCTTTTACTGGTAAAATTAAAGGAAAATCATAGTTTTCGAAATTATTAAAATGAGAATTTAATTAAGTATTTTGGTTGGCTTGCCTGACAGCGGCGTCCGGCGCCATCACGACCCTTAGTGGATTTTGGGTCGTGACAACATGGTATCAGAGCACTAGGTTCCCTTAGGTCTCACGAGTCATGAGCAAGTCTAGTAGAGTCTTGCGGATCGGTACGAAGACGTCTGTACTTATCTTCGAGAGGCTACAGGACTGTTAGGAGCACTTCCCTTCTTGATTCCTCATCATGCGATTTGATTCCTTTAAAGCTTATGCCTTTGTTTCTTTCCTACTAAATCTTATGCGACGTGAAGCGCTTATTATAAATCGGGAATTGAGAAAATGTAATGGTACTGCAGATGTGGTGCGAGATATTTCTCTCTGCGTAGTTGTTTGGGCTATTGTCGTCACCTTACAGAAGGTCGTTCTGTCGTTTCAGCTCAGTATCAGTATTACCTAAGGTTTTGAGATTTGGCATTAATTGTTATGATGATTCGTGCGTTATTATCGCACAATATTGGTGTAATTGTAGAGTGTTTGTCTATGCATTGAAGCAGTGAATGACTTGGTAGGATGTTTACTCAATGCAAGATTCAGAGATTCAAAATTTTATTTCCCGGCGGAAGAGAGGTAATCGGGCTATAAATGTTCAAGTATGGGGTGATGGAGTAACGAGACTTGGTATTTTCGAGCGTGGTGGAATTTTTGTTTGTGACATGGTATCGTCGTCCTCGATTGAATATGTTGAGTTCGCCGGTGTTATGGTTTTCTTCAATTCGCCTTTGGGGCAGGATATTGTGAAATAATAATGGAGAGGCGACCGTCAGAGATTGCGATGTGCGGTGGTTCAGGATTGAATCGGTATATCTAGTGTTGATGGCCCAAGAAAGATGACCTCGGGGAGAGTTAAACTTAGTAGCAATTATGTGTTCAAGTGTTACGAAGATAGATTTTTATTTAAGGCAACAACTGAGCGGCAAAGGATGAGGAAGGACATGTAGGGAGTGTCAGGCGGTGGTTAAAATTTCTAGAAGGCCAAGTATAAGAAGCAAAGGTCGAGTAGTCGATTAAAGGGTGAGTTCCACCAAAGTGGGAGAGTGGTGGAGTTGCATATGGGCTTCGTGGTAGGATGACCATGCACCTTGAGGAGAGTTTAGAATGATTTGGGAATTTTAGAGATAAGTGATTGGAGCCTGCGGATTTAATTTGGAGCATGGGCTATTATGCGGCAGGAGGTTTGGTATAACGGAAAGGAGCTACTTGAAATGAAGAAAGATACAACATAACTTTGAATTAGAAGGATGTTGCCGCACATCTAATTGATGTCCACGAGGGGTGAATGGACTTGTGCAGCTAAAGAGTGAGCTCGGACTCAGGATGGGTTATTGATGTCGTAGTGATTGTATCCTGTGCAGCAGCGTTGGAAGATGTCGAAAAGTGATTTCCACAGGTGGATTATTCCCTGTGAGCAGGTTAGCGGTCACGTGGTTGGCGAAGTTTCTACGGAGGATTTTACTGGCCATTCCGGTAAGAGGTCAAATATGTGAATGTTGATGGAAATTCAGGGTGTTCATGAAGTGCTGATGGAAGGATTTCAAGGAATCTGGCGGTTTAATTGCGCAAGGTCATGTCAATAAGAGATAAAGAATCTTGGTGAATTCCAGAGGTGTGTAATAGTGGCTTCAAGCTAAGTGGGAGAGCCCCACCGCCTATGATTGAGTCGCATGGTTAACTACTTGCGAGGTTTCTGGTTATTAGCATATTGATGGGTTATTCCAGCTAAAAGAAAAGGACATAAGTGGTAATTTGAGCAAATGGGTTGTTAAAGGTATGCTATGGTTGGCCTTATTGGCTCATGTTCAGACTTGGGGAAGGATTTAGGATTTATGCCTTGTATAGATGCGGGTTTAAAGGAAAGTGATTCTGCCGGGCGCTTCATCGAGAGGGTATTCATGTGCTAGAAGATTCATGGAGTAGATGATATTCGGGGCCAAGTCAGAGCGGGTGGCTCTCAACAACGGTCCTGGTGGATTCAAAGGGGTAAAGTGTGGTACCTAATGATTTCGAGCCTATAAGTACGGTTAAGAATCAAGATTTCGAAGCAGCTTATGAGAAGAGGCCTAGAATGTTCTATGAGGTTTTGACTCGCAGTGTAGCATTTGGGAGGAAAATAAGAAAAGACTTCGGATTCATAGAGGGATTATCAGAATTGGCATACTGGTTAAGGATGTGAATGTGCGCACAAGGGAGGTATGAAATGGTTCGTGGTATTGGAGATAGCGTGGTCTCGTGATTCAAGGTCACTCGGGATGAGTGCGGATGGGATGTGTTATGTGATGAATGGAGTTATTATTATTTCTAAGGCAATCAGGATAAATTGGAAGAAGATAGATTGACTAGCCATAGTTGAATTTGTATATTGGTGGTAGTGAACAGTTCCTGCAGCGGGACCAAGTTATGCAAGTGATTCGTGACAGTACGTGTGAGGCTGATCGGCCGCCGTAATTGATGATTATTCAGAAGTCTTCTACTTTTATGGCCTGTTATGTGTAGGCGGATCCCGGAAGGGCTATGGTGGCTTAGACAACTACTTAGAAATTGGCATATTCTGCGGTTATGAGAATTCACTTGTATATTGCTATGGTCCTCCTGAAATGAGCTAAGTGAAAAGTTTTTGCATGATGACGTATTAATCTATTAGTGGTTCCAGAGTTATGATGAAGATCGTGTTCACATTGGCATGTTGGGTGCAGGGATTGGTATGGAATTTGAAGCGAGGATCAGGGTTGCAGTTCGGTGCTGACAAGTATGTCACGAGCTCGGATGAGCAGGAAAAGAGTTTCGATGTT
This sequence comes from Nicotiana tabacum, assembly GCF_000715075.1. Taxonomy (NCBI): domain Eukaryota; kingdom Viridiplantae; phylum Streptophyta; class Magnoliopsida; order Solanales; family Solanaceae; genus Nicotiana; species Nicotiana tabacum. The sequence continues at coordinate 103,944,165 of NC_134087.1, read as the reverse complement.
TAAAGTAAGTTGGTATTGTCTTCAGAGTCACTTGAGATCGGTGTTTTGTGAAAAAGGCTTGGCATCCTGGTTAAGGATTCTTGATCGCTTTTCAGCATTAGTGCGGCCGGTGATTTGGATGTACAAACCTGTCATCTATTACAGAAGGTTGTGGGAGTGTGCCCCACGGGAAGGTTGTATAAGTGTGGCATGTAGTCACTTGATTGATTGAAGAGTTAAGCCAAGTATGAAGATTGTAGTGATGCCGTTAAATTGAGAATTGATGCCTGGAGGGCACTCGGTTTATTGGGTTGTTGACTGTGGTGGATTACTCCGATTATGATGGTTGTTCTTGTGTGTTATGAGAAAAAGGGGTGATTATGGACCTTCAAAAGGTTATTAGCCTGGTTTAGTGCGATCAGAATCAGCTTGAGGTCGATGGATGGATTTAAATGTGAAATATGGGCTCTATATCAGGCCAAATGTGTTTATTTCAACAATGCGCTCCTTATGGAAGAGTAGTCGGGGTATTACCTCGTCGTCAGGTGAGACGATATTATTGGATCTAAGATCAATGCAATCGGATTATATGAAGAATATTAAAGGGTAAAGACCATTATTTGGTTCAGAATAAGGTGATGGTTCCTGACAGAAGTATAGACCCAATGAATTGTGGATTCGGCAGTTAGTTATGAATTTCTGCACATCTCTTCCGTCGTGGCAGTATTGTAAAAGTTAGAGCAAGACCTATGTATGTCATGGGGCGCAATGGGAGCATCAGATTCATGGAATTTCGACTAAATGGATCAGAGAACGTATTGTGGTCTTGTGAGTAAAGTGGTGCAAGGTGTGAATTCAGCTAAGGTATGCAGTCATGTTTTGGTGCAGCGTGTAGGTATTGATTCAGTGAGCGTATGTTGGAACAGGACTGGTAGAGAATTCCAGATGCTGGAATTGGGATCTAAGGCTTATTTGCCTAAGTGAAAAAGAGTATCTTCAGATTGATCGAGCTAGGGTGCTCAGCTGAGTTGTGGTAGCACGGATAGGTGCTCAAGGTGTTAAATAGTGAATTCGGGCAACTCCAGCGTAGTTCTTAGCATGTTCGAGGACGAACATATGTTTAAGTGGGAGAGAATGTAATGACTCGACCGGTCGTTTTGAGCTCTAGCGCATCGTTCAGCAGTTTGAGGCCATGAGCAGCTTCACTTAAGGTATTATGACTTGTGCGCACAGTCGAAATTGAATTCCGGGAAGTTCGTAGTTGATTTGGAAAGAACTCCGGAATTCATTTCGGAAGCTTTAAGTTGAAAGAATTTTGGAGTTGATTCGGAATTGAATTCCGGGAAGTTCGGAGTTGATTTGGAAAGAGAATTCTCATTTCGGAAGCTTTAAGATGAAAGAATTGACTAAGATTGGATTTTTGAGTAAACGACCTTGGAATCAGGATTCAAAGGTTCCAGCACGTTCGTATGATGATTTCGTCTTTGGGCATATGCCCGGATCGGGTTTTGGAAGACCCGGGAACGTTTCGGCACCTATTATGGAAGTTATTATTTTGGAAGAATTTCATAAGTTTGGGTTGAAGTGCATTTCAGTGTTATCAATGTCCGTTTGGGATTCCGAGTCTGGGAATAGCTCCGTATGGTGATTCTGGTGTTGGAAGTGCGATCGAAAGTGAATTCGGAGGTCCGTGGGCCATTTCGGAGTCATTTGGCTAAAGATAGAAACTTGAAGGTTTTTGAGAATTTTGACCGGAAGTGGACTTTTTGATATCGGGGTCGGATTTCGATTCTGGAAGTTGGAGTATGTCCGTAATGGCAAATATGACTTGGGTGCAAAATTTGAGGTCAATCGGACATGATTTGATAGGTTTAAACATCGAAAGTAGAAGTTTGAAATTCTAAAGTTCATAAAGCTTGAATTGGAGGTCGATTCGTGATTTTAGTGCTATTTGATATGATTTGAGGCCTCGAGCAAGTCCGTAATGTGTTTTGGGACTGGTTGGTATGATTGGTTGGGTCTCGGGAGCCTCGGGTGGATTTCGGGTTGTTAACGGATCGAAAATAGAATTTGGAAAAGACTGAAGTTGCTGGTTGCTGGTGTAACTGCACCTGTGAGACTAGAGCCGCAGGTGCGGAGCCGCAAAAGCGGCCCTATGGTCATAGATGCGAAATTGGTGGGGGAGAGATGGGACGACAGATGCGGTCATTTCGTCGCAGATGCGAGACCGCATCTGCGGAGGAGAGGACGCGGAAGCGGAAAGGGCTGGAGGCAATGGGTTGTTTTAAAGTCGGGATTTGACCTTTTTCTTTCATCTTTCTCTTGGCTTGGGCGATTCTTGGAGGGTTTCAAGAGGGGGTATTCATCATCAACGACAAGGTACGCTATCCCAACCTATCTTGAGTTAAATACATTGATTATGTACGGATTTGAGCATGAAAATTGGTAGAAATTTGGGGTTCTGGTGGGAAGACCTAGAAATTGTATTTTTGGATTTTGGCCGCGATATTTGGGTAGGAAATTGAGAGTAAATTATATATTTGAGCTCGTGAGGTTGTGGATATACTTATCCTTCGAAAAATTTCGGAATCCGGGCACGTGGGCCCGAGGGCGTATTGGTCAACTTTTCGATCGGGGTTAGGAATTGTTATAATTGGATCATTAGGTATAGTTGAACATATATTAATGGATTTGTATTATTATTGCTAGATTTGGAGTTTTGTACATCGATTCGAGTCTTCGGAAGGACGAGAAATGCCGATTGTGGATCTTCGAAGCGAGGTGAGTTTCTTTTCTAACCTTGTAAGAGGGAATTGTCCCCATAGGAGAAATAATTAAATATGTCCTTCTAATTGTGGGGGCTACGTATGCATGAGGTGACGACAGTCCGTGCGTAGCTACTATTATGTTTAAGTCCGGGTAGTCTAGGACCCAAAAGCATGCTATACTTGGATTATTTGTAATCTTATTGACAATTTGAATTGCTTAAATCACATCGAATTAGTAAATAAATTTCTAAAAAGATTTAAACTTCTTTTCTTAAATTGTTAAATGATAATTGGTTTTCTTTGGATAATTGTTCCCTGATAACTTCTTGATTGACTGTTTGTGTGTGTTTAAATTTTGGAACGGGCCAAATACCTCGGTAGATTAAATAGATACATCTATGGTTCGCTCCATTCGAACCTCTGGCAGTGCACAGTTTAAATATTGTTGGATCGGGTCGTACGACCTCCACATGATTTGCACATGCTTTAATTGCTTGCCTTAAAACTTATTGAAGTTGTTATCCGGTTTGAGAATATTTGTATAAACGATGAAAAGGAATTTGGAAGTTTTCTATAAAAGAAAGAATTTCTTACCTGCTTCATTCCATTGAATTACAATCATGTTTATAAATAGCACCGATTTACTATGTTATTGAGATAACATTATTGGACCACTAGTAAGTGTCGAAGTTGACCTCTCGTCTCTACTTCTTCGAGATTAGACAGGATACTCATTGGGTACACGTTGTTTTCGTACTCATACTATACTTTTGTGCATTTTTGTTGCACATGCATATGCATCTCTAGCGGCCTAGTGGGCATAGCAGCATGGTTGACACGGAGACTTAGGTGAGCTGCACTTCCCGAGACAACCGGCGGCCAGCAGAGTCTCTTCCAGATTATTGTATTTACTTTCGGTCCAATTTGTATTCCGGACGGTTGTTGTATTGTATTGCTTCCTAGAATTAGCTCATGCACTTGTGACACCGGGTTCTGGGATAATTATGGGGTATCGTGTATTTACTGCTTAACATTCATATTCGATTTGAAATAATTATCTTTTACTGGTAAAATTGAAGGAAAATCATAGTTTTCGAAATTATTAAAACGAGAATTTAATTAAGTATTTTGGTTGGCTTGCCTGATAGCGGTGTCCGGCACCATCACGACCCTTAGTGGATTTTGGGTCTGACATCCTGCAAGGCGAGTAACTTGATGGGGGAGAGCCTCTTCGATATGCGGGAGACTGTGACAAAGCTCACATCCGAGCTAGAAGCGGTCAAGGAAAGAGAAAAGCTTAGAGATGCTCAGTACATTGGCATGCAAGCTCGAATACCATGACATGCAAGCTAAGCTCAAAACTCTCCTAGCTTCTGGAGCTTTTCCGATTCTCCGGTCTCGTGAGTCATCGCCAGAGGCTCGACTTGAACGTGTGCGTTCGTTCCGTCCTCCTCGTGCTCGTTCCTCCCGTCCTCCCGTGATCGTTCTTCCCGTCCTCGATAAGTAGACCCTTCTCTATACCGTCTTGTTGATGAAAATTCATCAGACGGTGATGATAATGATGTTGTACAGAACACTCCTTGATTTTTATATACTTTGAACTAGACAAATAGAACTGGTTTTGAACTAGTTGTAATAAGCGTTAATTTAGTTTTGTTAATTTAATTTGTTAGTTCTATTGAACTTTAATTTGTTGGTTTTAATGTGTTTTTTGAATTGTGTTATTGTTGTTGTTGTTGTTGTTGGGTTGTTGTGGAGATTTTGGTATTGAAATTGTAGTTTATAAATTGAATTATATTGTTATTTAGGGATTTTGGTATGCTGACGGGTGGTGTAGCTGCCAAAACATGCATTTTATGCCAAAATTATTACCCAAAAAAGTGACTAAAGTTGGTCGCTTACCTATTAAAAAAAATTCTGGCAATTAGCGACCACGGTTGGTTGCTTATGTCTAAAAAAAATTAAAAATTGGCGACCAAGGTTGGCCGCTAATGAACCCAGATTTTATTTAAAAAAATCCTGGAAATTTGCGACCAAGATTGGTCGCTTATATATAAAAAAAATTAAAAAATTAACCCAGATTGTTAAATATATATATATTAAAACAATATATATTTTAATTTACAAACCAACGTTGGTCGCTAATTTTTGAATTATAATAATTAAAAAAATATCGTAATTTAAATATACAGACAAACGTTGGTCGCTAAGTTTATATTATTAAAATATTGTACCGACCAAAGTTGGTCGGTATTTTGTTTGCACTGAACATTTGGTCCTTTTAACTTAGCGACCAACTTTGATCGCTAAGGTAAAAAGACCACCAATATAGCGGCCAAGCCTGTTTGGATGCGTTTTGGTCAGTATATTGAGATAAGCGACCAACGTTGGTCGCTATATGTGGTCGCTTTTTACCGAATTTCTAGTAGTGTGTGAGGAATGTCTTCCCTAAAATTATTACAGATTGTGCAGTAAGGATTGTTGGTGATGTTTCTCTGGTAAAGGAATGTTTTAGTAGGTAGTTTTTATTGAGTTAGCGGGCATAGGAAGTATTTTATTTTAGGTAAGGTTGTTAGTTTTCAAATTCAATTAGGAGGGAATTTAGTTATCCAGTGGTTGTTTTGGTATAGGATGTAGAGGTAAGCGGAAGAGGAGGTGAAATTACCATCAGATGTGAAGTGCCAGTAGGGGGTATCTACTCCTTGATGGTTTCTAAAAATGGGGGTGTTATTGATGAAGGAAATAATTTGTGGGGGTAATATGAATGAGAGGCTAGAGATGTCCCAGACTGAATTGGAGATGAGGGAAGCTACAGAATTATTTAGTTCATGTTTAGGTATGGGGCCTTGGATGAGATGACGAAGTGAAATATTGTTTATGATCCAATGATCATTCCAGAGACTTATGTTATTTCCGTTGGTCACATTCCAACTTGTGCCTGAGCGACAATAAGTAATAATTTCGGTCATACTTTTTCATATATGGAGGCGTTTGAGTGTGTCTTAATTGAATAAAAAAATTTATTTGTTTGATTATGTTGTTGGTCATATTTAGCTGATAGTATGTTGATCCAAATTGAATTGTTAGAATGAGTGTAGCGGAAAGGAGGCATGTGAGTATGGATTTATTTTTTGGGATTAATTTTTGTATCCCTAAACCTCCTTCCGACTTAGGAGATGTACATTTATCCCAATTGATTAAGTGAATCTTTCGCTTTTGGTCAGTTGTGCCCCATAAGAAGTTTCGTTGTAGGCGATCTATTTTAGTAATGAGTTTAGGTGGTAAGAAGTTAATTTGCATTGCATAAACAGGAATTGAATTTAGCACTGATTTAATGAGGGTAGTTCTATCCGCTAAGGTGAGGAATTTGGCTCTACTGAAAAGTTTTGTGATGATTTAGTCAATAATGTATTGATAGTCTAATGTTTTAGGTTGGTTAATAGTGATTGGAAATCCTAGGTATTTGCCAAAGTTGGTGGTGATGGGGATATTTAGAGATCTGGAAATGGATTGGCTAAGTGTTGGATTTTCCATTATTAGAAAAATATAGTTTTGATTTGTGATAGTTGATACGTTGACTAGATTTTGCTCTTAATTGGTGAAATACTTCGATTATGGTAGAAGTGTTAGAAGTAGTTGCTTGTGCTAATAAAATAAGATCATCCGCAAACACTAGATGCGAGAGTGGGTGAGCATTCCTATGTAAACGGGTTGGGGTCCATCAACAAATATCCACATTATGTTCAATTATTCGGGATAGAGATTCCATGCATATTATGAATAGGCAAGGTGATAAGGGGTTACCTTGTCGTATACCCCTAGAAGGTTGGAAAAAAGGAATTGGTGTACCATTGATCAGTATAGATATGGAGGAAGTTGTGACACAAGACATTATGAGGTTGATTAGGGCTAGAGGAAATCGTAAGTGTTGTAGAGACAAACGAATGAAAGACCATTCTAAGCGATCAAAGGCTTCTTCTAGGTCGATTTTTATCATCATGTTGTCCATTTTGCCTTATTGTTTTTTAAAAGAGTGAAAGATTTTCTGAACAAGAATGGCATTGTCAGTTGCTCTACGGTCTTTTGAGAAGCTACTTTGAGTTGGGTTGATTAGTTTAGGGAGGAATGGTTTAATTCTATTAACTATAATTTTTGTACTAATTTTGCAAATTGTGTTGCAGAGGCCGATTGGCCTACATTGAGTGATAGATTCTGGATAACTTGTTATTGATATCAAGATAATGCTAGTTTTATTTATTTCTTGAGAGATAGAAGATGTATGGAAAGTATGTTGACAAGTGTGGATAACTGTTTGCTTAGTTTCCGACCAAAACTTTTGGAAGAAAATGGGGTGTAACCCATCTGGGCCAGGGGCTTTTAGTGGTTTGAAAGAGTACACTGCCTTGGTGATTTTTGTAATAGATAATAGGCGATTGAGTATTTGAATGTCATTATTTGTGAGTGAATTTGAGAAGGTAGGTATATATTCATTTGGTATTGTGTTAATTGGGTAGTGAATAGTTCTTTGTAATATTTAAGTATTGTATCATGCATGACTTTGGTGTCAAAGGTCCAGTTTCCTACTGAATCGTGTAAGCTTAGGATTCTATTACTTCTTCTTATTATTATTATGGAGAGGTGAAAGACGGTCGTATTTGCATCTCCTTCATTTAGCCATTGGACGCGTGATTTTAATTTCCAAAATTCTTCCTCACTCCGTAATAAGTTGTTGAAGTCAGTGATCAGCTGATTTTCGAATTTGTAATGAAATAAATTTTTAGTGTGTAGGTCCATATGTTGTAACCCTTTCAATCGAGCAATTAAAATCTTCTTTTGTAAAAGATATTTCCAAAAGTGTGGATGTTCCAATGGTTAGCTAAGTCAGTGAAGTTTTTTAGTCCGGTAGAATAATCATGTTCATCAAGCCCTGTGTGGGTAACAATATCTGGAAATTGAGGGTGTTGGAGCCACATTGTTTTAAATTTGAATTTTGACAGAGGTTTTAGATAAGGTTTTGTTAAATTTAGAATTAGTGGCCAATGATCAGAGTGAGTGTGGGGTAGGGGTTTAACAGTTGAATCTTGAAACAATTCAAGCCATTTGTTATTAGCAAAGAATTTGTCGAGTCGTTCCATAATAATTGATTTAGGGTGATTTTTTTGTGATCAAACTTAGATTTGTTAGTTCACGTGAAACGTGTGCTTTGAAAAACCCAGGTCAATCATTTTAATGTTATTAAAGCAATTTGTTAAAGTTTGAGGATCTTTTTGTATTAATAGGGGCTCCACCAAATTTTTCATTAGATGTAGAAACCTCATTAAAATCACCACATAATAGTCATGCACATGTATGATTATCATGAACAGTTTGTAGATTGTTCCATAACAGTTGGCGTTTGCAAAATTATTACTAGCATATATTAAGGATAAAAGCCATGCAGGTGATTTGTTTACCTGGATGGAAGCATGAATCTCCTGGCTTGTGACTGCTACTGGGTTGACTATCAATTCATGAGCGCGCCATAATAGAACTATTCCACCTGATTGATCTTGTGCTGCTACTTGGATTAGATCTGTATAATTGAGCTCTGCAAGGAGGTCTGTGTGATCTTCCATTTTGGTTTCTGTTAGACATAGAATAGATGGATTGTTCCATGATAGAAAAAAACATAGGTTCCAGCGGAATTCTTGATTATGAGCTCTCCGGCAGTTCCAAATTTATCTTCATGAGACCTTCATGGTGTAGATTGCTCCCCTCTAGAGCTAGTGACAGTTCCAAATGCATTAGTAGATGTGGAGGGTTGTATAGTGCTGCAGGTAGCAAATTATCGTGCAAAGTTGGGATCATGAGTATCACATATCTCTTCTCCAAGGAGAAAGGATCTAGGCGTATATTCAATAAGGTTTTCTGGAGATTTGGGGGAATGAAGATGAGATATTTTTTTCTATGTTTCCTGGCATGGAGATCGTCAGGAAGTCGTTTAGAATCATTGACTACATGAATGTCTCCGGTAGGCTGTTGTCTTCTTCTGCATGTTGAGGATTTTCCTGGTATGGTGAAGGTGGTGGCGAGTTGATATTCTGAATATTGATCACTTATTGTTGAGTTGGCCCTGGTAGTGAAGGGTGGGGCCTCTCCAATGGTTGTTGAGGAGCTAACCATGGCCACAAGTTGTTTTGTAGGGGTATATTCTAAATGGTGATGTCTTGTTGATGAATTAAATTCAAGACTTGGTCTTGCAATACTTGATTTGGAATTCCCTCTTGAAGTGAGAATGCCATTTCCTCGGGTGTTTCCAATAGAAGTGAGACATGGTTTTGTAGTAGTTGGAGGTCTATTTGTGGTAGTTGATGCATGGGAGGGATTTGTTGTTGTGGGGCAAGCGGAGGTTGCTGCATGGCTGGGCGGTTTGGTTGCAATACTGTCCAGTGGTGTGCATGAGGGTGATGATGTGGGATGATTACGTGTTGGGAGAGAGGTGAAGATAGTGGTTGATATGGACATTGTTGATGAAGTGCATGTGCATGTGGTGGTAGTGATTCCTGTGGTTGTGTGGATGATACATTGTTGGTGTTTGTAGGGGATTTAGTAGGTTGAAGTATGGCTTGAATTGTTGTGATGAAAGATCTTGTTGGAGCATTATTTGAAGAAGTGTTTTGGATGTAAAAGGAGGTTGTTTCAGTGATTGGTTGATGGAATAGGCCATTGTCATTGGTTATGGGAATTTGATTTTCTTCAGACGATGGTGTGGCGTGTTGAAATGAAGATGCAAGGTTTTTGTAGCTAGTATCTATTGAGAACTCTTTTTGGAGTGATGATGATTATGAAGAGTAGTGTATGGGGGGTGTTGAGATATGATGAGGGGACCACTGGTTTAGGTGTTATAGGAAGGTTTTGGCTTATTTGGATTGGTGTAATTGTGGGTAAAAGAGCTTTGGCGTTTAGTTGAGTATTTTCTTATGTATCATTGTTAGTAGGGGGATCATGTGTGGTAGTGTCATGATGGTTGGCTAGTTTAGAAGGTTTCTTGTTGGTGTTGTATTTTGGAGGTAGATGTTTAGACAAGGTTTTTCTAATTAAGGGGTGTAAGGGATGATCGATTGTGTTGATAATTTTTTCCTAGGTCTCAGTAGGTGTGAGTATTGGTATTTGGAGAAGTGATAATGGTGGTGTGAAGGGGATTGAGGTAGGGTTAATTAAGTGGGTTGTAGGTGGTACAGGGTTGTCATGCAAGGTTTTGGTTATCATGAGGGTGGGTACGATATAGGGTTTGGCTTTGGGAAGTCGACTTGGTTATGGAGTGGAATATTATTGGTTGAATTTGTGGATTTGTGGGAGCCAGGTGGGATCTTGGGTTCTTGAGGAGTGGTATTGGGAGGGTGTGAGTGGTTTTTGGGGGAATTTCTGTTTTATTTTTTGTAATTTTTTTGCTTTTTGAATATGAGATTGTTTTTCATTGACTAGGTTGATCTTCATCACAATAGGATGTGGGAGGGATATCCTGCGATTGATTCGAAGTAGAAGGAGTTGAAAAAGTTGGACAATAGTGGAGATTATGCCCTAAGCATCCACATTTTGTGCAAATCATTGTTGAGTCCTCATAAAAGATTAGTTAAGTATGTGTGCCAAGGAGGATTTCTGAGGGAAGAGTTTTCCCTGGTGGAGCTAAATACAAAGTCTGGCATATCGACCTCTGGATGTGTGAACTGTGCATGTGTCGTACTTTTATGAGTGTGCCAATAAATTTTGCTATTTTTTGTAGGATTTGTATATCATAGTATTCAGTGGGTAATTCCTGTAGACGAATCCATACGGTGGTGTAATTTCTGTGAGCTAGAGCTAGATTGAATTTAGGTTCTCATTGCCGGATAGTAAGGTACGGGATCCTATGAACCAAGGCCCATTTTGAAGTATTTTATTAAAATTCTTAATATGTTGGAATTTGATAAGATAATAGTCGTAGCCTAAATCAATTAGGCGAAGTGTTTCATTGAGTTGCAAAAGGGAGTTCAACTTAATTTTGAAGTTGGTGTATGATATTGTTTTCCTAGAAGTTTGATGATAATGGTTTTATGCCAAGGACGGTAGAGTCTAAGTTTATAATTTGAGGAGATATGAATGAAAAAAGGGTGATGGGATGGATTGGTGTTTTCATCATCTAGGGTTAGTTTTTTCAGGAAATCAGATTCTAGGTTGGGATCGATTGGAGGAGGAGAAGGTAGGGAGAGAGTGTCACGAAAGCTTACCTTGCTAGAGGGGTTGTTGCATGATTATGCTATAGTTTCCTTAGATTTGTTTGTAGCTTCCTTAGGTTTTTCAATGCTACGACTTAGTTGATCAGTTTCTTGATCTGAGAGTTCAATTTCCGAGGTTTCCTTCATGGAGTGAAGGTTGTAATTGGCTATTGGGAGGTGGTGTTATTGGTAGAACTCATTCTTCCTAGAAATTCTCTCTTCGTGAATCACACTTGTTCCTTTAACTACCGATGGAGTTGAATTAACTTTTCTTGTATACAATACAATAATTAGTATGCCAATTTTGTCTAAGTTGATGTGCAGGTCCGGCTAAAATAGCACCATTGGCTTAATAACTGACAAGCAAATCTTTCATTTGTATACTTACATGTGACGCACACTAAGGGGTCGTTGGGTAGGATGCATTAGAGAAAATAATATATGTATTAGTTTTTGGTATTACTCTTGTTTGGTACACTTTTTCAACCTATGTATTATTAATGCAAGTGCTAGTTATACAATTTATTTGGTATTATCATATATATAACCAGGGGCAGACCTATGTTGTGGGTTGAGGGGTCACGTGAACAATCCTGTATAAATATATGCCTTGACGTAACTGGTAAAGTTGATGTCATGTGATCAGGAGGTCACGGGCTCAAACCGTAAAAACAACCTTTTGTAGAAATGCAGGGTAAGGCTGCATACAATGACCCTTGTGGTCCTGCCCTTCTCAGAACCTCACGCATAACGGGAGCTTAGTGCACCAGGCTACCCTTTTTTCATATGTGTAAATATATATGGGACCCCTTAAATATTTAACTTGTACCCAAAAAGGCGGATGGGAGAAGTTGTTGCGTTGGGCTTAAATTCTCTCCTTCGCTGGATAATATGGGTTCTGGAAACCCACCTCCAGCTTTTTCTCGTAGAAATAGCGTGGGATAGCCACTTTTTAATGTGGTATTTAGTTTTTATCCAGTATATTTAATGTTGAGCAAAAATAGCCACTACTCTATTAAAATTAATATGAAAAGATATTTTTACCCTTTCTTCATGAGTGTTGTGTAAATATTAAGGACATGGTGCCCTTAACATTTGCACTCTACACATGAAGTTAAGGACGCCATGTCCTTAATATTTACATTGCACATATGAAGTTAAGGACTTGACATGACACTTTATCCTTAATATTTACACAACATTTATGAAGTTAAAGACACTATGTCCTTAATATTTACACAATACTCATAAAGTTAAGGATGTTATGTCCTTAACATTTACACTGCATATATGAAGTTAAGGACATGAGGTCCTAAAGTTTAACAACAAAAGGTGCAAATATAAATTAAGGACATTATGTCCTTAACATTTACACTACACACATGAAGTTAAGGACACCATGTCCTTAACATTTACACTGCACATATGAAGTTAAGGACATGACATGACACTTTGTCCTTAATATTTACCCAGCATTCATGAAGTTAAGGACACCATGTCCTTAATATTTACACATCACCCATGTCTAGCATAGGGGTATTTTTGTCCGGGCGGATAAATATTTATTAAGCACTGGCTAAAGAGTAAATACATTTTAAACAGTGGCTAAAGAGTAAAGACACCTCTAATTATTGGCTAACTGTGCACTTCCCCCTTTTTCTCCTTCTTTCGTTTTTAGTTCCTTTAATACAAAATTATTTATACTTAATATAGCAAATTATTTTATTTTTTACTTTAATTTTTTTAATCCAATTATAGTTCAGTATTAATACATAATAATCAACTTAATTAATTTTATTCTTTTTCAAATTCCCCCCTTAAAATTAAAAAGCCTCAAATTGCAACTTATCGCTCCACAAATAGAAAAATATAAATCTTTCTGTCACAACTTATTCAACAATAACTTTGACTCCGACTCGGCAATGGAAACTAAGAGTCTGAGAGTCTTCTTCAATTCCTTGACTATTAATATATTCTTAATCTTGATTTCTTTAGTAAAACATGCTTAATCAAACAATTTCCCTTCCCATAGCACCTATTTAGCGCAGAAATATTTCTCTGTTCAGTGATTTTTTTTCTTTAGAACTTCCTTCTGTTTATACTTGGATGATAAGTCATCATAATCATTAAGTTTTCAAAGAGTTGCACGCCGAATTTTATCGCTAGTGAGTAACATATAGTGTTACCCCCGTTGTGCTCAAATCTTGGGTCCGCCTCTGTGTATAATTAATATATAGCAAACCATGGTATTAGCAATACCAATGTTATTAATACATGCATTAGCGTGGTTAAAGATAAAATTGTCCTTAAAGCTAAAGAATATGGAGGGTATTTTTGTAAACAACTAATTTTTTTAAAAATTATGCAATGCATTTTAATTTTTAATACACCACACCAAATTGTAAATAAGAAATAATCTGTGTACATAACTAATGTTTGCATTACTAACATATGCATTACTAATACATCTTATTCAACACTATTCTTATATACCCTACCAAACGACCCCTAAGAGTAGAGGGACTCTTAGATGATACAAATATCACCAAAATCCGTTATCGAATTTTCAAAAAGAGAAACGCAAACCAGAAAAGTATTTTTTGCATAATGAAATATTTACTGTATTTTAAAGGTTTAGGCTTTTTGTTGGGGTGAGTTACAAATTGGACATATTTTGTTGTTAATTTTGACGAACAGCAGTGAAACATATACTTGAAAAAAGAAACAGTAAGTTACTTTCTTCTTCTTCTTCTTTTTAGTCAGGTTGCTCTCTCCACTTTCAACTAAAGCTTATAAATTTTTTGAAAAATCTGCTTCTTCTATAATATGTAAAGAGAAGAGAAAATAATTTAATCCAAAATGCAAGCACTATATAAAAGCCTCCATTTATCCTTTCCATCTACATATATTATTTTGCTGCTCTTCTTTTTAGGTTTCTTTTTCTTTATATCCAAGTGTTGATTTATTTAAATGGAATCAAACTTGAAATATTTATAGAAATATGTTTTCATCCACAAGTGGGAGAAGTCATTTTTCTCCTTTAGCGACAAAATATTGCTGATTCCTGGGTATAAACTAAACCAGGAAGAACAATTCTTCATGGTACAGAAGATAAATTAGCTCTAATGTTCCTTTCTCTCTCAAATTATGCATAAGAGATTTTCATATCAGCTCCAAGGTTTACATGCATTACTGATTGGTTGAATGCACTGGAGAACGGAGATATAAGAAATAATAAATACCCAACAAAAAGTTGTCTATAGTATAGCATCTATCTGCGATTCATTGAATTTTGGTTACACAGGAAAAGTTTGCGGACAGATAGGTTTTTCCAGATACAAAACTTGAGCAGAATAAAAACAACTACTTTGTATGCAACAGCCATAAGAAACAACACCAGTAAATTTTTCCACTTAGCGTTCCTGTAATCAGATATATCATAGATATTTTCCAGAGCCTCATAACCAGATATATTTCTCACCTGCCCAACAGCAAAAGAAGTTCCAACGTACTCATTCTCCAACAGTCCCTGGTACAAAGAAAACTTTTTAAGTTTACTCAGAGAGATAATTAGTGATCAAGAATATACACTTAATGAATTCAAGCAAATTCTCAAACTTACCTGGATAGAGTAAGTATGAAAAGCAATATAAGAAATGGGGTACATCCATACCGGTCCAGGCAAAGCACTTCTGATTCTAAAAAAACCAGCGGAAAGCATCATTATCACCTGAGACACAAGAGATGAAAGCCGTTTAACGGAACACTCAGGTCTCAACTCAACATGAAATGGTATTAAATAATATTCCCACAAAAGAATCCTATCTAACACTAGCATAGCAAACATTTCAGAATGCCCAACTTCATTGATTCCCTTTTTCAGAAAGTTGACCCTTATGACAAAGTAGAAGCACACACAGCTACCATCATCACTGCCTATTTTCTAAATAATAGAATATGATAATATTACACCAAAAGGAAAGGCAGCGAACCTATTGTCAACTCCATCAATGATTTAAGGCAGAACTTACATGTATGAACACAAAACTTAAGATGCTCCAGAAGATATTTTGCCAAATGGAAGCAATAAGCAGTAGCAACCCCTCATTTACCAATAGACACGCAAAGAAATTCAACACAAAGTACATCAGCAAGCTGAACTCATTCCGCAGCCCAATTAGAAAATAGAAGACCAGACTTGACGAGATGGAGATAAGAAACAAGAAAGGGATGCTGGCAAAAAGCTGCCCAAGCAGGAAAACAAATGCCCCAGAATGCTGGTTTGATTCTTCGCAGGTGTATATCTGCAAGTCATCAAGATGTTTGATTAGGGTTTTTCTTTTAACTGGACGAGGATACTAATAACAGCCCATTATCAGGGCAAATAAAAATCAAACTTTCTAAAAAGCAAGGAAGACTTAATCGAAACCAATGACAAATTGAAATGTTTAATTTGGAGGATACTCACTATCTAAATGCTCTATTTTGCAATGGAACAAAATACAAGACCTATATGTCATTGCGGTATCAGATTTTCCACTTGAGCTTGGCATCTTTAGTACATGATTAGATTATTACTGCTAATTATGTCCGTAGCACAATCAACATATAAATGCAATCTTAATCATCAATATTGCGCCTCACCAAACATACTAAAGGTTCCCAGCTGCTTTGTGAAATCAAGTTCGAAGGCTTGCTTGTCAGGACTGATGAGTTTGAAACAGGTGTATGATTCAATAAACCAGGCCAGAAATGTGACAGTCCTACTGAAAAGTCGAGATATTTCAACTATTGGAGAAGCCTAGTTCTGAGAATTTTAGTCGCTTCAACTCTGCACTTATCTACATTTCTCCCCACTAATTTGAACAAGTTTGAATGAACAACAGTGCTTTCGATAATAGATTGATTACAGTAAGAGTGGAATATGGAGATATGATACTACAAAGGGAAACTTTAGTACAGGCTCTTCAACTTGAATCCCATGTTTAGTTCATGAGTTTGAAGAAGATACTGGAATGAGGATCACATTTCTGTGAAGAGAATGCCCTGGGTATACGAAATGACCATAAGAAGGTGTATGCATAGTCCACGCTCAGCCTACCAAACAACCCTTGATTCATAAATACACACATGTACTGGGTTCATTTAGTTCATGGCGTTCGCATATAATAAGTTTTATAGAAGCATGCTTGTGCAGTATCCAGAAGAAACACGAATAAGTTACTGACATCACCTTGATCTCTTTCAACTGTGCAGGTAGACTGGCGACGCCTAGCAGAGAGGTGAACGAAACAAATACAAATATTGCTGCTACTCTTGTCTGCATGGCAAGAAAAACATCATAGTTTGCAAACTGAAAACAAGGGCAAGCAATGGCAAATAGTTTCTATCAGATAAATATCAAACAGCAATACCAAGTCACTCTTATGTGATTACAGGAAAAAATAGAAGTGAAAGGGTTTTCCTCATGTTGTCCAGCCATAAATGAAGAAATACATGCAGTTCTTGAGTTAGTTAAATATGGTCGATTTCATTTCAACCAAAAAAGCGGGAAAAGATATGCTTCATGGGCTGTGTAAACAGCAAAACCTGGAGGATGTGGTGCACAAATATCATATGTATGGACAACTGAATTAGACATATGCAAAAGGAAAAAGACACGTCTGATTCTTTAGTTATTAGCTTACCATGACAGACGACAAGGAATGCCCCAATCCAGAAAACACAGTGCCAATACAAACGGCAAGAAGCATATAAAGAATCAACCTTAGCCAATAATATCTCCACTCCCTTGACATAATCAATAAGGATCTCCAAGTCAAAACTGCAACTCGTGTTGCATTTCCTGCCATTCCTTTGCTTTTGAGATATGGACCTTCCTGTAGGACGGGAAACAAGAGATCAGAGACTATATTGAAGCTCAGGGAGTAAGTATGGTTTGTTTGACCATTAAAACTTTTGTGATTGAACACTCTAGGGCTTCCTAAGCCACTTTTTTTCTACTTGACAACGATTTATGAAATATTTTTTTAACTACAATTAATTTGCAAAAGATTGTGACTTATACTACTTTTTACGTAGCTTTTTTTTAATAAAGACTTTCTGTGCAGTTTCTTAATATACAAATTATTCTTTTTAAAGATAAGAAATCAATATGAAATAGACAGAAGCTAAATTCTAGGCCTAATGAAACCAAAAACTTCAACTCACACAAGAAGTTAATGGTAATTGGGCCAATCTAGTTTGTCAAAACAAACCAAAGCAGACAAGAGCATCCTTCAACAGGATGCTCGAATTATGTTACTGCCCAGAGCACACGGGCTTAATAGCTTATGTATGTAGTTGGTCCATATCAAGAATGGGAATATTTCCTAGTGTCTAGTGGCCACATTAAAGTGTGCATCGCTTAGATCTCTACTTTACACCTTGAAAATTCCTTGGAAAAAGATTGAGCAAAGTTAATAGTGACAATCCGCGATGTCAATAGTGACAAAGTGAAAAAACATACCTTCTCCGTAAGTTTAACTATTACAAACATACCTCCTTTTTTTTTTTAATAAACATACCTTCTCAGTAAGCTTCATTATCATTGACTCAACAGCAGCAGCGTCTGCCGATGATCTATAGGTTGCTTCAAGGGTACGTATAGCAACGGCAGTATCCATGCTCACAGATGATAAGTCTCCATGGTCATCCTGTTGAGATGATAAAATCACAAACTTAAAGGAAAATTTTCCCTTTTGTGTTGGGGAACAGGAGGGGATAGGATGGCCAGAGAACAGGTGAGAAAATCTTTGAACATTCATTTTGCAACTTAAAATAAAAGAAAATTTTCTGTTCCTCTTTCAAAGAGCTTACCCCCGTGCAATAAAACAATAGCATGAATATGGAGAAAAGAGGTGGCACAACGAACCGAGTTGGAATTGTTTCAATATCCTAACTACTAATCAACAAATCAATCACTATCTTTAACCATTATGACTGAGTTTTTAAAAGCAAAGACGCAGAACTTTGAATGCTTATAAGCAAATACCTGCCAGCTTTTGCACATTGCAATAATCCTGTCAAATTCTGTGTTTATAGCACGCAAGAAGTGATCAGAAGGACTTTGCATTATTGGGCAAGGAAATCCAGCATTGGAGAAGTGCTTCACAAATTAAATGATATGTCAGTCTCTAACAATCAGTAACATTAACAACAGAGTATTGATTCAAAACATAATGACCAGAGAACAAACATGTTAAGAGCTACGTATTTCTAAAAGTATTTCATAATTGTGCACACGCTTGGTGAACTAATTTTCCCTCTATGCGCCCCTTAAGTAAGTTTGTTCAGTCTGAATCCCTGTTAACATTGACTGAGTTTAGAGGAACTCCTTTCCTTTCTTCCAACAACTACCCACGGATTCTGAAACATTTAGTCCATTTGGAACGTTTGTCACCACTCACCCAGTATTTCTCTAGACAATTTCCTCTTTGTCAGAAACCAACAAACTGAAATTTTGTGATTTCTTCCAATTTATAAGGAAATCTTATAAGAAGCTATAGGGATCTTTATTGGGCAATAAGCTTCTAAGCAACAATTTGGACTTTGAAACCCAGACGCTCGCACTTCAAATATGTCCGACTGACACAACTTATCCTGCAAAGCTGTACTCTATTAAAAGGCACATTCCCCATAGTAACCATCCTAACTTGAGTAAATTTTTGTTTCAACATTGCTAAACCACTCTTGGCTGCTTTATTTCAAAATGAGAATAAATAAAGAACTTCAGCTGAATCAACTGCATTCATTTTCTCTCTTAAATAGGGTACCATCTGACTAACAATTGACTTCTTTCTCTTCAGATAACCCACACCCAGAAGTGGGTCTATCCTATTGCAGCACAAAAAATATCATTCATTATTCAATGCTTTTGTCTGATGCAATCAAGACTGCTAAAAAACCAACCCTTTACACGAACCAAGATGGACAGTGTAACAAAGCATACAAAGGTAAAACTACCTGTAAGCAAGCCAATGTTTCACCAAAGAATAATGTCTTTCCATTTGAGAGGAGGCAAATTCGGTCAAAAAGGCCAAATACTTCAGTACTACTTTGGTAAATGGTGAATATCAGAGTGCAGCCGGAGTTGGCAAGCTTCTTCAATGTAACCATCATCAGAAGTGCAGAAACGCTAAACATAACAAGGAGTACTAAACATCAGCTAAATTGGAGTAAGCTCATTATTTTTGATAAGTAGAAGAGGGCCAAGAGCATCAAGTCTCGACCACAATGAATAGCAAGTCAAAAACACAGAAAATTAATAAGGAAATATTTAGAGAGCAGGATATCACATGTTCTTCCTCAACCTTAAATGGATGCTTTCACGTATGACAGAAAAAACTTCAGTAACCAAGCAAATCAAAGCATCTTCACATTCTCTTCTGGTAACTAACTCCTAGAACTAGAGAGACCTATACGCGCTAAGCTAGCAATCCTAAATTTCATTTGCAGGTCTTTCCAAAGAATGATTGCAGCCTTTTTCTATTAACATGTTCTACCCATTAATGCTGAAATATTTACTGACCTTTTTTACTAATTGACCTTTCAAATCACAAAAACTTTCAGCATGATTTGATACATCCCAACTTTATTGACATACTTCAATAGCTCAATGAATGATGTGGTCTTTTTCTGTCACCACATGCATACTATATAAGACAAGTAAATCAATGTTTATGCCTAATTATTTCGTCAAATAAACATGGAGCATTAGTATTATTTTACATTTATTGGACAGAAAAAATAGAACATACCAAATATTTGGCTGTTTAGCTACTACAGCAGCTATAGGACACACACAATTTGACACTTATCCTATGCTACTAATTCAAAGTAGTCTAGTCATTAAGAAGATCCTTGATGCAGTTATGGATACTGAATATGTCAGCGTAAACTCAATGAAGTTCAACAAAAACTGCTGTGATTTTCTAACTAGGAGTAAGAAGAGAACCTGTCAAGACGATAAAGGGGTTCATCTATAAATAAAATATGTGGTCCCATGACAAGTTCCCGAGCAATGCTGACACGCCTTCTCTCACCACTTCGAAGACCTTTCATGTAACAGTGGCCACCTATAAGGTTATTAGCATAATCTCCCAGTGACATAGCATCTATAGCATCCTCCACCACACTCCTTTTCTGACAAAAGAAACCAGGAAGCTGAAGCAATGCTGAATAGTATAGGAACTCACGCACTGTTAGTGATCCAATAAGAGTAGTTTCTCTGTCAACATATCCCTGCGAATGAGCGAACTTTCCATGTCAGAAGGCAGAAGCTGACAACAACAAAGAAAACCACTGCCCCATTCGTAACCTACTTGATTCAACTGATGTTTTCTTCCAAAGAGCCAAAAGTACCAACACTTCTGAACTGTAATTCAAACCAAATAACTATTCATACTTTATCTTATTTAATATTAACGTGATGGTTAGCCTACCACCTAAATGTTTGAGATATTGCTTTCAATGTGTTACATTATGTAGATTGTATTGTGCTCAAACCTATGCAAAATATGGTTTTTAGAGCCCCTTAGGCAAGACGCACAATTGGTTGAGTGGAAAGAACGATTTAATCTAAAAGGTTGCGACCAGGAAGGGGTTCAAAGGCCTAAATGCATACCTGCAACTCCTAACTCAGCCAGGAAATAAGCAGTTGCATGAATTTTTTGCGCTATTCAAATGGGATAAGAAAATGGAAAAAAGGATTTCCAAAAATCAGTTATATGAAATTATACCACGTCATCGCAGTTGCATGAATATTTTGCTTCAAATGTGAAAGAACATCTTCTTGCCAAAGGAACCCAAAGGTCACTGAACCAGTGGTCATTACTATGAGAGTGATTATGATTTTATATTACAAAAATCAGTTCAGAGGGAACAGCAGCTAATGTGATGTAAAAACTATAAAACAGAAAGTCAAAGTTCAAAGTTCGGACATATATCTTTTCGTATTGGGTACGCAAGCATGACCACAAGCGATAGTAAACGCTTACAACATACATAGGAACCATAAGGCATGTGCATTTTTGTTCCGTTTACAAACACCTCGCCGTACATTCTCGCTGAATCAGGTAACCTTCCTAAAACAGAAAAAGAAAACTAGTTCAGAATCATACACAAACAACTACATGGTCTTCTATATACTGACTCTGAACTGAACACCACAAACCTGCAAGAGCTCTCAAGAGTGTTGATTTCCCTGACTTGGCGGGACCCATGATTACAGTCATCGTTCCAGGTAATGTACAACCATGTGAACTCTTAACCACCTTATCGGAGTATTTTCTTTTTCCCTTTATAGTTACAGTCAAGTCCTTCCAAGCAATAGAAGCCCCTAAAATCTTCCTTGTAACACCTGTCTCCTCTGGTAAACGAGGAGAGGGTAAGGAACCACTATTGATTTTTGACAGGGAAGGGGAGTGTGGCGTAGTCGCAGCATGTATAGAATCACCTCCTTCGTCGACTTTGACCTCTATATCTGTCTCATCCCAAACAGGTGAATCTTCAAAAGAAATTGGTTGTCTAAATGCACCAGGTTTCCGCAAGTAGAAGAAATTACTTGATGGCACCCTACTAGCTGGACTACTAGCTGAAGATGATGAAGACCTGTAAGGATCTGATTGAGACTGTATTTCTTCCATTCTTCAGAATTCTCCAATATATTTCAACTGCTTCTTCCCTAAGGGAAGAACTAGACCAGTTTTGCAGAACTTCTTTCAACCTATATAGATAGCAGTAATTAACAAATACCACAGGTAATTTGTTATGCATAAAGAACAGGAAAAGACAATAATGAAAAATAAATGACATCTACGACTAGAAGGAATAACATTCAAAAAATTCTAATCAACAGGACAAATTTTCATGTTGAGCCTTTGGCAGTTTGCAAGAAAATTAAAATATATTAATCAATCAATAAATTGCACCTCTATTAGTTAAGTATTCAGAGGATTCATCATAGTAAACTATTTTTATGCTTTCTGTGACCCTATTCTTAGGCTGGCCAGATCCTACAGAAATCCTCGAGAAGCTTATATGGGCTGAGTTTTGAAAAATGAAAAGATATTAAAGAAAAATAAAAACAAGCAACTGGGTATTGGAAGCTTATGAGCTTAAGAATGTCTATAAATAAATCCGATATACATGAAAAACATTGATAGGAAAGAACCCTTTTTGTCTCTTTCTCTTTAGAAACGCTATGCATAATTTTGGTCATTTGAGAACTAAAGAGAAGATAAAGCAAAAAACTTTTCAGCTCTAACAAACACCTTCCCTGTTTTCTTGGCAAAACAAAAAGCTGGACTCACATAAATAAAACCCCCCCATAAAACTCAAAAGCACAAATACAGAAAGTTTAAGAGCTTCAAATGATAACCAGAAAAGCTGACTTCAAAATGGGAAGCCCACAAAAAGTATTTAGCAAACGAAGAGGGAAATGACGAACCTGGATCTGAATGATAGCCCAAGAGCACTGTGTCACAACATGAATGATGAAGGCTGGAACTAAGAAAGAGTGACACTCCCAATTATTAATGGATCCTTATGACCCGGACACAACGAATGGAATTTATTCCTACCCATATTGGTCTATTGAGAATTCTTTTTAACTTTTTTTAATTACATTTATCAAGAAAAGAAAATTGAACTTGCGCATTTTTTGTGTAAATATACTCTAACTGATATTAGAAAGAAAAACAATGGGAGGAAGGTAAGAAAACCTTTTTCTTAATCCTCCGAAAGTTGAATTTTGTTGAGTGGGAGCTAAGTGTCTTAATTAATAATAAGATTGTAATAATTACACCCCCGTGATTGAAAATGGATAGTAGTGTTATGATAAAAATCAAAATATGGTGGATGTCTACTCTTCCTTCATGATCTTTCTCTCAAATGGTTAATGACATATTCAATGACATATTTTCTATGTTCAATGACATATTTCATGACATATTTTCTTCACTTTTCATGCCTATATAAAGGCCTTGTAATAGATAGGAAAAGATACACAATTGAAGAAGAAAATATCTTCCTTCTCTCTATCTCTATTTCTTGTTCATGTTTTACTAAATTGCTTTTATTTCTTGTTCATGTTTTACTAAATTGCTTTTATTTCATAACAAGTAGCACGTTCTCTTTCTTTTTGTATATATATATATATATATATCTACAAACTAACTAATTGTATATATATATCTACAAAAAAATTTCTACATCCGGAAAGATTACAATTAGAAGCCATACATATCATCACATGGTTAAATGTAAAGAGAAACTACATATGGTAAGTAATGAAATGTAAGAAGGTATGATTATCTTATACTTGTCATTCCTTTAAAATCTCATATGCACACAACTTCGTACTACACCTGTATTGCATAAGCACATATTAATATTACATCTTTTATATCACATGAATGGAATAAAATTTTCGAAGTTCTATATGTGAAAATCATAGTAGCAGTTAATTGTTGATATGATGCATGTCATGGTAACCAAGGATATTTTATATAAATTGTCCTATGCATATTTATGTGTTAACTATCTTCAATCTGTCTTGCCGCTTTAAACATTTTCTTTTACTTGGATGAATATTTTTTTTCCTTTTGGATTTTTACACTTGCATATAACACCAAAAAAAAAGGAATAAAAAAATAAAATAAAATTGGTCATACTGATTAAAAGCATAAATCATCTTGAAGAAAACAAGAAATACTTCACATTTTTATCTAGGTTGATTAATTACTTCTTTGAAGTTTGGAAAACAAACCAGCTATTGAGAAAGTATACTTCATAATTTATGGTCGTATCATTGGAAAGCAAACAATGATTAGTATGACTACTAGAAGAGGTATTTTTGAGTATCCATGACCTACTTGATGCTTGCTACTGACTTACCATTTTTAAGTATTTTATATGAATGATGCACAAGCTACAACTGGTAAGTTGTGACCTATAATGTCACTTTTCAGGTAATATAAATGTTGAATTTATGTATTAGTACTATATATATGTATTGTTACCTATATGGTGTACTTTTGATAAATTTATTCACTAATTGCTTGGTTGAATTGAGTGAAGGAAAGTCATGGCATTTAATCAAATCCAATAGGTAGGGTATACCCCGAAAACAATAATATTTTTGAGAGAGACTCAATAAATATTATGACAATGATATTATGATCCTTTTAAACTCTAATAGAATTTAAAAGAAATATTCTGACTACAAACGGTTGTATTTCATATAAATGCTACAAATGATTAATAAAGCTTTGCGTTGATTTGAGATTTGTACACTTATTTAACAAAGCAAATTTGATTTGCTAATATGCAAATTAGTTGTGTATAACTTTCTTGGCATGTGATTGAAATTAAGTCTTGAGAATGAATCTCAATATTGTTTAGCCTATTATGCCATTGATTGAGGGTAAGACATCGAGATCAAGTCCTGGTGCTCCATAATGATAAGAGTTGGGTTTGAGTCCCAATTTATTATGACCTAACATGCCTTTATATTGGTAAGATATTGGGTTTGAGTCCCAATGTACCATATTTATGATATAATGATGACTAAAGAAAAATAATATATTTTTCATGAAAAGGCATGAAAATTGTCCCACTTGATTTGCTACATTCTTGAAGTAAATGTAATAGCAATGCATAATAAGTCTAAATGAAGACAAGTGGTTGAACAATGAACGAGAGCGTTCCAAATAATAATAATCATCACAATGATTATAAAAGGAGAACAACAAGGGTTCTCAAAATAGTCCTTCAAAATGTGAAGGCAATGTTTATCATCAAATTGGTATGAAGCACATCGCTGATTATGATCCATTCCTTGAAGAGAATGTGACTTGTGATAAGCATTGAGAATGCAGACCCATTCCTAAAGGTGAATGTGGTAATATGTGATAAAAGTAATGAATAAAGACATGCAAGGCATGATTGGATGAGTACCACACAACTCACCTTTGAGGGAGGTTTGAATGAAATAAAGAGAACAAATATTATTGTGTGGTTACATGAATATGTCATTGGTCTCGTACATGTGATACGCCAAAATATTTTGGCATACCTTATAAAAATTATTAAAGGCAAAATTAAAGCAAGAAATAATTTTGCTTATGATAATTTTGACCATGACAATTTATTATGATATAAGTTTCTCCGTGAATGAGACATTTACCATATGAATGGTATGATAAAAAATCTTGTAGTACAAAAGTTGTTAAGAGCTCCAAAAAAAACTAATTTGTTACTACCCGGATGAATAAAATTATTCATGACATTGATATTGTAAAGTCTCAAAAGAAACTTTTTGAATTTCAAATGTATAAGTCAAAGTGGTTGTCAAATTGAGACTATAAATGAAATGAAGATTGAATATCTTCATATTTCTATAATCATACCGGGTAAATATAAAAGGTTACCCGATTTTCTTCCTATTTGTACTACACAAATATAAGCATGATGCTGGAATCATATGCCACAAGTAAACTAGAGGTTTACTAAAACAAATATTAATTGGCATGACCGGTTGACCATCTCGGTTCAATTATGATGCGAAAAATTAATTAAGAATTACATTGACATATATTGAAGAATAGAAGATTCTTCAAGAATTCTCTTGTGCTGCTTATTCTCATGATATACCAGTTAAGGTTGGGATTGAATCCCTTGATTTCTGGAACGAATAAAAGGTGATAAATATATGGGCTCAGTCACCTGCCATGTGGACCGTTTACTAATATATGATTTTTAATAGATGCATCTATTCTATGGTCACATGTGCATTTGTTATCAACTTGCAGTTTGACTTTTGCAAGATTGCTTGCTCAAATTATTAGAGCACAGTTCCAAAATATAAATTATGATGATTTATCTTGATAATACTGGTTTAAATCCAAGTTGATTTAGTAGAAATTGTATGCCTCCAATATAGCTAAATCATTGGTTATGAGAACAAAACTCCCAAAAATGAAATTTGGTATGAGATTTATTATTTAATATAAAACAACACTTGCACGCATCTAGCCAAGTTATAAAAATTTCTCCCTATCACAATCGGTTCAGGGTCAGGAACCAAATAATTTCTATATAGAAATATGGATGTGCTATATGAATTAATTATGCCACCAAAATGCACAAAGATGAGTTCCCAAAGATGGTTGGGAAATGTGTTGGTGATTCCAACATTAGGGGGAGAAAATGGGCAGCTGAGAAAGTGATACGTGAAATGAATTATTATGAATACATATAGATCCTCGCACAAGAAAATATAAACTTGAAGTTCAAGTGATAATTCATTTACAAATTATTGCCAGACGCATTTGCTGACCCAAAGCTAAATATCATATTTCAGCTGCTAATGCTCCAAATAGAATAAAGTCCATGAGGGACAGAGTCTATGGCATGCATGAAGTGTAACAGACCAATCAGTTCCAAAGATAAAACTCCTTGAAGAAGGAGAGGGGCAAATATTCAAAATGGTCATAATAAGGAGGCAAGTGCCCTAGAAGAGCACCACGACATAACACTTCATAAGACCTCATGGGTGAGGCTCAGGTACCTGAAAATAATGAAATAAAGAGATCTCAATAAATTATGTCGTTATTGGGTAATAATGAAACCGACATAAAATGATTGTCGACAATATTGTTAATATAATGTAGCGCTCAATATGATTAATATTGACGAGGATCTTGAGATCAAATCTATCATGAAATTTGGACGGATAAAAGATTGGCCAAATAAAAAATACGCAATGAAATTGACTTCACTTGAAAAATGTGAAGTCGGACGGATAGTCCAACACCTGAAAGTATAAAGTCAATTGAGGTATAAATGTGTTCTTGTGTGAAAGGTTCAAGTCGATAGACATAAAGACGACTTGTGGCACAAGAAAATTAGTAAATATCCTCACATTGATTATATGGAGACATGTTCTCTTATAGTGGATATAGTCACTTCAGGTTTTAATCTGGCAATATATGAAAAACTTGATATGCGTATAGTGGATATCATTGAAAGATTTAAATTGTCTTGGAGCATATTAAGGTTTCCAAGAAATTTATTAAATAAAGCTTCAAAAATCCTTATACGGATTGAAACAATCAGGGCGCATGTGGTATAATCGCCCGAGAGAGTACTTGTTGAAAGAAGGGTATAAGAATAATTCAATTTGTCCTTGTGTCCTTATAAAAGGATATGGATTTAAATTTGTTATAATCGTCATGTATGTTGATGATTCAAATATCATTAGAACTCCCGGAGAGCTTCCTAAAGCAATAAACTATTTAAAGAAAGAATTTGAAATGAAAGATCTTGGAAAGACAAAATTTTGTCTTGGTCTACAAATTGAATATATGAAAGATAAAATTTTTGTCATTCAATCAGCATACACTAAAAAGATTTTAAAGAGCTTCTATGTGGATAAAGCACATCCATTAAGTACCCCGATGGTTGCAAGATTACTCGATATAAATAAAGATCCACTCCGACCTCATGAAAATAATGAAGAGTTTCTTGGTCCTAAAGTACCATATCTTAATGCAATTGGTACGCTAATATATCTTGCTAACACTACAAGGCATGCCATAACTTTTTCAGTTAATGTCTTAACAAGATATAGCTCTGCTCAAGGAGAAATTGGAATAAAATCAAGCACATATTGCGTTATCTAAGGGGGATTACCGATGTGGGCTTATTTTATGGCAATGATTGCAATACCGATCTTGTTGGTTATGTCGATGTGGAGTATTTATCTGACACACACAAGGCTTGATCTCAAACATGTTATGTGTTTACATGTGTGGCACTGTCATATCTTGGCGATCGACTAAGCAATCAATCGTGGCTACTTCTTCTAATCATGCTGAGATAATTGCTATTCATGAAGCAAGTTGAGAATGTGTATGGTTGAGGTCTACTATACATCTTATTCGAGACAAATGTGGTTTGAAGTGTGATAAACTACCCACAGTTTTGTATGAAGAAAATACAACATGCATTGCCCAATTAAAGGGAGGATTCATAAAGGAGTTAGGACAAAGCACATTTCACCTAAATTATTGTTCACACATGATCTTCAAAAGAATGGTGATATTAATGTGCAACGGATCCGTTCAAGTGATAATATGGCTGATTTGTTCACCAAATATCTACCGGCGTCAACCTTCAAGAAACTAGTGTACAAGATTAGGATACGAAGGCTCAACGATGTGAACTGATGATCTCATCAGGGGGAGTTAATACGCGTTGCACTCTTTTTCCCTTACAAGTTTTTGTCCCATTGGGTTTTCCTTGCAAGGTTTTTAACGAGGCAACCAAAAGGCGTATTTCTAAATATGTGTACTCTTTTTCCTACATTAGGATTTTTTTCCCATAGGGTTTTTTCCTAATAAGGTTTTAACGAGACACATTATTTATGGACATCCAAGGGGGAGTGTTATGATAAAAATCAAAATATGGTGGATGTCTACTCTTCCTCCATGATCTTTCTCTCAAATGGTTAATGACATATTCAATGACATATTTTCTATGTTCAATGACATATTCCATGACATATTTTCTTCACTTTTCATGCCTATATAAAGGCCTTGTAATAGATAGGAAAAGATACACAATTGAAGAAGAAAATATCTTCCTTCTCTCTATCTCTATTTCTTGTTCATGTTTTACTAAATTGCTTTTATTTCTTGTTCATGTTTTACTAAATTGCTTTTATTTCATAACAAGTAGCACGTTCTCTTTCTTTTTCTTTTTCCAATTTGGAAAGTTAAAATAGTGGAGTAAGCATATTTTCATTACGCCAACTTTATATATGCATAGCGCAAAATATGGTCAAAAAGGGCATCTTCTCCTTTTTATCCTTTTCTTTCAATGTCTCTTTCCATGTGATTAGTTGTTCATATTTGTTTTTTCTAAATGAATTTCAACTGTACATTCTGATAATCTTTACACTAACAATGGTTAAAAATTTATATGTAATTACATTATATTAATTTATAGACCTTAAATTCCTTTTTTTGAATTGTGAGCTGCATGGGTTGAGGTGTTTGCCTGGAGTTTGTGTTCCCGAAATTTAATGGGTCCCTAATAGGTAAACATGGAAGTGTAAGGGAATTGGCCAATAATTATAGCCCTTTGCTTTTTGAATGGTAAACTTTAGCTCTACTTCAAGTTCCTTTATAAATTAAAACAAGAAGAAGGCAACACTAAGGCTTCAGCTTTATTTTCAGAAACACAGTTGTATTTTCGACCACTCATAGGATGTTTTTATGATAGGAATTTTGTAACCACTTTTTGTTGGGAATAAACCTTCTACAAAAATAATATTCACGGTAATAAAAGCGGAATAATAATGTAGCACCGAGATACGATAACTAACAAGAATAAAAGAGTGACAACGACATCAAGATTTTTACGTGGAAAACCCTTTTGAATAAGGGAAAAAACCACGGCCCTAAGGAGAGCAACTAATATCACTATAGCAAAGAATTTTATACTTTGTAAGCAACCCCCACTTCCAACCGAGAGGTTGTGAGTTCGAGTCTCCCCAAGAGCAAGGTGGGAAGTTCTTGGAGGGAAGGATATCTGGGGTCTATTTGGAAACAGCCTCTCTACCCCAGGGTAGGGGAAGTTCTGCGTACACACTACCCTCCCCAGACCCCACTAAGTGGGATTATACTGGGTTGTTGTTGTTGTTGTTGTTGTTGTTGTAGGTCTGAGTAAAATACTCAAAAGACCACTACAACATTCAAAAGAAATAAACCTCTTTTGATATTACCACCTCACTACAATATCACTCACTCTCTATTTTTCTCACAGACTATTTTCTTATACCCTGTCTGTGAAACCTCACTCTTTCTTTCTAACTCTCAGATATATTTTTCCTCTGAGATTGGTGTATAAAATGAGAGTCGAAGCTCTCCTTTTATAGGCAGAACCTCGCCTACTACGCTTGACATTTTTCATCTGCACGCCTGCCATATTTGACAAATGCAGAAAGAAACGTGGGTTGCTGCTAATCAAGGAAGGAAGATTTCTTCCTTGATTTATAGGATGGACCCCACAAACCTCCCCCTCCAGTCTCATTCACCTGAAGGAGTTAACACCGGAGGTTCTAGTTTGAGTGTATGCCGACAAGTTCTTTGCATAGCTCAAACTTGTCTCTTGGTACCACTTTGGTCAGCATATCCGAAGGATTCTCACTTGTATGGATCTTCTTTACCTGCATAGACCCATCTTCTATCCTTTCTCGAATCCAATGATATCTCACGTCGATATGCTTTGTCCTTGCATGATACATGGTGTTTTTGCTCAGGTCTATTGCATTTTGACTGTCACAATAGACGACATACTCCTTCTGATGCAATCCAAGCTCTTGAAGGAACCATTTGAGCCATATCATCTCCTTGCCAGTTTCTGTAGCGATAATGTACTCTGCTTCAGTTGTTGAAAGTGCAACTAACTTCTGCAACTTAGACTGCCATGATATAGCTCCCCCTGAAAATGTAAACAAATATCCAGTAGTAGATTTTCTGTTATCACTGTCACCTGCCATATCAGCATCTGTATAGCCCTTCAAGATTGGATCTGATACTCCAAAGCACAAACAATCTCCTGTGGTACCTCTTAGGTACCTGAGTATCCACTTGACTGCTTCCCAATGTTCTTTTCCAGGATTTTCAAGAAACCTGCTGACAACACCAACTGCGTGAGCAATATCAGGTCTAGTGCATACCATTGCATACATCAAGCTTCCGACTGCTGAAGAATAAGGAACTCTAGCCATGTTCCCTTTCTCTTCCTCTGTTGTAGGACACATTTTTTTGCTCAACTTTAGATGACTAGCAAGAGGTGTGCTGACTGGCTTAGCATTCTTCATGTTGAAGCGTTCTAGTACACGTTCAATGTACTTCTCTTGAGATAGCCACAACTTTCTACTTGTTCTCTCTCGAACTATCTTCATCCCTAGAATTTGTTGTGCTAGGCCCAAGTCCTTCATATCAAATGACTTGGACAAATCTCTCTTCAACTTTGCGATCAGCCCCTTGTCTTTTCCTACAATTAACATGTCATCCACATACAACAACAATATAATAAAGTTATTCTCAGAAAATCTTTTGAAGTATACACATGGATCAGAATAGGTCTTTATGTATGTTTGACTTTTCATGAATGAGTCAAACTTCATGTATCACTGCCTTGGTGCCTGCTTCAATCCATAAAGACTCTTGTTCAATTTGCACACCATGTGTTTCTTTCCAGCTACTTCAAATCCTTCTGGCTGCTCCATATAGATCTCTTCTTCCAAATCTCCGTGAAGAAATGCAGTTTTCACATCTAACTGCTCTACTTCAAGATCTAGGCTAGCTGCTAAGCTCAAACTTGTTCGAATAGAAGTCATTTTGACAACAGGTGAGAAAATTTCGTCAAAATCAACACCTTTCTTTTGTTCGAAGCCTTTAACCACCAATCGAGCTTTGTATCTAACCAGCTTGCCATTTCCATCTTTCTTGAGTTTAAAGATCCATTTGCATTTGAGTGGTCTTTTATCCTTTGAAAGTTCAACCAGCTTGTACGTGCCATTTTTCTGTAAAGATTCTATCTCTTCTTGCATGGCTTTCATCCACTGGTTCTTTTCTCGATAGGACAACACCTCTTTAAGACTTTCTGGCTCCCCCTAATCATTGATGAGGACATACTCTGTGGAAGGGTACCTGTATGACTCTACCCTTGGCCTCTCTGATCTCCTCAGAGGTTGAGGTTGTTCTTCTTCCTGAGTGGGGTGCTCCACTTCCTCGACACCTTCTTCAAGTTGCTCCCCCTGCTCAATAACCTCACCAGGTTGCTCTCCATGCTCGGCAACCTCGTCGGTCGTACTTTTTGCACTTGTGGGATTGTTAGAAGTAGAAGGAATAGTAACAAGGTTAGGAATTATACCATTCTTCGCCTTTTCTGACATATCAGCAGCATTTCCAACTTCACTTTCTCGGAAGACTACATCTCTGCTTCTGATGACCTTCTTCTTTACAGGATCCCACAATCTGTACCTGAACTCTTCATTTCCATATCTGATAAATATGTAGGGAACAGATTTATCATCCAGCTTTGTTCTCTGCTCTTTTGGTACATGTGCAAAAGCTCTGCAACCGAACACCTTCAGATGCGAGTAGGACACCTCCTTATTGGTCCAAACTCTCTCTGGGATGTCAAACGCCAATGGAACTGATGGACTCCTATTGATTAGGTAACAGGCTGTCTGAACTGCTTCACCCCAGAATGACTTAGGCAGTTTAGCCATTCTAAGCATGCTTCTCACTTTCTCCACAATAGTGCCGTTCATTCTCTCGGCTACGCCATTGTGTTGTGGGGTTCCAGGAACTGTCTTTTCATGTTTGATCCCATGACTTGAACAGTATTCTTCGAATTTCCTTGAAGTGTACTCACCTCCATTGTCACTTCGGAGACGCTTTAGTTTTCGACTCGTCTCCCTTTCTACTAGAGCATAAAACTTCTAGAAAACTTGAAACACCTGATCTTTGGTTTTCAAAATATAAACCCATAATTTTTGTGAAGCATCATCAATAAAAGTAACAAAATATTTGTTATCACCCATTGATTCAATTTTCATTGGGCCACAAACATCAGAATATACTAAATCAAGTATATTCAATTTTCTTTTAGATGATGTCTGAAATGAGACTCTATGTTGCTTACCAAATAAACAGTAGTCACAAGGTTTTACCATTGTACCTTTAGCATAATAAAATGAGTGATTTCTTGGCAAGAATCTGCAATCCCTTTTCGCTCATATGACCCATTCTTTTGTGCCACAAATCTGCAGAAATCTCATCTTGTGCCGCGTTCAATTCACCTTGGCATATTTCTGCATTTGTCATGTACAACGTGCCACGAGCAACTCCCTTTGCAATCACCAATGATCACTTAGTGAGTCTCCACTTTTGATTTGCAAAATAGTTCTCGTATCCATCTCGGTCTAAAGCAATTCCCGAGATCAAGTTCATCCGCAAATCAGGTACATGCCACACATCCTTTAGAACCAATGTGCATCCGATATTTGTCTTGATACAAATGTCACCAATCCTCGCAATCTTTGAGTAACTTGTGTTATCCATTCTCACTGTGCCGAAATCACCTGCTACATATCTGCAAAATAGATCTCTTACCGGTGTGGCATGGTAAGATGTCGTTGTGTCAACCACCCATTCCGGCTCTGGACCTAACAGGTACATGCATTCCTCTTCATCATTTATAAAAAGGACAACATTATCATTGTTTTGCACCATGGCGGCTGTGTTGTCGTTATTCTTCTGGCCATTGGTTTCACCTTTTCCCTTCCTTGGATTTGGGCAATCTCTTTTGAAGTGACCTGGTTGATCACAGTTGTAGCAATTTATGGCTCTTGATTTGGATTGGTTCTTTGACTTCCCATGAGCTCCGGATCTACCATAGTTGCTCGAACTCCTTTGATAACTCTTGCCTCTACCTTCTGTAATAAGAGCATGTCCTTGATTTTCAGGCTTTTTTCTCATCTTCTCATTGAGTAGAAGAGCCGATGTGATATCTTTCAACTCAATAATAGTCTTACCGTGCAAGATGGTTGTTGCCAAATTATCGTACAAAGATGGCAACGAGTTCAATAGCAAGATGACTTTATCTTCTTCCTTGATTTTCACTCTGAGGTTGGCAAGCTTTGTGATTAGTCTATTAAACACATTTAAATGTGACAAAAAATTCGTACCTTCACCCATGTGTAGGGCGTATAACTGCTTCTTCAGGTACAATTTATTTGTCAACGTTTTGGACATGTATATAGGCTTTCCAACTTTTTCCAAATTCCACGTACTGTGTCTTTATCAATGATGTTATTTACCACATCATCTAATAACTGCAACCTGATTGCACTAGCAGCTCTTTCATCCAAGTCAGCCCAATCCTCAGCTTTCATGGTATTAGGCTTTTTGGCATCAGCATCTAGTACCTTGTGTAATCCTTGTTGGATGAGCAGATCCCTCATCCTTCTTTTCCATGTTGAGAAACCGTTATCTCCGTTGAATTTTGCTACCTCGTACTTTACTCCGGACATTTTTATTTTTCACCGAGTATAGTACTACCGACAGTGAATAGTATTTCAGTGAACGAGCAGAACTTGTACTCTGATACTAGTTGTTGGGAATAAACCCCCTACAAAAATAATATTCACGGTAATAAAACCGGAATCATAATGTAGCACCGAGATACGATAACTAACAAGAATAAAAGAGTGACAACGACACCAAGATTTTTACGTGGAAAACCCTTTTGAATAAGGGAAAAAACCACGGCCCTAAGGAGAGCAATTGATATCACTATAGCAAGGAATTTTATACTTTGTAGGTCCGAGTAAAATACTCAAAAGACCACTACAATACTCAAAAGAAATAACCCTCTTTTGATATTCCCACCTCACTACAATATCACTCACTCTCTATTTTTCTCACAGACTATTTTCTTATACCCTGTCTGTGAAACCTCACTCTTTCTTTCTAACTCTCAGATATATTTTTCCTCTGAGATTGGTGTATAAAATGAGAGTCGAAGCTCTCCTTTTATAGGCAGAACCTCGCCTACTACGCTTGACATTTTTCATCTGCACGCCTGCCATATTTGACAAATGCAGAAAAAAACATGGGCTGCTGCTAATCAAGGAAGGAAGATTTCTTCCTTGATTTATGGGATGGACCCCACACTTTTAGGAAGTTTAGTAATACTTCATTTTATTTTATTTTATGTATTTTTCCTTCCATGTTTGGTATTCGCTTTGAGGCTCAACTAATTTGGATTCAGACCAGAAAGTTATATTTTAGGTGCTTAGTACTTTCTTCCAAAAGCGACTCCATATCCGGCGCTCAAATTCAAAAACCTTTAGTTAAAAATTGAGGGCTACTTACAACTCACACCACGATATTTGGTGGTGCACGAATTAATGCACTTTAAATAATAATTTAACCTGGAAGAAAACGTTGTTTGTGATTTAAAAAAATGCGTTGCCGATTACAATTGTGCCAAAACTAGACATAACCGTGGATACCTAGAATTGTTTCCTCAGTATCTAACAGTCATTATACACAAGTTAACATATTACTGAAAACTTTCCAATGTATAAATGTCACAAATATTCTGAATATTTCTTAATGAATACTAATAAATTTAATTAATGTGTTTGGTCGATCCTAATTATTATTATTCTCACTTTTATTATATCATAGATTGTTATTATTCATTTTTTTAAGGTAATGGCTGGCTTGAATTTGAAGTTACCTTTTCTTTTTAAACCAATAAGGTCTCGCATAGTCGCAACGGTAAGTAAAATGATGATTCCCCGCGCTATAATCATTTTACATCATGCATGGTTGAACATATGTAGCTGGAAAACATCTAAATGGACATTTTTCAAAAGTTATATTAAATTTTTGTGTTATATGCATCATTATGTATTTTAAAAAACAAAATTAGGTTGACAAAAGTCTAAATAATAAGAGAGTGTCAGAGGACGGGAAAGACAAATTAATCAAAAAAAGAAGAGGAGAAGTTTTATATTTTTATTTTACAGGATTGAGGTTGTCAAAACATATCGATAAATTCTTCTGGCTTAAAGTGACAGTGGCGAAGTCAGAAAATTCCCCAAGGGTATTCAGACTTGAAAGAAGTAAAAAGAAATTTTGACAGAGAGTTTTCAATATATGTTATATACGTTTAAAATCTAATATTTTACTTATATACACAGTGTAACTTTTTATAATATTAAGACGAAGAGTGGTCAATTGACCACCCAACTAAGGTGTCTTTGCCCCTTTAAACCCCACTCTCGATAAGTTTCGCAGATCTTATAGGTTAATCCCAATACTATTTTACTTGTCACTAGAAATAACTAAGGTTTAGATTGATATTGTATAGGAGTACATTTAGGTATAATGCATACCTCGATTTTTCGGTGAAGAAAACGGAAGAAGATCATGGATGCACATGATTGAAGTCAAGGTTGGGAGCCCTTCGTATCGAGATCCATGAGAGGCGAACGATGTGTTCATCATCGGGCATGATAAAGCAACGCGCCCCAGACCCCAAACGGGCTCTAAGACCTCGGAATACACGATAAACGGTTACACACGATGAATAGAGGGCCGTGATATTCACACCTAACCGGATATCACAACGCATATCTCTCTCGATATCGGTTACGGGTCAATAATTAACGAGAAAGGAAGATTTTTATCTTTTCTAGACTTATACTAGGATGAAACTCTCCAACTATAAAAGGGAAAGTTTTTCCTTTGTAACACGCAAATCAAAGCAATTCAAGCTTATTTTTCTTTTTCTGCTTTCTAGCTACTACTAAAGTTCTTATTTAATTGTTCTGTTCTTCATTCATAACTGGGCTCAAACCAAGGGTCCAATCGAGGACGAGGCTACTGTTCAACTTAGGTTCGGGCTAGGCCATAATATTACAACTGGTTTGATCGTTTATTTTGTCTTTAATTTGTTTATCTAATATTTTTGATTATTTGTGTTGAATCAAACCACATATCCTTAAAATTGCGTACAAATTTAATTGTTATTCGATTTAAGGGTAAACAGTTTGGCACCCACCGTGGGACTAAGGATAATAGTGGTGACTTGATACGAATCTCCATAACACGCCCTATTTTACGCTTGTTTTTTAAAAGTCTTAATTTTAGGTCACCTCGAATGTTGACGCTAAGTCTGGCCATCATGGCGAAAATAATAATTTGATGCCTAACAACGAGGTGCCTCCTACTGATCCCAACGGTGTTCCAGTAGCTGATCCAGTCGATGCTAATGCATAGGTGGCCATCGACGTCAATTTGCAAACTAATCCCAAAAACAGTGTTCGTGTGGGACCCCGACCAACAGCTCAAGAAGCGCCCGAAGGTGAAGGTGATAGGATAAGCCTACGGCTAATCTTCGAAACGTTGCAAGCTCAACAGGCGGCAATAGTGTAGCTGCAGAATCAAAGCCAAGCCCCCAACAAGGTCGAGCCCAAACAATCCCGGGAAAGCACCGGAAGAAACGAACAAATCACTGAGATACAGGGGGAAGCCGAGCCCAGGGTCAATCCTGAGATAATGAAAATGCTTGAAGCATTAACGAAGCGGGTAGAGTCAGGTGAGAAGAAAATTAAGGCTAATGACAAGAAGGTGGAAACATACAATTCCAGGGTCGATCAAATCCCATGAGCATCCCCAATATTGAAGGGGCTGGATTCCAAGAAATTTATCCAGAGGCCTTTTACTCCGAGTGCGACACTGAAACCGATCCCTAAGAGGTTTTATATGCCCAATATCCCTAAATATAACGGAACTACGAATATAAACGAGCATGTGACCTCCTATACATACGCAATCAATGGGAACAACTTGGAAGACGATGAAATCGAGTCGGTGTTACTGAAAAAGTTTGGAGAGACTTTGTCCAAAGGAACAATGATATGGTATCACAACTTACCCCTAAATTCCATTGACTCATTTTCTATGCTTACGGATGCTTTCGTAAAAGCCCATGTCGGGTCCATCAAGGTCAAGACCAGAAAGTCAGACCTTTTTAAGGTTAAACAAAGAGACAACGAGATGCTCAGGGAGTTCGTGTCAAGGTTTTAGATGGAACGAATGGACCTGCCTCCGGTTGCAGATGATTGGGCCATTCAAGCATTCACTCAAGGGCTTAACCTTTGAAGCTCCTTGGCCTCTCAATAGCTAAACCAAAATTTGGTAGAGTACCCGGCGGTAACCTAGGCCGACGTCCACAACAGGTAACTGTGAAAGATTAGGGTCGAGTACGGCCAACTTGGAGCTCCTTCTGGGTCTGTTTATCCCATCAGGGCCGATGACAGGTCTAAGAGAACCATTGATCACGAGCCAAGGCTAGTCCAGGATCGGTACCAACCATACAACACTGATCGAAAAGGAAATGGGTCCGGATATCACCCTACAAGGAAAGAGAAGAGAGGCGATCGAGGGACCAGTAGTTGATGTCTAATGAGCAAAAATGGTTTTGACAGGCCGCTCGGGAGTAGGGAAGCACCGAGATTATCAGAGTATAACCTCAATGTTGACGCTTCCAGCATCGTGTCAGCCATTGAGCGCATCAAAGAGACCAAGTGGTCCCGACCATTGCAGTTCGACCCTACCCAAAGAGATCCTAACTTGATATGTAGTATCACGACACTCATAATCACAGGATCAAGGATTGCTGACACCTTCGAGAATTTCTGAGTGATCGAGCCAAAAACCACTTCAAGAACAGGGACGCCAACAAACAAGTCGAACAAGAGAAGCCTCAACACGCCATCAACATGATCATCAGAGGAGTTGATGTCCCTAAGGACCAATGATAAAGCGTACTAAAGTATCTATCACAAGGGAAAAACACACCCGGGATTATGTCCCGGAGGGAACTATTTCGTTTAGTGACGAGAATGCTGAAGGCATCGTGCAACCTCACAATGATGCGCTGGTAATATTCGTACTTATCAATTTGTCTCAAGCTAAACGTGTGTTGATTGATCCAGGTAGCTTGGCCAACATCATTAGATCAAGGGTCATAGAGCAATTGGGGTTACAAGACCAATTCGTGCCGGAAATCCAGGTGTTGAACGAGTTTATCATGGCATGTGAGACTACTAAAGGGGAGATAATCTTGTTAATAAACAACGTTGGAACGATCCAAGAAACAAAATTCTACGTGATCAAGGGGGACATGAGATATAAAGCTCTATTCGGAAGGTCATGGGTTCACAACATGAGGGCGGTGCCCTCGACCTTGCACCAGGCGTTGAAATTCCCCATACTAGGGGGAGTCAAAACGGTCTATGGAGAACAGCCAGCCACAAAGGAGATGTTCATTCTTGACGAGGTAATCCCGGTGCCCACGATTTTGACATCAAGGAATGCTGAGCCGACCAGAAAGGAAGAAATTAAATAGCAATCACAAATGCCAGCCTCGACCAAATCAGAGGAATGAGGCGCAGACGAGGAGGATGATTATGGTGTCCCAAGATCATTCATAGATCCTGATGACACCGGTGCCATCAAATCAACGGTCGAAGAGTTGGAGCAAGTCATATTAATCGAACACCTACCGGATCGAAAGGTATACCTGGGAATGAGGTTAACCCTCGAGCTCAGCGAAAAACTTATTGATTTTCTTAAAGCTAACATAAATTGTTTCTCTTGGTCCTATCTTGACATGACAGGGATCCCACCTGAGGTAACCACTCATAAGCTGAGTTTGGACCCAAAGCTCCACCCGATTAAGCAGAAGAGAAGGCCACAGTCCAAGATCAAACATGCGTTTGCCAAGGATGAGGTATCCAAACTTCTTAAAATAGGATCGATCCGGGAAGCAAAGTACCCAGACTGGTTAGTTAACGTAGAGGTAGTTCCTAAAAAGGGGAATAAGCTAAGAATGTGTGTAGATTACAAAGATCTAAACAAAGCATGCCCTTAAGATTCTTTCCCCTTACCTAACATTGATCGAATGATCGACGCAACGGCCGGGAACGAGATACTCAGCTTTCTCGACGCCTACTCCAGGTACAGCCAAATTCGGATGCACCCAGACGATCAAGAAAAACTTTTCGTCACTAAATTCGGCACCTACTATTATAACATAATGTCGTTTGCATTAAAGAACACTGGTGCCACCTACTAATGTCTAGTAAACCGTATGTTCGAAAACAAATAGGGAAATCAATGGAAGTTTATATTGTCGATATGTTGGTCAAGTCCCTATGAGCAGAGGACCATTTGAAATATTTGCAGAATACCTTCGACATACTAAAGAAATACAACATAAAGCTAAACCTAGAGAAGTTCGCATTCAGGGTCGAATCGGGCAAATTCTCGGATTCATGGTATCCAATTGGGGAATCGAGATCAACCTCGTCAAAATAAAGGCCATAGAGGACATCACTGTGGTGGGACGTTCAATGACTGACTGGGCGTATAGCCGTCTTAGGCCGGTTCATCTCGAGGTCTTCAGATAAAAGCCATCGATTCTTCTCACTATTAAAGAAGAAGAATAACTTTTACTGGACCCGGGAATGCCAACAAGCTTTGGAGGAACTTAAACAGTACCTATCGAGTCCCCTCTTAATGCACACTTTGAGGTCAGACGAACAGTAGTACCTCTACTTGGCAGTTTCCGAGGTGGCATAAGTGGTGTCTTAGTCCGGGAAGAAGAAGGTACGTAATTTCCTATTTACTATGTTAGTAGAACTCTAGGCGAGGCCGAATCAAGGTATCCTTACCTGGAAAAACCGGCGGTCGCTTTGCTAAGCACTTCTAGGAAGCTAAAACAGTATTTTCAATGCCACCCCATATGTGTCGTAACCTCTTACCCGCTAAGGAATATCATGCACAAGCCCGAACGCTCGGGCCGATTGGCCAAATGGGCCGTGGAAATTATCGGGTACGATATCGATTATCGACCCCGAACCGCCATAAAATCTCAATATTTTGGCAGATTTCGTGGCTGACTTTACACCGGCCTTAATACCCGAAGTCGAAAGGGAATTACTATTAACCTCGGGGACTACTTTGGGAATCCGGACCCTTTTCATGGACGATGCCTTCAACACGAAGGGGTCCAGGCTCGGTATCATATTAAAACCACCTACGGGAAATATAATTAGGCAGTCTATTAGAACTATGAAATTGACTAACAATGAGGCCGAGTATGAGACCATGATTGCATGTCTACAATTGGCGAAAAGCCTTGGGGCCAAAGTGATTGTAGCCAAGTGTGACTCCCTCCTCGTGGT
This sequence comes from Nicotiana tabacum, assembly GCF_000715075.1. Lineage (NCBI taxonomy): Eukaryota > Viridiplantae > Streptophyta > Magnoliopsida > Solanales > Solanaceae > Nicotiana > Nicotiana tabacum. The sequence goes on along the minus strand of NC_134087.1, from coordinate 103,903,294 downwards.
AAATCAAGTTAACAGAACGTTCGAAGTACAAGAAGAACGGATGCGTAGGTACTTGGACAAATTGCAGGTAACCCTACACCAATTCAGGGAATAAACCCTGCAGCATGTAACCCGAGATTAAAATAGTGAGGCCGATGCACTAGCTAACTTGGGTCGTAGTGCAGCTAATGAACTTGGTGATAGAAGAAGGCCATGCCGAAGTGAACTCATCGAGTTTAACTTGGGATTGGAGAAATAAATACATAGACTACTTGAAGACAGGAAAATTTCCTTCGGATCCTAAGGAATCGAGAGCCCTGCGCACCAAAGCTGCCAGATTAGCTTGGTCGAAGGGGAAATGATCAGGAGGACCTTCTTTGGCCATCTAGCTAGATGCGTAGGACCAGGAGACCGAATACTCCATAAGATAAGTTCACGAAGGCACTTGTGGGAACCATTCAGGGGCAGAATTCTTAGTTCGAAAACTAATTAGGGCCGGCTACTACTAGATCGAAATGGAGAAGGATGCAAAGGACTTCGTATGGAAGTGCAACAAGTGCCAAAGACACACCCCAATGATCCATCATTCGAGAGAAATGGTCCACCCGGTCCTCTCCCCTTGGCCATTTATGAAGTGGGGAATGGACATCATCAGTCCCATGCCATGGGCACTCGATAAAGCTCAATTCATACTATTCATGACCGATTATTTTTCCAAATAGATTGAAGCTCAAGCATTCAAAAAGGTCACGAGAAAAAGAAGTCATTGACTTCATTTAGGACCACATAATATGCCGATTTGGGATACTGGCCGAGATTGTTTGCGACAACAAAAAATAATTCGTCGGCAACAAGGTGAGTAAGTTTTTCGAAGACCACAAGATCAAAAAGATACTATCAACACCTTATCACCCTTGTGGGAATGGTCAGGCAGAATCAACCAATAAGACTATACTCCAAAACCTGAAAAAGAGGTTGACTAGTTCGAAAGGGATATGGAATGAGATCCTGCCCGAAATCCTGTGGGCATACTGTACAACTTCGAAATCGAGCACTGGGGCCACCCCCATTTTCTTTGGTTTATGGAGCCGAAGCCTTGATACTACTTGAGGTGGGAGAATCGAGCCTCAGGTTCCAATATGCGAGCGAAGAGCCAAACGGCGAGGCCATGATCACGAGCCTAGAATTATTGGATGAAATGTGGGAGGCCGCCCTGGTCCGGTTGGCGAATAGAAAGGTATTACAACATAAGAGCTAGCCGCTGACACTTTCAAGTCGGGGACTTGGTGTTAAGAAAAGTAACACTACACACCGGGAACTCGAACAAAGGGAAACTGGACACGAATTGGGAAGGACCATATCGAGTTGTCGGAATAACTAACAAAGAATCATATAAACTTGAAGTGGGAAACGATGTACAACTACCAAACAATTGGAACATGACGCACTTAAAGTGGTACTACTGCTAAGGTACGAACTCAATTACTTTTTAATTGTGTATAAATCGGACTAACGTATGCAGGTAATCAGCCAAGGACAGATGTGGTTATTAGGTTTGAATGCACTTATTGCACTCTTTTTCCCTTGAACCGGTTTTGTCCCAAAGTGGGTTTTTCAGTCAGGTTCTTAACAAGGCAATAGTAAAATGTGTTACCTTAGATTTTAAGATCGATTTTAAACTGGAATTGATGGTTGTTTACACTAGATCAACAGTATCCGAGCCCTCACGAGTTCGACCTCAAATACTGGGGGCTATTACCCTCGGGTTAAGATATTTAGCAAGGGAAAAAGAATAATTTTATGTGCTAAAAGCTACGGCTTGGTGGTTAGAATTTATTGTAAGTGTCAAACAGTCATATGAACCGTGCCGACATAATCCACTCTTGCCAAGGCACAAGTCTTATGTGTCTTCGATCATATTCCTTGCATATTAAACAATGAAAGAAATTTCTACTTCCCTTGCACTTTGTTACTGCGCATTTTTGCTTCTTTGATCCTGGATCCTAAAGCCCATGGACTACCCCTGCTCGGGGACTGTCAAGCCTACAGGCTACCCCTACTCGAGGACTGTCGCTCGATGAATATTTGGATGACCCGGGCTGCAAAATCCTGGAGGCACCAAACCCACTAGTTGTTGCCCAAATATAAAAGGCTACGGCCACCCTAAAAATGTCTCGGAGATATCCGAAGTCCGTAACCAGAAAGTAAGGCCCTTAGGAAAAATCAAAACCTACTGAAGGTTACCCACGAAAAAAAATTCATCTAAAAACACTTAAGCATTGTAGACATCAAAAACTTTAAGGGATCAAGCCAAATCCTAAATTAAAGATACTACAGGACTCTTGAAATCCTAGGAGTCTATTAGGGTTTCTTGGAGGTTACTCTACCCTAAACCCTAATTCACACCTATATAAAGGGATAGATATTCCCTTGAAGAGGTGTCTCAAAATCCCATAAACTACGGGGATATCCATAAAGAGATCAAAATATGGTCGGATACTTCTTGACAATTAAATAGTTCAAGAAGCTGGAGATCACATACATCCCTAGGAGGTCTGCATCATCCTACATTCGAGAAATATGCGGCTTCAACCCTCGAATCACGGAGAATGCGGCTTCAGCCCTCGAATCACGGAGATAATTAGGAGATAAGAATCAAGAGAACAAACAGAGTTGTAACCCACAATGTTTATCAATAAAATTACTTTATTCTTTTGTGGTTGCAGTTTATTTTTCATATGTTGAAAATTAGTTGCAAACAAGCATCTTAAAAACCTTCGGTCTTATCGAGGGTTCAAAGCCACAAGTAAACCAAAGTTGCATCGAAGTGGGGCTCCGTTCGAACCTTCGAAAAACGGATGCTCCAGAACTACATCTTATTTTATGCTAAGGTATTAAAAACAATACGCAAATAGAAATTGCAAGTAGATGCTGGAATAGTAAAGACACGGTATTGCCAGTGTCACAACCCGGAATCCCCACCTTCGGGATCTTGATGGCGCCTAACATTTCACTCTCTAGGTAAGCCAACGCTAGAGAAATTCTTAAGCCAATTTTTAACAATTCAAATAATTTAAACCAATAAAACTGAAATGAAGCTAAAATGAAGTACGAAGTGGCATAATGAAGTACAAATCCCCGATCTGGAGTCACAAGTGCAAGAGCTACTAGAAGTTCTACAAATAGGGTCTGAATAAATACAACTATTTCGGATGAAATGAACGGTAAATAAGGAAAGAAGGAGGGGACTTCAAGGTCTGCAGATGCTAGCAGATCTACTCGAGTCTCCAAATCTGGTAATCCGAGCTGAAACACCTCACGTACAGCTGGGACCAGTACCAAAATCTACACAAGAAATGCAAAGTATAGTATGAGTACAACCGACCCATTGTACTCGATAAGTGTCGAGCCTAACCTCGATAAGGTAGTGACGAGGCTATGATAGGACACTCATGTAATTTAACATGTACAACTTAGTTATATGTACAACACAGTAATAGACAAAGATTCAGTGCTTAAAATTGGGAGGGGACATGCGAAAGAGCAACAAGGTACGATAACTATAATAGGAATGACAACATAAGACAGTCAAATAATTCATCAACCAAATGAAAAAGGATAAACATAGTGAATAAAGATGGCACGACATCACTCATCGTGCTTTTACTCTCAACATCACCATGAAACGATAAATGTGGCATGACATCACCCTTCATGCTTTTACACTCTCCATGAAATGATAAATACAGCATGACATCATCCTTCATGCTTTTACTCTCTTCCTCACTATGTATTAATCAATAAATGAAGCAATAAATGGCACGGAATCACTCTTCGTGTTTTTACACTCTCCCTTACCATGCAGTAATGAATATAAAGCTTTGGGAGATAGATAATGCAAGAATAAACCTTAAGTCAATAATGGTTCCAAGATACCAAACCTCAACTTCTAAAAATACTCAACCATCACAATTAATTCATAAGTGCAGAAAGAACGATCAAATAAATAATAATCTAATCTAAGCATGGATGTCATAATTAAAGAAAAAAGTAAATCACAAGGAAACAAGTCACACCCGCATGCTTTAACCCAACAACAACACATAAGTAATCGCCACCTCACATATACGTTGTACCCAAACATTTAAACACGTAGCAAATAGGCAAACAAGTCCTAATCCCTCATGTCAAGGTTAACCACGACACTTACCTCGCTCTGCAATCAACTTAGAGCTCTACCGGGGCCTTTTCTCTAGAATCCGCCTCCAAATCAATCGCATCTAACCAAAATCGACTCTATAACGTCAAATAATGCTAAAGGAATCAATTACAATACATAAAGCTAAGATTTTACACTTTTTCCAAAAAGTCAAGAAAAGTCAACCCCCAGGCTCGCGTCAAAACTAGAGATTCGAACCAAAACCCATATACCCATTCACTCCCTAACCCGATTATGTAATTAGTTTCAAAATCCGACCCCAAATTGAGGTATAAATCCTAATTTGCAAAAAACCCTAATTTTTCCTAAATTTCTAGTTTTCTACCACATAAGAACAATGATTAAGGCTAGAAATTAATGGGTGATGCTAGAAATAGAAGAAAATGAGTTAAAGTATACTAACCTATGAATTGGTGATCACTTTTCTCTTCAAAATCACCTTTAGGCCGAGCTCTAATGGAAAGTTTATGAAAAAAGGGTGAAATCCCGTCTTTGGAACATTTAAATCACGGGGCGTCAGGCCTTCTTCGCGTTCGTGAAGGGTGTGACGCGATCACAAAGTGCAGTGACCCAAATGGGCTACGCGTTCGCGAGGGGTTGCACACGTTCATGATGGTCTGTCCCCCTAGCCATCGCATTCGTGAGCTTGGGCTCGCATTCGCTAGAACAAACCCCTACTCCCCACCCATACCCCTTACTCATCGCGTTCTCATAGAGCTGGACGTGTTTGCGAAGGGTGATCCCACCACCGCTTCGCGTTCGCGTAGAGGAAAAATACAACCAAGCCCAGTATGCTCTTCGCGATCGCAAGTGTAGAAGAACCAGAAACCAGAAGAAATTCCAAGTTCAAAAACATTTGTAGCCTATCTGAAACTCACCCGAGCCCTCGGGGCTCCAAACCAAATATGCACTCAAGTCCAAAAACATTATACAAACTTGCTCGTGCAATCAAAACACCAAAATATAACACTTAAAACTACGAATCAGACACCAAAATGAATGAAATTTAGCCGAGACCACCTATTGGCTTTGTCTTTCACCACCTAGAGTTGGTTCTCGACCAATGCCAGCTCCATTTTCGTAGCTTCGTTCTTTGAAACCAGCAGGTCCATCTTGCGCTTCCACACTTCGGTCGTGGTCTTGACCACATCCATTTCAGCCCGAAGTTGGTCGATTAGGTCTATCTTTTCTTGGACCTACAAAGTTGTGTTGTTAGTCACCATGATTAGCTGCTCGTTTTTAGCCTCAAAGTTATTTACCTTCTCAACCAGGTCAGAGTGTTCCCGCTTCAGGGTCGAGGTCTCCTTCTGTGCTTTTTCAAGCTCAGCCTGGAGAATTAGGAGTTCTTTGAGGGCCTCGTCCTGTTGCTCACTAAGAGCCATGTACATGTCTTTCTTCCGGACCTGCTATTTGAGCTCAAACTTGAGCTGGCTAATCTCCAAGCGGTATCGGAGGAAGCTTTCATGGTGAGGCACTGAAGCCTGAAAAACAATGAAGTTAGCAGAGGATATCAAAAACCAAAGTGAGAATCACAAAGGGGTACAAAGGGCTGGTGCCTTACCTGGTTCTACGCCTGTTGCGCCTCGTTGAAGAGGCTCAGTGTGCCTACCTCTTTCATCTTTGCATGGTCCTCCTCGGTGTCACGACCCAAGTTCGCCCTCCGTGAAATGTCATGACGGCACCTAGTCTCTACGACTAGGTAAGCCTAACAATTGCAGAAAAAGGAAACAAAATGCGGAAAAACTAATAAAAACTAACGATAGGCAAATATAGAAATGTTTAAGATGCCGCATGACATATACTAATACAAGATCTCAAAAAAACTGAACAACTTTCCAAAACCCGGAATCTTATGAAATCACAAGCTGTTGAATAACTACAAGTGTCTAACTCCAGAATGTCTAAACAAAAGTAAATACAGAAGGGCTGATATTATGAGAGAGAATGGAAAGGAACTCCTCGATCTGCGGACGCGGCAAATATACCTCGAAGTCTCTGGAGAATCGCCTCGCCTCAAGGGTAGTAGGGCTGAGCTGAAGAATCCTGGATCTGCACATGAAAAACATGCGCAGAAAGGGCATGAGTACACCACAGTGGTACTCAGTAAGTGCCAAGCCTAACCTCGATTGAGTATTGACGAGGAAGGTCAGCGACCTACTGATTATAGCTGAAAAATGAGGTAAAACAGTATAGAATATGACAATATAATTAAATGCTAACAGTATGAAGTAATACATGATAATAAGAATAACAACGACTATAGTAGAGCCAAAATAATCACAGAAGGAATACAACTCAATACAGAGATAACAACCGGGGATCTCTCAGTATCTTGAGGATCTCTTAGTATCCTCAATATGTGTGTTGGGGATCTCTCGGTATCCCAAGGATCTCTTAGTATCCTCAATATATGTACTGGGAATCTCTTGGTATCCCGATGATCTCTTAGTATCCTCAATATATGTGCTGGGGATCTCTCGATATCCCGAGGATCTCTTAGTATCCTCAATATACATGCTGGGGATCTCTCGGTATCCCGCACTACAGTCCAAATCGTTATATGTGCAGGGGATCTCCCGGAATACAAATCTGTAGTCCCAAAGTAAACACATAACAACAACACGAAGAATACTCAATTCAATTCAAATTTCATACCAAGGTAAAACGGGTATTTCTAACCTAGCATGTTGCATATAATCCAAATAAGGCAGTTTGAGCAAGTAAAGCAATTAAGTCAATTAGACATGCTTCCCTGAGCTAACAGCAGGCTTAAATTGCAAGTAGTAAAAACATGAAAGGAAACACAACTATAGTTACTTAATGAAAATAGGATTTTCAACAATTAGCACAAGTACGCACTCGTCACCTCACGTACAAGGCATTTCAAATATCAACAATACCAAATCCTAAGGGGAGTCCCCCCCCCCCACAAGGTTAGGCAAGCCAATTACCTCGAACCGGCTCAAAATTAACCCGAAACCACGTTCTTGCCACGAGTACTCGACTCCAATTGGCTCAAATCTATTAAATTCAATTGCATAATGTAAATATAACTTCAAGTAACTGATTCCACAAATAAATTCTAAGCTAATACGCAAAATTAGGTAAAATGACCAAATGCCCCCGGGGCCCATGTCTCGAAATCGGGTAAAAGTTACGGATTATGAACTCTCATTCACTCACGAGTCTAACCATACTAAAATTATCCAATGTCAAATCCCCAATCAAAACTCGAAATTTAGGTCTAAGAACTTTTCCAAAATTTTCCCCAATTTCTCACCCCAAATCCGAAATTAAATGATGAATTCATGTTTAGATTAATGGGTTATAAGCAAAAAGGAGTAAAGAATCATTACCCAATCGATATCTCTGAAAATCCCTCAAAATCTCGCTCAAATCCGAGTTCCCAAACTCTAGTTTTGATAAAAATGGCCAAACCCTCCACTTTGAAATTTTATATTCTGCCCAGATAAATCTTTCTTCGCGAATGCGGAAGGACCCTCACGTTCGCAAAGCACAACTTCGCTTGGTCCAGTCTTCCTTCATCGCGAACGCGATGGCCCTGTCGCGAACACGGTGACCATCTTCCCCCCTCCAATGCGAACACAGGACCATCTTCGCGAACGCGTAGGTATAAGACCTCACAGCCTCGCGAATGCGGGAACACCTTTGCAAACGCGAAGCATTAAACTTCCACCAGCCCCAACTTCTCTTCACGAACGCGAAGAAGGGAACCAGAATTGACCTGCTGCAATTTTTCTGCAATTCTCTAAGTCCAAAAATGACCCGTTGAGCATCCGAAACACACCCGACGCACCCGGGACCTCAACCAAACATGATAATCAATCCTAAAACATCATTCAAACTTGTTCCAACCTTCAGAACGTTCAAAACAACATCTAAACACCAATTTAATATCATATTCAAGCCTAAGAACTCCAAAAACTCTCAAATTATGCTTCCGATCAAAAAGCCTATCAAACCTTGTCCGAATGACCTGAAATTTTGCAGGCACGTCACATTCAACACTACGGAGCTACTCCAACTTCCGGAATCCCATTCCGACCCCGATATCAAAATCTCACTATCGAACCGGAAACTTCAAAAATTCAACTTTCGGCATTTCAAGACTAAATAAGCTATAGACCTCCAAAACAAAATTCAAACACACCCCTAAGCCCGAAATCACCCAACGGAGCTAACGGAACTGACAGAATTTCATTCTGAGGCCGTCTCCGTATTTCTCCAACTACTGTCCAAATTCTAAATGTTAAGCTCTCTTTTAGGGACTAAGTATCCCAAAACACTCCGAAACTCAAAACCAAACATCCCGACAAATCAAAATAGCAGAAACAAACACGGGGAAAGAAGTTAATAGGGGATTGGGGCATTAATTATTAAAATGACCAGATGGGTCGTTACATCCTCCTGCACGTAAACATTCGTTCGTTTTCGAACGAGCATAGAGACATACCTGAAGCAGTGAAAAGATGAGGGTAATGGCTACGCATATCCTGCTCGGTCTCCTAGGTCGCCTCCTTGACCGGCTGACCCCGCCACTGAACCTTCACTAATGCAATGTTCTTTGACCTCAACTTTCGAACTTGCCTGTTCAATATTTCCACTGGCTCCTCAACATAAGATAGATCCTTGTCAAACTGGACTGAACTGAAATCCAACACGTGCGACAGATCACCGTGATACTTCCGGAGCATTAAAACATGAAACAACGGATGAACTCCTGTCAAGCTGGGAGGTAAGGCAAGCTCATAAGAAACCTCCCCAACACATCTCAATATCTCAAAAGGACCAATAAACCTTGGAATCAATTTCCTTTCTTCCCAAATCTCATAACGCCCTTCATAGGCGAAACCCAAAGTAGAACCCGCTCTCTAACCATATAGGAAACATCACGAACCTTCCGGTTCGCGTAACTCTTCTGTCTGGACTGGGATGTACAGAGTCTATCCTGAATCACCTTAACCTTCTCCAAAGCATCTGAAACCAAGTCTATGCCCAATAATGTAGCTTCACCTGGCTCAAACCAACCTACCGGGGATCTACACCGCCTACCAAATAAAGCCTCGTACGGTGCCATCTGAATGTTGGACTGATAGTTGTTGTTGTAGAAAAACTCCGCCAATGGCAAGAACTGATCCCAAGACCCTCCAAACTCAATCACACACGCACGGAGCATATCCTCAAAAATCTAAATAGTGCACTCGGACTGTCCGTCCGTTTGAGGGTGAAATGTTGTACTCAACTCCATCCGAATACCCAACTCATGTTGTACAGCCCTCCAGAACCGTAATGTGAACTGAATATCTCTATTTGAAATGATGGAAACTGGAATACCATGCAGACGAACAATCTCCCGGATATAAATATCCACCAAACGCTCCGAAGAATAGGTAGTACACATAGGAATGAAGTGTGCGGACTTGGTCAGCCAATACACAATCACCCAAATGGCATCGAACTTCCTCAAAGTCCGTGGGAGCCCAAATATGAAGTCCATGTTGATCCTCTCCCACTTCTACTCAGGATTCTCTATCTGTTGAAGCAACCCACCTGGTCTCTAGTGCTCATACTTTACCTGCTGACAATTGAGACATCAAGCTACAAACCCAACTATATCTTTCTTCATCCGCCTCCACCAATAATGTTGCCTCAGATCCGGTACATCTTCGTGGCACCCGGATGAATGGAATACCGCAAACTATGGGCCTCCTCTAAAATCAACTCCTGAAGCCCATCAACATTGGGTACACATACCCGACCCTACATCCTCAATACCTCGTCATCACCAATAGTCACATCTCTGGCATCGCCATGCAAAACCTTATCCTTGAGGACAAGCAAATGAGGGTCATCAAATTGATGCTCCCGGATACGATCAAACAAGGAAGACCGAGAAACCACACAAGCTAGAACCCGACTGGGCTCCGAAAGATCCAATCTCACAAACTAGCTGGCTAAGGCCTGAACATCCATCGCCATGGTCCTCTCCGCTGCTGGTAAATAATCCAAACTCCCCAAACTCTCTGACGGTGGCTCAAAGCATCGGCCACCACATTGGCCTTGCCCGGGTGATACACGATAGTGATATCATAGTCCTTCAACAACTCTAACCACCTCTTCTTACACAAATTAAGGTCTTTTTTCTTAAACAGATGCTGCAAACTCTAGTGACCAGTATAAATCTCACAAGGCACAACACCGTACAAATAATGACGCCAGATATTTAAGGCATGAAAAATAGCCGCTAACCCGAGATCATGGACAGGATAATTCTTCTCATGTACCTCCAACTGTCTGGACGTGTAGGCAATCACCCTATCGTCCTGCATCAATACTGCTCCAAGGCCAATCCTCGAGGCATCACAATAGACAATATAAGACCTCAAACCTGTAGGCAATATCAAAATTGGGGCTGTAGTCAAATCTGTCTTAAGCTTCTAAAAGCTCGCCTTACACTCTTCCGTCCAGTAAAACGGAGCACCCTTCTGGGTCAGCCTAGTCATTGGGGATGCAATAGATGAAAACCCCTCAACAAATCGACGGTAATAACCCACCAAGCCAAGAAAACTCTGGATCTCTGTAGATGAGGATGGTCTGAGACAACTCTGCACTGCCTCCACTTTCTTCGAATCCACCTGAATACCCTCACTCGATACCACGTGGCCAAAAATGCCATGAATCCAACCAAAACTCACATTTCGAGAACTTTGCATATAACTTCTTTTCCCTCAAAGTTTGAAGCACTGTCCTCAGGTGTTGCTCATGATCTTCCCGACTCTGGGAGTATACCAGAATATCATCAATAAAGACAATGACGAACGAGTCAAGATATGGCCGGAACACACTGTGCATCAAGTGCATGAAGGCTGTTGGGGCATTGGTCAATCCAAATGACATAACAAGGAACTCGTAATGACCATACCGAGTCCTGATAGCAGTCTTCGGGATATTTGACTCTCGAATCTTCAATTAATAGTACCCTAAACGCAAGTCAATCTTAGAAAACACTCGTGCTCCCTGTAGTTGGTCAAACAAACTGTCAATACGAGGCAAAGGATAACGATTATTCACTGTAACTTTGTTTAACTGGCGATAATCAATTCACATACGCATAGAACCATCCTTTTTATTGACAAACGAGATAGGAGCACCCCCAAGGTGATACACTGAGCCGAATAAAACCCTTATCAAGCAATTCCTATAACTAATCCTTCAACTCAGAAGGGACCATACGATATGGAGGAATAGAAATGGGTTGAGTTCCCAGCAACAGATCAATGCTAAAATCAATATCTCTATCGGGCGGCATGCCCGGAAGATCAGCTAGAAACACATCAAAAAAATCTCGTACTACTGAGACTGAATCAACTATAGGGGTATCAATACTGATATTTCTCACATAAGCTAGATATGCATCACACCCCTTCTTAACCATACGTTGAGCCTTAAGGAATGAAATAACTCTACTAGGAGTATGATCTAAGGTACCCCTCCACTCTACTCGTGATACACCTGGCATAGCCAGCGTCATGGTTTTGGCATGACAATCAAGAATAGCATAATGGGGCGAAAACTAGTCCATATCCAAGATCACATCAAAATCTACCATGCTAAGCAATAATAAATTGGCTCTGGTCTCAAAACCACTAAGAGCAACCACATACGACCGATAAACACAGTCGACAACAAGAGAATCTCCCACAAGACTAGAAACATAAATAGAGGAACTTAAAGAATCCCCAGATACACCCAAATGCGGGGCAAATTAAGAAGACACATAAGAATAAGTGGAGCCTGGATCGAATAAAACCGATGCATCTCTATGACAAACCAGGACAATACCTGTGATGAAAGAATCGGAGGTGATAGCCTCGGTACGGGCAGGAAGGGCATAATATCTGGCTTGGACTCCCCCTCTAGGGCGACCTCTACCTCCTCGACCTCCACCTCTAGCTGGTTGAGCAGGTGGGGTAGCAACTGGAGCTGTAACCATAGCCTGAGAACTTTGCGGGGCACGCTATGGTTGAGAAGTCTGTGGAGGTGCACCCCTCCCTAGTCTAGGGCAATAACTCACCACATGGCATATGTCACCATACTCAAAACATCCTCGCTGCTGACGTGGCAGTAGGAACTGTGCGGTACGGGTACTCTGAGACCCTTGAACACCTGAAATACTGTGTGAAGCCTGAGACGCAAACTGAGCTGGCTAACCTACAAAATGTCTACCATGTCGTACTCTTCCTCCAAAATAAGGACCAGTGGGTCTCTCCGGTCTACGAGGTCTCCTCGCTTCCCTATACTCTCTCTCCTGACCTCGTCTGTCCTCTATCTTTCTCCTGGACCCACCTGTCCTCTACTCAGCGAGAGATCCTCACCACCCGCTGAACTGGGACCACAGGCTGTGTCGCCATGACACTTGGAACCTGACCAATGAGAATTCGCTGCTCTGGAGTGGGGGCGGCAGAAGTATGGCTCCCTTCCCCGATCTGTGAAGTAGTTGATACAACCTAAATCAATCCCGCCTGAACTAATGTACCAAACATGCTCAGGAACTATGTTAAGGTCTCTTGAAGTGCTGGAGTAGTAGTAGCAGTAGGTGTATCAAACTCCTGGGCTCCAGCTGGAACTACTGGTGGCTGCTCTATAGCAGCTCGTACGGGTGCTCTAGCTGCACCGCATGCGCGTCCTCAGCCTCTACCCCGGCCCTGACCTCTAACGGCTCTCGTAGGGGGCACGGGTGTCTGGTCACCTCCGGTAGCATGTGTCCTCACCATCTGTGAGAGAATGGAATACATAGGTTTAGGATTGTGATGTCAAAAAAATCTCGCATGACGGGGAAATCAAATGAAGTGGAATTTTTCTAATGGTTACATAGCCTCTCGTAGATAAGTACAGACGTCTTCATACCGATCCATGAGACTCTAATAAACCAGCTTATGATTCATGACCCCTATGAACCTAAAGCTCTGATACCAACTTGTCACGACCCAAGTTCGCCCTCCGTGAACTGTCGTGACGGCACCTAGTCTCTACGACTAGGTATGCCTAACAATTGCAGAAAAAGGAAACAAAATGCGGAAAAACTAATAAAAACTGAAGATAAGCAAATATAGAAACGTTTAAGATGCCGCACGGTATATACTAATACAAGATCTCAAAAAAACTAAACAACTTCCCAAAACCCGAAATCTTATAAAATCACAAGTTGTCGAATAACTACAACTGTCTAAATCCAGAATGTCTAAATAAAAGTAAATACAGAAGGGCTGATATTATTAGAGAGAATGGAAAGGGACTCCTCAGTCTGTGGACACGGCAGATATACCTCGAAGTCTCTAAAGAATCGCCTCACCTCAAGGGTAGTAGGGCAGAGCTGAGAATCCTGGATCTGCACATGAAGAACATGTGCAGAAAGGGCATAAGTACACCACAGCAGTGCTCAGTAAGTACCAAGCCTAACCTCGGTCGAGTAGTGACGAGGAAGGTCAGGGCCCTACTAATTATAGCTGAAAAAATAAGGTAAAATAGTATAGAATACGATAATATAATTAAATGCTAACAATATGAAGTAATACATGATAATAAGAATAACAACGACTATAGTAGAGACAAAATAATCAGAGAAGCAATACAGCTCAATACAGAGATAACAATCGGGGATCTCTTAGTATCCCGAGGATCTCTTAATATCCTCAATATGCGTGTTGGGGATCTCTCGGTATCCCAAGTATCTCTGTTGGGGATCTCTTGGTCTCCCGATGATCACTTAGTATCCTCAATATATGTGTTGGGGATCTCTCGGTATCCCGAGGATCTCTTAGTATCCTCAATATACATGCTGGGGATTTCTCGGTATCCTGCACCACAGTCCAAATCGATATATGTGCAAGGGATCTCCCGGAATACAAATCCGTAGTCCCAAAGTAAACATACATTAGCAATACGAAGAATACTCAAACATGAAGAATACTCAATTCAATTCAAATTTCATACCAAGGTAAAACAGGTATTTCTAACCTAGCATGCTGCACATAATCTAAATAAGGCAGTTTGAGCAAGTAAAGCAATTAAGTTAATTAGACATGCTTCCCTAAGCTAACAGCAGGCTTAAATATCAAGTAGTATAAACACGAAGGGAAACACAACTATAGTTACTTAATGAAAACAAGATTTTCAACAATTAGCACAAGTACGCACTTGTCACCTCACGTACAAGGCATTTCAAATATCAATAATATCAAATCCTAAGGGGAGTTCCCTCCACACAAGGTTAGGCAAGCCACTTACCTCGAATCGGCTCAAAATCAACCCGAAACCACGTTCTTTCCACGAGTACTCGACTCCAAATGGCTCAAATCTATTCAATTCAATTGCATAATGTAAATATAACTTCAAGTAACTGATTTCACAAATAAATTCTAAGCTAATACGTGAAATTAGGTAAAATAACCAAAATGCCCCCAGGCCCACATCTTAGAAACAGGTAAAAGTTACGGATTATTAACCCTCATTCACTCACGAGTCTAACCATACCAAAATTATCCAAATCTAATGTCAAATCCGCAATCAAAACTCAAAAATTAGGTCTAGGAATTTTTCCAAATTTTCCCCCAATTTCTCACCCAAAATTCAAAATTAGATGATGAATACGCATTTAGATTAATGGATTATAAGCAAAAAGGAGTTAAGAATCATTACCTAATCGATATCTCTGAAAATCCCTCAAAAGCTCGCTCAAATCCGAGCTACCAAGCTCTAGTTTTGATAAAAATGGCCAAACCCTAGACTTTGAAATTTTATATTCTGCCTAGATAAATCTTTCTTCACGAAAGCAAAAGGACCCTCGCGTTTGCGAAGCACAACTTTGTTTGGTCCAGTCTTCCTTCATCGCGAATGCGATGACCATCTTCCCCCCTCCTACGTGAACGCGGGACCATCTTCGCGAATGCGTAGGTATAAGACCTCATAACCTCGCGAACGAGTGAACACCTTCGCGAATGTGAAGCATTAAACTTCCACCAGCCCCGGCTCCTCTTCCCGAACGCGAGACCTCACTCGCGAACGCGAAGAAGGAAACCAAAACTGACCTGCTGCAATTTTTTTGCAATTCTCTAAGTCCAAAAATGACCCATTGAGCATCATTAATGCCCTGATCCCCTATTAACTTCTTTTCCTATGTTTATTTCTACTATTTTGATTTGATAGGATGTTCGGCTTTGAGTTCGGAGAGTTTTGGGACACTTAATCCCTAAAAGAGAGCTTAAGTTTTGAAAATTTGACCGTAGTCGGAACAATGTGAAGATGGTCTCGGAATGGACTTCAGATAGTTCTGCTAGCTCCGTTGGGTGATTTCGAGTTTAGGAGCATGTTCAGATTGTGTTTTGGAGGTCCGTAGCTAATTTAGGCTTGAAATGCCAAAAGTTGAATTTTTTAAGTTTCCGGTTCGATAGTGATTTTTGATCCGAGGGTCAGAATGGAATTCTGGAAGTTGGAGTAGCTCCGTAGTGTTTAATGTGATGTGTTTGCAAAATTTCAGGTCATTCGGACGAGGTTTGATAGACTTTTTGATCGAAAGCGTATTTTGAGAGTTTTTGAAGTTCTTAGGCTTGAATCTGATGCTAAATTGGTGTTTTGATGTTGTTTTAAGCGTTCCGAAGGTTGGGAGATTGTTGGTTTTCTAGTATTTTTAGCAGCAGTGATTGTTCATTTCGATAGTGTGAGTCCATCCGCGATCGCGTAGGCTAAGTTGAGGTCAGGCATTTTTTGTGAATCGCGATCGCGAAGGTAGGCATGCGATCACATAGGGTGAGCAGTGTTGGTCACTGCGTTCGCATAGGGACCTTTGCGTTCGCGTAGAAGGACTTGGTGTGGCAGTGGGGTGATGGAGTTGCTCTATGCGATCGCATAGAGCTAGTCGCGATCGCGTTGCTTTGAGAAAGTTGTCTTATGCGATCGCATAGGTAATTCTGCGATCGCATAGGGTTAAATTTAGGCAGTATTTAAATAGCCCATCTGCTACCCTTCTTCATTTTCCCACCATTTGTGAATAGGATTGAAGCTTTCGAGGGAGATTTTTGAGGAAACCAAAGAGGAATTACTTGGAGGTAACATACTTGACTTCATAACTCGTTTATATGTGATTAAAGACCTAATTAGTGGTGAAAATTCTGGGAAAAATAGGTAATTAGGGCTTGAGATTAAGAGACTTTAACATGGGTATTTGGGAGATCAATTGAACTCCGATTTCAGTGTTCTTGTTATGTATAGTCTCGTGAGAGTACGAGGTTTTTAAAAATGTAAATTTTACCCGATTCTGAGATGTGGGCCCGAGGGGAATTTTGATAATTTTACCTAATTTCGCGTATTAGCTTAGAATATCTTTATGGAATCAGTTATTTGAAGTGTTATTTATATTATGCAATTAAATTGAATAGATTAGGCCATTTGGAGCTTAGAATATATTATGTTGTTAGCTTAGAGAAGCATGTTTAATTAACATAATTGCATTATTGCTTAAGGTCCCTTATTTGTATTATGTGAAGCATGTTAGGTTAGAATTTCTTATTTTGCTTTGGTATGAAATGGAGTTTAACTGAGTATTCTTTGTGTGTTTTACTTTGGGACTACGGGACGACATTCCAAGAGCTCCCCTGTACATATTTTACGATTTGAGCTGAGGTGCGGAATACCGAGAGATCCTCAGCACGTATATTGAGGATACCAAGAGATCCCTTGCATATATTAAGGGTACCAAGAGATCCTCGGGATACCAAGAGATCCCTCACATATATTGCGGGTGCCAATAGATCCTCGGGATACCAAGAGATCCCTGACATATATTGAGGGTACTAAGAGATCCTCGGGATACTAAGAGATCCCCGGTTACTATCCTTGTGTAGAGTGGTATTCCTGGTCGGTGTTTTTACCTCTATTTCAGTTGTAGTTATCCTTATTATCCTGTATTAATTCTTATTGGTATTTTGCAACTATACTGCTTTATCTTATACTGTCACACCTTATATTGCTTTATTTAATCTCAGTAGGGCCCTGACCTTCCTCATCACTACCCGACCGAGGTTAGGCTCGGCACTTACTGCGTACCACTGTGGTGTACTCATGCCCTTTATATGCATGTTTTACATGTGCAGATCCAGATACCTCCACCCAGACTTATCGCGCTTGAGACGAGGCATTCGTAGAGACTCCGAGGTATATTTGCCGCGTCCGCAGACTGAAGAGTCTCTTTCTACCCTCCCTTTTGTATTAGCCCTTCTGTACTTTTGTTTCCTTGTTAGACATTCCGGAGTTAGATATTTGTAGACATTCAAAGGCTTTTGATCATGAGATTCCGGATTTTGGGAAATGTATTACTTTTTGAGAGTTGATATTGTGTATGTCGAGCGATACTTTTAAACACTATTTTAATTCGCTATTTTGGTTTTTATTTGTTTCTTTCCGCAAATTGGTGTATTTTTTGCATTGTTAGGCTTACCTAGTCATAGAGACTAGGTGACGTCACGATGGTTCACGGAGGGCGAACCAAGGTCGTGATAAGTTGGTATTAGAGCTCTAGGTTCATAGGAGTCATAAATCACAAGCCGGTTTATTAGAGTCTCGCTGATCGGTGCGGAGACGTCTGTACTTATCTACGAGAGGCTATGTAATTGTTAGGAAAAATTTCGCTTCATTTGATTTCCTTGTCGTGCGAGATTTTGATATCACAATTCTAAACTTCTATCTTCTATTCTCTCACAGATGGTGAGGACACGTGCTACCAGAGATGATCAGGCACCTGCGCCCCCTACTGGAACCGTCAGAGGCCGGGGCCGAGGACGTGCACATGGTGCAGCCAGAGCACCCGCACGAGCTACTACCGAGGTACCACCAGCAGTCCCAACCGGAGTCCAGGCACATGATATGCCTACTGCTACTACTACTCTAGCTCTTCAGGAAACTTTTGCGCAGTTCATGAGCATGTTCCCCAGCAGAGCCGCCAGAGCTGTCACACCTCCTTTTTCCGCACCCGCGGGGGTGCAAGGGAGTTTTTTCCAATTAAAGGACAATCGAAACGGGATTTGTTTATTTATTTCAGAGTCACCACTTGGGAGATTTAGGGTGTCCCAAGTCACCAATTTTAATCCCGAATCGAGGAAAATAATGACTCTATATTACAGTCTGCGTACCAGAAATCTAGATAAGGAATTCTGTTAACCCGGGAGAAGGTGTTAGGCATTCCCGAGTTCCGTGGTTCTAGCACGGTCGCTCAACTGTTATATTTGGCTTATTTATCTGATTTTTAATACAATATGAACTTATGTGCAGATTTATCTTTTTACCGCTTTACTATTATTATTTTTAGGAATGTGAACATCGCCTAAACTATATCTCTGGACTGTGTCACATGAAATGCACCCACAATCCGGAACATATTTTATTTGACGTTTTGGGATTTGGATTTGGGTCGCATGAAATGCGCACCCAAGTTTAAGAAAGTAGATTATTAAACATGCACCTAAAGAGACTATCGTGTTATTATTTTTGCGGAGGCCGTGAAATTCGCTAAACGACCCTCCTGAATTCTAAGTAATTTTAAACAAGTACTTACTGAGGGCCCCGCAATTTGTGTTTTTATTCGGCGAGGCTCATCTCATTCTTATTTTTTAAAAGGAATTTGCAACGTCATGGAAATGCATCTCATACCACGTCACAGTCAATGTACCCGTGATTAGAGACACATTTCGATTTCGTTGAGATTTGGATTTGGGTCACATAATTGTGCACCCGAGTTTAGGGAGATAACATTATTAAAGGCGCGCCTAAAGCAACTAGCGCATTATTATTTTGGGGTAGGGCCGTGAAATTTACTAAACGGCCCGTCCCGGAATCTAAGTATTTAATACATATATTTTGCGAGGGCTCCGCAATTTGTATATTTTTATTTAGCGAAGCTCGTCTCTTTTTTATTTTTATTATTATTATTATTATTTTTTATATTTTTAAAGGGATGCCATTTTTACACTTTTAACCATACTAAACCTTACAACTTATTTACAACTAAAATCTCATAACTTGTTAGAAGTTTAATAAAAAAGAGTTTTAGCGAATGAGTATTTCGGGAGTAGTAATAACATGTACTAATAATAAAAAAATTTTGAATGAACTAAGCGAAGTAAAGGACGAGCAAATTAACGTCAAACTTGTGTCATAGAACAACTAGTCAAACTTAATTACATGACATCAAACAAACGAGAATCACATAACGCAAAATGAGCAAAAATGCATACAATGAAACATAGGCAAAAAATTTCCATACCAATTTTTATATTTGCATCTCAAACATTCAACATAAAGTTTATTTATCTAATACATCGAGGTTTACTAACCTTTGCACCTCGACAAACTCAGAACGACAAACACGATTCCGACGGAACTCAAGCCGGACCTCTCTGACCGAAGAACAACGACGGAACCTCGGACAGCACCTCGACGTACCGGACCTCGACGAACCAAAGTCGACCTCTACGGAAAACAGAAAACTCGGCCAAGCAGGATTGAAGCAACCTACCGTTGCTCGGAAACGAAGCTACGACTGCTTGGAGGTTGACGACGTTGGACTGAAAATGGCGGACTGGTTCTGGAGGTTGACGACGGTGGTTTCGACTGGTTTTAGGGTTTCTGGGAAGGTGAGGACGGTGGCGAGGAGGCGGGTCCGTGTGGTGGTGGTGTTTCGACAGTGACGGAGGTGGAAGGAGTTAGTAGTAGACGGGGTTATTTGGTTCAGACGGTGGTCGAGCTGTTTGGGCAGTGACGTTTGGTGGTGAGGGTTATCGTCGCCGGTGGTTTAGCGTCGTGGGGTCGCGAAGCTGATGGAGGTGGCGTTGGAGGAGTTGGGTTGAAGGGTGGCTTCACGGTGAAAGAAGGGGGGAGTCCAGTGGTCGTGAGGCAGGGTAGCAGGTGGTCGTGAAGGTGAGAGGAGCTGGGGGAAGGAGGTCCGATGGTCGAAGCTCAGTAGGGTTTGCTTTCTTGCTTCTTCTGAAGAAGAAAGCGGAATAGTACTCTTTCTCCAAAAATTCCAAAATCCTCCTCCTTCATTCAAAAATTCCCCCTTTTGTCAAATGTGTAGTCCGTGTATTTGACATGGTTTGCCCATGAAAATGAGCCCCACGCGTGGTGGGGTTCGAGGCATATGTCCCCCACGCGTGGTGGGGTTCCCCACGTGTCCTGGACACTGTTTATTATGGGCTAGGTCCGAAAATTAGGCCTAAAACCGGGTAGTTTAAACCCGAATATTATTCTTTTGCCCGGACCCGAGAAATAGGAACACGTTGCTTAACTAGTCCTGTGTAAGCAAAATAACTACCAAAAATAAGACTAGTATTTAAACAAAACTATATCTTTTTTAAATATTTTTCAAGGTTTAAAATAGCTACAAAATATTAATAAAACTATTTTATTTTTATTTTTTTTGTAATTTTCGTTTTAAAATATTAAGATAAAATATGAGGTAATATTTTTGTATTTTTTCAAAGTTAAAAATGCCTATAAAACTTTAATAGAACTATATTTTATTTATTTTTTTATAATTTTCGAAATTATATAAAGTACAAAAATAAAGTGCAATTTTTTGTATTTTTCAAATTTATGAGAGATACATAAACTAAAATTTATATATATATTTTTTTGAAATTTTTCTTTTTGCAACGAAATAAAGTAAAAATAGTTAAAATGGCTATACTAGTCCTAAATTAGATATTTAAGCTTAAGAACGCAAAAATTCCCGGGGAGGGTCAAAAATCACGTGCTTACAGCTGCCCCTCTTTGACTGGAAACACGAAGAGTTTTCCGACAAAGAACGACTAGACGTGTTTTTGACCCAACCATTACTTGGACGGACTACACTTAAGGAAAGGGAGGGAATGTGACCGAGCCTTGGTATCTGAGCTGCCTACATATCCTTGGTTATACAGGAATCAGGCCACGTGTAGTTCGGAAATGAGAGAGATAGTGAAGTGTACCGAGGTGAAGAGCCGATCGAGGTGCCGTTCCGTTGAGGTTCCGGTCCGCAGTTCTGTCATTACAACAAAAAATGAAAACTAAAAAAGACTAGCTAAGCCTATCAGCTACTAGTTACAAGGATTCCTATCTCTTAAGTCTTCTGAAACTTGGTCTTGAGTCTTGAATGGTGCTTCATACAGACTTTGGATCTGAACCTTGATACTTGCTAGATGTAGGCGCTAGTTCTTGAGCAAACCACATTTGTTATCCACATCCGTGCTTCGGATTCATTCATTTTTCTCTTTTTCTTTTTTCTTCCTTTTTTTTTTGTTTTTGTGACTAGCTTTTGTTGACCCTCTCAGACTGTTGACTCGCATTCTTGGGGCGAGATTCTTGTTGCTTCTATCTTGGATTGAGTGCTGGGGACTTCTATCGTAGCCTTCTGCCTTCCAATGGGTTGCGGCTTGACTTTGAATGATGTTCCGCTGTTCTACAGGCGGACCCCTAACTTCTTCAATCTTCGGCGTACAACAACCTCCGCTCTATAGGCAGGCTCCTGACAACCAAAACAAACAACACAAATGAAATTTCCTAACCCAGTTTGCACTGGGAAAGTTTATGAGTCATTAGCAAAATTGTAACTCATTGATACTACTGATGCAGTGCTGAGAGTGAACTAAACACTAGACTAGGATGTATTCCCTTGTTATACAGGTGGGCGCCTAATTTCAATGCTTGAAATGTAAGGACTGAAATGTATTCCTCTGTTATCTGGGCGGGCTCCCAATTTCAACACTTGAAATAAAAACTGGAATGTATTCCTCTCGTTATACAGGTGGGCGCCTGGGTTTAGGAAAATGACTCTTTTTTTTCAAACTCTTTCTTTTTTTCTTTTTTTTTTCAAAAATGTTTTTTTTAGCATCTTAGGAGAAAGATTCATCGGACTAAGATTTTGATCCTAGGAGAAGGTTCGTCAGACTAGGTCTCTATCTTAGGAGAAAAATTCGTCAGACTAAGATTTTGATCCTAGGAGAAGGTTCATCAGACTAGGTCTTTTAATTTTTGGTATCTCAGGAGAAAGATTCATCAGACTGAGATTTTGATCCTAGGAGAAGGTTCGTCAGACTAGGTCTCTATCTTAGGAGAAAAATTCGTCAGACTAAGATTTTGATCCTAGGAGAAGGTTCGTCAGACTAGGTCATTTTTTGTTTTTGGTATCTCAGGAGAAAGATTCATCAGACTGAGATTTTGATCCTAGAAGAAGGTTCGTCAGACTAGGTCTCTATCTTAGGAGAAAAATTCGTCAGACTAAGATTTTGATCCTAGGAGAAGGTTCGTCAGACTAGGTCATTTTTTGTTTTTGGTATCTCAGGAGAAAGATTCATCAGACTGAGATTTTGATCCTAGGAGAAGGTTCGTCAGACTAGGTCTCTATCTTAGGAGAAAAATTCATCGGACTAAGATTTTGATCCTAGGAGAAGGTTCGTCAGACTAGGTCATTTTTTGTTTTTGGTATCTCAGGAGAAAGATTCATCAGACTGAGATTTGATCCTAGGAGAAGGTTCGTCAGACTAGGTCTCTATCTTAGGAGAAAAATTCATCGGACTAAGATTTTGATCCTAGGAGAAGGTTCGTCAGACTAGGTCATTTTTTTTTTGGTTATCTTAGGAGAAAGATTCATCAGACTAAGATTTGGATCCTAGGAGAAGGTTCGTCAGACTAGGTCATTTTTTGTTTTTGGTATCTCAGGAGAAAGATTCATCAGACTGAGATTTGGATCCTAGGAGAAGGTTCGTCAGAATAGGTCTCTATCTTAGGAGAAAAATTCATCGGACTAAGATTTTGATCCTAGGAGAAGGTTCATCAGACTAGGTTTTTTTTGTTTGTTATCTTTAACAACCACTTAGGAGGAAATGCGTCTCCTACGGGTGAAACTAAAACTTAAACTTAGGAGGAAATGCGTCTCCTATGGGTAAAACTTAAACTTAGGAGGAAATGCGTCTCCTATGGGTAAACTTAAACTTAGGAGGAAATGCATCTCCTATGGGTAAACTTAAACTTAGGAGGAAATGCATCTCCTATGGGTAAAACTAAAACAAAACGAGGAGGAAATGCGTCTCCTATGGGTGAACTCTAACGATTTCAAACTAGGAAGTGCGTCTCCTATTAATGAAACCTTTGCTTTCTCTTTTTTTTTTTTTTATTTTGAATTATTTACTTACCTGTGTTGTCCTCCCTCGAAACTGTTGGGGATTATTTAGATGGGGATGACTTTTACCTTTTTAACTTTTTCATTATTATCTTTTTATTCCTCTTTTTTTTTGATTTTTTTTTTTTTAACAACCACTTAGGAGGAAATGCATCTCATACGGGTGAAACTAAAATGAACTTAGGAGGAAATGCGTCTCCTAGGGGGTAAACTTAAACTTAGGAGGAAATGCGTCTCCTATGGGTAAAACTAAAACAAACTTAGGAGGAAATGCATCTCCTATGGGTAAAGACACAAAATGTATTCCCTTATTATACAGGTGGGCGCCTAATGGTAAAGACACAAAATGTATTCCCTTATTATACAGGTGGGCGCCTAAAATATGAAATGCGCAGACAAAAGTATTCCTCTCGTTATTCAGGTGGGCGCCTGTCTTTAACAATAACTTTGAAAATAAAATCCTATTCGAGGGCGGATGAACCCAAAATATCCTCGAGGGCGGATGAACCCGACAGATCCTATTTGAGGGCGGATGAACCCAACAGATCCTATTTGAGGGCGGATGAACCCAACATATCCTATTTGAGGGCGGATGAACCCAACATATCCTATTTGAGGGCGGATGAACCCAACAGATCCTATTTGAGGGCGGATTAACCCGACATATCCTATTTGAGGGCTGATGAACCCAAAAATATCCTTAAGACTTGAAAATGTCTTACCTCGAATACTTGCTGGGGATTGGGATGAATTTTCCTTTTCTACCTTCCCCAAATTTTATTATTATTCTTTTTTTTATTCCTTTTTTTTTGTTTTGTTTTTGCATAGCTTCTTCCTTCAAAGACTATCTCCCTTGATTTACTTACCTGTTGGGGGGTAAAATGTTATCAGCTGGGGGTACCTGACTTCCAGAAAATTTTCTAAATGGAAGGAAAATTTTCTGCCCCAGTTTGATAATATCCCTTGTGGCACGCAGTTCTGGCATCAATGCCCTTCCTTTACCTGTTTCAAATCAAACAAAATTGTTAGTTTAAAACATGGTGGTTGGTTGTGATACTCCTACTGGGATGGCTTTTCCCTTTATCCTTCCTTGCTCTGCGTTCAACAACTTGTTGGGGATGATCTTATGTGCTGGGGATAATCCCTTCCTGCTGGGGGATATCCCTCTTCTTTTGTGGCATAGCTTGGAAACTGGCATTTCCCCGACCTTTTAGTCTAGTATGGATCTCGCTAAATCACGCTCACCGCTTTCCTTGCTTTGTTCATGGGCCTTGGCCTTGAGGTTTATAACTTTTGTTTTGGCAAGGATATCTCTCTTGACGCTTGTCAATCCTTTTGTCAATTTCCTTTGCTGGGGATATCTTTCTGACACTGGCCTCGCGTTTGTTCCCTGCTGACTACCACTTGGATGTACTAGTCAGATCTCATTTTGGAAAGCTGATGGCCTATTTGAAGTCATTTCATACTTGTTCTGACCAGACAGACTCTATTGGGGATTTTTCTATGAAAGGAAAAAGATAAAAGGGAACAGAATAAAAAGACAAAGGAAAAAAAACATGACTCTTTAACAAAAGAAACTATAAATAAAAACCCTATCAAATGCAGATGCCGACTCTAATGGCCATGACATGCATATGGGGCCTATCCTTTACCGTCAATCCTCTTTCAAGATCTTCAATTGGCGATTCCACAACTGATTCTCACTCTTATTCGACTTGTAGTGCCCGAAGGGTTTTCACTATCAAGCCTCTCTCATTTTGGTTTTCTCTCAGCTTTTATCGGCTTATGGTGCCTGTGAAGGTTTTCACCAATAAGACTCTCTCATTTGTATCACTTTCCAGCTGGGAATTTGGAGTGTTGCCGGCATGACTCTTTTTGTTGGAGATTAGAGTCCTTTCTGTTGTGGAAACAGAATGTTATGTTCGCCGGTAAGAATCTTATTTGTCTGACTTGGCATCTCTTGAAGACTGGTCAGAAGGTCTTTCTTTGGACCGTAATGTGGGTTTTGGATAGGGCTAGAAAGAAAGGGTATTAAGGGCTAAAAAATGAATCGATTTTGGGTTATTAATTACAACCTTCGGAATTAGATTTATTTACAACAAACGCAACTTTTGCCCCAGTTTCTTGCTTGGGGATATTTTGATTGGGTTTTTTTTCATTTTTCAAAACTATGACCGAGCCGTGAAGCGCCTACGTATCCTCTTTGAGGAATCAGGTCAAACGTAGTTCCCAATTCCTCTTTTTCATTTGACTTTCTTTTTTTTCTTTGTTATCAATTTCTTTTCTTTTCTTTTTCTCTCTTTTTTCGTTTTGTTGTTTTCTTTCTTTCTCTTTTTTTTGTTTTGTTACCGATTCCGAACGAGGGGTATGAAATAAAAATAAATAAGGCTCAAAAGGGGTAACGAATGATAGTTTGGGTAGCAGAACAAAATGCCTTCGTCATTCCAGTCTTCAAAACATGCCAAGTGCAAACAACACACTTTAAATTTGTAGTCTCTTCTGATGGTGCTGAACTTGACAATTATGTTAAACATTTTATTTTTCCTTTGTCATTTCTAAGCACCGTTGGGCGACACTCTCATTATCATGACCGACCCTCATGCCAATTTGGCGAACCTTGCTTTTAACGGTTTTCTTTGTGCTTAACTTGCCCCAGTTCCACATGACTCGGGCTCTGAATAATCTCAAACCGTCCTTATTTTCTTTAAATGGTCGGATCGCCTTTCCAGGGTTTTATGATTAACTTTAAAGACTAGGCCCAAAGTGTGTGCGCATGTCATGTCCCTAGAATCGGCATTGAAAAAAAATGGTAAAAGGACTAAGCAAAGAGATGACTGGAAATAATAAAAGACCGGATTTTGTATTAGACTACCGGTGAAATGGTTTAAATAACAAACAAAACAAAACAATCCAGAACAAAATCTTAAAACAAATTGGACAAGACAACATCCGACTTATAACCCTAATAATCCGAACAACAGAAATGACAACAAAATAAGCCACCAACTGCTTCTTTCTTGTTAACCAAGGAACGGAGCTTCCTCCCATTTTATCAAACTTGGCATCGTAGCCACTGAGCTTTGCATTAGTATTGCAATGACCATTGCCAACTTCAATATCATTGCCCTTAGTCAACAAGTTCCCAATAGGACTCGAATGCTTCCGTCATCAGGCCTGATTCCCGTAGAGTGTGCATCAGGAGGTGCAAGTAAAGGATTCTGGGTGTCATTGTCCGGCTTACCACAAACCAACCACCTTAACTTATTTGCAAAACAAACAGGTTAGAATGGACTCAGTAAAGTCGGTCCTCATTATTGACACATCTTTTTTCTTTTTCTTTTTCGATGTTTTTCTTTTTTTTTCTTTTTTTCTTTTTTCGCTTTTTCTTTTTCATTCTTTTTCATTCTTTTTTTTTCATTCTTTTTTTCATTTTTTTCATTTCTTTTTTTTTTCATTTCTTTTTTGTTGTGGTCGAATCTTATGGGGATTGCCTACGTATCATGACCCCGCATGAATCAGACCTTGCGTAGTTCGGACCAATAAAAGATAAAAAATAATAAACACACACATTTTTCCCTTTCTGTTCGACAAATGCAACCAAATGGTTATTTTTTGCCAATGTGGCCCCTTCCAAATTTCACATGAATTTTGAGGCCGGGGAGGATTATTTTATGACACTTTTACGAACTTGTCCGTTCTTTTACGAAAATAACCTTTCGACAATTGACAGATACTCTAAGGCTACTTCGGCAAGAACGGTTTAAGACGCGGCCGAAGCTGGCTCGGCTTATTATGACAAAATTCAAACGGTATGTATTCACCTGACCGTCGACTTTTTTTTGAAATTATAATAAAAACTTGGTGTTGCAAAACACGGCTCTTCAGCGTCTCGGGGACGAAGCTTTTTTAAGGCTGTGTGGGTCAACTCAAAATGACCCAAATGTGGCTATTTATGCAAAGTCAGCCTTCCGGCGTCCCTTTCGAGAACATTCGGCTATTTATGACAAAACAACATCACCTGACTTATTTATGACTCTTTTTATCGTTTTTGAATTAAAAAAAGTCAATATTGCAAACACGGCCTTTCAACGTCTCGGGGACGAAGATTTTTAGGCTGTGGGGGTCAACTGGACCAAGTCTTAAAAAATGACCCAAAGGTGGCTGTTTATGCAAAGTCAGCCTTCCGGCGTCCCTTTCGGGAACATTCGGCTATGTCTTGATAAAACAGCGTCACCTGACTTCTTTATGACAAAATTAAAATTTGACATATATTTTTTATTTATTTGTTTTTTGGCTATTTTAGCAAAAGGTGGGTTGGACATCACCCGACTTATTTATGACAAGATTAAAATTTTTGATTTTTGGCTATTTCAGCAAAAGGTGGGGTTGGACCCGATGAGGGTTGCCTACGTATCTCACATCCGGTGAGAATCAAACCTGCGTAGTTCGGTCAAAAGAACTACTTTAAAAGAAGAAAGGAAGCATTTTTTTTGATTGATTTTCTTTTTAAAAGAAACACTTCTAAGATATATTTTGGAATTTTCATTTGCTCTTTTTTTTATTTTATTCTAAAGAAGAAGAAGAAAATATTTTTCGGAATTTTGCTTTTGATAAAAGAAATGCTTCTCAAATGTTTTTTTTTGGATTTTGAATTTTCTTTTCAATTTTGAAAAAGAATCAAAATATTTTCGGATTTTTTTTTATTATATATACATGTTTTTTTTTTAAACAATTAGAAAGAATTTCTAAAGAAATCAATAATGGAAAGTATTTTTGGATTATTGTAATTTCAGCATTTTCATAAACAAGTAAATAAACATATTTTTTTAAAAAACCAAGACCCTTTTTTACTTTTTTTTTATGGCAAGACAAACTATTTTTTTTTGAAAAACAAAACCAAACAATGATGATTTTTTCTACTTTTCCTTTGTTGTTAATAAAACTAACTAATAAGACATATATTTTCCTTATTTTCTCAAAAATTCGGCAGAGTTCCGACACTACTTGGACATTTGTTTTTTTCACATTTATAAACTGTTATTTTTTCCTCTTTTCCACTATTTCTAACTTGTGGATGATGATGAAAACATACAAAATCTTTTTTTTGAATTTTTCAACGTTTTTTTTTATATATACATATATACATATATATTTTATTTTTTATATTTATTATATTTTCAAAATGTGGCATGGGGGACATAGGGAATTTCAAGATTTCTTGGGTTCTGCAAATGTTCCCCATGTGCTTTTCCCGAAATGAAGCGTGGGAGACATAGTGGATTTCCAAGGCTTCTTGGATTCCACAAATGTTCCCCATGTGCTTTCCCAAAAAGCAAGCGTGGGGGACATAGGGAATTCCAAGAATTCTTGGATTCCACAAATGTTCCCCATGCTTTGATTAAAATAACATCATGCTGGAAAAACGTGCGGCCTTCTTATTTAAATGTGATCAACCTAACAAGGTGTGTTATTTGTCCGCAACTATTATTGGTCCGCCAAACGACCCATTCACCCTTGAATAAATACAACATGTAGCACTTAGGATGCCAAAAGATGGTCTATTATTTTCAGGTTGCTTGTCCTAGACGGACCCAACCCCTGTGTTGAGTCCCCTAAGTCAAATGCACATGATGCAAATAAACGTTCCTACTAGGGATCCGGCATGAAGCTGAGTTATTCTAAGTTGATAACCTGGGTATTTGTTCTAGACCTGGCTTACCCGAGCGGACAACTCGAGCCAAGGATGGGAGCTGTGTACCGGTAACCAAAAGGCCATCCGATTTTGCAACTCCACCGAATCCTCGTTCTATTTTGGTATATGACACTAACAGAAAGAAGCCACGACCAGCGTGCACTCCTCAAGAGAGAGAAGAGAGGGGTTTCGGCACAGTTTATATATACAGTCCAAATAATATCAAAGCAGTAAAAGCAGCATTTAGCACATTAGGCTCAAACACGT
Source organism: Nicotiana tabacum (assembly GCF_000715075.1). Taxonomy (NCBI): domain Eukaryota; kingdom Viridiplantae; phylum Streptophyta; class Magnoliopsida; order Solanales; family Solanaceae; genus Nicotiana; species Nicotiana tabacum. The sequence goes on along the minus strand of NC_134087.1, from coordinate 103,873,912 downwards.
AAAAAACCAGATAATAAATAAAGCCAAATAATAACAATTACACTAAGCTCGAATTCTTAACCCTGAACCAGTGGTTCTGGGTTATTATCCCCAGTAGAGTTGCCAGAGCTGTCACACCTCCTTTTTCCGCGCCCGGGGGGGCGCAGGGGAGTTTTTTTCCAATTAAAGGACAATCGAAACGGGATTGGTTTATTTATTTCAGAGTCGCCACTTGGGAGATTTAGGGTGTCCCAAGTCACCAATTTTAATCCCGAATCGAGGAAAATAATGACTCTATATTACAGTCTGCGTACCAGAAATCTAGATAAGGAATTCTGTTAACCCGGGAGAAGGTGTTAGGCATTCCCGAGTTCCGTGGTTCTAGCACGGTCGCTCAACTGTTATATTTGGCTTATTTATCTGATTTTTAATACAATATGAACTTATGTGCAGATTTATCTTTTTACCGCTTTACTATTATTATTTTTAGGAATGTGAACATCGCCTAAACTATATCTCTGGACTGTGTCACATGAAATGCACCCACAATCCGGAACATATTTTATTTGACGTTTTGGGATTTGGATTTGGGTCGCATGAAATGCGCACCCAAGTTTAAGAAAGTAGATTATTAAACACGCACCTAAAGAGACTATCGTGTTATTATTTTTGCGGAGGCCGTGAAATTCGCTAAACGACCCTCCTGAATTCTAAGTAATTTTAAACAAGTACTTACTGAGGGCCCCGCAATTTGTGTTTTTATTCGGCGAGGCTCGTCTCATTCTTATTTTTTAAAAGGAATTTGCAACGTCATGGAAATGCATCTCATACCACGTCACAATCAATGTACCCGTGATTAGAGACACATTTCGATTTCGTTGAGATTTGGATTTGGGTCACATAATTGTGCACCCGAGTTTAGGGAGATAACATTATTAAAGGCGCGCCTAAAGCAACTAGCGCATTATTATTTTGGGGTAGGGCCGTGAAATTTACTAAACGGCCCGTCCCGGAATCTAAGTATTTAATACATATATTTTGCGAGGGCTCCGCAATTTGTATATTTTTATTTAGTGAAGCTCGTCTCTTTTTTATTTTTATTATTATTATTTATTTTATTTTTTTATATATTTTTAAAGGGATGCCATTTTTACGCTTTTAACCATACTAAACCTTACAGCTTATTTACAACTAAAATCTCATAACTTGTTAGAAGTTTAATAAAAAAGAGTTTTAGCGAATGAGTATTTCGGGAGTAGTAATAACATGTACTAATAATAAAAAAATTTTGAATGAACTAAGCGAAGTAAAGGACGAGCAAATTAACGTCAAATCTTTGCACGAAAACCCTTCGTGTTTCCAATCAAAGAGGGGCAGCTGTGAGCACGTGATTTTTGTTTTCGCACGACAATCGCTCCAAAAAGAAATAAAAAAATATAATTGGCCCTGCTGTACAATTTCGGATTTCTGTGCGGCACCTTGTTGATTTATTTGTGACTTTGGCCCATTTTTATTTATTTACTTTATTAAAATGAAATTCAAAAAATATATGTGTCCTTCATAATTCAAACCGTAATCCGGTCGTTAAATAGAAAATCATGAATAGGCATTTTCGTCCGTTGATTTTATTTGGTTTGACTTTACCTGTTTTGAAATATTTTAGTGTGTGTGCAAATAATTGTATTGAGTGTGTATTTAATTTTAATTTGATTTTTTGGCTTAGTTTTGTTTTTTAAAATAAATAAGAAAAAGGAAATAAATAAAAAAAATATAATAAAAAAAAATAAAAAATAAAGAAAAGACCCCTTCCCTTCCGGACTTGGGCCAATTTTAACAAAATTGGCCCAAACAAACTCAGCCCAAACCCAGGCCTGCCCGGTCCAACACCAGTGGATGCCCAGGGTGTCTAAACGACACCGTTTTAATCCAGTGTGGTCTGGGCCGTTGATCTCAGATTGATCAACGGCCAAGATCATCTCCCCACAACCCACTGAGGAACCCGACCCGTTTCCACCCGGACCAACCCAAACCCCTTACCCTCGAAACGACACCGTTCCACTTAAGCCATCAGATCCAGACCGTAGATCTAAATTGATCTAACGGTCGAGATCCGCCTACTCATTCCATATATAAGCCCTTAACATACCCTACCCCCTATCCAATACCCCGACCTCCGTCTTCAACCTCATCCCCCATCAAACCCTAGAGCCGCCCCTGTATCCTTCACCATGGAAGCCGGCGGCATGAACGCCGGTGACCCTCCCCTTAACACCCTAGAACGCCCTTGCCATCCTGAACCCAAATCTATCAACCATGTAGTTCGAATCCCTCCCCACCTTCTCGAATCTTCATTTGAAGATTCGAGTCAAAACTCGATCTATTCAGTTTAACCCCAGTTTCATACCAGACACTCCCCAGACCCCCCTCGTGACCAAACCATACTTGGTTTGGTCCGAATCTGATCAGGGAAGCATGAATCCCAGATCTGAGTTTTGGAATTTGTTGGTTCTTCGTCACTGGTCCATATCCGTTCGAACCGAAGAGGTTAAGGTCTAATGGACTTTAATCAAAGTGTTTATCATTTGAGAAACACTTCGATTAAAGTCCGTTCAGCCTTAAGAAAGGTCTGTCCGAGTCCGGTTTGAGGTTTTGATTTTTCAAGGTTTAAGGTGAGTTCTTTCTTTTCTTATTTGTGTTGGTTCATCTGATTGTGGTAAAGGTCTGTTCATGTTTTGTTTGTGTCCTTGACTTTTAGCAACTGTGCCTTGACCACTTTGCTTGAACCTCTGCTGTTTGATTGAGTCTTTCCATTTGTTTTGATAATGTGTATGTAAGTGTTGGGCAACTAGCTGATTTTCAAATTTGGACTGACTAATTGATTCCTCGGGTACCACTTTGCTTAGTCAGTGTAATTCAAATCATGTGTCGATACTGTTAAATGTCTGATTTTTGGTTACGATTGTATGTGTTATAACTAGTATAGTCGAGTCGACATATGTCGTCAATTAGTTTCAGTTGTCCGAACGATAACAAATCAATGTACTTTTGATAAGCATGGCTTGAATCACTTAGGAACTGAGTTTAGTGCTTATAATTAGTAATTTGAATCAGAAGTGTAAAAGAGCAATGTTCTGTTTAGTCACAGTTCTGAAATTGGAGAGCATGTGCACTTATGCACAACATGTGCATTTTGTGCACAGCCTGTGCCCTGCCTAAATGTTTTTGAATTAAATAGTTTGACAGCATGTGCTGTCAGACTACATTCTGCTGCCCATTACCTTACTTTAGTTCAAAAATATTAAACCTTGCCTAAAAGTAAGTCTGCCAGGGAATATCATGGGCTGGTGTTCTTATTTAAATAGTAAGTGGAATCTGAAAATAAGGGAGCACATGGGAGGATGTTCTGATTGATGATGGGAGGCTGATATAAAAGGGGGGATTGGGATAAGAGAATAGACAGAGACAGACAGACAAAAAAGGGAGGAGAGGAAAAGGATACCATCTGATAATAGAGGTCAGAGAGAGCATAAATAGAGGAGAGTTGAAGTTCTGGAGATACAGACAGAATTAGAGACAGGATTGAGAGATAGAAATACATACACACACACACAAAAGGATAGACATTGAACCTTAAGAGCTGAATAGGAAAAACACAAACAGAGATAGAGAGAGGTTAAGGGATAGAAGCTATACAACCAACAATCAGAACCTTCTTCCTCCTATTGTTATTGGGTTTTCAGTTGTTTCAATTTGTTCAAGCCAATTCTGATCCTTTGAAATCTCAGTTGTGTCTATTAGTTGAGTGCTTTCATTGGTTTACTACTATCTGGAGTTCTGATTCTACTCCACTGGGTGTTGCTGTTATTTGGCTATTGCTTTCTATTGGCTATAGTTGCATCTCTGCACTCGAGCTGGGTTCTTGCTGTATTGCTTTGTCTGCTGCTATTTCTGCCCTGCTGCTACTGATAGTGCTGTGATTGCTGCTGCATTTTGTTGTCATTATATTCTGCTGACTCCCCCTTTCCTTCAATTGTCAAATATTTCCAGGTACACAACCTCTGAAACTTTGTATTGTTGAAAGTTTGAAGTTGAAGCAGAAATAAAGAAAAGAACAGCTGTTCATGTTATAACATTGGTGTTAAAAATAGGTCGAATGTTAGTGGGATTGTATTTTACTGCAAACTGCAAACACTCTGTATAAAACTAGCATACATTCTGCTGAGATGGACTGTTAGATAGCACTGTTCAATAGCAATAACAATATGATAGACAGCATGTTTGATTTGGGATACGTTCAGTTCAGTATAATACTGTTTGGTTTAGTTACGACTGTATAACATAGAGTCATGGCAAACACTTGTATGTATTTTTGCCTAGACCACTGAATCGACAAATCTGTGGTATTAGGTCTGGGATAGATGTATCCCAAACAAACTCTCATGCAGTCATATTAAAAGTCTGGCTATGAATGTCAGTTTCGCTTGTCAGTTTATTTGTTCCAATGCCGGTTTGATATCAGGTTTCGGTACAGATTCTTCGTTTCAAAAACAATGTGATGATTGTTGAGAAAAACTAATAGCCATTTTGAGTTCAATTAGTAGTAATTTTCCTAATAAACAGCCGATTTCGTTTATCAATTTCAAATAGGTTGAAGTGTTAAAAATAGAACTTGGAGGTCGTTAAACATAACTTAATATATGTTGTTAGTTTGTTTGCAATCTCACTTAGCGAATTAATAAACATATTCACTCGACGAAGACAAAGCATGCGGTAACCCTCACCTCATGAACAATCAATCAGGTAATCAAACAAGTTTAGTTTCGGCAAACATAATAAGGATTCAGTCCGTATTTGTCCAAACCTGCAAAATTCGGCATCATCTTTCCCTTTAAAGATAAATTTAGTAGAAATGTAGTCATTTGTAGGGTACCCTTCTAAAATAATGAGACGAGCCTCGCCGAATAAAAATGCAAACTGCGGGGCCCTCAATAATTGATCATGATAAATACTTAGAATTTGGGAGGGACTGTTTAGAGAATTCCACTGCCTTCCCAAATAACAACGCGTTTAGATTCTTTAGGCGCGACTTTAAACTAAATTATATTCTTAAATTCAGGGTGCACATTGATGTGACCCAAATCCAAATCTCAACGAAGTCAAAATGTGTCGACGATCACGGGCACATTGATTGTGACGTGGTTCAAGATGCATTTTCACGACGTTGCAATTCTACAAAATAAATAATAATAATAAAAGCGGTTTAAACTTAATAAAAGCACATAAGTCATAACATGTTATTTAAATCAGATATTTAGCCATTATAACAATTTAAGCGACCGTGCTAGAACCACGGGATTCGAGGGTGCCTAACACCTTCCCTCGGGTCAACAGAATTCCTTACTTAGAATTTCTGGTTCGCAGACTTCATTTGGAAAAGTCGAAAATTTTCCTCGACTTGGGATTCAAGATAAACCGGTGACTTGGGACACCAAAAGCCAAACCTTTCCCAAGTGGCGACTCTGAATTAAATAAATAATCTCATTTCGAATATTGTCACTTAAATTGGAAAAACTCCACCCGCGCATCTTACCCCTCGGGGCGGGGCGCGCAAAAAGGAGGTGTGACAGCTCTGGCGACTCTGTTGGGGACAAAACCCAGAACCGCTGGTTCAGGGTTCAAGAATTCGAGCTTAGAATAATTGTTATATTTGGCTTTATTATCTGATTTTTATTACATGTTTTTTGTGTAACGTGCTAAATGTTGTCTTTTACCGCTTTGATATTATCTGAACTGTATATAAACTGTGCCGAAACCTTTCTCTTCTTACTTCCGGGGAGAAGCTCGCTGGTCGGGACTCCCTATTCTGTTAATATCAATACCTAAAATAAGAAAGAGGACGGACAAGTTACAAAGCCGGACGATCTCGCGGGTCCCCGGTACGTAGCCCCCTCCTCGACTCGAGTTGTCCGCTCGGGTGCACAGTCTAGAACAAATACCCAGGTTACGAACCTAGAATAACTTGACTTCATGCCGGATCCCTAGTAGGAACGCTTATCTGCATCATGTTGCATTTGACTTAGGGGACTCAACACAGGGGTTGGGTCCGTCTAGGACAGGCAGCCTGAAACGAAAAAGACCCCCTGGTGCATCCTATTTGTGTTGTGCATTTATTTGCTTCGGTTCCGCATGTCGACCGGTTCCTAAAAAGGGGAAAATAGCAGCGTAGGGGAGATAATTACTTATTTTTGGAAAATAAAACCAATGTCCAAGTAGTGTCAAAACCTCGCCGGAATTTTTTCTAAAAAAAAACTGTCTTTTATTGAGAGTTATTAAAAAATAAAAATAAAATAAAATTTCTTTTATCACTTTCAAAATCAAAAAAAAGAAAAAGTATTTATTTTAAAAGTAAAAAAAAAAATAGAAAATCCATAATTCAAAAAGTGTGTTGTTTCTTTTGTAGTACCCCTTTTATAAATTCAGACTAATGGTCCAATATTGCAAAAAAAAAAAAATATATTTTTTCTTTAGCCTTTATCTTTTTTCAAAATAATAATACTTATTCTTGATTTCTAGGTTTTCTCTATTCATGATATGCCCGAACTACGCCGGTTTGATTCTCACCGGATGTGAGATACGTAGGCAACCCTCGTCGGGTTCAACCCCATTTTTCTAAATAGCCAAAAATCAGTAAATAAATAAATAAAAGATGTGTCAAATTTTTAAAAGAGTCGTAAATAAGTCAGGTGACGTTGTTTTATCATAAATAGCTGAATGTTCCCGAAAGGGACGCCGGAAGGCTGACTTTGCATAAACAGCCACCTTTGGGTCTTGTTTAGCGTTTTTTAGACCCGCACAGCCTTAAAATCTTTGTCTCCGAAGTGTTTAAAGGCCGTGGGCAAAGCTTGATCCTCTCTAAAAAAAATATATATTTTTGAGTCAGTCAATTTTGTTAAAATCACCTTAATAAATATGCAGGATGAGCACGATGCAAAATGAACATTTTTCAATAATGACCAAAATCCCTGTCAAGTTACGGCTATGGTGGAATGATCTAGGTGTTGAAGGACAAAATGAGGTTAAGAAATATTTGAAAGGTCTTGTGGGTCTGTTGGAAATCCAGCCTCGGGGAGATATCATAAGAGCTTTGGTTACCTATTGGGACCCGGCGCACAATGTTTTCCATTTCTCTGATTTTGAGCTCACCCCAACTTTGGAAGAAATGGCCGGATACATCGGGAATACTGAACTTCCGTTGAGGGAAAAATACTTGGTCGCCCCAAGAGTCGTCACGGTACATCGGTTCCTGGATTCATTGAAAATACCTAGAACAGTCCACAACCCGGATCTAGCAGCCGGATTCTGTACTCCATGCTTCATATATGATAGATACGGTCATGAGGGGGGATTCAATAATCCAATCAACAAACTGTGCAGCAAACGAGTTCGTCAGAAGTGGGACGAGCACAGACGGGTGGCGTTCATGATAACGTTTCTGGGTCTTCTGGTATTTCCGAGAAAAGATGGAAACATTGATTTGAAGATATCTGGGGTCGCCAGCACTTTACTCACGCAAAGTGGCAGCACTCTCGCGCCAATGGTGGTATCTGACATCTTTCGAGCTCTCACAACTTGTAAAGCTGGGGGAAATTTCTTCGAAGGTTGTAACTTGCTCCTACAGATATGGATGACCGAGCACCTCTGCCATCATTCCGGGGTATTGAGCCATGGTTCCCCGGAAAAAACCCGCATAGAAGAATCTTACACGAGAACCAGAGAGATCACTTGGCCTAAAGGAGTCCTGGCATGGACCTCGTTCTTGCAAGCTCTTACTGCCAGCCAAATACAATGGGCGTTGGGATGGTTACCTGTTGATGAGATCTTATATATGTCGGCGGCTAAAACTCATTTCTTACTGATGGGGCTTAAGAGCATTCAACCTTACGCACCCTGCCGAGTTTTGAGACAGTTCGGAAGGTGCCAGACAGTACCTCATGAGGAAGATCTTAGCACTCAAACAGTTGAGATAAGTCCTAACGGACAATTCCCAGAAGCGAAGATTCGCCAAATCTGGAATGAGGGTCAATATTTGAAATCAGATACTTGCGTGCGGGATCGAGCCAAGGGAGAAACGGCGCCAGGTTACCTTGCATGGTATAGAAGGGAACTCGAGCATGAAAGGCCAGCTAAGAGACCCCACATCCGGGATTTCACCGAGTCATCGAAAAGGCATTGGGATTGGTTAGCAAAGGAAAGAGGTTATTGTGCCGAAATCAGCAGATTAAAACAACAAGTAGAAGGCATGAAATACGAGCACAGCGTGCAAATTGCTACCGATCTGGGAGAGCGGAACAGGTTAACTCAAGAAAATGAGATGCTCAGAGCTCAGATCAAACAAATAAGGTTGGACGCAGATAGACAACCAAGGCGTCGATCGGACGAGCAGCTGATAAAAGGGCTAAAAGGTGAAATCAGGGAATGGCGAGATGGTTTGGAGAAATCTGAAAACATCATAGCAGAGTTCAAGGCACAGTGGGATACAAGAGCAGATAAGCATCGCAGACACCTGAATCAATTGGAAGGCGACCACGAGAAGACTATTGCTAAAATAAAGAGAGAGATGGCAGCACTTGAAATCAAAGCAGCTAGTCAGGCCAAGGATTTCCAAATGGAAAGCAGATACTGGTATGACACAATAGCCCATATGAAATTGGAAGTACGGCGATTGAAGCATCAACACGTGCAAGATGTTCAAGTCTTCAAGATATGCAGCGATCAGATAAAGCACCTGCTTGTAGAGAAGAAGCAAACCAGAGATAGGATCAAAGCCGTTGCCCACGCCATCACCAGACGATGTCTACGGTGTGAGAACATGTCCAGTGTTACCTTCCTCTCGGTAGTAATGGTTTATGTCAAGCAGACTATGCACGAGCTAGAGCAACTTGAGAGGGATCTCACGCCTAGGACCGCGGCGAGGCCGAACGACGCCCCGCGGAAACCAATTTTTAAAACCATAATGCATTCATAGGTCAAATCTGTATCTTAGCATCTTCTGCCTGTTTTTTCATCAGGGTGATTTTTAGTCTATTTTTTGAGTCTAGGTTTATTTTCAAAGTTTGCTTTTTCTTTTGCAAAATGTAGTTTGTAATAGACTGCTTCAATAATAAAGAGTTTGCTTCTTTCACGCTCATTTGTGTTTTCGAACTACGTAATGATCTGATTCACGTGAGCATCGTGATACGTAGGCAATCCTCATCGGATCCGATCGCATTTTCTTTTACTACAAAAAAAATATAAAAGAAAAATAAATGTAAATAAAATAAAAGGAAAACAAAAGAAAAGAAAAGAAAAAAAAAGGGGGGAAATAAGAGGAAAAATACCGGAATGACGCATGCTCTCGTAGCAGACATATAGTAATCCACTTAGCTGTATAGGTGCATCATGCCCAACGTGAGATTAACTATCCGTTATTTGCTGCAAATTAACCGTGCACTTGTCATTGAGCATTTTCCAGGGTTTTTGAAAAGACGGTTGGTTTTGTGAAAGTCTGGCCTCGCATTCATACTTCACGAGATCAAGGAGAGGTGTTCAACTACCTGTTGTTAGGACTAGAAGCAGTACTCACACTTACTTCACCAGGTCAAAAGGAAGTGTGGAAATGTCTTCGGAAATTCCATTGCAAACAGTCCCCGTCTCTGAGGAGAGCTCAATCTCAGCCGTCCTCACGCCTGAATCCGCAACTGCGGAAGAAAATAGAATCCTACGGCTCCGCATGTTGGAAATGCTGGATGACTGGAACAATGGGAAAGAGCCGCCAAGTGTCGTCCCCGGATTCCCTGAATTATTCTCCAGGTCAGGTGGGACTTCTAATGTCCCCATAAATTACCCTGCTACCCCATTCGGGTACCCAGCCAACTCCGCCTTCTCCGCAGGATCACCTTCTGAGCCTCATCCCCGAATGTCGGCCACTGATGCAAGCATGAACATCTTTACTGCATCGCCTTGCCCAGCTACGGCACAGCCTACCACATACAAGCCAAGCTTTGACTCATCCTCTTTTACATTCCAAGCACCATCGTTCTCAATGGAACCAACCAGGTTCGCTACCAACAATAATCCTCTACCGCCTCAGTGCGAACTCGCACCGGGACAGGATCAGAACCCCAGGATTGCAGAACAAAATGAGATTGCTAAGAGAATGAGAGCCTTGAACAAAGTTTGAAGAATATGCAAGGGTTGAGCGGACAAAAGAGCATCTCTTACGCCGACCTGTGCATGTTCCCTCACGTGCACCTGCCAACGGGTTTCAAGACCCCCAAGTTCGAGAAATACGATGGGCACGGTGACCCCATTGCACATCTTAAGAAATACTGCAACCAATTGCGGGGAGCCGGCGGAAAAGAAGAACTGCTAATGGCGTATTTTGGGGAAAGCTTAGTAGGGATAGCTTCGGAATGGTATATGGATCAGGAAATGTCCCGATGGCATATATGGGATGATCTCGCCAGAGATTTTGTAAAGCAATTCCAGTATAACATCGACATTGCGCCAGACCGAAACTCTCTGTCGAATTTGAAGAAGAAGCCTTCGGAAAGCTTTAGAGAGTATGCTATTAAGTGGCGTGAACAGGCGTCGAGAGTGAAGCCTCCCATGGATGAAGTGGAAATGGTCACTACCTTTCTCCAGGCTCAAGAGTCTGACTATTTCCAAAACATGATGTCGGCCATGGGTAAGCCATTCGCGGAAGCAATCAAGATAGGAGAGATGGTAGAGAATGGGCTGAAAACGGGTCGGATTCTGAGTCAAGCAGCCCTAAGGGCAACCTCCCAGGCCGTCCAAAGCGGGTCTGGAGGGACGACAAGGGGGAAGAAGAAGGAAGAAACGGCTATGGCAGCCTCTGAAGCAAGGGAGTATCGTCATCCCAGGCCCCATTTTCCGGAAAGGGCCCCACAACACTACTACCCCCACTCAAATGTGGCATATGCTCATCAACCTTATATGGTCATGAATGCCCAACCTTATAACCATCCACCACAACAAGCCAACCGAGGCCCAGCTCCACCTCCCAGAAATCAGCCTCCTTACCGCAACCACTATAACCCACAACCCCCGCAGAATAACTACCGCCCCCAGGAGCCACCTCGACGGCGGACTTTCACGCCCATCGGTGAACAATACTCTACATTGTTCCCTAAGCTAGTCCAGTTGGGTTTCTTGCAACCAATTCCCCAAACGAGGCAAAACCCGACATCTCCTTCTTATAAAGCCGGAGTCAGATGCGCCTATCATTCAGGGGCCGAAGGACATGATACAAACGACTGCTGGTCATTGAAAAGAGTGGTCGAAAATTTGATAGAGCAGGGAAAAATAGTGCTAAGGGACGAAGAGATCCCAAATGTGACTAACAATCCATTGCCCGCTCACAATAATGGGCCGCTGGTCGGCATGATTTGTGAAGACAAAGAGTTCGACCCTGCCTTGAAAGCCATAATTGCCATTGTCGACACGGGGAGGAGGCCTGAAATAGACCAGAAATCAGAAAGGGGGGAGGAGGTCAAGGCTGCAGAAAGCAAGCCTGAAAAGAAGGTGGAGAAGAAAGTGGTACCAGCAAAGGGTGGAGTTCTTTACATACCGCGGGGTCAAGCCAAGAAGACGCAGAACTTCGGGATCAAAAAGACAAAACCTATGTACGTGCCAAAAGGGGCCTATGTGGTCCGGGGGACGATTCAACCACCTCAGCTGAATGAGCCAGTGGTTATCGGACGCGTGCCACAAAAGCCAATGACCAACCCGTCCACAGTGTCGTGGAATTATCAAAAGACTTTGGTAACATACAAAGGTAAGGAGGTCATGGAAGAACTTCCAGAAAATACTTTCGTTGGAGGGTACTCAAATACCCAAGAACTGAACAACGCCACACAAAGGCGCTTCCCTCCAAAGGAGCCCGTGAGTGTTGAAGAAGCGGAAGTGTTCTTCCAACAAATGAAGATGCCGGATTACGAAGTGATAGATCAGTTGCGCAAGCACCCTGAGCAGGTGTCCATGCTATCATTATTGACAAGGTCGGCCGAGCATCAAAAGATCTTACTGAAGACCCTGAATGAGGCATATGTGCCGGTTGAAACCTCGGTGGAGCAATTATAGCGGATGACAGAAAGATTCTTCGCCGTCAACCAAATCTCCTTCAGCAAGAACGATCTACCCCCGGAAGGAGCAGCACACAACAAGGCATTGCATTTAACAGTCAAATGTGAGGACTACTATGTCAAGCGGGTAATGCTGGATGGGGGATCAGGTGTTGACATTTGCCCGCTCTCCACGCTGCAAAGAATGGAAATTGAGACCGGAAGAATCCGACCCAACAACGTCTGCGTAAGAGCTTTCGATGGTATCAAGAGAGACACCATGGGAGAAATAGACCTGCTGCTGGTCATAGGACCAGTTGAATTTCGAGTCACTTTCCAAGTGATCGACATGGACACATCTTACAATTTCCTCCTTGGCAGGCCTTGGATCCATGCGGCAGGAGCCGTGCCTTCTACTCTTCACCAGATGGTGAAGTTCGAGTATGAAGACCAAGAGATCGTGGTCCATGGAGAAGATGAACATGCCATTTATCGGGACCCATCTATCCCGTATCTTGAACCAAGAGAAGGGAGCGAGCATACGGTCTATCAAGCTTTCGAGGTGGTATTGGCAGAGCAGCACGAAGAGGGAGTACCTTGCCCCCAGCCTTTCTTGTCTAACGCTTCGGTTATGGTGGCCAAAGAGATGATCCGACACGGATTTAGGCCAGGGAAGGGGCTTGGACGAACCCTTCAGGGAATGACGGAACCCATTACTTTACCAGTCATCAAGAAACCTTTTGGACTAGGTTTCAAACCTACTCCAACAGACGAAAAATGGGCAAAGAAAAGGAGAAATGAGGGCTGGAAGCTGCCTCAACCGCTGCCGGATTTATATGCGACTTTCGTCAGGCCAAGGTACGCGGAAGAAGAAGATGATGAGGTCTTCACAGCTGAGGAAATCGAGGAAATATGTGGGGCGATGAGAGAAATGCTCTACGAGGTCCACATGGTTCAACCAGGTGAAGGCACAAGCACTGCTGAGATGCTGTACATGGGACCGAACGCCCAACTTCAAAACTGGAAGGCCACGCCATTCCCGACTAGACGGAAGTCCGGGTAGACCTGCCCTGCCACCTTTCCTGTATCACAAGTTATCCCCGGGACCTAACTTGAACGTTTTCTTCTTTTCGATTGTTGTTTTGAATTCCTAGTTGAAAACATTGTTGTATTCCAACTTTCCAAATGAAATATACAAAAATACAAAAAAATCATCATTGATTTCCTATTCTTTCTCTTGTTCTGATTTTTATTACTTTTCCTCTTATCTTCCTTTTCAGTCCTAATAATGCGGCTTTAAATATGACATGCTTGCGGACTTCACGCCCAGATCACAATGAGCTATTTAACTGCGAATTAATGAACCCAGAACCAGAATATGATGCGGAAGAGGCTTTTAGGGAGATAAACCGAGAGTTGGAATATTTCGAGAATAAACCTAAGCCAAATCTGAATGACACTGAACCGGTAAACTTAGGAACCCCGGAAGAAGTCCGGGAGACCAAGATAAGCATTCACACGGACAAGAAAACACGAGAGGCGATAATTCAACTTCTTCTTGAATTCAAAGACGTGTTTGCCTGGTCATATGATGACATGCCAGGACTAGGTGTCGATCTAGTGGTTCACAAATTGCCAATTCATCCTGATTGTCCTCCGGTTCAACAAAAGCAACGAAAGTTCAAAACCGAGGTCAGTGACAAAATTAAAGAGGAGATCACCAAGCAACTGAAAACAGGAGTGATCCGGGTAGTCCAATACACAACATGGTTGGCGAATGTGGTTCCAGTACCGAAAAAGGACGGGAAAACTCGGGTATGTGTAGATTACCGAGATCTGAACAGAGCAAGTCCCAAAGATAATTTCCCACTGCCCAACATCTACATCCTCGTTGATAATTACGCCAAACACGAGATACAATCCTTCGTAGATTGTTACGCTGGATATCATCAGGTGCTGATGGATGAAGAGGACGCCGAGAAAACCGCTTTCACCATGCCTTGGGGCACCTACTGTTATCGGGTCATGCCATTTGGTCTAAAGAATGCTGGGGCTACTTACATGAGGGCCATGACCGCCATTTTCCATGACATGATGCATCAGGAAATAGAGGTGTACGTGGACGATGTAATAGTCAAGTCCAGGACACAGGATAATCACATCCAAGACTTGAGGAAATTCTTCGAGAGGTTAAGGAAGTATGACTTGAAGCTAAATCCAGCCAAATGCGCTTTCGGAGTTCCGTCAGGTAAACTTTTGGGTTTCATCGTAAGCAGGAGAGGTATCGAGCTAGATCCGACTAAGATAAAATCTATCAAAGATCTACCTCCCCCAAGAACGAAGAAAGACGTGATGAGTCTTTTGGGCAGGCTGAACTACATCAGTCGGTTTATTGCCCAGCTGACAAGCACGTGTGGGCCCATATTCAAGTTGTTAAGAAAAGATGCGGCGATTAAGTGGACAACGGAGTGTCAAGAAGCCTTTGATAAAGTCAAAGAGTACCTTTCGAATCCCCCAGTCTTGGTCCCTCCCGAACCAGGGAGGCCACTTTTCTTGTATCTGACAGTCTTGGAGAACTCTTTTGGCTGCGTCCTCGGGCAACACGACGTAACCGGGAAAAGGGAGCAGGCGATCTACTACCTGAGCAAGAAATTCACCAGCTACGAGGCCAAATACACTCTGTTGGAAAAGACATGCTGCGCTCTCACATGGGTTGCTCAAAAGCTGAGGCATTATCTCCAAGCCCACACTACATTCCTCATAAGCAGGTTGGATCCCTTGAAATATATATTTCAGAAACCAATGCCTACTGGGAGACTGGCTAAATGGCAAATCTTGCTTACGGAATTCGACATAGTTTATGTCACTCGCACGGCAATGAAAGCCCAGGCGTTAGCAGATCATTTGGCCGAAAACCCGGTCGATGAGGAATACCAGCCATTGGATACCTACTTTCCAGATGAAGAGGTAAACACCGTAGAAGTGATCTCAGAGGAAGCTCA
This sequence comes from Nicotiana tabacum, assembly GCF_000715075.1. Classification (NCBI taxonomy): domain Eukaryota; kingdom Viridiplantae; phylum Streptophyta; class Magnoliopsida; order Solanales; family Solanaceae; genus Nicotiana; species Nicotiana tabacum. Next base: position 103,858,809 of record NC_134087.1, on the reverse strand, counting down.
TGTTTGGAAGATGTTCTTTGACGGAGCTGTGAACGCCAAGGGTATAGGGATTGGGGCAATTTTGATCTCACCTGCCGGTCAGCATTATCCCGCCATAGCTAGACTTCGTTTCTTCTGCACAAATAATACAGCTGAATATGAAGCCTGCATTATGGGCATACATATGGCAATCGATCAGGATGTTAAAGACTTACTGATTATGGGAGATTCTGACCTGATCATACGGCAAGTTCAAGGCGAGTGGGAAACTCGGGATGTCAAACTTATCCCATAACGACAACATGTGGAGGACCTCAGCAAGCGCTTTACCTCAATAGAGTTCAGGTATATTCCGAGGTGTCACAATGAACTGGCGGATGCACTTGCTACTCTAGCTTCTATGCTACCCTACCCGGACAACGCCCACGTCGATCCTTTGGAAATCCAAATCAAGGAAAGACACGGTTACTGCAGTGTGATTGAGGCGGGATCAAATACGCAGCCTTGGTACCATGATATCAAGAGGTTCCTGAAGACGCAAGAATACCCAGAGCATGCTACTGGAGATCAGAAGAGGACCATTAGGCGACATGCAAGTGGTTTCTTTCTAAGCGGTGAATTGTTATATAAGAGGACCCCAGACCTCAATCTCTTACGATGCATCGATATCGAGGAGGCAAAAAGGATCATGCACGAAATACACGCAGGTGTGTGTGGACCTCACATGAACGGGTATGTCTTGGCGAAGAAAATCCTTCGAGCAGGTTATTACTGGATGACCATGGAAAAGGATTGCTTTAGTTTTGTTCGGAAGTGTCATCAGTGTCAGGTGCACGGTGATTTGATTCATGCACCCCCCACGGAACTGCATCCCATGTCCGCACCATGGCCATTTGTCGCCTGGGACATGGACGTCATTGGACCAATTGAACCAAAGGCCTCGAACGGACACAGGTTTATACTAGTGGCCATAGACTACTTTACGAAATGGGTAGAGGCTGTCACTCTCAAGTCGGTCACCAAAAAAGCTGTGGTGGATTTTGTACACTCAAATCTTATCTGTCGCTTCGGTATTCCTGCGACTATCATTACAGATAATGCGGCAAACTTGAACAGTCACTTGATGGGAGATGTGTGCGAGCAATTCAAGATAACACACAGGAATTCCACTCCTTATCGGCCAAAAGCCAATGGTGCTGTGGAAGCTGCAAATAAAAACATCAAGAAGATTTTGAGGAAGACAATACAAAGTTCCTGACAGTGGCATGAGCAGTTACCTTTTGCATTATTGGGGTACCGCACTACGGTACGCACATCGGTGGGAGCGACTCCTTATCTTTTGGTTTATGGGACCGAGGCTGTAATACCGGCAGAAGTAGAAATTCCTTCGCTTCGAATCATTGTCGAAGCAGAAATCGAGGACAGCGAGTGGGTTAAGACTCGGTTAGAGCAATTGACGTTGATTGATGAAAAGCGGATGGCTGCAGTTTGTCACAGACAGTTATACCAACAAAGGATGGCCCGTGCTTACAACAAGAAAGTCCGACCCCGGAATTTTGAAGTAGGTCAGCTGGTACTGAGGCGTATTCTGGCGCATCATGAAGAAGCAAAAGGAAAGTTTGCCCAAATTGGAAAGGCCCATACATCGTAAGGAAAATATTGCCAAGAGGAGCATTGTATTTAGGTGATCTCGAAGGAAATGACCCCGACACAGCAGTAAATGCAGATGCGGTCAAGAGGTACTACGTCTAAATCATACTCCAATAGTCCTGACACGTTGAAAATGGCGAAGGTGTTTATTCCCCACTACTCCCCAAAAAGAAAAACTACCCAATTCTCTCTACCAACTTTTGAGCCGCTTACAAAACAAAAAAAAGGAGAAAACAAAACAAAACAAAAAAAAAGAAAAAAAGAAAAGAAAAACAGAACAAAACATTGATTGAGGCCTGAACTACGTTTGACTTGATTCCGAAAGGATACGTAGGCAGCCTCTCCCTGAGGTTCAGTCATACCAACAATAAAATCCCATCCACCCTGAAATTGAAAACCGGGGCACATCGAGTAGTTGAGAAGTTAGTATCACTACCCCTCTTTACCAAGCACGAGCCTTCAAATCAATTACCAAATATGGTGGGGAATCAATAAGCATCACAAACGAAGACCGTCACACTCTGAATGGAGAGAGATAAAATGAGAGAGTCTCGGCGGTGAAAACCTTCGGGCACCACGAGGCGACGGGAGTAGAGAAACCAAAATGAGAGAGCTTGCTTAGTAAAAACTCGCAAAGAGTGCTATCAAGCGACGACAGGAAGAGAAAAGAGAGAGGTCAGCTAGTGAAAACCCGCAAAGGGCGTTGTTGGCCGAAAAGGAATGACGCCACCCCAAGAAGGTCTCGGCAAAGTTCCACCGGTTTTGGAATCACAGATCTGTTCTGGTTCAGGAAAACGCAAGTTCATGGAAGGTCGGACGTCCAGTCCAAAGAGCATGTCATGTCATTTAAAGCCAGCGTTATCCTCCTCAGATAAGTCTTTCTCGTCCCGAAAAGGGTATTCCTTTTCTGATTTGTTTTCCCCTTCTTTGTTTCTTTTCGAATCCCTTTTGCATTTTAACCCCGAATTCAGGACACACCGGAAAGAGCAGGTGGCAGGTTTGTTTGCACGGAATCCCGTCTCATGAAGGAAAGCACCTCATCTCGTTGATATGATTACCCAAGCATGATGAATCATGACGTCCCGGAGTAGAGGAAAAAGAGAGAAATCTTGAAATCTTCCCCAGCAAGTCCACCTTCGGACAAATCCCCACAGAGTCTCCCCCTGTACAAAACCCCACAGAGTCTCTCTTTTGTACAATCCCCAGTAAAAAAAAAAAAAAAAATCCCTGTTGGAATTTCATCAGCACATCCCCAGCGAGTTCTTTTGTAAATATTCCCCAACAAGCTTACCCCAACAAACCCTGGGAAACCCGTTTTGAAACCAAAACCCAGCATACCCCATTGTACAGAATCCGCACAAAGAATCCACTTTGTAAATATTTCCCCCACATAGCTTCCTCTTGTACAAGTTCCCACAGAATACCTCCAATAAAATCCCCGTTGAGAACCTTCAATCAAAACGGGACAAAAAGAAAAAAAGGGCCTTACGAGGCAAATCATCACAGAATCCGGAAATACAAGCCTGAGCAGTCTAAAGGTTTCGCCATTCAATTCGAATCAATGGCGGGACTTCGCAACAGAAGTAAAAACGCAACGAAGCAATTGGGAACGATCAAGGTCACCAAACCGACCGTCATTTTCAAACTAACAATTGTTCTTTGTCTGAGAAATTGAAACAGGTGTTAATCCAAGACAACCGTGCAAGAAGCAGGTGTCGCCCAAAGAAGAAGGTACACGGGTACAAGAAACATTTTGGCAATAAGGAATTCACTCAAAGGTAAGTTCCCGCAAAACTCCCTTATATCTTCTATTAAAACAAGAAAACTCAAAAAATAGATCGTGTAGTATTCTCGAGCTTTATCCCCAGCCAATCAGCATTAGGGTTTTAAACCCTAAACTGAATTTCCCTTTTTTAGTCAGTATTAGGGTTTTAAACCCTAAACTGAACTTTTTCCTTTCAGCCAGCATTAGAGTTTTAAACTCTAAACTGAGCTTTTTCATGCAATCAGCATTAGGGTTTTAAACCCTAAACTGAATTTTCCTTTCAGCCAGCATTAGAGTTTTAAACTCTAAACTGAGCTTTTTCATGCAATCAGCATTAGGGTTTTAAACCCTAAACTGAATTTTTCCTTTAGTCAGCATTAGGGTTTTAAACCCTAAACTGGACTTTTCCCTTTCAGCCAGCATTAGAGTTTTAAACTCTGAACTGAGCTTTTCCATGCAGTCAGCATTAGGGTTTTAAACCCTAAACTGAATTTTTCCTTTAGTCAGCATTAGGGTTTTAAACCCTAAACTGGACTTTTCCCTTTCAGCCAGCATTAGAGTTTTAAACTCTGAACTGAGCTTTTCCATGCAGTCAGCATTAGGGTTTTAAACCCTAAACTGAATTTTTCCTTTAGTCAGCATTAGGGTTTTAAACCCTAAACTGGACTTTTCCCTTTCAGCCAGCATTAGAGTTTTAAACTCTGAACTGAGCTTTTCCATGCAGTCAGCATTAGGGTTTTAAACCCTAAACTGAATTTTTCCTTTAGTCAGCATTAGGGTTTTAAACCCTAAACTGGACTTTTCCCTTTCAGCCAGCATTAGAGTTTTAAACTCTAAACTGAGCTTTTCCATTCAATCAGCATTAGGGTTTTAAACCCTAAACTGAATTTTCCTTTTAGTCAGCATTAGGGTTTTAAACCCTAAACTGAACTTTTCCCTTTCAGCCAGCATTAGAGTTTTAAACTCTAAACTGAGCTTTTCCATGCAATCAGCATTAGGGTTTTAAACCCTAAACTGAATTTTCCTTTTAGTCAGCATTAGGGTTTTAAACCCTAAACTGAACTTTTTCCTTTCAGCCAGCATTAGAGTTTTAAACTCTGAACTGAGCTTTTCCATGCAGTCAGCATTAGGGTTTTAAACCCTAAACTGAATTTTTCCTTTAGTCAGCATTAGGGTTTTAAACCCTAAACTGAATTTTCCTTTCAGCCAGCATTAGAGTTTTAAACTCTAAACTGAGCTTTTTCATGCAATCAGCATTAGGGTTTTAAACCCTAAACTGAACTTTTTCCTTTCAGCCAGCATTAGAGTTTTAAACTCTAAACTGAGCTTTCCCATGCAATCAGCATTAGGGTTTTAAACCTTAAACTGAATTCTTCCTTTGTTCGGCGTTAAGGTTTTAAACCCCAAACCGAACCTCTCCCCAGCTAGCCGGTGTCAGTGCTCCAGCCCTGAACTGAGCATGCATATCCTCTCTCATCAATTTTATGAACTTCCTAGTGAATAATTAACGAAATTTTCCTAGTGAAATTGGGGCAGAAATTTCGTTCGTTTGTTTGTTTTTTCCCGCAGGTCTAACCTCAAGCCACACGGATCGAAATGACCCACGAGATGAGTCTCAACTCAAAATCAAAGAAGAAAAAGAGGTGTCCCAAGATTCGGATTAAATGGAAGGCGGATTGACTCCAGCATTTAATTAAGGTCCTTAACCCTGCCGGTCGCGCCTCACTCAGTATCCCAGAGATTAAACAGGTCACCACAACTCGCAAGCATCAAGATTCAGATCGGAGTCTGCAAGCAGAATCAGCTAAGACCCAAGATCAAGTCGTAAAAGAATCATAGATAGGAATCTTGTAACTAGCAGTTGACATACACATAAGTAGTTAGCTTAGTTTCCAATTTCCATTTGGTTGTAATAAGGCGGTCAGTAACGTAGCAGTGGCAACAGCAGCAGCAGTAGCAGCAAGCATTGCAATCCCATGGTAGTCCCAGCTACCAAAACCTCCCGAACTACATTGACCTGATTCCTGTTTAGCCCAGGATATGTAGGAAATCTTTGAAGCAAGATTCGGTCAGATCTTTCAAAAATGCTTCATACGGAGTGTTCTATAGGCAAAAATTGCTCATACACGCTCACTTTATCTTTGCACGAAAACCCTTCGGGTTTCCGAACAAAGAGGGGCAGCTGTGAGCACGTGATTTTTGTTTTCGCACGATAATCGCTCCAAAAAGAAATAAAAAAAAATATAATTGGCCCTGCTGTACAATTTCGGATTTCTGTGCGGCACCTTGTTGATTTATTTGTGACTTTGGCCCATTTTTATTTATTTACTTTATTAAAATAAAATTCAAAAAATATATGTGTCCTGCATAATTCAAACCGTAATCCGGTCGTTAAATAGAAAATCATGAATAGGCATTTTCGTCCGTTGATTTTATTTGGTTTGACTTTACCTGTTTTGAAATATTTTAGTGTGTGTGCAAATAATTGTATTGAGTGTGTATTTAATTTTAATTTGATTTTTTGGCTTAGTTTTGTTTTTTAAAATAAATAAGAAAAAGGAAATAAATAAAAAAAATATAATAAAAAAAAATAAAAAATAAAGAAAAGACCCCTTCCCTTCCGGACTTGGGCCAATTTTAACAAAATTGGCCCAAACAAACTCAGCCCAAACCCAGGCCTGCCCGGTCCAACACCAGTGGATGCCCAGGGTGTCTAAACGACACCGTTTTAATCCAGTGTGGTCTGGGCCGTTGATCTCAGATTGATCAACGGCCAAGATCATCTCCCCACAACCCACTGAGGAACCCGACCCGTTTCCACCCGGACCAACCCAAACCCCTTACCCTCGAAACGACACCGTTCCACTTAAGCCATCAGATCCAGACCGTAGATCTAAATTGATCTAACGGTCGAGATCCGCCTACTCATTCCATATATAAGCCCTTAACATACCCTACCCCCCTATCCAATACCCCGACCTCCGTCTTCAACCTCATCCCCCATCAAACCCTAGAGCCGCCCCTGTATCCTTCACCATGGAAGCCGGCGGCATGAACGCCGGTGACCCTCCCCTTAACACCCTAGAACGCCCTTGCCATCCTGAACCCAAATCTATCAACCATGTAGTTCGAATCCCTCCCCACCTTCTCGAATCTTCATTTGAAGATTCGAGTCAAAACTCGATATATTCAGTTTAACCCCAGTTTCATACCAGACACTCCCCAGACCCCCCTCGTGACCAAACCATACTTGGTTTGGTCCGAATCTGATCAGGGAAGCATGAATCCCAGATCTGAGTTTTGGAATTTGTTGGTTCTTCGTCACTGGTCCATATCCGTTCGAACCGAAGAGGTTAAGGTCTAATGGACTTTAATCAAAGTGTTTCTCATTTGAGAAACACTTCGATTAAAGTCCGTTCAGCCTTAAGAAAGGTTTGTCCGAGTCCGGTTTGAGGTTTTGATTTTTCAAGGTTTAAGGTGAGTTCTTTCTTTTCTTATTTGTGTTGGTTCATCTGATTGTGGTAAAGGTCTGTTCATGTTTTGTTTGTGTCCTTGACTTTTAGCAACTGTGCCTTGACCACTTTGCTTGAACCTCTGCTGTTTGATTGAGTCTTTCCATTTGTTTTGATAATGTGTATGTAAGTGTTGGGCAACTAGCTGATTTTCAAATTTGGACTGACTAATTGATTCCTCGGGTACCACTTTGCTTAGTCAGTGTAATTCAAATCATGTGTCGATACTGTTAAATGTCTGATTTTTGGTTACGATTGTATGTGTTATAACTAGTATAGTCGAGTCGACATATGTCGTCAATTAGTTTCAGTTGTCCGAACGATAACAAATCAATGTACTTTTGATAAGCATGGCTTGAATCACTTAGGAACTGAGTTTAGTGCTTATAATTAGTAATTTGAATCAGAAGTGTAAAAGAGCAATGTTCTGTTTAGTCACAGTTCTGAAATTGGAGAGCATGTGCACTTATGCACAACATGTGCATTTTGTGCACAGCCTGTGCCCTGCCTAAATGTTTTTGAATTAAATAGTTTGACAGCATGTGCTGTCAGACTACATTCTGCTGCCCATTACCTTACTTTAGTTCAAAAATATTAAACCTTGCCTAAAAGTAAGTCTGCCAGGGAATATCATGGGCTGGTGTTCTTATTTAAATAGTAAGTGGAATCTGAAAATAAGGGAGCACATGGGAGGATGTTCTGATTGATGATGGGAGGCTGATATAAAAGGGGGGATTGGGATAAGAGAATAGACAGAGACAGACAGACAAAAAAGGGAGGAGAGGAAAAGGATACCATCTGATAATAGAGGTCAGAGAGAGCATAGATAGAGGAGAGTTGAAGTTCTGGAGATACAGACAGAATTAGAGACAAGATTGAGAGATAGAAATACATACACACACACACAAAAGGATAGACATTGAACCTTAAGAGCTGAATAGGAAAAACACAAACAGAGATAGAGAGAGGTTAAGGGATAGAAGCTATACAACCAACAATCAGAACCTTCTTCCTCCTATTGTTATTGGGTTTTCAGTTGTTTCAATTTGTTCAAGCCAATTCTGATCCTTTGAAATCTCAGTTGTGTCTATTAGTTGAGTGCTTTCATTGGTTTACTACTATCTGGAGTTCTGATTCTACTCCACTGGGTGTTGTTGTTATTTGGCTATTGCTTTCTATTGGCTATAGTTGCATCTCTGCACTCGAGCTGGGTTCTTGCTGTATTGCTTTGTCTGCTGCTATTTCTGCCCTGCTGCTACTGATAGTGCTGTGATTGCTGCTGCATTTTGTTGTCATTATATTCTGCTGACTCCCCCTTTCCTTCAATTGTCAAATATTTCCAGGTACACAACCTCTGAAACTTTGTATTGTTGAAAGTTTGAAGTTGAAGCAGAAATAAAGAAAAGAACAGCTGTTCATGTTATAACATTGGTGTTAAAAATAGGTCGAATGTTAGTGGGATTGTATTTTACTGCAAACTGCAAACACTCTGTATAAAACTAGCATACATTCTGCTGAGATGGACTGTTAGATAGCACTGTTCAATAGCAATAACAATATGATAGACAGCATGTTTGATTTGGGATACGTTCAGTTCAGTATAATACTGTTTGGTTTAGTTACGACTGTATAACATAGAGTCATGGCAAACACTTGTATGTATTTTTGCCTAGACCACTGAATCGACAAATCTGTGGTATTAGGTCTGGGATAGATGTATCCCAAACAAACTCTCATGCAGTCATATTAAAAGTCTGGCTATGAATGCCAGTTTCGCTTGTCAGTTTATTTGTTCCAATGCCGGTTTGATATCAGGTTTCGGTACAGATTCTTCGTTTCAAAAACAATGTGATGATTGTTGAGAAAAACTAATAGCCATTTTGAGTTCAATTAGTAGTAATTTTCCTAATAAACAGCCGATTTCGTTTATCAATTTCAAATAGGTTGAAGTGTTAAAAATAGAACTTGGAGGTCGTTAAACATAACTTAATATATGTTGTTAGTTTGTTTGCAATCTCACTTAGTGAATTAATAAACATATTCACTCGACGAAGACAAAGCATGCGGTAACCCTCACCTCATGAACAATCAATCAGGTAATCAAACAAGTTTAGTTTCGGCAAACATAATAAGGATTCAGTCCGTATTTGTCCAAACCCGCAAAATTCGGCATCATCTTTCCCTTTAAAGATAAATGTAGTAGAAATGTAGTCATTTGTAGGGTACCCTTCTAAAATAATGAGACGAGCCTCGCTGAATAAAAATGCAAACTGCGGGGCCCTCAATAATTGATCATGATAAATACTTAGAATTTGGGAGGGACTGTTTAGAGAATTCCACTGCCTTCCCAAATAACAACGCGTTTAGATTCTTTAGGCGCGACTTTAAACTAAATTATATTCTTAAATTCAGGGTGCACATTGATGTGACCCAAATCCAAATCTCAACGAAGTCAAAATGTGTCGACGATCACGGGCACATTGATTGTGACGTGGTTCAAGATGCATTTTCACGACGTTGCAATTCTACAAAATAAATAATAATAATAAAAGCGGTTTAAACTTAATAAAAGCACATAAGTCATAACATGTTATTTAAATCAGATATTTAGCCATTATAACAATTTAAGCGACCGTGCTAGAACCACGGGATTCGAGGGTGCCTAACACCTTCCCTCGGGTCAACAGAATTCCTTACTTAGAATTTCTGGTTCGCAGACTTCATTTGGAAAAGTCGAAAATTTTCCTCGACTTGGGATTCAAGATAAACCGGTGACTTGGGACACCAAAAGCCAAACCTTTCCCAAGTGGCGACTCTGAATTAAATAAATAATCCCATTTCGAATATTGTCACTTAAATTGGAAAAACTCCACCCGCGCATCTTACCCCTCGGGGCGGGGCGCGCAAAAAGGAGGTGTGACAACATCAAACAAACGAGAATCACATAACGCAAAATGAGCAAAAATGCATACAATGAAACATAGGCAAAAAATTTCCATACCAATTTTTATATTTGCATCTCAAACATTCAACATAAAGTTTATTTATCTAATACATCGAGGTTTACTAACCTTTGCACCTCGACAAACTCAGAACGACAAACACGATTCCGACGGAACTCAAGCCGGACCTCTCTGACCGAAGAACAACGACGGAACCTCGGACAGCACCTCGACGTACCGGACCTCGACGTACCGGACCTCGACGAACCAAAGTCGACCTCTACGGAAAACAGAAAACTCGGCCAAGCAGGATTGAAGCAACCTACCGTTGCTCGGAAACGAAGCTACGACTGCTTGGAGGTTGACGACGTTGGACTGAAAATGGCGGACTGGTTCTGGAGGTTGATGACGGTGGTTTCGACTGGTTTTAGGGTTTTTGGGAAGGTGAGGACGGTGGCGAGGAGGCGGGTCCGTGTGGTGGTGGTGTTTCGATAGTGACGGAGGTGGAAGGAGTTAGTAGTAGACGGGGTTGTTTGGTTCAGACGGTGGTCGAGCTGTTTGGGCAGTGACGTTTGGTGGTGAGGGTTATCGTCGCCGGTGGTTTAGCGTCGTGGGGTCGCGAAGCTAATGGAGGTGGCGTTGGAGGAGTTGGGTTGAAGGGTGGCTTCACGGTGAAAGAAGGGGGGAGTCCGGTGGTCGTGAGGCAGGGTAGCAGGTGGTCGTGAAGGTGAGAGGAGCTGGGGGAAGGAGGTCCGGTGGTCGAAGCTCAGTAGGGTTTGCTTTCTTGCTTCTTCTGAAGAAGAAAGCGGAACAGTACTCTTTCTCCAAAAATTCCAAAATCCTCCTCCTTCATTCAAAAATCCCCCCTTTTGTCAAATGTGTAGTCCGTGTATTTGACATGGTTTGCCCATGAAAATGAGCCCCACGCGTGGTGGGGTTCGAGGCATATGTCCCTCACGCGTGGTGGGGTTCCCCACATGTCCTGGACACTGTTTATTATGGGCTAGGTCCGAAAATTAGGCCTAAAACCAGGTAGTTTAAACCCGAATATTATTCTTTTGCCCGGACCCGAGAAATAGGAACACGTTGCTTAACTAGTCCTGTGTAAGCAAAATAACTACCAAAAATAAGACTAGTATTTAAACAAAACTATATCTTTTTTAAATATTTTTCAAGGTTTAAAATAGCTACAAAATATTAATAAAACTATTTTATTTTTATTTTTTTTGTAATTTTCGTTTTAAAATATTAAGATAAAATATGAGGTAATATTTTTGTATTTTTTCAAAGTTAAAATGCCTATAAAACTTTAATAGAACTATATTTTATTTATTTTTTTATAATTTTCGAAATTATATAAAGTACAAAAATAAAGTGCAATTTTTTGTATTTTTCAAATTTATGAGAGATACATAAACTAAAATATATATATATTTTTTGAAATTTTTTCTTTTTGCAACGAAATAAAGTAAAAATAGTTAAAATGGTTATACTAGTCCTAAATTAGATATTTAAGCTTAAGAACGCAAAAATTCCCGGGGAGGGTCAAAAATCACGTGCTTACAAGGGTTGCTTCCCCTTGCTGCAGCCACTTCTCAGGCTGGGGGAGGAGCACAGACTCCCGCCACCCGCACTCCTGAGCAGCGAGCCATGTTGACCAGGTCCCAAAGATTATTCCTGTACTGCCTGCAGTGCCAGTTCAGCCCGAGGACAGGGCAGCGGCTTTAGAGGATGAGCAGCGGAGACTTGAGAGGTTGAAAAAGTATGATCCTCCGGTGTTTAGTGGGTTAGCATCAGATGATGCCTTGGGATTTCTGGAGGAGTGTCACCGCATCCTCCACACTATAGGTATATCAGGATCGAGTGGGGTTTCTTTCACTACCTTCCAGCTTCGAGGAGCCGCCTTTAAGTGGTGGCGCACCTATGAGTTAGACAGTCCGGACGAGGCTGCTTCACTAACTTGGACTTGGTTTTCAGATATGTTCCTGAGGGAGTTTATTCCTCAGAGCCTCAGGGACGCATGGTGCGCAGAGTTTGAGCATTTGTGACAGGGTGCTATGACTGTCTCAGAGTATGTTGTCTGTTACACTAGTTTGGCTAGACATGCACCAGCCTTGGTTTCTACTGTTCGCGAGAGGGTTCGCATGTTTATTGAGGGGCTTATTCCCAACATTAGGTCTAGCATGGCTCGTGAGTTGGAGATGGATATTTCTTACCAGCAGGTGGTGAGAATTGTTAGAAGAATTGAGGGTATGCATGCTAGGGAGAGAGAGGAGAGGGAGGCCAAGAGGTCTCGAGAGTTGGGCCATTATTCTTGTGCCCGTGCCCCAGCTGCAGGATGTCATGGTAGGAGCTATATGAGTCGCCATATTCATTCAGCTCTTCCAGCAGTCATTGGTATTCCAGCTCCTCCTAGGCCTCAATAGCCTTATTATGCACCTCAGGTATCTAGTGCGCCTCCTATGCTGGGTGCTTTCAGAGGTCAGTCCAGCAGACCTGGCCCGAGCCAGTCAAACTACCACGTCCTCCCAGAGCTTGTTTTGAGTATGGGGACACACGCCATATGGTGAGGGATTGCCCTAGACTTGGGAGAAGTGCGCCTCCATAGACTTCTCAACCACAACACGCCCCGTAGAGTTCTCAGGCTATGGTTATAGCTCCAGTTGCTACCCCACCTGCTCAGCCAGCTAGAGGTGGAGGTCGGGGAGGTAGAGGTTGCCCTAGAAGGGGAGGCCAGGCCAGATACTATGCCCTTCCTACCTGTACCGAGGCGGTTGCCTCCAATTCTGTCATCACAGGTATTATACCGGTTTGTCACCAAGATGCATTGGTTCTATTTGATCCAGGCTCCACTTACTCTTATGTGTCTTCTTATTTTGCTTCATATTTGGGTGTACCTCAGGATTCTTTGAGTTCCCCTATTTATATTTCTACTCGTGTGGGAGATTCTGTTATTGTAGACCGCTTTTATCGGTCGTGTTTGGTTGCTCTTAGTGGTTTTGAGACCAGAGCCGATTTATTGTGACTCAACATGGTAGATTTTGATATTATCTTGGGCATGGACTAGTTGTATCCCCATTATTCCATTCTTGATTGTCATGCCAAAACCGTGACACTGGCTATACCAGGTATACCACGTGTTGAGTGGAGGGGTACTTTAGATCACACTCCCAGTAGAGTTATTTCTTTTCTTAAGGCTCAGTGTATGGTTGAGAAGGGGTGTGACGCGTATCTAGCTTATGTGAGAGATGTCAGTATTGATACCCCTTCAGTTGATTCAGTCCCAGTAGTACGGGATTTTCCTGATATATTTCCAGCTGATCTTCCGGGCATGCCGCCCTATAGAGATATTGATTTTGGCATTGATTTGTTGATGGGCACTCAGCCCATTTCTATTCCTCCGTATCGTATGCCTCCTCCTAAGTTGAAGGAGTTAAAGGATCAGTTACAGGAATTGCTTGATAAGGGCTTTATTCGGCCCAGTGTATCACCTTGGGGTGCTCCTATTTTGTTTGTGAAGAAAAATGATGGTTCTATGCGTATGTGTATTGATTATCGCCAGTTGAACAAAGTTACAATGAAGAACCGTTATCCTTTGCCTCGTATTGATGATCTATTTGACCAGCTTCAGGGCGCACGAGTGTTTTCTAAGATTGACTTGCGCTCATGTTACCATCAGTTGAAGATTCGGGAGCCAGATATCCCGAAGACTGCTTTCAGGACTCGGTACAGTCATTACGAGTTCCTTGTTATGTCATTTGGGCTGACCAATGCCCTAGCAGCCTTTATGCATTTGATGCACAGTGTGTTCCGGCCGTATCTTGACTCGTTCGTCATTGTCTTTATTGATGATATTCTGGTGTATTCCCGAAGTTGGGAAAATCATGAGTAGCACCTGAGGACAGTGCTTCAGACCTTGAGAGAAAAGAAGTTATATGCTAAGTTCTTGAAATGTGAGTTTTTGTTGGATTCCATGGCATTCTTATGCCACGTGGTGTCGAGTGCGGGTATTCAGGTGGATCCGAAGAAAGTAGAGGCAGTGCAGAGTTGGCACAGACCATCCTCAGCTATAGAGATCCGTAGTTTTCTTGGCGTGGCGGGTTATTACCGTCATTTTGTGGAGGGGCTTTCATCGATTGTAGCCCCTATGACTAGACTGACCTAGAAGGGTGCTCTATTCCAGTGGACGGAAGAGTGTGAGGCGAGCTTTCAGAAGCTCAAGACAGCTTTGATTATTGTCCTAGTGTTGATATTGCCTATATGTTCGGGGTCTTATATGGTTTATTGTGATGCCTCAAGGATTGGCCTTGGAGCGGTGTTGATGTAAGGCGGTAAGGTAATTGCCTATGCATCCAAACAGTTGAAGGTACATGAGAAGAATTACCCCGTCCATGATCTAGAGTTAGCTGCCATTGTTCACGCCCTGAAGATCTGGCGCCATTATTTATACGGTGTTCCTTGTGAGATTTAACTGATCATCGGAGCTTGCAGCACCTGTTCAAGCAAAAGAATCTAAATTTACGCCAGAGGAGGTGGTTAGAGTTGCTGAAGGCCTGTGATATCACTATTTTGTATCATCCAAGCAAGGCCAATGTGGTGGCCGATGCCTTGAGTCATCGGGCAGAGAGTTTGGGGAGTTTGTCTTATTTACCAGCATTGGAGAGGCCTATGGCGATGGATGTTCAGGCTTTAGCCAGCCAGTTTGTGAGATTGGATCTTTCGGAGCCCAGTCAGGTTCTAGCTTGAGTGGTTTCTCGGTTTTCCTTATTTGATCGTGTTAGGGAGCATCAGTATGATGACCCTCATTTGTTTGTCCTCAAGGACAAGGTTCAACATGGTGATGCCAGATGTGTGACCATTTGTGATGACGGGGTATTGAGGATACAGGGTCGGATTTGTGTACCCAATATTGATGGACTCCGGGAGTTGATTCTAGAGGAGGCCTATAGTTCGCGGTATTCCATTCATACGGGTGTCACGAAGATGTATCAGGATTTGAGACAGCACTATTGGTGGAGGCAGATGAAGAAAGACATAGTTGGGTTTGTAGCTCGGTGCCTCAACTATCAGTAGGTGAAGTATGAGCACCAAATACCGGGTGGGTTGCTTCAGCAGATAGAGATTCCAGAGTAGAAGTGGGAGCGGATCACCATGGACTTTATAGTTGGGCTCCCATGGACTTTGAGAAAGTTCGATGCTATTTAGGTGATTGTGGATCGGCTGACCAAGTCCGCGCACTTCATTCCTGTGTGTACTACCTATTCTTCGGAGTGTCTAGTGGAGATTTATATCCGGGAGATTGTTCGTCTGCATGGTATTCCATTTTACATCATTTCAGATAGAGTTACTCAGTTCACATCACGGTTCTGGAGGGCGGTTCAGCGTGAGTTGGGTACTCAGGTGGAGTTGAGTACAGTATTTCACCCTTAGACAGACGGACAGTCCGAGCGCACTATTTAGATTCTTAAGGATATGCTCCATGCATGTGTGATAGAGTTTGGAGGGTCTTGGGATCAGTTCTTGCCATTGGCGGAGTTTGCCTACAACAGCAGCTATCAGTCCAACATTCAGATGGCAACATATGAGGCTTTATATGGTAGGCGGTGTAGATCCCCGGTTGGTTGGTTTGAGCTGGGTGAGGCCAGATTATTAGGCACATACTTGGTTCAAGATGCTTTGGAGAAGTTTAAGGTGATTCAGGATAGACTCCGTACATCCTAGTCCAGATAGAAGAGTTACACGGACCGGAAGGTTCGTGATGTTTCTTATATGGTTGGAGAGCGAGTTCTGCTTCGGGTTTTGCCTATGAAGGGCGTCATGAGATTTGGGAAGAAATGAAAGTTGAGTCCGAGGTTTATTGGTCCTTTTGAGATAGTGTGGAGTGTTGGGGAGGTTGCTTATGAGCTTGCCATACCTCCCAGCTTGGCAGGAGTTCATCCGGTATTTCATGTTTCGATGCTCCGAAGGTATCACGGTGATCCGTCGCACGTGTTGGATTTCAGTTCACTCCAGTTGGACAAGGATCTATCTTATGGTGAGGAGCCAGTGGCAATATTGGACAAGCAGATTAGAAAGCTGAGGTCAAAGAACATTGCATCAGTAAAGGTTCAGTGGCGGCGTCAGCCGGTCGAGGAGGCGATCTGGGAGACCGAGCAGGATATGCACAGTCGTTACCCTCACCTTTTCACTACTTCAGGTATGTCTCTATGCTTGTTAGAGGATGAATGAATGTTTAAGTGTGGCAGGATGTAACGACCCGGCCGGTTGTTTTATGAATTAATTCCCCAATCCCCTATTAACTGCTTTCCCCGTGTTTATTATGCTATTTTGATTTATCGGGATGTTCAGCTTTGAGTTTCAGAGAGTTTTGGGACACTTAGTCCCTAAAAGAGAGCTTAAGTTTTGGAAATTTGACTGTAGTCGGAACAGTGTGAAGACGGCCTTGGAATGGACTTCCGATGGTTTCGTTAGCTCCATTGGGTGATTTCGTGTTTAGACGCATGTTCGGATTGTGTTTTGGAGGTCTATAGCTAATTTAGGCTTTAAATGCCGAAAGTTGAATTTTTAAGTTTCCGGTTCGATAGTGAGATTTTTGATCTGAGGGTCAGAATAGAATTCCGAAAGTTGGAGTAGCTCCGTAGTATTGAATGTGACGTGTTTGAAAAATTTCAGGTCATTCGGACAAGGTTTGATAGACTTTTTAATCGAAAGCGTATTTTGAGAGTTTTTGAAGTTTTTAGGCTTGAATCTGATGCTAAGTTGGTGTTTTGATGTTGTTTTGAGCGTTCCGAAGGTTGGAACAAGTTTGAATGATGTTATGGGATATGTTGGTAGGTTTGGTTGAGGTCCCGGGGGCCTCGGGTGTATTTCGGATGCTCAAACGGGCACTTTTGGCCTTTGGGAGATTACTGGTTTTCTGGTATTTTTAGCAGCAGTGATTGTTCATTTCGATCATCTGAGTCCATCCGCGATCGCGTAGGGTAAGTTGAGGTCAGGTATTTTTTGTGAATCGTGATTGCGAAAGTAGGCATGTGATCGCATAGGGAGAGCAGTGTTGGTCATTGCGTTCGCATAGGGACCTTTGCGTTCGCGTAGAAGGACTTGGTGTGGCAGTGGTGTGATGGAGTTTCTCTATGCGATTGCATAGAGCTGGTCGCGATCGCGTTGCTTTGAGGAAGTTGTCTTATGCGATCGTATAGGTATTTCTGCGACTACATAGGGTTAAATCTGGGCAGTATTTAAATAGCCCATCCGTGATCCTTCTTCTTTTTTCCACCATTTTGTAATGGGATTGAAGCTTTTGAGGGAGATTTTTGAGGAAACCAAAGGGGAATCACTTGGAGGTAACATTTTTGACTTCATAACTCGTTTATATGAGATTAAAGACCTAATTAGTGGTAAAAAATTTGGGGAAAATAGGTAATTAGGGGTTAAGATTAAGAGACCTTAACATGGGTATTTGAAGGGCCAATTGAACTCCGATTTCAGTGTTCTTATTATGTATAGACTCGTGAGAGTACAAGGTTTCTGAAAATATAAATTTCACCCGATTCCGAGACATGGGACTGAGGGGCATTTTGGTCATTTTACCTAATTTCGCGTATTAGCTTAGAATTTCTTTGTGGAATCAGTTACTTGAAGTATTATTTACATTATGCAATTGAATTGAATAGATTTGGGCCATTTGGAGTCGAGTACTCATGGCAAGAACATGGTTTCAAGTTGACTTTTGAGCCGGTTCGAGGTAAGTGGCTTGCCTAACCTTGTGGGGGGTGTGAGCACGTGGTGGGGGAACTCCCCTTAGAATTTGGTATTGTTGATATTTGAAATGCCTTGTACTTGAGGTGACGAGTGCGTACTTGTGTTAATTGTTGAAAATCTTATTTTCATTAACTATAGTTGTGTTTCCTTTCCTACTTATACTACTTGCAATTTAAGCATGTTGTTAGCTTAGGAAAGCATGTCTAATTGACTTAATTGCTTTACTTTCTCAAACTGCCTTATTTGGATTATGTGCAGCATGCTAGGTTAGAATTTCCTGTTTTGCTTTGGTACGAAATGTAGTTTAACTGAGTATTCTTTGTGTTATTGTTGTGTGTTTTACTTTGGAACTACGGGACAACAGCTCCCCTGTACGTATTTTATGATTTGAGCGGAGGTACAAGATACCGAGAGATCCCTAGCACGTATATTGAGAATACCAAGAGATCCCTAGCATATATTGAGGGTACCAAGAGATCCTCGGGATACCAAGTGATCCCTGACATATATTGAGGGTACTAAGAGATCCTCGGGATACTGAGAGATCCCCGGTTATTATCCTTGTGTAGAGTGGTATTCCTGGTGGTTGTTTTTACCTCTGTTTCAGTTGTAGTTATCCTTATTATCCTGTATTAATTCTTATTGTTATTTTGCAATTATACTGCTTTATCTTATATTGTCACACCTTATATTTCTTTATTTAATCTCAGTAGGGCTCTGACCTTCCTCGTCACTACCCGACCGAGGTTAGGCTCGGCACTTACTTAGTACCGCTGTGGTGAATGCCCTTTCTGTGCATGTTTTTCATGTGCAGATCTAGGTACATCCACCCAGACTTTCGCGCTTGAGATGAGGTGTTCGTAGAGACTCCGAGGTATATATGCCGCGTCCGTAGACCGAAGAGTCCCTTTCTACTCTCCCTTTTGTATTAGCCCTTCTGTACTTTTGTTTCCTTGTTAGACATTCCAGAGTTAGATACTTTTAGACATTCAAAGGCTTGTGATCATGAGATTTCGGGTTTTGGGAAATGTATTACTTTTTGAGAGTTGATATTGTGTATGCCGAGCGGCACTTTTAAATACTGTTTTAATTCGGTATTTCGGTTTTTATTTGTTTCTTTCCGCAAATTGGTTTATTTTCCACATTGTTAGGCTTACCTAGTCGTAGAGACTATGGTTCATGGAAGGCGAACCAGGGTCGTGACAAGTTGGTATCAAAGCTCTAGGTTCATAGGAGTCATGAATCACAAGCCGGTTTATTAGAGTCTCACTGATCGGTACGGAGACGTTTGTACTTATCTACGAGAGGCTATGTAACTGTTAGGAAAAATTCCACTTCATTTGATTTCCTTGTCGTGCGAGATTTTGATATCACAATTCTAAACTTCTGTCTTCTATTCTCTCACAGATAGTGAGGACATGTGCTACCCGAGTTGATCTGGCACTCGCGCCCCCTACTACAACTGTCAGAGGCCAGGGCCAGGGTAGGGGCTGAGGACGTGCACGTGGTGCAGCCAGAGCACCCGTACAAGCTGCCACCGAGGTACCACCAGCAGTCCCAGCCGGAGTCCAAGCACCTGATACGCCTACTGCTACTACTACTCCAGCTCTTCAAGAGACTCTTGCGCAGTTCATGAGCATGTACACCACTTTGGCTCAGGCAGGGTTGCTCCCCTTACTGCAGCCATTTCTCAGGCCGGGGGAGGATCACAGACTCCCACCAGAGCACACAAGTACCATGTATCGGAGGTAGCTGAATACGCCCACCAGAGCACACAGGACCCGTGCATCCTCCGGTACTGTAAGAACGATCGTTCTCTTCCGCTCGGGGTCCACTCTTGGAGCAGGGAATTACTTTACTATTTTTGGGCTTGAACTCTGCCCGCCGCTCCAGATGGCACATCCTTCTTCGGGACCTCTGATCTCGTCCAAGTCACACCTTTTATTTGAGGTTATTAAATGGTCGATGCAATAGTAATACCCAACAAGGAGTCGGGGTCGATTTTTCACAGGGAGCTATGAATGGAACTTAGGAATATATATTATAGTGAATGAGCTTGAATTATCTCAAATTGCACTTCCGCAAAATTGGTTTATTTCTAAGTCTTATTTAAACCAAGATTACCAACTAAGAATTGAAACTAGGAAATTATTTTTGTTCTTTTTCAAATGATATAAAAAGCCTAGGTTTATGACCTTCACCTAGGTGTTTTCCTAACCGGTTCTAAATTTTAGTTGCATCTCGCATTTTTGTACGTTAAAAGTTTCGTCTTCAGTTAATTGGCGTAGACTCAGGGATGAGATTATCTTAAGATTAACGTATTTATGCTATTTATAACAAGCGATAAGTAAGTGTCATGAAGGGTACACGAATTAAAGAAAATGAATTTCGTTGAAGGTTGCCAATTTGGGATAAAATATGGGTCGAGCGATAATACCCGATATTTATGGACTAGTACCATACAAGGTACCATATGACCATGATAGAATGATGTATAAAGTGTATTAAAAATAAATAGAATTTTAATTAAATTGAGACAATTCTTAATTATGCTGGTAATTGATTAATTGCCGGGTAACGGAATTACCTAATTAAGTAATAAATTATTAGATAAGACCACCCCAAAACGTGGAAGTAAGCCACCATGTATATATATGACTAAGGGTCATAATGGCTTAGGTGGCAGCAATTACATAAAATATGTCAAATTCTAATATAATGCTCATTAGGAATATCATAGACTCAATTCCACAGTATAAAATGTGGAATTTCGGAAATTATGGTATCTCTATCTCACTGGATGAGTAGTTCCTTTCTATTTTAACCAACTTAATTTACAAACTTTGACATTTCACTATAAGTTCGTTTCTATCAATACAAAAAGGAAAATATAAATCCTTGATCTCCATATCTGTTGAAAATAGGGTAGAGATGGAAATCAAAAGTGTGTTGGTTTCCCAGGAAAAATTTAGACATTCTACTATTTGTTTTCAAGTTTAGCGCTGACAATTTCTTGATACAGTTTTAATTGACATAACGGCTCCACAATTTTTCTTCAAGCTCAGTGTTTTGGATGAGAGTTCGAATGATCATTAATGTAGCTGGAAAAATGTTCCGATGTAAGAGGATTTTTCAAGGACTCTTTTGGATTAGTGGAACTGTGACAAATTCAAAAAAAAAGTGTATTCTTTCTATGGATGTTTATTTCGTTAAAGCAACTTTTCATTACTAGGACCCAGCCCTTTTTAAAAGTTCTGCAAAGTAGTATGTTAGAAGGATTATCCAGAGAACCGGTTCAGGTATGTTAAGGC
Source organism: Nicotiana tabacum (assembly GCF_000715075.1). NCBI lineage: Eukaryota > Viridiplantae > Streptophyta > Magnoliopsida > Solanales > Solanaceae > Nicotiana > Nicotiana tabacum. Next base: position 103,837,889 of record NC_134087.1, on the reverse strand, counting down.
TATCCTTTCTTTCTTTTTGACATGATCCAAATAATACAAATGAAATGAGCAAAATACGCATCATTCATAAATGACTCTATTCATAAAAATACTAGGGGTGTCTATATGCTTGATTCCCTATGTGAATTATTATTATATCTTCTGTTCATGAGTCTCAGAAAAACACATATTTGATAAAGTTTACCCGAAATGTATATTGATTTTTATGGCATTCCGAATCTTATTAACGTATTTCTTATGCATTGCATTCATTTACACTGACCCATGACTAGATAGTGTTATATACGCATATATATATAAATATATGTATATGGGGTATGGGAAAAGGTTACAGCGTTATATACGCACCACCACTTGATCAGTTGGTATATGTTGATGATGTTACCCACAATAGCTGAGACGATATGATGGGATGCCCTCAAAGGCTTGATGATATTATGTACACCTATACCTATGCATGATACGATATTTATACGCACTTTCATGACATTATAAATGTTTCAGAATTCACCAAGTTATTCAGACTTACAGATGGATTCCTTTATTCCATGTTTCATCTATGTCTTTTATGTACTGATTTTCATGCCTTACATACTCAGTACACTATTTGTACTGACGCCCTATTTCCCGGGGCCTGCGTTTCATGCCCGCAGGTGCAGGTAGGCAAGTCGATGGTCCCCCTTCTTAGGATCCTTGATCAGCGAGAGTTGGCGTGCTCCACTCGATCCGAAGCTGCTTTTGATTTTGGTACGATATGCTAGCATACATGTATGGGTATGACGTGGCCCAGTCCTGTCATTGTACAGTTGTATTTTCTATTAGAGATCTATAGACAGTTATGTATAGTTGAATAGTATGTGGTCTTGACGGCTTCCAATTTTGGGTATATAGTTGTCTATAGCAGCCTTGCCGGCTCGCCCACTGTATTTCCGCATATATATGTAGATATGTCTTTTGGACAGTTTTCCTTCGCATATGTTACTCAGGTTTATATCTTAAACGCATGCTTAAGGGTGTTCGACATATAGGACTCGGGCACCCGTCGCGGCCCATCGGTTTGGGTCATGACAACTTTAAAGCTTGTTTTATAGGTCGGGGTTTATTATAGCTATCAACACTCGAGTATCCACTCAATACCTCTCGGTCAGAGAGTGATTTTTGCGCAATTTGGCTTTCTCAAGTCCAAATAGGTATTGAACAAAATAGATGATAAAAAGCTCAAGTCGGGTTTTACTATCTCTAGATTCAACCCTTTAATTGGGACTATCCATCTCTTGATTTACCCCAATTTCTTATTAGCCAAGTTTTTCTAGACTAAGTCTCTCTTTCTCAAGTAGACACCAAGTTAAATAGGCATGAACTAATGTTTGCAACTGGTAATTTTACAACTAAAAGCAAGAACAAGGCTAAATATTAAACACCCAACCATAAACAAGAAATAAATCAAACAATCATTAAGTTTATACTCTAGGGTTGGGTCACAACCCTAGTGAGAATCTAGCTACTCATGCTTAAAACAGAAGAAATAGAAGAAGAAATGATAGTTAAACTCATATTGATAATTAAAATAATGAAATTTATGTTCAAAAAGCTCAAAATGGCAAAAACTACTAAAGAGAGCAAAGAAAAACGGCTATTGTAGCTGCTGATGTCAAAAACTTGACCTAAAAAAGTGAAACTCTTCAATTTATACAGAGCTGGAATTTTCAGAAAAAAATGCCCTTTCGGAGGTTCTGCGGCCGCACAATTCCATGTGTGGTCCGCAATTTAGTTCAGCGTGGCAGGATTGGAATATTACGGCCGCACAATTATGAACCGCGACCGCTTCTCTCTCTTTTTGCGGTCCGCACATTTCTAAGTGCGCCCGCACATGGCTCTTTTGCGGACCGCACAAATGTAACTGCGGTCGCGTAGCTGATCTTCTGCGGCCACACAATAATTGTACGGTCCGCACTTCCATTGAACTTGATATGTAAGGTCTCTGAACTTTTGCTCTTGTCTATCTTCTACGGTCGCACATTTCATGTGCGGACCACACTTCTCACAGATCTCTGATAAGTTCTTCTGCACAATCTGCGGCCGCAGATGATATTCTGTGGTCCGCATTTTAAGCTTTTGTGTCTGTTTTTGTCCTCGAGTTCAGATCACTCCTTTTTGAGTTGGATTTCATCTTAAAGGCAACACTTTTGGACTAAAACGAAAGCTAAAATGCACTAATAAGTAGTCAAAATTCTCACTTATTAACCTCCAAGTGACCAACCCCAAACAAATCCTCCAGTGCGGCTATATCCATTCCATCGAAGAACATGTTGAGGACGTCATCTAGGCCCCGCGCCACCTCGCTTGACTTCTATTTTCCCTCTTGGGCCTCTTCGATCATGGACTTGGTATTGAAGGGTGTCTCCACGATGTCAATGACACTAGTTGCCTCCTTCGGGACAGGAGCGGCTTCCTTGGGGGCCGCAGCCTCCGTCTCTCCCTCTGGTTCCCGGGTTAGAGGTGGATTAACCTCATGGTCCTCTTTATTTGTCGTCTGCTCCTCCTCATTAAGGGTCTACCCATAAGTAATAAAAAGGTCATTGTCTTCGGGCTTGTCCTTGAGCCGATAGAGGGAATCGGGGTTTGGTACCCTGGACTTGGTGCTCTTTTGGGCTTCCAGACCCGGATGGTCACCTTCTTCTTCTTTGCATCGGCATCCGGATAACCCAAGGACTTTATTTTCTTCTTCTCCTTTGCAGTAGCCCCAAGCTGCCCCAAAACGGAGGGTTCGGCGAGCGAGGACAGATCCTCGTCCTCATCCAACGGCCTAAGTTTGGTGATCTTAGGCAAACCTGTGAGAAAGGAGAAATAGTTAGCACTTTGTATGCTAAAAATGTGGAAGGGATTACTCAGGAAAGAACCTCACCATGGGATCGGGCCTCCCTTTTACCCATCGAGAGCTTGCGCTATGCACACTCAGAGTACGGCATATGCTTGCAGATCCCCTCGATCCACTCCTTGAATCAGGGAATTGCATTAGGAACTTGGGCAACAACTGTATGACAATAAACACAGGCGATGAGAGAAGGAATAAAAAGAAGTGAATACTTAAGAAAGACAATACTGACGAGATGCGTTCCACTTCTTAGGGAACTACAGAAAACCCGGGAGGGATCAGATCTTCGGTTTTCACCCGAACAAACCTCCCCTGCCAGCCTCGATCTCGGTCCTCATCGATGCTCGATAAAGGAGCCTTGCTTGTTCGGCGACCGAGCTTGATCATCCCCCTTCGGAAAATTTAGTGGACTGTATACGCGGAGTAGATGGTCGAGGGTGAACTGAGGGGCTTCGGTAATGTTCACGAAATGGGTACGAGGATCACGATCCTCCAAAAGTATAGGTGGATTTGCCCAAGGCACACCTCGTACCTTTTGCAGAAAGCAAGAACTATGGGGTCTACCAGGGCGAGCGTGAAGGGGTAAGTGTAAACACTTAAATACCTCTTCATATGAGTAGTGATGTAGTCATTGGGCCCGGGGACGACCACATCCTTACCCTCCCATTTATAGTCCGATCGGACTATAGGTAGGGTTTCTTCAGTGATGGGGCATATATATCTCCATGCTCCCTCGCCTCGGTCCTGTTGACTAAAGGCCTTCTCGACGTTGAAGTCTTTCCCGATAGAGCAACACCCAGGTACGAAGCTCTTCATGGGGGGCTCTGGAGCCACTTCGGGAACGACCACCTCGGCATCTATGGTCGGGTGGGAAAATGAAGGAGCTGCCTGCTGAGGCACTGACTTGGAGGTTTTTGCCATTGTAATTTGGGAAATATGAAGGTTTGAAGAGGAATATGAAAGTTTAAACAAAAATATGAAGATTCGAAGAAGGTATGAAGGTTTGGGTTAAAGGTTCAAAGAAAATGTATAAGGATTGAAGATGAAGATATGAAGGTTCAAAGAGCGATATATGAAAGTTTGGAGAAGTTAAAAGCCGTTAGAGAGTTCGAGGGTAAAATCTAGAATCGGAAAGTGGAAGAAGTGAAAAGGGTCAAAGATTTTATAGGGGAAAAACAATCAATGCGCGATGTTTTGCATTCGAACGCAGCCAGCCAGCGACTGACACGTGTCCGAAGTCAGAATGACGCGACTGATGGAACATTTTGATTTACCCATCACCTCTGTTGTGACGTACGAAGGAAGGAATTGGGGATTATCTGTTTCCCATCGTTTCAGTAAACCTACTCCCCAAAAAAATGAGAGGACTATCCGTATATAGATAAAATCAGTTATAATGCATATCCCGATGTAACGACCCGACCGGTCGTTTTGAACTTTTGCACTTTGATCGCCAGTCTTCGGGCATGACTTGCCCCGTGTATACATTATGCCTTATGTAAATCGTTGGTTTTGGTTTTCAGGGTAATCGGAATGAATTTGGAAGAACAGTTCTCAGTTTGAAGCCTTAAATTTGAAAGGTTTGACCAAAATTTGACTTATGTGTATTTGATCTCGGATGGGAATTTTTATATTTGGTTAGCTCCATTAGGTGATTTGGGACTTAGGAGTGTGATCGGAAAGCATTTTGGAAGTTCGTGGAATGTTTAGGCTTGGATTGACGAAATTGAGATTTCGGCGATTTCCAGTTGATAGGTGAGATTTTGATATAAAGGTCGGAATGAAATTTTGAGAGTTTCAGTAGCTTCGTTATGTCATTTATGACTTGTGTGCAAAATTTGGGGTCAATCGGACCTGATTTGATATGTTTCGGCGTTGTTTGTGGAATTTGAAATTTCTAAGTTCTTAAGCTTGAATCCGAAGTTGATTTAGTGTTTTGATGTTGTTTTGAGTAGTTCGAAAGCTCGACTAGGTGTTAATGATGTTATGGGAGGTGTTGGTGTGTTTGGGTTGAGGTCTGATGGCTCCGGGTGTGCTTCGGGTGAGTTTTGAGCGAGTACGGACATTTCAGAACTTAGAAAATGGATGGGGACAGAATTTTTAGTGTTGGCCGTGGTAGAATTAGCGCTGGGCGCGTAAAAGTGACCGCGGCTGCGGTCATGAAGATCCGCAGGTCATCGGTCCAACTTCGGAAGCTCATATATTTTGATCTACAAGGAATTTTGAGATGATTTAAAAACGAAAGTTGTAGCCCTTTGTGTCTAGTTTCCAGAAAGGTATCGGTATTGCAATTTGGACATCTGTAGCAAAAGTTATGTCCAAAATACTAAAGTCTGTCACTGCAGAGGAAGGCCTGTGCGGCCGCGGTTGTGTTTGCGCGGACCGCATTGGCTTGCACGGACCGCGGTCGATTTGGTGCGGCCCGCGATAGCTGAAATCTGAGGGGGTAACTATAAATACGAGGTTTTGGGTTTTTATTTAATATTTTGACCTAGAGAGCTCGGATTTTGGCGATTTTTCGAAAGTTTTTCAAGAAATTCATCGGGGTAAGTGATTTTAACTCAGATTTGACTAGAATACATGAATCTATCACTGAATTCATCATTTAATTCGTGATTTGGGATGGAATTTGGGAAGAAAATTGTGGAACCTTTCAAAAATGTGAAATGATGAGTTGAAGGACCAAAAGGTATCGGAATTGGATAATTTTGGTATGGTTAGACTCGTGAGGATATGAGGATTCTGAAAATGTAAATTTCATTCGTTTCTAAGACGTGGGCCCGGGGCTCGGGTTTTGCTAATTTCGGGATTTTTGATATTTTTTGAATGTTTTTGCTTGGGCCATGTTCCCTTAGCATTATGTGACCTATTCGTTCTGATTTTGGGATAAATTCGACGCGCGTGGAGGCCAATTTGAAAGGCAAGGGCATAGCGAGCTAGAGTTTTGGCCAGTTTGAGGTGAGTAATGATTTTAAGTAATGTCCTGAGGGTTTGAAACCCCGAATTTGCACAACGTAGTACTATACTAAGTTGAGATACACGCTGTGTGACGAGCGTGAGGTTCAATGCTATGGGGATTATGACTTGGTCCATCCCGAATGATATTTTACTACACTTTTGATTAAGACATGTACTTTATTATTGTGAATTGGGCTTGTTGCCATGCTTGGGGCCTTGTGCCGACCTGTAGAACCCTTAGGGGATTTTTGACTGGTTTTCCTCACTTATTTTGTTAAAGAATTTATATCCTCAGTCATGTTTCCAATTGTTTAAGAATGATATGAACCAGATTTTTGAAATGTTAATCATAATTAGAAAGAGATATGAGGGCTGAGATCCCGACCGTACATTATGCCCGAGAGGCTGTGATTTTTAAATGACTGAGAGGGGTCGAGGACCCAATAGTGAGGATATTTTATATGATATGGATCGGGCTGCGCGCCGCAGCAGATATATATATATTATACACATTACGGATCGGGTTGCACGCTGCAGTAATTACTTATATGGATCGGGTTGCACGCCGCAGCAATTATAAAGCGCTTGGGCTGAAGGAGCCCCTCCGGAGTATGGATCGGGCTGTGCGCCATAGCGATATACGGATCGGGTTGCACGCCGCAGCGGTATATATATTTAGTGATTCGGTTATCGTGAGAAGTATATGAATTGAGAACTGAGGATAAGAACGAATAACTGAACTGAAATGCTTGAGGAGCTGATTTATACTGATTATATCTGTTTTACCTGGTTTAAAGAATTTCACATGATTTCCTCATTCACTGCTGCTTAAATGATTTTACTGTTTGATATAGAACTGCTTAGTGCCTTTACGGGATTTCATACTATCAGCCATTATTTATTATTATTACTCACTGGGTCGGAGTACTCACATTACTCCTGCACCATGTGTGCAGGTACAGGTATTCCTGAGGCATAGAGCGAGCTTTCCTGCCATTCTGTTTTCATCGGAGTTATCGAGGTAACTGCATGGCGTTCGCAGACCCGATTTCTCCTTCTATCTCCACTTATTATTCTGCATTTTAGACATATTTCTGCATTAGATTGTTGAAACCTTGTATTAGAGGCTCAGACTTGTGACACCGAATCAGTGGGCTATTTTACAGAGATTTTTTGTGATTATGGTTTCCGTACATTTCATCTGTTAAAATTCATACTTCAATTTATATTAAATTGGTATTAAATCCCGAAAATTGGTATTGAATTATAAAGAAAGAGATTGTGAGATGTTAATTGGTCGGGCTTGTTTAGCATTGTGTTGGGCGCCATCATGGCCGGGGTTGGGGTCGTGACAAGTTGGTATCAGAGCCTAGGTTACTTAGTCTCGCGAGTCATGAGCCCGTTTAGTAGAGTCTCACAGATCGGTACGGAGACGTCTGTATTTATCCTCGAGGGGCTGCAGAACCTTTAGGAAAACTTCATATTCTTGAATTCTTATCATGCGTCCTTGATTCAGCTTGAAAAATAACTCTTAAAATTCCTTCCACGCGTTCGTATGCGCGCATGAGCGCTCAGTATCAGATGTACATCAATGGCTTGTGATTCCCTGATCGAGGGGCAAGGTATGATCTCTGTGAGTTTGATGTTGGGCCAGTCTAGAGGACTTGAGGTCGGATCTTTGCCTATGGCTTAAGCACCGAGGTGCTAATTGTGTGAGCAAGTGTTTTGAACTTATATGTGCGGTATTATCCCTATTAGTTAAAGTGATGGCTGACAACTATGTGATGAGTATGTTGGTATTGCGAGAGGTATCTATATGACTTGGAAGTGACGAGGAAGGTCTGATGGATGATAGATGAACTATTAAGTGTTTGATTTCCATTGTGTTTGGATGTGTAGCCCCGAGTTATGGGCGCGTGAAGAATCTTTTCATGTCTCCTAGTTGGAGTGAAGTAAATTTCATGTTGCGGTATGAGTTCAGACTCAGGAAAATTAAGTGAATATGTAATGTGTATGACGGTGAAAGGTATACAGAAATGTTATATTGAGGCGAAACATGCGGATTGTCTCCTACGGTGTTCCGAGATTGTGTGATCCTTATGTTGTCTGTTAGAAGATCTCATTCACAAGTGAAACATATATGTTGAAATTTCAATTTGGGTAACTTAATAGAGTGGGCTAAACTGTTACGAGAGTGAATGCGAGATTTACATAGAGTTAAAGTACTCGATGGTCGGTGTTTCAAGAGCTTATGAAGGACTGAGTCTAATCTCACTATGTTATTATGGAAACAATAAAGTATACGCGTTATAAGTTATGGTGCGTGTTTTGATCTATGGCTTTGAGCCAAGTAGGGGAGTCCGCTATTGAATAGTTGATTGCACGGTTATGTGCTCTAATGGTTCCAGTTTGAGGCGTATTTGTGAATCAGTTATGGCTCGAGTAAAGGAAATTTCAATAAAGGTTATGTTATGCCTTATGGGTGTACGAGAATCGGGGAATGACTTTAGTTATTGTTGGTAAGGAATGATCGGTACATAGGGCAGGAAATTGCTTGGTTATATCGAAATGAGGTCACATTCTGCAGTGTCGGAGCGCAGATGAAGCACAGGTTGTTCGATTTGTTTAATCAATCTAACTACGGTTTAAGTAGAGTGGATGCCTCTAGAGAATGGTCATATTATGTTCAAAATTTTACATGCAATAATTGGAGGTTTTCAAGCTGTACTTATGGATAGAAACTGAGTTTTCCTTGGAAGACGTCAAGACTTGTGGTATTTTCTATATTAATTGTGGGATTCTATGTATTAATATTAGGAGGTAACGGATTTAGATCCGCAGGAAGTTCTTCAGAGTGAAGTATTTTGAATGTAGTGCTTTTTGGAATATTTGAGAGAGTAGTCAGCGGCTTATGGTTCTTAGACAGTGTGGTTTTATGCTTGAATCTTGTGTAGTAAGCCTGGGTTGAAGAATTATGGTTCTATACCAAGAGGGAATTGCAAGTTGAAGATGAATCAGAAGGAAGTTTAGATAGATGAAGCAGCTTGATAGTAGACCGGATCAGTATGGTAAGGATATGATTAACTCTTTGTGTGTGTTCGAGGTAATGAGTTCTTACAGGTATTTTGCAGCAATGCTCTTGGGTTTTGATGGCTTGCTTAGCTTGGTCTAGTAGAAGGATCAGTTGAATTTGTGCAAATGGAATTCGGAGAGTCCTTGAGGATTTCTACTGCGGTTTGGAGATGTATATTTTCTATAGGCATGCGGAGCATGTGATGTATAGTGATTTTTATTCGTGATGGGATCAATGGAAAGTTCTTGACTAGTTGAGTACGTAGATGTATGTGGCTCGGAAGGGATATGAAGTTCTCATGGGTATCCTAGAATGGTATGGGTTATGCAGTATGCTATAAATGATTGGGAAGTGTGTGCGTGAGGTTGCGGTTCAGTTTTGAACGGAAAGTCATATAATTCTTAGGCAGCACGGGCAGTTTCAGATAATTAGAGGATGAGTTTCAGATAATTAGAGGAACGAGCTTCAGATAATTAGAGGAAGGGTCTTCGGATGATTAAGGAAATGGTATTGCTAATTTGGGGTGATTTGACGAGGGCATATGTTTTAGAAAGGGCAATGTGATTAAGTTGGTGATACATCGGTAGTATTGCGGCATTTTCTGGTTAGAACGACTGCTGATACTCATGTTTGCTTGGTGGCACAGAGGAATTCTAGATTATCTCTCGTGGAATGATTGAGTATTCGAGGTGTGGTATGCATTCAGACGACGGAATTGGAACCAGATATGTGGATTCATGGGCCATATGGAGTTGGAGACGGGAAGTTCTCATATTCAGGCTATGTGGAGGTTGTGAGTCGTGTGTATTGGCACTATTTAGTGACAATCTGGATTTGGAGACCTGAGCGGATCTTTTGTTGCTTGGTATGTTAGATTTTGGATGTGATATTGGGTTCAGACTGGTTGTCTCTGTATTGTGTCATTCTGGACTATTGCATTAAGGTGACATTGTTGTCTATGCCGGAAATGCCACGGATTGAGTGGCGAGGTCCGTAGGATTATGCCCTAGTGGAGTGGTTTTATATTTTGAAGGCTCGGCGGACGGCTGGGAAGGATTTGCCTTTCTTAATTGGGCTCTTGTAATGGGAGCCAGTGCTGAGGCTCCTTATATTGATTCAGTTCCGGTGGTGAGGGACTTTTCGGATATATTTCTTGTGGTCGGGCATGTCGTCGGGCAAGGTTATTGATTTCAGTATTGATTTGATGTCGGGCACTATATCGTATAGCACCGGCAGAGTTAAGGGAGTTGTAGAGCAGCTCCAGGATTTTTGTGATAAGGAGTTCGTTGGCAGGCCAACACGGATGCGTGTTCTAATTTGAGTCGGCTTGGTTGGCTCTGAATTGTATTGCTGAGGGATGTGTTGATTCGATTGTTATTGAGCTATTAGTAATCTAGGAGATCTATGAGTTACCTTTCTGTGTTGCAAGGTGTTGTGATTCGTTGGCTATAGGCACTTATGGTACGGTTCGATTGGGGTTTCATAGTGTAAGTCGAGCGGGAAGAGAAATTTGGTGTTGCTCGGTGAATGGTGTATTGGTTATATCCTGTCGGGTTTGTGTGATGTAGGTTATTTGCTCTACCGTGGGTATGATGATTTTCTTTGGTTCTAGACATCAAATTGTACGTGGTTATCGATTTCAAGCATAATGACTTGAGGTGGTCCATATAGAGCAGTATTGGATAGGATCACACATCCCAGAGAAGTTATGTAGAGGTATGATCTTGCGGGTTAGATTCGTGTGTTACGTTCCTACGATGCGAGTCAGGTTCTCAACCTTTTGTTGTGGCGGTACTAGTGAGCTTGAAGTACAACTCTTTCATTTGAGTCATTTTCATGATTGGAGGTATGTTCGGATTGTTGCTTATTGGTGTGTGTATTATGCAAGTTGTGGCTTAGGCCTATATTAAGGTGCCATGTCACCAGAGTGGTGTGTTGGATTAGAGGAGATCGTTGGGATCATTAATGAATACGAACGGGTTCGATTTCAGCATATTGAAAGGATAATATCGAGCTTCAGCTCAGAAATTTGTTGTGGTATTTGCCAAAGGAAGAGTGTCCTCTTGAATGGTTAATCTGGGAAATGGTTATGGCTTACCGCGTGTTTTAGTGATCATTGACAGTATATGAAGGTGTTGGGATGAGACTCTAGTTGATAAGAGTTTTTCTATCGGTGTTCCAGTATTGTGTGCAGCTGCTATAATTAGAAGTTGTCACTATGAGTGTTTGAGCCTCCAGTCATATCAAGTGATTGCACCTGAGATTGCAAGTATGGGTGATTACAGCTTGTTCGGGCTAATTATGAAAATAGATGGGAGATTCTGATCGTATCGATAACTTTAGAAGTGGAAATGTGGTTCTATGGTTTATGGGATTTGGACTGTAAAATTTTTAGTTACAATGTGTTATCAGACCTAAATGAGATAGGGTGATGTGGGATCACCCCCAAGCATATGCATGGTAAATTTATTCAGCTATTGGTTGGCTTCTAGAACAACTCTGGGCACGTTCGAGGACGAACGTGTGTTTAAGAGGGGGAGGATGTAACGACCCGACCGGTCGTTTTGAATTTTTGCACTTTGATCGCCAGTCTTCGGGCATGAATTGCCCCGTGTATACATTATGCCTTATATAAATCATTGGTTTTGGTTTTCAGGGTAATCGGAATGAATTTGGAAGAATAGTTCTCAGTTTGAAACCTTAAATTTGAAAGGTTTGACCAAAATTTGATTTATGTGTATTTGATCTCGGATGGGAATTTTTATGATTTGGTTAGATCCGTTAGGTGATTTGGGACTTAGGAGCGTGATCGGAATGCATTTTGGAAGTCCGTGGAAGGTTTAGGCTTGGATTGGCGAAATTGAGATTTCGGCGATTTCCGGTTGATTGGTGAGATTTTGATATAAAGGTCGGAATGAAATTTTGAGAGTTTCAGTAGCTTCGTTATGTCATTTATGACTTGTGTGCAAAATTTGGGGTCAATCGGACCTGATTTGATATGTTTCAGCGTTGTTTGTGGAATTTGAAATTTCTAAGTTCTTAAGCTTGAATCCGAAGTTGATTTAGTGTTTTGATGTTGTTTTGCGTGATTCGAAAGCTCGACTAGGTGTTAATGATGTTATGGGAGGTGTTGGTGTGTTTGGGTTGAGGTCTGATGGCTCCGGGAGTGTTTCAGGTGAGTTTTGAGCGAGTACTGACATTTCAGAACTTAGAAAATGGATGGGGGCAGAAGTTTTAGTGTTGGCCGCAGTAGAATTAGCGCTGGGCGCGCAGGCTTAGTGCTGGGCGCGTAAAAGTGACCACGGCCGCGGTCATGAAGATCCGCAGGTCGTCGGTCCAACTTCGGAAGCCCATATCTTTTGATCTACAAGGAATTTTGAGATGATTCAAAAATGAAAGTTGTAGCCCTTCGTGTCTAGTTTTTAGAAAGGTACCTATATTGCAATTTGGACATCTGTAGCAAAAGTTATGGCCAAAATACTAAATCCAGTCACTGCAGAGGAAGGCTTGTGCGACCGCGATTGTGTTTGAGCGGACCGCACTGGCTTGCGCGGACCGCGGTCGATTTGGTGCGGCCCGCGGTAGCTGAAATCTGAGGGGGTACCTATAAATATGAGGTTTTGGGTTTTTATTTAATATTTTGACCTAGAGAGCTCGGATTTTGGCGATTTTTCGAAGGTTTTTCAAGAAATTCATCGGGGTAAGTGATTTTAACTCAGATTTGACTAGAATACATGAATCTATCACTGAATTCATCATTTAATTCGTGATTTGGGATGGAATTTGGGAAAAAAATTGTGAAACCTTTCAAAAATGTAAAATGATGAATTGAAGGACCAAAAGGTATCGGAATTGGATAATTTTGGTATGGTTAGACTCGTAAGGATATGAGGATTCTGAAAATGTAAATTTCACTCGATTCCGAGACGTGGGCCCGGGGCTCGGGTTTTGCTAATTTCGGGATTTTTGATATTTTTTGAATGTTTTCGCTTGGGCCATGTTCCCTTAGCATATTGTGACCTATTCGTTCTGATTTTGGGATAGATTCGACGCGCGTAGAGGCCAATTTGAGAGGCAAGGGCATAACGAGCTAGAGTTTTGGCTAGTTTGAGGTGAGTAATGATTTTAAGTGATGTCCTGAGGGTTTGAAACCCCGGATTTGCACAACATAGTGCTATACTAAGTTGAGATACACGCTGTGTGACGAGCGTGAGGTTCAATGCTTTGGGGATTGTGACTTGGTCCATCCCGAATAATATTTTACTACACTTTTGATTGAGACATATACTTTATTATTGTGAATTGGGCTTGTTGCCATGCTTGGGGCCTTGTGTCGACCTGTAGAACCCTTAGGGGATTTTTGACTGGTTTTTCTCACTTATTTTGTTAAAGAATTTATATCCTCAGTCATGTTTCCAATTGTTTAAGAATGATATGAACCAGATTTTTGAAATGTTAATCATAATTAGAAAGAGATATGAGGGCTGAGATCCCGGCCGTACATTATGCCCGAGAGGCTGTGATTTTTAAATGACTGAGAGGGGTCAAGGACCCAATAGTGAGGATATTTTATATGATATGGATCGGGATGCGCGCCGCAGCAGATATATATTATACATATTATGGATCGGGCTGCACGCCGTAGCAATTATATAGCGTTTGGGCTGAAGGAGCCCCTCCGGAGTCTGCACACCCCCAATGAGCGCAGTCGACTATTATTATTATGGATCGGGTTGTACGTCACAGCGATATACGGATCGGGTTGCACGCCGCAGCCGTATATATATTTAGTGATTCGGTTATCGTGAGAAGTATATGAATTAAGAACTGAGGATAAGAACGAATAATTGAACTGAAATGCTTGAGGAGCTGATTTATACTGATTATATCTGTTTTACCTGGTTTAAAGAATTTCACATGATTTCCTCATTCACTGCTGCTTAAATGATTTTACTGTTTGATATAGAACTGCTTAGTGCCTTTACAGGATTTCATACTGTCAGCCATTATTTATTGTTATTACTCACTGGGTCAGAGTACTCACATTACTCCCTACACCATGTGTGCAGGAACAGGTATTCCTGAGGCATAGAGCGAGTTTTCCTGCCGTTCTATTTTCATCGGAGTTATCGAGGTAGCTGCATGGCGTTCGCAGACCCGATTTCTCCTTCTATCTCCACTTATTATTCTGCATTTTAGACATATTTCTGCATTAGATTGTTGAAACCTTGTATTAGAGGCTCAGACTTGTGACACCGGATCAGTGGGCTATTTTACAGAGATTTTTCGTGATTATGGTTTCCGTACATTTCATCTGTTAAAATTCATACTTCTATTTATATTAAATTGGTATTAAATCCCGAAAATTGGTATTGAATTATAAAGAAAGAGATTGTGAGATGTTAATTGGTCGGGCTTGCTTAGCATTGTGTTGGGCGCCATCACGGCCGGGGTTGGGATCGTGACACCCGATTTCCCGGTGAAGAAAACGGAAGAAGATCATAGACGCACGAGATTGAAATCGGGACCGGTAGCCCTTCGTATAGTGATCCATGAGGGATGAACGATGTGCTCATCATCGGGCATGATAAAGCAACACACCTCGAACCTCGAACGAGCTCTAAGACCTAGGGAAACACGATAAATGGTTACATGATGGATAGAGAGTCGTGATATTCGCATCTAACCGAATATCATGGCGCAAATCCTGCTCGATGTGGTTACAGATCAGTAATTAATGAGAAAAGAAGATTTTTATCTTTTTTGACTTATACTAGGGGTAAAACTCTCCTACTATATAAAGGGGAAGTTTTTCCTTTGTAACACGCAAATAAAAACAATTCAAGTTTATTTTTTTGCTTTCTAGCAACTGTTAAAGTCCTTATTTAATTGCTCTGCTCTACATTCACAATTGGGCTCGATCCATGGGTCCAATCGAGGATGAGCTACTGTTCAACTTAGGTTCGGGCTACGCCATAGCATTACAACTGGTTTGATCATTTGTTTTGTCTTTAACTCATTTATCTAATATTCTTAATTATTTGTATTGAATCAAACCACATATCCTTAAAATTGCATACAAATTTAATTATTATCCGAATTAAAGGTAAACGGACATGTTATAGTCAAATGCTTCAAGAACAGATAATTGATGAAGAAAAATCAAGATAATTGATTAATGTGATTAGGTGATAAGTTAAGGTAAAAATACTTGTCTATTGGCCATGATTAAATAATGAAGCTCACAGTAAAAGCATGTGTCGTGAACTTATTACTAGTAAAAGCATGTTTTTACCGTAACTCACAGTAAAAGCATGTTTTCTGCTAAAAAGTACGAAAGTTTTCTGCTAAGATGATGTGAGATGGTATTTTATGGGATAACTCTTTGTGTATAGGATGAAAAAGGTAAATTATAGAAGTTCCTTGCTTCCTATTTGTACAATAAAACTCATGCATGTCCATCTTTGATTGGGGATTTTTTTTTTAAAATTTCTAAATTCTCTATTTGAGTTGTATGTTATCTCTGTTGTGTGATTTATTTTGTTCAGTTCGGTAAATTTGTTGATAGGCTATGATGGTGGCTTTGGTGTAGAATTCTGACAATACTTAAAATTGATTTCTTTATTGGATTAAGAGTGTTAATGTGTACGTGTCCGTGTGATTGTAATATAACATATGTGTTTTTATGGGTCTATATTCTTTCATAGATCTCATGAGTCTATCCATTTTTCCTTTGTTTATATTTGGTGTGGCCTCTCTATTTCTAGAGTTATTTACTGTTTTTAGTTTATTGCACTTTTTTTATTTGTAATAAAATAATTTCGTGTCTATATCTTAGTTTGCTATTCTATTTGAATACTGTCTTGCTAGAATTTTACATGCATATTACTAATTATGTCTTATTTGCACATCATTTTGTCTTTTTAATGAATTTTGTCTTTATTACTAGCTATTTAGTGCATATTTAAACCGAAAAATCTGATTTAAAAAATAACAGGAATATTGAAGTTGACTATACACCTATGGTGTTTGATGATATGTCAGCAAGAGGTAAATCCAGATTCATGGTCAGTGTTAATTGCATTTGCACTTGCAGACTGCACTTGAAGAAAAAAGTTTGCTTCTTTCTTTCTCCTCTTTTTTTCCCCAAGCTTAATAGCTACTTCAAAACTCTACAATATTCTGATTCCTGAAGATCACGAAATTAAAATTTCTACTTTAGTAGCTATCTTACTGGCTTCAAGTCAATCTGATGTGTTTATATTGTAGGCATCTTTTAAATTTTTTCAAAATTATCATTTAAATTAGTGCAATTCATTTTTTGATTTAGAAAAAAAATAAATTAATAGATTCTTTCTAGATGGCCCTGTTTAAGAATGAACAATCTAGATATCATTTATACTATTGTAGATAATAACTATTTTGTAATAGAAATTCCTTAAAGCTTCCATTAAGGAGTCATATGTTGGGGGTCTTTCATTCCAAATTCTGTTTATAAGATGAGGACTCTGCCAACAAATTTTCAAGTAATGGATAATGAGAGATGCATATGTTTAGTGTGTTACATAAACACTGTTGGATTCATTCTTTTATCTTCGTATCTTATAAAAGGCTATAGTAAGAGATGATACTAATATGACAGAATAATATAGAGCAAGAAAATATTTAGCCTTCTAAAGAATGTGCTTCTCTTGTGGATAAAAACAAACAAACCAATAATGATGCTATTCATTATGGTCTGGCCATATGACAAACCGTGAAGGATAAATATCATGCGAATTGACTCAATTGCTTATAAGTAAAGATTAGGTTCTTTAGACTTGGTCAACTGTAACTAATCAAAAATAGATCTTGGTTAAGCACAAAATTTTATATATATATTTATAAATATGAAAGATGTGTTTGGTCATGTCTACTTGTGAATAAATCTTTTTATTTACTACAATGGTTGTTACTAGAAAAGAATTTAAGGATTATTAAAGTATGATGTTTGAAGCTATTTATGCAATGACGGTTGCATATAAATAATCTTGGTTGTGGTTGCTTATTTGGACAAAAATAATGACCTAATACGAATTTAACTAATTAAAGAGAATTTTCCTTTCTTTCTTCCAGATGCCATGAAACTTTTTTTATCGGTGCCAGATACCCTAAACTTATAGCGTGTAATAAGACTAAATGGTGACTAAATACTTGTGATATTTGAACTTCTTGCTTGCCTCTCTATTTTCATGATATAAATGAAATATGATTCTTCTTTTTGGGTTTAATTGATGATATATTGCTTCTAATACTAAGTTCTTTTCTTCCATGCTGGTAAGCTTACTAATTTCCGGAGCAATCTCTGCAGCACCTAGATAAGTGATATAATGTTCTGTAACTATAAAGAGGCATGGTCTTCTTGATAGTGATATATGGGTGGCTCATTAGATAATATGGTTTCCAATTACTATAATTTCTTTATAAAGTACTTACAAGTGTGTAAATGTTCATATAAATACCTTCATATTGGTTGTATATTTCTGATTTTTATCCTTTTTTCCTGCTCTAATATACCTTTTGATTTAAAGTTAGAAATGCTCTGCATATTCCTTTTTGATGCATTAAATTTCAGACAATATTGGTGCTTATAGTCCAGGAGGGACACCGATCTTATACCTGCTTATTTGTAAGGGTTTTCCTTAATTGTTAAAGCTGAAAAATAACTACTCCAAGATAATCTTTTTGGCTCTGCAAACTGAGGTTCACGTAAATCACGCTTAGTCTTTTATCCAATTTACTTGAAAATTATGGATGCCCTTAATATAGATCAATGAAATTTCTTGATAAATGTTCTCTACCCAAGTGCCGGAAGATGTGCTTATGGTGGTTACTACTTGGACAGGTTGTCTGCAGAATATATTCATGCATATGACTGCTATGTGAAGTGTAAGGAAAAGAGTTCCATTCAAAGAAGAAGCCACCAGTACTACTATCTATTGTAAGAGAAAAAGAATTTTTGGACCAATAGTACCACTAGATGCTAGATATCACCACATTGTAAGACAAGAATTGAACGGCAGGCCAGCCTATAAGTCGCATAACTGAATCTGCCACAAACCACAAGGTTAGCAGCAAGCTGGTTCGTCGGCCAAAGCCATAATGTTCTCTCTACACAAGTCCAACAAAGGTAGTTTGACTGCAAGCCCATGACAATTTTGTACCCTCCAAGTTTGTTTTTCCAATAGTATTATCTCAAAAGCCTTCGCTAATGTAGGCCTCTGTGAAGTTCTTCAGCCTCCTTGCAGGAAAGCAGGTTTTCTTATACACTATTGGTTCCCACCTGTAGCGCATCTATACCACACATGTTCCTTGAAGTAGCAAATGGTGCCATGATCAACAACCAACTATGTCTGTGGAATTTAGGCACCCTCACTGCTATTCTGGCATTTGTTAATAATCAACTCAGCAACGAAGTAGCAAATGGTGCCATGATCAACAACCAACTATGTCTGTGGAATTTAGGCACCCTCACTGCTATTCTGGCATTTGTTAATAATCAACTCAGCAACAAAGTGAGGACATAGAGCAGGTTTTTGCTTCATCTTCTCTACATGGTTTTTACTTTTTCTTTTCTTCAGAATTTGATAGACGGCAGTGACATTTTTCATTAAAGATCTGTAGTTAGCGTTAGAAGAACTTTGCTAATAATGTCTCCTACCCTGATGATAGTGCATGTGTGATGATTTGGCATCAGTAGCGGCAAAGTTTAGCATAGTTTATACTTGGATTCTTTTAAAAAATATAGCTCTCTAGCACGTCTAAATTTATACTTATGACATGGTTATTGCACTTATTTGGTATACCATAATTACAAATTTGATTGCTTACATAGACTTGCAAAATAGGGTTTGGTATATAAGAGCTAAATTTGTTGAGAACAAAGGTAGCATTGGAGCTATAAATAGAAGCTACTCAAATCTTCGCGTCTTTAAAGAACTGAATGTTAATATTTTTTAATGTTCATCAACAACCATTTTTGACATCTATATTAAGGATTACAATATTATTTCCAAATTTACCCAGACATGATGTTCAGGGTTGATTATTTTTGTCATGTTATGTAGACTCAATTATTTTTAAATTATTTCTTAATTTTTTATTTCATAAATTTGCTTCTTTTAATTTTGAAAATATTATGAATCATAATTGGTAGGAAATGATAAAACGACTAAAAAATTCGTCACACAATCTCTAAGCTTCTAGGTTCAAAATTTCTTTGTATCAAGAGAAATAAAAGACATTGAACATTTGTAATGAATGGAGATTACAATTCGAGTTGTTGCGCCCGAGCTGCAGGACTCAACTAGTCTATTATTTAGAAGTGGGAGTTGAGTGGGGCGAACATGTTCGTACTAAATTCAATGTGAAGTACCGTGTACAGTGGGCCCATTTCATTAAATCAGTACATGACTGTTTGTCTATTATATCCTTGACCTACACTAATTGATTTTCTGTTTGGGGGTAAATTGGTGATTGAAGTCATCAACCTATTCTTTTGTGAACACGTGTATTCCACATTTTGTTCAAAATTCTCTGCTACTACACTTCAATAGTACAATCCAGAAACTCCTATTATCCTGATCGATCATCTTCTTACTTTTCATTGTTCATCGGAGGCCTCCTTTTTGTTCCTTTCTTTTGCTCCTCTCTAACACCTTGAATTCGTTTCACTTTTCTTTCAGATTTCTGAATTTGGTTCCAAATTATCACTTTTGATTTTTCAATTTCTCAATTAGTGAGAGTTTTTTGCATTCTTTTCTTTGTTTAGCGCACCCCTGATTCTTCCATGCCTCATTTCTTAGTTTTCGTCTGAATTTTTCCATATTGGTTACTATTTGTATCTGGCCTATCTTGAATCTATGAGTTCTGCCTAGGGTTGTTGCCATTTTTTCAATTGTTTGCTAGGTAATTTGGTTTGTATGTGTTGTTTCCTCTTCTTTTATATAATTTCTTTGTGAATTTTGTATATGAATGCACATAATTGTAACTAATTTTCAAATACATGTTTGGAGATAGATACTAGTGCATGTTCAGTATTTAATTTATTTTAGTTATACTTTCAGATACCTCATCTTTCATATAAAACAAGTAGCAATCGAAAATTTTCATCACCAGTTTTTCTGTATAACTGACGGTAATTTACTTTGTAGCTACACCTGGTTGGACTTGCAAGATACAAGTTGTTGATAGAAGTCGAGAATGGGAAAGCGGTGAGAAAAAAATAAAATTCTAGAATCTTATCTTGCAGGATGAAGAGGTAATCTCATTTATCGTCTATGCATGCACCAAAGTGTTTGATGATATGCCTGAGTCATTTTATTTTGATGATATGTCAGAGTCATTTTATTTGGAGTTTTCGATTGCTCTTTCATAGTATGCAGTTCTTTGTCTTTTCCATCTTTCCTTTGGAATGGAGTGCTACAACCTTGAACTTCTTTTGGTTTCTTATTCATTGAACATTACCAATATACTCTATTACCGCTTCTTTTTCATTTAAATTGGTCTATCATAAGCGATAATTTTATTTATGTTTTTGTCATTAATATGTTCTTCAAGCCGGGAGAATGCAAATAGTATGGATCAAATGCTAGTTTTCATGATTTCTCAAATATAAATTTATATTCCAGTTATTTCCAAATTTGAAATGGTACATATGTTCTGAGAATTGATGTGTAAGAAACAGTGATGGCACGAATTATCAAAAATCATATGCACGAATAGATCATCATACCTTTTGATGGGCAAGGGTGGTGCAATGATTGGTACTGCACATAGTGAATTAATTTAGACCCCAAATCTGGAGCAGTTTGTCCCAGACCTGGTTGCATATTCTAATTAAGATCTGATAGAAATCTTTTATCTAAAGGGCAGAGTCGCCGAAGTGAGTCTAAATGCCTCCAATCAATTGTGAAGTTAGCAAGATTCTAATGCTATTTTTCTGAAACTGATGACTATAATTATATACAATTTAAGTAATAAACTAAAAGTTACCTAGCCACAAGTCTAACTTGAAGAGTAGCTTCATCCATTCATCGGAGAACTATACATTCACTTTTCTTGGCTATATGTTGATCGATGTATAGCTTCTCAAATGCAGTAGGGGCTGACAATACTGCATCAGAGATATCCCTTAATTTATATCCCCGAGTTGAGTTTATGTACTAGGAACAAGGATCATAGTTGGACATTTTTCTATTGGCTCAAGATTACTACAGAGTTGATGAAGAAAAGATGAAGTAAGAAAAAGGAGTTGCGGAAATAATTAATAAATAGATGGAGAGGATTATGAGAAGCCCTGGTTTGTATTCACAAAAACTTCCAAAGGCTTTTGGTCTCAGAAACTTGTATGTGTCAATATCATGAGGTATTGGTTTTCTATCTTAAATAGTAGTTGAAATTATGCCATTTACCTTATAGATTAGTAAAAACTATGTGAGTACTACTAAATAATGATGAGCCTATTTTCTAAATGTAGATTATCTTTCAGTTATTTCTACAAATTTGAAATGGTACATGTATTCTATGTATGGTGATGGCCGAAGAACCATAGTGTGATTTTGCTCTTTTGTATCACGCTGGACATTTTGGTTGAAGGATAGCTTTGCTTACTACTGGTCTATGTCAGAATGGAGAAAAAAACTAATAGCACATTCTATGATGATGTAGTTTTTTTTTAATATATATATATAATGTTTGATTCATGGGTCTTCTCATGGGCTTATTGTTATAAAATACCCAATTATACGGATGTTTTACATAGACTATTGGTTATCGTTTTTCTATTTATTTTTCAATATGGATCAGTGTTTGATACATAGTTTATGGGAGAATGACACAGCTACCCACTAAAACAAAACTATTTACCCTTGCCTACCCATTTGTCTTTCTACTCATTAAACTAATTACATTTCCTACCCATAGTAGTTTTTGTGGGAAATTTTTTCTTTTTTCTTCAATTTTTTTTTATTTCTATGCTTCTTCTTTTTTCCTTTTTTTCTCCTTTTCTTTTTTCTCGTTTTCTTCTTATTTTTTTCTTTTTTCCTTTTCTAATTTCATTTAACTTATTTTTTTATATTCTTTTCTCTTCATAATCTAATTTCATTTACTATTTTCACTATTTTTTATTATTCTTTTTTTATATAATAAGAAAAAATAGCTGATATAATAAATATTTGTTCACTTTTTTAAATATAACTAGTATAATATACCTTCTTTTTTTTCATTTTTAAAATTCAGTTATTAAATTGAAATAATATCAGTTGTCACTTGATCTAATTCACTGAATATCACATTGATTGCTGCTGAGCACCATAAATTACATAATCAGCTTTTAAGAATCAACACGTGATTGTCATGCAAATCTTGATCTCCTTCCCTATAAATATCAGTACATACTCTACCATTAGCAGTAATACAACCAGTTATGGAGCAAGAAAATATAATCTACGGCCACCAAATCTTCATATACACTAGTTAGAATAGAAATGATAACAAAACATTGGAAAATGCAATAAAAGTATAAGTAGCAAAAAAGACTTCTAGAAACATATGATACCAATATGGTATACATGTATACCAACAGAGTATATGATTGCTCTAGAATATTGCTACAACTATCTGCGACTATACTAATGTACCAAAATATTAAGGATGCAATAAAAGTATGAGAAATTACATGCTCGCAACTAAATATTCGCAAAGCAACTTGCTCATTCTGTATGTTAATAGGGTATATAGTTGTATGGGGTCGTTCCAATAATTATCTATAATTATAAAAACTATTACATAATACACATAATCTATGTTCGTCGGCACAAAAATTCTAGTACTGCAAATCATGTTCATATAAATAATTTCAGAATAGTAATCACTTAAAAATGCAGCTAAAACAACCAAAAAAATGTTCAAACTACCATATGATACCAATATGGTATATAACTATACCAACATGGTATACAACTTTACTGGTTAATTTCCGGCAACTGTATGACTATACTACTATTATATAACACACATGCATAAAGAGAAAAATAAAAAAATAGTGTACCATATATTAATATAATAAAGTATTTCAAGATATTGTACTATATTACTATTATTAAAAGAAAATTAAATAGTGTACCAATTAAATGCAGCTAATACAACCAAAAAATGACTCAACTAGTATATGATACCATATAGTATATAACTATACTAATAGGGTATATAGTTGTACGGGGTCGTTCCAACAATTGCATATAACTATAAAAACTATTACATAATATACAAAATCTATGTCCATAGATACAAGAAAATCCAACACCGCAAAATATGATCATATAAATCATTTCAGAATAGAATTCACTTAAAATGCAGCTAAAACAACCAAAAAATATCCTAGCTACCATATGATACCAATATGACATATAATTATACCAATAGGGTATACAGTTCTACTAATTAATTCTAGAAAACTATATATGGCTATACTACTATTACATAATACACATGCATAAAAAGAAAAATAAAAAATAATGTACCACATATTAATATAAGAATATATTTCAAGATATTGTATTATAATACTATTATATAAAACAAACACATAAAGAAAAAATCAAAATGATTACATAATACACATGTATAAAAGAAAATTAAAAAAAATTCAAGATATTGTACTATTCTACTGTTACTAAAGAAAAATCAAATAGTGCAACAATTAAATATAACTAATACAACCAAAAAATGTTCCAACTAACATATGATACCAACATAGTATATAGCTATACCGACATGGTATACAATTGTACGCAAAGAGTTTAATTTTTTTTTAAATTCAATTATTAAACTGAAATAATATCAGTTGTCACATAATCTAATTAACTCAATGAGAGCTTATGCAATGAATAATACCTCCATGGAATTCCATTAGTGTTAATAAATATTATTATTTATTTATTGAAATTACGGACAAAAATTCAGGACAATCCTTTTGAAATTGTGGTATGCACGACAACCGAGAGTTTCTCCGATCAACTTATTCCTCTTGTCCATTTTTTTCACTGCGAATATCCTATTTCATTTTTATTTTTCAAATAATTATTACTATATATTTCTACAGTCAAAATACATATCATAGACAAAGAGATAGTCAAAAGTAATATTATTCAAGTCATATAATAAAATAAAAAGGGGTATACATTTGCATTTTCTACATGCCCCTCACGTGGGGTAAAGCAAATTAAAGGGGAAATAGGAAATTGAGTTGTCCGGTAATAAGTTTGTATTGTATAGATAGGAATTGTAATTAATTTTCAAGTGGGCAACACCGGGTAATTACTTTGGCCTTGATAGGCATTATGTGTTATTTCCTCATAGTTTATTTGACTGCTATATTGATCCATTAAGACTGAAATAACAGAAAACCAGTGTTTCAAAGGTACACAAACTTATCTCTTTCTTTAATCTTCTTTTCTTTTCTATTGCACTTGGTAAATTCAGACGAACTTTACAATAAATTATATAACCAATTCGATAGTGAATGTGAATGGTCATTAATCTTGGGCCCGTGCTAAAGCACGGGCATTCCCAACTAGTATTCTAAAAAAAGTAAAAATTGCACGGAGCGCCTTATTGTGGTCGCCCCCATTTAACCTATACCCATATTTTTAAAATTATTTAACTTATATCCTAATTTTTACAACTTCAGGCGCCTCCTTCTTCCTGCTACATGTGCGCTCCTTTCTTCCTCCTTTCTTTGTTAGTCTCTTAGAACGTCTTGTTTTTAATAATGTGCTACTTCGCTTCATCATTTGTATTTGTGCACACGCTTACATCACAATGCTTGGGGTGAATTGCTTTTCTCTGTGCTTTTCACGTTTATTGTTTCCAAAATTAATAATTTAAATACCGTTGGCAATTTGATTATTTTATAGTAGCAATACACTATAAAAGAACAAGGTGATTATTTATCTAGTATGTTAGAAAGCTTTTTCAAAAACTTCAGTTTATATAGTGCTGAAGTTTTTACAAATGAACTAAATAACTGTAGCATCTTCTGTTGAAGTTTTTGAAAAAGCTTTATGATAAAACTGATGAATCCTGGACAAAAAAACTTCAAATTAGTGCTGAAGTTTTTGCAAATGAACTAAATAACTTCAGCATCTTCTGCTGAAGTTTTTGAAAAAGCTTTATGACAAAACTAATGAATCCAGGACAAATTTTTTTTAGCTTATTTAGTGTTGAAGTTTTTACAAATAAACTAAATAACTTCAGCATCTTCTGTTGAAGTTTTTGAAAAAGCTTTACGACAAAACTAATGAATCAAGGACAAAACTTCAGCTAAAACATGTTGAAATTCAGCAAAAGAGAACAAAACTTTAGCTAGTAGAATGCTTAAGTTCAGCAATTACAAACAACTTCAGGCCCGTCTACTAGAATATTGAAGTTTGTGTGATTGTCTTTGCTACTCCAGGCCCGTATGCCTGAAGTTTACGCGAAAAGTGGATACGCTTGCAATTTTTTTTGTAAAGTTGGTATAAGTTAAAACGTGACCCAAAAAGTGAGTATAGATACAAATTTTCCCTAAAAAAGGAGTGTTATGGGTGTGCCAATGTATAATACTTCGAGCACAAAATATCTACCACCATTACTATTAAGGGTGCTTCCGGTTGTAACTCGCTAACACATAATATTTGTGTAATTATATAAGAAACTTTATGTTTTTATCACACTCTTCAAACCCTGCCTTATCGCGTAATGCCAATTCAAATTTATTTCCAGCAATTACTATTTAACAATTTATTCATTCAACTTATTTTACAGTAGTGCGTTTAATGAGACAAACATCTTGACGAGCGCAAAACACAATACGAAATTGATGCTCGCTAGCCAAAGATAGTATACTTAATTATCGTCTCCACAGGGATTGGATTTAAACAATGCTCAAGTAATTTTTAGCTTAACGCTATTAAGGATGATTAATACTTTTGTTGGGATGATTAATAACTAAAATTAACTATTACACTAAATTAATTAATAATTAATCAAAGAAAGACAAGAGTTGGGCAACACCGAAATATTAATGGGAGAAATAAGGGTCATGGCAGGATAGGTGCAAGATAGATATTTGGGATCTAACTCTAGTTCAATTCACTCTAAAGTTCTAATGATTCTCACGAATTTACTCAATAATTAGTTCATATATGTAGTCAAGACTCCTCTCCCGATTAAATCTTAATTTTACGAGGTGAACTAATATAAGCACTATTAACATATGCAAACATGCAATATTGGATTAGTCTTCAGGAAAACGTCTCTCGAATATATTCGTAACTTGATTTAATCAACAACTCAACAAGCTCTTTCGATTACTTAAAAGAATCACTGAATTAAACCAAACAAAATAATGCAAAGATAATCACCAAAATATTCTTCTTTCGATTAAATACACTGGTGGATAAAATTGTAATAAAT
Organism: Nicotiana tabacum; assembly: GCF_000715075.1. Taxonomy (NCBI): domain Eukaryota; kingdom Viridiplantae; phylum Streptophyta; class Magnoliopsida; order Solanales; family Solanaceae; genus Nicotiana; species Nicotiana tabacum. The sequence goes on along the minus strand of NC_134087.1, from coordinate 103,811,487 downwards.
TCAAAGCTCCATAAACAAATTCAAGCAAAGAACTAGAGTTAAAATCCACAAATATCAATCAAAACACTATATCCGTCAAACCCTAAGGTATACTACTTCATATTCATGGAGAAATTTATCACAAATAAAGTTGAATAATAAGAAAACATGAACTCAATCCAAACTCGTGTATTGAGTTGATGAAAGAATGATGAATCCTTGTGCTTTGAGTCTCCAATTCTCTTCCAATCTTCTGTAGGTCAAAAGTCCTCTAAAAACGTATTTCTAGTGTATTTATACTAAGTCGGAATGTGCTTGGACCAAACTACCCTCCTTGAGCCGAAGTGGGAAAACCAGTAAACTTTTTACAGTTCACGCGTCGCAAAGTGTTACGCACCATGTGTCGCATTAGTGTAATTTGCTCAGTTGTAAACCCTCTGAACTTAGCTTGTCCGACAAACTTTTGTACTAATGCATCGCACTATGTCACGCGCCTTGCGTCGCATTAGTGTATTTTTTCTGTCAGACCCAAAAACTCCAAGTCTCTGAATTTCTCAAACTTCTGACGAACTTTTGTACTAATGTAACGCTTAATGCCACGCCTTATGCGACACACTAGTACATTTTGCTCCAACCCATGCGCTTTCTTCCAACTTTCATATGCAACACCGACCCATGAGCCCCAGTTGCGATTTCGGTTTAATTTTTTGGGTTTTTACTCAGACCTCAAAGCTCCAAGTTATTCAATTTATCTCCAGAACATCTTCTTAACTCGGAATCATCTTGTACAAAGCACAAAACACGTAATAAGAGAAAATCACCATCATTGAAGCTCAAACACACTCAAAGTGAAGTAATTACAATGCAAAATGCGGCTAAAATATGTATTCCTAGTCTACCATCAACACCTCACACTTAAACCATTACTCGTCCTCAAGCAATCGAATTGCACTTCACATAGAGACGACCTTCTTATCAGACAACTTCCCTAACGCATCATGCCAAGAATATTTAAAGCAGACTAAGCATCCTATAATAACATCCTAGCCTCAAGTCTCGACTCACATGCGCCACGTATTTCAAAAACCTACTCATTTACTCTAACTCGGAGGCCAAAGACATAACTTTTCCTTCGCAAATCATGTGCCCTCACACCAAAGATAGAGAGTAGTCCACACACAATAAAATTCAGGAACAAATAGGAACTCAAGAAAGAAAGGATTCACTCACTCTCATAATTAAAATTCATGTGCCACAGAAGATGCACCATATGCTTTCCCGTATTGTAATAATCTACTAATTGAGCTCATTAAGTCAAAAAAGATCAAGTAGGACTTTATTTAGTTGTAATGTAGGCTGCGAGACATGTAGGATACATTTGGATATAATGACTATACCTCCCTAAGCACTTTAATACATATACATAAATAATTTAAACTTAACACTTGAGTTGAACCAAATCCTAACCTTCACACATAATAGCATCAAGCTCCCAATTCTTAAGCACAAACAAGATGATAACTATCACTAGCAAGACAAACTCATTTTTTTCTTTTCAAAGTTCTAATTTTTTTTCCAAGAAAACTCTTTTTTTTTCAATTCTCTATAAGTGGCTCTCTCAATTTTTCAAACAATGCACCTTTCTCCTTTATCAATAGTTCCACTCAAAAACCCGACCATACCTCAACTTAGCTTTTAACAAGTTCATCATAAATTCAAGTGCTCAAGAGAGGTAAAAGGTTTAAATAGATAGTCAATTCAAACAAAAGCGGTCAAGCTTGTAGTGTTGTTGCCAAAGAAATAGGATTAGAGGCTCAACGGAGCTAATTAAGATACATCACAATTAGGTGGGTAAAAACATATATCTATCTCAATAAAGAAATGCCTATATCACTTCCTAGACTGAATAAGACCGTCATTTCGCTTTACAAACACACAGGGAAAGTTCTAGACATTAACTGACATGCGCAGAATATCAACAAATACCTCACACACACATTGGCACATAACTCACTTAAGACTGAATCTATCTCGACTCTCTAGCCAAAGCAGTTAAGTAATATCAAACTAAAATAATTTTAGACACTTATCTGAGAGTCAAAAACTGAGCCTAGGCATCACGACTAAGGCACTTACTACTCTCAAGACAAAACAAAGTCAAGAAAAGTTATCTTCATTTACTACCAGAGCACAAGACTTCCCTATTCCAACAAAAGAAAAACTCACTACACCCGATTCAAGCAAAATCATGGGAAAAAAACCACAGTACAAAGAAAAACTAAGGGGGAATTGTTATACTGCCTAAGCAAAATAAAATATATTTTTTTTCTTCGACTTTGATCCCTCAAGAAGGCAATCGAGGAAAACCATCGTCGAGAAAAGTCAATTTTTTTCTTTTTCAAACAAAACAAAAGAAAACAAACACACATGTACATATTTACATCTCTCACCCCACACTTTAAATTGTGGCATGTCCCCATAATACATAAATAAAAGCAAGATCTAAAGAAAACTGCACTGAATCATCTAGTCGGGGTCTAAATCGAAGTCAGCATCTCCTTTGCACGCCCGACCCAGTGCACACATCCATGTGGAAAGTTTATTTTCTGCCTTCTTTAGGTACACCCCACATTTATCATGCTTACTCTCTCCAGCTCGATCTTTTAAGGCCCCCGTTGCTCCTTCTATCTTAAAGAGCACCCTTTTTTCTCCCACTCTAAGCATGAGTTGCCTTTCCTCAATGTCCAGAATAGCTCTACCAGTAGCAAGAAAGATCTCCCTAAAATCAGAGGGACCTCTCTATTCTCTTCTATGTTCACCACAATGAAGTCCAGAGGGAGCAGAAATTTGTCCACCCGAACTAGTACATGTTCCACTATTCCTTCAGGTATGATTATGGTCTGATCTGCCAGCTGCAAGGACACAAGTATCGATCAGATTTCTCCAATCTCTCCCTCCAATTTCCTAAAAAAAGATCAATAGAAGCACCTGAATCACATAGAGATTTTTCAAACTTAGTACTTCCTAAAGAGCAAGGTATAGTAAAACTCCATGGATCTCTACACTTTTGAGGGAGCTTATTTTGCAGAATGGCATTACAATGCTCTATGAGCTTGACAACCGATATTTATTCCAGTTTTTATTTATTGAGCGATATTTCCTTCAAAAATTTAGCATAAGCTGGCATCTGAGAGAACACATATGTGAATGGTAGATTAACATTCACCTGCTTGAGTACATCTAGGAAACGCCCAAATTATTTGTCCAGCTTCTCTCTTCTCTGCTTATGAGGGAAAGGTAGAGCAGGTATGTATTTGCTTTCCTCAGTCACCTCATTTATTGCATTCCCATCTTTCTTCTTCTTCTGAGCTCTGGTCTTCCCCTTATTCTTTAGACTATCATCTACCATCACTTCACCTTCTTGAATGTTGCTATTTTTCTGCTGTTCCACAGTCTCTACATGTCCTTCAATCAATTCATCCTTTTGTTTTGCCATGGGGTCCTTCAATACGTGCCCACAAAGACACCGCATTTATTCTCTCTTTTGGATTTCTTTCAATATCAGTAGGGAGTGTTCTGGGAACCCTCTCAGACAATAGATTAGCAAGTTGCCCCACCTGTCTTTCCATGTCTCGAATGGTTGCGCCCTATTCTCGGATAGTTGTGCCCTGTTCTCGGATAGCTGCCACGAGTTTCAAGCCTCTCATATGTCTTAATAATAAAGGCCTTCGTCAAATCTTCCATGCTAGACTAATTAGACTATAGAGGCTGATATTGCTACCTTTTCTAATTGGGAAGACCTGGAGCTCCCTGTCCCTGGGATCTAGAGTAATTCTGTTGCCATGCATTCGGACTACCACCTGGTGAACTCCAAGAAAATCTTGAGTGCCTCTGCTCCATGGAGTTAAAATTATTGTCACTTTGGTAGTTGCCTCTGTCAAAGCTCCCCACAACATTTACCACTTCATCTGTAGTAGAGGCCTGACACTCATGCGTGGGATGACCTATTCCACAAAAATCAGAAATCGAGGATGACTAGCTCTGGACCTTGGCTAAGGTTTACTTTCTTATCTCTCTGGCCATGGTGTCTAATTGGGCTTGCACTGATGTGTTAGAATCCACTTGATGTACCCCAACATTTTTCCTTCTCTCGTTATCATCCTTTGGACATTGATTTGCATCTTCAGATAATTCATTTAGAATTGCAACAATCTCCTCAGGAGTTTTCTTCATAAGAGGACCTCCAATTGCGTTATTTAGCATCCTCTTGCCAGATGGTGTCAGCCCATCCCAACAATCTTAGAGTTGCATCCACAAGTCTACTCCATGATGCTTACATCTTCTCATAATATCCTTAAATCTTTCTCATGCTTCAAACACCGTTTATGTATCTTTCTACTCGAAGTTGTGGATTTCTCTTCGAATTTTCCTTGTTTTTGTAGCTGAAAAATATTTTTCAAGGAACTTCTTTGTCATGTCTTCCCAAGTTTGACTTGACCCAGTCGACAAAATCCGCAACCAGTGCTTAGCATCTTCCCTCAATAAAAAGGAAATGTCCTTAAGTAGATAGCATCTTTCGATTCCCCGTTGTGCTGGAAGGTATTCATAATCTCATCAAAATTCATCAAATGAGTGTTTGGATCTTTGTTGGGTTTGCCTCGGAAGACACAATTGTTCTGAATGGTCTGAATGGCCCTTTCTTGATCTCAAAATTATTGGTTGTGATCAGAAGAGGTCGCACACTAGATACTCCTTGATTGTAGACTGGCATGGCATAGTCCCCCGGTGATCGTCCAGGACTGGGCATATTATTTTCAAATTCGTCTTCAACCAGAAGTTGGTTCAGGTTGAATCTTCATCCTCCATTCCCGTCCACCGTTTCATCAACTTTAAGAGCTGCTTCAGCAACTACCCGTGCGACTGCTTCTTGTTGGGATGCTTCCCGTGCAGCCAAATCAACTATCTCCTCACTGTTCTTAGCCATGTTCTCTTGGGTTGAATATTGCCCCAAGAATTTTCCCGTGAGTTCTTTCTCTTTCCTCAACTGTTGCAAACGGTTTTTCACCTCTGGATCGTATGGGGTCACTTCTTCTGTAGAAGATCGAGTCATACACCAAAAAGCTTAACATGTTGCCTACACACAGAAGAGAAAAATTATGAAGAATAAAATAAAATTGGTTCCTGAATTAGCACCAAAAATTATTTTGAACACCATGGATTGCCAACCCCCAGTAACGGTGTCAAAATTTGACGAGTGCAAAACACAAGACAAAATTGATGTTCGCTAACCAAAGATAGTATAGTTTAACTATCGTCTCCACGTGGATTGGATTTAAACAATGCTCAAGTGATTTTTAGCTTAACGCTATTCAGGATGATTAACACTTTGGTTGGAATGATTAATAACTAAAATTAACTATGAAACTAAAATAATTAACAATTGATAAAAAAAAAAGACAAGAGTTGAGCAACACCGAAATATCAATGGGAGAAATAAGGGTCATGACAGGATAAGTGCAAAATAGTTATTTGTGATATAACTCTAGTTTAATTCACTCTAAAGTTATAATGATTCTCACGAATTCACTTGATGATTAGTTCAAACGCGTAGTCAAGACTCCTCTCTCGATTAAATCTTAACTCTATCAGGTGAACTAATATAAGCACCATGAACATATACAACCATGCGTTAATGGATTAGTCTTCAGAAAAACATCTTTCGAATATTGTCCTAACTTAATTTAATCAACAATTCAACAAGCTCTTTCAATTACTTAAAAGAATCGCTGAATTAAACCAAACAAAATAATACAAAGATAATCACCAAAATATTTCTCTTTCGATTAAATAAACTGGTGAATAAAATTGCAATCAATTCAAAGATCCATAAACGAATTCAAACAAAGAACTAGAGTTAAATTTCACAAATATCAATCAAAACACCATATCCGTAAAACCCTAAGGTAAACTATTCCATATTCATGGAGAAATTCATCACAAATAAAGTTGAATAATAAGAAAATATGAATTCAATACAAGCTCGTGTGTTGAGTTGATGAAAGAATGATTAATCCTTGTGCTTTGAATCTCCAGTGCTCTTCCAATCTTCCGTAGGTCAAAAGTCCTTTAAAAACGTATTCCTAGTGTATTTATACTAAGTCAAAATGTGCCTGGACCAAATTACCCTCCTTGAGTCGAAATGGGAAAACTTGTAAACTTTTTACACTTCACGCGTTGCACAGTTCTACGCACACTGCATCGTATAGTGTTATGCACCCTGCTTCGCGTTAGTGTATTTTTCGGTCAGACTAGAAAACTCCAAGTCTCTGAACTTCTCAAACTTCTGATGAATTTTTGTACTAACGTGATGCTTAATTCCACGTCTTATGCGACACACTAGTACATTTTGCTCCAGCCCATGCGCTTTCTTCCAACTTTCGTATGCAACATCGGTCCAAATTATCCAATTTAGCTCCAGAACATCTTCTTTACTCGAAATCATCTCGTACAAAGCATAAAACATGTAATAAGTTCAAATCACCAACATTGAAGCTCAAACACGCTCAAAGTGCAGTAATAGAGTACAAAATACGGCTAAAATACGTGTTACTAGCCTACCATCACCTCCCGATGTTAGAAGTGGATAAAATAAGAGAGAACTCCAAAAGGCATACACAAAAGAGATTTAATACTATCAAAGTAATTACCAATAAAGAGATATGATGCGTTTAAATTGGTCATCAAAGTAGGAATTAAAAAAAGAATAAAACTATCTAAACATGCCCTCAAACTTGGTTTCAACTGGCAAGTATGCCCTTAACTTTGGATGTGCACAAATATGCACCTCAACTTGTATAAAGTTGAACATGTAAACACAAATACTAACACGGCACTGACGTGGCACATAAACTTTAGAGGTGTCTAAATGATCATTTTGTAAGTTGGGATAAGTTGAGATAACTTGAGGTGCCTACTTGTGCACACCCAAAGTTGAAGGGTATACTTGCTAGCTGAGGCCATGTTTGTGATGACCCAAAAGGTCATCACTTGTTTTAAAAATGAATTATGCGTTCCGAGGCTTTAAAAACCTCTTTCAACATCACCTTGATTTGCGTGCGCAATCCGGGCTTAGCCGAAAAGCCAATATGTGAAAATCTGTGAAAAATGATGAATTTTGACTTTAAAATGAATTAATTTGACTTCGGTCAACATTTTGGGTAAACAAACCCGGACCCGTGATTTGACGATTCCGGAGGGTCCGTAGGAAAATATGGGACTTGGGCATATTCCTGGAATCGAATTCCGAGGTCACAAGCCCGAGAAATGAATTTTTGAAAGAAATTGTTTTGCTGAATTAATTATGAGTTTTTGAAAGTGAAATATGGTTGAAACCGTTGGTATCGGGCTCGTATTTTGGTTCCGGAACCCGATACATGTCTTATATATGATTTGAGTCGAGCCTGTAAAAATTGGTAAGAAACGGATTTGAAATGACGTGAATCAGACTTTATTTGAGAAATTTGAGAAATTTGATAAATTTGAAGTTCATAAGAAATTTTATGATTTTGATGCTAAATTCATAGTTGTTGATGTTATTTTGGTGATTTGAATGCACGAGCAAGTCCGTATGAAGTTTTTATGTTGGTGTACATGTTTGGTTTGGGACCTCGAGGGCTCGGGTGAGTTTTGGATAGGACATGGGGTGGAATTTGGACTTAGGAAAATTGCAGGTTTTTAGCTGGTATGATCAGGTCTGCAATGCGAAGCCTGGCTAGCAAATGCGAGAATTGCATCGCAAATGCGAACAAAGGCCTGGGCAGGCCTGATCGCAAATGCGACCATTTGGCTCGCAAATGCGGAAGGCCCCAGTCACAAATGCGACGCCTGCTTCGGAAATGCGAACCCCTCAGAAATAAGGGGAGGCCGCAAATGCGATAAATTACTTCGCAAATGCGAAAGTATCAGACTGGTCGCAATTGCGACATTAGAGACCTATAACTTCACACTTAGACGCATTTTCAACCATTTTTCATATCTTCTCAAAACATAAACTCCCTAGAGCGATTTTTCAAAGGCAACTTCTTCTCCAAATCGATTGTAAGTGATTTCTAACTAGTTTTCTTCAATCATTAACATCTTTTCACATGATTTCAACTCAAAATCAATGATTTTCATGGGGGAAATTGGGTGTTTTGGGTAAAATCTAGGTTTTTCAAAAATTGGGGATTTGGACCTCGATTTGAGGTCCTATTTCAAAACAAATTATAAATTTGTATTCGTGGTGGAATAGATAATCGGGTTTTGGTTCGAACCTCGGGTTTTGACCATGTGGGTCCGGGGGGGATTTTGACTTTTTGGGTAGAACTTTGGAAAACTTATTTTCATGCATTAGAATTGATTCATTTAGCGTTTATTGATGTAATTAAGTAAATTATGGCTAGATACAAGCGAATTGGTGGTGGAATCAAGAGGTAAAGCGATAGTAGAGACTTGAATTATGTTCGTGGCATCGAGGTAAGTGTTTGGTCTAACCTTAGCTTGAGGGATTAGGAGTCGTATCTTATTTGCTACGTGTTAATTGTGGAGTACGACGTATAGGCATGGTGATGAGTATCTATACGTCGGAGTCAAGCATGCCCGTGAGTCTTGTATTGTAATTGTTATGAATCCATTGTGGTTTATTGTGCTTCACATGTTATTATCATTATTGTTCCCTTGCCGGGATTTTATTATCATTACTGTTCCCTTGTTGGGATATTATTATCATTATTGTTCCCTTGCCGGGATGTTATTGTCATACTATTGTTCCCTTGCTGGGATGTTTGTTTTGATATTATTGTTCCCTTGCCGGGACCCTTTTTGATTGGTGTTGATAAAAGAAATGGGAGCGGGTTGCACGCCTGCAACAAGATATGTGAAATGGGAGCGGGTTGCACGCCTGCAACGAGATATGTGAAATGGGAGCGGGTTGCACGCCTGCAACGAGATATATGAAATGGGAGCGGGTTGCACGCCTGCAACGAGATATATGAAATGGGATAGGGTTGCACGCCTGCAACGAGACATATGAAATGGGATCGGGTTGCACGCCTGCAACAAGATGTAAAATGAAAGTGAATTTTGTTTTTGTTTTCCTTATCCTTGTTAGTAATTGGATTTTGGTTTCTTTATATTCTCTTGATATTTTGTTGTTATCTGTTATTCCCCGAAGCATGTTAGCCCTGCCCAATTTTAATTGTATTTATCTGCTTCTATTTTCGTTGTATATGATATAACTGCACAGGTTTATTTGGTAGTCTGGTCCTAGCCTCGTCACTACTTCGCGGAGGTTAGGCTAGACACTTACCAGCACATGGGGTCGGTTATGCTGATACTACACTCTTCACTCTTTTGTGCAGATCCCAGTGTGTAGACTTCGGACCATAGTGAGGTTGCTGCCTTCAGTCTAGCAGGCGACCTGAGGTAGTCCTGCAGGCGTCTGCGGGCCTTGGCATCACCTCCTATCTTTCATTTATCCTGTTTCCTTTACTTATTTCAGAAACAGTATATCTTTTATCTTTCAGACTTTGTATGTAGTATTCTTAGACCGCCTAGTATTCTTAGACCGCCTGTGAAACTATGACACCAAATTCTGGGTAGAGTTGTATTTAGACTTTCGCAGTTTGTATTAAGATAAATTATCAGATTTCGTCTTCCGCTTAATTATATTCGCTATTTGCATGATATCTACTCATCGGTGATAATAGTTTAAAACTGAAAAAGGTTAAGTAATTAGATTAATTTGGCTTGCCTAGCTTTCACCAGTAGGCGCCATCACGGCTCTCGAGGGTGAGAAATCCAGGTTGTGACAAGTTGGTATCAGAGCTCTAGGTTACATGTGTCTCACAGTTCACAGACAAGCTTAGTAGAGTCTGAGGGATCGGTACGGAGACGTCTCTATTTATCCCCCAGAGGCTACAGAGTTAGGAAAAACTTCACATTTATTCTTTCCTGTCATGCGGTTTGGTTTCTCAATGCTAATTGAATTTCTACTCTATTCTTTCGCAGATGGCGAGAACACGCGCTTCCTCATCCATTTACCAATAGCCCGAGCCCCCAGTAGTATCTCCCACGAGGGGCAAAAGGCGAGGCCGTGCTAGAGGCCGAGGTAGGGGCAGAGCTTAGCCTAGAGCAGCATCAGCGGCAGAGCCTCAGATTGACTTTGATGATGAGGTTCCGGCCCCGGCAGTTCCGGTGAGCCCAGCTCAGGTCCCAGAGGGATTTATTGCTACCCCCGTTCTCTAGGATGCTCTGGTTCGTCTAGTGGGTCTTATGGAGAGTGTCATCCAGGCAGGCTTGCTTCCTGTAGCACCAGCCGTCTCTCAGGCTGGAGGAGGAGCCCAGATTCTTGCTACTCGCACTCCGGAGCAGGTAGCTCCCCAGTTTCAGACTCCAGCAGTTCAGCCAGTTGGAGCAGTTTAACCGGGTGTGGTAGCCCAGACCGGTGATGGAGCAGCTATGTCTGTCAATGCTTTGTAGAGATTGGACAGGTTCACCAAGCTCTTGACCACTACTTTCAGCGGTGCTTCTTCTGAGGATCCCCAGAATTATCTAGACAACTGTCATGAGATTCTCAGGAACATGGGGATAGTGGAGACCAATGGGGTCGTTTTGCTACTTTTCGCTTGTCTGGATCCGCCAAGACTTGGTGGAGAGATTATTGCTTGGCTAGACTAGCCGGATCACCAGCTTTGACTTGGGAGCAGTTCACTCAGCTATTTCTGAAGAAGTTTCTCCCCATCACTCAGAGAGAGATCTATCGGAGGTAGTTTGAGCGTCTCCAGCAGTGTTCTATGACTGTTACTCATTATGAGACCAGATTCATCGATTTGGCCCGTCATGCTCTTATCATACTTCCCACCGAGAGAGAGAGGGTGAGGAGGTTCATTGAGGGACTTATCCAGCCTATTCGACTTCAGATGGCCAAGGAGACGGGGAGTGAGATTTCCTTTCAAGAGGCGACCAATGTGGCCAGGAGAGTTGAGATGGTTCTATCGCAAGGAGGTGGTCAGGGGTCTGACAAGAGGCCTCGTCATTCAAGCAGATTTAGTGGTATCTTGTTTGGAGGCAGGGATTCGTATGGTAGAGGTCATCCTCCTAGGCCTTTTCAGTCAGCACTTCAGGTTTCTCACGGTGCTTCAGGTGGCCGTTGTTCTTATATGCAGTATTCCGATCAGCAGACCTATATTGCACCACCAGCTTCTATCAGTGCGCCGCCGCTTTAGAGTTTCCAGGGTCGTTAGCCCCAACAGCTGAGGGCTTTTTTTACTTGTGGCGACACGAGGCACATTACTAGATATTGCCCTCGAGCACCGAGTAACTCTCAGCATCAGGGTTCCCGTGCCATGGTTCAGGCACCGAGTGTTCCACAGCCCGCCCAGCCAGCTAGAGGTGGGAGTAGAGGTGCTAGAGGTGGAGGTAGAGATAGAGGTATTAGAGGTGGAGCTCAGGCCGCTAGAGGTGGAGGCCACCCAGCAGCAGGTCGTCCTAGAGATGTAGTTCAGGGTGGTGGGGCCTAGCCCTGATGTTATGCTCTTCCAGCTAGGCCCGAGGCTGAGGCTTCCAATGCAGTTATCACAGGTATTGTTCTGGTTTGTAGCAGAGATGCTTCAGTTTTATTTGATCAAGGATCTTCATACTCCTATGTGTCGTCTTATTTTGCATCGTATCTGGTCATGCCTAGTGATTCTTTGGGTGCTCATATTTATGTGTCTACACCGGTGGGTGATTCTATTGTAGGTAGATCGAGTCCGTCGTTCATGTATAGTTGTGATTGGGGGTCTTGAGACTTGTGTAGATTTGCTTCTTCTGGACATAGTCAATTTCGATGTCATATTAGGGATGGACTGGTTATCACCTTACCACGCTATCTTGGACTATCATGCCAAGACTGTGACCTTATCCTTGTCGGGTTTACCTCGTTTAGAATGGAGAGAGACTCCTGGTCATTCTACCCATCGTGTTATCTCATATGTGAAGGCTCGGTGTATGGTCGAGAAGGGGTGTTTGGCCTATTTGGCCTATGTTCGTGATTCTAGTGCTGAGGTTCCTTCTATTGATTATGTGCCTGTTGTTCGCGAGTTTCCTAAGGTATTTCCTTCAGACCTGCCTGGTATGCCACCCGACAGGAATATAGACTTTTATATTGATTTGGCTCCGGGCACTCAGCCCATTTCTATTATGCCGTATCGTATGGCCCCGCCTGAGTTGAAAGAGTTGAAGGAGCAGTTACAAGACTTGCTTGAAAAAGGTTTCATTAGACCGAGTGTTTCGCTTTGGGGTGCGCCAATGTCGTTTGTTAAGAAGAAAGACGGATCGATGAGAATGCTTATTGATTATCGGCAGTTGAACAAGGTTACAATCAAGAATAAGTATCCATTGCCGAGGATTGATGATTTGTTTAATCAGCTTCAGGGTGCTAAAATATTTTCGAAGATTGACTTGAGATCTAGCTACCATCAGTTGAGGATTAGGGTATCTGATGTCCCTAAGATAGCTTTCCGCACTCGGTACGGGCATTATGAGTTCTTAGTGATGTCACTCGGGTTGACAAATGCCCCAACAACTTTTATGAAATTGATGAACCGAGTATTCAGGCCTTATTTGGATTCGTTCGTGATAGTCTTCATTGATGATATTTTGATCTATTCCCGCAGCTGGGAGGAGCACGAGCAACATCTTAGAGTGGTTCTTCAAACTTTGAGGGATACTCAGTTGGATGCCAAGTTTCGAAGTGTGAGTTTTGGTTGAGTTCGGTTGCATTTTTGGGTCATGTTGTATCCGCAGAGGGTATTCAGGTTGATCCGAAGAAGATTGAGGTAGTCAAGAACTAGCCTAGACCAATATCAGCTACAGAGATTCGGAGTTTCTTGGGATTGGCAGGCTATTATCGTCGTTTTGTGGAGGGGTTCTCGTCTATTGTAGCCCCGATGACCAGGTTGACCCAGAAGGGTGCCCAGATTAGATGGTCTGACGAGTGTGAGGCGAGCTTTCAGAAGTTCAAGACAACTTTGACTACGACACCGGTGTTGGTTTTGCCCATAGGTTCAGGGCCTTATACAGTTTATTGTGATGCATCTCGTATTGGACTTGGTGCGGTGTTGATGCAGGATGGCAAGGTCATTGCCTATACTTCACGGTAGTTGAAGATTCATGAGAAGAACTATCCAGTTCATGATTTGGAGTTGGCAGCCATTGTTCACGCGTTTAAGATTTGGAGGCATTGTCTATATGGCGTGGCATGTGAGGTGTTCACGGATCACAAGAGTCTGTAGTATTTGTTCAAGCAGAAGGAGCTAAATATGAGGCATAGAAGGTGGTTGGAGCTATTAAAGGACTATAATATCACCATCTTATATCATCCGGGAAAGGCCAATATGGTGGCCGAAGTCAGCCAGTATGGGTAGTCTTGCATATATTCCAATCGGTGAGAGACCGCTTGCTTTGGATGTTCAAGCTTTGGCCAATTAGTTCGTGAGGTTGGATGTTTCTGAGCCCAGCCGTGTGTTAGCTTGCACAGTCACTCGTTCTTCTTTATTGGAGCGTATCTGTGATCAGCAGTATGATGATCCCCACTTATGTATCCTTAGAGACACAGTGCAGCACGGAGGTGCCAAGCAGGTTACCTTATGTGATGATGGAGTTTTGAGATTGCAGGGTCGAGTTTGTATGCCTAATGTGGATAGACTCCGAGAGTTGAGTTTAGAGGAGGCCCATAGTTCCCGGTACTCTATTCATCCGGGCGTCGCTAATATGTATCAGGATTTGCGGCAGCATTATTGGTGGAGGAGAATGAAGAAGGATATCGTCGCGTATGTGGCTCGGTGTTTGAATTGTCAGCAAGTTAAGTACGAGCATCAGAGACCTGGTGGTTTGTTCAGAGGATTGAGCTTCCCGAGTGGAAATGGAAGCGGATCACTATGGATTTCATTGTTAGACTCCCACAGACTGGGATGAAGTACGACGCAGTGGGACAATCTCTACCTCTCATCTCAACCTTTCAATCACCAAAGTTCAAGAACATTGAAATGGCCTCAAAGAAAATCAGCTCCGGTTCAACTTCCACCAAGGCTGCTAACTCCAGGTTCTATGCTGATGTGGAAAGCATCCTCGATGTTACCTTTGGAAGCTTTGGACCAGTTACGAAGAGCAAAGCAAGCTCTTTAGGATGACAAGCACCCCAAGAGCCATCCGCATCAACCCTTGTTTTCAGATCTTCATCCTCAAAAGGAGCAAGATCTTCCACAAACGCATCTGAAGGAGGAAGCGATGTTGCTGAAAAGGTCAAGAAAACTCTTGCTCTGCTTGACCTCTCCGGATCCAAGCACTTTGCTATGATGGAAGATGATGATGCTTCAAGTGATGGATCCTCCCCACTTACACCGCATAACGTGAGCCAATCTAGGATAAAACTGTGTGAAAATCCATGCTACTCTGTCGTCCACGACAATCATGCAAGCCATGGTGACAAACACTTCATCTATGGAGGATCAATTGGCAAACTTGACAGAAGCAATCGTTGGCTTGAACAAATGCATGCAAAATCAAGAGGCTAGAATTGATAAACTAACAAACAAGGTGGGAATCTTGATGGAAGAAGAATTCACCCATGCACCCGACAAGCTCCCAGAGGTTCTAGAGAGTGACTCTCCCTCGAGACAAGCAACATCCACTAAGGCTATCCTTGTCTCATCTGAAGGGATGATTCCAATCGATCAATTGAAGGAGTTCATTGAAGGAACCATTAAGAACAAATATGAAGTTGCTGCCAAATCCTCCCTTACATATGCAAAGCCGTACACTGTAAGGGTCGATATGTTGAAGATGCATGCTGGTTATCAACCTCCGAAGTTTCAACAGTTTGATGGTAAAGGCAACTTAAAGCAATATATTGCGCACTTCGTAGAGACGTGCAACAATGCTGGGACTTATGGAGATTACCTCATCAAACAGTTTGTCTGCTCGCTAAAAGGAAATGCTTTTGACTAGTACACAGACCTCGAGGTTGGATCTATCGACAGATGGGATCAACTAGAGTAAGAGTTCCTCAATCGCTTTTATAGTACGAGACGTACTGTGAGTATGATAGAACTTACAAATACTCGTCAACGAAAGGGGAAACCAGTTATCGACTTTATCAATCGATGGAGGAGTTCAAGCCTCAACTGCAAAGACAGGCTTAGTGAAGCTTCGGGCATAGAGATGTGCATCTAAGGCATGCATTGGGGATTGCACTACATCTTGCAAGGTATCAAGCCTGGCACATTCGAAGAACTTGCAACTCGTGCCCATGACATGGAATTGAGCATGGCCTCCGCTGGAAATGAAAGGCTGCCCATCTATGAACCTCGCAAAGGGAATGACAAGCAAGAAGTCAGGAAGTGAGGCAAGTTCGTACCCAAGTCTGAAAGCAAAGAATCTATGAATGTCAACACGTCACCTATGAAGTTCACGACGAAGGTGAGCAAGAAGCAGAGTATGAAATCCACTTCTTTTCACGATAAGCCAAGTGGAAAGTTAACTCTAAAAGAAATGCAAGAAAAAGAATACTTATTTCTAGATTCCGATGTGCCAGCTATCTTTGAAGAACTCCTTGAGTTAAATCTCATTGAGCTTCCAGAGATGAAGCGACCAAATGAAGCTGGGAAAACAAATAACCCAAACTACTGCAAATATCACCGACTTGTAAGCCACCCTTTGGAGAAGTGCTTTGTCTTCAAGGATAAAGTCATGGATTTGGCTCGCAAAAAGAAGATCGTGCTTAAAGATGAGAAAACGAGCGCGAACCAAGTCTCTATCACCTTTGGCTCATTCAATCTAGAGGAGTTATGCAGTTTAAAAGGAATCAAAAATGAAGAATTACTGGAGAACATCAAAGTTGAAAACGACCAACCTGATGATGATGAAGGTTGGACGTTGGTGACTCCTCGTAGACGCCACAAAAGGAGCCCATGAAAAGAATCAGTAGAACAACCAACAAGGAAGATAATGGTAAAAAGACTAATGAAAAGAATCCAGTTAGGCATTTGAAGAAAGCAAAAGTGGAGATGCACCACCCTCAAAAGCCACGACATCCAGTGACCTTGGAGGAGTTCTTACCAAGTTGGTTCCGCACGAAGATTTCCCATGAGGGCATTGATGCCTCTTGTTGCCATGCTGACAAATGGGAAGAAAAGAGTGATGACTTACCGTTGGCGCCATCTTTGGCAAAACCCATCGAGTCCACTCCTCAAGAAGTTAATGCTTGTGAGGAAAAGGTCACATTCACAAATGATGATCTTTTGCTAGGTGACACTCCTCATAACCGCCCATTGTACCTAGTTGGCTATATGCGCGATGAAAGGGTAAATCGAATTTTGGTTGATGGAGGATCCTCAGTGAACATTTTGCCAATACATACTGTGAAAGAACTTGGTATTCCCATGAACGAACTCTCAGAAAGTTGTGTGATGATCCAAGGATTCAACCAAGGGGGTAAAGAACCATAGGTACGATCTGACTGGGAATCACTATTGAAGATATGCAATCAAGTGCACGGTTGCATGTGATCGACGCGAAGACTTCATACAATGTTTTGCTTGGGAGGCCTTGGATACATGAGAATAGAGTAGTTCCATCTACCTACCATCAATGTTTAAAATACTACGAGGGTGAAGTTGAGAAGACGGTAGTTGCTGATGATGAGCCATTCACCGAGGCTGAGTCACACTTCGCCAATGCAAAGTTCTACTTGAAGAACCGCATTATGAAGGAGCTGAAAGCTGATGATGGCATGAAAAGCAAAAATAAAGAGCCCTCAACTAAAAGAGAAGAGGTGAATACTGGTGAAGCCAAAGCTGTTAGTAAGGAGGTACAACCCAATGTGAGTAAATCTTATAGAGGGAATATTACGTCTTATGGCAAGAAAGTAAGTCCGGCGCTCCAATATGTCCCTAAAAGGAAGGAAGACGAAGGTGAACCATCTAATCGCCAAGCTAACATGCTAAAGGAGTTAACTCTTCCAGTTAAACGAATTGAGACAGTAAAGTTGTCCTCAATGTCACTTGTAGGGTTTGTAGCCCAAAATCGTTTGCAGAATGTGGCACTCCCTACAAAGAGAACAGATGAAGGTTTTGACCCTAACGCTTACAAGCTATTTGCAAAAGCTGGATACAATCCCAATGAGCCATCAAAGTTAGGGAATCTCCCATCAGAAGCTGCAACGAGGCAACCACGTGAAGGTTTGGGATACAAGCAACTATCACCAGTGCACATCTCAATAAGAAGGGCGAGCGATAATTATATCACTGTAGAAGATGAATCAGCCGCTTCTAATAAGCCTTCTGTCTTTGATTGACTTGGAAAATCACCTGTGAGGACCTCCGTGTTTGAAAGATTGGGTCCACTAAAGAAGGGGAACAAGTTCCGGAGAAATTCTCAAAGCATAAGGACACCCGCTTCACCCAAAATCCATGAGATCTCTAAGGGTTTCCAAAGTTTGGTTCCTTCTAGAATGAGGCGACAAACAAAACTTGTGGTTTCATGTAAAGAAGTACTGAAGGTAAATCCATATACTGTGGTCTATACTAAGGAATGTGATGAAGATAAAGAAAGTGTGGGTTCTTCGTATCATGTTACTGTACAAGTCGAGAATGGCATTCCATCTTCAATGGAAGATAATGCGAAATTGGAGGATATTTCGCCGTGTTATCACATATCCTTCAATGATGGGGACCCTCAAGAAGATGAAGATGTGAAAGTTGTTTCACCTGAACTTGAAGAAGGAGTGAAGACGATAGTTGATGCCTTAAAAGAAGTTACCTTGGCACCGATGAAGAACCAAGACCCACCTACCTAAGTGCTTTACTAAAAACTGATGAAGAGAGCACTTATATTGAGTTACTTAAAGAGTTCAGGAATGTCTTTGCTTGGAGTTACAAAGAGATTCCCGGCTTGGACCCGAAAGTAGCAGTCCATCACCTTGTAGTCAAAAATGGTGCTCGTCCTGTTAAACAAGCTCAAAGGCGTTTTAGGCCAGACTTGGTTCCCTTGATTGAAACCGAAGTTAACAAACTCATCGAAGCTGGATTTATTCGCGAAGTTAAATACCCAACATGGGTTTCAAGTATAGTCCTTGTAAGGAAGAAGAATGGCCAGATTCGAGTGTGCGTTGACTTTAGAGATCTCAACAATGCATGTCCGAAAGATGAATTTCTGCTTCCTATTCCAAAGCTGATGATCAATGCTACTACTGGTTACGAGGCAATGTCTTTCATAGACGGTTCATCGGGCTATAACCAAATACGCATGACACCAAAAGATGAAGAGCTTACTGCATTCTGTACGCCAAAGGGTATTTATTGCTACAAAGTAATGCCTTTTGGCTTGAAGACCATTGGCGCTACTTACCAAAGGGCTATGCAGAATATTTTCGACGATCTTCTCCACAAGAATGTTGAATGCTATGTTGACGACTTGGTGGTGAAATCAAGAGAGAAGGGCGACCACATGAAAGACTTGAGGATGGTATTTGAATTGCTTCGGAGATACCAACTTAGGATGAACCCATTGAAATGTGCCTTTGGAGTTACTTCTGGAAAGTTCCTTGGTTTCATTGTCCGACATCGAGGGATCGAAATTGATCAAGCCAAAGTGGATGCCATTTTGAAAATGCCTGATCCTCGAGATATCCATGAATTGAAAAGTCTGCAAGGAAAGCTAGCATACCTTAGAAGATTCATATCAAACCTGGCTGGGAGGTGCCAACCATTTAGTCGCCTCATAAAGAAAGGCGTTCCTTTCAAGTGGGACCAGGCTTGTAGCAATGCCTTCGAAAGTATCAAAGCCTACTTGATGAAGCCTCCAGTTTTAGCAGCTCCTATACCTGGAAAGCCATTGATACTATACATTACGGCGCAGGAAAGGTCTGTTGGAGCACTGTTAGCCCAAGAAAATAGTAAGGGGAAAGAAAACTCTCTTTACTACTTGAGCAGGATGATGACACCTAACGAGTTGAATTATTCGCCAATTGAAAAGTTGTGTTTGGCACTAGTCTTCTCAATTCAAAAGTTGAAGCACTATTTTCAAGCTCGTGTTGTCCGCCTTGTTTCTAAAGCAAATCCCATCAAGTTTGTGATGTCAAAACCTGTTCTTAGTGATCGACTAGCGAGATGGTACCTCCAATTTCAACAATTCGAGATTTTGTAAATCCCTCAAAAGGTTGTAAAAGGACAAGCATTGGTAGACTTCTTGGTAGATCATCCGATACCTAATGACTGAGAGCTAACTGATGAGTTACCTAATGAGGACGCAATGGTCGTTGAAGTTCAACCTCCATGGAAGATGTACTTTGATGGTGCTGCACATCGTGGAAGAGCCGGGGCTGACGTAGTATTTGTCACTCCCCAAGGTGAAGTCTTACCCTACTTCTTCACCTTGACACAACTCTGCTCCAACAATGTTGCTGAGTATCAAGCATTAATACTTGGGCTTGAAATGGCCATTGATATGAAGCAATTGCAATTGCAAGTCTTTGGTGACTCCCAGTTAGTGGTCAATCAGCTTTTGGTAGTTATGAGGTCAAAAAACCTGAACTACGCTCATATCATGATTATGCTAAAAAGTTGATGGGGTGGCTCGGGGATGTGACTATTCAGCATGTGCCGAGGAAAGAAAATAAGAAGGCTGATGCTTTAACTACTCTAGCTTTATCATTAGCCCTGCTGACCAAGCGCATGTTACCATCTACCAAAAATGGTTAGTACCGCCGCTAAATGAGGCTGAAGGTGAAGAAAACAAACTCAAGCATCTTGTCGCTGTTTCTGAAGTTGAGAAAGAAGAATGACGACAACCCATTATCGACTACTTATGCTATGGGATACTTCTAGAAAATACGAGGAGAAGGACTGAAATCCGTCATCGCGCACCTCGCTTCCTTTACTACAAGGATACTCTATACAGAAGGTCGTTCGAGGGAGTACTCTTGCGATGCCTATGAGAAGAAGAAGCGCTCCAAGCTTTGCAAGAGGCACATTCTGGGGTATGTGGGTCACACCAGTCTGGACCAAAGCTCCACTTCCATATAAAAAGGATGGGATATTATTGGCCAACGATGGTAAAAGATTGCTTGGACTACGCCCGAAGATGCAAGGCTTGTCAATTCCATGCGAATTTTATTCATTAACCTCCTGAAGTGTTATACCCGACTGTTGCATCCTGGCCATTTGACGCTTGGGGATTGGATGTTGTTGGACCACTGCCAAAGTCCTCTGGTGGCCACCTATACATCTTGGCTGCAACTGACTACTTCTCAAAATAGGCTAAAGTTGTTGCTCTTAAGGAGGTAAAGAAGGAAAATGTTGCAAGTTTCATCTAAGTAAACATCATCTATCGCTTTGGCATTCCCCGTTACATAATAACGGATAATGGCAAGTTGTTCGACAATAGGTTGATGAATAAGATTTGTGAGCTCTTTGGCTTCAAGCAACGTAACTCTTCGATGTACAATGTTGCCACCAATGGTCTAGCCGAGGCATTCAACAAGACTCTATGCAACTTGTTAAAGAAAGTCGTCTCCAAATCCAAAAAAGATTGGAATGATCGTATGGAAGAAGCTCTATGGGCATATAGGACGACTCACCGCACGCCAACATAGGCGACTCCTTATTCATTTGTTTATGGAGTCGAAGCCGTCTTGCCACTTGAGCGTCAAATACCTTCGTTACGACTGGCTATTCAAGAAGGGATCACTGATGAAGAAAATGCTCGACTTCGGTTAGCAGAGTTGGAAGCTCTTGATGAAAAGAGATTGGAAGCTCAACAAAGTCTTGAATGTTATCAAGCTCGATTATCTCGTGCCTTCAATAAGAGAGTTCGCCCGAGATCCTTTCAAGTAGGAGATCAAGTCCTTGCCGTACGAATACCCATAATTACTTCTCATAAACCTGTAGGGAAGTTCACTTCAAATGGGATGGGCCATATGTCGTACAAGAAGCTTACTCAAGTGGGGCTTACAAGCTGGTTGATGTAGATGGTATGAGGATCGGCCCTATCAATGGCAAGTTTTTGAAGAAGTATTATCCTTGAAGTTGCAACGCTCCTCGACGTACGAGCCTAAACTGCAAGTCATGACGCTCCATGACGTATGAGCCTAAACTGCATGTTGCTACACTCCTGGCCCACAAGAGTATAAACTATGTACGGCCCAAAAAAAAGAGTCCGCTAGGTTGAAAATCTCGAAAGAGGCGGCCTAGGCAAAAGTTAGGACGTAAAAAAAATAAAAAATAAAAAGAGAAAAAAAATCTACCCATTCTGAACTACGGTATGACTTGATCCTCTTCACCGAGGTATGTAGGCAGATTAGAGTTTCATTCTAAGTTCAGTAGCATAAGTTCGAAAGATACATATTTCCCAAATTTTTATCCGAGTGAAGTATGGAGGAATGTAAAATCAAGCCTGAAATGCCATCCTCCTGTTGAACTTTGATCTCATTTGATTTAAAGGGGGCAACCCTCCAGGGTAAATTGATATCTTCAATGGGCCGATTTTAGGATGATGTCAAGTATTTGCATTGAAGTCCAGGGATTCTCTATGTCTTCAGGTTCGCCAAACCTTCAAGTTTGTTGGTCTCCAAGTCCGCCATCTGCCTTAAAAAAAGGGGAATAGAAGAGAGACATCAAAAGGAAACACAAGTATAAGGAAAAGATTGCTTGGCACAACGTTTCAAATTCAGTGAGACTTGAACTCAAGATATTTGTGAGAATATGGCTCTTAAATTTTGATTGATGGCAAGTAAGACATCTTCCGATCCTGAGGCTTCCATACCAAGATATGAATTTTTGTGAGACTGCGCAAATCTGGAATTGATGGTGTGGTACAATGTAAAGTTGATTTCAAAATATTATCTGGGACGATTCCGAAGTTGTTTAATTGAGAATTTTGGATATATTGTAGATCTTAAAGTCTAGTTTTCAATAAATCAAACGGTTCCTAATTTTGACGTTCCTACACGAAGATATGAATTTTTTTGGTGAGACTGCACAAATCTGGAATTGATAGCATGATGCAATATAAAGTTGATTTCAAAATATTATCTGGGACGATTCTGAAGTTGTTTGATTGAGAATTTTGGATATGTTCTAGATCTTGAAGTCTAGTTTTCTTGAAATCAAACGGTTTGCAATTTCGATATTTTTACACCGAGATATGAATTTTTTGGTGAGACTGCGCAAATCTAAAATTTTCAACATGGTGAAATCTAAGTTGGTTTCAAAATATTATCTGGCGCGATTCTGAAGGTTTTTGATTCTGAGTATTGGATATATCTTAGATATTGAAGTCATGAAATGATTCATTATTTGGACTCTCCCACGACAAGACATGAATCATTTGTTACAAGCACGTAAAGCTGAAAATTATTCGACTAAGATAAAAGTCGAACGATGTAAAGCAAAAGAGAAGCTGAAATATTTAAGTCCTCGAAGTCTCCAAGTTGAAGTCTTCAAGTTTATTCAAGATGAAGTCCCCAAGTTGAAATCTTCAACCCCGTCGGTCTTCAAGTTGAAGTCTTCAAATCCGCTGATCTTCAAGTTGAAATATTTAGGCCCTCCAAGTCTTAAAGTTGAAGTCTTCAAGTCCGTTGGTCTTCAATTGAAGTTTTCAATTTCGCTGATCTTCAAGTTGAAATATTTAGGCCCTCCAAGTCTCAAAGTTGAAGTCTTCAAGTCCGTCGGTCTTCAAATTCGCCGATCTTCAAGTTGAAATATTTAGGCCCTCCAAGTCTCAAAGTTGAAGTCTTCAAGTTCGTCGGTCTTCAAGTTTCAGTCTTCAAATTCGTCGGTCTTAAAGTTGAATTGTTTAAGCCATTCAAATCTTCGAGTTGAAGTCTGCAAAGTCCGCCAAATCTTCAAAGTTTTCCAAGTGTTCAAGTTGATGTCGTCTTTGAGTTGAAGCTTTATAACTTTCCAATCTTAAGGTGGAATATGAGTCCCTTTGCACCTTAAGTCTTTAAAAGGAACTATAACTTCCCAATCTTAAGGTGGACATATGAGTCCCTTTGCACCTTAAGTTGGCCTATTCGCGGGTTTGTCCTTAAAAGGAACTATAACTTTCCAATCTTAAGGTGGACATATGAGCCCTTTTGCACCTTAAGTTGGTCTCGCCAATTGTTGGGCCACATTGAGAGTAATTTCTCCAGTAGTCGAGCCATTTTGAGAGTAATCTCTCCGGTAGTCGGGCCACATTGAGAGTAATCTCTCCGGTAGTCGGGCCACATTGAGAGTAATCTCTCCGGTAGTCGGGCCATTTTGAGAGTAATCTCTCCGGTAGTCGGGCCATTTTGAGAGTAGTCTCTCCGGTAGTCGGGCCACATTGAGAGTAATCTCTCCGGTAGTCGGGCCATTTTGAGAGTAATCTCTCCGGTAGTCGGGCCACATTGAGAGTAATCTCTCCGGTAGTCGGGCCGTGAAAGTAATCCCTCCGATATTTGGGCAAGGATGAATACTCATCCCCTCACACCCCAAGATTGTCTCTTTCATGCGTGGATCATCTTGTTGAACAAGAACAAATCCTTCTCGTTTGACCTACAAAAAAAAAAGAAAAAAAAGGGCGACAAAACAAGAAAAGCACAAAAAAAGAAGAAGAAATTACCTTCGCGTCACCGCTTTCGAGTCCACAAAATTAGACTCAATTAGCTTGCAAAAGCTGCGAATTGATGCTCAACAATTACGAGCATATGACTTTATATAGATCTTCATATATGGCTTGCTATAACATATTGCCGATGTGGGATCAGATTAAAGGCGGCAAATTAATTTCCAACATGAATTTGGTGGCCAGACTTCCGTATCCAAATAGACGTCAATTAAAGGGCTAAAGCTATTTGATTTCGAATTAATATTGGACAGTGGGTTTTCCAGCTATCAAAATCTACAAAAGCTATTCTAAATTGGACAGTGGTCACGTGTGGTTATTAGATTCAGTTAGCAAAAGGAATTATGACAATGAAATTACTTTGGTTCAAAATTTAAGATGTTATTTCTTAAATAAGAGTTATGGTTCATTCATAAGTTCTTTACCTAATTGGACAAAATGACTTACCTCAAGTTACGTTTGAAGGAGGCATGAATAAGTAAATCCATGAAATCATTTACAAGGAAAAAAGGCGCTAATGGCCTTTGTTAATACTTCAAGCCTAGTCATAATATTGACACTCTCACAAGTCTTGAAATAGGGGGCATTTGTAGATATTTAAATTTTATTGGATTTAAATCCATAAAATAATTTGAATTATATTTAAATTGAAGATATATTGGTCCAAATAAATATTATAGGCTAATATAATTGAATTAATTATATAAGTCTAATATATATATGAATTAAATAAATAAGTCTTAATCCATTGGGCTAGCCCATTTAATTGGGCTAAAGTGATGGGCCCACTTCATAAAGCCCAAGATGACATCTTCCTGGAGGCCCAGTTTGGTGCCACGCGTGAAATGATGTGGCACGCCAAGTCAAATAAAAGAGCCAATAGGATCGTGCCACGTGTCAAAATGACAAGGCATGCCAAGTCGCACTAAAAGGCCAATGAAATCGCGCCACGTGTGCAAGTGACATGTTCTAGCCAATCAAATGCGGCCATGTCACACTTCAATATGATTGGTCGGAAAGAGTTTGTTCTTATCATAACTCTTCCTTTCCACAACTATAAATAGGGGTCTTCATAACTCAGAAAAGACACCAGAAGTTATAACAAGAAGCAAGAAAGAGCTCGTGGATCAAACGCTGCAAATTCCTCCACAAGTTTCAAGCTTCAAGTTCAAGTTCAAGAAATCATGTGCAAGTTCAAGAACGAAGAACAAATCAAGGTCAAGTTCAAGCAATCAAGCTCAAGCTCAAGAACAAGATCATCGTTCGAGGTAACAAATACATATTCAAGATCAAGCTCAAAGGCTCTTGAATTTATTTACTATTGGAAGGAAGAATCAGAGGATTCATAGAGATTGTAACACTCAAATATTCGAAATAAAATACTACGATTGTTGCGATATTTTCGGTCTTGATTTTATTTTCTCGATGCCAAATTTATTGTCTACAACCACCACCGCCATCATCCTCAATCATAACCACCACCATATTATCAACTACCACCACCAACCATCACCACAACCATCATTCTCAACCACAACCAATATTCATCCACCTCAACTACTACAACTAACCACCCCATCACCATCAACAACTATAGCCGGCACTGCCTATCATTATAAACTACCACCATCACCACCACCTTCCTCAATCACAACTACCACCACCACCCGCCAATGTTAACTATCACCACCCATCACCACCACCCTCAATTATAATCACCACCATTACCAATAACCACTAGTTACTATCGCGAAACACCACCATAAACCAAAACTACCACCAACTACCGCCTCTAGTCGACATTCACAAGCACTACCGTTAGCCATCACCACCGGTAACTATCATATTTTTTAAAGCTATATATTTTATTGATAGAATATTCGATTAAAAAGTATTTCATTTAAATGATTTTTTAAAATTAATTTTCAAATAAAGATAAATTTTATACATTCAGATGTTAAAAATCAAACAATATTAATTATTTAGTATTTAGATCTTAATACACATCTTAATATTCAGATGTGTATTCAGATTCATATGTCTTAATCTTAATACACATCTTGATATTCTGATTCAGATGTGTTAATCTTAAAAAAAACAAAACAAATGAGGCTTAAGCAAACGCTAATCCCAATCCTTTACCTACTCTACCCACATTAATGTAGAAATAGTCAAGTCACTTCCTCTTCCAATTATGTTAATTGGCTATTTTGCAATCGAACAAGCGCAAAACTAGACTATACAAGTTTGGCTTAATATTATTGACATATAATATTATATTCAGTTTTGGCTAAGCTTCTCCAAGCTGAAAAATACTTTTTTTCTCTCAATAAAAAGTATTTTTTTTTCAAAGTTGAAGTGTTTGGCAAACTTTTTGAAGGAAAAAAAGTGTTTTTGAGTAGAGGCAGAGACAGTTTTGGAGAAGCAGAAAAAAGTAATTTCTTCCAAGAAGCACTTTTGAGAAAAATACACTAATTGCTACTTAAAAATACTTTTCAAATTAATTAGCGAAACACAAACTTCTTTTCTAAGTAGTTTTGAAAAAAACACTTCTCAAACCAAGCTGATTTTTTCAGCTTGACCAAATATGCTAATTAGTTTGACCATGAGTTTTTGTAAATGCCAAATTTCATTAGTTGAATTTCCAGTAAAAACACCAAAAAAGTGGGTTAAAAATGAATTTCAAATAAAAAATTCCTAATCCTTATCAAATTATATTTTAAAGCAACTTTCTGTCCAAACACAACTCGGCTTTCCACCAAAAAATTTCCCTTTCAACCTCAAAATACAATTTTCCTTCTCAAACTCAAATAATGTTAAATACGGAACAACAACAACGACCCAGTATAATTCTACAAGTGGGGTCTGGGGAGGGTAATATGTACGCATTCCTTACCCTTACCCCGAAGGGTAGAGAGACTGTTTCCAGGAGACCCTCGGCTCAAAAAAAGCAACAGGAGCCGATATATTAGTACCATAAAAATGCATAATAAAATAACAGCAATATAAGAGATATGAAATACAGAATACGAAATACGAAATAGATGGCTGGAATAGTAAAAACTAGCAGGTAAAACCCTGCATCAATAGACGACCAATGACATTCTTAGTCTAACTCCTAACTAGCTAGTCTTACTTTATTATGCTGTAGAAATATTCACAACTTTACTCTAACCTACAACCTTAATGCTCGACCCAAAGCCTTAATGTTAAATACGGAAATACCTACTAAATTCAGAGGAACCGTCCAAAAGCAGGAAATACCGATAGGAAACCAGTAGCCAGTCCGTATTTATGTATTTCCTTTATTAATATTATTACTCGTTTTTCTTTTCCATTTCTAATTTCTAATTAGGAGTAATTTTTTTATAAAATCACTTCCTCCATAAATCCTTTCTTGGCACTCATTGTTCTCTTCTCCAGCAAAAGTCTCTCTCTCTCATCGCAGTTGTTCTCGATTTATCGGCTGCGCCCTAATTTAGATCTCGAAAACGCTTCGAAGATGAGTCACCAGGCCGAGTCATCTGACTCGTGAGTACTCTTTCCTTCGTTTTCACATATTCTCGATCGGTTAATCCGACTGAATTGTTTTTAACATTGAAATCGTTTCTAGAAAGTTCTGAGATCTGTATTTTTTTTTTACTTTTCAGAAAAGGTGCGAAGAAGGATTTCTCTACGGCGATTTTGGAGCGGAAGAAGTCTCCGAATCGGCTCGTTGTTGACGAGGCGGTCAACGATGATAACTCCGTCGTTGCCCTAAATCCTGCCACCATGGAGAAGCTCCAGCTCTTCCGTGGAGATACAATTCTCATCAAGGTTTTTAATTATTCTACCTTTTTAGGGGTTTCCCCCTAAATCTCAAGTTTTTAGGGTTTTGATGTGGATAATCTGATTGTTTACATTGAGGGTAATTTTTCTAGTAATTGATTATTTGGTTGCTTAGCTCAACTTCTAAATTGCTTTGTTATTTGTTGGTGAATCTGGTGGATTAGAGACTTATATGTCAGTGTAAGGATAAGTGTGAGATTAGAAGATTTCTAGTTGTAGAGAATCCTTCATTTTATCTTAAAAAGGCAAATTATTTGGCTTTGGCATGAAATGGACTAGAATATAGCAAAACATATACAGAGAATTATAGCTGACTCTAATTAATTTCAGATTGAGGTATAGCTGACTGATTGCTGATTTATACACTGCTTCCCGCTGCGTATGCTAGTGAATTTTGTGATGTGTGGTTCTAACTCTCTTCCTATATGTTTTAGAGCCTCAATTACCTCTAGATCTGTGTAGAACATTGGTACATTTAGAATTTTGTATTAATTTAGAGTGTCAGATTGTTTTCATAGTGGATTTCGATTTTGTTTTCATATTTCGCGTTGCTACTTGGATTTGTAGCTCTAGTCAAGTGTGACAAGCTAGCTTGTCCTTGTCAGTACGGGGGATAATCAGGGTTTCTAGCTTACGATGTGTCATTGAGTCTGTGCTCTGTCCTTGATGACCAGATGTCTGTGGGTTCTATAAGTGGCTTGGTATTCGGCTATATTACATCATTAGGGAATAAGACTTTCTGAATCTTAGTAGACATATACCATTTTGAGAATACTGTCACTTTCGAAGCAAATGAAACCAAGTTTGACATGATGAATTATGCGTAGTTGTTATATTCTTGCTTTATATAAGTGTGCGCTCAAACAATGATGCGCAAAGTGTTTATGAGAAACCATCGATTCTTTTAATTTCAACCTTGAGGAGTATAATTACTGTACTACATTCATATATGTATATATGTGGGGTACTTTAGTTTCTCGTAAAATAGTTCGCTTCACTTTAAAGAAGCATGTGCTTTAATTCTCGCTTTTCGCTTCAAGCCCCACTGATCTTGGCGCTTTTCTTTTTGCGCTTTTTTTTGCCTCTATTAAAAACCAATGGTTGTAATTTTCTCATGATGCTTGTGGTTAATTTTAACTAGTTAAAAATGAGGTTACCTCTCTGATTCTGTTTGCATATTTGCTGCCCGTCTATCCAATTGACTCTTTAGTTTTCTGCTGCATTTTATCCAGGGGAAGAAAAGGAAGGATACAGTTGTCATTGCCCTTGCTGACGAAACGTGCGATGAGCCAAAGATTAGGATGAACAAGGTTGTCCGTTCAAATTTGAGGGTTCGGCTTGGAGATGTTGTGTCTGTGCACCAATGTCCAGATGTTAAGTATGGAAAACGTGTGCACATACTTCCCATAGATGATACAATAGAAGGTCTCACCGGGGATTTGTTTGATGCATTCTTGAAACGTAAGTGTGTTACTTTCCAATTGCAAGTGCAGTTTGACACTCTTTAAGGTTTTATTCTTGGTAGCATAGTGGTGTAGTATCACGATGCATTTTCATGCAATTATCATGATATTATTTACAATGTACTCAGTCTCCTTCGAGTCTCATCCAGGCTACACTTAAAATCAGGATTAATACTATAAATCACTTCTCTGCTTAGAATCGAGATTAATAATATAAATCACTTTTGAGATGGTAGTACAGGAGAATTCTAGTTTTTTGGCTGAATGTGGAGTTGCCTGCCCTCCTCTATTGTGCATCTCTTTTGGAATTCTCCATTATTTTTAAATTATCTTCAATTCATGGTCTTTCCTAGATTTTGTACATTCTACTCTTTGATTTTGTCGATTGGCAGTGAAAAATAGAGGGTTGTCTTCTTTGTTAGCAAATTTGTGAAAAATAGAGGTTGAAGGAAATTTGTGAGCTCTGTTTGTGTTGACCTCAATTTTAAACATCTTTCTTTTTTGCAGCTTACTTTTTGGAAGCATATCGTCCTTTGAGGAAAGGGGACAATTTCCTTGTTAGAGGAGGGATGAGAAGTGTGGAATTTAAAGTCATCGAGACTGACCCTGGGGAGTATTGTGTTGTTGCTCCAGACACAGAAATCTTTTGCGAGGGGGAGCCTGTTAAAAGGGAGGATGAAGAGAGACTGGACGAAGTTGGCTATGATGATGTTGGTGGTGTGAGAAAACAGATGGCTCAGATTCGTGAATTGGTGGAATTACCATTGAGGCATCCGCAGCTTTTTAAATCCATTGGTGTGAAACCACCAAAGGGGATTTTACTTTATGGACCCCCTGGATCTGGGAAGACCCTGATAGCCAGAGCTGTGGCTAATGAAACAGGTGCATTTTTCTTTTGCATTAATGGACCGGAAATCATGTCCAAATTGGCTGGAGAGAGTGAAAGCAATCTCAGGAAGGCATTTGAAGAGGCTGAGAAAAATGCTCCATCTATTATATTCATTGATGAAATTGATTCAATTGCTCCCAAGCGAGAGAAGACACATGGTGAAGTTGAGAGAAGGATTGTTTCACAGCTCCTGACACTGATGGATGGATTGAAATCTCGTGCTCATGTCATAGTTATGGGAGCTACCAATCGTCCTAACAGCATTGATCCTGCTCTCAGAAGGTTTGGTAGGTTTGATAGGGAAATTGACATTGGTGTTCCTGATGAAGTTGGACGCCTTGAAGTTCTTCGTATTCATACCAAGAATATGAAGCTTGCAGAAGAAGTGAGCCAACTTATTGAATATTTCTTTTTTTTGTTTTATTTTGTTTTGTGATCAACTTGTGACATAATGATGAATATTTGATTCTGCAGGTCGATTTGGAAAGAATATCAAAAGATACACATGGTTATGTCGGTGCAGATCTTGCTGCTCTTTGCACTGAAGCTGCACTTCAGTGTATTAGAGAGAAAATGGATGTCATTGATCTTGAAGATGATTCCATTGATGCTGAAATATTGAATTCAATGGCTGTCACGAATGAGCACTTCCAAACTGCTCTAGGAACAAGCAATCCATCCGCATTGCGTGAAACAGTAAGTAGCCTATTACGACCCATTTATGTAATTTGGCTTGGTACCTTATCATGTGCAATGCCCATTGTTGGTCATGATTCTTTTGTCATTCTGCTGTATGGGGTTTATGGATGGAATAAATGGATTTTGTTATTTTAGTTCACAAATTTATTCGGTTCTTTTGTGAAAACTATACGCAGGTTGTTGAAGTGCCTAATGTCTCATGGGAAGACATTGGAGGCCTTGAAAATGTCAAAAGAGAGCTTCAAGAGGTAATTGACTTCAATAAATTGGACTTGATGCATTCATATAAGTTCCGTGGTTTAGAGGGTTTCATCACTGCTCTTGTTTCATTTCATGTAGACTGTTCAATACCCTGTGGAGCATCCTGAGAAGTTCGAGAAGTTTGGTATGTCACCTTCAAAAGGTGTTCTTTTCTATGGTCCTCCAGGATGTGGGAAAACTCTTCTTGCCAAGGCAATTGCAAATGAATGTCAAGCCAATTTCATCAGTGTCAAAGGACCTGAGCTGCTCACCATGTGGTTTGGAGAGAGCGAGGCCAATGTCCGTGAAATTTTTGACAAGGCCAGACAATCTGCACCCTGTGTCCTCTTCTTTGATGAGCTCGATTCTATTGCTACTCAGGTAAAATAGTTTTTGAGTATACCAAAATGGTTGTAAGCAAACACAAGCAAATTTTGATGGATTTTCCTAGACTTTGTGGCAGCACAAATCCCAATCTGCCGATTAAGTAGATATAAGTAAATAAGTCTGTAAAAAAGGAGGGCAAAAAAGAAAAAAAGAAGTTATCCTTGTATCATTGCTTACTAAGAATGGTGCTTGATTTTATTGCAGAGGGGAAGCAGTGTTGGAGATGCTGGTGGAGCAGCTGATCGGGTTCTGAACCAACTTCTGACTGAAATGGACGGCATGAACGCAAAGAAGACCGTTTTTATAATTGGGGCCACGAACAGGCCTGATATAATTGACCCTGCACTTCTGCGACCTGGTCGACTTGACCAGTTAATTTATATCCCACTCCCAGATGAAGACTCGCGCCATCAGATTTTCAAGGCGTGTCTTAGAAAATCTCCGCTCTCAAAAGATGTCGATTTGAGAGCTCTTGCCAAATATACTCAGGGATTCAGTGGAGCTGATATCACTGAGATCTGTCAACGGGCCTGCAAATATGCCATAAGGGAGAACATTGAGAAAGTATGCTCTTCATCTGCTCTTTAATTTATTATATTTGGTTTTGTTCTTTTAAATCTGAGGTCACATCAACTGTGTTCTTGCAGTGTTTTATCTGTGTTTACTGCTGTACATCTACTGATATTGGGAGGCAAATCGAGGATTTTAAATTAGTGGGTGGAGAGTCACTTAGTATAAAGATATATCCCTAAAAATATGTCAACCATGTGTGTGCATGATTGTGTGTTTGTATGCGTGTATGTGCCAGCATGCTCCTGCAAAGGTGGATTTGCCACTGCTGATACTTTTCTAGGACAACATTTTAGTTTTTTTTTTTTGTGTCATCATGCTGAATATTGAAGCAAAGGTGCTCTGCTGTACTTGGCTATAAAAAAAGGTGCTCTGCCGTACTTTATTAATGGCTTTTGTCTTCTCTAGTGTCACTGGTTTACCGAAACAAATATCTGAAGTCAAGTGTTTATCCCCTCCCCATTCTTGAAAAACAACAATGTGCTGTGTGTCTCTTGCTTTAAACTCCATGTTAACATGCTATCTGGCATCTTATATTGATGTTTGCAATCGGATAACCACTTTCTTCAAAATTAAGTTAATGGGCATATTTGACGTTCTAATCCTTGTCAAATGGTGTTCTTATTACAGGATATAGAAAAGGAAAGGAAACGAAGCGAGAATCCTGATTCTATGGATGAGGATGCTGATGATGAGATAGCAGAGATTACGCCCTCGCATTTTGAGGAGTCTATGAAGTATGCACGACGAAGTGTGAGTGATGCAGATATACGTAAATACCAGGCATTTGCTCAGACCTTACAGCAATCTCGAGGTTTTGGAACTGAATTTCGGTTTGCTGAGGCAAGTGGTGGGGCTGATGCAACTGACCCCTTTGCAACTTCTAATGCTGGAGCTGATGATGATGACTTGTATAGCTAAAGTTATTGACTATCTTGTTATTCTGCTGCGACATATCTTTTTCCTTATTGCAATTGAGTTGCCTAAACAATTTACTTCTAGGACAATGTCTGGATTTAGTGCTTCTTTTCTGGAAGCTGTTGGGCTACTTGCTTAAGTTCTGGTTTATTTATGCCTACTCTTTAATGTTGTTATCTTGAGGTTCTCTGACATTTTTAAAGACCTCAATAGCTTTGCTAATATAGTGGGCACTTTGTTATTATCCTCTATTATTTCCCTGTTTGAGGAACAGCATGCCTTTGTGTATTAAAACTTGGTGTTACTCTGACTTTATTAATTGGAAGTCCAATCGCGGGCTTGGTTTTGTTGAAATTACTTGGTGTATGTATGAGAACAAATAGACACAGTATATAATAGCGTGAATTTTTGCGAATGTGGTCTATTTTTGGTTTAACCACCAACATATATACGTGATTTCATGTTTTAGGTTTAGCATGGAACAGGATATTCTAAAATCATATTGAGCTGCTTATGCCAGAAATTATGTCCCGGTAGAAGCTCAACCTTGTTTCTACCAAATTTTCTGCCAGCTCAAAACTAACATGATCCAATTTATTACTCTTATTATGTTTGAACTCCAGATGTAATCTTCATAAGAAATAATAATCCGTCTAAACGTGTTTCCAATTAGTGAATCTTTTATTTGCGGGGAAGTGTACAAAAAAATAACAACCTGAGAACTTGGAAAAGAAATTGAGTGGAGTGATAAGTTTTAAGGCTTGTCCATGTGCATGTTACTTGTGTTTAGTCCCTTTAAAAAGAAAGAAACTTATGCTTATTCCCTTCCAGAAGAATTTGAAGTTCCTTTCGACAGGTTGCTGTTCCTTTTTTAAAGGGGTCACTCGGTTTTGAAGTCCAAAAAAGTTTCATTTCTGTATAAAATTTGGTTTCGTGGTACAGAAGCTTACATATCTAATATGATCTTCGTATAGCTAATAGTACGTTGGTTGATTTCAGATATTTAACTCCACAAGTCCACTTATAAACTTAATTAGCATAGCTCGTGAAGTAAGTATTTCTCAAAACGAAAGCATATACACGGTAGTTATTCAAATCAAAATATATACTAAGTAACTGCATGATGCCCACCAGTCCTTCCTATGAAGTTTACGGGTTCTGAATTTGCCACAGAACCCATAACTCGTCTTAGTTACTGGTTCGTAAGTAAATATTTATATTTATTTAATGAATTTCCTAGTAGAATTACAATGTCTAAGTAAAAGTGACTGGGTTCGGCCGAACCCACACCTTATACGCTAGCTCGGCCTCCTGTACAGAAAAGTGAAGTCAAGCCAGGAGAATCTGGAACGGATTGAACAAAAAAAAAGCAGAAACAAAGTTGCATAATGAATTTTTCATTTTTCTTTTTTGACAAGTATCGTTATATCTAGTAAAGTATAATGAGCTTATATAGAGTATACTGTATACAAGAAACTCCAGTATAGTGAGAAAACCCACAAGCCAGATCAGAGACAAATTCTCATAACATTGGTGTGCGCCTAAGGTTGGTTGAAATTCTTGACATGAGAACATCCAAGTGAGCCAAATATATGATAGTTCACGTACCGGCTTGGACCAGACGCATGCCTGAACCCCTTAGGCAGGCAATTCTTGATTTCCTTCCCACGGAAAACAGGGCGTACTCTATTGTGACTGATCAGCTCGGGTTTCAGTATCATGTATTCTCCACCTATCTTTATTGAGCTCAATGCTAAATTACTTTCGGAACTAGTTGCATATAGTAGGCGGATTCCCACTGTTTCATTTAGAGAAGACAGCATAACAAGGCAAACATATATGAGTTTAAGGGAAAGTTGTGTATTGGAAGCAGCAGCAGTCATTTTTAAAAAAGTTTTCTTGTATGAAGTTTCTGTAGAAATGTGTGTGTGTGTGGAAATAGGCTCTATAAATGAGAGTTTGATAATGTGGGGCTTTATAAGAAGAGAAAGAAGAGGGGATTATAAATAGGCTCGTGAGTAGTAGAGGCGGCAGATTTGTACACAGCTCATTGCAAGCCGAGAAGAGACGTACAGTACAAGCATGCAACAAAAAGTTTAAGCTGTACACTGATATATAGTGCATGATGTGTTATTGTTATTTTTAAATTGACCTACAATAACAAATGTAACTTGTTCACTAATAAAGCGACTAATTAGACTCATGTTTCTATAATCAATTCGATTCCCCGATCGATTGAATCGGGGGCAACAACAATAAAAAAATTGATAAGTAGAGTACGTAATAACCTGTTATATATAATCAGTTAAATTCTTCTGATTATGCTGTAATTAGTTTAAATTAAATATTGCAAAAACAAAACTAATTTAACTTGTTATTGCTTTTTGCACATAATCTATCTTATTTTTAATATTACTAATTCTACTTTTTGTGAATAATTACATGTCATTATTTTGTCTCAAGTAAAATATAAGAGAAGCTAGGAAGAAGGAACTGGTGATGAGCTGGTGAAGTGTGTACTCATCTATCTTCGCCATACCAGAAGCAGAAGGGCGAGGAAATGAGATGAGAAAGCCCGTGCTCATCGCTTTTAATTAATCAACTTCTCTCTCTTCCATCCTCGCATTAATATTTCTTTTTTACTTTGTCTATCAACTTTTGGTTTCTTTACGTACTACCTCTGCGCTGTTGGTTCACTTGGTTTGTTCATCATATAATACTTTCCAACTCAAATTCTCCATATTCATTTATTAGGTTACAGTAGTTGCTTGAATTTAAGTTCGTCTCACCTTACTCATTTATTAAATAAATACTGGAGTAGTATTTAATGAAGTTTAAGGCAAAATCTTTTTTGTTTCTGGACTGGATCCAGAATGCTCCATTTGTTGTCAGCATACATAGCTCGGGACACAACTATTCGCCCTCTGTAAGATAACTTAACACCATTTTGAGGCTTCTCTCGCAACTCTATAAACAATTTTTGCGACATGAATAACTAATAACGTGCTTAGAATTTTGCGAGTTGCTAGTATAACGAGATTAATACTAAGCCACCCATTCTTGTCACAATGCGTTCAAATATCTCAGACATCTTTGAGAATCTTAGGTGACAAAAATCAATAACGAACATACTTTTGAACCATATATATCATTCAACACAGCTTTGCCACAAAATTTATACAATAGTCTGATACTGCTTGTCTGCTTGAGATATAACAAACATCAATTTAGAATAGAAGGTAAAACTTTAGGATCCACAGAATCCAAATGCGTGTACAAGGTGAATTGTAACAATTAATATTGACGCTACTATATATCCTCGTCAGCCATAACTAGTCGCAATTTAGTCAGCAACGCAAAAAAGATTGAATCTTACCTGCTTCCAAGCTAGATTACCATATCTAATGATCTGTCACATACATGTGTTTTCCTTTATTACAACTACAACCAGCCCTCATCATCTATGAGGGTTCTCTTTGATTTTTTTCTATTTTTTTGTTGTTGTTGGTTTTCTAATCAATTTGTACGAAATAGAAGGTGGAAAAGTGAGGACGCAGCTACAATAATTGATGCAACAGTGTCGGGTAGAATATATGTCTATTGCTATAAATAATGCGTATACAAGAATTAGATGGTGAAAATAAATGTTGTACGTACAATTTATTGTTCTAGTAGCATGCGTAGCTTCTACCACACTATTCATTCAAGGAAATTTACAAAGTAGCTAGTTAGAGATTCTATGATTCTAATTAGAGGAATTACGTAATTTATAAGCTACAACAACTTCTTCACTATTGGATTTTTAAGTTAATAACAAATTGATATACTATTTACCACTTTTATACATTTTAGTATTAAATAAGTGGCCTTTTAACTTGGTAACTGATCAATATCTCTCTTCATCACTCTCTTTCTCTATTTTTCCTTCTCCAATACAATCTCAAGCCCAATAGCACCACCAAAAAGCTCCATGAAAGCAATCCACTATTTACCTGTAAAACGGTACAATTGAATTTATAACGCGGTTTCGAGACAAATGAATCGATTTGACCCAAAAATACGAAATGAATAAAAATAGAAATAAGGTTATGAGATAAAATTAAAGAAAAAACAAGCATGGCTAAGTGTTTAGCTTCTCCGATGGCAAAAGCTAGAACAATATTCAAGAATAAAGACTGAGAATAGTGTTATAAAATGAGAGCAGAATGTAGCTTTTGTGTACAGAATGTTTCGTGTCTACAATGGATATTAATTCTCCTATTTATAACCTTATTTAAGGAGACAAGATCCCCAAATTAAGCTACTCTTAAATGAGAATAAAACCGTCATTGATAGCTGCATAACAATTGGCTATAAAAATGCAAATATTCTCTGTAACGGCCGCTCATTAAATGCTACCCGATGTCAATACTTTGAACCTTTGTCGTCGACTACTATGTCTTTGAGACTCATCCGGTACTAGTCACATACTTGCAACCATAATTGACTATTTGCTGACTCACATCTTACTTGTCTTCAACTCTACGTG
Organism: Nicotiana tabacum; assembly: GCF_000715075.1. NCBI lineage: Eukaryota > Viridiplantae > Streptophyta > Magnoliopsida > Solanales > Solanaceae > Nicotiana > Nicotiana tabacum. Next base: position 103,774,319 of record NC_134087.1, on the reverse strand, counting down.
TCATCTCTTTATTCGTCCAACTGTCACTAACCAATTTTACAGTATACAGATAGTCCCGCTGCTTTTCGGTGATAATACTTTAGTGTCAATGCGAGGTAGAGAAAATCTCTTTCCTTAGCGGGCAAGTTTCTAAACAGTTTTTAACATTTGAAAGGACGCACATCTCTCCGCATTTAATGACCCGAACACGTGTTACCCCGCGATTTGGCAAATATTTTTTGCAAGTTCTCGAGGTAATCATGACTACGAATTTTGCCGTCTATAACTTCTCCACTATTCCACATTTTTATTCTTTACTTTTTACAACTTCGTTTTCTTCTCTTTTTTACCTTAGAACCCTACTGAAAACTTTACATTTCTCAGTAAAATTTTTCTTGATAAATTTCTTACCATTTTGTCTTCTAACACTGCTGCCTTGGGGAACTCTGGCCTTCTCTTCGCTGGAGGCCTAAAGGAGAACAAAACAGAAGAGGTTGATGTTAAGTCTGAACCTCTAACCGTAAACACCATCATACCACTTCACCTTAGCACGAAATTTGACATTCAAGAACAAAAAGAATCTGCAAATCCCAAAAGTGATAGACACTGGCCTGTCAATAGGTATCCTTTTTCCATTCGTTCTCCTAGAATCCCTGTCGTGAATGATGAGTGTAAATGGACTAGCATTGAAATCCTCACCCCCAGTGAGGTAGAAATGGTCACCTTCTCCAAATCATGGTTCATGTATGTATACAAACCCTTTCACTTTGGGCCCTTTCACTTTGGGAGTGGGTGAAGGAATCGACCCAATAAGCTTAGAATTATGCCATCGGTGCCAGATATGCTTGGCAAAAGTAGGCCCATCCGCGTGGCATACGGTGGCTTGCCTCCTCTAGTTGCATTCTGAGACTGGAAAAACTCTGACTCTTGCACACATGATGAACCTTACTCCCCAAAGAGTTTCCGTGAGAGTGTGCTAAAATTTAGCAAATGTGGTCATTATGATCTTCTCACCAACGTCGATGATAACAACGACCGTGGATGGATGGAACGGTTCGTTATCATTGCTACCAGGGATATCCTCCTGGCCACATCGCCTACTTTTCCCTAATTATGGAATCTCTTATGTAAGTCTTCGAGTATTTTTTTTCTTTTCATGTTTTTAAAAACATATTCCTTTGTTGCTAATTTTATATTCACCTTTTCCCAGCTATTCACTGGAAGCCATCGCCGGTTCAAGATATGGCCTAATGGGTACAAAGAATTCTGGATATTACTATATCAGAGTTCCAAAGGTGGAAAGAAATGGCTCCTAAATATGGGTGGAAAGACAAAAATTATGGTAAGCAAGAATTCTTCTTCCCGTCTTTCAATATATTTTGGAAATGATTTAACTGACTTCTTGTGTCACACAGGACTTTCGAAGGGATCCGTGGTTTGACCCGACATTGAGGCTATCGATAACTCGGTCGAAGCTAAACTGTTGTCGCGCCCCCTTTTTTCTCGCGGAGTCCGGGTTTCGACATTTATTGGAAACAACTCGTTTCCTTTTGGGAATTGGATATTTGAAGAGTTGCCACCTAACGGATTAAGGTGTGTTAGGGCATCTAGAGCAATTAACTCATGTAACCAGTTTGCATTACCAGAGATTAGGGTAAGGGCTCGAAATAACCTTGAGGGGAAGGTGTTAGGCACCCCTCGCGGTCCACAACGGTGGGTCCTGGCCGAACTCAGTTATGTGAATTAGTCATTTAACAGGTAAGCAGTCTAAGCACATATTTGCAAATAAAGGAAGTTTATGCAGTCTAAGCACACATATGTAATCAAGAAAGTTTAGACAGTCTAAGCACACATGTGTAAATTTAAGAAGGGAAGTCCTAAGTTGGTTAGCCTATAGGATCACATCTGTACAATACCGGGTAAGCCATCTTCAAATAGAGGGTACACGTGGCATTAATGCACATGCCATCATATCCTTTTACTACCCATTACCCTCCCTTTAGTGGTTATATAGGCAATTTTAATTAGCAAACTCTAAGCGTGCTTTACCCATCCCTTCCTTGTGGTCCTGGAGGTGTTTAGGACCTCTAATTTCAGGCTGTTCTAGACTTTCTTAAGGTGTCTAAAGGGTAAAATCTAAGCGACAACAAAGAACATGTAGGACTATCAAATAGAGAAACAGTTAAGGGGCTCATATTTACCTCCACACATAAGCAAATAAGTAGCACGTCTTAAACACAATTTTCAGGTAATTTCAGATAAGTCCTAGAACATGGTATCTAAATGATCCTCACAAACATAGAATATGCAGCATATAAACCTAATCGTGTTTGCCTATCGATTTAGAATCTGTTAAACCTGGACAGTTTCACACATAAGTAGAGCATAATTTCACAGTTTTATAAGACCATTAATTACCTAAGGCTTGCCTAGGCGTGGGTCTGTACGTAATCATAATTCTGGGAACTAACTAAGATAATTTGAAGTTATTCAATCCTATAGACATGCTGATCTAGGCGTTTAATGTTACAAAAGCTAATTTCATGCATATTTATACGAGAACATGATATCTATGTGTTGGGGCTGTCTTTAAACCTATTCATAGATAGATACTATTTAAAGAAAATGCAAATAGAGTCCTAAGGCAGGATTTCTAATGCATAGAGAGAGATGGTCATTTTATTAAGCATGATTATAGTAATAACTTAACGACGGGATTTCCAGGTGGTGACAATTTATGCAGAATCAGAAATGAAGTGATGAACTATAACATGTTTTCTAATATGCAAAGGCAGTAAACGTGAGTATCCTAAGGCAGGATTTCTAATGCAAACAACACAGACCTAAAGCATGATTACTATTGCAGATAAGCACAACATAATCCTAAAGCATGATTTCTATTGCGAATCATAATATAAACCTAAAGCAGGATTTCTACCCGATTTCCCACAAAAATCTTATAGGAACCCTCCCTTTTTTACTAATTACCCCAATATCGATTTACAAAGAATATTATTATAGACCAGAATCAAATGAATTACATAAATAAATGAAACTATACTATAGGGAGCCTGAATCAGGCCCAAAGTAAACCTGGGAATGCCAGGCCTTCAACACAATCTCAGATGCCAAAAGTCTCATAGCCAACAGGGTGTCCTAGTGTGTCAAAGTTCCCTAAGGACCTCAAGGATCCCAGGCAATGCTCACACCAAGACCTTTTCTCTAATAGGGATTGATTATGTGTAGTGTGGAAGTGCCAGCCCTGGTGTGCCAGAGTTCAGAGGAATCTCAAGGATCCCTAAGTAGTACACACGCCAGAGGGGCAGAACCTAATAGTCTAAGAGTAAAGTGAGAGTGCTTGACATAGTTTTGAAAGATTTAGTAAAAAACAGTGTAGAGACAATTTTAGAAGTGAAAAGAATTTCAGAAACAGAAAACAATTTTAGGAGTGACCAGTTTGAGGAGAATACTAAGAGTAGAAGAACAATTTTGAAATCAGTTCTGAGGAGAGCAAATTCAGCAAACAACCAATTAATCATAGAATACTCAGATTCACAGACACTTAGCCAATAGATTTACAAACAGGGGTGAAAGGGATTGGGAACATATAGAGTTGAAACCACATAAATAGGGAAACATTTGAGAAAACAAATGCACAGAACAACTAGAAGTCCACTGAACAAGTCAGTTATGGTAATATACAGTTAAAACATAGAGAAAGAATGTAGCAGAATCATGTTGAAGACAAGGGTGTGTTAGACAGAATTGGACATACAATTAGGGACAATCGAATGCATTAGGAGACTAAGTAACTAACATGATCATACAAGTTAAAGGGGGTAAACAGGGACTAAGTAAGCATACTGGAAAAGTATCAAATAACCAAGTGAAGTTTAGACATGCTTATTACACATTGAACAAGAGAAGGCAGAATTTAGACGTACTAAATAAAACAGTAAACAAGGAAACAAATTGGATACATAGCCAATTGAACTAGTGTAGGAATGGAACACATGGAGTTGACTTTCAAAATTTAACTTAGAGACATACCAGTTAAAGAAGAAAGTGCAGAGTATAAAACAGGTGTAGTTCCAATGCCTAGCCCTGACTTTTAGCCAACTAGACCAATAATTATCACAAGTAGCAGAGAAAGAAGAGAGAGTTTGAGTGTGAATGTGTGTTCTGAACATAGTGTTCATCCTTTGAGAGGTAAAATAAGAGTGCTTATATAGCAGTTCAAGAGTAGCACAAATAAGGTAAAAGAATTAGAAATTAGTCAATTAAGGGTAATCATAGGGTCGAATAATCAATTAACATGAGGGAGTCTGGAATAGACCCCTAATTAGGGGTAATTGATTAACGGTAACAACATGGGTTTAATTAAGGCAAAGGAGACCATACCATACCAAATAAAGAATTGGTAAGAATCCCAAAATTATATGGGCAAGTAATTAAGGCAGAGATGACCAATTAAAGTAACAAACAAGGAAACAAATAAAGTCTATGCATACGAATCTTTAACAAAGTAAAGCAATCAACAAGACTTTTCAAAAGAATACTGATTTCCAAAAAGAATTACTTGATTTCCATAAATAGAAATCAGACTAAGTAAAACCTCACAGAAACATTGAATTTGGAAAAAAGCAGGTTCAAATCCTAAAAGAGATTAATTAGGGCAAAACCACAAAATACTGGATTTGACAAAGAAAATGTGTAAGTCAGAAAATACAGAGCAAATTAATATGATTGGTAACACGGAAAGACCCAAAATCGAAGCAAAGATTGGAAAGATCAGTATATTACATAGAGTCAACTAGGGTTCGAGTACTCTTGCAAAAATTAGTCAAGAAGATGAAGAGAGAATCGATTAAACATTTAGAAGTCAGAAGACCTTTGAAAAAGAACTCGTAATGAACCCTAGTTTTAGGGAAAAGCAAGAATAATCGATTTAAAACCAGAAATTTTCAGAGAAAAATATGTAATAGTGCTTGATTCATCTCAGTTCTATACAGATCTGGAAATGATCGAAGGTAGTATACTAGGGTTTTTAGAAAACATAACAGAGATGAGAGCATAGGTTTAGAAACCATAGATTCATAACAAAATAAAGAGAAATCTCTTATTCATGGTCGAGAAAAATGGCCTGAAACAGGCTATTGAGCGAAGTTTCAACCCAGAACTACTTGGTTTCTTTGAGATTTTCTCAAGGATCCAAGGAATCAAAGAGCCATGGCGTGTAGAGGTCCAAGGCTAGCTGGAGAAGCCAGGGAAGCTTTATAAGGAGAAGATTCACGCCGGTGATGACGTGTTAGAACTAGGGTTAGGTCGAGAGAGTTTGAGAGAAGAGGGAGATGATGACGACGAGTGATAGGTAAGAAATGAGAGGTTTTTTTGGGGGGAGGGGGGTAATTTAGGTTTAATTAAGGTAAGAGGGTTGTGGACCCTTGATCAAAATGATCAACGGATAAGGTTGGATGGGGCATTGGGCCGGGCAGGTTTATGTTTGGGCCTAAGGGGATTGGGCTAAATTAAAAGAGGTTTTGAGCTGGTTTGAGGGGTTAGGTCTAGAAAATATTAGGAATCGAATAGGACTATTTGTTAAATGCCCAAACAATTTATAAAAAATATTTTATAAAATAATTAACAGATTATAAAAAATAATTTTTATGCATAGAAATGTTTTAAAACAATTATTACATATTTAAAAAAATACAATGAGCTATTTTATGTTAAAATAGTGTGATAATGTATGCATGAGCTATAATTACAAAACTATTGCAATTTTAACCAAAAGTGTGAATCTGGCCATTTCTGAAATAATTTGAACTTAATACGACTATAAATGGCAATATTAAATCATGATATACTATAACGTCATTTGTGATGCAATTTTGTAATTATTTATATAAATAAAATACTAGGATAAGTTAATTTATAAAATGTAGAATTTATGGAAAAATATCAATCGATGTTAATGCATAGTTTTGAAGTTATATATGCACTTAAAAAGTATTATAGAAAAAAATTGGGTATCAACAGCTGTTACTACAGAATATCCTTAACCGGAGGAGAGCTCGCAAATCTACTCGCACTTCCGGTGAAGGTACCTCATCCTAGAGTCCCCAATACAAAAACAAGAAACCAAAGAGGAAACAGACCTCCTTGGGTGGGACTCAAGAGAAGAGAATGAAAGAAACACCATCTTGACCGGCCACAATGGTCCTTGATGATAAAGAAGGAATTAATGACGAAGAGGCTCATCTTTAGAGAAAAAGATCTTCATCAGTTCAACCGGACACTCAGTCGGGAGATCTCCAAACTCCACCACTAGAAGAAGTTCAAGAACTCTGGGGGAAAATAGAAATAACTGAAAATATTTCATCTCGTTTTCGAATTCCCTCAGTTGCTTCTGGTCAAAGGAATTCAATTTCTGACCTTCCTCCACCACCAACTTCTGAGCCGATAACAATTACCTATCCATCTACACTAGCTGCTTCTTCTCTACTGGGCCATGCTCAATGAATAGGAAGTTCTCCTTCTCCACGGCCACCCGACCATGAAAATCTGGGAAGTACTTACTCGTCACCCACTCCGGACCCTCATAGAAAACGAAGCGTCATTCTTTCAGTTTCGAATGAGTGCCACATACTTTCCAAGCCGGCGGAGCTTGCCAATTATCTGAAGCCACTGGCCTTAGAAAAAGATTGGAGAAAAATGGACTCTCTTTATACGGAGTGTCTAATAAATAGCATGCATTGCTTGGCACAGGTAGCGACCTAACTTTCTTCCATCTTCTTTCAATTTGCACTTCACATTAATAACCTTATCATTGACCTTTTTCAGGCCAACCTTCTTACTTCTAAGGGTCTGCAAAGGTTTATTCTGGACAACCAAGAGCTTACTTTGTAATGAGACCAGCTTTTAGCTGCAGGAAATCAGCTTGCCGAGCGCCTCTTGGTGTTGGAGGCAAAATAAGATAATCTCGAGGCTCGGTTGCAGCAATCCGAGCAAGACAGGATGGCTCACAACCAAAAAGCTGCCTAGATACATGAAAATATTAAGGAATCAAAGGCTAAGTGGGTCGAACTTCATGATACTGCGAGCTCTGCTGCCGAGCGCGAGTCCGCCTTCATAGAACAAGTTAACAACTTGGAGGCTATCTTACGCTCTAAAACCGAGGAGGCCAATGTTTCCGAGGAGAGGAGAGAAAGAATGGAGTAAAGACTTAAAAGAGTCAAGGAGAATCAGCTTCATTCGACCACTAATGTTGAGCTTGTCTCCAAAATCAGCATTATGAAAGTAGAAAATAAAAAGCTTCAATCCAAGATCGAAAAAACTCTGAGCTAGACTCCAGGATCAAGAAAATTCAATACTCTTCGAGAAAACCTATGCCATATATCACACGAAGAGAAAGACTTTGGAGGAGGCCAAAGAAGGCATTGCTAACATCGACAAATGCATTGCCCAAGCTGGTGAACTGGAGACAACTGCTTTCAAGAACCTCCCTGCTCGGCCTGCTTCTTTTGACTCTTTGAATACTAACTCCGGGTACTCGAGAATCGAAGAGGAAGCTAAAGAAGATGGCGACAAAGATGAAGGCTCTGAACCAGAAGTAGAACAACCTTCTCTTAATAAAGAAAAAGAAAACTCTTCTCTCCCTTCGGGTTCTGGCAGTAAGAACTAATGTATATATTATTCTTTACTTTTTGTAGCTATGCCAAAAATATTTATTCAGTTTGGCATTTTAATTAATAAAAGAAACTCTTTGCGTACGTATTATGCAATTTTTTTTTATTTAACTAACAAAGCTTCAGGAATCTTTTCACGTCCGATAGCTTTTGATTTCGGGCATAAACACTTCCGAAATCTACCCTTTACTATGAGGTTTCATAAGAGAGGGACCTTATATTTACATTACTCTTGAAGAGGACGTTTCCTGTTCATTCTGGTACAAGTATTTAAAGTTTTTATTAACTTCCAAACGGTAAAACAAATTAACTTATCATTCAAACAAGAAATAAGATAAAAAATAAGAGGACTTTGATTTATTCCCTATATATTTAAAAGTACTTTTACATTGTCACAACCCAAGTTCTCCCTCCATGAACTGTCGTGACGGCGCCTAGTCTCTACAACTAGGTAAGCTAATTTTTTTTGCAGAAATGAAACAAAGATACGAAAACTAACAATTCAACAGGTAAATATAATAAAGGAGTTTAAAATGCCACTCGAAATATATAATAAAACACTCTCGAACTGAACATAAGCACTCTCAAAACCTGGAATCTCATGAATCACAAGCTACAGAAATACATAGTGTTTCTAACTCCAGAAATCTATCAACGAAGAAATACATAGAGTCTATAACTGAGGGAGGAATAGAGAGGGACTTCTAGGTCTGCGAATGCGGCAAATATACCTCGAAGTCTCTAAGATCGCCTCGTCTCACTGAAGTGTGGCTCAGAAGAAGTACTTGAATTTGCACACGAAAAACATGTGCAGGAAGGGGCATGAGTACACCACAATGGTACCCAGTAAGTGCCAAGCCTAACCTCGGTCGATTAGTGACGAGATCAGGTCAGAGCTCTACTGGTTGTTATACATATAATAAAATAAAATAGTATGAATTATCGCAGTAGAGTTAGAAATGCTAACAGTCAATAAAAAATGAAATCACAGGAAGAAATAACTCAGTACACAGAGATAGAAATAAGGAATATCCCAGGATACCGTCCTGTAGTCCCAAACGTAAATGTACAGAGGATCTCCTAGGATGCCGTCCCGTAAATGTGTAGGGGGATCTCCCGGAATACCTTTCCGTAGTCCCAAAGTAAATATCTAGTACAGGGGGATCTCTCGAGATACCGTCCTGTAGTCCCAAACATAAACATGCAAGGGGATCTCCCGGAATACCGTTTCGTAGTCCAAAAATAAATACACAACTCATTCAATATACACAATACTTCCAGGTAGGAAAATCCACAGTTTTGCAATTTTGTACCAAAGAAGACAGGTAATTCTTACCCTAAACATGCTATACAGAATCCATGTAAGTAGTTAAGGCAGATAAGACAATTAAGGCATGTAAGCATGCTTTCCTAAGCCAAACAGGAGGCTACATATACTAGTATTGCTCAATTAAAGAAAAAACAGTTAATTACTTAATGAAAACGGGGGTTTTTCAACAATTAGCACGTGTACGCACTCGTCACCTCACGTACACGACATTCATATAACTACAGTACCAAAATCCTAAGGGAAATTTCCCCACACAAGGTTAGGCAAGCCACTTACCTCGAACTAAGCTCAAAATCAATCCGAAATCACGCTCTTGCCACGAGTATCCAACTCCGAGTGGCGCAAATCTAATCAAATCAATTACATAACGTAAATAAAGCTACAATCAACTAATTTAGCTAATAAATTCAGAGCTAAGGCAAGAAAATAGAAAAATGTCCAAAAAATCCTCCCCGGGCCCACGTCTCAGAATCGGGTTACCAATTTAGAACACCCATTCACTCGCAATATCACTCGTTCAAAAATATTCAATTCCGACACCTAAAACCCGATCAAAATCCAAAAATTCGATTGGGGAACTTTTCCCCCAAATTCCCATTTTCTCACTCAAATTCCTTGATTAGATGGAGAAAATTACTTTAGATTGATGAAATATAAATAAAATAGGGTTAGGAATCGTTACCCACGAATTTCCTCTTCAAAATCCTCACAAAATCGCCTTCTCCCGAGCTCCAAAACTCCCAAAATTGAAAATGGGATAAAACCCTCAACTTGGCCCTCTTTCTGCCAGAGATCTCGCTTCTGCGAGGGGTCCACCACATTTGGGGTTCCGCACCTACGGAAACTTCATCGCAAGTGCGGAGGTCACTTATCCAGGATGGGGTCGCATCTGCGGTCACTAAGCCGCATCTGCGGTCCCCCAGCCTCACATGCGGTTCCTATTGCCTTGGCCCATTTTCGCTTCTACGACTACCCAGCCGTTTCTGCGGCACCGTGATCGAGGCCAACCCTACACTACTATTGAGTAGCGAGAGAGGGTCGAAACAACTCTTACCCGATTAAGGTCGGGATCGATTTCCATAGGGAGCTAGAAGTTGGAGTTGAGTGTCTATCTAAAGTGGAGTTGTGTATATATTCCAAATTGCACTTCTTAACATTTTTGGATTTTTGATTTACTTCTAATTATATAAAACTACAATGCTAAATTAAACTAAAGTAAGCTAAGATTAAACTTCTGCGAGTTGTTCAAATGATTAAAAGGCACTAGGGTAGTGACTTTCGCCTAGGTGTACAATTGACGCATACTTGAGTCTAAGGCATGATAGACATATTTGGGGAGTATGATATAACCGTTGCACGATTCTACCCACTCTACACCTCTCGGTGGTTTGAGTGATTTTGCCCGAATTGACTTTTTCAAGACCAATTGGGTATGCAAATTTGCACAAGCAATCAAGGTTCAAGTCGGGTATTACTATCTCTAGGTTTAACCCTTTAATTGGGGGTGTTAATCTTTTGAATACGCCCCAATTCCTTGTGAGACCAATTTCAGAGACTTAGGCTCTCTTTCTCAAGTAAAGCCAAAGTCAACTAAACACAAACTAGTGTTTGCAACCACCAATTCAGCAATTAAACATGAAATTAGCCCAAATATCAAACACTCATAGTCAATCTAGCCCTAAAATATAAGACTCATAAATTACCCACACTAGGCTTGAGCCACAACCCTAGCTTATAGATCTAACTACTGATAATTAGAGAAGAAAACAAAGAAATAGATGAAGAAAAACTCATATTAATTAATTGCTAAGATAAACTAGAAGATTCAATGTTGAAATGAAGCAAAAACTACTCAAAATAGCTAAAATATTCGAAGTCACGAACGCAGCCAGAGTACAAAACTATCTGATGACCTAAAAATGGGAAAAGAAGCTATTTATACTAAGCTAAAATATCTGGACAAAAATATCCCTGTGGGGCTAGTGCGGACCGCACAAAATCACATGCGGCCACACTAGGGCTTTGAACTTGAAAATCCAACTCTCTGAACTCGGGCAATGTAGACCACATAGAATCGAGTGCGGCCGGGTGGCTTCTAGTGCAGTCCGCATGAAATGGAGCGCGGACCGCATTGGCTTCAATCTCTAAACTAGCACTTCTCTGATCCTTGGTTTTGCGGACCACACTAAATCGAGTGCGGCCGCAGTGACTCCAATGCGAACCACATTAAATCTCATGCGGCCGCATTGCCTGTTGGCCTGGAAATCAACCTCTCTGAACCTCACTTGTGCGGACCGCACAGAATGGTGTGCGGCCGCACTGGGCCTATCTTGCCTGAGCTTTGTCTTGTCTTGGTACTTGTGCAAGTTTCACTCCTTTTTCAGCTGATCTTTGACATCTTGTCACTTTGTTTATCAAACCTGCAATCAAGCACAACTTGTGAGCCTTTTGGGACTATTTTGTACAAATTTCTAATCAAAATATAAGCAAGAAGGAGTATAAAATGTATCAAAATTCCTAGTTATCAACTCCTCCAAACTTAAGCTCTTGCTTGTCCTCAAGCAAACAAAATAAGACCCACCCCTTAAGGAAAATTCCAAGAAAATTCAGCTGTTCTAAAGTGCCCTCATCTAGCATCAATTGAGACTAACAATTGTCCTCCATACAAATGAATCATTAACAACATTTACTCTTTGAAACACCATGGATTAAGTGCAACACAAGAGCATCAAGAGTTGACTCAACACATCAAAGAACTCTTTCTATTACTTTGGTCATTGTGGAACCCAAACTCACACATCCTCAACTCTCCCTAAGCAAACCTCACTAATAGTAGCACTCAGAATGAGGTTAATGGAAAATCACTCATCTCTCTCAAGGAAAAGTCATGAGTCCGGCTCTAAGTACCATATGCTTGCCCCTTATGTGAGTCACCACTAATGTAAGTTTCATTTAACTCAAGATCATATAGGGCTTTTGTGGAGATATCGTGAAGGCTTTTGGTTTAGGGTAGGTAATGTTTGGTCTAAGTAGGTTCCATCTTCCTTTAAACACTTCTTTTATTTCATTTTGGCTCAAATTCATTTGACTTTTTGAGTCTTTTCACTTCTTTCTAAGGGGTTAGAGAGATACACTGTCACTCTTTCTTATACATTTCAAATCTTTTCTCCTTTCTCAATTTTCTATACCTTTCATTCTTTGCTTTTCTTGAATCCCTTTTTATTCAATTCTACTTTGAGCATTCTTTTGTCTTTTGCTTTTCTTTCTTTTTCATTGTCGTTCCTTTTCTTCATTTTGTACCCTTTTACCACTTTGTTTTCATCCTCGTCTCTCCCCCAAACTTATACTGCCATGTGCTAAAGAAAAAACTGGGTGCCAAGAGAGGGTATCTTTTAGAACGGGTAAAGGCTTGTATCATAGTTATTTGAAGGAAAAAAAAGTCTAAGGTTCAAAAGGGTTGACTAGGGATCTTATCATTGGTAGGTTATGGAAGTGTTCATGCTATCATTTGGACCAAGGAGAGCCTATAATCATGTCGCAAGTCAAATTCACTTAGGATTTCACCTCAACAAACATTCAGGGCAAGTTCTAGACCAATGGCTCGGGACTTGGACTTGCAATGCAATTTCTCACCACACAAGCTATGGGATTGCTAAAGACACAGAGTCGGGGGCCCACAATGACTTTAGATAAGATTTGAGCACACAATGGTCCCGAAAAATCACTTGATGATTATCGGTCAACACAAGAGTCTCAAGGTCACGGCTTTCACCATCCTAAACACAACAATTTGTTTTTTCACCATGAGATCAAAGGCAAATGTGCTAGGCCCAAGTGAAACTTGCTTGAGGTACCCTTACCACTAACTACTAAAAAGCAAAAAGAAAAACGGACTCAAACCCTTAAGAAGGTTGTCACGCCATCCATCATTGGGAAGAGCCACCCGGTTCACACAAACTCCATCTTTGGAAAGAACCGTGGCATTAAGAAAACCAAAGGCTTATTGCAATTGTTCAGAACAAGAAGCTACGAACATAAATAAGAAGCTAAGAAAGAAAAATTGCAGAAAGTAAAATGAATATATACAAGAGGGGATTTAATCGAATATACAATAGATGGGATGAATATATACAATGTAACATAACTTTATATACAGACCCAAAGTAAAATAAAAGTATGAGAAATGTAACGAAATGTTAAAATTATATACAAACCAAGATGAAAAATAAAGAAAGCATAAAAACTGTCAAATATATACAATAATCCAAATCCATAAAAGTAGGGCCTACCCCCTCAAATAAAAGCTGACATTATCCCCAATGCCAACTAAACCAAATAAGCACCAAAAAGAAAAAAGGGAAAAGGATATAGAGACTACCTATGGCCCGTATGTCTGTATGGGCTCCTGAGTGGTCCTTGGGTCCTCAATATGCTCGGGCACCTCAGACTGGTTTTCTATGGCCTACTGCTCTACTGCTCGGACCTGGGCCTGGATAGGCTCCTGAGGTGCATCCTGTGGCTAACTGGAGGAGGTCTCCGGTGGGTCTGCCAACTGGATGACTGCATCGTCTGCTCGGGGAATCATCCTCTTCCTCTTGGGAGGCCTCTAGGACTGCTCAGGCTGAGGATGAGCTGCTGGTACTGGGTCCTGTAGCAATAAGTCCAAAGGCAGATGATCTTCCTTCATCCTGTCAACCTCAGCCCTCAGCTCCTTTACGGACTTCTTGGAAGCCCGCGTCTTCCTCAACTTCTTGTGCTCCTTCGCAAGCTCCTTGAGAGCTCTCCCATGAGACTCCACAGCGTCCGTAAGAACCTTCTATGTGTCAAGTATTTTCTTCTGGTTGTCCAGAATATCCTTGAGGGCGTCCTCAATAGACTGTGGGACCTGCGGAGGCGGAGGTGCCAAGTGAGCTTCCATTGTAGTAGTGAGAATAAACAACTTGGATGAAGCTGTCTGCATCCAATTGTTGAGAAGAGCCTGGCTCAGTCGGTGTGCAGTCACTGGGTAGGCTCGGGAAGAGGTAGCTCGAGATCTGCTAAAGTGGATGGACCAGGAGGAATGTCTGTGGAGGTAGAGGCAGGGTGAGTAGGAGCCACTACCACAACTGGCTCTTCAGACTGGCCAGTACTGTTCCCTTGAAGTTCTTGCTCTTTGGGTTGTCATCACCCTGCATAATGTACCATGATAACGGGGCCTTCGCTTTTACCTTTATATCAAATAGCCTCTTTTCCACTTCGAGGTCCCTGAAGTACATGGTCAAAAAGCTGGGGAAGGGGTAGTTTCTGTCACCCTCACTAACTACCTGCGTAATTACCCGAGACATTACCTTCCCGACATTAATCGGGTACCCCCCCATGATCGATGCCACCAAAACAGTCCGATGAAGAGGAAGGGAGTTGTCATGAGTAGTGGAGTCCAATCTGCTGCACACAAATGTTTGCCACCCTTTGGCTTCGAAATTCAGACTTCTTCTCAAAATTTTCACTTCCGCATTTAGCCAATTGGGGGTGGTACCTGGGATTGCCAGATACTGTGCCAACCAGGGATGGACCTCCTCGCCCAATTCCATCTTTTCCATATACAGTTCCTCATCCTCCTCATCAAAGCCTAGGTAATCATTTATTGTTTTCCCGTCAAAAAGCACCTTCAGATTTCGCACCTTGGTCACTTTTGTGCCCTTTTTGATGTGGGCAACATTGGTATAGAATTCCTTGACCAGGTGCTCGTTTGCATCCTCACAGTTGTTTAAGAAATACTCCCAGCCAACTTTCTCCCTAAACTGCCTCCTCATATTGGGATAGTGAGGTAATAAGTCTCTATCAACAAAGCTCCTCTCCAGGATCAACTTTCTCACCGGCCACCATTCCTTAAATTTGTGATAAGCTACCTCGCTCACAAACCAGTCTTGCCACACCTCCGGGTTTCTAGTTCGTTCTACCTTGCCAACCTGGGGCTCACCCCTTCTCCTACTAACTCTTCTCCTACTACACCCTCTCCGGATAATGAAGCTGTGGGAGAGATGGAGTATTAATCCCCACCGCTTTCAGCTGAGCCCTCAAACAACCCAGAAGATACATTTACTGACGCTTGGGTAGCGGGGGAAGGTGGAGGAGTGTCTCTTAGCCTATTCCTCTCCGGCCAGTCAGGGATGTATTTTGGCACACAATCTGAAGATATCTCCTGGGGGGGCTCGTACTCACTCCCAGACATGTCAATAGCCCTATCAGCAGCTTCAATCATCTTCCTCATGTTTTTAATTTTTTGCCGGGCTTGAGCAATCAGTCTTATCATTTTCTGTTTCCCTCCCCGAGAGGATTTACCTCGACTATCTTGTTTAGAACCCTTGCCTATTTGTTTCACCATTGTCTGCAAACATCATCCATTAGGCTTGTTAGTATCAGTAAAAACAATTAAGATAAGAGTTGAAGACAAGAAAAAATTGCAGCCAGTTGCAGAGGTGACACAGTGCAGACCACATAAAATGAAGTGTGGCCGTATAGAGGCCAATGCGGACCGTATAAAATGGCAATGCGATCCGCATAGAGGTGGGGTTCAGACTACCCACTCTTTGTATCCAGGTAATGCGGACCACACAAAATGTAGTGCGGCCGCACAAGGACCAATGCGGACCGCACAAAATGTAGTGCGGTCGCAGTACCCAAAGATCAAATTTCAGGGCTTTCAGCAATACGGCCCACACAAAATGTTATTGCTGACCACACAAAGGCACCGCGGACCACACAGAATCGACCGCGGTCCGCACTGAGTCAGCTGCGGCACTAACTTAGGATTTATGAAATTTTGATTTTAAGTCCAGTTTTACACCCAATAAAGGTCCCTAAATGTTTGCCCAGTGATTTTAACTACCTAATTCTACTTTAATCAAGAAGTCAACTACCCTAACCTAATCAATCGAAGAAAATACGGCAAGAACAAAATAATACACAAGAAAAACAAAAAGTAAAGGAGAATAACAAAATTAAAGCAATTAAAAAAGAAGTCAAGTTACCAGATGTGAGATTTAGTGATGATTAATGATTCCTAGCAGGTAGTTACGAGCAAAAGGGATGATGAACAGTGTTTTTAGGGGTTATGAGAGTAAAGAGATCGAAAAGTGTAACAGGAGGGTCTCAGGCCCTATTTATAGAAAAGGACCTGGGGCCCAGCTTACCAACCAAGTGCGGACCGTACAAAATGGACTGCGGTCCGCACCATAGAGCATATTTCAAGTTTGAGAAGGCAACCCACTGCGGTCCGCACAAAATGCCATGCGGCCGCAGTGGTCCACTGCGGACCACACAAAATGTAATGCGGCAGCGGTGACAAACTACAGAGAGTTGGACATTTCATCCTTCATCAATGCGGTTCACACTCAATGTAGGGCGTCCGCATTGAAAACTTCAGAGACCTAAACACTTTTTCCACTATGTCCTGCACTGCATCAACACAATTCTGTAGCATCTCACAACTAGTTAGTCCAAAAATAAATCCTATACTACCATGAAAATCAAAGAAAAACAAGAAGAAAAACACATGTGTTGCCTTCCAAGAAGTGCCTGATTTAACATCGCGGCACGATGCAGGTTACCATCAAATCATTTGAGATGAAGAAGTGCCACCACGTGGCTGTCATCAATTTTTACCAAGTAGTGCTTGACCCTATGCCTATTCACTCTAAAAACTTCCCCATTTTTGTTCTTTAAATCAAGAGCACCAAATGGGGTCACACACACTACTTCAAAAGGTCTACTCCATTTTGATTTAAGCTTTCCCAGAAACAGACGTAACCGAGAGTTGAACAAGAGAACCAAATCACCAACTTTGAACTCCTTGCTACGAGCATATTTATCATGAAGGTACTTCATCTTTTCCTTGTACAAGGACGAACTGGAGTACGCATGGAATCAGAATTCATCAAGTTCATTAAGCTGCTCCACACGAAGATTTGCTACAACATCCCATTCAAGATTTAGCTTTCTGAAAGCCCACATTGTTTAACCAAAAAGTGGAATTTCGGTCAAAGCGATAATTTAGAAGAACTCGGGTTACTAATAATCAAACAAAGTATAGAAGGAAGTAATTTTACTAGCAATGATATAATCAGGAGAAAACAAGTAAACCAGTATATTCAGATAGTATTTCGTGTGTTTACAATTGATCCGTTCTCTCCCTTTTATAGCTACTTTGGAGATATGCGTTTTGCCTTTGTCATAATAAGGCCATTATGGGCAATTAAAGACATTAAATGCTACGTTATATAATCATTGTATTTAATACAGATTCTCTAACATTTTTAGTAGTTAAGGATAATTAAATACAATATCTGTACTCCCATGAATTGTCAGATTCATTCCCCTTTATTCTTGGACTTAAATAGGTACGTGCGCTGAGTCTTTTGAATAACCGCTCGTGCCTCTTCCTTTAACTCTGCTCGTATCTGTTGCAATTCTTGCTTCTTTGCCAATTATAACTCTTTGACCAGTCTACGTGTCATGACACGTCATCTTTATACCACTTTAATATGTAAACTCAATTTTTCCCAATACAGATAGTCCCCCCACTTGCCATTTATTTATCAATTGAATATTTGGGAAGTGAATTTCATTAAAACGAGAATTTTTGTCACCATTAATGCTATGACAGAATCGACACTTCAATTGTCACTTTCATTTAATGTTCTTCACACGTGTCACCTTTTCATTTGTTCTGCAGTTTTGCAGCACTTTTAAGGCTTTTTCACAGCTTCACTGTTCACGAAGTGTCAGTTATCATTATTATGGTCCTTCCATCATTGCACCTTTTTCTTTGACTGTTGTTTATCAGTATAAATATAACTTTCTTCTTTGTCTTTACCACATAAAGTTTTTTGAACATCCAATTTCTCAAATCTTTGTTTGCTTCTTCCTCGTATTATCATGTCTTCATCAAACCCTAACCCTAGAAGGGTCCCCATAGTCGACACCTTCCCTAATGCCCCTAGTAGGAGCAGAAGAGGAGGTAGGCTCCATAGTTTAGGATCTATTCGTGGTTCTTCTATTCCTTCACCTAGTTCTGGCCTTTCTTCTAGAACTAGAGGTTCTCTTTCATAAAGATCTTCTTCTAGAGGTAAAGAATCTTCTGAACCTCTTCGTGAACCTTCAGTAGAGGAGATAGTTCATGCGGAACTGTCTTTTTATCATGACAGAGAGTCTCTTAGAAATCAAGTATCTTTTTTAGATCGTGCTGATATCTATCCCACTCAAATTACTGAAGGTTTGATTTCTGTAGTTCGTAGAGACTGCCATTGAAGTAATGACTTTCCTATCATTATCCCTAATCCAAATAAAAGAATCACCTCTTACATAACCGGGTTTCTTTTATCTATACATATCCTTTCACTTTAGGATTCAAACCTGCTATTGATCCTGTTATTCTCAAGTTCTGTCATTTCTTTGATGTTTGCTTAGGTCAAATTGGCTCAATTATATGGAGGGCTGTCGCCTGTTTGAGGCATTTGACCAACACAGCCAGTGTGCCTTTTACTTTCCCGCATCTGATTCACCTTTACTCCCCTAGACTCTTTTGCAATGGTATTTTTACACTAGTAGCCAGGAGTAAAAGAGTTCTAGTTAGCCCTGAAGATGAAAAAGACCGTGACTGGTATGCCAGGTTAGTTGCTGCCCCCACTGTTGGTTTAGTGGGTGATGAGAACGTTCCCTTTCCTAAGAAGTGGAATTTTGCACGTGAGTCTTCTAACTTTCTCGTACCTTTTTCTTCAATTTTTCTAATTTTGCTTTTCTTTTTCAGCAACCATGGCAGTTGTGGAAGATGTTCCCAATTTCCATGATTGGGTAGACAAGCTGTTGAAGATTGCACCAATGGATGGTAGATCTTGGAAGACCCTTTCCCAACGATTTGGTTGGAAAGTAAAAACTCATGGTAAGAACTTTTATTTTATTTTATCTTACATATTGTTTTTTTTCTTTACTGAACTGACTTTAATCCTTCTTTTTATCAGGATTTGCTATTCGAGGAGTTACTACCGAGGCAATCACGACTTCTCGTATCTCTTTGGAAAGGGCCCAAGAAATAATCTTGGGTTCTTCATCGAAAAGAAAATCCGTTGATGAACAAGACTCTGAAGAAGAGGATGACGGGGGCTCTTTGGTAACAAGGCCACGGGCTCGTAGACGCATCATTTCTGATGATGAAGAAGAAGCATCCCCCCGCCGTTCTATTCCTCTTACCGAGTCTGTTGAGGCACCGATTGTAATTCCTGATGATGACATTGCTCCCGCAGCTGCTCATGATTCTGTTGAGCAGCTTTTTATCAGTGGGTTTGGTGGTGAAGACTTAGGCCTAGTTCTTGATAAAGCACCCCTGGCTTCTTTTTCTACACCTGTGTCTGTGATTCCTTCTTTGCCAATCTCGGTTGTTTCCGTTCCTCCCCAGACTGTCTTTACTACTTCTACTGTTCCTCCTTCAACAATTCCTCCTCCAATCACTCCCCGTGCTGAAGTTGGCTCCACAAGCAGGAGTGGTGCTATGAGGCAAGTGATCATTGATGTCCCAGCTGAGGGCAATCTTTTAAGGAAATCGGGTCAAGCAGATGTATGGCTAAAGCCCTTAATTGGACTAATTGAGAAAGCCAAACTAGAGAGACATATCTCCTTGACCTTGATGAATGACATTGTGCATGCTTCTTTAAAGGCATTCCCCTTCTTTTTTTCTTTTAAAACTTTCACTTTGTAATTTTTCTATCTTTGGGATTCTCATTTCCCTCCATTTTTCCAATTTTAGGCCAATCTTATCGGCACGGAGATGATGAAAAAGGTTGCCCTCTCAGAACAATTAGTGCATGATTCTTAATTAGAGGCGTACAATTGGAAGGAACAGTATGAAAGCATTCAGATTGATGTGGAATATTTAGAAGAAAGTAAAAGTACCTTGGAGCAGCAGGTACGGGCCTTGACTACAGAGTTGGCAGTTGAAAAGGCTTCCTCAAGTCAAGCAGATAAAGAAAAAGCTCTTCTTAAGACTTCTTTCTCAGAGCAGCTGTCAAAAGCTAGCGAAGAGATTAGAGAGTTAAAGGCTCTCTTGGGTGAGAAAGAAGCTTATGCTGGTGAGCTCGTGCAAAATTTGACTCAAGCACAAGAAGACCTCCGAGCTTCTTCTGATAAGGTTTGTGCCTTAGAAAGTTCTCATACCTCTCTTCAAGTTTCTTACACGTCTGCCTTGGCTGAAAATGAAAAGTTAAAGAATGAAATTGCTGACTGGGAAAGAGATTATGAAATCCTTGAGGATAAGTCTGACATTGAAGTGAGTTGGGCGTTTTTGAATTCTCGCTGTGATACCCTAGTTGAAGCTAGCCAAGAGAATTTTAACTTAGAATCTGAGTTAACTAAAATCAAAGAAACTATTGAGAAGGCTCAACAAACCCAAGATTTTCCTTCTCTAGTGGCCAAAGCTTCCGCGAATGTTGAAGTTGATACGGGTATCCCAACTCCTTCAAGCCCAGTTGAGCCCGCTGCTGTAAGCCAAGTTGAGCCCGCTGCTGTTGATGCACCTGTTTTAGTCTCTACATCTTCTTAGTGATAAGTTTCGGTCATTTGAATTTCTTTGTTTTTTTTATTATTTGGAAAATTATGGTTAAACCCTTGGTTTCATTTGAGGGTTTGTTTTGGAAACTCAAGTCCCCGTACCTTTTAAGGGACAATATTTATAAATAATTTGCAGTTTACGGCTAAGTTCATACTTAGTCCAAACTTTTTTATATTAAGAAGTTTCTCGTTACTATCTTGAATTATTCTTGCCTTTATTTCTAAGGACTTACAGAATAATTTGAATTTTTATTCTTCAAAAATGCTTCTGTTATCTTCATGAATATTTAATTTAAACATGAATTTTATAAAAGAGGTCCCTTTTATATTCGACACTTAATGAAGAAGACGCCTCAACTTCATAATGGTGTTAACATACGATAAAAGAAATAGGAATACACATGTTTCTTTGAAATAACTTTGACAAGTTTTTATTTGAACGTTGTCTAGTTTTGAATAACACTTTACACGTATTTGAATTACATCTATAACTTTCTCGTAACTGTTTTTCTTGTAACAGATTTTAAAAAAAATACGAGGTTTTTATTTATAACCCGTTTCAGTACATAGCCTTTACCCTAACTATGGTAAGGTTTTTCTTTGGCCTTAGCTCGTGACTTTGCTCTGCACTTGACCCATTCAATGAGTGAACTTTTCAGGCTTGATCTTTGATTATTTTCCAATCTTTTTTGCCTTCTTTATACACATGTCCGTGTATATTATGTAGTCCCCTAAGTGTTTGAGCGTTAAAGTATGGAGCCTCGAGCACTTGATTGTTCCTATCATTTGGTCCTTTCCTTGAAAAGGAAAAACATACGGGACTCAGAGGTACGATTATAGAAGTAGACTGCTTAACCCGTTTGAATTTCTATCAGAATAATTGTAACCCTAGGCCAGGAAGTTTTATTTTATTCCATGTGCCTTGCAGATCATGACTCATCATTTAGTACGGGTTAACTTTTTGCCTATCATCTAAAATCGTTAGTAAAATTTTAACAATTCAAAAATTAAATTCAAAAATATGGATACCTGACCGTGGGTATTCCTTAGAAATAGTATCTCTTCAGATGAACAACATTCCAATGTGAAGGTAGTATCTTGCCATCCATTGTTTCCAACTCATATGCTCCTTTACTTGCAATATCATGAATTCTCTAGGATCCTTCCCATGTTGGCCTTAATTTCCCCGCGTTAGCTGCCTTCGTAGATTGAAAAACCTTTTTGAGCATGAAGTCCCCAATTTTGAAGAATCTGAGGCGTGCTTTTCGGTTGTAGTATCGTTCTATGACCTGCTTCTGTGCTGCCATTCTTATTAATGCAACTTCTCTTCTTCCTTCATGTAAATCAAGATTTACACACATTTCCTCGTCATTAGATTCTTCTGTCGCATATGTAAACCTTATACTCGGCTCTCCTATCTCAACTGGAATTAAAGCTTCAGCTCCATAAACCAATAAAAATGGTGTTTCTCCTGTACTTGTTTTTGCTGTTGTGCGATATGCCCATAAAACTCCAGGTAACACTTCTGGCTTATTACCTTTGGATTCCTCTAAACGCTTCTTTAAATTGTTGATAATGACTTTGTTTGTTGACTCAGCTTGCCCATTGCCCACCGGATGATAAGGTGTGGACGTAATCCTTTTAATCTGCCAACTTTGAAAGAATTCTGTGATTTGAGCGCCTATAAATGAGGGCCATTATCACACATGATCTCCTTTGGTACACCGAATCAGCATATGATATTCCGCCAAATGAAATATTTAACTTCCTTTTCTCGCACCTGTTTGAATGTTCCTGCTTCTACCCATTTAGTAAAATAATCAGTGAGTACGAGCAAAAATCTGACCTTTTGCTTGTGGTAGTGGACCCATGATATCCATCCCCCACTTCATAAATGGCCACGGTGCAATGACCGGATGTAGTAACTCCGCAGATCTATGCATATTATTACCGTACCTTTGGCATTTATCACATTTAGCCACGAAATTTTCCGCTTTTTCTTCCATTTTAGGCCAGTAATAACCTGCCCTAATTAGGGTTCTTACCAATGACCTTCCACCTGCATGATTCCCACCATTCCCCTCGTGTATTTCTCTCATTACGTATTCTGTCTGAGAAGGTTCGAGGCATCTTGCTAAGGGACCGCCGAACATTTTTCGGTAAAGATTTTCTTGCTTTAAGCAATACCGAGCAGCCTTTTTTAAAAGCGCATGAGCTTTTTTCTTATTTTCAGGGATGGTACCATACTGCAAAAAAGCAACAATCTCGTTCCTCCAATCCCAAGTGAAGTTATTAAAATTTATCTCATTCTTATCGGGGTCGAGAACTGAATGAAATAAATGAATAACTAAAGCATTTTCATTGCTTGCCATGTTTGCCGCAGATGCAAGATTAGCTAGGGCATCGGCTTTGACATTTTCATCCCTTGGTATTTGTGTCACTTTCCAGTTTTGAAATTGCTTTATCAAATCCCATACCTTTTCTAAGTACTGCTGCGTCCTTGCTTCCCTGGCCGTATAAGTCCCCAGCATTTGATTAACTATGAGCTGTGAATCACTTTTGATTATAATCTAATTTATGCCAAGTTCTCGTTCCAGTTCTAAACCTGCAATTACAGCCTTATATTCTTCCTCATTGTTAGTTATAGAATGATATTTAATAGCTTGTCGAATGGTCTCACCCGTAGGTGGTACCAAAACAATCCCTAAACCAGTACCCTTTATGTTAGATGAACCATATGTAAATAAGGTCCAAGTTCCTGGGTTAGCTCCGTTGAACATCTACAACTCTTTTTCTGCTTCTAATTGCATCCCTTGGCTAAAATCAGCCACGAAATCAACTAACACTTGAGATTTTATAGCAATTCTAGGTTGGTAGGTGATATCATATTCACTTAATTCTATAGCCCATTTAGCTAACCTACCTGACAACTCATGCTTATGTAATATATTACGTAATGGGTAAGCAGTTACTACACCAATAAGATGACATTGAAAATAAGGCCTTAATTTTCTAGAGGCCATGATTAATGCAAGTGCAAGCTTTTCTAATTGAGGATACTGCGTCTCCGTATCTAATAAAGATTTGCTAACATAATAGATCAGAGATTGTTTACCTTGGTCCTCACGGACTAAAACAACACTTACCGCTACTTCTGAAACAGCAAGGTAGATGAGCAGTCTTTCCCCAGCCTTTGGTTTTGCGAGCAATGGTGGATTTGATAAGTATGTCTTCAAATTTTTGAGTGTCTGCTGACATTCCTCATTCCATTCAAAATGATCTTGCTTTTTAAGAGCTGAAAAGAATTTAAAGCACTTTTCTGATGATTTAGAAATGAATCTTCCCAAGGCTGCAATTCTTCCTGTCAACCTATGCACTTCTTTTTTGCTTGAAAGCATATAAGGAATTTCTTCAATGGCCTTAATCTGTACGGGATTCACTTCAATACCACGGTTAGAAATAAGAAAACCCAAAAACTTACCTGACGCGACACCAAATGCACATTTCTCCGGATTTAATTTCATATTGAATTTGCGCAAAATCTGAAATGTATCAGACAAGTGTGATATATGATCTCTCGAATGCTGAGTTTTAACGAGCATATCGTCTATATAAACCTCCATGGTTTTTACCAAATGTTCTTGAAACATTTTAGTCACTTGCCTTTGATATGTTGCACCAACATTTTTGAGACCAAAAGGCATTACTTTGTAACAATAAGTCCCCCTGTTTGTTATGAATGAAGTTTTTTCTTCCTCTACCGGATCCATTTTGATCTGATTGTATCCTGAATACGCATCTAAAAAACTTAATAATTCTTGTCCTGCAGTAGCATCAATTAGTTGATCTATATGCGGTAGTAGAAAAGAATCTTTAGGACAGGCTTTGTTAAGATCTGTGTAATCTACACAAACTCACCACTTACCGTTCTTGTTTGGTACTACAACAGTATTGTCTAACCAATTAGGGTACTTTACCTCACGAATAGACCCAATCTTTAGTAATTTTTGAACATCTTCCTGAATCACCTGATTTTTGAAAGTTCCTTACTTTCTCTTCTTTTGTTTGACAGGAGGGTACGATGTGTCTTCATTTAATTTGTGAGTAATTACCTCCAATGGTATTCCTATCATATCAGAGTGGGACCAAGCAAAAAGTCCACGTTAGTTTTCAAAAATTCAATTAACTTACCTTTCATGTCTTGGCTTAAATTGGCCCCTATGTACACTTTCTTATCAGGACATTGTGCGAATAACACTACAGCCTCCAGTTCTTCAATTGTTGTTTTGATATTATCGTTATCCTCCGCTTCTTGAATGGTATCAGGCCTTGAGTCCACATATGTCCGCCCTTGTTCAGTTGAGGTTTATGTTGTGGTGCCCTCAACTGGCTTCTGTGATTGCTATTTTTCTTCGTTTTTTGAATCTGCTACAGAATTGATGTTCCTGGATGTATGTTGATCCCCACGGATTTCACATATTCCCTATGGTGATGGAAATTTAATAACTTGATGCAAGGTTGAAGGAACGACATCCATTTCGTGTATCCATGGTCTCCCAAGGATCATATTATAAGCCATCTCCATATCTACTACCTGAAACTTTGTATCTTTGACAACTCCTTCTGCGAATATAGTGAGTATTACCTCTCCTTTTGTCACAACACTGGAATTATCAAATCCGGATAAAGTATGCGCCTTTGGTATTAATTTATCTTCAACTTGCATCTCTTGTAATACTCTTAGCAAAATAATGTTCACAGAACTACCTGGATCAATCAAAACTCGTTTTACATTAGTATCATGTACAAGTAAAGATATTACTAGTGCATCGTTATGAGGAGATAATATGCCATCTACATCAGCATCATCAAACGTAATACTTTCTTCCTTTAAGACATGCCCCACCCGTTTCCCTTGGGTAGTTGTGACTTTGGAAATTTTATTAGTTGCAGTGTATGTCACACCATTGATATATTCACCCCCGTTGATAACATTGACGGTCCTTTTGGGAGAAGGTGGTTTGGGGGGCTCCTGCCTATTCTTCATGTATGCTTGCTTACCTTTCTCACTAAATAACTCGGTGAGATACCCCTGTTTTAATAAATGATCAACTTCACTTTGTAAAAACCTACAGTCAACCGTTTTATGCCCGTGATCATTATGAAATTCACACCAATGATCAGGGTTGCGCCTGTTTGGATTCGATCTCATCTCTTTTGGCCAGTGTACCTTGTCACCCATGCTTCTCAAAATAGCTACGAGTTCAGAAGTGCTCACATTGAAATTATAACCGCCAAATCTCGCCTTCAAATTTCTATCATCATCTAGTGACTCATGGGTGTTTCGATCATTCCTAAATCTTGATGACGAGCCTGACTCTCGATTCCTTGATCTGTGATCGTACCTTTGATTGTCCTGTTTTGACCGTGAGTCTTTCCCCGTAGGTCCCATGTATGGTTCGTACCTGTTTTTATCTGACCTTTTTTCGGTTTCTGCCCATCTCGAACTTATATTTTCTTCTTTTTGATACCGTGAAATAATATCTTCTTCAATCCTCAGCTTCATGCTATACCTGTTGTAAACATCATTCCATGTTGTGGCTGGGGATTCACGAAGACTTTCCTTGAGTCGCCTCGTAGCCTCGGAGCTTTTTTCATTCAAATTACTCGTGAAAGCTATAACGGCCCAATTGTCAGGTACACGCATTAATGTCATTCTTTCACGTTAGAATCTGTCCACGAACTCTCTAAGCAATTCTGAGTCTCCTTGCTTAATTTTGAAAATATTTTCCATTCTTTTTTCGACTTTTTAAGCTCCCAAGTGTGCTTTGATGAAAGAATCTGCAAGCTCAACAAAAGAATTTATAGAATTTTCGGGTAAAAGAGAATACCATGTTAATGCTCCCTTAGTGAGTGTTTCACCGAATTTCTTGACCAATACTGATTCGATCTCCTGTTTGGTCAAGTCGTTGCCTTTTACACCTGTTGTGAATGTAGTCACGTGGTCTCATGGATAAGTTGTTCTATTGTATTTTGGAATATCGGGCATTTAAATTTCTTTGGAATTGGGAGGGGAGTGACACTTGGCTTCCAGGGTTGTTGCGAATATTTATCCATATCTATCCCTTTGATTGCGGGTGGCACCCCAGGTATTTGCTATATGCGGTCACTTTGCTCCTTGAGTTGTTTCTGCAATGTTAGTACTAAATTTTGTAAATCAAAATTGACTAAGCTACTTGGTACTCCCTCTTGTGATATCGCTGGGGGTTCTACCACTTCCTGAATTAACAATCCCAGAACGAGGGTTCTCCAAAGTGTTGTTATTTGGAGTGGGTGTGGGTGGTGCAGCTGGTAACTGGCTAGCAAAGGCCTCAAGTGCTTTATTGACCTGTTCAACAATTAGTTTTTGCAAAGCTTCATCGATAGCATCAACATTTTCAAATTGATCATTCCCATTTGCATGAGATCCATCAGGAGTGCCTTCTCGAGACCGTCGAGGAGAGCTTTGTGGAGAAGGGACCGGGGTGTGATTATCCTGTAGATTTCCCTGAAGTTGTTGGTTTCCTTGAATGATGTCATTATTGTTCGACATGGTTGATGCAACAAGGAAAGTTAAACTAAAAAAGAATAGATTATCAGATTCCCGGCAACTGAACCAATTTGTTTAACCAAAAAGTGGGATTTCGATCAAAGCGATAATTTAGAAGAACTCGAGTTACTGATAATCAAAGAAAGTATAGAAGGAAGTAATTTTACT
The DNA here is from genome assembly GCF_000715075.1 of Nicotiana tabacum. NCBI lineage: Eukaryota > Viridiplantae > Streptophyta > Magnoliopsida > Solanales > Solanaceae > Nicotiana > Nicotiana tabacum. The sequence goes on along the minus strand of NC_134087.1, from coordinate 103,746,985 downwards.
GGCAATAATATAATCAGGGGAAAACAAGTAAACCAGTATATTCAGATAGTATTTCGTGTGTTTACAATTGATCTGTTCTCTCCCCTTTATAGGTACTTTGGAGATATGTGTTTTGCCTTTGTCATAATAAGGCTATTATGGGCAATTAAAAACATTAAATGCTACGTTACATAATCATTGTATTTAATACAGATTCTCTAACATTTTTAGTATTTAAGGATAATTAAATACAATATTTGTACTCCCATGAACTGTTAGATTCATTCCCCTTGATTCTTGGACTTAAATAGGTATGGGCGCTGAGTCTTTTGAATAACCGCTCGTGCTTCTTCCTTTACCTCTGCTCGTATTTGTTGCAACTCGTACATCTTTGCCAATCATAACTCTTTGACCAGTCTACGTGTCATGACACATCATCTTTATACCACTTTAATATGTAAACTCAATTTTCCCAATACACACATGGCCTTGTGCTCTAACTCGACCTGTAGATGGCAAGCTTTCCCAAACACCAACCAATACGGAGACATACTAATCGGAGTCTTGTAAGCAGTCTTATAAGCCCATAGAGTGTCATCCAACTTCTTTGACCAATTAATCCTATTTGCATTGACCGTCTTTGACAATATGCTTTTGATTTCCCTGTTGGAGACTTCAACTTGGCCACTTGCTTGAGGATGATAGGGAGTAGAAACTTTGTGATTGACACCATACTTTGAAAGTAAAGTGTCAAAAGCTCTATTGCAAAAAGGAGACCCCCCATCACTTATGATTGTACGAGGAGTACCAAACCTTGTAAAGATGCTCTTCTTGAGAAATGCAAAAACACTCCGAGCCTCATTGTTGGGTAAAGCTAAAATTTCAACCCACTTTGAAACATAGTCCACCGCCACAAACATGTATGTGTTCCCGCACGAGCTAACAAACGGTCCCATAAAATTAATGCCCCACACATCAAATATATCAACCTCAAGAATGGTATTAAGAGGCATATCATCTTTCTTCAAATTCCACCCGCTCTTTGATATTCATCACACCTCTTCACAAGTTCACTTGTATCTTTGTACAAAGTTAGCCAATAAAACCCATAACTGAGAACTTTGGAAGCCATCCTCGCCCCGCCATGATGGCCACCATAGGGAGAGGAATGACAAGCCTCCAAGATACTCAATTGTTCTTCCTCCGGGACACACATTCGAATCACACCATCCGTGCAAATCTTGAACAAGTGGGGCTCATCCCAATAGAAATCCAAACTATCCCGCTTGAGCTTCTTCCTTTGGTTAGAAGAGATCTCACACGGGATTATACCAGTCACAAGGAAATTAGCAACATCGGCAAACCATGTCATATCATTCATCGACACCCAAAGGAGTTGTTCGTCGAAAAATGAATCATTGATCTCTAGGCCGTCACGAGGCCTCCCCTCCTCCTCCAAGCGGGACAAGTGGTCCGCCACTTGGTTCTCACTACCCTTCTGGTCCACAATCTCCAAATCAAACTCTTGAAGTAACAAGACCCATCACATCAGTCTAGCTTTGGAATCCTTCTTTGTCATCAAGTATCGAAGTGCGGCATGGTCGGTATGAATAATAACCTTAGCACCCATAAGATACGGCTAGAATTTTTGCATTGCGAACACAATAGCTAAAAATTCTTTCTTGATCATCGTGTAGTTCACTTGAGCATCATTCATTGTCTTGCTCGCATAGTACACCGGATGAAACATTTTGTTCACTCTTTGACCCAAAACCTCACCAACCACAACATCGCTCGCATCACATATGAGCTCAAAGGGCAAGCTCTAATTAGGTGCGATAATGATAGGAGTGGTGGTCAACTTATGCTTGAGAAGTTCAAAGGCTAGCATAAATTTTTCATCAAACACGAACTTAGCATCTTTTTCCAACAACTTGCATAAGGGATTCACCACCTTCGAAAAGTCTTTGATAAATCTACGGTAGAACCCCGCATGCCCAAGAAAATTTCGGACTCCCTTGATAAATGAAGGGGAGGGAGCCTTGAAATCACATCAATTTTTGCTTTGTCTACCTCAATACCATGCTTTGAAATTTTATGCCCAAGAACTATGCCCTCTTCCACCATAAAGTGGCATTTCTCCCAATTGAGAACAAGATTGGTTTCTTCACAATGGGCCAAGACCCTATCAAGATTTTTCAAGCACTCATCAAATGAATCCCCCATAACACTAAAGTCATCCATGAACACCTCCAAAATGTCCTCCACCATATCAGTGAAAAGGGCCATCATACACCGTTAAAATGTAGCCGGTGCATTACACAATCCAAAAGGCATTCTAGAGAAAGCAAAAGTGCCATATGGATAAGTGAATGTGGTCTTCTCCTGATCTTTTGGAGCAATCAAGATTTAGTTGTACCCAGAATACCCATCCAAGAAATAGTAGAAGGCACACCCGGCAAGTCGGTCTAACATCTGATCAAGAAAAGACAAAGGAAAGTGATCCTTGCGGGTCACTTTATTCAACTTGCGGTAATCCATGCATACCCTCCAACCGGTGACGGTTCTGGTAGGAATCAACTCATTTTGTGAATTTACAACCACGGTCATGCCACCCTTTTTTGGTACACATTGCACCAATGAAGTCCACGAGCTATCAGAGATGGGGTACACAACCCCGACATCCAACCACTTGATCACCTCCTTTTTCACAACTTCTTGCATTGCCTCATTCAAACTCCTTTGATGCTCCAAGTAGGGCTTTGCATCATCTTCCAAAATAATTTTGTGCATATAGAATACGGGACTTATCCCCCGAATATCAACTAAAGTCCATCCAATTGCCTTTTTCTGCTTTTAAAGCACCGCCAATGTGGCATCAACCTGCATGTTAGTAAGGCAAGAAGAAATAATAAGTAGCAAAGTAGAATTTGAGCCTAAGAACTCATACCTGAGGTGTGGAGGCAGTGGTTTAAACTCCAACACCAGAGGCTCCTCAATTGAATGTTTTGTTGGTGGAGTCTTTCTATTCTCGAGGTCCAGAGATAATTTCCTAGGCTTATAATAGTAAGAGCCCATTCCATGTAAAGAATTCATGCATTCCACTCGTCTTGCTTCCTCATTGACATCAAGATTTAATAATACAGCCTCCAATGGGTCCTCCACATTGATCATTGCACTGGTGTCATCAATTATCATTGCTGTGACGAGGTCCACAAAAGAGCACACATCGATACTGTTGGGCTGCTTTATTGATTTGCAAACATGAAAGACCACTTTTTCATCACCCACCTGGAAGGTGAGTTCCCCTGCTTCCACATTAACTAAGGCCTTCACCGTAGCGAGGAAAGGTCTCCCCAAAATGATAGGAACTTCATAATCTACCTCATAATCCAAGATCACAAAGTCAGCTGGCAAGATAAATTTGTCCACCCGGACAAGCACGTCATCAATAATACCCAATGGTCTCTTCATCGTTCTATCTGCCATTTGTAATCTCATGGAAGTCGGCCTCGACTGCCCAATACCCAAAGTCTTGAAAACAGAATAGGGCATCAAATTGATACTAGCCGCCAAATCACATAGAGCTTTAGCAAAATCCGCACTCCCAATGGTGCAAGGAATGGTGAAAGCACCGAGATTTTCAAGCTTCAGGGCCATTGAATGCACTATTGCACTAACTTGGTGAGTCATCTTTATAGTTTCACAATCCATAGATCACTTATTTGTTACCAAGTCCTTCATGAATTTAGCATAGCCTGGCATTTGTTCAAGAGCCTCCACCAAAGACACATTGATGGATAAGATCTTCATCATGTCAATGAACTTTTTAAACTGATTTTCATTTTTCTACCTCGCGAGCCTTTGAGGATAAGGCGGAGGTGGCCTTGGCAAAGGAGCCTTGGCTTTGGCACAACCAGCTCTGACATGTCTATTATTTGTTCCCTAGACGGGTTCACATCATTTTGAGTTTCCACCTTGACATCTTGAATATCAATCCTCACTTCTTCATTCACATTTTCATCAATCACATTTTCAACCACCAAAGGAACTTCATCTTCTTGCATCTCAACATCATCATCCACAATTTGCTTTTGTTTGGAGGCATGCACATCACCGTCTCTCCCACTTCTTGTTGTTACCGCCATAACATGATTGTTCCAACCCTTCGGGTTCACTACCGTATCACTTGGTAGAGCACCCTTAGGGCGTGTATTCAAGGATTGTGAGATTTGGCCTAACTCAACCTCTAGATTTCTGATTGAGGTATTATGGGAAGCCAACTGTGCATCAGAATCCGCATTCTTCTTCATCATCTGTTCAACCATCATTTCAATTCTATCCATATCATTGCTAGAAGAACTAGGACCTTGAGATGGAAATGGGGGTAGATTGTTCGATTGTTGGTACATTGGGGGCCTTTGAAAGCCTTGCCCCCGGTTTCCTTGGTTTCCATTGTTCCATCCACCTTGATTGTTATTACCACCCCAATTGTTGTTATTACCATTCCAATTTCCTTGGTTGTTTTGATTGTTGTTCTGATTACCCCAGTTGTTGTTTTGGTTGTTGTTCCCCAATTACCATTGCCTTGTTGTTGATTGCCCCATTTGCCTTGGGGTCTCCATTGTTGTTGGTTGGAAGAATTGCCTCTTTGGCCTTGATAATTATTTACGTATTGCACCTCTTTACTTTTTTCATCATAACCATCATTTTGAAATCCACCACAATCATTGTCAAATTGCTCCGAATTCCCTTAGTTCTGTTGCGCTCTTTGTCTTCTTTTGTTGACAAGCATGTTAACACCCTCCATGGCATTCACTTGGCGAGGATTTTGAACTTGTTGCAACTGTGCCTTCGCTAGTTGGTTCATCGTGGTTGTCAACTCAGCTATAGCCTGCCCATGATCATGTAATTCCTTGTACAAATAAATAACCGTGGGGTCACCCTGGGGCACATTGGCTCTACTTTGCCAAGCGGAAGAAGTGTCAGCCATCTCGTCAAGAATGTCAAAAGCCTCATCATACGACAACTTCATGAAGTTTCCCCCAGCAAGTTGGTTCACTATGCATTGGTTTGTTATATTAATGCCCCGGTAAAAGGTTTGTTGGATCATCGCCTTAGTCATATCATTGTTGGGGAATTCCTTCACCATTGTTCTATAACGCTCCCAAATCTCATGCAAAGGTTCCATGGACTGTTGCTTGAACGCCAAGATCTCATCTCTCAATGCAGCCATATGCCCCGGTGAGAAAAATTTTGTAATGAACTTATCCGCCAACTCATCCCAAGTAGTGATGGAATGGTTGGGATGTCGCTCGAGCCAATCCAATGCCTTCCCTCTAAGTGAGAATTGGAAGAGTCTCAACCTAAGAGCATCCTCGGACACATTAGTTTGCTTGCTCCCCCAACATGTATCCACGAACCCCTTGAGATTTTTGTAACCATTTTGATTTGCAGCGCTCGTGAAGTACCCACGCTGCTCTAGTAAAGTCAACATCACATTGGTTATTTGAAAATTGCCCGCCCGGATTCGAGGTGGGACAATAGCACTTGCATAGCCTTGGTTCGGAAGCACTCTAGGAGCTACTCTTGGAGGTGGCGGAGGGGGCTCTGGAATATTGTCATTAACATTAGCATTGGCCTGGCGGCCTCTACGTTGTCCTTGAGGTATAAGAGGCACCTCATCATCTCCGACATCATCTACCTCCTCCCCCGCAATCACATTTCCAAGAGGGTCATTGACGTTGTTCGCTGCCATTTGGTACCTGAGTTGTGACACAAACAAATTAGTAACAAAGAAGGAAAGAAGAACAATACACAAAACTATTTAGAGAGATAGCCAAAATCGTTAGCTCCCCGGCAACGACACCAAAAAGTGATCGAGGCCAACCCTGCACTATTATTGAGTAGCAAGAGAGAGTCGAAGCAGCTTTTACCCGATTAAGGTCGGGATCGATTTCCACAGGGAGCTAGAAGTTAGAGTTGAGTGTCTATCTAAAGTGGAGTTGTGTATGTATTCCAAATTGCACTTCTTAACATTTTTGGGTTTTCGATTTACTTCTAATTATATAAAACTACAATGCTAAATTAAACTAAAGTAAGCTAAGATTAAACTATTGCTAGTTGTTCAAATGATTAAAAGGCACTAAGGTAGTGACTTTCGCCTAGGTGGACAATTAACGGATACTTGAGTCTAAGGCATGATTGACATATTTGGGGAGTATATATAACCGTTGTAGGATTCTACCCACTCTACACCTCTCGGTGGTTCGAGTGATTTTGCCTGAATTGACTTTCTCAAGACCAATTGGGTATGAAAATTTGCACAAGCAATCAAGGTTCAAGTCGGGTATTACTATCTCTAGGTTTAACCCTTTAATTGGTCTATCAATCTCTTGAGTATGCCCCAATTCCTTGTTGGACCAATTTCAGAGACTTAGGCTCTCTTTCTCAAGAAGAGCCAAAGTCAACTAAACACAAACTAGTGTTTACAACCACCAATTCAACAATTAAACATGAAATTAGCCCAAATATCAAACACCCATAGTCAATCTAGCCCTAAAACACAAGACCCATCAATTACCCACACTAGGGTTGAGCCACAACCCTAGCTTATGGGTCTAGCTACTCATAATTAGAGAAGAAAATAAAGAAATAGATGAAGAAAAACTCACATTAATTAATAGATAAGATAAACTTAGATTCAATGTTGAAATGAAGCTAAAATTACTCAAAATAGCTAAAATATTCGAAGTCATGAGCGCAGCCAGTGTACAAAACTATCTGATGACCTAAAAATGGGAAAAAAGCTATTTATACTAAGCTGAAAATTCTAGAAAAAATACACCTGCGGGGCTAGTGTGGACCACACAAAATCACGTGCGGCCGCACTAAGGCTCTGAACTTGAAAATCCAACTCTCTGAACTCGGGCAATTCAGACCACACAGAATCGAGTGCGGCTGCGGTGCCTTCTAGTGCGGTACACATGAAATGGAGCACGGACCGCATTGGCTTCAATCTCCAAACTGGCACTTCTATGATCCTTGGTTTTGCGGACTACACTAAATTGAGTGTGGCCGCAGTGACTCCAATGCGGACCGCATTAAATCTCATGCGGCCGCATTGCCTATTGGCCTGGAAATCAACCTCTCCGAACCTCACTTGTGCGGACCGCACAGAATGGTGTGCGGCCGCATTGGGCCTGTCTTGCCTGAGCTTTGTCTTGTCTTGGTACTTGTGCAAGTTTCACTCCTTTTTGAGCTGATCTTTGATATCTTGTCGCTTTGTTGATCAAACCTGCAATCAAGCACAACCTGTGAGCCTTTTGGGACTATTTTTTACAAATTTCTAATCAAAACATAAGCAAGAAGGAGTATAAAATGTATCAAAATCCCTAGTTATCACACCGTACCTACGGTCCCACAACCGCAGGTGCGATTATATCAGGTTCAGCAAACTTCAGAAATTGCCTAAGTCCAAATCAAATCCGTTAAGCATCCAAAAATCACCCAGGCCCCTGGGACTTCAACCAAATATACCAACCAATCCTAAAATATCTTACAAACTTAGTTGAGCCCTCAAATCGCATCAAATAATGCTAAAACTACAAATCACCCTCTAATCCAAACCTAATGAACTTGAATTTCCAAAATTCCACAACCGATGCCGAAACCAACCAAACTATGTCCGATTGATCCCAAATTTTGCACACAAGTAATATTCAACACTACAGACTTACTCCAACTTCCGGAATCAAGTTACGACCCCGATATCAAAAATTCCACTATCGCCCTAAAACTCCAAAAATTCAACTTTCGCCATTTCAAGCCTAAATAAGCTGCGGACCTCCAAAATATAATCCGAACATGCCCCTAAGCCCGAAATTATCCAACAGAGCTAACGGAATCATCGAAATTCTATACCAAATCCGTCTTCACACTGCATTGACTACGGTCCAAATTCTAAAACTTAAACTCTTATTTAGGGACTAAGTGTCCCAAAACACTCCGAAACTCAAGATGAACCGTCCCAGCAATTCACAATAGCAGAAAAAGACACGGGGAAGCATTTAATAGGGGATCGGGGCGTTAATTCTCAAAATGACCGATCGGGTCGTTACATACATAAATATTCTTTTTATTAAGTAAGTAAAGCTGCCAATACATGTGGCTAACTCATAAAACTTATTCATACGACGCTGATCATGCAATCCCTGGTATGGATAATATATTGATCCCGATTCTAACAGTCCCCGATTTTTGTAACATTTTTAGTGCCTTATCATGTATTATTTTCCCCCAGTGTTCGGATGCTAAATATGAGAATTCGAACACCGAAAGTCTTGTATTTATCGATGGCCCTTCCATCGTAGTAAGCTTTACATTGCTGCCTCATTCAAATGAGTGTTTCCAGAGGTTAAGGGAAACAATGAGAGTTTTAGGAGATGAGATACACTATAGAGCCAAAGATTATTCAATCATCCACGAGTTGTTTGCCACACGAGCTGATCCATACAAAACTCTTTTTACTCATGCTAAAGGGAAGCAATCGAGCTTATGATTGTTGATTCACTAGTAAAGGCAAATGATTATCTACAGATTGCATCTTATATAGAGCATCCTTGTCGATGATCGTTAAATTCCTTCGTAGTATGCTTTACATTGTTGCCTCATTAAAAACCTTGCTAGAAAAACCCAATTAGGACAAAGACTGGTCGAAGGAAAAAAAAGTGCAGCAAATACTTTTAGTATCAGCAAGAATTTTCAGCAGTAATACCTTTTGAGGTGAGTCACGTTCCAATTTCTTGGTAATTTAACTCCATATTGATTTTCCAACTCATATGAACCTTTACCGGTTATAGCTAAAACCCGATAAGGTCCTTCCCATGTTGGTCCCACCTTCCCGGCATTAACTTTTTGAGTGCTTTGAGTAAACTTCCTCAGAACCAATCCCCAACTTTAAAATATCGGAGATTTGCTATATGATTGTAATACCTTTTCATCCTTTGCTTTTATGCCACCATCCTCACATATGCCAGATTTCGGTACTCTTCCAGAAATTCTAGTTTAACCAACAATGCTTTATTTTTTGTCCCTTCATTTGCTTGGGAAAACCTTAAGGTCGGTTCCCCCACTTCCATCGGGATCGAAACCTCTGATCCGTATACGAGTGAGAAGGGTGTTTCTCCCATTCTCGATTTTGCCATGGTCCGATATGCCCATAACACACCCGGTAGCTCATCTAGACGCTTGGCTTTAATATTTTCTAACTTCTTTTTAAGGTTTTGAATAATTACCTTATTGGTCGACTTCACCTGCCCATTAGCATTCCGATGGTACGGTGAAAATGTAATTCGTTTGATCTTCAATCCTTCCAAAAATGATGACTTTGGAACCTATAAACTATGACTCATTGTCACAAGCAATTTCTTTTGGTAATCCAAATCGGCAAACAATGTGATCTCATATAAAATAGATCGTTTTGCATTCTCCTATGTTTTGGTAATCACCTGCTTCAACCCATTTAGTAAAATAATCAGTTAAAACCAAAATAAAGTTTACCTTACCGAGCCCTTGTGGTAAGGGATCGACTATGTCCATCCCCATTTCATGAATAGACACGGTGACACCACCGAATACAAAAGTTCAAAGTTGATGCATTAACTGTGCATGGCATTGATATTTATCGCACATTTGTAGAAATGTCTTTGCATCTTGCTCCATTTGAGGCCAATGGTAGCCATCTCTGACCAACTTGAGAACCAAAGAGTCTGCACCAAAATGGTTCCCGTAGACTCCTTCATGAACTTCCCTCATAACATAGTCAACCTCCTATGTCCCTAAACACCAAGCCAATAGTCCTTGGAACAACTTCCTATACAACTGTCTATCAACAAGACAACAACGAGCCGCCTTGGTCCGTAGTGCCCGGATGCTTTTGGGTCTTTAGGCAATTTGTGATGACTTAGATATTCAATGAACTCGTTCCTCCAATCCTATATTAAGTTGGTTGAGTTAACTTCATAGTAGTAGTCCACATCCAACACCGAATGTAGTAATTGACCTACCGTACCTGAGTCAGATTATTTCATTTTTGTAGATGAACCCAAATTGGCTAATGCGCCTGCCTCCATATTTTCCTCCCTTGAAATGTAGACGATTGACCACTCTTTGAACCGGAAAATTAATACTTGAACCTTGTTGCATGCGCTCTTCCTTTGTGTCAAAAATTCTGTATACTTGGTTCACCACCAGCTGGGAGTCACATTTTATTTTGATGACCTCGAGATGAACCAGCTTAGAGTTGCCAACCTACTGGTCAACCTTTGTACTTCCTTCATGCTTGTCATCTGGTCTGGTATATCCTTGATGTCTTTGATTTTATAAGGGTTTACTTTGATTCCTCTTTGAGAGACCAAAAACCCCAAGAACTTACCAGAACCCACTCCGAAGGCACACTTCTGCAGGTTGAGCTTTATGTTGTACTTTCTCATAATGTCAAACGTCTCTTAGAGATGTTCTAGATGATCTCCCGCATTAAGTGTCTTAAGTAACATGTCGTCAATAAAAACTTCTATTCTCTTACTTTTTTGTTTTCTAAACATCTTATTAACAAGCCTATGATAAGTGGCTCCGACACTTTTAAGCCCAAAAGACATCACATTATAGCAATATGTGCCAAAATTTATGATGAAAAAAGTCTTCTCTTGATCTTTCGGGTCCATCCTAATTTGACTATACCCAAAATAAGCGTCAAGAAAACTCATTAACTCATGCCCGGCCATACCATCAATCATTTGATCAATATTTGGCAATGGAAAAGAGTCTTTAGGGCATGCCTTATTTAAGTCTTTATAATCTACACACATTCTAAATTTATTATTCTTTTAGGTACTACTACTATGTTAGACAATCAGGGTAATTTACCTCCCGAATTGAACCTATATTGAGTAACTGGGATACCTTTTAGTTAACAAACCTATTTCTGACCTATGCTATCGGCCGTTTCTTTTGCCTTACCGGAGGGAAGTTTGGATCCCCGCCAACTCCAATGGAAAACCTATCATATCTGAATACGACCTTGCAAAACAATCAACCTTAGATTAAATAAAATCCATAATTTTTAACCGGAGTTCGAGACCCAAACTTGTTCCCAAATGGAATTTTCTTTCCAAAAAATTCTTCAAACAAGGTCACTTGTTCGAGCTTTTCTGCGATTTACTTGGTTGCATCCGCCTCCTCCGGAACCTGAAAAAACCTCGGTACCTAATATAATTCCGATAACTCCTCGTCTTTATCATATTTAATAAGATAGAAGAAGATACCGGTTCTAGTGATTGCTATTTGCTCGTTTCTTTGCCCCTGCTACTAGAAATGGTTACTACGTTCATTTCCCTTGCAGCCGGTTGATCTCCTTTGATATGCTTGATCCCTTTTGGTGTTGGAAATTTTAATATTTGATGGTAGGTTTAGGGCACAACCTTCAGTTTATGTATCCATGGCCTTCTAAAGATTATATTATATCCCATGTCGCCATCTACCACCTCGAACAAGGTGGTCTTCGTTACTCCTTCGGAATGTGTGGGTAACAAAATTTCCCCTTAGGTTATGACACTTGTTAAGTTGTACCCGACAAAAATCATTATTGCCGGAACTATGTTTCTGGCCAGCTTCGCTTTCTCCAAAACTCTCCATCGTATGATGTTAGCTGAGCTTCTTGGATCCACCAACACACATTTAAGTTTAAAATTTAAAACAATAATAGACATTATCAAAGTATCATTGTGTGGTAGAACAAGTCCATCAACATCTTCATCTGTGAAAGTGATATCATCTTCTACGACTTCTCGGATCCTCTTGCCATGAGTCACCAATATCTTCATCTTCTTGTTGCCGAAAATATCATGCCATTGACTTCATCTCCACCAAAGATCATGTTTAACGTCATCTGAGGTGACCTTGTAGCCAATTTTGATGGTTCTGCAACATCCCAATTTCTTCATAGTTGTTCTTACCACGGTCGCTCAAAAACTCTCTAAGATGACCATATTTCAGCAATGTTGCTACCTATTCTCGAAGATTTCGACAGTACCCAGTTCTATGGCCATGAGTTCCATGGAATTTACACCATAAATTAGGATCCCTTTGGCTAGGATCTGATCGGAATTGGTTTCGGGACTCCAACACCTCTTTCTCCTGCAACGATCTGCTACTCCGACCACGATCCACCCTTTTATTGGAAGAGAACCTATCTGATGACTGGAATCCTTTATTATCACACCCATCGACCCTATCGTAAGGCTGAATACGACTTTTAAAGGACTTTCGATCTGCATCTAAATCATTTTTGAATTTATCTTGATCCGGTCACCATTTCGTCCTTTGGAAGACACCGAGGAACCAAGTTGATCATCTTCTTTTATGATCTTTGACTCGTAGCGGTTGTGAACATCTGCCCATGTGGTTTCCTGAAATTCTAGCAAGCTTTCCTTCAGTTTTTGGGAGGCATCAGGACTCAACGGGTTGAGACCCATTGTAAATGCCTCCGTTGCTCACTCACTTGGTGCTGCTGGTAATAACATTCTTTCCTTCTGAAATCGGATTACGAACTCTCGTAACAGTTCAGATTCTCCTGGTATATTCTAAATATATCTGCATTCTTTTCCTGGACCTTTCTCGCTCCAGCATGAGCTTTGATAAACGAATATGCAAGCATTTCAAAAGAATCAATGGAATGCTCAGGTAAGAGAGAATACCAAGTTAAGACATCCTTCGTCAGGGTTACGCCAAAGTTCTTCAACAGAACCAATTCGATCTCATTCTGGGCCAAATCATTTAGTGTAGGTTGTGATGTGTTCCTGTGAATCGAAGTCCCTTCATATTATGGTATATCTAGCATCTTAAACCTATTTGGGATCAACTCTGGTGCTGCACTTGGTTTAAATGACAACTGCATATACTTTTTTGAATCTGATCCCTTTAACACCGGTGATGCTCCCGGGATTTGATCTATTCGAGCATGAAGCGCTTTATTTCTCTCATAAATCTCATGAGCTCGGTTTTGAGAGGGATGTTCATTTAAGTTGTTGTTCCCAAATCCACCATCGGTACCTCCTGCCTCGCCCCTCGTGCTGTTGTTATCGGTTCTTTGAATCATTTGATTTGCGGGAATGCTGGGAGGAATTAGAGCCCTTCCATTATCACTAACGAAAGCACCCGATAATGCCTGCTTTAATTCTACCATCACCTGATCTTGTCTTAAGAGGTGATCTATAATCACTTTTTGTTGTTCTCTCAAGATTTTGACCATTTCAACAACGTGTTCATCATCTGTATCATCAAGATTTAGGCCCCTCACATGTCGAGGATACTGGCCTTCACGAACTGGGGTTGCTCCTTGTCCTTCATGCAGATTTCACTGGTTGAATTATCACGCTAGAACACATCTTCCCGTTCATTGTATGCTCCAACATTGTGGACATTAATGAAATCATTAGCTGCCATACCTGATTTTTCTCTTACTAAGAAAGGAATCAAAATTTGTTAGTAACAAATGAATGGATCAAAACAATACACAATTGTCTATGCCCCACGGTGGGCGCCAAATTGTTTACCTATAAAACGGTACAATTGAATTTATAATACGATTTATAGACAAAGGACTTGACCCAAAAATATGAAATGAATAAAAAAAATAAGATTATGAGATAAAATTAATAAAAATACAAGCATGGCTAAGTGTTTAGCTTCTCCGATGGAAAAAACGAGAACAATATTCAAGAATAAAGACTGAGAATGGTGTTATAAAATAAGAGTAGAATATAGCTTTTGCGTACAAAATATTTTGTGTCTACAATGAATGTTAATTCTCCAACTTATAATCTTATTTAGGAAGACAAGATCCCCAAATCAAGCTCCTCTTAAATGAGAATAAAACCGTCATTGATGGCTGCATAACGATTGGCTATAAATACAAATATTTTCTGTAACGGCTGCTCATTGAATGCTACCCGATGTCAATACCTTGAACCTTTGTCGTCGGCTACTCTGTCCTAGGGACTCATTCGACACTGATCACATACTTGCAACCGGTATTGACTATTTGCTGACTCACATTTTACCAGTCTTCAACTCCACGTGTCATATCTTCATTCGTGCAACTGTCACTAACCAATTTTACCGTATACACTCACTAAAATTGATGTGGTTGGATTTGCATTTGGTGAAACAGACATAAACATATTAGTGATTTCTTTTAGCTTTTGGGAATCAATAAAATAAATAGTATTAATCTAAAGCGAGTAGATTGAATTGAAAATCCTATTACCATTAAAAAAATCCATTGATAGACATTAAAAAATTTCAAAGCTTTGAATTTGAAAATTAAGTTTTGCAAAATTATATATCATTTGTTTGGATTGTGTGTTATTTCAAATGATTGGGAATATCCTTCGGAGTTTATACCTCAATTTTAAGAGAATTTGGTAAAGATTCGAGGTGGTTTTGGTTAGAATTTTATATTGAAACTCGAAGACGACAACAACAACAACCCAATGAATTCCCACAAGTCGGGTCTGTAGAGGGTAATATATACGTAGACCTTACCCTTACCCTAGAGAGTTAGGCTATTTCCGATAGACCCTCGGCTCAAGAAGACAAAAATAGATAATATATCAGTAACATCAATAGAAACCATAAAAATAATAACGAAATCATAAGAACCAGAAATAAATAAAAAAAATAAAAATAACCAGTAAATAAGGCCCGGTACTATGAAAAATGAAAGAATTGTGAACACAACAATAATCGCTAGCAGCCTAAGACAAAACCTTATTAGACTAGCCTTATACCTTGTACGAAGTAGAAAAATGCTCAACTACCTCCTAACCTACAATTAATGATCGACCTCCCCTTTCTATCAAGGGCCATATCCTTGGAAATTTGAAGCCACGCCATGTTCTGCCTGATCACCTCTCCCCAATACTTCTTAGGCCGCCCTCTACTTTTTCTCGAACCCGCCAAAGCCAACCGTTCACACCTGCTAACCGAGGCATATGAGCTTCTCCTTAGCATGTGGCCAAACCATCTAAGCCTCGCTTTACGCATCTTGTCATCCATAGGAGCCACACCCACCTTCTCCGGAATATCTTCATTCCTAATCTTATCTATCCTAGTGTGCCTGCACATCCACCTGAACATACTCGTTTCTACTACTTTCATCTTGTGGATATGTGAGTTCTTAACTGGCCAACACTCTGCCCCATACAATATGGCTGGTCTGACCACGCTCTATAAAACTTACCTTTGAGTATCGGTGGCACTTTCTTGTCACATAGAACTCCAGATGCTAACCTCCATTTCATCCACACCCCACCCCTATACGGTATGTGACATCCTCGTCTATCTCCCCATCCCCTGGATAACTGAACCAAGGTACTTAAAACTGCCTCTCTTGAGGATGACCTGTGATCCAAGCCTACATCCAAGCCCGCTTCCCTCAACTCGGCAATGAACTTGCACTCCAAGTATTCTGTCTTAGTCCTGCTCAACTTGAAACCCTTAGACTCAAGGGCATGTCTTTAAACCTCCAGCCACTCGTTAACACAACCTCATGTCTCATCAATCAGAACTTTGTCATCAACGAACAACATATACCATACCACATTCCATTGGATATGGTGTGTTAGTGCATCCATCACTAGGGAAAATAAGAAGGGGCTGAGTGCAGATCCTTGGTGTAATCCTATAACAATCGAAAAATGCTCTGAGTCGCCTCCCACTGTCCTAACCTGAGCCTTAGCTCTATCATACATGTCCTTAGTCGCCATAATGTAAGAAACTGACACACCTTTTACCGCCAAGCATCTCCAAAGAACCTCCCTAGGGACCTTGTCATACGCTTTCTCCAGGTCAATAAACACCATGTGCAAATTATTCTTCCTATCCATGTACTGTTCCACCAACCTTCTAATAAGGTGGATCGCTTCCGTAGTCGAACGACCCGGTATGAACCCGAACTGGTTGTCGGATATAGACAAAAATAAATTGTAGAAATGACATACAAAATATATATTTGTATATATTACAAAAATAAATTGTATATATTGTGTATTTCGGGTGTAGAAACAACATGCAAAATATATACAATTAACATGATTGTATACGAGTTGTATATGAATTATAGTTTTTGACCGGATACTGTACAAAAAAATTATAGTAGCTGTAGATAAATTGTAGATTTTGACTAAATTTGTATATATTTTATGTAAATAAAAAAACTTAGATAAACCAGGTAAATAAATTTAAAATTTTGCATATATACCAAAGTCCCTTGTCGGAGCATTTATGAAGGTATAGTGGATATTAAAGGACAGACCAAATGATTTAATGGATACTGTCCATATTAATTCAAAACTGCAATTTGAAGTTTAATGAATTGGAGATATTGAAATTAATGTAGCAAGTAGTTGAAATATCAAGTAGAATGAATACTCGAGAGTCCAGATCAAGATGATGAAGTAGTTCGTGCCTGGGCCATTTACACGTGAGAAAACATATATTAGTAGTACTATTCATAGCTAGTTACATGGGAAATAAGAGCTACAGTAAATATTATACTCCCTATGGACATATAGTAATGAATTTAACCTACATGAACATAACATGTTAACTAAGAATAAGGCATTTTTGGGGACTGCAATGCCATAAATGCCCTTGCTTTTAGCATGTTCAAGTAGGAATAAATTAGGCTAAATACATAACTGACCCCCCCCCCCCCCCCTAAACTTGTCCGCTTCTTTTACTTTGATACTATAACTTCGATTCTTTCCTACTGAACACCTACACTACTTAGAATCTGTACTCATTCTGTTTGGATTGAGATGAACGAGATTGGTCTGATTCTCTCGCTCGATGGCTCAAGCCACAAGGCGATGAATTACTAACATTATAGATATCCTAATTTCCTGAGTCGGTTGCTGAACACACATGTTGTCGTAATTTAGGATCCGTTGTTGAAATGAAAGAAAATAAAATATGCAATTCCACGAATTAGTCTAACTTCTACCTGATCTTTGGGATGCAAGGCAATCAAAAGCTCTGGCTAATTTTATAATTTAAAAATAAAAAGAGCCAGTATATAATGTCATTTCACATTGTCTGAAAGATTTGTGCTGGTAAAAAATTAACATCCCAAAAGAGATCAAAAGTTAAGAAACGTAATTATCCTATGGACTTTTGTCTCCATCAACCCGACAACCAAAAATAATAGTTAAAGAGGATCACGTAATTACTCGGAATTGGGTATCGCAAACCTAACCTCTGACCTTAATTTGTTTATTTGCTACCAACGGTGGGTAGAAAATAGACATTGCAAAAGATCTGACTTTTAACAAATACTTTACATAGTACAATATTTGAATCTATGGCTTTCAATCAATATTACGCAACAAAGTTCAGATGTGACAGACATGTAATAAAAGAAAGGGTGTCGGACAAAATTTTAGATACTATACGCAAGCACAAGTGGGGATAAAAAAAGGTAAGCACGCAAGGGATATTGTAATAATTAATGAGACGCGCGACGATGCGAACGTGCAATTAAAGGTATGGAGGCAGATCCTGGAATCTAGAGGTTTCAAGTTGAGCAGGACCAAAACAGAATACTTGAGTGTAAGTTCAGTGGAGAGATTCAAGGAAGGGAAGGGGAGGTGAGGCTGAACTCGTAGGTCATCCCTAAAAGAGGGAGTTTTAAGTACCTTGGGTTATTATTTAGGTGGATGGGGAGATTGATGAAGATGTCACCCATCGTATTGAGACGGGATGAATGAAATAGAGACTCGCTTTCGGTATTTTGTGTGACAAGAAGGTGCCATCGAAACTTAAGGGTAAGTTCTACAGAATGGTGGTCAGACAAACGATATTGTATGTGGCTGAGTGTTGCCCAGTCAAGATTGCTCATGTCTAGAAGATGAAGGTAGCAGAGATGAGGATGTTGGGATGGATGTGCTGGCACAACAGGTTAGATAGGATCAGAAATGAGATTATTCGCGACAAGGTGGGTGTGACCCTTATTGAGGACAAGATGCGGGAAGCGCGACTAGTGGTTTGGTCATGTGAGGAGGAGGAGGAGCACACACGCCCCGGTGAGGAGGTGTGTGAGATTGACATTGGAGGGCCTACGGAGAGGTAGATGTAGGCCAAATAAGAGGTCGGGAGAGATGATTAGTTAAGACATGGTGCAGCTTCAGCTGACCGAGGACATGACCCTTGATAGAAAGGTATGGAGGTCGAGGATTAGGGTAGTAGAGTAGGTAGTCTAGAATGTTCATAACAGTAGTATTGGCACGTATTCTCGTTTTCTGTTGGTAGTAGGTTTTTATGACTAACCGTTGTTTTCTTCTATTGTTGATCACCTTACTGTCTTGTTGTTTTTATTCTGTTTTTATATGGCTTATCTATATTTTCATTAATGTAGTGCTTATGCTTTCCTGAGCCAAGGGTCTATTGGAAACAGCCTCTCTATCGTCACAAGATAGGGGTAAAGTCTGCGTACACACTACCCTCCCCAGACCCCACGTCGTGGGATAATACTGGGTATGTTGTTGTTGCAAGTGATTAATATATAAAAGGTATAATTAATTAACGTGATGATTAAGACTTAATGAGCAAAGCAGGTAAATATAGAAGGTCACTTCATTTGGAAAGGAAAATAGAGCAGTTTCCATTAACGGCTCTAGGGAATTCAAGTAGCCCATATTGAATGAGCATTTGGTTCAATTGATCTGTTGTAAATGGCCATATGCAAGTCTGTGAAGAGGAAAATAGAAAGTGATGTCGATATATTTTTCTTTCTTCGTCCTTTGCTCTTTTCTACTCTACTCCTTCTACTAATTTCGCCCCCCTTCAGCAGTCTACAATAGCATCTTAATTAGTATGATGTGATGGATGACATAGAGATTTCGGATATTGTCAGTGAGTTTAAAACTTCAGACCACAGTTGAAATTGTGATTTTTTGGAACCAAAACTAGTACTAGAGGGTTCTTTGTAAAGATGGAGAAGACGACACATGTTACAAGAAATGGATGTGGTAAAATTTATTCCACAATGGAGTCCATGTCAGTAGTTATATAAGTTTAAAATGGGTCAAAAGTTGACATGGAGGTCTGTTAGCTATTATTATATTATTAACGGCAGAAGCAAATTTGATATCATTTGCAATCGGAGGGTAAAATTATTTCATGTTCAATAGTTGAGCGGCAATTTTAATCCTTTTCCCTGAAAATTTGTAACCACCTATTCACGGAGCCTTAAATTAGCTATTCGAAATTAAAAATAAGAAAAGAAAGAGCCTTCCTACTATTATAGCTATACTAATAGTGTAAAGTTAATCTATTCGTCGTAGAATTGCAAGTTGCCGCAAATGTACTAGGGAACAAAAGAAAGGTTCCCCCCTCCCCCTCCCCTCCCCCCCCCCCCCCCCCCGTTTTTTTTAACTTCAACTTGAACAAAAGATGTGAATCCTAAAACGAGATTAATTGCAAGCTAGGAAATAGATGCAATAATTAGCAACTTGGAGATGATGAGCTCTGCATATATTATAATAACATGGTCAACTTTCATTTTGGTTTATTAATTATTGGTAATTCCTTGAACCTAGCAATCTGGATTACATCAGTCATCACAACGTATCACTCTATAATTTAAGATAATATTCATGTATTATATTGAAATAATATTCCACAATGTAGCCATGCATGTAAGCGATGATCAAAGCAAAAGTAGAAAAAAGAAAGAACAGCAAATTCAATCTGAAAAAGTCGACTATCTTTTCTTAGAAAGTAAAACTGTTATTGTCATCAATAATTATATACAATATTATTACCCCTCAAAATTTTTTTTCTACTTTTAGCCTGCATTATAAACTATTTACATTCAGTAGCCGAAAAAGCGTATAAAATTTGTATACTTTTTGTAGAAGGTGTATATACAAAAAATATATATTTTTCGGCTATTATTTTGAGAGCGGCTATACAGTGTAATTTTCCATCGAAAAAAGGGCATACCCACAAGATATTTTATACTTGCCATTAGTTAAAATGATCCTCTATAATGTAATCGTATTTTCTTTCTCAATAGAGATAATTAAGTCAATTTTGTACTACTTTTTACCTCTGCAAATCTAGATATCAACATTTTTTTTTCTTTCAAGTGTGTTTAACGATTCAAATGCTGATACAAGATTAATGTTTTTATCCGTTTGTCATATCTGTCTCTATCCAGTATCTGATTAAGAAACAAGGCAAAACAACAAGAAGAAAAGTACGGTATGCATACGGTCAATCCATATGATGATTTAATTTAATTAATTTTCAGGGTTTATCTTTTCTTTTGTTGTTTCATTTGAACAAACTTCATCAGTATGTGTTATGATGTCCTCATCCCTTCGGATACACCCGATGAGAAAAAAAAATATAATATGTTGTCCTCTAGTGTAGCTATGGTTTTGCCACACGCATCAATTACCTGGACCTGCCTTTCTTTAGGTCGATAAAAAAAAAATTTACCTAGGCAATATTAGTGTTTATACTACAACAACAACAAAAAAAACCCCAATGTAATCCCATAAATGGGTATAAGAAGGTATTGTTTACGCAGATCTTACCCCTACCTTATAAAGGTAGAAAGGCTGAAACCGATAGACCCTCGGCTCAGGGAACAACAGTGATGTGTTTATAACAACAACAACAAACCCAGTGTAATTCCACAAGTGAGGTCTGAGGAGGGTAGTATGTACGCAGATCTTACCCCTACCTTGAAGAAGGCAGAGAGAAGTGTTTATACTAAATCAAATAATTTTAATTTTTATAATTTCAAATTAAAATAAAAAATATATTTTCACTAATAATTATGTAAAAGAATATTTATACACAAGACATATATGAATTTATTTACATAATACTACACACACAAATACGAATTAAGTTTTTTCCAACAGTCTTTATGACGATGCATCCATAGTCTTGGGAGTTTGGTGAGGAATGCCGGGCCCTAGCCATCAGTTTTTAAGAATGGATTGGGAGTTGACTTTATTTTTTTTTAAAGAATTTCTTCGTCTTCTTTTATGGTGTCATTTCAAAATCGTTTTCACACAAAAAAGAGGAAGAAGATATTAGGATGTCGTCAGCCTTTTTAAGTCAACCGCACTACTCTTCCCTTTAGGAAAAACCCAACAAAAAAAAAAGGAAAAAAAAAAGATCAAAAGGGACTCTTAATTATTGTTATTTAATTTATATAATTACATTAAAGATAACTACCAGTAATTGTTCATAATAAGTGAAATTAATAACCTACTATAAAAAGTTAAGGTATGTACATTTTTGGCAAATGTAATTAACAATTCATTTTCAACAATTTTAGAACTTCAAAGGTCCTCTAATGAATATCTCTTCGAGCTAACAATGCGACGTACGTCTATTACTTGAGATGAAAAGACATTTGACTTTGCATTTATTTGCTGGTAGTTCAATAATAGAACTTTTTTCTTAAAACTGAAAGCTTAGTTCGTCGATCTACTATGAGTGCAATAGCTGTTTAACTGCTCAGGGACAAGGACATGGAAGAAAACACTAGCAGAGGTAGGACATACTTCATGAGTTTACTAGTTAAGTATTACATACTCTTCATGTTAAGAAAACGACCAGGGCTAGGCTATTGATGGACAGAAGAAGTAGAATTAAGATTAAGAGAAGAGATCAACAAGGTTGTGGTGGAGCGTTAAGGTATTTCTTCATTTTTGAACCAAGGTTTCAGATTCGAGCTTTGAGTATGAAGTAGCATTTGTTAGGAAGCATTTTTTCTCTCTATGTGAAAATTTTCGGGCCGAATACGAATTTAATTGAATATATACCAAAAATCGAATGAGAAATAAAAAAAAATTAAAAGAAGAGCAGCTCTACTCATATTCAGCTGCAGGAAAAGGGAACAAATATTCCTCTGTTAAGTATGAATTACTAACCTAACAAATTATGGTCATTAACTTTCTACAATTATTTTTAGAATATCGATATAGTGAAAAATTCTTTAAACTTTAGGTGTATACAACTTAAAAAGTTATCTACCCTCCAAATCGGATAACAATTGAATTTATAAGTGATTTTAAGGATACATGGATTAAATTGACACAAAGTAACGAGTCAAATTGAAATTGTAAATAAGGTATGATAAAGTAAGTTCAAACCACACGAATTGGACAGTAACAACCATGGGATGAGGGTCCTCGTAGAACAGGATGCACTTCGATCATAGTATCAAGACACAGTTGAAATAGAGCTTTAAAGAGAAAATAACAGTATATTGCTTCTTAGGGGATGTTACAATGTGTTTTACAAATAATCAGACCCCCTTTATATAGCAGGGGAGTCCTACTTTAGGTATAATTCTATAAAAGGTAGAAAATCCTATGATTTGCTAATTAGCCGGGTTTTCATTGACATGTGCCAATATTCCCGCCGTGATACTCGACCGGTTACAGATATTTCGACCTTCTATTATTCGGTCTGACAATATTTCCTCGAACTCATTCGGTGTCAGGGTTGGTTCCGAGGTCACAAACTTGGTTTCCTTAAAGACGGGCACTCTGACCTCGAGCCCTAGTTCGATGGATCTCGAGGCCGATCTTCAAACATTCACGTTTCAATCCTGATCTTTCATCCAATAGACGAGCTCGATTTCGAACGTATACAGATAGTCCTCTTGTTTTTCGGAGAGTAAGTGAAGAGAAACGATATGAGTTCCCGATTCTTTCCTCGATATTCCGTGTTGGAAAAGACAAAATAAGCGAAATGTCTCGTTAGTTGTGTATTAGTGGCATTAAATGCTCGTCAGTTGCTGGTCGGCCACTCTTGGTTTTAAACCGTTGTTTGAAGATTATAAATACTCCCTCCTTCATCCATTCAAACTTTACATCCAATCTTTTCCCACTCTTGTTCTTAAAAAATCTTTTCATTTCCTAGTACATATACCCAAATTTCTTGAGAGCTTTGTAAGAATTCCCCCTTTGTCTGAACTATTAGGCGTACCCTTTTAACTCCTTCTTCTTCATATTTATCCAAAAAATGGTGAAGACTTTTAAGACAGTCCCTCAAAAAGAAAACGCTTCTTCTTCCCAATTGGCAGGTGGGGAACCAGCGGTAGAACCTCCTCTCGACGTGTTTATTCCTGGCGGGTACTCGGTGACCGCTGACTTCAAGGTTGAGAAACCTTCACCCGTTCTGGGCCGGGGTGAAAATGAGTCGAGGTATATTTGCTCGATCACCAAGGATATACTCCCTACAATCATAAAGGACTACAACTGGGCCGGAAAAGACGTGGTAATTCCGGAGCTAGAAGAAGACATCACTACCCACGTAAAGGGATACTTAAGTGCTTACACTTATCCCTTTATGTTTGGCCCGTTGGACCCAATGATCATCCAATTCTACAAAAGGTATGAGGTGTGCCTTGGTCAGATCCACCCCTTGTTCTGGAGGATAATCATTCTCCTCCGATTCTTCGTGAGCAATATTGACGGATGCCCTTCACCATTGATCATCTAATGCGCCTATACAGTTCCCGATTCTTCCGGGGGAGGGGGGACTAATCAAACTTGTATGCCGAGCCACCAAAGCCGCAATCTCGAGCATCGATGAGGATGGATACCGAGGTTGGCTATGACGATTCATCTGAGTGAGGACCTCGGACTTGATCCCGATCGAGGACATGTCGTTCCCCGAAGAGTGGAAC
Organism: Nicotiana tabacum; assembly: GCF_000715075.1. Classification (NCBI taxonomy): domain Eukaryota; kingdom Viridiplantae; phylum Streptophyta; class Magnoliopsida; order Solanales; family Solanaceae; genus Nicotiana; species Nicotiana tabacum. The sequence goes on along the minus strand of NC_134087.1, from coordinate 103,723,224 downwards.
ACAAAACGTAAGTAAAGTTCTTCTTTTCCCAAAATTTAATATTTTTGCTCTCCTTTTCCACTTTCTTATCAATGTTTGGTTGCGATGCAACTGTTGCTTAGGTTCCAAAGGCAGTTCTCCGACTCATGGAATGGGTCGAGGGCATCGTCTCTAAGAAACCATATTCCAAGCACACATGGCATGAACTTTCGAAGGGCCGGTGGAAGGACCGTTCTCAAGGTGAGATTCCTTCTTTAAGTGGACAATGCTTTGGTTTCTCCTATGTTGCCTTACTCATTTCTTTTTTCTTTGTAGGCCTTAGGAAGGATGTTGCAATGAGGCCTCCATATGGTGATGAGGATAGCCCCGAGGAGTCCCTTGCTCCGAGGCAGGGCGAGGAGAAGAACTCCGAGTTCTCCGAACTCGGAGAACAAAAAACTGAAAAGGAGGCTGGTGCGCAAATCCAAGGAAAATAACAGCGCTCAAGAGCTCCCTCGGACTCAATCCACTGGCTGAGGGATGAGTCCGAAGAAGATGAAGAAAATTCCGAACTGGTGGCCCGCGTGCGAGGCAACGTCGTACTACCTCAGACCAGGGGGCTGTTGTCACGAACCAAACCGATGGGTCGCGATAGGCACCCGGTACCTTACTCATTCGAGTACCAACTTAACGTATCTTTCTTATTATATCATCATAGGTAAGTGGGCCAGAAGGGGCGTCATGAGATAACCAAAGTAAACATGAGGGAATACGGGACATAGAACAATTTAACCTGATATCGAAACTCATACCTGTGATATACAGGCCTATAAGGCCAATGTGATCCATTATATACTTAAAATATAGGCCGACAAGGTCATACAGATATCCGTATACATGACATCTATCTACAAGCCTCTAAGAGTAAATACTTATTATAAAGGTCGGGATAGTGGCCCGCTATATCAAACAATACACGTCTAAATCATACTGACCAAACAAGCAACTGCAGAGCAAATGGAGCACACCAACATCTTTCGCTGAGCTGATAGCCTACTTGGAGGACTCTCGACCTATCTATTGGGCTGCGGGCATGAAACACAGCATCCCCAGGCAAAAGGGACGTCAGTACAAATAATGTACCGAGTATGTAAGACATGAAGATCAATACATAAGAGACATAGATGAAACATGGAATAAATAATTCCGCCTATAAGTCTAAATAACTTTGTAAATTTTGAAACATTTATAATTTCATACACGTGCATATAAATGTTGTGTCATGCATAGGTATAGGTGTACATAACATCATCAAGCCTCTGTGGGCATCCCATCATATCATCTCGGCCACTGTGGCCAAAATCATCAACGTATACTAGCTGATCAGGTGGTGGTGCTTATATAACACCGTAACCTTTTCTCATATCTCCCCATATATATATATACACGTATATAAAGCCATCTAGTCAGGGGTCAATGTACATGTATAAATGAATGCAATGCATGAGAAGTACGTCAATAAAATTTCTCGGAACATCATAAGACCATTATACCTCTGATTGATATCATGAAATAAACTTTATCAACTTACGTATTTTCTGAGACTCATGAACAGACGATAGAACAATAAGACACATGGGAATTCAAGAACATAAGCACCTCTAATACTTCTATGAATAGAGTCATTTATGGAAGTTGTGTATTTGCTCGTTTCGTTTGTGTCTTATAGATCATGCCAAAAGGAAAGAAGGGATAGACTTAACATACCTGCATCGGTTCTCTTGACAATCCCTCTAACACATGACAATCGCGACAAAACATGTGATGGCAAGACCGGAGTAGGGAAAAATTCGTATGATATTCTTGAGAAAGATTGCATCATACTCCCTTAAAATTGCGAAATCTCACGTTGCTGAGACACAATCTCGCATGAATTGTTGAAGTAACTCATGTTACTATTGAAGAATGTGATCTTTGCTTGAAGCTTTTTCATCCGTTAGAAAGTGTGACACTTCTTCATTTGGTGATTTTTGAGAAGGCTTTTGTATTAATGGGTGTGGGCCCCACTTGTGGCTTAGTTGGCCAAAGACTTTTTCAAGTCTTGCCACCTTTCAATCTAAGCCAAAGAGTCACAATTTTGGCTTGATTAAGACTCAACTTGCTGCGACGTTGGGGGTCTTTAAAATTATCCAAAGATCTTAATTAATCTCCCACTAATTTATAATTAACTAATTATCCACATAATTAAGAATTATTTCAAATTACTTAAAATACTACTCATTTTTAATATACTTTATACACCTTAGTATCATAGTCATGTGGTACTTGTATGACACTAGTCCATAAATACGGGATATTATAGCTTGGACCGTATTTTATCTCAAAATGTCAAACTTCGACGAAACTCATTTTCTTTAATTCGCTTACCCATTCATCTTCACAAATTTACTTATCACTTGTTTGAAATAACATAATGCTTATAATCTCAAAATAATCTCATTCCGAAACTTACGTCGATTAACTTACGACGAAACTTTAACGTATAAAAATATGGAACGTAACATCTCATTTTTCGAGTTTCTGTCAATTTATTTATGGTGTACATTCACGTACGATAACATGGGGTATAACAACTGTTGAGGAGGCAGTGGCCGAAGCCTCCGAATCAGAGAGGGGCGAAGTCATTTTGCCCCAAGTTAGGGAGGCCGCCGGAGAGGCTGCGACCGATGCTTCTCGGGTAAAAGATAATGCCCTCAAGGGTGGACTTGGGGTGATGGACCTCTCCAAATTGCCTTTGTTTACTGACTCTATGTTCCACGATGCCCAAGTGCTAAAAGGATGCCCAACTGAGGGGCTCCAAGGGGTGGCAGACCCTTTCGATCACTTCTTGGAGGGTTCAGATTCTTCCGCCTAAGAGGACGTCACCGGGACGGGTGACTTACCGGTACCAAAGAAGAGTCCATCTTCGGGAACCAGCGGGCCTTCTTCGAGTCTGAAACTAATAAGCTGGTTTCCAGATCCGAGTGCAGATCCTGGCATGGAAGTGGAGAATTATTATGTCCATTCTAGAGGATGCCCGAGTCCTCCCCTGTGGGGGTTGCAAGTTATCTTTGGTGCTTGGTGACCGAAGAGGATCAAGATATGATGAACGAGGTGGGAGCGCCCTGCCTATTCAACGAAGCCTAACAGTCGTTAAACCGGGTCACTTTGAATGCCTCTTTATGCCTTTTTTATTATGTACTTAGATTAAGCCGTAAAGAATCTTAACCCTTTCTTTTGTGTTTGTAGGCCTCAATGATCAATCACAAAATGTTTCTTTGATACCGAGAAGAATTAAACCACCACGAGGCCGAAAACCGGGAGCTCATCAAGAAGAGGGATGCTTACAAGCTTCTCAATGAGCAACATGAGGGGCAGGTGAAGAAAATCCAAGCTGAGCTGGAGGTGGCCCGGAAAGAGCATGCTGCCTGGCCGAGCAGGTAAGAATAGCCTTTGAGGATAGTGACGATGAGTCATATACGGTGGATACTGGCCCGAACCCGCAGGTCCAACAGAAGCTCTACCAAATTGGACAACTTCGGGCAGAGGTAGACACGGTAAAGGCTGAGGCAAAATAATGGAAAAAGAACATGGACCACCTGGCCTCAGAAAAGGAGACCGCCCGAGCACAACTACTTCGGCTGAGGTTCAGCTTCGAGTTTTAAAGGAGAAGTCCTTGGTGCATGTAACGACCCGACCGGTCGTTTTGAGCTCTAGCACACCGTTTAGCAGTTTAGGGCCATGAACAGCTTCATTTTAGGTATTATGACTTGCACGCGTGGTCGGAATTGAACTTCGGGAAGTTCAGAATTGATTTAGAAAGAGAATTCTCATTTTAGAAGCTTTAAGTTGAAATAATTAGCTAAGATCGGAATTTTTAGTAAATGACCTCAGAATTGGGATTCGAGGGTTCTAACAGGTTCGTATGATGATTTCAGACTTGGGCGTATGCCCGGATCATGTTTCGGATGAATAGGGAGCATTTTGGCGCGTATTGTGGAAGTTAACATTTTGGTGAAATTTCATAAGTTTGGGTTGAAGTGCATTTCGGTATTATCGATGTCCATTTGGGATTCCAATTTTGGGAGTAGCTCTATATGATGATTTTGGAGTTGGGAGCGCGATTGGAAGTGAATTCGGAAGTCCGTGGGTCATTTTAGAGTCATTTGGTTAAAGATAGAAATTTGAAGGTTTTTGAGAAGTTTGACCGGAAGTGGACTTTTTGATATCAGGGTCGGAATTCGATTCCGAAAGTTGGAGTAGGTCTGTAATGTCGAATATGAGTTGTGTGCAAAATTTGAAGTCCATCGGACGTGATTTGCTAGGTTTAAACATCGAAAGTAGAAGTTTGAAGTTCTAAAGTTCATAAAGCTTGGATAGGAGGTTGATTCGTGATTTTCGCATTGTTTAATATGATTTGAGGCCTTAAGCAAGTTCGTAATGTGTTTTAGGACTTGTTGGTATGATTGGTTGGGGTCCCGGGGGCCTCGGGTGGATTTCGGGTGGTTAACGGATCGAAAATAGAATTTTGGAGAAGGGTGAAGTTGCTGGTTCATGGTGTAATCGCACCTGCAAGGCTTGGGCCGCAGGAGCGGTCGTCGTGCCGTAGAAGCGGTTAGAAGTGAAGGGCTCAGAGGCCGCAAGTACGAAGGAAATCTCGCACCTACGAGATCGCAGATGAGGCCGGTACGGCGCAGAAGCGGTCAAGGGACCGCAGGTGCGGAAATGCTGGAGGCAGAGAGGTTCTTTTAAATCGGGGGTTGGGTTCATTTAAACCCCATTTCTTCCATTGGAGCCGATTTTGGAGCAACTTTGAGGTGCCATTTTCATCACCAAGCATGAGGTAAGTAATTTATGCTAGTTTTTAGTTAAATACATGAGTATATACAGATTTGGACATGGAAATTGGTAGAAACTTGGGGTTTGAGGGAAAAACCTAGAAAATTGATATTCTTGGAATTTGATCACGATTTTGAGTATGAAATTGATAGTAAATTATATATTTAAGTTCGTGAGGTTATTGGTAAAGTTTATCTTCGAATAATTTCGGAATCCGGGCACGTGGGCCCGAGGAAAATTTTGTCAACTTTTCGATCGGGGTTAGGAATTGTTATAAGTTGGATTATAATGAGTAATTGAACATATATTAATGGATTTGCATAATTATTGGCTAATTTTGGAGCATTGTTCATCGATTCGAGTCTTCGGAAGGGCGTGGAATGTCGGTTATGGATCTTCGAGCGAGGTGAGTCTCCTTTCTAACCTTGGGAATTATCCCCATAGGAAATAATTGGTTATGTGCTCCTATTTGTGGGGGCTACGTACGCACGAGGTGACGAGAGTCCGTGCATAGCTACTAATATGTGTAAGTCTGGGTAGTCTAGGACCCAAAAACATGTTATACTTGGAATATCTGTAATCTTATTGACAGTTAAATTGCTTAAATCCTATCGAATTGGTAAATGAATTTCTAAAAGGATTAAACTTCATTTTCTTAAATCGTTAAAAGAGAATTGACTTTTATTTGGATAAATGTTCCCTGATAAATTCTTAATTTGCTATTTGAGCATGTATTTCTATGTGTACCTACGTCGCATGTATGATTGGCGAGCAGGGTGTTTGTTTATTTATGTTGACCGCATCGCATGTATGATTCACGAGCGGGGTAATGGATACATCTATGGTTCGCTCCGTTCCACCCTCGGCAGTGCACATTTTACATTTATGTTGGATCGGGCCGTACGACCTCAACATGATATGCACATATTTGTATTGTTGCTTGAGATTTATAAATATTGACATTTGCCTTTCGTGGCCGGAGATAAATTGATAAAGATAATGAAAAGTAAATCTTTGGAAATCCATCATTATCTGGGAGGTTTTTTACCTACTATCTGGCTTTATGAATTATAATTTTTGTTTTATAAAATTCCCTGATTTCCTCACACTTTTACTATATCATCATTGGGCCACTAGTAAGTGTCGAAGTCGACCTCACGTCTCTACTTCTTCGAGATTAGACGGGATACTCATTGGGTACACGTTGTTTTCGTAATCATACTACACTTGTTGTGCATTTTTGTTGTGCAGGTTTATGTGTGGCTAGTGGCATATCGGCATGGTTGATACGGAGACTCAGGTGAGTTGCACTGTTTGAGATGACCGTAGCCAGTAGAGTCTCCTTCAGAGTTTTGTACTGTATTTTCATTTCTGTCCACTTGTATTCCGGACAGTTACTGTATTTTATTTCATTCCTAGTAAATGTTCATGCACTTGTGACACCGGGTTCTGGGATGATTATGGGGTATCTTGTATTAACTTCTTAACATTCATATTTGGTTTGAGACGATTATCTTTTACTGGTAAAATTGAAGGAAAATCATAGTTTTCAAAATTTTTAAAACGAGAATTAAATTAAGTATCTTGGTTGGCTTGCCTGACAGCGGTGTCCGGCACCATCATGACCCTTAGTGGATTTTGGGTCGTGACAGTGCAGGCCAAAAAGATCGAGGAGCTCCAGTCCCAGCTGAACTTGGCATCTCTGATAGGGAAAATCTGGCCAAGGATCTCGAAACGGTCATGTTAGAGGCCAAGGTAATTAAAGCTGATGCCGAGGAAATGGTGGTCATTTATAGGTCCGACGCCGAGGCGGCTCAAGTCCGGGCAAAGGTCATCATTGAGCACGCTAAGTGGCAGTCTCGAAGGGAGGCCTTTGAGGAAATTCATGCTCAGGGCTTCAATTTATCGGCTGAGATCGAGAGTGCCAAGGAGCTCGAAACCGAGGCAAAAAACTGGCCTATCCTGAAGACGATGAGGAGCCCAAATATTTTGGCTAGTCTGAGGACGGCGGAGATCTCGAAGGTGATGATGTTTCCCCTGACGAAGGCCAGACCACTTAGGCCTTTAGATGTTTTTGTTTTCTGTATTTTTGTCTAGGCCGTTTGGCCTTTGTAAAAATTTTCATCGGGCTGTTTGGCCCTTGTAAAAAGAAATTTTTGATTATGAATATAGGCTTTTTCCCCTTCAATAGATTTTGAATTTTCTCTTTGCCTTATTTCTTTTATTTGCAAAGATCTAAATGCCTTAGCATGAAATAGATGGGTTTTGTTCATAGACTCGAAGAAACCTTGCCTTCAACTTTATTTTGTTTTAAGGCATCGTGGGAGTTCGGTGTGACCGATAGTTTTTCCCCCCAAAGTACTTAGACTTTTTTAAGTCATAGTCTACCAAAGGTAGCCTTTTGAACCGGTTAAGAAATTTTGAGGCCTTGTTATTTTTGGTACGGTCCTCGAACGTCTACGAGTCGTGTTTATATCGATGTAGCCTTTATAGTTCGGGTGTTACCCCATTTTATTATCTTATCCCGAGTTATCTGGGCTTGCCCAGGATGGCAGTCCCCAAGTGGGGGTGGCCTTAGCCTTTAAAATTCGGACATGGACTTATAAGACTAATGCCCCCGAGCTTCGATAACTCAAACCGTCTGAGTTTGGTTTCGGACAGCAGTCCCCGGGTGGGAGTGATCGCATGAACTCGGGCTAAAGTGGCCCTTGGGATCGATACCTTTAGGAGATCGGAAGTAGGGAATTTCTTAAGAAATGCAAAAAACTTAAAAAGACAACAATACTTATCCATAAGGAAGAGACTTCTTTTTATTCTTGTGTGTAATAATTATACATGTGTAAAAGCTTTGTGTCAAGGCTCGAGCAATCTATGCGGGCACGGTTCATTTGACCGTTTGACCCTTATAATAAATCCTATCGATCGAGACCCTTCAGTTACCAATTTTCTTTCCTTGCTAAAGTCGATATCCAAGGGTAATGCTCCCCAGTATTCAAGGTTGATTATATAGAAGGCTCAGATACTGTTGATGTGATATTTGACACTGATTCGTGATCAGTCTTTGATACTAGGTTAAGATTGTTGCCTCGTTAATAACCTTGCCGGATAACCCATTTGGGATAAAATCGATTCAAGGAAAAAGAGTGCAACGCATTCTTTCAGGCCTAAACTTTTACACTGCTCCTTGTAGGTTACCTGCAAGCGTTAGTCCAAAATATAAGTAAAAGAAAACGAATCAGGTCATACCTTAGTAGTAATATCATTTTAGGCGAGTTATATTCCAATTACTCAATTACCGTTTGTCGTTCATTGTTCCAAGCTTGTAGGACCCCTTTCTGGTGATTTCGATGATATGATATGGCCCTTCCCAATTCGGCCCCAACTTTCCCTCATTCAGGTTTCGGGTGTTTAGCGTGACCTTTCTTACTACAAAGTCCTCGATGTTGAAGTATCGAATGTTTGCCCTTCTGTTGTAATATCTCTCGATCTGTTGCTTTTGGGCAGGCAACTGAACAAAGGCAGCTTCGCGCCTCTCATCCAATAGCTCCAGGCTCGTACTCATGGCCTTGTCATTTGATTCCTTTGTTGCATATCAGAATATGATACTTGGTTCTCTGATTTCGATCGGTATTAGAGCTTCGGCGCCATTAATCAATGAGAACAGAGTGGCCTCCGTACTAGACTTCGAGGTCATACGATATGCCCACATGACTTCAGGTAGGATTTCCTTCTATTTTCCTTTAGCATCGGTCAACCTCTTTTTAAGTTTCTGGAGTATGGTTTTGTTGGTCGATTCGGTTTATCCGTTCCTACTAGGGTGGTAGGTTGTTGATAGGATCCTTTTGATCTTATGGTCTTTGAGAAATGGTTACAAAAGTAACTAATGAACTATTTTCTATTGTCGCACACGTTCTCAGCCGGCATTCCGAACTGACATATGATGTGGTCCTAAATGAAATCTATGACCTCCTTCTCCCTGGGCTTCTTGCATGCCTGGGCTTCCACACACTTAGAAAAATAGTCAATCATAAACAAAATAAATTGGGCCTTATCGGGTGCCCATGGAAGGGGGCCGACGATGTCCATTCCCAACTTCATGAACGGCCATGGCCACAAAATTGAATGTAGTAGCTCCCCGGGTTGGTGTATCATCGGAGTATATCGTTGGTGTCACACCTCCTTTTTACCTACACCCCCGGGAAGGGTATAAATGAATTTTTCCAATTAAAGGACAATCGAAACAGGATTTATTTATTTAAAGATTCAGAGTCGCTACTTGGGAGATTTATGGTGTCCCAAGTCACCGGTTTAATCCCGAATCGAGGAAAAGTTTGACTCTGTTTAACAGTCCACGAACCAGAAATCCGAGTATCTGTTAACCCGGGAGAAGGTGTTAGGCATTCCCGAGTTCCGTGGTTCTAGCATGGTCGCTCAACTATTATATTCGGCTTAATTATCTGATTTTAATACAAGTTTTAAACCTATATGCAAATTCTGACTTTTTAACCAGTTTTATTCATTTTTTCAGAGAAAATTACAACGCTATTAAAATTCATCTCGAACCACGTCACATAAATGCACCCGTGGCTTTTGACATATTTTAACATCGTTGAGATTTGGATTTGGGTCACATAAATGTGCACCCGAGTTTAAGAAGGTAATATTATTAAAGTGACGCGCCTAAAGCAATTACGAATTTGCAACTTTGCGAGGGCCATGGAAACTAAATGGCACGCCTCGATATAATTAGAAGAGTCATACTTAATTAAGAGGGCCCAAGATGTCGGATCTGTTCTACATATATATTAACAGTATATGATTGTGAAAATGGGCTAGGTGCAATTTCAGTGCATAGGCTCCAAGATTTCTTCCCTTTTTAAATTAAACCCATAGCCAATATAAAGCCCAATCCCTGAATTTGCTCCTAGGAAACTTCTTGCTTTCCTGGTGTCTTGCATTGGCACAATGACAAAAAAATAAACTGCCTATGCCATGAATTCAAAGCTCACTAACTAATCACCATTTTAATAAGGAAAATTTGAAGGAAACAATAGCATTTAAATCTCATAGTATGCTAGATCTCAGCTGGAGAGTTCAACGGGATAACCGAATCAAACACAGAAGTGTAACTCGAATCAAGAAAAGGTTAAACATTGAGAACGATCGTTTTCACAACTAAGCAATTTCTTTGCATCAAAATGTTGGCAGCATACATCAACTAGATTTCACTTAAATCATGCAACTCATGAAACTTCATAGTAAATAAGAACCAACAACTTTATGACCACTGAATTCATAATAAAGCATAAACTAAAACATTGCCATACTCAAACTTCGTCGCTACAGCTCTGTCCCCAAAACTAAACTGTGGAGACAAGAAAGTTCCTATGAATCAACATAGAGACTCAACCAAACTGGCTGCTGAAGATAGATCTAATCACATACTAAGGAGGGGCCTGCCATTGAACAACAGTAGCTATGAAACAGTTTAAGAGAACATCAGATGAACAAAGACCAATTAGTTTGTAGGGAACCTGATCCCAGCTCAAAACACTTCAATTTACACTAGCAAGCCTTCATTTCAATACAACGAAACCGGCAGAACACCTCAGAATATTGTGAAATCAGCAAAAAAAACTCGTCACAAAAACTTTAACACTACTGAATCCTCAAACAGAACACCATGGCTAACAACGTAGAATTTTCGAACAAGAGTAGGAAACAGAGCTGCCTAGACAGTGCGAAACAGGGCAGGCCAACAACTGCTCAAATTGATTTCTTCAACAGCTCAAAAGAGCAGAAGTCTTGTAGCAGAAACGAGGCATATAAAATTTCGAACAAGAGCAGGAAACAGAGCTGCCTAGACAGTGCAAAACAAGGCAGCTTTTCAGCAGGCTAACAATCCAAACAAATGTTCCCAAAATACTGCATATTTCAACACAATTCATTGCTTGAATCAGTTGTTTTTAGTAGAACGACAGAACAGAGTTCCTATAGCTGTAACAATGCAGATAACTTTCGAGCAGGGGGAAAGAAAATAGAGCAAATCTACACATATACAAGCAGCGACACAGCTGAGTTTCATCACCAATTTAAACACACACACGAACACACACAGCTGAGAACAGTCCTAGTTGAACTTGCAAACACACACGAATAAGGTTTCAGCAGAAAATTCGTGAAATAATCCTCCAAATTGCTAATATTCATATTCATTCCCAATCCTTTTACACGAGAAGATAACCAACGACCATCCCATAAGTTCACGGCTGGGATTCGAAGAACAGAGAATAGAACCACACTAACTTAAACCTGCTTACTGGCAGATTCAACCAACCGAAGCCTAAATGACAGCAACAACGAGATACAAACTCAGAAATTCCAGCATACTCTATTATGACTTGGGAGTATTTTCAATTAAAAAAAAGTAACATAAAATGGACCTGAACCAAGGCCAAACGAGTTTAGAACTCGACTAAGAATAAAACAGACATTGGGTTTCCAAATTCAAACTAAACTATGGTGGAATTCGAACACAGACAAACATGGAATCACGAGCGATAAAGAAGAGGATAAGGGATGAACCTGAGTTGCAAAAATTCAAAAATATAATACAAAATATTCCGAGGGAGTCCATCGGTAAATTACCGACGGAGTCCGTCGGTACAACCATTTAAATTTTGACCTGTCAAAATATCATTATTTACCGACAGAAGTCCGTCGGTTCTTTTTTAAAAAAATTAGAAATTAAAAAGCTCAAAATTACCGAAAGACTCTGTGGGAAAGTCCTTCGGAATACCGACGGAAAGAAGTTTGTCGGTACTGTTGCGTCGGTAAATAAATGTTTTTTAGCAGTGATAATGAAGTGTTATTATAGAGGATGGTTGTTATAGAGAGGTATGATTGTATGTTATTACTTTGATTGTTCTACTTTTCTTTAAAAATTCCTAGGGTAATTTAAGATTAGGTGGTATCTGGAGAGATATACTTAGTGATATGCTGGGGGAGGCAAATTAATTAGAAATGTAGCTTTATGATTTTAGCGCTGATATCATTTTATCTAGGATCAAAATAAATGGCCAAAAAAAATATCATATCTGTGGAGAGTTTCTGGCGAAAAATTTTACTTAATGATTTGCACATATATTTTTATCATTTTAACATGGTAAACTATATATATTTTCATCTCATTTAATCAGCTAACCATGTATGGTTAATACGATCTGATATTTCTATAGGCAAGTTACCCAAATTCATTAACTCTTCCTGCTGTATCTATCAATTGAATCTTGTTCAAATAATTAAGAAGGGTTAAATGTTCCGCTAAATTTTATCGCAACTAGTATATCATTGTCCTAACAAACGTATGAATCTCTATTATATGACACTAATTGGTAACATGATAAAAGTAATAATTTATTTGCTATAATAAGTTACACTACATTAATCATAGAAAGAAAAAAAGAGTTTTGTGGTATTAGTGTATATAACTCATCCATATTGATCATGTTTTATCTTGTAAGAACCGTGTGCCAGCATTTGAAAATAATTAACAAAGAGGGGAAAAGAAAATTTTGCTTTATTAGCTGCGGTAAGCCGTTAATTTGTCTGTGTCACCGAAGTCCAAAAGAGGTGGAAGACGATATGATTGTTGCAGACCTACACAAACAAATAAATGGGATACTTTAATTTTTGAAAATTAAGAATTAATTCAAATAGCCGTCCGTCTAATCTCTTAATCTAAAAATAGCCGGCAAATATATATTATATGCATAATTTATAGTAGTAATATTATATAGTTGTCTATACTTAATATATAATCTATATATACCGACTAGAAAGATTAAATATTAAATCTGGCCGGCTATTTGTGTAACAATATTAAGTTCAGTACTAATAAGAACATTATGTATTTTCATGTGGCTTTACGAGATCACTAAGTACTCTCATACATTGAATGTGGGAGTATCTGTCTCCGTTCATTTTGCAATATGGATTTTTCATCTTGTCCTCTTCCAAAGATATCCAACCACTCAGCAATGAATCCAGCAAGGCAGGAAAAGAGATACTAGTATAATAAAAGAAAGAGTTTAACTCTTATATATACTAATTAACAATATATAAAAATAACTTTTTTGATATTATTAAATTATTCAAAAGATTTTTATGTGTAACCCTGCATTGGAGTTTGTAATCTTAAAAAAGGGATATTACCTGAATTGATCAACGTGCCTTGATAAAAAGTTAAACTCAAAAATTAAAGAACCGTACTTCATATTAATTAATCGCCAAAGATCATCTCCATTTCTACAGTGAAAAGAACATTAATTAAAACTTATAAACACAAAAGGAAAGTAGTAGAAAAACACTAATAGCCGCATGCAGAAAAAATGGCTGGTTTACTTGCAGTCAAATAAACTACGCGGTGTATTGGAGAAAGGTCACTCTTCTCCACCTTTCAATTACTAATATTTAACACTTCCATAGAGCAATTATTAAACAAATTAGTCCTCTTTCTCACGTATTTGCCTTACTTAAATGCAGATGCACAGATCTCCAACAACTAGCAGCTAGTTCCAAGGTCAAATGGCAGATCTAGTGGCAGGTAGTTTGCTATTAAAACAACCTCTGTGTCTTTAATACTATTATTATTCTTCTGGGTATGCTAAGGAGATCGATGGAGACAAACTATTATCTATGTTATTTTATCCTAGCCTCAGTGGGCGAAGCCAGAAATTTCATTTAGGGTGTTCAAACTTGAAATAAGTAAAAAAAATTCAGATAAAGGGTATTCAATATATGTTATATACCATTAAAATCTAATATTTTATCTATATATACAATGTAATTTTTCGACGAAGGGTGGTCAACTACTCTATGTACCTTCGCCACTGCCTGGCCTTTGAGAAGTTTATAGAGTTATTTAGGGTGAATTATTTCAGATGACGACCTAGTAAATGGTTGAAAATTAATCAAGTTGGATGACACAATTATTTATAGTCTATCATTCTTATAGACGTTTCTCAAGATTCAATTATAATTGAATATTAATCCTCTCTCTTATCAGCAGAAGAAGGCACCGTTATAAGTCCTAGCCATGATGAGATCGATAGGTAGGCGACAGATAAGGGAATGTTTGAAAATATCTTTAATTTAATTAACATGATTGCGTATCTATAATGAGATGCAATAAGTTCAGAGATTTCTTATTTTTTTTTTTAAAATTGAAACGGCATATGTCATTTTTATCTGATAATCTCCCCGAAGGTTGGCCCGAAAGGACATATCGGTGTACCGTGTACATGTCATAACAAATAAGGTCATTTAAAGATTTGGAGTACACTTGATGTGCATGTGTGCATGTCTTTTAAATAATTTAAGAGTTAATTTTTACTATTGTAGTGTAAAAATAGTAAACTTGCACTGAGTGGAATTTTTCAACATGTAATAATTAGTATGAAATATAAATGGCCAAAAATGGAGAAGGGGATTTTGTTTTACACCTTAGTTAAGAGTGGAACTAAGAAACTGCGCATATTTTGAAGATTGAGGGCTAAAGCAGTACCGAGGAAGTCCTACATTGGGAATAAAGCGCTCTCCAATAAAGGCGGCTCTATACCCATGAACTCCAACCTCAGACCTTTGATTAAGCATGAATGAGTATTTATCACTTTACCACAACCCTTGTTGGCGAAGGACTATTATTGCTCTATATTAAAGAAAAGTGGCTATTTTAATTCATATCCTAAACTTAAAAGGACTAATTTGGACCTTTTCTCGAATAAATACATCTCTTATAAGAAATGTAACATCTAACAATATTATCTTCAAAGAGTTATATATGTCTAGCATTATCTGATAGATAAGATAAGAGTATCGTATCATCTAACAATAGATAAGCACAAACGAGTCCTACTAATATATGTTACATATATCATGACAACAGTTAAAAAAAAGGAACACGATATGAGAGAGGGAAATGGTAGAATCTGAAGCTATCTCGTTTGTTGGATAAGAAGATGAACAGCTATTCTGATTAATGACAATCACTTAAACATCTCCACGAAATTATCCTCCCTGTCACTCCTTTTTTTTATATATATTAAAAAATCCAACCCACTATCAAAAATTGGAAACGGGAAAGAGTTTTGAAAACATTCAAAGTGACACAATGGTAATTTCCAGTACCTTTTATATTATTTGGCGAAGGGAGAAAGTTCAAATTAAGATGGCACTCTAGCTAAGAAAGGTTGACAATGTGGTCATCAATGATTAAACAACTCACTGAGTTTCTCCCTTCTTGTCTGGCCTTGATCAACAAGATATAATTAATTTATGTGTGACTTTTGTATACGGTTGAAATCGAGCTTGTCTATTGGATGACAAATCGGGATTGAAATGTGAACGGTTGAAGATTGGCCTCGAGTTCCATCGAACTAGGGCTCGAGGTCGGAGTGCCCATCTTCAAGGAAATTGAGTTTGTGACCTCCGAACCAACCCTGACACCGAATGAGTTCGAGGAAACATTGTCAGGCCAAATAACAGAAGGCTGAAATATCTGTAACCGGTCGAGTATCACGGCTGGGATCTCGGCACGTATCAATGAGAAACCGGCTAATTTGCAAATCATGGGATTTTCTATCTTTTATAGAATTATACCTAAAGTAGGACCCCTCTACTATATAAAAGGGGTCTGATTATTTGTAAAACACATTGTAACATCCACTGAGAAGTAATATGCTGTTATTTTCTCTGCAACGCTCTATTTCGAATGTGTCTTGATGCTATGATCGAAGAGCATCCTATTCTAGGAGGACCCTCCTCCCAAGGCTGTTACTGTCCAATTCGTTTGGTTTGAACTTACTTTATCATACCTTATTTACAATTTCAATTTGACTTGTTATTTTGTGTCAATTTAATCCACATATCCTTAAAACCACTTATAAATTCAATTGTTATCAGGTTTTGAGGGTAAATAGTTCGGCGCCCACCGTGAGGCAAAAGATAATAGTGGTTATTTGATACAAATTTCCATAAAACACACTATTTTACACTTGGTCTTCAGAGTGTCTCTGATTTTAGGATAAAAATGTCGAACTCCCAATCAACAGCCCTACACGTTAACAATAATTTCGGCCACCACGGCGAAAATATAACGTAGAACCCGGGGACGACGTGCTCCCGGTCGATCTCGACAGAGTTCCGACTGCAGATCCGATAGACGTCAGCTCACATGTGGCCATCAATGCAAATTTGCCCACCGACCCTAAGGACAACATCTGTAGGTATGTTCAATCAACCGCTCAAAGCACACATGACGACGAATATGGTGGAATCAACTTGCGGGTGATCTTCAAAATGTTACAGGCTCAACAGGTGGCGATAGCCCAACTCTAGAACCAAAGTCGCCCACCAAGTAGTATTGAGCCCGAGCCATCCCAGGGAGTTGTTCACCGAGTTGAATCAGCCTCAAGGAGATCGAATGCGAAGGAATCAGGGACCAATCCAGTAATCATGAAGATGTTCGAGGAACTAAC
Source organism: Nicotiana tabacum (assembly GCF_000715075.1). NCBI lineage: Eukaryota > Viridiplantae > Streptophyta > Magnoliopsida > Solanales > Solanaceae > Nicotiana > Nicotiana tabacum. The sequence goes on along the minus strand of NC_134087.1, from coordinate 103,706,851 downwards.
AAAACGGATTGAGTCGGGAGAGAAGAAGATCGAGGAAAATGACAAAAAGGTGGAAACCTACAATTCCAGGGTAGATCAAATCCCAGGAGTGCCGCCGATATTGAAAGGCCTGGACTCCAAGAAGTTCGTGCAAAAACCTTTCCTCCCCAACACGATTCCCAAGTCGATCCCTAAGAAGTTCCGTATGCCCGAGATTCTTAAATACAATGGAACGACCGACCCTAATGAGCATTTTACCTCTTACACATATACCATCAAAGGGAATGATTTGGAGGATGATGAGATCGAATCTGTCTTGCTGAAGAAATTCGGAAAGACCCTGTCGAAGGGAGCTATGATATCGTATCACAATTTACCACCTTATTTTATTAACTCGTTTGCTATGATTGCAGATTTTTTCGTGAAGGGACACGTCGGGGCTATCAAGGCCGACACCAAAAAGTCAGACCTTTTCAAACTAAGGCAGAAGGACAATGAAATGCTCTGAGAGTTCGTGTCCGATTCCAAATAGAACGGATGGACCTTCTCCCGGTCGCTGATGATATGGATGTTTAAGCCTTTACCCAAGGACTCAATGTTCGAAGCTCGGTGGCTTCACAACAGTTGAAATAGAATCCGATAGAGTACCCGGCTATTACTTTGGTCGATATGCATAACCGGTATCAATCAAAGATCAGAGTCAGAGACGATTAACTTGGGTTTCCTCCTAGGTCCGTTTATCCCGTTAGACCCATCGACAGAATCAGGAGAGATGTTCACCGTTAACCGAGGTCAAACAGTGATAGGTACCAGCCATATAATGGAGATCGAAGAAGCAGTGGGTCCCGGTGAAGTTCTATGCGAAATTAAAGGAGAAGTGATCGAGTTCAGAGCGCTCGAGGACTCATAAGCAAGAAAGGTTTTGGCAGGCCAATCGGACCTAAAGAAACACCAAGGTTATCAAAGTATAACTTTAATGTTGATGCGGCTGCCATCGTATCGGCTATCGGACGCATCAAAGAAACTAAATGGCCTCGACCTTTACAATCCGATCCAGCCCAAAGGGATCCCAACTAGATGTGCAAATACCATGGCATTCATGGCCACAGGATAGAGGATTGCCAACGGTTGATAAAGGAAGTAGCCCGGTTGTTCAACAACGGACACCCTCAAGAATTTCTGAGTGATCTAGTCAAGAATCATTTCAGAAATAGGGATTCTAACAAACAAACCGAACCAGAAGAACCTCAACACGTCATTAACATGATTATCGATGGATTCGATGTCCCTCAAGGGACAATGTTGAAGCGCACCAAAGTGTCCATCACAAGGGAAAAACGAACTCGAGATTACATGCCAGAAGGAACCTTGTCTTTCAGCGACGAGGACGTAGAGGGGATCGTGAAACCTCACAATAATGCACTGGTAATATTTGTACTCATAAATAAATCTCGAGTTAAGCGTGTGTTAATTGATCCAGGTAGCTTGGCCAACATCATACGATCGAGAGTCGTAGAACAGCTCGGTCTACAAGATCAAATCGTGCCCACAGTCCGAGTTCTAAACGGATTCAACATGGCATGTGAAACCACTAAGGGGGAAATAACATTACTAGTCAATATCGTCGGGACCATCTAGGAGGCCAAGTTTTATGTGATCGAAGGTGACATGAGGTACAACGCGCTATTCGAGAGGCCATGAATCCACAACATGAGGGCAGTGCCCTCGACTCTTCACTAAGTGTTAAAATTCTCAACGCCGGGAGGGATTAAGACAATCTACAGAGAACAACCGGACGCAAAATAGATGTTTACAGTCGATGAAGTGATTCTGATATCAACACTCGCACCATCAAAGGAACCAAGTTCGGGAGCAAAGTAAGAGGCCAAACAGCAATCACTGATACCGGCCACGGCCCAACCGGACAAGTAGGGGACTGACGAAGACAATGACTAAAGGGTCCCCCGATCTTTTATAGTCTCTGATGACTCCGACGCTACTAAATCAACGGTCGAAGAGCTGGAACAGGTCATATTAATCGAGCATCTACCTGATCAGGAGGTATACCTGTGCACGGGATTAACCCCCGAGCTTAGGAAAAAACTCATTCAATTTCTTATAACTAACATAGATTGTTTCGCTTGGTCCCACCTTGATATGACAGGGATCCCACCGGAGATAACCACTCACAATCTGAGATTGGACCCGAAATTTCATCCGATCAAGCAGAAGAGGAGACCCTAGTCCCAGGTCAAACATGCTTTCATCAAGGACGAGGTATCTAAACTCCTTAAAATAGGGTCCATTCGGGGGGTTAAATACTCGGATTGGTTAGCAAACGTAGTAGTAGTCCCTAAAAAGGGGAACAAATTAAGAATGTGTGTAAATTATAAGGATTTGAACAAAGCATACCCCAAAGACTTTTCCTCTACCCAACATCGGTCGTATGATCAATGCCACGGTCGGCCACGAGATCCTCAGTTTTCTCGATGCCTATTTCAGGTACAACCAAATACGGATGGACCCGGATGATCGGGAAAAAACCTCCTTCATCACTAAGTATGACACGTACTGCTATAACGTGATGCCATTCAGATTAAAAAAATTGGTGCCACTTATCAATGCCTAGTAAACTAGATATTTGAGGAACGAATAGGAAATTCGATGGAGGTTTACATTGGCAATACGTTGGTTAAGTAACTGTGAGCAGAGGACCATTTAAAACATTTGCAGGAGACCTTCAACATATTGAAGAAGTACAATATGAAGCTGAACCCAGAGAAATGTGTGTTCGAAGTTAGTTCAGCTAAATTCCTCGGATTCATGGTATCCAATCGAGAAATCGAGATCAACCCTGACAAAATCAAATGCATCGAAGATATCATAGTCATGGACAATATGAAGGTCGTGCAAAGATTAATCGGATGCATAGTTGCCCTAGAACGATTCATCTCGATATCATCGGATAAGAGTCACTGATTCTTCTGGCTACTCAAGAAGAAGAACAATTTTTCGTGGACCCCAGATTGTCAACGGGCCCTGGAGGAACTCAAATAGTATTTATCGAGCACGTCGCTGCTTCACACACCGAAAGCAGCTGAACAACTATACTTGTACTTGGCAATATCGGAAATAGCAGTAAGTGGAGTCCTGGTCCAAGAAGAACAAGGTACGTAATTTCCAATTTACTATGTTAGCAGGACCCTAGGTGAGGCCGAGACTAGGTACCCTCACCTTGAAAAACTGGCGCTCGCTTTGCTAAACCCTCTAGGAAACTAAAACTGTATTTCTAGTGCCACCCTATATGTGTTGTGACAACTTACCCGTTGCAAAATATTATGCATAAACCCGAACTCTCGGGAAGATTAACCAAATGGGCCATGGAAATCAGTGGGTACGATATTGAGTATCGACCCCGGACAACCATCAAGTCCCAAATCTTGGCAAATTTCCTGGCCGACTTTATGCTGGACCTAATACACGAGGTTGAACGAGAGTTATTGGTAAACTCGGGGACGTCCTCAGGAATCTGGACCCTTTTTACGGACGGTGCCTCAAACGCAAAAAGGTCTGAACTCGGTATCGTGTTGAAGCCACCAACCGGCAATGTAGTTAGACAATCTATTAGGACTGTAAAATTGACTAACAACGAGGTCGAATATGAGGCCATGGTTACAGGTCTCGAATTAGCCAAAAGCTTGGGGGAGGAGGTGATTGAAACTAAGTGCGATTCCCTTCTCGTGGTAACCAAGTTAATGGAACATTCAAGGTCAGAGAAGAACGAAAGCAAAGGTACCTGGATAAGTTGCAGGTAGCATTACATCGGTTTAAGGAGCGAACCTTAAAACACGTACCCTAGGATCAAAATAGTAAGGTTGATTCCCTTGCTAACTTAGGGTCATCGATCGAAGATGGTGAGCTCAATTCGGGGGTAGTCATGCAACTCATAATATCGATGGTGGAAGAAGGCCATGTCGAGGTAAACTCTACAAGTTTGACTTGGGATTGGAAAACAAATACGTAGAATATCTGTAAACTAGAAAACTGCCCTCGAATCCAAAAGAATAGAGGGCCCTAAGGCAGCCCTGTTTAGCTTGTCTGAAGACGGAACCTTGTTCAGAAGAATGTTCGATGGCCCACTGGCAATATATCCGGGACCAGGAGATTCCGGGCACGTTCTGAGGGAAATTCACAAAGGCACTTGTGGAAATCATTCAGGCGCCGAATCATTTGTTCGAAAGGTGATCAGAGCAGGCTATTGCTGGATCAATATGCAAACGGATGCGAAGGAGTTCGTACAAAAATATGATAGCTTCCAACTGTGAGCACGTGATTTTTACCCTACATGAATTACACCCATAAATTTAAACAAAATAATTTCTTTTCATTATTTGGAATTTTTGAGGATTTTGTGGCATTTTCTGATAATTGTTTGCATTTGTCTATGCATATTTATTTTATTTAATTAACGGAAAATACAAAAATATGCCGCATTTGCATTTAGGATTTAACTTTGCATTTTTGAATTAAGTAGTAAATTAGTTATTTTATAAGAATTGAAAAAATCACAAAAAATAGTTTAATTTGTACTCTTTAATTTGAACTTTGATTTCTTTTAATTTACTTTTAATTAATTGTGATAATCTTTAATTAGTTTTAATTAATGTTTTTTCAGGTTAATTAGGTCCTAGGATTTAATTTAGATTTTAATTTATTTTTGGAAAAAAAGAAGAAAAAGAATTAATTGAAAAAAAGGGAATTGAAGAAGTTGTTTGTACTACATTGTCCTAATTTACCCATGGCCCAATATTTCTTCCCCAAAAACCAGGCCAAACCCGGACCATAAATCCCCATACCCGTCCAATACCCGACCAACCCGCCTGCCAACTCGACCCGTTCCCCAAATAAATCGATGAAACCTACAGGATATGAGCGGATGAGCCCTAAGCCTAAACCAACGCGTACTGTTCGTCTTCTCCAAAATCACTCGAACCAAACCCTAAATTCAGTCCAAATTCGGGCGAGTGAATCCCAAATCTCACCTCACGCGCTCCCCATCTCTCCCCATCACCATTTCTAACGGTTTCTGACACCAAAGATTCCCCTCTCCTCTCACTCGCTCGAATTTGAGCTATATCTCATGATTGGATAGTTCTGAGAATGGGGAGCTGGATGAGTGTGAGGCGTTGGATCGATTTCACTTAATCCAAACCCCACATTCATCAAGGGATTCGTTTTCAAATAGGGCCAGTTCCGATTTTGAGAGACAGTGAAAATTTTCGGAGTTTGATTTTTGGAGAGAAAAGATTAAAAAAATCATTTTAGTTTTCCTTGCTGGCTTGTGCATTTTCAGGTGCGATTCTGGGGAGGAAGGTGAAAATTTCAGTCTCTTTTGCTCTGTTATTAGTTTTGTTTCAAGTCCGGAAAAATCAAAGAAGAGTTTTTCCATTATCCTTCTTCGATTCCCTTCAAAAATGGAGACGAACTGAGTTGAGATCGAGTTGACCGTTCATGTTTGAGTTTGTAGTTTTTGCATCCTAATGCATTTGTAGTCGCTGTTCTTCGAGTTTTATTGTCAAATTCACTTGTATCGGGTTCAAGGCAGAGTTAATCTAAGTTTTTCAACTCAGGTTCATCCCTTATCCTCTTATTTATCGCTCGTGATTCCATGTTTGTCTGTGCTCGAATTCCACCATAGTTTAGTTTGAATTTGGAAACTCAATGTCTGTTTTGTTCTTAGTCGAGTTCTAAACTCGTTTGGCCTTGGCAGGTCCATTTTATGTTACTTTTTTTGAATTGAAAATACTCCCAAGTCATAATAGAGTATGCTGGAATTTCTGAGTTTGTATCTCGTTGTTCTGTCATTTAGGCTTCGGTTGGTTGAATCTGCCAGTAAGCAGGTTTAAGTTAGTGTGGTTCTATTCTCTGTTCTTCGAATCCCAGTCGTGAACTTATGGGATAGTTGTCGGTTATCTTCTCGTGTAAGGATTGGGAATGAATATGAATATTAGCAATTTGGAGGATTATTTCACGAATTTTCTGCTGAAACCTTATTCGTGTATGTTTGCAAGTTCAAGCTAGGACTGTTCTCAGCTATGTGTGTTCGTGTGTGTGTTTAAATTGGTGTTGAAACTCAGCTGTATCGCTACTTGTATATGTGTAGATTTGCTCTATTTTCTTTCCCCCTGCTCGAAAGTTATCTGCATTGTTATAGCTATAAGAACTCTGTTCTGTCGTGCTACTAAAAACAACTGATTCAAGCAATGGATTGTGTTGAAATATGCAGCATTTTGGGAACATTTGTTTGGACTGTTAGCCTGCTGAAAAGCTGCCTTGTTTTGCACTGTCTAGGCAACTCTGTTTCCTGCTATTGTTCGAAATTTTATATGCCTCGTTTCTGCTACAAGACTTCTGCTCTTTCGAGCTGTTGAAGAAGTCAATTTGAGCAGTTGTTGTCTTGCCCTGTTTCGCACTGTCTAGGCAGCTCTGTTTCCTGCTCTTGTTCGAAAATTCTACGCTGTTAGCCATGGTGTTCTGTTTGAGGATTCAGCAGTGTTAAAGTTTTTGTGACCAGTTTTTTTTGCTGATTTCACAATATTCTGTGGTGTTCTGTCGGTTTCGTTGTATTGAAATGAAGGCTTGCTAGTGTAAATTGAAGTGTTTTGAGCTGGGATCAGGTTCCCTACAAACTGATTGGTCTTTGTTCATCTGATGTTCTCTTAAACTGTTTCATAGCTACTGTTGTTTAATAGCAGGCCCCTCCTTAGTATGTGATTAGATCTATCTTCAACAGCCAGTTTGGTTGAGTCTCTAAGTTGATTCATAGGAACTTTCTTGTCTCTACGATTTAGTTTTGGGGACAGAGCTGTAGCGACGAAGTTTGAGTATGGCAATGTTTTAGTTTATGCTTTATTATGAATTCAGTGGTCATGAAGTTGTTGGTTCTTGTTTACTATGAAGTTTCATGAGTTGCATGATTTAAGTGAAATCTAGTTGATGTATGCTGCTAACATTTTGATGCAAAGAAATTGCTTAGTTGTGAAGACGATCGTTCTCAATGTTTAACCTTTTCTTGATTCGAGTTACACTTTTGTGTTTGATTCGGTTATCCTGTTGAACTCTCCAGCTAGATCTAGCATACTATGAGATTTAAATGCTATTGTTTCCTTCAAATCTTCCTTATTAAAATGGTGATTAGTTAGTGAGCTTTGAATTCATGGCATAGGCAGTTTGTTTTTTTTGTCATTATGCCAACGCAAGACACCAGGAAAGCAAGAAGTTTCCTGGGAGCAAATTCAGGGATTGGGCTTTATATTGGCTATGGGTTTAATTTAAAAAGGGAAGAAATCTTGGAGCCTATGCACTGAAATTGCACCTGGCCCATTTTCACAATCATATACTGTTAATATATATGTAGATCCGATCCGACATCTTGGGCCCTCTTAATTAAGTATGACTCTTCTAATTATTTCGAGGCGTGCCATTTAGTTTCCATGGCCCTCACAAAGTTGCAAATTCGTAATTGCTTTAGGCGCGTCAGTTTAATAATATTACCTTCTTAAACTCGGGTGCACATTTATGTGACCCAAATCCAAATCTTAACGATGTTAAAATATGTCAAAAGCCACGGGTGCATTTATGTGACGTGGTTCGAGATGTGTTTTAATAGCATTGTAATTTTCTCTGAAAAAATAAATAAAAGTGGTTAAAAATTCAGAATTTGCATATAGGTTTAAAACTTGAATTAAAATCAGATAATTAAGCCGAATATAACAGTTGAGCGACCGTGCTAGAACCACGGAACTCGGGAATGCCTAACACCTTCTCCCGAGTTAACAAAATTCCTTACTCGAATTTCTGGTGCGTGGACTGTTAAACAGAGTCAAACTTTCCTCGATTCGGGATTAAACCGGTGACTCGGGACACCATAAATCTCCCAAGTGGCGACTCTGAATCTTTAAATAAAAAATCTCATTTCGATTGTCCTTTAATTGGAAAAACTCCTTTATACCCTTCCCGAAGTGTAGGTAAAAAGGAGGTGTGACAACTCTGGCGACTCTGCTGGGGAACGAACCCAGAATCTCTGGGTCAGGGTTCAAGAATTCGAGCATAGAATAATTGTTATGTTTGGCTTTATTTATTATCTGATTTTATTACATGATTGGGCCTAATGTGCTAAATGTTGCTTTTTACCGCTTTGATATTATCTGAACTGTATCTAAATGTTGCTTTTTTACCACTTTGATATTATCTGAACTGTATATATAAACTGCTACGAAAACCCTCTCTTCTCTCTCCTGAGGAGTGCACGCTGGTCGTGACTTCTTTCTGTTAGTGTCAAATCCCAAATAGAACGAGGCTCGGACAAGTTCCAAAGCCGGATGAACCTTTGGTTACCGGTACGCAGCCCCCTCCTCGGCTCGAGTTGTCCGCTCGGGTAAGCCAGGTCTAGAACAAATAAACCCAGGGTTTTAAACCTAGTATAAGAATACCTCATGTTGGATCCCTTGTAGGAGCATTTTGCTTGCATCATGTGCATATCTGACTTTGGAGACTCAACATAGGGGTTGGGTTTGTCTAGGAAAGGTGCACCCGAAATAAAAGACCACCCTGATGCATCTTACTTGCTACTTGTGTATTTATTTGTTTCAGATTTGCATGTTGATCGGCTTTTGAATAAAAGGAGAGAATTTGGAAAAGAAATAGCAATATGAGGGTTTAAGAGAGTTAATCGCCTGTTTTGAAAAAAAACCAATGTCCAAATAGTGTCGAAACTCTGCCGAATTTTTGAGAAATTGAATAATCTTTGTCTTCAAAAATAGTTTGTTTTATTTGCCAGTGGAATGAAAAAAAGAGTTTTGCCAATAGAGTGAAAAAAAAGAAGAGAAAAAAAAGAAGTTTTTTCTATTTGCCCGAACTACGCCAGTTTGATTCTCACAGGGTGTGAGATACGTAGGCAACCCCCATCGGGTCCAACTTCCTTTTTTGTGAAAGTGGCCAAAAGAACAAAAATTTTATTTTTTGAAGATAATTAGGGTGATGCCATTCTTGTCAGAAATAGCCGAATGTCCCTAAAAGGGCGCCGGAAGGCTGTTTTTGCAAGAACAACGCCTGTGGTCATTTTTCAAGGTTTTCACCGGTTAGCCAACACAGCCTTAAAATCTTCGTCTTCGAGGTGCTGAAAGGCCATATTTGCAAAACCGGATTTCATTTTTGAAAAAAAAGAGAAAAAAAAGTGTCGATTTTGTCTTTGAGTCAAATGAGTCTTGATTTTGCTTAATCACCCTAATAAATGTGCAGAATGAGCACGAGTACAAGTTTGCCGATAGCAGTCATGAACAAGATCCCTTTGGAGTTGCATATGTGGTGGGAAGATCTGGGAATATCGGAGCAAGATAAGGTCAATATACATTTAGGAGGTCTCACCGGGTTGTTAAAAATCAGGCCCAGAGGAGATGTCGTAAAGTCTTTGGTTACGATTTGGGATGCGGCCCATAATGTATTTCACTTTTCGGATTTTGAACTCACCCCAACCTTGGAAGAGATAGCAGGTTATATGGGAAGTACTGAGGGGCTAAGGCATAAGTATCTGATCGCTCCAAGAGCCGTTAACTCTCACAAGTTCATGGATTTGCTAAAGATATCAAGGGAGTCCCGTAATCCGAGTTGGATGATGGTTTTGCTACTCTACGTTTTATATACCAGAGGTACGGACATAGGGGGATTCAACGATCCGGCAAGCGGGGTTTGTAGAAAAGGAAACCAAACAAAATGGGATGAGCATAGGCGTTTCGCCTTCATGGTAGCTTTTTTAGGCCTTGTGGTATTTCCCCGAAAAGACGGGAATATCGATTTGCGGGTGGCCGGAGTCGTCAAGGTCCTGATTACCAATGCCAAGAGCATTCTCGCCCCTATGATAGTGTCTGAGATATACCGAGCTCTCACAACCTGTAAAGCTAGGGCAGATTTCTTTGAGGGGTACAATTTGCTATTACAGATGTGGATGATCGAGCACATGTGCTATTGCCCTCAGTATATGAGTTATGGATCCATAGAGAAAAGTTGTATTGAAGAGTTTGACACAAGAATTGTAGGGTTTAAGCTGCCAGAGGGGTTTCAAGAGTGGGTATCCTGCCTTCGCTCCATTACTGCAGGGCAAATAGAGTGGACATTGGGTTGGCTTCCTGTTGAAGAAATTGTGTATATGCCTTACGCTCCTTACCGGGTGATGAGACAGTTGGGAAGGTGTCAGGTGATGCACCCAAATGAAGATCTTAGTGTGCATGCGGTCGAGGTTAGTTCTGACGGTCAATTTCATGAAGAGACAGTTCGTTCTATTTGGAATGAATGCCAGTATTTGATAGTAAACACTCGAGTGCGTGATTTATCAAGAGGCGAAGTCTCACCCGCCTATCTTGCTTGGTATAGAAAGAAGAACACTGCAAGGGCTGAACCAGAAAGACCAGCCAAAAAGCCTCACATTCAGAAATTCGTTGAAGCGTCACAAGAACAGTGGGCTTGGGTAGCTAAGGAGAATGAGTACAAGGCCACAATAGGAAAATTGGAAAAACAAGTCAGGGACCTTCAATTCGAGAGTAGCTTGCAGGTTGCGGTGAATGAAGGGGAAAAGAAAAGGCTAGCCAAAGAAAATGAAGCCCTTCGAGCTCAAATTCAGAAGATGAAAGTAGCGGCAGAAAATCTAGCCCGAAGCGACAGGGATGAAAAACTCATAGCTAACCTAAGGCAGAAAGTGAGTGACTATAGTTTCGATTTAAACAAAGCAGAAAGTGAACTAGCCAAGGCTAAAAAACAATTGGCTAAAAATGCAGATGAACGGGTACGCCTGGTTAAGCAGTTGAGAGAAAGGTACAACAATGAGGTCGCAGGGTTAAAGAAAAGGGTCATCGCCACGGAAAACAAAATGATCAAGCAGACAAAAGACTTCAAAGTTGAAAGGGAACATTGTTATACGGCATTGGCACAATTAGAAATAGATTTGCAATAACTTCAGGAGCAAAATCATATGGCTGAGCAAACTTTGGAGGCCAGGGCCCAGCAGATTGGGCGTTTGTTACAAGAAAAGGGTGTCATAAGAGAGAGAATTAGAAACATCGCCGACTACATCGTTATGAAGTGCCACATCTGTGAGGATATGACTCGCATTACATTCTTTGCAGCAATGATGACCTTTGTTAAACAAATAATGAATGACTTGGACCGACTTCAAAGGGATCTTGCACATAGGCCCGCAGCGAGACCGAATGACGTCCTGCGGGCACCAGGAGCATTGATGTACTTGTGATTTTTCGTTTTCTGTTAGAGTTTGTAAGTCATGTTGGGTTTGTATTTTCTTTCTATTTTTGAGTCTGTATTTCTTTGGAGTAAGATAGCTTATTTTTGGAGTCTGTATTTTGTCTTTGCATCAGAGTCTGTTAGTCTTTTGGAATTTGTTAGTATTGAGTCTTTGTAATCGAAGCGTCTGTTTTTATAAAAACTGAAAAATCCCAAAAAATATTTTATTTACTTTCACGCTTATCTCCCAGAACTACGCTCGGTCTGATTCATGCGGGGTCATGATAAATAGGCAATCTCCATAGGATTCGACCATAACCAAAAGAGAGAAAAAGAAAAGAGAAAAGAAAAGAGGGGAAAAACAAGAGAGAAAAAGAAAAAGAAAAGAAAAGAAAAGAAACAAGAAGAAAGAAATGATGGCGATGAGAGGATAAAGAAAGAAAAGAGAAACAAAGAAAAGCAAAGAAAGAAAAAAGAAAGAAAGTTGCAAAATGACCAAGCCGGGATGACGCAAGCGGCCGAACAAATGCATGATAGAAACGGTTAACTGCTTAGGTGCATTCATCCCTTAAATGTGTGATTACCGACTTGTTGAAAACCTAACCGCTAACAAGTTTGTTGTTGGTGCATTGAGTCCAGGCAGGTGGTTAGTTGGTTGTCATTCTGGCAACTCACTCATACAACACCCGATCGAAAAACCGGTTGAATATGGCCAATCAGGAACCGGAAACAAGTATTGTCAACCCATCGAAAGAAGTGGAAGAAATGGACGTTAATGCAATGAGGGAGGAAATGTATAAGCTAAAGCAACAGATGGCTGAAATGTACCAAGCTTGGGCGAAGGGGCATCCACCGCCAGTCTATCCCGCTAACCCCGCTTATATCCCACCATTGGCTCAACCTCAGGAACCTCCCACTGTGAACTCATCTCCAGCCTTTCCCCTCTGCCAACAATGCCAAGGAACCACTTCCCATACATCACAAGCTCCTCCACCCAAACAAGTCCCATACCCTCCTCCACCAGTCACTCCTGTTTTTGTGGCACCTCCACCTGCTACATTACACCGATCCTCCAGTGAACCTCTGTTCCAGACTCACGACAACCAGTATTATCCCCATAAACCCACCTTCAAAGTCCCAGAACCATATCCTTACACTCCTCATCTTGATATCCCAGCGGAGACCGAGAAACCGCCCAAAAATCCCGAGCATGAAAAGATGATCAGAAAGGTCAAAAACTTAGAGCAATCGTTCCGAGATATGAGGGGGTTAAAGGGACAAGAAAGTGTGGCCTACAAAGATTTATGTTTGTTCCCAGATGTTCAGTTGCCAGCGGGGTTCAAAATGCCCAAGTTTGATTTGTACGATGGGCATGTTGACCCAGTAGCATACTTAAGAGGATTTTATAGCAAAATGAGAGGAGCAGGTGGAAGAGATGAATTGCTGATGGCGTATTTCAGCCAAAGTTTGAGTGGGTCGACGCTAGAATGGTACACCAGACAAGATCATAGCAGGTGGTACAAATGGGACGATTTGGCCCAAGCCTTCGCCTGTCATTTTCAGTATAATCTCGAAATCATCCCAGATCGTCTATCATTGACAAAACTTGAGAAGAAGCCCGGTGAGAGTTTCAGGGAATATGGATTCCGTTAGAGAGAGCAAGCGGCGAGGGTTAACCCTCCGATGAAAGAAAGCGAGATGGTTGATTATTTCTTGCAGGCTTTGGAACCCACTTATTTTGGTCATTTGGTGTCAGTAGTGGGCAAGTCCTTTAATGAAGTTGTGAAAATGGGAGACATGGTTAAGGAGGGACTCAAGTCCAATAAGATCATGAGTTATTCAGCAATCAAAGCAACCACTCAGGCCATTCAAAACGGTATTGGGGGTGTGCTCGGAAAGAAGAAGAAAGAGGATATTGCAACGATCGAGTCGACAGCTTGGGGTAGATCCAGGAACCTTCCACCGTTCTACAACCAGCCTCGACCATATCCCCAAACATAACCCCACACTCCATATGGCCCACAAAAACACTACTACCCACCGCCAGATCCCCATTTTTCTGTCTATCACGCACAAACCTATAACCAACCTCCCGCTCACGCACAATGGCATGCGCCGGCTCCACAGAGTCCCTACCAAGCTCTACAAAATACCCATCCACCCCCAAAAGCCTACAAAAACCCTCATGGAACAGGTTTTCAACCCAATCAAGCCTTTAAGAATGAGAGGTTGTAGAAGCAGAAGACTTTCACTTCATTGGGAGAATCATATACCAGCCTATTCCACAGACTATGACAGTTGGGTATGTTGAATCCGATCGAGGCCAAAATGCTGAATCCCCTTCCCAGAAATCTTGATCGCTCGGTGAGTTGTGAGTATTGTTCAGGGGCCTCGGGCCATGACATAGAGAAATGCTGGAAACTGAAAACAGTTGTACAAGAGCTCATTGATACTCATTGGATCGAGGTTCAGGCCCCAAAAGCACCAAATATCAACCAGAATCCGCTGCCATCTCACCATGAAACCCATATGATTAAGTTGATACACAAGAGAGGGGAGGCTAAGAAACCCTCGCATACGGTAATGATGATCCACTCCAGTGAAACTAGTTCAAAGAAAAAGGTAACCAGTGGGAAATCGATGGTCCAGTTGAAAGGGGTAGACAATAAGCCAGCTGTGGTAGACGGGAAAGGGTCGTCAAGCACTGTCACAGTGAAACCAGAGAAAGCTAAAATGGTGGTACTAGGGATTATAAGTAAACCTATTGTGGTCGTGAAGGGTGCTCGCACAGAGCCTGTTGTTATCAAACCGACAACTCAATTACCGATAGTTGACAGCAAGGCAGTCCCGTGGAATTATGAACGAGTGACAGTAACTTACCAGGGGAAAGAGGTTAAAGAAGAAGTGTGTGAGGCCCATGGTTTAACTCGATCGGGGAGATGCTTTGCCCCCGAAGAGTTGAGGAAAGTTAAGACTTCAAAAGTTAACCCAGTGTTGGTGAAGAAAGCGGTTATTGAGGAAGAAACAGAAGAATTTCTGAGAAAGATGAAAGTGCAAGACTATTCCATTGTGGAGCAGTTAAGGAAGACACCAGCTCAGATCTCGCTCTTGTCATTATTGATCCATTCAGACGAACATCGTCGTGCTTTGATGAAGATCTTGAATGAAGCCCACATTCCTGACAAAATCTCAGTAAACCACTTGGAAAAGATAGCTAATAAGATATTTGAGGTAAACCGAGTCACTTTTTTTGATGATGAGTTACCCATGGAGGGTACCGAGCACAATAGAGCCCTCTATCTAACGGTGAAATGCGAAGATTCTGTGGTTACTCGGGTACTGGTTGACAATGGGTCCAGCGCGAACATTTGTCCTCTGTCCACCTTGAACAAGCTGCAAGTGGAGGATGAAAGAATTCACAAGAACAATATTTGCGTTCAGGGGTTCAACGGTGGGGGTAAGGATTCAATCGGGGACATAGTGCTTGAGCTCACAATAGGGCCAGTTGAATTTACTATGGAATTCCAGGTGCTCAATGTAGCTGTTTCGTACAATCTGTTGTTGGGATGACCCTGGATCCATGTGGCCGAATCAGTCCCGTCTACTCTGCATCAATTAGTCAAGTTTGAATGGGATCGATAGGAAATTATTGAACACGACGAAGATAATTTGTGTGTGCCCAACGGTGCCATTGTTCCGTTCATAGAGGTTGACGATGACAAGGGACCATGGGTTTATCAGGTTTCCGACACAGTATCGGTAGAGAAAATTCCGGAAGTAAAGTGCGTGCCAACTCCAAAGATGGCTGCAACATCACTTATGGTGGCTGTTGAAATGTTGAAAAATGGTTTCGTACCGGGCAAGAGATTGGGTGTGTCTCTGCAAGGTATTGTGTAGCCAGTTTCTCTTCCAAAGAATTTGGATACTTTTGGTCTGGGGTTCAAGCCTACCGTTGCAGACGTGAGAAGAGCTAGAAAAATGAAGCAGAAAGCATGGACATGCCAAAGCTAATCCTGCGTCTGTCCAGATCATTCGTCAGGCCGGGTATCAGGAAGCAACTGTTGTCAAAGGTCCCTGGACAACTGATTGGTGCCGATGGAGACTTGGAGAAGGGGTTTGAAAGGTTATTCTCCGAGGTTAACATGGTTCAGGCTGGGGAAGGGTCAAGCAAGGCAGATGTGCAATTCGTGGGACCACGTGCAAAAATCAACAACTGGGAAGCTACTCCTCTTCCTACCCGAAGGGAGTCTTAGTAGTGGGTTTTGATTTTCTTTTAGTTGTTTGGATTATTCCAGGGTCTGTAATTCAGATATTATGTTCCGTCCAGTTGGATGTGTTAAATCCCTGTTATCTTTATATTCAATGAAATGCAATTGTTCCTTTTCCTTCATTTCTTCTAATTTTATTTTTGTTTTCCTCTTTTGTATAGTTTTTTTATGCTGATATCAATGACATGACATGCAAGAGGAATCTTCGGCCCAGTTTTAAAGGCCAATCTAACTCTGAAATAATAATGCAAGAAATTGAGTGTGATGACGAGTTGGAATTTGAGGATGATGAGGCCTATGAAGAAATTAGTAAAGAATTAAGTCATTTTGAGGAAAAGCCCAAACCTAATTTGAACGATACAGAAGTAGTTATTCTAGGGGACCAAGATAATGTTCGTGAAACTAAAGTAAGCGTCCATCTGGAACCTCAACTCAGGGAGGAGATAATTAAAGCTCTATTCGAATACAAAGATGTTTTTGCATTGTCCTATGACGACATGCCGGGTCTAAGCACTGATTTAGTGGTATACAAGTTGCCCACTGACCCGGCATTCCCCCCTGTCAAACAGAAGCTGAGAAAAAAGTTCAAAACGGATATGAGTGTAAAGATCAAAGAAGAGGTCACCAAGCAGTTCGGTGCCAAAGTCATTCGGGTCACCCGGTATCCCACTTAGTTAGCCAATGTTGTGACCGTGCCGGAGAAGGATGGCAAGATCAGGGTGTGTGTCGATTATCGGGATCTCAACAAGGCGAGCCCAAAAGATAATTTCCCATTGCCGAACATCCATATCTTGATTGATAATTGCGCCAAACATGAGATTGGCTCTTTGTGGATTGCTATGCCGGTTATCATCAGATCTTAATGGATGAGAAAGATGCAGAAAAGATGGCATTCATACGCCGTGGGGAACGTACTGCTATCGGGTCATGCTATTTGGCTTGAAGAATGCTGGGGCAACATACATGAGGGCAATGACAACAATACTCCATGATATGATACACCAGGAAATTGAGGTGTACGTGGATAACGTGATCATGAAGTCTAGAAAGCAGTCTGACCATGTCAGGGATCTGAAGAAGTTCTTCCGAAGGTTTCGTAGGTACAATCTCAAGCTTAATCCTGCAAAGTGTGCTTTTGGGGTGCCATATGGAAAGTTGTTGGGGTTCGTAGTCAACCGTCGAGGCATTGAATTGGACCCATCAAAAATCAAGGCCATCCAGGAATTTCCACCTCCGAGGAACAAGACCGAGGTGATGAGTTTGTTGGGAAGATTGAATTATATCAGCAGGTTCATCGCTCAGCTCACGACAACTTGCGAGCCAATCTTCAAACTGTTAAAAAAGGATGTTGCGGTCAAGTGGACAGATGAATGTCAGGAGGCGTTTGATAAGATAAAGGGGTATTTGTCAAATCCACCCGTGTTGGTCCCGCCAGAACTAGGGTGACCTTTGATTCTATATTTGACGGTATTGGACAATTCATTCGGCTATGTATTGGGTCAACATGATATCACTGGCAGGAAGGAGCAGGCCATATATTATCTCAGCAAGAAATTCACAACGTACGAGGTCAAGTACACTCATCTTGAAAGGACATGTTGCGCCCTAACTTGGGTGGCGCAGAAGCTGAAACATTATTTGTCATCTTACACTACCTATCTCATATCTCGCTTGGATCCCTTGAAGTATATATTTCAGAAGCCTATGCCCACAGGGAGGCCTGCAAAGTGGCAGATCCTGCTCACAGAGTTTGACATTGTCTAAGTGACTCGAACTGCAATGAAAGCACAGGCCTTGGCAGACCATATGGCCTAGAATCCGGTTGATAAAGATTATGAACCTCTGAAAACTTATTTCCCCGATGAAGAGGTGATGCACATTGATGAGTTGGAGCAAGTTGAGAAGCCGGGATGGAAACTTTTCTTTGATGGGGCTGCAAACATGAAGGGCGTGGGGATATGAGCAGTACTTATTTCTGAAACAGGGTAGCACTACCTTGTTACGGCTCAACTTCGTTTTTACTATACCAACAACATGGCGGAATACGAGGCCTGCATTCTGGGTTTCAGGTTAGCTGTGGATATGGGTGTCTAGGAAGTCTTGGTCTTGGGTGACTCAGACCTCTTGGTGCACCAGATTCAGGGAGAATGAGAAACACGGGATTTGAAAATCATACCGTACAGACAATGTTTGCATGATCTTTGTCAACGGTTTCAGTCGATAGAATTCAAGCATATCCCAAGGATCCATAATGAAGTCACCGATGCTTTGGCTACTCTGGCATCAATGTTACATCATCCAGATAAGGCTTATGTGGACCCTTTGCAGATTCAGGTCCGTGATCAGCATGCTTACTGTAATATGGTGGAAGAAGAACTTGATAGGGAGCCATGGTTCCATGATATCAAAGAATACATCAGGATAGGGAATACCCGGTACAGGCCATAGGTGATCAGAAAATAACAATTCGACGATTGATAAGTGGATTTTTATTCAGTGGAGGGGTATTGTACAAAAGAACTCCAGATCTGGGATTGCTAAGATGCATAGATGCTAGATAGGCCACAACTATCATGACTGAGGTACACTCCGGAGTTTGTGGACCGCATATAAGTGGGTACGTTCTGGCAAAGAAGATTCTCCGAGCAGGTTATTACTGGCTCACTATGGAACGAGATTGCATTAGTTTTGTGCGTAAATGTCATCAGTGCCAAGTGCATGGAGATTTGATTCATTCTCCACCATCTGAATTACATACAATGTCTGCACCATGGCCTTTTGTTGCCTGGGGCATGGATGTCCTTGGACCAATCGAGCCAGCAGCATCAAACGGACACAGATTTATTCTGGTAGCCATCGATTATTTCACCAAGTGGGTTGAAGCGAAAACTTTCAAATCTGTGACCAAGAAAGCAGTGGTCGATTTTGTGCATTCAAATATCATCTGTCGGTTTGGGATTCTGAAGGTAATCATCACGGACAATGGTGCTAATCTCAACAGTCATCTGATGACAGAGACATGTCAGCAGTTTAAGATTATACATCGCAATTCCACCCCATATCGCCCTAAGGCGAATGGAGCAGTCGAGGTAGCCAACAAGAATATAAAGAAGATACTTCGAAAAATGGTGGAAGGTTCTAGGTAGTGGCACGAGAAGCTGCCATTTGCATTGCTGGGCTATCGCACTACTGTCCGTACTTCAGTAGGAGCCACCCCTTATTTGTTGGTATATGGAACGGAGGCAGTAATACCCGCAGAAATGGAAATCCCATCCCTTCGGATTGTCGCTGAGGCAGAAATTGATGATGTTGAATGGGTCAAAACCCGTTTAGAGCAATTAAGTCTAATTGATGAAAAGAGATTGGCAGCAGTGTGTCACGGCCAATTGTACCAACAGAGAATAGCGAGAGCATATAACACGAAGGTACGTCCACGGAAGCTCGAAGTGGGTCAATTAGTGTTGAGACGTATCTTGCCTTATCAGGCTGAAGCAAAAGGAAAGTTCGCCCCAAACTGGCAGGGGACATTTGTTGTAACTAGAGTGTTTTCCAATGGCACATTGTATTTGACAGATATAGAGGGCAAATGTGTAGAAATGACTATCAATTCCGATGCAGTCAAAAGATACTATGTATGATTTCTTTCTTTGATTGTACTTGTTTGTATTTGGCATATTTTGAAGATTGAAATGACGAAGGCATTTTGTTCTGCTATTTAAACACTTTATCCCTTGTCATCCCTTTTGAGTCTTATTTATTTTCTTTCATACCCCTCTTTCGGG
Source organism: Nicotiana tabacum (assembly GCF_000715075.1). Taxonomy (NCBI): domain Eukaryota; kingdom Viridiplantae; phylum Streptophyta; class Magnoliopsida; order Solanales; family Solanaceae; genus Nicotiana; species Nicotiana tabacum. Next base: position 103,687,530 of record NC_134087.1, on the reverse strand, counting down.
ATCAACGACACAATTCAGAAACGCAAGTGCGGAGGATAAGTAAGTGAAAAGAAAAAGAAAGAATCAACAAGAAAGGAAAAGGAGAAGAAAAATGAAAAGAGAGAAGAAAGAGAAAGAAAAGAAAAGAAAAGAGAAAAGCAAAAAGAAAAAAAGAGGAAAGAAAAAAAAAAGAACAATAGAAGAAAAAAGAGAGAGAGAAAATAAAAATCACAACAACAAAGTAATTTCTATGACATGAACTACATTCGACCTGATTCCTTTTAAGGATACATAGGCAGCCTCACGGTTCGGTCCCATCAAAACAAAACTCCAAAAGTCCCCATGCAAGAAACTAGGGCAGAAGTTGCGGTTGTTGTAAGAAACTTGATTCCGAAAGTTGTAATTCTAACCTGTTTGAATCGTTTTGAGCCTTTCATAACCTTTCTTTCTAACTCTGTCCAAAAGCCCACATTACGATCCAAAGAAAGACCTTCTGATCAGTCTTTGAGAAATGCCAAGTCGAGCAGGTCAAGGTAATTCATGTCAGGGGCAACACTTTGGTTCAATCAGGAAATATAAAAATGAGAGAGTCTTATTGGTGAAAACCTTCACAGGCACCGTAAGGCGACGGGAGCTGAGAGAAATAAAAATGAGAGAGTCTTATTGGTGAAAACCCTCACGGGAACCTTGAGGCGAAAGTGAGTTGAGAAGGGAAATGAGAAAGGTCTGTTGGTGGAAAACTGTTTCAAGGCACCGCAGGATGAACAAGGTCAAGGTTTGGGCGAAGTAATCAGATCATGGAAATTCTGAGGCAACAAAGTACGGCAACTGAAAGTTGATGGGTTGGACAGATTGGGCCGATTAATCCGAAATGCATGTCATGATCATCGGTACCAGCTGTTCCACTCAGATAAGTTTCTTTTTATTTTTCCTTTTGTAGCAATCATCTGGTTTTGGATTCTTCTTATCCTTAACCCGCAAAGTCATTACGTTTCATTTTCTTTGGGTTTATTTGTCTAAGATGTTTCAATGTCAGTCTTGTCAAAGCAAGTGAAAAGGATTTCAAAGCTCACTACCAACTTCCAAAATTGCAAATCACGGAGTGGTCAGAGCATACTAAGGACAACATGATGAACGGGGGGTACAAGGATTCACCGGAAGTTTCATCGGTAGAATGGTTGGTGATGTCATGGGAGACGCAAAGGTTCAGATAAAGGGGTCAGAGGCAAAACAACAACATGGGTATAGAACACTCGGTTCATCAAAGGTCATGGGGTTTGAAAGTCAGTCAGAAAGTCAAAGTGGTTCAGGGCATATTCGAGGAAGCCAGTCAGAACAAAACAATGCAGCGGAAAGATCTTCAGTAAGAATGCCATCATCTAACCACCATTTTTAAACTAACAAAATTTTTCTTTGATTAAAACAAGGGCAAGAAATTTCGATTGTTTCGGAGAAACACTCCGTGGAGAAAGGCAGTCATCAAAACAGGTTTGATTTTTGATTTTCAGGACCCTTCTGGAAAATGGGACATAGTTTAAAGTTCAGAAATAGCATAATCTAGCATAAATGTATCCCAAAAGAATATAAGTTAGCTTAGAAGTTTACATGTTCGAGATAGGATTCAACTAGGAGTTTTCAGGACCCTTCTGAATAATGGGACTTAGCTTTAAGATTTCGATTAGATAACAACATTTAGCATAAACTCTGCTGTAGGGTAGTATAATTCAGACATGAAAGTTGTCACCCTTAAGATAAAATTTGACCTTTGATTTTCAGGACCCCCATGGATAATGGGGAGTAGTTTAAAGATTCTCTTAGATAGCAAGATTTAGCAGAAGTCACACCTGTAGAAGATATAACTTAGATTTAAAATTGTCGTTTCGTTAAGAGTTGTTAGGACCCCCCCTGAATAATGGGACCTAGATTTCAAATTCTTAGTGATACTTGGTAATATGATTTAGTTTTACACTCACATCTGTGCCCAACCACCAAACCGGGGCAGAAAAGTTTCTTTGTTTTGTCTATTTTGTTGAAGTCAGGAGCCTGACTGGAGAACAAGGAATACATTTCAAGTCAGCAGTCAGGAGCCCGCCTGGAGAACAGGGAATACATTCAAGCTTAGCAGTTAGGAGCCCTCCTGGAGAGCAGGGAATACATTTCAAGTTGAAGTCAGGAGCCCGCCTGGAGAACAAGGGAGTATAATTTAAGTTTTTAGCGTTCAAATTCTTTGTTTTATCTATTTTGAAGTCAGGAGCCCGCCTGGAGAGCAGGGAATACTTTCAAATGAAGCAGTCAGGAGCCCGCCTGGAGAGCAGGGAATACTTCCAAATGCAGCAGTCAGGAGCCCGCCTGGATAGCAAGGGAGTACCATTTAAGTTCTAGCTTTCAAATTCCTTATTTCGTCTAAGTTGCAATCAGGAACCCGCCTGGATAGCATGGGAATACATTCACATTTTGAAGTCAGGAGCCTGCTTGGAGAGCAGGGAATACGTTTCAAGTCAGCAGTCAGGAGCCCGCCTGGAGAGCAGGGAATACATTTCAAGTCAGCAGTTAGGAGCCCGCCTGGAGAGCAGGGAATACATTTCAAGTTGAAGTCAGGAGCCTTCCTGGAGAGCAGGGAATACATTCAAGTGCAGCAGTCAGGAGCCCGCCTGGAGAACAAGGGAGTACCATTTAAGTTTTAGCTTTCAAATTCTTTGCTTTGTTTATTTTGAAGTCAGGAGCTCGCTTGAAGAGCAGGGAATGCATTTCAAGTCAGCAGTCAGGAGCCCGCCTGGATAACATGGGAATACATTCACGTTTTGAAGTCAGGAGCCCGCCTGGATAGAATGAGAATACATATCAAGTTCAACAGTCAGGCCCCACCTGAAGAAGGGGAAAACATCTTAGTTTACAATTCAAGGTGGCAACAAACGGATGTCTCCGGGAGAATGGAGGACAACAAGGCAACAAGAAACACAAGAGCAAGTTTGAAGATATAGATAGGACTTTTGTAATCCATAGATCATAGTCTAGTCTAGCTTTTGTTTTAACATGGTGTAATAAGAGGGTTCAGTAAGTAGTAGCAACAACAACAGCAACAGCGAAATCACAGCTTCCTGGTAGTCCCAACTACCAAACATTCCTGAACTATACTGACCTGATTCCTTTTTAGCCAAGGATATGTAGGCAACCTCGGAAGGAGGGTGCGGTCAAATCTTTCAAAAATGCTTCCCACGGAGTATTCAGACGGGCAAAAATCGCTCGTATCCGCTCACTTTATCTTTGCACGAAAACTCTTCATGTTTCCTGGCAAAGAGGGGCAGCTGTGAGCAAGTGATTTTTTCCCTACATGAATTACTCCCATAAATTCAAACAGAATAATTTCTTTTCATTTTTTGGAATTTTTGAGGATTTTGTGGCATTTTCTGATAATTGTTTGCATTTGTCTATGCATATTTATTTTATTTAATAAACGAAAAATACAAAAATATGTCGCATTTGCATTTAGGATTTAACTTTGCATTTTTGAATTAAGTAGTAAATTAGTTATTTTATAAGAATTGAAAAAATCACAAAAATAGTTTAATTGAACTTTGATTTTGAGTAATTTTCTTTTAATTTACTTTTAATTAATTGTGATAATCTTTAATTAGTTTTAATTAGTGTTTTTTCAGGTTAATTAGGTCCTAGGATTTAATTTAGATTTTAATTTATTTTTGGAAAAAAAGAAGAAAAAGAATTAATTGAAAAAAGGGAATTGAAGAAGTTGTTTGGGCTACATTGTCCTAATTTACCCATGGCCCAATATTTCTTCCCCAAAAACCAGGCCAAACCCGGCCCATAAATCCCCATACCCGTCCAATACCCGGCCAACCCGCCTGCCAACCCGATCCGTTCCCCAAATAAATCGATGAAACCTACAGGAGATGAGCGGATGAGCCCTAAGCCTAAACCAACGCGTATTGTTCGTCTTCTCCAAAATCACTCGAACCAAGCCCCAAATTCAGTCCAAATTCGGGCGAGTGAATCCCAAATCTCACCTCACGCGTTTCCCCTCTCTCCCCATCACCATTTCTAACGGTTTCTAATACCAAAGATTCTCTTCTCCTCTCACTCGCTCGAATTTGAGCTATATCTCATGATTGGAAGGTTCTGAGAACGGGGAGGTGGATGAGTGTGAGGCGTTGGATCGATTTCACTTAATCCAAGCCCCACATTCATCAAGGGATTTGTTTTCAAATAGGGCTAGTTCCGATTTCGAGTGACAGAGAAAATTTTCGGAGTTTGATTTTTGGAGAGAAAAGATAAAAAAAATCATTTTAGTTTTCCTTACTGGCTTGTGCATTTTCAGGTGCGATTCTGGGGAGGAAGGTGAAAATTTCAGTCTCTTTTGCTATGTTCTGTTTCAAAGTCCGAAAAAATCGAAGAAGAGTTTTTCCATTATTCTTCTTCGATTCCCTTCAAAAATAGAGACGAACTGAGTTGAGATCGAGTTGACCGTTCGTGTTTGAGTTCGTAGTTTTTGCATCCTAACGCATTTGTATTCGCTGTTCTTCGAGTTTTATTGTCAAATTCACTTGTATCGGGTTCAAGGCAGAGTTAATCTAATTTTTTTAGGTACCGACGATGTCTCTCGGTACTTTAAAAAAAAAAAAAAAAAAAGTTATCAATGCAGTCAATCCTACTGCATTTACATAATAATTTGAATTTCGTTCTTACAGTACCGATGGACTTCCGTCGGTAATTTAAATATATAATCTTATAGATAATTATTTTGTATTTTTTATTACAAAATATCGAAAGAGACTGTCGGTAAGTCCCTCAATAAGTATTTACTTAATTATCTTAGTGGTTGATTAGCCTATTTATTGAAATTTACACTAAGTGAAGGTAATACACTACTTAAAAATATATTAGTGGTAATTAGCTTAGTAATTTATAATCACACAAAGTAAAAGTAAATTTGTAGTATCCTTAACTACATAGATTAACCTATACATTAATAATTACACACCAAGAAGAAGTGTATTAGTTGTTTCCGTAAGAAATATTAGTGATGGTTTATCTTATAAATTGATAATTACTGTAAGTAGAAGTGTATTAATGCATGATGTCCTTAAGTAACGTTAACAATTAGTGAACTAGTGGTATCCTTATATAAATAATGTTAGTGATTGATTAGCCGATACATTGATAATTATACACTAAATGGAAGGGTATTAATGATATTTGTGAGAAATGTTTGCGATTGTTTATCTTTAATTTGATAATTAAAGTGGAGGTTTATTAGTGGTATCGTTAAGTAATATTAGTAGTATTCTGAAGTAACGCTAGTGATTCATTAGCCTATACATTGATAATTATACTAATTAAGTATGTATTAGTATAGTCTTTAAAACTATTACTGATTCATTAGCTTATGCATTAAGAATTACACTAAGTAGGAGTGCATTAGTAATATCAGTAAGAAATGTTAGCGATTGATTAACTTATAAATTGATAATTACATAAAGCAGATGCATATTAGTGGTATGCTTAAGTAATGTTAATGATTGATTAGCATATCTATTAGTAATTACACTGATTAAGTAAAAGTTTATCAGTATTAGTCTTAAGAACTATTACTAACTGATTAGCTTATACCTGAGAAATGTTAGCGATTGATTTGGTTATAAATTGATAATTACAAAAAGTAGATACGTATTTGTGATATTCTTAAAGTACACACACTCTCTCACACACACACATATATATAGAAGTGTACTGGTAGTATTCTTAGTTCTTACACTCAGCAGAAGTGTATTAGAAATATATCAATAAGAAATGTTAGCGATTGGTTAGCTTATAAATGGATAATTACAGAAAGTAGATGCGTATTAGTGGTATCCTTAAGTAATTTTAATGATTGATTAGCCCATGTATTAATAATTAGACTAATTAAGTAGAAGTGTATTAATAGTATTCTTAAGAACTATTACTGATTGATTAGCTTATACATTGAGAATTACACTAAGTAGAAGTGTATTAGTAATACCAGTAAGAAAAATTAGTGATTGATTAGCCTATACACTGAAAATTCTACTAAGTAGAAGTGTATTAGCAGTATTCTTAAGAAATATTACTCATTATTTAGTTTATAAAATGATAACTACAATAAGTAGAAGTGCATTAGTGATATCCTTAAGTAATATTAGTGTTTGATTAGACTATTAATTGATACTTAACTACGTGAAAGTGGTTTAGTAGTAATTAGCTTGTAAATTAATAATAATATTAGCTTATGATTTATTTTAAATTATTAATATTAATTTCATTGTTAATTAATGCTAAAAGATGAATTACATTGAAAAATATTACAATTATGGGCATAATATTTTCAGAAACTTAAATATTACACATAAATTATACAGTAAGAAGAATTTTATGTTAGGTTTTTGTAAAATATTAGTTTGATTTTCATTGATTCATAGTAATTTGTTAGCTAGAATTTAATTAATTGTCAATTTGATATTTTATATAATAATTACATACTAGGTAATTTGTTAGGTATGGTATTTGGTATTTTTTTTAAAATACCGAAATATTAATGCCGTACCGAAATAAAAGATGAATTCCCTTGAAAATATTACAATATATATATATATTATTTATTACATAAATATAGTTGTAAAATTTTACTTCCCTTTATTCTTAGTTATTTTTTTAATATCTCCCACCTTTTATTTTCACTATACGTTCCTTTCCCCCCATTTTTTTGGTTACCCGCTTACACCCAGTTGTTTCCCTTTTTAGTTTTAGGTAAATCAGAAGGGGCAGACATCAGACCTGCAACGGGATCTTCTTTAATCGATCCGGAACAAGGGCAACTTCCTCAAGCAGATACTGTAACACACATCCATATAATCAATTGTCACCATTTACTTACATCAATCTAAAAGCAACAAAAGAAAGCACCAGTCGTTTCCCCTTTTAGTTTTAGGTTTAGAAATCTAAAATCCATCATTTTCAAATCTTACTTCAACTTAGACAGATCATAGACAAATCTCTCCAGCTCTCTCGCTGTGAGTTGCACCTGGTTTCTAGCTTTTGCCTTCTCTCGCGGTTCGCAGCAGGTACGATCTCGATCTCCCCCCTCTCTCTATCTAGCTATCTATATTCTGCTCCTCTTCTCTGTTTCATCTCTCTCTCTCTCAATCTTCTGCTCCTTTTCTCTGTGTGTTTATCTCTTTCTTTTTAAATGTTTGGTATATAAGTTATTATTGAAAGAATATGTGCACAAGTGGGTTAGGGTTTTTGATACAATCAAAATTACTGAAAGAAGACAAAGGTGATTGCAATATTGTAGTAAAATTGAGTTCTGATACATTAATTTTTATGTTCTTTTGGTGGTAAATTATCGTTTCTTTGCTCTCAATTTCCTTTTTTACTTGATTCTGACGAGTCATCTTTATCATGGAAATTGTCCTATTGCTTTCATTCTATTGCTCTAAGAGGAAACAATATTAATGTAATTTTGTATGTTGCAAAATTTATTAGTATTAATATTGGTTTACTGTTTTATTTTTAAGGTTACTAATTTATACAGTACTTACTACAGGCAATCTGTATTAGTCGTAATTTATTGTAATATGATAGTGTAAAGTCTTATACATTATCATTTACTCCTATAAAATTAGATCTGTTTGAGTTTTCTTTTCTTTCTTCCTCCTTCAATTATATCTAATATGACAGAGTAATATAGAGCAAGAAAATATTATGTAGAAAATAATAAATTTATTGTTTGTATATGTAGATATAAAATCGTATGTGGATGTACGATAGGAATCTTCCTAATCGGCGGGGTTTAAGAGATGATTTTGTACAAGGTGTTGATGAGTTTATTAATCATGCTATGTAATTTAGTCAAAATAAGGGGATGATTAGGTGCCCTTGTGCGAAATGCAAGTGTAGAAAATGGTTGAAACTAGAGGATGCTAAGACTGATCTATATAGTAAGGGCTTTATGGATAATTACTATGTGTGGACTAGTCATGGAGAGACTGAGGGTAGTGATGATAATTACTTTTTTTTTTTTCTAACATTACTTGAATTTATTAACTCTTTTTGTTTCATTTGCAGAAGCTGCTCTTAAGAGACCCACGAAACGTGATGAGGTTTGGAAGAAGACCCACACAAAAAGCAAAATCGGGGAAGAAGCTTGGGTTGAGCCACTGGCTGAGGAGGCTTATGTAAGATCAAGATTAACTTAAAATTCTTTTATAATGAATAATGATTGTTTATATATAAAATTTCACTTTTAATGTAGAACAGGTATAGAGAAGCAGTGGAAGAGCTCGCTAGGAGTCAGCCGACCGATGAGCAAGGCCAGTCAATCATGCCATCGGAGGAAGAAACTCTCCCATTGTGGTTGAACGTGGTTGGAGGCGTGCATAAGGGTAGAGCATATAGCCTTTCCTCCGAGCGCAATTTTCATTGCCTCGCGTGTGGACTACAAGGTATATACTTTTTGGTTAATAAGCTCTTCTTTTTGTTAGCTGTATTTCGGAGTCAGTTAAAAGAATAACACATTCTGGAAATACAACCTTTTGATTTCATGTGTTTACATGTATGGTTCAATTCGGTTATCAAAAAATATATGGCTTAGATAATTGTAATGTCTGTTACTTCAATCAGGTTTTTTGTAAAGCAAATATTGTGAATTAAACCATAATGGAGAAGATGCTGCTATTATTGATCAGTTTCATAGTAGGACTCTGACCGAGAACAATTGATGTAGGATATATTTTCTGTAATGATAACGATGACAGTGATATAACATTGTTCGACAACTATTTATATGTATTGACTAGATGATCTGAGGAGCTCAATGTGGTGGTCATATTGATGGCTTGCTTAGTTGAAGTACAGTTTGCTAACTTTCTTTAGGCAAAGTGGTTTAGGAAGATACTATCCTCCTTTAACTAGGCTTCACTATTTTTGGTAGTAGTATTAGTAGTAGTAGTAGTTGGATGGACTGTCTCTCTATCTATTTTCAAGAACCTCTGTTCTCGGTCTGTCTTTTTTGGTGATTCTGTTTAGTAATATCAGTTTTATTGACTTCATTAGACATCTGGTTCCACTCTACATGCATATAAATTGACTTCCAATGAATTTACTCTGAATCATCAAGAAAGATGACCCTTTTTCGCCTACAATCTGGAATGGTTTGCTCAATTTTTTCGATATTTGCTTTTAATCCATGAATTTGGATTTCCCTTTCTTGAATTCTTTTCCAACTTGCTTAATATTTTACGAATTCTGATGCGGAAAAAGATTGACTAACTACGAATTATTTTTGTGATGCAAGTCGTTAAAATGTTGCTTGGATAATGTTATACTATAGAGGTTATGGGTGAGGCAGTGATTCTTCTTGAATATGTGGAGATCTCTTTACAGATTTTCAATCTACACTTAACCACATGACTACAATTATTATGACTTATCTAAATGCCTTGTTCTGCACTCTTTGAATTGTACTAGTTCTATGATATGCATTGCTGTAAAGTGTTCTTCCCATATCCTTACCGAAAGGAAGGTTGGAGATTCAAATGAGATCCTTATCTGCCTGGAGAGGTTCTTTCAATTGTGGAGTTAATACATTAGAAGCTCTTCACAATATTTTGCCACATATTTAGTCTCTTCAAGATAATTATGAAATTTAGGGCATTCCTCTATTTTTTGTTTCTGTTATCTCCAATTATTTCCAGTTCTCACTTCCCTGAATTACTCTAGGAATTTGACCTTGCCATTTTGTACTAACTTGGGTCTTTATGCTTGTCTGATAGTATGTTCCTTGGTTGAAAATGCTCATGTTTTCTGTTTTTGATGCTTCCGTGTAGTGTAGGAATCAGGAATGTTTAGTCCAAAGTCATTGCATTGCCTTAAAATAGTGTTATTCAATTCTAACTCTTCGTGTATCTTTTTCACTTCTCTTTTGTGGATTACAAGGTATTGGTACATCCGCCATCGTACAAAATGAGAACCTTGAGAAGATGCGGCGAACGATTCAACAACTTTCTAGGAACTATGCGGATGAACGAGAAAAAAGAAAGCATGAAGAGAAGATTAGAGACGCACTTAGGAATGACATTGACTCCCTCAAGGCTCAAGTGAACCACTTAATCGGCCTGCCCCGCTCTCCGCCAAAAAGCCACATTTATGTAGAGGATGAAAGTGATGGAAATAATACAAATGATAAAGAAGATGAGGGGGAATCCGAAGATGAGTGATTTTATGTTTGGTTGGATTGTTGTTTAGTTGGATGTTAACTTTGAATGTTGCATTTTGATGTTTGGTTGGATAATTTTGATGTTTGATGGGATAATTTGGATGTATGATGGGATAATTTGGATGTTTGGATATAGTTTATAAAGTTTTGTTGTTGTTAAGTTGAGTTTTATTGTGGTAGCATTTTAGTTTGTATTGTAATATTCTGCTGGCAGGTGGTGCAACAAAAAAATAGGCATTGCTTGCCAAAAATGTACCAGATTTATCGCGGGACCTACCGATAGAGTCTGTTGGAATAACTATTCATTTTCAATCCAGAATTCTTAATTAGCGAGGGAGTTCGTCGGTAGACTTGAACCAAAATTTCAGATTTAATTGAAAATACCGACGGATAGCCATCGGAATATGAATTTATTCATATTTTTAATTTTTATATTACTAAATTAAAATTCTAAACTTACCGATGGTGTTCGTCGTTATTATTAAATTATTATTTTTAATTTACCGACGGATATCTGTCGGTATTGATATTATTAATATTATATTATTTTATAATATACCGATGAATATCCGTCGGCAAGTAAAATTATTTGACCAATTGCTGTCAGAAATGTACCGATGACTTTCCGATGTGGTCTGTCGGTAAGTTACCGACGGATTCTGTCGGTACATTTTACCGAGGAAGGATTTACCTACCAACCACTTACCGACGGACTTCCGTCGGTAAAGCCTTGTTACCGACGGACATCCGTCGGTAACTTGCGTCGGTAAACAGGTGATTTTTAGTAGTGTATAACGTCCAAGTTTTCGTTATAATATATATTTTCTACATGTAATAACACTTCATTATAACAACCAAAAAATATCGGAATAAACAAGACTGTTATAAAAAGGTTTGACTGTACTACCTTAGCGCATATTATATGCATGTCTTCTAAGATATTTTCAAGTCCCATAAATAAATTTAATAGTCTTATCTCCTTAGATGATTTACTTAATCCAGATGCCAGTTATTAGAACAATAAAGGTAGACTGAAAGAAAGTAATAAATGACTTTGCTTTTCTAAAATGTCAGATATTACTTAACTAATTCAGTTTGTCAAAACTATAACTATTTCGGACCAGAGCTAATTAGGAATGAAAGAAAGCCAGGAAGATATTGTTTTGTTGGTAAAACAAGAAATATTGTAAATATATATTACAATAAATCATGAAAGCTTAACAAAGCACAACGGTAAAGATTTTACAATGAGTGTTTTTAGTCCATAAAATCTCAGCACCTGCCTTTTGAGGGAATAATTAGATGAATTAAAGTATGATTGATTTGCATAAGAAACCCTGCAAATTGCGAAAGATTGGTTTGATACTTGTACGCCAGAAGGGTAATAGATGTGGTATATAGCACTCCAGCTAATTACCGAAGATACCAAGAATGGTCAGCGAACCTTTGGGATATACCATAAGGTCGCACTATTCATATTCAAATGCGGCGAAATGGATTCCTTAAAATTAATTAATCAAATATTATATCATCAGTTGTAGCCATTGGCAGTCGCTAATCAGTTGGCCTTAATTACATAATCTCAACGCTTTGATACCTATATAAACACTCCCTCTGCATACTTTCCAGGAACTAAACCAAAGTAATACACATCAATTTTACTTTTAACATTTTAATCAATCTTTGTGCTATCAGTTTTTTTTCCTTAAGAAAAAAAAATGGCTGATATTGAGGGAGAACCAGGGAGTTCTATGCATGGAGTCACTGGTAGAGAGCCAGTTCTTGCTTTTTCAGCGGCTTCTCCGATGGTGCCAACCGATACCACGGCAAAATTTTCAGTACCAGTTGATACTGAACACAAAGCCAAGGTTTTTAAATTTTATTCATTTTCAAAGCCTCATGGTCTTACTTTCCAGCTCTCCTGGATTTCTTTCTTCACTTGTTTTGTTTCAACTTTTGCTGCTGCCCCTTTAGTTCCTATCATTAGGGACAACCTTAATTTAACCAAAATGGATGTTGGTAATGCCGGAGTTGCTTCCGTTTCCGGAAGTATTTTATCTAGGCTTGTTATGGGTGCAGTTTGTGATATGTTAGGGCCAAGATATGGTTGTGCATTTCTGATTATGTTGTCAGCCCCAACTGTATTTTGCATGTCATTTGTGTCGTCCGCTGGAGGATATGTTGCTGTCCGGTTCATGATTGGATTCTCGCTAGCAACATTTGTGTCGTGCCAATATTGGATGAGTACTATGTTTAATAGTCAGATTATTGGACTTGTCAATGGAACAGCTGCAGGATGGGGAAATATGGGTGGTGGTGCGACTCAACTTATTATGCCAATTCTGTATGATATAATAAGAAGAGCAGGTGCAACTCCATTCACTGCTTGGAGAATTGCATTTTTCATTCCTGGTTGGCTTCATGTTGTAATGGGTATTTTGGTATTGACTCTTGGCCAAGATTTGCCTGATGGGAACCGTGGTGATTTACAGAAGAAGGGCAATGTTTCTAAAGATAAATTTTCCAACGTCAGTACTCCGATTAATTACTCCTTCCATCTCTTTAAAAAAGAAAATATATATATATATATATATATATATATATTTTTTTTTTTAATTTTTTAATTTTTAAGGGAGAAGAATTTTAGCTAACATACTTCATGTTTCTGCTATATCAGATATTGTGGTACGCTGCAACAAACTACAGGACTTGGATCTTTGTCCTTCTCTACGGATACTCTATGGGAGTTGAACTGTCTACGGACAACGTAATTGCGGAGTACTTCTTCGACAGGTTCTTTTCTTATAGTATATATTTAACTTATGAGTTTAACTCTATGTTACTCGGACTCTTCAAAAATGTTGTTGGGTGCGTGTCGGATCCTCCAAATTTAGTGCATTTTTGGAGGATCCGATACAGGTGCGGCTAACACTTTTGGAGAGTTCGAGCAACATAGATTTAACTTCTATAGACAGTAAAAGATATGTATTAGATCCACAATTACAATATAATTGTCCATATGAAGAGAAATTAGTAATCTGAAAAATAAAACACTTTACTTGCTATATCGAAAAAATGAATTACTAACTAATCGTATAAATTTTATTAATAAAGTAAATATATTTACCTATATATAGCTCCCTAACAGAATTTAATTTGTGGAAAAACCTACAGATTTGATCTAAAGCTTCACACAGCGGGAATTATTGCAGCGACATTTGGTATGGCTAATTTATTAGCTCGTCCATTCGGAGGATTTTCTTCAGATTACGCAGCCAAAAGATTCGGCATGAGGGGTAGACTTTGGGTCCTTTGGATACTACAAACACTCGGAGGAGTATTCTGCGTCCTGTTGGGCCGTTCAAATTCTCTGCCCATAGCCGTCACATTCATGATCCTTTTCTCTATTGGTGCTCAAGCTGCTTGTGGTGCAACATTCGGTATTATTCCCTTCATTTCTCGCCGATCATTAGGTATAATCTCAGGAATGACTGGAGCTGGAGGAAATTTCGGTTCTGGATTGACACAACTGTTGTTCTTCACGAGCTCAAAATACTCGACAGCAACAGGGCTAACTTACATGGGACTAATGATCATAGGATGCACTCTTCCTGTGACTTTCTGTCATTTCCCACAATGGGGAAGCATGTTTTTCCCACCAACAAAAGACCCCGTTAAGGGAAGCGAGGAACATTATTATGCCGCAGAGTACACCGAAGCTGAGCGGCAGAAAGGTATGCACCAAAACAGCTTGAAGTTCGCCGAGAACTGTCGATCAGAGCGGGGCAAGCGCGTGGCATCGGCACCTACTCCTCCAAATTTAACGCCTAATCGTGTCTGAGTTTCTCTGATTTGATAATTTTCTCTAAGGGGATGGATGATTGTCAATCTCTTATTGATGGTTCAATGAGTCTCAATAAGTAGAGATTTAAAGAATGTACCCTGAATTTTCTTCTCTGTCTTTTTTTTTTTGTGTGGTTACATATCTGGATTTGAAATTATATACGAAAAATTTTCAAGTACTATAAATTGGCTTTCGCAGGTATGAATTTTTTCTTATTCACATATTTCTTCACGTAATCCTTAAGTTACCTTCTAAAATGGTTAAGCTACAACTCGTGGTATCATTTTTCTTCTTACATTATATGCGACAGAATAAGTCATCTCAAGGTTATATTGTATTCACTTCCTTATTTCTCATACCAACCGAGGAGAAGTTTTATTTTGTGTCTCGTACAACTTACACTAGTTGTATGAGGTTCATTTTTGTCTCACAAATTTGTGGACCCCAATCTTGCACTTCTGGGTCCACAAAACTGTGAGACAAAAAAATTGCCTCATACAACTAGTGTCAGTTGTATGAGACACAAAATAAAATTTTCACCAACCCACAAACATTTACGTTATAAAAAAAATAGTTTGCACGCGTTCACTATGAAATTTATACCATGGACATCCAAAATTATTGTATTACTACCTCTTTTCCCAGAGACGATATTTTTCAATATTATATTATACTTTATTTAAATCTAAAGTATTTTTTTAGTAGTAAAAGTGGTTGAAGGGGTCAAATGTAGAAGTTGCCGGAGCAACTGTGAAGGCATAGTGGAAGATACATTATAAGATAGACCAGGTGATCCACTGGATTCTGAACATATTAAATTCAATTGCAATTTGAAATTTAATCCACAATGAGTTGAAGTCTTATAGATAGTGATGTATTGGTCAAAATCTGATCGCTACGGTCAGCCCATCAGAAATCCCGGCCAAGCAATGAGATAGCGGACGACAACATGGTTTGCTCCAAACCCCGCGCTCACAAAACCCGACAAGTTGAAAAACAACAGTCACGGAACGACAAAGGCAGACGTGGTATGAAAGTCTGAAGACCCGAGAACAGAGGCGGATGTAGTGTGTTAGTTATGTGTCACGCCCCAACTTCGGGAGGCGCGACCGACGCTCAATCGAGTGAACCCAACTGAGCAAGCCTTACCATACACTTCCTACCCACCTCGATATGAATAAAGAAACCATACTTTAGTTTATCCATTTAGACGGGGAAAGACAACACATTCTACATTGATAGTTCATTTTAAATACCACATTAAATCGAAGATGAGTTAGTTTCCAACATCCCCATATAGTTACAATTTATAGGCAACATAAGTTTAGAATTACAACATGGTTCGTAGACCCATCCAACCCCCTTACATAACCCACACATATGTCTACGGAGCCTCTAGGATACAAAAGATAAGTTTGACAACGCTGGCAACAAGGCCCCGACTATACCTCAAAAGTGAAAGTCCACAATACAAAGATATACAATATAGCCCCTTGAAGGAGAAAGGGGCTCACCAAGATCTTGAGAAGAGGGATGCTTCGCTACACACGACCGACACTATCCGCTATGGAGCCACCTACTTTCATTTAAAAAAATGTAACGCCCCCGGCAAAAGGGACGTTAGAACCATGGAATAGTACTAGTATGTATAACTAAATACCATCAAATTAGAAAGAACTTTCATACACAAATAAGGAAATCACATGTATCACTCCAAAGCTTTAAACGATCACAACATTATCAACATGAAAGAACTACACAACCTTCACATCATGTTTCAATAGCCTTTAGTTGGGCATTTCATACTGTTCCACATCGTTCACATTACCACCGCTATCTTGAGCAGAGTCCGATATCGACCCGATCGGCTAGGCCGTCTCCCGGAAACGTTACCAATATTCTATTCACACTTTCCAGTTTCAATCATCAATGCATAACCGTCATGTGTTTATGTCATGGCGTCCGATCACGGCCCGATCATCTAGGCCGCCTCACCGTGGCATTACCATTTTCCATTATTCATCTCACTCCAATCTTTGGTTACACATGTATTAGTTTACCGACACTTGGGGCCACAATTTTCACATTCCGCAATTCACGTTTCACATTGTTCTCATTTTCAACATTAGGTTTGTAATTCAAGAGAGTATGGCACACAAGAGCAAATAAGGTTGTAGGCGTAGATGAGACTTCATGTAAACGGCACAACAACGCACTTCAATTTCAATCTAAGGTCTAAGCATTTCGATACATGATTCATAGTCTTTGCACCTTTTCAAATTATCAAGAATAGCACGTTGATCAATTTGAGACACAGTTTCCATGCATATAAGGTTGCAACACCAAGTCAAGTGAAATAGCAATCAATACAACAATTCAATTAAATCTTACCGTACTCACACAACCAACGATGAAGCTCAATTTCTAAAAGACGGGGTTTTAGCCATACATACCTCAATAAAGCTTTCCTTATTCCTTACAAAATTTCGGAACTTTTAGCACTTCGATCTATTGTGTAAGAATTACAAATTAAACCGAGAATTAGAGACGAGATTGAGATTCTAGCTTGTTTTGAGAATACTATAAAATACTAAAGGTGCATTGTGATCTTAGGCCCTTTTGAGAGAAATTTCAATCATTTTATACCCCAATTGCTTTCTTTTTAGTTCACTACCTCCCAATATTCTATAGTGTGATATGCATGCAAGAAATTCATTTTTATACCCATGAATTACTTCACTAGTGATCTCTTATTGCTAAGCATAGGAATAAGAGCTGAGGTAATGAAGTCTTACCTCTTGGGATGAAGATTTAGGTGCCCTCACTTGATTATCTTCAAAGATTTGGCAAGATTTCATGAAGTAATTTGATGGGAAGCACTTCCCTCTCTATGACCCCCCCCCTCTCTCTCTCTAAAAGCATCAGGAAATATGCTCAAAATGAGCTATAACACCGAATATATCGATAAAGGGTCGGGTTTAAAATTTAGAAAATTGGAGCCCCGAGTCAGGTCTGTGATCGCAAAGTGGAAATGCGGCCCACAGAATGGTCCGCAAAAGTGCTCCCAAAATCTGAACATTCTGTCTGGGTATAAGGCAGAAATGCGGTCCGCATACCCGTTCTGTGGTCGCATAATGCACCACAGAACTGCTCATTGCAAAATCCCAAGGAAATTATGCGACGACTATGTGGTCCGCATATCGGTTATGCGATCTCATAATAGACCACATATTTAACCTCAAATTTGACTAACACACTAACTCACTTTGCGGTGAGTATGCCCCCTATGCGGTCTGCATACCTGATATGCGACCGCATTCTCGACCGCAAAATCGCACTTCTCTGGAAAACATTATTTCTTGACTTTTTAATGCACTGTTCAATCCAAAAGGGTCCACATATGCTCCTAACTTGGCACCATGGGATTCGGGGTTCTGAGTAGGAAATTCACGGGGCCTTACATTATGGGTTCAATTGAACCCATAACTTTCGACGCGGGGTAGAAATTTATATGTAAAAATTCATTAAAATTACAAAAATAATAGATTTGAACCCATAACTTTAAAAATATAATGTGTTCAATGTTAAAAATCTTAAAAGTTGAACCCATCGAGTTTAAATCCTGGATCCGCCTCTACCCGAGAACGCAATAAAGGTTCCATAACTATATATAGGGAGGGAACCTTCCTAGAAAGGGGGGGGGGGTGGTTTCTTCTCTTCCTCTTTCTTCTTCTCTATAATTTTCTTAGCAAAAATAAGACAAAGCAATCTCCCATGGAATATGTAAAATAGTTATCTCCACCGATTAATGGGAGGAAAAATGAAAAGCATCAATAAGATTGATCGCCTCTATTTTGTCTTATGCGTTATTTTCTGATTTGCTTATAGATCTAGAGTTTATTACGTTTGACTAAGATTTACCTCTTCATCTTCTTTAATTGATTTAATCAAAAAGGTTTCAATATTTTTTGGGTCAAATAATTTGGCGCCGTCTGTGGGGATTTTTTATTGAAAACTTCCTAGTCTCCTCCAGATCAGAAATCGGAAACACGATCACCCACCGAAATGAGTGGTAAGTAAACCTCATACGCCAACCCAGATCATGATGCTATACACAAGCAGAAGTTTCAACCAACATCCTCCCTTACACGCCGGGCAGCCCACGAGCTAGCCAAAACGAGCCTAGCCCACACAGGACGAAGGCACAAAAGAAAGGGGAAGGGAAAAAGAGCTGAATACGGCTACTGAGTTCAGAAAACATCACCCCCATCAACCATTGAAACTCCAAAGCAAAGCGAGCAACGCAACAGATCCACCTTCTGCTGTTTGCTCAAACAAGAAAGCAGCATCGGCGGGCAAGCAAGCAAGGAAACATCCCAATTGAAGAATGGGAAATTGCTACAAAACGATCGAAATATCGTGCGCCAAACAAACCCAAATCCTAGGAAATGATACCCCTTGAGCGATACCCCCTATCCCTCACCAAGAAGGTGTCCCGAGAAAGCCCTCCCAGGCACTTGAAGAGCGGGCCGACGAGGGAGAACTCACCAAGATCAAAAGACCGTCGAGGAGAAACTCCAATAGGTGCACGAAACAAGTGTGAGCAAAGTAGCAGCGTTTTCTGCTTTCCAACACCACATTCCCCGACGCAAATAAAATCAGGTGAAATGGGAATCTCCCAGAAGATACCCAACTCTCGGGAAAACCGGGACTAACGATGGGTTAATATTTTGATGAAAGTTCGAAATAACACCTTTCAGGCCAAGGGCCTTCGCCTTCCACCTCGATCGAACGACGACGGGTTAGTATTTTGACGAAAGTTCGAAATAACACCCTTAATGCCAAGGGCCTTCGCAAAAAAGAAGAGTTCAACCTTGATCGAACAATGGCGGGTTAATATTTCGACGAAAGTTCGACATAACACCCTTAAGGCCAAGGGCCTTCGCCAAAAAAAAAAAGTTCGACCTCGATCGAACGACGACGGGTTAATATTTCGACGAAAGTTCGAAATAACACCCTTAAGGCCAAGGGCCTTCGCCAAAAAAAAAGAGTTCCGACGAAAGTTCGAAATAACACCCTTAAGGCCAAGGGCCTTTGCCAAAAAAAAAGAGTTCGACCTAGATCGAACGATGATGGGTTAATATTTCGACGAAAGTTCAAAATAACACCCTTAAGGCCAAGGGCCTTCGCTAAAAAAAAAGAGTTCGACCTCGATCGAACGATGACGGGTTAATATTTCGACGAAAGTTCAAAATAACACCCTTAAAGCCAAGGGCCTTCGCCAAAAAGAAAAGTTCGACCTCGATCGAACGTCGACAGGTTAATATTTCGATGAAAGTTCAAAATAACACCCTTAAGGCCAAGGGACTTCACCAAAAAGAAGAGTTCGACCTCGATCGAACAATGACGGGTTAATATTTCGACGACGGGATAATACTTCGGTGTAGGCTAAAAAGTAACATCCCTGCGGATAAGGTCGCTATTAGAAATAGAATTAGATATCTTTCGGACTATGATGGGATAGTACCTCGACATAAGCCCAAAAGTACCATCCCATCAGTTAAAGCCGTTATCAGGGCCCTACTCAACCCATGTGACATTAAATTCCCTAAGAGTCGGGAACTCGTCACACGAAAATCTACTTCTTTGCACCAAAATTATGAAAGAAAAATGGGAAAAGAAATATAGAAAGCACATGACAATGGAAAATCCCTCTTTATACAAAGCTACGACGCAAACAGTCGCAGATTACTTACGGCTAAAATCAACGGAGTCCAGGAAAAAAAACAATAAACAACAACAACAAAAAAATAAATAAAGATATCAATTCTTTCACTCGGCACCATCTCCAGGAAGTCCCCCCTCATCGACCGCGCCCTCATCAGCTTTTGGCATCGTAGAGTCATATCCACAGTTAACACGAGCCTCTCGTGACTTCGCCTGTGCTCCTTCATATGCGGCCTCGGTAACATTGCCCGCCTCCCACAAACTCATATATATGTACCGCTAGGCTTCAGCATGAACCCAAAGCTCATGCAAGTGGCGGGGAACAACTGTAGAGGAAGATTCTATTTGAGCCAACATTTGCTCCTTTTTGGCCTCAAGAGAAGTGACCTGGTCCCCTAAGGTTGATGCTTCCCGATCGATCTCTCCGATGCGTTCCTCGAGCCTCGCCTCCCTTAGTGTGGTCGTCGCCCTCTCTGACTCCTGCTCGGATTGGAGTACGCGGATAGTGTTCTCCAGAGCCGCCACCCTTGTCGAAGCCGATGAGCAGGCACTCTCGATGTTCTCCAACCCGACAACCATTCTCTCCAACTCGGCCAATTTTCCCATCCACCTGCGCTCATCGCCTCGATCTGGATAAGATTCTGATCCATCTCAGACTACATTGACCTCAGCTTCCGCTGAAAATATTCACACTCTGCAGCAACCCCTTTGCCTAACTCAAGCTCTTCGTCCTTTGCACGAAGTTACTCCTCGAGCACGCTACTTCTGCGAATGGCCTCCATCAATTGATGGTCCCTCTTCTCTAATTCCTCGCCAAGGGATCGAGCACCAAGATTTTTCTTTATGCGCTCATGCATTACACGACACTTATTGCAATAGCACCGATATTTCTCCAACACATTCAGGAAAATCTTAGCCCGAATGTCAGCCCTACGAGCGCTCTCAATCTCCACCATGTACGTCTGAAAAAAGAAAAGATGGGCTAAGACCATATCGTCCAGAAAAATAAAAGCAACATGAAAGAAATGCGAAACGTACCCTCAAGCCCATAACGGCCACTTCATCCATCAAGTCAATATCACGAACGTTCCGAAAAGCCTCTTTCTCGGCAGCAGAACACGAAATGTCAAACTGCGGCACCAGGTCCTCTGTGTCCCCTTGAAGATTAATATCCAATGAGATCTCAAGAATACAGGACGAGCCTCCCGCATGAACCACCGAGCGGGTAAGACCCTCTTCAAACATCCTAACATCATCAAGATCAAGGTCAAACTCAGATTCGTAGTCATCGACAATGACACCCTTTCCCCTTCCAGCGGCCAAAGAGGAAGCACGACCAGGTACCGAGGATGAAGGCCCGTCAAAAACAGTAACAACGGCCTAAGAAATATGACCCCCCATCGCAGCAGGTTGTTGATCGATCATAGCGGCATGAATCTCCGTCGATGTGGTAGATACACGTCTGGCTCTGTCTCTACGGGTGGAGTAGTATCAATACCCGCCTCAGACCCCATCAAAGGAAGGTCTTCGTCCAGATGTATCACGACCGGAGGGGCCGATTCGGACTCCACTCACCGCCTATTAGATGGCCCCTCTCCTTCCTTGGCACGGGAGGATTCACCTGATGGATAGGCAACATGGGTCGAAATCTCAGTTTGAGGGGTGACCTCCATGTATACAGCCACAGCCGTAGACTCAACTGAAGCGGCTCTCGATGAAGGTCAAGCAGTAGGCACTGAAGTAGGGTGAGCGAACGATGTAGACTGACGAATAGCCAGTGGAGGAGCCCTCTCTCTCCGAACTCTCCCTGGCATCAACAAACATCACGTAAGAAATTGAGTAAAAAGGAAAGGGAAAAAAAATAGCCAACCAAAACGGTCTCATTCACCAGTAAGAGGCTTGCGTCTATATCTCTCATAGAAGGACGACGAAGTGTGGATCCCCGCTGTATGAGGAAGGATGACGCTCACCCACTCATGGACACCATCAACAGGTGCAAGGGGTAGTTTTGCGGCTGTAAAAACGTAAACAGTTTAGTACTACCCTATAGAAAGCAGTCGGACATCACTCCAACAAAAAGTATAGAGACTTATGTGTAAAGTTCCATTTCTGATGGAACCCCGTAGGATCCGCTACAAGGTGCCCCGTCCGCACATAGAAGTAATTCTCGTAGAAGCGACGGTTCGCCCTGTCATCCATCTTCACCACCAGACTCTTCGACCCTCGGTGACGCATGTGAATCATTATGCCACGAATGAGTTGAGGGGCGAAGATATTGAGCATATGATCCAAAGTGATCTCATGACCGGCAAGTTCCGCAAGCTTGAGCAGCATGAGGAATAATTTGTACAGGTACGACGAAAGTTGAGTTGGGCATACCTCATAAAAGCGGCAAAAATCTAGCACCAAGAGAGGGAGAGGAAGCGTGTATCCCACAATAAATGGGTAGGCGTAGAACGCGCAATACCTTAGGTGGTCAAAGTGGACTATGTCGTTCCCCACCGCCGGCAGTATTTCGACATAGCAAGGGATTCCCCACCTAGCCTTCAATTCTGCGATCCCCTATTCATTTATAATAGAGGGAGTAGGTTCCAGCTCCTCCCCGGCGGGACTGTGGAAATCATTCCATGATTTCCCAAGGCGAGGCAAGATCTCAGCCACTGACGAGACCTTCTTATCTTCCACCATTTTTGCTCCTCCAGTGACCAGAACATCGCTTTCCGGCACCGAAATTGTGGTAGGGAGGCCAGCACAAGAAGAATCATCAGCCATTTGTATCAATTTGATAAAACAAAGAGATAAAGAAAGGGAGAGATGAAAATTCTTGGCTAACCAGAGAAAATTAAAAATCCGAAGTATTAGGAGAAAAGGAGATTCGCAAAGTTCTTTCGAGTAAAAGGCAAAGAAGTGTGTCAATCAAATGGTGCATTCATTCTATTTATAAGAGACATAAATCCCCCAAGCACGAAACCCAAGAGTCGCCAATCGAATTTGATAGGGCATGAAACGGTTCAATCCCTTGGGAACGTGTGTCATAATGGCGGTAACCACGAACAACGCTTCAAGTTAAACGATGCTTCGGTTCCGAAATGGCCGCAACGGTCCAAGGATATCGAAAGGGAACTGTTACGTCACTTGAAACCTAAGGACCATACCCAAGGGGTAGGTAGTCAGATTTCTCTCAGGTATGTAGCAATCATAATCCATCTGCCAGGCCTTACAAGGGACGACCCTAGCGACGGAGGGACTAACTACGGCCGGCCCATCCGAGATCCCGTCCAAGCGGTGAGACAGTGGACGACGACATGGTTTGATCCAAACCCCGTGCTTACAAAACCCAACAAGTCAAAAAACAACACTCAGAGAACGACGAAGGCGGACGTGGTATGAAAGTATGAAGACCCGAGAATGCAATAAAGATTCCATAACTATATATATGGAGGGAACCTTCCTAGAAAGGGGGGCTTCTTCTCTTCCTCTTTCTTCTCCTCTGTAATCTTCTTAGCAAAAAGAAGACAAAGCAATCTCCCATGGAATATGTAAAATGGTTATCTCCACCGATTAATGGGAGGTAAAATGAGAAGCATCAATAAGATTGATTGCCTTTATTTTATCTTATGCGTTATTTTCTGATTTGCTTATAGATCTGGAGTTTATTACGTTTGACTAAGGTTTAACTCTTCATTTTCTTTAATTGATTTAATCAAAAAGGTTTCAATATCTTTTGGGTCAAACAAATGAAAAGTTTGAAACTACAGTAGCAAGTGGTTGCAATGTATGCGGAAGAAATGCCCCAGATCAAGAAGATGTAGTTAGTCCTTGTCTAGGTTTTGAGAGCCTATTTTGGCTTAATTAATTAAAAGTAGTTGATAAGTATCTATGTACTGAAAAATAGTACTTTTAGGTAGTGAAACTAACGTACCATTTAGCAAAAATAAAAATAAAAATCAGTGAATTAATTAATTAATTCTGAGACAAACGTAATGAAGCCAAGCAACTTTCCTACCACTTGGGAATTAAAAGTGTACCCACAATGATTCAAATTAGCTTATCTTAATACTAGAAAGAGGATTTATCAGGTAGTGGAAAGTATCCTGCTCTTGTCAGGGAGAGTATTCTAATATTACAATGATTCATTAATTAGCCCCACAAACGTAAGAATATGGATTTCAGTTGCGAATGAAAGCTTTGAATGATAATAGAGAAGGCTGTGACAGAACTCGCTACTCAGTCATGATTCATGATGATGAAAAGATGAGTTTAACTTATGTACAACGATATTGTAAACTATGTTTTCTACTTTATCAGACCGCTCAAAAGATATTTAGAAGCTACGGTCTATAAAAGCGAAATTTATAATCTTAAACATAAGCTAGGTTAGGTGTTACAACAATAAGGCTGACCTGTAAATCTATATATATATATATATAAACTCGAAAATACCATTAATCTAAAAGCTTAATTTCATTCCCTTGTTTTTGTTTTATCTGAAAAAGGAATACCATTCTTGCTGAGATATTCACTTTCGGTCGCTATTGTTGAAACTCTTGTACATATTGTAATTGAGTCATGGTCTATTTATTGTGAAAACATTATTGCTGTTGACTTCTTTGGTAAGCTGTGATTTTGAGCACTTGAGGTGCGATTTGTGATATGTTGTGATATTGATACGCATGCGGTGGTATAAGAATTGGGGTTGATATGCCTGCAGTGAGATAAAGTGGGCTTGATAAGCGTGTTGCTGGTAGGAAAGTTACTTGAAGCCACGCGATGTGATAAAGTGGGCTAAAACGTGGGTAGCTATTTTGGAAAAATAATTTTCAAAACTAAATGCAAGGTTCCTGCGGTGGTATGAGGAAGGACGGTGAATTTGATTTGTGAAACAAGGCTATGAGGCGGTACCTCAATAGTGATTCTTGTTGCTATCTTTCATTTACATCAATTGTATTTGTCTACATCATTTCCTTGGCATTCTTATTATGTGTTTCTTCCGTGATGTCTTAATTGCCTTAATTTCAGTGTAGCTATTATTGTTATAATTCTTCATTGCATAATTTCCATTGTTTCCATTATTATACTGTACTATACATGTTCAATTTCTTTATATGTTCCTGTAAGAATTGGGGTTGATACGTATGCAGTGAGATTAATACACGTGTTGCTAGTATGGAAACTACTTGAAGCCACGCGGTGTGATAAGGTGGGCTAAAACGCGGGTAGCTATTTCGGAAAAATAATTTTCAAAACTAAATGCAAGGTTCCCGCGGTGGTATAAGGAAGGCCTGTGAATTTGATTTGTGAAACGAGACTACGAGGCGGTACCTCGATAGTGATTCTTTTTTCTATCTTTCATTTACATCAATTGTATTTGTCTGCATTGTTTCCTTGGCATTCTAATTATGTGTTTCTTCCGCGATGTCTTAATTGCCTTAATTTCGGTGTAGCTATTCTTGTTATAATTCTTCATTGCATCATTTCCATTATTGTACTGTACTATACCTGTTCAATTTCTTTATATGTTCCAGTAAGAATTGGGTTGATATGCATGCATTAAGATAAGGTGGGCTTGATACGTGTATTGCTAGTAAGGAAACTATTTGAAGCCACACGGTGTGATAAGATGGGCTAAAACGCGGGTAGCTATTTTGAAAAAATATTTTCAAAACTAAATATAAGGTTGACCTGATGGTATAAGGAAGGACTATGAATTTGATTTGTGAAACGAGACTACGAGGCGGTACCTCGATAGCGATTCTTGTTGCTATATTTCATTTAAATCAATTTTATTTGTTTGCGTCATTTTCTTGGCATTCTTATTATGTGTTTCTTCCGCGATGTCTTAATTGCCTTAATTTCAGTGTAGCTATTCTTGTTATAATTCTTCATTGCATCATTTTCATTGTTTCCATTATTATACTGTGCCATACCTGTTCGGTTTCTTTATATGTTCCAGTAAGAAATGGAGTTGATACGCATGCAGTGAGATGGGATAGACTTGATATGCGTGTTGCTAGTAGGAAAACTACTTGAAGCCACGCGGTGTGATAAGGTGGGCTAAAAGCTATTTCGAAAAAATGATTTTCAAAACTCAATGCAAGGTTCCCGCGGTGGTATAAGAAAGGGCTGTGAATTTGATTTGTGAAACGAGGCTACGAGGCGGTACCTCGGTAGTGATTCTTGTTGCTATCTTTCATTTAAATCAATTGTATTTGTCTGCATCGTTTCCTTGGCATTCTTATTATGTGTTTCTTCCGTGATGTCTTAATTGCCTTAATTTTAGTGTAGCTATTCTTGTTATAATTCTTCATTACATCACTTCCATTGTTTCTATTATTATACTGTACTATACCTGTTCGGTTTCTTTATATGTTCAAGTAGGTGTCTTGACCTGACTCGTCACTACTCTACCAAGGTTTGACTTGATTCTTACTGGGTATCGTTGTTGTGTACTCATACTACACTTCTCTACATCTTTTTATGCAGATCCAGGTACTTCATACTAGCCTAGGCATCCGTGAGTTGAGCCTGGATCAGAGACTTCAAGTTCAAGGTATACCTGCTGGCATTCACAGGCCTCAGAGTCACCCTCTATCCAATTTCTATTTCATTCTTCTTTTATAAATACTGTTGTATAGGGATGTTTCAGTATACTCGTGTAAAGCTTGTGACTCGGTCTTACCAGATTTTGGGTGTTGTATTCAGTTGTATCGTGGAGTCCTTTTTATGATCGTTGTTGATTTAATTGGGAGTTTTATTATTATTTCCATTAATCATTCATGCATATTAGGCCTACCTAGTCTTAGAGATTAGGTTCAATCATTACATCCTACAAAGTGAGATTGGGGTCGTGACAAGTTGGTATCAGAGCTCTAGGTTCGTAGGTGTTATGAGTCATAAGCAGGTTGAGTAGAGTATCATGGATCGGTACGGAGACATATGTACTTATCTTCGAGAGGCTATGGAACTATTAGAAAAACACCACTTCTTGATTCCTTATCGTGCGAATTTGTTGACTTTGAAATTCTCAATCCTTGTCTTTCTATTCTCTCACAGATGGTGTGGACACGCACCGCTGGATCCGATGACCAGACACCGGTGCCCCCCCTGCTATAGCTGTGAGA
Organism: Nicotiana tabacum; assembly: GCF_000715075.1. Taxonomy (NCBI): domain Eukaryota; kingdom Viridiplantae; phylum Streptophyta; class Magnoliopsida; order Solanales; family Solanaceae; genus Nicotiana; species Nicotiana tabacum. Next base: position 103,660,610 of record NC_134087.1, on the reverse strand, counting down.
GGCCGGGGTCGGGGCAGAGGCCAAGGCCGAGGAGGGGCACGTGGTGTAGCCAGAGCACTTTCCCAAGCTGCGACAGAGGAGTGACCAGTATCTCTAGTTGGGGGGCAGGCACCTGAGGCGCCTGTTGCTACCCTTGCACTTCAGGAGACACGCGCACAGTTCTTGAGTATGTCTAGCTCAGGAGGGGTTGATTCCACTTGCACCAATCATATTTCAGCCTGGGGGAGGAGCTCAGACTCCCACAGCCCGTACCTCAGAGCAGCGAGTCCATGTTGACCAAGTCCCAAAGGTTATACCAGTGCAACCGATTATCCCAATTAAGCTCGAGGTTAGGGCATCAACATCTGATGAGGAGCAGCTCAAACTTGAGAGGTACAAGAAGTACCATCCTCCTACTTTTAGCGGCCTAGCTACAGATGATGCACATGGTTTTCTGGAGAAGAGCCATCGTATTCTCCATACCATGGGTATTATGGAGATGAGCAGGGTTTCTTTTACTACATTTTATCTGTCAGGACCAGCGTATCAATGGTGGCACGCTTATGAAGAGGGTAGCCCAGCCGATGCAGCTTGACTCACATGGGCTTAGATTTCAGAGAAGTTCTTGAGAGAGTTTGTTCCCCAGAGCCTTCGGGATGCATGTCATGCGGAGTTTGAGCAGTTGTGCCAGGGTTGTATGATCGTGTCAGAGTATGCTATCAGATTCAGTGAGTTGTTGAGACATGCACCTACCTTGGTTTCCATAGTCAGAGAGCGAGTTTGTCGATTTATTGAGGGGGTTCAACTATGGTATCAGATTCAGCATGGATCGAGAGTTGGAGACAGATACCCCATATCAGCAGGTGGTATAGAATGCACAAAGATTGGAGGCTATGCAGGTCCGAGAGAGAGAGGACAGGGGGCCAAGAGGCCTTAAGATTCTGGTGGATATAGTGGTGCCCGTGCCCGAGTTGCATCTCGTCATGGTAGAGGTTGTGTGAGCCATCCAGTTCATTTAGCACTTCTAGCTTCTAGTTGTCATGACCCAAATCGAAGGGCCACGAACCTTACTCAACCGAGTACCAACGTAACATATCTTTCTTATTGTACTATCATTGGTAAATGGACCAAAAAGAACCGTCATGAAATAATCAGAATAAAACATAAGGGAATACTAGACATAGGATGACCCAACATGATATAGAAACTTATACATGTGACATACCGGTCTATAAGGCTGACATAATCATTTGTAAAATCAAAACGTAGGCCGACAAGGCCATACAAGTATCTATATACCTGACATCTGTCTACCAGTGTCTAAGAGTACATAAACATCATAAAGGTTGGGACAGGGCTCTGCCATACCAGTCAATACGTTTCCAAATCATACTGATCAAATAGGCAACTCCGGAGCAAGTGAGGTGCACCAACACCTTTCACTGAACTGAGCCTACTAGGAGAACTGTCAACCTATCTTTCAGGACTTGCGGGCATGAAACGCAGTGTCCCCGACAAAAGGGACATCAGTACAAATAATGTACTGAGTATGTAAGGAATAAAAAGTAGTATATAAAAGACATGAAAGAAATATGAAGTAAGTACTTAACCTGTAAGTCTGAGTAGCTCTGTGAATCATAAAATATTTATAATGTCATGCATGTGCATGTAAATATCATATCATGCATAATTATATGTGTACATATGTCATGACCCAAACTTATGGGTCGTGAAGGGTGCCTGAGTCCTACATGTTAAACACCCCTAAACATACGTCTAAGATATGATCTTGAATAACATCTGCTGCATTACGAAAATAACATACGTGAAGGAAACCTGCCATCCAGGCATATGTACGTATACATGCAGAATACATTGGGCGAGCCGGCAATGCTGCTATAGATAACTATACATCCAAAACTAAAAGCCGACAAGGCCACATACAACCCAACTAGACATACTGTCCACAGACCTCTACCAGAAACATAACTGTACAAAGACGGAACTGAGCCACATCATACCCATATACAAACGTATCGTACCAAAATTAAAAGCAGCTCCGGATCAAATGGAGCACGCCAACTCTCGCTGATCAGGGATCCTAAGAAGGGGGACCGTCAGCTTGTCTATCTGCACCTGCGAGCATGAAATGCAGGCCCTGTGAAATAGGCTGTCAGTACGAAAAATGTACTGAGTATGTAAGGCATGAAAATTAGTACGTAAAAGACATAAATGAAACATGGAATACAGAAACATATCTTTAAATCTGAATAACTTTGTAAATTTTGAAACGTTTATAATATCATGCACATGCGTATAAAATATCGTGCCATGCATAGGTATGGGTGTACATAATATCATCAAGCCACTAAGGGTATCCCATCATATCGTCTCGGCCACTGTGGGCAACATCATCAACATATACCAGCTAATCAGGTGGTGATACGTATATAACATCGTAACCTTTTTCCATATACCATATACATATATTTACATATATATGCGTATAAAACACCATCTGGTCATGGGTCAATGCACATGTATAAATGAGTGAAATGCATGAAAAATACGTAATTATCTCAATATTCCTTCCGCATAAACTTTTCCAACTGCGTATTATTCTGAGACTCATGAACAGAGGATAATAATAATTCTTATGGGGAATCAAGAATATAGACACCCCTACTATTTCTATGAATAGAGTAATTTATGAAAATTGTGTGTTTGCTCGTTTCTTCAGTATAATTTGGACCATGCCAAAAGAAAGAAGGGAGGGCCTTAGCATACCTTTCCCTGAAATTATTTGAACGGAATGAAGCTACTGCTTTTGAATCCTTGAACGAAATTTTACACTTGGATCCTCTGAAATTGAAACGAAATTGGCTTGGATTGAAATCTTGGACGAAATGTTTCCTAATCAACGTTTTTGGTTTCAAAACCAAGAACAAATTTGTTGGCTTGAATCCTTTACCAAGAAATGATGCCCAAGTTTATGGACAATAACAGAATCAAAAAGGCTATTTGTTCATATCCCTTTTTGGATTATTAAGTTTTTTGAATGGATTATCACATTGGTTATTTAAACCATAAAAGGTGTCTTCCATCCAAGACATTAAGTTGCCACCTAGGTTAGTAGACTAAAGAGTCATTATTTTTGGTAGGGAGGGCTGCCACGTGGGGGGGAGTAAATTATTAAATTTTTATCCACTTATTAGTTAATCGGGTAATGTCCCGTTACTCGGTAATTAACCAATTACCCGCATAATTTAAAAATTGCTCCAAATTACTTAAAATTCAACTTATTTTTAAAATACTTCATATACACTTTATATATTATACTACCGTGGTCATATGGTACCTTTCATGGTACTAGTTCATAATTATCGGGTGTTTTCGCTCGACCCGTATTTTATTCCAAATTGGCCACTTTCAACGAAACTCGTTTTCTTTAATTCGTGTACCCCTTTTATCCTTCATAACACTTATTTATCGCTTGTTATAAGTAGCATAAGTACGTTAACGTCAAGATGATCTCACCCCCGAGTCTACGTCGGTTAACTGAAAACAAAATTTTAAAGTGCGAAAATGCGAGATGTGTGTACATAACATCATCAAGCCTCTGAGGGCATCCCATCATATCATCTCGGCCTCTGTGGGCAAAATCATCAATGTATACCAGCTGATCAGGTGGTGGTGCATATATAACGCCGTGACCTTTTCCTATATCCCATAAACATATATATATATATATATATATATATATATATATATATATATATATATATATATATATATATATATATATATATATATATATATATATACACACACACACACACACACACACACACACACACACACACATGTAAATAAATGCAATTCATGAGAAGTACGTTAATAAAACTTCTCAGAACATTATAAGACCATTATACCGCTGATTAATATCATAAAATAAACTTTTTTCAACTTATGTATTTTTTTGAGACCCATGAACAGAAGATGTAATAATAAGACACATGTGAATTCAAGAGCATAGGCACCTCTAATACTTCTATGAATAGAGTTATTTATGAAAGTTGTGCGTTTGCTCATTTCATTTGTATCATTTGGATCATGCCAAAAAGAAAGAAGGGATAGCCTTAATATACATATATGATATCTTCCTTATTACTCAACCAATCTCGACACAATGTCTTGCATCTACAACAAGTGAAATGATATTGCCGTTAACGTATAATGTCGTACCATCGTATTTGGCTAGTCGTATGGCTTAAGAAAAATTGGGCAGAACCTCTCCTATTTTTAATTCATCTCAAAGACCACTAAGGGTCATCAACAACCCAACAATAACAAATATAACCAACAATAGCAACAACAACAATGCAATTTAATATGAGTTTCTCCGATTATCTTAACAATCATATTGGGCGGCAAACTCATTTTTACTCATAGAAAGATATGAATTGAATCCAAATCTTATTTAATAAATTAGTTTACAACCTTCGGAACATCATACTTATATTTACCATATTATTTCTAGTTTAAAACATCCACAAAATGCCCTCCAAAATAGCCCCATACGTCTAGCACCTTAATTTTTACCGTCAATCACTTGTTTTTCATCTTTTCTTCTTCAATCAACTTAATTAACACCTAAAAAAGCTTAACAAAAGCAGTCAAAACATTATCAAATTATCTCACAATTTCCAGCCACCACAAACCATATATTTAGGCACAAAACAGCCCAACCAAAGAGACAACTATATCTCATATTCTTTCAAGTGCTATCTTATTGTTTTTCACTCAAACAACACAACCAACACACAATTAGCCTTAGGCACAATCAAGAAGATGTTATACTTACCATGTACAACATTTACAACTCGAAACCCTATCTCAACTTAGCTCACAATAGCCCTCAATCACACCACAACATCATAGAAGCATTCTCTTGTAGTCTTTAACACCTTAGATGATAATTTGAGTTGATTTTTTTTTTGGTTTTGTTCTTTGGATCTTGGACCAGCTCTTATAGAGAATTGAGAGTGTTTTGATGTAAGTTTTCTATGTATAATGACGAGATATACAAGAGAGAAGATAACTTATAAGCCCACCGCCTCAATTCTCTAAGTAGGTGGGTAAGTTGCATGCTTGGCAGCTTGAGCAGTGCAATTTCGGATGCTTGTATCTCTCTAATACGATATCATATTGACAAATGGTTTGCAAAGTTGGAAACTAGACACATAGGGCTTTAATTTCATATAAATATTTCTATGTAACTCTCAATAGATTGAGAGAAAACTGTGTCGCAATTGGCCTATAAAACTGCCAGTTTCTCCGAAGTGCGGCGACGCGACTTAGTGACCCTACTATATAAATTCATATTTCTCTACCCCGATGTCATATGAATAAATGGTTTGTACCATTAAAACTAGGTTCCAAGACCTTCATTTTAGTATATAATATGTCCCAAAACAACCTCAGATAACAGATGAAATATATTGCTCAAAATGCTTCATTACAAGGCAAATCCTTAGTCGGTTCTTTTCAGCAACTTAAATTTGATTTTTCCCAAACTTTATATTTCATATCTAAAGATAATATATAGTCATATCTTTACTTTAAACTCATTTAAATCATGATTAACAAGTCTCATATTCATCTTAACTTGCTTAAGACTTCAGTAAACCTTTCTTATCCTTGTAGAAGGATTTCGTCCTTTTTGAGTTTACATTAGATAATCCTATAATGGCAGTGGCGTTTGAAGTACGGGGTGTAACAACATTAAATCACTTTATATACTTTCAAAGAAGATCTCATTTTCAAGGTTAGATCAATTGACTTATGACAAACTTTCACGTACAAAAATATGGAGTGTAACATCATTCCCCCCTTTGGAACATTCGTCTTCGAATGTTGACTGATGTGCTTATTAGTCTCATATCCTATAGATCTCATGAATACTTTAATATTTTCCACCATCTAGGCAATTGTTCTTTGAATAAATTCAAACACCAGGGCATTCCCCCCTTTTGGCTTCTTCTCACATCACGACTTCTGATCGGAATTCTTCCAATCCCATAACTTTGACAACATTCTATGTTGCAGCATGTACAACTCTGTCCTTTATGTGCGGATCTTCTCTCTTTTTTTCCTAGTTTTTTGCCAATCACTTTACATCATTTTGTGAACATATACAGAACTATGACAAGATATCCCTCGGAGCATATGTAGGTGTACTGAAGTTTTTCGCTTGGTACTTTGCCAAAATTACAACTATTGCTATATTTTGTTTCCTAGTCTTGGTTATCTGTCCTTATGGATTTAGTGCATCTAAGTAGGCCATACCGTACTATAACACTTACTTAGGTTTATTATTACCGAGGTGTGCTACACAACTCTAGGTTACTTTCTCATTGCTTATCCCATAACCTGCTGGCGCAACCCTCCCACATTAGGAACACATAATCGACCCCGATATCTGAGGACTCCATCTCCTATAATCTCAAATGGTGTCTTCTCCTTTTGAGGGGTTATATCTCTGTAATGATCTAGAACAGGATCTTCATACTGGCATTCCTTCACTTCAGCTACTAAAGAGGATGTTTCCATGTCCTAAATAGTAACTCCAGTACCACCTGAATCTAGCAATCGAATTCCAAGATTAGCTATCCGATGAATCTCACAAGCTATGTCACTCTTCTCTGGCTGTAAATATGATAGGCTACCCATAGGTCTACCGCTGGGGGCGTCTACTACTACATTTGCCTTCCTTGAACTGTATAAAATATCAACATCATAGTCTTTCACTAGCTCCAACCATCTCCTCTAACTTAATAAATTGTCACTAGGGCTCACGTTTGGGGAACATCTGAATTGATTTTCCTGATCCACCTAAGGGTGATACTCACTACAAAAAAATTGGAATTAGCTATGAACATCGTCGCTAATCTGTCGCTAAAACGCTCATAGCTAGCAGACTATTATGATAATCCATTGCTAATCCGTCGCTAAATGAGATTTGCGATGGATTTTTCTATTTAGCTACAGAATTTGTCCGTCGCTAAAACCTGATTTTTTAGTAGTGACTATACTTCAATAACCGTACTTCATATCATCCCAACGTGATTCATCTTATGGGGCTATTCTAATACCTTACCATCCATAAAATCCATTTTCTTTAAATCATTACTCAATTGAAGGTCCAAATGTCATCCTCTTATTTATCACAATTACACCATTATTCTACTACCAGGGTAGCATTTCATCTCTTCTAATTGCTCCTATTCTTAGACTCCTCTGAGTTCATTCAGACTGTACCATGCTTTCTATAGCTTAGGGAACCCATCAGCTCTCTTGTTTTGATAGGCTTAATTTCAAGGCCTTACCTGTTCTCGCCACCTTCTCACTCACCATTCCACACCTTTACTCCTATCTACATAAAACCTTGTCGCTATAGGATACTTTAGCATGCGACCTACACATATCGATTCATACTACTCAAAACCTTCCTTTACTTGGTAGCATCATAGATTTCCTTTCATGCTTTCTCAGTTGTCTTTAAATGTAAGCAATAACTTTTTTGGGTCGTTCTGCCACTTGTTGCATTAATACTTGGCTTATCTTAGTGCCCTCATATGTTGGAATTCCATGCAACTCATATGATCTTGAATATCACCTTTTGATTTTTTTTTTATTCTTGTTGTTCATTAGCCACCATAGGTGCCACTTTCTTATAGAGTGCATACAATGTTGTTACAAGACCATATCTTCTTTATGTCACAATGCTTAAGTTGAAACCTACTTCCTTATTTTCTCAACTAGTCTTAACTTACCTCTCGCACTGGCTCCTTATGTATCAAGTGTTCATTTGCACTTATCTATCAATAACATCTTGTGCTGGAACCCTTACTGCCTCTCCCCGGCTTCGTGCTTGCATAATGTTCTGGAGTCATATCTTATCTGTAGGATCTGAATAGATGCAATCTCATTCCTTTCACCTTTTTATCGCATTCTTTCTTTATTATTCCATCATACATCTTAATCTTTGGATTCTTTTCACATCTTCATGGACTCTTACTCACCTTGCGGTAACCCTTCTATACCAAGGATAATTGAATTCTTTAGTCATGAGGGTGATACCTAGTGTAACTGGCATACGTAGTCCCTTAAGCATAACTTTGCTTACAGTGCTCGCTTTAAGGAAGCATCTTCCTGAATGACCTTGAAAGGTTATTCTTTTGTTGTCCATTTTACTATCGCTGGAATGTAATCTCTGAAATTCTCTTGTTGCTGACTATTATCAAATCATTTGGTCCCTAATTTATGTTCAACTTAGCTTGTTCACTAGCCCATACTGATTTCTATTATTCCGAGGGTCTAACTTTTCCTTCTAGTAATCCCGTTGGAGTCACCAACTCATTTTTTTATGAAATAGGGATATGACTTTATGGCTTATACTCTTTTATTGCCTCAAGGCCTGTCACATCTTGTCTTTTCCTTCACTGACTATAGACTTTGTCAGTGTGTCATATTTTGATTTACCTTTATCATCCATTTATCACATCTTACTCATAATGCTTCATTCACTCTCTTTTTATTCTCGGGCTAATATTTTTGTCTATCACTTTATTCTAAAAACTTCAACAAAATATTCTTTCACTTTTAGCTCCCCTTACTTCATCTCACTGGTCTTCGGAATGCCTAACATTCTCCCTTTCTTTTTTTACTCGGGGCTGGAGTCATACTAAGGTAAATATTTATCCCTTCTAGGATTCACTGCCTATCTTTTGAAGTTTCTAAATATTCTAGTATTCATATCTGATTATACTATTATAGAGTTCACCATCTGGGTGTCTCACAAAGATATCTATTACAACTTGCACTATCATTCGAAAATATCAACTAATGCTAACAATCCATCCATAATTTTGGGTTACTCTAACCCCAACTTGATCCTGATATCCCATCCTTCTCTTAAACTATATTTGTCAGCTACCATAAGCCATAATTGAGATGGGTGTGGCTAATTGTATATATCTCCATTGCTGTTGAAAGTAACTCAGAATGCTTATATTTATCTGCTAGAATTGTAAATATTGTTAATCTTCATTAATTAGGTACCTCGTACCCTTCTTCACCTTGCTTCATTTACTTGTTGAAACTTGTGTATACCTTCCATTTTTTTATTCCATTTTACCATACGAGTGGATAGATATTCTTTCCTTAGGGCTTATTATCAAAAAGCTTAGACATCTTAGTACACAAGCTTAGACATCATAGTACACACATGATCTGCTGAAGACCTCACATTTACTCGTTCCTCTAACTCAACTCTTCTGCAGCCACCTTCAATCTCTTACCAGCTATCTTTCTGAATGTAGATATCATTGTATTACAAATAAAATAGAAATTAGGAGTTTGAATTCTTACAACTGAGATCTACCACATGATCTAGAGTAAGAAGAATGAGTGACAGTCCTAAATGCCCTATAGCCTCTTGCTTATAAGTTTGGTGCACAACACACCCATAAATAAGACTCTACTAGACACAGCTTGTAGAATCCCTAGGACAGAATTGCTCTGATACCACTTTTGTTACGACCCAACTCGAAGGGCCACGACTGGAACCCGGTACCTTACTCAACCGAGTACCAACGTAACATATCATTCTTATTGTACTATCATTGGTAAATGGGCCAAAAGGGTCGTCATGAGATAATCAGAATAAAACATAAGGGAATACTAGACATAGGATGACCCAACATGATATAGAAACTTATACATGTGACATACGGGCCTATAAGGCTGGCATGATTATTTGTAAACTCAAAACATAGGCCGACAAGGCCATACAAGTATCTATATACCTGACATCTGTCTACAAGCATCTAAGAGTACATAAACATCATAAAGGTTGGGACAGGGCCCCGCCATACCAGTCAATACATTTCCAAATCATACTAATCAAATAGGTAACTCCGGAGCAAGTGGAGTGCACCAACACCTTTCACTAAGATGAGCCTACAAGGAAACCCGTCAACCTGTCATTCAGGACTTGCGGGCATGAAATGCAGCGTCCCTGGCAAAAGGGACGTTAGTACAAATAATGTACTGAATATGTAAGGAATGAAAAGTAGTATATAAAAGACATGAAAGAAATATGGAGTAAGTACTCAACCTGTAAGTCTGAGCAGCTGGGTGAATCAGAAAATATTTATAATGTCATGCATGTGCATGTAAATGTCATATCATGCATAAGTATATGCGTACATAACATCATCAAGCCTCTGAGGGTATCCCATCATATCATCTCGGCCTCTGTGGGCAAAATCATCAATGTATACCAGCTGATCAGGTGGTGATGCGTATATAACGTCGTAACCTTTTCCCATATCCCATATATATATATACGCGTATATAATCCCGTCTGAGTCATGGGTAAGTGCATATGTAAATGAATGCGTTGCATGAGAAGTACTTTAATAAAACTTTTCGGAATGTCATAAGACCATTATACCCCTTATTAATATCATGAAATAAACTTTTTTCAACTTAGGTATTTTTCTGAGACCCATGAACAGAAGATGTAATAATAAGACACATGGGAATTCAAGAGCATAGGCACCTCTAATACTTCTATGAATAGAGTTATTTATGAAAGCTGTGCGTTTGCTCGTTTCGTTTGTATCATTTGGATCATGCCAAAAAGAAATAAGGGATAGCCTTAACATACTTGCATAATATCTTCCTTATTACTCAACCAAGCTCGACACAACGTCTTGCATCTACAACAAGTGAAATGATATTGCCGTTAACGTATAATGCCGTACCATCGTATTTGACTAGTCGTATGGCTTAAGGAAAATTGGGCAGAATCTCCCCTATTTTTAATTCATCCCAAAGACCACTAAGGGTCATCAACAACCCAACAACAACAACTATGACCAACAATAGCAACATCATACTTATATGTACCAACTCGTATTTCATAAATCAGTTTACAACCTTCAGAATATCATACTTATATGTAACATATTATTTCTAGTTTAAAACATCCACAAAATGCCTTCCAAAACAGCCCCATATGTCTAGCACCTTAATTTCTACCATCAATCACTTATTTTTCATCTTTTCTTCTTCAATCAACTTAATTATCACCTAGAAAAGCTTAACAACAACAGCCACAACATTATCAAATTATTTCTCACAATTTCCAGCCACCACAAACCATATATTTATCCACAAAACAGCCTAACTAAAGAGACAACCATATCTCATGTTCTTTCAAGTACTATCTTATGGTTTTTCACTCAAACAACATGACCAACACAAGATTAGCCTTAGTTAAAATCAAGAAGATGTTATACATACCTTGGAAAACATCTACAGCTCGACACCCTATCTCAACTTAGCTTACAATAGACCTCAATCACACCACAATATCATCGAAGCATTCTCTTCTAGTCTTTAACACTTTTGATGATAATTTGAGTTAATTTCCCTTTAGTTTGGTTCTTAGGATCTTGGACCAGCTCTTAGAGAGAATTGATAGTATTTTGGTGTAAGTTTTCTGTGTATAATGACGATATATAAAAGGGTGAAGATAACTTATAAGCCCACCGCCTCAATTTTCCAAGTAGGTGGGTATGTTGCCTGCTTGGCAGCTTGAGCGGTGCAATTTCGGACGCTTGTATCTCTCTAATCCGATATTGTATTAACAAATGGTTTGTAGTGTTGGAAACTATACACATAGGGATTTAATTCCATATAAATATCTCCATGTAACTCTCAATATATTGGGATAAAACTGCCAGTTTCTCCGTAGCAATGCGACGTGATTTGGCGACCCTACTATATAAATTCATATTTTTCTACCCCGATGTTGTATGAATAAATGGTTTGGACCTTTGGAAACTAGCTTCAAAGACCTTCATTTTGGTATATAATATGTCCCCAAACAACCTCAGATAACACATGGAATATATTGCCCAAAATGCTTCATTACAAGGCAAATCCTTAGTCGGTTTTTTTCTGCAACTTAAATCCGATTTCTCCCAAACTTTATATTTCATATCCAAAGATCATATATAGTCATATCTTGACTTTAAAACTCATTTAAATCATGATTAACAAGTCTCATATTCGTCTTAACTTGCTTAAGACTTTAGTAAACCTTTCTTATCCTTGTTGAAAGATTTCGTCCTTTTTAAGTTTACATTAGATAATCCTATAATAACAGTGATGTCTGAAGTACGGGGTGTAACAAAATTAAATCACTTTATATACTTTCAAAGAAGATCACATTTCCGAGGTTACATCAATTGACTAACGACATACTTTCACGTACAAAAACATGGGGTGTAACACTAGTGGTACTCCAGCTACTCCTAGATCTCAGGTTGCCCATTATGCACCGCCACTGTCTAGTGCACCTCCTGCATAAGGTGCTTTTAGTGGTCAGTCCAGTCAACCAGGCCCGGACCAGTTTTAGCAGCCCGTCCTCCGTGAGCTTGTTTTGAGTGTGGTGATGCTCGTCATTAGTGAGGGACTTCCCCAAACTCAAGAGGGGTGCACCTCCATTGACTACTTAGGCTCCACGTATTCCACAGGTCCCCATACTTTGCAGGCCATGGTTACTACTCCAGTTGCCGCTCCACCTGCAGAACCAGCTAATGGTGGAGGTCAAACGGGTAAGGGTCACCCTAGAGGGGGAGGCCAAGCCAGAAGTTATGCTTTTCTGGGTAGGACAGAGGTGGTTGCATCAGATACAGTTATCACTGGTATTGATCCGATTTGTCATAGAGATGCATTAGTCTTATTTGATCAAGACTCCTTTTATTCATGTGTATCATCTTACCTTGCGCCGTATTTGGGTATATCTCGTGATTCTTTGAGTTCTCCTGTTTATGGGTCTATGCCTGTGGGAGATTCTATTGTTGTTGACCATGTATATCGGTTGTGTTTAGTTGTCATTGGTGATTTTGAGACCAAAGTTGATCTATTGTTTCTTAGTATAGTAGACTTCGATGTTATCTTGGACATGGACTGGTTATCGCCCTATCAGGCTATTCTAGATTGTCATGAGAAGATTGTGACATTGGCTATGCTAAGTTTACCTCGGTTGGAGTGGAGGGGTACTTTGGATTATATTCCTAGCAGGGTTGTGTCCTTCCTTAAGGCACAACGGATGGTTGGGAAGGGGTGTGATGCATATCTAGCCTTTGTCAGAGATGTCAATGTTGATACTCCTACAGTTGAGTTAGTTTCGGTAGTAAGAAACTGTCCAGATGTATTTTCGGCAGATCTTCCAGGCATGCCGCCCGATAGGGATATCGATTTTGGTATTGATTTGTTGTCGGACACTCATCCCATTTCTATTCCACCTTATCATATGGACCTAGTGGAGTTGAAAGAGTTAAAGAAGCAGTTGCTAGAGTTGATTGATAAGGGTTTCATTTGGCCTAGTGTGTCACCTTGGGGTGCTCCAGTTCTATTTGTGAAGAAAAAAGATGGTTCTATGCACTTGTGTATTGACTTTCGACATTTGAAAAAGGTTATATTGAAGAATAGATATCCATTGCCACACATTGATGACTTATTTGATCAGCTACAGGGTTCCAGAATGTTCTCAAAGATTGATTTGCGATCATGGTATCTTCAGCTAAAGATTTGGGATCTGGATATTCCGAAGACTACTTTTAGGACTTGGTATGGTCATTTTGAGTTCCTTATGATGTCATTTGGGTTGACCAACTTCCTAGCAATGTTCATGCACCTGATGAACAATGTATTCTAGCCCTATCTTGATTCATTCGTCATTGTATTTATTGATGACATTTTGGTGTACTCGCGCAGCTGGGAGGATCATGGACATCATTTGAGAATTGTGCTCCAAACCTTGAAAGAAAGAAGTTGTATGCAAAATTTTCAAAGTGTAAACTCTGGCTTGATTCAATGGCATTTTTGGGCCATGTGGTGTCGAATGAGGGGATCAAGGTAGATCTAAAGAAGATTGAAGCGGTGTAGAGTTGGCCCAGACAGTCTTCAGCTACTGAGATTCAGAGTTTTCTTAGTTTGGTCAGGTATTACCTTCGTTTCGTAGATAGATGAAAAGGGTGTTAAATTCTTTTTCCTCTCACGAATGCCGTCTTATCTCTTTTTGGATTCTTCAAATTGGTGCATGGTTCAGACTTTTAGTAACAAGAATCAAAATTTTTTTGTGAAAGAAAAACAAGAGTTACAATTTTAACACATTTGACTAAAATCTTAACGCTTTCGTTTTTCCAATCAAGTTACTGGCATGAACAAAACCCAGCCAACGCTTGATTATCCTCATCTTCATTATAAACCATCCTTGCAATCTTAAATGATATTAAAAAAGGGAAGCAAGGAAATGGTCATTTACTCATATTATCATTCTAAAGGTAAATGCATATACACAAGTGCAAGTAAAATTTACAGGGCTTCTCATCTATTGTTGCACCTAGACCAGATTGACTTACAAGGGTGCTCCTTTCAAATGGTCCGAAGAGTGTGAGGAGAGCTTTCAAAAGCTCAAGACTGCTTTGACTACAACCCCAATATTTGTGTTTCCTGTTGGTTCGGGGTCTTACACTGTGTATTGTGATGCGTCACGTGTTAGCCTTGGCGCGTTGCTGACGTAAGACGGTAGGGTGATTGCCTAATTGTCTAGTTAGTTGAAGGTTCATGAGAAGAATTATCTTGTCCACAACCTGGAATTAGCAGCTATTGTTCATGCCTTGAAGATTTGGCGGCACTATTTGTATAGTGTCCCTTGTAGGTCTATACCGACCACTAGAGTCTACAACATCTGTTCAAATAGAGGATCTTAATTTGCAGCAACATAGGTGGTTAGAGTTGCTTAAGGACTATAATATCACTATTCTATATCATGCCAGTAAGGCCAATGTGGTGGCCAATGCCTTGAGTCAAAAGGCGGAGAGGTTAGGCAGTTTAGCATATGTACCAGCAGTAGAGAGGCCATTAGCTTTTGATGTTCAGGCTTTGGCCAACTAGTTTGTTAGACTGGATGTTTCGGAGCGCAGCCGAGTTCTGGCTTGCTTGGTTTCTCAATCCTCTTTATATGATCGTTTCAGAAAGCATCAGTACGACGACCCCCATTTTATCGTCCTTAAGTACACGGTACAACACAGCGATGGCAAGGAGGTTTCTATCGGAGATAACAGTTTGTTGCGGATGTAGGTCCGGTTATGTGTTCCCAATATGGATGGTTTGCGTGTTGAATCTTCAAGAGGCCTACATTTAGCGATACTCCATTCATCCGGGTGCCACTAAGATATACCAGAACTTGAGGCATTACTATTTGTGGAGGACAACGAAGAAAAACATAGTGGAGTATATATCTCTGTGCCAAAATTATCAGCAGGTGAAGTATGAGCACCAGAGGCTAGGTGGGTTGCTTCAGAGACTTGAGATTCCCAAGGGAAATGGGAGCGAGTTACCATGGAATTCGTTGTTGGGCTCCCACAAACTCAGAAGAAATTTGATGTTGTATGGGTGATAGTGGATAGGTTGACAAAGTCGGCTTATTTCATTCTGGCGGTGACTACTTATTCTTCAGAGTAACTGACTCAGGTCTATATCTGCAAGATTTTTCGACTTCATGGCGTGCCGGTATCCATCATCTCTGACCGAAGTATGCAGTTTACATCACTCTTCTAGGGGTCGTACAAAGTGAGTTAGACATACAGGTTGTGTTTAGTGCGATATTCCACCCCCAGACGGATGGACAATCCAAGCGCACCATTTAGATATTGGAGGATATGCTTCGTGCTTGTGTCATGGAGTACGGGGGGCTTTTGGGATCAGTTCTTGCCACTTGTGAAATTTGCATACAACAATATCTGCCAATCGAGTATTCAGATAGCTCCTTATTGGGCACGGATTTGGTTCGAGATAACTTGTAGAAGGTCAAGTTGATCCAGGATCGGCTTCATACAACCCAATCTAGGCCTGAAGAGTTAAGGAGACTTGAAGGTTCGTGATGTTGCATTTATAGTTGGAGAGCGGGTCTTGCTCTAGGTTCGCCCATGAAGGGTTTTATAGGTTCGGGAATAAGGGCAAGTTAAGCCCTAGGTATGTCGAATCTTTGGAGATTCTTGAGAGTATTGGTGAGGTGGCCAACAAGTTTGCATTACCACCTAGTCTATCTACAGTTCATCCGATATTCCATGTTTTTATGCTCCGAAAGTATCACGGTGATCCGTCTCATGCATTAGATTTTAGCTCAGTCCAATTGGACAATGATTTGTCTTATGTTGAGGAGCCGGTGGCCATCTTGGATAGGCAGGTCGAAAGTTGAGGTCAAAGAGCATTGCTTTAGTAAAGGTTCAGTGGAGAGGTCAACCAGTCAAGGAGGCAACTTGGGAGACCGAGAATGATATGCATAGCCATTATCCTCATTTTTTCACCACTTTAGGTGTGTCTCTATACTCGTTCGAGGACGAACATTTGTTTTAAGATTATTCGTATGTAATTACCTAGCTGGTTAATTTGAGTATTTTGGCCCCATTCCCATATTTATTGTCTCCTATATGTTATATTGTGGTTGTGTGACTTGCCGGGGTGGTTGATTTTAGTTTCGGTAGAGTTTCAGAGTGAAATGGAATACTTAGTCCCAAAGTTGGAAGCTCAAGTTGAAAAAGTTGATCGGAGTTTGGCTTTTGTATAGATGACTCTGGAATGGAGTTTTGACGGTGCCGATAGCTCTGTATGGTGATTTTGGACTTAGAAGAGTGTCCAGATATTGATTTGGAGATTCGTAGGCCATTTCGGTTTGAACTGGCGAAAGTAGAAAGTTGAAGATTTGGAAGGTTGAGAAGTTTGACTGGGAGTTGACTTTATTTATATCGGGTCCGGATTTCAGTTCCGTAAGTTGGAAATGGTCCATTGTGTCAATTACGACTTATGTGCAAAATTTGAGGTCAATTGGAGTTGGCTTTTTATGTTTCGACATTAGTTTTAGAAGTTAGAAGTTCGTAAGTTCATTAGGCTTGAATCGATGTGTGATTCGTGGTTTTAGTATTGTTTGATGTGATTTAAGGTTCGAGCGAGTTCGTACCATGATATAGGACTTGTTGGTATGTTCGGACGAGGTCTCGGTGGCCCCGGGCGTGTTTCGGATTGAGTTCAGACCTTTGTTCTTGAAATACGACTGCTGGTTTTTCTGTTCTGGTTTCCTTCTATGCGTTCGCGAAGGTCCTCCTACAGTCCCGTAGAGTCCTTGAGGGTAGATAGAATTTTACTCTTCGCGTTTGCGAAGTAAAGGACATGATCGCGATGTTTGAGGAGTTTGTGAATCGCGTTAGCGTATAAGGAATGTGAGACTGAGCTGAGGCACACGATGTTCTTCACGTTCATGTGGCTAAGAACGCGATCACTATCTTTGGGAGGGCCATTCTCCACCTTCGCGACTGAGCTTACACGATTGCGAAGAAGGTTTTATGAGTTGAGAAGATTTGTTCTCCGTGATCGCGAGTGTTTTTCATGCGATCGCGTAAGGCAATAATAGGGCAGCAGTATTTAATTTCCAAATCGAGAGTTTTGTTCCATTTTTCATCTTTTGAGCTAGAGACCTCGGTTATGGGCGATGTTTGAAGATATTTTCAAGGAGGTAATTGGGGTAAGTTTTTCTAACTTGAATTTGATTATTTTACATGAACCCATCATTATTTTTACCATTTAGTTAATGTTTTGGGTTAGAAAAGTTGAGAAAATTATGAAACTTTATAGACAACATTTTGAGGATTTGAAGGTCGATTTGAGATCAGAATTGAGTAATTTTAGTATGCTTGGACTCGTAATTGAATGCGATTCGGATTTTGTAAGTTTGGTCAACTTCTGGAACGCGAGCTTAGGGTTGACTTTTTTAGTCGACTTTTTATTTTTCTTTAAAGATTACAACTTTATTGTCCATAATAGTTTTCTATAATTTGTATTTATGGTATAATGTTATTTTGGCTAGGTTCGGGCCGTTCAGAGTTGGATATTCACGAAAAAGGCTTTGTAGCGGATTGAGTTAGCGTATTTTGAGGTAAGTGTCTTGCCTAACTTTGTGTGGGGGACTTACCCCTTAGGATTGATATTGTTTTGTGTTAATTATGATATGTGAAAGCCATGGAACCAATATGTAATGAGTCATCCTCTTATAAATGACTACTGAGCAATTCTCTCCCAACAACAACCTGCTTCTTTAAAGTTCATACCCCCCAAACCCCTAGATATCCATTCCAATTCAGAAACCACACCCACTCCTAATCAAAATCCAACTAACCACATGATTATTGATACGTACGATACCACTCACTCTCCTACGCATTCTACGCCAAAGTCATATCTTCATACCCTAACCTCTACTACTGAAACTTATACACCTAATAACAATCATGATCCTTCAACCCATGGATTGGTGATTGATGATGAACTGGAGGCAGCAGTTGATGCCTCTAATTTCATTCCACTGTCTATGGAAGAAAAAAGTCGGATTTACAAACCTTGGAAAAATGTATTAATTATTAAGGTTTATGGTCGTAAGGTATAACATCAACTACTTCGGTAAAAAATTTATACCTTATGCAACCCACTGAAAATCTCCCTCTCATAGATTTAGGTTCAGATTTGTTTCTTCTTAAGTTTCATAAGGAGGAAAACAAAAATCGTGCCTTAAATAATGGACCTTGGTTCATTTTAAATCACTTTCTATCCGTTCGACAATGGGAACCAAAGTTTATGGCTTCGGAAACAAAAATCAATTACTCTGCTATCTGGTTACGATTACTGGAATTACCCACTGAATTTTATGATTTTCATATCATTCAGAAAGTTGGTAATAAAATTGGAAAATTACTTACAATGGATACTTGAACCTCCTCAACAACCAGAGGTAGATATGCTAGGTTATGTGTAGAAATACTGTTGGATCAACCATTACGAACATATATCTACATTGGACATCATAGGCAAAATATCATGTATGAAGGATTGAATTTGCGATGTACTAAATGTGGTCGGATGGGACATAATCAAAAAGTTTGTTCCTACCAAGTTCAAGATGACAGTCATACGATTACTACTAATCTCAACCAATCAAGCATTCCTAACTCTTCTCACAGTCCATCCACAGAAGAATGGAAAACAGTGCAATTTCCAAAACGAAAAAATCTTATGAAACTCAATCCCAATATTACAAAGCAATTACAAAAATTGTCTCCTTCAGATATTAATTTTACGAGCTTTTCAGGTAAGACTGCATCAATTACTCCTAATACGCTTCCTTTTACAAAATTAACCATCAATAATCCTAAGCCTATTCCCAGTAATCTCACTAGCTCTAAACAGATTATAACACCCCTATTAACCACTAATCAATTTGCTACACTTATTCCTAATGTTGTTGATGAGCCTAATCTATTGCCTCATCAAGCCGAAAATACACAATTGCACTCTTCAGATTCCACTCAAGTGCTTCCTCACTCGGCCCAATTAGAAAATGGTCTTCACTCAATACCTCTCCAAAGCCATGCAGATGGCTACATAAGCCAATCACACATGCAAACACACTGCCTCATACACCTTAATCACTGCCCAAACAAAACCTAATACAACCCCTACCACACTATACCACAATACCATCATATTTGCCTAACCCTAAATTGGTAGTTCCCATGAAACTGGGCAATGATGTTTTCCCCACCTCTTCAAACCAGTCCAACACATAACCACAACATTAGTCATTCCAACCGCCCATCTCTTCCATTGATATACAATCTCCTATAGTTATCTCAAATCCGGATAAAACTAATCCAATTCAAACAAACACTCCAATTACACCATTATCCAAGTCTCTTCACTCACAAGATGTTCTCCCCAAACCTCAATTACCTATGCAGACAACAACACTCAAACAACCAGTCCACTCATCGTCTACAACACAACCACACTCCACACTCCATTCCTCCACCACATTTGATAATGGAACCCAACACTATTGTCTACACTACTCAAACTTCTCGTGCACCAACCCAGCTCACCTCTTGGCTCGAGACAGGATTATAGAGTCACGCGCTTACCTTCACGATGGAGGTCAACTGTCAAGAGGTGACCATTCTTATCAACCACCCAAGGGACCTTGCACAGATAGTAATGGAGGGCATGCAATTAGGGATGGAGATATATGGTCGGTACCACTGGTCAATGACACAGGCTCTATATCTTGCTCCCTACCATCAACCTCCTTTCCCAACACCATATTGGGACCGTCTTCATCTTTACCCATATATTCTTCAGATGCCCTATTACCCTACCCCCAGTTCTGCCACTCCATGGATCCAACCATACTGGGATCCTCAACCACCCCCAACCCCAGTTTCATCACCCAACCACTCACCACCACACAGTCCCAATCTAGTAGAACGAGACCCCAACTTTCAAGCAAAACTAGATGCAGCAATCGTTTACAACAGAGAAACTCGTCCAATTCATGAATGTCTAGATGGAATGTCAAGAAGGAGGAGTATGAAAGAATGATATACATAAGATGTCCTCCAAATCTATCGACAACATCATTTTGTCTAAGGCCAACTACAAATCCAGAAGTCGGAAAGTATGCCATGCTTCTACTGCCCACATTTCTTCTTCGACCAGGACAGACAAACACTTAAAAGAGTCAAAGGAGCAGTCCATTGCTTGAACTAACTGACCATCATATGAATTTTATTATTTGGAATTGCAAGGGTGTTCAGTCAATAATTTCAGAAGGAATTTTCGTTCTTTACTGGATTACAACCGCCCATCTTTGGTAGTACTGCTGGAAACACATAGTCAAAATCAACAAACTGTCAAGGAGGATTTTCATTTCACAAGCATGATTGAGGTTGCTACTATTGGACAGTCTGGAGGAATTTTTATTTTATGGTTGTCAGACGTTTTGCATGTGGAACTAGTGGCCACCACTGCGCAGGAAATACACTGCCATGTTCAGGTGCTTCCTTACCCTTTTAAATTTTTGTTCAGTTCCATATATGCTAGTACTAACTTAACCAATAGACAATCTTTATGGCATAATTTAATGTGTGTATATGATACCTATAAGGGCTCTTGGGTAATTGGTGGTGACTTTAATGAGATTCTACATGCAGATGATAAATTTGGTGGTTTGTCTATTAACAATTCCAGATCAAATAAATTTTTAGACTGTATCAATTATTGTCATCTTACTGATTTGGATATAAAGGTAGTCGATACACCTGGACGAATGGTAGGCATAATAGTAGTAATATACTTGAATATATTGACCGTATTCTGGCTAATTATGACTGGCTTAAACAATATCCTAATGCTCTAGTTACACATCTTCCCCGTACCCATTCAGATCATTGTCCTGTTAAATTAGAACTACAACACTGCCCTTTACCGCAAAAAAAATATTTAGATTTGAAACTATATGTATTTCACACCCTCTTCTTCCTTTTTTAATTCAACAAGTATGGCTAGACAATTTACATTTGATACCTGCTATTACTCAATTCATTACTACAGTACAAGAATGGAATAAATCCACTTTTGGTAATATTTTTAAACGTAAAAAAAATTATGGCTCATCTAAGTGATATTCAATTCTCCAGTAGTTATTCAACAAGCATTTTCTTACATAATTTAGAACATTCTTTAACCCTGGAATTCAATAACTTACTAAAACCTGAAGAGGATTTTTGGAAATTAAAGTCACGTATTGACCGGTTAAATGATGGTGACGCAAATACAAAATTCTTTCAACTTACTACTCTCAATCGTAGGAGACAAAATCGTATTACTGCACTTCAATATCAAGAGGGAAATTGGATCACTGACCCTATTCACATAAAGGATCATATTACAAAGTACTATCACTATCTCTTTACAACTCACCAAATCACTTCTTTTAAAAATAATAGTTTACAGCCTTGCAATATTTTAACATCAAGTGATCAATCTCATCTAACAAACCCTTTGCAAGATTGGAAAATTATAAGTGCTCTTCAATCTTTTAAACCTCTCAAGGCACCCAGACCGGATGGACTTCATCCTTTATTTTATCAGAAATATTGGAACATAATTGGTAACTCAGTAAAAGCTTATTGCCATAAAGTTTTCAATGACCACCAGATTGACCCTTCTATCAATACCACTTTCCTTTGCTTGATACCCAAGAATAAGAATGCATCCACTATCTTACAATATCGACCAATCAGTCTTTGTAATACAATTTATAAGATTATTACAAAAATTATTGTTAACAGATTAAAACCTGTTCTGGAACATATAATTCATCCAACCCAATCTAGCTTCTAGAAAAATAAAAGGGCAGCAGACAATGCTATTATTGTGCAAGAACTCATTACCAAATTCCAAAAAATAAAAGGTAATAATTTAAACATGCTTTTAAAATTAGATTTGGAAAAAGCTTTTGATAAATTAGAGTGGTCATTTATACATAATACTCTAAGCTCTCTTAATTTTCCACCCTCGTTTATAAAACTAATTATGTCATGTGTTACAACTAGTACTACTTCAATTTTGCTTAATGGGAATCCTACTGACTACTTTACACCCACCCGAGGTATTAGACAGAAAGACCCATTATCACCTTATTTATTTATCCTATGTTTGGAAATGCTTTCACGAAAAATTAATACTTCTGTTGATTATCATGCTTGGCTACCAATTTCAATAGGTCACAAAGGACTTCAGTTATCCCACTTATTTTTTGCTGATGATATTATTCTAACATAAAAAATAACAGATAAATCCTGTCAAGCTATTGTCAATACTATTACTCATTTTACCTATTATTCAGGCCAAACTATCAATTTTGATAAATCAAAGATATTTTTCTCTAAAAATTATTCACCTAATATAAGAACTACTATACTACATATCTTCCACATGAATGAGGGGAAGAGTTTTGGGAAATACTTAGGCTTCCCAATTTTTATTAATAAGCCTTCTAAAAGAGATTATCAATTCTTAATTGACAATTTTAAGAATAAATTAGTAGGATGAAAAATAAATTTTCTAACAAAAGCAGAAAGGACTACTTTAATTTGTTCAACTTTAAATACACTTCCTAAAAATATTATGCAGTATATTAAAATACCTAATTATATACTTACCTATCTCAATCGATATCAACATAGTTTTCTTTGGGGCACAACTCTTACTCAGAAAAAGTTACATTTAATCAAATGGGCTACCATCGCACAACCTCTTGATAAAGGAGGGTTAGGAATACAGAATCTTGCATTAAAAAATCAAGTTTTGCATGCAAGTCTTGCATGAAGACTATTTCAAAATCCTAATCAACTATGGGCACAAGTGTTATTACATGCTTACTTACGACCATCTCCACTGATCAAAAAATAAATTTCCACAACTTGCGTAATGTTATGAGAGGATGGTCCTACTGCAAATTAGGGTTTAAATGGAATATCACAACAGGACAACATGTCAAATTCTGGACGAATCCTTGGATTAGTCAGAATTACTTATTTCGTAACTGTATATATGGACCACTTCCCAAACATGAGGAAAATAAAACTGTCTCAAATTACTACTACAACCACACTTGGCATTTCAATCTGTTACCTTTCAATTTACCAACTCATTTACACTCTTTAATCAAAAATATCTATATGCCTCTTGTACCTTCAATATATGACCAAATATACCGGGGCCTCACACAAAATGACATATTTTCAGTGGAATCAATGTACAATTCTTTTAACAATAGTATGAATTCTACATTAATTTCTCCAATAGATAGCTACAGCTGGATTTGGAAACTCCACATCCCTCCAAAGATATTATTTTTCATATGGTTACTTTGCTATGATAGGCTTCCGACAGCCGCTTATCTCAGAAGATTAGGTATTCTTAATTCTTCTACATGTTCTCAGTGTCATATGGCCCCTGAAACATCACATCATATTTTTCTAGAATGTCCACCTGCTAGACACCTCTGGACTACGCTTAATATATCCACTATCAATATCAATTCTCCTCAATGCCATAATTCTACCCTAAGCTGGTTTTACCTCTTCATACATCAACAATTGCTAATCACCCAACATAATATTCCAAATACCACTCTTATACCTTATGCGTTAAGGGAACTATGGCTTATACACAATAAAAATATACTGGATCATAAAAAATGCCGCTTAAAGATTTCTTCTATCTTTACAAAGGCTGCAAAATTTTATCATCTTTCTAATCATAGATCCAAGAGTTATTCTTCAATACCGTTATATTTAAAATGACACCCTCCAAATTTACATTCTTATAAGCTTCACATTGATGGATCTTGCTCACTCAAGCAAACCAAGAATGGTATTGGAGGTCTTTTTTTTATCAACAAGGACATTGAATCATAGGCTTTGCAGGAACATCAATACCTGGGACAACTATTCAAACTGAACTTTTAGCCTTGCTCATGGGACTAACAATTGTTGTCCAAAAGCAGCTCAAACCTCTCATCATTGAAATAGATGCACAAGCCATTTTAGGTATGTTTAACTCCACTACAATGCAATACACTAATATTATTAACGATTGCAGGTTATTACTACTACAGCTGGATAGCCCACCTCTTCAAAATATCTACAGGGAGCAAAATTGTGTGGCAGATAGTCTAGCTCCTTTGGAGCCATGCATGCAAAAACAACCTGTCTACTGTTTGACAGTCCACCACCTTTTGTATCATCATTATACCAACAAGATCAAAATGGGCTGTTAAGAAGACGGATGATTAAAACTAGGTCTAGTATATGTAATAGTAGTCTTGTAACTAGTACTGTACCTAATACTTCTAGTAGCTTTTTGGGTAGTTCTGCTTTTGCTTCTAATATTGGTTCCTCTACGGGAGCCTTAACTACCTCTATTATTGTAAATCTGATGCCTCTAATGCATCTTTTTAACTGCTCTTCTGTAAGAGCTTGCTTATATATATATATATATATATCCATCTTTTCAACCAAAAAAAATGTGAAAGCCATGTATGCGAGGTGAAGAGTGGGTACACGGGCTAAATGTGGTAATACACTAGTTTAGTCTATGTAGATTCTTTTTATGCCTTTAATTGAGTTGTCATAACATGTGATATCCATCATCATTAGTCTATCTTCACATGCTTCACTTGAAATTGTTAATACTTGTCTCATCTCTTACTTGTTTTTTGCCTTTCCATGCTTAGTTAAAGTTATTGTTCTCTCATTTCCTTGTTAAATATTTAACTGTTGAGTTACCTTACTTGAAGTTGTTATTTTTTGGAATCTCTTATTGTTGAATTTATAAAGGCCGCGATTCACATTGAGGCAAAGTTGTAAATTGTTATAATACCATTCTAGTTTAGATATTCACTTTCGGTTCCTATTATTGAGACTCTTGTATATATTATTATTGAGCCATGGGCTATTTATTGTGTAAACATTATTGCTGTTGACTTCTTTGGCAAGTTGTGGGTTTGAGCACTTGATATGCGATTTGTGATATGTTGTAATATTGGTACGCATGCGGTGGTATAAGGATTGGGGTTGATACGCATGCAATAAGATAAGGTGGGCTTGATACGCGTGTTTCTAGTAGGGGAACTACTTGAAGCCACACAATGTGATAAGGTGGGATAAAACGCAGGTAACTATTTCGGAAAAATAATATTCTATACTAAATGCAAGGCTCCTGCGGTGGTATAAGGAATGACTGTGAATTTAATTTGTGAAATGAGACTACGAGGCGGTAGCTCGGTAACAATTCTTGTTGCTATCTTTTATTTACATCAATTATATTTGTCTGCATCGTGTCCTTGGCATTTTTATTATGTGTTTCTTCCGTGATGCCTTAACTGCCTTAATTTCAGTGGCTATTCTTGTTATAATTCTTCATTGCATCATTTCCATTGTTTTCATTATTATAATGTACTACCCCTGTTCAGTTTCTTTATTTATTTCAGTAGGTGTCTTGATCTGACCTCGTCACTACTCTACCGAGGTTAGGCTTGATACTTACTGGGTACCTTTGTGGTGTACTCATACTATGTTTTGCACATCTTTTGTGCAAATCCAGCTACTTCATATCATCCTAGGCATCCGCGCAAAAGGTATACGTGCCGGCGTTCGCAGAAGTCGAAGTCACCCTCTATCCAGTTTTTATTTTATTCTCCTTTTATAGATACTATTGTATAGGGATGTTTCAGTATACTCGTATAGAGCTTGTGACTTGGTCTGACCAGATTTTGGGTGTTGTAATCAGTTGTATTGTGGAGTCCTTTTTATGATAGCTGTTGGTTTAATTGGGAGTTTTATTATTATTTTCGTTAATCCTTCATGTATGTAAGGCTAGGTTAGGGTCATGACATTAGGTGTTCAATTGAATTTCACATAGATGTTGTTCCAAGGTATACACAAATGTGCACTTAGATGCGACAATTCTTACCTCTACGATGAACTCTAATTTAGACGAGGAATTGTCAGGGGAGGAAAGCGATGTTGAGTGATTTGAAGGCTCAACAAGTGTGATTCAGGTGCCCGAGGAAGTCCCCAACGAGATCCATCCAGCGAGCTCAGCCCAACTGCACTTATTGATTCATTGGCGATTCCTTTTAGTCGTTCGAATGTTGTATTAATTTTATGTATTCGAAAATGGATTCTGCAACCTCTAAACAGAAATAGAAAAAGAAATGTAGACGAAGAAGAACATAAATCCAAGACCACTAATTTTACAGTGTTTCCTTAATGAACTTAATTTCCTCCTAGCACCCAAGGTTTAGGATTATTTTCTCCCAGGATAAAACGGATTACCTACACTAGTATAACGGTACTTCAAACACTAATATTCAACGAACGCAATAAGATTGCAACAAATCACACTTATGTTTTGTTTTGTTAGAAAACAATGTAGATAGAAATGAGTCAGAATTTTTGTAAGAAAAATATGAGGAAATGACTAGGTATTTATAGTCAACAGGTTGAGTTAAACAGAAGAGTTGCAACTCTTCCTTTAACGCTGGAACTCAAAAGTGGCTATTTACGAAATGATTATTTATGCAAAATTACCAATTTCAAATTTTAACGAAAAAAATGGAGGAATATTAAATTATAATTACAAAAAGGTCATAAGACGTTAATAAAATATTAATATTAATGAATAAATTTATTCCAGTAAATAAATAAATCAATCATCGGGTGACAATGACAACGTGAGACTTGCCTTCTTCTCAACTCTTTAATAATCAGAAGAAATACACTCCTATATATGCCCAACTAATATCTTTCCCCCTTCAATATGGGGTAATATTTCTTTGTAAAATAGGGAAATCCAAAATTTTTATTTTTTCTTCTATTTTTCATTCACACAACTCAAAGCAAAAAATGTTTAACCCAAAAATAATTTCAGGAATAAACTATTAAATTTATTTTTAATAAGGCCACTAGCAATCGGTTCGAATTAAAGTTGTGAATAATGGAATAAAAGTAAACCGAAAAAAGATAAGAATGATCTTATCGATCTCTCTCGTGTGCCACAATGCTTGCAAAATAAAAGAAAAATTGCCCAAAAATAGTACAATAGCCTTTAATAACTAGTAAGTTTAATAGATTGTGAATGGATGTACATGTAAATTGAATGGGGATATTTATATCCTAAATCTAACATTCACATGATCATCCGACTTTTGCATATTGTTTGGATGGTTAGTAACTGCCGATATACTCGCTGGTTGTGGGTGAAAAATCTAGCATAGTGGGTGCGACTGCATTCTTAACATTTCGGGGACAATTGAGGTCCAAGTCAAGTTCTGGGCTATGACTTTATCGATAAATCCTCGGAACCATATTTGGGACGCTTCACCAAGATACGACACTTGTATCCCGGGGAGGAGTCATCGAACTGTGTATATTTCCTGTGTGGATCAAACACCGTTGCTATCTTGTTCCTAAGATATAACTTATTTCAAGTGATATTGTGTCATCTTGCAATCTATGCACGTATCAGTATCAAAATCGAATATTACCAATAGAGATAGTCTCCCTACTTTTTGGATAATTTTTTAGAAGTGTCCGAAAAGTGACATGATCTTTGGTGTGTTGCAGAAAGATTTTTGGTGGGATTTATCACACAACCATCGCTACTTTTGAATTTGAGAACGTCCAGTCAGTTCCATTTATAGCTATGGACGTGGCGGGCATCGACAAGTTCTGACTCTACAGAGAACCGTCCTCCTTCTCTGTCTTTGTTATCTTGTATTTCAATTTTCTTTCTGAAAAATTTCAAACTCCATTGTTGCTTTTCTCTAAAAATCTTCAATCCTTTTGCTTCTTGTTTCTTTCCTATATTCCTATCACTATCTTCAAATGGCTTCTCCAAATTCTTCAATCAACGCTCAGGAGACAATCTCCACTATAGAGGTCGCTGTCGTCGTTCCTCTTTATTCGACCACCGCGGCTATGGATGACATAATGGTGGAGGAACTACCTGTCCTCACAAGAGGGAATAGTGGCAAAAAACCTTCTACGATGGTGGAAGAAGGACCATCAGCCCCTATCGACGCAAATAGAGCAATTCCGACCACTTCGTCCTTTACGATTTTGGCGCCAGCCCCTGCTAGGAAAGGCAAGGCTGCCAAAGCCTCAGGCAAAGGCAAGAAAGAGCAGGAAGAACCAACAACTTCAGAGGTTCTTCTAAAAATGCTCCATCTCATCTGTCTTGTCCGCTGCAGGAACAATACTCCAGAAAGGCTGATTGAAACTTTTCTGTTTACCTTACAAATAAAGCATCTTTTGGAGGTGCTGATAGATTGTGCCTGGGAGGGCAAGGTACGAACCTCCCTTCCTAAAGTAGGAGAGAACATTACCACACACCAGGAAGATTTCTCATTCATGTTCATCCACTTTCAAGCCGGCCATTAATACTGTAATCAAGGACCTTTGCAAGGCATTCAATGTCTGTTTGGGTTAGCTGGGACCAAGTATTGGCAGTCAGTGGCTTGCCTAAGGTTCCTTGCCGAGAAGGTAGGGTAATATTTCTCCTTCAAGAATCTTATTCAAATTTAATGCCCCAAGCTTTACAAGGGGTCAATGTTAACATTGATGAGTCGTGGCACTCGTGCTCTTCGGGCCAATACGAAGGACGATTTCAACTTCCGGAGATGCTGATTTGAGTCCAACTCGTGAAAGAATTTGTAAGTATACCTTGGGATGACTTTTTATCCACTACTCATCGGAGATGGTACGAGAAGTTTGTTAAAATATATACCCGTGATATATTAAGCGAAGGCGATCTTTCTTTCCGGAAGAAAAGAATTTCAAGCGTAAGTGCTCCATTTCTTACTTGTTTATCATAAACCCTTTTTGAGGGAGAATTTCTGATTTGTACAATAAACAACGACTCTAGATTCCGTTACTGGCCTGCTCTCAAATAAGGAGGAGTGGTTTGATAAAGTTGACGATCATAGAGGCGAGGATGTGGAAAGTGATTTCTCTTGTCAAGGGATGACAGTTGAAGAATCACAGTATGAGTGCTTTAACCAAGTGATATTTTAACCTATTTGATGGTATTCCTAACATACCTCTTTTGCTGTAATAGGCATTGGATCTAGGAAATAATCAGCTTAGGATGAGGGCCTAGATCTCGAGATGCCCCAAGAAATTTTACATCAACCATCCTTACCCAAGAGAAAGCCAGCGAAGACGTGCCTTCTGCCCGAATCTCAAAAAATAGAAGAAAACAAAGAGCTCCAAAAAGAGGGCTCAAGAGACTAGGGAGGAGAAAAGTCCCTAAGTTTTCACCCTAAGGTCCCTTTCCCAGGCACAAGATGAGCCCGAGGAAGAAGGCCTTCCACTTTCGTCCAATTCTCGGTATGTTTTGGTTAAGGATGATGACTTGCCGGAATCTCCCCTGAGGCGGAGGTTCGGCAAGGAGCTGATGGTACCAGAGGAGGAGGATATGATGCTTCTAAGTGATTATTTTGACGAGGTAGCCACAGTTTCTCAAAAAGTGTTATAGCTCTCAGAACACGATTCCAATGGGTGCCTCCATGTCCAGAGCCTGAAGAATACACAGCCCCTAGAAAAACAGGTGTTGGTAGAAATTCCTACTGACGGAAACATCTTTTGGAGGCCTAAAAAGGTTGTTTCGTAGTTCAAAGGCTTTATCGGGCCCTTGGAATGGTAGTACATGGAGAAGGCTTCAACAACGGCCGTTGCTAATCATGTGGCGTACTCGAGTTTTAAGGTACGGGCCTAGACATTGTCTTCTCTAACTGGTTCCTGGTTTCTTGAATTTTTAAGAGCCTGTATTTTGTAGGTTAACTTTGTGGCCATAGAGCTCCATAGTAGAATCATGAGGGGTGATGCTGATCGACGTGCACATGTGCGCGAGATCAAAAGGTTGACGCAAGACTTGGCAAAGAGAGATTCAGAGAAAGAAACATTGTCCGTAGAAGTCCAAGAGGCTTCCGAGAGGGTCAGCCGGTTGGAGCAAGAGAATGAGGCCTTGGGAATCGAGTGTTTCCGTCAATTCGGCAAGCTAGACAGAAGGTGTAAAGTCTCGAGATTGCCCTTAAGAGGAAAGAAGATTAGCATGAGTTTGGTGAAGGAACAAAGTTGTGTTATCTCCGTGAGTCAAGCCCTCGAGGACCAATGCCAGAGGCTATCCGGGGAGGTGATCGAGCTTATAGGGAAATTGGAACTCTCTCAAGTAGAGAAGAATATGTTCTGGGCCTAATAAACTGACGCAACCTTAAAATCAAAGAAGATTAAAGAGGGCGGCAGAAGGCAAATAGTACGCCTACCTGCTAGCTTGCCAGGAGACCCTTCGTGAAGTCCATCCTAGGCTTTCTCCTTGGACACAGAAATTCCTAGGATAGATGCCCTTGTTGATGGGGCAAATCCTTCAAGTTCCTCTGCGTCCGGCGACTCCAATGAATCTAGGGATGAAGGGTAAAAAGAGGATGGGGACGAGGCCCCTACTGAAGTCCCCAAGGATGAGGGTGATGAGACACATTCTTTTTCCCAAGCTTCTGCAATGAATCCTTCTTCATCTCTCCCTTCTTCCTCCCAATCGTCATTGCTGGGAATATGCGATTTTCCGAGATCTTCTTTGTGATAGTTTTTGAATGATGGGCCTTTTTTGCATTTTATAATAGCGAATTTATTTAAGCTTTTTTTTAAAACTTTTGCACACTTATGTGTTATTATTGTTGCAGTCTTATTGTCTAAGCCTAAATGAATTTATTAAAACTTGTGAAAAATCGATTAAGCATGCCTTATACGGCTTTTTTACATTATTTCGGCGCCTGTGAAGATGTTGTTTTAGGGCGTAAGTTGTTAGGAGATATCAACAAGTCTTTGCCATTTTGGATTATTTATCCGGGTCGGAAGACTTATAGAGGTTTCAGATATTACATGTTGACTATATTTTTTGATGCTGAATATAGCAACTTATCGCAAGAGTTAGTTGCCAACTGTGATTTTTTGAACAGTCCCCTATCTTAGATTCCGATTTGGAAACTTATTGATAGAGTTTGTTACCGACTGTACTTTTTAAAAAAATCCCCGGTCTTAGGTGCCAGGTATGGCAACTTATCAAAAGAGTCTTCCGCCAAGCTATACCTATTAAGATCTCTCCAACAATCGTGCAAGTTATTCATATACCATAGGTTTATACATTAAATAAGTTTGTTTTACGGATATCGTTGTCACGATCCAAAACCCATTGTAGGTCGCGATGACACCCACCGTCGTCGTTAGGAAAGCCAACAGTGAACTACCAACTAAATTGTTCGTTTTATTGTTTTTGAAATCATGAATCTTATTAGATAGAGAGATCGATGCATCAAAAAATCGTAGATACATATGGTTTAAGTAAAATTTAAATTAAAAGTGTCTCAATGGTAAGCCAAATCACAAACAAATTCTAGAACACCCCAAAACCTGGTGTCCCAAGTGAATGAGCATCTACTAGGAAGTATAATAATAATACAATATCTGTCTGGAATACAAGATAGACAGGATAGTGCAAATAATTATGATGGAGACTCTGTATGCTGCGGATCATAACATGGGATGCAGCTCACCGTAAAGTCCCCACAATAGCTGTGCCTTTGCGCCCTAAAGACCGCCGGAAATATATACCTGTACAATAGGTGCAGAAGTGTAGCATAAGTACGTAAATCAACGTGTACCTGATTGGGGCCAAACCTACACTACTATAGAGTAGCGAGAGTGGTCGAAGCAGCTTTTACCCGAGAATGTCGGGATCGATTTCCACAGAGAGCTAGAAATGAGAATTGAGTTTCTATCTAAATTGGAGATGCGTAATTGCTCTTAATTGCACTTCAAATCATAGTTGGTTTTGATATTACTTCTAAATTTATACTAATAAGATGCTAAATTAAGCTAAGTTAAGCTAAGAGTAAACTACTTGAAGGTTGTCTAAATAGATAAAAAAGCACTAGGGAAGTGACTTTCTCCTAGGTGGACACTTGACGGGTTCTTGAGTCTAAGGCTAGGTTGTCTTGTTGGGGATTACGATATAACTATTGCACGATACTACTCACTCTATACCTCTCGGTAGCTTGAGTGATTTTGCCCTAATCGACTTTCTCAATACCAATTGGGTATAATAATTTGTGCAAGCAATTGAGGTTTAAGTCGGGTATTACTATCTCTAGGTTTAACCCTTTAATTGGGGCTATCAATCTCTTGAATACGCCCCAATTCCTTGTTGGACTAATTTTTCTAGACTTATGCTCTCTTTCTCAATAAGAGCCCAAGTCTAATAGGCACAAATTAGTGTTTGCAACCACTAATTCAACATTGAAACCATAAATTAGTCCAAATATCAAATACTCATAGACATTCAAGCCTTAAAACACAAGACCCATCAAATGCCCACACTAGGGTTGAGCCACAACCCTAGCTAATGGGTCTAGCTACTCATGATAATAGAAGAAAACAAAGAAATAGAAGAAGAAAACCCCATAATATTTAATTACAAGCTAAAACTTGAAGATTCAATGATAAAACTATTGTAAAATTACTCAAAATGGTAAAGGAACACTGTTCACGATCGCAGCTACTAGTTAGAATACATTGGATGACCTAAAAATGGAAAAGAAACTATTTATACTAGGCCGAATTTTCTAGACAAAAATACCCCTGTGGGGGTAGTGCGGTCCGCACAAAATCGAGTACGGCCGCACTGAGGCTCTTGGCTTAAAACTTCTGCTCTCTGAACTTGGCCATCGCGGGCCGGACAAAATGCACCGCAGCCGCGGTGGCTTCTATTGCGGTCCACACAAAAAGGACCGCGGACCGCATTGACAATGATTCCCCAAATTGGCAACTCTCTAAACTTCAGCTTTGCGGACCGGACAATATCGAGTGCGGTCGCGATGAAGATAATGTGGTCCGCACAATTGGCCGCATTGCTTGAGTGCCTGAAATGAGCACCTCTCTGAACTTCCTCACTGCGGACCGCACAGAATGGAGTGCGGCCGCATTGGACCTGTTGCACTGTGCTTGGACTTGTTCTTGGTACTTGTGCATGTTTCAATCCTTTTTGAGCTGGTTTTGACGAATTGTCACCTTATTGACCAAACGCTGCAAATAAGTACAACATGTAAGCCTTTTGAACTATTTTGTACACATTTTAAATCAAAACTCAAGTAAGAAGGAGTGTAAAATGTATCACACTCCCTAGTTATCAACTCCCCCAAAATTAAGCTTTTGCTTGTCCTCAAGCAAACAAATTAATACCCACCCCTTAAGAGTAAATCCAAGAAAATTCAGCTGACCTAAAGTGACCCCATCTAGCCTCAATTGGGACTAACAATTGCCCTCAATTCAAATGAATCAATAACAACATTCGACCTTTTAAGCACCATGGATTAAGTGCGACACAAGAGCATCAAGAGTTGACTCAATACATCAAAGAAACTCTTTCTACTACCTTGGTCATTGTGAAACCCATAATCACACATCCTCAACTCTCCCTAAGCAAACTTCACCTTTAGGATTGTAGCACTCAGAACGAGGTTAATGAAAATACACTCATCTCTCTAAAAGAAAAGTCACAAGTCCGGCTCTTAGTACCATATGGTTGCCCCTTATGTAAGTCACCACTAATGTAAGCTTTATTCAACTTAAGATCATATAGGGCTTTTGTGAAGATATAGTGAAGTCTCTTTGGTTCAGGGTATGAAATGTTTGGTTTAAGTAGGTTCCATCTTCCCTTTAGCTTTTCTTTTGCTTCATTTTGGTACATATTCTCTTGACTTTTTAAGTCATTTAACTTCTTTCTGAGGGGTTAGAAAGACACACGGTCACTCTTTCTTGTTAATTTCAAATCTTTTTCTCCTTTCTCAACTTTCCACACCTTTCATCTCTTTACTTTTATTGAATCCCTTCATTCTTTTCTACATTGATCATTCTTTTTGTCTTTTTTGATTTTCTTTCTTTTTCATTGCATTTCCTTTTCTTCATTTTGTACCTTTTACCACTTTATTGCATTCCTCGTCTTTCCCCCAGAACTTATGCTTTTGACATGTGCTAAGGAAAGATCGGGTGCCAAGAGAGGGTATTTTTAGAACGGGTAAAGGCTTGTATCGTGATTTTTGAAAGAAAAAGGTCTAAGGCTCAAAAGAGTTGCCTAGGGATTTTATCATTGGTAGGCTATGGAAGTGTTCAAGTTATTATTCGGATCAAGGAGAGCCTATAATCACATCTTAAGTCAAATTACACTTAAGATTTAGCCTAGACAAACATTCAGGGTAAGTTCTAGAATAATGGCTCGGGACTTGGACTTGCAATTCAAATTCTCACCACACGAGCTATGGGATTGCTAAAGAAATAGAGTCGGGGGCCCACAACAACCTTAGTTGAGATTTGAGCAACACAATGGTCCCGAAAAATCACTTGATGATTATCGGTCAACGCAAGAGTCTCAAGGTCACCACTTTCACCATCCTATACACAACAATTTATTTTTGACCATAGGATCAAAGGCTAATGTTCTAGACCCAAGTGAAGCTTTGCTTGAGGCACCCTTACCAACTAGCTACTAAAAAGCAAAAGGAAAACTGACTAAAATCCTTAAGAAGGTTGTCATGCCATTCATCATTGGGAAGAGCCACCCGGTTCACACAAACTCCACCTTTGGAAAGAATCGCGACATTAAGAAAACTAAAGGCTTATTGCACGCAAAAACTCAAAACAAGAAACTATGAAAGGAAAAATGCGGAAAGTAAAAATGAATATATACAAGAGGGAAATTAGTCAAATATACAATAGGGAGAATGAATATATACATAAGAACGTAACTTTATATACAGACCCAAAAGTAAAAAGTACAAAAAGTGCAATAAAATGATAAAGTTATATACATACCAAAGGTAAAAAGAAAGCATAAAGAAAAAATACTGTCATATATACAGTCATCCAAATTGGGCTACCCTCTCAAATAAAAGCTAGCATTGTCCTCAATGCCAACTAACCAAAATAAGCATGAAATAAGGAAGAGAGGAAAAAGAAACTCCCTATGGGCCCTCCGTCTGCATAGGATCTTGAGTCTGGATCCCTGGGTCCTCTATCTGCTCGAGAACCTGTGACTGGCTCCCTGTGATCTGTGGCTCAACTGGGACCTGGGCCTAGACCTGGACTGAGTCCTGGGCCTGTACTGGAATCAGGGGCTGGCAAGAGGAACCTCCCTGCGGGTCCTCCAACTCTATGACTGCATCGTCAGTACAGGGAATCACCCTCTTCCTCTTGTGTGGCCTCTCTAACTCCTGCTCTGGCTAGGGCTGGGATGCTGGCACTAGGTCATGCAACAACAGATCCAGAGGCAAGTGATCCGCTTTCAACCTCTCTACCTCCACACTAAGCTCCTTCATCGACTCTTTTGAAGCCTAAGTCTTTCCCATTTTCTTTGCCTCCCTAGAAAGCTCCTTCAATGCCTTTCCATAAGAATCAACAGCATCTATGAGCTTCTTCTATTTGTCCAGAATCTCTTTTAGAGTGTCCTCTACGGACTATGGGACCTGTGGCAAAAGAGGTGCTGACTGGGCTTCCACCATAGTAGATAGTACAGACAACTTAGAAATAGCTGTCTGCATCTAGTTGTTGATGCTGGCGAGGGTCTGGCTCAGGCGATGGGCAGTCAAGGGGTATGTAGTGGATGATGGAATCTCTAAAGCTGAAGAAGTAGAGGGTCCTGGGGCCATGTCTGCTATGGTGGAGGGAGGCTGAGTAGGAGCCACTACTACTACTGGCTCTTCAGACTAGCCAGTAGAAGCAGTGGATTTGCCCTTGTAGTTCTTGCATTTAGGGTTGTCATCACCCTGTAGGTTGTACCAGGAGAACGATGCCTTTGCTTTCACTTTCATATCAATTCTCCGCTTATCCACATCTAAGTTCTCAAGGTACATAGTCAGGAAGTTAGGGAAGGGATAGGATATGTCACCTTTGTTCACCACCTGTGTAATTACCTGGGAGATCACATTCTCGATGTTAATCGGGTACCCCACCATGATCAATTCCACCAATATAGCCCGGTGCATAGGAAGTGAGTTGTCGTGAGTGGTGGGGTCTAGCCTGCTACATACAAATATTTCCCACCCTTTAGTTTCAAACATTAGTGTCCTCCTCAGAATCCTCACTCTCGCAGTCAACCAATCTGGGGTGGTACCTAGGATTTCCAAGTACTCGGCCAACCAAGGACGGCCAGCCTCACCTAATGCCACCTTTTCTAAGTACAGTGCCTCATCCTCCTGCGGGAAGTCCATGGCGCCAAAAAGTGATCGGTGCCAAACCTGCACTACTACAAAGTAGCGAGAGTGGTTGAACAAGCTTTTACCCGAGAAGGTCGGGATCTATTTCCACAGGGAGCTAGAAATAGGAATTGAGTTTCTATCTAAATTGGAGATGCGTAATTGCTCTTAATTGCATTTCTAATCATAGTTGGTTTTGATATTACGTCTAAGTTTATACTAATAAGATGCTAAATTAAGCTAAGTTAAGCTAAGAGTAAGATACTTGAAGGGTTGCCTAAATAGTTAAAAAACACTAGAGAAGTGACTTTCTCCTAGGTGGATACTTGACGGATTCTCGAGTCTAAGGTTAGGTTGTCATGTTGGGGATTACTATATAACCATTGCACGATACTTCTCAGTCTATACCTCTCAGTAGTTTGAGTGATTTTGCCCTAATTGACATTCTCAAGACCAATTGGGTATGATAATTTGTACAAGCAATTTAGGTTCAAGTCGGGTATTGCTATCTCTAGGTTTAACCCTTTTATTGGGGCTATCAATCTCTTGAATACGCCCCAATTCTTTGTTGGACTAATTTTCCTACACTCAAGTTCTCTTTCTCAAGAAGAACCCAAGTCAAATAGGCACAAATTAGTGTTTGCAACCACCTAATTCAACATTTAAACCATAAATTAGTCCAAATATGAAACACCCATAGCCATTCAAGCCTTAAAAAACAAGACCCATCAAATACCCACACTAGGCTTGAGCCACAACCCTAGCTAATGGATCTAGCTACTCATGATAACATAAGAAAACAAAGAAATAGATGAAGAAAAACCCATAATATTTAATTATTACAAGCTAAAAGTTGAAGATTCAATGGTAAAACTATTGTAAAATTAGTCAAAATGGTAAAGAAACACTGTTCACGAGCGCAACTGCTAGTTAAAATACAAGTGATGACCTAAAAATAGGAATAGAAACTATTTATACTCGGCCGAATTTTCTGGATAAAAATACTCATGCGGGGGTAGTGCGGACCGCACAAAATCGAGTGCGGCCGCATTAAGGCTTCTTGATTTTAATCCTTGCTCTCTGAAATTGGCCACTACGGACCGCACAAAATGCACCGCAGCCGCGGTGGCTTCTGTTGCGGTCCGCAGAAAAAGGACTGGGGACCGCATTGGCAATTATCTCCAAATCTTCAACTCTCTAAACTTCATCATTGCGGACCGCACGATATCGAGTGCAGCCACGGTGGGTTCATTGTGGTCCGCATGAAATGATTTGCGGCCGCAATGCTTGATCTCTTGAAATAGGCACCTCTCTGAACCTCCTCGCTGCGGACTGCACAGAATGGAGTACAACCGTAGTGGACCTGTTGCATTATGCTTGGACTTGTTCTTGGTACTTGTGGATGTTTCACTCCTTTTTGAGCTGGTTTTGATGGTTGTCACCTTGTTGACCAAACCCTGCAAACAAGTACATCATGTAAGCCTTTAGGACTATTTTGTATACATTTTTAATCAAAACTCAAGTAAGAAGGAGTGTAAGATGCATCATAATCCCTAGTTATAAACTCCCCCAAACTTAAGCTTTTGCTTGTCCTCAAGCTAACAAAATAAGACCCACCCCTTATGAGTAAATCCAAAAAAAATTAGCTGACCTAAAGTGACCTCATCTAGCCTCAATTGGGACTAACAATTGCCCTCAATTCAAATGAATCATTAACAACATTCAACCTTTTAAGCACCATGGATTTAGTGCAACACAAGAGAATCAAGAGTTGAGTCAACACATTAAAGAAACTCTTTCTATTACTTTGGTCATTATGGAACCCAAACTCATACAACCTCAACTCTTCCTAAGAAAACCTCACCTTTCGAATTGTAGCACTTAGAACGAGGTTAATGGAAATACACTCATCTCTCTCAAAGAAAAGTTACAAGTCCGGCTCTAAGTACCATATGCTTGACCCTTATGTAAGTCACCACTAATGTAAGCTTCATTCAACTCAAGATCATATAGGGCATTTGTGGAGATATAGTGAAGGCTTTTGGTTCATGGTAGGAAATGGTTGGTCTAAGTAGGTTCCATCTTCCCTTTAGCACTTCTTTTACTTCATTTTGGCACATATTCACTTGACTTTTTAAGTGCTTTAACTTCTTTCTAAGGGGTTAGAGAGACATACTGCCACTCTTTCTTGTTCATTTCAAACTTTTTCTCCTTTCTCAAATTTCCACACCTTTCATCTTTTTACTTTTATTGAATCCCTTCATTCTTTTCTACATTGATCATTCTTTTTGTCTTTTTGATTTTCTTTCTTTTTCATTGCCATTCCTTTTCTTCATTTTTGTACCTTTTACCACTTTGTTGCATTCCTCGTCTCTCCCCCAAACTTATGCTTTTCCTTTGTGCAAAGGAAAGATCGGGTGCCAAGAGAGGGTATTTTTAGCATGGGTAAAGGTTTGTATCGTGGGTTTTGAAAGAAAAAGGTCTAAGGCTCAAAAGGGTTGACTAGGGATATTATAATTGGTAGGCTATGGAAGGATGCAAGACATCATTTGGATCAATGAGAGCCTATAATCACATCTCAAGTCAAATTACACTTAGGATTTCAACTAGACAGACACTCAGGGCAAGTTCTAGACTAATGGTTCGAGACTTGGACTTGCAATTCAAATTCTCACTACACGAGCTATGGGATTGCTAAAGAAACAGAGCTGGGGGCCCACAATAACCTTAGCTAAGATTTGAGCAACATAATGGTCCCGAAAAACCACTTGATGATTATCGGTCAACACAAGAGTGTCAAGGTCACCATTTTCACCATCCTATACACAACAATTTGTTTTTGACAATAGGATCAAAGGCAACTGTGTTAGGCCCAAGTGAATCTTTGCTTGAGGCACCCTTAACAACTAGCTACTAAAAAGCAAAAAGAAAATAGACTCAAACCCTTAAGAAGGTTGTCATGCCATCCATCACCGCGAAGAGCCACCCGGTTCACACAAACTACACTTTTGGAAAGAACTATGGCATTAAGAAAACCAAAGGTTTATTGCAAGAAAAAACTCAAAACAAGA
Organism: Nicotiana tabacum; assembly: GCF_000715075.1. Classification (NCBI taxonomy): domain Eukaryota; kingdom Viridiplantae; phylum Streptophyta; class Magnoliopsida; order Solanales; family Solanaceae; genus Nicotiana; species Nicotiana tabacum. Next base: position 103,620,722 of record NC_134087.1, on the reverse strand, counting down.
AGCTACTAAAATAAAATAAGAAGCTATGAAAGGAAAAATGCAGAAAGTAAAATGAATATATACAAGAGGAGATTTCGTCGAATATACAATAGGGAGAATGAATATATACATAAGAACATAACTTTATATACAGACCCAAAGTAAAAAAAAAGTATGAAAAGTGCAATGAAATGATAAAGTTATAGACATACCAAAGGTAAAAAGAAAGCATAAAGAAAAAACTATTGTCATATATATAGTCATCCAAAAGGCCACCCTCTCAAATGAAAGCTGGCATTGTCCTCAATGCCAACTAACCAAATTAAGCATAAAATAAGGAAGAGAGGAAAAAGAAACTCCCTATGGGCCCTCCGTCTGTATAGGATCCTGAGTTTGGGTCCCTCGGTCCTCTATCTGCTCGGGAATATGTGACTGGCTCCTTGTGATCTGTGGCTCCACTAGGACCTGGGCCTGGGCCTGGACTGAGTCCTGGGCCTGTACTGGAATCTAGGGTCGGCTGAACCTCCCTGCGGGTCCTCCAACTCTATGACTGCATCGTCAGTACGGGGAATCACCCTCTTCCTCTTGGATGGCCTCTCTGACTCCTACTCTGACTGGGGCTGGGCTGCTGGCGCCGGGTCATGCAACAACAGATCCAGAGGCAAGTGATCCGCCTTCAATCTCTCTCCCTCCACCCTTAGCTCCTTCACCGACTCTTTTGAAGTACGAGTTTTTCTCATTTTTTTGCCTCCCTAGCAAGCTCCTTCAATGCCTTTCCATGAGAATCAACATCATCTATGAGCTTCTTCTGGTTGTCCAGAATCTCTTTCAGAGTGTCCTCTTTGGACTGTAGGACCTATGGCGGAGGAGGTGCTGACTGGGCTGCCACCGTAGTAGACAGCACAAACAACTTAGAAGTAGCTTTTTGCATCCAGTTGTTGATGCTGGAAAGGGTCTGGCTCAGGCGGTGGGCTGTCAAGGGGTATGTAGTGGATGATGGAATCTCTGGAGTTGAAGAAGTAGAGGGTTCTGGGGCCATGTCTGCTGTGGAGGAAGGAGGTTGAGTAGGAGCCACTACTACTAATGGCTCTTCAGACTGGCCAGTAGGAGGAATGGATTTGCCCTTGTAGTTCTTGCCTTTAGGGTTGTCAACACCCTGTAGACTGTACCAGGAGAACGGTTCCTTTGCTTTCACTTTCATATCAAATCTCCACTTCTCCACATCTAAGTCCTCAAGGTACATAGTCAGGAAGTTGGGGAAGGGATAGGATCTGTTACCTTCGTTCACCACCCGTGTAATTACCCGGGACATCACATTCCCAATGTTAATCAGGTACCCCACCATGATCGATGCCACCATTATAGCCCGGTGGATAGGAAGTGAGTTGTCGTGAGTGGTGCGGTCTAGATTGCTACACACAAATGTTTCCCACCCTTTAGCTTCAAAGTTCAATGTCCTCCCCAGAACCCTCACTCCCGTAGTCAACCAATCTGGGGTGGTACCTGGAATTGCCAAGTACTCTGCCAACCAAGGACGAGCAGACTAGCTTAATGCCACCTTTTCTAGGTACAATGCCTCATTCTCCTCGGGGAATCCCATATGGGCAACACTCATGTAAAACTCCTTTACCAAGTGCTCGTTGGCATCCTCCACATGGCCTATGAAATAATCCCATCCCGCTCTTTCTCTGAACTGCCTCAACACATTGGGGTTGTGAGGCAAGAGGTCCCGGGTGATGAATTTTCACTCAAATATTAGCTTCCTCTCGGGCCACCACTCTCTGAATTTGTGGTAGGCCACTTCACTCACGAACCTGTCCTGCCAGGCCTCCAGATTTCTGGTTCTCTCTACCCCTCCTACTTGGGGCACACCCCCTTTTACTTCTTCCCCTTATTCTTCTACGGGTCCCTCCCCGGATAGTGAAGCTGTAGGAGAGGTGGAATATTCATTGCCACTGCCTGCAGCTGAGCCCTCAGATGACTCAGAAGATATGCGCACTGATGCTTGGGCAGTGGGAGAGACTGGAGGTGTATCCCTTAACCTGTTTCTCTCCGGCACCGCGGACCGCACAAAATCCATTGCGGTCGCAGTCCTCACTTGTCAGCATTTAGAACTTTTACTATCGCGGTCAGCAGAAAATAGTACTGCGAATTGTACAAAAGCACCGCGGACCGCACAGAAGTACCGTAGACCGCACAAAATCCACCGTAGTCCACGTCGAGTGACTAGAAGCAATACCAACCTAGGGTTCAAGTTTTTCACATTTGTAGTCCAAATTTTCACCTATTAATCATTCCCTAGGTGTTGCATCAGTGTTGTAACTAATTAGTCCTAATTAAAACATGATTAAACTAACCTATACTATAGAATTGAAAGAAAAATGGGAAGAAAAGGAAGAAAAACTAAGGGAAATAATTGTTCAAAGAAAATAACAAAATTAAACAACTAAGAAAGAATTAAAGTTACCAAAAGTGAGATGCAATGTTGATTAATCGAGATTTAGCAGATGAATTCGTGCAATTACGAGTGATGAATAGTAATTTTTCAAGCTTCTAAGAGTTAAGGGTCGAAAAGTTTAAATTGAGGGCTTCAGGTCCTATTTATAGAAAAAGGATTGGGAGCCCATCTAACCTACCCATCGCAGACCGCACAAAATGGCACCGCGGTCTGCGATGCTAAAAAACATGAAGGACTATGAGGTTGGCCACTGCGGACCGCAAGAATTCCAGTGCGACCGTACTGGTCCACCGTGGACCGCATAAAATGCAATGCAGCCGCGATGAAAAACTTAAGAGACTCCTCACTTTAGACAAATCACTTTGCGGTCAACATTGAATTTTTGCCCCCGCACAAAGGCCTTTGCGGCTGCACAAAATGAAGTGCGGTCCGCATTGCAAACTTCAGAGAATGATCATTTTTCAACTTGGTCCTGTACTGCATCAAAACAATCCTACAGCATCTCAGAACCAGTCAGTCCAATAATAAATCCTACACTACAAAGAGAATCAAAGAAAAACAAAAAGAAAGACACATGAGTTGCCTCCCAAGAAGCGCCTGATTTAACATCGCGGCACGACGCAGGTTACCATCAAATCACTTTAGATGAAGAAGTGCCACTATGTGGCTGTCATCAATCTTGCCCAAGTAGTGCTTGACCCTGTGCCCATTAACTCTGAAAACCTCCCCATTTTTGTTCTTCAAGTCAAGTGCACCAAACGGAGTCACAAACACCACTTCAAAAGGTCCACTCCATTTCGACTTAAGCTTTCCCGGAAACAGACGTAACCGAGAGTTGAACAAGAGAACCAAATCACCTATTTTGAACTCCTTGCCAATAGCATATTTATCATGAAGGTACTTCATCTTATACTTGTACAAGGACGAACTAGAGTATGCATGGAATCGGAATTCATCAAGTTCATTAAGCTGTTCCACACGAAGATTTGCTGCCATATCCCATTCAAGATTCAACTTCCTCAAAGCCCACATGGCCTTGTGCTCTAACTCAACCGGTAGATGGAAAGCTTTCCCAAACACCAACCGATGCAGAGACATACCAATCAGAGTCTTGTAAGCAGTCCTATAAGCCCAAAGAGCATCATCCAACCTCTTTGACCAATCGGTCCTATTTGCATTGACCATCTTTGATAATATACTCTTGATTTCCTTATTTGAGACTTCAACTTGGCCACTCGCTTGAGAATGATAAGGAGTAGAAACTTTGTGATTGACACCATACTTTGCAAGCAAAGTGTCAAAAGCTCTATTGCAAAAATTAGACCCCCCATCACCTATGATTGCACGAGGAGTGCCAAACCTTGTAAAAATGCTCTTCTTGAGAAACACAACAACACTCTAGGCCTCATTGTTGGGTAAAGCCACGACTTCAACCCACTTTGAAACATAGTAAACCGCCATAAGAATGTATGTGGTCCCACACGAGCTAACAAACGGGTCCATAAAATCATTGCCCCATACATTAAAAATATCAACTTCAAGAATGGTACTGTTGAGAGGCATCTCATCTTTCTTCGAAATTCCACCCGCTCTTTGACATTCGTCACACCTCTTCACAAGTTCACTTGCATCTTTGTATAAAGTTGGCCAATAAAACCCACAACTAAGAACTTTGGAAACCGTCCTCGCCCCGCCATGATGGCCACCATAGGGAGAGGAATGACAAGCTTCTAAGATACTCAATTGCTCCTCCTCCGGGACACACATTCGGATCACCCCATCTGTGCAAATCTTGAACAAGTACGGCTCATCCCAGTAGAAATCCAAACTATCCCGTTTGAGCTTCTTCCTTTGGTTAGAAAAGATCTCACACGGGATTATACCGGTCACAAGGAAATTATCAACGTCCGCAAACCATGGCATACCATTCACCGATACCGAAAGGAGTTGTTCGTCGGGAAATGAATCATTGATCTCTAGGCCACCACGAGGCCTCCCCTCCTCCTCCAAGCGGGACAAGTGGTTCGCCACTTGGTTTTCACTACCCTTCCGGTCCACAATCTCCAAATAAAACTCTTGAAGTAACAAGACCCATCGCATCAGTCTAGCTTTGCAATCCTTCTTCGTCATCCAGTACTAGAGTGCGGCATGAGCAGTATGGACTATGACCTTGGCACCCATAAGATATGGCCGAAATTTCTCCATTGCGAACACAATAGCCAAAAGCTCTTTCTCGGTCACCGTGTAGTTCACTTGAGCATCATTCATTGTCTTGCTCGTATAGTACACTGGATGTAACATTTTGTTCACTCTTTGACCCAAAACCGCCCCAACCGCAACATCGCTCGCATCAAACATGAGCTCAAAAGGCAAGCTCCAATTAGGTGCGGTAATAATAGGAGTGGTGGTCAACTTGTGCTTGAGAAGTTCAAAGGCTTGCATACATCTCTCATCGAACACGAACTTGGCATCTTTTTCCAATAACTTGCATAAGGAATTCACTACCTTGGAAAAGTGTTTGATAAATCTCCGGTAGAACCCCGCATGCCCAAGAAAACTTTTAACTCCCTTGATAGAGGTAGGGGAGGGAGCCTTGAAATCACATCAATTTGTGTTTTGTCCACCTCTATACCATGCTTTGAAATTTTATACCCAAGAACTATGCCCTCTTCCACCATGTAGTGGCATTTCTCCCAATTAAGAACAAGATTGGTTTTTCACAACGAGCCAACACTCTATCAAGATTTTTCAAACATTCCTCAAACGAATCACCCACAACATCAAAGTCGTCCATGAACACCTCCAAGATATCTTCCACCATATCAGTGAAAATGGCCATAATACACCGCGAAAATGTAGTCGTTGCATTACACAACCCAAAAGGCATCCGAGAAAAGGCAAAGGTGCCATATGGACAAGTGAATGTGGTCTTCTCCTGATCCAAGAAATAGTAGAAGGCATGCCTAGCAAGTCGATCTAACATATGATCAAGAAAAGGCAATGGAAAGTGATCCTTGCGGGTCACTTTATTCAACTTGCGGTAGTCCATGCATACCCTCCACCTTGTGACGGTCCTGGTAGGAATCAAATCATTTTACGAATTTACAACCACGGTCATGCCACCCTTCTTCGGCACACATTGCACCAGCGAAGTCCAAGAGCTATCAGAGATGGGGTACACAACCCCGACATCCAACTACTTGATCACCTCCTTTTTCACGACTTATTGCATTGCCTTGTTCAACCTCCTTTGATGTTCCAAGGAGGGCTTTACATCATCTTGCAGATTAATCTTGTGCATACAGAATGCGGGGTTTATCCCCCGAATATCAGCTAAGGTCCATGAAATTGCCTTCTTCCATTTTTGAAGCACCGCCAATGTGGCATCAACCTGTATGTTAGTAAGACAAGAGGAAAGAATAACTGGCAAAGTAGAACTAGGGCCTAAGAACTCATACCTGAGGTGTGGAGGCAACGGACTTCAACTCCAACACTAGAGGTTCCTCAATTGAAGGTTTTGTTGGTGGAGTCTTCCTATTTTCAAGATCCAAAGATAGTTTCCTAGGATCATAAGAGTAAGAGCCCATCCCATGTAAAGCATTTACATACTCCACTCGGCCTTCATCATCATTTACATCAAGATTTAACAATACAACCTCTAGAGGGTCCTCCACATTGATCATTGCACTGGTATCATCCACTATCACTGCCGTGACAAGGTCCACAAAAGAGCACACCTCAAACTGTTGGGTTGTTTCATTGACTTGCACATATGAAAGACCACTTTCTCATCACCCACCTGGAAGGTGAGTTCCCCTGCTTCCACATCAAGGAAAGGTCTTCCCAGTGGCAAGGAAAGGTCTTCCCAATATGATTGGAACTTCATAATCTACATCATAATCCAAGATTAAAAAATTAGCTGGCAAGATAAATTTGTCCACCCGGACAAGGACATCATCAATAATACCCAATGGTCTCTTCATAGTTCTATCCTCCATTTGCAATCTCATGGAAGTCGGCCTCGGTTGCCCAATACCCAAAGTCTTGAAAACTGAGTAGGGCATCAAGTTGATACTTGCCCCCAAATTACATAGAGCTTTAGCAAAGTCCGCATCCCAATGGTGCAAGGAATGGTGAAAGCACCGAGATCTTCAAGCTTCGGGGCCATTGAATGCACTATTGCACTAACCTGGTGGGTCATCTTGATAGTTTCACAATCCATGGATCTTTTCTTTGTCACCAAGTCCTTCATAAATTTAGCATAGCCCATCATTTGTTCAAGAGCCTCCGCCAAAGGCACATTAATGGATAAGCTCTTCATCATGTCAATGAACTTTTTAAACTGATTCTCATTTTTTTGCTTCACGAGCCTTTGAGGATAAGGTGGATGGCAAAAGAGCCTTGACTTTAGGCACAACCGTTTCCAGCATGTCTATTACGTGTTCCCTAGACGTGTTCACGTCATTCTGAGTCTCCACCTCGGCATATTGAATATCAATCCTCACTTCTTCATTCGCGTTCTCATCAATCACATTTTCAACTACTAAAGGAATTTCATCTTCTTGCAACTCAACTTCATCACTAAAAACTGCTTTTTGCTTGGAGGCATTCACATCACTGCCTCTTCCACTTCTCGTAGTCACCGCCATCACATGATTATTCCCACCCTTCAGGTTAAATACCGTATCACTTGGTAGTGCCCCCTTAGGGCGATTATTCAAGGATTGTGAGATTTGGCCTAATTGAACCTCCAAGTTTCTGGTTGAAGTATTGTGGGAAGACAACTAAGCATCAAAGTCTGCATTCTTTTTCATCATATGTTCAAATATCATTTCAATTCTCCCCATTTCATTATTGGAAGAACTAGGACCTTGGGATAGAAATGGGGGTGGATTGTTCGGTTGTTGGTACATTGGGGGCTTTTAAAATCTTTGCCCCCAATTTCCTTGATTGCCATTATTCCAACCTCCCTGATTGTTGTTACCACCCCAGTTGTTGTTGTTGCCATTCCAATTACCCTGATTGTTCTGATTATTGTTCTGATTGCCCCAATTGGAATTTTGGTTGTTGTTCCCCAAATTACCATTGCCTTTTTGGTTGTTGATTGCCCCTTTGACCTTGATAGTTGTTCACATATTGCACCTCTTCATTCTGCCCATCATAACCATCATCTTTGAATCCACCACAATCATTGTCAAATTGATCTGAACTCCCTTGGTTTTGTTGATCTCTTTGTCTTTTTTTGTTCACTAGCATGTTGACACCCTCCATAGCATTTACTTGGCGCGGATTTTAAACTTGTTGCAACTGTACCTTTGCTAACTGGTTCATTGTAGTTGTCAGCTCTGCTATAGCCTGCCTATGGTCATGTAGCTCTTTGTGCAAGTAAGTGTCCGTGGGGTCACCCTGGGACACATTGGCTCTACTTTGCCAAACGGAGGATGTGTTAGCCATCTCGTCAAGAATGTCACAAGCCTCATCATAAGACAACTTCATGAAGTTACCCTAACAAGTTGGTTCACTATGCACTGGTTTGTTGTGTTAATGCCCCGGTAGAAAGTCTGTTGGATCATCACCTCAGTCATATCATTGTTGGGGCATTCCTTTACCATTGTTCTATATCGCTCCCAAATCTCATGTAATGGTTCAGTGGGCTCCTGCTTGAAAGCTAAGATCTCATCTCTCAATGCTGCCATGTGCCCCGGTGAGAAAAACTTTGCAATGAACTTATCCGCCAACTCATCCCAAGTAGTGATGGAATGGTTGGTAAGTCGCTCAAGCCAATCCAGTGCCTTCCCTCTTAGTGAGAAAGGGAAGAGTCTCAACCGAAGTGCATCCTCTGACACATTAGTTTGTTTGCTCCCCCAACAGGTATCCACTAAACTCTTGAGATGTTTGTAAGCATTCTGATTGGCAGTGCCCGTGAAATACCCACACTGCTTTAGCAATGTCAGCATCACATTGGTAATTTGAAAATTACCCGCCCGAATCCGGGATGGGACAATTGCACTTGTATATCCTTGGTTGGGAAGCACTCGAGGAGCCACTCTTGGAGGTGGCGGGGGAGAGTTTGGAATATTATCAATTGGCCTGGCGGCCACTCCTTTGGACTTTAGGTACAATAGGAACCTCATCATCAACATTGTCAACTACCTCCTCCCCCGGCAGAAGATCTCCAAGAGGTGGGTTGTTTGCTGCCATTTTGTACCTGAAGTTGTGACACACACAGATTAGTAACACAGAAGGAAAGAAGAACAATACACAAAACTATTTAGATAGATAGACAAAACCGTTAGCTCCCCGGCAACGGTGCCAAAAAGTGATCGGGGCCAACCCTGCACTACTACAAAGTAGCGAGAGTGGTCGAAGCAGCTTTTACCCGAGAATGTCGGGATCGATTTCCACAGGGAGCATGAAATGGGAATTGAGTTTCTATCTAAATTGGAGATGCATAATTTCTCTTAGTTGCACTTCTAATTATAGTTGGTTTTGATATTACTTCTAAATTTATACTAATAAGATGTTAAATTAAGCTAAGTTAAGCTAAGAGTAAACTACTTGAAGGTTGTCTAAATAGATAAAAAGGCACTAGGGAAGTGACTTTCTCCTAGGTGGACACTTGACAGGTTCTCGAGTCTAAGGCTAGGTTGTCTTGTTGGGAATTACGATATAACCATTGCACGATACTACTCACTCTATACCTCTTGGTAGTTTGAGTGATTTTGCCCTAATCGACTTTCTCAAGACCAATTGGGTATGATAATATGTGCAAGCAATTGAGGTACAATATGGGTGTTACTATCTCTAGGTTTAACCCTTTAATTGGGGCTACCAATCTCTTGAATACGCCCCAATTCCTTGTTGGACTAATTTTTCGAGACTTAGGCTCTCTTTCTCATGAAGAGCCCAAGTCAAATAGGCACAAATTAGTGTTTGCAACCACTAATTCAACATTCATACCATAAATTAGTCCAAATATCAAACACCCATAGACATTCAAGCCTTAAAACACAAGACCCATCAAATACCCACACTACGATTGAGCCACAACCCTAGCTAATGGGTCTAGCTACTCATGATAATTGAAGAAAACAAAGAAATAGATGAAGAAAAACCCATAATATTTAATTACAAGCTAAAACTTGAAGATTCAATGATAAAACTATCGTAAAATTACTCAAAACGGTAAAGGAACACTGTTCACGATCGCAACTACTAGTTAGAATATAACGGATGACCTAAAAATGGGAAAATAAACTATTTATACTAGGCTAAATTTTCAGGACAAAAATACCCCTGCAAGGGTAGTGCGGTCCGCACAAAATTGAGTGCGGCCGTACTGAGGCTCTTGGCTAAAAACTTCTGCTCTCTGAACTTGGCCACCGCGGACCGCACAAAAAGGACCGCGGACTGCATTGGCAATGATTCCCCAAATTGGCAACTCTCTGGAATTCAACTTTGCGGACCGCACAATATCGAGTGCGGCCGCGATGAAGCCAATGCGGTCTGCACAAACTTCTTTACGGCCGCATTGCTTGAGTGCCTGAAATAAGCACCTCTCTGAACTTCCTCACTGCGGACCGCACAGAATGGAGTGCGGCCGCATTGGACTTGTTGCACTGTGCTTGGACTTGTTCTTGGTACTTTTGCATGTTTCACTCCTTTTTGAGCTGGTTTTGACGAATTGTCAAGTTGTTGACCAAACCCTGCAAACAAGTACAACATGTAAGCCTTTGGGACTATTTTGTACACATTTTTAATCAAAACTCAAGTAAGAAGGAGTGTAAAATGAATCACAACCCCTAGTTATCAGTACCCAGTAAGTATCTAGCCTTACCCCGAAGAAATAGTGACAAGGGGTCGACATTGACACTTACTAGTGGTCAAGTACAGTAGAAAGTAAACAAGTATAAAGCATGATAATTAAACAGTGAAAAAAAATATAGGTACATGATACGATCTTCAACTGAATAGTAAACACAATTCCTCAAATATCGGTTACCTCCTCAAATGGAGTATATAATATGGTCCCCATAAGAAAGATCATCAAAACACAAATAAGGACAACTCAAGGATACATTGGATTCTTGTCAAATATTATGCACGATTCTGCCGAGGTGAACGGCCTGATCCCATAAGAGTATTTCATGAAGTTGTCGAGGTGAACGACCCGATCCTATAGGAGTGTGATACATTATACTACCGAAACGAACGGCCCGATCCTATAAGAGTGTGTTACATGATACTGCCGAGGCGAATGACCCGATCCCATAAGAGTATGTTACATGATACTGTCGAGGCGAATGACTCGATCCCATAAGAGTGTGTTATAATATCCTCCGATGCGGAAGGCCCGATCCCATAGGAGTGTCTTACAATATCCTGCCGAGGTGAACGACCCGATCTCGTAGGAGTATGTTACAATATCTTGCCGAGGCGAACTATCCGATCCGATAAGAGTATTTCATGAAGTTGCCGAGGCGAACGGCTTGATCCCATAGGAGTGTGATACATGATACTACCGAGGCGGACGACTCGATCCTATAAGAGTGTGTGACATGATAGTGCCGAGGCGAAAGACCGGATCATATAAGAGTGTGTTACAATTTCCTACTGAGGCGAATAGCCCGATCCCATAGGAGTGTGTTACAATATCCTACTAAGACGAACGACCCGATCCTATAGGAGTGTGTTACAATATCCTACTGAGGAGAATGGTCCGATCCCATTAGAATAAGAAGCTTTAACGGGTCCTTGACCCCACTCATGAATATACGTGTGATTTATGAAATTAAGGGAACTTTCGGCGAATATGCACAACACAGAAGAAATTCATAAGGGAAGCACAATTTATACAGCTAATAAAGTAGCTCGTCAAATATCTAAAATGACGAGTCCATTACTCTACGTGAGTTTAGTCTCCGACCATAATGCGAATTAAAGCATTAAACAAACAAGAATAACTAAAATAGTACAACTAAGGCATGGCGAGAGTCTAAGTCTACCCGGACATGATTAGGAATTCTGGCATACGCACGGACACTTGTCACCTCACACCGTGGGTAGCTCCCACAACATGTAGCACATAATAGATATAACACCTACGAGGTAGATTCCCCTTCACAAAGTTAGAGAGGAGACTTACCTCGCTCCAAAGTTCCATAATTGGCTCCAACGCCTCTCTAACACCTCAAATCAATGCCCATCGATCCGAAACTAGTCAAACAATTTTCAAACCAATAAAAATATACTCTAATACTCATAATTAATCAATTTATAACAATTCCCAACTTAGCTTGAAAAGTCAACAAAGTCAACCCTCGGGCCCACGTGTCTGGATTCCAAAATTTTTGTAAATAAATGTTACTCATAACCTTACGAGTCCGTGCATACATTGTTTTTTTAAAATCCAAGATTAAATCGACTCTCAACACTCAAATCCTCATTTCTCAAAACATAGCCAAAGATTCTCAAAATTTCACTTTGATTCTCAAAATTTTGATGTTAAATCTTATGTGTAATCATATAAAATAGTTGTAAATTGAACAAAATTAATTACAAAAAGATTGTATATGAAAATCACTCTTCAAAATCGCCTCCTACCGAGCCTAGGATTCCAAAAATGAGAGAATATCTCCAAAATCTCGTCTCCCAGCTTTTTACTAGGTGCAGATGTCGCATTTGCGACAAATGCTGACCCTCACAATTGTGGATAAGTGTTCTCAATTGCGAACCAAGGTAAAAATCTACAGGCTTTGCAATTGCGATACCAGAGCACCAACAACACCAACAATCTTTCCCCATGCGGAAATGGGCATAACTCTCTCATACGATATTGGAACGATAATTATTGTTGTTGTGACTCCGTAATTATGATACGGATATAATGGTTCACTCAAATCACAAATCAATGGTCGTTTGCTCATTATATTATCCTTTATACCCATGAAAACGATGCTGAAACATCAAATAGGAGCGCGACACAACCCAAACACATCTAAGGCCCCCGAGACCCTGGCCAATCACACAGACCAGTCTAAGAACATAACACAAACTCGCTCGTGCAATCAAAATACCAAAATAACCCCTAGAATCTCAACTCAGACGCCAAAACGCATGAAAATCGCAATGAACTTCAAAAATTTCTAGAATTGCAACCAATCGTCCGAACCACATCAAATCAACTCCAAATGACACCAAATTTTACAGACAAGTTCCAAATGACAAAATAGACCTATTCCATGCCCCAAACCAAAATCCAATCTCGATAGCCTTAAAGTCAAACCATGGTCAAACTTAGAAAAATTCCAAACCTTTAAATGCCATCTTTCCACAATAAGCGCCGAAATGCTCCCGGACTAGCCGATACTTAGCCCGAACATATACCCAAGTCCGAAATCATTATACGAACCTATTGGAACCTTCAAATCCTGATTCCGAGGTTGTTTACTCAAAGTTCAAATATTGGTCAATTCTTTCAACTTAAAAGTTCTGAATTGAGAATTTTTCTTCTAAATCAACTCCAAACTTTCCAAAATTCAAATTTGGCTATACGTACAATTCATAATGAATGAAATGAAGCTACTCAAGGCCTCAAACCACCAAACGAAGTTCTAGAGCTCAAAACGACCGGTTGTGTCGTTACATTCTCCCCCACTTAAACATACGTTCCTCCTCGAATGTGCCATGAACCGCTCCGGAATTGTCCCAAACCACCTTTAACACCTCGTGCACCTACCCATTCTACCACGACCGATATGAGCACATTAGCTCGAGCTATACTGAGAATCCTTCCTTTTTCCTTAGCCCACAAGCTTTAGAGCCAAATTCCAACATCCGAAATTCTCTACAAGACTTGGTTCTAACATACGAACACCATATAAATCTCAACCCGTTGTACCTAATATGATCATGCACCCATGATGAAACCAGATAATGCATTGCATAATTCGTATGCCCGTAATAACATCCTTGAACCACAATAGATGTAAATTTACGAAGCCGATGTTCGTAATATACCTCGTAACACGAATAAGCCCAGTCTCAACCCTCACAATACTGCAACGATGAAAGAGATGTGTAGGAACTTATAACCACCCGTCGAATCAATAACTCATGGAGTTTCTCCGCTTAAAAAGAACCATTACCTTATTCTGAACTGAATAGTGAATTTTTCTCTTTAATATACATTACATAAATCCGATCGCACTGACTTCAGGTCCAATAACCTCGTCTCACCCAGTACCAGCTCCTTAGGCAATAAGCCACCTCAAACACTAACTAACATCTCATATGACGTCATCAATGTGCCAACAAGCTACAACTCGAATATGACACATAAGGAAGAATGCACTATGGCAATGAACTACCCAACCCGCGTAATGAACTAAATGACCAACATGTTCTATGAATGTCACGACCCAAAATTCGTTAAAGGTCATGATGGCGCCGGACACCACTATCAGGCAAGCCAACACTAAATAGTTAATTAAATTCTCATTTTTATATTTTTGAGATCATAAATTTCCTTCAACTTAACTAGTAAAAGATGAACTCTATAGAATAATAATAATAATATTTTACGATTTCAATACTGAATATCCCATTATCATCCCAGAACCCGATGTTACAAGTGCATGAGAATTTACTAGGAATTAAAATAAAATACAATAACTATCTGGAATATAAATTTGGACAGAAAAGAAAAATACAAGTACTCTGAAAGAGCTTCTGCCGGCTGCAGATCATCTCATAAGATGCATCTCACCTAAGTCCCCATATCAACCATGCCGCTGCGCCCACAAGGCCACTAGACGTACATGTGCCTGTACGACAAAATGTACATCAAGTGTAGTATGAATACAAAAACAACGCATACCCAGTAAGTATCTAGTCTAATCTCGAAGAAATATTGATGAGAGGCCGACTCCGACACTTACTATGGCCAAGAATAATATACCGATAATATGATAAATTATGAATTTCTTTACGGCGACTATAAACTCAATAACATGAAGAAGGTAAACAATTCTTTTGTTAATAGGAGATTTCCAAATTTATTTTCATCTTTTAACAATTTATATCTCCGGCCAATGAGGCCACATCAATTATAGAAAATTCCAAAAAAGTCAATTAAGTCATGCACAAATCATGCCTAGGTCGTACGACCTGATCCAACATAATATTTAAAATGTGCACTGCCGAGGGTCGAACGATGGAACCATAGATGCATCTATTTACCCCGCTGGCGCATCATACATGCGACGCGGTCAAACATAAATTTAAGAAATTACCCATTTCGCGGATCATACATGCGACGCAGTCAAATATAAATTTAAGGAGTTTCCCTGCTCGCGGATCATACTTGCAACACGGTCAGATATAAATTTATCATTAAATCATAACTCTTTCCTGATTCTTTTCAAAATAAAGACAATTTAACTTGAAACTTTTAAATCCTTAAAAATCCTCAACTTAGTTCCATTTGATACAACTAACAAATATAATCAAGTAACGGTATCCACAAAGCATGGTGTAAACCTAAAACTACCCGAACATACACAGGAATAGTAGGTACGTACGGACTCTCGTCACCTCGTGCGTACATAGCCTAAACAAATAGAAGTATTTCACCTATGGGGTAAATTCCATGTTACAAGGTTAGAAAGGAGACTTACCTCTCTCTGAAGTTCCATAACCGGTTCCAACATCGCTCTAACACCTCAAACCAGTGTACATCGCTCCAAAACTAGTCAAGCAATATGAAAACAATAAAAATATACTCTAATACTCATAACAAATCAATTTGTAATAACTCCCAACTCCGGAAAAATCATTTACACACCTTAACTTTACGGGTGTCCTAACATCCCACTATTCTTATCTAGACTAAATTTAATACCTCCTTCAAAATACCAAACCAGTCTTATGGTGGGGCTGTGTTTACACGCGCCATGTATTAAATATTACAATATTTTTTTTTTTTTTTTTTTTTACTTTTTCCACTCTTTTTTAATTTCATCTTCTCCGCCTTCCTTCATCATTATTCTTGCAGTACGCCACCATGGAAGGCAGTCATAGCCGTAACCTCCTTTAAACCCATAAACTCTATCTCTAAAAAATTAAAACCACCTCCCCCTACCACTCCACTTTAACACCTCTGATTTGACCATTTTCCTTCACATCAATCTCACACACCCAGATCGAAGAGAAAAGGAGAGAAACTTCCTTGTATGAAAAATGGTATAGGTGCATCAAACTCTCAAATCAAGTATTAAAATTATTCCAACCTAAATCCACGACCCAATTGATTAAGAGAACTTATCTTTCTATCAAATCGAGGAGATTAAAGGGAGAAAATATGAGCAATAAAATGGAGTTTGTAAAGGTAAGTGAATATGGCGGAGGAAAAATAGAAGTGCGAATAGAGATTCAATAAAAAAAAAACAGAGAAGCAAAAAATAAAACATGACTAGTTTCAAAGCATGGGGAGGAAGAGGATGGCACAAGATGATAATGGCAGGCTAGTGGAGAACCATGGTTCTGTTAAAATGAAGAAAGAGAAAAAGAAAAGAAAAATGAATAAAAAAAGAGAAAAAATAGTATTAAGTTTAATTAGTTAGAGTATCCAATAGGAAAGTGACACCTGGACAATTAAATTAGTTTTAAGTTATTTTTTGTGGCTCACGCGCATCAGGGAAATGAACTGCTCTTTTCATGCCAGGTCATCACTCAATGAGGTATTAAATTCACTTAAGATTAGAATAAGTGGGTAAAAGGTTGCCCGTAAAGTTTAGGTGTGTAAATAATTTTTCCTGACAAGTTTAATGGGTACTTTATGCATTTTCTCATTAACAAATATAATCAAGTAACGGTGTCCACAAAGGATGGTGTAAACCTAAAACTACCCGAACATAAACATGAATAGTAGCTACGTACGGACTCTCGTCACCTCGTGCGTACATAGCCCAAACAAATAGAAGTACAAATTGAATTATTTCACCTATGGGGTAAATTCTCTCTTACAAGGTTAGAAAGGAGACTTACCTCGCTCCGAAGTTCCATAACTGGTCCCAACATCGCTATAACACCTCAAACCGGTGTTCATCGCTACAAAACTAGTCAAGCGATATGCAAACAATAAAAATATACTCTAATACTTATAATAAATCAATTTGTAACAACTCCCAACTTCGTTCGAAAAGTAAATAAAGTCAACCCTCGGTCTCACATGCCCGTATTTCAAAAATTATTGAAAATAAATATTACCCATAACTCATATGGTCTATATCGAAAAATTCATCCAATTGCATCCATGAATCGACCCTCAAATCAAGGATTTACCATTTTTCAACTTTGGGGCTCAAAATCCCAATTTTTACAATCCAAACACGGATAAAAATAGAAAGCAACAGAAATAATCATAGAGAAATATCAAAATAAAGGTCATCTATTTACCCCCTTGTTGGGACGAGAGCAACGCCACAAATATCACCTCAAACAGAGCTCTAGAACTCAAGATATGCCCAAAATACTAAAATTCTCAGTTTAAAACACTGTCTAGGCGATTTTTCTTCATTGCCTTTGCGGGAGACTTTCGCGTTCGCGAAGAGCAATTTTTCGTGTTGACCGGTCAACCCAGATATCCGTCTTCACGTTCACAGAAATTCTCTCGCGTTCGCGAGGAACAAATCTTCGCACCAAAAACCAACAATTTTGTCCGACAAGGAAATGGGCATAACTGTCCCATACGACATCGAAATTCGACGATTCATATTGCTATGGCTCCATAATTATGATACAGATCTAATGGTTCAATCCAATCACAAGTAAAAGGTTGTTTTTTCAATATAGTGCCCTTTATTCCCAAAGGAACGACGCTAAAACATTAAATAAGAGCGCGATACAATCCAAACACCTCCGAAACACACCCGAGGACCTCAGACCCCATCCAATCATACAAACCAGTCCCATAACATACTATGGACCTGCTCGTTGCCTCAAATCACATTAAACAATATTAAAATCATGAATCACACCCCAATTCAAGCTTAATGAACTTTAGAACTTCCAACTTCCACATTCGATGCCGAAACCTATCAAATCACGTCCGATTGACCTCAAATTTTGCACACAAGTCACATTTGACATTATGCACCTACTTCAACTTCCGAAATCAGATTCCGACCCCGATATCAAAATTTCCACTTCCGGTCAAACTCCTCAAAAACCTTCAAATTTCTAACTTTCGCCAAATGACCCCAAAATGACCTACGGACCTCCGAATCCACTTCCGGACGCGCTCCCAATATCATAATCACCATACGAAGCTATTCCCATACTCGAAATCCCAAACTAACATCGATAACATTGAAATGCACTTCAACCCAAGTTTATGAAATTCTTCCAAAATACTAACTTCCACAATAGGTGCCGAAACACTCCCATGTCATCCAAAACCCGATCTAGACATACACCCAAGTCCAAAATCATCATACAAACATGTTGGAACCTTCAAATCCTGATTCCGAGGTTGTTTATTCAAAATCCAAACTAAGTCAGAATCTTCCAACTTAAAGCTTTCGAACTAAGAATTTTCTTTCCAAATCAACTCCGAACTTTCAGAAATTCAATTCAGACCACGCGTACAAGTCATGATGCCTGAAGTGAAGGTGTTCATGGCCTCAAACCGCCAAACAACGTGCTAGAGCTCAAAACGACCTGTCGGGTCGTTACATTCTCTTGCACATAAATATACATTCATCCTCGAACTTGCTAAGAACTACTCTGGAGTTGTTCGAAATCACTGTTTAATACCTCGTGCACCTACCTGTGCTGCCGCAACTCAGTTGAGCACACTAGCTCGATCCATTCTGAAGATCCTCCCTTTTTACTTAGCCAAATAAGCCTTAGAGTCCAATTCCAACATCCGGAATTCTCTGCCAGGCCTGCTTCCATCATACGGACACCGTATCAATCATTATGCGATGCACCAATATATGATTGCATACCTTTGCTGAATCCACACTATGCACTACGTAACTCACATGACCATAATAACATCCTCTGACAACAATAGCCGAGATTCAACGAATCTGATGCTCACACACACACCTCATGACTCATATAAGTCTTGTTCCAACTCTTTCAATACCGCCACAACGGAGATGTGTAGAAATTCATAACTAAATGCCGTGTCAACAAACTGCTAAGTCTCTTCTCCTGACAGGAACCATTACCTCATTATGAACCAAATAATGATAGTTGCTCTTTAATATACTTTATATGATCTGATCGCACTGATCCCAGATCCAATAATCTCGTCTCACCCAGTACGATCTGCTCAGGCAATAAGCCACCCCATACACGACAAAAAGTCTCATATGATGCCACAATGTGCCAACAAGCTACCAACTCGAACGTGATATATACAAAAAACAAACTCTGGAAAGGACTACTCAACCCATGTACTAATTAGACAATAGAAAAGGTGTTATGGACCTTCCCCAGCAAACGGGCAACAAAATACACAAAAATAAATATAGGGGACTATACTCAACATCACACTATTGCGGTGTGCAATCCAATCCAAACGACATACCCATGGCGGCGTGCCACCCGATCCACATATAAAATCTATATAAGGAGATACTTGCCGAGCTAGAATGTTCATTACTACAAAATATCCGAATATCGGCCACAAGTATGCTAAGTGCATAGTACCATCTCTGGGGAGACAGATAGCGCCATACGCTACAGGACTCAAGCACAACTAAGGTGTGATATATGATTTGAATCTCGAGAGCCATCCTGCTCACATAACACCATCGCTACGCGCAACCTCAACTCATAAGAAATTTATCAAGCTGTTTCATAACTCACACGACACAATATAGTATTACATGAAATAGTCGACGACGAAACGACATCCAATGTCTGAATACTCCTCCATAAGGAGCGTTATGCTGAAATGAACACATCCGACCTGATATAGAGTCCATATTCATAAATATATCCATCTACAGACCTCAAGTCAATTTTGATCATACCGCACTAGGCAAATAACCTTTCAAGGAACCACAATAACACTTCTTCCCAAGACACACAAGGACAACCATTGATCCGAAACAACTTCCACAGTCCACAACCAAATGAACCGAGCGCCCTTCAGGCATAAGTCCTCAAATAAAAGATAGTACCAATAATCTCCACAATTGGTTCTAAATCTTCAATCAATCAAGTGACTACATGTCACACTTACACAATTTTCCCATGGGATACGCTCCCACGACCTTCCGCGCTAGGTAACAAGGTCTGTATATCCATACCACCGGCCATACAATGCTTCCAAGCAAATCAAAAATCCACAAATCAATACACAAGGTCTCTTACACATGACATCGACCTTAGGTGACGCTGAAAACAATACCATCTTACTTTGAACATCTAAATCCTCTTCCTTCTCATCCGAGCTTATGACATCCTTGTCAACACCAAACCGTAATCTTGATCCTCAACTTTCGAATTTCACACCGCTCACTACACCTAACATACCTATACACGATAGTACAAGAATTTTACCATGATTCCTGAACCACTAATAGAATAACACTTCTCTTCACAACAACCCTTTACTTAACTCCTTTCAGGAGAATCATTGCAACATGCAACTGAATTCCCATAACAACAGAAAATACAATCCTCAGGTAGTGGTCTAAACCACCATGATCCTTCCAGAATCCATCTACACATAACATGCCATAATACTTGAATGCCTCCAAATAAAATCAATTACGGCAACAGTCAAGCCTCACACGTACCGCCACAAATCACATGCATAATTGAACATGCTGAAGGAGCTGATCATAGCCACCATCATGCCAATTCAACCACTGCTAGCCGACCCATCTTCTCCTAATTTATTCTTAACATGCCTTAGAAATTATAATATCTCCATTCAAAACATAATGAGCCCATATCTGCACACATCCTGAGTGACCTTATTTCACGAGACGACGTTGTCCCAATACCCATGAACCATCTCACATCCTCCTTAAGCGCACAATAGCCTCGCTAACTGGTACACCCATTATGATAATTCCTCTATGAATCCGAAGTCATTTTTTCTCATTCTTCCCAAGCGCCTCTTTCATAATCCGCTGCAAAAGGTCGATTCTTAACCATACTACGGACTTGAAATCCTTAGGCACCACATTTTAACTTTTGAATCCAAAAGGACAGTTGTTGAGAGTCACCCACTCTGACTTAGTCCCGAATATAATTAACTCCAAGGCTCTGCTAGCACATGAACACCCTCTTCAAATAAATGCCCGGCCGAATCACCTTTCTTGTAAATCACCTCTACACGAAGCATAAATCCTGAGTCTTCTCGAAGCCTGAACATAAATTGATAAGGTTAATTATAACACACATTCCTCAAATCTTTTTCTCAATCGCCACTAATATTATATTTCCTTAGTCGTATTAACCCACCAATATTCCGATGACCAGAAACCTCATTAGTAGACAACCATACAATCCAATCGTAGGCGGTGGGGCTCTCCCACTTAGCTTGAAGCCACCTATTACATAATTCTAGAATCCACCGAGATTCCTTATCCCCCACTGACATGGTCTTGCACAATCAACCCGCCAATTCCTCAAAATCCTTCTGTTAGCATTTTATGAACACTCTAAATCACTAACCACATTTACATATTCGACCTCTTATTGGATAGCCAATAGAATATTTCGTAGAAGCTTCAACGACACCACGCGACTGCTAACCTGGTCGTAGGAAATAACCCACATGTGGAAATTCCATGCTGACATCACTCAACGATGCTACACTGAGCACCATTACTACAAAATTAGTAATCTATCCTGAGCCCGTGCTTATTTACTGGTCGTACAACCCGTTCACTTCTCTGGACATCAACTAGAGGTGTGACAATATCTTCCGATCCAATGTCATGTTGTATCCTTCTTCATATCCAACAAACTCCTTTCTGTCGTATCCAATCTCCCATCGTATAATAGCCAATGTTCCAAATTAAGTCCGTACACCTAGTCACTGTCTACCATGGATCCGAAATCACTTTAAACTTTCCTCAAGGGTTGTAGCTATCCCACCACAGAATCCATATGCTACTCTGCCACTCTCCCACTTTGGTCAAACTCGCTCCTTCAAGCAACTACTCGCTCCTGCTTCTCACACTTGGCCTTTTAGAAGTTTAACCACTACAAGATACCTCCTACATGTCCTTCCTTATCCTTTGCTACTCAGTTGTTGCCTTAAATAAAAATCTATCTCTGTAGCGCCTGAACTAATTGATCACTATTAGCTTTAAACCTTTCCAAAAATCATCTTTCTCAAGAAGTCAACATTAGAAATACAGATTTGATTCCAAAATTGTTGCACTCCGCTATCTCTGACGGCTGTTTCCCCCGGCACCATCTCACACTACTCTGCCCTGAAGGAAAATTGATGAAGACCATAACACCGACTAACTTAACACGTTCAATCAAGAGCGATGATACCACATCACATATGGAAATTCCTCCACGATTGAAAATACCAAGTATCATTACTCTATCAACCCCAAATCTGAACATTCATAACCCCATTGTTTTTCCTCCGCCGGAAATAAAATATTGAATCCCTGAATCATGCACCGAGTAAATCTCCTTTTAAGTCATTCATTACCTCAACACATAGACAAACATCCTACCATTACACAACATTGTGCGATAGCAACGCATGAATTATCATAACAATCAATGGCAAATCTCAAAACCTTCGGTAGTACTGATACTGAGTTCAAACGACAGGATGACCTTCCGCAAGGCGACGACAATAGCCAAATCAAATACGCATGGAGAAACATTCTTCACCACATCTGTAGTACCATTACAATTCCTAAATTCTCGCTTTGTAACAAGCACTTTACATTGCATAAGATTGCGTAGGAAAGAAACAAAGGCATAAGCCTCAAAGGAATCAAATCGCACGATGAGGAATCAAGAAGGGAAGTGCTCCTAACAACCCTGTAGCCTCTCGAAGATAAATACAGACGTCTCCGTACCGATATGCAAGACTTTAATAGACTTGCTCATGACTCGTGAGAACTAAGTGAACCTAGTGCTCTGATACCATGTTATCACGACCCAAAATCCGTTAAAGCTCGTGATGGCGTCGAACACTATTGTTAGGCAAGACAATAATAAATAGTTAATTAAATTCTTATTTTTATATTTTTGAGATCATAAATTCCCTTCAACTTAACTAGTAAAAGATGAACTTTACAGAATAATAATATTTTCCAATTTCAATACTGAATATCCCATAATCATCCCAGAACCTGGAGTCACAAATGCATGAGCATTTACTAGGAATTAAAATAAAATGCAGTAACTGTCCGGAATATAAATTTAGATAGAAAAGAAAAATACAAGTACTCTGAAAGAGACTCTGCTAGATGCGGATCGTCTCATAAGATGCTGCTCACCTAAGTCCCCATATCAATCATGCCGATGCGCCCACAAGACCACTAGACTTACATGTGCCTGTACAACAAAATGTACACCAAGTGTAGTATGAGTACGAAAACAACGAGTACCCAGTAAGTATCCAGTCTAATCTCGAAGAAGTAGATGTGACTCCGACAGTTACTATTGCCAACAATAATATACCGATAATATGATAACTAATGAATTTATTTACAACAACTATAAGCTCAATTTTTTGTTAATAGGAGATCTCATAATTTATTTTCATCTTTTAATAAATTTATATCTCCGGCCAATGAGGCCACATCAATAATAAAAAAAAATCCAAAACTGTCAATTAAGTCAGGTGCAAATCATGCCGAGGTTGTACGACACGATCCAACATAATATTTAAAATGTGCACTACCGAGGGTCAAACGACACGAACCATAGATGCATC
Organism: Nicotiana tabacum; assembly: GCF_000715075.1. Lineage (NCBI taxonomy): Eukaryota > Viridiplantae > Streptophyta > Magnoliopsida > Solanales > Solanaceae > Nicotiana > Nicotiana tabacum. Next base: position 103,597,338 of record NC_134087.1, on the reverse strand, counting down.
TATTTACCCTGCTCGCGAATCAGACATCCGATGCGGTCAAACATAAATTTAAGGAATAACCCCACTCGCAAATCATATATGTGACGCGGTCAAATATAAATTTAAGGAGTTTCCCCGCTTGCAGATCATACTTGCAACGTGGTCAAATATAAATTTATCATTAGATCATAACCCTTTCTTGATTCTTTTCAAAATAAAGATAATTCAACTTGAAACTTTTAAATCCTTAAAAATCCTCAACTTAGTTTCATTTGATACAATTAACAAATATAATCAAGTAACGGTGTCCACAAAGCATGGTGTAAACCTAAAACTACCCGAACATAAACATGAATAGTAGCTATGTACGTACCCTCGACACCTCGTGCGTACGTAGCCCCCACAAATAGAAGTACAAATCGAATCATTCCACCTATGGGGTTATTTCCCCCTCACAGGGTTAGACAGGAGACTTACCTCGCTCCGAAGTTCCACAATCGGCTCCAACATCACTCTAACACCTCAAACCGGTGTAAGTCGCTCCAAAACTAGTCAAGCAATGTGTAAACAATAAAAATATACTCTAATACTCATAATAAATCAATTTGTAACAACTCCTAACTCCGCTCAAAAAGTAAATAAAGTCAACCCTCGGGCCCACGTGCCCGTATTTCGAAATTATTGAAAATAAATATTTCCCATAACTCATATGGTCTATACCCAGAAATTCATCCAATTTCGTCCATGAATCAACTCTCAAATCAAGGATTTACCATTTTTAAACTTTGGGGCTCAAAATCCCAATTTCTACAATCCAAATATGGATAAAAATAGAAACCAACAGAAATAATCACGGAGAAACATCAAATTAAAGGTTAGATATTTATCCCCTTGTTGGGACGAGAGCAAAGCCGCGAAAATCACCTCAAGCGGAGCACTAGAACTCAAGATATGCACAAAATCCTAAAATTCTAGGTTTAAAACATCGTCCAGGCGATTTAACCTTCGCGTTTGTGAAGAGCGATTTCTCGCGTTGATGGGTCAACCCAGAAATCCGTCTTCGTGCTTGTGGAACATCTCTCGCGTTCGCGAGGAACAAATCTTCACACCAGAAACCACCAATTTTGTCCGACACAAAAATGGACATAACTTTCTCATACGACATCAAAATTCACTAATTTTTGTTGCTATGGCTCTGTAATTACGATACGGATCTAATGGTTCAATCCAATCACAAATAAAAGGTAGTTTTCTCAATATATTTCCCTTTATGCCCAAAGAAATGATGCCGAAACTATAAATAAGAGCGCGATACAACCCAAACACCTCCGAAACACACATGAGGCCCCCGGGACCCCATCAAATCACACAAACCAGTCCCATAACATAACACGGATCACACCAAGGCCTCAAATCACATCAAACAACATTAAAATCATGAATCGCACCCCAATTCAAGTTTAATGAACTTTCGAACTTCCAACTTCCACATTCGATGCTGAAACCTATCAAATCACATCAGATTGACCTCAAATTTTTGCACACGTCACATTTGATGTTGCAGACCTACTCCAACTACTAGAATCAAAATCCGACCCCGATATCAAAAAGTCCACTTCCGGTCAAACTCATCAAAAACCTTCAAATTTCTAACTTTTGCCAAATGATCCCAAATGACCTACGAAACTCCGAATCCACTTCTGGATGTGCTCCCAAAACTAGAATCACATACGGAGCTATTCCCGAATTTGGAATCCTAAACAGATATTGATAACATTTAAATGCACTTCAACTCAAATTTATGAAATTCTTCCAAAATGTTAACTTCCACAATAGATGCCGAAACGCTCCTAGGTCATCCAAAACATGATCCGGACATATACCCAAGTCCAAAACCATCATACGAACTTGTTGGAACCTTCAAATCCCAATTCCGAGGTCGTTTACTCAAAATCAAACCTTAGTCATAATCTTCCAACTTAAAGCTTTCGAACTAAGAATTTTCTTTCCAAATCAACTTTGAACTTTCAGAAATTCAATTTTGATTAAGCGTACAAGTCATAATACCTGAAGTGAAGCTGCTTATGGCCTCAAACCATCGAACGACGCATTTGTTTACCTCAAAAAATGGTAATTACAATTAGATTAGATTTCGTGGTTCTAAAAATACGTGATTTATTTTTATGCTAGTCGTTAGGTAGTAGGTGCTAAGTGTGAGCTAAGAAAAAGAGATAAGAGCTTTGAAGTTAATATGTTATGCAAACCGAAAGGCGGGAATCATGACCTCGAGCTAGCCTGCGCCGGGCCTCGAAATCGAGCTAAAACACGAGACTAGGACCGATTGATGGAGAACTAACAGTTCTAAGAGCTTTAATGAGGGCTCTTTATGATCAATGATGAGTAACAAATGAAGAACAATCAATGAAACACAATAAATGTAAGTAATGAATCAAAGGAAAGACAATAGAGAGTGTTTATGTTAGAGAGCAGAGAATGTTCTTGTTCTTGTATTGAATATCACGTGTGCAAAAAATAACAAGGGTCCCCTTTATATAGGAGGGGGAATCCCAATATAGTGCATATGCATTTATTACAAGGTATGTGGCTGGTACAACCATTTAATGCCATGGTATGGGCTTGTACTATTCTTATGGACTTGGTCAGCTCTAACCACTCGCCTTGGTAATCTCCCACTCGTTCTTCATAGCCACTGATTTGTACTGCCCCATGGTCGAGTTGTGCCTCGAGCCTTCTGGTTCATCAAACCTCTAGCCGTGTCTCGAGCCTTCTAGCAATGAGCTATGGAATGCCATAATGATCCCAAATTAGACTTTTCGATTTTGGCTGTATGCAGATAGTCCCCGCGTTTCTTAGAGTGAAATGATAAGAAACGGTCTTCACTCTAAGAAACAGTCTTAAATTCTTGCCTCTTCGATATTCCCACTATGATGTTAGCCCATTAGAGAATTAAATTCCATGACTCAACGGCTGCGTAGAGGTCGCTATCACAATTATTGAGAAGCCCACGAACCGTCATTGGTTTGACCTTTCCGCTCCTCAAACATCGCCCAAATGGCTCCTATAAATACTTCAATTTGTTTCGCTAGTAACACTTTTACAACATCAAGTTTTTAGGGCTAAGTTCACCATCTTCTGCATTCATCTCCTTTTTGTGCTTGCCTCTTCATCCTCTTTCTCGCAAACCTTTTTTATAGTTATGGCTAGAACCTCCAGAAAGGTACCTCAGAAAGAGGGATCCACTTCTTCATCACACTCGTCTAGGGGAAAACCAAAAGTACCTCCAAGCATCGAACAATGTACCCCTAGCAACTTTGATACTGTGTCCGATTTTACTATAGAAAACCCCCTTCTACACCGGGCCGATGCGAGCCCATGTCTCAGTAGATCAGCGTGGTGACCGACACAAAGAGGGTAAAGGAACACTTCTGATAGAGGGAGGCAGTGCAAGTAGGGATCCCCAAACCTGAGGAAATCATAGTAGATGACAAAGTTGGCTTCCTTGGCGTATATACATATCCATTTACTCTAGGTCCCGTAGATCCTTATTCCCCGAAGATAGATCTGGTGATTCTTGATTTTTGTCGTGAGTACCGAGTGACACTTGGTTAAATCTATCCTTATTTTTGGAGGATCGTTTACATGCTCCAATATTTCTCCAATAGGGTCGAGGGAATGACCTTCACCCTCTATCATTTGGTCAGGCTGTACAGCCCTCGCCTCTTCTGAGGTTTGATCAAGCTTCATCCTGGATCTCTGAAGACATTCTTTTCGAGCATCAATGAGGACAAGGACTGGGGGTGGATGAGCCAGTTTGTCAGAGTAAGGACATCGGACATCATCCTGGCTGATAGGATGCCATTCGCGGAGGAATGGAACATGAAGCGTAAGTGTCCCTACCTCGAGTACATTTTATTGCCCCTTCTTTCACCTTCTGAAATGATCTTCTTTTGACTATGTAGCTATTGTTTGGTACCCCGACGCAGTTCAGAACCTTTCGAGGTGGATCAGACAGTTAGACTTTTCATTTCCTTATAGCGAGCGTGCTTGGCGTGATTTGACCAAGATGCAGTGGCAGGCTAAGAACTATGGTAAGCACTCTTATTGTCATTGCCATATTTTTTATAAGTATACTTTGTGGCGATGAATTTACTACGACATGCTTGTATAGGCCTCGGGAAGGTGCGTTGATGAGGCCGCCTCGTCTTGGCGAAGAAGGAACCTCGAAACCCAGCAAAGGTAAGAAGAGGAACTTTGACCGAGTCTCCAACTAAGACCGATGCCACAGTCCTGACTTTGATTGTTGCGGCAAGTCTTTGTGAGGATGATGATGACGATGATGATTGCCCTTTGGTACAAAGGGCAAGACGGAGTGCTGATGCTCCACAAGTTGTTGGTCAGAATGCCGCTGGGTTGGGAATGGTCTATGCGGACCAAACTCGTACTAGAGAGACCCTCGAGGAAGGTTTGGACGTAGTCCCCAAGCCTCAAGTCGGACATGGTACAGTCCGTACTGATGAAACCTCAGCTGGCAATTCCAGAGGGCCTGACCACGAAGTTTCTTAGGGTCAAGATGAAAACCCTTACAACAATTGATGCCCTATGTGGATTTAAATTGGGCCCTTCATTTTCATGGGAGGAAATTAGGGATGCCCAGGATACGGGTACCGCCGGTGTGGGGGCCTCTCATGGAGAGGAAGATATGCCCGAGGACTACTTCATCAGCATCGATGTGGACACAGACCTCGAAACCCCCATCACTCTCGAGGAGGCCGAGAATCTTCAACAACAGGTAATATTCTCGACATACCATTTGCGCTTCAAGTTTTTACCTTGTCTTCTCAACTTTTCTGCTTTTGTTGTAGGTCAAAAAGTTGTATGACCATGCCTTTTCTAAGCTACATGAAAAGCTTTCATGCCGTGAGAATGAACTTGAGAAGCTCACCTCGAAGCTAAATAAGTCGGAGGCTTCCTCCACCCGAGGAGTTGGGTGAGCTTCGGGCAAGCTTGGAGGGGGTGCATCAGGAAAGGACCAACTTTGCCGAGTAGGTAACACGACATTCATGTGCTCAACCTTTTATTCTTATAACTTGATGCTCATGATCTTGTTTTGCCTTTGCAGATTGGCCAAAAGGATGCCCTAGTGGGGCAACTTCGGGAAGAGGTAGTAGCCAAGGACACAGAGATCCTCGAGCTAAAGAGGTAAAATGAGATCGTGACCACAGAGAGAGATATTTTACGGGGAGAGTTGGCCTCGACCCAGGATATTCTTCGAACTACTCGGAAGGAGGTCACTGCATTATCTGCGGCCAAGGCTGGGGCCGATGAAGATGTGTCCTCATACAAGAGAGATGTCGCCATTGCAAACGCTCGGGCCAGGGAGATATCCGAGAATGCCGGGCAGAAGTTGGCTCGGGCCGTTGCTTATGCTCGTCTGCAAGCTCGGAGGCAGGTGTTACATTTCGTGTTTTCGTACGTTAAAAGTTTCATATTTAGTTAATCGACATAGTCTCGAGGATGATATTATCTTGAGGTTAGTATAGTTACGCTAACTATAACAAGCGATAATTACGTTTCATGAAGGATAAAAGGGTACATGAATTAAAGAAAATGAGTTTCGTTGAAAATGACCAATTTGGGATAAAGTACGGGTTGAGTGATACTACCCGATAATTATGGACTAGTACCATACAAGGTACCATATGACCGTGATAATATGATATGATATGATATATATAAAGTATATTAAAAATGAGTAGTATTTTTAGGTAATTTGAGATAATTCTTAATTATATGGATAATTGATTAATTACCGGGTAACAGGATATTACCCAGTTAACTGATAAGTGGATTAAAAAAATTATAAATTATGTTCCCCCATGTGGCATAAAGCTACAATGGCTAAACATGACTCATAGTCATTATGCCATGTGGCTACGTAGGATTTAATTAATAATCTAACCAAGTAAGACTTGATTACAAGTCTTACCTAATTAGGATAAGAACTTGGATAACTCATTCTTGATATATCAATCCTAATTCAAAAGAAACGCGAGAGTCAGAAGTAATTTCATTCCAATTTAAACGAATCCAAAGCAAAAAAGAGAACAAAGTAACGTTGCCATTCCATAAAGCAAGAATGTATTCTTTCTTGATTTGAAAAATTCAACAACAGGACTAGAAATTCGTTCAGTACCTCAACAAGCAAGAAGCTTGAAGTTTCGTTCAAGAATTTCGAAGAAGCAGAAGCTAATCTCGTTCAACAATTTCAAAAAAAGCAGAAGCTTAATCCGATTTTTGGGGTTCTAAGTTCAATCCATAAAGGTTTCCAACGGAATATTATACGGAGTTTTCCCTACTCCAGGTATGTTAAGGCCATCCCTTCTTTCTTTTGGCCTTGTCCAAATTATATTGAAGAAATAAGCAAACACATAGTTTCCCAAAATTTCTCTATTTATAGAAATACTAGGGGTGTCTATATTCTTGATTCCCAATGAGGATTATTATTATCTTCTGTTCATGGGTCTCAGAATAATAGGCAGTTGAAAAAAACGTTTATCCGAAAGGAATATTGAGATTTTTACGTATTTTTCATGCATTTCACCCATTTATACATGTGCATTGACCCTTGACCAGATGGCGTTATATACGCGTATATATGTAAATATATGTATATTGGATATGGGAAAAGGTTACAGCGTTATATATGCACCACCACCTGATCAGCTCGTATATGTTGATGATGTTGCCCACAGTGGCCGAAACAATACAATGAGATGCCCTCAGTAATTATGTACACTCATATATATGCATGACATGACATTTATACGCACATGCATGACATTATAAATGTTTCAGAATTTACAAAGTTATTCAGATTTTAAGATGTATTTCTTTATTCCATGTTTCATCTATGTCTTTTACATACTAATTTTCATGCCTTACATACTCATTATATTTTTCATACTGACGTCCTATTTCACGTGGCGTGCGTTTCATGCCCGTAGGTGCAGGTAGGCAAGTTGACGGTCCCCCTTCTTAGGATCCCTGATCAGCGAGTGTTGGCATGCTCCATTTGTTCCGGAGCTACTTTTGATTTTAGTAGGATACGTTGTTATACGTTTGTATATATATATGTATATACATGCCGTCTTTGTACAGTTATGTTTCTATTAGAGGTATGTAGACAATATGTCTAGTTGGGTTGTAGGTTGCCTTGTCGACTTTCAGTTTTGGATGTATAGTTGCATATAGCAGCCTTGTCGGCTCGCCCTATGTATGTTGCACGTATATGTATGCATGCCTTTTGGACAAATTTCCTTCATGTGTATTATTCTCGTAATTCAACAGATGTTATTCAGGTTTATATCTTAGGCGCTTGATTAGGGGTGTCTGACAGGTAAGACTCGGGCACCCATCGCGGCCCATCAAGTAGGGTCTTGACAAAAGTGGTATCAGAGCAGTTCTGTCCTAGGGTTGTCTACAGACCGTGTCTAGTAGAGTCTTGTTTATGGGTGTGTTGTGCACCACACTTATAGACAGGAGGCTACATAATATATAGGATGTTATATTCTCTTTTTATCTCAGATTGTGCGATACAAGAATTCATGTTTCTAACAATATGTTATATTTTCAACGATGCCTCCAAAGAGTACGACTGCCCAGAAGGGAAAGTCTGTGGCTAGTGAGACTACTAGTCGAGCGCCACAATTTACCAGCGCTAGGGGGACTCTCATGGTGAGGCTCCATCTCAGATGTCACATACCCCGCCCTTTCCAAAAGAGCTCCGAGGGGCACCAGCCCTAGCGCCCACCCCTGTACATTCAACACCTTAGCCAGATACACCAGGTCAGCAGATGAGAGATGCTATTCAGCTATTAACCCAATTAGTAGCCGCGCAGGCGCCGCGTCAGGAAATAGGTTTGATGAGAGGTGATGCAAGCATAGATCAGTTGTCGGGATCTGAAGCTGGTTTGTCATCATCAGTACGCCCCCAGGGCAAGGTCCCCAAGCACCAATGAGTCGTGGTAGAGGTAGAGGCGGAGCATCTAGCTCGAGCAACCCTCAGAACCGCATTTATGCGTTGGCAAGATGACAGGACCAATAGTTATCGCCTGATGTTGTTACAAGTATAATATCAGTCTCCTCATATGATGTATATGCATTGATTGACCCTGTGAGCACCTAATATTTGCCCTATTTGAAAATAACTCCTAAAGAATAGACCAAAATAATTTTAATTGATTTTTAGGAGTTTTTCTTTATTTAGTTGCCTTCCATGCATTTTTAATATTTTAAAATCATAAAAAATTATAAAAAAAAATTGTCGCATTTTTATTCCATGCCATCTTAGGTTTAGTTTGCATTTAGGAATTTAGTTTCATAATTTAATTGCATTCATTAAACAAAAATCATAAAAATTACTACAATAGACATGTCCACATTTTATCTTTTATTTTAAATTAATTAGTGCTAAATTAGTAAAAATAAGTAAAATTGACTTTACGAAATAATTTAAGGTAGAGCCTAATTTAGGATTTTATTTAGTTTGTTTAATTAATTCAATTAGATTTTGAAAGAAAAAGAAGAAAAAGAAAAAGAAGTAGATTTGGTCTTTTAATTTCGTCTGGGCCAGCTTAACTTGAAGCCCAAAAATCCCAAATAACCCATTTACCCACTCTCCAGCCCAATTGTTTTGGCCCATTAACCCTTACCCTAATTAAAACCTAATCCCTAATTCCTTATAACAATCAGTCTTATACACATTAAAAAGAGAACCCTTCCCCCTAGACAAGAGAATAAAAAACGACGCTGAAATTCCGCCCCCCTTCTGATCTTTGGACTTTGAGCGCTGCTGCTCAATTTCTTCTTCTTCTTCTTCTTCTTCTTCTTCTTCTTCTTCTTCTTCTTCTTCTTCTTCTTCTTCTTCTTCTTCTTCTTCTTCTTCTTCTTCTTCTTCTTCTTCTTCATTTTTTATGTTCTAGCTTCCTTTTCTTGATTTCTCAATTGAAAACAAGACACACACAATTACACAAAAGGAAAAGGGACGAAAAAACAAAAAAGAAACAATAAAAGGAAAATAGAGCCAAAAGAAATCTAGCATCTCTTCATCTTCAATCGCTGCTGCTCTTGCTGTTTTAGCCAAAAACGCACCAAATAGTTCTGTTGTGCATATCTCCGGCGAGTTTGGAGGACTGTTGATTTCGTTCGAGTTCGAGTGTTGTTTCGAATTTCACGTGTAGTGTGCCCTTCCGTCTAGAATAAAAAAAATAGATTTTGAAAATTAAAAGAAGAATTCAGGTTCCAATTGTTGTTAGATTCCATTGATGTTGCTGTTTGGATGAAATTTTGCCGAGCTTTGTCGATTTTGCTCGTCTGTGATTTCTAATTTTGTGGCTGAGTCGGAGGGTCAAGTCTCACTAAGGTTTGTTTTTCTTTATTGTTAAGTTTGAATCTTCAATGTTGTTTCACTTTGTAATAGCTCTTGTCAAGCTTGGACTAACACTGATTTGGTGCATATGCAAAATGAAACAACATTTTTCATCCAAATCAGTTTTACTCCAAGCTTGACAGGAGCTATTACAAAATGAAACAACATTGATAATTCAACCTTAACAATAAAGAAAAACAGACCTTAGTGAGACTTGACCCTCCGACTCAGCCACAAAAGTATAAGATCTGATTGATATAAGGAATTAGGGATTTGGTTTTAATGAGGGTAAGAGTTAATGGGCCAAAACAATTGGGCTGGACTATGGGTAATTGGGTTATTTGAGATTTTTGGGCTTCAAGTTAAGCTGGCCCAGACGAAATTAAAAGACCAAATCTTCTTCTTTTTCTTTATTTTTATTTTGATTTCAAAATCTAAATGAATTAATTAAACATGCTAAATAAAATCCTAAATTAGGCTCTACCTTAAATTATTTCGTAATGTCAATCTTACTTATTTTTACTAATTTAGCACTAATTAATTTAAACTAAAAGCTAGAATGTGGACATGACTATTGTAGTAATTTTTGTGATTTTTGTTTAATGAATGCATTTAAATTATGAAACTAAATTCCAAAATGCAAATTAAACCTAAGATGGTATGGAATAAAAATGCAACAATTTTTTTATGATTTTTCTATGATTTTAAAATATTAAAAATGCATGGAATGCAACTAAATAAAGAAAAACTCTTAAAAATCAATTAAAATTTTTTTTGGTGTATTCTTTTGGAGTTATTTTCAAATAGAGCAAAAATTAGGTGCTCACAGCTGCCCCTCTTTGCGCGAAAACATGAAGAGTTTTTGCAAAGATAAAGTGAGCAATTAAGAGAAATTTTGGCCCGTTTGAAACTCCATTTGGAAGCATTTTGAAAAAGTTTGACTGAACCTTGCTTCAGAGGTTCCCTACATATCCTTGGCTATAAAGGAATCAGGTCGGTGTAGTTCTGAAAATTTTGGTAGCTGGGACTACCGAGAAGCTGTGATTTCACTGCTGTTGCTGTTGTTTCTGCTTGGTGAGATCCTTATTACACCAAAGTGAAAAATAAAAGCTAAGCTAGCTAAGCCTATCAACTATGAGTTACAAGATTCCTATCTATGAGTCTTCTGAAGCTTGATCTTGAGTTTTGGTTGGCTCTTCCTGCAGACTCTTATCTGAATCTAGATGCTCGTTAGCTACAACCGCTGGTTCATTTTCTTCAACTTGTTGGATCAAGGCGGGACATGCGAAGCTTGTGACTTCAATCAAATTTGAGTAGTCCGCATCTTTTCTCCACTTTTGCACCTCGAGTTCAACTTCTTTTCTTGTTTCTTTTTTTCTTTTATTTGAGTTGAGACTTCTTCTTTTGGTTATCTCAAACCTTGTGCCTCACGGTGAAAAACCTGTTTTAGGCACCAAAGTAAACAAACGAACGAAATTTTCTGCCCCAATTTTCACTAGGAAAATTTCGTGAGTTATTCGTAACACTAAGCTACTTCTTTATTGAAAGCAATAAAATCAGGATTGTGTATCCTTGGGAAAAGAAACTTAGGGAGTGGAGATCCTGTGTCTAAAATAAAATCAACTAGGGAGTGGAGACCCTATGTTGGAAAAGATACTAGGTAGTGGAGACCCTATGTCTAAAATAAAATCAACTAGGTAGTGGAGACTCTATGTTGGAAAAGCAAACTAGGGAGTGGAGACCCTATGTCTAAAATAAAATCAACTAGGGAGTGGAGACCCTATGTTGGAAAGTGAGACTACTGAATTATGTACCTATGCAAAAATGAACCAAGAAGGATTTTTTTTTTAGAAAAAAAATCATTTTTTTGTGTTTGAGAAATTCATTCTTTTAAACAAATTGCTCAAACACTTTTTTTCAAAGGCATGAACAGATGACTTTTTTTAAAAGAAATTATTATCATAGGAGAAAATTTATCAGACTAGGATGTTTATCCAAGGAGAAAGATTCAACAGACTAGGTTTTCTATCTTAGGAGAAAGATTCATCAAACCAAGATTTTGATCCTAGGAGAAAGTTAATCAGACTAGGGTTTTTTCTTAGGAGAAAGATTCATCAGACTATGATGTTTATCCTAGGAGAAAGATTCATCAGACTAGGTTTTCTATCTTAGGAGAAAGATTCATCAGACTAGGACTCTTATTTTTTCTCTATTATTTTGGTATCTTAGGAGAAAGATTCATCCGACTAAGACGTTTATCCTAGGAGAAAATTCATCAGACTAGGTTTTCTATCTTAGGAGAAAGATTCATCAAACTAAGATTTCTATCCTAGGAGAAAGTTCATCAGGATAGGTCTTCTATCTTAGGAGAAAGATTCATCAGACTAAGATTTTGATCCTAGGAGAAAGTTCATCAGGCTAGATCTCTTTTTTGGTATCTTAGGAGAAAGATTCATTAAACTAAGATTTCGATCCTAGGAGAAAGTTCGTCAGACTAGGTTTTCTTATCTTAGGAGAAAAAAATTCATTAGACTAAGACGTTTATCCTAGGAGAAAATTCATCAGACTAGGTCTTCTATCTTAAGAGAAAGATTCATCAGACTAAGATTTCGATCCTAGGAGAAAATTCATTAGACTAGGTCTTCTATCTTAGGAGAAAAATTCATCAGACTAAGATTTTGATCCTAGGAGAAAGTTCATCAGAATAGGTCTTTTTTTTGATTGACTTTCCTTGTACTGCTTTGTTCCTGTTTCATACAAAGAAATATTTGTCAGTTTTGAAAATGGTGGTCGGTTTGTGGCCTTGAGTCTTGGGCAGCTTGGCTTCTGCTCAATCAACTTGAGTATGTTTTAAGAGACTTTTTCTCTTCATCAACCCTAATTGTTTCACACCCAGTACCATTCATTTTTGTGGTTCAATCAGCCTTATTCCAACTGGAGATCTTTTTTTTAGGTGACTTTTTCTGATATCTTGAATGACTTCCCGCTTTTGGAGCAATTTGTCCGTCAGAGAGAACCACTAGTTATCTTTGCTTATGCCAAGTAGGCTGATAAGAGTCTTTTAGGGAAGCCTTTGCATGAATCCTCAAGGTATATTGACAGTAACAACTGAGTGTGATGGCCAAATTTACTTTGTGCAACTGAAAAGTTGGTAGCAGATTTTGAAATCTTTTCTCACTTGTTTTGACACATACTGACTCAGAGTCAAGGAAACAATGATGCAAAGAAACAAGTACTAACAAGAAATGCCCCTGTCGGAAGGACAAAAGGAAGAGTTTTTTATAATTTTTTTTCGATAACTAGCCTTAATGATCATGACATACATTTGGACTCAATGGCCTAGTCTATCAAACTGATCTAATCTTCCCTTTTACCATTCTTATGACCTTTGAAGTCGGGCTTGTTTGTGCCAATTCTTTGCATCAGCTTCACGACTCGCTTTCGACTAGCGGTGCCCCGAGGAATTTTCACCAACAAGCCTCTATCATTTATTCATCTTTACTTACCATCGTCTTATAGTGCCCGTGAGGGTTTACACTAGTAGGACTCTTTATTTTTTTCTTCTTTATTTTTCTTTTTCTTTTGCCTTCTTGTGTGAGCAACTGACAGTGTTCTATGTTGCATGAGAGTCGTTGCTCATTGCATACTTCTCTTGGCATTCTTGTAGCTATATCGGGAGGTCTTTATTTAGAAGATTTTTGGATAGGATTGAAAGAAGGGATGACATGAAGGCTCAAAGTAGGCTCAAAATGAGGGGGTTGTAGACTTACAACTCTTGGAATCGACTCTTTCAAAAGTGAAATATAATCTTTGCCCCAATTTAAGCTATTGGGGATTTTTTGGAATTTTTTTTCTTTTTTTTTTAGAATTCTTATTTGGTTGGACTGAACCGTGAGACTGCCTACGTATCCTTTTTTAAGGAATCAGGTCGAACGTAGTTCAAAAATCTGACCTAACTATAATTTTTCTTTCTGTTCCTCTGTCTTTTTCCCTTTTTTTTTTTCTCATTTTTCTTTTTGTTCGCCCCAGCTTCTATCTTCTAAGAGCATGGACTTTTGACATTTCTTTTCTTCTTCTTTTTTTTTCCACTTGAACTTTCAAAGAGCTGCCCCAGTTTGTACTCTTGGGGCATAGGCCTTTATTGTTATTATTTTTTTCCTTTTTTTTTTGACTTTTGACTCTAAACCTGATTCCAAAAGAGAGTGGTCAAAGAAAATAACACAGGCTCAAAGGGGTGACAAATGGTATAAAGTATTTGGGTAGCAGAAAAAGGGCCTCCCAACCTTGAGAACGCCAAACATAATATCTTTTTGCCATCACAGCATTGACGAACATGTCTGTCTTCTTGGTATGCCGCGGTCACAAGACAATTTCCATCCCTTAATGTCAAACTTTCCGACAAACTTCAATTGATTAAACATCCTCAAGCCCGATCTTCACAATGATTTGAAGGTGAATTTTACTCGACCTTAGTTCCAAAGTACTTCAACTCTTTATTCATCCTCAAAAGTGTTTTTTTCAGTTATCGAATTCCAGATTAAATCAGTTTCTAAGATCTGGCCAAAATTTCTGCATGCATGTCATTTCATTAGAACTAGCGAGAAAAGAACTAGAAATAGAATGACACGAAAGGACAAACTTTATTGAGTAAAGGATAAAAGAGTTTTACAACAAGACAAACAACCTAAGATCCGAGTTACAAACCTAAAATAACCCGGATAATGAAAATAACAACAAAACAGACAGACATGACTCATACAAACAGATTAGAAAGATAGAAGGGTTTGACTCAATAAAACAAATAAATCTAGATCACAACCCTGAAATAACCCAGATAACAGAAAAAACATCAAAGCAAGCTACCAAGATTCCTTCCTAGTGAGGAAAGAATGACTTTTCAATTGCTAGGTTTAACATTTAGCCACAAATTTGCTCATCAGAATCAACAGAGCCTTCTCCAATTTCAAAATCATTAACTTCAGTTAGCAAGTTCCTGAGAGGATTCTCATACTTCCTGTCAACACGCATCATACCCACAAAGTGTTCATCATCATGTGCAGGTAAAGGATTTTGGGCGATATTCCGGGTGTCACTGTCTTGGATCGCAATCAGGTTTTCCTGGATCATCCTTTCTATTTCTCTCTTCAAATCCCGACAACTTTCAACATTGTGCCTCTGGGCATTGGAATGATATTCACACCTTTTAGAAGGGTCAAAGCTTCTTGCACGTGGGTCTACATGATTTGGAGGAATGGGTGCAATCATGTCATAATGTTTTAAATTTTCAAACAAGCTTGCATAAGACTTTCTTATTGGTGTAAAATTATCTTTCAACCTTTGTTTCCTTCTATACCCCTGGCATGGATGTGGGTTATAAGGCACTTGAAAATTTTGTGGAGGGTGGGGGAGATTTTGTGGTGCTGGTGCTCGCCTTATAGGATATCTTGGTGGCCGGGCAACAGACTGAGGTGAAGCAACAGAGTATTGAGGGTTATGAGGTAGATAATAGTGCTCGGGATCATCATCGGAAAACAGACGAGGCTGGTCATACCTTCGAGATGCTCTCTTAGGACCTCTTCTCGACCCTGATGTCATCATGATTTCTTTTTCCTTCTCATTCGTGTCACTAAAATTATCAGATTCAAGCTGGACAGCTTGAGTTGCGGCTTTGAGAACTGCTTGACTTATAATTTTGCCTATCTTAAGACCATTATCAACCATTTCCCCCATTTTGATTACTTCCGAAAAGGATTTACCCACTGCGGACATCATATTTTGAAAATAATCTGGATCTTGAGCCTGAAGAAAGACAATGATTAGCTCGTGGTCGTCCATAGGTGGCTTAACTCTAGCTGCTTGCTTTCTCCATTTAATTACATATTCCCTGAAACGTTTAGTTGATTTCTTCTTCAGGTTTGAAAAGGAATTGCGGTCTGGGGTGATATCGATGTTGTATTGGAACTGTTTGACAAAGGCCTGTGCCATGTCATCCTAGATGTACCCGCGAGATGTGTCTTGATCCATAAACCATTCAGATGCTACTCCCATAAGGCTTTCCCCAAAATAAGCTATTAGCAATTCTTCATTTCTTCTCGCACCTCTTAGTTGATTGCAATACCTTTTTAGGTGGGTTATGGGGTCTCCATGTCCATCATACTTTTCAAATTTTGTAGTCTTGAAACCAGGCGGCAACTGGACATCAGGGAACATACATAGATCCTTGTAGGAAACACTTTTCTGACCTTCCAACCCTTGCATGTTTTTCAACCGTTGCTCTAAGCTTTTTACTCTTTGGGTCATTTCTTCCTGTGCCATCTTTCGGGCAGGCTTCTCAATGTTTGTAGGAAGATTAAACGAGTATGAGTGGTACTGCTCTTGCTAGGTAGAAAATTGTGACTCATGAGTTTTCCTATACACCACCGTCGGCTGTGGGATGGTGAAGACAGTCATAACAGTAGAGGTTGTCTGATTGGTTGTGAATGACAAACTTTGAGAGCATGCAATAGAAGTCCCAGCTGTAGTCGTTCATTTGGGATAAGGGCTGAACCCAGGTGGACAGGATTGATCAGACAATGAAACCGGAATGGTAGTAGCCGAGATGGATGTGAACTTTGGGAAACCATGAGAAGAAAAAGGCGGTCCTTGTCCATTGGCCCATGCTTGACACATTTCAGTCATTTTTTGTTTCAGTAGTCTATTTTCCTCAACCACAGTAGACTCTTGTTGAACCCTCTGACCCTGAGTCTCTTGAGCACTTGTAACAACTTCGATGTCAGTTATCATTTTTCCTTGGATCTTGTGTTGTCCGCTTACCACAAACCGACCACCTCAAACTTTTTTCACAATTCAAAACCAAAGACACGTTAGAATGGACTCAGTCAGTCCTTATTATTATCAATATTTTTTCACTTTTGTTTTTCATTTTTTTCTTTTTTTTCTTCTCATTTTTCTTTTCAATGGTTGATCGAACCTGATGTGGGTTGCCTACGTATCGTGTGAGAATATGAATCAGACCTTGCGTAGTTCGGGAATATTAAGAATAAAGTAAATAAACTAACTTTTTTTTTGGATTTTGAATTTTGAATTTTATTTTTCGAAAGAAAAACTTATAAAGAAGAAAGAGAATATTTTTTATTTTGATTTTTCTTCAAAATTTTTGTAAAGAAAGACTTCTAAAGAAAAGAGATATTTTTTTGAATATCGACCTTTTTTTTTCTTTTTTTTTTTGTAATTTCGAAACAAGAACTTCTAAAGAAGAAAGAAAATATTTTGGAATTTTATTTTGAATTATGAAAGAAATGCTTCTAAAGAAAAAAAGAAAATATTTTTGAACCTTGAATTTTCTTTTCAATTTTTTGAAAGAAGAATGAAATTTTTTTTGGATTTTGAGAAGAAATTAAAAGAAAATAGCTTTGTATATTTTTTTTAAAAAAATTGAGGTCTAAAAGAAAGACTTTCTAAAGAAGAAATTGATGAAAAATATTTTTGGATTTTTTTAAAATTGTGGGCCGAAACTGATGAGGTTTGCCTACGTATCTCACATCCGGTGAGAATCAGACCCGCGTAGTTCGCCTATTTTGACAGAACAAGGGAAACATGACACTTTAAAAATTTTGGCTCATTAAATGACTTTTCTTTTTTCAGAATTTCGGCAGAGTTTCAAAATTTTCTAAATATCTACCTCACTTTTTTTGATTTTCTATTTTTCCTCTTCTTTTCTTTTTTGATTTTCTTTCCCTATTCTAGAAGCCGGGCCGAAACAAACAGATGCGCAAGTAGCACGTAGGATGCATTAGGATGGTCTTTTAATTTGGGTAAACCTGTCCTAGACGGACTCAACCCCTGTGTTGAGTCCCTAAAGTCAAATGCACGTGATGCAAACAAACGTTCCTACTAGGGATCCAACATGAGGCTGAGTTATTCTAGATTTTAAAACCTGGTTATATTGTTCTGGACTTGGTGTACCCGAGCGGGCAACTCGAGCCGGGGGGTGGGGAGGGGAGGGGCTACGTATCGGGAACCAAAAGGCCATACGGCTTTGTAACTTGTCCGAGCCTCTTTCTAATTTAAGGTATGACACTAACAGAAAGAGGAGTCATGCCAGTGTGCACATCCCCGAAGATGAGAAGAGAAAGGCTTCGTAACAATTTATATACATTTCAAATAATATCAAAGTGGTAAAAAGCGACATTTAGCATATTTGACCCAAACATGTAATAACAATCATATAATAAATAAAAGCCAATTATAACAGTTATTCTAAGCTCGAATTCTTGAACCCTGAACTGGAAGTTCTGGGTTACTTTCCCCAGCGGAGTTTCCAGAGCTGTCACACCTCATTTGTTTACACCCCGAGGGCAGATATACGGGAGTTTTTCCAATTAAAGTGACATTATTCGATATGGGATTATTTAATTATCAGAGTCACCACTTGGGATAGTTTATTTGGTGTCCCAAGTCACCGGTTTATTTTAAAATCCCAAATCGAGGAAATTTCGACTTTATTTAAAAGTCTGCGAAACCAGAAATTCTATTAACCCGGGAGAAGGTGTTAGGTATTCCTGGGTTCCGTGGTTCGATCATGGTCGCTTAAACTATTAAAATTTGCCTAATTATCTGATTACTACATGTTTTAAACCTATTGTGCATTTTTAGATTTATAACCGCTTTTAATTATTTTAGACTGCTTTTAGGAAGATTCAATGTTATTTAAAACACGTCTTAAACCACGCTATATGAAATGCATCCATGATTCGCGACACATTCTATTTAACATTGTTGAGAAATTGAAATTGGGTCACACGAAATGTACACCGGGATTAAAATCACAACTACATTACGGGAACCGTACCCGTAGCTATGATTGAATTGTTTAAATAATGCGTCCAAAGCAACTAAGACGATTCAATTTTCAATAGTAACATTTTTAAGGGCCATGGATGATTTAATTATTTATGGCAAACCTCAAACCTTTTTCTGTAAGCGTTAGTTCTTGAATCTAATCTTATGAGGGCGTTGGATTATAAATTTTGTTTGGCATGACACGTCTCAATTTATTTCAAAGGGTTTTATTATTCAAAATTGTTATAATCGGGTTACATGAAATGTACCCCCGAATTGGGATTTACGTATCGTGACCATGCCACGGGAACCATACCCATAGTCACGATGGTTTATTATAAAGCGCGCCTAAAGTAAACTACGAGTGTTTAAAGGTGTTTTCTATACTAAGTTAATGTTAATATGAGGGCCATAGCTTATGGATTTTTATGTGTGTATGACAAACCTCAATTTATTTTACAAGGTTTGTACTCAATTAAAACAAACTAAGATCAATACTACAGAACATGTTGGGCCTTATCCATATCTACGAACTAATATCTAACTTATGTAACTTTGTAATTGTTTTAACTAGCATCTAATTTCATTTAACAAATAAAAGAAGAAATTAAACCATGAACATTTAAGATATTTTTAAACAAACATGCTGAATGTCACATGCCAAAAAAACGACATGTCAAAAACGGAGAAGGAGTCAGAATATGCACCAAATCAGTTTTAATCCAAGCTTAACCGGAGCTATTACAAAATGAAACAACATTGAAGATTCAACCTTAACAATAAAGAAAAACAGACCTTAGTGAGACTTGACCTTCCGACTCAGCCACAAAATTAGAAATCACAGACGAGCAAAATCGACGGAGCTCGGCAAAATTTCATCCAAACAACAACATCAATGGAATCTAACAACAATTTGAACCTGAATTCTTCTTTTAATTTTCAAAATCTATTTTTTCATTCTAGACGGAAGGGAGCACTACACGTGAAATTCGCAATAGAAATCGAACAAAATCAACAGTCCTCCAAACTCACCGAAAATATGCACGACAGAACTGTTTGGTGCATTTTTGCCTAAAACAGCAAGAGCATCGGCGATTGAAGATGAAGAGCTGCTAGGTTTCTTTTGGCTCTTTTTTCCTTTTCTTGTTTCTTTTTTGTTTTCCCATCCCTTTTCCTTTTGTGTAATTGTGTGTGTCTTGTTTTCAATTGAGAAATCAAGAAAAGGAAGTTAGAACCTAAAATATGAAAAAGAAGAAGAAAATGAGTAGCGACTCTCAAAGTCCAAAGATCAGAAGGGGGGGGGGGGGGGGAATTTCCGCGTCATTTTTTGTTCTCTTGTCTAGGGGGAATGGTTCTCTTTTTAATGTGTATAAGATCTGATTGTTATAAGGAATTAGGTATTAGGTTTTAATGAGGGTAAGTGTTAATGGGCCAAAACAATTGGGCTGGAGTGTGAGTTATTGGGTTATTTGGGATTTTTGGGTTTTAAGTTAAGCTGGCCCAGACGAAATTAAAAGACCAAATCTACTTCTTTTTCTTTGTTTTCTTTTGATTTCAAAATCTAATTGAAATAATTAAACAAGCTAAATAAAATCCTAAATTAGGCTCTACCTTAAATTATTTCATAAAGTCAATCTTACTTATTTTTACTAATTTAGCACTAATTAATTTAAACTAAAAGCTAAAATGTGGACATGACTATTGTAGTAATTTTTGTTTAATGAATGCAATTAAATTATAAAACCAAATTTCTAAATGCAAAATAAACCTAAGATGGCATGGAATAAAAATGCCACAATTTTTAATGATTTTTCTATGATTTTAAAATATTGAAAATGCATGGAATGTAACTAAATAAAAAAAACTCCTAAAAATCAATTAACCTGATATTATTACAGGTTATTATCAGTCTCCTCCAATGATGTATATGCATTGATTAACCCAGGTTCCACCTTATCATACGTTACTCCATTGGTTGCTAGTAAGTTTGAAATAAAACCTAAATTGCTTAAACCTTTTGAGGTGTCTATACCTGTTGGGGACTAAGTGATAGCTAAGCGGGTATATAAGGGTTGTATAATAGTAGTTCATGGTCGATCTACCGTAGTAGACTTAATCGAGTTAGATATGGTAGAATTTGATGTTTTAATGGGTATGGATTGATTGGCTTCTTGTCATGCCAACATTGATTGTAGATCAAATATACTCCGATTTTAATTTCCAGGAGAGCCTGTTTTGGAGTGGAAAGGTAATACGGCATCACTGAGATGAAGATTCATTTCCTATCTCAAGGCAAGGAAGATGATCAGAAAGAGCTGTATTTATCACTTAGTTCGGGTTCAGGATGTGTGAGTGGAGTCACCAACCATTCAGTCCATCCTAGTGGTTATTGAGTTTCCCGATGTTTTTCCCGATGAACTTTCGGGTCTTCCGCCAGAGCGAGAAATTGAGTTTGCCACTAACCTACTACCAGATAGTTATCCAATATCTATTCCTCCTATAGAACGGCCCCCATAGAGCTGAAAGAGTTAAAAGAACAACGAAGGGACTTGCTTGAAAAAGGTTTTATCAGACCTAGTACGTCACCATAAGGAGCACCTGTGTTGTTTGTGAGAAAGAAAGATGGTTCCTTACGAATGTGTATTGATTATAGGCAGCTGAATAATGTGACGATCAAGAATAAGTACCTGCACCCGAGAATTGATGATTTATTTGATCAGTTACAAGGTGCCAAGTGTTTTTCAAAGATAGACTTGAGGTACGTGTACCATCAGGTAAGGGTTAAGGAGGAAGATATTCGGAAGACAACATTTAGAACCAAATACAGGCACTTCGAGTTTCGTGTCATGTCATTCAATTTGACTAATGCCCTAGCAGTATTCATAGATTTGATGTGTGTTCAGGCCCTTTTTAGATTTGTTTGTAATTGTATTTATCGACGATATATTGGTGTATTCTCGTTCAGAGGCTGAGCATGCTGATCATCTACGTACTGTGCTCAGAGTTCTACAAGATGGGATGTTGTATGCAAAATTTTCTAAATGTGAATTCTGGTTGAACTCTGTAGCCTTCCTTGGGCATGTCATTTCAGGTGAAGACATCCGAGTGGATACACAAAAGATTGAGGCATTAACGACTTGGCCTTGACCCACAACACTGACGGAGGTTCGAAGCTTTCTTGGTTTGGCAGGTTATTACAGGAGATTTGTAGAGGGATTTTCTTCCCTTTCAACTCCTTTGACAAATTGACTCAGAAGGGAGCAAAGTTTCAATGGACTGATGCTTGCGAACGAAGTTTCCAGGCATTATAAGACAGATTGAATTCATCTCTAGTTCTAACGCTCCTAGAAGGGACCAATGGTTATGTGATCTATTGTGATGCTTCAAGCGTTGCATTGGGTTGTGTGATGATGCAACATGGTAAGGTTGTAGCTTATGCTTCTATACAACTAAGAGAGCACAAGAAGAACTACCCGACCCACGATTTAGAGTTAGCTGCGGTGATTCATGCACTAAAGATGTGGAGGCACTACTTGTATAGTATTGATGTTGATATCTTTATGGATCATAAGAGCCTCCAGTATATCTTCAAGCAGAGGGAATTGAATCTACGTCAAAGGAGATGGTTGGAGCTACTTAAAGACTATGACGTTGATATTTTATACCATCCGGGGAAGGCAAACGTAGTAGTCGACGCCCTAAGCCGTAGATCTATGGGTAGCCTGTTGTATTTATAGCCAGAAAAGAGGGAAATAGCCCATGAGGTTCATCAGCTAGCTAGTCTTGGAGTTTGGTTACCGGACTTAGGTGATATTGGAATCACTATTCAGGATACGACAACATCCTCTTTAGTAACTGAAGTAAAAGAATGCCAGTACGAGGACCCTTTGTTAGTTCATTACAGGGATACCACCCTTCAGAAGGAGAAAACACCATTTGTAATTATAGAAGATGGGGTCCTCAGATATCAAGGGCGACTATTTATGCCTAATGTTGTAGGGCTGCGTAGGTAGGTTATGAGAGAAACTCACTATTCTCGTTATTCTATCCATCCAGGAGCGACAAAGATGTATCATGATATCAGGGACGTATATTGGTGGGACGGAATGAAAAACGATATAACAGAATTTGTTGCTCAGTGTCCTGACTGTCAGCAGGTTAAGATTGAGCATAAAAAATCCGGTGGATTATTGCAGGCTATGGATATTCTGACTTGGAAATGGGAAATAATCAATATAGATTTCATTGTAGGCTTACCTCATACCCAGCATATGTTCGATTCGATATGGGTGATTGTTCATAGGCTTACAAAGTCAGCCCATTTTCTGCTCGTTAGAACTACATATTCCTCAGAGGATTATGTAAGGTTTTATATTAAAGAGATAGTACGACTGCATGGTGTCCCTGTATCTATTATCTCGGATAGAGGAGCTCAATTTACAGCTAACTTTTGGAGGTCCTTCCAAAAAGTATTGGGGACTCAAGTAAGTCTTAGTACAACATTTCATCCCCAGACGGATGGACAGGCTGAGCGTACTATTCAGACACTAGAGGATATGTTACGAGCTTGTGTGATGGACTTCAAAGGTAGCTGGGATCATCATCTGCCGCTTTTTGAGTTCGCATATAATAATTGCTACCATTCCAGTATTTAGATGGCTCCATATGAAGCTATTTATGGACGGAAATGTAGGTCACCTATAATGTCACGACCTAAGCTGGAGGGCCATGACTAGCACCCAACCATACTTGCCGAGCACCAACGTACATTTTATCTAACTTTTTTTATTATCTTTTAGGGTTGACGAGATCAAAATAAATGGTAGACTTGGATCATGGACAACCAACAATAAAATATGATGTCATGAATATACATAGTAGGGGATGACCAGACAATCAAAAAACTACATATAAGGTATGAGCTACCACGCTACCATGAAAGACTATACAACAAAAACCAGCCGACAAGGCATACCAAACTATACATGAGTCGACACTTGTCTATGAGCCTCTAAATGAATATAAGTGCTGCAACATAGCCGGAACAGGGCCCCGACATACCCATAATGTCTATAACAGAAATGCATACCAAGACCACGACAAGTACGGAGAAGGGATCTCGCCAATCACTGCTGAACTGGACAACCTACTGTGGTAGGGGAGCTGCACCTGCCTGTCTATTAGGGCCTGCAACACGACATGCAGCGTCCACAAACAAAAGGACGTCAGTACGAATAAAGTACTGAGTATGTAAGGCAGAGAACCATAAATACGAACAGTAATGTAAGCAGGGATAGAGAATATACAACCTGGAACATCTGAGTACCTTTGAGGGCTACTGACATGATATGCATGATACATATGTATGTATACATAAACTTTTAAAACATACGCCTCTATGGGCATCATCATCATCATATCGTACCCAGCCATAATAGGCTTGGTAAAAACGGACCCGGCCGTCATAAGGCTCGGTAGAATTGTACCCGGCCACGTGGAGCTCGGTAAAATCCAACTGATCAGTGGTTGCACAATATGTGCCGTACCCGGCTGATTATAGTGCAGCTCGGTAGAGTAAAATAGATACATATATATAATGCATGCTCGACTCATGGAAATACATTCTAAACCTTTCGGAGTGACGTAAGGTCGATATCCTCTGTACACATTATTAGGACCAACTCTTCATTACGAACCTTATAAGAATTAGGAAGTACCAACAACATTGATAACATAAGAATAAGAGAAGCAACATTAACATCAATCGTTCCATAAGAGGGAAAGCAATGTAAGTACTGCTAGCTTCTAAGAGTAGAGTATCTTTGGAAGCTCGTTCATTATATTATATACAATCGGAGTCATGCAAAAGAAGAAAAGGGATAGACTCACATACCTTGTATATACTGCTCCAATCACAAGCTATGCAATTGTCATAAATCCTTAGTCTACAATAAGAGAAACGATACTATCGTTACCATTTAAGCGTCATAACTATTATGTATCGACCACAACCTATTTTGCGTTGAAACGGACAGCACCTCCCCTATATATATGACTTCACACTATTCCAAAAAATCACCAAACAGACCAAACAACATCAATAATAAACATATTGAGCCTCCCAAAACAGTCCACGCACAACCTAATTACATCATACATACGACGACCACCGTAGTCGTGTCAAACGACCCGGAAATGTTACGAATAACTATCATCCCACAACCCTACATATATATGGTATTCCTCCCCACCCTTCCACCTCCAAAACTCCACAAAATAGTAGTAAAACACGCAGCCCAATAGCAACACAAAACAGTCCACAAAACAGTCCACTACAAGTGAATAACTCGAACTCACGGCTTCCGATCACCGTCCCGTGAATTCTTACATGTATAGAATGAATTACCATGAATTCACAGCAGAGAAAAATGTATGAAAGATGGCATTAACTTACCTTACTTGTTGGATAACTCAGCCCTTCCCTTGGTTCTTCAAACTCTAGGTTTTACCTTCAAATAGAACTTGAAAGAGAGGGAAAATCGATTAGGGTTTGTGTGGGATTTTTGTGGAGGATTTGCAGGGGTTAACTTTGGTTTTGAGGGTATTAAATATGGATGAAATAACTGAGTTCATAACCCCTTAAAAGTACTCCCTTGGCCTACTTAGGTCTTTTAATTTTGTCCTATCATTTTGGCAAGTAGGTGATGCACCTACTTGTCATCTACCAATCTGCGCGGGCTTGCGAAAATATGGATATCTCTATACTCCGAGATCGTATTGACAAATGGTTTAATGCGTTGGAAACTAGACTCGTAGATCTTTAATTTTGTGGGTATATCACCCCGTAATTCTTT
Source organism: Nicotiana tabacum (assembly GCF_000715075.1). Classification (NCBI taxonomy): domain Eukaryota; kingdom Viridiplantae; phylum Streptophyta; class Magnoliopsida; order Solanales; family Solanaceae; genus Nicotiana; species Nicotiana tabacum. The sequence goes on along the minus strand of NC_134087.1, from coordinate 103,572,216 downwards.
GTAAATAGGAGAAAAGCGTAGAAACATTTAACCTAATGTTTAAGTAAAATTATGAACCTAAGTTGCGACAACGTTTGTCGACTTTTGTTTCATAACTCGTTTGACTTCAAGACTTATGATACGGATATTATATGATTCAAACACCTTAATACATGACCTTGAGTGTATTAAGAACCTCTAGGTTTACCTGAAAATATGAGTTACCACATCCTTGATTCGTTTAACTTCTAATACTTGTTAATCACCCTTATACACCCTTGTATCACTTAAGACCAATAGGATTAACTTCTTATCATCTCAAAGGTAATTCCTTCTTGAATTTATGTTAACTAATATATGGCATGAACTAACGCGTATGGATATGGGTTGTAACACCCTTCCTCCCTTAGGAACATTCGTCCTAGAATGTAAGGGTTCATGGGGAGTTTAAATCATCGTGGATTCCGGTCAAGTTTCTCCCAAAAATAGAGGACAAACTTGCAAGCGGTTAACTCAATGTATGGCCTTACAAGAGTATGCAAAGCATTATGGACATGTACATTATCTGCATATCGCCATTTTGTATTAAGGAAGAGTATTCTCAAGATATTGCTTACCTCATAGAGCCATTTCACCTTCCAATGTATCATGTGTTCCACCAGCATCCTTGTTATCTTCATTCTGGAATAGGTACAGGTATTTATACTTCATCTCCTCTTCTTCTTCCCATGTTATTTCTTCCATATTCTTGTTCCTCCACAATACTTTGATGGAAGCTACATCCTTTGTTCTCAGCTTGCGGTCTTGTCGATCTAATATAGCCACTGGCACTTCTTCATATGATAGGTCCTCTGTAACCTGTACATCTTTGATTGGGACGACTCGAGAAGGGTCTCCAATACATTTCCTCAACATAGATACATGGAATACCGGGTGGACAAATTCCAATTCGGATGGCAATTCTAACTCATAAGCAACCTGTCCAATCCGTCAAAGAATTTTATATGGCCCGATATACCTTGGACTCAGCTTACCTTTCTTCCCAAAACGCATAATACCCTTCATTGGTGAGATCCTCAGGAAAACCCAATCACCAACCTCAAACTCCAGATCACGACGTCGGACATCAGAATAAGATTTTTGCCTGCTTTGTGCCATCCTCAATCGCTCCTGTATCACTTTCACCTTCTCAATAGCTTGGTGAATCAAATCTGGCCCATATAATTCTGTTTCACCCACTTCGAACCATCAAACTGGTGATCTACATCTTCTCCCGTATAGTGCCTCGTATGAGGCCATTTTAATACTGGAATGGTAGCTATTATTGTAGGCGAATTCTATGAGTGGAAGATGGTCATCCCAATTTCCCTTAAAATCTAGAACACATGCTCGTAGCATATCTTCCAGTGTCTGAATGGTAAGCTTAGCCTGTCCGTCAGTCTGCGGATGAAATGCAGTGCTGAGATTCACTTGTGTGCCTAAACCCTTCTGAAAAGACCTCCAAAAGTTAGCTGTAAATTGAGCTCCTCGGTCTGATATAATAGATACCGGCACACCATGAAACCTAACAATCTCCTTGATATACAACTTCGCATAATCTTCAGCCGTGTAAGTTGTCTTAACTGGCAGAAAATGGGCACATTTTGTAAGTCGATCAATTATCACCCAGATGGAGTCAAACTTATGATAAGAGAGAGGTAATCCAATAATGAAGTTCATATTAATCACCTCCTATTTCCAGGTCGGAATCTCTATATTTTAAAGCAATCCACTGGATTTCTGATGTTCTATCTTTACTTGTTGACAATTGGGGCACTGGGCTACAAATTCTGCAATAGACTTCTTCATGTTATCCCACCAATACTGCTCCTTGACATCATGATACATCTTTGTCGAGCCGGGATGGATGGAATATCGGGATTGATGAATCTCATTCATAATCTTCTCTCGCAACCCTGCCACATTAGGCACACATAATCGGCCGTGGTATCTCAGTGCCCCATCTCTTCCGATCTCAAAAGCCATACTTTTACACTGCTGAATGCTCTCTCTTAATCGTACTAAGATAGGATCTTCATATTGCCGTGCTTTTACCTTGGCTACCAAAGATGATTCTGATGTATTCTGTACAGTAACACCTCCGTCATTAGAGTCTAACAATCTGATTCTCATATTGGCTAGCTGATGAAGCTCTTTAGTCAACCCCCATCTACCTGCCTCAATATGTACTAAGCTTCCCATTGATTTACGGCTGAGAGCGTCTGCCACAACATTGGCTTTACCGGGATTATACAATATCTCGAGGTCGTAGTCTTTCAATAATTCAAGCCACCTACGCTGCCTCAAATTCAACTCTTTCTGCTTGAAGATGTATTGTAAACTCTTGTGATCTGTGTAGATGTCAACATGGACGCCGTATAAGTAGTGCCGCCATATCTTCAAAGCATATATTACTGTAGCCAATTCCAAATCATGGGTTGGATAATTCTTTTCATGCTTCTTCAATTGTCTTGATGCATAAGCAATCACCTTCCCATGCTGTATCAATACGCACCCCAAACCTATACCTGAGGCATCACAATATACCATATAACCTTCTGTTCCTTCAGGAAGAGTGAGCACTGGTGCAGATGTCAATCGATTCTTCAGCTCCTGAAACTACGTTCACAAGTGTCAGACCACTGGAACTTGGTAGCTTTCTGTGTTAACTTAGTCAATGGTGATGATATAGAGGAAAACCATTCCACAAACCACCTATAATATCCTGCTAGCCCTAGGAAGCCGCAGACTTCTGATGGTGTTGTAGGTCTCGTCCAATTCTATACTGCATCGATCTTCTGAGTGTCGACACTAATACCCTGGTCAGATATCACATGGCCAAGGAACGCTACTGAGTTCAGCCAAAATTCACATTTGGAGAGCTTAGCATATAACTTACGATCCTGAAGCATCTATAATACTATCCGCAAATAGCCCGTATGTTCCGCCTCCGAACGAGAATATACTAGAATGTCATCAATGAATACAATCATGAACACATCAAGATAGGGCCTAAATATAGTATTCATGATATCTATAAAAGCTTCTGGGGCATTTGTTAGCCCGAACGACATCACCAAGAACTCAAAGTGCCCGTATCTTGTCCGGAAGGCCGTCTTTGGAATATCCTTCTCCTTAACCCTCACATAATGATACCCTGAACGTAAATCAATCTTGGAGAAATACTTGGCACCTTGGAGTTGGTCAAACAGGTCATCAATTCTTGGAAGTGGATACTTCTTCTTTATAGTAGACTTATTCAACTGTCGATAGTCGATACACATCCGTAACGACCCGTCTTTCTTCCGCACGAATAGGACTGGTGCACCCCAAGGTGAAGTGCTAGGTCTAATGAAGCCCTTATCCAGAAAGTCCTTCAACTTCACCTTCAACTCTCGCAACTCTACCGGGGCCATTCTGTATGGAGGGATAGAGATCGGTTGAGTGTCAGGCAACACATCAATGCTAAACTCAATCTCCCTTTCAGGAGGAAGGCCTGGGAGTTCATCTGGGAAAACATCTGGGAATTCGTTGACCACGAGGATTGATTGTAAAGTAGGCGGTTTCGCCTCCGCATCCCTAACATGAATGAAATGATAAATGTAACCTTTTGAGATCATTTTCCTTGCCTTAAGATAGGAAATAAACCTACCTTTTGGTGTAGCAATATTTCCTTTCCATTCAATGATGGGTTCACTAGGAAATTGAAACCTAACCATTTTCGTACGACAGTCAACATTTGCATAGCATGAGGCCAACTAGTCCATTCCCATTATCACATCAAAATCAACCATTTCTAACTCAAATAAATTTGCCGAGGTTTGACGACTACAAATCATCACAGTGCAACCTCTATATACCCTTCTAGTAATCACAGAATCTCCTATCGGAGTAGATACCGCAAGGGGTTTACTTATCAATTCAGGTTCAATGCCAAACGTATTAGCCACAAAGGGTGTAACATATGATAATGTAAATCCTGGATCAATCAGCGCATATACATCATAAGAAAACACAGATAAAATACCTGTAACAACATCTGGAGATGACTCGAGATCCTGTCGACCTACTAGAGCATAGGTTTGATTTTGACCACCCCTCAAACTCAGCACTGTACCTCTACCTCTACCACGACATGTCGACTGCTGAAAACCCCGTGCTGGAGGTCAAACTAATGAGGAAGAAGCAGACACAGATCCAGTCGGCAGAGCCATACCATCACCTCCCCTGTTAGGACAATCCCGCATCATATGGCCAAGCTGTCCGCAAGAATAACATGCATCAGAACCTCAACAGCACAGTCCAAAGTGGGCCTTTCCGCAATGATCACAACGTGGTGTTGTGGGTCTCGTCTGACTAGTATCTCTGTGATGTTGCGAGCCTGATTCCTGCGAACTCTGACCTCGACCAGAATGGATAAATCGATCATATTGAGGCCTCTGAAACTGTGGGGGAGCACTAGCTACAGGTGGCGCCGAACTCCTCGAAGACTAGGGCCTGACGCTGCCTCTGAAGTCATTAGAATACCTTGCAAATCTCGCCCTCTTATGCTGGCCCCTATCATGCTCCCTATCTGCCCTCTGCCGGCGCTTACGATCCTCTAGGGTCTGGGCATAAGCCTGAATACAGGAAATATCCATGCCCTCCACCAAGGAGGCTGTCGTGCACTCATTTATCAGATGTGGTCCCAATCCGTTCACGAACATATGCACCCTATCACTCATCTCGGCCACCATATGGGGAGCATACCTTGCTAAAGAATCAAACTGCATACTGTACTCTCGCACACTCATATTACCTTGTCTAAGGTTCAAGAACTTATCAGCTCTAGCTCGTCGTATCTCAACTGGCAAGTAGTGACGAAGAAAGGCGTCAAAAAATTCCTTCCACACAGCTGGAGGAGCGTCCGAACCCCTGGATCTCTCCCAACTATCATACCAGAAAACCGCTAAATCCTGTAGCCGATAAGAAGCCAACTCTACTGCCTTTGTATCACTAACATGCATAACCCGAAGTGTACGATGAACCTGGTCAATAAAAGTCTGTGGGTCCTCCTTGGGGTCTGATCCGGTAAACACTGGAGGGTCTAAATTAATAAAATCACGAACTCTCGTACTAACTGGTTTCTCAGCAGCACCTGTATTCTGCCTCTGAGCCTGAGCAGCTACCAAGCTAGTCAATAACTGCAAAGCACTCCGCATATCCTGGTCTGTAGTGCCAGACGGAGGAACTGGAGGTGCTGGGTGCCTCCTAATATCCTCTGGAGGAGACGGGGTAGATGAGGTATGAGACGGCATCGCACTCTGAGCCTCACTTTGGCCTGCTCTGGCTTGGGGCACCTGATTGGTACCCTCTCCCGCAGTTGTATCAAGCCGTCTACTAATTGTTTGCTTCCTAGTCAAAGGCATCACTGAAAGAAAACAAGGTGAATATTAGAGACAAACACTTACGACTCAACTCTACGCACGATCTAGATTCAGGAAGAAGGTAACAACCCTAGATATCATGTAGCCTCCTGATTATAAATGTGGCGCGCTACACATCCATAATCAAGACTCTACCAGACATGGCTCATAGACAATTCCTAGGACAGACTTGCTCTGATACCAAGTTTGTCACGACCCAAACTAGAGGGCCATGACTAGCACCCGACCATACTTGCCGAGCACCAACGTACATTTTATCTAACTTTTTTTTATTATCTTTTAGGGTTTACGAGATCAATATAAATGGTAGACTTGGATCATGGACAACCAACAATAAAATATGACGGCATGAACATACATAGCAGAAGATGACCAGACAATCAAGAAACTACATATAAGGTATGAGCTACCACGCTACCATGAAAGACTATACAACAAAAACCAGCCGACAAGGCATACCAAACTATACATGAGTTGACACTTGTCTATGAGCCTCTAAATGAACATAAGTGCTACAACATAGCCGGAACAGGGCCCCGACATACCCATAATGTCTATAACAGAAATGCATACCAAGACCATGGCAAGTCTGAAGAAGGGATCTCGCCAATCACTGCTGAACTGGACAACCTACTGTGGTGGGGGAGCTGCACCTGCATGTCTATTAGGTCCTGCAACACGACATGCAGTGTCCACAAACAAAAGGACGTCAGTACGAATAAAGTACTGAGTATGTAAGGCAGGGAACCATAAATACGAACAGTAATGTAAGCAAGGATAAAGAATATACAACCTGGAACATCTGAGTACCTCTGAGGGCTACTGACATGAAATGCATGATTCATATGTATATATACATAAACTTTTAAAACATACGCCTCTATGGGCATCATCATCATCATATCGTACCCAACCATAATAGGCTTGGTAAAAACGTACCTGGCCATCACAAGGCTCGGTAGAATCGTACCCGGCCACGTGAAGCTCGGTAAAACCCAACTGATCAGTGGTTGCACAATATGTGCCGTACCCGGCCGAATATAGCACAACTCAGTAGAGTAAAATAGATACATATATATAATGCATGCTCGACTCATGGAATCACATTATAAACCTTTCAGAGTGGCGTAAGGTCAGTATCCTCTGTACAAGTTATTAGGACCAACTCTTCATTACTAACCTTATAAGAATTAGGAAGTACCAACAACATTGATAACATAAGAATAAGAGAAGCAACATTAACATCAATTGTTCCATAAGAGGGAAAGCAATGTAAGTACTGCTAGCTTCTAAGAGTAGAGTATCTTTGGAAGCTCGTTCATTACATTATGTACAATCGGAGTCGTGCAAAAGAAGAAAAGGTATAGCCTCACATACCTTGTATATACTGCCCCAATCACAAGCTATGCAATTGTCATAACTCCTTAGTCTACAATAAGAGAAACGATACTATCGTTATCATTTAAGCGTCATAACTATTACGTATCGACCACAACCTATTTTATGTTGAAACGGACAGCACCTCCCCTATATATATGACTTCAAACCATTCCAAACAATCACCAAACAGACCAAAAAACATAAATAATAAACATATTGAGCCTCCCAAAATAGTCCACGCACAACCTAATTACATCATACATACGACGACCACCGTAGTCGTGTCAAACGACCCGGAAATGTTACGAATCACTATCATCCCAAAACCCTACATCTATATGGTATTCCTCCCCACACTTCCACCTCCAAAACTCCACAAAATAGTAGTAAAACACGCAGCCCAATAACAACACAAAACAGTCCACTACAAGTGAATAACTCGAACTCACGGCTTCCGATCACCGTCCCGTGAGTTCTTACATGTATAGAACGAATTACCATGAATTCACAGCAGAGAAAAATGTATGAAAGATGGCAGTAACTTACCTTACTTGTTGGATAACTCAGCCCTTCCCTTGGTTCTTCAAACTCTAGGTTTTACCTTCAAATAGAACTTGAAAGAGAGGGAAAATCGATTAGGGTTTGTGTGGGATTTTTGGGGAGGAGTTGCAGGGGTTAACTTTGGTTTTGAGGGTATTAAATATGGATGAAATATCTGAGTTCATAACCCCTTAAAAGTCCTCTCTTGGCCGACTTAGATCTTTAAATTTTGTCCTATCATTTTGGCAAGTAGGTAATGCACCTACTTGTCATCTACCAATCTACGCAGGCTTGCAAAAATGTGAATATCTTTATACTCCCAGATTGTATTGACAAATGGTTTAATGATTTAGAAACTAGACTTGTAGATCTTTAATTTGGTGGGTAGATCACCACGTAATTCCTTGTAAATTAGGAGAAAAGAGTAGAAATATTTAACCTAATGTTTAAGTAAAATTATGAACCTAAGTTGCGACAACGTTTGTCGACTTTTGTTTCATAACTCGTTTGACTTCAAGACTTATGATACAGATATTATATGATTCAAACACCTCAATACATGACCTTGAGTTTATTAAGAACCTCTAGGTTTACCTGAAAATACGAGTTACCATATCCTTGATTCGTTTAACTTCTAATACTTGTTAATCACCCCTATACACCCTTGTATCACTTAAGACCAATAGGATTAACTTCTTATCATCTCAAAGGTAATTCCTTCTTGAATTTATGTTAACTAATATATGGCATGAACTAACGCGTATGGATATGGGTTGTAACATATAAGGTGGTTTGATGTTGGAAAATCTGGATTACATGGGCCAGACCTGGTTCAACAAGACATAGTAAAAGTAAAGCTTATCCGGGATCGACTATTGACAGCTCAGAGTCGTCAAAAGTCATATTATGATGTATGATGATGAGATATAGAGTTCGGGTTAATAACTAGATATTCTTAAAGGTGTCACTTATGAAGGGTGTTATGAGGTTTGGCAAGAAAGACAAACTTAGCCCACGGTATATTGGGCCTTATAGGATCATTCAGAGAGTGGTCCAAGTAGCTTATGAGTTAGAATTGCCGTCGAAATTAGAGTTCGTCCATCCGATCTATGTTACGGAAGTGCATTGGCAATCCTACCCGAGTTGTGCCCACGGATGATGTACAGATTATAGAAGACTTATCATACGAGGAAATTCCGGTTGCCATCCTAGACTGACAAATCCACAAGCTACGAAATAAGGAGGTAGCCTCTGTGAAAGTACTTTAGAGGAACAACAATGTGGAAGAAATGACTTGGGAGGCCGAGGAAGACATAAAGTATAGATATCCCTACTTATTTCCTCTTCTACAGAAGGGTCTGACTGAGACGTCATAACCGTAAGGTATGTGTATAAATTCTTGTGTTGGTTATTGTCGTTGGTCGTGTAACGCCATTGTCGTTATTCATAATTATAGCCCTATGTGACATTGGGTTATTAAGCTTCTACGGGGAGAATGGGTAGTATTGTTGCTACAAAGGTGACCCTGCCAAAGTTACATAGATCACGGGGAGTTGAACATTTGAGGACGAATGTTTCTAAGGGGGAAGGATGTTACATCTTGCGTTTTTGTACGTTAAAATTTTTGTCTTCAGTTAATCAACGTTGTCTCGGGGATGAGATTATCTTGAGGTTAGTGTAGTTACGTTAATTATAACAATCGAGAAATAGTATTTTTAGGTAATTTGAGATAATTCTTAATTATGCGGGTAATTGTTAATTACCGGGTAACAGGACATTACCCATTTAAATAATAAGTGGATAATTTTTTTTTATAAATTATGTTCCCCCCCCCACGTGGCATAAAGCCACAGTGGGTAAACATGACTCATAGTCATTATGCCATGTGGCTACGTAGGATTTCATTAATAATCTAACCAAGTAATTACAAGTCTTACCTAATAAGGATAAGAACTTGGATAACTCATTCTTGATATATCAATACTAATTCAAAAGAAACGTGAGAGTAAGAAGTAATTTCATTCCAACTTTCAACGATTTAAAGCAAAAATGAGAACAAAGTAACGTAGTCATTCCATAAAGCAAGAATGTATTCTTTCTTGATTTGAAAAATCCAAGAACAGAACTAGAAATTCGTTCAGTATCTCAACAAGCAAGAAGCTTGAAGTTTCGTTCAATAATTTCGAAGAAGCGGATGCTAATCTCATTCAACAATTTCAAAAAAGCAGAAGCTTAATCCGATTTTTGGGGTTCTAAGTTCAATCCACGAAGGTTTCAAACGGAATATTATACGGAGTTTTCCCTACTCCAGGTATGTTAAGGCCATCCCTTCTTTCTTTTAGCATGATCAAAATTATACTGAAGAAATGAGCAAACGCATAGTTTTTCCAAATTACTCTAATCATAGAAATACTAGGGGTGTCTATATTCTTGATTTTCATGAGAATTATTATCAACTTCTGTTCATGGGTCTCAAAATAATACGCAGTTGAAAAAAAAGTTTATCTGGAAGGAATATTGATATTTTTACGTATTTTTCATGCATTTCACCCATTTATACATCTGCATTAACCCATGACCAAATGACGTTATATACGCATATATATGTAAATATATGTATATGGGATATGGGAAAAGGTTACGACATTATATACGCACCACCATCTAATCAGTTGGTATATGTTGATGATGTTGCCCACAGTGGCCGAGACGATATGATGGGATGCCCTCAGTGGCTTGATGATATTGTGTACACTCATGCCTATGAATGACACGACATTTATACGCACGTGCATGACATTATAAATGTTTCAGAATTTACAAAGTTATTCATATTTAAAGATGTATTTCTTTATTCTTTATTTCATTTATGTCTTTTACATACTAATTTTCATGACTTACATACTCAGTATATTTTTTGTACTGACGCCCTATTTCACGGGGCCTGCATTTCATGCCCGCAGGTGCAGGTAGGCAAGCTGACTGTCACGACCCACACCGATGGGCCGTGACGGGCACCCGGTACTTTACTCAACCGAGTACCAACGTAAGATATCTTTCTTATTACATCATTATATACACGTGACATACAGGCCTAATAGGCCAACGTGATCCTTTATAAATTCAAAACATAGGCCGACAAGGCCGTACAATCTTTCACATATACGACATATGTCTACAAGCCTCTAAGAGTACACAAATGTCATAAATGTCGGGACAGAGTCCCGCCATACCAAATAATACATGTCTAAATTAAACTAACCAAACGAGAAATTCCGAAGCAAATGGAGCGCACCAACATCTTCCGCTGAGCTAATAGCCTACTTGGAGGGCTTTCGACCTATCTATCAGGACCTGCGGGCATGAAACACATCATCCCCAGGCAAAAAGGGACGTTAATACGAATAATATACCGAGTATGCAAGGCATATAAATAAATACATAAGAGACATGGAAGAAATATAGAGTACATGACTCAACCTGTAAGTTTGAATAACTTTGTAAATCATGAATTACTTTTAGCGCCATGCATATGCATAAGAATTTCATGTCGTGCATAGGTACATATTTCATAACATCATCAGCCTCTGAGTGCATCCCATTATATCATATTGGCCTCTGTGGGCAAAATCATCATCGTATACCAGCTGATCAGGTGGTGGTGCGTATATAACGCCATAACCTTTACCATTTCCCATATACATATACATACATACATATATACGTGTATATAACACCGTTTGAACCATATTTCAGCCACTGTGGGCAACATCATCATCATATACCAGCTGATCAGGTGGTGGTGCGTATATAACATCATAACCTTTTTCCATATCCCAGATACATATACATAGATATATACGCGTATATAACGCCATCTGGTCATGGGTCAATACACATGAATGCAATGCATGAAAAGTATTTTAATAAAATCTTTTGGAGCTTCATAAGACCATTTTGCCTTTGAGTAATATCATAAAGTACACTCTTTTCAACTTTCATATTTTTCTGAGACCCATGAACAAATGATAAAATATTATAACACATGGAAATTCAAGACCATAGATATCTCTAATACTTCAATGAATAGAGTCATTCATGGAATTTGTGCATTTGTACGTTTCACTCGTATCGTATGGATCATGCCAAAAGAAAGAAGGGATAGCTTTAACATACCTGGAGCAGGAACAACTTCGTATATTTATCCCGTTGGAAACCTTCGTGGATTGAACTTAGACCCAAAAATTGAATTGTTTCTGCTTCCTCACGTTTTGGTCCTACGACAGAATGTATCTTGTGGTTTTATCTTGAATGAATTGAGCATATATGGTATCATATGAATTTTTGCTTTAAGAAATCACGTACTGCTATTCAAGATTTGATGAATTTGTTGAAGCAATGCTTCAAATTCTTGGATTGACTTTCTGATGCAATTCATATTGCTTATGGAATGACTTTGACATGTTACTACCCTTAACTAATGGCTAAGCCTCAAGCTTCTTCTTAGTATGCCACCTTGGAATGTGACATTATGAGTCACTTAATTAATCCTTGTGTGGCTTCCACGTTATGGGGGGGGGGTGAGATTTAATCTTATTCAAATATATCTCCAATTAATTAGGTAATGCCCCGTTACTCGATAATTAATCAATTGCCCGTAAATTTGATAATTATTTCCACTTATTTAAAATATTAATCACTTTTAACATACCTTGTACACCTTACTATCATGGCCATGTAGTACCTTGTATGGCATTAGTCCATAAATATCGGGTATTTTAGCTTGGACCGTATTTTATCCCAAAATGCCAAACTTTGACAAAATTCGTTTTCTTAAACTTGCTCCCCCTTTCACCTTTATGAATTTACTAATCACTTGTGAAATAGCATAATCCTTATAATACACAAATAATCTTTTCCTTGTATTGATGTTAATTACCTTACGACAAATTCAACGTAAAATACTACAGGGTGCAATATTGTCGTAACTTATTACTGCGACAAATTCAACGTAAAATACTGCAGGATGCAACATCGTCGTAACTTATTACTGCAATGCGTAGCATCACCATAATGTAGTACTACAGGGTACAACACTGTCGGAATTTAATACTGCGGAGCGTGACATCACCGTAATGTAATACTGCAAGGCATAACATCATCATAATATTTTACTGCAGGACATAACACCATCGTAATATATTACTGCAGAGGGTAGCACCATCGTAACATATTACTGCAGAGCATAACATTGTCGTAATATAATACTGCGAGACGTAATATTGACGTAATATTGTGGGGTGTAATCAGCGAGAGTTGGCGTGCTCCACTTGATCCGGAGCTGCTTTTGATTTTGGTACTATACGTTTGTGTATATATATATATATATATTGGTATGACGTGGCTCAGTCCCGTCTTTGTATAGTTATATTTCCATTAGAGGTCTGTAGACAGTATGTGTAGTTGGATAGTATTCGGCCTTGTCGGCTTCCAGTTTTGAGATGTATAGTTGTCTATAGCAGGCTTGTCGGCTCGCCCTACGTATGTTGCACGTATATGTATGCATTCCTTTTGGGCAAATTTCCTTCATGTGTATTATTCTCGTAATTCAGCAGATGCTATTCAAGTTTATATCTTAGGCGCATGATTATGGGTGTTTGACAGGTAGGACTCGGGCACCCATCGCGACCCATCGGGTTGGGTCGTGACAGTAGGCTTTCGAGGAAGCAAACATTGAAGGTGTCGATCTCTTTATTGAGATCAAGAAAACCACCACTTTGGAGGAAAGATCAGCACCTTCGACTACTTCGGATGAAGACTCCTGGAGCGATCCAGATGGTAGCGAGGGTGAAGAATAGTCTCATGTTGTCCTTTCTGCTTATTATTTTCTTCCTTTTGTGCGTGGGCTCCTTGGGGGAGTTTTGTAAATATACAATCTGTAAACATATTTTGGAAATGCAAAGAGACCCTTTTGTTTCAAGTCCTTTATTTTTCAGTGCTTATGCAGAACTAGTCTTTTGAATTTTGATGTTCGGCTCTTTAGAGCCCATACTTAGTATAATAGGGGCCCTCGAGATTGGGCACCATCTCGGGGCTAGAATGATGTCGATAGCTCCTTAGAGCTTATTTAATTTTGACAGAGATCCTTGAGATCGGGCACCATCTCAAGGCTTAGATTGATATTGAGGGCTCCTTAAAGCCTATAGTTATAGTGATAGAGCTCCTCGGGATCGGGCACCATCTCGAGGCTAGATTGATATGGGAATCTTGACCCCTCAAACGCCGTATGACAACGTCGTTCGTATGACATGGCCATGAAGTGGCCGAGGTATCCCCTCCGGTAAACTTCCCCAAAAGTGATAATGTCCTAGTCAGAATTAATTGCCTTTAGGGTAGGCGAGCAGTCGCTGCTTGCTCTATATATGAGCTTACTTTCATCTTATTTGAGGACTTTTCTATTTTTGTAGAGCGTTTCCTCCTTGCATAAGTGATTCTATCATTTTAGTTCAAAGCTTTAGTTTAAGTTTTCATCCCCTTCTTATTATTTCACCGTAGTTATGGCTGCTATGCCCAAATTTGTCCACCAAGAAGAGGAGAGTTCCGCCTCTGCTCCCCTCGGTCGGTGGTACATTGCCGGCGTCTGGTGAGCTAACCTCGAGATGCTTTGTCTCGAGGAGGGACTTTTCATTAGAGAAACATCCCAATGTTTAGGGCCATCGGGAACATGCATCGAGGTTTATCTCATCAATAGGAGAGGAACACCTTGAGGCGGTTAGAAGAGACTGCAGATGGGGAGGAAAGGTGGTACTACAGGCACCTTCCATAGAAGAGAGCATCATGGCTCATGTAGAGGGGTTTTTGAACGTATACACGTACCACTTTACGTTGGGTCCTCTTGACAGAGTCGTGCTCGAGTTTTGCAGAAGATATCGAGTTACCCTAGCATAGGTTCACTCATCATTTTGGAGGATAGTGTTGATGATAAGGTACTTTACGGATTAAGCCGGGCTCGAGTTTACTCTCGGCCACCTCGTTAGATTATACCGACCCTTACATTATCGAGGCCTAATTACTCTACGACGTCGATCCACCTGGCCCTGTATTGCCAATAATGAAGAAGATGGTGACTGAGGGTGGATGAGTTGATTTGTCTGAGTGTGGACTATCGCTATTATCCATGTAGAGTTCCTGCCATTTCCTGAGAAATGGAATTTCACACGTAAGTGGTACACTTGTGTTTTTATCATTTTGACTATGATGGAGGCAGACTCCCTAAAGATATCTTCCTTTCCTTCTCTACAGCAATCTCGTGGCTGCCATACGAGGTCCCCGATCTGGCGGATTGGTCTCGGAAACTGAAAGATTGCTCAACTTATGATAAGCGTAAGTGGCGAGATCTGTCCAAATGTAGATGGGAGGCCAAACACCACGGTATGTGCTGTGTGGCCTATTTTCTTTCAAAGGTACTTTCTTTTATGTGTATTAACTTCATCACCGCAGGTATTGGAGAATTTTTTGAAATGAGACCGTGCCCCCTTTGAGAGTAGGAGGATCGTCGGCTTCGGGGCTGAGGAATGATAAAAAATGGAAGGAATCTTCTAATGACGAAGATGCACATAGCGAGGCAAGCCCTTCTTCGAGGATCAAAGGAGATGTACCGGCTGAGCTTGCAGCACTTGAGGCTTCTAACCTCGGGAGAAAGGCTCCTCCTTTGCCGCCGTCTTCTTTTACCGTCGAAGGTACTTCGAGGGATACGGGTTTTCTGCTGTTGTCTTCATCTCCTGTCGAAGGTATTTCGAGGGATACAGGTTTTCTGACGCTGTCTTCCCCTCCTATCGAAGGTACTTTGAGGGATGTTCGAGGTGAGGGGCTGCCTAAATCAAGCGGGGTCTCGAGCGACCATTTCCCTACCGAGATCTGTTCAACTAGGGCCGGTGAGACTAGGCTAGTAGATGAACATTCAACCTTTTTTGGAGGCTTAGCGGCTTTATTCTACGGTGAGCTTTGGTTGACTTTGTTGGTTTTATTTTTTATTTTACGTTTTCATTTTCTCATTGAGCTTCTTTTTCATAGGCCTTTGACGAGCTCAATTCCGAGTTGCTCCGCCGTGAAACCAGGTTGCGGAAAGCCTTGAACGATGAGAAATCCCTCAGTATTCTTTGTGATAAAAGAGGAAAGGAGTTGAGACATCTTTGGTATGAGATGAATCGAAGCTTGAATTATGAGGGCCACCTCGAGAAATAGGCAACCTTTGTTTCGAGGGGATGCGTGCTTGTTCTCCTATCTTCGTAGATTAACATTTTAATATTTCAGTTGCAGCGAAAGATGGAGGACCTAGAACACCTTTGGGGCGAAGTTGGCCAAGCCAAGTGTGAGTGTGATGAGCTAAAGGCTCAAATAGATACCCAAGTTGCGGCCAAGAAGAATGCTTTGGCGAAGGCTTCTTCTCTCGAAGTGCAGCTCCGGAACGCTCGTGAGAATAGCTTGGTCCTAATGAACAGGATTGCAAGTCTCGAGTCTGACTTCCTGAAGATTAAGGCCAAGGTCGTGGACGCCTGGGCTGATGCTGAAGTGATTCGAGCTAAGGTTGACAAGAAAGTTGTCGTCTATTTAAAAAATGATGTTGATGCTAAGGCTGAGTTGAGAAGGGCTTCCGAGCAGGCCAAGGCGGATGAGTACGATGCCAAGTTCCTCATATCTGATGCCGAAGATAATGAGGGAGAGGCCGATGGGGCCGCAGTCCCCACGGAGAAAGTATAATAGGCTATTCTTTTCTGATTCTGTGTATAGGGCTCTCAGAGAGCATTGCAAATGTAGCGTTGCATTATTTCACATATACATATATAAGGAAGCCTTTCGGTTTTATTTTTCATTGCTTGTGTGCGTCTTTATTTTTCTTGTATTTCAACATTTGTCAATGATTATCCAGATAAATTGGCCCTGAGGCTTGTTAGGCTGGCCCGTAGTCTCTTATGCATTTGGTCGGCACGACTTTTAATGTGGGCTGGTGCTTAGCCTCTTATGCGTGGGTCGGTATGACCTTTAACTTAAGCTGGCGACAGAGGCTCTTACGCATTGGGTCGGTACGACCCTTAATTTAAGCTGGCAATAGTGGCTATTACGCGTTGGGTCAGTATGACCCTTAATTTAAGCTGGCAATAGTGGCTCTTACGCATTGGGTCTGTACGACCCTTAATTTATGCTGACGGCAGTGACTCTTATGCGTTGGGTTGGTACGACCTCTAATATAGGCTTTATTTTTCCCTTGTTAAAGACTTTTTGAATTTTTTGTCTTTGTCCGACTCTTCGACGGTTCGATAAAGACCTCGATTGTGAGTCGTTATTTGACGATAAATGAGCACCTCAGGAGGTTTCGCTCAATGGCTGAATTGTTTCGAACCCTTTTCATTGTTTGGAGCTAATATGATCGAAGCTCTTTTGCTTATGCCAAGGGTAACCTGTTTAATCGGTTCTTTTTGAAGTAATTGAAGGCCTGTGATTTTATGGCGACGGTCGGTCATCCCCGAGTTGTGTTAGTTTGGCTGGAGCCTTGTGACCGGAGTCATTGTGTTTGGCCGTAGCCTTTTTGTCCCCGAATGAGGTAGCTTCGGCGTCTATATCGTGGATATGCCTTTTTAGGGGTCTTACAAGTTCGAATATATAGCCTTGACTTTAAGATCGGGATTATGCCTTTTGTAAGGTCTTATAAATTTGAGCATGCCTTTTTTGAGGTCTTACAGATAAGTTACTTGGAACAAGAATAATTCATACTTTTCTTGAGGTCTTACAGGTAGGCTACTTGGTACAAGTATCTATCATGACAGGCTTAAGGTCTTACCGATTTTGGCATCGCCACATGGAGACTTTTGGGCTCGAGGTTGCCCGCTTGGGGTCTTATGTCCTCAAATTTTGGATAGCTCGATGGGGTGACAGTCCCCGAGACATCGAGAGTTCTTGGCTCTGGAGTCTTTTTTTGATGTTGCCTCATTGAGGTCTTATGAGCTCGAAGTTTTCGGCCTGGAGGACTTACGACTTTGAGCGGCTCTGGGGCTGTTTCTTGTAAAAATAGAAACTTCTTTGAAGCGCAGAGTGTTTTGATGGTAAAAAATCAAAAAATATTCCTTGATTACTTGGTACAAGTATACATAGTCTTCGCCACTGAGGGTTCGATTGTGCTCTACGGACATGGTTCTTTCGACCGTTTGGCCCAATACATCATTTTTCTATCGAGGCCCTTTTTGGCTTGTCTTGACTTCTCCAGGGAGATGATCTTCCGGGGGGATACACCCCAGTATTCGAGGTTGATTGAAGAGAAGCCTTGAATACTTGTTAAGTTCTCCTTAGGTAGCATAAGATGTTGCCTCGTTAAAAACCTTGTCGGTAAAACCCTTCTCGGGATAAAATCCAATCAAAGAAAAAGAGTGCAACGCATGCTTTAAAACCTAAGGTCTTCAAGTTGGAAGGTACTTCGATTCTTCTTACCGGACGCCTGCACTCAGGTTAGTGTAAGACGTAAAATAAAAAGGGAGGTGGTTATACCTTAGTTGTGATGGCGTTTCAAGCCTCGATATGCTTCAATTGCTTGCTCCGGGGACACGGTATGGTCCCTTATTCGTTCACTCGGGTACAGCCGAGGATGTAGCTCGTGATTGCTACTTCGCTGTTTGCTTATCATTTGGCTCTTTCGATATTGAAGGTGTTGATGTCGGTGCCACATCGTGCACCGCGAACATCTCTCTTGCTGCATGCTGCTCCCCGTATACCATTTTTATTCCGTCCTTCATTGGAAACTTCATCATTTGATGTAGGGTTTATGGTACTGCTCTCATGCAGTGTATTCATGGCTTTCCGAGCAAGGCACTGTACCTCATGTCTCCTTCGATGACATGAAACTTGACGTTTTGGGTTATGCCGGCCACGTTGGCCATAAGGGTGATCTCCCCTTTCGTTGTCTCACTCGCCATGTTGAATTTGTTAAGGATTCGAGAGGCGAGCACGATCTGGTCTAGCAGTCCGAGCTGCCCCACCACCCTCGACCTGATAGTGTTGGTCGAGCTACTTGGGATCCACAAGTACACATTTAATTTGAAATGTATTCACAAGAAAAGAAATTACCAATGCGTCGTTATGAGGTTGATACAGGGTCTCGATGTCCTCGTCGCTGAATGTGAGAGCGTTCTCGGGTACGTAACCTCGAGTTCGCTTCTCCCTGGTGATGTATATTTTTGTTCTTTTGACAATGGGTTCCTGCGGGATGTCGATTCCTCCAACGATCATGTGGATGACATGTTGTGGTTCTTTTGTTTCATTTTTCCTATTCGCCTCTCTTTCCCGAAATTGATTTTTGGCTCGATCGCTAAGGAACTCTTAAAAGTGCCCTTGGTTAAGTAGTCGGGCTACTTAAGGTGCCCTGGTGTCTCTGATTTTACCTATGGCTGATATGATGTCTGAAACATTGACGTTGAAGTTGTACTCAGATAACTAGGGTGCCTCCATCGGCCCTGTATATCTATCCAATCCAGCTCTGCTTACGAGTCCTCGAGGGTTCTGACCTTGGTCTGCCCTTCGGTCGTTTCGGGGTATGTTACGCCTTGGGGCATTTATTCGATCTTAAATGTATGGTTGGTACCTTTCCTTGTTTGGTTTTGGCTCCTTTTCCAGGAGCCTGCTAGGATATACTTATCCCGAGGGGGCTCCCAGTTGGTCATCCTCGACCCTAATCTTCAATTGATATCGGTTGTGGACATCCGACCAAGTCATAGCGGGATATTCAACCAAGTTCTGCTTTAGTTGCTTTGAAGCTACCGAGCTTCGTTCATTCAAACCTTGGGTGAAGGCCTGCACTACCCAGTCATCGGAGACTGATGGTAACTCCATTTGCTCCATTTGAAAGTGAGACACAAACTCCGGCAACATCTCATTTTCTCTCTATTTGATTTTGAAGACGTCAGGCTTCCTTGTAGCAACCTTGATGGCACCGACATGTGCCTTAATAAAAGAATCTGCGAGCATGGCGAATGAGTCTATCGAATTTGGGGACAGGTTGTGATACCACATCATGGCCCCTTTTGAAAGTGTTTCCTCGTATTTCTTCAATAGGGAGGATTCAATTTTGTCGTCCTTCAGGTCATTTCCCTATATGGCACAAGTGTAGGCAGTGACGTGCTCGTTGGGATCCGAGGTTCTGTTATACTTCAGGAGATCGTGCATTTTGAATTTTTTGGGATGGGCTTCAGAGCCGCACTTTATGGGATGGCTTTTGTACGAATTTCTTTGAATCAACACCCTTCAGGATCGGGGGTGCGCCTGGGATCTGATCGACCCTTGAATTGTAGGTCTCCACCTTTTTATTATTAGCTTCTATCTTCTTTTTGCCCGATTCAATCCTTTTTGTGAGGTCCTCGAGCATCTTCACAATAGCTGGGTCGGCTGCTGACCCATTCTTCCTCTATCTTTATGCCACCTATTCGGCTTGAGGGGCAATTTCGGGTGATGCTGTGCTTGGAGTTTTTTGTTGGCTTTGCAGTTGAGCAATCACCAGCTGTTGTGCCTGCAACATCTAAAAAATGACATGAAGGCTAACCTCTTATTCCCCCCGAGCTGGGGTTTTCTGAGCTTCTTGTTGGTTTTCTTGGCGTATACTCCTTTTAGTGTGGGAGCTTATATCGACATGTTGAGCATTGCATGAGACCACATCCACGGGGATTGGCTTGGTGCGTCCTCAGGGTTACACAGTGGTACACCGACGCCTAGAATAGCTACACCGTTCTCTCCATGGTCTTCAAGACCGTTGTTTTCATGCGCATTCATTGAGTTAGACATTTTGACTTAAAATCAAAGATTCTTGGGCAAGAAAAAGTATAAATAATAACTTGCGTAGTAAACCAGCACAAAAATAATCACTATTATTTTCAGCCCCACGATGGGCGACAAACTGTTTACCTCGAAAAATGGTAATTACAATTAGATTTGATTTCGTGGTTCTAAAAATATTTGATTTATTTTTATGCTAATTGTTAGGTAGTAGATGCTAAGTGTGAGCTAACAAAAAGAGATAAGAGCTTTGAAGTTAATATGTTAAGCAAACCGAATAGCTTGAATCGGGGCCTCGAGCTAGCCTACGCCGGGCCTCGAGGTCGATCTAAAACGCGGGACTGGGGCCGATTGATCGAGAACTAACAGTTCTAAGTGCCCTAATGAGGGCTCTTTATGATCAATGATGAGTAACAAATGAAGAACAATCAATGAAACACAATAATTGTAAGCAATAAATCAAAGAAAAGACAATAGAGAGTGTTTATGTTAGAGAGTAGAGAATGTTCTTGTTCTTGTATTGAATATCATGTGTGCAAAAAATAATAAGGGTCCCCTTTATATAGGTGGGGGAATCCCAACATAGTACATATACATTTATTACAAAGGTATGCAGCTGGTACAACCATTTAATGCCATGGTACGGGCTTGTACTATTCTTATGGACTTGGTCAGCTCTAACCACTCCCCTTGGAAATCTCCCACTCGTTCATCATAGCCACCGATTTGTACTTCCCCGAGGTCGAGCTGTGCCTTGAGCCTTCTAGTTCATCAAACCTCGAGCCGTGCCTCGAGCCTTCTGGCAACGAGCTATGGAATGCCATGATGATCCAAACATTGGACTCTCCGATTTTGGCCGTATACAATGCTAAAATTCAAAACGACCGGTTAGGTTGTTACAATAAACCTTTCTCAAAGATGAGAAACAAGACACACAAAATAAGAATAGGGAACCATACTCAACCTCGCACGGTTGCGGCGTACAACCCGATCCACACATGATACTGTTATAGCGTGCAACCCGATCTAAACATCATACCCTTGGGGGCATGCTACCCGATCCATATATAGCAATCAATAAGGAAATACCCATCAAGCCATAAAGTTCATACCTATGAAATGCCCGTATATTGATCACAATCACGCCAAGTGCATAAACACAACCTTGTGGAGACGGATAGCTAACATGTGCTACAAAAATTCAAGCATGGCTAAGGTGCAACAAGTGACCTGCATATAGAGATCCATCCTGCTCATTTAACACCATAAACTACACGGGATCACCTTACATGTGTGAATAATCAAGCCGAACCACAACCCACAGAGAATAATAGAGTATTACATAGAATGATTGACGACACGAAAAACATCTAATGTCCGAAGACACATCCATAAGCAATGCTATGCTAAATGATCATATAGAACCTAATGTAAACAATATATTCACATTAGATCTACCAACGGACCTCAAGCCGATTCCGATCATCCCATATTAGGCCAATAGCCTTTCAAGGATCCACAATGACCCTATTTATGACACATACGAGCAGTCGTCAAATCCAGAACAAACTTCCACAGTCTACAACCAAAGTAAAAGAGCGCATCTCAGTCATAATCTCTCCCATTGGCGACAGTACCAAAATCTCCAAACTAGATTTCAATCTTTAATAATCGAATGACTAACACGTAACACTTATATGATCTTCTTGTAGGATATATCCCCACAACCTTCCGCACTAGTTAGTAAATCAAAATATTAATGGTCAGCGACCATGCTATTTCTATAGTGCTAGCCAAGCATCCACATTTCAATACCCAACACATCTTCCACCAAAACATGCCATCCTCAGGCTGCCCGAAAATAGTGCTAGCATACTCTGAACATCTCAAATCCTCCCCTGCTCCTTCGAGCTAGTAACATTCTTATCAAAACCGAATCGCAACCTTGATCATCAACTTCTAATTTCCATACAGTTCACTGCACCTATTATGCCTCTATGCGAGAGTCCAAGGATTTCATCATAACCCTGAACCACCAGTAGAATAAACACTTCATCGGCTAAAAACCCGTTCACTCCAATTATTTCATAAGAACAATTGCAACAAGAAATCGAATTCCCATAACCACAAAAGATGCAAACATTAGGCCGCAGTCTAAATTGCCATAACTCTTCTGGGATCCATTCACACCTAATCAAGCCATTAGAATAAAATACTTCCAAATTACTCGAACCACAGCGGCTGTCAAGCCTACACGCATAGCCACAAACCAACTACATAGCTTAACACAGAAGGAACCGATCATTTCCATTACCATGCCAATTCAAGCCATTACTAACTAGCTCAACTTCTTCCAATTTACTTTTGACTTGCCTTTGGAATAATAGTCCTATTCAAACACATAATGGACCTCTAACAACAATTATCCCAAGTGACCCAATTCGCGAGACCACATCGTCTCAATACCCATAAGCTATCTCATATCCTCCTCGTGCACGCAATAGTATCTCTAACTGATGCACCCGTTCTAAAAGGTCTTCTACAAATCTGAAGTTGTTTCCCCTAACACTACACCATAGACTCGATGATAAAATAGAAATTTCCCAAGTATTCTTCACACTTTGCTACAAAATGCAGTCCTCAACCACATAACGAACCACTGCATTTTAATTCTTGAACCCACTAGAACCATTATTGAGTCACCCACTCTGACATGGTCCCGAATATAGTGCTCTACTAGCATATGAACACTTCCAAAGAAGCAACCAGATGAATTCTTATCCTTGCGCATAACAACAAGGAAGCATAAATTATGAGTCATCCCCAACACCTGCACATATATCGACAAGGCAAAATGTAACACATATACGTCAAATTCCTTGTCCAAAATTCCTATTGGTCATAACTAATCCACCAACGCACCGATAACCAGAAACCACACATGCACACAACCACTGTCACACCTCTTTTTTTACACACCCGAAGGTAGTTTAAGGGAGTTTTTCCACTTTAAGTGACATTATTCGAAATAGGATTAATTATTCATTTTTATTCAGAGTCGCCAATTGTGATAGTTAACACCATTGTGTACCAAGTCACCGTTTTATTTTATATCTCAAATCGAGGAAAATTCGACTATCCTTTTGAAGTTTGCGAACTAGAAATTCTAAGTAAGGAATTTTGTTAACCCGGGAGGAGGTGTTAGGCATTCCCGGGTTCCGTGGTTCTAGCATGGTCGCTTAAACTATCATACTTTGTCTATTATCTGATTTTAATACATGTTTTAGCCTATGGTATAATTTTAAACTATTAACTGCTTTTAATTGATTTTAGGAATATTCAACGTTATCTAAAACGCGTCTTTAGATCACACCACATGAAATGCACCCGCGGTCCGTGACATATTTTATTTAACGTTGTTGAGATTTGGATTTGGGCCACATGAAATGTACACCCGAGTTTAGGAGAGTAATTTTTAAAATAGCACGCCTAAAACAACTACACACTTTCAAATTTGCGAGGGCCATGGAAAATTCGACTAATGGCACACCTAGATTTCTAAAGAGTTAAAATTAATTACGCGAGGGCCATGAGTTTAGGGGTTTTATCTGGCATGGCACGCCTCAAACGAATTTTAAGAGCCCAACTAATTAATTAAGGAATGTTTTGGAGAGATTATAATTACTTTATAACTAAAGTTCAAACGTAATTCATTAAACAGAAGGACTAACATTTTATGAAGTCCTATCTTTTTATTCCAAGATCTGGGCCTAACGTGAGGCCCAATAGCCTAACAAAGTTACAAGATTACATAATTGTTGATTTCACAATAGCTTAGCTCAGGCCCAAAAGGGAGCCCAATCTTGAGAACAAACCAGCGTCGCAGAACTTGGAACTCAAGATCGAGTCCCTTCATAACACAGAAGATAGTGTGCATTTGAATTCAAAATTACAAGCTGATCCCATGTCAAATTTTAAATCAAATAAAGAAAATAAGGTAAGGGGTGCAACATCACTAAACCATGTCACCATTTTGAAATAAAAATATTGTTTAAATTCAGTTATTCCAATAACACCAATCGCACAGTATGCCACTTTAATTTAAAAGCTCAAACTATCTTTAAACCAAAACATGAGGATCTGAACCTCAATTAAACTCATAGATCCTAGGGAGGTTGACATTATATGTCCATTATTTAAAACACCAAGTTTAATAACCTAAATCTCAAGCATAAATCATAGGAACATGGATTTCAAAAGGGAAATACTGCCTAGATCTACTAACTATTAGCTTAAGAACCATCCCCTAAAGTAAAGGGTTATTTGTGCCCTACAAACATACTAATAATAATTCAACTGAAATACAAGGTAAAGAGAATTCAAAGGCAGTCCACATTATACTATTTAACATGGTTAAATGCAAAATCCAACTACTGATTTGACTAAGCAAGCCATTAACTAAATTTCGTGACAGTTCAAGATCAAATACAATGATAGAGGTTCAGTTATCAAAAACCAACATTTAACTATGAGATATTTGATAGAAAATTGAATTCCCCTTATTACAAACCAAATTCAGCTCTTAGAAGAATACTGTCAACAACCAGCAGAATACAATGCACCATATAACCCAGAACAATGTAAATAAACAAAATAAAACTAAAGCTATGGACAAAACAAGTTGAGACTATGCTTAAAGCTCCAGATTTCCAATTCGACTTCAAATCAGGCCTCACATTAGGTAAAATTCAGAAACGTGTACCTGAATACAGTAGAAATGAATCAGAAATTTAGCCTGAAGCTGGGAAGAAACAACAGTAGCAGAAAACAGTAATGTAATAGTGCAGAAACCCAGCAACTCAAACCATTTTTAGCCAGCAATACCAAACAAAAAAAATCCAACTACTTGATTTTGATCTTTCAGAAATTCTTATGAACCAAAAGGGAAGCAAAAACTAGAAGCCAGAAATCAGATTTCAGCAAAATTTCAATGTTTTTAGAGCTTGGAAAAGTCCAGCCGTTTTGTTACTTTTCAGTCTCTTTTTTAGTCTCTCCCCTCCGCCTTGTGAATGAAGAAAGAGTACCTTTATAGGCAAGCCTTAGGGCAGCCTAAAATGAATTCTGTTTTTCACTTTTACCCTTTTGGAATTTTTATTTTTGCTGTTCAATCCCTAGCTTAAAAATCAGTTTTTCAAATTAGTCCGAATCCCCACCTTCTAGGCAACTTCCTATTTAGTTTTTAAAGATTCCCCTACCTGGAATTCCTAGACTACCCCTTAAATCCCTGCTATTTACTTCAGAAATCCCATTGGTCAAGTTGACCCAATGGCTTAAACCAAAATGCATGGGCTGCCCTTTGCAAATGTGTCAGAAACGACCCAAAGCCCAAACTGAAATTTGTATTCTATGGAAGGCTATAGAGAAGAAAAAACAATTCAGATGATTTTAAAACAAAACCTAAACAAAAATGACTAATTACTAATCACAAGTGAGCATGGAATTAACTAAGTTATTAAATCGAAATAAACCTAATTAAACTAAACTATGAAACTAAAATAACAAGACGAAATCAGAAGTTTAACTATGACATTAATAAAACTAAACATACCAAAAATCCGAGAAAAGTTTTAAAGGTGTGAAAAATAGAACAAACAAACACAAATTCAATTCTAAGCTCAGAAACTTGGTCGAGTTTCAATTAAAGTGAAAACTTAACCGAAGGAAAGGAGAAAAAGAAGAGGAATAAGAGGTAAAAATAAAAATAAAAATGGACAGAAAGATGGAGAGAACTCACCGATTAACTTGAAATCACATTTGATATCCTGACTTACACGAAACTGATGCTAATCACTTTTTCTTTATCAAGAACAAACGAACATCATCAGTTTTGTAGTGAATCAACCTTCTAATCGTGAAAAACAAAGGCCTGAGTCGATGCATGCCACCGGGTTCAACGGAAATTGATTTTAAATTTTTAAGGTTCGAACATAGATTTAAGATTCGAGAGGTTCTGGCAAGATTTGAGGGAAAAGGAGTGAGGATTCGAAAAAGGAGGATGTAAGGCTTTTGGGGTGTTGATTTGGGGCGGATTGGAGGCGGCGGCGCCGGCTACAATGGCAGAGAAACTCAGGGCGGCGCTAGGGTTTAGCTTGGTCTCTGAAGAAAAGGGAAATGAGGAGTGAAAGAGACGAGTTGGAGGGGGGGGGTCAGGCGGTTCGAACAGTTATATATTGTCAAGCACCCTAGCTCTCGACCGTTTGATCAAGAAAATTGATGGTTGGGATTGGGGCTAAAAAACGAGGTCGTTTTAGTCACTGATGAGATTTGGACCGGGCCTTGCGTGGGTTTTGGGCCAATTTTGCCCAGGTAGAGGGAGTTTAAACTCTTGGGCTGGGGGAATTGAATTAAAAGAGCCCAAAATCATGTTCTTTATTTCCTTTTTCCTTTTCTTTCAAATTTCTTTTAAATTTCAAATCTTTTCTTTTTTTCAAATTAAAGATAAAACCTAATTTAATTCCTAACCCAAATTATACTACCCAATTAGGTTAATTACTAAAAATAATATTTACAATAAATTAATTAATTACCAAATTAAAGAGAGACTACAAAATTCGAAGCTAAATTGCAAAAATGAGTTATCTTTTTGTGATTTTTACATTTTTGTAAAATAAACTAATTTACTAATTAATCTAAAATGTAAAATTAAATCCTAAATGCAAATGCAATGTATATTGTTTTATATTTTTATGAATTAACTAAAATTAAACGTGCATGCAAAGAATGCAAATAATTAGAAAAATTCTACAATAATTCCTAAAATAACAAACAATTAAAAGAAAAAAAAATCTAATTTTGGAATTATGTAAGAGTAATTCATGTGAGGCAAAAATCACGTGCTCACAACCACGTGACTCAATCATATGGTCTTCCCCACTTAGCTTTATGCTACAACCAATAGATCCAGATCCCACAACGGCCTTTTCTTCCTAGTTACCATAATCCCACATCATTGCTCAACCAAATTTCTCATAAATTCTTGTTGGACTAATCATAACATATCCCGAATTATCTGCCACAATTGCACACTCGACCTCATAATAATCATACCATCTTCTCCAAGTGATCCAAGCTCACATCATAGTACATGCATCCCCTGTTAGGCAGAAAGTAGAATTCTTCATAGGAACCTCATCAAAACCACACAACCGCTAACCTGCTCGCCGGAGATAGCCCACATGTATAGCCTTGTATCGACCTCCTCCAACGTCATTACTATAGTTACATCCATCATGAAATCAATTAATATCCCTAGGTGCACAGTGATCCGCCATCCGTAAGAATCCATTCATTCATTAACATCACCAAAAGGTCCAACAATATGTTTGAAACTCGAAGTCGTATTGCATCCAAGACAATGATCGAATACTTCACTTTTTCCTACATGAAAATCAAGCCCTTCTCATCACATTCAAAATTCCTAACCATAGAAACCATCTCAGAGATCATCTCCCTCAAACCATCAACACTGGAAATGCCGACTCAATCCTAAAATCGCAAAACACAACCATCTCTGATAACTTCCTCTTAGGTTCCATATCACAACACCATGCCCAGAGGAAAGCAAATGAAGATCAACAAGCCGATGAACCTTAATGCATTCAATCAAGGATGGAGACACCACAATATTAACAAGAATTCCATCAAATTCGAAAATATCAAATCTCAATCATAGGAAACACCAACCCTATGTTGAAATGACAGAACACCCCTCCACAAGGTGATGATAATAGCCCACTCGATTACGCAAGGAGAAACATCCTGCACCACATCTGTAGTACCATTACAACTCCTCGATGCCCAATTAATAACAAACGCTTAACACCATATAAGAATGAGTAGGAAGGAAATAAAGGCATAAGCTTTAATGGAATCAAATCGCACGATGAGGAATCAAGAAGGGAAAATGCTCCTTAATGCCTTATAGCCTGTAGAAGATAAGTACAGACGTCTCCGCAAGACTCTACTAGACTTGCTCATGACTTGTGAGACCTAAGTTAACCTAGTGGCTCTGATACCAAGCTGTCACAACCCCAAACCCACTATAGGTAACGATAGCGCCCAACCTCGCAGTTAGGCAAGCCAACTGTGAACTACAAACTTAGTCGTTCTTTTTATTATTTTTGAAATCATGAATCTTATTATATAGAGAGATCAATGCATCAAAAAATCATAGATATGTATGATTTAAGTAAAATATAAATTAAAAGTGTCTCAACGGTAAGCGAAATCACAAACAAATTCTAGAACACCCCAAAAAATACAGTGTCACAAGTGCATGAGCATCTACTAGAAAGTACAATAACAATACAACATCTGTCTGGAATACAAGATAGACAGGATAATGTAAATAATTATGATGGAGACTCCATATGCTGCAGATCGTAATATGGGATGTCCCTCACCGCAAAGTCGCGGTAATAGCTGCGCCGCCCAAAAGACCACCAGAAATATATACCTGCACAATAAGTGTAGAAGTGTAGCATGAGTACGTAAATCAACGCGTACCAAATAAGTATCTAGCCTAACCCCGAAGAAGTAGTGATGAAAGGTCGACATCGACACTTACTAGAGGTCCAATAAATCAAGTATAATAGAAAGTAAACAAGTATAAAGCATGATAATTAAACAGTGAAGTTGCCAAATAAGAGTATTTCTGCCGAGGAGAACAACCCGATCCCATAAGAGTATTTCATGAAGTTGCCAATGCGAATGACCCGATCCCATAGGAGTGTGATACATAATACTGCAGAGACAAACAACCTGATACCATAAGAGTGTGTTACATGATACTGCCGAGGAAAATAGGATGATCCTATAAGAGTGTGCCATATGATACTGCCGAGGTGAATGACCCAATCCCATAAGAGTGTGTTACAATATCCTACCGAGGCGAATGGCCCGATCCTATAAGAAGGTGTTACAATATCCTGCTAAGGTGAACGACCCGACCCCATAGGAATGTGTTACAATATCCTGCTAAGGCGAACGACCCAATCCCATAGGAGTGTGCTACAATATCCTGTGGAGGCGAATCACCTGATCCCATTAGAATAAGAAGCTTTAATGGGTCCTTGTCCCACTCACGAATATACGTGTGAGTTATGAAATTAAGGGAGCTTTTCGACGAATACGCACAATGCGAAAGAAATTCGTAAGGTAAGCACAATTTCTATGGCTAGTCAAGTAGCTCGTCAAATATCTAAAATGTCGAGTTCATTACTCTATGCGAGTCTAGTCTTAGGTTATAATGTGAATAAAAGCATTAAACAAACAAGAATAACTCAAATAGTATAGCTAAGGCATGGCGTGAGTCTAAGTTTACCCGAACATGATAAGGAATTCTAGCATATGCACGAACACTCGTCACCTCATACGTGCGTAGCTCCCACAATATGTAGTACATAATAGATATAACACCTACGTGGTAGATTTCCTCTCACAAAGTTAGACATGAGACTTACCTCGCTACGAAGTGTTTACCTAAAAATGGTAATAACAATTAAGTTTGTTGATGAGACTCTAAAAATATGTGATCTATTTTTATGCTAGTTATTAGAGCAGTTGATGCTAGATATGTGAAGTTTAATGGCGAAATACGAACTAAAACAGAGTTATAATCAAACCGAGAGGCAAGCTATCCGGGCCTTGGGCTAGCCGATGAAGGGCCTCGAGGTGGACGCCTGGGCTCGAGCTCGATCTATCGGGGATAACCGGGAAGGGGCTAACAGTCAGGATATAATTGAAAGAGGCTCTTTATGGCCAATATCAAGCAATAAATGAAGAACAAGTATGAAAGCAATAATGAAAGAGGTAGTCTCAAACGAGTAAGTTAGAAAGAAAAGAGAGAGAGAGAGAATTGTTATTAATCTTGTGTAGAATAGTTGGAGCAACAACATCCCTTTACAAAGTGGTGAGGATCCCCTTTATATAGAAGGGGAAATACAACATAGTCTAGAATGCATTAATTGTAAAGATACGAAGATGGGACGGCTAGACATGATATTAGACTCTGCCGGTGCTATCTGCTAGCCTCAGGAATTCCCTACCCTCGGGATCGTCGTTGGGTCGAGCGTAAATGAACCTCGAGGGAGAGAACCCGAGCACAACCCCACAACCTCGAGATCTCGATATGACTCCCCAAAAACACCTTAATGGCGAGAAATCGGACCCTCCGATTTCATCGTATATAGATAGTCTCCGTGTTTTCTGGGATGAAGTAACAGGAAACGATTTTGAGAAATCATTTTGAGGTCATCATTGCTATGACGTCAATCGATAAGAGCATTAAATGCCATGTTCCAAAAATGATGCAAGAGTCATCGTCAACTGCGATTATCGAGGAAACCACGAACTTCATATTTGTTTGCCCTTTCCGCTGCCTAGGCGGTTCCTATAAATATATCGACCGTTTGAGACTTCTTATTTTCACCCAATCTTCAAATTCATGAGTTAGAACCCATTGTCTACTATACTATTTCATCTTGTTTCAGAGAAATCTTTACCATTGATATGACTAGGACTTCTAGAACGGTTCCTCGGTGAAATGAGGTTGCATCATCATCTCGATCGTCTAAGGGGAAAACTAGAGCGATTCCTTCCTTAGAACAGTGTACACCGCCTAATCTTGATATGTCAAAGGATTTTAACATTGATACCACTTCATCCACACCGGGCCAATGTGACAACTTGTCCCAATATATTAGCATCGTGACCAACATACAAATGGTGAGGACAAACTGCCGATGGAGCAAGGCAGTGTGGGTGCAGATTCACGATCCAAATAAGAATATAACGGGCTATAAGGCTAGCTTCCTTTACGTGTATACCTACCCTTTCACCTTGGGTCCCGATAATTCTTCCGAATACTCTCCCACGGAGATAAACCCGGTTATCCTTGACTTTTGTGACAAGTACCAAGTAACGCTTGGTCAGATCTTTCTTTCTTTCTGGAGGATAGTATTGATGCTCCGCCATTTCACCAAAGGGGTTGTGGGTGAGACTTTTACCCTCAATCATTTGATCAGGATGTATAGAACTCGATTTTATCGAGGTTTGATCAGGCTCCATCATCGGTCCAAAAAATCATTTTTCTTGAGCATCGACGAGGGAAAGGATCGAGGGTGGATGAGTAGATTTGTCCAGGTAAAGACCTCGGATATCATCCCGGCCTGGAAGATGCCCTTTCCTCCGCAACGTAAGTAATTTTCCTTTAACCAATTTTTACTACTTTTCTTTTGAAATAACGATCTCTCTGCGCTTCCTGCAGCCGGTACTTGGTACCCTGAGGCAGTTATGGATTTGTCAGGATGGATCGAGCTGTCGGACAAGGCGTTCCCATATCTTGTTCGATCTTGGACCGACCTGGACAAGGAACAATAAGTGGCCAAGAATCATGGTAGAGTTTTTTTACCGCCTACGCTTCGTATTTGTATTTCTACATGCACCCTTAGTGATGACATCTTGCGGTTACTGCGCTTGTGCAAGTCTTGGCGAGAATATGCAGATCAGGCTGCCCTCTAGCGACGAAGTGGAGGCTTCAAAGCCCAACGAGGGCAAAAAGAGAAAAGGCAAGGCAACTGTCTCCCTTCTTACGGTAAAGAAACCCAGGTCACACGAGCATCGAGTCACTGCTGGGACATCTGCTTCAACTTCAGGGGTGAATGCCAACACTGAGGAAGAGGATGACGATGAATGTCAGCTAACGCAGAGGACGGGGTCGAATGCGAGAGCCTCACAAGTGCCTCAATCGGAGGCTACTAAGTCCAGAACGGAAGACTCCGGTCGGTCTCGTAAATCGGAGACCCTTGAAGAGGGTGTTAATGTGGCCTCAAATTGCACAATCGGGTACGATGCAGTTTCTGTTGGGGGGACCGTTGCTATCAATCCCGAAGGATCGAGGATTGGAGCTTTTTAGGAGTAGGGGTTGCTTTTTAGGGAAGTCGGCGACATGAACGACTTCATCTCATGCTTCCAGCTCTCGTTAGGGGAACTGAGGGATGCTCAAGAAGCGGTCATCGTCAAAGAAAGGATTCCTCTCCAAGGGGGAGGCTTTATTGCCAACATATTTGACGGTGTTAGTGATAGTGTCGATATTGATGTTCCCGGTGCCGTCAAGGCGGTGGAGAAATTCATGCGGCAGGTGATAGACATCTTTTGTGCATTTCTTTTAGTCTCGGGCATCGTTCTCTACCTTTCTAACTTTTCCGCTATGCCGCAGTTCAAGGATATGTACGATCATGCCTTCCTTCGGCTCCGCGAGCAGCTTTCTTACCATGAAAAAGAGTGTAAGAAGCTTACCTCGATGCTGCGGGATTCAGAGGCTCACTCTGCTTGGGGAGGGAAAGAACTAGGAGAGCTCCGAGCTGCTTTGGAGGCGGTGCTCCAGGAAAAGGCCGACCTTGCTGCGTAGGTATTTTGCCTTGCTTGTACCCGACTTCTATTCCCGTATTCTGACATAAATTGGCTTACCTTTCTTTTGTACGTTGAGAAGAATGGTTCACAGATTAGCTAACTGAACACGGAGATTTCTTTGTTGAGGAAGCAAAGTGAAGTAGCGACTGAGGAGTTGGCGACATCCTTGGGTCTTCTTAGGAATGCTCGCGAGGAGGTTGCTGCCTTGGCCGTGGTCAAGTCCGAGGTTGAAAGAAATACTGCCACTTATCTGGAGGACACATCCACGATGCACAAAATAGCTCGTGACGTATCGATAGTAGCTGAGCAGAAGCTAGCTAGAGCCATTAATCATGATAAGGCAGAGGCGAGGAGAGAGACCTTGGAGGAGATCGGGGCTAGAGGCATCGACCTGGTAGATGATCTCGAGGAAGCTCACGAATTGGAGAGAGAACTGGCACTTGTGGGAGAATATAGTAGTGATGAGGAGTAGTCCCAAAGTTGTTTTGCATCCCCTCTTTTTCCCTTTTTATGCAGCCCCCGGGGGATGGATTTTGTAAATATGTTTCTTGTGGATACGTTATTGGCTATGTAAAAAAAAGGATTTTCCTCTTGTCAGATTTTTCAGTCTCTTTTTTCTTTGCTCCTTTACTTTTGCGGATTGGCTTTTGACTTTCAATGTTGGTCTTTCGAAATGTGTCCTCGAAGCAACCGGGACCCTCAAACTGTCCATGCCCCGGTGTTACATCGACAAATCCTATCAGATCGGTGCTGGTGATATCGAAGAGCCCCCGAGTCCTCGCAGTGTTTTGAGTTCTATGAGGTAGCAACATTCCCTCGATCCGGTAAAGGGGGGCCCGGGATGATTCTGTCAGTACATTTCCCTAGGAGAGTGTGACCAAAATTAATTGGCCTTTTTGGGTAGGCGGGTAGTTGATGCTTTGCCCCTATATATTCATTCATCCGCCTTTCCAATGGTGATTTTGCTGCTTTGATAGACTATCTCTTCCTCAGAGCCTGACGCTTTGTTCTAGTCCTTGTGCTCCCCCAATTCAAAATTTTTGCTCAGACCCACATCTTTTCCCTCATATTCTACTGTAGCCATGACTGCTATATCAACATCTGATCGTCGGGTAGATGAGAGTTCATCATGTGTTCCGCACTCGGTTGGCGATCGCGACTCATCTCCGATGTCTGGTGAGCGCGACTCGGGGTGCCCTGGCTCGAGGAGAGTCGACACACCGGGGAGACCTCCCAATGTTCTAGGTCACCAAGAGCATGTGTCGAGGATCATCTCATCAGTAGGAGATAAAAACCTCGAAACGATCAGAAAAGACTGCGGATGGGGAGAAGGCCTGATATTACAAGTACCTTCTCCCGAGAAGAGCGTCATGACATATGTTGAGGGATTTTTGAGCATATACACGCATGTTTTTGCACAGTGTTCCCCCGATCGGGTCACGCTTGATTTCTGTCAGAGATATCAGGTTACACTGGCGCAAGCTCATCCCTTCCTTTGGAAAATAGTGCAGGCAATGAGATATTTCGCCAATAAGGCTAGGATAGAGTTTACCCTTAGCCATTTCGTGAGGTTATATGGGCCACTGCGTTAGCGGGGTTTGATTGCTCTTCAGAGTCGATCCACTCGAGCTCCTATCGTCGGCAGTGAGGAGGATGAGGACCGTGGATAGATGAATCGGTTCGTTCAGATTCGAATGATCGATGTCATTCCTAGAGAATTTTTGCCATTTCCTGAGAAATGGAACTTCACACATAAGTGTCTCATCCGAACTATTATCGTTTTGACTTAGGGCAGGATCCGTAATGATATCTTTCCGTTACATATTTGTAGAAACTCATTGGTCACCGAATGAGGTCCCCGATTTAGCAGAGTGGTCTAATAAGCTAGCAGCTTGCTCGATTTATGATAGGCGCCGATGGCGAGATCTGTCCAAAGGGAGATGGGAGGCGAATCATCGTGGTAGGTGTCCATTATTTTGCTTCCTAGAAAATGGCGCTTTCCTTGCTGGCTTATTAAACTCAACTATCGTAGGTGTCGGGGGTTCTTTCGAAATAAGGCTGTTTCCTCCGGGGGAGGAGGAAAGATTGCTGGCCTCTGGATCAAGGAGTGATGACAAACAAAAAGATGCTTTGGGGTGCGAAAGGGCTTGCAGTGAGGCGACTCCTTCTCAACGGTTAAGGAGAAGCGATTCAATTGATCAACCACCTTCTGAAGGCGGTACGCCATCGGATGTTGCTTCGGCCTTCGGCGAGGCTCATCGGTTAGCCTTGTGGTGAGTTTTGATTGTTGTAGGATTATTCCAGCCTCGTGCCTTTCTCTTTTTTTTAATTTTTTATTTAGCTTCCTTCCATAGGACTTTGACAAGCTTAAATCTGAGCTTCTTCATAGTGAAGCCCCGTTGCGGGAAACTTTGGATTGGGAGAAATCCCTTAAACTTCTTTGTGTGGAAAGGAAATCAAGGTGGTTTCCCTACGACGTGAGGTGGACCGGAGCCGGAGCCATGAGATCCGCCTGGAGAAATAGGTACCCTGTATTTCACGCTGGCTTGCACTCCCCCATTTTACCTCAGTGTCTTGATGTTTTGATATTTCAGTTGGAGGACAAGGCGGAGGAGATGGGACAGCTCTGGGGCAAGGTTTGGTCGATCCAAACATGAATTCAACGAGCTGCAGGCGTATGTAAGTGCCCATTTTACGGCCAAAGAGAGTGTCTTAGCCATGGTTTCTGCTCTTGAGGTGCAAATCCAGACCGTTCGCACGAATGATTCTGCTCGGGCGAATATGATCGCAAGGCTCTCATCCGAGCTTTCGAAGGCAAAGACCGAGGTGGTGAATGTCCAGGCCGAGGTTGTGATGAGCAATACCAGGGCGGGATAGAAAGTGGCAGCTTATTTGAAGAGTGTTGCCGTTGCAAAAGTTGAACTAAAGAGAGCCCTTGATCGTGAAAGTAGTAGCAAGGAGTATGTGAGGTGCAGATCCCGAAGGGAAGTTCTCGAGGAGATTCATGCCAGGGGCTTTGATCTCTCGAGGGAGATCGAGCAAGCCAAAGGGGAGGAATATGATGCTAAGTTCCTTCTGTTCGATGTTGAAGACAGTGAGGAGGGGCCGTCGGGCCATAGTCAGCAAGGGGGGGGGGTGCGTTTATTCTCTGCCTTGTTCTTGTGTACATATCCTTCATAATATGTTATAGACGGAGCTTGTATTTCACCGCCTGTATGTAAAAAAGGGGGAACCCCGCAATTTGTGTGTTTTATTTTTCTGTTTGCCAAGATCTCAATCAGGTCGATTTGACCTTTGAATTAGTAGGAATCTTCTAACCCGTGGTACGGCCCTGAGGTTCGTTAGGCTGGCGAAAACGGCTTTTATCTTTTGCCCATGGGCAAAATCATTTTAACTGTTTTTGGTTCGGTCTCCGAGTTGGGGCTTCGACTAGAGCTCAATCTACCCTCAAGTTTTATATCTGCATGGGCTACCGATAGTGGCTCTTACGCCTTGGGTCGAAGCGACCTTTTATCAATGTGGCCCTGAGGCTCATGAAGCTGGTGGCGATGGCTCTTATGCTTTTGCCCTTAGGCATTTATTAGTTAACTATTTTGGATCCGGTCTCCGAATCATTTACGACTCGAGCTCATTTTGATCGTCAAGTTTCAAATTTTAAGTTGGCGATGGTGGCTCTTACGCTTTTGGTTGTTGCGCCCTTTTAGTGTGTGGCCATGAGGCTCATTTGGTTGGCGATAATGGCTCTTACGCTTTTGCCCTTGGGCATATGTAGACTTTGTTTTCCTCTTGTTAAGGACTTTTGGAAATGATTTTGCCTGACTCGTCATCGATTTGGGAAGAACCTCAATTTCAAGTCGTTTGCGATGGTATTTGAGCACCTCAGAAGGTTTAGCTCGTAGGCTGAGTAGCTCGAAGCCTTGTGATTTAGAGATGACATGGTCGAAGCACGTTTGCCTATCAAGGGTAACCTATTAACCGGTTCTTTTCGAAGTAGATTCGAAGTAATGTCCTGAGATTTTATAGAGACAGTCGGGCGTCCCCGAGTCGCGTTAATTTGGATGGTGCAGCCGTATTGACCGTAGTATTTTATGTTTGGCCGGAGCCATTTTTTATCCCAAGTGTGATAGTTTAGGCATCTACATTGAGGGTATTCCCTTTCGGGAGTCTTCAAAATGCGACATATAGCCTAAACTTCGGGATCGAGTTTTATGCCTGTAGTAAGGTCTTACAAAATATTCATGCCTGTTGAGGTCTTACAGTTTCTTCATGCTTGGTGAGGTCTTATAGTTTTTCATGCCTGTTGAGGTCTTACAGTTTTTTCATGTCTGTTGAGGTCTTACAGTTTTTTTCATGCCTGTTGAGGTCTTACAACTTTTGTTGCTATATTAAATAGATCTTGTTAGACCGAGTTGGCCTGCTCGGGGTTTTATGGCCTCGGGTTTTTACATGAATGGCGATTGGCGTCAGTCTCCGAGTCATCGAGTTTTCTTAGTCTCGAAGGACGTTACTCGTGAGCTCGGAATTGCCTCATTGAGGGCTTATGAGCATGGAGTTCCAACCCCGAGTCCATGCGGGTATCAAATTATTGACACTAGTCTCCGAGTATTTCGGGACGTACTCGATAGAGTGATCCTTGGTGTGAACATGCTGAATTTTCTTTGGAGTACGAGATGCTTTTGGTGAAAGATATTCTTTGATTGCTTGGCGTAAGTACATGTTGTTTTGTTGCCGTAAGACCGCCATATGCGTACACGATTCGTTCAACCGTTTGGCTTAGTACATCATTTCCTACTGGAACCTCGTTTGTCATTTCCTAGTGCATGGTTGATTGCAAAAGAAGCCTTGTAAGCTTGTTGGGTCCTCCTTAGGTAGCGCGTGGATGTTGCCTCGTTAAAAACTTTGCCGACCAAAACCCATTTCGGGATAAAAACTCGGTCGAAGGAAAAGAGTACAATAGACACTTTGAATCCTCAGTGTCGTTGAGCCGGATCAACGTCTCGACCACTTTGGTCACTGGCCTGTGCAAGAGTTATCGTGAAGTAAAAGATAGAGAAAGGGATAGATGATTATACCTTAGTGGCGATGACGCTCTTGGGTTCTGGCGTTCGTTTGGCGGATGCGATGTGTCCATTCATTTGAATACGGCCGAGGGCGTGCATTAGAAAATCGTGTGGATGACGTGTTGGGGTTTGTCTTCTTTGTTATTTTTGGTTGTTTCTCTTTCTCGGGGCTAGTTTTTAGTTCGGTTGTTGTGGAATTCACGAAGGTGCCCGTCATCGAGTAGCTGGGCCACTTCCTCCTGGAGTTGCCTGCAATCCTCGGTTCTGTGCCCGTGCGAGTTGTAAAACTCGCATATCAAGTTATAGTTCCTTTGGGAAGAATCCAAGTGTATAGGGGCATTCCTCCAATCATCAGGGTATGGATGATACCTCTCTTTATTCGATTTTGACTCCTTCGCCGGGAGTCTGCTCGGATATACTGACCCTAGGGAGCTCCCAGTTGGTCATCCTCAACCCTGATCTTTGACTGGTACCGATTGTGGACGTCCGACAAGGTTATGGAAGGATATTCGATTAGTTTCTCTTTCAGCTGCCTTGAGGCCACCGAGCTTCGTTCATTCAGGCCTTGAGTAAAAGCCTGCATCGCCTAGTCGTCGGAGATTGGAGGTAGTTCCATTCGTTCCGATTGGAAACGAGATACGAATTCTCGCAGCATTTCGTTCTCCCTCTGCTTAATCTTGAATATGTCAGACTTCCTTATTGCTACCTTGATGGCACCGGCATGCGCCTTTATGAAGGAATCTGCTAGCATGGAAAATGAATCTATGAAGTTGGGAGCTAGGTTGTGATAACACATCATGGCCCCTTTCGAGAGCATTTCTCCGAATTTCTTTAGTAAGACGGACTCGATCTCATCATCTTTTATGTCATTGCCCTTCACCACGTACGTGTAGGCAGTGACATGTTCGTTGGGATTTGAGGTACCATTGTATTTTGGGAGTTCTGGCATTATGAACTTCTTTGGAATGGATTTTGGAGTCGCTTCCTCTGGGAATGGCCATTGTACGAACTTCTTCGAATCTACACCCTTCAGGACCCGGGGTGCGCCCAAGACTTGGTTGACTCTGAAGTTGTTGGTTTCGACCTTCTTGTCATTGGTTGCTATCATTTTCTCACCTGACTCAATCCTCTTGGTGAGGTCCTGTAGCATTTTCACGATGGCAAGATCAGCTACCGATCCATTGTTGCTCGATCTCTCGTACCTGTTCGGCCGGGGGAGTAGTTTCCGGTGCTACTGTGCTGGGAGTCTTTGGGTGGCTTTTCAACTGAGCGATAGCCAACTGTTGTGCGTACAACATTTCAAAAATAACATGAAGACTAACTTCATGTTCTTCCCGAGCTGGGGTTTTTTGGGCTTCATGTTGGTCGCCATGTCGTATGCTCCTATCGGTGTGTGAGGTTTTGTCGACCTGCTGCACGTCTTGCGAATCTGCGTCCGCTGGAATCGGTCCAGGTGCTGACAACTGGAACAACAACACCGTTTTCTTCGTGGTTTTTGAAGTTGTCATTCTCGACTCTATTTATTGAGCCAGACATTTTGTCTTGAAATCGAAGATCTTGGACAAGAAGAAGTGTGAAAGATAACTTGCATTTTTTGAAGAAACCAGCAAGAAAATAATCACTATTATTTTTAGCCCTATGGTGGGCACCAAACTATTTTCCGTGAAAATGGTAATAACCATTAAATTTGTTGATGGGACTCTAAAAATACGTAATCTATTTTTATGCTAGTTATTAGAGCAGCTGATGCTAGACATGTGAAGTTTAACAGCAAAATACGAACTAAAGCAGAGTTATAATCAAACCGAGGGGCTAGCTATACGGGCCTCGGGCTAGCCGATGAAGGGCCTCGAGGTTGACGTATGGGCTCGGGCTCGAGCTATCGGGGATAACTGGGAAGGGGCTAACAGTCAGGATATAATTGAAAGAGGCTCTTTATGGCCAATATCAAGCATTAAATGAAAAAGAAGTATGAAAGCAATAAATGAAAGAGGTAGTCTAGAACGAGTAAGTTAGAAAGAGAAGAGAGAGAGAGAGACATTTTATTGATCTTGTGTAGAATAGTTGGAGCAACAATATCCCTTTACAAAGTGGTAAGGATCCCCTTTATAGATAAGAGGAAATAAAACATAGTACATAATGCATTAATTGTAAAGATACGGAGATAGGACGGCTAGACATGATATTAGACTCTACTGGTGCTATCTGCTCACCTCAGGAATTCCCCACCCTCGGGATCGTCGTTGGGTCGAGCACAAATGAACCTCGAGGGAGAGAACCCGAGCGCAACCCCACAGCCTCGAGATCTCGATATCACTCCCCGAAAATACCTTAATGGCGAGAAATCGGACCCTCCGATTTCACCGTATACACGAAGTTCCATAATCATCTCCAACGTCTCTCAACACCTCCAATTGATGCCCATTGATCTGAAACTAGTCAAACAATGTGTAAACCAATAAAAATACACTCTAATACTCATAATTAATCAATTTATAACAATTCCAAACTTCGATTGAAAAGTCAACCCTCGGCTCCACGTGCTCGGATTACAAAATTTGCTGTAAATAAATGTTACCCATAACCTTATGAGTCCATGCATGCATTTTGTTTTAAAATCCGAGTTCAAATCAACTCTGAACACTGAAATCCACATTTCTCAAAACATAGCCAAAGTTTCTCAAATTTCACTTTGATTCTCAAAATTTTGATGTTGAATCTCATGTATAATCATGTAAAGTAGTTGGAAATTGAACAAATTTACTTACCCAAAGATTGTAGATGAAAATCCCATTTCCCAACCCTTTTACCATGTGAAGATGTCGCATTTGCGACACATGGTTCGCTTTTGCGGACCCTCGCAATTGTGGACAAGTTTTCGCAGTTGCCAACCAAGGTAAAAATCTACAAGCTTCACAATTTGCGAACCAAGGCTAAAATCTTCAATCTTCACAATTGCGAACAAATGTTCGCAATTGCGATAACTGAGCACCAGCAATACCAACAATCTTTCCCAACACAGAAATGGGCATAACTCTCTCATGCGATAACGGAATTCGATGATTCTTGTTGCTATGACTCGTAATTATGATACTAATCTAGTGGTTCAATTAAATCACAAATCAAAAGGCTGTTTGCTCAATATAGTATCCTGTATACCCATGAAAACGACGCCAAAACATTAAATAGGAGCGCGACATAACCCAAACATATCCGAGGCCTCTGAGATCCTGTCCAATAACACAAACTAGTCGAAAAACATAACACAGACTCGCTCACTCAACCAAAACACTAAAATAACCTCTACAATTACGAATCAGATGCCAAAATGCATGAAAATCGCAATGAACTACAAGAATGTCTAGAATTGCAACCAAGCATCCGAACCACATCAAATCGACTTCAAGTGACACCAAATTTTGCAGACAAGTTCCAAATGATGAAACAGACCTATTCCATGTCCCAAAAACAAAATCCGAGCCTGATAGCCTTCAAGTCAAACCATGGTAAAACTTAGGAAAATTCTAAACCTTCAAATGCCAACTTTCTACAATAACACCGAAATGCTCCCGGACCAGCGGATACTCAACCCAAACATACGCCTATATCCAACACTATCATATGAACCTATTATAACCTTCAAATCCCGATTCCGAGGTCGGTTACTCAATGTTCAAACGTTGGCAAACTCTTTCAACTTAAAACTTCTGAATTGAGAATTTTCCTTCCAAATCAACTCCGAACTTCCCAAAATTAAAATCCGGCTATACGTACAAGTCATAATCCATGAAGTGAAGATACTCAAGGCCTCAAATAGCCGAACGACGTACTAAAGCTCATAGCAATCGTCCGGGTCATTACAATCGCATTCCACCCTATTTTTTGAGTGTTTCATAGGAAGTGCCCAAGAAACAGGAAACTTCTAAAAGGACAATTCTTGACATATTTTTTAGCGGGAAAGATTTCTCTTTTATATTTCGTAGATGGAAGTGATTTGATCTATGATTGAAGAGACCTGTGTGAAGTCTCTTATTGATGCTCTTGACATGTAGCCAAATATTATAGGCTCTGCTATAGGTATTAGTTTCCTGGGAAAGTTTTTCTCCAACCTCTATCTCGGTTGGCATCTTGCTCTCGAGGGTTGGGATCCTGGAGAGAACTACTCCATTTTTATGTTTCCACGTCCTACAGAACAAGATTTGATGAGGAGCATTATTTTGAGTGAGAGAAAGCATGGTTGACAAACTAATTATCGAAGGCGACTGAAGTTCTTTCATCAAATAATGCATGTGGGCTGAGCCATTCCCATCCTAAGTGGTGCCCCGTGTTAGCCCTATTCTCTAGAGATTGTTGACTTTGATGCTCGCCTATAAATATTAGCAATTGATGTCGCTCCTTTTATCTTTCTTCAATAGCTTCTTTGACTTTTTTTTCTCTAAGGTTTTCCTTTATCCGTGTTATCTTTTTTGTTTTACAAAATGCCATGGACAAGCAAGAGATTAATCATAATGCTGATATGTTAGAGGCTTTGTCCTCTTTGGCACCGGGGCCCTCTGTTGAAGCAGAGGAATCCGCACAAGACAAGAGGAAGAAGGCTGTTAAAGCTTTTTCTGGAAAAAAGGCAATGACAGAAGTTGAGCACTCAATGTTCGATGTTTTAACTGGGGGAGCTAATACATGGATAGATGATGATGTATGGAACAACATCGCATGTTCTGTGGATACACAACCATCCTTAGTGTTCCCCGAACATCTTCCTCTGTTGAGGGACGAATGTGGCTGGGACGATATGGATGTTCAACTACCCTTGGGATCTGACTGTATATCAAGTTATAGAGAAGGTTTTACATTCCTGTATACTTACTCCTTTACTTTGAAGTTTAATACCCGGACTGAATCCATAATTTGGGATCTCTGCTGGCATTTCAAGTGGAGGGCCAAGAGTTATGGTATATATTTTACTTTCTTACAAATCCTTGTTCGAGCTTTTTGGTGATAAAATTATCACCTTATATGCAGGTATTCCAATGAGGAGACCTCCGACTTTGGTTTTCATGGATCTTCCTTCCAGTTCCGTTCAAGAAATAATTAAGGAACTTTCAGCAGCTCGGTGGAGAAAAAAAAGCTCCCATGCTACTACTTTAGTGAGCGCTCCTTCCATTTCTTCCTAGAGGCGGATTCAGTCCAGTTTCTGAAAGAGGCCTTCTTAGCCCTAGGCTACTGGCCCAATTCTTGTTGACATTAAGGAGGCAAAATTCTCAACCCCGAGCTACTAGGATCTGGCATTATCAAATACTATTACGTCCCCGATAGTCCCTAGTTTGTCTGCTACCCCAATAACTTCGATTCATTTTAGGTCTGGATTTTACATAAAATACTAGTAAGTTTCGGTAAGCTTCGTGTTACAGCAAAGGTTCCTGAACGAGTGGATATGTGGGTTCTAGAGGGGATTCCCTTTTCAATTCTTGTGAATGATATGACGACAAGAGGGGTTGCTGTGATGGTAAGCAACCTCCACTTCCAACCAAGAGGTTGTGAGTTCGAGTCTCCCCAAGAGTAAGGTGGAAAGTTCTTGGAGGGAAGGATGCCGGAGGTCTATTTGGAAACAGCCTCTCTACCCCAGGGTAGGGGGATTATACTGGGTTGTTGTTGTTGTTGTTATGAATGCTATGACGAGTTACACTCTTAGGGTATACTTTTCTCACTACTCCAAATGCTACAACCCCTTCCAATTTTAAAGGAAAAGCGATTTTTCCCTTTGTTTATGCACACCCATTTGATATCTTTATAGGTTTCAGAGAGGATTAGTCGATATGAAAGGGAGGTGTTGGAGTTGAGTGTTCTTGTGGAGAAAGTCATGGTTGCGGTTCAAAAAGTGCGCTTTGAGAGGGCGACTCATGAATTCTAGGCGAATAAGATGCAGGAGGAGCTTGAGCAGATAAGGATTGAGCTTACTCAGTATGCCAAAGGGTGTTTTCAGCTTGAATGAATACTTGGTGAGAAGTTGTCCCTCTTGGACAAAGTCTTAGGGCAGCGCGCGTCCTTATATCTCGCCTTCATAGTGCAGAAGAAAAGGGAAAGGCTCTCGAGGTGCAACTTGGAGCTTCATGAGCAAAGATGGGGAGACTTGATCGTGAAAGATATAATGCTATTTCTTGCTCGAGGGAGTTTTAAACTCATGATAAGCTTACCAAACATGCCATATTTTTTGAGTCCCAACTCAAAATACTCGGGTATGTTTATGACAATGACAATAAAGACCTGGATAAGGAGGTAAAGAAGGCCAAACAAACACCTAGAGTGCTCAGCTGAAGCTGGATTTGGATGACACTACTTGAAATCCGGGAAAAGCGACCGCAAAAAGCGACCAGAGTTGGTCGCTATTGGGCTAAAAAGTGACCAAAAAGCGACCAAAAGGGTCTGGTAGCTATATTGATGGTCCCTTGATTTAGGGACCAAAGTTGGTCGCTAATTAGCGACCAACATTGGTCTCTAAGCTAAATGGACCAATTTTTCCGAATATTGACTATAGCATCAAGTTACTCGGCTTGCGAGGAAGTCCCTATTCCTTGCATTCCACACCTATAGCGATGGAATGTCTTAGTAGGAAGGCCGTATACCTTCCCCCATCTTGGACGGCCTGCAGCCCGCGTCCATAGTCTTTCAACATCCTCGGCCGAAAGTTGGAATGGCGCGCCCGACTCATTAGGTGGCTGGCTGCGTATGAATTCCTCAGCTTCAACTCTGAAGTGATCCTATAAGAAAAAATAAATTGAATTAGTATTTCAAAATTTATATAAAAGTAAATGAAAATACTTAATGAAAAGTGAAAACTTACATGTACAGTCGAGGCACGTCCCTCGACCCACATTTCTTGATCCGTCT
This sequence comes from Nicotiana tabacum, assembly GCF_000715075.1. NCBI lineage: Eukaryota > Viridiplantae > Streptophyta > Magnoliopsida > Solanales > Solanaceae > Nicotiana > Nicotiana tabacum. Next base: position 103,527,623 of record NC_134087.1, on the reverse strand, counting down.
CTTTCTTCTTCTTCACAATATGAGTCTCCCTGAATAGCTCATCTTGGTTCATTGGACGTCCCAACTTCTTTTCCTGAAAACTCATAAATTTTAATTAATAAATAGAATAGATATACTTTGAAAATTAAAATAAATTAAGCAATTACGTACCATTCTTCCTTTTATTGTCCCCTGGCTGACCGCACCTCCAGTGTGCAATGATCCTCCCTTCTCAAATGCGAGAGCTTTCTTTCCCTTTTCGCTCTTCTGTAAGAACTCTGCAGTAAGCCATTGCCTTTGCAAATCATCCCAAAACTCCTGAAAAAACCAGCGAGGCTTCTGGTTCAGCTGTCTAGCTATGGAGAAAGAATGCGACAACCGCTTGCGAGCTTTGAAATTAAAATTTGCATCCACGTCCGCGCTATACTGGTGTTCCCATACACACTTGATCTGTATTTCAAAAGTTAAATATTATATGGAAATATCATAAATATAAATAATTATACTGCTTAAAAGAACATTTATACCTTAAATTCATTGAAAATTGCCTCCTTCAGTGAGAATGGGAATTCACGCCAAGACGCATAACGGGCATCATAAAGCTTTCTGGTTGCTTTGGTGATTATCCTCGTAGTAATATTACTCGGGAGGAACCTGCAATTTAATAAATAAAACAAATTAATATCTTAGTAAAAACTGTACAAAAAAATAAACATAAAAATAACAAATAACTCTTACCCATCACCCTCAGGGACTATGATGATCCTGCCATACTGATCATAATGCACCTCCTCGTCAGAAGCAGTAGCAGTAGCAGCATCATCGTCCGAAACATGTGTATCAGAGGCATGTGTGGAATGAGTAGGGGGGTCAGAGCTACTATCCCGCAAGCGAAGGCCTCCAATAGGTGGAGTCACTGATGACGATAGATGTGATCCCTGTGACTGCGACATAGCTGCACGGATCGCAAGTGGCTGTGATACTGACTGCTGTGACCCGAGTGGTTGTGACCCGACTGGCTATGACACTGATGGTTGTGATCTATGTGGCTGTGACATGGATCGATGCGATCCATGTGATGCTGCTGGGTGGGATCCACGTGGTAGTGAGGCAGGTGGACTATATGTCGGACGCACAGTCCGATAGCTCTGTGAAGAAACACCCGGGGTCTGCACGAAGGTGTAGGGCTGGTGATGCTGTGGCAACTTAATATAGCCATGGGGTAGAGGCTGTGGCATAGTGATAGGCAAATCAGAAGATGGTGGAAAAGATTGATGAGTAGTATCTTCTACCCTCCTCTTTTGCTTCCTAGCCTTTTCTCGACCCCGAGAACCACTACCTTCATTGTTACCTCGACCCTTGCCTGTCATCTGCATAATATAATACATATTTAGATTGAAACATATAAGGAAACTATCTATAAATGAGAGTTATCGAAGAAACCAACTTTTTAAAGCTCATCGACGTATTCTTCCTCGTCAGAGAATTCTTCTTCCTCACTAGTTTGAGCTTCATCAGTTGATTCTTCTTCCTCGTTTTCTATAATTCTTACTTCATTTATATCAACTTCTTCCAATATGTGTTCAGGATGTTCCAAATCATTTTCTAAAAGTTCGTCCACTATTTGGTGAACACTGGAGATATCGTTTTGATATGCAACATCCAACACATTCTCGACTTCGACCCTACCTACAGGCTTAGTTTTGATTACAACCCACCAATCGGACTTATTCTTCCGAAATGGATAAGGAGCATAATACACTTGTCTAACATTATGTGCAATTATGAAAGGATCATAGCGATCATACTCCCTCGTATGATTAACCTCAATTATGCTGTATTGATTGTGTACTCTCGTACCTCTTGTTGGATTTGGGTCAAACCACTTGCATCTAAAGAGAATAATTTTCTTAAATGGCCTACCTGAATATTCTAGTTCTATTATTTCTTTGAGCACACTATAATAATCAATATCTCCAACTTGGTTTCCATCACCACCTTGAACCCACACCCCACTGTTGTTGCTTTTTTATTTTTAGAGCAACCCTCTGTATGAAACTTATAACCATTCACAACGTACTTGGAATATGTTGTGACCTCAACCCCAGGTCCCCAAGATATATCTTTCAAAAATTGATTTACACCATTATTTGGATCATTTACCTACATATTGTTAACAAAATTCATAAGTTAGCATAACTTCCAAACATTGTTTACCTACATAGTGTTAGAATATTTTAAGGATATACTTACAAATTGTTTGAACCACCTATGAAATGTCGTATATACAGCATCTTGGCCAAATTGACCCACGAAGTGACTGTGACACATCAAATATTTTTAGTAGTTGCATTGAGATGTAATCACAGTAAATTTTATATTTTGATAACTATTAAATCAATACTTACTTGAGAAATGGTACTACTTCGGGACAATTTAGCAACACATGAAGTGTAGCTGACTTGAACTCCATATCACTCAAATTTCTCTTTCTACCATCCTTAGAACATCGGCCTGGTTGATTGAATATGGACATAGGCGGATATAATGGATCATTCGTAAGGTCGACCGTGTGCCTGTTGGGCCTATTCCTAGCACATGGCACGTTGCTCTCAAAATAATAAGAACAAAAATGAGCAGTTTCCTTTGCAAGGTAAGCTTCGCATATAGATCCTTCAATTCTATTCCTCTGCTTAACAAATTGTTTGCATTTGCCAATTGTCCTACATAATTTCAGGTTAGCCAAGAACATTCAAATAAAATAGAAAATTATATATGGACTATAATATTACCTCTCAAAGGGATACATCCATCTGCATTGAACAGGCCCTCCAAGTCGTGCCTCGTGTACAAGGTGGATTGGAAGGTGGTCCATCACATCCAAAAACCCACATGGAAATATCTTTTCCATCTTACCCGAAGTTACACGAATGTTCTGATCCATCCGGCGTAGGTTTTCTTCCCTTAATGTGGAAGAACACAAGTCTTTGGAAAACAAACTAATCTCAGTGATGGGTTTCCAGATTCTTTCAGGCAATTCAGAAAACGCAATAGGAACTAAGGTCTCCATGAAAACATGACAGTCATAACTTTTCAAATGGCTCAACTTCCCTACCTCCATATCAACTTTTTTCTCAAAATTCGACGCATAACCCTCAGGCATCTTCAATTTCGTTACCCAATCACAAATCTGCCGTCTTTCCTCCAAAATGAATGTGTAACTTGCTTTGGGCTTGAATAACTTACCATTGTTTGCTGTCTGCATGTGTAATTCAGGCCGCCTGCAATATTTTTGTAAGTCCATTCTAGCCTTCGGGTTATCCTTTGTCTTACCTTTAACATCCATCACTGTGTTGAACAAATTGTCAAAATAATTCTTCTCAATATGCATGACATCAAGGTTGTGAACGGAGAAGATTATCCTTCCAATAAGGCAACTCCCAAAATATACTCTGTTTGGTCCAATTATGAGTAACACCGTATCCGGGGAATCTATGCGGTGGAACTTCAGTAACTTTACTGAAGTTCTGGACCCTCTCCCAAATTTCATCACCTGAAAGTATCGGAGCTGGATAATCATATTCCAGTTTATTCTATTTGAAAGCATTTTTTATCCTTCTAAACTCATGACCCTCAGGCAAGAATTGACGATGACAATCAAACCATGATTGCTTTCGGCCATGTTTCAAAGTGAACGCTTTACTATTTTCCATGCAGTAAGGACAAGCTAGCTTCCCAGCAGTCATCCACCCAGACAACATTCCATACGCAGGAAAATCATTAATTGTCCACATTAAATTAGCACGCAAATTGAAATTCTGCTTGGTTGATATATCATATGTTTCAACACCATTGTACCACAATTGTTTTAGCTCATCAATCAAAGGTTGCTAATATACATCTATCAAACATTCGGATTACGTGGACCGGGGATAATACAATTTAAGAATATATATGGACTAGTCATGCACAACTCGGGTGGTAGATTATAAGGTGTAAGAAAGACAGGCCAACATGAATACGGTGTCGCAGATACAGAAAAAGGCATGAAGCCATCCGCACACAGACCTAACCGAATGTTCCTTGGTTCACTAGCAAAATATGGATATGTCCTATCAAAGTGCTTCCAAGCTTCTCCATCTGAAGGATGGCACATAACACCAGGTGATCTTCTATTTTCAAAGTGCCATCTCATATGAGGAGCAGAACTCATCGACGCATATAACCTCTTTAGCCTAGGTATAAGAGGTAAATAATGCATCGCCTTGATAGCGACCATCTTCCCGCTGGAAAGCCTCTTGAAACTAGACTTTCTGCAAAATTTACAACTGCTTAAATTTGCATCATCTTTATAATATAACATGCAACCATCTTCACAACAATCAATTCTCATTGACGAAAGTCCTAATCTAGAAACTAATCTCTTTGCCTTATAGAAATCACCAGGTAATTCGATTTCCTCGTCAACTAGTTCACGAATAAGGTCAATGAAAGAATCCATGGCTGCTTGAGAAATATTCCAATCAGATTTGATACTTAGTAATCTAACTGCAACAGACAACTCAGAGTGCGGACGTCCTTCACGTAGTGGACGACTAGCTTCTTCTAACTGTTCATAAAAATGTCTTGCTTCATCATTAGGAGTTTGTTCAACATTTTCATTGGGCTCACCCCCAAAGTGCATTCCAAAAGCATTCGCAACCATATCATGAATTCTGGAATCACTATTTCTATTCTCCCTCGACCTACTACTTTCACCAACAACCATGTTATGAAATATCCCATGGCTACCATCCATCTCTCCATGATTAGTCCACACAAAGTAATTCGCTATAAACCCCACCATATACAGATGAACCTTAACTTCCTCCGGTTTTCCAAACTTCATACAGTCGCACTTAATACAAGGGTACCTAATTACTCCTTCTTTTATGTATGGCCGAAGTGACATTGCATGTCTAATAAAGTCCTTAACCCCTTCTACAAAATCCTCCCGCAATCCCCGCCGATTAGGATAATTCGTATTGTACATCCAAGAACGATGTTCCATCTATTTAAATAAAGCAAGAACAAATTAAATTAGTTAATTCATAGCCTAATATATTTTTAGTTAACTAAAAGTCCAATTCATATCCTATTCTTGTTGCTTCATAAAATGAAATTTAACCCCATATATAAATTAGTCTACCTAAATAGTTAATTTATTTAAACCCTAAAAGTATGAATAAGAACCCTAAAAATTGCAAATAATATATAACATGGAGAAATTGAACCCTAACATGGAGAAATTGAACCCTAACATGGAGAAATTAAACCCTAACATGGAATTAACTTTGAACTAAATATAGTTCAACAAATAATATATAACTTTGAACCCTAATATATTGGAATTGAACCCCTAAAATCACTATTTTTGGAAAAATAAAAGAAAGGAGAGAGAAACTAACCTTGGGAGTGGAGGTCGCCGGAATTTGCTGCTGCCGTCAGGGGTCGCCGGTGGCGGGGGCGTCGCTGCTGCTGGAAGTCGGAGGGGGGAAGGAGTTTTGAGTGTTAGAGGAGAAAGATTTTACTTTGGGGAATAATTTTGAAAGAATGGACCTGAAACCCGTTTTGGCTCCTGTTAAAAAAAGCGACCAAACTTGGTCGCTATTTTGGTAGCCAAATTATTTTTGACTGTTTGACCAAAATAGCGACCAACGTTGGTCGCCATTTTTGACCGTTTGACCAAAATGGCGACCAACTTTGGTCGCTATATTTGAAAATAAATAAATAAAATAATTATTTTCCTCTTATATATATATATATATATATATATATATATATATATATATATATATATATATATCCTACAAAAGCGACCAACTTTGGTCGCCTTTTGGTCAAACGGTCAAAAATGGCGACCAACGTTGGTCGCTATTTTGGTCAAACAGTCTATACTTAGTGCATAGTATAGCGTAAGTATATATATTATATATATATAAGCTATATTCGATACGGTATTACCTAATACACTTATACTTAGTGCATAGTATAGCGTAAGTACATATATTATATATATATATATATATATATATATATATATATAAGCTATATTCGATACAGTATTACCTAATACACTTATACTTAGTGCATAGTATAGCGTAAATACATATATTATATATATATATATAAGCTGTATTCGATATAGTATTACCTAATACACTTATACTTAGTGCATAGTATAGCGTAAGTACATATATTATATATATATATACATATATATATATATATATATAAGCTGTATTCGATACAATATTACCTAATACACTTATACTTAGTGCATAGTATAGCGTAAGTACATATATTATATATATATATATATATATATATATATATATATATATATATATAAGCTATATTCGATACAGTATTACCTAATACACTTATACTTAGTGCATAGTATAGCGTAAGTACATATATTATATATATAAGCTATATTCGATACAGTATTACCTAATACACTTATACTTAGTGCATAGTATATAGCGTAAGTATATATATATATATTATATACATAGACACACACGCCCGCTTCGTAGTACTCATCCCTTGTATTACAAAAGTGTTAACGACTTACATTTATATTATTTACATAGTAAATACAAAAGTGATTTTTAATTTTGACCATATAGAGACAAACTTTGGTCGCTAACTGTAAATGAATTTAATTTAGCGACCAAAGTTGGTCACTAACAGTACATGAATTTAATTTAGCGAACAAATTTGGTCACTAAATTTTAATCAGATTTATTTATATTTTATATAATATTTAAATTAATAATAAAAATTGTTAAACGTTAGAAATGGGTCCCACATTGGCGACCAACGTTGGTCTCTATTTTATTAAGCGACCAACTTTGGTCGCTAGCTTTTGAATTATATTTATTTATATATAATTTTTTTTTAAATAAATATATATTTATTAAAATATTATAACTGGGTCCCATGTTAGCGACCAATGTTGGTCGCTACCAGTTTATCCTTCAATTAGCGACCAACGTTGGTTGCAAGTTTTAAATTATATATATTTATATTTTATAAGTTTTATAAAATAATAATAAAATTATTAACAAATTTAATGTGGGTCCCACTTTAGCGACCAATATTGGTCGCTAATCTCAGTATATATTTGACCAAGCAAGTCTGACCAGTCCAGTCAACAATTTGACTAAATTTGCGGCCAAATAGCGACCAACTTTGGTCGCTAAAGTATTTCAAATATTTTTTTTATTATTTTCGGCAGTTTGGCGACCAACTTTGGTCGCTTTTCTTGACAAACCAAATTTGGTCGCTAATTTTTGGTCGCTTTTTACAGGAATTCTAGTAGTGTGACATCGGCAACTACTCATTTGGGGATGACTTAGATCTTGCCGAGCCACAGGACAATACAGGTGAAGGGGCCGTTGATATCCCTTCAACCTCCCAGGATGACCCCCTTTCGGGTACTCCCGCAACATCTTTTGTTACTTCCTTGAATCCTTCAACCGCTTCTTCTTCGGCAAATGTCCGAGCAGATACACCTAACTATTCTTCCTTTGTTGGATGTTGATGAGCCTGGTAGTGACTAGTTTATTTAAGGAATGACTTCTCTTTTTTCTTTTAGGGTTTGAGAAGTTAGTTTTTGGGAAGTCATGTGAGTTTTCCAGGACATTTTGATTGCTTGTTGAAAATCTCATGAAGGTTCCAAGATGTTATTTGACCATTTTATCGCATTATGTATAGACAACCTTTTTATTTTTACTTATTTAATTTATTGAAGAAATTTTGCTCTTCCAACAATGCGAGTGGGTTTCAATGTTCTTAATTGACACCGAAATATTGCATAGGAGAATGATATGCCATCCCCGCACTACAAGAAAATGAAGGTACAACGACATTTATTAAATTTCATAATAAGCTTCTTAAATGTCACATATTCGTTTATCGACATTTATTTTGCATTTGCATCAAATGTCGTAAATTTTAATATCGTTGATTTTCTGACATTTAGGTAAATGTCGGTAAGAATTTTATGACATTTAAGTAAATATCGATAAGAAATTTACGACATCTATTTTACGTGAAAGTGTTGGTTTATGTTTAGTCAATAATGACATGTCAATTGGAAGAGTTGGTGGAAAGAGTTGGTGTGGATGCTAGGAGGAAGCTTCCTCCTTTGATGTCACCCATGACATCAAGAGGAGGTAGTTTGATGTCTCCAATGACATCAAGAGTAGGTCTTTACCTCTATAAATAGATACACTCCTTCATTTGTAGAAATCATCCCAAAAATAATACAATACATTGTAGTGAGTAGAGAGTTAAGAGAGAAATTCTCTTAAGTGTAATTGGGAACTCTCCTCTTTCTTTGTTAATAATAAAAAGGCAACTATTCTCTGGTGGACGTAGGATTATTTTTATCCAAAGCACGTTAAATCTTGTGTTCTTTCTTTTATGTTTACGCTAACAATTGGTATCAGAGCGACAGGATTCTTTAACGATCCAAGGAGGAAGAACAAGCAAAGATGAGTTCCATGAAGTTTGAAATTGATAGATTAAGTGGACGCAACAACTTCAATATCTGGAAGATCCAGATGATGGCGTTACTGCGGAGGGAAGGTTCAATCCATGCTATTGACGGAAACTATCCTAAGGATATATCATCTCCCGACAAGGAGAAGATTGAAGGGGATGCATTGAGTGCAATCCAACTATCCCTTGCACCTAACGTGGTTTGTGAAGTGAGTACGAGTACCAAAGAGACGACTAAATAGTTATGGGAAAACCTAGAAGGGCTATACCAAGACCGATCAGTGACAACAGGGATGTAGTTACAACAGCGTCTTCACACATTTAAGATGGGGTCAGGTACTTCGTTACAAGATCATTTAGATGCGTGCAATAAACCTGTCATGGACTTACAGATTGCAGGAACTAAAAAGGAGGAGGAGACGCTTGCATGTGCTTTGCTATTTCCGTTGACTTCAGGATATCGTGATATTCAGAATTCAATGATGTATAGCAAGGAGCCTATCAAGCTTGAGCAAATGCGGCAGACACTTAACTCTAGTGATGTGCGGAGGCACATTGAAGGAGATAGAGATGACCAGTCAATTGGGCTCTTTGTGAGAGGCCGGACTAGCCAACAAGGAAAGATCAAATCAAAGCACTGATCAAAGTCTCGTGTGAACAAGAAGAATACAGAGTGTTGGGGTTGTGGCAAGAAGGGGCACTTTGAACGAGATTACCCAATGTCAAAGTCAAGGAAAAGGCGAGTGCATCTACAATTGAACAGGTACATGATTTTGATAATGATATGTACTAACAACATCGTGTAATAATAATAGTAGTTATGGAAACAAATGGGTATTAGATCTTCTTGTACTCTGCATATGACGTTTCGAAAAGACTGGTTTAGCAGCTATGAGAAAAGTGGAGGAACAGTAGTAATGTGCATTAACTTGTGCAATAGTTGACATTGGCTCAGTTCGGGTTCGCTTCCATGATGGAGTCGTGAGGACTATTACACAAGTCTGCCATGTTCCTGATCTGAAGAAGAATTTGATCTCCTTGAGTACTCGAGATGAACAAGGCTATAGGTACATGAGCGAAGCAGGAACTATAAAGGTGACTAAAGGTTCTGTAGTCATGCTGAAAGGCAAGCTGGAGAACGGCCTTTACACATTGGCCAAAAGCACCATTGTTTGCTCTGCAAATGCATCTACAGTGCAGTTATCTAATGATGACAAGGCAAGACTATGGCACATGAGACTAGGTCATGTGAGCGTACGTTGACTGGTGATGTTGAGCAATCGTAACCTTTTGGAAGGTGAGAAGATCCACACACTTGACTTCTGTGAGCACTACGTTCTAGTGAAGCAGAAGAAGGTCAGCTTAAACACTGGCAAACACAAGACAAGAGGAGTGCTAGACTACATCCATTTAGATTTATACCGTCCCTCTAAACTTCCATCGAAGGGCAGAAAAAGGTATCTTCTCACTTTTATTGATGATTTCTCATAAAGGTTTGGGTGCATTTTTTGAAGGCAAAAAGTGATGCTTTTGAAGCATTTAAAGAGTGGAAGATTTTGGTTAAAAATCAAATGGAGCGAAAAATCAAGTATCTTTGCACAGACAATGGCTTGGAGTTTTGCAATGAAGAGTTTAATGAATTCTGCAAGGTTCATAGGATCTCAAGACATAGGACTGTCAGGTATACCCCATAGCAGAATGGAGTTGCTGAGAGAATGAATAGAACTTTTCTTGAAAAGGCTCAATGTATGCTCCTACAAGCCAAAATGTCCAAATTATTTTGGGCTGAAGCAATTCACACTGCTGCTCATATTATCAATCGATCTTCAGCATCGACAATTGACTTTAAGACTCCGAATGAGGCATGGTCTGGTGAACCCTCTAACTATTAATACTTACGAGTATTTAGGTGTCCAGCTTATTATCACGTTAATGAAGAAAAGCTTGAACCAAGTTCTAAGAAGGCCATATTCGTAGGGTATGTGGATGGAGTAAAAGGGGTACAAACTTTGGTGTTTGTCTTTACTCAAATTTATAGATAGTAGATATGTCACCTTTGATGAATCCTCTATACTTGATCCCTATAAAGTTTCTATGGAGTTTTCAGGAAACAAAAACGACGAGTAGGTGGAACTTCCAGTGGAGCTTGCCAAGGAAAGGATCAAGAGACTCAGGTTAAAGATGAGTTAGAAGATGTAGACCTTGAAGAACTTGTTGTCAATGAACCATACACAATTGCGAAGGGGAGGGAGAAGAGGTAGACACGAGAACCAGAATGCCTTATAAATCAAGCAAACTTGATTGCATATGCGTTCGTAGTTGCACAAGAAGAGATTAAGGATCTGGAGCCCTCCTTGTATATTGAAGCAACTTCTTGCAAGGATGCTGTACAATGGCGGTTAGCCATGACTGAAGAGATGGAGTCTCTTCACAAGAATCAGACATGGGTCTTAGTGAAAAGACAAAAGGGGAATAAGACAGTTGGATGCAAGTGGGTCTACCGAAAGAAAGAGGGAATTCCTGAAGTGGAAGATGCTAGGTTCAAGGCGAGATTGGTTGCAAAAGGTTTCAGTCAGAAGGAGGGAATTGACTACAATGAGAATTTCTCTCCAGTCATGAAGCATAACTCAATTCGCATGCTACTAGCATTGGTTGTCCAATTTGACTTGGAGCTTCAATAGTTTGATGTCAAAACTGCTTTCTTCCACGGTGATCTAGAAGAGACAATCTATATGGATCAGCCTGAAGGTTTCCTAGCTGAGGGAAAAGAAGATCATGTATGCCAACTAAAGAAGTGTTTGTATGGTTTGAAGCAATCCCCTAGACAGTGGTACAAAAGGTTTAATACATTCATGACTACACATGAATTTTCAAGGAGTGCATTTGATAGCTGTGTGTATCATAAGAAGATGTCTGGTAACTCAATGATTTATTTACTGTTGTATGTTAATGATATGCTTATTGCTGCTAACAACATTATAGGGATAAATGCTTTGAAGAAACTGTTGAGTAAGGAATTTGACATAAAGGATTTAGGAGCTGCAAAGAAAATCCTTGGTATGGAGATTTCAAGAGAAGACGATGTTGTACATCTTTCTCACAAGAGGTATATTGAAAGGATTCTCGAGAGATTCAATATGCATACGTGCAAGCCTGTAAGTATACCATTAGCTCCTCATTTTAAACTTTTAGAGTTACAAATGCCTCAATCCGAGGATGAGGTGGAGCATATGTCAAAGATTCCTTATGCCAGTGCAGTTGGTAGCATTATGTATGCTATGGTATGTACGCGTCCAGATATTGCTCAATCGGTAAGTGTGGTAAGTAGATACATGTCAAACCCAAGAAAGAGGTATTGGGAAGTTGTCAAGTGGATATTGAGATATCTCAAAGGAGCTTCTGGTGTTGGTCTGACCTTTTGAAAAAGTGGTAGAGGTATTTCAATCCTCGGTTATGTAGATTCTGACTATGCAGGAGATCTTGACAGAAGAAGGTCCACAACTGGATACATCTTTACCCTCGTTGGCAGTGTCATTAGTTGGAAGTCGACTCTGCAGTCGATTGTCACTTTGTCTATGACAGAAGCAGAATACATGGCAACAGTTGAGGCGGTGAAGGAAACTATCTGGTTGAAAGGTTTAGTAGCGGAATTGAGTTTGGTTAAGCTGGAATCAACTCTTAGATGTGATAGTCAGAGTGCTATTCATCTAATGAAAAATCAGAGATTTCATGAGCGCACTAAACACATTGATATCAGATTTCATTTTATTCGAGATGTTGAAGAGGGAACTATCAAGGTCGTGAAGGTTATCACAGACGATAACGCTGCACACATGTTGACCAAGTTAGTTCCGCTCTCTAAGTTTGCACATTGCAAGGACTTGGCAGGGTGTGCATCAACTGATGCAACTCCGAAGAGAACAATTGTTAGGTGGAGGTGGTATGTTCAACAATGGTTTGATTCTTCTTGTTTCTTACAACGGGGTTTCCCAGTAAGCTTAGAAGTTTTGGCCAGAGTTGTTCACACACACGCTCGAAACACAAACCATGGTGGAGATTGAAAGTGTTGGTTTATGTTTAGTTAACAATGGCATGTCAATTGGAAGAGTTGGTGGAAAAGTTGGTGTGGATGCTAGGAGGAAGCTTCCTCCTTTGATGTCACCCATGACAGCAAGAGGAGGTAGTTTGATGTCACCAATGATATCAAGAGGAGGTCTTTACCTCTATAAATAGATGCACTCCTTCATTTGTAGAAACCATCCCAAAAATAATACAATACATTGTAGTGAGTAGAGAGTTAAGAGAGAAATTCTCTTAAGTGTAATTGGGAACTCTCCCCTACCTTTGTTAATAATAAAAAGACAACTGTTCTCTGGTGGACGTATGATTATTTTGATCCGAACCACGTTAAACATTGTGTTCTTTCTTTTATATTTCCGCTAACATTACAATATTAGGTAAATATCATGAAATTTACGACATTCACTTTTAACCTTTAAAAAATATCAGTAAGAAAATTATGTCATTTATGAAAATATCATATTTACATTTACATGATTGTCAAATACGATTAGTGATTTTTTTCACAACTTTTCAAAATGTCATATTAAGAATTCCAACATCTAGATTAATGTCGATACCAATTTTTTAAAATATTAATAATAATCCTCCATTTATTTTTATCATAACACTTTACATTCAACTGGTACATCCACAAATGTCAACCTTCAACTAACATGAAATACATGTAAAATAAATGCCTTTTAGTACTATAACTAAAGAACAAAGTAGCAATCTAAAAAGTACTCTATACAAATGTATGATGCCAAATCAAATAATTTTATCTCAAGTAAAATTAAAATCCAACTAACTCTAAAAAGACAGTAATTTCAACATGTAAACTATGGTATTATCACTTTCAAATTATTTTTCTTTAACTTCTAGACTAAATCCTGCAACGAAGTTTTTTGAAACCTGTAATGACCCGGCCGATTGTTTTAAGAATTTATGCCCCAATCCCCTATTAACTACTTTTCGTATATTTATTTCTGCTATTTTTATTTACCGGGATGTTCGGTTTTGAGTTTCGAAGAGTTTTGGGACACTTAGTCCCTATAAGAGAGCTTAAGTTTTGGAAATTTGACCGTAGTTGGAATAGTGTGAAGTCGGTCTCGCAATGGAATTCCGATGGTTTCGTTTGCTCCGTTGGTGATTTCGGGTTTGAGAGCATGGTCGGATTTTGTGTTGGAAGTCCGTAGCTAATTTAGGCTTGAAATACCGAAAGTTGAATTTTTTTGAAGTTTTCGGTTTGATAGTGAGATTTTGATCCGAGGATCGGAATGAAATTCCGAAAGTTGGAGTAGCTCCGTAGTGTTGAACGTGATGTGTGTGCAAAATTTCTGGTCATTTAGACGAGGTTTGATAGACTTTTTGATCGAAAGCGTATTTTGAGAGTTTTTGAAGTACTTAGGCTTGAATCCTATGCTAAATTAGTTTTTTGATGTTGTTTCGAGCGTTCTGAAGGTTGGAACAACTTTGAATGATATTATGGGATATGTTGGTAGGTTTGGCTGAAGTCCCAGGGGCCTCGGGTGTATTTTGGATCTCAAATAGGCAGTTTTGGCCTTTGGGAGATTGCTAGTTTTCTGGTATTTTTAGCAGCAGTGCTTTGTTCATTGCAATCGCGTGATTCCATCAGCGTTTGTGTAGGGTAAGTTGAGATCAGGCATTTTTGTGAATTACGATCGCGAAGGTAGGTGTGCGATCGCGTAGGGTGAGCAAAGTTGGTCATTGCGTAAGCATAAGGACCTTTGCGTTCGCATAGAAGGACTTGGCGTGGCAGAGGGGTGATGGAATTGCTCTATGCCATCACATAGAGCTGGTCGCGATCGTATTGCTTTGAAGAAGTTGTCTTATGCGATCGCATAGGTATTTCTGCAATCGCGTAGGGTTAAATCTGGGCGGTATTTAAATAGCCCATCCGTGACCCTTCTTCAATTTTTCACCATTTTTGAACGGGATTGAAGATTTTGAGGGTATTTCAATTCTTCAATTTTCTTCACGTATTAGCTTAGAATTTATTTGTAGAATCAGTTACTTGAAGTATTATTTACATTATGCAATTGAATTGAATAGATTTGGGCCATTTGGAGTCGAGTACTCATGGAAAGAACGTGGTTTCAGGTTGATTTTTGAGCTGGTTCAAGGTAAGTGGCTTGCCTAACCTTGTGTGGGGGACCTTCCACTTAGGATTTGGTATATTTGATAATTGAAATGCCTTGTATATGAGGTGATGAGGGCTTACTTGAGCTAATTGTTGAAAATTCGGTTTTCTTTAAGTAATTTCAATTGTATTCTTTTTCCTATTTTATACTACTTGCAATGTAAGCCTACTGCTATCTTAGAAAAGCATGTTTAATTGACTTAATTGCTTATTTGCTTAAACTGCCTTAATTGTATTATGTGAAGCATATTAGGTTAGAATTACTTGTTTACTTGGTACGAAATTGAGCTTAATTGAGTATTCCTTGTGTTGTTGCTGTGTGTTTTACTTTGAGACTATGGGATGGCATCCCAGGAGATCCCCTACACGTATTTATGATTTGAGCTGAGGTGCAGGATACCGAGAGATCCCTAGCACGTATATTGGGATACCAAGAGATCCCAAGCATATATTAAGGATATCAAGAGATCCCTCGCATATATTGAGGGCACTAAGAGATCCTCGGGATACTGAGAGATCCCCGGTTATTATCCTTATGGAAAGTGGTATTTCCTTGTGATTGATTTTGTCTCTATTCCTGTTATTTTATTCCTTATTATCTGGTATTGAATTCTTATTGTTAGCTTTTAACTGTACTGCTTATCTTATTCTGTCATCCCTTATATTTTATTTAATCTCAGTAGGGCCCTGACCTTCTTCGTTACTACCCGACCGAGGTTAGGCTTGACACTTATTGAGTACCGCTGTGGTGTACTCATGCCTTTTCTGCGCATGTTTTTCATGTGCAGATCCAGGTACCTCCACTCAGACTTATCACACTTGAGATGAGGTGCTTGTAGAGAATCCGAGGTATATCTGCCGTGTCCGCAGACCGAAGAGTCCCTTTCTACTCTCCCTTTTTAATGTTTAGCCCTTCTGTACTTTCCTTTCTTTTGTTAGATATTCGGAAGTTAGATACTTGTAGAGAATAGAAGTGAAACTTGTTCCTTAACTTCATAGCCTCTGGAAGATAAGCACAGACGTCTCCGTACCGATCCTCCAGACTCTACTAAGCTTGCTCGTGACTCGTGAGACCTATGTAACCTAGTGCTGTCATGATGGTTCACAAAGGGCGAACCGGGTTCGTGACAAGTTGGTATCAGAGCTCGAGGTTCATAGGAGTCATAAATCACAAGCCGGTTTATTAGAGTCTCGCTGATCGGTACAGAGACGTCTGTACTTATCTACAAGAGGCTATGTAACTATTAGGAAAAGTTCCACTTCATTTGATTTCCTTATCGTGCGAGATTTTGATATCACGATTCTAAACTTCTGTCTTCTATTCTCTCACAGATGGTGAGGACACGTGCTACCCAAGATAATCAGACTCCCGCCGCTCGCACTCCTGAGAAGCAAGTGCATGTTGAGCAGGTCCCTGAGATTATTCCTGTATAGCCTGTAGTCCGAGATCAGCCCGAGGACAGAGTAGCGGCTTCCGAGGATAAGCAGCTGAGGCTTGAGAGGTTCAAGAAGTACAAGCCTCGTGTATTCAGTGGTCTAGCATCAGATGATGCTCTGGGATTTCTAGATGAGTGTTACTGTATTCTCCATACCATGGGTATAACAGGGTCGAGCGGTATTTCCTTCACTACTTTCCAGCTTCGAGGAGCCACCTATGAGTGGTGGCGCACCTATGAGTTAGACAGTCCGGATAAGGCTGCTTCATTGAATTGGACTCAGTTTTCAGATCTGTTCCTGAGAGAGTATGTTCCTCATAGTCTTAGGGATGCATGGCGCACAAAGTTTGACCATTTGTGCCAGGGTGCTATGACTGTCTCAAAGTATGATGTCCGTTACACTAGTTTGGCTAGGCATGCACCAGAGTTGGTTTCTACTGTTCGTGAGAGGGTTCGCCGATTTATTGATGGGCTTATTCCTTGTATCAGGTCTAGCATGGCTCGTGAGTTCGAGATGGATATTTTTTATTTGTAGGTGGTGAGCATTTCTAGGAGGATTGAGGGTATGCATGCTAGGGGAGAAAGGAGAGGGAGGCCAAGAGGTCTCGAGAGTCTGGCCATTATTCTGGTGCCCGTGCCCCAGCTGCAGGTCGTTATGGTATATATGAGTCGTCCTGTTCATTAAGCTCTTCTAGTAGCCAGTGGTATTTCAGCTCCTCCTAGGCCTCATGAGCCTTATTATGCACCTCCGGTTTCTAGCGTGCCTCATGCGTAGGATGTTTTTAGAGGGCAGTCCACCAGACCTGGCCTGAGCCAGTCACAACCACCATATCCTCCGAGATCTTGTTTTGAGTGTGGTGACACACCCCATATGGTGAGGGATTGCCCTAGACTTGGGAGGAGTGCGCCTCCTCAGACTTCTCAGCCACAGCGCGCCCCGCAGAGTTCTTAGGATATGGTTACAGCTCCAGTTGCTACTCTACCTGTTCAGCTAGCTAGAAGTGGAGGTCAGGGAGGTAGAGGTTGCCCTAAAGGGGGAGGCCAGGCCTGATACTATGCCCTCCTGCTCGTACCAAGGTTGTTGCCTCGAATTCTGTCATCACAAGTATTATACTGGTTTGTCACAGAGATGCATCGGTTCTATTCGATCCAGGCTCCACTTACTCTTATGTGTCTTATTATTTTGCTCCGCATTTGGGTTTGCCTCGAGATTCTTTGAGTTCCCCTGTTTATGTTTCTACTCTTGTAGGAGATTCTCTTATTGTGGACCGGATTTATCGATCGTGTTTGGTTGCTCTTAGTAGTTTTGAGACTAGAGTCGATTTATTGTTGCTCAGCATGGCAGATTTTCATATTATCTTAGGCATGGACTGGTTGTCACCCCATTATGCTATTCTTTATTGTCACGCCAAAATCGTGACACTGGCTATTCCAGGTGTATCACGTGTTGAGTGGAGGGGTACTTTAGACCACACTCCCAGTAGAGTTATTTCTTTCCATAAGGCTCAGCATATGCTTGAGAAGGGGTGTGATGCGTATCTAGCATATGTGAGCGATGTCAGTATTGATATCCCTTCAGTTGATTCAGTCCTAGTAGTACGATATTTTCTTGATGTATTTCCAGCTGATTTTCTGGGCATGCCACCCGATAGAGATATTAATTTTGGCATTGATTTGTTGTCGGGAACTCAACCCATTTCTATTCCTCCATATCGTATGGCTCCT
Source organism: Nicotiana tabacum (assembly GCF_000715075.1). Lineage (NCBI taxonomy): Eukaryota > Viridiplantae > Streptophyta > Magnoliopsida > Solanales > Solanaceae > Nicotiana > Nicotiana tabacum. Next base: position 103,509,710 of record NC_134087.1, on the reverse strand, counting down.
CTTGAGTTGAAGGAGTTGAAGGAGTTGAAGGATCAGTTACAGGAATTGCTTGATAAGGGTTTCATTATGCCCAGTGTATCACCTTGGGGGTGCTCCTTTCTTGTTTGTGAAGAAAAAGGATGGTTCTATGCGTTTGTGTATTGATTATCGCAAGTTGAACAAAGTTACAGTGAATAACCATTACCCTTTGCCTCGTATTGATGATCTGTTTGACCAGCTCCAGGGCGCACAGGTGTTTTCTATGATTGACTTGCGCTCAGTTTACCATCAGTTGAAGATTCGGGAGACAGATATCCCGAAGACTGCTTTCAAAACTTGGTATGGTCATTACGAGTTCCTTGTTATGTCATTTGGGCTGACCAATGCCCCAGTAGCCTTTATGCATTTGATGCATAGTGTTTTCCGGCCATATCTTGACTCGTTTGTCATAGTCTCTATTGATGATATTCTGGTATATTCCCGGAGTCGGGAAGATCATGAGTAGCACATGAGGACAGTGCTTCAGACATTGAGAGAAAAGAAGTTATATGCTAAGTTCTTGATATTCAGGTGGATTCGAAGAAAGTAGAGGCAGTGCAGAGTTGCCCCAAATCATCCTCAGCTATAGAGATATACAGTTTTCTTGGCTTGGCGGGTTACTACCTCCATTTTGTTGCAGGGTTTTGATCGATTGCAACCCCCATGACCAGGCTGACCCAGAAGGGTGCTCTATTCAGTGGACGAAAGAGTGTGAGGTGAGCTTTCATAAGCTCAAGACAGCTTTGATTACAGCCCCAGTTTTGATACTTCCTACAGGTTTGGGGTCTTATACGGTCTATTGTGATGCCTAAAGGATTGGCCTTGGAGCAGTGTTGATGTAGGGCGGTAGGGTGATTGCCTACGCATCCAGAGAGTTGTAGGTACATGAGAGGAATTACCATGTCCATGATCTAGAGATAGCTGCTATTATTCACGCCCTGAAGATCTGGCACCATTATTTATACGGTGTTCTTTGTGAGATTTATACTAATCATCGGAGCTTGAAGCACCTGTTCAAGAAAAAGGATCTTATTTTGTGCCAGAGAAGGTGGTTAGAGATACTGAAGGACTATAATATCACTATTTTGTATCACCCGGTCAAGGCCAATATGTTGGCCGATGCCTTGAGTTATCGAGCAGAGAGTTTGGGGAGTTTGACTTATTTACCAGTAACGGAGAGGCCCATGGCGATGGATGTTCAGGCCATAGCCAGCCAGTTTGTGAGATTGGATCTTTCGGAGCCCAGAAGTGTTCTAGCTTGTGTGGTTTCTCGGTCTTCCTTATTTGATCGTATCAGGGACCGTCAGTATGATGGCCCTCATTTGCTTGTCCTCAAGGACAAGGTTCAGCACGGTGATGCCAGAGATGTGACTATTGGTGATGATTGGGTATTGAGGATGTAGGGTCGTATCTGTGTACCCAATGTTGATGGGCTTCGGGAGTTGATTCTAGAGGAGGCCCATAGTTCGCGGTATTCCATTCATCTGGGTACCTCGAAGATGTACCAGGATTTGAGGCAACACTATTGGTGGAGGCGGATGAAGAAAGATGCAGTTGGGTTTGTAGCTCGGTGCCTCAACTGTCAGCAGGTGAAGTATGAGCACTAGAGACCGGGTGGGTTGCTTCAGCAGATAGAGATTCCGGAGTGTAAGTGGGAGCGGATCACCATGTACTTTGTAATTGGGCTCCCACGGACTTTGAGAAAGTTCGATGCTATTTGGGTGATTGTGGATCGGCTGACCAAGTGTTACAACCCATATCAACATGTGTTAGTTCATGCCATATATTAGTTAACATAAATCCAAGAATGAATTATCTTTGAGATGATAAGAAGTCAATCCTATTGGTCTTAAGTGATACAAGAGTGTATAAGGGTGATTAACAAATATTAGAAGTTAAATGAATCAAGGATTATGTAACTCGTATTTTCAGGTAAATCTAGTGGTGCTTAATACACACAAGAGGTCATGTATTAAGGTATTTTAATCATATAATATCCGTATCATAAGTCTTGAAGTCAAACGAGTTATGAAACAAAAGTCGACAAAAGTTGTCACAACTTAGGTTCATAATTTTACTCAAACATTAGGTCAAATGTTTCTAATCTTTTCTCCTAATTTACAAGTAATTACGAAGTGATATACCAAATAAATTAAAGATCTATGAGTCTAGTTTCCAACGCATTAAACCGTTCATCGATACGATCTCGGAGTGGAGAGATATTCGCATTTTCGCGAGACTGCGCCAAACACCTCTCTATGGGGGCCACTAAGGCGATTTAAGATATTTGGACCTATATAGGATGCCTACAACCCATTTAAAGTCATTTATTCTCACTATTTTCAGACCTTAGAACCCTATGAACATCCTCTCAAGGTTCTCTCAAGATTCAAGACCCAAAAAAGGGCAAACAACACAAATCAAGTGTCGGGAATTCCGTGGCGCTAGTAAGTCTCTTGTTCTTCTTGTTGTTGCTCATTTTTGTGTCGCTCCAGCTCGTGTGGGAGGTTTTTTTAAAGGGTTTATGTTCTGTAAATACTCCCTCATATTCTTAATATCAATCCTAGGTGATTTCAAGCCTTCTAAAGTGATTCTAGTGCCGAAAAACACTAATTGATCGCTAGTTTCGCTTTTTTGTTGTTGTGGCAGCATTGGAGGGATATTTCATGGAAATTTAAGGTAAAATTGGAGTTGTTATTTCTGTATAAAGGTAAGTAACCTCTTACTCTATATGTATTAAAGATTATCCAAGTTGCGGCTAAGCCAATGAAGCTAGAACTTGTGAAATATATATCAAAAGGCTTGGTAGTAATGTTATTGTTTTGTGGACTATTTTACGTTGCTTTTGGGCTGCGTATTTTACTACTGTTTTGTGGGGTTTTGGAGGAGGAAGGGTGTGGAGAAACACCATATATATGTAGGGTTGTGGGATGATAGTTATTCCTAACATTTCCAGGTCGTTTGACACGACTACGGTGGTCGTCATATGTATGGAGTGATTAGGCTGTGTGTGGACTATTTTGGGAGGCTCAATATGTTTATTATTAATGTTACTGTTTTGAATGGCGTGAAGTCATATATATAGGGGAGGTGCTGTACGTTTCATCGTAAAATAGGTTGTGGTCGATACATAATAGTTATGACGCTTAAATGGTAACGATAGTATCGTTTCTCTTATTGTAGACTAAGGAGTTTTGACAATTGCATAGCTTGAGATTGGGGTAGTATATACAAGGTATGTGAGGCTATCCCTTTCCTTCTTTTGCACGACTCCTATTGTATATAATGTAATGACGAGCTTCCAAGATACACTACTCTTAGAAGCTAGCAGTACTTACATTATTTTCCCTCTTTTGGAACGATTGATGTTAATGTTGATTCTCTTATTCTTATGTTATAAATGTTGTTGGTACTTCCTGATTCTTATAAGGTTCATAGTGAAGAGTTAGTCCTAATAACATGTATAGAGAATACCAATCTTACGTCACTCCGAAAGGTTTAGAATGTGATTCCATGAGTCGAGCATGCATTATATATATGTATCTATTTTACTCTACCGAGCAACGCTATAGTTGGCCGGGTACGACACCTATTTTGCAACCACTGATCAGTTGGGTTTTACCGAGCTCCACGTGGCCGGGTACGATTCTACCGAGCCTTATGATGGCCTGGTACGTTTTTTACCGAGCCTATTATGGCTGGGTACGATATAATGATGATGATGCCCACAGAGGCGAATGTTTTAAAGGTTTATGTATTTATACATATGTATCATGCATTTCATGTCAGTAGCCCTCAGAGGTACTAAGATGTTACAGGTTGTATATTCTCTATCCTTGCTTACATTACTGATCGTATTTATGGTTCCCTGCCTTACATACTCAGTACTTTATTCGTACTGACGTCCTTTTATTTGTGGACGTTGCATGTCGTGCTGCAGGTCCTGATAGACAGGCAGGTGCAGCTCCCCCACCATAGTAGGCTGTCCAGTTCAGTGGTGATTGGCGAGATCCCTTCTCCAGAATTGCTTTGGTCTTGGTATGCATATTTGTTATAGACATTATGGGTATGTCGGTGCCCTATTCTGGCTATGTTGCAGCACTTATATTCATTTAGAGACTCATAGACAAGTGTCGACTCATGTATAGTTTGGTATGCCTTGTTGACTGGTTTTTGTTATATAGTCTTTCATGGTAGCGTGGTAGCTCATACCTTATATGTAGTTTCTTGATTGTCTGGTCATCCCCTGCTATGTATGTTCATGCCGTCATATTTTATTGCTGGTTGTCCATGATCCAGGTCTACCATTTATATTGATCTCGTCAGCCCTAAAAGATAATAATGAAGGTTAGATGAAATGTACGTTGGTGCTCGGCAAGTATGGTTGGGTGCTAGTCATGGCCCTCAAGTTTGGGTCGTGACAAACTTGGTATCAGAGCAAGTTTGTCCTAGCGGTTGTCTATGAGCCGTGTCTAGTAGAGTCTTGATTATGGATGTGTAGCGCGCCACATTTATAATCAGGAGGCTACATGACATCTAGGGTTGTTACCTTCTTCCTGAATCTAGATCGTGCGTAGAGTTGAGTCGTAAGTGTTTGTCTCTAATATTCACCTTATTTTCTTTCAGTGATGCCTTCGACTAGGAAGCAAACGTTTAGTAGACGGCTTGATACGACAACGGGAGAGGGTACCAGTCAGGTGCCCCAAGCCAGAGCAGGACAAAGTGAGGCTCAGAGTGAGATGCCCTCTCATACCTCATCTACTCCATCTCCTCCAGAGGATATTAGAAGGCACCCAGCGGCTCCAGTTCCTCCGTCTGGCACTATAGACCAGGATATGCAGAGTGCTTTGCAGTTGTTGGCTAGCTTGGTAGATGTTCAGGCTCAGAGGCAGAATACAGGTGCTGCTGATAAACCAGTTAGTACAAGAGCTCGTGATTTTATTAATTTAGACCCTCCAGTGTTTACCGGATCAGACCCTAAGGAGGACCCACAGACTTTTATTGACCAGGTTCATCGTACACTGCGGGTTATGCATGTTAGTGATATAGAGGCAGTAGAGTTGGCTTCTTATCGGCTACGGGATTTAGCGGTTCTCTGGTATGATAGTTGGGAGAGATCCAGGGGTCCGAACGCTCCTCCAGCTGTGTACAAGGAATTTTCTGAGGCCTTTCTTCGTCACTACTTGCCAGTTGAGATACGACGAGCTATAGCTGATAAGTTCTTGAACCTTAGACAAGGTAATATAAGTGTGCGAGAGTACAATATGCAGTTTGATTCTTTGGCAAGGTATGCTCCCCATATGGTGGCCGATATGAGTGATAGGGTGCATATGTTCGTGAATGGGTTGGGACCACATCTGATAAATGAGTGTACGATAACCTCCTTGGTGGAGGGCATGGATATTTCCCGTATTCAAGCTTATGCCCAGACCCTAGAGGATCGTAAACGCCAGCAGAGGGCAGTTAGGGAGCAGGATAGGGGCCAGCATAAGAGGGCGAGATTTGCAGGGTATTCTAATGACTTCAGAGGCAGCATCAGGCCATAGTTTTCGAGGAGTTCGGCACCACCTGTAGCTAGTGCTCCTCCACATTTTCAGAGGCCTCGATATGATTGATCCTATTCTAGTCCAGGTCAGAGTTCGCGGGCATCTGGCTCGCAACATCACAGGGATACTAGTCAGATGAGACCCCCAACACCACATTGTGATCAGTGCGGCAAGGCCCATTTTGGACTGTGCCGTCGAGGTTCTGATGCGTGCTATTTGTGCGGACAGCCTGACCATATGATGCGGGATTGTCCTAACAGAGGAGGTGATGGTATGGCTCAGCCGACTAGATCTGTGTCTGGTTCTTCCTCATCAGTTCGACCTCCAACACGGGGTTTTCAGCAGTCGACAGGTCGTGGTAGGGGTAGAGGTGCAGTGCCGAGTTCGAGTGATGCCCAAAATCGAACCTATGCTCTAGTAGGTCGACAGGATCTCGAGTCGTCTCCAGATGTTGTTACAGGTATTATATCTGTGTTTTCTTATGATGTATATGCGCTGATTGATCCGGGATCTACATTATCATATGTTACACCCTTTGTGGCTAATAAGTTTGACATTGAACCTGAATTGATAAGTAAACCCGTTACGGTATCTAATCCGATAGGAGATTCTATGATTGCTAGAAGGGTATATAGAGGTTGCACTGTGATGATTTGTAGTCGTCAAACCTCGGCAAATTTATTTGAGTTATAAATGGTTGATTTTGATGTGATAATGGGAATGGACTGGTTGGCCTCGTGCTATGCAAATGTTGATTGTCTTACGAAGATGGTTAGGTTCCAATTTTTGGGTGAACCCGTCATTGAATGGAAAAGGAACATTGCTACACCGAAATGTAGGTTTATTTCCTATCTTAAGGCAAGGAAAATGATCTCAAAAGGTTACATTATCATCTCGTTCACGTTAGGGATGCGGAGGCGAAGCCGCCTACTCTACAATCAATCCCCGTGGTCAACAAATTTCTAGATGTTTTCCCAGATGAACTCTCAGGCCTTCCTCCTGAAAGGGAGATTGAGTTTAGCATTGATGTGTTGCCTGACACTCAACTGATCTCTATCCCTCCATACAGAATGGCCCCAGCAGAGTTGCGAGAGTTGAAAGTGCAGTTGAAGGACTTGCTGGATAAGGGCTTCATTAGGCCTAGCACTTCACCTTGGGGTACGCCAGTCCTATTCGTGCTAAAGAAAGATGGGTCATTACGGATGTGTATCGACTATCGACAGTTGAATAAGTCTACTATAAAGAACAAGTATCCATTTCCAAGAATTGATGACCTGTTTGACCAACTCTAGGGTGCCAAGTATTTCTCCAACATTGATTTACGTTTAGGGTATCATCAGGTAAGGGTTAAGGAGAAGGATATTCTAAAGACGGCCTAACGGACAAGATATGGGCACTTTGAGTTCTTGGTGATGTCGTTCGGGCCAACAAATGCCCCAGCAGCTTTTATAGATCTCATGAATACTATATTCAGGCCCTATCTAGATGTGCTCGTGATTGTATTCATTGATGACATTCTAGTGTATTCTCATTCGGAGGCGGAACATGCGGGCCACTTGCGGATAGTATTACAGACGTTTCAGGATCGTAAGTTATATGCTAAGCTCTCCAAATGTGAATTCTGGCTGAACTCAGTAGCATTCCTTGGCCATGTGATATCTGATGAGGGTATTAGTATTGACACTCAGAAGATCGATGCAGTAAAGAATTGGCCGAGACATACAACACCATCAGAAGTCCGCAGCTTCCTAGGGCTAGCAGGATATTATAGGTGGTTTGTGGAAGGGTTTTCCTCTATATCATCACCATTGACTAAGTTAACATAGAAATCTACCAAGTTCCAGTAGTCTGACACTTGTGAACGTAGTTTTCAGGAGCTGAAGAATCGATTGACATCCGCACCAGTGCTCATTCTTCCTGAAGGAACAGAAGGTTATATGGTATATTGTGATGCCTCAGGTATAGGTTTGGGGTGCATATTGATGCAGCGTAGGAAGGTGATTGCTTATGCATCAAGACAATTGAAGAAGCATGAAAAGAATTATCCAACCCATGATTTGGAATTGGCTGCAGTAATATATGCTTAGAAGATATGGCGGCACTACTTATACGGAGTCCACATTGACATCTACACAGATCACAAGAGTTTACAATACATCTTCAAGCAGAAAAAGTTGAATTTGAGGCAGCATAGGTGGCTTGAATTACTGAAAGACTACGACGTCTAGATATTGAATCATCCAGGTAAAGCCAATATTGTGGCAGATGCTCTCAGCCGTAAATCAATGGGAAGCTTAGTACATGTTGAGGCATGTGGATGGGGGTTGACTAAAGAGCTTCATCAGCTAGCCAATATGAGAATCAGATTGTTAGACTCTGATGACGGAGGTGTTACTGTACAGAATACATCAGAATCATCTTTGGTAGCCGAGGTAAAAGCACGGCAATATGAAGATCCTATCTTAGTACGATTAAGAGAAAGCATTCAACAGTGTAAAAGTACGGCTTTTGAGATCAGAAAAGATGGGGCACTGAGATACCGGAGCCGATTGTGTGTGCCTAATATGGCAGGGTTGCGAGAGAAGAGTATGAATGAGATTCATCAATCCCGATATTCCATCCATCCTGGCTCGACAAAGATGTATCATGATGTCAAGGAGCAGTATTGGTGGGATAACATGAAGAAGTCTATTGCAGAATTTGTAGCCCAGTGTCCCAATTGTCAACAAGTAAAGATAGAACATCAGAAACCCGGTGGATTGCTTCAGAATATAGAGATTCCGACCTGGAAGTGGGAGGTGATTAATATGGACTTCATTATTGGATTACCTCGCTCTTATCATAAGTTTGACTCCATCTGGGTGATAATTGATCGACTTACAAAATGTGCCCATTTTCTGCCAGTGAAGACAACTTACACGGCTAAAGATTATGCGAAGTTGTATATCAAGGAGATTGTTAGGCTTCATGATGTGCCCGTATCTATTATATCAGATCGAGGAGCTCAATTTACGACTAACTTTTGGAGGTCTTTCTAGAAGGGTTTAGGCACACAAGTAAATCTCAGCACTGCATTTCATCCGCAGACTGACGGACAGGCTGAACATACCATTCAGACACTGGAAGATATGCTACGAGCATGTGTTCTAGATTTTAAGGGAAATTGGGATGGCCATCTTCCACTCATAGAATTCGCCTTCAATAATAGCTACCATTCTAGTATTAAAATGGCCCCATTCGAGGCACTATACGGGAGAAGATGTAGATCACCAGTTGGATGGTTCGAAGTCGGTGAACCAGAATTATATGGGCTAGATTTGATTCACCAAGCTATTGAGAAGGTGAAAGTGATACAGGAGCGATTGAGGACGGCACAAAGCAGGCAAAAATCTTATTCTGATGTCCGACGTCGTGATCTAGAGTTTGAGGTTGGTGATTGGGTTTTTCTGAGGATCTCACCAATGAAGGGTATTATGCGTTTTGGGAAGAAAGGTAAGCTGAGTCCAAGGTATATCGGGCCGTATAAAATTCTTCGACGAATTGGACATGTTGCTTATGAGTTAGAATTGCCATCCGAATTGGAATTTGTCCACCCGGTATTCCATGTATCTATGTTGAGGAAATGTATTGGAGACCCTTCTCGAGTCATCCCTATCAAAGATGTACAAGTTACAGAGGACCTATCATATGAAGAAGTTCCAGTGGCGATATTAGATCGACAAGTCCGCAAGCTGAGAACAAAAGATGTAGCTTCCGTCAAAGTTTTGTGGAGGAACAAAAATATGGAAGAAATGACATGGGAAGCAGAAGAGGAGATGAAGTCTAAATACCCTTACCTATTCCAGAATGAAGATAACAAGGATGCTGGTGGAAGACAAGATACATTGGAATGTGAAACGGCTCTATGAGGTAAGCAATAATTTGAGAATACTCCTCCTTAATACAAAATAGTGATATGTAGATAATGTAAATATGCATAATGCTTTGTGTAGCCTTGTGAAGCCATATGTTGGGCTTAATTGCTTGCAAGTTTTGCTAGTGACCATTTTATAGGGGAAAATTGATCGGAAATTTCCATTGGAATCCACGATGATTTAAACTCCCCATGAACCCTTACATTCGAGGACGAATGTTCCTAAGGGGGGGAGGGTGTTACAACCCATATCCACATGTGTTAGTTCATGCCATATATTAGTTAACATAAATCCAAGAAGGAATTATCTTTGAGATGATAAGAAGTCAATCCTATTGGTCTTAAGTGATACAAGAGTGTATAAGGGTGATTAACAAGTATTAGAAGTTAAATGAATCAAGGATGTTGTAACTCATATTTTCAGGTAAATCTAGCGGTGCTTAATACACTCAAGAGGTCATGTATTAAGATATTTTAATTATATAATATCCATATCATAAGTCTTGAAGTCAAACGAGTTATGAAACAAAAGTCGACAAAAGTTGTCGCAACTTAGGTTCATAATTTTACTAAAACATTAGGTCAAATGTTTCTAATCTTTTCTCCTTATTTACAAGGAATTACGGGGTGATATACCAACCAAATTAAATATCTATGAGTCTAATTTCCAACACATTAAACTGTTCATCGATACGATCTTGGAGTAGAGAGATATTTGCATTTTCGCGAGACTGCGCCAAGCACCTCTCTATGGGGCCCACTAAGGCGATTTAACATGTTTGGACATATATAGGATGCCTCCAACCCGTTTAAAGTCATTTCTTATCACTATTTTCAGACCTTAGAACCCTAGGAACATCCTCTCAAGGTTCTCTCAAGATTCAAGACCCAAAAAAAAGGCAAACAACACAAATCAAGTGTCGAGAATTCCGTAGCGCTAGTAAGTCTCTTGTTCTTCTTGTTGTTGCTCATTTTTGTGTCGCTCCAGCTCATATGGGAGGTTGTTTTAAAGGGTTTATGTTCTGTAAATACTCACTCATTTTCTTAATATCAATCCTAGGTGATTTCAAGCCTTCTAAAGTGATTCTAGTGCCGAAAAACACTAATTGATCGCTAGTTTCACTTTTTTGTTGTTGTGGCAGCATTGGAGGGATATTTCGTGGAAATTTAAGGTCAAATTGGAGTTGTTCTTTCTTTATAAAGGTAAGGAACCTATTACTCTATATGTATTTAAGATTATCCAAGTTGCGGCTAAGCCATTGAAGATAGAACTTGTGAAATATATATCGAAAGGCTTGGTAGTAATGTTATTGTTTTGTGGACTGTTTTGCGTTGTTGTTGGGCTGCATATTTTACTATTGTTTTGTGGTGTTTTGGAGGAGGAAGGGTGTGGAGAAACACCATATATATGTAGGGTTGTGGGATGATAGTTATTCATAACATTTCTGGGTCGTTTGACACGACTACGGTGGTCGTCGTTTGTATGGAGTGATTAGGATGTGCATGGACTATTTTGGGAGGCTCAATATGTTTATTATTGATGTTGTTTGGGATATTTGGTGACTGTTTTGAATGGTGTGAAGTCATATATATAGGGGAGGTGCTGTCTGTTTCATCGTAAAATAGGTTGTGGTCGATACATAATAGTTATGACGCTTAAATGAAAACGATAGTATCATTTCTCTTATTGTAGACTAAGGAGTTTTGACAAATGAATAGCTTGAGATTGGGGCCGTATATACAAGGTATGTGAGGCTATCCCTTTCCTTCTTTTGCACAATTCTGATTGTACATAATGTAATGACGAGCTTCCAAGATACTCTACTCTTAGAAGCTAGCAGTACTTACATTGTTTTCCCTCTTATGGAACGATTGATGTTAATGTTGCTTCTCTTATTCTTATGTTATAAATGTTGTTGTTACTTCCTGATTCTTATAAGGTTCATAGTGAAGAGTTAGTCCTAATAATGCATATAGAGAATACCAATTTTACGTCACTCCGAAAGGTTTAGAATGTGATTCTATGAGTCGAGCATGCATTATATATATGTATCTATTTTACTCTACCGAGCCACGCTATAGTTGGCCGGGTACGGCACCTATTTTGCAACCACTGATCAGTTGGGTTTTACCGAGCTCCACATGGCCGGGTACGATTCTACCGAGCCTTATGATGGTCGGGTACGTTTTTTACCGAGCCTATTATGGCGGGGTACGATATAATGATGATGATGCCCACAGAGGCGAATGTTTTAAAGGTTTATGTATTTATACATATGTATCATGCATTTCATGTCAGTAGCCCTCAGAGGTACTAAGATGTTACAGGTTGTATATTCTCTATCCTTGCTTACATTACTGATCGTATTTATGGTTCCCTGCCTTACATACTCAGTACTTTATTCGTACTGACGTCCTTTTATTTGTGGATGCTGCATGTCGTGCTGCAGGTCCTGATAGACAGGCAGGTGCAGCTCCCCCACCATAGTAGGCTGTCCAGTTCAGTGGTGATTGGCGAGATCCCTTCTCCGGAATTGCCTTGGTCTTGGTATGCATATTTGTTATAGACATTATGGGTATGTCGGTGCCCTATTCCGGCTATGTTGTAGCACTTATGTTCATTTAGAGGCTCATAGACAAGTGTCGACTCATGTATAGTTTGGTATGCCTTGTCGACTGGTTTTTGTTATATAGTCTTTCATGGTAGCGTGGTAGCTCATACCTTATATGTAGTTTCTTGATTGTCTGGTCATCCCCTGCTATGTATGTTCATGCCGTCATATTTTATTGCTGGTTGTCCATGATCCAGGTCTACCATTTATATTGATCTCGTCAGCCCTAAAAGATAATAATGAAGGTTAGATGAAATGTACGTTTGTGCTCGGCAAGTATGGTCGGGTGCTAGTCATGGCCCTCCAGTTTTGGTCGTGACACCAAGTCTGCTCACTTCATAACTGTGTGTACTACTTATTCTTTGGAGTGGTTGGCGGAGATTTATATCTGGGAGATTGTTCGTCTGTATGGTATTCAAATTTTCATCATTTCCGATAGAGGTACTCAGTTCACATCATGGTTCTAGAGGGTCGTTCAGCATGAGTGTGGTACTCGGGTGGAGTTGAGCACAACATTTCACCCTTAGAAAGACGGACAGTCCGAGTGCACTATTCAGATTTTGCCTACAACAACAACTATCAGTCCAGCATTCAAATGGCACCGTACGAGGCTTTATATGGTAGGCGGTGTAGATCCTCGGTGGGTTGGTTTGAGCCTGGTAAGGCTAGACTATTGGGAACAGACTTGGTTCAGGATGCTTTGGAGAAGGTTAAGGTGATTCAGGATAGACTCCATACAGCCTAGTCTACACAGAAGAGTTACGTGGACCGGAAGGTTCGTGATGTTTCCTATATGGTTGGAGAGCGGGTTCTACTTCGGGTTTAGCCTATGAAGGGCGTTATGAGATTTGGGAAGAAAGGGAAGTTGAGTCCGAGGTTTATTGGCCCTTTTGAGATATTGCGACGTGTTGGGGAGGTTGCTTATGATGCTTCAGGTATGTCTCTATGCTCGTTCGAGGATGATCGAATATTTAAGTGTGGGAGTATGTAACGACTCGGCCAGTCGTTTTAAGAATTTACTCTCCGATTCCCCTATTAAATTCTTTCCTAGTATTTATTTTTGCTATTTTAATTTGCTGGGATGTTTGGTTTTGAGTTTCGAAGTGTTTTGGGACACTTAGTACCTACAAGAGAGCTTAAGTTTTGAAAATTTGACCATAGTCAGAGCATTGTGAAGACGGCCTCGGAATGGAATTCCGATGGTTCATTAACTCCGTTGGGTGATTTCGCGTATAGAAGTGTGTTCGGATTGTGTTTTGGAGGTCCATAGCTAATTTAGGCTTGAAATGCCGAAAGTTGAATTTTTTTGAAGTTTCCGGTTCGATAGTGAGATTATGATCCGAGGGTCGAAATGGAATTCCAGAAGTTAGAGTAGCTCCGTAGTGTTGAATGTGACATGTGTGCAAAATTTCAGGTCATTCGGACGAGGTTTGATAGATTTTTTGATCGAAAGCGTATTTTGAGAGTTTTTGAAGTTCTTAGGCTTGAATCCGATGCTATATTGGTGTTTTGATGTTGTTTTGAGAATTCCAAAGGTTGGAACAAATTTGAATGATGTTATGGGATATGTTGATAGGTTTGGTTGAGGTCCCGAGGGCCTCAGGTGTATTTCGGATGCTCTAACGGGCATTTTTGGCCTTTGGGAGATTGCTGGTTTTCTTGTATTTTTAGCAACAGTGATTTGTTCATTGCGATGACATGAGTCCATCCGTGATCGCGTAGGGTAAGTTGAGGTCAGGCATTTTTGTGAATCGCGACCGCGTAGGCAGGCGTGCGATCGCATAGGGTGAGCAGAGTTGGTCATTGTGTTTGCATAAGGACCTTTGCGTTCGCATAGAAGGACTTGGTATGGCAGAGGAGTGATGGAATTGCTCTATGCGATCGCATAGAGCTGGTCGCGATCGCGTTGCATTGAGGAAGTTGTCTTATAAGATCTCATAGGTATTTCTGCGATCGCGTAGGGTTAAATCTGGGCGGTATTTAAATAGCCCATCCGCGACCCTTATTCATTTTTCCACCATTTTTGAACGGGATTGAAGTTTTTGAGGTTGATTTTTGAGGAAACCAAAGGGGAATCACTTGGAGGTAATATTTTAGACTTCATAACTCGTTTGTATGCGATTAAAGACATAATTTACGGTGAAAATTTGGGAAAAATGGGTAATTAAGGCTTGAGATTACGAGACCATAACAAGGGTATTTGAGGGGCCAATTGAACTCCGATTTCAGTTTCTTATTATGTATAAACTCGTGAGAGTACGAGGTTTCTGAAAATATAAATTTCACCCGATTTCGAGACGTGGGCCCAAGGGGCATTTTGGTTATTTTACCTAATTTTTCATATTAGCTTAGAATTTATTTGTAGAATCAGTTACTTGAAGTGTTATTTACGTTATGTAATTGAACTGGATAGATTTGGGCCATTTGGAGTCGAGCACTCGTGGCAAGAACGTGGTTTCGGGTTGATTTTTGAGCTGGTTCGAGGTAAGTAGCTTGCCTAACCTTGTGTGGAGGACCTTCCCCTTAGGATTTGGTATATTTGATAATTGAAATGACTTGTACGTGATGTGACGAGTGCGTACTTGAGATAATTGTTGAAAATCTGGTTTTCTTTAAGTAATTTCAATTGTATTCCTTTTTCCTGTTTTATACTACTTGCAAGTTAAGCCTGTTGTTAGCTTAGAAAAGCATGTTTAATTGACTTAATTGCTTATTTACTTAAACTGCCTTAATTGTATTATATGAAGTATGTTAGGTTAGAATTACATGTTTACTTGGTACGAAATTGAGCTTAATTGAGTATTCCTTCTGTTGTTGCTGTGTGTTTTACTTTGGGACTACGGGGACGACATATCGGGAGATTCCCTGCACGTAATTTGAGTTGAGGTGCGGGATACCGAGAGATACCTAGCACATATATTGGGATACCAAGAGATCCCAAGCATATATTGAGGATACCAAGAGATCCCTGGCATATATTGTGAGTACTAAGAGATCCTCGGGATACTGAGAGATCCCCAGTTATTATCCTTATGGAGAGTGGTATTTCCTTGTGATTGATTTTGTCTCTGTTCCAGTTATTTTATTCCTTATTATCCGGTATTAAATTCTTATTGTTAGCTTTCAACTGTTCTGCTTATCTTATTCTGTCATCCCTTATATTTTATTTAATCTCAGTAGGGCCCTGACCTTACTCGTCACTACCCTACCGAGGTTAGGCTTGGCACTTACAGAGTACCGCTGTGGTGTATTCATGTCCTTTCTGTGCATGTTTTTCATGTACAGATCCAGGTACCTCCACTCAGACTTATCACGCTTGAGACGAGGCACTTGTAGAGACTCCGAGGTATATCTGCCGCGTCCGCAGACTGAAGAGTCTCTTTCTACTCCCACTTTTTAGTGTTTAGCCCTTCTGTACCTTTCTTTTGTTAGATATTCTGGAGTTAGACACTTGTAGACATTCAAAGGCTTGTGATCATGAGATTCTGGGTTTTGGGAAATGTGTTTAGATTTCGAGAGTTGATATTGTGTATGCCAAGCGGCACTTTTAAACTCTATTTTGCTTCACTATTTCGTTTTTATTATTTTTTCTGCAAATTGGTTTATTTTCCGCATTGTTAGGCTTACCTAGTCGTAGAGACTAGGTGTCGTCATGATGGTTCACGAAAGGCGAACCGGGGTCGTGACAAAACCACCTCTCCATGAGTCAAGCTTTTCATTGCCAGTAATTCTCCTTCAAAAATGCTATAAAAGAAGTCTTATAGAAAAAAAATTATAACTATATAATAAAGGGAATTCTTTCCTATTCGATTATAACAAAATGGGATACCAAAAATAATAGATTGAGATTCTAAAAAACAAACATATTGTATAATGAGTATAATAGCAGCAACTGAAAAGAGGACAAAAAGAAAATAAGGCAAAGAAAAAGAGAGGAAAAAGTATCTTGTAATTTTTCAAACCTACCCATTTATTCTTTGTGCCCACTTCACTAATTCCAGTCTTCTTGATTGTGTTAGCCTGAGAAGCAATATTAAATTGGTTACTTTGATAGTTTACAAAATTCAAAATTTAGCAAATTATAGAATACAAGATACAGAAATAAGACAAAACCACATAATATTTTTCATTTTAAGAAATATACTTTATCAAGTATAGCTTCAGGCAACTTTCCGCCATCTAAATTCTTGTAGCCGAGGTAGCTTTTTGAACTTCTACCTCAACCCTTTTATCAAAATCCCTTTTCTCAACCTGAAGATCATTTATATACAAAGCTATAAATACAGCTTGGAGTTGCTTTTTTTTTTTTAATTTGAACAATCTCATGAGTGTCTGGTCCCATAACTTGTGCATACTCATTATTGGGAGCACTTCCAGAGACATTTAACTCAGGATACACCTTAGCAAGTTAAATTATTTAATTTTTTTAAAAGAACAGTAAAATAATGAAAATTTATAATTTTTAATGGAATTAAAGTAGCTTTATATAGATATAAAGAATAAGAATTTACTGTTACTTCACTAGCTATCTCATTTATTGGTTGTTTATTGGTTGTTCATTCTTTCTTATATGTGTTTTTTTGAACACCTTAATACAACTTAGTTTTACTCCAACCTTCTTTGGCATGGGTCAACGGCCAAGGACCACCCTTTTCTTCTCACGGTTTCCCAAAGTTCACACCCATCTCGACTACTGCCATTCCGGTCTCATTGTCTGATCAATCCTATCCACCTGGATTCAATCCTTATCCCAACTGTATGACTACAGCTGGAACTTCCGTTTCAAGCTCTCAAAGTTTGCCAGTAACAACCAATCAAGCAACCACTACTTTTATGACTGTCTTCACCATCTCACAGCCAACGATGGTGTAGAGAAAAACTCATGAGTCACAATTTGCTACCCAGCAAGAGCAGTACCATTCTTTGAGTACCACTCGTACTTGTTTGATCTTCCTGCAAACATTGAGAAGCTTGCCCGAAAGATGGCACATGAAGAAATGACCCAAAGAGTGAAAAGCTTAGAACAACAGTTGAAAAACATACAAGGGTTGGCTGGTCAGAAGAGCATTGCCTTCAAGGATTTATGTATGTTACCCGATGTCCACTTGCCACCTGGTTTCAAGACTCCCAAAGTTAAAAAGTATGATGGACATGGAGACCTCATAGCCCATCTGAAAAGGTATTGCAATCAGCTACGAGGTGCCGAAAGAAATGAAGAATTGCTCATAGCTTATTTTGGGGAAAGCCTTACGGGAGCAGCCTCCGAATGGTTTATGGATCAAGATACCTCTCACATGCTTGTCTGGCATGACATGTCTTGGGCCTTTGTCAAACAGTTCCAATACAACATTGGCATTACCTCAGATAGCAATTCCCTTTTAAACCTGGAGAAGAAACCAAGTGAAAATTTCAGGGAATATGCCATTAAATTGAGAGAGCAAGCAGCTAGAGTTAAGCCACTCATGGATGACCATGAGCTAATCATTGTCTTCCTTCAAGCGCAAGAGCCAGATTAGTTTCAAAACAGGATGTCCGCAGTTGGCAAATCCTTCTCAGAAGCAATCAAAATAGGAGAAATGGTAGAGAATGACCTTAAGACAGACAGAATTATAAGTCAAGTAGCTCTAAAGCTGCAACTCAGGCTATCCAAATTGAATCTGGTGAACATGAATGAGATGGATGAAGAAATCATGATGACATCAGGGTCAAGAAGAGGTCATAGGAGAATGTCTCTGTTTACCGTGAAATGGTAACAACAATTAAATTGGTAGATGCGATTCTAAAAATATGTGATCTATTTTTATGCTAGTTGTATGAGCAGATGATGCTAAGAATATGAAGTTTAATGATGAAATCCGAGATAAAACGAGGCAATAATCAATCCGAGGGGCTTACTGCCCTGGCTTCAGACTGGTCGATGGAGGACCTCGGGGTCGATACCTTGGCTCGATCTCGAGCTATCGGGGGTAGTCTGGAATGGGATAACAGTTAAGATACGATTAATCAAGGCTCCTTATGGACAAGACCAAGCAATAGATGAAGAACAAGTAAGAAAGCTATAAATGCTAAAGTGGCCTCGAGCTAGAGAGAACGAAGGGATTACTGCCCTGGCTTCGGACTAGTCGATGGAGGACCTCGGGGTCGATATATATATTTATATATTATTGATCTTGTGGAGAAATGATTGGAGCAACATCATCCGAGAGCTTACAAAGTGATGGGCATCCCCTTTATGTAGGAGAGGAATCCGTTATAATGCAAAATGTGTTAACAGTGAAGGATAGAGATAGGATGGCTAGATGCGACATCTTGAAAATAGGCCCCGAATAGGCCAGTCTTGTCAGGTTAAACCGTATGCCTTGGGAACTCCTCCCTCATCGGCTGTAGCTACTGTATTTGTCGGAATGCGGCGCCCCTTGGACCGGTATCTGCCAAACCCTGAGGATGAGTCTCTACCTTGGCTTTGAGCTTCGAGGGGCATGACCGTGAGACGGCCCTATGACAGGGAAATCAGGCCCCCGGATTTGCCGTATACAGATAGTCTCCGCATTTCTTAGAGTGAAGGCGACAAGAAATGATAAGAAACGATAATGAACTCCTGCTTCCTCTGGTGTTCTTGCGAACGGTTACGAGATGTCAAGGCGTACTATGTGCACCATTCCTGCAAATTTCAGCATTGACTTCGGCGCCTGGCTTTCTTCAATGTACCCATGGTGCTTTTATAGATACTCACCTCTTCCTTTCTAGTTTCCACCTCATGTTCAAAAACCCTTAGTGAGGTCTGTTTTCCCTCGTTCTCGCTCTTTTTCAGGAACGCAACCCCCTTTTCTTCTTCCCTAAGATTTTCTCAAGGGTGGCGAATATTTCCGCTTTTGCTTCCCAAGAGGTTGCGGGTTCATCTTCTTCATTTTTCTGTCAAGGCGAAGTGGCCACTCCCCATGATGAGGAGTGCGTCCTGGGACCCTTTATGATGACATATGATTTTAGGGTAGAGAGGCCCTCCTTGAAGTCAGGGCGCCACGAGCCTGTAACTCGGTATATTAGCTCTATAACAAATATTGAAAGAATGAAGGTCGACTGTTGCTGGGGAAATACCGTGCTCATGGAGATTCCCGCTCGGGATGAAGAAATTATGGCTCATAGGTCCGGCTTTCTGAGTGTGTACACCTACCCATTCACTTTGGGGCTAGTGGGGCCATCCTCGCCCCGACCGACCTTGTGATTCTCGACTTCGGCCGGAGTTACCAGGTAACTCTAGGTCAAGTTCATCCTTCGTTCTAGCATGCGGTTTATAATGATCTGGCATTACTCGAGTATGACATAGGGAATGCCTTTCACCCTGAACTATTTCATTTGGATGTATAGTCCTCGTCTCGTTCGTGGGGGCTTAATCAAGCTTCGCTGTCGAGCCCCGAGATCCCTTTTTGCCTCTACCGAGGAGTTTGGGGATGACAGGTGGTTAAGCCGATTCATCCGAGTGAGGATGTCTGACCTGATCCCAGTGAAAAAGATTTCATTCCCTGAGAAGTGGAAAAAATGTCATTCCCTGTGAAATCGCTACGTCTCCTCATGCGGCTAACTCTGTTTTTCTTGTCTTTTCAGCCGTAGCGATCTATCCTGGCGCGGTGTCGGATATCTTGTGTTGGGTTGGTTGTTTGTACTCAATCTGCCCGTATACTGATCGAGCGTGGCAGGATTTATCCCGAGCTCGGTGGGAAGCCAAAGACCATGTTGGGCCTTAAGCCCTGACGCGTCCGTGCATTTTGATGTAGCTTGCTGTTAGTAGCTTTCTCTGTCTTGCGCATTTAACCTCTGCATCTATGCAGGTCTGGGAGGAATCCTACTAACGAGGGAGGTGTCGTCCGTTGGAGGGGACACTCTGATCCTTGACAAGGAGAAAAAAAGGCAGGAGAGCCTATCGACTGAGCCACCGGAGCCCAAGAGGATCAAGGTTGAGAGTTCCAAGGTTGAACCATTGGGTCCGACCTCCGGGTCGATGAGAAATCCTCATGATAAAGGTAAGAGAGAAAGCGGCTTCTCAGCATTCCCCGAAGAGTGTTTGGGATTGATGGACCCTCGGACTGTAGGGATAGATGCTTCTATACAGGAGTCTGATGCTGGCGCGGCCCAGCTTTATTGCGGTGAGGCAATGAATGGGGTATCAAGCCCTGCCCTTGAATTGGTAGGTGGCCGGAGTCCTCCTTGATCCGGGACACCCTTGGCAGGAAATTTGGAGGGGCCTCAATCTGGTGGTCGGGATGAAGAGAGGACAGAAATTTTGGCTAACCCTATTAGCCCGTTGGTTATTGTTGATTCTCCTAAGGGGGAGATCCTTCCATCTTATGGAATGCAAGACGATTCTTGAAAGGAGCCTTCCGCGACAGGAGCACTGATCAAAGGCGGAGAAGCACTCGAGAGGCCAACGATCATTCTTGAGGGTAGTTCCGAGGTCAGGCCTCATTTATTTTTGGCGAGATAGGTAGACTTTGTGAACGGGTAACTTCTGCTAGCCTTGTCTGCTGCTTCGGGCTGCTCCGGCTTTTATTCTCCTAACTTTTTTATGCGGTTTCAGGCCGAAGCGCTTTATAACTAGGCTTTTGCCTAGTATCAGGATGAGGTGAGCCGCCATGATCATGAGAAAGCCTATTTCACCGAACAGGTTACTCATCACCTATTTTTACTATTATTGAGCCCCTGTGAAATTTCATCGCTTTTAACTCTTTGGGCCTCGATTTGTGCAGTTTGAGAAGGAGAACATCCTGTTGAGAGGGGAGCTTCGGGCTAGAGATGCTAAAATCTCCAAGCTTAGCGGGCAAGTGAGTGAGGTGGTTTTCGAGAGGGACAACCTTAAGGGGAGAGTTACCTTGATTGAGCGTGAGCTCCAGGACGCGAAGGAGGATAATGGAAAGTATAAGAACCTCCATTCCGAGCTGGTGGCTGCATTGTTTTAGATCAAAGTTGAGGCCGAGGCACTTGTATCTTTGCATGGGGGAGGAGCGGTCGTCGTTGATTCTTGCTTTGAGAGGACGTTCGAGGGTGCTGGACCAACTTTACCTCGAGCTGAGGATCGTGCTTGGCCGGGCTCACGAAGGTTAACGATCGAGGGCGCATAGGAAGATTGCTCGAGTGGTGTTAAAAGTGGGGGTGGATCCCTGGTGAGAGGGGACACCATCGAGAAGGGGCCGTCGGGGGACTCGTGATCGCCTGGATGCGACCTTTGAGGCTATTGGTTCAGCAATAGATTAGTATTTGTTGTTTTTTCCTGTTGATCTCCCTGTTTGTATATCGTACTTTTATTTTGTCATATGTATGAAGATAATCCTGCAGCTTCATTTCCTTTATTCCCCTTTCCGCTCTGAATTCAGCATAGATTGGCGAAAGAGCCTTAGACCCACAATATAGCTCTGTGGCCCATTTAGGCTGGTTTGGGAGTTGTCATGCGGCTGGTCGATGCGTCCTTTTGGTGTGAACTGCCGTGAGGGGTCTTGCGCTTTTGCCCAGTAGTTTGCGTTAAGTTTCCGTGTCGAGTTTTTCCCGAGCCTTATTGATTTTCGCTCTCCTGTTCCTGTACGGTCGGGTGATGATGGTTCTTATCCCTTGTCCTTGGGTATTTCTATTTGGCTTGTTTAGGGTTCAGTCTGTGAGTCGTTTTGCGACTCGAGCTTTAATTGACCCTCAAGCTTTTTGCGCCTTGGGTCGAAGCGACCTTTTGAGTGTGTGGCCCAGGGGGCTCGTTTGGCTGGCGGCAATGGTGCTTACACTGCCCTTAGGCATGTTGTAGATTAACTATTTTGGATTTGGTCTCCGAATCGGGTTACAATTCAAGCTCATTTTAATCTTCAATTTTTCAATTTCTATGCTGGCGATAGTGGCTCTTATGCAGTTTTGATTATTGAGACCTTTTGGTGTGCGGCCCGTAGGCTTATTTGGCTGGCGACAATGGCTCTTATGCTTTTTCCCGTAGGCTTTTTGTATGCTTTGTATTCCTCTCGTTAAGGTCTTTTTGAAATAATTTTGCCTGACCCATCATCGGTTAAGGAAGAACCTCAATTTCAAGTTGTTAGGGGCGATGTTTGGACACCTCAAAAGGTTTTTAGCTCATACGCCGAGTAGATCAAAGCCTTGTGATTTAGAGCTGACATGGTCGAAGCTCGTTTGCCTGTTGAGGCAAGCCTGTTTTAACCAGTTCTTTTCGAATTATATTCGAAGTAGTGGCCTGCAATTTTGTTTAGCGATGGTCAGGTGTCCCCGAGTCGTATTAATTTTGTTGGATCAGCCATTTTGACCGTAGTCATATGTGTTTGGCCGGAGCCATTTTTGATCCCGAGTGATAGTTTAGGAGTCTACACCGAGGGTATGCCGTTTCGGGATTCTTACAAATGCGACGTATAGCTGAAACTTCGGGAATGGGTTTTTACGCCTGTAGTAAGGTCTTACAAAATTTTGATGCCCGTTGAGGTCTTATAGTTTGTCATGCCTATTGAGGTCTTACAGTTTTTGTTGCTATGTAGAATAGATCTGGTAACGCCGAGCCTGCCCGATCGGGGTCTTACAGTTTCAGTTTTTCTAGTGTATGGCGATTGATGATAGTCTCCGAGTCATCAAGTTTGCTTAGGATCGAAGGCCGCTATTTGTGAGTTCGGAGTTTCCTTGTTGGGGCCTTGTGCGCCCGGAGTTCCGACCCTGGGGTCGTGTGAGTGTCAAATTGTTAACGCTAAGTCTATGAGTATTTTGGGACGCATTTGATGGAGGGATCCCCATCGAGAGTATACTGAGATTTCCTTTGTTGGAGTATGAGATGCTAAAAGATATTCTTTTATTGCTTGCCATAAATAAACGCTGCTTCGTTGTTGCGAGCTCGGCTTGCGCGGGCACGACTCCTTGGACCATTTGATTCGGTACATTGTTTCCTATTGGAGCCTCGTTCGACATTTTCTCGGGGCGGGGCTGGTTTCAAAGGAAGTCTTGTAGGCTCTTTGAATCCTTCTTGTGAAGTGCGTGGATGTTGCCTCGTTAAAAACCCTACCGGCAAAAACCCGTTACGGGATAAAAAACCCGGTCGAAAGAAAAGAGTGCGACGTCTGCTCGAGGATTATTTGTGGGGTTTTACAATCGGACGCCCTAGCAGTAATACCGCTTGAGCATCGATACATTTCAGTTACCCGGAAGCTGCTCGCCCTCAATGGTGCCAAGCTTATAGGAACCTTTGCCAATTATCCCAAGGATACGATACGGCCTTTCCCAATTCTGGCCCAGCTTCCCTTCATTAGTGTTTCCGGTGTTGAGAGTAACCTTCCTTAGGACCAAGTCTCTGATCCCGAAGTATCGAAGATTTGTTATTCTATTGTAGTATCTTTCGATTTTCTGCTTTTGGGCAGGCATCCGAACCAACGAGGCTTCCCGTCTATCGTAGAGCAACTCGAGGGCCGTTGCCATGGCTTCGTTGTTCTATCCCTCATTAGTGTTCCAGAATCTGGCACTTTGTTCCCCTACCTCCACTGATGTCAGTGCTTCGGCGCCATATACTAGGGAGAAGGGTGTCTCCCCGGTGCTTGATTTTGGAGTTGTCCAATATGCCCACAGCACCTCGGGCAGCATTTCTCTCCATTTTCTTTTTCATGTTTTGAATGATGGTTTTATTCATATATTTGGCCTGGCCGTTCGCACACGGGTGGTATGGCATTGACAGGATTCTCTTGATTTTGTTATCTTTAAGGAACTGTGTTACCTTGCTCCTGATGAATTGCCTCCCGTTGTCGCATGTTATTTCGGACGGGATCCCGAACCAGCATATTATGTATTCCTGTATAAAATTGATTACCTCCTTATCTATTATTTTCTCGAAGGCTTGTGCTTCCACCTATTTAGATAAGTAATCAGTCATAAATAGAATGAATCTAGCCTTACCTGGCGTCGTCGGCAAAGGGTTGATGATATCCATTCCCCATTTCAAGAATTGCCATAGTGATAAAACGGAATGCAGTTGTGCGCCGGGATGGTGGATCATGGGAGCAAGCCTCTAACACTTGTTGCATTTTCGGATGAATTCCCTGGCATCTTTTTCCATGGTGTCCCAATAGTAGCCCGCTCTGATCACCTTTCTGACTAAGGAGTCAGCCCTGGAGTGATTTTCACAGGTTCCCTCGTGGATCTCTCGGAGCACATAATATGTGTCACATGGTCCCAAACATATCGCCAGGGGGCCATCGAAAGTTCTCCTGTACAGAGCCCCATTTTCGTCGAGCGAGAACCAGGCCACTTTGGTTCGCAGGGCCCTCGATTCTTTTGGATTTGCGGGTAGCTTCCCGTCCTTCAGGTAAACGAAGTACTTGTTTCTCCAATCTTATACCAGGCTGGCATAGTTAATTTCTGCGTGACCTTCTTCGACCACAGATTTGAACAGTTGGAGGAGAGCTCCGAGGAGCAGGTCTTCTTTTTCAGCGGAAGATCCTAGATTTGCGAGGGCATCGGCCTCGCAATTCTACTCTCGAGGTACATGGACTAAGGTCAATTATTTGAAGCGATGTAATGTGATTTGGATTTTGTCCAAATACCTTTTCATCCTTTCCTCTCAGGCTTCGTAGCTTCCGTTCACTTGACTTACCACGAGGAGGGAATCGCATTTTGCCTCGATAGTCTCAGCTCCAAAACTTTTGGCCAACTCTAAACCTGAAATCATAGCCTCATACTCGGTTTCATTGTTCGTTAGCTTTGTGGTTTTTATAGATTGCATTATTATGCCGCTGACGGGCGGCTTTAGGACTATACCGAGTCTGGATCCTCTTATGTTTGTGGCACCATCTATGAAAAGGGTCCATACCCCGAAGGACGTGCTTGATTTTATTAAAAGTTCATTCTCTACCTAGGGCATGAGGGATGGAGAGAAATCGGCCACAAAATCCGCCAGGATTTGGAACTTGATGGCCATCCGAGGTTGATACTCGATATCATACCCCCCGAGTTCAATGGCCCATTTGGCCAATCGACCTGTTTACTCAGGTTTATGCAGTACACTCCGGAGGGGATAAGTCGACATGACGCAAATACGGTGGCACTAAAAGTAATGCCTCAGCTTGCGCGAAGCTCATATCAGTGCGCGAGCCAATTTTTCTAGATGGGGGTACCAGGTTTCGGCGTCCCCCGAGGTTCGTCTTACATAATAAATAGGAAATTGCGTACCTTGCTCTTCTCGAACCAGTGCGCCGCTTATCGCTATTTCAGACACGGCCAAGTATAGGTAAATCGTTTCATCCTCCTTGGGTTTATGCAGCAAAGGCAAGCTACATAGGTACCGTTTCAGTTATTCTAGGGCGTGTTGGCATTCTGGAGTCCATTCGAAGTTGTTCTTTCTTTTAAGCAGGGCAAAGAAATCGCGGCTTTTGTGTGGTGACCTCGATATGAATCTGCCCTGTCAGCCGTTGAACGACTTTGACGTTGTTCACCACTGTGATCTCTTCGATGGCCTTTATTTTATCAGGGTTGATCTCGATCCCTCTATTTGAAACCATGAAACCCAGGAATTTTCTCGATCCTAATCCGAAGGCACACTTCTCAGGATTGAGCTTCATGTTGTAGCTTCTTAGGATGTTAAAAGTTTCTTGAAAATGGGTCAAATGGTCCTCTGCGCAGGGATTTGACTAGCATACCATCAATATATACCTCCATTGATTTACCTACTTGACGCTCGAACATTTTATTAACTAGGTGCTGGTATGTTGCTCCCGTATTTTTTAACCCGAAAGGCATTATATTATAGCAATATGTACCATATTTTGTGATGAATGAGGTCTTTTCCCTGTCTTTAGGGTTCATTCTGATTTGATTGTACCCCGAGTAGGCATTGAGGAAAGTAAGGGTCACATGGTCGGTCGTAGCATCGATCAGACGATCGATATTAGGCAACGGGAAGGAATCTTTGGGGCATGCTTTATTCAAATCTTTATAATCTATGCACATCCTTAGCTTGTTCCCCTTTTTGGCAATACCACTACGTTAGCTAGCTATTTGGGATACTTTACCTCTCTAATGGATCCAATTTTAAGAAGTTTCACTACCTCTTCTTTGATGAAGGCATGTTTTACCTCAGACTGCGGCCTTCTCTTTTTCTTCGCGGGTTTGAATTTGGGGTCAACGCTTAGCTTGTTGGCGGTTATATACCTATCATATATTGGTGGGACTAGGTGAAATAGTCGATATTGTTACTAAGAAATTGAATAAACCTTGTCCTAAGTTTGGGGGTCAGCCCCGTTCCCAGTTATACTTTGCGATCCGGGAGGTGCTCGATAAAAACGGTCTGCTCTAGCTCTTCGACTGTTGACTTGGTTGCATCCGATTCCTCGGGGGAGACGAAGGTTTGAGGGTATAAGAAGTCTTCCTCGTCATCTTCAAGGGTCTGCACGCTTCCCTCCTCGTCCGAGATCGGGAATGTGGGGGTTGGAATCTCGTGGTGGACCGCGTACATTTCCCTCGCTGCCCGCTGGTCTCCATGTATGGTCGTGATTCTATCCCTTGTGGGAAACCTTATCACATGGTGCAAGGTCGAGGGGACTTCCCTTATGTTGTGTATCTAAGGCCTTCCAAGTAAGGCGTTGTATCTCATGTCAACGTCGATGACCTGAAACACGGTGTTATGTATTGCGCCAGATGTGTTGATCGGGAGGGTGATCTCTCCTTTTGTTTATTCTCTAATCATGTTGAAGCAGTGGAGGACTCGAGGGGAGGAAAAAACTTGATTGAGAAGCCCCAGCTGTTCTACTACTTCTGACCAGATTATGCTGGCCGAGTTACCTGGATCCACAAGCACGCGTTTTATCCTGGTGTTGTCTAAGAGAAACGAGATTACTAGCGCATCGTTGTGTGGTTCCATCATAGCCTCGAGATCATTTTCGTTGAATACGAGGGTTTCTTCGGGTAAGTGTTTTCAGGTCGTTCCCTCTTCTGTAGCGGACGTTCTCGTTCGTTTTTAGACTTTGTGGACCGTTAACTTCTGCTAGCCTTGTCTGCTGCTTCGGGCTGCTCCGGCTTTTATTCTCCTAACTTTTTTATGCGGTTTCAGGCCGAAGCACTTTATAACTATGCTTTTGCCTAGTATCAGGATGAGGTGAGCCGCCATGATCATGAGAAAGCCTATTTCACCGAACAGGTTACTCATCACCTATTTTTACTATTATTTGAGCCCCTGTGAAATTCCATCGCTTTTAACTCTTTGGGCCTCGATTTGTGCAGTTTGAGAAAGAGAACACCCTGTTGAGAGGGGAGCTTCGGGCCAGAGATGCTGAAATCTCCAAGCTTAGTGGGCATATGAGTGAGGTGGCTTTCGAGAGGGATAACCTTAGGGGGAGAGTTACCTTGATTGCGCGAGAGCTCTAGGACGCGAAGGAGGATAATGGAAAGTATAAGAACCTCCATTCTGAGCTGGTGGCTGCATTGTTTTGGATCAAAGCTGAGGCCGAGGCGCTTGTATCTTTGCATGGGGGAGGAGCGGTCGTCGTTGATTCTTGCTTTGAGAGGACGTTCGAGGGTGTTGGCCCAACTTTACCTCGAGCTGCGGATCGTGCTTGGTCGGGCTCATGAAGGTTGACCATCGAGGGCACATAGGAAGATAGCTCGAGTGGTGTTAAAAATGGGGGTGGATCCCTGGCGAGAGGGGCCACCATCGAGAAGGGGCCGTCGGGGGACTCGTGATCGCCTGGATGCGACATTTGAGGCTATCGGTTCGGCAATAGATTAGGATCCTGTTGATCTCCCTGTTTGTATATAGTACTTTTATTTTGTCATATGTATGAAGATAATCCTGCATCTTCGTTTCCTGTATTCCCTTTTCCGCTCTGAATTCAGCATAGATTGGCGAAAGAGCCTTAGACCCACAATATAGTTCCATGGCCCGTTTAGTCTAGTTCGGGAGTTGTCATGAGGCTGGTCGATGCGCCCTTTTGGTGTGAACTGCTGTGAGGGGTCTTGCGCTTTTGCCAAGTGTTTTGTGTTAAGTTTCCGTGTGGAGTTAGTACCGAGCCTTATTGATTTTCGCTCTCCTGTGCCTGTGCGGTCGGGTGATGATGGTTCTTATCCCTTGTCCTTGGGTATTTGTATTTGGCTTGTTTAGGGTTCAGTCTCTGAGTCCTGTTGCGACTCGAGCTTTAATTGACCCTCAAGCTTTTTGCGCCTTGGGTCGAAGCGACCTTTTGAGTGTGTGGCCCAGGGGGTATATAGTACTTTTATCGGTTCGGCAATCATAGCCTCATACTCGGCTTCATTGTTAGTTAGATTTGTGGTTTTTATAGATTGCCTTATTATGCCGCTGACTGGCGGCTTTAGGACTATGCCGAGTCTGTATCCTCTTATGTTTGTGGCACCATCTGTGAACAGAGTCCATACTCCGGAGGACGTGCTTGATTTTAATAAAAGTTCATTCTCTACCTAGGGCATGAGGGATGGAGAGAAATCTGCCACAAAATCCTCCAGGATTTGGGACTTGATGGCCATCCGAGGTTGATACTCGATATCATACCCCCTGAGTTCAATGGCCCATTTGGCCAATCGACCTGATAACTCAGGTTTATGCAGTACACTCCGGGGGGGATAAGTCGACATGACGCAAATACGGTGGCACTGAAAGTAATGCCTCAGCTTGCGCGAGGCTCTTATCAGTGCGAGAGCCAATTTTTCTAGATGGGGGTACCGGGTTTCGGCGTCCCCCGAGGTTCATCTTACATAATAAATTGGAAATTGCGTACCTTGCTCTTCTCGAACCAGTACGCCGCTTATCGCTATTTCGGACAGGGCCAAGTATAGGTACATCGTTTCATCCTCCTTGGGTTTGTGCAGCAAAGACAGGCTACATATGAACCGTTTTAGTTCTTCTAGGGCGTGTTGGCATTCTGGAGTCCATTTGAAGTTGTTCTTTCTTTTAAGCAGGGCAAAGAAATGGCGGCTTTTGTGTGATGACCTTGATATGAATCTGCCCAGGGCCGCGATCTGCCCTGTCAGCCGTTGAATGGCTTTTACGTTGTTCACCACTGTGATCTCTTCGATGGCTTTTATTTTATCGGGGTTGATCTCGATCCCTCTGTTTGAAACCATGAAACCCAGGAATTTTTTCGAGCCTACTCCGAAGGCACACTTCTCAAGATTGAGCTTCATGTTGTAGCTTCTTAGGATGTTGAAAGTTTCTTGAAAATGGGTCAGATGATCCTCTGCGCAGGAATTTGACTAGCATATCATCAATATATACCTTCATTGATTTACCTACTTGATGCTCGAACATTTTATTAACTAGGTGCCGGTATGTTGCTCCCGCATTTTTTAACCCGAAAGGCATTATGTTATAGCAATATGTACCATATTTTGTGATGAATGAGGTCTTTTCCCTATCCTTAGGGTTCATTCTGATTTGATTTTACCCCGAGTAGGCATTGAGGAAAGTAAGGGTCTCGTGGTCGGCCGTAGCATCGATGAGACGATCGATATTAGGCAGCGGGAAGGAATCTTTGGGGCATGTTTTATTCAAATCTTTATAATCTATGCACATCCTTGGCTTGTTCCCCTTTTTCGCAATACCACTACGTTAGCTAGCCATTCGGGATACTTTACCTCCCTAATGGATCCGATTTTAAGAAGTTTCACTACCTCTTCTTTGATGAAGGCATGTTTTACCTCAGACTGCGGCCTTCTCTTTTTCTTCGCGGGTTTGAATTTGGGGTAAACGCTTAGCTTGTTGGCGGTTATATACCTATCATATATTGGTGGGACTAGGTGAAATAGTCGATATTGTTACTAAGAAATTGAATAAAACTTGTCCTAAGTTTGGGGGTCAGCCCCGTTCCCAGGTATACCTTGCGATCCGGGAGGTGCTCGATCAAAACAGTCTGCTCTAGCTCTTCGACTGTTGACTTGGTCGATCTGATTCCTCGGGGATGACGAAGGTTCGAGGGTATAAGAAGTGTTCCTCGTCGTCTTCAAGGGTCTGCACACTTCCCTCCTCGTCCGAGATCGGGCATGTGGGGGTTGGCATCTTGTGGTGGACTGCGTACATTTCCCTCGCTGCCCGTTGTTCTCCATGTATGGTCGTGATGCCATCCCTTGTGGGAAATAATATCACCTGGTGCAAGGTCGAGGGGACTTCCCTTATGTTGTGTATCTAAGGCCTGCAAAGTAAGGCATTGTATCTCATGTCACCGTCGATGACCTGAAACTCGGTGTTTTGTATTGTGCCAGATGTGTTGATCGGGAGGGTGATCTCTCCTTTCGTTTATTCTCTAATCATGTTGAAGCAGTGGAGGACTCGAAGGGTGGAAAAAACTTGATTGAGAAGCTCCAGCTGTTTTACTACTTCTGACCAGATTATGTTGGCCGACTTACCTGGATCCACGAGCACGCGCTTTATCCTGGTGTTGTCTAAGATAAACGAGATTACTAGCGCGTCGTTGTGTTGTTCCATCATAGCCTCGAGATCATTTTCGTTGAATACGAGGGTTTCTTCGGGTAAGTGTTTTTAGGTCGTTTCCTTTTCTGTAGCGAATGTTCTCGTTTGTTTTCAGACTTTGTGAATGGGTAACTTCTGCTAGCCTTGTCTGCTGCTCCGGCTTTTATTCTCCTAACTTTTTTATGCGGTTTCAGGCCGAAGCGCTTAATAACCAGGCTTTTGCCTAGTATCAGGATGAGGTGAGCCGCCATGATCATGAGAAAGCCTATTTCACCGAACAGGTTACTCATCACCTATTTTTACTATTATTTGAGCCCCTGTGAAATTCCATCTCTTTTAACTCTTTGGGCCTCTATTTTTGCAGTTTGAGAAAGAGAACACCCTGTTGAGAGGGGAGCTTCGGGCCAGAGATGCTGAAATCTCCAAGCTTAGTGGGCATGTGAGGGAGGTGGCTTTCGAGAGGGACAACCTTAGGGGGAGAGTTACCTAGATTGAGCGTGAGCTCCATGACGCGAAGGAGGATAATGGAAGTATAAGAACCTCCATTCCGAGCTAGTGGCTGCATTGTTTTGGATCAAAGCTGAGGCCGAGGCGCTTGTATCTTTGCATGGGGGAGGAGCGGTCGTCGTTGATTCTTGCTTTGAGAGGACGTTCGAGGGTGCTGGCCCAACTTTACCTCGAGTTGCGGATCGTGCTTGGCCGGGCTCATGAAGGTTGACCATCAAGGGCGCATAGGAAGATAGCTCGAGTGGTGTTAAAAATGGGGGTGGATCCCTGGCGAGAGGGGCCACCATCGAGAAGGGGCCGTCAGGGGACTCGTGATCGCCTGGATGCGACCTTTGAGGCTATTGGTTCGGCAATAGATTAGGATCATGTTGATCTCCCTGTTTGTATATAGTACTTTTATTTTGTCATATGTATGAAGATAATCCTGCAACTTCGTTTCCTTTATTCCCCTTTCTGCTCTGAATTCAGCAGAGATTGGCGAAAGTGACTTAGACCCACAATATAGCTCCGTGGACCGTTTAGGCTGATTCAGGAGTTGTCATGCGGCTGGTCGATGCGCCCTTTTGGTGTGAACTGCCGTGAGGGGTCTTGCGCTTTTGCCCATTGTTTTGCGTTAAGTTTCCGTGTGGAGTTTGTCCCGAGCCTTATTGATTTTCGCTCTCCTGTGCCTATGAGGTCGGGTGATGATGGTTCTTATCCCTTGTCCTTGGGTATTTGTATTTGGCTTGTTTAGGGTTCAGTCTCTGAGTCCTGTTGCGACTCGAGCTTTAATTGACCCTCAAGCTTTTTGCGCCTTGGGTCGAAGCGACCTTTTGAGTGTGTGGCCCAGGGGGCTCGCTTGGCTGGCGGCAATGGTGCCTACACTACCCTTAGACATGTTGTAGATTAACTATTTTGGATCTGGTCTCCGAATCGGGTTACGATTCAAGCTCATTTTAATCTTCAAGTTTTCATTTTCTACGCTAGTGACAGTGGCTCTTATGCGGTTTTGATTATTGAGACCTTTTGGTGTGCGGCCCGGAGGCTTATTTGGCTGGCTACAATGGCTCTTACGCTTTTTCCCGTAGGCTTTTTGTAGGCTTTGTATTCCTCTCGTTAAGGTCTTTTTGAAATAATTTTGCCTGACCCATCATCGGTTAAGGAAGAACTTCAATTTCAAGTTGTTAGGGGCGATGTTTGGACACCTCGGAAGGTTTTTAGCTCATACTCTGAGTAGATCAAAGCCTTGTGATTTGGAGCTGACATGGTCGAAGCTCGTTTGCCTGTTGAGGGAAGCCTGTTTTAACTGGTCCTTTTCGAAGTATATTCAAAGTAGTGGCTTGCGATTTTGTTTAGGGATGGTCAGGCGTCCTCGAGTCGCATTAATTTGGCTGGATCAGCCATTTTGACCGTAGTCATATGTGTTTGGCCGGAGCCATTTTTGATCCCGAGTGATAGTTTAGGAGTCTGCACCGAGGGTATGCTGTTTCAGGATTCTTACAAATGCGACGTCTAGCTGAAACTTCGGGAATGAGTTTTTACGCCTGTAGTAAGGTCTTACAAAATTTTGATGCCTGTTGAGGTCTTACAGTTTGTCATGCCTATTGAGGTCTTACAGTTTTTGTTGTTATGTAGAATAGATCTGGTTACGCCGAGTCTGCCCGCTCGGGGTCTTACAGTTTCAGTTTTTCTAGTGTATGGCGATTGATGATAGTCTCCGAGTCATCGAGTTTGCTTAGGATCGAAGGCCGCTATTTGTGAGTTCGGAGTTGCCTTGTTGGGGCCTTGTGCTCCCGGAGTTCCAACCCTGGGGTCGTGTTAGTGTCAAATTGTTAACGCTAAGTCTACGAGTATTTTGGGATGCATTTGATGGAGGGATCCCCATAGAGAGTATACTGAGATTTCCTTTGTTGGAGTATGAGATGCTAAAAGATATTCTTTTAT
This sequence comes from Nicotiana tabacum, assembly GCF_000715075.1. NCBI lineage: Eukaryota > Viridiplantae > Streptophyta > Magnoliopsida > Solanales > Solanaceae > Nicotiana > Nicotiana tabacum. Next base: position 103,476,770 of record NC_134087.1, on the reverse strand, counting down.
TGCTTTGCATAAATACATGCTGCTTCATTGTTGCGAGCTCGGCTTGCGCGGGCACGACTCCTTGGACCGTTTGATTCGGTACATTGTTTCCTGTTGGAGCCTCGTTCGTCATTTTCTCGGGGCAGGGCTGGTTTCAAAGGAAGTCTTGTAGTCTCTTTGAATCCTTCTTGGGAAGTGCGTGGACGTTGCCTCGTTAAAAACCCTACCGGCAAAAACCCATTTTGGGATAAAAAACCCAGTCGAAGGAAAAGAGTGCGACGTCTGCTCGAGGATTATTTGTGGGGTTTTACAATCGGACGCCCTAGCAGTAATACCGTTTGAGAATCGATACATTCCAGTTACCCGGAAGCTGCTCGCCCTCAATGGTGCCAAGCTTATAGGATCCTTTGCCAACTATCCCAAGGATACGGTACGGCCTTTCCCAATTCTGGCCCAGTTTCCCTTTATTAGTGTTTCGGGTGTTGAGAATAACCTTCCTTTGGACCAAGTCTCTGATCCCGAAGTATCGGAGATTTGTTCTTCTATTGTAGTATCTTTCGATTTTCTGCTTTGGGCAGCCATCCGAACCAACGAGGCTTCCCGTCTATCGTAGAGCAGCTCGAGGGATGTTGTCATGGCTTCGTTGTTCTATCCTTCATTAGTGTTCCAGAATCTGGCACTTTGTTCCCCGACCTCTAGTGGTATCAGTGCTTCGGCGCCATATACTAGGGAGAAGGGTGTCTCCCCGGTGTATGATTTTGGAGTTGTCCAATATACCCACAGCCCCTCGGGTAGCATTTCTCTCCATTTTCCCTTGGCGCTCTCCAATTTCTTTTTCAAGTTTTGAATGATGGTTTTATTCGTATATTTGGCCTGGCCGTTCGCACACGGGTGGTATGGCATTGACAGGATTCTCTTGATTTTGTTATCTTCAAGGAACTGTGTTACCTTTCTCCTGATGAATTGCCTCCCATTGTCGCATGTTATTTCGGACGGGATCCCGAACCAGGATATTATGTGTTCCTATATAAAATTGATTACCTCCTTATCTATTATTTTCTCGAAGGCTTGTGCTTCCACCTATTTAGATAAGTAATCAGTTATAAATAGAATGAATCTAGCCTTACCTGGCGCCGTCGGAAAAGGGTTGATGATATCCATTCCCTATTTCATGAATTGCCATGGTGATAAAACGGAATGCAGTTGTGCGCCGGGCTGGTGGATCATGGGAGCAAACCTCTAACACTTGCCGCATTTTCAGATGAATTCCCTGGCATATTTTTCCATGGTGTCCCAATAGTAGCCCGCTCTGATCACCTTTCTGACTAAGGAGTCAGCCCTGGAGTGATTTTCACAGGTTCCCTCGTGGATCTCTCGGAGCACATAATATGTGTCACCTGGTCCCAAACATATCGCCAGGGGGCCATCGAAAGTTCTCCTGTACAGAGCCCCATTTTCGTCGAGCGAGAACCGGACGACTTTGGTTCGCAGGGCCCTCAATTCTTTTGGTTCTGCGGGTAGCTTCTCGTCCTTCAGATAAACGATGTATTTGTTTCTCCAATCCCATGCCAGGCTGGCGGAGTTAATTTCTGCGTGACCTTCTTCGACCACAGATTTGAATAGTTGGATGACAGCTCCGAGGAGCAGGTCTTCTTCTTCAGCGGAAGATCCTAGGTTTGCGAGGGCATCGGCCTCGCAGTTCTACTCTCGGGGTACATGGACTAAGGTCAATTCTTTGAAGCGATGTAATGTGATTTGGATTTTGTCCAAATACATTTGCATCTTTTCCTCTCGGGCTTCGTAGCTTCCGTTCACTTGACTTACCACGAGGAGGGAATCGCATTTTGATTCGACAGTCTCGGCTCCATAACTTTTGGCCAACTCTAAACCCGCAATCATAGCCTCATACTCAGCTTCATTGTTAGTTAGCTTTGTGGTTTTTATAGATTGCCTTATTATGCCGCTGACGGGTGGCTTTAGGACTATACCCAGTCCGGATCCTCTTATGTTTGTGGCACCATCCGTGAACAGGGTCCTTACCCCGGAGGACGTGCTTGATTTTAATAAAAGTTCATCCTCTACCAAGGGCACGAGGGATGGAGAGAAATCGGCAACAAAATCCGCCAGGATTTGGGACTTGATGGCCATCCGAGGTTGATACTCGATATCATACCCCCCGAGTTCAATGGCCCATTTGTCCAATCGACCTAATAACTCAGGTTTATGCAGTACACTCCGGAGGGGATAAGTCGACATGACGCAAATACGGTGGCACTGAAAGTAATGCCTCAGCTTGCACGAGGCTCTTATCTGTGCGAGAGCCAATTTTTCTAGATGGGGGTACCGGGTTTCGGCGTCCCCCGAGGTTCGTCTTACATAATAAATAGGAAATTGCGTACCTTGCTCTTCTCGACCAGTACACCGCTTGTTGCTATTTCGGACACGGCCAAGTATAGGTACATCGTTTCATCCTCCTTGGGTTTGTCCAGCAAAGGCAGGCTATATAGGTACTGTTTTAGTTCTTCTAGGGCGTGTTGGCATTCTAGAGTCCATTCGAAGTTGTTCTTTCTTTTAAGCAGGGCAAAGAAATGGTGGCTTTTGTGTGATGACCTCGATATGGATCTACCAGGGCCGAGATCTGCCCTGTCAGCCGTTGAACGGCTTTTACGTTGTTCACCACTGTGATCTCTTCGATGGCCTTTATTTTATCGGAGTTGATCTCGATCCCTCTGTTTGAAACCATGAAACCCAGGAATTTTCTCGAGCCTACTCCGAAGGCACACTTCTCAGGATTGAGCTTCATGTTGTAGCTTCTTAGGATGTTGATAGTTTCTTGAAAATGGGTCAGATGGTCCTCTGCGCAGGGATTTGACTAGCATACCATCAATATATACCTCCATTGATTTACCTAGTTGATGCTCGAACATTTTATTAACTAGGTGCTGGTATGTTTCTCCCGCATTTTTTAACCCGAAAGGCATTATGTTATAGCAATATGTACCATATTTTGTGATGAATGAGGTTTTTTCCTTGTCCTTAGGGTTCATTCTGATTTGATTGTACCCCGAGTAGGCATTGAGGAAAGTAAGGGTCTCATGGTCGGCCGTAGCATCGATCAGACGATCGATATAAGGCAACGGGAAGGAATCTTTGGGGCATGCTTTATTCAAATCTTTATAATCTATGCACATCCTTAGCTTGTTCCCCTTTTTCGCAATACCACTATGTTAGCTAGCCATTCGGGATACTTTACCTCCCTAATGGATCCGATTTTAAGAAGTTTCACTACCTCTTCTTTGATGAAGGCATGTTTTACCTCAGACTGCGGCCTTCTCTTTTTCTTCGCGGGTTTGAATTTGGGGTCAACGCTTAGCTTGTTGGCGGTTATATACCTATGATATATTGGTGGGACTAGGTGAAATAGTCGATATTGTTACTAAGAAATTGAATAAAACTTGTCCTAAGTTTGGGGGTCAGCCCTGTTCCCAGGTATACCTTGCGATCCGGGAGGTGCTCGATCAAAACGGTCTGCTCTAGCTCTTCGACTGTTGACTTGGTCGCATCCGATTCCTCAGGGACGACGAAGGTTCGAAGGTATAAGAAGTCTTCCTCGTCGTCTTCAAGGGTCTGCACACTTCCCTCCTCGTCCGAGATCGGGCATGTGGGGGATGGCATCTTGTGGTGGACTGCGTACATTTCCCTCGCTGCCCGCTGTTCTCCATGTATGGTCGTGATGCCATCCCTTGTGGGAAATCTTATCACCTGGTGAAAAGTCGAGGGGACTTCCCTTATGTTATGTATCTAAGGCCTGCCAAGTAAGGCGTTGTATCTCATGTCACCATCGATGACCTGAAACTCGGTGTTTTGTATTGTGCCAAATGTGTTGATCGTGAGGGTGATCTCTCCTTTCGTTTATTCTCTAATCATGTTGAAGCAGTGGAGGACTCGAGGGGTGGAAAAAACTTGATTGAGAAGCCCCAACTGTTCCACTACTTCTGACCAGATTATATTGGCCGAGTTACCTGGATCCATGAGCACGCGCTTTATCCTGGTGTTGTCTAAGAGAAACGAGATTACTAGTGCGTCGTTGTGTGGTTCCATCATAGCCTCGACATCAATTTCGTTGAATACGAGGGTTTCTGCGGGTAAGTGTTTTTAGGTTGTTCCCTCTTCTGTAGCAGATGTTCTCGTTCGTTTTGACATGGGTCCTCGGGGGATGTTGGTTCCCCCATTAATCATGTGGACATTATGTTGGAGAACCTTCCCTTCTGTCCGGATTGAACCCGGTGGTGTACCGGCCTTTAGGGCAGTTGTGCCCTTTTCTCTGTCGCTTTTGAGGTTCCGGTTTCCCATTTCACTAGCCGAGCCAGGCGCTTTGTCCTGAAAGCTAAGATCTTGGGCAAGAAAAAACTGTAAAAGATAACTTGCGTTTTTGTAGTGAAACCAGCAAGAAAATAATCACTATTATTTTTAGCCCCATGGTGGGCGCCAAATTGTGTACCGTGAAAATGGTAACAACAATTAAATTTGTAGATGCGATTCTAAAAATACGTGATCTATTTTTATGCTAGTTGTATGAGCAGATGATGCTAAGAATATGAAGTTTAATGATGAAATCCGAGATAAAACGAGGCAATAATCAGATCGAAGGGATTACTGCCCTGGCTTCGGACTAGTCGATGGAGGACCTCGGGGTCGATATATATATTTATATATTATTGATCTTGTGGAGAAATGATTGGAGCAACATCATCCGAGAGCTTACAAAGTGATGGGCATCCCCTTTATGTAGGAGAGGAATCCGTTATAATGCAAAATGTGTTAACAGTGAAGGATAGAGATAGGATGGCTAGATGCGACATCTTGAAAATAGGCCCCGAATAGGCCAGTCTTGTCAGGTTAAACCGTATGCCTTGGGAACTCCTCCCTCATCGGCTGTAGCGTGCTGTATTAGTCGGAATGCGATGCCCCTCGTACCGGTATCTACCGAACCCCGAGGATGAGTCTCGACCTTGGCTTCGAGCTTCGAGGGGCATGACCGCGAGACGGCCCTATGACGAGGTAATCAGGCCCCCGAATTCACCGTACATAGTCTCAAAGGTATGACCAGCCCCATCTGTTTTCCGATAACTCCCCTGAGCATTACTATCCCCCTTAGAACCCACAATACTATGTCGTTCCACCTCAGTATGTTGTCCAGCCACTAAAACACCCTAGAAGGCGAGCAACAACACCTGAAAACCTCCAGCAACCTCCACAAAGTTTTCAAGTGCCCTACTACCCACATCCAAGCCAGGGGTATAGAGGCGAACAAAGGTTGAAAGATAATTTTACGCCAATAGGAGAGTCCTATGCAAGCTTATTTTAGAAGTTAAAGCATCATGACATGATTGCACCCATTCCTCCAAATCATGTGGACCCATGTGCAAGAATCTTTGACCCTTCTAAAAGGTGTGAATACCATTCTAATGCCCAGGGGAACAATGTTGAAAGTTGTAGCGATTTGAAAAGAGAAATAGAAAGGATGATCCAGGAAAAACTAATTGTGAACCAAGATAGTGACACCCAGAATATCATGCAGAATCCTTTACCTGCACATGATGATGCAAACTTTGTGGGGATGATGCCTAGTGACTTGGAGTATGAGAATCCTCTTGGGAGCTTGCCGACTGAAATTGGAGAAGGCTATGGTGATTCTGATGAGCAAATTTATTGGTAAATGTCAAACTTAGAAATTGAAAAGTCATTCTCTCCTTACTAGGAAGGAATCTTGGTAGCTTGTTTTGATGTTTTTTCTACTATCTGGGTTATTTCAGGGTTGTCATCCAGATTTTATTTGTTTTATTGAGTCAAACTCTTCTATCCCTCCATTTTGTTTGTGTGAGTCTTGTTTGTCTGTTCTGTTGCTATTTTTATTATCCGGGTTATTTTAGGGTTGTAACTCGGATTTTAGGTTGTTTGTCTTGTTGTCAAACCCTTTCATCCTTTACTCAATTGTTTACCATGAAAATTGTAACAATAATTAAATTTGTAAATGAGATTCTAAAAATGCGTGATCTATTCCCGAGCTAGTTGTTAGAGTAGTTGTTGCTAATAATATGAAGTTTAAAGATTAAATGCAAGTTGAAATAAGGTAGCAATCAAACCGAAGGGCCTTCTGCCCTGGTGCAGGCCGGGTCGATGGTGGACCTCGGGGTCGTGCTCGAACTATCAGGGATAATCGGGGATGATATAACAGTTGAGGATATGATTAAACAAGTCTCTTTATAGCCAATACTAAGTTATATGATGAAGAACAAGTAAGAAAGTGATGAATATCAAGGTGACCTCGGGCCAGTGAGAACGAACAAGTTTAGAAAGGAAAGAGAGAAAGAGAGATATTATTGCACTTATGGAGAAAATGGAGCAACATCCGCCCTATACAAGGTAGGGTGAGTCCCCTTTATTTAGGAGGGGAACTCGGCTACAAGTATATGGAGATTAATTACAAAGTATTTAGATGGGGTAGCTTGATGTGATGCCTCAGCATAGGCTCTAGATAGGTCGGCCTTGTCAGACTTAGCCGTGTGCCTTGGGAGCTTCCCCGTCTGTCCTAGCTTTGATCTCCATCTTCTCTGAGTCGGGCCTCGACGAGCCCCAAGGTCGGGAAATCGACGGTGGCTTCCCGTCCTCGGGGTTTCGAGGTGTTCTTCCGAAATGACTTGACAGCGAGAAATCAAGTCCTTTGATTTTGCCACGTATAGATAGTCTTCGTGTTACCCATAACGAAGTGATGGAAAATGATTCTGACACTTGACTTCTTGAGCTTCTTACTACGACGTCATACCGATGATGCGACTCCTGGCGTGAGTTTTATGATAACCGGGCATCCACGGGCTCGTGTATTTTCGACTTCATTCAATGCACTCCTGATTCCTGCTCTCTAAGGTGAAGGTACCTCCATCGATTCGGTTTTCCAAGGATGCATCAACTATGTCCGTCGGTCAATCTTTCAAAGTCTCGACGACCGTGTCATAATCCCCTATAAATGGGGGTGTTTTGGCATTGTTTTTTTTATCCTAGTGTCTTCATTGGCTTGCTTGCCTATTCCTTCTTATCATCTTCTTCTATCCTTAAACATCATGTTTGGGGCTCATGTCCTCAAGGTTGTTTAGGGGAGATCCCTCAGATCGTGTTGTGACCCTTTGCTGGGACTTCCTTTTTTCGAGCATAATCGTGCTGTCCCGCTATTGTTGTAGTCGTCGATATGTTGGCCTTTAATACTGCTGTAGGACCGAGGTGATGATGAACGGGGAGTCAGTTTCCCCCTCATGTAGACAGTCGTTCGGATTATGCACCGCTACTTCTCTCCTACCTAGGCCCGGTGTGGCACTTCATCCCTAGGGTTTTTTCTTTCCCAAGCAATAAAGTGGCACTACCAGCCGTTGAGGCTGGGGCCCGCTGAATCTTCAATCTTTGTCTTCGGCGGGCCATGTCTCTTTTCTCTGCCACCTCTAAACCCCCTCCTTTTCTTTATAGGCTTTTGTAATTGTTTGTAAGGACCCCTCATTGTACACAGTTCTTTATGAATATGAATAGATTTAGTTGACTTCTGCTTTCAATACTTGATTTGTAATTGCATGTTCCTGTGCCCTTCGAGGCTCTTTGAATGTCTCCATTTATTGTTGACTGCTGGTATTTAACTTGGGCATGAGCATTGTTCCCGCTCTTCTGCCGATTGACATAGCTCCCTTCCAATTCATCGTCTTACCTTGGACCAATCCTGAATTGATCTGATAGGCCCGAGATGTCGGGGCCCTCCAAGTTTTATGGGGATAATACATTGAATTCTGGGGCCTACGGGGATGTTATCCTGAATGAAAGTCAGCTTTCGGGTACTTAGGGGTCCCCTTTCAATCTTGACACAGATAGCCTTCTTAAAACATACAGGATGGACTCCTGCTGAGGAGTTGCCTGTATTCGGGCGCTGCCTAGAACCATCGTGGAGCTTTCGTGATCGGAGCTTCTTGTGTTGATTCCTCTTTTTTAGAAAGGGAATCATGAGATCAGGTACTGCCTCGCGTTGAAAGCTTCCCAAAATCTGACTTCTCTTTGGCGGGGATCCTCGAGGTAGATCACTACATCGATATAGGGGATAATACGGTCAATTCATCGAGTCTTGGCTTCTCATCGGAGGATGCTTTCGGGACTGGGTGTCACCCCTGCATCGAGTTTGTAGGTTTCTCGGGGCTCACTCCGGGTAGGTGAGTCATCGCTGCTTATCGCATATATGTGGGGCGGCTTCGGTTTTTTCGCAAGACATCACTATTTTTAGATAGCTGCTCTTCCGCTTTGGCAAAGTGTTGGCGCACGCCCTTTCTCTAATCTGTTAGTTTTATCATAGTCATGGTAACCACTTTAGGGCCGGCCCGGCAGGGAGTGGGGAGTGCAACTCCCGCCATTCAGGAACCGCGGGAGTTCGCTCTGAAGATGGTGTCTTTGATAAGATGGGAAAATCTGGAGATGGTGAGAAAATAATGTGGATGGATCGAAGGGATAGCGCTGCAGGTGCTTCCCCCGAATGAGAGTATTACGGACTCTGCTGATGGATTCTTAGGTGTATACCTATATCCTTTCGCATTTGGTTCCCTTCATAGGGTTGTGCTTGATTTTTGCTTGAAGTATCGGGTTACTTTCGCGCAGATACATCCGTCGTTTTGGTGGGTGGTGCTGATGATGAAGTTCTTTACGGAGAAGGTTGGGCTTGAATTCACGCTTAACCATCTTGTCAGGCTATACCGGCCCTTTCATCACCAGGGCCTGCTAACCCTGAGGTGTCGTTCGTCCACGCCTTTTGTAGTTGACAACAAAGAGGACGGGGATCGAGAGTGGGCCGATTGGTTTATCTGGGTACGGATGGTCGACATTATCCCCGTGGAGCTTTTTCCATTTCACGAAGGGTGGAATTATGCACGAGAGTAGAGCGTCTGGTGCTTTTTCAGATTTTGCCTAAGCGAAAATCAGTTGAATAATAGTGTTTTATCCCTTGTTGCAGCAACTACATGGACGTCGAGCGAAGTCTTTGACCTGCCCGGCTGGGTCCGGATGCTGGTGACCCATTCAACCTACGATAAGTGTCGGTGGAGAGCTGTGCTTCGTGTCAGATGGGGAGAAAAATACTAAGGTATGTGCGCATGCTGCCTTTTATTTGGCCTTCGCATATTTAAGGTAACATTTTCCCCTATCATTTGTACTGGATTCACCGCTTGCAGATATCGGGCGGTTCCTTGGGATGAGGTAGTGCTCTTCTGAGGAGATGGAGTCGTCGCCCCCCGAGCCGAGGGACGATGGCGATGAGAGGGATCGGCACCCACAATGTGACGGAGCTTTTAGTGGTGCTGAACGAGCTCGTATTTTCGAGGAAAAGGCATCATCCGAGTCTGCTGCTCATATCTGATTCCCGAGCGGCAATTCCTCCGAGTGAATACGCTTTGCCCGAGGTCATTTCTTCTAGGGTCGAACAGGCAGGATCAATAGGAGTATGTTCTGACTTCGAAGTAGTCCGTCGGCTTCACTTCGCGGTGAGTTTAGGCGTAGTTTTTCTGTGTTCCGTGTCCTCCTCCCTCTATTGAACTTTTCTTGTGCAGGCCTGCGATAGGGTTATGTCTGAGCTACTTCACCAAGGGGCCAGGCTTCACAAATTTCTGGACGAGGGCGAGCCCCTTAGGCTCCTTAGCGAGGAGAAAGAGGTTGAGTTGCAGCATTGGAAATATGAGGCATACCGAAGCTCGAATTACGAGAGTTATTTGATAGAGCAGGTAACTTTCTGCAACTCGTGCTTTGCCCTCTTTGGCCCTTAAGGTTAACCCCCTTTTTGTTATATTAGGTGCCGAAAAAGACAGACGCTTTGGAGTACCTCAAGGGCGACATCGACCGTGTCAGAACTGCCTGTGGTGAGCTAAGGGCTCAGGTGCAAGCTCAAGATTTAGAGGAGACAAACGCCTCGGCCAAGGTCCCCGCCTTCGAAGTCCAACTCTGTTTGGCTCATGATAATGCCAAAGTTCAAGCGGATATGCTCGGGAAACTTGAATCTAACCTCTCAAAGATCAGGGCTGAGATAATTGATGCCCCGGCTGAAGCGACACTAAGCCAAACCAAGGCTGATCAGGAGATGGTGATTCGTATGAAAGACGCTATGGACGCTCAAGCCGAGCTGAAGCGATCCCTTGATCGGGAGAATAGGATCGAGGAATATGTTCGTTGCAGATCCCGAAGAGAAGTACTCGAGGAGGTCAGTGCGAGGGGCTTTGTTCTCTCAGAGGAATTGACTCGAGCAAGGGCGGACGAGCATGATGCACCGTCACTTTTTGCTGACGAGGCAAAGAGCAAACCCGACAAGCTGTAACCCTTTGGAGCGGAGCATAGATTTCGCCATTTTGTCGCTTTGTATTTGATAGATGTAGACAATGTCTGTAGATGGAGAGTGCGCCCCTTTTTTTTATTTGCGTATGTAAGATAAGAGGAAACTTAAAGCTTTATTTCTTCTGCATCTCGTTTCTGTTATTGCTTTTGACTAGGCGGGCTGGTTTCAATGTTTGGCGGGATCCTCGTAGGTTTGGAACTAGTCGGACAGGCTCGGGGGATCTTAAGTGCGATCCTTTACTTGAGCGGGTGTTGGGGCCTCTGTGCTTTGCCCTGCTGTTTAGGCTTAGTCTCCGAGTCAGGCTTTGCCTCAAGCTTTCCTGCACATAAATAATCTATGCCCGTGCGGGCAGGTAGTAGTTGTTCCCATTTCTTGCCCTTGGGCATTTTGCTGTTTCAGCCGTTCTGGGTCCAATCTCCGAGTCGTGTTTCTACTCAAGCTTTAATTTACCCATAAGCTCTTTCCTACCTATATGGGCGGTCGATGATGGCCATTTGTGTTCCGGGTCGAAGTGACCTCATAGGCGCGTGGTTCGGAGGCTCACTCGGCTGGCGACGATGGCTTTTATGCCGTGCTCTTAGGCATATTGCAGATTACTTTTTTTGGGTCCAGTCTCCGAGTCGCATTGCAATTCGAGCTTTAATTGACCCTCATGTTCTTTCCTTCCTGCATGGGCAGACGACGATGGCCATTTGTGCTTCGGGTCGAAGCAACCTTACAAGCACGTGGCCTGGAGGCTTACTCGGCTGGTTGATAGTGGAATTTATGTCGTGCCCCTAGGCATGTTGCAATTTAACTATTTTGGGTCTAGTTTCCAAGTCGCGTTGTGATTCGAGGTTTAATTGACCCTCAGGTTCTTTCCTGCTTGCATGGGCAGACGGCGATGGCCTTTTGTGCTTCGGGTCGAAGAGACCTTATAGGCACGTGGGTTGAAGAGACCTTATAGGCACGTGGCCCGAAGTCTCACTCGGTTGGTTGACAGTGGAATTTATGTCGTTCCTTTAGGGATATTGCAGTTTAACTATTTCAGGTCTAGTGTCCGAGTTGCATAGTGACTCGAGCTTTGATTGACCCTTAAGTTGTCAATTTTCAAGATAGCGACAATGGCTTTTATGCTGTTTGGTCATAGAGACCTTTTAATATGTGGCCCGGAGGCTTGTGTAGTTAACTATTTTGGATCTGGTCTCCGAATCGGTTACAATTCGAGCTCTTTTTAATCCTCAAGTTGTCAATTTTTTAGCTGGCGACAATGGCTCTTACGCTGTTTTTGCCCATAGGCTTTGTTTTCTGCTCGTTAAGGTCTTTTGAAATAGTTTTGCTTGACCCGTCGTTGGTTCTAGAAGAGCCTCTATTTCAAGTCGTTATCGGCGATGTTTTGAGCACCTCGGAAGGTTCATAGCTCGTTTTTGCCTTTTGAGGGTATTCCCTTTCGGGACTGTTACAAATGCGACGTATAGCCTGAACTTCGGGGTCTTCATGCCTGTTGGTTGCTGTGTCGTATGCTCCTGTTGGTGTGAGAAGTTTTGCCGACTTGTTGTGCATTCTGTGAGTTCAGGTCCGCTGGAATTGATCCGGACGCGTTATAAGGATTCTGTAGTGGTGCTCCGGCGGCTTGGACAGCCACGCCATTTTCCCTGTGATTTTCGAGGTTGTCGTTCTCGACTCTGTTTACGTAGCCGGATATTTTGACATGAAATAAAAGGATCTTGGGAAAGAAAAATTGTGAAAAATAATGTGTGTTCGTTCAATGAAACTAGCAAGAAAATAATCACTATTATTTTTAGCCCTAGTGTGGGCGCCAAACTGTTTACCGTGAAAATGGTAACAACAATTAAATTTGTAAATGGGATTCTAAAAATACGTGATCTATTCCCGAGCTAGTTGTTAGAGCAGTTGATGCTAATAATATGAAGTTTAAAGATTAAATGCTAGTTGAAACAAGGTAGCAATCAAACCGAAGGGCCTTCTGCCGGGTGCAGGCCGGGTCGATTGGGGACCTCGGGGTCAAGCTCAAACTATCGGGGTTAGTCGGAGATGAGATAACAATTGCAGATATAACTAAAAAAGGCTATTTATGGTCAATACTAAGTTATATGATGAAGAACAAGTAAGAAAGAGATGAATATCAAGGTGAGCTCGGGCCAATGAGATCACACAAGTTTAGAAAGGAAAGAGAGAGAGAGAGAGAGAGAGAGAGAGAGAGAGAGATATAGTGATATTATTTCACTTACGGAGAAAATGGAGCAGCATCCTCCCTTTACAAGGTAAGGGAGTCCCCTTTATATAGGAGGCAAACTCGGCTACAAGTATGTGGAGATTAATTACAAAGTATGGAGATGGGATCACTTGACGGGATGCCTCAACATAGGCTCTGGATAGGTCGACCCTGTCAGACTTAGTCGTGTGCCTTGGGAGCTTCCCCTTCGGTCCTGGCTTCGATCTTCGTCTTCTTTGAGTCGGGCCTCGACGAGCCCCGAGGTCGGGAACTCGGCCGTGGCTTCCTATCCTCGGGGTCTCGAGGCGTTCTTCCGAAATGACTTGACAGCGAGAAATCAAGTCCTCTGATTTTGCCGCATACATCATCAAAATAAGTTTATCCTTTTGTGTCATTCTGTTCCCAGTTCTTTTCTCGCTAGTTCTAATGACATGACATGCATGCGGAAATTTTGGCCAGATCTTAGAAACTTATTTAATCTGGAATTGGATAACTGGAAAAAACACTTTTGAGGATGGATAAAGAGTTGAAATAATTTTGAATTAAGGTCGATTAAAATTCACCTTCAATTCATTGTGAATATCGGGCTTGAGGATGTTTAATCAATTGAAGTTTGTTGAAAAGTTTGACATTAACGGGGGTAAGGTGTCTTGTGACCATGACACACCAAGAAGACAGACATGTTCGGTAATGCTGTTATCGCAAAAAGTTACTATGTTGGCATTCTCGAGGTTGGGAGGCCCTTTTTCGGCTACCCAAACACTTTATACCCTTTGTCACACCTTTGAGTCTGTGTTACTTTCTTTGACAGCCTATTTTGGAATCAAGTTTAGAGTCAAAAGTCAAAAAAATGAAAAAAAAATAAAATAACAATAAAAGTCCATACCCCAAGAGTACAAACTGGGGCAACTTTTAGAAAGTTCTAAATGAAAAAAAGAAGAAGAAGAAAAGAATTGTCAAAGGTCCATGCCCTCAAAAAATAAAAGCTGGGGAAACTTGTTTTGAAAACAAAAAGAAACAAAAAAGATAGAAGAAAAAAAGGAAAGATAAAAAAGCAGAAAGAAAGATTGAAAAAAAGTTTAGGTCAGACCAAATAAGAGTAAATAAAAAAGAGTCAAAAAGAAATTCAAAAAATCCCAAGTATCTGGAACTGTGGCAAAGATTTTGTTTTACTCTTGAAAATTCGATTCCAAGAGTTGTAAGTCTACAACCCCCTTTATTTTGAGTCTATTTTGAGCCTTGACGACGTCCTTTCATTCCAACCCTATCCAAAATCCTTCCAAATAAAGACCTCCCGATATGCCTTCAAGAATGCCAAGAGAAGCAATGCAATGAGCAATGGTGGTCATGCGATATAGAACACTGTCAAGTTACTCCAACAAGAAAGCAAGAGAAAAAGAAAAATAAAGAAAAAAAATGAGAGAGTCTTACTAGTGAAAACCCTCACGGGCACTGTAAGACGACGGTAAGATGAGATGAATAAATGAGAGAGACGTTTTGGTGAAAATCGCTCGAGACACCACTAGTCGAAAGTGAGTCATGAAGCTGATGTAAAGAATTCGCACGAACAAGCCCGACTTCAAATGTCATAAGAATTGTAAAAGGGAAGGTTGGATTAGTTTGATAGATCAGGGCGTTGAGTCCAACATGAATGCCAGATCATTAATGTTAGTTATTAATAAAAAAGAAAAAAACCTTCTTTCTATCCCTCCCGACAGGGGCATTTTTGGTTAATATTGTTTGTTTGCATCATTATGTCCTTCACTCTGAGTCTGTCCTTGTCAAAACAAGAAAGAAAAGATTTCAAAATCTGCTACCAGCTTTTCAGTTAAACAAAGTAAATTTGGCCGTCACACTTAGTTGTTACTTTCAACATGCCTTGAGGATTCATGCAAAAGCTCCCCCCAAAAGACTCTTGTGAGCCAACTTGGCTCAAGCAAAGATAACTTATGATTCTCTCTGACAGATAAATTTCTCAAAAAGTAGGAAGTCATTCAAGATATCAGAAAAGGTCACCTAATAAAAGATCTCCAATTGGGATCAGACTGATTGAGCCACAAATACAAATGGTACTAGGTGTGAAACAATTAGGGTTGATGCAGAGCAAAAGTCTCTTGAAAATGACTCAATCTGATTGAGCAGAAGCCAAGCTGCCCAAGACTCAAGGCCATAAACCGACCACCATTTTCAAGACTGACAAATTTTTCTTTGTGTGAAACAGGAACAAAGTTGTGCAAGGAAAGTGGTTCAAAAAAAAAAAGAGAAAAAAAAGAGAAAAGAAAAGAAGAGAACAGTCGACAAAGGAAAATTTCTCAAATCTTTGCCTTTATTTGTCTTGCTATTGTGCATAAAATCTTGCCATTGATCATCACATTTTTTCCTCCTAGGATAAAAAGTCCTAGTCTGATGGATTTTCTGTCACAACCCTAAATCGGACCCGGTCGTGATGGCGCCTATCGTGAAATAAGGCCAGCCGACACAAATCCCCAATATCAATTAAACAGTTATAATAATTCAATTTATGTGATTAATATGCTATAATCCCAAAATAAAGAGTGAAATAGAACAATTGCGGAAAACAACACAACCCGAAATCAGGGTATCACCAGTCATGAGCATCTAAACATCTGTCTAAGAGTACGAAAAAGGACTACACAGTCTATTACAGAGCTAATATAAGGAAAGTAAAGATAGGAAGGAGAAGCACTGGGCTTCGAACGCCGAGCAACTACCTAGTGAACTTCGAACAGCCTACGGGAAACAATCAGCCCTCGCTAGCGTGACCGAGGCTCCTAAATCTACACACATGGTGCAGAGAGTAATATGAGTACGCCAACTCAGTAAGTAATCAAAGTAAAGGCAGTTGAGCGATAAGAAAACACAAAAATTACAACAAAATGCTACAAAGAGGCAGTATAACACCAGAACAATGCAATAAAACAGTAAAAACTCGTAGTAACACCATAATTAAGTAAAAACCTCTTTAAAACATCTTTTAGCAGTTTAAACGAGTGAATGAAAAGTAGTGAGAAAAGATAGACACATAAATCAGCCCCTCGGGCAAAGTACCAGCAGAATCAGCCCCTCGGGCTATCTCACAATCACTCGTATCAGCCCATCGGGCAATAACATGGAACAACATCAGCCCCTCGGGCTATATCACATCTCACACTGGGTACGCACGCTCACTAGGGGTGTGCAAACTCCGGGAGGGGCCCCTTACAGCTCAAGTGCAATAACAAGCCATCTCGTGGCATAATCAAACAAGCACTTGGCCTCATAACAAGCCACCTCGTGGCGTAACGAATCAGTCCCCGACCTCATAATCATGAATCAGTACAATACCGATGTGGTGCGTAGCCCGATCCAATAATAACCTCACAACACAGGCCCTCCGCCTTACGCAGTCAGAATCTCACAAAGCCACTCGGGCACAATAAAATATGATGCTCAGCCCAAAATATCATTTAAGATGTCAAAACAGAGTAAATATGGCTGAGTTATGAAAATAGTAGAATACAGAATGACTGAGTACAAATATGAAGTCAAAACAGTAAGTAATAGTAGTAAAAATCCCCTAAGGGTCCAAAACAGTTGGCACGAGGCCTAAATATAGCATTCAACCCAAAACATGATGATAGCAAACCATTTTTAATCAAATACGCGGTTAAACAATCATACGGGACGGACTAATTCACAATCCCCAATGATGCACGATCCTACGCTTGTCATCTAGCATGTGTGCCACCTCAAAATAGCACAACAATGTGTAATCCAGGGTTTTATACCCTAGGATCAACATTTACAATCATTACTTACCTCTATCCAGTCCAAAGTCTAGCCCACGATGCCCTTGCCTCTCGAATCGGCTTCTGGATTCTCTAAATCTAAACAAAATTAGTATATAATCATCAAAACATGCTAAAGGAACAACGTTGTATGCGGCAAAATCAGAGGGCCTAATTTCTTGCCATCGAGTCACTTCAGAAGAACACCTCGAGACCCTGAGGACCCGAAGCTGCGACTGAGTTCCTTCCCTTGGAGCTCGTTGAGGCCTGACTTAAAGAGGACATAGATCGAGGCTAGAGAAAAATGAGGAATTCCCAAGGCACACGGCTAAATTCGACAAAGACGACCTACCCTGAGCCTGTATCAAGGCGTCGCGTTTAGCCGTCCCATCTCCGTATCTTTACAATTAATGCATTCTGTACTATGTTGTATTTCCCCTCCTATATAAAGGGGATCCTCACCACTTTGTAAGGGGCTGTTGTTGCTCCAATTACTCTATAAAAGATCAATAACAACTATCTCTCTTTCTCTCTAACTTACACGTTGAGACTACCTCTCTCATTTACTGCTTTCATACTTGTTCTACACTTATTGCTCGTCATTGGCCATAAAGATCCTCTTTCTAATATTATCCTAACTATTATTCCCTTCCTGATTACCCCAGATAGCTCGAGATCGAGCCCAGGCATCGACTTCGAGGCCCTTCACCGGCCAATTTGAGGCCAGAGTAACTGATCTCTCAGTTCAATTATAGTCCTATTTTAGCTCGCATTTCATCTCATATCTTCATACGCCTAGCATCAACTGCTTTAACAACTAGCATAAAAATAGATCACGTATTTTTAGAGTCCCATTTACAAATTTAATTGTTATTACCATTTTCACGGTAAACAGTTTGGCGCCCACCGTGGGGCTAAAAATAATAGTGCTTATTTTCTTGCTGGTTTCATCACACAAATGCAAGTTATCTTTCACACCTTTTCTTGTCTAAGATCTTCGATTTCAGGTCAAAATGTATGGCTCAGTGAATAGAGTCGAGAACGACAACCTCGAAAACCACCAAAAAAATGGTGTGGTTGTTCTAGTTGTTGGCGCGCCACCGCAAAACCCCGATAACACACTTGGTCCGATCCCAGTGAATGAGGATTCGCAAGACGCGTGGTATGTTGACGAAAGCTCACACACCGACAGAAGCATATGACACATCGCCCAACAGGAAGCCCAAGAAACCCTAGGTCGGGAAGAACAGGAAGTTAGTCTTCATATTATTTTTGAAATGTTGCAGGCACAACAGTTGGCTGCTACCCATCTACAAAACAACCCGAAGACTCCCAGCACGGTAGCACCGGGGATAGCTCCCCCAACTGAGCAGGTACCTGAGAGATCGAACAATAACGGATCGATAGCTGACCCTTCCATCATAAAAATGCTCGAGGACCTCACCAGAAGGTTCGAGTCTGGTGAGAAAATGATAACAGCCAATGATAAGATGGTCAAAACCTATAACTACAGAGTCGACCAAGTCCCGGGCGCATCCCCAGTCCTGAAAGTTATAGATTCAAAGAAGTTCGCGCAACGGCCGTTCCCAGAGGAAGCGGCTCCAAAAACCATTACAAAGAAGTTCAGAATGCCAGAACTCCCGGAGTACAATGGGACTACAGATCCTAATGAACACGTTACTGCCTACACCTGTGTGGTAAAAGGCAACGGTATAAAGAATGACAAGATCGAGTCCGTATTGCTAAAGAAGTTCGGGAAAATGCTCTTGAATGGGGCCATGAGGTGGCATTGTAACCTAGCTCCCAACCCCACAGACTCACTTACCATACTGGCAGATTCCTTCGCAGAGGCACACACCGGTTCCATCAAAGTAGCGACAAGAAAGTCCGATGCATCCGAGATTAAAATGTTGCAAGGATTCCTATCTTATTTCCAGACGGAACGAACGGAACTACCCCTGGTCTCCGATGACTGGGCTGTGCAGGCCTTAACTCAAGGCCTGAATGACGAAGCTCAGTGGCTTCAGGACAGTTGAAACAGAACTTGATCGAGTATCTAGCTAAGACCTGGTCGGATGCCTATAACCGGTACCAGTTGCAAATTAGGGTTGAGGATGACCAGTCGGGAGCCCCCTCGGGCTCCATATACCCAAGCAGGATCCTGGTAAAGGAATCAAAACCAAACAAAGAAAGATACCGATCGTACGCCGAAGATAGGAGGAATGCCCGGAGGTGCAACCTACCTCGCGACGGTCGGAGAAGGGATCGAGGAAAATATCCTCAAGGACTCGTTAATAGAGCCAGTTTTGACGGAGGCACGAGGCTAGCGGGGGCGCCTCTCCCATCAGAATACAACTTCAACGTTGTTGTATCGGACATCGTGTTCACCGTCAGCAAAACTAGGGTCACCAAATGGCCCAGGCCTATTCAGTCGGATCCTTCCCAAAGGAATCATAGCTTGGTATGTGAACTACATAATACGCATGGCCACAAGACCAAAGATTTCCATCAGCTCCGAAAGAAAATATCCAAGCTACTCAATAAAAATTACCGCCAAGAACTTTTGAGTGAACGGGCTCGAGTTCAGTTTTGAGTAAGAAAGGCGGCCAAGAAGAACAAAGCAAATGGGCTGCGACATATTACCATGATGGTGGAGAAGCGACGACACTTTACAGGAACTTGTAAAGAGGAGGATAAAAATGTCATTCACTAGAGGAAAACGGACCCCAGGATAAGTATCCGAAAATACCCTCGCATTCGGCGAGGAAGGCTCCGAAACCTCGCCCTAACCTCATAAAACATACTGGTAACCTTCTTCCTCATTCCGATTCATTTCAAATAAAACATGTGCTCATGAATTTAGGTGACTCGACAAACATTATCGGGTCGAGAGTGATAGAGCAGCTCATACTGCTAGACCAAATCACGCCCGCCTCTCGAACCTTTGGCGGATTCAATACGGCGATCGAAACAACGAGAGGAGAGACCATTCTCTCAGTCAGTATGGCTGGCGGGGACCGTAACGCATGTTCCATACTGTCAAAGGAGACGCAAGGTATAAGCGCCTTATTCAGATGGCCGCGGACGCACCTCGTGAAGGCGGTACCATCCCCTCTTCGCCAAATGGTAAAATCTCTAGCAAAGGACAGAATTAAAACCATCAACAGGGAGCAGCACGCGGCAAGGGAAGTGTTCGCGTTACATAACATAGCGCCAACACCAATATCTCCACTTTCGAAAAGCGTCTAAGGGTAATCAAACCATGCCTTCGGCTAAGCCCGATTAAACATAGTGTAAGGCCATACAGAGTCCTCACTCTAAATCAGCAGGGACACATCAGGCCTCGGAACATCGGCTGTGCACCCCGTGATTAGGTAAGAACACCTCCCTCCTTTGTTATTTTATACTAACCTATATGCAGGCATTCGGTCAGGGCGTTTGGAAATATTAACTCAACCCGAAGATCCTAAGGCCTTAATGGCACTCGTCACACCCTTTCCCTTCGGCTGGGCTTTCGTCCTGAAGAGGGTTTCGCCGGCAAGGTTGTTAACGGGGCGATGCGCCGCCTAAGGAGGATCCGACAAGCTTGTAGGGCTTCTTTTGCAATCAACCTCGAACAGTAGAGGGCACCCCCTTTGAGAGGCCATCCGCTCAGAAGAGCCGGAGAACGGAGACTAAGTTCCAATAGGAAATGATATACCAGACCGAACGTTCGAGAGAATCGTGTCCGCATAAGCCGGTCTTACGGCAACACAACTTCATGTAATTACGCCAAGAAATCAAAGAATATCTTTCGCCAAAAGAGTCTAGTACTCCAAAGAAAATTTAGTATGTTCACAACAAGGATCCCTCCATCGAGTACGTCCTGAAATACTCGGAGACTAGCGTCAACAATTTGATACCCGCATGACCTCAGGGTCGGAACTCCATGATCATAAGTCCTCATTGAGGCAACTCCAAACTCATGAGTAACGGCCTGCGATCCTAAACAAACTCGATGACTGTCGCGGGTCGCCACTCACTTAAAAACCTAAGGCCGTAAGACCCCGAGCAGGCAAACTCTGTCTAGCAAGATCTATTTAACATAGCAACAAAATCTGTAAGACCTCAACAAGCATGACAAAACTGTAAGACCTCAATAGGCATGACAAAAATATAAAACCTCAACAGACATGACAAAACTGTAAGACCTCAACAGGCATGATAAACCTGTAAGACCTCAACATGCATGGACAATTTGTTAGACCTTACTACAGGCATCAAACTCGATCTCGATGTTTAGGCTATATACCGCATTTGTAAGACTCCTAAAAGGGCATACCCTCAATGTAGATACCTAAACTACCACACTCGGGATCAAAAATGGCTCCAGCCAAACACAAATGACTACAGTAAATATGGCTGCACCAGCCAAATTAACGTGACTTCGCTATAAAATCAGAGGCCATTACTTCGAATCTACTTCGAAAAGAACCGGTTAAAACAGGCTACCTTTGACAGGCAAACGAGCTTTGACCATGTTAGCTCCAAATCACAAGGCTTCGAGCAACTCAGCCTACGAGCTAAACCTTCCAAAGTGCTCGAACATTGCCGCTAACGACTTGAAATTGAGGTTCTCCCCGAACCGATGATGGGTTAGGCAAAATTATTTCAAAAAGTCCTTAACGAGAGGAAAATAAAGCCTACATATGCCTAAGGGAAAAAGCATAAGAGCCATTGTCGCCATCCAAATGAGACTCAGGGCCACACAGTAAAAGGTCACAATGACCAAAAGCGTAAGAGCCACAATCGCCAGTTTAAAATTTGAAAGCTTGAGGATCAAAATGAGCTCAAGTCATAACCCGATTCGGATACCATATCCAAAATAGTTAACTATACATGCCTAAGGGTATAGCATAAGAGCCATCGCCGCCAGCTTCACGAGCCTCAGGGCCACACACCTAAAAAGTTGCCTCGACCTGAGGCGTAAGAGCCAATGTTGCTAGCCTTAAAATAAATTGAGGTTCAAGTGAGCTTGAGTCACAACCCGACTTGGAGACTGAACCCGAAATAGTTAAATACAAATGCCCGAAAAGTCTCTCTGACCCAAGGCATAAAACTCGTTGTCACCAGTCCACAAAAACACAAAACTTGAGGGTCAATTGAGCTCAAGTCGTAATCCGACTTGGAGACTGAACCCAAGACAGTCAAGCAAAAACGTAAGGGCTCCAACTCCAGCTTACACTAAAGGCTGCATCGACCGAACGCGTAAGAGCCCTAGGGCATGCCTGAAGAGTCCCGGAGCCATATTACGAGTCTAAGGATTCTCGCCAACTCCGAAACCAGTCCACTTGGTCAGAAGCAAAGTAGAAAGGGATATGCAAGAAATAAAGCTTCAGGTTTTCTTTTATTTACATACGCAAAAAGTGCACTCTCCATCTACAAATGCACTATGCGAATATCACATAAAAATGACAAAATCTACGCCCTGCTCCAGAAGGTTGCGACCTACCAGTCTCACCTTCACTCTCCGTGGCGTCGGCCAGAAGTGACCGAGCGTCATGCTCGTCCGCCCTCGCTCGAGCCAGCTCTTTTGGGAGAACGAAACCCCTAACGCCAATCCTTTCAAGTACCTCTCTTTGAGATCTGCAACAAACATATTCCTCGATCCTCTCTTCACGATCGAGGGCCCTCTTCAACTCGGCTTCATCATCGGTAGCATCCTTCAAATGAATCGCCATCTCCTGGTCTGCCTTAGTCCAGCTCAATGCTGCTTCAGCTCGAGCATCAACGATCTCGGCCCTGACCTTCGAAAGTTGGGCCTCGAAAGCAGAACTTTAGCCAATGCACCCTTATCCTCTGAAGCTTGAGCTCGCGCCTGAGCTCTCAGCTCACCACAGTCGTTCCTAACTCGATTGGCTTCACCCCTAAGGTGCTCTAGAGCCTCCGTCCTTTTCTGCAACTGAGATAGGCAAGAAGTTAACCTAAAAGGATAAAAGGCGAAACACATACCACGAGACGTTACATGCTCCATCAAATAACTCTCGTAATTCGAGCTCTGGTACGCCTCATATCGCTAGTGCATCAACTCAACTTCCTTCTCCTCGTAGAGGAGCCTAAGGGACCTACCCTCATCCAGATCCTTCCGGAGCCTAGCCCCATGACAGAGCAGCTCAGACCTAAGCCTATCAAAGGCCTTCAGAAGAAAAACTCGATAAGGAATAGAAGGCACGAGATGCAGAAGGCCTATGCCAAAACTCACCGCGAAGTGAAGTCGACTGACTTCCTCGAAGGCCGAGCACACCTCTATTGGTCGAGCATCCTCAGCCCTGGAAGAACCAACCTCAGTCGAAGCATGATCCCTTTTATCACCATCCAAAAGCTCCATCGCACTGCGAGTGCATATCCCTTTTATCACCATCGACCTTTGGCTCGGAAGCTGACAACTCCTCCCCCTCTTCGGAGGAGCATAGCCTAGCCCCTAATGACCTTCTGACACCTACGACGGCTAGGTCAATACATAAAAAGAGGAAAATGCCATCTCATGTATATGAAGGGCAAGGTAAAAGCGACATACGCACATACCTTGGTATTTTGCTTCCCACCTTTCTCGGGACACAGCTCGCCACCTACGCTCTTCACAAGTCGAATAGGTCACCAACCTCAGAACCCAGCCGGGTAGATCAGGAACTTTGCCCGGCAACCATGAAGTTGTTGCAGAAAAGAAAGAAGCACAATTACTAAACTAGCTTTCACCACGAGAAAATCTGAGAAAACATGAGACACTCCACTCATGCGTTTAATTCCATTCCTCGGAAAAGGGCACAAGTTCCATGGGAATAACGTCAGTCATCCGGACCCGGACGAATTGGCTGACCCACTCTCGATCTCCATCTTCCTCATCATCAACAACAAAGGGCGTGGATGAATGGCACTGCAAGGTTAGCACGCCTCGATAATGAAAGGGTCGGTACAGCCTGACGAGGTGACTGAGCATGAATTCATGCCCTGCCTTCTCCACAAAGATCCTCATCAATAGCATTACCCGCCAAAACGATGGATGTATCTGTGCCAAAGTAACCCGATACTTCAAACAGAAATCGAGCACAATCCTATCAAGGGGGCCTAGTGCGAAAGGATACAAGTACATGTTCAGGAATCCAGCGGTGGGGTCCGTAATATCCTCATCCGGGGAAAGCGCCTGCAACGCTATCCCCTCGCCCCATCCGCAGTCTCTCCTTGCTATCTCCAGATGCTCCTCTCTTATCAAAGATATAGTCTTCAGAGTAAACTCCAGTAGATCCTAAGCTTTGGGAGTGGAACTCTCTCCTCCCTACCGGACAAGCCCCAAAGTGAAAGTCATGACTATGGTGGAACTAGCAAACTGAAGCAGGAACCTATACAAACACTTTTGCGCTTGAGGTAATGAAGGACTCGACGTCAAGGCGGAAGGATAGCTATCTAAAATAATGGGATCTTCCAAGAAGTGGGAGACACCCCATATATATATGGGGAACAACAATGGTTCGCCTACCTAGGATAGGCCCCGGGCGGTCAACGGCTTCGGTACGGATCCCTAGGTGGTACCTAACCCCAAGGATCTCTGTCAAAAGGAAGTTAGGCCACGAAAGGTTAGCGACATCATCTCTAGTCTAGAGAAGGTATACGGCCTCAAAGGCTCCTCCCAAGAAGAAAAGTAAGCACTTTATGCTCCGTCCATGAGGGTTCGACCTCAAGACACCACCCGGCCATGGGAAATCTCTCCATAGGAACCCATCTACAATGCCCTAAAAGATTATCTACATCAAATCCAAAGTAAATCTCCAAGTGCCTAAAGCTGACCTTCACTCAAAGACCACCCTCGAAGATTCCAAGGTTCGATACGCCATCTTCATGTGGTTCGAGGGTCCCGACGATCCGAGTCTATCGGGTCACTTCGAGCATGGTCCAAGGGACCACGGTAGTCTTGAAAATAAGCCATTTCTGTCAGCTAAAAGCTTGAAAGAATATCGACGATTGTCAACAAAGGCATACAGTCAAAATCCCCGCAAACGTACAAGAATATGGCGAATACCAAAAGCAGAAGTAAAGAAGATGTCCTTTTATTTCATAAATATTGGCTTACAATGGCCCTGAGGGGTCTTTACATAAAATTACAAAGCCCCGCAAGTGGTCCTTACACAGAAACAAAGAAACAAAGGGGTATACACCCATAGTGAAAACCTAAGAACCTAGTCCATCCTCGAAGGTCCACCTCCTACAACAAATGCCTCCGGGCACGCATCCTCAGAAGCCTCATCCCGGCCTTCCGCACTGATATCCCCAAAGGATAGGTCGAGAAGTAGGGAGGGATGAAAAAATGCCATAGCCCGCCAAAGGTGGAGGAACCTCTCTGGCCAAGAGAACCTCGGAGAGACAGCAGACATGGCGAGCATCGACCCCGCTTGCACGGCTACTTTAAATCCACTTCTTGGATCATTGAGCCGTTCAACCTGCCAGCCCTGGGCAAAGTGCCACATCGAGCCGGGGTATGAAGGTGAGCAACGGTGTATAATCCGAGCCCCCTTATGAGAAGTGATATATAGTCCGAAGAACTTTCTATAGGAAAGGAAAGTTGACCCCTGTATATCATCATCTCAAGCCAATAGGGACAGTGACAACAGACATAACAACAACAACAACAACAGCGACAGAACGATATAATCATGCTTGACAAAGGGGAGCTTAGGCAAAAGGTCGCGACTCGGCCTATAAGAAAGTTGCCAAACAACCCTAAGGCAGTGAACTCCAAACATGATGATCGATAATAGAAGGAGATGGCAAGAGGAAAGGGAAGAATGAGTTGATGAAGACACTTGGATAGAAAAACAATCCCGGAACACCCTCATTTATAGGAGATAATGACGCAATCACCAAGGCCATTGGAAGACTGATTGGCGGATGCAATTACTGCGTTCTTGAAAAACCGAATCGACGGCGGTACTTTCACCTCAAAGAACGGGAATCAACAGTGCATTGAATGATGTCAAAAAGACAAGTCTGTGGGATGTCCCGATTATCGTAAAAACTGGCGCCATAGGTTGTGTCATCTGTATGATGTCATCACAAAAAGCCTGAGGAGTCGGGTATCAGAATCATTTCCCATCGCTTCGTTCTGAGAAATGCGGAGACTATCTGTATGTGGAAAAATTAAAGGGCCTAATTTCCTACCATTGAGTCACTTCAGAAGAACACCTCGAGACCCCGAGGACGCGAAGCTGCAACTAAGTTCCTTCCCTCGGAGCTCGTCGAGGCACAACTTAAAGAGGACGTTGATCGAGGCTAGAGCAAATTAGGGAATTCCCAATTCATGCGGCTAAGTCTGACAAAGCCAGCCTACCTGGAGCCTTTATCAAGGCGACGCGTCTAGCCGTCTCATCTCCGTATCTTTATAATTAATACATTCTGAACTATGTTGTATTTCCCCTCCTATATAAAGGGAATCCTCACCACTTTGTAAGGGGATGTTGTTGCTCCAATTACCTATACAAGATCAATAACAACTCTCTCTCTCTCTCTCTTTCTCTCTAACTTACACGCTCGAGACTACCTCTCTCATTTATTGCTTTCATACTTGTTCTTCACTTATTGCTCGTCATTGGCCATAAAGAGCCTCTTTTTAATATTATCCTAACTGTTATTCCCTTCCCGGTTACCCCTAATAGCTCGAGCTCGAGCCTAGGAATCAACCTTGAGGCCCTTCACCAGCCAGTTCGAGGCCAGAGTAACTGATCTCTCGGTTCGATTATAGTCCTATTTTAGTTCGTATTTCATCTCATATCTTCATACACCTAGCATCAATTGCTTTAACAACTAGCATAAAAATAAATCACGTATTTTTAGAGTCCCATTTACAAATTCAATTGTTATTACCATTTTACGGTAAACAAAAGCCCACTCGAAAATAATCAAATTACGACACAAATCCCGAAATTTACCAAACCCGACCCCCGGGCTCAGGTCTCAAAATCCCATAAAAATTACATCAATAAACTCCTTAACCTCCCACGAGTTCATCCATATCAAAAGTACCAAAATCCTACCACAAATAACCCCTTAAATCTTTAATCAAAGGTCTCCAATCTCATGCCCTAGTTTCTTCAATAATTACCCACCAATTTCCATAAATTTCAAGCCTAATCAATGAAATAACACCATAGGAACGAGTTTTATGATAAAAAATCTTACCTCAATGAAGTTCCCTCTAATTCTCTCTTCAAAATCCCCCAAAAAGCTCCAAAATCGATTTAAAATGGTGAAGAAAGGCTGAAAATCGCGAAGGATGAAATATATACTTTCTGACCCAAGCTTCTCACACCTGCAGCCCCTATACCGCACTTGCGATACCGCATCTGTGGCCAAAGCACCGCTTCTGCGATATTCACTTAAAATCCCAAATTCCGCTCCTGTGATCAAACACCCGCACTTTCGCTATCACAGGTGTGCTCCAATAGTCGCTTCTGCAGTTCCAGCTGACCTCCCTCTTGACCACATCTGTGGCTTGCCTTCCGCTTCTGCGGGCATCGCACCTGCGGCCTCCCAACTGCTGGTGCAGTTATGCCAACAACAATAAACTTCAGCTGCCAAACTCAACTCCAAAATCTCCCGTCAACCATCTGAAATTATCCCGAGGTCCCTGGGACCTCAACCAAAAGCACGAATAAGTCATATACCACTATCCAAACTTATACCAATTTTCAAAACACCTCAAACAACATCGAATCAACAAAATAACATCGGATTCAAGCCTAAGGTTCCAAAATCTTTCAAATTTCGCTTTTCATCAAAAAGTCTGTCAAACCTCGTCCGAATGACCTAAAATTTTGCACACACATAACAAACAACACAACGGACCTACTCTAACTTCCGGAATTCCATTCTGACCCATATATCCAAATTTCACCTATCAACCGGAAAATGCCAAAATTCCAATTTCGCCAATTCAAACCTAAATCTACTCCTGACCTCCAAAACACATTCTGATCAAGCTCCTAAGTCCCAAATCACCTCCCGAAGCTATCCGAACCATCGAAATTCACATCCGATCCCTTTTTCACCGGCCAGATCGTTACATTTTCCTCCCATTAAAAATTTTATTCTGATAAATTTTTCTCCTAAGATAGAAAACCTAGTTTGATGAACTTTATCCTAGGATAGAAATCTTAGTCAGATCAATCTTTCTCCTGAGATACCAAAAAAAGAAGAAAAGAGACCTAGTCTGATGAACTTTCTCCTAGGATCAAAATCTTAGTCTGATGAATTTTTCTCCTAAGATAGAAGACCTTGTTACATCTCGTGATTTTCGTACGTTAAAATTTCGTTTTTAGTTAACCAACGTAGACTCGGGGATGAGATCATATTTACGTTAATGTATTTACGCTATTTATAACAATCGATAAATAAGTATTATGGAGGATAAATGGTACACATATTAAAGAAAACATGTTTCGTTTAAAGTGGCCAATTTGGAATAAAACACGGGTCGAGTGATAATACCCGATAATTATGAACTAGTACCATGCAAGGTACCATATGACCACGGTAGTATAATTTATAAAGTATAGATGAAGTATTTTAAAAAAATAGAATTTTAAGTAATTTGTGGTAATTTTTAAATTATGCAGGTAATTGATTTATTATCGGGTAATAGGACATTACCCAGTTAACTAATAAGTGGATAAAAAATTAAAATATTAACCCTCCCCCCCAACGTGGCAAGAAGCCACAATAGCAAAAGGTGACTCTTGGTCACTTTTGCCAAATGGCCACCTCGGATAATAGCATAATCATGACTTAGGCTAAAAGTCTTAATAAGACATGTATCTTGTAGACATTAACCATTATCCAGAACAACAATGGTTCTAAAACAATCATCTGTTTGTAAAAAGGATCCATTCGTCCAAAATCCAAAGATCTAAAGGAACCAAAATCCAAGGATCTAAACCAACAATCTGCTTGTGGGGTTAAGCCAAGAACGCAAGAACAGAGTCAAGAACTCGTCCAAAACTTCAGTCCAAATTTCGTTTCAATCCAAGCTTCAAGCATAAGTTTCGTTCATATTTTGCAGAAGCAAAAAAGCTTCACTTCGTTCAAATAATTCAATGAACAGATATGTTAAGGCCCTCCGTTCTTTCTATTGGCATGGTCCAAATTATATTCATAGAAATAATAGGGGTGTCTATATTCTTGATTCTCCATAACAATTATTATTGTCTTCTGTTCATGGGTATCAGAATAATTCATAGTTGAAAAATTTTATCCGGAAGAAATATTGAGATTATTACATATTTTTCATGCATTTCACTCATTTATACATGTGCACTGACCCATGACCAGATGTCATTGACCCATGATGATGTTGCCCACAGTGGACGAGACGATATGATGGGATGCCCTCAGTGGCTTGATGATATTATGTACGCCCATCCCTAAACATGGCACGACATTTATACGCATGTGCATGACATTATAAACATTTCAGGATTTATAATGTTATTCAGATTTAAAGATATGTTTCTATATTCCATGTTTCATCTATGTCTTTTATGTACTAATTTTCATGCCTTACATACTCAGTAAATTTTTCTTAATGATGCCCTATTTCACAGGGCATGCGTTTCATGCCCACAGTGCAGGTAAGCAAGTTGATGGTCCCCCTTCTTAGGATCCCTGATCAGTGAGGGTTGGTGTGCTCCATTTGATCTGGAGATGCTTTTGATTTTCGTATGATACGTTTGTATATATATATATATATATGTATATATGGGTATGACGTGACTTAGTCTCGTCTTTGTACAGTTATGTTTCTATTTAAGGTCTATGGACAGTATGTATAGTTAGGTTGTATGTGGCCTTGCCGGCTTTCAGGTTTGAATGTACAGTTGTCTATAGCAGCGTTGCTGGCTCACCCACTGTATCCTGCATGTATAAGTAAATATGCCTTGATGGCAAGTTTCCTTCACGTATGTTATTTTTGTAATGCAGAAAATGTTATTTAGCTTCATATCTTAGACGTATGCTTAGGGGTGTTTGACAGGTAGGACTCAGGTACCCGTCGCGACCCATCGGATTAGGTCGTGATAAAAGTTGTATCAAAGAAGTTCTGTCCTAGGGTTGTCTACAGACCGTGTTTAGTAGAGTCTTGTTTATGGGTGTGTCGTGCACCATACTTATAAACAAGAGGATATAGGATATATAGGATGTTATCCTCTCTTTTTGTCTTAGATCGTGCGAAACAAGAATTCATGTTCCTAACAATACGTTATATTTTTAGCGATGCCTTCAAAGAGTACGGCCGCCCAGAAGGGAAAGTCCATGGCCGGGGAGACTACTCGTCGAGGGCTAAGAGTTACCAGGTCTCGGGGAGAGTATCATGGTGAGGTCCCATCTCATACTTCACATACCCCGCCCTTTCTAGAAGAGCTCCGAGGGGAACCAGCTGCAGCGTCCACCCCTTGTCACGACCCAAACTGGAGGGCCATGACTAGCACCCGACCATACTTGCCGAGCACCAACGTACATTTTATCTAACCTTTTTTTTATTATCTTTTAGGGTTGACGAGATCAATATAAATGGTAGACATGGATCATGGACAACCAACAATAAAATATGATGGCATGAACATACATAGCAGGGGATGACCAGACATTCAAGAAACTACATATAAGGTACGAGCTACCATGCTACCATGAAAAACTATACAACAAAAACCAGTCGACAAGGCATACCAAACTATACATGAGTCGACACTTGCCTATGAGCCTCTAAATGAACATAAGTGCTGCAACATAGGCGTAACAGGGCCCCGACATACCCATAATGTCTATAATAAAAATGCATACCAAGACCACGGCAAGTCCGGAGAAGGGATCTCGCCAATCACTGTTGAACTGGACAACCTACTGTGGGGGGGGGGAGCTGCACCTGCCTGTCTATTAGGGCCTGCAGTACGACATGCAGCATCCATAAACAAAAGGACGTCAGTACGAATAAAATACTGAGTATGTAAGGCAGGGAACCATAAATACGAACAGTAATGTAACCAGGGATAGAGAATATACAACCTAGAACATCTGAGTACCTCTGAGGGCTACTGAGATGAAATGCATGATACATATGTATGTATACATAAATGTTTAAAACATACGCCTCTGTGGGCATCATCATATCGTACCCAGCCATAATAGGCTCGGTAAAAACGTACCCGGTCGTCATAAGGCTCGGTAGAATCGTACCCGGCCATATGGAGCTCGGTAAAACCCAACTGATCAGTGGTTGCACAATATGTGCCGTACCCGACCGTCTATAGCACGGCTCGGTAGAGTAAAATAGATACATATACATAATGCATGCTCGACTCATGGAATCACATTCTAAACCTTTCGGAGTCGCGTAAGGTTAGTATCCTCTGTTCACGTTATTAGGACCAACTCTTCATTACGAACCTTATAAGAATCAGGAAGTACCAACAACATTGATAACATAAGAATAAGAGAAGCAACATTAACATCAATCGTTCCATAAGAGGGAAGGCAATGTAAGTACTGCTAGCTTATAAGAGTAGAGTATCTTTGGAAACTCGTTCATTACATTATGTACAATCGGAGTCGTGCAAAAGAAGAAAAAGGATAGCCTCACATACCTTGTATATACTTCCCCAATAACAAGCTATGAAATTGTCACAACTCCTTAGTCTACAATAAGAGAAATGATAATAACGTTATCATTTAAGCGTCATAACTATTATGTATCGACCACAACCTATTTTACGTTGAAACAGACAGCACCTCCCCTATATATATGACTTCACACCATTCAAAACAATCACCAAACAGCCCAAACAACATCAATAATAAACATATTGAGCCTCCCAAAACAATCCACGCACAACCTAATTACATCATACATACGACGGCCACCGTAGTCGTGTCAAACGACCCGGAAATGTTACGAATAACTATCAGCCCACAACCCTACATATATATGGTATTTCTCCACACCCGTCGACCTCCAAAACTCCACAAAATAGTAGTAAAACACGCAGCCCAATAGCAACACAAAACAGTCCGCTACAAGTGAATAACTCGAACTCACGGCTTCCAATCACCGTCCCGTGAGTTCTTACATATATAGAACGAATTACCATGAATTCACAGCAGAGAAAAATGTATGAAATATGGCAGTAACTTACCTTACTTGTTGGATAACTCAGACCTTCCCTTGGTTCTTCAAACTCTAGGTTTTACCTTCAAATAGAACTTGAAAGAGAGGGAAAATCGATTAGGGTTTGTGTGGGATTTTTGGAGAGGAGTTTCAGGGGTTAACTTTGGTTTTGAGGGTTTGAAATATGGATGAAATAACTGAGTTCATAACCCCTTAAAATTCCTCTCTTGGCCGACTTAGGTCTTTTAATTTTGTCCTATCATTTTGGCAAGTAGGTGATGCACCTACTTTTCATCTACCAATCTGCGCAGGCTTGCAAAAATATGAATATCTCTATACTCCGAGATCGTATTGAAAAACGGTTTAATGCGTTGGAAACTAGACTCATAGATATTTAATTTGGTAGGTATATCACCCCGTAATTCCTTGTAAATTAGGAGAAAAGCTTAGAAACATTTAACCTAATGTTTAAGAAAAATTATGAACCTAAGTTGCGACAACGTTTGTCGACTTTTGTTTCATAACTCGTTTGACTTCAAGACTTATGATACGGATATTATATGATTCAAATACCTTAATAAATGACCTCTTGAGTGTATTAAGAACCTCTAGGTTTACCTGAAAATATGAGTTACAACATCTTTGATTCGTTTAACTTCTAATACTTGTTAATCACCCTTATACACCCTTGTATCACTTAAGACCAATAGGATTAACTTCTTATCATCTCAAAGGTAATTCCTTCTTGGATTTATGTTAACTAATATATGGCATGAACTAATGCATGTGGATATGGGTTGTAACACCCTTCCCCCTTAGGAACATTCGTCCTCGAATGTAAGGGTTCATGGGGAGTTTAAATCATCGTGGATTCCGTCCAAGTTTCTCCCATAAATAGAGGACAAACTTGCAAGAAGTTAACTCAACGTATGGCCCTACAAGAGTATTCAAAGCATTATGTACATGTACATTATCTGCATATCGCCATTTTGTATTAAGGTAGAGTATTCTCAAGTTATTGCTTACCTCATAGAGCCATTTCACCTTCCAATGTATCATGTGTTCCACTAGAATCCTTGTTATCTTCATTATGGAATAGGTACGGGTATTTAGACTTCATCTCCTCTTCTGCTTCCCATGTTATTTCTTCAATATTCTTGTTCCTCCACAATACTTTGATGGAAGCTACATCTTTTGTTCTCAACTTGCGGACTTGTCGATCTAATATAGCCACTGGCACTTCTTCATATGATAGGTCCTCTGTAACCTGTACATCTTTGATAGGGACGACTCGAGAAGGGTCTCCAATACATTTCCTCAACATAGATACATGGAATACCGGGCGGACAAATTCCAATTCGAATAGAAATTCTAACTCATAAGCAACCTGTCCAATCTGTCGAAGAATTTTATATGGCCCGATATACCTTGGACTCAGCTTACCTTTCTTCCCAAAATGCATTATACCCTTCACTGGTGAGATCCTCAGGAAAACTCAATCACCAACCTCAAACTCCATATCACGATGTCGGACATCGGAATAAGATTTTTGCCTGCTTTGTGCCGTCCTCAATCGCTCATGTATCACTTTCACCTTCTCAATAGCTTGGTGAATCAAATCTGGCCCATATAATTTTGTTTCACCGACTTCGAATCATCCAACGGGTGATCTATATCTTCTCCTGTATAGTGCCTCGTATGGGGCCATTTTAATACTGGAATGGTAGCTATTATTGTAGGCAAATTCTATGAGTGGAAGATGGTCATCCCAATTTCCCTTAAAATCTAGAACACATGCTCGTAGCATATCTTCCAGTGTCTGAATGGTACGTTCAGCCTATCCGTCAGTCTGCAGATGAAATGCAGTGCTGAGATTCACTTGTGTGCCTAAACCCTTCTAAAAAGACCTCCAAAACTTAGCTGTGAATTGAGCTCCTCTGTCTGATATAATAGATACCGGCACACCATGAAGCCTAACAATCTCCTTGATATACAACTTCACATAATCTTCAGTCGTGTAAGTTGTCTTAACTGGCAAAAAATGGGCACATTTTGTAAGTCGATCAATTATCACCTAGATGGAGTCAAACTTATGATAAGAGTGAGGTAATCCAATAATGAAGTCCATATTAATCACCTCCCATTTCCAGGTCGGAATCTCTATATTTTGAAGCAATCCACTGGGTTTCTGATGTTCTATCTTTACTTGTTGACAATTGGGACACTGGGCTACAAATTCTGCAATAGACTTCTTCATGTTATCCCACTAATACTACTCCTTGACATCATGATATATCTTTGTCGAGCCGGGATGGATGGAATATCGGGATTGATGAATCTCATTCATAATCTTCTCTCGCAACCCTGCCATATTAGGCACACATAATCGGCCCTGGTATCTCAGTGCCCCATCTCTTCCGATCTCAAAAGCCATACTTTTACACTGTTGAATGCTCTCTCTTAATCGTACTAAGATAGGATCTTCATATTGCCGTGCTTTTACCTCGGCTACCAAAGATGATTCTGATGTATTTTGTACAGTAACACCTTCGTCATCAGAGTCTAACAATCTGATTCTCATATTGGCTAGCTGATAAAGCTCTTTAGTCAACCCCCATCTACCTGCCTCAATATGTACTAAGCTTCCCATTGATTTACGGCTGAGAGCGTCTGTCACAATATTGGCTTTACCGGGATGATACAATATCTCGACGTCGTAGTCTTTCAGTAATTCAAGCCACCTACGCTGCCTCAAATTCAACTCTTTCTGCTTTAAGATGTATTGTAAACTCTTGTGATCTGTGTAGATGTCAACATGGACGCCGTATAAGTAGTGCCGCCATATCTTCAAAGCATATATTATTGCAGCCAATTCCAAATCATGGGTTGGATATTTCTTTTCATGCTTCTTCAATTGTCATGATGCATAAGCAATCAGCTTCCCATGCTGCATCAATACACACCCCAAACCTATACCTGAGGCATCACAATATACCACATAACCTTCTGTTCCTTCAAGGAGAGTGAGCACTAGTGCGGATGTCAATCGATTCTTCAGCTCCTGAAAACTATGTTCACAAGTGTCAAACCACTGGAACTTGGTAGCTTTCTGTGTTAACTTAGTCAATGGTGATGATATAGAGGAAAACCCTTCTACAAACCGCCTATAATATCCTGCTATCCCTAGGAAGCTGTGGACTTCTGATGGTGTTGTAGGTCTCGGCCAATTCTTTACTGCATCGATCTTCTGAGTGTTGACACTAATACCCTCGTCAGATATCACATGGCCAAGGAAAGCTACTGAGTTTAGGCAAAATTCACATTTGGAGAGCTTAGCATATAACTTACGATCCTGAAGCGTCTGTAATACTATCCGCAAGTGGCCCGCATGTTCCGCCTCCGAACGAGAATATACTAGAATGTCATCAATGAATACAATCACAAAAACATCAAGATAAGGCCTAAATATAGTATTCATGAGATCCATAAAAGTTGATGGGGCATTTGTTAGCCCGAACGACATCACCAAGAACTCAAACTGCCCGTATCTTGTCCGGAAGGCTGTCTTTTGGAATATCCTTCTCCTTAACCCTCACCTGATGATACCCTGAACGTAAATCAATCTTTGAGAAATACTTGGCACCCTGGAGTTGGTCAAACAGGTCATCAATTCTTGGAAGTGGATACTTGTTCTTTATAGTAAACTTATTCAACTGTCTATAGTCGATACACATCCGTAACGACCCGTCTTTCTTCCGCACGAATAGGATTGGTGCACCCCAAGGTGAAGTGCTAGGTCTAATGAAGCCCTTATCCAGCAAGTCCTTCAACTGCACCTTCAACTCTTGCAACTCTGTCGGGGCCATTCTGTATGGAGGGATAGATATCGGTTGAGTGTCAGGCAACACATCAATGCTAAACTCAATCTCCCTTTCAGAAGAAAGGCTTGGGAGATCATCTGGGAAAACATCTGGGAATTCGTTGACCACGAGGATTGATTGTAAAGTAGGCGGTTTCGCCTCCGCATCCCTAACGCGAACGAAATGATAAATGTAACCTTTTGAGATCATTTTCCTTGCCTTAAGATAGGAAATAAACCTACCTTTTGGTGTAGCAATATTCCCTTTCCATTCAATGATGGGTTCACCGGGAAATTGAAACCTAACCATCTTCGTACGACAGTCAACATTTGCATAGCATGAGGCCAACCAGTCCATTCCCATTATTACATCAAAATCAACCATTTCTAACTCAAATAAATTTGCCGAGGTTTGACGACTACAAATCATCACAGTGCAACCTCTATATACCCTTCTAGCAATCATAGAATCTCCTATCGGAGTAGATACCGCAAGGGGTTTACTTATCAATTCAGGTTCAATGCCAAACTTATTAGCCACAAAGGGTGTAACATATGATAATGTAGATCCCGGATCAATCAGCGCATATACATCATAAGAAAACACAGATAATATACCTGTAACAACATCTAGAGACGACTCGAGATCCTGTCGACCTACTAGAGCATAGGTTCGATTTTGACCACCACTCAAACTCAGCATTGCACCTCTACCTCTACTACAACCTGTCGACTACTGAAAACCCCATGCTGGAGGTCGAACTGATGAGGAAGAAGCAGACACAGATCTAGTCGGCAGAGCCATACCATCACCTACCCTGTTAGGATAATCCCGCATTATATGGCCATGCTGTCCGCAAGAATAACATACATCAGAACCTCTACGGCACAATCTAAAGTGGGCCTTGCCGGACTGATCACAACGTGGTGTTGTGGGTCTCGTCTGACTAGTATCCATGTGATGTTGCGAGCCTGATGCCTGCGAACTCTGACCTGGACCAGAATGGGTAAATCGATCATATCGAGGCCTCTGAAACTGTGGAGGAGCACTAGCTACAGGTGGCGCCGAACTCCTCGAAGACTGGGGCCTGACGCTGCCTCTAAAGTCATTAAAATACCTTGCAAATCTCGCCCTCTTATGCTGTCCCCTATCCTGCTCCCTATCTGCCCTCTGCTGGCACTTACGATCCTCTAGGGTCTAGGCATAAGCCTGAATACGGGAAATATTCATGCCCTCCACCAAGGAGGCTGTCGTGCACTCATTTATTAGATGTGGTCCCAATCCGTTCACGAACAAATGCACCTTATCACTCATCTCGGCCACCATATGGGAGCATACCTTGCTAAAGAATCGAACTGCATACTGTACTCTCACACACTCATATTACCTTGTCTAAGGTTCAAGAACTTATCAGCTCTAGCTCGTCGTATCTCAACTGGCAAGTAGTGATGAAGAAAGGCCTCAGAAAATTCCTTCCACAGGAGCGTTCAGACCCCTAGATCTCTCCCAACTATCATACCAGAGAACCGCTAAATCCCATAGCCGATAAGAAGCCAACTCTACTGCCTCTGTATCACTAACATGCATAACCCGCAGTGTAAGATGAACCTGGTCAATAAAAGTCTGCGGGTCCTCCTTGGGGTCTGATCCAGTAAACACTGAAGGGTCTAAATTAATAAAATCACGAACTCTCGTACTAACTGGTTTATCAGTAGCACCCGTATTCTCCCTCTGAGCCTGAGCAGCTACCAAGCTAGTCAATAACTGCAAAGCACTCCTCATATCTTGGTCTGTAGTGCCAGACGGAGGAACTGGAGGTGTTGGGTGCCTCCTAATATCCTCTGGAGGAGACGGGGTAGATGAGGTATGAGACGGCATCTCACTCTGAGCCTCACTTTGGCCTGCTCTGGCTTGGGGCACCTGACTGGTACCCTCTCCCGCAGCTATATCAAGCCGTCTACTAATTGTTTTGCTTCCTAGTCGAAGGCATCACTGAAAAAAAACAAGGTGAATATTAGAGACGAACACTTACGACTCAACTCTACGCACGATCTAGATTCAGGAAGAAGGTAACAACCCTAGATGTCATGTAGCCTCCTGATTATAAATGTGGCGTGCTACACATCCATAATCAAGACTCTATTAGACATGGCTCATATACAATCCCTAGGACAGACTTTCTCTGATACCAAGTTTTTCACGACCCAAACTGGAGGGCCATGACTAGCACCCGACCATACTTGCCGAGCACCAACGTACATTTTATCTAACCTTTTTTTTATTATCTTTTAGGGTTGACGAGATCAATATAAATGGTAGACATATATCATGGACAACCAACAATAAAATATGATGGCATGAACATACATAGCAGGGGATGACCAGACAATCAAGAAACTACATATAAGGTACAAGCTACCACGCTACCATAAAAGACTATACAACAAAAATCAGTCGACAAGGCACACCAAACTATACATGAGTCGACATTTGTCTATGAGCCTCTAAATGAACATAAGTGCTGCAACATAGGCGGAACAGGGCCCCGACATACCCATAATGTCTATAACAAAAATGCATACCAAGACCACGGCAAGTCCGGAGAAGGGATCTCGCCAATCACTGCTAAACTGGACAACCTACTGTGGTGGGGGAGCTGCACCTGCCTGTCAATTAGGGCCTGCAGCACGACATGCAGCGTCCACAAACAAAAGGACGTCAGTACGAATAAAGTACTGAGTATGTAAGGCAGGGAACCATAAATACGAACAGTAATGTAACCAGGGATAGAGAATATACAACCTGGAACATCTAAGTACCTCTGAGGGCTACTGACATGAAATGCATGATACATATGTTTATATACATAAACGTTTAAAACATACGCCTCTGTGGGCATCATCATATCGTACCCAGCCATAATAGGCTCGGTAAAAATGTACCTGGCAGTCATAAGGCTCGGTAGAATCGTACCCGGCCACGTGGAGCTCGGTAAAACCCAACTGATCAGTGGTTACACAATATGTGTCGTACCTGGCCGACTATAGCGCGGATCAGTAGAGTAAAATAGATACATATACATAATGCATGCTCGACTCATGGAATCAAATTCTAAACCTTTCGGAGTGACGTAAGGTCGGTATCCTCTGTTCACGTTATTAGGACCAACTCTTCATTACGAACCTTATAAGAATCAGGAAGTACCAACAACATTGATAACATAAGAATAAGAGAAGCAACATTAACGTCAATCGTTCCATAAGAGGGAAAGCAATGTAAGTACTGCTAGCTTCTAAGAGTAGAGTATCTTTGGAAGCTCGTTCATTACATTATGTACAATCGGAGTCGTGCAAAAGAAGAAAAGGGATAGCCTCACATACCTTGTATATACTGCCCCAATCACAAGCTATGCAATTGTCACAACTCCTTAGTCTACAATAAGAGAAACGATACTATCGTTATCATTTAAGCGTCATAACTATTATGTATCGACCACAACCTATTTTACGTTGAAACGGACAGCACCTCCCCTATATATATGACTTCATACCATTCAAAACAATCACTAAACAGCCCAAACAACATCAATAATAAACATATTGAGCCTCCCAAAACAGTCCACGCACAACCTAATTACATCATACATACAACGACCACCGTAGTCGTTTCAAACGACCCGAAAATGTTACGAATAACTATCATCCCACAACCCTACATATATATGGTATTTCTCCACACCATTCTACCTCCAAAACTCCACAAAATAGTAGTAAAACACGCAGACCAATAGCAACACAAAACAGTCTACAAAACAGTCTGCTACAAGTGAATAACTCGAACTCACGGCCTCCGATAACAGTCCCGTGAGTTCTTACATGTATAGAACGAATTACCATGAATTAACAGCATAGAAAAATGTATGAAAGATGGCAGTAACTTACCTTACTTGTTGGATAACTCATCCCTTCCCTTGGTTCTTCAAACTCTAGGTTTTACCTTCAAATAGAACTTGAAAGAGAGGGAAAATCGATTAGGGTTTGTGTGTGATTTTTGGGGAGGAGTTGTAGGGGTTAACTTTTGTTTTGAGGGTCTGAAATATGGATGAAATAACTGAGTTCATAACCCCTTAAAAGTCCTATCTTGGCCTACTTAGGTCTTTTAATTTTGTCCTATCATTTTGGCAAGCAGGTGATGCACCTACTTGTCATCTACCAATCTGCGCAGGCTTGCAAAAATATGAATATCTCTATACTCCAAGATTGTATTGACAAATGGTTTAATGCATTGGAAACTAAACTCATAAATCTTTAATTTGGTGGGTAGATCACCCCGTAATTCCTTGTAAATTAGGAGAAAATCTTAGAAACATTTAACCTAATGTTTAAGTAAAATTATGAACCTAAGTTGCGACAATATTTGTCGACTTTTGTTTCATAACTCATTTGACTTCAAGACTTATGATACGGATATTATATGATTCAAATACCTTAATACATGACCTCTTGAGTGTATTAAGAACCTCTAGGTTTACCTGAAAATAAGAGTTACAATATCCTTGATTCGTTTAACTTCTAATACTTGTTAATCACCCTTATACACCCTTGTATCACTTAAGACCAATAGGATTAACTTCTTATCATTTCAAAGTTAATTCATTCTTGGATTTATGTTAACTAATATATGACATGAACTAACGCGTGTGGATATGGGTTGTAACACCCCTGTACAATCAGCACCTCAGTCGGATGCATCTGGTCAAGAGATGAGAGATGATATCCAATTATTGACCTGATTAGTAGCCGCACAGGCTCGGCATCAGGAAGTAGGTGTTGGTCACACAGATCAGTCCATAAGTGCGAGGGTTCTTGATTTATTAATTTAGACCCTCCGATATTCACTGGAGTAGATCCAAATGAGGACCCTCAGGTATTTATTTATAGAGTGCAGAGGACGTTACGAGTAATGAAGGCCACTGCAACTGAGTCGGTTGAGCTAGCTTCCTATATACTCCGAGATGTTATAATTATTTAGTATGAGTCTTGGGAATTATCCAGAGGTGAGGATGCCCCTCCAGCAGCATGGCAAGAGTTTACAGAAGCTTTTCTTCGTCATTATCTGCCACTAGAGCTTAGACAGGCCAGAGTTGATAGGTTCTAACCCTTCGGTAGGGTAACATGAGTGTTCGGGAGTACAGTCTTCAGTTTGATTTGTTGCCTAGGTATGCTCCCACTATTGTATCTAAGATGGAGGATCGGGTTCACCGAATCGTGATGGGATTAGAGACTTACCTGCTTAACGATTGTATGTCGGTCTCACTTCTGCCAGACATGGATATTTCTTGTATTCAGGCATACGCTCAGGGTGTAGAGGAGCATAAATAGAAATAGAGGGTCAATCATAAGCATGATAGGGCCTAGAATAAGAGAGAGGTCTTCGGGTCCTTCTGGTGAGCTTCAAGGTGGTCAGAGGCATTAGTACTCGAGGTATCCATCCTAGCCCTCTGCTAGCGCACCCCTCAGTTTGGCGGTATGAGATTTTATTGTTCAACGTATTCAGGGTCTGGCCAGAATTTCAGGGCCTCAGGTTCTCAGTATAGGGGTGATTCAAATCAGATGTGGCCATCCTTGCCACCATGTACTCAATGTGGTAAGCAGCATACCAGATAGTGTCATATGGGATTAGATGTTTGTTATACTTGTGGTTATCCGGGCCACGTTATGAGGGATTGTCTGATTAGAGGTAATGCAAGCATAGCTCAACCAGCAAGACCTGTAGCTGGTTCGTCATCATCAGTACGCCCCCCTGGGCAAGGTACCCAAGCACCAATGAGTCGTGGTAGAGGCAGAGGTGGAGCATCTAGCTCGAGCAGCCCTTAGAACCACATTTATGCGTTGGCAGGACGACAGGACCATGAGTTATCGCCTGATGTTGTTATAGGTATATTGTTAGTCTTCTTATATGATGTATATGAACTGATTGACCCAGGTTCCACCTTATCAGATATTACTCTGCTAGTTGCTGGTAAGTTTGGAATAAAACCCGAATTGGTTAAACCTTTTGAGGTATCTACACCTGTTGGGGACTCGATGATAGCTATGCAAATATATAGGGGTTGTATAATAGTAGTTCATGGTAGACCTACAATAGCAGACTTAATCAAGTTAGATATGGTAGAATTTGATGTTATAATGGGTATGAATTGGTTGGCTTCTTGTCATGCCAACGTTGATTGTAGATCAAAGATAGTCTGATTTCAATTTCTAAGGGAGCATGTTTTGGAGTGGAAAGGTAACACGGCATCGCCGAGAGGTAGATTTATTTCCTATCTTAAGGAAAGGAAGATAATCCGAAAGGGCTATATTTATCCCTTAGTTCGGGTTTAGGATGTGGAAGTAGAGTCACCAACCATTTAGTCCATCCCTGTGGTGAATAAGTTCCCGATGAGCTTTCGGGTCTCCTGCCAGAACGAGAAATTAAGTTTTCTATTAACCTACTACCAGATACTTACCCAATATCTATTCCTCCCTATAGAATGGCCCCTGCAGAGCTAAAAGAGTTGAAAGAACAACTAAAGGACTTGCTTGAAAAAGGTTTTATCAGACCTAGTACGTCACCGTGGGGAGCACCTGTTTTGTTTGTGAGAATGAAAGATGGTTCCTTACGAATGTGTATTGATTATAGGCAGTTGAATAGGTTAACAATTAAGAATAAGTACCTACTCCTGAGAATTGATGATTTATTTAATCAGTTACAAGGTGCCAAGTGTTTTTCAAAGATAGACTTGAGGTCTGGGTACCATCAGTAAGGGTTAAGGATGAATATATTCCGAAGATAGCATTCAGGACTAGATATGGGCACTTTGAGTTTCGGGTTATGTCATTCGGTCTGACCAATGCCCCAGCAGTATTCATGGATTTGATGAACCATGTGTTCAGGCCTTTTTTAGATCTATTTGTAATTGTATTTATCGACGATTTATTGTTGTATTCTCGTTCAGAGGATGAGCATGCTGTCATATGCATACTATGCTCAGAGTTCTACAAGAAGGGAAGTTGTATGCAAAATATTCTAAATGTGAATTCTGGTTGAACTTTGTAACTTTCCTTGGGCATATCATTTCGGGTGAAGGCATCCAGATGGATACACAAAAGATTGAGGCAGTAAAGACTTGGCCTAGACCCACAACACTGATGGAGGTTCGTAGCTTTCTTGGTTTGGAAGGTTATTACGGGAGATTTGTGGAAGGATTTTCTTCATTTTCAACACCTTTGACAAAGTTGACTCAGAAAGGAGCAAAGTTTCAATGGATTGATGCCTGCAAACGGAGTTTCCAGGCATTAAAGGACAGGTTAACGTCAGCACCAGTTCTAATGCTTCTAGAAGGGACTGATGGTTATGTAATCTATTATGACGCTTCAGGCATTGGATTGGGTTGTGTGCTGATGCAGCATGGTAAGGTTGTGGCTTATGCTCCTAGACAACTAATAAAGCACGAGAAGAACTACCGGACCCATGATTTAGAGTTAGCTGCGGTGATTCATTCACTAAATATGTGGAGGCACTACTTGTATAGCATTCATGTTGATATCTATATGGACCATATGAGCCTCCAGTACATCTTCAAGCAAAAGGAATTGAATCTTCGTCAAAGGAGATAGTTGGAGCTACTTAAAGACTATGACGTTGATATGTTATACCATCCGGGGAAGGCGAATGTAGTAGCCGACACCCTCAGCCATAGATCTTTGGGTAGCCTATCGTATTTACAGCCAGAAAAGAGGGGAATAGCCCATGAGGTTCATCAGCTAGCAAGTCTTGGAGTTCGGTTACTGGATTCAGATGATGATGGAATTACTCTTCAGGATACGATAACATCCTCTTTAGTAACTGAAGTAAAGGAATGCCAGTACGAGGATCCTGTGCTAGTTCATTATAGGGATACCACTCTTCAGAAGGAGAAGGCACCGTTTGAAATTACATAAGATGGGATCCTCAGATATCAAGGGCGATTACG
Organism: Nicotiana tabacum; assembly: GCF_000715075.1. Classification (NCBI taxonomy): domain Eukaryota; kingdom Viridiplantae; phylum Streptophyta; class Magnoliopsida; order Solanales; family Solanaceae; genus Nicotiana; species Nicotiana tabacum. The sequence continues at coordinate 103,433,331 of NC_134087.1, read as the reverse complement.
TGTGCCTAATGTTGCAGGGCTACATCGGCAGGTTATGGGAGAAACTCACTATTCTCGTTATTCTATCCATCAAGGAGCAACAAAGATGTATCATGATATAAGGGAAGTGTATTGGTAGGATGGAATAAAAAAAGATATAGCAGAATTTTTGTTGCTTAGTGTCCTAACTGTCAACAGGTTAAGATTGAGTATCAAAAACCTGGTGGATTATTGCAGGCTATGGAGATTCCGACTTGGAAATGGGAAGTAATCAATATGGACTTCATCATCGACTTACCTCGTACCCAGCGTAAGTTTGATTTGATATGGTTAATTGTTGATAGTCTTACAAAGTCAGCCCATTTTCTGCCCGTCAAAACTACGTATTCCTCAGAGGATTATGCAAGGCTTTATATTAAGGAGATAGTACGAATACATGGTGTCCCTGTATCTATTATCTTGGATAGAGAAGCTCAATTTACAGCTAACTTCTGGAGGTCTTTCCAAAAAGGATTGGGGACTCAAATAAGTCTTAGTACAACATTTCATCCCCAGACAGACGGACAGGCTGAGTGTACTAGTCAGACACTGGAGGATATGTTACAAGCTTGTATAATAGACTTTAAAGATAGCTGGGATGATTATCTGTCGCTTATTGAGTTTGCATATAATAATAGTTATCATTCTAGTATTCAGATGGCTTCATACGAAGCTCTTTACGGATGGAAGTGTACGTTGCCTATAGGGTGGTTTGATGTTGGAGAATTTGGATTACATGGGCCAGACCTGGTTCAACAAGCTCTAGAAAAAGTAAAGCCTATCCGGGATCTACTATTGACAGCTCAAAGTAGTCAAAAGTCATATTCTGCTGTGCGGCGACGAGAATTAGAGTTCGGGGTTGTTGACTGGGTATTCTTAAAAATGTCGCCTATGAAGGTGTGGTGTGGTTTGGCAAGAAAGGCAAACTTAGCCCATGGTATATTGGGCCTTATAGGATCATTCGGAAAGTGGGCCAAGTAGCTTATAAGTTAGAATTGCCCTCGGAGTTGGAGTCTGTCCATATGGTTTTACACCTATCTATGTTGCGAAAGTGCATTGGCGATCCTATTTGAGTGGTGCCCACGAATGATGTACAGATTACAGAAAACTTATCATACGAGGAAGTTCCGGTTGCCATCCTAGACCGACAAATCCGCAAGCTGCGGAATAAGGAGGTAGCCTTTGTGAAAGTACTTTGGAGAAACAACAATGTGGAAGAAATGATTTGGGAGGCTAATGAAAACATGAAGTCTAGATATCCCTACTTATTTCCTCCTCCAGAGAAGGGTCTGACTAAGACGTTATAATTATAAGGTACGTGTACAAATTCTTTTATTCGCTATTGTCGTTGGTCATGTGAGGCCATAAAAGTTTTTGATAATTGTGGTCCTGTGTGGCTTTTGGGTTATTAATCTTCTACGAGGATAATTGGTAGTGGTGTTGTTACAAAGGCGACTTTGCCAAAGTTATACATGGGGAGTTGAACATTCGAGGACGAATGATTCTAAAGGGGGAAGGATGTTACATCTCGCAATTTTCGTACGTTAAAATTTCATTTTCAGTTGACCGACGTATACTCGGGGATGAGATCATCTTGACGTTAATGTATTTACACTATTTATAACAAGCGATAAATAAGTGTTATTGAGGATAAAGGGGTACGCGGATTACAGAAAACAAGTTTCGTTGAAAGTGGCCAATTTGGAATAAAATGCGGGTCGAGCGATAATACCCAATAATTATGAACTAGTATCATGCAAGGTACCATATGACCATGGTAGTATAATATATAAAGTATATATGAAGTATTTTAAAAAAATAGAATTTTAAGTAATTTGTAGTAATTTCTAAATTATGCGGGTAATTGATTAATTATCGGGTAACAAAACATTACCCAATTAACTAATAAGTGGATAAAAAATTAATAAATTAACCCCCAAACGTGGAAAGAAAACACAATAGCAAAAGGTGACTCTTGGTCACTTTTGCGAAATGACCACCTAAGAATATAGCATAATCATGACTTTGGCTAAAATTCTTAATAAGACTTGTATCTTGTACATATTAACCATTATGCAGAACAACAATGGTTCTAAACAACCATCTGCTTGTAAAAAGGATCCATTCGTCCAAAATCCAAAGATCTAAAGGAACCAAAATCCAAGGATATAAAGGAACCATTTGCTTGGTATCATTTCTTGGTAAAAAGGATCAAAACCAACAATCTGCTTGTCAGGTTGAAGCCAAGAACGCAAGAACAGAGTCAAGAATTCGTCCAAAATTTCAGTCCAAATTTCGTTTTAATCCAAGCTTCAAGCATAGGTTTCGTTCATATTTCGCAGAAGTAGAAAGCTTCACTTCGTTCAAAAAAATTCAAGGAACATGAATTTTAAGGCCCTCCCTTCTTTCTATTTGCATGGTCCAAATTATACCGAAGAAACGAGCAAACACACAGTTTCCATAAATTACTCTACTCATAGAAATAGTAGGGGTGTCTATATTCTTGATTCCCCATAAAAAAATTTATTATCTTCTGTTCATGGGTCTCAAAATAATTCACAGTTGAAAAAGTTTATCCAGAAGAAATATTGAGATTATTACGTATTTTTCATGCATTTCACTCATTTATACATGTGCATTGACCCATGAACAGATAGCGTTATATACGTGTATATATGTAAATATATGTATATTGGATATGAGAAAAGGTTATGGCGTTATATACGCACCACCACCTGATCAGCTAGTATATGTTGATGATGTTGCCCACAGTGGCCGAGATGATATGATGGGATACCCTCAGTGGCTTGATCATATTATGTACACCCATACCTATGCATGGCACGACATTTATATGCACGTGCATGACATTATAAACGTTTCAGGATTTATAAAGTTATTCAGATTTAAAGATGTGTTTCTGTATTCCATGTTTCATCTATGTCTTTTGCATACTAATTTTCATGCCTTACATACTCAATACATTTTTCGTACTGACGCCCTATTTCATGGGCCCAGCATTTTATGCCCGCAGGTGCAGGTAAGCAAGCTGACGGTCCCCCTTATTAGGATCCCTGATTAGCGAGAGTTGGCGTGTTCCATTTGATCTGGAGCTGCTTTTGATTTTGGTACAATACGTTTGTTTATATATATATATATATATGGGTATGACGTGGCCCAGTCCCGTCCTTGTACAGTTATATTTCTGTTAGAGGTCTGTGGATAGTATATCTAGTTAGGTTGTATGTGGCCTTGTCAGCTTCCAGTTTTTGATGTATAGTTGTCTATAGCAGCCTTGTCGGCTCGCCCACTATATCCTTCATATATACGTACATATGCCTTGATGGCAGGTTTCCTTCACGTATGTTATTTTTATAATGCAGCAAATGTTATTCAGGTTCATATCTTAGACGCATGCTTAGGGATGTATGACAGGTAGGACTCAGGCACCCATCGCGGCCCATCGGTTTGGGTCGTGACAGACCTAGTCAGATGAACTTTCTCCTAGGATAGAAATCTTAGTCTGATGAATCTTTCTCCTAAGATACCAAAAAAAAAAAGAAGAAAAGAGCTAGTCTGATAAACTTTCTCGTAGGATCAAAATCATAGTCTGATGAATTTTCTCCTAAGATAGAAGACCTAGTCTAATAAGCTTTCTCCTAGGATAGAAATCTTAGTCTGATGAATCTTTCTCCTAAGATATCAAAAAAAAGAAAAAGAAAAGAGACCTAGTCTGATGAACTTTCTCCTAGGATCAAAGTCTTAGTCTAATGAATCTTTCTCCTAAGATAGAAAACTAGTCTGATGAATTTTCTCATAGGATCGAAATTTTAGTCTGATGAATTTTTCTCCTAAGATAGAAGACCTAGTCTGATGAACTTTTTTCATAGGATCAAAATCTTAGTCTAATGAATCTAAGATAATATATTAGAAAAACCTAGTCTGATAAACTTTCTCCTAGGATAGATGTCTTAGTCTGATGAATTTTTCTCTTAAGATATAGAGACCTAGTCTGATGAACTTTCTCCTAGGATCAAAATTTTGACCTAGTTTGATGAACTTTCTCCTAGGATATAAATCTTAGTCTGATGAATCTTTCTCCTAAGTTTAAAATCTAATCTGATGAATTTCTCCTAGAATAATAATTTTAAATTAAAAAAGGGAAGTCTGGATTTGAAAACAAAAAGGGTCAATATTTAATTTTCTTAAGTTATCAATCTTTAGTTTCCTTGAAATCAGGGGTCCCGCCAGGAGAATAGGGTCAGTTTTACTTCAGTCAAACTTAGTTTATACTTTTCCACAAGTTTAGTCTCAAATCTAGGAGACGCACTTCATAGTCTGGAGCATTCAGGTTTTTTTAGCAGACGCATTTACAAGTCGAAATTTTCTTGGTTTTACTCACAGGAGACGCACATCCTAGTCGAGTCATTTATTTTACTCTCATCACTGCATCCTTCATCAATAGCATATGTGATTCATAGGTCTGCTAACAGCTCAAAAATCTTCCTAGTGCAAACTGGAGCAGAAAAGTTTCTTTTATTTTGTCTATTTTGTTGTAGTATCAGACGCCCACCAGGAGAACAAGGGAATCATTTGAGTTTTAAGTCAGTTGCAGGCGTCCACCTAGAGAACAAGAGAATTCATTTCATATTTCATTTTAGAGTTATTTCAAATTTCAAGTCATTTCAGAATTCAATCCAAGATAGAAGTAGCGGAAGCTCGCCTCAAAAATGCGAGTCGACAGTCCGAGATAACCAAAAGAATAAGTCTCAATCCAAAAAAAAGAAAAATAAAAAAAATAAAAAGAGGGAAGTGAATCCAAATGCAGAAGAAGATAAAAGATGTGAACTGCTCAAGATATGGCTGAAGTCACGAGCACTGCATGTTCGGTCTTGATCCGAAGAAGTTGAAAAAAGGAAAGAACCAGCACCTGCAGCTAACAAGCATCAAGATTCAGATCAGAGTCCGCATGAAGAACCAAGCAAGACTCAAGATCACGCTTCAGAAGACTCATAGATAAGAATCTTGTAATTCATAGATAGGTTTGTTTAGTTCTTTCAGATTTCAATTTTGATGTAATAACGGGACCGCGGACCGGAACCTCGACGACACCTCAATTGGCTCTCCACCTCGGTATACTCCATCAGTCTTCCTAATTCTAAACTACACGTGACCTGATTCCTTTATAGCCAAGGATATATGGGCAGCTCAGATATCAGGGCTCGGTCACATTCTCTTTTTTAGTGTTTGGTCTCTCTAAATAAGGGTCGGGTCAAAAAACTTGTTTCATCGTTCTTTGTCTGAAAACTCTTCGTTTTTCCAGTCCAAGATGGGCAGTTATATACATGTAATTTTTGGCCCACCACGTCATTAACCTATATTAGCAGTTTCACACATTTTATATATTTATTTAAGTTATTTAAATTTTTTCTAGGATTCTAATACACTATTCTTATTATTATTTTAATTAGTATTTAAAAATTGAAAAAAGCAAAAAAAAAAATAGTTTCAAGTCTATTTAATTTAAGGTTAATTACTACTTAATGTAGTAATACTATTTTTATCTATTTTTATTTTTATATAATCTTAAAAAATATCAAAAAAATAGTTCATAATATAATTTTATTTATTTTAATTAATTAGAGTTAGTTATGTATTTTATAATACAGATTTTATATTATTTGTAGAAAAACAATTAAGATTTTGAATTGGAAAGACCCAATTTCGGATAGCCCAAAACATTAAACCCAATAATCTTTACACCCAAATTAAAACCTTTTAAAAAACCCTAATTCGTACACCCTAACCTTACAGCTAACACACACAAAAGGGAGCTAACCTAAATTCCTAAAGCTAAGATACAACGGCATCTTCAAAATATAAAATAAGAATCTCCATTGTTACTCTTTTGGGAGGGAATGAAAAAGGTAGCCATCTCCACTCTCATTTTCCAAAAAAGAACGGCCTCACCCTTAATTCAAAAAAAAAAACTTCAGCCACTTCACCCAAAAATTCCAATCAGCCATCGTCCAATGAGCAAACACGAGCAAGATTACTGATATAGCTATTGGAGTTTGTTTATGCAAGAACAATAAGGCAGGTTCATCTTTTAGAAGTTGAGATCTGTTCCCTTTGTAGTGCTTAAAGGGAAATCTTCCTTCAGCAGCCTAATCGTCTTGAACTTCAAGCCTTCATCAAGATCTGTGAGGAGGTCTTTGTTCAGTCGCGAGTCGAGGTATCCCGTTAGAGGTTTTCCAGTCAGCGAACGTCACCGTTGATTTTCGTTTCCGAAGCTGAAATTGTTGGCTTTTTCTGTACGTAGAAAAAGTCCTATAATGTCACGGAAGATTGATCGAGATAGTCAGATTCCGTTCGAGAACTCCGTCTGAAGTTCCTGCGAGGTTCCCATTTAGCTTCGCTTAACGTGTTGCTGATATTATTTCCAGATTTTGTTGTTTTTTTAAAGGTCCATTTCTTATCGCTACTCTTTGAGATCCAGTATTGATTATAATTATTTTATTTTAGTCTCTTTACTTAAGGTTGATCCATAACTAATTTACAACATTACTTTGTTTATTTTATGAATACTTTAATCTAGTTAGGTGTTTCATTTAGTGTTTTTTTAATAAAAATGATGTTGGTGTGCTTTGGAATCTGTAGATATTCCCTTGTGTTAAGATGTGAGTTTTATTTTTTTTTTATTCTCCTTTTTCACTGTCTTTGTTACTCTTTGGAATAATCGTTGATGCCAAAATATGGGTTTGGAGTTTAATGGATAAATGAGATACTACTAAAGTTTCCAGTTTGCATACGTGAACAAAAGGCTTAATTGATTTTGTCTACATAAATCCATGCTTGCTCGTTTGCGTTTAATACGGGCAATTTATTTTGGTGACGCATTAGTATGTTAACGGCGAGTATATTTTTCTTATATGATGCTTCATTTCTCACCATTGCAAATTTTATTGTTACAGTGACTTTAGTGAATATTAGGAAATAATTAAATGATGAACATTCGTAGTTTGGTTTAGGCGCGATTAATAAATAAGTCGTCGCAACTATGGGTACGGTTCCCATGGCATGGTCACGACACATAATTCCCAAATTTAAGTGTGTGTTTCACGTGACTCGACCATAACTTCAAACAATAATAAAAATAAACATGTTGTAGATCGTGGGTGTGATTCCCGTGATGCGATTCGCAATGTGTACAAAACAAATGAGTGCACAACATCGCGACTTGTTCAACAAACTCCATAAATAAATAAAAACGGGTATAAAGTTTAAAAATGCACATAGTTTTAAAATGTGTAACTAATCAGATAATCAGGACAATTATTAATAGTTAAGCGACCGTGCTAAAATCACGAAACCCGGGAATGCCTAACACCTTCTCCCGGGTAACAAAACTCCTTACCCGGATTTCTGTGTTTCGCGGACTGTGATATAGAGTAAAACTTCCTCGATTCGGGATTTTAAAATAAACAAGTGACTTGGGACACCATAAATTATCCCAAGTGACGACTTTGAATTTGAATAAATAATCCCTATTTGATTATTGTCACTTTAATTGGAAAAACTCCCCTTATATACCCTTTTGGGTAGAAAAAGGAGGTGTGACAACCTGCTCACAGGAGATAGCCTACCTGGGTAATTCCATATCGACATCTTCCAATGACATTGCCCTGGTTACAACTACCACGAAATCTGTAAACCCTCTTGAGCCCATGCTCGTCCACCAGCTGTAAGAGTGTTTTCATTCCCTATCAGCATCAATTGAAGGTCCAACTACACGTTCCAAAACCTGAAGTCATGTTGCATACCAAATGATAATCAAGCTTTCACACCCTTTTTGGTTCCAAGAAAACTCTTTTCTGTCATATTCAAACTTCCTCAGTACAGTAACCACCATCCCAAATGAAATTCATAAACCTAATCATTGTCCACCATGGTCCCCAAATCGCTCTAAACTTTCTCAAAGCATGTTGGTTATCCTACCACAAAATCCATATGTTACTCTGCCATTTCCACTTCCATTAAACCATCTCCTTAAGCAACTACTCGGCCTTTACTATTCACAGTTGACCTGTTAGCAATGCAACCACCACTAGACACCTCCCATGACGTCCTTCCTCCTCTTCGCTGCCAAAGTACTGCCTCAAATCATAATCCATCTTTGTAGCACCCGAATGAATAAATTGCCACAAACTCTGAGCCTCCATAAAGATCATCTCCCTCGAGACATCAACATTAGAAACACTGATTCGACTCTTGTTACATCACATGTTTTCGTACGTGAGAGTACGTCGTAAGCCATTGATGTAAGCTCGGAAATGAGATTATATTTGGAAGCAAATAAAGCAAGTTAATCATGTTACCTTGGATGTTAAAAATATTTAAGATCATGAATAACGAGTATCAAGAGGGTCGGAAAGCTTAGAAGCTAAACCAATTAAAGAAAATAAGTTTCGTCGAAAGTCAACAAGTTTGGAATGTTATAACATATACTTTAGGGGTGAGACTAGGGTTATTAACATGATAAGTAGGTTATTCTATAAGTTATTTTAGTCGTATGATAGTCATTTTCTACGTTTTGAAGGCAAGCAAGTTGTGGAACAAGAGTTGGCAAAGGTCATCAAAAGTTACATTCATACATTTGCTGAAAATTAGGTCCAATGTAGATGAGATTTTCTCAAAATGTACGTGGAATTATGGGGTTATATACCTACCAAATTAAATATCTATGAGTCTAGTTTCTAACGCATTCAACCGTTCATTGATACGACATCGGAGTAGAGAGATGTTCGCATTTTCGCGAGACCGCGCAAGCAGCTCCCAATGGGACCCACTTAGGAAGTGGTCGACCTACTTCACTTTATAAACGATTTGGACGCCTATTTTTAATTCATTTTAAACTAAACTTCATCTATAAACTTCTCCTAACCCTTAAAAAAAGATACCACAAGGTTTTGAAGTGATTCCAAAGTGATTACACCATATTTTAACATCAAAACTTAGTTCTAGGGAAGAATAACACCTCTTTGAGGTTGTGTTGTCATTGAGGATTGTTGTGGGCTGTGTTTGGCTGAAATTCCAAATTGTTGCTACTGGCTAACTTGAATATAATGGCCTACTAATTGTGCTTAAGCTTGCTTGTATGATGGTTAAGTTTTTAGGATGATAAACTACAAGATAATACTTGGATAAGCTTAAGTCACTTCTATGGTGTTGTATTGCCATTGAGGGTTGTTGTAAGCTGAATAAAACATGGATTATGACTTGAAGCTACTGTAGGAGGTATGTGTATTGTTTTCTTTCATGTGCTTAAATTTATATTGATATTTATTAAGTTAAATGGATGGAGTAGACATGAACTAGTGAATAAAGTTACTAATTGAAGATAGTTAGAATTGAGGATTGTTTCCTTTGTTATAAATATATGGTATACGGATGGAATCATTGATGAATGACTTCATTATGATGTTAATGATACCACTAAGTTAATGTAAGAAGTCTATAAGGGGTGATATGGGTTATACGGATTCCAATCGGAGCTTGCCACTCGTCGTGAAGTAGTTGTGTCACGATCCAAACCGATGGGCCGTGACGGGCACCAGGTACCTTGCTCAACCGATTACCAACACAATGTATCTTTTCATGTCATACTATCATAGATAACTGAGCCGGAGAGGTTGCCATGAAATAGGTAGAATACAACAGGTAAAGTCAACTTATACATAAGACATGTGGGCCTCTAAGACCAAAATAACCACTTGAACACTGAACATAGGCCGACAAGGCCATACAATCTTTTACGTACATGACATCTGTCAACAAGTCTCTAAGAATATGTAACTTTTATAAAGGTCGGGACAGAGTCCCACCATACCAAACAATACACATCTAACTCATACTAACCAAACAAGCAACTTCTAAGCAAATGGAGCGCACCAACATCTTCCGCTAAGCTGATAGCCTACCTGGAGGGATCTCGACCTATCTATCGGGATTTGATGGCATGAAATGCAGCATCCCCAGGCAAAAAGGGACGTTAGTATAAATAATGTACTGAGTATGTAAGACACATAAATAAGTGCATAACATACATGGAGAAAAAATAGAGTAAATGACTCCACCTGTAAGTCTGAGTAACTTTGTACATCATAAAATAATTATAGTATCATGCATATGCGTATGAATGTCATGTCATGAATAGTATGAGCACGTTATTTTTTCCCTACATGAAATACTCCCATAAATTCAAAACAAAGTAATTTCGTTTCATTATTTGCAATTTTGTGGATTTTGTGGCATTTGCTGTTGATTAATTGCATTTTTTGTCTGTGCATTTCGTTTGTTAATTAATGAAAAATACAAAATATGCTGCATTTGCATTTAGGATTTAATTTTTGCATGTTTGAAATAATTAGTAATTTAGTGTTTATAAAACTGGAAAATCACAAAAAAAAATAGTTCATTTTTGCATTCTAATTTTAATTTCTCGAATTTTGTTAGCTTTCTTTAAGTTGGTATTTAATTAGTACGGTAATTATTTTTAGAGATTAATTAGTTTAATTTGATAGGATAATATTAGTTTTAATAATTTAGGATTTATTTCTAATTTTGGAAAGAAAAGAAATTTGGAAATTGAAAAAAAGAAGAAAAGATTCAAAAAACAAAGGGAAATTCGATTTGGGCCATTTATGTAAACCCCCCCCCCCCCCCCGCCCCCTTCAGCCCAATTGCCCCTTCCCCCTCGTACTCGCCCAGTTCTGGCCCAAATCCACCTATACCCGGTTCGGATCCCCCTTTCAGGCGAAACGATGTCGTTTCGACCATTACCAATCTGAGCCGTTGTTCCTCACTTGATCTAACGGCTCAGAACTAAAGCTGGGGGAGTATATATATGTCCGAATATGCCCCCACCCTCAGTTCATCGTCCCAAACATCCCCAACCTCAGAACCCTGCCCCCTAAACCCTAGTAGCCGCCCCAGAATTTCCTACCGTCCGGTGGCGGTGCCGGCGTCCAATCGCCACCAAATTAACACCATGAACTCCTTTCCACCTTCCCATCCCAAATCTCCAAACAGTTCCTCTCGAATCCCCTTCCAACGCTTTGAATCTCAGATCTGAGGTTAGCACCGGAAACCCTAAAATTCCCAGATCCACCCAAAATCACACGATGCAACCCCTCATCTCCCTCCTGCCTCAAATGCATGTTTGTTTCATTTCAAAAGGTCCGTCAGTGGTAAAGCAGAAGGCCGGATAGCCAAGTTTCTCCTTGGGTTCCTTTTTGGCTTAGCAAGGTCAAGTGAACCTAATACCGTTATTAATCGTTTGTCTTTTGCTAAGGACAACAGATTAATGACCGTTAAAGGTTCACTGTCTCCTCCAAGTTTGGTCGGGTTCATGCAGTTCTTGTCGAAGCATGTTTGAGAGAATTTCCTTTGCGTTGATTGGTTTCTATTGATCTCTTCTATTTGTTTGCTTGGTTGTTTGCTTTCCAGTTTTTCAGAATTTTGTCTCTTGATTAATTGCATTATGTTCTGGTTTGTAAGTTTGTTAGTTAGCTTGTTTGTGTAGTTGTTGATGACAATCGGCTTCGTAAGGTTTGGGTTTAATTTTGTTGCAATTCACAAGATTTTCTTTTTCCGCTGGGTTTTATTTCACATTTGTGAATTAATTTTGGAACTGAGTCAAGTATAGTTCATCGTTCGCATTAATTATTGTTTTAAGAACATTTTATGAATTCATGTTTATGTGTGAAGGGTATTCAAGCTAGTTTCTCATAATTTCAATAGTTGTATTGAATTTCAATTTGTTTGAAAGTGTCAGCCCGTTTGTTTACTGTTGTTGTGATTGTGAGCATACAGAATTTAAGGGGGGTAAGTGAATAATGGGTAACTTTAGGGGGTAATTTGGAGATTGTTTCAACTCAAAGAATCTTTAATAACTGATGGGAAGCTTCCTAAATGGACAGCTGTCCAAAAATCAGTTTTGAAAGATGCCCTATGAGGGTATTTTAGAAAATCTGACTCCCTTGCCTTGGGAGGCACACAATAGACCTTCAGCCTTTAAAAAGAAAGCTTTTTTCTCATTCAAGTCAGTTTTTACACCTTAAAGAGAGAAAAAGGGCTGAAAAATCAAAAAATGAGAGACGGCTAAAAAGAAATACAAAAAGTACTGTTCCATTGAAAATCTTTAGGGAAATTCTTGTGGTACTGATTCTGTGACAAGTTCCGAGCAACTGATGTTTTAAAAGAGCTGAATATGTTTTGGTATACAAGTTTTTGGTTCACTGTTGGGTAGATTTTGGTTCTGAGTTGTATGTGATATCACTGTGGGTACAGACTGGGCTTAAGTGGCCTTTTCTCAATCATTTCTGGGCTGATTTTGTTGCTGATTCCTGTTCCTGCTACTGAGTCCACTCCTGATTCCTCATTTCTCTATTTTGCTTTTCAATTTCCAGGTATTTCTTTCAAACCTTAAACGAAAATGAAGCTTTGTATGGCAATTGTGCTTGAATTATGTAGTTCGAGTTGAAGAAATTGATCGCTACCCTTTCCCTATTACCTTACCAGTTGTGATGTTTAATATATGTCGTCTTCATGTTCCTACTAGGTTCACATAAGTTATTTAGTTATTGTCATACCTTTTAGATTCTTTATGGTGTTGTATAAATGTTTCCCTTTCACTCGCTTAACTTGAATGTTGAAGGGTCTTGATCATGTGTAGGAGCAGTAGGGAATTATCGCAAAGAATTTTAGTGGTGTCAGGTGTACTTCAGGTCTGTTTTGGGTCTGTTGAGACCAGTATTGTTGGCTTGAATGCATGCTTTAGTTCAGCTATAAACTTGCAGATTGAGGCCTGTTTATTAGACAGACATTGTTCGCTGCTGAGGAGACTCGATATCGAGTCTTAAAGCTTCTAGCAGATTACCTTGAAATATGACTTGGGCTCGTTAGGCCCAAAGTTCATGTTCTTGCGAGATGGCCTTGTGAGTCCAAGGTAGATGTGGGCTTGAAGCACAGACATGATTGAAATTATAAGACCAGTTTATCTATGTTTGAATAATTAAGGGAAAAGATGTTGGTTTGTCACTGCTCCACATTGTTTTAGCAGATCAGTATTCAATAAAATATGTACAATTGATGAGTTCCTAGGTGTGATATGCGTTGGAGCTTGCAGTTGGGCCTTTAACGTCGACCCCGCGCCTTCGACGTGCTATAAATTTCATTTCGGACTCCTATTGTACTTCGTAATTTGGGCCTGTTATCGATTTGGGCCTGTAGTGGGTTGGGTTATATATTAATGAGACGTTGTTGCATTTTGTTAAGTCATTTGTTTACTTAGGTGGAATTCAAAACACTTTAGACCTTTAGTTAACTAATTAGACCTTTTAAAAAATGGATTGAGGCACACCCGACTAGTCAAATGTATAACTCGTGGCCTTAGCAATTCCGACTCGATTTTAGGAATAATTGTTGAATAGTTGTAGAGAAACTTTTAGGGCCATTTAAAATACAATTGTGATTGTGTACACGTTCACGTGACATGATTATAATTCTAAAAACTAATTCGGAGTATGCGTTCGCGCAACTTCGAGCAAACCTTCTTAATAGTAAAACGGGGTTTCGTAGGGTATTAATTAAATTAGCTCATATAGTCTGAGGTGCGTCGTATACCATTTAATCATACAAAATGACAAGTGTTTATAGTTTGCTTTAGATACACGCAACTTTGGTCAAATCTTTTCATATATAATAATAAAGTGTTATTAATTGTGGACACGTTCGCGTGACATGATTTTTGACGCGCCAAAGGGAAAGAGTATATGTACGCGTAACTCGATCCTTTAACTACGAATAATCAAGTGATTTAAAAGCAGTTAATAGATAAATGCACATAGGTCATGAAAATGAATATTTAAACAATTTAAGCCAAGTATAAATTGCTAAGCGACCGTGCTAGAACCACGGAATTCGGGAATGCCTAACACCTTCTCCCGGGTTAACAGAATTCCTTACCTGGATTTCTGTGTTCGCAGGCTATAGAACAGAGTCAACTTCCTCGATTCGGGATTTTAACCGGTGACTTGGGACACCATAAACCTCCCAAGTGGCGACTCTGATTTTTAATAAAAGATCTCGTTTCGATTGTCCTTTAATCGGAAAAACTCCCTTGAATTTATACCCTTCTCGGGGGTGTAGGTAAAAAGGAGGTGTGACAGCTCTGGCGACTCTGCTGGGGAACGAACCCAGAATCTCTGGTTCAGGGTTCAAAATTCGAGCTTGTTAATATGATTTTGCTTGGCTTTACTTATTGTTGATATTACTGTATTATGTGAATCTTTTGTGCTAAATGTTATCTGTTTACCGCTTTAATATTTTTTGAATTATATATAACTGTCTTCTTACGCCACCTATATGAGTCTTCTGAAAATGGTGCACACGTTCACGTGGCCCGCTTTTTCTGTAGAAATTATACCCAATAGAGCGAGGCTGGGCAAGCGACAAGGCCGGGTAGACTTCAGTGCTCCCGGTCGTCGCCCCCTCCTCGGCCCCAGTTGTCCGCTCGGGTACCCTGAGTCTAGACCAAACCCCAGGATTTAAACCTAGAAAAACATAGCCCCATGCCGGATCCCTAGTAGGAACGTTTGTTTGCATCATGTGCATTTGACTTAGGGGACTCAACACAGGGGTTGGGTCCGTCTAGGATAGGTGTGCCCGAAATAACAGACCATCCTGATGCACCCTATGTGCTATGTGAACATTTATTTGTTTTGGCTTGCATGCTGACCGGCTAGGGAAAAGAAAGCGGAAAAAGAAGAAAGGAAAACCAAGAGTGATATAGGGAAGGAAATAAAACCCGGTTCTAAAATATCCTGATATTTGAAAAGTGCCCTGAAACTTTGCCCAAAATTGTTTCAAAAGAGGGGGTTGTTTTTAAAAGAGGCAAACACGGTGTTCTTTCAAATGTGTCAAAACTGACCGAACTACGAAGGTCTGATTCTTACCGGATGTGGGATACGTAGGCAACCTACATAAGGTTCGGCCTTATATTTTAAAATAAGAGAAAAGAAAAACAAGAAAAGAGAGTCGATGGTTGAGCGAATGCAATCTTGATTTTGGTCAAAATAAGCCGATCCAGCTTCGGCTATGTCTTAAACCGTTCTTGCCGAGGTAGCCTCAGAGTATTTTTCAGTTGTCGAAAGGCTATTTTCGTAAAAGAATGGACAAGCTTGTGAGGGGTCATAAAATAATTCCCCCGACCTCAAAATTCGCGTGAAATTGGGAAGGGGCCGCATTTGTGAAAACAACCATTTGGCTAAAGTTGGCATACACGGGAAGAGATTATGGTTCTTTTCTTCTTTTATTTGTTCTTTTTCTTTTCTTTTTCGAAAAACTGTTTACAAAAGGGTCTATGCGAGTCAAACCCTAACCTTAATCCTCTACAGGAACAATGAGTATCATCCAAGAACCGCCAGAAGTGGTCAGGGAACAGGCTCGTCTACACTTGCGTATGTGGTGGAATGATCTAGACGAAGATGGTCAGAAATGGGTGAAAAAGCACTTGGGGGCTCTTATAGACATCTTTGAAATCAAACCACGGGAAGATCTGGTCAAAGCTTTGGTAACATTCTGGGATCCTGTCCACAATGTCTTTCGTTTCTCAGATTTCTAGATCACCCCTACTTTGGAGGAGATAGCCGGGTACGTTGAATTCGGGCGGGACTTGAGGAAGAAACAACTCATATTTCCAAGGGCTCCCTAGGTGCACAAGTTCTTTGACCTCTTGAATATTAGTAAACAGACAAATAAGGAACGTGTGAGCAACGGGTGCTATGCTTTCCATTTCTTATACTTCAGGTTCGGGCATTCCTCTGGTTTTGAAATGCATGAAAAGGGTTTGAGAAACAAACAAAACAAGGGCCTTTGGCAAATTCATCGTCGGTTCGCATTTATTGTAGCATTCTTGGGGATCATGATTTTTCCAAATGAGAAAGAAACGGTGGATATTCGTATGGCTAGAATTACACTAATCCTCACTACCAAGGAAGATCATACACTTGCCCCGTTGGTGCTAGCAGATATCTATCGCGCATTGACTGTATGCAAGGCAGGGGCTCAGTTTTTTAAGGGTTGCAGTATCATTCTGCAAATGTGGTTGATCGAGCATCTTCGCCATCATCCCAGATTCATGAGTTACGGTTCGAGCCCAAACAACTTCATCATTAGTTACGAAGAGAGGATAAAAGATTACAACACACCCGAAGGATTTGAAGCATGGGTTTCTCATTTTAAAGCTATTGACGCAGGTTAGGTTGAGTGGACTATAGGATGGCTCCCGAGGACAGAAGCCATCTATATGACTGCTACCAAAGGATACCAGAGGATAATGGGCGTAAGGAGTATTCAGCCATATGCACCACAGAGTGTCTTGAGGCAATTGGGGAGGTATCAGATTGTGCCTGAAGATGAATATCTAAGCATCCAAGTCATAGAGTTGCATCCAGAAGCCGCATTGCCCGAGGTTGTAGTTCAGCAAGATTGGAATAGCTGCCGGTATCTCAAAAATGGCACCCAGGTACCAGACGTCACCAAGGGGGAAGTAGATCCAAATTATGCTGCTTGGTTTGAGGAAATGTCTTATATAAATAACAAGCCAAAGCCCGAGAGGCCCGCCAAAAGGCCTCATGTTCAAGCCTTTGATGATAAAATTCAAGAGAGGTTAGCTTGGGGGAGAAGGAAAAGGAATATAAGGCCATCATCCACGGTCTGCGAGAAGAATTCAACAATGATTTGCAGGCATAAGAGGCCGAAGGTGAAAGGAGAAGATTGGTGTGAGAAAACGTGGCCCTCAGAGCTCAAGTTCGATAGTTGAAAATTGAAGTCGAGAACCCAGGCCGAAGCAGGAAAGATGAGAGGCTCATTTACAACCTCACTCAAAAGGTACGTGACTACGAAGATGACCTACAGAAAGCTGAGTCTGGACTAGAAAAAGCACGGGCAAGGTTGGCCAAAAGCGCCGAGGGGCGTGCAGCTTTCATTCAACAGATGAAAGAAATATATTAAAGAGGGGTCACAGGTTGGGAAAAGGCAGTCGGCAACCTCGAGGGGGAAATGGCTAAACAAGCCAAAAATTTTAAGGATGAAAGAGAACATTGTTACGCCTTGATGGCACGGCTAGAAAGGGACTTGCAACAACTCCAAGAGTAGAACCAGGTAGCTGAACGAACTTTGGAAGCCAGAACCGAACAAATTGGGTGTTTGTTGCAAGAGAAGGGCGTCATAAGAGAGCGAGTCAAAAGGGTTGCCAACTATATCTCAATGAAGTGCAGTAGATGTGAGGATATGACAAGATCCATGTTCTTCGCCACTGTGATGATTTTTGTTCGCCGGGTAATGGAAGATCTCTACCACCTTCAGGAGGATTTAGCAAGTCGGCCGGCAGCAAGGCCGAATGCCGCCCCGCGGGTCCCAGGGACAGTTGAGGCATTGATGTATTCGTGATTTCTTGAGTCTATGTTTTCTTTCCGTTAAAGTCTGCCAGTTGTTTTAGAGTCTGTATTTCTGTTATTAGAGCATGCGGGTTGTTTGTTTTTGAGTCTGTATCTCGAATCTATTAGTTTCTTTCGAGTCTGTTAGTTTTAGTCTTTGTAATAGCATTTTTATATGAAAATTGAAAATCCCAAATGTTTTTACTTTATTTTACACTTATCCACCAGAACTACGCTCGGTCTGATTCATGTGGGGTCATGGTATGTAGGCAATCTCCATAGGATTCGACCATAACCAAAAAGGGAAAAGAAAGAAAAGAAAAAAAGGGGAAAAGAAATAAGAGGAAAAACAAGAGAGTAAAGAAAAGGAAAGAGCGGAAAAACAAGAAAGAAAAAGAGAAAATAAGAGAGAGTAAAAACAAAGAGAGAACAGAGGCCAGAATGAAAGGAAAGAAAAGAAAAGAAAAGGGGATGTTTTTAAAAGAAAGAAATGGTCGGGATGACGCATGCAACCGATCAAAAACATAATAGATACAGTTAACTGTCTAGGTGCATTCATGCCTAATGTGCGGTTGTCAATCTGTTAAAGCCTAATCGCTAACAAGGTTGTTTGTTTGATGTATTAAGTTCAGGTAGGTGGTTAGTTGACTGGCATTCTGGCAACTCACTCCTACAATACCCGATCAAAAGACAGGCTAAATATGGTCGACCAGGAACCGGAAACAAGTATTATCGACCCATCGAAAGAGATGGAAGAAATGGACGTTAATGCAATGAGGGAGGAAATGTATAAGCTGAAACAGCAGATGGATGAAATGTACCAAGCTTGTGCGAAGGGGCATCCACCACCGGTTTATCCCGCCAATCCTGCTTATATCCCACCATCAGCCCAACCTCAGGAACCTCCCACTATGAACTCATCTCCAGCCTTTCCACTCTACCAATAATGCCAAGGCACCAGTTCCCATACCTCTCAAGCTTCACCACCCAAACAAGTCCTGTACCCTCCCCCGCCAATTACACCTGTTTTTGTGGCACCCCCACCTGCTACATTACACAGATCTTCCAGTGAACCCCTGTTTCAAACTCACGACAACCAGTACTATCCCCCAGAACCCACCTTCAAAGTTCCAGAACCATATCCTTACACTCCTCATCTTGATATCCCAGCAGAGGCTAAGAAACCGCCCAGAAATCCTGAGCATGAAGAGATGATCAGAAAGGTCAAAAGCTTAGAGCAATCATTTCGAGATATGAGGGGGCTAGTAGGCCAAGTAAGTGTGGCCTATAAGGATTTATGTCTGTTCCCAGATGTTCAGTTGCCAGCGGGGTTCAAAATGCCCAAGTTTGATCTTTACGATGGGCATGGCGACCCGGTAGCACACTTAAGAGGGTTCTGTAACAAGATGAGAGGGACAGGCGGAAGAGACGAATTACTGATGGCATATTTCAGCCAAAGTTTGAGTGGGTCGGCGCTATAATGGTACACCAAACAAGATCATAGCAGGTGGTACACATGGGATGATTTGGCCCAAGCCTTCGCCTGTCATTTTCAGTACAATCTCGAAATCATCCCAGATCGTCTGTCATTGACAAAGATTAAGAAGAAGCCCGGTGAGAGTTTCCGATAATATGGGTTCCGTTGGAGAGAGCAAGCAGCGAGGGTTGACCCCCCGATTAAAGAAAGTGAGATGGTTGATTATTTCTTGCAGGCTTTGGAGCCCACTTATTTTGGTCATTTGGTGTCAGCAGTGGGCAAGTCCTTTAATGGAGTTGTGAAAATGGGAGGCATGGTTGAGGAGGGACTCAAGTCCAATAAGAACATGAGTTACTCAGCAATCAAAGCAACCACCCAGGCCATTCAAAACAGTACAGGGGTGTACTCGGAAAGAAGAAAAAAGAGGATGTTGCAACGATCGAGTCGGCAGCTTGGTGAGGAGCTAGGAACCTTCCACTATTCTACAACCAGCCTCGACCCTATCCCCAAACATACCCCCACACTCCATATAGCCAACCACGACATTACTACCCACCGCAGATCCCCATTTTTCCGTCTATCACGAACAAACCTATATCTAACCTCCCGCTCACGCGCAATGGCATGCGCCAGCTCCACAGAGTCCCTACCAAACTCCACAAAATACCCATCCATCCCCAAAAGCCTACAAAAACCCCCCTGGAACAGGTTTTCGACCCAATCAAGCCTTTAAGAATGAAAGGGCGCAGAAGCAGAAGACTTTCACTCCATTGGGAGAATCATATACCAGCCTGTTGCACAGATTGAGACAGTTGGGCATGTTGAATCCGATCGAGGCCAAAATGCCAAATCCTCTTCCCAGAAATCTTGATCGCTCGGTGAGTTGTGAGTATTTTTCAGGGGCCCTGGGCCATGACAAAGAGAAATGCTGGAAGCTAAAAACAGTTGTACAAGAGCTCATTGATACTCATCGGATCGAGGTTCAAGCCCTAGAAACACCAAACATCAACCAGAATCCGCTACCAGCTCACCATGAAACCCATATGATTGAGTTGATGCATAAGGGAGGGGAGGCTAAGAAACCCTCGCAGACGGTGATGATGATCTGCTCCAGTGAAACCAATTCAAGGGAAAAGGTAACCAGTGGGAAATTAGTGGTCCAGTGGAAAGAGGTAGACAACAAGCCAGCTGTGGTAGCCGAGAAAGGGTCATCAAGTGTTGTTGCATTGAAACCAGAGAAAGCTAAAGTGGTGGTACCAGGGGTTACAAGTAAACCTGTCATGGTCGTGAAGGGTGCTCGCGCAGAGCCTGTTATTATAAAGCCAGTAACTCACCTTCCAGTAATTAGCAGCAAGGCGGTCCCGTGGAATTATGAACGAGTGACAATAACTTACCAGGGGAAAGAGGTTAGAGAAGAAGTGTGTGAGACCCATGGTTTGACTCGATTGGGGAGATTCTTTGCCCCCAAAGAGTTGAGAAAAGCTAAAACTTCAAAAGACAATCCAGTATCGGTGAAGAAAGCTGTGTCCGAGGAAGAAGCAGAGGAATTTTTGAAAAAGATGAAAGTACAGGACTATTCCATTGTCGAGCAGTTGAGGAAGACACCGGCTCAGATCTCGCTCTTGTCATTACTGATCCATTTTAACGAGCACCGTCGAGCTTTGATGAAAATCTTGAATGAAGCCCATGTTCCTGACAAAATCTCAGTAAACCACTTGGAAAAGATAGCTAACAAGATATTTAAGGTAAATCGAGTCACCTTTTCCGATGATGAGTTGCCCGTGGAGGACACCGAGCACAATAGAGCCCTCTATCTGACGGTGAAATGCGAAGATTCCGTGGTTACTCGGGTACTGGTTGACAATAGGTCTAGCGCGAACATTTGTCCTCTCTCCACATTGAACAAGCTGAAAGTGGAGGATGAAAGAATTCACAAGAACAGTATTTGCGTTCGGGGATTCGACGGTGGAGGGAAGGATTCAGTCGGGGACATAGTGCTTGAGCTCACAATAGGGCCAGTTGAATTTACTATGGAATTCCAGGTGCTCGATGTGGCTGTTTTATACAATCTGTTGTTGGGACGACCTTGGATCCATGCTGCCAAAGCAGTCCCGTCTACTCTGCATCAAATGGTGAAGTTTGAATGGGATTGACAGGAAATTGTTGTACATGGCGAAGATAATTTGTGTATGCCCAATAGTGCCATTGTGCCGTTTATAGAGGTTGATGATGTCAAGGGACCATGGGTTTATCAGGTTTCCGACACAGTATTGGTAGAGAAAATTTTGGAAGGCAAGTGCGTGCCAACTCCAAAGATGGCTGCGGCATCAATCATGGTAGCTGTCGAAATGTTGAAAAATGGTTTCGTACCGGGCAAGGGTTTGGGTAAATCTCTACAATGTATTGTGCAGCCAGTCTCCCTTCCAAGGAATCTAGATACTTTTGGTCTGGGGTTTAACCCTACCGTTTCAAACATGAGAAGAGCTAGGAAATGAAAAAGAAAGCATGGCCATTTCCAAAGCCAGTCCCGCGTCTGTCTAGGTCATTCGTCAGGCCAGGTACCAGAAAGCAACTGTCGTCAAGGGTCCCTGGACCACTGATTGGAGCCGATGGAGATTTGGAGAAGGGGTTCGAAAGGTTATTCGCCGAGGTCAATATGGTTCAGGCTAGGGAAGGGTCCAGCAAGGCGGATGTGCAATTTGTGGGACCACGTGCAAAAGTCAACAACTGGGAAGCTACTCCTCTTCCTATCCGGAGGGAGTCTTGGTAGTGGGTTTTGAATTTCTTTTAGTTGTCTGGATTATTCCAGGGTCTGTAATTCAGATGTTGTGTTCCGTCCAGTTGGATGTGTTAAAACCCTATTATCTTTATATTCAATGAAATGCAATTGTTCATTTTCCATCATTTCTTCTAATTTTATTTTTGTTTTCTTCTTTTGTACAGTTCTTTTTATGCTGATATCAATGACATGACATGCATGAGGAATCTTCGGCCCAGTTTTAAAAGCCAATCTAACTCTGAAGTAATAATACAAGAAATTGAGTGTGATGACGAGTTGGAATTTGATGATGATGAGGCCTATGAAGAAATTAGTAAGGAACTAAGTCATTTTGAGGAAAAGACCAAACCTAATTTGAACGATATAGAAATAGTTAATCTAGGGGACCAAGAAGATGTTCGTGAAACTAAAATAAGTGTCCATCTGGAACCTCAACTCCGGAAGGATATAATCAAATCATTGTTTGAATACAAAGACGTTTTTGCATGGTCCTATGACGACATGCCAGGTCTAAGCACTGATTTAGTGGTTCACAAGTTGCCCACTGACCAGGCATTCCCTCCTGTCAAACAGAAGCTGAGAAAGTTCAAAACGGATATGAGTCTAAATATCAAAGAAGAGGTCACAAAGCAGTTCGATGCAAAAGTTATTCGAGTCACGCGGTATCCCACCTGGTTAGCCAATGTTGTGCTTGTGCCAATGAAGGATGGCAAGACCAGGGTGTGCGTTGATTATCGGGATCTCAACAAAGCAAGTTCGAAGGATAATTTCCCCTGCCAAATATCCATATATTGATTGACAATTGTGCCAAACATGAGATCGGTTCTTTTGTGGATTGTTACGCGGGTTATTATCAGATCTTAATGGATGAGGAAGATGCTGAAAAGACGGCATTCATCATGTCGTGGGGAACGTACTGTTATCGGGTCATGCCATTCGGTTTGAAAAATGATGGGGCAACCTACATGAGGGCAATGACAACAATATTCCATGATATGATACACCAGGAAATTGAGGTGTACGTGGATGATATGATCGTGAAGTCTAGGAAGCAGTCTGACCATGTCAGGGATCTGAAGAAGTTCTTCCGAAGGCTTCGCAGGTACAATCTCAAGGTTAATACTGCAAAGTGTGCTTTTGGGGTGCCGTCTGGAAAGTTGTTGGGGTTCGTAGTCAGCCGCCGGGGGTATTGAATTGGACCCATCAAAAGTCAAGGCCATCCAGGAATTGCCACCTCCGAGGAACAAGACCGAGGTGATGAGTCTGTTGGGGATATTGAATTATATCAGCAGGTTCATCGCTCAGCTCACGACAACTTGTGAGCCCATCTTCAAGCTGTTAAGGAAATACGTTGCGGTCAGGTGGACAGATGAATGTCAGGAGGCGTTTGATAGGATAAAGGGGTATTTGTCAAATCCACCCGTGTTGGTCCCGCCAGAACTAGGGCGACCTTTGATTCTATATTTGACGGTATTGGACACTTCATTCGGCTGTGTACTGGGTCAACATGATATCACTGGCAGGAAGGAGCAGGCCATATATTATCTCAGTAAGAAATTCACACCGTACGAGGTTAAGTATACCCATCTTTAGAGGACATGTTGCGCCCTAAATTGGGTGGCACAGAAGCTGAAACATTATTTGTCATCTTATACTACTTACCTCATATCTCGCTTGGATCCATTAAAGTATATCTTTCAGAAGCCTATGCCCACAGGGAGGCTTGCAAAGTGGCAGATCCTGCTCACAGAGTTTGACATTGTCTACGTAACCCGGACTGCAATGAAAGCGCAGGCCTTGGCGGACCATTTGGCCGAGAACCCGGTGATGAAGATTATGAACCTTTGAAAACTTATTTCCCTGATGAAGAGGTGATGCACATTGATGAGTTAGAACAAGGCGAGAAGCCTGGATTGAATCTTTTCTTTGACAGAGCCGCAAACATGAAAGGCGTAGGGATAGGAGCAGTACTTATTTCTGAAAGAGGGCAGCACTACCCTGTTACGGCTCAACTTCGTTTTTACTATACCAACAACATGGCTGAGTACGAGGCATGTATTCTGGGTTTGAGGTTAGCAGTGGATATGGGTGTCCAGGAAATCTTGGTCTTGGGTGACTCAGACCTCCTGGTGCACCAAATTCATGGAGAATAGGAAGCACGGGATTTAAAACTCATACCGTACAGACAGTGTTTGCATGATCTTTGCCAACGATTTTAGTCAATAGAGTTCAGGCATATCCCAAGAATACATAATGAAGTCGTCGATGCTTTGGCCACTTTGGCGTCAATGTTACATCATCCAGATAAGTCTTATATGGACCCTTTGCAGATTTAGGTCCGTGATTAGCGCGCTTACTGTAATCTGGTAGAGGAAGAACTTGATGGGGAGCCATGGTTCCATGATATCAAAGAATACCTCCGAATGGGGGTATATCTGGTACAGGCCGCAGGTGATCAGAAAAGAATGATTCGACGATTGGCAAGCAGATTTTTCTTCAGTGGAGGGGTGTTATACAAAAGAACTCCAGATCTTGGATTGTTAAGATGCATAGATGCAAGACAGGACACATTAATCATGATTGAGGTACACTCCGGAGTTTGTGGACCGCATATTAGTGGGTACGTTCTGGAAAATAAGATTCTCCGAGAAGGATATTACTGGCTCACTATGGAGCGAGATTGCATCAGTTTTGTGCGCAAGTGCCATCAATGCCAGGCGCACAGAGATTTGATTCATTCCCCACCATCTGAATTGCATACAATATCGGCACCATGGCCCTTTGTTGCCTGGGGCATGGATGTAATTGGGCCAATCGATCCAGCAGCATCAAACAGACACAGGTTTATTCTGGTGGCCATTGATTATTTCACCAAGTGGGTCGAGGCGAAGACTTTCAAATCTGTGACCAAGAAAGCAGTGGTCGATTTTGTTCATACAAATATCATCTATCGGTTTGGGATTCCGAAGGTAATCATCACGGACAATAGTGCCAATCTCAACAGTAATTTGATGACAGAGACTGGTCAGAAGTTTAAGATTATACATCGCAATTCCACCCCATATCTCCCTAAGGCGAATGGAGCAGTCGAGGCAGCCAACAAGAATATAAAGAAGATACTTCGAAAAATGGTGGAAGGTTCTAGGCAGTGGCATGAAAAGCTGCCGTTTGCATTGCTGGGTTATCGCACTACTGTCCGTACTTCAGTAGGGGCTACTCCTTATTTGTTGGTGTATGGAACGGAGGCAGTGATACCCGCCGAAATTGAAATATCATCCCTTCGAATTGTTGCTGAGGCAGAGATTGATGACATTGAATGGGTCAAAACTCGCTTGGAGCATTTAAGTCTGATTGATGAAAAGAGATTAGCGGCAGTATGCCATGGCCAATTGTACCAACAGAGAATGGCAAGAGCATATAACAAGAAGGTACGTCCACGGAAGTTCGAAGTAGGTCAACTAGTGTTGCGACATATCTTGCCTCATCAGGCTGAAGCAATAGGAAAGTTCGCCTCGAACTGGCAGGGGCCATTTGTTGTAACTAGAGTGTTGTCCAATGGCGCGTTATATTTGACAGATGTAGACGGGAAATGTGTAGAAATGGCTATCAATTCTGATGCAGTCAAGAGATACTATGTATGATTTCTTTCTTTGATTGTGACTGTTTGTATTTGGCATATTTTGAAGATTGAAATGACGAAGACATTTTGTTCTGCTATATAAACACTTTATCCCTTGTCACCCTTTTTGAGCCTTATTTATTTTCTTTCATACCCCTCTTTCGGAATCAGTAGAGAATATCAAAAACATAAGCATGAAAGATAAGAAAATGAAGAAAGAAAAAGAAAAAGAGAAGAAAAGAGAAAAGAAGAAGAAAAACAATAAAACGGAAAAGAGAAAAGCAAAAAGGAAACAAAAAGAGGAAAAGAGAGAAAAGAAGAATAACAGAAGAAAAAAGAAAGAAAGAAAAGAAAGAGAGAAAAGAAACATCGTGACAACAAAGTAGTTTTTGTGACATGAACAACGTTTGACCTGATTCCTTATAAGGATACGTAGGCAGCCTCACGGTTCGGTCCCATCAAAATAAAAATCCAAAAATTCCCCAAACAGGAAACTGGGGCAGAAGTTGTGGTTGTTGTCAGAAATCCGATTCCAAAAGTTGTAATTTTGAACCCATTTTAATTGCTTCGAGCCTTTGATATCCTTTCTTCTTAACCCTGTCCAAAAGCCCACATTACGGTCCAAAGAAAGACTTTCTGATCAGTCTTTGAGAAATGCCAGGTCAAGCAGGCAAAGGTAATTCATGTCAGGGGCGACACTCTAGTTCAAGCAGAAAAATAAAATGAGAGAGTCTTATTGGTGAAAACCTTCACATGCACCGTAAGGCGATAGGAGTTGAGAGAAATAAAATGAGAGAGTCTGATTGGTGAAAACCTTAACGGGCACCGTAAGGCAACGGGAGTTGAGAGAAATTAAAACAAGAGAGTCTTATTGGTGAAAACCCTCACGGGCACCTTGAGGCGACAGTAAGTTAAAAAGTCAACAAGTGAGAAAGGTATGTTGGTGGGAAAACTATTTCAGGGCACCGCAGGACGAACAAGGCCGAGGTTTGGGTAAAGTAGTCAGGTCATGGGAATTCTGGGGTAACAAAGTACGGCAACTGAAAGTTAATTGGTTGGACAGATTGGGCCGATTAATCCAAAATGCATGTCATGATCATCGGTACCAGCTGTCCCACTCAGATAAGTTTCTTTTTCTTTTTCTCTTTATAGCAGTCATATGGTTTTTGATTCTTCCTATCCTTAACCCGCAAAGTCATTGCATTTCATTTTCTGTTGGGTTTATTTGGCTAAGATGTTTCAATGTCAGTCTTATTCAAAGCAAATGAAAAAGAATTTCAAAACTCACTACCTACTTCTAAATTGCAAAGCACAGAATGGGCAAAGCATACGAAGAATAACACGTCGAGAGAAGGGGAATACAAGGAATCACCCGAAGCCTCATCAGTGGAATGGTTTGGTAATGTCATGGGAGACACAAAAGTTCAGATAAAGGGGTCATAGGTAACACAACAACGAGGGTATAGAACACTTGGCTCGTCAAAGTCACGGGGTTTGAAAGTCAGTCAGGAAGTCAAAGAGGTTCAGGGCCAGTTCGGAGAAGCCAGTCAGAACAAAACAATGCAGTGGAAAGATCTTCCACAAGAATGCCATCAGCTAACCACCATTTTAAACTGACAAAATTTTCTTTGATTGAAACAGGGGCAGGAAATTTTCGTTGTTCCGGAGAAACTCTCCGTGAATAAAGGCAGTCACCAAACAGGTTTGTTTGATTTTCAGGACCCTCCTGGAAAATAGGACCTAGTTTAATGTTCAGAAATAGCATAATTTAGCATAAATGTATCCCAAAGGAATATAAGTGACTTAGAAGTGTGCATGTTCGAGATAGGATTCAATTAGGAGTTTTCAGTACCCTCCTGAATAATGGGACTTAGCTTTAAGATTTCGATTAGATAACAACATTTAGCATAAGTTCTGATGTAGGGTAGTATAGTTCAACTATAAAAGTTGTCACTCTTAAGATAAAATTTGACTTTTGATTTTCAGGACCCTCCTGGATAGTGGGGAGTAGCTTAAGACCTTCTTAGATAATAAGACGTAGCAGAAGTCATGCCTTTAAAATAGATTAGATTTAAAATTTTCATTTAGTTAAGAGTTGTCAGGACCCCCCTGGATATTGGGACCTAGCTTTTAATTCTTAGTAATACTTGGTAATATGATTTAGTTTTACAATCACATCTATCCCCAGCCACCAAACTGGGGTAGAAAATTTTCTTTGTTTTTGTCTAGTTGAAGTCAGGAGCCCTCATGGAGAACAAGGGAATACATTTCAAGTTGAAGTCAGGAGCCCGCCTGGAGAGCAGGGAATACTTTCAAGTTGAAGTCCGGAGCCCGCCTGGAGAACAAGGGAATACATTACAAGTTGATGTCAGGAGCCCGCCTGGAGAGCAGGAAATACCTTCAAGCATAGCAGTCAGGAGCCCTCCTGGAGAACAGGGGAGTACAATTTAAGTTTTAGATTTCAAATTCTTTATTTTGTTTATTTTGAAGTCAGGAGCCCGCCTGAAGAGCAGGGAATACATTTCAAGTTGGAGTCAGGAGCCCGCCTGGAAAGTAGGGAATACTTTCAAGTCAGCAGTCAGGAGCCCGCCTGGAGAGCAGGGAATACATATAAAAGCAGTCAGGCACCCACCTGAAGAAGGGGAAAACATCTCAATTTACATTTCAAGATGGCAACAAACGGATGTCTCAGAAAGAATGGAGAACAACAAGGCAACAAGAAGCGCAAAATCAAGTTTGAAGATATAGATAGGACTTTTGTAATCCATAGATCATAGTCTAGTATAGCTTTTGTTTTATTTTGACATGGTGTAATAAGGAGGTTCAGTAAGCAGTAGCAGCAGCAACAACAACAGTGAAATCACAGCTTCATAGTAGTCCCAGCTACCAAAACTTCCCGAACTATACTGACCTGAATCCTTTTTAACCAAGGAAATGTAGGCAACCTCAGAGGCAGGGTGCGGTCAAACCTTTCAAAAATGCTTCCCACGGAGTATTCAAACGGGCAAAAATCGCTCGTATCCGCTCACTTTATCTTTGCACGAAAACTCTTCGTGTTTTCGAACAAAGAGGGGCAGCTGTGAGCACATGATTTTTTCCCTACATGAAATACTCCCATAAATTCAAAACAAAGTAATTTCGTTTCATTATTTGTAATTTTGTGGATTTTGTGGCATTTGCTGTTGATTATTTACATTTTTTGTCTGTGTATTTCGTTTGTTAATTAATGAAAAATACAAAATATGCTGCATTTGCATTTAGGATTTAATTTTTGCATGTTTGAAATAATTAGTAATTTAGTGTTTATAAATCTGGAAAATCACAAAAAATAGTTCATTTTTGTATTCTACTTTTAATTTCTCGAATTTTGTTAGCTTTCTTTAAATTGGTATTTAATTAGTGCGGTAATTATTTTTAGAGATTAATTAGTTTAATTTGATAGGATAATATTAGTTTTAATAATTTAGGATTTATTTCTAATTTTGGAAAGAAAAGAAATTTGGAAATTGAAAAAAAGAAGAAAAGATTCAAAAAACAAAGGGAAATTCGATTTGGGCCATTTATGTAAACCCCCCTTCAACCCAATTTCTCCCTCGTACCCGCCCAGTTCTGGCCTAAATCCACCTATACCCGGTTCGGATCCCCCTTTCAGGCGAAACGACGTTGTTTCGACCATTGCCAATCTGAGCCGTTGATCCTCACTTGATCTAACGGCTCGGAACTAAAGCTGGGGGAGTATATATATGTCCGAATACGCCCCCCCCCCCCCCTCAGTTCATCATCCCAAACATCCCCAACCTTAGAACCCTGCCCCCCAAACCCTAGTAGCCACCCCAGAATTCCCTACCGTCCGGTGGCGGCGCCGGCGTCCAATCGCCACCAAATTAACACCATGAACACCTTTCCACCTCCCCATCTCAAATCTCCAAACAGTTCCTCTCGAATCCCCTTCCAACGCCTCGAATCTCAGATCTGAGGTTAGCATCGGAAACCCTAAAATTCTCAGATCCACCCAAAATCACACCATGCAACCCCTCATCTCCCTCCTGCCTCAAATGCATGTTTGTTTCGTTTCAAAAGGTCCGTCAGTGGTAAAGCAGAAGGCCGGATAGCAAAGTTTCTCCTTGGGTTCCTTTCTGGCTTAGCAAGGTCAAGTGTACCTAATACCGTCATTAATCGTTTGTCTTTTGCTAAGGACAATTGATTAATGACCGTCAAAGTTTCACTGTCTCCTCCAAGTTTAGTCGGGTTCATGCAGTTCTTGCCGAAGCAGGTTTGAGAGAATTTCCTTTGCGTCGATTGGTTTCTATTGATCTCTTCTGTTTATTTGCTTTCCAGTTTTTCAGAATTTTGTCTCTTGATTAATTGCATTACGTTCTGGTTTGTAAGTTTGTTAGTTAGCTTGTTTGTGTAGTTGTCGATGACAATCGGCTTCGTAAGGTTTGGGTTTAATTTGGTTGCAATTCACGAGATTTTCTATTTCCGCTAGGTTTTATTTCACATTTGTGAATTAATTTTGGAACTGAGTCAAGTATAGTTCATCGTTCGCATTAATTATTGTTTCAAGAACATTTTCTGAATTCATGTTTATGTGTGAAGGGTATTTAAGCTAGCTTCTCATAATTCAATAGTTGTTTTGAATTTCAATTTGTTTGAAAGTGTCAGCCCGTTTGTTTACTGTTGCTGTAATTGTGAGTATTCAGAATTTAAGGGGGGTAAGTGAATAATGGGGAACTTTAAGGGGTAATTTGGAGATTGTTTCAACTTAAAGAATCTTTAATAATTGACGGGAAGCTTCCTAAATGGATAGCTGCCCAAAATGGTTGGGGAAAATAGGCTGTAAGTTGAAAATATCTGAAGGAAATGGACAGTTGTCCAAAAATCAGTTTTGAAAGATGCCCTATGAGGGTATTTTAGAAAATCTAACTGCCTTGCCTTGGAAGGCACACAGCAGACCCTCAGCCTTTAAAATGAAAGCTTTCTTCTCATTCAAGTCAGTTTTTACACCTTAGTGAGAGAAAAAAGGGCTGAAAAATAAAAAAATGAGAGACGACTAAAAAGAAATACTAAAAGTACTGTTCCATTGAAAATCTTTAGGGAAATTCTTATGGTACTGATTCTGTGGCAAGTTCCGAGCAACTAAAGTTTTAAAAGAGCTGAATATGTTTTGGTATACAAGTGTTTGGTTCACTGTTGGGTAGATTTGGTTCTGAGCTGTATGTGATATCACTGTGGGTACAAACTGGGCTAAAGTGGTCTTTTCTCAATCATTTCTGGGCTGATTTTGTTGCTGATTCCTGTTCCTGCTACTGAGTCCACTCATGATTCCTCATTTCTCTGTTTTGCTTTTCAATTTCCAGGTATTTCCTTCAAACCTTGAACGGAAATGAAGCTTTGTATGGCAATTGTTCTTGAATTATGTAGTTTGAGTTGAAGAAATTGATCGTTGCCCTTTCCCTATTACCTTACCAGTTGTGATGTTTAATATATGTCGTCTTCATGTTCCTACTAGGTTTACATAAGTTATTTAGTTATTGTCATACCTTTTAAATTCTTTATGGTGTTGTATAAAGGTTTCCCTTTCACTCGCTTAACTTGAATGTTGAAGGGTCTTGATCATTGTAGGAGCAGTAGGGAATCGCAAAGAATTTTAGTGGTGTCAAGTGTATTTCAGGTCTGTTTTGGGTCTGTTGAGACCAGTATTGTTGGCTTGAATGCATGCTTTAGTTCAGCTATAAACTTGCAGATTGAGGCCTGTTTATTAGACAGACATTGTTCGCTGCTGAGGAGACTCGATATCGAGTCTTAAAGCTTCTAGCAGATTACCTTGAAATCTGACTTGGGCTCATTAGGCCCAAAGTTCATGTTCTTGCGAGATGGCCTTGTGAGTCCAAGGCAGATGTGGGCTTGAAGCACAGACATGATTGAAATTATATGTCCAGTTGCTCTATGTTTGAATAATTAAGGGAAAAGATGTTGGTTTGTCACTGCTCCACATTGTTTTAGCTGATTGGTATTCAATAAAATATGTACAATTGATGAGTTCCTGGGTGTGATCTGCGTTGGAGCTTGCAGTTGGTCCTTTAACGTCGGCCCCGCGCCTTCGACGTGCTATAAATTTCATTTCAGACTCCTGTTGTACTTCGTAATTTGGGCCTGTTATCGATGTGGGCCTGTAGTGGGTTGGGTTATATATTAATGAGACATTGTTGCATTTTGTTAAGTCACTTGTGTACTTAGGTGGAATTCAAATCACCTTAGACCTTTAGTTAACTAATTAGACCTTTTAAAAAATGGATTGAGGCACACCCGACTAGTCAAATGTATAACTCGTGGCCTTAGCAATTCCGACTCGATTTTAGGAATAATTGTTGAATAGTCGTCGAGAAACTTTTAGGGCCATTTAAAATACAATTGTGATTGTGTACACATTCGCGTGACATGATTATAATTCTAAAAACTAATTCGGAGTATGCGTTCGCGCAACTTCGAGCAAACCTTCTTAATAGTAAAACGGGGTTTCGTAGGGTATTAATTAAATTAGCTCATATAGTCTGAGGTGCGTCGTATACCATTTAATCATACAAAATTACAAGTGTTTATAGTTTGCTTTAGATACGCGCAACTTTGGCCAAATCTTTTCATTTATAATAATAAAGTGTTATTAATTGTGGACACATTCGCGTGACATGATTTTTGACGCGCCAAAGGGAAAGAGTATACGTATGCGTAACTCGATCCTTTAACTACGAATAATCAAGTGATTTAAAACCGGTTAATAGATAAATACACATAGGTCCTGAAAATGAATATTTAAACAATTTAAGCCAAGTATAAATTGCTAAGCGACCGTGCTAGAACCACGGAAATCGGAAATGCCTAACACCTTCTCCCGGGTTAACAGAATTCCTTACTCGGATTTCTGTGTTCGCAGGCTATAAAACAGAGTCAACTTCCTCGATTCGGGATTTTAACCGGTGACTTGGGACACCATAAACCTCCCATGTGGCGACTCTGATTTTTAATAAACGATCCCGTTTCAATTGTCCTTTAATTGAAAAAACTCCCTTGAATTTATACCCTTCTCGGGGGTGTAGGTAAAAAGGAGGTGTGACACATAGGTACATGTTTCATAACATCATCAGCCTCTAAGGGCATTCCATCATATCATCTTGGCCACTGTGGGCAAAATCATCAACGTATACTAGCTGATTAGGTGGTGGTGCGTATGTAACTCCATAACCTTTCCCATATCCCATATGGTCATGGGTCAATGTACATTAATGCAATACATGAAAAGTACATTAATAAAATCCTTCGGAATGTCATAAGACCATTTTTCCTTTGAGTAATATCATAAAGTAAACTCTTTTCAACTTTTGTATTTTTCGGAGACCCATGAATAGATTATAGAATAATATGATACATGGAGAATCAAGAACATAAACATTTCTAGCATTTCTATGAATAGAGTCATTTATGAAAGTTGTGCATTTGCACGTTACGTTTGCACCGTATGGATCATGCCAAAAGAAATAAGGGATAGCCTTAACATACCTGAACCAATTCTCCTGACAAATCCCTTTAACACCCTTCGATTGCGACAACACGTAATGGCGGATCGAAGTAGGGGAAAATCCATGAAATCGTACGTTACTGAGTTCTTGAAAGCTCACATTATTGAATAATGTAACCTTACGTTTTTTGAAGAATGAAATCTTCATATTATTAAGTGTCTATTGTTTTGGTTGGAGAATTGAATTTTAAGTTAAAGAGTTAAATTTCATTTTAACTAAAAATGATCTAAGCTTTTTGAAAGACCAAGAATGACCAAGCCATTCTTGTAACTCTTTAGTGGCTTACACGTTTTTAGCCACTAAGCACATATGACTAATTAGTCATAGGTTTGAATGGTGGCATACTGCCATGTGGCGAGTGAGGTAGAGATTATTAATCTTCACACACTTATTAGTTAACTGGGTAATGTCCCGTTATCCAGTAATTAACCAATTACCCGTATAATTTAAAAATTGCCCCAAATTACTTAAAATTCTACTTATTTTTAATATACCTTTTATAGATTATATTACCGTGGTCATATGGTATCTTACAAGGTACTAGTTCATAATTATCGGATATTATAGCTCGACTCGTATTTATCCCAAATGCCAAACTTGGACGAACATTCATTTTCTTTGACTTGCTTCCCCTTTCACCTTCACGAATTTACTCATCACTTGTGAAATAGCATAATCCTTATAATCTCCAAATAATCTTTTAGTTGGACTGATGTCAATTACCTTGTGACAAATTAAACGTAAAATACTACAGGGTACAACATCGTCGTAACTTAATACTGCAAAGCGTAACATCACCGTAATGAAATATTGTAGGGTGCAACATTGTCGTAACTTAATACTACGAAACGTAACGTTATCGTAATGTAATACTGCAAGGCGTAACATCATCGTAAGATAATACTACAAGACGTAACATCATTGTTGATACCCAATTTTTTTCCTATATATTTTTAATATGCAAAATACTTTCAAAATAGAATATATATGTATATATAAGCATGTCCAATATTTTTATTATTTTTTCCATAATTTTAAGGGTTTAAATTGATTTATTTTTCTCCCTTTTTACCCATAAAATCCCCAATAATTATTTACAAAATTATTATTTTGATAATTCATCTATTGGATTTTTATATTTATGCCAAAAATGGCTAAAGTAATTTTTTACAATTATATTTATTATTTTTAAAGCTAAATTGCACATAATTGCAATATTCTATTTTAAGGTTTAATTGTGTTTTATATGCATAAAATTGGATCCTGTATTTTTAAATTATTAATTATGTATTATAAATCATTTTGGTACTTTAAATTAGTTTTCAAAAACTATTTTTTACTTTTATAAATTAAATAGGAAAAATGGCTATCTAAAATATATTCAAATTGGCTTTCAACTATAGCCCAAAATTGGACCCCAATTTCCCAGCCCAATTATAATTAAAACCCGACCCACACCCTCTTTACCCATGCCCAAACCCAAAAGCCCCACCTACCCTTCTCATTGTCACGACTCCAACCCCGAACCCGATCGTGATGGTGCCTCTCGTGAAGATAAGGCCAGTCTGCTTAACCCAATTCGCCTTTTAAAATAGTTAAGCAACACAAAAATAGTCTAAACATGATTAATAACCCTGAATACCGGAATTAACGATAACAATGCGGAAAAATCCAACCCGACATAGCCCTAACCGGGGTGTCACAAGTCACAAGCATTTACTAATAAATACAACTGAAAGGTCTGAAATATACAAAACAGGACTAATGAATGAAGAGGGAGAAAATCGGTGCTTCGAACGCCGGTAACTACCTTGCTAAACTCCGATAACTCTGCCTCCGATTAGCCAAAACCCGCTACCGGGTGTATAAATACCCGAATCTGCACACAAAGTGCAGGGAGTAAAGTGAGTACTCCAACTCAGTGAGTAACAAATGTAAATAAATACTGAAGGCAAGAAATCACGCAAAGCATAGCATGATGTTGTATAGAAGCAGTTCAAAACCAGTAGGAAAGTACTGAAGTTGTGAAAACCTCTTAAAACAACTTAGTTCAGTTTGAAACTTCTTTGTAAATGAATTTTGCAACGGTTATGCAAATGAATGCAAAACAATTAATATAGATAAGCCAGATATCCGCCCCTCGGGAACAAACACACAATTTAAACACGTAAATGGCAGGCAAATAAGAAAATATAAACACATAAGGTTCGCCCCTCGGGCACTGTCTCAAAACAATACCAGCCCCTTAGGCTAAATTTCACATCACACTGGGTACCCGCGCTCACTAGGGTTGTGCAGACTCTGGGAGGGGCCCCTTACGGCCCAAGCACAATATCAAGCCATCTCGTGGCATCAAATCTAGGCCCTCAGCCTCAAATCAGTCAAGCCACCTTGTGGAATATATATGTATCTCTGGCCCTCGGCCTCATATTAGTATTAGTGTATCCTCACATCTGGCCCTCAGCCGTACTCAGTCCAAAAATCATCACAAGCCCCTCGGGCATTAGTAAAAATAGTATTTCTAAGCCCAAAACATCATTTAAAATAGCATTGAAGTCTCAAAATTGAGTAAAAAATGGCTGAGTAGTAAAACAGCGGGGCTTGTGATGAAATACTGATAAAAATCCCCGAAGGGTTCAAATAGTCGGCACGAAGCCCAAATATGGCAATCAGCCCAAATCATGATAATAACCAATAAGGTTCAGTCAAATACGCAGTAAAATCATCAATCAGGACGGACCAAGTCACGATCCCCAATAGTGCACGACCTCACGCTCGTCATCAAGCGTGTGTCTCACCTCAATATAGCACTACAATGTGCAATCCGAGGTTTCAAACCCTCAGGGCATCATTTACAATTATTACTCACCTCGAGTCGGCTAACTCTCTAGCTCGTGACGCCTTTGCCCCTCAAATTGCCCTCCACGCATGCCAAATCTATCCACAAATCAGAACAAGAACATTAAAATATGCTAAGGGAACAAAGCCCAAGAGAAAACAATCAATAACGGGCACAAATCCTGAAAATACCAAAACCCGAGCCCCGGGACCACTTCTCAAAACTCAGAAATTTTCACATCATTAGATTCCTCATCTCCTCACGAGTTCATACATATCAAAAGTTCTCAAATCCGACCCCAAATGGTCCTCCAAATCCCCAATAAAAAGTCCAAAATTCCAAGCCCAAATTCTTCCATTTTTAGCACTTTAAACCCATTAATTACAGCCTTAATTCATGAAATTCTACCATAGAAATGTGTTTTTATGTCCAAAATCCTTACCTCAACGAAGTCTCTTTGATTCCTCTCTTCAAAATTGCCCAAATCTCCCAATTCCGAGTGCAAAAATGGTTAAACCCTTCAAAACTTGCGAAGGAAGACATATATACATTCTGCCCAAACATAAGCGCATCTGCGATCCAAAATCTACTTTTGCGGTACCGCATATGCGGCCAACACATCCGCTTCTTCTGAGTTCATTAAACTGGCCTAAGCCACATCTGCGAACCTCTTCTGCATCTGCGCTTCCGCAGATACGATCCCTTTAGCCGCTTCAGCGGTCCAGCTCACCTAACCCATTTTCGCTTCTGCGATGAAACACCTGCATCTGTGCGCCGCATCTATGGCGCCGCATCTGCGGTCCACAAACCGCAGATGCAAAAATAACAGAAGCAGCAAATCTGAAGCTGCAACACAAATTCCAATTTCTCCGCTAACCATCCGAAATCACCCCGAGGTCCCCGGGACTTCGACCGAAAGCACAAACCTAATCCAATACTTTTTTCAAACTTGTTCCAATCATCAAAACACCTCAAACAACATCAAATTACCCGAAACACATCGGATTCAAGCCTAAGTTTCAAGAAATCTTCCGAAATACGTTTTCGATCAAAAATCCAACCAAACCACGTCCGAATGACCTAAAAATTTGCACACACATCCCAAATGACACAACAGAACTACTACAACTTTCAGAATTGTATTCCGACCTCTATATTAAAATCTCACCTATCAACCGTAAAACGTCAAAATCTCAATTTCGCCAATTCAAGCCTAAACCTTCCACGGATTTCCAAAAAGCATTCCGATCACGCTGCTAAGTCGCAAATCACCTCACGGAGCTAACGAAATCATAAAAATCCCAATCCACGATCATATACAAGCAAGTAAAATATTGGTCAAACCTTTCAAATTTCAAGCTTCAAACTGGGAACTGTTCTTCCAAATTCATTCCGATTATCCTGAAAACCAAAACCAACAATTTACATGAGTCGCAAAACATCACACGGGGCAAGTCATGCCCGAGAACTGACGAGCAAAGTGCAAAATCTCAAAATGACCGGTCGGGTCATTACACTCATCTTGGGCGTTGATCTCTAAGATCAATGGCCCCTATTTCCCCTTATCATAATTAATCCCAAACGACCCCCAAACCCTCTCATTTGTTACAATCCACTGCCCTAGAATCCCCTCTCCTCTCCAACTTTCTCTGAAACCAAAAGCTAACCCTAGCCGTTTCCACCCAAACTAACCCTAATCCCTTCAATCCCCACTCAATCCATGGACTCCCATGGCTGTTTGAGACGTATACTTGTCTCCTGGTTTTCTGTTTTCATGATTTTATGGAAAGATCTCAAAGAGATCTAGTCCAGATCTTGTTCAACTTCTACCCATGGTCTTTTATGCTACTTTCCGGCCATCCATGGCTGTTCGAGTAAGGTCCATGGCTTTTCCGGCTGAAACGGATAACGATCTAATGTTTTCTCATCCTCTTTGGGTTCTCTGAAACCCTAGCTCTTGAGATTTTTTTATTTTTTTTACTTTTCTTTAGATATGTCTTTGATCTAAGTGTATCCATGGGTTTTAACCAATCTTTTCTTCGTCTCTATTATTTTCTAAAAAAAACTAGCTATAAACCCTCCGATCTTTTTAAATCTTTAATGGATCTATGGGTTTCTTAAGGCTTTCACTTGTTTTCCTCAAGATGTTTCTCCAATTTCAAACGGTTTCTTCATTTTCCAAACTAGGGTTTCAAAAATCCTTTTTGAAAAAGCAATTTCTTTCTGATTTTAGCAATTACTTTGATTTTTTAGCATGTTTAAACATTACCTGAGTCTTTCCTTTTGCTCGATTCATTTTTCTGTCAAGAAAACCTAATACATCTAGGTTCACTTTGAAGTTTGAATTTGTTTGCGGTGTGTTTGCATGATTATCGCGAACATTCTGAGGTTTATGTGTGTTCTATATGCTCTTGTGCCTCCTGTTTTAATTTGTTTTTAAAGTTTTTTTGATTTTGTCAGAACCCGTGTTATTTATAGGTCCGACCATTCGTTGTATTGATCGCTCACATAATTTATGTTGATTCTGTGTAATCTCCTTAAACCTACATATTTGATTTTGTGTAATTCTGTACTGTTTTTCTCGAAATTGCTTCCTTACTTTTGTGATAATTTCCTTGGTTAGTACTGATTCCTTGTGATTTTCAATCTCCTCCGTGATTCTTTGTACTAATCTTCAGAATCAAATTGTACTCTGCCTTGTTTATGTGCACAAGTATGCTGTTAATTAACGTGTACATTCCTTATGTTGAAACTATTCTGTACTTAGCCCTTATTGCATGTTGCATGCTTTTACTATTCCTATTATGGTAAAATCAGTCTTACAAGCAACTCTTTTCCTTATTTAATACAACTTGTACTCATTTGAACCATGGCTCCTTAATTGATGGAAGTTCGGGCCTTTACTTGATTATGATTTGTATTATCTCTATAATTATGCTAAGTTAGTAATTATTACCTTATTTTCCTGCCTATTTTCAAAAACTATAAATACTCTACCCTCTCTTTAGCATAACACGCGAACACTTAGTTCAGAACACACACATACACACTCAAACTCTTTCTTCTTCCCTACTACTTGTGCTACTGCTTGTCTAGCTGGCTGAAAGCCAAGGCTAGACTGTGAAATTCTACCTGCTTTACTTTTCTGCACTTTGCTTCCTTAACTGGTATGTCCTAGTTTAATTTTAAAGCCTCAACAACAACATGTTTCTCTTATTGTTTCAGTTTATCTCATTTCTATACTACCTCTACTTGTGGTTCTATTGTGTAACCTGTAGTTGAGTTACATTACTAATATACTCTTATGTCTCCCATTCCCTTTAAATTAATGCATTCCCTTATGTGTGTTTCAAAACATGCCTTGTCACTCACTTACTGTGTACTTACCATCTCATGGATCCCAAACCCCTACCCCTTCTATGAATTTATGCTCTTTCTGACTGGTTTGTGATTATGCCAGTATCAACTATTGTTGAGCATGTCCAAACAAGTCCTAAGACCCTTGCTAGGGTTATGTGTTTGCAGTCAAATGTCTGTGTATCCCCAAATCCCTTGATCCCCTGTGTGACTACTGATTCTGTGTGTGATCCCATCTTAAGGTGTTTGACTTTTGTTTACTACTACAACAGCTTTCAATCATCTCTGTTACTAATTACTATCAAAAAATGGACTTGTCCTCCCACTTTTAAACAAACTCCTTTCAAACATGTGTTTTGTACTTTCACTATACTCTTAGAACATTTGGTTCTGCCCCTTTTGTGTGAGCCTTGCTTTAGGACCCTTGAGGTCCATCTGAACTTGGACACATGAAAGTTGCCCTTGAACACTGCACTTACTCTATCTTGGTTATACAATCTGGGTGTGAGCACTGCCTGAGATCCCTTGAGGTCCTTAGGGAACTCTGACATACCCGAATATGAGAAAGGCTACGGAACAATATGGGCACTTGAGGTGGTTTATTACATAACTCAAATAGGATGTCCTAATTAGGCTTCCTATAGTGTATATTCTTATTTTCATTTCTATTTATGTAATTCACTCACATGATCTGTAATAATTTGTAAACAAGTATTGGGGTGGCTAGTGAAAAGGGATGGGATAAATATGCATGCTATAGTTGTTAAGGATAGAAAACATGTAATTAGGTTTATATTCCTAATTGCGCAATAGAAACCATGCTTAGGATTCATACATGCATTAGAAATCATGCCTCTTAACTCTCATGTTTACTATTTCAGCATGTGTGTCCTTACAAATCATGTGCTAGAATCTGCTAATAATTAGCACTTTACTATTATCTACAATCCTGCCATATGCATTTAGAAATCTTGCTTTTTTAGGAAATAGTGCAATCCTGTCATATGCATTTAGAAATCTTGCTCTAGGAATTTTGCATCATGAGTTTTATACATACAACTTAGATACCATGTTCTAGGATATTATTTGCACTTGCATTCACACTTAGTGTAAATTGCTGATTATAAAAGAGGTAAAACCAGCTTCTCACTTGATTATCCCGTTCAAAATAACTGGTAATAATCTCTGCATTCGTATTAACTAGAACAACATGCTCTTAGGGTAAAAACAATAATTTCTACACTGGCTTTTAATAATTCTGAGTAACTACTGCATATTGCTTTACGCCTAGGCAAGCCTTAGGTAATGAATTTAAATAAAACTAGGACTGCCTTTGTTTAATTGTCAACTATTAAAATCAGTAGGCAAACCAGATTCGGACTTCTTTTCTGAGTCATGTAATAAATCTGGTTCTGTTGTTATCACTTAGATACCATGCTTTAGAATTCAAATATGGACCTTAATTGTGTATGAGTCGTGCTGTCTATGTGCATTATTTGTGGAGGCGTATCTGAGCCTTCTACTTGTTTTCTGTGTTTTCCCCTTTAAATGTAGTCCTATTTGTTTTATATGTCGCCTTAGTATTTTGATTTTAAACCTGAGGGTCTGCCTAGAACCTCCTTATAGGATAGGATTCCTAAAGTCCTCTGGGACTGATAGGAAGGAACGGGTAACAGCATGCAATAAGGGTCGAGATCAATCTTCACTTTAATTACCTTCACGGGGGCGGAAAACGGTAGATATGGATATGATGACCGGTGCGCTAATACCACATGTAGACCCTCTTTTAAGGAGTGTCATACAGGGTATTGCATTGATGTGATCCATATTACAAACAAACCTGGGACACCCCCTTTACATTCATAAGCATGCTTTAGATTGTAATTATTTTCAAATTTCGCCTTTCACTAATTGTTTTTTTTCAAACACTCGTGTATTTAAACTCAAATACCCTACTATGTCAGTCGTACTTGTCTACTTGCTAATTGCACAAATTCACAAAAATTGTCTGGCCGGGAACCACACTAGTGGATCCTGAGGTGTGCCTAACACCTTCCCCTTAGGATAATTTCATGCCCTTACCCTATCTCTGGTTATCAAAATGTAGTTATAAATGAACCCTATGGGTTTCCTAATGCACCTTAAAATCATTAGGTGGCGACTCTCCAAAATTGCAAAAAACTCCTTCCCAAAAGGAAAGAGTTGCCCCAACCATAATGTCATAAACCCGATTTCGCAGAAGGAAAAAAGGGGGCGCGACAGC
This sequence comes from Nicotiana tabacum, assembly GCF_000715075.1. Lineage (NCBI taxonomy): Eukaryota > Viridiplantae > Streptophyta > Magnoliopsida > Solanales > Solanaceae > Nicotiana > Nicotiana tabacum. The sequence continues at coordinate 103,391,901 of NC_134087.1, read as the reverse complement.
ATAACGACTCTGCTGGGGATAACTAGGCTTTTACCATTTCAAACTGTTTTTGTTTAATTTCTTTAAGCATTTAATTTCTTCTTCAAAAGCAAAAATGACATATCTTTCTTGTTTCCTTCCTTTATAACTGCTTTAAATTATAAAACTGCTATATTTATCACTTTCTTAACGTGCAAATACATGTCAACATGATTTTAATTATTGCATATTCACGCTCAACATCATACTCCACTCGTGCCAAACAAATACTATAGCAATATTTGATGAGTGGTTGCGCCCTTCCTATATCATTAACCCCCTAAATTCGGAAAGGATTATTTGCGGTAAAACTAGTCGATCAGCGGTGCAGTCGACAATTTCGTGCCTTCCCCCTTGAGTTGTCCGCTCAAGTTTACCAGTCTAAAACACCATAGAAACCTTACTCTGTTTAAATTGCGCATGCATCATGGTAAAACCTAGCCGGGTTAGTTATGTTGTCCACATAATGATCCTTTAAGATAGCCTTGTCCAAAAGTCCACTGGGTTTCCCTAAATCCAAACAGACAAATTATCACATTTTGTGCATTTATTTAGAGAACTAAATGCTCCATGCTAATTGTTGATATTAAATAGTCGGGTCTAGTGGGGTAAGGGCCTAACCTTGTTTGTTTTGCAAAAAATGAGGCACGAGGTCCCCAGTTTCTGTATGATTAGCACGCCCCCACTCTTCTTAGACTGGTGGAGGAGTCTTCCATCAAATGACCAAATCAATAAATGGAAAGAGAAGGCCGCCAAGGCTAGCGAAATGTTGGAATATCTGGAATACAGTCTGCTGGAATTTGAAGAAAAAGTGAGGAAGAGAGTCACTGACTACTAGGGAAACGAAGGAGAACACCTGGCAAAGGCATTTTTACTGGTGAACCTGAGCGAATTGGAGGATTTGATCAACTAGAGCATTCAACCTGAGGAAGGTCCTTCTGGACCAAATAGATAGGAATTTACTTTTCGCTTTATGAATGTAATAAGGCCAATGGCCATTGTGACTTTTATTTCTTGCTTATTTAGGGTCATTTTGGGATTCGCCTATTTTTGTCAATAAAATAAGTGATTTAGAATCAAAATTTCTCCAAGTCTATTTGTCGCTAGGCCTACCTCGGGCACAAAGAGGTTCCCAAATTAGGAAACGTTTTACATTCTCGCACTATATGTTTAAAAATTGCAATACTTTCATAATCCTCAGTGACTTGATTACCTTTTGTTTTCATTTTTTGTTTTTATTATCCCCCTCCCCAAAGGTTAGTTCATGCACTCTGGAATCATAATCTTATTTCACAAGATCTAGGGGCCCTTCACCCACTCCTCCTCTTAGTCCCATTAAAGGAAAGAACAAAGGCAAGAATAAAATGGAAGGTTTCTAGAGGACAATGATATGGACTGTTGAATTATTCTCAAGGATGAGGGGAGGAACGCCCTTCCATACAGGCTGTGAGCAGAGGGGCACATCTCAGGAATTGGATCATCTGGACAACCAAATCCCGACGAGCCTCGGGATAGCAAGGCTAAAACAAGCATCATTCACTATTTTTATTTACTAAATGATTTTCTTCTCGCATTTTCAATAAGATCTTCGATGTTCAAAACAGTTATTTAATTTAGCAAAAGCATTTTTTATTTTTCTTATGAACTAATATTTATTTCCATCATTTTCTCTCCTTACATTACCCATACAGAATTACTATTACTTATATTGATGAACCAATGACTATAAAATGCAACGAGACAACGCAATAAGCGGACATTGATTCAGAGGAAGATGACATACCTAACGAGATTGTCAAAGAAGTTGAGAACTTTAAGAACAAACCTAAATCCAACCTGGACGAGACCGAAATTGTCAACTTAGGAGATGTAGAAAACATCCATGAAACACGAATCAGCATTCACCTATCGTCATCAGAGAAGAGAGAATACACAGAATTTCTAAAGGAGTATGAGGACATATTCGCCTGGTCATATGATGACATGACTGGTCTGAGTACGTCTATTGTGGCTCAAAAACTGCCAACCGATCCAATGTATCCACCGGCAAAGCAAAAGCTCAGAAAGTTCAAGCATAATATGAGTTAGAAAATCAAAGAAGAAGTCACCAAGTAGGTCAAAGCTAAGGTTCTCAGGGTAGTAAAATACCATACATGGTTAGCCAACATTGTGCCAGTGCCAACGAAGGATGGGAAGGTTAGAGTCTGTGTCGACTACCGGGATCTCAACCGGGCCAGTCCGAAAGATGACTTCCCTTTGCCAAATATACACATCCTGATTAACAATAGCACCAAGCATGAGCTACAACCATTCGTGGATTGCTTCACTGGTTACCATCAAATCTGGATGGATGAGGAAGATGCTGAGAAAACGGCTTTCATTACGTCGTGAGGAGTGTACTGTTACAAGATGATGCCATTTGGCCTGAAGAATGCAGGGGCCACCTACATGAGGGCCATGACTACCATTTTCCATGATATGATACATAAGGAGATAGAGGTATATGTGGATGATGTTATTATCAAATCCAAGAAGGCCACTAACCATATGGAAGATTTGAGGAAGTTCCTTCTGTAAGGATCATACAAGAAGCTGAGCTTGACGATATAGAGTGGGTGAAAAGTCGTTATGAGCAACTAGCCCTTATAGACAGAAAGAGAATGAATGCAGTCTGTCATGGTAAACTCTATCAGAACAGAATGTCTAGAGCCTTCAACAAAAGAGTCAAGCCAAGACAGTTCACACCGGGGCAGCTGGTGTTAAAGAAAATTTTTCCGCATCAAGATGAAGCCAAATGGAAGTTCTCTCCCAACTGGCAGGGTCCATACATGGTTCACCGGGTTCTGACAGGAGGAGCCCTTATACTTGCAGGAAAGGATAGAGAAATCTAGCAAAAGTCGGTTAATTCAGATGCAGTCAAGTGTTACTATGTGTAATCTTTACGTTTTCCTTGTATGATGTAAATTGAACTATGCCTGACCTGATTACTGTTTAAGAGAGGATACATAGGTAGCCCTATGGGTTCGGTCACAATTCAATCAAATTTCATTTCCACCCGCAATTGGAAACTAGGGCAGAATTTTGAGGAGGACCCTAAAAATTCCGAAGTAATTTCAGTCGATCACCGCACGAGCAATAGTCCGAAATGTCAACCCATCAAACTGGGGCAGAATTTGAGGAGGACCCTCAAAATTCCGTAGCAGGCGAGGTTGCAATGTCATGAACCATGTCACAATCGTCGGTTCATCTAAAAGTTATTTTTAATTATATATTTGTGTCATACTTTTACAAAATCATGCATGTTTATTACTGAAATTGCTTTGTTTAGCAACGCTACCCTAATGATACAGACGGTATCACTAGATCAAAGCCGAATAAGTCAATTAAAGCCAGCGGGGATACGAACTAACCCCCCTACAAAGCTCACGATTTTTCTTTGGATGCAGGTACTAGGATTGCGAAATCATTAAACATATTGTACGCCCATGGAACAAACATTATTCAAGAATACAACTCTCCGAACCGTTATACTTGCCAACATTTGCTATCAGCACACACCAGTGATGTCCCATATGTCACAATGCTCCCAGTAATCACAACGCCGCAATCTGCTATCAGCTAAGAAAACTCTACTATCATTTGGTTTTTTATTTCTTGCATAAGGCTACTATTCTACCTTCCGAGGTTAAGCTTTACCTCCATCTGCATCTGCATTGCATAAGGCTACCATTCTGCCTTCCGAGACTAAACGTTGTCTCTATCTGCATCTGCATTGCATAAGGCTTCCATTCTGCCTTCCGAGACTAAGCGTTGTCTCCATCTGCATCTGCATTGCATAAGGCTACCATTCTGCCTTCCTAGACTAAACACTGTCTCCATATACATTCTTGCATAAGGCTACTATTCTGCCTTCCGAGACAAAATGTTGTCTCCATCTACATCTTCATTGCATAAGGCTATTGTTCTGCCTTCCGTGACTAAACGTTGTCTCCATCTGCATTTGTATTGCATAAGGCTACCATTCTGCCTTCCGAGGTTAAGCTCTACCTCCATCTGCATCTGCATTGCATAAGTCTACCATTCTGCTTTCCGAGGTTAAGATCTACCTCCATCTGCATTCGCATCTTTGCATAAGGCTACCATTCTTCCTTACGAGGCTAAGCTCTGCCTCCAATTTTCTTCGAAACTAAGCGCTATATCAAGCACTATTTATCTCGCTTTTCTTACGGGCTAAGCTCTTCCCTTCAATTCGCAAGACTAAGCTTTGTCTTGTCCGCATCATACTATTGCATCTTTCATGGGCTGAAATATCGCCAACTCATCCAAAGGCATCATCGCTCGGAGGCACCATCTTCATAGCCCGAGAACACCATGTCATGGCTTGAGGATCTCTCTCAATCTTTTGCATTTCATTATTCAAAGGCGTCATGGTTTGGAGGCACCATCCTCATAGCCCGAGAATATCATTTCATGGCCTGCAAATCCTTTATCATACGCTTCATGGCCCAGGACATCATGGTCTAAGGACATCATCATCACCGTCCAAAGACAACATTCATGGTCCAACAGGAATTTGCATCATGTTTAAATTTATGCACAGTATACGCTTGTATTATTTCTGATTGCAGGTAAACTGGCGGGCAACGGCCATCCCAGCAGGAGCGATCCCGCTCGAATCCCCGCAGCCATATCAAACCTAACCATTCTCATAAACCGTCCACTCACCCGGCCTTGTCTTCATCGGTATACTCCACCAATGGATCCCAAACAACATATGACCTAATTCCTATAAAATCAGGGATATGTAGGCAACTCAAAAGCTAGAGTGCGGCCTAAATCATTCCAAACCATTTCGCTTGGTCAAAATTGGCCATCATTTCTTTATCCAGAAACTCTTTCATTCTTCCCGGGTAAAAAGGGGCAGCTGTTGATACCCAATTTTTTCCCTATATATTTTCAATATGAAAAATACCTTCAAAATATCATATATATGCATATATAAGCATGTCCAATGTTTTTATTATTTTTTTCCATAATTTTAAGGGTTTAAATTGATTTATTTTTCTCCCTTTTTACCCAAAAAATCACCAATAATTATTTCCAAAATTACTATTTTGATAATTCATCTATTGGATTTTTATATTTATGCCAAAATATGGCTAAAGTAATTTTTTTACATATTTTTGAATTATGTTTAGTATTTTTAAAGTTAAATTGCACATAATTACAATATTAGCCATGTTAAGATTTAATTGTGTTTTATATGCATAAAATTGGATCCTGTATTTTTAAATAGTTAATTATGTATTATAAATCATATTAGTACTTTAAATTAGTTTTCAGAAACTATTTACTATTTTTATAAATTAATTAGGGAAATGGCTATTTAAAATATAGCCAAATTGTCTTTCAATTATAGCCCAAAATTGAACCCCAATTTCCCAGACCAATTCTAATTAAAACCCGACCCACACCCTCTTTACTCATGCCCAAACCCGGAAGCCCCACATGCCCTTCTCATCCTGGTTGTTGATCTCTAAGATCAACGGCCCCTATTTCCCCTTACCATAATTAATCCCAAACGACCCCCAAACCCTCTCATTTGTTACAATCTGCCGCCTTAGAATCCCCTCTCCTCTCCAACTCTCTGAAACCTAAAGCTAACCCTAGCCCCTTCCACCCAAACTAACCCTAATCCCTTCAATCCCCACTCAATTCATGGACTCCCACGGCTTTTTGAGACGTATACTTGTCTCCTACGTCTCCTGGTTGCCTCTTTTCGTGATTTTGTGGATAGATCTCAATGAGATCTAGTCCAGATCTTGTTCACCGTTTACCCATGGTCTTTTATGCTACTTTCCGGTCATCCATGGTCGTTCGAGTAAGGTCCATGGCTTTTCTGGCTGAAAAACGATCTAATGTTTTCTCATCCTCTTTGGGTTCTCTGAAACCCTAGCTCTTGAGATTATTTTTTTTACTTTTCTTTAGATCTGTCTTCGATCTAGGTGTATCCATGGGTTTAAACCGATCTTTTCTTCGTCTCTATTATTATCTGAAAAAACCTAGCTATAAACCCTTCGATCTTTTTAGATCTATAATGGATCTATGGATTTCTGAAGGTTTTCACTTGTTTTCCTCAATATGTTTCTCCGATTGCAAACGGTTTCTTCATTTTCCAAACTAGGGTTTCAAAAACCCTTTTGCAAAAATGATTTCTTTCTGATTTTGCAATTACTTTGATTTTTTAACGTGTTTAAGCATTACTTGAGTCTTTCCTTTTGCTCGATACATTTTTTTGTCAAGAAACCCTAATACTTTTGGGTTCAATTTGAAGTTTGAATTTGTTTGTGGTGTGTTTGCATGACTATCACGAACATTCTGGGCTTTATGTGTGTTCTATATGCTCTCGTGTTTTCTATTTTAATTTGTTCTTAAGGATTCTTTGATTTTGTTCAAACTTGTGTTATTTATGGGTCCGACCATTTGTTTTATTGATCGCTCACATAATTTATGTTGATTATGTGTAATATCCATAAACCTACATCTTTGATTTTGTGTAATTCTGTACTGATTTTCTCGAAATTACTTCCTTACTTTCGTGATACTTTCCTTGGTTAGTACTGATTCCCTGTGATTTTCAATCTCTTCCGTGATTCTTTGAACTAATTTGAGAATCAAATTGCACTCTACCTTGTTTATGTGCACAAGTATGTTGTTAATTAACGTGTACTTTCCTTATGTTGAAACTATTCTGTACTTAGCCCTTATTATATGCTACAGGCTTTTACTATTCCTATTATGGTAAATCAGTCTTACAAGCAACTCTTTTCCTTATTTGATACAACTTGTACCCGTTTGAACCATGGATCCTTAATTGAAGGAAGTCCGGGTCTTTAATTGATTCTGATTTGTATTATCTCTATAATTATGCTAAGTCAGTACTTATTACCTTATTTTCCTGCCTATTTTCGAAAACTATAAATATTCTACCCTCTTTTTAGCATAGCACACGAACACTTAGTTAAGAACACACACACACACATACACACTCAAACTCTTTCTTCTTTCCCTACTACTTCTGCTACTGCTTGTCTAGCCGGCTGAAAGCCAAGGCTAGACTGTGGAATTCTACCTGCTTTACTTTTCTGCACTTTGCTTCCTTAACTGGTATGTCCTAGTTTAATTTTAAAGCCTCAACAACAACATGTTTCTCTTATTGTTTCAGTTTCTCACATTTCTGGTCTACTTCCACTTGTGGTTCTGTTTTGTAACCTGTAGTTGAGTTACATTACTAACATGCTATTATGTCTCCCTTTCCCTTTAGATTAATACATTCCATTTTGTGTGTTTCAAAGTATGCCTTGTTAATCATTTAATGTTTACTTACCATCTCATGGATCCCAAACCCATATTCCTTCTATGTGTTTATGCTCTTTCTGACTGGTTTGTGATTATACCAGTATCAACTATTGCTGAGCATGTCCAAACCAGTCCTAAGACCCTTGCTAGGGTTATGTGTTTGCAGTCAAATGTCTGTGTATCCCCAAATCCCTTGATCCCCTGTGTGACTACTAATTCTGTGTGTGATCCCATCTTAAGGTGTTTGAGTTTTATTTACTACTACAACAGCTTTCAATCATCTCTGTTACTAATTACTATCAAAAATGGACTTGTCAGCCCACTTTTAAACAAACTCCTTTCAAACATGTGTTTTGCACTTTCACTATACTCTTAGAATACTTGGTTCTGCCCCTTTTGTGTGAGCCTTGCTTTAGGACCCTTGAGCTCCCTCTGAACTTGGACACATGAAATCTGGCCCTTCTACACTACACTTACTCTGTCTTGGTTATACAATCTGGGTGTGAGCACTGCCCGGGTTCCGTTGAGATCCTTAGGGAACTCTGACACACCCGAATATGAGAAAAGCTATGGAACATATGGGCACTCAGAGAGGAAGTCCTAATCAGGCTTCCTATAGTGTAACATCTTATTTTCATTTCTATTTATGTAATTCACTCACATGGTCTGTAATAATTTGTAAACAAGTATTGGGGTGGCTAGTGAAAAGGGATGGGATAAATATTCATGCTATAGTTGTTAAGGGTAGAAAACATGTTATTAGGTTTATGTTCCTAATTGTGAAATAGAAACCATGCTAAGGATTCATACATGCATTAGAAATCATGCCCCTTAGGTCTCATGTTTATTGTTTTAGCATGTGTACCCTTACAAATCATGTGCTAGAATCTGCTAGTAATTAGCACTTTACTATTATCTACAATCCTGCCACATGCATTTAGAAATCCTATTTTTTTAGGAAATTCTGCAATCCTGCCATATGCATTTACAAATCCTGCTCTAGGATTTCTGCATCATGAGTTTTATACATACATCTTAGATACCATGTTCTAGGATCTTATTTGCACTTGTATTCACACTTAGTGTAAATTGCTGATTATAAAAGAGGTAAAACCAACTTCTCGCTTGATTATCTCGTTCAAAATAACTGGTAATAATCTTTTAATTAGTATCAACTAGAACATCATGCTCTTAAGGTAAAAAAAATAATTTCTAAACTGGCTTTTAATAATTCTGAGTAGCTATTGCATATTGCTTTACGCCTAGGCAAGCCTTAGGTAATGAACTTTAAATAAAACCGGGACCGCCTTTGTTTAATTGTCAACTGTTAATATCAGTAGGCAAACCTGATTCAGACTTCTTTTCTGAGTCATGTAATAAATCTGGTTATGTTGTTATCACTTAGATACCATGCTTTAGATTTCAAATATGGACCTTAATTGTGTATGAGTCATGATGTCTATGTGAATTATTTGTGGAAGCGTATCTGAGCCTTCTACTTGTTTTCTGTGTTTTCCCATTTAAATGCAGTCCTATTTGTTTTGTATGTCGCCTTAGTATTTGGCCTTTAAACCTGAGGTTCTGCCTAGAACCTCCTTATAGGATAAGAGTCCTAAATTCCTCCGGGACTGATAGGAAGGGACGTGTAACAGCATGCAATAAGGGTCGAGACCAATCTTCGCTTTAATTACCTTCACGGGGGCGGAAAGGGTAGATATGGATATGACGACCGGTGTGCTAATACCACGTGTAGCCCCTCTTTTGAGAAGTGTCATACCAGGTATTGCATTAATGTGATCCATATTACAAACAAACCTAGGACACCCCCTTTACATTCATAAGCAAGCTTTAAATTGTAATTCATTTCAAATTTCGCCTTTCGCTAATTGTTTTTTTTCAAACACTCGTGTATTTAAACTCAAATACCCTACTATGTCAGTCGTACTTGTCTACTTGCTAATTGCACAAATTCACAAAAACTGTCTGACCGGGAACCACGCTAGTGGACTCTGAGGGGTGCCTAACTCCTTCCCCTTAGGATAATTTCAATCCCTTACCCTATATCTGGTTATCAAAATGTAGTTATAAATGAACCCTATAGGTGTCCTAACGCACCTTAAAATCGTTAGTGGCGACTCTTCAAAATTGCAAAAAAACCCTTCCCAAAAGGAAAGAGTTGTCCCAACCATAATGTCATAAACCCGATTCCGCGGAAGGAAAAAAGGGGGCGCGACAATCATCATAATATTGCGGGGTGTAATATCATTCCCCCCTTTGGAACATTCATCCTCGAATGTTGACTGATGCTCTTATCATTTTCATAACTTATAGCTATTGTGAATACCTTAATACTCTCCTTGCCATTTAAGTAGTTGCTTTGTGAATAAATCCGAAGTATAGGGTATTCCCCATTTTAGTCTTTTTGCTCATCTCATGACTTGTGATCGAAATCTTTCTAATCTCGCAACTGCTGCTACCTCCTGTCATGCAGCCTGTATGACCCTGTCTTTGTAAGTGCGCTTATGCGATTCATCATTTTTTTTCTTTTAGCTTTTAGTCAATCTCTAGGCCTTACTTTGTAAACATATACAAGGCTTAATAGGATGCCTCTCTGGGCATCTATAGGTGTACTGAAGTTCTTTTCTCGTTACTTTGTAGAACTTGCAAATATGGCCATATCTTATTTCATAGATCTTGTTATCCATTCGTATGACTTTACTGCATCTACATGGGTTATACTATACCATAATTTTCACTTCAATTTATCGTTACTGAGGTATGCTTACCAAGCTCCCAGTTAATTTTGTTGCCTATCCTTTAGGTATAAATCTCAGTCCTTTAATGATCCTTCATTACCTTGCATCTTAAGAATCATGGCCTAATCTCATGTCATACTTTGTAACTTGTATTTGTCCATTGTTGATTCACCTCAATGTTGATCTACAATCCTCTACTTGAAGACTTGAAACTTTTTACGCAAAACATTGTCGCTAGGGCTTACGTTGCATTGAGGAATATTTGAAGTGATTTCCATAATTGTATTTCATAGTGTATCAATGTGATTGAACTTATGGGGGTATCCTAATTTCATGCCGCCTGCGAAATCTTTTCTCCTTCTCTTCTTCCTCCTTTTTTTTCAAATTATTATTCAAACGAAGGCCCAAACGTCATCCTTTATCTGTCACAATTACACGCTCATTTTATTACCAGGTAGCATTTCATTCTTTCTAAATGCTATTAATCTTAGACTCATTTGAGTTCATTCAGGCTATACTAAACTTTCAATAACTTAGATAAGTCATTATCTCTCTTGTTTTCATGGACTTAATCCCGAGGAGTTATCCGTTCTCGTCACTTTTTTACTTGCCTTTCCTCATCCTTACTCATATTTTCTTAAAACTTTGTCACCCTACCAAACTTTAGCTTGCGACCTATACATATCCATTTATATACTTTCCTTCAACTTGCTGCACCATAGATTTCCTTATGTTATTCTGGAACGTCAAGAGAGACATCACATAATCTCCAACTCTTATTTACTCTCTTAATTAGATCTCTCAGTACTTAGAAACCATAGGCTGTGTATATGGTGAAATCGGAGGGTCCAATTCCTCGTCATCGAGGTACATCAGAAGATCATCTCGAAGCCTTGAGGCTACAAAGCTATGGTCGATTTTCCTCCCTCGGGTTTCGTCGATGCCCGAACTTGGGACAATTTTGGCCACAGCTATAGTAGAAATGGGGAGTTCCCAAGGTACACGGCTAGGACTGACAAAGCCTAGTGGACAAATCAGGGCGCCATCTAGCTGTCCCATCTCCATACCTTTGTAATTGATGAATTTTTGTACTATGTTGGGACTCCCTCATATATAAAGGGGATGTCGGTCATTTTGTAAAGCCATGTTGCTTCAGTTGCTCCACACAAAATCTAAAAGAACATTTGCTTTGATCTCTAACACATTCTCTTGATGTTATTGCTTCTATTTATTATCTTCATTATTGTGCATCATTTATTGCTTATCATTGGCCATAAAGAGCCTTCGTTGATTTCACTATGACTGTTAGCCATACTTCGACCACCTTCGATAGTTCCCAGCCGAGCTCCGGAATTGACCTCGAGGCCCCCGAATTGACAAGCTCGAGGCCCCGACTATTAACCTATCGGTTTGGTTATCACCTTATTCCTAACTCTTATCTCGTTTCTAAGTCTCACACACATAGCATCATCTGCTTAACAACTAGCATAAAAATAGATCACGTACTTTTAGAGTCCTATAATAAAATTTAATTGTTATTACCATTTTCACGGTAAACAGTTTGGCGCCCACCGTGGGGATAAAAATAATAGTGATTATTTTCTTGCTGGTTTCAATACACAACACAAGTTATCTTTCATACATATTCTTGTCCAAGATCTTCAAATATCAGGTTGAAATGCCTAACTCAGTAAACAGAGATGAACACAACAATATTGAGGACCACGGAGAAAACGGTGTAGGTTTTCCAGGTGTTGGTGTGCCACCACAAAATCCCCAGAACGCACCAAGACCAATGTCGGCGGACGCAGTCTCGTGCGATGCCCAACAGGTCGATATAAACTCGCACACCAACAGGAGTGTGTACCAAGGAGATCAACAAGAAGCTCAGAAAACCCCAGTTAGGGAAGAATGGGAGGTTAGCCTTCATGTTATTTTTGAAATATTGCAGGCACAACAGATGGCTATTGCTCAGCTGCAAAATCACCAGAAAACTCCTAGCACGGTAACACTAGGGACAGCTTCCCAGCCGAACAGGTACCGAAGAGATCGAGAAATAACAGGTCGATGGCCGATCCCGTCATCCTAAAAATGCTCAAGGACCTCACCAGAAGGATCAAATCGGGCGAGAAAATGATTAGAAGCCAACGATAAGAAGGTCGAAACTTACAACTCCATGGTCGACCAAATTCTGGGCGCACCCCCGATCCTAAAAGGGGTAGATTCGAAGAAGTTCATACAAAGGCCATTCCCAGAGGAGGCAGATCCAAAACCCATCCTAAATAAGTTCAGAATGCCAGAGCTTCCAAAATACAATGGAACCTCAGATCCCAATGAGCATGTCACCGCCTACACTAGTACGGTAAAGGGCAACGACATAAGGGACGACGAGATCGAGTCTGTCTTGCTGAAAAAATTCGGGGAAACACTTTCTAAAGGGTCAATGATGTGGTATCACGACCTAGCTCCTAACTCTATAGACTCATTTGCCATGCTGATAGACTCCTTAATAAAGGCACATGCTGGTGCTATCAAAGTAGCAATAAGGAAATCTGACGTGTTCAAGATCAAGCAGAGGGAGAACGAAATGCTGCGAGAGTTCGTATCTCATTTTCAATTGGAACGGATGGAACTACCTCCAGTATCGACGACTGGGCAGTGTAGGCCTTCACTCAAGGTTTGAATGAATGATGCTCAGCGACTTGAAAGTAGTTGAAATAGAATTTGGTCGAGTATCCCACTGTGACCTGGTCGGACGTCCACAACCGATACTAGTCAAAGATCAGGGTTGAAGACGACCTTCTAGGAGCCCCTTCGGGCTCAGTATACCCAATCAAGCTTCTATCGAATGAGCCAAAGCCAAACAAAGAAAGATATTAGCCATACTCCGAAGATAGAAGGAATGCCCCGATACGCAACCCGCCTCGCAATGATCGAAGGATACACCGAGGACAGAATCCTCGGGGATTCGTCAACAAAGCCGGATTCGACATGAGCACGGGGCCAGCAAAGGCACCTCACTTGTCAAAATATAACTTCTATGTAGATGTATCAGACATCGGGTTCGCCATCAGTAAAATCAGAGATGCTAGGTGGCTCAGGCCTATGCAATCAAATCCTTTGCAAAGAAATCATAACTTAGTTTATGAATTTCACAACACACGCGGTCACAAGATCGAGGATTTCCACTAGTTCCGAGAGGAAGTAGCCAGACTACTCAATAAAGGTCACCTCCGAGAATTCCTCAGCGATCAGGCCAAAAACCAATTTCGGGAAAGAGAAGCGGCCAAGAAAAACAAAGCGAATGAGACACAACACGTCATCCACATGATCTTGGGAGGCATCGATGCCCCACAAGAGCCCATGATGAGAAGAACAAAAATATCCATCACTAGAGAAAATCAAACTCGGGATTACATACCAGAGGATGCCCTCACATTCAGCAACGAGGACATCGATACTTTTTCTTAGCCCCACAATGACGCACTGGTAATCTCTTTTCTTGTAAATACATTTCAGATTAAATGTGTATTTGTGGATCCAGGCAGCTCGGCCAACATTATCAGGTCGAGGGTGGTAGAGCAGCTCGGACTGCTTGACCAAATCGTACCCGCCTCTCGAGTCCTCAACGGATTCAACATAGCGAGCGAAACAACAAAAGGGGAATTCACCCTTCCAGTCAATGTGGCCGGCACAATCCAAAATGCCAAATTCCATGTAATTGAGGAAGACATGAGGTACAACGCCTTGCTCGGAAGGCCATGGATCCACTGCATGAGAGCAGTACCTTCCACCCTCCATCAGATGATGAAATTCCCCACAAAGGATGGAATTCAGACCATTTACGGGGAACAACATGCGACAAAAGAAATGTTCGTGGTACACGATGTGGCCCCGATACCGGCACCTCCACCCTCGAGGGAATCAAAGGATAAGCAAACAGTAAAATAAGAATAACGAACTACACTCCCGGTTATCCCGACTAAACAAAGTAGGGGATCGTATCGCGTCCTCGTCACAAGCAACTAAATTATATCAGTGCTCGAAACATCACCAGCGCATCGTACGCTAAGGTACCCGATCGAAACGGATAAAGCACTCTCCAACTCAACGGCCTTAGGTTTCAAAAGCATGTGTTGCACTCTTTTACTCCGACCGGGTTTTTATCCCAAAAAGGGTTTTACCGGTAAGGATTTAACGAAGCAACATCCATATGCTACCTAAGGAAGAATCAACATGTATTCAAGGTTTCTTTAGAAATCAACCTCGAATATTGGGAGGCATCCCTCCGGGAGGTAACCTACTCAAGGAAAGCCAAGACGCATCAAGTGGGGTCTCGATAGGAAAATAATGTACCAGGCCTAACGGTCGAACAAACCGTATCTGTATAGAACAACTGAGCCCTTAAACATCGAAGATATGTATACTTACACCAAGTAATCAAATAATACTTCACAAAAGCACTTATGCGTGTCAAGAAAGCTCGACATTTTTTGCAAAAAATGGCTCCAAAGCCAAAAGATGACCCAAACACTCGGGGACTGGCGTCAAAAACTCAAATGACATATGGGTCGGAAATTCCGAAATTGTAAGCCCTCAACGAGGCAATACCAAGTTTAGAAGTAATGTCTCTCGAGTCAAGAAACCCTCGATGACTCGGGACTGCCGTCACTGGCCACCTCCATCGACTTATCAAAACCCGAGGTCGTAAGGCCACATGCGGGCAACCTCGGTCTTGTAAGACCTACATAGGGCAATAGCAATATTTGTAAGACCTTAAGCAAGGCATGAACAATACTTGTACAAGGTATCCAAAACTGTAAGACCTCATAGGCATGAAAATCTTGTAAGACCTTACTATAGGCATAAATCCGATCTTAAAGTTTCGGCTATATATCAAACTTGTAAGACTCCTAAAAAGGCATACCCTCGATATAGATGCCGAAAATACTCCACTCAAGACTTAATGGCTCTGGCCGAACACAAATGACACCGGTCACAAGGCTGTACCAATCGAACTAACGCGACTCGGGGACGCCCGACCATCGCTACAAAATCGTAGGCCTTCAATTACTTAAAATCTACTTCGAAAAGAACCAGTTAAATAGGCTACCCTCGACATAGGCAAAAGAGCTTCGACCATCTAGGTTTTATCGAACCGTCGAAGAGTCAGGCAAAATTTATTTCAAAAAGTCCTTAACGAGGGAAAATTAAAGCCAATAAAAGGTCGCTTCAACCCAAGGCGTAAGAGCCATTGTCGCCAGCCCACACAAATATAAAACTTGAGGGTTGAATGAGCTCGAGTCAAAACCCGATTCGGAGACTGAACCCAAAATAGTTAACTAAGTATGCCTAAGAGCAAGGCGTAAGAGCCATTGTCGCCAGCCCGCACAAATATAAAACTTGAGGGTCGAATGAGCTTGAGTAAAAACCCGATTCGGAGACTGAACCCAAAATCGCCAGCCCACATATACTAAAAGGTCGTATCGACCAAAAGCTTAAGAGCCATTGTCGCCAGCCCATATATACTAAAAGGTCGCATCGACCAAAAGCGTAAGAGCTAGTATCGTCAGCATAAAATCTGACAACTTGAGGGTCAAATAAGCTCGAGTCGATGCCCGACTCGGGGACTGAGCCCAAAACAGTTGGCCTAAATATGCCTAAGAGCAAAAGCGCGTAAGAGCCTATGGGCTAGCCCAATGAGCTTCAAGGCCATACCGTGAATCTAAGGATTCCCTTCGGCTCGATGACCAGTCCGCCTGGCTAAAATTAAGGCAAAAAGAATTACAGGAGAAACAAAATCACAAGGTTTCTTCTTTATACAACATACTTTGAAAGTACTACGTATAGAATCGGAAAGCAAAATCTACATTCCCCCCTGGGGGCTATGGTTCGTCGGCCTCATCTTCACTACCCTCGGCATCGGACAGAAGCAACCAAGTACCACGCTCGTCCGCCCTCGCCTGCATCAACTCTTTTGAGAAGTCAAAGCCCCTAGCACGGATTTCCTCGAGGGTTTTCTGCCGAGACTTACGCTGAGCGTATTCTTTGCTCCTATCTTCGCGGTCAAGAATCTTTCTTAGCTTAGCTCGAGCATCGGCAACGTCCTTCAAATAGACCGATATTTTTTGGTCAGCTTTAGTTTGGTTCATTATAGTTTCATCTCGAGCATCCAAAATTTCTTCCCTTATCTTCGAGAGATTGGTCTCGAGCTTCGCAATCTTATCTTTTCGAACCAAGTTATTTTCACGAGCTAAATAAAGTTGAACTTTAAGGGTAGAAGCCTTAGCTAGAGTACCCTCCTCTGTCGAAGACTGAGCATCTGCCTGAGCTTTTAACTCATCATACTTGAGCTTGGCTCGGGCAACCTCATCTCGAAGGTTCTCCAAGCCCTCCGCCTTTCTATGCAACTGAATTAAACAAAACAGTAGTTTCGAGTGCTAGAAGGAGGAACATCTGTTCACTCTGAACAACAACTACCTACTCCTTCAAGTATCTCTCATAATTCGAGCTCCGACTCTCCTCATACTATAAGCGTGCCAATTCGACTTCCGTTTCATCGCAAAGGAGCCTCAGGGATTTCTCCTCGGCCAGAACTTTCCGCAGCCTAGCCTCACAATGAAGCAGCTCACGCTTAAGCTTGTCGAAGTCCTACAAAAGAAGACTCAGCAAGGAGGGAAAGGCATGAAACTCGAAAGGCATGTACCAAAAACTCACCACGGAGTGAAGTCGCTGCACTTCCTCGAAGGTTGAGTGCGCATCTACTAACCTAGCTCCCTCAGCTCCAAAAGAGTCAACCTCGGCCGAGGCATGGCCGCTCAGTGCATATGATCTCGGGTTTCGAGTATCCCTCAAAGTACCTTCGACGGAAAAAGAAGACGACGGCGGAGGATAAGCCGCCTCTCCAAAATCAGAAATCACGGATGCAGTAGGCCCAATCAATACTTCCCCTTCAGGCCCCGGGTCCAGATTCACCTTGCTTCGAGCGCCATTGCCCCTCAAAGGTATCTCCTGCTTATTGTTATCATTCTTTAGCCCAAAAGCTAGCGATCCCTCTTCTCCCCCAAGGGGACACGACCTCACTTCGTAAAGCTCCCCAACGCCTACTATAATAACAGGGTTAGCACGCAGAAAGAGAGAGTGTTTTTTCAACTAAAAGAAGGGAACAGATCGCACAATGCATAACGTGGTATTTTGCCTCCCACCTATCCTTAGGTAAAGCTTGCCACTTACGCTCTTTGTGAGATGAGTGGGTCACCAACTTCCGAACCCAATCCGGCAAATCGGGAACCTCGCCCGGTATCCATGAACTCGCAGCAGAAAAAGAAAAAAAGGAACACTTATGGAACACCCCTTCGCCATAATTGAAGAATTGTGAAGGCACGAGTGTACTGCTTACGTGTATAATTCCATTCCTCGGGGAAGGACGTAAACTCCATGGGGATAATATATGAAGTTCGCACTCAGACAAATTAGCTCATCCGCTCCTGATCCCTATCTTCTTCATCATCGACAACGAAAGGCGTGGACGACCAACATCGTAAGTTTAATAGACCTCGATGAAAAAAGGGCT
This sequence comes from Nicotiana tabacum, assembly GCF_000715075.1. Taxonomy (NCBI): domain Eukaryota; kingdom Viridiplantae; phylum Streptophyta; class Magnoliopsida; order Solanales; family Solanaceae; genus Nicotiana; species Nicotiana tabacum. The sequence continues at coordinate 103,374,195 of NC_134087.1, read as the reverse complement.
GGTATAGTCTGATGAGATGGCTAAGCGTAAATTCAAGCCCTGCCTTCTCCACAAAGAACCTCCCCATCAACATTATCCGCCAAGATGACGAGTGAACCTGGGCCAAGGTAACCTGATACTTTCGGCAGAAGTCAAACACAACCCTATCAAGGGGGCCCAACGTAAAGGGATACGTGAACACATTTACAAATCCCTCGGCATGGTCCGTAATACCCTCATCCGAGGAAGGTACCTACAGTACAACCTCTTTCCCCCATCCACAATCTTTCCTTACCAACTCAAAGTGTCCCTCTCCTATCGAGGAAGTAAACTCCAAGTTATGCTCCCATTGGTCTTGAGCATCGGGGCACATTTTCTGGTGAAAAGTCCCCTCTCGAAGCAGAATGCCCTGATCCCACAAGGCGAGAACCGGGGGCAGAACTCTCTCTTCCCTACCAAACGGATCCTGATGTAGCAGTCATAGCTACAACAAAATTGGACAACTAGAGCAGGAATTTAGACCAGAGCGTCAATACTGAAATAATGAAAAGCCTAATGTAGGAAAAAAGGTTAAACTCCTCAGAATGGTGGAATCTCCATATATATGGAAAAGCGGCGACGATCCGCCTGCCTAGAGGCCTATTAAAGTGTTGGCCGAAATAACTTTGGGAAGATGTGTCGGTGGGGTCACCTCCGTCACTTTATAGCCGTGTCGCTAATATGACAAGCATTGTACGATGTTTTAGGGTTGGAAACCCCCGCACCAAACAAGTCTCGAGGTGGTACCCAACCTCGAGGACCTCCATCAAAAAAAGGTTAGGCTCCAGGAAGCCTTTGGCATTATCACTAGTCCCGAGGTGGTACCCGACCTCCAGGACCTCCAGCAAGGAGAATTTAAGCTCTAAGAAGCCAATGGGATCATCGCTATTCCTAAGGTGGCACCCGATCTCGAAGATCTCCATCAGAAAAAGGTTGGGCTCCAAGAAGCTATTAACATCATTATAAGTCTCGAGGTGGTACCTGACCTCGAGGAACTCCGTCAAAAAGGAGTTAGGCTCCAAATAAATAAGCATTTAAACTCCACCCAGATGGGCTAGATGACAGGGTACCATTTAAATTCGGATAAAACCTCTTTCGAGATCTATCTACAGCACCTTAGGGCTATCTACGCTAAGTCCAAAGTAGGTTTCCAGGTGGCCCGGGTTTGAACAAACCCTCACTCGGGGACTGCTCTCGAAAGCTTAAAGGTAGTTCCTATCCTCGGACCTCTGAGCAAATATCCCCTCAAAGATTACCACGGGATCTAAATGGTAAATCCCGATCTCAAGGCTCGAAGCATTACTTTTATTCAACTCGAAGTAAGGGTCTCGACGACCCGAGTTTATCGGCCCAATCCAAGCTCGATCCAAGGGACCGCAAAGGGTTCCACAGGAAGCCATATTAATAAATCAAAGGTTAAAAAAACACTCGTACCTAGGTTCGATATTTACAGAAGCCGATAGAGTCACACATTTAGAGTCTCCATAAATATAAATAAAAGGGAATACAGCAAGCATCGAAGACAAAATTGAAGAAACATCTTTATATTCATAAAATTTTGATTACAAAAGCCCACGAGGGGTCCTTACATATGATTACAAAAGCCCACGAGGGGTCCTTACATATGATTACAAAAGCCCGTAAGGGGTCCTTACATATGATTACAAAAGCCCATGAGGGGTCCTTAAACAGAAACAAAGAAGCAAAAAAGTACACATGTAGCAAAAGACAAATACATGGGATGTCCCGGTTATCGTGAAGGCTTACGTCATAAGTATGAAATCATCAATGCGACATTATCACGGGAAGTCTAGAGAGTTGGATATCAAAATCATTTCTTGTTGCTCCTCTCTAAGAAACACGGGGACTATCTGTATATGGTGAAATCGGAGGGTCCAATTCCTCGTCATCGAGTAACCTCAGAAGATCATCTTGAAGCATCAAGGCTACAAGGCTATGGTCGAGTTTCCTCCCCCGAGTTTCGTCGATGCCCGACCTTGGGAGAATGTTGACCACGGCTATGGTAGAAATGGGGAGTTCCCAAGGTACACGGCTAGAACTGACAGAGTCTAGTGGACTACTCTAAACTCGAATCAAGGCATCATCTAGCTGTCTCATCTCCATATCTTTGTAATTAATGCATTTCTGTACTATGTTGGGACTCTCCTCCTATATAAAGGGGATCCTTGTCATTTTGTAAAGCCATGTTGCTTCAGTTGCTCCACACAAAATGTACAAGAACATTTGCTTTGCTCTCTAACACATTCTCTTGATATTATTGCTTTTATTTATTATCTTCATTATTGTTCATCATTTATTGCTTATCATTGTCCATAAAGAATCTTCGTTGATTTCGCTCTGACTGTTAGCCATACTTCGACCACCTTCAATAGTTCCCAGCCTAGCTCCGGAATCGACCTTGAGGCCCCCGAATCGACAAGCTCGAGGCCCCGACTTTTAACCTATCGGTTTGGTTATTACCTTATTCCTAACTCTTATCTTGTTTCTAAGTCTCACACACATAGCATCATCTACTTAAGAACTAGCATAAAAATAGATCACGTATTTTTAGAGTCCAATAATCAAATTTAATTGTTATTATCATTTTCACGGTAAACAGGATGGAAGACATACCGTTGACTATGCCGCTATCATTCCTGGTTATTGGATCCCCTTGCTTATAGCCTTCTATCTGAAGTATGGACTATTCATAACTTTATGTATTTGAGTATCTCGTACGTTGTTTACCTTTACCTTACTTACCTTAAAATCTTGCATCACATCTTCTATCTCTTTCATAACCGCCCTTCCACATAGGTATGATTCACACCATACCTTGAAGCTCTATAATAATACTACAATCCGGTTGGCGCTTTATACTAACTTCTTATTAATGTCTTTATCGTAGAGCCATTATAGACTATGGTTGTTGTACTATCCCTCTCGTACCTCTAATTTTAAGGGAGATCCTGCAATGTTCTCGATCATGATGTTTCTAACTTTTTGGGTCCAATAATCAGACTTCTGATTACTTAGTTAATGTCCCTCTTCAGTTTCCTCTTCCCTCTGATCAACCTTTATATAGGCTTAAGATATCTTCCGATCTGTGGTTCATGGTATTAGTTATCCAGTTTAGCCTTTCATGGGTTTGAGAAATATGCATGATACAACCCTTTAATAATTTAATCTTTCATTTATGACCTGGGATCAATTCTTTCTTTTAACGTATACCAGAATCTTCTATGGTTGTATATGCTGCATATATAAAACTCTGAACCCTCAAGTGCGTTATAACATAACCAACTCTAGATCATTGATCGAATAATTTCTTTCGTTCCATTTTAATTTTCTTTCAACGTAAGCTATTACTATTCCTGGTCTTTCTTCCCCCTTGTTGCGTCCATACTTAGCTTATCGTAGTGCCCACACATGCTAGAGTTTTCGTGCAACTCATATGATCTCGAATATTACTTTTAATTTTACTTCTCGTTCATTAGTCACTATAGGTGCCTATTTCCTTTGGAGTTCTTATAATGATGTGATGGACATTTCCTCTTTAGTTGTTGTGCTTAAGTTGAAGCCTTCTTCCTTATTTCCTCAGCTAGTCTTTCGTTGTAGTACTTAGGAAGAACCCTTGACCCTCGTAAAGCTGTGAGCTTATTACGGACCTCTTGATGTCCTTCTTTGCATATAACTAATCGTAGTTTCTTACCTCCATGCCCTTGTGCTTGTAGGGTTGCTTCATCTGATATTTTGATTACCTTCCTAGTGGCAGTTTCTTTTATCCCAGTAACACTCATACGATACCTTTAACTACCCCGACTCTCGTTTGAATATATCTCAAGTATTATAATGACATTCTTCGAGGCTGAATTCTCCATGTTGGGTTCTACTATGTTTATCTTAAAGGATATGATGACTCGTCTGTAACCTCATGTTTAGCCATAACTGGGATCTTTCTGACCAATTACTAACTACTCATTGGCCCATTCACATATCAATATTCCTCATAATCTTTCTTGGGTTATTTCCTTTGTTTTAACTTACATCTCGCACTGGCTCCTTATTTATTAATAACAGCTCGAGCAGGAACTTTTACTTCCTCTCCTTGACGTCGTGCTTGCACAATATTCTTGAATCGTAGCGTATCTATAAGATTTGGATAAGTACCATCTCATTCCGCTTTCATTTATCGCGTTCTTCCTTTACCATTTCATAGTCACTAGAACAACTTAATTCTAACTTAATGCCACATCACTCCATATTCCCCTCTTTAGGGGTGTACTAAGAGATGAAGCCATGAGGATCTACCTATAGATTTTTTACCACTTCAACTTTGGCATCGTTTCACAACATCAATGATCCTTACTCGCCTTGCGGAAATCCTTCTGTACCAAGGATGACAAATTCCCTTATTTGCGAGGGTGACACTTAATGTAACTGGTACATACAGTCCCTTATGTTTAACTTTGCTAACATTGCTTGCTTTAGGGAAGCGTCTTACTAAATAACCATTCTCTGAATTTCTCATGAATCTTCTTCTGTTGTCCATCCTATTATTGCAGGAACGCGATCTGAAATTCTCATGATGTTGACTATTATCAAATCACTCAGTCCCTAATTCATATTTAGTTTATCTTTTTCACCAGTCCATATTGATTTCTATTAATCTAGGGTCTAATTTTTCCTTTTGTTAATCATGTTAGAGTTGCGAACTTATTTCTTGAAACGAGGATATGGCTTTATGGCCTATATTATTTTATTGTCTCAAGGCATGTCATCTTTTATCTTTTCCTTCACTTGACTGTAAACTCTGTAATACTATCATCATTTTTTTTACTTACCATTGTCATCCATGTATCACATCTTACTCATAATGCTTCATTAACTCCTTTTTTATCTCCCGCTAATTATCTATGTCTACTGCTTTACTCTGAAAACTCGAACAAAACATTCTTTTGCTTTTGGCTCCCCTTGATCTATCCCTTGGCTCTTCCAATTGCCTAACATTCTTTCTTTACTGGGGACGGGAGCCACACTAAAGTAATATTTATTCCTTCAAAGCTTCCAGTGCTCATATCTAGCTTTAATATTTTAGGGTGCACCATCTAGGTGTCTCACGAGGAGATCTATTAGTGCATTTACAATATCCTTCAGAAATGTAAACTAAAGTAAACAATCCATATACATATCTCTGTTACTATTGAGGGTAACTCACAATGCTTATATTTTTCTGCCGAAACTGTAATACTGATAATCTTCATTAACTAGGTGTCTCGTACCCTTCTTCATCTTGCTTCTTTTGCTTGTTGAAATTTATATTTATCTTCTTAATTTGTTGTTGTATTTCACCATAAATGTGGATAGACATTATTTCCTTAAGGCTTCTTATCAGGAAGCTTACACTTTTCAATACACCCATGATCTGCTAAAGAACTCACATTTACTTATCATAAGCAAGATGTAAAATCGACTTCCTCTACATCAACAATTCCATAGCTATATCTCTTATCGATCGTCTTTCAGAATATAGGCATCATATTATTACGAATAGAAGTTCGGGACTTGAATTCTTATAAGTGAGCTCTACCACACGATCTAGAGTAAGAAGAAAGAGTGACAGTCCTAAATGCCCTGTAGCCTCATGCTTATAAGTGTGGTGCACAACACACCCATAAACATGACTCTACTAGACAGGGCTCTTAGACTCCCTAGGACATAACTACTCTGATACCACTTTTGTCACGATCCAAACCGATGGACTGCGACGGGCACCCAGTACCTTACTCAACCGAGTACCAACATAATGTATCTTTTCATGTCATACTATCATAGATAACTTAGTCGGAGAGGTTGTCGTGGAATATGTAGAATACAACAGGAAATGCCAACTTATACATAAGACATGTGGGCCTCTAAGACCAAAATAACCACTTCAACACTGAACATAGGACGACAAGGACATACAATCTTTTACGTACATGACATATGTCTACAAGCCTCTAAGAATACATAATTATCATAAAGGTCGGGACAGAGTCCCCCCATACCAAACAATACACGTCTAAATCATACTAACCAAACAAGCAACTCCGAAGTAAATGGAGCGCACCAACATCTTCTGCTGAGCTGATAGCCTACTTGGAGGGCTCTCGACCTGTCTATGGGGACCTGCGGGCATGAAACACAACATCCCCAGGCAAAAAGGGACGTTAGTACAAATAATGTACTGAGTATGTAAGGCACATAAATAAGTGCATAACAGACATGGAGGAAATATAGAGTAAATGACTCCACCTGTAAGTCCGAGTAACTTTGTAAATCATGAAATAATTATAGTATCATGCATATGAATATGAATCTCATGTCGTGCATAGGTACATGTTTCATAACATCATTAGCCTTTGAGGGTATCCCATCATATCATCTTGGCCACTATGGGCAAAATCATCAACGCATACCAGCTAATCAGGTGGTGGTGCGTATATAATGCTATACCTTTCCCATATCACATATACATATATATACATACATATATATACATACATATATATATGCTATATAACGTCATCTGGTCATGGGTCAATGTACATAAATGCAATGCATGAAAAGTACGTTAATAAAATCTTTCAGAATATCATAAGACCATTTTGCCTTTGAGCAATATCATAAAGTAAAATCTTTTCAACTTTCGTATTTTTCGGTGATCCATGAACAGATGATAGAATAATATGACACATGGAGAATCAAGAACATAAGCATTTATAGCATTTCTTTGAATAGAGTCATTTATGGAAGTTGTGCATTTGCACGTTACGTTTGCATCGTATGGATCATGCCAAAAGAAAGAAGGGACAGCTTTAACATACCTGAACCAATTCTCCTGGCAATCCCTCTAACACCCATTGATTGCGACTACACGTAACGGCGGATCAAAGTAGGGGGAATCCATGAAATCGTACGTTACTGAATTCTTGAAAGCTCACATTATTGAATAATCTAACCTAACATTTTTGAAGAATAAAATCTTCATATTGTTAAGTGTCTAGTGTTATGGTTGGAGAATTGAATTTTAAGTGAAAGAGTTAAATTTCATTTTAACTAAAAATGATCTAAGCTTTTTGAAAGACCAAGAATGACCAAGCCTTTCTTGTAACTCTTTAGTGGCTTACACGTTTCTAGCCACTAAGCACATATGACTAATTAGTCATAGGTTTGAATGGTGGCCTACTGCCATGTGGCGAGTGGGGTAGAGATTATTAATTTTTACCCACTTATTAGTTAACTGGATAATATCCCGTTTTTCGGTAATTAACCAATTACCCGTGTAATTTAAAAATTACCTCAAATTACTTAAAATTCTACTTATTTTTAATATACTTTTTATACATTATACTACCATGGTCATATGGTATCTTATAGCTACTAGTTCATAATTATCGGGTATTATCACTCGACCCGTATTTAACCCAAATACCAAACTTGGACGAACATTCATTTTCTTTGACTTGCTTCCCCTTTCATTTTCACGAATTTGCGCATCACTTGTGAAATAGCATAATCCTTATAATCTCCAAATAATCTTTTACTTGGAATAATGTCAATTACCTTACGACATATTCAACGTATAATACTACAGGGTGCAACATTGTCGTAACTTATCAGAGCTATGAAAAATAAACATTTATATTAAGAAGCAAATCATGAAAAATAACACTGACATTAATAGTACAAACCCGCAAAACAGTGAAACAATCAAAATAACTAAGAAATCGCAGAAAATTAGGAAGAAACTAAAGAAACTATATATAGAATATGAATACTTGAGTATCACAAAAATAAACAAAGCCAGGCTGTCCAAATTAATCGATATAATATCTAAAACAGAATATAAATATGTTTGTTATCTAAAGGAAAAAAGATGAATAAAGAAGAATTCGCATTAGAAGAGAAAACATATGAGAATCCAGAAGGATTAAAAATAACAATAATATTTTCTAACTTAGGAAGAAGATATAAAAAAATAGGAAATAACCTAAACTTAATGTTAGAAAAAGAAACTGTAAAACTAGAGGATAGTTTAACCGCCATGGTTAGAATAACAAAAGAAAACGAAGAAATAGATAGAAAACGAGAGATTAAAGAAATACAACAGCAAACTAAAGAAAAAATACAACAGATAGAGGAAGTAAAAAACACTAAAATAACAGAATTAGAAAAAGAATTAGAGATGCTAAAACAGATGTATGCAAATAAACTAAAAGAAAAGGAAAAACGTAAAGAAGAAGAAGAAGAACTAAAACTAACAAATGAGATAGAAAGATTCAAATTACAGTTAGAAGAAGTACAGGAGAGTCCATCAAAAATAAGTATAAACGAAATAAATGACCAAAGTGATAAAGACACAGAACTAGGAGAAAACTATTCAGAAACAAGTGAAACATACACAGAACTTATAGAAAAAACAGAAAAGATAAAAATAAACCCAGAAATAGATACAGGAGATATGATTGAAGATAAACCAAGCACATCAGGAGTAAAAAATCCAAGACAACTAAACCCAACCTATTACAGAGTAAGTTATGATTCATATGATAGAAATAAAATATTATGGGATAAAAGGCTAAATAGGAAATGGGCACCAAGACAGATAACTGAACAATATAATTTTTTAGATCTAGATTGTGTAGCAGATATAAATAAAACAATACAATTATGGATAGGATATATCTCAAAACAACTAATAGATAATAAAATAACAATAACGGAAACACCAGGATATATAGAAAGAACATTAATAGGAACTGTAAAATTATGGTTACAAAATTTATCAAGTGAAAGCTTAGACACATTAAGGAGTAATAAAAAACTTGACGGTACAACTACAACAACAGTTACAGATATATTAAATAAATATGAAATAGCAATAAGAAATGAATTTAGTAGTATGACAACAGAAGTAGAAGAACAAAATAAAGAAAAAATTACAAATAGAAATTTAATGACAAAATTAGCAATATGTAATATGTGTTATATAGATGAATATACTTGTGCATTTAGAGACTATTATTATAAAGGAACATATAGTCCAGATGAAAGTAAAGAGATAAGAAAATTATATTTTACAAAATTACCAGAACCCTTTAGCTCAAAAATAATAAAAAGTTGGAACGAAGCAGGACTAGCAGATACATTAGGAGTAAGGATAAAATTTCTACAAAACTGGTTTATAGAATTATGTGAAAAATATAAAGAAAACATGAAAATGGAAAAAATATTAGTAAAAAATTTGGCATGTTGCAAAAGTAGAATAGCACCCCAATTTGGCTGCACAGATAAATATTACAAAAAAGAAGGAAAGAAAAAGAAATTTAAATCAAAATATTCAAAGTATAAATATAGGAAACCAAGAAGAAGATATTATGTAAAAAATTATAAACATAAAAAACCATATAGGAAAAAGAAAAAACTAACAGAATGTACTTGCTATAATTGTGGAAAGCTAGGACACTTAGCCAAAGATTGTAAATTACCAAAAAACCCAAAGAAGAAACAAATTACCGAAATATTGATAGATAATGATAAATATACACAAGTAGAATATGTAGATTATGAATTAAGCAGTGAAGACAGCATATATGAGATATCAGAAAACGAGTTCTCTGAAAATGAAATAAACAAGGATATAGAAGAGTCAGATGAAGAAAATTATGACTGAAAAAGATATACAAATTATACAACAAGAAGAACACCAAGATGAACAATCTTCAGAACAAAAAATAATATTTGACGCTAATATATTTGAACAAATAAAAGGAAAAGAATTGGATCTAAGTATAGACAAAATATTAGAAGTACCAACAATAAAGAATTGGTTTAAAAGACAAAAAGAAGAATACTATGTAGTAAGCCAAAGAGAACATATAATAGATTGTAAATACATCAAAGGTAAAGCACAAATACCAATTTTAAATAAAAGACTACTAAATAAAGAAATACAAGATATAAAAGCAAAAAATCCAATAAAATATGTACACTTAGGAGGAACGGAGATCCTAATAAAAGCATGTTTTAGGGAAGGAATAGATACCCCTATAGAAATATACTTGGCAGATGATAGGATTGTACAACCTATAGAAAAGAGTATAATAAGTGCTGTAAGAGGTAACTTAATATACCAAAAATTTAATTTATAGTAAGTGCTAACTATTCAGTAGCAGTAGATGATAAAAATATAGATAAATCATTAGTATTATACTGGAAAATGTCTGGAATAGAATTAGCACCAGGAAGTAAAATATTCACAGCAAGATGTAAAAATCTATATGTCTTAACAACGAAACATAAGATAACAGCTAAAAATAAAATAAATAAAATAAAAATAGAAAATCCATTCGAAAGAATAGTATCAATTATAGACAACAATGATTACAGTTATACAGAAATAGACATGGATGAAGATTTAGAAATAATAAAAGAAAGATTAAGCACATCAAAACGAATAAATAATGAAATGCCAGAAACATCATCAAGAAGTACATCAAGAAGTACATCAAAAAGAATAAATTATACCACTCCACAAAAATTAATAGAACAAAAAATAGAAGAAATAAACCCACATCATTATTATATAACAGGAATAATGGACCAAAGAAAATATTTAATACTAATAAATACAGGGCAGGAAGAGAATTATGTTATAAGAGAACTAATACCAGAACAAGAGATAGTAACAATAGAACAACAAAATTCAGAACTACCAAAAGCGTTAAGAAAAAACGAAGAAACAACTGAAAAAGAATTAATTATTGGAGGAATACCAATATTAATAAATTTTAAAATATATCAAGGAGATAAAAATATTACACTAGGGATAAAATGGTTAGAAAAAGTCAAACCATATAAATTAGAAGATAGGCAATTAACAATAAGTTATGAAAATAAGAAAATAATAATAAAAAGAACTTTGATATAATGCCAAAGATATACATACTTTCCAAAATAATAGTAGAAGGATATTATAATAGATATTATACACCTATGGTGGATACAGGAGCAGAAGCTAATATGTGTAGACATAATTGTTTACCAGAAAGTAAATGGGAAAAGCTAAAAACTCCCATAGTAGTAACAGGATTTAATAATGAAGGAAGTATGATAACATATAAAGCAAGAAATATAAAAATACAAATATGGGATAAAATATTAACCATAGAAGAAATATATAGTTACGAATTCACAAATAAAGATATATTATTAGGAATGCCATTTTTAGATAAATTATACCCACATATTATAACAAAAACACATTGGTGGTTTACTACCCCGTGTAAACAAAAATTAGGAGCAAAAAGAGTAAATAATAAAGTAAGAAAAACAACACCCTGGATTAAAGGAAGTGAAAAGATTACCCAAAAATTAGAAAATGTAATACAAAGTAACCATAATATAGAGATAATCATTTTCTCAATAAATAAGATAAAACCACTACAAGATAAACTAGAATTACTATATAATGATAATCCACTCCAAGGATGGGAAAAACATCAAACAAAAATAAAGATTGAACTAATAGATGAAAATAGCATAATAACACAAAAACCTTTAAAATACAATTTTAATGATTTAACAGAATTTAAAATGCATATAAAAGAATTATTAGATAATAACTACATACAAGAAAGTAATAGTAAACATACTAGCCCAGCATTTATAGTAAATAAGCATAGTGAACAAAAAAGAGGAAAAAGCCGTATGGTTATAGATTATAGAAACTTAAATGCAAAAACAAAAACATATAATTATCCGATACCAAATAAAATACTGAAAATTAGACAAATACAAGGATATAACTATTTTAGTAAATTTGACTGTAAATCAGGATTTTACCATTTAAAACTAGAAGATGAATCTAAAAAGTTAACAGCATTCACAGTACCACAAGGATTTTACGAATGGAACGTATTACCTTTTGGATATAAAAATGCACCAGGTAGGTATCAACATTTTATGGATAATTACTTCAACCAATTAGAAAATTGTATAATATATATAGATGATATATTGCTATATTCTAGAACAGAGAACGAACATATAAAACTACTAGAAAAATTCATACACATTGTAGAAATATCAGGAATAAGTTTAAGTAAAAAGAAAGCAGAAGTAATGAAAAATCAAATAGAATTTTTAGGTATACAAATAGATAAAAACGGAATAAAAATGCAAACCCATGTAGTACAAAAAATAATTAACTTGAATGAAACACTTGATACAAAAAAGAAGTTACAATCATTTTTAGGATTGGTTAACCAAGTAAGAGAATATATTCCTAAATTAGCAGAAAACTTAAAACCATTACAGAAAAAATTAAAAAAGGACATAGAATATCATTTTGACGAAAAAGATAAAATACATATACAGAAGATTAAAAATATGTGTAAAAAATTACCAAAACTATATTTTCCAGATGAAAAGAAACAATTTACATATATTGTAGAAACTGATTCTAGTGATCACAGCTACGGAGGAGTTCTAAAATATAAATATGATAATGAAAAAATTGAACACCATTGTAGATATTATTCCGGATCATACACGGAACCACAATTAAAATGGGAAATAAATAGGAAAGAACTATTTGGATTATATAAATGTTTGTTAGCATTTGAACCATATATTGTTTATAACAAATTTATAGTAAGAACAGATAATACACAAGTAAAATGGTGGATAACTCGGAAAGTACAGGATTCAGTAACTACAAAGGAAATAAGGAGACTTGTATTAAATATACAAAATTTTACATTTACAATTGAAGTAATACGGACTGACAAGAATGTTATTGCAGACTACCTATCAAGACAAAGGTACCCAAACAGATGAAAGCCAAGAATCAAAAGACATATTTACAATCCTTACTACTCTATCCTTACAGATGGAGAGTATGGGAAAAAGATTACAACAGCTAGAAAGTCAGCAGCATGACTATAAAAATGCGGAGCTAAGTCGATCGGAAGACTCTAAACTTCCAGAGGTAGAAGGAGACGTTGGGAAACTCCAAAAAACCCATAACACAGTTGCTTTATATACAGCTGCAGGTACAAGCAAACAAGTTAGCAAAAAACCACATATCAATGTAAACCTAAATACCGTATTTGATAAGCCATTTACATCAAAAAAGCCAAGAGAAGCAATAGTTATAGCCCCACAAACTTCAACCTATGCTAATAGCCTACACCACAACAAAAAGGTATATAACCATATTACTCAAACATATATTGAGAATATATATAAAATCCAGACATTTCTGAACCTAAACCCTAGATCAACAACTACTACAGATCCAACACAAGATTATGTAACCCAAAAACTACAGGGATATAATAGGCTTATAGCCCAGCCAAAAACAAAAGCAAACCTAGTAAAAACATGTTACAACTACGGACTACTCAGCACAGTATATACCCATGACGGAGAAGAAATAATTGGAATACCAGAGCTATACAAAGCATTTGTCACCTTCAAGAGAATTACAAAAGGCAACCTATTCTTCATCAAATTCTATACAGCACCAGCGGAAATACTATATGATGAAATAAAACCCATAATACAGGTGATAAAAATAGGACTAACACGAGATATGATAATACCGGAAGAGATAGAGAAACAACCGGAGATACAGAAAATGGAGATACCAAGTTTCTATGCTAATAAAAGAATAATTGGTATAGCAACTATTATTCAAGAACTAGCTAACAATTATCTACAAGGAAATGCTATCTGGAGCTACTATTCCATAGACCAATTGATGATATATGCCAACTCGAAGGAACTACGACAAGGAGATATGGATGAAGTCCAGAAATGGATTTTATCATTATTAAAGCCAGAAATGCAACCAACTACCAGAGCATTGAAAAAAGAATTTATTTCAAACGAGTTATTAACAAGATACTGCAAACTAGTAGGACACAAATATCCAGACCACATATGTTCAAAGTGCAACGGAGATGATAACTATGTACCAAAAGTCCAACTAGAATGAAGGTATCAACAAGAAGACAAAAGAAGAAGACAGCTACTGGAAACATATAATGTAAAGTAAATAGTACTAGTCGCATTCATGAACAGTAAAGGTCGTTCATGAATAGTAAGAGTCATAAAGTAAATAGTATATGTCATAATCATGAACAGTAAAGGTCGTTCATGAATAGTAAGAGTCATAAAGTAAATAGTATATGTCATAATCATGAACAGTAAAGGTCGTTCATGAATAGTAGGAGTCATTTGTAAACAGTAAGAGTCGTTTTAATTTTCTTTATATAGAATGTAAATCCGAGGAAGGAGGACATCCTCAGACATCCTCATCCTCACCTTCTCTCTCTTATCTTCTCTCAATAAAATATCTAATTATATACAAACTTCAGAAAGCTATGGAGCATTCAAACGAGTTACAAAACCAGGTAAGTTTATTCATAATCATGTTTAACTAAACTCATATATTCCTTATAATCTCTTGAATATCATAATTGTTTATCATGTTATAGTACTGTTATAAAGAACATCTTGAGAAAGTTTGCCTGTCTAATAATGCTGAGAGTAGTTAAGCCCAGACTATGCCATCCTAAAGTGGAAACCAGTAGGCAAGGAAGCCGTTTAGGGGAGTACACAGAGTTGAGGCGCTGTTAGGGTAAATGATTGAAGCATGAAAAACATGGTAGTGACCAGAAAAGATTGTTCAGTATAACTTATTAAAATATGATAAACTCTATGATAAACAAAGAGGTTAGAGGGAATATGTTTAGTAAACACATGATAAGGATAAATAGAAATCTGAATGAACAACCACACGTATTTATTAGAAGAAAATATTGACTACAAAATACTTATGTTATATATCTTTAAGAGACTTAATAACGATGTTAAAAGAAAAAATTACGATATTTTAGTTACTTTTGAAATAATATATGTAATGGAACAAGCATTTACGGAACTAATTGTATCACATGAAATAGATATATTAGATCTATATGAACTAGATTTATATTCAGACTAATGATCACATATCAAGTTAATAAAATCTTTTTATAAATGAAACATAACACTTTTCATTATATAAGATTCTATAATACCCAGAAATGGAAACTTCTTAAAAACCTCAGTAACATAAATAGAAAAATAGATTGTGTTAAATACAATATTAAAACCTGCAAAGATATTATTAGATATAATAAATTACGTAATAAAGCTTTACTAACTATAGAAAATGAAATTGAATTTTATGAAGATAAACTTGAAAGTTATCAACACAGAAAAGAAATAACACTGAGAAATATAGAAACCATGGATATATGTATCAACAGGTATACATCTCAGTATTAATATGAACAAATCAAAAATTGATAGTTACAAATATTTTAAGTACTGGTTAGAAATTCTAAAACATATAAATATGTCAAAAATAATATTAGAAAAAATATCAAAAACTACATGAAAAAGATCCTATGAAAAATAAGATGAACTCAAACAACCCCCCCCCCCCCAAATTGCAGCCCACAGAGGCGTATGTTTTTAAAAGCTTATGTATATATATGTATTATGCATTTCATGTCAGTAGCCCCTAGAGGCACTTAGATGTTACAGGTTGTATCTCCTCTATCTCTCATTTTTATTATTGTTCTTGTTTATACTTTCCTGTCTTACATACTCGGTACTATATTTGTGCTGACGTGCCTTTTGCCTGGGGACGCTGTGTTTCATGCCAGCAGGTCCCGATAGATAGGTTGACAGTCCTCCAAGTAGGCTATAAGCTTAGCGGAACATGTTGGTGCACTCCACTTGCTCTAGAGTTGCCTACTTGGTCAGTATGATTTGGACATGTATTGATTGGCATGGCGGGGCCCTGTCCCGACCTTTATGATGTGTATGTATTCTTAGAGGCTTGTAGAGAGATGTTATATATATGAAAGATTGTATGGCCTTGTCGGCCTATGTTCATTGTATGAGTGTTCATTTTGGGTCTTATAGGACCGTATGTCACATATATAAGTTTGTATTACATCTTGGGTTGTCCTATGTCAATTATTCCCTTATGTTTTATTCTGGTTATATCATGACGGCCCTTCTGGACCATTTACCCATGATGGTATGATAAGAAAGATATGTTACATTGGTACTCGGTTGGTTAAGGTAGTGAATGCATGTTGCGGCCCTTCGATTTGTGTCGTGACAAAAGTGGTATCAGAGCAGTTATTTCCTAGGGAATCTACAAGCCGTGTCTAGTAGAGTCTTATTTATAGGTATGTTGTGCACCACACTTATAAGTAGGAGGCTACAAGGCATTTAGGACTATCACTCTTTCTTCTTATTCTAGATCGTGTGGTAGAGCTCAGTTGTAAGAATTAAAACTCCTAAATTCGACTTTAGTCGTAATATAACGATACCTACATTCAGAAAGATAGTTGGTCAGAGATTAAATGTGGCTCTCGAAGAGATGAGTTGGAGGGACTTGATTTTGCATCATGCTTATGATGAGTAAATGTAAGGTCTTCAGCAGATCATGTGTGTACTAAGATGTGTGAGCTTCATGATAAGGAGCCCCAAGGCATGAATATCTATCCACCCATATGGTAAAGAGAGATGAGAGAATCAGGAGGTGGATACAAGTTTCAATAAGTAAAAGAAGCAACTTGAAAAAGAGAACGAGGTACCCAGCTAATCAAGATTATCACTATTTGCTATTCAAGCAGAGAAATATAAGCATTTTGAGTTACCTTCAACAGTAACAGAGGTATGTACAATTGGCCACACCCATCTCAGTAATGCCCTATGGGAGTTGACAGATATAGTTTAAGAGAAGAAAGGGATAGCAAGATCCAGTTGGGGTTAGAGTAACCCAAAATGGTAGATGGATTATTATCATTAGCTAACATTTCCGAACGATATTACAAATGTGGTAATAGTTCTCTTTGTGAGGTACCCCGAATGTGAAATCTAGAATAGTATATTTAGATACAAATACTAGAATGTCTGGAAAAATTTAGAAGATTGGCAGTGGAATCCCAGAAGGGATAAATATTTTTCTTTGTATGGCTCTCGTCCCTAGTAAAGAGAGAATGTTAGGTGACCTAAAGAGCTAGTGGAAGAAGCAAGGGGAGCTAAAAGTGAAAGAATGTTTTGTTGAAGTTATCAGAATAAAGTGATAGACAGAAATATTAGTCGGAGAATAAGAAGAGAGCAATTGAAGCATTATGAGTAAGATGTGATAAATGGATGATAACGATAAATCAAACTATGACAGAATGACAGAGTCTATAGTCTAGTGAAGGTAAAGATAAGAGGTGAAAGGCTTTGAGACAATAAAAGAGTATAGGCCAAAGGTTATATCCTCATTCGAGAATTGAGTTGGTGACCCAAACGTGATTACCATAAGAAAAACTTAGACCCCCGTAGTAATAGAATTTAGTATGGGATAGTAAATAAGATTAAAAAAATCGAACATGAATTAGAGATCGAAGAAATTGGTAATAGTATGCATTGTGAGAATTTCAGAGATCCTGTTCCAACAATAATAGAATAGACAACAGATGAATAACCTTTAAAGGTCATTTAGGAAGACGCTTCCCTAAAACAAGCACTCTGAGCAGAGTTAATCTTAAGGGACTAAGTGTGCCAATTACACTAGGTGTCACCTTCGTGCGTAAGAAATTCGGTTATCCCTAGTACAGAAGGGTTAGCATAAGGCGAGTAAGGGTCATTGATGATGTGAAAATATGCCAAAGATGAAGAGGTAAAACATCTATAGGTAGATCTTCGTAGCACCAAGTTTTAAGTTGGTGTTATTGGTTTTGGTAACTATGGAATAATAAAGGAAGAATCTGGTAGAAAAGTGAAAGAAATGAGATTGCATTTATTCAAACCCTACAGATATGTTATGACTCCAGAACATTATGCAAGCACGCCGCCGGGGAGAGGCAGTTAGGGTTCCCACACCATATGTTATTGATAAATAAGTGTGAATGAACACTTGATACATAAGGAGCCAGTACGAGTGGTAAGTTAAGACAAAGAAAATAACCCAAGAGAGATTACGTAGAATATAGATATGAGAATGGACCAACGTAGTTGATTCGGGAAGAGCCTAGTTATGGCTAGACAAATCATGCAGATTGTGCAAGGTAAACGTAGTGAACCCAACATAGTGAATTCGGTCACACCGATATAATGACATCGTGATCCTTGGGTAATATTTGGATATAATTTGGGGTAGTGAAACTGTTCTACAACAGAATAGTATCACGACCCGGATTTCCCACCATCGGGTGTCGTGATGGCGCCTACTATCGGAGCTAGGCAAGCCAAATATTTAAAACACCTTTCCTGCTTTCTTTCAAACAATATAATAAACGAGACAAAATTTAAGCGGAAGACTTTAAATCTAAAGCAACTGAAAACCAAATATGCGGAAGTTTAATACACATCACTACCCAAGGTCTGGTGTCACTAGCTCACGGACTACTACAGAATACTACAAACAATGTCTGAAAGAAAATACATCATGTTTGTTTGATACAAGATTAACAAACGAATGACATGGAAAGGGACTTTGGCCTGCGAACGCCAGATATGCTACCTCGAGAGTCCCTGGACTGAAAATAGCTCCTAGAAGTTCTACTGCTGTGGTTCGTAAGCTGCTCCCTGATCTGTGCACAAAAATGCACAGAGTATAGCATCAGCACAACCGACCCCAAGTGCTGGTAAGTGCTTGGCCTAACCCCGGCGAAGTAGTGACGAGGCTAGACAGGACCTACCACAATTAACTTGTACAGATATATATACAAGTGCAAGAAAACAATAACAAGATAATACAAAGTAAAGCTAGGAGGGGACATGCTATCGCGGAGTAACAGATAAAAATGAAATATCGGAAATAAACAGAAGAAACTCTGGTTCCCATGATATATATATATATATATATATATATATATATATATATATATATAGTGGACGGCGTGCCACACGATCCCATAATATCACATATAAGTGGACGGCGTGCCACACGATCCCAATTTTCATATACCACGTGGTAGGCGTACCACTCGTTCCCATTTCATCTTTATCACAGTGCTCAATATGTCACCGGCAACGGAGGCCAATAACCAATAATCACTCTAATTTGTGGTAGGCGTACCACTCGATCCCATTTCGTAAAATCATATGTGGACGGCGTGCCACACGATCCCATAATATCATATATAAGTGGACGACGTGCCACACAATCCCATAATATCATATAAAAGTGGACGGCGTGCCACACGATCCCATAATATCATATATAAGTGGATGGCATGCCATACGATCCCATAATATCATATATAAGTGGACGGCGTGCCACACGATCCCATAATATCATATATAAGTGGACGGTGTGCCACACGATCCCATAATATAATTCGAAACATCTGATTTTGTAAGGAGAGTCCCATTAGGGGAAATCAACAACATATCACTCTAACCCGACAAGGGTACAACTAACAGCCCAAAATATCCCGACTAGGGAGAGTATATATATCGGTCTACACATCCCGGCAAGGGAGTAATCACAACACATTCTCTTTTGAAATCCCTTCTTCCTCAACTAACACGTTCATGTTCGAGCTAATGCTCCAAAAGTACACCAATCACAATTTTACCTCAATCGTTCACATTATATGAAACTCATCAAATAAACAAGGAGATTGTGTCACGTTGTTCGAATTAAAAGCAATTAAGACTCACGCTTCTAGTATAGCTTTACCTCTTGATTCCACCACCAATCCGCTCGAATCTAGTCATAAGTTACTTAATCACATTAATAATTACTAAATGAATCACTCCCTATGCATGAAAAATAAATTTTACAAGGTTTTTCCCAAAATGGTCAAAAACACCCACGTGGTCGAAACTCGAGGTTCGGACCAAAACCCGGTTACCCATTCTCCGACGAATCCAAATATATGATTTGTTTTGAAATCGGACCTCAAATTGAGGTCCACCTTCTCAATTTGTAGAAAACCTAGGTTCTACCCAAAACAACCAATTTCCCCCATGAAAATCATTGATTTGAATTTGAAATCATGTTAAAAGATGTTAAGGAATAAAGAAATTAAGTTAGAAATCACTTACCAATCGTTTTGGAGAAGAAAAGTTGTTTGGAAAATTGCCTTTTAGGTTTTGGGTTTTTTAAAAGTGGATAAAATGACTGAAAATCCCGAATTTATATATATGTTGGGGGCTTGCGCGGACCGCACAGAAATTCACCACGGTCGCGTGGCTGCCAGTGGGGACCGCGCGGAAATGTACCGCGGTCGCGCCGAGGGAGGGAAGAAGTGGGCTCTCTGAACCCACCCAGCGCGGACCGCACTGATTTGGTGCGCGGCCGCGCTAGTCGACTTGGCTACCGACCCTCTGAACCCCCACCACGCGGATCTCACAGAAAAGCACCGCGGCCGCATGGCTGCTAGCGCGGACCGTGCGAAAACGGCCGCGGCCGCGCTGGGACTGCAACACCTGAAGTTGCATTTTTTTTATTTTGTATTTTTTTTAAATCTAAGACCTCTCGGGCCCTACTCAAAACTCACCCGAGCCCTCGGGGGCTCCAAACCAAACATACATATGATCTTAAAAACATCTTACGGTCTCATTTGTGCGATCAAATCGCCAAAATAATATCATATACATAGAATCAAGTCTCAAAACACATGATTTTCTTTCAACTTTCATAAAACTCAAATTCCCCATTTTAAGTCCGAAACACGTCATATGACGTCTATTTTTTGCTGTGCTTAAAACATATTTAAGACTCGTACTGGGCGTCGGAACCAAAATACGAGCCCGATACCACAGTTTTCTGATCAATTTCCTTATTCATTTTCCTTAATTAATTTCAGAAACCAATTTCACACAAAAATTCTTTTCTCGGACTTGGGACCTCGGAATTTAATTCCGGGCACACGCCCAAGTCCCATATTTTTCTACGGACCCTTCGGGACCGTCGAATCACAGGTCTGGGTCCGTTTACCCAAAATGTTGACCGAAGTCAATATTATGCATATTAATATCAAAATTCATCAAGTTTTTCACATAATTCACATATTCTAACATAAAAACTTTCCAGCTATGCGCCCGAACTGCGCACGCAAATCGAGGCAACTAAAAGCGGGATTTTCAAGGCCTCGGAAGCGCGAAACAAGGAAGAACTACGGTCATCACATTCTCCACCTCTAAAACAATTGTTCGTCCTCGAACGGACAAAAGAAAGAAGTACCTGAGTCGGGAAATAAATGAGGATAACGGCCCCGTATATCGGACTTGGAATCCCAGGTCGATGCCTCAGGAGGCTGACCTCTCCACTGAACATGCACCGAATGAAAACTCTTCGACCTCAACTGTCGAACCTGTCGGTCTAGAATAGCCATCGGCTCCTCATCATATGACAGATCCTTGTCCAATTGGACAGTGCTGAAATCTAACACGTGCGATGGATCTCCGCGATACTTCCGGAGCATAGATACATGAAACACGGGATGCACAACTGACAAGCTAGGTGGCAAGGCAAGTCTATGAGCCACCTCTCCCACACGATCAAGAATCTCAAATGGACCGATGAACCTAGGGCTGAGCTTGCCCTTCTTCCCAAATCTCATCACGCCCTTCATAGGCGATACACGGAGCAATACCCGCTCCCCAACCATGAAAGCAACATCTTTGACCTTGCGGTCTGCATAACTCTTTTGTCTGAACTGAGCTGTACGAAGTCTATCCTGAATAATCCTGACCTTGTCCAAGGCCTCCTGAACCAGATCCGTACCCAATAATCGAGCCTCTCCCGGCTCAAACCATCCAACTGGAGACCGACATCGCCTACCATATAACGCCTCATACGGAGCCATCTAAATGCTGGACTGGTAGCTGTTGTTGTAAGCGAACTCTGCTAAAGGCAAAAACTGGTCCCACGAGCCTCCAAAATCAATGACACAGGCTCGGAGCATGTCCTCAAGAATCTGAATAGTCCTCTCGAACTGACCGTCTGTCTGGGGATGAAATACTGTACTCAACTCAACCTGGGTACCCAACTCTCACTGAACCGCTCTCCAGAAATGCGAGGTAAACTGCGTACCCCGATCTGAAATGATAGATAGCGGCACCCCATGAAGGCGAACAATCTCCCTGATATAAATCTCGGCTAACCTTTCAGATGAATAGGTGGCTGCAACAGGAACAAAATGCGCTGACTTGGTCAGCCTATCAACAATGACCCAAACTGCATCAAACTTCTTCCGAGTAATCGGAAGTCCAGTAACAAAATCCATCATAATCCTCTCCCACTTCCACTCGGGAAGTGCAATCATCTGAAATAGACCACCAGGTCTTTGATGCTCGTACTTAACCTGCTGACAATTCAAACATCGAGCCACATGCGCAATGATGTCTTTCTTCACCTTGCGCCACCAATAGTGCTGCCTCAGATCCTGATACATCTTCGCGGCGCCCTAGTGAATAGAATACCGAGAACTGTGGGCCTCCGCTAAGATCAACTCTCGAATCCCATCAACATTGGGCACACAAACTCGCCCCTGCAATCTCAATATGTTGTCATCATCTAATGTTACTTTCTTGGCACCTCCACGCTGCACCGTGTCTCTCAAGACACACAAATGGGGATCATCGAATTGCCGATCACGGATACGCTCCAATAACGAAGAACGAGCGACCGTGCAAGCTAATACTTGACTAGGCTCAGAAATGTCCAACCTCACAAATTGATTGGCCAAAGCCTGAACGTCCAAAGCAAGCGGTCTCTCACCGACCGGAATATAAGCAAGGCTGCCTATACTGGCTGACTTCCTATTCAAGGCATCGGCCACCACATTGGCCTTTTCCGGGTGATATAAGATAGTGATGTCATAATCTTTCAACAATTCCAACCACCTCCTCTGCCTCAAATTCAACTCCTTTTGCTTGAACAAATACTGAAGACTCTTATGATCCGTGAACACCTCACACGCCACACCATACAGATAGTGCCTCCAAATCTTCAATGCGTGAACAATGGCTGCCAACTCCAAATCATGCACTGGATAATTCTTCTCATGGATCTTCAACTGCCTTGAAGCATAGGCAATGACTTTGCCATCCTGCATCAACACTGCACCAAGTCCAATACGAGATGCATCACAATAGACTGTATAAGGCCCTGAACCTATGGGCAAAACCAATACCGGTGCCGTAGTCAGAGCCGTCTTGAGCTTCTGAAAGCTTGCCTCACACTCGTCTGACCACCTGAATTGGGCACCCTTCTGGGTCAATCTGGTCATAGGGGCTGCAATGTATGAAAACCCCTCCACGAACCGACGGTAGTAACCTGCTAACCCCAGGAAACTCCGAATCTCCGTAGCTGAAGCTGGTCGAGGCCAGTTCTTAACTGCCTCTATCTTCTTCGGGTCTACCTGAATACCCTCTGCTGATACGACATGACCCAGAAATGCAACCGAACTCAACCAAAACTCACACTTTGAGAACTTGCCATACAACTGACTATCCTTCAGGGTCTGAAGAACCGCTCTGAAGTGCTGCTCATGCTCCTCCTGACTACGGGAGTATATAAGAATATCGTCAATGAAGACTATCACGAACAAGTCCAAATAAGGTCTGAACACTCGGTTCATCAACTCTATGAACATTGCTGGGGCATTAGTCAATCCAAATGACATGACCAAAAACTCATAGTGCCCATACCGAGTGCGAAATGTTATTTTAGGGACATCAGACGCCCTAATCCTCAGCTGGTGGTAGCCAGATCTCAAATCTATCTTTGAAAACATCCTCGCACCCTGAAGCTGGTAGAATAAATCGTCGATCCTCGGTAGTGGAGACTTGTTCTTAATCGTCACCTTGTTCAATTGCCGGTAATTAATGCACATCCTCATCGAGCCATCTTTTTTCTTCACAAATAGCCCTAGTGCACCCCACGCCGAAACATTGGGTCCAATGAAACCCTTCTCAAGCAAATCCTGAAGCTGGTCCTTTAACTCTTTCAACTCGGGCGGCGCCATACGATACAGCGGAATGGAAATGGGCTGAGTGCCCGCGCCAGATCAATGCAAAAATCGATATCCCTGTCGGGCGGCATGTCCGACAGGTCTGAAGGGAAAACCTCGGGAAACTCCCGAACAATAGGAACAGAATTAATAGACGGGACCTCAGCGCTAGAGTCGCGAACCTAAGCCAGATAAGCTAGACACCCCTTCTCGACCATGCGTCGAGCCTTCACATAAGAAATAACGCTGCGAGAAGAATGACCAAGAGTCCCTCTCAATTCTAAACGGGGAAATCCAGTAAGGTTAAGGTCACGGTCTTGGCATGACAATCCAAGATCGCCTGATACGGGGACAACCAATCCATCTCTAATATGACGTCAAAATCCACCATATCCAAGTGCAACAAGTCAACACGGGTCTCAAGACCCCTAAATACCACAACACATGAACGATGAACCCGGTCCACCACTATAAAATCCCCTACTGGCGTAGACACATATACAGGAATACTCAAGGCCTCACTGGGCATAACCAAATAGTGTGCAAAATAGGACGACACATATGAATACGTGGATCCGGGATCAAATAGCACAGAAGCATCCCTATCATATCCAGAATAGTACCTGTAATCACAGCATCTGATGACTCAGCCTCTGGCCTGGTTGGCAAGGCATAACAACGGGGTTGGGCCCTACCTCCCTGAATCATATCCCTGGGATGATCTGCTGCTGGCTGACCCCTACCTCTAGCGGTCTGAGCTCCACCTCTAAGACCTCTACCTCCACCTCTATGTCCTCTACCCCTGCCTCTAACTGGCTGGGCAGGCTGTGGGGCAACTAGTGCCTGGATCATCGGGCAAGGACCCTACTGCTGCGAGCTGCTGGAAGCTCGAGGGCAATATCTGGCAATGTGACTCACATCGCCGCAAGTATAACAAGCCCTCGGCTGCTGAGAATAACGAAGTGGTGGTGCACTGATAGGTGCTGATGGTGAACTGAAGAGTTGTTGGTCAGAATACTGCGGCTGAGAACCACGACCACCTGGTGTACCATGAGACGTCTGGAGAGCTAACTTAAAGGGCCTCGAAGGATGGCCTCTACCATAAGAATCCCTACCTCCAAACGAGGTACCACTGAATCTACCAGAATGACGGGGCCTCTTATCAGACCCATGACCACCTCCCTGAGCAAGTGCCATCTCTATCTGGCGGGCACCATCTGCCGCCTCCTGAAATAAAATCTCACTACCGGCACTCATGGCCATCTGAACACGTATCGGCTGGGCCAACCTATCAATAAACCTCCGCACCCTCTCTCTATCGGTGGGGAGTATCACAATGGCATGACGAGCAAGATCAACGAACTGGGTCTCATACTGGGTGACCGTCATAGGACCCTGCTTGAGACGCTCAACCTACCTGCGAAGAGCATCTCGCTGAGTAACTGGAAGAAACTTCCCCAGAAATAACTCTGAAAACTGATCCCAGGTCAATGATAGCGACCTTGCTGGCCTGGCTAAACAGAAATCCCTCCACCATGTCTTGGCGGATCCTGCCAGGCGAAAAGTGGCGAAGTCGACCCCATTGGTCTCTACAATGCCCATAGTCCGTAGAACCTCATGACAGCTGAATATGAAATCCTGAGCATCCTCTGAGGGGGTGCCACTATATGTGGTTGTGAAGATCTTGGTGAAACGATCAAGCCTCCACAAAGTATCTGCGGACATAGCTGCACTATCGCTGGACTGAGCCGCAATACCTGGCTGGGCTGCCACAGCTGGCTGAACTGCCACGACTGGCTGAACTGCTGGAACCTGAGCCTGAGGTGCTACCGGCTCTGGAGTACGAGTATCGGGAGTTTGAACTCCTCCCCCAGCCTGAGATGTGGCTGGAGCTACGGGAAGCAAACCCGCTCTAGAAATGCCCTACATAAAGCCTACCAGTCGGACCAAAGCTTCCTGAAGCACTGGAGTGGCTTTGAAACCCTCTGGGACCTGAACTGGGCCCACCGGAGCTGCTGGAGTTGGGACCCCTTCGTCGTAGACAACATGACGCTCCACCTCTGGGACTGCCGCTCGGGGCTGAGCTCTGCCCTGGCCTCGGCCTCTGGTACGGCCTCGGCCTTGCCCCCTGCCCCTGATAGGAGCTACTGTTGGGGGCTCGGGCTGCTGCGCGGTAGAAGAGGAAGCAAGTGTCCTCGCCAACTGCGAAAGAACAGAGTGGAAAGACAATCAGTACTTGAGAAACAGAATTGCACCACAAGAATGAACAAGGTGAAGTCTTCCTAACTCAGTAGCCTCTGCGGGATAAATACAGACATCTCCGTACCGATCCCTCAGACTCTACCAAGATGTCCGTGAGTTGTGAGACCTAAGTAACCTAGTGCTCTGATACCAACTTGTCACGACCCGGATTTTCCACCATCGGGTGTCGTGATGGTGCCTACTATCGGAGCAAGGCAAGCCAAATATTTAAAACACCTTTCCTGCTTTCTTTCAAACAATATAATAAACGAGACAAAATTTAAGCGGAAGACTTTAAATGTAAAGCAACTGAAAACCAAAAATGCGGAAGTTTAATACACATCACCACCTAAGGTCTGGTGTCACTAGCTCACGGACTACTACATAATACTACAAACAATGTCTGAAAGGAAATACATCATGTTTGTCCGATACAAGATGAACAAAAGAAAGACATGGAAAGGGACTTCGGCCTGCAAACGCCAGCTAGGCTACCTCGAGAGTCCCTGGACTGAAAATAGCTCCCAGAAGTCCTACTGCTGTGGACCGCAAGCTGCTCCCTAATCTGTGCACAAAAATGCACAGAGTGTAGCATCAGCACAACCAACCCCATGTGCTGGTAAGTGCCTGGCCTAACCCCGGCGAAGTAGTGACGAGGCTAGACAGGACCTACCACAATTAACCTGTACAGATATATATACAAGTGCAAGAAAACAATAATAAGATAATACAAAGTAAAGCTAGGAGGGGACATGCTATCGGGGAGTAACAGATAAAAATGAAATATCAGAAATAAACAGAAGAAACTCTGGTTCCCATGATATATATTCATATATAATTGGACGGCGTGCCACATGATCCCATGATATCATATAAAAGTGGACGGCGTGCCACACGATCCCATAATATCATATATAAGTGGACGGCGTGCCACACGATCCCAATTTTCATATACCACGTGGTAGGCGTACCACTCGTTCCCATTTCATCTTTATCACAGTGCACAATATGTAAGTGGACGGCGTGCCACACGATCCCATAATATCATATATAAGTGGACGGCGTGCCACACGATCCCATAATATCATATATAAGTGGACGGCGTGCCACACGATCCCATAATATCATATATAAGTGGACGGCGTGCCACACGATCCCATAATATCATATATAAGTGGACGGCGTGCCACACGATCCCATAATATCATATATAAGTGGACGGCGTGCCACACGATCCCATAATATCATATATAAGTGGACGGCGTGCCACACGATCCCATAATATCATATATAAGTGGACGGCGTGCCACACGATCCCATAATATCATATATAATATCTGACTTTATATAGTAGGCCCCTTCAGGGGAGGATAACAACTCAATACCTTTAACCCGACAAGGGTACAAGTAACAGCCCAAAATATCCCGACAAGGGAGAGTATATATATCGGTCTACACATCCCGGCAAGGGAGTAATCACAACACATTCTCTTTTGAAATCCCTTCTTCCTCAACTAACACGTTCATGTTCGAGCTAATGCTCCAAAAGTACACCAATCACAATTTTACCTCAATCGTTCACATTATATGAAACTCATCAAATAAACAAGGAGATTGTGTCACGTTGTTCGAATTAAAAGCAATTAAGACTCACGCTTCTAGTATAGCTTTACCTCTTGATTCCACCACCAATCCGCTCGAATCTAGTCATAAGTTACTTAATCACATTAATAATTACTAAATGAATCACTCCCTATGAATGAAAAATAAATTTTACAAGGTTTTTCCCAAAATGGTCAAAAACACCCACGTGGTCGAAACTCGAGGTTCGGACCAAAACCCGGTTACCCATTCTCCCACGAATCCAAATATATGATTTGTTTTGAAATCAGACCTCAAATTGAGGTCCAACTTCTCAATTTGTAGAAAACCTAGGTTCTACCCAAAACACAGAATTTGAAATCATGTTAAAAGATGTCAAGGAATAAAGAAATTAAGTTAGAAATCACTTACCAATCGTTTTGGAGAAGAAAAATTGTTTGAAAAATCGCCTCTTAGGTTTTGGGTTTTTGAAAAGTGGATAAAATGACTGAAAATCCCGAATTTATATATATGCTGGGGGCTGGCACGGACCGCGCCGAAACGCACCGTGGTCGCGTGGCTGCCAGCGCGGACCGCGCGGAAATGTACCGCGGCTGCACCGAGGGAGGGAAGAAGTGGGCTCTCTGAACCCACCCAGCGCGGACCGCACTGATTTGGTGCGCGGCCGCACTGGTCGACCTGGCTACCGACCCTCTGAACCCCCACCACGTGGATCGCACAGAAAAGCACTGCGGCCGCGTGGCTACCAGCGTGGACCGCGCGGAAACGGCCGCGGCCACGCTGGGCCTACAACACCTGAACCTGCATTTTTTTTTTTAAATCTAAGACCTCCCGGGCCCCACTTAAAACTCACCTGAGCCCTCGGGGTTCCAAACCAAACATACATATGATCTTAAAAACATCTTACGGTCTCATTTGTGTGATAAAATCGCCAAAATAACATCATATACATAGAATCAAGCCTCAAAACACATGATTTTCTTTCAACTTTCATAAAACTCAAATTCCCCATTTTAAGTCCTAAACACGTCATATGACGTCTGTTTTTAGCCAAACTTTACAAATAGTGCTTAAAACATATTTAAGACTCGTACCGGGCGTCGGAACCAAAATACGAGCCCGATACCACAGTTTTTTGATCAATTTCCTTCTTCATTTTCCTTAATTAATTTCAGAAAACAATTTCATACAAAAATTCCTTTCTCGGGCTTGGGACCTCGGAATTTAATTTCGGGCACACGCCCAAGTCCCATATTTTTCTACGGACCCTCCGAGACCGTCGAATCACAGGTCCGGGTCTGTTTACCCAAAATATTGACCGAAGTCAATATTATGCATGTTAATATCAAAATTCATCAAACTTTTCACATAATTCACATATTCTAACATAAAAACTTTCTGGCTACGCGCCCGAATTGCGCACGCAAATCAAGGCAACTAAAAGCGAGGTTTTCAAGGCCTCGAAAGCGCAGAACAAGGAAGAACTACGGTGATGACCCTTTGGGTCGTCACAGTTACGGAGATAAAAGAAAGTGCCACCAGGGAGATAGCCAAAATTTCAGTTCAGAAGCAACCCTACGAGCACAAGAGCACGGATGTAGGTAACTAAGGATAATTATAGGCAAGTAAGAACATCAAAAATTCCTTCGAGTATACCACGTAATTAGCTCGCATCTTTATATAAGTCAAAGGATCTCCCTTAATTACTACAATGAAAGACTAGCTTAGGAAAAAAAGAATAAGGATTCAACCTATGCATAGTAACTTGAAGAAGAAATGGTCTTGTAACAATAGTCTCACTACAACATTATATACACTCCCTAAGAAAGTGGTACCTATCGTGGCTAATGAACGGGAAGTAAAAATCAAAAGCTGATATTTGAGATCATATGAGTTACAGGATATTCTAGTACTCGCGGGCACTAAGATAAGCCAAGCATTCATGCAACAAGTGGTAGAACGACCAGAAAAAAGTAATTACCTATGTTTAAAGGCAACTGAGAAGGCATGAAAGGAAATAAATGGTGCTAGCAAGTTAAAGGAAGGTTGCGAATAGTATAAATAGATATATGTAGGTCGCAAGCTAAAGTATCATAGAGTGACAAGGTTTTACGTAGATATGAGTAAGGATAACAAAAGATGAGTGAAAAGGTGACAAGAATAGGTAAGTCCTTAATATTAAACCCATCAAAACAAGAGAGCTGATGGCTTGCGTAAGTTATTGGAAACTCAGTACAACCTGAATGAACTCAGAGGAGTCTAAGACTAGGTGCATTTAGAAGAGATGGAATGCTTCCCTGGTAGTAGATTAAGGGTGTTATTATGATAGATAAGAGGATGACGCTTAGGCCTTTGATTGAGTAATGATTTAAAGAAAATGGATTTTATGAATTACACAGGATTGGAATACCCCCATAAGATGAATCATGTTACGATGGGATGAAATACGGTTATTGAAGTATAGTATCATCCCTAGATGGATCGGTCAAATCACTTCAGATGTTCCCCGATGAGACGTGAGCCCTAGTGACAACATATTACGTAAGAGGTTTCAAGTTATCAGTGGTAGATTATGGATCAACATTAAGGTGAATCACCAATGGATGGATAAAAGTTGAAAAGTATGAGATGAGATTACACCGTCATTATTAAGATGAACAGTAATGAGGAAGCATTAAAGGACTTAGATTTATACATATAGAACAAGCAGCGAAAGAGTAACCCGGAGCTGGGTGGCAGACCTCGGTAATAATAAACCGAAGTAAGAGTTAGGATATAGTATAACCTACGTAGATGTAGTAAAACCATAAGCATAGATAACTGAGGCTATGAATCAAGGTATATCAATAGTTATAAGTTCGACAAAGTACCAAGCAAAGAACTTTAGTACACCTATAGATGACTAGAGGAACATCTTGTCATAGTTCTGTATATATTAATAAAGTGAGGCCTAGAGATTGGCTAAAAGCTGGAGGAAAAAGGAGAGAAGAGTTGCATAGGCACACATACAAGTACACGGTTGTACATGATGCATGACAGAAGGTAACAACATTTACGAGATTAGAAGAATTTCGACCGCAGGTCGTGGTATGAGAAAGAGGCCTAAAGGGGGGAATACCCTGGCCTTTGGATTTATTTAAAGAAAAGTTTCCTAGATGTCAAGGACAATATTAAAGTATTCATAAGAGCTATAGGTTATGAGACTGATAAATGCATCAGTCAACATTCAAGGACGAATGTTCCAAAGGGGGGAATAATGTTATATCTCATGTTTTCGTACATAAGAGTACGTTGTAAGGTATTGATGTAAGCTCGAAAATTATAATATATTTGGAAGCAAATAAAGCAAGTTATGGGGTGATCTACCTACCAAATTGAAGATCTACGAGTCTAGTTTCTAATGCATTAAACCGTTCGTCAATATGATATCGGAGTAGATTTGGACATGTATTAATTGGTATGGCAGGGCCCTGTCCCGACCTTTATGATGTGTATGTACTCTTAGAGGCTTGTAGACACATGTCATATATATGAAAGATTGTATGGCCTTGTCTGCCTATGTTCATTGTACGAGTGTTCATTTTGGGTCTTATAGGACCGTATGTCACATGTATAAGTTTGTATTACATCTTGGGTCGTCGTATGTCAAGTATTCCCTTATGTTTTATTATTGTTATATCATGACGGCCTTTCTGGCCCATTTACCCATGATGGTATGATAAGACAAATATGTTACGTTGGTAATCGGTTGGGTAAGGCAGCGAGTACCTGTTGCGGCCCTCCGATTAGGGTCGTGACAACTCTGAAGCCTCCATACACCGCCATCTCTAATAACCGTTGCTTAGGCACCATTCCACAACACCTTGCCCCAAAGGAAAATCAAAGGAGACCATAACACCGATGGGCCTAAATGTGTTCTTACAAGGATGACGAAATACCACATCACAAATGAGAATTCCACCACGTTCAAAAATATCAAGTCTCGCTACTTCGTCAACCCAAGGCATGAACATCCACGGTCCAATTACCTTTCCTCCACTGGAATTAAATGTTGAACCTCTAAATCATGAATTGAGAAATACTCCTTTCGAGTAATTCACTACCGCGGTACAAAAATAAGCACCCTACCATTCATACCAACACTGCGCGATAACAACGCATGAAAATCATAATACACTATGCATAGCCTCAAAACCATAGCCAACCCTAGCACTGGGCTGAAACAATCGAGCACCCTTCCACGAGGTGACGATAATAGCACGCCTAAATATGTAGGGAGAAACATCCTGCACCATATCTGTAGCACCACTACCAATCATTGAAGCCCAATTGATACAAGCGCTCAACATCGTATAAGAATGAGTAAGAAAGGAAATGAAGGCATAGGCTTCAATGGAAATCAAATCGCACGACGAGGAATCAAGAAGGGAAGTGCTCGTAACAGTCATGTAGCCTCTCAAAGATAAGTACAGACGTCTTCATACCAATCCTTAAGACTCTTCTAGACTTGCTCATGACGCGTGAGACCCAAGTGAACCTAGAGCTCTGATACCAAGTTGTCATGACCCAAAATCCATTACAGGCCATAATGGCGCCCAATATTGCTGATAGGCAAGCCAACGGTAAACCACCTAACTATTCATTTTATTACTTTGAAATAATAAGTTTTACTAAATAAAAGATTTAATTCATTTAAAAATCATGAATACATACAATATTAGTAAGATATAAAATAAAATATGACAATATCAGTCGAACCATAAACAACCACTACAGTATCCCAAAACCTGGTGTCACTAGTGCACCAGCATTTACTAAGGAGTACAATAATAATACAACATCTGTCTGGAATGTAGGTTAGATTGGACAAAGTAAATAAATATGATGAAGACTTTGTGGGTTGTGACACCTAGCATGGAATGTAGCTCACCATAAAGTCACCTTAGCAGTTGCGCCTACGCACTAAGATGACCACCAAATGAACTTGTCAGATCCTAGACATTTAGTGCAGAAGAGTAGCATGAGTACGTAAATCAACCCGTACTCAGTAAGTATCTAGTCTAACCCCGAAGAAGTAGTGACGAGGAGGTCGACATCGACACTTACTAGTCGTCCAATAAATCAATATAATAAATTATAAACAGATATGAAATACAACAGTAATAATGAGGTAAGAACTGTAACTAACATAATCCTCCAACTTGATGATAGCATAAATTTCTCAAATCTCGTGTAGTATCTCATCAAATTAAAGAATCAACGGCTACCTCAAGCGGGTAAGGAATATCAAGCGCTATCTCGACACCTAGCGATATTACGCATGAGTTATGTCGAGGTCATACGGACCGATTCATAAAGTCATTTACATACACTGTCGAGGTAGTACGACACGATCCATAAATGCATCTCATATTTCTATTTCATAGCACTGCCAAGGTGTTCGACCCGATCCGTAAGAAGAGAAGAACGTTATCGAATTACGAACCACGTATTTGTAACATCAGGACACAAACGTAAAGTAAGCATTACTTTTACCAATAGTCAAATACTCTTCCAAACAACTCAAAGTAATGCGGTTCAACTTAACATGATCTCTAATCAAATTTCCACTTCAAGTTTTGGCTAATCAAACTAACAAGTTGAGTTCAAGTAATACAATTATTGCATAGTAAAGTCCTAAGTCTACCCGAACATAAGCATGATCTTAGCTACGTACGGACTCTCGTCACGTCGTGCGTACATAGAACCCAACAACTAGAAGAAAATAACAATTATAAACCCTAAGGGGTAGTTTCCCCCTCACATGGTTAGACAAGAGACTTAAATTACCTCAAACTTACCTAAGGGGTAATGCCTCTCTATTACCTCAAACTGATTCCTATTTATCCAAAACTAGTCAAACAACATGCAAACCAATAACAATTTACTCCAACACTCGCAATTAATCAATAAACTCAACCCTCAGGCCCATGTGCCCGGATTTAAAAAAAATTTAATGATAAATATTATCCATAATACCGCAAACTCAAATATATAATTTATTTCTAATTCCATGTCTAATTTTGTTGTCAAAATTAAAAAAATAAAAAATTCTATGTTCTCTTCCAAAATCCCACAATTTCAAAAAATTTCCATGTTTAAATCCTTATAACACATGTACTTAACTTACAACAAGTGGGAATCACTTACCTTGTGTTGCTTGATGAAAAACCCCTCGAAATAGCTCCCCAAATTTGGCCACCCAAGTGAAAATGAGAGAAAAGTGAGCCAACTCCCGAATTAAAAAAACATTGCCCAGGCCCGACCTTCTTCGCGAACGCGGCACTT
Organism: Nicotiana tabacum; assembly: GCF_000715075.1. NCBI lineage: Eukaryota > Viridiplantae > Streptophyta > Magnoliopsida > Solanales > Solanaceae > Nicotiana > Nicotiana tabacum. Next base: position 103,339,927 of record NC_134087.1, on the reverse strand, counting down.
CCCTCGCGTTCGAAAATCTCAACCAATTCTGGATCCAAAACTCTTCTACACAAATGTAAGCATAGTCTCACTAATGCGATGCTTCACCAAGTTGCTCCATAGCGAAAGCGGAAGCCAATTAACCCAGGCCAACTTCTTCATCACGAACTTGAAGTTGACATCACGAACACTTAGCTTTGCCTCCCAAACATTCATGAATGCATGACACCAGTCACGAACGTGAAGCACAAAAATCCTAGCAGCCAAGATCCTTCTTTATGAACACATAAATCCCTTTGCGTCGCGAAGAACAAAATCAAACACCAGCAAAACATGGGGAATTAACCTGAAACAACCCTAAAACTCACCCGAGACCCCCGGGACCCCTTCCAATCACATCAACAAGTCCCAATACCTTATCCGAACTTATCCAAAGGCTCAAAATGCCATGAATAGCATCAAAATCATGAATCGACGATCAAATCCTTCTTTCAGCTTTCAAACTTCACCGAACGCGTCCGAATCACAGTTAAACATTCCATAATGACGCCAAACTTTACGTACAAGTCACAAATCACAATACAAACCTATTACTAATTAGAAAATTTTATGTATGATTTATGTAGTAACTCCCGAATGCATGATAGGTGTGTTCAGAATGCACGATTAGATATTTGGGGCTTAAGGCTCACATATGGGCCATTGCAGAAAGTTCATCGCCCAGGAGTTGAGTCATGGACGAGTCCTAAACAGGCTTTTAAGACATTAATAGACAATTGCATAACTCGTCTATTCGGAGGATAAATATCACAATATTTCAGACATATAATAATATAATTAATGATGTTATGGTTATAGACAAAGAATAATTTAACAATTAAAAAATATAGAAATTTTCAACATTAGATATAAATTGTCATGTCCCAAACCTAAAGAGGCGTGGCCGGCACCCGGTACCATACTCGGTCCGAGCGTACCACTCTGTAATTGTGAACTCTAGAGGGGTAACCCTCAACTTAGGCTGATGAGGCCATATTCTGAATCTTCTGAATATAACGTCTATAACCACCAATACCAAACCAAACATCTACATAGGGCTGGTAAGGCTACAATACTGATATAAAAAATATACAAGGACTCGTCTACAAGCCTCTAGGTATAACTAAACTGTATCATGGTCGGGTCTAGGCCTCGACCTTCCAATCAAACCTGTATATATAAAATAGACTCCAAGGTATAGACCTAGTAACTCCGAGGAAGTGGATCATACAACCAAGTTGATGTTTGACTTAATCTATCAGGATCTGCAGGCATGAAATGGAACGTCCCTAGCAAAAGGGACATCGGTACGAAATAATGTACCGAGTATGTAAGGCAACGTAATAACTGAAAGATGAAACTGAACGAATAATATAATAACTGAAAGTACTCGAAATCAAATATAATTTGAAAATATGCTTACCTGCTAATACTAACTCATCTCTCTGAATATATTAAGTAAATTAGATGTCCGGCCCTATAAGGCTCGGTATGTGTAACTGCTCTGTCGTAGTAGGCTTGCTCATAGGTTCTCGGCCATACTAGGCTCTCTATCTCGGCCATTCTGGGCTCGATCATTGGTGCTCGACCATAGGAGGCTCGATATATAACTTACCATCTGATCAGAGGTTACCCAATAGGGGCCTTCCTATCCATTATAGCTCGATGGAGGTGAAAATACTGTAATACTGTATATATATAGACTCTCTACTCTCTTGACTGAAAGAAGACAAAGCTAAACTGAATATGAAGTCCCGACAAGGGAGAATACTGTAACTTACGATACTAGGATAATGTACATTAATTCGGGAATAAGAACTTTCCTTTATGCCTCGTAATCAAATGGATGTACTTACAGGATCATGCCAAAATGAAGGAAATGTTTAGCTATAACATACCTTAACTCCGTTGAGTCCTTAATACCTTCCATGAAATTCTTCAAATAACTTAACTCAATCTACCACATCATAAAGAGATTCAAAATTAGAGTTGAGTAAAGGCTAAGTCCGCAACTTAAACTAGTAGCTCGTTTATGTAACTTTGGGCAGCATCTCCCATGTAACAAGGCCCTCATCCAATACCATATACCAACAACAACAAGAACGCAGCAATAACAACATGTATGCATCATTTTCCAAGCTTATCTCCATCACAATATACCATAAAACAGCCCATACACCCTAATCACTTCATACATAAAGCGACAACCAAAGTAGTGCCAACCAACATAAAAAATATAATAACGAACGACCAGTCCACCATTCTGCCATTATGTGGTGTTTCTACACACCTTTTCTCCTCCAAAACTCCATAAAACATCAAAACAAGAGGTCAACACGAGTGGACTACAAAACAGTCCACTAAAAGTGAAATAAATCGAATTCACGACTTTCGATCACCGTCCCGTGAGTTCTAACTATTAGGAAATGAATTAATTAACCTTCGTTGACATTTAAAAGCTTAATTAAAGAAAGTAGGCGTTTTCTTAACTATTAAGTACTTTCCAAAACTGTTACATCCCGCATTTTTGTATGTTTAAGTGTCGTCCTAAGTTAATCAACGTAAGATCGGGATTGGGATTATTTTTAGATTATAAGAATTATGCTATTTCAAACAAGTAATGAGTAAATTCATGAAGGTGAGAGAGGGAAAACAAGTCAAAGAAAATGAATTTTCGTCCAAATTTATATATTGGCATAAAATACAGGCCGTGCAATAATACCCGATATTTTTGGGGTAGTACCATACAAGGTACCATATGACTATGATAGTGCAATGTATATAGTGTATTAAAAATAAGTAGAATTTTAAGAAATTTTAGACAATTCTTAAATATGCGGGTAATTGGTTAATTATCGAGTAATGGAATATTATCTAATTAAATTAATTAAATTATTTGGATAAGTATGAAAGTAACATCGTGGTAGCAAGTAGAAAGCGTCTAATGACTCTTGATTTAGACTGACGATTAACAAGACACTTGGACAATCTATTGAGCCTTAAAGCAAAAAACGTTAAAGGCATATATATTAGTCATCATCACCATTATGCTCATTTTGGCATCAAAACTCTATTTTGGAGAATATTTTGAAAGTTCATATCATATGTTATATTACAATAAGCAACAAAAATTCTTAGATTGGTAAAGAAATTCATACGAAATTGCAGTGCGTAATCACAATGAGATTTTACAATTCTAAGGGAGTACGGTGCAATTCTTCTTAAAAATATCACACAGATTTTTTTCCAACTCCAGGTATGTTAAGGCTAAGCTTTTCCTTTATTTTTGTATGATCTCATAATTATACAAGTTTGATAACGAGTCATAAAGAAAAATTCATATCCCAAAATTTACGTATATTTTGCTAGTTTCGCAAGTTACGTATATTTTCCTAGTTTTTTAAGTTACAATATTCTCCTTATCGGGAATTCATATTGAATTGAGCATTTCCTTCTTCCAGGTAAGAGAGAATAGAGTTTACATATACAGTATTAAAGTATTTTCATTACCATCGAGCTATAATCAATGGGCATGCCCTTATTGGGCAACCTCAGATCAGATGGTAAGCTATATACCGAGCCTACTGTGGCTGAGAACTTATGAGCGAGCCCAGTTGGCCGAGATACAAAGACCAGTATGGCCAAGCGCCCATGAGCGAGCCTACTACGGCAGAGCAGTTATATATATACCGAGCCTTATAAGGTCGGGCAGCTATTTTACTTATTATATTGAGAGAGTTGAGTTAGTATAAGCAGGTAAGCATATCTTTATATTATCTTTGACTTCCATTTGCTTCCAGTTATTATATTATCAGTTCAGTTTCAGCTTTCAGTATATTACCTTACATACTCGTACATTATTTCGTATTAACGTCCCTTTTTCTAGGGGTGCTGCATTTCATGCGTGCAGGTTAAGACAGATAGATGGGTAGACCTCCTCATTAAGTATTGCCCGAGTTCAGCTTGATCGGTAAGCTCCATGCCTTTCGGAGTTGCCGGGTCTAAAGCCTTATGTGCATCTTGTATATCTATGTGTGTGTGTATATATATATATATACACACACGTTATGAGTGGGTCAGGGAGCTATTCCGATCACAGTATATCCATCAGTAGAGGCTTGTAGACATATTCTGTCAGCTAATGCAGTATTTTGGGCTTGTAAGATTTTATGTACATTTTGTTGGTTTGTCAGCTGTAGTAGTTATGACGGCGTTGTTGGCCGAGCTTTATATTGAGATTTAGTTAGTATTCGCAATTGTCTTGCAATGTGGCTCATGGCCAAAGTATGACATTATATGTTCAGAATCCCTTAGTCGCAAGTTGGTACACAATGATAGGTAAGACACCAGGTGCCGGTCTCGCCCCCCAAGTTCGGGGCGTGACAAAAGTGGTATCAGAGCAGTTCTGTCCTAGGGAGTCTACAAGCTATGTCTAGTAGAGTATTTTATAAGGCTGTGTCGTGCACCACACATATAAGCAGTAGGCTACAGGCATTTAGGACTGTAATTTTTTCTTCTTACTCTAGATCGTGTTGTAGAGCTCATGTGTAAGAATTCAAATTATTAAACTCTATTTTATTCATAATAAAATGATACCTACACCTAGAAAGATGGTTGGTAATAGATATGGCTATGGAAGAGTTGAGTCGAAGGAACTCGACTTTGCATCATGCTTATGATAAGTAAATGTGAGATCTTCAGCAGATCATGTGTGTATTGAAAGGTGTAAGCTTCTCGATAAGGATACCTAAGGTTGATAAGGATCCCTAAGGCAAAAATATATATCCACTCTTATGGTAAAAAGCAATGAAAGAATTAGAAGATACAAGTTTCAACAAATAAAAGAAGCAAGGTGACGAATGGTACGAGGTACCTAATTAGTAGAGACGAAAATTATCTACAATTCAAGAAGAGAGACATAAGCATTTTTAGTTACCTTCATCAATAACAAGAGGTATGTACAATTGGCTACACCCATCTTAGTTATGCTCTATGGGGCTAACAGGTGTAGTTTAAGAAAAATACGGAACATCAGGGTTCGGCTGGGTTAGAGTAAACCAAAATGGTGAATGGATTGTTGGTGTTAGTTGACATTTCCGAAGAATATTATAATTAGATATGAACACTAGCATGATCAAAACAATTCTGAAGACAGGCAATGAAAACCTGGAAAGGATAAATATTATCTTAAGTGTGACTCTCGTTGCTATTAAGTAAGGACGTTGAGCAACCCGAAGAGCCGATGAATGAAGCAAGGAGAGCTAAAAGCAAAAAAATGACTTGTTGAAGTTTTCACAAGAAAGGGATAGGCAAGAATATTAGCAAAGTAATGAGAAGAGAGATAAGGAAGAATTATGAGTGAGATGCGATACATGAATGACAACGGTAGATCAAAAAGATGACGGTGATACCGAATCCATAGTCAGGTGAAGGAAGATACAAGAGGTGATAAGCCTTAAGACAACAAAAGAGTATAGGCCATAAAGTCATATCCTCAATACGAGAAATAAGTTCGTGACTCCAACGTGATGGCTAGAAGGAAAAGTTAGACCCCAGAGTAATAGAAATCAGTATGGACTCGTGAACAAGATAAACTAAACATGAATTAGGAATTGAGTGATTTGATGATAGTCAACATCATGAGAATTTTATATTGCATTTCGGAAATAATAGAATGGACAACAGAAGAACATCCATGATGAATTCAAAAAATGGTCATTCAAGGAGACGCTTCCCTAAAGCAAGAAATATGAGCAAAGTTAAGCTTAAGGGACTGTATGTGCTAGTTACACTAAGTGTCACCATCGCAAGTGAGGAATTTTGTTATCTTTGGTACAGAAGAATTACCGCAAGGCGAGTAAGGGTCATTAATAATGTGAAAGGACGCAAAAGATGAAGAGGAAAAATATCTATAGGCAAGTTGTCATAGTTCCAAGTCTTAGTACCCCGCTAAAAGGGGGAATATAAAATAATAAAGGAATAATGTGATAAAAATGAGAAAGGTATGAGATTGAACTTATCCAAATGTTACAGATATGCTATGATTCCAGAACGTTATGTAAGCACGACATGGAAAAAAAGAAGAAAAAAAGAGGAAGTAAGGATTCCTTCCTGGGATGTTATTGATAGATAAGGAGCCAGTACATGAGGTAAGTTAAGTCAAGGAAATAACCCAAGAAGGATTAGACGGAATGTTGATATGAGAGTGGGCCAACGAGTGGTTAGTAGTTGATTTAGGAAGAGCCTAGTTATGGCTAGATAAGAGGATACAAACAAATCAGTAGATCATGGAAGATAAATATAGTTGTCACGCCCCGAACTTGGGGGAGCGAAACTGGCACCCAGTGCCTTACCTATCTTTGCGTACCAACTTGCAACTAAGGGACTCTGAATATATGATGTCATACTTTTGGCCATGGGCCACATTACAAGACAACAACGAATGCTGACTAAATATGAATATAAAGCTTGGCCAACAAGGCCGTCATATTTATTACAACTGACAAACCAACCAAATATACATACAAACCATGAAAGCCCAACATATTGCACTAACTGACAAGATATGTATACAAGCCTCTACTAATAGATATACTGTGATCAGAACGGTTATCCGACCTACTCGTGACATATATACGTATATATACAAGATATACATAAGGCTCTAGACCCGGAAACTCCGTAAGGCATGGATCTTACCGATCAAGCTGAGCTCGGGCAACACTTATTGAAGAGGCCTATTCGTCTGTCTATCTGACCTGCACGCATGAAATACAGCGCCCCCAGAAAAGGGACGTCGGTACAAAATAATGTACTGAGTATGTAAGGCAATATACTGAAAGCTGAAACTTAACTGATAATATAATAACTGCAAGTAGCTGGAAGTCAAAGATAATCCGAAGATATGCTTACTTGCTAATACTGACACAATTCTCTCAGTATAGTAAGTAAAATAGTTGTCCAGACCTATAAGGCTCGGAATACATATATATTTGCTCTATCGTAGTAGACTCGCTCATAAGCGCTTGGCCATACTAGGCTCTGTATCTCGACCAACTGGGATTGCTCATAAGCGCTCGGCCATAGTAGGCTCGTTATATATATAACTGCTTTGTCATAGTAAGCTCGCTCATAAGCGCTCGGCCATACTAGGCTCTGTATCTCGACCAACTGGGCTCGCTCATAAGCGCTCGGCCACAGTAGGCTCGGTATATAACTTACCATCTGATCAGAGGTTGCCCAATAGAGGCCTGCCCATCGATTATAGCTCGATGGTAATGAAAATACTTTTAATACAGTACATATGTAAACTCTCTGCTCTCTTGCTCGAAAGAAATAAATACTCAATTGAATATTAAGTCCTGATAAGGATAATATTATAACTTACAATACTAAAAAAATATACGCAATTTGCGAGACTAGCAAAATATACGTAAATTTAGGGATATGAATTTTTCTTTATGCCTCGTTATCAAACTTGTGTAATGACAAGATCATGTCAAAAGAAAGAAGGGATAGCCTTAACATACCTATTCCTGAAATTATTTGAACAAATATGCTTCTACAAAATTTACACTGGATTTACTTGAAATTGAAATGAACTTTGCTTGGTCTTGAAAATTTTGAACAAATTTCGATTTCCATTATGTTCTTGAACGATTTTTGTTCTTAAAGACAAATTGTCTTTTAAAAGTTACCAAGGATCCCTAACGTTGATTTTGAAATTTGAGTTGAAGGTTCTATTTCTCATTTGGAACAGACTGTAACATTGCACCTTTGTCTTTGAAATGAAATTGTTTATTTTATTTGATTTTGATAAAGCCTACCTAAAGTCTCTCTAAGACTTGGATTTTTAAATCTAGACACATGTAAAGTATGAGTTAATGACTCATCTTATACAAAAGGAGGGGCTGCCACGTTCCCCATGGGTAATTGATTAAATTTTTTCCGCTTATTAGTTAACTGGGTAATGTTCCGTTACCCGGTAACTAACCAATTACCAGCATAATTTAAAAATTGCTTTGAATTACTTAAAATTATATTTATTATTTTTTTAAAAATACCTCATATATACTTTATATATTATACTACCATGATTATATGGTACCTTGCATGGTACTAGTTCATATTTATCGGGTATTATCGCTTGACCCGTATTTTATTCTAAATTGGCCACTTTCAATGAAACTAATTTTCTTTAATCCGTATACTCTTTTATCATTCATAAAACTTATTTATCGCTTATTATAAATAGCGGAAGTACGTTAACGTTAAGATGATCTCATCCCCGAGTCTTACATCGGTTAACTGAAAATGAAATTTTAACGTACAATACTTCAGGGTGCAACATCGTTGTAACTTAATACTGTGAAACATGACATCACCATAATGTAATACTATGGGACGTGACATCTCACTTCTGGGCTCTCATTAATTTATTTATGGCATATTTTCATGTACGAAAATATGGGATGTAACATCATTCCCCCCTTTGGAACATTCGTCCTCGAATGTTGACTGATGCGCTTATCGTTCTCATATCCCATAGCTCTTGCGAATACTTTAGTAATCCTCTTGCCAGCTAGGCAACTATTCTATGAATAAGTCCAAAGTCTAGGGTATTCCCCCTCTTTAGTCTTTTTGCTCATATCATGACCTGTGGTCGAAATCTTCCTAATCTTGCCATTGTTGTTACCTCCTATCATGCAACATGTATGCCCCTGGCTTTGTAAGTGCACTTATGCGATTCATCTTTCCTTTTTCTTTTTATCTTTTAGTCAATATCTAGGTCTTACTTTGTATATACAAGGCTTAATAGGATGCCTCTCTAGGCCTCTATAGGTGTATTGAAGTCCTTTGCTCAATACTTTGTAGAACTTCCGAAGATGGCCATTTCTCATTTCATAGATCTGGTTACCTATTCATATTACTTTACTGTATTTACATGGGTTATACTATACCGTAATTTTTTCTTCAATCTACCTTTACTGAGGTATGCTTACCAAGCTCCCAGTTACTTTTGTTGCCTATTCTTTAGGTATAAATCGCAGTCCTTCAATGCTCCTTCATTACCGTTTGTCTTAAGAATGGCATCCTAATCTCATCTCATACTTTGTGACTTTTATCCATACATTGTTGATTCGCCTCAATATTAATCTACAATATACCACTTATAGCTTTGAAACTTCTTACGTCATACCTTTCCACTAGGGCTTACGTTCCATCGAGGAATTTTTGAAGTGATTTCCATAATCATATTTCATGGTGTCTCAATGTGATTCACCTTATGGGGTATCTTAATTTTGTGCCGCCAGCGAAATATTTTTCTCCTTCTCTTCTTCTATATTCTCTTCTTCTTTTTTTCAAATTATTATTCAAATGAAGGCCCAAACGTCATCCTTTATCTGTCACAATTATCCCTTCATTTTATTATTAGGCCAGCATTTCATTCTCTCTAAATGCGATTATTCTTAGATTCCTTTGAGTTCATTCAGATTATACTGAACTTTGTATACTTTAGAGAAACCATTTGTTCTACTTGTTTTCATGGACTTAATCCTGAGGACTTATCCATTCTCGTTACCTTTTCACTTGCCTTTCCCCATCCTTACTCATGTTTCGTTAAAACTTTGTCGCTCTATTATACTTCAGCTTGGGACCTATACATATCTATTTATTCTATCCGCGGCCTTCCTTCAACTTGTATGCACCATAGATTTCCTTATGTTGTTCTGGAACATCAAGCAAGACATCACATCATCTCTAATTCTTCTTTACTCTCTTAACTACACCTCTAGATACGTAGAAAACATAGGCTGGAAGATATGCCACTAACGATGCCACAGTCATTCCTGGATATTGAATCCCCGTACTTATAACCTTCTATACGAAGTATGGACTATTCATTTTTCTGCATTTTAGTATTTCGTACGTTGTTCACTTTTACCTTACTTACTTAAAATCTCGTATCATATTTTCTATCTCTTTTGTAACCTCCCTTCCACCTAGGTGTAATTCACATCCATAACTTGAAGCTCTATTATAATACTCGCACCTCTGTTACATACACAATCCGGTGGGAGCTTCGTACTGACTTCTTATGAGGCTGGTACTTCTTCTAACTAGCTTCGTTGTAAAGCCATTATTGATTATGGTTGTTGTTACGAGATTGTTGTTACATGACCATTTTCTCTTTAGGTCGTTGTGCTTAGGTTGAAGCCTTTTTTCTTATTTCCTCAGCTAGTCTCTCTTTATAGTACTTAGGGAGAACCCTTGACCCTCGTAAAGCTGTGAGCTTAATATAGACTTTTGATGTCGTTCCTTGCCTAAAATTATCCGTCGTTGCTTACCTCCGTGCCCTTGTGCTTGTAGGGTTGCTTCTAAACTGACATTTTGATTGCATTCCCAGTAGCACTTTCTTTATCCCTGTAATACACATACAGTACCTTTAACCACCCCGACTCCTCCTTGAATATATCTCAAGTATTATAAAGACATTACTGTGAGGCTGAATTCTTCATGTTGGGGTTTACTACATTCATCTTGCATGATCTATTGATTTATCCGTAACTTCTTGTTTAGCCATAACTGGGATCTTCCTGACCAATTACTAACTACTCATTGGCCTATTCTCATATCGATATTCCTCGTAATCTTTCTTGGGTTATTTCCTTTGTATTAACTTACATCTCACACTGGCTTCTTATTTATCAAAAATATCCCGGGCAGGAACCCTTACTTTTTTTTCTTGGTGTCGTGCTTACATAATGTTCTGGAATCACAGCGTATCGGTAACATTTGGATAAGTACATTTCCATGCCTTTCTCATTCTTATCGTGTTCTTCCTTTATGTAATTCACTAGAACCACTTAATTATGACTTGTTGTCACATCACTCCATATTCCCCCCTTTAGGGGTGTACTAAAAGTTGAAGCCACAAGGATCTACCTATAGATGTTTTACCTCTTCATCTTTGGCATCTTTTCACATTATCGATGACCCTTACTCACTTTGCGGCAATCCTTCTGTACCATGGATCACAAAATTCCTTACTCACGAGGGTGATACTTGGTGTAACTGTCACATACAATCCCTTAAGCTTAACTTTGCTCACATTGCTTGCTTTAGGGAAGCGTCTTCCTGAATAACCATTCTCTGAGTTTCTCATGATTCTTCCTCTGTGGTCTATTCTATTATCGCCGGAATGCAATATGAAGTTCTCATGATGCCGACCACCATCAAATCATTCAGTCCCTAATTCATGTTTAGTTTATCTTTATCCACCAGTCCATGTTGACTTCTATTATTCTGGGGTCTAACTTTTTCTTCTGAATCACGTTAGCATCGCGAACTTATTTCTCGAAGTGAGGATATGACTTTATGGCCTATACTCTTTTATTACCTCAAGGCCTGTCACTTTTCGTCTTTTTCTTCACTTGACCACCAACTCTAAAATACTGTCATCTTTTTGTCCTACCGTTGTCATCCATGTATCACATCTTACTCTTAATGCTTTATTAGCTCTCTTCTTATTTCCTGCAAACATTTCTGTCTATTACTTTATTCTAAAAATTTCAACAAGATATTCTTTAACTTTTTGCTTCTCTTTGCACCATCCACTGGCTCTTTGGGTTTCTCAACATCCTCGCTCTACTAGGGATGAAAGCCACACTTAAGGTAATTTTTATCCCATCCAGGCTTTCACTGCATATCTTCTGAATGCTAGTATTCACATCTAATCGTAATATTCTGGGGTGCACCATTTGGGTGTCTAACAGGAAGATCTATTGGAACATTTGTAATACCCTTCGGAAATGCCAACAAATGAAAGTAATCCATTTACCAATTTGGGTTACTCTAACCCCAGTCGGATCTTGATATCCCATCCTTCTCTTAACTATACATGTTATCCTCCACAAGGCATAACTGAAATGGGTGTGATCAATTGTACATACCTCTGTTACTATTGAATATAACTCAAAAAAGCTTATGTTCCTCTGCCTCAATTATAAATGTTGTTAACCTTCAATAACTGGGTACCTCGTACCCTTTTTCACCTTGCTCCTTTTACTTGCTGAAACTTGTACTTATCTTCTTAATCTCTCATTGTCCTTCACCATAAAGATGGATAGGCATTCTTACCTTAAGGCTTCTTATTAGGAAGCATACACCTTTCAGTACACCTATGATCTGGTAAAGACCTCATATTTACTTATCGTAGGCATCATACAAAAATCCAACTCCTCTAACTCTGCTCTTCCACAACTATCTCTCTTTCCAACCTTCTTTCCGGATGTAGGCATCATCTTATTTTGAATAAAATAGAATTTCGGAACTTGGATTCTTATAAGTGACCTCTACCACACGATCTAGAGTAAGAAGAAGAGTGACAATTCTAAATGCCCTGTAGCCTCCTGTTTATAAGTGTGGTGCACGACACACCCATAAACAAGACTCTACTAGACATGGCTTGTAGACTCCCTAAGACAAAACTGCTCTGATACCACTTTTGTCACGCCCAGGACTTGGGGGAGCGAGATCGGCACCCAGTGCTTTACCTATCCTTGCGTACCAACTTGCAACTAAGGGACTCTGAATATATGATGTCATATTTTTGGCCATGGGCCACATTGCAAGACGAAAACGAATGCTGACTAAATATGAATATAAAGCTTGGCCAACAAGGCCGTCATATTTATTACAACTGACAAACCAACCAAATATACATACAAGGCCTGAAAGCCCAACATACTGCACTAACTGATAAGATATGTCTACAAGCCTCTACTAATGGATATACTGTGATCGGAATGGCTATCTGACCTAATCATGACATATATACGTATATATACAAGATATACATAAGGTTCTAGACCCAGAAACTCTGAAAGGCATGAAGCTTACCGATCAAGCTGAGCTTGGGCAACACTTATTGAAGAGGCCTACTCGTCTGTCTGTATGACCTGCACGCATGAAATGTAGCGTCCCTAGAAAAGGGACGTCAGTACAAAATAATGTACTGAGTATGTAAGGCAATATACTGAAAGCTGAAACTGAACTGATAATATAATAACTGCAAGTAGGTGGAAGTCAAAGATAATCTGAAGATATGCTTACCTGCTGATACTGACTCAATTCTCTCAATATAGTAAGTAAAATAGTTGTCCGGCCCTATAAGGCTCGGTATACATATATATCTGCTCTACCGTAGTAGGCTCGCTCATAAGCGCTCGACCATACTAGGCTTTGTATCTCAACCAACTAGGCTCGCTCATATGCGGCTCGCTCATAAGCGCTCGACCATACTAAGCTCTGTATCTCGACCAACTGGGCTCGCTCATAATCGCTCGGCCACAGTAGGCTCGGTATATAACTTACCATCTGATTAGAGGTTGCCCAATAGGGGCTTGCCCATCGATTATAGCTCGATGGTAATGAAAATACTTTTAATACTGTACATATGTAAACTCTCTGCTCTCTTGCCCGAAATAAAGAAATACTCAATTGAATATGAAGTCCAGATAAGGATAATATTATAACTTACAGTACTAGAAAAATATATGCAATTTGCGAGACTAGCAAAATATACGTAAATTCGGGGATATGAATTTTTCTTTATGCCTCGTTATCAAAGTTGTGTAATGACAAGATCATGCCAAAATAAAGAAGGGATAGCCTTAACATACCTGCTCCTGGAATTATTTGAACGAATCTGCTTCTACGAAATTTACACTGGATTTACTTGAAATTGAACCGAACATTGTTTGGTCTTGAAATTTTTGGACAAATTTCGATTCTAATATGTTCTTGAACGATTTTTGTTCTTAAAGACAAATTGTCTTTTAAAAGTTACCAAGGATCCCTAACGTTGATTTTGAAATTTGAGTTGAAGGTTCTGTTTCTCATTTGGAACAGAATGTAACATTGCACCTTTGTCTTTGAAATGAAATTGTTTATTTTATTTGATTTTGATAAAGCCTACCTAAAGTCTTTGTAAGACTTGGATTTTTAAATCTAGACACATGTAAAGTATAAGTTGATGACTCATCTTATACAAAAGAAGGGGCTTCCACGTTCCCTATGGGTAATTGATTAAATTTTTGTCCGCTTATTAGTTAACTGGGTAATGTTTCATTACCCTGTAACTAACCAATTACCCCCATAATTTAAAAATTGCTCCGAATTACTTAATATTCTATTTATTATTTTTTTTAGAAACCTCATATATACTTTATATATTATACTACCGTGATCATATGGTACCTTGCATGGTACCTGTTCATATTTATCGGGTATTATCGCTTGACCCGTATTTTATTCCAAATTGTCCACTTTCAATGAAACTCGTTTTCTTTAATCCGTATACTCTTTTATCCTTCATAAGACTTATTTATCGCTTGTTATAAATAGCGTAAGTACGTTAACTTCAAGATGATCTCATCCCCGAGTCTTACATCGGTTAACTGAAAATGAAATTTTAACGTACAATACTTCAGGGTGCAACATCGTTGTAACTTAATACTGTGAAACGTGACATCACCATAATGTAATACTGCGGGACGTGACATCTTACTTTTGGGCTCTCATTAATTTATTTATGGCGTATTTTCATGTATGAAAATATGGGGTGTAACAATAGTCAACCCCAACATGGAGATTTCAGCCTCGTAGTAATGTTATTATGATACTTGAGATGTATTCAACTAAGAGTCGGGGTAGTTAAAGGTACCGTATGAGTGTTCTGGAAATAAAAGAGAGAATCACTTGGAATACAGACAAAATATCAGTTTAGAAGCAACCCTACAAGCACAAGGGCGTGAAGGTAAGTAACTCCAGATAAGTATAGTCAAGGAAGGACATCAGAAGGTCCGTCGAGTATACAATGTAATAGGCTCACAACTTTACAAGAGTCATAGGGTCTTCCCTAAGTACAACGACGAAAGACTAGCTGAGAAATAAGGAAGAAGGCTTCAACCTGAGCACAACGACCTAAAGAGAAAATGTTCGTGTAACAACAGTCTCTAAACAACATTGTATGCACTCTCTAAGAAAGTAGCACCTATCGTGGCTAATGAACATGGAGTAAAATCATAAGTGGTATTCAAGATCACATGGTTTGTATGGAATTTAAATATATGTGGGCACTAAGATAAGCTAAGTATGGACACAACAAGGGGGCAGAAAGACCAAGAAAAGTAATAGCTTACATTTAAAGAAAGCTAAGATGGAACAAAAGGAATTATTTGATCAATGATCCAGAGTTGGTTATGTTATGAACGCACTTAAGGGTTCGAAGTTTTATACATACAACATATACATCCATAGAAAGTTCTGGTATACGTCAAAAGAAAGAATTAAGTCCAGGTCATTAACAAAGGATTGAATTGCTAAAGGATTGTATCTCGCATATTCCATGGCGCCATGAAAGGGTAAAAGTATTACTAACATCATGAGCCGCAGATCGGAAGATAGCTTATGTCTACCTAAAGGTTGATCAGAGGAAAGAAGAAACTAAAGAGTTACATTAACTAAGTGAATTAGGAGTTTGATTATTAATCCTAGAAAATTATGGACATAGTGATTGAGAACATTACAGAGTCACTCTTAATATCAGAGGTCCAGTTAGAAGAATACTGGCCTCCTAAGAAGTCAGTATAAAGCTCTCCACGAATCATGTAAAAAGGTGCAAGTATTATAATAGAAGTTCAAGTTGTGGATGTGAATCCCACCTATATGGAATGGAAGGTCATGAAGAAGATAGAATATGTGATCCGAGACTTTTAAGTAAGTAAGGTAAAGGTGAAAAACATACGAGATACTCTAATGCAGAAGGTTGAGAATAGCACATACTTCGGGTAGAAGGCTAGAAGCACGGGGATTCAATATCTAGGACTGGTAGCGGCATCGTCAGTGGCATATCTTATAGCCTATGGTTTCTAGATACCAAGAAGTCTATTTAAGAGAAAAAAGAAGAGTTACAAACTATGTGATATTTTGCTTGATATTCCAGAATAACACGAGAAAATCTATGGTGCAAGAAAATTGAAGGAAGGCTGCGAGTAGTATAAATGGATATTTATGGGTCGCAAGTTAAAGTATGGTAGAGCAACAAAGGTTCGAGACTATGGTCGAGATTCACCCCCCATGGGATATCGACGCTTGATCTCGGGGCAGTGCAGACCAACAGTTATGGTGAAAAAGTGGGGAGTTCCCAAGGCACGTAACTAGAGCTGAAAAAGTCTAGTAAACTAAGTTCAGACCTGAATCAAGGCATTAAATGGTTGTACCAGCCCCATATCTTGGTATTAAATGCATTTGTACTATGTTCGAATTCCGCCTCATATATAAAGGGGACCCTTGTCACTTTGTAATCACCTGATGCTCAATATTGAATATACACGAACATTCTCTCTGCTCTCTAACACATTCTCTTGATCTCATTGCTTCCATTTATTGCTTACATTCATTATGTTCTATCTATCGTTCATCATTTATTGCTTATCATTGATAATAAAGGGCCATCTATTTAGCTCTCATAAATTTTAGCCCTCCCTCGATTGCCCTAAGCCGGCCTACAGACTCGACATCGGGGCCTCATATATGGTAACTCGAGGCCCCGACCTCCAGCCGTTCAATTTGATTATCACATCGTCTCTAAGCTATAATCTTGCTCTTTAATCTTTTACTTAGCATCCATTGCCTAACAAATAGCAAAAAAGTAGATCACATATTTTTAGAACCACAAAATCAAATTTAATTGTTATTATCATTTCCACGGTAAACGGATTGGCGCCCACCGTGGGGCTAAAAATAATAGTGATTATTTTCTTGCTGGTTTAAATACATAACGCAAGTTATCTTTCACACTTTTTCTTGTCCAAGATCTTTGATTTTAGGTGAAGATGCCTAAACCAGTAAATGTACCTGAAAATAACAGCCTCAAAAGCTATGGAAAGGGCAGTATGGTTATTCCAGGTATGGGTGTGCCACCGCAAAACCCTGAGAGTACATCGGACCTTATTCCCGAGGGTATGACCTCATGCAACACCCAATACGTTAACGCCGATCCTCACATTAACAAGGGAGCATGCTGAGAGATTCAACGGGAAACTCGAAAAAATCTAACTTGGGCAAAAAGAGAGATTCCTCAGCATGTCATTTATATGATCATCGGGGGGATCGGCATTCCCCAAGGGCCTATGATCAAACGGATAAAAATATTTGCTAATATAGAAGGGCCAATCCGAGACCGCATGACCAAAAACACCCTTGCATTCAGCGAGGAAGATCTCGATACCTTGACGCAACCACACAACGACGTACTGGTAATTTCATTTCTTTTTAGTAACATTCGAATTAAACGTGTGCTCATGGATCCAGGAAGCTCTGCCAACGTAATTAGGTCAAAGGTAGTAGAACAGCTTGGGTTGCTCGATCAGATTGTACCCGCCTCCCGGGTCCTCCACGGCTTCAACATGTTCGGTGAAGTAACAAAGGGGGAGATCACCCTCCCGGTTGACATGTTCGGTACTATTTAGAACACCAAGTTCCACATTATCGACGGTGACATGAGGTACAACGTATTGCTTGGCAGGACGTGGATACACAGCATGAGGGCAGTGCTGTCAACTCTACACTAGATGATGAAGTTTCCAACAAAGGATCATATAACAACCGTATATAGGGAACTACATGCGGTAAAAGAAATGTTTGCGGTTTACTAGGAGGTGTCGAATCCCATACACTCTACATTAGATGAGTCTGGGAGCATACAAACCCCTGAGGGTGATGGAGAAGATTTCCTCGCTCCTCGAACTTTCGTTACCCCCGAAAAGTTGAATGCAACGAAATCGACAATTGAAGAGCTGGAGCAAGCTATTTTGATCGAGCATCTCCCAGATCGGAAGGTATACCTAGGAACGGGTTTAACCCCCGAACTTAGAAAAAAACTCATTCAATTCCTTATTAATAACATCAACTGTTTCGCTTGGTCCCACTTAGATATGACAGGAATCCCGCCGGAAATAACCACCCACTGATTAAGTGTCTACCCCAGGTTTAAACCGGTGAAGCAAAAAAGAAGACCCTAGTTCGAAGTAAAACACGCATTCATCAAGGGCGAGGTAACGAAACTCCTTAAAATAGGGTCTATTAGAGAGGTAAAGTACCCCGAATTGCTGGCCAACGTAGTATTAGTGCCCAAAAAGGAAAATAAGTTAAGAATGTGTGTAGATTATAAAGACTTAAATAAGGTTTTCCCTAAGGATTCATTCCCATTGCCTAACATCGATCGTCTGATCGATACCAGGTCTAGCCACGAGACCCTCACCTTTCTCGATGCCTACTCGGGGTAAAATCAAATTCAGATGAACCCCGAGGATAGCGAAAAGACTCCGTTCATCACGAAGTATGGTACATAATATTACAATGTAATGCCCTTTGAGCTAAAAATGCAGGGGCTACGTACCAGCGTCTAGTTAATAAAATGTTCGAGCATCAAATAGGCAAATCCATGGAAGTTTATATTGATGACATGCTAGTTAAGTCCCTACGCGCAGAGGACTATTTAGCTCATTTGCAGGAAACATTTGACATCCTCAGAAGTTACAATATGAAGCTTAACCCTGAGAAATGTCCCTTTGGAGTGGGTTCGGGCAAATTCTTAGGCTTCATGGTATTGAACATGGGGATTAAGATCAACCCTGACAAAATCAAGGCCATCGAAGAAATCACGGTGATAAATAATGTAAAGGTCGTGCAATGGCTGACAGGGAGGATAGCGGCTCTGGGTAGATTCATATCAAGATCATCAGGCAGGAGTCATCATTTCTTCTCTTTACTCAAAAAGAAAAACAACTTCAAATGGACTCCAGAATGCCAACACGCCTTAGAGGAATTGAAACAATATCTGAGTAGTCCGCCTTTCCCCACACACAAAAAGAGGATGAAATGTTGTATTTATACCTGGCCGTATCCGAGATAGTGATAAGTGGTGTGGTAGTTCGAGAAGAGCAAGGTATGCAATTCCCTGTTTATTATGTAAGTCGGACCCTAGGGGATGCCGAAACCAGATATCCACACCTAGAAAAATTAGCCCTTGCATTAATAAGTGCATCACGAAAATTGAAACCATATTTCAATGCCACAGTATTTGCATTTTAACAACCCTCTCCGAAGCATATTGCATAAGCCCGAACTATCGGGCCGATTATCCAAATAGGACATCGAACTCGGGGGGTATGATATCGAGTATCAACCCCGAATGGCCTTCAAGTCCCAGATTCTGGTGGACTTTTTGGCTGACTTCTTGCCCTCCCTCGTGCCCGAGGTAGAAAAGGAACTTTTACTAAAATCGGGCACATCTTCCGGGGTATGGACCTTGTTCACTGACGCTGCCACGAACGTAAGAGGATCCGGACTCGGTATAGTCCTGAAGCCGCCTACGGGTGGCATAATCAGGCAATCTATAAAACTGCAAGATTGACTGACAATGAAGCCGATTATGAGGCTATGATTGCGGGTCTGGAATAGGCCAAAAGCTTGGGAGCTGCGATCGTCAAAGCACAATGTGATTCACTCCTGGTAGTAAATCAGGTAAATGGGAGCTATGAGGTCAAAGAAGACATGATGCAAAGATACTTGGACAAAATCCAAGTCACACTATGCCTTTCAAAGAATGGACTCTGGTCCACATACATCGGGAGCAGAGCAGCAAGGTCGATGCCCTCGCAAACCTGGGATCATCTGTTGAAGAAGATGACCTACTCCCCAGGGTTGTTGTTCAGCTATCCAAATCAGTGGTCGAGGAAGGTCATGCCGAGATTAATTCTACTAGGCTAGCATATAATTGGAGAAATAAAAATATTGACTATCTGAAAGACGGGAAATTACCCTCAAATCCAAAGGAATCGAGGGCCCTGCGAACCATAGCAGCCTGGTTCTCGCTCGACGAAAATGGGAGTCTGTACAGAAGAACTTTCAATCGCCCCCTAGCACTATGTTTGGGGCCGGGAGACACAAATTATGTACTCCGAGAAATTCATGAGGGTACTAGAGGAAACCACTCCGACACCAATTCCTTAGTCCGAAAGGTGATCAGGGCAGGCTACTACTGGGACAACATGGAAAAAGATACCACGGAATTCGTCCGAAAGTGCGACAAATGCTAGAGATTTATTTTTGAAATGAGGAATGGACATCGTCGGACCTCTACCAACTACACCAGGTAAAGCTAAATTTATTTTATTTTTGACTGACTATTTCTCAAAATGGGTAGAAGCGCAGGCCTTCGAAAAGATAAGGCAAAAAGAAGTCATTGACTTCATCTAGGACCTCATTATGTGCCAATTCGGGATTCCTTTCGAGATAACATGTGATAATGGAAGGAAGTTCATCGGAAGCAAAGTAACACAGTTCCTCGAGGATCACAAAATCAAGAGAATCATGTCGATGCCCTACCACCCACGTGCAAACGGTCAGGCCAAGTCTACAAACAAAACAATCATCCAGAACTTAAAAAAGAAGTTGGAAAGCGCTTAGGGAAAGTGGAGAGAAATATTGCCCGAAATGCTATGGGAATACCGAACAACTCGAAAATCAAGAACAGGGGAAACACCTTTCTTTTTAGTATATGGTGTCGAGGCTTTGATACCAGTGGAGGTCGGAGAGCCAAGCGCCAGATTCTGACACACCACCGAGAGCTCGAATAACGAGGCCATGACTACGGCACTCAAACTATTGGATGAAAAGCGATAAGCCTCACTGGTCCGAATGGCCGCCCAAAAGCAAAGGATCGAAAGGTATTATAACAAGAGAACAAACCTCCGACATCTCGCAGTTGGGGACTTGGTCCTAAGGAAAGTCACCTGAACCCCTAATGAAGGAAAGCTAGGAAAAAATTGGGAAGGACCGTATTGCGTCCTTGGAGTAATCGGCAAAGGGTCCTACAAGCTCGGTACCATGGAAGGCGAACAGCTTCCAAGCAATTGGAACATATCAATGCTGAAACGATACTACTGCTAAGGTGTCCGATGGAAAATTCCGAAACACCCTCGAGCTCAAGGACCTTGGGTTCTTAAAAGCATACGTTGCACTCTTTTTGTTCGACCGTATTTTGTCCCTTGGCAAGGTTTTTAATGAGGCAACATTTATATGTTACCCAAGGAAAACTCAACAAGTATTCAAGGCTTCTTTTGCAGTCAACCTCAAATACTAGGGGGCATCCCCCCAAAAGGTCACTTCCTCGAAAAAGCCTAGAAGTGTTGAACGGGGTCTCAATAGGAGAATGATGTACCGGGCCAAACGGTCAAACGAACCGTGTCCGTATAAGAATAACTGAGTCTCTAAAAGTGAAAACATGTATACTTGTACCAAGTGATCAGAATACTTTCCATCAAAGCATTTTGCATTTCAAAGAAACTCGGTATCTTTGCAAAAATGGCCCCAGAGCCAAAAATGTCCCAAACACTTAGGGACTGGCGCCAACAACTCGAAGCCGTATGACCCCTAGGTCGGAGCTTCAAACTCGTAAGCCCTCAATGAGGCAACATCAAGATCACAAAATGGCCCCAAAGCCAAAAATGTCCCGAGCACTCAGGGACTAGCGTCGAAAACTCAAAGACCACATGACCTCCGGGTTGAAAACTCCGAAATCATAAGCCCTCAATGAGGCAATACCAAGTTTACAAGTAATGGATCCTGAGCCAAGAAACTTTCAATGACTCGGGGATAGCCTCCAACCGCCAGCCCCATTGACTTATCAAAACCCAAAGTCATAAGACCACATGCGGGCAGCCTCGGTCTCGTAAGACCTATATAAGGCAACAACAATATTTGAAGACCTCAAGCAAGGCAACCACATTTGTACCAAGTGACAATATTTGTAAGACCTCAAGCAAGGCATGAACCATACTTGTACCAAGTTGCCAAAACTGTAAGACTTCAAAGGCATGTAAAACTTGTAAGACCTTACTAAAGGCATAAACCCGATCTTAAAGTTAAGGCTACATATCGAACTTGTAAGACCCCTAAAAAGGCATACCCTCGATATAGAAATCGAAACTACTTCACTCGGGGATTGAAAGGCTCTGGCCAAACACAGATGACTACGGTCACAAGGCTGTACCAGCCAAACTAACGCGACTCAGGGATGCCCGACTGTCGCTATACAATCACAGGCCTTCAATTACTTCGAAAGTACTTCGAAAAGAACCGGTTAAATAGGCTACCCTCGATATAGGCAAAAGAGCTTCGACCCTGTCAGCTCCAAACTATAAGGCTTCGAGATACTTAGCCGTCGAGCTAAACCTCCCGAGGTGCTCGATCATTGCCATATAACGAGTCACAATCGAGGGTTCTATCGAATCGTCGAAGAGCGAGGCAAACACAATTCCAAAAAGTCCTTAACGAGGGAAAAATAAAGCCTATATAAGAGGTCGTACCAACTCAATACGGAAGAGCCACTGTCACCAGCCCATTCAAGAGGTCGTCCCGACCCAACGCGTAAGAGCCTAAGGGCCAGCTTGAAATTCAAAAACTTGAGGGTCGAATGAGCTTGAGTCGACACCCGACCCGGAGACTGAACCCAAAACAGTTAACTAAATATGCCTAAGAACAAAAGCGTAAGAGCCACTGCCGGCTACCCGTATGAAAGGTCGAACCGACCTAAAGTGTAAGAGCCTAAGGGCCAGCTCTAAATTCAAAAACTTCAGGGCCGATGAGCTTGATTTGAAACCTAACTCGGAGAACGAGCCTAAAATAATCAACTGAAAAATCCTAAGGACCCAACGCATAAGAGCTACTGTCGCCAGCACTAAAATCGAAGGTCACATCAATCCAACGCATAAGAGCCACTGTTGCCAGCACTAAAATCGAAGGTCGCACCGACCCAACGTGTAAGAGCTATTGTTGCTAGCACTAAAATCGAAGGTCACACCGACCTAACATATAAGAGCTAGGGCCGACTTCTAGACCTAAGGGTCGGTAAACCCGCACCGAGGTCCCGGCGCAGGGACTGGGCCCTACAGGTTCGACCTTCGACCATTACGAGTCGCTCAGCAACAGCAAAAACCCGAGGGTCTAACCCAAGGTCTAAGATCTCGGATAGATTATCAAAATATATCACACATTATTCATTCAAAGGAGAAACGAAGTGATAAAAACGGAAATCCTTTTATACATATTGCTCACAGAGGTACGTTACAAGGCCTTTAGAAACCTTACAAGGAAGGAGCCGAACAGAACCTTAATCTACTATCAAGCCTACATCTTTGACGGCCCCGCCGGAGGTTGTGCCCCAATGGTTTCGGCTACAGCCCCAGGACCTTCAACGGCCTCTTCCCTTTTGGGGATCTCACCTTCATTCTCATCACTTCTGAGCCACTACCCGATGCACCGCCAGAAGCAAACCGGGTAGCAACTTTCTTCTCTATGTTCTTCACCCTCTCGAGCTAGGCAGACAAATTGATATCCCCTGCGTGTATATCCTCGAGAGTCCGCCTCCGAGATTCTAATCGAGCATGCTCCACGGCTCAAGTAAGCTTCAATTCAGCCTCCTCAAGCACTCTCCCAGCTTGAGTGTTTACAACGACATCCTCCTTAAGAAAAGATATGAGCACCTCAACTTTAGTTTCGATCCCGGATAGTGCAGCAACTAATTCAGAATGGAGGCCTCTATATTTATCACTATCCGCCCTTGCATCATAAAGCTGGTGCCTGACTAAGGCCATCTTTTCCTGGAGGGTATCCCTCTCAGAAGTTATCTCTCTGACATGCCGTTTGAGTTAGAGAACTTCAGAGTCTCTATCTCAAAGCTCCTCCCTCAGTAGGGTACCTTCCTTTTCAAACTGCACAAATCAGATCAAAGATGTCAAAATGCTGGGATCTGGTAAACATTTAAACAATAGCAAACGGAAACTAGGTAACCTGTTCAACAAGATGAGCCTCCTCACGCTCGTGACGGGTCACCGCAGCCTGAAACCGGGCGAAAGTATAATTACAAAGCGCCCTGGCCTGAAGCCACGAAAAAGACAAATTAGAAAGATAAAGATCAGGACGACAGGTAGGATTTACAAAAGCTACCTTCTCATAAAGCATTTTCATCTCGCTAAAGACAAGTGAAGCATCGGGCTCAGGAATACCCTCGGGAGCGGCTAAAGGCCTTTCAAATGCATCTCTACCTCCGAGGGGAACTCCCACATCAGAAGGTTCTTCATTCGGGGCATCTTGTATTCCCTTAGGAGGTAAGGTCATTCCCTGAGGAGAATCACTCATGAAAACAACACCAGTAGGGTCAATTAGGGCTACTTCTTGTCCTCCCTACAGGGCTTTAGAACTGGTTTCCTCTGAACCGCCTACCAAATGCGTCTCAGCTCAAGGGATATTTTGGCCATCAGTCGGCTCAAGGACATCACCCAATACTTGCTCAGTGGCCCCTCCAGACCGAAGTTGGACCATGAGGGTCGATCGGGTTTTCCCCTCCACCGGATGCTATCAAGAAATTATTTTCCCTCTCGCCTTCAGCTCGAGGACTTCCCACTGCTTCTGGAGTTAAGGCTGTTGGTTCGGCCTTAGTTTCTTCCACCTTGGTCTTCTTGGATTTCGAAGGTTCATTCGACGGTTCACTTTGTCTTTTCTTCCCCTCGTTAGGTCTCGAGGTATCCTCTTCGCCGGGTGATGTTTCCTTCATCAAGGGGACCTCCCCCAGACCTACACAAATGCAAGAGGTAAGAACATGGAGTAAGGATGCTATCAGTAGCAATTCTGATTAAAAGGTACAACTGCAGCAGGAGTAAAGGCTCACTATGATCCTTGGCTTCCCATCAAGCTTGGGACAGATCACGCCACTCTCGCTCAGCGTATGGGCAAATCGAAATCCAACCGGCCGACCCAGCCCGAGAGGTCCGTAACCGCGATGGGGTAAACTGCTATGACTGCATCAATAGAAGAAATTAGCGCGTGGAAAGATGTACCTAAAAAGAAGCAATGAGATGCCAGATAATGTATCTACTTACGTTCCGTGTTCCACCTATCGGGGAATAGCATCCTTTCCACTGTGATCAGGTCCGAAGTCCTAACTCGGACAAAACGGCTCATCCACCCTCCATTCCTGACTTCATCTATGCAAGCAAAAAGGGCCCTCGAAGCTCGGTAGTGGAGCTTAATCAGGCCCCCGTGAAATAGATGGGGGCTATACATCCTGACCAGGTGATCGAGGGTGAAGGGCATCTCCCCAATCCTATTCATATAACACTTGATCATGTAGACAATGCGCCAGAATGAAGGGTGAATTTGGCTGAGGGTCACTCGATACCGTTGGCAGAAGTCGAGAACCACGGGGTCTATCAGAGGTGAGGATGGCCCTACCGGCCAAAGGGTATATGGGTAAGTATACACACTGAGAAAATCGACTTTGTATGTTGTTATATCCTCCTCCGGAGAAGGGACCTCCACAAGCACTGTATCCCCCCAGCGGCAATCAGTCCTCACCCTTTCGATGTTTGTTATTGAGCTAATATATTGAGACATAGGCCCACAACGCCCCGGCTTCGAAGAAGGTTTTTCGACCATGAAATCGGAAGTCGTTTTAAAAGACCCTGAAATGTATTCCTCAACACGAAGAGGCACTGCCACTTTGCCTTTAGACAAAAGCGAGGAGGAAGAGGATACATTCCCTTGAGAAGTAGAGGAGGAAGTTTTCGCCATTCTTAAAAGTTTTTGAGGAGAAAAGGAAATTGCATTTCAAAGAAAGAACAAAAGTGAAGGTAGAAGGAACCTTTTTGAGGGCGTGATGGTGAAGTGAACAATAAAGAACAAGAGAAGAGGTATTTATAGAGGCCTAAGGTGCACATTAAAGAAGGCCAAAGGACAGCCAGCCAGCTTTCGTAATCAATACAAAGGATTTTAAGGGTTGTGTGTACGCGACATTTTGGCACCTTATGACTGTCGTCGTTACGGAAGTACCATAGGGGTAGGAATTTGAGGTCATTTCTTATAATTTTCACTCTAAGAAGCGCAAGGACTATCTATATACGGTAAATCAGAGGGCCAAATTTTCCGACGTTACGATGCCTCGTAAGCACATTTCAAAGGTTAGAGACTATGGTCGAGATTCACCCCCCATGGGATATCGACGCTCGATCTCGGGACAGTGCAGACCAATGGTTAGGGTGAAAAAGTGGGGAGTTCTAAGGTGCGTAACTAGAGCTGAGAAAGTCTAGTTAGCTAAGTTTAGACCTGAATCAAGGCATTAAATGGTTGTACTAGCCCCATATCTTGGTGATAATGCATTTGTACTATGCTGAGATTATCACTCATATATAATGGGGATCCTTGTCACTTTGTAATCACCTAATGCTCAATATTGAATATACACAAACATTCTCTCTACACCCTAACATATTCTCTTGATCTCATTGCTTCCATTTATTGCTTACATTCATTGTGTTCTATTTATCGTTAATCATTTATTACTTATCATTGATCGTAAAGGCCGATCTCTTTAGCTCTCATAATTGTTATCCCTCCCTCGATTGCCCTAAGCCGGCCTCCAGACTCGACTTCGAGGCCTCATATATGGTAGCTCGAGGCCCCGACCTCCAGCCATTCGGTTTGATTATTACATCGTCTCTAGCCTATAATCTTGCTCTTTAATCTTTTACTTAGCATCCCTTGCCTAACAACTAGCATAAAAATAGATCACATATTTTTAGAATCACAAAATCAAATTTAATTGTTGTTACAAATTTCACGGTAAACAAAAAACTTATGGGTTCTCTAAATTATATAAAGCTCAGTATAGCAAATGAGCTTATGACTAGTAGCATTTAGAATAAATAGAATATTGCCCTAGTAGTAGAATGAGGAGGTGATTGTGATAGATAAAGGATGACGTTTGGGCCTTCGATTGAGTAATGACTTGAAGAGAATTTCATGAATTGTAAGGGACTAAACTACCCATATAAAGTGAATTACATTGGGATACTATAAAGTATTATCATGGAAGTATAGTATCACCCCTAGGTGGATCAATCTAATTACTACAGATGTCCCCGATAAGACGTGGGACCCAGTAACAATGTATTTAAGAAATTTCAACTCTTCAAGTGGGGAATTGTAGATCAACATTTTGGTGAACTAACAATGGACGGATACAAGATACAAAGTATGACATGATATTAGGTCATCATTCCTAAGATGAACAGTAATAAGGAATCATTGAAGGACTTAGATTAATATATATTGGATAAGCAACAAGAGTAAGCTAGAATTTGATATCAGACCTCAGCAACGATAAATCAAGTAAGAGTTATGGTATAGTAGGACCTACATAGATATGGTATAAATCACGCGGTTAGAAAATAGGTTCTATGAAACAAGATGTAACAATAATCGTAATTTCAACAAAATACCGAGCAAAGAACTTTAATATACCTACAAATTCCCAGAGAGACATTTCATCAAGCTATGTATATGTTTGCAAAGTGAGGCCTAGAGATTAACTAGAAGCCAGAGGAAAAAGAGGAGAAGAATCGCATAGGTGCACTTACAAGGTCAAAGTCGTACAGGCTGCATGATAGAAGGTAGCAACATGTACGAGATTGGAAAGATCCTGACCACAAGTCACGATATGAGGAAGAGGACTAAAGGGAAGAATGTCCTAGCCTTTGGACTTATTCACAGAACAGTCGCCTAGATGACAAGAGGAGCACTAAAGTATTCGTAAGAGCTATGGGTTATAAGAATGTTAAGTGCATCAGTCAACATTCAAGGACGAATGTTCCAAGGGGGGATGATGTTACATCCCGCATTTTTGTATGTTTAAGTTTCGTCGTAAGTTAATTGACATAAGATCGGGATTGGGATTATTTTGAGATTATAAGCATTATGCTATTTCAAGCAAGTAGTGAGTAAATTCACGAAGGTGAGAGGGGAAGCAAGTCAAAGAAAATGAATTTTCTTCCAAGTTGATAAATTGGCATAAAATACGGGTCGTGCGATAATACCTGGTATTTTCGTACTAGTACCATACAAGGTACCATATGACCATGATAATGGAATGTATATAGTGTATTAAAAATAAGTAGAATTTTAAGAAATTTGAGACAATTCTTAATTATGCGGGTAATTGGTTAATTATCGAGTAACAGAATATTACCTAATTAAATTAATTAAAATTTTTGGACAAGTATGAAAGTAACAACGTGACAGCAAGTAGAAAGAGTCTAATGACTCTTGATTTAGATTCAATATTAACAAGACACTTGGACAATCTATTAAACCTTAAAGAAAAAAAGTTAAAGTCATATATATTAGTCATCATCACCATTATGTTTATTTTGGCATCAAAACTCCATTTTGGAGAATATTTTGAAAGTTCATATCAGATGTTATATTACAATAAGCAACGAAAATTCTTTGATTGGTAAAGAAATTCCTACGAAATTGCACTGCATAATAGCAACATGATTTTGCAATTTTAAGGGAGTACGGTGCAATCCTTCTCATGAATATCATACGAACTTTTTCCTACTCCAGGAATGTTAAAGCTAAGTTTTTCCTTCTGTCACACCCCAAATCGAGGGGCGCGACCGGCGCTCAACCGAGCAAGCCCAACTGAGCAAGCCTATTAGATTTCATTCCCAAAAATTTATTTATGAATAACAAGGAAATGAACTCCATAAATCCTACTTTATGAGCATTACATTGACCATTTTTATCTTTGTCTTTCATTAACAGTTCAACCATACTAAACAAATTGTTACAATTAATAGATACGAAGGAAACATTATGCCAAATAACAACATATCTAGTTCAAATTTTCAATACCTGACACCACCCACAACCTGTCTATGGAGCCTCTAAATACAGCTGAAAAGTAATATAGAAATGCCAACAACAAGGCTCCGGCTATACCTCAAAATACAAAGTGCATGATAAATAACAGTACAGGACCCCGAAATAAAGTGGGGCTCACCAAGTCAGCTGAAAGGGAGATGCGTAACTAGCTGCAACCAACAATGCCTGCTATGGAACCACCTACATCCATTTAATGACGTAGCGCCCCCGACAAAAGGGATGTTAGTGCCATCGAATAGCACTAGTATGTATAACTAAACATCATCACATTAGAAAGAACAACCATACAAGAACAAAGAAATCATAAGGATTCAACAAAAGCTATAATCAGTCACTACATCAGCAAATAAAAGGAATCACATAGCTTTCACATAATTTCCGTAACTTTAGGTTGGGGCATTTAATATTGTTCATCATCATTCATAATATCACCGCTTTCTTGAACGGAGTCCGATCACGGTCCGATCGGCTAAGCTTCCTCGTTTGAGACATATACCTCAATCACTATTTCAATTCCACTTTTCGGTTTCAATTTCAACCCAATACCATCATGTGTGTAGCACGGGGTCAGATCACGGCCCGATCGACTTGGCCGTCTTACCAAGACGTTACCATTTTCTATTGATCATCTCACTTCAATTTTTGGTTCCACATAGGTTAGTTCATCGGCACCTGGGGCCACAATTACCACATCATACTTGGCACTAGGCCACATTCCATAGCTCACATTTCACATTATTCCCATTTTCACATTAACCATGCCATTTTAGATCATGGGCACAAACAAGAGCAATTCTAATTGTAAGCATAGAGAGGAATTCACCTGGTTCAGCATAATATTCACAATGTAACCTCAACTTGAAATTTAGGCATTTTAACACATAGTTCATGTTCTCACCACATCCTCAATTTTACAAAGAATAGCACATAGTTCAAATCTTTCACACATTCTCAATTTATCAAGGATAGCATATTGTACACATTGAAACACAACTTCCATATATAATCTTGCAACAACAATTCACTTGAAATAATAAGCACAACATCTATAAATTTCAGACTTACAACATTTATATGGACGCCATACATACCTCGATTAAGCTTTCCTTAAGTTTCTACAATCAACCAACACATCTAGCGATAACAATCTATAAGGAGATAGCGGGAATCGATTAATAATTAGTAAGATTACCCATGGTGTAACTCTCTTAGGAATTTCATCAAACATCTAATATGTGAAGTAGTCTACAAGATCTGAAAATGGAAATTCCTTCCTCCCTCAACCAATTTTAACAGGAACTAACCAAATTAGTTCTTTAATATCACATACTATAACTTAATCCCACATGCATGGCCTATTTCTAATCCCTACAACATATTTGAACCCTTAACCTCTTACATGAAATCTTGGAAGAAGGACTTACCCGGATGGAGGATAATCAAGTGGTTATCTTCCTTGATTCTTGAGAACTTGAGCAAGATTTGGGTGATTATGAAGCTAGGCTCTTTCTCTCTCTTCCGCTCTCTATATGCTCTCAACTCTCTCTAAAATCAGTAGAAAATGACCCCAAATGAAGCCCCAAAGCCTATATATTAAAATGGGATCAGGTTATAAAAATAAAAAAAATAAGCCTCCGAAATTGGGTCTGCGGTCGCATAATGGACCGCAAAACAAGAATGCGGGTCGCAAAATGCATCACGGAACTAGTACCCAAAACTGGGCTACACTGGTCCAGTTTGCGACCAGATATGCGGTCACAGATCTATTATGCGAACCGCATAAAGGTTTTGCGATTGCATAACTGACACAGGATCGCATTTTTCCAGCCTTTGGTAATTTGATCATAACTTTATATAGGAATGTCCAAATGACAAACGGTTTGAAGAGTTGGAAACTAGACTTGAAGACCTCTCATATGATAGGTTTTTCATTAAACAAAACCTTATATATATTTAGATATGATCGTTCAAATTGTGGACTTGTGCAAACTCATTTGGAATTTTAGCCCATTATGAAATTTTCCGATTTGTCTTAGACTTAGGCCCCTCCTTGGACCCCACATTACTTATTATAAGACTTATACACTTATTTACCAAATCCAACTGATTCCCATCATGTTAATAGCATATAAAATATTAGAATTAGCCTACATGGCACCACAAAATCATAAGTTACTTAGCGAAATTTTCCGGGGCCTTACACCTTCATTTTAGCATGATCTCATAATTACACAAGTTTGATAACGAGTCATGAGAAAAGTTCATAGCCCGGAATTTACATATATTTTGCTAGTCTCGCAAGTTACGTATATTTTCCTAGTTTTGTAAGTTACGATATTTTTATTATCGGGACTTCATATTTGATTGAGTATTTCCTTCTTCCAGTAAAGAGATCTGAGAGTTTATATATACAGTAATAAAGTATTTTCATTACCATCGAGCTATAATCAATGGGCAGGCCTCTATTGGGCAACCTCTGATCAGATGGTAAGATATATACTGAGCCTACTGTGGCCGAGTGCCTATGAGCGAGCCCAGTTGGCCGAGATACAGAGCCTGGTATAGTCGAGCGCCTATTATGAGCGAGCCTACTACGGCAGAGCAGTTATATATATATACCGAACCTTATAAGGCCGGGCAGCTATTTTACTTATTATATTGGGAGAGTTGAGTTAGTATAAGCAGGTAAGCATATCTTCATATTATCTTTGACTTCCAGCTGCTTTCAGTTATTATATTAGCAGTTCAGTTTTAGCTTTCAGTATATTGCCTTACATACTCGATACATTATTTCGTACTGATGTCCCTTTTCTGGGGGTGCTGCATTTTATGCATGCAGGTTGAGACAGACAGATGGGTAGACCTCCTCATTAAGTGTTGCCCGAGTTCAGCTTGATCGGTAAGCTCCATGCCTTTCGGAGTTGCCGAGTCTAGAGCCTTATGTGCATCTTGTAGATATATGTGTGTGTGTGTGTGTGTATATATATATATATATATATATATATATATATATATATATATATATATATATATATATATAGTCGGGGCCCTGTTCCGATCACAATATATCCATCAGTAGAGGCTTGTAGACATATCATGTCAGTTAATGCAGTATGTTGGGCTTGTAGGCCTTTTATATACATTTTGTTTGTTTGTCAACTATAGTAGTTATAATGGTCTTGTCAGCCCAGCTTTATATTGAGATTTAGTCAGTATTCGCTATTGTCTTGCAATGTGGCTCATGGCCAAAGTATGACATTATATGCTCAGAATCCCTTAGTTGCAAGTTGGTATGCAATGATAGGTAAGGCACCAGGTGCCGGTCTCGCCCCCCAAGTCCGGGGTGGCACGACCCAAACTAGGGGTCATGACTAGCACCCGGGCCATACTTGCCGAGTACCAACGTACATTTTATCTAACCTTCCTTACTATCTTTAAGTGCCGACAAGTTCCATATAAATGGTATACATGGGTCAAGAACAACTAACAATGAAAGGCAATGACAGGAATAACATAGGATGACAAGACTATCAAGAAACTATATATAAGGTATGAGCTACCATGCTGCCACAAAAGGCTATACAACCAAAATCAGCCAACAAGGCATACCAAACTATACATGAGTCGACACATGTCTATGAACCTCTAAAGCAACATAAGTGCTGCAACATTGCCAGAACAGGGCCCCGACATACCTATAATATCTATAAGAAAAATGCATACCAAAACCACGGCAAGTCCAAATGAGGGATCTCACCAATAAACGCTGAATTGGGCAGTCTTCTGTGGTGGGGGAGCTGCGTCTACTTATCTATCAGGACCTGCAGTACGACATACAGCCTCCATAAATAAAAAGGACGTCAGTATGAATAAAGTAATGAGTATGCAAGGCAGGAAAGCAAGTATGAACAGTAATGTAATTAAGGATAGAGAATATACAACCTGTAACATCTGGTTACCTCTGAGGACTACTGACATGAAATGCATGATACAAACATATATATACACAAATTTTTAAAACATACACTTATGTGGGCATCATCATCATCATATCGTACCCAGCCTCAAAGAGAACCAGGTAAAAACGTACCCGGCTACATGGAGCTCGGTAAAACCCAACTGATCAGTGGTAGCACAATAGGTGTCGTACCTGGCCGACTATAGTGTGGCTCGGTAGAGTAAAATAGATACATATATATAATGCATGCTCGACTCATGGAATCACGTTCTAAACCTTTCAAAGTGACGTAAGTTCGGTATCCTCTATACATGTTATTAGGAATAACTCTTCACCATGAACCTTATAAGAATCAGGAGGAACCAACAATATTGATAACATAAGAACAAGAGAAGCAACATCAATATCAATCGTTCCATAAGAGGGGAAATAATGTAAGTACTCATAGCTTCTAAGAGTAGAGTATCTTTGGAAGCTCGTTCATTACAATATGTACAATCGGAGTCATGCAAAAGAAGGAAATTGATAGCCTCACATACCTTGTATATACTTCCCAACCTCAAGCTATGCAAATATCATGACTGCTTAGTCTACAATAGGAGAAATAACATTATCATTAACATTTAAGCATCGTAACTATTATGTACCGACCACAACCTATTTTACGATGAAATGGACATAACCTCCCCTATATATATGACTTCACACAATTCAAAACAATTACCAAACCGCCCAACATTCCCCGATCACTTCATACACAAAATGACAACCATAATAGTGTCAAACAATCCGAAGATGTTACGACGAACGACCAGAAAACCACCCTACCATTATGTGGTGTTTCTCCACACCCTTTCTCTTATCAACTCCATAAAAATAGTAGCAAATGAGACAACCCAATAGCAACATGAAACAGCCCACAAAACAGCCCCACAATTTCCGCAATTCAAAATTCATTTTTCTGTTTATTTAAACATGTTTCAAATTGTCTTTTCTTTCAAATTGAGAAACACAACCAAAAGTACATAATTAAGACTCTTATCCAATAAAACAACCATGAATTCAACTTAAAAATAAGTTCACAAACACCCAACCATGATGCAAGAACAAACAACATACCACTCTTTCGAAACTTGCTAGGTCTAGTCTTTACGATCGAGTTACAACTCGCAAATGCATAGATAATGGAAGGAGGAGCATAAACTTACCTTGTACTTAATACAACCCATGAAACCTAGTCCTTATTAATCAAAAACCAGTTCCTCAATGCAGATACAAGAAGCAGAAAGAGAAACTAGCAAGCTGTCCGAACTTTTCGGCACTAGAATCACGTCGTAACACTAGAAATACCCTAGGGTTTGTGTGGGATTTTTGGGGAGGAGTTGCAAGGGTTCAATTTGGTTTTCAAGGTCTGAAATATGGGTGAAATAAATGAGTTTATAATCCCTTAAAAGTCCCATTTTTGCCGACTTTGGGGCTTTTAATTTTGTCCTCTCATTTTGGCAAGTAGGTGATGCACCTACTTGTCACCTACCAATCTGCACAAGCTCGCGAAAATATGAATATCTCTATACTCCGAGATTGTATTGACAAACGATTTAATATGTTGGAAACTAGACTCATAGATATTTAATTTGGTGGATCTGTCACCCAATAATTCCTAGTAAATTGGGAGAAAAGCTTAGTAACATTCGACCTAAAGTTTAAGTAAAACTATGAACCTAAGATCCGACAGCTTTTGTCGACTTTTGTTTCAAAACTCATTTGACTTCAAGACTTATGATACGGAAATTATATGATTCAAGTACCTTAAAACACAACCTCCTGGGTATATTAAGCACCACTAGGTTTACCCGAAAATACGAGTTACAACATCCTTGATTCATTTAACTTCTAATACTTGTTAATCACCCTTATACACCCTTGTATCACTTAATACCAATAGGATTAACTTCTTATCATCTCAAAGATAATTCATTCTTGGAATTACGTTGACTAACTTATGGCATGAACTAATGCGTGTGGATATGGGTTGTAACACCCTCCCCCCTTAGGAACATTCGTCCTCGAATGTAAGGGTTCATGGGGAGTTTAGATCATCGTGGATTCCGACGGAAATTTCCGGCCGAGTTTCTCCCATAAATAAAGGACGAACTTGCAAGCAGTTAACTCAACATATGGCCTTATAAGAGTATGCAAAGCATTATGGACATATACATTATCTGCATATCACCATTTTGTATTAAGGAAGAGTATTCTCAAGCTATTGCTTACCTCATAGAGTTGTTTTCACCTTCTAATGCGTCTTGCGTTCCCCTAGCATCCTCGTTATCTTCATTATGGAACATGTAAGGGTATTTAGACTTCATCTCCTCTTCTGCTTCCCATGTCATTTCTTCCATATTCTTGTTTCTCTACAATACGTTGACTGAAGCTACATCTTTATTCTCAGCTTGCGGACATATCGATCTAATATAGCCACTAGCAGTTCTTCATTTGATAGATTCTCTGTAACTTGTACATCTTTAATAGGGATGACTCGAGAAGGGTCTCCAATACATTTCCTCAACATAGATACATGGAATACCAGATGGACAAATTCCAATTCGGATGGCAATTCTAACTCATAAGCAACCTGTCCAATTCGTCGAAGAATTTTATATGGATCGATATGCCGCGGACTTAGCTTACCCTTCTTCCCAAAATGCATAACACCCTTCATCGGCGAGATCCTCAGGAAAACCCAATCACCAACCTCAAACTCTAGATCACGAAGTCGTACATCGGAATAAGACTTTTGTCTGCTTTGTGCCGTCCTCAGTCGTTCTTGTATCACTTTCACCTTCTCAATGGCTTGGTGAATTAAATCTGGCCCATATAATTCTGTTTCCCTGACTTCAAACCATCCAACTGGTGATGTACATCCTCTCCCATACAGTGCTTCATACAGAGCCATTTTAATACTGGAATGGTAGCTACAAATTCTATGAGTGGTAGATGGTTATCCCAATTCCCCTTGAAATCTAAAACACATGCTCGTAGCATATCTTCAAGTGTCTGAATGGTACGTTCAGCCTGTTCGTTAGTCTGCGGATGGAATGCAGTGCTGAGATTCACTTGTGTGCCTAAACCCTTCTAAAAAGACCTCCAAAAGTTAGCCATAAATTGAGCTCATCGGTGTGATATAATAGATACCGGCACACCATGAAGCCTAACAAACTCCTTGATATACAACTTCGCATAATCTTCAGCCGTGTAAGTTGTCTTAACTGGCAGAAAATGGGCAGATTTTGTAAGTCCAATTATCACCCAGATGGAGGTAAACTTATGATAAGAACGAGGTAATCCAATAATGAAGTCCATATTAATCACATCCCATTTCCAGGTCGGAATCTCTATGTTCTGAATCAATCCACCGGGTTTTTGATGCTCGATCTTTACTTGTTGACAATTAGGACATTGGGCTACAAATTCTGCAATAGACTTCTTCATGTTATCCCACCAATACTACTCCTTAATGTCATGATACATCTTTGTTGAGCCAGGATATATGGAATATCGGGATTGATGAATCTCAATCATAATCTTCTTTTGCAACCCTGCCACATTCGGTACACATAATCGGCCCTGGTATCTCAATGCCCCATCTTCTCTGATCTCGAAAGCTATAATCTTACCCTGCTGAATGCCTTCTCTCAATCTTTCTAAGGTAGGATCTTCATATTGTCGTGCTTTTACCTCGGGTACCAAAGATGATTCTGCTGTATTCTATAAAGTAACACCTCCATCATCAGGGTCTAACAATCTGATTCTCATATTGGCTAGATTGTGAAGCTCTTTAGTCAACCCTTTTTTACCTGCCTCAACGTGTACTAAGCTTCCCATTGACTTACGGCTAAGAGCGTCTGCCATAACATTGGCTTTACCGAGATAGTACAATATCTTGATGTCGTAGTCTTTCAGTAATTCAAGCCACCTACACTGTCTCAAATTCAACTCCTTCTACTTGAAGATGTATTGTAAACTCTTGTGATCTATGTAGATGTCAACATGGACATTGTATAAGTAGTGTCGCCACATCTTCAAAGCATGTATTACTGCTGCAATTCCCAATATGGGTTGGATAATTCTTTTCATGCTTCTTCAATTGTCTTGATGCATAAGCAATCACCTTCCCACGCTGCATCAATACTCACCCCAAACCTATACCTGAGGTATCACAATATACTACATAACCTTCTGGTCCTTCAAGGAAAGTATGCACTGGCGCAGACGTCAATCGATTCTTTAGCTCCTGAAAACTACGTTCACGAGCGTCAGACCACTGGAACTTGGTAGCTTTCTGTGTTAACTTAGTCAAAGGCGCTGATATAGAGGAAAAACCTTCTACAAATCGCCTATAATATCCTGGTAGCCCCAGGAAGCTACGGACTTCTGATGGTGTTGTAGGTCTTGTCCAATTCTTCACTGCATCAATCTTCTGAGTGTCAACACTAATACCCTCATCAAATATCACATGGCCAAGGAATGCTACTGAGTTCAGTCATAATTCATATTTAGAGAGCTTAACATATAACTTACGATCCTGAAGCATCTGTAATACTATCCACAAGTGGCCCGCATGTTCCACCTCGGAGTGAGAATACACCAGAATGTCATCAATGAATACAATTACGAACACATCAAGATAGGGCCTGAATACACTATTCATAAGATCCATAAAAGCTGTTGGGGCATTTGTTAGCCCGAACGACATCACCAAGACCTCAAAGTGCCCATATCTTGTCTGGAAGGCTGTGTTTGGAATATCCTTCTCCTTCACCCTCACTTGATGATACCCTAAACGTAAGTCAATCTTGGAGAAATACTTGGCACCCTAGAGTTGGTCAAAAAGATTGTCAATTCTTGGAACTGGATACTTGTTCTTTATAGTAAACTTATTCAACTGTCGATAATTGATACCCATCCTTAACGACCCGTCTTTCTTCCGCACGAACAAAATTGGCGCACCCCAAGGTGAAGTGCTAGGCCTAATGAAGCCCTTATACAGCAAGTCCTTCAACTATGCCTTCAACTCTCGCAACTCTGCCGGGGCCATCCTGTATAGAGGAATAGATATGGGTTGAGTGTCAGGCAACACATCAATGCTAAACTCAATCTCCCTTTCAAGAGGAAGGCTTGGGAGTTCATCTGGGAAAACATCTGGAAATTCATTGACCACAGGGATTGCTTGTATAGTAGGCAGTTTCGCCTCTGCATCCCTAATACGAACGAGATGATAAATGTAACTTTTAAGATAATCTTCCTTGCTTTAAGATAGGAAAAAAACTTACCTTTCGGCGTAACAATGTTCCCCTTCCATTCAATGACGGGTTCACCAGGAAACTGAAACCTAACCATCTTCGCACGATAGTCATTATTTGCATAGCACGAGGCTAACTAGTCCATTCCCATTATCACATCAAAATCAACCATTTCTAACTCAAATAAATTTGTTGAGGTTTGACGACTACAAATCATCACTTTGCAACCTCTATATACCCTTCTAGCAATCACAGAATCTCCTATCGGAGTAGATATCGCAAGTGGTTTACTTATCAATTCAGGTTCAACGCCAAACTTATTAGCCACAAAGGGTGTAACATATGATAATGTAGATCCCGGGTCAATCAGCACATATACATCGTAAGAAAGCATAGATAACATACATGTCACTACTACAAAAAAGACCTTTAGCGGCAATACAAAACGGCTTTAGCGGCAATAACAATAGCCGCTAAATCTTTTACCAGCCATTAGGGTTTTTCCACTGATGTTGGGTTCGGCAAAGCCTTTAGCGGCTTTTCTCGCAAAAGCTGGTAAAGGGTATGGTTTATTTCCGCTAAAAATTATTATCTTTAATGGCAATTGTTTGCGGCAATTATAATGGCTACTAAATCCAATCCAAAACGGCCAACTATACATCTTTAGCATCTATTTTTATAGCCGCTAAATTCAAACTAATTGCCGCTAAAGGTTCGCATCTCTAACGGCAATTGTTTGCGGCAATTATAGTAGCTACTAGATCCAATCCAAACGGCTAATTATACTTCTTTACCATCCATTCTTATAGCCGCTAACTTCAAAATAATTGCCGCTAAAAATTTGCATCTCTAATGACAATTGTTTGTGGCAATTATAATAGCTACTAAATCCAATCAAAACGGCTAATTATACTTTTTTACCATCCATTTTTATAGCCGCTAAATTCAAAATGATTGTCGCTAAAAGTTCGCATCTTTAACGCAATTATTCTGTTGCAATTAAAAAGGCAATACTATCCATTGTTAAACATCTTAGTTTGCCCTTTAGAGTCCATTTTAATAGCTAATATGTTTAACTAAATTGCCGCTAATAATCAATAGCTTTAAAAGTCATAAGCGATAATACCAATAATTTGACCACAATTAATAATATATAGTTACTACATTTGTATAGAATATGACCCAAATAATAAAATATATTAATATTAATCAAAAAAACATAATATATCTCATAAAATCTTAACAAACAAAAGAAAGTAGTAATCAAAAATATTAATATCACAATAACTTAAAACATAAAAATATATTATTTGGACTAAACAGCAATGTCATCATTGTAATAATCTAGAATGATGGTCTTCAAATGATTTCCGAAACTTTTCATCATTTTGAAATCTTCCAACTGCTAAATTATCGAACATCAGACTGTATGACCTGAAATTATAAAAAGGATAAAGTATATACATGAAGTGCTGAAATAAGATACTAGTGTTATAGCTAACAGTGTAGATTTTATAGCTACCAGTGCACAAATGAATTTCATTCTTTCTCACAGATTCCTAGTGCTGGAAGGAGCTACTAAACCTCGACAAGTCAAACTCCTTATCTAAGGATTAGAATTGCTAAAAGAAGATCACAGATTGAGAATTCGGGATGAGGGCATTTACACGACAAGTGGAGCACCACATGAAAGGAAGATCTTAACTCGAAAGCTAAATGTTCATTGCCAGATATCTCATCACTCCACTGAGATACTCAGATTCAGAAGGAGAAGAACCTAAGAACATTTGGGAAAATTTGGAAATCATATGATCAAACCAATTGTGTAGTGTCCGAGCACTCTTAAACCATTCAGCTAAGTCATGCAACTGAAGCAACTATACAAGAACCAAATCAATCAGTCCCAAACTGTAGCTCAACAAACCAGTTTGCTAGAAACTTTAAACAATGCAGAATAGAACAGAGTTATAGTTATTAACTTCCCAGAGTAGCCACAAAAGTGCAGAAAGTTTTATTGTCAAAGCAAGTAGGAAGCCAAAATTCCTTTACAGTTTTGGTCAGCCCAAAATGTGCAGAAATTTCAGCTTCAAGCTGTGGAAAATTGCTGTCAAATACTGCTCAAATCTTGATCACAAATAGCTGAACATTAGACTGTTCAGAAGCTGCAAAAACTGGGCAGAAACTTCCAATAGAAACAAAAATTGAATTCAGCAAACAGAGGCCCTATCTAGCTGACACTTTGTGATATTAATTCATATGAGCAAACCAGTTGTGCAGTGTCCGAGCACTTTTAAACCGTTCAGTTGTGTAGTGTCAGTTTTAGAAGAGCTAGTATCTCTTCCTTGCCATTCTAAGGAAACAGTACTCTTCTTTCAGTTCTAATATCTAAAAGGCTATCATGTTTCATCACCAGAATCTATTTAGTTTGTTTTCTTCCTGATGTCTCATTGTATAAATTACACTTCTGAAATATGAATTTTCTACTTATGGACTTCTTTTGGAATTTTCTTTTTCTAATGAAGTAAAGCTTGCACTTATGGGCTGAGGTATAGTAGTAATTCATAGGCTTCCTTTTATATGACATTATCTGACATGCTAAAGCAAATTTTTTTTCTAGATATGTCAACCAAATGGCTCTTTGCCCCAACCTATTTTCCCAATAAATTACCAACAACCCCGGGCAACTTCCACAACATACGGCAAACACGTTAGATAACTCACTATCATTTTTAAGAATGACATATCAACTTTTTGAAGAGTCATAGGAGCAAAGCTAGAAATAGAGTAGCTGGTAGCTTTTGGGGTGGAAATTAAACAAGACTGATTCACCAAAGAAGATCCTGCGAATGTGGCCCTGGAAGTTGAAAAACTTGTGCTATTTCTATTGAACATGAGAGGAAGTTGTTCATCGAAAGGGGTAATTGCATAACTTACATGTACTGTCTAATAGCTCATCTAATTTGTACTCTTAAGTGTTCATTGCTCGTTATATGGTAGCAAACAACTAAACAAATAAGAACGAAATCAAATTGTCAAACTTTTTACCCACGTGTATATCTTTTTAGTAAACTCTTCACCCACGTGTTTTGTCAATCTAAATCTACAGAATAAGCTATGGCCTATTGAGTCAATAAATCAGAATGACCATTATATTGTTCTTGTTCCAAGGGATAATACACGAAAATGCTTTAATCTAGCATGTTATCATTGTCACACCTCCTTTTTCTCACCCCCGAGAAGGAAGTATAGGGGAGTTTTCCCAATTTAAGTGACAATCGAAACGGGATTATTTATTTAAAATTCAGAGTCGCCACTTGGGATGGTTTGTTGTCTGGTGTCCCAAATCACCGGTTTATTTTAGAATCCCAAATCGAGGAAAATTCGACTTTTCTTTTGAAGTCTGCAAAACAGAAATTTTGAATAAGGAATTCTGTTAACCCGGGGGAAGGTGTTAGATACCCCCGGATTCCGTGGTTCTAGCACGGTCGCTTAAA
Source organism: Nicotiana tabacum (assembly GCF_000715075.1). Taxonomy (NCBI): domain Eukaryota; kingdom Viridiplantae; phylum Streptophyta; class Magnoliopsida; order Solanales; family Solanaceae; genus Nicotiana; species Nicotiana tabacum. Next base: position 103,298,300 of record NC_134087.1, on the reverse strand, counting down.
CTATTAAAATTGGCCGATTATCTGATTTTAATACATGTTTTAGCCTATGGTATATTTTAACTTATTAAGTCGCTTTTAAGTATTTTTAAGGAAGATTCAACGTTATCTAAAACACGTCTTGAACCACACACATGAAATGCACCCGCGGTCCGCGACACATTTTATTTAACGTTGTTGAGATTTGGATTAGGGTCACATGAAATGCACACCCGAGTTTAAGGAAATTAATCTAAATTACGCTCCTAAAGCAACTACGCACTTTCAAGTTTGCGAGGGCCATGGAAAATTCAACTAAATGGCACACCTCGATTTCTAAAGGATTAAAACTAATTAAGTGAGGGTCATGCGTTTTGAGATTTTATTTGGCATGGCACGCCTCAAATTATTCTAAAGGGCATTATTATTCGAAGTTGTTATAACCGGGTCACATGAAGTGCACCCCCGAATTTTGGAATTAGGCATCGTACCTATGTCACGGAAACCGTACCCATAATCACGATGGTTCATTAGCGTGCCTATATAAAGGTCATATTTCCTAAACCACTTTATTGAAACAGTTTCATCTACAATAATCCCAAATCAATAATAAATCATAACTTATTCAAACTAAGAATCAAACCAACTAATATCTTTCCATTCTATATCAAAACAATATTCCAATCACAAGAAATTAAGCATCTCACGTAAGAAGGAGAAAAACAAAACACTCAAACAAAAGTGATGTCCTTTGTGACTAAAACAAAAATTGCAGTAAGTCAATTTACCGCTAAATGCGCAGCAGAATCTATATCTTTATAAGATGTAAGAAACTTTACACAATAAATGAAATGAAACAGTTTCTGTTCCAATTAATGTATCATATTCAAACTAAGCATAGACAAATCAAATTAAGGGAAAGTTTTAAAACAACACAAAATAACAGAACAATCATATGGCAGTCATAATCATCAAAGAAACAAAGAACACGAAGAAAACCTCAAATAGCCGCAATTTCCGATTCACAAGATCTCGAGCTCAGATTACAGAGCAAATCAAGCATTTGTTTCGCAAGGAACTGAAACCGGAACCGCGAACAGGACAACCTCTTGAGCCGGAACCCATTGATAAAACCTCGACAAACCTCGCCTGCCTCAACTCCCAGGGTCCATGGTTGCGTTTTTGGTATTAGAAATGGTGTTTCGGAGCTAAAGTGAGGAGCTATTTCGATGAGCTGTTTCGGACAAGGCTTCAGCTGCGTTTTTGACTGATTTTTTGGTGAGTTTCAGGGTTAAAGTTTGAGCTATAATGGGGGGTTTATGGCTGCTTAAGGAATTAAAGTTGGTGGAGTTATTTTATCTCTCAAAATGAGAGAAATTTCATGGAGTTTGGACTGCTCATTCCTTTGTCGAAGTGCTGCCCTCTTTCACTTTGGAAATTTTTGGAATTAGGTTCTTCAGGTCCTTTTGTCATATGCCGCTGATCTCTTTTTTGTTGTTTGATAAATCAAGAAGATTCGAGTTTTTGGTTGGTTTCTTGCTGATCGATGGATTCAATGGGGAGATGAGGAATTCAGATGGGGAATCCCAAAATTTTGCCAAAAGCGGCGGATCTCCCTTTCTTCTGTGTGTTTAGGCGTTGTTTTTGGTCCCCTTTATTTTAGGTGTTAGATACTGTATATAAGGGTAGGGATTAAGTTAGGGGCATGGGCCTAGAAATTATGGGCTTGGGAATTATGGGCTAGGTCCACAATTAGACCTAAAAATGGGTTACTCGAGCCCAAGTTTTATACTTTCTCTGCGAACGGGACTAAAATACAACCTTATTTATTAATTAGTCCTACTTAAATAAAATAACTGTTAAAATAAGACTGACCATTAAAACAAACTATTTTTTTGTATTTTTCTTGGTTAAAAATGACTAACAAAACATTAATGGAACAATTTTTGTAATTTTCATTTTTCTTGTAATAAAATAAAGTAAAAGAGTAAAAATTAGTTGAAATAGCTATATTAGGCCGAAATTAAATATTTACGTGCTAAAATATGAAAAATCTTGGGGAGGGTCAAAAATCACATGTCTACAACTGCCCCTCTTTGACTGGAAACGCGAAGAGTTTTTAGACAAAGAACGACTAGACAGGTTTTTTGACCCGACCCTTATTTGGAGAAACTAAAACTAAGAGAAAAGGGGAATGTGACCGAGCCCTGGTATCTGAGCTGCCTACATATCCTTGGCTATAAAGGAATCAGGCCACATGTAGTTCAGAGGTGAGTGAGGCGATGGAGTATACCGAGGTGAAGAGCCGGTCGAGGTGCTGTTCCGCCGAGGTTCCAGTCCGCGGTCCTGATGTTACATCAAAAATCAAAACATGAAAAAGACTAGCTAAGCCTATCAACTACGAGTTACAAGATTCATATCTATAAGTCTTGATCTTGGTTCTTCATGCAGACTTTGGATTTGAACCTTGACGCTTGCTAGTTGCAGGTGCTAGCTCGTTCTTCTTCAGCTTTTCGGATCAAAACTGGCATGTAGTGCTTGTGACTTCGGCCATGTCTTGAGCAGCCCACATCTTTCATCAACTTCTGCATTTGGATTAACTTCTTGCCATTCTCTCTTTTTCCTTATTGTGACTAACTTGATTGTCGAAACTTGAACTGTATTCCCTTGCTCTCCAGGTAGGCTCCTGATTACCAAACTTGAACTGTATTCCCGTGCTCTCCAGGTGGGCGCCTGATTGCCAAAACTTTTACTGTATTCGTGTGCTCTCCAGGTGGGCGCCTGATTGCCAAAACTTGAACTGTATTCCCGTGCTTTCCAGGTGGGCGCCTGATTGCTGAACTTGAACTTTATTCCTGTGCTCTCTAGGTGGGCGCCTGATTGCCAAAACATTGAACTATATTCCCGTGCTCTCTAGGTGGGCGCCTGATTGCTGAACTTGAACTGTATTCCCGTGCTCTCCAGGTGGGCGCCTGATTACTGAATTTCAACTGTATTCCCTTGCTCTCCAGGTGGGCGCCTGATTGCCAAAACTTGAACTGTGTTCCCTTGCTCTCCAGGTGGGCACCTGATTGCCGAAACTTGAACTGTATTCCCTTGCTCTCCAGGTGGGCACCTGATTACCAAACTTGAATTGTATTCTCGTGCTCTCCAGGTGGGCGCCTGATTGCCGAAACTTGAACTGTATTCCCGTGCTCTCCAGGTGGATGCCTGATTGCCAAAACTTGAACTGTATTCCCGTGCTTTCCAGGTGGGCGCCTGATTACCGAACTTGAACTGTATTCTGGTGCTCTCTAGGTGGGCTCCTGATTGCCAAAACATTGAACTATATTCCCGTGCTCTCTAGGTGGGCGCCTGATTGCTGAACTTGAACTGTATTGTTGTGCTCTCCAGGTGGGCGCCTGATTACTGAACTTGAACTGTATTCCCGTGCTCTCCAAGTGGGCCCCTGATTGCCAAGACATGATTTGTATTCTCGTACGCGCCTGATTGCCAAAACTTGAACTGTATTCCCGTGATCTCCAGGTGGGCACCTGATTGCCAAAACTTGAACTTTATTCCCGTGCTCTCCAGGTGGGCGCCTGATTGCCCAAACATTGAACTATATTCCCGTGCTTTCCAGGTGGGCGCCTGATTGTTGAACTTGAACTGCTTTCTATCCTTAAAACTCGTGTTGTTCTCCCTTGCTCTCCAGGTGGGTGCCTGATTTCAACAAAATATACAAAACAAAGAGAATTTTCTGCCCCAGTTTGGTAGCTGGGCGCATCTGTGAGTGTTAATTGAATCATGTTACCAAATATCTCTAAGAATTTGAAAGCTAGATCCCATTATCCAAGAGGGTCCTGAAAACTCTTAGATAAATGACAGTTTTAAAGCTGAATTATTCTTCCTAAAGGTATGACTTCTGCTAAATCTTGTTACCTAAAAAAGTTTTAAAACTACATCCCATTATCCAAGAGGGTCCTGAAAATCATAATCAAGTCTTATTTTAATGAGTGACAACTTTAAGGCTAAACTATACTTTCCTACAGCAGAACTTACGCTAAATATTGTTATCTAATAGAGGTCTTAAAGCTAAGTCTCATTATTCAGGAGGGTCCTAGAAATTTCGAATTGAATCCTATCCTAAGAATGAAAAATTTAAAAGCCAACACATATTCCTTTCGGGGTATACTTATGCTAGATCTTGTTACTCAAGAATATTTTGAATTTTAAACTAGGTCCCATTATCCAGGAGGGTCCTGAGAATTTACGGTCAAACCTGTCTGGTGCTTACTTTTCCTTACGGAGGGTTTCTTCGAAACAAACGAAATTTTCTGGCCCTGTTTCAAATCAAGAAAAATCTTGTCAGTTTTAAAAATATGGTGGTTGGTTTATGGCCTTGACTTTGAAGGCGATTGCTCCTTCACTTCCCACGACAACTTTGATTTCCACTCGAAGACCTTGCTTGTTTATTGACTAACCACTTTCTTTGTCACCCGTATCACGAAAAATACCTCTTCTCCGTTCAGACCCAATACCTTCTATCTGTTGCATTGCTCATGAACTGATATCTACCAAACCTTTGTGTCTCACATGAATCCTAAAGCACGTCAATTGCCACCCACTCAGTGCGTATGTTGTTCCTTCTTGACTTAAACCACTGGTCGTGGCCTTGAGGTTTATTGCTTCATCACTTGCCATGATAACTTTGATTTCTGCTTGGATGACCTTGTTTGTCACTGGTTAACCACTTTCTTTTGTTAATTTTATCACAGAAAATACCTTTGATCCGTTCCAACCCAACACCCTCTATCTGTTGCATTGTTCATGAATTGATATATACCGATCCTTTGTATTTCACATGAATCTCAAAGCACGTTGGTTGTTACCAACTCAGTGCGCTTGCTGCTTTTTTCCTGATTTATGCCACTTTGATATGCTAGTCAGATCCCGTTTTGTGCAATTGGAAAGATGGTGGCAAATTTTGAAGTCATTTCTCACTTGTTCTAACCAAATAGACTCAGGAAGAGGAAGTAAACAAGACAAAAGGAATAGAGTAAAGGACAATGGAACGAGACGATTCCTAACAAGAAAACTACAAAGTAGAAACTTATCAGATGTGGATACCAACTCTAATGACCATGACATGCACCTTTGGAGTAAGTGGCCTAATCTGTCAAGCAAATCTGATGTTCAACTCTTGTTGTGCCTTTTCGCCGTGAAACTGGGCTTCAATGCTCTGATTATCCAATCTGATTCCTGATCCTTATTCGACTTGTAGTGCCCGAAGGGTTTTCACTATCAAGCCTCTCTCATTTAGTTATTTCTCTCGACTCACTGTCGCCTTATGGTGCCTGTGAAGGTTTTCACCAATAAGACTCTCCTTTTGTTCTTTTCTTCTTATTTCCTCCGATTCTGCAAATGACAAGGCATTAACCATGGTAAACACATCATATGCTCCTGGCATGGCTAACTCAGCACTCTCAAAGATTATCTGGGAGGTCTTTTTTGGACTGTAATGTGACTTTTGGACAGGATTAGAAAGAAAAGATATCATAAAGGCTCAAAATAACTAAGACAATGAGGTTAATTTATTTACAACTTTTGGAATCTATTTTAAAAACTATTGCCCCAATTTCTAAAACAGGGGTATGAAATATTTTATTTGGTATGATCGAACCGTGAGGCTACCTAAGTATCTTGTGGTGACAAGAATCAGGTCAAACGTAGTTCACAGGACTACTTTTGTTGTTGAATTTTTTTTTCTCTTTTTTTTTTCTTTTCTTTCTTTTCTTTCTTTTCCTTTTTTATCTTTATTTTTCTTTTCTTTTCTTTTTGAATTTTTCTTTTGGTATGAACCTTTTCAAACAAACCTATTGGGACATAAACCTTTTTTTATGACTATAACTTGATTCCAAAAGAGGGGAGGTCAAAGAAACTAGTACATGCTCAAGAGGGTATCAAATGGTATAAGTGTTTGGGTAACTGAAAGAGGGTCTCCCAATCCCTGAAAATGCCAAGTGCAACATATGCAACTTGAAATGAAAATTGAAGATCATGCACAATATTTCTTTTGCAGCTTCGGCATTGGTATTACTGATATGCCTTCCACTTTTCTCTAGCGCCTTGTCAAGTGCAGAACCCTCATTGAGTGATTCCCTTTTCACAATGGATATCCTCCATCAATTCGGAGACAACTTTCTTGACTTTATCTTGTAACTTGAGATGCACTTGAACTCAAAGTTGCTTGCTTCAAATCGTCCGGGATGCACTCTTCTTTTGACGAATTCTTGTTACCCTATTAACTTCCCAAATTATCTGCCCCAGTTTCACACAGTTCGGGCTTCAAATGATCTCAAAATTATGTGCTTATTTCCTTTAAATGCCCAGTCATCTTCAAAATTGCTTCATTGTTTCATGAGTAAACTAACTTTTAAGACTAGGCCTAGAATTATGTGTGCATGTCATGTCACTAGAGCGAGCAAGAAGAGAACTGTAAAAGAAAAGAGAACTAAACAAAAAAATGACTAGAAATAATAGAAAACAGAAAATTACATTAGACAGATGGTGAAAGAGTTTGAACAACAAAACAAGTAAAATAAACTGGGGTTACAACCCTGGAACAAACCTAGACAACACTAAACGAGTTACTACAAAAAAAACAAACTAGGCAAAATAAAAGGATAGAAGGGTTTGAATTACAAGACAATATCTGGGTTACAACCCTGAAAATAACCCGGACAACAGAAATGACAACAAAATAAACCATCAAGGCTCCTCTCCAGCTAGCCAAGAGATGGAGCGTCTTTCCAATTACCAAACACGACATCTTAGCCACTGGGTTCCACATCAACATTGCCAAAACAATTAACAACTTCAATATTATTAACTTCAGTCAGCAAGTTCCCAAGAGGATTCGCATGCTCCCTGTCATTGTCATTGATCACAATTACCCCTTCTTGAATCATTCTTTCTATTTCCTTTTTCAAATAACGACAATATTCAATGCTATGCCCTTGGACATTAGAGTGGTACATGCATCGTACAGTAGGATCAAAGCATTTTGCATATGGGTCTGGAGTATAGCCGAGGAGTGGATCAATCAGGCCAGAATGCTTTAACTTTTCAAACAAGCTTGTGTAGGACTCCCTAATTGGCGTGAAACTATTTCTTTGTCTTTGTTCTCTTCCCTTCCCCTGTTTCTTGGGGTTGTTGGGTGCTCAAAAATATTGTGAAGGCAAGAATACATTATGCAATGCTGGTGCTCGCCATAGGGAGTAGCCTGGTGGTTGGATAGATGAGCGGACATTGTTCGGAGGATAATACTGAGGTGGATTATGTGGAGCTCGGGGATAGGTTTAGGATTGGAGTTGAGGCTGGGTATATTGGTGAGGCGGGCCCTTTGGTCCATGTCGTGACTCTGAAACAACCATGGCAACATCATCGCGTTCCTTCTGACCCAGCAAGTTTCATGTGTCGTTCTCAATTGCTTGTGTTGTTGCTTTTAAAGCAGAATAACTCATGATCTTGCTCGACTTCAACCTATCTTCTACCATTTCTCCCATTTTTACCACATCATTAAAAGGCCTACCCACAGCCGTGATCAAATGTCCAAAGTAAGTTGGCTCTTGAGCTTGGAGAAAGTACTCGACCATCTCTTTTTCTTCCATTGGGGGATTGACTCTAGCAGCTTGCTCTCTCCATCTGAGCCCATATTCCCTAAATCTTTCATTAGACTTCTTTTCGATCTTGGTGAGGGACATACGATCCAGGACAATTTCTGTATTGTACTGAAAGTGTCTGGCAAAGGCCTGAGCCATATCATCCCACGTGTACCACCTGCTAGCATCTTGGCGGGTGTACCACTCTAGAGCGGCCCCACTCAGACTTTGATTGAAATACGCCATCAATAATTTGTCTTTCCCACCGGCACCTCTCATCTTACTGCAGTAGCCTCTCAAATGGGCCACGGATCTCCATGTCCGTCATATAAATCAAACTTTGGCATCTTAATCCCATCAGGTAGTTGGACGTCAGGAAACAAGCACAAGTCATTGTAAGCCACGCTCATCTGGCTCCCTATCCCTTGCATGTTTCTTAAAGACTGCTCTAATATTTTTACCTTCCTGGATATCTCATCTTGCTCCACTGTCTTAGCAGGCTTTTCAGTTTCACCGGGAGGCTCAAAAAGAGGAATGTGAGAATATGGATCCGAGACTTTGAAAGTTGGTTATGGAGCACAGTGTTGGGCATCGGGGACTTTGAACACAGTCACGTTAGAGGACCAAGGAAAAATAGTTGGTGGAGGAGCTACAAGAGCATGAGTGGCCAAAGGAGCGGGATATAAGGTGGTTTTGGCGGGTAAAGTGTGAAAAGGTTGTGGGGAGATATCAGCAGCAGTGGGAATTTGGATTTGTGATAGTGGTGGGATAGTTGCAGGGTTTTCAGTGTATTTAGTGGGGAATGAAGGTGGAGGATGCCCCCTGATCCAAGTCTGATACATTTCTGTCATCTGATGTTTTACCCTTTGGACCTCCTCTTTCAATTCAGACTCCGACTCCACAAACTCCATTGATGGGTCAACAACTCTTGTGCCCAAGTTTTTGCTAGCCATGGCAACCTTGCCCTTTGACCTTGTGTTGTATGGACGAGTTACCTTAAGAACCACAAACCAACCACCCTTCTGCTATAATCAGGAGAACAAAGAGTAACAAAATGAAGTCATCATATTAGTGTTAGGGCATTTAACAGCTAAAAATATCATATTTCGTGCAATGCACCTAGCAACAATTAATGGTTCAATAATGACTTTGAGGGTCACAAGGTCACTTGGCATCATCCCAATTTGTCCATTTGAAGCTTCTCTTTTCTTTGCTTTTCTAGCACTTGCTTGTTCATTTTCCTTCCTCTTTTTTTTCTAATTATCACTTTTTTCTTTCCTCTCATTTCTCACGCTCCATAATTTCACCTCTTTTTTTCTTTTTTTTCCTTTTTCCTTTTTTCTTTTAATAATAAAAAAATGATTCGATCGAACCCTATGTAGGTTGCCTACGTATCATGACGCCGCATGAATCAGATCTTTGCATAGTTCGAAAAGATCGGGAATAAAGTAAACAAATTAACGTTTTCTTTTTCTTTTTCTTACCTCAATGACTACTCTGATGAGAAAAAAGAAATAAAAGAATTAAACTTCCCCCTTTTTCGAATTTTCTAGACTCAATATTCTATAACTTATTCTAAACTCAAGCTCAACAAACACTCTATGGGAAATTATTAAGGAAAAAACCCTACAAGAGAAAAATATTTTTTTATTCTTTTTTTTCAGGAAGGAAATCTAAACAATAAACCAAAAAAAATATTTTGAATTTTCATTTGATATCCTTGAAGAAAGATTTCAAAATGAGAAATGAAAAAGATAAAACAAAAACTGTTTTTGGATTTCAATTTTTTAATTACCTAAAGGAGAAATTTTTAAAGATAAACAGAAGATAAGGTATGTGATTTCTTCTATGTAAAATAAAAAGAATTTTTTTTTCATTCATTTTTCATTAATTTCCCAAATATTTACCTCAAAAGAAAATCCTTTTGGATTTTTGGAATTAATATCGTAAAGAAAACTTTTAAAGAGGTACTAAAAGGAAATTCTCTCTTTTTTTTGAATTTTTAGTCTTAATATACTAAAGAAAACATAAAAGTAATTTTTATTTGGATATTAATTGCCTAAAGGAAAAACCAACTCAAAGGAATTTTTTTTTCATTTCTAGAATTAGTATTCTAAAGAAACTTATAACAGGAATGTGAAAACACAAAATTTCTTCTTGGTTCTTTGATTTATAACAGACTTTTTTCAATACGAAAATAGTAAATATAATAACAAAAGGCTCGACATTACTGTACAAAACTAGAAGGTAAAAGAAAACATAAAAAGAAAAACAGACTCAAAACACAAAAAGAAAAATCCCCTTAAGCAACTCCTGAATGATCCTGACTGAATGGTCTCCGGGTGTTTGTCATGCTCAAACTCCGGTAGGTAGATCCACACCTGTAAAAGAAAACTTTAAACCGACGCTATGTGAGACACTAACACTCGCTACTGGACACATGCAAGACATGATTGAGGCTATTTTTGCAAAATGACTTATTTAGCCAAAAGGTGGCTAGAAGTGCAAAATTTGGCTAAGACACTGCAAAGCCAAGAACCTAAGATTTACTAGGAAGACCGGACCCTATGTGGGTTGCCTACGTATCACGCCCCGAAAGACGAGAATCAGGTATGCGTAGTTTGGACAGACTGGATACGGGCGAGAATAAAAAAAACAACTAATTTATAGAAAACACATTTTTTGTCTTTTTTTCGAAAAATGATGAAACATGTAAAATCTTTTGGATTTTCTTTTCTCTTTTTTTTTTGATTTTTTGATTTTTCGGAAAATGATAAAAAAGTGCAAAATCTTTTTTTTTTTTTCAAGCTCTTTTTTTTCCTTAACAAAAATGTGACAGAAAACATAATTAAGCCCTACTCGCTTTATCTTCACACTTCAACCTCTTTTTTTTTTCCTTTTTTTTCATTTGCCCTCAACTATCATTGGTCCGCCAAATAACCTTTTTACCCTTGAAGAAATACAACATGTAGCACATATGATGCATCAAGATGGTCTATTATTGTGGGGTACACCTGTCCTAGACGGACCCAACCCCTGTGTTGAGTCCCCTAAGTCAAGTGCACATGATGCAAACAAACGTTTCTACTAGGGATCCGGCATGAGGCTGAGTTATTCTAGGTTTAAAAACCTGGGTTTATTTGTTCTAGACCTGGCTTACCCGAGCGGACAGCTCGAGCCGAGGGGGCAGCGTACCGGGAATACAGAAGTTTCATCGGCTTTGGAACTTGTCCGAACCTCGTTCTATAATTGGGATATGACTCTAACAGAAAAAAAGTCACACGAAGTGCACGCTTCCCAGATGATTTAGAAAACTCAGAGATCGGGAGGGTTTCGAAACAATTTATATACAGTTTACCAATATCAAAGCGGTAAAAACATCATTTATCACATTAGGCTCTAAACATATAAAAAATCAGATAATAAATAAAGCCAAATATAACAATTATCCTAAGCTCAAATTCTTGACCCCTGAACCGAAGATTCTGGGTTACTTTCCCCAGCATAGTCGTCAGAGCTGTCACACCTCCTTTTGGATTTTTGGAATTAATATCGTAAAGAAAACTTTTAAAGAGGTACTAAAAGGAAATTCTCTCTTTTTTTTGAATTTTTAGTCTTAATATACTAAAGAAAACATAAAAGTAATTTTTATTTGGATATTAATTGCCTAAAGGAAAAACCAACTCAAAGGAATTTTTTTTTCATTTCTAGAATTAGTATTCTAAAGAAACTTATAACAGGAATGTGAAAACACAAAATTTCTTCTTGGTTCTTTGATTTATAACAGACTTTTTTCAATACGAAAATAGTAAATATAATAACAAAAGGCTCGACATTACTGTACAAAACTAGAAGGTAAAAGAAAACATAAAAAGAAAAACAGACTCAAAACACAAAAAGAAAAATCCCCTTAAGCAACTCCTGAATGATCCTGACTGAATGGTCTCCGGGTGTTTGTCATGCTCAAACTCCGGTAAGGTAGATCCACACCTGTAAAAGAAAACTTTAAACCGACGCTATGTGAGACACTAACACTCGCTACTGGACACATGCAAGACATGATTGAGGCTATTTTTGCAAAATGACTTATTTAGCCAAAAGGTGGCTAGAAGTGCAAAATTTGGCTAAGACACTGCAAAGCCAAGAACCTAAGATTTACTAGGAAGACCGGACCCTATGTGGGTTGCCTACGTATCATGCCCCGAAAGACAAGAATCGGGTATGCGTAGTTTGGACAGACTGGATACGGGCGAGAATAAAAAAAACAACTAATTTATAGAAAACACATTTTTTGTCTTTTTTTCGAAAAATGATGAAACATGTAAAATCTTTTGGATTTTCTTTTCTCTTTTTTTTTTGATTTTTTGATTTTTCGGAAAATGATAAAAAAGTGCAAAATCTTTTTTTTTTTTTTCAAGCTCTTTTTTTTCCTTAACAAAAATGTGACAGAAAACATAATTAAGCCCTACTCGCTTTATCTTCACACTTCAACCTCTCTTTTTTTTTCCTTTTTTTCATTTGCCCTCAACTATCATTGGTCCGCCAAATAACCTTTTTACCCTTGAAGAAATACAACATGTAGCACATATGATGCATCAAGATGGTCTATTATTGTGGGGTACACCTGTCCTAGACGGACCCAACCCCTGTGTTGAGTCCCCTAAGTCAAGTGCACATGATGCAAACAAACGTTTCTACTAGGGATCCGGCATGAGGCTGAGTTATTCTAGGTTTAAAAACCTGGGTTTATTTGTTCTAGACCTGGCTTACCCGAGCGGACAGCTCGAGCCGAGGGGGCAGCGTACCGGGAATACAGAAGTTTCATCGGCTTTGGAACTTGTCCGAACCTCGTTCTATAATTGGGATATGACTCTAACAGAAAAAAAGTCACACGAAGTGCACGCTTCCCAGATGATTTAGAAAACTCAGAGATCGGGAGGGTTTCGAAACAATTTATATACAGTTTACCAATATCAAAGCGGTAAAAACATCATTTATCACATTAGGCTCTAAACATATAAAAAATCAGATAATAAATAAAGCCAAATATAACAATTATCCTAAGCTCAAATTCTTGACCCCTGAACCGAAGATTCTGGGTTACTTTCCCCAGCATAGTCGTCAGAGCTGTCACACCTCCTTTTTCTCACCCCCAAAAGGGAGTATAAGGGAGTTTTTTCAATTGAAGTGACAATCGAAACGAGATTATTTATTTAAAATTCAAAGTCGCCACTTGGGATGGTTTGTTGTCTGGTGTCCCAAGTCACCGGCTTATTTTAGAATCTCAAATCGAGGAAAATCCGACTTTCCTTTTGAAGTCTGCGAACCAAAAATTCTGAATAAGGAATTCTGTTAACCCGGGGGAAGGTGTTAGGCACCCCCAGATTCCGTGGTTCTAGCACGGTCTCTTAAAGTATTGAAATTGGCCTATTATCTGATTTTAATACATGTTTTAGCCTATGGTATATTTTAACTTATTAAACTGCTTTTAAGTATTTTTAAGGAAGATTCAACGTTATCTAAAACACGTCTTGAACCACGCCACATGAAATGCACCCACGGTCCGCAACACATTTTATTTAACGTTGTTGAGATTTGGATTTGGGTCACATGAATGCACACCCGAGTTTAAGGAAATTAATCTAAATTACGCGCCTAAAGCAACTACGCACTTTTAAGTTTGTGAGGGCCATGGAAAATTCAACTAAATGGCACACCTCGATTTCTAAAGGATTAAAACTAATTAAGTGAGGACCATGCGTTTTGAGATTTTATTTGGCATGGCACGCCTCAAATTATTCTAAAGGGCTTTATTATTCGAAGTTGTTATAATCAGGTCACATGAAGTGCACCCCCAAATTTTGGAATTAGGCATCGTACCTATATCACGGGAACCGTACCCATAATCACGATGGTTCATTAGCGTGCCTATATAAAGATCATATTTCCTAAACCACTTTATTGAAACAGTTTCATCTATAATAATCTCAAATCAATAATAAATCATAACTTATTCAAACTAAGAATCAAACCAACTAATATCTTTCCATTCTATATCAAAACAATATTCCAATCACAAGAAATTAAGCATCTCACGTAAGAAGGAGAAAAACAAAACACTCAAACAAAAACGATGTCCTTTGTGACTAAAACAAAAATTGCAGTAAGTCAATTTACCACTAAATGCGCAGCAGAATCTATATCTTTATAAGATGTAAGAAACTTTACACAATAAATGAAATGAAATAGTTTCTGTTCCAGTTAAAGTATCATATTCAAACTAAGCATAGACAAATCAAATTAAGGGAAAGTTTTAAAACAACACAAAATAACAGAACAATCATATGGCAGTCATAATCATCAAAGAAACAAAGAACACGAAGAAAACCTCAAATAGCCGCAATTTCCGATTCACAAGATCTCGAGCTCAGATTACAGAGCAAATCAAGCATTTGTTTCGCAAGGAACTGAAACCGGAATCGCGAACAGGACAACCTCTTGAGCCGGAACACATTGATAAAACCTCGACAAACCTCGCCTGCCTCAACTCCCAGGCTCCATGGTTGCGTTTTTTGGTAGAAGAAATTGTTTTTCGGAGCTAAAGTGAGGAGTTATTTCGATGAGCTGTTTCCGACAAGGCTTCAGCTGCATTTTTGACTGATTTTTTGGTGAGTTTCAGGGTTAAAGTTTGAGCTATAATTGGGGGTTTACGGCTGCTTAAGGAATTAAAGTTGGTGGAGTTCTTTTATCTCTCAAAATGAGAGAAATTCCATGGAGTTTGGACTGCTCATTCCTTTGTCGAAGTGTTGCCCTCTTTCACTTAGGAAATTTTTGGAATTAGGTTCTTCAGGTCCTTTTGTCATATGCCGCTGATCTCGTTTTTGTTGTTTGATAAATCAAGAAGATTCGAGTTTTTGGTTGGTTTCTTGCTAATCGATGGATTCAATGGGGAGATGAGGAATTCAGATGGGGAATCCCAAAATTTTGCCAAAAGCAGCGGATCTCCCTTTCTTCTGTGTTTTTAGGCGTTTTTTTTGGTCTCATTTATTTTAGGTGTTAGATACTATATGTAAGGGTAGGGATTAGGTTAGGGGCATGGGCCTAGAAATTATGGGCTTGGGAGTTATGGGGTAGGTCCAAAATTAGACCTAAAAATGGGTTGCTCGAGCCCAAGTTTTATACTTTCTCTGCGAACGGGACTAAAATACGACCTTATTTATTAATTAGTCCTACTTAAATAAAATAATTATTAAAATAAGACTGACCATTAAAACAAACTATTTTATTGTATTTTTCAAGGTTAAAAATGACTAACAAAACATTAATGGAACAATTTTTGTAATTTTTATTTTTCTTGTAATAATATAAAGTAAAAGAGTAAAAATTAGTTGAAATAGCTATATTAGGCCTAAATTAAATATTTACGTGCTAAAATATGAAAAATCTTGGGGATGGTCAAAAATCATATGTCTACAATCATGTCACTCATAGGATCTGTAAAGTAATCAAATTAGGAAGGAGGAAAAAGAAGAAAATTTACAACAGAAGTCATACTCTACAACTCCCTTTCCCTAACTAAAAGTATAAAACAAACTCACAATTACTAGAGCAAAATGCCTCTAGTAGAAAGTTGAAAAAGTAGTTCCAAACTGGTTCAAGAACGTTGGTACAAGACTGGTGCACAGGTGGTAGCCAAACATAGTTCAAACACTTGGAGATTAATTGCCGAACTCAAAACAATCCACACTTTACTAAGATATTGTAGTGGTGCAAATTAAGAAATATCTGCTGAAGAATTAAATAGCCTGAACTCAACAACTACCTATTGAAGCATGAAACAGTCTGATGAGTAATAGAATTAGTTAGGGAATTGACTCCTCCATTGTTCTACGTACAAAATGCATGTGACATGAATTATAAGCCCAAATACAACAACAAATTAATAAAAATCGAAGGAGTAAAACTCAAACAATAGTGATGAAGGACAAAGATGAGTAGTACCATGGGAAGGTTGAGCATTTTCAACAGCACTATGCATTCTTGATATTTGTGGTACTCGTTCATATCCACTATTGGCATCGGGGATCTAATAAATATTAACATGTTAGATAACAATACTTATATACGATTATAATTTCATTTAAAATATCTAAAGTTTATGAAATGGAGTTACATGTTCACCTAAGGTGCCATTGCTACTTTGAGGCATAGATGCATTAGGAGCATATTTGTGCATTAATTGTCTCATTTGGAGTAATTCTGATTGCATATTCTCCTGATTTTGTTTCATAATATTCATTTCTTCATTTTGTTTCTCCTTTAACTGGATTATCTGTTGTTGTAACCTTTGTATAACCTCATTAGAAGAATCATCTGCAGTAATATTTCCTAAGGAAGACCTACTAACCCACAGAATAGAAGGAGTTGGACCAAGTCCTAAACCACGAACATACCCACTTTTTTCATTTCCCAACACCTGGGAATACACATCGCCTTCCCAAGCAATGCTACGAGGAGGTTGCTCAGTAGATCTCTCACTATTGCTCATCCTTTCATTTATCATTTCCTGACCATAGAATACACAATAAATCCATTTTGGAATTCATTAATAGTAAAAATACACATTGTTTGACGTAGTCATCAAACCAAAAAAAAAAAGAATAAATCATACGATTGTCTTGACAGAATCATCATCCAGTGGCCTACCATCCTTACGTTTTTTATGAGTTAATAGGAAACTTTCTGCTCGTGTAGGCTCTATCCTGTTTACAGCCTAATACAATAAAAATGATATCATATATGCATAACAAAAAAAGCTTAAAATATTATAGTTTGTAGTTTTTACAGGTTCACCTGCTCATTCATCAAGGTGGCAATACTTTTTGATCCTCCCGTGTGAGGCATCGTTTGCTTGGCCCTATTATTTCTATTTGCTTGCGTACGTCTCTGTCATTGAAATATTAAAAGGACAATTTTCTAAACCTCTTACATCCAGGATATAATTCTTCATTTACCTCCTTCATGAGTCGTTCAAATTTATCCACCTCTGGATGAGATTGATTTCCAGATGGATGAGCAGCATTCTCTTGTACGTTTTTCTCCATGCCACCACTTCCATTAATCTCAGTATCCATAAACTGTGTAACACCTCCAAATGCATCATGTATCATTCCTCGCATATCGTCGCCCCTTAGAGTTGACTGGTTGCAGTTATTTTCTCTAGCATTGTTTGATCCCGTTAGAGACTCCCCATGACAAAACCAAGTATCATATGACTGTATAATACCATTAACCATAAGATGATCATATGTTGTAGCCCGATTTACTTGATGGATAATCACACACTCCGTATAAGGACATGCAATTTTTTCTCCAGGTTGTTTTCCAGAAAATGCATGATTTAAAAAATCCTCTACTCCATTCAAATATTCAGTACTAACTCTATCACAATACATCCATCTTTTATTTCTAAGATTGTCCATGACGTTCAAGAATATTCCTTTCATTTCTGTAATTACTGCAAGAGCTACATATTTGTTAGTAAAAAGGAGAAATTAATCAAAAAGGTAGTTCAAAATAAAATAACCATCCTATTAGTAGGTAATTCCATAGCTCAAAGATATCATTTTAACAATTGAAACTATCAAACATAAATCTATTAAAACTATCATTTTAACAATTAAACTATTAACAGTTAGACTATTTTAACAATTGATTCATAAATCTTTTAAGAATAGAATTATTAAAGTTATATTTTATAGAAGAACCATATATCATATATTTTAAAATTTTCAAAATTTACTACTCATATTTGTTGAATATCCAGATATATACTCCATTTTACCAATTTGTTTTTAGCTATTTTGTTTATTGAGCGCCAATTTAACTATTTCTAAAGCTAAATGGAATATAAGTTAGTTTATATATTAAAAGTATACAAAGCCTAATATAATTGCGATGAAATTATTCATCTAAAGTTTTAGCTAAAGACTACTTAAACTAAACATGACAAGAAAGAGATAGAGTAAATAAACTTGAAAAATTCAACAGATTATGCAAAGCCTAAAAGGGTGTGAACTTTTTTAACAATAAGACGATGATTACAGTGATATGGGGCTACTACATAAGGGGATCAATCGATATGGAATATTTTGCTATTTATAAATAGATCATAGTCATCATAGAATAAACATGTAAATGAGAAAGAAATCTAGCCAAAGACAACTTGCCGATTTTCACAATATTGGTTCATAAAATTTTTAAGAATGGAATTATTAAACTTATAAATTATACAAATTTATAAGGCTGGACATTCTGACTATAACTAACAAGAAATTAATGGGTACTGACTGTCGAAGGATTCTATATATTGCTAACAACCCAAGTTATTTCTTAACAAACGAATGAATTACTGTGGTTGAGAGTCCTATTAGCTAATGAGCTTTTAGATGGTGAAAAGTGGACTTAGAAAACATATAGAGGAATCAATTCACAAATAATACCAGAACAGAGGAGGAAACAATTCAATCAATCGACTATCAATCTCAGCAGCCAGATATTACAAACGACTTAGCAAAAACATAAAAAGCTATACTTTCACAAATTATTACTAAGTTATTGTTCAACAGCCCTTAGCTTATCGCTCTTCTTCGTCGAACATGCTCCACGATACCAGAGACTAACATGGATATACAAGAGATGAATATGCCAATTCCCATTCTTTCTATAGGTCTAAGCCTTACTTGTCTTCATTTTATTTTAGATGGCAATGGAATGAGCATGCGGTCATAGATAAGTATCCTAATTGTTGTAGTTCATTCATAGTATTTAAGGTCATATTATTACTAAAAGATCCACTCGCATATCGAGCTCCGAGCTAACAAAATGCATATCGTTACCTTCAAATAGTCAAACAGAATGAGACTTTGAACCAAAACGTGGCGCCTAAAACTAGGAACTTTTAGCTGAGACTAAAAGAACGATCAAAAATAATAAGCCATTAAATTTGGCAATGTTGGAGAATAATGGAAAAAGGTAAGGGACAATCGTGTGAAGAATGGTGCACAGAAAAATCTAGTACAAGGTCAAACTAGTAAGGAAATTGTTCCAGTGGTTTCTAACAGTGTGTAACAGGTTCAAACTACTGAAGGTGTTCATCGAGCTACTGAGATTTCTGGAAGGGAGATTGTGCCAATTTCTGGGAAAGTCCAGCAATATCAAGGTCACACAAGGAATGAAATAGTCATAGCTATTGGGTAATTGCAGCAAAATGATGTTAATACAAGGAAGGAGATGGCCCTTGCAGGTGTAGTTAATAATCAGCAAATCCAATCCTCTAACAAGTTTGCAATGTTAGAGGTTCAGGATGATGATGAGGAAAACAATAACCAATTGGTTATAGTAGAAGGAAGTGTTGAACCTAGTAGTCCTACTACTAATCTCAATGCAGGTGGGAGATTAAATCCTAAGGCAACTGTTTTTACCCCTAAATATACTGGGGTTAGGAGTACATCAAGGAAAGGAAAAGCTGGAAACATTACTGGAAATGAGAGTGCAATAGTTGAGGGTGTACAAAAGGAGTCCACAACAGCATGGGTTAATAGTGCTTTTGCAGGCAATCCTGTTACAACCAATCAGTCCTGTCAAGAAATCCCTTCTTAGGCTACCGATATAGATGCAGCATTGAAGGAGTCCAATGTTAATGAAAGATTACAATTAAGTGGAGGGAAACTGTGGAGTCAGCAAGTTGAAGAGGATCCAGAAGAAGGTGAACTATCGAGAACCATAAATTTACTGCTTGTAAGATATTTTATGTTAATTTGTCATTATATGAATTCGAATAAGTCGTCATTCCTAACCATGATGACAGAAAAGAAACAAAAATACTACAAGACAAGTTGCTTAACAGTGACAAAGTTCCAGTTTGGATTAATTTCTAGTCAGCATTTCGAATACAAAATACCATTATGCACCTAACTGTAATATAAAAGACCAAAGCCTCTTAACTATTTTGCTTTCTACAATTGCTTCCTGAAGACCGAAATGTAGCCTAAAATGCAACCAGAAAAGGAAACGGATAGGAAGCGATCATGTCCAAACATTTCGTCTTGTGCTTTACACTTATAATACTCCGTCATAGATGTTTGTTTTCTTTCATTAAACACTCTGCTTATTGCTATATTTAAGGTTGTCGTTTCAGAATTGGGATGAATCACTGTCTTCAAACACTATTAAAGTGATTAAACGAGAGTTTGTTCGAAAAGGCAATGCCAATGTAAACAATCAAGCATCATCAATCAATTATAAATAAATCAATATAAACAATCTAGCAAAAGGATCCACTGTAAAACAATCCATATAATCAGTCGAGCAGCATCAACCATCAACCCATTGTAAATCAATCCAAATAAACAATCGAGCAGCATCAATCCACTGTAAATCGTTCAATTCATATAAAATCGAGCAGCATCAATCAACGATGTATTGCAAAACGATTGCAATCGACCAATTTAACACGGAAAGAAGAGAAATTAATAGGGAAAGAAGAGAAGGTCACAGGAATGAGAGAACTTACCTGGAAAAGAATCGACGACGAGGTACTGGAAATTGACGCAGCAGCAATCTAGGTTTTCCTATCGTTCAATCCATATAAAAATCGAGCAGCGTCAATCAACAATGTATTGCAAAACGATTGCAAGCAACCAATTTAACAGGGTAAGAAGAAAAATTAACAGGGGAAGAAGAGAAGGTCATAGGAATGAGAGAACTTACCTGGAAAAAAAATGACGACGAGGTACTAGAAATTGACGCAACAGCAATTTAGGTTTTCCTATTCAATTGACGGTATCTGTTTCTATTAAAAGGAAATATGTTTTCCTAGTTCCTACAAGTTTCTGATTAGAGGGAACGATAATTCTCGTCCAAAAAATTTGGAGGGAACGATGTTTTTCTTTTTGTGGGGAGGGAAACGTTAAAATAATAAGAAATTAAATTAAATTAGTAATTTTTAGTTGCAATTGTATTTTTATTGCCGGTAAAAGGATATCTTTTACTGGCTAATGCTCATGTGCCGCTAATTTTTCAGCTTAAAGAATTTATTAGCAACAATTGCCTTATTGCCGCTAAATAATTGCCGCTAAAGGTCTTTTTTGTAGTAGTGACTTGTCCACAGGCCTCCGAGCAAATTTCTTCTCAAAGGTTACCACGGAGTTTAAATAGTAAATCATAGTTTCAAGGCCCAAAACGTTACTTTCATTCTACTCGCTTCCCTCGAAACCTGTCGATGCCCTGCCAAGTATAAACATTGACCAAGGCCCCGACGAACGCAGGAATTCCCAGAGGAATGCACCCGGGGTCGATCAAATCTATTCAAGCGGCTCGACGCCAGCCCTCATGCGACGTAAAACTAACGGGCTGTCACATCTCATTCTTTTTTGTCATACTAAGTATTTTGTACTAAGTTTGGGCGTCCCCTTTCGATAAAAGGGGGGTCGCCAACACCTTGCAAGGCAGAGCTCCATTGATCCTACTCGAGTGCAATAATATCCTCTCTTTCTCTCTTCTCTAATTTGCTTATTCCCCTTGGTTCAAAGTCATTTATCTTCGGTCATTCTCCTTACTACTTGGTACTGGCCCGAGGCCGCCCCCATATTTATTGATTCTTAACTTGTTCTTCATTCTATAGCTTAATATTGGCCGAAAGAGCCCTTTTAACTATTATCCCATCCCCGGTTGTCCCCGGTAGTTCGAGATTGATATCAACGCCGACCCCGAGGTCCCATCGACCATCTCTGCACTCAGATAATACACCCCTTTGGTTTGATTACTGCCTCGTCTTAGCTCGCATTTTATCATTATACTTCACGTTCTTAGCATTAACTGCTTTAACGACTAGCTCGGGAATAGATCACGTATTTTTAGAATCTCATTTACAAATTTAATTGTTGTTACCATTTTCACGGTAAACAGTTTGGCGTCCATCGTGGGGCAAAACAAATAGTGATTATTTTCTTGCTAGTTTCGTCACACAAACGCATATTATCTTTCACACTTGTTTTTGTCCAAGATCCTTTGATTTCAGGCCAAAATGTTCGGCTCGGTAAACGGAGTTGAGAATGCCAACCTCAAAAATCACGGGGAATATGGCGTGGCTATCCCGGCCACAGGAGCACCTCCACGGAATCTTGATATCACTCCTGGACCGATACTAGCGGACGCAGATTCACAGGACGCACAACAAGTCGACGCAACTTCTCACACCAACAAGAGAGTACGACACATCGACTAATAGGAAGCACAAAAAACCCCGGCCCGGGAAGAACAGGAAGTTAGTCCTCATGTTATTTTTGAGATGTTACAGGAACAACAATTGGCCATCGCTCAGCTACAAAGCCACCCAAGAACCCCCAGCACAGCAACACCAGAGACGGCTTCTCCCGCCAAGCGAGTACTCGAAAGGTTAAGCAACAACGGATCAATGGTTGATCCCGCCATCGTAAAAATGCTCGAGGACCTCACCAAAAGGATCGAATCAGGTGAGAAAATGATTGCAACCAACGATAAAAAAGTCGAGACCTACAACTCTAGGGTCGATCAGATCCTAGGTGCACCCCCAGTCCTCAAAGTTTTGGTTTCAAAGAAGTTCATTCAAAGGACGTTCCCCGAGGAAGCGGCCCCGAAGCCCATCCCAAAAAAGTTCAAAATGCTAGAACTCCCTAAGTACAACGGCATCTCCGACCCTAACGAACATGTCACTACTTACACCTGTGCAGTAAAAGGCAACGATATAAAAAACGATGAGATCGAGTCTGTGTTGCTGAAAAAATTCGGAGAAACGCTTTCAAAGGGGGCCATGATGTGGTACCACAACTTGGCTCCCAACTCCATAGATTCGTTCGCCATGCTAGCAGACTCCTTCGTAAAAGCACATGACGGAGCCATCAAGGTAGCAACGAGGAAATTTGACGTTTTCAAAATCATGTAGAGAGAGAACGAGATGTTGCGGGAGTTCGTATCCCGCTTCCAGATGGAACGGATGGAGCTGCCACCAGTCTCCGACCACTGGGCGGTGCAGGGCTTCACCCAAGGCCTAAACAAATGAAGCTCGATGGCTTCAAAACAGCTAAAACAAAATCTAATCTAATACCCGGTCGTGACCTGGTCGGACGTTCACAATCGAACCAGTCAAAGATCAGGGCCGAGGATGACCAACTGGGAGCCCCTTCGGGCTCAGTATACCCAAACAGACTCCTAGCAAAAGAGACAAAACCAAGCAAAGAAAGGTATCAACCGTACCTTGAAGATAGAAGGAATGCCCCAAGGCACAACCTACCCCTCAACGATCGGAGGATAGATCGAGGACAAGACCCTCGAGGGCTCATCAACAGAACTAGGTTCGATCGAAAGATGGCACCAATGAACGCGCCCCACTTATCGGAATACAACTTCAGCATCGACATATTAGACATCGTGTTCGCTTTTGGCAAAATCAGGGATGCCAAGTGGCCCAAACCAATACAGTCGGACCTTTTGCAGAGAAATTACAACTTAGTATGTGAGTTCCACAACACACACGGCCACAGGACCGAGGATTGCCATCAACTGCAAGAAGAAGTGGCCCAACTACTCAACAAAGGGCACCTTCAGGAATTCCTTAGTGATCGGGGCAAAAATCAGTTCCGGGACAGGGAGGCAAACGAGCCGCAACACGTCATCCACATGATCATGGGGGGCGCCGATGCCCCGCAGGAACCCATGATGAGGAAAACAAAAATATCCATCACCAGGGAAAAATGGACTTGGGGATATATCCCCGAAGACGCCCTCACATTCAGCGAAAAAGATACGGAGGCTCTATCTCGACCCCACAATGACGTCTTGGTAATCTCCTTTCTTGTGAATTCTTTTCAGATAAAATGGGTACTCATGGATCCAGGTAGCTCGGCCAATATTATCAGGTCAAAGGTAGTAGAACAGCTCGAACTAGCTGAACGGATCATGCCCGCCACTCGGGTCCTTAATGGGTTCAATATGGTGAGCGAAACAACGAAAGGAGAAATCATCCTTTCGATTACCGTGGCCGGCACAACCCAAGATACCAAATTCCGTGTTATTGAGGGAGATATGAGGTATAACGTCTTGTTTGGGCGACCGTGGATACATTGCATGAGAGCGGTACCATCCACTCTCTACCAGATGATAAAATTCCCGACAAAGGACGGGAACAAAAACCGTCTATGGGGAACAACACGTGGCAAGGGAAATGTTCGCAATACACGATGTGTTACCAGCGCCCGTACCTCCGCTCCCGAAAAGTTAACGGGTGAATCAGGTCTCAACCCCGATCGGGTTTGACAAAACAAAATAGAAAATCGCATCGCGTGTCCGCCCTCGAGCGGTCATAATAAGCCAACCCCAAGGCACCACCAGCCTATCTCGTTTTAAGGTACATCCATTCCTTTTGTTTCATTTCGGATTAAGAACTAACCCTCATGCAGGCACTCAACCGAAGATACCAGGACATTAACACTATCAGGAGACCTCGACACCCCAAAAGCGCACTTGTTTCACTCTTTTCCTTCGACCGAGTTTTTTATCCCAAAAAGAAGGGTTTTTATCGGCAAGGTTTTTAACGAGGCAATTGCTGCGAAGCTGATCAAATGGGAAAAACTCCACAGAACTGCTCGAAGCTACTCTTACGGCCAACTTTCAAGCAGCGAGGGGCATTCCCCCTGGAAGCCACCCAATTCGAAGGAGGTGGAGAAACGCCAAGCAAAGGTTCCTACGGGGAGACGATGTATAGGGCCAAACGGTCAATGTAATCAGATCCCGCCAAAGCGAAAGCATGTATTATTATATCGGGCAATCAAAAAATACCCTTTTTCTCCAATGAAAAAAGAGAAGGGCTCCTTCTCGGAGTAAGGCAACATGAAAATCACCGAAGCAACCGCACTCGACCAAAAATAGGTCAACTCAGAACAACACCACATGTATTGCGCCAATGGATCGGAGAATAGCTTCCAACATCTCACTCTCCAAAAAGGGAAAGTCGCAATATACTCTCGACAAAAACCTCTCCGCCAAATACGTCCCGAGACACTCGGAGACTTAAACGGTTCAGTGCACAAACGACCCCAAGGACGGAAACCCGGGCTTACAAAGCCCCCACAATGCAACTCTGAGTTCACGAGAAGCGGTCTTCAAACTTAAGCAAACTCGATAACTCAGAAACTGTCACCAATCACCATGCACTGGAAAATCCGAAACTGTAAGAACCTAGCGGGCAGACTCGGCATAACCAGAACTATTCTACGAGTTGTAAGACCTCAATAGGCATGACAAACCGTAAGACCTCAACATGCATGACAAACTGTAAGACCTCAACAGGTATGACAAACTGTAAGACCTCAACAGGCATGGAAAATCCCGAAGTTTAGGCTATATATCACATTTGTAAGAATCCCTAAAGGGCATACCCTCGATGTAGACGCCTAAACTATCACTAGGGATCAAAAATGGCTGCGGCCAAACGCATACGACTACAGTCAAAATGGCTGATATAGCCGAAATAATGCGACTCAGGGACTCCTGACTGTCGCTAAAAAATCGCAGGCCACTACTCCGAATATACTTCGGAAAGAACCAGTTAAAACAGGCTTCCCTCAACAGGTAAAAACAAGCTCCAAAAATGTCGGCTCCAAAATGCAAGAGCGTCGATCTACTCGACCTATGAGCTATGAACCTTACGAGGTGCTCGAAACATCGCCGACAACGACTTGAAATTGAGGTTCCTCTAGGAACCGATGACGGGTCAGGCAAAAATACTCTAAAAGACCTTAACGAGCGAAAACAAAGCCTACAAAAAAGCCCACGGGTAAAAACAACGTAAGATCCATTGTCACCAGCTAAGCAAGCCTACGGGCCTTATATTGAAAGGTCTCTATGACCAAACAGCGTAAGAGCCATTGTCGCCAGCTAAAAAATCTTGACAACTTGAGGATTAAAATGAGCTCGAATCGTAACCCGATTCGGAGACCAGATCCAAAATAGTTAACTATGCAAGCCTCCAGGCCACATACTAAAAGGTCTCAACGACCAAAAAGCGTAAGTGCCACTATCGCCAGCAAAAAACTCAAGGAAATTTAAGGGTCGATCACAGCTCGAATCGCAACGCGACTCAGAGACTGGATCCGAAAATTGCAATATGCCTAAGGGCACGGCGTAAATGCTACTATCACCGACAAGGAAATCAGGGAAACATAAGGGTCGATTACAGCTCAAATCGTGAAGCAACTCGGAGACTGGATCCAAAATAGTTGAATTACAGGATGCCTAAGGGCACGGCTCGAAAGATACCGTCGTCAGTCGATTAAATTTCTAGGCCACGCACCCGTGAGGTCACTTTGACCCAAAGCACAAAGAGCCATCATCATTTGCCCATGCGGGCAGGAGAGAGCTTGAGGGTCGATTGAAGCACCAGTCACAATGAGACTCGGAAACTGGACCCAACAAATAGTTGGAGCGGCGAATGGCCAAGGGCAAGATATCAAAACCAATACTACCTACCCCGACGGGCACAAAAAAATTCAAAGAACAAGAAGGATCGAGTCGGAGTCCGACTCGGACACCAAGCCTAAACAGCCAGGCCAAGCACGGAGGCCCCAACACCTGCTCACGTCAAAAATCATGCTTAAGAGCCCCCGATCTGCCTGATCAGTTTCGGACCTATGAGGATCCCACCGAACAGCAAAACCAGCCCGCCTGGTCGAAAGTAATAACAAAGAAAAAGGTACAAAAGAAACAAAGCTTCAAATTTCTTCTTATATATTGCATGCGCAAAAAAGGCGTACTCTCCATCTACAGGCATATTCTGCATATATCAGAAACAAAGCGACAATAAATGGCAAAATCTACACTTCGCGCTAAAAGGGATACAGCTTGTCAAAAACAACCCTCCGCAACTTTAGCAAGAAGTTACCAAGCTCCACGATTATTCCCCTGGCTCGAGCCAATTCCTTCGGGAAAATGGAACCCCTTGCACCAACCTGCTCGAGTACCTCTCCTCGGGACCTGCAACGAACATATTCCTCGATCCTCTTCTCTCAGTCGAGGACTCACTGCAGCTTGGCTTGGGCATCAGTAGCACCCTTGGGACTATACAGTCCCTTGGTGCCCCCAAGGGACCGTCCGACACCAACAAGGCCCACAATAGAGAAAGGAAAGAATGGTTGCTGGATTCGCCATCATCATAACTGATGAGGGTTTCGAAGGTGTGGCACCAACACCTGAGAGGAACAATTTGCCCGAGCTCAGTCTCTGCCTTTCCCAAATAAAGCAGCCATTAAACACAGGTTCCGACGACCCCAGAGGAGGCAAAAGCAGTCTCACATTGCATGTGAGAAAAACAGCGACAAATTCAAAAAGAACCAAGGGCACCAGCCATCAGCATTGTATTCGACGCCAGTATGATAGCCAACCC
Organism: Nicotiana tabacum; assembly: GCF_000715075.1. Classification (NCBI taxonomy): domain Eukaryota; kingdom Viridiplantae; phylum Streptophyta; class Magnoliopsida; order Solanales; family Solanaceae; genus Nicotiana; species Nicotiana tabacum. The sequence goes on along the minus strand of NC_134087.1, from coordinate 103,271,204 downwards.
CGGAAGCCTCTATCGCGGTAAGATAAAGCCCCAAAAGGCCAGCAACGCCTTCGCCAACACGAGATCAGCACACAAAGGCCTCTGCCAAAGGAAGCTAGCTAGCAAATACAGTTGCATCATAACATACATTCATATAGAATAGTCCCCGGATATCGATCTAGATGATCCAAATGCAGGCAGATCTCTACCCGGAGACTGCATTCGAGAAGCCACCGGCATCCCTAAAACCGTCGGCCCTCGATCAAGCCTCCTCTCAAAGGCCACTAAGAAGTCCAAAGACACCACCCATGCCTTCACGGTAAGGGCCAGGCGGCTCGATGTTACTGGTCTTATTTTGGGCCAGGACATAAAGAACCCTATGCTGAGCCATTTTATCAATCGAAAGCTCCACGAAAGTCCAACGAAGCACCCAAATACAAGAAAACTCCTCAGAAGTAGTCAATCCTATACATTCTAAAAGGATTATCTACATCAAGGTCAATAGGGACCCCCGGGTACCCAAAGATGACCTTCATCCGGGATGACGTTCCCAAAGGCCCCAAAATTCGATGCATGATCTCCAAACAATTCGGAGGGCCTCGATAGCCCGGAACTATCAGAACGATCCAAGATTGGTTCAAAGTATGACGGTGGGTTGGAGGAGAACCATGTTGATCAGCAGGAGATCAGAATGAACGCACACACTCAAGTCAAATATTGGCGGTCAACAAATAAAAGAAGGCATTCAAAGAGCCTCTAAGGGCATGGGAGCATACAGAAACAAAGCTAAGTAAGGAAAGCAGAAGTCAGAAAAAGTATATTCATATTCATAAGAACTCCATAAACAACGGCCCTCGAGGGGTCCTTACATATGATTACAAAAGCCCGCGAGGGGATCATCACGCAAAAAAGAAATCCAAAGATATGCATACAGCAAAAGACTAAGAGTCTAGCCTACTTTTTGTGCGGCATCTCTGTCATCATCCCCTTGGGCATATGACCTCAAAGACAATATCTTCCAAATCTGAGGCCCTCAGGGACCTCATCTCGATTCCTTAGAATGACATCTTCAAAAGGAAGAGAGGTGAGGAAAGGAGACAAGAAGTGGTTGGGTGAAAAATCTGGCTGTCATGGATCCCGCTAGTATCAAACCCACCAAGCCACTTCTTGAGACGTTGCCTCAGCCCGGGAGGCAACAGCCAGCAGAAACTGCCGCCACACCCCCCAGGAATCCAAAAGGGATGTAACGCGCTAAGCCGTGGGAGGAGGGTGAGCAACGGTGTATAATTCGAGCCCCCTCTTGAGCAGCAGTGCATAGTCCAAAAAATACCCCCAGGGTCGGAAGGAATTGGCCCTCTGCCTCATCGCCCTGAGCTAACAACGACTGCAGCAACAATAGCAACAACAACAGCAATAGCAGCAATATCACGGCGGCACAATTCCGTCCAATCAAAAAGAGATCAATAAAGGAGTCAAGGCGCATGTAACGTAAAATCTTGAAGCCTAGGGCCTCAAACACGGCAAGATGGTGGAACTTTAAGATGGCAAAAAAAGAATGAGAGGTAGGTATCGAAGAAAGTCTTGAGTAGAAAAGCTAGCCACAAGGAGCCCCATTTATAGAGAGGGCAAAGCAACCGACGAGGTCATTACCGCCCTCGAAAAATGTAATGGCAGGCTCATTCAATACGTTCATAGAAGCTGAATCGATAGCAACGATATGACTCCAAGGGTCATAACATTTCGGGTGATCCCGATGAACCGAAAAGGTGAAGTACCTTGATACCTGCTAAATGAGGGCTACACCTTCGGCATAATACCGCTACAGGGGATTGGAAAATGATATGTCTATATCGTTTCTTATCACTTCCCTCTAAGAAATGCGGAGACTATCTGTGTGCGGTGAAAACCGGGGAACCGATTCCCCCCCCCCCGACGTAATGCTTCGGAGAGTGACCCTGGAAGCACGGGATCTCAGGTCGGTCGCTTCTCAAAACCTGTCGATGCCCTGCCAAGAATAAACATCGGTTGAGGCCCCGACGAACGCAGGAATTCCCCGAGGAATGCACCCGGGGTCGATCAAATCTATTCAAGCGGCTCGACGCCAGCCCTCATGCGATCTCACATCTCATTCTTTTTTGTCACACTAAGTATTTTGTACTAAGTTTGGGCGTCCCCTTTCTATAAAAGGGGGATCGCCAACACCTTTCAAGGTAGAGCTCCATTGATCCTACTCAAGTGCAATAATATCCTCTCTCTCTCTCTCTCTTCTCTAATTTTCTTATTCCCCTTGGTTCAAAGTAATTTATCTTTGGTCATTCTCCTTACCACTTGGTACTAGCTTGAGGCCGCCCCCGTATTCATTGCTTCTTAACTTGTTCTTCATTATATAGCTTAATATTGGTCGAAAGAGCCCTATTTAATTAAACCTTTAACTGTTATCCCATCCCCAGTTATCCCCGATAGTTCGAGATCGATATCAACGCCGACCCCGAGGTCCCATCGACCATCTCTACACTCGGATAACAGGCCCATTTGGTTTCATTACTACCTCATCTTAGCTTGCATTTTATCATTATACTTCACGTTCTTCGCATTAACTGCTTTAACAACTAGCTCGGGAATAGATCACGTATTTTCAGAATCCCATTTACAAATTTAATTGTTGTTACCATTTTCACAGTAAAAAGACTCGAGATGTTGTCGACCTACTAGATCATAGGTTCGATTTTGAGCACCACTCGAACTCTATACTACACCTCTACCTCTACCACGACCTGTAGACTGTTGAAAAGCCCATGCTGGAGGTCGAACTGATGAGAAAGAACCAGACATAGATCCAGTCGGCTGAGCCATACCACCACTTCCTCTATTAGGACAATTCCGCATCATACGGCCAGGTTGTCCGCAAGAATAGCACGCGTCAGAACCTCGATGGCACATTCCAAAGTGGTCTTTGCCGCACTGATCACAACGTGGTGTTGGGCGTCTCGTCTAACTAGTATCCCTATGATATTGTGACCCTGATGCCCGCGAACTCTGACCTGGACCAGAATAGGTAAATTCATCATATCGAGGCCTCTGAAACTGTGGAGGAGCACTAGCTATAGGTGGCGCCGAACTCCTCGAAGACTGGGGCCTGACACTGCCTCTAAAATCATCAGAATACCCTGAAAATATCGCCCTCTTATGTTGGCCTCTATCCTTCTCCCTATCTGCCCTTTGCTGGCTCTTACGATCCTCTTGGGTTTGGGCATAAGCTTGAATACGAGAAATATCCATGCCTTCCACCAAGGAGGGTGTCATGCACTCATTTATCAGATGTGGTCCCAACCCGTTCACGAACAGATGCACCTGATCTCTCATCTCGACCACCATATGGGGAGCATACCTTGCTAAAGAATCAAACTGCATACTATACTCTCGTACACTCATATTACCTTGTCGAAGTTCCATGAACTTATCAGCTCTAGCTCGTCGTATCTCAAATGCCAAGTAGTGACAAAGGAAAGCCTCAGAAAATTCCTTCCACACAGTTGGAGGAGAGTTCGGACCCATGGATATCTCCCAACTATCATACCAGAAAAGCGCTAAATCTTGTAACCAATAAGAAGCTAACTCTACTGCCTCGGTATCACTAGCATGCATAACCTGTAGTGTACGATGAACCCGATCAATAAAATTTTGCGAGTCCTCTTTGGGGTCTGATTCGGTAAACACTGGAGGGTCTAGATTAATAAAATCACAAACTCTCAAACTAACTGGTTTATCAGCAACATCCGTATTCTGCCTCTGAGCCTGAGCAGCTACCAAGCTAGTCAACAACTGCACCACACTCCGCATATCCTAGTTTGTAGTGCCAGACGGAGGAACTGGTGGTGCTGGGTGCCTCTTAATATCCTTTGGAGGGGACGGAGTAGATGAGGTATGCGACGGCATCTCACTCTAAGCCCCACTTTGGCCTGCTCTGGCTTGGGGCACCTGACTGGTACCCTCTCCCACAGTTGTATCAAGCCGTCTACTAATCGCTTGCTTCATAGTCGAACGCATCGCTGAAAGAAAACAAGGTGAATATTAGAGACGAACACTTATGACTCAACTCTACGCACGATCTAGATTCAGGAAGAAGGTAACAACCTTAGATGTCATGTAGCCTCCTGATTATAAATATGGCGCGCTACACATCCATAATCAACAGTCTACTAGACACGGCTCATAGACAACTTCTAGGACAGACTGGCTCTGATACCAAGTTTGTCACGACCCAAACTGGGGGTCATGACTAGCACCCGGGCCATACTTGCCGAGCACCAACGTACATTTTATCTAACCTTCCTTACTATCTTTAAGGGTCGACGAGTTCCATATAAATGGTATACATGGGTCAAGAACAACTAACAATGAAAGGTAATGACGAGAACATACGTAACATAGGATGACAAAACTATTAAGAAACTAAATATAAGGTATGAGCTACCATGCTGCCATAAAAGGCTATACAACCAAAATCAACCAACAAGGCATGCCAAACTATACATGAATCGACACCTGTCTATGAACCTCTAAAGGAACATAAGTGCTGCAACATTGCTGGAACAGGGCCCCGACATACCCATAATATCTATAACAGAAATGCATACCAAGACCACGGCAAGTCCGGAGGAGGGATCTCACCAATAACCGCTGAACTAGGCAGCCTACTGTGGTGGGGGGGCTGTGTCTACCTTTCTATCAAGATTTGTAGCATGACATGCAGCATCCACAAATAAAAAGGACGTCAGTACGACTAAAATACTGAGTATGCAAGGCATGAAAGCATAAGTATGAACAGTAATGTAATTAAGGATAGAGAATATACAACCTGTAACATCTGGTTACCTCTGAGGCTACTGACATGATGCATGATACAGACATATATATACATAAACTTTTAAAACATACGCCTCTGTGGGCATCATCATCATCATATCGTACCCGACCTCAAAGAGGACTCGGTAAAAATGTACCCGACCACGTGGAGCTCGGTAAAACCCAACTGATCAGTGGTTTGATAATAGGTGTCGTACCCAGCCGACTATAGCGTGGCTCGGTGGAGTAAAATAGATACATATATATAATACATGCTCGACTCATGGAATCACATTTTAAACCTTTCGGAGTGACGTAAGGTCGATATCTTCTGTATACATTATTAGGACTACCTCTTCACCACGAACCTTATTAGAATCAGGAGGAACCAACAACATAAGAATAAGAGAAGCAGCATCAATATCAATCGTTCCATAAGAGGGGAAACAATGTAAGTACTGCTAGCTTCTAAGAGTAGAGTATCTTTGGAAGCTCATTTATTACATTATGTACAATCGGAGTCGTGCAAAATAAGGAAAGGGATAGCCTCACATACCTTGTATATACTTCCCAACCTCATGCTATGAAAATGTCACAACTACTTAGTCTACAATCACACTATCGTTAACATTTAAACATCGTAACTATTATGTACCGACCACAACCTATTTTATGATGAAATGGACAGAACCTCCCCTATATATATGACTTCACACAAGTCAAAACAATCACCAAACACCCAATATTCCCCTATAACTTTATACACAAAACGACAACAATAATAGTGTCAAACAATCAGAAGATGTTACGATGAATGACCAGCAAATCACCCTACCATTATGTGGTGTTTCTACACACCCTTTCTATTCTCATCTCAATAAAAACAGTAGAAAAAGAGACAACCCAATAGCAACACGAAACAACCCACAAAACAGCCCCACAAGTTCCGCAACTCAAAATTCATTTTTCAATTTATTTAAACATGTTTCAACTTGTCTTTTCTTTCAAATTGAGAAACACAACCAAAAGTACATAATTAAGCCTCTTATCCAATAAACCAGCCATGAATTCAACTTAAAAATAAGTTCACAAACATCCAACCATGATGCAAGAACAAACAACATACCACTCTTTCGAAACTCGCTAGGTCTAGTCTTTACGATCGAGTTACAACTCGTAAAAGCATAGATAATGGAACGAGGAGCATAAACTTACCTTGTACTGAATATAACCCATGAAACCTGGTCCTTCTTAATCAAAAACTAGTTCCTCAACGCAGCTACAAGAAGGAGAAAGAGAAACTAGCAAGCTGTCCGGATTTTTCGGCACTAGAATCACATCGTAACACTAGAAATACCCTAGGGTTTGTGTGGGATTTTTGGAGAGGATTTGCAGGGGTTCAATTTGGTTTTCAAGGTCTAAAATATGGGTGAAATAAATGAGTTGATAATCCCTTAAAAGTCACCTCTTGGCCGACTTTGGGGCTTTTAATTGAGTCCTCTCATTTTGGCAAGTAGGTGATGCACCAACTTGTCACCTACCAATCTGTGCAGTCTTGCGAAAATTCAAATATCTCTATACTTCAAGATCGTATTGACAAACGGTTTAATGCATTGGAAACTAGACTCATAGATCTTCAATTTGGCAGGTATAGATCACCTCGTAATTCCTAGTAAATTAGGAGAAAAGTTTAGTAACTTTCGACCTAAAGTTTAAGTAAAACTATGAACCTAAGTTGTGACAACTTTTGTCGACTTTTGTTTCATAACTCGTTTGACTTCAAGACTTATGATACGGATATTATATGATTCAAGTACCTTAAAACACAACCTCTTGGGTATATTAAGCACCGCTAGGTTTACCTGAAAATACGAATTACAACATCCTTGATTCGTTTAACTTCGAATACTTGTTAATCACCCTTATACACCATTGTATCACTTAAGACCAATAGGATTAACTTCTTATCATCTCAAAGATAATTCCTTCTTAGATTTACGTTGACTAACTTATGGCATGAACTAATGCGTGTGGATATGGGTTGTAACACGGGGTGTGACAAAAACTCAAACAACAATGAAAAATAGAGGCGATATAGCGATACTTACGTCGTAGGGATCATTATAATGATATCGCTTCTTGATTTCGTACTCGGGATGTTAATATTCTTTGGAACCCTTGTAGAGAGCTTAAGGGTAAGTGTTTGGGAGTTCTCTAGTCATGTTCTTTGATAAATTAAGAGAAAGATGATTTAAAACCCTATATATATCAACTTTTGAAAAGTCAAAGAGGTTCTAGCTTGACACCCTAGCAATGGACTTTTGTTACATCTCGCGTTTTCGTACGTGAAAGATTCATATTTAATTAATTGACGTAGACTCGAGGATGAGATTATCTTGAGGTTAATGTATTCAACCTATTTATAACAAGAGATAAGTAAGTGTCATGAAGGATAAGGGTACACGAATTAAAGAAAACGAGTTTCGTTGAAGGTTGCCGATTTTGGATAGAACACGGGTCGAGCAATAATATCCGATATTTATGGACTAGTACCATACAAGGTACCATATGACTGTGATAGTATGATGTATAAAGTATATTAAAAATGAGTAGTATTTTCAGATAATTCTCAATTACGCGGGTAATTGGTTAATTACCGGTAACGGGACATTACCTAATTACCTAATAAGTGGATAAAGATTAATAATTTCCACCCCTCCCCTCCAAAAACGTGGCAGTTGGCCACAACCTAAGGAAAATGACTCCTTAGTCATTTTGATAGGTGGCAATTAAATAGAAAAGGAAGGGACACTACATGTCTTGTGAATTATTACACAATTCAAAGACATTAGAGTTTGGAAAATCCAAAAAAACGTTAGCTCTCTTTCTCACATCTTGAAAATGTTAGCTTTCTTTAGCCATTTCAAAGCTTTCTCATATCTTAAAAACAAATCAGAATAAGAACATCCCTAATTCTTAAGTAAGAACCAGATATCACTCTTTCTAATTTCAAAGTGCTTCAAGAACAGAAGCTAAGCTCAATTCACGAAGACTCTAATGAAATTCTTGCAACAACACAATTCCAACGAGAATTGTTAGAATCGTAGCAACGTAACATTTTTCGGTTCTAAAGGAGTACGGTGCAATCTCCTCCAAGAATATTATACAGAGTTTTTCCTACTCCATGTATGTTAAGGTCATCCCTTCTTTCTTTCTTTGGCATGATCCAAATTATACGGGAGAAATGAGCAAATGCACAACTTCCATAAATTACTCTATTCGTAGAAATTCTAGAGATGTATATATTCTTATTTTCCCATAAGTCTTATTATTCTATCGTCTGTTCATGGGTCTCGGAAAAATATGTATTTGATTAAGCTTATCCAAAAGGCATAATGAGTTTTATGGCATTCCGAAAAAATCTTATTAACGTATTTCTTATGCATTGCATGCATTTATACATGTACATTGACCCCTGACCATATGGCGTTATATAAGCGTATATATGTTTAATTATATGGGATATGGGAAAAGGTTTCGGCGTTATATACGCACCACCACCTGATCAATTGGTATATATTGATGATGTTGCCCACAGTGGCCGAGACGATATGATGGGATGCCCTCAGAGGCTTGATGATATTATGTACACCTATACCTATACATGACACGACATTTTTATGCACATGCATGACATTATAAATGTTTCAGGATTTATAAAGTTTTTCAAATTTACAAATGGATTTCTTTATTCTATGTTTCATCTATGTCTCTTATATATGTATTTCCATGCCTTACATACTCAGTACATTATTCGTACTGACGCCCTATTTCTCGGGGCCTGTGTTCATGCCCGCAGGTGCAGGTAGGCAAGTCGATGGTCCCCCTTCTTAGGATCCTTGATCAGCAAGAGTTGGCATGCTCCACTTGATCCGGAGCTGCTTTTAATTTTTGGATATATATATATATATATATATGGGTATGACGTGGCTCAATCCTTACAATTGTATTTCTATTGGAGGTATGTAGACAAACGTGTACAGTTGGATAGTATGTGGCTTTGTCGGCTTTCAGTTTTGGGTATATAGTTGTCTATCGCGGCCTTGTCAGCGCCCACTGTAATCCGCACGTATATGTATATATATATCTTTTGGATACGTTTTCGTCATGCATTTTACTCTCGTAATTCAGCACATATTATGCATGTTTATATCTTAGTCGCATGCTTAAGGGTGTTTGACAAGTAGGACTCGGGCACTCGTCGCATCCCATCAGCTTGGGTCGTGACAAAAGTGGTATCAGAGCAGTTCTGTCCTAGGGTTATCTACAGACTGTGTCTAGTAGATTCTTGTTTATGGGTGTGTTGTGCACCACACTTATAAACAGGAGGCTATAGGACATATATGATGTTATCCTCTCTTTTTATCTCAGATCGTGCGAGATAAGAATTCATGTTCCTAACAATATGTTATGTTTTCAATGATGCCTCCGTAGATTACAGCCGCCCAGAAGGGAAATTTCGTGGCTAGTGAGACTACTAGTCAAGCGCCATGAGTTACCAGGGCTCGGAGAGAGTCTCATAGTAAGATTCCATCTCAGACTTCATATACCCCGCCCTTTCCAAAAGAGCTGTGAGGGGCACTAGCTCCAACGCCCGCCCCTGTACGTCCAGCTCCTCAGCCAGATGCACCAGGTCAGGAGATGAGAGATGCTATTCAGCTATTAATCCGATTAGTAGCCGTACATGCTCGGCGTTAGGAAGTAGATATTGGTCATGCAGATAGGTCGGTCAGTGCGAGGGTTCGTGACTTCATTAATTTAGACCCTCTGGTATTCACTGGGGCAGATCCAAACAAGGACCCTCAGGTATTTATTGATAGGATGCAGAGGACGTTAAGGGTAATGAAGGCCACTATGACTGAGTCAGTTGAGCTAGCTTCCTATTGACTCCAAGATGTTGCAGTTAATTGGTATGAGTCTTGGAAATTGTCCAGAGGTGGATGCCCCTCCAACAGTATGGTAGGAGTTTACAGAAGCTTTTTTTCGTCATTATCTGCCACCAGAGCTTAGACAGGCCAGAGTTGATAGGTTCTTGTCCCTTCGGCAGGGTAACATGAGTGTTCGGGAGTACAGTCTTCAGTTTGATTCATTAGCTAGGTATGCTCCCACTATTGTATCTAAAATGGAGGATTGGGTTCACCGGTTCATGATGGGATTAGAGCCTCACTTGCTTAACGATTGTATGTCGGTCTCACTTCAGCCAGACATGGATATTTCTCATATTCAAGCATACGCTCAGGGTATAGAAGAGCATAAGCAGAAAATGAGGGCCGATCATGAGCATGATAGGGCCTAGAATAAGATAGCGAGGTCTTCGGGTCCTTCTAGTGAGTTTCGAGGTGGTCAGATGAAACAGTACCCGAGGTATCCAGCCTAGCCATCGGCTAGCGCGCCCATCAGTTTGGCGGTAAGAGATTTAATCGTTCCACATATTCAGGGTCTGGTGAGAATTTCAGGGCCTGGGGTTCTCCGTATTGGGTGAGTCAAGTCAGATGAGGCCGCCCTTGCCACGATGTTCTCAATGTGGTAAGCAGCATACCGGGCAGTGCCGTATGGGATTAGGTGTTTGTTATACTTGAGGTTATCCTGGCCACGTTATGAGGGATTGTCTGACGAGAGGTGATGCAAGCATAGCTCAGTCAGCGGGATCTGTAGCTGGTTTTTCATCATTAGTACACCCGCCTAAGCAAGATCCAAAAACACCAATGAGTCGTGGTAGAGTCAGAGGCGGAGCATTTAGCTCGAGCAGTCCTCGGAACCACATTTATTTGTTAGCAGGACGATAGGACCAGGAGTCATCGCCTGATGTTGTTACATGTATATTATCAGACTCCTCATATGATGTATATGCACTGATTGACCCGGGTTGCACCTTATCATACATTACTCCGTTGGTTGCTAGTAAGTTTGGAATAAAACTTGAATTGGTTAAACCTTTCGAGGTTTCTACACTTGTTGGGGACTCAGTGATAGCTAAGCGAGTATATAGGGGTTGTATAATAGTAGTTCATAGTCGATCTATCGTAGCAGACCTAATCGAGTTACATATGGTAGAATTTGATGTTATAATGGGTATGGATTGATTGGCTTCTTGTCATGCCAACGTCGATTGTAGATCAAAGATAGTCTGATTTCAATTTCCAGGGGAGCCTGTTTTGGAGTGGAAAGGTAATACAGCGTCACCGAGAGGAAGATTTATTTCCTATCTCAATGCAAGGAAGATGATTAGAAAGGGCTGTATTTATCACTTAGTTCGGGTTCATGATATGGAAGTAGAGTCACCAACTATCAGTCCATCCCTGTGGTTAATGAATTTCCCATTATTTTTTCCGATGAGTTTCCAGGTCTTCCAGCAGAACCAGAAATTGAGTTTGCTATTGACCTACTACCAGGTACTCATCCAATATCCATTCCTCCCTATAGAATGGCCCCTGTAGAGCTGAAAGAGTTAAAGGAACAACTAAAGAACTTGCTTGAAAAAGGCTTTATCAGGCCTAGTACATTATTGTGGGGGGCACCTGTGTTATTTGTGAGGAAGAAAGATGGTTCCTTACGGATGTGTATCGATTATAGACAACTGAATAAGGTGACAATCAAGAATAAGTACTCGCTCCCGAGGATTGACGATTTATTTGATCAGTTGCAAGGTGCGAAGTATTTTTCAAAAATAGACTTGAGGTTCGGGTACCATCAGGTAAGGGAAGATATTCCGAAGACAACATTCAAGACCAGATATGGGCACTTTGAGTTTCGTGTTATGTCGTTTTGTTTGACCAATGCCCCAGCAGTATTCATGGATTTGATGAACCATGTGTTGAGGCCCTTTTTAGATCTGGTTTTTAATTATATTTATCGACGATATATTGGTGTATTCTTATTCAGAGGCAGAGCATGCAGATCATCTGCGTACTGTGCTCAGAGTTCTAGAAAATGGGAAGTTTTATGCAAAATTTTCTAAATGTGAATTCTGGTTGAACTCCATAGCTTTCCTTGAGCATATCGTTTCGGGCGAAGGCATCCGGGTGGATACACAAAAGATTGAGGCAGTAAAGACCTGGCCTAGACCCACAACACCGATGGAGGTTCGTAGCTTTCTCGGTTTGGCAGGCTATTGCAGGAGATTTGTAGAGGGATTTTCTTCCCTTTCAGCACCTTTGACAAAGTTGACTTAGAATGGAGCAAAGTTTCAAGTGAACAGAGTTTCCATGCATTGAAGGACAGGTTAACTTCAGCACCGGTTCTAAAGCTTCAAGAAGGGACCGATGGTTACATTATCTATTGTGACGATTCAGGCATCGGGCTTGGTTGTGTTCTGATGCAGCATGGTAAGGTTGTAGCTTATGCTTCTAGACAACTAAGAAAGAACGAGAATAATTACCCGACCCACGATTTAGAGTTATCCGCAGTGATTCATGCACTAAAGATGTGGAGGCACTACTTGTATGGCATTCATGTTGATATCTATACGGATCATAAGAGCCTCCAGTATATCTTCAGGCAAAAGGAATTGAATTTACGTCAAAAAAGATGGTTGGAGCTACATAAAAACTACGACGTTGATATTTTATACCATCCGGGGAAGGCGAACATGGTAGCCGACGCCCTCAGCAGTATATCGATGGGTAGTCTATCATATTTACAGTCAGAAAAGAGGGGAAAAGCCCATGAGATTTATCAGCTAGCTAGTCTTGGAGTTCGGTTATTAGACACAGGTGATATTGGAATTACTATTCAGGATACAACAGCATCCTCATTAGTAACGGAAGTGAAGGAACGCCAGTACGAGGATCATGTGTTAGTTCATTATAGGGATTGTCACACCTCCTTTTTACACCCGAAGGGGGAATATAAGGGAGTTTTTCTAATTTAAGTGATATTATTCGATATGGTATTATTTATTTAATTTCAGAGTCGCCACTTGGAATAATTTATTTGGTGTCCCAAGTCACCGATTTATTTTAAAATCCCAAATCGAGGAAAATCGACTTTATTTAAAAGTCTGCGAACCAGAAATTCTAAGTAAGGAATTCTGTTAACCCGAGAGAAGGTGTTACGCATTCTCGAGCTCCGTGGTTCTAGCACGGTCGCTTAGCAATTTATACTTGGCTTAAATAAATTGTTTAATTACTCATTTTAGGACCTATGTGCATTTATCCCTTTAACCGCTTTTAGTTGCTTGATTATTTGTAATTTTGAAATTATCTCAAAAGGAGTCGCGCGTACGTGTACTCATTTCGTTTGGCGCATCAAGAATCATGTCACGCGTACGTGTCCACAATTAACCACGCTTTATTAATATTAATAAAATTTGGCCGAAGTTGTGCGAACGTTTTTTTTTTAGAAAAATCATAATTATGTTACGCGAACGTATACATAACCACGATAATAGACTATATCAAGCCTAAAGCAAGCTACGAATGTTCAAGATGATTTAATACCTAAGTTATAATATTGATGGGAGGGCCATAAATTAGGTGGTTCAATTATGAATGGCACACCTCGATTTATTTTAGAAGATTGTACTCAACTAAAGCGAACTACGGATGCTCATGATTATTTTCCTTAACTACTTTGACATTGTTGTGAGGTCATGGGAATTTTGGAAGGAGTTACCTATCTATCTATAATTAAAAGCAGAGGATAAAAGCCCCTCATTAAGCCAAGTGTCACAATACAAGCACGACACATGTCACATTCGGACAAGACTCCTACATATTAGGAATAAACTAACGAAGTACAATCTTAATTACATTAGGTATTTTCGATAGAACTTATTTACTCAAATTTTTTTTTGCAAAATTCTTCTAAAACCGCCGGTAAAGATTGTCTTCGAATTAATCTATAATTAAAAGCGGAGGATAAAAGCCCCTCATTAAGCCACGATTGATCGTGTTCTCAAACATGGGAAATAATATCCTAAACTAACTCAAACACACTCTCTCTCTCATAAAAACGGAAAAGATAAAAATGGTATTAAAAAAAACTGAAACAAGACCCGCATTCTGGACTATTCATCCGCACCATCTCCCTCATAAATGATTCTCTTCCTATTTTTCTTAATCAGGAACTTTATTCAATGTGTGGGCTTGAAATTTCTGCAATTTCACATCTCCCGCTCAAAGTATCCGTAGTGATTCTACATTAATGCGCTCCGGAGTTCAATTATGAAGTAACAATTTGAATTGCTAAAAGTTCATCGGCGACAACATTGTTAAACCATGGTTATGGATTCGAAATCATCGGTTCACAATTTCATCCAGAAAAAGGTGCTCTTTTTTTTATTTGAAAAAGTGCAGGTCCTGCATTTCAAGTTTAATTAATTTACTTCTAAGTAAGTTCTGTTTGTTTTGTATTTTTGCAGTATTTTTTATAAGGAAGATCTATGAGATTCTTCTAATGTGATCGACGAAGGGATTTTATATTCAGTAATAAGGTAAGTTCTATTTTGCTTCTTTTCCCATTATTTATTTAATTTGGGTATTATTCTTCTCATACAGTTAAATTTTATACTAGCAACTTTTTTGGATCTTCTTCTATTTCTTCCTTTGTGCAAATTTCAGGTTTCTTTTTTAAAAAAAAAAAGAATTCTTTTATTTTTAAAAAAATTAACTGATTTTAAATATATATTTTTTAATCTTTAACTTTTAATAAATAATTTTGATTTACACTATTATTAAAAAATTAAAAGGTGCACATTTTAAAAATATATTTTTTACTCTTTAACTCTGAACCATGAAGAGCGAACTTTTTTTAAAGAGCTTTATTTAATTCAAAATTTCAGCTTTATTTACTTCAAATTTCATATTTCTTTAATTACAACACATTAACTAATTTTAAAATATACGTACTCTTTCACTTTAAAAAGAGAAAATTGTTGTAAATTAAAACAAAAGAAGTTACATATTTTAAACTCACTTTTCCCTAAATTTTCTCTACAAAACCCAATCTAAGGATAATGGACAGTTGCTCAACCATGCATAACTCATGAAACATACGCACATGAAACTCACAAAAACAAACTGCCGCCCAACTTCTATTTCTCTGATTGATAGTGTTCTTAAATTCAAATTTTCCACTGCTATAAAAAATTCAAGAAACCATACGATTTCTGCAAAAATTGAATCAAAGCTATAAAAATTTCAAAAATGCAATATTTTGGAAGAACCAGATCGTTACAATTTAGACGCTACTTTCTCGCTTGAATAGGTTCTATAAGATGAAAATGTATTAAAAATTTGTTTTGGTAACTGTGTCTTTTAATTTGCATGTGTGTATTCATGGGATAATCAGTACCAAAACTCGATTGAAGAATTTATGCACCAAACATATGTATCCTCAAATATGTTACTCAGTGATATACCACACCATATATCACGTTTGCTTCTACGTTTTATTATTTTCAAATCTGAATTTTTTTATTTGATCTTCGTGTATTTTTTAAATTTCTATGTGCATATTCATGGGAATCAATAGCAAAAACATGTAGTTAAGTTGCAGATTTTGTTAAATCTACTATTTCAAGTCTTTTTCGAACTCAATAATTTTTTTATATTTGTTAGGATCCTGACTTCAATACTATTCAAGGCGAAGATAAAGAGAAGGAATGCGATGTAAGTACATGCTCACTTTTAATTTGTTCTTTAAGATGACACTTATTTTACTTATATATGTGGATAGATATATTTGATAATAAAATTTTAGATCTGGTCAAACCCGGATTCTTCGAAGGATACACTAAATAACTTGATAATTATAATACAAGGATTTATATTCAGTAGTAAGTAGGCATATATGATGTATTAAAACTTCATAAACTGCATTAATATTTGTATCACAAGATTGTGTTTTGTGATAAATTGCTGCTATTTTTGTAAGAAGGATGAGTTAGTCAATTATTATCTGTTTCTTTATTCTAAGAGGGCACAATCAGGTTTGAAACATGTTTCTTTTGTATAAGATGCATTGTGTAGTGGCTAATTGTGGTAATATTTAATTGTAATTATATAAACAACTCATACAATTATCAAATAACTTTTGAATGATACTCAAATATTGTAATTATATAGGACGTGCTACAAATAATATGAAAATATAAGATGATTCAAAACGAATAAATTATAAATAAATGAATCTAAAAAATTCTTTATTTACTAATTTTCTAACTTCATTTGTTATTTATCTATCATCATCATCATTACAATATTCAATCCCTTCCTACTTACAACTCGTGATGAAAATCATAAAGAGCTTCATCTGTAAATACATGTTTATTTAGAAATAGCCCTATATGAGATAATAATTCGTCTCGACTTATAATGATGATAAAATAATAATGTGATAGAAAAGAACTAAAGTCATACTATATGGATTGCGTTAATTTAAAACATGAGAAACTGATGATTTAGCCTCTCTGGTATTCCCAATTTTCTCAAACTAACATAATTTACTTATTTTGCTTTCTTCTGGCGGCAATACCTAGGGCCAAAAGTGTAACAATTATGGTTATGCCATTTCTTTCTATCATATTGCCTCAACTATTACAGGTTGAATAATTTCATAAGTATTTTGACTAATGTTTTAGAATCTTCTACAGAAGGATACATGTTCCTTTAATTTACATTAAAGCAATAGGATACTATCAATTAATGCCTCTTTAATTCCAAATCAAACACCCATAAGGTCTTTTTCGTTCTCCAGATATATTGAAGTTTTCAGTGCAGAAGAAGGGTCATGCCAAATTAGGTGAGCATGGGCATAAATAGGTTGTTGGAGAAGACCCTTGAGGCCCCACAATAAAGCTAGCTTGCTTAATATAAAGTGAATAATATTTGCTCAGTAAGCTCTCTTTCTTTTCTTCTTGGTCTCATGGCTATTGGTAAAAATCAATCTTACATGTTCTTCAGAGCTTTTCATTCTTTTTTAAATTGGATATCTCGAAGAGAACTAGGAAGTTTTTCTTTCAATTAGGCAAAAGAACCAAAAAAGAAACGAGTGAATTTCCCATGTAATTTTTCAGAATCATTATGGTACTGTTAGTTTTATGCAAGTCAAGGATATGATACTGTTAATTTTATGCAAGTCAAGAATATTAGACGACTGACATATGATTTGAAGCGTCTATGCAATATATTACTATCAAGAATATGGAAGAAAAGATTATGCATAAATGTTCGAAATGTACTCTTAAAGGCAAAAATAATACGCCTTTAATTGATGCAACAATGGAGAGGACTTTGTTCTTTCCCGTGGCTAATGCTATATATACTTCTTTTTCTATTATCTCTCTCAGCTCTTTTTCCCTTTGAACTAATCTGCACATCGCGCGGGTACGTATACTAGTTTTATCTTTAAAATTGTGAGACATTTATCTTAATCTATTGACTAAGCTTATTGGGCCTGGCAGATTTATATTCAATCCAGCCCATGTTTATTCTTTCCTCCCTATCAAAAGTCATGGCCTGTTAACGTTCATTAATTCCCTTTCACCAAGCCACGTTAATCTTCTAACCCCATACTGTAATCCAAATAACCACAAAAATGGAACAAACCAAAAAAAAACATTGAACTTTCCACCAAAAACAGAACAAATAATCAACAAAACATTAATTCAAACAATTAGTAAGACAAACAGCAAAATCAAGAAACACTAGTTTACTACTACTACCTTAATAAATTAGTGTTTTAGAATCCTCTCAAATTTATACTAATACAATGTTAATTGAAGTAAGAGTTTCAGCTAGTAAGCAAATATGGAACTTTTCCAGAGAAACTAACATCATTTTTAACATTTCACTGGATAAAGTCGATAAAAACAAAAGGAGAAGAAAAAAAAATACTACAACAAGAACATTAGCCATTTTGGCTGTTAAAAAGAGCCATAAATTAATTAAGTCATCAACATCATATTTTTAATGCTACCAGAAAAAAACAGAGTAAGAAACAGACACGAACCTGAGAACAACAAATTTTCGATTAATAAAGGGTTTACGGCAATAACACCAACAAAAGAAAACCACAACTTCAATAAAAATTTGAAACAGCGAGCAACTCGAATGTAACCGCGAACCTCGACTCCAAATCGCGCTCGAAATTCGCCGGAAAACTCGAACTAAACCAAAACGACGAAGCTGAACTCCAGCTGATTTGAGGTTGTTTTTCGGCTATTTTTGAGCTGGGTTTTGGACTGAAATAATGGTATTTTGAAAGTTATGTGGCTGGAATTTTTGAATTGGGGGTTGGCGAAAAGGGTTGCTGCTTGTTTCTTGGAGTTTTGGAACGACAACCATGGAAGATGAGAAGGATTCGTTCTCTGCCTCTTCTTTGTGACTGTGTGTATGTATTTTTTCTTTGATTTTTGGAGAACAAAAGAAGATATTAGAATGGGGGAGGCGTTATCTTAAGGATTTGGTAGTTTGCCCTTTTCTCTTTTTGGGAATCGGCCTATTTTTGTTTTTAGTCTAGGTCTCGGTTTGGGGGATCTCTTGATATGTAAAGAGGCGAGGTTTTTGTTTTTCGGAGAATTGGGGATGGGGGTGCGTCGTTGTTCATTTTGGGAAAGGAGGAGGTGAATCTGATATTGTCCCTAGGTATTTTTATTGTCTCTTAAATGTGTGTATTTACGAGAATGGGTCTAGGGTTAAGAATGGGGATTGGTTTGAAGGGGTTTGGGTCATAAAAATTAATTGGGTCATTTTAGGAATTGGCCCAATTTTAAAAGAAGCAAGACCAAAATATATATTCTTCCTATTTTTCTTTTTTTCTTTTTTTTCTTTTTCTTTTGTTTGATTTTGAATTCTTATTAAATTATAAGATCCTAAATCAATTTATTTTTGTAGAAATTAAAAAAAATTATTTATTTTTAACATTCAAACAACTAATTAACTTAAAACCAAATAAAAAATGCTAATTTTAAATGCTAAAATCTAAATATGACCATTTTTGTGTTTTTTTGCTTAATAAAATTAATTCCTACATGCAAATTGAACCTAAGATCGCATGAAATTAAAACGTGATATTTTTTTATGATTTTGAAATAATTAAAATGCATGGAATGCAACTAAATAAAGAAAAACCCCTAAAAATCAATTAAAATTATTTTTGGTCTATTTTTTAGGAGTTATTTTCATGTAGGGAAAATATTAGGTGCTCACAGCTGCCCCTCTTTGCTCGGAAACATGAAGAGTTTTCGGGCAAAGAAAAAGTTCGTAATTACGAGCAATTTTTGTCCGTTTGAAACTCCATGGGAAGCATTTTTTTTAAAAGTCTGACTGAACCTTGCTTCGGAGGTTGCCTATATATTCTTGGCTATAAAGGAATCAGGTCAGTGTAGTTCTGAAGCAAGAACAGTGATGGAGTATACTGAGGCGGAGAGCCGATTGAGGTGTTGTTCCGTCGAGGTTCCGGTCCGCGGTCCCGTTATTATATCAAATTCAAAATTAAAAAGACTAACTAAGCCTACCAGCTACGAGTTACAAGATTCCTATCTATAAATCTTCTGAAACTTGATCTTGAGTCTTGGCTGGTTCTTCATGCAGACTCTCACCTGAATCTTGATGCTCGTTAGCTGCGAATGCTGGTTCATTTTTCTCTATCTTTTCGGATCAAGGTGGGACATGCAAAGCTTGTGACTTCAATAATATCTTGAGCAGTCCGCATCTTTTCTTGGCTTCTACACTTAGAGTTCACTTCTTTTCTTGTTTTGCTTTTCTTTTATTTGAATCGAGACTTCTTATTTTGGTCATCTCAACCTCGTGCCTTACGGTAAAAACTTGTTCAGGCACCAAAACAAACAAACGAACGAAATTTTTCTACCCCAGTTTTCACTACAAAAATTTCGTGAGTTATTGTAACAAAAATCTAAACTACTTCTTTATTGAAAGCAATAAAATCAGAATTGTGTATCCTTGGGAGAAAATAGATTAGGAAGTGGAGCCCTATATCTAAACTGAAATCAAATGGGGATCGGAGGTCCTAAGTTGGAAAGATTATTAGGTTATGCTGGCATCAACTAAGGAATGGGACCCTGTGGCAGAAAAGATTACCAGGTTATGCTGGCAAAGTTAGGGAGTGGGACCCTATGTTGGAAAAGATTACCAGGTTATACTGGCATCAGCTAGGAAATGGGACACTATGTTGGAAAAAATTACCAGGTTATGCTGGAAAAATTTATCGGGTTATGCCGAAAAAGGTCCTCGGGTTATGCCGGGGAAGTCATCGGGCTATACCGGAAAAAAGTCCTCAGGTTATGCCGGGAAAAGTAATCGGGTTATGCCGGAAAAGGACCTTGAGTTATGCGGGGGAAGGTCATCGCGTTATGCCGGAAAAGTCATCGGGTTATGCTGAAAAAGGTCCTCGGGTTATGCCGGGGAGGTCCACGGGTTATGTCGGGAAAGTCATCGCAGTATAATGGAAAAGGTCCTCGGGTTATGCTGGGGAGGTCCACGGGTTATGCCGGAAAAGTCATCAGGTTATGCCGGAAAAGGTCCTCGAGTTATGCCGGGGAGGTCCACGAATTATGCCGGGAAGTCATCGGGTTATGCCGGAGAAGGTCCTCGAGTTATGCTGGGGAGGTTCACGGGTTATGTCGGAAAAGTCATCCGGTTATGCCGGAAATGGTCCTCCGGTTATGCCGGGGAGGTCCACGGGTTATGCCGGGAAATTCATCGGGTTATGCCGGAAAAGGTCATCGGGTTATGCCGGGGAGGTCCGCGGATTATGTCGGAAAAGTCATCGGGTTATGCCGGAAAAGGTCCTCGGGTTATGCCGGGGAGGTCCACGGGTTATGCTGGGAAAGTCATCGGGTTATGCCGGGAGAGTCATCGGGTTATGCCGGAAAAGGTCCTCGGGTTATGTTGGGGAAGTCATCGGGTTATGCCGGAAAGGTCCTCGGATTATGCCGGGGATCAACTAGGGGGTGAGATCCTATGT
This sequence comes from Nicotiana tabacum, assembly GCF_000715075.1. Classification (NCBI taxonomy): domain Eukaryota; kingdom Viridiplantae; phylum Streptophyta; class Magnoliopsida; order Solanales; family Solanaceae; genus Nicotiana; species Nicotiana tabacum. The sequence continues at coordinate 103,250,393 of NC_134087.1, read as the reverse complement.
TGGAAAGATTACCAGGTTATGCTGACATCAGTTAGGGAGTGAGACCCTATGTTGGAAAAGTCATAACTAGGGATTGGAGACCCAATGCTACCATGATTTTGAATTTTTTTCTTCTTCTTTTTCTTTTCATTTCATTTCATCATCATTTTTTTTATTTCAGAGAATGAGTGAATGCAGGAAAGAATTTTGGAGGAGACTTCCCTTTCTGGAGTTGTTGCTTGTCGTAGAGCTGTTTCTAGCCCTTGCGCAGTTTCCTCTTGGTTGTACCTGCTTCTTGCAAGGTAGCTTTGGATTGCACCTGTTTCATGTTTTTCAAACAAAGAACAATTTATTAGTTTGAAACGGTGGTTGGTTTTGTGGCCTTTAGCGTTTCAGTCACTTGATCTCGGCCTAGCTTCTTTGATGAAGATTTCAACTACAACTGTTTGTTCTCTGAGGACCGATTTCATTTCTGGAACCGGAGAACCTCTAGCTTTTCCAGACTTTGCCATGACAGTTGGTCACGTGGAACTCAACCTTTTCGACTTTATTTTGCCTTTGTAGGCCTTTTACTTCTGACTCTCTCTTTCTTTCTTTTAACTTCAAAGCATTGGAAAACTTTTGGCTCCTCAAACTTTGTCGCAACGGTTAGTCGCATGGGACTTAACCTTTTCCAACTTTATTTCGCTTTCATATGCCTTTCATTTCTGGTTTCTTTCTTCCAACTGTCATTTCAGAACATTTGCGGTATATTCGCTTTTCAAACCTTGCCGAGACGGTTAGCCACGTGGGACTCAACCTTTTCAACTTCATTTGTCTTTATAGGCACTTCAATTTGATTTTCTCCTTCCAAGAGTTTTGATTTTGAAGCATCGGCCGCTATGGCCAGTCGAGGTCGACTTATGCACCTGACGAGGCTGGGTGCCTTTTTGCATATTAGCTTGTATCAAATGAGAACCCTGTAAATCAGTCTTACCATCCTTTCTTTGTCTTCGTTTAGGAACAGAGTTAGACCGAAAGGGATTCAAAGAAAACAAACAATGGAATGGAGAATGAGTTTAAAACAAGAAGTGTCCCTTTCGGGAAAGGAAAGAAAGACTTATCTGGAGTACATGCGGACTTCAATGAACATGACATGCCTTTTGTACTGGATGCCTGATCTGTGTAAACCGTTCGACCCTCAGAAATTCATCATAACTTTTGCCTCAAAATCGAGAAACCTTGCTAGGACCTTGTCGATGCCGATGGCTGTGAGGATCCTCTTTCGACCAGGGGTGCCCTTTGCGAGTTTTCACGAGCTGACCTTTCTCATTTCTCTTCTCATCATCGCCTTATAGTTCTCTTTGCGAGTTTTCACTAACAAGACTCTCTTATTTTCCATTTCTCTACTTACTGTCGCCTCACGGTGCCCGTGTAGGTTTTCACCAATAAGACTCTCTCATTTTATTTCTCTCATTTTGATTGCATCAGATCCAAGTAGATGTATTCTCTGATCCTTGAACATTCTCTCCGATTGATCGAAAGGACTTGAAAGGATTTGTGTAAAAGATGATTTGACTAAATTACAAACCACTCAGGCGGGATCATCGCCGAACCAATATAACATCTGCCCTAGTTTCACTTTGGGGGAATTTGGATTTTTATTTTAGTGTGACTGAACCCCAACGAGAGGCTGCCTACGTATCCTTTCGGAATCAAGTCGAACGTAGTTCAGGGAACTTTGTTTATTTTTATTTGATTTTCTTTGTTTTTCTTTTCTTTCCTTTCTTTTTTTTCCTTTCTTTTTTTTCATTCATTTTTTCATTTCCATTTCTCTTTCCCCTTTTTCTTCTTTTTTCTTTCTTTTTTTTTTTGTAATTTTCTTTTCTTCTCTTTTCATTTTTTTTTCATTCATTATTTTCAATAATAACTCCCAGGTTCCAAAGAGGGTAATCAAAGAATGGGAGCCGACTCAAAAGGTTTGCAAAGGGTTGAATATTTGGATACTAAGAAAGAACGTCTTCTTCATCCCAACCGGAGAACATTAATGATGTATAGAGGATCCAATATAGTACCCTCATTTGCATTGACAGTTGTTTCAGGGACATTTTTTCGATGTGTCCCAAGTACAACACTCTCTTTCTAGCAGTACTCTTGTTGCAACATATGGACCTTTCCAATCTGGAGCTAATTTTCCTTTAGTTGCTCCGAGTCTTTGTTTTCTTTTCTTGAACTTATTTTCATTGCATTCTAATACTTGATTCATTATTTCGGAGTTGGACATCATTTTATGATCTGGAAATGAAGTCCGCAAGCATGTCATGTTATTGAAATCTGCATTTAACAAAACTAAAAAGAGAATAAGAAAAATGACAAGATTAAGAAAAGAGACATTCCTGGACAATGAAATATTAATTTGATTTGATTTTTTTGATTCTTTTTTATTTTGATTTTTTTTCGATTTTTTGAAGATAGAAGGGTTTAGATCAGAAAGTAAGACAATAAAGTGAAACATCCGGATCACACCCTGAGATAATCCGGACGTAGAAAGGACAGCAAGACTGGCTACTAGGACTCCCGTCTGATGGGGAACTTTCATGCTTGGCGACTATTTTTGGCTTTTCTTCTGTCTCGGCAATGGCTGCAATGACATTTGACAACATATTCGCGAAAGCTTTTCATAGTTTTCTTTTTCAAATTGGACAAAGTGTTTCTGTCGGGAGCGATATCCACATTATACTAGAACTGGCGGACAAAATCTCGGGCCATATCATCCTACACGTGCCAATGGGTAATTTCTTGATCCGTATACCACTCAGAAGCGATTCCGGTGAGGCTTTTCCTAAAATAGGCCATTAGCAGCTCCTCTTTTCCACCAGCGCCTCTCAACTGGTTACAATATCATTTCAGGTGAGCGACCGAGTCTCCATACCCGTCGTACTTTTCAAATTTTGGCATCTTGAAGCCAGCTGGCAAGTGGACATGGGAAAACATACAGAGGTCAGAGTATGAGACACTTATTTGGCCACTTAGACCTTGCATATTTTTCAGACTTTGTTCTAGGCTCTTCATCTTCTGAGCCATTTCCTCTTGATCAGGATTTTTAACAACCTTTTCTTGCTCCCCCGAGAGATCATACTGTGGAGGTCGAGTGAAAGAGTACGGGGTCACATATGTTATTTCTGATTGAATTTGTGGACCCTGAAAGGTGAACATTGGAAGCTTAATATACGCCCGTGGTAAAGTTGGTTGTGCTCTGGTACAGATTGGTGTTGTAGAGAACAATATTGGAGGTACCTTGGAAACTAGCACCTGGGGGCGAACCATAGAAGGCATGCCAGGAACATTGGATAGCATTGGAGGGTGCCCGCATGGGATGAGCGGGTTGGGCACAGGGGCATTGGTAACCTCACCTGACCTGGGGATCAACTCAGGGAACCTAGTGATTGCACTTGGCTGTTCCCTACCATTAGACCAGGCATCCCACATTTTCAATATGCGGAGACGCAACATCTTATTCTCTTCAGCAGCTGCTAATTCTAGCTGCAGAATAGCCGATGCCGGGTTATCCTCAAGACCGATGATTGGTAGATTGATTGCGGAGGTCATATGTGCCTTTGAATCTTGTGAAGGAGTGGAGGCTAGACTACCAAAAAAAACCAACCACCAAAACCTGGCTAGTTTGCACACCCAACAACCTTGTTAGTTTTGAGACACTTAACAGATAGGAAATCGCACGTTTGGATGCAATGCACCTATACAGTTAAACGTTTCTACCATGTGTTTGAACGATTGCATGTTTCATCCCGGCCATAGTTAACCCTTTCAGTATGTACTTCTTTTCTTCATTTCTGCCTCTTTTTAATCACTCTTGATTTTTCATCTCGTTTTTGCCGCTATTTTATTTTTGGCATTCTCTTTTTCTCTTTTTGTTTGTCACTTTTTATTTCTTGTCGCTCTTTTTTTTTCTTTTTCTTTTACTCTTTTCTTTTCTTTTCACTCAATTTTTCTCTCTTTTTTTTCAGTTTATTTTTTCACTCAATTTATTCTATAACTATGATCGAATCTGATAGGGATTGCCAACGTATCATGATGCCGCATAAATCAGATCTAGCGTAGTTCGGGAGATCGAGAATGGAGTAAATAAACTAACTTTTTTTTTACTTTTATAAAACTCAGACCATGAAAACTTTAAGAAAAAGAAAAATATATTTTTTTGAATTTTTTTTGTTTTTCTTTTTTCTAGAATTTTTGAAAGAAATACTTTAAAAGAAGAAAGGAATTTTTTTTTGGATTTTTAATTTTGATTTTTGAAAGAAAGAATTCTGAAAATTCCTTTTCTTTTGATTGGAACTTTAGGAATTTCAAAAGTAAAAGGAAAATATTTTTGTTTGAATTTTCATTTGTTTTCTCTTTTTCTAAAGAAAAAAAAAATATTTTTGACTTTTGGATGTTGCCTCTTAATTTTTGAAAGAGGGAATTTTAAGAAAATATAATTAGGATTTATGAGTTTTTTTTAAATTTACAAAAGTACTTCTAAAGAAAAACGAAAATATTTTTGGACTTTAATTTTAAATTTTTTTTGTTTGAAAGAGAGACTTTTAAACAAGGGAAAGATTTTTTTTTTTTGGTGTTTTGATTTGTTTTTTTTGAATTTTTTGGGAAAAATACTTCAAAATGAAGGAATCTCATATTTTAGTTTTTGACTGATTTTTCTTTTTTATCTTTTTTTTTTACATATGAAAGACTTTGGAAAGAAGGAAACTCTTTTTTTTGAGTTAAAAAAAAATCTTTTCTTTTTTTTGAATTTTCAAAGGAAATACTTCTAAAGAAGGGATTAAAGGAAAATATTTTTGGATTTTTTAAAAATTGGGGTCGGAACCAATGAGGTTTGCCTACGTATCTCACATCCGGTGAGAATCAGATCCGTGTAGTTCGGTCAGTTTTGACATAATAAAAAATATGATATTGACTCACTTTTATTTCTTGAAATACATTTTCCTTTTTTTTCTTTTTCAAAAATTTTGGTAGAGTTTCGAGACATTTTCAAATATCGGGATTTTTAGAACCGGGTGAATTATCTATCCTACCTCGCTCTTGGTTTTTCTCTTGATTTTCTTTTCCTAGCCGGTCAACATGCAAGCCGAAATAAAGAAATATTCATATATCACGTAGGATGCATCAGGATGGTTGGTTGTTTTGGGTCCACCTGTCCTAGACGAAACCCAACCCCTATGTTGAGTCCCCAAGGTCAAATGCACGTGATGCAAATAAACGTTCCTACTAGGGATCCGGCATGAGGTTACGTTATTCTATGTTTAAACCTGGGATTGTGTTCTAGACCTGGCTTACCCGAGCGAACAAACTCGAGCCGAAGAGGGAAAAACGTACCGGGAGCACGAAAGTCTGCCCGGCCTTGTTGCTGGCCCAACCTCGTTCTATTTGGTATAACTTCTAACATAAAAAGTGGGCCACGCGAACGTGTGCACCGTTTTTTAGAAGACTCAGGAGGGAGGCGTAAGAAGACATTTAAATACAGTTCAAGTAATATCAAAGCGGTAAATAAACGACAATTAGCACATTAGGTACACAAAATACACTAATATCAACAATAAATAAAGCCAAATAAAAATCACATTAACAAGCTCGAATTCTTGAACCCTGAACCAGAAGTTCTGGGTTCTTGTCCCCAACAGAGTCGCCAGAGCTGTCACACCTTCTTTTTTTACCGCCCGAAGGGGTATATAAGGGAGTTTTTCGAATTTAAGTGACATTATTCGATATGGGATTATTTATTTAATTTCTGAGTCGCCACTTGGAATAATTTATTTGGTGTCCCAAGTCAACGGTTTATTTTAAAATCTCAAATCGAGGAAAATCGACTTTATTTAAAAGTCTGCGAACCAGAAATTCTAAGTAAGGAATTCTGTTAACCCAGGAGAAGGTGTTAGGCATTTTTGGGTTCCGTGGTTCTAGCACGGTCTCTTAGCAGTTTATACTTGGCTTAAATAAATTGTTTAATTACTCATTTTAGGACCTATGTGCATTTATCCCTTTAACCGCTTTTAGTTGTTTGATTATTCGTAATTTTAAAATTATCTCAAAAGGAGTCACACGTACGTGTACACATTTCATTTGGTGCGTCAAGAATCATGTCACGCGTACGTGTCCAACATCAATCACGCTTTATTAATATTAAGAAAGTTAGGCCGAAGTTGCGCGAATGCATACCTCGATTTATTTTTTTAAGAAAAAATTATAATTATGTTATGCGAACGTATACATAACAATAATAATAGACTAAATCGTGCCTAAAGCAAGCTACGAATGTTCAAGATTGTTAAATACCTAAGTTATAATATTGATGGGAGGGCCATAAATTAGGTGATTCAATTATGAATGGCACACGTTGATTTATTTTAGAAGATTGTACTCAATTAAAGTGAACTACGGATGTTCATGATTATTTTCCTTAACTACTTTGAAATTGTTGTGAGGTCATGGGAATTTTGGAAGGAGTTACCTATTTTATCTTTAAAATTATGAGACATTTATCTTAATCTATTGACTAAGCCTATTGGGCTTGGTAGATTTATACTCAATTCAGCCCATGTTTATTCTTTCCTCCCTATTAAAAGTCGTGGCCCGTTAACGTTGATTAATGGAAATTTTACCACCTATAGAATAGGTTAGTACCCTATTTATATTCTATAAATACCCTTTTAAAATATTACATTCTATAAATACCCTTTTTAGTTTATAGCAAAAAATCTAAATTTAGTTTCATCCTAAAATTAAGGCTTAATATATGCTACAAAATATTTTTCTAATCTCATTTTTTTTATTTTCTCTCACCTAATTTGCGTATATCTCCTCTCATCAACTTTTCTCTCTCTTCTTCAATACACTTTTCCCTCTTCTCCCACAAACACACGTTCCATACACTTCCAAAACCCTCTTCTGCCATTATCGCCCCAAAGGCTATTCTTCTTCGCAAGCTTCACTGTTGTATTTTGGAAATTTTCTCCCCGTAGGTAATTCAACTACTTCGAAATTGCTTTTTCATTAGTTTGTTTCTATAAGTTTTTTTAGCGAATTTACACAATTTTCTGATATATCTTCCATTTGTATTGTTAATCACCAGGATTCTTTGAGTTTTCTCTCTAATGTCGGATGCAACGCCACTCAACAGACTACCCAGAGGTATACCCACCAAAATTCTCTATTTTGATGGGACCTCTTTCTCGTTGCAACTGACTCAAGCGGAGAAAGATTTTGCAGGTTTATCAGCATCCAAAGTTGATGAAAGAAGAAGTAAAATACACAAGGACAAGTTGAAAGAAGTTCAAGTTGATGAAGCTTCAAAAGAAACCAAAAATCAACTTGGCTCAAAGAGGAAAAAACCTATGAAAGATTCAAGAAACCAAAAGGTAATTGGTATTTGTTACATGTATTCTGTTGTATTCATATCTATCTTCTTGTATTTTTGTACCTTTTTGTATAGTGTATTCTGTTTCTTCTACAGTATGTTTATGTATTCATATGTATTTGGTTGTTTCCAACAGTTCATTTTTAATGTAATCTTACATGTATTCATATGTATTCATGTGTATTTAGCGTTTGCTAATATATATTTGCGATAATTCAATTGTCCAGTTTGACCTCAAATGTATTCATATGCATTCATATGTATTCAGTTATATTCATCTGAAATATTTTGTATTATATATGTATGTTACAAAGTATGTTAGCATATATTTAGCCTTGTCACTGTATCTAGTCTTCTGTAAGTGTTTGTAGTTGTCTGACATGCATTTGGCTTTGTCACTGTATCATGTCTTACATGTATTCCAAAAAATCTTAATATGTATTTTTGCAATGTATTCATCTGTATTAACATGTATCTTTCAATGTTCATTGCAGGGAATTGATTTGTTTGTGAAACACCAGCCAAAATTAGCTCCCCATATTAGTAGTTACACTAACACTAATATAGTATCCCAGCTAAAAGATAAGCTCACTCCCGATCAGTTCCAACAATTCGGCAATACATGCTTTGGCTCATTTATTCAAATGAAGCGATTTGATGTTCAACATCAACTCTTCAGATGCTTCATGGCTCGACAGTTAAGCGACACTCCAAACAATGTATTTGCAGTATACGTCAATGGTACTGAATTACATTTCACATTAAGGGAGTTTGCACTTGTGACTGGCCTCAAATGTGTAGGTAAAGATGAAGATTTTGAGTTTAGTGAAACTCCTCCTAACCGGCTTATTGCGACTTATTTTGGAAGTGCTAATATTGTAAAGAAGAAACACTTAAGACAATGCTTCAATGACAAGGCATGGGGCCCCGACAATGATGAGGATGCTTTGAAGATATCTTTGTTGTATTTCATCCACACCTTTCTATTTTCATCTGAGAAGAATAGTGCAACTATACCGAGGCTAGATTTTGACTTAGTAGAGAGTGGGAACTATTCTGAATATCATTGGGGTATTAAAGCATTTGAGCTGTTGATAAACTCGATTAGCAAGAAGATAGATGCTTTGAAGAAGTATTACAGGATAGTTGGGATGCCCCTAGCTATGCAGGTGTGGTTTTATGAGTGCTGTTCTTCTGTTGATTCCAAAATTGCAGTCCGAGTCTGCGACGTGGTCCCCAGAATACTCAATTGGAGAACCACCGGAAATCAGCCAACATTTTCTTATCTGATGAACGGCATGTTCAAAGACACCGGAAACACGGTAATATACAAATGTTATCAATATTCTGAAGATAATTGAACACAAATACATCTATAATTTGCATACATTTGCATTCAGTTAGAGGGGAAGCCTACTGTTGTATTCATTGGATTCATAAGCTTATATACATGAATACTTGCATACATATTAATACATTTTAATACATTCAGAATACAACAGAGTTAAATACACCTGAATATAACATTATACAGTTATGCATTAATATGTTTTTTGTACGTCATAACTTATTTTTGTTCACAGATTGTGTTCAAGGACATCACTCCTCTAGATATAGAGCTTGTTGTTTTTCAGATTCCTCAAGTGTGCGCCGATATTGAGAAAATACCTACTCCTGCGCATTCAGACAAATCGGGACAGGATACAGATGATTTTTCTCCTACACCCAATCTTCAATCTAAGAAGAAACATGTTGAAAGTGTTGGTCCATCTTCATCACCGCCACATAAGAAGGTCAAGGAATAACCCAAGATTCCTACAAAAGAACCAGAATATCAGCCCAAAGTCCCTCCTATTTGTCTTTCTGACATTGGACATAAAGTTGTGCATGACCATCAGCTCCCAGAAGGCCAAAATGAGGACCCATCTTCTTTGAGGAAAGACCTAAAATCATTCAAAGAATACGTGAGTATTTACCCACCGATTAATCAATAAAGTTTGATAGCTATGTGTTTTAGTATTTTTCTAACTATTTTGTACTGTTAAGGTTGTTGGAGAGTTCAAGTCTCTAAGGACATTGATCAATGATAACTTCAAGATGATTTCAGACCAACTTCAACAAAATCAGCAAACTGAACCCATAGTGAGACATGATGGTGGCATTGACACAGATGTCGGAGATAATAATGAGGTATAAAAGCAGTTATCATATTGAACATATGTATTTAGCTGTATTCATATATGTTTTAATCTAGCCATTTTACTGATGTATTTAACTGTTATTCAGCTCTATATATATGTATTCTGACTTTTAAATCTTAACATATTGAGCATATTTTTTTAAATGTATTCATAACTGTGTTACACTTAATCTGTAATATCACTTTAAACTGTCGTATTTATTTTTATTTCAATTGTATTTACATGTATTCTGCTTGGTTAATCTGCATTTTCTGTAATGTATACTAGCTACTTATATGTATTTAATCTTTTTCTAACATTAAGTTACCATGCTAACAATGATACATACATCTACCAGAAAACTATTTCAGAGGTTCCGTCCATCATACTATCTACCACAAACCAAGAGGATGTATCTAAAGAATTCTATGTTTCTCAATTTGAACTGGACGACAAGTTTCTATCCAGTCAAATTCCAGAAACTAGAATAGTTGTTCACGCAAGTGCAAAAAAAGATGAAGCCACACCAGTGCAACCTCAACGAAATAGGCGACCAAGTAGATGGAACTCTTCGCCTTATCAGTCTAACTTCGACTCAGGAGGTAAGTGATTTTACAAACGTAATAATCAGCATTCATCGTGATTATTTATAGCATGTTCTATTTACAGCATGTTCCTCTGTAAAGATGACACCCATCTTTGAAAAAAGACACCCGTTTGAGGAAGATCCAATAACGGGTCCACATCCTATGTTACTCATTCAAGAATATGACAAGTGGGTTCGTGAAGGTCTTCTAGCAAGACATGATCAGAAGTGAGTTTTCCCCCGTTCATTGTATTATGTTTTCATTTTTTTAATGTATGTACATAATGAGTTTTATATCATACTTGTAGAGGTAATCTCGACGACCATTACAAGAAAAACAAGTCTATACTTCACATTCCATTGGATTTTGGAGTTGATCAAGTTGATTCCAAAAACTGGTTTTACCTTCTATCCATTTACGGGAAGTTATGGGATGACAATGTGAGTCTTTCCCAAAAATGATAATCTTATCTTTAAATAATAACATGTTGTTTTATTAACTTGTATTTAGTTGTATTATTCAGCTGTATTTTTCTCTTATTTCCTATGTATTCAGCTATAGTCAATTGAATTGAACTGTATTATTAACATATAATTAAATTTATTGATACCGTTGTATTTAACTGTATTGAACAATTGAATTACCTGCATTCATCCAATGGCAGTTAAATTCAACTGTTTCAACCAGCTGTCCAGATCTGTATTCAACTGTATTACAGTGTATTCCACCAAAGTCAGTTGAATTGAACTGTGTTATTAACCTATATTCAACTCTATTCTACATGTTGTATTCACCTATATTAAGGAATTGAATTAGTTGTATTCATTCAATGTCAGTTGAATTCAACTGTAGTCCATAAGTTGAATACAGTTGTATTCACCTGTATTACAGTTAAATTAACTTTATTGATACTGTGGTATTCAACTGTATTGAACAATTGAATTACCTGTATTCATCCAATGGCAGTTAAATTCAACTGTTTCAACCAGCTGTCCAGATCTGTATTCAACTGTATTACAGTGTATTCCACCAAAGTCAGTTGAATTAAACTGTGTTATTAACCTATATTCAACTCTATTCTACATGTTGTATTCACCTATATTAAGGAATTGAATTAGTTGTATTCATTCAATGTCAGTTGAATTCAATTGTAGTCCATAAGCTGAATACAGTTGTATTCACCTGTATTACAGTTAAATTAACTTTATTGATACTGTGGTATTCAACTGTATTGAACAATTGAATTACCTGTATTCATCCAATGGCAGTTAAATTCAACTGTTTCAACCAGCTGTCCAGATCTGTATTCAACTGTATTACAGTGTATTCCACCAAAGTTAGTTGAATTGAACTGTGTTATTAACCTATATTCAACTCTATTCTACATGTTGTATTCACCTATATTAAGGAATTGAATTAGTTGTATTCATTCAATGTCAGTTGAATTCAACTGTAGTCCATAAGCTGAATACAGTTGTATTCACCTGTATTACAGTGTATTCCTCTATTTTCTGTATTCAACTGTATTGAACAATTGAATTACCTATATTCATCCAATGGCAGTTAAATTCAACTGTTTCAACCAGTTGTCCAGATCTGTATTCAACTGTATTACAGTGTATTCCACCAAAGTCAGTTGAATTGAACTGTGTTATTAACCTATATTCAACTCTATTCTACATGTTGTATTCACCTATATTAAGGAATTGAATTAGTTGTATTCATTCAATGTCAGTTGAATTCAACTGTAGTCCATAAGCTGAATACAATTGTATTCACCTGTATTACAGTGTATTCCTCTATTTTCTGTATTCAGTTGTATTCAACTTTTTTTAGCATCTGTATTGAGGTATTCTTATATATTATTTCTTAGTTCAAGCAAATAAACTCACACTATCTACCAACCTCTTTTGTTTATAGCATATGGATGTCATATTCTACTATTTGCGAAAGATGGGCAAGTACAATCAGCATAGGGACTTCACGTTTACTACTGTTGATTGTATATTCAAGACAAGAATAGATGAAATATATGACAGGTATGAAGATACAGATAGTAATGCTAATGTAGCAAAACAAGAAGACGTTGTATATGAGTATATTAGGGGCTACAAATTACATGCTAATGTACCCTGGCATACAGTGGATAATGTCTTGATACTAGTGAACTTGAAGGAAAAACTTCATTGGGTGTTCGTTGTTGTGACTTTCAAAGATAGATGTATCAAAGTGTACGACTCGTACATGTCTTCCGATCATGATGCATACGTAGTCTCTGAGATTGTAAAGCTAGCTAAGCTATTACCTCTGTATCTGTCATTTAGTGGCTTTTACAGAGATAGTCAAGGCATTGACTGGTATGCTTATCCCGCATACACAAACAAGGATCATAACGAACCTTTTGAAGTTATCTTCGTTCCAAATCTGCCTCAACAGAAAGCGGGCAGCATGTAAGTATCCAATCAGCATTCTTATATGTTTTATACACAGTATATGGATTAATTAATTTATATTCTATTTCAATCAATTATTGTTTAGGGATTGTGGAGTGCATGTTGCAGCATTCGCGGAGTTTCTGAGCACTATTGGAGAGATTACACAAAAAACACCATTTGATGTCACTCTTCTCCGTCAAAGATATGGTGCTCTGTTATGGGACTATGCTATGCGCAAGATAGATGCTGATGCAATAAGCGAGAGTGAAGCACCTTCAAAGATTGAAAGGCAAATCTCTGAGTCGGAGGCAAAGATGCAGATAGTTTTAGAATAGCTTTAGGTTTTTTTTTAGATTAGCTTGAACAATGATACTGATTGTAGTGGTTTTGGTCGTAGATGCTATTTACTTACATGCTGAAATTTGGTTAAGTTTGCTTGAACAAGTTTTAGCTAACGCACATGTTAGTTAAAATTTCTGAAACTTTATGTATGCTGAATGATTTTTGTTAATGCCAATTTTTGAATTGTATTCAGCTGCATAAGATCAGCTTTATCTTGCAGTATTAAGCAGTTATATTTAGTTGTATTATTCTGTTTAGCTTATTGTATTAATCTATATTATTCAGTTCAATTCAGTTGTATTAAAGTGTATTTATCAGTTGTCTACAGTTGGTATGCAAGTATATTCAGCTGCATCCATTCAGATGTAACTTTGAATTGACTAGAAACAATACAAGTTGTATTGATTAACTTGTATTTAGTTGTATTATTATACAGCTGTATTTTTCTCTGATTTCATATGTATTCAGCTATAGTCAATTTAATTGAACTGTAGTATTAACCTATAGTCAACATTATTGAACATGTTGTATTCAAATGTATTAAACAATTGAATTACCTATATTCATCCAATGTCAGTTAAATTCAACTGTTTCAACCAGATGTCCAGATCTTTATTCAACTGTATTATATTGTATTCCTCCAAAGTCAATTGAATTAAACTGTATTATTAACCTATATTCAACTATGTTCAACATGTTGTATTCACCTGTATTAAGGAATTGATATAGTTGTATTCAACTATACTAAGATACTCTCACAGCCAAATCATATATATTTATATATATAAAAATACTTCAACTAAATAAATTCATAAAATATTAACGAAAGTCATTCCACAATATATTACTTCGAAAAAAGAATTCATTATAGCTGATAATGTCATAATAAGTGTTGAGAAATTGTCGAGTCACCAATACATGTCAGAATACAACTATTTATTACGTGGAGCATTCCTACAAGTTCGCTTGTTATGTCCTCCCTGCCCACATATGCTACATGAATGTTGATTTTTCGGCAACAACAATTCACTTAAATTTTTGTCGCGCTTCTTCTTTGGCCTTCCAGGAGGTCTTTTCCATTTGGGTGGTAGTACAACCTCCTCTGCAACATGCTCTGGTATATTCCAGTCATTTTTGTCCGGTAGCGGGTACACTGGCACATCGTATGTCATTACAATTGTACTTGGCTTGTAATAGCTAGAGCAATATTCTTCGGGCATTAAAAACTTGCTCTTCAATACAGCTCAGGCATGTGGGCATGGCAATTCATCAATTTGGAATCTCCCACAAACACATTTTCTCTCGAGCAGACAGACTGTGTAATTCCTCCCACCATCGTTAACAGTATGTAAGTATTCAGTTGAGGGTACCACCTACATTTAAAAACAGAAATATACGTTTTGAACACATTTACATGAATTAACAAATATATACTACTGAGTTAAATGGTTACTATCAACTTCAAAAATTGCAACTTCATTCAATTTCAGTTAAATTCAGCTGATTCCAGCAACTGTATGCAACTGTATTCAACTGTATTACTCTACAGTCTGCATTTGTATGCATTTGTATTCAACCTTTTTTTAGCAGATGTTTTCAGGTATTTCCAATCAATTTAAACTGTATCAATCACCTGAATTCCATTGTAATCATTATCACATGCATACAGTCTTAATAATAACATGTATTTACCTGTATTCATCTATATATTATTTACTAGTTCAAGCAAATATTCATAAAAATGCATACCAGTAGTTCTGCCTAAAAAAATGTATTCAGTTGTATACAACAATGCCATAAAAAATTAACTTACAGTCATACGGGTACACATGGTCTCATTCAACTCCAGCATTTCCTGGTATTTTTTCCCAAGCGTCTTGTATGTCTGAGTAGCTTCTTTACGGTTACTACAATTCCAACGACCAAACATCTTCCTAACTTCTTCGAGGAAGTCATATATTGGCAATTCCCTTGCTGAAACTAGTGCTGCATTGATTGACTCAGCGATATTTGACGTCATTGTCCATCCCCTGTTAACAGGTGCATACAACCTGGCCCACTTTTCGTAACCAGCTAACTCTAAGTATTCTTTCACCCTAATGTCTACCTTCTCAATCTTCTCCATCAGACTATCAAATTCAGTTTGTGTGTATGCTTTTGCCATCGAGAAGTATATCTCACTCAACTTGGCATGACTCTTTTTGAATTTCTTGTATACGTTATTCCATAGATGCCATATGCAAGCACAATGCGGTAAATCCGGATATACTCTCGATACAGATTTAATGATGCTCTCATTTCTATCCGAAACAATGCACATGTTTTCCCTTACACCGTACGCTATCTTGAATTGCTCAAAGAACCACGTCCAAGCAGCATCGTTCTCTGAATCAATAACACCGTATGCTAGTGGCAATATATGACCTGTTTAATACAATTGAATATAATTGTTTTTAAATACATGTTTTCCAATGCTTTAAATATTAACAAATCGTATTATTATTGAGGTACTCACCTGCCCCATCCAACGTGCTTGCAGAAACAAATGTCCCGGTGTAGTAGGATTTTAGATGACTTCCGTTCACTACAATAATTGGTCTACAATGATCAAACCCCCTTATAAATGCATACAATGATATATACACGTACATGAATTCATTCTTTGACGATTTTTCCATTCTTATGTGAGAACCTGGATATGTCTTATCCATTGTATATAAGTATCCTGGTAATTTTTTGTATGAATCAGCCGGTTCACCTCTAAGAAAATTCATTGCCTTTTCTTTAGCCCTCCATGACAACATATAGCTAACATCAACACCTAGATCTGATTTCACGTCATCAATAATGTCCCTCGGAGTGTATTTCCTCTTATGGTTTGTAAGCTTTGTCCTTATAATACCACTTACAAGGCTGCTACTAGCTTGCCGCTGCTCGTACACTTTATCCTTCAACGGACATGTATGGTTGTCATTGAATTCTTTCACCTTGAATAATTCCGATTTGTTAATGCTTGAAGCCTTAAACCTCCAATCACAATCTTCTGAAATACATATTAATGCATAGCTGGACAGAAAAGTTCATACATCAGACAACTTAACGAATCTGACATATATACTTCCTATTCATAAAGTACCAAATTGATATCTGTGTATATGTAATTTTGTATACTAACGAATTCCAATATTGTTAGATGTGATTAAATACAATAAATACAACTAAATACATTCGTATGAATAATCAAACACTTAGTAACATTATAGACATAATATGAAAATAATCATAGCCACTGTTGTATTTTTTCAATAGTAAAATACACCTGAATACATATTATTAAGAACACTAAACAAATATAAATTTTCAAAGGTGTTCATCATCTGGAGGAAACACACAACTACAACTAAATACAACAAAGTTAAACAAACATCAAACCTGACAGCATTAGATTGATCAACACGGAATTGAAACCTTTGAGCTATAGCATAATTATTCATCACCTCTTTCAATGTAGCCTTATCCGTATACACTTGTCCAGCCATAACCTCCTTTTGATTAGTTTTTGAAATTATCCAATCCTTGTGGAGTTCGAACACTCCAATCGCTTCTCCTGAATTGGCAAGTTCTATAGCTAGTGTATAATCTGTATCAGAATCGTACATTTGAACTGCTTCGTCTATCTGCACAATGTCGCCTTGATTTAAACCATCTCCAGAGATAAGCTCTTTTTCCATAGTTGTAATGCACAGAGGATACATCCCAAATTCTCTGTTCTCTTTTTTCAATTTTACATACACTCTGTAACCCATATCATTGTGTATTTCCATTGGCGTGCGATTGCCTTCAACATTGTATTGTATTTTAATGGTATTTGTGCTCAAATCTATACCCAGTTGATTAGAAATTGAACCAACTAGATCATTAAAGGAAGCATACTCCTTAATCAGTATTCCCTCAATTGAAAAGTCGATATAATTGCCCTCATCGTTCCACTTTCCAGAATGACGCAACAAAACTGTCAAGCTTGCCATATATATAGAAGAGTTATACCTTCTTCTGTATATAATTTGTCGCAATCGATAAGGAGGAGAAGAAAATCGCACAATATAGAAGCAAGCTGCTCTGTTTCTTCGCTTCTTTCACGTTTCTGTATTTTTGACTTTGAAAAGAATACAAATTGATGGGATAACTTTTAAGTTTGTTGAGTAAAATTAGGGAAAATCAGAATTGATTTGATTTCCTTCCGTTTTTAACATCTTCGTCGACCCAGATATTGCGCAGATACGTTACGTATTTAGCGCTACATACGTTTGAATACAGTTAAATACATTTCAGAAATAGCTGGATTTCCTTTTTGTACGCCGCTAATTTTTGTTGTATTATTAAATACACTACCTTAAATACATTAAATACATTATATAATTGCATAAAAGATATCTATAGGACGTAATATAGCAAAGGGTTTCTATTAATTGATAATTAGGACTAAAAGATGTTGCTTTGGAAAAATTCTCTTGATTAATTCCCTTTCACCAAGCCACGTTAATCTTCTAACCCCATACTGTAATCCAAATAATCACAAAAATGAAAAAACCAAAAAATAAATAAATTGAACTTTCCACCAAAAACCAAACAAATAATCAACAAAACATTAATTCAAACAATTAGTAAAACAAACAGCAAAATCAACAAAGACCAGTTTACTACTACTACCTTAATAAATTAGTGTTTTAGAATCCTCTCAAATTAATACTAATACAATGTTAATTGAAATAAGAGTTTCAGCTAGTAAGCAAATATGGAACTTTTCCAGAGAAACTAACATCATTTTTAACATTTCACTGAATGGAGTACATAAAAACAAAAGGAGAAGGAAAAAAAAATACTACAACAAGAACATTAGCCATTTTGGCTATTAAAAAGAGCCATAAATAAATTAAGCCATCAACATCATATTTTTAATCCTACCAAAAAAAAAAAAGAGAGTAAGAAACAAAAACGAACCCGAGAACAACAAATTTCCGATTAATAAAGGGATTCGGGCAATTACACCAACAAAAGAAAACCACAACTTCAATCAAAATTTGAAACAGCGAGCAACTCGAACGTAACCGCGAAACTCGACTCCAAATCGCGCTCGAAACTCGCCGGAAAACTCGAACTAATCCAAAACGACGAAGCTGAACTCCAGCTGATTTGAGGTTGTTTTCGGCTATTTTTGAGCTGGGTTTTGGACTGCAACAATGGTATTTTGAAGGTTATTTGGCTGGAAATTTGGAAGTGGGGGTTGGCGAAAAGGGTTGCTGCTTGTTTCTTGGAGTTTTGGAACGACAACCATGGAAGATGAGGAGGATTCGTTCTCTGCCTCTTCTTTGTGACTGTGTGTATGTATTTTTTCTTTGATTTTTTAAGAACAAAAGAAGATATTAGAATGGGGGAGGCGTTCGCTTAAGGATTAGGTGGTTTTCCCTTTTCTCTTTTTGGGAATCGACCTTTTTTGTTTTTAGTTTAGGTCTCGGTTTTGGGGATCTCTTGATATGTGAAGAGGCGAGGTGTTCTTCAGAGAATTGGGATGGGGGTGCGCGGTTGTTCATTTTGGGAAAGGAAGAGGGGAATCTGATATTTGTCCCTAGGTATTTTTAATGTCTCTTAATGTGTATTTATGGGAAGGGGTCTAGGGTCAAGGACGGGGGTAATGAGCTTGAAGGGGTTTGAGTCTTAAAAATTAATTTGATTATTTTAGGAATTGACCCAATTTTAAAAGAAACAGGACCAAAAATATATTCTTCCTATTTTTATTTTTTTTATTTTAAATTCTAATTAAATTAATTAAGATCCTAAATTAATCTATTTTTGTAGAAATTAAAATTCTTTATTTATTTTTAACATTAAACGATTAATTAACTTAACACTAAAGAAAAAAATACTAATTTTAAAGGCTAAAATCTAAATATGATCATTTTTGTGATTTTTTGCTTAATAAAATTAATTCCTACATGCAGATTGAATCTAAATATGGCATGAACTTAAAACGTGACAATTTTTTTAATCATTTTTCTATGATTTTAAAATATCAAAAATGCATGGAATGCAACTAAATAAAGAAAAACTCCTAAAAATCAATTAAAATTATTTTTGGTCTATTTTTTAGGAGTTATTTTCATGTAGGGCAAAAATTAGGTGCTCACAGGGATACCGCCTCTCAGAAAGAGAAGACACCATTTGAGATTACAGAAGTTGGAGTCCTCAGATATCGAGGATGATTATGTGTCCCGAATGTTACACGGCTGCGTCGGCAGGTTATAGGGGAAACTCACTATTCTCGTTATTCTATCGATACAGGAGCGACAAAGATGTATCATGATATCATGGAAGTATATTGGTGGGACGGAATGAAAAGGATATAGCAAAGTTTGTTGCTCAGTGTCCTAACTGTCGTTAAGATTGAGCATCAGAAACCCGGTGGATTATGGCAGGCTATGGAGATTCCGACTTGGAAATGGGAAGTAATCAATATGGATTTCATCGTAGGCTTACCTCGTACCCAGCATAAGTTTGATTCGATATAGGTGATTGTTGATAGGCTTACAAAGTCAGCCCATTTTCTGCCCGTTAGAACTTCATATTCCTCAGAGGACTATGCAAGACTTTATATTAAGGAGATAGTACGACTGCATGGTATCCCTATTTCTATTATCTCGGATAGAGGAGCTCAATTTACAGCTAACTTCTTGAGGTCTTTCCAAAAAGGATTGGGGACTCAAGTAAGTCTTAATACAACATTTCATCCCCAGACAGACGGACAGGGTGAGCGTACTATTCAGACACTTGAGGATATGTTACGAGCTTGTGTGATAGACTTCAAAGGTAGCTGGGACGATCATCTGCCACTTATTGAATTTGCATATAATAATAGCTACCATTCCAGTATTCAGATGGCTCCATACAAAGCTCTTTACGGATGGAAGTGTAGGTCACCTATAAGATGGTTCGATATTGGAGAAACTACATTAGTAGGACCAGAATTGGTACAACAGGCAATCAAGAAAATTAAGCTTATACAGAAAAAGTTATTAGTAGCTCAAAGTCGTCAGAAGTCTTATGTAGATAATCGACGGAGTTATGAGGTTTGGAAAAGGGGAAAAACTTAGACCTCGGTACATTGGACCATATAGGATCATACGCAAGGTAGGCCAGGTAGCATATGAGTTGGACTTGCCTTCGAACTTGGAATCTATACATCCAGTCTTTCATATGTCTATGCTACATAAATGTATCAGAGATCCTTCCAGAATTGTGTCATTTGACGACGTTCGGGTCATAGAGCAGCTATCATATAAAGAAACTCCCATTGTTATACTAGACAGACAGGCTCGGAGATTGAAAACTAAAGACGTAGATTCGGTGAAAGTACTTTGGAGAAACAACAATGTGGAAGAAATAACTTGGGAGGCCGAAGAAGACATGAAGTCTAGATATCCCTACTTATTTCCTCCTCCAGACAAGGGTCCAACTGATACATCACAACCTTAAGGTACATGTACGGATTCTTGTGTTAGTTATTGTAAATGGTCGTGTGAGGCCATTGTCGTTATTGATGATTGTGGTACTATGTGGCGTTGAATTATTAAGCTTCAACAGGGAGAGTTGGTAGTAGTGTTTTTACAAAGGTGACTCTACCAAAGTTATATAGATCCCGGGGAATTAAACATTCGAGGATGAATGTTTCTAAGGGGGAAGGATGTTACATCTCGCATTTTCGTACGTTAAAGTTTCGTCTTCAGTTAATCGACGTAGACTCGGGGATGAGATTATCTTGAGATTAACGTATTCATCCTATTTATAACAAGCGATAAGTAAGTGTCATGAAGGATAAATGGTACATGAATTAAAGAAAATGAGTTTCGTTGAAGGTTGCCGATTTGGGATAGAACACGGGTCGAGCGATAATACCCGATATTTATGGAGTAGTACCATACAAGGTACCATACGACCGTGATAGTATAATGTATAAAATATATTAAAAATGAGTAATATTTTCAGATAATTCTCAATTACGCGGGTAATTGGTTAATTACCAGGTAACAGGACATTACCTAATTACCTAATAAGTGGATAAAGATTAATAATTTCCACCCCACCTCTCCAAAAACGTGGCAATAGGCTACAACCTAAGGAAAATAACTCCTTAATCATTTTGATAGGTGGCAATTAAATAGAAGAGGAAGGGACACTACATGTCTTGTGAATTATTATACAATTCAAAGACATTAGAGTCTGGAAAATCCCAAAAAATGTTAGCTCTTTTTCTCATATCTTGAAAATGTTAGCTTTAGTTAGCCATTTCAAAGCTTTCAACAAAGCTTTCTCATATCTTGAAAACAAATCAGCAAATTACAACGTCCATCATTCTTAAGTAAGAACCAGATATCACTCTTTCTAATTTCAAAGTGCTTCAAGAACAGAAGCTAAGTTCAATTCACAAAGGCTCCAATGAAATTCTTGCAACAACACAATTCCAATAAGAATTTTTAGAATTGTAGCAACATAAAATTTTGCGGTTCTAAAGGGGTACGGTAAAATATCCTCCAAGAATATTATATGGAGTTTTTCCTACTCCAGGTATGTTAAGGTCATCCCTTCTTTCTTTCTTTGGAATGATCCAAATTATACAGAATAAACAAGCAAACACACAACTTCCATAATTACTCTATTCGTAGAAATGCTAGAGATGTGTATATTTTTATTCTCCCATAAGTCATATTATTCTATCGTGTGTTCATGGGTCTCAGAAAAATACGTATTTGATTAAGTTTATCCGAAAGGCATATTGAGTTTTATGGCATTACGAGAAAATCTTATTAACGTATTCTTATACATTTCATGCATTTATACATGTACATTGACCCCTGACCAGATGGAGTTATATACACATATATATGTACATTATAGTTATATGGGATATGGGAAAAGGTTACGACGTTATATACGCACCACCACCTGATCAGTTTGTATATGTTGATGATGTTGCCTACAGTGGCCGAGACGATATGATGGGATGCCCTCAGAGGCTTGATGATATTATGTATACCTATACCTATGAATGACACAACATTTATATGCACATGCATGACATTATAAATGTTTCAGGATTTATAAAGTTATTCAAATTTACAGATGGATTTCTTTATTCCATGTTTCATCTATGTCTCTTATGTACTGATTTTCATGCCTTACATACTAAGTACATTATTCGTACTGATACCCTATTTCCCGGGGCCCGCGTTTCATGCTCGTAGGTGCAGGTAGGCAAGTCGACGGTCCCTCTTCTTAGGATCCTTGATCAGCGAGAGTTGGCGTGCTCCACTTGACCCGGAGCTGCTTTTAATTTTGGTACGATATGCTTGGGTGTGTGTATATATATATATATATATATATATATATATATATATATATATATATGGGTATGATGTGGCTCAGTCCCCGTCTTTGTACAGTTGTATTTCTATTAGAGGTCTGTAGATAGTTATGTACAGTTGGATAGTATGTGGCCTTGCCGGTTTTCAATTTTGGGTATATAGTTGTCTTGTCACGACCCAAAATCTCACCTGTCGTGATGACGCCTATCGTGGAACTAGGCAAGCCTCAATTTGACATCTCAACACAGTAGAACTTTTAAATAAAGGCGGAAGCAGTTAATATTAAAGAAATCCTTTTTAAAAATAGAATATAACTCCAAAATTACTATTCAATCCATCCCCAAAACTCGGTGTCACTAAGTGCACGGGCATCTAAATGATAACAACATCCGATTGATAAAATACTGTATGAAAATATAGAACAATACAACATGAAGGAAAGGAGAGTCAAGGTCTGCGAACGCCATGCAGCTACCTCAATAGTCTCTTGAGCCTGACTCCTCAATCAGCAACCGCCGTGACCAGAAGTGTCTGGATCTGTACACGAGGTACAGGGGTAACGTGAGTACACCAACTCAATAAGTAACAGAAATAAATAAGGAACTGAGAGTAGTGAGGAGCTATGCAAATACAGTTATCTCAATAACTTTCAAATAAGAGTAGTCTTACTTTCAATTTAACACTTTAAGTCTTATCAGTGCGTACTCAAATAAACTAGATATCAAATATTCCAGAAATATGTACTGTCACACCTCCTTTTTGCGCGCCCGCCCCGGAGGGTAAATGCGTGAGGGAGTTTTTCCAATTTAAGTGACAATATTCGAAATGGGATTATTTATTTAATTCAGAGTCGCCACTTGGGAAAGGTTTGGCTTTTGGTGTCCCAAGTCATCGGTTTATCTTGAATCCCAAATCGAGGAAATTTTTGACTTTCCAAATGAAGTCTGCGAACCAGAAATTCTAAGTAAGGAATTCTGTTGACCCGAGGGAAGGTGTTAGGCACCCCCGAATCCCGTGGTTCTAGCACGGTCGCTTAAATTGTTATAATGGCTAAATATCTGATTTAAATACATGTTATGACTTATGTGCTTTTATTAAGTTTAAAACGCTTTTATTATTATTATTTTTTTATAGAATTGCAACGTCGTGAAAACGCATCTCAAACCAAGTCACAATCAATGCACCCGTGGTTGTTAATACATTCCGACTCCGTTGAGATTTTGAATTTGGGTCACATAAATGCGCACCCGAATTTAAGAAGGTATTTTGATTAAAATCGCGCCTAAAGAGTCTAGCGCGTTATTATCTTTGGGGAAGGCAGTAAAATTCACTAAACAATCCATCCCGAATTCTAAGTATTTTATTACGGCCAATTATTAAGGGCCCCACAATTTGCATTTTTTATTCGGCGAGGCTCGTCTCATTTTTTGAAAGGGTAAACCTACAGCGACTATATTTTTCTATTATGTTTGTCTCTAAAAATGAAGGAAAATATACGCTAATTAAATTAACATGCTTGACCAGCTCTGGCCTCTTATTAATTATCAGATTAATTATTTATGAGGCGGGGAATTATTTCATGCCTTATTTCATTAGCTAACATGCTTTTAAGTTGATAAAAAAAATTGCATACAAGATTAATAAAATGCTAAACTCATGCTAAACATTCTTCAAGTTGAATTTAAACTAACTCATTTAAAAGAAACTAATGGAATTAATTACTAGAAGATGCTACTAATGGGATTCGAACCTTGTCCTATAAACTGCCTAACGGAGTCCGATAAAGTTAAAAACTCAAAAGATTAAAGCTACGTTGCATTCGGCAAGGTTAAAAGCTGTTACAACCCATATCCACATGTGTTAGTTCATGCCATATATTAGTTAACATAAATCCAATAAGGAATTATCTTTTAGATGATAAGAAGTCAATCCTATTGGTCTTAAGTGATACAAGAGTATATAAGGGTGATTAACCAGTATTAGAAGTTAAACGAATCAAGGATGTTGTAACTCGTATTTTCAGGTAATCTAGCAGTGCTTAATACACTCAAGAGGTCATTTATTAAGGTATTTTAATTATATAATATCCGTATCATAAGTCTTGAAGTCAAACGAGTTATGAAACAAAAGTCGACAAAAGTTGTCGCAACTTAGGTTCATAATTTTACTTAAACATTGGGTCAAATGTTTCTAATCTTTTCTCATAATTTACAAGGAATTACGGGGTTATCTACCAACCAAATTAAAGATCTAAGAGTCTAGTTTCCAAAGCATTAAACCGTTCATCGATACGATCTCGGAGTAGAGAGATATTCGCGTTTTCGCGAGACTGCGCCAAACACCTCTCTATGGGGCCCACTAAGTCGGTTTAAGATATTTGGACCTATATAGGATGACTCCAACCCGTTTTAAGTCATTTCTTTTCACTATTTTCAGACCTTAGAACCCTAGGAACATCCTCTCAAGGTTCTCTCAAGATTCAAGACCCAAAAAAGGGCAAACAACACAAATCAAGTGTCGGGAATTCCGTAGCGCTAGTAAGTCTCTTGTTCTTCTTGTTGTTGCTCATTTTTGTGTCGTTCCAGCTCACGTGGGAGGTTTTTTATAAAGGGTATATGTTCTGTAAATACTCCCTAATGTTCTTAATATCAATCCTAGGTGATTTCAAGCCTTCTAAAGTGATTCTAGTGCCGAAAAACACTAATTGATCGCTAGTTTCATTTTTTTGTTGTTGTGGCAGCATTAGAGGGATATTTCTTGGAAATTTAAGGTCAAATTGGAGTTTTTATTTCTGTATAAAGGTAAGTAACCTCTTACTCTATATGTATTTAAGATTATCCAAGTTGCGG
This sequence comes from Nicotiana tabacum, assembly GCF_000715075.1. Classification (NCBI taxonomy): domain Eukaryota; kingdom Viridiplantae; phylum Streptophyta; class Magnoliopsida; order Solanales; family Solanaceae; genus Nicotiana; species Nicotiana tabacum. Next base: position 103,225,197 of record NC_134087.1, on the reverse strand, counting down.
CTAAGCCATTGAAGCTAGAACTTGTGAGATATATATCGAAAGGTTTGGTAGTAGTGTTATTGTTTTGTGGACTGTTTTGCGTTGTTGTTGGGCTGCGTATTTTACTACTATCTTGTGGAGTTTTGGAGGACGAAGGGTGTGGAGAAACACAATATATATGTAGGTTTATAGGCTGATAGTTATTCGTAACATTTCCAGGTTGTTTGACACGACTACGGTGGGCGTCGTATGTATGGAGTGATTAGGCTGTGTGTGGACTATTTTGGGAGGCTCAATATGTTTATTATTGATGATGTTTGGGCTGTTTGGTGATTGTTTTGAATGGTGTGAGGTCATATATATAGGGGAGGTGCTGTCCGTTTCATCGTAAAATAGGTTGTGGTCGATACATAATAGTTATGACGCTTAAATGATAACGATAGTATCGTTTCTCTTATTGTAGACTAAGGAGTTTTGACAATTGCATAGCTTGAGATTGGGGCAGTATATACAAGGTATGTGAGGCTATCCCTTTCCTTCTTTTGCACGACTCCGATTGTACATAATGTAATGAACGATCTTCCAAGATACTCTACTCTTAGAAGCCAGCAGTACTTACATCGTTTTCCCTCTTATGGAACAATTGATGTTAATGTTTCTTCTCTTATTCTTATGTTATCAATGTTATTGGTACTTCTTGATTCTTATAAGGTTCATAGTGAAGAGTTAGTCCTAATAACGTGTACAGAGCATACCGACCTTATGTCACTCCGAAAGGTTTAGAATGTGATTCCATGAGTCGAGCATGCATTATATATATGTATCTATTTTACTCTACCAAGCCACGCTATATTTGGCCGGGTACGGCACCTATTGTGCAACCACTGATCAGTTGGGTTTTACCGAGCTCCACGTGGCCGGGTATGATTCTACCGAGCCTATTATGGCCGGGTACGATATGATGATGATGATGCCCACATAGGCGAATGCTTTAAAGGTTTATGTATTTATACATATGTATCATGCATTTCATGTAAGTAGCCCTCAGAGGTACTAAGATGTTACAGGTGGTATATTCTTTATCCTTGCTTATATTACTGATCGTATTTATGGTTCCTTGCCTTACATACTCAGTACTTTATTCGTACTGACGTCCTTTTATTTGTGGACGCTGCATGTCGTGCTGCAGGTCTTGATAGACAGACAGGTGCAGCTCCCCCACCATAGTAGACTGTCCAGTTCAGCGGTGATTGGCGAGATCCCTTCTCCGGACTTGCCTTGGTCTTGGTATGCAATTTTTGTTATAGACATTATGGGTATGTCGGGGCCCTGTTCCGGCTATGTTGCAACACTTATGTTCTTTTAGAGGCTCATAGACAAGTGTCGGCTCATGTATAGTTTGGTATGCCTTGTCGGCTAGTTTTTGTTGTATAGTCTTTCATAGTAGCGTGGTAGCTCATACCTTATATGTAGTTTCTTGATTGTCTGGTCATCCCCTGCTATGTATGTTCATGCCGTCATATTTTATTGCTGGTTGTCCATGATCTAGGTCTACCATTTATATTGATCTCTTTAGCCTTAAAAGATAATAATGAAGGTTAGATGAAATGTACGTTGGTGCTCGACAAGTGTGGTCGGGTGCTAGTCATGGCCCTTCAGTTTGGGTCGTGACAAACTTGGTATCAGAGCAAGTCTGTCCTAGGGGTTGTCTATGAGCCGTGTCTAGTAGAGTCTTGATTATGGATGTGTAGCGCGCCACATTTATAATCAGGAGGCTACATGACATCTAGGGTTGTTACCTTCTTCCTGAATCTAGATCGTGCGTAGAGTTGAGTCGTAAGTGTTTGTCTCTAATATTCACCTTGTTTTTTTCAGTGATGCCTTCGACTAGGAAGCAAACGATTAGTAGACGGCTTGATACAGCAGCGGGAGAGGGTACCAGTCAGGTGCCCCAAGTCAGAGCAGGACAAAGTGAGGCTCAAAGTGAGATGCCCTCTCATACCTCATCTACTCCATCTCCTCCAGAGGATATTAGAAGGAACCCAGCGCCTCCAGTTCCTCCGTCTGGCACTCCAGACCAGGATATGCGGAGTGCTTTGCAGTTATTGACTAGCTTGGTAGCTGCTCAGGCTCAGAGGCAGAATACAGGTGCTGCTGAGAAACCAGTTAGTACAAGAGTTCGTGATTTTATTAATTTAGACCCTCCAGTGTTTACCGGATCAGACCCCAAGGAGGACCCACAGACTTTTATTGACCAGGTTCATCGTACACTTCGGGTTATGCATGTTAGTGATACAGAGGCAGTAGAGTTGGCTTCTTATCGGCTACGAGATTTAGCAGTTCTCTGGTATGATAGTTGGGAGAGATCCAGGGGTCCGAACCCTCCTCCAGCTGTGTGGAAGGAATTTTCTGAGGCCTTTCTTTATCACTACTTGCCAGTTGAGATACGACGAGCTAGAGCTGATAAGTTCTTGAACCTTAGACAAGGTAATATGAGTGTGCGAGAGTACAGTATGCAGTTTGATTCTTTGGCAAGATATGCTCCCCATATTGTGGCCGAGATGAGTGATAGGGTGCATATGTTCGTGAATGGGTTGGGACCACATCTAATAAATGAGTGTACGACAGCCTCCTTGGTGGAGGGCATGGATATTTCCCGTATTCAAGCTTATGCCCAGACCCTAGAGGATCGTAAGCGCCAGCAGAGGGCAGTTAGGGAGCAGGATAGAGGCCAGCATAAGAGGGCGAGATTTGCAGGGTATTCTGATGACTTCAGAGGACGCATCAGGCCACAGTTTTCGAGGAGTTCGGCGCCACCTGTAGCTAGTGCTCCTCCACAGTTTCAGAGGCCTCGATATGATCGATCCTATTCTGGTCCAGGTCAGAGTTCGCGGGCATCTGGCTCACAACATCACAGGGATACTAGTCAGATGAGACCCCCAACACCACATTGTGATCAGTGCGGCAAGGCCCACTTTGGACTGTGTCGTCGAGGTTCTGATGCATGCTATTCGTGCGGGCAGCCTGGCCATATGATACGGGATTGTCCTAATAGAGGAGGTGATGGTATGGCTCAGCCGACTGGATCTGTGTCTGGTTCTTCCTCATCAGTTCGACCTCCAGCACGGGGTTTTCAGCAGTCGACAGGTCGTGGTAGGGGTAGAGGTGCAGTGCCGAGTTCGAGTGGTGCTCAAAATCGAACCTATGCTCTAGTAGGTCGACAGGATCTCGAGTCGTCTCCAGATGTTGTTACAGGTATTATATCTGTGTTTTCTTATGATGTATATGCGCTGATTGATCCGGGATCTACATTATCATATGTTACACCATTTGTGGCTAATAAGTTTGGCATTGAACCTGAATTGATAAGTAAACCCCTCGCGGTATCTACTCCGATAGGAGATTCTGTGATTGCTAGAAGGGTATATAGAGGTTGCACTGTGATGATTTGTAGTCGTCAAACCTCGGCAAATTTATTTGAGTTAGAAATGGTTGATTTTGATGTGATAATGGGAATGGACTGGTTGGCCTCATGCTATGCAAATGTTGACTGTCGTACGAAGATGGTTAGGTTCCAATTTCCGGGTGAACCCGTCATTGAATGGAAAGGGAACATTGCTACACCGAAAGGTAGGTTTATTTCCTATCTTAAGGCAAGGAAAATGATCTCAAAAGGTTACATTTAGCATCTCGTTCGCGTTAGGGATGCGGAGGCGAAACCGCCTACTTTACAATCAATCCTTGTGGTTAACGAATTCCCAGATGTTTTCCCAGATGAACTCCCGGGCCTTCCTCCTGAAAGGGAGATTGAGTTTAGCATTGATGTGTTGCCTGACACTCAACCGATCTCTATTCCTCCATACAGAATGGCCCCGACAGAGTTGCGAGAGTTGAAGGTGCAGTTGAAGGACTTGCTGGATAAGGGCTTTATTAGGCCTAGCACTTCACCTTGGGGTGCACCAGTCCTATTCGTGCGGAAGAAAGACGGGTCGTTACGGATGTGTATCGACTATCGACAGTTGAATAAGTCTACTATAAAGAACAAGTATCCACTTCCAAGAATTGATGACCTGTTTGACCAACTCCAGGGTGCCAAGTATTTCTCTAAGATTGATTTACGTTCAGGGTATCATCAGGTGAGGGTTAGGGAGAAGGATATTCCAAAGACGGCCTTCCGGACAAGATATGGGCACTTTGAGTTCTTGGTGATGTCGTTCGGGCTAACAAATTCCCCAGCAGCTTTTATGGATCTCATGAAACTATATTCAGGCCCTATCTTGATGTGTTCGTGATTGTATTCATTGATGACATTCTAGTGTATTCTCGTTCGGAGGTGGAACATGCGGGCCACTTGCGGATAGTATTACAGACGCTTCAGGATCGTAAGTTATAAGCTAAGCTCTCCAAATGTGAATTCTGGCTGAACTCAGTAGCATTCCTTGGCCATGTGATATCTGATGAGGGTATTAGTGTCGACACTCAGAAGATCGATGCAGTAAAGAATTGGCCGAGACCTACAACACCATCAGAAGTCCGCAGCTTCCTAGGGCTAGCAGGATATTATAGGCGGTTTGTAGAAGGATTTTCCTCTATATCATCACCATTGACTATGTTAACACAAAAAGCTACCAAATTCCAGTGGTCTGACACTTGTGAACGTAGTTTTCAGGCTGAAGAATCGATTGACATCTGCACCAGTGCTCACTCTTCCTGAAGGAACAGAAGGTTATGTGGTATATTGTGATGCCTCAGGTATAGGTTTGGGGTGCGTATTGATGCAGCATGGGAATGTGATTGCTTATGCATCAAGACAATTGAAGAAGCATGAAAAGAATTATCCAACCCATGATTTGGAATTGGCTGCAGTAATATATGCTTTGAAGATATGGCGGCACTACTTATACGGCGTCCATGTTGACATCTACACAGATCACAAGAGTTTACAATACATCTTCAAGCAGAAAGAGTTGAATTTGAGGCAGCGTAGGTGGCTTGAATTATTGAAAGACTACGACGTCGAGATATTGTATCATCCCGGTAAAGCCAATGTTGTGGCAGATGCTCTCAGCCGTAAATCAATGGGAAGCTTAGTACATATTGAGGCAGGTAGATGGGGGTTGATTAAAGAGCTTCATCAGCTAGCCAATATGAGAATCAGATTGTTAGACTCTGATGATGGAGGTGTTACTGTACAGAATACATCAGAATCATCTTTGGTAGCAGAGGTAAAAGCACGACAATATGAAGATCCTATCTTAGTACGATTAAGAGAAAGCATTCAACAGTGTAAAAGTATGGCTTTTAGGATCAGAAAAGATGGGGCACTGAGATACCAGAGCCGATTGTGTGTGCCTAATGTGGCAGGGTTGCGAGAGAAGATTATGAATGAGATTCATCAATCCCGATATTCCATCCATCCCGGCTCGACAAAGATGTATCATGATGTCAAGGAGCAGTATTGGTGGGATAATATGAAGAAGTCTATTGCAGAATTTGTAGCCCAGTGTCCCAATTGTCAACAAGTAAAGATAGAACATCAGAAACCCGGTGGATTGCTTCAAAATATAGAGATTCCGACCTGGAAGTGGGAGGTGATTAATATGGACTTCATTATTGGATTACCTCGCTCTTATCATAAGTTTGACTCCATCTGGGTGATAATTGACCGACTTACAAAATGTGCCCATTTTCTGCCAGTGAAGACAACTTACGCGGCTGAAGATTATGCAAAGTTGTATATCAAGGAGATTGTTAGGCTTCATGGTGTGCCCATATCTATTATATCAGACCGAGGAGCTCAATTTACGGCTAACTTTTAGAGGTCTTTCCAGAAGGGTTTAGGCACACAAGTAAATCTCAGCACTGCATTTCATCCGCAGACTGACGGACAGGCTGAACGTACCTTTCAGACACTGGAAGATATGCTACGAGCATGTGTTCTAGATTTTAAGGGGAATTGGGATGATCATCTTCCACTCATAGAATTCGCCTATAACAATAGCTACCATTCCAGTATTAAAATGGCCCCATACGAGGCACTATACGGGAGGAGATGTAGATCACCAGTTGGATGGTTCAAAGTCGGTGAAACAGAATTATATGGGCCAGATTTGATTCACCAAGCTATTGAGAAGGTGAAAGTGATACAGGAGCGATTGAGGACGACACAAAGCAGGCAAAAATCTTATTCTGATGTCCGACGTCGTGATCTAGAGTTTGAGGTTGGTGATTGGGTTTTCCTGAGGATCTCACCAATGAAGGGTATTATGCGTTTTGGAAAGAATGGTAAGCTGAGTCCAAGGTATATCGGGCCGTATAAAATTCTTCGACGGATTGGACAGGTTGCTTATGAGTTAGAATTGCCATCCGAATTGGAATTTGTCCACCCGGTATTCCATGTATCTATGTTGAGAAAATGTATTGGAGACCCTTCTCGAGTCGTCCCTATCAAAGATGTACAAGTTACAGAGGACCTATCATATGAAGAAGTGCCAGTGGCGATATTAGATCGGCAAGTCCGCAAGCTGAGAACAAAAGATGTAGCTTCCGTCAAAGTATTGTGGAGGAACAAAAATATGGAAGAAATGACATGGGAAGTAGAAGAGGAGATGAAGTCTAAATACCCTTACTTATTCCAGAATGAAGATATCAAGGATGCTGGTGGAAGACAAGATACATTGGAAGGTGAAACGGCTCTATGAGGTAAGCAATAATTTGAGAATACTCCTCCTTAATACAAAATGGTGATATGTAGATAATGTAAATACGCATAATGCTTTGTGTAGCCTTGTGAAGCCATATGTTGGGCTTAATTACATGCAAGTTTTGCTAGTGACCATTTTATAGGGGAAAATTGATCGGAAATTTCCATTGGAATCCACGGTGATTTAAACTCCCCATAAACCCTTACATTCGAGGACGAATGTTCCTAAGGGGGGGAGGGTGTTACAACCCATATCCACATGTGTTAGTTCATGCCATATATTAGTTAACATAAATCCAATAAGGAATTATCTTTTAGATGATAAGAAGTCAATCCTATTGGTCTTAAGTGATACAAGAGTGTATAAGGGTGATTAACCAGTATTAGAAGTTAAACGAATCAAGGATGTTGTAACTCGTATTTTCAGGTAATCTAGCAGTGCTTAATACACTCAAGAGGTCATTTATTAAGGTATTTTAATCATATAATATCCGTATCATAAGTCTTGAAGTCAAACGAGTTATGAAACAAAAGTCGACAAAAGTTGTCGCAACTTAGGTTCATAATTTTACTTAAACATTGAGTCAAATGTTTCTAATCTTTTCTCATAATTTACAAGAAATTACGGGGTTATCTACCAACCAAATTAAAGATCTAAGAGTCTAGTTTCCAACGCATTAAACCGTTCATCGATACGATCTCGGAGTAGAGAGATATTCGCGTTTTCGCGAGACTGCGCCAAGCACCTCTCTATGGGGCCCACTAAGTCGGTTTAAGATATTTGGACCTATATAGGATGACTCCAACCGGTTTTAAGTCATTTCTTTTCACTATTTTCAGACCTTAGAACCCTAGGAACATCCTCTCAAGGTTCTCTCAAGATTCAAGACCCAAAAAGGGCAAACAACACAAATCAAGTGTCGGGAATTCCGTGGCGCTAGTAAGTCTCTTGTTCTTCTTGTTGTTGCTCATTTTTGTGTCGTTCCAGCTCGTGTGGGAGGTTTTTTTAAAGGGTATATGTTCTGTAAATACTCCCTAATGTTCTTAATATCAATCCTAGGTGATTTCAAGCCTTCTAAAGTGATTCTAGTGCCGAAAAACACTAATTGATCGCTAGTTTCATTTTTTTGTTGTTGTGGCAGCATTGGAGGGATATTTCTTGGAAATTTAAGGTCAAATTGGAGTTGTTCTTTCTGTATAAAGGTAAGGAACCTCTTACTCTATATGTATTTAAGATTATCCAAGTTGCGGCTAAGCCATTGAAGCTAGAACTTGTGAGATATATATCGAAAGGTTTGGTAGTAGTGTTATTGTTTTGTGGACTATTTTGCGTTGTTGTTGGGCTGCGTATTTTACTACTATCTTGTGGAGTTTTGGAGGAGGAAGGGTGTGGAGAAACACCATATATATGTAGGTTTATGGGCTGATAGTTATTCGTAACATTTCCAGGTTGTTTGACACGACTACGGTGGTCGTCGTATGTATGGAGTGATTAGGCTGTGTGTGGACTATTTTGGGAGGCTCAATATGTTTATTATTGATGATGTTTGGGCTGTTTGGTGATTGTTTTGAATGGTGTGAGGTCATATATATAGGGGAGGTGCTGTCCGTTTCATCGTAAAATAGGTTGTGGTCGATACATAATAGTTATGACGCTTAAATGATAACGATAGTATCGTTTCTCTTATTGTAGACTAAGGAGTTTTGACAATTGCATAGCTTGAGATTGGGGCAATATATACAAGGTATGTGAGGCTATCCCTTTCCTTCTTTTGCACGACTCCGATTGTACATAATGTAATGAACGATCTTCCAAGATACTCTACTCTTAGAAGCCAGCAGTACTTACATCGTTTTCCATCTTATGGAGCGATTGATGTTAATGTTGCTTCTCTTATTCTTATGTTATCAATGTTATTGGTACTTCTTGATTCTTATAAGGTTCATAGTGAAGAGTTAGTCCTAATAACGTGTACAGAGCATACCGACCTTACGTCACTCCGAAAGGTTTAGAATGTGATTCTATGAGTCGAGCATGCATTATATATATGTATCTATTTTACTCTACCGAGCCACGCTATAGTTGGCCGGGTACGACACCTATTGTGCAACCACTGATCAGTTGGGTTTTACCGAGCTCCACGTGGCCGGGTACGATTCTACCGAGCCTATTATGGCCGGGTACGATATGATGATGATGATGCCCACAGAGGCGAATGCTTTAAAGGTTTATGTATTTATACATATGTATCATGCATTTCATGTAAGTAGCCCTCAGAGGTACTAAGATGTTACAGGTGGTATATTCTTTATCCTTGCTTACATTACTGATCGTATTTATGGTTCCTTGCCTTACATACTCAGTACTTTATTCGTACTGACGTCCTTTTATTTGTGGACGCTGCATGTCGTGCTGCAGGTCCTGATAGACAGACAGGTGCAGCTCCCCCACCATAGTAGACTGTCCAGTTCAGCGGTGATTGGCGAGATCCCTTCTCCGGACTTGCCTTGGTCTTGGTATGCAATTTTTGTTATAGACATTATGGGTATGTCGGGGCCCTGTTCCGGCTATGTTGCAACACTTATGTTCTTTTAGAGGCTCATAGACAAGTGTCGGCTCATGTATAGTTTGGTATGCCTTGTCGGCTAGTTTTTGTTGTATAGTCTTTCATAGTAGCGTGGTAGCTCATACCTTATATGTAGTTTCTTGATTGTCTGGTCATCCCCTGCTATGTATGTTCATGCCATCATATTTTATTGCTGGTTTTCCATGATCTAGGTCTACCATTTATATTGATCTCTTTAGCCTTAAAAGATAATAATGAAGGTTAGATGAAATGTACGTTGGTGCTCGGCAAGTGTGGTCGGGTGCTAGTCATGGCCCTTCAGTTTGGGTCGTGACAAAAGCCACCCACCCTATATGTACAAAACATGATTGGAGATGAAGTCTAATTATCAATATACTAACTACTTGTACATTCCACTAATTACATAGCTATATCATGTATACTACTAAACAAACTACATATCACAGTATTAAACAAACTAAGTTTCAATTAAGTACATGACCTCATGCATTTTCCGTTGACTTACAACCTTAAAGAATCATACAATCTATTAACACTTTATAAGACTTATAGTTACAAAACCCAGCGATTAAAAATTCTTCGCTTCTTTCATTTCATACTCATTGTTACTGCTACATCAGTGTGAAATTCGAATGTGTACCTGGATGTTGAAACAACAAGAAGAAGGAGAAAGTAGAAAAAAATCAGCAGCAACAAAGAAATGGCAGCAGCAACAGCAGTAGTAACGAACCAACAACAATACCAATTCCAAACCAGAAACAACACTCCAACAAAACCCGAAATGATTTGTAAACCCAAAAGCAAAAATCAACACCCAAAAGACTCAACTGAACTTTGAATTATACCAAAACTGGACCAATAGATCTCGGAAGAAGTTCCAGCAAATTGAAATCAAACTGGAATGTCAACTTCAACTACTAAACTCGAAACTGAATAGAAAAATTCAATGGAAGAGTCTCTCTGTTGTTTTGGATATCAACTCTTTTAAAAAACGAACTCTTTTAAGTCTCAAATGATGTCCCTATTCTATCTCCTTTTCTGATTCTTTATGTTGCTAAAAACTAAAGGGAGATCGATTTTTAAGGAGGTTTTTGATGGCTGAAAACTGTCTAAAACCCCTCTCCTCTCTTTCTGATTGTTCTTGTTGCTCAAATTACAGGGAAATAGATTTTAGAGAGGTTTTTGAAGCACTGAAACTTTTGAGTTTTTCCAGCCCTCCCCTATTTTCTGATTCCCTCCTCCTTTTATATCCTTATAGAAAGGAAGAAAACTCCTTTAAAGACAGGCTGCCCAGGTCTTAAAATAAGCCTTAAAGGCTGTCATCTCCACTTAGGGTTGTCTAGGCATGGGGTTTCTTCTACTTTAAACTGCTGAAATTCAGAAAAGCAGTGGATACCCTGCTGTACAACAGGTTCCACTACCATTCTCATGTGCATCTTCAGCCTTTTATTATTAAACTCACTTTACACCTGACTTCTCATCTGTAAAGATGTCAGCCAGGGTGTATTTGCACTATAGACTACTCTAATGGTTCAACCCATACTCAAACTAGCAGTCCACTTAACTTAAACTCTGAAATTTTCATTAAAATTGCAACTATAACCAATCCTTAAGTGGTTCTTGATTCAACTGAACAGGCTAAACATAGTGTAATCAATTCTAAAAAGCCTCAGTAAACAAGTTAATAGTACGAGTCATATTAATACCATTCCAAACTGAAACTAATTGACGACATGTATCGAATCGACTATGTGAATTACAACGCGCACAAATCAATAGTAGATAACCAAACTTGAACAAGCACAAAATATGATTTCATGTTGACAGGCACGGGGATTTGTGGAAAACTTAACTGATTGACGGAACTTATTCGACTCGATTACACAAACTGTAATTATACGTAATAAACACAGAAACAAATTCGATCAAATGAAGACCCGGGTGAGATGGGCAGAATAGTTGACACAATTGGAAACAGATCAAACTGACATTCAAGCATACGAACAAACATTAACAAAACAAAACAACATGGAATTAACAAAGAAAAGAAGAAGAAATACCTTAAAGGGTTAAAAATCAGATGACCATGTCTCGGATTTTGAATCGAACCTCTTTTGGGGTTGAACGGACTTTAATTGAAGTGTCTCAACTGAGAACACTTCGATTAAGGTCTATTAGACCCCAACCTTCTCGTTTAAATGGACAAAAACCTCAGATTCCGGATTTCTAGGGTTCTTAGGGTGGATTTGGGACTCGGGGTTTTCTGGTTAGATTCGGACCAAACCAAGCTTGGTTTGGTCACGAGGGAGGTCAGGGGGGTTCCTGGTATAGATTTGGGGGGTTTGGCATGGGTTGGGGTCCGGCTCGAATCTTCAAACGAAGATTCGAGACGGTGGGGGAAGATTCGAGACCCATGGCTTGTGGATCTGTGTTCAGGGGGTCGAGGTGTACTAGGGGTGTTAGTCTGGAGGTCACCTGCGTTGTTGTCGCCGGGTTTACGGTGAGGGAAAAAGGGGGCGGCGCTAGGGTTCTAAGGGGTTTGGGTTCAGTGAGGGAGACGAAGAGAGGGAGGGGGGAGGAGAGAGGGGGGGTCTGGCTTAGGGCGTGGGGTGAAGGGGGGCAGGCTTATATACGGGGTGAGTGGTTTGATCTTGGCCGTTGGATCATCGATGATCAACGGCCTTGATCTTTCCACTTAAAAGGGACGACATCGTTTTGGTCTCTATGGGGATTGGGTCGAGGATGGTGCTGGGTCGGGTTGGCTGAGATGGGTTAGGGTTTGTGATCTTGGCCGTTGATCACTCTGAGATCAACGGCCCAGATCAAGCATAATCAAGACGACGTCATTTGGACGTCCCTGAGGCCAACTGATCTGGACCGGGCAACACAAATGCTTTGGGCCCAATTTTGGGTCCAATTTGAAATGGCCCAATCCCAATTTTATCCAATTCAACTTATTTCTTTTCCTTTCCCATAAAAATCCGAATTTACAAAATTCTAAAAATATTATAAGAAATATAAAAAATCAAAATTATGTCACAAGACACCAATTGATTTTTTAGTAATAATTAACATACAATATCAGATATTAATTAAACGAAAATCAACCTTTAAACGATAAAACGAAAAAATTAACAAGACAAATATTTTTGTGATTTTTTATTCATTCAAAAACAAAATATGACTTTAATTAATTCCTAATAGTAGCACAAGATCCCAGCTTTATGCGCGACATATATTTTTGTATTTTCAATTGATAAAACTAAATAATCACAGATAAAAACTACAAAAATGCCAAGCAAATTCACAAAAATTTGTACAACAAAACCATTTGTTTTATTTTTTGATTTTCTTTTGGAGTAATTGTCGCGTAGACAAAAATCACGTGCTCACAGCTGCCCCTCTTTGCCCGAAAACATGCGAGGTTTTCGTGCAAAGATAAAGTGAGCGGATATGAGCAATTTTTGCCCGTTGGACTACTCCGTGTGAAGCGCATTTTTTGGAAGATTTGACCGAATCTTTGTTTCAAAGATTTCTTACATATCCTGGGCTAAATAGGAATCAGGTCAATGTAGTTTGGGAAACTTTGATAGCTGGGACTACCATGGGATTGCAATGCTTGCTGTTACTGCTGTCGCTATTGCCACTACTGCTTTACTGACCTCCTTATTACAACCAAAGAAAATTGAAACTGAACTAACTACTTATGCCTGTCAACCGCTAGTTACAAGATTCCTATCTATAACGTTTTTGCAACTTGATCTTGGGTCTTAGCTGATTCTGCTTGTAGACTTCGATCTGAATCTTGATGCTCACAAGTTGTAGGTGCTTGTTTATTTTTGCAGTATTGAGTGAAACGGGATTGGCGGAGCTCGGGAATTTGATCAAATTTTTGAGCGACCTGCCCTTTGTTTGTTCCAATATTTGGGAACATCTTCTTTTTGTTCTTTTTCTTCTTTTCTTTATTCTGGATTGAGACTCATCCCGTAGGTCGTCTCGATCCATGCGCCTCGAGGTCAGACCTGCTGAGACAACAAAACAAACGAACGAAATTTTCTGCCCCAGTTTCACTAGGAAAATTTCGTGAGTTAATTGTCATGAAAATTTACAGAACTGATGAGGGAATTGGAAAACTCTAGTCTAAAAGGCGCAACTCAATGATTGAAGCCCTAATATCGGCTAAAAGAAAAAATGCGTAACTCAGGGATTGGAGCCCTAATGCTGGCTAACAGAAAGAATGCTCAACTCAGGGATTGGAGCCCTAATGTCGGCTAAAGAAAACTGCTCAACTCAGGGATTGGAGCCCTAATGTTGGCTAAAGGAGAAACGCTCAGCTCAGGGATTGGAGCCCTAATGCTGGCTAAAGGAAACTTGCTCAACTCAAGGATTGGAGCCTTAATGCTGGCTAAAGGAAAATCGCTCAACTCAGGGATTGAAGCCCTAATGTCGGCTAAAAGAAAATGCTCAACTCATGGATTGGAGCCCTAATGTCGGCTAAAAGAAAAATCGCTCAACTCAGGGATTGGAGCCCTAATGTCGGCTAAAGGAAAAACGCTCAACTTAGGGATTGGAGCCCTAATGTCGGCTAAAAGAAAAATGTTCAACTCAGGGATTGGAGCCCTAATGTCGGCTAAAAGAAAAATTGCTCAACTCAGGGATTGGAGCAAATATGTTGGCTAAAGGAAAGTTGCTCAACTCAGGGATTGGAGCCCTAATGCTGGCTTAAAGGGAAAAATGCTCAACTCAGGGATTGGAGCCCTAATGTCGGCTAAAGGAAAAATGCTCAACTCAGGGATTGGAGCCCTAATGTCGGCTAAAGGAAAAACGCTCAACTCAGGGATTGGAGCCCTAATGTCGGCTAAAGGAAAACTGCTCAACTCAGGGATTGGATCCCTAATGTCGGCTAAAAGAAAAATGCTCAACTCAGGGATTGGAGCCCTAATGTCGGCTAAATAGAAAACTGCTCAACTCAGGGATTGGAGCCCTAATGCTGGCTAAATGAAAAAACGCTCAACTCAGGGATTGGAGCCCTAATGTCGGCTAATAGGAAAAACTGCTCAACTCAGGGATTGGAGCCCTAATGTAGGCTAAATGGAAAAACGCTCAACTCAGGGATTGGAGCCCTAATGTCGGCTAACAGGAAAAATGCTCAACTCAGGGATTGGAGCCCTAATGCTGGCTCAGGGATTGGATCCCTAATGCTGGCCAAAAAGCAAAACGCTCAACTCAGGGATTGGAGCCCTAATGTCGGCTAAATGGAAAAACGCTCAACTCAGGGATTGGAGCCCTAATGCTAGCTAAATGGAAAAACTGCTCAACTCAGGGATTGGAGCCCTAATGCTGGCTAAATGGAAAAACTGCTCAACTCAGGGATTAGAGCCCTAATGTCGGCTAATATGGAAAACTGCTCAACTTAGGGATTGCAGCCCTAATGTCGGCTAACAGGAAAAATGCTCAACTTAGGGATTGGAGCCCTAATGCTGGCTAAAGGAAAATGTTGGGGATTCTAACTAACCCTCTTTTTTGAGTTTTCTTCTTACTTCTTTTTCATTTTTTTTAATTTTTTGTTTAGTAAAATGCAGGAGAGAATTTTGGGGAAACTTCCCTTTTGGGTTGATTCCTTATTGCAAAGCTGTTTCTTCAATTCACGTATTTCTTTTCTTTTTGGGCGGCACCTGCTTCTTGCACGGTTGCTTTGGATCACACCTGTTTCAATTTTCCAAACAAAGAACAATTGTCAGTTTGAAAATGGTGGTTGGTTCGGTGGCCTTGATTGTTCCAATTGCTTTGTCCCGTCCTTATTCCTGTTGAGAAACTCTGCCATTGATTGGATTCACAGGCGAAACCCTTTTAAACTGCTCAGACTCGCATTTCCAGATTTTGTGATGATTTGCCCGTGTAGGGCTTTGGTTCTTCCATCCCATTCTGCTTGGGGATTTTTACCGAGGCAGACTCAGTGGGGATTTTTATTGGGGAGACTCTGTGGGGATTTGTACAAGGCAGACTCGTTGGGGATTAGCTGGGGCAGACTCTTTGGGGGATTTTTTACAAGGGGAGACTCTGTGGGGATTTTTTACAAAGGGAGACCCTGTGTGGATTTGTACAAAGGGAGACCTTGTGGGGATTTGCCGTTTTTTTTGTGTGTGGGTGTGTGTGGCTTTACTTCAAAAGCAATCAACATCATGATCAATCGGGATTGGACAGACGTACCACTAAAGCGGGGTATTTTCTTTACTTCTTACTAAATGGAGCTCCGCGAAATCGGTCCTGCCACCTATTCTTTCCAGCACATTTGGAATTTGGGGTTAAAATGAAAGGGATTCAAGGAAAGGTAAAACAAAAAGCGGAGAAAACGAACTTTAAAAGAGAAGTGTCCCTTTTGGGACAAGAAAGACTTATCTGAGGCAATATGCTGACTTTAAATTGACATGACATGCTTTTTGGACTGGATGCCCGATCTTCGTGCACTTGCATTTCCTCCTGAACCAAAACGGATTTATGTTCTCAAACCAGTGGAACCTTGCCAAAACTTTCTAAGGTGGAATCATCTTTTCGGCCGACAGCGCCCTTTGCGGGTTTTCTCTAGTCGACCTCTCTCATTTGTCTCCTTGCTGTCGCTTGATAGCACTCTTTGCGAGTTTTTACTAAACAAGCTCTCTCATTTTCGATTTCTCTGCTCCCGTCGCCTCATGGTGCCCAAAGGTTTTCACCGACAAGACTTTCTCGTTTTATTTCTCTCAATTTTGAATGTACCAGCCTCCAATCATGATATCTCTTGGCTTCCCCTGCCTTTGGCAATTGATCCAAAGGACTTGTGCTTGGTAAAAGAATTGTAGATGAAATTACAACTTCTAAACCATTTGGTGTGCCCTGGTTTCAATTTCAGGGTAAATTGGATTTTATTTTTGGTGTGACTGAACCCCAGGGAGAGGCTGCCTACGTATCCTTTCGGAATCAAGTCAGACATAGTTCAGGCTCAATCAATGTTTCTTTTTCACAAGGTAGCCAAAGAAATGTAACCGGCTCAAAAGGGCTTGTAGAGAGAGTTGATAGTGTTTGGGGTAGTGGGAATAAAACCTTCATCATCTCAAATGTGCCAAGACCACTGAAGTAAAACCCAGACATAGTACCTTTTGACGGCATCCGCATTCACTGCTGTTTCAGGATCATTTCCTTCAATATCACCCAGGTACAATGCTACTCTCGATAATATCTTCCTGATGATGTATGGGCCTTTCCAATTAGGAGTAAATTTTCCTTTCGCTTCCTGGTGATGTGGCAGAATGCGCCTTAATACCAGTTGACCTACTTCAAAATTCCTGGGTCGTACTTTCTTGTTGTAAGCACGAGCCATTCTATGTTGGTACAATTGTCCGTGACAAACCGCGACCATTCGTTTCTCGTCAATCAAAGTCAACTGCTCCAATCGAGTCTTAACCCACTCGCTATCTTCAATTTCTGCTTCGACAATGGTTCGGAGCGAAGGAATTTCCACCTCTACTGGTATCACAGACTCGGTCCCATAAACCAACAAGTAAGGGGTTGCCCCTACTGATGTGCGTACTGTAGTGTGATATCCCAGCAATGCAAAGGGTAACTGTTCATGCCATTATCGGGAACCCTGGATCGTCTTCCTCAAAATCTTCTTGATGTTCTTGTTTGCTGCTTCAACAGCGCCATTGGCCTTGGGCCGATAAGGAGTGGAGTTCCTATGCGTTATTTTGAACTGTTTGCATACATCCCCCATCAAGTGACTATTCAGGTTTGCCGCGTTATCTGTGATGATAGTTGCAGGAATACCGAAATGACAGATAAGATTTGAATGTACAAAATCCACCACAGCCTTCTTAGTGACTGATTTAAGAGTGACAGCTTCTACCCATTTTGTGAAGTAGTCGATAGCGACCAATATGAACCTGTGCCCATTTGAAGCTTTCGGCTCAATCGGACCAATGACGTCCATGCCCCAAGCAACAAATGGCCAAGGTGCAGACATAGGATGCAGTTCTGTGGGAGGTGCATGAATCAGATCACTGTGCACCTGACACTGATGACACTTTCGAACGAAGCTAAAACAGTCCTTTTCCATGGTCATCCAGTAATAACCCGCTCGAAGGATTTTCTTTGCTAAAACATACCCATTCATGTGGGGCCCACATACTCCCGCGTGTACCTCATGCATGATTCTTCCAGCCTCTTCTGCGTCAACATATCTCAACAAATTGAGATCCGGGGTTCTTTTATACAATACCTTGCCGCTAAAAAAGAAACCACCTGCATGCCGCCTAATAGTCCTCTTTTGATCTCCAGTAGCATGTTCGGGGTATTCTTGTGTCTTTAAGAACCTCTTGATATCATGGTACCATGGCTGGGTACACGATCCTGCCTCGATTACATTACAGTAACCGTGTCTTTCCCTGATTTAGATTTCCAAGGGATCGACGTGGGCATTGCCTGGGTAGGGTAACATTGAAGCTAAGGTGGCAAGTGCATCCGCTAGTTCATTGTGACACCGCGGGATATACCTAAACTCTATTGATTTGAACTGCTTGCCTAGATCCTCCACGTTTTGTCAGTAAGGAATGAGCTTGACATCCCGAGTTTCCCATTCACCTTGGGCTTGCCGGATAATCAGGTCAGAATCCCCCATAATCAATAAGTCTTCAACATCCTGATCGACCTCCATATGCATGCCCATGATGCAGGCTTCATATTCAGCTGTATTGTTCGTGCAAAAGAAGCGAAGCCTAGATGTAGCAGGATAGTGCTGACTAGTGGGTGAAACCAAGATTGCCCCAATTCCTACACCTTTGGCGTTTACGGCCCCATCAAAGAACATCTTCCAAACATGAGCATTTTCCGAGACTACTTCTATGGTGTTTATTTCTTCATCTGGAAAATAAGTACTCAATGGTTGGTATTCCTCATCAACCGGGTTTTCGGCCAAATAATCTGCTAACGCCTGGGCTTTCATTGCCGTGCGAGTGACATAGACTATGTCAAATTCCATAAGCAAGATTTGCCACTTGGCCAGTCTGCCAGTAGGCATTGGTTTCTGAAATATGTACTTCAAAGGATCCAACCTGCTTATGAGGTAAGTAGTGTGAGCTTGGAGATAATGTCTCAATTTTTGAGCGACCCACGTCAAAGCACAACACGTTCTTTCCAGCAAAGTGTACTTGGCCTCATAGCCGGTGAATTTCTTGCTCAAGTAATAGATCACCTGTTCTTTCTTTCCGGTTATGTCATGTTGCCTGAGGACGCAACCGAAAGAATTTTCCAAGACTGTCAGATACAAGAACAGGGGTCTCTCTGGCTCTGGCGGGACCAAAACTGGGGGATTTGAAAGATATTCTTTGATCTTGTCAAAAGCTTCTTGACACTCAGCCGTCCATTTGATCGCTGCATCCTTCCTCAATAGCTTGAATATGGGCTCACATGTGCTAGTCAGTTGGGCAATGAATCGACTGATATAGTTTAACCTGCCCAATAGATTCATCACGTCTTTCTTCGTTCTTGGAGGAGGTAGATCTCGGATAGATTTTATCTTTGTTGGATCTAACTCGATACCTCTCCTGCTTACTATGAAACCCAAAAGCTTGCCTGATGGGACTCCGAAGGCGCATTTAGCCGGGTTCAGCTTCAAGTCATACTTTCTCAGTCTCTCGAAGAATTTCCTCAAGTCTTGGATATGATCGTCCTGAGTCTTGGACTTGACTATCACGTCGTCCACATACACCTCTATCTCTTGATGCATCATGTCATGAAAAATGGCAGTCATGGCTCTCATGTAAGTTGCCCCAGCATTCTTTAAACCGAATGGCATAACCCGATAACAATAAGTACCCCAAGGTGTAGTGAAGGCAGTTTTCTCGACGTCTTCTTCATCCATCAACACCTGATGATATCCAGCGTAACAATCTATGAAAGACTGTATCTCATGTTTGGCATAATTATCAACAAGGATGTGGATTTTGGGCAATGGGAAATTGTCTTTGGGGCTTGCCCTGTTCAAATCTTGATAATCCACACATACCCGAGTCTTCCCATCTTTTTTCGGCACTGGAACTACATTCGCCAACCACGTGGTGTACTGGACTACCCAAATTACTCCTGTTTTTAACTGCTTAGTGATTTCTTCTTTAATTTTATCACTGACATCAGTTTTGAACTTTCTCTGCTTTTGTTGAACTGGAGGACAATCAGGGTGAATTGGCAATTTATACACCACTAGATCAACACCTAATCCTGGCATGTCATCGTATGACCAAGCAAACACATCTTTAAATTCAAAAAGGAGTTGAATTATCGCGTCTCGCGTTTTATCATTAGTGTGAATGCTTATTTTGGTCTCTCGGATTTCTTCAAGAGTTCCCAAATTAACCGGTTCAGTGTCATTCAGATTCGGCTTAGGTTTATTCTCAAAGTGTTCCTATTCTCGATTTATTTCCCTAAAAGCCTCTTCTTCGTCATATTCCGGTTCTTGGTTCATTATTTCACAACTAACAGCTCGTTGTGATCTGGGCGTGAAGTCCACAAGCATGTCATATTATTTAAAGCCACATTATTATAACTGAAAGGAAAAAATAAAGGAAAAATAGCAAAAATCAGAATAAAAGAAAAAGGAGGAAATACTCATTTTATTCCTTGGAATTGGTAAGATAACAAGGTTTGTAATTCAGGAATTCAAAACAAGAAACTAAAGAAAAACATCCGAGTTACATCCTAGGATAACTCGTGATGCAGGAAAGGTGGCAGGACAGGTCTACCCGGACTCCTGCCTAGTTGGGAACGACGTGGCCTCCCAATTCCGAAGCTTGGCATTTGGCCCCACATATAGCATTTCAGCGGTGCTTGTGCCTTCTCCCGGTTAAACCATATGAGTTTCATAGAGCATTCCTCTCATTGCCCCACATATCTCTTCGATCTCTTCGGTCGTAAAAACCTCGTCGTCCTCTTCTTCGATGTATTTTGGTCCGATGAAAGTCTCGTATAAATGTGGCAATGGTCGAGGCAGCTTCTAACCCTCATTTTTCCTCTTCCTTGCCCACTCTTCATCTTTTAGAGTGGGTTGAAAACCTATCCCAAAAAGTTTCTTAGTGGAAGGCAAGGTGATGGGTTCCATTATTCCTTGCAGCGTTCGTCCAAGCCCTTTCCCTAGCCTGAATCCATGTTGGATCATTTCTTTAGCCACCATGATTGAGGCGTTGGACAGGAAAGGTTGGGGGCAAGGTCTTCCTTCTTCATACTGCTCCGCTAGCACAACTTCGAAAGCCTGATAAACCGTGTGCTCTCTCCCTTCCCTTGCTTCAAGATATGGGATGGATGGGTCCCGATAAATAGACTGTTCGTCTTCTTCGTGGACCACAATTTCCCGATCTTCGTATTCAAACTTCACCATTTGGTGAAGAGTGGAAGGTACAGCCCCTGCCGCATGAACCCAAGGTCTGCCGAGGAGAAAATTGTAAGACGTATCCATATCAAGCACGTGGAAAGTTATTTTGAACTCCACCGGTCCTATAGTCAACACCAAGTCTATTTCCCCGAGGGTGTCCCTCTTGATGCCATCAAAAGCCCTTACGCAGACATTATTGGGGCGGATTCTTCCAGTCCCAATTTCCATTCTCTGCAGTGTGGAGAGCGGACAAATGTCAAAACCTGAACCTCCATCCAACATTACCCGCTTGATGTAGTAGTCTTCGCACTTAACTGTCAGATGTAAAGCTTTGTTGTGAGCCGCTCCCTCTGGAGGTAAGTCGTTCTTGCTGAAAGAAACCTGATTAACTGCGAAGAACCTTTCCATCATTCGTTCCAGTTGTTCAACTGAAGTCTCAGCCGGTATGTACGCTTCGTTCAGGGTTTTGAGCAAGATCTTCTGGTGTTCGGCCGACCTCATCAGCAGAGATAGCATAGACACTTGCTCGGGGCACTTGCGTAACTGAGCCACCACATCGTAGTCGGGCATTTTCATATTTTGGAAGAAAACTTCCGCTTCTTCAACGCTTACAGGCTTCTTGGGTGGGAAACGTTTCCGTGTGGCATTGTTTAACTCTTGAGTGTTTGAATATCTTCCAATGAAAGTATTCTCCGGAAGTTGCCCCGTGACTTCTTTGCCTTTGTACGTAACCAATGTTCTTTGATAGTTCCACGGTACTACGGACAGGTCTATCGTTGGCTTCTGTGGTACGCGTCCGATAACCACTGGCTCATTCAGTCAAGGTGGTTGAATCGTCCCCCGGACCACATAGGCCCCTTTCGGTACGTACATTGGTTTGGCCCTTTTGACTTCGAATCTCTGCGGCTTCTCTGTTTGATCTCGTGGAACGTAAAGAACTTCATTCCTCGCAGGTAACATTATCACTGTCTTTGTCTCGACCTTCTCTTCGAGCTCAACCTTGACAGTACTAGTCTTCTTTTCCCCTTTCTCTAGCTTCAGGGCGGTTTTAGGCCTTTTCCCTACATCGACGATGGCGATTATAGCTTTTAAGGCGGGATCAAACTCTTTGTCCTTACAAATCATTCCAATCAACGGCCCGTTATTGTGAGCGGGCAACGGGTTGTTGGTCACATTTGGGACCTCCTCGTCCCTCAGTACTATCTTTCCCTGCTCTATTAAGTTCTCAACCACCCTTCTCAAAGTCCAACAATCATTTGTATCGTGCCCTTCTGCTCCCGAATGATAAGCACACCTAACACCGGCTTTGTAAGCAGGTGATGCCGGATTGTGCCTTGTCTGAGGGACTGGTTGCAGGAAACCCATCTGGACTAGCTTTGGGAATAAGGTAGAATATGGTTCGCCGATGGGTGTGAAAGTCCGTCTTCTAGGTGGTTCCTGAGGGCGGAAGTTATTTGAGGTGGTTGCGGATTATAGTGGTTCCGGTAAGGAGGCTGATTTCTAGGAGGTGGAGCTTGGCCTCGATTGGCTTGCTGTGGTGGATGGACATAGGGCTGGGTATTCATGACCATGTAGGGTTGAGGAGCATAGGTCACATTTTGGTGGGGGTAGTAATGCTGTGGGGTTCTTTCTGGAAAATGGGGCCTGGGATTACGATATTCCCTCGCTTCTGATGCTGCCATGGACGTTTCTTCCTTTTTCTTTCCTCTTGCCATTCCTCCGGACCCGCTTTGGACGGCTTGGGAGATTGCCCTTATGGCTGCCTGACTTAAGATTCTACCCGTTTTCAAACCATTCTCTACCATCTCCCCGATCTTGATTGCTTCCGCGAAAGGCTTTCCCATGGCTGACATCATATTCTGGAAATAGTCTGATTCTTGAGCCTGGAGGAAAGTAGTGACCATTTCTATCTCGTCCATGGGAGGTTTTACCCTTGATGCCTGCTCGCTCCATTTAATAGCATATTCTCTGAAACTTTCCGAGGGTTTCTTCTTCAAGTTTGACAGAGAATTTCTGTCCGGTGCGATGTCAATATTATACTGAAATTGTCTCACAAAATCTCTGGCGAGATCATCCCATATATTCCATCAAGATATGTCTTGGTCCATATACCACTATGAGGCTATTCCTACCAGACTTTCCCCGAAGTATGCCATCAACAATTCTTCTTTGCCGCCGGCTCCCCGCAATTGGTTGCAATACTTCTTGAGATGAGCAATGGGGTCGCCGTGCCCGTCATACTTTTCAAACTTTGGTGTTTTGAAACCCACAGGTAGGTGCACGTGAGGGAACATGCATAAATCGATATAGGAAACACTCTTCTGCCCGCTTAAACCTTGCATGTTTTTCAAACTCTGCTCGAGGCTCCTCATCCTTTTTGCCATCTCATCTTGTTCAGAAGCTTTGGGGTTTTGATCTTGCCCAGGTGCAAACTCGTATTGAGGTTGTTGAGGATGAGTGCTGGTGGTGAACCGAGTTGGTTCCAGTGAGAAGGATGGTGCTTGAAATGTGAATGAGGACGAGTCAAAATTCGGTCTGTGTGTAGCGGGTTGTGCCATGATTGGACAGGGCGGTGCAGTGAATATGTTCGTAGCTACATCTGTTGTTGACATCCGGGGATAAGAATTAGAGGGTGATCCAGCAGAGTGGGCTGAAATGGCCGGGTACCCGAATGGGGTAGTTGGATAGCTTATGGGGACGTTGGAAGTCCCACTTGTCCTGGAGAACTACTCAGGGAACCAAGGGATTACACTCGGTGGCTCTTTTCCGTTATTCCAGTCATCCGACATTTCTAACATGCGGAGCCGTAGGATTCTGTTTTTCTCAGCAGTCGCTGACTCGGGAGTTGGGACGGCCAAGATTGAACTCTCCTCGGAGACAGGAATTGTCGGCAAAGGAATTTCTGAAGACATCTCTACACTTCCCTTTGATCTTGTGAAGTAAGTGTGGATACTCCCTCTCGACTTAACGACGGGCAACTGGACACATCCTTTCGACCTCGTGAAGTATGAATGTGAGGCCAGACCTCCACCAAACCAAACCACCTTTTCTAAAAACCTGGAACTTAGCAGCAAGCAAACGGTTAGTTTGAAACAAATAACAGATAGGTAATCTCACGTTGGGGCGTAATGCACCTATACAGTTAAGTGAATTTCTACATGTTTGCAACGAAGACATGCGTCATTCCAGCTTCTCTTTAGGCTTCCCTTTATTTATCATGTATTTTTTTTTATTTCCTATTATTATTATTTTTCATTATTTGCAGTTAAAAATGTGACCGGATCCGATGAGGATTGCCTACGTATCACGATGCCGCATGAATCAGATCATTACGTAGTTCAAAACAGACGAGTGTAAAAGAAGCACACATTTTATTACTGAAACAATCTATTACAAACTAACATTTTTGAAAAAGGGGAAAATAACAAGCCTTGAAATAAGTACAGACTCAACACACTAATACACCCTGATGCGAAAAGACAGACAGAAGTTGCTAAGATGGAAAATACAGACTCGACCTATAAATACATTAAGGTTTCGAGAATTGGCGCCCGCGGGGCATCGTTCGGCCTCGCCGCGGTCTTAGGTGTGAGGTCCCTTTCAAGTTGTTCCAGCTCATGCATGGTCTGCTTGACATAAATCATCACTGCCGAGAGAACGGTAATGCTGGTCATGTTTTCACATCGTAGACACCTTCTGATGATGGCATGGGCAATGGTCTTAATCTTATCCTTGGTTTGCCTCTTTTCTTTGAGTAGGTGCTCTATTTGATCACTACGGGCTGTCATAATCCGAGAATCTTGGAGGCATTGATTTTGCCACTGCTGAATTTCTACTTCCATTTGGGCTAAGAGCTTGTGGCAATGTCTATTTTCAGCTCCAAGGGTTCAGGTTTGCTCAAACGCTCTGTCCACCTTTCCTTTCAGATTGACAATGGTTTGCTCGTGATCCCTTTTCAACTGCTGCAGGTACCGGTTACGCTTTTCTGTCCTTCTTGCCCAGTGTGCTTCGAGTCCTGCTATGGTATTTTTAGAATTTTCTGACTCACTCCGGCACTCCCCAATTTCCATCCTTAAACCTTTTATCAATCGTTCATCCGACCGGCTCCTTTGCTGGTTATCAGCGTCTATCCTCATCTGTTTGATCTGGGCCCTGAGCATCTCGTTTTCTTGAGTCAACCTGTTCTTTTCTCCCAGATCAGTAGCAACTTGCACGTTGTGCTCATATTTCAGACCTTCAACTTGTTGCTTCAATTTGCTGATTTCGGCACGATAGCCTTTTTCTTTTGCTAACCAATCCCACTGCTTTTGCGACGACTTGGCGAAATTCAGGATGTGAGGTCTTTTAGCCGGCCTTTCGTGTTCAAGTTCTCTTCTGTACCACGCAAGGTAACCTGGCGCCATTTCACTTTTGGCCCGATCCTGCACACAAGTATCCGTTTTCAAATATTGACATTCATTCCAGATCTGGCGGATTTTTGCTTCAGGAAATTGTCCGTCAGGGCTAATCTCAATTGTTTGAGCACTAAGATCTTCCTCGTGTGGCACTATCTGGCATCTCCCGAGTTGTCTCAAGAATCGGCAGGGCGCGTAAGGTTGAATACTCTTAAGTCCCATCAGTAGAAAGTGAGTTCTAGCTGCCGGCATATACATGACCTCATCAACAGGCAACCATCCCAGTGTCCACTGTATTTGGCTGGCAGTGAGAGTCTGAAAGAATGAAGTCCACGCCATAACTCCTTTGGGAAGACTAACCTCCTTGGTTCTCGTGTAAAACTCTTCTATGCAAGTTTTCTTTGAGGAACCATGGCCCAAAAGTTCGGAACGATGGCAGAGATGTTCAGTCATCCATATTTGTAGTAGCAAGTTACACCCTTCGAAGAAGTTCCCCCCGGCTTTGCAGGCTGTGAGAGCTCAAAAGATATCAGATACCAACATAGGCGCGAGAGTACTTTCATTCTGAGTGAGCAAAGTACTGACGACCCCGGATATTTTCAGATAAATATTTCCGTCTTTCCGTCTGTGCTCATCCCACTTTTGACGACTACTTTTGCTGCATAGCTTGTTAATCGGATTATTGAATCCTCCTACATGACCATACCTGTCGTATGTGAAGCATGGATTACAAAAACCGGCGGCCAAATCTGGGTTATGGACCGTCTTGGGTATTTTTAATGAGTCTAGAAATCGATGCACCGTGACAGCTCTTGGGGCAACCAGATATTTTTGCCTTAATGGAAGTTCAGCATTTCCGATGTACCCAGCCATTTCCTCCAGAGTCGGGGTGAGTTCAAAATCGGAGAAGTGGAAAACATTGTGCGCTGGGTCCCAGTAGGTGACCAAAGCTCTTATGATATCTCCCCGAGGCTGGATTTCCAATAAACCCGTGAGACCTTTCAGATATTTCTTGACCTCATCTTGCCCTTCAGCACCTAGATCATTCCACCATAGCCGTAACTTGACAGGGATTTTAGTCATTATCGAAAATTGTTCATTTTGCATTGTGCTCATCCTGCACATTTATTAAGGTGACTTTAAGCAAAAATGATTTGACTCAAAATGTTTTGACTATATTTTTAAAAAGAAGATCCGATTTTCGAACACGGCCTTTCAGCACTTCGGGGATGAAGATTTTAAGGCTGTGAGGGTCAACCGATCAAAAACTCTAAAAGATGACCGAGAGTGGCTGTTTATGCAAAATCAGCCTTCCGCCGTCCCTTTCGGGAACATTTGGCTTTTTTTTTTTGACAAACAAAAAAAAATAATTACTTGATTTATTTATGACTTTTTTTTAATAGTGACCCAACATGGGGAACACGGCCTCACAGAGCCTCGGGAACGAGGATCCTAAGGCCGTTGGGCAATTTGGTCAGAAAAATAAAAATGACCAATAATGGCCGTTTGTGCAAAGTCAGCCTTCCGGCGTCCCTTTCGGGAACATTCGGCTATCCTTGACAAAACGGCATCACCCGACTCATTCATGACGAAATTAAAATTCTAACATTTTGGCTATTTTTGAAAAGGGGAGGTTGGACCCGATGAGGGTTGCCTACGTATCTCGCACCCTGTGAGAATCAAACCGGCGTAGTTCGGGCTGATCAGAAATAGGGGAAACAAACTAAATCCTTTTTTTTTGAATAAAATCTTTTAAAGAAAAGGAGGAAAACTATTTTCTGGATTTATATATATATATATATATATATATATATATATATATATATATATATATATATATATATATATATATATATATATATTCTTTGAAAAGAGACGAAGACTAAGGAAATATTTTGAATTTTAAACTTCTTTTCACTTTTTTTTTTGAAATTTCGAAAATCTTTTAAAGAGATACTACAAATGAAACAATATATTTTTTTTTGAATTTTGAATTTTCCCTTTTTTTTACTTTTAAATAAATACTTTTTTTTTGGATTTTGAAAGTGATTAATTTTTTTTTTATATTTTTTTTTATAAATCAAACTAAAAGACAAATTTTGTTTTCATTTTTTTCATTTTTTTAGAAAATTCCGGCGAGGTTTTGATACTACTTGGACATTGGTTTTATTTTTCCAAAAAATAAGTAATTATCTCCCTACGCTGCTGTTTTCTTTTTTTTTTTTAAAGTTTTTTTTAGAAACCGGTCAGCATGCAGAACTGAAGCAAATAAATGCACAAAACAAACGGGATGCAGCAGGATGGTCTTTTCATTTCAGGTTGCCTATCCTAGACGGACCCAACCCCTGTGTTGAGTCATCTATGTCAAATGCAACATGATGCAAATAAGCATTCCTACTAGGGATCCGGCATGAGGTTTTGTTATACTAGGTTTATAACCTGGGAATATGTTCTAGACTGTGTACCCGAGCGGAGAACTCGAGTCGAGGAGGGGGCTACGTACCGGGGACCCGCGAGATCGTCCGGCTTTGTAACTTGTCCGGCCTCTTTCTTATTTCAGGTATTGACACTAACAGAATAGGGAGTCTTGACCAGCAAGCTCCCCCCCGGAGGTAAGAAGAGAAGGGTTTCAGCACAGTTTATACACAGTTTAGATAATATCAAAGCGGTAAAAGACAACATTTAGCACGTTATGCCAAAACATGTAATAAAGATCAGATAATAAAGCCAAATATAACAATTATTCTAAGCTCGAATTCTGAACCTTGAACTAACGTTCTGGGTTCCAGTCCCCAGCAGAGTCGCCAGAGCTGTCACACCTCCTTTTTGCGCGCCCGCCCTGAAGGGTAAATGCGTGAGGGAGTTTTTTCAATTTAAGTGACAATATTCGATATGAGATATTTATTTAATTCAGAGTCGCCACTTGGGAAAGGTTTGGCTTTTGGTGTCCCAAGTCACCGGTTTATCTTGAATCCCAAATCGAGGAAATTTTCGACTTTCCAAATGAAGTCTGCGAACCAGAAATTCTAAGTAAGGAATTCTGTTGACCCGAGGGAAGGTGTTAGGCACCTCCGAATCCCGTGGTTCTAGCACGGTCGCTTAAATTGTATAATGGCTAAATATCTGATTTAAATACATGTTATGAATTATGTGCTTTTATTAAGTTTAAAATGCTTTTATTATTAATTTTTTTATAGAATTGCAACGTCGTGAAAACGCATCTCGAACCAAGTCACAATCAATGCACCCGTGGTTGTTAATACATTCCGACTCCGTTGAGATTTTGAATTTGGGTCACATAAATGCGCACCCGAATTTAAGAAGGTATTTTGATTAAAATCGCGCCTAAAGAGTCTAGCGCGTTATTATCTTTGGGGAAGGCAGTAAAATTCACTAAACAATCCATCCCGAATTCTAAGTATTTTATTACGGCCAATTATTAAGGGCCCTGCAATTTGCATTTTTTATTCGGCGAGACTCGTCTCATTTTTTGAAAGGGTAAACCTACAACGACTATATTTTTCTATTATGTTTGTCTCTAAAAATGAAGGAAAATATACGCTAATTAAATTAACATGCTTGACCAGCTCCGGCCTCTTATTAATTATCAGATTAATTATTTATGAGGCGGGGAATTATTTCATGCCTTATTTCATTAGCTAACATGCTTTTAAGTTGATAAAGAAAATTGCATACAAGATTAATAAAATGCTAAACTCATGCTAAACATTCTTCAAGTTGAATTTAAACTAACTTATTTCAACGAGACTAATGGAATTAATTACTAGAAGATGCTACTAATGGGATTGGAACCTTGTCCTATAAACTGCCGAACGGAGTCCGATAAAGTTAAAGACTCAAAAGATTAAAGCTACGTTGCATTCGGCAAGGTTAAAAGCCACCCGCCCTATATGTACAAAACATGATTGGAGATGAAGTCTAATTATCAATATACTAAATACTTGTACATTCCACTAATTACATAGCTATATCATGTATACTACTAAATAAACTACATATCACAGTATTAAACAAACTAAGTTTCAATTAAGTACATGACCTCATGCATTTTCTGTTGACTTACAACCTTAAAGAATCATACAATCTATTAACACTTTATAAGACTTATAGTTACAAAACCCAGCAATTAAAAATTCTTCGCTTCTTTCATTTCATACTCATTGTTACTGCTACATCAGTGTGAAATTCGAATGTGTACCTGGATGTTGAAACTACAAGAAGAAGGAGAAAGTAGAAAAAAATCAGCAGCAGCAAAGAAATGGCAGCAGCAACATCAGTAGTAACGAACCAACAGCAATACCAATTCCAAACCAGAAACAACACTCCAACAAAACCCGAAATGATTTGTAAACCCAAAAGCAAAAATCAACACCCAAAAGACTCAATTGAACTTTGAATTATACCAAAACTGGACCAATAGATCTCAGAAGAAGTTCCAGCAAATTGAAATCAAATTGGAATGTCAACTTCAACTACTAAACTCGAAACTGAATAGAAAAATTCAATGGAAGAGTCTCTCTGTTGTTTTGGATATCAACTCTTTTAAAAAACGAACTCTTTTAAGTCTCAAATGATGTCCCTATTCTATCTCCTTTTCTGATTCTTTATGTTGCTGAAAACTAAAGGGAGATCGATTTTTAGGGAGGTTTTTGATGGCTGAAAACTGTCTAAAACCCCTCTCCTCTCTTTCTGATTGTTCTTGTTGCTCAAATTACAGGGAAATAGATTTTAGAGAGGTTTTCGAAGTACTGAAACTTTTGAGGTTTTCCCCGCCCCCCCTCTATTTTTCCGATTCCCCCTCCTTTTATATCCTTATAGAAAGGAAGAAAACTCCTTTAAAGACAGGCTGCCTGGGGCTTAAAATAAGCCTTAAAGGCTGTCATCTCCACTTAGTGTTGTCTAGGCATGGGGTTTCTTCTACTTTAAACTGCTGAAATTTAGAAAAGCAGTGGATACCCTGCTGTAAGCAGGTTCCACTACCATTCTCATGTGCATCTTCAGCCTTTTATTATTAAACTCACTTTACACCTAACTTCTCATCTGTAAAGATGTCAGCCAGGGTGTATTTGCACTATAGACTACTCTAATGGTTCAACCCATACTCAAACTGGCAGTCCACTTAACTTAAACTCTGAAATTTTCATTAAAATTGTAGCTATAACCAATCCTTAAGTGGTTCTTGATTCAACTGAATAGGCTAAACACAGTGTAATCAATTCTAAAAAGCCTCAGTAAACAAGTTAACAGTACGAGTCAGATTAATACCATTCCAAACTGAAACTAATTGACGACATGTATCGAATCGACTATGTGAATTACAACGCGCACAAATCAATAGCAGATAACCAAACTTGAACAAGCACAGAATATGATTTCATGTTGACAGGCACGGGGATTTGTGGAAAACTTAACTGATTGACGGAACTTATTCGACTCGATTACACAAACTGTAATTATACGTAATAAACACACAGAAACAAATTCGACCAAATGAAGACCCGGGTGAGATGGGCAGAATAGTTGACACAATTGGAAACAGATCAAACTGACATTCAAGCATACGAACAAACATTAACAAAACAAAACAACATGGAATTAACAAAGAAAAGAAGAAGAAATACCTTAAAGGGTTAAAAATCAGATGACCATGTCTCAAATTTTGAATCGAACCTCTTTTGGGGTTTAACGGACTTTAATCGAAGTGTTCTCAACTGAGAACACTTCGATTAAGGTCTATTAGACCCCAACCTTCTCGTTTAAACAGACAAAAACCTCAGATTCCGGATTTCTAGGGTTCTTAGGGCGGATTTGGGACTCGGGGTTTTCTGGTTAGATTCGGACCAAACCAAGCTTGGTTTGGTCACGAGGGAGGTCAGGGGGGTTCCTGGTATGGATTTGGGGGGGTTTGGCATGGGTTGGGGTCCGGCTCGAATCTTCAAACGAAGATTCGAGACGGTGGGGAAGATTCGAGACCCATGGCTTGTGGATCTGTGTTCAGGGGGTCGAGGTGTACTAGGGGTGTTAGTCTGGGGGTCACCAGCGTTGTTGCCGCCGGGTTTACGGTGAGGGGAAAGGGGGCGGCGCTAGGGTTCTAAGGGGTTTGGGTTCGGTGAGGGAGACGAAGAGAGGAGGGGAGGGGGTCTGGCTTAGGGCGTGGGGTGAAGGGGGGCAGGCTTATATACGGGGTGAGTGGTTTGATCTTGGCCGTTGGATCATCGATGATCAACAGCCTTGATCTTTCCACTTAAAAGGGATGACGTCGTTTTGGTCTCTGTGGGGATTGGGTCGAGGATGGTGCTGGGTCGGGTTGGCTGAGATGGGTTAGGGTTTGTGATCTTGGCCATTGATCATTCTGAGATCAACAGCCCAGATCAAGCATAATCAAGACGACGTCATTTGGACGTCCCTGAGGCCAACTGATCTGGACCGGGCAACACAAATGCTTTGGGCCCAATTTTGGGTCCAATTTGAAATGGCCCAATCCCAATTTTATCCAATTCAACTTATTTCTTTTCCTTTCCCATAAAAATCCGAATTTACAAAATTCTAAAAATATTATAAGAAATATAATCAAAACTATATCACAAGACACCAATTGATTTTTTAGTAATAATTAACACACAATATCAGATATTAATTAAACAAAAATCAACCTTTAAACGATAAAACGAAAAAATTAACAAGACAAATATTTTTGTGATTTTTTATTCATTCAAAAACCAAATATGACTTTAATTAATTCCTAATAGTAGCACAAGATCCCAGCTTTATGCGCGACATATATTTTTGTATTTTCAATTGATAAAACTAAACAATCATAGATAAAAACTACAAAAATGCCAAGCAAATTCACAAAAATTTGTACAACAAAACCACTTGTTTTATTTTTCGATTTTCTTTTGGAGTAATTGTCGCGTAGACAAAAATCACGTGCTCACATGTACGACAGGGACAAATAGCAACTAAGTGTAGCAATTAACTGAAAACAAATATGGCCTCTCAAGGCAACAGTCTCTCAGCTCATCTCAATAGCTTAATCACTCGACTCTCAGCCCTCAATAATCATACTCAATAGGTACCTGCACTCACTGGGGGTGTGCAGACTTCGGAAGGGCTCCTTCAGCCCAAGCGCTATAATCTGCACGGACAACTCACGTGCTGCACGGACAACTCACGTGCTATAATATAATATCTGGATCCACACGAACAACTCACATGCTGCACGGACAACACACGTTCTATAGTATCAATATCTAGATCCGCACGGACAACTCACGTGCTATAATATCAATATCTGGATCCGCATGGGCAACTCAGGTGCTGCACGGAAAACTCACGTGCTGCACGGAAAACTCACGTGCTATAGTATCAATAACCTCACAACTAGGCCCTCAGTCTTACTCAGTCATCAATCTCTCCAGTCTCTCGGACTCTCAGAAATCAAATAAACTGCCCAAATAGAACTAATATCATGTATCAACAATAAACAGTAAGAGACAAAGGCATAATAAGCAAGAAAAGTTATGACTGAGTAGAAACAGTAATTTAACAGCTAATTCAGCAAGTACACGACTTCTCAGGTCTCAACAGTGATCACATAAGGCCTAAACATGATTTCTAACATAAAGTACAGTCAATTTGCATGAAAACTGGGGGACCATGTATTAAATAGTAGGCCAATTGATTCCACAGTCTCGCGGGACGGACCAAGTCACAATCTCTATGGTGCACGCCCACACACCCGTCACCTAGCATGTGCGTCACCTCCAAAATAGTCATACGACACAATGTCCGGGGTTTCATACCCTCAGGACCAGATTTATAACCGTTACTTACCTCAATCCGAGTAAAATACTACTCCGCAATGCCTTTTCCTCTCAAATCGTCCTCTGAATGCCTCGAATCTAGCCACAATAATTCGATTCAGTCAATAAAAATTATAGGAATTAATTCCATATGAAATTCTACATTTTCCATTAAAAATCCGAAGTTACACTAAAACTTTGCCCGTGGAGCCCAATCTCGGAACCCAATAAAAATCATGGAATATGAACCTCCATCCAACCACTAGTCCAACCATACAAATTTTACCAAAATCCGACAATAATTCGGCCTCCAAATCATCAAATCTTATTTTCAAATCTCTAGGCCCAAATTCCCGATTTACACCTCAAAAACACGTAATCTAGCTGGGATATACAATGACAATTCAATAATATTGACTAATAATGATCACAAGGGACTTACCTCAAGAATTCCCGTGATTTCTCGCTCAAAATTGCCCAAAATCCGAGCTTGGAAGTCAAAAATGGCAAAAACCCGAACTGTTCACTTCTGGACTTAAAACTGTCCAGACTTTTTACAGTTCTGTTCACGTGTGTTACTGTTCACGCTACTGTACACAGCTACTGTTCAAGGTTACTATGCACGAACTATTCACAGATACTATTCATGCTACTGTGAAAAAAATGCAGCAGCTGCCCAAAGAGAATTTCAACAGCTTTTCTATCCGTTAACCTTTCGAAATCCACCCGAGGCCCTCGGGACCTCAACAAAATGTATCAACCAGTCCTAAAAGATCATACGAACTTAGTCAAAACCTCAAATCACATCAAATAACGTTAAAATCGCGAATCACACCCCAATTCAAGCCTAATGAAACTAGGAATGTCCAACTTCTATATTCTATGCAAAAACCTATCAAATCAAATCCGATTGACTTCAAATTTTTCACACAAGTCATAAACGACATAACGAAACTATGAAATTTTCAGAACTGGATTCCGACCCCGATATCAAAAAGTCAACTCTCGGTCAAACCTTTCCAAAAATCTTCTATTTTCCAACTTTCGCCAAAATGCGCCGAATTGTCCTACGGACTTCCAAATCCAAATCCAAACATG
This sequence comes from Nicotiana tabacum, assembly GCF_000715075.1. Lineage (NCBI taxonomy): Eukaryota > Viridiplantae > Streptophyta > Magnoliopsida > Solanales > Solanaceae > Nicotiana > Nicotiana tabacum. Next base: position 103,191,214 of record NC_134087.1, on the reverse strand, counting down.
CTCCTAAGTCCAAAATCACCATACGAAACTATTGGAATCATCAAAATTCCATTCCGGGGTCTTTTGCTCAAAAGTTAAATCTCCGGTCAAACTTAAGAAATCTTTAGCCTAAGATTTCTAGATTCCGTTAAATGGCGATAATTTGATCTAGGGACCTCCAAATTCAATTTCGGGCATATGACCCAGCCCAAATCACGATACAGAATTACAGGAATGGTCAAAACATGGATCCGGGTTCGGTTGCTCAAAATGTTGACCGAAGTCATCTCAGTTGAGTTTTAAAGCTCTAATTTACAATTTAATCTATTTTTCACATAAAAACCTTCCGGAAAATTATACGGACTGCGCACGCAAGTCGATGAATTATTGATAACACTTTTCAAGGTCTTAAAATGCCAATATAATTATTTAATTTAAAGATGACGTTTTGGGTCATCACATTCTCCACCTCTAAAACAAATGTTCGTCCTCGAACGCACTAAGAATTATTCTGAGGTTACCAAATTGATGATTTTACTTTTACACAAATATTCGCGATTGATCCCACATTACCGCATTCGACATAAGTCCAATAACACCATTTCAATTGAGATTATTTCCTTTATCCATATTGTAAACTTTAAGACCAAATTTCTTACACTCCAATCATTTCCAAAAAGGTCCGATTTTCACGTCAACACACGATATTAGTCTCGACTGGCTATAGCAACTCGTTCCTACGCACCCATCAAATACGAGGTATTATATTCTCTCCCACTTAGGGTCATTCGTCCTCAAATGAGAAGTAGAGCATGTCTTTAAACACATAATGTAACTTATCTCTTTCTTTGCACATATCAATATCCCAAATTTTTCTAACTCCCAAATTTTTCAGAAATTTTGGCAGAGTCTCCCCTGTAATTGGGCCTATCCACCTGTCATAGTAATACCAAAACAACTCCTAACAACATGTCCACAACCTAACAAAGCACCACAAAGTATATATCAATAACACTAATCTCCCCATTACATGCACGACATTATCACAATGATATCTTGACATAAAATGCATCATATATATGACCATAACCACATCTCTGGTCTTAATAGTTGTTCATAATAGATTACAACATCACCAATTAACCTCATGTTAACAAAAAATCCGTTTCAAACATCCAGTTTACTAACAACAAGGCATGAATATCTCATAATTACTTACCCGAATTAACTAGTAACAATTTACATCCTCTAGGCACTCACCTCGTAGTCTAAAACTCAATAATTACAATACAAATCTGGCAAATTATGCACAAAGATATTCATACAAGAATTTTCTTCAAATAAGTCTAATAGGCATGCCACCCTATAAGTACTATAGTACAAATTTTAATTTCACAAAGGGAGCATTTAAACATATAATATTTTTTCTTTCACCACAAGGACCTCGTCCTTATATAACATCTACCGCAGCTTGTAGCCCGATTTAAATATTTCTCATTATATTAAAATGCGAGGATCTCATCCTCAATTCTGAATCACAAGTATTATGCATAGTGTGCCAATCGAAATACTTCATTTTCTTCTTTCAAATATTTTCCGTTTAACAAAATCACAACATATAATGATAGACATAGCCATCTCCATCGAATCTCCCAACAGGAGTATTCACATAAACAGATTTCAGAATTACGAAGCTCACTCATAAGTGGAGTACAATAGGAGGACTTGCCTCGATACTAGAACCCAATCAAGTTAAGAAATTATTGCTTTATAATAATTCGAGACCGTACTTGTAACGACACCATCTGGTGTTGCGACCTCAGCCATACCACATAAAATATATCAACGGGTTGGGTCTCCACCTCTAGGAGTCTCACCTCCACCTCTAACATTATGACCCCTACCTCTGGCTGGTCATGTAAGTGGAGTAGTAACTGCAATAGGGCACGTAGCGTGAGTGCTTTTATAAAATATGTTTCTCCCAAGTCTAGGACAATTTTTCTATGATGTGCCTAGTACTACCACATTCATAACAATCCCTTTGAGGGTTCAGCTGCTCATACTGAGTCTATACTAGATAACTGGAATAACCATTATACGAATCTCGTATCGGTAGTGCATAAAGAACTTACTGGAGCACCCTGAGTAATCAGATATATTGACTAGGCTGGCCGGCTACCCGAGCCCCTGTCATAATGATTTGTAGTTATAGAGTAGAATCCGCTAAATCCTTTAAAACCTCAAGACCTCTTGGTCTTCTTAGCTTCCTCTTTTCCTCATCCAGAACACATTCTAACATTTTGGCAATGTCTACCACTAGCCGAGATGAAGCATCATCCTGTAGCTTCTCGAGTTGTACAAAATTTCAATATCATAATTGAATACTTTAATGAGTCTGTGGACTCGCTCTATGGCTGTAGGAACCAAAGTAGGAGTATGACGGCTAACTTATTGAACCTGATGACATATTCTGACACCGTCATGGTGACCTGACACAACCGTTCAGACCCCATATGCCACATATTACAGAGAATCCGGGAGACAAACTCCTTCAAAAACATTTTTGAGAACTGAGCCGAGTAGGTGGTGTTGCATTGGCTAGTCTGCCCTCTTCATAGGCTTGCCACAACCACCAGCGACTAATTTCTTCTTTTGCTATGTTGACTCAACACTGCTGAACTAACTTATTTATTCATATACTCTTCAATTCTTTTTTGGGGTAACTCTTTCCCCTAATTATGTACAACAATCACAAAAGTATAGCTCCATCAAGATAAATTTTGGCACGAACTACATAGTCTAGAAGATCGTCAACCACTGTACTTCCTCTGAAGCGCCCCAAAATCTGCAACCTTGACTTCCACACTGAGCAAACCTTCTGTAAATGTAAAGTTTTTTTTCTAACTCCTTTGAAACTGAAGTATTGGATTATTAAGGAGGTAGACATACCGCAAGTCCTAACCATATCCCCTACATGACTCAGGTTTTAAATATGTGTAAATTATTGGGGAGCCTTTCAGTACCATATATATATATACATTTCAGGTCAAGACTGATATAACATATGACCATTCCATCCATTCATTGATAGTAGACATCCCCATTTGGTGCGAAGTCATGGGTCACAATGTCCAATAATCCACAATGTTGACCTTTGTTACTCATATAAATCAACCAAATGCCAAGGTCCGTTGCACCCCTACATGGTTCACTGGGTGATCTTCTCAATTCGTCCGCATCTTCAGACAGAACTATAACAGGTCTAGTAAATACATAATCTTTCCACCACCTCTTGGCGGAACCCGTCATCTGAAACACAGTAAAATAAACTCCCATTACTTTCAACTATTCCCATGTTCTATGATACTTCATAGCAGCGGTTGAGAAAATCCCGTGGGTCCTTAGAAGGTGTACCACTGAAATGGACTGGAAATAGCTTGGTAAACTTGTCCAATCTTAGCAAAGCCTCAAAAGACAAGGCAGGCCTCTCATCGGCCTGTGCCGCAATAACTAGTTGAGCTGCCCTAACTAGATGAGATTAAGCTAAATCCTTCATAAGCTCATGCAACACAACCCTTCTAATTCCTCAAACCATTTGCAAATCTTGCATTCACCCTCGTAATAATCAATCTAACTCTCATACGCGATCCAAACTCAAACTGCAGCACATGTAGTTCACTAGTAAAAAAGGACTCACTACAAAACAACATAGGGTTTGCACAAACCTCGACACACCCCGCAGGAGATAACCCACCTACTTAGGCTCAACTAGTATCTCTCTACATTCTTCCATAATCATAGTATTGCGTAATCACTTAATTCTTCCTAAGTCCAAACTCATATCACAACGTGAAATCTACTTCACTCCTAACTAGACAACATGAAAAGATCCTTCAACACACTCACATCACGGGGCTATGCATCAAATTTCGATGGAAATCAAGCACCAGGTAGTTCTTTCTACCCTTAAGCAGACCCTTCTCGTCACATTCAAATCATATGAACATATCTCACAGTCACATCATACTCATCACGTAGCTACCATCCATCACTTCCACTAATAGGGACACTATCGAACATATAAATCTAAAAGCACGTACTCACACAATCAACACTTCAGTGCTCAAGCTACAAGCAGAGCCCGACCTCAAGTCCTCCAGAATGGCCCAACATCAACACACAGAAATCACATCTCGCCCCTTGATTAGGGAATCACAAGCCGTCGATGCACAACTGATACTGAGTGCTCATACGCGCATAGGAACGCGTGGAAGAAATTCAAAGAGTTATATTTTAAGCAGAATCAATGTCGCACGATAAGAATTCAAGAACATGGGATTTCCTAAAGGTTCTACAGCCTCTCAAAGATAAGTACAGACGTCTCCGTACCGATCTGCATGACTCTACTAAACCTACTCATGACCCGTGAGACCTATGTAACCTAGGCTCTGATACCAACTTGTCACGACCCAAAATCTCACCTATCGTGATGGCGTCTATCGTAGAACTAGGCAAGCCTCAACTCGACATCTCAACCCAGTAGAACTTTTAAATAAAGGCGGAAGCAGTTAATATTAAAGAAATCCTTTTGAAAATAGTATATAACTCCAAAATTACTATACTATCTATCCCTAAAATCCGGCGTCACTGAGTGCATGCGCATCTAAATGATAACAATATCCGACTAATAAAGCACTGTCTAAAAATATAGAAAAATGCAACATGAAAGGAAAGGAGAGTCAAGGTCAGCGAACGCCATGTAGCTACCTTAATAGTCTCCTAAGTCTAACTCCTCAATCAGCAACCACCGTGACCGGAAGTGTCTGGATCTGTACACGAGGTACAGGGGGTAACGTGAGGACACCAACTCAATAAGTAACAAAAATAAATAAGGAACTGAGAAGTAGTGACGAGCTATACAAATGCAGTTATCTCAATAACTTTCAAATAAGAGTAATCATACTTTCAATTTAACAGTTTAAGTCTCATGAGTGCGTACTCAAATAAACCAGATGTCAATATTCCAGAAATATGTACGATAGAGACAAATAGCAACTAAGTGTAGCAATTAACTGGAAACAAATGCGGCCTCTCAAGGCAACAGTCACTCAGCTCATCTCAAAGGCTTAATCACTCGGCTCTCAGCCTTCAATAATCATACTCAATAGGTACCTGCGCTCACTGGGGGTGTGCAGACTCGGGAGGGGCTCCTTTAGCCCAAGCGCTATAATCTGCACGGACAACTCGTGTGCTGCACGGACAACTCACATGCTATATTATAATATCTGGATCCGTATGGACAACTCACGTGCTATAGTATCAATATTTGGATCCACACGGACAACTCATGTGCTATAGTATCAATATCTGGATCCGCACGGGCAACTCACGTGCTGCACGTATAACTCACGTGCTATAGTATCAATAGCCTCACAACAAGGCCCTTGGCCTTACTCAGTCATCAATCTCTCCAGTCTCTCGGACTCTCAGAAATCATATAAACAACCCAAACAGAAGTAATATCACGTATCAACAATAAACAGTAAGAGACCAAGGCATAATAAGCAAGAAAAGCTATGAGTGAGTACAAACAGTAATTTAGCAGCTAATTCAGCATGTAAACGACCACTCAGGTCTCAACAATGATCACATAAGGCCTAAACATGATTTCTAACATGAAGTACAGTCAATTTCTATGAAAATAGAGGGAATATGTATTAAACAATAGGCCAATTGATTCCACAGTCTCGCTGGACGGACCAAGTCACAATCCCTATGGTGCATGCCAACACGCCTGTCACCTAGCATGTGCGTCACCTCCAAAATAGTCATACGACACAATGTCTGGGGTTTCATACCCTCAGGACCAGATTTATAAACGTTAAGTAGGCTTAAGCTATCTTCCGATCTGCAGCTCAGGGTATTAGTTATTACTTTAGCCTTTCGTAGACACTATGGAACATCCATGATATAACCTTCTAACAATTCAAGACCTTGCCTATAACGTGGACTCAATTCTTTCTTTTAACTTATACCGGAGTCTCCTATAGTTGTAGGAATGTCAACATATATGCTGTATGGATAATGCTCTGAAATATTAAGTGCGTTCATAATGTAACTAACTCTGGGTCATTAATAGAATAATTCCTTTCGCGCCTTCTTAAGTTTCTTAAAAAAAATAAGCAATTACTTTTCCTGGTCGTTCTGCCACTTGTTGCATGAGTACTTGGCTTATCTTAGTGCCCACACCTATTGGAATTTCGTGCAACTCATATGATCTCGAATATTAATTTTGTTATTCGTTCGTTAGCCACGATAGGTGCCACTTTCTTATGGAGTGTATACAATGTTGTAGTGAGACTGTTGTTATAAGATCATTTCCTCTTTAGGTCACTATGCTTAGCTTGAAGCCTTATTCCTTATTTTCTCAGCTAGTCTTTCATTGTAGTACTTAGGGGAGACCCTCCGACTCTTATAAAGCTGCGAGCTTGTTAAATTGTATACCCCACGAAATTTCTTATGTTATTACTCGCCTCATTATCCTTAGTTACTTACCTCCAAGCCCTTGTGCTCGTAGGGTTGCTTCTTAATTGAAATTTCGATTGTCTCCCTAGTGGCACTCTCTTTTATTTCCGTAACACTTATACTATACCTTTCACTACCCCAACTCCTATCTGAATATTCTCAAGGACTACGATGTCGTATCTGTGAGACTGAATTTTCAATGTTGGGTGTCACTACGTTTATCTTGCATGATCTACTAATTTATCTGAGACCTCTTGTCTAGCCATAATTAAGCTCTTCTTGAATAAACTACTAACTACTCGTCAGTCCATGCTCATATTTATATTCTGCGTAACCTCTCTTGGGTTATGTCTTTTGTCTTACCTTACCTTTTGCACTGGCTCCTAATGTATCAAATGTTCATTCGCACTTATCTATTAATAACATCTGGTGTGGGAACCCGTACTACCTCTCTCGACATCGTGCTTGAATAATGTTCTGGAGTCGTAACATATCTATAGGATCTAAATAAATGCAATCTCATTCCTTTCGCCTTTTTACCAATTTCTTTCTTAACTATTCCATAAATACTTGAGCTATATAACTCCAACTTACTACCATATCACACCGTCTTCCCCCTTTAGAGGATTACCAACATTTAATGCTATGAAGATTTACCTATATAGGGTTTACCTCTTCATCTTTGGTGTCTTTTCACGTCTTCACTGACTCTTACTCGCCTTGTAGTAACCCTTCTCTATCGGGATAACTGAATTCCTTACGCATGAGGGTGACACCTAGTGTAACTGGAACACTTAGTCCCTTAAGCTTAACTTTGCTCAAAGTTTTTGATTTGGCAGAGCGTCTTCCTGAATGACATTTAAAGGTTATTCTTTTGTTGTCCATTTTATTATTGCTGGAATGTGATCTTTGAAATTCTCTTGATGTCTGTAACAACCTGACCGGTCATTTTAAGCTCTAGCATGTTGTTCAGCAGTTTGAGGCCATGAGCAACTTCACTTCAGGTATTATGACTTGTACGCATGTTCGAAATTGAATTTCGGGAAGTTCGGAGTTGATTTGAAAAGAAAATCCTCATTTCGAAAGCTCTAAGTTGAAAGAATTGGCTAAGATTGGATTTTTGAGTAAACAACCTCGAAATCGGGATTCAAAGGTTCCAACAGGTTCGTATGATGATTTCAGACTTGGGCGTATCTCCGGATCGGGTTTTGGAAGACCCAGGAACGTTTTGGCACCTAATGTGGAAGATAGCATTTTTGGAAGAATTTCATAAGTTTGGGTTGAAGTGCATTTCAGTGCTGTCAATGTTTTTTTGGAATTCCAAATCTGGGAATAGCTCTATATGGTGATTCTGGTGTTGGAAGCGCGATCGGAAGTGGATTCAGTGGTCCGTGGGTCATTTTGGAGTCATTTGGCTAAAGATAGAAATTTGAAGGTTTTAGAGGAGATTGACCTGAAGTGGGCTTTTCGATATCAGGGTCGGAATAAATTTACGGAAGTTGGAGTAGGTTCGTAATGTAGAATGTGACTTGTGTGCAAAATTTGAGATAAATTTGACGTGATTTGATAGGTTTTGACATCGAATGTAGAAGTTTGATGTTCTAAAGTTCATTAAGCTTGATATTGAGGTGAGGTTCATGATTTTGATGTTGTTTGAGGTGATTTGAGGCCTCGAGCAGGTCCGTGCTAAGTTATGTGACTGGTTTGTGTGATTGGACGGGGTCCCAGGGGCCTCGGGTGTGTTTCGGGGTGATTACAGATCGAATTTAGATAAAAAGCTGTTGCTGATTGCTGGTATCTGGTTTCCTTCTTCGCGAACACGAAGGGAGTCCTGCGTTAGCGAAGAGGAAAGTGGGAGGCTGCTGGATTTAAACTTTGCTAACGCGAAGTGGAAATCACGAACATGAATGGGTTGGCTGAGTTGACTACGCGAACGCGTATGGGAGATCGCGAACGCGTAGAAGGAAAGAGGGGAGCGGGGCCTGAGGTCGTTGGCTTACTCAAACGTGAGGCCTGGAACGCGAACGCGTAGGGTCCAGGGAGCTGGCCTTCGCAAACACCAGCGTCGGGTCGCGAACGCGATGAAGAAATTTTAGGGCTGAAGCAGGTTGTGCTTCGCAAATGCGAGGGCATTTTCGCATTTGCGAAGAAGGGTAGTGCTGGGCAGTAAGTTGTTTTAAGACGAGATTTGGCCCATTACTTTCCTTTTCTCTTGGCTTGGGCAATTCTTGGAGGATTTTAAGAGGAGGTTTCATCATTCAATGGCAAGGTAAGTTATCCCCACTTATTAGGAGTTAAATACATTGATTATGTATGGATTTTAACATGGAAATTAGTGGAAATTTAGGGTTTTGAGGAAGACCTAGAAATTTGATATTCTTGAATTTTGATCACGATTTTGGGCATAAAATTGAGAGCAAATTATATATTTGGGTTCGTGAGATTATGGATAAACTTTATCTTCAAAATTTTTTGGAATTCGGGCACGTGGGCCCGAGGGCAATTTTGTCAGCTTTTCGAACAGGGTTACGAATTGTTATAAATTGGATTATAATGAGTAATTGAACAAATATTAATGGGTTTGCATAATTATTGACTAGTTTTTGAGCATTTTTTGCATCGAATTGAGTCTTCGGAAGGGCTTGGAATGCCGGTTATGGAACTTCGGAGCGAGGTGAGTCTTCTTTCTAACCTTGTAAGAGGGAAGTGTCCCCATATGTGAAATAATTGGTTATGTGCTTCTATTTGTGGGGGCTACGTACGCACGAAGTGATGCTTGCGTAGCTACTATTATTTGTAAGTACGGGTAGTCTAGGTCCCAAAAGCATGCTATACTTGGAATATATGTAAACTTATTGATAGTTGAATTGCTTAAATCCTATCTAATTGGTAAATGAATTTCTAAAAGGATTAAACTTCATTTTCTTAAATCGTTAAAAGAGAATTGGCTTTTATTTGGATAAATGTTCCCCGATAAATTCTTAATTGGCTGTTTGAATGTGTGTATCTATGTGTGCCTGCGTCGCATGTATGATTCACGAGAGAGGTGTTTGTTTATTTATGTTGACCGCATCACATGTATGATTCGCGAGCGGGGTAATAGATGCATCTATGGTTCGCGTCGTTCGACCCTCGGCAGTGCACATTTTACATTTATGTTGGATCAGGCCGTACGACCTCGGCATGATATGCGTATGGTTGTATTGTTTGCCTGAGATTTATAAATATTGATATTTGCCTTTCCTGGACAAAGATAAATTGATAAAAGATGATGAAAAGTAAATCTTTGGAAATCCATTATTATTTGAGAAGTTGTTTACCTGCTATCCGGCTTTATGAGTTTATAATTGCTTTATAAAATCCATGATCTCCTCCCATTTTTACAAATATTATTTTTGGACCACTAGTAAGTGTCGAAGTCGACCTCTCGTCTCTATTTCTTGGAGATTAGACGGGATACTCATTGGGTACACGTTGTTTTCGTACTCATACTACACGTGCTGTACATTTTTGTTGCACAGGCACATGCATCTCTAGTGGCCTAGTGGGCGTAGCAGCATGGTTGATACAGAGACTTAGGTGAGCTGCACTTCTCGAGACGTCCCACAGCCAGCAGAGTCTCTTTTGGATTACTGTATTTACTTTCTGTCCAATATTGTATTCTGAACGGTTGTTGTATTACATTATTTCCTAGAAATTGCTCATACAGTTGTGACACCGGGTTCTAGGATGATTATAGGGTATTATGTATTTACTTCTAAACAATCTTTTATTTAGTTTTTTTGCAAATATTATCTTTTACTAGCTAAATGGAAGGAAAATTTCAGTTTTCAAAATTATTAAGCTAAGAATTAAATTAAGCATTTATGGTTGTCTTACTTAAGCTTAGTGGATTTGGGGTCGTAACAACATGGTATCAGAGCACTAGGTTCCCTTATGTCTCACGAGTCATGAGCAAGTCTAGTAGAGTCTCGTAGATCGGTACGGAGACGTCTGTACTTATTTTCGGGAGGCTACAGGGCTGTAGGAGCACCCTCTTGATTCCTCATTGTGCGGTTTGATTCCTTTGAGGCTTATGCCTTTATTTCCTTCCTATTCAATATTTTGCAACGTGGAGCGCTTATTGTAAATCAGGAATTGAGAAATTTTAAAGGTACTACAGAGGTGGTACGAGATGCTTCTCCTGGGGTAGTTGATTTGACTATTATCGTCACCTTGTGGAAGGATATTCTGTCGTTTCAGCTCAGTAGCTATACTTATGAGAGCTCTGAGTCTAGGAACAAGTTGCCACGATGCTTATGAATGATTGCCGTGCAGTATTGATGTAATGGTAGGATGTTTGACTACGTGTCGGGGCAGTGAACGACTTGAAGGGAGGTTTACTCAAGGCATGATTTAGAGATTCGGTATTTTATTCTGAGCGGGGGCAAGGCAATCGAGCTAAGGATGTTCAGATTTGGGTTGATGGAGTAATGAGGCTTGTTATTTGCAAGCGCGGGGAAATTTCACATGTGATGAGGTGCCATTGTCCTTGTTGAATGTACTAAGTTCGCCGGTGTTAAGACCTTCAACAATTTGCCTTTGGGGCAGGATATTGTAAGATAGTATTGGAGAAGCAGCTGTCAGAGATTGCGGGGTGCGGTGGTTTAGGATTTAATGTGTATTTCTAGTGTTGACGACTCGAGAAAGATGACTTTCGGAAAGATTTAAAAGTTAGTAGCGGTCTATTGGTTCAAGTGCTACAGAATTAGACTTTGATCTAAAGCATTATCTGAGCAGTAAGGGAAGAAGAAGGACAAGTGGGAAGTGTCATGCAATGGTTAAATTTCCAAGGAAGCTAGCTGTAACGAGCAAAAGTCGAATAGTCGCTTAAAGAAGACAGTTCGGCCAAAGTGGGAGAGTGGCAGAGTAGTATATGGATTCAGTGGCAGGATAACTGCATCCTTGAGGAAAGTTTGGAGTGATTTGGGAGTTCTAGTGGACGGTGATTGGGTCTATTGATTTAATTTAAAGTATTGGCTTATGCGGCGGGAGATTTGATATAACGTAAAGGAGCTGCTTGATATGAAGAAGGATACAACATGACTTGGGATGGAAGGATATTGTCGCACATTTAATTGATGTTCACAAGGAGTGAATGGACTTGTGCAGCTAGTGAATGAGCACGAGCTCAAGATGGGTTATTGATATCGTAGTGATTGTACCCCGTACAACGACGTTGGAAGATGTCGGTAGGTAATTTCCATAGGTGGGTTATCCCCTGTGAGTAGGTTAGCAGTAGCGTGGTTGGCGAAGCTTCCGCGAAGGATTTTACTGGCCATCCGGTAAGAGGTCGAATATGGGAATATTGATGGAGATTTAGAGTGTTCATGAAGTGCTAACAGAAAGATTTCAAGGAATATGGAAATTTGATTGCGCAAGGTCATGTCAATAAGAGATAAAGAATCTTAGTTGGTTCTAGAGTTGTGTAATAGTGGCTTCAAGCTAAGTGGGAGAATCCCACCGCCTACGGTTGGATTGCATAGTCGTCTATTGGTAAGATCTCTTAATTTTAGCATATTGGTAGGCTATTTCAGCTAAGGGAAGAAAGTATTAGTGGTAACTGAGCAAAGGAATTGTTAAAGGTACGCTGGGGTTGGCCTTATTAACCCTTGTTCAGACTTGGGGAAAGGTTCGGGATTAATGCTTTGTATAGATGCGGGTTTCAAGGGAAGTGATTCGGCCGTGTGCTTCGTCGAAAGGGTATTCATGTGCTAGGAGATTCATGGAGTTGAATATATTCGGGACCAAGTCAGAGCGGGTGGCTCTCAACAACGGTCCTAGTGGATTCAAAAGTTAAAGTGTGGTGCCTAATGAGCTCGAGGTTATACTTATGGTTAAGAATCAAGCTTTTGTAGCAGCTTATGATAAGAGGCTCAGAATGTTCTATGATGTTTTGACTTGCAATGTAGCATTGGAGGGAAAAAGAGAAAAAGACTTTGGATTTGTAAATGAGTTATCAAAAGGGGTGTATCAGTTGAAGATGTGAATGAGCGTGCAAAGGGTATGAAACGATTCATAGGTTTGAGATAGCATGATCTCGTGTTACAAACGCCACTCGGGATGAGTGCGGATTGAGTTCAATATGTGTTGAATAGAATTATTATTATTCCTAAGACAATCGAGGATAAATTAGAAGAAGTAGATTGGTTAACCATGATTGAATTGGCATGATGATGGCAGTAACTAGTTCCTTTAGCGTGATTAAGTTATGCAAGTGATTTGTGACGGTACGTGCGAGGCCTGTCGGCCGCCATAATTGATTTTATTCGGAAGTATTATAGTGTTATGGCCTATTATGTGTAGGCAGATCCCGGAAGGGCTATGGTGGCTTAGACCACTACTTGAAGATTGCATATTCTACGGTTAGGAGAATTCACTTGTGTATTGCTATGGTTCTCCTGAAATAAGTTAAGTGAAAAGTTTCTATATGATAAAGTATTAATCTATTAGTGGTTCCAGAGTTATGATGAAAATCGCGTTCTGTCGCATATTGGCATGTTGGTGCAGTGAGTGGTATGGAATTTGAAGTGAGGATCAAGGGTGTGGTTCGGTGTTGACAAGGATGTCATAGGCTCGGATGAGCAGGGAAGTGATTTGAATGTTTAGAGTAAGCTGGCATTGCCTTCAGCGTCACCTGAGATTGGTGTTTTGCGAAAAAGGCTTGCATCCTGGTTATGGATTATTGATTGCTTTTCAGCGTTAGTAAGGCTGGTGCTATGGATGTGCAGACATGTTATCTGTTACGGAAGGTCATGGAAGCGTGCCCCACGAGAAGATTGTATAAATGGAGCATGTAGTCACTTGATTGATTGAAGAATTAAACCAAGTATGAAGATTGTGGTAATATCATTAATTTGAGAATTTATGCCTGAAGGGCACTCGGTTTATTGGGTTGTGGACTATGGAGGATTGCTCCGGTTATTATGGATGTTCTTGTGTGTTATGGGAAAAAGGGGATTATTATGGACCCAGGAAATATTATGGATCTAGTTCGGTACGATCAGAAACGGCTAGAGGTCTGTGGATGGATTTAAGTATGAATATGGGTATCTCAGGCCGGATGGGTTCATTTCGGCATGGCGCTCCTTATGGAGGAGTATTCAGCCGTTGGATGTTATTTCATCGTCGGCTATTTCATGTAATATTACATTGTGCCGTGTGAGTTGTGAAACGGCTTGGTAAATTTCTTATGTGTTGAGGTTCCTCATAGAGATGATGTTATATGAGTAGGATGACTCTTGAGATTCAGATTGTATGTTGCACCTCGGTTGTGCTTGAGTTTTGTAGCGTATGGCGCTATATGTCTATCTCCCCAGGGATGGCATTATGCACTTAGCGTGCTTGTGATCGATATTCGGTATTTTGTTGTAATGAGCAATTTAGCTCGATGTATATCTCCTTATGTTAATTCTATGTGTGGATCGGGTGGCACTTTGCCATGGGTATGCGTACAGTTTTCTATATGCTATTTTTGTGTGCCTTGTTTCCTATCTTCTAAGGAAAATCCATATTAGTGCGTGGGTTGAATAGTCCCTTCCAAAGTTTGTTTTCCTTTTGTCACGTTCGAGTTCATAGCCTATTGGCACATTGTGGCATCATATGAGACTTTTGATCATGTCCGAGGTGGCTTATTTCCTGAGTAGTTCGTACTGGGTGGGATGAGATCATCAGATTTAGGATCAGTGCAATCTGATTATATGAAGTATATTAAGGAGAAAATACCATTACTTGGTTCAGAATGAGGTGACGGTTCTTGTCAGGAGTATAGACCTAATGATTTGTTGATTCGGTAGTTGATTATGAATTTCTACACGTCTCTTCCTTCGTGGCGGTATTGTAAGAGTTAGAGCAAGACCTATGTATATCATGAGGTGCGTTGCGAGTATCAAATTCGGGGAATATTGGTTATTATGATCAGAGAATATTATTATAGTCCTGTGAATAAGGTGATACATGGCGAGAATTCAGCAAAGGCATGCGGTCATGTTCTGGTACCTCGTGTAGTGATTAATACGGTGTTCATATATTGGAAGCAGGCCTGGCAGAGAATTCCAGATGTTGGAATTGGGCTCTAAGCTTATTTGCTTGAATAAAAGGGAATATCTTTAGAATTGATCGAGCTAATGTGCTCAACTGAATTGTGGTAGCACGGGTAGGTGCACATGGTGTTAAATAGTGATTTCAGACTACTTTAGTGTAGTTCTCAGCACATTCAAGGACGAACATATGTTTAAGTGGGAGAGAATGTAATGACCCGATCAGTCGTTTTAAGCTCTAGCGCGTCGTTCAATAGTTTGAGGTCATGAGCAGCTTCACTTTAAGTATTATGACTTGTACGCATGGTCGAAATTGAATTTCGGGAAGTTCAGAGTTGATTTAGAAAGAAAATCCTCATTTCGGAAGCTCTAAGTTGAAAGAATTGACTAAGATTGGATTTTTGAGTAAACGGCCTCGGAATCAGGATTCGAAGGTTCCAGCAGGTTTGTATAATGATTTTGGACTTGGGCGTATGTCTGGATCGGGTTTTGGAAGACCCGGGAACGTTTCGGCACCTATTTTGGACGTTAGCATTTTTGGAAGAATTTCATAAGTTTAGGTTGAAGTGCATTTCAGTGTTATCAATTTTTGTTTGGGATTCTGAGTCTGGGAATAGCTCCGTATGGTGATTCTGGTGTTGGGAGCGCGATTGGAAGTGAATTCGGAGGTCCGTAGGTGATTTTGGAGTCATTTGGCTAAAGATAGAAATTTGAAGGTTTTAGAGGAGTTTGACTGGAAGTGGACTTTTTGATATCGGGGTCAGAATCCAATTCCGGAAGTTGGAGTAGGTCTGTAATGTCGAATGTGACTTGTGTGCAAAATTTGAGATCAATTGGACGTGATTTGATAGGTTTTGACATCGAATGTAGAAGTTTGAAGTTCTAAAGTTCATTATGCTTGAATTGGGGTGCGATTCATGATTTCGATGTTGTATGATGTGATTTGAGGCCTCGAGCAGGTCCTTGTTAAGTTATGGGACTGGTTTGTGCGATTGTATGGGGGCCCGGGGTCCTCGGGTGTGTTTCGGGATGGTTTCAGATCGAATTTGGATAAAAAGCTGCTGCTGATGGCTCTTATCTGGTTTCCTTCTTTGCGAACGTGAAGGGAGTCCCGCGTTCGCGAAGAGTAAAGTGGGAGGCTGCTGGATTTGGCCTTCGCAAACGCAAAGTGGAAATCATGAACGTGAAGGGGTGGGCTGAGTTGACTATGCAAACGCGTATGGGAGATCACGAACGCGTAGAAGGAAAGAGGGGAGCGGGGCCTGAGGCCGTTGGCCTACGCGAACGCGAGGCCTGGAACACAAACAAGTAGGGTCCGGGGAGCTGGCCTTCGCAAACGCAAGCGTCGGGTCACGAATGCAATGAAGAAATTTTGGGGCTGAAGCATGTTGTGCTTCGCGAATGCGAGGGCATTTCCGTGTTCGCAAAGAAGGGCAGTGCTGGGCAGTGAGTTGTTTTAAGACGGGATTTGGCCCATTTCTTTCATTTTTCTCTTGGTTTGGGATATTGTTGGAGGATTTCAAGAGGGGGTTAATCATTCAATGGCAAGGTAAGTTATCCCCACTTAGTAGGAGTTAAATACATTGATTATGTATGGATTTTTATATGGAAATTAGTGGAAATTTCGGGTTTTGAGGAAGACCTAGAAATTTGATATTCTTGAATTTTGACCACAATTTTGGGCATGAAATTGAGAGCAAATTATATATTTGGGTTTGTGAGATTATGGATAAACTTTATCTTCGAAAATTATTTTAATCCGGGCACGTGGGCCCGAGGGCAATTTCGTCAACTTTTCGATCGGGGTTAGGAATTGTTATAAATTAGATTATAATGAGTAATTGAACACATATTAATGGGTTTGCATAATTATTGACTAGTTTTGGAGCATTTTTTGCATCGAATTGAGTCTTTGGAAGGGCGTGGAATGCCGGTTATGGAACTTCGGAGCGAGGTGAGTCTCCTTTCTAACCTTGTAAGAGGGAATTATCCCCATAGGTGAAATAATTGGTTATGTGCTTCTATTTGTGGGGGCTACGTACGCATGGGGTGACGAGAGTCCGTGCGTAGCTACTATTATGTGTAAGTCCGGGTAGTCTAGGACCCAAAAGCATGCTATACTTAGAATATCTATAATCTTATTGACAGTTGAATTGCTTAAATCCTATCGAATTGGTAAATGAATTTCTAAAAGGATTAAACTTCATTTCTTAAATCGTTAAAAGAGAATTGATTTTTATTTGGATAAATGTTCCCCGATAAATTCTTAATTGGCTGTTTGAATGTGTGTATCTATATGTGCCCGTGTCGCATGTATGATTCACAACAACGGTGTTTGTTTATTTATGTTGACCGCGTTGCATGTATGATTTACGAGCGGGGTAATAGATGCATCTATGGTTTGCGCTGTTCGACCCTCGGTAGTGCACATTTTACATTTGTATTGGATCGGACCGTACGACCTTGGCATGATATGTGCATGCTTGTATTGTTTGACTGAGATTTATAAATGTTGATATTTGTCTTTCCTGGCTGAAGATAAATTGATAAAAGATGATGAAAAGTAAATCTTTAGAAATCCATTATTATTTGAGAAGTTGTTTACCTGCTATCCGGCTTTATGAGTTTATAATTGCTTTATAAAATCCATGATCTCCTCCCATTTTTACAAATATTATTATTGGACCACTAGTAAGTGTCGAAATCTACCTCTCGCCTCTACTTCTTCGAGATTAGACGATATACTCACTGTGTACATGTTATTTTCGTACTCATACTACACTTGCTGTGCATTTTTTGTTGCACAGGCACATGTATCTCTAGTGGCCTAGTGGGCATAGCAACATGGTTGATACAGAGAATTAGGTGAGCTGCACTTCTTGAGACGACCTGCAGCCAGCAGAGTCTCTTTCAGATTACTGTATTTACTTTATGTCCAATATTGTATCCCCGACGGTTGTTGTATTACATTATTTCCTAGAAATTTCTCATGCACTTGTGACATCGGGTTCTGGGATGATTATGGGGTATTCTATATTTATTTTAAACATTCTTTTATTTAGTTTTTTTTGCGAAGATTATCTTTTACTAGCGGAATGGAAGGAAAATTTCAGTTTTCAAAATTATTAAGATAAGAATTAAATTAAGCATTTATGGTTGGCTTGCCTGACAGCGGTGTACGGCGCCATCACGGCCTTTAGTGGATTTGGTGTCGTGACAATGTCGACTATTATCACTTCATTCAATCCCTAATTGATGTTCAGTTTATCTTATTCACTAGCCCATGCTGATTTCTATTACTCCGGGGGTCTAAATTTTTGTTCTGGTAATCACGTTGGATTCACGAATTCATTTATCAAAATGAGGATATGACTTTTGGCTTATACTCTTTTATTGTCTCAAGGCCTGTCACCTCTTGTCTTTTCCTTCACTTGAATATAGACTCTCCATCATATCATATTTTAATTTACCGTTATCACCCATTTATCACATCTTGCTCATAATACTTTATTTACTCTCTTCTTATTCTTCTGCTAATATTTTCGTTTATTACCTTATTCTTAAAAACTTCAAGAAAATATTTTTTCGCTTTTAGATCCCCTTGCTCTATCCGCTTGCTCTTCGAATCACCTAACATTCTCTCTTGACTAGGGACGTGAGCCATTCTAAGGTAAATATTTATCCCTTCTAGGATTCCACTGCATGTCTTCTGAAATTTCTGAACATTCTAATATTTATATCTAACTGTTCTATTCTAGAGTGCGCCATTTGAGTATCTCGCAAGGAGATCTATTACCACGTATGAACTATCCTTCGAGAATTTTAGCTAATGATAACAATCCATCCGCCATTTTGCGTTACTCTAACCCCAGTTGGATCCTGATGTTCCATATTTCTCTTAAATAATAAATATTATCTACCATAGGGCATAACTGAGATGAGTGTGGCCAATTGTATATATCTCTATTACTGTGGAAAGTAACTCAGAATGCTTATATTTCTCTACCTAAATTGTAAATATTGATAATCTTCACTAACTGGGTACCACATACTCTTCTTCACCTTGCTTCTTTTACTTGTTGAAAGTTGTGTCTACTTTTTGATTCTCTTATTGCTTTTTACTATATAGGTGGATAGATATTTATGCCTTAGGGTTCCTTATCAAGAAACTTACACGTCTTAGTACTCACATGATCTGCTGAGGACCTCACATTTAATCATCGTAAGCATGATACAAAATCGAGCTCTTCTGGCTCAACTCTTCTATAGCCACATTCAATCTCCTACCGTCTTTGTGGATGTAGATATCATTGTATTACAAATAAAATAAAAGTTAGGAATTTGAATCTTACAACTGAGCTCTACCATAGGATCTAGAGTGAAAAGAAAGAGTGAAAGTCCTAAATGCCCTGTAGCGTCCTGCTTATAAATGTGGTGCACAACACAGCCATAAACAAGACTTTACTAGACACGACTTGTAGACTCCCAAGGATAGAACTGCTATATTACCAAGTTTGTCATGCCCCAAACCTGAAGATGCGTGACCGGCACCTGGTGCCATATTCAGCCAAAGCGTAACACTCTGTAACTTTGAACTCTGGAGGGGTAACCCTCAACTTAGGTCGATGAGGCCATATTCTGAATCATCTAAAAATAACGTCTACAACCAGCAATACCAAACTAGACATCTACATAGGGCTGGTAAGGCTACAATACTGATATAAAAAATGTATAGGACTTATCTACAAGCCTCTAGGGATAAATGACTGTATCATGGTCGGGACAGGGCCTCGACTTACCCGTCAAACCTGTATATATAAAATTTGACTCCAAGGTATACCTGGTAACTCCGAGGAAGTGGAGCTTACCAACCAAGTTGATGTTTGACTTTGTTTACTAGGAAGGTCTATCCAACTGTTTATCAGGATCTACAATCATGAAATGCAGTGTCCCCAGCAAAAGGGACGTCACTACGAAATAATGTACCAAATATGTAAAGCAACATAATAATTAAAAGTGAAACTGAACTGATAATATAAGAACTGAATGTACTTGGGAGTCAAATATAATTTGAAAATATGCTTACCTGCTGATACTAACTCATCTCTCTCAATATATTAAGTAAAATAGCTGTCTGGCCCTATAAGGCTCAGTATGTGTAACTGCTCTGCCGTAGTAGGCTTTCTCATAGGCGCTCGACCATACTAGGCTCTGTATATTGGCCATTCTGGGCTCGCTCATAGGTGCTCGGCCACAGTAGGCTAAGTATATTACCTACCATCTAATCAGAGGTTGCCCAATAGGGGCCTGCCCATCGATTATAGCTCGATAGTGGTGTAAATATTGTAATACTGTGTATATATAGACTCTTTTCTCTCTTAACTGAAAGAGGACAAAGCTAAACTGAATATGATGTCCCGATAAGGAAGAATACTGTAGCTTATGAGGCTAGGATAATGTACAAAAATTTAGGAATAAGAACTTTTCTTTATGCCTCGTTATCAAACGCATGTAGTTACAGGATCATGCCAAAATGAAGGAATAGTTTAGCCTTAACATACCTTAACTCTGTTGAGTCCTTAATATCTTCCAATCAATTCTTCAAACAACTCAACTCAATTTACCACAGCATAAGGAGATTCAAAATCAGTGCTGAGTAAAGGCCAAGTCCGCAACTTAAACTAGTAGCTCATTTACGTAAATTTGGCAGCATCTCCCCTGTAACAAGGCCCTCCTCCAATACCATATACCAACAACTACAAGAACACAACAATAAAAACATATATGAATCATTTTCCAACCTTACCTCCATAACAATATACCATAAAATAGCCCACACACCATAATCACTTCATACATAAAACGACAACCAAAGTAGTTCAAAACAACATAAAAACGTAACGACGAATGACCAGTCCACCATTCCGCCATTATGTGGTGTTTCTACACACTGTTTCTCATCCAAAACTCCATAAAACATCAGCACAAGAGGCCAACACGAGTGTACTATAGGATAGTCCACTAAAAGTGAAATAAATCGAACTCACGGCTTCTGATCACCGTCCCGTGAGTTCTAACTATTAGGAAATGAATTTATCATCCTTCCTTGACTTTTAAAATCTTAAATACTGAAAGTAGGCATTTTCTTAACTATGAAGTACCTTCCAAAACTCAAACTACAAAGAAAAAGATAGGCGATATAGCGATACTTACGTCGTAGGGATCGTTCTAATGTTATTGCTTCTTAATTTCATATCTGGGAGATTAATCTTATTTGGAACCCTTGTAGAGAGCTTAAGGGTAAGTTTTTGGGGGGTTATCTGGTCTTTATTTTATGAAAAATGAAGAAAAAGATGGTTTAAAATCCTATATATATCAACTTTTGAAAAGTCAAAGAGGTGCTAGTGAGGCACCTAGCATTGTCCTTTCTTCTGATACTTATATCTTTTTATCCGGATATCGTATGAACGAAGGGTTATGAGCGTTAAAAACTAAATTTCAAGAAATTCAATTTGGTATATAATATGTCCCAGAAATACATTATATAACACACGAAATATATTGTTCAAAAAGCTTTAGTGACATACCTACTTGTCACCTATGCAGTCTGCAAAGTCTCGCGAAACTACAAATATCTCTCTACTCCTATGTCGTATCCACAAACGGTTTAATGAGTTAGAAACTAGACTCATAGATTTTCAATTTTGTAGGTAGATAATCTCCTAATTCCAAATATATTGGGAGAAAAACTCAACTACATTTGACTTAAGTTTCGACACATTTATGAATGTAACTTGTGATGACTTTTTCCAACTTTTGTTCCGCTACTCGCTTGGCTGCAAAACATAACACAAGTCTATCATACGAGTAAAATAACTCATAACATAATCTCCTTATATTTTTAACACCCTATTCTCACCACCCCAAAAGTACATGTTATAATATTCCCAACTTGTCGACTTTCGGCGAAATTTATTTTATTCAATTCGTTTAGATTCTAAGCCTTCCAACCCTCTTGGTACTTGGTATTCATGATCTTAAATATTTGTAATATCCATGGTAACATAATTAACTTACTTTATGTACTTTTAAAGATGATCTCATTTTAGAGCTTACATCAATTGACTTACGACGTACTCTCACGTACGAAAATATGGGATGTAACATAATTCTTGTTGTTATCTTTCATTTATATCGCTTTTGTTTTGTTTGCATCATTTCCTTGGTGTTCTTAATATGTGTTTCCTCTCTTTATGCCTTTATCGTCTTATCTTTCAATGTGGCTTATCTTGTTGTATTCTTTATTAAATACTTTATCAAATGTCATTGTTTTATTGACATCTTATATTAAATGTTATTTTTTGCAATATTTAGTATCAAACGTTGTAGTTTTTACGATATTTCTTCATAAATGTTGTTGTTTTACGACATTTCTTCATAAATGTTGTTGTTTTACGATATTTACTACCAATGTCATTTTTACAACATTTAGTATCAAATGTCATTGTTTTTATGATATTTGGTATCAAATATCGTAATTTTGACGACATTTCTTCATTAATATCGTTGTTATTACGACATTTGTATCAAATGTCATATTTTGATGTCACTTAGTTTCAAATGTCGTTGTTTTTGTAACAATTTGTATCAAATGTCGTAGTTCATACGACATTTATTCATAAATGATATGAATTTCACGTTTTTCCGACATTTATTTCAAATGTCAATAAATAAATATCGTCATATGCTTACATTCTTGTAGTGTCGTTTAAGACGTAAAATTGATTCGTAGAGCTAACCCTTAGCGTAAGATAGAGATAAATGATAAAATGAATGCGATGTTATTAGGGGCAATGACCCTTGTACGTAGCTTCCTAGACATGACTTATTCAACTCATGCTATGGGATGTGACCTTCTTTCTCCTCGAACCATGGTAGATGCCTTCATGCTATATTTTTGTTCCGGAAGATCTTCTTGTGATGTCTGTTCCTAGTTCTGATATTGCATTTGCAAGTTTGGGCTCAGCCTGATGTAGTCCTCTAGTGTGCAAGTGGTATCTGCCATCGATAGTTTAATTATCTTCTATAGGGTGCTTGGCCTTTTGCTATTTTCTCCCTCTGATGGTCTTGTTCCTCTAAAAGGAAGCAAATGGGATGAGGAGTGTTTTTCTTAGATGAAGACGACACTAAAACCCTTTTCAGTCAAACGCTTATTGACTATGTATGAAACTCTTAGGGGTCGTTTGGTAGGATGTATTAGAGAAAATAATGCACTTATTAGTTTTGGTGTTATTAATCCTTTGTTTGATACACTTTTTCAACCTATGTATAATCATAAAAGTATTAGTTATATACCCTATTTCATATTATCCTATGTATAATTAATACATAGCAAATCATGGTATTAGCAATACCAAGACTTTTAATACATGCGTAAGCATGGTTAAAGACAAATTTTTCCTTGAAGTTCCTCAAAGCTAAAGAATGTGAAGAGTATTTTTGAAATAAATAATTTTTTTAGAAATTAGACAATGCATATCATTTTTAATACACTAATCCAAATAGTGATTAAAAAGAGTCTCAGCATAACTAATATCAAAATAATAAATCCCTGCATTTCTTATCTTTGCATTACTAGTACATCCAATTTAGTACTATTCTTAGATACCCTACCAAACGACCCCTTAGAGGTTCCGTAATATTGCTGATAGTCAGTGTAGTCATCATTCTAGTGGAGTAGGCATTTTTCATGCCATCTAACAATGTAAGTACATATATAAGAAATATAGTTGGTAATGCGTGCATAAGGAAGGAGATAAAACCTTCGCGATTCTAGAAATAAAACCGTTTGAGGTTGATTGCATTCCTATTTGATTTCATGGGCTTTTCGTCCATCTCTTCGAGCTTGTGGGTTCCTTTCCCGGTCACTTCTATGATCTGGTATGGTCCTTCCTAGTTGGATCTATGTTTTCCTATATTCAGTTCCTGTGTTACCAAGAATACACTCCAAAGTACGAAGCCCCCAGTCTTGAAGTGTCGAATGTTAGTTTTTTATTGTAATATTTCTCGATCTTCTACTTCTAGGCAACAATTCAGACTATGTCCAATTATCAACGTCCCTCAAGTAAATCCAATTCTCCAGCCAGCATTTTGTTATTGCCTTCTTCCGTAACATGAGTAAACCTTAGGCTAGGTTCCCCTATTTCAACCGGGATGAATGTTTCTGCATCATATACCAAGGGAAAAGGGGGTTTCCTGGGTGCTAGAGTTTGTTATTATTCTTTAGGCCCTAAGTACTCCGGGAAGTTCTTCCGACCAATTCCCATCAGCTACTTCCAGTCTCTTTTTTAATGAATTTAGCAAGACCTTGTTAGATGATTCTGCTTGTCCGTTTGTTTCGGGATGGTACATGGGGGAGTTATCCCTCTTGATATTCCTTTCTTCGCAGAATTCTTTTATTTTGCTTATGACAAACTGAGGCCCGTTATACAGGTTATTTCCTTTGCTAATTCGAATCTGCAGATAATGTTTTTTCATATGAAGTTTATGAATTCCTTTTCTCCGATCTAGCAAAATGCGCTTGCTTCTATCCATTTAGAAAAATAGTTAATGAGGACCAGGAAAAATCTTAATTTTCTCAAGGCTTGTGATATAGGTCACATAATATCCATCCCCCATTTCATTAAGGGCCATGGAGTTAAAATTGGATGAATAGCTCCACAGGTTGGTGCATCATCGGGCGAACTGCTGGTATTTCTCACATTTTCTTACAAAATCTGATGCATCTCGTTTCATCTGGGGCCAGAAGTAACTGGCCCTTAACAACTTTTGAACCAAGTATCGATGCCCTGTATGATTTTTGCAGTTTCCTTCATGAAATTCTTGCATCACATAATTGATGTCGCCTAAACTCACGCCACAAATATAGGTAGTGAGGCGGTCGAAGAAATAATAGAAGCCCAACACAAGTCGGGGTCGAATGCACAGGGAGTTAGAATTGGGATTAGGTATATATTTAGTGTAATTGTATGATGTGCCTCAAATTACACTTCCATATTCTTGTTTGTTGTTTCTACTTCTACTGTAAGCTATTGATTGCGATTATAAAACTAAAAGAAAATATTTTTGGTTTTGGTTCTTTTTCAAATGATAAAAGATCTAGGGTCGTGACTTCCACCTAGGTGGTTACCTAACAGGTTGTAAACTCTAGGGAAAGTTTGATTGGTTGAGGTTGTAATATAGCAATCACACGCAATTACCCACTTTATGCATGTTGGTATTTGAGTGATTTTGCCTAATTTTACTTTCTCAAGTCCAAATGGGTATTGCATACAACAAGTTATATATGCTCAAGTCGGGTCTTACTATCTCTAGATTTGATCCTTTAATTGGGGCTATCAATTTCTTGAGTTCACCCCAATTTCTTGTTAGCCAAGTTTTCCTAGACTTAGTCTCTCTTTCTCAAGTAGAGACTAAGTCAATTAGGCATGAATCAATGTTTGCAACAATTAAAGCAAGAACTAGGCTAAATATCACTAACCCAATCACAAACAAGACCTAAATTAAACCCATATTAAGTATCCACACTAGGGTTGGGCCACAACCCTAGCTAGAAATTTAGCTACTCA
Source organism: Nicotiana tabacum (assembly GCF_000715075.1). Taxonomy (NCBI): domain Eukaryota; kingdom Viridiplantae; phylum Streptophyta; class Magnoliopsida; order Solanales; family Solanaceae; genus Nicotiana; species Nicotiana tabacum. The sequence continues at coordinate 103,166,004 of NC_134087.1, read as the reverse complement.
TGAAAATACTGAAATTAAAGAAAAAATTAAGATAGAATGCATAATAATTGATTAAGGAAAGAAAATCTAATGGTTAGAAGTTAATCTAGTACAATATTACTCAAAGCAGTAAAAAACGACTCAGGTTCTCTATACTGATACAACTTGACCTAAAAATGACAAAGAGTTCTATTTATACTAAGCTGAAAATATCTAACAAAAATGCCCCTGCGGAGGTTGTGCGGGCGCACAATTCTGTGTGTGGTCCGCACTCTGAGCTTGACTGGTCAACTGGCCTTCTACAGTCACATAAAAGTGGGATGCGGCCGCACTTCATTTGATTATGTGGATTGCACAATTCTGAGTGGGCAGCCACACACTTGAACTTGGACTGGAACATGGCTCTCTGATTCTTCTCTTCTGCGAGCTGCATATTTGTGAGTGCGGCTGCACTTGTCATCCTGCGGCTGCATGACTATTGTGCGGTCCGCATATCTTCAGCCTGCCCAAAACCAGCTCTCTAAATCTCCTCTTATGCGGCCACACAATAACTGTGCGGTTCGCATACTCTGAAGGACCTAAGACAGTGCTCTTTCATTGTTCTGTGGCCGCACATAGTATTGTGCGGTCTGCACTATGGTCCTCCTTGCCTTGTTTTGGTCCTTGTCCACGTTTGACTTCTTTATGAGTTAATTCTGACTTTTTTGGCTTATTTCCCAATATTCCGGCATGAAAGCACATTTTATTAGTTCTCGGGAATACCTTTAAGCATTTTTTTACTAAAATGCAAGTGAAAGAGAGCAAATAAGTGGTCAAAATCCCTGCTTATCAACTCCCCCAAACTTAAGCTTTTGCTTGTCCTCAAGTAATTAAGGTAATTCTCACATCCACTAGAAAAATGGATATTTCAGCTAGCCTAAGGTGAATCAATCACACATCAATTGGGACCAACAATTACCCACAACACATATGAATTATCAACAATGCAATGATTTGGCTTTTTGAGTACAATAGTTCTAATGTAACACTAGAGCATCACGAGTTGACTTTATTCACCAAGGAAGCTCGCTCTTTCATGTAGGCAATTGTGGATCCCAAACTCCTCCTTTACTCTCCGTTAGCAAATCACTTTAGAATGTAACACTCGAAGCAAGGATTGTGAAAAGTTCGCTCATCTCTCTCAAAAGAATATCACAAGTCCGGCTCTAAGTACCATAAGCTTGCCCCTTATGTAGATCACCACTAATGCAAGCTCATTCAACTTGAAATCATGTATGGCTTTTTTCAGAATGTAATGAAGGCTTTTTGGATCAAGGTAGGTCTTGATGAGATTGAATGGGTTCATCTTTTCTTAAGCACTCCATTTTCTCATTTTGGCTCATACTTTGTCGACACTTTGAGTTAATTTCTTTTTCCTCGGGGGGAACTAGAGAGACATAACGTCACTCTTTATTGGTCATGACACACATTTTTCTCCCTTTCTATCTACTCCATGCCTTTCATCATTATTTTCTTTGAATCCCTTCAACTTTATATCTTATTCACTTTCTGTTTCTAGCATTTTTCAATTTTGTTCTTTCTTTCTTTTCTTTGCCTTCCCTTTTCTTTATTTCTTTCTCTTCTTTGTACCTTTTATCACTTTCAAACTCCTCGTCTCTCCCCCAAACTTATGTTTTTGCCAATTTTTCTCAAGAATGCTAAGGAAAGATCGAGTGCCAAGAGAGGGTTATCAAATTTCAAATTGGATCAAGGAGAGCCTACAATCATTTCTCAAGCCAAGCTACACTTAGAATTTCGCCTAGAAATATATTCGGGGCAAGTTCTAGACTATTAGCATGGGTACTTGAACTTGCAATTCAATACCTCACCTCTCACGCTGTTGGATTCCTAAAGAGAATAGAGTCGAGGGCCCACAACAACCCTAGTTAAGATTGAGAATAAAAAATGGTTCGACCGAATCACTCGATGACTGCTTCTGTCAACACAAGAGTCAAAAGGTCACAACTAGAGTTATTTTCTGCCAACAACTTTGTTTTTAACCATAAGACCGTAGGTAAATATGTTGGTACCAAGTTAAGCATGCTTGAGTCCCCTTTTATTCATTACTACTATATTTGCCTAAACATAAAAGAAAACGGACTCAATCTCTTAAGAAGGTTGTCACGCCATCCATCGTTGGGAAGAGCCACCGGATTCACACAAAATCCACCTTTGGAAAGAATCATGGCATTAAGAAAACCAAAGACTTATTGATCACTCAAACGTAAAGAGAAGCTACCAAATCCAAAAGAAACTACTAAAGTAAATAAGAAGTTATATTACTAAGAAAGACAAACTAAAGAAGCTACGAAATAAACAGCGAAAAGCAAGATAAATGAATATACAAACCGAAGTAAAATAAATATGTACATAAGGGAAACTGAATATATACATCAAATAAAAGGGAAGAATATATACATACCAAAGAGAAAATAAACATAAAAGAAAAATTGTATAAGAGTTATTACAGGCCAAATGTCAATGTCAATCAATCAAAATAGACCACCCCCAAATAAAAAAAAGCATTGTCCCCAATGCTTAACAAAAATAAGAACATGGAAGGGTAGAGTGTTAAGAGAACTCCCTATGTGATCTCAATCTGCATGGTATCCGTAGTACCCTTGGTCTCCTCTAGTTGTATCTCATCATCACCTGGCTAAGGGACAACAGGGTTGTTGAGCATTTGGATCATCTCCTCAGCAGTGTAAGCACTCGCAACTAGCTCATCAAACTGGTCGGCTGCTACCTCTGGTGCCTCGGGTACTGTTGGTGCTGCCTGTGCAATGGTACATCTCCAGCAGATATAATCTTTGCAATCTCTTTTCTCAACTTCTCCACCGACTTCTTCGATGCCTGAGACTTCCACATCTTCTTTGTTTGCATTCCCAACTCCTCAATGACCTCCTCACGCGTCACTAGAGTCTTCATAATGATCTTCTGGTTGTCCAGAATCATCATCAATGTTTCCTCCACTGACAGAGGTACCTGTGGTGGTGTTGGGGCTGCTGACTGTGCTGCAACAACGCTAGATATGTCAGACATCTTTGAAGTAGCTGCCTTCATCCAGTTGTTGAGACTCGCCAATGTCTGGGAGACTCACTGCGCAGTTTGAGGATAAGTGGATGAGTTGGCACTAATAATGGCACTGATAATGCAGCTGGTGGTTTGGAAGATGACAGTGGTGGCCTGGTTGCTGTCCCGGTAGAAGGACTGGCTGCTGTGGAAGGCATGGTAGTTGTGTGAGGCTCAACAACAGAATTAGTAACTACTACCGTTGGCTCCTCAGACTGGTCAGCGGAAGTAATTTTGAACTTCGAGTTGTCACTACCCTGTAGGTGGTACCATGAGAAAGGCTTTTTGGCCTTAACTTCTATATCATATTGCCTCGGCTTCTTTTTGATCCTTGAAGTATTCTGTGAGGAAGTTTGGGTATGGGTATGATCTCTAATCTTTCCGGACAGCAAGAGTGATGTTGGTGGACATGTAGCACCCACATTAATCGGGTACCCAGCCATAATTGAGGCCACCAAGACTACTCGAGGAATTGGGAGGTGGTTCTCATTTACTCACGGATCAATGCGGCTGCACACAAATATTTGCCACTCTTTTTCTTCAAAGTTTAGGGTGGATCGGACTATGGGAAACCTTGTTGTAATCCACAGAGGTGTTGATCCTCGAATAGACAAAATCTCAGCTGGCCACGGGCGAGTTGCATCACCATAGCCAGCTTTTCAAAGTATTGGACTGCCTCCACTTCTTCAAATCCCACATAAGAGTTCAAAGCACAAGAGTGGAATCGGATTTTTAGATTTTACACTTTTCTCACCTTGGTACCCTTCTTAAGGTGAGCTACATTGGCATAAAATACTTTGACCAAGTGTTCATTTGCATTGAGGACGCTTTGGGTGAACCATTTCCATCATTTTCTCTCCTGGAAGTGTCTGAGGACATTTAGGTTGTGCTTGTCAAATCCTTCATCAAGAATTATTGCTCAAGAGTGAGCAATCTCTTGGGCCACCACTCTCTAAATATGTTGAACGTAGTCAGGCTAACGAATATGTCTTCCCACATCTCCCTTCTCCTTGACCTCTATAAACCCCCCACTACAGTATCACCCCCTCTACCATCGTCCGGGACATCATCATCATCAATATTTATGGGTGTAGAATGGGAATGTGAGGAAGAGGGCTCAGAATCCTAGCTACTCTCTTCTGAACCTTCGGGAGAACTAGCAGCGGACGATGACTCATCTACCAAATGCAATCTACCCGGGACTTGTTGTGATTGGGCTTCCGACTGTGCTTGTATAGAGTTACCCTCAGAAGCTTCCCCAGGTGGGAGAGACTCACTAGTCTCGTATGGTTCAGGAACTCTGTTGGTGGTTGCTTTCTTGCTTATGGCTCTTTGGATTGCTAGTGGTAGGTTACTTCTGCCTCGACCTCGACCTCGGGAGGGTTCTGCCCTCCCTTTTGATGTATCTACTCTACCACGTGATCTAACCATTGTATGCAATACTATATACAGTCAAAAATCATATGCCTCAATTTATAAGCTCGAGGTCCATCCTAGGCCCGAGTCTGAGTGAGGTCGAATTCGAGACCGGTGGACAAGACTCGAGCTCGAAGACAGGGGCAATGCCCGGAGATAGGAGTATGAGGAATACCGGGGCCAAGTATGCTCGACCCCGAAATAATACCATTATGGACTTGTAACAGAATGAGCTATATTCCTACCACGTCCCCAAGATCACGACGTAAATCCCGGAATAGGATTGTACGATTCCGTACTAGGCGGTTAGACAGCTGTACCAAGAATATTCCTTATTGTAAATAGAAATATACCTTATTTATGGTTCCCCTGTTATATAATGGGGACCCCAACCATTTTTAACATCATCTAATCATTGAACAAATAATATACTCTCTACTTTTTTGCCTACTGTTCATTAGAATTGTCCTTAGCTCTACTGCTCTTACTTTACTTTTCTTGCCTAATTGTTCTTATTGTTCTAAACTCACCTCGAGGTCATTAATCTTGAGGTCACTACTACTGAGTAACATTTGTTTGATTCACATATTTATGTCATTTCTACTTCATATTTCTTGATTATTAATTGGTATTGAACTAAATCACATATCTTTAAAATCACTAATCAAATTTAATTGTTACTTATGTTTTCGAGGTAAAAAGTTAAATTTACCTAAAAAATACGAGTAACAGTTTACCTAGATCTACTAAAACATGCTTAGCTTGAATTTTATTTGAAAGGATAGAAATTACTAGGGCGTCGTTGTGCGGTTGAGATATTCCTTCTGCTTCCTCATCGTAGAATGATATGGCATCCTCGGGCACATAGCCCCGAGTCCATTTTTCTCTCGTGATCGACACCTTCGTAAGTTTGAATATAGGTCATTGAGGGACATCGACTCTACGAATAATCATGTGGATTACATGTTGTGGCTCTTCTTGCTCATTTTTCCTTGCATCTCTCTCCCTGAAGTGGTTTTTGGCTCGATCACTGAGGAATTTTCGAAGATGACCTTCGTTGAACAAGCGAGCCACCTCCTCCCTGAGCTACCTGCAGTCTTTGATTTTATGGCCATGTGTGCCATGGTACTTGCACATCAAGTTTGGGTTCCTTTGAGAAGTATCGGTTTGCATAGGCCTGGGCCACCGAGTGTTTTTTATTCTTCCAATAGCTGACATGATCCCTGATGCATCTGTGTTGAAATTATACTCTGATAGTCAAGGTGCATTTGTGGGGTTAGTATGCTTATCGAACTCGCTCTTACTCATGAGTCCTCGAGAACTTTGGCCTCGATAATTTCTCTGATCATTTCGTGGGGCGTTTCGACCCGAGCTATTGTTTCTCTAATCGACGTATGGCTGATATTGTTCCTTGTTTACTCTCGATTCGCTACTTGCATCTCTCAGGGGCTTAGCTGTGAATCTGTTAGGATGAACTGAACCCGAGGGGGCTCCCAACTGGTCATCCTCGACCTTGATTTTTGATTGGTAAAGTTTGTGCACATCCGACCAAGTCACAGCTGGATACTCGATCAAGTTTTGCTTTAATTGTCGAGACGCAATCAAGTGCCTTTCATTCAAACCCTACATAAAAGCTTGTACTGCCCAGTCATCCGAGACCGGTGGTAACTCCATCCGCTCCATTTGGAACCTAGACACGAACTCCCTCAACATCTCGTCGTTCCTTTGTTTTATCTTGAAAACTTTCGATTCCTCGTGGACATCTTTATGGCCCCAGTGTGTGATTTCACAAAGGTGTCTGCTAACATAGCAAATGATTCAATAGAGTTAGAAGGCAAGTTGTGGTACCAAATCATAGCTCCTTTCGATAGTGCTTCTCCAGACTTTTTCAACAAGGCTGATTCGATCTCATCGTCATTCAAATCATTTCCCTTGATCCCGCAAGTATATGAAATAATATGCTCGTTGGAGTCGGTTGTTCTGTTATACTTGGGTATATCAGGCATGTAAATTTTTTTGGGAATAGGTATCGGAGCCGCACTCTGAGGGCATGGTTTTTGTATGATTTTTTGGTGTCTAAACCTTTCAAAAGTGGAGGTGCTCCTGGTATTTGTTCAATACGGGAGTTATAAGTTTCCACCTTTTTGTCATTGTCTTCAATTTACTTTTCTCCGGACTCGACCCTCTTAGTGAGATCTTCGAGCATTCTCATAATTGTGGGGTCAGTCCCCGAGCCGCTTTCATCTAGACTTTCAAATGCCAGTTCTGTACGTCGAGAGTTTACTGGTTTAGCTGTATTCAGAGTCTTATTCTGACTCTAAAGTTGAGCGATGGCGAATTGTTGAGCTTGCAGCATCTCAAATATCACTTGGAGGCTAATTCCCCCATCTCCCATTCCTTGCATTCTTTGGCCACCGGACCGGGCTTCCCTATGTATATTTCCTTCGGGGTCCGCGCCTAGATATGCATTCAATGAATTGTGCGAACTAACATCAACTGGTTCCACATTTGGCACTTCCCATGGGTTTATCGGTAATACGCCAACCCCTGCATTGCTATTTTCTCCGAGACCTTTGTTGTCATGAACATGTGTGTTTTGTGAACTAGACATGTTTAGCCATGGAATCAAAAAATCTTGACAAGAAAAAGTGTAAAAATAACGTGTGTAATGAGAATCAGTAAAGAAATAATCACTATTATCTTTAGCCCCACTGGTGGCGCCAAACTGTTTACCTCATAAATATGATTAACAATTAAATTTGATTAGTGGTTTTAAAGATATGTGATTTAGTTCAATACCAATTAATAACCAAGAAATATGAAGTAGAAATGAAATAAATAAGTAAATCAAACCAATGTTACTCAGTAGTAGTGACCTCGAGGTGAGTTTAGAACAATAAGAACAATTAGGCAAGAAAAGTAAAGTAAGAATAGTAGAGCTAAGGACAATTCTGATGAACAGTAGGCGAAAAAGTAGAGAGTATATTCTTCGCTCAATGATTAGATGATTGTACAAATGATTGGGGTCCCCTTTATATAATAGGGGAACCCTAAATAAGGTATATTTCTATTTACAGTAAAGAATATTCTTGGTACAACTGTCTAACCGCCTAATACAGAATCGTACAATCCTATTCCGGGATTTACGTCGTGATCTTGGGGATGTGGCAGGAATCTAGCTCATTTTGTTACAAGTCCATAATGGTATTATTTCGGGGTCGAGCATACTTGGCCCCGGTATTCCTCGTACTATTATCTCAGGGCATTGCACCCTGTTTTCGAGATCGAGTCTGGTCCAACGGTCTCGAATTCGACCTCGCCCAAAATCGGGCCTGGGATGGACCCTCGAGCCTATAAATCAGAGGCATATTATTTTGACCGTATACAAATTCATAATAATATGAATTAGTTAGAGTTTAGGTTCATATGACTCAAATACATGCTTGACAGTTGCATGCCAGTTGTTGAAAAAGCAGTCTTAGAAGAGGTAGTGTAGACCGCACAAAAGTGAGTGCGGCCGCAGACCGCACAAAAGTGAGTGCGGACGCACAACCAAAAGTGCGGATCGCACAATTTTGAATATAGCCGCACAACCCCAGGTTCAGAATACTAGGTTTTCTGACCATTCATCAGTGCGAACCGCATAATTTTGATGCGGGCCACACAATTTCACTGGGGACTGCATATTTTTGAGTGCGGTCCGCATAATTCAAGCACAAAGATACCCTAAGTTAAGGGACTGCGGACCGCACAAAAATGTGTGCGGCCGAACAATTTGAATTTACACAGCACTAACTGTATGATTCATATGAGTTTTGCAAGAATTAGACAGGGACCTATCAATTAAGCATGATTAGCTACTTACCCAGGCCCCAATCAACAGCTAAGGTACTACCCACATGATTCTAAGCAAAAATTATTAACAATTGACTTTTTTAGGCATGAACATATCCCTAGACAAAAGAACAAAACTAAGAAAAGATGAAAAATCTAAAGATGTAATGAACATACCAGTAATGAAGGATATAGGTGAGAATCTACACAGATGAAATGCTTGAAGTTTGAAAACTAATGAGATGTGCACTTTGCTTGCTTAGGACTCTAGAGGTTAGAGAGTGTAAAGTGTGAAACATTATAAAAATCCCTATTTATAGGTTGACCCGTTCTTACCTGAGTGTGGCCGCATAATTTTGAGTGCGGTCCGCACTCTTTACCTGTTCTTGTGAAGGAGTTCTGTGGACCGCACAAAAGTGAGTGTGGCCACAGAATTTGTGCAGACCGCACAATTTTGTGTGTAGTCGCAAATTGTTAAGGAACTTTGATAGGCCAAACTTCATAGAGCATGCATTTTTGATCTTCCAGGTGCGACCACACACAGAATTGTGTGGCCGCAGAGTGATTGTACGGTCCGTATAATTTTTGTGCGGTCCGCACTTTGGTGACACCTAGCTAATTTTTCTTGCACAGTCACTGCAATGCACACCCATTCTTGCATATGCTTCAAAACTAGTTAGCACAAAACAAAGCCTATCTAATCTAAAGAAGAAAACCAAGAAAAAGAAAAAGACACATGGGTTGCCTCCCAAGAAGAGCCTGATTTAACATCGCGACACGATGCAGATTACCAATCATTTGAAATGGAGAACCGCCACAATGTGGCCATCATCAACCTTGCCAAGATAATGATTAACCCGGTGCCCATTGACACTAAAGACCTCATCATTCTTATTTTTAAAATCTAGAGCATCAAAGAGAGTTACATTCACCACTTCAAATGGGCCAGTACATTTTAACTTCAACTTGTCCGAAAACATCCATAACCGGGAATTGAATAATAGCACAAGATCACCTTCTTTAAACTCCTTGTTGTGGATGTACTTGTCATGGAGGTAATTCATCTTCTCCTTGTAAAGGGACGAACTTGTGTAGGCATGATATCGGAATTTATCAAGCTCATTCAAATGTGCCACTCTTAGGTTTGCAGTGACATCCCACTCAAGGTTCAACTTCTTCAAAGCCCACATGGCCTTATGCTCAAGCTTTACCGGAAGATGACATGCCTTCCCAAACACCAATCGATATGGAGACATCCCAATCGACATCTGGTAGGCCGTCCTTTAATCCTAAAGAGCATCATTAAGTTTTATAGAGAAATCCATCTGGTTGGCATTCACAGTCTTTGACAAAATACTCTTGATCTACCGGTTGGAGACTTCAACTTGTCCGTTTGCTTAAGTATGCTAGGGGGTCGAGACTTTGTGATTGACACCATACTTGGTGAGTAAGGTATCAAAAGCCCATTTGCAAAAGTGCGAACCCCCATCACTAATAATGGCTCTTGGGGTACCAAACCTTGTGAAGATATTCTTTTTCAAGAATGCCACCACACTTCGAGCTTCGTTATTGGGCAAAGCCACAGCTTCAACCCATTTTGACACATAGTCCAAAGCTACAAAAATATAAGTTGTCGTGACCCAAACCGATGGGTCGCGACGGGCACACGGTACCTTACTCAACCGAGTACCAACGTAACATATCTTTCTTATTACATCATCATGGATAAGTGGTCCAGAAGGCGTGTCATGATACAACCAGAGTAACCATGAAGGAATACCCAACATAGAACGACCCAACCTGATATATGGACTAATACATATGACATACGAACGTATAACGCCAATGTGATCCATTATATACTTTAAATATAAGCTGACAAGGCCATACAAATACCCGTATACATGACATCTGTCTACAAGCCTCTAAGAGTACATACTAATCATAAAGGTCGGGACAAGGCCCCGCCGTACACATCACTACACGTTTAGATCATACTGACCAAACAAGTAACTCCGGAGCAAATGGAGCGCACCATCTTCCGCTGAGCTAATAGCCTACTTGGAGAAGTCTCGACCTATCTATTGGGGCCTGCAGGCATGAAATGCAGCGTCCCCAGGAAAAAGGAACGTTAGTATAAATAATGTACCGAGTATGTAAGGAATGAAAATCAGTAAATAATAGACATGAGAGAAATATGGAGTAAAAGACTCGACCTGCAAGTCTGGATAACTCTGCAAATCATGAAATACTTATAATGTCATGCATATTCATATGAATTTCATGTCGGTGCATAGGTACATGTGCTCATAACATCATCAAGCCTCTAAGGGAATCCCATCATATCATCTCGGCCACTGTGGGAAAAATCATTAATGTATACCAGCTGATTAGGTGGTGGTGTGTATATAACACCGTAATACATATATATACGCATATATAATGTCATCTGGTCATGGGTCAATGTGCATGTATAAATGCATGAAATGCATATGAAATACATTAATAAAATCTCTCGGTACGTCATAAGACCATTATGCTTCTGATTCATATCATGAAATAAACTTAACCAACTTAGGTATTTTTGAGACCCATGAATAGATGATAAAATATAATGACACATGGGGAATCAAGAACATAAGTATCTCTAGTATTTCTATGAATAGAGCCATTTATGGAAGTTGTGCAATTGCTCATTTTGTTTGTATCGTATGGAGCATGTCAAAAGGAAAGAAGGGATAGCCTTAACATACCTGAGCCGATTCTCCTGACAATCCCTCTAACATACGTCAATTGTGACAAAAACATAATGGCGGATCGAAGTAGGTGAGAATCTGTATGATATTTTTTGAGAAAGATTGCACAGTACTCCCTTAGAACCGCAAAATCCCGTTGCTATTATGCTAAATAGTTTCGTATGAATTTGTTTCTGTTGAAGAACTCACGTTACATGTATATACATGTTCTTGTTGAAGCAAACTCACATTACTTTTTCTCGCGTTAGAAAAGAGTCAAAATGAATCTTGTTTTTGAATTCCATCCGTACTTAGCAAGCCAATCTATACCATTTCATATTGTAGGAAAAACCTTTAAGATCATGGGTTGTGGTCTCCATTTCTTTGGGATGACCTGGCCACCAAAATCCCTTAAATATTTCCACCTAATTACATGATATAAGAGCCATACTTTGGCTTTGAAGAAGACTCATTTTGCTGCCACGTTGGTTAATGTTTATCCAACCCAATAATTATCCACCAATCTCTTGATTAACTTATTAATCTCCCACTAACCAATAATTAACCAGTTACCCACAAAATTAAGAATTATCTCAAATTACTTAAAACACTACTCACTTTTAACACACTTCATGCACCTTACTATCATGGTCATGTGGTACCTTGTATAACACTAGTCCATAAATATCGGGTATGTATAGCCCAGACCGTATTTTATCTCAAAATGCCAAACTTCGACAAAATTCCTTTTTATCAATTTGCTTACCTCTCACGTTCACGAATTTACTTATCACTTGCTTAAAATAGCATAATACTTATAATCTCAAAATAATCTCATTCCCGAGTTTACGTCGATTAACTTACGACGAAACTTTAACGTACAAAAATACGGGATGTAACACCATTCCCCCCTTTGGAACATTCGTCCTCGAATGTTGACTGATGCAGTTATTATTCTCATAACTCATAGCTCTTGCGAATACTTTAGTACTCCTCTTGCCATCTAGGTAACTGTTCTGTGAATAAGTCCAAAGGCCAGGGCATTCCCCCATTTAGTCCTTTTTCTCATACGATGACTTTTGGTCGAAATCTTTCCAATCTCTTAACTATTGCTACCTTCTGTCATGCTGCCTGTATGACTTTTTCCTTGTATGTACGCCTATGCGACTCTTCTCTCCTCTTTCTTCCAGCTTTTAACCAATCTCTAGGCCTCACTTTGCAAACATATACAAATCTTGATAAAATGTCCCTTTGGCCATATGTAGGTATACTAAAGTTCTTTTCTCGGTACTTTGTCGAACTTACAAATATCGCTACATCTTGTTTAATAGAACCGGTTATCTATCCGCGTGATTTTACTACGTCTAGGTAGGTCATACTATACCATAACTCTTACTTCGATTTATCATTGATGAGGTTTGCTATCAAATTCCAGCTTACTCTTGTTGCTTATCTCATATGTATATATCTACGTCCTTTAATGCTTCCTCATTACTGTTCATTTTAAGAATGATGACCTAATTACATCTCATACTTTTTGACTTTTGTCCATCCATTATTGATTTGCCTTAATATTGATCTACAATATACCACTGATAACTTGAATCATCTTATGTAATACCTTGCCACTACGACTTATATTGCATTGAGGAATATTTGAAGTGATTTCCATAATCGTATTTCATAGTATCTCAATATGATTCACCTTATGGGGGTATTCTAATCTCGTGTCATCCGCGAAATATTTTCTCCTTCTCTTTTTTTTCTTCAAATGATTTTTCAAATGAAGGCCCAAACGTCATCTTTTATCTGTCACAATTACACCCTCATTTTATTACCAGTTCATCCTTTCATTTCTTCTAAATGCTACTAGTCTTAGACTCCTTTGAGCTCATTCAGGCTAAACTGAGCTTCATATAATTTATAGAACCCATCAACTCTCTCTCATTTTTGTGGGCTTAATCCCCAGGGCTTATCCATTCTTGCCACCTTTTCACTCGCCCTTTCTCATCCTTACTCCTGTCTTCCTACAACCTTGTCGCTCTACCATACTTTAGCTTGCGACCCATACATATCCATTTATACTATTCACATCCTTCCTTCAACTTCCTTGCACCATAGATTTCCTTGTGTTATTCTGGAACATCAAGCGAGACATCACATTATCTCTAACTCTTCTTTATTCTCTTAAATAGACCTCTCAGTACCTAGAAACCATAGGCTGGAAGATATGCCACTGACGATGCTGCTATCATTCCTGGATACTGAATCCCAGCGCTTCTAGTCTTTTACCTGAAGTATGGACCATTCACATCCTTCTACACTTGAGTATTTTGTACGTTGTTCACCTTTATCTTACTTACTTTAAAATATCACCTCATATTCTTTTATACCTTTCATAACCTCCCTCCCATATAGGTATAAGTCACATCTACTATTTGAAGCTTTATTATAATACTTGCACCTCTGGTGCCTATATAATCTGGTGGGAGCTCCATACTGAATTCTTATGATGCTAGTATTTTTTAACTGGCTTTATCGTAAAGCCATTATAGAATATAGTTGTTCTACTATCTCTCTTGCACCTATGATATTAAAAGTGATTTTGCTACGTTCTCAATCATGATTCCTATAATTTCTAGGTTCAATAATTGGATTCCTGATTTACTTTGTTGATGTAACTCTTAAGTTTCCTCCTTCTTCTAATAGGCCTTTATGTAGGCTTAAGTTATCGATATGCGGTTCATGGTATTAGTTATTCTATTTAGCCCTTCATGGGTGCTGAGGAATAACAATGATATAATCCTTTAACAATTCAATCCTTCGTCTATGACCAGAGCTCAATTCTTTCTTTTAACGTATACCAGAATCTTCTACGGCTGTATATGCTGCATGTATAAAACTCCAAACTCTTAAGTGCATTCATAATGTAACTAACTCTGGATCATTAATCGAATAATTCTTTTTGTTCTATCTCAGCTTTCTTCAAATGTAAGAAATTACTTTTCCTGGTCTTTCTGCCCCCTTTTTTGTGTGCATACTTAGCTTATCTTAATGCCCACGCATATTGAAATTCCATACAACTCATATGACCTTGAATATCACTTATGATTTTACTTCTTGTTCATTAGCCACGGTAGTTGCCATTTTCTTATGGAGTGCATATAATGTTGTTGTGAGACTATTTTTATATGACCATTTCTTCTTCAAGTTACTATGCTTAGGTTGGAGCCTTCTTCCTTATTTCCCCAGCTAGTCTTCCATTGTAGTAATGAGGGAGGACCACATGATTCATGCAAGGCTGCAAGCTTATTACCTTTTTTACCTGAAGGAATTTTTATCCTTCCTCGCCTATAATTATCCATAGTTACTTACCTCCATGCCTTTGTGCTTGTAGGGTTGCTTCTGAACTTGATATTTTTACAGTCTTCCCAACAGCATTCTCTTTTATTTGTAATACTCATACGTTAATTTTAACTACCCCAACTCCTATCTAAGTATTTGTCATGGTTACAATGTCATATCTGCGAGACTGAATGCCTCATGTTGGGGTTCACAATGTTTATCTTGCACGATCTATTGATTTGTTTGTATCTTCTTGTCTAGCCATAACCAGGCTTTTTTTGAATCAACTGCTGACTACTCGTTGGCCCATTCTCGTATCAGTATTCTGCGTAATCTTTCTTGGGTTATTTCCTTTGTCTTAACTTATGTCTCGCACTGGATTCTTACTTATCAATAACATCTCGGGCAGAAACCTTTGCTTTCTCTCGTTATCGTCGTACTTGCATAATGTTCTGGAATCGTGGCATATAAATAGGAGCTTAATAAGTGTGATCTCATTCCATATCCACTTAATTCTGACTTAATGCCACATTACTCCATATTCCCCCCTTTAGGGGAGTACTAAGAGTTGGTACCATGACGATCTACCTATAGATGTTTTACCTTTTTATCTTTGGAATTTTTTCACATAATCGATGACCCTTCCTCGCTTTGTGGTAATCCTTCTATACCAAGGATAACAAATTTCCTCACTCACGAGGGTGACACTTAGTGTAACTGGCACACATAGTCCCTTAAGCTTAACTTTGCTCACATTGCTTGCTTTAGGGAAGCGTCTTCCTGAATAACCTTTAAAGATTATTCTTCTGTCGTCCTTTCCATTATTGCCGGAATGCAATCTTTAAAATTCTCATGATGCCAACTATTATCAAATCACTCGATCCCTAATTCATTTTTAGTTTATCTTGTTCATCAGTCCAAACTGATTTCTTTTACTCTGGGATCTAACTTTTCCTTCTAGTAGTCGTGTTAGAGTCGCGAACTTATTTCTCGAAATGAGAATATGAATTTATGGCATATACTCTTTTGTTGTCTCAAGAACCGTTACCTCTTGTCTTTTCCTTCACTTGACTATAGACTTTATAATACTGTCATCTTTTTGGATCTACCGCTGTCATCCATGTATCACATTTTACTCATAATGCTTCATTAACTCTCTTCTCTAGTAACATTTATGCCTATCACCTTATTCTAAAAACTTCCAACAAGACATCCTTTTGCTTTTAGCTCCCCTTTACTCCATCTAGTGGCTCTTCAGGTTTGCTCAACGTTCTCTCTCTACTAGGGATGAGAGCCACACTAAGGTAATATTTATTCCTTCAAAGCTTCCAGTTCCTATCATTGTAGTACTCATATTGATGAGTGGTAATTTTACCACTCATTCTAGTCTCTTTTCTTTAGCTTTTATGTCCTTTAACTATAATATAAGGTCGTTTATGTTGTGTATTGTTAGATTTTCAATAAATGATGCCATGAAGTGATTTGAATTCAATTGGAGTGGAATTGAGCAAAAAAGGGTGAAAAATGCAAAAACTCCCCAGTGATTCCGCATCTGCGGAAGGATGGTCGCAGAAGCGACCCTGCTTCTGTGTGAAAAGTTCTGCATATGCGAAATTGTCTGAGATTGCAAGGAATCGCATCTGTGGTTAGATTACCGCTTCTGCGGGGGCGCATCTGTGCCTAGTGCGATAACAGAGTTTTAGCTGGCAAATCGCTTTTGCAATGGGATCTCCGCATCTGCGGAGCCGCACCTGCGAGGATTCTTTCGAAGGTACGGTAAACGGGCATCAGATCTGGGAAAATTAGGCATTTCACATGTTCTCATTTCCAAACCCACAAATACTCGACCTAACAGAATCTTTGGCTTATTTTCAATTCCATAGACTAGAGAAGAACAAGTCTTGAAGCTAGGGTTTTGCACACACACTTGGGTTTTGAAGATTTCAAGCTTGTGGTTAATGATTTCTTACTCATTTATGTTTATTTCTTCATTTCCTTGCTTTGTATTGAATATTTAAGTGTGTAGTATTTATTTCCAACACTTGAATCTTGTTTATGGAAATATTCTTGCTTAAAGTGTGGATTAAATACCTTGTTGTGCTTATGTATTGAATGATTTTTATCCTTTTATGAAGTGAGTTATTGTTACTTTAATTATTCTTGTTCTTTAATATTTCCAAAGGGATTAGCTAACCATAGGACTCACCCATTAACTCCAAATTGATTTTGGAAAAGATAATTTGGGCTTGGGAAAGATTTAACAAGAACTTGAGGTTTTAACCCTCATTTTATAGGTTCTACCTAGCGATATGATTGAACTACTTGTAGCCATTCCGGGTGTGCTTAATCTCTTAATTGTTTTAGGGGTAATGAAATTTGGAAGTCTTGTTAGTGTTCGGAAGAAGCTAATTAAGAATTATTATCCGTGTCTAATTAACATAAACTCGCTCATATTTGTAAAATCGTGAAATACATTGGATCGTTACTTGAGTGTAATTCCCGATGCATTCATACTTGTAGCTATTGATTATTTTACTTGCTTTCTAGGTTAGTTTACATTTTTGTATTTAGATTTAAAACATTTTCTAAACCAAAATCTAAGTGTTTGGCATTGTGCGATAAGTGATAATTCTCTTACATTCCTAATCGCCTGCATGTTGTTTTCTGTAGGATTTGACCCCGACTCATAGTTGGGTAAATTATATTGCATGTGACCGTGTCCATTTACTTTTTAGTAGTGGATTTAGACATCATCAAAATTGGCGCCGTTGCTAGGGAACAATTTGGCATAATTTAGGTTATTTGAGAAATAAGCGTAAGTGCTTTGGTCCAAACTTGTGAATATTTGTGTAATTAATTTTTCTTACCTTGGTCTATTTTTCTTGTTTGTTTCCTTCTTATTTTCTTAATTTTGAAAAATGGCATCATTTAATGAAAATTGGTCGGATGGTAGTTGTTCATACTTTGATGACGCTTGTCCTTATTGTGGAGGACCACACTCGTGGCAAAATTGTTTAAATTCTCCCGGGGGTGGATTGTGCGCACAATCTCAAACCCATGAGTGGAGTATTTGTGATAAGTGTGGTTTTCAAAATGGTCATTGGGATGATTGTGCTTATTTGTCCTTCCCTTCCCCAACCCCCGCTATGATGATTCTACTTTATTGATGAAAATTATAGGGCTATGGAAGTGGAAGAAGTTGAACATGGCCAAAATGGAGAGTTCAAGCTCATGTTAGAGTGCTTACTTGAAGGAGGAAATAAAGAGCAAAGTTCCTTGGAGGAGCTTTTGGAGAATAATCTCCAAAATGACTTGACACTTGAAAGGTTGAATTTGCAAATGGAGGAAATGCTTGAAGCTTTAGAGGTCCAAAAATTCTCGGAAGTTAATGATAGCCAAGAATTTTCCTTAGATGCGGAAGCCGAAAATCCTTCCTTGGCGCTTGATCAAAACCAAGAAGAACTCTCAAATGCTCAAAATGAGAAGATGATGCTCATGTTGGAGACCATTCATGAAAATGAGGAGAAGCATAACTTTTCACCCGAGGACTTGAAACAAGGCTTGGCTCACAATGACAAACATATACACACCTTGGAAGATCAAATGAAAATATTGGGTGAGGCTCACTATGCCCACCAACTTGAGAGTGTGGAAGGAAGCCAAGAATAGTCCAATTCCGAGGAAGAAAATGAGATTTACTTTGAGGATTCAAGAATTGAACATCCTCCAACCAACTCCATGAGTGTTAGTGATGCCAAAAAAATATCGAATTAGAGCCAACCGGTGTAAATGCAAATTTGGTTGAGATTGACTCTTGTCCGGGGGAAAAGAGGGTGTCAAAATCTGAGAAAAATTGCAAGTTGGAGGTTTGAAGTCACATTCCAAGCATTTTTTCAACATTGGAATTGTGTGGTGATATGGAAGTTGAACTACAAGAATCAATGAAGGACTGTGAGGAGGAAAAACTCATACCATACATCTTACAATTTGAGGGAACAAGAAAGAAAAATGACATTCCTCACATGAGAGCCAAGAAGTGCAAAATGAAGAATTTAAAGCTTGGCTTGATCATCGACTTACCACCCCCCATCGCTCGTGGTCACAAGCTTGATTCCAAGCTAGGCACCCAGTTCATATCGTCCAAGTGGCGAAAAAGTGGTAAAGTTGACTTGCGTTGTGCCACGACGTTAAATGCGACGCTTGGTGGGAGGCAATCCATCGGTTTTCAAAATATGTTTTGGTTTTTTTTTGAAATTTTCTTTTTTAGAATAGCTTAGTATATTATTTTTGACTAATCTACCAAGTTTCAGATTTTTTGGAGTTGAATTAAGGAGTTAGGGGTGTTGGAGTCCAAAACATCCACTACTCCTGATTTCTACTTCACTCACACGAGACTCAGGTATTTTCTTTTAGTTCTCCTCTACTTCTCTCTCCCTTTGTCTTCTCCTTTCTCCTTCTTCTTTTCTTAGCCCTAATAGTGTTCGTGTCCCCTATTTCCCCATTCCCCTTTAATTTGTGTGAAAATAGGAATTGGTTGAGAGTGCATTTGTTGTGTATCATGAAACAAATTTGTGGGAAATCTGAGTACCCAAATTGTGTAAATAAGAGGCCATTTTAAACCGCTTGCAATGTGTTCGACAAAATGTTCAAAAGAAAATTTCTTGCTAAGTACCACAAAATCGGTCTCAATAAAATCAGAGTTTCATGTAGTGCACTAATTTAGAAGTCTTGAGTATATATTAGGTGCCAAAATTGGGTTTAAGAATCAAAAAATAAAAACAATTCTGGGTAGTTAAACAACTTGACGAAAACCGCAGATGCGATCAGTGTTTCGCAAATGCGGTATCGCACCTGCGATGATTTTTCCGCAGGTGCGATTGTGGTCAAATTGGGTAAAACCGCAGATGCAGTTAAAATTCCGCAGAAGCGAAACCGTTCATGCGGTTACTGTTTCGCAGATGCGAAAACTGGGCAGAACTACCAATTCCAGTAGCTTTGCAATAGGGCTTTCCTGGGCCCGTTCAACTTGATTCTTTGGCCTAATTGCAGTGTTTTGAATTGATTAACATGATTCTATTGCCCGACTAATTTTGTTTTGATTTTATGAAGGTACTTTGAGCTAAAATGGACCCGAACTTGAGCGAAAATGCCCCACAACAACATGAAATTGAGGAGGAGGTTGAGGAACCGTTTGATGAATCTCGCTTCATGTCGGCTGACTATCAGCGCATATATTATGATAACGTTGTCAACAAAAAGATAGTGCTTGAAAAGGGGATCAACAAGGAAAAATTGGCCGAGAATCTCCCAGATTTCTATGCTCGTCTTCATACCTCCGGATGGTCATGCTTCATTCCCACTCCATACAAAGCTAATGAGGAGCGGGTACACGAATTCTATGCCAACCTTAAGAGCACAAATTTTTCCAACCCACAACTCATCATTAGAGGAAAATTGGTAAGGTTTGGGATAGAACAGATAAATGACACTCTTGGGATTCACAACTATCCAATGGAGCTGGTGCGAGAGAAATATCATTGTGACAACGGGGAATGGCTGGTCTCTAAACTCTACCCTCCAAGCATGAGAGCCAAATGGGGAAATAGGAGAAAAGGTTTGAGGTCAATTGACTTCATATCTGAAGCAAAAATGTGACTGTACATCCTATGCAATAGGGTGTCTCCTTGTGGAAACGTCTCAGGTGTCTCCTATACCAGGGCATTGATCATTGCATGCCTCCTGGACGGCATTCCTGTGAATATCGGTTACTATATCCTGCGGGATATGTGGGAGTATTTTCGGGACAAGGAAGTAGGGATGATTTTCCCTTTGTTGATCACACAGCTATGCATGAGAGCAGAGGTTGAGGTGCATAACACCGATCGATGGCTACCAGCTGATAAACCTTTTCATCCACTGAGAGTGACAAGAGAGGGTAGTGCAGTCAAAAGCAAAAAAGGAAGTTCACCATCACGACTTCTGGTTCAGAGTCATCTTCACAGGCAGTTGCACCTGAGGGACCATTTGGGGTGCTAAACTCTGAGCTTGCATGCATTCGGGAGTAAGTGTCACAGCTTCCGAGTGGGCCTTCATCCTCCCAGCCTGGGTCCTCGTACTTCTCTAGGGAAGAAATGAAGAGTTACTTAGACGCATAGAAGAGTCAGAAAGAGTCTCATGAGAAGATGGCATCATCAATGACTAGACTTAAGTCAGCTTACGGCAACTTGGCCAAGGCGCATGCAGATCTCCAGTCAGACTTCAAGAAGGAGAAGGAGAGGAACAAGAAGACGAGCAAGTTTATGATAAAAACGTGGAGAGGCATAAAGGCCATTTTCAAATGGGGAAACCCAGGCAAGAAGATACCAGTGGCGGACAAAGATGATAGCGATGAGTATTCCTTCATGTTAGAAGCTGTTGGTGATGGTGGTGATGATGACGATGATGAGACTGATGATGATGAGGCCACGAGTTTAGCATAGCATTGATCAACCGTCTTCCCACAGTCTACTAGTCTGATGCAGACCTCCTGGAAACCCTCAAATTACTGTTCTTTACTTTTGATATTGTGCACTGGGGACATTGCAATGTTTTTAGTTGGGGTGGCTTTAGGAGCATACTGTATTTATATTATGATATTATGTGCCCTTGCCGGGCTTATTTTGTTGCTATGGATATTGTGTGCCCTTTTCGGGCTTACTTTGTTGTTTTGGATATTGTGTGCCCTTGCCGGGCTATTTTGTGTATCAGGTGCTCTTGCTAATCTTGTTGTGATTAGTCTATTTTTAGCTTAGTCTATTTTTAGTTTTCTTTCGTTATTTATTTTCTTTAGTAGCTTGTTGTTATTTGTATTAGTCACTTTTATTTTAGTATCCTTTTTAGTAGTTTTGTTCTTTGAGTTTGTTTTATTTTATTATTTCCTTGGGTTTTCTTCATGCTACGGTTCTTTCCCAAGTAACATTTTTGAAGTGAACCAGGTGACTTTTCCCTATGATAGATGGCGTGACAACTTTCTCAAAAGAATTAGTCTTGTTTTACTAGGAGGAGACTTTTGGATAATTTGGTACTAATAAAATTAGTCTCTTGTATGTGAAATGTGAATTAATAATACCCCTCCGAATTTTGGTTTTGAACTAAAACAAGTAAGTTTCATGGTGAAGAATAATTTTTCTGATAAATATTTGGCTCTTTTAGTGACTCTTCGCCCACTAGTTTAAATAATATTGCTCTAGATGCTCTTATTAGAAAATGAAATTGATCCATCTTAATTAATTCATGAGCCATGTGTGTTAGTGTTTGTACAAATAAATCTTGTGTTTACTTCTATCATCTAGAACTTGCCTGGTTGGTCTTTCAACGCTAATGATAGTATGTTTGGTTGGAGGGATGATCTTAGGAATTCTTTGTATTATTTGCAAAACCTCTTTATCCTTTCAAGCCTACCATTGCATAAATGATATCACTAGTACCCTATTTGAGCCTTTAACCTTTTCTTTGACCACCTCATTACAATCGTTTCTCCTTTTGTAAAATAATTCCCTCTTTTGAACACATCCCTCCTTGAACATTGAGAATAAGGCTAAAAGCCTAAGTTGGGGGTGTGGTGTCAAAGTGGAAATTGGTAAGGTTGTACATTGAGTGTAGGAGCATGTACCTCAAAATGTTCGTATTAAATTATTCAAGCTCCAAAAGAAAAATATGTATAAAAAAAGGAGAAATATATGTATGTATATAAATATGGAGCCTTGAAGAAAGTTTGAGAGGTATTTAAGGTGGTTCTATGTTGGTAACTAGATGCCAATGAGGCTATGTGGTTTGAAAAGAAACAAAGTGCAAAAAGAAAGACAAATGTGAGTAGTGTTCAAGGAGGGTGAAGTCACTTGTATCCAAATGCTTATCCGACCCTTCCCTAAACCTACATTACAATCTTAAAAAAGTCCTTATGGGATCTCCAGCCAAATGTTCTTGATTAGGCAATGAATTAAAATAAGGGCAAGCTTATGATATGAGATGTTGTAACACTTGAAATTCTTTGTGAGAGCGAGTGTCTTTGTAAATTTGTCCCTTATGTTGTATTGTAAATATAGTGATTTTGGGACTTTCTTTCTTGTGAGGGATCATGAATTAGGAAGGATTGGTGAAATTAAGTAAGTTGAGCATATGTAGTGGACTAGTGCTTTTGAGTCATTTCTTGAGGCTTATTCTTGTCACTTGATTATTTTGAAACTCCCTTGCACATTCGTGAAGTGGTTTTTAAATGAGGGAATCATTCGGGAAAGATACACATACTTGAGCCGAATTATTAGTACCAATAAAATCCATAAGTATGGTGCTTAATTGGAGAATGTGATTTGTAAATAATAGAAATACCACTTGTGCTTTAAATGGTAAATCCTTATTGAATTGTTGGTCTTGATTTGCTTGAGGACAAGCAAAAGCTTTAAGTTGGGGGTGTTGATGAGTGGTAATTTTACCACTCATTCTTGTCTCTTTTCTTTAGATTTTATGTCCTTTAACTATAATATGAGGTCTTTTATTGTATGTATTGTTAGATTTTCAGGTAAATGATGCCATGAAGTGATTTGAATTCAATTGGAGTAGAATTGAGCAAAAAAGGGTGAAAAATGCAAAAACTCCCCAGTGATTCCGCATCTGCGGAAGGATGGTCGCAGAAGCGACCCTGCTTCTGTATGAAAAGTTCTGCATCTGCGAAATTGTCTGAGATTGCAAGGAATCACATCTGCGGTTAGATTACCGCTTTTGCGGTGGCGCATCTGCGCCTGGTGAACCGCATCTGCGGTAACAGCATTTTAGCTGGCAAGTCGCTTCTGTGATAGGATCTCCGCATATGCGGAGCCGCACCTGCGAGGATTCTTCTACACGTACGGTAAACGGGCATCAGATCTGGGCAAATTAGGCATTTCACATGTTCTCATTTCCAAACCCACAAATACTCGACCAAGCAGAATCTTTGGTAGATCTTTGGCTTATTTTCAGTTCCTTAGATTAGAGAAGAACAAGTCTTGAAGCTAGGGTTTTGCACACACACTTGGGTTTTGAAGATTTCAAGCTTATGGTTAAGGATTTCTTACCCATTTATGTTTATTTCTTCATTTCCTTGGTTTGTATTGAAAATTTAAGTGTGTAGTATTTATTTCCAACACTTGATTCTTGTTTATGGAAATATTCTTGCTTAAAGTGTGGATTAAATACCTTGTTGTGCTTATGTATTGAATGATTTTTATCCTTTTATGAAGTGAGTTATTGTTACTTTTATTATTCTTGTTCTTTAATATTTCCAAAGGGATTAGCTAACCCTAGGACTCACCCATTAACTCTGAATTGATTTTGGAAAAGATAATTTGGGACTGGGAAAGATTAATTAACAAGAACTTGAGGTTTTACCCTCATTTTATAGATTCTACCTAGGGATAGGATTGAACTACTTGTAGCCATTCCGGGTGTGCTTAATCTCTTAATTGTTTTAGGGATAATTCAATTGGAAAGTCTTGTTAGTCTTCGGAAGAAGCTAATTAAGAATTATTATCTGTGGCTAATTAACATAAACTAGCTCATATTTGTAAAATCGTGAAATACATTGGATCGTTACTTGAGTGTAATTCCCGATGCATTCATACTTGTAGCCATTTAATCATTTTACTTGCTTTCTAGGTTAATTTATATTTCCGCATTTAGATATAAAACATTTTCTACCAAAATCTAAGTTTTTGGCATTGCGCGATAAGTGATAATTCTCTTACATTCCTAATTGCCTTCACATTGTTCTCTATGGGATTCGACCCCGACTCATAGTTGGGTAAATTATATTGCATGCGACCGTGTCCATTTACTTTTTAGTAGTGGATTTTGACGTCATCACATATCTAGTTGTACTATTTTAGAGTGCACCATCTGGGTGTCTCACAAGGAGATCTATTAGCACATTTGTGATATCCTTCAGAGATGTTAACTAACAACATACAATCTATTCATCGTTTTGGGTTACTCTAACCTCAGTTGGATCCTGATATCCCGTCTTTCTCTTAAACTACACCTATCAACCCCCATAGGGCATAACTAAAATGGGTGTGATCAATTGTTCATACCTCTGTTATCGTTAATGGTAACTCAAAAGGCTTATATTCCTCTGCCTGAATTGTAAATTCTGATAATCTTCATTAACTGGGTGCCTCGTACCCTTCTTCATCTTGCTTTTTCCTTGTTCAAACTTATATCTATCTTCTAAATCTCTCATTGCCTTTCACCATAGGGATGATATTCTTGTCTTAAGGCTCCTTATAAAGTTCTTCTTACTCAACTCTTCCACATCTATATCTCTTACCAACCATCTTTCTAGGTGTAGGCATCGTCGTAAGATATAGATTAGGAAACTCTTACAACTGAGCTCTACCACGCGATCTAGAGTAAGAAGAAAGAGTGACTGTCCTAAATGCGTTGTAGCCTCCTGGTTATAAGTGTGGTGCACGACAAACCCATAAATAAGCCTCTACTAGACACAACTTGTAGACTCCCTAGGACAAAACTACTCTGATACCACTTTTGTGATGACCCAAACCGATGGGCCGCGAGGGGCACCCGGTACCTTACTTAACCGAGTACCAACTTAACATATCTTTCTTATTACATCATCATAGATAAGTGGGCTAAAAGGCATGTCATGATACAACCAGAGTAACTATGAGGGAATACCTGACATAGAATGACCCAACATGATATAGAGACTTATACCTATGACATACAGACGTATAAGGCAAATATGATTGATTATACATTTTAAATATAAGCTGACAAGGCCATACAAATACTCGTATTCTCCTCAATAGATGAACCAGGTTCATCTGCCTGTGAATTGAGATTAACCAACCCTTCAGCAGCCTCCCCTAAACCACTTCCCCCTGTTTTCTTTCTACTCTTTTCCACATTTACATGTTCAGCCCCATAGATAGCAGGTCTAACCATTTCAGAAGTAGGTGAGGAATCAGCCACTTCTTTCCCTTTTCCCCTCACATTACTACTCACACCCTCACTCTCCTTTTCCTTTTAACTTTTATTTTTACCTCCTTTCCTTCTTAACTCACGCATTTCCACATTCATAACAGACCCAACCAGAACAAACCTATTGTCTAAATTTTCAACTAGAATAGAACGTACCTCAGAAGGGGGATTTTGAGCCTTCTCAGAATCAGAAGACCTAGTTCCTTCCCCCTCACTCGCAGATTTGAAGGAGTCATCTGAGTTTTCAGAATCTTGGGCTTGGCTGGCCTTTAATTTTTCATTCAATTTCTTTGAAAGCACACATGTAGCTACAGTTTTACGAGCAAGCAACTTCACTCACCTTGTCCTAGGTTGGGGGGTTGTGCTGGGTTGAGAATGGGTGGAGGAATTAGATGGGGTAGGTTGTGGAGGAGTGCTTGGATTATCTTGGAGGTTAGACATCTTTGTTAATTTTGGAAGAGGATTTCTGAATTGGGTTTTGGAAGAGAGAAGAATAGAGAATGAAAGAGAATTGACGGTTTAGAGAATTATGAGAGTGACAGTGTTGGTGATGATGGGTTTTTAAAGAGAGGGTTAATTAATGACTAACGACATCTTATTGTAGTCAATTAGAA
Source organism: Nicotiana tabacum (assembly GCF_000715075.1). NCBI lineage: Eukaryota > Viridiplantae > Streptophyta > Magnoliopsida > Solanales > Solanaceae > Nicotiana > Nicotiana tabacum. The sequence goes on along the minus strand of NC_134087.1, from coordinate 103,139,957 downwards.
GTCCAATCAACCTGAAATTTTAGGTTGAATGAGTGGTTAAGTTTTTCTATATTCTAGGCATTTTATGCGGTGAGGATTCTATTAGAGACGGAACTAGTTGAAACTTTAGAGGGATAGGTTTTTGTGAAGTTTTTGAACATAGATAGGACCCTGCTCATGAATTAAATATTAATATTTTTAATTATGCAGAGTGTAGAAAACATACCTCGTTATTCAGATGAACCAGTACTAATGAACCAGGTTCTTCACTAAGAATCCTCTTCATCATGCCTCAATTTACCAATATAGAGAAACTTTTGTTATAGATCAGTGAGTCATATCCACACATGTCACATGAGTATAATATTTACAGTATGAGACTGAGCAAAGATTAATCTAGATATTTACACAAGTTCCAGATTTTCTAACCAAAAAAAATTCATTCTTTTTCATTTTTTTATTGTGCATTCTGAACTGGTCCTATTAGGTGATCTTAATCATCCCTAATTCTAACGTATTCCTTTCAAAGTTCTCTCTACTCAGTTCTTTAGTGAAGATGTCAGCAATATGTTTATCAATAATACAAAATTCTATAGTAATCAGTCCTTTCTAATAGTTGTCCCTCAAAATATGGTGTCTAACATCTATGTGCTTAGTTATCTTATAATAAACCGGGCTCTTAGTCATACTAATAGCACTTGTGTTATCACAAAACATAGGGATGCAACCAACTTCAATACCAAAATCCATCACCTATTGTTTGACCCACAGCAATTGAGCACAACAGGAAGCAACAACAATACTCAGCTTCAACAGTGGATAAGGCCATTGAATTTTGCTTCTTAGTAGCCCATAACATAAGACATGAACCAAAGAAGTGTGCCATACCTGAGTTTCTCTTCCTATCCACAAGAAACCTACATATTCAGCATAAGCATATCCCACTAGGTTAAAGTTACTACATTTTGGATACCAAAAACAAAGGTCAGTAGTGTCTTTCAAGTATCTCAATATTCTCTTGACAGCAGTCAAGTGGGATTTCTTTGGATTTGCTTGAAATTGAGCACAAAGCCCTACACTGAAAACAATGTCAGTTCTGCTAGCAGTAAGATACAAAAGTGAACTAATCATACCCCTATACAACTTTTGATCAACAGATGAACCAGGTTCATCTATGTCCAATTTTGTGGCTATTGCAATAGGAGTTCCTATTTCCTTTGATTATTCCATTTTAAACTTCTTAATCAATTGTTTTGCATATTTCTGCTGATGGATCATGGTTCCATTTGAGTTTTGTTTAATTTGAAAGCCTAAGAAGAAATTAAGCTCACCTATCATACTCATTTCAAATTCACTCCCCATAAGTTTTGCAAATTCCTTACTTAGTTTTTCAGTGGTTACCCCAAAAATTATGTCATTAACATATATTTGTACTACAAGAAGATCCTTATCTTTTCCCTCAAGAATAGACTATTGTCAATTTTACCTCTCTTGTAGCCATCTTCAAGCAGGAATTTGGATAGTCGTTCATACCATGCTCTAGGAGTCTGCTTGAGTCCATAAAGAGCCTTGTCTAATTTGTATACATGATCCGGGCACTCCTTGCTCTCAAACTCTAGAGGTTGTTTGACAAACACTTCTTCCTTTATGTATCCATTTAGTAAAGCACTTTGGCATCCATCTGGTGAATAGTAAATTCTATGTGTGCTGCAAAGGCTATGAGGAGTCTTATTGCTTCCAATCTTGCAACTGGATCAAAGGTCTCATCATAGTCTATGCCTTCCTCCTGGCTATAACCTTGAACCACCAACCTTGCCTTGTTCCTTGTAATAGTTCCATCTTCATCAAGTTTGTTTCTGAACACCCATTTAGTGCTAATTACTGATTTGCCCTTGGGTCTTAAAACCAGATGCCAAACTTGACTTTTTTCAAATTGATTGAGATCATCTTGCATTGCGCGCATTCACCCAGTCTGCATCTTGCAAAGCCTCAGCAACATTTTTAGGTTCAATAAGAGATAAGAAAGCATCAAAAGCACACAGATTCTTTAATTGAGATTTAGTTTTAATCTAGAGGTTGGATCAATAATTATGTTCTCAATGGGATGAGAACTTTGATACTTTTAAGGTTTCACAACCAGATGGTTTCTATTTGATGTTTCTCACATGTTCTATTGTTGAGGAACAAGCTGAAGGACATGTTCCATTTGGGGATTAGATTCAGTTCTTCTTTGTTCAGTTCCCACTGTCATGTTGCCTTGAATGGAAGAACCTGTTCCATCACTTGTTCCAACATCTGATGCAGCTTCATCTTGGGATGTGACTTCATTTAACTCTTTTACCATCCCAATAGCTTCATCTTCATGTTCATGTCTCCCAAAAAGAATATTAGTTTCATTAAAACTACATATACATTTTCTTCTACACACATAGTTCTTTTGTTGTACACTTTATAAGCTTTTCTATGTGAAGAATATCCCAAGAATACTCCCTCATCACTTCTGGGATCAAACTTACCTAGGGAGTCATTTCTATTATTGTGCACAAAGCACTGTCATCCAAATGCCCTAAGATGGGACACATTCTGTTTTCTCCATTTAAGTAACTCATAGGGAATCTTCTCTACAAGAGGTCTAGTCATGCACCTATTAATGATGTAACATGCAGTGTTTACCGATTCTGCCTCGAAGCTATGGGGCAATTTACTAAAAAAAAGGATAGTCCTAGCCATATCTTCAAGAGTCCCATTCTTTCTTTCAACTACTCCATGTTGTTAAGGAGTATTAGGGGCAGAAATTTATGATCTATACCATAATCATCACAAAATTTAGCAAACTTCGCATTTTCAAATTCAGTTCCATGGTCAGACCTAATTGATGCAAGTTGATTACCTAGTTGTTTCTGAGTTTTTCTAACAAAGGCAGTAAACATGTCAAATGCTTCATCCTAAGATGTTAAAAACAATGTCCAAGTAAACCTAGAGTAATCATCAACAAACACCATCACATATTTTTTACCGCCTCTGCTTAATGTTCTTATTGGATCACAGAGATCCATATGAACCAGTTCCATCGACCCGATTGTACTTACCACTTTCTTACTTTTAAAAGAGGATCTTACCTACTTCCCCATTGCACAAGCCTCACAAACTTTGTCTTCCTTAAACTTGATGTTAGGCAGCCCTATCACCAGGTCCTTGGAGACTAATTTGTTGAGTTGACTTAGACTTGCATGCCCAAGTCTTTTGTGCCACAGGAGGGGATCATTGTCCAACGCACTTAAGCAAGTGAGTTTATTTTCTGAAAGAGTGGACAGATCTACAATGTATATATTGTTTTCTCTTTTTCCCTACAAAACAATCTTGGCAGTGGTAAAATTTATCACAAAATATTTGGTAGAGGTGAATGCTACCAAGTTACCTCTGTCACACAGTTGTAATACACTGATTATGCTATATTTCAAGCCATCTATCAAGTAGACATTCTCAATGGAATGTGAGTCTGTCTTACCTACCTTTCCAACACCAATGATCTCACCTTTCTTACCATTTTCAAAGGAGACATTACCTCCTTTGAGGTCCTCAAGTGAAAGAAATTGGTTCTTGCTACCAGTCATATGCTTTGAGTAGCCACTATCCACGTACCATATTTGGCTTCTCCCCTTCACTTTGACCTGCAAGAGAAAATCAGGGGTTAGTCTTTGGAACCCAAACTAGTTTAGGTCCCTTTATATAGGCAAAAGGGTGTATTAAATTCTTTTTAGCCCATCCTGACAACCTATTTTTCCCTTGAACAAAGATTTTATTCTTTTGACTGGCCTTTTCTTTTGCATTACAAACACTTTTGAAGTGACTAGTCTTACCACAGTGTGTGCAGATTCTGTTCTCAGGAAGTGTGATGTACTTGCTTTTGGGATCCCACTTAGGTGCAGGGGTCCCATAGACAAGTCCTCTCTTATTGCTACTGTGATGTTCTTGTAGCCAAGATAGTGCATCAGAGGACTTAATCCATTTGCAAGTTCTGTCTAGTTCATGCTTAACCTTGCCTAGATCTTCTTTTAGGAGTTCTATCTAGGTTAACCTAGATCTAGGCAAGGAAGTCTCTAACAAGAACTCTCTAATGAAGATCTAGCAAGATCTAGGCAAGGTTAAGGATGAACTAGAAAGAACTAGGTTAACGTTGCCTAGATCTTCATTAGAGACTTCTTGAAGTATAACTCAGATTTCACCTCTTGAAGAACCCTTTCCTCTCATTAGAAAGAACTTTCATACCAAACATAAGGAAATCACAAGTATAACTCAAAAGCATCAAATGATCACAACATTATCAAGGTAAAAGAACCATACAATTCTCATATTTGTTTCCATAGCCTTTAGTTTGGAGCATTTCATATTGTTCATCATTGTTCACAATACCCCCGCTAGCTTGAGCGGAGTCCGATCTTGACCCGATCGGCTAGGTTGCCTCACTTGAGACATACTCTTCAATCACAATCTCATTTTCCCTTTTTACCCGGGATTCAATATCAACACAATACCACCATGTGTGCGGCATGGCATCCGATCTCGATCCGATCGGCTAGGCTGCCTTACCAAGGCGTTTCCCTTTTCCATCAATCATCTCAATTCAATCTTTGTTTCACATATGTCATTTCAAAGGCACTTGGGGCCACAACGATCACGTCATATATTTGGCACTAGGCCACATTTAACACCATTTCCAATTTCAATGTTAGATTGTAATTTAGGATAATATGTGCACACAAGCGAAAAAAAATTGTAAGCATAGATGAGACTTGACATAGAGGACACAACATAAGTTGCTTCAATCTCAATTTAAGCTCTAAGCATTTCAGTACATGATTCATATTCTTTTCACCCTTTCAAGTTATCAAGAATAGCACATTTATCATATTGAGACACATCTTTCACGCATATAAGATCTCAACCCCAAATTCATGTGAAACAACAATCTACACAACAATTCAACTTTGATCTTACCATCTTTACACAAACACCGATGGAGCTCAATTTCTAAAAGACGGGGTTTTAGCCATACATACCTGAAATTTTCCCCTTAATGATACTACAATGATCCAATACACTTAAGCAACTTCAATCTACAATACAACATTCAATAGTGCCAATATTAGTAATAAATTCCATAACTTATGTTATTTAGGCATATTATCAAACACCTTGTAGGTATAGATCTTTACATCATATAACCGTAGTATTATTTCTCCAACTATCACTATTAACCAACAATTTGTTCCACCATCGTTTCTAACCAATTTATAACTTCCAACAACATATGTATGGCCATCCATTCACACCCAACCATCAACCTCCTTAATTAACCCATTTCACAATCTCTACACCAACACAACCTAGGTTAGGCATTTATGGCTTCCAATCACCATCCCATGAGTTCTAACGTATATATCATACATAAATAATCACCATAGAGTAGTTAGAGATGATAGACATACCTCTTGTAGTAAGAATCTTGAGAATCCCCACTTGTAGTGCTCTTGATCAATTTAGGGATTTGAATGGGAATCTATGGATTTTCAAGATCAATCCTTGTTAATATAAGTGTTTAGGAGTAGTAATCAACTCAAAATACTCCAAAAATATTGCCTTGGATCATAGGAGGGAAGTATGGGATGGATTCCCATGGATAGAGCAAGCCCTAGCTCAAAAAAATGACTTAGAGACTCTCCATACCCGGTCTTGGAGTATTTATAGGGCTGCTAGGCGTGCGAACATGGTCAAACCTCACCTGAGACTCTGTGGCCGCGCTCTTACTGCAGTCTGGTCACGCTCGGAGGCAGAAACTATCAGTTTTCCCGCGCTCGCGCCGCGGCCGCGCTGCGGACGCGCATCTGACGCAGGTCCGGTAAAATGGTCATAACTTTCTGTATACACCTCCAAATGACAAACGGTTTAATGCCTTAGAAATTAGACTCAAAGAGATTTAATTTGATAGGTTGTTCATCACACAACACCTTATATAACTGGAGATATGATTGTTCAAAATGAGGTCTTATGCGTACTCATTCACAACTTTAGTCCATTATGAAATTTTCCAACTTGGCTTAGACTTAAGCCTCTCCTTAGACCCCAAATCACTTATAATGTGTCTTATATGCTTATTACATATCAAATTGATATCCATTATATCATGAATCCTCACTTGCACACAAAATAAAATAATTAGCCTACCTTGGCACCACGAAATCTTATATTACTTAGCAAATTTTTTTGGGGCTTTACATTCTCCCCCGCTTAGGATCATTCATACTCGAATGATAATTGGAGTCAATCAGCAAATACTTAGTATAACTTATCTCCTTTCTCACACATCTTTAACTCCCAAATTTTTCAGAAATATAGGCAGAGTTTTCCTTGTAACTGGGTCTATCCACCTGTTAGAGAATCCCAAAAACGCATCCTATCAACATATACATAATCCAAAGATGCAACATAATATAAAATGATGCCAACCGTGGCCCCATAAGCAATGCATTTCTAGAAAATAAACACTATTATAATCAACTAACCATGTGATACGTAATTCATAGAAGGTGTGCTTTCAATATATTCATAGGACACAAATACTTAATTACATAGCTATCCAAACAAGTGAGGGTACTTCTTCTTCATTTCTTCCTCGGCTTCCCAAGTGGCTTCCTCACTTTGCTGGTTTCGCCAAAACACTTTCACGGAGGCAATCTATTTATTTCTCAACTTTCGGACTTGCCTATCAAGGATGGCAACTGGAATTTCTTCGTACGATAATTCTTCATTAACCTCAATAGCCTTAACTGGCACAATAGTGGATGGATCTACCACTACCTTCTTCAACATAGACACCTGGAAGACTGGGTGTACCAATGATATCTCGGGTGGCAGCTCAATCTTGTATGCCACCTGACCAATCCTCTGAATGCGTTTGTACGGTCCGACATACCTCGCACTCAATTTTCCCTTCTTTCCCAACCGCATGATACCTTTCATAGGGTAAACCTTCAAAAATACCCAATCATCTTCTTTGAACTCCAAGTCTCTGCGGCAAACGTTCGAATACGACTTTTGGCGACTCTGAGCAGTTTTCAACCTCTCTTTAATAATCTTGACTTTCTCCATAGCCTGATGCACGAGGTCTGGCCCTATCAATTCATCTTCTCCAACCTCGAACCACCCAATGGGAGATCTACATCTCCTACCATACAACGCCTCAAATGGTGACATCTGAATACTAGCATGGAAGTTGTTGTTGCAAGCAAACTCTATGAGGGGTAAATGATCATCCCAGCTACCTTTGAAATCAAGAACACAAGCACCCAACATATCCTCAAGCTTCTGAATGGTCCGCTCTGCCTGCCAATCAGTTTGTGGATGAAAGGTTGTACTAAGATTTACTTGAGTATCCACACCTTGCTGAAATTTCTTCCAAAAGTTTACCGTGAATTGAGCCTCTCGATCTGAAATGATTGAGACTGGAATGCCATGCAACCTGACTATTTCTTTGATATTGTTCCGCTGTGTCAAAAGATTTGACTGGCAAGAAGTGCGCTAATTTTGTGAATCGATCCACAGTCACCCAATTGAGTCAAACTTGCGCGGAGTGCGCGATAATCCTACCACAAAATCCATATTGATTATTTCCCTTTTCCACATTGGAATTTCTATGCTTTGTAACAATCCTCCAAGCCTTTGATGTTCGTCTTTCACTTGCTGACAGTTCAGACATTTTTCCCCAAAGTCCGCCACATCCCTTTTCATGTTATTCCACCAATAAATTTCTTTGAGATCATGATACATTTTTTGTAGAACCTGGGTGTACGGAATACCTGGTAGTGTGAGCTTCTGACAAAATCCTTTCCCGAAGACTATCAATATTTGGAACACATAGGCGCCCTTGGCACCGTAGGGTATCATCATCAATGCCAAAAGAAAAAGCTGTGATCTTGTGTTTATGAATTCCCTCCTTCAGCTATACCAACAATGGATCATTGTATTGCTTCTCTTTCACTTCTGCCACAAGTGATGATTCAACTCTATTCTGTATAATTACTCATCCTTCATTAGAGTCTGCAAGATGAACTCCCAAACTAGCCAATTGGTGAACCTCCCTAGCCAACGGCCTTTGATATGCCTCCAAATGAGCCAAACTACGCATAGATTTTCGGCTAAGAGCATCTGCCACAACATTGGGCTTTTTCCCGAGTTTTATAGAATATTGAGGTCGTAGTCTTTAAGTAACTCAAGCCATCTTCCCTGCCTCAGATTCAATTACTCCTGTTTGAAAATATATTGAAGGCACTTATGATCCATGAATATATCCATATTGACCCCATACAAATAATCACACCAAATCTTCAATGCAAAAACCACCGCCGTAAGTTCTAAGTCATATGTCGTATAGTTCTTTTAATGATTCTTGGGTTGCCTAGAGGCATAAGTGATCACTTGGCCATGTTGTATCAATAGTGAACCATCTATATCACATTTTCTTGTGAGTACTTCAATAATTTTCTTGATATCATCAACATGCTTACATATGACCTCCTAGGATTTGAGTTCCTCAATAATTTTCTTGATATGATTACAATCTTATGTGAGTACTTGCAACTTGCTCTTCCAGATTCTGAACAAAAGACATTACTAGATGAGTTTTCTTATAGGACCTTCTATTTCAAAGGAATAACATCTTCTAGCCTGCACACACACCTTAATATCATCAACATGCATGACATTACATCAAATGTAATGTAATATTGTGCTCAGACTTTTCCTAGTCAACCTCTTTCCTCCTTGTGTGCCTTATAGGATTTAAGAAACCACTCCACTTCCCTTGTGAACATTCTCATGATCCCTCCATATTGGTAAACACTTCCCAAAACATGTATCAACAACCTTAATACATATTCAATTCAGAAAGAGATACTGGCCCGAATAACAACTTGAAATCCTCCTAAATTCTTCAACAAAAACTTCTTATTTTCATTCTAAGTGTAAGAATTACTCCATCCTCAATAGGTAACTCACCTTATTCCCAATATTGTAGCTACCAATAGTGTTTGTTGGTATTGTGTCTTAAGAGCTATCATATTAAACATATTTGGTTCGCAACAAGTGTTCATCCTCTCTCACTACATTTCAAACATTTCCCTTTGTCCTTTGGGTTGTTTTGCCCTTTTTGTTCTCCCTTTAGGTCTAGCCAATACATTGGTACTATATTTTCTTTGTGATTGGGACATTCATTCCCATTCCATTTTGCTATAATGCATAGTAGATAGCCTTATTGTGCCACGCACTTGTCTGCACCCCATGGACTCGTGGTATCATTGTGTCTAGTTTGTTGAGTTTATCACACCACTATTTCACCACCAGTAGTCTCACTTTCCATTTTAATATGTAGACATGAACTCCCTCTAAATATTTTAGTTGATATTCAGTATCACCCAAGTTGGTAGCAATACAGTTAGTCCTTTATACCTTCTATTACACTTGTGTTCCAGGCGAGTCCACCATTCTGATACGAACTATTTTATGATAACAATGACCATCTCAATTTATAGTTTTTCTCCCCATTTCTTCTCACCTCATTCTTCCTAATTAGGGAATATCTATGCACTCTTCAATATGTTACGTGGTCTTTTCCCTTAGTTATTTCATCATGCTCACCTCTTAACTCTTGTGAGGATATCCGTGGGAAAGTGTGTTCATATGCATATCACTTAACACTTATTTGCTTGTAAGATTCTTTAGAGGCTCTCCATCAAGCCCAAATACCCTCTTGGGTTATTATAGTATCACATTTATTTCTCCAACTCGTTTCGCCTTTCTTAATTCCTTGGTACTTTGGTTAAATCACATATCTATGGTTAACCCATTCTAAAAACTCGCAACCTTCCACATTTGACCTATAGTACTTCCTTAGGTTCCATTGTTCCTGACCCTCTAACAAGTATAAAATCCCTTTACAAACATATTCTTAGTTTCTAGGATCGTTGACCCTATCATTCACATTGCCCTGTATGAAGAATTTACCTTCCTTAACCTTCCACCTTTTTTGGGGGGTACTAGTGGTCTATCATTAGCATATCCTTTCAAATAATCACGTTAACCATTATCACCTTTCTAGACTACGCATGTCTTCAACAAAATATTCAAACATCATAGCTATATGGTCTTACTCTTGTTTCGTTGTATTTAAGTGGCCTTACTATTGCCCTTCCTCCCCCACTTAGGGCGAATGTCCCGGATTTTGACACAAGTCTTGAATTTAGCAACTTCATGGACATATGTTTCATATCTCTATCCCTCACATATATGTTCGACTATTAGGGAGATTGAAGTCACCATTGTATTAACCTCATAAGTTCTCTACCCTTATTCAGCCACACAGACTTGGGATTCCAATTCCTCATGTCAATATCCTTTAGGAGTGTAACACAACTTCATACACTTATGGGATTCTTATAACATTCATAGCATAAGGGTCTTCTCATTATGGGTTCAATTGACTCTCATTTCATGACTTCTTGTCTCCCGTGAGAGACCTACATGTTTGTCATTACTCTCCTAGTCATGCCTTACATATATCACATGCTTATATAACAAATTTTTCTTTTACACCTTAGGATCATATACATGCTTCCCACACTATCAACAGGTGCCATATAAGCTCGCATCTCATTTATCAAGTCAATGTCTCTTTGGAGGTGGGTGATCAATTTAAACACTTTTCTCATATAAAGTATGCTTCTGGTACTATGTATGTATCTCATATATCCGTACAATTTGTTCAACATGATACATGTGCCATCTCATTAATATTCAGGCCTTTCCCATTGGTCATTCCATATGACAACAATATTTAAAATAGACGAAAGAGCGTTTAAACTTATCTCGAATCTCCACGCACGAGTTAGAAGACAATCTTATAGTCAAGCTTTATTACACGATCAGGAGTGTTGAAGAAGGGTAACATTCCTAAATGTTCATATAGCCTCCAAATTATATATGTGGTCGACAACACACCGATAAGAAGGACTCTACTAGACACAGCTCCGAGACATCCTAGGACACTTTAAAACCTTAGGCTATGATACCAAGTTTGTCACGCCCCAAAATTCGAGGAGCGCGACCGGCGCTCAACCGAGTAAACCTGACTGAGCAAGCCTGTTAGGTTTCATAATACCCAAATTCGTCTTTGAATAAAGAGGAAATGTACACCATTAATAAAATTCTATAAACATGTCATTAACAATTCCAATTCATTTCCATTAACAACTTCGTTCACAATTGTGAAGATATTACAAGTTTTATACAACATTGCCAAACATCAATATTTCCAATTTAATTCCAATACCCGACACTACCCACAACCTGTCTACGGAGCCTTTAAATACAACTGAAGAGTAATATGGAAATGCCAGCAACAAGGCTCCGGCTATACCTCAAATACAATGTACATGATGAACAGATGAAACAGGACCCCGAAATGAAATGGGGCTCACCAAGTCAGCTGAAAGGATGATGCGGCACTAGCTGTGACCAACACTGCCTGCTATAGAAACACCTACATCCATTAAAGACATAGCGCCCCCGGCAAAAGGGACATTAGTGCCATCGAATAGCACTAGTATGTATAACTAAACACCATCTAGTTAGAAAGAACTTTCATACCAAACATAAGGAAATTACAATTATAACTCAAAAGCTTCAAACGATCACAACATTATCAAGGTAAAAGAACCATACAATTCTCACATTAATAAAATACTAAAAATCAGACAAATACAAGGATATAACTATTTTAGTAAGTTTGACTGTAAATCGGGATTTTACCATTTAAAACTAGAAGATGAATCTAAAAAGTTAACAGCATTCACAGTACCACAAGGATTTTACGAATGGAACGTATTACCTTTTGGATATAAAAATGCGCCAGGTAGGTATCAACATTTTATGGATAATTACTTCAACCAATTAGAAAATTGTATAATATATATAGATGATATATTGCTATATTCTAGAACAGAGAACGAACATATAAAACTAATAGAAAAATTCATACACATTGTAGAAATATCAGGAATAAGTTTAAGTAAAAAGAAAGCAGAAGTAATGAAAAATCAAATAGAATTTTTAGGTATACAAATAGACAAAAACGGAATAAAAATGCAAACCCATATAGTACAAAAAATAATTAACTTAAATGAAACACTTGATACAAAAAAAGAAGTTACAATCATTTTTAGGATTGGTTAACCAAGTAAGAGAATATATTCCTAAATTAGCAGAAAACTTAAAACCATTACAGAAAAAATTAAAAAAGGATATAGAATATCATTTTGACGAAAAAGATAAAATACATATACAGAAGATAAAAAATATGTGTAAAAAATTACCAAAACTATATTTTCCAAATGAAAAGAAACAGTTTACATATATTGTAGAAACTGATTCTAGTGATCACAGCTACGGAGGAGTTCTAAAATATAAATATGATAATGAAAAAATTGAACACCATTGTAGATATTATTCCGGATCATACACGGAACCACAATTAAAATGGGAGATAAATAGGAAAGAACTATTTGGATTATATAAATGTTTGTTAGCATTTGAGCCATATATTGTTTATAACAAATTTATAGTAAGAACAGATAATACACAAGTAAAATGGTGGATAACACGGAAAGTACAGGATTCAGTAACTACAAAGGAAATAAGGAGACTTGTATTGAATATACAAAATTTTACATTTACAATTGAAGTAATACGAACTGACAAGAATGTTATTGCAGACTACCTATCAAGACAAAGGTACCCAAACAGATGAAAGCCAAGAATCAAAAGACATATTTACAATCCTTACTACTCTATCTTTACAAATGGATGGTATGGGAAAAAGATTACAACAGCTAGAGGAAAGCAAGCTAAGTCAGCAGCATGACTATAAAAATGCGGAACTAAGTCAAACGGAAGATTCTAAACTTCCAGAGTTAGAAGGAGACGTTGGGAAACTCCAAAAAACCCATAACACAGTTGCTTTATATACAGCTGCAGGTACAAGCAAACAAGTTAACAAAAAGCCACATATCAATGTAAACCTAAACAACGTATTTGATAAGCCATTTACATCAAAAAAGCCAAGAGAAGCAATAGTTATAGCCCCACAAACTACAACATATGCTAATAGCCTACACCACAACAAAAAGGTATATAACCATATTACTCAAACATATATTGAGAATATATATAAAATTCAGACATTCTTGAACCTAAACCCTAGATCAACTACTACTACAGATCCAACACAGGATTATGTAACCCAAAAACTACAGGGATATAATAGGCTTATAGCCCAGCCAAAAACAAAAGCAAACTTAGTAAAGACATGTTACAACTACGGACTACTTAGCACAGTATATACCCACGACGGAGAAGAAATAATTGGAATACCAGAGTTATACAAAGCATTTGTCACCTTCAAGAGAATTACAAAAGGCAACCTATTCTTCATCAAATTCTATACAGCACCAGCGGAAATACTATATGACGAAATAAAACCTATAATACAGGTGATAAAGATAGGGCTAACACGAGATATGATAATACCGGAAGAGATAGAGAAACAACCGGAGATACAGAAAATGGAGATACCAAGTTTCTATGCCAATAAAAGAATAATTGGTATAGCAACTATTATTCAAGAACTAGCTAACAATTATCTACAAGGAAATGCTATCTGGAGCTACTATTCCAGAGACCAGTTAATGATATATGCCAACTCAAAGGAACTACGACAAGGAGATATGGATGAAGTCCAGAAATGGATTTTATCATTATTAAAGCCAGAAATGCAACCAACTACCAGAGCATTGAAAAAAGAATTTATTTCAAACGAGTTATTAACAAGATACTGCAAACTAGTAGGACACAAATATCCAGACCACATATGTTCAAAGTGCAACGGAGATGATAACTATGTACCAGAAGTCCAACTAGAATGAAGGTATCAACAAGAAGACAAAAGAAGAAGACAGCTACTGGAAACACATAATGTAAAGTAAATAGTACTAGTCACATTCATGAACAGTAAAGGTCGTTCATGAATAGTAAGAGTCATGTAAAAAAGTCGTAAAGTAAATAGTACTAGTCATATTCATGAACAGTAAAGGTCGTTCATGAATAGTAAGAGTCATGTAAAAAAGTCGTAAAGTAAATAGTACGAGTCACATTCATGAACAGTAAAGGTCGTTCATGAACAGTAGGAGTCGTTTAAATTTTCTATATATTTTGTAAATCAGAGGAAGGGAGGACATCCTCAGACATCCTCATACTCACCTTCTCTCTCTTATCTTCTCTCAATAAAATATCTGATTATATACAAACTTCTGAAAGCTATGGAGCATTCAAACGAGTTACAAAACCAGGTAAGTTTATTCATAATCATGTTTAACTAAACTCTTATATTCCTTATAATCTCTTGAATATCATAATTGTTTATCATGTTATAGTACTGTTATAAAGAACATCTTGAGAAAGTTTGCCTGTCTAATAATGCTGAGAGTAGTTAAGCCCAGACTATGCCATCCTAAAGTGGAAACCAGTAGGCAAGGAAGCCGTTTAGGGGAGTACACAGAGTTGAGGCACTGTTAGGGTAAATGATTGAAGCATGAAAAACATGGTAGTGACCAGAAAAGATTGTTCAGTATAACTTATTAAAATATGATAAACTCTATGATAAACAAAGAGGTTAGAGGGAATATGTTTAGTCTACACATGATAAGGATAAATAGTAAATCTAAATGAACAACCACACGTATTTATTAGAAGAAAATATTGACTACAAAATACTTATATTATATATCTTTAACAGACTTAATAACGATGTCAAAAGAAAAATATATGATATTTTAGTTACTTTTGAAATAATATATGTAATGGAACAAGCATTTACTGAACTAATTGTATCACAAGAAATAGATATATTAGATCTATATGAACTAGATTTATATTCAGATTAATGATCACATATCAAGTTAATAAAATCTGTTTATAAATGAAACATAATACTTTTCATTATATAAGATTCTATAACACCCAGAAATGGAAACTTCTTAAAACCCTCAGTAACATAAATAGAAAAATAGATTGTGTTAAACACAATATTAAAACCTGCAAAGACATAATTAGATATAATAGATTACGTAATAAAGCTTTATTAACTATAGAAAATGAAATTGAATTCTATGAAGATAAACTTGAAAGTTATCAACACAGAAAAGAAATAAATCTGAGAAATATAGAAACCATGGATATATGTATCAACAGGTATACATCTCAGTATTAACATGACCCCTCAAATTGGTATCAGAGCTATGGAAAATAAACATTTATTTTAAGAAGCAAATCATGAAAAATAACACTGACATTAATAGTACAAACCCGCAAAACAGTGAAACAATTAAAATAACTAAGAAATCGCAAAAAATTAGAAAGAAACTAAAGAAACTATACATAGAATATGAATACTTAAGTATCACAAAAATAAACAAAGCTAGGCTGTCTAAATTAATCGATATAATATCTAAAACAGAATATAAATATGTTTGTTATCTAAAGGATAAAAGATGAATAAAGAAGAATTCGCACTAGAAGAGAAAACATATGAGAATCCAGAAGGATTAAAAATAACAATAATATTTTCCAACTTAGGAAGAAGATATAAAAAAAATAGGAAATAACCTAAACTTAATGTTAGAAAAAGAAACTGTAAAACTAGAGGATAGTTTAACCGCCATGGTTAGAATAACAAAAGAAAACGAAGAAATAGATAGAAAACGAGAGATTAAAGAAATACAACAGCAAGCTAAAGAAAAAATACAGCAGATAGAGGAAGTAAAAAACACTAAAATAACAGAATTAGAAAAAGAATTAGAGATGCTAAAACAGATGTATGCAAATAAACTAAAAGAAAAGGAAAAACGTAAAGAAGAAGAACAAGAACTAAAACTAACAAATGAGATAGAAAAGTTCAAATTACAGTTAGAAGAAGTACAGGAGAGTCCATCAAAAATAAGTATAAACGAAATAAATGACCAAAGTGATAAAGACACAGAACTAGGAGAAAACTATTCAGAAACAAGTGAAACATACACAGAACTTATAGAAAAAACAGAAAAGATAAAAATAAACCCAGAAATAAATACAGGAGACATGAACGAGGATAAACCAAGCACATCAGGAGTAAAAAATCCGAAACAATTAAACCCAACCTATTACAGAGTGAGTTATGATGCATATGATAGAAACAAAACATTATGGGATAAAAGGTTAAATAAGAAATGGGCACCAAGACAGATAACTGAACAATATAATTTTTTAGATCTAGATTGTGTAGCAGATATAAATAAAATAATACAATTATGGATAGGATATATCTCAAAACAACTAATAGATATTAAAATAGCAATAGCGGAAACACTAGGATATATAGAAAGAACATTAATAGGAACTGTAAAATTATGGTTACAAAATTTATCAAGTGAAAGCTTAGACACATTAAGGAGTAATAAAATTTGACGGTACAACTACAACAACAATTACAGATATATTAAATAAATATGAAATAGCAATAAGGAATGAATTTAGTAGCATGACAACAGAAGTAGAAGAACAAAATAAAGAAAAAATTACAAATAGGAATTTAATGACAAAATTAGCAATATGTAATATGTGTTATATAGATGAATATACTTGTGCATTTAGAGACTATTATTATAAAGGAACATATAGTCCGGATGAAAGTAAAGAGATAAGAAAATTATATTTTACAAAATTACCAGAACCCTTCAGCTCAAAAATAATAAAAAATTGGAACGAAGCAGGACTAGCAGATACAGTAGGAGTAAGGATAAAATTTCTACAAAACTGGTTTATAGAATTATGTGAAAAATATAAAGAAAACATGAAAATGGAAAAAATATTAGTAAAAAATTTGGCATGTTGCAAAAGTAGAATAGCACCCCAATTTGGCTGCACAGATAAATATTACAAAAAAGAAGGAAAGAAAAAGAAATTTAAATCAAAATATTCAAAATATAAATATAGGAAACCAAGAGGAAGATATTATGTAATAAATTATAAACATAAAAAACCATATAGGAAAAAGAAAAAACTAACAGAATGTACTTGTTATAATTGTGGAAAGCTAGGACACTTAGCCAAAGATTGTAAATTACCAAAAAACCCAAAGAAGAAACAAATTACCGAAATATTGATAGATAATGATAAATATACACAAGTAGAATATGTAGATTATGAATTAAGCAGTGAAGACAACATATATGAGATATCAGAAAACGAATTCTCTGAAAATGAAAAGGAAATAAACAAGGATATAGAAGAATCAGATGAAGAAAATTATGACTGAAAAAGATATACAAATTATACAACAAGAAGAACACCAAGATGAACAATCTTCAGAACAAAAATAATATTTGACGCTAATGTATTTGAACAAATAAAAGGAAAAGAATTGGATCTAAGCATAGACAAAATATTAGAAGTACCAACAATAAAGAATTGGTTTAAAAGACAGAAAGAAGAATACTATGTAGTAAGCCAAAGAGAACATATAATAGATTGTAAATACATCAAAGGTAAAGCACAAATACCAATTTTAAATAAAAGACTACTAAATAAAGAAATACAAGATATAAAAGCAAAAAATCCAATAAAATATGTACACTTAGGAGGAACGGAGATCCTAATAAAAGCATGTTTTAGGGAAGGAATAGATACCCCTATAGAAATATACTTGGCAGATGATATAATTGTACAACCTATAGAAAAGAGTATAATAAGTGCCGTAAGAGGTAACTTAATATACCAAAAATTTAAATTTATAATAAGTGCTAACTATTCAGTAGCAGTAGATGATAAAAATATAGATAAATCATTAGTACTATACTGGAAAATGTCTGGAATAGAATTAGCACCAGGAAGTAAAATATTCACAGCAAGATGTAAAAATCTATATGTCTTAACAACAAAACATAAGATAACAGCTAAAAATAAAATAAATAAAATAAAAATAGAAAATCCATTCGAAAGAATAGTATCAGTTATAGACAACAATGATTACAGTTATACGGAAATGGACATGGATGAAGATTTAGAAATAGTAAAAGAAAGATTAAGCACATCAAAACGAATAAATAATGAAATGCCAGAAACGTCATCAAGAATAAGTACATCAAGAAGTACATCAAGAAGAATAAATTATACCACTCCACAAAAATTAATAGAACAAAAAATAGAAGAAATAAACCCACACCATTATTATATAACAGGAATAATGGACCAAAGAAAATATTTAATACTAATAAATACAGGACAGGAAGAGAATTATGTTATAAGAGAATTAATACCAGAACAAGAGATAGTAACAATAGAACATCAAAATTCAGAACTACCAAAAGCATTAAGAAAAAACGAAGAAACAACTGAAAAAGAATTAATTATTGGAGGAATACCAATATTAATAAATTTTAAAATATATCAAGGCGATAAAAACATTACACTAGGAATAAAATGGTTAGAAAAAGTCAAACCATATAAATTAGAAGATAGGCAATTAACAATAAGTTATGAAAACAAGAAAATAATAATAAAAAGAACATTAATATAATGCCAAAAATATATATACTTGCCAAAATAATAGTAGAAGGATATTATAATAGATATTATACACATATGATGGATACAGGAGCAGAAGCTAACATGTGTAGACATAATTGTTTACCAGAAAGTAAATGGGAAAAGCTAAAAACCCCTATAGTAGTAACATGATTCAATAATGAGGGAAGTATGATAACATACAAAGCAAGGAATATAAAAATACAAATATGAGATAAAATATTGACCATAGAAGAAATATATAGTTATGAATTTACAAATAAAGATATATTATTAGGAATGCCATTTTTAGATAAATTATACCCACATATTATAACAAAAACACATTGGTGGTTTACTACCCCGTGTAAACAAAAATTAGGAGCAAAAAGAGTAAATAATAAAGTAAGAAAAACAACACCCTGGATTAAAGCAAGTGAAAAGATTACCCAAAAATTAGAAAATATAATACAAAGCAACCATAATATAGAAATAATCATTTTCTCAATAAATAAAATAAAATTACTACAAGATAAATTAGAATTACTATATAATGATAATCCACTCCGAGGATGGGAAAAACATAAAACAAAAATAAAGATTGAACTAATAGATGAAAGTAGCATAATAACACAAAAACCTTTAAAATACAATTTTAATGATTTAACAGAATTTAAAATGCATATAAAGGAATTATTAGACAATAAGTACATACAAGAAAGTAATAGTAAACATACTAGCCCGGCATTTAGAGTAAATAAACATAGTGAGCAAAAACGAGGAAAAAGCCGTATGGTTATAGATTATAGAAATTTAAATGCAAAAACCTTTAGTTTGGAGCATTTCATATTGTTCATCATTGTTCACAATACCACCGCTAGCTTGAGCGGAGTCCGATCTCGACTCGATCTGCTAGGTTGCCTCACTTGAGACATACTCTTCAATAACAATCTCATTTTCCCTTTATATCCGAGATTCAATATCAACACAATACCACCATGTGTGCGGTATGGCGTCCGATCTCGGCCCGATCGGCTAGGCCGCCTTACCAAGGCATTTCCCTTTTCCATTAATCATCTCAATTAAATCTTTGTATCACATATGTCATTTCAAAGGCACTTGGGGACACAACTATCACGTCATATATTTGGCACTAGGCCACATTTCACATCATTTCCAATTTCAATGTTAGATTTGTAATTTAAGATAATATGTGCACACAGGAGCAAATAAAATTGTAAGCATAGATGAGACTTACATAGAGGACACAACATATGTAGCTTCAATCTCAATTTAAGGTCAAAGCATTTCAGTACATGATTCATATTCTTTGCACCCTTTCAAGTTATCAAGAATAGCACATTTATCATAGTGAGACACATCTTTCACGCATATAAGATCGCAGCCCCAAATTCATGTGAAACAACAATCAACACAAAAATTCAACTTTGATACCGTCTTTACACAAACACCGATGGATCTCAATTTTTAAAAGACGGGGTTTTAGCCATACATACTTGAAATTTGCCCCTTAATGATACTACAATGATCCAATACACTTAAGCAACTTAAATCTACAATACAACATTCAATAGGGCCAAAATTAGTAATAAATTCCATAACTTATGCCATTCAGGCATATTATCAAACACCTTGTAGGTAGATCTTTATATCATATAACTGTAGTATTAGTTCATCCAACTATCACTATTAACCAACAATATATTCCACCATCGTTTCTAACCAATATATAACTTCCAACAACATATGTATGACCATCCATTCACATCCAACCATCAACCTCCTTAATAATCCATTTCACAATCTCTACAACACCAACACAACCAACTTAGGCACTTATGGCTTCCAATCACCATCCCATGAGTTCTAACATATATATCATACCTAAATAATCACCATAGAGTAGTTAGAGATGATAGACATATCTCTTGTAGTAAGAATCTTGAGAATCCCCACTTGTAGTGTTCTTGATCAATTTAGGGATTTGAATGGGAATCTATGGATTTTCAAAATCAATCCTTGTTAATATAAGTGTTTAGGAGTAGTAATTATCTCAAAATACTCCAAAAATATTACCTTGGATCATAGGAGGGAAGTATGGGATGGATTCCCATTGATAGAGCAAGCCCTAGCTCAAAAAAATGACTTAGAGACTCTCCATACCCAGTCTTGGGGTATTTATAGGGCTATTAGGTGTGCGACCGCGGTCAAACTGTTCTCGGTACGCGGTGGCCACGCTCGGAGGCAGAAACTATTGGTATTCCGGCGGTCGCGCCGCGGTCACACACGTGCATCTAACATAGGTCCGGTAAAATTGTCATAACTCTTTGTATACACCTTCAACTAACAAACGGTTTGATGCGTTGTAAACTAAACTCAAAGAGCTTTAATTTGATAGGTTGTTCATCATACAACAACTTATATAACTGGAGATATGATTGTCCAAAGTGAGGTCTTGTGCGTACTATTTCACAACTTTTGTCCATTATGAAATTTTCCAACTTGGCTTAGACTTAGGCCTCTCCTTAGACCCCAAATCACTTATAATATAACTTATACGCTTATTAACATATCCAATTGATACCCATTATATCATGAATCCTCACTTGCACACAAAATAAAATAATTAGCCTACCTTGGCATCACGAAATCTTAAATTACTTAGCAAAATTTTTTGGGGCTTTACACTACATATATATGTACATATGCCTTGATGGCATGTTTCCTTCAAGTAAGTTATTTTCGTAATGCAGCAGATGTTATTCAGATTCATATCATAAATGCATGATTAGGGGTGTTTGACAGGTAGGACTCAGTCACTCGTCGGGGCCCATCGGTTTAGGTCGTGACAAAAGTGGTATCAGAGCAGTTCTGTCCTAGGGTTGTCTACAGACCGTAGCTAGTAGTGTCTTTTTATGGGTGTGTCATGCACCACACTTATAAACAGGAGACTACGGTACATATAGGATGTTATCCTCTTTTTTATCTCAGATCGTGCGATACAAGAATTCATGTTCCTAATGATACGTTATATTTTCAGCAATGCCTCCAAAGAGTACGACCGCCTCGAAGGGAATGTCTGTGGCCGGTGAGACTACTAGTCAAGTGCCACGAGTTACCAGGGCTCGGGGAGAGTCTCATGGTGAGGTTCCATCTCATACTTCACATATCCCGCCCTTTTCAGAAGAGCTCTGAGGGGCACCAGCTCCAACATCCGCCCATGTACATTCAACACCTCAGCCGGATGCGTCGGGTCAGGAGATGAGAGATGTTATTCAGTTATTGACCCGATCCGTGAGTGCGAGGGTTCGTGACTTTATTAATTTAGACCCTCCAGTATCCACTGGGGCAGATCCGAATGAGGACCCTCAAGTATTTATTAATAGAGTGCAGAGGACGTTAAGGGTAATGAAGGCCACTATAACTGAGTCAGTTGAGCTAGCTTCCTATAGGCTCCAAGATGTTGCAGTTAATTGGTACGGGTCTTGTTAATTATCCAGAGGTGAGGATGCCCCTCCAGCAGTATGACAGGAGTTTATAGAAGCTTTTCTTCGTCATTATCTGCCACCAAAGCTTAGATGAGCTAAAGTTGATAGGTTCTTGAACCTTCGATAGGGTAACATGAGTGTTCGGGAGTATAGTCTTCAATTGGATTCATTGGCTAGGTATGCTACCACAACTATATCTAAGATGGAGGATCGGGTTCACCGGTTCGTGATGAGATTAGAGCCTTACTTTCGTAATGATTGTATGTCGGTCTCACTTCAGTCATACATGGATATTTCTCATATTCAGGCATATGCTAAGGGTGTAGAGGAGCGTAAACAAAAATAGAGGGCCGATCGTAGCATGATAGGGACCAGAATGAGAGAGCGAGGTCTTCGGGTCCTTCTGGTGAGTTTCGAGGTGGCCATAGGCAGCAGTACTCGAGATATCTAGCCCAGCCATCGGCTAGCGCACCCACTCAGTTTGGCGGTAAAAGATTCAATCGTTCTACATATTCAGGGTCTGGTCAGAATTTTAGGGCCTCAGGTTCTTAGTATAGGGTTGAGCCAAATTAGATTATGCCTCCCTTGCCACGATGTACTCAATGTGGTAAGCAACATACCGGACAATGTAGTATGGGGTTAGGCATTTGTTATATTTGCGGTTATCCAGGCCACGTTATGAGGGATTGTTCGATGAGAGGTGATGCAAGTATAGCTTAGCCATCAGGATCTGTAGCTGGTTCGTCATCTTCAGTACACCCCCCTGGGCAAGGTCCCCAAGAACCAATGAGTCGTGGTAGAGGCAGAGGTGGAGTATCTAGCTCGAACACCCCTTAGAACCGCATTTATGCGTTGGCAGGATGATAGGACCATGAGTCATCGCCTGATGTTGTTACATGTATATTATCAGTCTCCCCATATGATGTATATGCACTGATTGACCCAGGTTTTACCTTATCATACGTTACTTCTCTAGTGCTGGTAAGTTTGGAATAAAACCTGAATTGGTTAAACCTTTTGAGGTATTTACACCTGTTGGGGACTCGGTGATAGCTAAGCAAGTATATAGGGGTTGTATAATATTAGCTCATGGTCGACCTACCGTAGAAGACTTAATCGAGTTAGATATGGTAGAATTTGATGTTATAATGAGTATGGATTGGTTAGCTCCTTGTCATGCCAACGTTGATTGTAGATCAAAGATAGTTCGATTTCAATTTCTAGGGGAGCCTATTTTGGAATGGAAAGGTAATACGGCATCATCGAGAGGAAGATTCATTTCCTATCTCAAGGCAAGGAAGATGATCAAAAAGAGCTATATTTATCTCTTAGTTCAGGTTCGGGATGTGGAAGTGGAGTCACCAACCATTCAGTCTATCCCTGTGGTGAATGAGTTTCCCGACGTTTTCCTCGATGAGCTTCGGGGTCTCCTCCCAGAGCGAGAAATTGAGTTTTCTATTGACCTATTACCAGATACTCACCCAATATCTAATCCTCCCTATAGAATAGCCCCCGCATAGCTGAAAGAATTGAAAGAACAATTAAAAGACTTACTTGAAAAAGGCTTTATCAGACCTAGTAAGTCACCATGAGGAGCACCTATTTTGTTTGTAAGAAAGAAATATGGTTATTTACGAATGTGTATTGATTATAGGTAGTTGAATAAGGTGACGATCAAGAATAAGTACCCGCCCCCGAGAATTGATGATTTATTTCATCAGTTGCAAGGTGACAATTGTTTTTCAAAGATATACTTGAGGTCCGGGTACCATCAGGTAAGGGTTAAGGATGAAGATATTCCGAAGACAGCATTCAGTTCTAGATATGGGAACTTTGAGTTTCGGATTATGTTGTTCGGTCTGACCAATGGCCTAGCAATATTCATGGATTTGATGAACCGTGTGTTCAAGACCTTTTTAGATATGTTCGTAATTGTATTTATTGATGATATATTGATGTATTCTCATTCAGAGGATGAGCATTCAGATCATCTGCGTACTGTTCTCGGAGTTCTACAAGAAGGGAAGTTGTATGCAAAATTTTCTAAATATGAATTCTGGTTGAACTCTATAGTTTTTCTTGAGCATGTCATTTCGGGTGGATACACAAAAGATTGAGGCAGTAAAGACTTGGCCTCGACCCACAACACCGACAGAGGTTCGTAGCTTTCTCGGTTTGGCAGGTTATTACAGAAGATTCGAGGAAGGATTTTATTCCTTTTCAGCACCTTTGACAAAGTTGACTCAGAAGGGAGCAAAGTTTCAATGGACTGATGCTTGCGAACGGAGTTTCCAGGCATTAAAGGACAGACTAACTTCAGCGATGGTTCTAACGCTTCCAGAAGGGACCGATGGTTATGTGATCTATTATGACACTTCAGGCATTGGATTGAGTTGTGCGCTGATACAACACGGTAAGGTTGTGGCTTATGCTTCTAGACAACTAAGAAAGCACGAGAAGAACTACCTGTACACACGATTTAGAGTTAGCTGCGGTGATTCATGCACTAAAGATGTGGAGGCACTACTTGTATGGCATTCATGTTGATATTTATACGGATCATAAGAGCCTCCAGTACATCTTCAAGCAAAAGGAATTGAATCTACGTCAAAGAAGATGGTTGGAGCTACTTAAAGACAGTAAAGGAATGCTAGTACAAGGATCATGTGTTAGTTCATTATAGGGATACCACTCTTCAGAAGGAGAAGACATCGTTTGAAATTACAGAAGATGTGGTCCTTAGATATCGAGGACGATTATGTGTGCCTAATGTTGTAGGGCTGCGTTGGCAGGTTATGGGAGAAACTCACTATTCTCGTTATTCTATCCATCCAGGAGCGACAAAGATGTATCATGACATTAGGAAGTATATTCGTGGGACGGAATGAAAAAGGATATAGCAAAAATTTGTTGCTTAGTGTCCTAATTGTCATCAGGTTACGATTGAGCATCAAAAACCCAATGGATTATAGGTTATGGAGATTCCAACTTGGAAATGGGAAGTAATCAATATGGACTTCATCGTAGCCTTACCTCGTACCCAGCGTAAGTTCGATTCGATATGGGTGATTGTTGATAAGATCACAAAGTCAGCCCATTTTCTGCTTGTTAGAACTGCATATTCCTCAGAGGATTATGCGAGGCTTTATATTAAGGAGATAGTACGACTGCATGGTGGCCCTATATCTATTATCTCGGATAGAGGAGTTCAATTTACAGCTAACTTCTGGAGGTCCTTCCAAAAAGGATTGGGGACTTAAGTGAGTCTTAGTATGGCATTTCATCCCCAAACAGACAGACATGCTGAGCGTACTATTAAGACACTGGAGGATATGTTACGAGCTTGTGCAATAGACTTCAAAGGTAGCTGGGATGATCATCTGCCACTTATTGAGTTCGTGTACAATAATAGCTACCATTCTCGCATTCAGATGGCTCCATATGAAGCTCTTTACGAACGAAAGTGTAGGTCGCCTATAGGGTGGTTCGACGTTGGAGAATCTAGACTATATGGGCCAGACCTAGTTTAGCAAGCCATAGAGATATTAAAGTTGATTCAGGATCGATATTGACAACTCAGGGTCGTCAGAAATCATATTCTGACATGCGGTATCGAGATTTAGAGTTCGGGGTTGATGACTGGGTATTATTAAAGGTGTCACCTATGAAGGGTGTGATGAGGTTTGGCAAGAAAGGCAAACTTAGCCCACGGTATATTGGGCCTTATAGGATTATTTGGAGAGTGGACCAAGTAGCTTATGAGTTAGAATTGCCCTTGGAATTAGAGTCTGTCCATATGGTTTTTCACGTATCTATGTTACGTAAGTGCATTGGCGATCCTACTCGAATGGTGCCCATGAATGATGTACAGATTACAGAAGACTTAACATACGAGGAAGTTTTGATTGCCATCCAAGACCGACAAATCTACAAGCAACAGAATAAGGAGGTAGCCTCTGTGAAGGTACTTTGGAGGATGACTTGGGAAGCCGAGAAATACATGAAGTCTAGATATCCCTACTTATTTCCTCCTTCTGGGAAAGGTCCGACTGAGACATCATAACCATAAGGTACGTGTATAAATTCTTGTATCAGTTATTATCGTTGGTCATGTGAGACCATTGTCGTTATTCATAATTATGGTCCTGTGTGCCATTGGATTACTAAGCTTCTACGGAAAGAGTTGGTAGTGGTGTTATTATAGAGGCAACCCTTCCAAAGTTATATAGATCACAGGGAGTTGAACATTCAAGGACGAATGTTTCTAAGGGGGGAATGGTGTTACATCTCGCGTTTCCGTACGTTAAAATTCATTTTTCGTTAACCGACATAGACTCGGGGATGAGATCATCTTGACGTTAACGTACTTATGCTATTTATAGTAAGCGATAAATAAGTGTCATGAAGGATAAAGGGGTACATGGATTAAAGGAAATGAGTTTCGTTGAAAGTGGCCAATTTGGAATAAAATACGGGTCGAGCAATAATACCTGATAATTATGAACTAGTACCATGCAAGGTACCATATGACCACGGTGGTATAATATATAAAGTATATATGAAGTATTTTAGAAATAAATAGAATTTTAAGTAATTTGGGGCAATTTTTAAATTATGCAGGTAATTGATTAATTACCGGATAACATAACATTACCCGGTTAACTAATAAGTGGATAAAAATTATAAATTAACCCCCCGCCCCCCACGTGGAAAAAAGCCACCAAGTTAAAAATGTGACTAAGAATCACTTTTGTCTAGGTGGCAAGATAGGCATGAATAAGAATAGATAACTATCCAAGTTATCTGTTACAAATCCATATGAATCAAAGGAGATTCTTTCCGATCTTAAAAGGAATCAGAAACATTTTCTCTTAAAACTTCAAACCAAAAGAAAATGTTGGAGCGAGCTTGAAATTTAGATCACATCCCTTTTGTCTTTGGTTTAAAAACCAAAAACGTTATTGCGTCCAAGTTCTAAAGCAAGAACAGAAGCAGTTTGTCTAAAATTTCAACAAAAATCCAAAGCCAAATTTTGTGTGTAAATTTCGCAGAAGCAGATTCGTTCAAATAATTTCAGGGACAGGTATGTTAAGGCCCTCCCTTCTTTCTTTTGGCATGGCTCAAATTATATTAAAGAAACGAGCAAATACATAGTTTAAATAAATTACTCTATTCATAGAATTATTAGGGGTGTCTATATTCTTGATTCCCCATAAAAATTATTATTATTTTTTGTTCATGGGTCTTAGAATGATACGCAGTTGGAAAAGTTTATCTGGAAGGAATTTTGAGATTATTATGTATTTTTCACGCATTTCACTCATGTGCATTGACCCATGACGAGATGGCGTTATATACGTATATATATGTAAATATATGTATTTGGGATATGGGAAAAGGTTCCGGAAGGAATATTGAGATTATTACGTATTTTTCATGCATTTCATACATGTGCATTGACCCATGACCAGATGGCATTATATACGCGTATATATGTAAATATATGTATATGGGATATGGGAAAAGGTTACGGCGTTATATACGCACCACCACCTGATCAGCTAGTATATGATGATGATGTTGCCCACAGTGGCTGAAATATGATTCAAACGGCTGTGAAAATGGTAACAACAATTAAATTTGTAAATGGGATTCTAAAAATACGTGATCTATTCCCAAGCTAGTTGTTAGAGCAGTTGATGCTAATAATATGAAGTTTAAAGATTAAATGCGAGTTGAAACAAGGTAGCAATCGAATCGAAGGGCCTTCTGCCCGGGTCGATGGGGGACCTCGGGGTCGAGCTCGAACTATCGAGGGTAGTCGGGGATAGGATAAAAGTTGAGGATATAATTAAATAAGGCTCTTTATGGCCAATACTAAATTATATGATGAAGAACAAGTAAGAAAGCGGTGAATATCAAGGTGACCTCGGGCTAGTAAGAACGAACAAGTTTAGAAAGGAAAAAGAGAGAGAGAGAGAGAGAGAGAGAGAGAGATTATTGCACTTATAGAGAAAATGGAGCAGCATCAGCCAATTACAAGGTAGGGTGAGTCCCCTTTATATAGGAGGGGAACTCAGTTACGAGTACGTGGAGATTAATTACAAAGTATGGAGATGGGATGGCTTGACGCGATGCCTCAGCATAGGCTCTGGATAGGCCGGCCCTGTCAGACTTAGTTGTGTGCCTTGGGAGCTTCCCCTTCTATCCTGGCTTCGATCTCCATCTTCTCTGAGTCGGGCCTCAATGAGCCCCGAGGTCGGGAACTTGGTTGTGGCTTCCCATCCTCGGGGTCTCGAGGTGTTCTTTCGAAATGACTTGATAGTGAGAAATCAAGTCCTCTGATTTTGCTGCGTATAGATAGTCTCCACCTTTCCCAAAACGAAGTGATGGGAAATGATTCTGACACTTGACTCCTCGAGCTTCTTACTGCGACGTCATATTGATGATGCGAATCCTGGCGTGAGTTTTATGATAACCGGGCATCCACAGGCTCGTGTATTTTCGACTTCATTCAATGCACTCCCAATTCCTGCTCTCCAAGGTGAAGGTACTGCCATCGATTTGGTTTTCCAAGGATGCATTAACTGCGTCCGTTGGTCAATCTTTCAAAGTCTCGATGACCGTGTCGTAATCCCCTATAAATGGGGGTGTTTTGGCATTGTTTTTCCTATCCCAGTGCCTTCGTTGGCTTGCTTGCCTATTCCTTCTTATCATCTTCTTCTATCTTTGAACATCATGTTTGGGGCTCATGGCCTCAAGGCCATTTGGGGGAGCTCCCTCAGATCATGTTGTGACCCTTTGCCGGGACTTCCCTTTTTTGAGCATAATCATGATGTCCCTCTATTGTTATGGTCGTCAATATGTTGGCCTTTGCTGCTGCTATTGGCCCGAGGTGATGATGGACGGGGAGGCAGTTTCCCCCTCATGTAGACAGTCGTTTGGATTATGTACTGCTGCTAAAAGGGGGGCTCGGATTTATACACCACTGCTCACCTTTATGCCCCGGCTCGATGTGGTGCTCTGCTCCGAGTTGGGGGCTTGCACGGCTAGACGTTCCAAGAAGTGGATCCTAAGTAGCCGTGTAAGTGGGACCGAGGGTTATTCGGTCCACTATCTCTCCGAGGTTCCACTAGACAAAGAGGGTCCTCGAGATTCGAAAAGCTATGGCATTTTTTCATCCCTTCTTGTCACTCCCCTTGTCACTTGGGGATACTAGTGTGGAAGGTTAGGATGAAACTTCCGAGGATGTGCGTCTGGAGGCACTTGTCGCGGACCTTCGAAGGCAGACCGGTCTTCGTGCTTTTACTTTGTGTGTGCGGCCATTGTCTCTTCTTTTATGCGTAGAGATCCTCCGTAGGCTTTTGTAATTGTATGTAATGACCCCTCGAGGGATGTTGTATGTGGATCTTCATGAATATGAATATACTCCATTGACTTCTTCTTTCGACCTTTGCTTTGTTATTGCATGCTCCTGTGCCCTTCGAGGCTTTTCGAATGTCTTCCTTTATTGTTGAACGCTGACATTTAACTTGGGCGTGAGCGTTCTTTCCGATCTTCTGCCGATTGACATGGCTCTCTTTCGAACCCATTGTCGTGCCTCGGACCAATCCTAGATTGATCTGATAAGCCCGGGCTGCAGAGGCCTTTCTAGTTGTATGGAGATAATATGCCGAATTTTGGGGCCTTTGAGGATGTTATCCTGAATGAAGGTCAGATTTGGGTACCTGGGGGTCCCTTTTGATCTTGATGTAAATAGCCCCTTTTAGAACGTATAGGATAGACTTCTGCTGAGGAGTTGTCTGTATTCGGGCACTGCCTCAGACAATCGTGGAGCTTTCGTGATCAGAGCTTCTTGTGTTTATTCCTCTTTTTTAGAAAGGGAATCATGAGATCAGGTACTGCCCCGCGTCGAGTGATGGCGTCCAAAGCTTCCCAAAATCCGACTTCTCTTTGGCGGGGATCATCCGGGTAGAGTGCTTCCTCGAGATAGAAGATAATACAGTCAACTCCTCGAGTCTTGGCTTCTCGTCAGAGGATGCTTTCGGGACCGGGTGTCACTCCGTAGATCTGCATCGAGGCTGTAGGTTTCTCGGGGCTCACTCCGGGTAGGCGAGTCGTTGCTCCTTCTCGCATATATGTGGGGCGGCTTCGGCTTTTTCGCAAAACCTCACTATTTTAGATAGTTGCTCTTCCGTTTTGGCAAAGTGTTGGCACACGCCCTTGCTCTGATTTGTTAGTTTTATTATAGTCATGGTAACCACTTCGGGACCGGCCCGACATAGATTGGGGAGTGCCGCTCCCGGTGTTCAGGTACCGCGGGAGTTCGCTCTGAAGACAGCGTCTTTGATAAGAGGGGAACATCTGGAGATGGTGAGAAAATACTATGGATGGATCGAGGGGACAGCACTGTAGGTGCTTCCCCCGGATAAGAGTATTACAGACTCTATTGATAGATTCTTGAGCGTATACCTATATACTTTCGCGCTTGGTCCCCATGATAGGGTTGTGCTTGATTTTTGCTTGAAGTATCGGGTAACTTTGGCGCAAATACATATTTCATTTTGGCGGGTGGTGTTGATGATAAGGTTCTTTGCGGAGAAGGCTGGGTTCGAATTCACGCTTAACCATCTCGTCAGGCTATATCGGCCCTTTCATCACCAGGGCCTGCTAACCCTGAGGTGTCGTTCATCCACGCCTTTTGTAGCTGACGATAAAGAGGACGGGAATCAAGAGTGGGCCGGTTGGTTTATTCGGGTCCGGACGGTCGACATTATCCCCATGGAGCTTTTGCCGTATCCCGAAGGGTGGAATTATGTAAGTGAGTGGAGTATCTGGTGCTTTTTTAGATTTTTCCTATAGCGAAAATTAGTTGAATAATAGTGGGTTTTCCCTTGTTACAGCAATGTCATGGACGTCGGGTGAAGTCTTTGACCTGCCCGGCTGGGTCCGGAGGGTGGTGACCCATTCAACCTACGATGAGCGTCGGTGGCGAGCTGTGCTTCGTATCAGATGGGGAGCAAAATACCAAGGTATGTACACATGCTGCCTTTTCTTTGGCCTTCGTATATTTGAGGTAACATTTTCCCCTATCATTTGTACTAGATTCGCCGCTTGCAGATATTAGGCGGTTCCTTGGGATAAGGCAGTGCTCTTCCGAGGGGAAGGAGTCGTCGACCTCCGAGCCGAGGGACGATGGCGATGAGAAGGATCGACACGCGCGATGTGATGGAGCTTTGAGTGGTGCTGAACGAGTTCGTGTTTTCGAGGAGAAGACATCGTCCGAGTCTACTTCTCCCAGAATATCTGATTCTCGGGCGGCGATTCCTCTGAATGAATACGCTTTGCTCGAGGTCGGTTCTTGTAGGGACGAAGAGGCAGGATCAACAGTAGTGTGTTCTGACTTCGAGGAAGTCCATCGGCTTCACTTCGTGGTGAGTTTATGCCTAGTTTTTCTGTGTTCCGTGTCCTCCTCCCTCTATTGAACTTTTCTTGTGCAGGCCTGCGATAGGCTTATGTCTGAGCTTCTTCGTCAAGGGGCCAGGCTTCAGAAATTTCCGGACGAGGGTGAGACCCTTAGGCTCCTTAGCGAGGAGAAAGAGGTTGAGTTGCAGCATTAGCGATATGAGGCGTACCGGAGCTTGAATTATGAGAGCTATTTGATGGAACAGGTAACTTTCTGCAACTCATGCTTTGCTCTTTTTGGCCCTTAAGGTTAACCCCCTTTTTGTTATATTAGCTGCAGAAAAAGACGGAGGCTTTGGAGTACCTCAATGGCGACATTGAACGCGTCAGAACTACCTGTGGTGAGCTAAGCGCTCGAGTGCAAGCTCAAGCTTTAGAGGAGACAGGCGCCTCGGCCAAGGTCCTCGCCTTCGAAGTCCAACTCTGCTTGGCTCGTGATAATGCCAAAGTTCAATAGATATGATTGGGAAACTCGAATCTGACCTCTCGAAGATTAGAGCTGAGATAATTGATGATCAGGCTAAAGTGGCACTAAGCCGAACTAAGGCTGATCAGGAGATGGTGATTCGTATGAAAGACGCTACAGACACTCAAGCTGAGCTGAAGCGAGCCCTCAATTGGGAGAAAAGGATCGATGAATATGTTCGGTGCAGATCCCGAAGAGAAGTACTCAAGGAGATTGGTGTGAGGGGCTTTGTTCTCTCAGAGGAATTGGCTCGAGCAAGGGCAGAAGAGCGTGACCCGCGGTTACTTCTTGCTGACGAGGCGAATAGAGAACCTGACAAGTTGTAGCCCTTTGGAGCGGAGCGTAGATTTCGCCGTTTTGTCGCATTGTATTTGATAGATGTAGAGCATGTCTATAGATCGAGAGCGCGCCCCTCTCTTTTTTTTATTTGCGTATGTAAGATAAGAGGAAACTTGAAGCTTTATTTCTTCTGCATCTCTTTTCTGTTATTGCTTTTGACCAAGCGGGCTGGTTTCAGTGTTTGGCGGGATCCTTGTAGGTCCGGAACTGATCGGATAGGCCCGAGGGCTCTTAAGTGTGATCCTTCACATGAGCAGGCGTTGGGGCCTCCGTGCTTTGCCCTGCTATTTAGGCTTAGTCTCCGAGTCAGGCTTTGACTCGAACTTTCCTGCCCTTAAATCATCTATGCTCGTGCGGGCAGGTAGTAATTGTTCCCATTTTTTGCCCTTGGGCATTTGCTGTTTCAACAATTTTTGGGTTCAGTCTCTGAGTTGCATTGCGATTCGAGGTTCAAATTGACCCTCAAGTTTTATCATGGGCGGACGACAATGGCCTTTTATGCTTTTGATCGAAGTGACCTTATAGGTGGGTGACCCGGAGGCTCACTCGGCTGGCGATAGTGGCATTTATGTTGTGCCCTTAGACATATTGTAGATTAACAATTTCGGGTCCAGTCTCCGAGTCGCGTTGCGACTCGAGGTTCAATTGACCCTCAAGTTTTATCTTGCCTGTATGGGCAAACGGCGATGGCCTTTTGCCCGTAGGCTTTTTTGTTGGCTTTGTTTTCCGCTCGTTAAGGTCTTTTGAAATAGTTTTGCCTGACTCATCGTCGATTCAAGAAGAATGTCGATTTCAAGTTGTTATCGGCGTTGTTTCGAGAACCTCGGAAGGTTCATAGCTCGTTTTTGCCTGTTGAGGGAAGCCTGTTTTAACCGGTTATTTCCGAAGTATATTCGAAGTAGTGGCCTGCAATTTTGTTTAGTGACGGTCGGGCGTCCCCGAGTTGCATTAATTTGGCTGTATCAGCCATTTTGACCGTAGTTGTATATGTTTGGCTGGAGCCATTTTTGATCCCAAGTGATAGTTTAGGCATCTAAACCAAGGGTATGCCCTTTTGGAATTCTTACAAATGCGACGTATAGCCTAAACTTCGGGATTTTCATGCATGTTGAGGACTTACAGTTTTTTGTTGTAATGTAGAGTAAATCTGGTTATGCCGAGTCTGCCCGCTAGGGGTCCTACAGTTTTGGGTTTTCCAGAGCATCGGGATTAATGACAGTCTACGAGTCACAGAGTTTGTTTAATCTTAAAAACCGCTTCTCGTGAGCTCTGAGTTTCCTCGTAGGGGCTTTATGAGCTCGGAGTTCCGACCCTGGGGTCGTGTGAGTGATGAATTGCTGACATTAATTCTCTGAGTAGTTCGGGACGCGTTTGGTGGAGAGGCCCCTGTCGGGGGTATACTTGAGGTTTCCTTGTTTGGAGAATAAGATGTTTAAAAGATATTCTTTTATTTCGTGGTGTAGACATATACTATTTCATAGTCGTGAGCTCGACCCGCAAGGGCGTGGCTTCTCGGACCACTCGATCTAGTATATAATTCCTGAGTGAGATTTAGTCTTCCGTTTCCTGGTCTTTCCGAGGGGACGGTGCCCTTAGAAGAAGATCATAGCTCATCAGTGGACTGTATAAGAAGTCCTACGACCTTATCGGATCCTCTTCTTGGGGGTATGTCGCTCCACTAATAATCTTGCTGACGAGGCTCTCTTCAGGGCGGAAGTCCGATTGAGGGGAAAAAGCACGACAGGCCCTTTTTTAGAGCCTAGGGATCTCCGGGTAGAGTTAGAACCTTTGAATATCCTGGTTAGTTGTCTGCATACAGGTTAGTGAACAAATAACAAGGCAGTAAAGTAGTTCTTCCTCACTGCGGGATGTGTAGGCGACGTTTTGAGATTTAGTATGTTCCTACTCTTTCGAGGTGTGAGTCTTGATATAGCCCCCCGCTGTGTCTTGTTAAGCTTGGTCGAAGATGTGGTTTGCTTACCCTTTGATCCCTCCGAGGGTGGGGGCATTGATGCCGGTGACGCGCCAGATGGGGAAGAATTTCCTCTTGTTGCGTATTGCTTTCTGTCGACTTATTTTAGTCCTGACCTCGGCCAAGGTCCTTGCTTTCGAAGTCCAACTTCGCTTGGCTCGTGATAATGCCAAAGTTCAAGCAGATATGATCGGGAAACTCGAATCTGACCTCTCGACGATCAGAGCTGAGATAATTGATGCCAGGGCTAAAGGGGCACTAAGCCTAACCAAGGCTGATCAGGAGATGGTGATTCGTATGAATGACATTGCGTATGCTCAAGCTGAGCTGAAGCTATCCTTCGATTGGGAGAAAAGGATTGAGGAATATGTTCGTTGCAGATCCCAAAGAGAAGTACTTGAGGAGATCAGTGCGAGGGGCTTTGTTCTCTCAGAGGAATTGGCTCGAGCAAAGGACGGAGGAGCATGACACGCGGTCACTTCTTGCTGATGAGGCGAAGAGCGAACTCGGCAAGCTGTTAGCCCTTTGGAACGGAGCATAGATTTCACCGTTTGTCGCTTTGTAATTGATAGATGTAGAGCATGTCTGTAGATGGAGAGTGTGCCCCTCTCTATTTTTTTCTTTGCGTATGTAAGATAAGAGGAAACATGAAGCTTTATTTCTTCCGCATCTCTTTTCTGTTATTGCTTTTGACCAGGCGGGTTGGTTTCAGTGTTTGGCGGGATCCTCGTAGGTCCAGAACTGATCGGACAGGCCTGAGGCTCATAAGTGTGATCCTTAACGTGAGCGAGTGTTGGGGCCTCCGTGCTTTGCCCTGCTATTTAGGCTTAGTCTCCGAGTCAGGCTTTGACTCGAGCTTTCCTGCCCTTAAGTCATTTATGCCTGTGCAAGTAGGTATTAATTGTTCCCATTTCTTGCCCTTGGGCATTTACCGTTTCGACCATTTTTGGGTTCAGTCTCCGAGTCGCGTTGCGATTCGAGGTTCAAATTGACCCTCAAGTTTTATCCTGCATGTATGGGCAGACGACGATGGTCTTTTGTGCTTCGGATCGAAGTGACCTTATAGCTGGGTAGTTGGAGCCTCACTCGGCTGGCGATAGTGGCATTTATGCCGTGCCCTTAGGCATATTGTAGTTTAACCATTTCAAGTCCAGTCTCCGAGTTGCGTTGCGACTCGAGGTTGAATTGACCCTCAAGTTTTATCCTTCCTATATGGGCGAACGGCGATGGCCTTTTGTGCTTCGGGTCAAAGTGACCTTACAGGTGGGTGGCCCCGAGGCTCACTCGGCTGGCGATAGTGGCATTTATGTCGTACCCTTAGGCATATTGTAGTTTAACAATTTCGGGTTTAGTCACTGAGTCACATAGTTACTCGAGCTTTAATTGACCCTTAAGTTATAAATACTCAAGCTGGCAATAATGGCTCTTACGCTATTTGGTCGTAGAGACCTTTTAATATGTGGCTCGGAGGCTTGCAGAGTTAACTATTTTGGATCCAGTCTCCGAATTGGGTTACGATTTGAGCTCATTTTAATCCTCAAGTTGTCAATATTTTAGCTAGCGACAATGGCTCTTACGCTGTTTGGTCATAGAGACCTTTTAATATGTGGCCCAGAGGCTTGCTTAGCTTGTGATAATGGCTCTTATGCTGTTTTTGCCCGTGGGCTTTTTTGTAGTCTTTGTTTTCCGCTCGTTAATGTCTTTTGAAATAGTTTTGCCTGACCCGTCGTCGGTTCTAGAAGAACCTTGATTTCAAGTCATTATCGGCGATGTTTCGAGCACCTCGGAAGGTTCGTAGCTCGTTTTTTCCTGTTGAGGGAAGCTTATGTTAACTGGTTCTTTCTGAAGTATATTCTAAGTAGTGGCCTGCAATTTTGTTTAGAAACGGTCGGGCGTCACCGAGTCGCATTAATTTGGTTGTATTAGCCATTTTGACCATAGTCGTATATGTTTGGACGGAGCCATTTTTGATCCCGAGTGATAGTTTAGGCATCTACACCAAGGGTATGCCTTTTCGGGATTCCTACAAATACGACGTATAGCCTAAATTTCAGGATTTTCATGCTAGTTGAGGTCTTAAAGTTTGCTATGCCTGTTGAGGTCTTACAGTTTGTAATGCCTGTTGAGGTCTTACAATTTTTTGTTGTAATGTAGAATAATCTGGTTACGCCGAGTCTGCCCGCTAGGGGTCTTACAGTTTTGGGTTTTCCAGATCATGGTGATTAGTGACAGTCACCGAGTTTGCTTAAGCTTGAAAACCGCTTCTCGTGAGCTCTGAGTTGCCTTGTAGGGGCTTTATGAGCCCGGAGTTCTGACCCTAGGGTCGTGCGGGTGCTGAATTGCTGACGTTAAGTCTCCGAGTAGTTCGGGACGCGTTTGGTGGAGAGGCCCTTGTCAGGGGTATACTTGAGGTTTCCTTGTTTGGAGAATAAGATGTTGAAAAGATATCCTTTTATTGCTTGGTGTAGACATATATGGTTTCATTGTCGTGAGCTCGGCCCGCGCGGGCGCGACTTCTCGGATTACTCGATCCGGTACATAATTCCCGATTGAGATTTAGTCTACCGTTTCTTGGTCCTCCCAAGGGGATGGTGCCCTTAGAAGAATATCATCGCTCGTCGTTAGACTATATAAGAAGGCCTGCGACCTTATCGGATCCTCCTCTTGGGGTTATGTCGCTCCGCTAATTATCTTGCTAACGAGGCCCTCTTCAGTGCGAAAGTCCGAT
The DNA here is from genome assembly GCF_000715075.1 of Nicotiana tabacum. Lineage (NCBI taxonomy): Eukaryota > Viridiplantae > Streptophyta > Magnoliopsida > Solanales > Solanaceae > Nicotiana > Nicotiana tabacum. The sequence continues at coordinate 103,102,794 of NC_134087.1, read as the reverse complement.
TGAAGGGAAAAAGCACGATGGGCCCTTTTTTAGAGACTTGGGATCTCCAGGTAGAGTTAGAACCTTTGAATATCCTAGCCAATTGTCTGCATACAGGTTAGTGAAAAAATAACAAGGCAGTAAAGTAGTTCTTCCTCACTGCGGGATGTGTAGGCGACGTTTTGAGATTTAGTATGTTCCTACTCTTTCGAGGTGTGAGTCTTGATATAGCCCCCCGCTGTGTCTTGTTAAGCTTGGTCGAAGATGTGGTTTGCTTACCCTTTGATCCCTCCGAGGGTGGGGGCATTGATGCCGCTGACGCGCCAGATGGCCAAGAATTTCCTCTTATCACGTATTTCTTTCTGTTGACTTATTTTAGTCCTACCCTCGCCAAGGTCCTCGCCTTCGAAGTCCAACACCGCTTGGCTTGTGATAATGCCAAAGTTCAAGTAGATATGATCGGGAAACTCGAATCTAACCTCTCGAAGATTAGAGCTGAGATAATTGATGCCAGGGCTGAAGCGGCACTAAGCCGAACCAATGTTGATCAGGAGATAGTGATTCGTATGAAAGACGTTGCGGATGCTCAAGCTGAGCTAAGCGAGACTTCGACTGGGAGAAGAGGATCGAGGAATATGTTCATTGTAGATACCGAAGAAAAGTACTCGAGGAGATCGGTGTGAGGGGCTTTGTTCTCTCAGAGGAATTGGTTCGAGCAAAGGGCGGAGGAGCATGACGCACGGACACTTCTTGCTGATGAGGCGAAGAGCAAACCCGGCAAGCTGTAGCCCTTTGGAGCGGAGCGTAGATTTCACCGTTTTGTCGCTTTGTATTTGATAGATGTAGAGCATGTTTGTAGATGGAGAGTGCGCCCCTCTTTTTCTTTTTCTTTGCATATGTAAGATAAGAGGAAACATAAAGCTTTATTTCTTCTGCATCTCTTTTCTATTATTGCTTTAGACCAGGCGGGCTGGTTTCAGTGTTTGTGGGATCCTCGTAGGTCCGAAACTGATAGGACAGGCCTGGGGGCTCTTAAGTGCGATCCTTGACGTGAGCGAGTGTTAGGGCCTCCGTGCTTTGCCCTACTGTTTAGGCTTAGTCTCCGAGTCAGGCTTTGACTCGAGCTTTCCTGGCCTTAAATCATCTATGCCTATGCGGGCAGGTATTAATTGTTCCCATTTCTTGCCCTAGGGCATTTGCCGTTTCGACCATTTTTGGGTTCAATCTCCGAGTCGCGTTGCGATTCGAGGTTCAAATTGACCCTCAAGTTTTATCCTGCCTGTTTGGGTATATGGCGATGGCCTTTTGTGCTTCAGATCGAAGTGACCTTATAGGTGGGTGGCCCAGAGGCTCACTCGGCTGGCGATAGTGCCATTTATGTTGTGCCCTTAGGCATATTATAGTTTAACCATTTCAGGTCCAGTCTCCGAGTCGTGTTGCGACTCGAGGTTCAATTGACCCTCAAGTTTTATCCTGCTTGTATGGACGGACTGTGAAGGCCTTTTGTGCTTCGGGTCGAAGTGACCTTACAAGTTGGTGTCCTAGAGGCTCACTCGGCTGGCGATAGTGGCATTTATGTCGTGCCCTTAGGAATATTGTAGTTTAACCATTTTGGGTCCAGTCTCCGAGTCACATTGGCTACTTGAGCTTTAATTGACCCTTAAGCTATCAATTTTCAAGTTGGCGACAATGGCTCTTACGCTATTTGATCGTAGAGACCTTTTGATATGTGGCTTGGAGGCTTGCATAGTTAACTATTTTGGATCCGGTCTCCGAATCGGGTTGCGATTCGAGCTCATTTTAATCCTCAAGTTGTCAATTTTTTAGTTGGCGACAATGGCTCTTACGCTGTTTGGTCGTAGAAACCTTTTAATATGTGGCCCGGAGGCTTGTTTAGCTTGTGACAATGGCTCTTATGCTGTTTTTGCCCGTGGGCTTTTTTATAGGCTTTGTTTTCCGCTCATTAAGGTCTTTTGAAATAGCTTTACCTGACCCTTCATCGGTTCTAGAAGAACCTCAATTTCAAGTCATTATCGGCGATGTTTCGAGCACATCGGAAGGTTTATAGCTCGTTTTATCTTGTTGAGGGAAGCCTGTTTTAACCGTTTCTTTCCGAAGTATATTCGAAGTAGTGGCCTGCAATTTTGTTTAGCGACGGTCGGGTGTCACCGAGTCGCATTAATTTGGTTGTATCAACCGTTTTGACCATAGTTGTATATGTTTGGCCGGAGCCATTTTTGATCCTGAGTGATAGTTTAGGCGTCTACACCAAGTGTATGCCCTTTTAGGATTCCTACAAATGCGACATATAGCCTAAACTTTGGGATTTTCATGCCTGTTGAGGTCTTACAGTTTGTCATGCCTGTTGAGGTCTTACAATTTTTTGTTGTAATGTAGAATAAATCTGGTTACACTGAGTCTGCCCGCTAGGGGTCTTACAGTTTCGGGTTTGCTTAAGCTTGAAAACTGCTTCTCGTGAGCTCTGAGTTGCCTTGTAGGGGATTTATGAGCCCGGAGTTCCGACCCTGGGGTCGTGCAGGTGCTGAATTGCTGACATTAAGTCTCCGAGTAGTTCGGGACGCGTTTGGTGGAGAGGCCCTTGTCAAGGGTATACTTGAGGTTTCCTTGTTTGGAGAATAAGATGTTGAAAAGATATCCTTTTATTGTTTGGTGTAGACATATATGGTTTCATTGTCGTGAGCTCGGCCCGCGCGGGCGCGACTTCTCGGACTACTCGATCCAGTACATAATTCCCGATTGATATTTAGTCTGCCGTTTCCTGGTCCTCCCGAGGGGATGGTGCCCTTAGAAGAAGATCATCGCTCATCGTTGGACTGTATAAGAAGGCCTACGACCTTATCAGATCCTCCTCTTGGGGGTATGTCGCTCCGCTAATAATCTTGTTGACAAGGCCCTCTTCAGGGCGGAAGTCCGATTGAGGGAATAAAGCGTGATGGGCCCTTTTTTAGAGCCTAGGGATCTCCGGGTAGAGTTAGAACCTTTGAATATCCTGGCCAGTTGTCTGCATATAGGTTAGAGAAAAAATAATAAGGGAATAAAGCAGTTCTTCCTCTCTGCGGGATGTATAGGCAACGTTTTGAGATTTAGTATGTTCCTACTCTTTTGAGGCGTGAGTCTTGATACAGCCCCCCACTGTGTCTTGTCAGGCTTGGCCGAAGATGTGGTTTGCTTTCCCTTTGATCCCTCCGGGGGTGGGGGCATTGATTCCGGCGACGTGCCAGATGGCGAAGAATTTGCTCTTGTCGCGTATTGCTTTCTGTCGACTTATTCTAGTCCTGCCCTTTGCGAGGGGTTTCACGCTTTTGGCGAAATGGGGCCGACGCTGTCTCCGAGTGGTGTTCCGGCGGTCGTCTGAATAAGACGCCCGTGCTTTGTGCCCCCTTCGGTGGTACAGAGTTCGATTTCCCAGCCCGAGCTCAGACGAGCTATATCAAGAGAATGGTCTTTGTGGCGATTTATCATTTGGAATTCGCCAGGGATTCAGGATGCGGGGGCGATTTGGTCCGACATCGTTGTTGCATGTGACCGAACCATCTGAATTCATGAACACATGTTTTATTTAAAATAGATCAAATAAGGAAGAGGGTTACCAATGCGTCAGTGTAATGGCGAGGCGGAGTCTTGGTACCCTTTTCCCTGGTTGTAACGGCGTCCTCCGAAATATTTCCCTGGGCATGTTTTTTCCTGACGGCGAACATTTTACTTCCCATTTTATGAGTCCCCGGAGGGTGTCGTTGCTCCTTCGCTGTCGTGGTAATACATCGTGGGGCTGGACTCGAGCCTGACCGTTCGATGGTACTCGGCGGTGATTTTTATTGAGTAGCACGGCTGGCATCCCTCTGAGCTAGTGGCCATTTTTTACCCTATGGTCGCGCGCGCCCTACGGTCCCCGCGCCGGTTTGTAGTTCCTTTGAAAGGGTCTTGGTCGAATAAGCCTGAGTGTTCGGCGTCCCTGGCTTTGCTTATGGTGATCATGATATTTGATATAGCAATGTTGAAATCGTAATCCGCTGAGCGGGGCTCCTCGACCGGTTGTGCCTCGTCAGATCTGGTTCTACTGGAGGTTTTTCGAGGACGTTGCCCTCGAACTATTTCCCTACCGTTGCGAGTTAAGTTGCATCTTATGGCGTTCCTCCCATTCGCAGCGCATGGATGGTACCTCCATCTGTTTGGCATTAGTTTCTTTGTTGGGAGCCTACTTGGGTATACCGGGCCAGTAAAGGCTCCTAGACGGTTGTCCGTGGCCCTGATTCGTGGCAGGTGCCGGGTACGGGTACCGACTAGGTCTTGGTTGGGTATCTGATTAAGCTTCATTTGAAATGACCCGGAGTCATCGAGCATGCTTCGTTTAAAGTTTGGGCTTGGGCCTGGGTTGCCCAGTCACCCGAAACCTGGAGCAATCTCATTCGTCCTATCAGGGAACGAGGCGCGACTTCCTATCATCTTGAAGGTCGCTGCCTTTCTCCGCACGTGTGTAAGCGGTGGTGCACTTGTCGGGATCCGAGGTCCTGTCGCACTTAGGGAGTTCCGGTGTTCCATATTTTGGTGAAGCGGGTTCGGTGGCCGCTTCCCCGGGAGATAATTGTTGCATGAGCCTCCATGAACTTGACATGATTCTCTTGGAGAGATCCTCCAGTGTCTTCGTTGTGGCGGGGTCTGTTATCGATCTGTTGTTGTTTGATCTTTTGGGTACTCATTCAACGTAGGGAACCATTTCTGGCGCTACTGTGTTGGGGATCGCTGGATGGCTCTGCAACTGAGCGATAGCCAACTGCTATGCCTGCAATATTTCAAAAATGTCATGAAGACTAACTTCATGTTCTTCCCAGGCTGGGGTTTTTTGAGCTTCCTATTGGTGTGAGAAGTTTCACCGACTTGTTGTGCGTTCTGTGAGTTCGCGTCCGCTAGAATCGGTCCGGGCACATTATCGGGATTTTGTAGTGGTGCTCCGATGGCCGGGATAGCCACACCATTTTCCCCATGATTTTTGAGGTTGTCATTCTCGACTCCGTTTACCGAGCCGGACATTTTGATCTGAAATCAAAGGATCTTGGGCAAGAAAAAGTGTGAATGATAATGTGCGTTTGTGCAATGAAACTAGCAAGAAAATAATCACTATTATTTTTAGCCCCACGGTGGGCGCCAAACTGTTTACCGCGAAAATGGTAACAACAATTAAATTTGTAAATGAGATTCTAAAAATACCCGATCTATTCCCGAGCTAGTTGCTAGAGAAGTTGATTCTAATAATATGAAGTTTAAAGATTAAATGCGAGTTGAAACAAGATAGCAATAGAACCGAAGGGCCTTCTGCCCAGGTGCAGGCTGGGTCGATGGGGGACCTCAGGGTCGAGCTCGAACCATCGGGGGTAGCCAGGGATGGGATAATAGTTGAGGATATAATTAAACAAGGCTCTTTATGGCAAATACTAAGTTATATGATGAAAACAAGTAAGAAAACGATGAATATCAAGGTGACCTCGGGCCAGTGAGAACGAACAAGTTTAGCAAGGAAAGAGAGAAAGAGAGATATTATTGCATTTATGGAGAAAATGAAGTTGCATCAGCCGTTTACATGGTAGGGTGAGTTCCTTTTATATAGGAGGGGAACTCGTCTACGAGTACGTGGAGATTAATTACAAAGTATGGAGATGGGATGGCTTGACGTGATGCCTCAGCATAGGCTCCTAATAGGCCGGCTCTGTCAAACTTAGTTGTGTGCCTTGGGAGCTTCCCCTTCTGTCCTGGCTTTGATCTCCGTCTTCTCTAAGTCGGGCCTCGATGAGCCCCGAGGTCGGGAACTTGGCCGTGGATTCCCGTTCTCGGGGTGTCGAGGTGTTCTTCCGAAATGACTTGACAGCGAGAAATCAAGTCCTCTAATTTTGTCGCGTACAGATTGGATGCCCTTGGTGGCTTGATGATATAATGTACACCCATACCTATGCATGGCACGACATTTATACGCACGTGCACAACTTTATAAATGTTTTAGAATTTATAAAGTTATTCAGATTTAAAGACGTGTTTCTATATTCCATGTTTCATCTATGTCTTTTACGTACTAATTTCCATGTCTTACATACTGAGTACATTTTTCGTACTGACGCCCTATTTCACGGGGCCTGCATTTCATGCCCGCATGTGCAGGTAGGCAAGCTGATGGTCCCCCTTCTTAGGATCCCTGATCAGCGAGAGTTGGCGTGCTCCATTTTTTTGGTACGATACGTTTGTATATATATATATATATATATATATATATATATATAATGGGTATGACGTGGCTCAGTCCCGTCTTTGTACAGTTATGTTTCTGTTAGAGGTCTGTGGATAGTATGTCTAATTGGGTTGTATGTGTCCTTGTCGGCTTTCAGTTTTGGATGTATAGTTGTTTATAGCAGCCTTGCTGGCTCGCCCACTGTATTCTGCATGTATACGTACATATGCCTTGATGGCATGTTTCCTTCAAGTAAGTTATTTTTGTAATGCAGCAGATGTTATTCATATTCATATCTTAGACGCATGCTTAGGGGTGTTTCGGGTCGTGACAAAAGTGGTATCATAGCAGTTCTGTCCTAGGGTTGTCTACAGACCGTATCTAGTAGAGTCTTGTTTATGGGTGTGTCGTGCACCACACTTATAAACAGGAGGCTACAGGACATATAGGATGTTATCCTCTCTTTTTATCTCAGATCGTGCGATACAATAATTCATGTTCCTAATGGTACGTTATATTTTCAGCAATGTCTCCAAAGAGTACGGCCGCCCAGAAGGGAATGTCCATGGCCGATGAGACTACTAGTCGAGTGAAATGAGTTACCAGGGCTCAGGGAGAGTCTCATGGCGAGGTTCCATCTCAGACTTCACATACCCCGCCCTTTCCAGAAGAGCTCCAAGGGGAACCAACTCCAACACCCGCCCTTGTGCATTCAGCACCTTAGCCGGATGCGCCAGGTCAGGAGATGAGAGATGCTATTCAATTATTGACCCGATTAGTAGCCGCACAGGCTCGGCGTCAGGAAGTAGGTATTGGTCACGCAGACAGGTCCATGAGTGCGAGGGTTTGTGACTTCATTAATTTAGACCCTCCAAGTATTCACTGGGGCAGATCCGAATGAGGACCCTCCGGTATTTATTGATTGGGTGCAGAGGACGTTTAGGGTAATGAAGGCCACTACGACATAGTTAGTTGAGCTAGCTTCCTATAGACTCCGAGATATTGCAGTTAATTGGTACGAGTCTTGGGAATTGTACAGAGGTGAGGATGCCCCTCCAGCAGTATGGCAGAAGTTTACAGAAGCTTTTCTTCGACATTATTTGCCACCAGAGCTTAGGTTAGCCAGAGTTGATAGGTTCTTGAACCTTCGATAGGGTAACATGAGTGTTCGGGAGTACAGTCTTCAGTTTGATTCATAGGCTAGGTATGTTCCCACTATTGTATCTAAGATGGAGGATCGAGTTCACCGGTTCATGATGGGATTAGAGCCTTACCTGCTTAACAATTGTATATCAGTCTCACTTCAGCCAGACATGGATATTTCTCATATTCAGGTATACGCTCAGGGTGTAGAAGAGCATAAACAGAAATAGAGGGCCGATCATGAGCATGATAGGTCCCAGAATAAGAGAGCGAAGCTTTCGGGTCCTTTTGGTGAGTTTCGAAGTGGTCTAAGGCAGCAGTACTCGAGGTATCCAGCACATCCATCGGCTAGCGCACCCCCCTCAGTTTGGTGGTAAGAGATTCGATCGTTCCACATATTCAAGGTCTGGTCAGAATTTCAGGGCCTCAGGTTCTCAGTATAGGGGTGAGCCAAATTAGATGAGGCCTCCCTTGCCACAATGTACTCAATGTGGTAAGCAACATACCCGGTAGTGCCGTATGGGGTTGGGCTTTTGTTATACTTGCGGTTATCTAGGCCACATTATGAGGGATTATCTGATGAGAGGTGATGCAAGTATAACTCAGCCGTCGGGATCTGTAGATGGTTTGTCATCATCAGTACGCCCCCCTGGGAAAGGTCCCCAAGAACCAATGAGTCGTGGTAGAGGAAGAGGCAGATCATCTAGCTCGAACAGCCCTCAGAACCGCATTTATGTGTTGGCAGGATGACAGGACCAAGAGTTATCCCCTGATGTTGTTACAGGTATATTATCAGTCTCTTCATATGATGTATATGCACTGATTGACCCAGGTTCTACCTTATCATACGATACTCTGCTAGTTGCTGGTAAGTTTGGAATAAAACCTGAATTGGTTAAACCTTTTGAGGTATCTACACCTGTTGGGGACTCGGTGATAGCTAAGCAAGAATAGAGGGGTTGTATAATATTAGTTCATGGTCGACCTACCGTAGCAGATTTAATCGAGTTAGATATGGTATAATTTGATGTTATAGTGGGTACGGATTGCTTGGCTTCTTGTCATGCCAATGTTGATTGTAGATCAAAGATAGTCCGATTTCAATTTCCACGGGAGCCTATTTTGGAATGGAAAGGTAATACGACATCACCGAGAAGAAGATTCATTTCCTATCTCAAGGCAAGGAAGATGATCAGAAAGGGTTGTATTTATCACTTAGTTTGGGTTCAGGATGTGGAAGTGGAGTCACCAACCATTCAATCCATCCCTGTGGTGAATGAGTTTCCATATATTTTTCTCGATAAGCTTTCGGGTCTCCCGCCAGAGCGAGAAATTGAGTTTTTTATTGACCTACTACCAGATACTCACCTGATATCTATTCCTCCCTATAGAATGTCCCTTCATAGTTGAAAGAATTGAAAGAACTATTAAAGGAATTACTTGAAAAAGGCTTTATCAGACCTAGTATGTCACCATGGGGAGCACTTGTTTGGTTTGTGAGAAAGAAAGATGGTTCCTTACGAATGTGTATTAATTATAGGCAGTTGAATAAGGTGACGATCAAGAATAAGTACCCGCTCCCGAGAATTGATGATTTATTTGATCGGCTGCAAAGTTCCAAGTGTTTTTCAAAGATAGACTTGAGGTCCAGGTACCATCATGTGAGGGTTAAGGATGAAGATATTCCGAAGACAGCATTCAGGACTAGATATGGGCACTTTGAGTTTCGAGTTATGTTGTTCGGTCTGACCAATGCCCCAGCAATATTCATGGATTTGATGAACCGGGTGTTCAGGTCCTTTTTAGATCTCTTCGTAATTATATTTACTGATGATATATTGGTGTATTCTCATTCAGATGATGAGCATTCAGATCATCTGCGTACTGTGCTCGGAGTTCTACAAGAAGGGAAGTTATATGCAAAATTTTCTAAATGTGAATTCTAGTTTAACTCTGTAGATTTTCTTGAGCATGTCATTTCGGGTGAAGGCATTCGGGTGGATACACAAAAGATTGCGGTAGTAAAGACTTGTCCTAGACCCACAACACCGACGGAGGTTCGTAGCTTTCTCGGTTTGGCATGTTATTATAGAAGAATCGTGGAAGGATTTTCTTCCCTTTCAGCACCTTTGACAAAGTTGACTCAGAAGGGAGCAAAGTTTCAATGGACTGATGCTTGCGAACGGAGTTTCCAGGCATTAAAGGACATACTAACTTCAGCACCGGTTCTAACACTTCCAGAAGGGACCGATGGTTATGTGATCTATTGTGATGCTTCAGGCATTGGATTGGGTTGTGTGCTGATGCAGCACGGTAAGGTTGTGGCTTATGCTTCGAGACAACTAAGAAAGCACGAGAAGAACTACCTGACCCACGATTTAGAGTTAGTTGCGGTGATTCATGCACTAAAGATGTGGAGGCACTAATTGTATGGCATTTATGTTAATATCTATACGGATCATAAGAGCCTCCAGTACATTCAAACAAAAGGAATTGAATCTACATCAAAAGAGATGGTTGGAGATACTTAAAGACAATGATGTTGATACTTTATACCATCGGGGGAAGGAAAAGTTGTAGCCGATGCCCTCAGTCGTAGATCTATGGGTAGCCTATCGTATTTACGACAAGAATAGAGGGGAATAGCCCATTAGATTCATCAGCTAGCTAGTCTTGGAGTTCGTTTACTGGACTCAGGTGACGTTGGAATTACTCTTCAGGATACGGTAACATCCTCTTTAGTAACTGAAGTAAAGGAACGCCAGTACAAGGATTCTGTGTTAGTTCATTATAGGGATACCACTCTTTAGAAGGAGAAGACGCCGTTTGAAAATACAGAAGATGGGGTCCTCAAATGTCGAGGACGATTATGTGTGCCTAATGTTGCAGGGCTGCGTCGACAGGTTATGGGAGAAACTCACTATTCTCATTATTCTATCCATCCAGAAGTGACAAAGATGTATCATGACATCAGGGAAGTATATTAGTGGGACAGAATAAAAAAGGATATAGCAGAATTTGTTGCTTAGTGTCCTAACTGTCAATAGGTTAAGATTGAGCATCAAAAACCCGGTGGATTATTGCAGGTTATGGAGATTCCGACTTGGAAATAGGAAGTAATCAATATGGACTTCATCATAGGCTTACCTCGTACCCAGCGTAAGTTCGATTCGATATGGGTGATTGTTGATAGGCTCACAAAGTCAGCCTATTTTCTGCCCGTTAGAACTACATATTCCTTAGAGGATTATGCGAGGCTTTATATTAAGGAGATAGTATGACTGCATGGTGTCCCTGTATCTATTATCTCGGATAGAGGAGCTCAATTTATCGCTAACTTCTGGAGGTCCTTCCAAAAAGGATTGGGGACTCAAGTAAGTCTTAGTACGGGATTTCATCCCCAGACAGACGGACAGGCCGAGCGTACTATTCAGACACTGGAGGATATGTTACGAGCTTGTGTAATAGACTTCAAAGGTAGCTGGGATGATCATCTACCGCCTATTGAGTTCGCGTACAATAATAGCTACCATTCCAGCATTCAGATGGCTCCATACGAAGATCTTTACGGACGAAAGTGTAGGTCGACTATAGGGTGGTTCGACGTTGGAGAATCTGGATTACACGGGCCAGACCTGGTTCAGCAAGCCATAGAGAAAGTAAAGTTGATTTAGGATTGACTATTGACAGCTCAGAGTCATCAGAAGTCATATTCTGATGTGCGGCATCGAGATTTAGACTCAATTTCTCTTTCTTCCCATATCTCATAACACCCTTCATGGGCGAAACCTTCAACAGAACCTTTTCACCAACCATGTAGGACACATCTCGAACCTTCCTGTCAGCATAACTCTTTTGCCTCGACTGCGCGGTACAAAGCCTCTCCTGAATCACCTTCACCTTTTCTAAGGCATCCTGCACCAAGTCTGTCCCCAATAGCCTAGCCTCACTGGGCTCGAATCAACCAACTGGAGATCTACACCGCCTCCCATACAAAGCCTCATATGGAGCCATCTAAATCCTGCTCTGCAAGTGGTAGAAACTGATCGCATGACCCTCCGAAATCAATGACACAAGCACGTAACATGTCCTCCAATATCTGAATAGTGCACTCGGACTGCCCGTTTGTCTGAGGGTAAAAAGTTGTGCTCAACTCAACCTGAGTACCCAACTCTCGCTGCACAGACCTCTAAAACTGCGATGTAAACTGAGTGCCCCTATCCGAAATGATGGAAACTGGAACACCATACAACCGAACAATCTCCCGGATATATATCTCTACCAACCGCTCGGAAGAATAAGTAGTACACACATGAATGAAGTGCGCGGACTTGGTCAGCCGATCCACAATCACCCAAATAGCATCGAACTTTCTCAGAGTCCGTGGAAGTCCAACTATAAAGTCCATAGTGTTCCTCTCCCACTTCCACTCGGGAATATCCATCTGCTGAAGCAAGACACCAAGTCTCTGCTGCTTATATTTCACCTGCTGACAATTGAGACACCTAGCTACAAATCCCACAATGTCTTTCTTCATTGTTCTCCACCAATAATGCTGCCTTAAATCCTGATACATCTTCGCGGCACCCGGATGAATGGAATATCGCGAGCTATGGGCCTCTTCGAGAATCAACTCCCGAAACCCATCCACATTGGGCACACAAATCTGGCCATGCATCCTCAACACCCCATCATCACCAATGGTCACATTTCTGACATCACCATGCTGAACTCTGTCCTTAAGGACAAGCAAATGCGGATCATCATATTGGCGCTCTCTGATGCGATCATATAAGGATGACCGAGAAACCACACAAGCCAATACCCGACTAGGCTCCGAAATATCTAATCTCACGAACCGATTGTCCAAGGCCTGAACATCAACTGCAAGAGGTCTCTCCTCAACTGGAATATATGCCAAACTACCCATACTCACTGCCTTTCGGCTCAAAGCATCGGCCACCATATTGGCCTTTCCCGGATGGTACAATATAGTGATATCATAATCCTTAAGCAACTCCAACCATCTCCGCTGCCTCAAATTGAGATCCTTTTGTTTGAACAAATGCTGGAGGCTACGATGATCAGTAAACACCTCACAAGACACACCATACAAGTAATGTCTCCAAATCTTCAACGCGTGAACTATGGAAGCCAACTCCAAATCATGAACGGGGTAGTTCTTCTCATGGGAACTGACGAGAAGCATAAGCAATAACTCTACCCTCCTGCATCAATACACACCCAATACCAACTCTCGAAGCATCACAATACACGGTATATGAACCTGAAGCTGATGGCAAAACCAACACTGGAGTTGTAGTCAAGGCTGTCTTGAGCTTCTAAAAGCTCTCCTTACAGTCGTCCGGCCATACAAATGAAGTACCCTTCTGAGTCAACTTGGTCAAGGGCGATGCGATAGATGAGAATCCCTGAACAAAACAATGATAATAACCCGCCAAACCAAGAAAGCTGCAAATCTCTGTGGCTGAGGACGGTCTAGCTCTAAACTGCCTCTATCTTCTTCGGATCAACCTGAATACCCTTGCTGGACACCACGTGCCCTAAGAAATCCACTGAACTAGCCAAAACTCACACTTGGAGAATTTTGCATAAAGTTTCTCCTCTCTCAATCTCTGTAATACAATTCTCAAATGCTTCGCGTGCTCTTCCTGACCACGTGAATATACCAGAATATTATCAATGAAGACTATGAAAAACAAGTCAAGATAAGGCCAAAACACACTGTTCATCAAATGCATGAACGTTGCTGGGGTATTGGTCAGCCCAAAAGACATCAGCAAGAACTCATAATGACCATATCGGGTCCTAAAAGTTGTCTTAAAAATATCCGAGTCCCTGATCTTCAACTGCTGATAACCCGAATGGAGATCAATCTTGGAGAACACTCTCGCTCCCTGAAGCTGGTCGAATAAATCATAAATGCGAGGCAAAGGATACTTGTTCTTAATTTTTTCCTTGTTCAATTGCCTATAATCAATGCACATCCTCATAGGGCCATCCTTCTTTTTTACAAATAGAACTGGTGCACCCAAAGGTGACACACTAGGCCGAATGAACCCCTTATCAAGGAGTTCCTGGAGATGCTCCTTTAATTCCTTCAACTCCACTGGTGCCATATGATACGGTGGAATGGAAATGGGTTAAGTGCCCGGTACCAGGTCAATACCAAAATCAATATCCATGTCCGGTGGCATGCCCAGTAGGTCTGCAGGAAACACATCGGAAAAATTTCTAACAACTGGAATAGAATCAATATTGGGAGTCTCAGTACCGACATCCCGCACAAAGGCTAGATACGAAAGACAACCCTTCCCAACCATACGCTAGGCTTTTAAGAACGAGATCACTCTACTGGGAACATAATCAGTCACACCTCGCCACTCGATCTGTAGCACACCCGGTATAGCCAAAGTGACTATCTTAGCATGACAGTCCAGAATAGCACGGCACGAAGATAGCCAATCCATGCCCAAAATGACATCGAAATCCACCATACGCAATAATAAAAGATCCACACAGGTCTCCACACCCCCAATAGTCACCACACACGATCGGTACACAAGGTCTATAACAACAGTATCGCCCACCGGGGTAGATACATGAACAGGTGAAGCAAGAAACTCATGAGGCATACCTAAATAACGAGCAAAATATGATGACACATAAGAAAAAGTGGAACCGAGATCAAATAATACAGAGGCATCTCTGTGGAAAACTGAAACAATACCTGTAATAATAGCATCTGAAGCAATAGCATCGGATCTACTTGAAAGTGCATAGAAACGGGCCTGACCGCCACCTGATTGACGTCCCCCTCTGGGGCGACCGCTAGCTAACTGACCTCCACCCCTAGCTGGCTGGGTGGGTGGTGGTGAAGTAATTGGTGCTAAAGACGATGACTGACCCCTCTGCTGAGATGAACTCACAAGACGACGAGGGCACTGCCTCCACATATGACCCATCTCACCACACTCATAACAACTCCCAGGTGCTGGAGAAGGGGACTGAAGGGAACCCCTCGTACTGGAATGACTAGCAGATGCACCTGGCATAGAAGAACCCTGAACCGATGGAGCACAGGACAAACTTTGAGCTAGAATGGCATTAAGTGATGACTGGCCCTGATGAGAACTGTGAGAACCATGACCCGATGATGCCTCACGATAACCTGGGCGAGCTGGCTAAGCATGCCTGAATGGACGGCCTCTGTCGTACTGAAACTGACCCCTCGAAGGAGTACCACTGTAACTACCAGATCCTCGAGGCCTCTTGGCCTCCCTCTCTCACTCCTGGCGATGAATAGACTCAATCTCATGGGTAATATCCAAAACCTCCTCGAAAGTAGCACCAATCACCCTCTCTTTGGTCATGAGAATACGAAGCTGATAAGTGAGGCCATCAACAAACCTCCTAATCCTCTTTCTATCTGTCAGAACCATCCAAATAGCATGACGATCTAACTTGGAGAACCTCATCTCGTACTGCATCACAGTCATCTCTCCCTGATGCAACCGCTCAAACTCTCTACACAGCTCCTCTCTGCGGGACTACGACACATACATCTCCAGGAAGAGAACGGAGAACTGTTGCTAGGTAAGGGGTTCTGCACTAACGTGCCTACACCTCTCAAAAGCCTCCCACCAAGTGAATGCAACTCCAGAAAATTGATAAGTTGTGAAAGCGACCCCGCTGGTCTCCAGAATACCCATTGTACGAAGCATCCTCTGGCACTTATCTAAGAAACCCTGGGCATCCTCGCCCTCTACACCACTGAAGGTCGTAGGTTGCAGTCTACCAAACCTCTCCAACCTACGTTGCTTATCCTCCGGCATAACAGGAACTACATAGTCCTGAGCAGCTGCAACCGGCTGGGCTTGATGTGCCCCCAACGTCTAAAGTCTCTACACGACCTACTCAGGTGTGCGAGCGGCGGGAGTCTGATTGCCTTCCCCAGCCTGAGAAGTAGTTGCGGCTGTAGTGGCTGAAATCGCCTAAGCTAGGCCAGTGCAAACTGATAAGATCTTAGCCAATGCCTCTTGAAGACCCAGAATCATAATGGGCACAGCTGGTGCCTGAGCTGGTGCTACAGGAGCGCCCATAACTGGGACCTGATCCTGAACTGGGGCAGCTGGTGGATTTGCAGGTGCTGTCCTAGCAGCTCTGCCCCTACCATGACCATGACTGCATCCTCAGCCTCTAGTGGCCACGGATGGTGGTACTGGTGGTCATCCATCCTAACCGGTAGTGCGTGTCCTCACCATCTGTGAGAGAATAGAATAACAAAAGTTTAGTACTCGGATCAACAAATTTGCAATACAAGAATCTCAAGAAAATGGAATTTTTCCTAAAGGTTCTGCAGCCTCTCTCGAGTATAAATATAGACATCTCTGTACCGATCCTCGAGACTCTACTAAACCTGCTCATGACTCGTGAGACCTATGTAACCTAAGCTCTGATACCAATATGTCACGACCCCGAACCCGAACCCGATCGTGATGGCGCCTCTCGTGAAGATAAGGCCAGCCAACACTTCCCATTTTTCCAATTTTTAACAACTAAGCATTAAGAAACAGTCTAAACATGATAAAATAATCCAAAGTAGCCGATAATATCATAAATACGCAGAAGAAAAACCCAACACAGCCCGATACCGGGGTGTCACTAGTCATGAGCATCTATAAGTCATAATACAAGTCTGCTAAGTCTATAAGCTAGTACAAATGTCTAAAAAGAGATACAAATGATAAAGGAGGAGAAACACTCATGAACTCCGAATGTCTACCGGGAGCCCTCAACTCGCACTGGCAGGATCAGCAACGCCTGAATCTGCACACGGGGTGCAGGGAGTAAAGTGAGTACTCCAACTTAGTGAGTAACAAATGTAAATAAACATTGAAAGTAGGAAATTACGTAAGGCACAAAAGCATGCTATAATAAAGCAGTAAAACAATTAAAACAGTAAACCAGTGAAAGATAAGCAAAATTCTTTAACACAAACGTAGTTTCATGAAAAGCCTTTTTCAATAATTAAGCAGGTAATTGACATTCAATTATAAAAAGTAAACACATAAAGGCTCGCCCTTCGGGCACAGTATAAACAAATCTGCCCATCGGGCAACATCTCAGAACAGTACCAGCCCCCCGGGCAATCACAAAGAACAATACCAGCCCCTCAGGCTCAATCTCACATCACAATGGGTACCCGCGCTCACTGGGGGTGTACAGACTCCTGGAGGGGCCCCTTACGGCCCAAGCGCAATATCAAGCCACCTCGTAACATCATCTCTAGGCCCTCGGCCTCATAACAATCAAGCCACCTCGTGGCATACATATCTCAGGCCCTCGGCCTCATAATCAGTATCAAATGTTTCCTCACAACATGGGCCCTCGGCCTTACTCAGTCAAAAATCCTCACAAGCCACTCGAGCAGTAGTAAAACATGTTTTCTCAGCCCAAACTATCATTTAAAAGATCATTTAAGTGTTAAAAATAGAGTAAACATGGCTGAGTACGAAAACGTAAAATATAACATGACTGAGTTTAAGTATAAAGTCAAAATAGTAAGGAAATACCAGTAAAAATCCTTGAAGGGTTCAAATAGTTAGCACAAGGCCCAAATATGTCATTCAACCCAAATCATGATGATGGCAAATAGATTTCAGTCAAATACGTGGTAAAATAGTCATTTGGGACGGACTAAGTCACAATCCCCAATAGTGCATGATCCCACGCTCGTCATCAAGCGCGTGCCTCACCTCAATATAGCACAACGAAGTGCAATCCGGGGTCCCAAACCCTCAGAACATTATTTACAATCATTACTCACCTCGAACCGGTCAAAGCTCTAGATCGTGATGCTTTTGCCCCTCAAATCGGCCTCCACTCGCGTCGAATATTTCCAAAATCAGAACGAGGACGTCAAAATATGCTAAGGGAACGAAGCCCAAGTGAAAATAATCAAAATACGACACAAATCCCAAAATTACCAAAACCCAACCCCCGGGCCCACGTCTTGGAATTTAATATTAGTTACATTAATAGATTCCTTATTTCCCTATGAGTTCATACATATCAAAAGTTCTGAAATCCGACCCCAAATGGTCCTTCAAATCTTCAATTAAAGGTTTAAGTTTCCAAGCCCTAGTTTCCCCAATTTTCACCCTAAATTTCCATAATTTCTATCTCTAATCCATGAAATATTAGCATAGGAACGAGTTTTAGGTCTAAATTCCTTACCTCAATGAAGTTCCCTTGAAATCCCTCTTTCAAATTGTCCAAAAGCTCCAAAGCCGAGATAAAAATGGTGAAATTAGCTAAAATTTGCGAAGGCCACAATTTATAACTTCTGCCCAGACATTTTCACATCGACGGCCCTTTAACCGCTTCTGCAGTACCGCATTTGCGGTCGTTCATCCGCTTCTACGGAAATCACTTAACCCCACTTATTCCGCATCCGCGGTCCCCTATCCGCACCTACGACATCGCAGATGCGGTCCTCTTAGCCGCTTCTACGTTTTCCTACTCCTCCAGCCCTTTTTGCTTCTGCGACCAAATCCTCCGCTTATACAGCACCGCACCTGCGGTCCCCAATCCGCAGGTGCGAATATACCAGAAGCAGCAACTTCAGCAGCTGCAACAAAGTCCAAACTTCTCCGTTAACTATCCGAAATCACTCCGAGGCCCCCGGGACCTCAACCAAAAGCACAAACATATACTAATACCTTATTCAAAATTGTACCAATCTTCAAAACACCTCGAACAACAGCGAATCAACCTAAACACATCGGATTCAAGCCAAATTTTCTAAAATCTTTCAAATTTCGCTTTTGATCAAAAACCCAACCAAACTACGTCCGAATGACCTGAAATTTTGCACACACATCCCAAATAACCCAACGGAACTACTGCAACTCTTGGAATCCCATTCCGACCCCTATATTAAAATCTCACCTACCAACCGGAAATCGCCAAAATATCAACTTCGCCAATTCAAGCCTAAATCTACTCCGAACCTCCAAAATTCATTCCGATCATGCTCCTAAGTCACAAATTACCTCCCGAAGCTAACCGAACACTCGGAATTCACTTCCGAGCCCTCTAACACATAAGTCAACATCCAGTTGACTTTTCCAACTTAAGCTTTCTTAAAAGAGACTAAGTGTCTCAAACCTTACAAAAAATCATTCCAGATTCGATCTGACCAATCCGATACCACAAAACACGGATAACAAATCATAAGGAAGAAGAAGTAGGGAAAACAGAGCGGTAACTCGAGACGAATGGTCAGGTCGTCACATCAACTCTACATCACAAGTAATTGCACATTGTGCCAACTGAATTCTTTCCATTTCTTTTCTTTCTTCTCATAAATTCCGATAAACATCACAACACAGAATGAACCCACATACCAATAGGGCATATAATTCATAAAAATCAAAATCAATTATTCCGAAATCACATCAAATCCACTGTAGTGAGTAATAGAAAGTAATTTTTTGACTTATAGCCCTCAATAGTGTATAAAATAAAATGATATACACGGGCTAACATCATCAAATCTCCCAACAGGGATAAACATAAAAGTGGGTCACAAAATTACTAAGCTCACCCATAAGCGGAGCATAATAGGAGGACTCGCCTCAATTTTCAGAATCAAATCAAATTAAGGAAAATATCTTTTTTATAACAATCGGAATCGTACCTGTAACGACACCATCTGGTATAGTGGCCTCAGCCACACCATAGCAATTATATCAATGGGTCGGGCCTCCACCTCTTAGGCTCCATCTACCCGCTCGTCCTCCATCTCTAACTTGTAGTGTATGTAGATTAGTAACTATAATAGAGTGTGTGGACTGGGTGTTCTGACGAAATAGATTTCTCCCAAGCCTGGGACAATTTCCCATGATGTTTCTAGTATCACCACATTCATAACAACTCATCTGCAATTCAGCTGCTCATACTGAGTCTGTGCCGGATAACTAGAATAACCATTGAAGGAATCCTATGCCAGTGGTGCATTAAAAGATGACTGCCCCATGAGAGTGCCCTGATTAACTGGAGCACTACGAGTATTCTGAAATTGTTTCCATGTTCCTGCTGATACTGAAATGTAGAATTATTACGGACACAGGAATATCGAATGTCTCAACATCATCCCATACAAATCTCAGCTCTTACTCATATACAAGTTTCAGAGAACCTTTGAATACCACATAAATAAATCTCAGGCCAAAACTGATATGACACATGAACCCATAATTTGATCGTTGATAGTGGACTCCCTTCACTTGGCGTGAAGCCATAAGACACATTCTAATAATCAACAATACTAACCTTTATCGCTCGTATGGCACCATCATAAGATACCTCAAGCCATTTATTTGGCGCATGTCATCCTCATGACAGTTAAACTCGCTTCCTCTAGTGTCTTGGCTTGCTAATATATACCCTTCGCTAAATAGAAATCCCATACAAACCACATTGTCTCTAATACCACCAACTATCTTCGGATCTACATCCACCTCGTGACCATGCCACGATTGATAATTAGGCAACTAATTAAGCCTTCTTAAGATCGTACTTATCAACCAGCTATCAGAACCTGTTGCACCCCATGTACACAACTGAATGATCAGTCAATACTTCCGCATTATCGATATGGATGACACACGGTAATAATGGTTGAACAATCATGGCTCTCTTATAACCCCTTTGTAGTATCACAAATTGTTGGTGCATAGTTGATACCGAGTGTGCAATTTCATACACTAGTGGATGCAAAAGAACATATGATATATGCTTCTAGCTGAATAAATGTCGCACGATAAGGAATGAAAGAAGTGGAAATTATCCTACTAGCTCTGTAGCCTCTCGAAGATAAGTACAGATGTCTCCGTACCGATCCACAAAACTCTACTAAAACCGTTCGTGACTCGTAGAACCTATGAACCTAGAGCTCTGATACCAACTTGTCACGATCCAAAATCCCACCACAGGCGTCGTGATGGCGCTTAGTCACTAAGACTAAGTAAGCTGATTTTAATAACGATTCAAGCCATTTTTTTATAAATAGAAACAAGTGTCGAAACCAACAACGGAAATAGTTATAACAACTTCCCAAGACTGGTAATACTTAGTCACAAACTCTAACTGAATACATGCAATGATCTCAAGGATGGAATATACAATACTGTTTGAATAACAGTTGACAGTACAATAAAATAGAAAGACCCCAAGGAACTGCGACGACTAAGCAGCTCTACCTTGAATCCTTGCGATCAACACACTAACTCTGTCTGAGTCCGATATCTCAATACCTGGCTCTGTACAAAAATGTAAAAAAGTGTAGTATGAGCACACCACAGTCGGTTCCCAGTAAGTATCAAGACTAATCTCGGTGGAGTAGTGACGAGGTACAGTCAAGACAATTACTAGTCAAAAAACCTGTGCAATATAGCAGTATACAATAGTACTAGAAAATAACTAGCAATGATAGCAATAAAAATCAACCGGTGATATAAACAGAAAGGCAACAAGAACACTATAAATATTGTTCAACAACTAATGAATACAAGTACAACCAATTAACCAAGTCCTTCAAATATAAATCTTTCACCTATAAGTTTTTCAAATAATAATCCTTAGAATATAATCCTTTCCCATAAATATATTTTGTACTTCCTTCGAATAATTATCTTTCAAATATAATTCTTCCAATTAAATATCTTCACATATAATTCTTTCAACAAGTCTCTTCCGAATATAGTTCTTTCAAATAAATATATTTTTTGAGTAAAAGTTCTTTAAAATAATATTTTTTGAATATAAGTCACCCGATGACATTTCAAAATAGTTAATTGAAAATAAGTACCTTTGAGTATAATCTTTTCAAATAGATAACCTTTGAATATAAGTCACCCTGTGACACCTCATCTCATAATCATACAATACGGGTCTCAATACTTGAACCCTAACACTTGGCATCTTGTGCCCTCATCACACCCTTATGTACTTTTCTTTTGTTTAGACACTCTGTACTCAGAAACATCGACAAGGGATCTCGAGATCCCGTCCCGTAGTCCCAAACGTAAATGCACGGGGATCTCTCAGTATCCTCAATATATGTGCTGTGGATCTCTTGGTATCCCAAGGATCTCTCAGTATCCTCAATATATGTGTTGGGGATCTCTTGGTATCCCGATGATCTCTTGGTATCCTTAATATACGTGTTAGGATCTCTTGGTATCCTCAATATATGTGCTAGGGATCTCCCAGCATATCGATCCGTAGTCCTAAAGTAAATATCCAGTATAGGGGAATCTCCCGGGTGCATTCCCGTAGTCCCAAATATAAACGTGTAGGGGGATCTCCCGGAATATCGATCTGTAGTCCCAAAGTAAATATCCAGTACAAGGGAATCTCCCGGTGCATTCCCGTAGTCCCAAATATAAATGTGCGGGGGAATCTCCCGGAATGTCGATCTATAGTCCCAAAGTAGAAACACAACAATCTCAAGGAAAGAATCCAGTACATGGGACTTCAATTATCACATTCTTCACAAATTATACTACAAATGTTCAAATATTACAACATATCACGATTTCCACCTCAAGTGTTCAATTATCACATCATTCACAAATTATACTACAAATGTTCAAATATTACAACATATCACGATTTCCACCTCAAGTGCTCAATTAGCACATCAATTCACAAATGCACTACAAGTGCTCAAATATCACAACTTCATGAAATAAATATATTTATTCACTTTATTAACACAATTTCCCATTTAAATTATCTATAGATAAAAATCAAGAATGAAATTATTTTTCATAAAAAAAAGGAAACTCAAACAAACACAGAGTTCACATAAAAGTCGAGTAGCAATCACTTCAAATTATCATATCAAAACAACATTGGCAAATAAGGAATGAGGCATGGCATATAAGAGATTTAGTAAGTACCATAAAAATTTTCAATTTAATACATAAGGGTGTCCACGAATTTTAACAAATATAATTTGCACATATAAACCAAGTACATACTCGTCAACTCATGTACATGGTTTCAAATCACACAATTTCCACATAAGACTCAACGCCTAAGGGGAAATTTTCTCACACAAGATTAGGCAAGATACTTACATTTTTAAAGTTATGCCGATATTTCACAATCGCCTTCTTGCTTGAATTAACCTCCGGACAGCTCAAATCTATCCAAATTAGTTGTATAACTTCATTAAAATTCATCGGAATAATTCCGGATAATATAACATCGACTTAAAATTTCACATTCAAAAAGTCAACGAAAAGTCAACGCGGGACTCGCCTCTCGGAACCCAACATAATTTTCAAAAAATCCAAACATTCATTCTGATACGAGTTCAACCATACCAACTTTATCAAATTCTGACATCGGATTGGCTTTCAAATCTTATATTTTCGTTTTTGGAAGACTTGCTAAAAATTTGATTTTTCTTCCATAAATTCATGGATTCATGATGTAAATGAGTACGGAATTGTACGCGGCGAAATCAGAAGACTTGATTTCTCGTTGTCGAGACATTTCGGGAGCATGCCCCGGGACCCCTTGGTAGGAGGTCGCGACCGAGTTATCGACCTTAGGACTTGTCAAAGCCCGACTCAGAGAAAATGAAGAATGAAGCCAGGACAGGGGGGAAGCCCTCTAGGGACATGGCTACGTCTGACAGGCCCAGCCTATCCAGAGCCTATGCTGAAGCATCATGTCAAGCCATCTCATCACCGTACTTTGTAATTAATCCCCACATACTTGTAGCCGAGTCTCCCCTCCTATATAAAGGGGACTCGCCCCACCTTGTAAGGGGCTGATGTTGCTCCATTTCTCCAAAAGTGCAATAATATCTCTCTTTTCTTCTAAGTGGTTCATTCTCACTAGTCCGAGATCGCTTTGGCATTTATCATTCTCTTATATGTTCTTTACTACTTTGCTTGGAATTGGTAACATTGGGCCTTGCTCGATCATATCTCCGCCTGTTATCCCATTCTCGATAGGCCTCGGTAGCTCGAGCTTGGCTCGAACCTTGGCCCCGAAGCCTTCATCGACCATCTCTGCACCCGGGCAGCAGGGCCCTTTGGTTTGATTACTGCCACGTCTTAGCTCGTATTTTATCATTGTACTTCACGTTCTTAGCATTAACTACTTTAACAACTAGTTCGGGAATAGATCACGTATTTTTAGAACCCCATTTACAAATTTAATTGTTGATACCATTTTCGCGGTAAACAGTTCGGCGCCCACCGTGGGGCTAAAAATAATAGTGATTATTTTCTTGGTGGCTTCGTCACACAAATGCACATTATCTTTTACATTTTTTCTTGTCCAAGATCCTTTGATTTCAGGCCAAAATGTCCAGCTCGGTAAACAGAGTTGAGAACGACAACCTCGAAAATCACGGGAAAAATGGCGTGGCTATCCCGGTTGCTGGAGCACCTCCGTGGAATCCTGATATTGCTCACGGACCGATCCTAGCGGACGCAGATTCACAGGACGCACAATAAGTTAACGAAAGTTCTTACAACGATTGGAGCGTACGGCATAGCGACCAATAGGAAGCACAAAAAACCCCGGCCCAGGTAGAAAAGGAATTTAGTCTTCATGTTATTTTTTAAATGTTGCAGGCACGACAGTTGGCTATCGCTCGACTGCAAAGTTTCCTAGGGACCCCTAACGCAGTAGCGCCGGAGACATCTCCTTATGATGATCTAGTACCCGAGAGATCAAGTAACGATGGGTCGGTAACCGATTCCGCCGCAGTGAGGATGCTTGGGAATCTCTTTGAAATGATCGAATCGGGTTCGTGGAAGCACTTACAGCAACCGTATCCCGAGGAAACGGTCTCGGAACTCGCTTAGCAGAAACACGGAACGCCGAAACACCCTAAGTGCGACATGACCTCGGATCCATACGGGTGCACCACCGCTTGCGCGTGCTCATTCAGAGGCAGCGACACCCGAGATGATGAGTTCGAGCCCGTCTCGTTGAGGAAGTTCGAAGAAACTCTTTTGAGAGAAACCGTGATGCAGCGCCATTGCCTGGCACCTAACCTCACAGACTCGCTTGTTGTACCAGCGTGGTCCTCAACGGAAGCACGCGCTAGTGCCATCAAAGCAGTACCGAGAGGGCCCGATACACCTGAGGCCAAACAAAGAAGAAATGAAATACCGTGGGAAGCCGCACCCCATTCCCTAAAAGGACGAATGAGAATTCTCCCGGTTTCGGATGATCGGCCAACACAGGCCTTCCCCCGAAGCCTAAGCGAAGCATGCCCAACAACTCCAGGGCATTTCGAGCAAAGCCTGATCAGGTACCCAGCCTAGGTCCGGTTAGATGCCCACACCCGGCACCAGCCCCGAATCAAGGCCATGGAAAACCCTCCAGGAACCTCCTCAGGTTCGATATATCCAAGCAGACTCCCGACAAAGAAGCTGATGCAAAGCAGATGGAGGCATCATCCATGCGAGGCAAACAGAAGGAACGACTTGAGATGCAGCCTACCTCGCAATAATAGGGAGATGACCTGAGGACAACACCCTTGAGAAACCTCCAATGGAACCAGATTCAACAAGGCACGGCTGATAGGGAAACCCCGCCCAGCCGGGTGCGATTTCAGCATTGCTATACTGAACATCGTAATCACCATAAGCGAAGCCAGGAACACCGGGCGACTCAGACCTATTCGACCAAGACCTCTTCAAGAGAACTATGGCCCGGCGCAGGAACCATGGGGCACGCGGGGTCACCGGCTCAAAAGAACAACAACCATGCTATTCAATAGAGGTCGCCACCAAGTATCATCGAGCGGTCAAGCTCGAATCCAGCTCCAAGGGGGGAAGGATATCGGGAAAAAACGAAGCTGACAAGCCACAACGTATTGCCATGACAGTAAAAGGGCGGTGGCATCCTTCAAAGATCCATAAAATGCAGAGAGAAAGTGTTCATCGCCGGGAAAAGGCGGGTCAGGGGAATATACCCAAAGGACACCCTTGCATCCAAGAAAAGGGCCGCCGAGACTTCGCCTTGGCCTCGTATTCACACGTTGGTAACCCCCTCCCTCATTTCACCTATTTCAAATAAAGCATGTGTTCATAAGTGTAGGTGGTTCAACAAACTATACCGACAGCGTCATGCCAAATCCAATAGGGCAATGCGGACTAACGAACCAAATCAGTCCCACACCTCGAATCTTTGGTGGATTCCAGACGTCGATCGCCACAACAATCAGGAAGGTAGCTCCCTCTATACAGCTTGCTTGAGCTCGAACTGGAATATTGAGCCCGCGAAGTGCGGACATTTTATTCGGATAACAATGGGCACACTGCCCAGAGGCGATTTCGACCCCACTCTGCCAAAGGGATGAAACTCCCCGATAAAGGTGGGACTAAGCATTCGACAAAAAGCTACGTGCGACGAGAGGAAATCCCTCACCATATGACCCACCGCCGGCATCAACGCCTCCGCCATCGAAGGGATCAAAGGGTAAGCAGAACCGCATCTTCGGCCAAGCATGGTTTAGTGCGGCGAAAGGCTACATTAGGGCTCATGCCCCAAAATGGCACGAACATACCAAACCTTGAAAATGTCGCCTACACACCCCGTAGCAGGGAAGGACTACTTCGATCCTTTAATTGTTTCTTTACTTTTACTAACCTACATGTAGGCAGTCAATCGAGGTGTTCAGAAATTCTAAACTGCACTCAGAGATCCGAGGCCTCCGCGGGACCCGCCGAGCTCTCTTTCCTCGACCGGGTTTCCGACTTAAGGGTCCCGCCAGCAAGATTATTAGCGGGGCAACGTAGCCTTAAGAAAGGGATCCGACAAGACCACAGTCCTTTCTTCTACAGTTGGACGACGTGCGATGACCTCCTCTTAAGGGCACCATCCCCTCGGAAGGGCCAATAAATGGCAGGCTAAGTTCCAAAACGGAATCATGTAAACGGATCAAATAATCAGAAGAGCCACACCTGTGCGGGCCGAGCTCATAGCAACGGGACAATATGTATTTACAACATATATTTACGCCAAGCAATAAAGAATACCTTTTCGGCATTTCGTATTTCGGGAAAGGTGATTTCGATATACTCGCGGCAAATGTTTCTCCATCAAATAAGTCCCGATATACTCGGAGACTTAGCGTTAGCGATTCGACAACTTGCATGACCCCAAGGTCGGAACTCCGGGCTCATCAAGCCCCTGGAAGGCAACATCGAGCTCACGAGAAGCTATCTTCAAACTTAAACAAACTCGATGACTCAGAGACTGTTGTTAATCGCTATACAACTAGAAAAGTCAAAACTGTAAGACCCCTAGCGGGCAGCTTCGGTGTAACCAGATCTATTCTACAAACTGTAAGACCTCAATAGGCATGATAAACTGTAAGACCTCAACAGGCATGACAAATTGTAAGATCTCAACAGGCAAGAAAATCCCGAAGTTTAGGCTATACATCGCATTTGTAAGAATCCTTAGAGGGCATACCCTCGATGTAGACGCCTAAACTATCACTAGGGATCAAAACTGGCTATGGCCAAACGCATATGACCATGGTCAAAACGGGTGATACAGCATAAATAACGTGACTCGGGGACACCTGACTGTTGCTAAAAAATCGCAGGCCACTACTCCAAATATACTTCGGAAAGAACCGGTTAAAACAGGCTTCCCTCAACAAGCAAAAATGAGCTCCGACCATGTCGGCTCCGAATTGCAAAAGCGTCGATCTACTCGAGCTATGAACCTTACGAGGTGCTCGAAACATCACTGACAACGACTTGAAATCGAGGTTCCTCTGGAACCGACGACGGGTCAACCAAAAATACTATAAAAAGACCTTAATGAGCATAAACAAAGCCTACAAAAAGCCCACAGGCAAAAACAGCGTAAGAGCCATTGTCGCCAGCTAAGCAAGCCTACGGGCCTCATATTGAAAGGTCTCTACGACCAAACAACGTAAGAGCCATTGTCGCCGGCTAAAAAATCTTGACAACTTGAGGATTAAAATGAGCTCGAATCGTAACCCGATTTAGAGACCGGATCCAAAATAGCTAACTATTCAAGCCTACGGGCGACATACTAAAAGGTTATAACAACCAAACGGCATAAGTGCCACTGTCGCCGACCAAAACTCAAGGCAGTTCAAGGGTCGATCACAGCTCGAATCACAATGCGACTCGGAGATTGGCCCCAAAAACTGCAATATGCCCAAGGGCATGGCATAAATGTCACTATCGCCGGCCAAAGAACCAAGGAGATTTAAGGGTCGATTACAACTCGAATTGCAACGCGACTTAGAGACTGGACCAAAAAATTGCGATATGCCTAAGGGCACAGCATAAATGCCACTATCGCTGGCAAGGGAATCAGGGAAACTTAAGTGACGATTACAGCTCGAATCGCGACGCGACTCGGAGACTGGACCCAAAATAATTGAATTGCAGGATGTCTAAGGGCACGGCTCGAAAGATACCGTCGTCAGTCGATTAAATTTCCAGGCCACGTACCCGTGAGGTCACTTCAACCCAAAGCACAAAGAGCCATAATCATTCGCCTATGTGGGTAAGAGAGAGCTTGAGGGTCGATTGAAGCACCAATCACAATGCGACTCGGAAACTGGACCCAACAAACAGTTGGAGGGACGAATGGCCAAGGGAAAGAGATCAAAACAAATACTACCTACCTGCACGGGCACAAAAATTTCAAAGAACAAGAAGGTTCAATTCGGAGCCCGACTCGGAGACCAAGCCTAAACAGCCAGGCCAAGCACGGAGGCCCCGGCACCTGCTCACGTCAAAAATCATGCTTAAGAGCCCCCAATCTGCCCGATCAGTTCCGGACCTACGAGGATCCCATCGAACAGCAAAACCAGCCCACCCGGTCGAAAGCAATAACAAAGAAAAAAGAACAGAAGAAATAAAGCTTCGAATTCCTTCTTATATATTGCATGCGCAAAAAAAGGCGCACTCTCCATCTACAGGCATATTCTGCATATATCAAAAACAAAGCGACAATAAACGGAAAAATCTACACTCCGCGCTAAAAGGGATACAATTTGTCAAAAATTGCCCTCCACAACTTCAACAAGAAGTGACCAAGCGCTACGATTATTCCCCTGGCTCGAGCTGATCCGTCTGGGAAAACGGAACCCCTTGCACCAACCTGCTCGAGTACCTCTCCTCGGGACCTACAACGAACATATTCCTCGATCCTCTTCTCTCGGTCTAGGGCTCACTGCATCTCGGCTTGGGCATCAGTAGCACCCTTCATACGAATCGCCATCTCCCGACCCGCCTTGGTTCGGCTTAGTGTCACTTCGGCCCAAGCATCAATTATCTCGGCTCTAAAACTTTGGAAGATCAAATTCGAAGTTTCCCAATCATACCCGGCTGAACTTTGGCGCTATCACAAATCAAAAGAAGTTGGACCTCGAAAGGCAGAGACCTTGGTCGAGACATTCGTCCCCTCAGAAGCTTGAGCCTACACTTGAGCCCTTAGCTCCCCACGAGTCACTCTGCCGATGCTTGACATCGCCCTTAAGGTACTCCGAAACCTCCACTTTTTCTGCAGCTAATATAACAGAAAGGGGGTTAGCCTTAAGGGTAGAGGGGGGCGAAGCGCGTACTACAGGAAGCCACCTGCTTAATCAAATAGCTCCCATAATTTGGGCCTGTCACCCCGGAATCAAGGGCTCCGGAAACACCCGACTCAAATCGATGCATTCTCCTCAGAGGCGTGAAACGACTAGCACCAGTTAAGGCTCCATCACTCCGCGGGTGCCGATCTCTCTTATCGTCATCATCCCTCGGCCTAAAAGCCAATGACTCCTTTCCCTCTTCAGAAGAACATTGCCTCATCCCAGGGAACAGCCCGATATCTGTAAATGGCACAAATGGAAGGGGAAAGGGTTACCTCGGGTATACAAAGGCTAGGCAAAGACAGCATACGCGCATACCTTGGTATTGCGCTACCCATCCAGTACGGAGTACAGCTCGCCATCTGTGCTCGTCGCAGGATGAATGGGTCACCAGCCTCCGGACCCAGCCAGACAGGTCATGGACCTCACCCGACATCCATGAAGTTGCTGTAATAAGGGAAACAACATTATTACTCAGCTGATTTTTGCTATATATGGAATCTGAAAAAGTGCCAAACGCCTTACTCACATGCATAATTCCACCCTTCGGGAAATGGCAAAAACTCCACAGGGATAATATCGGTCGTCCGGACCCGGATAAATTAACTGGCCCACTCTCGATCCCCGCCGTCCTCGTCATCAACAATGAAGGGCGTGGATGAACGACACCTCAGAGTTAGCAGGCCTCGATGATGAGAGGGTCGATATAGCCTGACAAGGTAGTCAAGCGTGAATTCAAGCCCGGCCTTCCCCGTGAAGAATCTCATCATCAGCACCATTCGCCGAAATGACGGATGAATCTGTGCCAAGGTAACCCAATACTTCAAGCAAAAATCAAGCACAACCCTATCATAGGGGCCAAATGCAAAAGGGTATAGGTACACGCTCAAGAACCCATCAGTGAAGTTTGCAATGCCCTCATATGGGGAAAGCACCTGTAGTGTTACCCCCTCGCTCCAGCCACAGTACCTCCTCGCTATCTCCAAGTGTTCCTCTCTTATCATGGACGCCATCTCCAGAGCGAAATCCCTTGGTTCCTGAGCACTAGGAGCAGCGCCCCCCGTCGCCTGCCGGGTCGGCCCCAAAGTGGTTCCCATGACTATGGTGAAACTAACAGGTTAAGGGAAGGGCGCGGACCAACACTTTTTGCGCCTAAAGAGATGAAGTACCATGTTCCAAAGCAGAAAGGCAACTATCTAAAAGTGATGAAGTCTTGCCAAGGAGATGAAGTCGCCCCACATATATGCGAGAATCAGCAACGATTTGCCTACCCGAGGCAAGCCCCGGGAAGCCAACAGCCTCGATATAGATCGACGAGTCGATACTCGATCCATAAAACATCCTCCAACGAGGAGCCAAGACTCAAGGGGTCGTTCGTATTATCTCCATGCTCGGGGAAGCACTTTACATCAAGAACCCCCGACCCAAATAAGTCCGACCTCGATGAGCTTTGAACACCGACACTCGATGCAAGGCAAGCACCTAGTCTCGTGATCCCATCTTCCTGAAAAGAGGAATAAACACAGGAAGCTCTGATCGCAAAAGCTCCGTGAAGGTCCGAGGAAGCGCCCAAATACGAGTAAACTCCCTAGTAGAAGTCAATCCTATTCGTTCTAAAAATGTTATCTACATCAAGATCAATAGGGACCCCCGGGTACCAGAAGATGACCTTCGTCCAGGGTAACATTCCCGAAAGCCCCGAAATTCGACGCATGATCTCCAAACAACTCGAAGGGCCTCGGTAGCCCGAATCTATTAGAATCAATCCAAGATTAGTCTAAAGTATGACGACGGGTCAGAGGAAAGCAATGTCGTTCAGCATAAGATCAGAATGAGCGCTCGCTCTCAAGTCAGATGTCAGCGGTCAGCAAATAAAAGAAGGCATTCGAAGAGCCTCGAAGGGTATGAGAGCATACAGAAACAAAGCAAAGTAAGGAAAGCATAAATCAGCAAAGTATATTCTTATCCATAAAAATTTGCATACAAGCAGCTCTCAAGGGGTCGTTACATACAATTACAAAATCCTACAGGAGTCTACACCTAAAGCGGAGGAACGGAAGGATGTACATGTGATGAAACCTGGACGCTCGGTCCGCCCTCGAGAATCCATCTCTGGTATCAGCATCCTTGGGCACTGCACCCTCGAGCACATATCCTCGGGGGTGACTCCTTCGACCTCAACCTCCCATAGGTTCCCAGCTCAATCTCCCGAGGGATCCCCATCGGAGAAGATGAAGAAGAGGAAAAGGAAAGGACGTAGGGGGCAGAGAAAAGAGACATGGCCCGCCGAAGCCAAAAGTTGAAGATTCGGTGGGCCCCAACCTCAACGGTCGGTAGCGCCACTTTATCCCTTGGGAAAGGAAAAACCCTAGATGAAGTGCCACACCAGGCCGGGGTAGGAGAGTGAGCAGCGGTGCATAATCCAAACAACTGTCTACATAAAAAGGAAACCGGCTCCCCATCCTCCATCATCTTGGGCCAGCAGCAACAACAAGGGCCAGCATACCAACGACCACAGCGATAGCGGGACAGCACGCTTATGTTCAACGAAGGGAGACCCCGGCAGAAAGCCATGATGCAGTCTAAGGGAACTCCTCCAAACGGCCTTAAGGTCATAAGCTTGTAACATGATGTTCAAGGGTGAAAGAAGATAATAGGAAGGAAAAGGCAAGCAAGCCAATGGAAGCATTGAGGTAGGAAAAACAAAGCCAAGGCACCCCCCATTTATAAGGGATTACAACATGGTCATCTAGGCTTCGGAAGGCTGACCGACAGGCGCAGTTAATGCATCTATGAAAAACTGAACTGACGGTGGTACCTGTACCTTAGGAAGCAAAAATCAGGGAGTGCGATGAATGAGGTCGAAAGCACAAGCTAGGGGTCGCATCATCGATATGGCATTGCCGAAAAAAGCTCGAGGAGTCAAGTGTCAGAATCATTTCCCATCAGTTCGTTATGGGAAACATGGAGACTATTTGTACGCAGCGAAATCAGAAGACTTGATTTCTCGTTGTCGAGACATTTCGGGAGCATGCCCCGAGACCCCGAGGGTAGGAGGTCACGACCGAGTTCTCGACCTCAGGACTTGTCAAAGCCCGACTCGGAGAAAACGAAGAATGAAGCCAGGACAGAAAGGGAAGCCCTCTAGGAACATGGCTACGTCTGACATGCCCGGCCTATCCAGAGCCTATGCTGAAGCATCATGTCAAGCCATCTCATCACCGTACTTTGTAATTAATCCCCACATACTTGTAGTCGAGTCTCCCATCCTATACAAAGGGGACTCGCCCCACCTTGTAAGGGGCTGATGCTGCTCCATTTCTCCACAAGTGCAATAATATATCTCTCTTTTCTTCTAAGTGGTTCATTCTCACTGGTCCAAGATCGCTTTGGCATTTATCATTCTCTTATTTGTTTTTCACTACTTTGCTTGGTATTGGTAACATAGGGCCTTGCTCGATCATATCTCCACCTGTTATCCCATTCTCGACTGCCCTTGGTAGCTCGAGCTTGGCTCGAACCTTAGCCCCGAGGCCTTCATCGACCATCTCTACACCCAGGCAGCAGGCCCCTTTAGTTTGATTACTGCCCCGTCTTAGCTCGCATTTTATCATTATACTTCACGTTCTTAGCATTAACTGCTTTAACAACTAGCTCGGGAATAGATTATATATTTTTAGAATCTCATTCACAAATTTAATTGTTGTTACCATTTTCACAGTAAACAGGAATCATGAAATATAATCAATATAGGGTAAGGAACACTTACCCCAATGTTTTCACGTGAAAATCGCCCAAAATTTGCCCAAGAACCGAGCTCCAAAAATTCCAAAACGAAATGGCAAAGTGCTGATTTTTGTGATTAAATGTTTCTGCCCATCCGTCACTAAAAGCCATTTTCGTCACTAAAAGTCATCACTAAATGTCCACCAGAAATAGCTTTACCTGTCTTTATTCAATCGGTCATAACTCGCTGTACAAATATACATATTATGAATGGTTTAACTTTCTGGAAACTAGAATACAAGGGCTACAACTTTCATGTTTTGCAAATCTTCAGATTCCTTATGGATTTCGAGATATAAGCTTCCAAAATAGGCTCCTCACATCAGAAATTTCTGGAAAAATTACAAAACTGCATTACCAGCCTTCATTACGACCGTAACATTCTATACAAATATCCAAATGATGAATGGTTTAACTTTTTGGAAACTAGAATTAAAGGGCTACAATTTTCATGTTTTGCAAAAATTTAGATTCTTTATAGAATTCGAGATATCAGCTTTGAAAGTAGCCTCCTCGATTGCACCATTACTGTCCAAAACAGCAGCTACATCAGAAAAGGTTGCAGTTTCTTTTGTCCGAAATCCATTCTGTTAACCTTCCGAAATCCACCCGAGACTCTCGAGACCTTAACCAATTATACCAACATGTTCCAAAATACAATACAAACTTAATTGAGGCTTCAAACCACATCAAACAATGCTGAAATTACGAATCGTGCATCGAATCGAATTATGATTTTTAAATCTTTCAACTTCTATATTTTTGCGCCGAAACATATCAAATCAATCCGGAATGACTTCAAATTTTGCACACAAGTCATAAATGACATAATGGAATTGTTTCAATTTTTAGAATTGAATTCGGACTCCGAAATCAAAAAGTCAACTCTTGGTCAAACTTTCCAAAAATCTTCTATTTTTCAACTTTCGCCAAAATGCGCCGAATTGTCCTACGGACTTCCAAATCCAAATCCGAACATGCTCCGAAGAACAAAATCAACATACAAAACTGTTGGAATCATCAAAATTCCATTCCGAGGTCGTTTGCTCAAAAGTCAACTCTCCGGTCAACTCTTTCTATTTGAGCTTCAAAATGAGAACTATTCTTTAAATTTAACCCCGAATATTCCGAAAAACTCGACCTCACATGCAGGTCATAATACATATTACGAACCTGCTCGCGATCTTAAGTCGCTGAACGAGGTGTTAATTCTTAAAATAACAAGTCTGGTCGTTATAGTGGCCAATTTGGAATAAAATACGAGTCGAGCGATAATACCAGATAATTATGAACTAGTACCATGCAAGGTACCATTTGACCCCGGTAGTATAATATATAAAGTACATATGAAGTATTTTAAAAATAAATAGAATTTTAAGTAATTTGGAACAATTTTTAAATTATGCGGGTAATTGATTAATTACAAGATAACATAACATTACCCGGTTAACTAATAAGTGGATAAAAATTAATAAATTTACCCCCCCCCATATGGCAAAAAGCCACCAACTCAAAAATGTGACTAAGAATCACTTTTGTCTAGGTGGCAAGATAGGCATGAATAAGAATAGATAACTATCCAAGTTATCTGTTACAAATCCATATGAATTAAAGGAGATTCTTTCCAATCTTAAAAGGAATCAGAAACATTTTCTCTTAAGACTTCAAACCAAAGAAAACGTTGGAGCAAGCTTGAAATTTAGATCACATCCCTTTTGTCTTTGTTTTCAAAACTAAAAATGCTAGAGCAAAAATCATTGCGTCCAAGTTCTAATGCAAGAACAGAAGCAGATTCGTTCAAATAATTTCAATGACAGGTATATTAAGGCTCTCCCTTCTTTCTTTTGGCATGGCCCAAATTATATTAAAGAAATGAGCAAATACAGAGTTTCCATAAATTACTCTATTCATAGAATTATTAGGGGTGTCTATATTCTTGATTCCCCATGAAAATTATTATTATTTTCTTTTCATGGGTCTCATAATAATACGCAATTGGAAAAGTTTATCCGGAAGGAATATTGAGATTATTATGTATTTTTCATGCATTTCACTCATGTGCATTGACTCGTGACCAGATGGCATTATATACGCGTATATATGTATATGGGATATGGAAAAGGTTACGGCAATATATACACACCACCACCTGACCAGTTGGTATATGATAATGATGTTGCCCATAGTGGCTGAAATATGACTTAGGCGGCGTTATATATGTGTATATATGTAAATATATGTATATGGGATATGGAAAAAGGTTACAGCGTTATATACGCACCACCACCTGATCAGCTGGTATATGATGATGATGTTGCCCACAGTGGCCGAGACGATATGATGGGATACCCTCAGTGGCTTGATGATATAATGTACACCCATACCTATGCATGGCACGATATTTATACGCACGTGCACGACATTATAAATGTTTTAGAATTTATAAAGTTGTTCAGATTTAAAGACGTGTTTCTATATTCCATGTTTCATCTATATCTTTTACGTACTAATGTCCATGACTTACATACTCGGTACATTTTTCGTACTGACGCCCTATTTCACGGGGCCTGCATTTCATGCCCGCAGGTGCAGGTAGGCAAGCTGACGGTTTCCCTTCTTAGGATCCCTGATCAGCGAGAGTTGGTGTGCTCCATTTGATCTAGAGCTACTTTTGATCTGGTACCATACGTTTGTATATATATATATATGGGTATGACGTGGCTCAGTCCCGTCTTTGTACAGTTATGTTTCTGTTAGAGGTCTGTGGACAGTATGTCTAGTTAGGTTGTATGTGGCTTTGTCGGCTTTAAGTTTTGGATGTATAGTTGTTTATAGCAGCCTTGCCAGCTCGCCCACTGTATTCTACATGTATACGTACATATTCCTTGATGGCATGTTTCCTTCAAGTAAGTTATTTTCGTAATGCAGCAGATGTTATTCAGATTCATATCTTAGACGCATGCTTAGGGGTGTTTGTCAGGTAGGACTCAAGCACTCGTCACGGCCCATCGGTTTGGGTCGTGACACTCTAGAAGCTCGATGCCTGGGCTAATCTAGTCTTTGAACTGCTTCGGTCCCGCGGTAATATCCCATCACCTCTTTTACTTCAAATCTCAGGAGTGCTGAGACGTCATCCACTATTCGAAGCTTAGTGTTGTATCTATGATACACATTATTCTATGTTTTGGCAGTGAATTCCTAGAGGCTTTCTTTCAATTTGTTTGAAGCTTCGGACCTTCTTAGGTTCAAGTTTCTTGTAAAATCCACAACGGCCCAATTGTCTGGTACTTTGGGAAGTAACATCCCCTCTCTCTAAAACCGGTCAATGTAATCTTGGAGCATCTCCATTTTTTCTTGCATGGCTTAGAAAATGTCCTCCACTTGTTTTTTCATATTAATTTTGGGTTCTGGAGTGGGCCTTGATGAAAGCATCTGCAAGATCAACAAAAGAACTAATAGAATATTTAGGTGAGTGGGTGTACCAGGTTAGTTCTCTCTTTGTAGGGTCTCTTCAAAGTTTTTGATGAGCACTGATCTAATCTCATCTTTCATGTTCCCCTTGATTCGGGTGTATAAGTCATGATGAGGTCATGTGGGTCCCATGTCCTATCATATTTCCAGCATTTTGAACTTCTTAGGGATAAGTAGTGGTGTCACACTTGGCTTCTAAGGTTGTTGTAAGTACTTGCTAATGTCGATGCCTTTGATAACAGGCGGAACCTCCAGGATCTGCTCAATCATCTCGTTCTGCTCCTTGATCTGTTGCTACAAGGTGTAGACATGTGATTTTTGACCCTCCCCAAGATTTTTCACATTTTAGCATGTAGATATTGAGTTTAGGTCTAATATTACTATTTTGGCTATTTTTAAACTTCTTCGGTTTATTTTATTTCAAAAACTAAAAAAAAAACTAATAAAAAAATATTTTTTCTTTATGTTAGATTATTGATATTTTGAGAGCTAGTTTTATTTTATTTTATTTTCACAAAGGATAAAAGAAAAGTTTCAAAAAATATTTTTATTTGGTTTTGTGTAATTTTAAGTTATAAGTATTTAGTAAATATCGAGTTGTATTTGAATTTCTCTAATAGGATTATTTTAGTTCTCTTTTTAATATTGCTTACTTTATATAAATAGTATTTTGTAACTAGTTTTATTTTATAATTAATAAGAAATAAAACAAAACAAAAAGGAAAAAAGAAAAATAAAGAAAACGTGAAAAATTTGCAAAAAAGTGTAATGAAGCAACGAAAGAAGTAAAGTTGCAAAGAAAAATCAATTTATTAAAATGGAGCCCACCTTATCTCTTGGTAACAAACTCACATGCATCCCATTTTATTCTCACTCACGTTTTTTAGCACATGGGGGGAAGGGAACAAAAACGGAAAAAGAAAAATTAAAGAGGGGAATGAGGATAAAAATTAAAGCCCGGGAATCTTTCCTTTCATGCCTATTCTCTTTCTATATAACACATGCACACACAGAACAAAAAGAAAAAAAGGCTGGAGAACGGAAAAAAACAGAGAACGACCCCCCCATTTCCTGTTCTTCACCTTCTTCAACAAAATCACACAGCAGCGATTTCTCAACAAAGGGGTACATGATCTCTCTTTCTGATTCTCGATAGAGAAAGAGCAGCGGCTCCTTTTCCTTCTCCGGCAACCAGCGAGTCAGCCGCAAACATCCCCATTAACTCCTCACTCTCCAAAACCAGCTGTGAAACAACCCTGTTTCTCACCTCAAAAAACCCCAGAAATGATTCCTCATTAGTCCAAAAACATAGTTGAAAACTCCGTGGAATCACAGCTCTAAACCCAGCGAAAATCCGTCCAAAAACCACCCAAAACAGTGCCCGAAACTCCCCGGCACAGCATCTTCGAAACATATTCGAACTCACTGCGCTTCAGCTCTAAAGACAACGCCTAGCTCATTTCTTCTCTGTTGGTTTTTCAACGAGTTCAGTGCTACCGAAGGGGTCGTTCTCAATTCTGGTTGAAGCGAGTCGAGGTCGACGTTTGAAGTCCCGGTTTTGGTCTTGTTCGTGTTTTCACTTGGAAGCTTTGGTCGCAACCATGTAAATCAGTTGGTTTCTTAATAAAAAGGGAAAGCTTGTGCATCAAAAGGTCCATCTTCTTCTCTTAAATTCATTTTTTTGAGTGGGTTAATGTCATGCATTCGATAAATTGTTTGGTTGCTCTATTTCGGAATCCTTGAGTTGTTATCTCGTTGCTTCGAATGGTAGAATATTTTTATGTTCTGTTAATTTGCTCTTAAGAACGTAAGTGTTTAATTTCGATATTTGAATCCAAAAATGCAATAGTGAAGAAAGCACAATGTTTGCCGTAGAAATCCTCTTGTTTTGGCTTATGTCGTTTGTTTGTGTCGTTAAGGTTTGGTTTAATTCTTATAGGATTTTGCATCTGATTCCTATAAGCAGTAAGTCATGAATTCTTATTGAGCCTTGTATTGAAGTTTGCTGGGAGATGGCATTAAATTACAAATTTATAGTCTTACTTGTTAACAACTAAGAGCCTTGAGCACAATTTGGTTAGCAAATCACTGGAGTTGAGAACGAGATTGGTTTGGTGTTTTTACTTGTGGGTCAGTATTTGTTCTCGTGAAATTGAGGTGTGCCATTTTTATTAAGTAGCCATGGCCCTCGTAAAATTAGTTAGCTCTTTTAAAAATCGAGGTGTGTCATCAGTTGAATTTTTCATGGCCCTCGCAAATGTGAAGGTGCGTAGTTGCTTTAGGCGCGTAATTTAAATCAATTTCCTTAAACTTGGGTGTGCATTTCATGTGACCCAAATCCAAATCTCAACAAAGTTAAATAAAATATGTTGTGGATCGTGGGTACATTTCATGTGGCGTGGTTCAAAGATGTGTTTTAGGTAACGTTGAATCTTCCTCAAATTAGTTAAAAGCGGTTAATAATTTAAAATTATACGATAGGATAAAACACGTATTAAAATCAGATAATAGGCCAATTGTAATAGATTAAGCGACCGTGCTAGAACCACGGAATCTGGGGATGCCTAACACCTTCCCCCGGGTTAACAGAATTCCTTATTCAGAATTTCTGGTTCGCAAACTTCAAAAAGAAAGTCGAATCTTCCTCGATTTGGGATTTAAAATAAGCAGGTGACTTGGGACACCAATAAAAATATTCCAAGTGGCGACTCTGAATAAAAAATTAATAAATAATCTCATATCGAATAATATCATTTAAATTGGCAAACTCCCTTATATACCTTCGGGTGTGTAAAAAGGAAGTGTGACAGCTCTGGCGACTCTGCTGGGGAAACGAACCCAGAATCTCTAGTTCAGGGTTCAAGAATTCGAGCTTAGAATAATTGTTATATTTGGCTTTATTTATTATCTGGTTTTATTTACATGATTGGGCCTAACGTGCTAAATGCTGCTTTTACTGCTTTGATATTTTGTGAACTGTATATAAACTGCTACGAAACCCTTCTTCTTTCTGAGTCTTCTAAATCATTTGAGGAGGGTGCACTTCGTGTGACTTCTCTTTTGTCTAGAGTCTTCTCCAATTTTAGAACGAGGTTCGGATAAGTTGCAAAGCCGGTGAAGCTTCTGTATTCCCGATACGCTGCCCCCCTGCCCCCCTCGACTCGAGCTATCTGCTCGGGTATGTCAGGTCTAGAACAAATAAACCCAGGTTTTCAAACCTAGTATAACATAGCCTCATGCTGGATCCCTAGTAGGAACGCTTGTTTGCATCACGTGCATTTGACTTTGGGGACTCAACACAGGGGTTGTGTCTATCTTGGACAGGTGCACCCGAATTAAAAGACCATCCTGATGCATCCTATGTGCTACTTACGAATCTATCTGTTTCGGCTTGCATGCTGACTGGCTTCTAGAATAGGGAAAGAAAATGAAAAAAAAAAGAGAAAAAAAAAGGAAAATCAAAAAATGAGAAAGAAGAAAAAAAAAAGAGTGAGATGTAGGTATTTGAAATATCCTGAAACTCAAAATAAGTCATGTTCTTCCTGTTCCATCAAAACGGGCGAACTACGCAGGTCTGATTCTCACCGAATGTGAGATACGTAGGCAAATCTCATCGGTTTCGGCCCATAATTTTCAAAAATCCAAAAATATTTTCCTTTACTTCCTTCTTTAAAAAGTCTTTCTTTTAAACCGTAAATTTTTAAAATATACAAAAATATTTTCTTTTAATTTTTCTCAAAATCTAAAAACATTTTCATTCTTCTTTCGAAAATTCAAAAGAAAAGTCAAGATTCAAAAATATTTTCTCTTTTTAGAAGTATTTCTTTCATAAATTCAAAAATAAAAGTCCAAAATCCAATAATATTTTCTTTCTTCTTTAGAAGTTTTTCATTCGAAATTCCAAAAATAAATAGTAATAAAAAATATTTTCTGTCTTCTTTATATAAGTCTTTCTTTCGAAAATTAAAAAAGAAAAAGAAGAGAAAAAATTCAAAATCCAAAAAAAAAGAGTTAGTTTATTTGCTTTATTCCTGATCTTCCCGAACTATGCAAGATCTGATTCATGTTCCCACATGATACGTAGGCAACCCACATCAGGTTCGATCAACCAAAAAAATGGAAAACAAATGAAAAAAATGAAAAAATGGTGATAATAATAAGGACTGACTGAGTCCATTCTAACGTGTCTTTTGTTTTGAATTGTGAAGAAAGTTTGAGGTGGTCTATTTGTGGTAAGCGGAAAACACAAGATTCAAGGAAAAATGATAACTGACATCGAAGTTGTTACAAGTGCTCAAGAGACTCAGGGTCAGAGGGTTCAACAAGAGTATACTATGGTTGAGGAAAATAGAATACTGAAACAGCAAATGACCAAAATGTGTCAAGCATGGGCCAATGGCCAAGGACAGCATTGTCATGAGTCACAATTTAATACCCAGCAAGAACAGTCCCACTCTCCTGAATACCACTCGTACCTATTTGATCTTCCTACAAAGATTGAGAAGCCTGCCCGAAAGATGGCACAGGAAAAAATGACCTAAAGAGTAAAAAGCTTAGATCAACGGTTGAAAAACATGCAAGGGTTGGCAGGTCAAAAGAGTATTGCCTTCAAGGATCTATGTATGTTCCCTGATGTCCACTTACCGCCTGGTTTCAAGACTCCCAAATTTGAAAAGTAAGATGGACATGGAGACCCCGTAGTCCACCTTAAAAGGTATTGCAATCAGCTAAGAGGTGCGGGAAGAAATGAAGAATTGCTTATAGCTTATTTTGGGGAAAGCCTTATGGGAGTAGCATCCGAATGGTTTTTGGATCAAGACACATCTCGCTGGTACGTCTGGGATGACATGGCACAGGCCTTTGTCAAACAGTTCCAATACAACATCGACATTGCCCCAGACCATAATTCCCTTTCAAACCTAAAGAAAAAACCAAGTGAAAGTTTCAGGGAATATGTCATTAAATGGAGAGAGCAAGCAGTTAGAGTTAAGCCACCCATGGATGACCATAAGCTAATCACTGTCTTTCTTCAGGCTCAAGAGCCAGATTATTTTCAAAACATGATGTCCGCAGTGGGTGAATCCTTCTCGGAAGCAATCAAAATGGGGAAATGGTTGAGAATGGTCTTAAGACAGGTAGAATTATAAGTCAAGCAGTTCTAAAAGACGCAACTCTGGCTGTCCAGTTTGAATCTGATAATTTTAGTGACACGAGTGAGAAGGATGAAGAAATCATGATGGCATCAGGGTCTAGAAGAGGTCCTAGGAGAACATCTCGAAGGTATGAGCAGCCTCCTCGGGTTTTCCATGACTCCCCTGAGCAGTATTATCCATCTCAGAACCCTCAGTACTTTGTTTTTGCACCTCAGTATGTTGCCCGGTCACCAAGACACCCTAGAAGGCGAGCACCAGCACCGCAAAATCTCCACCAACCTCCATAAAATTTCAAATAACCTATAACCCACATCCAAGCCAGGGGTATAGAAGGGAACAAAGGCTGAAAGATAATTTTACACCAATAGGAGAGTCCTATGCAAGCTTGTTTGAGAAATCAAAGTAGTATGACATGATTGCATCTATTCCTCCAAATCATGTAAACCCACGTGGGAGAAGCTTTGACCCTCTAAAAGGTGTGAATACAATTCCAATGCCCAGGGGCACAATGTTGAAAGTTGTCGGGATTTGAAAAGAAAACCAGAAAGGATGATCCAAGAGAACCTGATTGTGATCCAAGACAATGATACCCAGAATATCATGCAGAATCTTTTACCTGCACATGATGATGCACACTTTGTGGGGATGATGCCTGGTAACATGGAGTATGAGAATCCTCTTGGGAATTTGCCGACTGAAATTGGAGAATGCCATGGTGATTCTGATGAGCAAATTTGTGGCTAAATATAAAGCTTAGCAATTGAAAAGTCATTCTCTCCTTACTAGAAAGGAATCTTGGTAGCTTGTTTTGATGTTTTTTCTACTATCTGGGTTATTTCAGGGTTGTCATCCAGATTTTATTTATTTTATTGAGTCAAACCCTTCTATCCCTCCATTTTGTTTGTGTAAGTCTTGTTTGTCTGTTCTGTTGCTATTTTCATTATCCGGGTTATCTTAGGGTTGTAATTCGAATTTTAGGTTGTTTGTCTTGTTGACAAACCCTTTCATCCTTTACTCAATGAAACATAGTTTGTCCTTTTGTGTCATTATGTTCTTAGTTCATTTCTCGCTAGTTCTAATGATATGACATGCATGAGGAAATTATGGTCATATCATAGAAACTAATTTAATCTGGAATTAGATAACTGAAAAAAATACTTTTGAGGATGAATAAAGAGTTGAAATACTTTGGAATTAAGGTCGAGTAAAATTCACCTTTAAATCATTGTGAAGATCGGCATTGAGGATGTTTAATCAATTGAAGTTTGTTGGAAAGTTTGACATTAAGGGATGGAAGTGTCTTGTGACCACGACACACCAAAAAGACAGACATGTTCGTCAATGCTGTGATCGCGAAAAGATACTATGTTTGGCGTTCACGAGGTTGGGAGGCCCTTTTTCTGCTACCCAAATCACTTTATACTCTTTGTCACCCCTTTTACCCTGTGTTATTTTCTTTGACCACCCTATTTTAGAATCAATTTTAGAGTCAAGGGTAAAAAAAAATGATGAAATATAGAAAAAAACAAAAAAAATAGAGTCCATGTCCCAAGAGTATAAACTGGGGCAATTCTTAGAAAGGTCAAGTAAAAAAAATGAGAAAAAATAGTCAAAGGTCCATGCCCCCAGAAAATAAAAGTTGGGGCAATTTGTTTTGAAAAAAAGGGAAGAAAAAGGAAAAAAGAGATACAGAAAGAAAGATGAAAAAAAGTTAGGTCAAATATTTGAACTATGTTCGACCTGATTCCTTAAAAAATAAGGATACGTAGGCAGCCTCACGGTTCGGTCCAACCAAATAAGAATTCAGAAAAAATCCAAAAAAAATCCCCAATAGCTAAAACTGGGGCAAAGATTTTATTTCATTTTTAAAAGAGTCGATTCCAAAACTTGTAAGTATACAACCCCATCATCTTTAGTCTATTTTGAGCCTCATGCCGACCTTTCTTCCTACCCATATCCAAAAGCCTTCCAAATAAAGACCGCCTGATCAATCTTCAAGAATGCCAAGAGATGCATGCAATGAGCAACGATTGCCATGCGAACACTGTCAAGTTGCTCACACAAGAAAACAAAAAAAAGAAAAATAAAAGAAATGAGAGAGTCTTACTAGTGAAAACCCTCACGGGCACAGTAAGGCGACGATAAGTAGAGATGAATAAATGAGAGAGGCTTGTTGGTGAAAAACCCCCGGGGCACCACTAGTCGAAAGTGAGTCATGAAGCTGATGCAAAGAATTGGCATGAACAAGCCCGACTTCAAAGGTCATACGAATGGAAAAAGGGGAAATTGGATTAGTTTGATAGATCAGGCCGTTGAGTCCAAAATGCATGTCATGACCATTAAGGCTAAATTATTGAAAAAAAAGAAAAAGAAAAGGAAAAAACTCTTCCTTCTGTCCTTCCAACAGGGGCATTTCTTGTTAATACTTGTTTCTTTGCATCATTGTGTCCTTCACTCTGAGTCGGTCCTTGTCAAAACAAGCAAGAAAATATTTCAAAATCTGCTACCAGCTTTTCAATTGCACAAAGTAAATTTGGCCAGCATACTCGGTTGTTACTGTTAACATGCCTTGAGGATTCATGCAAAGGCTCCCCCAAAAGACTCTCGTCAGTCTACTTGGAACAAGCAAAGACAC
This sequence comes from Nicotiana tabacum, assembly GCF_000715075.1. Classification (NCBI taxonomy): domain Eukaryota; kingdom Viridiplantae; phylum Streptophyta; class Magnoliopsida; order Solanales; family Solanaceae; genus Nicotiana; species Nicotiana tabacum. The sequence continues at coordinate 103,058,695 of NC_134087.1, read as the reverse complement.
CTCGTGATTCTCTTTGACGGACAAATTGCTCAAAAGCAGGAAGTCGTTTCAAGATATCAGAAAAGGTCACCTAAGAAAAGATCTCCAGTTGGGATAAGGCTGATTGAGCCACAAATACAAATGGTATTGGGTGTAAAACAATCAGGGTTAATGCAGAGCAAAAGTCTCTTGAGACAGACTCGAGCAAAAGCCAAGCTGCCCAAGACTCAAGGCCACAAACTGACCACCATTTTCAAAACTGACAAATTTTTCTTTGCGTGAAACAGGAACAAAGCAGTGCAAGGAAAGTGGTTCAAAAAAAAAGAAAAAAAAAGAAGAAAAAAAATAACAAAAAAAAAAGAAAGAGAAGAAAAAGAAAAGAAGAGAAGAGACTACGAAGGGAAGTTTCTCAAATCTTTGCCTTTATTTGTCTTGCTATGTGCATAAAATCTTGCCATTGATCTTTACATTTTTCCTCCTAGGATAAAAAGTCCCATTCTGATGGATTTTCTCCCAATAAAATCTTAGTCTGATGAATTGTTCTCCTAAGATAGAAGACCTAGTCTGATGAACTTTCTCCTAGGATCGAAATCTTAGTCTGATGAATCTTTCTCCTAAGATAGAAGACCTAGTCTGATGAACTTTCTCCTAGGATCAAAATCTTAGTCCGGTGAATTTTTCTCCTAAGATAGAAGACCTAGTCTGATGAACCTTCTCCTAGGATCAAAATCTTAGTCTGATGAATCTTTCTCCTAAGATACCAAAAAAAAGTGACCTAGTCTGATGAACTTTCTCCTAAGATCAAAATCTTAGTATGATGAATCTTTCTCCTAAGATACCAAAAAGTGACCTAGTCTGATGAATTTTCTCCTAGTATCAAAATCTTAGTCTGATGAATTTTTCTCCTAAGATAGAAGACCTAGTCTGATGAACTTTCTCCTAGGATAAAAATCTTAGTTTGATGAATCCTTCTCCTAAGATAGAAGACCTAGTCTGATAAACTTTCTCCTAGGATAAAAATTTTAGTCTGATGAATTTTTCTCCTAAGATAAGAAAAGAGACCTAGTCTGATGAATCTTTCTCCTAAGATACCGGAAAAGTTCTTAGTCTGATGAATTTTCTCCTAGGATTAAAGTTTTAAACTGATGAATTTTTTCCTAAGATAGAAAGCCTAGTCTGATGAATTTTCTCCTAGGATAATAATTAAAAAAAAGGGGAAGTCTGAATTCGAAAAAAAGAAGAAGGGAAGTCTGGATTTGGAAAAAAAGAGGGTCAATTTTTAGTTTTCTTGAAATCAGGGGTCCCGCCTGGAGAATAGGGTCAGTCTTTACTTTAGTCAAGCTTAGTTTATAGTTTTTCGCAAGCTCAATCACTTTTAGGAGACGTACATCCTAGTCTAGTCTTTAGTTTACTCATCATTGCATCAATACTATAAGTGGTTTACAATATAGACTCAACTCACAAATCTTCCTAGTGCAAACTGGGGCAGAAAATTTCGTTTGTTTTGTCGGTTTTGATTGCAAGCACCCACATGGAAAACAAGGGAACATAGAAAGTTTCAACAATCAGGTGCCCACCTGGAGAAAAAAGGAAAACGGTTCAAGTTTCGAAGGAAGATAGGTCAAGTTCAACAATCAGGCGCCTACCTGAAGAACAAGGAATGACAGTTTAAGTTTCAAGGAAAAACAGTTTCGAAGGAAGACAGTTCAAGCTTCAAGGGAAAACAGTTCGAGTTTCAAGGGAAATCAGTTCAAGTTTCAACGGAAGTCAGTTCAAGTTTTAGCAATCAGGCGTCCACTTAGAGAATAAGGGAAGTTATTTCAGAATTCAATTCAAGTTAGAAGTAGCAGAAGCTCGTGGCAAGAATGCGAGTCAACAATCCGAGATGATCAACAGAAGTAGTCTCAATCCAAAAAAAAAAGAAAAAAAAAAGAAAAAAAAAAGAAAAAGAAAAAAATAAGTGAATCCAAAGTGCAGAAGCGGAGAAAGATGTGGACTACTTAAGACGTTATTGAAGTCACAAGCTTTGCATGTCCCGTCTTGATCCGAAAAAGCTAAAAAAGATTGAACCAACACCTGCAACTAACAAGCATCAAGATTCAGATCAAAGTCCGCATGAAGAACCAACCAAGACTCAAGATCAAGCTTCAAAAGACTCATAGATAGGAAACTTGTAACTCGTAGCTGATAGGCTTAGTTAGTCTTTTTCATTTTTGATTTTGACGTAATAACGGGACTGCGGACCGGAACCTCGATGGCACCTCAATCGGCTATCCACCTCGGTATACTCCATCACCTCACTCACCTCTGAACTACACGTGGCCTAATTTCTTTATAGCCAAGGATACGTAGGCAGCTCAGATACCAGGGCTCGGTCACATTCCCCTTTTCTCAGTTTTAGTCTCTCCTCAAATAAGGGTCGGGTCAAAAAACCTGTCTAGTCATTCTTTGTCTGAAAACTCTTCGCGTTTTCAGTCAAAGAGGGGCAGCTGTAGACATGTGATTTTTGACCCTCCCCAAGATTTTTCACATTTTAGCATGTAGATATTGAGTTTAGGTCTAATATTGTTATTTTGGCTATTTTTAAACTTCTTCGGTTTATTTTATTTCAAAGACTAAAAAAAAAAGAAAACTAACAAAAAATTATTTTTTCTTTATGTTAGATTATTGATATTTTTGATAGCTAGTTTTATTTTATTTTATTTTTACAAAGGATAAAAGAAAAGTTTCAAAAAATATTTTTATTTGGTTTAGTGTAATTTTAAGTTATAAGTATTTAGTAAATATCGAGTAGTATTTGAATTTCTCTAATAGAATTATTTTAGTTCTCTTTTTAATATTGCTTACTTTAGATAAATAGTATTTGTAACTAGTTTTATTTTATCATTAATAGGAAATAAAACAAAACAAAAAGGAAAAAAGAAAAAGAAAGAAAACGTGAAAAATTTGCAAAAACGAGAAATGAAGCAACGGAAGAAGTAAAGTTGCAAAGAAAAATCAATTCATTAAAATGGAGTCCCTTATCTCTTGGTAACAAACTCACATGCACCCCATTTTATTCTCACTCACATTTTTTAGCACATGGGGAAGCGAACAAAAAAATGGAAAAAGAAAAATTAGAGAGGGGAATGAGGACAAAAATTAGAGCCGGGGAATATTTCCTTTCATGTCTATTCTCTTTCTATATAACACATGCACACACAGAACAAAAAGAAAAAAAAGGCTGGAGAACGGAAAAAAACAGAGAACGACCCCCCCATTTCCTGTTCTTCACCTTCTTCAACAAAATCACACAGCAGCGATTTCTCAACAAAGGAATCCATGATCTCTCTTTCTGATTCTCGATAGAGAAAGAGCAGCGGCTCCTTTTCCTTCTCCGGCAACCAGCGAGTCAGCCGCAAACATCCCCATTAACTCCTCACTTCTGTGAAACAACCCTGTTTCTCACCTCAAAACACCCCAGAAATGATTCCTCATCAGTCCAAAAACATAGCTGAAAACTCCGTGGAAACACAGCTCTAAACCCAGCGAAAATCCATCCAAAAACCACCCAAAACAGCGCCCGAAACTCCCCGGCACAGCAGCTTCGAAACATATTCGAAGTCAATGCGCTTCAGCTCTAAAGACAACGCCTAGCTAATTTCTTTTCTGTTGGTTTTTCGACGAGTTCGGGGCTGCCGAAGGGGTCGTTCTCAATTCTGGTTGAAGCGAGTCGAGGTTGACGTTTGAAGTCCCGATTTTGATCTTTTTCGTGTTTTCACTTGGAAGCTTTGGTCGCAACCATGTAAATCAGTTGGTTTCTTAATAAAAAGGGAAAGCTTGCGCATCAAAAGGTCCATCCTCTTCTCTTAAATTCATTTTTTTGAGTGGGTTAATGTCATGCATTCGATAAATTGTTTGGTTGCTCTATTGAATCCTTGAGTTGCTATCTCGTTGCTTCGAATGGTGGAATATTTTTATGTTCTGTTAATTTGCTCTTAAGAACGTAAGTATTTAATTTCGATATTTGAATCCAAAAATGCAATAGTGAAGAAAGCACAATGTTTGCCGTAGAAATCCTTTTGTTTTGGCTTATGTCGTTTGTTTGTGTCGTTAAGGTTTGGTTTAATTCTTATAGGATTTTGCATCTGATTCCTGTAAGCAGTAAGCCATGAATTCTTATTGAGCCTTGTATTGAAGTTTGCTGGGAGATGACATTAAATTAAAAATTTATAGTCTTACTTGTTAACAACCAAGAGCCTTTAGCACAATTTGGTTAGCAATTCACTGGAGTTGAGAACAAGATTGGTTTGGTGTTTTTACTGGTGGGTCAACGTTTATTCTTGTGAAATTGAGGTGTGCCACTTTTATTAAGTAGGCCATGGCCCTCGTAAAATTAGTTAGCTCTTTTAAAAATCTAGGTGTGCCATCAGTTGAATTTTTCATGGCCCTCGCAAATGTGAAGGTGCGTAGTTGTTTTAGGCGCGTAATTTAAATTAATTTCCTTAAACTCGGGTGTGCATTTCGTGTGACCCAAATCCAAATCTCAACAACGTTAAATAAAATGTGTCGTGGACCGTGGGTGCATTTCATGTGGTGTGGTTCAAAGACATGTTTTAGGTAACGTTGAATCTTTCTAAAATTAATTAAAAGCAGTTAATAATTTAAAATTATACCATAGGCTAAAACATGTATTAAAATCATATAATAGGCCAATTGTAATAGTTTAAGCGACCGTGCTAGAACATCGGAATCCGGGGATGCCTAACACCTTCCTCCGGGTTAACAGAATTCCTTATTCAGAATTTCTAGTTCGCATACTTCAAAAGGAAAGTCGAATTTTCCTCGATTTGGGATTTAAAATAAGCCGGTGACTTGGGATACCAATAAAAATATTTCAAGTGGCAACTCTGAATAAAAAATTAATAAATAATCTCATATCGAATAATGTCACTTAAATTGAAAAAACTTCTTTATATACCTTCAGGTGTGTAAAAAAGAGGTGTGACACAAGGTTAGTATTAAAATATGTAACTCAGCATTTTAGACATACCTGACCCTCTAGCCACGGAATTATCGGGAAACCCCAAAGCCTTGAGTAATGAATTAGGGATGTGTTTGACCTGAGTCACTTCTATCAGCGGGGTTGGAGTGTCGTTATAGTTGTTACTTCCCCAATGCATCAAACATCATGCCCATTTTGGCGTTCAATCTCCGTTATTGAGCCATGTCGAATTTCAAGGTTTCGCCACTCTATTCGGTGAAGTTGTGGGTTGGAAAGTCCATGTGAGAGGGCGCATATTTGGATTGTGACGCATCCATTCCAAGTAGTGCCTTTTTTCTGGGTACGACCTCCTTACTATCTGGGACCTAGCTCTTTGCCCATATGCAAGACCTGTTTTCACTTGAGGGGCATGGAGTCTCCTGGATATCCACTGGGTTCTGTGGCTTTGCTCTAATCTATTGGCTGAATGTTCTTTTCAGTCATTCTGAGTCACAAAATGGAAAGGAAATTGACAGATAAGTAAAAGATAAATCTCATAATGAGAATAAGAACTCTAAGTCAAATTCTCAACTTCTAGGGTCCCACGGTAGGCACAAAATTGCATAACTCAAAAATAGTTTGAGGAATAATTAATTAAATTTATTTTTAATGAGGTCACTAGCAATTGGTTCGAATCAAATTTTAATCGAATGATTCATATAATTAAGCTAACAAAGTTGTAAATAAAGTAATAAAAGTAAATAAATAAATGATAAGAATGATCTTTTTGATCTTTTCCATGAGCCACAATGCTTACAAAATAAAGAGAGATTGCCCAGCAATAGTACAATAGCCTTTTATAAAGAGTAAGTTCAACAGCTTTTGAATGAATGTACAGGCAAATAAAATGGGGTTATTTATAGCCTATATCCAACTTTCACATGATCATCCCCACTTCTGCATGTCGCTCTGAATGGTTAACAAACGCCGAAATACATGTCGCTTGTGGGTGACAAATCTAGCATAGTGGGTGTAGGTGAATCCCTAACGTTTCGGGGACAGTTGAGGACCAAGTCAAGTTTCGGGCTATGACTTCATCAATAAATCCTCGGAATCATCTTTGGGGTGTTTCATCGAGACACGGTGCTTGTTTCTCTCGGGAGTCACCGAACTGTGTATATTTCCTGCGAGCAGGGACGGATTTAGGGGGGCGAAAGGGTGTTTACCTGAATCTCCTTCGCAGAAAAATTACACTATATATGAAAGGTAAAACCTATTTTTTTTTACCTCTATATATTATATTTTGAATCTCATTGACACAGCTCAAAAACATAGTTTAGTGGTCAAGGGGGTTCAAAAACCTTAGTAAGGTCATTGGTCAAATTCCCACTAGCTACAACCTTTTTAATTTTTCCCTTTTTTCGAATCCCTTGGCGGTAATCCTGCCTCCGCCACTGCCCTGCGATGATTAAACTTGTCTTCCATCTTGTTCCCGATGTACAACTTATCAAATGATGTTGTGTTATCGTGTAATTTATCCATGTGTCAAAGTCAAATTTTTCCAGTACAAAATATGTTGCAGACGAGATTATAGGGCAACAGCCCCAAGCTTCACCATGCCTTGATTTCAACATGCCTTTGGCTTAGACAATATTGCGTGCAAGTTGTTGAGTACAACTTAACCTGATTTGACAAATTAATTGGATAAAACACTTAAATTTCCATTGCGCTCTAAGCTTAACTTAACACTTCTCCCTGTACAAATTGTTGCCAACTAGTAACTATAAAATATAATTGATCTTTCATAGTATCATTTTTAATCAGCTACTAGGAGAGTAAAACAATTCACAAACTTCTGTATGTTAAACCAACTGGAATAAATGATCAAGGCCCTTCTTAGAAGTCAAAAGTTTTGTTAATATTACTTTTGAATCTACAACAACCCATAGAATATTCAGATGTAAGAAGCAAGAGGAAACATACACAATGCGTCATATATATACTTCATTTAAAAAACAACATACAACTTATAAGTAGATTCCAAGAAAAAGAAGAAGAAGAAAAAAGGACAAGAAAAATCAAGATACATTCTTTAAAAAGAATTTGCTTATTGAGACTCAGCTCATTGAATCTTCATCTAATCAGAGATTGACAATCATCCATCCCCTTAGACAAAATTATCAAATCTGAGAATCTCAGACACGATTAGGCGTTAAATTTGGAGGAGTAGGTGCCGATCCCACGCGCTTGCCACGCTCCGATCGGCAGTTCTCGGCGAACTTCAAGCTGTTTTGGTGCATACCTTTCTGCCTCTCAGCTTCGGTATACTCTGCGGCATAATAATGTTCCTCACTTCCCTTAACAGGGTCTTTCGTTGGTGGGAAAAACATGCTTCCCCATTGTGGGAAATGACAGAAAGTCACTGGAAGAGTGCATCCTATGATCATTAGTCCCATGTAAGTTAGCCCTGTTGCTGTCGAGTATTTTGAGCTCGTGAAGAACAACAGTTGTGTCAATCCAGAACCGAAATTTCCTCCAGCCCCAGTCATTCCTGAGATTATACCTAAGGATCGGCGAGAAATGAATGGAATAATACCGAATGTTGCACCACATGCAGCTTGAGCACCAATAGAGAAAAGGATCATGAATGTGACGGCTATGGGCAGAGAATTTGAACGGCCCAACAGGACGCAGAATACTCCTCCCAGTGTTTGTAATATCCAAAGGACCCAAAGTCTGCCTCTCATGCCGAATCTTTTGGCTGCGTAATCTGAAGAAAATCCTCCGAATGGACGAGCTAATAAATTAGCCATACCAAAGGTCGCTGCAATAATTCCCGCTGTGTGAAGCTTTAGATCAAATCTGCAGGTTTTTGTACAAAAAGTTTGTCAGGTTAAGCAGATGGAGCAGCGATTGTAGTTGATTTGGGGAGTGTATGTATAATTAGGCAGGTTACTTGTTACATCAAGTTAAATTTTGCCGATGTAAACGTATTACACAGTAAATATTTAGGAAAACAAACCTGTCGAAGAAGTACTCCGCAATTACGTTGTCTGTAGACAGTTCAACTCCCATAGAGTATCCGTAGAGAAGAACAAAGATCCACGTCCTGTAGTTTGTTGCAGCGTACCACAATATCTGAAATAGCGAAAACATGAAGTATGTTAGCTAAAATTCTTCTCCCTTAAAAAAAAGAAGAAAAAATAGATTTTCTTTTTTTAAGAGATGAAAGAGTTAGTGTAATGGGAGTACTAACGTTGGAGAATTTATCTTTAGAAACATCACCCTTCTTCTGTAAATCACCACGGTTCCCATCAGGCAAATCTTGGCCAAGAGTCAACACCAAAATACCCATTACAACATGAAGCCAACCAGGAATGAAAAATGCAATTCTCCAAGCAGTGAATGGAGTTGCTCCTGCTCTTCTTATTATATCATACAGAATTGGCATAATAAGTTGAGTCGCACCACCACCCATATTTCCCCATCCTGCAGCTGTTCCATTGACAAGTCCAATAATCTGACTATTAAACATAGTACTCATCCAATATTGGCACGACACAAATGTTGCGAGCGAGAATCCAATCATGAACCGGACAGCAACATATCCTCCAGCGGACGACACAAATGACATGCAAAATACAGTTGGGGCTGACAACATAATCAGAAAGGCACAACCATATCTAGGCCCTAACATATCACAAACTGCACCCATAACAAGCCTAGATAAAATACTTCCGGAAACGGAAGCAACTCCGGCATTACCAACATCCATTTTGGTTAAATTAAGGTTGTCCCTAATGATAGGAACTAAAGGGGCAGCAGCAAAAGTTGAAACAAAGCAAGTGAAGAAAGAAATCCAGGAGAGCTGGAAAGTAAGACCATGAGGCTTTGAAAATGAATAAAATTTAAAAACCTTGGCTTTGTGTTCAGTATCAACTGGTACTGAAAATTTTGCCGTGGTATCGGTTGGCACCATTGGAGAAGCCACTGAGAAAGCAAGAACTGGCTCTCTACCAGTGACTCCATGCATAGAACTCCCTGGTTCTCCCTCAATATCAGCCATTTTTTTCTTCAGGAAAAAAAAAACTTATAGCAGAATATGCCAAAGATTGATTAAAATGTTTAAAGTAAAATTGATGTGTTTGTTTCCAAGAAGGTGCAGAGAGGGAGTGTTTATATAGGTATCAAAGAGTTGACATTGTGTAATTAAGGCAAGTGATTGGGGATTCCCTATGGCTACACTCCGTTTTTGGAGGATTTAAATATTTGATTAAGGAATCCATTTCGCCGCATCTGAATATGAATAGCGCTAACCTTATGGTATATCCCAAAGGTTCACTGATGACCATTCTCGGTATCTTCATTAATTAGTTGGAGTACTACCATACCATATTTAAACTTTAGTTACGTTACCCTTTTGAGTTTTGACTTTGAAGTATGGAACCAGTCTTTCGCAATTAGCAGAATTTAATTCTTATTTAGGCCACTCAATCATACTTGACAAGTTTACAACGAATTTAAGTTATACACGATGGCATTAAGATATTTTACACACGATCAGAGCTGTTTAACCTAGTCATTTTTGTCGTTGTTAATACACTTATTGTAGAGATTTATCTAAAATTACCTTATAAATAACGATATGCACACACTGACAATATAAAATTTACACTCCTCGTGATTAACCAGTAATTCATCAAGCCTACTCTTTTGGTGATTAATAAATAAGGTATAGTGGTCAATGCCAAAGCCCTATTACCACGAGAGGTGAAAGCCCGGGTCGATGGATTAATTAAAAAAAAATATTTCGTCACGGCAGTTCCAGGTGGAGAATTTATGGACTAAAGCTGCTCTAGTTACTTAGGAGTAATATCTTTAACGTTTTGCTTGGTTAAGCTTTCCTGTTTTTAGTGATCCTAACAAATGTGTTTACAATCTTCCAGGTATCGATTCCTGATTTCCTTCATAGTGATCTCTTATAATTGTGGTTTGTACTGGAAATAAAAAGGGAAGACAATCTTGTATATAGTACGTTAGCTACTTCAATTGTTATTCTTACCTTACAGTTTTTGCTAGGGTAATGAATTTTAGGTCAAGTGGTTAATTTAGCTGTGAATAATTTGCAAGTTGTTGTGCATCAATACATAATCAAAAATATGAACACAGTGAGGTGTTTTTTTCCCCTTCTTTTCTTTTTTGAGCCAAAAGGTAATTAAGGAGTATGCGACATTACAAATACTCAATAGTATAGTTGAGGTGCGTGCTGTGATCGAAGAACATCATATATTTACATGTGGGTTGAGAGATCACTAACTCTCATACATTGCATTTGGAGGATTCTGTCTCCATTCACATTTACCCATGTGGATATTTTTTATCTTTTTCTTCCTAAAAGCACATCCAACCACTCGGCAAGTGAATCCAACAAGGTTGGAAAAGAGAGGGAGTACAAAAAGGAACGGCTCATATTAATCACACTTAAAGGCAAGTAACAGAGAAAAAGAGATCAAAAACGCACTAATAGCCGTTAAAATAATGGCTGGTGTTAATTGCAGTCAAATAAGCAATGTGTATAATTGGAGGAAAGGTCACTCTTTCCTTATACCTTTCAAATGGAGTAATATAAAACTTAACTTAATAGGGCAATTATTAGACAAATTAGTCTTCTTTCCCACGTATTTCCTTATTTAAATGTAAATGCAGAGATCTCCAACAACTAGTTCCAAGGTCAAATCGCAGACTGGCTGATATGTATGCTAATAACAAGCTGTTGATCAGTTATCTTTAATAAGTACAGTATAATATTTTTGGGTATGCTAAGGAGATGGAGACAGAAACTATTAGTATCATGTTAATTTACCTTAGCCTTTGAGAAGTTCATAGAGTTTCTATTGTGAATTATTTAGAAGACTCTTTAAGACGATGACCTGGTAAATTGTTGGAAATCAAGTGGATGACACACTTAATTAATTTAATTATGCGTATCATTATTATATACATTTCTCAAAGATTTAATTATTATTGAATAGTCCTCTCTCTTATCGGCAGAAATAGGGCACCATTATAAGTCCTAGCCATGATGATCAGATCGATTGGTAGGAGACAGATAAGGGAATGTTTGACAACATTATATAGAACATCTTTAATTTGGTTAGCATCCTGATTATATTCCGAATCTACAATGAAATACAAGCTCAAAGATTTTTCATTCAAAACTATATATTGAATTGTTATCTGCCACTTTTTTCAGTTATTCGAAGGGACAAATTTATATATGTCATGATACATACAAAAAAAAAAGTTATTTAAGAAATGTTTAACCTCATTAATTACCTCTCAATTATGCCCCCTTTTTTTCATAAAAAAGTTCAATTGTGCTTATTCTCCTTTAGATCGAGGAAACTCAACTTGAAAGGGAGTCCGGGAGAAAAGATAAAGTTGTTTAAGTATGATCTATAAGTTACGGGTTCTAGTCGTGGAATCAAATACTGATCTTGCATTAGACTAGGGTGCATACATCACAGTTCACACCCAAGGGATGCAGTCCTTTCCTGCACCCTCCGTAAATGCGGGATGGTTCCTTTTTCATTGAGGAAACGCAGTTGTCATACATCTGCTCGTGTTTTCTTCCATGTCCCTTTCCCTGAGCAGTTCAACAGCTTGTAGATTGACGAACTAGGCTTTCAGTTTCCAAATAAATGTTTTCTCATTGGACTACCAGTGAATAACTGCAAAGTCAAATGTCTTTTCATCTCATGTAATAGCCGTTGCAGAGTTAGCTCGCATATATATTCATGAGAGGACTTCTGAAGCTCTAGAATTTGGTTTTCCTATTTTTACTTCTTCCATATTTGTGCTAAAATTGGCCGTTCCTTTTTGAAAATGATGTGTTAATTAGAGTTCGAATAAAATATAACAAGGATTATTTTAATCAAGTAGCTTCAGGTTAATTCTTTAGTTCATAAAATTAAGATAGTGACTTTGTTGTAATATCTATGCAGCTTGTTGCAAATCAAATAGTTAGGGTCGTTTGGTTGCCGGTTAGAGTTATGAAGGTATTAGTTAGGCAGGTATTAGATATGTATGTATTAGTTATGCAGGAATAAGTAATGCAGGGATTAGTTATGCATGTATTAATTATGCAGAGATAAGTTATGCAAGGTTGAGTTATGTTCGGATTAGTTATGCAGGGATTAATTATGCGGTAGTTATATAAGGATTAGTAATATAAATGTAATGTGAGAGTTATTTATTATTAGCTTACTTTATTTTATTAAAATTGCTAGTATAGTTTAAATATATTTTTTTAAACAAAAAAATATAAGTTTGAATAAAAGGTATTCTTATCATTTTGTGTTTTAATATAAGTATTACTAATACATATATAAGTTATTCCAGCTTCTACCCTACATAAATAATACATAGATTCCCTCATAACATATACATGCATTAGTTATGCAGAAAAGAAAAACATGAACCAAACATTGTATTAGCAATGCTAGGGGTGGACATTCGGTATTTCGGTTCGGTATTTAAGAATTTCGGTTCGATATTTCGGTATTCGGTTTATCAATTGTGTATACCAAATACCATACCAAAATATTTCGGTACGGTTCAGTATTTCTTATTTTGGTTCAGTACGGTTTCTGTATGGTTTCGGTTTAAACCAAATCTCCAATATCTTCCCCACTACATTAACTAATATAATCCATGCTGATCATTATGCTAACACATGACTATGTTCTTTTTAACGCAGGATTACTTCATTAGGAGTCTATCAAAACTATTACTATTGGATCTCATACACCAAAGCCAAGTAGATTACAGTGGGACTACAATTTATATTTCAGAAGTTGTCGTAGCTTTTTCAATCTCCCATAGAAGCCATTGTTTCTGATATCGAGGGAAATGAGAAACGAGAGATTTCCAAGTTGTGGTGGAACCATTTCTTTAAGGTTCATATTAGAAAGATATAAGGCAGCGACTCTTTGGTGGCGAGAGCCACAAGTAACTCCAATCCAACTACAAGTATGGGTGAAGTGGACCAGTTTCTTGCTAAGAGGTGGTGAGAATTATAAAAAGGAAATTGAGATCGCAAGCTAAGAACTGATGTTTAATCAGTAGTGATATTGGCGATCGACAAACAAGTACTCATTTGCTGAAGCAACAAAAGCACAATAATAAGATGAATACTGTCGCGCCCTCTTTTTCTCGCGAAATCGGGCTTGTGACTTTTAGGAGGACAACTCGTTCCCTTTTGAAAATTGGGTTTTGGAACTTGAAGAGTCGCCACCTAATGATTAAGTACATTAGGACACTAAGAAGGGTTTGAGTTTGAAGAACCAGAGTTTGGGTAAGGGCTAGAAATTATCTCAAGGGGAAGGTGTTAGGCACCCCTCAAGATCCACTAGTGTGGTTCTCGGCCATGTTACAATTGTGACCTCACATAATCAAATAGGCAATTAAGGGCCTCAAATAGAAGGGGATTTTCACATATTATTGCAAGCAAATTGAAAGTTTGCAGAGAATAAGGAAAGCAGAAATAGTTCGGACAATAAAACAAGCTAAAAGAGAGGGAGTCCTAGGTTTACAAACAAGATGGATCACGTCAATACAATACCCGGCAATCACTCCTCAGAAGAGGGGTAACACGTGGTATTAGCGCACTGGTCATCAAATCCATATCTACCCTTCTCACCCCGTTAAGGTAGTAAAGTGCAGAATTGTGTCGTTACTTATTGCATGCTAGTACCAGCCCCGATCCTATCAGTCCCGGTGGCATTTGGGACTACTAGTCCTAAAGGGAAGGGAAATTTTGCTTTTCATAGTTTTAAAAAGGATAAAATTCTAGGGCGACAATCAAAACATATAGGGCAGGTATGGGGAGAACACATAACAGTTTAAAGGGCTCAAACATGCCTCCTCATTTAAAGAGACAAATTGGCTAACATGACTTACAAGTACTGGTTATGGTCTGAATTAAATTAAAGCGTAGGATAAGCTGATTCATCACATATTTCTCAGATGAGGAGTCCGAATTAGCCTTCCCTTGTTGTAATTTATCAAAGACTGATGCAGTTAAGCAATTATCTACTGGCTTGCCTTGGTGAAACTTATAGGCATGATATCTAACAGTGCTTACTCCGATTTAAAGAGGCTTACTGATTGCGGAAAACACATAAGTTCTACAGATGTTAGACGACATTAATATTGATTTTAGACTTGTAGATGAAATAAACGAATCAGATTCAACTGATTACTTATATAGGCATGATTTCTAGGCGTTGTTGATTTTAAGACGGTTATAAAAGTGCAGGGAGTCCTATAGACATGGTATCTACAAGGGAGTTGATTATTTTTTTAACCTATAACCATTTACCTAATGATAGATAAAAATGTAGAAGTGCAGAAACTATAGGCAGGATTTCTATATGCCGTGCATGAATGTAGAAAACTATAGGCAGGATTTCTATATGATGTGCATGGATGCAAAAAACTTATAGGCAGTATTTCTATATGACGTGCATGAATGCAGAAAACTTATAGGCAGGGTTTCTAATGCGGAAATGCAGAGAACTTATAGGCAAGGTTTCCATATGATATGCGAAAGTGTAGAACTTGTGAATAGTAATGCCTATGGGCATGCTGTCTACCCTTTGCATACATAAGTGACCCTCCCCTTTTTCACTAGAACCCCATAAGTTATTACAACATATTACAGACCAGAATGAATTAAGAAAAGTAAATTACATCAGAAATTAAGCTACAACCAAGGAGCCTAATTCAGACTCAAGGTCCAATAATATGAGGTGAACCAACTTCCAGGATTAGGTTTCCAAAGACTTCTCTTATTTGGGATGTGTCAAAGTTCCTCAAGAGACTCAAATGGACTCCGGGCAGTTCTTACAACCCAAATATATTGCAGAATTAAGAGCATAGTGCAGTGTGGAAATGCCAGCCCTCAGATGTTCAAGTTCAGAGGGAACTCAAGGTCCCAAAGCAAGGCTCATAAGAGGGGGCAGAACTTAGAATCTAAGAGTAAGTGTAAGTGCATAGAGGGGGAATTAGGGAGAGCCATGGCAGGCTGGTGGTCATGCCCAGCAATCAGGAGTGCTGGCACACCCCTGACGAGCCTATTAGCCATATTTTGAGAGTTGGGATCCATTGAGGATCAGGTTCAGACCTAAGCAGCAATTTGGATGATGTCAGTCCATGAACCTTAACTCAAACACATAGAAGAGAGTGGGGGTATAGGGAGTTCATAACAAACAGCAGATGCAAAGAGAGAGTAGCATACTCAGTACATAACATGAATAGCAAAGTACACAGGAGTGTAGCAACTGTAAAATAAACACATAGGGATGGTGCTGAAATCAAAATTAAGGCATACCAGTTTCAGGGAAACCAATAAGTGAAAGCTGAAGTCTTGTAAACCAAATTGCAAGCAAATAGTACAAAAGATCTCAGAAGAGAGTAGAGTATTGAAAGAGTATTGTAATTGAGAGGTGTGTGTAAAGTGTTGAATTCGAAGTGTTGAACTAAAGGTTCAAGGTGTCTAAGTGCAGAAGGGTCGCGCCCTTTTATAGTGTAGAAAACAAGTAAAAAAAGGTAAGGGAATAGTTTACAATCAATCTCACAGAATCTCCCTTCAGTTAAGGGATTCTGATTTCAAAGGGGTAGAAGATAATTAAGGAAAGAATTGGATTAAAATCTTTTCCAAAGTAGTACAAGAAGGGCAAAAACATAGAAACTATTTAAGGAAAGAGTTTGATAGCAACACGGTTTGTGCAAATAAGGAAAGGCAAGCAATCATCAACCAGTAAAAATCAGAAATTGAGTTTTGGTATGAATGAATCCAACCAGAAAAGGTGAAGAAAGGTTTAACTAAAGAAAATCAGTAACAATCAATCAAACCCTATTAAAAGGAATTTGGAATCAATCGATAGTTGGCAAAACCTCTTTTGAAGGAAGAATTCCTCATATATAAAGCATACAGACATGTCAAACAAGAAAGAACTATCATGCTAATTAGAAAGAATCTAGCATAGGAAAGTTCAGAGTCACAAACAAAGAGGCTCAAATTCAGTATATAGACTCAGGCTTAGTTCGAGAGAATCCAGGGTTCCATAATAGAACCCTAGTCCAAACATAAGATCAAACTCGCCAAAACCCCAAATCCTAGGGTTTTTAACTCAAATCAGATGCAGAGGCGAGAAGACAAATAACTGAAATAGGCTCAGAGATCTCTTTCAGAGGCTCATGAGAAAACAAACAGGTAAAATAGCAGGTTCGAAACAAACATAATGAAAAAGCTAATCTAAAGCGTAAAGAACATGTTTTAAGAAAAGTTTGGAACTTAAACAAGTTCAGAAGACAAAGAGGTAGCATAAACTTAAGGAAACAATAGATGAAACATGTTTAGAAAGAACTCAAACAAAGTCCAGAAGAAGGCAAATAAAAACTAAGAGCTTAGTAGAAATTACAGTAAAAGAACACAGGGTTAAACGAACGCACAAGATAAATATGTGAAAGCATGATATAGAAACCAGTAGAAGAAAGAACGGAGCACAGTAGAAGAATATGAATAATAAGGCGAACCTAAGAACATAGGAGAAGGACATGCGAGGTATAAAAGAGAACATAAAAATATAGCATAGACAGATTCACACAAAGAAAAGAAGAAGAGGAGTCAGAAAACATTTTAAAACTTTTTTCAGAAACCCTAAATCGAAGAGAAACAAATTTTGAAAGAGAAGATTGGGGAAACGTTTTAAAATTCCAGTAGAACACAGATATAACATAGATCTAAGAAAACACACAGAGAAAAACCTCGAATAGCTTAGGGTTTTAGTGAAACCCTAGAAATGAGAAAGTCTTGGAAGAAGGTCTGATCTTGAGTCGGATGAGTTAGAATCAGGCTCCTAATGCTTGAATATGCCGGAGCATGGCCGGAGAAGCCATAGAACTGTAGATCAGAGAAGGATATTAAGAGAGCCATCGGAGTCGGGCCTCGAAGCTTCGAAAAACCATGGTTTGATGGTAGATGGGGGTGAGTACCAACCATTCATGGCTCGAGAAGCCACGGATTCCGGTGGAAACATGGTAGAATAAGGTGGGAGATGGCTAGGGTTTCAGAGAGCTTGAGAGTGTTTTTGAGGGACGAAGGGTTTCAAGGCGGTGGGTCAGGTGAGAATGAGGGGGATTAGGGTAGTCATTTAGAAGTTAAAAAGGAAAGGGCTAGTTTTGGCCGTTGATCTTGAGTGATCAACGGTCCACATTTAAGTGGTAGGTGGGGAACAGGTTGGGTTATTTAAAATCGGGTCGTGGGTTGGGTTAAAATTGGAATTGGGTTGGTTTTAATTTGGGCGGAATTGGTCAAATTGGGGTTAAAATTGAAAGGAAATGAGGCTGTAATTGAAATAAAAATAGGCTAAATGTTAAATAGCCAGTTTTCCCTTTTTATTTATAAAAATAGTAATGATGATTTTAAAAGTAAATTAAAAGTACCTAGCCAACAAATAATATAAAAATATCAATTTAAAAATACTGGAATAAATTTTACAGTTATAAAATGCTATTATTCTTAAAATAGGCTATAATTGCAATTGTATGCAATTTAGCCTTTTAAATACCAAATAAATTTGTAAAAATATACAAAATTATCTTAACTATATTTTGGTATAAATATGGAAATAAAATAAATTATTCACCAAAATTGATGATTTTGGGAATAATTATGGATTTTGTACTGTTAAAATGGATAGTAAATTGATTTTAGAAACTCTTCAAAAGATCGAAAAAATATTGAAACACTTGGGATTCTTATGTATGCATGTATATGTTATTTTGAAAGTATTTTGTATATAAAAATATATAAAAAAATTGGGTATCAATAGCTGCTCCTCTTTACCCGGAAAGGATGAAAGAGTTGCCGGGTAAAGATATGATGGCCAATTTTGACCGAATGAAATGATTTGAGGAATTTTGCCGAGCTCTGGTTCCTGAGCTGCCTATATATCCCTGGTCTTACAGGAATCAGGCCATATGTAGTTCAGGATCCATTGGCAGAATATATCGATGGAGATTTCGAAAAGCGGACGCGATGTTTGGGTTGAGGAGGATGGTCAGAGTCTGATAGGCTGCTGGAACTGGAGCGAGATTCGCCCCTGATGAGACGGCCGTTGCTAGCCAGTTTACCTGCAAGTGAGCATATATTGTGCATAAGTTTAAACGTGATGCAAGTTCCCATTGGACCATGAATGCTGTCCTCGGATGGTTAGGATGACGTCCTGGGCCATGAAGCGTATGATAAAGGATTCGCAGACTATGAAATGATGTTCTCGGGCTATGAGAATGATGCTTCCAAACTATGATGCCTTTGAATAATGATATGAAAGAGATAAAATGCGGTCCTCAGGCCATGGCATGGCGTTCTCGGGCTATGCAAATGGTGCCTCCGAACAATGACGCCTTTGGATAATTTGGCGATCTTTCATCCCATGAAATGCAGAAGGTGGCGATATTTTAGCCGATGCAAGATGTAAATAAAAGGTGGCGATATTTCAGCCGATGCAAGAGTGATAAAGTGGCTATATTTCAGCCATGCAGGATGGAGATAGTGCTTAGTCTCGGAAGGCAGAACAGTAGCCTTATGCAATACAGAGCAATGCAGGATGGAGACAGTGCTTAGTCTCCGAAGGCAAAATGGTAGCCTTATGCAATGTAGAGAAATGCAGATGGAGACAATGCTTAGTCTCGGAAGGCAGAAAGGTAGCCTTATGCAATGCAGAAGAATGCAGATGGAGACAATGCTTAGTCTCGGAAGGCAGAAAGGTAGCCTTATGCAATGCAGGGATGCAGATGGAGACAATGCTTAGTCTCGGAAGGCAGAAAGGTAGCCTTATGCAATGCAGAGAAATACAGATGGAGACAATGCTTAGTCTCGAAAGGCAGAAAGATAGCCTTATGCAATGCAGGGATGCATATGGAGACAATGCTTAGTCTCGGAAGGCAGAAAGGTAGCCTTATGCAATGCAGAGAAATGCAGATGGAGACAATGCTTAGTCTCGGAAGGCAGAAAGGTAGCCTTATGCAATGCAGAGAAATGCAGATGGAGACAATGCTTAGTCTCGGAAGGCAGAAAGGTAGCCTTATGCAATGCAGAGAAATGTAGATGGATACAATCCTTAGTCTCGAAAGGCAGAAAGGTAGCCTTATGCAATGCAGAGAAATGTAGATGGAGACAATGCTTAGTCTTGGAAGGCAGAAAGGTAGCCTTATGCAATGCAGATGGAGACAATGCTTAGTCTCGGAAGGCAGAAAAGTAGCCTTATGCAAGGAGTAAAAGGGCAAAATGATGATAGAATTTTTCTTAGCTGATAGCAGATCGAGATATTGCGACTGCTGGGGATACTGTGTCTGCTGGGAGCACTGTGTGCGGATAGCAGCTGTGAGTAAGTGCGACGGTTTTGCGAGTTATGTTCCTGAGCAATGTGAGTCTCGTGAGTGTATAGTCTATTTGATGATTTTGCAACTCAAGTGCCTGCATTCATAGAAAAATCGTGAGTTTTGTAAAATGGGGGAGGTTAGTTCGTATTCCCGTTGGCTCTGCTTGACCTGCTCGGCTCCGTTCCGATGATATTGGGCGTATCATTGGGGTAGCGTTGCTAAACGAAGCAACTTTGGTAACAGACATGCATGATTTAGTAAAGAAATGTGACAATAAATACATAATTAAGAATGGTTTTCTTTAGATAAACTGACGACGGCGACGTGGTCCAAGATGCTGCAACATTCTCCCGCTCCGGAATTTTGAGGGTCCTTCTCAAAATTCTGCCCCAGTTTACCAGGCTGTTGCTTCCGACGACTGCTTGCGTCAAATGGCTGAAGTCACTCCTCAAATTCTGCCCCAGTTCCAATAGCGGGGGAGAATGGAATTTTTATTAAATTATGACCGAACCCATAGGGCTGCCTACGTATCCCCTCTTAAACGGGAATCATGTCAGGCGTAGTTCAAATACATTATGCAGGAAATCGTAAGAGTTACACATAGTATCGCTTCACTGCATCTGAATTGATCAGCTTCGGCCAAACTTCACCGTCCATTCTACAAGTATGAGGGCTCCTCCAGTTAGAACCCTATGAACCATGTATGGACCCTGCCAGTTGGGAGAGAACTTTCGTTTGGCTTCATCTTGATGCGGGAAAATCTTCTTTAACACCAACTGCCCTGGTGTAAACTGTCTCGGCTTGACTCTTTTGTTGAAGGCTCGGGACATTCTGTTCTGATAAAGTTGACCATGGCAAACTGCATTCATTTTTTTCCCATCTATAATAGCTAACTGCTCGTAGCGACTCCTTACCCATTCTGCATCGTCAAGTTCTGCTTCCTGTATGATTTTCAAGGAGGGAATTTCTAACTCGGCGGGAAGGACTGCTTCTGTACCATAAACCAACATATAGGAAGTTGCCCCGGTTGATGTGCGGACTATGGTGCGGTATCCCAATAAAGCAAATGATAACTTCTCATGCCACTGCTTATGCTTCTCTATAATCTTCCTTAGTATCTTCTTGATATTCTTATTGGTGGCTTCTATAGCTCCGTTCATCTGAGGTCTGTAAGCTGTAGAATTCTTGTGTTTGATCTTGAAGGTTTCACACATGGCTTTCATCAGGTCGCTGTTGAGATTGGAACCATTATCAGTGATGATTGACTTCGGAATTTCGAACCGACAAACAATACAGTCGCGGACAAAATCTACTACCACTTTCTTAGTCACTGCTTTGTACGATTATGCTCAACCCATTTGGTGAAATAATCAACTGCCACTAGAATGAACCTCTACCCGTTTGATGCGGCAGGCTCGATAAGTCCGATAATATCCATTCCCCAAGCGGCGAACAACCATGGCAATCTTGTTGCAGTAAGCTCGTTTGGAGGCACCTTTATCATGTCTGCATGTATTTGAACGATGGCATTTTCGGACATACTGGATGCAGTCCGTTTCCATAGTCATCCAAAAATAACCAGTTCGGAGTATCTTCTTAGCTAAGACAAAGCCGTTCATATGTGGACCGCAGGTCCTTGCATGAATTTCCTCTAATTCTTGGATGCTTCCTTTGCGTCGACACACCTCAATAATCCCAAATTAGGAGTCCTCCTATACGGGATTCCTCCGCTATGAAAGAAGTTGTTAGATAATCTCCGAAGTGTGCGTTTCTGAGTAGGATTTGCGAGTTCTGGATATTCTCCTTTTGCCAAATATTCCTTGATATCATGAAACCAAGGTTTTCCGTCTGTTTCTTCTTCTACATGAGTGCAGTAAGCTGGCTGATCATAGATCTTTACCGAAATAGGATCAATGAAGTTCTTGTCGGGGTGCTGTATCATGGATGATAGGGTAGCCAATGCATCGGCAAACTCATTCTGAACTCTGGGAACATGTTGGAACTCTGTCTTTGTGAACCTTTTCCTCAATTCCTGTACATGATGCAGATAAGGGAGAATCTTGGAGTTCTTGGTTGCCCATTCTTTTCGGACCTGATGTATAAGTAGGTCTGAATCTCCGATCATTAGCAATTCCTGAATGTTCATGTCAATGTCCATCTTAAGCCCTAAGATGCAGGCTTCGTACTCGGCCATGTTGTTGGTGCACGGGAACCTGAGCTTGGCAGATACCGGATAATGCTGACCAGTTTCTGATACTAGGACTGCTCCTATGCCTACTCCTTTGAAATTTGTTGCTCCATCAAAAAACATTATCCAACCGTCATAGGATTTTGCAATGTCTTCTCCTATGAAAGATACCTCTTCATCAGGAAAATACGTCTTTAGAGGCTCGTATTCTCCATCCACGGGATTTTCAACAAGATGATCTGCTAGTTCTTGTCCTTTGATTGCCTTCTGAGTCACGTAAACAATGTCGAATTCACTCAGCAGGATTTGCCACTTGGCTAGCTTGCCAGTGGGCATGGGCTTCTGAATGATGTACTTTAAAGTATCCATTCTTGATATGAGGTAGGTGGTATAGGCACAGAAACAGTGTCTCAACTTCTAAGCTACCCAAGTCAGGGCACAACAAGTGCTTTCCAATAGAGAATACCGGGCCTCGTATGGGGTGAACTTCTTGTTGAGATAATAGATGGCCTGCTCCTTTCTTCCCGTTTCATCATGCTGCCCCAGAATACAACCGAAAGCTCCATCCAATACTGCAAGGTAGAGTAATAGAGGTCTACCTGGCTCGGGCGGGACCAAAACTGGCTACGTTGACAGGTATTCTTTGATTCTGTCGAAGGCTTTCTGACAATCATCAGTCCATTTAGTAGCGGCGTCCTTCTTCAACATCTTAAAGATTGGCTCACAAATGACAGTGGATTGAGCTATGAACCGGCTGATGTAGTTAAGCCTTCCCAAGAAACTCATAACCTCTTTCTTGTTCTTCGGTGGTGAAAATTCTTGGATGGCTTTGACTTTTGACAGATCCAGTTCTATTCCTCGACGACTCATAATGAACCCGAGTAGTTTTCCGGCAGGAACCCCAAATGCACATTTGGCGGGATTCAGCTTCAAGTTGCACCTTCTTAGTCTGTTGAAGAGCTTCCTCAGATCTTCCAAGTGGTCATTGGCTCTCTTGGATTTGATGATGACATAATCTACATATACCTCGATCTCTTTGTGTATCATGTCATGGAAAATAGTAGTCATGGCCCTCATCTAGGTGGACCCAGCATTTTTTAACCCGAACGGCATCATCTTGTAACAATACATCCCCCATGGCGTAATAAAAGCCATTTTCTCCGCGTCTCCCTCATCCATCCATATCTGATGATACCCAGCAAAACAATCAACGAACGACTGCAGTTCATGCTTGGCGCAGTTGTCAATTAGAATAGGTATGTTCGGCAAGGGGAAGTCGTCTTTCGGACTGGCCCGGTTGAGATCCCGGTAGTCAACACAAACTCTAACCTTCCTGTCCTTCTTCGGCACTGGCACAGTATTGGCTAACCATGTTGGATACTCTACTACCCTGAGAACCTTGGCTTTGACTTGCTTCGTGACTTCTTCCTTAATTTTCAAACTCATGTCAGGTTTGAACTTCCTGAGCTTCTATTTTACTGGTGGACATGTCGGATCGGTTGGCAGTTTGAGCTACAATAGATGTACTGAGACCAGTCATGTCATCATAAGACCAGGCGAATATGTCCTCGTATTCCTTTAGAAATTCCGTGTACTCTTTCTTTTCTGATGGTGACAGATGAACGCTGATTCGTGTTTCTTTGACAGTTTCTGCATCTCCCAGGTTGACAATCTCTGTTTCGTCTAGGTTAGACTTAGGTCTGTTCTCAAAATCCTCAACCTCTTTAACAACCTCTTCTAGTATATCATCTTCTTCTGAGTCCA
Source organism: Nicotiana tabacum (assembly GCF_000715075.1). Taxonomy (NCBI): domain Eukaryota; kingdom Viridiplantae; phylum Streptophyta; class Magnoliopsida; order Solanales; family Solanaceae; genus Nicotiana; species Nicotiana tabacum. The sequence continues at coordinate 103,035,350 of NC_134087.1, read as the reverse complement.
TATTCGTTTGTTGCGTTGCCTCGTCGCACGTCACAATCGTCGGTTCATCAAGATAAGTAATAGTAATGCTGTGTAAATAAAGTAAACGATAAAAAGTAATAAGAGCAAGATTTATAAGAAACTGAAATGCTTTGATAACTTTCATAATTGTTTTGAACATTGGAGCTCTTATTTCAATATTAAAAATGCGGAAAGAAAGTCAATTAGCGAAGAAATAAAGATAATGCGTGGTACTTTGTTCAGCCTTGCTACCCCGAAGATTTCCGGGCCCTGGTAGTTCTAATGGACCAATTGTTGAGGCATGCTCCTCGGCTCACAGCCTGTATAGAAGGGCTTTCCTCCCCCTCCTCCTCGAAAATGACACAATAGTCCATATTATCATCTTCCAAAAACAAATTCCTCATCGCCGCCAGTGCTTCCTCTTCTCCCGACCCATATATGACATTGGCGGGCTGGTAAGTCTATTCCAAGCGAGGTATTGGATGCTCCAGTGGGTAGTAGGGACTGCGCCATGGTGTCAACCAGTGGTTGAATTCCTCCTAAGTGTATTCATATCCCAAACCGAAAGTGGTACCGTGTTTCTTCAACTTGATAGGCTTAGCGATTCCTTGGAGATTCTTGCCAAGTCCCTTGCCAGGTTCGTATCCACACCAATTCAGTATACTTTCAATTTTGTTATCCCACCATTTAGCCTTGTCCACAGCGTTGACTCACTCAATGTGATGGTAGGTTTCTCCACCTATCTTCCTTCTTCCTCTGATTTCTGGGATGGTCTGGCGACTGTATATGGGATTGCTACCATCGTCGTGAATAATTACCTCTTGGTGATTCCACTCGAATTTCACTGCTTGATGTAGGGTTGATGACACAGCCCCAGCGGCATGGATCCAAGTCCGTCCCAATAGCAAGTTGTAAGATGCTAGGACATATATCACTTGGAAATCAACGCCGAACCAAGTCGGTCCCATTTGCAGACACAAACTGATTTCCCCAATAGTGGACCTTTGGGATCCATTAAAAGCTTTGACATTGATGGCTCCATCCTTAATCTCATGCAGGCTCTTTCCCAATGTTTTGAGAGTCACCAATGGACAAATATTGAGGCTGGACCCTCTGTCAATCAGGACTCTGGTGATGAAATGATCTTCGCACTGCACAGTGATGTGCAAGGCCTTGTTGTGGCTTAGCCCTTCAGGTGGCAGCTCATCTTCGTGGAAAGTGATTTTGTGACTCTCCAATACTTGCCCCACCATGTTTGACATTTCTCCTCCTGTTATGTTGCTGGGTACATATGCCTCGCTCAGCACCTTTAATAAGACATTCTTATGTGCATCAGAGCTTTGTAGCAGAGCCAAGATAGAGATCTGGGCTGGCATTTTGTTCAACTGATCAATAACAGAATACTCTTTGGTTTGTATCTTCCTCCAGAGATCATCAGGCCTAGTTTTAGTGACGGTTAGTTGTCTAGAGGCCTACTTACTGGACTCGGCTAGGTGTTCTGGGTATAAACCCTGCCGGTTCTTGTCATACCCTATGCTGCAATTGCTTCTCCATATTTGGTTTTCCTTTCCTTCTCGCCTCGATGGTGTAATCCCATGGTATGGCCTTTGGGTGGAACGGTGTTACAACTGTCATGGCCACCTGGATGGGTACCTTTGCCTTGGATGGTAACACAGCCACTTCGAATGGTACAGGTGTCTTTGGAGACCCAAACTCGACCTCAATAGGTCCTAGCGTCTTTGCAGAAAAAGGTGATTCGAACTCAAGTGGTATGGACATGTCTACTTCAGCATTTTCAGAAGGCTGGATCTGGACCACAATCGGATTAAGTGTTCGTTGGTTCCTTTGGCTCGTTACCTTCAACGATCAATCTGATCGACCCTTTGGGGTCCCAATCGTCCTCTATCTCAATCATGTGAATGGCCCTACCCTTATGGTCAGGTAGAGGGTTGTTGCGGACATTCGGAGCTAGCTCCTTTGCTATGATTATCTTGTTGTCAATTAAAGCTTGGATCTTATCCTTCAAAGAGTGACACTAATCAATGGTATGCCCCTTCATTCCGGAATGATATGCACAAGTTTTGTTTGGGTTGACCCATTGGGAGGGGTTTTCGGGGTTTATGGCAAGATATGGGTGATGTAACTAGCAGTTTTGAGCCTTTCATACAGCTGGTCGATAGGTTCGGCAATGGCGTTATACTGTTTGGGGGGTCTGCGGTCGAAGTTTGGTCGGGGTCTAGGAAAGTTTTGGCGGGTGGGAGGTGGTTGATAGTGAGAGGGTTGAGTATTGTAGGCTTGATAGACATGTGCGGGTTGGGAATATCTGGGCGAAATGGGCTGATATGTGGGAGGTGGAGATGATTGGTAAGTAGGCGGTAGAGCTTGGTAAGAGGGCAAGGGTGCTTGGTAATTTGGGGTAGGTTGATATGTGAGTGGAGGTATTGGGTAGGTTTGGTATTCAATTGGGGATTTTGTTCTTTGTGCAACCATCACGGCACTCACGTCCCTTTTCTTGGACGTGCCACCAGACTGTAGGAACATAAGAGGTTTGTACCCCTCGGGCAGTTCGACATCTGGTTGTATGCAAAAGTCCACGTAATTCAGTCCCTCAATCCCCTTGCTTCCTTTGACACCCTAAACTCAGCTAGTCAGCTTCTTGAGTTCCGCGGCTAGATTCCTGATAAGAGAGTCAGAATCCGGTGTGCTTGAAATAGGTTGCGTATAGTATGGTGTGGTTTCCACGTAGATGGGGGTGTTGTGAGGATGATCATTTGTGGAGTTTAGTGGTTTAGGAATGAGCAGTGGGGTGTTGTCTTAAGTGTGGCATGTGTTGCAGTGGTGCTGTGGAGCGGGTTGGTTTTGTGGTTTCGGGATGCTTTATGGAGGTGTGGGGTTTTGAGTGTTGGCAAAGTTGACATCTGGGGTAGTGAGGGAAAATGACAAATTTGCCAAGTTCCGAACTTGGTCCAGTTCTTCCTGAAACTTCAATAACTTCTGTTCGAGCTGGGAGACACTTTCCTTGGAAACCTGAATACCCTGAGGAACCTCTACCCTTTTAACTGAGTTCTCCTTTCTGATGTTGCTCAAATCTTCCATCTTTCCCTTGTTCTTGTTTCTGATAGGACTCGGACTCGAAGGAGGTAGAGGGCCCTTAGATCTTGTGGAGTATGATGATGATGCCAGAGTTCACGAACTAACCTTTGGAGAGGGGAATAAACAAAAGGTAGCAAGTTAGTGCGGATTGGGAGAGGAAAACGTTGCAATATTTAAATACATAGTGCAAGAATATAAATCGTGTCCTAATTTGGGAGCCTCGTTGTGCCCGAGGTAGGCCTAGCGACAAGTTGATTTGGAGAACTTATAATGCTAAATGCCTCATTTTATTGATAAAAATAAGACGAGTCCCAAAACGACACTAAAATAGTAGAAAAATAAAATGTCACTAATGGCTGTTGGCCTTATTACATTTTTAAAGCAAGAGAAAAGACTCCTAACTACTTGGTCCCAGAAGGACCTTCCCCAGACTCGGCATCTTTAGCTCCATCGAACAGCTTCACCAGCTCACGCGGTCCCAGCAGCAAATAGGCTCTAGCCAAGTGTCCTCCTTCATTTCCCTCAGCGTTCTGGCAGTTTTCAATCCTTTGGATGAACTTCCTTTCCAATTCCACTAAACCCCGCTCCAAATACCCTAGTCACTTGTTGGCGCTAACAGCCATATCTTTCCATTCTTCAATCAACTTTTGATGGGCTTCTTGAATCTCCCGGTGCTCACTTTCTCATTCCCGTATCCTCTTGCACAATTGGTTGTACTTGACCTGTGCTTCAGCCTTTTCATCGATGATCCTGTGACCTCGAACAAACGCAGGTTAGACCAGACCATTGTGATTATCCTCCAGCCATCCTGAAGAGTATGGGGTGCAGCCAGCATAGTATCTATCTGGCTTGATAATATCTCTCCCCATGATGATCTTGCAATGCCACATATGCTGAGCTTGGCACTTATGAGGACTGTCATCAGCTTGGACATCAGCCCGGAAGTGACTCATCTTGTCGACCCTTGGTATAACCTGTTTCCTACCAGCCTGTCTCATGACCCGGAGGGGGACATAAGGGTAGGTTCCTCTTAAACCGATCAGTATTAGAAACGGGTCGTCCCTGGATCGGGCGATGAACTCGTTAGTAGGGAACCATTCGAACATCCATTGTATTTGATCCTCAGTCAGATTTTCAAACAACTCCACCCATCCTTTGGCATCTTCTGGCTGAGCAAACATGTCGGGCATGTAGTTCATTCGCCTTGGTTAATGGAAGGCTATATGATCGTCCCAGTCTCTCCGCTGAATCTCTTGCCGATATTCACCCCTTTGGAAATGCTCCATGAGCCAGAGCTGGAGTAACAAGTTGCAGCTTTCGAAGTGTGGGGCTGCTTGTTGACACTTTTCCAAGGCTCGGTACATTTTTGCAACGATCATGGGCACTATGCTAAAGGGTTGCCCCCCAATTCCCTCCATTAAGGTTTTAGTGACCATAGCTAGCCTGGTGTGAATCCTTGCTTTCTTCATAGTAAACACTATCATCCCTAAGAAGCAGAACATAAAGACAAAGACCCTTCTGTGGATATGCCCCAATGAGGTGAGGGCAAATTCATCTGGGTAAGTGAGATAGGACTTACTATGGCCGTACCTTTCGTACAGATAGTCGAAATGAATGTAGGAATCCTTCAAACAGGTCAAGTTTGTGTTTTTCTTTAGTCCCATCATTTTGAGAAAAGCCCTACCCTTGCGATTTTCCGGCATAAGTAAACCCGGAGTCTCACACGGAATACCAGCTAATCCTCCTATTTCCTCGAGCAGAGGTGTCATCTCAATCTCCCCAAAGCAAAACACAGACCTATCACAGTCCCAGAACAGAGTAGCAACTTCTATGATTTTGTTGTTGGGTTGGACCTCCAGGAGAGAAGGCAAATTTCCTAGGTATTTCCGGACAAGAGCCTGATCACTGGAGTGAAGATCCTCCCACCAGCTTAGCAACCTTGGGTGGATGTTAGTGACCATGCCAAATCTGGGGACTTCGTGCCTCATTTCTGCAAAACAAAGTGTTAGACCCTTACCCCGTCGGACTCGACTATTTAAACCAATAATTAGCATAAGCAGCATTTAGTTCTCCAAATAAATGCACAGAATATGGTAATGTCCGTTTGGGTTCCCAGGCAACCCAGTGGACTTTGGACAAGGCTATCTTAAAGAGTCATTATGTGGACAATATAACTTACTCGGCTAGGTTTTGACAGTGATGCATGCACAATTGAATAGAGTAGGGTTTCTATAAGGTATTAGACTGGTACCCTTGAGCGGACAACTCAAGAGGGAAAGGCACGTAACCGTCGACTACACCGCTGATCGACTGGTTTTACCGCAAATACACTTTTGCCAAATTTAGGGGTAATGATATCGGAAGGGCGCAACCACTCATTATAAGCGTTGCTATGGTATTGTGTTTGGCACGAGTGGAATATGATGTTGAATATGCAGTAACAAGTTGTCATGTATTTGCACGTTCATAAAGTAATGATTACAATAATTGCCCATAATTACAACAGTATTGAAGGAAAGTAGTAAAAGAAAGCATTAAAGAAAAGAAAAAAGGAGCCAAGTCAGTTTCGTAATAGAAGAGAAATAAAGACATTATATAAAGGCAATAAAGAAGCAGTAAAGTCACAAATAACATGAAATGGTAAGAGCCTAAAATAAATTTCCCAGCAGAGTTGCCACGCTGTCGTGCCCCCTTTTTCTCGCGAAATCGGGCTTGTGACATTTAGGAGGACAACTCATTCCCTTTTGGGAATTGGGTTTTGGAGTTTGATGAGTCGCCACCTAATGATTAAGTGCATTAGGACACTAAGAAGGGTTTGAGTTTGAAGAACCAGAGTTTGGGTAAGGGCTAGAAATTATCTTAAGGGGAAGGTGTTAGGCACCTCTCAAAATCCACTAGTGTGGTTCCCGGCCATGTTACAATTGTGACTTCACATAATCAAATAGGCAATTAAGGGCCTCAAATAGAAGGAGATTTTCACATATTATTGCAAGCAAATTGAAAGTTTGCAGAGAATAAGGATAGCAGAAATAGTTCGGACAATAAAACAAGTTAAAAGAGAGGGGGTCCTAGGTTTACAAACAAGATGGATCACGTCAATGCAATACCCGGCAATCACTCCTCTGAAGAGGGGTTGCACGTGGTATTAGCGCACCGGTCATCATATCCATATCTACCCTTCCCACACTGTTAAGGTAGTAAAGTGCAGAATTGTGTCATTACTTATTGCATGCTAGTACCCGCACCGATCCTATCAGTCCCGGAGGCATTTGGGACTACTAGTCATAAAGGGAAGCGAAATTTTGCTTTTCAGAGTTTTAAAAAGGATAAAATTCTAGGGCGACAATCAAAACATATAAGGCAGGTATGGGGAGAACACATAACAGTTTAAAGGTCTCAAACAGGCCTCTTCATTTAAAGAGACAAATTGGCTAGCATGACTTACAAGTACTGGTTATGGTCTGAATTAAATAAAAGCGTAGGATAGGATGATTCATCACATATTTCTCAGATGAGGAGTCCGAATTAGCCTTCCCTAGTTGTAATTTATCAAAGACTGATGCAGTTAATCAATTATCTACTGGCTTGCCTAGGTGAAACTTATAGGCATGATATCTAACAGTGCTTACTCCTATTTAAAGAGGCTTACTAATTGCGGAAAACACATAAGTTCTGCAGATGTTAGACGACATTGCTACTGATTTTAGACTTGTAGATGAAATAAACGAATCAGATTCAACTGGTTACTCATATAGGCATGATTTCTAGGTATTGTTGATTTTAAGACGGTTATAAAAGTGCAGGGAGTCCTATAGACATGGTATCTAGAAGGCAGTTGATTATTGTTTTAACCTATAATCATTTTTCTAATGATAGATAAAAATGTAGAAGTGTAGAAACTGTAGGCAGGATTTCTATATGTCGTGCATGAATGCAGAAAACTATAGGTAGGATTTCTATATGATGTGCATGGATGCAGAAAATTTATAGGCAGGATTTCTATATGACGTGCATGAATGCAGAAAACTTATAGGCAAGGTTTCTGATGCGGAAATGCAGAGAACTTATAGGCAAGGTTTCTATATGATATGCGAAAGTGCAAAACTTGTGAATAGTAACGCCTATGGGCATGCTTTCTACCCTTTGCATACATAAGTGATCCTCCCCTTTTTCACTAGAACCCCATAAGTTATCACAACATATTACAGACCAGAATGAATTAAGAAAAGTAAAATTACATCAGAAATTAAGCTACAACCAAGGAGCCTAATTCAGACTCAAGGTCCAACAATATGAGGTGAACCAACTTCTAGGATTATGTTTCCAAAGCCTTCTCTTATTTGGTATGTGTCAAAGTTCCTCAAGAGCCTCAAATGGACTCCGGGCAGTGCTTACAACCCAAATATATTGCAGAATTAAGAGCATAGTGCAGTGTGGAAATGTCAGCCCTCAGATGTCCAAGTTCAGATGGAACTCAAGGTCCCAAAGCAAGGCTCATAAGAGGGGGGCAGAACTTAGAATCTAAGAGTAAGTGTAAATGCATAATGGGGGAATTAGGGAGAGCCATGGCATGCTGGTGGTCATGCCCAGCAATTAGGAGTGCTGGCACACCCCTGACGAGCCTATTAGCCACATTTTGAGAGTTGGGATCCATTGAGGATCAGGTTCAGACCTAAGCAGCAATTTGGATGCTATCAGGCCATGAACCTTAACTCAAACACATAGAAGGGAGTGGGGGTATAAGGATTTCATAACAAACAACAGATGCAAATAGAGAGTAGCATACTCAGTACATAACATGAATAACAAAGTAGACAGGAGTGTAGCAACTGCAAAATAAACACATAGGGATGGTGCTGAAATCGAAATTAAGGCATACCAGTTTCAGGGAAACCAATAAGTGAAAGCTGAAGTCTTGTAAACCAAATTGCAAGCAAATAGTACAAAAGATCTCAGAAGAGAGTAGAGTATTGAAAGAGTATTGTAATTGAAAGAGTAGAGGTGTGTGTAAAGTGTTGAATTCGAAGTGTTGAACTTAAAGTTCAAGATGTCTAAGTGCAGAAGGGTCACGCCCCTTTTATAGTGTAGAAAACAAGTAAAGAAAGGTAAGGGAATAGCTTACAATCAACCACACAGAATCTCTCTTCAGTTAAGGGATTCTGATTTCAAATGGGTAGAAGACAATTAAGGAAAGAATTGGATTAAAATCTTTTCCAAAGTAGTACAAGAAGGGCAAATAAATAGAAACTATTTAAGGAAAGAGTTTGATAGCAACACGGTTTGTGCAAATAAGGAAAGGCAACCAATCATCAGCCAGTGAAAATCAGAAATTGAGTTTTGGTATGAATGAATCCAACCAGAAAAGGTAAAGAAAGGTTTAACTAAAGAAAATCAGTAACAATCAATCAAACTCTATTAAAAGGAATTCAGAATCAATCGATAGTTGGCAAAACCTCTTTTGAAGGAAGAATTCCTCAAATATAAAGCATACAGACATGTCAAACAAGAAAGAACTGTCATGCTAATTAGAAAGAATCTAGCATAGGAAAGTTCAGAGTCACAAACAAAGAGGCTCAAATACAGTACATACACTCAGACTTAGTTCGAGAGAATCCAGGGTTTCATAATAGAACCCTAGTCCAAACATAAGGTCAAACTCGCCAAAAACCCCAAATCCTAGGGTTTTCAACTCGAATCAGATGCATAGGCGAGAAGACAAATAACTGAAATAGGCTCAGAGGTCTCTTTTAGAGGTTCATGAGAAAACAAATAGGTAAAATAGCAAGTTCGAAACAAACATAGTAAAAAGCTGATTTGAAGCATAAAGAACATGTTTTAAGAAAAGCTTGAAACTTAAACAAGTTCAGAAGACAAAGAGGTAGCATAAACTTAAGGAAACAGTAGATGAAACATGTTTAGAAAGAACTCAAACAAAGTCCAGAAGAAGGCAAATAAGAACTAAGAGCTTAGTAGAAATTACAGTAAAGGAACATAGGGTTAAACGAATGCACAAGATAAACGTGTGAAAGCATGATATAGAAACCAGTAGAAGAAAGAACGGAGCACAGTAGAAGAATATGCATAATAAGGCGAACCTAAGAACACAAGAGAAGGACATGCGAGGTAGAAAAGAGAACATAAAAACATAGCATGGACAGATTCACACAAAGAAAAGAAGAAGAGGAGTCAGAAAACATTTTAAAACTTTTTTCAGAAACCCTAAATCGAAGAGAAACAAATTTTGAAAGAGAAGATTGGGGAAAACGTTTTAAAATTCCAGTAGAACACAGATATAGCATAAATCTAAGAAAACACACAGAGAAAAACCTCGAATAACTTAGGGTTTCGGCGAAACCCTAAAAATGAGAAAGGCTTGGAAGAAGGTCCGATCTTGAGTCGGATAAGTTAGAATCAGGCTCCTAATGCTTGAATATGCCGGAGCATGGCCGGAGAAGCCATAGGGGTCTGCGAGTGAAACCACCCCAAAACCTCAAAACTGCAGATCTGAGAAGGATATGATGAGAGCCATCGGAGTCGGGCCTCAAAGCTTCGAACAACCATGGTTTGATGGTGGAGGGGGTGAGTACCAACCATCCATGGCCTGAGAAGCCACGAATTCCGGTGGAAACATGGTAGAATAAGGTGGGAGATGGCTAGGGTTTCAGAGAGCTTGAGAGTGTTTTTGAGAGACGAAGGGTTTCAAGGCGGCGGGTCAGGTGAGAATGAGGGGGATTAGGGTAGTCGTTTAGGAGTTAAAAAGGAAAGGGCTAGTTTTGGTCGTTGATCTTGAGTTATCAACGGTCCAGATTTAAGTGGTAGGTGGGGAACGGGTTGGGTTATTGAAAATCGGGTCGTGGGTTGGGTTAAAATCTTCTTCTCCTACAACCTCTATCAAGCTATTTCTGCCACAACACCATTTTTCTTGACGTAGCCACCACCTCTCGTTCTTCCCCAACCTCCTTCTCCAACGAATCGCTCCTATTCCTAACCCCTTTCTCCTTTTTTTCCAACTAGACCCACCACCAAATCACCGAGTTCAAACTAAAATGGCAATTTTTTGGACTCTAATTACATTTCTACAGCTATAAAAAAGTTACATTTGTACCTAAAACACAATATTATACTGCGCATTAGTTAACGGAATTTTAGCCGCTAACGTAAAGCGCAGTATAATATTGTGTTTTACTAAATAATTCTTTTTTATGTAAAATGCAGTATTATACTGTGTTTTACTAAAATACAGTATAATACTGCGTTTAACTTCATTTTAGGGCCCACCAATAAGTGTTCTACGGATAACTGACATAAATAATTTGTTTTTTTTATGTAAACGCAGTATAATATATTTTTTTTATTATACTCCATTTTACTAAAACGATACTGTGTTTTACTAAAGCACAGTATTATACTGCATTTTACTTCATTTTTGGGCCCACCAATAAGTGTTCTGCGGATAACTGACAAAACAATAATTCAACTATATAAAGCGCGGTATTATACTGTATTTTACAAAAAGAATCTGCACCCCGAGCTAGGACTTGCCTTATTTAATGGTGTTAGGATTTTATGAAAATATATTCAAAACTTACCTTCAAACTTCCGTTCATACTTCTTTTCTTGTTATCAAGCATTTTTTTATAATGTCTGAAGAGCCAAAAATAAGGGTTTCATTATATTGGGGGGGGGGGGAGGGGTGAGGTTGTAATGGAGAATAACTCTGTGAGTATAGTTCACCTCCACAGTGTCATGTTAAATTTCCAATTACAATGGAGTACGATGAATTGGTATCGTTGTTACGTAAAATAATGAGTGTGAGGAAACGTTCGGTGAACCTTAAAGTAACCGATAGATTTCCATATTCTAGGACTCCGCAGGGGTTTGATTATTATTCTGAGTTTAACATTGAAGATGATGAAACTCTTAGAGAATTTTTGCGGATTCCGAATGAATACAGGGAATTTATTCTAATAAAATTATTGGAAATGTACGTCAAGGTTGAAGATGTTCCCAATAATGAGGGTGTGCATAGTAGGGATAACCCCAGTCATCGGGTGGTTATTCTGGAGCAATTTTTGCCGGACAGATTCCTAATGAAAGAGCTTTCCTTGATTTAAAGTTGTCACCACCGGCGAATGAGCAGCGAGGATATAATTTTTCGACTTTATATAATCCACAAGACGATTGGTAAACTTCAATTTTTCTATGCTTTAGGGATGTTTATTTTATATTTGAATTTGATTTGTATTAATACTCATATTTTTCATAGGGGGTACGGTCCGGATATGAATTTTACAAGTTATGACCCCGCTCCTAGTTGGAATATGCGTAGTTCTGGCGTGTTGGACCACGATGGTCCATTCGAGAGTCATTACCAACAAGAAAATGTCCATCATGGAACGTCAACACAATATGACTTGTAAGTAAAGTGATATAGCGATATGTAAAGTATTTATCTAGTTGAGTAGCTTATCATTTTGTTCTTTTTGTGCAGTGAAAATGAGCAACTTGATGTTCCTGACCTCACACAGTTGCCCATAGACGACGTATTGACTCGTGATTTGGCATATGCGCAGAGTCAGGAAGATGATAGTGATTATGACAACAATGCGATGAGTCTAGAGATGACACACCCTTCCCTGATGAGGGTGATGAGGAGGAGGAAGTGAATGTCAAACTTGAGCTGACGAGGGAGCATGCTCCTCCACCTCCCGTTAGACCAAGAGTGTACGAATTCCACGTGTCGTTTCATGAGCAGAATATTCCCTACCTTGATAATTTGCCAAGTATTCCGGACGTGGATTCCCTCAAAAGGGATGCTGACGAATCTCGTTTAGAAATGTGGGATGAGTCTAGACCAGCGATGCTGGCAAAGGGCATGTATTTCCTCGATAAAGCTCGCCTAATCAGGGCGGTAAAAATCTACAGCGTAAGAGAGTGTCGTGAGATGACGGTAAGGGAGTCAACTATGGAGGTATACAAGGCTGTATGCCGTAGAGACTTTATGGGTTGTCACTGGATGTTGCGTGCCAGCAAGAAGAAATTAGGGTTGTGGAAAGTGGGTAAATATATTAGCACTCATAGATGTGAAATGGACACATTCAATGAGAATCACTTCAACCTGGATGTAGACTTGATATCTCTTGTCTTGATTCCATACTTGTAAGTGTCCATTAGGTTCAAGATTAAAGAGTGTATTACAGTCGTCCACCAGGAGTATGGGTGTACTATAACCAAAAGAAAGGAATATCTCGGGCGCAAACGTGCCTTTGAAATTATTTATGGTGACTGGAATAAGTTATTTTCATCTCTACCCAGGTACATGGCCACACTACAACACTTTAACCACGGGACTGTTGTTGAATAGAAGCGTGAGCGGAGTCCGGACAGACCCGATATATTTTCAATTATATGTTCTGGTCATTTAAACCAGCAATTGATGGTTTTGTGCATTGTCGTCCTATAATTTCCATAGACGGTACTCATGTCTATGAAAAGTATGATATTAAGGTTTTGATTGCAGTTGCAGTAGATGCCAATAGACAAATATTTCCAATAGCTTTTGCCATTTGTGCCAATGAAAGCGAAGAGACATGGACGCTTTTTTTGAAACACTTGAAGCAGCACTTTGTCAAACAGCGTTCAGGTATTTGTCTAATATCTGATCGACATGGTGGTATTTTAAGTTCTGTACATCATTTGCCTGAATGGCAGGAACCCTATGCATACCACCGTTACTGTGTGAGGCACCTACCGGACAATTTCCAGAAGAAATATCACGACAAGGCCTTGCATGATTTAATGTGGATGGCTACAACTGAGCACCAACAGTGCAAATTCACGAGGCATATGGAAGCAATCCGGCAATTAGATCCATGAGCCTATACTTGGCTGATGGGACATGAGCTTCACATGTTGACATTGCATGATGATGGTATCAGGCGATGGGGAGCCCTGACTACAAATGTGTCGGAGTCATCCAATAGCTTGTTGAAGTCTGCACGTGGATTGCCTGTCACTGCCATGGTTCGGATGACATCCAAACAGATTGCAGAGAGGTTTGTTGAAAGGGATAGAGCTGCATCGGAATTGATGGATAGGGGTGTTCAATTTATGCCAATACCGATGAGAAGATTTGAGAATTATAGGAGGCGGGCACATTGGCATTCATTTTTACAGTACGATCACGACCGGAGTGTTTTTGAAGTTCGCATCGCTATCCGCGGACACCAGGGGAATAATCTACAGACGGTGAATGAAGCGAGTAAGTTGTGTTCATGTGGGAAATGGATCATCTACCACATGTCGTGTGCACATGCCTTGAAATGCTTTCAACAAGTTGGTTTAGGGGCAACAACCTATATTGATAGGCAATACAGTGTTGCTGCATACGTAGACACATATAGTGGGCAGTTGCAGCCATTGGGTGCTGAGCATTATTGGACGCCGAAACCTTTTAAAATGGTGTGTAACAAGGACTATTTGCGCAAGCTGCAAGTGCAAAAGAGAACGCGTATACGAAACCAAATGGATGTTAGTGACACCGTTTATGCGCGTAAATGTGGCATATACTCGCAAACAAGACACGACCGTCGTAAATGTCCTTCAGCTGGTGTGGGTGGCGGTGGTAATCCTGGTGCAAGTTCGTCGAATGTACCTAACTATTAAGGATACACCTAGTATTTTGTTTTCGTAATATTTTTTGTAATTAGTGTCTATACTTGTGTATGTTGCAATATCTATAAAATAAAATTATGTTCCACAATCTTGTTACATCTTATTTTTTAACATGACCTTTTGAATTGGGATGATGATACGGTAGTCCAACATTCAACTTATTGGTGTTAGTAAAAAAGACCAATCTGAAGATTGAAATTTCATAACATAATATTCGAAGAGATAAATTCACAACAACCATAACTAAAGCAACATACATGAAAATAAAAGATAATAAAGGAAAAATCAAGACATTGCTATTTCATTTCAGAAAAATTGAATATGTATAGCGCGGTACTATATTTTGTGTGTTGTCTTGTCGGTCTGAAAAGCTGAACCGACTGCGCAAAAGCTGTTTCATTTTAGAAAAATTGAATATGTATAGCGCGGTACAATACTACGTTTTGTGTGTTGTCTTGTCGGTCTGAAAAAAGCTGAACCGACTGCGCAAAAGCTGTTTCGTTTCAGAAAAATTTATTATGTATAACGCGGTATAATACTACGTTTTGTGTGAAATCTTGCCTATAAATAACGGGCGCATTCTAGTTATTTTATGCTCTTAACAATAAGCAATAGAAAATATTTCCATAAAAGCAAGGTTTCTCTTTACGCTTTAACAAATGTCTCAACAGCCCCTTTATGTCCCAAGGTGCGAGTGCGGCAAAAAATGCATGATGCACGATTGTTGGGAAGAAGCTGGACGCCGCTACTGGGCATGTATGAACAAGTTTTATAGGCAACCTGATGAACTTGTTTGCAATTTTGAGGTATGGATTGATGAACCCTGTGAGCAGAAATACTACAAAGACAAGTTGTATTCTCTTCATAGTTTGTGTTTGAAGTAGTGGGAAAGAGAGCGACAATCCAAACAAGAAGTTGTGGAGTTGAAGGCGAAACTCAAGGAGGTGAAAGAAGAAAAAAATAAGCTGGAAGACCAACTCAAGTGATTGGAGCAGAGAATACTAGGCGGTCGTGACTAAACAATGACATGTACGTGTTGAGCGTAGTAGTGTATCTTTATGTTTCCCTTGTCATGTGTTTATTAGTTGTACTGAATTTATGTTACGTTAGGTTTTCTATGTCTGTGTTTGTGTTGTACTATTAAAATAAAATTATTGTTCAAATTGTGTTAAATAAAATTCTTGCCATTATTTACATAATGTAGTATTTACACAAACTACAAACAAAAAAAAATCAATGAGTCCCACAGTCAGTGTGCTTCAATGCAGCCGCTGGCCTGAGGCGCATCCCCTGTCGCCCGAGTACACTATCAAGATCATCCTCATCACGTTGCCTCTTTATGTGAGGATGTGCAGCAGCATGATTGTTAGTACAGCTGGCAGGATCGGTAGAAGGGGTCGTCGGTTCGTCAATAACCTACAAAACAATTACCAAGCTTAGCATATGAAAATGTATATTAGTAATGTGCGTGTTAAGTCAAAAACATTTTCTCACCATGGTCTCGTCGGGCTTCTGAGTATAAGCATCCGTGGTGTCCTCATTATCGCATACAGTGGGCGCCGTGATGGGCTGGGACGAAGCCTTAATCAGAAAATTAAAATTTAATTTATGGAAAATCATTAAGGAAAAAAACAAATTAAAATTTAACAGTAATACAAACATACCTGCGCCTGTGATAGATCCGCATCAACCGCCGGGGATGAGCCAAAACTCAACCTGCGCCCGCCATCCACGTCTCGGGTCGGTCGATCTTCAGCTGCGGTAGATGGGCCTGAAAAGAACTGCTCTACATCTCCGTCGAATGTACCCGTGATCAATAATTGATCTGACGGGGTGACCTGCGATACTGCAGATCCAGCTGAAGGCTGTACGGCGACATGCTGCTGGAAGGTTCGTCTAGCTGAGGGAAATAACCTGGCTAATCATCTCCAAGATCCTCATCAGGTGCCTCAACAGGTGGGTCAATAGGTGCCTCAACGCCCCTTTGCTGGGGACCACCTCCTCACCTACCCCTACGACACCGTGGGGAAGCCCTACCTAGTGGGGCAGCCCTGGCTCGTGCCCCACCCCTGCCTCGTGCGACAGGCATACCCCGATGGTGCTGCTCTGGTGCCACATACTCAGCAGCATGATCTAACCTCGCGTCCTCTCTAGCTCGCTGCAGTATCCGGAGAGCCAGCTCTACCACCTGCCGGCATACTCAACGACTGCATGATTGTCAGCATGCTGCTGCATCTCCTGTCCCAACTGGTAGACCATATGATGACCAATAGCCTGCACAACATTTAAAATATTTATTACATAACGCTATATCACAGTTATAAGTATGGGTTCCAACAAAAACATACTAGTGCCTCGTGCCTCCCAGCGTAAGGTCTGAACCGACCGCCAGCTTGATGAATGGGGTTCCCGATCATCAGTCGGGTGTGACGGTGGTACCATGATGCATACATCTCAATAGACGCCGCCTGGATCTGTGAAGGTGGTGGCAGAATCATGTCCTCTCACTGCTCCCAAATATGGACCTGCGCCTCTAGCCATGCTACAAATGCGTTGTCCATCCTCGAATGATCATCCCGCTGATAATGTGTAGCCATCAATGCAAACTCCCTCGGTATAGTCTGCAGACGGTCAAACTGGCGAAGTAACTGCTCTATGGCATGATGCTCCACAACATCGAGGCACATCAGCGGGACAGAAGTGCTCCAAAGCCGTCAGTCGACCGAGAAATAATCGGGCAGGCCAGCTATCAACTAGTCGCTATATGGCGTCCAGATTAACTATCAAATAATAACATAAAAGTGAGTATGCGCAATACAAGTGAATTTATAACAAGTAAGTTTAGGTACATATTTACCTATGCGGCCTCCAGCATATCCAACACATCCCTAACAAGGGGGGGATTATGATGAGCATCAATGCCTCGGTAGTTCCCACGCTGGAGAACCCACCTCCTAGCTAGAGGGAGTAACGAAGGTGCTACATCCGGAGGTAATGGTGGTAGAGGTGGCTGCAACGGCAGGAACCGCTCCCAAGCCCAAACCTAACATACAAGGTCGACGGAAAATTTAAGAGTCATTTCGACTTATAGAATTGGAAGTAATGAACAGAGTATTCGAATATGTTGTCACCTGTAGAAGCGGCAAAAAACCACATATGTCGCTCTGGGTGCCCATGCTAGCCCAACACATACTCCTGTACAGGTAAGCGAGAACAGCAACACCCCAGCTGTACTGGGGTAACTCATCTAGCTGCATGATGTAGAAATCGCATACTCACTGATTTCCAGAAGTGTTCGGGAACAAGACACCCCCAAAAGAAGGAGCAGCGCCAACCTCGTGTACCGATGAATATTGAGATCATCTATCTCGCCGGTGATGTCGGGGTGCAATACCTCCAAATGCTATCTGATAGCTGTCACAGCAAGGCGACTGCCCCCTCTAGCTGTATCCTCACCCTGTGGCCTGAAACCAGTAAACTGCTGCAGCAAGTCCAAATACTGGGCACACGTCATAGATCTCATATACTGACTCAGTGCAACGGCCAGTCCATCAGTAGGCAGCCCATATAAAACCTGAACATCCTGAAGCGTGATGGTGGACTCGCCAATAGGCAAGTGAAAAATGTGCGTCTCCGGTCGCCACCGCTCTATCAACGCCGTGATCGGAGACCAGTCGAGCTGTAGCTGCCAAATCTCAAAAATCCTATAGAAGCCCATATCACGGAGGCGCTGGACTACGCGGGAATGGAAAGCTATATCCCTCAAAAAGGCCCACACATCGTCCGGTCTCCTTGCGTGGAGAGTCTGCTCCACTAGTTGTCCCTCCCATACGTAGGCGGATCTATGATCGCCCTGTAACACTAATATCTGATCCGAGACTGGACCAGGATGCACATGCGGCACGTCCATGTTGTCTACTGTAAATTAAACAAAATTAATTGTGTGTTTGTATTATAATAATTAATATTTAATTATTTAATTGGACAGAGTACATATCTCTGGGTTCTAGGCTCGATATTTGAGGCCCAGTAGCACCAAGCTATCTTGAATTGTTATGTGTGTCAACTTTAATATTTTTACAATTTTGTTTGTATTATAATAATTAATATTTAATTATTTAATTGGACAGAGTATATATCTATAGGTTCCAGGCTCGTTATTTGAGGCCCAGTAGCACCAAGATATCCTGAATTCTTCTGTGTGTCAATTTCAATATTTTTACAATTTTGTTTGTGTTAATAATTAATATTTAATTATTTAATTGGACAGAGTATATATCTATGGGTTCCAGGCTCGATATTTGAGGCCTAGTAGTACCAAGCTATCCTGAATTCTTATGTGTGTCAATTTCAATATTTTTACAATTTTGTTTTAGTTTTATAAATTAAATAATTATTTTTTAATTGGACAGAGTATATATATCAATGAGTTCCATGCTGGATATTTAATTGACAGCATATATTAATTTGTTAGTTCTGTGTTTGTTTTATAAATTAAATAATTAATTTTTTTAAAATGTAATTGGATAAAGTTTGTAGTTAGTAGATACTTAAACTACAGAGATTCTACTCTAAAAGGCTCTATATTTTACTACGCTGAAAGGCTCTAGATTTTACTACGCTATAAGGCTTTATATTTTACTACGATAAAAGGGCACTTTTCTTTAAGCAAATAAATAATCTAAACTAGATAAAAACAACAAACATATTTTAATAACATAACATTCACGAAATTACATATAAAACAGTAAAAGAAATTATGAATATTTTTATTAACAAGAAAAATTATTTCTCAACTTTTAACTATTTTTTTCAAACACTAATAATTTAATCCGAATAAAAATAACATACAAATTTAATCGCAAACAAAACACAAAATAACGTGGAAATACATTCAAGACAGCAAATATGCATTATTATACGAGTTTCGACATAAACTAAATCAGAATACCTCGATTTATATTTTTAGAAATGTCGGAAATTTGAAATTTTGAGCCCGAAACAAGGAAACCACAACAATCGAAGGCTTGAGTTGTATGCGGGACCTACACTCTTCACTTTTTGTATGACGGGTGGGGTCCAATCGATTTTTTTTTAAATCGGGGAGGGGGGACCGTTGGATAGGGGTTGAGTTTTTAAATTGAAACCTTCTAGTTTCTGTCGTGGGGAAGAAGGAAAGTTGATAATTTAATAGAAAAACACGGTATAATACTGCGCTTTTCTAAAACGCATTATTATATTGCGTTTTCCTTTAACGGCTAAATTTTCATTAAAGTCAAACACAATATATTACTGCGTTTTAGTTAGAAAGGTAACTTTTTTTTAACTGTATAAAAGTATTTTGAGTCCCAAAACTCATTATTTAGGTTTCGAGGTGGGTTAGTACATTTTTCATTTGACTCCAACTCGAAGTCTCAACCTCCGATTTAATACTCAAATCAGTCAATTTTTGCGTCTTCTTCTTGGGTTTTAAGAAATCAAAGCATGAAAGAGTAGGATAAGTTAAATATTAATGAACCAAAACGAAAGTAAAACAAAAAAAGGAAAGAACAACAACAACAACGACCCAGTATAATCCCACAAGTGGGGTCTGGGGAGGGTAATATGTACGCAGACCTTACCCCTACCCCGAAGGGTAGGGAGGCTGTTTCCAGGAGATCCTCGGCTCAAAAAACAATAGGAGATGATATATTAGTACCATAAAAATGCGTAATAAAAATAACAACAATATATAAGAGATATGAAATATGAAATATAGGATATTAAATACGAAAATACGAAATAGATGGCTGGTATAGTACAACTAGAAGGTAAAGCCCTGCTTCAATAGACGACCAATGACATTCCTAGTCTAACTCCTAACTGGATAGTCTCCCTCTATTGTGTTGTAGAAATATTCACACTCTCCCCTAACCTACAACCCTAATGTTCGACCTCCATAAATCCCTATCAAGGGCCATGTCCTCAGTAATCCTAAGTCGTGCCATGTCATGTCTGATCACCTCTCCCCAATGTAAAATTAATGTAAAAGCCAATTATATGAGGGTAGTTATGGAGGATATGAAGGTGGCGGGCGGAATGTGGGAGAAGCAAAAGGAAGAAATAGAAAGAATAAAAGAAAAAGACAAAGAAAAAAAGTAAAAAGTATATTAAATTTTAAAAAAGAAAAATACGCTTAGATTTATCCTATCACGCGCTACATTGAAGTGCAGAATATTCGCCATGCCGCATAAGCATAAAAGGGGTAATAATTTCATTTCAAACATTTATAGGGAGGTTACAGGACCCTCGCAAAGAGAAAGGATGCATCTGACAAAGTGATTCAACCCCAATAGAGTAATATATAAAGTACTGTACGCTTTTGAGTTCGAGAATGGTGTAACCCAAGGAATACTCGTGAAATTTATCGGGCCAACGCAAACTTGGACTGTAACAATTAACCTACATGTAACTTGAGAAAAATTTTGTTTAATATTTGGAGGATGCAGCCACCGTAGAAGTCTATTATAGAAGTTTCATGAAAAAGCTTCATATTTGATTAGTGATTACCCAAACTAATAATGAGAACTATCAGTAGATACATACGTGTATGTAAAAATCAAGTTTCCTCCTGAAAATGCGGAGTTGACTATGCCGGCCAAATATTAAAAGAAGATTTGATATAAAAAATCCTTATGAGTTTACACTTTCAAAAGAAGTTTTGATATAAATTAACATAATATCTTACATACGAGCAAATTTTAAACTGACAGCACTTTTGAAAAAAATTTCTCACAAACAATTTAGGTTTTCAGAAAATGTACTTCACTTCACGAATTAAACTACAAATACCTATACAGCATGACATCATGAGAAATAGAGACCAAGGGGGGGTTTGGCTAAGCACCTTTTAGTTTATTTACGTGTTTGGTAATCATTTAAAGTACTTATAAGCCACTTGACCTATAAGCTAAAATCAGTCATAAGTCATAAGCTGGTCACTTTCAACTTATGACTTTTTAGTTTATAAACACTTTTAGTTTGACCAACACCTTTACTAGTTCATCCTTAATAATATTTTCTTATTCACAAATTACTTTTCCCAAAATAAATTTCTTGACTTTCTCTTCATTCCGTATTCGTTGTTAATTCTTTTCTTTACAAAGAAAATTTTAATTTATAATCTTCTAGAAAAAATTCAAGAGTATTTTAGTCATTTTAACAAAAGATTAGCTTATCAACACTTTTTGATCAAATAAATTAACTGCTTATTATCAGTTTGAGCACTTCTATCCAAACACGTAAATACTTATTTTAAAAATCAATTTCAGCACTTAAAAGAACTTTTCAACACTTCAAGCTTATCAACTATTTATAATCATCTAATCCAAACGGTCAAAAAGATATGTCTCAGTAACCTTTTAGTTAAATAAATAAGAGTCTTTTCATAATTATTTAACAAGGGGGACTAGTGCAATTGTGATGACATTTTCTTGTTTTAAAACGAAACTTTCGTGTTCTAAGGCCTTGAAAACCTCATTTAGAGTCATCTCAATTTTCGTGCATAGTTCGGGCGCGTAGCCGAAAAGCTTAAATATGAAATTTAGTGAAAAATGATAAGTTTTGACTGTAAAATGAATAAATTTGACTTCGATCAATATTTTGGGTAAACGGACCCGGATCCGTAATTTGACGGTCCCGGAGGGTCCGTAGGAAAATATGGGACTTGGGCGTATGCCCGGAATCAAATTTCGAGGTTCCGAGCCCGAGAAATGAATTTTTAAAGGAAATTATTTTCTGAAATTTTTTAAGAAAATTTGAAATGAAGTTTGATTAGAAAGAGATAGTATCGGGCCCGTATTTTGGTTCCGGCACCCGATACAGGTCTTATATATGGTTTAAGTCATTTCTGTAAAGTTTGGTTGAAAACGAACGTCGTTTGACGTGATTCGGACCTAAATTGCTAAATTTGATACTTGATGAAGTTTGAGAAAAACATTCTTGATTTTGAGGTTTGATTCATTGTTATTGAGGTTATTTTGGCGATTTGATCGCACGGATAAGTTCGTATGATGTTTTTGAGTTAGTACGTGTGTTTGGTTAGGGGCCCCGAGGGCTCGAGTGTGTTTCGGATGTGTTTCGGCAAGTTTTGAACTTAGGAAAAAGTTGCAGATTCAGAGAGGTTGCAGGTCTCTGAAGTCAGGTCTCGCGGTCCGCGGTGGAAACTTTGCGGCCGCGGTGGGATTTGTGAGGTCCGTGGTGAGCAAGGCCAAGCCTCCGCGGCCGCGCTCGATTTCTTGCGGTCCGCAGTGGAGCTCCGCGACCGCAGTCCTTTTTATGCGGTCCACGGTGGAGCTCCGCGACCGCAGTCCTTTTTATGCGGTCCGCGGGGAGGGTCTGAGAGGGGTATAAATAGACGGAATTTTCAATTATTTTCATTTTTCAAAACCCCAAAAACATAAGAAGCGATTTTTCAAACAACATTTCTTCTCCAAATCAATTGTAAGTAATTTTAATTAGTTTTCTTCAATCATTAACATCTTTTAACATGATTTCAACTTCAAATCAATTATTTTCATGGGGGAAATTGGGTGTTTTGGGTAGGACCTAGGTTTTTCAAAAAACATGAGTATTTGGACCTCGATTTGGGGTCCGATTTCAAAACAAATTACATATATGAGCTCGTGGGGGAATGGGTAATCGGGTTTAGGTCCGAATTTCGGGTTTGGACCAAGCGGGCCCGGGGTCGATTTTTGACTTTTTGGGGAAATCTTTATAAAACCTATTTTCATGCATTAGAATTGATTCATTTAACATTTATTGATGTAATTACACAACTTATGGCTAGATACGAGCGAATTGCCGGTGGAATCAAGGGGTAAAACTATAATTGAAACTTGAGTTGTGTTCGAGGCATCGAGGTAAGTGTTTGGTCTAACCTTAGCTTGAGGGATTAGGAGTTGTGTCCTATTTGCTATTTGCTATTTGCTTCTTGTCGAGTACGACGTATAGGCATGGTGAGAGTATCTATACGTTGGTGTCAAGCATGACCGTGAGTCTTATATTGTGATTTTCATGATTTCGTTGTATTATTCATGACTTGGTGAAGATTTGTAATTGTTGTATAAAGTTTGTGGAAAGAACTGTGACCTATGAACATTGAGGAGCATTGGCTCGAGTTGTGAAATAAATTGTAAAAGTATAAGTGATAATCGAACCTCTAGAGCATTGGCTCTAGTTGTGAAGTGAATTGTGAAGTAAAAATTGAGAAAGAGATGAGATCATTATGTTGTCATCCTTGTCGGGCTATTGTTGATTTATTTGTTGTTCCCTTTCCGGGATTTAATTGTTTAATTGTTGTTCCCTTGCCGAGATTTAATTGTTTAACTGTTGTTCCCTTGTCGGGATCTCTATTACTATTTACTTTATTCCATTGCCCCTTTGCTTGTGATTGTTGTTTGGGTGAGGAAGAGTGCTAAAGCACGAAGGGTGATGCCGTGCATTGTTTGTTATTGTGATTAAAGAGTATAAAGCACGAAGGGTGATACCGTACCGCACGACGTACCATTCCGTGCCGAATCTATGGATTATATAGTGAGGAAAGAGAGTAAAAGCATGAAGAGTGATGTCGTGCACATTTTGATTATATGATTGTTTTGGTGAGGACGAGAGTAAAAGCACGAAGGGTGATGCCGTGCACATTTTTATTATATAACTGCTTTGGTGAGGCTGAGAGTAAAAGCACGAAGGACGATGCCGTGCAAATTGTTGATTTCTGCTTCCTTGTTGATATTCTAGTTATGTTGTTTCTTTCCTTACGTGATGCATTTCTATTAGTAGCTAATATCTCCCCCACAACATGTTTCTCCCTCCCACGTTGACTAGTTATTTCTGTATATATATATATATATGAACCGCACAGGTTTATTTGGTA
Organism: Nicotiana tabacum; assembly: GCF_000715075.1. Classification (NCBI taxonomy): domain Eukaryota; kingdom Viridiplantae; phylum Streptophyta; class Magnoliopsida; order Solanales; family Solanaceae; genus Nicotiana; species Nicotiana tabacum. The sequence goes on along the minus strand of NC_134087.1, from coordinate 103,011,670 downwards.
GTCTGGTCCTAGCCTCGTCACTACTTCGCCGAGGTTAGGCTAGACACTTACCAGCACATGGGGTCGGTTGTGCTGATACTACACTTTGCACTGTGTGCAGATCCAGGAGCAGCTTTTGGACAGTAGTTGGAGTGCTTCCTTCATTCCACCCGGAGACCCAAGGTAGACCTGCAGGCGTCCGCAGGCCCTGGCGTCTCCCTCTATCTCTATTTCCTGTTTCATTTTCTTTTGTTCAGAAACAGTGTATTGTATTTCTTCAGATCTTGTATGTAGTAACTCTTAGACAGTCTGTGACACTGTGACACCAGGTTTTGGGGCATTTGAGGTTTAAAAAGTTGTAATCGACGTAGCTTTAAGATATTTAATTGTTGATTTCCGCTTATTTATTTAAAATTTCGCTTTTATCATATTATCGACTTGTGTTTGTTAAAAGAAATTAAAAATGAAAATGTAGCAATTAGTTAAGGTTTGGCTTGCCCAACTCCCATTAGTAGGCGCCATCACGACTCTCAAGGGTGGAAAATCCGGGTCATGACAACAATCGACCAAAACGAAGCTGACGACACCTTTAATTACTTCTCTCTTCTACTTATTTTTTATTAAAATTTTTATAATAGCGATTTTGAAATGGCATTATTCTAAACTAAATGAAGGGGAAAAAAAAAAGATCAAGTCAACTCCCAAACAGCCCTAGAAGACAGATGGCGTGGGCGCGTATTCTTCGCAAGCACCCTGGACTACGGATGCATCAATAAACATATTATTGCGCAAAAATAATTCAATTTTTGCATTAAATTAAACAAAAAAATGTAGGACACGTATTTTTTTGTATGTCAATTTTGCTCAATACAAATATATTTATATGATATGCATTTTCACTTTAATTTGTCAATCTTAGGATTAAATTATTCAATTTTGCATAAGCACCTGATACATATTTCTTAAAATTGTCTTATACGCCAAATTAACGTGTCATTGCAAAACCATACCTGCACTAGATGACATCATAATACATATGACTAGTTTATTTTAAGGCGTAATACATACGGAGACACCTAAAGTTGGCACAATCTTTCACTTAGACACTTAAATTAGGCCTCTTTCCAATTAGACACAAGAATTCATTTCAAACTGTACCAATTAAACACAAAACTATGACATGGCAAAGAAAGTATTTCTTAGTCTCCTTGAGCGCGTGAATGAAATAAACATGACATTTTCCAATTAATTAAATATTAAAAATATATTTGACCACAAAAAACCCTATTTTCACTAAATCCTCCATCCCCCTCCCCCCCAACCCCAAACTGCGTTCCATCATCTTCTTCATTTTCCCACCATATCAGCTCCCCCACTATCGTATAGTACATTTGTTTTTTTCCCTTTTTTTTGGCTAATCTCTTTTTCTCCATTTAATTGGGCAAAAATGCAAATATTTGATTTCACCGACAAAATTGTAAATAATGTCTCACGCAGACAACAGTATCAGATAAGAAGAAACTACAAACTAAAGATTCAATTGAGATTCCAGCTCCTCAATCTTCCTCCTCAGCCTTATTCTCAGCAATGTTGAAGTACCTCAGCTCATAGACATTGCGATCCTTGTTTGCAGAAATAACTCTGAGCCAATCACGGACATTGTTCTTCTTGAGATACTTCTTGGTCAGGTACTTCAGATACCGCTTGGAGAAAGTGCTCTCGGAGGTGACAGTGATTTTTGTTTTGTCACGGGTGACAGTGACGATATCACCAAGAGCTCCAACCTTTCCTCCGACCTTGATGCGCTCCTGCAGAAACTTCTCCAGTGAAGCGATATCCATGATCTTATCCTTAACAGGCTTTGAGAAATCAATCACGAAGGTTGCTCCCTTCTTCTTCCCACCCTTGGTGGCTCCGCTGCTTCCTCTACTCATCTTCTCCTACGATTAAAGAAAAAACACAAACTCTACCTGAGAAGCTGCGGAGATTTGGGAGGAACTATGAGAAGAGTTTTTTTTCCCTTTCATTTTTCCATATGAAACTTTTCTTTTATTCATTTTTCTTGTTTTCACACTTAAATATAAAGGGTTCGCCAACTATTCTTTTTCCTCCTTTTATTATCTCACTATCTATCTCTTTGAGTTTGACCCATTGCCACCTACGACAGCTTCTTTGCTCCCCTCCAATGGCTACCCCTGAGAAGTAACCATCTGAGTTAATATGTGAAAGAAACTCTACCGGCGAACTCTGCTGCCGGAGAAAATTACTACTACCGGTGGATTCAAACAGACCCGGATCGCCGGTGAACCTAGTTTCCGGCTTAACAAGCTCCGGAAGATGCTGCTGAGTAGTTGATGGGTGGGGTGGTGGTTTGTTGGGTGAGTGTAAAATGGGAGAAGAAGGGTTAAGAACCACTTCGTTTTCGGTATCGGATTCGAGAAGTGCCTCTAACCATGTTGCCGGAGCTGAATTTTAGTAGAAATAACACTATATAGCTGAGGTGGACAGTGAGGTGGACAAAAAAATGATGTGGCACGATTTTTAATGGTTACTTTTGCCACGTAGACAAAGATTGCAGAACACGCGCTTGGTTAATTAATAAGCCAGCAAACGTATCTAATTGGTATGAGAATTGCCTAAGAAACGCGTCTAATTGGAAAGAGGCCTAGTTTAAGTTATTAAGTGAAAGATTGTGCCAACTTTAGGTGTCTCCGTATGTATTAGGCCTTATTTTAATGAGACAAAAGAATAAAAGAGAGAAACTAAAAAAATTCATTGGCTTATATATCTGTTTAACCAAAAATATGATTCTTTTGTCAAAGCTAAAGACAAATAGAAATTCGGGCTACTGATAATCAGGAGACGAAAAAGAAATAATAGACTTTTTGAGAATGACAAATAAGCAGTAAATAGGTTTGTATTCCAATGTAATGTTGATGATATCCTCTGTCCTTACAAATGACGAGACCTCCTCCTTTTATAGTTGATTCTAAGTAAAGGAGTAATACCTTAGTCTTAATGAGACAATTATGAGCAATAAATGACATTAAATAAGACGTTACACAATCATTCCTATTTAATACCAATTCTCTAACGTATTGGGTATTTAATATTGAATTTGGACTTCTTTTCGTCATCATATCCATGTCTTCAATGCCTTCTGATCTCTTGGCTTTAAATGAACTAAATAGGTACGAAGCTTGTATTATTCGAATTGCCTCTCGTGCCTATTTAGCTTTCCTTTCCCTTATCTATTGTCACTCGTACCTCTTAACTGATCATCATGTTTTGACCATTTGACCAGTCCTCGTGTCATGCCACGTCACCTTCAATGTAAATTCAGTTTTTTCCCAATACAGATAGTCCCCCCACTTTCCATTTATCAATTAAATATCTGGGAAGTGGGTCTTCATAAAAAGGAAATTTTTGCCGTAATTAATACTATGACAGTACTGACGCTTCAATTGTCCCTTCTAATTAATGCTTTGCATACGTGTCACCTTTTATTTAATGCTCTACACACGTGTCACTTTCTGATTGGTTCTGCAATTCTGCGCCCTTTATTCAAGGCTTCTTCATTCCCACTATTCACGAAGTGATAGTTGCCTTTATTATAGGCTTTCCATCATTACACTTCTAAGTTTGACGGTTGTCATTATAAACATATTTTAACCCTCTTTCTTTTGTCTTCTTCTTCATAGATCTTCAACAAGCAATTTATTATTCACTTTTGCTTTTTCTCCCCTTTAGTTCATCCTTCTTCAACAATGTCATCTCCAATCCTTAACCCTAGAAAAGTTCCAATTCTAGATCACTTCCCCAATGCCCCGTAAGACAGAGGAGAGGCAGATGAGGTAGGCAGAGGAGCTTGAGCCTAGGATCCACTCGTGGTGGTTCATCTGGTTCTGCTTCTTCTTCTTCTAGTATTAGGAGTTCTATCTCAAAGACCCCCTCTTCTAAAGGTAAAGAACTTTCTGAACCTACTCAGGAACCTTTAGTTGAAGAAATCGTACCCAATGATTTATCTTTTGGGAATGATAGAAGATCTCTCCAAGAACAAGTTAAAAATTTAGAAAAAGCTGACACCTATCCTTCTTTAATAACTGAACTTGTGATTCCCACTGTTAGGAAAGATTGTAATTGGAGAGATAATCTTCGTATGATGATTCCTGCCCCAAACTAGAGAATTTCTTCTTTCAGAATTGGATTCTCTTTCGTTTATACTTATCCCTTTACTTTGGGATTTAATCCTGCCATTGACCCAGTTATACTTGAATTTTGCCGCTTTTTCAAAATTTGCTTAGCACAAGTAGGTCCTCTTGTTTGGAGAGCTGTGGCTTGCTTAAGGTATTTATCTACCAAAGCCAATGTTAATTTTACCTTTTCCCATCTTATTCACCTATACCGCCCCAAATTATTCCGCCATGGAGTTTTTACCTTGACTGCAAGAAGCAAGAAGGTTTTGGTAAACCCCGAAGATGACAAGGATCGAGGGTGGTATTGTCGTTACATTGCTGTACGTACGGTGGATTTGTTGGGTGAAACAAACATTCCCTTCCCTAAGAAGTGGAATTTTGCACGTAAGTTTTTCTTTTTCTTACCGTATCTATTTTTTAAGAAATTTGATTTCTTTTCTAATCTCGTCTCTTTTTGGCTTTTTGTAGCAACCATGGGAGATGTGGAACACGTTCCTAACTTCCGTGGTTGGGTAGATTCAATTTTGAAGATTGCGCCTATGGAGGCGAGAACTTGGAAATCAATTTCTCTTTTGAATGGTTGGAAAGTGAAGACCCATGGTATGTATTTCCTTATGCTTTGCCGTATATTGAATTCTTTCTTATTTTAATTCTTTATCCCTCTTTTTATCAGGATTTGGTATCAGGGGTATGACAGCTGAGGTAGCCGTTGCCATTCGAGCGTCTTCAACCGCTTCACTTGATTTGGAAAAGACTCGGGCCACGCTACCAAAAAAGAAAAGTTGTAGAAGAAAGTTCTGAGAATGAGGAAGAAGAGAATACCTCTTTGATAGCTAGGGCAAGAGCCAGGAGACGCGTCATTGATGGAGATGAAGTTGAAGATACTCCTGCTCGAGCCTCTATCTCCGAGCCTGTTCAAATCCTTTCTGATTAGGATACCACTCCAAGAGGCTCTAATGAATCAATTTGACGTCTCTCTGTTAGTGGTTTTGAGAGTGGAGAGTTTGGACCAGTTCTTGATGAACTCCCCTCTCTTCTTCTATTCCCATTTCTTCTATTCCTTCTATTCCTTTGACAACCACGAGTATTTCTTTGCCTATTTTATCGACTCCTGTTTCCTTACCTGTTTTGGTTCCCATATCTGCTCCTACTGTCCCTGCTTTGACTCCCACAGCTCCCATTGTTTTTACCTCTTCTACTACTCGTCTTTCCATTGTTCCCCCTCCCTCTGTTCAGCATACAGAGGCGGGTTCTAGCAACAGAGGCATGGCTATGAGAAGTGTTACTCTTGAAGTTCTTGCCAATCATAGCCTTTTGAGAAAGACTGGTGGAGCTGATGTTTGGCTCGAGCCTCTAATCGGAGATATTGAGAAGAAGAAGATGGAGAGCCACAGTTGCTTGACTCTGATGAATGACATAGTTCATTCTACCTTGAAGGTACTTCTCTTTTAACTTACAAGTTTTTTTTATATCTCTCTATATTCTCACATTTGATGCCTTTCCCTTGTAGGCTAATCTTATTGGTACTGAGTTACTGGGAAGAATCTCCACTCTAGAGAAGAAGGATCGAGAGTCTGCGAAGGCTATATCTGAGGCTAGGAGAATAGCCAAGGAAACCCAGCTTGAGGCAGCAAACTGGAAGGAGCAGTTTGAGAATGCTCAGGGGACCATAGAGGAGTTGCAAGAAAGTAGAAATCACCTGGAGCAGCAAAAGCGTGGTCTGACTTCTGAGCTAGCAATTGCCAAGGCTTCTTCAAGCCAATTTGAAAAAGATAAGGAGATTTTGGAGTGCTCATTTTCAGAACAATTATCAAAGGCTAGTGAAGAAATAATAGAGCTTAAGGCACTTGTGGAGGAGAAAGAAGAATATGCAAGGGAGTTAGTGCAAAGCTTGACTCAAGCTCAGGCTGACTTAAGGATCTCCTCTGACGAGATACGTTCTTTGAAGAGTTCTCATGCCTCCCTTGAAGCTTCCCTTGACTCCCACTTAGCTGAACACCAGATATTAAAGAAAGATCTTGCTATGTGGGAAAGGGAGTATGGACTTCTTGAGGAGAACTTCAACATAGAGGTAAGTTGGGCTTTTCTAAAATCTCGACGTGATGCTTTGATGGAAGCTACTCAAGAAAACTTTGATTTGCAATCTGAATTAGCCAAAGTCTTAGACACTACTGAAAAAAGCCAACAACCAGTTGATACTCCTTCTCCTGCACTTGGAACTCCTGGGGCAGAAGAGCTTTTAAATAAAGAAGTGGCTACTGCGGCAATTGGAGTTGCAATTCCGGCTTCCGAGGGTGAAACTTCTATGACACAGTCCATGGAAGCTGAAGCTCCCGTGACTCTTACTTCCCTCGGTGATTTTAACACTCCAGGACCAGTTGAAACCGCTCCTATTGCTGCTCCCTCAGAAGTTGTTACCGTGCCTGTGACTGCCCCTGAAAATGAGATTGCAACTTCTGATGTTCCAACCCCTTTAGTGACTAGTTGAATGTATTTCAAACTTTACTGTTTTTTTTATTAATTGGTGGTGTTATCCCTTGGAAACTTTAAGGGATATTTTGATGAAGTCCCCAGTTATCATAATGGGGCATTTGTAAAAAATAAATATTTTGCTGACTAAGTTTGTACTTAGTCTTTTATATTAAGAAGTTTTATCGGTACTTCTGTATATTCTATTCTTGCCTATTTATCTAGGACTTATAGAATAGCTTAGCTTTTTTATCCTTTAAAAATGCTTTATGATTCTTCTCATGGATTATCAACATGAGGCTTATAAAAGTGGACCCTTTTATTTTATCGACACTTAATGAAGAAGACGTCTCAACTTCATAATGGTGTTATAATACGATGAAAGAAATAGGAATACACATGTTTTGTATGAAACAACTTTGACAAGTTTTTATTCATGAACTTTAACAAGTTTTTTTGACTATTACATGTATTAAAATACATCTATAACTTTCTCGTAACTATTTTTCTTGTAACAGATTTTTACATAATATAAAATAAACAAGGTTTTTCTTCATAACCTGTTTCAGTATATAGTCATGACCCTATCTTTATATATTAGGAAGGGTTTGAGAGGTGACTTCGTTTATGAGTTTGAGAGATGACTCTGTTGTTCTCATGGGAAAAACATTATAATGAATGTCTTGTGTTTGTTGAACACGATGATGAATGCTGAAGACTTCGTAACTTTTTCTCAACACTTGTCTCTTTGTGGCCGACTTTTGTTCGATATTCGTATCTGTTTTTCTACATATATCTATGTATAATATGTAGTCCCCCAAGTGTTTGAGAGGTGAAGTATGAAGCCTCGAGCACTTTTTTATTTCTTTCAATTTGGTCCTTTTCCTGAAACAGAAAAATATACGGGACTCGGAGGTGCGATTATAGACGAAGACTGCCTAACTCGTGTGTATTTCCATCAGATTAATTGTAACCCTGGGCTGGGAATTTTAGAATACTCCATTTTGCCTTGCAGGTCGTGACTCATCATTTGGCACGAGTTAGGGTTTTTGCCTAGCATCTAAAATCGTTAGTAAAACTTTAATAATTCAAAAGAAAAATTTTAACATGGCGATACCTGACCGTGGGTACTTTCTCAGAAGTAATATCTCTTTAAATGGATGGCATTCCAATGTGAGGGTAAAACTTTGCCGCCCATTGTCTCCAACTCGTATGCTCCTTTTCCCGCAATGTCACGAACTCTGTATGGTCCTTCCCACGTTGGACTTAGCTTTCCTGAATTAGCAGCCTTTGAAGATTGGAACACCTTTTTAAGCACGAAGTCCCCAATTTTGAAAAATCTGAGGCGTGCTTTCCTATTGTAATATCGTTCAATTACTTGCTTTTGTGCTGTCATTCTTATCAATGCAGCTTCTCTTCTTCCTTCAAGTAAATCAAGGTTGACCTGCATCTCTTCATCATTAGATTCCTCCGTTGCCTGAACGTACCGTGTGCTTGGTTCACCTATTTCAACTGGAATTAAGGCTTCCACACCATAAACCATTGAAAATGGTATTTCTCCAGTGCTTGTTTTTGTCGTTGTATGATAAGCCCATAGTACTCCAGGTAATATCTCAGGCCAATTACCTTTTGAATCATGTAACCTCTTCTTCAAGTTGTTGATAATGACTTTGTTTGTGGATTCCACTTGTCCATTACCCACTGGATGGTATGGCGTAGATGTTATCCTTTTAATCTGCCAACTTTGAAGAAATTTTGTGATTTGAGCTCCTATGAATTGTGGTCCATTGTCACACACGATCTCCTTTGGTGCTCCAAAGTGGCATATTATGTTACAACCCATATCTACATGTGTTAGTTCATGCCATATATTAGTTAACATAAATCCAAGAAGGAATTATCTTTGAGATGATAAGAAGTTAATCATATTGGTCTTAAGTGATACAAGAGTGTATAAGGGTGATTAACAAGTATTAGAAGTTAAACGAATCAAGGATGTTGTAACTCATATTTTCAGGTAAATCTAGTTGTGCTTAATACACTCAAGAGGTCATGTATTAAGGTATTTTAATCATATAATATCCGTATCATAAGTCTTGAAGTCAAACGAGTTATGAAACAAAAGTCGACAAAAGTTGTCGCAACTTAGGTTCATAATTTTACTTAAACATTAGGTCAAATGTTTCTAAGATTTTCTCCTAATTTACAAGGAATTACGGGATGATCTACCCATCAAATTAAAGATCAATGAGTCTAGTTTCTAACGCATTAAACCGTTCATCGATACGATCTCGGAGTAGAGAGATATTTGCATTTTTGCTAGACTATGCCAAGCACCTCTCTATGGGGTCCACTAAGGCGGTTTAAGATATTTGGACCTATATAGGATGCCTCCAACCCGTTTTAAGTCATTTATTTTCACTATTTTCAGACCTTAGAACCCTAGGAACATCCTCTCAAGGTTCTCTCAAGATTCAAGACCCAAAAAAAGGGCAAACAACACAAATCAAATGTCGGGAATTCCGTGGCGCTAGTAAGTCTCTTGTTCTTCTTGTTGTTGCTCATTTTTGTGTTGTTCCAGCTCATGTGGGAGGTTGTTTTAAAGGGTTTATGTTCTGTAAATACTCTCTCATGTTCTTAATATCAATCCTAGGTGATTTCAAGCCTTCTAAAGTGATTCTAGTGCCGAAAAACACTAATTGATCGCTAGTTTCGCTTTCTTATTGTTGTGGCAGCATTAGAGGGATATTTCAGGAAAATTTAAGGTCAAATTGGAGTTGTTCTTTCTGTATAAAGGTAATGAACCTCTTACTCTATATGTATTTAAGATTATCCAAGTTGCGGCTAAGCCATTGAAGCTAGAACTTGTGAAATATATATCGAAAGGCTTGGTAGTAATGTTATTGTTTTGTGGACTGTTTTGCGTTGCTGTTGGGCTGCGTATTTTTCTACTATCTTGTGGAGTTTTGGAGGAGTAAGGGTGTGGATAAATACCATATATATGTAGGGTTGTGGGCTGATGGTTATTCGTAACATTTCCGGGTCGTTTGACACGACTACGGTGGTCGTCGTATGTATGAAGTGATTAGGCTGTGCGTGGACTATTTTGGGAAGCTCAATATGTTTATTATTGATGTTGTTTGGGCTGTTTGGTGATTGTTTTGAATGGTGTGAAGTCATATATATAGGGTAGGTGTTGTTCGTTTCATCGTAAAATAGGTTGTGGTCGATACATAATAGTTATGACGCTTAAATGATAACGATAGTATCGTTTCTCTTATTGTAGACTAAGGAGTTGTGACAATTGCATAGCTTGAGATTGGGGAAGTATATACAAGGTATGTGAGGCTATCCCTTTCCTTCTTTTGCACGACTCCGATTGTACATAATGTAATGAACGAGCTTCCAAGATACTCTACTCTTAGAAGCTAGCAGTACTTACATTGTTTTCCCTCTTATGGAACGATTGATGTTAATGTTGCTTCTCTTATTATTATGTTATCAATGTTGTTGGTACTTCCTGATTCTTATAAGGTTCATAGTGAAGAGTTAGTCCTAATAACGTGTACAGAGGATACCGACCAATGTCACTCCGAAAGGTTTAGAACGTGATTCCATGAGTCGAGCATGCATTATATATATGTATCTATTTTACTCTACCGAGCCGCACTATAGTCGGCCGGGTATGACACCTATTGTGCAACCACTGATCAGTTGGGTTTTACCGAGCTCCACGTGGCCGGGTACGATTCTACCGAGCTTTATGATGGCCGGGTTCGTTTTTTACCGAGCCTATTATGGTCGGGTACGATATGATGATGATGATGCCCACAGAGGCGAATGTTTTAAAGGTTTATGTATTTATACATATGTATCATGCATTTCATGTCAGTAGCCCTCAGAGGTACTAAGATGTTACAGGTTGTATATTCTCTATCCTTGTTTACATTACTGATCGTATTTATGGTTCCCTGCCTTACATACTCAGTACTTTATTCGTACTGACGTCCTTTTATTTGTGGACGCTGCATGTTGTGCTGCAGGTCCTAATAGACAGGCAGGTACAGCTCCCCCACCACAGTAGGCTGTCCAGTTCAGCGGTGATTGGCGAGATCCCTTCTCCGGACTTGCCTTGGTCTTGGTATGCATTTTTGTTATAGACATTATGGGTATGTTGGGGCCCTGTTCCGGCTATGTTGCAGCACTTATGTTCATTTAGAGGCTCATAGACAAGTGTCGACTCATGTATAGTTTGGTATGCCTTGTCGGCTGGTTTATGTTGTATAGTCTTTCATGGTAGCGTGGTAGCTCATACCTTATATATAGTTTCTTGATTGTCTGGTCATCCCATATTATATATGTTCATGCCATCAGTTTTTATTGTTGGTTGTCCATGATCCATGTCTACCATTTATATTGATCTCGTCAGCCGTAAAAGATAATAAAGAAGGTTAGATAAAATGTACGTTGGTGCTCGGCAAGTATGGTCGGGTGCTAGTCATGGCCCTCCAGTTTGGGTCGTGACATATTATATTTCGCCATATGAAGTCTTTAACTTCCTTCTCTCGTACCTATTTAAATGCTCCTGCTTCTACCCATTTAGTGAAATAATCTGTGAGTACAAGTAGAAACTTTACCTGACCCTTTGCTTGTGGTAGTGGACCTACGATATCCATTCCCCATTTCATAAAGGGCCACGGGGCTATAACAGGGTGTAGTAACTCAGCTGGTCTGTGCATATTATTGCCGTATCTTTGACATTTATCACATTTGGACACGAAACTGTTTGTCTCTTCTTCCATCTTAGGCCAATAATATCTTGCTCGAATCAATGTTCTTACCAGTGACCTTCCCCCTGCGTGATTTCTACAATGTTCTTCTTGCACTTCCTTCATCACATATTCTGTTTGAGAGGGTCCGAGACACCTTGCTAGTGGTCCACCGAACATCTTTCGATAAAGATTTCCTTGATATAAACAATATCGAGCGGCTTTTTTGCGAAGCGCGTGAGCCTTCCCTTTGTCATTAGGCACGGTTCCGTGCTGTAAAAAAACAATAATTTCGTTTCTCCAATCCCATGTTAAATGATTAAAATTTACCTCATTCTTATCAGGTTCGAGAACGGAATGAAATAAATGTATCACTGAAGCATTTGCGTCATTTGCTACGTCAGCTGCAGATGCGAGATTAGCTAAAGCATCTGCCTCCACATTCTCATCTCTTGGGATCTGCATTACCTTCCAAGTTTGGAATTGCTTTATTAGTTCCCGTACCTTTTCGAGATATTCTTGCATTCGAGTTTCCCTGGCTGTATAAGTCCCCAACATTTGATTGACCACGAGTTGAGAATCACTCTTGATTATAATTTGTGTTATGCTGAGTTCTCTTGCTAATTCTAAACCTGCAATTACAGCCTCGTACTCTGCTTCATTGTTAGTTATAGAATGACATTTTATAGCTTGCCTAATAGTTTCACCCATAGGTGGTATGAGAACTATACCCAAACCTGCTCCTTTTACATTAGATGAACCATCAGTGAATAAAATCCAAGTCCCAGGGTTTGCACCATTAAAAACTCGTAATTCTTTTTCTGCTTCTAAATGCATCCCCTGGCTAAAATCAGCTACGAAATCGGCTAATACTTGAGATTTTATAGCAGTCCTAGGTTGATAAATGATTTCGTATTCACTTAATTCTATAGCCCATTTTGCTAACCTCCCTGACAATTCATGTTTATGCAAAATGTTTCGTAATGGAAAAGCAGTAACTACAACAATGGGATGACATTGAAAATAAGGTCTTAATTTTCTAGATGCCATGATCAAAGCTAATGCTAATTTTTCTAGTTGTGGATATCATGTTTCAGCATCTAATAAAGACTTGCTTACATAATAGATAGGAGATTGTTTACCTTGGTCCTCACGGACTAAAACAGCACTTACCGCAACTTCTGACACGGCCAAATAGATGAGTAGCTTTTCTCCTTCTTTTGGTTTTGCCAATAATGGTGGATTTGACAAGTAAGCTTTTAAATTTCTAAGGGCTTGTTGGCAATCTTTGTTCCATTCAAAATGATCTTGCTTTTTGAATGCGGAGAAAAATTTAAAGCATTTTTCTGAAGATTTGGGAATAAATCTCCCCAAGGCTGCAATTCTTCCCGTTAGCCTTTGGACTTCTTCTTTACTTGTAAGGATATCAGGGATCTCCTCTATTGCTTTGATCTGAGAAGGATTTACCTCAATACCACGGTTAGAAACGAGAAAGCCCAAAAATTTGCCTGAGGCAACCCCAAATGCACATTTTTCTGGATTGAGTTTCATATTATATTTTCGTAAAATTTCAAATGTAACAGATGAATGAGAAATATGATCATGAGAATGCTGGATTTTGACGAGCATATCGTCTATATATACCTCCATGGTTTTTCCTAATTGTTCTTGGAACATTTTGGTGACCAACCTTTGATAGGTTGCTCCAGCATTTTTGAGACCAAAGGGCATTACTTTATAATAGTAAGTCCCCCTGTCTGTGATGAAAGAAGTTTTTTCTTCGTCACTGGGGTCCATTTTAATTTGGTTGTACCTCGAATATGCATATAAAAAACTCAAAAGTTCATGTCCTGCAATTGGATCAATTAACTGATCTATATGCGGTAAAGGGAAAGAATCTTTTGGGCAGGCTTTGTTAAGATCTGTAATCCACGCAAACCCGCCACTTACCGTTTTTCTTAGGTACAACAACTGTGTTTGCTAACCAATTAGGATACTTTACCTCGCGTATTGACCCAATTTTTAATAGCTTTTGGACCTCATCTTGGATCACCTGATTTTTGAAAGCTCCTTGCTTTCTTTTCTTTTGCTTTATTGGTGTAAAGGATGGGTCTTCGTTTAATTTGTGAGTCATCACATCCGGTGGTATCCCTGTCATGTTAGCATGGGACCAAGCAAAACAATCCACGTTAGATTTTAGAAATTCAATTAACATACCTCACATGTTTGAGTTTAAATTAGCTCCAACATAAACTTTCCGTTCAGGCCACTGCTCAAATAATATCACAGCTTCGAGTTCTTCGATGGTTGTTTTGATATTTTCATTCTCCTTAGGTTCTTGAATTGTATCAGGTCTCGAGTCTAAATCTGTTTTCTCTCGCTCAGTTGAGGTTTGATTGATAACACGTTCAACTGTTTCCTGTAATTGCTATTTTTCTTTGTTTACAGTACTCGTATCTGTTACATCGTTGATACTCCTGGCTGTTTGCTGATCCCCTCGAATTTGACAAATCACCCACGGTGATGGAAATTTAATAACTTGATGTAGAGTTGATGGAACAACATCCATATCATGGATCCAAGGCCTCCCCATGATCATATTGTAGGCCATTTCCATATCAACTACCTAAAATTTAGTTTCCTTAACAACACCTGCAGCAAAAGTTGTTAGAATTACCTCTCCTTTTGTTACCACACTTGAATTGTCGAAGCTTGACAAGGTATGCGCCTTGGGTATCATTTTGTCTTCAGCTTGCATTTCACGTAATACCCTTAGTAGTATAATATTTACGGAACTTCCTGGATCAATCAAAACTCGTTTTACATTAGTATCATGTACAAGTAAAGATATTACCAGTGCGTCATTATGTGGGGTTATCACTCCTTCGGTATCTGCATCATCGAATGAAATACTTTCATTTTCTAAAACCTGCCGTACCCGTTTTCCGTGTGTAATTGTTACTTTAGAAACCTTGCTGGAAGCTATTTAGGTTATGCCGTGAATATCTTCTCCCCCACTTATCACATTCACTGTTCTCTTGGGTGAAGAAGGCTTTGGTGGCTCTTGCCTATTTTTCATATAGGCTTGTTTACCTTTTTCACTAAATAGCTCAGTGAGGTACCCTTGCTTCAATAGATAATCCACTTCACTCTGCAAGAATCTACATTCTGAAGTTTTGTGCCCGTGATCATTGTGGAATTCGCACCAATGATCTGGATTGCGTCTATTTGGATTTGACCGCATCTCTTTTGGCCGTCGTACCTTATCTCCCATGCTTCTCACGAGCTCGGAAGTAGTGACATTAAAGTTGTATCCGCCGAACCTTGCCTTTAAACTTCTGTCATCATCTCGTGACTCTTGTCTGTTCCGATCATTTCTAAATCTTGATGAAGAACCAGATTCCCTGTTCCTCGATTTTTGATCATATTGCTGGCTATCTTGTTTTGACCGTGAGTCTTTTGCTGTAGGTCCCATATATGGATCGTACCTATTTTTACCTGATCTTTTTTCGGTTTCTGATCTTCTGGAACTGCCCCTTTCTTCATGATGAAACTTAGGTACGGTATCTTCTTCAATTCGCAGCATCGTACTGTACCTATTGTAAACATCATTCCACGTGGTTGCAGGGAATTCTCGAAGGCTTTCTTTGAGTCTTCTCGTGGCTTCAGAACTTTTGTCATTTAAATTACTTGCAAAAGCTATTGCAGCCCAGTTGTCAGGTACACGGGGTAGAGTCATTCTTTCACACTGGAATCTATCAACAAAGTCTCTGAGCAACTCTGAATCCCCTTGTTTGATTTTGAAAATATCTTCCATTCTTTTCTCAACCTTTTGAGCTCCCGAGTGTGCTTTAATAAAAGAATCTGCAAGCTCAGCAAAAGAATTTATAGAATTTTCAGATAAAAGAGAATACCAGGTTAATGCACCCTTGGTGAGTGTTTCTCCAAATTTCTTGACCAGTACTGATTCAATTTCTTGTTTGGTCAAGTCGTTGCCTTTCACGCCTGTTGTAAATGCAGTCACGTGGTCACGTGGGTCTGTAGTACCATCATATTTCGGGATGTCAGGCATTTTGAACTTTTTCGAAATTGGAAGGGGAGCAGCACTTGGCTTCCAAGGTTGTTGTGAGTATTTGTCCATGTCTACTCCTTTTATTACAGGCGGAACTCCAGGGATTTGCTCAATACGCTCATTTTGTTCCTTAATCTATTTCTGCAAGGTTAGTACTAAATTTTGCAAATAGGAATTATTTGAATTACCTGGTCCCCCTTCCTATGGTTCACTGGTGGTTCCTCCATTTCCAGAATTAACAAGACCAGAACGAGGATTCTCCAATGTATTATTATTAGGAGTTGGTGTGGGTGGTGCAGCAGGCAAACGACTAACTAGAGCCTGAAGAGCTTTGCCGACCTGTGCATCAATTAGCTTTTGTAAAGCTTCATTTGCACCTCCTTCAAAATGTTCAGATTGTTCTTGTTGATCAGCACGAGATTCAGGAGCAGGAGTGCCTTCACGAGATTGACGTGGTGAATCTGGAGGGGAGGGAACCACATCAATGTTCGGTAGGTCTCCTTGATTTTGATGGATTTGATTTTCATGGTTTCCCAATGTGTTATCACTGTTATTGTTGTTGTTGTTGTTGTTTGACATGTTGATAAAGACGAATAAAACGTAGCTTCAAAGAAAAGATTATCAGTTTCCCGGTAACGGAACCAATTTGTTTAACCAAAAATATGATTCTTTGGTCAAAACTAAAGACAAATAGAAATTCGGGCTACTGATAATCAGGAGAAGAAAAAGAAATAATAGACTTTTTGAGAATGACAAATAAGCAGTAAATAGGTTTGTATTCCAATGTAATGTTGATGATATCCTCTGTCCTTACAAATGACGAGACCTCCTCCTTTTATAGTTGATTCTAAGTAAAGGAGTAATACCTTAGTCTTAATGAGACAATTATGAGCAATAAATGACATAAAATAAGACGTTACACAATCATTCCTATTTAATACCAATTCTCTAACGTATTGGGTATTTAATATTGAATTTGGACTCCTTTTCGTCATCATATCCATGTCTTCAATGCCTTCTGATCTCTTGGCTTTAAATGACCTAAATAGGTACGAAGCTTGTATTATTCGAATTGCCTCTCGTGCCTATTTAGCTTTCCTTTCCCCGTATCTGTTGTCACTCGTGCCTCTTAACTGATCATCATGTTTTGACCATTTGACCAGTCCTCGTGTCATGCCACGTCACCTTCAATGTAAATTCAGTTTTTTCCCAATACAGATAGTCCCCCCACTTTCGTATACCGTACATGGTACACGTACCGTACTTTTCTTCTTGTTGTTTTGTTTTGTTTCTTAATCAAATTCTGGATAGAGACAGATATGATAATCACTCAATATTATCTCAATTAGCACTGCATCATTTATGAGTTTTGCAAAGTATGATCTTTTTTTGTCAGATAATTTTCCAGTAATTAACATTTTAACACTTCATATTTGAGATTATATTCCATTTGAGCGTATCAAAGTATGAAAAAAAAAAAACTTGCCTAGCCGATATTGTGCGGGAGACTCCAGTAGTAAATTTATTGGAGTGTGTGTAGTAACAGTATTACGTTGGAACAAAGATAGTCGACTTCAGTAATTTACTTATTGAGAATATGAATATAATACATGAATGTTATCTAAAACATCACAACCTATAATATGAATTATTTTGGGTGATTGTGATGACTCTGAATAATCAAGATAGTTCAAGCCTCAAGGAATTACTAATTATAAACCAACACTAAACCTTTTAGTTAATTAGTTGACCAGGTTATATGCATAGCTCATCATCTCCAAATTACAAATTACTTCATCTATATCCTGTGGCTTGCAATCTCGATTTAGGAGCCACATCTTATTAATTTTCCAGGTTATATATTGATCATCGTCTCGACATTGCTAATCGCTTCATCTATATCATGTAGCTTGCATTCTCAACTTAGGAGTCACATCTTTTATATAAGTTTGAATATATAAAAGCAAAATGGTCCAACCTTTTATTCCGCGTCTTCTTCAAAAAATACTTATTCATACCAAGTATTTACATCAAACAAATGAATACACATGACATGTATCTTGCATATGAATATTTATCGTTTAACCAGGAATATATGAATTATTTTCTTAATATTAAATTGCTTACTTTAATATAAACACCATGTACGAATAAACTTTTGCGTCTTCTTCTATCTTCAAAACGTATGTAAGGCAACTTGCAATTCTACGATTGGAACATATACCTCTGACCATTGGCTTGATCACCTTTGGATATTGTAATAGAAAAATTCAAGTTGTTTGCTTCTCATGTGGAATGAAACTATCAGCTTATCTAAACTGTATTTTTATTGCAATTTCTTTTATTTTTCTGGACAAGTTTTCCATAATCATGAGCCAATTAGACATTCTGTTGGCACAGGCTATCAGAAAGTGGCATGGAAATGATGAAGAAGAGGTGGGAGGTTCAGTAAAGAGTAGTAATTAAGAGCTGGAAATTCTTCACGACTTCACGTAGATTTCAATAAATTAAGCAGGATCCATTATAGCTTCTTGAGGCATGCAGTCCTTGGCTAATCCCATATTTCATATCCAATCATAGAAAAGGGGAAACAAAAATGAGGAAGAGAACGTCTTTCTTCAATTATCACTTGATAAGTCAATCCCTTAATCCATAATTTGGTAAATAGATAAGACATATGGGAACATCCTTATCTTATAATGCTAGTAGCTCGAGAAGATGTATTTGATTCATGGGATCTAAATTTATCCAACAATTTAAGTAAACTATCGAAAAGATAGAGTCAGAGATATACAGCATATCGTGCCCTAAATTTATCCGATAATTTACATACATTATTGAAGAGATAACTACACTAGAGCTAGCTGTGTATAAAAAATAACTCTTGAATGAAATTATGCAAGATATAATTATATAGAAATTGCCGTACTGATATTACAAGGATTAATTAGTAAAACACCATAGAGCTGAACAGCTGAAAGCTGATGCAAAATTTATTAGTCCAATAATCGTGTATCAACTTATAAACACATATAAAATATATAATATTATCTTTTGAGGGAAAAAAAAACTGTAAAATGGACCCTAAGTGGTGGAAAAATGGAATTGCAAACTACTTGATGCCTATAGCGCCCTTCATAATTTGTCCCATAGCATATTAACCTTAAAAAGAAGCATCTGAATATTGATGGTTTTCTTTGATCTATGCTCAAATTAAGTCAGATCACAATGTAACATGATTAATATTCTCTGTTCGCGCATCGCGCTACTTTTGATACTAGTTAGCTTAAAAGAAGCATTTGAATATTGATGTTTTTCATTGTTCTTTCTTTCTTTGCAATATTGATTCATATATCATTATCATCAACAACGATAATTTCAAGCTAGAGCTAGAAAACTTAATTTGGTCACAGATCTGACATTAGGGTGAAAATAGTGTTAACCCTAAGGTACTTCACAAACGTGCATAAAATATTTCTCATTACTTCCCTTAAAATTTACTTCCCTTGTAAAGTTCTTGCTTGTATTGTTATGCAGTCGTTTTTGATTGAGCGCATTAAGGCTCGTCAATATGATGATCTCCATTTTCTTATAATTTATGATCCTTGATTTAATGATTCACAAAAAAGCCAACAATTAAAATGAAAATCAAAGTCAACTCCCATATCCACTTTTTAAAAAATGGTGTAGGCTCATATTCGATAGAATTTATTCGGAGGAGCTAAACCTATATGTGAACCGTACTTTTCATGTATCCTGTACTTTTGTTTTGTTTCTTATATATTAAAAAATTTAACAGAGATATGTTTCTTATATCCATTCAATTGGTTGTTACGTT
Source organism: Nicotiana tabacum (assembly GCF_000715075.1). Taxonomy (NCBI): domain Eukaryota; kingdom Viridiplantae; phylum Streptophyta; class Magnoliopsida; order Solanales; family Solanaceae; genus Nicotiana; species Nicotiana tabacum. Next base: position 102,992,347 of record NC_134087.1, on the reverse strand, counting down.
ACTAATATAAAACACAAGGGCTGCTGCCACCCATATATTGGACCACTATTCACCCTTTAACCCATTCGGCGCCAACTAAAAATTCTAAGAAAAAGATCAAATACAAATATGTTAGGTCAAAAAGATTGTTTGTAGAATAAGTGGGTTACATGCTTATAAAAGATTAGTTTTCTGTTGCACACGACATGCATTGTTCGTAGTAGGATTAACATCAGTATTAGGTCGAGAGCAATGTTAAGAAGGATGTTGGTGTTAGTGCATTTAATATTAAAATTATAATATTAAAGTGCATTATTTCTTGTGAGATAGTGGTTATAAATTGGCAAGAAAATGGTCATTACTTTGGTGTAATTCATGAAACCACTAAGGCCATGATCTACCACTAATTACCTACTAAAGATTAAATTTTGTAGCCACCAACCATGTTCTACAAATTTATTATCCCACTACCTTATTATTTATTTTATGGAAGACATTCTACACATATAAATAGTGGTGTTTCTTCCTTGTATTTGGCGTGTGAAAGTATGGTAGTGTGTATGAAAAAAGTGAACTTGGTGTAGTGAAAAAAAGAGTTAAGAGAAGGGAAAAATCTAAGTCTCCAACTTATTCTCTACAAAAGAGAATATTATTTTTGTTGAAAGAAGGTGTTTATTTTGGTGGAGCTTTGGACTCAACAACTTGTCCAAAATTTGTTCGAGTCATACGACATTGTCGAACTATATCCTGGTGGGGACAAGTCGAGAGTATTATTGTTGGATTGGTAAAGATGTTACCTCAGTGGGCTTGAATCTCCTTAAAAAGAATGAGATATCTGCGCCTCAGCCTGAAGAATATTATTTATTTTTCTTTATCTTATTTTTCAACTGTAATTACTTGTAATTTCACCAACAATTTTAAGGAGAATTCAATTTCTTATGCAGTTGAAGAATAGCGGATATCAAGGTAGAAGTTCACTCTCTTTAAAAGATAGAAAATATTTTTCTACTTGCTTAACTCAAGCGGGGGAAAGGTATAAACTTTTTACCTTATATTTTTCATGAATATGTGATATATTTTTTCATGAAAAATAAATTTTTATAATGCTAAAAATAGTGGGAGTAAAAGAAAAAAATTATTGCATAAATAATTTGAGTATTCATGCATGAGCGAAAGTTGATTAAACCAAGAAGTGTGATAAGAGCATCTATCTTAAAGTCTTGGAATAATTCACATGTTATTATTTGTCTCTATGATAATTTGAGTATTCATGCATGAGCGAAAGTTGATTAAACCAAGAAGTGTGATAAGAGCATCTATCTTAAAGTCTTGGAATAATTCACATGTTATTATTTGTCTCTATGTAGGAGCATCTATCTTAAAGTCTTGAAATAATTTACATGTTATTATTTGTCTCTATATTGATGACTTATTTATTTTTGGTACTAACATAAATGTCATTGGAGAAGCTAAAAGTATGCCTAGTAGCCATTTTGACATGAAAATTTAGGTAAGGCAAATTTTATTCTTGAAATAAAGAATTTTTAAAAGATGTGATGCAAGTTTCCTTGACCAATCACATTATGTTGAGAAAATTTTGAAAAAAGTATAATTTTATTGATTGCAAGCATGTTGTAACCCCTTTTGATTCAAGTGTTCACTTATTTTTGTATAAAGAGACAATGATGTAATAAATCAAAAGGAATATGCTAGCTTAATTGGAAGCTTGAGATATGTGACTGATTGCACTTGGCCAGATATTGCATACGTAGTAGGAGTAATTAGCAGGTTTACAAGCAAGCCAGATAATGAACATTGGCACATGCCATAACAAGAGTTATGAGGTAGTTACTTGGTACAAAAACCTATGGCTTATCTTATAAAAAATATCGTGTTGTACTTATCACGACCCGAATTTCCCACCCTCGGGAGTCGTGATGGCGCCTACTATTGGGAGATAAGCAAGCCAAACATTACTTACTTTATCATTAACAACATAATCCTTTTTTATAATTATCAGCATTAAAATAAAAGCAACTGATTTAACTAAATAAGCGGAAGTTTTAAATTAACGAAAAGCTGAATAGAAATGCGGAAGAATTCAACATAAGCCTCTACCCAAGACTCGTGTCACAATACTCACGAACATCTAAGAATACTAAATACACTTTCTGAAAGAAATATATCTGTTTGTCTCGAATACAATGAGATAACAGTCTAAAGTAAAAGATAGGGGAGATGCCGGGCCTGCGGACGCCTGCAAGGCTACCTCGGTGTCTCGCTGGACTGAAGGCCTGCTCCCATGCTACTGCTGCTGCTGTCCAAAACCTGGATCTGTGCAAAATAGCACAAAGTGTAGTATTAGCACAACTGACCCCATGTGCTGGTAAGTGCCTAGCCTAACCTCGGCGAAGTAGTGACGAGGCTAGAACCAGACAACCAAGTAAACCTGTGTAGTTCGAATATATATATACAACGGAAATGCAGTTCGAATATATATATATACAACGGAAAAGAAATACAGGAAGTAATCAATTAATAAAGGAAGGGGAACATGCTGTGGGGAGATAACAGTTTCAAATAAGTAATCTCAGATAAAAAAAGAAACAACAAGGCCAAAATATCAATAAGAATCAGAAATCACAAACTTGTACGGCATCACCCTTCGTGCTTTACTTTCGTCCTCACCAAATCAATCGTATCAATAATCATGTACACGGCATCACCCTTTGTGCTTTTACTCTCTTTCCTCATAGTATAATCAATGAATATCAGTACGGAATGGTACATCGTACGACACGACATCACTCTTCGTGCTTTACACTCTTTCCTCACAATATCAAGCAGTGCACGACATCACCCTTCGTGCTTTACACTCTTTCCTCACAATATCAAACAATGCACGGCATCACCCTTCGTACTTTATCACTCTTCATCACCCAAACAAAAATCACAAACAAAGGGGCAAGGGAATTAACAAAATAATAATAGAAATCCCGATAAGGGAACAACAGTTAAACAGTTAAATCCCGGCAAGGGAACAATATTAATGAGTTTCCATATCCCAGCAAGGGAGAAAATCAACAAAACAACGAAACGTCCCGGCAAGGGAATAAACCAATAACTCTTTCTCTTTCTTTCACTTTCATCTCATAGTTCACATTATCACTTGAGCCAATGCTCCAAAGATTTAATTATCTCATATACCTTCACAATTTGTATTTCAACTCAAGCCAACGCTCCACGAAGTTCAAAGATCACAATTTCCTTTCACGTACTCTTTACCACATATAGAAATCATCAATTAAGTATGTAAGTTATAACAAAACTAGGATATTTGCAATATAAGGACTCACGGTCATGCTAGACACCAATGTATAGATACTCGTCACCATGCCTATACATCGTACTCGACAATTAGCAAGTAGCAAATAAGACTCAACTTCTATTCCCTCAAGCTAAGTTTAGACCAAACACTTACCTCAACTTTCACGGCCAAATCAATCCACAACAACCGTTTTCCCTCTCGAATTCGGCTCCAACTCAATCAAATCTATACAATAATGACTTCATAATATTAATATATGCTAAACAAAACAAACCCAATGCCTAATTATAGATTTCCAAGCTTTCTTTCCAAAATCTCAAAAATTGACCCCGGGCCCGCTTGGTCAAAACACGAGGTTCGGACCAAATTCATATCTCTCATTCACCCACGAGCCCGATTATATAGTTTGTTTTCAAATTCTACCCCAAAACGAGGTCTAAATCAAGAAAAAGTAAAAAGCCCTAACTCTACCCAATTCCCCCAATTTCTACCCTAAATTACATGTTTTAGGCTTAGGAATTCAATAGATATTGATGGAAAATGAAGAAAACAAGTTGAAATTTACTAACCCAAAAAGTGTTGGTGAAAGAGAGCTTCAATGGACGCCTAAAGACCTTGGAGAAGAAGGAGATCGTGTGTTTTTATGAAAATCCCGCAACTACACTGTTCTGGAATTAAAAATTATGATTGGGCAAAATTGCCCTTCGCGTTCGCGGAGGAAGGTCGTGTTCGCAAAGGGTAAACTTGGCAGACCATCGTGTTCGCGATATGAAGAGTGCGAATGCGAAGAGAAAAGGATGGGGTTCCAGGAATTGGTCTACGCGAACGCGTGGACCTTCACGCGAACGCGATGAAAGGGATCTGCAAGACTATGCGTTCGCGAGGGAGTATATACGAACGCGAAGAGGAAAAAGGAAGCTGAGTCCTCAGAGTCAAATGACTCTACGCGAACGTGAGGCAGGAATGCGAACGCGATGAAAGGAAAATTCAAAGCTTTGCGAACGCGAAGAAGAAATGGCCTGCAACTGCTGAAGCCAAAAACCTGCAATCTTTCTAAGTCCGAAACCACTCCGAAACACTCCCGAGCCCTCGGGGCTCCTAACCAATCACATGCACTAACTCAACAACATCCTACGAACTTAACCGTTTAATCAAATCGCCAAAATAACATCAAAAACAACGAATCAAGCCTCAAAATCACTAGTTTTTCTTCAAACTTCATAAACTTTCAAATTTAGAGTTTTAAGTCCGAAACACGTCAATCGAGGTCCAATTTCAACCAAACTCCACAGAAATATCTTAAACCACATATAAGACCTGTACCGGGTGCCAAAACCAAAATACGGGCCCGATACCAACACGTTCTAACCAATTTTCATTTCAATTTTCTTTATAAATTTCAGAAAAACAATTTTACTCAAAAATTCATTTCTCGGGCTTGGGACCTCGGAATTCGATTCTGGGTAAACGCGCAAGTCCCATATTTTCCTACGGACCTTCCAGAACCGTCAAATCATGGGTCTGGGTCCGTTTACCTAAAATGTTGACCGGAGTCAAATTTACTCATTTTAATATCAAACTTTTAGCATTTTTCACAGAATTTCATATTTAAGCTTTCCGGCTATACGTCCGGACTGCACACGTAAATCGAGGTGACTAAAAATAAGGTTTTTAAGGCCTCGGTCGCACGGAATGGGTAAAAAAACAGGTGATGACCCCTTTGGGTCGTCACAGTACTTGAAGACTTTTCTGATGCAGATTGGAATATTTTATCTTTGAGAGGTGGTGCTATTTGTTGGAAATTAAAAAAAAAATTGCTAACTCTACCATGGAGGCTGAACTAATTTCTTTAGCTTCAGCTAGTGGGGAAGTGAATTGGTTGAGAGATCTATTATTTTAAATCCCTTATTTTAAAAAATCAATTCTTCCTATTTTAATTCACTGTGATAGCACTGCTGCTATTGGTAGAGCACAAAACCGTTATTACGACGATAAATCCAGACATATAAGGAGAAAAACAATATTATGTTCTATTTGAAAAGTGATAATATTAATGTTGATTATGTGATAATCTTGCAGATCCACTAACCAAAGCCTTGGCAACAGAAAAGGGTCTGAATCACATTGAGGGGTATGGGATTGAAGCCCATAAACTCATAAGTTATATATGAGGAAACCCAACCTGGGGACTAAAGATCCTATAACCAGGTTCAATGGGAAGAACGAATCATATGATGACTTGGTTTTAAATGCACTATTATATTTGTTATTGTTCCATCCCTATGGTGTGAGTGCATGTGATGACCCAAAAGGTTATCACTTGCTTTTAATTGAATTCTGTGTCTCCAAGGCCTTGAAAACCTCATTTAGAGTCACCTCGATTTGCATGCACAGTCCGGGCACGTAGCTGGAAAGCATAAATATGAAATTTTATCAAAAATGATAAGTTTTAACTATAAAATGAATAAATTTGACTTCGGTCAACATTTTGGGTAAACGGACCCGGATCCGTGATTTGACGGTCCCGGAGGGTCCGTAGAAAAATATGGGACTTGGGCGTATGCCTGGAATCGAATTCCGAGGTCCCGAGCTCGAGAAATAAATTTTTAAAGGAAATTGTTTTCTGAAAAGTTTTTAAGGAAATTTGAAATGAAGTTTGATTAGAAAGAGATGGTATCGGGCACGTATTTTAATTCCGGTGCCTGGTACAGGTCTTATATATGGTTTAAGTCATTTCTGTAAAGTTTGGTTGAAAACGGACGCAGTTTGATGAGATTCGGACCTAAATTGCTAAATTTGATACTTGATGAAGTTTGAGAAAAAATTCTTGATTTTGAGGTTTGATTCATTGTTATTGAGGTTATTTTGGCGATTTGATCGCACGGATAAGTTCTATAATGTTGTTGAGTTAGTACGTGTGTTTGGTTAGGAGCCCTGAGGGCTCGAGTGTATTTCGAATGTGTTTTGGCATGTTTGGAACTTAGGAAAAAGTTGCAGATTGAGAGAAGTTACAGGTCTCTAAAGTCAAGTCTCGCGGTCTGCGGTGGAAACTTCGCGGCCGCCGTGGGGACTCCGCGACCGCGGTGGGGTTTGTGCGGTCCGCAGTGAGCAAGGTCAAGCCTCCGCGACCGCGCTCGATTTCTTGCGGTCCGCGGTAGAGCTCCGCGGCCGCAGTCCGTTTTATGCGGTCCGCGGTGGAGCTCCGCGGCCGCAGTCCTTTTTATGCGGTCCGCGGAGAGGGGCTGAGAGGAGTATATTTAAACGGACCTCTCAGTTATTTTTCCACTTTTCAAAACCCTAAAACATAAGAGGTGATTTTTCAAACAACCTTTCTTCTCCAAATCAATTGTAAGTCGTTTTTAAACTAGTTTTCTTCAATCATTAACATCTTTTAACAAGATTTCAACTTCAAATCAATTATTTTCATGGGGGAAATTGGGTGTTTTGGGTAGAACCTAGGTTATTCAAAAATTGGGGATTTGGACCTCGATTTGAGGTCTGATTTCAAAACAAATCATATATTTGGGTTCGTGAGGGAATGGATAATCGGGTTTTGGTTCGAACCTCGGGTTTTGTCCATGTGGGACCGGGGACGATTTTGACTTTTTGGTAAAACTTTGGAAAACTCATCTTTATGCATTAGAATTGATTCATTTAGCATTTATTGATATCGTTAAGTAAATTGTGGCTAGATACAAGGGAGTTGGTGGTGGAAACAAGAGGTAAAGCGGTAATTGAGGCTTGAATTGTATTCGTTCCATCAAGGTAAGTGTTGGTCTAACCTTAGCTTAAGGGATTATGAGTTGTGTCCTATTTGCTATTTTCTATTTGCTTCTTGTCGAGTACGACGTATAGGCATGGTGACGAGTATCTATACGTTGGTGTCAAGCATGACCGTGAGTCTTATATTATGATTTTCATGCTTTCGTTGTATTATTCATACCTTGGTGAAGATTTATAATTGTTGTATAAAGATTGTGGGAATAATTGTGATCTATGAACATTGATGAGCGTTGGCTCAAGCTGTATAAGCGAATTTGTGAAAGTATAAGTGACAATTGGACCTTTAGAGCATTGGCTCGAGTTGTGAAATGAGTTGTGAAGGTATAAGTGATAATCGAACCTCTAGAGCATTGGCTCGAGTTGTGAAGTGAATTGTGAAGTAAAAATTGAGAAAAGAGAAGAGATCATTATGTTGTTCCCTTACCGTGATTTAATTGTTTAACTGTTGTTCCCTTGTCGGGATTTCTATTATTATTTTGTTAATTCCCTTGCCCCTTTGTTTGTGATTTTTGTTTGGGTGATGAAGAGTGTTAAAGCACGAAGGGTGATGTTGTGCATTGTTTGTTACTGTGAGGAAATAATGTAAAGCACGAAGGGTGATGCCGTGTCGCACGACGTACCATTCCGTGCCGATTCTATTGATTATATGGTGAGGAAAGAGAGTAAAAGCACGAAGGGTGATGTCGTGCACATCTTTATTATTTAACTGCTCTGGTGAGACTGAGAGTAAAAGCACGAAGGGTGATGCCATGCAAATTGTTGATTTCTGCTTCCTTGTTGATATTTTAGTTATGTTGTTTCTTTCCTTACTTGATGCCTTTCTATTCGGAATTATTATCTTCCCCACAATATGTTTCCCCCTCCCACATAGACTGGTTATTTCTGTATTTCTTTTCCACTGTATATATATATATGAACTGCATAGGTTTATTTGGTGGTCTGGTCCTAGACTCGTCACTACTTCGCCGAGGTTAGGCGAGACACTTACCAGCACATGGGGTCGGTTGTGCTGATACTACACTCTGCATTGTGTGCAGATCCAAGAGAAGCTTTCGGATAGTAGTTGGTGTGCTTCCTTCAGTCCACCCGGAGACCCAAGGTAGACTGTAGGCGTCCGCAGGCCCTGGCGTCTCCCTCTATCTCTATTTGCTATTTCTTTTTCTTTGTTCAGAAATAATGTATTGTATTTCTTCAGACCTTGTATGTAGTGACTCCTAGACAGTCTGTGACACTGTGACACCAGGTTTTGTGTATTTGAGGTTTTAAAAGTTGTAATAGACGTAACCTTAAGATATATACTTGTTGACTTTCGCTTATTTATTTAAAATTCTTTTATCATATTATCGACTGATGTTTGTTAAAAAGAAGCAAAAATGAAAGGGTAGCAAGTAGTTAAGGTTTGGCTTGCCTAGCTCCCATTAGTAGGTGCCATCACGACTCGCGAGGGTGGGAAATTCGGATCGTGACAGTGCATTTATCCTGTAATGATTTGCGAGGTTGAGTTTTATTAACTCTTAATGAAAATCTATAGCTCGTATGAGTGGGGTGTTAGAATTACCGGGGCACCCTCGACACATTTCACCTTTGTGAGCATGGAAGTAGGCCACTTCCTATGAGAATTGGGTTTGTTCTCAAAAAACACTCATGAAAACTAGGATAGCACAAAGCCGTAATGTGGTGGCTAATAAAGCTCATGTCAATACTTTGATTATTATGTGTAAGAAGTGATACTTTATTTCCCTTAAGCAGTCATAGTTCAAGACTTAAACCACTGCGACTCTGGAATAGTGATCGTTGTTTTATTAAGTGGAAGTTTAATGCAGAGCACACCTTCATTATGCATAATAGTCTCCCTTCAACTGGTAAACTCTCTTATTTTAATATTAAAAAAAAGTTGGTGTTATTGCATTTTAATATTAAAGTGCATTATTTCATGTGGGATAGTGGTTATAAATTGGCAAGAAAGTGGTCATTATTTTAGGGTAACTCATGAAACCACTAAGGCCATGATCTACTACTAATTACCTACTAAAGATTAAATTTGTAGCCACCAATCATGTTCTTCAAATTTATTATCCCACTACCTTATTATTTATTTTATGGAAGACAGTCTACACCTATAAATAGTGGTATTTCTTCCTTGTGTTTGGTGTGTGAAAGTATGGTAGTTTGTGTGAAAAAAGTGAACTAAAAGAGAGAGTTAAGAGAATGGAAAAATCTAAGTCTCCAACTTATTCTCTACAAAAGAGAATATTACTTTTGTTGAAAGAAGTGTTTATTTTGGTGGAGCTTTGGACTCAACAACTTGTCCAAAATTTGTTTGAGTCATACGACGTTGTCGAACTGTTATATCCTGGTGGGGACAAGTCGAGAGTATTATTGCTGGATTGGTAAAGATGTTACCTCAGTGGGCTTGAATCTCCTTAAAAAGAACGAGATATCCGCGCCTCAGCCTGGAGAATATTATTTATTTTTCTTTATCTTATTTTTTAATTGTAATTACTTGTAATTTCACTAACAAAGGACAAATTAAAAATTTTAAATATCGCTTAATTGCACTGAATTTCAAGCATTAAACAAAGGCAAAATACTTTCAACCACCCCTAAACTTGGCTCAGATTATTAGTATCCTCCCCGAATTGTGCCTAGTCTTAATTACCCCCTCAACTTGGCCTTTTAAGAGCCATTACCCCCTTAGATGCTGATGTGGCAAAAAGTGTGGGTGCACTCACATGCCACGTGTATTTTTCTGTCTATGTGGCATTTTTTTGAAAAATAAAATATTTTTTTTACCTTTTTAAGAATATTACTTTTTTAGATAATTTTTTTCGAATACAATTTATAATAAAACTTGGATAGAACTATATTATTTAGGCTAAATATTTTTATTTGGCCAAAAATAATAAAGTTCCAGTTAATCGTTTTTTCAATTTGACCTGAAAATAGAGATTTATACAATTGAGTTAAATAGTTAAGACATCTAAAAAGTTATAAAAAATACATAGTTTGAAATTAATTATTTTGGCTATAATTTTTTATATAACTCTAAATTACGGTACTCTAATTTTTTTTAACAGATTTTACCTAAAAAAAGTAAAAATACACATTTAAAATAAATAGTTATTGCATCAAAAGAAGAAATAAAAAGAGTGTACAATTGCAAGAAATTACAAGTGCAAATGTACACTCTTTTTATTTCTTCCTTTGATGGAATGACTATTTATTTCAACTATGTATTTTTTATAACTTTTTAGATGCCTTGACTATTTATTTCAATCGTATAAATCTTTATTTTCAGGTCAAATTCAAAAAAAGATTAACTAAAACTTTATTATTTTTGGTCAAATAAAAATATCTAGCCTAAATAATGTAGTTATATCCAAGTTTTATTATAAATTTTATTCCAAAAAAATTATCTAAAAAAGTAATATTCTTAAAAAGGTAAAAAAATATATTTTATTTTCCAAAAAAATGCCACATAGACAGAAATATCCACGCGGCAGGTGAGTGCACCCACACTTTTTGCCACATCAGCGTTTAGGGGGGTAATGACCCTCAAAAGGTCAAGTTGAGGGAGGTAATTAAGACCGGGCATAGTTCGGGGAGGATACTAATAATCTGAGCCAAGTTTAGGGGTGATTTAAGGTATTTTGCCTTAAACAAAATATAAGTTAAAAGAGGTGCCTGTTAGGATTGAGATCCAATATTACAAATAGCTCGTTTGATCAAGTTACCAAAAACTACTTGTTTTTAGAAGTGCTTTTGAAAAGTAGCAATTTTTTGTTTGATCAATTCATTGAAGTAGTGTTTTTTGTAAATAAATTATATTTAATCTTTTTAAAAAGTATTTTTAAGTATCAAATTACGAAAAAGGACAATTAGGTTCACTTTGCAATTTGTATTATTTAAAAGAGAGAAATAAATTTTAATATTTATTATAAAGTAATTCAATTAAAATATAAAATGTAAAGTAAAAATATAAATTAAAATTTTTAATCAATATAAAATATAGTTATTCCAAAACAATAACATTGAGTGTTTGGTATTACTTATTGTTTACATGATAATTTAAATATATAAAAATACATCATTTAATATAATTTAAAATATACTCTTCTAAATAATTATATAAAAAAAGAAATCTATTTATAGTAGAGAGAATATCCGAAAGAGGGGTAGGAGAAAGAGAATAAAATATGACGAAAATAAAAAAGAGAAGAACGGTATGGTAGGAAAAAAAGGAAAAGGAAAAATTTAAATTAATGAGGAATAATTGAAAAATATAAATTTATTGTAAGAATATTTTTATTTTAAATAACTTAAATTCTTATTTCTGTTTTTGCTTTTTGAAAGAAGCTAGAAGTTGTAGCATTTCTCGAACTGCTTCTGCTGCTATTTAAAAGCACATTATTATTTTGGCCTAAATTTTTTAAAAAGCACATTATTAACTTCCTAGAACCTCGGTCAAACATACTCGAAATTTGACAAAATAAGACGATAATGAAAGTAAAAGAGATTAGGTGGTTTAATCAATTAGATTTACACGTATGTCCACGAATACAGAGGAAAAATCCACTTCATCAGAAGATGTACAAGAAAGAGCCCAAAAATTAGTGTAGATACTATAATTATCATAAATATCCATAAGAGATTATCCTTATATTTATTTACTTAGAAATAGTGTTATGTTACAAGTACCTTGTTTTATGTTTTGATGATCTAACAAAATTAGTGTCAAGAACCAGATAAGGAACCAGTTACATATCCTCAAGACCTTAAGATAGAAAGGTTCCAGCTTGGAATATACTTCAACTCTTCAGAGTCAGAGGAACAACAGAGGGAACAGATAAGTATCGTTTCCCGAGGAAACTGTACAAGTCAACTGCCCCAGCTGTAAAGTTGGTATCTGCACATGCTACAGTACAGAAACAGTATAGCAGTCAACTTTATGGGGTGTGTCTTTTACCTACCCTGCTTACATCATCCTAAGTGATGTCACAAATGTATTATTAGCATCAAGGAAGGTAAAACAAATTACTTGTTCACTTAGAGAATTCATTTAAGCACTCCTACGGTCATTGATCATCAAGCAATCAATACTCAAGTGCATCAAGAACAAAGAACAACATTAGTACGGACCAGTTCCCCAGGGCAAGTCATTATATGTCCTTAATTGAGTTGTAACTTTGTAATAGTTTGTAATTCCTACTTAGCTTGTTTTAGAAGTATTATGTAGGAAACTCTTTGTAAACCTTAAACCTTTGTGTTTGAGTCTTGGCTAGAGTTAGTCGAGTTGTAAAGACTTTGTAATAGAGTTATTATAAAGTGGCTTGTAACAGTGTATTACAAGTTAGTGAGGGATTAAGAAGTTAATTCCTAGGTTGCATAGGTTGTAATCTAAAAGTTGCTCAGTAGTGAAGTTGAAATCCTACAAGGGTAGGTCGTGGTTTTTAATCCCATTGAGCTGAGAATTTTCCACGTAAAATTCCTCTTGTCATTTGCTTACTGTTGTGTGCCTGTGTTATGCTGGAACTGATAGAAAACCTGGTTCTCTATAGAGTTTGGTGGACCCTTATATTCTATCAATTTGTATCAGAGCAGGTTCTTTCTATCAGGTTAACACCTAGAAAGGATCCTTATGGCTGCTCCTCCAAACTTCGAAGAAGGCCAGTCTACTTACAGACCACCTAGGTTCAATAGACAGAATTATGATTGGTGGAAAACTAGGATGCATGACTTCATCATGGCTAAAGATTCCATGCTATGGGATGTCATCTGTGACGGACCCTTTGTCCCCACCAACAACCTTGGTGACCCAGCTGTAGCCATGCCCAAGACCAGGAAGGAATCAATGATGCCGATCGAAAGGCGGTAGAGAAGAATTTCCATGCAAAGAAAATTCTCTTCTGTGGCATTGGTCCTGATGAATACAACAGGATATCAGCATGTCAGTCTGCCAAGGAAATTTGGGAAGCCAGTCAGACTGCTCATGAAGGAACAACACAGGTAAAACAATCCAAGATCGACATACTCACAACTGAATACAAGCTCTTCAGGATGAAAGGCGATGAATCCATCCAAGATATGCATACTCGGTTTACCTCTATCACCAATGAGCTTCACTCTCTTGGTGAAATCATTCCAAGAAACAAGCTTGTTAGAAAAATCCCTAGTGTACTACCCAAATCTTGGGAAAGCAAAGTAAACGCGATTACAGAGGTGAGGACTTGCAGAAGCTAACCATTGATGAGCTTGTTGGCAATCTGAATACATATAAAATAAAGAAGAAGAAGAAGAAGGACAATGAAAGAATAGAGCCCAAGAGGGAGAAGAACCTAGCCCTCAAGACAGACAACAATGAGTCAAGTGGTGACGATGGTGATATGGCTTACTTGACAAGAAGATTCCAGAAGATGGTTCGCAGGAATGGAGGAATTCCAAAAAGGGAAAGTTCTAGCAAGCCAAAAAATTATGACCTCTGTCATAAATGTAGCAATCCAGGACACTTCATCAAGGATTGCCCTCTCTTAAAGCAAGATCAGTAAAAAAACAACTTTGGCAAAGCAGCCAAGAGGAACCCGGTTCCTGATAAATGCTTCAATAGAAAGAATGTCGTTAACAATGTTGTAAACCAAGCTCTTGTTGCATGGGGAGACTCTTCCAGCGAATCTGAAGAAGAAAATGATCATGGCGATAGTTCAATGATGGCAGTGGAAAGTGAAGCAACTGAGTATGATTCGATCTTTGCCTTGATGGCCCAGGCTGATGATGATGAAGATGAGGACGATGATGAGGTACATTTTCTGGATGTTCAGAGAAATATGAAATCTTATTCTCCTAAAAAACTCATGTCATTGGTAAATGTGTTAATTGATTCTTATCACAATCTTATAAATGATAAAGATGCTTTAATTGTGGAGTTAAGAGAAGCAAAATAGACCAGAGATGACCTTGTAGTCGTTGTAGTTGATTTAAAGGAAACAATTGAGAACCTGAAGAAATATAAAGATGCCTTAGATAAAAAAATTGCAAATATAGAACATGAAGGAGATGATCTAATAATAGTTGTGGTAGACCTAAAAGAGACCATTGAGTGCTTAAGAAAAGGAAAAAGAAGTCTTATCTGAGAAAGTTACTAACCTTGAGCACGAGAGAGATGACCTATTAGTGGTGATAGTGGATTTGATGGAAATAATTGGGGAACCTAAAATAGAGAGTAGGCCTTAAAATTCTAAAAAGGGAAAGACAGTTACAAGCAAGACACACATTAAGCTTGAAAGTGAGTTAAATTCAGTAAAGTCTAGTTTGTGTGCTGAGCTTTAGAAAAACAAACAACTTCAGGTAGAACTAAGCAAAGTGAAGAGTGATCTTGAAAAGTCACTCAAATGGACCTGGTCCTCTGATGCTATCACTGCCATGCACACCAACAATGGGGGAAACAGGTAGGGAATTGGGTTTCAAAGGGAAAAGATTCCCTACAACCCTCATAGCAAGTACGTTACTGTATCTGACAATTAGCTTTGCACTCACTGCGATAATAATGGGCACTTTAAAGAAAACTGTAAGGCCGGATTTCAATCACAGTAGAAAAACAAATCTTTTGCTGAAAAAGTAACTACTGGTAGAGAATCTGGTCCCTCATATTAAAAACGCATGATGCCGTCATGGAGCAAAAGATCTCTTATTCATCCCTTTCCTCATTATAAGGGACCCAAACTAGTTTGGGTTCCTAAGTCTAACTCCTGATTTTCTTGTGTAAGGAATAGTGAAAGGAAGCAGCCTACAATGGTATATGGATAGTGGCTGCTCAAAGTATATGACTGGAAGTACAAACGGTTTCCTTTCACTTAAGGCCCTGTAAGAAGGGAGTACATCCTTTGGAAATGGAAAGAAAAGATACATTCCGGAAGTTGGAAGGATTGGGAAGTCTCCCTCACACTCAATTGAAAATGTGTACTATGTGAACGAGTTGAAGTATGGCTTGCTAAGCGTTTCCCCGATCTGTGACAAGGGAAACAAAGTGGAATTTGTGTCAAAAATCTGTACAGTCACAAACCTAGTGACTGGTAAGGTGGTGCTTGTAGCAAGAAGATACAAAAATATCTATGTTGCTAATTTTGAGTCTTTGCAGAATGGTGATCTCAGCTGTCTAAGAGTTGTAGATGATGATGCTGAACTATGGCACAGGAGGCCGGATTATGCAAGCTTCACATTGCTGAACAAATTGGTTAGGAAGGAACTGGTTTGTGGTCTGCCCAAGTCAAGCTTCAAGGATCACAAAGTGTGTGACGCATGTGTAAAAGGCAAGCAAGTTAGATCCTCATTCAAGCCCAAGAAAGAAGTCAACACCTCAAGGCCACTTGATCTCCTTCACATGGATCTGTGTGGACCTATGAGGGTGCCAAACATACAAGGAAAGAAGTACATCTTTGTGATAGTTGATGACTACTCCAAATTCACTTGGACTTTGTTTCTCAAGAACAAGGATGAAACCTTTGAAGTATTCGTTGCTTTTGTCAAGAAGATCCAAGTGAAGATGGGTAATAAGGTAGCCAACATCATATCTGGTCATGGGACAGAGTTTGACAATACTAAATTTGATGAGTTCTGTACCGAAAATAGTATCATTCACAATTTCTCAGCAGCAAGAACACCTCAACAAAATGGTGTTGTAGAGAGGAAGAATGGAACTCTTGAAGACATGACAAGAACAATGTTGATTGATTGTGGGATTGCAAAGAACTTCTAGGTAGAAGCTATCAACACTGCCTGCTATTTGGTAAACAGGTGCATGATAGGGTCCTTTCTGAACAAAACTCCATATGAACTGCTAAATGGAAGGAAGCCCAAGATGACATATCTTAGGACTTTTGGGTGTAAATGCTTTGTTCACAACAATGGAAAGGAAGCTCTTGGAAAATTTGATGCCAAAAGTGATGAAGGAATTTTTCTGGGATACTCATCTCAAAGCAAATCTTACAAAGTGTACAACACAAAGACTCAATGTGTTGAGGAAAGTATACTTGTAAACTTTGATGAATCTTACATTTCCTGTGAGAAAGATAGACATTTTGATCAAGATGGAGAACCCTTATCTGTTCCAAGAGAAGTCATTGACATGGCAAATGGAAAAGCAGACATTATGAGTCATGTAAAGGAATCCGGTGAAGATGATACAAGCGTACCTCCATCTGTTGAAGAGGAACCTGGTCCCATGATTACACCAACTGAAGCTGAAAATAGAGTTGTTGATGCAGTCCAAGGTACTCCACTTGCTGAAGTAAGAAGTGCCCAAGAACCTCAGTTAGACATACCTGAGTCTTCTACCAATGAGATTCAGGTGCCAAATTGGAAGCACAAAAGCTCACATCCTCTTGACAACATAATTACCCATCTTGACTCAGGAGTTCAAATCAGATCAAAAACAAGAAATTCACTTTCCTTTTTAGCCTTTCTTTCTAAAATAGAGCCCAAAATATCAAAAAATCTTTAAAAGATGAATACTGGATCACAGCCATGCAAGAGGATCTGCATCAATTTGAAAAAACAAGGTATGGCTCCTGGTTTCGCAACGTGCAGATCGAACTATCGTAGGAACCAGGTGGGTATTCAGGAACAACCTTGATGAGTTTGGAAATACAACAAGAAACAAGGCAAGGCTTGTAGTTCGAGGCTACAATCAAGAAGAAGGGATCATTATGATGAAACATTTGCTCCAGTAGCTCGAATGGAAGCCATTAGAATTCTTATTGCATTTGCATCTCATATGGAGTTCACACTATTCCAAATAGATATGAAAAGTGCATTTCTAAATGGCTATCTAAAAGAAGAAGTCTATATCACGCAGCCTCCTAGTTTTGAGTGTCACGAACATCCTGAGCATGTGTTCAAACTGGATAAGGCATTGTACGGGCTAAAATAGGCTCCCGGGGCTTGGTATGAGAGATTGTCAAAATTCCTTCTAGAAAATAGATTTACAAAAGGGGAAATTAATAACTTTTTTTTTGAAGAAACGATGGAGGAACCTGTTCATTGTTCAGGTATATGTTGATGACATCATCTTTGGAGCCACAACTGACTCTCTTTGTGAAGAATTTGCAAAACTCATGGGGAGTGAGTTTGAGATTAGTATGATGGGAGAATTCAATTTCTAGGACTTTAAGTGAAGTAATCTCAGAAGGGAACACTGATAAGTCAGCCGAAGTACATCAAGGAGTTGCTGTAAAGGTTTGACATGGAATCATCAAAAGACATCGATAATCTATTACCACAGCTACCCATCTAGACATGGATAAACCTAGTTCCCCTGTAAATCAGACCATGTATAGAGGTATCATAGGGTCACTCTTATATCTCACTGCAAGCAGATCACATCGTTTTCAGTGTGGGTCTTTGTGCAAGATTTCAATCCAATCCAAAGGAATCTCATCTAAAGGTTGCCAAGAGAATATTGAGATATCTCAAGGGAACGCAGGACTTGGTTCTCTACTATCCCTCAGGTGACAACTTTAATCTTATTGGGTATGCTGACGCTGATTATGTAGGATATCTGGTACACAGGAAAAGCACGTCTGAAATGACATATTTCTTGGGTTCTTGCTTAATCTCATAGGGTACAAGGAAGCAGAACTCAGTGGCACTCTCAACTGCAAAAGCAGAATATGTAGTAGTTGCATCTTGTTGTGCTCAACTACTGTGGATCAAGCAGTAGTTACAAGACTTTGGAGTGTTCTAAGATTGTGTGCCTCTCTTATGTGATAACACAAGTGCGCTCAATATGGCATAATATCTAGTTCAACATAAGAGGACCAAGAACATTGATGTACGTCATCACTTTCTCAGAGACAATGTTGAAAAAGGGCTTATATTCATGAAATTCTGCAGCACTAAAGATCAAATTGCAGATATATTCACCAAAGCCTTGAGCAGAGAACACTTTAAGAAAAATCATCTAGTGCTGGGGTTGATGAAACCCAACTGAGAACCTGGTCCCTCAATGATTGGCTATGAAAAAAATGTTCAAGTAAATTTAGCTAAAAAGTGTTTTTTGGCAAATTTTAACTCACCTCTATACCATTACAGGTAGACAAAGATGATGATTACAGAGCAAATAGGCAGTTGATGCAGTGCGCGCTAATAAAAAAGTTAAAGCTTACAGATGCAAGATTAGTCAGGAACCTAGTCCTCCAGACATAGGTTAGTAGTCTCTTTGTTCTCTCATGCACAATTTTGAACGGTTAAAACAAGTGCCACTTCATCAGTATGTCAATTACTACTTCTTTGCGTCCTTTGAACCCAAATGTAACGACCCGATCGGTCATTTTGAGCTCTAGCACATTGTTCAGCTGTTTGAGGCTATGAGCAGCTTCATTTCATGCATTATGACTTGTATGCATGTTCAGAATTGAATTCCAGGAAGTTTGGAGTTGATTTGCAAAGAGAATTCTCATTTCAGAAGCTTTAAGTTGAAAGAATTGACTAATGTTGGATTTTTGAGTAAACGACATCGGAATCGTGATTCGAAGGCTCTAGCAAGTTTGTATGATGATTTCGGACTTGAGCGTATGTCCGAATCGAGTTTTGGCAGACCTGGGAGCGTTTCGGCATCTATTGTGGAAGTTAACATTTTTGAAGGAATTTCATAAGTTTAGGTTAAAGAGCATTTCAGTGTTATCGATGTCCGTTTGGGATTTCGAGTTTGGGAATAGCTCCGTATGGTGATTCTGGAGATGGGAGCGCGATCGAAAGTGAATTCGGAGGTCCGTAGGTCATTTTGGAGTCATTTGGATAAAGATAGAAATTTTAAGGTTTTTGAGAAGTTTGATTGAGAGTCGACTTTCTGATATCGGGGTTGGATTCCGATTTCGGGAGTTGGAGTAGGTCCATAATGGCGAATATGACTTGCGTGCAAAATTTGAGATCGATCGAACTTGATTTGCTAGGTTTAAATATCGAAAGTAGAAGTTTGAAATTCTAAAGTTAATAAAGCTTGCATTGGAGGTTGATTCGTGGTTTTAGCGTTGTTTGATATGATTTGAGGCCTCGAGCAAGTCCGTAATGTGTTTTGGGACTGATTGGGATCCCGGGGGCCTCGGGTGGATTTCAGGTGGTTAACAGATCGAAATGGAATTTTTGTAAAAGGATGAAGTTTCTAGTTGCTGTCATAACCGCACCTGCGGTTGGTAAACCGCAGGTGCGAGACCGTAGAAGCGGTCCACCTATCGTAGAAGCGGCCAAAGGCCAGGCAGCCCAAGATCGCAGAAGCGGTCTTCCTTCCGCAGAAGTGGTTGTCGCAGGTGCGGCCCAGGACCGCATATGCGGAAATCGCAGAAGGCAGTGGCCTTCATTTTCGGGCTCTAGGCCATTTTTGCTCATTTTCACTCATTTCTTGGGCGATTTTGGGATCTTTTGAGAGAAGACTTCCACCTAGCATCTTGAGGTAAGTTTATCCCACCTATTCTTAGTTTAATACTTGAGTTTTGGGTAGATTAACACATATAAAAATTAGTGAAAATCATGGGAATAGAGTAAAACCTAGGGTTTTGTTAAAAACAAGATTCAACCACGAAATTTGTTATAGAATGGAGTAGAAATCATATATTCTTGATCCTTAGGTTATAAAGAACAACTTTCTTCGAAAAATTTCGTAATTCGGGCACGTGGGCACGGGGTCGAATTTTAGGAAACTTGTGTTTAAGGTTGGGAAATTGCTTAAATAGTTAGAATGCGATCTTGCAAGCTTGTATTGACTAGTTCTTACCTCATTTATTTAGTTTTGGATCGATCGACTCCAAATTGAGAGTTGAGCTCGTTCTTGGTATTGGAAGTACGCTTTGGAGCGAGTAAGTCTCCTTTCTAACCCTGTAAGAGGGAATTGTCCCCACAGGTGATATAATTGGTTATGTGCTTCTATTTGTGGGGGCTACGTACACACGAGGTGACGAGAGTCCGTGTGTAGCTACTATTATGTTTAAGTCCGGGTGGTCTAGGACCCAAGAGCATGCTATACTTGGACTATTTGTAATCTTATTGACAACTTGAATTACTTAAATCACATCGAATTAGTAAATAAATTTCTAAAAAGATTTAAACTTCATTTTCTTAAATTGTTAAAAGAGAATTGGCTTTCTTTGGATAATTGTTCCATGTTGACTTCTTGATTGACTGTCTGTGTGTGTTAATTTTCGGAACGCGCCGAATGCCTCGGCAGATTAAATAGATGCATCTATGGTTCGTGTCGTTCGACCCTCGGCAGTGCACAATTTAAATATTATTGGATCGGGCCGTACGACCTCGGTATGATTTGCGCATGTTTGTATTGCTTGTCTTAAGAGTTATTGATGTTGATATTTGCTCTCCCCGACTTGAGATAATTATTAATTAATGGATTATGAATCCGGAGACTTTTAATAAAAAGGAACTCTTACCTGTTTCGTGACTTATTTGAAATTACTGTTGTTCTTAATAAATCTATAATTTCTCACATTAATAATATATTATTATTGGACAACTAGTAAATGTTGAAGTCGACCTTAGTGGATTTTGGGTCGTGACAACATGGTATCAGAGCACTAGGTTCCTTTAGGTCTCACGAGTCATGAACAAGTATAGTAGAGTCTCGCGGATCGGTACGAAGATGCCTGTACTTATCTTTGAGATGCTATAGGTCTGTTAGGAGTACTTCCCTTCTTGATTCCTTATCTTGAGGCTTATGCCCTTGTTTCCTTCCTACTCAATCTTACGTGTTGCGAACTGCTGGTTATAAATCAATAATTGAAGGATTGTAATGGCACTACGAATGTGGTGCAGGGTGTTTCTCCATGCGGGGTTGTCTGAGCTAATATCGCCGCCTTGTGGAAGGGTATTCTATTGTTTCAGCTTAGTAGCAGTACTTCTGAGAGCTCTAAGTCTAGACACAAGATGCCATGATGCTATGAACGATTGTTCCGCAGTATTGATATGATGGCAAGATGTTTGCCTATATGTCGGGGCAGTGAATGACTTGAAGGGAGGTTTACTCAGTGCATGATCTAGAGATTCAGTATTTTATTCCCAACAGGGGAAAAGAAATTGGCCTATGAATGTCCAGATTTGGATCAATCGATGGAGTAACAAGACTTGGTGTTTTCAAGTGTGGTGGAATTTTCATCTGCGGCGTGGTATCGTTATCCTCGATTGAATGTGTTAAGTTTGCCGATGTTATGATCTTTTGTCATTTGCCTTTGGGGTAAGATATTGTAAAATAATATTGGAGAAACGACTTTCAGATATCGCGGAGTGCGGTGGTTCAGGATTGAATCGGTGTTTCCCATCAAATTTCAAAACCCCATTCTTCTGCCTCTCTTGAAACTACCAAATCCCTTCTCTTCTTCTTATAATGGATGAAAATCAAACAACCTTGAGTGTTCCAAGTGACATCCCCATTGAATCCTCACCTGCTGAGACACCGATATTAGACTCCTCACCCCCACACTACTGCTAGCCAAAACCCTAGGACAGAGTCACCCCCGCATTCCGTCTCCTCTCCCACCCACTCGAGTTTTGGTTCTCTTAAGAGTCGCAAAATCTTGACTCCCAAGAGATTTATAGCCCATATCCCTTCTCCTACTTCGCTGAAAAATGGGATGAACAAAGTACTGATGAAAAAGAAGAAAATGAGAAAATTTCAAGTTCGCCTATGAAAAAGGGGTCAAAAATAGATCAAACGGATGGTTCCGAGAAGGTTGACTCAACAAAGACTGCTGCTGATCTTGTGTCCACAGGTAACAGTCCTTCCTCTACTGAGTTTTCCATGGATGTCCAATAGAAAGAGGCAATAGAGAACATGTTGTCCAGAGCTAATGAAGGGGTTGTTATAGAAGGAGGTGATGATAGGTTTGGGACTCAGGGGGAAGAATCTAAGACTGTGAAAAAGGGTATAGAGCTTGTGCTTATTGAACAATCGGCACAGGATGGTACTACTGGGCACCAAATGAGGGACCTAATCCCTCCCAGGAGGATCTAACTCAAGGGTCCTCTCAAGAGCCCCAGGGTAGTGTTGACCTTGCTCCCTCTCCTCATTTTGATGCTGAGCCTTTGTGTGTGGTGATGCCTGAGGAAAGATTTGTGTTCGAAGAAGATAAAGGTGATAGTGAAGAGGATTCTGATGATTTGCCAATAGAAAGCCTGACTAAGCGCAGATTAATGGCTGCTCAAGAGTCTACTCCTAAGCGACCCACTACTATGTTGCAAAGGAAGGAGGCTCTTGATTTTGCTCTTAAGAACAACCAGGCTAAGTCAAGGAGTAGAAAGTTAGTAAAAGATGGGAAAGCAGTGAATGAGAAATTAGCAACCGGTAGTGAATGTGGATGAGAAAGAAGCCGAGAAACCTGGTTCCTTGACTAGAAAGCTCTTACAGAAGCATGGTCTCCCAAAGAAAAAGGTAGATCTTCTGTGTCTGCTGAAAATCTAAACAAGTCTGATGATTTTGTTTCTAGTGATAAGTCTGTGGAAAAGTCTACTGATTGTGTGATGGAAGAGTTGGGTGAAAAGCCTGTGAAGTCTATAGAAAAAGTGAACAATGTTAGCAAGTCTGCTAAGAGAAAAGCTGATACGGATGAGGATCCTTGTTCCTTAAAGAACGTTAGAGTGGGTGATCCAAGGAGTGCTGGGAAAGAGAGGCTAAGAAGTAAAAAGATGCTATGGGGTCGCACATTTGCCCCTGATATCGTGGAGAAAGCTGGTATGAGACAGTTGGTTGAGATTTGTGAGTTCCAACAATGGACACATTTGTTCATAAATGATGCTCCAATGGTGTATGAGGGGGAATTTCAAAGTTTCTATACTGACCATTTTAAAGTTGAGGATGATCATATATGTGTGTTGGTGAATGGAGTTGATATGGTAATGGACTCTACCTTGTTGGGGTCCATTATTGGTGTACCTACTGAAGGGCTGTCTAGTGTTTATGGATCCTGTTCTGAAAATATCAGAAATGCCATATTAAAAGACAGAGTAGTTCTACATGGGGAACGGGTTCAGAAGAAGGCCCTCCTTGCTATATACCAACTGCTGTTTGAGATGGTGAACAAGGTACTCCTTCCTCGAGCTGAGAGAAGATCTATCACCTCTCGTGCAGATCTATTCTTCATGGAAGCACTGGACAACATCACTACCATCAATCTGCCTGACATTATGATAGAGCACATGAAAAAAGTGGCAGACTTTAAAATGGTAATCATGGGGTGCTGATCTCGCACAAACTCATACCACAATTAGGTAGTGAGGCGGTCAAAGCAATAATAAACCCAACACGAGTCGGTATCGAATCCACAGGGAGTTAGAATTTGGATTAGGTATATAATTAGCGCTAATGTATGATGTGCGTTAGTATGGACTTTCACATATTGATTGGTTGTTTTCTATTTCTACTTTTAGCTAATGATTGCAAATAATAACTAGAAGATAGTGTTTTTGGTTTTATGTGTGTTTTCAAATGATAAAGGAATATAGGGTCGTGACTTCCACCTAGATGGCTACTTAACAGTTGTAAACTATAGGGAAAGTTTGATTTATGTCACGACCCCAAAACCAATCCGGTAGGCCAGCCGACACACAAACCCAAAACCAATAGTATTTTTCATTCTTAGGATAAAACCAAATCTATTTAATAATAAACCTTTATATATAGTTTAAACTAAACAACAGTGCAGAAAGAACGCCCGACATCGGTGTGTCACTAGTCATGAGCATCTTCTACAACTGTCTGACAACCTCAAGACCAGCATGGTCGGGAAAAAATCACAAAATACACTAAGGAAGAATAAGAAGGGAGAAAAGTAGTGCTGCGATCGCCAAGCAGCTACCTTGCTAACTTCGATGAACCTACCACCGAACTTAGAAATACCTAAATCTACACACAAGGTGCAGGGAGTAATGTGAGTACGCCAACTCAGTAAGTAATAAAAGTAAATAAAGACTGAGCAGTAGGAAACAAATAGAATCCATATCATGATAAACTCAGTAAGCACAACATGCTTTCAAATCAAAATATGAGTCAAATCATCTCAATTAAAATCCAGCTTTTGGTAAAAATCGTTTGAAGATGCTCTTCCATAGTTTCAATAAAGGTTCAATAAAGTTTATAGTAAAAGTGTTGAAAATCATAAGCAGCCCCTCGGGCAAAACATAGATCATAAATAGCCCCTCGGGCAAACCTCTCGGTCACTCATATATATCTCCTAACGTAAAAATCTCAGTGGAAATAACAAAGCCAATCAATGATTAAAATCTAAACATCTCGTAAAAACTCCAGTTTCAATGAAAGTTGTTTAAAAGCATTTGTTCAACATTTTCAACAGAGGCTCAGTATAAAGAGGAGTGAAAACAGTAATTTCATAAAAATAATAATCCCCTCAGGCAAAGCATCACTCATGTATATATATAGCCCCTCGGGCAAGCCTCTCAGTCACTCGAGACTCAACTCTCATCAATCAATGCTCACACTCAGCACTCTCGCTCAATAGGTACCTTATAATAACCACTGCGCCATGCAGCCCGATCCATAAATATATAGTTGACTGCGCTCACTGGGGGTGTGCAGACTCCGAAAGGGCTCCTACAACCCAAACTCTATATTGCTGCGGCGTGCAGCCCAATCCATATATATATATATATATATATCGCTGCGCGCGTGTAGCCCGATCCATAAATTTATAATCCTCACAATCAGGCCCACGACTTCTCTCATTCATCAATCTCACAATCAGAACCTCGGCCTCTCTTAGTCATCACCTCACAATCAGGACCTCAGCCTCTCTCTCAGACATCAACCTCACAAGTCACTCGGTCTATCAGTAAACAGGGTGCTCAGCCCAAAATATCATTTTATGCATCAAAGGAGTAATAAATACTGAGTTATGAAATCAATAAAAACATAACATGACCGAGTACAGATCTTAAGTCAAAACAGTGGGGAAATAATAAGGAAAAGCCCCTAACGGTCCAGACAACTTGGCACGAGGCCCAAATATGGCATTCAACCTAAAATATAGTAATATTTTCATAAACATAAGTGCATCAAATAGTTTTAGTCAAATACGCAACATAGGAGTCGCTACGGGGCTGAACAAGTCATAATCCCCAACGGTGTACGTCCCCACGCTCGTCATCTAGTGTGTGCGTCACCTCAATATAGTGAAACGAAGTGCAATCAGGGGTTTCATACCCATAGGACAAAATTAACAATCATTACTTACCTCAAACCGGACGAAAATTGTACTCCGAGGCAGCCTTGCCTCTCGACTCGGCCTCAATTCACCTCAAATATATCCAAAATCAGATTCATAACATCAATATACGCTAAGGGAACAAAACCCACACGAAAATAATCAAATTACATCAAAAATCCGGAAATTGGTCAAACCTGACCTCCGGGCCCACGCCTTGGAATTTGATAAAAATCACAACACTAGAATCCTTATCCCTCCCGAGTCTATACATACAAAATTCATCAAAATCGGACCTCAAATGGCCCCTCAAATTTTCAATTTAAACTCTCCAATTTCAAGCCCTAATTTTCCAATTTTCACCCTTAAATCCCACAAATTTCATGCTTAATCAACTGAAAATCACCATAGAATCGAGTTTTAGGTTCAAACACATTACCTCAATGAGTTTCCCCTTGAATCCCTCTTCAAAACCCACCAAAAGCTCCAAAAACCGAGTTGAAATTGATGAAGAAATGACTGAAAATCGCGAAGGGGCCTTTTTATATATTCTGCCCAGCACTTCCGCATTTGCGACCCATTTCACGCACCTGCGGGCTGCTTCTGCGGTCAATATTACCGCATCTGCAGTCAATATTACCGCATCTGCGGTTTCCACTTAAGTCACAAGGATCGTATTTGCGCCCAGGCACCGTACCTGCGGCCACGCAGATGCGTCCAAATAACCGCATCTGCAGTTCTTCTTCGGAAGGCCAAACTCGCATCTGCAATTTCCTTATCGTTTCTGCGGCCTCGTACCTGCGATCCCCAATTCGCAGGTGCGGAAATAATAGGAAAAGCAAAATCTGCAGCACAACTCAAATTCCACCTGTCAACCACTCAAAACCATCCCGAGGCCCTCGGGACCTCAACCAAACATACCAACAAGTCACATATCACCATTCAAACCTCAAGAACACTCAAAACAACATCAAAACATCAAATCATCCTCGAATTCATGCCTAAGGATTTTTAAACTTCCGAATTCCACAAACGATGCCGAAACCTATCAAATTACCTCCAAATGACCTGAAAAATTTGCGCACATGTCGCAAATGACACTAAGGATCTACTCCAATTTCCAGAATTCCAATCCGACCTCGATATCAAAATTTCCACTACCAACCGGAAAATGCCAAATTCCCAATTTCGCCAATTCAAGACTAAATCTACCACGGACCTCCAAAATACATTCCGGACGTGCTCCCAAGTCCAAAATCACGTAACAAAGCTAATCAAATCATAAAAATCCAAATTCGAGATCGAATACTAAAAAGTCAAAACTTAGTCAAACCTTTCAAATTTAAAGCTTCAAGCTGAGAATCATTCTTCCATATCTATTTCGATTAACCTGTAAACCAAAACAAATGATTTACACAAGTCATAATACATCATACGGGGCTAGCCATGCCTGAGAAATGGCGAGCGAAGTGCAAATGCTTAAAACGACCGGTTAGGTCGTTACATTCTCCCCCACTTAAACATACGTTCGTCCTCGAACATGCTCAGAGTTGTTCCGAGAACCATCAAATCGCTGTGCAACCTTACCATGCACATACCCAAGGGTGATCCCACGTCACCCTATCTCATATAGGTCCAATAGCACAACGTAACTAAAATTTCACAATCCAACCTAGCCCATAAACCTTAGAACCAAATTCCCACTTTCGAAATTATCTATAAGAAATCTCACATCTACGCACCGAATAAATCTGAACACGCTGTATCAAGCCATAACCACAATTCAAGATGGTAATCACATGATATACCACACAGCTCAAACACTCATAGCGATAACTTCAAATCACAGCAGCTGCTCAAAATAACCGAATACCGAAAATAAACCTCTTATCAAATAAAACGTCATTCCGACAGTTTCGTATACTGCCAATGATGTATGAAGCACGCAGAAGTCATAACCATTCCTTAGATCAACCACTCATGAAACCACTTCTCCTTTGGCAAGGACCATAGTAAATTTCTAAGCCAAATCCCGATATTATCCTTCCAACATGCTGAAACTGAATCCGATAGTATTTAGTCGAGATCCCAATGACCTCATCTCATCCCATACGGCTACTCTAGTGACACGGCACATCGATACAATCTTAAACCATAACTCGTGCACCAATAAGCAATAGTCCAAATGTACTCAAATCATGGAAAGTGAATCAAATGATAGAGTTGTACCGCAAGCTTACCAATACCACCACAACACGATGCTAAGAACTCCTCACACACAGTAGGACTAGACACACGAATCTAACCCATATGATCATACCTCCACATAACTTCGCTGCAATGCGCGACCCTTTCCAAACACTGATCCACATGAATCACCTCAAGCCACCAGGCTCAAAGTCAACAACCATATGCCATTTGATGTCTAGTACCAACCGTGAATTACCATAACCACGGAGAGCAAATGATGCAATATCATACCAGTCCGAGAGAACATATCCAATGCGCATTCAATCATGCAACACCCAAATACCCGTCTCACTCAAATTCTGCTATAAAGCCCAATTAGAAGCACCATATGTGCATATAAACAACCAATCTCAAATCCTCGTAACATAGAAGAGTAACTCATAGATAACTTCAGAACACGAACAAGCTCAACAACAATCGAATGCCACATCTCTCAACAATAGCAATTCAGGGTCAACAAATCCGAACCGGTGTAGAACGTACATCCATGTTGGGCCTACCAATGAACCCAAATCAACTCTGGTCACCCACAATATATAAATAACCCTCCGAAAGTCCACAGTGACTGAATCTGAACACACACTACCCTCTGACTAACCTTAGCTACATTTTCACAGTCCACAACAACAAAACTATCTACTCACAAAAACTCTCAGTCTCCAAACCCATTAGAACATACGAATCACCATTTCTGGCCTCAACTCCACCGTCTGAATATCCACACTTCTCCGATTACACAATCATCCTACGAGTAATACTCCTGAAATTTTTCTATGCCACAAGGCAGAAATCTGAACTCCAGAATTCGATCAAACAATAGAGTGCTGCAATACAAATAAAGTATCGGTAACTCAATCACATTGCCTTTTCTGAAATGTATACCCTCATCAAGTCACACCAATTAGTAATATCATTTGCCTAATCATCTGAAATTGCCCGTGCTGCCTAAGAATTTATGACCTTCCTTTAAGAATTGAACTGCGGCCTTACATGTGCAATCTCAACCCTACACAACATACAACATATACCATGTCATCCTATTTCAAATATGAGGACTTCATAATCCATTCCGAGCTACAAGCAACTACGTACTCAACCAGCTGAGAACTTTCCAACCAGCTAAGAACTTTCCATTTGATCCCATCTAGAAGAAAATCACTATACATCACATGCTCCTCACGCTAGTAGAAAATATACATCTCTAACCGTGGTGGAAATCATCAAGAACTCTCCGAATTCCATTTGCACAGAACCAAACCGTCAGGACTGAATCCTTTTATCTCAACCAAGCTACGCAAGCCATCAAAAACCTAAGAGTATTGCCACGAAATACCTGTAGAAACTCATTACCTCATAAGCACCCAAAGAACTAATCATATCCTTTACCATGCCGATCCGACCTACTACCAAGTTGTCCCATTTATCAAAAGTTTCTTCTGATTTACCTTCGAATTGATACTTCTCCTTGCCAAGATACTGCAACCCTCAACCAAGATTCTCCACACGAGACCCAAGCATAAAAGCATGTCGCCCTAGGCTCATAAACCATTGTATTCTTTTGAAGCATCCCCAAAAGTACCACCACCGAGATACCCGCTCTAAAGAGACCTTCTGCAAATCTAAAGCCATTACCTTTGCTTTCCTGATACTGGTATGTAGAATTCATAATGATACCAAAATGTCACAAGTCCTGACATCCTCCCATATAAATCTCAGTTTCTAGCCAGCATACATCCTGAAGATTTCCTAATTACTACATGTAAATCTTGAATTCATAAGAACCATTCTCGAGAGTCATCCACTCTGCTCAAACCTCAATTAGACTGATCAAACTGACCGGATGACCTGTGCTCCATTAGCACTCCAACACCGCAGAAAGTAACCCCACCTTAATGCGACCAAATAAATTCCTGCACCCTGTACATTATATCCTTCACCAATAACAACTCAAGTCATTTTATAATTCTTATACACCCATAAAGCATAATACAACCCCTATCCAAAATTTTCTTTATTCGGGTCATCCTCGATCTCAACCTCTGTAAGCCATAACTGATTCACCAATATGCCTCAAACTGCAATCAATATAACACATAACCGTGCAATCAACTAATCAATAGCAGACTTCGCCACTTGGCTCAACGCCATAGATCACAACACACAATAAATCATAATGCCTATACTCTATTACTGCCAGAGTACCATAGTGAGATTAAACTAGATCCCTCATAAGCTCGTGCAACATAGACCATCTAGTACTTCAAATCTTCTGCAAATCTCGCATTTACCCTCGTAACAGTCAAGCCCACTCTCTTAAGCGATACAAATTCAAATTGAAACACGTATATCTTACTGGTAAAAGAGGTCTTCCAACAAACAACATAAGGATCACACAAACTTCAGAACACTCCGCAGGAGATAACCCACCTGCTTCGCCTCAACTAACATCTCTTTATATCATTCCACCGTTATAAACATCACGCAATCACTTATTCTTCCTGAGTATGAACCCATATCACAACATGAAATCTACTTCACTTCCCAACTAGACAACATGAAAAGATCATTCAACACACCCACAACTCGGGGCTATACATCAAATCACAATGGAAATTAAGCACTAGATAGTTCTTGCTACCCCCAAGCAGACCCTTCTTATCTCATTCAAATCATACGAACACATCTCGCAGTCACATCCTACTCATCACGTAGCTACCAGTCATCACTTCCACTAATAGGGATACTATCGAACATATAAATCCAAAAGCATGTGCTCACACAATCAACACCTCAGGGCTCAAGCTACACACAAAGCCCGACCTCAAGTCCTCCAGACTAGCCCAACATCAACACACAAAAATCACATCTCGCCCCTCGATCACGGAATCACAAGCCGTCGATGCACAGCTGATACCGAGCACTCATGCGCGCATACGAACGCGTTGAAGGAATTCAAAGAGTTACATTTCAAGCTGAATCAATGATGCATGATAAGAATTCAAGAATGTGAAGTTTTCCTAAAGGTTCTGCAGCCTCCTGAATATAAGTACAGACGTCTCTGTACCGATCTGCGAGACTCTACTAAACCTGCTTATGACTCGTGAGACCTATGTAACCTAGGCTCTGATACTAACTTGTCACAACCCCAAAACCAACCCGATCGTGATGGTGCCTATCATGGAACTAGTCCAGCCGACACATAAACCCAAAATCAATTAGTATTTTCCATTCTTAGGATAAAATCAAATCTATTTAACAATAAACCTTTATATAGAGTTTAAACAAAACAACAGTGCAGAAAGAAAGCCCAACGTCGGAGTGTCACTAATCATGAGCATATACTACAACTATCTGACAACCTCAAGACCAACATGGTTGGGAAAAAATTACAAAATACACTAAGGGAGAATAAGAAGGGAGAAAAGCAAGGCTGCGATCACCAGGCAGCTACCATGCTAACTTCGATGAACCTGCCACGGAACTCAGAAATACCTGAATCTGCACACAATGTGCAGGGAGTAATGTGAGTATGCCAACTCCATAAGTTATAAAAGTAAACAAAGACTGAGCAATAGGGAACAAATAGAATCCACATCATGATACACTCAGTAAGCACAACATGCTTTCAAATCAAAATATGAGTCAAATCATATCAATTAAAATCCAGCTTTTGGTAAAATTTGTTAAAAGATGCTTTCCCGCAGTTTTAATAGAGGTTCAATACAGTTTATAGTAAAAGTGATGAAAATCATAAGCGTCCCCTTGGGAAAAACATAGATCATAAACAGCCCCTCGGGCAAACCTCTCGGTCACTCATATACATCTCCTAACGTAAAAATCTCAGTGGAAATAACAAGGCCAATCACTAATTAAATTTCGAACATCTTGTATAAACTCCAGTTTCAATGAAAGTTGTTTAAAAATATTTATTCAACATTTTCAACAGAGGCTCAGTATAAAGAGGAGTGAAAATAGTAATTTCATAAAAAAAACAATCCCCTCGGGCAAAGCATCACTCATGTATATATGTAGCCCCTCGGGCAAGCCTCTCAGTCACTTGAGACTCAACTCTCATCAATCAATGCTCACACTCAGCACTCGCGCTCAATAGGTACCTTATAATAACCGCTGCGGCGTGCAGCCCGATCCTTAAATATATAATCGACTGCGCTCACTGGGGGTGTGCAAACTCCAGACGGGCTCCTATAGCCCAAATGCTATATTGCTGTGGCGTGCAGCCCGATCCAACATATCGCTGCGGCTGCGACATGTAGCCCGATCCATATACATATATATATATATCACTGTGGCATGCAACCCGATCCTTAAATATATAATCCTAACAACCAGTTCCTCGGCCTCTCTCAGTCATCAATCTCACAATTAGGCCCTCGGCCTCTCTCAGTCATCACCTCACAATTAGGCCCTCGGCCTTTCTCTTAGCCATTAACCTCACAAGTCACTCGGGCTATCAGTAAAATAGGGTGCTCAACCCAAAATATCATTTTTATGCATCAAAGGAGTAATAAATACTGAGATATGAAATCAATAAAGACATAACATGACTGAGTACAGATCTTAAGTCAAAACAGTGGGGAAATAATAAGGAAAAGACCCTAAGGGTCCAGACAACTTGGAACGAGGCCCAAATATGACATTCAACACAAAACATAGTAATATTTTCATAAACACAAGTACATCAAATAGTTTTCAGTCAAATACGCAACTTAAGAGTCGCTACGGGACGAACCAAGTCACAATCCCCAATGGTGCATGTCCCACGCTCGTCATCTAGCGAGTGCGTCACCTCAATATAGTGAAATATAGGGTTTCATACCCTCAGGACAAGATTTAAAATCATTACTTACCTCAAACCGGACGTAAATTCTACTCCAGGGCGCCCTTTGCCTCTCGACTCGATCTCAATTCGCCTCAAATTTATCCAAAATCAGATTCATAACATCAATATATGCTAAGGGAACAAAGCCCACACTAAAATAATCAAATTACATAAACAATCTTGAAATTGGTCAAACCCGACCCCCCGGCGCACGTCCTGGAATTTGATAAAAATAATAACACTAGAATCTTTATCCTTCCATGAGTCCATACAAACCAAGATCATCAAAATCGGACCTCAAATGGCCCCTCAAATCTCCAATTTAACTCTAATTTCAAGCCCTGATTTCCCAATTCTTTCTCTAATTTTTCCCCCTAATTTCATGATGAAGAAATGGAAAAATCACCATAAACACAAGATAAAAAATCCAAGTAGCTTACCTCTCTGAAAACACATGATTCCCTCTTGAAATCACAGCTTGGAGCTCCAAAATCGCACAAAAATGATGAAGAAATGACTGAAAATTGCGAAGGGGCCTTTTTATACATTCTGACCAGCACTTCCGCACTTGCGGCCCATTTCACGTTCCTTCGGGGCCGCTTTTGCGGTCAAGATTACCGCATCTACGATTTCCACTTAAGTCACAAGGACCACATCTGCGCCCAGGCACCGCACCTACAGTCACGCAGATGCATCCAAATAACCATATCTGCAGTTCTTCTCCTGAAGGCCAAACTCGCATCTGCGATTTCCTCATCGCTTCTGCGGCCTCACACTTGCGGTCCCCTATCCGCAGGTGCGAAAATAACAGGAACAACAAAATCTACAGCACAACTCAAATTCAAAACTTCCCGTCAACCACTCAAAACCATCCCGAGGCCCTCGTGACATCAACCAAACATACCAACAAATCACATATCACCATTAAAACTTATTCCAACCTTCGGAACACTCAAAAAATATTAAAACATCAAATCACCCTCGGATTCAAGCCTAAGGATTTCCAAACTTCTGAATTCCACAAACGATGCCGAAACCTATCAAATCACCTCCAAATGACCTGAAAATTTGCACACATGTCACAAATGACACTACGGATCTACCCTAATTTCCAAAATTCCAATCCGACACCGATATCCAAATTTCCAATGCCGAAAATGCCAAATTCCCAATTTCGCCAATTCAAGCCTAAATCTACCACGAACCTCCAAAATACATTCCGGACGTGCTCCCAAGTCCAAAATCACCTAACGGAGCTAACCAAATCATAAAAATCCAATTCGAAATTGAATACTAAAAAGTTAAAACTTGGTCAAACCTTTCAAATTTTAAGCTTCAAGCTGAGAATCATTCTTCCATATCTATTCCGATTAATTTGAAAACCAAAACTGACAATTTATATAAGTCATAATACATCATACGGGGCTAGCCATGACTGAGAACTGGCGAGCAAAGTATAAAATGCTCTAAACGACCTGTCGGGTCGTTACAATTTATTGGGTTCATGGTATAGCAAACACACACAATTGCTCACTCTTTACATCTCGGTAGTTTGAGTGATTCTGCCCGATTTGGCTTTGTCAAGCCCAAATGGGTATTTGCACAAATCAAGTGATATATGCTCAAGTCGGGTCTTACTATCTCTAGATCCGACCCTTTCATTGCGGCTATCAATTTCTTGAATTCACCCCAGTTCCTTGCTAGCCAAGTTTTTCTACACCTAGTCTCTCTTACTTAAGCAAAGACTAGGTCAAAAAGGCATGAATCAATGTTTGCAATAATTAATTTTAGAATTTAAACATAAACAAGGCTAGATATCACTAACCCAATCACAAACAAGCCCTAAAATTAAATACCTATTAAGTATCCACACTAGGGTTGAGCCACAACCCTAGCTAAAGTTTTTTCCACTCATGAAAAAATGAAGAAATACAAGAAGAAATTAAGGTAGAATGCATAATCATAGATTGAACAAAGAAAAACTAATGTTAAGAAGTCAATCTAATACAAATTTACTCAAAGAAGTAAAGAAAAATGCTCAGGTGCACCTCTGCA
The DNA here is from genome assembly GCF_000715075.1 of Nicotiana tabacum. NCBI lineage: Eukaryota > Viridiplantae > Streptophyta > Magnoliopsida > Solanales > Solanaceae > Nicotiana > Nicotiana tabacum. The sequence goes on along the minus strand of NC_134087.1, from coordinate 102,957,906 downwards.
AACTAAACTTAACCTAAAAATGATAAAAAGTTGTATTTATACTAAGCTGAAAATATCTGACAAAAATGCCCCTACGGAGGTTATGCGGCTGCATAATTCTGATGTGGACCGCAAAATGGTCTTCTGCGGCCGCACAATTCTGGTGGGGTCTGCACACTTGGGAACTTGGGACTGGAACTTGAGGTCTTCTGTGGTCCACATAAAAATGGTTGCGGCCACACTTAGGATTCTGCGGTCACACAAAAGTGATACGGTCCGCACTCTTAAGCTTTTGGACTTTGATCAACTCTCTGATTCTTCAATCTTGCAGACCACATAATGATTGCAGCCGTATTTGTCCTTCTGCAGCCGCACATTTTTAGTGCGGTCCGTACTGTCTGAGCTATCTAAAACCTCTTCTCTGAATCTCATTCTGCGGTCGCACTAGAATTGTGCGGTTCGCACTGCTAGCCTCTTTGCCCAATTTTGTCTCTTGTTCACTTTTGACTCTTTTATGAGTTGATTTTTACTTCTTTGGCTCGTTACCCAATATTCCTGCAAGTAAGCACATTTTGTTAGTTTCCGAGAATACCTTTAAGAATTTTTGAGCTAAAACGCAAGTAAAAGAGAGCAATTAAGCGGTCAAAATCTTATCAACTCCCCCAAACTTAAGCTTTTGCTTGTCCTCAAGTAAATAAGGCAATTCCTACCTCCACCAGAAAAGGGATATTTTAGCTGGCCTAAGGTGAATCAGACACATATCAATTGGGACAAACAATTACCCACAACACATATGAATTATCAACAACGCAATGATTTGACCTTTTGAGTACAATAGTTCTAGTGTGACAGTAAAGCATCAAGAATTGACTCTATTCATCAAGGAAGCTCGCTCTTTCACGTAGGTTATTGTGGATCCCAAACTCCTCCTCCTCTAATCTCCATTAGCAAATCTCACTTTAAAATGTAACACTCGAAACAAGGATAGGGAAAAGTTCACTCATCTCTCTCAAAAGAATGTCATAAGTCCAACTTTAAGTAACATAAGCTTGTCCCTCATATAAATCACCACTAATGTAAGCTCACTCAACTTGAAATCATGTAGGGCTTTTGTGGGATGTAACGAATGCTTTTGGATCAAGGTAGGGCTTGTTGGAATAGAATGGTTTCATCATTCCTTAAGCACTCCATTTTCTCTTTTCGGCTCATACTTTCTCGACTCTTTGAGTCATTTTCTTCTTCCTTGGGGGAACTAGAGAGACGTAACACCACTCTTTCTTAAGCATGATATTCATTTTTCTCCTTTTCTATTTACTTTAGATTTTCCTCCTTATTTTCTTTTGGATTCCCTTCAACCTTTTCACTTTATTCACTTTCTTTTTGGCATTTTTCTTTTTGTTCTTTCTTTCTTTTCTTTGCCTTCCCTTTTCTTCATTTCTTTCTCTTCTTTGTGTCATAACTTTCAAACTCCTCTTCTCTCCCCCCAAATTATGTTTTTGCCAATTGTTTCTCAAGAATTCTAGGAAATATCGAGTGCCAATAGAGGGTCATTACAAAACGGATGAAGGCTTGTAACGTATTTATTGAAAGAAAAAGGGTTTCGGCTAAAAGGGGTTGACTAGGGATATCACATTGGTAGGCCATGGAAGATTTCAAATATAAAATTGGATCAAAGAGAGCCTATGATCATTTCTCAAGTCAAACTACACTTATAATTTCACCTAGACGAATATTCGGGGCAAGTTCTAGACCATTAGCATAGGTACTTGGACTTGCAACTAAACATCTCACCTCTCACGCTTCTGGATAGTTAAAGAGAACATAGTCGAGGGCCCACAACAACCCTAGCTAAGATTGAGAATTACAAATGGCTCGATTTGAACCACTCGATGGTTGCTTAAGTCAACACAAGAGTCAGAAGAGTCACAACTAGAGCTATTTTCTGCCAACAACTTGTTTTTAACCATACGATCATTGGTAAATGTGTTGTTTCCTAGTGAAGCAAGCTTGAGACCCTTTTTATTCATTACTACTATATTTACCAAAACATAAAAGAAAATGGAATCAATCCTTTAAGAAGGTTGTCACGCCATCCATTGTTGGGAAGAGCCACCCGATTCACACATAATCTACCTTTAGAAAGAACCGTGGAATTAAGAAAATCAAAGGCTTATTTTTCACTCAAAACGTAAAAAAGAAACTAGCAAATTAAAAATAAGCTACAAAGTAAATAACAAGTTATACTACTAAAGAAAAGCAACTAAAGAAGCTATGAAATAAACTAAAGGATGCGAGATAAAAGAGTATACAAACCGAAGTCAAATAAATATATACATAAGGGAAATGAATATTTACATCAAATGGAGAAAAATATATACATACCAAAGGAAAATAAAGATGAACTAAAAATAGTATTAAAGTTATTATAGTCCAAATGTCAAATAATTAGAATAGCCCACCCCCCAAATGAAAAATAAGCATTGTCCCCAATGCTTAACAAAAATAAGAACAGGGAAAGTGTAGAGAGTTAAGAGAACTCCCTATGTGGTCTCAGTCTATATGGGATCCTTAGCAACCTCAGCCTCAAGCTGTATCTCATCATCACTAGGCTGAGGGTCAACTAGGTTGCTAAGTATCCGGATCATCTCCTCAGTAGTGTGGGAAGTGGCAACCGACTCCTCAGACTGGATGGCTATTGCCTCTAGTGTTGCCGGTGCTGCTGGAATAGTGGAGTCTATGAGTAGGTCCAAAAGAAGGTCTCATGCATATGCAATCTTAGCGACCTCCTTTGTCAACCTGTCTACCGACCTTTTTGATGCTTGAGACTTCTTTATCTTTTCGACCTGCTTTCTCAAGTCTACAATGACCTTCCCATGCGCCACTAGAGTATCTGTAATAGTCTTCTGGTTTTCCAGAATCTTCGTCAATGCTTCCTTCACTAACGGAGGTACCTGTGGCTCTACTGGGGCTGCTAAGACTAAGGACTGTGCTGCAACAAGACTAGAAATATCGGTCAGCTTTGTAGTAGCTTCCTTTATCCACTTGTTAAGACTCACCAATGTCTTGGAAACTCGTAGTGTAGTCTGAGGATAGGTAGGTTAAGCTCGCACTGAACTACTAATCTAGCAGAAGCTGGTAGACTGGAGGATGAAGATGGTGGCATGGTTGCTGTCTCGATAGAAGTACCTGCTACTGTGGAAGGTACCTACATGGTTACTGAATCAGTAACCACTACTGCTGGCTCCTCAGACTAGCCAGTGGAGGTAGTAGCATTGCCTTTGAATTTAGGGTTGTCAGCTCCCTAAAGGTGGTACTTAGAGAAAGGCTTTCTGGCCTTCACATCTGTATCATAATGCTTCGACTCCACCCCTTGATCCTTGAAGTATTCAGTGAGGAAGTTTGGGTACAAATTGGGTCTCTCACCCTTCTGGACAGATGGAGTGATGTTGGTGGACATGATGGCACCAACATTTATCGGGTACCCATCTATAATAGTGGCTACCAGAACTACACGGGGAGTTGGGAGCATTTTTCATTGAGGCATGGGTCAATGCAGCTACAAACAAATTTTTGCCACCCTTTTGCTTCAAAGTTTAGGGTGGCCTGTAAATTGGAACTCCAGCTATGAGCCACGGAGGAGTTGACCTTGGAATTGCCAGAATCTCAGCCAACCACAGACGAGCTGCATCACCCATGGCTAGCTTTTCCAAATACTGCACTGCCTCAACTTCTTCAAACCCCACATACGTGTTCAGTGCACAGGAGTCAAATCAGACCTTCAGATTCCACACTTTTGTCACCTTCATTCCCTGCTTGATGTGAGCAATATTTGCATAGAACTCCTTGACTAGGTACTCATTTGCATCTAGAACTTTGTTGGTGAACCAACTCCAACCTTTTCGCTCTTGGAATTGCGTGAGGACACTGGGGTTGTGTTTGCTTAGGTCTTTCATTAAGAACTGTCGCTCAAGAGTGAGCGACCTCTGTGGCCACAATTCCCGAAACTTTGCAAAGGCATTTGCATTGACAAAATGTTCCTCCCAAATCTCTGCTCGCCTTGACCTCTATAACCCTGCCACTGCAGTGTCTCCCCCTCTCCCATCATCTAAGACATCATCATCTACATTTGTTGGAGCTGTGGGAGCACGTGAGGAAGGGGGTTCAAAATCTTGACTACCCTCTCCCAAACCCTCGGATGAACTGGCAGTTGATGAGGACTCATCTACCAAATAAAGTCTCCTAGGAATTGTTGTCTTTGTCGTGACTGGGCTTCCGGCTATGCTTGCATAGAGTTACCCTCAGAAACTTCCCCGGATGGGACATACTCACTGGTCTCTGAAGTGTTAGGGGCTCTATTGGCGGTTTCTTTCTTGCTGATAGCCTTTTGAATTGCTAGAGGTAGATTGCTTTTGCCTCGACCCCGACATCTAGAGGGTTCTGCCCTCCATTTTGGTGTATCTCCTCTACCATGTGAGTGAACCATTATCTGCAGCACATAATAATTAGAGATCAGTCACAATTGAAGCTCAAAGTGTATACATAAGCATGATGGAAAGTTGTAGAAAAATTGTCTTAGAAGGGAATGCGGACCGCACAAAAATGAGTGCGACCGCAGACAGCCCATTGCGGAACACACAAAAATGAGTGCGGCCATAGAGTACCCATTGCGGATCGCACAAAAGTGAGTGCGGCCGTCAAGCCCCAAGTTCAGACTATTGGGGTCTTTGAAGTTCCATCTTGCGGAGCGCAAAAAAATGAGTGCGGTCGTACTAGGCCATTATGGACCGCACAATAATGAGTGCAACCATATAATTCAAGCTCACATTTTTAGAACTCAGAGAACTGCGGACCATACATAAATGTGTGCAGAGGCATAGCCTCCACTGCGGACCGCAAAAAAATGTGTGCGGCCGCATTATTCAAAATACACTGGCACGAGTTAATTCAATTTTTCCTATCAAATTGAAATGGTTTTAGCAATCAAACCTCATTAGCACATTTCCCAAACCCCAATTATCACACAAAAAGCTACCCACGTGATTTTAAGCAAAAACAACAGAACATTGACATTTTAAGCATGCAATTAACTGTAAATCTAAGAACAAAAGCAAATAAAAGATAAAGAATCTAATGAGAAATTGAACATACCAATAATGAAGATACAAATGATGAATTGAATGAATAATTGATAAGTAGGGATTTTAACCTATTATTTGCTCTCTTTTACTTATGTTTGAGCCAAAAATGTGTGAAGGTATTCCTGGAAACTAATGTAATATGCTTGCCTGCAGGAATTGTTCAAAATGAGCAAAAAGAGTTAAAACTTGAACAAAAACCAAGACTGGGCCAAGAGATCTGAAGCGAGGACCGCACAAATATTGTGCGGCCGCGATCAGAAATATGCGACCAGCGAAAGGGAGATTCAGAGAGTTTTATTTTCAGGCTAAATGACAAGCGTGGTCCGCATCAAAATTATGTGGCCGTAGAAGTCTATTACGCGGTCATGATAGAAATTATGCGGTCCACGAAACTCAGCTCAACCCAGTTCCAGATTTGAAGAACGCGGATCGCGGTCAGAATTACACGATCGCAAAAGAAAGAATGCAGCCGCGCTCAGAATTACGTGGCTGCACAACCTCCGCAGGGGTATTTTTCTCCGAAAATTTCAGCTTAGTATAAATGGATCTTTTTGACATTTTTAGGTCATGTTATGTATTAGTAGAGCATGTGAGACCACTGTATATTCTGTTTTAGGAAATTTTGTACTAGAATTATCTTTCAACATTAGATTTTTTCATCTTTTAATCTAGTATTATGAATTTTATCTTCTTTTCATCTTTAATTTCAGTTATTTCTATGAGTATCTAAACCCATATCTAAGGTTGTGACCCAACCCTAGTATTTGATGAGTATTTAATTTTAGGGCTTGAATGTGTATGAGTTAGTGATATTTGGCCTAGTTCTTGCTAGAACTATAAAATTTGTGGTTGCAGACACTGATTCATACCTTTATAACTTTGTCTCTACTTGAGAAAGAAGGACTAAGTTTAGGAAAACTAGGCTAAAAAGGAATTGAGGTAAACTCAATAAATTGATAGTCCCAATTAAAGGGTTAAATCTAGATATAGTAATACCCGACTTGAGCTAATATCACTTGAATTGCATGAATACCCATTTGGACTTAAGAAAGCCAAATTGGGCAAAATCACTCAAACTACCAAGAGGTATAGAGTGAGTATCCGGGTGTGATGGCTGTATTACAATCCCAATTAATCATGAGCTTTCCCTAGATTTTACTATCCATTAGATATCTACCTAGGTAGAAGTCACGACCATAGTCGCTTTAAACATTTAAAAAACAACAACAAAAATATTGTGCTTAGTTTCAATTATTGCAATCTCTAGAGTAAAGATTAGAAGTGGAAATCAAACCCAAATATTTGTGGAAGTGTAATTAGACTCAAAGCCCGCACTTAGCTTATATATAAACCTAATTCTAATTATTAACTCCCTGTGGATTCAATCCCGACCTAGTTGGGTTAAAACTGTATTGACCATCCTCTCTACTCAATAGTAATGTAGGCTTGGACCCGGTCAATTTTTGGCGCCTTTGCTGGGGAGTTAGATGTTTTAGCTATATATCTGAGTATTTGTGTGTTTTGTTTTTCTTTCCTTCCATTTTTCTAATTTAGTGTGTGAATAGCTTTTAGGTACCAAATGGCTCTTAATAATGAAGCCCTCGGAAATTTGCCATTGGGGGAGGAGATAGATGATGATCACATGGATGAGATTCAACCCAAAACTCAAGTACAAAGGAGAGGCCGACCACTTCATGATAATATCCCAAACCCTCCCTTACCTCCTCCAAGGGCAGTACACCGGGTGTTGCCCAATGAAGGCTATGAAAGTGCAATAGTCCCGCCCCGGATTAGGGCGGGCAACTTTTAAATAACCAATGTCATGCTTACATTGTTGGAACAAAGGGGATTCTTCACCGGAGCTCCACACCAAAACGCCTACAAACATCTCAAAGGTTTTGTTGACATGTGCTAGGGAGCAAGCAAACTAATGTCTCCAAGGACATATTGAGGTTAAGGCTTTTCCCATTTTCTCTAAGGGGTAAGGCTTTGGATTAGCTAGAAAGGTTACCTAACAATTCCATCACCAATTGGGATGAGTTGGCCAAGAAGTTCATTACAAAGTTCTTTTCTCCGGGACGTATGGCAACACTAAGAGAGGAGTTCCTTGCTTTTAAACAAGATCCAAATGAACCGCTACATGAGATTTGGGAAAGGTATCGGACGATGGTTAAAGAATGTCCGAATAATGATATGACCGAAGCCATGATCCAACAAACATTTTACCATGACATAAACACAACAAACCAATTAGTATGGTAAACCAACTCGGGGGGGGGGACTTCATGAACATGCCATATGCCGAAGCATGTGAAATACTTGATGAGATGGAAGATAAATCCTCGGCGTGGCAAAGTAAAGCCAATGTGCCACAAGGTGACCCTAATGTTATTCACCTACACAAGGAGCTACATGACCATGGCCAAGCTATACCTAAGTTGACTACTACCATGAACCAATTGGCCAAAGCTTAGTTGCAACAAGTTCAAGGGTCAAAACAAGTGAATGCCATGGAAGGAGTGAATATGATGATCAACAAGAGAAGGCAATGAGGCCAACAAGTTCAAAACAATCTAGATCAATTTGAACAAAGTGGTAGTGGGTGCAATCAAGATGATTCATATGGTGATCATAGTGAAAAGATTCAATATGTCAACAATTATCAAGGTGAACGGGGCAATGCCTCGAATCAACAATAGTGGAGATCACAGGGGAACCAAGGAAATTGGGGCAATCAAGGTCAACAAGGAAATTGCAATAGTGGCAACAACAACAACCAAGGCAATTGAGGGAACAACAACAACAACTAAAATTGGGGTAATCAAAAAAATCAAGGCAATTGGGGTGGCAACAATAATAGTAATTGGGGAGGCAATAACAATCAAGGGGTTTGGAACAACAATAATCAAGGGAATCGGGGGTCGGACTTTCAAAGGCCCATGATGTATAAACAATCTAACAACCCGCCTCCATATCCGTCTCAAGGTCCTAGTTCTTCCAACAATGAGATAGGAAGGATTGAATCTATATTCGAGCAAATGATGAAGAAAAATGCCGATTCCAATGCCCAATTAGCCTCCCACAACACTTCTATCTGCAACTTGGAAGTCCAACTTGGACAAATTTCTCAAGCTTTGAATACTCGACCTAAGGAGGCACTACCAAGTTATACGGTAGTAAACCCAAAGGGTGGGAACAATACGGGCCATGCTATGGCGGTGACTACAAGAAGTGGTAGAGGTGGAGTTGCTAGTACCTCTAATCCATGAAAGATTGTGAGTGATGATGTGTTAGTGCAAGATGATGATAAGCCAAGCAATGATGTGCAAGTAAATGATGAGAATGTGAATGATGAAGTGAGGATAGACATTGATGAAAATGTGGAGGAGACACAAGATGATGTGAACCCGTCTAGGGGACATGTGATAGACATACCGGATCCGGTAGTGCCCAAAGCCAAGGCTCCTTTGCCAAGGCCTCATCTACCATATCCTCAAATGCTTGCAAGGCAAAACAATGAGAATTAGTTCAAGAAATTCATTGATATTGTGAGCACGTGATTTTTGCCCTATATGAATTACTCCCATAAATTCAAAACAAAATAATTTCTTTCAGTGTTTGCAATTTTGTGGACTTTCGTGGCATTTTCTGTTAATTGTTTGCATTTTGTTTGTGCATTTTAGTTAATGAAAAGTACAAAAATATGCTGCATTTGCATTTGGATTTAATGTTTGCATTTTTGAATTAATTAGTAATTTAGTGTTTTATAAGATATAAAAATCACAAAATAGCTCATTTTGCATTTTTAACTCTTTAGTTTTGAATTTTATATTTTCTTTGAACTTAGGATTTAATTAATTATTGTAAATACTAGGGTGATTGATTAATCTAATTGGGTAGGATAATTTAGTCAAAAATTTAATTTAGGTTTTATTTTTAATTTGAAAAAAAAGAAAAAAAGGATTTGAAATTGGAAAAGAAAAGAAGGGAAATAAGAAGAAATTGGATTTTTTGGGCTTTTCCATCAAATTTCTTCCAGGCCCAAACAATTATACCTAATACTCGGTAAAATTTCCCCCACACCCGGCCCAGATCCGAGTCCAACCCAGTCCAAACCCCCCAGTACCATACGACGTCGTTTTGAGTTAGTAGGTTTAAAATGATTCGAGCCTTTAATCTTGGATCATCCAACGGTGGAGATGGCTTCTTGTACACTGATTAAATATGTCCAAAAGTTCTGAGATTAACTCGGAACAACCCCCCCTTCCCTTGTGTTCATCATCCCTGTCTCTCATCTCCTTAGAACCCTAGCCCGCCGCCCAGTATTCCACCGCGTCAGCCCGGCGGCGACGCCATAGACCACTCTAATCCTCACCAAACTAACACCACAACACATCCACAACCTCCCCATCCCAAATATCCAACCCTTTACCCTCAAATCAATGCCAAACTCTTCGAATCTGGAGGCCGAGTCTAACGCTTAGAAGATTCAAAGTCATATTTTAGTCAAGTATGGTAACATGCAAAATCATGGAGTGCAATTCTTTCAAAATTTGAGGTTTGGACTCAACGAACTGACGTCGTTCAGTTGATCTTGACAAAGAACAAAGGATCAACATAAGTTTGGTTGAGTCCGTTGTCCCCGTCCGGTTTCGATGGTTCGATTTGGTAAGTTCCTACGCTCTCCTTGCATTTTTCTTTCTCTCACAGTTTCATTATCCTCTTACCCCCCCTTTTCTTTAATTTGGTTAAAATTCATTTAGAATGTCTGAGTTCAAGTTGTGTTCCGTCCTATGTTTTGTTTTCCTTTTCTTCTTTCTCTCCCTGTTCTTTGGTAATTTCTGGGTTTCTTCTCTTGGGAATTCTTGGTCAGTTCTTAATTTGGGGATCCCTGTCTATTTCTAGTTGGTTTCTGAAAAATCGAAAGCCTAAGTAGGATCTTATTTGGGTCTGCAGACCCATACCAATTTGGTTGGGCCAATTTGGCCCACATTTGGACCCGTTCTAGTTTTTGAAAGGTAATTAACCAGGGTTTGAGGGGTATTCTAGTCAATCAGCATAGGGAATCTTGCTGTAACAGAAATAGGAAGCTTCTTAGAAGATGACCTTGGGACCTATTTGATTTCTGGAAAATTAAGCTAGGAACACTTAAGCAAAAAACAAAATTCGAAAGGGGGCAAAGTGCAAGCTGAGGCTGCCCTACTTTCTTGCCTATAAAGGCATCATTTCTTGCCTTTAAAGGCAGACCCAAGAGATTAGAGAGATGAAATTCAGAAAAAGGGAAAACGGCTAAAAATTAGAGTAAACTTACTGTTTCATCGAAATTCGCTCTGTAATTCCTTCAGTTTTTAAATCCTGAAAAGATTTTCTGATTGATATAGTCTTAAAATGGACTGAGATTGGGTGTTAGAGGTTTAATTTTGAAGTTGTTTTGGGTATTGTTCGAGTGGGATTGTCTTCTATTTATTTTCAAGTTCATCTTGGTTGAGATGGTGTTGCTGGTATTGGCCTGCTACTGTTCTGTTGCTGATTCTCCATTTTTCTGCTTTTCTTTTCGAATTCCAGGTACAAGTTCTAAACCCTTCATGATGTAAGGCTTGATTCAAGGATGAAATGGAAGCACTATCGTGCTTTAGTTATTTGTTTCTTTGCTTGATGTTTATATTCCCTCATTTATTCATAGTATAGTCCTAGTTAAATTCCATTTAAGTAATTAGATTCTCATGCTGAAATTAGTTGTGAACTGTGGAGACTTTGATATATTTGGATCTTGTTGTTTATTTAGCTTTAGTGTTATAGGTCAATTTTGCAATCCTTGTTATCTGTATGTAGAAGTTATTGGGAAATTGTTAGGTTCCAATACTGTCAGCATGTGTAAGCTTGACATTCATATAGCAATTTGGTCGAACTTTAATAATTGAGCTATGTTTTTCACAAAGTATGGAAATCATCAGTGGTTTGATTTATAAGGACACTGTTTCCAGTCAAGTGTCTTCAAGGTTGCTTCATGTTTAAATGTTAGTTTAGGTTTAAAAGTCTGAAATATTATGTGAGCATGAAAGTGATTAATGTGTGTTTGGGACAAGTATTAACCCTGTGGTGAATGGATGCTTCAATAGTCAGTTGCCATAGCTTCAGTTTTTGTGGTCATTCGATTCAAGTTTGGAAATCTGCAAATTTTAAAAGTTCAGTCGTTCATGCGATTTTCTTTAGTTTGAAAACTTTCCTCCTGCGGCTGTTTGGACTCGATCCTCTGATCTCTTCCTCATTCGACTTGGGCATGCTTTTGTTCGAATTGGGCCTGTCTCAAGCCCAATATCAATTCCGGCCTGGCATGCTAAGGCCTGACTGTCATCAACTATTGATGGGCCTCTATCTTGTACGCACCTTATATGGACTGGGCTCCTTTGGGCTTATGAATTGAAATAGTAACTGGTCCACTAATGATTAAATATAGTAGGCTTTGGACTTTTCTAAAAATAGATATTAGGATTTCAATAATGTGTTTTAGATTACTGTTAGGTCTTTCGTTTCTTTAATCAAGTTCAAATAAATTGAAGTGTGCCATTTAGCGAATTTACCATGGCCCTCGCAAAGCTGCAAATGCGTAGTTGCTTTAGGTGCGTATTTTAATAATATTACCTTCCTAAACTCGGGTGTGCATTTCATGTGACCCAACTCCAAATCTTAACAACGTTAAATAAAACGTGTCTCGGACTGCGGGTGCATTTCATGTGGCGTGGTCCAAAGACGTATTTTAGATGACGTTGAAATCTTCTTTAAAATAATTAAAAGCGGTTTTAAAGTTAAAATACACATAGGTTTAAAAATGTCTTAAAATTAGATAATTAAGCCGAATATAATAGTTGAGCGACCGTGCTAGAACCACGGAACTCGTGAATGCCTAACACCTTCTCCGGGGTTAACAGAATTCCTTACTCGGATTTCTGGTTCGCAGACTGTTGAACAGAGTCAACCCTTTCCTTGATTCGGGATTCAACCGGTGACTTGGGACACCATAAATCTCCAAAATGGCAACTCTGAATCCTTTAATAATAATCCCATTTCGATTGTCCATTAATTGAAAAAACTCCTTTACGCCCTTCCAGGGGTGGGAAAAAGGAGGTGTGACAGCTCTGGCGACTCTGCTAGGGATCGAACCCAGAATCTCTGGTTCAGGGTTCAAGAATTCGAGCTTAGAATAATTGTTATAGTTGGATTTATCCATTATCTAAATTTGTTACATGATTTGGTCCTAATGTGCTAATTGATTGCTTTTACCGCTTTGATATTCCTTGAACTGTATATAAACTGCTGCGAAATCCCTCTTCTCTCTGAGTCTTCTAAATCATAAAGAAGTGTGCACTTCGTGTGACTTATTTTCTGTTAGAGTTATATTCCAAAATCGGTGAAGCTTCTGTGAGTTATATCCCTCTTCGGATAAGTTGCAAAATTGGTGAAGCTTCTGTATCCCGGTACGCTGCCCACCCTCGGCTCGAGCTGTCCGCTCGGGTAAGCCAGGTCTAGAACAAGTAAACCCAGGTTTTTAAACCTAGTATAACAATACCTCATACCGGATCCCTAGTAGGAACGTTTGTTTTCATCATGTGCATTTTGACTTTGGAGACTCAACATAGGGGTTGGCTCTGTCTAGGACATGTGCACCCAAAATAAAAAGACCATCCTGATGCATCTTACTTTCTACTTGTGCATTTATTTGCTTTGGACCTGCATGCTGACCGGATTTTGAATAAAAGGGAGAGAATTTGGGAAAAGAAAACATCAATGTGAGCTAATTACCCGCGGTGAAAACCAATGTCCCTAAAAGTATACTGAAACTCTGCCGAAATTTTGAAAAAAGAGGGGAATTTTGTGAATTTTAAAGAAAAATAGAAAAAAAAATCTTTGTATTTTGGGAAAAGAAAAAAATAAGTTGGCTTTATTTTCTTAAAAAAAAAAATCTTCCCGAACTACGCCAATTTGATTCTCACAGGGTGTGAGATACGTAGGCAACCCCCATTGGGTCCAACTTCCTTTTTGCAAAAATAACACAAAAGAACAAAAATTTTACTTTAATTTGAAAATAATTAGGGTGATGCCATTCTTGTCAGAAATAGCCAAATGTCCCTAAAAGGGCGCCGAAAGGTTGTTTTGGCAAGAACAACCACTTTTAATCACTTTTAAAGGTTTTAGTTGGCTAGCCGACACAACCTTAAAATATTTTTTTTCGATGTGATGAAAGGCCGTATTGGCAAAGCCGGATATTTGTGAAAATTTTGGAAAAAAAATGGTCATTTTTCTTGAGTCAAAACAAGTCGTAGTTTCCTTTTAATTAAAATCACCTTAATAAATGTACAGGATGAGCACAATTCAAAATGAACCTTTCTCAGTCCGTGAAAAGATCCCTTTGGAGTTACATATGTGGTGGCATGATTTGGGGGAAAATAGCAGAAAGGCTGTGACAAAAGCATTGGGCGGTCTTATCGAGCTCTTGAAGGTTAAACCAAGAAAAGACGGGGATCAAGGCCTTGATACCATTCTGAGACCCAACACATAATGTATTTCACTTTGCCGATTTCGAGTTAACTCCTACACTGGAAGAGATAGCAGGTTATGCCGGTTTTGAAGGGAATCTTAGAAGTCAATACCCAGTGACACCAAGAACAGTAACCCCTCATAAATTTTTGGACTTGTTAAGCATCAGTCGTGACATCCGAGACGGAAATTTGGCCAAAGGATTCTGTACCTTCTACTTTCTGTATCGACGTTACGGGAATCCCCGTGGCTTCAAAATGCTAGATACCGGTCTTACTCACGGGGGAAACCAAAACAAATGGGAAACTCAGAGAAGATTAGCTTTTATAGCGGCGTTCCTGGGTATTTTGGTTTACCCTAGAAAAGACAGGAACATAGAGTTAGGACTTGTAGGGATAGCCGACTTTATGATGAAAAAGGCAAATGGGACTATAGTGCCGTTGATGTGAAAATTTACCGAGCTCTGACCCTTTGTCGGGAAGGGGGAAAGTTCTTTGAAGGGTGTAATATGCTGTTACAATTATGGATGGAGGAACACCTTTGCCACCATCCTGGATACTTGACTTGTGGTATGATTGGCCTCGAGTGCATTAAAAAACAAGAAAAGCGGGTAGAGGGTCATAGGTTCCCAAATGGTACGGAAGCATGGCATGCTCATTTGAGATCGTTGACTGCAAATAAGATCGAATGGACATTCAGGTGGCTCTCGGTCGGTGAGGTAATCTACATGTCGGCTGAGGAATGCTTTCTGTTGTTAATGGGTCTTCGGAGTATCCAGTCTTATGCTCCGCACAGAGTACTACGTCAGTTAGGCCGATACCAGACCATACCACATGATGAAGATTTGAGTCGGCTGGTCATTGAGCTAGAGCCAAAAGCTGCCTTCCTAGAAGAGAAAGTGCACCGGATCTGGCATCAATGCAGATTATTAAGGCCCAATACTCAAGTACGAGATCTATCCAGAGGCGAGGTAGAGCCTAGTTATACTGTTTGGTATGGTAAAAGGTCCCGGGTTCAACATGAGCCCGAAAGGCCCGCAAAAAGACCCCATGTCCAACAGTTCACCGACGGAGCACAAGTGCAATGGGACTGGTTGGTAAAAGAAAATGAGTATAGGGCTACCATAAGCAAATTGGAAAAACAAGTTAGGGATCTTTAGTTTTAAAATAGCTTGCAGGACGTGGCAGATGAAGGAGAAAAGAAAAACCTAGCCATAGAAAATGAGGACCTTCGAGCCCAGATTCAGAAAATGAAAATAGCGGCAGAAAACCCAGTCCGAAGTGCTAAAGATGAGAGACTCATAGCTAACTTGAGGCAGAAAGTGAGTGACTATAGTTTTGATTTGAACAAAGGAGAAGGTGAACTAGCCAAGGCTCGAAAACAGTTGGCTAAAAATGCAGATGAACGAGCACACCTAGTTAAGCAGTTGAAAGAAATGTACGATGATGAGGTCGCGAGATTAAAGAAAAGGGCCATAGCCACAGAAAACAAAATGATCAAACAGGCGAAAGACTTCAAGGTTGAAAGAGAATATTGTTAGACAGCATTAGCACAATTAGAAATAGATCTACAACAACTTCAGGAGCAAAATCAAGTGGCCGAGCAAACTTTGGGGGCTAGGGCCCAGCAGATTGGGCGTTTGTTACAAGAAAAAGGTGTCATAAGAGAGAGAATCAGAAATATCGCCGATTACATCGTTATGAAGTGACAAATATGGGAGGATATGACTCTCACTACCTTATTCGCGGTAGTGATGACATTCGTTAAGCAGATAATGAATGACTTGGACCGACTTCAAAGGGATCTTGCATATAGGCCTGCGGCGAGACCGAATAATGTCCCGCGGGCACCAAGAGCATTGATGTATTCATGATTTTTTATTTGAGTCTATCTTTCCTTTTCCGTTAGAGTCTGTCAGTTGTGTTGAGTTTGTATTTTCTTTTGCTGGAGTCTGTCAATTGTGTTCGAGTCTGTATTTTCTTTTGTCGGAATGTGTTAGTTTGTGTTGGAGTCTGCATTTCATCTTTTCATCAGCGTCTGTGAGTTTCTTTTGGAATTCGTTAGTGTTGAGTCTTTGTAATCAAAGCGTTTGCTTTTTATGAAGTTGAAAATCCCAAAAATTGTTTTTTACTTTCGTACTTATCTCCTAGAACTATGCTCGGTATGATTCATGCGGGGTCATGATACGTAGGCAATCTCCATAGGATTCGACCATAACCAAATGAGAAAAAAAAGAGAAGAGAGGAAAAAACAAGAGAAAAAAAAGAAAGAAAGAAAGAAAGAAAGAAAGAGAAAAACAATGGAAAAACAAGAGGGAAATGAGAGGATAAAAACAAAGAATAACAAAGGCCAGAATGGAAAAAGAGAAGAAAGTTGCAAATGGAAAAGCTGGGATGACGCAAGCAGCCGATCAAATGCATAATAGAAGCGATTAACTGCTTAGGTGCATTCATTCCCCAAAATGTGGTTACCAATCTATGTAAATCCTAATCGCTAACAAGGTTGTTATTGATGTATTGAGTCCAGAAAAGCGGTTAGTTGATTGGCATTCTGGCAACTCACTCATACAACACCTGATCAAAAGACAGGTTGAATATGGCCAACCAAGAACCGGAGACAAGTATTGTTGACCCGTCAAAAGAGGTGGAAGAACTGGATGTTAATGCAATGAAGGAAGAGATGTATAAGTTAAAGCAGCAGATGACTGAAATGTACCAAGCCTGGGCAAAAGGGCATCCACCACCGGTTTATCCCGCCAACCCTGCTTATATCCCACCATTGGCCCAACCTCCGGAGCCTCCCACTGTGAACTCATCTCCAGCCTTTCCCCTCTACCAACAATGCTATGGTGCCACTTCCCATACTTCTCAAGCTCCACCACCCAAACAAGTCCCATACCCTCCACCACCAATTACACCTGTTTTTGTGGCACCTCCACCTGCTACATTACACCGATATTCCAGTGAACCTCTGTTCCAAACTCACGAAAACCAGTACTATCCCCCTGAACCCACCTTCAAAGTCCCAGAACCATATTCTTACACCCCTTATCTTGATCTCCCGGCAGAGACCGAGAAGCCACCCAAAAATCCCGAGCATGAAGAGATGATCAGAAAGGTCAAAAGCTTAGAACAATCGTTCAGAGATATGAGGGGGTTGGGAGGTCAAGTAAGTGTGGCTTATAAAGATTTATGTCTGTTCCCAGATGTTCAGTTACCAGCAGGGTTCAAAATGCCCAAGTTTGATCTGTACGACGGGCATGGTGACCCAGTAGCACACTTAAAAGGATTTTGTAGCAAGATGAGAGGAGCAGGTGGAAGAGATGAATTGCTGATGGCATATTTCAGCCAAAGTTTAAGTGGATCGACATTAGAATAGTATACCAGACAAGATCACAGTAGGTGGTACACATGGGATGATTTGGCTCAAGCCTTTGCTTGTCATTTTCAGTACAACCTCAAAATTATCCCAGACCATCTGTCATTGACAAAGATTGAGAAGAAGCCCGGTGAGAGCTTCAGGGAATATGGATTCCGTTGGAGAGAGCAAGCAGCGAGGGTTGACCCTCCAATTAAAGAAAGTGAGATGGTTGATTATTTCTTGCAGTCTTTAGAACCCACTTATTTTGGTTACTTGGTGTCAGCAGTGGACAAGTCCTTTAATGAAGTTGTAAAAATGGGAGGCATGGTTGAGGAGGGACTCAAGTCCAACAAGATCATGAGTTATTCAGCAATCAAAGCAACCACCCAGGCCATTCAAAACGGTACTGGAGGTGTACTCGGGAAGAAGAAGAAAGAGGATGTTGCTACAATTGAGTCGGGAGCTTGGGTTGGATCTAGGAACCTTCCACGTTACTATAACCCGCCTCGACTCTACCACAAAACTTACCCCCACACTCCATATAGTCCACCACAACACTACTACCCACCGCCCGATCCCCATTTTTCCGTCCATCACGCACAAACCTATACCTAACCTCCTGCTAACGCACAATGGCGTGCGCCGGCTCCACCAAGTCCATACCTAGCTCCACAAAATGCCCATCCACCCCCAAAAGCCTATAGAAATCCCTCTGGAACAGGTTTTCGGCCAAATCAAGCCTTTAAGAATGAAATGTTGCAGAAGCAGAAGACTTTTACTCCATTGGGAGAATCATATGCTAGTCTATTCCACCGACTGAGACAGTTGGGTATGTTAAACCCGATCAAGGCTAAACTGCCGAATCCCCCTCCCAGAAATATTGATCGCTTGGTGAGTTGTGAGTATTGTTCAGGGACCCCGGGTCACGACACAGAGAAATGCTGAAAATTGAAAATAGATATTCAAGAACTCATTAATACTAATCGTATTGAGGTCCAAGCCTCGGAGACACCCAACATCAACCAGAACCCATTGCCGGCCCATCATGAGACTAATATGATTGAGAGATAGTGCATAAGGGAGGGGAGCCTAAGAAGCCTTCGCAAACCGTCATGATGATTCGGGCTAGTGAAGCTAAGCCATTTGAAAAGTCAACAAGTGAGAAGTTTGTGATCAAGTTGAACGGGGAAAATAATGAACCATCTGTGGAGGTCAAGAAAGGGTCCTCAAGTGACATTGCAGGAAAACACGAAAGAGCGAAAGTGGTTGTACTAGGAATGACGAACAAGCCTGTAGTAATTGTGAAGGGCGCCCACACAGATCCTGTCATTATCAAACCGGTAACTCAATTACCCATAGCCAACAGCAAGGAAGTCCCATGGAATTATGAACGAGTGATAGTGACTTACAAGGGGAAAGAGGTTAAAGAAGAAGTGTGTGAGACTCATGGTTTGACTCGATCGGGGAGATGCTTTGCCCCGAAGAGTTGAGAAAAGCTAAGACCTCAAAAGATAATCCAGTGTTTGTGAAGAAAGCGGTGACCGAGGAAGAAGCAGAAGAATTTCTGAGAAAGATGAAAGTACAGAACTATTCCATTGTGGTGCAGTTAAGGAAGGCACCGGCTCAGATCTCGCTCTTGTTATTATTGATCCAATCAGACTAGCACCGTCGGGCTTTGATGAAGATCTTGAACGAAGCGCACGTTCCTGACAAAATCTTAGTAAACCACTTGGAAAATATAGCTAACAAGATATTTGAGGTAAACAGAGTCGCTTTTTCTGATGATGAGTTGCCCGTGGAGGGTACAGAGCACAATAGAGCCCTCTATCTGACCGTGAAATGTGAAGATTCTGTGGCTACTCGGGTACTAGTTGACAATTGTTCCAGTGCAAATATTTGCCCTCTTTCCACTTTGAACAAGTTGAAGGTGGATGATGAAAAAATTCACAAGAACAGTATTTGCGTTCGGGAATTCGATGGTGGAGGGAAAGATTCAGTCGGGGATATAGTGCTCGAGCTTACAATATGGCCAGTTGAATTTACTATGTAATTCCAGGTACTCGATGTGGCTGTTTCTTACAATCTGCAGTTAGGACGACCCTGGATTCATGCTGCAAGAGCGGTCCCGTCTACTCTGCTCAAATGGTCAAGTTTGAATGGGATCGACAGGAAATTGTTGTGCACGACGAAGACAATTTGTGTGTTCCCAATGATGCCATTGTTCCGCTCATAGAGTTTGAAGACGACAAGGGACCATAGGTTTATCAGGTTTTTGACACGGTATCGGTAGAGAAAATTTCTGAAGGGAAGTGCGTGCCGACTCCAAGGGTAGCTACTGCATTAGTCATGGTAGCTGTGGAAATGTTGAAAAATTGTTTCGTACCGGGAAAAGGTTTGGGTGCATCTCTGCAAGGTATCGTACAGCCGGTGTCTCTTCCTAAAAACTTGGACACAATTTGTCTGGGGTTCAAGCCCACAATCGCAGACATGAGAAGAGCCAGAAAAATGAAACAAAGAGCATGGGCCCTTCCAAAGCCAGTCCCGCGTCTTTCCCGATCATTTGTCAGGCCTGGTACCGGAAAGCGCCCAGTGATGATGGTTCCCAGTTTGGTGGTTGATGTGGATGGAGATTTGATAGAAAGGTTCGAGAGGATATTCGCCGATGTGAACATGCTGGAAGCTAGAGAGGGTTCTAGCAAATCGGATGTGCAATTTGTTGGGCCCAGTGCGAAGATTAGCAATTAGGAAGCTACTTATCTCCCCACCAGGAGGGAGTTTTGGTAGTTTGCTTTGATTTTCTTTCAATTTAACTGGATTATTCCAGGGTTGTAATTCAGATGCAATGTTCCGTCCGTTTGGATGTATAAACCCCGTTATCTTTAATTTTAATGAAATGTAATTTCTCTTTTCCTCTCTTCCTGATAGTTTTATTTTTGTTTTCCTTTCTTTCCTGTACAGTTCTTTTTATGCTGGCTTCAATGATATGACATGCATGCGGAATCTCCGGCCCAGTCTTAAAAGCCAATCTAATTCTGAAATAGTAATTCAAGAAATAGAGAGTGTGATGTTGAATCGGAATATGATGAGGATGAAGCCTTTGAAGAGATTAGTAAAGAATTAAGCCATTTTAAAGAAAAACCCAAGACTAACCTGAGTGATACAGAAACAATCAATTTAGGGGACCAAGATAATATTCGGGAAACTAAGATAAGTGTCAATCTTCAAACACAACTCAGAGAGGAGATAATTAAAGAACTATTTGAGTATAATGATGTTTTTGCATGGTCCTATGACGTCATGCCAGGTCTAAGCACTGGCTTGGTGGTTCACAAATTGCCCACTGATCCGGCATTCCCCCTGTCAAGCAGAAGCTGAGGAAATTTAAAACTGATATGAGTGTGAAAATTAAGGAAGAGGTCACCAAACAGTTTGAGCCCAAGGTCATTCGGGTCACTCGGTATCCCACTTGGTTAGCCAATGTAGTGCCTGTGCTGAAGAAGGATGGAAAGACCAGGGTGTGTGTTGATTATCGAGACCTCAACAAGGCGAGTCCCAAAGATAACTTCCCACTACCGAACATCCATATATTGATCGGTAATTATGCCAAACATGAGGTTGGTTCTTTTGTAAATTGTTATGCGGGCAACCACCAGATCTTAATGGATGAAGAAGACGCGAAAAAGACAGCATTCATCATGCCCTAGGGAACGTACTGTTATCAGGTCATGCCATTTGGTTTGAAAAATGCTGGGGCAACCTACATGAGGGCAATGACCACTATATTCCACGACATGATACACCGGGAGATCGAAGTTTATGTGGATTATGTGATTGTAAAGTCTAGAAAGCAGTCTGACCATGTCAGAGATCTGAGAAAGTTCTTCCAAAGGCTTCGCATGTACAATCTCAAGCTCAATCCTGCAAAATGCGCGTTCGGTGTTCCGTCTGGTAAGTTGCTAGGATTCATAGTCAGCCGACGAGGTATTGAATTAGACCCGTCAAAAATCAAAGCCATCCAGGAATTGCCGCCTCCAAAGAACAAGACTGATGTGATGAGCCTGTTGGGAAGATTGAATTACATCAGTCGGTTTATTGCTCAGCTCACGACAACTTGTGAGCCTATCTTCAAATTGTTAAAGAAAGATGCTGCAGTCAAGTGGACAGATGAATGTCAGGAAACATCTGATAAGATAAAGGGGTACTTGTCAAACCCACCTGTGTTGGTCCCGCCAGAACCAAGGAGACCTTTGATTCTGTATTTGACAGTCTTGGACAATTCATTTGGATGTGTGTTGGGACAGCATGACATTACTGGCAGGAAGGAGCAGGCCATATATTATCTCAGCAATAAGTTCACATCTTACGAGATTAATTACACTCAGCTTGAGAGGACATGTTGCACCCTAACTTGGGTAGCCGAGAAGTTGAAACATTATTTGTCATCTTATACTACTTACCTCATCTCTCGCTTGGATCCATTGAAGTATATCTTCCAGAAGCCCATGCCAACGGGAAGGCTCACAAAGTGTCAGATATTGCTCACAGAATTTGACATTATCTATGTGACTAGGACTACAATGAAAGCACAAGCATTGGCCTACCATTTGGCTGAGAATCCTGTGGATGAAGAATACGAACCTTTGAAGACTTACTTCCCTGATGAAGAGGTAATGCACATTGATGAGTCGGAGCATATTGAAAGGCCAGGATGGAAGCTTTTCTTTGATGGTGCTGCTAACATGAAAGGTGTTGGAATAGGAGCAGTACTTGTTTCTGAAACAGGGCATCATTACCCTATTATAGCACAACTTCGGTTCTACAGTACTAACAACATGGCGGAATATGAGGCATGTATTTTGGGTTTGAGGATGGCTGTGGACATGGTTGTCCAGGAAGTCTTGGTCTTGGGTGACTCGGACCTTCTGGTACACCAGATTCAGTGAGAATAGGAAACACGAGATTTAAAACTCATACCGTATCGGCAATGCTTGCATGATCTTTGCCAACGGTTTCAATCAATAGAGTTAAGGCATATTCCGAGGATCCACAATGAGGTCGTCGATGCTTTGTCTACTCTGGCGTCAATGTTACATCATCCAAATAAGGCTTATGTAGACCCGTTGCATATTCAGGTTCGCGATCAACATGCTTATTATAACATGGTGGAAGAAGAACTCGATGGCGAACCTTGGTTTCACGATATCAAGGAATACATCCGAAGGGGAGTATATCTGGTACAAGCCACATGTGATCAAAAGAGAACAATTCGTCGCTTGGCAAGTGGATTTTTCTTCAGTGGAGGAGTTTTGTACAAAAGAACTCTAGATTTTGGGTTTTTAAGATGTGTAGATGCCAAATAGGCCGCAATTATCATGACCGAAGTACATTCTGGAGTCTGTGGACCGCACATGAGTGGGATGTGCTGGCAAAGAAGATTCTTCGGGCAGGTTATTATTGGCTCACTATGGAGCGAGATTGTATCAGTGTAGTGCGTAAATGTCATCAGTGCCAAGTGCATGGAGATTTGATTCATTCTCCACCATCTGAATTACATACAATGTCTACACCATGGCCTTTTGTTGATTGGGGAATGGATGTCATTGGACCAATCGAGCCAGCAGCGTCCAACGGGTACAGGTTTATTTTGGTGGCCATCGATAATTTCACCAAGTCGGTAGAGACTAAAACATTCAAGTCTGTAACCAAGAAGGCAGTGGTTGATTTTGTGCATTCAAATATCATTTTCCGGTTTGGGATACTGAAGGTGATCATTACAGACAATGGGGCTAATCTCAATAGTCAACTGATGAAAGAGGTATGTCAGGAGTTCAAGATTACACATCGTAATTCTACTCCATACCGCCCTAAGGCAAACGGAGCAGTTGAGGCGGCCAACAAGAATATAAAGAAGATACTTCAGAAAATGGTGGAAGGTTCTAGGCAGTGGCATGAAAAGTTGTCATTTGCATTGCTAGGTTATCGCACTACTGTCCGTACTTTAGTAGGGGCGACTCCTTATTCGTTGGTGTATGGCACTGAAGCAGTGATACCCACAGAAGTGGAAATTCTATCCCTTCGAATTGTCGCGGAGGCTGAGATCGATGATGAGGAGTGGGTCAAAACCCGCTTAGAACAATTGAGTTTGATCGATGAGAAGAGACTGGTAGCAGTATGTCATGGCCAGTTGTATCAATAGAGAATGGCAAGAGCATACAACAAGAAGGTGCATCCACAAAAATTTGAAGTGGGGCAGTTAGTATTGAAACACATTCTTCCTCATCAAGTTGAAGCAAAAGGAAAATTCGCCCCAAATTGGCAGGGGCCATTCGTTGTGACTAGAGTGTTGTCCAATGGTGCATTGTATTTGACAGATAAGGAAGGAAAATGTGTAGAAATGGCTATCAATTCTGATGCAGTCAAAAGATATTATGTATGATTTCTTTCTTTGATTGTATTTGTTTGTATTTGGCATGTCTCAAATATTGAAATGACGAAGGTATTTTGTTCTGCTATCTAAAAACTTTATCCCTCGTTACCCCTTTGAGCCTCATTTATTTTCTTTCATACCCCTCCTTCGGAATCAATAGCAAATATCAGAAACACAAGCGTAAAGATAAGTAAAGGAAGGAGAGAAAAATAGAAAGGAAAAAGAAAAGAGAAAGAAAGAATGAAAAGAGAAAGTAAAGAATGGAAGGAGAAAGAAAAGAATGAAAAGAAAAAGGAAAAAAAGGGGAAAAAACACAACAAAAGGAAAAACAAAAAAGGAAAAGAAGAGAAAGAAAAAGAGAAGAAAAATCACAACAAACAAAGTAATTCCTATGTCATGAACTACGTTTGACCTGATTCCTTTTAAGGATACGTAGGCAACCTCACGGTTCGGTCTCATCAAAATAAAAATCCAAAAGTCCCCAAGCAAGAAAGTGGGGCAAAAGTTGTGGTTGTTGTAAGAAATCTGATTCCGAAAGTTGTAATTTTGAACACATGTGAATTGTTTTGAGTCTTTGATATCCTTTCTTTTTAACCCTATCCAAAAGCCCACGTTACGGTCCAAAGAAAGACCTTCCGATCAGTCTTCGGGAAATGCCAAGTCAAGCAGGTAGCAGTGATTCACATCAGGGGCAACACTCTGGTCCAAAAAGGGAAAAGAAGTCAAAAATGAGAGAGTCTTATTGGTGAAAACCCTCACGGGCACCGTAAGGCAACGTGAGCTGAGAGAAATCAAAATGAGAGAGTCTTATGGGTGAAAACCCTCACGAGCACCGTAAGGCAAAAGTGAGTTGAGAGACGAACGGATGAGAGAGGTCTGCTGGTGGAAACCCTCCAAGGCACCGCAGGATGAATAATGTCATGATTTGGGTGAAGAAATCAGGTTATGGAAATTCCGGGGCAACAAAGTATGGCATTTGAAAGTTGATTGGTTGAACAGATTGGGCCGATTAATCCAAAATGCATGTCATGACCATTGGTACCAGCTATTCCACTCAGATAAGCCTCGCTTCTTTTTCTCTTCATAGTCTTCCAGTTTTGTATTTCTTTATCTTTAACTCTGAAAGTCATTGCATTTCATTTCTTTTGGGTTTATTTCTTTAAGACGTTCCCCAATGTCAGTTATATTTAAGCAAATAAGAAGGAATTTCAAAGTTCACTACCAACTTCAAAAATTGCAAAGCATAGCGTGGCCAGAGCATACTAAGGATAACATGATGTAAAGGGGGGTACAAGGAATCACCGGAAATTTCATCGGGGGAATGATTTGGTGATGTCATGGAAATGCAAAGGTTCAGTTAAAGGGGTCAGAGGTGTAAAACAATGGTTCGGGTATAGAACACTCGGATCATTCAAAGGTCAGAGGTTTGAAAGTCAGTCAGAAAGTTAGACGGTTCAGGGCCAGTGCAGAGAAGACATTCAAAACAAAACAATGTAGTGGAAGGATCTTCAACACGAATGCCATCAACTAACCACCATTTTAAACTGACAAAATGTCCTTTGATTGAAACAGGGGCAGAAAAGTTCGTTTGTTTCGGAGGAACTCTCCGCAAGGAAAGGCAGGCATCAAACAGGTTTGACAGTAAGTTTCAGGACCCTCCTGAAAAATGGGACCTAGTTTAAAGTTCAAAACAATCATGAGTCACATAATTTAGCACAAATGTATCCCCAGAGGAATATAAGTTGGTCTGCATGTTTAAAATAGGTTTCAATTAGGAGTTTTCAGGACCCTCCAGAATAATGAGACCTAGATTTAAAAATTTCCATTGGATCACAAGATGTAGCATAAAATCCTGTCATAAAGTAGTATAATTCAGTCATAAAAGTGTCATTTTAGGACAAGACTTGATTTTGATTTTCAGGGTCTTCCTGGATAATAGGATGTAGTTTAAAACCCTCTTAGATAACAGGACTTAGCAGAAGCAATACCTTTAGAAGATATAGCTTAGATCTATAATTGTCAGTTGGCAGGACCTCCCTGGATAATAGGACTTAACTTTCAAATTCTTAGTAATAATTGGTAGAATGATTCAGTTTAACATTCACCCATGTGCCCAGCTACCAAACTGGGGCAGAAAATTTTCTTTGTTTTATCTGTTTTTTCTATTTTGAAATCAGGAGCCCGCCTGGAGAGCAGGGAATACTTTCAAGCGCCGCAATCAGGATCCCGCATGAAGAACAAGGGAGTACAATTTAAGTTTAACCTTTAAATCCTCTGTTTTGTCTATTTTGAAAACAGGAGCCCGCCTGGAGAGCAGGGAATACATTTCAAGACAGCAGTCAGGAGGCCACATGAAGAGCAGGGAATACATTTCAAGTCATCAATCAGGATCCCGCCTGGAGAACAAGGGAGTACAATTCAAATTTTAGATTTCAAATTCTTATTGATAGTTGGTAATGTGATCCATTTTACACTTACATATGTACTTAGATACCCAAACTGGGGCAGAAAATTTCCTCTATTTTTGTCATTTCGTTGAAGTCAGGAGCCCGCCTGGAAAGTGGGGAATACATGTGAAGTTAGAAGTCAGGATCCCGTTTGGAAAGCAGGGAATACATTCAAGTGCAGCAGTCAGGAGCCCGCCTGGAAAACAAGGGAGTACAATTTAAGTTTTACCTTTTAAATTCTTTGTTTTGTCTATTTTGAAGTCACGCGCCCGCCTGGAGAGCAGGGAATACTTTCAAGTTGAAGTCAGGAACCTGCCTGGAGAGCAGGGAATACTTTCAAGTTGAAGTCAGAAGCCCGCCTGGAAAGCAGGGAATACTTTCAAGTTTGGCAGTCAGGAGCTCGCCTGGAGAACAAGGGAGTACAATTCAAGTTTTGGTTTTCAAAATTCTTTGATATTCGGCAATGTGATTTGTTTTACACTTACACATGGGCCCACATACCCAAACTGGGGTAGAAAATTTTCTTTGTTTTCGTCTATTTTGCTGAAGTCAGGAGCCCGCCCGGATAGCATGGGAATACATTCACGTTTCGAAGTCAGGAGCCTGTCTGGATAGCATGGGAATACATTCACGTTTTGGAGTCAGGAGCCCACCTGGAGAGCATGAGAATACATATCAAGTTCAGTAGTCAGGCACCCACCTGAATAAGGGAAAACATCTCAACTTATAATTCAAGGTGGCACAAATGGATGTCATCGAGAGAATAAAGGACAACAAGGCAACAAGAAACACAAAAGCAAGTTTGAATATCTAGATAGTATTTTTTAAAGTGTAGATCATAGTCTAGTCTAGCTTCTTTTATTTTTGATATGGTGTAATAAGGGGGTTCAATAAGCAGTAGCAGCAGCAACAACAACAGTGAAATCACAGCTTCATGGTAGTGCCAGCTACCAAACATTCCTGAACTACACTAACCTGATTCCTTTTTAGCCGAGGATATGTAGGCAACCTCGGAAGCAGGGTGCGGTTAAATCATTCAAATATGCTTCCCACAGAGTATTCAGACGGGCAAAAATCGCTCGTAACCGCTCCCTTCATCTTTGCACGAAAACTATTCGTGTTTCCGAGCAAAGAGGGGAAGTTGTGAGCACGTGATTTTTGCCCTATATGAATTACTACCATAAATTCAAAACAAAATAATTTCTTTCAGTGTTTGCAATTTTGTGGACTTTTGTGGCATTTTCTGTTAATTGTTTGCATTTTTTTGTGCATTTTAGTTAATGAAAAGTACAAAAATATGCTGCATTTGCATTTGGATTTAATTTTTGCATTTTTGAATTAATTAGTAATTTAGTATTTTATAAGATATAAAAATCACAAAAATAACTCATTTTGCATTTTTAACTCTTTAGTTTTGAATTTTATATTTTCTTTGAACTTAGAATTTAATTAATTATTGTAAATACTAGGGTGATTGATTAATCTAATTGGTAGGATAATTTAGTCGAAAATTTAATTTAGGTTTTATTTTTAATTTGAAAAAAAAAAGAAAGAACGGGATTTGAAATTGGATAAGAAAAGAAGGGAAATAAGAAAAAATTGGATTTTTTGGGCTTTCCCATCAAATTTCTTCCAGGCCCAAACAATTACACCTAATACCCGGTCAAATTGCCCCCACACCCGGCCCAGATCCGAGTCCAACTTGGTCAAAACCCCCTAGTACCATACAACGCCGTTTCGAGTTAGTAGATTTAAAATGATCTGAGCTTTTAATCTTGGCTCATCCAACGGTGGAGATGGCTTCTTGTACACTGATTAAATATGTCCAAAAGTTCTTAGATTAACTCATAAGAACCCCCCCTTCCCTTGTGTTCATCACCTCTGTCTCTCATCTCCTTAGAACCCTAGCCCGCCGCCCAGCACCGCCTCAGCCTGGCGGCAATGCCATAGACCACTCTAATCCTCACCAAACTAACACCACAACACATCCACAACCTCCCCATCCCAAATATCCAACCCTTTACCCTTGAATCAACCCCAAACTCTTCGAATCTGGAGGCCGAGTCTTACCCTTAGAAGATTCAAAGTCATTTTTAGTCAAGTCTGGTAACATGCAAAATCATGGAGTGCAATTCTTTCAAACTTTGAGGTTTGGACTCAACGAAACTGATGTCGTTCAGTTGATCTTGACAAAGAACAAAGGATCGGCATAAGTTTGGTTAAGTCCGTTGTCCCCGTCCGGTTTCGATGGTTCGATTTGGTAAGTTCCTACGCTCTCCTTGCATTTTTCTTTCTCTCACAGTTTCATTATCCTCTTACCCCCCCTTTTCTTTAATTTAATTTGGTTAAAATTCGTTTAGAATTTCTGAGTTCAAGTTGTGTTCCGTCCTATATTTTGTTTTCCTTTTCTTATTTCTCTCCCTCTTCTTTGGTAAGTTCTGGGTTTCTTCTCTTGGGAATTCTGGGTCAGTTCTTAATTTGGGGATCCCTGTCTGTTTTGGTTTCTGAAAAATCGAAAGCCTAAGTAGGATCTTATTTGGGTTTGCAGACTCATACCAATTTGGTTGGGCCAATTTGGTCTACATTTGGACCCGTTCTAGTTTTTGAAAGGTAATTAACCAGGGTTTGAGGGGTATTCTGGGAAATCAGCATAGGGAATATTGCTATAACAAAAATAGGAAGCTTCTTAGAAGCTGACCTTGGGACCTATTTGATTTCTGGAAAATTAAGCTAGGGACACTTAAGCAAAAAACAAAATTTGAAAGGGAGCAAAGTGCAAGCTGAGGCAGCCCTACTTTCTTGCCTATAAAGCCATCATTTCTTGCCTTTCAAGGCAGACCCAAGAGATTAGAGAGTTGAAATTCAGAAAAAGGGAAAACGGCTGAAAATTAGAGTAAACTTACTGTTTCATCGAAATTCGCTTTGTAATTCCTTCAGTTTTTAAATCCGGAAAAGAGTTTCTGATTGATATAGTCTTAAAATGGACTGAGATTGGGTGTTTGAGGTTTAATTTTGAAGTTGTTTTGGGTATTGTTCGAGTGAGATTGTCTTCTATTTATTTTCATGTTCATCTTGGTTGAGCTGGTGTTGCTGGTATTGGCCTGCTACTGTTTTGTTGCTGATTCTCCATTTTTCTGCTTTTCTTTTCGAATTCCAGGTACAAGTTCTAAACCCTTCATGATGTAAGGCTTGATTCAAGGATGAAATAGAAGCACCATCGTGCTTTAGTTATTTGTTTTTTTGCTTGATGTTTATATTCCCTAATTTATTCATAGTATAGTCCTAGTTAAATTCCATTTAAGTAATTGAATTCTTATGCTGTAATTAGTTGTGAACTGTGGAGACTTTGATATATTTGGATCTTGCTGTTTATTTAGCTTTAGTGTTTTATGTCAATTTTGCAATCCTTGTTATATGTATGTAGAAGTTATTGGGAAATTGTTAGGTTCCAATACTGTCAGCATGTGTAAGCTTGACATTTATATAGAAATTTGGTCAAACTTTAATAATTGAGCTATGTTGTTCACAAAGTATGGAAATCATCAGTGGCTTGATTTATAAGGGTACTGTTTCCGGTTAAGTGTCTTCAAGGTTGCTTTATGTTTAAATGTTAGTTTAGGTTTAATAGTCTGAAATATTATGTGAGCATGAAAGTGATTAATGTGTGTTTGGTACAAGTATTAACCCTGTGGTGAATGGATGCTTCAGTAGTCAGTTGCCATAGCTTCAGTTTTTGTGGTCATTCGATTCGAGTTTGGAAATCTGCAAATTTTTAAAGTTCAGTCATTCATGCGGTTTTCTTTAGTTTGAAAACTTTCCTCCTGCGGCTGTTTGGACTCGATCCTCTGATCTCTTCCTCATTCGACTTGGGCATGCTTTTGTTCGAATTGGGCCTGTCTCAAGCCCAATATCAATTCCGGCCTGGCATGCTAAGGCCTGAACGTCTTCAGCTATTGGGGGGCCTCTATCTTGTACGCACCTTATATGGACTGGGCTCCTTTGGGCTTATGAATTGAAATAGTAACTGGTCCACTAACGATAAAATATAGTAGGCTTTGGACTTTTCTAAAAATAGATATTAGGATTTCAATAAGGTGTTTTAGATTACTATTAGGTCTTTCATTTCTTTAATCAAGTTCAAATAAATTGAGGCGTGCCATTTAGCGAATTTACCATGGCCCTCGCAAAGCTGCAAATGCGTTGTTGCTTTAGGCGCGTATTTTAATAATATTACCTTCCTAAACTCGAGTGTGCATTTCATGTGACCCAACTCCAAATCTTAACAACGTTAAATAAAATGTGTCTCAGACTGCGGGTGCATTTCATGTGGCGTGGTCCAAAGACGTGTTTTAGATGACGTTGAAATCTTCTTTAAAATAATTAAAAGCGATTTTAAAGTTAAAATGCACATAGGTTTAAAAATGTCTTAAAATCAGATAATTAAGCCGAATATAACAGTTGAGCGACCGTGCTACAACCACGGAACTCGGAAATGCCTAACACCTTCTCCCGGGTTAACAAAATTCCTTACTCGGATTTTTGGTTCGAAGACTGTTGAACAGAGTCAACCCTTTCCTCGATTCGGGATTCAACTTGTGACTTGGGACACCATAAATCTCCCAAGTGGCGACTCTGAATCTTTTAATAATAATCCCGTTTCGATTGTCCTTTAATTGGAAAAACTCCTTTATGCCATTCCGGGGGTGGAAAAAAGGAGGTGTGACAGATATGATGAAGAGTTTGTCCATAAATGTGCCATTGGATGAAGCGTTAGAACAAATGCTGAGATATGCCAAGGTATGAAGGACTTGGTAACAAAGAAGAAATCAATGAACTTTGAAACGATCAAAATGACACATCAAGTGAGTGTCATTGTGCACTCCATGGCTCCAAAGTTAGAAGACCTCGGTGCCTTTACAATCCCATGCACTATTGGTAGTACCGATTTCGCCAAAGCTTTGTGTGACTTGGGGGAAAGCATTAAATTGATGCCATATTCTGTGTTCAAGACATTGAGGATTGGGAAACCTAGAACCACATCCATGAGGTAGGAAATGGTGGCCTGGACAATGAAGAGGCCATTAGGGATAATTGATGATGTACTAGTTTGGGTCGACAAGTTCATACTTCCCACAGATT
The DNA here is from genome assembly GCF_000715075.1 of Nicotiana tabacum. Taxonomy (NCBI): domain Eukaryota; kingdom Viridiplantae; phylum Streptophyta; class Magnoliopsida; order Solanales; family Solanaceae; genus Nicotiana; species Nicotiana tabacum. The sequence goes on along the minus strand of NC_134087.1, from coordinate 102,926,881 downwards.
TTGTGATACTTGACTGTGAGGTTAACTACGAGGTGCCAATCATATTGGGGAGAACTTTCCTAGCTACAAGGAAGGCCTTAGTTGATGTGGAAGCAGGGGAGCTCACCTTCTGGGTGGGCGATGAAAATTTGTGTTCCATGTTTGAAAGTCAATGAGGCAGCCTAATAGCAACAAAGTGTGTTCGTTTGGGGATCTTGTGACTGAAGTAATTGTTGATGAAATAAGTGTTGTGATGAATGTTGAGGACCCAATGGAAGTTGTTTTATTGAATCATGATGAGTATGAGAAGGAAGGCTTCGTAGAATGTGTCAATGCTTTGCAAGGAATGAGTTCATATACATATGAGCCCCAAAAACTTTCCTTAGACCTTGAGAACCGGAAGACTCCATCAACAAAGCTCTCAATCAAGGAGCCTCCCACAATGGAGTTGAATCCCTTACCTTCACACCTCAGGTATGAGTTCTTAGGCCATTGTTCCACTTTACATGTTATTCTTTCCTCATGATTAACTAACATGCAGGTAGATTCCACCCTTGCGGTGCTCCAAAGGAGGAAGAAGGTAATAGGTTGGACATTGGTGGACATTCGGGGTATAAGCCCCGCCTTTTACATGCACAAAATCATATTGGATAAGGATGGCAAACCCTCCTTGGAAAATCAAAGAAGGTAGAATGAGGCCATGAAAGAGGTAGTCAAGAAAGAGATCATCAAGTGGTTAGATGCTGGGGTTGTCTACCCTATTTCTGATAGTTCATGGACTTCACCGGTACAATGTGTCCCAAAGAAGGGGGCATGAATGTGATTACAAATAACAACAATGAGTTGATCCCCACAAGAACTCTCACCGGTTGGAGAGTATGCTTGGATTATAGGAAGCTCAACAAAGTAACTCAGAAAGACCATTTCCTGCTTTCATTTCTTGATTAGATGTTGGATAGGTTAGCTGGATGTGCTTATTATTTCTTCTTAGATGGGTATTCCGGATATAACATGATTCTTATTGCACCTGAAGACCAAGAGAATACCATCTTCACTTGTTTGTATGGCATATTTGCATTCTCTAGGATGCCGTTTGGTTTATGTAATGCACCAGCTATGTTTTAGTAGTGTATGATGGAAATATTCATAGATATGTTGGAGGACTTCCTTGAGGTATTCATGGATGATTTCTTTATTGTGGGGGATTCTTTTGAAGAGTGTTTTGATAATCTTGATAAAGTATTGGCACGTTGTGAAGAGACCAACTTGGTGCTTAATTGGGAGAAGTGTCACTTTATGGTGGAGGAGGGCATTAACCTCGGCCACAAGATCTCCAAGAATGGTATTGAAGAAGATAAATAAAGAATTGAAGTGATATCAAAACTCCCTCCTCCTACTTCCGTCAAAGGAGTGAGGAGCTTTCTAGGTCATGCGGGATTTTACCGTTGGTTCAGCAAGGATTTCTCAAAGGTGGTGAACCCCTTGTGCAAGTTGTTGGAAAAAGATGCCAAATTTGTGTTCAATGATGATTGTATGAAGGCATTTGAGCTACTCAAGTATAGGTTGACTACCACTCCCATCATTACCGCACCAAATTGGAGCTTACCTTTTGAGATCATGTGTGATGCTAGTGACATGGCGGTAGGAGCGGTATTGGGTCAAAGAATCAACAAGATATTCCATCCGGTCTACTATGCTAGTAAGACCATGAACGACGCCCAAGTCAACTATACGATGACCGAGAAAGAACTCTTAGTCGTTGTCTTTGATATGGAGAATTTTCTCCCGTACCTCATGGGTACCAAAGTGATTGTTCACACCGATCCCGCGGTGCTTCATTATTTGATGAGTAAAAAGGACTCAAAAGCTTGTCATTCCTTTCCCTATGGTGGTCACCATGGTGGGGCAAGAACCGCTACAAAGGTCCTAAGTTGTGGATTCTATTGGCCTACCTTGTATAAAGACGCTAACGAGCTTGTTAAGTGGTATGAAGATTGCCAAAGGGCCGATGGGATTTCCAAGAAGAATGAGATGCCTCTCACTACCATCCTTAAGATTGACATTTTCTATGTGTGAGGCATTGACTTTATGGGTCCATTTGTGAGTTCGTGTAGGAACACCTTTATTCTTGTTGCTATGGATTACATTTCCAAATGGGTTGAAGCTGTGGCCTTGCCCAACAATGAAACACGGAGTGTGGTGGCTTTCTTGAAGAAAAACTTATTCACAAAGTTCGGCACCCTAAGGGCCATCATTAGTGATGGGGGTTTTCATTTTTGTAACAAAGCCTTTGACACTTTACTCTCCAAGTATGGTGTCACTCACAAGGTGTCAACCCCCTATCACCCCTAGGCAAGTGGACAGGTTGAAGTCTCCAACAGGGAGATCAAGAGTATTCTATCGAAGACTATCAATACACACCAAACTGATTGATCAAGGAAACGTGACAATGCTTTTTGGTCCTATAGAATTGCTTACAAGACTCTTATTGGTATGTCTTTGTATCGGTTGGTATTCTGGAAAGCATGTCACCTCCCGATGCAATTAGATCATAAGGCCATGTAGGCATTGAAGAAGTTGAACCTTGAGTGGGATGCAGCTGCCAATCTTCGGGTGGAGCAATTGAATGAACTTGATGAGTTCTGATTCCATGCTTACTCTAGTTCGTCCTCGTATAAGGACAAGATGAAGTACCTACATGATAAGTATATCTGGAATAGAGAATTCAAATAAGGTGACATTGTTCTCTTATTCAACTCTCGGTTATGGATGTTTCCGGGAAAGTTGTCAAAGTGGAGCGGTCCCTTAGAAGTGGTGCATGTGACTCCGTTTGGTGCCTTACATTTGAAAAACAAGAATGGTGAGATCTTTAGAGTCAATGGGCACCGGGTGAATCACTACCTCAGTAAAGTTGATGATGTCCACGTGGTGGCATCGATCCATTTCAAGTTAATGATGGTAACATGCGTCATGTCGCGCGTTAAATCAGGCACTTCTTGGGAAGCAACCCATGTGTTTTTTCCTTCTTTTAATTTTTGTCTTAGATTAGGCATTGTTTTGGACTAACTGGTTATGAAGTGTGTGTGGGAATTGGTTTTGCAATGCATGAAATTGGCAAGGAAAATTTGGGTTAGTGGTAAAATTTTCGCGGACCGCGCTCAAAATTATGCGGACCGGGCAACCACTTTGTAGCCCCACAAATCTATGTGCGGTTGCATAGCTGGATGATGGAAATTGCCAACTCTCCGAAGTTGGCCTATCAAAAGTCCTTAAGAGTTTGCGGCCGCACTCAAATTTCAGCGGACCGCACAAATTGCACGGCCGCGACCATTTTTATGCTGACCGCGCCCAGGAGTCTCATGGTGAACTACAAAAAGGTAAAGAGTGCGGACCGCGACAAAATTTCGCGGCCGCACTCAGGTAAGTCGGTGGGGTCACTGGTTCGAAGTATAAATACACCTTCTTGGAACTATTCACACTTTACAAACCCTGATTTCTCACACATGCCTAAAGCATTGTGCATTTTTTCTTGCTTTCAATCTCATCAAATTTTTATTAGGTGTTCATTTCCTACTACTTTTCACAACTGATATGTTCATTTCAATGATTTAATTTAATCTTTTTCTTTTCTTTTATCTTTGTTTTTAATTTTCATTTTTAGTTAGAGTTAGATTCATACCATAATGTCAAAATGATGCTTAAATCTTGCTCAACAACATATGGGTAGTGTTAAAATACATAGTGGGGGATGGGGTTAGTAGCTTTGCATGCTTAATTATAATAAATCTTTTAAAATTAGTGAAAACCCTAGTAACATGTGTTCATCAATGCCGAACTAACTTGAAATTCGCGGCTGCGCACATTTTTGTGCGGTCCGCGATACCCTAGTTCCAAAGCACTGATATTTGCTTAGATTTCAGCCGCGATCACTTTTGTGTGGTCCACGATTGATCTTTTGCAGTCACGCTTAATTTTTTACGGACCACGCATTTGAACTTCAGAGAGTCAGTCAATTGTTTTCGCGGCTGCACCCAAAATTGTGCGGTCCGCAATGGGTCTTTCGTGGCCGCACTCATTTTTTTTGCGGTCCGCAGTTGATCAACTTCAGAGAACCAGTAGTCTGAACTTGGTCTCTTTGCGGTCGTGTTCACTTTTATGCGGTCCGCGATGGGTAGTCTGCGGCCGCACACAGTTTTGTGCGGTCCGCCCTGCCCTGTTTTGAGAAGCCCTGTCTTTCATTTCATCTATAATGCTTCAACACATGTTAAACCCCAATTCTAACTGACTTTCACTACTTTTGTGTTTCAGAAAATGGTGTGTTCCCAAGGTCGAGGTGATCCTTATGAAGGGAGAGCAGAACCCTCCCAAGGCTGGGGTAGAGGCAAATCCAACATACCTCTGTCAGTTCAAAAAGTAATCGGCAAGAAAGAAACCGCCAATAGATCCCCAGACACTTCTGAGACTAGTGAGTATGTCCTATCCGGGGAGGCTTCTGAAAGAATCTCCAGGCAAGCACAGCCGGAAGTCCAATCCCAACAAATCCAGGGGAGATTGCATTTGGTTAATGAGTCCTCCTCCTCTGAGGGTTCATCTGGGGGTTCGGAAGAGGGTACTGAAGATTTTGAACCCTCTTCCACACATGCTCCCTTAGTTCCAATTAATTTAGATGATGATGATGAAATCCCAGATGAGGGGAGAGGGGGTGATACAATTGTGGGAGGCCTAGCTAGAACAAGGAACCCGGAGGTGTGGGCAGATAGGTTTGTCAGTTAAAAGGCTTATGCCAAATTTCCGGGAATGGTGGACCCAAAGATTGCTCACTCTTGAGCGACAATTCATAACCAAAGACCTGAGCCAACATAATGCAAATGTCCTCAAGTAATTCTCGGAGATAAGAGGGTGAAAATGGTTCTCTGGCCGTCCGCATGATGCCAATGAATACCTCGTCAAGGAGTTTTATGCCAAAGTTGCCCACATCAAAAAGGGTACAAAAGTGACAGAGGTCAGGAACTTGAAAATCTGGTTTGATTGTCAAGCACTAAACAGATATGTAGGGTTTGAGGAGGTTGAGTCGGTGAAATACCTGGAGAAGCTAGCCTTGGGTGAGGCAGTTCGCCCATGGCTAGATGAGTTAATTGTTATTCCAGGGGAGAAACACCCTTAACTTGGGTGAGGCAGTTTGCACATATCTTACAGCAGGAGTTCCAATCATAAAAAACACCCTTAACTTTGAAGCAAAAGGGTGGCAAACATTCGTGTGCAACCGTCTTGATCCTTGCCAGCATGACCATGTCCTTCCACTCTTCCATGCAGTTTTGGTAGCTTCTATCATGGCAGGATATTCTATTAATCCAGGGAACTTGATGTCCTATAACATCTCCAATGCAGTCCAGAAAGAAGAAAGATCTTATCCTTACCCCAACTTCCTAACTGAGTATTTCAAAGATCAAGGGGTGGAGCCGAGACATTTTGATGAGGAGGTGAAGGCTAAAAAGCCTTTCTCATGGTATCACCTCTAGGGAGCGTACAACCCTAAATTCAAGGGTAAAGCCACTACCTCCACTGTCCAGTCTGAAGAGGCAAGGGTAGTGGCCACCAGATCAGTTGTCGAGCCCTCCACAACAACCGGTACTTAGACCGGAGTAGCATCCATGCCTCCTCCATCTTCAGTGACACTGTTAGTGCCTTCATCTTTGTACCTACCCTGAGACTGCACTGAGGGTTTCCCAAACATATCTAGTGCAGTAGCAGCACAAACTTCAGTACCAGCAGAGCTTCAGGTACCTCAATTAGTTGAGGACTCTTTGAAGAAGAGCTGGACGACTGGAAGAAGATCTGGGAGTCTCTTGAGACACATGGGAAGGTAATCAAGGATATGGGGAAGCAGGTGAGGAAGCTAAAAAAGACTCAAAAGGAGTCGGTCGGGAAGTTGGCTAGGGAGGTTGAGAAGATTGCACATGCAGGAGACTTGCAAATGGACCTTGTCATGGATGATACAGTCCTAGCAGCACATACAGCAGAGCCCGAGGCACCAGGGATAGCAGCCGGCCAGCCTGAGGAGCCAGCTGCAGCATCACACACTGCCGAGGAGCTGATTCAGATGCTCAGCAACCCCGTAGTCCCCCAGTCAGAGGATGAGGAGATACAGTTAGAGGATGCTGAGGACACCGTACAGGTTGATGACCCGATGCAGACAGAGAGCACATAGGGTGGTTTCTTCAGAGGATAAGGAGATACAATTAGAGGATTTGTTATTAGCATTGAGGACAATGCTATCTTTCATTTGGGGGGTGGTCCATTTTGATTTGATGACATTTGGTATGTAATAACCATTACACTATTTTTCTTTATCTTTATTTTCACTTTTGGTATGTATATATTCGTTATTTTCACTTTTGATATGTATATATTTTTACCATTTGATGTATATATTCATTTCCATTGATGTACATATTCGCTTTACTCAAGTTTGTATATATTTAGTTTAATTTCCGTAGTTTACTTCATAACTTCTTTCGTTATTTTTCCTTTGTAGCGTAGCTTCTTATTTCCTTTAGTAGCTTCTTTTTAAGTTGTTATATTCTTTTTTTTATGATTTATGTAAACAATAAGCCTTTGGTTTTCTTAATGTCACGGTTCTTTCCAAGGGTGGATGTTGTATGAACCAGATGGCTCTTCCCAACGATGGATGGCGTGACAACCTTATTAAGGGATTGAGTCCATTTTTTTAATGTTTTGGTATATATAGTAGTCATGAATAAAAGTGTCTCAATCAGGTTTCACTTGGTACTAACACATTTACCTTCGACCTTATGGTTAGAAACAAGTTGATTGGCAAATAATAGTTCTAGTTTTGACCTTTAGACTCTTATGTTGACTAAAACAATCATCGAGTAGTTTCTTTGAGTCATTTGTGATGTTCAATCTTAGCTAGGGTTGTTGTGGACCCTCGACTCTACTCTCTTTAACAGTCCAACAGCTTGTGAGGTGAGGTATTGAATTGCAAGTCCAAATTTTGTGCCAATAAGTCTAGAATTTGCCCCGAATGTTTGTCTAGGCAAAATTCTAAGTGTAGATCGACTTGAGAAATGATTGTAGGCTCTCCTTGATCTAATTTGAAACTTGAAAGCTTCTGTAGCACCAATATGATATCCCTAGTCAACCCTTTTGAGCCGAAACCCTTTTTCTTTCAATAACCACATTACAAGCCTTTATCCGTTCTATGGTGACCCTCTCTTGGAACCCAATATTTCCTTGACAATCTTGATAGACAAGTAGCAAAAGCATAAGTTTGGGGGAGAGACAAGGAATGTAAAAGTGATAAAAGGTACAAAGGACAAAAATAAATGAAGAAAAGGGAAGGCAAAGAAAAGAAAAAAAAGCCAAAAAAATATATGTCAAAAAGAAAGTGAATAAGATAGAAAGTTGAAGGGATTCGAAGAAAGCAATGATGAAAAACATGAAATGATTAGAAAAGGAGAAAAATGATTGTCATGAGCAAGAGAGTGACAGTGTGTCTCTCTAGTTCCCCTAAGGAAGAAGAAAATGACTCAAAAAAGTCAAGAAAGTATGAGCCGAAATGTGAAAATAGAGTGCCTGAGGAAAGATGAAACCAACATATACCGATAAGTCCTACCTTGATCCAAAAGCCTTCATTACATTCCCGCAAAAGCCCTATATGATTTGGAGTTAAGTGAGCTTACATTAGTGGTGATTTACATAAGGGGAAAGCTTATTGTACTGAGTCTTTTGAGAGAGATGAGCGTACTTCTTCACAATCCTTGTTTTTGAGTGTTACAATTCTAAAGTGAGAGTTGCTTATGGACAGTGCAGGAGAAGGAATTTGGGTTCCACAATGACCTACATAATAGAGTGAGCTTCCTTGATGAATTAAGTCAACTCTTGATGCTCTAGTGTTGCATTAGAACTATGGTACTCAAAAGGTCAAACATCGTGTTGTTGATAATTCATTTGTGTTGAGGGTAATTGTTAGTCCCAATCGATGCATGATTGATTCAACTTAGGGCAACTGAAATATCCTTCTGTTTTAGTGGAGGTGAAAATTACCTTATTTTCTTGAGATAAGCAAAAGCTTAAATTTGGGGGAGTTGATAAGTAAGGATTTTAACCGATTATTTGCTCTTTTTCACTTGTGTTTTCAGATAAAAATGCGTGAAGGTATCCCTGAAAACTAGTGTAATATGATTGCTTGTAGGAATTGTTCAAAATGAACAAAAGGAGTCATAATCAACTCATAAAGGAGTCAAAAATTGAACCAAAACAAAGATTGGGCTAAGAGATCTGAAACGCGGACCGCACAAATATGTGCGTCCATGAAAACCACAACGCAGCCACGATAAAAAATACGTGGCCTACGAAAGGGAGCTTTAGAGAGTTGTATTTTCAAGCTAAATGACAAGCATGGTCCGTGTCAAAATTATGCGGCCGTAGAAGTCCATTGCGTGGCCCCGATTGAAATTATGCGGTGCGCGAAACTCAGCTCAACCCAGATTCAAATTTGAAGAACACGGACCGCGGTCAGAATTACGCGGCTGTGAAAGCAAGAATGCGACCGTGCTCAGAATTACGCGGCCTCACAACCTCCACAGGGGTATTTTTGTTCGAAAATTTCAGCTTAGTATAAATAGATCTTTTTGATATTTTTAGCTTATGTTATGTATAAGCAGAGCACGTGAGATGGTTGTATATTCCGTTTTGGGCAATTTTGTACTAGAATTATCTTTCAACATTAGATTTTCATATTTTAATCTAATATTATGAATTTTATCTTCTTTTCCTCTTTAATTTTTGTTATTGTCATGAGTAGCTAAACCCATAGTTAGGGTTTTGACCCAACCCTAGTGTGGGTATTTGACGGGTATTTGATTTTAGGGTTTGAATGTGTATAAGTTAGTGATATTTAGCCTTCTTCTTGCTAGAACTATAGAATTAGTGGTTGCAAACACTGATTCATGCCTTTATGACTTAGTCTCTACTTGAGAAAGAAGGACTAAGTCTAGGAAAACTAGGCTAACAAGGAATTGGGGTGAACTCAAGAAATTGATAGCACCAATTAAAGGGTTAAACCTAGAGATAGTAATACCCGACTTGAGCTAATATCACTTGAATTAGTCAAGCTCATTCAAATGTGCCACTCTTAGGTTTGCAGCGACATCCCACTCAAGGTTCAACGCCCACATGGCTTTATGCTCAAGTTCTACCGGAAGATGACACGCCTTCCCAAACACCAATAGATATGGAGACATCCCAATCAATGTCTTGTAGACCGTCCTATAAGACCAAAGAGCATCATCAAGTTTTCTTGACCAATCAGTCCAGTTGGCATTCACAGTCTTCGACAAAATGCTCTTGAACTCCCGGTTGGAGACTTCAACTTGTCCGCTTGCTTGAGGATGGTAGGGGTGGAGACTTTATGAGCTACACCATACTTGGTGAGTAAGGTATCGAAATCCCGATAGCAAAAATGCGAACCCCCATCACTAATAATGGCCCGCGGAGTACCAAACCTTGTGAAGATGTTCTTTTTCAAGAAAGCTACCACACTTCGAGATTAAGTAAAGCCACGGCTTCAACCCATTTCGACACATATTTCACAACGACGAAAATGTAAGTGTTCCCACAAGAGCTCACGAACAATCCCATGAAATCAATACCCCAAACATCAAAGATGTCAATCTCTAAAATTGTGGTAAGGGACATCGCATTCTTCTTAGAAATTCCACCAGCTCTTTGGCATTCATCACAATGCTTTACAAGATCACTAGCATATTTGTAAAGGGTAGGGCAATAGAATCCACAAGTCAAACTTTTGTAGCCGTTATCGCTCCACCATGGTGACCACCATACGATGAAGAGTGGCAAGCCTTAACAATTCCCATTTGTTCTTCTTCCGGCACACATCGCCGAATCACACCATCGATACATATTCAGAAATAATAAGGCTCATCCCAATAGTAATCGAAACAATCCAGTTTGAGCTTCTCTTTGATTTGAAGAGAACTCATTTGGTACAATGTCGATCACAATATAGTTGGCTAGATCGGCGAACCATGGCATCCCGGTCATTAAAATGGATAGAAGTTGCTCGTCGGGAAATAAATCATTGGTCTCAAGGCCATTATATGGCCTCCCCTCCTCCTCCAAAGGGTACAAATGGTCCGCCAGTTGATTCTTACTACCCTAGCCGTCTTGAATCTCTATATCAAACTCTTGGAAAAGAAGCACCCACCGCAACAACCTTACCTTAGAATATTTCTTGCTCATCAAATACTAAAGCGCCGCATGGTCGGACAATAACCTTAGCATCCATCAAATACGGCCCAAACTTCTCCATGGCAAACACAATAACAAGTAGCTCCTTTTCGGTCACTGTGTAGTTGACTTGGGAATCATTCATGGTGTTGCTAGCATAGTAGACCGGATGGAAGATTTTGTTGATTCTTTTCCCCAACACCTCTCCAACCGCAACATCACTAGCATCACACATGAGCTAAAAAGGCAAGCTCCAATCCGGTGTGGTGATAATATGAGTAGTAGTCAACTTGAACTTAAGCAACTCGAATTCCTTCATGCAATCTTCATTGAAATGGAACTTGTCATCCTTCTCTAAAGGTTTATACAAAGGGTTTACCACCTCGGAAAAGTCCTTGATGAATCGGCGATAAAAACCTGCATGACCCAAGTAGCTCCTCACTCCCTTCACGGATGTAGGAGGAGGGAGTTTGGAGATCACCTCAATCTTAGCTTGGTCAACCTCAATACCACGTTTTGAAATTTTGTGGCCGAGGAGAATGCCTTACTCGACCATGAAGTGACATTTTTCCCAGTTCAATACCAAATTGCTCTCCTCACATCTAGCCAATACCCTATCAAAATTGTTCAAACACTCTTCAAATGAGTTCCCAACCACAGAAAAATCATCCATAAAGACCTCAAGAATTTCCTCCACCTTGTCGGAGAAAATAGGCATCATAAACCGTTGAAAAGTTGTTGGTGCATTACACAACCCAAAAGACATCCACGAGAATGTGAAAGTACCATAGGAACAAGTGAAAGTGGTATTCTATTGGTCCTCAGGAGCAATAAGGATTTGGTTATAACTGGATTATCCATCCAAAAAGCAATAAAAAGCACTCCAGGCTAACCTATCAAACACTTGGTCTAGAAATGGAAGCGGGAAATGATCTTTCCGGGTAACTTTGTTGAGCTTCCTATAGTCCACGCACACTCTCCACCCGGTGACGGTTCTTGTTGGGATCAATTCATTCTTGTCATTTGTCACCACAGTCATGCCCCCTTTCTTGGGTCATATTACATTGGAGAAGTCCACGAGCTATCATAAATGGGGTACACAACCCCGACATTTAACCACTTGATTATCTTCTTCTTCGCCCCCTCTTGCATTGCTTCATTATATCTTCTTTGATGTTCAACGGAGGGTTTGGATATCCTCCAAAATAATCTAGTGTATGCAAAAGGCGGGGCTTATGCCCTGGATATTTGCCAAAGTCCAACCGATTGCTCTTTTCCTCCTTTGTAGCACCTCCAAAGTGGACTCTACCTGCACGTTCGTTAAGCACGAAGAAAGGATAACTGTTAAAGTAGAGGAAGGGCCAAGGAATTCATGCCTGAGGTGCAGGGCCAATCGCTTTAGCTCCAAGGTGGGAGGCTCCTCGATTGAGGGCTTTGTTAGAGGAGTCCTCCGGTTTTCAAGATCCAAAGATAGCTTTCGGGGCTCATAAGTGTACAACCCCATGACTTGCAATGCATTTACACACTTCACATAGACATCACTCTCCTCGTCATTATCTAGGTTGAGAAAAATGGCTTCCAATTTGTCCTCAACATTCATTGTTGCACTAGAATCATCAACTATCACGTTGGTCACCAAATTTACAAATGAACAAACTTCATTACTATTCGGTTGCCTCATTGATTTGCACACATGGAAAACCACCTTTTCATCACCCACCCGGATAGTGAGCTCACCAGCTTCCACATCAACAATAGCCTTCCCCGTAGCAAGGAAAGGTCTACCCAAAATAATAGGCACCTCATAGTCCACTTCACAATCAAGGATAAGGAAGTCCGCTGGGAGGATGAACTTATCAACTCTAACCAAAACATCATCAATAATACCCAAAAGCCTCTTCATTGTCTGATCCGCCATTTGCAACCTCATGGATGTGGGTCTTGGTTGCCTAATTCCCAAAGTTTTGAACACCTAGTAGGGCATCAAGTTGATACTTGCCCCAAGATCACATAATGCTTCGGCAAAATCTGCGCTCCCAATAGTGCAAGGGATGGTGAAAGCGCCCAGATCTTCCAACTTTGGAGTAATTGAGTACACAATAGCACTCACTTAAGGAGTCATCTTGATGGTTTCATAATTCATCGATCTTTTGTTGGCTACCAAATCCTTCATGAATTTTGCATATCCTGGCATTTATTCCAATGCCTCAATCAACGGCACATTAATCTTCATCATATCGATAAACTTTTTGAATTGGTTCTCACTGTTTTGTTTTGCAAGCCTTTGAGGGTATGGAGGATGAGGCCTTGGCATTAGTGCCTTAGCCTTTGGCACCATCGGTTACGTCATGTCAATCACGTGTTCCCTAGACAGGTTCACCTCTTCTTGCGTCTTCTCCATACTTTCATCTATATCAATTCTTACTTCTTCATTAGCTTGAACCACATTTCTTGGGATTTCATCCTCTTGAACCACAACATCTTCATACATAATCCTTCTTTGATTTGAGGTGGTTGCATCTCCACCTTTTCCACTTCTAGTAGTCACAGCCATAGTACGTCTCAAATTATTTCCACCCTTTGGGTTCACCACCGTATTAGTAGGTAGTGCCCCCTTAGGACGGGTGTTCAAAGCTTGTGATATTTGGCCTAATTGAACCTCCAAATTCTGAATAGAAGTGTTATGCGAGGCTATTTGAGCATTGGAGTCGGCGTTCTTCTCCATCATCTGTTTAAACATGTTTCAATTCTACCCATCTTATTGGAAGAAGAGCTCGGGACTTGAGAGCGATAGGGTGGTAGATTGCTTGGTTGTTGGAATATCGGAGGCCTTTGAAAACCCGACCCCAGGTTGTTGTTGTTGTTCCACCCTCCTTGATTATTGCCTCCCCAATTGCCTTGATTGTTCTTGCCCCAATTGCCTTGATTACCCCAATTGCCTTGATTTCCTTGATTGATCCGATTGCTTTGATTAGAATTACCACCACTCCAATTGCCTTGGTGATTTTGGTTGTTCCAATTACCTTGGTTCCCTTGTGACCTCCATTGTTGTTGATTTTTCCCTTGAGCATTGTTTCTTTGACCTTGATAATTATTGACATATTGAACTTCTTCATCTTACTCATTGAATGAATCACCTTGATCATAACAACTATCATCTTGCATAAATTGTTCTGTATGGTTTCGCATTTGTTGACCTTATTGTCGTCTTTTGTTTACTATCATATTCACACATTCCATTGTATGGACTTGTTTCGACCCTTTAACTTGTTGAAGCTAAGCCTTGGCCAATTGGTTTATGGTAGTTATCAATTCAGCTATAGTTTGCCCATGGTCATGTAGCTCCTTGTGTAGGTGAATAACATTAGGGTCACCTTGCGGCATATTGGCTCTACTTTGCCACGTTAAAGAGGTATCCGCCATCTCTTCAAGATTGTCACAAGCTTCGGTATATGGCGTGTTCATGAAGTTATCTCCGACGAGTTGGTTAACCACACATTGATTAGTTGTGTTGATCCCCCTGTAAAAGGTCTGTTTGATCATGGCCTCGGTCATATCATTGTTCGGACACTCTTTAACCATGGTACAATATCTTTACCAAATCTAGTGCAATGGCTCATTGGTTTCTTGCTTGAAAGCAGGAATCTCACCCCGAAGCGTTGCCATATTTTCCAGAGAGAAGAATCTGGAAATGAACTTTTCTGCCAACTCATCCCAAGTTGTGATGGAATGGTTGTGAAATGTCTCTAAACAGTCCAATGCTTTTCCCTGTAGAGAAAATGGAAATAGCCTCAACCTCAACGCGTCCTTAGAAACATTTGTTTGCTTGCTCCCCCAACAAGTATCCATGAACCCCTTGAGATGCTTGTAGGCATTTTAATTCGGAGCCCCAGAAAAGAAACCCCATAGTTCAAGTAGTGTAAGCATCACGTTGGTGATTTGGAAGTTGCCCGCCCTAATGCGGGGCGGGACTATAACACTTGCATAACCCTCGTTTGGCAATTGTCGATGGGCTGCCACTCTTGGTGGAGGTAGGGGAAGGGACGGGCACATTATCATGATGCAGGTGGACTCATCTATTAGCTTGAGTTTTAATAGGAACTTCATCCATTACATCATCGTCCACGTCCTCCCCCAATGGCACATTTCCAATGGGATCGTTGTTGAGAGCCATTTTCTTACCTAAAATCAATTCAAACACAAATTAGTAACTCGGAAAGAAAGAAAGACAAATCACACAAAAACCTAGATATATATCTAAATTCGTTTAACTCCCTGCAATGGCATTAAAAATTGATCCCGCCCAAACTCACACCACAATTAGGTAGTGAGGCAGTCGAAACAATAATAAACCCAACATGAGTCGGGATCGAATCCACAAGGAGTTAGAATTTGGATTAGGTATATAATTAGAGCTAATGTATGATGTGCCTTAGATTGGACTTCCTCATATTCATTGGTTGTTTTCTATTTCTACTTTTAGCTCATGATTGCAAATAATAACTAGAAGATGGTGTTTTTGGATTTGAGTGTTTTTCAAATGATAAATGAGTCTAGAGTCGTGACTTCCACCTAGGTGGCTACCTAACAGGTTGTAAACTATAGGGCAAGTTTGATTTATTGGGTTCATGGTATAGCAAACACATGCAATTGCTCACTCTATACCTCTCGGTAGTTTGAGTGATTTTGCCCGATTTGGATTTCTCAAGCCCAAATGGGTATTTGCACAAATCAAGTGATATATGCTCAATTCGGGTCTTACTATCTCTAGATTTGACCCTTTAATTGGGGCTATCAATTTCTTGAATTCACCCTAATTCCTTGCTAGCCAAGTTTTCCTAAACCTAGTCTCTCTTTCTCAAGCAAAGGCTAGGTCAAAAAGGCATGAATCAATATTTGCAACCATTAATTCTAGAATTTAAGCATAAAAAAGGCTAGATATCACTAACCCAATCACAAACAAGCCCTAATATTAAATACCCATTAAGTATCCAAGATTTAGCTACTCATGAAAAACGAAGAAATCCAAGAAGAAATTAAGGTAGAATACGTAATCATAGATTAAACAAAGAAAAACTAATTTTAAGAAGTCAATCTAATAAAATTTACTAAAAGAAGTAAAGAAAAATGCTCAGGTGCACCTCTGCAAACTAAACTAAACCTAAAAACGATAAAACGTTGTATTTATAAGCTGAAAATATCTAACAAAAATGCCCCTACAGAGGTTATGCGGTGACATAATTCTGATGCGGACCGCAAAATGGCCTTCTGCGGCCGCACAATTCTGGTGGTACGCACACTTGGGAACTTGGGACTGGAACTTGAGGTCTTCTTCGGTCCGCATAAAAATGGTTGCGGCCGCACCTAGGATTCTGCGGCTTCACAAAAGTGATGTGGTTCGCACTCTTCAGCTTTTGGACTTTGATCAACTCTCTGATTCTTCAATCTTGCGGACTGTATACTAATGATTGCGGCTGCATTTGTCCTTCTGTGTCTGCACTGTCTGAGCTGTCTAAAACCTCTTCTCTGAATCTCATTCTGTGGCCGCACTAGAATTATGTGGTTTGCACTGCTAGCCAATTTGCACATTTTTGGCTCTTGTTCACTTTTGACTCCTTTATGAGTTGATTTTGATTTCTTTGGCTCATTTCCCAACATTCCTGCAAGTAAGCACATTTTGTTAGTTTTCGGGAATACCTTTAAGCATTTTTTAGCTAAAACACAAGTAAAAGGGAGCAATTAAGCGGTCAAAATCCCTACTTATCAGCTACCATATGGGTTCCTTCTCTAAGCACTTCAAGGTTCCTCTGGGACAAGCTAAAGTGGGCACAAAGAATCAAAATTTCTCCAAAGCTACTATTGAAGAATGTGAGTGTAAAGAAAGTTGGAGGGGTTGGAAGCACTTCTATCATATCTCAGCTGATCAATGCTCAGAACAGTGCTACTTCGAAGATAAGGTAGTTGAAAGGAAGGAATGCTATCCTTGAGATTTAGTTAAGTCGGCTGCAGGAGGAACCTGGTTCCAGTAGTTCTCAAGGAGAAGAGGTTTCTCGTATGACAAAAGAGGATGATGAGCTCAAGAAACAAGTGGAGGACCTAAAACAGAGACTGATCAACGATCAACGAGCAGATGTCAGCAAATGCTCGAATGGATTTAGTCCTCCAAACCCTTGTCTCTACATTTTAGCCATATCCTTCTAGTGCTCCCTAAACAGTGTCCCTTCAGTGTCCAGTCTTTAATGATCAATCTATATCCTCAGTGTCAGTTTTTATGATGATGTTTGTGGTGCCCTTTTTATTTGTTCAAAATTGTGGATGGTAGTAGTAACATTGACTCTGCTCCTGTTGAAAAATCTAAATTATGCTAATGCAAGTTTTTCCCTTTAACTATGCCTTGTCTTTATGCTCTATTTTTAGTCATGTTGTGTTCACACAAGTGGCATGAGTTAACTCAAGCTAGACTTCTTTTTGTTATATACTTGTTGTTTTTTTTATGATGCCAAAAGGGGGAAGATTAAGATTAATTTATTAATGTGATTGTTTAAGGGGGATACAGATTCAAGGGGAAACTTAAGGTTTTTCTAGTTCACTGTTAGGCTCTGTGTGGCTTTTTGTGGGATGTTCAATTATAAGTTTGTCATCGCCAAAAAGGGGGAAATTGATAGGTTACAAGTACTTATTTTATGTTTTGATGATCTAACAAACTTACTGTCAAGAACCAGATAACGAACTAGTTACATATCCTCAAGACCTTAAGATCGAAAGGTTCTAGATTGGAATATGCTTCATCTTTTCAGAGTCAGAGGAACAATAGAGGGAACATATAAGCATCGTTTCCCGAGGAAACTATACAAGTCAACTGCTCCAGCTGTAAAGTTCCTGCCTGCACACGTTACAGTGCAGAAACAGTGCAACAGTCAATTTTATGGGGAGTGTCTTTTACCTAGCTTGTTTATATCATCCTAAGTGATGTCACAAATGTATTATTAACATCAAGGAAGGTAAATTACTTGTTCACTTAGACAATTCATTCAAGCATTCCTACGGTCATTAATCATCAAGCAATCAATTCTCAAATGCATCAAGAACAAAGAACAACATTATTACAGACCAGTTCCCCACGCCAAGTCATTGTATGTCCTTAGTTGAGTTGTAACTTTGTAATAGTTCTTCACTTGTAATTCCTACTTAGCTTGTTTTAGATGTGTTATGTAGGAAAATCTTTGTAAACCTTAAACCTTTGTGTTTGAGTCTTGGATAGAGTTAGTCGAGTTGTAAAGTCTTTGTAATAGAGTTATTATAAAGTGGCTTGTAATAGAGTATTACAAGTTGGTGTAGGATTAAGAGGTCAATTCCTAGGTTGCATAGGTTGTAATCTAAAAGTTTCTCAGTAGTGAAGTTAAAATCCTATAAGGGTAGGTCATGGTTTTTAATCATGTTGAGTTGGGAATTTTCCACATAAAATTCCTCTTGTCATTTACTTACTATTTTGTGCGTGTGTTCTGGTGGAACTGATAGATAACCTGGTTCTCTATAGAGTTTGGTGGACCCTTATATTCTATCAAATGAGATCACTCAAATATCTCTATGTTAACTCCAAAAAATATAGATAACTCTTTAATACAAGACTGGAGACTCATAAATTGAGTTTTTAAATGATAACAACATACCCAGTATAGTCCCACAAGGGGATCTGGGGAGGATAAAGTATACGCAGATTTTACCCCTAACTTTTAAAAGGTAGATAGGCTATTTTCGGTAGACCCTCGGCTCAGGAAGGGGAGATGAGAGAGGCAATAACAAGCAAACTGATCTGACAATCAAAACAAAACTACAAAACTAGCAATAGGTAATGCAATCAGAAAATCGAAACAAAAAACAACAGCGAGTAGTAACAGAAGACTAGGGGTACGGAAAAAAAGACATGGAAGGCACCAAGTGGTGTAACAAAGCTACTGCAGCAAACAAGAACAACACTCGGTCACCTAACTTTTTATCTTTATTCTCAACCTCCACACCTATCTATCCAGGTTCATGTCCTCAGTGAGCTAGAGAACGCCATATATTGCCTAATCACCTATCCTCAATACTTCTTCAACCTGCCTCTACCTCTCCATTTGACCTCGCATGCCAACCTCTCACACCTCCACATCGGAGCATCAGTGCGTCTCCTATTTACATGTCTGAACCATCTAAGTCTCGCCTCTCGCGTCTTGTTCTCCACATGGGCCATACCCACCTTGTCCCGGATAACTTTATTTCTAATTTTATCTAACCTGGTATGCCTGTAAATCCACCTCAACATCCTCATCTCTGCCACCTTCATCTTCTGGACATGGGATGTCTTGACTAGCCAACACTTTGTCCCATATAGCATAGTCGGTCTTACCACTGCTCTATAGAACTTAAGTTTTGGTGGCACATTCGTATCGCACAAAATACTAGAAGTGAGCCTCCATTTCATCCATCCCGCCCCAATAGGTGTATGACATCCTCGTTAATCTCCCTATTCCCTTGTATAATAGACCCAGGTACATCAAACTTTCTCTCCTAAGGATTACTTGTGAATCAAGCCTTAAGTATTTGTCCTTTTCCTAAGTCATGCCACTGAACTTGAATTGTAAGTATTCTATTTTGGTCTTGCTCAACTTGAAATCACTAGACTCCAAAGTCTATCTCCATATCTAACCTCTTGTTAACACCACAACGCTTTTCGTCAATCAGTACAATGTCATCTGCAAATAACATACACCATGGAACCTCCCCTTGAATGTGACGCGTTAGCGCATCTGTCACACCACTTTTTATCACTTCACTAACCCTCTTTAAAATAATAAAGTGATTTTAAAGCTTAAAAAGGGTTTTTCAATTAGAAAGTGACAAAGTATTCGGTCAATGAAATTCATTAAACTAAAGAAAAGACTAACTATAACTCAATCATAAGAAATTCAACCATAATGGCACACAATTAGCATAATAACAAAGGAGAACGGGATTATAGGGAGAAATTGACCTCAAAGAGTGATATCTTTTCTAATTACAGTAGATGTATATGAGTGGAAACCCAGACCGAAAAACCTCGACGGAAACAAAAACTCGAATTTAAGATCGGAATCACAACTGATGACGTCGAACAAAAAACCTATCGCCGACCTCGAAATTCAACGCAAAACCAAAGCGAACGAACCACAAGCTCAACAACTTCTCAATCAAATTCCATGAACTGAACTCAAAAACAGACGCCAAAATCTTTTGGGTATTTTCAGTTGAAGTAAAATAAAATGGAATGAACTAATTTTTTTTATTTTTCCTTTCGTGAATGAACCAAAATAGAAATTTAGGAGAAGGAACAATGAAAAGCGTAGTACCAAAACCTTAGTTATTATCCAAAGATTATGTCCAATTTTTGTCCCTTCCTCTCATTTTTCTTGGGAAAAATGTGATATGTGGTGAGTTTGGGGAAGGAGTAGTCGTTGGATGCCATAGCTGAAAATGGCTAGCCGCCGATCATCACTTCCGGCGGCAGCACAACAGTGGACGAGAGATGGGAGGCGGTAGAGGTGGGGATAAGAGAAAGGGGGAAATGGCTGGTGAGTGTTCTTTTGGTTTGAAACTTGAAATAGCCATTTGAGATAGTAAATCAGAGGGTTGAGCTTTAATTCTTGCTCTAACGATTCTCTGTGTATGGCTAATCAAAATTCAAAATTCCAAAGAAGTTGTGACTGTAAGGAGAGATGAGAGAGGGAGGTGGCAGTCAGCTGCTATAGCTGAAAGTGGAAGGAGAAGAGGGAGGTTCGGTACCCTTTTTTAGGGTTATAATATTATATATATTTTGTTGGGGGAAAAGATATGGGTTATTGGATCAAGGGTGGTGAATGACTGAGATTAAAGACCAAAAACGAGGTGGGTCAGACGAGTCAGGGGCTAGTCTTATGGGCATGGAGACTAGGATGTCTGGATTGCGCCTGAAAAATCCGACTTGGGCTAAATTTGAGGCTATCCAACTCTTAAAGTCCAACAATGAAGAAAACTTAATCCTTATACTTTAAATAATTTAAAAATATACTATTAAACATAAAATTAATTCTAATTAATTAAAGTAAAATTTCAAATATTATACTCAAACATAAATGGGTTAAAAATAATATCTTTCTAAGAATACCTAATACAACAATAACATACCCAGTAAAATCCCACTAGTGGGGTTTGGGGAGAGTAGAATGTATGCATACCTTATCCCTACCCCGAAATGGGTAGAGAGGCTGTTTCCGGGAGACTCTCGGCTCAACAGGAGAGATACTAATATCAGAAAAGAAACAAGAGAAAAGGAATGTAACAACAAAAGATACCAAAAAGAAAATAACAACACGATTAAGTGAAATGACAATAACACAAAACTATGCAAAACAACAATGTGAACACGCCATAGACTACTAATAAACCTAAACAAAACTCTATTATACTACCCGATACAAAGAGGGAAGAACTCTCAACTACCCCTAGCCTACCACCCTAATGCTCGACCTCCACATGTTCTATCAAGAGCAATGTCCTCGAAATTCTGAAGCCACACCATATGTTGCCTGATCACCTCGCTCCAATACTTCTTAGGCGGCCCTCTTCCTCTTCTCCTACCTGCCAAAGTTAACTACTCACACCTCCTAACCGGTGCATCTAGGCTTCTCCTCTGTACGTGTCCGAACCATCTAAGTCGCGCTTCCCGCATCTTGTCATAAACGGGAGACATGCCCACCCTCTCCCGAATATCTTCATTCTGAATCTTATGTAGCCTAGTGTGCCCACACATCCATCTTAACATCCTCATTTCTGCGACTTTCATCTTCTAGATATGTGAATTCTTGACTGGCCAACACTCAGCTCCATACAACATGGCAGGTCTAACCATCGCTCTATAGAACTTACCTTTGAGTTTCGGTGGCCCATTTTTGTTACACAGGACTCCAGACGCTAACCTCCATTTCATCCACCCCACCCCAATATGGTGCGTAATATCCCGGTCGATCTTCCCATCTCCCTAGATAATTGACCCTAAGTACTTAAAACTTTCTCTCTTGAGGATGGCCTGTGAGTCAAGCCTGACTTCCATATCTGCTTCCCCCCTCACATCGCTAAACTTACATTACACATATTCCGTCTTAGTCCTACTCAACTTGAAACCTTTAGACTCCAGGGCTTGCCTCCATACCTCCAGTCTCCCATTAACGTTGTCTCGCGTCTCATCAATTAGAACTATATCATCAGCGAATAACATATACCATCGCACATCTCCTTTAAATAGAAAACATGAAACTATTTTTTTTGTTTTTTATTTTATATTTTAAAACTAAAATTGAAGATAAAATATCTATAAACTCAAATAAATATTAAAAATACTATGAATACTAAATATAATCTTTAAAAATCGCGCGGGTCAAAAATTACGTGCTTACACCATCGATCGCCAGGGCAAACAATGGGCTGGGGACTGGCCCTTGATGCAGCCCTATCACAACCGGGAAGTGTTCTGAGTTCTCTCCCACTGTCCTCACCCGATTCTTAGCATCCTCGTACATGTCCTTAATAGCCCTGTTGTATGCAACTGAAATGCCTCTAGCCTCCAAACATCTCCACATATTGCATTTATTTATAGTGGATTTTTCAACCGAAAAAAGGAAAACGTTTCATCTTATAACTTATGCGGCTATGTCACCAAAAACAAATTAATAACTACAACAAACCACCTAATCGTCTACAAAAGAAGAAAGTATGGGCCAAATTGATCCAATTCTACTTGGGACGTTTTCATATAGCTATATTATTATAAAAAGCATGAAAATAATGTCGGTTTACAAAAATAACCTTATAATATTAAGTATAATAACTTATAATAAAAGGATATAATTGGAATTTTATATATTAGCCTTATAATCCTATTAGTTTTAGGACATAATACTACACAGTAAAAACTCTACATGATTATCTTTAGGAATCCTATTAGTATAATTACTTTCGTGCAATCTAAAAGGAATTTAAATTAACTAACGAGTTCTTCCCACGTCAGGTCATGTTTAACTTCTTCTTTTTTCGTCTATTTTTTTATGTGAGTATTAGTTACTAACAAATTAATTTCTTTTTTTGTATAAACATTTGATTATAAATCTCGTACTTAGGATGTCCCATTGTCCATAACGATCATAGGTCTTCAAAAAATAAAATAAAAAGAGATAGAAGCAACACCATCCTGTCAAAAAGTGAATATACTTGCCCATAAAAAGTAATCTATCTATCTATGTTATTATAAAAGCAATATACTTGCCCACAAAAAGTGTCACGACCCAAACCGATGGGCCGCGACGGGCACCCGGTACCTTACTCAATCGAGTACCAACATAACGTATCTTTTTATGTCATACTATCATAGATAACTGACCATGAGAGGCTGCCGTGAAATAGGTAGAATACAACAGGTAATACCAACTTATACATAAGACATATGGGCCTCTAGGACCAAAATAACCACTTGAACACTGAACATAGGCCGGCAAGGCCATATAATCTTTTACGTACATGATATCTTTCTATAAGCCTCTAAGAATACATAATTTTCATAAAGGTCAGGACAGAGTCCCGTCATACCAAACAATACACATCTAACTCATACTAACCAAACAAGCAACTCCGAAGCAAATGGAGCGCACCAACATCTTCCGCTGAGCTGATAACCTACTTGGAGGGCTCTCGACTTGTCTATCGGGACCTGCGGGCATGAAACGCAGCGTCCCCAGGCAAAAAAGGATGTCAGTACGAATAATATACACAGTATGTAAGGCACACAAATAAATGCATAACAAACATGAAGGAAATATAGAGTAAATGACTCCACCTGTAAGTCTGAATAACTTTGTAAATCATGAAATAATTATAGTATCATGCATATGCCTATGAATGTCATGTCGTGGATAGGTACATGTTTCATAACATCATCAGCCTCTGAGGGCATCCCATCATATCATCTAGGCCACTGTGGATAAAATCATCAACGTATACCAGCTGATCAGGTGGTGGTGCGTATATAATACCATAACCTTTCCCATATCCCATATATATATATATATATATATATATATATATACATACATACATATATATGCATCTATAATGCCATTTTGTCATGGGTCAATGTACATGAATGCAATGCATGAAAATTACGTTATTAAAATCTTACGGAATGCCATAAGACCATTTTCCCTTTGAGTAACATCATAAAGTAAAGTCTTTTCAATTTTCGTATTTTTCTGAGACCCATGAACAAATGATAGAATAATATAATACATGGGGAATCAAGAATATAGGCACCCCTGATATTTCTATGAATAGAGTCATTTATGAAACTTGCATATTTTACTCGTTTTATTTGTATCGTATGGATCATGCCAAAAGAAAGAAAGGATATCCTTAACATACCTGGACCAATTTCCTTGAAAATTCCTCTAACACATGTCTTGCGACAACACTTAATGGTGAATCGAAATCGGGGAAAATTCGTATGATTTTCTTGCGAAAGATTATACCGGGCTTCTTTAGAGTCACGTTGCTAAGAGGCTTAAGGAACTTCTTGCTTGAATTCGTGAATTCTTGTGTGAAAATACATTTCCAAACATTATGATATAAGACCTTTCTTTAAGAGTGGATACATGAGTCACTCTTTCTTAAAAAAATAGATATGTGACTCATGTTCTATTGAAGAATATAATCTTTGCTTTGGAGCTTTTTCATCGATAAGCTTCAAGCTCATGTATCTCCTTCTTCATTTATGTATATTAATCTCTTATCTTTGAGATTTTTGGGCCCCACTCTTTTGTGATGATTAAGCCACAAAATCCTCCAAATATGCCACCTATTTTATGGACTTAAGGGTCACAATCCATGGCTTTTTGGGCTGCCACGTTTTTGGCTTGATAAAGATTATCCAATAACTTAATTAAGCTTGTCCATAAATCCTTAATTAACTTGTTAATCTCCCACTAAACAATAATTCACATAATTAGGAATAATCTCAAATTACTTAAAATAATACTCACTTTTAGCATATTGTATACACCTTACTATCATGGCCATGTGGTATCTTGTATGGCACTAGTCCATAAATACCGGGTATTTTAGCTCGGACGATATTTTATCCGAAAATGTCAAACTTCGACGAAAATTCATTTTCTTCGACTTGCTTCCCCTCTCACCTTCATGAATTTACTCATCATTTATAATCCTTATAATCTCCAAATAATCTTTTCCTTGGACTGATGTCAATTACCTTACGACAAATTCAACGTACAATACTACAGGGTGCAACATCGTCGTAATTTAATATTGTGAAGCAAAACATCATAGTAATATAATACTACGGGACGTAATATTGTGGGGTGTAACACTGCAGGACGTAATATCATCGTAATATAATACTGCAGGACGTAACATCATCATAATATAATTCTGTGGGACGTATTATTAACGTAATATTGTGGGGCGTAACATCATTCCGCCCTTGGGAACATTCATCCTCGAATGTTGAATGATGCTCTTATCATTTTTATAACTTTTAACTCTTGTGAATATCTTAAGAATCTCCTTGCCATTTAGGCAGTTGTTCTGTGAATAAATCCAAAGGCTAGTGCATTCCTTCCTTTAGGCCTCTTTCTCACACCACGACTTATGGTTGGAATCCTCCCAGCCTCGTAAATTGTTTATACCTTCTATCATGCAACTTGTATAACTCTAATCTTGTAAATGTGCCTATGCAACTCTTCTCTCCTTTTTCCCTCCAGCTTTTAACCAATCTCCAGGCCTTACTTTGTAAACATATGAAGAGCTTAACAAGATGTCCCTTTGGGCATCTATAGGTATACTTGAAGATCTTTGCTCGGTACTTTGTTGAACCTATGATTATTGCTATCTCTAGGAATCTATAGAACCGGTTATCCACTCGCATGATTTTACTGCATTTAGGTAGGTCATACTATACCATAACTCTTACTTCGATTTATCGTTACTAAGGTCTGCTACCAAATTCCAGGTTACTCTCATTGCTTATCCCATATATATAAATGTAAGTCATTTAATGCTTCATCATACTATTCATCTTAAGAATAACGGCCTAATCTCAGCTCATACTTTGTGACTTTTGTCTATCCATTATGATTTGCCTCAATATTGATCTACAATATATCACTGATAACTTGAAACTTCTTACGTATTACCTTGCTACTAGGGCTCACATTGCATCGAGAAATATTTGAAGTGATTTCTATAATCGTTTTTCATAGTATCTCAATGTGATTCACCTTGTGGGGGTATTCTAATCTTGTGTTGTCCGCGAAATCTTTTCTCATTCTCCTTCTTTTTTCAAATCATTATCCAATCAAAGGCCCAAACATCATCTTTTATTTGTCATCATTACATCCTTATTTTATTACTAGGTCAACATTATATTTCTTCTAAATGGTACTAGTCATAGGCTCCTTTGAGCTCATTCAGGCTATGATGAGTTTTATATAATTTAGAGAACCCATCAGCTCTTTCTCATTTTTGTGGGCTTAATCCCGGGGGCTTATCCATTCTCATCACCTTCTCACTTTCCCTTTCTTATCCTTACTCCTGTCTTCCTACCATCTTGTCGCTCTACCATACTTTAGCTTGCAACCTATACATATCCATTTATACTACTCGCAGCATTCCTTCAACTTCCTTGTACCATAGATTTTCTTGTGTTATTCTGGAACATCAAATGAGACATCACATCGTCTCTAACTCTTCTTTTACTTTCTTAACTAGAACTCTCGATACCTAGAAACCATAGGCTATAAGGTATGCCACTGATGATGCCGCTATCATTCTTGGATATTGAATCCCCGCGCTTCTAGCCTTCTATCCGAAGTATGGACTATTCATAACCTTTTGCATTTAAGTATCTCGTACGTTGTTCACCTTTACCTTACTTACTTTAAAGTCCCGCATCACATCTTTTATCTCCTTCATGACCTTCTTTCCATATAGGCAGAATTCACATCCACAACTTTAACTTCTATTATAATACTTGCACCTTTTTACATGATTTGTTAAGAGCTTTATACTGACTTCTTATGAGGCTAGTATTGTTCTAACAGGACCTCTGATATTAAGTTACTCTGCAATGTTCTCAATCACTATGTCCATAATTTTCTAGGTTCAATAATCAAACTCTTGATTTACTTAGTTGACGTAACTCTTTAGTTTCCTCTTTCCTCTGATCAACCTTTATATAGGCTTAAGCTATCTTCCGATATGTGGCTCATGATGTTAGTTATTACTTTTTTCATGGCGCTATGGAATATCTATGATACAATCCTTTAGCAATTCAATCCTATGTTTACGACCCGGGTTCAATTCTTCCTTTTAACTTATACCGGAACCTTCTACGGCTGTATGATTGTCAACATACATGCTGCATTGATAATACTTTGAACCCTTATGTGTGTTCATAACATAACCAACTCAGGATCATTGATCGAATAATTCCTTTCTTTTCATCTTAGCTTTCTTTAAATGTAAGGTATTACTTTTCATGCTCTTTCTGCCCCCTTGTTGAGTCCATACTTTGCTTATCTTAGTACACACATATATTGAAATTACATACACTCATATGATCTTGAATATCACTTCTAATTTTACTCTTTGTTCATTAGCCATGGTAGGTGCCACTTTCTTAGGGAGTGCATACAATGTTGTTTTGAGACTATTGTTATAAGACCATTTCCTCTTTAGGTCACTGAGTTTAGGTTGCAGCCGTCTTCCTTATTTTCCTTAGCTAGTCTTTTATTCTAGTAATTAGGGAGGACATTCTGACTCTTGTAAATTTGTGAGCTTATTACATTGTATATTCGACGAACCTTCTGATGTCCTTCCTTGCCTATACTTATCCAGAGTTACTTACCTCCACGCCTTTGTGCTTGTGGGGTTGCTTCTGAACTGATATTTTGAGTGTCTTCCCAGTGGCACTCTCCTTTATTTCCCTAACACTCATACGATACTTTTTTTTACTTCCCCAACTCCTATATGAATATATCTCAAGTATTATAATGTGATAACTACGAGGCTGGATTCTCCATGTTGGGGTTCTCTCTATTTATCTTGCATGATCTACTGATTTGTCTGTATCCTCTTATCTAGCCATAACTAGGCTCTTCCTAAATCAACTACTAACCACTCATTGGCCCACTCTCATATCAATATTCCGTGTAATCCTTCTTGGATTATTTCCTTTGTCTTAACTTGCCTCTCGTACTGGCTCCTTATTTATTAATAACATCCCAGGCAGGAACCCTTACCTCCTTCTCTTGACGTCGTGTTTGCATAATGTACTGGAATTATAGCATATTTGTAACATCTAGATAGGTGCAATCTCATCCCTTTCTCATTTTTATCACATTCTTCCTTTATCATTCCATAGTTACTAGAACCACTTAATTCTGGCTTAATGACACATCATTCCATATTCCCCCATTTAGGGGAGTACTAAGAGTTGAAGCTACGGCGACCTGCCTATAGACATTTTATCTCTTCATCTTTGGCGTCCTTTCACATCATCAATGACCCTTACTCACCTTGTGGTAATCCTTCTGTACCAAGGATAACAAAATTCCTTACTCACGAGGGTGACACTTAGCATAACTGGCACATACAGTCCCTTAAGTTGAACTTTGCTCACATTGCTTGCTTTAGGGAAGCGTCTTCCTGAATGACCATTATCTAAATTTCTCGTGAATCTTCTTCTATTGTCCATTCTATTATCGCCGGAACAAAATTTGAAATTCTCATGATGCCAACTATTATCAATCACTCAACCCCTAATCATGTTTAGTTTATCTTGTTCACCAATCCATACTAGTTCTATTACTCTGGGGTCTAACTTTTCCTTTTGGTAATCGCGTTAGAGTTGCGAACTTATTTCTCAAAATGAGGACATGATTGTATGGCTTATACTCTTTTGTTGCCCTAAGGCTTGTCATCTCTCGTCTCTTCCTTCACTTGACTATAAATTATGCAGTACTGTCATCTTTTGATCTACCGTTGTCATATATGTATCATATCTTACTCATAATGCTTCATTAACTCCTTTCTTATTTCCTGCTAACATTTATGCCTATCACTTTATTATGAAAACTCGAACAAGACATTTTTTTGCTTTTAGCTCCCTTTTGCTCCATCCAGTGGCTCTTCGGGTTGCTTAACGTTCTCGCTCTACTAGGGACGCGAGCCACACTAAGGTAATATTTATCCCATCAAGGCTCTATTTTTATAATACTCATATCAGGCTGTACTATTTTAGAATGTGCCATCTGAGTGTCTCACAAGAAGATCTATTAGCACATTTGCAATATCCTTCGAAAATGTCAACTAACACAAACAATCAATTCACCATTTTGGGTTACTCTAACCCTAGCCGGATCCTAATATCCCGTCCTTTTCTTAATCTACACCAGTTAGCCCCTAGTAGGGTATAACTGAGATAGGTATGGCTAATTATACATACCTCTGTTACTGTTGAGGGTAACTCACAATGCTTATATTTTTCTGTCGAAACTATAATACTGATAATCTTCATTAACTGGGTGCCTCGTACCCTTCTTCACCTTGCTCCTTTTGCTTGCTGAAATTTGTGTCTCCCTCATTATTCCATTTTACCGTAAGAGTGGATAGGCATTCTTGCCTTAGAGATCCTTATCAAGAAGCTTACCTATCTTAATATACACATGATTTGCTAAATACCTCATATTTATCCATCATAAGCATGATGCAAAAATTGAGTTCCTTTGACTCAACTCTTCCACAGCTATATCTCTTACAAAACGTCTTTCTGAATGTAGGCATCGTTGTATTACAAACAAAATAGAAGTTCAGAATTTGAATTCTTATAAGTGAGCTATACCACACGATCTAGAGTAAGAAGAAAGAGTGACAGTTCTAAATGACCAGTAGCCTCCTTCTTATAAGTATGGCACACGAAACACCCATAAACAAGACTCTGCTACACACGACTTGTAGACTCCCTAGGACAGAACTGCTTTGATACCACTTTTGTCACGACCCAAATCGATGGGCTGCGACGGGCACCCGGTACCTTACTCAACTGAGTACTAACATAACGTATCTTTTTATGTCATACTATCATAGATAAATGAGCCGGAGAGGCTGCCGTGAAATAGGTAGAATACAATAGGTAATGCCAACTTATACATAAGACATATGGGCCTCTAGGACAAAAATAACCACTTGAACACTGAACATAGGCCGTCAAGACCATATAATCTTTTATGTACATGACATCCGTCTACAAGCCTCTAAGAATACATAATTTTCATAAAGGTTGCGACAGAGTCCTGTCATACCAAACAATACACATCTAACTCATACTAACCAAACAAGCAACTCCGAAGCAAATGGAGCGCACCAATATCTTCCGTTGAGCTGATAGCCTACTTTGAGAGCTCTCGACCTGTCTATCGGGACCTGCGGGCATGAAGCGCAGCGTCCCCAGGATAAAAGGGACGTCAGCATGAATAATGTACTGAGTATATAAGGCACATAAATAAGTGCATAACAGACATAGAGGAAATATAGTGTAAATGACTCCACCTGTAAGCCTGAATAACTTTGTAAATCATGAAATAATTATAGTATCATGCATATGCGTATAAATGTCATGTCGTACATAGGTACATGTTTCATAACATCATCAGCCTCTGAGGGCATCCCATCATATCATCTCGGCCACTGTGGGTAAAATCATCAACATATACCAGCTGATTAGGTGGTGGTGCGTATATAACACCATAACATTTCCCATATCTCATATATATATATATATATATATATATATACATATATACATATATACACGTATATAATGCTATCTGGTCATGGTTCAATGTATATGTACGCAATGCATGAAAAGTACGTTATTAAAATCTTACGGAATGCCATAAGACCATTTTGCCTTTGAGTAACATCATAAAGTAAAGTCTTTTCAATTTTCGTATTTTTCTGAGACCCATGAACAAATGATAGAATAATATAACACATGGGGAATCAAGAATATAGGCACCCCTGGTATTTCTATGAATAGAGTCATTTATGAAAGTTGTGTATTTTGCTCGTTTCATTTATATCGTATGGATCATGCCAAAAGAAAGAAGGGATAGACTTAACATACCTGGAGCGATTTACTTGATAATTCCTCTAACACACATCTTGGGACAACCCGTAATGGCGGATCGAAGTAGGGGAAAATTTGTATAGTTTTCTTGAGAAAGATTAGATCGGGCTTCTTTAGAGTCACGTTGCTAAGAGGCTTAAGGAACTTCTTGCTTGAACTCTTGAATTCTTGCGTGAAAATCCTTTGCCTAACATTCTAATATAAGACCTTTCTTTAAGAGTTGATATGTGAGTGACTCTTTCTTAAAAAAAATAGATATGTGACTCATGTTCTATTGAAGAATATAATCCTTGCTTTGGAGCTTTTTCATCCGTAAGCTTCAAGCTAATGTATCTCCTTCGTCATTTATGTATATTAATCTCTTATCTTTGAGATTTGTGGGCCCCACCCTTTGTGATGATTAAGCTAGAAAATCCTCCAAATATGCCACCTATTTTATGGACTTAAGGGTCACAATTCATGGCTTTATGGGCTACCACATTTTTGGCTTGATAAAGATTATCCAATAACTTAATTAAGCTTATCCACAAATCTTTAATTAACTTGTTAATCTCCCACTAACTAATAATTTACATAATTAGGAATAATCTCAAATTACTTAAAATACTACTCACTTTTAGCATATATTATACACCTTACCATCATAGCCATATGGTACCTTGTATGACACTAGTCCATAAATACCGGGTATTTTAGCTCGGACCATATTTTATCCGAAAATGTCAACTTCGACGAAAATTCATTTTCTTTGACTTGCTTCCCCTCTCACCTTCACGAATTTACTTATCACTTTTTTGAAATAGCATAATCCTTATAATCTCCAAATAATCTTTTCCCTTGACTGATGTCAATTACCTTATGACAACATCAACGTACAATACTACAGGGTGGAACATCATCGTAATTTAATACTGTGAAGCGTAACGTCATCTTAATGTAATACTGCAAGGCGTAACATCATCGTAATATAATACTGCCACACCCCCCTTTTTTCCCTTTTGATGGGGAAGTCCAGGTTTTGATATTCCATGGTGTGTAGTGACTCATTTCATTTTGGAAATTGGGTATTTGGAGAGTCGCCACCTAACGGATTACGGTGCGTTAGGGCACCTAGAGTGATTAACTCCTGGATTCGTTTGCATTACCAGAGATTAGGTTAAGGGCTCGAGGTAACCTCGAGGGGAAGGTGTTAGGAACCCCTCTTGGTCCACAATTGTGGGTCCCGATCGAACTTATATTCACAAATTAGTCCATTACAAGTAAACAATTGAATCAAATAGGTTGCAATCAAAACATGTTGGATTATTCAAGTAATAAGATAACGATTTGGACAAGTTGTAAAACAAAGGTTTTACATAAAAAAAAGGAATTTTGGTAAAGGAGGGGTCCTAGGTTGGTTATCCTGTAGGATCATCCCACGCAATGTCTGGTAAACACTCCTCAATGAGGGGCTACACGTGACATTAGCGCGCAGTCATCATATCCCATACCTACCCTTCACATCCCCTTATTGGTCGTGCAAAGTGAGTGTTTGGTCAGCAATCTCTATTGCGTGCTGCTACCCGTCCCGTCTTAATGGTTGTTTACCGTGAAAATGGTAACAACAATTAAATTTGTAAATGGGATTCTAAAAATACATGATCTATTTTATGCTAGTTGTATGAGCAGACGATGCTAGGAATATGAAGTTTAATGATGAAATGCAAGCTAAAACGAGGCAGTAATCAAACCGAGGGGCTTACTGCCCTGGCTTCAGACTGGTCAATGGAGGACCTCGGGGTCGATACCTGGGCTTGATCTCGAGCTATCGGGGGTAGTCGGGAATGGGATAACAGTTAAGATATGATTGAACAAGGCTCTATATGGCCAATACCAGGCAATAAATGAAGAATAAGTGTGAGAGTAGTAAATGCTAAACTGGCTTCAAGCTAGTAAGAACGAGCGAGAGAGAGAGAAAAAGAGAGAGAGAGAGAGGGAGAGATATTATTGATCTTGTGGAGAAATAGTTGGAGCAACATCAGCCCTTTACAAATTGGCATGGACTCCCCTTATATAGGAGAGGGAATACAATAGTACAGAGTGCATTAAATGTAAAGATACGAGTATGGGATGGCTAGGCATGGTGCTAGACTCCGCTGATTCTGGCTGCTCGCCTCGGGAATTACCCATCCTCAGAACCTCTATTGGGTCGCGGATGAATTCCCCATCCTCGAAACCTTTGCTCTGTCGTGGACGAACCTCGAGGGAGGGAGCTCGATCATAATCCTGCAGCCTCGAGATGTTGATATGACTCCCCGAATTCACCCTAGTGGCGAGAAATAGACTCCTCTGATTTCCCCGCATACAGATAGTCTCCGCGTTTCTTAGAGTGAAGTAATAGGAAATGATTTTGAATAGTAGTCTCGAGGTCATCATTGTCGTGACGTCAATTGTCTAAGAGTATTAAATGCCATGCCCTAGAGAACTGTGCAAAGCTGCCATCAGATACGGTAATCGAGAAACCCATGAACTCCACAGATAAATAGAGTAAGAACAAACAGACGTAGCAACCGGGAAAGGTTAACAATAGAAAGAGGCAAGTCTCGAACAATCGATGAACATAATCATATAGAGGTGGTATAAGTTAGGCTAAAAGCTAGGTAAGAACACATTTGAGGCAGGGTAATCACAGAAACTTAAACAAGAATCGAGTAGTCATGCTAACACACAGAACCAAAAAAAGAAAATCTAGAAATATTAGGGATTCTAACACATGCGACTTGATAAAGTATTAAGAACATAGAATTAGTCAAGATATGCAAAGGATAGAAATTTAAAGATAAACAATCGACTTAAACAAGGTGTAGAAGAAGTTCCGAAAAACCCTAACTTCAAAAGAAAGTAAAAACAACTGAAATCGATGATTTTTGCAAAAGAGGTTCGAGAATAGTGTAAAACATAAAAGGAACAGACTTGAATCATTCAAAAATAGCACAGATCTAAGAGATGCAAACGAAAATTAGGGTTTCAAAAGAAACCCAAATAGAGATGGAAGAACATGCTTAGAACTTCAAAGATCATAACAAATACATTGTGATTTTGCTCGAAATCACACTGGAATAGCCATGAATAGCCAAAAAAGCAAACCCTAGATACAAGTCGGCGTGGCCCCACGACCCTTGAAAGCCTAAGAGAAGATGAGTAAGGCAATGGAGGAGCCATTGGAGGCTTGGGGTTGAAGGGTGGTCACCGGAGAAGACCGAAGAAGGGAGGTGGTTGAAAAGGGTTTAGGGTTAGGTTAAGAGAATAGAGGAGATGAGATAATCTAAGGGCGGCGGTATTTTAGAAATGAGGTAGGGTTAGGGGGTCTTAGGAATTAAAAAAAGAAAGGAATCATATGGGTCGTTGATCTAGGAGATCAACAGCCAGGATTTGATTTATGTTAGAACAGATAAATGGGTTTCAGGTTTGGTAAGTGTATATAGGGTTGGGATCAGGTAATTGGGTACAAAATTGGGTTGGGGTTGGGTTCAATTTAGGCTATAATCGAAATGCAAATTTGGCTATAATTTAAATAGCCAATTCCCCCTATTTAATTTATAATAAATAATAAACAATTTCTAGAAAATAATTTTATGTATCAAAATATTTTAAAATATATATTTATTATTTTAAAAATATAGGGACCAATTTTACGCATATAAAATATAATTATACATTAAGGGCTAATATTGTAATTGTATGCAATTTTAGCTTAGAAAATACCAAATGCAACTATAAAAATACATAAAAAATATATTAACCATATTTTGTCATAAGAATAGATATTAAATGAATAAATCATCATAACAATAATTTGGGAAATAATTATTGGGGATTAATGAATAAAAGGGGAGGAAATAAATCAATATAAATCCATAAAATTATGGAAAAATTATAAAAACCTTGTGCATGATTATATATGCATGTATATGCTATTTTGAAGGTATTTATGCATATTTAAAATATATAGGGAAAAATTGGGTATCAACAACTGCCCCTCTTTACCCGGAAAAGATGAAAGGGATTTCGGGTAAAGAAATGATGGCCAATTTTGACCAGACGGGTTGTTTTGAAAGATGGAGGCCGGACTCCGGTTTCGAGTTGCCTATATATCCCTAGTTTTACAGGAATCAGACCATGTGTAGTTCTGGATTCATTTGCAGAGTATGCCGATGAAATTACTGCAAGAACGGACACGCGATGCGGAAGCGGCTACTGTGAGCGGTTGAAGCTCGGGGCGGTTGAAGGAACTGGAGAAAAATCGCTCCTACTAGGATAGAGGTTTATTACTTGTTACCTGTAGATAAAAGATGCTACAAATGTATTTGCAAAAATTTAAACATGACGTAGATTCCCTTTGGACCATGAAGGTTGTCTTTGGACGGTTAAAGATGACGTCCTTAGACCATGACGTCCTAGGCCATGAATTGTTTAGTGAGAGATTTGCAGGCCATGAAGTGATGTTCTCGGGCCATGACAATGATGCCTCCGAACCATGACGCCTTTGAATAATGATATGCAAGTTTGAGAGATCCTCAGACCATGGCATGGTGTCTTCCGGCTATGAGGATTATGCCTTTAGACTATGACGCCTTCGGATATATTGGCGATATTTCAGCCCATGAGATACAATAATAAGATGTTAACAAGACAAGTCTTAGTCTTGTGAAATGGAGGGCAGAGCTTAGCCCGATTGAAAAGCGAATTGATAGCAAAAATAGAGTAATATCTTGTGCAAAAGGGACATCACTTAGTCTCATGCGAATATGGTGGCAAGGATTAGCCTCATGCAGATATAGAGGCAAGGATTAGACTCATGCAAACAGGAAGGCAAGGATTAGCCTTATGCAGTCAAGGATTAGCCTCATGCAAGTGGGGAGGCAAGGATTAGCCTCATGCATGGAGTCAGGGATTAGACTCATGCAAATAGGGAGGTAGGGATTAGCCTCATGCATAGAGTCATGGATTAGACTCATGCAAATAGGGAGGTAGGGATTATCCTCATGCAAGTAGGGAGGCAAGGATTAGACTCATGCAAGTATGGAGGTAAGGATTAACCTCATGCAAATATGGAGGCAAGGATTAGCCTCATGCAAATACGGACTCAAGGATTAGACTCATGCAAATATGGAGTTAAGGATTAGACTTATGCAAATATGGAGGCAAGGATTAGCCTCATGCAAGTAGGGAGGCAGAGATTAGCCTCATGCAGACATAGAGTCAGGGATTAGACTCATACAGGTAGGGAGTCAAGGATTAGCCTCATACAAGTATGGAGGCAAGGATTAGCCTCATGCAAATATGGAGACAAGGATTAGACTCATGCAAAAACGGAGTCAAGGATTAGACTCGTGCAAATACGGAGGCAATGATTAGCCTCATGCAAATGCGGAGTCAGGGATTAGACTCATAAGAACATGGAGTCAGGGATTAGACCCATGCAGGTAGGGAGGCAAATATTAGCCTCATGCAGGATGGAGTCAAGGATTAGATTCATGCAGATAGGGGAACATGGATTAGTCCTATGCAAAGAGTGAGTAGTGAATAAGAGTAGTGTATGTCTTAGCTGGAGATGTATCCGATGTCTGATGGCCTAATTGATAGTGAATTATCTTTGTGTATACATGTTTTGCGAGTGCTATCGTTACATCAAATATACCTGCGTTCAAAGAAAAGTTGTAAGTTTGGTGAGGGGAGGTTGGTTCTTGCTTTATCTGCCGGCCTTGCTCTGCTTCGTTCTGAAAGCCTTTCGAGTTCCCTGGGTGATACCTGACTATTATGGAAGTAGAGTTTTCGAAAATATGTAATATTTGAAAAATAGAGTTATTTTAGAAACGTATTGATATATCAAGTAATTTTGATGAACTACTGACTGTAACACGTCTCAAAGACATTGCAATTCTCTTATGGAATTTTGAGGGTCCTCCTCAAAATTCTACCCTAGTTTGGTAGATGATCCTTTGGCTGTTTGCGGATAATAGGACTTGTTGAACCTTCCTCGGAATTTTGAGAATCCTTCTCAAAATTCTGCCCCAGTTTTTAACTGATTACTGACCATCTGATGTATGTTGGCGTTGGCCATACTTGCTCCGGAAATTTGAGGACCCTTCTTAAAATTCTGCCCTAGTTTCTGATCTTAGGGGGAATGAAAATTTTATTATGATATGACCGAACCCATAAGGCTGCCTACATATCCCCTCTTAAACGGGAATCAGGTCAAGCATAGTTTAATTAAATCAAGTGGGAAATGTACATAATCTAAGCATAGTATCTCTTGACTGCGTATGAATTGATTGGTTTTGGCCAAACTTCTCCCTCCATTTATGCAAGTATGAGTGCTCCTCCTGTTAGTACTCTGTGAACCATGAACAGTCCTTGCCAGTTGGGAGAGAATTTCTCTTTGGCTTCATCTTGATGTGGGAAGATTTTCTTCAATATCAACTGCCCTGGTGCGAACTGTCTTGGTTTGACTCTTTTGTTGAAAGCTCTAGACATTCTATTCTGATAAAGTTGGCCGCGACACACTGAGTTCATTTTTTTTCCATCGATAAGGGCCAATTGTTCATAGCGTCTCCTTATCCACTCCACATCGTTGTGTTCAGCTTCCTATATGACTCTTAAAGAAGGAATCTCCACCTCCGCTATGATGACAGCCTCGGCACCATAAACCAGCATATAGGGAGTTGCCCTAGTTGATATGCAAACCGTGGTGCGGTACCCCAATAGAGCAAAGGGTAACTTTTTGTGCCATTGTCTATGGTTTTCTACCATTTTCCTTAGTATCTTCTTGATGTTTTTGTTGGCAGCTTCTACGGCTCCATTCATCTGCGGTCTGTAGGCTGTGGAATTCTTGTGCTTTATTTTGAAAGCTTCACACATAGCTTTCATTAGATCACTATTGAGATTGGTGGCATTATCAGTAATAATGGACTCGGGAACTCCAAAGCGGCAAACAATACGATCCTTGACAAAATTTGCGATGACTTTCTTTGTCAAAGCTTTGTAAGATGCATCCTCTTCCCATTTTGTGAAGTAATCAATGGCTACTAGAATGAACTTGTGTCTATTTTAAGCGGTGGGCTCAATTGGACCAATAACATCCATTCCCCAAGCAGCGAATGGCCAAGGTGAGCTTGTTGCATTAAGCTCGTTTGGCGGCACTTTTATCATATCGGCGTGCATCTGGCATTGAAAGCACTTGCGGACATAGTGGATGCAATCTGTTTCCATGATCATCCAAAAGAAATCGGCCCTAAGTATCTTCTTAGCCAAGATGAAACCATTCATGTGCGGGCCACAAGTCCCAGCATGTACGTCCTCAAGTAGTTTAGAAGCTTCTTTTGCATTGACACATCTTAGCAATCCCAAATCGAGAGTTCTTTTGTACAAGTTTCCTCCACTGTGGAAGAAGTGATTGGACAATCTCTGGAGTGTGTGTTTCTAAGCGTGGTTTGCATGCTCCGGGTATTCTCCTTTTGATAAATACTCCTTGATGTCATGGAACCAAGGCCTTCATCGGCTTCCTCCTCAACGTGGGCATAATATGCCGGCTGATTATGGATCCTTACTAGAATGGGATCAATGTAGTTCTTGTCTGGATGTTGTATCATAGATGACAAAGAGGCCAATGCATAGGAATTCTATCTTTGCAAACCTCTTTCTCAATTCCTGCACGTGGTGCAGATATGGCAATATCTTGGAATTCTTGGTGGAATGTACCTGGTGCACAAGCAAATCTGAATCACCGATTACCAACAGCTCTTGAATGTTTATGTCGATTGCCATATTGAGCCCTAGTATGCAGGCTTCATATTTTGCCATGTTGTTGGTGCAGGGAAATCTAAGTTTAGCAGATACCGGATAATGCTGACCCATTTCTGATACCAAAATTGCTCCAATGCCTACTCCTTTGAAATTTGCAGCTCTGTCAAAGAACATCCTCCAACGTCATATTCTTCGGTAACGTCTTCTCCTACGAATGATACTTCTTCATCAGGAAAATACGTTTTCAAGGGTTCATATTCTCCTCCCACCAGATTTTCAGCAAGGTGATCTGCCAATGTTTGTCCTTTGACTGCCTTTTGAGTTACATAGACGATATTGAACTCACTTAGCAGTATCTTCCATTTGGCCAACTTTCCAGTCGGCATGGGTTTCTAAAATATGTACTTTAAAGGATCTATCCTGGATATGAGGTATGTAGTGTAGGCACATAAGTAATGCCTCAACTTGTGGGCCATCCAGGTCAAAGCATAACAAGTGCGTTCGAGTAGAGAATATCGTGCTTCATAAGGTGTAAACTTCTTACTCAAGTAATATATGGCTTGCTCCTTTCTTCCTGTCTCATCATGTTGTCCCACAACACATCCAAAAGTTCTAACCAATACAGAAAAATAGAGTAGCAAAGGTCCTCCTGGTTCTGGCGGGACCAGAACTGGTGGTGTGGACGGGTACTCATTGATCTTGTCACAAGCTTTCTGACAATCCTCGGTCCAACTTGTCTCAGCATCTTGAAGATGGGTTCACATATGACTGTGGACTGTGCTATGAATCGACTGATGTAGTTGAGTCGTCCTAGGAAGCTCATCACATCCTTTTTGCTCTTTGGTGGTGGTAACTCCTTAATAGCTTTGACTTTAGACAGATCTAGCTCGATCCCCCAACGACTGACGATGAATCCTAGCAACTTTCCTACGGGAATCTCGAATGCACACTTTGTGGGGTTCAACTTCAAATTGTACCTCCTAGCCTGTTGAAGAACTTTCTCAGGTCCGCTATGTGATCTGCAGCCCTCTTGGATTTGATAATGATATTGTCCACATACACCTCTATTTCTTTGTGTATCATATCATGGAAGATGGTTTCCATGGCTCTCATGTAAGTGACCCCAGTATTCTTCAGACCGAATGGCATCATCTTGTAATAATATACAACCTATGGTGTAATAAAATCTGTCTTCTCTGCGTCTTCTTCATCCATCTAAATCTGATGATAACCGATGAAGCAATCTACAAAGGGTTGGAGTTCATGCTTCGCACAAATATCGATCGATATGTGTATATTTGGTAGTGGGAAGTCGTCCTTGGGACTTGCTCTGTTTAAATATCGGTAGTCAACACATACCCTGATCTTTCTATCTTTCTTCGGAACTGGAACAATGTTAGCCAACCAGGTTGGGTACTCAACCACCCTAAGAACTTTGGCTTTGATTTGCTTGGTAACTTCCTCCTTGATTTTCAAACTCATATCTGGTTTGAATTTTCTGAGTTT
Organism: Nicotiana tabacum; assembly: GCF_000715075.1. Taxonomy (NCBI): domain Eukaryota; kingdom Viridiplantae; phylum Streptophyta; class Magnoliopsida; order Solanales; family Solanaceae; genus Nicotiana; species Nicotiana tabacum. The sequence continues at coordinate 102,887,091 of NC_134087.1, read as the reverse complement.
TTGCTTGACTGGCGGACACATGGGATTAGTATACAACTTGTGAGCCACTATAGATGTGCTCAAACCAGTCATATCATCATACGACCATGCAAAGATGTCCTCATATTCCTTTAGAAAATGTATATTCTTCCTTCTCTGATGTTGACAAATGAATCCTGATGCGAGTCTCCTTGACGATCTCGGCGTCTCCCAAATTTACTACTTCGGTTTCGTCCAGATTGGACTTAGGCTTGTTCTCAAAATTCTCAACCTCCCTAACAATATCCTCGGGTATCTCATCTTCCTCTTCTGAATCACTAGGCGGTGATGCTTGGTATGTGGGTGGAGGTTTTTGATTTGTAGGTGGAGGTGTTTGGTATGTGGGTGGAGGTGTTTGATATGCGGGGGTGGAGGTGTTTGATATGCGGGTGGAGGTGTTTGAAAAGTTAGTGGAGATTTGGGCCCTAGGCCACCATTACTGCCCCAACATCTCTCTTCTTCGATATGCCACCTGGTTGTAGTGCCTTATTTATGGCCTGCAGTGCCTCAAAATTCGTTACCATCCCGCTCTTGATTCCTTCCCTAATCCTTTCTCCGAGCTTGATGATATCAAAGAATTTATGATTTTCGATGACCATCAACCTCTCATAATATTGTGGATCCTGTTCACTGACGAAGAATTTATTCATCTGTTCTTCGTCTAAAGATGGTTTTACCTTGGCTACTTCCGACCTCTAACGAGTAGCATACTCAAAAAAAGTTTCAGTAGGTTTCTTCTTGAGATTCTGAATGTAAAAGACATTCAGTGCATTCTGTGTGTTAAACCTTAATTGGTCCATGAATTCTGACGCCATGCTTACCCAATTATCCCATTTCTTGGGATTCTGGCTGATATACCAAGACAACGCATCCCCAGCAAGGCTCCTCATAAAGAGCATTATCCGAATCTTTTCATTTTTTCCGACCCAGACAAGCTTGTCACAATAGGTCCTTAGATGAACCCTGGGATCACCTATACCATCGAACATTTTGAACTTGGGAGGTTTGAAACCCTCGGGCAATTCGACATCTGGCTGTATCCACAGATCTTCATAGTTCAAACCCTATATTCCTCTATCGCCTTCAACCCCTTGAACTCGGCTTGTTAACACTTTGATTTCTTCAGCCATGTTTTTAATGAGCAGGTCCTTCTCGGAATATTCTGGTATATATGAGATTGGTTGGGTAGAGTGAGGTTCAGTTTCCACATATATAGGGTTTCTTTGATGGGTGCCAGAAACATGGGTGTAGTGATGGTCATTGGTGGAGTTTTGTGGATCGGGAAAGAGTGGTGGTGTATTTTGGGAAGTATGGTAAGTGGTGGTTGGTGGGTACGGAATTGGTTGATGATGATGTTGTGGTAGAGTTGGTATTGACAATGGATTGATGTTTTGGGGTGGAGTTGCGTATTGATTTGGTGCGGGAGGATTTTGTGGTTGTGGGTTTTGTGCGTTTTGAAGAGGTGTCGGGTTCTTTGTGTCTTGTTGGTGGATGTCAGGGAAATTAAGGGTAAGTGATAGGTTTGGCAATTTACGCACCTGCTCAAGTTCTCCTTGCAGTTCTAGTATCTTTTGTTCCATTCTCAAAACCAAGTCATTCAACGCCGGAGTACTACGACCATCTGAAGTCTTTGCGTTCTCAACATTTTCCTTTCATATCCCGCTTAAGTCGTCCATCTTTGCTTTCCATATGCTTTTTGCATTGCTTGGAGGAGGAGGTGGTAGAGGGCCTCTGGATTTGGTATGATATGCTGATGAGGCTAGTATGAGTGAACCAACCTAAGGGGATGGGAATAATCATAATAAAATAAGTGAAAACAAAAAGGTAACAAGTCAGTGAGGATTCTGAAATGTTTGCAATATTTAAACACATATTGCAAAATGTAAACTCGTGTCTTAATTTGGGAGCCTCATTGTACCCGAGGTAGGCCTAACGACAAATAAATTTGGAGAACTTCAAACGCCAATAAATGCTTCATTTCATAATATAAAATAGACGAATCCCAAAACGACACTATTATAATAATAAAATAAGTCACTACTAGCACTTGGCCTTATTACATTTTTAGTAAAAGCAAGTAAATATAATCTATTTAGTCCCAGAAGGACCTTCTCCAGATTCGATCTTCCGGACTCCATCATACATATCTCCCAGCTCACGCAGTCCCAGCAGCAAGTAGGCTCTGGCCAGATGTCCTCCCTCATCTCCTTTAGTGTTCTGGCAATTTTCAATCCTCTTTATGACTTTTCCCTCTAGCTTCACTGTTCCTCGCTCCAGATATTCCAGTTTCCTGTTGGAAGTGATTGCCATCTCTTTCCACTCCTCGATCAGCCTCACATTCCTCGCATGTATTTCCCCGTGCTTATCCTCAGAGTCGTGAACCCTCTTGTGCAGCATGTTGTATTTGACTTGAGGTTCAGCTTCCTCGTCTATGATTATGTTCCCTCACCAGTTCCTGGTGTCACCATTCCTTTCAGATTGTCCTCCAACCATGCCGCGTAGAGAGGCTCACACCCTGCATGATAGCTATCTGGCTCAAGAGTGCTTTTCTCCAAAATGATTTTGTAGAGCCACATGTGCTGAGCTTGGCACTTGTAAGGGACATCGTCATCTTGGAAGTCTGCCCAGAAATGACTCATTTTGACAACCCTTGGTACAACCTGTTTTCTGCCTGCTTGCCTCATAACTCGCATAGGGACATATGGATATATCCCTCTCGACCCGATTAGCACCAAGTGCGAAGCATTCCTGGACCTGATAATAAACTCGTCTATTGGGAACCATTCAACTATCCATTGCACCTGTTCCTAGGTTAGATTATCGAAGAACTCTACCCATTCCCTGGCATTTTTCGGCTGAGAAAATCTGTCGGGAATGTAAGTAATCTACTTAGGGTAATGGAAGGCAATTTGGTCGTTCCAAGCCCTTTGCGAAAATTCTTGACGATAGCGACCCTTTTGGAGATGCTCCAGCAACCATAACTGTAGCAACAAATTACAACCCTCAAAATGCTTGACCTCTCTCTAACATCGCTCCAGAGCCCTGTAGATGTCGGCTATAATCATGGGGACTATGGTATATGTCTGCCCATTAATCCCTTCCATCAAAGTATTGGCGACCATGGCCAACCTTGTGTGGATTCTTCCATTTTTCATTGGGAACACTATCAGGCCTAGAAAGCACACAATGAATACAAACGCTCTGCGGTGGATATGACCTAGTGAAGTGAGGGAGATCTCATCATGGTAAGTGCGGAAAGACTTGCTATGGCCATACCTCTCGTACAAATATTTGAAAGGTATGTAGGAATACTTCAAGCACACTAGGTCGACATTCTTTTTCAGCCCCATCCCCTGCCCATACGGTTTTCTGGTACCAATAGCTCGGGACTTTCCCAAGTCAGTCCTGCGAGACCTCCTATTTCCTCTAGAAGCGTTGTCATCTCTATGTCACCGAAACGGAACACAACTCTTTCACTATCCCAGAATAAAGTGGCAGCCTCGATCAATTTGTTGTTTGGCTCAATATCTAGCAAGGAAGGCAAGTTGCCCAGGTACTTTTTCACATGCTTCTTGTCACTTAAGGAAAGGTCCTCCCACCAATCTAGTAACAATGGTGGGATGTTGCTAACCATACTGAATCTGGGGACCTCGTGCCTCATTTTCTACAAAATAGAAGGGTTAGACCTTACCCCCACCGAGCTTGACTATTTATACATTTATGATCAACATATCGACATTTAGTTCTCAGAATAAATGCACAAAACGTGGTTGTGTCCGTTGGGATTATGGAAAACCCGATAGACTTTGGATAAGGCTTATCTTAAAGGATCATTATGTGGACAACATAACTGATCCGACTAGGTTTGACCATGATGCATGCACAATTTTAACCAGAGTAAGGTTTCTATGGGGTTTTAGACTGGTACCCTTAAGAGGACAACTCGAGGGGTAAGGCACGGAACCATCGACTGCACTGCTGATCGACTGGTTTTACCGTAAATAAGTCTTTCCGAATTTAAGGGTATTAAATAGGAAGAGTGCAACCACTCATTAAAGCGTTGCTATAGGATTTGATACGCACGAGTGGAATATGATGCAGAGCATGATTTATGCAGCAATTAATAACATGTAGTCAAGTATTTTCACGTAGGAAAAAATAAATACAGCATTTAAATAATTGAAAGACAGTTACAGGAAACGAAAACGAAGAGACAAATCAGTTTCAGGATAAAAAAGAAATCATAAATGCTTGAAAAAATAGACAGTTAAATTCAAATAAGGGAGAGAGGTGCGGGATAAAGCATGTTTGAACTAATTTGTAAAAGACAAGTTCATTATGGTAAGAGCCTAAAACAATCCCCTGTAGAGTCGCCAAGCTGTCGTGCCCCCTTTTTCCCTTTTGACGGGGAAGTCCAGGTTCCAATATTCCATGGTGAATAATGAATCATTTCCTTTTAGGAATTGGTTATTTCAAGAGTCTCCACCTAACGGATTACGGTGCGTTAGAGCACCTAGAGTGATTAACTCTTGGATTGGTTTGCATTACCAGAGAATAGGGTAAGACCTCGAAGTAACCTCGAGGAGAAGGTGTTAGGCATCCCTCTTGGTCCACAACTGTGGGTCTCGGCCGAACTTATATTCACAAATTAGTCCATTATAAGTAAACAATTGAATCAAATAGGTTGCAAGCAAAGCACGTTGGATAACTCAAGTAATAAGATAAAGATTTGGACAAGTTGTAAAACAAAAGTTTTAAATATAATAAAAGGAATTTTGGTAAAGGAGGGGTCCTAGGTTGGTTATCCTATAGGATCACCCCACACAATGTCCGTTAAACACTCCTCAATGAGGGGCTACACGTGACATTAGTGCGTAGTCAACATATCCCATATCTACCCTTCCCATCCCCTTATTGGTCATGCAAAGTGAGTATTTGGTCGGCAATCTCTATTGCGTGTTGCTACCCGTCTCGTCTTAATGGTCCTGGAGGGAGTTAGGACCTCTACCTATAGGTGGTTCTAGACGGACCCCTAAGGTTTTAAAAAGTGAAAAATTCTAAGTCGACAAGCAAAACACTTAGGACTTTCAGCACATAGAAAAAAGCAATTAGAGGCTCAAAGTTTCCTCCTCAAATAAGCACATAACAGCACAACTCAAGCACAATTAAGGTCTTTAATCAGACAGTGTCCTAAGGCAGGATATCTAGGTAAATATGCAGAAATAAGCAACTCATTTTTTAGACACTTAGGAGTAGTGATCCTAGCAGTTACCTATGGATTTTTAAAAGCCTGTTAGGATGAGAAAAACGTTAAGCAATAGAAACAGTTTTCAAAAATGAAATTTTGAAAACGCCCTAAAAGCTTGCCTATACGCGGAGTACCGATTAGCACATTTGTATAGTGAAGCAAACCAGGTTTTGAATAGATTTTTTGTAATACTTATAGGCATGATATCTAATGAGATTGAGGCAGTTTTAAAGAACTTGTTTTAGAAAACATGGAATACTTAGTTAAACCAATTCAGAAGTGAACTAAGCGTGGACTAAGTTGAATTATTCAGACTAGCTTAGATTAACAGGCAGGAATTCGAGTATGATTTCCTATAGGCATGATATCTATGTTTGATACTGATTTTAAAGGCTTGCAAGCATGGAAACATACATAACACTTGTTATAACAGGATCCAGATTAAGTCCTATAGGCATGGCATCTATTAGTAAGATCCGGATTAAGTCCCATAGGAATGTCATCTATTATAATAGGATCAGGATTAAGTCCTATAGGCATGGCATCTATTGGTTAATCTGATTTTAAGACATTGAAGGCATGATTATTTGGAACCTATAGGCATAGTTTCTAGCATGGTGAGATGACAAAATGTAAAGCCCTATGAGCATGATTTCTACTTGACAAAGCGATCAGATTAAATATAAAGCCCTATGAACATGATTTCTACCCGTAATACCCCATAAAACATGTATCTACCCTTCCCTTTCACTAAATATCCCAATACTTGTTTACAAGTTATTATAGGCCAATGAATGAATTACATATGTAAATAAGAAAAATAAGAAGTTATTCTATAGGGAGCCTTCGATTAGGCCCAGATTCCCAAAGCCTCCTGTCACGACCCGAAATCCACTAAGGGTCGTGATGGCGCAAGACACCACTGTCAGGCAAGCCAACCATAAATGCTTAATTTAATTCTTATCTTAATAATTTTGAAAATTGAAATTTTCCTTCGATTTGGCTAGTAAAAAGATAATCTTTGCAAAAATAAATTAAAAAAATATTTTGAAGTAAATACAGAATACCCCATAATTATCCCAGAACCCGGCGTCACAAGTGCATGAGCAATTTCTAGGAAATAATGTAATACAACAACCGTCCGGAATACAAACGGAAAGTAAATACAGTAATCTGAAAGAGACTATGCTGGCTGTGGATCGTCTCGAGAAGTGCAACTCACCTAAGTCTCCGTATCAACCATGCTGCTATACCTACTAGGCCACTAGAGATGCATGTGCCTGTGCAATAAAAATGCAGAGCAAGTGTAGTATGAGTACGAAAACAACGTGTACCCAATGAGTATCTCGTCTAATCTCGAAAAAGTAGAGACGAGAGGTCGACTTCGACACTTACTAGTAGTCCAATGATAATATAGTAAAAATATGAGAAAATCATGGATTTCATAAAGCAAGAATAAACTCATGAAGCCAGAAAGCAGGTAAACAACTTCTCAAATAATGAAGGATTTCCAAAGATTTACTTTTCATTATCTTTATCATTTTATCTCTGGCCGGGAAAGGCAAGTATCAACATTTAAAATGCTCAGGCAAGCAATATAAGCATGTGCATATCATGCCGAGGTCGTACGGCCCGATCCAACATAAATGTAAAATGTGCACTGCCGAGGGTCAAACGGCGCGAACCATAGATGCATCTATTACCCCGCTTGCAGATCATACAATTGCGACCTCTATCTCGCAAATGCGATGATCGCATTTGCGACCATAACATCACAATTGTGATCATACCAGTACCAGCAATCCTATTTCTTAGCAATTCATTCTGAAGCTATCCTGAATCTCACACGAGCCCCCGGAGCTCCAAACCAAACACCCGCACAAGTCCGAAAGTATAACACGGACTTGCTCGAAGCCTCAAATCACATCAAACAACGCTAAAACCATTAATCGCAATACAATTCAAGCTGAATGAACTCTAAAATTTCAAACTTCTACTTTTGGTATTTAAACCTATCAAATCACGTCCGATTTACCTCAAATTTTGCACACAAGTCATATTTGACATTAGAGACCTTGTCCAACTTCCCGAACCGAAATCCGACCCCGATATCAAAATGTCCACTACCAGTCAAACTTCTCAAAAACCTTCAAAATTTCTATCTTTAGCCAAATGACTCCAAAATGACCTACGGGCCTCCGAATTCACTTCCGATCGTGCTCCCAATACCAGAATCACCATATGGAGCTATTGCCAAACTCGGAATCTCGAACGGATATTGATAACAATGAAATGCACTCCAACCCAAACTTATGAGATTCTTCCAAAATGCTAACTTCCACAATAGGCGCCGAAACGTTCCCGGGTCTTCCAAAACCCAGTCCGGACATATGCCCAAGTCCGAAATCATCATACGAACCTGTTAGAACCTTCGAATCTCGATTTTGAGGTCGTTTACTCAAAAATCCAACCTTAGTCCATTTTTCAACTTAAAGATTTCGAAATAAAAATTCATTTTCCAAATCAACTCCGAACTTCCCGGAACTCAATTCCGACCGTGCGCACAAGTCATAATACCTGAAGTGAAGCTGTTAATGGCCTCAATTTGCTGAACAACGTGCTGGAGCTCAAAACGACCAGTCAGGTCATCACATTCTCTCCCACTTAAACATACGTTTGTCCTCGAACGTGCTAAAAACTGCGCTGGAGTTGCCCGAAATCACTATTTAACACCTCGTGCCCATACCCATGCTACCACAACTAAGTTGAGCACATTAGCTCGATCAAATTCTAAAGATATTCTCTTTAATTTAGGCAAATAAGCCTTAGAGACAAATTTCAACATCCGTAATTCTCTGCCAAGCCTGCTTCCAACATACAAACACCGTATCAATCACCACACGAGGCACCCATACATGATTTCATACTTTTGATGAATCCACACTATGCATTGCATAACCCACATGACCATAAATATTTCCTCTGATAATAACCGCCAAAATGCTACGAATCTGACGCTCACATAACACCTCTTGACATATATAAGTCTTGTTCCAACTCTTGCAACGTTTCCATGACGAAAGAGGTGTGTAGAAACTTATAACCAATTGCTATGTCAACAAATCATTGGGTATATTCTCCTGACAAGAACCATCACCTCATTCTGAACCAAGTAATGGTCTTCGCTCCTTAATATACTTCATATAATCAGATTGCAATGATCCAAAATCCACAATCTCGTCTCACCCAGTACAAATTGCTCAGGCAATAAGCCACCCTGGACATGATCAAAAAGTCTCATATGTTATCCCAATGTGCCAATAGGCTACCAATTCAAACATGATACATAAAGGAAACAAACTCTGAAAAGGAAATCTAGCTACCCATCTCGTGAATCATAGATGCGACGCGGTCAACATAATTGAACAGACACCCCGCTCGCGAATCATACATGCGATGTGGGCACACAACTTATATGAGTTTTCCTCAGAAAAATAGGAAACAAAACACATAAAAATAGATATAGGAAACTTTACACAACATCATACTATTGCGGCGCGGAACCCGATCCAAACAACATACCCATGGCGGCGTGCCACCCGATCCACACATAAAATTTACAAAGGAGTTACAGACCGAGCTAGATTGATCATTACAACAAAATACCAAATATCGGTCACAAGCACACTAAGTGAATAATACCATCCTGGGGAGACATATAGCGCTACAAGCTACAAACTCAAGCGTAACTGAGGTACGATATACGATCTGAATCTCAAGAGCCATTCCGCTCATATAACATCATCACTACGCGGAACCTCAACACATAAGAAATTCATCAAGCCATGTTACAACTCACACGACGCAATTTATCATTACATAAAATAGCTGACGATGAAATAACACCCCGACTACTCTTCCATAAGGAGCGCATGGCTGAAATGAACATATCTGGCCTGATATAGAGCCCATATTCATATTTAAATCCATCCATAGACCTCAAGCTAATTCTGATCGTACTGAACTAAGCTAACAGCCTTTCAAGGGTCCATAATAACTCCTCTTTTCTTATAACACACAAGAACAACCATCATAACCGGAGTAATCCTCCACAGTCAACAACCCAATAAACCGAGTGCCCTTCAGGCATCAATTCTCAATTTATCGACATCACTATAATCTTCATACTTGGTTTAACTCTTCAATCAATCAAGTGACTACATGCCACACTTATACAACCTTCCCGTGGGGCACACTCCCATAACCTTCTGTAAAAGATTACAGGTTTGTATCCAAACCAACGGCCGCACTAACGCTGAAAAGAGATCAAAAATCCTTAACCAGGATGCAAAACCTTTTTCACAAAACATTGATCTCAGGTGACGCTGAAGACAATACCAACTTACTTTAAACTCCCAAGCTCTTTTCCTGCTCATCCGAGCTCGTCACATCCTTGTCAACACCAAACCACAACCTTGATCCTCACTTTCAAATTTCATACTGCTTATTGCACCTAACAAGCTGACATGCTTCATCATAACTCCTGAACCAATAATATGGTAAACATGTCATCACATGGAAACTTTTTACTTAACTTATTCCAAGAGAACCATAGCAACACACGAGTGAATTCTCATGACCATAGAACATTCAAATCCTCAAGTAGTGGTCTAAACCACCATAAACCTTCCGGGATCCGCCTACACATAACAGTCCATAATACTTGAATACTTCCAAATAAAATCAATTACGGCTGTCGTCAAGCCTCGCACGTACCGCCACAAATCACATGCATAACTTAATAACGCTGAAGGAACTGATCACCGCCACCATTATGCCAATTCAACCATGGCTAATCAATCTAAGTTCTTCTAATTCATCCTTAACTTTCCTTAGAGATAATCATAGCTACATTCCTTACATCACCAACCTAAATTTGCACTCATCTTGAGTAACCCCATTCCACGAGACCACATTGTCTCCAAACCCATAAACCGTTTCACACCCTTCTTGCACACACATTCGCATCTTCAACTGATACACCCAATCTGATAATTCCTCTATGAATCCGAAGTCTTTTTCTCATTTTCCTCCCATTGCTACACTGCAAGTCGAAAATATCATATAACATTCCGAGCCTCTTATCATAATCTTCTACAAAAGCTCGATTCTTAACAATACTTATGGACTCAAAATCCTTAGGCACCACACTTTAACCTTTAAATCCACTAGGACCGTTATTGAGAGCCACCCACTCTAACTTAGTCCCGAATATAATCAATAAGGCCAATTATAGCACGCATTCCTCAAATTCTTTGCTCAAACCACTACTGATGACCCTCTTTCATTGTCATAATATCTCGCCAATATACCAATAACTAGAAATCTCATAAATAGATGACTATGAAACTCAATCATAGGCAGTGGGACTCTCCCACTTAGCTTGAAGCCACTATTACACTGGAATTCACCAAGATTTTTTATCTCTTATTGACATGACCTCGCGCAATTAAACCGCCAGATTCCTTGAAATTCTTCCATTAGCACTTCATGAACACCCTGAATTTCCATCAACATTCACATATTTGACCTCTTACCAAAATGGCCAGTAAAATTCTCCGCAGAAGCTTCGCCAACCACACAACCGCTAACCTACTCACAGGGAATAACCCACCTGTGGAAATCACTTTCCGACATCATCCAACGCTGCTACACGGGGTACAATCACTACGACATTAATAACCTATCCTGAGTCCGAGCTCACTCTCTAGCTGCACAAGTCCATTCACCCCTCGTGGACATCAATTAGATGTGCGGCAACATCCTTCCAATTCAAAGTTATGTTGTATCCTTCTTCATTTCAAGTAGCTCTTTTCCGTTATGTCAAATCTCCTGCCGCATAATAGCCCATGCTCCAAATTAAATCTGTAGGCCCCAATCACCAATCTCTAAAATTCCCAAATCATTCCAAACTCTCATCAAGGTGCGTGGTCATCCTACCACTAAGCCTATATGCAATTCCGCTACTATCCCACTTTGGCGGAACTCACCCCTTTAACCGACTACTCGACCTTTGTTTCTTATACGTGGCCTTCTGGAAATTTTAGCCACCGCCTGATACTCCCCACATGTCCTTCCTCGAGGTCTTCTTTCTTGGGCCATCAACACTAGATATACCTATTCAATCCTGAACAACCGCACATCGTAATCTTTGACAGTCGCCTCTCCATTATTATTTCACAATATCCTACCCCAAAGGTGAATTGAAGAAAATCATAACACCAGTGAACTCAACATAACCAATTGAGGACGACGATACCACGTCACAGATGAAAATTCCAACACGCTCAAAAATACCAAGTCTCGTTACTCCATCAAACCAAACTTGAACATTTATAGCCCGATTGCCTCTCTTCTGCCGGGAAATAAAATTCTGAATCTCTGAATCTTTCATTGAGTAAACCTCCCTTCAAGTCGTTCACTGCCCCGACACATAGGCAAGCATCCTACCATTACATCAATGTTGTGCGATAATTGTTCATAAGCATCGTGGCAACTTGTGCCTAGCCTCAAAGCTCTAAGAAGTATAGCTACTGAGCTGAAACGACATAATATCCTTCCATAAGGCGACGACAATTAGTCAAATCAACTACACCGGGAGAAGCATCCCGTACCACCTCTGTAGTACCTTTAAAAAATTTTCAATTCCAGATTTACAATAAGCACTCAATGTCGCATAAGATTGAATAATAAGGAAATAAAGGCATAAGCCTCAAAGGAATCGAATCGCATGATGAGGAGTCAAGAAGGGAAGTGCTCCTAACAGCCATGTAGCCTCTCGAAGATAAGTACAGACATCTCTGTACCGATTCGCAAGACTCTACTAGACTTGCTCATGACTCGTGAGACCTAAGGGAACCTAGTGCTATGATACCATGTTGTCACGACCCGAAATCCACTAAGGGTCGTGATGGCGCCGGACATCGCTGTCAGGCAATCCAACCATATATGCTTAATTTAATTCTTATCTTAATAATTTTGAAAACTAAAATTTTCCTTCAATTCGGCTAGCAAAAAGATAATCTTTGCAAAAATAATAAAAATATTTAGAAGTAAATACAGAATACCCCATAATCATCACATAACCCGGTGTCACAAGTGCATGAGAAATTTCTATGAAATAATTTAATACAACAACCTTCCAATATTGGACAGAAAGTAAATACAGTAATCTGAAAGAGACTCTGCTGGCTGTGAGTCGTCTCGAGAAGTGCATCTCACCTAAGTCTTCGTATCAACCATGCTACTACGCCCACTAGGACACTAGAGATGCATGTGCCTGTGCAACAAAAATGCACAGCAAGTGTAGTATGAGTACGAAAACAACGTGTACCCAATGTGTATCCCGCCTAATCTCGAAAAAGTAGAGACGGGAGGTCGACTTCAACACTTACTATTAGTCCAATGATGATATAGTAAAGATATGAGAAAATCATGGATTTCATAAAGCAACAATAAACTCATAAAGCCGGAATGTAGGTAAACAACTTCTCAAACAATGAAGCATTTCCAAAGATTTACTTTTCATTATCTTTATCATTTTATCTCTGGCCAGGAAAGGCAAGTATCAACATTTAAAATTCTCAAGAAAGCAATATAAGCATGTGCATATCATGCCAAGGTCGTACGGCCCGATCCAACATAAATGTAAAATGTGCACTGGCGAGGATTGAACGGCATGAACCATAGATACATCTATTACCCCGCTCGTTGATCATACATGTGACGCGGTCAAATATAAATAAACAGTCACCCTGCTCGTGAACCGTACATGCGACGCAGGTACACATAGAAACACATACTCAACAGTCAATCAAGACAATCATCAAGGAGACAATTATTCAAGGCGGTGTAAATTTCCCTTTTCTTACAAATCATAAAACTGAAGTTTAACTCTTTTAGAAAATCATTTGCCACTTCGATATGATTTAAGCAATTTAAATTATCAATAAGGTTGTACTTATTACAAGTAAGCATGCTTTTGGGTCCTAGACTACCCGGACATAAGCATAATAGTAGCTACGCACGGACTCTCGTCACCTCGTGCATACGTAGCCCCCCACAATTAGCAACACATATTCAATTAATTCACTTATGGGGACAATTCCCTCTTACAAGGTTAGAAAGGAGACTCACCTTGCTCCGAAGCCTATATTCTGATTCAAGAACGCGCTCAAACCTCCACTTCGGAGCCGAACGATGCAAAACTATTCAAATAGGGTAAGAACTAGTCAATACATGCTCAAAAGTTCATATTCTAATTATTAAACCACTTTCCCGACCCTAAATGCAAGGTTCCTAAAATTCATCCCCGGGCTCACGTGCTCGGATTCCGGAAATATTTGAAGAAAATTGTAACCCATAACCTAAGGATCAAGAATATATGATTTTTTCTCCATTCCTTAACAAATTTCATGGTTAAATCTTGTTTTTACCAAATTCTAGGTTTTTCATCTACAACCATTGATTTTCCCTCATTTTTCACAAGTTGATTTACCCATAATCCATGTAATTAACTTATGATGTGTAGAAATTACTCACCTCTTTGATGATGATGGAATCCCTCCTCAAATGGTCTCAAAAATCGCCTAAGGCCAAGTGGGAAATGAAGGAAATGGGCTAAGTCTCGCGACAAAAAGCCCCGAGTTCTAGTCGCAGATGTCGCATTTGCGCCATCCATCTCGCAAATGCGATGTCGCATTTGCGACAATTGCATCGTAAATGCGAAGCCTAGCCAACTCTGCCCTGGTCGCATTTGCTACAAGATTCTTCGCAAATGCAAAGGTGACAGCCTCGGAAAAGCGATCTTTCGTTCGCAAATGCGAACTTTCCCCTCAGAATCATAGGCTCGCAATTGCGAACTCCATCTCGTAAATGTGATGATCGCAATTGCAATCATACTAGTACCAACAATCTTATTTCTTAGCATTTCATTCTGAAGCTATCCTGAATCTCACCCGAGCCCCTGGGGCTCAAAATTGAATACCCGCAGAAGTCCAACAACATAACACGGACTTGCTCGAAGCATCAAATCACCAAAAACAATGCTAAAACCATTAATCGCAGTCCAATTCAAGCTTAATGAACTCTAAAATTTCAAACTTCTACTTTCGGTGTTTAAACCTATAAATTCACGTCCGATTGACCTCAAATTTTGCATGCAAGTCACATTAGACATTACGAACCTAGTCCAACTTCTGGAATTGAAATCCGACCCCGATATAAAAAAGTCCACTACCGGTCAAACTTCTTAAAAACTTTCAAATTTCTATCTTTAGCCAAATGACTCAAAAATGACCTACGGACCTACGAATTCACTTCTGATCGCGCTCCCAATACCAGAATCAACATTCGGAGCTATTCCTAGACTCGGAATCCCGAACGGACATTGATAACACTGAAATGCACTTCAACCCAAACTTATTAGATTCTTAAAAAATTCTAACTCCCACAATAGGCGCCGAAACATTCCCGGGTCTTCTAAAACTCAGTCCGGACATATGCCCAAGTCCGAAATCATCATACGAACTTGCTGGAACCATGGAATCCCGATTCTGAGGTCGTTTACTCAAAAATCCAACCTTAGCCCATTCTTTCAACTTAAAGCTTCCAAAATGAGAATTCTCTTTCCAAATCAACTCTGAACTTCCCGGAATTCAATTCCGACTGAGCGCACAAGTCATAATACCTAAAGTGAAGCTGTTAATGGCCTCAAACTGTTGAACGATATGCTAGAGCTTAAAACGACCGGCCGGGTCGTTACATTCTCTCCCACTTAAACATATGTTCGTCCTCGAACGTGCTAAGAACTGTGCTATAGTTGCTCGAAATCACTGTTTAACACCTCGTGCACCTACCCGTGCTACCCTAACTCAGTTGAGCACATTAGCTCGATCAAATCTGAAGATATTCTCTTTCATTTAGGCAAATAAGCCTTAGAGCCAAATTTCAACATCCGGAATTCTCTGCCATTCCTGCTTCCAACATACGAACACCGTATCAATCACCACATGAGGCACCCATACATGATTGCATACCTTTGTAGAATCCACACTATGTAATGCATAACCCACATGACCATAAATATATCCTCTGATAATAACTGCAAAAATTCTATGAATCTGACGCTCACAACACACCTCATGACACATATAAGTCCTGTTCCAACTCTTGCAACACTGCCACAATGGAAGAGGTGTGCAGAAACTTATAACCAACTACTGAGTCAACAAATCATTAGGTCTATACTCCTGAAAAGAACCATCACCTCATTCTGAACCAAGTAATGGTATTCGCTCCTTAATATACTTCAAATAATCAGATTGCAATGATCCTAAATCCACAATCTCCTCTCACCCAGTACGAATTGCTCAGACAATAAGCCACACCGGACATGATCAAAAAGTTTCATATGCTATCCCAATGTGCCAATAGGCTACTAATTCAAACATGATACATAAAGGAAACAAAATTTGAAAAGGAAATCCAATTACCCCACTCACGAATCATACATGCGACGCGGGCACACAGCTAATATGAGTTTTTCTCAGAAAAATAGGAAACAAAATACGTAAAACAGGATATAGGGAACTGTACTCAACATCACACTATTGAGGAGCGCAACCCAATCCAAACAACATACCCATGGCGGTGTGCCACCCGACTCACACATAAAATTCACAAAAGAGTTACACACCGAACTAGATTGCTCGTTACAACAAAATACTGAATATCAGTCACAAGCACGCTAAATGCATAATACCATCCCTGGGGAGACATATAGCGCTACAAGCTACGAACTCAAGCGCAACTGAGGTGCGATATACAATCTGAATCTCAAGAGCCATTCTGCTCATAAAACATCATCACTACGCGGAACCTCAACACATATAAATTCACCAAGCCATATCACAACTCACACGGCGCAATTTATCATTACATAAAATAGTTGACGACGAAATAACACCCCGATTACTTTTCTATAAGGAGCGCAAGGCTGAAATTAACACATCTGGCCTGATATAGAGCCCATATTCACATTTAGATCCATCAACAGACCTCAAGCTGATTCTGATCAGACAGAACTAAGCTAATAACCTTTCAAAGGTCCATAATAACTCCCATTTTCTCATAACACACAAGAACAATCATCATAACCGGAGTAATCCTCCACAGTCAACAACCCAATAAACCGAGTTCCCTCCAGGCATCAATTCTCAATTTAACAACATCACTACAATCTTCATACTTGGTTTAACTCTTCAATCAATCAAGTGACTACATGTCACGCTTACACAACCTTCCCATAGGGCACACTCCCACAACCTTCCGTAACAGATGACAGGTCTGTACATCCAAACCACCGGTCGTAATAACGCTGAAAAGTGATCAAGAATCCTTAACCAGGATGCAAAGCCTTTTTCACAAAACACGGATCTCAGGTGACGCTGAAGACAATACAAACTTACTTTAAAATCCCAAGCTCCTTTCTTGCTCATCCGAGCTCGTCACATCCTTGTCAACACCAAACCACAACCTTGATCCTCACTTTCAAATTTCATACCGCTTATTGCACCTAACAAGCTGACATGCTTCATCATAACTCCTGAACCAGTAATATGGTAAACACTTCATCACATGGAAACTTTTTACTTAACTTATTCCAAGAGAACCATAGCAACACGCGAGTGAATTTTCATGACCGTAGAACATTCAAATCCTCAAGTAGTAGTGTAAACCACCATAAACCTTCCGGGATCTGCCTACACATAACAGTCCATAATACTTGAATACTTCCAAACAAAATCAATTACGGCGGCCATCAAGCCTCGCACGTACCACAAAAAATCACATGTATAACTTAATCACGCTGAAGGAACTGATCACCGCCACCATTATGCCAATTCAACTATGGCTAACCAATTTAACTTCTTCTAATTCATCATTTACTTGCCTTAGAGATAATAATAGCTCTATTCCTTACATCACCAACCTAAATCCGCACTCATCTTGAGTAACCCCAGTCCACGAGACCACATTGTCTCCAAACCCATGAACTGTTTCCTTGCACGCACATTCACATCTTCAACAAATACACCCATTATGATAATTCCTCTTCGAATTCGAAGTCATTTTCTCATTTTCCTCCCAATGCTACACAACAAGTTGAAAATATCATAGAACATTCCGAGCCTCTTATCATAATATTCTACAAAAGCTCGATTCTTAACCACTTATGAACTCAAAATCCTTAGGCACCACACATTAACCTTTAAATCCACTAGGATGGTTATTGAGGGCCATCCACTCTAACTTAGTCCCGAATATAATCAATAAGGCCAATTATAGCACGCATTCCTCAAATTCTTTGCTCAAACCACTACTGATGACCCTCTTCTATAGTCATAATATCTCGCCAATATACCAATAACTAGAAATCTCATAAATAGACGACTATGCAACCCAATCATAGGTGGTGGGACTCTCCCACTTAGCTCGAAGCCACTATTACACACCTCTAGAATTCACCAAGTTTCTTTATCTCTTATTGACATGACCTCGCGCAATTAAACTGCCAGATTCCTTGAAATCCTTCCATTAGCACTTCATGAACACCCTGAATTTCCATCAACATTCACATATTCGACCTCTTACCAAAATGGCCAGTAAACTCCTCCACAGAAGCTTTGCCAACCACGCGACTGCCAGTAACCCATCCTGAGTCCGAGCTTACTCTCTAGCTGCACAAGTCCATTAACCCCTTGTGGACATCAATTAGATGTGTCGCAACATCCTTCCAATTCAAAGTTATGTTGTATCCTTCTTTATTTCAAGTAGCTCATTTCCGTTATATCAAATCTCCTACCGCATAATAGCCCATGCTCCAAATTAAATCCGTAGGACCCAATCACCAATCTCTAAAATTCCCAAATCATTCCAAACTCCCCTCAAGGTGCGTGGTAATCCTACCACCAAGCCCATATGCAACTATGACACTCTCCCACTTTGGCGGAACTCACCCTTTTAATCGACTACTCGACCTTTGCTTCTTATACTTGGCCTTCTAAAAATTTTACCCACCGTCTGACACTCCCCACATGTCCTTCCTCATCCTTTTCCTCTTAGTTGTTGCCTTAAATAAAAATCTATCTTCGTAACACTTGAACCCACAAATTGCTACTAACTTTAAATCTCCCCGAGGTCATCTTTCTTGGGCCATCAATACTAGATATACTGATTCAATCCTGAACCACCACACATCGCAATCTCTGACAGTCGCCTCTCCATTATTATTTCACAATATCCTACCCCAAAGGCAAATTGAAGAAAACCATAACAGCGGCGAACTCAACATATTCAATTGAGGACGCCGATACCACGTCACAGATGAAAATTCCACCACGCTCAAAAATACCAAGTCTCGTTACTCCATCAAACCAAACTTGAACATTTATAGCCTGATTGCCTCTCTTCCACCGGGAAATAAAATTTTTAATCTCTGAATCTTGTATTGAGTAAAGCTCCCTTCAAGCCGTTCACTACCCAGACACGTAGGCAAGCATCCTACCATTACATCAATACTGCGTGGTAATCGTTCATAAGCATCGTGGAAAATTGTTCCTAGCCTCAGAGCTACTTAGAAGTACAACTACTGAGCTAAAACGATAGAATATCCTTCCACAAGGCAAAGACAATTAGTCAAATCAACTACGCCGGGAGAAGCATCCTATATCACCCTTTACTACCTTTAAAAAAAATTCAATTATTGATTTACAATAAGTGCTCCACATTGCATATGATTGAATAGGAACGAAATAAAGGCATAAGCCTCAAAGGAATCGAATCGCACGATGAGGAGTCAAGAAGGGAAGTGCTCCTAACAGCCCTGTAGCCTCTCGAAGATAAGTACAGACGTCTTCGTACAAATCTGCGAGACTCTACTAGACTTGCTCATGACTCATGAGACCTAAGGGAACCAAGAGCCATGATACCATTTTGTCACGACCCAAAATCCACTAAGGGTCGTGATGGCGCCGGACACCGCTGTCAAGCAAGCTAACCATAAATACTTAATTTAATTCTTATCTTAATAATTTTGAAAATTGAAATTTTCCTTCAATTCAGCTAGTAAAAACATAATCTTTGCAAAAATAAAAACAAAATGTTTAGAAGTAAATATAGAATACCCCATAATCATCCTAGAACCCGGTGTCACAAGTACATGAGCAATTTCTAGGAAATAATGTAATACAACAACCATCCGGAATACAATATTTGACAGAAAGTAAATACAGTAATATGAAAGAGACTCTGCTAGCTGTGGGTCGTCTCGAGAAGTACAGCTCACCTAAGTCTCCATATCAACCATGCTGCTACACCCACTTGGCCACTAGAGATGCATGTGTTTGTGCAACTAAAATGCACAGCAAGTGTAGTACGAGTACGAAAATAACGTGTACCCAATGAGTATCTCGTCTAATCTCGAAGATGTAGAGATGAGAGGTCGACTTCGACACTTACTAGTAGTCCAATGATAATATAGTAAAAATATGAGAAAATTAGGGATTTAATAAAGTAAAAATAAACTCATAAAGCCGAAAAGCAGGTAAACAGCTTCTCAAATAATGAACGATTTCCAAAGTTTACTTTTCATTATCTTTATCATTTTATCTCTGGCCAGGAAAGGCAAGTATCAACATTTAAAATTCTCGAGCAAGCAATATAAGCATGCGCATATCATGTCGAGGTCGTACGGCCCGATCCAACATAAATGTAAAATGTGCACTGCCGAGGGTCGAACGACGCGAATCATAGATGCATCTATTATCCTGCTCGCTGATCATACATGTGACACGATCAAATATAAATAAACAGTCACCCTGCTCGCGAATCGTACATGCGATGCAGGTACACATAGAAACACATACTCAACGGTCAACCAAGACATTCATCAAGTAGACAAATATTCAAAGAGGTGTAATTTCCCTTTTCTTACAAGTCATGAGAATGAAGTTTAACTCTTTTAGAAAATCATTTGCCACTTCGATATGATTTAAGAAATTTAAACTATCAATAAGGTTGTACTTATTACAAGTAAGCATGCTTTTGGGTCCTAGACTACCCGGACATAAGCATAATAGTAGCTACGCACGGACTATCATCACCTCGTGCGTATGTAGCCCCCCACAATTAGCAACACATATTCAATTAATTCACCTATGGGGACAATTCCGTCTTATAAAGTTAGAAAGGAGACTCACCTCACTCCGAAGCCTATATTCCTATTCAAGAACACACTCAAACCTCTAATTCGGAGCCGAACGATCCAAAACTATTCAAAAAGGGTAAGAACTAGTCAATACATGCTCAAAAGTTCATATTCTAATTATTAAGCCAATTTCCTGACCCTAAATGCAAAGTTCCTAAAATTCATCCCCGGGCCCACGTGCCCGGATTCCGGAAATATTTGAAGAAAATTGTTACCCATAACCTAAGGATCAAGAATATATGATTTTTACTCCATTCCCTAACAAATTTCGTGGTTAAATCTTGTTTTTACCAAATTCTAGGTTTTTCATCTACAACCATTGATTTTCCCTAATTTTCACATGTTAATCTACCCATAATCCATGTATTTAACTTATGATGTGTAGAAATTACTCACATTTTTAATGATGATGGAATCCCTCCTCAAATGCTCTAAAATTCGCCTACGTCCAAGTAGGAAATGAAGGAAATGGGCTAAGTCTCGGGATAAAAAGCCTTGAGTTCCAGTCGCAGATGTCGCATTTGCGACATCCATCTCGCAAATGCGATGTCGCATTTGCGACAATTGCATTGTAAATGCGAAGCCTAGCCAACCCTTCCTTGGTCGCATTTGCAGCAAGATTCTTCACAAATGCAAAGGTGACAGCCTCGCAAAAGCGATCCTTCATTCACAAATGCGAACATTCCCCTCAGAATCCCAGGTTCGCAATTGCAAACTCCATCTCGCAAATGCGATGATCGCATTTGCGACCATAACATCGCAGTTGCGATCATACCAGTACCAGCAATCCAATTTTTTAGTAATTTATTTTGAAGCTATCCCGAATCTCACCCGAGCCCCCGGGGCTCCAAACCAAACACCCGCACAAGTCCAAAAAGATAACACAGACTTGCTCGACACCTCAAATCATATCAAACAATGCTAAAACCATTAATCGCACTCCAATTCAAGCTTAATGAACTCTAAAATTTCAAACTTCTAGTTTTGGTGTTTAAACCTATCAAATCACGTCCGATTGACCTCAAATTTTGCACACAAGTCATATTTGACATTACGGACCTAGTCCAACTTTCGGAATCAACATCCGACCCCAATATCAAAAAGTCCACTACTGGTCAAACTTCTCAAAACCCTTCAAATTTCTATCTTTAGCCAAATGACTCCAAAATGACCTACGGACCTCCGAATTCACTTCTGATCGCAATCCCAACACCAGAATCACCATACGGAACTATTCCCAAACTCGGAATCCCGAACGGACATTGATAACACTGAAATGCACTTCAACCCAAACTTATGAGATTCTTCCAAAATGCTAACTTCCACAATAGGCGCCGAAACGTTCTGGTTTTTCCAAAACCTAGTCCGGACATATGCCCTAGACCGAAATCATCATACTAACCTACTGGAACCTTCGAATCCCAATTCTGAGGTGATTTAGTCAAAAATCCAACCTTAGTCTATTCTTTCAACTTAAAGCTTCCGAAATGAGAATTCTCTTTCCAAATCAACTCCGAACTTCCCGGAATTCAATTCCGACTGTGTGCACAAGTCATAATACCTGAAGTGAAGCTGCTCATGGCCTCAAACTGCTGAAAGACATGCTAGACCTCAAAACGACCGGTCGGGTCATTGCATTCTCTCCCACTTAAACATACGTTCATCCTCGAACGTGCTAAGAATTGCGATGGAGTTGCCCAAAATCACTATTTAACACCTCGTGCACCTACCCGTGCCACAACAACTCAGTTGAGAACATTAGCTCGATCAAATCTGAAGATATTCTCTTTTATTTAGGCAAATAAGCCTTAGAGCAAAATTTCAACATCTGGAATTCTCTGTTAGGCCTACTTCCAACATACAAACACCGTATCAATCACCACACGAGGCACTCATACATGATTGCATACCTTTGCTTAATCCACACTATGCATTGCATAACCCACATGACCATAAATATATCCTCTAAT
Organism: Nicotiana tabacum; assembly: GCF_000715075.1. Taxonomy (NCBI): domain Eukaryota; kingdom Viridiplantae; phylum Streptophyta; class Magnoliopsida; order Solanales; family Solanaceae; genus Nicotiana; species Nicotiana tabacum. Next base: position 102,864,527 of record NC_134087.1, on the reverse strand, counting down.
AATAACTGCCAAAATTCGACGAATCTGACGCTCACAACACACCTCATGACACATATAAGTCATGTTCCAACTCTTGCAACACTGCCACAATGGAAGAGGTGTGTAGAAACTTATAACCAACTACTAAGTCAACAAATCATTAGGTCTATACTCCTGAAAAGAACCATCACCTCATTCTGAACCAAGTAATGTTCTTCGCTCCTTAATATACTTCATATAATCAGATTGCAATGATCCTAAATCCACGATCTCGTCTCACCCAGTACGAACTGCTCAGGCAATAAGCCACCCCCGACATGATCAAAAAGTCTCATATGCTATCCCAATATGCCAATAGGTTACCAATTCGAGCATCATACATAAAGTAAAACAAACTCTGAAAAGGAAATCCAATTACGCCGCTCGTGAATTATACATGTGACGCGGTCAACATAATTAAACAGACACCCCGCTCGCGAATCATACATGCGATGCGGGCACACAGCTAATATGAGTTTTCCTTAGAATAATAGGAAACAAAACACATAAAAATAGATATAGGGAACTGCACTCAACATCACACTATTGCAGCGCAACCCGATCTAAACAACATACCCTTGGCGGCGTGCCACCCGATCCACACATAAAATTCACAAAGCAGTTACACACCGAGCTAGATTGCTCATTACAACAAAATACAGAATATCGGTCACAAGCACGCTAAGTGCATAATACCATCCCTGGGGAGACATATAGCAATACAAGCTACGAACTCAAGCACAACTGAGGTGCGATATACGATCTGAATCTTAAGAGCCATCCCGCTCATATAACATCATCACTATGCGGAACCTCAACACATAAGAAATTCACCAAGCCGTCTCACAACTCACATGGTGCAATTCATCATTTCATGAAATAGCTAACGATGAAATAACACCCCGACTACTCTTCCATAAGGAGCGCATGGCTGAAATGAATATATCTGGCCTGATATAGAGCCCATATTCACATTTAAATCCATCCACAGACCTCAAGCTGATTCTGATCGCACTGAATTAAGCTAATAACCTTTCAAAGGTCCATAATAACTCCCCTTTTCTCATAACACACAAGAACAACCATCATAACCGGAGTAATCCTCCACAATCAACAACCTAATAAACCGAGTGCCCTCCAGTCATCAATTCTCAATTTAACGACACCACTACAATCTTCATACTTGGTTTAACTCTTCAATCAATCAAGTGACGATATGCAACACTTATACAACCTTCCTGTGGGGAACACTCACACAACCTTCCATAACAGATGACAGGTTTGTACATCCAAACCACCGGTTGCACTAACGCTGAAAAGCAATCAAGAATCCTTAACCAGTATGCAAAGCCTTTTTCACAAAACACCGATCTCAGGTGATGCTGAAGACAATACCAACTTACGTTAAACTCCCAAGCTCCTTTCCTGCTCATCCGAGCTTGTTACATCCTTGTCAACACCGAAACACAACCTTGATCCTCACTTTCAAATTTCATACCGCTTACTACACCTAACAAGTCGACATGCTTCATCATAACTCCTAAACCAATAATAAGGTAAACACTTCATCGCATGGAAACCTTTTACTTAACTCATTCCAAGAGAACCATAGCAAAACGCGAGTGAATTCTTATGACCGTAGAACATTCAAATCCTCAAGTAGTGGTCTAAACCACCATAAACCTTTCGGGATCCGCCTACACATAACAGTCCATAATACTTGAATACTTCCAAATAAAATAAATTACGGCGGCCGTCAAGACTCGCACATACCGCCATAAATCATATCCATAACTTAATCACGCTGAAAGAATTGATCACTACCACCATTATACCAATTCAACCATGGCTAATCAATCTAACTTCTTCTAATTCATCCTTAACTTACCTTAGAGATAATAATAGCTCCATTCCTTACAACACCAACCTAAATCCACACTCATCTTGAGTAACCACATTCCACGAGACCACATTATCTCCAAACCTATGAACAGTTTCAAATCCTCCTTACACGCACATTCACATCTTCAACTGATACACCTATTCTGATAATTCCTCTACGAATTTGAAGTCTTTTTCTCATTTTCCTCTTAATTCTACACTGCAAGTCGAAAATATCATAGAACATTCTGAGCCTCTTATCATAATCTTCTATAAAAACTCGATTCTTAACCATACTTATGGACTCGAAATCCTTAGGCACCACACTTTAACCTTTAAATCCACTAGGACCGTTATTGAGAGCCACCCACTCTGACTTGGTCCCGAATATAATCAATAAGGCTAATTATAGCACGCATTCCTCAAATTCTTTGCTCAAACCAATACTGATGACCCTCTTCCATAGTCATAATATCTCGCTAAATAGATGACTATGCAACCCAATCATAGGTGGTGGGACTCTCCCACTTAGCATGGAGCCACTATTACATACCTCTGGAGTTCACCAAGATTCTTTATCTATTATTGACATGACCTCGCGCAATTAAACCGCCAGATTCTTTGAAATCCTTCCATTAGCACCTCATGAACACACTAAATTTCCATCAACATTCATATATTCGACCTCTTACCGGAATGGCCAGTAAAATCCTCCGCAGAAGCTTCGCCAACCACGCGACTACTAACCTGCTCACAGGGAATAACCCACCTGTGGAAATCACTTTTCGACATCTTCCAATGATGCTACACGGGATACAATCACTACGACATCAATAACCCATTTTGAGTTCGAGCTCACTCTCTAGCTGCACAAGTCCATTCACCTCTCGTGGTCATCAATTAGATGTGCTGCAACATCCTTCCAATTCAAAGTTATGTTGTATCCTTCTTCATTTCAAGCAGCTCTTTTACGTTATATTAAATCTCCTGCCGCATAATAGCCCATGCTCCAAATTAAATCTGTAGGCCCCAATCACCAATCTCTAAAGTTCCCAATTCATTCCAAACTCTCATCAAGGTGCGTGGTCATCCTACCACCAAGCCCGTATGCAACTCTGCCACTCTCCCACTTTGGCAGAACTTACCTATTTAATCGACTACTCAACCTTTGATTCTTATACTTGGCCTTCTAGAAATTTTAACCACCGTCTGACACTCCCCACATGTCCTTCCTTATCCTTTGTAGCTCAGTTGTTGCCTTAAATAAAAATCTATCTTCATAACACTTGAACCCACAAATTGCTACTAATTTTAAATCTCCCAGAGATCATCCTTTTTGGGACATCAACACTAGATATACCGATTCAATCCTGAACCACCACACATCGCAATCTCTGATAGTCGCCTCTCCATTATTATTTCACAATATCCTGCCCCAAAGGTAAATTGAAGAAAACCATAACAGCGGTAAACTCAACAAATTCAATTGAGGACGCCGATACCACGTCACAGATGAAAATTCCACCACGCTCAAAAATACCAAGTCTTATTACTCCATCAAACCAAACTTGAATATTTATAGCCTGATTGCCTCTCTTCCACCGGGAAATAAAATTTTTAATCTCTGAATCTTGTATTGAGTAAAGCTCATTTCAAGTCGTTCACTACCCCGACACGTAGACAAGCATCCTACCATTAAATCAATACTCGGTAATCGTTTATAAGTATCATGGCAAATTGTTCCTAGCCTCAAAGCTCTCATAAGTACAGCTACTGAGCTGAAATGACAGAATATCCTTCCACAAGGTGACGACAATTAGTCAAATCAACTACGCCGGGAGAAGCATCATGTACCACCTCTTTAGTACCTTTAAAATATTTTCAATTCCTGATTTACAATCAGCCCTCCACATTGCATAAGATTGAATAGGAAGGAAATAAAGGCATAAGCCTTAAAGGAATCGAATCGCACGATGAGGAGTCAAGAAGGGAAGTGCTCCTAACAGTCCTGTAGCCTTTCGAAGATAAGTACAGACGTCTCCGTACTGATCGTGTGACTCTACTAGACATGCTCATGACTCGTGAGACCTAAGGGAACCTAATGCTATGATACCATGTTGTCATGACCCGAAATCCACTAAGGGTCGTGATGGCGCCGAACACCACTGTCAGGCAAGCCAACCATAAATGCTTAACTTAATTCTTATCTTAATAATTTTGAAAATTGAAATTTTCCTTCAATTCGGCTAGTAAAAAGATAATCTTTGCAAAAATAAAAAAAATGTTTAGAAGTAAATACAGAATACACCATAATTATCCCAGAACCCGGTGTCACAAATACATGAGCAATTTCTAGGAAATAATGTAATACAACAACCGTCCGAAGTACAATATTGGATAGAAAGTAAATACAGTAATCTGAAAGAAACTTTGCTGGCTACGGGTCATCTCGAAAAGTGCATCTCACCTAAGTCTCTATATCAACCATGCTGCTACGCCGACTAGGCCACTAGAGATGCATGTGAAACAAAAATGCACAGCAAGTGTAGTATGAGTACGAAAATAACGTGTACCCAATGAGTATCCCGTTTAATCTCGAAGAAGTAGAGACGAGAGGTCGACTTCGACACTTACTAGTAGTCCAATGATAATATAGTAAAAATATGAGAAAATCAGGGATTTCATAAAGCAAGAATAAACTCATAAAGATGGAAAGCAGGTAAACAACTTCTCAAATCATGAAGGATTTCCAAAGTTTACTTTTCATTATCTTTATCATTTTATCTCTGGCCAGGAAAGGCAAGTATCAACATTTATATTTCTCAGGCAAGCAATATAAACATGCGCATATCATGCCGAGGTCGTACAGCCCTATCCAACACAAATGTAAAATGTGCATTGCCGAGGGTCGAACGGTGCGAACCATAGATGCATATATTACCCCGCTCGCTGATGATACATGTGACGCGGTCAAATATAAATAAACAATCACCCTTCTCGCGAATCGTACATGCGACGTAGGTACACATAGAAACACATACTCAACAGTCAATTAAGACATTCATCAAGGAGACAATTATTCAAGGAGGTGTAAATTTCCCTTTTCTTACTAGTTATGAAAATTAAGTTTAACTCTTTTAGAAAATCATTTTCCACTTCCATATGATTTAAGCAATTTAAACTATCAATAAGGTTGTACTTATTACAAGTAAGAATGCTTTTGGGTCCTAGACTACCCGGACATAAGCATAATAGTAGCTACGCACGGACTCTCATCACCTCGTGCGTACGTAGCCCCCCACAATTAGCAACACATATTCAATTAATTCACCTATGGGGACAATTTCCTCTTACAAGGTTAGAAAGGAGACTCACCTCGCTCCGAAGCCTATATTCCTATTCAAGAACGCACTCAAACCTCTAATTCGGAGCCGAACGATCCAAAACTATTCAAATAGGGTAAGAACTAGTCAATACATGCTCAAAAGTTCATATTCTAATTATTAAACCAATTTCCCGACCCTAAATGCAAAGTTCCTAAAATTCATCCCCGGGCCCACGTGCCCGGATTCCGGAAATTTTTGAAGAAAATTGTTACCCATAACCTAAGGATCAAGAATATATGATTTTTACTCCATTACCTAACAAATTTCGTGGTTAAATATTGTTTTTACCAAATTCTAGGTTTTTCATCTAAAACCCTTGATTTTCCATAATTTTCACATGTTAATCTACCCATATTCCATGTATTTAACTTATTATGTGTAGAAATTTCTCACCTCTTTGATGATGATGGAATCCCTCCTCAAAACCTCTCAAAAATCGCCTATGGCCAAGTGGGAAATGAAGGAAATGGGCTAAGTCTCGAGATAAAAAGCCCTGAGTTCCAGTTGCAAATGATGCATTTGCGACATCCGTCTCGCAAATGTGATGTCGCATTTGCGACAATTGCATCGTAAATGCGAAGCCTATCCAACCCTTCCTTGGTCGCATTTGCGACAAGATTCTTCGCAAATGCAAAGGTGACAGCCTCGCAAAAGCGATCCTTCGTTCGCAAATGCAAACTTTCACCTCAGAATCCCAGGCTCGCAATTGCGAACTCCATCTTGCAAATGTGATGATCGCATTTGTGACCATAACATCGGAATTGCGATCATACCAGTACTAGAAATCCTATTTCTTAGCAATTCATTTTGAAGCTATCCTGAATCTCACTCGAGCCCCCGGGGCTCCAAACTAAACACCCGCACAAGTCCAAAAACATAACATGGACTTGCTCGAAGCCTTAAATCACATCAAACAATGCTAAAACCATTAATCGCACTCCAAGTCAAGCTTAATGAACTCTAAAAATTTCAAACTTATACTTTCGGTGTTTAAACCTATCAAATAACGTCCGATTGACCTCAAATTTTGCACACAAGTCATATTTGACATTACGGACCTAGTCCAACTTCCAGAATCGAAATCCGGCCCCAATATAAAAAAGTCCACTACCGGTCAAACATGTCAAAAACCTTCAAATTTCTATCTTTAGCCAAATGACTCCAATATAACCTATGGACCTCCGAATTCATTTCTGATAGCGCTCCCAATACCAGAATCACCATACAGAGCTATTCCCAGAGTTAATATCCCAAACAGACATTGATAACACTGAAATGCACTTCAACCCAAACTTATGAAATTCTTCCAAAATGCTAACTTCCACAATAGGCGTTGAAACGTTCCCGGGTCTTCCAAAACCCAGTCCAGACACACGCCCAAGTCCGAAATCATCATACGAACTTGTTGGATCCTTCGAATCCTGATTTTGAGGTCGTTTACTCAAAAATCCAACCTTAGTCCATTCTTTCAACTTAAAGCTTCTGAAATGAGAATTCTCTTTCCAAATCAACTCCGAACTTCCAGGAATCTAATTCCGACCATGCGCACAAGTCATAATACCTGAAGTGAAGCTGCTCATGGCCTCAAACTGCTGAACGATGTGCTAGAGCTCAAAATAACCGGTCGGGTGGTTATACCTCCAATGGCCTCAAATGCCTCAATGACATAGTCTAGGTGCTTCAAAGTTCCCTAAGGATCTCAAGGATCCCGGGCAGTGCTTACACATAGACTTGGTAACCAGAAATTGAACAAGTGCAATATGGAAGAGCCAGCCTCAGTATGCCAGAGTTCAGAGGGTTCTAAAGAGGATCCCAAGGCAGTACACATACTAGAGTGGGTAGAACTTATTGACTAGGAGTAGAGTGAAAGTGATTGACACAAGTTGAGAGGTTTTAGTAAAAACTGTAGTAAAAAGGAAGTTTGTTTGAAAGTATTGTAGTAAAACAATAGAGACTATTTGGAAATAGATTGAAGAAATGAACAGAAGTACAAACACAACACCTTAGGATAGGTTTATACATAGCCAATAGTCACAGAACAAAAGTAAATTAAGTAGTCACAAATAGGGGTCAAGGGGTTTGGGATACATAGAACACTTTATTGTAAGCACATAATAAAGCAAAGGTCTAGGAATTGGTATAGACATGCTCAGAAACAGCTGGCCAGGCATAGTCACAAAACTAGACACAAAGAACAAGATCACTTACAGAAGTGATAGGGATATGGGATTCATGGAGCACATGATGATAAGCACACAGGAAGTAAGAGATAATTGGTATAGACATGCTTAGAAACAAGTAGAGGGGTAACATACTATTCTTGAGGGAGGTATATAACATGCTAATAATGTAAATATCAACTACAAGTTTCACAAAAAAATCACAAATAGAAGCAAACCAGAAACAGGATGAACTGAAATAATAAGAGAATCATATTGTTGTTGGAACTTTGAATTGAAACTAGAACATACTAGTAAAGAGGACAGTGAGCAGAATGAAAGAACAAGAGAATACAATGGTTAGTCTTGGCTTGCAGCCAGCTAACTTAAAGCTGTAGCAAGTAGTACAAAAGAGAGAATAGAAAGTTTGAGTGTGAGAGAGAGTTTTTTGAACCAAGAGTTCGTGTGTTGTGCTAATGAAAGACTAGAGTATTTATATTCTGAAAGCAGGTAGTAAATAAGGTAGAAATCAAAGTCAATTAGTAATTAAGGAACTCAGAATCAATCAGTCAGGAAATCAAGGTAAGTACTCCATTAAGTTAAGGAAATTAATTTGAATGGTAAGAACCAGTAGCATATAAGGCAAGAAATCAGTATATGACTAATAAGGAAAGAATCAAATTAAGTAAGTATAGGGTAAGCAATTAGGGCTAAGTTTATAAAACTCCTAATTAAGGAAATGGTTCAGTAAGAATAAAGTACCACAGCAAATAAAGTAGGGGAATCAGATAATTATACAGACGACGTAGAAATTTAGGGTTTAAAAGAGAATCTTCCAATCAGACCATAAAATAAGGGAATCAGAATCAATCAAGAGGAAGTTATGATTCCATACTCATCAGATAAATAGAGTAAGAACAAATAGACGTAGCAACCGGGCAAGGTTAACAATAAAAAGAGGCAAGTCTCAAACAATCGATGAACATAATCACATAGAGATGGTATAAGTTAGGCTAAAAGCTCAAAAAGAACACATTCGGGGTAGGCTAATCATAGAAACTTAAACAAGAATCGAGTGTTCATGCTAATACACATAACCAAACAAATAAAATTAAGAAATATTAGGGATTCTAACACAGGCGAGCTGAAAAAATAGTAAGAACATAGAATCAGTCGAGATATGCAAAGGATAGAAGTTTAAACATAAACAATCGGCTTAAACAAGGTGTAGAAGAAGTTCCGAAAAACCCTAACTTAAAAGAAAGTAAAAAAAACTAAAATCGATGATTTTTGCAAAAGAGGTTCGAGAACAGTGTAAAACATAGAAGGATACATACTTGAATCATTTAAAAATATCACAGATCTAAGAGATGCAAACAAAAATTAGGGTTTCAAAAGAAACCCAAATAGAGATGGAAGAACCTGCTTAGAACTTCAAAGATCGTAACAAATACAGTGTGATTTTGCTCGAAATCACACCGGAATAGCCATTAACAGCCAAAACAGCAAACCCTAGATACAAGTGGGCATGGCCCAGGGCTCTTGAAGGCCTTAGAGAAGATGAGCAATGCAATGGAGGAGCCATTGGAGGCTTGGGTTTGAAGAGTGGTCACCAGAGAAGACCGGAGAAGAGAGGTGGTTGAATGGGGTTTAGGGTTAGGTTGAGAGAACAGAGGAGATGAGAGAATCTGAGGGCAGCGGTCTTTTGGAAATAAGGTAGGGTTAGGGGGTCTTAGGAATTAAAAAAGGAAAGGAGTCATATCGGTCGTTGATCTGGAAGATCAACGGCCAGAATTTGATTTATATTGGATCGGGTAGATGGTTTCTGGGTTTGGGTAAGTGTATATAGGTTCTGGGTCGGGTAATTGGGTATGAAATTGGGCTGGGGTTGGGTTCAATTTAGGCTATAATCGAAATGCAAATCTGGCTATAATTTAAATAGCCAATTTTCCCCTATATAATTTATAATAAATAATAAATAATTTCTTGTGACAACCCGGACAGTCGTCTCATGAGTTTCTGCTCTATTTTCCCTATTTTTGCTTCTTTATGCTTCGTTATCCGTGTTTTATGGTATCGGGTTGGTCGGATCGAGTCCGGACTGATTTTGATAAGGTTTGAGACACTTAGTCTCTTTTAAGAAGGTTTAAGTTGGAAAAGTCAACAAGATGTTGACTAATGTGTTAGAGGGCTCGGATGTGAATTCTGATGGTTCGGTTAGCTTCAGGAGATGATTTATGGCTTAGGAGTGTGATCGGAATGGGTTCTGAAGGTTCGGAGTAGAATTAGGCTTGAATTGGCGAAGTTGATATTTTGGCGATTTTCGGTTGATAGGCGATATTTTATATAGGGGTCGGAATGGAATTCCGAGAGTTGTAGTAGCTTCTTTATGTCATTTGGGATGTGCGTGCAAAATTTCAGGTCATTCGGACGTGGTTTGGTTGGGTTTTTGATCAAAAGTGTATTTCGGAAGATTTTAAAAACGTAGGCTTGAATCCGATGTGTTTTGGGTAATTTGATGTTGTTTGAGGTATTTTGATGATTGGAGCAAGTTTGAATAAGGTTTTAAGATGTGTTGGTGCCTTTAGTTGAGGTCCCGGGGGGGCCCGGGATAATTTCGGGTGGTTAACGGAAGAGTTGGAAGGTTGTTGCAGCTCCTGAAGATTTGCTGCTTCTGGTGTTTTCGCACCTGCGATTTTGGGGACCACAGGTGCGGCGTTGCAGGTGCGTTGAAGAAGTCGCAGAAGCAGGAAAGGTTGAGGGAGTCAGGAATCGCAGAAGCGGAGTGTTGGACCGTATTTGCGGAAACGCAGATGCGGAAGGGATATCGCAAGAGCGGTTTTGGGCTGGTTAAGTGAGTTCCGCAGAAGCGGACGTGTGACTACAAATGCGGTACCGCGGAAGCGGTTGGTGAGTCGCAGATGCGAAAAGGCCTGGGCAGAACATATAAGTTATTTCATTTCACAATTTTGGGTTATCACCATTGTCGCCTTCGACCTTAGAGCTTTTTGGGAGATTCTGAAGGGAGAAATTAAGAGACTTCGTTAAGGTAAGGATTTTGGACCTAAAAACACACTTCTATGGTAATATTTCATGGATTGAGACTGAAATTTAAGGAATTAAAGAACTAAAAATGGAGGTTTAGGGCTTGAGTTTAAGAGGTCTTAAATTGAGGATTTAAGGGGTCATCTAAACTCTGATTCTTGTGTTTTTGATATGTATGAACTCGTGGGGAGACGAGGAAACTAATGATGTAAAAATTTCTGAGTTTCGACAAGTGTGCCCGGGTCTTGAGTTTTGCTAATTTCGGGATTTTTGGTATTTTTGATTGTTTCCGCTTGAGCTTTGTTCCCTTAGCATATTGTGACGTATTCATTCTGATTTTGGATAGATTCGACGCGCGAGGAGGACAATTCGAGGGGCAAAGGCGTCGTGAGCTAGAGTTTTAGCCGGTTTGAGGTGAGTAATGATTGTAAATGATGCTCTAAGGGTTTGAAACCTCGGATTGCACATTGTAGTGCTATATTGAGGTGAGACACACGCCCGATGACGAGCGTGGGGTCGTGCACTATTGGGGATTATGACTTGGTCCATCCCAATTGATGATTTACCGCATATTTGATTGTAACTATGTGTTGTTATCATTATTTGGGCTGAATGCTGTATTTTGGCCTAGTGCCAACTATTTGAACCCTTCGGGGCTATTTATTGATATTTTCCTCACTATTTTGACTTGTTACTTGAACTCAGTCATGATATTTTTCCACGGTTTTACTATTCAGCCATTCTTTGTTAGTTTTCAAGACTTAAATGATATTTAAAATGATGTTTGGGATGAAAATACTATTTTACTATTGCCGAGGGGCTTGTTATGATTTTTGGACTGAGTAAGGCCGAGGGACTATATTTTGAGGAACATTGATACTGATATGAGGCCGAGGGCCTGAGATACATGTATACGCCACGAGGTGGCTTGATTGATACGAGGCCGAGGGCCTATATTTGATGCCACGAGATGGCTTGATTGCGCTTGGGCCATAAAGGGCCCCTCTCGGAGTCTACACATCCCCAGTGAGTGCGGGTACCCATTGTGATGTGAGATTGAGCCCGAGGGGCGAACTTCTATGTGTTTACTTTATCTTACCTGTCTGCCAATTACCTATTTATTTGTTGTAGAAGTATTTTATTCTACTTTTCATTGGTTTACTGCTTGCCAATTCCTTATTTAACTACTTCATTATAGAATACCTTGTGTATACGCGTTTTTCTTACTTTCAGTCATTATTTATATTTATTACTCACTGGGTCAGAGTAATCACATTACTCCCTGCACCATTTGTGCAGATTCACGTTCCGCTCCTGAGTGTTGATTCCTCCAGTTCCAGGCGGTATACAGAGACTACGAGGTAGTTGTTGGCGTCCGCAGCCCCGTGTCTCTACTATCTTGTCATTTCTATTTCCTTCAAACATTTGTACTAGATATTGGACTTTGCAGACTTGTATCATGGTCTATAGATGCTCGTGACTTGTGACACCCTGGTTAGGGCTGTGTCGGGTTGGATATTCTGCACCTTTATCGATATTTTTCCGTTGTTTAGAATTATTTAATCACGCTTATATTGTTTTCATGTTGATTAACTACTTAAAATGAGAATTTGGTTCAATTGGCTGGCCTTGTCTTCACAAGAGGTGCCATCACGACCGGGTTCGGGGTTAAGGTCGTGACAAGTTGGTATCAGAGCCAAGGTTACATAGGTTTCACGAGTCATGAGCAGGTTTAGTAGAGTCTCGCGGATCGGTACGGAGACGTCTGTATTTATCCTTGAGAGGCTGCAATACCTTTAGGAAAAACTTCATATTCTTAAAATTCTTATCGTGCGAACTTGATGGTCCGAGTACTAAACTTCTTTTATTCCATTCTCTCACAGATGGTGAGGACACGTGCTACCGGACGAGGTGGACGACCACCAGTGCCACCAGCTGACACCACCAGAGGCCGAGGACGTGGTCGTGGTCGTGGCAGAGGCAAAGCAGCGAGGGCAGCACCTGTTGATCCACCAGCTGCCCCAGCTCAGGATCAGGCTCCAGCTATGGATGCTCCAGCAGAACCAGTTCAGGCACCAACTTTGCCCATCGTGATTTCGGGTCTTCAGAAGGCCTTGGCACAAATCTTATCAATTTGCACTGGCTTGGCTCAGGCAGTTTCAGCCACTACAGCAGTAGCTACTTCATAGGCCGGGGGAGGCAATCAGACCCCTACTAGTCGCACACCTGAGCAGGTTATGCAGGGACTTCAGACGCCGGGGGCACCTCCAGCCCAGCCGGTTACACCAGCTCAGGAGTTTGCAGTACCAGTTATGTCAGATGATGATCAGCGTCGACTTGAGAGGTTTGGTAGAGTCCAGCCTCCAACATTCAGCGGAGCAGAGGGCGAGGATGCCTATGTTTTCTTAGATAAGTGCCAGCAGATGCTTCGTACAGCAGGATTTTGGAGACTAGCGGTGTGGCATTTACTACCTTTCAGTTTTCTGAGGCTGCCTTCACTTAGTGGGAGAATTTTGAGAGGCGTAGGCCTGTTGGTGAAGCACCCCTTACTTGGCAGCAGTTCTCCGTTCTCTTCCTGGAGATGTATATGCCACAGTCTCACAGAGAAGAGTTGCATAGGCAGTTTGAGTGGCTGCATCAGGGGGAGATGACCGTGTCCTAGTATGAGAGGAGGTTTTTTGAGTTGGCTCGTCATGCCATCTGGTTGGTTCCGACAGATCGAGAGAGGATCAAGATGTTTGTCGATGGTCTTACTTATCAGCTCCGTATTCTTATAACCAGGGAGAGGGTGACTGGTGTTATGTTCGAGGAGGTTGTGGATATCGCCCGTGAGATTGAGATGGTCTGCCGTCAGGAACGAGAGGAGAGGGAGGCCAAGAGGCCTCAGGGATCTGGCAGCTATAGTGGTGCTCCTTCGAGGGGCTAGTTCCAGCACAGCAGAGGCCGTTCATTCATGCCTGCTCCGCCAACTCGCCCAGGTTATCGTGGGGCATCTTCAGGTTATGGTTATCATAGATCTCACCATGGCCAGTCATCACTCAGCGGCCTCCCCGCTTAAAGTTCATCTCATGCCCCATCAGTTCAGGGCTCTTCTATGCCGAGTGCATCTGCTAGTCACTCCAGCGCGAGGGGTTCCCTTCAGTCCCCTTCTCCAGCACCCGGGAGTTGTTATGAGTGTGGAAAGATGGGCCAAATGTGGAGGCAGTGCCCTCGTCATGTTTCTAGTTCGTCCCAGCAGAGGGGTTAATTTTCGAATTCAGTTCCAGTTCCTTCACCACCACCCACTTAGCCAGCTAGGGGAGGAGGTCAGTCAGCCAGGGTTCTCCCTAGAGGGGGAGGTCGATCAGGGGGCGGTCAGGCCCATTTCTATGAACTCTCAAGCAGAACCGATGTTATTGCTTCAGATGCTGTTATCACATGTATTGTTTCAGTCTGCCACAGAGATGCCTCTGTTTTATTTGATCCCGGTTTCACCTTTATCATACTTCTCTCGTTATTTGGGTACCCGTGAGTTCTTGCTTTACCTATTCATGTATCTACCCTAGGGGCGATACTGTTATTGTAGACCGTATGTACCGGTCATGTGTGGTGACTATTAGGGGTCTGGAGAATGAGTGGATCTATTGCTATTGAGCATGGTGGATTTTGATGTTATTTTGGGCATGGATTGGTTATCTATGTGTCGTGCCATTTTGGACTGTCATGCTAAGACAGTCACTCTGGGTATGACGGGTGTGTCGTAGATCGAGTGGCGTGGTGTGACTGATTATGTTCCTAGTAGAGTGATCTCTTTCTTGAAGGCCTAGAGCATGGTTAGGAAGGGTTGTCTTTCGTATCTAGCATTTGTGAGGGATGTCGGAGATGAGACTCCCAGTATTGATTCTGTCCCAGTTGTAAAGGTCTTTTCCGATGTGTTTCCTACAGACCTGTTGGGCATGCCACCGGACAGGGGTATTGATCTGGTGCTGGGCACTCAGCCCATTTCTATTCCGCCGTATCGAATGGCACCAGCGGAGTTGAAGGAATTGAAGGAGCAGCTTTAGGAACTCCTCGATAAAGGATTCATTCGGCCTAGTGTGTCACCTTAGGGTGTGCCGGTTCTGTTTATGAAGAAGAAGGATGGCACAATGAGGATGTGTATTGATTATAGGCAATTGAACAAAGTAACAATTAAGAACAAGTATCATTTGCCTCGCATTGATGATTTATTTGACCAACTTCAAGGAGCGAGGGTGTTCTCCAAGATTGATCTCCGTTCAGGTTATCACCAGTTGAAGATCAGGGACTCAGATATTCTTAAGATGGCTTTCAGGACCCGATATGGTCATTATGAGTTCTTGGTGATGTCTTTGGGCTGACCAATGCCCCAGTAGTGTTCATGCATTTGATGAACAGCGTGTTTCGGCCTTATCTTGAATCATTTTTCATAGTAATCATTGATGATATTCTGGTATATTCGCGTAGTCAGGATGAGCACACGGAGCATTTGAGAGTTGTGTTGCAGAGATTGAGGGAGGAGAAGTTGTATGCAAAGTTCTCCAAGTGTGAGTTTTGGCTCAGTTCAGTGGCTTTCTTGGGGCACGTGGTGTCCAGCGATGGTATTCAGGTTGATCTGAAGAAGATAGAGGCGGTTCAGAGTTGTCCTAGACCGTCCTCAGCCACAAAGATTCACAGCTTTCTTGGTTTGGCGGGTTATTATCGCCGGTTTGTTCAGAGATTTTCATCTATCGCATCGCCCTTTACCAAGTTGACTCAGAAGGGTGCTCCATTTGTATGATCGGACGGGTGTGAGGAGAGCTTCCAGAAGCTCAAGACAGCTTTGACCACAGCTCCAGTGTTGGTTTTGCCATCAGCTTCAGGTTCATATACCGTGTATTGTGATGCTTCGAAAGTTGGGATTGGTTGTGTGTTGATGCAGGAGGGTAGAGTTATTGCTTATGCTTCTCGTCAGTTGAATCCCCATGAGAAGAACTACACCGTTCATGATCTGGGGTTGGTTGCCATAGTTCACGCTTTGAAGATTTGGAGGCATTACATGTATAGCGTATCTTGTGAGGTGTTTACTGATCATCGCACTCTTCAGCATTTGTTCAAACATAAGGATCTTAATTTGAGGCAGCGGAGATGGTTGGAATTGCTTAAGGATTATGATATCACTATATTGTACCATCCGAGAAAGGCCAATGTGGTAACCAACGCTTTGAGCTGAAAGGCAGTGAGTATGGGGAGTTTGGCATATATTCCAGTTGGGGAGAGAACTCTTACCGTTAATGTTCAGGCTTTGGCCAATCGGTTTGTAAGATTAGATATTTCGGAGCCCAGTCGGGTTTTAGCATGTGTGGTTTCTCGGTTTTCCTTATATGATTGCATCAGAGTGCGACAGAATGATGATCCACATTTGCTTGTCCTTAAATATAGAGTTCAGCATGATGATGCTAGAGATGTGACCATTGGTGATGATGGGGTGTTGATGATGTAAGGTCGGATTTGCGTGCCCAATGTAGATGGGCTTCGGGAGTTCATTCTGGAGGAGGCCCATAGCTCGCGGTATTCCATTCATCCGGCTGCCGCAAAGATGTATCAGGATTTGAGGCAGCACTATTGGTAGAGAAGAATGAAGAAAAACATTGTGGAATTTGTAGCTCGGTGTCTCAATTGTCAGCAGATGAAATATGAGCATCAGAGATCGGGTGGCTTGCTTCAGCAGATGGATATTCCCGAGTGGAAGTGGGAGAGGATCACTATGGACTTTGTTGTTGGACTTTCACGGACTTTGAAGAAGTTCGATGCTATTTGGGTGATTGTGGTTCGGCTGACCAAGTCCGCGCACTTCATTCCAGTATGTACTACTTATTCTTCGGAGCAGTTGGCAGGGATGTATATCCAGAGATTGTTCGTTTTAATGGTGTCCTAGTTTCCATCATTTCAGACAGAGGTACTCAGTTTACTTCGCAGTTTTGGAGGGCCGTGCAGAGAGAGTTGGGTACTCAAGTGGAGTTGAGCACAACTTTTCATCCTCAGACGGACGGGCAGTCCGAGCGTACTATTCAGATATTGGAGGACATGTTGTGTGCTTTTGTTAATGACTTTGGAGGATCATGGGATGAGTTTCTACCGCTTGCAGAGTTTGCTTATAACAACAGCTACCAGTTGAGTATTCAGATGGCTCCATATGAGGCTTTGTATCGGAGGCGGTGTAGATCTCCAATTGGTTGGTTCGAGCCCGGTGAGGCTAGGATATTGGGGATTGATTTGGTGCAGGATGCTTTGGAAAAGGTGAAGGTGACTCAAGAGAGGCTTCGTACAGCGCAATCGAGGCAAAAGGGTTATGCTGATCAGAGGTTTTGAGATGTGTCCTACATGGTCGGCGTGAAGGTTCTGTTGAAGGTTTCACCCATGAAGGGTGTTATGAGATTTGGGAAGAAAGGAAAATTGAGTCCTCGGTTCATTGGGCCTTTTGAGGTGCTTCGGAGGATTGGGGAGGTGGCTTATGAGCTTGCTTTGCCACCCAGCTTATCGAGTGTGCATCCGATATTTCATGTTTCTATGCTCCGGAAGTATATTGGGGATCCGTCTCATGTTCTGTATTTCAGCACGGTTCAGTTGGATGATGATTTGACCTATGATATAGAGCCAGTAGCTATTTTGGGTCATCAGGTTCGGAAGTTAAGGTCAAAGGTATAGCTTCAGTGAAAGTGCAGTGGAGAGGTCGGCTTGTGGAGGAAGCTACCTGGGAGGCCGAGCGGTAGATGTGGAGCAGATATCCTCACCTATTTGAGGCTTCAGGTATGTTTCTTAACTCGTTCGAGGACGAACGTTTGTTTAAGTTGGGGAGGATGTGACGACCCGGCCAGTCGTCTCATGAGTTGTCGCTCTGTTTTCCCCATTTCTGCTTCTTTTTTGCTTCGTTATCCGTGTTTTGTGGTATCGGGTTGGTCGGATCGAGTCCGGAATGATTTTGATAAAGTTTGAGACACTTAGTCTCTTTTAAGAAGGTTTAAGTTGGAAAAGTCAACAGGATGTTGGCTTATGTGTTAGAGGTCTCGGATGTGAGTTCCGATGGTTCGGTTAGCTTCTGGAGGTGATTTATGGCTTAGGAGTGTATCGGAATGGGTTTTGGATGTTCGGAGTAGAATTAGGCTTGAATTGGCAAAGTTGATATTTTGGCAATTTCTAGTTGATAGACGAGATTTTTATATAGGGGTCGGAATGGAATTCCGAGAGTTGCAGTAGCTTCGTTATGTCATTTGGGATGTGTGCGCAAAATTTCAAGTCATTCGGATGTGGTTTGGTTGGGTTTTTGATCAAAAGTGTATTTCGGAAGATTTTAGAAACTTAGGCTTGAATCCGATGTGTTTTGGGTAATTTGATAATGTTTGAGGTGTTTTGATGATTGGAGCAAGTTTGAATAAGGTTTTAAGTTGTGTTGGTGCCTTTGGTTGAGGTCCCGGGGGGACTCGGGATAATTTTGGGTGGTTAATGGAAGAGTTGGAAGGTTGTTGCAGCTGTTGAAGATTTGCTGCTTCTGGTGTTTTTGCACCTGCGGTTTGGGGACCGCAGGTGCGGCGTCGCAGGTGCGTTGAAGAAGTCGCAGAAGCAGGAAAGGTTGAGGGAGTCAGGAATCGCAGAAGCGGAGTGTTGGACCGCATCTGCGAAAACGCAGATGCGGAAGGGATATCGCAAGAGCGGTTTTGGGCTGGTTAAGTGAGTTCCGCAGAAGCGGACCGCAGATGCGGAAGGGATATCGCAAGAGCGGTTTTGGGCTGGTTAAGAGTGTTCCGCAGAAGCGGACGTGTGACCACAAATGCGGTACCGCAGAAGCGGTTGGTGAGTCGCAGATGTGAAAAGGCCTGGGCAGAACATATAAGTTATTTCATTTTGCGATTTTGGGTTATTTCACCATTGTTGCCTTTGACCTTAGAGCTTTTTGGGAGATTCTGAAGGGAGAAATCAAGAGACTTCATTAAGGTAAGGATTTTGGACCTAAAAACACACTTCTATGGTAATATTTCATGGATTGAGACTGAAATTTAAGGAATTAAAGGACTAAAAATGGAGGTTTAGGGCTTGAGTTTAAGAGGGCTTAAATTGTGGATTTGAGGGGTCATTTGAACTGTGATTGTTGTGTTTTTGATATGTATGAACTCGTGGGGAGACGAGGAATCTAATGATATGAAAATTTCTGAGTTTCTAGAAGTGGACCTGGGCCTCGGGTTTTGCTAATTTCGGGATTTTTGGTATTTTTGATTGTTTTCACTTGGACTTTGTTCCCTTAGCATATTGTGACGTATTCATTCTATTTTGGATAGATTCAACGTGCGGGGAGGCCGATTCGAGGGGCAAAGGCGTCGTGAGCTAGAGTTTTAGCCGGTTTGAGGTGAGTAATGATTGTAAATAATGCTCTGAGGGTTTGAAACTCCGGATTGCACATTGTAGTGCTATATTGAGGTGAGACACACGCCCGATGACGAGCGTGGGGTCGTGCACTATTGGGGATTGTGACTTGGTCCACCCCGATTAATGATTTACCGTGTATTTGATTGTAAACTATGTGTTGTTATTATTATTTGGGCTGAATGTCGAATATGGGCCTAGTTCCAACTATTTGAACCCTTGGGGGCTATTTATTTATATTTTCCTCACTGTTTTGACTTGTTACTTGAACTCGGTCACGATATTTTCCCACTGTTTTACTATTCAGCCATTCTTTCCCAGTTTTCAAGACTTAAATGATGTTTGTCTTAAAAACACTGTTTTACTATTGCCGAGGGGCTTGTGATGATTTTTGGACTGAGAAAGGTCGAGGGCCTATATTGTGAGGAACATTGATACTGATATGAGGCCGAGGTCCTGAGATACAAATATACGCCACGAGGTGGCTTGATTGATATGAGGCCGAGGGCTTAGATTTTATGCCACGAGATGGTTTGATATTGCACTTGGGCCGTAAGGGGCCCCTCCCGGAGTCTGCACACCCCCAGTGAGCGCGAGTACCCATTGTGATGTGAGATTGAGCCCGAGGGGCGAATTTCTATGTGTTTACTTTATCTTAACTGTCTATCAATTACTTGTTTATTTGTTGTAGAAGTATTTTATTCTACTTTTCATTGGTTTAATGCTTGCCAATTCCTTATTTAACTGCTTCATTATAGAATACCTTGTGTATACGCGTTTTTCTTACTTTCAGTCATTATTTATATTTATTACTACTGGGTCGGAGTACTCATATTACCCCTGCACCATGTGTGCAGATTCAGGCGTCACTGGTTCTGCTCCTAAGTGTTGATTCCTCCAGTTCCAGGCGGTATTCGGAGACTACGAGGTAGTTGTTGGCGTCCGCAGCCCCGTGTCTCTACTATCTTGTCATTTCTATTTCCTTCAAACATTTGTACTAGATATTGGACTTAGCATATTTGTATCATGGTCTATAGATGCTCGTGACTTGTGACACCCCGGTTAGGGTTGTGTCGGGTTGGATAATCCGCACCTTTATCGATATTTATCCGCTGTTTAGAATCATTTAATCGCGCTTATATTGTTTTCATGTTGATTAACTGCTTAAAATGACAATTTGGTTCAATTGGTTGGCCTTGTCTTCACGAAAGGCGTCATCACGACCGGGTTTGGGGTTAGGGTCGTGACATTTCTGAAAAATAATCTTATGTACCAAAATGATTTAAAATATATATTTATTATTTTAAAAATATAGGGACCAATTTTACGCATATAAAATGTAATTATACATTAAGGGCTAATATTGCAATTGTATGCAATTTTAGCTTAAAATATCAAATGCAATTATAAAAATGCATAAATAATATAGTAACCATATTTTGGCATAAGTATAGAAATTAAATGAATAAATCATCATAACAATAATTTGGGAAATAATTATTGGGGATTTTGTAAATAAAAAAGGGAGGAAATAAATCAATTTAAATCCTTAAAATTATGGAAAATTTATAAAAACCTTGTGCATGCTTATATATGCATGTATATGATATTTTGAAGGTATTTATGCCTATTTAAAATATATAGGAAAAAATTGGGTATCAACAAGTACTGCAAGGCGTAACATCATCGTAATATAATACTGCAGGACGTAACATCATCGTAATATAATACTGCACGTAATATTGACGTAATATTGTGGGGGTAACAAAAAGTAATCTATCTATCTATATCAATATCTATATTTATATCTATATTATTATAAAAATATGAATATAATGTCGGTTTATAAAAATAACCTTATAATATTAAGCATAATAACTCATAATAAAAAGACATAACCGCAATTCTAGATATTAGCCTTATAATCCTATTAGTTTTAGGGCATAATACTACACGTTAGGAATCCTACATGATTAATCTTTAGGAATCCTATTAGTATAATTACTTTGGGGTTGTCTGATTCCTATAAAATTGAACAACTAAATATCTTT
The DNA here is from genome assembly GCF_000715075.1 of Nicotiana tabacum. NCBI lineage: Eukaryota > Viridiplantae > Streptophyta > Magnoliopsida > Solanales > Solanaceae > Nicotiana > Nicotiana tabacum. Next base: position 102,843,593 of record NC_134087.1, on the reverse strand, counting down.
AGTCATGCAATCATATTACTTTCAGGATATACTTCTTAAAATTCCTATTACATAATTTGAAAATATATTATAAGTTCCTATTACTAATTTAATTTGATTGTATTATATTTTCCAAATCTATTTAAAAAATGAGAGCCTATATTATTAGAAAAGCATAAATACAATATTAATATATCAAAATAGAACTGAAATATTAAACGGAAGAACTCATAGGGAATAGACATAACTGCAATAACCTATTTTTTGTACTACAATACCTTCTATGCTAATTTTTAATATTTAAAATTTTAAAATTAATAAAATCTTGTCTATTAAATTCTTATTAAAAATATGTAGGAAGGTTTAATAAAATTAATTTCATAAGAATCTTCTGTATTGGCAATACATTACCACTACATAATATCCAATACGAAGAAAAAATAAAAGTAATATTAAATGGATTGCATAAAGAGTTGAAATTGAGAGAAAAAAATACCACTATGATAATATATTTTTATATTATATTTGAACTATTTTTCTACTCAAATAATATTTATTTAATTAATTTTTCGTGTAATATTAAAAAATATCCAATAATTAAACAACAATTAAGAAAATATTTAAGAATATAAATGAGTGAGAAAGAGAAAAAAAAAATGGTTGGTCAGAGTCAATACCACTAATGATTCTACAAACATAAAGATCTAAAAGTGAAATGTCATATCAATCTTTTACTCTTTGAAAATAAAATTTAGGGAAAATGCATAAGTACCCCTGACTTATATCTGGATTCTCAACTATACATTTTATCTTTGCGAGAATCCTATTATCTCCCCCCCCCCCCCCACCCAAACTATTTTAAAGTAGAATTATAACACTGACATGGCAGAGTGTGTGAATTTCACTCTCCCAAAGGATAGTGAGAAGCAAGAAAAAATGATTTTCACATTTTTTTTCTTTTTTACCATTTGTTCTTACTTTTTTTTTCCTTTTCCTTTTTCTTTGTCTTTTTTATTTTAAAATCTTTTTTCGTTTCTTCTCTAATTTCAGCGGATATTCATTCACCGCCGACTTTGTCTAACCATTTTTTTTATTCTATTTTTCTTTTTCCTCTTTTTACCCTTTTCACACACAAATTAAACTCTCAAAAATATCTATTCATATGCAAAGTAAAATACACTCAGATATGGGGGGGAGGAGGGTGTGACGACCCGACCCGTGGTCTCGTGAGTTATCGCCCTATTTTCCCCATTTCCTATTTCTTTATGCTTCATTATCAGTGTTGGGTGTGAATGAGTTGATTTGGATTGGTTTTAGTAGGAAATGAGACACTTAGTCTCTTTAAGGAAGGTTTGTTTTGGAAAAGTCAACCGGACGTTGACTTATGTGTTAGAGGGCTCGGATTTGAATCCCAATAATTCGGTTAGCTTCGGGGGATGATTTGTGACTCAGGAGTGTGATCGGAAGTAATTTTGGAGGTCCGGTGTAGAATTAGGCTTGAATTGGCGAAGTTAGTATTTTGGCGAATTCCGGTTGATGGGTGAGATTTTGATCCGAGAGTCAGAATGGAATTCCGAGAGTTTCTGTAGCTTTGCTAGGTGATTTGGGATATGGGTGCAAAATTTCAGGTCATTCGGACGTGGTTTGGTCGGGTTTTTGATCGAAAGTGTATTTCGGAAGTTTTTAGAAAATTAGGCTTGAATTCGATGAGTTTTGGGTAATTTGATGTTGTTTGAGGTGTTTAGATGATTGGAAGAAGTTTGAATAATGTTATGAATTATGTTGGCATGTTTGGTCGGGGTCCCATGAGGCTCGAATAAGTTTTGGAAGAGTTTTTGGAAGATTTTTGTCGTTTGAGCATAAGCATGTAATGATCCAAAGGTCCATTTTTAGTTCAAGAGATTGAAATTTTATTTCGAGATTTCTAGAATTTAAATAATGAATTATAGGAGTGATCTGGAAAGTTTGGTCTAATTTCATCAAGTCGCGATTGGGTTTTTGACACGAAACATGAGTTAATTGTTTAACAAGAAAAATGGGTATTGCACTGAGCAAATGAGCTCCAAATTGTGTTTCAATTGAAGTAATAGGTTCGTATAATTATTTATGACTCATAGGAACAAGAATCGTCGAATTCCGAGTTCGTATGATTGAGTTAGAGCATTTTTACTGAAATAAAAAGCTGTTGCAATTGCCTTGGACAGCTGTTGGATTTTTTAGCAGCTTGAACAGTGACGCGTGAACAGTACCCACACGTGTGAACAGTACCCCGAAAATTTATGGGCAGTTAAAGGGGTAGTCCATTTTTTCCATATTTTTTCTTAGTTCCAAGCTCGGATTTTGGGCAATTTTGAGCGAAAAATCACGGGAATTCTTGAGGTAAGTCCCTTATAATCATTGTTAGTCAATATTATTGAATTATCATTGAATATTCCGGCTAGATTACGTGTTTTTAGGGTGTAAATCGGGAATTTGGGGCTAGAGATTTGAAAATAAGATTTGATGGTTTGAAGGCCGAATTGTTGTCGGATTTTGGAAAAATTTGTATGGTTGGACTCGTGGTTGGGTGAGGTTTCATATTTCGTAATTTTTGTCGGGTTCCGAGATGTGGGCCCCACGGGCGAATTTTGAGTACAATTTCGGATTTTTAATGGAAAATGTAGAATTTCATATGGAATTAATTCCTATAATTTTTATTAACTGAATCGAATTATTGTGACTAGATTCGAGACATTCGGAGGTCGATTTGAGAGACAAAGGCATTGTGGAGTAGTATTTTGCTCGGATTGAGCTGAGTAATTGATGTAAATGATGTTCTGAGGGTTTGAACCCCGGAATTTCACATCGTAATGCTATATTGAGGTGACTTGCACGCCGGATAATGGGCGTGGGGTAGAGCACCATTGGGGATTGTGACTTGGTCCGTCCCGAGAGATGTTTGTACCGTGTTTTCTACTTGAAATAAATTGAGAATCATCCTTACTTAGATTTAATTGTTACATTTGGGCTTCTTGCCAATTATTTGAATCCTTCAGGGATTGATATCACTGGTTTCGCATATTTTGCATATCAATTGACCTCAGTCCAAGGTTTTAAATACTGTTTTGCAAACTCAGCCATCTTTCTAAGATTTAAAAACTTAAATGATATTTCGGGTTGAGAACTACTGTTTTACAAATGCCCAAGGGGCTTATGATGGTTTCTGGACTGAGCATGGATCGAGTTGCGTGCCGTAACAGTATTACATTGATATTGAGGCTGAGTGCCTGGTTGGGTACATTGATATTGAGGCCGAGAGCCTGGGTAATTATACTGATATTGATATAAGGCCGAGGGCCTAGATTTGATGCCACGAGATGGCTTGATATTGCGCTTGGGCTGTAGGAGCCCCTCCGGAGTCTGTACACCCCCCCCCCCCAGTGAGCGTCGTCGACGATAAATAAATGGATGGTTCGGGCTGCACGCCGCAGTGGGTGCCAGAGTGTACTGTCATATGCATTGCATTGCATCTCATGCATTGTTCTTTATCTGTTATACCGGCCTTCGTATATGTACTCTGATTTCATTGACTTGTTGCTTCACTATTTGATGTTCTAAACTGCCAGTTATAGTTTACCTTATATTTTCCATGATTTCTTATTCTCAGCCTTTATTTATGTTTATTAATCACTGGTTCGGAGTACTCACATTACTCCTTGTACCTTGTGTGCAGATCCAGGTACACTACAGGCTGAGTGAGGATTTGTTTAGCTGAGCAGCAGTATCCGGGAGTATCGAGGTAGCTGCATGGCATTCGCAACCTTGATCTCTCCCATCTATCTCTATCCTTTTATTCCGCATTTTTCCTAGACAGACTTGTAATAGGTGGATATTCTATATTAGAGGCTCATGTTCGTGACACCGGATTCTATTGGGCTATATTGTGGCATTCTAATTGAACTTCCGCAGATTTTATTATTATTTATAAACTGGAAAGTAATGACTTAGTAATCCCCTGTGTTATTTATCTATAATTTGTTTAAAAATTTGGGATAATGTTGTTAAATGGTCGGGCTTGCCTAGCAGTGTGTTGGGCGCCATCACGACCGGGTTTGGGGTCGTGACAAGTTGGTATCAGAGCCTAGGTTACATAGGTCTCACGAGTCATGAGCCAGTTTAGTATAGTCTCGCGGATCGGTACAGAGACGTCTGTATTTATCCTCGAGAGGATGCAAAACCTTTAGGAAAACTTCACATTCTTGAATTCTTATCGTGTGTCCTTGATTCAGCTTGATATATAACACTTTGAATTCCTTCCACGCATTTGTACGTGCGAATGAGCGCTCAGTATCAAATGTGCCTTGGTGGCTTGTGATTCCCCGATCGAGGGGCGAGATGTAATCTCCGTGAGTTTATGGTGGGCCAGTCTGGAGGACTTGAGGTTAGATCCTTGCCTATGGTTGGAGCACCGAGGTGTTGATTGTGTGAACAAGTGTTTTTGAACTTATACGTTCGGTAGTGTCCCTGTTAGTGGAAATGATGGTTGCGGCTATATGATGAGTATGTTAGTACTGCGAGGCATATCTATATGATTTGGAAGTGACGAGAAGTGTCTGCTGAATGATAGAAAGAACTAATAGATGCTTGAAGTCCATCGTGATTCAAGTTATAGCCCAAGTTATGGGCGTGTGAAGAATCTTTTCATGTCTCCTAGTTGGGAGTGAAGTAAATTTCATGTTGTGGTATGAGTACAGACTAAGGAAGATCAAGTGACTACGTAATGCTTATGGCGGTGGAAGGTATGCAAAAATGTTAGTTGGAGGCAAAGCAGGTGGGTCATCTCCTGCGGGGTGTTCTAAAGTTATGTTATCCTTATGTTATCTATTAGAAGACCTCAATTGCAAGTGAATAAAATGTGTTGAAATCTAAATTGGATCGCTTAGAGAGTGGGCTTAACTATTGTGTGAGTGAATGCGAGATTTACAGAAGAGTTAAAAATTCTAAATGATTTGTGTTTCCACAAGCTTATGAAGGATCAAGTTTAATCTCACTATGGTATTGAGGCAACAATGGAGTATATGTGTTATGAGTATAGTATGTTGTGATCTATGGCTTCGAGCCAAGTTGGGGAGCTTGCTATTGGTTAGTTGATTGTACGGTTATGTGCTATGTTAGTTCCGATTTGAGGCATGCTGGCGAATCAGTTCTGGTTGTAGAAATTGGGCCGAGAATGGCACGAGTGAAGGAAATTTTTTTTGACAAAGATGTCATGAGCTCGGATGAGCAGGAAAGAAGTTTCGATGTTACGGTAAGTTGGTATTGTCTTCAGCGTCACCTAAGATCGGTGTTTCGTAAAAAGGGTTTTGCATTCTGGTTAATGATTCTTGATCGCTTTTCAGTGTTAGTGCGACAGGTGGTTTGGAGGTACGCTCCAGATATTGTTGTGGTAGGTTTTGGGAGTGTGTCTCACGGGAAGATTATATAAGTGTGGCATGTGATCACTTGATTGATTAAAGATGTAAACCAAGTATGAAGTTTGCAATAGTGTCGTTAAATTGGGGATTCATGCATGGAGGGCACTTGGCATATTGGGTTGTGAATTGGGGAGGATTACTCCGATTGTGATGGTTGTTCTTGTGTGTTATTAGAAAAATGGGAGTTATTATGGACCTTTAAAAGGTTATCAGACTAGTTCAGTGTGATCAGAATCAGCTTGAAGTCGGTGAATAGATTTAATGTGAATAATGGCTCTATATCAGGCCAGATGTGTGCATTTTAGTAACACGGTCCTCATGGAGAAGTAGTTAGGTTGATGTTTCATTGTCAGATATTTCGCGTAGTGATGCATTGCGCTGTGTGAGTTGTGAGATGGCTTGAGAAATTGCTATGTGTTGAGAATCCGCGTAGGAATGACGTTACATGAGCATCTTGGCTCTTGAAATTCAGATTGTACATCGCACCTCAGTTGTGCTTGAGTTTTGTAGCTTATAACGCTATATGTCCCTCAGAGATATTATTATGCACTTAGCATGTTTACGACCAATACTCGGTATTTTGTTGTAATGAGCAAATTTGGCTCGATGTGCATATCCTTATATGAGATTTATGTGTGGATCGGGTGGCACGCCGCCATGGGTATGTTATCTGGATCGGGTTACACGCCGCAATAGTGTGATGTTGAGTATAGTTTTCTATATGCTATTTCGTATGCCTTGCTTCCTATTTTCTAAGGAAAGTTCGTATTAGTGCGTGGGATTGGTAATTCCTTCCAGAGTTCGTTTTCTTTTTTGTATCGCGTTCGAATTGGTAGCCTATTGGCAATTAGGGCATCATATGCGGCTTTTGATTATGTCGGGTGGCTTATTGCCTGAGCAGTTCATAATGGGTGTGACGAGATCATTGAATTCGAGATCAGTGCAATCTAAGTATATGAAGTAAATTAAGGGGCTAAGACCATTGTTTGGTTCATAATGAGGTGATAGTTCTTGCCAAAAGTATAGACCCAATGAATTGTTGATTCGGCGGTGTTATGAATTTATACAGATCTCATCTGTCATGTCGGTATTGTAAGAATTTGAACAAGACCTATGTATGTCATGCAGAGCATGGGATGTGTAATGATTTTTCTTCTAGATGGGATCAATAGAAGTTCTTGACTAGTTGAGTACGTAAACGTTCATGGTTTGGAAGGGAGGTGAAGTCCTCATGTTACCTTAGGATGATATGGTATATGCGATATGTTGTGAAGGATTGAGATATGCGTGTGTAAGGTTATGGTTCAGTTCTGAAGGGAAATTCATAACATTCTTAGGTAGTACGGACAGCTTTAGGTGATTAGAGAAATGAGCTTCAGATGATTAGGGTGAATGATCTTCAGATGATTAAGGAAATTGTATTTCTAATCATAGTGATTTGTAGAGGGTATATGTTTCAGAAAAAGGCCAATGTGATTAAGTTGATGGCACTTTAATAGTATTGCGGCACTTTAAGGCTGGATCGACTACTGATATTCGAGTTGCTTGTATGGCACATGGAAATTTTAGAGTATTTATCGTGGGATGATTGGGTATTAAAGGTGTGCATGTATTCGCATGGTGGAAACTGGAATCAGGTATGATGATTTGTGTGCCATATGGAGTTGGAGACTAGGAGTTCTCATGTACAGGCTAGGTTGTGGTGGTGGATCGTGTGTATTCGGCACCGTTTAGCGGCAATCGGGATTTGGAGGCTCAAGTGGATCTTTGTTTGCTGGTATGTTAGATTTATGATGTGATGTCAGAATTCAAACTGGTTGTCTTAGTGTTGAGTGATTCTGAACTATTACGCTATGGGCAATACCGAAAATGCCACGGGTTGAGTGATGAAGTGCATTGGATTATGTTCTAGCAGAGTGGTTTATATTTCAAAGAACCAGTGGAAGTTGGGAAGGATTTCTTTCTTAATTGGGCATTCGTGATGGATGTCAGTGCAAAGGTTGCTATCATTAATTCAGTTCCGGTGTTGAGGAACTTTTTGGATGCGTTTCGTGTGGCTAGGCATGTCATCGGGCAAGGTTGTTGATTTCAGTATTAATTTGGTGCCGGGCACCGGATTGCCTGGCTCCGATAGGAGTTGTAGTAGTGGAAGTCGAGCGGGATGAGTAATTGGGTGCTGCTCGGTGAATAACGTACCGGTTATGTTCTGTCAGGTTTGCGTGGTGTACGTTATTTGTTTCACCGTGGGTGTATTGATTTTCTTTGGCTCCAGACATCAATTGAGCATGGTTGTCGATTTCAAGCATAGTGACTAGAGGTGTTTCATGTGGAGTAGTATTTGGATAGGATCGCGCGTTGCAGCAAAGCTATGTGGAAACATGACCTTGCGGGTCAAATTTGTGTGTCATATTTCTATGATGTGAGACAGGGTCTCAGCCTTGTGTTGTGGCAGTACTGGTGAGTTTGAGGTACATCTCTCTCAGTTAAGTCATTTTCATGATTCGAGTGTGTTCGGACCATTTCTTATTGGTGCGCGTATTATGCAAGTTGTGGCTTACACCTGTATTGATGTGTAATATCACCAGAGTGGTGTGTTGGGTTCGAAGTGATCGTTGGAGTCATTAATGAATACAAACGGATTTGATTTCAGCATGTTTGATGGGTAAATATCGAGGTTCGGTTCAAAAATTTGTTATGGTAATTGCTAAAGGAGAAATGGCCTCATGAATGGTTGATCTGAGCAATAATTATGGTTTATTGCATGTTTCAATTACCGTTGGCAGTATATGAAAGTGTTGGAATGAGACCTTGGCTAATAAGAGATTTCTATCGGTATTTGGTTGTTGTGGGCAGCTGCTGTGAATATAAGTTATCGCCGCATTTGTTTGAGTTATTGGTATATCATATAATTGCACCTAAGGTTGCAAGCATGGTCTATTACAGCTGGTTCAGATTTATTCTGAATGTAGGTGTGAGGTTCTGATCTTGTGTATGATTCCGAAAAGGTGAAATGTGGCTCTATGATTTATGGGCTAGACTAGATTGTGTGATTTTAGTTAAAACGCGTTATCAGACCCATGTTAGATAGGGTGACGTGGGATCATCCCCGGGTTTATGCTTGATAAGGTCATTCAGCTTTTGGTTAGCTTCTAGGACAACTCTGGGTACGCTCGAGGACGAGCGTTTGTTTAAGTTGGGGAGAATGTGACGACCCGACCTGTGGTCTCGTGAGTTACCGCCCCGTTTTCCCCATTTCCTATTTCTTTATGCTTCATTATCAGTACTGGGTGTGAATGAGTTGATTTGGATTGGTTTTAGTAGGAAATGAGACACTTAGTCTCTTTAAGGAAGGTTTGTTTTGGAAAAGTCAACCGGACGTTGACTTATGTGTTAGAGGGCTCGGATTTGAATCCCGATGATTTGGTTAGCTTCGGGGGATGATTTGTGACTCAGGAGTGTGATCGGAAGTAATTTTGGAGGTCCGGTGTAGAATTAGGCTTGAATTGGCGAAGTTAGTATTTTGGCGAATTCCGGTTGATTGGTGAGATTTTGATATGAGAGTCAGAATGGAATTCTGAGAGTTGTTGTAGCTTCGCTAGGTGATTTGGGATATGTGTGCAAAATTTCAGGTCATTCGGACGTGGTTTGGTCGGATTTTTGATCGAAAGTGTATTTCGGAAGTTTTTAGAAAACTAGGCTTGAATTTGATGAGTTTTGGATAATTTGATATTTTTTGAGGTGTTTTGATGATTGGAAGAGGTTTGAATAATGTTATGAATTATGTTGGCGTGTTTGGTCGGGGTCCCATGAGGCTCGGATAAGTTTTGGAAGATTTTTGTCATTTGAGCATAAGCATGTAATGATCCAAAGGTCCATTTTTAGTTCTAGAGATCGAAATTTTATTTCGAGATTTCCAGAATTTAAATAATGAATTATAGGAGTGATCTGGAAAGTTTGGTCTAATTTCATCAAGTCGCGATTGGGTTTTTGACACGAAACATGAGTTAATTGTTTAACGAGCGAAATGGATATCGCACTGAGCAAATGAGCTCCGAATTGAGTTTCGATTGAAGGAATAGGTTCATATAATTATTTTTGACTCATAGGAACAAGAATCGTCGAATTCCGAGTTCGTATAATGGAGTTAGAGCATTTTTACTGAAATAAAAAGCTGTTGCAATTGCCTTGGACAACAGGTGGATTTTTTAGCAGCTTGAAGAGTGACGCGTGAATAGTACCCGCACGCGTGAACAGTACCCCCAAAAATTTCTGGGCAGTTAAAGGAGCAGTCCATTTTTTCCATTTTTTTTCTTATTTCCAAGCTCGGATTTTGGGCAATTTTGAGCGAAAAATCACGGGAATTCTTGAGGTAAGTCCCTTATGATCATTGTTAGTCAATATTATTGAATTATCAATTAATATTCCGGCTAGATTACGTGTTTTTGAGGTGTAAATCGGGAATTTGGGCCTAGAGATTTGAAAATAAGATTTGATGGTTTGAAGGCCGAATTGTTGTCGGATTTTGGAAAAATTTGTATGGTTGGACTCGTGGTTGGGTGAGGTTTCATATTTCATAATATTTGTCGGGTTCCGAGATGTGGGCCCCACAGGCAAATTTTGAGTACAATTTCGGATTTTTAATGGAAAATGTAGAATTTCATATGGAATTAATTCCTATAATTTTTATTAACTGAATCGAATTATTGTGACTAGATTCGAGACATTCGGAGGTCGATTTGAGAAACAAAGGCATTGTGGAGTAGTATTTTGCTCGGATTGAGGTGAGTAATTGATGTAAATGATGTCCTGAGGGTTTGAAACCCCGGAATTTCACATCCTAATGCTATATTGAGGTGACTTCCACGCCGGATAACGGGCGTGGGATAGAGCACCATTGGGGATTGTGACTTGGTTCGTCCCGAGAGATGTTTGTACCGTATTTTCTACTTGAACTAAATTGAGAATCATCCTTACTTAGATTTAATTGTTACATTTGGGCTTCTTGCCAATTATTTGAATCCTTCAGGGATTGATATCACTGCTTTCGCATATTTTGCATATCATTTGACCTCAGTCCAAGGTTTTAAATACTGTTTTGCAAACTCAGCCATCTTTCTAAGATTTAAAAACTTAAATAATATTTCTAAATGATATTTCGGGCTGAGAACTACTGTTTTACAAATGTCTAAGGGGCTTATGATGGTTTCTGGACTGAGCATGGATCGGGCTGCGCGCCGCAGCAATATTACATTGATATTGAGGCCGAGTGCCTGGTTGCGTACATTGATATTGAGGCCGAGAGCCTGGTTGATTATACTGATATTGATATAAGGCTGAGGGCCTAGATTTGATGCCACGAAATGGCTTGATATTGCGTTTGGGCTGTAGGAGACCCTCCGGAGTCTGTACACCCCCCCCCCCAGTGAGCGCCGTCGATGATAAATAAATGGATGGCTCGGGCTGCACGCCGTAGTGGGTACCGGAGTGTACCGTCATATGCATTGCATTGCATCTCATGCATTGTTCTTTATCTCTTATACCGACCTTCGTATATGTACTCTGATTTCATTGACTTGTTGCTTCACTATTTGATGTTCTAAACTGCCAGTTATAGTTTACCTTATATTTTCCATGATTTCTTATTCTCAGCCTTTATTTATGTTTATTACTCACTGGTTCAGAGTACTCACATTACTCCCTGTACCTTGTGTGCAGATCCAGGTACACTATAGGCTGAGTGAGGATTTGTTTAGCTGAGCAACAGTATCCAGGAGTATCGAGGTAGTTGCATGGCGTTCGCAACCTTGATCTCTCTCATCTATCTCTATCATTTTATTCCGCATTTTTCCTAGACAGACTTATACTAGGTGGATATTCTGTATTAGAGGCTCATGTTCATGACACCGGATTCTATTGGGCTATGTTGTGGTATTCTAATTGAACTTCCGCAGATTTTATTATTATTTATAAACTTGAAAGTAATGACTTAGTAATCCCATGTGTTATTTATCTATAATTTGATTAAAAATTTGGGATAATGTTGTTGAATGGTCGGGCTTGCCTAGCAGTGTGTTGGGCACCATCATGACCGGGTTTGGGGTCGTGACAGGGGGGAATTCGTCATCGGAAAATCTTCTCACGCCATAAAAATTTGATATATTGAAATTTTAACTGGAAAAAATCTTCTCAGCTTCAATTCATTTTTATTTCTTTTGCTCTTCCTTCCACGCATAAATTATACTTCCAAGAGAAATTTATATATATATAAAACAAAAAGGGATAAAAACCTGTCGCCGGAAAAAAAAATTCGCCGGAAAAAATGGTGTTCGTGAAATTCCGACGACCACCAGTTTATGCCATTGGTGACCAAAACAAAAAGAAAGAGAATGAAATAACCAAAAAATGAGAATAATAAGAAATACTTGTGAGGGCACGTATAGTTCACCACTTGCCAAGAGTTTGGTTGTCTAGTTTTAGGGTGGTATTTATTCCATTAAAAAAAGTTTAGGGGTTAATAGTGTTACACCCCATAATATTACATCGATATTACGTCCCGCAGTAATATATTACGATAATGTTACATGCTGCAGTAATATATTACGATGATGTTACATCGTGCAGTATTATATTACGATGATGTTACGCCTTGCAATATTACATTACGATGATATTACACTTCGCAGTATTAAATTACGACGATGTTGCACCTTGTAGTATTGTACGTTGAATTTGTCGTAAGGTAATTAACATCAGTCCAAGTAAAAAATTATTTGAAAATTATAACGATTATTCTATTTCAAACAAGCAGGGTGTAAAACGTGAAGGTGAGAGGGGAAGCAAGTTAAAGAAAATGAATTTTTGTCCAAGTTTGGCATATTGGGATAAAATACGAGCCGAGCGCTAATACCCTATATTTATGGACGTGTCACGATCCTAAATTCATACCCGGTCGTGATGGCACCTATCATGAAATAAGGTCAGCCAACACAACACCCAATTCATTTTAACAATTATAATAACTAAATTTAAGTCATTAACATGATAATAATCCCAAAATAAAACTGAACTGGTACAATTTGCGGAAATCAACACAGCTCGACATCGGGGTGTCACCAGTCATGAACATCTAACATAAGTCTAAAAGTATGAAAAAGTTTATACAATCTGTTACAGAACTAGAACAAGGGAAATAAAATAGGATGGAGAAACACTAGGCTGCGAACGCCGAGTAGCTACCTAGTGGACTCCGAATAGCCTGCTGAGAGCAATCAACCCTCACTGGCGGGACCCAAAGCTCCTGAATCTGCACACAGGGTGCAAGGAGTAAAGTGAGTACTCCAACTCAGTGAGTAATAAAAATAAATAAAGACTGAGCGATAAGAAAACACGTAAAACACAGCAAAATGCTACAAAGAGGCAGTGTAAAACCAATACCATGCAATAAAATAGTGAAATCTTATAAAAACACCTTAGTTCAGTATAAGCTTCTTTAAAACACATTTTTAATAGTTAAACAAGCAAAGGAAAAGCAGCGAGAAAAGATAAACACATAAAATCGGCCCCTCGGGTACAATATCAACAGAATCAGCCCCTAGAGCAATAACATGGAATAACACCAGCCCCTCGGGCTATATCATATATCATACTGGGTACCCGCGTTCACTGGGGGTGTACAAACTCCTAGAGGGGTCCCTTACGGCCCAAGCGCAATATCAAGCCATCTCGTGGCATAATCAATAGGCTCTCGGCCTCATATCAAGCCACTTTGTGGCGTACAACTCAGGCCCTCGGCCTCATAATTATAATCAGTACAACACTGTTGCGGCGTGCAGCGCGATCCCATAATAATCCTCACAACACAGGCCCTCGGCCCTACTCAGTCAAAAATCTCTTAAAGCCACTCGAGCACAGTAAAATATGATGCTCAACCCAAAATAACATGGCTGAGTTATGAAAACATTAGAATATAGCATGATTGAGTACATATATAAAGTCAAAACAGTGAGAAAAGAGAAGTAAATATCCCCTAAGGGTCCAAAACTGTTGGCACGGGGCCCAAATATGGCATTTAGCCCAAAATATGATGATAGCAAATAGTTTTCAATCAAATACGCAGTAAAATAGTCATTTGGGACGGACTTAGTAATAATCCACAATAGTGTACGACTCCACGCTCGTCATCTAGCGTGTGCGCCACCTAAATATAGCACAACGATGTGAAATTCAGGATTTCATACCCTCATGACAATATATACAATCATTACTCACCTTGATCCGGTCCAAACTCTAGCTCGCAATGCCTTTGCCTCTCAACTCGGCCTCCGAATTCTCCAAATCTAGCCAAAAGCAGATTCATACCATCAAAATATGCTAAGGAAATAAAGCCCACTCGAAAATAACCAATTTATATCAAAAATCCCGAAATTGGCCAAACCCGACCCCCAGGCCCACATCTCGAAATCCAATAAAAATAACATAAATAGAATCCTTATCCTCTCACGAGTCCATACATACCAAGAACATCAAAATCGTACATTAAATGGTCCCTCAAATCCCCAATTTAAACTTTCCAATTTCAAGCCTTAATTTTCCAATTTTAGGCTTTAATTTCCACAAATTTCATATTTAAACAAGTAAGAATCAACATAGAATCGTGTATTGAGTTCAAAAATCTTACCTCCAAGTGTTTCCTTTTGATTCCCTCTTCAATCCTTCTCAAAAAGTTCCAAAATCACTCAAAAATGGTGAAAGATAGACCAAAAATCGCGAACATGGCTATTTAAACATTCTGCCCAGGCCAAAAATTCCTTCTTCGCGAACGCGGTCAAGGCCTTGCATTCACGAAGCACAAATAATTCACAGCTCAAATCTCCTCTTACGCGAACGCGAACATTGATCTGAAGAAATCTGTAACTTTCAAAACAAGAATTTGATCCGTTTAACCACCCGAAACTTACTCGAGGCCCTCGGGACCTCAACCAAACATGCCAACATATCCCATATCATCATTCAAACTTGTTCCAACCTTCGAGACGCTCAAAACAACATCAAAACACCAAGATCACATCGGATTCAAGCCTAAGAATAGTCTATCAAACCTCATCCGAATGACTTGAAATTTTGCACCCACGTCACAAATGACACAACGGACCTACTCCAACTTCCGGAATTCAATTCCAACCCCTATATCAAAATCTCACCTATCAACCTGAAAACGCCAAAAATCTCATTTTCGCCAATTCAATCGTTAACCTTCCGCGGACCTCCAAAATACATTCCGATCATGCTTCTAAGTCCTAAATCACCTAACAGAGTTAACCAAATCATAAATATTCTAATCCGAGATCATATACTAACAAGTCAAAACTTGGTCAAGCCTTTCAAATTTTAAGCTTCAAACTGAGAATTGTTCTTCCAAATCCATTCCGATTATCCTGAAAACTAAAACCGACGATTTACATAAGTCATGATACATCACACGGGCTAGTCATTCTCGATACCTGGCGAGCAAAATGCAAAATCTCAAAACGACCGGTCAGATCGTTACAGGACTAGTACCATACAAGGTACCACATGGCCATAATAGAAGAGTGTGCAAAGTGTATTAAAAGTGAGAGTATTTTAAGTAATTTGGGATAATTTCTAATTACGTGGGTAATTAGTTAATTATTGGTTTAATGAGAGATTAACCATGTAATTGAGGATTTGGGGATAATTGTAGGAGGGGACAATCCCCCCCCCCCCACACACACACACATATGGCAGCAAGTAAAGGATGATTGGAGAGGAGTAGGCTTTGGGCAAGCTATTAAGGTAACGCATGGAAAGAGCGGACTTAATAGTTATTCCTACACCTTGTCTTGAATTAATACAGAAGTCATTTGGAAAGTGGGGTTACAGAAGATGCCAAATGCAAAGAATTCTAGTCCTGAATGAATATCAAGAACCCATTTTCATAAATGGGTGAATAAACTCCTTAACTTGTTACAAAGAGTAACACTTACCAATTTAGTAAAACATCACTTCAACACCAAGAAAACCAAGAATCCACGTTTAGCTCAAAATAGTGAATTTTACATGCTTACATGCTTAAGAATCAGAAAGTGGTGTTTTAACACAAAAAATGGATTGAGTGGTACTACTGCAAATAGCTCTTATGTTGGATAAATGCCAAAGTTCATTCGGCAAACAAATTACACAGTATACAAAGCCAAGGACGATAGCCATTCCATATTATAATAGCAATGGGATTTTTCGATTCAAAGAGAGTATGGTGTAATCCTTCCCAAGAATATCACACAAATTTTTCCCTACTCTAGGTATGCTAAGGCTATCCCTTCTTTCTTATGGCATGACCTATACGACACAAACGAAACGAGCAAATGCACAAATTCCATGAATGACTTTATTCATAGAAGTATTAGAGATATCTATGTTCTTGAATCTCCGTGTGTCATAATATTCTATCATCTGTTCATGGGTCTCAGAAAAATACGAAAGTTGAAAAGAGTTTACTATATAATATTACTCAAAGGTAAAATGCTCTTATGACATTCCGAAAGATTTTATTAACATACTTCATGCATTGCATTCATGTACATTGACCCATGACCAGATGACATTATATATGCGTATATATGTATGTATATATATGTATATGGGATATGGGAAAGGTTATGGCATTATATACGTACCACCACCTGATCAGCTGGTATATGTTGATGATTTTGCCCACAGTGGCCAAGATGATATGATGGGATGCCCTCAGAGGCTGATGATGTTATGAAACATGTACCTATGCATGACATGACATTTATAGACATATGCATGATACCATAATTATTTCACGATTTACAAAGTTATTCAGACATAAAGGTGAAGTCATTTATTCGATATTTCCTCCATATCTGATATGTACTTATTTATGTGCCTTACATACTCAGTACATTATTCGTACTGACGTTCCTTTTAGCTTGGGGACGCTACGTTTCATGTTCGCAGGTCCCGATAGATAGGTCGGGAGCCCTCCAAATAGGCTATCAGCTCAGCAAAATATGTTGGTGCGCTCCATTTGCTTCGGAGTTGCTTGTTTGGTTAGTATAAGTTAGATGTGTATTGTTTGGTATGGGGGAACTCTGCCCCGACCTTTATAAAAATTATGTATTCTTAGAGGCTTGTAGACAGATGTCATATACGTAAAAGATTGTATGGCCTTGCCTGCATATGTTCAGTGTTCAAGTGGTTATTTTGGTCTTAGAGGCCCATATGTCTTATGTATAAGTTGGCATTACCTGTTGTATTCTACCTATTTTACGGTAGCCTCTCCGACTCAGTTATTTATGATAGTATGACATGAAAAGATACCCGTTATGTTAGTACTCGGTTGAGTAAGGTAACGGATGCCCATTGCGGCCCCTCGATTTGGG
Organism: Nicotiana tabacum; assembly: GCF_000715075.1. Taxonomy (NCBI): domain Eukaryota; kingdom Viridiplantae; phylum Streptophyta; class Magnoliopsida; order Solanales; family Solanaceae; genus Nicotiana; species Nicotiana tabacum. The sequence goes on along the minus strand of NC_134087.1, from coordinate 102,826,735 downwards.
CCGTGACAAATAGGATTCCCGCAAAGATGAAGTGTGTAGTTAGGAATCCGGGTATAGGTCAGGAGGGTACTTATGCATTTTCCCTAAACTTTATGGTGGATAAAATTATAATTAAGATTAAATATTCAAATCAAGAGATGGACTAATATTAAGATCTGAATTAACATGGAATAAAATATATTTTTTTGTTAAAACCAAATAATTAAATCTTTTAACTATTTATTGTCACAACCCTAACCTAGAACCCGGTCGCGATGGCGCCTCTCGTGAAGACAAGGCCAGCCAATTAGACCCAATTCACTTTTTAATACAGTTAAACAATATAAGAGCAGTCTAAACATGATTTAATGATAATAAGCAGCGAATATACAACCCAACACAACCCTAACCGGGGTGTCACAAGTCACGAGCATCTGCTAGGGTATAAATACAACTGAAAGTCTGAAGTATACAAATTCAGACTAATGAAATGGAGGGAGAGAGAGAGAGAGAAGTAATGTTGCGAATGCCGGCAGCTACCTTGCTAAACTCCGATGAATCTGCCTCCGATCAGCCAAAACCCACTACCGGGTGCATAAATACCTGAATCTGCACACAAGGTGCAGGGAGTAAAGTGAGTACTACAACTCAGTGAGTAATAATAATAAATAAAGACTGAAGGCAAGAAATCACGTAAAGCATACCAAGATGTTGTATAGAAACAGTTCAAAACCAGTAAGAAAGCAGTGAAGCTGTAAAAAATCTCTTTAGAGTTTTTTGGCTCAACTTAAACTTCTTTGAAAATGGCTTTTCCAACAGTTACGCAAATGAATGCCAAAAACAGTTAGAGTAGATAAGCACAGAAATCCACCTCTCGGGCACAAATACCATAGTTTAACAAGTAAAATGACAAGTAAATATGAAAGATAAACATATAAAGGTTTGCCCCTCGGGCAATATCTCAGAACAATAACAGCCCCTCGGGCAATCACAAAGAACAATATCAGCCCCACGGGCTATATCTCATATCACAATGGGTACCTGCGCTCACAGGGGTTGTACAGACTCCGGGGGGCCCTTACGACCCAAGCGCAATATCAAGACATCTTGTGGCATCAAATCTAGGCCCTCGGCCTCATTTCAGTCAAGCCACCTCGTGGCGTATATATCTCAGGCCCTCGGCCTCATAAACAATATCAACAAGCCACCTCGTGGCGTACATATCTCAGGCCCTCGGCCTCAAATCAGTATCAATGTTTCCTCACAACGAGGCCCTCGGCCTTACTTAGTCAAAAATACTCACAAGCCCCTCGGGCATTAGTAAAACAGTATTTCTCAGCCCAAACATCATTTAAAATATCATTTAAGTCTCAAAACGGAGTAAAAATGGATGAGTAGTAAAACAGTGGAAAATAACATGACTGAGTTCAATTAGTAAGTCAAAACAGTGAGGAAATAGTAATATAAATTCCTGAAGGGTTCAAAAAGTTGGCACGAATCCCAAATATGGCAATCAGCCTAAATAATGATGATAACATATAAGTTTCAGTCAAATACGCGGTAAAATCATCAATCGGGACGAACCAAGTCACAATCCCCAATAGTACACGACCCTACGCTCGTCATCAAGCGTGTGCCTCACCTCAATATAGCACTACGATGTGGAATCCGGGGTTTCAAACCCTCAAAACATCATTTACAATCATTACTCATCGCGAACCAGCTAATTCTCTAGCTCGTGATGCCTTTGCCCCTCGAATTGGCCTCCACGCGCATCGAATCTATCCAAAATCAGAACGAATACGTCACAATATACTAAGGGAACAAAGCCCAAACGAGAACAATCAACAAAGGGCACGATTCCCGAAATTACCAAAACCCGAGCCTTGGGCCCATATCTCGAAATCGGATAAAATTTATATTTTCAGAATCCTCATACCCTCACGAGTCTAACCATACCAAAATTATTCAATTCTGGTACCATTTGGTCCTTCAAATCATCATTTTATATTTTTGGAAGATTCCACAACTTTTCTTCCCAAATTCCATCCCAAATCACGAATTAAATGATCAATTCAATGATAGATTCATGTTTTCTAGACAAATCTGAGTTAGAATCACTTACCCCGATAAATTTCTTGAAAACCCTTCAAAACATCGCCAAAATCTGAGCTCTCTAGGTCAAAATATTAAATAAAACCCAAAACCTTGTATTTATAGAGTACCCTACAGATTTCCATCTTCGCGGACCGCACAAAATCGACCGTTGTCCGCACAAAACCAGTGCGGTCCGCACAAAAACGGCCGCGGTCGTACAGGCTTTCCTCTGCAGTGATAGGCTTTAGTATTTTGTCCATAACGTTCGATACAGATGTCCAAATTGTGATATCGTTATCTTTCTGGAAACTAGACACAAAGGACTACAAATTCGTTTCTAAATCATCTCCAAATTCCTTGTAGATCAAAAGATATGAGCCTCCGAAGTAGGCCCAACGGAATGTTCTTCACAGGGGCCGCACACCATTTTGTGCGGTCTGTACAGCACCTACCGCGGCCGCACACCATTTTGTACGGTCCGCACAGCACTCACCATGGATGCACTTCATTTTATGCGGACCGCGCGGGTGAGTTCCGAGGCCTGCAACCCTTCTGGACATGCTACAGCTATGATTTTCGGCTTAAAACATCCCGGAACCTACCCCGGAACTTTCAGAACTTCAAATCAATTGTACCAACACATTCCATGACATCGTTCAAACTTGTTGGAAACTTCGGAACGCTCACAACAACATCAAACTACCAATTTAACATAGGATTTGAGCCTAAGAACTCGAAGAACTCTTAAATTATGCTTTCGATCAGAAAGTCTATCAAACCTCGTCCGAATGACCTGAAATTTTGCGCGCACATCCCAAATGATACAGCGAAGCTACTGCAACTCTCGGAATTTCATTCCGACCTTTATATCAAAATCTCACCTATCAACCGGAAAACGCCGAAATCTCAATTTCGCCAATTCAAGCCTAAACCTTCCACGGACTTCCAACATGCATTCCGATCACGCTCCTAAGTCCCAAGTCACCTAACGGAGCTAACCAAATAATAAAAATTCCAATATGAGATCAAAGACAAACAAGTCAAATCTTGGTCAAACCTTTCAAATTTTAAGCTTTCAACTGAGACTGTTCTTCCAAATTCATTCTGATTAACCTGAAACCCAACACCAACGATTTACATAAGTCATAATACACCACACGGGGCAAGTCATGCCCGAGAATTGGAGAGCAAAGTGCAAAAGCTCAAAACGACCGGTCGGGTCGTTACATCCTCCCCCACTTAAACATATGTTTGTCCTCGAACGTGCCCGGAGTTGTTCCAAAAGCCAACCAATTGTTGAATAACCTCACCATGCACATAACTCACCGGAGTTGTTTCCACTTCTGAAATCATTCACAAGATCAGAATCTCACATCTACATTCAGAATAAGCCCAAACAAGCTGTAATCGCCCATACTTGCAATCTCAGGTGCAATCACTTGATATACCACATAACTCAAACACTCATAGTGATAACTTCTAATTATAGCAGCTGCATACAACACCCGAATACCGATAAAAAAACTCTTATCAACTAAAGTCTCACCCAACACTTTCATATACTGCCAATGATCACTAAAACACGCGGTAAGCCATAACCATTTCCCATATCAACCATTCAAGAAGCCACTTTTCCTTTGGCAAATACCACAGCAAATTTCTGAGACGAAGCTCGATATTATCCCTCCGATATGCTGAAATCAAACCCGTTCATATTCATTAATGATCCTAACGGTCTCCTCTAATCCAACACACTACTTTAGTGACACGATACATCAATGCAGGCCTAAACCACAACTTGCACAATACTTGCACCAATAAGCAACAGTCCGAACGTACTCAAATCATGAAAATGACCCAAATGAAATAGCTGTACCTCAAGCTCACCAGTACTACCACAACACAAGGCTGAGAACCCATCTCGCATCATGGGAACAGAACACACGAATCTAACCCGCCAGGTCATACCTCCACATAACTTCGTTGCAATGCGCGGTCCTATCCAACACTACTCCACATGAACCACCTCAAATCCCTATGCTCGAAATCGACAACCACACACAATTTGATGTCTGGAATCAAAGCAATTCATCATACCCACGGTATAGCAAATAACCTACACCACACAAACCCGAAAGGACATAACCCATACACCATTCACCGAGTAACACCCAATTTCTCTTCCCGCTCGACTTCTACTATGAAACCCCAATAGAACTGCACCCTAGGTTCCTATAACCGACAAATCACAACCCCTCTCTCAACAATACAATTCGGAGCCACCCAAGCTGACTCAAGTTAGAACACGCATCCACATTGGCCTGCCAATGAACTCCTCATCAAGGAAATCCTGAGATTGTTGCTTCAACTCCTCTAACTCTGCCGATGCCATACGATACGGTTCTCGGCATCAAATCAATACCGAAATCAACCACCCTGCCTGGCGACATGCCCGACCACAAGAAACACATCCGAAAAGTCTATCACCACTGGAACCGAATCAATGCTAGGAGCCTCTACACTGACATTTATCACGAAAGCCCACATAAGAAAAATAATTCTTCCCAGCCGTCCGCTGGGTCTTCAAATATAAAACCACTTCAATAGGACATAATCTTTCGAACCTCACCACTCAATCCGTGGCATTTCTGGCATAGCCAACAGCACCGCCTTAGTGCAATAGTCCAAAATGACACAACACGGAGACAACTAGTCTGAACCCAATATTACATCCAAAATCTAACATACCAAGCAACGAAAGATCCGCTCGAGTCACCAAACCCCCAATAATCACTAAACAGTGCCGATACACACGACTCACAATTACAATATAGCCTAAATGTGAGAACTTCCCTGACTCTAAGTCCATATGGCACATGACTCAACACACCTGATCCCAATTCCGCTGTCTGAATGCATATCGCACCTCAAATACCCAATCATTCCACGAAAGATACTCTAAAATTCCACTGTGTCACCAAGCAAACTCGAATATCAACAGTCAATCTAATAAGAAAGCGCCGCAATTCTACCGAAGTACCATCAACTTAATCACATTGCCTTTTCTGAAATATATACCCTCATCAAATCACTCCCATTTAGCAATACCATTTCCTTAATCACCTAGAGATCATCCCCCTAATCATCTGAAGTTCATTTCTTTAATCATCTGAAACTGCCTGTGTTGCCTAAGAATTTTATGACTTTCCGTTCAAAATTGAACCGTAACCTTACGCATGCAAATCTCAATCCTCCATAACATACCGCATATACCATACCATCCTAGGATAACATGAGAACTTCATCTCCCTTCCGAGCCATAAACATCTACGTACTCAACTAGTCAAGAACTTTCCATTGATCCCATCTGAAGAAAATCACTATGCATCCCATGCTCCTTATGCCCATAGAAAATATACATCTCCAATCGAAGTAGAAACCATCAAGAACTCTCCGAGTTCCCCTTGCACAAGTCAGACCTGCCAGGACTGAATCCTTCTAACTCGACCAAGCTACGCAAGCCATCAAAACCTAAGAGCATTGCCGCGAAATACCTATAGGAACTCGTTACCCCATACACACCCAAGGAACTAATCATATCCTTACCATACCGATCCGGCCTACTACCCACCTATCCAATCTATTCGAGTTTTCTTCTGATTTATCTTCAACTTGATATCCCCTCTTGTTGTATCACCACAATTCCTCAATCCAGACTTACCATACGAGACCCAAGCATAAAACTACACTATCTAAGGCTCATAAGCCGCTGACTCTCTTAAATGTTTCCAAAAGCACCACGTTCAAAATACCTACCCCGAAGAGACTTACTGCGAATCTGGAACCATTACCTCCCTAATACTAATATATAGAATCCCATAGTTAATGTATAAAGTACCACAAGTCTTGACATCTTCCAAATGAAAACTCAGTTCTTAACCACATATACGACTTTAAAATACCCCATTGTTACATGTAGAATCTTGAACAAATTGGAACCATTCTCGAGAGTCATTCACTCTATTCAAACTGCAATTAGCCTGATCAAGCGAACCGAACAACCCGTGCCTCGTTGGCACTCTGACACCGCAGAATGTGACATCATTCCATTACAATCAAGCAACTTCATGCTCTATGCACGGAGCATCCTTTACCAACAACAGCTCAAGACATTCTGTGATTCTCACACGCCTGTGAAGCATCTTATAACCTTTGTTAAAAATTTTCCTTTACTCGAGCCATCCTCGATCTCAATTTCCGCAAGCCATAACTGATTCACCAGCACATCTCAAACTGGAATCAACATAGCACATAACCATGCAATCAACTAATCAACAGCAAACTCCCCCACTTGGCTCGAAGCCATAGATCAAAACACGTACCATAACTCATAATGCATACACTTTATTGTTGCCATAATACCATAGTGAGATTAAACTCAAACCTTCATAAGCTCGTGAAACACAGACCATCTGGTACCTTGAATCTTCTGCAAGTCTCACATCTATTCCTTGCGACAGTCAATCCCACTCTCTTTAGCGACTCAAAATTCAAATTGCAACACTTATATTTCACTTGTAAATGAGACCTTCTAAAAGACACATAAGGATCACACAACCTCGGAACACTTCGCAGTAGATAACCCACCTGCTTTGCCTCAAACTAACATTCCTATATACCTTCCACCGTCATAAACTGTACGTAGTCACTTAGTCTTCCTGAGTCTGAATTCATACCGCAATATGAAATTTACTTCACTCTCAACTGGGAAACATGAAAAGATCCTTCACACGCCCATAACTCAGGGCTATACCTCAAATCGAGATGGAATTCAAGCACCTAATAGTTCTTCTATCCTCCAGCAGACCTTTCTCGTCGCTTCCAAATCATATGGATACATCTCGCAGTACCAACATACACATCACATAGTTATCCAGCCATCACTTCCACTAATAGGGACAATACCACACATATAAGTTCAAAAATACTTGCTCACACAATCAGCACCTCGGTGCTCAAGCTATAGGCAAAAAATCCGGCCTCAAGTCCTCCAGACTGGCCCAATATCAACTCACCGAGATCACATCTCGCCCCTCGATCGGGGAATCACAAGCCATTAATGCATATCTGATATTGAGCGCTCATGCACACATACAAACGCGTGGAAGGAATTCAAGAGTTACATCTCAAGCTGAATCAAGGACGCACGATAAGAATTCAAGAATGTGAAGTTTGCCTAAATGTTTTGTAGCCTCTCGAGGATAAATACAGACGTCTCTGTACCGATCTGCGAGACTCTACTAAACCTACTCATGACTCGTGAGACCTATGTAACCTAGGCTCTAATACCAACTTGTCACGACCCTAACCCCGAACCCGGTCATGATGGCGCCTCTTGTGAAGACAAGGCTAGCCAATTAGACCCAATTCACTTTTTAAAATAGCTAAACAATATAAGAGCAGTCTAAACATGATTTAATGATAATAAGCAGCGAATATACAACCCAACACAGCCCTAACCGGGGTGTCACCAGTCACGAGCATCTACTAGGGTATAAATACAACTGAAAATCTGAAGTATACAAATACAGACTAATGAAATGGAGAAAGAGAGAGAGAGAGAGAAGCATTGATGCGAACGCCGGCAGCTACCTTGCTAAACTCCGATGACTCTGCCTCCGATCAGCCAAAACCCACTACCAGGTGCATAAATACCTAAATTTGCACACAAGGTGCATGGAGTAAAGTGAGTACTTCAACTCAGTGAGTAATAATAATAAATAAAGACTGAAGGCAAGAAATCACGTAAAGCATACCAAGATGTTGTATAGAAGCAGTTCAAAACTAGTAAGAAAGCAGTGAAGCTCTAAAAAATCTCTTTAGAGTATTTTGGCTCAGTTTAAACTTCTTTGAAAATGGCTTTTCCAACAGTTACGCAAATGAATGCCAAAAATAGTTAGTGCAGATAAGCACAGAAATCTGCCTCTCGGGCACAAATACTATAATTTAACAGGTAGGTAAATGACAAGTAAATATGAAAGATAAACATATAAAGGTTCACCCCTCGGGCACAATGTCAAAAACTCCGCCCCTCGGGCAATATCTCAGAACAATAATAACCCATCGGGCAATCACATAGAACAATATCAACCCCTCGGGCTATATCTCACATCACAATGGGTACTCACACTCACTGGGGGTGTATAGACTCCGGGAGGGGCCCCCTATGGCCCAAGCGCAATATCAAGCCATCTCGTGACATCAAATCTAGGCCCTCGGCCTCATATTAGTCAAGCCACCTCGTGGCGTATATATCTCAAACCCTTGGCCTCATAAACAATGTCAACAAGCCACCTCGTGGCGTACATACCTCAGGCCCTCGGCCTCAAATCAGTATCAATGTTTCCTCACAATTAGGCCCTCGGCCTTACTCAGTCAAAATACTCACAAGCCCCTCGGGCATTAGTAAAATAGTATTTCTCAGCCCAAAATATCATTTAAAATATCATTTAAGTCTCAAAACGGAGTGAACATGGCTGAGTAGTAAAATAGTGAAAAATAACATGACTGAGTTCAATTAGTAAGTCAAAACAGTGAGGAAATAGTAATAAAAATCCTCGAAGGGTTCAAATAGTTAGCACGAAGCCCAAATATTGCAATCAGCCCAAATCATGATGATGACATATAAGTTTCAGTCAAATGTGCGGTAAAATCATCAATCGGGACGGACCAAGTCACAATCCCCAAAAGTACACGACCCCACGCTCGTCATCAAGCATGTGCCTCACCTCAATATAGCACTACGATGTGAAAATCCAGGGTTTCAAACCCTCAGAACATCATTTACAATCATTACTCACCTCAAACCAGCTAATTCTCTAGCTCGCGACGCCTTTGCCCCTCGAATTGGCCTCCACTCGCGTCGAAAATATCCAAAATCAGAACGAATACGTCACAATACGCTAAGGGAACAAATCCCAAGCGAGAACAATCAACAAAGGGAACGATTCCTGAAATTACCAAAACCCAATCCCCGGGCCCATGTCTCGGAATCAGGTAAAATTAACATTTTCAGAATCCTCATACCCTCACGAGTCTAACCATACCAAAATTATCCAATTCTGGTACCATTTGGTCCTTCAAATTATCATTTTATATTTTTGGAAGATTCCACAACTTTTCTTTCCAAATTCCATCCCAAATAACGGATTAAATGATTAATTCAATGATAGATTCATGTATCCTAGCCAAATCTGAGCTAGAATCACTTACCCCGATGAATTTCTTGAAAAACCTTCAAAAAATCGCCAAAATCCGAGTTCTCTAGGTCAAAATATTAAATAAAACCCAAAACATCGTATTTATGGAGTACCCCACAGATTTCCACCTCCGCGGACCGCACAAAATCGACTGCGGTCCGCACAAAACCAGTGCGGTACGCACAAAAACGACCGCGGCCGCACAAGCTTTTCTCTACAGTGATAGGCTTTAGTATTTTGACCATAACTTTCGCTACAGATGTCCAAATTGTGATATCTTTATCTTTATGGAAATCAGACACGAAAGACTACAAATTTTGTTTTTAAATCATCTCAAAATTCCTTGAAGATCAAAAGTTATGAGCTTTCGAAGTAGGACCAGCGGAATGTTCTTCACCGCGGCCGCACACCATTTTGTGCGGTCCGCACAGCACCTACCGCGGTCGCACACCATTTTGTGTGGTCCGTACAACACTCACCTTGGATGCGCTTCATTTTGTGCGGACCGCGCGGGTGAGTTCCGAGGCCTGCAACCCTTCTGGACATGCTACAGCTATGATTTTCGGCTTAAAACATCCCGGAACCTACCCCGGAACTTTCAGAACTTCAAATCAATTGTACCAACACATTCCATGACATCGTTCAAACTTGTTGGAAACTTCGGAACGCTCACAACAACATCAAACTACCAATTTAACATAGGATTTGAGCCTAAGAACTCGAAGAACTCTTAAATTATGCTTTCGATCAGAAAGTCTATCAAACCTCGTCCGAATGACCTGAAATTTTGCGCACACATCCCAAATGATACAACGAAGCTACTGCAACTCTCGGAATTTCATTCCGACCTTTATATCAAAATCTCACCTATCAACCGGAAAACGCCGAAATCTCAATTTCGCCAATTCAAGCCTAAACCTTCCACGGACTTCCAACATGCATTCCGATCACGCTCCTAAGTCCCAAGTCACCTAACGGAGCTAACCAAATCATAAAAATTTCAATCCGAGATCAAAGACAAACAAGTCAAATCTTGGTCAAACCTTTCAAATTTTAAGCTTTCAACTGAGACTGTTCTTCCAAATTCATTCTGATTAACCTGAAACCCAACACCAACGATTTACATAAGTCATAATACACCACACGTGGAAAATCATGCCCGAGAACTGGAGAGCAAAGTGCAAAAGCTCAAAACGGTCGGTCGGGTCGTTACAATTATTTAGCAAGAGAATCCGATTCAATTATTTTTTTAAATTCATCATATAAGTAAAATTCTTATTCAAGTTTTTTTTAAAAAAAATTTAGGTTGCATAAATCTATCCCATAAAAAGAGCGTTAGAAAACAAAGTAAAAATGTTAGTATATTATTAAGAATCAAAATGTTATACAAGTGTCTAAGGAAGCACAATCAAAGTTAAATCCTAGACAAGAACAAGCTTTCAAGGATATATTATAAAGAGCTAACTCAGATATAACGGGATTATTCTTCGTAGATGCCTTCGGTGGAATCGAAATAATATTTCTATATCATGCATTACTTGTAAATATCATATCAATAGGTATGACATTGTTAGCAATAATAGCAAGTGATGTACCAACAATGAATTTATTGTGAGATCATCCACTTTAGATTTGATAAATCTCTTCAAACAACTTAAATAACCATCATAAATATATCAAAGCAGCGCAATGATGCTAAATTTATAAAGAAAGAAAAATTGATAATATGGGATAAAGCACGTATGGCTAAGTGTCAAATGATCAAAATAATTGATCGTAGTTCTAGAGATATATTAGATATTAATGAATCGTTTGGTAAAAATTTATTGGTTTGATAAGTGATTTCTGTCAAGTACTACCAATAGTTCCAAAATCGACAAAAGTAGAGATTGTAAAAGCTAGCTTACCAAAGTTATACTTCTAGCCTCAAACGAAAAAAGATTCAACTGAAAAGAAATATAAAGTAAGAACAGATGTAGTATTCAGTGTCTTCTTGCTCCGCGCCGGAAACGAAGAGAAGCATCCAATAAAGGATGATTCTAAGCACTTGGTTATCAATCCAAATGGTAATAATAGTGCATTTAATAAGATAAATATTTCTATCATTCGATTAAAACGCAATTTGTGCAGATCGCATGATAGAATTAAAAATCTATCTTAGCTAGCAGAAATGAATATGTTGATCAACTAAATAAAAATTTGCTTGCAAAATTTTATAGTAAAGACAAAATATTTTTTAATTTTTGACTCAGCAGAAAATGATACCAATAATTACAACCAAGAAGAATACTTAAATAATTTAATACCAAATGGCCTTCTACCATACATGTTTGTTGTCAAGTTTCTTATTTCTTACGTATGTTAGTATCACCGTATATATAATAGAATAAGTTAAAATTGATCTTACATTGTATATTGGTTAATTTTGAAGAAAAATATGCATGTCATGCTACTAAAAAAATTAGATACGCCGAGTAATATATGTAATAGCACACATATGGTATTTAAAAGTTTTGACAATAACGTCATACATACAAAAATTATGATACTGGTTAATGTGCTTCTAAGTATATTTTTATCCCTGAATTCAACTTTCATCTTCCGAAACTAAGGAATATCCTTTTTAATTTGTGTGAAAATAATTTTTAGTATGTTTATGTTTTACAAATATAATAAATAAAGCATAACGACAAACATCTTAAATATTGTTTCAAAAATATATTTTTTTGCATGAACAACTGTATGTTGCACTTTCAAGAGGGATATAAAGATCGACAATAAGAGTTCTGGTTAAGGCAGAGCAACCAATGCATTAGGAGGAAACATACACACAAAAATTGTCCACAAAGAATTGTTCGTTAAGATACCATCGCATTAAATACTTTTAAACTATAATATATAATTATCTAACAATGACAAAATTGATTATTTGTGTAAGTTTTGATGGTGTCATTTTATTTTAAATATGTATTATACTAATGTAATAATAGTTTTGGAATTTAGATGATTGTTGTATAATTATAGATAAAATTTCTCTCGTTAATTAAATTTTATTGCTCCTTCATATAAATAAATGTTTAAATCATCACATGCCATTATTAACGTGCAACGCACGTTCATATATATATATATATATATACACACACAAAGAAAAAATGTTAAACTTATTTACCCGGTTTATCTATATTTTCCTATTTAAAGAAAGTAACTAAATTTGTTTACAAAATATATATACAAAACCGGTCACAATCTACAATTTATCTACAAATTAAAATACAACTTTTTCCACAGAATTCAGTCAAAAATTAGAATTTATATACACCTTGTATACAATTATGTTAGTTGTATATATTATGTATGTTGTTATTACACTCGACATACAAAATATATACAATTTATTTATATCTTCTTCTTTGAGTTTTAATCTGAAATTTTAACCACAATCACCTTGAATCTTTACCAAACTTTCTCAAAATTGAGATATAAAATCAAAGAATATTCCCAATCATTTGCAATAACACCCAATCTAAATAAATATTAATTTTACAAAATTCAATTTTCGAATTCAAATCTTCAAAGCATTTTAATGGTTGTCAATGGAGTTTCACAATATCAATTACGTTCAAATGCTAAAATTGTCCCAAAAAAATAGGAACTTTCATTAGCAAGCTAACAGATTATCACTGGCGTTCAAATAGTTTTCATTTGAACAATCATTAATCGCCTAATAGGATGTCCATACTCATAGAAGAAAACTTTAATGAACAATCATTAATCGCCTAATAGGATGTCCATACTCATAGAAGAAAACTTTAATGTTGAGGGGCAGGGAATATGAGCCTAGGCTTCATAGGTAGCAAGCTTCTAGGTTGGTACTACTGGGCCACATATCTTAAGCTTCTAGGTTGGACGAAGAAGAAGAGAGAAAATAAGAAAGATTAGATTCTAAGATATTATTTTGTATATAATTGGTAAATTATATATCAACTTGTAATTAAATTAAAACTTTAATACAGAGAATAAATAAGTTTTAAAATAGTATAAATATATAAAGATCTCTTAATATTTGCAGCCATTGTAGATTAGCATTCAACATAACCAAAGCATAAGGAAAATAGAAGTCTATTATAGAAGTTTCATGGAAAACTTAATATTTGGTTAGTGCTTACCCAAACTAATAATGAGAACTGTCAATAGATACGTACGTGTATGTAAAATCAAATTTCCTCCTAGAAATGCGGAGTTGACTGTGCCGGCAAAATATTAAAAGAAGATTTGATATAAAAAATCCTTATGAGTTCACACATTTAAAAGAAGTTTTAATATAAATTAACAAAATATCTTACATAAAAACAAATTTTAAACTGACAGCACTTTTGAAATAAAAATGCTCACAAACAATTTAGTTCTCAGAAAATGTACTTCACTTCACCAATTAAACTACAAAAACCTATACGCCATGATATCACGAGAAATCGAGACTAAAGATACTCCTTCTGTTCACTTTTACTTGCCCAGTATTCTAAAAACAGATTTTCACTTTTACTTGTTACTTTTGGCATATCATTGTGAGCACGCGATTTTTGCCCGACGGAAAATACTCCTACAAATTCAAAATAGGGTTTTTCTAACTATTTTAATTTTTATAGAATTTTTAGGATTTTTTTGTTAATTGTTGCTTGCATTTAGTTGTATATTTAATATTTTAAAATTATGAGAAAAATACCAAAAATGTCTAAAATATATTATGCATAGCATTTTAGGTATTAATAATTGCATTTAGGATTTAATTACCTAAGTTTATCGCATTATTAAATAAAAAAAAATATTGGCCATTTTTACATCTTTAACTTTTAGTTGCAAATTAGTAATTTTCTTTCATTAGCCTTTAGTTAATTAATTATGTTGTTATTAGAAATAGATTATTAATTTAATTCTATAATTTAGAATCTAACTTAAGGATTTTAGTTAATTTGTTAGGTTTTTAATTAATTAGATTAGGATTTAAAATCAAAGAAAATTAAGAAAAAGAGAAGGAAAGGGAGTCCAATTTTGAGCCCACCCTACTTGGCCCAATTATGGATAACCTTTAGCCCAACACCCCTCCCCTCTCATTTAAACCCAGAACCCGCGACCCGTATGCCTGAGACCCGCCCCATCCCTCTTTAAATCTCAACCCTCCATCCCAACTCATCCAATGAACCCAATCAAATTCTCATACCAAATAAAACTTAACCTATCTCCCATAAACCCTAAAACCGAATAACCCAAAACGGTGCAGACCCCCACCCCTCCTCAGCTCTCTGCCGCAAAAGGACCACCAAAAACATCAAAGTGATTTTATTTTGGGTCTCACATACCTCTTTTTATCTAATATATTTGTGGACTCACATCTTATATATTTGGATCTACACGGCTGTGTGACAAAAAAGAAGCCTCATACAATTAATATAGGTGTGTGAGACACAAAATAAAATTTTTTCAAAACATTGGAAAATTTCCCCCTAACCAATCACATGGCCTATCCTCTCATCCCTTCCACGTGGCCTGACAAATAACGGATTAGTACCATCCGATTTCTCAGAAATCGACCTATATAGGGGTGTCTTTTGGATTTTTCAAAGGGGGGATTTTTTTTTTAAGGAAATTTTGGAAAGGAAAATAGGGAGAAAGAACTAGGTTTTGGGTTTTTCTTTCAAATTTTGTTTCACCTTCTGATTTCGTTTCCTGTTTATTCACACATAAAAAAAATATACAAAAAGAGGGTGAGCTTTTCCTGGTTCGATTGTTGCTTCAAAAAAAAATCTCTGTTTCTCCATTTTTTATTTTTTTCTGGATTTTGTTTCTAGAATGGAAGTCGATTGAGTTGCTGTTGGTTTCGAGTTTTTCTGGTGCTGTTTAGAGATCTGTTCGAGGTTCACAATTTCTCGTTGTTTTGTTTTCCAGTTCGGATTCCGGTTCATTGCCCGATTTCTATTGTATATTCAAAGCCGAAAGTTAATCGAAAGCTACAGTTCAGGTTCAATCTCTTTCTCTTCTGTATCTCTGTTTTAAGGTGTCATTGAGCCATGAGGGATTTGTTTCTAGAATGGTGTTTTCTTTGATCAAGTTCAGTAGAGGTCGAGTCCGGAGTTTAGTTCTTGGTTGAGATTTGTGCTTGCGGGGATATTAGAAATGACGTTTTGTTGACGTCTTGACGTCACTGTTTGGATATGTTTGAGATTAGCCGGAGTTCGATTAGCTAGACTGAAGCTTAATTTGAAATTGGCTGGAGGCGTTTGGCTTATTGTGTTTCAATATGTTGCTTCAATGTGTTATTCTCTGCTGGTTTTTAAATTGACTACTTGCGTTAAATTTCATTGTCGAGTGAGTATCACGATTCATCGATATTTACCATGTTCAAGCTTAGAGTTCATGTGCATGGTTAGTCTAAAAGGAAGAAAACCATTAGTATCTGGCATACTCTAACTGAATTCTGAATGATTGAGATACCATGACCTCTATTGTCGCCATGTTAATCTTGAAATTAGAGTGGTTCTATTGTGTTTGCTTGTTTCTAGTCTGCTGAAATTTTGTCAATCTGATCACTGTCTTGATGGATTTGCTTTTGTCTTTGGATAAAAATGTGATTCCATCTGTAGATCCATTCGTGAATTAAAATTGCTTGTCCTTAAACTTGTTCCCTTATCGAATCTGTGAATCAATTTATCTCACTGGATAAACTGAAGTTTAGTGACATCTGCTTCTTTGTAAATTCGTGCAAATTTCCTTCCTTATTTGAAATGCAAACTGAATTTATATTCATTGGGGCATCAAGAGATTGATCTAGGCTACGTATCTTTCTAATTCTCAAGGTGACAGTGGTCTGCCTAAAAGGAAATTGACCCATGAATTAAGCTTCGTGGTTGATTGTTAGTTTCTTGTTCATGCTTAGAGCCACAGATCTTTTTTTTCAGTGTTAAATGTGTAACTGATGACAAATGTCTGTTTGGGCCAAGCATGTTTGTGATGTGTGAAAGTTATTTGTGAATGAATCTTATTTTACAAGTATATCCCAATGTTAGTGTGCTTCTGTGAGGGTGAAGAGTTGCGAGCGACTAGCAAATCTTGCTTTAGCAGGTTTGGTTTCATTATTCGATTTGATTCATGTATGTTTCTTTTTGGTTGCTGAACTACATTGCACAATGGCTTTGATTTGTGTTTGTCAAAACTTGGAAATGAGGGAGATGAGCCTCAGTATCTATCGAGTTTATTTTGATGACTGTTTAGAACTCATGATTCTCAAGTTTCTCCGTATAGTATGAAGAGTGGATTTATGAGTGTTTGGATGTGCATTGTTTAGATTTGCAGAGAAAATAGATATTACAACTGTATATGTATGATCTTATTATATATTTTTATCCATTTATTATTGATAGATGTTATTACTACTCTGTTTTTCCCCACTTCAATGACGTGTTTTAAAACAGATTTTGTTTATCAAACATAAGACCTAATATCCTACAAATTCGGGTGTGCATTTCATGTGACCCGACCATAACTTCATAATAATAAAATAAGCATGTCGTAAATTACGGGTGCATTTCATGTGGCGCGATTTGCAACGTATACCAAAATGACAAGTGTACGACATCATGACTTGTTCCAGAAATAATTTCATAAATAAAAATAAAAGCGGCAATAGAGTTAAAAATGCATAATAGGTTTAAAACATGTAATAAATTAGATAATTAGGTCAATTATTAATAGTTGAGCGACCGTGCTAAAATCATGGAACTCGGGAGTGCCTCACACCTTTTCCTGGGTTAACATAATTCCTTACCCGAGCTTCTGTGTTCGCAGACCGTAAATAAGAGTTAATTTCTTCGATTTGGGATTTAAAATAAACCGGTGACTTGGGACACTATAAATTATCCCAAGTGACGACTCTAAATCAATAAATAATTTCATTTCTATTAATGTTACTTTAATTGAAAAAATTCCATATCCCCTCGGGAAAAAGGAGGTGTGACAATCATGAGAAAACAATTTCTTTTTTCCTGTTATACCTATAATATTAATTACTCATTTCAAATCATTTTTTCAAATCCATTAAAAATATACAGCAATTAATATGGGTATTATGGTAAATTATGTACTTTATTTATTTTTTCTTAATAAGTGTATAAAGTCCATAGTGGACAAGTAAAAGTGAACGGAGGGAGTATGTCTCATTAATCTTTTAATTAAATAAATATGAGTCCTTTCATAATTATTTAACAAGTGGGATTAGTGCAGTCGACCAAAAAGAAGCTGACGACACCTTTAAATACTTCTCTCTTCTTGTTTTTTATTTTTTATTTTTTTATTAATATGATAGCGATTTTGAAATGGCACTATTCTAAACTAAACGAAGAAAAATTAAAAAAAAAAAAAGGAGATCAAGTCACCTCCCAAACAGGCACCCTGGCCTACGGATGCATCAATAAACATATTATTGCGGAAAAATAATCTAATTTTTGAATTAAATTAAACAAATAAATGTAGGACATGTATATTTTGTATGTCAAATTATTTCAATATAATTATATTTATGTGATAAACACTTTTACTTTAATTTCAATCTTACAATTAAATTATTTGAATTATATAAGCACCCGATACATATCTTTTATAATTGTCTTAGGGTGTGTTTGGTATGAAGGAAAATGTTTTTCAATTTTTCCATGTTTGGTTAGGTTAAATATTTTCCTTATCAACTCATTTTCCTCCAATTGGAGGAAAATGTTTTCCTTATCAAGAAAAGGAAAAATATTTTTCAAAACACCTTCTCAACCTTCCACACTCTCACCAACCCACCCCACCCCCTCTCCAAAAATGGCTTTTCTTTTTCAAATTTCAGTTTTTTTGTTACCACCCACCCTACTACCCCACCCCCACCCCCCTCCCCACCATAATTTTTTTTATTTTATCTTAACATTTTTTTGCGATTTTAGATTTCTGTTTTTTCGTTTTTCTATACCACCCACCCCAACCCCCACCACCCCCTCCCCATCTGTTTTTTTCGTTTTACTGCCCCCTACTGTCACGACCCGGAATTCCCACCCTCGGGAGTTGTGATGACGCCTACTAATATGAGCTAGGCGAGCCAATCCTTAACAGCTTACTTCATTAACAAATCACTTCTTTTAACGATTATCAGTGATAGCATGAAAACAACGGAATTTAATGAATATACGGAAGACTTAAATTAAAGAAACTGAACAATAATATGGAAATCAACATATGCTTCTACCCAAGAACTGATGTCACATTACTCACCAACTTCTAAGAGTACTAAATACAACCGTTTGAAAGAAAAATATAAATTGTTTGTCTCGAATACATGAGATAACAGACTGAAGTAATGATAGAGGAGACGCCGGGCCTACGGACGCTTGCAAGGCTACCTCGGTGTCTCACTGGACTGAAAGCTTGGCTCCCGCGCTACTGCTGTTGTCCAAGACCTGGATCTGTGCAAAAGAGCACAGAGTGTAGTATCAGCACAACCGACCTCATGTGTGTACAACCGACCCCATGTGCTGGTAAGTGTCTGGCCTAACCCCGGCGAGGTAGTGACGAGGCTAGGACCAGACTCCAGATAAACCTGTGCAGTTATATGCTATATGGCGGAAAAGTAAACAGGTAATAAGCAATCAAAGCTGGGAAAGGGGAAACATGCTCCAGGGGTAGCAGATAAAACAGAATATCAAAGAATAGTAAGGAAACTACATTTTAACTTCTAACACGGATAAAGAGAAATAAGGCAACTTTCACTTTCAGTTTCATCTTGTTGCAGACGTGCAACCTGATCTTATTTCTCATATCTTGTGGTAGGCGTACCACCCGCTCCCATTTCAGTATATCTTGTGGTAGGCGTACCACTCGCTCCCATTTCATTATATCTCGTGGTAGGCATACCACCTGCTTCCATTTCATTATATCTTGTGGTAGGCGTACCACCCGCTCCCATTTCATTATATCTTGTGGTGGGCGTACCACCCGCTCCCATTTCATTATATCTTGTGGTAGGCGTACCACCCGCTCCCATTTCATTGTATCTTGTGGTAGGCGTACCACCCGCTCCCTTTTATATTTCATCACATAATCACAAGAAATTCCGGCAAGGGAACATAAATAATATAATAACTTCCCGGCAAGGGAACACAATAATGTTATAATCTTCCCGGCAAGGGAACAACAATATTGAATTAGTCATCTCGGCAAGGGAGAATCAGCTATAACCAACCTCAACTCAACTTGTACTCAGTTCAATTATTGAAAATGTTCAATCATAGAAGATCATTAAGTAAAGCACCCAAATGTTATTTAAGAACACAACAACTTTCAATTTAAGACTCACGATCATGCTTGACACCAACGTATAGATACTCGTCACCATGCCTATACGTCGTACTCAACAAGAAGCAAGTAGCAAGTATGACTCAACTCCTAATCCCTCAAGCTAGGGTTAGACCAAACACTTACCTCGATGCCTTGATCACCACTTAAATCTCAACTATAGCTTTACCCCTTGATTCCATCACCAATCCGCTCGAATCTAGTCACAAGTTACTTAATTACATCAATAAGTGCTAAATAAATCAACCTCAATGCATGAAAATGAGTTTTCTAAAGTTTTACCCAAAAGTCAGAAATCACCCCCGGGCCCACGTGGTCGAAACCCGAGGTTCGGACCAAAACCCGATTACCCATTCCCCCACGAATCAAAATATATAATTTGTTTTGAAATCGGACCTCAAATTGAGGTCCAAATCCCCAATTTTAGAAAACCTAGGTTCTACCCAAAACACTCAATTTCTCCCATGAAAATCTTTAATTTGAAGTTGAAATCATGTTAAAAGATGTCAAGGAGTGAAGAAAATGAGTTAGAAATCACTTACCAATGTTTTGGAGAAGAAAGGTTGTTTGAAAAATCGCCTCTTATGTTTTTAGAGTTTTGAAAAGTGAAAAATAGCTGAAATTCCCGTTTATTTATACCCCTCTCAGACCTCCAGTGTGGACCGCATCAAATGGACTGCGGCCGCACAGCCTCCACCGCGAACCGCATAAAGGCGATCGCGGTCACGCTGACCCCTCCCTGAAGACTTGCAGTTGAGCACCCTGTGCGGACCGCACAAAGGCGACTACGGCCGCAGAGCTTCCACCACGGACCGCACAAAGGCGACCGTGGCCGCGCTGGCCCCTCTGCGGTCGCATGCGATTTCTCGCGGACCGCACTAGAGGGTTCAGAGACTGTGGCTTCCTGAACCTGCAACACTTGACTTTCTAAGCCTAAGGCATCCTGGAACCTACTCGAAACTCACCCGAGCCCTCGAAACTCCAACCCAAGTATACACACAACCTCAAAAACATCCTACGGACATATTCATGTAATAAAATTACCAAAATAACATCACGAGCATCGAATTAAACCTCGAGATCAATGAAAATTCTCAAAACTCTTTTAAACATCAAATTTCTCAATTAAGGTCCGGATCGCGTCAAACGACGTCCGTTTTTAACCAAATTTCACAGGAATGACTCAAGTCATATATAAGACATGTACCGGGCGTCGGAACAAAAATACGGGCTCGATATCATTGCTTTCTAATCAGTTTTCATTTCAAATTTCCTTAATCAATTTCTGAAAACAATTTCACTTAAAAATTCATTTCTCTGGCTTGAGACCTCGGAAATCGATTCCGGGCATACGCCCAAGTCCCATATTTTCCTACGGACCCTCCGGGACCGTCAAATCACGGGTCCAGGTCCGTTTACCCAATATATTGAATGAAGTCAAATTTATTCATTTTAAAGTCAAGACTTAACATTTTTTCACAGAATTTCATATTTAAGCTTTCCGGCTACGCTCTCGGACTACACACGCAAATCGAAGCGACTCTAAATGAGGATTTCAAAGCCTCGGAAGCACATAATGGGTAAGAAACAGGTGATGACCCTTTGGGTCGTCACATTCTCCACCTCTAAAACAACCGTTCGTCCTCGAACAGACAGAAGAAGGAAGTACCTGAGTCAGGGAATAAATGAGGATAACGGCTCCGTATATCGAACTCGAACTCCCAGGTCGATGCTTCAGGAGGCTGACCTCTCCACTGAACACGAACCGAAGGAAAACTCTTCGATCTCAACTAACGAACCTGCCAATCTAGAATAGCTACCGGCTCCTCCTCATAAGGCAAGTCCTTGTCCAACTGGACAGTGCTGAAATCTACACGTGGGATGGATCGCCGTGATACTTCCAAAGCATGGACACATGAAATATTGGATGCACGACTGATAAGCTAGGCGGCAATCCAAGTCTATAAGCCACCTCTCCCACTCGATCAAGAATCTCAAATGGACCAATGAACCTATGGCTAAGCTTGCCCTTCTTCATGAATCTCATCACACCCTTCATACGAGACACTCGGAGCAATACCCGCTCACCAACCATAAAAGCCACATCCCGAACTTTGCGGTCTGCATAACTTTTTTGCCGGGACTGAGCCGTACGAAGCCTCTCCTGAATGATCCTGACCTTGTCCAAGGCCTCCTGGACCAGATCTGTACCCAACAACCGAGCCTCTCCCGGCTCAAACCAACCAACCGGTGATCGACATCGCCTACCATAAAAAGCCTCATAAGGAGCCATCTGGATACTCGACTGGTAGCTTTTGTTGCAGGCAAACTCTGCTAAAGGCAAAAACTGATCCCACGAACCTCCAAACTCAGTGACACAAGCTCGGAGCATCTCCTCCAAAATCTGAATAGTCCGCTCGGACTGCCCATCCGTCTGAGGATGAAATGTTGTACTCAACTTAACTTGGGTTCCCAACTCTCGCTAAATTGCTCTCCAGAAATGCGAGGTAAACTGCGTACCTCGGTCCGAAATGATAGATACAGGCACACCATGAAGACGAACAATTTCCCGGATATAGATCTCAGCTGACCTCTCGGATGAATAGGAGACTGCCACAGGAATGAAATGCGCTGACTTGGTCAGCCTATCAATAATGACCCAAATTGCATCAAACTTCTTCCGAGTCAGCGGAAGTCCTGTAACGAAGTCCATAGTAATTCGCTCCCACTTCCACTCGGGAAGCTCAATTCTCTGAAACAATCCACCAGGCCTCTGATGCTTGTACTTAACCTGCTGACAATTCAAACATGGAGCCATATATGTAACAATATCATTCTTCATTCTACGCCACCAATAATGCTGCCGCAAATCCTGATACATTTTCACGGCGCCTGGATAAATAGAGTACCAGAAACTATGGGCTTCCTCTAAAATCAACTCTCGAAGCCCATCCACATTAGACACACAAACTCGCCCCTGCAATCTCAAAACTCCATCATCACCTAAGGTAACCTTCTTGGCACCTCCACGCTGCACCGTGTCTCTAAGGACACACAAATGGGGATCATCAAACTGTCGATCACGGATACGCTCCAATAATGAAGATCGAGCGACCGTGCAAGCTAATAATCGGCTAGGCTCAGAGATATCCAATCTCACAAATCGATTGGCCAAAGCCTGAACATCCAACGCAAGCGGCCTCTCATCGACCGGAATATAAGCAAGACTGCCCATGCTGGCTGACTTTTTATTCAGAGCATCGGCCACCACATTGGCCTTTTCCGGGTGATATAAGATAGTGATGTCATAATCTTTCAACAACTCCAACCATTTCCTCTGCCTCAAATTCAACTCCTTTTGCTTGAACAAATACTGAAGACTCTTGTGATCAGTGAACACCTCACATGCCACACCATACAGATAATGCCTCCAAATCTTCAATGCATGAACAATGGCTGCCAACTCTAAATCATGGACCAGATAGTTCTTCTCATGAATCTTCAACTGCCTCGAAGCATAGGCAATGACCTTGCCATCCTGCATCAACACTGCACCAAGCCCAATACGGGAAGCATCGCAATAAACTATGTAAGGCCCTAAACTTGTGGGCAAAACCAAAACCGGTGCGGTAGTCAGAGTTGTCTTGAGCTTTTGAAAGCTATCCTCACACTCATCCGACCATCTGAACTGGGCACCCTTCTGGGTCAACCTGGTCATCGGGGCTGCAATAGATGAGAACCCCTCCACAAACCGACGATAGTAGCCTGCCAATCCTAAGAAACTCTGAATCTCTGTAGCTGATGTTGGTCTAGGCCAGTTCTTGACTGCCTCAATCTTCTTCGGATCAACCCGAATACCCTCTACTGATACAACATGACCCAGAAATGCAACTGAACTCAGCCATAACTCACACTTCGAGAACTTAGCATATAACTGACTATCCTTCAAAGTCTGAAGAACCACTCTGAGATGCTGCTCGTGCTCCTCCTGACTGCGGGAATATATCAAAATATCATCAATGAAGACTATCACGAATGAGTCCAAATAAGGCCTGAACACTCGGTTCATCAAATCCATAAAAGCTGCTGGGGCATTTGTCAACCGAATGACATAACCAAGAACTCATAATGTCTGTACCGAGTGCGGAAAGTTGTCTTAGGGACATCAGATGCCCTAATCCTCAACTGATGGTAGCTAGATCTCAAGTCAATCTTTGAAAATACCTTGGCACCCTGAAGCTGATCGAACAAATCATCAATCCTCGGCAGTGGATACTTATTCTTGATGGTGACCTTGTTCAACTGCCGGTAATCAATGCACATTCTCATCGACCAATCCTTCTTCTTAACAAACAACACTGGCGCACCCCAAGGCGAAACACTGAGTCTAATGAAACCCTTCTCCAGCAAGTCTTGCAACTGCTCCTTCAACTCTTTCAACTCTGGCGGGGCCATGCGATATGGCGGAATAGAAATGGGCTGAGTGCCCGGAGCCAAATCAATGCAAAAGGCAATATCCCTGTCGGGCGGCATACCAGGCAGGTCTGAAGGGAATACCTCAGGAAACTCACGAACCACGGGCACAGAATTAATAGAGGAAACCTCCGCACTAGAATCACGAACATAAGCTAAATAGGCCAAGCACCCCTTCTCGACCATACGCCGAACCTTCACATACGAAATAACACTACGGGTAGAATGACCAGGAGTCCCTCTCCACTCTAAACGAGGCATACCCGGTAAAGCTAAGGTCACAATCTTGGCGTGACAGTCCAAGATAGCGTGGTAAGGTGATAGCCAATCCATCCCTAATATGATATCGAAATCGACCATGTCTAGAAGCAACAAATCCACACGAGTCTCAAGACCCCCAATCACAACTACACAAGAGCGATAGACTCGATCTACTACAATAGAATCACCTACCGGTGTAGACACATAAACAGGAATACTCAACGAATCACTAAGCATGACCAGATACAGTGCAAAATAAGATGACACATACGAGTATGTAGACCCTGGATCAAATAACACTGAAGCATCTCTATCACAAACCAGAACCGTACCTATAATAACTGCATCTGAAGCCTCAGCCTCGGGCCTGGCTGGGAGAGCATAACATCGGGGCTGCGCCCCACCACCCTGAACTACCTCTCTGAGACGGCCTGCTGTTGACTGGCCTCCACCTTTTGCGCCCAGAGCTCCACCTCTAGGACCTCTACCTCCACCTCTAGCTGGCTGGGCGGGCTGGGGAACATCTGGTGCCTGAACCATAGCACGAGAACCCTGATGCGGAGAACTACTTGAAGCCCGAGGGCAATACCTAGCAATGTGCCTCGTGTCGCCACAAGTAAAACAAGCCCTCGGCTGCTGGGGCTGACGACCCTGAAAACTCTGAAGCGGCGGTGCACTGATAGGTGCTGGTGGTGCACTGAAGGACTGCTGATCAGAATACTAAATCGGAGGACCACGACCACCTGAAACACCGTGAAAAGCCTGAAGGTCTGACTGAAAGGGCCTAGGAGGATGGCCTCTACCAATGAATCTCTACCTCCAGACGAAGTACCACTGAATCTGCCTGAATGACGGGGCCTCTTATCCGACCCCTGACCACCTCCCTGCGACCGAACCATCTCAACTTTGCAGGCCACACTGGCCGCCTCCTGAAAAGTGATCTCACTCCCGGCCTCTTTGGCCATCTGAAGACGAATCGGCTGAATAAGACCGTTGATAAACCTCCTCACCCTCTCTCTCTCGGTAGGAAGTATGACAAGAGTATGGCGAGCTAAGTCGATGAACCTGGTCTCATACTGAGTGACCGTCATGGAACCCTAATGGAGGCGTTCAAACTACCTCCGATAGGCCTCTCTCTAGGTAACATGGAGAAACTTCTCCAGGAACAATACTGTAAACTGCTCCCAAGTCAAAGATGGTGACCCGACTGGCATAGCTAAGCAATAATCCCTCCACCAAGTCTTGGCGGATCTATACAAGCGGAATGTGGCAAAATCGACCCTATTGGTCTCAACAATACCTATGTTCCTAAGAACCTCGTGACAGCTATATAGAAAATCCTGGGGATCCTCAGAAGAAGCACCGTTGAAAGTAGTAGTGAAGAGCTTGGTGAACCTATCCAGCCTCCACAAAGCATCGACAGACATAGTCGCTCCATCACCGGTCTGAGCTACTACACCCGGCTGAACTGCTCCAACTGGCTGAACCGCTGGAGTCTGAATCTGAGGAGCTACCTGCTCCGGAGTGCGTGTAGCAGGAGTCTGAGCCCCTCCTCCAGCCTGAGAAGTGGCTGGTGCTACAGGAAGCAAACTTGCTCGGGTGACACTCTCCATGAGGCCCAACAATCGGACCAGTCATCCTGAAGAACTGAGGTAGCAATAAACCCCTCTAGGACCTGAGCTGGGCCCACTGGAACTGCTGGGGTCGGAACCTCCTCAAAATCAACTTGAGGCTCCACCACTGGTACTGCTGCTCGGGGCTGAACTCTGCCTCTACCTCGGCCTCTACCACGGCCTCGGCCTTTGCCCCGAATGGGAGCTGCTGCTGGAGGCTCGGGCTACTGAGCGGTACATGAGGAAGCGCGTGTTCTCGCCATCTACGAAAGAATAGAGTAGAAATCCAATTAGCATTTGAGGAAAAAATTCGCACGACAAGGGAGAACTAATGTGATATTTTCCTAACTCTGTAGCCTCTGGGGGATAAATTCATACGTCTCCGTACCGATCCCTCAGACTCTACTGAGCTTGTCCATGAGTTGTGAGACCTATGTAACCTAGAGCTCTGATACCAACTTGTCACGACCCGAAATTCCCACCCTCGGGAGTCGTGATGGCATCTACTAATGTGAGATAGACAAGCCAATCCTTAACAATTTACTTCATTAACAAATCACTTCTTTTAACGATTATCAGTGATAGCATGAAGACAACAGAATTTAATGAATACACGGAAGACTTAAATTAAAGAAACTGAACATTAATACGGAAATCAACATATGCCTCTACCCAAGAACTGGTGTTACATTACTCACGAACTTCTAAGAATACTAAATACAACCATTTAAAAGAAAAATATAAACTGTTTGTCTCGAATACATGAGATAACAGACTGAAATAATGATTGGAGACGCCGGTCCTGCGGACGCTTGCAAGGCTACCTCGGTGTCTCACTGGACTGAAAGCTGGGTCCCGCGCTACTGTTGTTGTCCAAGACCTGGATCTGTGCAAAAGAGCACAGAGTGTAGTATCAGCACAACCGACCCCATGTGCTGGTAAGTGTCTGGCCTAACCATGTGGAGGTAGTGACGAGCCTAGGACCAGACTCCAGATAAACCTGTGCAGTTATATGCTATATGGCGGAAAAGTAAATAGGTAATAAGCAATCAAAGCTGGGAAAAGGGGAAACATGCTCTGGGGGTAGCAGATAAAACAGAATATCAAAGAATAGTAAGGAAACTACAATTTAACTTCTAACACGGATAAAGAGAAATAAGGCAACTTTCACTTTCAGTTTCATCTTATTGCAGACGTGCAACCCGATCCCATTTATCATATCTTGTGATAGGCGTACCACCCGCTCCCATTTCAGTATATCTTGTGGTGGGCGTACCACCACCCGCTCCCATTTCAGTATATCTTGTGGTGGGCGTACCACCACCCGCTCCCATTTCATTATATATTGTGGTAGGCGTACCACCCGCTGCCATTTCATTGTACTTTGTGGTAGGCGTACCACCCGCTCCCTTTTACATTTCATCAGACAATCACAAGAAATTCCGGCAAGGGAACATAAATAATATAATAACTTTCCGGCAAGGGAACACAACAATGTTATAATCTTCTCGGAAAGGGAACAACAATATTGAATTAGTCATCCCGGCAAGGGAGAATCACCTATAACCAACCTCAACTCAACTTGTACTCAGTTCAATTATTGAAAATGCTCAATCATAGAAGATCATTAAGTAAGGCACCCAAGTGTCATTTAAGAACACAACAACTTTCAATTTAAGACTCACGGTCATGCTTGACACCAACGTATAGATGCTCGTCACCATACCTATATGTCATACTCAACAAGAAGCATGTAGCAAGTATGAGTCAACTCCTAATCCCTCAAGTTAGGGTTAGACAAAACACTTACCCTCGATGCCTTGATCACCACTCAAGTCTCAACTATAGCTTTACCCCTTGATTCCACCACCAATCCGCTCGAATCTAGTCACAAATTACTTAATTACATCAATAAGTGCTAAATGAATCAACCCTAATGCATGAAAATGAGTTTTCTAAAGTTTTACCCAAAAGTCAGAAATCAACCCCGGGCCAACGTGGTCGAAACCCGAGGTTCGGACCAAAACCCGATTACCCGTTCCCCCACGAATCCAAATAATTTGTTTTAAAATCGGACCTCAAATTGAGGTCCAAATCCCCAATTTTAGAAAACCTTGGTTCTACCCAAAACACCCAATTTTCCCCATGAAAATCTTTGATTTGAAGTTGAAATCATGTTAAAAGATGTCAAGGAGTGAAGAAAATGAGTTAGAAATCACTTACCAACGTTTTGGAGAAGAAATGTTGTTTGAAAAATCGCCACTTATGTTTTTGGGGTTTTGAAAAGTGAAAAATAGTTGAAATTCCCGTTTATTTATACCCCTCTCATACCCCCCAGTGCGGACCGCATCAAATGGACTGCGGCCGCACAGCCTCTACCGCAGACCGCATAAAGGCGACCGCGGCCGCGCTGGCCCCTCCCTGAAGACCTGCAGTTGAGCACCTTGTGCGGACCGCACAAAGGCGACTGCGACCGCACAACTTCCACCGCGGACCGCACAAAGGCGACCGCGGCCGCGCTGGCCCCTCCGCGGTCGCACGCGATTTCTCGCGGACCGCACTAGAGGGTTCAGAGACTATGGCTTCCTGAACCTGCAACACCTGACTTTCATAGCCTAAGGCATTCCGGAACCTACTCGAAACTCACTCGAGCCCTCGAAACTCTAACCCAAGTATACACACAACCTCAAAAACATCCTACGGACATATTCGTGTAATCAAATTACCAAAATAACATCACGAGCATCGAATTAAACCTCGAGATCAAAGAAATTTCTCAAAACTCTTTTAAACATCAAATTTCTCAATTAAGGTCCGGATCGCATCAAACGACGTCCGTTTTTAACCAAAATTTACAGGAATGACTCAAGTCATATATAAGACCTGTACCGGGCGTCGGAACAAAAATACGAGCCCGATACCATTGCTTTCTAATCAGTTTTCATTTCAAAATTCCTTAATCAATTTCTGAAAACAATTTCACTTAAAAATTCATTTCTCGGGCTTGGGACCTCGGAAATCGATTCCGAGCATACGCCCAAGTCCCATATTTTCCTACGGACCCTCCGGGACCGTCAAATCACAGGTCCTGGTCCGTTTACCCAAAATATTGACCGAAGTCAAATTTATTCATTTTAAAGTCAAGACTTAACATTTTTTTCACAGAATTTCATATTTAAGCTTTCCGGCTACGCGCTCGGACTGCACATGCAAATCGAAGCGACTCTAAATAAGGTTTTCAAGGCCTCAGAAGCACATAATGGGTAAGAAAACAGGTGATGACCCTTTGGGTCGTCACATTCTCCACCTCTAAAACAATCGTTTGTCAATATATTTTTCCGTTTTAATTTTTTTATCGGTTTAAAGGTTCAAAATTTTACAAGTTCCAAAATTATGAGTTCGAAGATTTATGTGTTTGGAAGTTTACGGGTTTAGAAATTATAAAGTTTACGGGTTCGAAGTTCTACGGTTTTGAAAGTTTAGCGGTCCGAAAGTTTATGAAATTTGTGGGTTCGGAAGGTTGTTGGTTTGAAAGTTTATGGCTGCATGTTTATTATATCTAAATTATTTATGAATACCCTTGAGAACCTATTTTCCTTAATTTGCGTACCAAACACCGAAAAATGAATAAGATTACTATTTGTTTTCCAAAAAATATTTTCACGGAAAACATTTTTTGTTATACCAAACACACCTTTATACGCCAAATTGACGTGTCATTGGAAAACCATACCTGCAGTAGAGGACATCATAATACATAGTGATTAGTTTATTTTAATAAGACAAAAGAATAAAAGAGAGACACTAAAAAAATTCATTGGCTTATATCATGAATAAAACACTCCGTATACCATACCGTACTTTTCTTCTTCTTCTTGTTTTGTTTTGTTTCTTAATCAAACTAGGTTAGGTCGGATTATTTAATTTTGTATGATTTCTGACGGCGCATCTAACTGAAAATAGACGGGCCCAACATTATCTAATGTTGTAGGTTTTCTAGTCGTAGGTCTAATGGAAATTGATGTTGGAAGTGTGAAAGCAAGTAGACAATATTACAATCTAATTGGTAGGTGCCTATTTACATATATTTTGCTCAAAATATATATTTACATTCATGAGAGCATCAGCTTATGCTTAAAGTGTCATGGTAGTTACGGTAGATATGACATAACTATTTACATATTAGCAAAAAGAGATGCACTGTGTATACGGTGTTCGGTCTTCTTTCACGTCTTCTTTTTAGTATTCTTGACCAAAAATGCCTGCAAAAAAATAAATATGTAGCATATGTTCAAGGCAAATAATGTGTCCCTAAGTTAGTAATAAATAGTCAATGAACATAGATGGTGAATTAATGTCATGTAATTACCCCATGGAAATAGCCCGTTCAGCTAAGAAGACAATTAATCGCATCTTCCCGTAAGGGGGCTAAGTTACACCATCAAGAGCTAGCAAAATATTCTGATTTCTTTCATCTATTAAATGCGTTCACTGGTTGGATTACTATTGGACTAAGATTATTTAAGTTCTGCTATAATCTCCAATAACTACTGATAAACATAAAACCTTAAGTTTTGAAGACACAATTGTGGCATGCACTTTTTCTGAAATACAGCAGGTTTCAATACTGACAGTAGTAGTGAAACATTAAAATTATATTAAATGTGATATTTTGTGATAAAGGCAGCGAGAGATGGAGAAAAACTGATAGTTAACCAAATCCTCAATGAAGGATACATTTTCCCTAATGTGATAGCTTTCTAACCCGCATCTACATATGAAATTCACTTCAATGTAAGCGTCAGATGCAAATTATCTCAAAATCTCACAATAGTGACTACAACAGATGCATCAGAAAATATAGTCCACACGTTCACTACCCAAATCCAAGCCATCCATTTAAATGGTACAAATGCATCCTAAGCACAGAATACATAGTAGAGTAGAGAATGGATAAATCAAATCCACAATCTCTTAGAAAATATTTAATGAAGATTATTATGTGACTGATTCACACATCACAGGGACCTCAATCTCAAAGTATTTGAAGTCAACTATAAGAATTCTCTGTATCAATTCTATTTTTATTCAGCTTATTGCACTTCATTTCCAAATCATGCGTAAATGCATATGACAATTCCAATATCAACTTTAAAATGTTTTGAAACCCTAATACAAAAAAAATAACGGAAGAAGTCTAAAGCAAAATTGGTATCAGTAGCTTTATATTGGTATCAAGGATTTTGAGAAGATCTAAATTGTAATCAAGTCCTCTAACATTGTGTCGCCGCGACATATTTCGAGTATTAGATCACCCAAAAAGAAGTGGCAAAAAATGAAGTTAACTGCATTCAAAAACAGCAATACCAATACAGGAAAATATGTTAAAAGTCCTACAATATACACATAGTCTATAAAATGCAAATATAAGGAACACAATAGGTTTGCTCAAATATGAATAGCCACCCACAAAAGTATATTATTTTTTTTTTTGCAAAAGAAAAAAAGAGAAGCATTTAGTCTAAGAAAAAAGAACTGGACTTTAACTGCTATTCCTTTACATTAATCTCTGACTCCAAATGCTAAACTTTAAAGAATTAAATCAGAACTATAGAACTTGGCACTAATATTGTACATTGAAGAAGCACAAAAAAGAAAATGCATTAATCATCTGAACAATTTTTTACTATATATGCATCCAGGACTTCTATGTATTTGTTTGCCTGTGTTTTGCATAGTGCAAGGAGGAGCAGGGCACTACAATAACAAGTTACATAAACGATCACCTCGTGCTGAGTTTCTATAGCCTAGAATTGTTTCCATTCCTTCCCCCTCAAACATAACAATTTATTAGTTACAACTCCATTTTGACCAGCCAAATGTATTTAAAGCAGTACAACTCTTTATCAACACACATTGATACATACTGCAAAAGACAGATTAGCAAAAGTAACTACTAAGTAAGTTATAAATGTAAATCGGATATTTAGGAACAGCCAAATGAAGAAGACAAAGCTATGTGTAAATATATAAACTTTTCTAGTTTCATGAGTTCCACTTCTAACCTTTTCCAGGTCATCCTGTTTCATCAATTCCATTCTCTTAATAAACTATCTGCGTAATCTTTTGACTAATAAGCTATATGCTGCTAACATGAAGTGATGTAAGTGTACCATGAACGATTCTCATTTTTTATTAAGTTTTAATTTGACATGATGCGCTAAACTCATCATTTCTAAAAAAAGTTATGACATAATTATTTATTTTCATCAAGTGAATTTGTTTAAAGAATTTACGCCACTATGAATGTGACAGCTTTTCGCTGTCCCCAGTTATAGCTTTTATGTTATCCGACTAATCCCTAGTGTTGTGAAGAGCGTGAAGCAAGGAAGAGCGACAAGCCTCTTTACACTTAAAGCGTGAAGCAAAGCCTGTGCTTTCTTTGAAGTAAAGCAAAAATAAAAAAATAAAAATTAGGCAGCATTTTTTTGAATTGAAATTTTAAGGACTGAAAGTTTAAAAGAAGAAGAAGAGGAAGAAGAAGAAGAAGAAGAACTGAAGGGAAAAATTGGCAACATTTCGCCACTATTTTAAGCATTGACACAGTGACACGAAGAGGAGGAGGGCACATACCTGGGCTAATGGGAATCCTAGTCGCTAGTTTGCTCTGTTGCTCGATGATGTTTATGTTAGTTGATATGCTTTAAAGCAATAAGTTCCTGTCAACTATAGCAATAAGTGCAGGAGATCCAGTAGCACTTGCACTTTGGTTGTTCATTAACAGATTTAGCTAGTGCGAAGAGAAAGGTGACTATATGTTGTTATGTTCCAACAGAAGCAAAGGTATAAAATTATTAGGTTTTGTTGAGATAGTTCTTGATGTTTATTGTTTTCTGTTTCCATTTTCTAGTGAGAAGGGAGTAGAAAAAGAGGTGTATATAAATGTCTTTTCTATTGCCTATTATACAAAATAGAGCTTTCTCCAAATAAAATTGCGAGCAGATGGTGTGACATACTACATCTGTTACCATGAATCCAATGTCATGATAATTATTTTTCCAATTCCAGTAATGCTTTGCAAGTTAAATCTCTAAATTAGAAAATTAGAAGTAAAATGTTTACTACTAAACGTCCTTAAGATGTCAAGACTCCTTATAAGTCAGAATACAACTTAGAGATGATTAAAATTGCAGTAGCTTTATGTAAGTTAGTTGGTATCAAGGATTTTGAGAAACCCAACATAAGTTGTTACTTTACAGGTTAAAATTTGGTTTGTAATAACTAAACTAACCTCGTGTCGCAGCGACATATTCCGTTTATCGTAGTATCCAGAAACCAAAGGCAAAATTGGACTTAACCGCATTCAGAAATTGCTTGAAGTATTAGCACTCATAGAGGATGATGCGTTAGCAGCTATTAATAAGTGAGGAGGCAGCAAGTTGCCGCCTGCTTGTTTGAGATTTGTTTGCTCGTGCTCGTGTTAGGAGGGCCTCTTTTTTATCGGACAGCATCATTCTATACAGTTTGCGTTGCCTAGCCATTTTGTCGGAATGTACTTTTTCGAAGTTTTCATTTTTATGATTTTTATTCGACATCTCAACCGCCGCCTATTCCCTAAATGTGAAATGTCAAATACATGTTGACATAACTGAATACATGAAAAACATGGCTAATATGCATGCATGTTTATATTTTCAAAGAACCTAGGCAAAAACCTATACATGTGATGACCCAAAAGGTCATCATTTGTATTGCAATGAAATTCTACGTTTCAAGGCCTTAAAAACCTCCCTTAGCACCACCACGATTTACGTGCGCAGTCCGGGCGCGTAGCCGGAAAGCTTAAATATGAAAATCTGTAAAAAAATGATAAGTTTTGACTGTAAAATGAATAAATTTGACTTCGGTCAATGTTTTGGGTAAACGGAGCCGGACCCGTAATTTGACGGTCCCGGAGGGGTCCGTAGAAA
Organism: Nicotiana tabacum; assembly: GCF_000715075.1. Taxonomy (NCBI): domain Eukaryota; kingdom Viridiplantae; phylum Streptophyta; class Magnoliopsida; order Solanales; family Solanaceae; genus Nicotiana; species Nicotiana tabacum. Next base: position 102,792,703 of record NC_134087.1, on the reverse strand, counting down.
AATATGGGACTTGGGCGTATGCCCGGAATCGAATTCCGAGGTCCCAAGCCCGAGAAAAGAATTTTTAAAGGAAATTATTTTCTGAAATTGTTTAAGGAAAATTGAAATGAAATTTGCTTAGAACATGATGGTATCGGGCCCGTATTTTGGTTTCGGCGGCCGGTACAGGTCTTATATATGATTTAAGACATTTCTGTGAAGTTTGGTGAAAAATGGAGTTTATTTGACGTGAATCGGACTTCCGGTTGAGGAGTTATGAACTTTGAGAGTTCTTGATGAAAATGTTGAGTTTTGAGGTTTAATTCATGATTTTACATGTTATTTTGATGATGTGATCGCACGAGTAGGTCCATATGATATTTTTGAGTTAGTATGCACACTTGGTTTGGAGTTCTAAGGGCTCGTGTGAGTTTCGGGTAGGTTTCGGGATGTTTTAAACTTAAAACCAGAAGTTGCAGGTATCTGAACCCACCAGTGTGGTCCGCGGTCGACCTTGTGCGTTGCGGCTGCGGTTGATTTTGTGCGGTTCGCACAGGGCGCTGCTGTGCGGCCGCAGTCGACTTTGTGCGGTCCGCACAGGGCACTGGACCGCAGTACCCTCAGGAAGGCCTGTGCGGCCGCAGTCCATTTTTGTGCGGTCCGCACAGGGGGTCTGAGAGGGGTATAAATAGACGGGATTTTCAGTCATTGTGCATTTTTCAAAACCCAAAAATATAAGAGGCGATTTTTCAAACAACCTTTCTTCTCCAAATCAATTGTAAGTCGTTCTTTAACTAGTTTTCTTCAATCATTAACATCTTTTAACATGATTTCAACTTCAAATCAATGATTTTCATGGGGGAAATTGAGTGTTTTGGGTAGAACCTAGGTTTTTCAAAAATTAGGGATTTGGACCTCGATTTGAGGTCCGATTTCAAAACAAATTACATATTTGAGCTCGTGGGGGAATGAGTAATCGGGTTTTGGTTCGAACCTCGGGTTTTGACCACGTGGGCCCAGGGTCAATTTTGACTTTTTAGGTAAAAACTTTGAAAAACTCATTTTTCATGCATTCAAATTGATTCATTTAGCATTTATTGATGTAATTAAGTAACTTGTGGCTAGATACGAGCAAATTGGCGGCGGAATCAAGGGGTAAAGATATAATTGAAACTTGAGTTGTGTTCGAGGCATCGAGGTAAGTGTTTGGTCTAACCTTAGCTTGAGGGATTAGGAGTTGTGTCTTATTTGCTACATGCTAATTGTGGAGTACGACGTATAGGCATGGTGACGAGTATCTATACGTTGGTGTCAAGCATGCCCGTGAGTCTTGTATTATAATTGTTATGACTCCGTTGTGGTTTATTGCGCTTCATATGTTATTATCAATATTGTTTCCTTGTCGGGATGTTTGTTTTGATAGTATTGTTTCCTTGCCGGGATGTTGTTGAAATATCATTGTTTCCTTGCCGGGAAGTTGTTACATTACTCTTGTTCCCTTGTCGGGATTCCCTGTGATTATTGTTGGCTCGTAAATGGGAGCGGGTGGTACGCCTACCACAAGATATAATGAAATGAGAACGGGTGGTATGCCTACCACAAGATATAATGAAATGGGAGTGGGTGGTACGCCTACCACAAGATATAATAAAATGGGAGCGGGTGGTACGCCTACCACAGATATAATGAAATGGGAGCGGATGGTGCGCCTACCACAAGATATGATGAAATGGGAGCGGGTGGTATGCCTACCACAGTATATGATAAAATGGGAGCGGGTGGTACACCTACCACGAGATAAAATAAAATGGGAGCGGGTGGCACGCCTGCCACGAGATACAGGAATCGGGATCGGGTTGCATGCCTGCAACAAGATGTGAAAAGAAAATGAAATCTGCATTTGTTTTTCCTCATTCTTGTTAGTGGTTGATTTTGATTCCTTCATACTTCCATTGATGTTCTGTTTTACCTGTTATTCCCCGAAGCATGTTTCTCCCTCCTATCTTTATTTGTTTATTTCTGTATTTCTTTTTCACCGTATATATATATATTTAATTGCACAGGTTTATCTGGAGTCTGGTCCTAGCCTCGACACTACCTCGTCGGGGTTAGGCCAGACACTTACCAGCACATGGGATTGGTTGTGCTAATGTTATACTCTGCACTTATGTGCAGATACCGGAGTAGCACTGGGTTAGCAGCAGTAGCTTGGGAGCCAGCCTTCAGTCCACCGAAATCCCGAGGTAGTCCTGCAGGCGTTCGCAGGCCCAGCGTCTCTTCTATCAGTTATTTTGTTCTGTTATCATTGTATCCGAGACAGGCAATGTTCCTTCTTTCAAACGTTTGTATGTAGTAATCATAGATAGTCCGTGAAAGTTGTGACACCAGTTTCTGGGTAGAGGCATATGTTGATTTCCGAATTATTTTGGTTTATTTTGTTTAAGTCTTTCGCTTAATCTCCTATTCTGCTATTATTTAAATGTTTGTCACCTGTTAAAGCAAGTTGTTAAAGGGATTAAAACAAAGAAGTAAAGAATTTTCTAAATTTCGTGGCTTGCCTAGCTTCTACGAGAAGGCGCCATCACGATTCCCGAGGGTGAAAAATCCGGGTCGTGACAATACGTAAATGACGAGAGTTCGGAAATTTACCTTTGGGCTGGAACGCTACTGAATGACAGAGTATACCACAACCACACAATGGATCGCAAGAACTGAAATAACATAAAGAATAAATTGACATGAACAAAAAAGGTCAAAAAACAAATAGAAAATGGAAAACTGGAAAAAGAAAAAAAGCAATCACTCAAAGACCCACTTGTCTACCAGAAATGAAACAAAAGACGACAATCTAAAAACGTATAGTAAAAAGTGAGGTTTGAATAAGGAAGTCTTCACTAAATAATAGGAGTAGCTGTTATTGGATACCTACAGATACACACTCATTTTTTTGGTCCGATTTCTCAGGTGATTCTCTTTCCAGTTAGAAGTATAAAGTGGAGAGTTTTGATGGATTATCAAAGTGATCGGCCTCATTCGTTTGCTACTTTTGGTCATTTGCTCCACTAAGAAGTAAAAAACCTGTTTTGTGGTAAAAGTGTAAACGTAAAGATGCCAATGGTTTGCATTGGCTTTTAACTTCAGATTTTGCTTTTCTTGGGACATATATATCATATGATGGAAATAAACAAACAGTGAAAATATAATTGGGAAGATGTTAAAATGAACTTATCTCAACTGATTTAACAAAACTTATGAATACCTAATTTTTTTTTTCTAATCAACCCAAAAATTTTCTTTCTTTTAATTAGGCTTAATACCTAAACCAGTATCATCAACAGACTGAAATTTGCATGCGGCTTAAAACTAATTGAAAGAGCAAAAGAAGGAGAAACAAATACAGAAGTACAAAATTAAAATTGAGGAGGGCACAAAAGAAGTATCAACAAAGCCGCTGAAACTTGAGTAAGCTTTGTAACACTACAACAACAACAACAACAACAACGGCCCAGTGTAATCTCACTAGTGGGATCTAGAGAGGGTAATGTGTACGCAGACCTTACCCCTACTCTGAGGGGCAGAGAAAGCTCTGTAACACTATACCCAAAAAATTCTTCTTTCAATTTAGATTTAATACCCATACAAGTATCATCAATGGACTAGGAATCTCAACCAAAAAAATTGTATGTTGGGTGAAACTAATTAAAAAGGCAAAAGAAGAAGAAACAAATACAAAGACAAAACTACAAAATTGAAGTTGAAGAGAAAAGGATTGTTTTCTATATCAGATGTTTAGCAAAAATCATAGGCAAAATTGATTAAAATCGTACCTGCAAGTAGAAAAAATTTTGAGGAAGAGGAAGAGAATCGAAGAAGTTCAGAATTTTATTCCATCCCTAAGCATATTTATATCTATATATCTATATTATATACTAAGGCAAGAAAGTTTGCATTGTGGTTAAGCCAAGTGGCAAGCTACTACGAAGCCATTTGGCAATCTTAAAGAGTTTGTGGAAGATTGTCAAATAAGGAAATATCACTTAATAACTCTATATGGAATTCCATTTATTGAAATTAAATTGAAATAAGAATTCTTTTTTTAAAAAAAAAATAAAGTTCAATTACTATACTAATATTTTCTAACTGAAGTTTTTTATTTGGAAAGTAAAGAATTTTGATATCAATAGTATTTGAATTCTTTTTCTAATATCGAGTGAGAAGAATATATCCTACTGTAATCTAATGTGCAATTTTATTTTTATTTTTAAAATTCAATACTTTTTAATGAGTTGAAGAATATATTTTAAGGTTTTAAACTAAAGTTCAGAATAAAGATATATTTAATAATTTATTTATTTCATAATGGATAATCCAAAGTATCTGTTTTAGACTAAGTTTTCTGAACTTTAAAAAAATATACAATAAAAATTATTTTTTAAAGGCTAAAATCTTCAACAAAAATAATAATTACTAGAAGTTTAATAATAAAAATACCGTAATATTTTGGTGAAATACTATATAGTTTGATCATATGCACTTTTATTTTTTTTCTATTATTGAATAAAACACTAAATAAAAAATTAAATAAAATATTATACTTACTAGTCTATATATATATTAAAGCAAGAAAGTTTGCATTGTGGTTAAGCCAAGTGGCAAGCTACTATGAAGCCACTTGGCAATCTTAAAGAGTTTGTGGGAGATTGTCAAATAAGAAAATATCACTTAAGAACTATATATGGAATTCCATTTATTGAAATTAAATTAAAATAAGAATTATTTTAAAAAAAAATAAAGTTCAATTACTATACTAATATTTTTCTTATGAAATTTTTTATTTGGAAAGTAAAGAATTTTGATATCAATAGTATTTGAATTCCTTTTCTAATATCGAGTGAGAAGAATATATCCTACCGTAATCTAATGTGCAACTTTAATTTTATTTTAAAAATTTACTTTTTAATGAGTGGAAGAATATATTTTAAGATTTTAAACTAAAGTTTGATATATTTAATAATTTATTTATTTCATAATGGATAATCCAAAGTATCCGTTTTAGACTAAGTTTTCTGAATTTTAAACAAATATACAATCTATGTATATATTAAAGCAAGAAAGTTTACATTGTGGTTAAGCCAAGTAACAAGCTACTATGAAGCCATTTGACAATCTTAAAGAGTTTGTGGGAGATTGTTAAATAAGGAAATATCACTTAAGAACTATATATGGAATTCCATTTATTGAAATAATAATTATCTTTTTAAAAATAAAGTTCAATCACTATACTAATATTTTCCTTATGAAGTCTTTTGTTTGGAAAGTAAAGAATTTTGATATCAATAGTATTTGAATTCCTTTTCTAATATCGAGTGAGAAGAATATATCCTACCGTAATCTAATGTGCAATTTTAATTTTATTTTAAAAATTAATTAATGAGTCGAAGAATATATTTTAAGGTTTTAAACTAAAGTTCAGAATAAAGATATATTTAATAATTTATTTATTACATAATGGATAATCCAAAGTATCTGTTTTAGACTAAGTTTTCTGAATTTTAAACAAATATACAATCTATGTATATGTTAAAGAAAGAAAGTTTGCATTGTGGTTAAGCCAAGTGGCAAGCTACTATGAAGCCACTTGGCAATCTTAAAGAGTGTCACAACCTAAAATTCACTAAGGGTCATGATTGCGCCGGACACCGCTGTCAGGCAAGCCAACCAAAATACTTAATTAAATTCTTGTTTTCAATATTTCCGAAATCATTTCTTTTATACGTTTAAACAATACATAGTAAATTCCACTGAATAAATAATGAAACATTTAACAACTTCTAAAATTTCTAAATAAACCCATAGACATCTCAGAACCCGGTGGCACAAGTGCATGAGTATTTTCTAAGAAATAATGTAATACAATAACGGTCTGGAATATAATATTGGACAGAAAATAAACATAGTAATCCAAAAGTGACTTGCTAGCTACGGGTCGTCTCGGAAAATGCAGCTCACCTAAGTCTCTGTATCAACCATGTTGCGGCGCCTACTAGGCCACTAGAGATGCATGTGCCTGTGCAACAAAAATGCACAGAAGTGTAGTATGAGTACGAAAACAACGTGTACCCAATGAGTATCCCGTCTAATCTCGAAGAAGTAGAGACAAAAGGTTGACTTCGACACTTGCTAGTGGTCCAATAGTAATATTATTAATGCGATGAATCACGAATTTATTAAGAACAACAGTAAATTCAAATAAGTCACGAAACAGGTAAAGGTTCCTTTTTATTCAAAGTCTCCAGATTCATAATGCATTAGTTAAAAATTATCTCAAGTCGGGAAGAGCAAATATCAATATCAATAAATCTCAAGGCAAGCAATACAAGCATGCGCAAGTCATGCCGAGGTCGTACGGCCCGATCCAACAATATTTAAACTGTGCACTGCCAGAGGGTCAAATGCCGCGAACCATAGATGCATCTATTTAATTTGCCGAGGCGTTCGGCCCGTTCCAGAATTTAAACACGCACAAACAATCAATCAAGAAGTTATCAGGAAACAATTATCCAAAGAAAACCAATTCTCTTTTAACAATTTAGAAAAATGAAGTTTAATTCTTTTTAGAAATCCATTTACCAATTCGATAGGATTTAAGCAATCAACTGTCAATAAGGTTACAAATATTCCAAGTATGGCATACTTTTGGGTCCTAGACTACCCGAACAATAGCATAATAGTAGCTATGCACGGTTGTGAGCACGTGATTTTTGCCTTACGAAAACTACTCCAAAATAAATCAAAAAATAAAATAAATTTCTTTTACTATGTAATTCTTGAATTTGCGTGGTGTTAAATATTTGTGTTATGTCCGTAAATGTTTACTTTGTCATAATAAATTGAAAATTAAAATAAAATACATGTTGCATGCATATAGGATTTAATTATGTATTTAAAAGATAATTTAAATAAAATCACAAAAAATATGCAATAGTTTTATTTTAAATATTCCACTGTGTGATTGATGTTTTGTCTATGTGTTAAATAATTGTTATAGAGTAATTAATATATTTTTGTGAAGTTAAAATTGTTTTATAATTAAAATTAGAAATTTAAATTAGAAAAAATGAAAAAAAAATATATATATACAAAATCGGACCTGGATTAAAATCCAGGCCCAAATCAAATTAACTCCCCCCACAGCCCAATTCAAACAAGCCTGTCCGATCCAATTCGGCTACGTCAAACGACGACGTTTCATCATCCTTCATCAAGGGCCGTTGGATTAAGTCCATCCAACGGCCGAGATTTCATCACCCTAACCCGAGACCCTTACCCAATCTAATACCCGGTTCAACCCGTCGCCCTAACTTAAACCAAACGACATCGTTTGGTTAAGTGAATAGATCTCAGCCATCCATCCTGCCTAATCCAACGGACAATATCAATCCACCCCACCCCTATATAAGTCCCAAGCCCCTACCCCGGCCCCGAACTAAACACCCCCCCTCCTCTCACTGTTCATCATCGTCCCCAAACCCCCACTCCTAACCCTAGCCGCCCTAGAATCCCACCGCCTGAAACCCGGCGGCATCAACGCCGCCGGTCACCAAAATAACACCCTAGAATCCCCTGAACATCCTCTACACAGATCTAACCTTAGTTTTCTTCGAATCAGACCCCAACTCTTCGAATACTAAATCGAAGGTGGGTCTGAAAACTCCAACCTTTCCAATGGCTTCCAAAATAACACCATAGCTTCCCCTAACCACCCTAGGTATGGATCTGTTGCTTGTTTGGCTCGAATCACTTCCGAGCTTCTCGAATCTTCTTTTGAAGATTCGGACCAAACAAGAACAAACTCAGACTTGTTCTAAAATGACACCAAATGACCCCTAGGCTCCCCTCACCCTTGTGTCATCTTTGGTTCCCTTCGAATCAGCCCGGAAATGTTCGGATTTAAGATCTAAGAACCTGAAACCCTAAAAATTTTCCAATCCTGGAATTTTTCTGATTCGAGTGAAGGATTGAGGTCTAATAGACTTTAATCGAGGTATTCTCAACTGAGAATACTTCGAATAAAGTCTGTTCAGCCTAAAAAATGTCCGAATTCAAGTTAAGTCTGTGCCTGAATAAATTTGAAGATTCAGAGGTATTTTTTCTATTTTTCTTTTGTGTATTTTACGTGTATTTTATGTTTGTTTCATTAGTCTGTAATTTTCCCATCTTTTGTTGTCATACTGTATCATACTCGTCTATATGATCAGAATATGAAACTGTTTCTGTTGGTTGTGATTATTCACAATGTAAGTAATCGACTCGATTAAGTTCGTCGATTAGTTATATTATGAATTCTCATTTATGATAATGCTGATTGAAACAGTCTGTTTTTTTTGTTTTAGACTGGTTATGGACAAATGATGTAAATAGTCAACTGATTAATACTCGTCAATTAAATCATGTTTGTTTGCGAATCAGTGAATTCAAAAGTATGCTGTATATGTTGTTTTCTGAACAGGGCATTGTCAGTATATTGACAATGCTCCTATGTATGTTTGATCTTAGTTCAATGCTGAAATTCAGTTTGACTTGCTACGTTGAATTCAGTATAATTTGTTGTGATATTAGGTTTAATTTCAACCTAATATCAGTTTGACTTGCTACCTAATATTAGGTTGAAATTCAGTTTGACTTGCTACGTTAAATTCAGTACCATTGTGTTAGAAAAGTGCATTCTCAGTCAAGATTCAGTCCAGAACTTGATAGGATTAGTTATAGCTGTTTAATTCAGAAGGATAATCGATTTTGAACAATTTTTAAAATCTATTTTGTATCAGATTCTGATTTCCTTAAGGGCAGTAATAACAGTAAGCTTTCAGGGGTACTACTGGTAATGAAACAGTGATGATAGTAGTGTGCTGATAGTGGAGTGTTAGTGGCTTTTAATTTAATGGGGTAATGGGAAACAAAGGGTAATGGGTTGCTGAAAATCAGGGAAAAGTTAGCTTAATGAGATTTAAAGTGGAAAAACAGATTTTTAATGGAAATTTTCTGTTTTTAAAAGATAAAAGGGGTCCAGGCAGCACTTAAGAGAGGGAGGCATACTTGTATAAATACAAGGACAAATTTTAAAAGAGGAGAAGAGTTTTCAGACAGAGTTTTGAGAGCTTAGGGAGAATTTTGGAAAGACAGAAAAAAAAATAGGAAGAGAAAAATCTGATTTGAAAAGGAAAAGAAATCAGATTTTAACAGGAGATTCTAAGAAGAAAAAAAGAGTGTGAGATTGAAGAAAACAGAAACAGAAAAATCAGAAATAGGGATCCGAAACAGGAAGAAACTGAAAATCAAAAAAAAAAAAATGTTATCCTTCTAGAATCTGTCCGTTGTTTGTTTTTGTGGATACTATTCAGTCTGAATCAGAAATTTTCCTCAAGTTACTATCACTGTTTATCTGGGTTAACGGGTTTGGTTCAGAATTGCTAAATACTGCTATTCTGCTGACTTTGTTACTGTTGCAACTGCTGAAATTTACTCCTTCTACCTTCATTTTCAGGTACATATCTCTTAAATTCTATGTTGGAAAGAGATTCAACATGACAAATAAATGAATTTTAAATTGTAATACTGCCTTCTATCGTTTAAGTTTAAACATTTAAATTTCAGCTTTGGTTTCATGTTGGATAACCAGTAATGAGTTCGACTTGACGGCTACAAGTTAATTGTCTTATTTTTAAATTCATATAAAAACTTTGTAATAATGTTATCCATGTTGAAATTTCATTAGTTTAGTTATCTTTGAGTTGTGTAAATAGGAAGCATGGCAGAAAGTTGGCTTTTATTTACACTTTACGGTATTGTTAGATAGGTATAGCATAATATGGAAATATCAAGGAAAATATGCTATTAGTTTATTTTGTTAGTTAATTAGTTGTTGTTTAAAGCTAGATGATGATTGGTTGCAATTTGCTATCTTTTGGCATAACATTGGTTGTGTTCATAATCTATAGTTGAAAGACGCGTTAGTATAATCCGCTATGTTCACGATGTCAAATATGGTAAGTAATATTGTATGCAATATCATTTTATTAAGTCAACTAGACTTGTTCTCTTTCTTAATAATAAAGGGCTTAGGAACTTATACAATGTGAAAGTTAATAGTTAGTAATAATTCACATAGATTGAGAATCAAATTGGTTTGATTATATATATATATCTATCCTAACTCAATCATAGGCATAATTAATTAAATTAATTTCGTCTATTAAGATTAAAACAAGTATATGAGAATAAGATGAGATGCACGAACACAAATTGCAAAACCTTATATCAATGGTAAATAAAAATAGAATTTGCATTAATTAAAATAAATAAAAAATTGTTAAGAAATACTTCTTCCCTTCATAAATTATTTTTGTGAGTTTCATATGGCATTCATCCTTTGGTATATGTATATATTGTATTTGTGAAGAATAATATTAATCATGTTCTTATTTTACTTTGAATTTGAATAGTCTTGGGATGAACATAATTAATACTCGGAAATTATAGTCAACGGGCAATACTTAATAAATTGTGAAATTCTTTTAAAAGAATTCAAAGACATCCCTTAAATATGAATTTCTCAGTATTCTCATATAAAATGTGTAGATATAACAAACAATTTGTGAAAATTCATAATACCATTAAGAATATTTGGTGTAATTAGGGATACGTTCGCGTAACCTGATTATACCGATAAAAGCAATTCGAATTATGCGTACGCGCAATTTCGAGCGAATATTTAAAATAAGGGATTTCTTCGAGGACGTTAAAATAATTTCATATAACTCGAGGTGTGCAGTTCATTCTAAATAAAAGGGTGATGGTGTTCCTGACTTTATTTTTAATATATATATATATATTTTTTTATAAAAACTATAACATGGACAATTTTATTGTGTACACGTACGCGTGGCACAATCCCTGGTACTTAAAAAAAATATATAATACGAATATACGTACACGTAAGTCGTCCATATAATTGTAAACAATAAGTAAAAAGTGGTAGTAAAATCATGCAATAAAAACGTATTTAGTAAAATCAATATAATTAAGCCAAGAATAAAAACAGTTAAGCGACCGTGCTAGAACCACAGAATTCGGGAATGCCTAACACCTTCTTCCGGATTAACATAATTCCTTACTCGGGATTTCTGGAATAATAAACAGAGTCATATTCTCCTCGATTCAGGGATTAAAATTGGTGACTTGGGACGCCTTAAAATTCCCAAGTGGCGACTCTGAAACAAACAAACAAATCCCGTTTCGACTGTCCTTTAATTGGAGAAAACTCCCTTGTACCCTCTCGGGTATGTAAAAGGAGGTGCGACAGCTCTGGCGACTCTGCTGGGGATTAAACCCAGAATCTCTGGTTCAGGGTTTAAAGAATTCGAGCTTAAAATATCTGTGTTAATTGGCTTTATTTACTATATGATTTTCAACTGTTTATATGCTAATATGCTAAATGTTGCTTTTTACCGCTTTAATATTATTTGAATTGTGAATATATACAACTGCTACGAAACCCCCTTCTTTCTGAGTCTTCTGAATTTATGGTGTACACGTGCGCGTGACCCACCTTTCTGTTAAAGTCATACCAAATAAGACAGAGTTGGGACAAGTAACTAGGCCGGGCAGACTTTCGTGCTCCCGGTACGTTGCCCCCGCTTCGGCTCAAACTGTCCGTTTGGGTAAGCCAGGTTTAGAACAATCAACCTCAGGTTTTACACTTAGAATAACTCAGCCATGTACCGGATCCCTAGTAGGAACGAATATTTGCATCATATGCATTTGGCCTTGGAGACTCAACACAGGGGTTGGGTCTGTCTAGGACAGGTGAACCCGAAACAAAAAGCCCATCCTGATGCATTTGGCCTTGGAGACTCAACACAGGGGTTGGGTCTGTCTAGGACAGGTGAACCCGAAACAAAAAGCCCATCCTGATGCATCCTACTTGCTACTTGTTCATTCATTTGCCTCGAACATGCTTGTTGACCAGCTTAAATGAAATCATGATGAGAAGAGAGGAATAAAATGGGTTGTTTATTTTTTTTTAAAAAAAAAAATTTCAAAAAAAAAAAAGAAGAAGAAAAATAGTTTTAAATTTTATAAAGGTATTTAATAAATAAAAAATTTTCGAAAATGATTTTTTAGTATAAATTTTCAAAATGAATTTTGACTTTATTAAAATTAAATTTCAGATACAAAATGAGCACCACACAAAGCCCCTCATCCACGAGTACAGAAGAATTTCTATTTCAGCTTCAAATATGGTGGTATGATTTAGGCAAAGACGGTCAAAAATGGGTCGTCAAGCATTTGGGAAATCTCACGGACATTATGAAAGTTAAACCCCGTGATGATCTGATTGCGGCGTTAGTAACTTTTTGGGACCCTGTTCACAATGTCTTTCGTTTCTCTGACTTCGAGCTTACTCCTACATTAGAGGAGATAGCTGGCTATGCTGGTTTTGATGGAAGTCTGAGAAATCAAAGCCTGATATTCACAAAGGCTCCTTCGGTACTTCGATTCTTCGGTCTTCTGAACATCAGCAGTCAAATCAGGAAGAGCAATGTCATCAATGGATGTTGTTCCTTCAACTTTTTGTATTCAAGGTTCAGAAAGTCAGATGGGTTCGAAATTCATGAGAAAGGCCTTACTAACAAGCAAAACAAAGACACTTGGCAGATTCACCGTCGCTTTGCTTTCATGGTGGCTTTTCTAGGAGTCATGGTCTTCCCAAACAAAGAGCGAACAATTGATATTCGCACCGCAAAAATTGTGCAAATCCTCACCACCAAATAAAATCACACCCTTGTCCCCATCATTCTATCAGACATTTATCGGGCTTTGACTTTATGTAAATCAGGAGCAAAGGTCTTCGAAGGATGCAAAATTTTGTTGCAAATGTGGGTGATGGAGCATCTCCAACAACAGCCCAAGATCATACAGTATGGGTCAAACAATGATAATTGCATCGAGAGCTATGAGGAAAGAACAAAAAATTATCAGGCTCCAGAAGGAATAGAAGCATGGGTATCTCATCTAAAGGCTTTAACGGCAAATCAAATTGACTGGACTCTGGGATGGCTCCCGATGAGGGAAGTAATACACATGTCAACCTCAAATAGTTATCTACTACTATTAGGATTTAGAAGCATTCAGCCATATGCGCCACTAAGAGTCCTAAGGCAACTAGGGAGATATCAAATAGTTCCTGATGATGAAGATTTGAGTGTGCAAGTAATCGAATTACACCCAGAAGCCACTATTCACGAGGCTCTACTTCAGCAGATGTGGAATGGGTGCCGATACTTGAAAAGTGATACTCAAGTCCTAGACACTACAAAGGGTGAGATAAATCCTGGATATGCAAGGTGGTTCGAAAAACGGTCTCGCGTGGATGATGTACCAGAACCTGAGCTAAGAAGGCCAACAAAAAGACCCCATGTTCAAAACTTCAATGATAAAATCCAATAGTGGTTGATCTGGGGAGAAAAAGAAAAAGGGTACAAAGCAACTATCCATGCCCTAAAAGAAAATCTGAGAAGCCTCAGTTTGGAGAAAGATTTGCAAGCACAAGAAGCCGAAGGCGAGAAGAAAAGTCTAGCTTGTGAGAATGAAAATCTTCATGCTCGATTCCAAAAAATGAAAAGAGTTTCTGAAACGCCAAAAAGGAGCTGGAAGGATCTAAAAACCATCGCCAATCTCTTTGAAAAAAATGCAAGATTATGATTCCATTCTTGCGGAAAACGAAAGGGCATTGAGCAAAGCAAAAGAAAGGATCCAACAATTAAACGAGGAAGCCAGATCTAACAAAGAATGCCAAGATAGGCAATCCGAAAAAGACAAGGCACAATTCAAGAAGGAAAAAGACTATTGGATGCAATCAGAAGACCAGCTTCGTGCACAACTAGAAGAGGCGAGAAGATGCAACAGAGAACATCAACAAGCAGACCTCGACAGGGAAAGAGCGCAAGCAAGATTAGAGCAGGCCAGACTCCGAGCTCTATTAGAATCAGCTCTAGATCGGGAAAATCGTGTCAGAGATGTAGCCACCACTCGTCAGCAACAATTACAGAACCAAGACCAACGTCTCCAAGATTTCAGGGCACAAATCCACGACCTGGCGGTCTACACTTCTCAGAGTTACGTAAACTGTCAGGGAATGGATTATGAAAGGTTTACAGAACATGCACCCACTTTTGCCCGTCATCTAGCATTGGAATTGGAAAGGATGTATCGTACGCTGGGAGGTCATCCAGGTCAAGCTCCACATTGAACGAATAGTCTAATAATATACAACACAAGTGGAAAGTGGGGCACATTGTGAGATGTTAAGAATTGTATCTTTTATTTTGATTTAAGTGTGTGTGTTTCAAACCATTTTCTTAAAATTTTCAAATGTAATTCCATCTTTGTGTAATGAATAAAAGTGATTGCCTTTAGTCCGAACTACGCATGGTCTGATTCATGTGGGGGCATGATACGTAGGCAATCTCTAAGATTCGACCACCACGATAAAGGATATATATAATAAATAAAAGTGAATAACAATAAAAATTTCAAGAAAGCTGGGACGACACAAGCAACCGAGCAAATGCATAATAGAAAGGGATTATTTGTCTAGGAACATTGCATCTCAACGTGTGATTATATATGTGTTAAACTCTCAAAACTAACAAGTTTGTTCATTTTCAGAATCCAAGCAGTTAGTTTCTCTAAAGAGTATACTGGCATATTATCACTATCACACAAGATCAAAAGGACCAATACCCGAAAGTATGTCTATCCCAGATGTTGACACAGGTATGGAGCTAGAGGAGATGGATGTCGGGAAAATGAAAGAAGAGATGTTTAAACTCAAGCAGCAAATGGCTGAGATGTACCAAGCCTGGTCTACAGGACAGTTACCCCCATCTCACCCAAATAACCCTGCTCCATCAATGACCCAAACTCAGGATAATATCACCATTGAATTATCCCCAAATTTCCCCATTTACCAGCACTACCGAGGCACCACCTCTCAGACACCGCAGTCTCCACCTCCAAAACCCGTTCCATATTTTCCTCCACCTATGACTCCTGTTTTCGTAGCACCTCCCCCTGCTACATTCCACAAATCTCCTAGTGAGCCTACATTCCAGGCCCAGGACAACCAATATTACCCCCCGGAGCCCACCCTCAAGGCCTCCAAAATTAATTCAACTGCTCCTCATTTTGATCTCCCAACCGAAATTGACAAGCCAGCCAAAAATGCTGAACAAGAAGAGATGTTCAGGAAGGTCAAAAGTCTAGAACAATCGTTTCGAGACATGCGGGGATTAGGTGGGCAAGTCAGTGTAGCCTACAAGGATTTGTGCTTGTTCCCAAACGTACAATTACCAGTTGGCTTCAAGATGCCCAAATTTGACCTATACAACGGGCACGGCGACCCAGTAGCTCACTTAAGGGGTTTCTGTAGCAAGATGCGAGGAGCTGGGGGAAAGGACGAATTATTGATGGCTTACTTCAGTCAAAGTTTAAGCGGATCAGCTTTGGAGTGGTATACACGCCAGGACCATGGGAGATGGTACACCTGAGATGACCTGGCACAGGCATTCGCATACCATTTCCAATACAATCTGGAAATCATTCCAGATCGATTATCTTTGACAAAATTTGAGAAGAAACACAATGAAAGTTTCAGAGAGTATGGTTTTCGGTGGAGAGAACAGGCAGCAAGAGTGGATCCTCCTATGAAGGAGAGCGAAATGGTAGACTACTTCCTCCAAGCCTTGGAACCAACTTACTATGCCCACTTGGTTTCAGCGGTTGGGAAATCATTCAACGAAGTAGTGAAGATGGGAGGTATGGTGGAAGAAGGCCTCAAGACAAACAAAATCATGAGCTATTTAGCAATTAAGGCAACTACTCAAGCTATTCAAGGCGGGGTAGGAGGAATCGGAAGAAAAAAGAGGGAGGAAGCAACAGTAGTTGATTCAGGAATTTGGTCGGGACCCAGAGGTTCACCGCTTTACTATAATCAACAACGACCTAGCCAATCAGCTTACCACCATGATTCATCCCAACACTACTATCACCCTTCAGAGCCTCATTTTTCCATTAACCATGCTCAAGCATACAATCAGCCTGTTCACACCAATTGGCGTGCTCCTGTCACACCAAATACTTACCCACGAGCCTATCCCGGACCAGGTTTCAGGCCTAGGCCAGTATTCAGGGGAGAAAGGGAACAGAAAAAGAAAACTTACACTCCATTGAGAGAGTCTTACACTAGTCTGTTCCACAGGCTGAGACAGCTAGACATGCTGAGACCAATACAATCCAAGCTACCCAATCCTCCTCCAAAGAATCTGGATTACACCATTAGCTGTGAATATTGCTCCGGTGCACTAGGCCATGATACGGAGAAATGTTGGCATTTGAAAAATGCAATACAAGAGCTGATTGATACTAATAAAATCGAGGTTCAAACCCCCGAAGCCCCAAATATCAATAGAAATCCAATGCCAGCCCATCAAGAGGCTAATATGATAGAAATCATACAAGCTGATGGGGAGACAAAGAAGCCGTCACAAACTGTCATGATGATCAAGTCTCATGAAGCCAAGCCAGATAAGCAGTTAACGGAGGAGAAGCCGGTATCTAAGCAGAATAGAAATGGTGATGAACCATCTATGATAGTCGATGAGGGATCATCGAGCAAAGTTGCCGCAAAACAAGAAAGGCCGAAAGTGATAGTACCAGGGGTTGCTAACAAACCCATTGTATTCGTGGAAGGAGCCCGTACAGATCGGGTTATTACCTGTAATCCAGCTGCCTGTCATCAACAACAAAGCCATCCCATGGAACTATGAACGTGTGACTGTAATATACAAGGGAAAAGAAATCAAGGAAGAAGTGTGTGAGGTGCAAGGCTTGACTCGTTCGGGAAGATGTTTTACTCCCGAAGAGTTGAGAAAAATTAAAAATAATACAACACCAACAAAGAGAGCTGTGACGGAAGAAGAAGCGGAAGAGTTTTTAAGAAAAATGAAACTCCATGATTATTCTGTTGTGGATCAATTAAAGAAGACCCCCGCTCAAATTTCATTGTTGTCATTACTGATCCATTCAGAGGAGCACCGTCTGGCTTTGATGGAAATCCTGAATGAGGCTCATGTTCCTGAAAAGATCTCTGTAAATCATTTGGGAAAGATAGCCAACAGAATCTTTGAGACAAACAGAATTACATTTGTTGATGATGAATTACCTGTGGAAGGTACCGAGCACAACAGAGCTCTTTACCTCACCGTGAAATGTGAAAACTCCGTAGTAACCCGGGTATTGGTTGACAATGGGCCAAGTGCAAACATATTCCCTCTCTCCACTTTAAGCAAATTAAAAATTAAAGAGGAGAGGATCCAGAAGAATAGTATCTGCGTACGAGGGTTTGACGGTGGAAGCAGAGATTCATTTGGCGACATAGTGTTGGAACTAACTATAGGGCCAGTTGAATTCACAATGGAATTCCAAGTGTTGGACATAACTATTTCTTACAACTTGTTGTTGGGTCGACCATGGATCCATGCTGCTAAAGCAGTCCCGTCAACACTACATCAGGCTATCAAGTTTGAATGGGATCATCAAGAAATAATCGTGCATGGAGAAAAAAGTTTAAATGCTCACAGCAGTACCATTGTACCGATCGAGGGAACAGAAATTGACCAGGGACCATGGGTATACCAAGTGTCCGAGACAGTGTCGGTAGAGAAAATTCCAAAGGGGAAATACCTTCCGAATCCAAAGATATCCTCTGCATCAGTCATGGTAGCTTATGAAATGTTAAAGAATGGCTTTATACCCGACAGAGGTCTGGGCTTATCTTTACAAGGAATTATACAACCAGTATCTCTCCCCAAGAATTGGGGAACATTCGGTTTAGGGTTCATACCCACCTCCAATGACGTGATAAGGGCCAGGAAGTTGAAACACCAAGCATGGGTTCTTCCAAAACCAGTACCACATCTGTCAAAGTCTTTTGTCAAGACCGGTGCTAAAAATCGCCCGATAACAACAATTCCTAAATCCCGGGTCAATCCTGAGGAGGAATTAATTGAAAGGTTCGAGAAATTGTTTAGTGATGTGAATATGTTGGAAAGCGGAGAAGGGTGTAGCAACGCAGAAGTTCAATTCATTGGGCCAGAAACAAAGCTCAATAATTGGAAAGCCACTCCTCTCCCAATTCGAAAGGAGTCTTGGTAGTTTATTTTGATTTTCTTTCAGTTTGTTTGGGTTACTTCAGGGTTGTAATCCCAAAGCTTATCTTACAGTTTGTTTGAAGTGTGCAAAACCTTGTTATCTTTCATCATCCAATAAAAAGCAGTTTTCATTCCTGATAGTTTTCTTTTCTTTTTTTTTCTTTCCTGTACAGTTCCTTTTACGCTGGCTCTAGTGATATGGCATGCATGAGGAATCCTCAGCCCAGTCTTAAAAATCAATCTAGTTCCGAAATATTAATTCAAGAAATATATTATGATTATGAATCAGAATATGATGAAGATGAGGTTTTTGAAGAGATTAGTAAAGAGTTAATTCACTTTGAGGAAAAAATCAAACCTAACTTGAGTGATACCGAGGACATCAATATAGGGGACATGAGTAATGTCCAGGAAACTAAAATAAGTGTCCATCTCGAGCCAAAGATCCGAGAGGAGTTAATTAAAGCACTCATAGAATTCAGAGATGTTTTTGCATGGTCGTATGACGACATGCCGGGCCTGAGCACTGATTTAGTGGTTCACAAATTGCCCACCGATCCAACGGTGCCTCCTGTCAAGCAAAGGCTAGGAAAATTCAAGCCCGATATGAGTGTGAGAATTAAGGAAGAAGTCACCAAACAATTGGAAGCAAAGGTCATTCGAGTCACTCAATATCCTGTTTGGTTAGCTAATGTCGTTCCTGTGCCAAAGAAAGACGGCAAAATTAGAGTATGCGTCGACTATCGCAATCTCAACAAAGCAAGTCCAAAGGATAATTTCCCATTACCCAATATCCATATTTTGATCGACAATTGTGCCAAGCATGATATAGGGTCTTTCGTGGATTGTTATGCCGGGTATCATCAAATTCTAATGGATGAAGAAGATGCAGAAAAGACGGCATTCATCACACCATGGGGAACTTATTGCTACCGGATGATGCCATTCGGTTTAAAGAACGCCGGAGCAACCTATATGAGAGCAATAACCACAGTGTTTCATGATATGATACACAAGGAGATTGAGGTATACGTGGACGATGTGATCATAAAATCAAAGCATCAGGCCGACCACGTTGGGGATTTGAGGAAGTTCTTCTTAAGACTTCGCAGGTACAACCTCAAGCTTAACCCTGCCAAGTGCGCATTTGGAGTTCCATCTGGAAAGTTGCTGGGATTCATAGTTAGTCGACGAGGCATCGAGCTAGACCCCTCAAAGATCAAAGCCATCCAAGAACTGCCACCTCCAAGAAACAAAACTGAAGTAATGAGTTTGTTGGGGAGGTTAAATTACATCAGCAGGTTTATTGCTCAGCTCACAACAACCTGTGAGCCAATTTTCAAATTGTTAAAAAAGGATGCTGCGGTCAAATGGACCGATGAGTGTCAAGAAGCGTTCGATAAAATAAAAGGGTACTTGTCGAACCCACCCGTGTTGGTCCCGCCAGAGCCAGGAAGACCTTTGATTCTTTACTTGACGGTTTTGGAAAATTCATTTGGTTGCGTATTGGGGCAACATGACCTCACTGGCAGAAAAGAGCAGGCCATCTACTACCTTAGCAAGAAGTTCACAGCTTATGAGGCTAAGTACACTCATCTAGAAAGGACATGTTGCGCCCTAACATGGGTAGCTCAAAAATTGAAACACTATTTGTCATCCTACACTACATACCTCATTTCTCGGTTGGATCCATTGAAATACATTTTTCAAAAGCCTATGCCAACAGGAAGACTTGCAAAGTGGCAGATATTGCTCACAGAGTTTGACATCATCTATGTAACTCGGACTGCGATGAAAGCCCAAGCACTGGCCGATCATTTGGCCGAAAACCCGGTCGATGAGGAATATGAGCCATTGAAAACTTATTTTCCTGATGAAGAAACAATGCACATCGACGAGGTGGAGCGAATTGAAAAACTTGGCTGGAAACTTTTCTTTGATGGAGCCGCTAATATGAAAGGAGTCGGGATAGGAGCTGTAATCATTTCTGAAACAGGGCATCACTATCCTGTTACAGCTCAATTACGATTTTATTGCACCAATAATATGGCTGAATATGAAGCTTGCATTTTGGGGTTAAGGCTAGCCGCCGACATGGGTATCCGAGAAATCTTAGTCATGGGAGATTCGGATCTTTTGGTACATCAAATTCAAGGAGAATGGGAAACTCGAGACTTGAAGCTCATACCATACCGACAATGTCTACATGATCTTTGTCAGCGTTTTCAATCAGTGGAATTCCAACATATTCCAAGAATCCATAATGAGGTTGCCGATGCATTGGCTACCCTGGCATCAATGTTGCACCATCCGGACAAAGTTTATGTAGATCCAATACATATTAAAGTCTACGATCAGCACGCTTATTGCAATATGGTTGAAGAAGAATTTGATGGTGAACCATGGTTCCACGACATCAAGGAGTATATCAGGATGGGGATATATCCCGCACAAGCCACAAGAGATCAAAAGAGGACCATTAGGCGATTAGCAAATGGATTCTTCTTAAGCGGAGGAGTTTTGTATAAAAGAACACCAGATCTTGGATTATTAAGATGCATAGATGCCAGACAAGCTACAGCTGTCATGTCTGAAGTACATTCAGGAGTTTGCGGACCCCACATGAGTGGATATGTGTTGGCAAAGAAAATCCTCCGAGCTAGTTACTATTGGCTTACCATGGAGCGAGATTGTATCAGTTTTGTGCGCAAGTGTCATCAATGTCAAATACACGGAGATTTGATTCATTCTCCACCATCCGAGTTGCACACAATGTCGGCACCATGGCCCTTCGTTGCCTGGGGCATGGATGTGATTGGACCAATTGAGCCGGCAGCATCCAATGGGCACAGGTTCATTCTGGTAGCTATTGATTATTTTACCAAATGGGTCGAGGCCAAGACATTCAAATCAGTAACCAAGAAAGCTGTGGTCGATTTTGTCCACTCAAATATCATATGTCGATTCGGAATCCCGAAGGTGATCATCACAGATAACGGTGCTAATCTTAACAGCAACTTAATGAAGGAAGTATGTCAACAGTTTAAGATTACATATCGCAATTCTACCCCATATCGGCCCAAGGCGAAGGGAGCAGTAGAAGCAGCCAACAAAAACATAAAGAAGATAATTCGGAAAATGGTAGAATGTTCAAAACAATGGCATGAAAAATTACCATTTGCATTATTGGGATACCGCACTACTGTTCGCACTTCAGTAGGAGAAACTCCTTATTTGTTGGTATACGGCACTGAAGCAGTAATTCCTGCAGAAGTTGAGATTCCTTCCCTTCGGATCATCGCCGAAGCAAAGATTGATGATGATGAATGGGTCAAAACCCGTCTAGAACAGTTAAACTTGATTGATGAAAAACGATTGACCGCAGTTTGCCATGGTCAATTATATCAAAGAAGAATAGAAAGAGCATACAACAAAAAGGTGCGTCCCCGGAAGTTTGAAGTAGGTCAGCATGTGTTGAAACGTATTCTTCCACATCAGGTTGAGGCAAAAGGCAAATTTGCCCAGAATTGGCAAGGACCATTCATTGTGACTAGAATATTATCGAATGGTGCACTATGTTTAACAGATATTGAAGGAAAATGCATAGACATGACAATAAATTCTGACGCGGTAAAGAGATATTATGCATAAACTTTTGAATGTTTGTATTTAGCATTATTTCGAAGATTGGAATGACAAAGGCAATTTATTCTGCTATCCAAACACCATACCCTTTGCTTCCCCTTCGAGCCATATTTGTTTCTTTCTTACCCTCTCTTGGAATCAATGAAAGTCAAATAAAAAAAAAAATAACTATCATTTTGGGAACTACGTTTGACCTGATTCCTCAAAGAGGATACGTAGGCGCTTCGCGGCTCGGTCATAGGGTGCACAATATACATAATGCGCACAAAAAGAAACATCAAGCGACCCCAATCAAGAAACTGGGGCAAGAATTGTATTGGAAATAAGAAAAAGATTCCAAGAGTTGTAATTTTAAACCCATACCAGACCTGTTTAGCTTTTAATACCTTTTCTATTTCTAACCCCATACCAGAAAGACCTTTCGACCAATCTTAGAAAAATGCTGAGTCAAGAAGATGGTTCATAACACTCTGGTACAAACAAGAAAAGAAAGTAAAAATGAGAGAGTCTTATAGGTGAAAACCCACACGGGCACCATAAGGCGACGGAAGTTGAGAGAAAAGTAAAATGAGAGAGTCTTATTGGTGAAAACCTTCGTAGGCACCATAAGGCGAAAAGGAAGTGAAAAAATGAACAAATGAGGAAAGTTTATCAGTGAAAACTCTTTGAGACATTGCAAGTCCAACAGGTCTGTGAAATGAAAAATGAAGTTGGATTATGGAAATTTTGGCGAAAACAAAAATGAGACAATTGAAAGGAGATTGATTAAAAGACTGGGTTGATTAATCCGAAATGCATACCCTGATCATTGGTGCCAGTAACTCCAATCAGATAAGTTTTATTCTTTCTCCAACAGTCATCCAAACTTGGATTGTTCTTTTCATTCTATAATTGTCGAAATTAGCGTGTTTCGTCACTAATAATCTTACTTTTCTAAAAGCTTTGAGATAAGTTTTATTCCAAACAAATAAGAAGGAATGTCAAGGTATACTACCAAGATTCAAGTTTACAAAATACGGCCACGAAAGGTGGGAGATAAAAGATATGGGTGTAAGAAAGGTGAAATCAAAAGTGGATCAGCAAAGTCAGAAGGGACATATGATTACAGTTAAAGGAAAACATACAGAGGGGAATCCTATAGTCAAGGATCAATTACAAGGACAAAACAGTCTTTTCAACCATTCCAAGGCAATAAAGAGAGACGAAGAGAAGCATCACCATCGACAAGAATACCCCAGTCAACTACCCTGCTTTAAACTAACGAAGTTTTCTTTGATTTAAAACAGGGGCAAATACAATATTTGTGTCAGGAAATACCTGGTAAAGAAGTTAAAAAGAAGTCAGGCGTCCACCTGGAGAATGAGGACAAAGAGAAGAAGAAGTCAGGCGTCCACCTGGAAAATGAGGATGAAGAATTAAAGAAGTCAGGCGTCCACCTGGAGAATGAGGATGAAGAATTAAAAAAGTCAGGCGTCCACCTCAAGAATGAGGATGAAGAAAAGAAGAAGTCAGGCGTCCACCTGGAGAATGAGGATGGAGAATTGAAGAAGTCAGGCGTCCACCTAGAGAACGAGGATAAGAATTAAAGAAGTCAGGCGTCCACCTGGAGAATGAGGATGAAGAATTAAAGAAGTCAGGCGTCCACCTGGAGAATGAGGAAGAGAATTAAAGAAGTCAGGCGTCCACCTGGAGAATGAGGATGAAGAAGTTAAAAAGAAGTCAGGCATCCACCTGGAGAATGAGGATAAGAATTAAAGAAGTCAGGCGTCCACCTGGAGAATGAGGATGAGAAAAGAAGAAGTCAGGCGTCCACCTGGAGAATGAGGATGAGAATTAAAGAAGTCAGGCGTCCACCTGGAGAATGAGGATGAAGAATTAAAGAAGTCAGGCGTCCACCTGAAGAATGAGGAAAAATTAAAGAAGTCAGGCGTCCACCTGGAGAATGAAGATGAAGAATTAAAGAAGTCAGGTGTCCACCTGGAGAATGAGGATGAAGAATTAAAAAAGTCAGGCGTCCACCTGAAGAATGAGGATGAAGAATTAAAGAAGTCAGGCGTCCACCCGGAGAATGAGGATGAAGAATTAAAGAAGTCAGGCGTCCACCTGAAGAATGAGGAAGAATTAAAGAAGTCAGGCGTCCACCGGAGAATGAGGATGAAGAAGTTAAAAAGAAGTCAGGCATCCACCTAGAGAATGAGGATAAGAATTAAAGAAGTCAGGCGTCCACCTGGAGAATGAGGATGAGAAAAGAAGAAGTCAGGCGTCCACTTGGAGAATGAGGATGAGAATTAAAGAAGTCAGGCGTCCACCTGGAGAATGAGGATGAGAATTAAAGAAGTCAGGCGTCCACCTGGAGAATGAGGATGAGAATTAAAGAAGTCAGGCATCCACCTGGAGAATGAGGATGAGAAAAAGAAGAAGTCAGGCGTCCACCTGGAGAATGAGGATGGAGAATTGAAGAAGTCAGGCGTCCACCTGGAGAACGAGGATAAGAATTAAAGAAGTCAGGCGTCCACCTGGAGAATTAGGATGAAGAAGTTAAAAAGAAGTCAGGTGTCCACCTGGAAAATGAGGATGAAGAAAGAAAAGAAGTAGTCAAGGCACCCACCTGGAGAACGAGGGAATACAATTGAAGTTTTGAAATCAAAAGCCCGCTCATATGATAAAGGAGCACATTTAGAATCAATAAAGCAGAGAAGTCCAACAAAATCCCCAGCAAGAAACAACAAGAGTCCCAAAAGAAAATACGGGACACAATGAAAAGGAATACGGAATAAGTCAAATGCCCAAGAGTCACCAGGATATCAAGACAACAAGAAACACAAGGGCATGATCTAGATAAGATTTTTATAATTCATGTACCATAGTCTAGTTTAGCTTTTTTGTATTTCCTTTAAAGTAAAGTGTAATAAGGAGGTCAGCAAGTAGTAAAAACAGCACAAAGCAGCAGTAACATCGCAGTCCCACGGTAGTCCCAGCTACCCAAAACTTCCCGAACTACATTGACCTGATTCCTTTATAGCCAAGGATATGTAGGAAACCTTTAAAGCAGAGGTTTGGTCAAATATTTCAAAAAATGCTTCCCACGGAGTATTCGAACGGGCAAAAATCGCTCGTATCCGCTCACTTTATCTTTGCACGAAAACTCTTCGAGTTTCCGCACAAAGAGGGGCAGCTGTGAGCACGTGATTTTTGCCTTACGAAAACTACTCCAACATAAATCAAAAAATAAAATAAATTTCTTTTACTATGTAATTCTTGAATTTGCGTGGTGTTAAATATTTGTGTTATGTCCGTAAATGTTTACTTTGTCATAATAAATTGAAAATTAAAATAAAATACATGTTGCATGCATATAGGATTTAATTATGTATTTAAAAGATAATTTAAATAAAATCACAAAAATATGCAATAGTTTTATTTTAAATATTCCACTGTGTGATTGATGTTTTGTCTATGTGTTAAATAATTGTTATAGAGTAATTAATATATTTTTGTGAAGTTAAAATTGTTTTATAATTAAAATTAGAAATTTAAATTAGAAAAAATGAAAAAAAAATATATATATATACAAAATCGGACCTGGATTAAAATCCAGGCCCAAATCAAATTAACTCCCCCCACAGCCCAATTCAAACAAGCCTGTCCGATCCAATTCGGCTACGTCAAACGACGACGTTTCATCATCCTTCATCAAGGGCCGTTGAATTAAGTCCATCCAACGGCCAAGATTTCATCACCCTAACCCGAGACCCTTACCCAATCTAATACCCGGTTCAACCCGTCCCCCTAACTTAAACCAAACGACATCGTTTGGTTAAGTGAATAGATCTCAGCCATCCATCCTGCCTAATCCAACGGACAATATCAATCCACCCCACCCCTATATAAGTCCCAAGCCCCTACCCCGGCCCCGAACTAAACACCCCCCCTCCTCTCACTGTTCATCATCGTCCCCAAACCCCCACTCCTAACCCTAGCCGCCCTAGAATCCCACCGCCTGAAACCCGGCGGCATCAACGCCGCCGGTCACCAAAATAACACCCTAGAATCCCCTGAACATCCTCTACACAGATCTAACCTTAGTTTTCTTCGAATCAGACCCCAACTCTTCGAATACTAAATCGAAGGTGGGTCTGAAAACTCCAACCTTTCCAATGGCTTCCAAAATAACACCATAGCTTCCCCTAACCACCCTAGGTATGGATCTGTTGCTTGTTTGGCTCGAATCACTTCCGAGCTTCTCGAATCTTCTTTTGAAGATTCGGACCAAACAAGAACAAACTCAGACTTGTTCTAAAATGACACCAAATGACCCCTAGGCTCCCCTCACCCTTGTGTCATCTTTGGTTCCCTTCGAATCAGCCCGGAAATGTTCGGATTTAAGATCCAAGAACCTGAAACCCTAAAAATTTTCTAATCCTGGAATTTTTCTGATTCGAGTGAAGGATTGAGGTCTAATAGACTTTAATCGAGGTATTCTCAACTGAGAATACTTCGAATAAAGTCTGTTCAGCCTCAAAAATGTCCGAATTCAAGATAAGTCTGTGCCTGAATAAATTTGAAGATTCAGAGGTATTTTTTCTATTTTTCTTTTGTGTATTTTACGTGTATTTTATGTTTGTTTCATTAGTCTGTAATTTTCCCATCTTTTGTTGTCATACTGTATCATACTCGTCTATATGATCAGAATATGAAACTGTTTCTGTTGGTTGTGATTATTCACAATGTAAGTAATCGACTCGATTAAGTTCGTCGATTAGTTATATTATGAATTCTCATTTATGATAATGCTGATTGAAACAGTCTGTTTTTTTTGTTTTAGACTGGTTATGGACAAATGGTGTAAATAGTCAACTGATTAATACTCGTCAATTAAATCATGTTTGTTTGCGAATCAGTGAATTCAAATGTATGCTGTATATGTTGTTTTCTGAACAGGGCATTGTCAGTATATTGACAATGCTCCTGTGTATGTTTGATCTTAGTTCAATGCTGAAATTCAGTTTGACTTGCTACGTTGAATTCATTATAATTTGTTGTGATATTAGGTTTAATTTCAATTTCACAAATGTTGGTTAGATACCATTATGTTAGAAAAGTGCATTCTCAGTCAAGATTCAGTCCAGAACTTGATAGGATTGGTTATAGCTGTTTAATTCAGAAGGATAATCGATTTTGAACAATTTTTAAAATCTATTTTATATCAGATTCTTATTTCCTTAAGGGCAGTAATAACAGTAAGCTTTCAGGGGTACTACTGGTAATGAAACAGTGAGGATAGTAATGTGCTGATAGTGGAGTGTTAGTGGCTTTTAATTTAATGGGGTAATGGGAAACAAAGGGTAATGAGTTGCTGAAAATCAGGGAAAAGTTAGCTTAATGGGATTTAAAGTGGAAAAACAGATTTTTAATGGAAATTTTCTGTTTTTAAAAGATAAAAGGGGTCCAGGCAGCACTTAAGAGAGAGGGGCATACTTGTATAAATACAGGGACAGATTTTAAAAGAGGAGAAGAGTTTTCAGACAGAGTTTTGAGAGCTTAGGGAGAGTTTTGGAAAGACAGAAAAAAAATAGGAAGAGAAAAATCTGATTTGAAAAGGAAAAGAAATCAGATTTTAACAGGAGATTCTAAGAAGAAAAAGAGAGTGTGAGATTGAAGAAAACAGAAACAGAAAAATCAGAAATAGGGATCCGAAACAGGAAGAAACTGAAAATCAAAAAAAAAAAATGTTATCCTTCTAGAATCTGTCCGTTGTTTGTTTTTGTGGATACTATTCAATCTGAATCAGAAATTTTCCTCAAGTTACTATCACTGTTCATCTGGGTTAACGGGTTTGGTTCAGAATTGCTAAATACTGCTATTCTGCTGACTTTGTTACTGTTGCAACTGCTGAAATTTACTCCTTCTACCTTCATTTTCAGGTACATATCTCTTAAATTCTATGTTGGAAAGAGATTCAACATGACAAATAAATGAATTTTAAATTGTAATACTGCCTTCTATCGTTTAAGTTTAAACATTTAAATTTCAGCTTTGGTTTCATGTTGGATAACCAGTAGTGAGTTCGACTTGATGGCTACAAGTTAATTGTCTTATTTTTAAATTCATATAAAAACTTTGTAATAATGTTATCCATGTTGAAATTTCATTAGTTTAGTTATCTTTGAGTTGTGTAAATAGGAAGCATGGCAGAAAGTTGGCTTTTATTTACACTTTACGGTATTGTTAGATAGGTATAGCATAATATGGAAATATCAAGGAAAATATGCTATTAGTTTATTTTGTTAGTTAATTAGTTGTTGTTTAAAGCTAGATGATGATTGGTTGCAATTTGCTATCTTTTGGCATAACATTGGTTGTGTTCATAATCTATAGTTGAAAGACGCGTTAGTATAATCCACTATGTTCACGATGTCAAATATGGTAAGTAATATTGTATGCAATATCATTTTATTAAGTCAACTAGACTTGTTCTCTTTCTTAATAATAAAGGGCTTAGGAACTTATACAATGTGAAAGTTAATAGTTAGTAATAATTCACATAGATTGAGAATCAAATTGGTTTGATTATATATATATATATATATATATATATATATATATATATATATATATATATATATATATATATATATATATATATATCTATCCTAACTCAATCATAGACATAATTAATTAAATTAATTTTGCCTATTAGATTAAAACAAGCATATGAGAATGAGATGATATGTATAAGAACAAATCGCAACACTTTATATCAATGGTAAATAAAAGTAGAATTTGCACTAATTAAAATAAATAAAAATTGTTCAAAAATACTTCTTCCCTTCATAAATTATTTTTGTGAGTTTCATATGGCATTCATCCTTTGGTATATGTATATGTTGTATTTGTGAAGAATAGTATTAATCATGTTCTTATTTTACTTTGAATTTGAATAGTCTTGGGATGAACATAATTAATACTCGGAAATTATAGTCAACGGGCAATACTTAATAAATTGTGAAATTCTTTTAAAAGAATTCAAAGACATCCCTTAAATATGAATTTCTCAGTATTCTCAAATAAAATGTGTAGATATAACAAAAAATTTGTGAAAATTCATAATACCATTAAGAATATTTGGTGTAATTAGGGATACGTTCGCGTAACCTGATTATACCGATAAAAGCAATTCGAATTATGCGTACGCGCAATTTCGAGCGAATATTTAAAATAAGGGATTTCTTTGAGGACGTTAAAATAATTTCATATAACTCGAGGTGTGCAGTTCATTCTAAATAAAAGGGTGATGGTGTTCCTGACTTTATTTTTAATATATATATTTTTTTTATAAAAACTATAACATGGACAATTTTATTGTGTACACGTACGCGTGGCACAATCCCTGGTACTTATAAAAAATATATAATACGAATATACGTACGCGTAATTCGTCCATATAATTGTAAACAATAAGTAAAAAGCGGTAGTAAAATCATGCAATAAAAACGTATTTAGTAAAATCAAGATAATTAAGCCAAAAATAAAAACAGTTAAGCGACTGTGCTAGAACCACGGAATTCGGAAATGCCTAACACCTTCTTCCGGATTAACAGAATTCCTTACTCGGGATTTCTGGTTCGCAGAATAATAAACAGAGTCATATTCTCCTCGATTCAGGGATTAAAATTGGTGACTTGGGACGCCTTAAAATTCCCAAGTGGCGACTCTGAAACAAACAAACAAATCCCGTTTCGACTGTCCTTTAATTAGAGAAAACTCCCTTGTACCCTCTCGGGTATGTAAAAAGGAGGTGCGACAGGACTAGAAAATAAAACAAAAATAGCCCCCACAAATAGGAGCACATAACCAATTATTTTACCTATGGGGACAATTCCCTCTTACAAGGTTAGAAAGGAGACTCACCTCGCTCCGAAGCCTATATTCTAAGTCAAGAACGCGCTCAAACCTCCAATTTGGAGCCAAATGATCCAAAACTATTCAAATAGGGTAAGAACTAGTCAATATATACTCAAAAGTTTAAATTTTAATTATTAAACAAATTTCCCACCCCTAAATGCAAGGTTTCTAAAATTCATCTCCGGGCCCACGTGCCCGGATTCCGAAATTTTCCGAAGGAAGTCGTTCTCTATAACCTAAGGATCAATAATATATGATTTCTAATCCATTTCATAACCAATTTCGTGGTAAGATCTAAGTTTTATTAAAACCCTAGGTCTAGCTCTAACCCCTTGATTTCTCCAAATCTTTAGGTGTTAATCTACCCAAAACTTGAGTGTTAAACTTAGAAATAAGGGGGATAAACTTACCTCACGATGCTATGTGGAAATTCCTTCTCAAGAGCTCCATAATCGCTCAATACCTGAGTGCCAAATGGTCAAAAATGGCTGGGGCTCAACTTAAATGAAGCTGACTGCTTCAGCAGTTTTCGCATCTGCGGTCAGGGGACCGCATCTGCGATGACCGCATCTGCGAAGGGAGGCTGCATCTGCAGAATTGGCTAAAAGGGCTGGGACCGCTTCTGCGGTCTTGAAACCGCATATGCAAAGGGAGGCCGCATCTGCGGAATTAGCTAAAAGGGCTGGGACCGCTTCTGCGGTCTTGAAGCCGCTTCTGCGAAGCCGCTTCTGCGGTTTGGCCTGACCAGCTCTAGGCCGCATTTGCGAGGCTATGACCGCTTCTGCGGTCTCGCACCTGCAGTCGACCAACCGCAGGTGCAGTTATGATAGAAGCAGATGCTTCAGCACTTCTTCAAATTCCATTTTTGTTCCGTTAACCACCCAAAATTCACCCGAGGCCCTCGGAACCCCAACCAATCATACCAACCAGTCCCAAAACACATTACGGACTTGCTCGAGGCCTCAAATCATATCAAACCACACGAAAACCATGAATCGACCTCCAATCCATGCTTTATGAACTTTTGAATTTCAAACTTCTACTTTCGATGTTTAAACCTATCAAATCACGTCCGATTGACTTCAAATTTTGCACACATTACAGGCCTGCTCCAACTTCCGGAATCGAAATCCGACCCCGATATCAAAAAGTCAACTTCCGGTCAAACTTCTCCAAAAACCTTCAAATTTCCATATTTAGCCAAATGACTCCAAAGTGACCCACAGACCTCCAAATTCACTTCCGATCATGCTCCCAATACCGGAATCACCATACAGAGCTATTCCCAGACTCAGAATCCCAAACGGACATCGATAACACTGAAATGCACTTCAATCCAAACTTATGAGATTCTTCCAAAAATACTAACTTCCACAATAGGCGCCAAAAGGTTCCCGAGTCTTCCAAACCCGATCCGGACATACGCCCAAGTCCGAAATCATCATATGAACCTGCTGGAACCTTCGAATCCCGATTTTGAGGTCGTTTATTCAAAATCCAATCTTAGCTAATTCTTTCAACTTAAAGCTTCCGAAATGAGAATTCTCTTTCTAAATCAACGTCGAACTTCTCGGAATTCAATTCCGACCGTGCACAAAAGTCATAATACTTGAAGTGAAGCTGCTCATGACCTCAAATTGCTGAACGACACACTAGAGCTCAAAACGACCGGTCGTTACAAAGAGTTTGTGGGAGATTGTCAAATAAAGAAATATCACTTAAGAACTATATATGGAATTCCATTTATTGAAATTAAATTGAAATAAGAATTATTTTTTTAAAAATAAAGTTCAATCACTGTACTAATATTTTCCTTATGAAGTTTTTTGTTCGGAAAGTAAAGAATTTTGATGTCAATAGTATTTGAATTCCTTTTCTAATATCGAGTGAAAAGAATATATCCTACCGTAATCTAATGTGCAATTTTAATTTTATTTTAAAAATTCAATACTTTTTAAAGAGTTGAAGAATACATTTTAAGGTTTTAAACTAAAGTTCAGAATAAAGATATATTTAATAATTTATTTATTTCATAATGGATAATCCAAAGTATCTGTTTTAGACTAAGTTTTTTGAATTTTAAACAAATATACAATAAAAATAATTTTTTTAAAGGCTAAAAGCTTCAACAAAAATAATAATTACTAGAAGTTTAATAATAAAAATACCGTAATATTTTGGTGAAATACTATATAGTTTGATCATATGCACTTTTATTTTTGTCTATTATTGAATAAAACACTAAATAAAAAAATTAAATAAAATATCATACTTACTAGGGAAATATCTATATCTATATATATATTAAAGCAAGAAAGTTTGCATTGTGGTTAAGCCAAGTAACAAGCTACTATGAAGCCATTTGACAATCTTAAAGAGTTTGTGGGAGATTGTTAAATAAGGAAATATCACTTAAGAACTATATATGGAATTCCATTTATTGAAATAATAATTATCTTTTTAAAAATAAAGTTCAATCACTATACTAATATTTTCCTTATGAAGTCTTTTGTTTGGAAAGTAAAGAATTTTGATATCAATAGTATTTGAATTCCTTTTCTAATATCGAGTGAGAAGAATATATCCTACCGTAATCTAATGTGCAATTTTAATTTTATTTTAAAAATTAATTAATGAGTCGAAGAATATATTTTAAGGTTTTAAACTAAAGTTCAGAATAAAGATATATTTAATAATTTATTTATTTCATAATGGATAATCCAAAGTATTTGTTTTAGACTAAGTTTTCTGAATTTTAAACAAATATACAATCTATGTATATGTTAAAGAAAGAAAGTTTGCATTGCGGTTAATCCAAGTGGCAAGCTACTATGAAGCCACTTGGCAATCTTAAAGAGTTTATGGGAGATTGTTGTCACGACCCCAAACCGGCCCGGTCGTGATGGCGCCTCTCGTGAAGACAAGGCCAGCCGACACAACACTCACCTTAACCCTTTAAGCATTAAGAGTCATTTTTAAGTCTTTAAAATAAACAATGTTTCATAATAAAATCATGGAATAACAGTGCAGAATAAATACCAACCCGACATTAGGGTGTCACTAGTCATGAGCAACTATCAAGGTCTGAATACAACAAAAGTCTAAAAATATACTAAATACGGTAACAAAAATGAGGGGAAGGAAGCGGTGTTGCGAACGTCATGCAACCACCTTGCTAACTCTGATGATTCCGCGGTTGAGCTATCAATACCCGCTACCGGGTTCCGATATACCTGAATCTGCACACGTGGTGCAGGGAGTAATGTGACTACTCCAACACAGTAAGTAATAAGAGTAAATAAAGTCTGAGCAGTAGGAAACAATGAATCCACATTCACGTTAGGCTCAATAAACACAACAAGCCTTCAAATCATAATACGAGTCAATCTTCCCTTTTAAAATCTAGCTTTTAATAAAAATCATTTTGAAATACTTTCCAGCAGTTTTGGTAGGGGTTCAATTCCATTTAAGATAATAATAGAGATTAAAGCCATAATCAGCCCCTCGGGCAAAATATAGTTTGTAAAACAGCCCCTCGGGCAAAACAGTAATCATAAACACTTCATAACTTAAAATCTCTGTGGGAATTACCAATGCCAAATCAGTGATTAATTTTTGAACATCTCATAAACCTCAGTTTAAATAAAAGTTATTTTAAAACATTTGTTCAACTTTCCGACAGAGGCTCAATATAAAGATGAGTGAAAACAGTCGATAAATCAACATATTCGATAGAAATTCACTTTAAAGAGGAGTGAAATCAATAAGTCCATAAATAGGCCTCTCAGGCAAAAACATCACTCATATGCATGTATATATCTATTGCCCCTCGGGCTAGGCTCTCTGTCACTCATGACTCAACTCTTACCAATCAGTACTCACACTCAGCATTCACGCTCAATTGGTACCATATAGTAACTGCTGCGGCGTGCAGCCCGATCCGTACATCTCTCACAATAACTTAAATCAAAGTAACCGATGCGGCGTGCAGCCCGATCCATGTATCGCTGTGGCGCACAGCCCGATCCATATAAATAGTCGATTGCGCTTACTGGGGGTGTGCAGACTCCGGAAGGGCTCCTACAACCCAAACGCTACATTGCTGCGGCGCGCAACCCGATCCATATAAGTATCGCTGCGGCGTGCAGCCCGATCCATATACATACATATATATATATATATATATATATATATATATATATATATATATATATATATACATTGCTGCTGCGGCGTGCAACCCGATCCATAGATATATAATCCTCACAACTAGTCCCTCGGCCTCTCTCAATCATTAACCTCACCATCAGACTCTCAGTCTATCTCAGTCATCAATCACACAATCAGACCCTCGGTCTATCTCAGTAAAACAGGGAACTCGGCCCAAAATAATTTCCACATTTTTAAAATATAGTGATAAAGCCAGATTTGAGCAGTAAACAGGTAAAACATGACTGAGAATATGCTTTCAAACAAATAGAGTGAGGAAAGATAGTAAAAATGCTCCTAAAGGTCTCAACAAGTCGGCACAAGGCCCCAAACACGGCATACAACCCAAAAATATAATAATGTCAAACAATTAACTATCAAATACGCATTAAAATATTCGTTCGGGATGGACTATGTCACAATCCCTAGCGGTGCTCTACCCCACGCTCGTCATCCAGCATTCAAGTCACCTCAATGTAACACAACGACATATAATCCAGGGTTTCAAACCCTCAGGACAGTATTTACAATCATTACTTACCTCGAACCCGGCTAATCCTCTAGCTCGCGATGCCTTTGTCTCTCAAATCGATCTCCGAATGCCTCGAATCTAGCCACAATAATTCGATTCAGTTAATAAAAATTATAGGAATTAATTCCATATGAAATTCTACATTTTCCATTAAAAATCCGAAATTGCACTCAAAATTCGCCCGTGGGGCCCACGTCTCGGAACCCGACAAATATTATGGAATATGAAACCTCATCCAACAACGAGTCCAACCATAACAATTTTACTAAAATCCGACATCAACTGATCCTCAAATCTTCAAATTAAACCAAAAGGGTTTTCAAGAATTTCCCAACTAAAATCACCAATTAAATGCCAAAACTAGTAATAGATTCGGGTAATCTAACCAAAATTAAGTTAAGAACACTTACCCCGTTGTTTTCTCTGAAAATCTCCCGAAAATCGCCTCTCCCCAAGCTCCAATTTGATAAAAATGGAAAATGGGACGAGTCCCATTTTCAGAACTTAAGAATCTGCCCAGAAATGTCGGGGGCACTGTTCACGCGTTTGGGTATTGTTCACTACACTATTCACGGGGTACTGTTCATATGTACTGTACACGGGTACGGTACATGGATACTGTTCATGTTTACTGTACATGGTACTGTACATGGATACTGTTCACGCAGGTACGGTTACTGTTCACACGTGCGAAAAATGCAGAAACTGCCCAAAAAATTGCAACAACTTTTCTTTTCACTAAAAAGGCTCTAACTCCATCATACGAACTTGGAATTCAATGATTCTTGTTCCTATGAGTCACAAATAATAATACGAACATAGCCCTTCAGTCAAAACTCAATTCGGAGCTCATTTGCTCAATTCAATACCCATTTCGTTCGTTAAACAATTAACTCATGTTTCGTGTCAAAAACCCAATCGCGACTTGATGAAATTAGAACAAACTTTCCAGATCAGTCCTATAATTCATTATCAAAATTCGGGAAGTCTCGAAATCAAATTTCGATCTCTAGAACTAAAAATGGACCTTTGGATCCTTACATGCTTATGCTCACAACGACAAAATCTTCCAAAACATATCTGAGCCTCATGGGACCCCGACCAAACATGCCAACACACCTTATAACATAATTCAAACTTGTTCCAACCTTTGGAATGCTCAAAACAACATCAAAACATCAAATCACCCTCGGATTCAAGCCTAAGAATTCCAAAACTTCCGAAATCCGAATTCAATCAAAAAGCCGACCAAACGACGTCCAAATGACCTGAAATTTTGCACAAACATCACAAATGACATAACGAAGCTATAACAACTCTCGGAATTCCATTCCGACCCTCGTATCAAAATCTCACCTATCAACCGGAATTCGCCAAAATATTAACTTTGCCAATTCAAGCCAAATCCTTCTACGGACTTCCAAAATGCATTTCGATCGCGCTCCTAAGTCATAAATCACCCAACGAAGCTATCCAAATCATAAAATTTCTGATCCAAGCTCATATACAAATAAGTCAACTCTTAGTCAAACCTTTTAAATTCAAAGCTTTCAACTGAGACTGTTCCTTCAAATTCATTCTGATTTTTCCTAAAAACCAAAACCAACGATCTACATCAGTCATAACACGTTACACGGGGCAAGTCATGCCTGGGAACTAGCGATCAAAGTGCAAAAGTTCAAAACAACCGGTCGGGTCGTTACATCCTCCCCCACTTAAGCACACGTTCGTCCTCGAACGTACCTAGAGCTATTCTAAAAGCCCACCAATCGCTAAATAACCTTACCATGCATATAGCCGGGGGTGATCCCACGTCACCCTATCTTATATAGGTCCGATAACACCGTTTAACTAAAATTACACAATCCAATCTAGCCCATAAACCATAGAACCACATTTTCTTTTCTGAAACCATCAATACGATCAAAACCTCACACCTATACTTTGAATAGACCCGAACTAGCTGTAGTAACCCATGCCTGCAACCTCGGGAGCAATCCCATGATATACCATATAACTCTAACGCTCGCAGCAATAACTTTTATTCACAACAGTTGCCCATAACAACCAAATAACGATAGAAAACCTCTTATCAGCTAAAGTCTCATTCCAACACTTTCATATACTGCCAACGATAAATGAAACACGCAATAAACCATAACCATTTCTCAGATCAACCATTCATGAAGCCATTTCTTCTCTGGCAATTACCATAGCAAATTTTTTTTTGAACCGATCCTCGATATTTACCCATCAAACATGCTGAAATCTAATCCGTTTATTTTCATTAATGATCCCAATGATCTCCTCTGACCCAACACACTACCCTGGTGACATGTCACACCAATAGAGGCCTAAGCCACATCTAGCATAATACGCGCACCAATAAGCAACGGTCCGAACATACTCAAATCATGAAAATGACTCAAATGAAAGGGTTGTACCTCAAGCTCACCAGTACCACCACAACGCAGAGCTGAGAACCCGTCTCACATCATAGAATAGGACACACGAATCTAACCCGCAAGGTCATATCTCCACATAGCTTCACTACAATGCGCGATCCTATCCAAACACTGCTCCACATGGGACACCTCAAGTCACTATGCTCGAAATTGACAACCACACACCATTTGACGTATGGAACCAAAGCAAATCATTACACCAACGGTGAAACAAGTAACATATACCACGCAAACCTGATAGGACGTAACCGATACACCATTCACCGAGTAACACCCGATTACTCTTCCCGCTCGACTTCCACTATGAACCCTATTAGAACCGTACCATATGTGCCCATAACCAATAAATAATAATGTCTCGCAACACAGAAAGGCAACTCATAGATCTCCCCAGATCACTAATAAGCTCAATAACGGTCGAATCAACCTATCCCTCAACAATACAATTCGGGGCCAACCAAGCCGACTTGAGCTAGAACACGCATCCACATAGGTCTACCAATGGACCATACATAAAATATAGTCACACACAATAGATAAATAATCCTCCGAAGGTTCACAACGACTGAATCATAGCACATACTACCCATTGACCAACCTTAGATATTTTATCACAGTCCACAACCGCAATACCTATGATGTATTATTAACTCAACCACATTTCCCTCTTTCTGAAGTGCATACCGTTATCAAGACACACCATTTAGTAATATTATTTACCTAGTCATCTGAAACTGCCTCTATTGTCTAAGAATTTATGACCTTCCTTTCAAAACTGAATTGCGACCTTACATATGCCAATCCCCGCCCTACACAACATACCACATATAACATGCCATCCTATGATAAATATGAGAACATTAAAATCCCTTTCCGAGCCACAATCAACTACATATTCACTAGTCATGAACCTTCCATTGGTCCCATCTAGAAGGAAAATCACTATACATCCCATGTCCACAGAAAATATACATTCCCAAACCGCGGTAAAACCATCAAGAACTCTCCGAGTTCCCTTTGCACAAATCAGACATGCCAGGACTGAATCCTTCTAACTCGATCAAGCTAAGCAAGTCATCAAAACCTAAGAGCATCGCCGCAAAATACCTGAAAGAACTCATTACCTCGAACACACGCACGGAATTAATCATATCCTTACCATACTGATTCGGTCTACTATCAAACTATTCCATCTATCTAAATTTCCTTCTGATTCATTTTCAACTTGATATTCTCTCTTGCTGTAGCACCGCAATTTCTCAACCTAGGATTACCACACGAGACCCAAGTATAAAACCACACTGTCTAAGACTCATAAGCCGCTGAATACTCTCTTAAATATTCCCAAAAGTACCACATTCAAAATACTTCGCTCTGAAGAACTTCCTACGGATCTAAATCCATTACCTCCTAATACTAATACATAGAATCCCACAATTAATATAGAAAACACCACAAGTCTTGACATCTTCCAAGGAAAACTTAGTTTCTATCCATAAGTATAACTTGAAAGCCTCCAATTATTGCATGTAAAATTTGGAACACAATAGGACCATTCTCTAGAGGCACCCACTCTACTCAAACCGCAGTTAGATTGATTAAACGAACCGAACAACCTATGCTTCATTTGCACTCCGACACTGTAGATGTGACCTCATTTCAATATAACCAAGCAACTTCCTGCCCTATGCACCGAGCATTCCTTACCAACCACAACTCAAGTCATTCCCCTATTCTCGTACACTCATAAAACATAACATAACCTTTATTGAAATTTCCTTTACTCGAGCCATAACTGATTAACAAATACGCCTCAAACTGGAACCATTAGAGCATATAACCGTGCAATCAACTATTCAATAGCGGACTCCCCCACTTGGCTCAAAGCCATAGATCAACACACACTCAATAACTCATAACGATTATACTCTATTGATGCCATGATACCATAATGAGATTAAACTCGAATCTTTTATAAGCTTGTGAAAACACAGATCATCTAGAATTTTAACTTTTCTGCAAATCTCGCATTCCACTCTTGCAACAGTTACACCCACTCACTAAGCGACTCAATTTACGTTGCAACACATATCCTTCACTCTCAAATCTAACAGACACATAAGGATCGTACAACCTCAGAACACTTCGCATGAGATAACCCACCTTCTTCGCCTTAAACTAACATTTATGTATACCTTCCACCGTCATAACCATTACGCAGTCACTTAGTCTTCCTGAGTCTGAACTCATACCGCAACATGAAATTTACTTCACTCCCAACTAGGATACATGAAAAGACTCTTTGCACACCCATAACTCGGGGCTATACCTCAAATCAAGATGGATACATCTCACAATACTAACATACTCATCACATAGTTATCCAGCCATCACTCCCACTAATAGGGACACTACCGAACATATAAGTTCAAAAATACTTGCTCACACAATCAGCACCTCGGTGCTCAAGCCATAGGCAAATATTCGGCATCAAGTCCTCCAGACTGGCCCAACATCAAACTCACAAAGATCACATCTCGCCCCTCGATCGGGGAATCACAAGCCATCAAGACACATCTGATACTGAGCGCTCATGCGCGCATACGAACGCGTGGAAGGAATTCAAAGAGTTATATTTCAAGCTGAATCAAAGGACGCACGATAAGAATTCAAGAATGTGAAGTTTTCCTAAAGGTTCTGCAGCCTCTCAAGGATAAATACAGACGTCTCCGTACCGATCCGCGAGACTCTACTAAACTTGCTCATGACTTGTGAGACCTATGTAACCTAAGCTCTGATACCAACTTGTCACGACCCCAAACCGGCCCGGTCGTGATGGCGCCTCTCGTGAAGACAAGGCCAGCCGACACAACACTCACCTTAACCCTTTAAGCATTAAGAGTCATTTTTAAGTCTTTAAATTAAACAATGTTTCATAATAAAATCCTGGAATAACAGTGCGGAATAAAATACCAGCCCGACATCGGGGTGTCACTAGTCATGAGCAACTATCAAGGTCTGAATACAACAAAAGTCTAAAAATGTACTAAATACAGTAACAACAATGAGGGGAAGGAAGCGGTGCTGCGAACGTCATGCAGCCATCTTGCTAACTCTGATAACTCCGCGGTTGAGCTATCAACACCCGCTACCGGGTTCTGATATATCTGAATCTGCACACGAGGTGCAGGGAGTAATGTGAGTACTCCAACACAGTAAGTAATAAGAGTAAATAAAGGTTAAGTAGTAGGAAACAATGAATCCACATTCACGTTAGGCTCAATAAACACAACAAGCCTTCAAATCATAATACGAGTCAATCTTCCCTTTTAAAATCCAGCTTTTAGTAAAAATCATTTTGAAATACTTTCCAGCAGTTTCAGTAGGGGTTCAATACCATTTAAGATAACAATAGAGATTAAAGCCATAATCAGCCCCTCGGGCAAAATATAGTTTGTAAAACAGCCCCTCGGGCAAAACAGCAATCATAAACACTTCATAACTTAAAAATCTTAGTGGAAATAACCAATGCCAAATCATTGATTAATTTTTGAACATCTCATAAACCCCAGTTTAAATAAAAGTTGTTTTAAAACATTTGTTCAACTTTCTGACAGAGGCTCAATATAAAGATGAGTGAAAACAGTCGATAAATCAACATATTCGATAGAAATTCACTTTAAAGAGGAGTGAAATCAATAAGTCCATAAACAGGCCTCTCAGGAAAAAACATTACTCATATGCATGTATATATCTATCGCCCCTTGGGCTAGCCTCTCTGTCACTCGTGACTCAACTCTTACCAATCAGTACTCGCACTCAGCATTCACACTCAATTGGTACCATATAGTAACCGCTGCGTTGTGCAGCCCAATCCGTATATCTCTCACAATAACTGAAATCAAAGTAACCACTACGTCGTGTGGCCCGATCCATGCATCGCTGTGGCGCACAGCCCGATCCATATAAATAGTCGATTGCGCTCACTGGGGGTGTGCAGACTCCGGAGGGGCACCTACAGCCCAAACGCTATATTGTTGTGGCGTGCAGCCCGATCCATATAAGTATCGCTGCGGCGTGCAGCCCGATCCATATACATACATATATATATATATATACACACATTGCTGCGGCGTGCAGCCCGATCTATAGATATATAATCCTCACAACTATTCCCTCGGCCTCTCTCAGTCATTAACCTCACCATCAGACTCTCAGTCTATCTCAGTCATCAATCTCACAATCAGACCTTCGGTCTATCTCAGTAAAACAGGGAACTCGGCCCAAAATAATTTCCACATTTTAAGAATATAGTGTTAAAGCCAGATTTGAGCAGTAAACAGGTAAAACATGACTGAGAATATGCTTTCAAACAAATAGAGTGAGGAAAGATAGTAAAAATACCCCTAGGGGTCTCAATAAGTCGGCACAAGGCCCCAAACACGGCATACAACCCAAAAATATAATAATGTCAAACAATTAACTATCAAATATGCATTAAAATATTCGTTCGGGATGGACTAGGTCACAATCCCCAGCGGTGCTCTACCCCACGCTCGTCATCCAGCGTGCAAGTCACCTCAAAGTAACACAACGACATATAATTCAGGGTTTCAAACCCTCAGGACCGTATTTACAATCATTACTTACCTCGAACCCGGCTAATCCTCGAGCTCGCGATGCCTTTATCTCTCAAATCGACCTCCGAATGCCTCGAATCTAGCCACAATAATTCGATTCAGCTAATAAAAATTATAGGAATTAATTCCATATAAAATTTTACATTTTCCATTAAAAATCCGAAATTGCACTCAAAATTCGCCCGTGGGGCCCACGTCTCGGAACCCGACAAAAATTACGGAATATGAAACCTCATCCAACAACGATTCCAACCATACCAATTTTACTAAAATCCGACTTCAACTCGACCCTCAAATCTTCAAATTAAACCAAGAGGGTTTTCAAGAATTTCCCAACTAAAATCACCAATTAAATGCCAAAACTAGTAATAGATTCGGGTAATCTAACCAAAATTAAGTTAAGAACACTTACCCCGTTGTTTTCTCTGAAAATCTCCCGAAAATCGCCTCTCCCTGAGCTCCAATTTGATAAAAATGGAAAATGGGACGAGTTCCATTTTCAGAACTTAAGAATCTGCCCAGAAATGTCGGATAATGTTCATGTTTACTATACATGGTACTGTACACGGATACTATTTCCGCAGGTGCGGTTACTGTTCACACGTGCAAAAATGCAGAAACTGCCCAGAAAATTGCAGCAACTTTTCTTTTCACTAAAAAGGCTCTAACTCCATCATACGAACTCGGAATTCGATGATTCTTGTTTCTATGAGTCACAAATAATAATACAAACATAGCCTTTCAGTCGAAACTCAATTCGGAGCTCATTTGCTCAGTTCAATATGCATTTCGCTCGTTAAACAATTAACTCATGTTTCGTGTCAAAAACCCAATCACCGCTTGATGAAATTAGACCAAACTTTCTAGATCAGTCCTATAATTTATTATCAAAATTCAGGAAGT
The DNA here is from genome assembly GCF_000715075.1 of Nicotiana tabacum. Classification (NCBI taxonomy): domain Eukaryota; kingdom Viridiplantae; phylum Streptophyta; class Magnoliopsida; order Solanales; family Solanaceae; genus Nicotiana; species Nicotiana tabacum. Next base: position 102,750,153 of record NC_134087.1, on the reverse strand, counting down.
CTCGAAATCAAATTTCGATCTCTAGAACTAAAAATGGACCTTTGGATCATTACATGCTTATGCTCACAACGGCAAAATCTTCCAAAAACTCTTCCAAAACATATCTGAGCCTCATGGGACCCCGACCAAACATGCCAACACACCCCATAACATAATTCAAACTTGTTCCAACCTTCGAAACGCTCAAAACAACATCAAAATATCAAATCACCCTCGGATTCAAGCCTATGAATTCCAAAACTTCCGAAATCCGAATTCGATCAAAAAGCCCACCAAACGACGTCCAAATGACCTAAAATTTTGCACACACATCACAAATGACATAACGAAGCTACATCAACTCTTGGAATTCCATTCCGACCCTCGGATCAAAATCTCACCTATCAACTGGAATTCGCCAAAATATTAACTTTGCCAATTCAAGACAAATCCTTCCACGGACTTCCAAAATGCATTTCGATCACGCTCCTAAGTCATAAATCACCCAACGAAGCTATCCAAATCATAAAATTTCCGATCCGAGCTCATATACAAATAAGTCAACTTTTAGTCAAACCTTTCAAATTCAAAGCTTTCAACTGAGACTGTTCCTTCAAATTCATTCTGATTTTTCCTAAAAACCAAAACCAATGATCTACATCAGTCATAATATGTTACACGGAGCAAGTCATGCCCGGGAACTGGCGATCAAAGTGCAAAAGTTCAATACGACCGGTCGGGTAGTTACAATTGTCAAATAAGAAAATATCACTTAAGAACTATATATGGAATTCCATTTATTGAAATTAAATTGAAATAAGAATTATTTTTTTAAAAATAAAGTTCAATCACTGTACTAATATTTTCCTTATGAAGTTTTTTTTTTGGAAAGTAAAGAATTTTGATGTCAATAGTATTTGAATTCCTTTTCTAATATCGAGTTAGAAGAATATATCCTACCGTAATCTAATGTGCAATTTTAATTTTATTTTAAAAATTCAATACATTTTAAAGAGTTGAAGAATACATTATAAGGTTTTAAACTATAGTTCAGAATAAAGATATATTTAATAATTTATTTATTTCATAATGGATAATCCAAAGTATCTGTTTTAGACTAAGTTTTCTGAATTTTAAACAAATATACAATAAAAATAATTTTTAAAGGCTAAAAGCTTCAACAAAAATAATAATTACTAGAAGTTTAATAATAAAAATACCGTAATATTTTGGTGAAATACTATATAGTTTGATCATATGCACTTTTAGTTTTGTCTATTATTGAATAAAACACTAAATACAGAAATTAAATAAAATATCATACTTACTAGTCTATATATATCTATATATATATTAAAGCAAAAAAGTTTGCATTGTGGTTAAGCCAAGTGGCAAGCTACTATGAAGCCACTTGGCAATCTTAAAGAGTTTGTGGGAGATTGTCAAATAAGAAAATATCACTTAATAACTATATATGGAATTCTATTTATTGAAATTAAATTGAAACAAAAATTCTTTTTTAAAAAATAAATTTCAATAACTGTACTAATATTTTCTAACAAAAGTTTTTTTGTTTGGAAAGTAAAGAATTTTGATATCAATAGTATTTGTATTCATTTTCTAATATCGAGTGAGAAGAATATATTCTACCGTAATCTAATGTACAATTTTAATTTTATTTTAAAAATTCAATACTTGTTAATGAGTTGAAGAATATATTTTAAGGTTTTAAACTAAAGTTCAGAATAAAGATATATTTAATAATTTATTTATTACGTAATGGATAATCCAAAGTATCTGTTTTAGTGTCATGACCCCGATTCGTCCTCCGTGAACCATCGTGACGGCACTTAGTCTCTACGACTAGGTAAGCCTAAATTGCGGAAGATAAACCAAAATTTGCGGAAATTAAACGATTTAAAACAGAATTAGAGTAATAAAATAGTGTTTAAAAGTGCCGTTCGGCATACATAATATTTAACTCTCAAACCGATATATACTTCCAAGACCCAAAAACCCATGAATTACAAGTTGAGAATATTACATAGTGCTCTAACTCTAGAATAGTCAAAAACAAGTAAATACAGAAGGGCTGTAACTACAAGAGAGAATAGAGAGAGACTCCCCGGTCTGCGGACGCGGCAGATATACCTCGAAGTCTCCGAAGGGTCGCCTCGCCTCAAGAATGGTAAGTCTGAGTCAAGGTACCTAGATCTGCACATGAAAAACATGCACATAAAGGGCATGAGTACACCACAACGGTACTCAGTAAGTGCCAAGCCTAACCTCGGTCGGTTAATGACGAGGAAGGTCAGGGCCCTACTAAGGTTAAATAAAATATAAGGTCTAACAGTGTAGAATAAGATAGTATAATTAAGTACAACAGTAAGAAATAATATAGAATAGAAAGAACAACAACAACTAGAATAGAGATAAAATAATCACGGAAAGGAAATACAACTCCACACAGAGATAACAACCGGGGTACCTTCCAGGATACCATTCTATAGTCCCAATTACATCTATCCAGTGGATCTCCCGGGATACCATACCGTAGTCCATCATATATATTCGAAGGATCTCCAGGAACCCCGTCCCGTAGTCCAACTATTAGTGCGCGAGGATCTACCAGAATCCTGATCTGTAGTCCCTAATGTAAATACCCAATACTAGGAGAATCTACCGGATGCAGTCCCGTAGTTCCATATAACTATGCAGGGGGGATCTACTGGAATTCCACATCCGTAGTCCCAAATAAACAGACAAGGGGGAGCTACAGGAATCCAACATCCGTAGTCCCAAATAAATAGACAAGAGCAACATCAGGAAAGTATTCAGAAATGTCAATTTTATATCAAGGGAAAAGTAATTCTATCCTAGCATGCTGCACAGAATTCAGGCAAAGCAGTTTGAGCAAATAGGGCAATTAAAACACTTAGACATGCTTTTCCTAGGCTAACAACAGGCTTTAAATGCAGGTAATATAAACATGAAAAGAAACATACTAGTTATTACTTAATGAAAATCGTATTTTCAACAATTAGCACAAGTACGCACTCGTCACCTCACGTATCAGGCATTTCAATTACCAAATATATAAAATCCTAAAGGGAAGGTGTAACGACCCAATCGATCATTTGGAGCTTTTGCACTTTGATCGCCAGTTCTCGGGCATGACTTGCCCCGTGTGATGTATTATGACTTATGTATATTATTGATTTTGGTTTTCAGGGTAATCGGAACGAATTTGGAGGAAAACAATTCTCAGTTGAAGCTTGAAGTTTGAAAGGTTTGACCAAGATTTGACTTGTTTATATATGATCTCGGATCAGAATTTTTATGATTTGGTTAGCTCCGTTAGGTGATTTGGGACTTAGGAGCGTGATCAGAATGCATTTTGGAGGTCTGTGAAAGGTTTAGGCTTGAATTGGCGAAATGAAGATTTCAGCGTTTTCCGGTTGATAGGTGAGATTTTGATATAGAGGTTGGAATGAAATTTTGGAAGTTCCAGTAGCTCTATTATGTCATTAATGACTTGTGTGCAAAATTTGAAGTCATTCCGGATTCATTTTATACGTTTCGGCACGCGCTTTGTAAAAGGAAAAGTTTGAAACTCATAAGTCCGAATTGATGTGTGAATTGTAGTTTCAACGTTGCTTGGCATGATTTGAAAATACGAGTGAGTCCACATGATATTTTAGTACTTGTTGATATAATTGGTTGAGGTCCCAAGGGCCTCAGGTGGAATTTGGATGGTTATTGGAGTTTAACTTGGGCATTTCAAGAATGTTTTGATGTCGTTCTTCAAGAATAAGTGGTATCATATTATGCAATGAGCACCAAATTCAGTTTTTATTGAAGCATTAGATCCGTATCGAAATTTCGGAGCCATAGCAAAAAGAATCGTCCAATTCGGACATCGTATGAGAGAGTTATGCCCATTTTCGTGTCGGGAAAAAATAATTTCCCATCGCCAGCGCCCAGGGTAGCACGGGGCGCCATGCATGGCGCCGGGATTTATTTTGGCTACTGGAACCAGCACCACAGGCAGCGCCCGACGCCACCTGTGCGCCCGAATCAGAAAATGTTATAAAACGGGGTTTTTGGCCATTTTTTACAAAAATAGAGTTGGGGGAGCTAGGGTGAGGCGATTTTTTGAGACATTTTTAAGGAAAACATCAGGGTAAGTGTTAACTCAATTTTGGTTAGATTACTCGAATCCATCGTTGTTTTTAACATTTAATGTGTGATTTTAGTTGGTAAAATCTTGAAAAACCTCTTGGTTTAATTTGAAGATTTGAGGGTCGAGTTGATGTCGGATTTTGGTAAAATTGGTATGGTTGAACTCGTGGGGAGATAAGGAACCCTTTGATGTAAAAATTTCTGAGTTTCGAGAAGTGGGCCCGGGTCTCGGGTTTTGCTAATTTCGAGATTTTGTTATTTTTCGATTGTTTTTGCTTGGGCTTTGTTCCCTTAGAATATGGTGACGTATTCATTCTGATTTTGAATAGATTCGACTCGCGTTGAGGCCAGTTTGAGGGGCAAAGGTGTCGCGAGCTAGAGTTTTAGCCGGTTCGAGGTGAGTAATGATTGTAAATGATATTCTGAGGGTTTGAAACCCCGGATTGCACATTGTAGTGCTATATTGAGGTGAGGCACACGCTTGACTATGAGCGTGTGGTCGTGTAATATTGGGGATTGTGACTTGGTCCGCCCCGATTGATGATTTTAGCGCGTATTTGATTGAAACTTATTTGTTATCATAATGATTTGGGTTGATTGACATATTTGGGCTTCGTGCCAACTATTTAAACCCTTCGGGGATTTTTATTACTATTTCCTCACTGCTTTGACTTATTAATTGAACTCAGTCAGATTATTTTCCACTGTTTTACTACTCAGCCATTTTTACTCTATTTTTGAGACTTAAATGATGTTTTGGGCTGAGAAATGCTATTTTACTAATGCCCGAGGGGCTTGTGAGTATTTTTGGCTGAGTAAGGCCGAGGGCCTAGTTGTGAAGAAACACAGATACTGATTGAGGCCACGAGGTGGCTTGTTGATATTGTTTATGAGGCCGAGGGCCTGAGATACATATATACGCCACGAGGTGGCTTACCTGATATGAGGAAAAAGGCCTAGATTGATGCCACGAGATGACTTGATATTGCGCTTGGGCCGTAAGGGGCCCCTCCCGGAGTCTGTACACCCCCAGTGAGCGCAAGTACCCATTGTGATGTGAGATATAGCCCGAGGGGCTGATATTGTTCTATGTGATAGCTCGAGGGGCTGATATTGTTCTATGTGATAGCCCGAGAGGCTGGTATTGTTCTATGTGATTGCCCAAGGGGCTGGTACCGTTCTATGTGGTTGCCCGAGGGGCTGGTACCATTCTATGTGATTGGCCGAGGGGCTGTTATTGTTCTGAGATATTGCCCGAGGGGCGGAGTTGTTGATATTGTGCCTGAGGGGCGAACCTATATATGTTTATCTTTCATATTTATTGGTCATTTTACCTATTGAACTATGGTATTTTGTGCCTGAGAAGCGGATTTCTAAGCTTATTTGCACTAACTGTTTTTGGCATTAATTTGCGTAATTGTTGGAAAACTCATTTTCAAAGAAGTTTAAACTGAGCCAAAATATTCTAAAGAGATTTTACAGCTTTACTGGTATCTCACTGGTTTTGGACTGCTTCTATACAACATCTTGATATGTTTTACGTGATTTCTTGCCTTCAATCTTTATTTATTATTATTACTCACTGAGTCGGAGTACTCATATTACTCCATGCACCTTGTGTGCAGATTTAGGTATGTTTTGGCTGATAGGAGGCAGAGTCATCAGAGTTTAGCAAGGTAGCTGCCGGCGTTCGTAGCATTGCTTTTCTCTCACTTCATTTCATTAGACTGTATTTGTACACTTCAGACCTTCAATTGTATTAATACCCTAGTAGATGCTCATGACTTGTGACACCCCGGTTACGGCTGTATATCCGCTGCTTATCATCATTAAATCATGTTTAGACTGCTCTTATATTGTTTAACTGTTTAAATAGTGAATTGGGTCTAATTGGCTAGCCTTGTCTTCATGAGAGGCGCCATCACGACCGGGTTCGGGGTTAGGGTCATGACAAGTTGGTATCAGAGCCTAGGTTACATAGGTCTCACGAGTCATGAGTAGGTTTAGTAGAGTCTCGCGGATCGGTACAGAGACGTCTGTATTTATCCTCGAGAGGTTGCAGAACCTTTAGGAAAACTTTCACATTATTGAATTCTTATCGTGCGTCATTGATTCAACTTGAAATGTAACTCTTGAAATTCCTTCCACGTGTTTGTATGCGCGCATGAGAGCTCAGTGTCAGATATGCATCAATGGCTTATGATTCCCCGATTGAGGGGTGAGGTGTGATCTCTGTGAGTTGATGTTGGGCCAGTCTGGAGGACTTGAGGCCGGATCTTTGCCTATGGCTCGAGCACCAAGGTGCTGATTGTGTGAGCAAGTGCTTTTGAATTTATATGTTTAGTATTTTTCCATATTAGTGGAAGTGACGGCTGGATGGCTATGTAATGAGAATGTTAGTGTTGCAAGATGTATTTGTATGATTTGGAAGTGACGAGAAAGGTCTGCTGGAGGATAGAAGAACTATTAGGTGCTTGATTTCCGTCTTGATTCGAGTTATAGCCCGAGTTATGGGCATGTGAAGAATCTTTTCATGTCTCCTAGTTGGGAGTGGAGTAGATTTCATGTTACGGTATGAGTTCAGACTTAGGAAGACTAAGTGACTGCGTAATGGTTATGACGGTGGAAGGTATACATAAATGTTAGTAAGGCGAAGCAGGTGAGTTATCTCCTAAGAAGTGTTCTGGAGTTGTGTGATCTTTATGTTGTCTGTTAGAAGAACCGATTTACAAGTGAAATAAATGTGTTAATTTAATTTGGGTCGCTAAAGAGAGTGGGTTTAATTGTTACGAGAGTAAATGCGAGATTTGTAGAAGCGATGAAGTACCAGATGGTCTGTGTGCCACGATCTTATGAAGGATTGAGTTAAACTCACTATGGTGTTATGGTAGCAACAAAGTGTATGCGTTATGAGTTATGGTGCATTTTTGATCTATGGCTTTAAGCCAAGTGGGGGAGTCCGCTATTGAATAGTTGATTGCACGATTATGTGCTCTAATAGTTCCAGCTCAAGGCGTATTTGTGAATCAGTTATGGCTCGAGTAAAGGAAATTTCAATAAAGTCTATGTTATGCTTTATGGGTGTACGAGAATCAGGGAAGGACTTGAGTTGTGGTTGGTAAGGAATTCTCGGTGCATAGGGCAGGAAGTTGCTTGGTTATATTGGAATGAGGTCACTTCTGTAGTGTCGGAGTGCTAGTGAAGCACAAGTTGTTTGGTTCGTTTAATCAATCTAACTGCAGTTTGAGTAGAGTGGATGATTCTAGAGAATGGTCCTATTGTGTTCAAACCTCTACATGCAATAATTGGAGGCTTTCAAGTTGTACTTATGGCTAGAAACTGAGTTTTCAGTGGAAGATGGCAAGACTTGTGGTATTTTCTATATTAATTATGGGATTCTATATATCAGTATCGGGAAGGTGAAGGTAATGTCTTTAGGGAACAATTAAAAGAGTATTCAGCGTCTTATGAGCCTTAGACGGTATGGCTTTATGCTTGGGTTCCGTGTGGTAAGTCTGGGTTGAGTAATTGTGATGATATAGCAAGAAGGGATATCAAACTGAAGGTAAATCAGAAAGGAACTCGGATAGATGGGGTAGCTTGGTAGTAGGCCGGATCGGTATGGTAAGGATATGATTAGTTCCTTGGGGGTGTTCGAGGTAATGCGTTTTACGGGTATTTCGCGGCAATGCCCTTGGGTTTTAGTGGCTTGCGTAGGTTGGCTGAGTTAGGAAGATTCAGTCCTGACAGACTTGTTATGCAAAGGGGAGTCGGAGAATTCTTGTCGATTTCTACCGTGGTTAGATATGTATATTTCTGCTGGTGTGAGGAGCAGAGGATGTATAGTGATTTTCTTCTAGGTTGGGCTCAATGGAAAGTTCTTGGTTGGTTGAGTGCATAGTTGCTTGTGGTTCAGGAGGGTATATGTTTCAGGAAAGGCAATGTGATTAAGTTGATGGTACTTCGGTAGTATTGCGGCACCTTCTTGTTAGATAGATTGCGGGTATTCGAGTTTGCTTGGTGGAACCGAGGAATTTTAGAGTATCTCGCGTGGAATGATTGGGTATTTGAGGCATGGTATGCATTTGAACAATGGAATTGGGATCAGGTGTGTTGAGTCATGTGCCATATATATTTGGAGTCAAGAAAGTTCCCACATTTAGTCTATGTTGTAATTGTGAGTCGTGTGTATCGGCACTGTTTAGTGACTATCGGGGTTTGGAGACCCGAGCGGATCTTTCGTTGCTTGGTATGTTAGATTTTGGATGTGATATTGGGTTCAGACTAGTTGTCTCCGTGTTGTGTCATTTTGGACTATTGCGCTAAGCCGGCGCTGTTGGCTATGCCGGAAGTGTCACAGATTGAGTGGCGAGGTTCGACGGATTATGTCCTATTGAAGTGGTTTTATATTTTGAAGACCCAGCGGATGGCTGGGAAGCATTGTCTTGTCTTATTTGGGCTTTTGGATGGATGTCAGTACAGAGGCTTCTACCCTTGATTCAGTTCCTGTGGTGAGTGACTTTTCGGATGTGTTTTCTTGTGGCCGGGCAGGTCGCCAGGCAAGGTTGTTGATTTCGTATTAATTTGATGTCAGGCACTGTATCGTATGGCACCGGTAGGGTTAAATGAGTTCGTTGGCAGGGTAATGTGGATGCGTGTTCTAATTTGAGTCGGCTTGGTTGGCTTCGAACTGTATTGTTGAGAGATGTGTTGATTCGTCTATTATTGAGCTTATTAGTAATCTGGGGAGACCTATGAGTTATCGATTTTGAGCATAGTCACTTGAGGTGGTTCATATAGAGCAGTGTTGGATAGGATCGCACATCACAACGAAGTTATATGGAGGTATGACCTTGCGGGTTAAATTCGTGTATTATGTTCCCACGATGCGGATGGGTTCTCAGCCTTGTGTTGTGGTGGTACTGGTGAGCTTGAGGTACATCTCTTTCATTTGAGTCATTTTCATGATTAGAGGTATGTTCGGACTGTTGCTCATTGGTGTGCGTATTATGCAAGTGGTGGCTTTGGCCTGTACCGATGTGTCATGTCACCAGAGTAGTGTGCTGTATTAGAGGAGATCGTTGGGATCATTAATGAATACGAACAAGTTCGATTTCAGCATATTGGAAGGATAATATCGAGCTTTAGCTCAGAAATTTGCTGTGGTATTTTCCATAGGAGGAGTGGCTTCTTGAATGGTTGATCTGAGAAATGGTTATGGCTTACCGCATGTTTTAGTGATCATTGGCAGTATATGAAAGTATTGGGGTGAGACTCTAGTTGATAAGAGTTTTTCTATCGGTATTCGGGTATTGTGTGCAGCTGCTATAATTAGAAGTTATCACTACGAGTATTTGAGTTATGTAGCATATCAAGTGATTGCACCTGAGATTGCAAGTATGGGTGATTACAGCTTGTTCGGGCTTATTCTGAAAATAGATGTGAGATTCTGATCTTGTGAATTATTTCAGAAGTGAAAATGTGGTTCTAAGGCTTATGGGCTAGGTTGGAATGTGGAAATGCAGTTTCATTGTGTTATCGGATGAGAAAGGGTAACGTGGGATTACCCCCGGGTATATGCATGATAAGGTTATTCAACGATTTGGTTGGCTTCTGGAACAACTCTGGGCACGTTCGAGGACAAACATATGTTTGAGTGGGGGAGGATGTAACGACCCGAACGGTCGTTTTGAGCTTTTGCACTTTGATCGCCAAATCTCGGGCATGACTTGCCACGTGTGATGTATTATGACTTATGTAAATCATTGGTTTTGGTTTTCAGGGTAATCGGAACGAATTTGGAAGAAAACAGTTCTCAGTTGAAGCTTGAAGTTTGAAAGGTTGACCAAGATTTGACTTGTTTGTATATGATCTCGGATCGAAATTCTTATGATTTAGTTAGCTCCATTAGGTGATTTGGGACTTAGGAGCATGATTAGAATGCATTTTGGAGGTCCGTGGAAGGTTAAGGCTTGAATTGGTGAAATGGAGATTTCGGCATTTTCCAGTTGATCGGTGATATTTTGATATAGAGGTCGGAATGAAATTCCGGAAGTTGCAGTAGCTCCATTAAATTTGCTGTGGTATTTTCCATAGGAGGAGTGTCTTCTTGAATGGTTGATCTGAGAAATGGTTATGGCTTACCGCGTGTTTTAGTGATCATTGGCAGTATATGAAAGTGTTGGGGTGAGACTCTAGTTGATAAGAGTTTTTCTATCGGTATTCGGGTGTTGTGAGCAACTGCTATAATTAGAAGTTATCACTACGAGTATTTGAGTTATGTAGCATATCAAGTGATTGCACCTGAGATTGCAAGTATGGGTGATTACAGCTTGTTCGGGCTTATTCTGAAAATAGATGTGAGATTCTGATCTTGTGAATTATTTCAGAAGTGGAAATGTGGTTCTAAGGCTTATGGGCTAGGTTGGAATGTGGAAATGCAGTTTCATTGTGTTATCGGATGAGAAAGGGTGACGTGGGATTACCCCCGGGTATATGCATGATAAGGTTATTCAACGATTTGGTTGGCTTCTGGAACAACTCTGGGCACGTTCGAGGACGAACATATGTTTGAGTGGGGGAGGATGTAACGACCCGAACGGTCGTTTTGAGCTTTTGCACTTTGATCGCCAGTTCTCGGGCATGACTTTCCCCGTGTGATGTATTATGACTTATGTAAATCATTGGTTTTGGTTTTCAGGGTAATCAAAACGAATTTGGAAGAAAACAGTTCTCAGTTGAAGCTTGAAGTTTGAAAGGTTGACCAAGATTTGACTTGTTTGTATATGATCTCGGATCGAAATTCTTATGATTTAGTTAGCTCCATTAGGTGATTTGGAACTTAGGAGCATGACTAGAATGCATTTTGGAGGTCCGTGGAAGGTTAAGGCTTGAATTGGTGAAATGGAGATTTCGGCATTTTCTAGTTGATCGGTGAGATTTTGATATAGAGGTCGGAATGAAATTCCGGAAGTTGCAGTAGCTCCATTATGTCATTAATGACTTGTGTGCACAATTTGAAGTCATTCCGGATTCATTTTATACGTTTCGGCACGCGCTTTGTAAAAGGAAAAGTTTGTAACTCATAAGTCCGAATTGAGGTATGAATTGTAGTTTTGGCGTTGCTTGGCATGATTTGAAACTCCGAGTAAGTTCGCATGATATTTTAGGACTTGTTGATATAATTGGTTGAGGTCTCAAAGGCCTCGGGTGGAATTTGGATGGTTATTGGAGTTTAACTTGGGCATTTCAAGAATGTTTTTATGTCGTTCTTCAAGAATAAGTGGTATCATATTATGCAAATGAGATCCAAATTAAGTTTTTATTGAATCATTAGATCCGTATCGAAATTTCGGAGCCATAGCAAAAAGAATCGTCCAATTCGGACATCGTATGAGAGAGTTATGCCCATTTTCGTGTCGGGGAAAAATAATTTCCCATCGCCAGCCCCCAGGGTAGCGTGGGGCGCCATCCATGGCGCCAGGGTTTATTTTGGCTACTGGAACCAGTGCCACAGGCAGCACCCAGGTGCCACCTGTGGCGTCCGAATCGGAAAATGTTATAAAACGGGGTTTTTGGCCATTTTTGACAAAAATAGAGTTGGGGAGCTCGGGTGAGGCGATTTTTCGAGAGATTTTCAAGGAAAATATTAGGGTAAGTGTTCTTAACTCAATTTTGGTTAGATTACTCGAATCCATCGTTGTTTTTAACATTTAATTGGTGATTTTAGTTGGTAAAATCTTGAAAACCCTCTTGGTTTAATTTGAAGATTTAAGGGTCGAGTTGATGTCGGATTTTGGTATAATTGATATGGTTGAACTCGTGGGGAGATAAGGAACCCGTTAATGTAAAAATTTCTGAGTTTCGAGAAGTGGGCCTGGGGTTCGGGTTTTTGCTAATTTCGAGATTTTGGTGTTTTTCGGTTGTTTTTGCTTGGGCTTTGTTCCCTTAGCATATGGTGACATGTTCATTCTGATTTTGAATAGATTCGACGCGCGTGGAGGCGAATTTGAGGGGCAAAGGCATCGCGAGCTAGAGTTTTAGCCGGTTCGAGGTGAGTAATGATTGTAAATGATGTTCTGAGGGTTTGAAACCCCGGATTGCACATCATAGTGCTATATTGAGGTGAGACACACGCTTGACGACGAGCGTGTGGTCGTGTACTATTGGGGATTGTGACTTGGTCCGCCCCGATTGATGATTTTAGCGCGTATTTGATTGAAACTTATTTGTTATCATAATGATTTGGGTTGATTGACATATTTGGGCTTCGTGCCAACTATTTAAACCCTTCGGGGATTTTTATTACTATTTCCTCACTGCTTTGACTTATTAATTGAACTCAGTCAGATTATTTTCCACTGTTTTACTACTCAGCCATTTTTACTCTATTTTTGAGACTTAAATGATATTTTAAATGATGTTTTGGGCTGAGAAATGCTATTTTACTAATGCCCGAGGGGCTTGTGAGTATTTTTGACTGAGTAAGGCCGAGGGCCTAGTTGTGAGGAAACACTGATACTAATTGAGGCCGAGGGCCTGAGATATGTACGCCACGAGGTGGCTTAACTGATATGAGGCCAAGGGCCTAGATTGATGCCACGAGATGGCTTGATATTGCGCTTGGGCCGTAAGGGGCCCCTCCTGGAGTCTGTACACCCCTAGTGAGTGCGGGTACCCATTGTGATGTGAGATATAGCCCGAGGGGCTGATATTGTTCTATGTGATAACCCGAGGGGCTGATATTGTTCTATGTGATAGCTCGAGGGGCTGATATTGTTCTATGCGATAGCTCGAGGGGCTGGTACCGTTCTACGTGATTGGCCGAGGGGCTGTTATTGTTCTATGATATTACCCGAGGGGCGGAGTTGTTGATATTGTGCCTGAGGGGCGAATCATTATATGTTTATCTTTCATATTTACTGGTCATTTTACCTGTTAAACTATGGTATTTGTGCCCGAGAGGCGGATTTCTGTGCTTATCTGCACTAATTGTTTTGGCATTCATTTGCGTAATTGTTGGAAAACTCATTTTCAAAGAAGTTTAAACTGAGCCAAAATATTCTAAAGAGATTTTACAGCTTCACTGCTTTCTCACTGGTTTTGGACTGCTTCTATACATCATCTTGATATGTTTTACGTGATTTCTTGCCTTCAGTCTTTATTTATTATTATTACTCACTGATTCAGAGTACTCACATTACTCCCTGCACCTTGTGTGTAGATTCAGGTATGTTTTGGCTGATCGGAGGCAGAGTCATCAGAGTTTAGCAAGGTAGCTACCGGCGCTCGCAAAATTGCTTTACTCTCTCTTCATTTCATTAGACCATATTTGTACACTTTAGACCTTCAATTGTATTAATACCCTAGTAGATGCTCGTGACTTGTGACACCCCAGTTAGGGTTGTGTTGAGTTGAATATCCGCTACTTATTATCATTAAATCATGTTTAGACTGCTCTTATATTGTTTAACTATTTTAAATAGTGAATTGGGTCTAATTGGCTGGCCTTGTCTTCATGAGAGGTGCCATCACGACTGGGTTCAGGGTTAGGGTCGTGATAGAAGGTCCCCCATACAAGGTTAGACAAGCCACTTACCTCGAACAGGCTCAAAATCAACCCAACACCATGTTCTTGCCATGAGTACTCGACTCCAAATGGCCCAAATCTATTCAATTCAATTGCATAATGTAAATAACACTTCAAGTAACTGATTCTACAATTAAATTCTAAGCTAATATGCGAAATTATGTAAAATGACCAAAACACCCCTCGGGCCCGCATCTCGGAATCAGGTAAAATTCACATTTTCAGAATCCTCATACCCTCACGAGTCTAACCATACCAAAATTATCCAATTCCGATACCATTTGGTCCTTCAAATCATCATTTTACATTTTTGAAAGATTTCACAAATTTTCTTCCCAAATTCCATCCCAAATCATGAATTAAATGATGAATTCAATGATGGATTCATGTATTCTAGCAAAATCTGAGTTAGAATCACTTACCCTGAGGAATTTCTTGAAAAGCCTTCGAAATATCGCCAAAATCCAAGCTCTCTAGGTCAAAATATGAAATAAAATTAAAAACCTCGTATTTATAGAGCACCCCCGGATTTCCACCATTGCGGACCGCACAAAAACGAGTGCTGTCCGCACAAAACCAGTGCGGTCCGCACAAAAACGAGTGCTGTCCGCACAGGTTTTGACTGCAGTGATAGGCTTTAGTATTTTGGCCATAACTTTCTCTACATATGTCCAAATTGTAATTTCTTTACCATTATAGAAACTAGATACGAAGGGCTACAATTTTCGTTTTTTGAATCATCCCAAATTCTTTGTATATCAAAAGATATGAGCTTCCGAAATAGGACCAGTGAAATTTTCCTCACCGCGGACTGCACTGCATTTTGTGCGGCCGCACAGCCCCCACCGCGGACGCACTGGACTTTGTGCGGACCGCACTGGTGGGTTCCGAGGCCTGCAACTCTTCTGGACCTGCAACATCTATGATTTTCGGCCTAAAACATCCCGGAACCTACCCGGAACTCACCCAAATCCCCGGGACTTCAAACCAATTGTACCAACATATCCCATGACATCGTTCAAACTTGTTCAAAACTTCAGAACGCTCACAACAACATTAAATCACCAATTTAACATAGGATTCTAGCCCAAGAACTCCAAGAACTCTTAACTTATGCTTTCGATCAAAAAGTATATCAAATCTCGTCCGAACAACCTGAAATTTTGCAAGCACGTCACATTCAACACTACGGAGATACTCCAATTTTCGGAATTTCAGTCCAACCCTTAGATCAAAATCTCACTATCGGAATGGAAACTTCAAAAATTCGACTCTCGCCATTTCAAGCCTAAATTAGCTACGGACCTCCAAAATACAATCCGATCACGCCCCTAAGCCCGAAATCACCTAACGGAGCTAACAAAACCGTTAGATTTCCATTCCGAGGCCGTCTTCACACTATTCTGAGTACGTTCAACTTTCCAACACTTAAGCTCTTATTTGGGGACTAAGTGTCCCAAAACTCTCCGAAACTCAAAGACGAACATCCCGGCAAATCAAAATAGCAGAAATAAACTTGGGGAAAGTAGTTAATAGGGGATCGGGGCGTAGATTCTTAAGACATCTAGCCGGGTCGTCACATCCTCCACAATTAAACATTCATTCATCCTCGAACGAGCATAGAGACATACCTGAAGTAGTGAAAAGATAAGGGTAACGGCTGTGCATATCCTGCTTGGTCTCCCAGGTTGCCTCCTCGACCAGCTGGTCCCGCCACTAAACCTTTACTGATGCAATGTTTTGACCTCAGCTTTCTAACCTGCCTATCCAATATCGCCACCGGCTCCTCAATATAGGATAGATCCTTGTCCAACTGGACTGAACTGAAATCCAACATGTGCGACGGATCACCGTGATACCTCCGAAGCATCGAAACATGAAATACCGAATGAACTTCTGCCAAACTGGGAGGTAAGGCAAGCTCATAAGTAACCTCCCCAACATGCCTCAATATCTCAAAAAGGCCAATAAACCTCGGACTCAACTTCCCTTTCTTCCCAAATCTCATAACGCCCTTCATAGGCGAAACCCGAAGTAGAACCCGTTCTCCAACCATTTAGGAAACATCACGAACCTTCCAGTCCGTGCAACTCTTCTGTTTGGACTGGGCTGTACGTAGTCTATCCTAAATCACCTTAACCTTCTCCAAAGCATCCTGAACCAAGTCTATGCCCAATAATCTGGCCTCACCCGGCTCAAAGCAACCTATCGGAGATCTACACCGCCTACCATATAAAGCCTCATACGGTGCCATCTGAATGCTGGACTGATAACTGTTATTGTAAGAAAACTCCGCCAATGGCAAGAGCTGATCCCAAGACCCTCCAAACTCAATCACACACGCATGGAGCATATCCTCAAGAATCTGAATAGTGCGCTCGGATTGTCCGTCCATATGAGGGTGAAATGTTTTACTCAACTCCACCCGAGTACCCAACTCATGCCGAACAACCCTCCAGAACCGTGATGTAAACTGTGTACCCCTATATGAGATGATGGACACTGGAATACCATGCAAACGAACAATCCCCCGGATATAAATCTCTACCAACCGCTCCGAAGAATAAGTAGTACACATAAGAAGGAAATGGGCGGTCTTGGTCAGCCGATACACAATCACCCAAATAGCATCAAACTTCTTCAAAGCCCGTGGGAGTCCAACTACAAAGTCCATGGTGATCCGCTCCCACGTCCACTCGGGAATCTCGATCTGCTGAAGCAACCTACTCGGTCTCTGGTGCTCATACTTCACCTGCTGACAGTTAAGGCACCGAGCTACGAATCCAACTATATCTTTCTTTATCCGCCTCCACTAATAGTGCTGTCTCTAATCCTGATATATCTTCGCGGCACCCAGATGAATGGAATACCGCGAGCTACAGGCCTCCTCCAGAATCAACTCCGGAAGCCCATCAACATTAGGTACATAATTCCGTCCCTGCATCCTCACTACCCTATCATCACCAATAGTCGCATCACTAGCATCACCGTGCTGAACCTTGTCCTTGAGGACAAGCAAATGAGGGTCATCATACTGCCGCTCCCTGATACGACCAAATAAAGAAGACCGAGAAACCACGCAAGCTAGAACCCGACTGGGCTCCGAAAGATCTAATCTCACAAACTGGTTGGCTAAGGCCTGAATATCCATCGCCATAGGCCTCTTTGATGCTGGTAAATAAGAAAAACTCCCCAAACTCTCTGCCCGGTGATTCAAAGTATCGGCCACCACATTGGCCTTGCCCGGGTGATACAAAATAGTGATATCATAGTCCTTTAGCAACTCTAACTACCTCCTCTGGAACAAATTTAGATCCTCTTGCCTGAACAAGTGCTGCAAGCTCCGATGGTTAGTACAAATCTCACAGGGAACCCTGTATAAATAATGGCGCCAAATCTTTAGGGCGTGAACAATGGCAGCTAACTCAAGGTCGTGAATAAGGTAGTTCTTCTCGTGTATCTTCAATTGTCTGGATGCGTAGGCAATCACCCTACCATCCTGCATCAACACCGCTCTGAGGCCAACCCTCGAGGCATCACAATAGACCGTATAAGACCCCGAACCTGTAGGCTGTATCAAAATTGGGGCTGTGGTCAAAGCTGTCTTGAGCTTCTGAAAGCTCGCCCCGCACTCCTTCGTCCACTGGAACGGAGTACCCTTTTGGGCCAATTTGGTCATAGGGGCTACAATCGATGAAAACCCCTCCACAAATTGACGGTAATAGCTCGCCAAGCCAAGGAAACTTCGGATCTCCGTAGTTGAGGATGGTCTTGGCCAACTCTGCATGACCTCTATCTTCTTCGGATCCACCTGAATACCCTCACTCGATACCACGTGGCCTAAGAATGCCACTGAATCCAACCAAAACTCACCTTTCGAGAATTTAGCATATAACTTCTTTTCTCTCAAAGTGTGAAGCACAATCCTCAGGTGCTGCTCATGATCTTCCTGACTCCGGGAATACACCAAAATATCATTAATAAAGACAATGATGAACGTGTCAAGATACGGCCGGAACACACTGTGCATCAAATGCATAAAGGCCACTAGGGCATTGGTCAGCCCAAATGACATAACAAGGAACTCGTAATGACCATACCGAGTCCTGGAAGCACTCTTCGGGATATCTGGCTCCCGAATCTTCAACTGATGGTAACTTGAGCGCAAATCAATCTTAGAAAACACCCGTACTCCCTGAAGCTGGTCAAACAGATCATTAATACGAGGCAAAGGATTATGGTTCTTCACTGTAACCTTGTTCAACTGGAAATAATCAATACACATACACGTAGAACCATCCTTTTTCTTCACAAACAAGACAGGAGCACCCCAAGGTGATACACTGGGTCGAATAAAACCCTTATCAAGCAATTCCTGTAACTGATCCTTCAACTCCTTCAACTCAAGAGGAGCCATACGATACGGAGGAATAGAAATGGGTTGAGTGCCCGACAACAGATCAATGCCAAAATCATTATCTTTATCAGGCGGCATGCCTGGAAGATCAGCTTGAAACACATCGGGAAAATCCTGTACTACTGGAACTGAATCAACCGAAGGGGTATCAATACTAACATCTCTCACATAGGCTAAATACGCATCACACCCCTTCTCAACCATATGCTGAGCTTTAAGAAAAGAAATAACTCTACGGGGAGTGTGACCTAAAGTACCCCTCCACTCAGCACGCGGTACACCTGGCATAGCCAGTGTCACGGTTTGGCGTGATAATCAAGGATAGCATAATGGGGCAACAACCAGTTCATGCCCAAGATAATGTCAAAATCTACCATGCTGAGCAATAATAAATCGGCTCTGGTCTCAAAACCACTAAGAGCAACCAAACACGATTGATAAATGTGGTCCACAACAAGAAAATCTCCCACAGGAGTAGAAACATAAACAGGGGAACTCAAAGAATCCCGAGATACACCCAAATGCGGAGCAAAATAAGAAGACACATAAGAGTAAGTGGAGCCTGGATCGAATAGAACCGATGCATCTCTGTGACAAACCAATATCATACCTGTGATGATAGAATCAGAGGCAACAACTTTGGTATAGGCTGGAAGGGCATAATATCTGGCCTGGCTTTCCCCTCTAGCTGGCTGAGCAGGTGGGGTAGCAACTGGGGTTGTAACCACAGCCTGAGAACTCTGTGGGGCACGCTGTGGCTGAGAAGTCTGTGGAGGTGCACTCCTCCCAAGTCTAGGGCAAATACATCACCATATGGCGTATGTCACCGCACTCAAAGCAACCTTGCAGCTGACGTGGCAGTGGGAACTACGCGGTATAGGTACTCCAAGACCCTTGAACACCTGAAACACTGTGTAAAATCTGAGATGCAAACTGAGATGGCTAACCCCCAAAACTTCTACCATGCCGTACTCTTCCTCCAAAATAAGGACCAGTAGGCCTCCCCAATCTACAAGGTCCACTCACTCCCCTATACTCTCCCTCCTGACCTCATCTGTCCTTTCTCTCCTGGACCCACCTGTCCCCTACTCGGTGAGAGGTCCTCACCACCCGCTGAACTGGGACCATAAGCTATGTCGCCATGACACCTGGAACCTGACCAATGGGAACTTGCTGCTCTAGAGTGGGGGAGGTGGGAGTCTGGGTCCCTCCCCTGATCTGTGAAAAAGTTAGTACAACCTGAATCAACCCCGCCCGAACTAAGGTACCAAACATGCTCAAAAACTATGCTAATATCTACTAAAGTGCTGGAGTAGGAGTAGCAGTAGGCGTATCCGATGCCTAACCTCTGGCTGGAAATGCTGGTAGCTCACGCGGGTGCCCTAACTACACCACGTGCACGTCCTTTGCCTCTACCTGGCCCCGACCTCTGATGGTTCTTGCAGGGGGTACGGGTGTCTGATCATCCCTAGTAGCACGTGTCCTCATCATCTATGAGAGAATAAAAGATAGAAGTTTAGAATTGTGATGTCAAAAATACTGCACGACAAGGAAATCAAATGATGTGGAATTTTCGTAACAGTTACATAGCCTCTCATAGATAAGTATAGACATCTCCGTACCGATCAACGTGACTCTAATAAACCGGCTTGTGATCCATGACTCCTATGAACCTAGAGCTCTAATACCAACTTGTCACGACCCCGGTTCGCCCTCTGTGAATCATCGTGACGGCAATGAGTCTCTACGACTAGCTAAGCCTAAATTGCAGAAGATAAACCAAATTTGCGGAAATTAAACGATTTAAAACAGAATTAGAGTAATAAAATAGTGTTTAAAAGTGCCGCTCGACATACACAATATTTAACTCTCAAACAGATACATACTTCCAAGCCCCGGAAACCCATGAATCACAAGCTAAGGATATTACATAGTGCTCTAACTCCAGAATAGTCTAAAACAAGTAAATACAGAAGGGCTGTAACTACAAGAGAGAATAGAGAGAGACTCCTCGGTCTGCGGACGCGGCAGATATACCTCGAAGTCTCCGAAGGGTCGTCTCGCCTCAAGGATGGTAAGTCTGAGTCAAGATACCTAGATCTGCACATGAAAAACATGCGCAGAAAGGGCATGAGTATACCACAGCGGTACTCAGTAAGTGCCAAGCCTAACCTCGGTCGGGTAATGACGAGAAAGGTCAGGGACCTACTAAGTTTAAATAAAATATAAGGTCTAACATTGTAGAATAAGATAGTATAATTAAGTGCAATAGTAAGAAATAACATAGAATAGAAAGAACAACAACAACTACAACAGAGACAAAAAAATCACGGAAAGGAAATACAACGCAACACAGAGATAACAACCGGGGTACCTTCCAGGATACCATCCAATAGTCCCAATTACATCTATCCAGTGGATCTCTCGGGATACCATCCCGTAGTCCATCATATATATCCGAAGGATCTCCCGGGATCTCGTCCCGTAGTCCAACTATCAGTGCGCGAGGATCTATCGGAATCCCAATCCGTAGTCCTAAATGTAAATACCAAGTACTGAGGGAATCTACCGGGTGCAGTCCCGTAGTTCCATATAACTGTGCAGGGACGATCTACCGGAATCCCACATCCGTAGTCCTAAATAAATAGACAAGGGGGAGCTACCGGAATCCCACATTCGTAGTCCCAAATAAACAACCAAGAGCAACATCAGGAAAATATTCAGAAATGTCAATTACATATCAAGGCAAACAAGTAATTCTACCCTAGCATGCTGCACAGAATTCAGGTAAAGCAATTTGAGCTAATAAGGCAATTAAAACACTTAGACATGCTTTTCCTAGGCTAACAACAGGCTTTAAATGTAGGTAATATAAACATAAAAAGAAACATACTAGTAATTACTTAACAAAAACCGGATTTTCAAAAAATAGCACAAGTACGCACTCGTCACCTCACGTACAAGGCATTTCAGTTACCAAATATATCAAATCCTAAGGGGAAGGTCCCCCACACAAGGTTAGACAAGCCACTTACCTCGAACCGGCTCAAAATCAACCCAACACCACGTTCTTGCCACGAATACTCGACTCCAAATGGCCCAAACCTATTCAATTCAATTTCATAATGTAAATAACACTTCAACTAACTGATTCTACAATTAAATTCTAAGCTAATATGCGAAATTATGTAAAATGACCAAAACGCCCCTCGATCCCTAATCTCGGAATCGGGTAAAATTTACATTTTTAGAATCCTCATACTCTCACGAGTCTAACCATACCAAAATTATCCAATTCCGATACCATTTGGTCCTTCAAATCATCATTTTATATTTTTGAAAGATTTCACAAGATTTCTTCCCAAATTCCATCCCAAATCACGAATTAAATGATGAATTCAATGATGGATTCATGTACTCTAGCTAAATCTGAGTTATAATCTCTTACCCCGATGAATTTCTTGAAAAACCTTCAAAAAATCGCCAAAATCCGAGCTCTCTAGGTCAAAATATGAAATAAAATCCAAAACCTCGTATTTATAGAGCACCCCCCGGATTTCCACCACTGCGGACCCCACAAAAACGAGTGTTGTCCGCACAAAACCAGTGCTGTCCGCACAAAAACGAGTGTTGTCCGCACGTGTTTTGACTACAGTGACAGACTTTAGTATTTTTGTCATAAAATTATCTACAGATGTCCAAATTGAAATATCTTTACCATTCTGGAAACTAGACATGAAGGGCTACAACTTTTGTTTTTTAATCATCCTAAAATTCCTTGTAGTTCAAAATATATGAGCTTCCGAAGTAGGACTAGTGAAATTTTTCTCACCGCGGACCGCATTGCATTTTGCGCGGCCGCACAGCCCCCACCGCGGACGCACTGGACTTTGTGCGGACCGCACTGGTGGGTTCCGAGGCCTGCAACTCTTCTGAACCTGCAACAGCTATGATTTTCGGCCTAAAACATCCCGGAACCTACCCAGAACTCACCCGAGTCCCCGGGACTTCAAACCAGTTGTACCAACACATCCCATGACATCGTTCAAACTTGTTCATAACTTCGGAATGCTCACAACAACATCAAATCACCAATTTAATATAGGATTCAAGCCTAAGAACTCTAAGAACTCTTAACTTATGGTTTCGATCAAAAAGTCTATCAAATCTCGTCCGAACGACCTAAAATTTTGCAAGAATGTCACATTCAACACTATGAAGCTACTCTAATTTTCGGAATTCCATTCCAACCCTTAGATCAAAATCTCACTATCGGACCGAAAACTTCAAAAATTTGACTCTTGCCATTTCAAGCCTAAATTAGCTACAAACCTTCAAAACACAATCCGATCACGCCCCTAGGCCCGAAATCACCCAACGAAGCTAACGGAACCATCAGATTTCCATTCCGAGGCCGTCTTCACACTCTTCCGACTATGGTCAACTTTCCAACACTTAAGCTCTCATTTAGGGACTAAGTTTTCCAAAACTCTCCGAAATTCAAAGCTGAACATCCCGACAAATCAAAATAGCAGAAATAAACTTGGGGAAAGTAGTTAATAGGGGATCAGAGTGTAAATTCTTAAGACGACAAGATGGGTCGTCACATCTAGATTAAATTTTCTGAATTTTAAACAAATATACAATCTATGTATATATTAAAGCAAAAAAGTTTGCATTGTGGTTAAGCCAAGTGGCAAGCTACTATAAAGCCACTTGACAATCTTAAAGAGTTTGTGGGAGATTGTCAAATAAGGAAATATCAGTTAAGAACTATATATGGAATTCCATTTATTGAAATTAAATTGAAATAAGAATTATTTTTTTAAAAATAAAGTTCAATCACTGTACTAATATTTTCCTTATGAAGTTTTTTGTTTGGAAAGTAAAGAATTTTGATATCAATAGTATTTGAATTCCTTTTCTAATATCGTGTTACGACCCAAAATCCACTAAGGGTCGTGATGGCACCGGACACCACTGTCAGGAAAGCCAACCACGATTTACTAGCAATTTCTCATTTTAATTATTTTAAAATCATTTCCTTTAAACAAATAAATAATAAATAATAAGTAGAGACGATAGGTCGACTTCGACATTTACTAGTGGTCCGATAATAATATATTATTAATGCGAGAAATCATGGATTTATTAAAAACAACAGTAATTTCAAATAAGTCACGAAACAGGTAAGAGTTCCTTTTAATTAAAAGTCTCTGATTCATAATCCATTAATTAACAATTATCTCAAGTCGGGGAGAGCAAATATCAACATCAATAACTCTCAAGGCAGGCAATACAAACATGCGCATATCATGACGAGGTCGTACGGCCCGATCCAACAATATTTAAACTGTGCACTGCCGAGGGTCGAACGACACAAACCATAGATGCATCTATTTAATCTGCCGAGGTGTTCGGCTCGTTCCGAAAATAAACACACATGGGCAGTCAATCAAGAAGTCAACATGGAACAATTATCCAAAGAAAAACCAATTCTCTTTTAACAATTTAAGAAAATGAAGTTTAAATCATTTTAGAAATTCATTTACTAATTCAATGTGATTTAAGCAATTCAAGTTGTCAATAATATTACAAATAGTCCAAGTATAGCATGCTTTTGGGTCCTAGACTACCCGGATTTAAACATAATAGTAGCTATGCACGGACTCTCGCCACCTCGTGCATACGTAGCCCCCACAAATAGAAGCACATAACCAATTATATCACCTATGGTGATAATTCCCTCTTACAAGGTTAGAAGGGAGACTCACCTCGCTTCAAAGCGTACTTCCAATACCAAGAACAAGCTCAACTCTCAATTTGGAGCCGAACGATCCAAAACTAAATAAACGAGGTAAGAACTAGTCAATACAAGATCGCAAGATTGCATTCTAACTATTTAAGCTATTTCCCAATATTAAACACAAGTTTCCTAAAATTCGACTCCTGGCCCACGTGCTCGGATTCCAAAATTTTTCAAAGAAAGTTGTTCTTTATAACCTAAGGATCAAGAATATATGATTTCTACTCCATTCTATAACAAATTTCGTGGTTAAATCTTGTTTTTAACAAAACCCTAGGTTTTACTCTATCCCCATGATTTTCACTAATTTTTATATGCGTTAATCTACCCAAAACTCAAGCATTAAACTAAGAATAGGTGGGATATACTTACCTCAAGATGCTAGGTGGAAGTTTTCTCTCAAAAGCTCCCAAAATCGCCCAAGAAATGAGTGAAAATGAGCAAAAATGGCCTTAGAGCCCGAATAAATAAAGGCCACTGCCTTCTGCGATTTCGGCATGTGCGATCTTGGGATACACCTGCGGCCACCGCTTCTACGGAAGTAAGACCACTTCTGCGGAAGGAAGACTACTTCTGCGGTCTAGGCCACTTCTGCGGATAGGCCCACCATTTCTGCGGTTCCGCTTCTGCGGATTTAGGGCCGCATCTGCGGTCTTGGGCTGCCTGGCCTTAGGCCGCTTCTGCGATAGGTGGACTGCTTCTGCGGTCTCGCACCTGTGGTTTACCAACCGTAGGTGCGGTTATGATCGCAACCAGCAACTTCAGCCTTTTCCAAAAATTCCATTTCGATCTGTTAACCACCTGAAATCCACCCGAGGCCCCCGGGACCCCAACCAATCATACTAACCAGTCCCAAAACACATTACGGACTTGCTCGAGGCCTCAAATCATATCAAACAATGCTAAAACCACGAATCGACCTCCAATCCAAGTTTTATGAATATTAGAATTTCAAACTTCTACTTTCGATGTTTAAATCACGTCCGATTGACCTCAAATTTTGCATGCAAGTCATATTTGCCATTACGGACCTACTCCAACTTCCGAAATCGTGAATCTGACCCCGATATCAGAAAGTCAACTCTCGGTCAAACTTCTCAAAAACCTTAAAATTTCTATCTTTAGCCAAATGACTCCAAAATGACCTACGGACCTCCGAATTCACTTTCAATCGCGCTCCCATCTCCAGAATCACCATACGGAGCTATTCCCAAACTCGGAATCCCAAAGGAACATCGATAGAACTAAAATGCACTTCAACCCAAACTTATTAAATTCCTTTAAAAATGCTAACTTCCACAATAAATGCTGAAACGTTGTTGGATCTTCCAACACCCGATCTGGACATACGTTCAAGTCCGAAATCATCATACGAACCTACTGGAGCCTTCGAATCCCGATTCCGAGGTCGTTTACTTAAACATCCAACCTTCGTCTATTCTTTCAACTTAAAGCTTCCGGATGAGAATTCTCTTTCTCAATCAACTCCGAACTTCCCAGAATTCAATTCCAACCGTGCGTACAAGTCATAATACCTGAAGTGAAGTTTCTCATGGCCTCAAACTACTGAATGACGCACTAGAGCTCAAAACGACCGGTCGGGTCGTTACATTCTCTCCCACTTTAACATATGTTCATCCTCAAACGTGCTAAGAACTGCACCGGAGTTTCCTAAAATCATTGTTTAACACCATGTGCACCTATCCGTGCTACCACAACTCAGTTGAGCACATTAGCTCGATCAATTCTGAAGATATTCCCTTTTATTCAAGCAAATAAGCTTAGAGCCCAATTTCCAACATTAAAATTCTCTGCCAAGCATGCTTCCAATATAGGAACACCGTATTAATCAGTACACGAGGTACAAGAACATGACTGCATGCCTTTGTTGAATTCTCACCATGCATCACATTATTCACAGGACCATAATAACATTCTCTAATCATAATAACCAGCATTCCCCGAATCTGATGCTCACAACGCACCTCAAGATATATGTAAGTCTTGTTCCAAGTCTCGTAATACCGCCACGACATAAGAGATGTGTAGAAATTCATAACCAACTGCCAAGTCAACAAATCATTGAGGCTACACTCCTGTCAAGAACCATCACCTCATTCTGAACCAAATAATAGTCTTAGTTCCTTAATATACTTCATATAATCAGATTGCACTGATCCTAAATCCAATGATCTCGTCTTACCCAATACAAACTGTTCAGGCAATAACCACCTCGGACATGATCAAAAGTCTCATATGATACCACAATGTGCCAATAGGCTATGAACTCGAACGTGACAAAAGGAAAATGAACTTTGGAAAGAATTGCTCAACTCAAGCACTAATATGGACTTTCCTTAGAAAAATGGGAAAACAAGGCATACAAAAATAGCATATAGAAAACTGTACTCAACATCATACTGTTGCGGCGTGCAACCCGATCCAAATAACATGCCCATGGCGGCGCGCCACCCGATCCACATATAGAATTCACAGAAGGAGATATACATCGTGCTAAATTGCTCATTACTTCAAAATACCGAATATCGGTCACAAGCACGCTAAGTGCATAATACCATCCATGGGAAGTCATATAGTGCCATAGGCTACAAAACGCAAGCACAGGCTACAAAACGCAAGCACAACTGAGGTGCGATATATGTTCTAAAGCTAAAGAGCCATCCTGCTCACATGTCACCATCGCTAAGCGGAACCTCAATACATAAGAAAATTATCGAGCCATTCACAACTCACACAACACCATATAGTATTACATGAAATAACCGATGATAAAATAACACCACATATCTGAATACTCCTCCATAAGGAGCGTTATGCTGAAATGAACACATTCGGCCTAATATAAGGCCCATATTCACATTTAAATCCATCCACTGTCCACAACCCAATAAATCGAGTGCCCTCCAGGCATCAATCCTCAATTTAACGACATCACCACAATGTTCATACTTGGTTTAACTCTTCAATCAATCAAGTGACTACATGCCACCCTTATACAACCTTCCCATGGGGCACGCTACCACAACCTCCCGTAACAGATAACATGCATGTGCATCCAAACCACCGGCTGCACTAATGCTGAAGAGCGATCAAGCATCCTTAACCAGGATGCAAAGCCTCTTTCTCAAAACACCGATCTCAGGTGACGCTAAAGACATTACCAACTTACTTTAAACATCGACTTGGCCCCGAATATAATCAACTCTACGAACCTTCTAGCACGTGAATACCCTCACGGTGAAGCACCCGACAGAATCACTTCCCTTGAAACCCGCATCTATACAAGGCATAAATCTTGAATCCTTCCCTGAGTCTGAACATGAGCCAATAAAGCCAACCATAGCACACCTTTAACAATTCCTTTGCTCAAATTACCACTTATGTTCTTTTTCCGTAGCTGAAATAACCCATCAATATGCTAATAACTAGAAACCTCGCAAGTAGTTAAACATGCAACCCAATCATAGGCAGTGGGACTTTCCCACTTAGCTTGAAGCCACTATTACACACCTCTGCAATTCACCAAGATTATTTATCTCTTATTGACATATCCTTGTGTAATCAACCGCCAAAATTCTCAGAATCTTTCTGTAAAACCCCTTTTTATACTCTGAATCATCAACCACATTTGCACAACCAGTCTCTTTGTTGTATAACCAATAGAATTCTTCGCAGAAGCTTCGACAACCATGCGACCGCTGATCCACTCACTGGAGATAACCCGCCTGTGGAATTTACGTGTCGATATCTTCCAATGCTGCTACATGGGGTACAATCACTACGACATAAATAACCCATCCTGAGTCCGAGCTCACTCTCTAGCTGCACAAGTCTATTCACCCCCTCGTGGACATCAATTACATGTGTGGAAACATCCTTCCAACTCAAAGTTATGTTGTATCCTTCTTCATTTCAAGCAGCTCCTTTCCGTTATATCAAATTTCCTACCGCATAATAGCCCATACTTCAAATTAAATCCGTACACCCCAATCATCAATCACTAAAATTCCCAAATCATTTCAAACTCTCCTTAAGGTGCATAGTCATCCTACCATAAAGCCCATAGGCAACTCTTCCACTCTCCCACATTGGCGGGACTCGTCCCTGTAATCGACTACTTGACCTTTGCTTCTCATACCCGGCCTTCTAGAAATTTTAACCACCGCCTGACACTTCCCACATGTCCTTCCTCATCATTTGCTGCTCGATTGTTACCTTAAATAAAATCTATCTTCATAGCACTTGAACCCACAAATCGCTACTAACTTTAAGCCTTTCTGAAGATCATCTTCCTCGAGCCGTCAACATTAGAAACATCTATTCAATCCTGAACCACCGCACCCCGCGATCTCTGATAGCCATTTCTCCAATATTATTTTACAATATCTTACCCTAAAGGTGAATTGCAGAAGACCATAACACCGGTGAACTTAACACATTCAATCGAGGACGACGATACCACGTCATAGATGAAAATTCCACCACACTTGAAAACACCAAGTCTCGTTACTCCATCAATTGATCCAAATCTGGACATTCATAGGACAATTGCCTTTCCCCTACCGGGAATAAAATATCAAATCTCTAGATCGTGCACTGAGTAAACCTCCCTTCAAGTCATTCACTGCCCCGACACATAGGCAAACATCCTACCATCATATCAATAATGCGGAACAATTGTTCATAACATCATTACATCTTGTGCCTAGCCTCAAAGCTCTCAGAAGTACTGCTACTGAGCTGAAACAATAGTATACCCTTCCACATGAAGGCGATATTAGCTCAAACAACCCTGCAGGGAGAAACACCCCGCACCACATTTGTAGTGCCATTGCAATCCTTCAATTATTGATTTATAACCAGCAGTTCGCGTCACGTAAGATTGAGTAGGAAGGAAACAAGGGCATAAGCCTCAAGGAATAAAATCGCATGATAAAGAATCAAGAAGGGAAGTACTCCTAACACCCCTGTATCCTCCTGAAGATAAGTACAGACGTCTTCATACCGATCCGCGAGACTCTATTAGACTTGCTCATGACTCGTGAGACCTAAAGGAACCTGGTGCTCTGATACCATGTTGTCACGACCCAAAATCCACTAAGGATCGTGATGGCGCCGGACACCACTGTCAGGCAAGCCAACCACGATTTACTAGCAATTTCTCATTTTAATTATTTTGCAATCATTTCCTTTAAACAAATAAATAATAAATAATAAACTTCGCTGGATAAATGAGGATGTCTTTACAAAATTTAACTACTGAAAAATCCCGTGATCATCCCAGAACCCGGTGTCACAAGTACATGAGCAATTTCTAGGAAATAATGTAGTACAACAACCGTCCGGAATACAATATTGGACAAAAAGTAAATACAATAATTTGAAGGAGACACTGCTGGCTGCGGGTCGTCTCAGGAAGTGCAGCTCACCTAAGACTCCGTATCAACCATGCCGCTACGCCCACTAGGCCACTAGAGATGCATGTGCCTGTGCAACAAAAAATGCACAACAAGTGTAGTATGAGTGTCACGACCCATTTCCTTAATAGGTCATGATGGCGCCCAACACCATTGCTGGGCAAGCCAACGCGGAAATACTAAATAAACTTTCATTTACCTTTACCCAAAA
This sequence comes from Nicotiana tabacum, assembly GCF_000715075.1. Classification (NCBI taxonomy): domain Eukaryota; kingdom Viridiplantae; phylum Streptophyta; class Magnoliopsida; order Solanales; family Solanaceae; genus Nicotiana; species Nicotiana tabacum. Next base: position 102,720,531 of record NC_134087.1, on the reverse strand, counting down.
ATAGTTGAAATAATTCTTTTAGTTGGACTAAAAATCAGTAAATATTAATACAGTCATAATAATCATACAACCCCAAAACGATACAGTCTACTAATGTGTGTGCCAAGATCTGGTGTCACAAGTTGTGGACAACTAGTAGAATATACAAAAGAATCACACTATCCTACTATCCGAAACAGAATAGACAGCAAACAAAATACATAAGGAAGACTTCTTCAGGCTGCTGAACGGCATGGGAGGGAAGCAGCTCACCGTAAAAGTCTCAAGCCCACTCAGGGATGCGCACATACTGATAGCCAGATAGACCTGCCTCAGATCCTGTACAATTAAGTACATAAGTGTAGTATGAGTACATAAACAATATGCACCCAGTATGTATCCCGTCTAATCTCGAAGAAGTAGAGACGAGAGGTCGACTTGATACTTACTAGGGTCAAATAATATGAGAAAGAATCTGTAATAAGCATGGATAACACAGTTTATTAGAATTGTAGGGCAAGGATTAACACTTCTTTTTCCAAATAATATCATGGGTATCCATTTATGTCTCAAGGCATATATGAAGTTCATTTGAGAAAAATACTACGTAAAGCATGCACAAGCAATAACTAGGGACGTACGACCCGATTCAACATAAAAGTAAATTGTGCACTGCCGAGAGTCGAACGGCTCGAACCATAGAAGCATCTATTACCCTGCTCGCGAATTTCATGTGCGACGCGGTCAGATATAAATAAGCTCATCAACAACCCGATCCAATAATATATATATATATATATATATATATATATATATATATATATATATATATATATATATATATATATATATATATATATATATATATATATATATATGAGGAGTAGTTATTCACAGGAATGTCCAAATTTTCTTTAAAAAGATCAAACAGGATAAGGTTCCCCCACTAGTCTCATTTACTTTAATCAACATAATTTATACGAATCCGATTTTAACATCAAGTTGCTAGAATATCACGTAGAGCATGCTTTTGGGTCCTAGACTACCCGGACTTAACATAATAGTTTCTACGCACGGACTCTCGTCACCTAGTGCGTACGTAGCCCCCCTGCATATAATAGCAATTAATTAAATTATTACATCTATGGAGATAATTTCCTCTTACAAGGTTAGAAAGGAGACTCGCATCACTCCAAAGTGCACTTCCAATACCAAGAATGAGTCCAAGCCCTCAATTCGGAGCCGAACGATCCCAAACTAGTTAAATGAGGTAAGAACTAGTCAATATAGGTTCACAAGATCGAATTCTAGCTATTTAAGCAATTTCCCATTCTTTAACACAAGTTTCCTAAAATCCGACCCCGGGCCCACGTGCCCGGATCCCAAAACTTTTCGAAGGAAGTTGTTCTCTATAACCTAAGGATCGATAATATATGATTTCTAATTTATTCCATAGCAAATTTCGTGGTTAAATCTAACTTTTACTAAAACCCTAAGTTTTTGCTCTAACCCCATAATTTCACCTTAATACTAGTGTTTAATCTACATAAGACATGATTATTAAACTAGGAACAGGTAGAACACTGTTACCTCAAGATGCTAGGTGAAGATCTTCTCTCAAAAGCTCTAAAATTGCCAATGGAAGAGTAGTGAAAAAGTGATAAAAATGACTTAGAACCCGTATTAAATGAACCTCACTACCTCAGCGATTTTCGCATCTGCGGTCTGCGGTCCCGCATCTGCGAGAAGAGGACCGCATCTGCGAAAGGGGCTAAAATGGCTGGCACCTCTTCTGCGGTCTTGAAGCCCCATCTGCGGAACCGCTTCTGCGGCTTGGGAGCCGCTTTTGCGGTTCCTGGCCTGGCCTGCCCTGGGCCGCATCTGCGATGAAAGGACTACTTCTGCGGTCTTGCACCTGCGGTCTGACAACCGCAGGTGCGATTATGACAGAAGCAGCAGCTTCAGCTCTTCTAAAAAATTTCCACTTCACTCGAGCCTCGTCCGATTGATGCTCGGGGTTCTGGGGCCCCGCCCGAACATACCGACAAGTCTGAAATCACTAGACGGGCCTACTCAAACCTTCGGAACAACCGAAACAACGCTAAATCTAGGAATCACCCCCTAAAACCAAATGAATCAAATTGATGAGCTTCAAATTCTTAATTTTCATTTAATGGGTTAAAACGCCCTTAAACTACTCGGATTGACTCCAAATTTTACAGGCAAGTCTTAAATGATATTTCGGACCTGTACCGGGCTTCGGAACCAAGATACGAGCTCGATACCTATGAAATCAATCATTAATTAGTTTCTTTAAATCCTTAAAACATCATATTAACATTTTCTAATAAAAATTCATTACTCGAGCTAGGGACCTCGGAATTCGATTCCGGGCATACGCCTAGGTCCCATATTTTCCCACAGACCCTCCGGAACCGTCAAATCACGAATCCGGGTCCGTTTGCCCAAAATATTGACCAAAGTAAAACTTAGTCTTTTAAGAAAATTCTAAGGAATCAAATGGGCATATTTCACTCCAAACTCTTCCAAATCCCGAACCAACCGTCCCCACAAGTCATAAATTAGCTAAAGCAAGCATGGGGAGTTTTATTTAAGGGAACGGGGTTCTAAAAGGCAAAATGACCGGTCGGGTCGTTATAATGAGTACGAAAATAACGTGTACCCAATGAGTATCCCATCTAATCTCGAAGAAGTAGAGATGAGAGGTCAACTTCGACATTTACTAGTGGTCCAATAATAATATATTATTAATGCGATAAATCATGGATTTATTAATAACAACGGTAATTTCAAATAAGTCACGAAACATGTAATAGTTCCTTTTTATTAAAAGTCTCCGGATTCATAATCCATTAATTAACAATTATCTCAAGTCGGGGAGAGAAAATAACAACATCAATAACTCTCAAGGCAAGCAATACAAGCATGTGCATATCATGCCAAGGTCGTACGGCCCGATCCAACAATATTTAAACTATGCACTGCCGAGGTTCGAACGGCACGAACCATAGATGCATCTATTTAATCTGCCGAGGCGTTCGGCCCGTTCCGAAAAGAAACACACACGGACAGTCAATCAAGAAGTCAACATGGGACAATTATCCAAAGAAAAGCCAATTCGCTTTTAACAATTTAAGAAAATGAAGTTTAAATCTTTTTAGAAATTCATTTACTAATTCGATGTGATTTAAGCAATTCAAGCTGTCAATAAGATTACAAATAGTCCAAGTATAGTATGCTTTTGGGTCCTAGACTACCCGGACTTAAATATAATAGTAGTTACGCACGGACTCTCGTCACCTCGTGCGTACGTAGCCCCCACAAATAGAAGCACATAACTAATTATATCACATATGGGGACAATTCCCTATTACAAGGTTAGAAAGGAGACTCACCTCGCTCCAAAGCGTACTTCTAATACCAAGAACGAGCTCAACTCTCAATTTGGAGCTGAACGATCCAAAACTAAATAAACGAGGTAAAAAACTAGTCAATACAATCTCGCAAGATCGCATTCTAACTATTTAAGCAATTTTCCAACCTTAAACACAAGTTTCCTAAAATCAGACCCAGGCCCATGTGCCCGGATTCCGAAATTTTTCGAAGAAAGTTGTTCTTTATAACCTAAGAATCAAGAATATACAATTTCTACTCCATTCTATAACAAATTTCGTGGTTGAATCTTGTTTTTAACAAAACCCTAGGTTTTACTCTATTCCCATGATTTTCACTAATTTTTATATGTGTTAATCTACCCAAAACTCAAGTATTAACCTAAAAATAGGTGGGATAAACTTACCTTAAGATGCTAGGTGGAAGTCTTCTCTCAAAAGCTCCCAAAATTGCCCAAGAAATGAGTGAAAATGAGCAAAAATGGCCTAGAGCCCGAATAAATGAAGGCCACTGCCTTCTGCGATTTCCGCATGTGCGGTCCTGGGCCGCACCTGCGACCACCGCTTCTGCGGTCTGGGTCGCTTCTGCGGACAGGCCCACCACTTCTGCAGTTCCGCTTCTGCGGATTTAGGGCCGTATCTGTGGTCTTGAGCTACCTGGCCTTGGACCGCTTCTGCGATAGGTGGACCGCTTCTGAGGTCTCGCACCTGCGGTTTACCAACCGCAGGTGCGGTTATGACAGCAACCACCAGCTTCAGCCTTTTCCAAAAATTCCATTTCGATCCGTTAACCACCTGAAATCCACCCGAGGCCCCCGGGACCCCAACCAATCATACCAACCAGTCCCAAAACACATTACGGACTTGCTCGAGGCCTCAAATCATATCAAACAACGCTAAAACCATGAATCGACCCCCAATCCAAGCTTTATAAAGTTTAGAATTTCAAACTTCTACTTTCGATGTTTAAACCTAGCAAATCACGTCCGATTGACCTCAAATTTTGCATGCAAGTCATATTTGCCATTACGGACCTACTCCAACTTCCGGAATCGGAATCTGACCCCGATATTAGAAAGTCGACTCTCGGTCAAACTTCTCAAAAACCTTAAAATTTCTATCTTTAGCCAAATGACTCCGAAATGACCTACGGACCTCCGAATTCACTTTCGATCGCACTCCCATCTCCAGAATCACCATACGGAGCTATTCCCAAACTCGGAATCCCAAAGGAACATCGATAGAACTAAAATACACTTCAACCCAAACTTATGAAATTCCTTCAAAAATGCTAACTTCCACAATAAATGGCGAAACGTTCTTGGGTCTTCCAAAACCCGATCCGGACATACGTTCAAGTGAAATCATTATACGAACCTGCTGGAGCCTTCGAAACCCGATTCCGAGGTCGTTTACTCAAACATCCAACCTTAGTCAATTCTTTCAACTTAAAGCTTCCAGAATGAGAATTTTCTTTCCAAATCAACTCCGAACTTCCCAGAATTGAATTCTGACCGTGCGTACAAGTCATAATACCTGAAGTGAAGCTGCTCATGGCCTTAAACGGTTGAACGTCGCGCTAGAGCTCAAAACAACCGGTCGGGTCGTTACATATCGAGTGAGAAGAATATATCCTACCGTAATATAATGTGCAATTTTAATTTTATTTTAAAAATTCAATACTTTTTAATGAGTTGAAGAATATATTTTAAGGTCTTAAACTAAAGTTCAGAATAAAAATATATTTAATAATTTATTTATTCCATAATGGATAATCCAAAGTATCTGTTTTAGACTATGTTTTCTGAATTTTAAAAAAATATACAATAAAAATTATTTTTTAAAGGCTAAAAGCTTCAACAAAAATAATAATTACTAGAAGTTTAATAACAAAAAAACTGTAATATTTTGGTGAAATACTATATAGTTTGATCATATGCACTTTTATTTTTGTCTATTATTAAATAAAACACTAAATAAAAAAATAAATTAAAATATCATACTTACTTGTATATATATATCTATAAATATATATTAAAGCAAGAAAGTTTGCATTGGTTAAGCCAAGTGGCAAGCTACTGTGAAGCCACTTGACAATCTTAAAGAATTTGTGGGAGATTTTCAAACAAGGAAATATCACTTAAGAACTATATATGGAATTCCATTTATTGAATTTTATTGAAATAAGAATTCTTTTTTTTTAAAATAAAGTTCAACAATTGTACTAATATTTTCTAACTAAAGTTTTTTGTTTGGAAAGTAAAGAATTTTGATATCAATAGTATTTGAATTCCTTTTCTAATATCGAGTGAGAAGAATATATATATATATATCATACCGTAATCTAATGTGCAATTTTAATTTTATTTTAAAAATTCAATACTTTTTAATGAGTGGAAGAATATATTTTAAGATTTTAAAGTAAAGTTCAGAATAAAGATATATTTAATAATTTATTTATTTCATAATGGATAATCCAAAGTATCTGTTTTAGACTAAGTTTTCTGAATTTTAAACAAATATACAATCTATGTATATGTTAAAGAAAGAAAGTTTGCATTGTGGTTAAGCCAAGTGGCAAGCTACTAAGAAGCCACTTGGTGTCATGACCCAAAAATCCCTCCGAAGGAGTCGTGATGACACCTAGTCTTTAAACTAGGTAAGCCTAATATTAACTGAAATAACATTGATATTTATTAACTTCAAATGAAATTTCTCTAAACAATTTACCATTCCCAAAACCGGTAGTACAAGTCATAAGCCTTTCTAGGAGTAGTTATACAAAATAAGTACATCACTATTCCGAAACGAGGGAACATATGGAAATAAGTACAATTAAAGGTTACTTCGAGGACCACGAACGCTGCAGCAGGTTTACCTTGAGTCTCCACCGCAAAGAACAGCTACTACCGATCAAGTACCTGGTTCTGTACACAAAATGTATAGAAGTGTAGTATCAGCACAACCGACCCCATGTGCTGGTAAGTGCCTAGCCTAACCTCGGCGAAGTAGTGACGAGGCTACGACCAGACTACCAAATAAACCTGTGCAATATAGCGTACAAAATAATAGGAAGCAGATAACAATGATGGAAACATTGATCAACTAGTGATATAAAAAGCAGGCAACAAGAACACCATAAATGTTTCTCAACAAATAATAACCACAAGTGCAATCAATTAATCAAGTCCTTCAAATAAATATCTTTCAAATAAGCATCTTTCGAATATAATTCTTTCGAGTAAAGGTCACCTTGTGATGCCTCATTTCATAATTATAAATAATATAGGTCTCAGCTCACTTTCATATTTTCACGACACCTCATGCCCATATTTATATCACAACCGCACGGATAACTCACGTGCCATTAAATAAAACCATAATATTTTCCCCGACACCTTGTGCCCACATATTTCTGTCTCACATTGCACAACAATATTCTCATATTACTCAGTTCATAGGTTCCATAAGCTAATACCATTAAGAATGTTCAAGGAGCCTCATTCACTTAACATAAAGTAGAGTACAACTTCCAACCCAATTAGGAAATCAACAAGAAAGGATGAAGTTATTTTTAGAAATCATTTGATAAAGGAAATACCCTTTTCAATTAAAGTACAATATCGAATGAATCATTACCTTTAATACGAGAAATCAATAAATCAAAACATAGTAGAAATTCCTTTTTAAGTAAAGTACAACCTCTAACAATTGTTGAAATTTGAAGTATTGAACATATAAAAAAATAAGGCGAGGTATTGTAAACACTATGGATTCCAACACAAAGGATCACAACAGTAAAGGGATCTAAACAGTTAATACACTTGAATTGTTAATAACAAGTAAGCACAGCAAACAGAAAATGCACGGCATCACCCTTCGTGCTTTAACACTCTCTCACCAAAACAATACACGACATCACCCTTCGTGCTTTATACTCTTCCTCACCCAAGCAACAAACACAAGGCAAATAGGGTAAGAGAATCTATAACATCGAAATAACTCAAGTAACAATAGAAAATTAGTAAATAAACGTAAAGGACAACATAACTCAATTATCAGCAAGAATCAGGAAAATCAAGGACAAATGCACGACATCTGTCACGACCCCAACCCCGGTTGTGATGGCGCCCAACACACTGCTAGGCAAGCCTGACCAACTAACAACCTCAATCCGTTTTCTTATAAAAATCATTATCAGCTAGCGTAGTTAAATTGCTAAATTACCCTAATAAGAGTTTAAGACAACGAGTTAAATATGCGGAAATTCAGATGATAATACTACTACACAGCCCATATAGATCCGGTGTCACAAGTCTCGAGCCTCTAGTACAAGTTTAACAGCCTAATACATAATCAGTCTAGAAAATGCAGATAAAACGAAAGGATAGAAGGGAGAGATCCGGGCTGCGGATGTCGTGCAGCTACCTCGATGCTCCCGGATATGAACTGATCGACTGAAAATCCTCACACAGCCTCTGGAACACCTGGATCTGCACACAAGGTGTAGGGAGTAATGTGAGTACTCCGACCCAGTGAGTAATAAACATAATTAATGACTGAGGATAAGAAGTCACGGAAAAACACAGAGCAATCTATAATGCGGCAGTTTAAACAAGTAATATGAAATCGGTAAACCAATGGAAACGAAATATGGTAATGCTACAACAAATAAGCGGTTAAGTGACAGACATATAAAGAAAAACAACACATAGAACGTACCCTATAGTACCCGCTGCGGCGTGCAGCCCGATCCATATCTTTTGTCGACGGCGCTCACTGGGGTTGTGCAGACTCCGGGAGGGGCCCCTTACGGCCCAAGCTCAATATTAAACCATCTTGTGGCATCAAATCTAGGCCCTCGGCCTCATATCAATATCAGTATAACACTGCTGCGACGCGCAGCCCTGATCCCATAGTATTCTCACATCTGGCCCTTGGCCGTACTCAGTGCAGAAATCATATAAGCCCCTCGGGCATTAGTAAAACAGTAGTTCTCAGCCCAAAACATCATTTAATATATCGTTTTAGTTTCAAAACCAAGTAAAAGTGGTTGAGTTATAAAACAGTGGAAAACGGTACGACTGAGTTCAAGTGGTAAGTCAAAACAGTGAGAAAATAGTGATAAAACTCCCCGGAGGGTTCAAATAGTTGGCACGAAGCCCAATTATGGCAATCAGTCCAAATAATGATGATAACAAAAAAGCTTCAATCAAATACGCGGTAAAAGCATCACTGGGGACGGACCAAGTCACAATCCCCAATAGTAAACAACCCCACGCTCATCATCCAGCGCGTGTCTCACCTCAATATAGCACTACGATGTGCAAATCCGGGGTTTCAAACGCTCAGGACATCATTTACATTCATTACTCACCTCGAACCGACAACAACTCTAGCGCGCTATGCCTTTGCCTCTCAAATCGACCTCCTCGTGCGTCGACTCTGACCAAAACTAGAACGAATACGTCACAATATGCTAAAGGAACATAACCCAAGCGAAAACCATCGAAAAATATCAAAAATCCTGAAATTAGCAAAGCCCGAGCCCTGGGCCCACCTCTCAAAACTCTGAAATTTTCACATCAACGAGTTCCTTATCCTTCCACGAGTCTATACATATCAAGAGTTCTCAAATATGACCTCAAATGGCCCTTCAAATCCCACTTTAAAATCTCAAAATCCCAAGCCCTAGTTCTTCCATTTTTAGCTAAATTTCCATGAATTTCTAGGTTAATTTCACAATAGAATCACGTTTTATGCTCATAAATCTTACCTCCAATCACTTCTCCTCGAACCCCTCTTCAATTTCCCTCAAAGAGCTATCAAAATACTCAGCTATGGTGGAAAAATGGCTCAAAATCGCGGATGAAAAGTTTAATAAACTCACTGCCCAGTTCTGGATTTCCTTCGTTGCTATCGCGACCAAGGTCTCGTGATCGCGAGCATTAAATTCTGGCTTCTCAAAATAACACTATGCGAATGTGATGATGCTGCTGCGAATGGGATGCTTTAACTTCCCAGAGCTATGCAAACGTGACCCCACATACGTGAACGCGAAGAGCAATTGCCCTGTGACCTGATTCCTTATACGCGAACGCGAACTCCCTCCTGCGAACGCGAAGCACAAGCTTCTCACTCTCCGTGAACGCGATCCCTCAGACGCGAATGTGAAGCACAAACTCAGGCCCACCCAAATTCCTTCTACGCGATCGCTAGGGCCCTCACGCGATCGCGAAGGCCAAAATTCCTCTGCAACTGTTGCTCAAATTCTGCAACCTCTCAACATAGAAATTGGTCCGATTGACCATCCGAAACTCACCAGATGCCCCCCGAGACCTCAACCAAAAGCACCAAAACATCCTAAAACCTCATTCAAACTTGGGCAAATACATCACCATATGGCGTATGTCACCGCACTCAAAGTCTAGGGCAAATACATCACCATATGGCGTATGTCACCGCACTCAAAGCAACCTTGCGGCTGACGTGGCAGTGGGAACTACGCGGTATAGGTACTCCAAGACCCTTGAACACCTGAAACACTATGTAAAATCTGAGATGCAAACTGAGATGGCTAACCCCCAAAACTTCTACCATGCCGTACTCTTCCTCCAAAATAAGGACCAGTAGGCCTCCCCAATCTACAAGGTCCACTCACTCCCCTATACTCTCCCTCCTGACCTCATCTGTCCTCTCTCTCCTGGACCCACCTGTCCCCTACTCGGTGAGAGGTCCTCACCACCCGCTGAACTGGGACCATAAGCTATGTCGCCATGACACCTGGAACCTGACCAATGGGAACTTGCTGCTCTAGAGTGGGGGAGGTGGGAGTCTGGGTCCCTCCCCTGATCTGTGAAAAAGTTAGTACAACCTGAATCAACCCCGCCCGAACTAAGGTACCAAACATGCTCAGAAACTATGCTAATATCTACTAAAGTGCTGGAGTAGTCGTAGCAGTAGGCGTATCCGATGCCTGACCTCTGGCTGGAAATGCTGGTAGCTCGCGCGGGTGCCCTAACTACACCACGTGCACATCCTTTGCCTCTACCTGGCCCCGACCTCTGATGGTTCTCGCAGGGGGCACGGGTGTCTGATCATCCCTAGTAGCACGTGTCCTCATCATCTATGAGAGAATAAAAGATAGAAGTTTAGAATTGTGATGTCAAAAATACCACACGACAAGGAAATCAAATGATGTGGAATTTTCCTAACAGTTACATAGCCTCTCGTAGATAAGTATAGACATCTCCGTACCGATCAACGTGACTCTAATAAACCGGCTTGTGATCCATGACTCCTATGAACCTAGAGCTCTAATACCAACTTGTCACGACCCCGGTTCGCCCTCTGTGAATCATCCTGATGACAATGAGTCTCTACGACTAGCTAAGCCTAAATTGCAGAAGATAAACCAAATTTGCGGAAATTAAACGATTTAAAACAGAATTAGAGTAATAAAATAGTGTTTAAAAGTGTCGCTCGACATACACAATATTTAACTCTCAAACAGATACATACTTCCAAGCCCCGGAAACCCATGAATCACAAGCTAAGGATATTACATAGTGCTCTAACTCCAGAATAGTCTAAAACAAGTAAATACAGAAGGGCTGTAACTACAAGAGAGAATAGAGAGAGACTCCTCGGTCTGCGGACGCGGCAGATATACCTCGAAGTCTCCGAAGGGTCGTCTCGCCTCAAGGATGGTAAGTCTGAGTCAAGATACCTAGATCTGCACATGAAAAACATGCGCAGAAAGGGCATGAGTATACCACAGCGGTACTCAGTAAGTGCCAAGCCTAACCTCGGTCGGGTAATGACGAGAAAGGTCAGGGACCTACTAAGTTTAAATAAAATATAAGGTCTAACATTGTAGAATAAGATAGTATAATTAAGTGCAATAGTAAGAAATAACATAGAATAGAAAGAACAACAACAACTACAACAGAGACAAAAAAATCACGGAAAGGAAATACAACGCAACACAGAGATAACAACCGGGGTACCTTCCAGGATACCATCCAATAGTCCCAATTACATCTATCCAGTGGATCTCTCGGGATACCATCCCGTAGTCCATCATATATATCCGAAGGATCTCCCGGGATCTCGTCCCGTAGTCCAACTATCAGTGCGCGAGGATCTATCGGAATCCCAATCCGTAGTCCTAAATGTAAATACCAAGTACTGAGGGAATCTACCGGGTGCAGTCCCGTAGTTCCATATAATTGTGCATGGGGGATCTACCGGAATCCCACATCCGTAGTCCTAAATAAATAGACAAGGGGGAGCTACCGGAATCCCACATTCGTAGTCCCAAATAAACAACCAAGAGCAACATCAGGAAAATATTCAGAAATGTCAATTACATATCAAGGCAAACAAGTAATTCTACCCTAGCATGCTGCACAGAATTCAGGTAAAGCAATTTGAGCTAATAAGGCAATTAAAACACTTAGACATGCTTTTCCTAGGCTAACAACAGGCTTTAAATGTAGGTAATATAAACATGAAAAGAAACATACTAGTAATTACTTAACAAAAACCGGATTTTCAAAAATTAGCACAAGTACGCACTCGTCACCTCACGTACAAGGCATTTCAGTTACCAAATATATCAAATCCTAAGGGGAAGGTCCCCCACACAAGGTTAGACAAGACACTTACCTCGAACCGGCTCAAAATCAACCCAACACCACGTTCTTGCCACGAATACTCGACTCCAAATGGCCCAAATCTATTCAATTCAATTTCATAATGTAAATAACACTTCAACTAACTGATTCTACAATTAAATTCTAAGCTAATATGCAAAATTATGTAAAATGACCAAAACTCCCCTCGATCCCTAATCTCGGAATCGGGTAAAATTTACATTTTTAGAATCCTCATACTCTCACGAGTCTAACCATACCAAAATTATCCAATTCCGATACTATTTGGTCCTTCAAATCATCATTTTATATTTTTGAAAGATTTCACAAGTTTTCTTCCCAAATTCCATCCCAAATCACGAATTAAATGATGAATTCAATGATGGATTCATGTACTCTAGCTAAATCTGAGTTATAATCTCTTACCCCGATGAATTTCTTGAAAAACCTTCGAAAAATCGCCAAAATCCGAGCTCTCTAGGTCAAAATATGAAATAAAACCCAAAACCTCGTATTTATAGAGCACCCCCCGGATTTCCACCACTGCGGACCGCACAAAAACGAGTGTTGTCCGCACAAAACCAGTGCTGTCCGCACAAAAACGAGTGTTGTCCGCACGTGTTTTGACTGCAGTGATAGACTTTAGTATTTTTGTCATAACATTATCTACAGATGTCCAAATTGAAATATCTTTACCATTCTGGAAAGTAGACATGAAGGGCTACAACTTTTGTTTTTGAATCATCCTAAAATTCCTTGTAGTTCAAAATATATGAGCTTCCGAAGTAGGACTAGTGAAATTTTTCTCACCGCGGACCGCATTGCATTTTGCGCGGCCGCACAGCCCCCACCGCGGACGCACTGGACTTTGTGCGGACCGCACTGGTGGGTTGCGAGGCCTGCAACTCTTCTGAACCTGCAACAGCTATGATTTTCGGCCTAAAACATCCTGGAACCTACCCAGAACTCACCCGAGTCCCCGGGACTTCAAACCAGTTGTACCAACACATCCCATGACATCGTTCAAACTTGTTCATAACTTCGGAATGCTCACAACAACATCAAATCACCAATTTAACATATGATTCAAGCCTAAGAACTCTAAGAACTCTTAACTTATGCTTTCGATCAAAAAGTCTATCAAATCTCGTCCGAACGACCTAAAATTTTGCAAGAATGTGACATTCAACACTATGAAGCTACTCTAATTTTCGGAATTCCATTCCAACCCTTAGATCAAAATCTCACTATCGGACCGAAAACTTCAAAAATTTGACTCTTGCCATTTCAAGCCTAAATTAGCTACAAACCTTCAAAACACAATCCGATCACGCCCCTAGGCCCGAAATCACCCAACGAAGCTAACGGAACCATCAGATTTCCATTCCGAGGCCGTCTTCACACTCTTCCGACTATGGTCAACTTTCCAACACTTAAGCTCTCATTTAGGGACTAAGTTTTCCAAAACTCTCCGAAACTCAAAGCTGAACATCCCGACAAATCAAAATAGCAGAAATAAACTTGGGGAAAGCAGTTAATAGGGGATCAGAGTGTAAATTCTTAAGACGACAAGATGGGCCGTCACATCTAGATTAAATTTTCTGAATTTTAAACAAATATACAATCTATGTATATATTAAAGCAAAAAAGTTTGCATTGTGGTTAAGCCAAGTGGCAAGCTACTATAAAGCCACTTGACAATCTAAAGAGTTTGTGGGAGATTGTCAAATAAGGAAATATCAGTTAAGAACTATATATGGAATTCCATTTATTGAAATTAAATTGAAATAAGAATTATTTTTTAAAAAATAAAGTTCAATCACTGTACTAATATTTTCCTTATGAAGTTTTTTGTTTGGAAAGTAAAGAATTTTGATATCAATAGTATTTGAATTCCTTTTCTAATATCGTGTCACGACCCAAAATCCACTAAGGGTCGTGATGGCACCGGACACCACTGTCAGGCAAGCCAACCACGATTTACTAGCAATTTCTCATTTTAATTATTTTAAAATCATTTCCTTTAAACAAATAAATAATAAATAATAAGTAGAGACGATAGGTCGACTTCGACATTTACTAGTGGTCCGATAATAATATATTATTAATGCGAGAAATCATGGATTTATTAAAAACAACAGTAATTTCAAATAAGTCACGAAACAGGTAAGAGTTCCTTTTAATTAAAAGTCTCTGATTCATAATCCATTAATTAACAATTATCTCAAGTCGAGGAGAGCAAATATCAACATCAATAACTCTCAAGGCAAGCAATACAAGCATGCGCATATCATGACGAGGCCGTACGGCCCGATCCAACAATATTTAAACTGTGCACTGCCGAGGGTCGAACGACACGAACCATAGATGCATCTATTTAATCTGCCGAGGTGTTCGGCTCGTTCCGAAAATAAACACACATGGGCAGTCAATCAAGAAGTCAACATGGAACAATTATTCAAAGAAAAACCAATTCTCTTTTAACAATTTAAGAAAATGAAGTTTAAATCATTTTAGAAATTCATTTACTAATTCGATGTGATTTAAGCAATTCAAGTTGTCAATAATATTACAAATAGTCCAAGTATAGCATGCTTTTAGGTCCTAGACTACCCGGATTTAAACATAATAGTAGCTATGCACGGACTCTCGCCACCTCGTGCATACGTAGCCCCCACAAATAGAAGCACATAACCAATTATATCACCTATGGGGATAATTCCCTCTTACAAGGTTAGAAAGGAGACTCACCTCGCTTCAAAGCGTACTTCCAATACCAAGAACAAGCTCAACTCTCAATTTGGAGCCGAACGATCCAAAACTAAATAAACGAGGTAAGAACTAGTCAATACAAGCTCGCAAGATTGCATTCTAACTATTTAAGCTATTTCCCAATATTAAACACAAGTTTCCTAAAATTCGACTCCGGGCCCACGTGCTCGGATTCCAAAAATTTTCAAAGAAAGTTGTTCTTTATAACCTAAGGATCAAGAATATATGATTTCTACTCCATTCTATAACAAATTTCGTGGTTAAATCTTGTTTTTAACAAAACCCTTGGTTTTACTCTATCCCCATGATTTTCACTAATTTTTATATGCGTTAATCTACCCAAAACTAAAGCATTAAACTAAGAATAGGTGGGATATACTTACCTCAAGATGCTAGGTGGAAGTTTTCTCTCAAAAGCTCCCAAAATCGCCCAAGAAATGAGTGAGAATGAGCAAAAATGGCCTTAGAGCCCGAATAAATAAAGGCCACTGCCTTCTGCGATTTCCGCATGTGCGATCTTGGGATACACCTGCGGCCACCGCTTCTACGGAAGTAAGACCACTTCTGCGGAAGGAAGACTACTTCTGCGGTCTAGGCCACTTCTGCGGATAGGCCCACCATTTCTGCGGTTCCGCTTCTGCGGATTTAGGGCCGCATCTGCGGTCTTGGGCTGCCTGGCCTTAGGCCGCTTCTGCGATAGGTGGACTGCTTCTGCGGTCTCGCACCTGTGGTTTACCAACCGTAGGTGCGGTTATGATCGCAACCAGCAACTTCAGCCTTTTCCAAAAATTCCATTTCGATCTGTTAACCACTTGAAATCCACCCGAGGCCCCCGGGACCCCAACCAATCATACTAACCAGTCCCAAAACACATTACGGACTTGCTCGAGGCCTCAAATCATATCAAACAATGCTAAAACCACGAATCGACCTCCAATCCAAGCTTTATGAATATTAGAATTTCAAACTTCTACTTTCGATGTTTAAATCACGTCCGATTGACCTCAAATTTTGCATGCAAGTCATATTTGCCATTACGGACCTACTCCAACTTCCGGAATCGTGAATCTGACCCCGATATCAGAAAGTCAACTCTCGGTCAAACTTCTCAAAAACCTTAAAATTTCTATCTTTAGCCAAATGACTCCAAAATGACCTACGGACCTCCGAATTCACTTTCAATCGCGCTCCCATCTCCAGAATCACCATACGGAGCTATTCCCAAACTCGGAATCCCAAAGGAAGATCGATAGAACTAAAATGCACTTCAACCCAAACTTATTAAATTCCTTTAAAAATGCTAACTTCCACAATAAATGCCGAAACGTTGTTGGATCTTCCAACACCCGATCTGGACATACGTTCAAGTCCGAAATCATCATACGAACCTGCTGGAGCCTTCGAATCCCGATTCCGAGGTCGTTTACTTAAACATCCAACCTTCGTCTATTCTTTCAACTTAAAGCTTCCGGATGAGAATTCTCTTTCTCAATCAACTCCGAACTTCCCAGAATTCAATTCCAACCGTGCGTACAAGTCATAATACCTGAAGTGAAGTTTCTCATGGCCTCAAACTACTGAATGACGCACTAGAGCTCAAAACGACCGGTCGGGTCGTTACATTCTCTCCCACTTTAACATATGTTCATCCTCAAACGTGCTAAGAACTGCACCGGAGTTTCCTAAAATCATTGTTTAACACCATGTGCACCTATCCGTGCTACCACAACTCAGTTGAGCACATTAGCTCGATCAATTCTGAAGATATTCCCTTTTATTCAAGCAAATAAGCTTAGAGCCCAATTTCCAACATTAAAATTCTCTGCCAAGCATGCTTCCAATATAGGGACACCGTATTAATCAGTACACGAGGTACAAGAACATGACTGCATGCCTTTGTTGAATTCTCACCATGCATCACATTATTCACAGGACCATAATAACATTCTCTAATCATAATAACCAGCATTCCCCGAATCTGATGCTCACAACGCACCTCAAGATATATGTAAGTCTTGTTCCAAGTCTCGTAATACCGCCACGACATAAGAGATGTGTAGAAATTCATAACCAACTGCCAAGTCAACAAATCATTGAGGCTACACTCCTGTCAAGAACCATCACCTCATTCTGAACCAAATAATAGTCTTAGTTCCTTAATATACTTCATATAATCAGATTGCACTGATCCTAAATCCAATGATCTCGTCTTACCCAATACAAACTGTTCAGGCAATAACCACCTCGGACATGATCAAAAGTCTCATATGATACCACAATGTGCCAATAGGCTATGAACTCGAACGTGACAAAAGGAAAATGAACTTTGGAAAGAATTGCTCAACTCAAGCACTAATATGGACTTTCCTTAGAAAAATGGGAAAACAAGGCATACAAAAATAGCATATAGAAAACTGTACTCAACATCATACTGTTGCGGCGTGCAACCCGATCCAAATAACATGCCCATGGCGGCGCGTCACCCGATCCACATATAGAATTCACAGAAGGAGATATACATCGTGCTAAATTGCTCATTACTTCAAAATACCGAATATCGGTCACAAGCACGCTAAGTGCATAATACCATCCATGGGAAGTCATATAGTGCCATAGGCTACAAAACGCAAGCACAGGCTACAAAACGCAAGCACAACTGAGGTGCGATATATGTTCTAAAGCTAAAGAGCCATCCTGCTCACATGTCACCATCGCTAAGCGGAACCTCAATACATAAGAAAATTATCGAGCCATTCACAACTCACACAGCACCATATAGTATTACATGAAATAACCGATGATAAAATAACACCACATATCTGAATACTACTCCATAAGGAGCGTTATGCTGAAATGAACACATTCGGCCTAATATAAGGCCCATATTCACATTTAAATCCATCCACTGTCCACAACCCAATAAATCGAGTGCCCTCCAGGCATCAATCCTCAATTTAACGACATCACCACAATGTTCATACTTGGTTTAACTCTTCAATCAATCAAGTGACTACATGCCACCCTTATACAACCTTCCCATGGGGCACGCTACCACAACCTCCCGTAACAGATAACATGCATGTGCATCCAAACCACCGGCTGCACTAATGCTGAAGAGCGATCAAGCATCCTTAACCAGGATGCAAAGCCTCTTTCTCAAAACACCGATCTCAGGTGACGCTAAAGACATTACCAACTTACTTTAAACATCGACTTGGCCCCGAATATAATCAACTCTACGAACCTTCTAGCACGTGAATACCCTCACGGTGAAGCACCCGACAGAATCACTTCCCTTGAAACCCGCATCTATACAAGGCATAAATCCTGAATCCTTCCCTGAGTCTGAACATGAGCCAATAAAGCCAACCATAGCACACCTTTAACAATTCCTTTGCTCAAATTACCACTTATGTTCTTTTTCCGTAGCTGAAATAACCCATCAATATGCTAATAACCAGAAACCTCGCAAGTAGTTAAACATGCAACCCAATCATAGGTAGTGGGACTCTCCCACTTAGCTTGAAGCCACTATTACACACCTCTGCAATTCACCAAGATTATTTATCTCTTATTGACATATCCTTGTGTAATCAACCGCCAAAATTCTCAGAATCTTTCTGTAAAACCCCTTTTTATACTCTGAATCATCAACCACATTCGCACAACCGGTCTCTTTGTTGTATAACCAATAGAATTCTTCGCAGAAGCTCCGACAACCATGCGACCGCTGATCCACTCACTGGAGATAACCCGCCTGTGGAATTTACGTGTCGATATCTTCCAATGCTGCTACATGGGGTACAATCACTACGACATCAAAAACCCATCCTGAGTCCGAGCTCACTCTCTAGCTGCACAAGTCCATTCACCCCCTCGTGGACATCAATTACATGTGTGGAAACATCCTTCCAACTCAAAGTTATGTTGTATCCTTCTTCATTTCAAGCAACTCCTTTCCGTTATATCAAATCTCCTACCGCATAATAGCCCATACTTCAAATTAAATCCGTACACCCCAATCATCAATCACTAAAATTCCCAAATCATTTCAAACTCTCCTTAAGGTGCATAGTCATCCTACCATAAAGCCCATAGGCAACTCTTCCACTCTCCCACATTGGCGGGACTCGTCCCTGTAATCGACTACTTGACCTTTGCTTCTCATACCCGGCCTTCTAGAAATTTTAACCACCGCCTGACACTTCCCACATGTCCTTCCTCATCCTTTGCTGCTCGATTGTTACCTTAAATAAAATCTATCTTCATAGCACTTGAACCCACAAATCGCTACTAACTTTAAGCCTTTCTGAAGATCATCTTCCTCAAGCCGTCAACATTAGAAACATCTATTCAATCCTGAACCACCGCACCCCACGATCTCTGACAGCCATTTCTCCAATATTATTTTACAATATCTTACCCTAAAGGTGAATTGCAGAAGACCATAACACCGGTGAACTTACCACATTCAATCGAGGACGACGATACCACGTCATAGATGAAAATTCCACCACACTTGAAAACACCAAGTCTCGTTACTCCATCAATTGATCCAAATCTGGACATTCATAGGACAATTGCCTTTCCCCTACCGGGAATAAAATACCGAATCTCTAGATCGTGCACTGAGTAAACCTCCCTTCAAGTCATTCACTGCCCCGACACATAGGCAAACATCCTACCATCATATCAATAATGCGGAACAATTGTTCATAACATCATTACATCTTGTGCCTAGCCTCAAAGCTCTCAGAAGTACTGCTACTGAGCTGAAACAATAGTATACCCTTCCACATGAAGGCGATATTAGCTCAAACAACCCTGCAGGGAGAAACACCCCGCACCACATTTGTAGTGCCATTGCAATCCTTCAATTATTGATTTATAACCAGCAGTTCGCGTCACGTAAGATTGAGTAGGAAGGAAACAAGGGCATAAGCCTCAAGGAATAAAATCGCATGATAAAGAATCAAGAAGGGAAGTACTCCTAACACCCCTGTATCCTCCAGAAGATAAGTACAGACGTCTCCATACCGATCCGCGAGACTCTATTAGACTTGCTCATGACTCGTGAGACCTAAAGGAACCTGGTGCTCTGATACCATGTTGTCACGACCCAAAATCCACTAAGGATCGTGATGGCGCCGGACACCACTGTCAGGCAAGCCAACCACGATTTACTAGCAATTTCTCATTTTAATTATTTTGCAATCATTTCCTTTAAACAAATAAATAATAAATAATAAACTTTGCTGGATAAACAAGGATGTCTTTACCAAATTTATCTACTGAAAGATCTTGTGATCATCCCAGAACCCGGTGTCACAAGTACATGAGCAATTTCTAGGAAATAATGTAGTAAAACAACCGTCCGGAATACAATATTGGACAAAAAGTAAATACAATAATATGAAGGAGACACTGCTGGCTGCGGGTCGTCTCAGGAAGTGCAGCTCACCTAAGACTCCGTATCAACCATGCCGCTACGCCCACTAGGCCACTAGAGATGCATGTGCCTGTGCAACAAAAAATGCACAACAAGTGTAGTATGAGTGTCACGACCCATTTCCTTAATAGGTCATGATGGCGCCCAACACCATTGCTGGGCAAGCCAACGCGGAAATACTAAATAAACTTTCATTTACCTTTACCCAAAAATAGTTGAAATAATTCTTTTAGTTGGACTAAAAATCAGTAAATATTAATACAGTCATAATAATCATACAACCCCAAAATGATACAGTCTACTAATGTGTGTGCCAAGATCTGGTGTCACAAGTTGTGGACAACTAGTAGAATATACAAAAGAATCACACTATCCTACTATCCGAAACAGAATAGACAGCAAACAAAATACATAAGGAAGACTTCTTCAGGCTGCTGAACGGCATGGGAGGGAAGCAGCTCACCGTAAAAGTCTCAAGCCCACTCAGGGATGCGCACATACTGATAGCCAGATACACCTGCCTCAGATCCTGTACAATTAAGTACATAAGTGTAGTATGAGTACATAAACAATATGCACCCAGTATGTATCCCGTCTAATCTCGAAGAAGTAGAGACGAGAGGTCGACTTGATACTTACTAGGGTCAAATAATATGAGAAAGAATCTGTAATAAGCATGGATAACACAGTTTATTAGAATTGTAGGGCAAGGATTAACACTTCTTTTTCCAAATAATATCATGGGTATCCATTTATGTCTCAAGGCATATATGAAGTTCATTTGATAAAAATACTACGTAAAGCATGCACAAGCAATAACTAGGGACGTACGACCCGATTCAACATAAAAGTAAATTGTGCACTGCCGAGAGTCGAACGGCTCGAACCATAGAAGCATCTATTACCCTGCTCGCGAATTTCATGTGCGACGCGGTCAGATATAAATAAGCTCATCAACAACCCGATCCAATAATATATATATATATATATATATATATATATATATATATATATATATATGAGGAGTAGTTATTCACAGGAATGTCCAAATTTTCTTTAAAAAGATCAAACAGGATAAGGTTCCCCCACTAGTCTCATTTACTTTAATCAACATAATTTATACGAATCCGATTTTAACATCAAGTTGCTAGAATATCACGTAGAGCATGCTTTTGGGTCCTAGACTACCCGGACTTAACATAATAGTTTCTACGCACGGACTCTCGTCACCTAGTGCGTACGTAGCCCCCCCACATATAATAGCAATTAATTAAATTATTACATCTATGGAGACAATTTCCTCTTACAAGGTTAGAAAGGAGACTCGCATCACTCCAAAGTGCACTTCCAATACCAAGAATGAGTCCAAGCCCTCAATTCGGAGCCGAACGATCCCAAACTAGTTAAATGAGGTAAGAACTAGTCAATATAGGTTCACAAGATCGAATTCTAGCTATTTAAGCAATTTCCCAACCTTTAACACAAGTTTCCTAAAATCCGACCCCGGGCCCACGTGCCCGGATCCCATAACTTTTCGAAGGAAGTTGTTCTCTATAACCTAAGGATCGATAATATATGATTTCTAATTTATTCCATAGCAAATTTCGTGGTTAAATCTAACTTTTACTAAAACCCTAAGTTTTTGCTCTAACCCCATAATTTCACCTTAATACTAGTGTTTAATCTACATAAGACATGATTATTAAACTAGGAATAGGTAGAACACTGTTACCTCAAGATGCTAGGTGAAGATCTTCTCTCAAAAGCTCTAAAATTGCCAATGGAAGAGAAGTGAAAAAGTGATAAAAATGACTTAGAACCCGTATTAAATGAACATCACTACCTCAGCGATTTTCACATCTGCGGTCTGGGGTTCGCATCTGCGAGAAGAGGACCACATCTGCGAAAGGGGCTAAAATGGCTAGGACCACTTCTGCGGCCTTGAAGACCCATCTGCGGAACCGCTTCTGCGGCTTGGGAGCCGCTTCTGCGGTTCCTGGCCTGGCCTGCCCTGGGCCGCATCTGCGATGAAAGGACTATTTCTGCGGTCTTGCACCTGCGGTCCGACAACCGCAGGTGCGGTTATGACAGAAGCAGCAGCTTCAGCTCTTCTAAAAAATTTCCACTTCACTCGAGCCTCGTCCGATTGATGCTCGGGGTTCCGGGGCCCCGCCCGAACATACCGACAAGTCTGAAATCACTAGATGGGCCTACTCAAACCTTCGGAACACCCTAAACAACGCTAAATCTAGGAATCACCCCCTAAAACCAAATGAATCAAATTTATGAGCTTCAAGTTCTTAATTTTCATTTAATGGGTTAAAACGCCCTTAAACTACTCGGATTGACTCCAAATTTTACAGGCAAGTCTTAAATGATATTTCGGACCTGTACCGGGCTTCGGAACCAAGAAACGAGCTCGATATCTATGAAATCAATCATTAATTAGTTTCTTTAAATCCTTAAAACTTCAGATTAACATTTTCTAATAAAAATTCATTACTCGAGCTAGGGACCTCGGAATTCGATTCCGGGCATACGCCTAGGTCCCATATTTTCCCACAGACCCTCCGGACCCATCAAATCATGAATCCGGGTCCGTTTGCTCAAAATTTTGACCAAAGTCAAACTTAGTCTTTTAAGAAAATTCTAAGGAATCAAATGGGCATATTTCACTCCAAACTCTTCCAAATCCCGAACCAACCGTCCCCACAAGTCATAAATTAGCTAAAGAAAGCATGGGGAGTTTTATTTAAGGGAACAGGGTTCTAAAAGGCAAAATGACCGGTCGGTTCGTTACATTCTCCACCTCTTTAACAAACGTTCGTCCTCGAACGGACATATAAAAGTACCTGAGCTGCTGAATAAATGGGGATATCTACCCCGCATGTCATCCTCGGACTCCCAGGTCGCCTCCTCGACTGGTTGGCCCCTCCACTGGACCCTCACCCCAGAAATCCTCTTGGACCTCAACTGGCGGTCCTATCTATCAATAATGGCAACTGGCTTCTCCTCATATCCCAAACTCTCATCCAGCTGAATAGTACTGAAGTCTAACACATGAGACAAGTCGGCATGATACTTCCGAAGCATTGATATATGAAAAACCGAATGAACTCCTGATAAGTTGGGGGGTAAGGCAAGCTCATAGACAACCTCTCCAACTCGTCTCAACACCTCAAAGGGGCCAATAAACCTTGAGCTCAACTTTCCCTTCTTGCCGAACCTCATAATGCCTTTCATTGGCGAGACTTTCAAAAGAACCTTCTCGCCAACCATGAATGACACATCACGCGCCTTCTGATCCACGTAACTCTTCTGTTTGGACTAAGTTGTGCGAAGCCTCTCCTGAATCAACCTTACCTTATCCAAGGCATCCTGTACCAAATCTGTACCGTATAACCTAGCCTCGCCAGACTCGAACAACCTAATAGGAGAACGATAACGACGACCATATAAAGCCTCATAGAGAGCCATCTCAATGCTAGAGTGATAGTTGTTGTTATATGCAAAGTCCGCCAAGGGCAAGAACTGATCCCACTGCCCTCCAAAGTCAATCACACATGCTCTGAGCATTCCTCCAAAATATAAATTGTCTGCTCTGACTGCCCATAGGTCTGAGGATGGAATGCTGTGCTGAGCTCTACAAGGGTCCCCAACTCACTCTGAACGGCTCTCTAGAAATGGGAGGTGAACTAGGGCCCCTATCTGATATAATGGAAACTGGCACACCGTGCAACCGGATTATCTCCCGAATGTAGATCTGAGCATACCTCTCCGCTGTATAACTAGTCGCCACTAGGATTAAATGAGCCGACTTGGCCAACCTATCAACAATGACCCATACTGAATCAAACTTCCGCAAGGTCTGCGGCAACCCAACTACGAAATCCATGGTGATGTGCTCCCACTTCCACTCTGGTATAGGCATCTACTGAAGTAGGCCACCCGGCCTCTAGTGTTCATACTTGGCTTGCTGGCAATTCAAACACCTGGTGACATACTCCACTATGTCTTTCTTCATCCTCCGCCACCAATAATGCTGCCTCAAGTCACGATACATCTTCGTATCACCCAGATGAATTAAATATCGTAAACTGTGCGCCTCCTTTAGAATCCTTCCCCTCAGTCCATCAACATTAGGAACACTTAAACGACCCTGGAGTCGCAAAACACCATATTTGCCAATAGAAACTTCCCTGGAACCTCCTTGAAGTACCGTCTCTCTGAGAACCGCCAAATGTGGATCATCAAACTGCCAGGCCTTGATCTGCCCCAATAATGAAGACTGAGTAACCACACACACAAGAACTCAGCTGGGCTCTGAAATGTCCAAACTCACAAGTCTGTTAGCCAAGGACTGAATGTCCAAAGCTAGTGGCCTCTTCGCTACTGGAATGAATGCCAAACTACCCATACTCTCCGCCTTTCTGCTCAAGGCATCTGCGACCACATTTGCCTTGCCCGGAAGATAAAGAATGGTGATGTCATAATCTTTCAGTAACTCAAGCCACCTGCGCTGCCTCAAATTAAGATCCTCTACTTAAATATATGCTGCAAGCTGCGATAATCAGTATAGACCTCACATGACACCCCATACGGATAATGCCTCTATATCTTAAGGGCATGAACAATTGCAGCCAACTCTAGATCGTGCACAGGATAATTCTTCTCATGAACCTTCAGCTGGCGCAAAGCATAGGCAATAATTCACCCCTCCTGCATTAATACACATCCCAATCCAGCGTGCGAAGCATCGCAATATTCCATATACATCCCTGAACTGGAAGGCAACACAAGAACTGGTGCTATAGTCAAGGTTGTCTTGAGCTTCTGAAAGCTCGCCTCACAATTATCGAACCAATGGAAAGGAGCACCCTTCTGGGTCAATCTAGTCAGAGGTGAGGCAATAGATGAAAAGCCCTGCACGAATCGTTTTTAATAACCGGCCAACCCCAGGAAACTCCTAATCTCGGCCACCGAAGTAGGACGTGGCCAACTCTGAACTACTTCAATGTTCTTGGGATCCACCTTAATACCCTTTCCTGACACAACATGCCCTAAGAATGCCACTGACTCTAGCCAAAACTCACACTTGGAGAACTTAGCATATAGCTTCTGCTCTCGCAAGGTCTAAAGCACTACTATCAAATGATGCTCGTGCTACCCCAAGCTACGAGAGTATATCAAGATGTCGTCAATGAAGACGATGACAAATGAATCAATATAAGACCTGAACACCCGGTTCATCAAGTCCATAAATGTTGTTGGGGCATTAGTCAAGCCGAAGGACATCACCAAAAACTCATAATGGTCATATCTAGTCCGGAATGCAGTTTTCGGAACATCCGAGTCCCGAATCATCAACTGATGGTACACTGACCTCAAGTCTATCTTAGAGAACACCCTATCACCCGCAACTGGTCGAACAAATCATCGATACGAGACAACAGATACTTGTTCTTGACGGTGACTTTGTTCAATTGGCGGTAATCAATGCACATCCGCATAGTCTATCCTTCTTCTTCACAAATAAAACCGGTGCACCCCAAGGTGATACACTGGGCCTAACAAAACCCTTCGCTAAAAACTCCTCAAGCTTCTCCTTCAACTTTTTCAACCCTTTAGGAGCCATACGGTATGGCAGAATAGATATAGGCTGGGTGCCTGGAGCCAAACCAATACAGAAATCAATATCACGATCCGGTGGCATGCCCGGAAGATCAAAAGGAAACACATCAGTGAACTCCCGAACTACTGGAACTAAATTAATCATCAGAGACTCTGCAGTGGTATCCCGAACATAAGCCAGATAAGACAAATACCCCTTCTCGACCATATGTTGAGCCTTCAGGAAGGAAATAACCCGACTAGGTGTATCAATTGTAGACCCCTTCCACTCCAACCTCGGCAACCCTGGCATCACTAGTGAAATAGTTTTGGCATGGCAATCTAGTACGCCGTGATAGGGAGACAACCAATCCATGCCTAGGATAACCTCAAAGTCGATCATGTCAAGCAACAGGAGATCCACTTTAGTCTCGAAACCACAGAATGTAACTATACAGGAGCGGTAGATCCGATCCACAATCACAGAATCACCCACAGGAGTGGACACATGAACAGGAGTGCCCAAAGGCTTAGGAGAAATAACTAGGAAACAAGCAAACAGAGATGATACATATAGAATAAGTAGACCCTATATCAAATAATACCGAAGCATCCCTATCGCCGACAGAAATAATATCTGTGATGATGGCATCTGAGGCCAATGCACTTGTCCTGGCCGGAAGGGCGTAGAATCTGGCTGGAGTGCCGGCTGGCTGGCCTCCACCTGACTGAGCAATAGCTGGCTTACCTCTCCCTGCCTGGCCTCCACCTTTAGGACGACCCCTACTAGTCTGCCCTCCACCTCTCGGTGCTGAAATCATAGGCTGCTGACCCTATTGCACTGCCTTGCCCCAAAGTCTGGGGCAAGTCCTCTTCATGTGACCCAGATCTCCACACTCAAAGATACTCTCGGTACCATAGCCTGCTGCCCTAAAGTCTAAGCCTGCTGACCCGAATACCCACTGGAAGAACCTTGGATGGCTGGTGGGTGATACAAACTCTCTAGCACGACACTGAAGTGAGCACTGAAAGAATCCTAAAGACCAGAATACCCGCCAGATCTGTCCAACAACTTCTGCGAGTAACCGCCCGCAGCTAATCTAGGCTGGGGCACCACTGCAGCAACTGGCTGGGCCTCATCTACAGGTAGTGCACCCGGAGTCTGATACACTGCAGCTGCATGTCCAGGAGCCTGAGCAGTAGGGGTCTGTGCTCCCCCTCCTGCCTGTGGTGTAACTGGATTTGCTAGAAATAAACCAGCCTGAGTCGTAGAATCCATGATACACAGTATACGACCCATAACCTCCTGGAATCCCGGTGCTGTCATAAAGTCCGTCGGGGTGGGCTCAGCTGCGGGCACCTCGCCCTGCTCCTCGATGATAGGATCTCCCGCGGGATCTGCTGGTGGTACTACTGGGATAACTCTAGGACGCCCTCGTCCTATACCTCGGGCCGGTTCCCTCCCCCGGCCTCTACCTCAGCCTCTAGCAACGGGGGGAGCAGCTCTGCCCGGGTCTGGAACATCCGCCACGCGTGTCCTTATCATCTGTGAGAGAATAGAAGAGGTAAATTTAGGTTAACATCCACTGCACGATAGGAAATGAATAAAGAGTAGTGTTCCTAAATCTCTCTAGCCTCTCGAAGATAAATACATACGTCTCCGTACTGATCCGCAAAACTCTATTAGGTTTGCCCAAGACTTGTGAGACCTACGTGAACCTAGTGCTCTGGTACCATGTTGTCACGATCCAATTCCTTAATAGGTCATGATGGTTCCCAACACTATTGCCGGGAAAGCCAACTCGGAAAATACTAAATAAACGTTCATTTACCTTTACCCAAAAATAGTTGAAATAATTCTTTAAGTTGGACTAAAAATCAATGATTAATATAGTCATAATAATCATACAACCCCAAAATGATACAGTCTACTAATGTGTGTGCCAAGACCCGGTGTCATAGACTGTGGGCAACTAGTAGAATATACAAAAGAATCACACTATCCTACTGTCCGAAACAGAATAGACAGCAAAAAAAATACATAAGGAAGACTTCTTCAGGTTGCTGAACGACATGGGAGGGAAACAGCTCATCGTAGAACTCTCGAGCCCGCTCAGGGATGCGCACCAGACTGATATCCAAATACACCTGCCTCAAATCCTATACAATTAAGTACAGAAGTATAGTATGAGTACATAAATAATATGTACCCAGTAAGTATCCCGTCTAATCTCGAAGAAGTAGAGACGAGAGGTCAACTTGATACTTACTAGGGTCAAATCATATGAGAAAGAATCTGTAATAAGCATGGATAGCACAGTTTATTAGAATTGTAGGGCAAGGATTAACACTTCTTTTTCCAAATAATATCATGGGTATCCATTTATGTCTCAAGGCATATATGAAGTTCAGTTCACAGAGAGAAATACTAAGTAAAGCATGCACAAGCAATATCGAGGGAAGTACGGCCTGATCCAATATAAAAGTAAATTGTGCACTGCCGAAGGTCGAACGGCTCGAACCATAGATGCATCTATTACCCCGCTCATGAATTTCACGTGCGATGCGGTCAAATATAATATATCTGAGGAGTAGTTATTCACAGGAATGTCCAAATTTTCTATAAAAATATAAAACAGGATAAGGTTCCCCCACTAGTCTCATTTACATTAATCAACATAATTTATACGAATCCGATTTTAACATCAAGTTGCAAGAATATCACATCGAGCATGCTTTTGGGTCCTAGACTACCCGGACTTAACATAATAGTTGCTACGCACGGACTCTCGTCACCTAGTGCGTACGTAGCCCCCGCATATAATAGCAATTAATTCAATTATTACATCTATGGGGACAATTTCCTCTTACAAGGTTAGAAAGGAGACTCGCATCACTCCAAAGTGCACTTCCAATACCAAGAATGAGTCCAAGCCCTCAATTCAGAGCCGAACGATCCCAAACTAGTTAAATGAGGTAAGAACTAGTCAATATAGGTTCACAAGATCGAATTCTAGCTATTTAAGCAATTTCCCAACCTTTAACACAAGTTTCCTAAAATCCGACCCCGGGATCACGTGCCCGGATCCCTATATTTTTCGAAGGAAGTTGTTCTCTATAACCCAAGGATTGATAATATATGATTTCTAATTTATTCCATAGCAAATTTCGTAGTTAAATCTAACTTTTACTAAAACCATAGGTTTTTGCTCTAACCCCATGGTTTCACCTTAATACTAGTATTTAATCTACCTAAGACATGATTATTAAACTAGGAATAGGTAGAACACACTTAACTCAAGATGCTAGGTGAAGATCTTCTCTCAAAAGCTCTAAAATCGCCAATGGAAGAGTGAAAAGGTGATAAAAATGACTTGGAACCCCGGGCCCACTGCCTCAGCGATTTCCGCATCTGCGATCTGGGGACCGCACTTGCAGTCCCGCATCTGCGAGAAGAGGACCACATCTGCGAAAGGGGCTAAAATGGTTGGGACCTCTTCTGCGATCTTGAAGCCACATCTGCAGAACCGCTTCTGCGGCTTGGGAGCCGCTTTTGCGGTTCCTGGCCTGGCCTGCCCTGGGCCGCATCTGCGATGAAAGGACTACTTCTGCGGTCTTGCACCTGCGGTCCGACAACCGCAAGTGCGATTATGACAGAAGCAACAGCTTTAGCTCTTCTAAAAAATTTCCACTTCACTCGAGCCTCGTCCGATTGATGCTCGGGGTTCCGGGACCCCGTCCGAACATACCGACAAGTCTAAAATCACTAGACAGACCTACTCAAACCTTCGGAACACCCGAAACAATGCTAAATCTAGGAACCATCCCCTAAAACCAAATGAATCAAATTTATGAACTTCAAGTTCTTATTTTTCATCTAATGGGTCAAAACGCCCTTAAACTACTCGGATTGACTCCAAATTTTACAGGCAAGTCTTAAATGATATTTCGAACCTGTACCGGGCTTCGAAACCAAGATACGAGCTCGATACCTATGAAATAAATCATTAATTAGTTTCTTTAAATCCTTAAAACATCATATTAACATTTTCTAATAAAAATTCATTACTCGAGCTAGGGACCTCAGAATTCGATTCCGGGCATACGCCTAGGTTCCATATTTTCCCACGGACCCTCCGGAACCATCAAATCACAAATCCGAGTCCGTTTGCTCAAAATATTGACCAAAGTCAAACTTAGTCTTTTAAGAAAATTCTAAGGAATCAAATGGGCATATTTCACTCCAAACTCTTCCAAATCCCGAACCAACCGTCCCCACAAGTCATAAATTAGCTAAAGCAAGCATGGGGAGTTTTATTTAAGGGAACGGGGTTCTAAAATGTAAAACGACCGGTCGGGTCGTTATAATGAGTACGAAAATAACGTGTACCCAATGAGTATCCCATCTAATCTCGAAGAAGTAGAGATGAGAGGTCAACTTCGACATTTACTAGTGGTCCAATAATAATATATTATAAATGCGATAAATCATGGATTTATTAATAACAACGGTAATTTCAAATAAGTCACGAAACATGTAATAGTTCCTTTTTATTAAAAGTCTCCGGATTCATAATCCATTAATTAACAATTATCTCAAGTCGGGGAGAGAAAATAACAACATCAATAACTCTCAAGGCAAGCAATACAAGCATGTGCATATCATGCCAAGGTCGTACGGCCCGATCCAACAATATTTAAACTATGCACTGCCGAGGTTCGAATGGCACGGACCATAGATGCATCTATTTAATCTACCGAGGCGTTCGGCCCGTTCCGAAAAGAAACACACACGGACAGTCAATCAAGAAGTCAACATGGAACAATTATCCAAAGAAAAGCCAATTCGCTTTTAACAATTTAAGAAAATGAAGTTTAAATCTTTTTAGAAATTCATTTACTAATTCGATGTGATTTAAGCAATTCAAGCTGTCAATAAGATTACAAATAGTCCAAGTATAGTATGCTTTTGGGTCCTAGACTACCCGGACTTAAATATAATAGTAGTTACGCACGGACTCTCGTCACCTCGTGCGTACGTAGCCCCCACAAATAGAAGCACATAACTAATTATATCACATATGGGGACAATTCCCTATTACAAGGTTAGAAAGGAGACTCACCTCGCTCCAAAGCGTACTTCTAATACCAAGAACGAGCTCAACTCTCAATTTGGAGCTGAACGATCCAAAACTAAATAAACGAGGTAAAAAACTAGTCAATACAATCTCGCAAGATCGCATTCTAACTATTTAAGCAATTTTCCAACCTTAAACACAAGTTTCCTAAAATCAGACCCAGGCCCATGTGCCCGGATTCCGAAATTTTTCGAAGAAAGTTGTTCTTTATAACCTAAGAATCAAGAATATACAATTTCTACTCCATTCTATAACAAATTTCGTGGTTGAATCTTGTTTTTAACAAAACCCTAGGTTTTACTCTATTCCCATGATTTTCACTAATTTTTATATGTGTTAATCTACCCAAAACTCAAGTATTAACCTAAAAATAGGTGGGATAAACTTACCTTAAGATGCTAGGTGGAAGTCTTCTCTCAAAAGCTCCCAAAATTGCCCAAGAAATGAGTGAAAATGAGCAAAAATGGCCTAGAGCCCGAATAAATGAAGGCCACTGCCTTCTGCGATTTCCGCATGTGCGGTCCTGGGCCGCACCTGCGACCACCGCTTCTGCGGTCTGGGTCGCTTCTGCGGACAGGCCCACCACTTCTGCAGTTCCGCTTCTGCGGATTTAGGGCCGTATCTGTGGTCTTGAGCTACCTGGCCTTGGACCGCTTCTGCGATAGGTGGACCGCTTCTGCGGTCTCGCACCTGCGGTTTACCAACCGCAGGTGCGGTTATGACAGCAACCACCAGCTTCAGCCTTTTCCAAAAATTCCATTTCGATCCGTTAACCACCTGAAATCCACCCGAGGCCCCCGGGACCCCAACCAATCATACCAACCAGTCCCAAAACACATTACGGACTTGCTCGAGGCCTCAAATCATATCAAACAACGCTAAAACCATGAATCGGCCCCAAATCCAAGCTTTATAAAGTTTAGAATTTCAAACTTCTACTTTCGATGTTTAAACCTAGCAAATCACGTCCGATTGACCTCAAATTTTGCATGCAAGTCATATTTGCCATTACGGACCTACTCCAACTTCCGGAATCGGAATCTGACCCCGATATTAGAAAGTCGACTCTCGGTCAAACTTCTCAAAAACCTTAAAATTTCTATCTTTAGCCAAATGACTCCAAAATGACCTACGGACCTCCGAATTCACTTTCGATCGCACTCCCATCTCCAGAATCACCATACGGAGCTATTCCCAAACTCGGAATCCCAAAGGAACATCGATAGAACTAAAATACACTTCAACCCAAACTTATGAAATTCCTTCAAAAATGCTAACTTCCACAATAAATGGCGAAATGTTCTTGGGTCTTCCAAAACCCGATCCGGACATACGTTCAAGTGAAATCATTATACGAACCTGCTGGAGCCTTCGAAACCCGATTCCGAGGTCGTTTACTCAAACATCCAACCTTAGTCAATTCTTTCAACTTAAAGCTTCCAGAATGAGAATTTTCTTTCCAAATCAACTCCGAACTTCCCAGAATTGAATTCTGACCGTGCGTACAAGTCATAATACCTGAAGTGAAGCTGCTCATGGCCTTAAACGGTTGAACGTCGCGCTAGAGCTCAAAACAACCGGTCGGGTCGTTACATATCGAGTGAGAAGAATATATCCTACCGTAATATAATGTGCAATTTTAATTTTATTTTAAAAATTCAATACTTTTTAATGAGTTGAAGAATATATTTTAAGGTCTTAAACTAAAGTTCAGAATAAAAATATATTTAATAATTTATTTATTCCATAATGGATAATCCAAAGTATCTGTTTTAGACTATGTTTTCTGAATTTTAAAAAAATATACAATAAAAATGATTTTTTAAAGGCTAAAAGCTTCAACAAAAATAATAATTACTAGAAGTTTAATAACAAAAAAACTGTAATATTTTGGTGAAATACTATATAGTTTGATTATATGCACTTTTATTTTTGTCTATTATTAAATAAAACACTAAATAAAAAAATAAATTAAAATATCATACTTACTTGTATATATATATCTATAAATATATATTAAAGCAAGAAAGTTTGCATTGGTTATGCCAAGTGGCAAGCTACTGTGAAGCCACTTGACAATCTTAAAGAATTTGTGGGAGATTTTCAAACAAGGAAATATCACTTAAGAACTACATATGGAATTCCATTTATTGAATTTTATTGAAATAAGAATTCTTTTTTTTTAAAATAAAGTTCAACAATTGTACTAATATTTTCTAACTAAAGTTTTTTGTTTGGAAAGTAAAGAATTTTGATATCAATAGTATTTGAATTCCTTTTCTAATATCGAGTGAGAAGAATATATATATCATACCGTAATCTAATGTGCAATTTTAATTTTATTTTAAAAATTCAATATTTTTTAATGAGTGGAAGAATATATTTTAAGATTTTAAAGTAAAGTTCAGAATAAAGATATATTTAATAATTTATTTATTTCATAATGGATAATCCAAAGTATCTGTTTTAGACTAAGTTTTCTGAATTTTAAACAAATATACAATCTATGTATATGTTAAAGAAAGAAAGTTTGCATTGTGGTTAAGCCAAGTGGCAAGCTACTAAGAAGCCACTTGGTGTCATGACCCAAAAATCCCTCCGAAGGAGTCGTGATGACACCTAGTCTTTAAACTAGGTAATCCTAATATTAACTGAAATAACATTGATATTTATTAACTTCAAATGAAATTTCTCTAAACAATTTACCATTCCCAAAACCGGTAGTACAAGTCATAAGTCTTTCTAGGAGTAGTTATACAAAATAAGTACATCACTATTCCGAAACGAGGGAACATATGGAAATAAGTACAATTAAAGGTTACTTCGAGGACCACGAACGCTGCAGCAGGTTTACCTTGAGTCTCCACCGCAAAGAACAGCTACTACCGATCAAGTACCTGGTTCTGTACACAAAATGTATAGAAGTGTAGTATCAGCACAACCGACCCCATGTGCTGGTAAGTGCCTAGCCTAACCTCGGCGAAGTAGTGACGAGGCTACGACCAGACTACCAAATAAACCTGTGCAATATAGCGTACAAAATAATAGGAAGCAGATAACAATGATGGAAACATTGATCAACTAGTGATATAAAAAGCAGGCAACAAGAACACCATAAATGTTTCTCAACAAATAATAACCACAAGTGCAATCAATTAATCAAGTCCTTCAAATAAATATCTTTCAAATAAGCATCTTTCGAATATAATTCTTTCGAGTAAAGGTCACCTTGTGATGCCTCATTTCATAATTATAAATAATATAGGTCTCAGCTCACTTTCATATTTTCACGACACCTCATGCCCATATTTATATCACAACCGCACGGATAACTCACGTGCCATTAAATAAAACCATAATATTTTCCCCGACACCTTGTGCCCACATATTTCTGTCTCACATTGCACAACAATATTCTCATATTACTCAGTTCATAGGTTCCATAAGCTAATACCATTAAGAATGTTCAAGGAGCCTCATTCACTTAACATAAAGTAGAGTACAACTTCCAACCCAATTAGGAAATCAACAAGAAAGGATGAAGTTATTTTTAGAAATCATTTGATAAAGGAAATACCCTTTTCAATTAAAGTACAATATCGAATGAATCATTACCTTTAATACGAGAAATCAATAAATCAAAACATAGTAGAAATTCCTTTTTAAGTAAAGTACAACCTCTAACAATTGTTGAAATTTGAAGTATTGAACATATAAAAAAATAAGGCGAGGTATTGTAAACACTATGGATTCCAACACAAAGGATCACAACAGTAAAGGGATCTAAACAGTTAATACACTTGAATTGTTAATAACAAGTAAGCACAGCAAACAGAAAATGCACGGCATCACCCTTCGTGCTTTAACACTCTCTCACCAAAACAATACACGACATCACCCTTCGTGCTTTATACTCTTCCTCACCCAAGCAACAAACACAAGGCAAATAGGGTAAGAGAATCTATAACATCGAAATAACTCAAGTAACAATAGAAAATTAGTAAATAAATGTAAAGGACAACATAACTCAATTATCAGCAAGAATCAGGAAAATCAAGGACAAATGCACGACATCTGTCACGACCCCAACCCCGGTTGTGATGGTGCCCAACACACTGCTAGGCAAGCCTGACCAACTAACAACCTCAATCCGTTTTCTTATAAAAATCATTATCAGCTAGCGTAGTTAAATTGCTAAATTACCCTAATAAGAGTTTAAGACAACGAGTTAAACATGCGGAAATTCAGATGATAATACTACTACATAGCCCATATAGATCCGGTGTCACAAGTCTCGAGCCTCTAGTACAAGTTTAACAGCCTAATACATAATCAGTCTAGAAAATGCAGATAAAACGAAAGGATAGAAGGGAGAGATCCGGGCTGCGGATGTCGTGCAGCTACCTCGATGCTCCCGGATATGAACTGATCGACTGAAAATCCTCACACAGCCTCTGGAACACCTGGATCTGCACACAAGGTGTAGGGAGTAATGTGAGTACTCCGACCCAGTGAGTAATAAACATAATTAATGACTGAGGATAAGAAGTCACGGAAAAACACAGAGCAATCTATAATGCGGCAGTTTAAACAAGTAATATGAAATCGGTAAACCAATGGAAACGAAATATGGTAATGCTACAACAAATAAGCGGTTAAGTGACAGACATATAAAGAAAAACAACACATAGAACGTACCCTATAGTACCCGCTGCGGCGTGCAGCCCGATCCATATCTTTTGTCGACGGCGCTCACTGGGGTTGTGCAGACTCCGGGAGGGGCCCCTTACGGCCCAAGCTCAATATTAAACCATCTTGTGGCATCAAATCTAGGCCCTCGGCCTCATATCAATATCAGTATAACACTGCTGCGACGCGCAGCCCTGATCCCATAGTATTCTCACATCTGGCCCTTGGCCGTACTCAGTGCAGAAATCATATAAGCCCCTCGGGCATTAGTAAAACAGTAGTTCTCAGCCCAAAACATCATTTAATATATCGTTTTAGTTTCAAAACCAAGTAAAAGTGGTTGAGTTATAAAACAGTGGAAAACGGTACGACTGAGTTCAAGTGGTAAGTCAAAACAGTGAGAAAATAGTGATAAAACTCCCCGGAGGGTTCAAATAGTTGGCACGAAGCCCAATTATGGCAATCAGTCCAAATAATGATGATAACAAAAAAGCTTCAATCAAATACGCGGTAAAAGCATCACTGGGGACGGACCAAGTCACAATCCCCAATAGTAAACAACCCCACGCTCATCATCCAGCGCGTGTCTCACCTCAATATAGCACTACGATGTGCAAATCCGGGGTTTCAAACCCTCAGGACATCATTTACATTCATTACTCACCTCGAACCGACAACAACTCTAGCGCGCTACGCCTTTGCCTCTCAAATCGACCTCCTCGTGCGTCGACTCTGACCAAAACTAGAACGAATACGTCACAATATGCTAAAGGAACATAATCCAAGCGAAAACCATCGAAAAATATCAAAAATCCTGAAATTAGCAAAGCCCGAGCCCTGGGCCCACCTCTCAAAACTCTGAAATTTTCACATCAACGAGTTCCTTATCCTTCCACGAGTCTATACATATCAAGAGTTCTCAAATCTGACCTCAAATGGCCCTTCAAATCCCAATTTAAAATCTCAAAATCCCAAGCCCTAGTTCTTCCATTTTTAGCTAAATTTCCATGAATTTCTAGGTTAATTTCACAATAGAATCACGTTTTATGCTCATAAATCTTACCTCCAATCACTTCTCCTCGAACCCCTCTTCAATTTCCCTCAAATAGCTATCAAAATACTCAGCTATGGTGGAAAAATGGCTCAAAATCGCGGATGAAAAGTTTAATAAACTCACTGCCCAGTTCTGGATTTCCTTCGTTGCTATCGCGACCAAGGTCTCGTGATCGCGAGCATTAAATTCTGGCTTCTCAAAATAACACTATGCGAATGTGATGATGCTGCTGCGAATGGGATGCTTTAACTTCCCAGAGCTATGCAAACGTGACCCCACATACGTGAACGCGAAGAGCAATTGCCCTGTGACCTGATTCCTTATACGCGAACGCGAACTCCCTTCTGCGAACGCAAAGCACAAGCTTCTCACTCTCCGTGAACGCGAGCCCTCAGATGCGAATGTGAAGCACAAACTCAGGCCCACCCAAATTCCTTCTACGCGATCGCTAGGGCCCTCACGCGATCGCGAAGGCCAAAATTCCTCTGCAACTGTTGCTCAAATTCTGCAACCTCTCAACATAGAAATTGGTCCGATTGACCATCCGAAACTCACCAGATGCCCCCCGAGACCTCAACCAAAAGCACCAAAACATCCTAAAACCTCATTCAAACTTGTTCCAATCATCAAAACACCACAAAAACACCAAAACCACCTATTCACATCTAATTCAAGCCTAAGTTTTCTAAAAACTTTCGAAACATGCTTTTGATCAAAAACCCAACCAAACCACATCCAAATGACTTGAAATTTTGCACACACATCCCAAATGACATAACGAAGCTACAAAAAATCTCGGAATTCCATTCTGACCCCGGGATAAAAATCTCACCTATCAACCGGAGATCGCCAAAATACTAATTTTGCCAATTCAAGCCTAATTCTATACCGGACCTCCAAAACCACTTCCGATCACACTCCTAAGTTACAAATCACCTCCCGAAGCTAACCGAACCATCGGAACTCACATACGAGCCCTCTAACTCATAAGTCAACATCCGGATTACTTTTCCAACTTAAACCTTCTTAAAAGGGACCAAGTGTCTCATTTCTTACTAAAACCACTACAACCGCAAACCAATCAACTCGACCACATAAAACACGGATAACGAAGCATATAGAAGCAGAAATGGGAGAAATGGAGTGGTAACTCATGAGACGACTGGTCGGGTCGTCACAGCATCACCCTTCGTGCTTTTACTCTCGTCCTCACCATAAGAATCAATATAAAATGCACGGCATCACCCTTAGTGTTTTTACTCTCATCCTCACCATAAAATTAATATAATCGGCACGGAATTGTAAATCGTGCGGTCTTCCTCACCCAAGCAACAATCACAAAGCAATTTGGGCAAGGGAAAATAAAAAATATCACAATAAAACCCCGGCAAGGGAAATAATATCATGAATAATAACGTCCCGACAAGGGAGAGAATACCAAAGCAACAATATCCCGGCAAGGGAGATAATATCATCAACCTTTTTTTCTTTTTCACACTTACTTCACAACTCGATTCACAACTTGAGCCAATGCTCTATAACGTTCAACAATTCTATTCTTAACTTGAGCTAATGCTCTACAATGTTCAACAATCCAATTCTCAATTCTCAACTTGCGCCAACGCTCTACCATGTTCAACAATTAACCATAATACTTACACAAATTATATTCCTCAATAGAAATTATCATATAAAGCATAAACAATACAAAATAGAATCACATTAATCATAGTATAAGACTCACGGGCATGCTTGACACCAACGTATAGATACTTGTCACCATGCCTATACGTCGTACTCATCAAATAATGCATAGCAAATAAGATACAACTCCTAATCCCTCAAGCTAAGGTTAGACCAAACACTTACCTCGCTTTGCAACCAATTCAAAATTCCAATAAGCCTTTACCTCGTGAATTCATGCCCGAAATTCTCAAATCTAGTCATAAACAATTCAAAATACTCAACACGAATCGTAGGAACTAATTCTATATGAATTTACAAATTTTCTAGATTAAAATCCGAAATTTAGCTCAAAAATTGCCCGTGGGGCCCACGTCTCGGAATCCGATGAAACTCATAAAATCCGACAACCCATTCCGATACGAGTTCAACCATACAAAAATTATCAAATTCCGATGTTAAATAGACCTTCAAATCCTAAATTTTCTCTTTTGAAATGTTTTACAAAAACCATAATTTCTTTCATCCAAATACGAAATAAACGATGAATATTGATATAGATTCATGAAAGTAATCACTTCCGGGTATAGAACACTTACCTCGGTTGATTTGGACTTGATTTGAGCTCAAAATGACCCCTTCACCTCAAAACCCAAACCCCCAACACTAAAAATACTCTCTCCCCCAGTTTGGTATTTATAGGCCCAGATTTTTGGGCTTCGGACGCGATCTGGTCGCGATGGCAGCACTTCACTGTCAGCCATTTCTTTCGGACGCGTCGCATCTGTAGGCTCCTCCGCCAGCCTTTGGTAATTTGGTTATAACATCTTGTAGTAATATCCAAATGACAAACGGTTTGAAGCGTTGGAAACTAAACTCAAAGGGATTTAATTTGATAGGTTTTTCATCACACAACTCGTTATATCCATGTAGATATGCTCGTCCAAAGTGAGGTCTTGTGCGTACTCATTTGCAACTTTAGTATATTATGGAATTTTCCAACTTGGCTTAGACTTAGGACTTTACTTAGACCCCATATATCTTATAGTACGCCCCGTACATTTGCTATCATATCCACTTGGCATCCATCGTGGTAATAGACCTCTTCCACATACTAAATAATATAATTAGAACACGTCAACTATCTTATTTTGCCAAAATGCGCCAAATTGTCCTATGGACTTTCAAATCCAAATTTGAACACACGTCTAAGTCCAAATCACCATACGAAGCTATTGACATCATTAAAATTCTAATTTGGGGTCATTTTGCTCAAAAGTAAACTCTTCAGTCAACTCTTTCTATTTGAGATTCAAAAATAAGATTTTGTTTTTCTTTAAATTTAACTCTGAATCTTACGAAAAAAATCAAACTTGACCATACATGCGGGTCATAATGCGTATTACGAAACTCCTCGAGGTCTTAAGCCGTTGAACGAGACGCTAATTCTTATAACGACAGGTCGGGTCGTTATACTTGGCAATCTTAAAGAGTTTGTGGGAGATTGTCAAATAAGGAAATATCACTTAAGAACTATATATCGAATTCCATTTATTGAAATTAAATTAAAATAAGAATTCTTTTTTTAAAAATAAAGTTCAATCACTGTACTAATATTTTCCTTATGAAGTTTTTTGTTTGGGAAGTAAAGAATTTGATATCAATAGTATTTGAATTCCTTTTATAATATCGAGTGAGAAGAATATATCCTACCATAATCTAATGTGCAATTTTAATTTTATTTTAAAAATTCAACACTTTTTAATGAGTTGAAGAATATATTTTAAGGTTTTAAACTAAAGTTCAGAATAAAGATATGTTTAATAATTTATTTATTTCATAATAGATAATCCAAAGTATCTGTTCTAAACTAAGTTTTCTGAATTTTAAACAAATATACAATAAAAATAATTTTTTTAAAGGCTAAAAGCTTCAACAAAAATTATAATTACTAGAAGTTTAATAATAAAAATACCGTAATATTTTGGTGAAATACTATATAGTTTGATCATATGCACTTTTATTTTTGTCTATTATTGAATAAAACACTAAATAAAAAAATTAAATAAAATATCATACTTACTAGGGAAATAATATAGAAAGATGAGGATAAAGATAGTGTGAGAGAATTTCATACTTTGAATTGTGGTTAAGCCAAGTGGCAAATTACTATGAAGCCACTTGGCAATCTTAAAGAGTTTGTGGGAGATTGTCAAATAAGGAAATATCACTTAAGAACTATATATGGAATTCCATTTATTGAAATTAAATTGAAATAAGAATTCTTTTTTTAAAAATAAAGTTCAATAACTGTACTAATATTTTTTGTAACGACCCGACCGGTCGTTTTGAGATTTTGCACTTTGCTCGCCAGTACTTGGGCATGACTAGCCCTGTGAGCACGTGATTTTTGCCTCGCATGAATTACTCCTACAAAATTCCCAAAATCAGGATTTTTCTTTTAATTATTTGTTTTTTTAGGAATTATTGCATGATTTCGTGTTTGTTTGCATTTTTGTGTGCATGTTCAATTTATTTAATTCATAATAAATACAAAACAAAAATATTGCATTTGCATGTAGGATCCAATTTTATATTACAAAATGAAAGAAAATAACAAAAATAATTCATTTTGCATTTTTGACTTTTTAATTTTCGAATTTATTACGGTTTTCTTTTAATTTAGGACTTATTTAATTTTTGAGAAGCAATATGTTATTAATTTAGTTTTAGAATTAAATCAGATTTTTATTTTTAATTTGTAGTTAACAAAATATGAAAATAAAAAAAAAAGAGAAGAAAAGAAGTGAAAAAGTTTTTCCCAATAAAAGACCCAATTTTGGGCCAACCCATCAGAAACCCAGTCCAAAACCCTCCAAAATCAAGCCCAAATCCACCAAACACCCGGTCGTCTCCTTGCCATCCAAACGGCCCCGCTTTGGTTGTTCTTAATCTGGGCCGTTGATTTCATCTCATCCAACAGACGAGAACTAATGCTTCATTAAGCATATATATGTCTGAACGCCCCCTCCCCCCCCCCAAATCAATTCTCAAATGACTCTGCCAACAATTCCCATCATGGATGATAGTCCAATTTTAGGCATCCCGGCCTTAGAATCGGCAGTTGCCGAAGAAAATAGAATCCTGCGTCTTCGGGTTATGGAAATGTGGGACTCTTGGGCAAATGGAAGAGAGCCACCAAGCGCAATCCCGGGATTTCCCGAACTTTTTCCTAGAGCAAGTGGTACCTCCACTGCTCCGATTAGTCACCCAAATACACCACTAGGACATCCAACTATCTCAGCTCATCTTATGGGAACACCTTCTGAGGTTTGACCCCAGGTGTTAATGTCTAGTGCAGCTTCAAATATCTTCATCGCTCCACCTTACTCGGCCACGGCACAGCCTACACTGCCCAGGCCCAGTTTTGGCCCCTCAGCTTTCACCTTCCCAATAGAACCTCCTCAATTTTCCACTTATACTTACCCTCAGCCACCGTAATATGAGTTCACTTGTGGGGCAAGAAAAGACCACCAAAACTCCTGAGCAAGAAGAGATTGTGAGGAAGATGAGGAGTATGGAACAGAGTCTCAAAAGCATACAAGGCTTGAGTGGACAGAAAAGTGTATCCTATGCCGACTTATGTATGTTCCCTCATGTGCATCTACCATTGGGATTCAAAACCCTAAAATTTGAGAAGTAGGATGGGCACGGTGATCCTATTGCTCATCTCAAGAGATATTGCAACCAGCTGCGAGGAGCCGGTGGAAAGGAAGAACAACTCATGGCCTATTTCGGAGAAAGTCTGGTTGGCATCGCATTTGAGTGGTACATGGACCAAGATATATCCCGCTGGCACATCTGGGATGATCTGCCAGTGATTTCGTCAGGCAGTTCCAGTACAACATTGATATTGCTCCAAATTGGAACTCATTGACAAACTTGAAGAAGAAATCATCGGAAAGCTTCTGAGAGTACGTAGTTAAATGGCGTGAGCAGGCCTCCAGGGTAAAGCCTCCGATGGATGAGATTGAAATGGTCACAGTTTTCCTCCAAGCTTAGGAAGCTGACTACTTCCAAAATATAATATCCGCAATGGGTAAACCGTTCGCTGAAGCCATCAAGATTGGCGAAATGGTTGAAAATGGGTTGAAAACAGGTCGAATTTTGAGCCAATCTGCTATAAGGGCTACCTCCCAAGCCATCCAGGGTGGGTCTGGAGGAGTAGCAAATCGAAAGAAAAAGGAAGAAACGTCAATGGCAACTTTGAGCGCAAGGAAACCCCGTCCACCCAGATCCTTTTTCTCTGAAAGAGTCCCACAACACTACTATCCTCACCAAGATGTATCTTATGCTCCTCAGCCATACACAGTAATGAATGCCCAACCCTATGTCAGTCCACAACAACAATTTAACCAGAACAGAGCTCCACTTCCCAGAAATCAACCTCCTTACCCAGCTCACTACAATCCCCGACTTCCATAAAACAACTTCTGTGCCCGGGAGCCGCTAAGGAAAACGAACTTCACACCAATTGGCGAGTCCTATTCTAGCCTATTCCCAAAATTGGTCCAAATGGGTTTGTTGTAACTCGTACACCCGAATAGGCAAAACCCAGAATCACCCTCTTACCAATGTGGCACCCAGTGCGCTTATTATTTAGGGGCTGAAGAGCATGATATAGAAAATTGTTGGACTTTGAAGAGAGCTGCGGAAGATCTGATAGAACAAAAAAGAATAGTGCTAAGGGACGAAGATGTTCCCAATGTAACCAACAATCCACTACTGGCTCACAACAACGGGCCGGTTATTGGAATGATTTGTGAAGACAAGAAATTTGACCCCGCGTTGAAGGCCATCATTGTCATCTCTAATGTAGAAAAGAAACCAAAAGTTGCCCTGAAGCAAGATAAATGGGAGAAAACGAACAAAACCACCCCTCCAAATTCAGAGAAGAAAATTGAAGTTGAAACTGGGGCAACGCCTCCAAAAGATGTTGTTCTTTATGTCCCTCGAGGCTGCAAAGAAAAGCATATGACTTTGAGTCCTCCCAGGAGATTCGAGCTGAACAAGATAACCCAAATATATGTGCCCAAGGGAGCTTATGTGATGCGGGGGCCAATTAATCCACCAAGGCTGAGTGAGCCCGTGGTTATTGGCCGCGCGCCACAGAAGCCCATGACAGATCCTGCCGTTGTGCCCTGGAATTACAACAAATCGGTGGTGACCTATAAGGGCAAAGAAATCTCAGGAGAGGTTCAAGAAAATAATCCGGCTGAAAAGTACTTCAATTTGGAAGAGGTGAACAATGCCACTAGAAAGCGCTTCCCATCTAAGAAGCCCATGAGTGCCGAAGATGCAGAGGCCTTCTTTCAAAAGATGAAAATGGCGGATTATGAAGTGATCGACCAGCTTTGAAAATCTCCTGCACAAGTCTCCTTGTTGTCTCTATTGATGAACTCCACCGAACATCAAAAGATATTGATCACGACCCTTAATGAAGCATATGTGCCTGTTGAGACTTCTGTAGAGCAGTTGGAGAGAATGGCAAAAAGATTTTTTGCAATCAACCAGATATCCTTTAGCAAAAATGACTTGCACCCAGAAGGGGCCGCACATAACAAAGCCCTGCACCTGACAGTCAAATGCGAAGGGTACTACATGAAAAGGGTTATGTTGGATGGAGGCTCTGGGGTAGACATTTACCCACTCTTAACTCTGCAGCAAATGGAAATCAGTACCGAAAGAATCCGATCCAACAATGTCTGTGTACGTGCCTTCGATGGTATCAAAAAGGACAGAATTGGAGAGATCAATCTAATTCTAACTATCGGCCCAGTAGACTTTGAAGTAACCTTCCAGATTCTGGACATGGACACATCCTACAACTTTCTTTTGGGGAGGCCGTTGATTCATGCAGCGAGGGCTGTACCCTCTACTTTTCACCAGATGGTGAAGTTCGAGCATGAGGATCAATAGATTGTGGTCTACGGGGAAGATGAGCAATCAAT
This sequence comes from Nicotiana tabacum, assembly GCF_000715075.1. Lineage (NCBI taxonomy): Eukaryota > Viridiplantae > Streptophyta > Magnoliopsida > Solanales > Solanaceae > Nicotiana > Nicotiana tabacum. The sequence goes on along the minus strand of NC_134087.1, from coordinate 102,676,076 downwards.
TTATCGGGACCCATCAGTCCCATGTCTGGAAGCAAGAGAGGGGAGTGAGCACATAGTCTATCAGGCCTTTGAAATCGTGGTCGCAAATCAGTGCAAAGAAGGAAAACCTCGCCCTCAAACATTTCTTTCAAATCATCAATCATGGTGGCCAAAGAAATGATCAGGCATGTCTACAAACTTGGGAAGGGGCTTGGGAAATCATTATAAGGAATAGCTGAACCTGTCACTCTGACCGCCAGTGAAAAGTTCTTTGGGGTAGGCTTCCGACCCACTCCAGCTGATGTAACATGGGCAGATGATAGAAAGAATGATGGATGGGTATTGCCGCAGCCACTGCCGCATCTGTACAAAACATTTGTCAAGACCAAGTACAATAAAGAAGAAGAGGATGAGGCCTTTACGGCCGAAGAGATTTAAGAGATCTGTGGGGCAATGAGGAAGATACTATATGAAACCCACATGGTCCAGCCAAGGGAGGGCTCAAGAACCGCTGAAGTGCTGTATATGGGACCTAAAGCCAAGCTGCAGAATTGGATGGCCACACCATTCCCAATCAGGCGGGAGTCCTGGTAGACCTATCCTGCCACTTATTCTGCATCACGAGTTATTCCAGGGTGTAGCTTGGATGTTTTTTTTAGTTTCTTATCTTTTAATTTCCAATGTAAACCCTGTTATCTTCAAATTCAAAAGAAATGAAATCAGTATTTCATCGTTCATCTTTTTTATTCTTTCTGATTTTGTTATTTTTCTCTTTTATTTCTTATTTCAGTCCTAATAATGCGGCTTTAAATAACATGACATGCTTGTGGACTTCATGCCCAGATCCAAATACGTTCTCTAATTGTGAAATAATGAACCATGAATTGGAATACGATGAAGAAGAGGCTTTTAAGGAAATAAATCGAGAATTGGAACAATTTGATAATAAACCTAAGCCGAACTTAAATGGTACTGAGCCGGTTAATTTGGGTAGTTCTGAAGAAATCAGGGAAACCAAGATAAGCATTCACACTGACGGAAAAACCCGGGATGCATTAATCCAACTCCTGTTTGAGTTCAAAGATGTGCTTGCTTGGTCATATGACGACATGCCATGACTAAGTGTTGATTTGGTGGTTCATAAGTTGCCAACTTACACCGATTACCCCCCTTTCCAGCAAAAGCAAAGAAAGTTTAAAACTGACATCAGTGACAAGATCAAATAAGAAGTCATGAAACAGTTGAAAGCGGGGGTGATCCGAGTAGTTCGGTATACCATATGGCTAACTAATGTAGTTCCAGTGCCAAAGAAAGACAGGAAGACCCGGGTGTGTGTGGATTACAGAGATTTAAACAAGGCAAGTCCCAAAGATAACTTCCCTTTGCTGAACATCCATATCCTTGTCGATAACTGCGCCAAACATGAGATACAGTCCTTCGTGGATTGTTACGCAGGATATAACCAAGTGTTGATGGATGAAGAAGATGCAGAAAAGACAGCTTTTACCATACCTTGGGGTACATACTGTTACAGAGTCATGCCATTTGGTCTGAAGAACGCTGGGCAACCTACATGAGGGCCATGACTGCCATTTTTCATGATATGATGCACCAAGAGATAGAGGTGTATGTGGACAATGTAATCATCAAATCCAAATCACAGGACGACCACGTTCGGGACCTGAGAAAAATCTTTGAGTGGTTGCACAAATATGATTTGAAGCTAAGCCCAGCCAAATGTGCATTTGGGGTACCATCCGGCAAACTCTTGGGATTCATAGTCAGTCGGAGGGGCATCGAGTTAGACCCAACAAAGATAAAGTCTATTCGGGATTTGCCTCCTCCAAGAACCAAGAAAGATGTTATGAGTTTGTTGGGAAGATTGAACTACATTAGCCGATTCATTGCTCAGTTGATATCTATATGTGAACCCATATTCAAATTGCTGAAGAAAGATGCGACAATCAAATGGACAGATGAATGTCAAGAAGCTTTCGATAAAATCAAGGAATATCTGTCAAATCCGCCAGTCTTGGTCCAACCTGAGCTAGGGAGGCCTTTGTTCTTGTACTTGACAGTCTTGAAAGATTCTTTTGGCTGCGTCCTCGGGCAACATGATGTCACCGGAAAGAGAGAGCATGCCATTTACTATTTGAGCAAGAAGTTTACCAGTTATGAAACCATGTACACTTTATTGGAAAGAACTTGTTGCGCTTTAACTTGGGTCGCTCAGAAGTTGAGGCATTATTTGCAAGCCTACACCACTTACCTCATAACCAGGTTGGATCCTTTAAAATACATATTCCAAAAGCCAATTCCCACTGGGAGGTTAGCAAAGTGGAAGATCCTGCTTACGGAATTGACATAGTCTATGTCACCCGCACGACAATGAAAGCCCAGGCATTAGCAGATCATTTGGATGAAAATTCGGTCGATGATGAATACCAACCTTTGAACACCTACTTCTCGGACGAAGAGGCAAACTCAGTTGAGGCAATATCTGAAGACACCAATGCTTGGAAAATGTTCTTCGATTGAGCGGTAAACGCAAAGGGTGTTAGAATTGGGGCAATCTTGATCTCGCCCACTGGTCAGCATTATCCAGCCATAGCCAAGCTTCGGTTTTTCTGCACAAACAACACTGCCAAGTGTGAAGCTTACATTATGGGTATGAACATGGCAATCGACCAAAATGTCGAAGAATTGTTAATCATGGGGGACTCAGATCTGATTATCCGACAAGCTCAAGGAGAATGGGAAACCCGAGATGTCAAGCTTATTCCTTACAAGCAACATGTGGAAGATCTTGGAAGGCGATTCAAGTCAATAGAGTTCAGGTACATCCCTCGTTGTCACAATGAATTAGCTGATGCACTTGCTACTTTGGCCTTGATGCTGCCATACCCAGGCAATGACCACATTGATCCCTCGGAAATCCAAATCAAGGAAAGGCATGGCTACTATAATACGGTTGAGGCAGAACCAAATGTTCAGCCATGGTATCATGACATCAAAAGATTTTTGAAAACCAAAGAATACCCCGCGCAAGCCAGTGGAGACCAAAAGAGAACCATTAGACGGCATGCAAGTGGTTTCCTTCTGAGTGGTAATGTCTTGTACAAAAGGACCCAGGACCTCAACTTCTTAAGATGTGTTGACGCCGAAGAAGCCAGAAGAATTATGTACGAAGTGCACACCGGAGTGTGCGGACCCCACATGAATGGGTATGTTTTGGCAAAGAAAATCCTTCGAGCGGGTTATTACTGGATGACCATGGAAAAAGACTGCTTCAGTTTTGTTCGGAAATGTCATCAGTGTCAGGTGCACAGTGATTTGATTCACGCACCTCCCACAGAACTGCATCCCATGTCAGCGCCTTGGCCATTTGTTGCTTGGGGTATGGACGTCAGTGGGCCAATCGAGCCAAAAGCCTCAAATGGGCACAGATTCATATTGGTCGCCATCGACTATTTCACGAAATGGGTTGCAGCAATCACTCTCAAATCTGTCACCAAGAAAGCTGTGGTAGATTTCGTGCACTCCAATCTTATCTGCCGTTTTGGCATTCCTGCAACTATTATCATAGACAATGCTGCAAACTTGAATATTCATTTGATGGGGGAGATATGCGAACAATTCAAGATAATGCATCAGAACACTACTCCTTATCGGCCTAAAGCTAATGGTGCCGTCGAAGCAGCAAACAAGAACATCAAAATGATTTTGAGAAAGATGATTCAAAGTTCCAGGCAGTGGCATGAAAAGTTGCCTTTTGCATTGTTGGGGTATCGCACTACTGTGCCCACGTCGGTCGGAGCAACCCCGTACCATTTGGTTTATGGCACTGAAGCTGTGATACCTGCGGAAGTTGAATTCCCTTCTCTCCGGATCATTATTGAAGCAGAAATTGAAGACAGTGAGTGGGTTAAAACCTGTCTAGAATAGTTAACCTTGATCGATGAAAAGTGAATGGCTACAGTCTGCCACGGGCAATTATATCAACAACGAATGGCTCGTTCCTACAACAAGAAAGTGCGGCCTAGATATTTTGAAGTGGGGCAACGCGTTCTAAGACGTATTCTTCCCCATCATCAGGAAGCAAAAGGGAAATTTTCTCCTAATTGGAAAGGCCCGTATATCATCAGAAAGATATTGCCAAAAGCAGTATTATACTTGGGAGGTATCGAAGGAAATGATCCCGAAGCAGCTGTGAATGCGGATGCAGTCAAAAGGTATTATGTTTAGTCTTTCTGCAGCGACAACATTATCCGATTGGGATGACGATGGCTTTCATTCTTGCTACCCCAAACACTTCAATCCTTTTCTAACCTTTTGAGCCGGTTATCTTTCTTTCATTACCCTCTTTGGAACTCGAAGATGTTTGTAAAAAAAACAAAAAAAAAGAAGAAAAGAGAAAAAAACAAAAACAAAAACAAAATGTTCCCTGAACTACGTTCGAGTTGATTCCTAAAGGATACGTAGGCAGCCTCTCTCTAGGGTTCAGTCGCACCAAAACAAAAATACAGTTTCCCCCAAAAGTGAAATTGGGGCAGATGTTATAATGATTCGGCGATGATCCCGCCCGAACGGTTCCAAAGTTGTAATTCGATCCAAGTTTTTTTTACCCAAACCTGGTTCAAGCCCTTCCGATCAATCGGCAAAAGGTTTTTCAAAGTCGGAGAATGCAGTTGTTTGGATCCGATACAATCAAGATGAGAGAAATAAAATGAGAGAGTCTTATTGGTGAAAACCTACGGGCACCATAAGGCGATGGTGAGTAGAGAAAATGAAAATAAGAGAGTCTTGTTAGTGAAAAATAGCCTTACTTGACCAACAAGTCAAAACTTTAGGGACTAAGCTGCAAATATAAAAATTGTGAAAGGTCTAGAGGGCAAAAGCTGAACTATCCCTGCTGCCCTAATAGCTTGCCTATAAAGGCATTGCTAATGAGAGTTGAAGTGGGGGAGGAGAAAAAAAAAGTTCAGAAAAAACAAGACGGCTAAGAATTTTAGTGAAAAGTTACTGTTTCATTGATTTTCTCTGTGATCTCTCAAGTTTCAACTCCTGAAATGATTTTTGACCTATGTGGGGCTGAAATAGTTTACGTTTGGTGGTTTGAAAGGCTTGGTTTGAAGTTTTTGTTTTGCTTGTTTTGATTGCTGCACAACAATTCTCGGTTTAAAGTTGGTTCTGGGGTGTTACTTTTGTTGCTGCTTACTGTTGTTGTTACTACTGATCTTACCTCCCTTTTCCTTTCATTTCCAGGTATTCACCTCACCTTTTAATGTATGAGAATGGATGAACATGAGGTTGGCTTATTCAAGCCGAGATTTGTAATTGAGCAGTTGTTTAAATGATGATTTTGTGCCTTTCGAACTAGTTAATTTGTGTATTTAACTTGAGTTTTCCTTATGTATAAACATTGTGTTTTCCTCTTTTCATTGTTCAATTCCCCTTTATTTCTTAAAGACTTCAAGTAGTATATCAATATAGATACTCTGTATTAAAAGGGACATGAACACTATTTGGACATAGGACCTTTTGTGTGCTGCATCTGTGAGTATGAAAGGGGTTGACGTGATTCTCAGAAATGTCATTTTGTTGTTTGCTTGGTAATTCCATCGTGAAACATAGTAGTCAAAGGGAATGATGGGTTAAAGTATCATGAAACATATTCACTAGATATTTAACCCTAGCCATGGTTAATAACAATTCTGGTTCTTCATATTGCTATAATTTGCACTCTTCTTCTGGTCAAAATTTTTTTAGGTCAGGTTTAGCAGGAAAAGCATGTTCTTATATTCCCATTTTTGGATCAGTTTCCTTATTAGGTGTAAGCTTGAAATAATTGGCTGTATTTTGCATGGTTTTAAGTTTGAGGATCAAATGACAAAATAAGTTGCCTATTGCTAGTTGTTAAATTAGACTTTCAATTGCTTGCAAACCAAATCATTGTTGAATGTCATATAATCACCCATTGATAAGCTAGAAGATAATTCTCAAAGTTTGCTCACATGTGTACTGGCCCCATGATTAGTCTTTTGAATTTATATGGGCCGCTGGTAGCGCCAATCATTAATCACGCAATATGGGGATTCAATGTTGAGTTGTATACTAAGTGGCTGCAAGATTCTAAAATTTGGGGTTCAACCTGGGGCCCAAATCAGAAAGTGCCTCTGAAATAGATCTGGGTAATCTCTCTTTTTATTGGGCCCTCAGTCTGCCTATGTTGGTTCAGGCTATTTTAGTTAGTTTAAATGGAACCTTTAATTACATTTAATGCTTAATTAAGCCCATTAATTAGATTGGAGGTGAGCCATATTAGATAATACAAATAGTCTATGGTCCTCCGAACTTTAGTTCGAATACCCTTTTAAAATGGAATTGAGGCGTGCCGCGCCAAATAAAAATCTCAAATACGTGGCCCTCATTTAATTATTTCTTTTAAAATCCTTAAAATTCGATGCGTGCCATTTAGCAAATTTTTCATGGCCCTCGCAAAGTTAAAAATGCGTAGTTGCTTTAGGCGCGTTATTTTAATAACATTACCTTCCTAAACTCGGGTGTGCATTTCATGTGACCCAAATCCAAATCTTAATAACATTGAATAAAATGTGTTTCGGATTGCAGGTGCATTTCATGTGGCGCAGTCCAAAGACATATTTTAAATGACGTTAAATCTTTCTTAAAATAAATAAAAACAGTTTTTCTTTTTAAAGTTAAAATACCATAGGTTAAAATACGTATTAAAATCAGATGATAGGCCAATTATAATAGTTTAAGCGACCGTGCTAGAACCACGGAATCCGGGGGTGCCTAATACCTTCCCTCGGGTTAATAGAATTCGTTATTCAAAATTTCTGGTTCGTAGACTTCAAAAAGGAATGTCGAATTTTCCTTGATTTGGGATTTAAAATAAACCGGTGACTTGGAAAACCAGAAAACAAACCGTCCCAAGTGGCGACTCTAAATAAAAATGAATAATTAATCCCATTTCGAATAATGTCACTTAAATGGGAAAAACTCCCTTATACATACTTCGGTTGTGTGAAAAGGAGGTGTGACAGCCCCGTGTGATGAATTATGACTTATTTAAATCATTGGTTTTGGTTTTCAGGAAAATCGGAATGAATTTGGAAGAACAGATCCCAGTTTGAAGCTTGAAATTCGAAAGGTTTGACCAATATTTGACTTGCTTGTATATGATCTCGGATCAAAATTTTATGATTTGGTTAGCTCCGTTAGGTGAGTTGGGACTTAGGAGCATGATCGAAATACATTTTGGAAGTCCGTGGAAGGTTTCGGCTTGAATTGGCGAAAGTGAGATTTCGGCATTTTCCGATGGATAGGTGAGATTTTGATATAGAGGTTGGAATGGAATTTCGAGAGTTGCTGTAACTTCGTTATGTCATTTGGGATGTGTGTGCAAAATTTCAGGTCATTCGGACGTGATTTGGTTGGGTTTTTTATCAAAAGCGTATTTTGGAAATTTTTAGAAAACTTAGGCTTGAATTCGATGTGAATTGGTGGATTTGGTATTGTTCGAGATGTTTTGATGGTTGGAACAAGTTTGAATGAGGCTTTAGGATGTGTTGGTGCTTTCGGTTGAGGTCCCGGGGGCCTTGGGTGAGTTCCGGGTGGTCAATCGGATCATTTTTGGAGTTTGAAAGTTGCAGAAATAGCAGGTTCAGTGTTGCAGAGAATTACCTCTTCGCGTTCACGTGAGGAGCCTCGTGCTCCCATAGAAGGAATGGAGGAAGGCCAAAATTTAGCCTTCGCGTTCGCGGAAGGTTGAGAAGCTGCGCATCACGTTCGCGAGAAGGCACTCGTGATCGCGTAGAGGAAGTGAGTCAGATGGGGTCCAAGGTAATTTGTACATCGCATTCGCGTAAGGTTATTTCATCTGGTCATCGCGTTTGTAGGGTGTTGGTCGCGCGTAGTGTATTTTTGAGGTCTTGAATATTTGCTCTTTGCGATCGTGAGGCTTGTGCCTCGATCGCGATGAAGGAACGGGCAGAGCTGGGCAGAATGTTTTAAGTCATTTCATCCGCGAATTTGGGGCTCATTTCCCCCATTGTTGATCATTTTGAGAGCTTTTTGAAGGAAATTAAAGAGGGATTCAAGGAGAACCGATTGGAGGTAAGATTGTTTTGAACCTAAAACTTGATTCTATTGTGAAATCAACCTAGAAATTCATGGAACTTAAGCTAAAAATGGAAGAACTAGGGCTTGTAATTTTGGAAATTTTAATTGGGGATTTGGAAGACCATTTGGGGTCGGATTTGAGAACTTTTGGTATGTATGAACTCGTGGGGAGATAAGAAATCTATTGATATGAAAATTTCTAAGTTTTGATAAGTGGGCCCAGGGCTCGGGTTTTGCTAATTTCGGGATTTTTGGCATTTTTCGATTTGTTTTCGCTTGGGCTTTGTTCTCTTGGCATATTGTGACGTATTCATTCTGATTTTGAATAGATTCGACGCGCGTGGAGGCCAATTTGAGAGGCATGGACGTTGCGAGCTAGACAGTTAGCCGGTTCGAGGTAAGTAATGATTGTAAATGTTGTTCTGAGGGTTTGAAACCCCGGGTTACACATTGTTGTGCTACTTTGAGGTGATGCACACGCTAGATGACCAGCGTGGAGTTGTGCACCATTGGGTATTGTGACTTGGTCCGCCCCGTACGACTGTTAAGTCGCGTATTTGATTTGAACTCTTATGATGTTCCATGTTCTAGAGATTGATATTATATGTTTGGGCTGTATGCCATGCTTGGGGCCTTGTGCCGACCTGCTGAGACCCTTAGGGGCACTTTCATTATTTTTCCTCACTCTATTTGTTTTGAAAGCATATCCTCAGTCATGTTTTACCTGTTTATTATTTAAATCTGGTTTATCATTTTATTTCTTAAAAATATGAAAACTGTTTGGGCCGAGTTCCCTGTTTTACTGATGGTCCGAGTGATCGTGAGGTTAATGACTGAGAGAGGCCGAAGGCCTAGTTGTGAGGATTATATAGTTATGGATCGGGCTGCACGATGCAACAGTATATATATATATATATATATATATATATATATATATATATATATATATATATATATATATATATATATATATATATATATATATATATATATGTATATATATGGATCGGGCTGCATGCCACAACGATACTTATATGGATCGGGCTGCGCGCCGCAACGATATAGAGCTTGGGCTGTAGGAGCGCCTTCGGAGTCTGCACACCCCCATTGAGCGCCGTCGACGAGATATATGGATCGGGCTGCACGCCGCAGCGATATATGGATCGGGCTGCGCGCCACAGCGGTTACTATATGGTACCTATTGAATGTGAGTGCTAAGGTGAGCGCTGATTAGTAAGAGTTGAGTCACGAGTGACTGAGAGGCTTGCCCGAGGGGCAATAGATATATACATGCATATGAGTGATGCTTTGCCTGAGGGACCTGTTTATGAACTTATTAATTTTTCACTCCTCTTTAAAAATGAGTTTCTATCGAATATGTTGATTATTTACTGTTTACACTCATCTCTATATTGAGTCTCTGTCGAAAGTGTTGAACAAATATTTTAAAACAACTTTCATTTAAGCTGGGGTTTATGAGATATTAAGAATTTAATCACTGATTTGGCTTTGTTATTTCCACTGAAATTTTCATGTTATGAGGAGTTTATGATTCCTGTTTTTTTGCACGAGGGGCTATTTACGAACTTTGTTTTGCCTGAGTGGCCGATTATGGGTTTTCATTTATTTTATTATAAATGGTATTGAACCCTTAGTGAAACTGTCGGAAAGCATTTTCAAATGATTTTTACCAAAAGGCTGGATTTTAATAAGACGATCGACTCATATTCTGAATTAGTAGCCTGTGTGCTTATTGAGTTATCATGAATACGGATTCGTTGTTTCCTACTGCTCAGTCTCTATTTACTCTTATTACTTACTGGATTAGAGTACTCGCATTACTCCCTGCACCTCCTGTGCAGATTCAGGTATTTCAGAACTCGGTAACGGGTATTGATTGCTCAGACACGGAGTCATCAGAGTTAGCAAGGTAGCTGCACGATGCTCGCATCACTGTTTCTTCATCTCATTTCCATTTCTATACTTAGTACACTTGATTGTTTTGTTGTATTCAAACCTTGGTAGATGCTCATGACTAGTGACACCCCGATGTCGGGCTTGCGTAATTATTCCGCATTTTTCTTTTAAATGTTCATTATGAGATTAATGGTTTATAAATGGTATAAAAACCACTTTTATATGGAAAATGGTTGATTTGGAAATTGTGTCGGTTGGCCTTGTCTTCATGAGAGGCGCCATCATGACCGGGTCCGGTTTGGGGTCGTGACATTTTCTAACTGAAGTTTTTTGTTTGGAAAGTAAAGAATTTTGATATAAATAGTATTTGAATTCCTTTTCTAATATCGAGTGATAAGAATATATCCTACCGTAATCTAATGTGCAATTTTAATTTTATTTTAAAAATTCAATACTTTTTAATGAGCTGAAGAAAATATTTTAGGGTTTTAAACTAAAGTTCAGAATAAAGATATATTTAATAATTTATTTATTTCATAATGGATAATCCAAAGTATCTGTTTTAGACTAAGTTTTCTAGATTTTAAACAAATATACAATTTATGAATATATTAAAGTAAGAAAGTTTGCATTGTGGTTAGGCCAAGTGGCAAGCTACTATGAAGCCGCTTGGCAATCTTAAAGAGTTTGTGGGAGATTGTCAAATAAGGAAATATCACTTAAGAACTATATATGGAATTCCATTTATTGAAATTAAATTGAAATAAGAAACTTTTTTAAGGTGCAAATCATGTCGAATGGGGAGCCAAGACGTAGGTTAAGAGAAACTAACTAACGTACGCCTTCCATGGCACGCCAGAAGAAGAAACAAATTCCGGCGCCGGTGGTGGACACCACTCTGTCCTCAACCAAAGAAGAACCACTGAGAGTTGTTACACTAGAAATAGGAGTCCCACAAAGTTTAGCCCCAATTCAAATAGGGCAATGGATGATGGGTATGGGAAGCGCTCCAACAATAATGCAAGCACTAAACCGAGTTCAGTCAGAGATACCAGAGAAGCAACCGGTGGAGGAAGTGCACCAGCAACCTGAAGCACACAATGCGGCAAGGAAATTAACATTCTCTGCAAGCTCGAGTGTGGTCAAACCAACAATGGCGGATGTAGTTAAAGGTAATTGAGCTAACAATTAGGGAAAGAGCTTAATTACTTTCCTCCGACATTGAAAGATGGAAATAAAATTGTTAAGCTAAGTGCAAATGATATAGAAAAGCATAATCAGAAGTGGAGGTCAGCCCTAATTGGCTATATAATAGGGGCAATCCTACTTTTAAAGAGATACTGAGATTTGTTTATGCGGTATTGAATACTGTCACAACTCCATAGGTATATCTACATGATGAAGAGTACTTCATATTCAGATTTGAAGATGAAGAGGACAAATTAAAGATATTACAGAATGGAACTTATACCTATAATAACAGACCTATGATTCTGAAACAATGGGAGCCAAACTTCAAACTAGCTGAAAAACCCCTAAATACAATGCCAATATGGGTAGTGTTTCCTAATTTACCTATCCAGTATTGGGACACAGAAAATTTGGGGTGAATCTCTAGTTGTTTGGGTAAACCAGTTTGTACTGATAAGCTAACAACAAATGAAGAAAGGATATCTAATGCCAGGGTACTTATTGAAATGGATGTGGCCCAACCCCTCCCAGATTCAGTCACACTAGAGGAGCCTGATGGTAGGTACTACGAACAATTGATTGAGTATGAGTGGAAACCAGAGTAATGTCAGGAATGCTTACAAATTGGAAGGCATAAAGCAAGTTGCAAGGAACAAAACAGAGTAAGTGAAGGCAGTAATGTCCAGCAATTACCAAGGAGGCAGAAGAAGAAGATTAAGTAGCAATGGAAGGCTAAACCTAATACAGGTTCATTTACTGAAGATGTGATTGAAGTTGCTGGCAAACCAAGTGAAGAACTCGAGAAGGAGAATCAAGAAGTAAATACAACAGAGAAGAGTCAGATAGTTCAAGAGAGTAAAAATAGTGGAAAGCAGAAAATGGTAGAAGTAAAGGGTTATGTCAAGAACCTTGATAGAAACTGAAGATGTGGAGCAGTTCCTTCAAAAGAACAGATTTAGTGCATTGAGGATAGAACCTGAAAAAGCTAATGCCATCATGGCAAAAGGGGATACAAGGAACAAAGACCCACCATGATCATATGCTCTTGGAATATAAGAGGCTAAATAAGCCCTATAAGCAAAAGGAATTGATGTCCTTTTTGCTTAATAATAATGTGGTACTGCTGGGATGTCTAGAAACTAAAGTAAAGCAGAAAAGAGTAGAAAAAATAAAAGAAAGTTTGGAGCATAATGGAAAATTCATGCTAATTACCTAGTCAGTAATAAAGTCAGGACGTGGATTTGTTGGAAACCTAATAAGGTTTCAATGAATATCCTAGTATCTCATATGCAACTGGTACATTGCAAGGTAGAGGACAAGGAGTCACAATTTTCTTGTGAGATAACATTTATATATGGGATGAATACTCAACAGGAAAGACAAGAGCTATGTAGAATGTTAAAGCAAATTAACAGTTCTATCACAGAACCTTGGATGGTGATTGGAGATTTTAATGCTATTATTTCTGTGCATAATAGAGTTAATGGGATGTCAGTAAAACAATCAGAAATGGAAGATTTCCAAAATTGCATTCAAGAAATTGGATTGGGCCAACTAAATAGAAAAGGGTGCACCTACTCATGGTGTAATAAACAAGAAGCAAAGGAAAGAATCTACAACTTGATTGATTGGGCATTTGGAAATAACTTATGGTTTATGAAGTATGGAAAATTGGAAGCATACTATCATATCCCAGAATATTCAGATCACTCTCCAATTATAATAAGAATAGAAGTGGCCAAACAGAAACTGCCAAGGCCATTCAGATTAGTCAATGTGCTATTATCCCAATAGAGTTTCAAAGAAGTAGTACATAAAGTGTGGGAACAGCATGTGCATGGACATACCATGTACTCAATCTGGAGGAAACTGAAGTTTATAGAAATAGAGACATCCCAGATGAACAAAGAAATATCAATGTTGGAGAGGAAGATCAATATACTGGAAGAAGAACTGAAACAAGTATAGCTAGACCTAAGTGTAGATTTGTTCAATGAACAGCTTATAACAACTGAAAAAGAGACCATAATGCAACTAGAGAAATGGGCAACAATACATGAATAAGTGATACGATAGAAGTCCAGAGCAACATGGCTAGAAAATGGTGATTCAAATATGATATTTTTCCATGCAGCATTGAAAGCAAGAAACATAATTTCATCAATCTGCACAGAAGGTGAAATTCAACTGCATGACCATGTTCTGATCCAAAAAGAATTAACAAGTTTTTTCCAGAAGTTGTTGGGCACAAGCGAAGGAGAAATGCCATGTTTAGATCCAGCAATTGCAAGAGATGGACCTTGTATTACTGCTGAGCAAAAATTACTTCTTAATCAAGAAGTGACAGAAACTGTGGTAGTTCAAGCCTTGAAGGACCTGGCAGCTGAAAAGCTCCTGGTATCGATGGGTTTCCAGCATAATATTTTCAGAAATACTGGCACTTGATAGGGAAGGATGTGACAAAGGCAACAACACAATTCTTCCAAACTGGAAAGTTGCTAAATGAGGTGAACTGTACTACTGTAACACTAGTTCCCAAGGATAAAAATCCCTCTTTTGTAAAGGAATTCAGACCTATAGCCTGCTGCACAACTCTGTATAAATTGATTGCCAAAGTTATTACTACTAGGTTAAAACTAGTAGTTGACCACCTAGTAGGACATTCACAATCAACTTTTATTGATGGGAGGAATATTCTGGATAATGTGATTGTGGCTCATGAATTGGTAAAGAAATACAAACAAAAAGGAGTGTCTCCTAGATGTCTAGTGAAGGTAGACATTAGGAAAGCATATGATACAGTGAACTGGGGTTTTCTTAGAATGATATTGCTAGAATTTGGGATGCCTGTGAAATTCGTCAATCTGATTATGGAATGTGTAAGTACAATGAGCTATTTATTGCTATTCAATAAGGACTTACACCCAGATTCCAAGCCAAGAGAGGTTTAAGACAGGGAGATCCAATGTCTCCATACTTGTTTGTCTTAGTGATGGAGTATTTGAATAGATCACTTAAACAGTTGAGACATAATCTAGATTTTAACTATCATCCAAGATGCAACAAGATGGAGATAGTTCATATATGTTTTGGGGATGACTTATCATGTGTTGTAGAGCTGATGTAATTTCAGTGAAGTTGATGATGAAGCAGTTTAATCATTTCTCAGAATTATCTGGATTAAAGGCCAATTTAGATAAAAGTTCTTTATATGTGGCAGGGGTTAACTCAAGGTTGAAGAATCAAATATTAGAAGAGATACAGTTTTCAGAGGGGGAGATACCATTAAGATATTTTGGAGTTCCTCTATCATCAAAGAAGATCATAGTTCAACAGTGTCAACCACTAGTTGAAAGAATGACTGCAAGAATGAGATGTTGGTCTACGAAGTACTTAGCATATAGTGGAAGGGTCCAACTCATAAAGAGTGTTCTATTTGAGATGCAAACCTATTGGGCCTAGGTGTTCTTAATCCCAAAGAAGGTCATTCAGCTTATGACAAGAAAATGCAGAATCTTTTTATGGACAGGAAGTCATGAGAGCTCAAGGAGAGCACTGGTTGCATGGGAGACATTCTTTAAGCCATATTCAGCAGGGGGTCTAAATTTTATAGAGTTTCATACTCAAAACAAAGCAGCACTTAGCAAGTTGTTATGGGCCGCAGCAATGAAGAAAGATTCTCTTTGGATAAAATGGATCCACACATTCTATATCAAAGGGAAAGACATACAACAAATGACAACTCCAGCTAGAGCTTGTTGGATAGTACAGAAAATATTGGATGCAAAGAAATGGTACTTGAACAAGGATTTAAATGAGGCATTACAAGACTGCTGCACCACAGGTAAGTTCAGAATCAAAAAAGCATACCAAGCCTTTCTACCACAGTATCAGAAGATTAAATGGAGAGGACTTGTATTGGGATCAAAGACTATTCCAAAACACAAGCTTATTTTATGGCTGGCACTTATGGGAAAGTTAGCTACTGTGGATCGAATACAAAAATGGGGTGTCAAAGTATAATCAGATTGTGTTTTGAGTAATACAGGAGCTGAGGAGACTTTGTAGCATTTGTTCTTCCAGTGCAGCTACTTTGCCTACATCTGGAATTCAATACTTCAATGTCTAGGAGAAAAGAGGAAGGTCAGTAACTGCGAAGAAGAAACATAATGGATTAGTAGAAAAACAAGGAACAACAGACCTGTGACGACCCGGCCAGTTGTCTCATGAGTTACCGCACCATTTCCCCCATTTCTCCTTTATTATGCTTCGTTATCCATGTTTTATATGATCGAGTTGAGTAGGTTGCATTCAGAGAGGATTTGGTAAGAAATGAGACACTTAGTCTATTTTGAGAAGGTTCAAGTTAGAAATGTCAACCGGATATTAACTTGTATGTTAGAGAGTTTGGATGTGAGTTCCAATGGTTCGGTTAGCTTTGGGATGTGATTTATGACTTAGAAGTATGATCGGGATTGGTTTTGGAGGTCCGGTGTTGAATTAGGCTTGAATTGGCGAAAGTAGTATTTTGGCGATTTCCGGTTGGTAGGTGAGATTTTGATTCGATGGTTGGAATGAATTTCGAGATTTTTTGTAGCTTTTTTATGTCATTTGTGATATGTGTGCAAAATTTCAGGTCATTCAGACGTGGTTTGGTTGGGGTTTTGATCGAAAGCGTATTTCGGAAGTTTTTAGAAAACTTAGGCCTGAATTCGATGAGTTTTGGGTAATTTGATGTTGTTTGAGGTGTTTTGATTACTGGAACAAGTTTGAATGAGGTTTTAGGATGTGTTGGAAACTTTGGTTGAGGTCCCGGAGGCCTCGGGTGAGTTTCAGGTGGTCAATCGGACCATTTTGGAGTTGAGAAATTGCAGAAAATTAGTCTAGCAGTTGCAGGTATTTTGGCCTTCGCGTTCGCGAAAGGAAGCTCGCGTTCGCGAAGGGTTGGGATCTGGAAGCTACGCGTTCACGAGGGTCTAGGCCGCGTTCGCGAAGGGTTCATCAGGCTGTCCATCGCGTTCGCGATATGGTTTTCGCGTTCGCGTAGGTATATGAGGAGAGGCATCGCGTTCGCGACTTGTATGTCGCATTCGCATAGAGTAAAAAGTGGTCAACGCAAATTTGTGCATCGCGATCGCGAGGCTTGGGCTGCGATCGCGAAGAAGGAATATCAGAACTGGGTAGTGAGTTTATAAAACATTTCATCCGCGATTTTGAGCCATCTTTCCACCATAGTTGATCATTTTGAGAGCTCTTTGAGGGAGATTGAAGAGGGATTCAAGGAGAAGTGATTGGAGGTAAGATTTATGAACCTAAAACGTGATTCTATTGTGAAATTAACCTAGAAATTAATGGAAGCTAAACTAAAAATGGAAGAACTAGGGCTTGGGATTTTGAACTTTTAAATTGGGATTTGAAGGACCATTTGAGGTCGGATTGGAGAACTTTTGATATGTATGAACTCGTGGGAGGATAAGGAACCCGTTGATGTAAAAATTTCTGGGCCCGGGGCTCGGGTTTTGCTAATTTCGGGATTTTTGATATTTTTAGATTGTTTTTGCTTGGGCCTTGTTCCCTTAGCATATTGTGACGTATTCTTTCTGATATTTGATAGATTCGACGCGCGTGGAGGCCGATTCGAGGGGCAAAGGCATCACGATCTAGAGTTGTAGCCGGTTCGAGGTGAGTAATGATTGTAAATGATGTCCTGAGGGTTTAAGACCCCGAATTGCACATCGTAGTGCTATATTGAGGTGAGACACGCGCTGGATGATGAGCGTGGTGTCTTTTACTATTGGGGATTGTGACTTGGTCAGTCCCGATTGATGATTTTACCGCGTATTTGACTAAAACTTGTTTGTTATCATCATGATTTGAGCTGATTGCCATATTTGGGCTTCATTCCAACTATTTGAACCCTCTAGGGATTTTTATCACTATTCCTCACTGTTTTGACTTATTAGTTGAACTCAGTCATGTTGATACTTACTGTTCTACAAACTCAGCCACTTTTATTCATATTTGAAACTTAAATGATATTTCTAAATGATGTTTTGGGATGAGAACTACTGTTTTACTAATGTCCGAGGGGCTTGTGATGATTTTTGGACTGAGTGAGGCCGAGGGCCATATGTGAGGATATGCTGAGCGATATGAGGTCGAGGGCCAAAGATACTTTTATACTCCACGAGGTGGCTTGAGTGACGTGAGGCCGAGTGCCGAGTGATGTGAGGCTGAGTGCCGAGAGAGGATGCCACGAGGTGGCTTGATATAGCGCTTGGGCCGTAAGGGGCCCCTCCGGAGTCTGCACACCCACGGTGAGCGCGGGTACACATCATGATCTGAGAGTGAGCCCGAGGGGCTGATACTCTACTGAGAGTGAGCTCGAGGGGCTGATACTGTTCTGAGCGATTGTTACTGTGCCCAAGGGGCGTATGTCTACTTGTTATTTACCTGCTAAATTACCTGTTTTACTTGGTTTAAAGGAATTTCATTTGTCTTCCTCACTGATTTACTACTTTAAGTGATTTTACTGCTTGATATAGAATTGATTTATGCCTTTACATGTTTCTTGCTTTCAGCCATTATTTATGATTATTACTTACTGAGTCGGAGTACTCACATTACTCCCTGCACCGTGTGTGCAGATTCAAGCATTGCAGAGTCCGCTCCTGAGTGCAGATCCTCCCAGTCCAGGTAGTGTTTTTCGGAGACTACGAGGTAGTTGTTGGTGTTCACAACCCCCGTGCCTCCCTTATCTTACTATTTTCATGTCCTTGAACTTTTGTACCAGATATTTTATTTAGCAGACTCGTATCGGGATCCTTAGTTGTTCATGACTTGTGACATCCCGGTTTGGGCTGTGTCGGGATGGTTTCTACTATTGTTATCATTATTTCCGCAAATTATGGTTATTATATCATGTTTTAGAACTATTTATGGTATTTAACTGTTTAAATGAGGTGTTCTGTTTTGGTCTGGCTGGCCTTGTCTTCACGAGAGACACCATCACAACCGGGTTCGGGGTTAGGGTCGTGACAAGTTGGTATTAGAGCCTAGGTTACATAGGTCTCATGAGTCATGAGGGGGTTTAGTAGAGTCTCGCGGATCGGTATGGAGACGTCTATATTTATCCTCGAGAGACTGCAGAACCTTTTTAGGAAAAACTTCATATTCTTGAAATTCTTGTCATGCGAATTTATTGATCCGAGAACTAAACTTCTATTATTCTATTCTCTCATAGATGGTGAGGACGCGAGCTACCAGACGAGGTGGGCGACCACCAGTGCCACCCACTGAGGCCACCAGAGGTCGTGGACGCGGTTGTGGTCGTAGTAGAGGCAGAGCAGCGAGGGCAGCACCTGTTGATCTACTAGCTGCCCCAATTTCAGAATCAGGCTCCAACAACACCAGTTTAGGCACTAGCTGTGCCCATCGTGATCCTGGGTCTACAGGAGGCCTTGGCACAGATCTTGACAATTTGCACTGGCTTGGCTCAGGCAGTTTCAGCCACCACAGTAGCAGCAGCTACTTCACAGGCCGGGGGAGGCAATCATACCCTCGCTGCTCGCACACCTGAGCAAGTAGTGCAGGGACTACAGACACCGAGGGCACCTCCAGCCCAATCGGTTGCACCAGCTCAGGAGTTCATGGTACCAGTTATGCTAGATGATGAGTAGCATCGTCTTGAGAGGTTCTGTAGACTCCAGCCTCCGTTATTCAGTGGTGCTGAGGGCGAGAATGCCCAGGGTTTTCTAGATAAGTGTTAGTGGATGCTCCGTACAGCAGGGATTCTTGAGACTAGTGGTGTGGCATTTACCACCTTTTAGTTTACTGGGTATGCTTTCACTTATTGGGAGGCGTATGAGAGGCGTAGGCCGGTTGGTGCAGCGCCCCTTACCTAGCAGTAGTTCTCTACTCTCTTCTTGCAGAAGTATGTACCATAGTCCCGTAGAGAGGAGCTACGTAGACAGTTTGAGTGGTTGCGGCAGGGGGATATGACTGTGTCACAGTATGAGTCGAGGTTTTCTAAGTTGGCTCGTCATGCCGTTTGGATGGTTCCGACAGATCGTGAGAGGATCAGGAGATTTGTTGATGGCCTTAACTATCATCTCCGTATTCTTATGACCCGAGAGAGGGTGTTGGGTGCTACGTTCGAGGAGGTGGTTGATATCGCTCGCGAGATTGAGATAGTTCACCGTCGGGATCGAGAGGAGAGGGAAGCCAAGATGCCTCGAGAATCTGGCAGTTACAGTGGTGCTCCTTCGAGGGGCCAGTTCTAGCATGGTAGAGGTCATTCTTTCAGGCCTACTCAGTTAGCCTGTCCAGAGTATCAAAGGGCATCTTCAGGACGTGGTTATCATAGGTCTCAGCAGGTCCAGCCTTCACTAAGTGCCGTCCCAGCTCAGAGTTCATCTCGTGCCCTGTCAGCACAGGGTTCTTCTATGCCGTGTGCATCAGCTAGCCACTCTGGTGCGAGGGGTTCCCTGCAGTCCCCTTCTCCAGCACCTGGGAGTTATTTTGAGTGTGGAGAGTTTGGGTATGTGTGTAGGCAGTGTCCTCGTCGTGTTGCTAGTTCGTCTCAGTAGAGGGGTCAGCCCTCGACTTCTGCTCCAGTTACTTCACCACCCGCCCAGCAAGCTAGGGGTGGAGGTCAGGCAGTGTAATAATCCAAAATATTTTTTATATACTTATTAACTTTTAGAGGAGAATTAAATTAGTTTGTAGCTATCGGATCGAATATTAAGAAAGTGAGAGGGAATTGGTGACGATGATATATAAAATAGTGTATTAAATAAATGGCTAGGGGATAATGTTTTGACTTACTTATTTAGTTGACTTAGGTTGGTTGTGCTAATAATAAAATAGGAGGCAAGTGGACCAAGCCACCTTTTAAGGACTTCACGTCCAAAGCCTCTCCAAAGTCGGAATAGATGAACTACTAGGGTATTAACTTTAGAAAAAGAAAAAATAGATAAATAGCAGGTTTTAGTCTTGGAGATTTGACAGCAGCACTTTTGAGAAAAAGGGCTAAGACGCTTTAGCATCTGCAGAAAAACTACGCAAACTAGGGACGTTGGTTTGCTCAAGTATTACAAGATTTCAGTGTATTTTTGTTCAGTTAATTTTGGTCAATTGATAATTATGGTAGTATAGGAGATATGAATTTATGCTTATGCCATGAATAATAGGCATAATAATTACTATATAATAACAGGATGGTAGTGATTATATATGGATTGATAATTGTAAAGATGAATTGGGATTGAAAACTGGACGCCGACCCTATTCCGCCAATGCCTTTATGAAATTTTGCAAAAACAATATGAAACTACTGCTACTTGAAATCCTTACTACTATATTTAAGAATGAAAATATAGGAATCATGATGTCATGATTGATAGTAATAATAAGCTAATGGTTGGTGGAAGTAAAATCTTGCCATGGAAAATTAATGTTGATGCAGTGTATATAAAATGAAAATATACTGGAAAGGAAGTTCTATATGTAAAATACAAAATGATTATCTACTAAGTGGTTAATAGTGAATAAGGCACATCAATGTGTAATGATGATGACATGTGAAGTGGTATATTAAGATGTGGTGGATTCCCAACATAAGAAATAGTATTATGGAATTGTAGAGTTATTTCAGAAGCTAATGTTTTGTCTATTTTGGTTGACAATTTGGTGTACTAGTTTTTATTAGTTGGATCCAGTTTGATTTTGATTTTGACTAATCCTAAGATTATGAAATTATTCGCCTAGATTAATTAGAACATGCTATTTAAAATTTGGGATAGATTCGGAGCCTTTGGAGACCGAGTCGAGGGACGAAGGCATCCCGGAGTAGGATTTTATGTTTTTGAGGTAAGTAACAGTTTTAACTCTAGCTTTGATGGTATAAACCCGGAGAATTTGATATTGTGTGATTTTTTGGAGGTGATACCGATGCTAGGTGACGGGCCTGTTGGTGTATACCTCGAGGGATGGAGACTTGGTCCGTCCCGTGAGGCCTCATGGCCATCATCTGTGTTTATGTAGTTACTTGTTGTTGAACTTGTCTACCTTCATGTTACAGATAATGCTTAGGATTTATTCATGCTCACATTATTTGTACTCAAGCATAGAAATTATTGTACATGTTTACCTCAGTCTCTATTATTTGTTAATATGCTGTGATACTTGATGTGGGTTGTGTCCCCTTATTTGTTGATGATGGTGAGGCTAGTGAGGTACATGATTGAGTAAGGCCGAGGGCCTGGTTATGAGGATATTAATACCATAGTGTGTGAGTTGTCCGTGTAGCATGTGAGTTGACCGTGCGGGTCCAGGTATTTATACCATAGCGCGTGAGTTGTCCGCGTAGCACGTGAGCTGACCGTGCGGATCCAGGTATTGATATGATGGCACTTGAGTTTTCCGTGTGTAGCGCTTGGGCTTTGGGAGCCCCTCCGGAGTCTGTACATACCCCCAGTGAGCGCAGAGTGATGAGTGTATTAAGTGTTGAGTGCTGAGTGCGAGTGCTAAGTGATGGAGTGAGACATTGTTATGAGGTTGCATTTACTTTTGCATTTTACATTTCAGTTTGAATTTATTTGGGTAACCTACGAGCTTGATCTTTTTGCTTCAGCTTGAATGATGATACTTTCACATTTCTTGCTTAGATATGTTTAAAATTAACAAATGAGACAGTAACTCATCTCTTTCTCGACTAGATAAAAACCAAACAAAAGAAGTAGAGCATATCAATATATGCCAAACATGTTGCTGAAAAATCAGTCATTAGACGACTTACGGTACATGAGGTAGATGGTGTTTTTTTCAGAACTTCTTCAATGGTGCTTCCCCCTATGATCATTTTACTTGTTTATTTCTGTTTATTATTTTTAAATTGTGAAAATAAATAATTGGGCTGTTTTACTTAGTTCGTCACTACTGCTCAGTTCCTTAGTTATTTCTGTTACTACTGAGGTGGTTGTACTCATACTACACCTTGTTCTCTATGTGTAGATCTAGGTGAGTTAGAGCACAACGATCGTTGAGTTCAGGCCGGCTATCTATGGAGATTGCAAGGTAGCTGCTAATTCCGCAGGACCTTGTTACTCCTTTTTTCATTTCTTCTTTTAGACAGTTAGACAGTTTATATATCTTAGTTTATAATTTTAGACGCTCATGACTTAGTGACACCCCGATGTTTGGGGCTAGCTTCCGTATTTTTATATTAATTATATTTAGAGTTTATTTCGTTTATGAGAAATTTAAATGTTGGTATTGTTTTATTAAATCCTTAAAATTAATTAGTATTAATATTTTGGGAAATAGTCTTGCCTTGCAACACTGTAGGGGCCATCACCACCATGGTTAGATTTGGGTCGTGACAGGCAGCCAGGGGTCGCCCCAGAGGGGGAGGTCGATCAGGGGGCGGTCAGGCCCATTTGTATGCACTTCCAGGCAGGCTAGATGCTATTGCTTAAGATGTTGTCATTACAGGTATTGTTTCAGTCTGCCATATAGATGTCTCTGTATTATTTGATCCCGGTTCCACCTTTTCCTATGTGTCATCGTACTTCGCTCGTTATTTGGGTACGCCCCATGAGTTTCTTGCTTTACCTGTTCATGTATCTACCTCGGTGGGCGATATTGATGTTGTAGACCATGTGTACCGGTCAAGTGTGGTGACTATTGGGGGTCTGGAGACCCGAGTAGATCTATTACTATTGAGCATGGTGGATTTTGATGTCATTTTGGGCATGGATTGGCTATCTCCGTGTCGTGCTATTCTAGATTGTCATGCTAAGACAGTCACTTTGGCTATGCTGGGTGTACCGCAGATCGAGTGGCGTGCTGTGACTGATTATGTTCCTACTAGAGTGATATCTTTCTTGAAGGCCCAGCGTATGGTTGGAAAGGGTTGTCTTTCATATCTAGCATTTGTGAGGGATGTCGGAGCTGAGACTCCCAGTATTGATTCTGTTCCAGTTGTGAGGGATTTTCCCGATGTGTTTCCTGCAGACCTGTCGGGCATGCCATCGGACAAGGATATTGATTTTGGTATTGACTTAGTGCCGGGCACTCATACCATTTCTATTCCGCCGTATTGTGTGGCACCAGTGGAGTTGAAGAAAATGAAAGAACAGCTTCAAGAACTCCTAGATAAGGGGTTCATTTGGCCTAGTGTGATGGCACCACAAGAATGTGCATTGATTATAGGCAATTGAACAAGGTAACAATTAAGAACAAGTATCATTTGCCTCGAATTTATGATTTGTGTGACCAGCTTCAGGGAACGAGAGTGTTCTCCAAGATTGATCTTCGTTCGCGTTATCACCAGTTGAAGATCAGGGATTCAGATATTCTTAAGACTGCTTTCAAGACCAGATATGGTCATTATGAATTTCTTGTGATGTCTTTCAGGCTAACCAATGCCCCAGCAGCGTTCATGCATCTTATGAACAGTGTGTTCCAACATTATTTTGATTCATTCGTTATAGTCTTCATTGATGATATTCTGGTGTACTCTCGTAGCCAGGAGGAGCACGCGAAGCATTTGAGAGTTGTATTGCAGAGATTGAGGGAGGAGAAGCTTTATGTAAAATTCTCCAAGTGTGAGTTTTGGCTCAGTTCAGTGGCTTTCTTGGGGCACGTGGTGTCCAGCGAGGGTATTCAGGTTGATCCAAAGAAGATGGAGGCGGTTCAGAGTTGACCCAGACCATCCTCAGCCACAGAGATTCGTAGCTTTCTTGGTTTGACAGGCTATTACCGCTGGTTTGTTCAGGGATTCTCATCTATCACATCGCCCTTGACCAAGTTGACTCAGAAGGGTGTTTCATTTGTATGGTCGGACGAGTGTGAATAGAGCTTTCAGAAGCTCAAGACAGCTTTGACCACAGCTTCAGTATTGGTTTTGCCATCAGCTTCAGGTTCATATACTGTGTATTGTGATGCTTCGAGAGTTGGGATTGTTTGTGTATTGATATAGAAGGGTAGGATTATTGCTTATGCTTCTCGTCAGTTGAAGACCCATGAGAAGAACTACCTCGTTCATGATTTGGAGTTGGCTGCCAAAGTTCATGCATTGAAGATTTGGAGGCACTATTTGTATGGTGTATCTCGTGAGGTATTCACCGATCATCGCAGTCTTCATCATTTGTTCAAGCAAAAGGATCTTAATTTGAGGCAGCGGAGATGGTTAGAGTTGCTTAAGGATTATGATATCACCATATTGTACTATCGGGAAAGGCCAACGTGGTGGCCGATGCTTTGAGCCGAAAGGCAGTGAGTATGGGGAGTTTGGCATACATCCCAGTTGGGGAGAGACCCCTTACAGTTGATGTTCAGGATTTGGCCAATCGGTTCGTGAGGTTAGATATTTCTGATCCTAACCGGGTATTGGCTAGTGTGGTTTCTCGATCTTCCTTATATGATCGCATCAGAGAGCGCTAGTATGATGACCCGCATTTGCTTGTCCTTAAGGACAGAGTTCAACATGATGATTCCAGAGATGTGACCATCGATGATGATGGTGTGTTGAGGATGCAGGGCCGGATTTGTGTGCCCAATGTGGATGGGTTTAGAGAGTTGATTCTGGAGGAGGCCCATAGCTCGCGGTATTCCATTCATTCGGGTGCCGTGAAGATGTATCAGGATTTTAGACAACACTATTGGTGGAGAAGAATGAAGAAAGATATTGTGGGATTTGTGGCTCGGTGTCTCAATTGTCAGTAGGTGAAATATGAGCATCAGAGACCGGGTGGCTTACTTCAGTAGATGGTTATTCTTGAGTGGAAGTGGGAGAGGATCACTATGGACTTTGTTGTTGGACTTCCACAGACTTTGAAGAAGTTTGATGCTATTTGGGTGATTGTGGATCGGCTGACCAAGTCCGCGCACTTCATTCCTATCTATACTACCTATTCTTCAGAGTGGTTAGCAGAGTTATACATTCGGGAGATTGTTCGGCTGCATGGTGTTCTAGTTTCTATTATTTCAGATCGGTGTACTCAGTTTACTTCCCAGTTTTGGAGAGTCATGCAGAGAGAGTTGGGTAGTCAAGTGGAGTTGAGCACAACTTTTCATCCTCAGACGGACGGGCAATCCGAGCGTACTATTCAGATATTGGAGGACATGTTGCGTGCTTTTGTTATTGATTTCGGAGGTTCATGGGATAAGTTTCTACCGCTTGCAGAGTTTGCTTACAACAATAGCTACTAGACGAGTATTCAGATGGCTCTATATGAGGCTTTGTATGAGAGGCGGTGTAGATCTCTAGTGAGTTGGTTCGAGCCCGGCGATGTTAGGCTATTGGGGACAGATTTGGTTCAATATGCCTTAGAGAAGTTGAAGGTGATTCAGTAGAGGCTTCGTACAGCACAGTCGCGTCAGAAGAGTTATGCAGACCGAAAGGTTCGAGATGTGTCTTACATGGTTGGTGAGAAGGTCTTGCTGAAGGTTTCGCCCATGAAGAGTGTTATGAGATTTGGGAAGAAATGGAAGTTGAGTCTGCAGTTAATTGGGCCTTTTGAGGTGCTTCGGAGGATTGTGGAGGTGGCTTATGAGCTTGCTTTGCCACCTAGCTTGTCGAGTGTGCATCCGGTATTTCATGTTTCTATGCCCCAGAAGTATATTGGAGATCTGTCTCATGTTTTGGACTTCAGCACGGTTCAGTTGGAGGATGATTTGACCTATGATGTGGAGCCGGTAGCTATTTTGGGTCGTCAGTTTAGGAAGTTGAGGTCAAAGGATATAGCTTCAGTGAAAGTACAGTGGATAGGTCGGCCCATAGAGGGGGCTACCTGGGAGATCGAGCGGGAGATGCGGAGCAGATATCCTCACCTATTTGAGTCTTCAGGTATGTTTCTTGACTCATTCGAGGACGAACGTTTGTTTAAGTTTGGGAGGATGTGATGACCCGGCCAGTCGTCTTATGAGTTACAGCTCCGTTTTCCCCATTTCTGCTTTATTATGCTTCGTTATCCGTGTTTTATATTACTGAGTTGAGTAGGTTGCATTTGGAGTGGAATTGGTAAGAAATGAGACACTTAGTCTCTTTTGAGAAGGTTCAAGTTGGAAAAGTCAACCGGATGTTGACTTGTGTGATAGAGAGCTCGGATGTGAGTTCTGATGGTTCGGTTATGTTCGGTAGGTGATCTATGACTTAGGAGTGTGATCGGAATTGATTTTGGAGGTCCGGTGTAGAATTAGGCTTGAATTGGCGAAGGTAGTATTTTGGCAGTTTCCGGTTGGTAGGTGAGATTTTGATCCGAGGCTCGGAATGAAATTCCGAGAGTAGCTGTAGCTTCGCTATGTCATTTGGGATGTGTGCGCAAAATTTCAGGTCATTTGGACGTGGTTTTGTTGGGTTTTTTATCAAAAGCGTATTTCAGAAGTTTTTAGAAAACTTAGGCTTGAATTCGATGAGTTTTGGGTAATTTGATGTTGTTTGAGGTGTTTTGATGATTGGAACAAGTTTGAATGAGGTTTTAGGATGTGTTGGTGACTTTGGATGAGGTCCTGGAGGCCTCGGGTAAGTTTCGGGTGGTCAATCGGACCACTTTTGGAGTTGAGAAATTGCAGAAAATCAGTCCAGCAGTTGCAGGTATTTTGGCCTTCGCGTTCGCGAAGGGAAGCTCGCGTTCGCGAAGGGCTGGGATCTGGAAGCTATGCATTCGCGAGGGTCTAGGCCGCGTTTGCGAAGGGTTCATCAGGCTGTCAATCGCGTTCATGATATGGTTTTCGCGTTCGCGTAGGTATAGGAGGAGAGGCATCGCGTTCGCTACCTGTATGTCACGTTCGCATAGAGTAAAAAGTGGTCAAGGCGAATTTGTGCATCGCGATCACGAGGCTTGGGCCACGATCGCGAAGAAGGAATATCAGAATTGGGCAGTGAGTTTATAAAACATTTCATCCGCGATTTTGAGCCATTCTTCCACCATAGTTGATCATTTTGAGAGCTCTTTGAGGGAGATTGAAAAGGGATTCAAGGAGATGTGATTGGAGGTAAGATTTATGAACCTAAAACATGATTCTATTGTGAAATTAACCTAGAAATTCATGGAACCTAAGCTAAAAATGGAAGAACTAGGGCTTGGGATTTTGAACTTTTAAATTAGGAATTGAAGGACCATTTGAGGTCGGATTGGAGAACTTTTGATATGTATGAACTAGTGGGAGGATAAGGAACCCATTGATGTAAAAATTTCAAAGATTCGAGAAGTGGGTTGGGGTCTCGGGTTTTGCTAATTTTGGGATTTTTGATATTTTTCGATTGTTTTCGCTTGGGCCTTATTCCCTTAGCATATTGTGACGCATTCGTTCTGATTTTGGATAGATTCGACGCGCGTGGAAGCCGATTCGAGGGGCAAAGGCGTTACGAGCTAGAGTTGTAGCCGGTTCGAGGTGACTAATGATTGTAAATGATGTCCTGAGGGTTTGAGACCCCGAATGGCACATCGTAATGCGATATTGAGGTGAGACACGCGCTGGATGATGAGCGTGGGGTCTTTTACTATTGGGGATTGTGACTTGGTCTGTCCCGATTGATGATTTTACCGTGTATTTGACTGAAACTTGTTTGTTATCATCATGATTTGGGTTGATTGCCATATTTGGGCTTCGTGCCAACTATTTGAACCCTCCAGGGATTTTTATCACTATTCCTTACTATTTTGACTTATTACTTGAACTCAGTCCTGTTGATACTTACTGTTCTACAAACTCAGCCACTTTTATTCATATTTGAAACTTAACTGATCTAAATGATGTTTTGGGTTTAGAACTACTGTTTTACTAATGCCCGAGGCGCTTGTGATGATTTTTGGACTAAGTGAGGCCGAGGGCCATATGTGAGGATATGCTGAGCGATATGAGGCCGAGGGCCTGAGATACTTTTATACGCCACGAGGTGGCTTGAGTGATGTGAGGTCGAGTGCCGAGTGATGTGAGGCCGAGTGTTGAGAGATGATGCCACGAGGTGGCTTGATATAGCGTTTGGGCCGCAAAGAGCCCCTCCGGAGTCTGCACACCCACAGTGAGCGCGATTACCCATCATGTTCTGAGATTGAGCCCGAGGGGCTGATACTGTACTAAGAGTGAGCCCGAAGCGCTGATACT
This sequence comes from Nicotiana tabacum, assembly GCF_000715075.1. Lineage (NCBI taxonomy): Eukaryota > Viridiplantae > Streptophyta > Magnoliopsida > Solanales > Solanaceae > Nicotiana > Nicotiana tabacum. The sequence goes on along the minus strand of NC_134087.1, from coordinate 102,647,732 downwards.
GTACTGAGAGTGAGCCCGAGGGGCTGATACTGTTCTGAGCGATTGTTACTGTGCCCGAAGGGCGTTTGTCTACTTGTTATTTACCTGCTGAGTTACCCATTTTACTTGGTTTAAAGGAATTTCATTTGACTTCCTCATTGATTTACTGCTTTAAGTGATTTTACTGCTTGATATAGAATTGCTTTGTGCCTTTACGTGTTTATTGCTTTCAACCATTATTTATGATTATTACTCACTGAGTCGGAGTACTCACATTACTCCATGCACCGTGTGTGCAGATTCAGGCATCGCAGAGTTCTCTCCTGAGTGCTGATCCTCCCAGTCCAGGCAGTATTTTACGAAGACTACGAGGTAGTTGTTAGAGTTTGCAGCCCCCGTGCCTCCCTTATCTTACTATTTTCATGTCCTTGAACTTATGTACCAGATATTGTATTTAGTAGACTCATATCAGGATACTTAGTTGCTCATGACTGGTGACACCCCAGTTTGGACTGTGTCGGGATGGTTTCTACTGTTGTTATCGTTATTTCTGCAAATTATTGTTATTATATTATGTTTTAGAACTATTTATGGTATTTAACTGTTTAAATGAGGTGTTCTGTTTTGCTCTGGCTGGCCTTGTCTTCACGAGAGGCGTCATCACGACCGGGTTCGGGGTTAGGGTCGTGACAAGACCACGAGCACAGATTCTACAATTCTTATATGCTGCTACTGTTTACCATTTGTGAAGTGAAAGAAACATAAGAAGATTTCAAGACAAAAAGAGAGAGGGTCGACAACTCCCTAAAGAGATTGTAATACAAATGCATATAAGAGGATAACAATATAGCAAATGGAGGAGAGTCCTAGAGACTTTGAATAGCTATCCTAAGTAGAGGCAGAGAGCCATTGGAAAGAGTTTTTTTTATACCTTTACATAGATAGGAAGAATTTGGAGATTAGTTATAGAGTCCAAATGTAACTAGTGGATGTAAATAGATATACTTGGTTGAAATAAAATGTTTAATTTTGGCAAAAAAAAAGAATTATTTTTTTAAAAATAAAGTTCAATCGCTGTACTAATATTTTTCTTATGAAGTGTTTTGTTTGGAAAGTAAAGAATTTTGATATCAATAGTATTTGAATTCCTTTTCTAATATCGAGTGAGAAGAATATATCATACCGTAATATAATGTGCAATTTTTATTTTATTTTTAAAATTCAATACTTTTTAATGAGTTGAAGAATATATTTTAAGGTTTTAATTTAAAGTTCAGAATAAAGCTATATTTAATAATTTATTTATTTCATAATAGATAATCAAAAGTATCTATTTTAGACTAAGTTTTCTGAATTTTAAATAAATATACAATAAAAATAATTTTTTTTAAAGGCTAAAAGCTTCAACAAAAATAATAATTACTTGAAGTTTAATAATAAAAATACCGTAATATTTTGGTGAAATACTATATAGTTTGATCATATGCACTTTTATTTTTGTCTATTATTGAATAAAACACTAAATAAAAAAATTAAATAAAATATCATACTTACTAGGGAATTTTGATTTACCTACTTCCCTTTAATCTATATATATATTAAAGCAAGAAAGTTTGCATTGTAGTTAAGCCAAGTGGCTAGCTATTAAGAAGCCACTTGGCAAACTTAAAGAGTTTGTGGGAGATTGTCAAATAAGGAAATATCACTTAACAACTATATATGGAATTCCATTTATTGAAATTAAATTGAAATAAGAATTCTTTTTAAAAAAAATAAAGTTCAATAAACTGTACTAAAATTTTAAAACTGAAGTTTTTTGTTTGGAAAGTAAAGAATTTTGATATCAATAGTATTTGAATTACTTTTCTAATATCGAGTGAGAAGAATATATTCTACCGTAATCTAATGTGCAATTTTAATTTTATTTTAAGAATTCAATACTTTTTAATGAGTTGAAGAATATATTTTAAGGTTTTAAACTAAAGTTCATATTAAAGATATATTTAATAATTTATTTATTTCATAATGGATAATTCAAAATATCTGTTTTAGACTAAGTTTTCTGAATTTTAAACAAATATACAAGAAAGAAAGTTTGCATTGTGGTTATGCCTAGTGGCAAGCTACTATGAAGCCACTTGGCAATCTTAAAGAGTTTGTGGGAGATTGTCAAATAAGAAAATATCACTTAAGAACTATATATGGAATTCCATTTATTGAAATTAAATAGAAATAAAAATTCTTTTTTAAAAAAATAAAGTTCAATTACTGTACTAAAATTTTCTAACTGAAGTTTTTTGTTTGGAAAGTAAGGAATTTTGATATCAATAGTATTTGAATTCCTTTTCTAATATCGAGTGACAAGAATATATCCTACCGTAATCTAACGTGCAATTTTAATTTTATTTTAAGAATTCAATACTTTTTAATGAGTTGAAGAATATATTTTAAGGTTTTAAACTAAAGTTCAGAATAAAGATATATTTAATAATTTATTTATTTCATAATGGATAATCCAAAGTATCTGTTTTAGACTAAGTTTTCTGAATTTTAAACAAATATACAATCTATGTATATATTAAAGAAAGAAAGTTTGCATTATGGTTAAGCCAAGTGACAAGCTACAATGAAGCCACTTGGCAATCTTAAAGAGTTTGTGGGAGATTGTCAAATAAGAAAATATCACTTAAGAACTATATATGGAATCCCATTTATTGAAATTAAATTGAAATAAGAATTCTTTTTTTAAAAATAAAGTTCAATAACTGTACTAATATTTTCCTTATGAAGTTTTTTGTTTGGAAAGTAAAGAATTTTGATATCAATAGTATTTGAATTCCTTTTATAATATCGAGTGAGAAAAATATATCCTACCGTGATCTAATGTGTAGTTTTAATTTTATATTAAAAATGCAATACGTTTTAATGAGTTGAAGAATATATTTTAAGGTTTTAAACTAAAGTTCAGAATAAAGATATATTTAGTAATTTATTTATTTCATAATGGTTAATCCAAACTATCTCTTTTAGACTAAGTTTTCTGAATTTTAAACAAATATATAATAAAAACAATTTTTTAAAGGCTAAAAGCTTCAACAAAAATAATAATTACTTGAAGTTTAATAATACAAATACCTTAATATTTTGGTGAAATACTATATAGTTTGATCATATGCACTTTTATTTTTGTCTATTATTGAATAAAACACTAAATAAAAAAATTAAATAAAATATCATACTTTCTAGTCTCTCTCTCTCTCTCTCTCTCTCTCTCTCTCTCTATATATATATATATATATATATATATATATATATATATATATATATATATATATTAAAGCAAGAAAGTTTGCATTGTGGTTAAGCCAAGTGGCAAGCTACTATGAAGCCACTTGGCAATCTTAAAGAGTTTGTGGGAGATTGTCAAATAAGGAAATATCACTTAAGAACTATATATGGAATTCCATTTATTTAAATTAAATTGAAATAAGAATTCTTTTTTTAAAAATAAAGTCCAATAACTGTACTAATATTTTCTAACTGAAGTTTTTTGTTTGTAAAGTAAAGAATTTTGATATCAATAATATTTGAATTCCTTTTCTAATATCAGGTGAGAAGAATATGTCCTACCGTAATTTAATGTGCAATTTTAATTTTATTTTAAAAATTCAATACTTTTAATGAGTTGAAGAATATATTTTAATGTTTTAAACTAAAATTCAGAATAAATATATATTTAATAATTTATTTATTTCATAATGGATAATCCAAAGTATCTGTTTTAGACTAAGTTTTCAGAATTTTAAACAAATATACAATCTATGTATATATTAAAGCAAAAATGTTTGAATTGTGGTTAAGCCAAGTGGCAAGCTACTATGAAGCAACTTGGCAATCTTAAAGAGTTTGTGGGAGATTGTGAAATAATGAAATATCACTTAAGAACTAGATATGGATTTCTATTTATTAAAATTGAATTGAAATAAAAATTCTTTTTTTAAAAATAAATTTCAATCATTGTACTAATATTTTCTAACTGAAGTTTTTTGTTTGGAAAGTAAAGAATTTTCATATCATTAGTATTTGAATTCCTTTTCTAATATCGAGTGAGAAGAATATATCCTACCGTAATATAATGTGCACTTTTTATTTTTTAAAAATTTCATTACTTTTTGATGAGTTGAAGAATATATTTTAAGGTTTTAAACTAAAGTTCAGAATAAAGATATATTTAATAATTTATTTATTTCATAATAGATAATCCAAATTATCTATTTTAGACTAAGTTTTCTAAATTTTAAACAAATATAAAATAAAAATAATTTTTTTAAAGGCTAAAAGCTTCAAAAAAAATAATATTTACTAGAAGTTTAATAATTAAAATACCGTAATATTTTGGTGAAATACTATATAGTTTGATCATATGCACTTTTATTTTTGTCTATTATTGAATAAAACACAAAATAAAAAATTAAATAAAATATCATACTTACTACTCTATATATATATTTATTAAATCAAGAAAGTTTGCATTGTGGTTAAGCCAAGTGGCAAGCTACTATGAAGCCACTTGGCAATCTTAAATAATTTGTGGGAGATTATCAAATAAGGAAATATCACTTAACAACTATATATGGAATTCCATTTATTGAAATTAAATTGAAATAAGAATTCTTTTTAAAAAAAAATAAAGTTGAATAATTGTACTAATATTTTCTAACTGAAGTTTTTTGTTTGGAAAGTAAGGAATTTAGATATCAATAGTATTTGAATTCTTTTCTAATATCGAGTGACAAGAATATATCCTACCGTAATCTAATGTGCAATTTTAATTTTATTTTAAAAATTCAATACTTTTTAATGAGTTGAAGAATATATTTTAAGGTTTTAAACTAAAGTTCAGAATAAAGATATATTTAATAATTTATTTATTTCATAATGGATAATCCAAAATATCTGTTTTAGATTAAGTTTTCTGAATTTTAAACAAATATACAATCTATGTATATATTAAAGAAAGAAAGTTTGCATTATGGTTAAGCCAAGTGGCAAGCTACTATGAAGCCACTTGGCAATCTTAAAGAGTTTGTGGGAGATTGTCAAATAAGAAAATATCACTTAAGAACTATACATGGAATTCCATTTATTGAAATAAGAATTCTTTTTTAAAAAATAAAATTCAATGACAGAACTAGATATTTGCCTTATGAAGTTTTTTTTTTGGAAAGTAAAGAATTTTGATATCAATAGTATTTGAATTCCTTTTCTAATATCGAGTGAGAAGAATATATTCTACCGTAATCTAATGTGCAATTTTAATTTTATTTTAAAAATTCAATACTTTTTAATGAGTTGAAGAATATATTTTAAGGTTTTAAACTAAAGTTTAGAATAAATATATATTTAATAATTTATTTAGTTCATAATGGATAATCCAAAGTATCTGTTTTAGGCTAAGTTTTTTGAATTTTCAACAAATATACAGTCTATGTATATATTAAAGAAAGAAAGTTTGCATTATGGTTAAGCCAAGTGGCAAGCTACTATGAAGCCACTTGGAAATCTTAAAGAGTTTGTGGGAGATTGTCAAATAAGAAAATATCACTTAAGAACTATATATGAAATCCCATTTATTGAAATAAGAATTCTTTTTTTAAAAATAAAGTTCAATAACTGTACTAATATTTTCCTTATGAAGTTTTTTGTTTGGAAAGTAAAGAATTTTGATATCAATAGTATTTGAATTCCTTTTCTAATATTGAGTGAGAAAAATATATCCTACCGTGATCTAATGGTTAATTTTAATTTTATATTAAAAATGCAATACGTTTTAATGAGTTGAAGAATATATTTTAAGGTTTTAAACTAAAGTTCAGAATAAATATATATTTAGTAATTTATTTATTTCATAATGGATAATCCAAACTATCTGTTTTAGACTAAGTTTTCTGAATTTTAAACAAATATATAATAAAAATAATTTTTTAAAGTCTAAAAGCTTCAACAAAAATAATAATTACTTGAAGTTTAATAATAAAAATACCGTAATATTTTGGTGAAATACTATATAGTTTGATCATATGAACTTTTATTTTTGTCTATTATTGAATAAAACACTAAATAAAAAAATTAAATAAAATATCATACTTACTAGTTTATATATATATTTATTAAACCAAGAAAGTTTGCATTGTGGTTAAGCCAAGTGACAAGCTACTATGAAGCCACTTGGCAATCTTAAAGAGTTTGTGGGAGATTGTCAAATAAGGAAATATCACTTAACAACTATATATGGAATTCCATTTATTGAAATTAAATTGAAATAAGAATTCTTTTTAAAAAAAAATAAAGTTCAATAACTGTACTAATATTTTCTAACTGATGTTTTTTGTTTGTAAAGTAAAGAATTTTGATATCAATAGTATTTGAATTCCTTTTCTAATATCGGGTGAGAAGAATATGTCCTACCGTAATCTAATGTGCAATTTTAATTTTATTTTAAAAATTCAATACTTTTTAATGAGTTGAAGAATATATTTTAAGGTTTTAAACTAAAGTTCAGAATAAAGATATATTTAATAATTTATTTATTTCATAATGGATAATCCAAAATATCTGTTTTAGATTAAGTTTTCTGAATTTTAAACAAATATACAATCTATGTATATATTAAAGAAAGAAAGTTTGCATTATGGTTAAGCCAAGTGGCAAGCTACTATGAAGCCACTTGGCAATCTTAAAGAGTTTGTGGGAGATTGTCAAATAAGAAAATATCACTTAAGAACTATACATGGAATTCCATTTATTGAAATAAGAATTCTTTTTTAAAAAATGAAGTTCAATGACAGAACTAGATATTTGCCTTATGAAGTTTTTTTTTTGGAAAGTAAAGAATTTTGATATCAATAGTATTTGAATTCCTTTTCTAATATCGAGTGAGAAGAATATATTCTACCGTAATCTAATGTGTAATTTTAATTTTATTTTAAAAATTCAATACTTTTTAATGAGTTGAAGAATATATTTTAAGGTTTTAAACTAAAGTTCAGAATAAAGATATATTTAATAATTTATTTAGTTCATAATGGATAATCCAAAGTATCTGTTTTAGACTAAGTTTTCTGAATTTTCAACAAATATACAGTCTATGTATATATTAAAGAAAGAAAGTTTGCATTATGGTTAAGCCAAGTGGCAAGCTACTATGAAGCCATTTGGCAATCTTAAAGAGTTTGTGGGAGATTGTCAAATAAGAAAATATCACTTAAGAACTATATATTATTTATTGAAATAAGAATTCTTTTTTTAAAAATAAAGTTCAATAGTTGTACTAATATTTTCCTTATAAAGTTTTTTGTTTGGAAAGTAAAGAATTTTGATATCAATAGTATTTGAATTCCTTTTCTAATATCGAGTGAGAAAAATATATCCTACTGTGATCTAATGTGTAATTTTAATTTTATATTAAAAATGCAATACATTTTAATTAGTTGAAGAATATATTTTAAGGTTTTAAACTAAAGTTCAGAATAAAGATATATTTAGTAATTTATTTATTTCATAATGGATAATTCAAACTATCTGTTTTAGACTAAGTTTTCTGAATTTTAAACAAATATATAATAAAAATATTTTTTTAAAGGCTAAAAGCTTCAACAAAAATAATAATTACTTGAAGTTTAATAATAAAAATACCGTAATATTTTGGTGAAATACTATATAGTTTGATCATATGCACTTTTATTTTTGTCTATTATTGAATAAAACACTAAATAAAAAAATTAAATAAAATATCATACTTACTAGTCTATATATATATTTATTAAACCAAGAAAGTTTGCATTGTGGTTAAGCCAAGTGACAAGCTATTATGAAGCCACTTGGCAATCTTAAAGAGTTTGTGGGAGATTGTCAAATAAGGAAATATCACTTAACAACTATATATGGAATTCCATTTATTGAAATTAAATTGAAATAAGAATTCTTTTTAAAAAAAATAAAGTTCAATAACTGTACTAATATTTTCTAACTGAAGTTTTTTGTTTGTAAAGTAAAGAATTTTGATATCAATAGTATTTGAATTCCTTTTCTAATATCGGGTGAGAAGAATATGTCCTACCGTAATCTAATGTGCAATTTTTATTTTATTTTAAAAATTCAATACTTTTTAATGAGTTGAAGAATATATTTTAATGTTTTAAACTAAAATTCAGAATAAAGATATATTTAATAATTTATTTATTTCATAATGGATAATCCAAAGTATCTGTTTTAGACTAAGTTTTCTGAATTTTAAACAAATATGCAATCTATGTATATATTAAAGCAAGAATGTTTGCATTATGGTTAAGCCAAGTGGCAAGCTACTATGAAGCCACTTGGCAATCTTAAAGAGTTTGTGGGAGATTGTCAAATAAGGAAATATCACTTAAGAACTAGATATGGATTTCTATTTATTAAAATTGAATTGAAATAAGAATTCTTTTTTTAAAAATAAAGTTCAATCACTGTACTAATATTTTCTGAACTGAAGTTTTTTGTTTGGAAAGTAAAGAATTTTGATATCTATAGTATTTGAATTCCTTTTCTAATATTGAGTGAGAAGAATATATCCTACCGTAATCTAATGTGTAATTTTAATTTTATTTAAAAAATGCAATACTTTTTAATGAGTTGAAGAATATATATTTTTTTAAAAAGCTTTCTTCTCCAAGTTCTCTCGGCGCATGTTAAGCAAGCGTGCGCCGTCTTTGCCATGACTGGTAAGAAAGCTCGTGGACGTCCTAGAAAGCAGCAAATTCGTGTAGATGACAAAATACCTAAGCTCAACGTCATGGAAAGGAGCTCAACAAAGTTTATGGAAACCATTTCTGGAACATCGAAGGTGACTATTGGATCTATTTCTCTAACACAAATCTACCATGAAGAAGCTTCAGGATCAGCTAAACAGAAGTAGAAACAAGTAAATCAGTGTCCAATCCCTATGCATGTTGATTTACGAAGAAGTATCACACCCCCTGCAGTTCGAGAAGTTACTATTTCATTGAGCAAAGAATAGAAAAATACGGCTAATGCACAAGCTGGAATTACTGTTCCATTGATGAACAAGGGGCAAAACCAATCTATCTCCACAGAGTCTATTTGGGCTGAAGTACTCACAGGCAATAGATCTGCAGCAAATGGTATGACACTGAATTATATTACTCCTAAAATTATAGAAGGAAATCTAGTAGCTAAGCTTGAGAAGTCAGAAATTGAGCAGGAAAATCTGAAATCGAATAGTGCCTTAATAGTCTATGTTTTGGGTGAAAAATCAGGCTACAACTATATGAAAAGGTACATAAATAAGATGTGGAACACAGTTGCCATGCTAGATTTGTTTTGTTATGATGAAGGGTATTATATTGTGAGATTTCAATCATTGGAGGATATGAAGGAAATAATGTGTGCTGAGCCTTATACAGTGAATAATAGACCAATGATAATGAAACACTGGTCTCCTTACTTTGATTTTGCAGCAGAATTCATGACAGACATTCCATTATGGGTAAGGTTTCCAAAACATCCCATGAATTGCTGGAGTGGGAACTCACTAAGTAGAATAGCAAGCACAATAGGGATTCCTATGTTTGCAGATGAGTGTACTGCCAAACAAACAAGAATTTCCTATGCTAGAATCCTAATAGAAGTGAATGTTACAAAGCCTTTGCTAACTAGCATTGCAGTCATGAATGATGAAGGGGTGATTTTTGAGCAAGCAGTTGAATTTGATTGGAAATCGGAGTTCTGTGAAAAATGCTTAAAAGTAGGACATAATTGCAGCAGAATTCCAAAGGAAGGTGACAAACAAATTCCCCAGCCCAGGAATAGGAAGCCACCACCAGTGAAACAAATATGGAGAACTAAGGTTCCAGCAACAGTTACAACTGATGAAATGAACCAAAAACAAGTTGAAGAATCTAGCAAGGAAGATGTGAGTACTTCTAAGCTAATAGAAGGTAAGGAAGATCATTAACAATAAGTGGAAGCAGTAGAAGTAAACAGGCAAGTAGATAAAGGGAAAATGAAAGCAGATGACACTCAAATGACCTATGCCAAAGCTATAATGTCTCTAGTGAAACAAAGATCTCAAACACTCCCGAGTGCAGCTGTGATAGCAACCTCGAAACCACCTAATATAGGTGGACACTCTCAACTTTGATTATGTCTTGGATGATATGGAACATAAGGGGTACCAACAAGAGATACAAACAAAAGGAGTTGGGTACCTATATAAAGGAGAATAATATAAAGTTATTGGGGTTAGTGGAAACTAGAGTAAAGAAGGAAAAAACAGCTCAGATTTCACAGTTAGTGGCACCTGGTTGGCAAGCTCACTACAATTATGAGTATGCAATAAATGGGAGAATTTGGATTCTTTGGGATCCTCAGAGTTATGTCATTACAATTTTAGGAAAATCTGCTCAAACAATTCATTGTAGAGTTGTAGGCAAATAGAATACTATAAATTGTCTTATGAAAATAGTGTATGGATTTAATACTACTGAAGCAAGGAAACCTTTATGGCAACAACTAAAGGTGATGCACCTCAGAATACTGAACCATGGATCATCTAGGGGGATTTTAACTCTGTCGTAACAATTCAAGATAGAATTTATAGGAAAACAGTTACAAGAAATGAAATACAAGACTTCAATGAATGCATGCAGACTCTGAATTTGAATGAACTGGCTTGGAGAGGCGATTACTATACATGGTCGAATAAACAACAAGGAACAGATAGAGTATACAATAGAATTGATAGAACTTTAGGGAATGATGAATGTATGCAAGATTATGGATATATGGAAGTAGAATATAGACTTCCATTCATTTCAGATCATGCTCCAATGGTTATTACTATAAGAAGACAAGCACCAAGTGGCAAGATTCCTTTCAGATTTTTTAATGTTTGGGCAGAGCATCCAAGCTTTATGTCACTTGTGGAAGGAGTATGGAAAGAACAATATGATCATGACCCTATGAAGAATATATGGCAGAAGTTGAAGATTCTAAGATCTTTGTTGAAGTAGCTCAACAACAATGAATTCAAGGGCATCACAAATAAGCTGGAATCAATAAGGAGTTTATTACAGGTATTCAAGCTCAAATATCAAAAGGTTATTCAAACAAACTAGCTAATGAGGAAAAACAAGCCTTATAGAACTTGGAGAAATGGCCATTAATTGAAGAAATCATAATGCAACAGAAGGCTCGAGCTACATGGCTAAGATTAGGGGATGCTAATTCTAAATATTTCTCAGCAGTAATGAAGGAAAGAAGGCAGAGAACAGTTATCACAGAGCTACAAGATAGCTTTGGAAACAAAATAACTGACTAGCAGCAGATACAAACAAAGATCATCAGTTTCTACAAAGCCTTGATGGGGATAATAATAGGGAATTTACCTGCAGTTAATAAACAAACAATGAAGAATGGGTCAGTTCTTAATCATGAACAGCAGATGAACTTGGTTGCGGAAGTTACTGAGCAAGAAATATATGAAGATCTATGTGCTATTGGAAATGATAAAGCTCCAGGGGTTGATGATTACAATGCAGTATTTTTCAAGAAAGGATGGACAATTATAGGAGATGATGTTTACCAAGCAGTCAAAAGATCTTTTACCACATGGAAGTTATATATGGTAGTGAATTGTACAACTATCACCATTCTGCCTAAAGTCCTAAATCCTACAAGTATCAGAGAATACAAACCAATAGCTTGATGCACTGTATTATATAAACTGATAGCTAAGGTTCTAGCTAATAGAATACAGAAAGCCATTGCATCTATCATATATGAGACTTAGGCTAGATTCATCCCAGGAAGAAAGGTTGTAGATAATATGATACTTGCTCATGAACTAGTCAATGCTTATTCTAGGAAGAACATTTCTCCTAGATGCCTTATCAAAGTGGACATCTAAAAAGCTTATGACTTAGTAGAATGGAGATACTTGCATCAAATGCTAGATGAACTTGGCTTCCCAACTAAATTCATTAACTGGATCATGGAATGTGTGACAACAGTAAACTATACAGTTCTTGTAAATGGTGAAACAACAAAGACTTTTGATGCAGCTAGAGGACTGATGCAAGGGGACCCTATGTCACCTTTCTTATTTGCCATGGCCATGGAGTATCTCAGTAGGAACTTAAAGACCTTAAAGCAGGAGAAAGCATACCATTTCTATCCTTTGTGTGCAAGGTTGGACTTAACTCATTTGAGTTTTGCAGATGATCTTCTGATTTTTGCAAGAGGAGATGCAACTTCAGTAAGTGTAATACATGACAGATTCAAGATTTTTTCAGCAGCTTCAGGACATAGTGATAACCTAGCAAAAAGTTCCATCTATTATGGAGGAGTTAGTGTGGAGGCTCAAAAGGAGATACAAGGAAATCTGGGGTATAGTCAGGGGTCACTGCCTTTAAAATATTTAGGCATACCACTTTATTCTAAGAAGCTATCAATAATGCAATGGCAGCCACTTATTGACAAAATAGTGGCAAGAATCTCATCTTGGGCAGCTAAGAAATTGTCATATGCAGGTAGAGTTCTATTGGTTCAGCATGTCATATTTGGTATTCAAGCATACTGGGCTCAAATTTTCATCATGCTAGCTAAGGTTGTCAAGACAGTTGAAGCTTATTGTAGAAGTTATGTTTGGTCAGGGGAGAATGTGATCACAAAAAAGGCTCTGGTATCTTGGGAGAAGATGTGCTCACTTAAAGCTACAAGGGGACTAAACTTGGTTAATGTGGCATTGTGGAATAAAGCAGCAATAACAAAGTCTACATGGGAGCTGGCAAATAAGAAGGACAAATTGTGGATCAAATGGATCCATAGTTATTACATTAAAGATCAGTCTTTTTTTACTATGAGGGTACCACAACAGACTTCCTGGATGCTGAAGAAAATATTTGAAGAAAGAAGTTATGTAGCAGGGATCAATAGCAATCAAGGCAAACAGAAGACAGTGATCAAACAGGTATACATGAAGCTGATAGGAGAGATGCCAAAGATAGCACGGAAGGGTCTAATGTATCAGAATCAGGCCAGGCCAAAAGCAGTATTTATACTGTGGTTGCTAATGCATGGTAGACTCCAAACTGCTGACTGTCACGACCCATTTTCTATAATAGGTCATGATGGTGCCCAACACCGTTGTCAGGCAAGCCACATGGAAGTATTAGTAAATTCTTATTTTACTTAGCAAAATAGCAACATTTTTTTTCTTAATCTGCAATTACAAGCTGGTGATAATATAAAACATTCATTAATAATTATACAATCAAAAATAATAGTTTACCAATGTGTGTGCCAAGACCTGGTGTCACAAACTGTGAGCAACTAGTAGAATATACAAAAGAATCACACTATCCTACTATCCGAAACAGAATAGACAACAAAAATACATAAGAGAGACTCCTTCAGGCTGCTGAATGGCATAAGAAGGGGAGCAGCTCACCGTAGAAGTCTCGAAATCCGCTCAAGGATGCGCACCAAACTGATAGCCAGAGACACCTGCCTCAGATCCTGTACAATTAAGTACAGAAGTGTAGTATGAGTACATAAACAATATGTACCCAGTAAGTATCCCGTCTAATCTCGAAGAAGTAGAGACGAGAGGTCGACTTGATACTTACTAGAGTCAAATAATATGAGAAAGAATTTATAATAAGCATGGATATCGCAATTAATTAATATTTTATGGCAAGGAAGAACATTTCTTTCTCCAGATAATATTATGGGTATCCATTTACGTTTCAAGGCATATATGAAGTTCAGTCCACAGAAAATACTAAGTAAAACATGCGCAAGTAATACCGAGGGACGTATGGCCCGATCAACATAAAAGTAAATTGTGCACTGCCGAGGGTCGAACGACTCGAACCATAGATGCATCTATTACCCCGCTCGCGAATCACACGTGCGATGCGGTCAAATATAATAACTCATCAACAATCAGACAATAATGTATATATGAGGAGTAGTTATTCACTGGAATATTCAAATCCTCTTTTAAAAAACCAAGCAGATAAGGTTTCTCTTGCTAGTCTCATTTACCTTAATCAACATAATTTATACGAATCCGAATTTATCATCAAGTTAAAAGAATATCACGCAGTGCATGCTTTTGGGTCCTAGACTACCCGGACATAACATAATAGTAGCTACGCACAGACTCTCGTCACCTAGTGCGTACGTAGCCCCCGCATATAATGGCAATTAATTCAATTATTATACTTATGGGGATAATTCCCTCTTACAAGGTTAGAAAGGAGCCTAACCTCGCTCCAAAGTACATTTCCAATACCAAGAACGAGCCCAAGCCCTCAATTCGGAGCTGAACGATCCCAAACTAGTTAAATGAGGTAGGAACTAGTCAATATTAACTCACAAGATCAAATTCTAGCTTTTAAGCAATTTCCCAACCTTTAACACGAGTTTCCTAAAATCCAACCCCGGGTCCACGTGCCCGGATTCCGAAATTTTTCGAAGGAAGTTCTAATTTATTCCATAGGAAATTTCATGGTTAAATCTAACTTTTACTAAAACCCCTAGCTCTTTGCTCTAACCCCATGATTTCTCATTAATACTAGTGTTTACTCAACCTAAGACATAATTATTAAACTAGAAATAGGTAGAACACACTTACCTCAAGATGCTAGGTGAAGATCTTCTCTCAAAAGCTCTAAAATTGCCAATGGAAGAGTGAAAAACTAATAAAAATGACTTAGAACTTGTGTTAAATGAACCTCACTGCTTCAGCGATTTTCGCATCTGCAGTCAGGGGGGCACCTGCGGTCCCGCATCTGTGAGAAATGGACCGCATCTGCGAAATGGGCTAAAAGAGCTGGGATCGCTTCTGCGGTCTTGAGGCCGCATCTGCGGAGCCGCTTCTGCAGCTTGGGAGCCGCTTCTGCGGTTCCTGGTCTGGCCTGCTCTGGGTCGCTTCTGCGATGAAAGGACCGCTTCTGCGGTCTCGCACCTACGGTCCACCAACCGTAGGTGCGGTTATGACAGAAGCAGCAGCTTCATCTCTTCTAAAAAATTTCAACTTCACTCGAGCCTCGTCTGATTGATGCTCGAGGCTCTCGGTCCCTGCCCCAACATATCGGCAAGTCTAAAATCAGGAAACAGACCCACTCAAACCTTTGGAACACCCGAAACAACGCTAAATCTAAGAATCACTCCCTAAAACCAAATGAATCCAACTTATGAACTTCAAGTTCTAACGGGCCAAAACGCTCTTAAACTACTCAAATTGACACCAAATTTTGCGGGCAAGTCTTAAATGATATATCGGACATGTACCGGGCTTTGGAACCAACATACGAGCCCGATACCCATGAAATCAATAATTAATTAGTTTCTTTAAATCCTTAAAGCTTCAAATTAACAATTTCTAACAAAATTCATTACTCGGGCTAGGAACCTCGGAATTCGATTCCGGGCATATGCCCATGTCCCATATTTTCCTATGGACCCTCCGGGACTGTCAAATTATGAATCCAGGTCTGTTTGCTCAAAATGTTGACCAAAGTCAAACTTAGCTTTTTAATAAAATCCTTAAGGAATCAAGTGGGCATATTTCACTCCAAATTCTTCTAAATCCCGAACCAACCGTCCTCGCAAGTTGTAAATCAGCTAAAGCAAGCACGGGAAATTTTATTTAAGGGAACGGGGTTCTGAAAGGTAAAACGACTGGGCAGGTCGTTACATTCTCCACCTCTTAAACAAACGTT
Organism: Nicotiana tabacum; assembly: GCF_000715075.1. Taxonomy (NCBI): domain Eukaryota; kingdom Viridiplantae; phylum Streptophyta; class Magnoliopsida; order Solanales; family Solanaceae; genus Nicotiana; species Nicotiana tabacum. The sequence goes on along the minus strand of NC_134087.1, from coordinate 102,631,962 downwards.
CGTCCTCGAACGGACATAGAAAAGTGCTTGAGTTGCTGAATAAATGGGGATATCTGCTCCGCATGTCCTCCTCGACGGGTTGGCCCCTCCACTAGACCATCACCGCAGAAATCCTCTTGGACCTCAACTGGCGATCCTGCCTATCTATAATGGCAACTGGCTCCTCCTCATAACCCAAACTCTCATCCAGTTGAATAGTACTGAAGTCTAACACATAGGACAAGTCGACATGATACTTCCGAAGCATCGATACATGAAAAACCGGATGGACTCCCGATAAGCTGGGGGGGGGGGTGGTAAGGCAAGCTCATAGGCAACCTCCCCAACTCGTCTTAACACATCAAAGGGGCCAATAAACCTTGGGCTCAACTTGCCCTTCTTCCTAAACCTCATAATGCCTTTCATTGGCTAGACTTTCAAGAGAACCTTCTCGCCAACCATGAATGATATATCATGCACCTTCTGATCCGCGTAACTCTTCTGTCTGGACTGAGCTATGCAACGCCTCTCTTGAATCAACTTTACCTTATCCAAGGCATCTTGTACCAAATCTGTACGGTATAACTTAGCCTCACCAGCCTCAAACTACCCGATAGGAGAACGACAACGTCGACCATATAAAGCCTCGTATGGAGCCATTTCTATGCTGGACTGATAGCTGTTGTTGTATGCAAACTCCGCCAAGGGAAGGAACTGATCCCACTGCCCTCCAAAGTCAATCACACATGGTCTGAGCATGTCCTCCAAAATATGAACTGTCCGCTCGGACTGCCCGTCGGTCTGGTGATGGAATGTTGTGCTAAGCTCTACACGGGTCCGCAATTCACTCTGAACAGTTCTCTAAAAATGGGAAGTGAACTGAGGGCCTCTATCTGATATGATGGAAATAGGCACACCGTGCAACCGGACTATCTCCCGAATGTAAATCTAACCATACCTCTCTGCTGTATAAATAGTCGCCAGTGGAATAAAGTGGGCCGACTTGGTCAACCTGTCAACAATGACCCATACTGAATCAAACTTCCGCAAAGTCCGCGGCAACCCAACTACGAAATCCATTATAATGCGCTCCCACTTCCACTCTGGTATAGGTATCTGCTGAAGCAGGCCAGCCGGCCACTGGTGCTCATACTTGACCTACTGGCAATTCAAACACTAGCCACATACTCTACTATGTCTTTCTTTGTCCTTCGCCACCAATAATGTTGCCTCAAGTCACAATACATCTTCGTAGCTCCCGGATGAATGGAATACCACGAATTGTGTGCCTCCTCTATAATCCTCTCCCTTAGACTGTCAACATTAGGAACACATAGACGACCCTGGAGTCGCAAAACACTATCCTCGCCAATAGAAACCTCCTTGGCACCTCCCTGAATCACCGTCTCTCTGAGAACCGCCAAATGTGGATCATTGAACTGCCGGGCCTTGATCTACCCCAATAATGAAGACTCAACAGCAACACACGCAAGGACTCAGCTGGGCTCCAAAATATCCAACCTCACAAGTCTGTTAGCCAAGGACTGAATGTCCAAAGCTAGTGGTCTCTCCTCTGCTGCAATGAATGCCAAGCTACCCATACTCTCTGTCTTTCTAATTAAGGCATCCTCGACCACATTTGCCTTTCCCGGATGATAAATAATGGTGATGTCATAATCTTTTAGTAACTCAAGCCACCTGCGCTGCCTCAAATTAAGATCCCTTTGTTTGAACAAATGTTGTAAGCTGTGATGATCCGTATAAACCTCACATGGAACCCCATACAGATAATGCCTCCATATCTTAAGAGCATGAACGATCGCGACCAACTCTAGATCGTGCACATGATAATTTTTCTCATGAACTTTCAACTGGCGTGAAGCATAGGCAATGACTCGCCCCTCCTGCATCAATACACATCCCAATCCAACACGCGAAGCATCACAATATATCGGATAAGTCCCTAAACCAGAAGGCAACACAAGGACCGGTGCTGTAGTCAAGGCTATCTTGAGCTTCTGAAAGCTCTCCTCACAATCATCGGACCACTGGAAAGGGGCACCCTTCTGGGTCAATCTAGTCATAGGTGATGCAATAGATGAAGATCCCTGCACGAATCATCTGTAGTAACTTGCTAACCCCAAGAAACTCCTAATCTCGGTCACCGAAGTAGGACGTGGACAACTCTGAACTGCCTCAATCTTCTTGGGGTCCACCTTAATACCCTCTCCTGACACAATATGCCCCAAGAATGCCACTGACTCTAGCTAGAACTCACACTTGGAGAACTTAGCATATAGCTTCTACTCTCGCAAGGTCTGAAGCACTACCCTCAAATGCTGCTCGTGCTCCCCCGGGCTACGGGAGTATATCAAGATGTCGTCAATGAAGATGATGACAAATGAATCAATGTAAGGCCTTAATGCCCTGTTCATCAAGTCCATAAATGCTGCTGGGGCGTTAGTCAAGCCAAAAGACATCACCAAGAACTCATAGTGGCCATATCTAGTCCGGAATGCAGTCTTTGGAACATTCGAGTCCCAAATCTTCAGGTGATGATACCCTAACCTCAAGTCAATATTGGAGAACACCCTAGCACCCAGCAACTGGTCGAACAAATCGTCGATATGAGGCAACAGATACTTGTTCTTGATGGTGACTTTCAACTGGCGGTAATCAATGCACATCCGCATAGTTCCATCCTTCTTCTTCATAAATAACACTGGTGCACCCTAAGGCGATACACTGGGTCTAACAAACCCCTTTTCTAACAACTCCTCAAGCTACTCCTTCAACTCTTTCAACTCCTTTGGAGCCATACGGTATGATGGGATAGATAAAGGCTGGGTGGCTGGAGCCAAATCAATGAAGAAATCAATATCACAATCCGGTGGCATGCCAGGTAGATCAGAAGGAAACACATCGGCAAACTCTCGAACTACTAAAACTGAATAAATTGTTGGAAACTCTACGGTAGTATCCTGAATGTAAGCCAAATACGCCAAACACCCCTTCTCGACCATTTCCCGAGCCTTCAGAAAAGAGATAACCTGAGTAGATGCATCAACTATGGAACCCTTCCACTCCAACCTTGGTGACCCTGGCATCGCTAATGATACAGTCTTGGCATGGCAATCTAAGACAGCGTGATACAGAGATAACCAATCCATGCCCAGGATGACCTCAAAGTCGATCATGTCAAGTAACAGGAGATCCGCTCTAGTCTCGAAACCACAGAATATGACCACACAGGACTAGTGGATCCAATCTACCACCACAAAATCACCCACAGGGGTGGACACATGAACAGGAATGCCCAAAGGCTCAAGAGAAATAACTAGGAAACGAGCAAACAGAGATGATATATATGAATAAGTAGACCCTAGATCAAATAATACCGAAGTATCTCTACCACCGATGAAAATAATACCTGTGATGACGACATTTGAGGCCAATGCATCTAGCCTAGTTGGAAGGGCATAGAATTTGGCTAGAGCGCCGGCTAGCTGTCCTCCACCTGACTGAGCAGTAGCTAGCTGACCTCTCCCTGCCTGGCCTCCACCTCTAGGATGGCCCCTACCAATTTGCCCTCCACCTCTAGGTGGCGGGGCAGTCGGTGCTGAAATCATAGGCTGCTGACTCTACTGCAATGCCTTGCCCTGAAGTTTGGGGTAGGTCGTCTTTATATGAACCGAATCTCCACACTCGTAGCACACTCTCGGTACCATAGCTTGCTGCCCTGAAGTCTGAGCCTGCTGACCAGAATACCCACTGGAAGAGCCCTGGATGGCTGGTGGGCGAAATGAACTCTCTGGCATGGCACTAAAGTGAGCACTAGAAGAATCCTGATGACCAGAATACCCGCCGGAGGAACCTTGAATAGCTGGTGGGCGGTAAGAACTCTCCGTCATAACACTGAAATAAGGCCTCACTTGAGCACCTCAAGGAGGTGGTAGTGGTCCTAAATACAGGGGTCTGCTGGGCTGACCCCTACTAAAGTGACCTCTACCCCTAACTAGGGCACCTCTGAACTCTCCCAAAAATCGGTCCCTCTTGTCCTGCTAAATCTACTCTCTACCTCTCTAGCGACACCCTTCAATCCTATGAGCAATCTCTACCACTAGCTGATACTCAGTACCCATCTCCACCTCTCGGGCCACGCCAGCTCGAATACTGGGGTGCAACCCCGCAACAAATCTCCACACTCTCTCTGCATCTGTGGGAAGTATCATGAGTGCATGGCAAGACAACTCAAAAAACCTTGCCTCATAATCGGTTACAGATATCTAACCTTGCTCAAGATGCTCAAACTGATACCGTAGCTCTTCCCTCTCAAAGGGTGGAATATACATATCCAAGAATAACTGTGTAAACTGACCCCAAGTGAGGGGAGGGGAACCTGCTGGCGTACCAAGAACATAAGACTGCCACCATCTATGGGCCCTGCCCTCTAGCTGAAAAGTAATGAAGTCAACCCCATGCGACTCCAATATCCTCATGTTGTGCAGTTTGTCCCTGCACCTATCTATGAATGTGACGACCCGACCAGTCGTCTCATGAGTTACTGCTCTATTTTCCCTATTGCTGCTTTTTTATGCTTCGTTATCCATGTTTTATGTGGTCGAGTTGGTTGGTTTGCGTTTGGCATGGTTTTGGTAAGAAATGAGACACTTAGTCTCTTTTAAGAAGGCTTAAGTTGGAAAAGTCAACCGGATGTTGACTTATGAGTTAGAGCTCTCGGATGTGAGTTCCGATGGTTCAATTAACTTCAAAAGGGGATTTGTGACTTAGGAGTGTGATCGAAAGTGGTTTTGGAGGTCCAGTGTAGAATTAGGCTTGAATTGGCGAAGTTAGTATTTTGGCGATTTTCGGTTAATAGGTGAGATTTTGATCCAAGGGCCGGAACAGAATTCCGAGAGTTGATGTGGCTTCATTATGTGATTTGGGATGTGTGTGCAAATTTTAGGTCATTTGGATGTGGTTTGGTTGGGTTTTTGATCAAAAATGTATTTCGGAAGTTTTTAGAAACTTAGGTGTGAATTCGATGTGAATTGATGGTTTTGGTGTTGTTCGAGGTGTTTTGATGATTGGAACTAGTTTGAATGAGATTTTTAGTATGTGTTGGTGCTTTTGGTTGAGGTTCCAAGGGCCTCAAGGTGATTTCGAATGGCTAACGGGAATTTTTGGAACTTAGAAGATAGTTGATGTCTGCTGCTTTTGGTATTTCCGCACCTGCGAAATTGGGACCGCATGTGCGGTGTCACAGATGCGGTTTCGAGGGGGCAAGGCAGGAACCGCAGGTGCGGTATAGGAACCGCATCTGCGGAGTCGCAGATGCGACCATCTGACCGTAGATGCAGATTTCGAACCTTAGGTGAAGTTCCACAGATGAGGAGGAGTGCCCGCAGGAGAGGGATTTTTATCCGCATATGCGAAAAGAACCGCTGGGCAGAATGTTTTAAGTTGTTTTATCCACAATTTTGAGCCATTTTTCCACCATAGCTGAGTATTTTGGGAGCTCTTTTAGGAGAATTGAAGAGGGATTCAAGGAGAATTGATTGGAGGTAAGTTTTATGAACCTAAAACATGATTTTATTGTGAGATTAACCTAAAAATTCATGGAAATTTGGCTAAAAATGGAAGAACTAGGGCTTGGGATTTTGATATTTTAAATTGGGATTTGAAGGACAATTTGTGGTCGGATTTGAGAACTTTTGGTATGTATGAACTCATGGGATGATAAGGAATCTAATGATGTGAATATTTCTGAGTTTCGAAAAGTGGGCCCGGGTCTCGGGTTTTGCTAATTTCGGGATTTTTGATATTTTTCTATTGTTTTCGATTGGCTATTGTTCCCTTAGCCTACTGTGACATATTCTTTGTGGTTTTGGTCAGATTCGACGCTCGAGAAGGCCGATTTGAGAGGCAAGGGCATATCGAGCTAGAGTTTTGGCCGGATTGAGGTGAGTAATGAATGCAAATGATGTCCTGAGGGTTTGAAACCCCGAATTTGCACATCGTAGTGCTATATTGAGGTGAGATACGCGCTTAATGATGAGTGTGAGATCGTTTACTATTGGGGATTGTGACTTGGTCCATCCCGAGTGACGCTTTTACCGCGTATTTGATTGAAGCTTATTTGTTATCATCATTATTTAGACTGATTGCCGTATTTGGGCTTCGTCCTAACTATTTGAACCCTCCAGGGAGTTTTATCATTATTTCCTCACTGTTTTAACTTACTACTTGAAATTAGTGGTACCGTTTTTTCCACTATTTTACAACTCAGCCACTTTTTACTTGTTTTTGAAACTAAAATGATATATTAAATGATGTTTTGGGCTGAGAACTACTGTTTTACTAATACCCGAGGGGCTTATATAATTTTTGGACTAAGTACGGCCAAGGGCCAGATGTGAGGATACCATGGGATCGGGATGCGCGCCGTAGCAGTGTTATACTAATGTTTATATGAGGCCGAGGTCCTAGATTTGATGCCACGAGATGGCTTGATATTGCGCTTGGGCCGTAAGGGGCCCCTCCCAGAGTCTGCACACCCCCAGTGAGCGTCGTCGATGATAAATAAATGGATCGGGCTGCGCGCCGCAGCGGGTACTATAGGGTACAGTATTATGTGTTGCATTTCTTTATTTGACTGTCACTTATCTTCTTATCTGTTGTAGTATCTTTCATATTTCGATTACATTGGTTTATCGTTTCCATATTAGTTTTTTTAAACTGCCGAATTATAGATTACTCTATGTTCTTCCATGATTTCTTATTCTCAGCCATTATTTATGTTTATTACTCACTGGGTCGGAGTACTCACATTACTCCCTGCACCTTGCGTGCAAATCCAGGTGCATCTGAGGCTGAGTGAGGACTCTTCTGTTGAGCAGTGTATATTCGGGAGCATCGAGGTAGCTGCATGGCATCCGCATCCCTGATCTCTCCCTTCTATCCTTTTGTTCTATCTGCATTCCCAAGACTGATATATATTAGATTGGTAAACCTGTATTAGAGGCTCAGACTTGTGACACCGGATCTATATGGGTTACGTAGCAGGATTATTATTTGAAATTCCGCATGTTTAACTCTTACTTGAGACTTCTAATAGTATGATTAGGTAAACTAACTGTGTGGCTAGTAATGAACTGCATGAGAAATGGGTTAAGGTTGTTTATTGGTAAGGCTTGCCTAGCAGTGTTCTGGGCGCCATCATGACCAGGGGTTGGGGTCGTGACAAGTTGGTATCAGAGCCTAGGTTACATAGGTCTCGCAAGTCAAGAGCCATTTTAGTAGAGTCTCGCGGATCGGTACGTAGACGTCTGTATTTATCCTCGAGAGGCTACAGAACCTTTAGAAAAAATTTCACATTCTTGAAATTCTTGTCGTGCGACTTTATTGATCTAAGAACTAAAACTTCTGTTATTCTATTCTCTCACAGATGGTGAGGACGCGAGCTACCGGACGAGGTGGACGACCACCAGTGCCACCAGCTGAGACCACCAGAGGTCGTGGGTGCGATCATGGTCGTGGCAGAGGCAGAGCAGCGAGGGCAACACCTGCAAATCCACCAACTGCCCTAGCTCCGGATCAGGCTCTAGTTACAGATGCTCCAGCAGCATCAGTTCAGGTACCAACTGTGCCCATCGTGATTCCGGGTCTTTAGAAGGCCTTGGTACAGATCTTATCAGTTTGCACTGGCCTGGCTCAGGCAGTTTCAGCCACTACCGTAGCAACTACTTCACAGGCTAGGAGAGGCAATCAGACCCCCGCTGCTCTCACACCTGAGCAGGTAGTTCAGGGACTATAGACGCCGAGGGCACCTCTAGCCTAGCCAGTTGCACCAGGTCAAGAGTTAGTAGTACCAGTTATGCCGGATGATGAATAGCGTCATCTTGAGAGGTTTGGTAGGCTCCAGCCTCCGTCGTTCAGTGGTGCTGAGGGCGAGTATGCCCAGGGTTTTCTTGACAAGTGTCAGCGGATACTCCGTACAACAAGGATTCTTGAGTCTAGTGGTGTGGCATTTACCACCTTTCAGTTCTCGGGGGCTGCCTTTTCTTGGTGGGAGGATTTTGAGAGGCGTAGGCCTGTCGGTGCAGCACCCCTTTCTTGGAAGCAGTTCTCCGCTCTCTTCTTGGAGAAGTATGTACCGCAATCCCATAGAGAGGAGCTACGTAGGCAGTTTTAGTGGTTGACACAGGGGGATATGACCGTGACCCAGTATGAGATGAGGTTTTCTGAGTTGGCTCGTCATGCCATTTGGATGATTCTGACAGATCGTGAGAGGATCAAGAGATTTTTGGATTTCCTTAACTACCATCTCCGTATTTTGATGACTAGAGAGAGAGTATTGGTTGCTACGTTCAAGGAGGTGGTTGATATCGCTCGTGAGATTGAGACGGTTCGCCGTTGGGAGCGAGAGGAGAGGGAGGCCAAGAGGCCTCGAGGATTGGGCAGTTACAACGGTGCTCCTTCGAGGGGCCAGTTCCAGTATAGTAGAGGACATTCTTTCAGGCCTGCTCAGTCGGCCCGTCCAGAGTATGTGTGGCATCTTCAGGTCGTGGTCATCATGGGCCTCAGCATGGCCAGTCTTCACTCAGCGCCCTCCCAGCTCAGAGTTCATCTCGTGCCCCATCAGCTCAGGGTTCTTATACGCCGAGTGCATCTTCTAGTCACTCTGGTGCGAGGGGTTCCCTTCAGTCCCTATCTCCAGCACCAGGTAGTTGTTTTGAGTGCGGAGAGTTTGGACATATGAGGAGGCACTGCCCTCGACTTTGTGATAGTCACTTTTAGCAGAGGGTTCAACCCTCGACCTCTGCTCCAGTTACTTCATCACCCGCCCAGCCAACTAGGGGTGGATGTCAGGCAGCTAGGGGTCGCCCCAGAGGGGGAGGTCGATCAGGCGGTGGCCAGACTCGTTTCTATGCCATTCCAGGCAAGACAGATGCTATTGCTTCAGATGCTGTCATTATAGGTATTATTTCAGTCTGCTATAGAGATGCCTCTGTATTATTTGATCCTAGTTCCACCTATTCTTATGTGTCCTCATATTTTGCTCATTATTTGGGTACGCCCTGAGAGTTTCTTGCTTTACATGTTCATGTGTCTACCCCGGTGGGCGATACTGTTGTTGTGGATCGTGTGTACCGGTCATGTGTTGTGACTATTGGGGGTCTGGAGACCCGAGTTGATCTATTGATATTGAGCATGGTGGACTTTGATGTTATTTTGGGCATGGATTGGTTATCTCTGTGTCATGCTATTCTAGACTGTCATGCTAAGACAGTCACCTTGGCTATGCCAGGTGTACCGTAGATCGAGTGGCGTGGCATGACTGATTATGTTCCTAGTAGAGTGATCTCTTTCTTGAAGGCCCAGCATATGGTTGGGAAGGGTTGTCTGTCATATTTAGCATTTGTGAGGGATGCTGGAGCTGAGACTCCCAGTATTGATTCTGTCCCAGTTGTGAGGGATTTTCCCGATGTGTTTCCTGCAGACTTGTCGGGCATGCCACCAGATAGGGACATTGATTTTGGTATTGACCTGGTGTCAGGCACTCAGTCCATTTCTATTCCGCCGTATCGTATGGCACCAGCAGAGTTGAAAGAATTGAAGGAGCAGCTTTAGGAACTCCTAGATAAGGGGTTCATTCGGCCTAGTGTGTCACTGTGGGGTGTGCCGGTTCTGTTTATGAAGAGGAAGGATGGCACAATGAGAATGTGCATTGATTACAGGCAATTGAACAAGGTAACAATTAAGAAAAAGTATCCTTTGCCTCGCATTGAGGATTTATTTGACTAGCTTCAGGGAGCGAGGGTGTTCTCTAAGATTGATCTTTGTTCGGGCTATCACCAGTTGAAGATCAGGGATTCAGATATTCTTAAGACTGCTTTCAGGGCTAGATATGGTCACTATGAGTTTCTTGTCATGTCTTTCGGGCTGACCAATGCCCCAGCAGTGTTCATGCATTTGATGAACAGTGTATTTCGACCTTATCTGGATTCATTCATTATTGTATTCATTGATGATATTCTGGTGTACTCGCGTAGTCAGGAGGAGCATGCTGAGCATTTAAGAGTTGTATTGCAGCGGTTGAAGGAGGAGAAGCTTTATGCAAAATTCTCCAAGTGTGAGTTTTGGCTCAGTTTAGTGGCTTTCTTGGGACACATGGTGTCAATCGAGGGTATTCAGGTTGATCCGAAGAAGATAGAGGTGGTTCAGAGTTGGCCTAGGCCGTCCTCAGCCACAGAGATTCATAGCTTTATTGGGTTGGCAGGCTATTATCACCGGTTTGTTCAGGGATTCTCATCCATTGCATTGCCCTTGACCAAGTTGACTCAGAAGGGTGCCCCATTTGTATGGTCGGACGAGTGTGAGGAGAGCTTTTAGAAGCTCAAGACAGCTTTGACCATAGCTCCAGTGTTGGTTTTACCATCAGCTTCAGGTTCATATACCGTATATTGTGATGCTTCGAGAGTTGGGATTGGTTGTGTATTGATGCAGGAAGGTAGAGTTATTGCTTATGCTTCTCGTTAGTTGAAGCCCAATGAGAAGAACTACCCTGTTCATGATTTGGAGTTGGTTGCCATAGTTCATGCATTGAAGATTTGGAGGCACTACTTGTATGGCGTATCTTGTGAGGTATTCACCGATCATCGCAGTCTTCAGCATTTGTTCAAGCAAAAGGATCTTAATTTGAGGCAGCGGAGGTGGTTGGAGTTGCTTAATGATTATGATATCACTATATTTATCATCCGGGAAAGGCCAAGGTGGTGGCCGATGCTTTGAGCCGAAAGACTGTGAGTATGGGCAGTTTGACATATATTCCAGTTGGGGAGAGACCCCTTGTAGTTGATATTTAGGCCTTGGCCAATCGTTTTGTGAGAGTAGATATTTCGGAGCCCAGTCGGGTGTTGGCTTGTGTGGTTTCTCAGTCTTCCTTATATGATCGCATCAGAGAGCGCCAGTATGATGACCTGCATTTTCTTGTCCTTAAGGACAGATTTCAGCATGATGATGCCAGAGATGTGGCCATCGGTGATGATGGTGTATTGAGGATGCAGGGCCGGATCTGTGTGCCCAATGTTGATGGGCTTAGAGAGTTGATTCTAGGGGAGGCCCATAGCTCGCAGTATTCCATTCATCCGGGTGCGGCGAAAATGTATCAGTATTTGAGGCAGTACTATTGGTGGAGAAGAATGAAGAAAGATATTGTGGGATTTGTATCTCGGTGTATCAATTGTCAGTAGGTGAAATATGAGCATCAGAGAACGGGTGGCTTGCTTCAGCGGATGGTTATTCCCGAGTGGAAGTGGGAGAGGGTCACTATGGACTTTGTGGTTGGACTTCCTCGGACTTTGAAGAAGTTTGATGCTATTTGGGTGATTGTGGATCGGCTGACCAAGTCCGCGTACATCATTCCTGTGGGTACTACCTATTCTTTAGAGCGGTTGGCATGGATTTATATCCGGGAGATTGTTCGGTTGCATGGTGTTCTGGTTTCCATTATCTCAGATAAAGGTACTCAGTTTACTTCGTAGTTTTGGAGAGCCATACAGAGAGAGTTGGGTACTCAGGTGGAGTTGAGCACAACATTTCATCCTCAGACGGACGGACAGTTCGAGCGTACTGTTCAGATATTGGAGGACATGTTGCGTGCGTGTGTTATTGATTTCGGAGGTTCGTGGGATGAGTTTTTGCCGATTGCAATGTTTGCCTACAACAACAACTATCAGTCGAGTATTCAGATGGCTCCGTATGAGGCTTTGTATGAGAGGCGGTGTAGATCTCCAGTTGGTTGGTTCGAGCCTGCGATGCTAGGCTATTGGGACGGATTTGGTTCAGGATGCCTTAGAGAAGGTGAAGGTGATTCAGGAGAGACTTCGTACAGTGCAGTCGCGTCAGAAGAGTTATGCGGACCGGAAGGTTCGAGATGTATCCTATATGGTGGGTGAGAAGGTTTTGTTTAATGTTTCGCCCATGAAGGGTGTTATGAGATTTGGGAAGAAGGGGAAATTGAGTCCTCGATTCATTGGGACTTTTGAGGTTCTTCGGAGGATTGAGAGGTGGCTTATGAGCTTGCGTTGCCACCCAGCTTGTCGAGTGTGCATCCGGTATTTCATGTTTCTATGCTGCGGAAGTATATTGGAGATCTGTCGCATGTTTTGGATTTTAGCATGGTTTAGTTGGATGATGATTTGACCTTCGATATGGAGCTAGTAGCTATTTTGGGTCGTCAGGTTCCGAAGTTGAGGTCAAAAGATATAGCTTCAGTGAAAGTGCAGTGGAGAGGTCGGCCCGTGGAGGAGGCTACCTGGGAGACCGAGCGGGAGATGCAGAGAAGATATCCTTACCTATTTGAGGCTTCAGGTATGTTTGTTGACTCATTCGAGGACGAACGTTTGTTTAAGTTGGGGAGGATGTGACAACCCGACCAGTCGTCTCATAAGTTACCGCTCCATTTTCCCATTTCTGCTTCTTTATGCTTCGTTATCCGTGTTTTATGTGGTTGAGTTGGTTGGTTTGCGTTTGGCGTGGTTTTGGTGAGAAATGAGACAATTAGTCTCTTTAAGAAGGCTTAAGTTGGAATAGTCAATCGGATGTTGACTAATGAGTTAGAGGGATCGGATGTGAGTTCTGATGGTTCGATTAGCTTTGAATGAATTAGGAGTGTGATCGGAAGTGGTTTTGGAGTTCCGGTGTAGAATTAGGCTTGAATTGGCGAAGTTAGTATTTTGGCAATTTCCGGTTGATAGGTGAAATTTTGATCTGAGGGTCGGAATGGAATTCCGAGAGTTGTTGTGGCTTCATTATGTGATTTGGGATGTGTTTGCAAAATTTCAGGTCATTTGGATATGGTTTGTTTGGGTTTTTGATCAAAAGCGTATTTCAGATGTTTTTAGAAACTTAGGCTTGAATTCGATGTGAATTGATGGTTTTGGTGTTGTTTGAGGTGTTTTGATGATTGGAACAAGTTTGAATGAGATTTTTAGGATGTGTTGGTGCTTTTGGTTGAGGTCCCGGGGGCCTCGGGGTTATTTCGAATGGCTAACGGGAATTTTTGGAACTTAAAAGATAGCTGATGTCTGCTGCTTCTGATATTTCCACACCTGCGGAATTAGGACCGCAGGTGCGGTGTCACAGATGCGGTTTCAGGGGGCAAGGAAGGAACCGCATCTGCGGAGTCGCATATGGGACCATTTGACCGCAGATGCGGATTTTGAAACTTAGGTTAAGTTCCGCAGATGTGGAGGAGTGCCCGTAGAAGCGGGATTTTTGTCCGCAGATGCGAAAAGAACCCTGGGCAGAATGTTTTAAGTTGTTTCATCCGCGATTTTGAGCCATTTTTCTACCATAGCTGAGTATTTTGGGAGCTCTTTGAGGGGAATTGAAGAGGGATTCAAGGAGAATTGATTGGAGGTAAGTTTTATGAACCTAAAACGTGATTTTATTGTGAGATTAACCTAGAAATTCTTGGAAATTTGGCTAAAAATGGAAGAACTAGGGCTTGGGATTTTAAGATTTTAAATTGGGAATTGAAGGACCATTTGAGGTCAGATTTGAGAACTTTTGGTATGTATGAACTCGTGAGATGATAAGGAATCTAATGATGTGAAAATTTCTGAGTTTCAAGAAGTGGGCCCGGGGCTCAAGTTTTGCTAATTTCGGGATTTTGGATATTTTGGATTGTTTTCGATTGGGTATTGTTCCCTTAGCCTATTGTGACGTATTCATTGTGGTTTTGGTCAGATTCGACGCGCGAGGAGGCCGATTTGAGAGGCAAGGGTATAGCAAGATAGAGTTTTGGCCAGCTTGAGGTGAGTAATGAATGTAAATGATGTCCTGAGGGTTTGAAACTCCGGATTTGCACATCGTAGTGCTATATTGAGGTGAGACACACGCTTAATTTTGGGCGTGGGGTCGTTTACTATTGGGGATTGTGACTTGGTCCATCCCAAGCGATGCTTTTACCGCATATTTGATTGAAGCTTATTTGTTATCATCATTATTTGGACTGATTGCCGTATTTGGGCTTTGTGCCAAATATTTGAACCCTCCGGGGAGTTTTATCATTATTTCCTCACTGATTTGACTTACTACTTGAACTCAGTGGTACCGTGTTTTCCACTATTTTACAACTCAGCCACTTTTTACTCGGTTTTGAAACTAAAATGATATATTAAATGATGTTTTGGGCTGAGAACTACTGTTTTACTAATGCCCGAGGGGCTTATATGATTTCTGGACAGAGTACGGCCAAGGGCTAGATGTGAGGATACCATGGGATCGGGCTGCGTGCCGTAGCAGTGTTATACTAATATTTTATGAGGTCGAGGGCCTAGATTTGATGCCACGAGATTGCTTGATATTGCGCTTAGGCCATAAGGGGCCCCTCCCAGAGTCTACACACCCTCAGTGAGCGCCATCGATGATAAATAAATGGATCAGGCTGCGCGCCGCAGCGGGTACTGTAGGGTACCATACTATTGTTGTATTTCTTTATTTGACTGTCACTTATCTACTTATCTGTTGTAGTATCTTTCATATTTCGATTACATTGGTATATCGTTTCCATATTACTTGTTTTAAACTGCCAGATTATAGATTACTCTGTGTTCTTCCATGATTTCTTATTCTTAGCCATTATTTATGTTTATTACTCATTGGGTCGGAGTACTCACATTACTCCCTACAACTTGTGTGCAGATCCAGGTGCATCTGAGGCTGAGTGAGGACTCTTCTGTTGAGCAGCGTATATCCGGGAGCATCGAGGTAGCTGCATGGCGTCCGCAGCCCAGATCTCTCCCTTCTATCCTTTTGTTTTATCTGCATTCCCTAGACTGATATGTATTAGATTGGTAAACCTGTGTTAGAGGCTTAGACTTGTGACACCGAATCTATATGGGCTATGTAGTAGGATTATTATTTGAAATTCCGCATGTTTAACTGTTACTTCAGACTTCTAATATGATGATTTGGTAAACTAACTATGATGGCTAGTAATGAACTACGTGAGAAAAGGGTTAAGGTTGTTTATTGGTCAAGCTTGCCTAGCAGTGTGTTGGGCGCCATCACGGCCAGGGGTTGGGGTCATGACAATGAAGTCCTGGGCATCCTCATGACGCTCACCCCAAAGATATGAGGGTGAAGTCTAGTCCATATATCTAATAACTTTTGCGGATCTCCATCCGCAGCTGGCCTGGGCTGGGGTGCCACTGCAGCAACTGGCAGGCCCCCTCTGTGGGTAGTGCACCCGGAGTTTGATACACTGTAGCTGCATGACTAGGAGCCTGAGCAGTAGGGGTTTGTGCTCCCCCTCCCGCCTGTGATGTAGCTGGATCTGCTGGAAATAAACCAGCCTGAGTCATAGAATCCATGAACCGTAGCATCCGATCCATGACCTCCTGGAATCCCGGTGCTGTCATAAAGTCTGCTGGGGTAGGCTCAGCTGTGGGCACCTCGCCCCGCACCTCGATGATAGGATCTCCTGCGGGATCTGCTGGTGGTACTACTAGAATAACTCTCATATGCCCTCGTCCCCTACCATGGGCCGGTGCCCTCCCCCGACCTTTGCCTCGGTCTCTAGCAATAGTGGGAGCAGCTCTGCCCAGGTCTGGAACATCAGCCGTGCGTGTCCTCAGCATCTGTGAGAGAATAGAAGAGGGAAATTTAGTATACCAACCACTGCACGATAGGAAATGAATAAAGAGTAGTTTTTCCTAACACCCTATAGCCTATCGAAGATAAGTATAGAAGTTCCCATACCGATCCGCAAGAGTCTATTAGGTTTGCCCATGACTTGTGAGACCTACATGAACCTAGTGCTCTGATACCATATTGTCACAACCCATTTTCCATAATAGGTCATGATGGAACACAACATCGTTGTCAGGCAAGCCACGCGGAAGTATTAGTAAATTCTTATTTTACTTACCAAAATAGTTACAACATTATTTTTCTTAACCTGCAACTAAAAGCTGGTGATAATATGAAACATTCATTAATAATTATACAATCAAAAATAATAGTCTACTAATGTGTGTGCCAAGACCTGGTGTCACAAGCTGTGGGCAACTAGTAGAATATACAAAAGAATCACACTATTCTACTGTCCGAAATAGAATAGACAGCAAAAATACATAATAGAGACTCCTTCAGGCTGCTGAACAACATGGGAAGGGGAGCAGCTCACGGTAGAAGTCTTGAAATCCGCTCAGGGATGTGCACCCAGACAGATAGCTAGAGACACCTGCCTCAGATCCTGTACAATTAAGTACAGAAGTGTAGTATGAGTACATAAACAATATGTACCCAGTAAGTATCCCGTCTAACCTCGAAGAAGTAGAGACGAGAGGTCGACTTGATACTTACTAGGGTCAAATAATATGAGAAAGAATTTATAATAAGCATGGATAACGCAATTAATTAACATTTTATGGCAAGGAAGAACAGTTCTTTCTCCAGATAATATTATGGGTATCCATTTACGTTTCAAGGCATATATGAAGTTCAGTCCATAGACAATACTAAGTAAAACATGCGCAAGTAACACCGAGGGACGTACGGCCCGATCCAACATAAAAGTAAATTGTGCACTGCCGAGGGTCGAACGGCTCGAACCATAGATGCATCTATTACCCCGCTCGCGAATCACACGTGCGACGCGGTCAAATATAATAATTCATCAAAAATCAGACAATAATGTATATCTGAGGAGTAGTTATTCACTGGAATATTCAAATTCTCTTTTAAAAGACCAAGAAGATAAGGTTCCTCTTACTAGTCTCATTTACCTTAATCAACATAATTTATACGAATCTGAATTTATCATTAGGTTACAAGAATATCACATAGAGCATGCTTTTGGGTCCTAGACTACCCGTACTTAATATAATAGTAGCTACGCACGGACTCTCGTCACCTAGTGCATATGTAGCCCCCGCATATAATGGTAATTAATTCAATTATTACACCTATGGGGAAAATTCCCTCTTACAAGGTTAGAAAGGAGACTCACCTCGCTCCAAAATGCACTTCCAATACCAAGAACGAGCCCAAGCCCTCAATTCGGAGCCGAACGATCCCAAACTAGTTAAATGAGGTAGGAACTAGTCAATATAAACTCACAAGATCGAATTCTAGCTATTTAAGTAATTTCCCAACCTTTAACACAAGTTTCCTAAAATTCGACCCCAGGCCTATGTGCCCGGATTCCGAAATTTTTCGAAGGAAGTTGTTCTCTATAACCTAAGGATCGATAATATAAGATTTCTAATTTATTCCATAGCAAATTTCGTGTAAATCTAACTTTTACTAAAACACTAGGTCGTTGCTCTAACGCCATGATTTCTCCTTAATACTAGTGTTTAATCTACCTAAGACATAATTATTAAACTAGAAATAGGTAGAACACACTTACCTCAAGATGCTAGGTGAATATCTTCTCTCAAAAGCTCTAAAATCACCAATGAAAGAGTGAAAAAGTGATAAAAATGACTTAGAACCCGTATTAAATGAACCTCACTGCTTTAGCGATTTCCGCATCTGCGGTCAGGGGGATACATCTGCGAGAAATGGACCGCATCTGCGAAATGGGCTAAAAGAGCTGGGACCGCTTCTGCGGTCTTGAGGCCACTTCTGCGGTTCCTGGTCTGGCCTGCCCTAGGTCGCTTCTACGATGAAAGGACCGCTTCTGCGGTCTCGCACCTGCAATCCACCAACCGCCGATGCGGTTATGACAGAAGCAGCAGCTTCAGCTATTCTCAAAAATTTCAACTTCACTCGAGCCTCGTTCGATTGACGCTCGGGGCTCCCGGGCCCCGTCCGAACATACCGGCAAGTCTGAAATCACGAAACGGACCTACTCGTACCTTCAGAACACCCGAAACAACGCTAAATCTAATAATCACTCCCTAAAACCAAATGAATCCAACTTATGAACTTCAAGTTCTAATGGGCCAAAATGCTCTTAAACTACTCGGATTGACACCAAATTTTGCGGGCAAATCTTAAATGATATATCGGACCTGTACCGGGCTTCAGAACCAACATACGAGCCCATACCCATGAAATCAATCATTAATTAGTTTCTTTAAATCCTTAAAACTTCAGATTAATAATTTCTAACAAAAATTCATTACTCGGACTAAGAACCTCAAAATTCAATTCTGGGCATATGCCCAGGTCCCATATTTTCCTACGGACCCTCCGGGACCGTCAAATCACGAATCCGGGTTCGTTTGCTCAAAATTTTGACCAAAGTCAAACTTAGCTTTTTAAGAAAATCCTTAAGGAATCAAACGGGCATATTTCACTCCAAACTCTTCCAAATCCCGAACCAATTATTCCCGCAAGTCGTAAATTAGCTAAAGCAAGCACAAAAAATTTTATTTAAGAGAACAGAGTTCTAAAAGGCAAAACGACCGGGCGGGTCGTTACACTGACAGACTGAAGAAATGGGAGATTCAAGTGGATGAAATATGTTGTTTTTGTTAGCAAGCTTTGGAAACAAAGGAGCATATGTTTGCAGAATGTGCATATAGCAGAGAATTGTGGAGCAGACTCAAGAAATGGATTCAAATACAAACTAGTCTATCTTCATGGACAGAGTGGCAACAATGGGTAGTACAGAAGACAAAAGGAAGATCTCAAATGGCTAGAATACTCAAAATGTTAGTTGCAGAATATGTGTATACATTGTGGATTGAAAGAAACTTAAGAGTCTTTGAGAAAACAGCTACAACATAAGACATCCTCACAAAAAAGATAGCCCGTGTATTTAGTATGAGAGCTGAGGGGTATACTAAAGTTTTGTTAGCAAAATGTAAATACTAATAGATATAGTTGATAGGCAGTTAGATGGTGGATAGATTGATTGTTTCCAGTATGGAAGTTAGGTTAAGCTGACCTACTGCTTTGTAAATATTACTTTGGTGGTTAATATAAGGATTTAATTACCAAAAAAAGAATATATTTTAAGGTTTTAAACTAAAGTTCAGAATAAAGATATATTTAATAATTTATTTATTTCATAATGGATAATCCAAAGTATCTGTTTTAGACTAAGTTTTTTGAATTTTAAACAAATATACAATAAAAATAATTTTTTTAAAGGCTAAAAGCTTCAACAAAAATAATAATTACTAGAAGTTTAATAATAAAAATACCATAATATTTTGGTGAAATACTATATAGTTTGATCATATGCACTTTTATTTTTGTCTATTATTGATTAAAACACTAAATAAAAAATTAAATAAAATATCATACTTACTAGAGAAAATAATTTAGAAAGAGGGGGATAAAGATAATGTGAGAGAATTTATACTTTGAATTAGTTTAAATGATAAAATAAAGAAAATATATAATTAATACTCAAAATATTATTGATAAATTCAAATATTATATAGTGAAAGATTAAAAATAAATAAAAAGATTCTTTTAAGAGAAAAAAAAATCATATTCATCATAGTATATTATAATAGAAGTACCAGATAGGGATATAAAGTAGGTGACAAGCTAATAAAAAGTTAAGTAATATTGTAACCATATTAAGTAATGGGTAATGCAGTAACAATAGGGTGACGACCCAAAAGGTCATCACTTGTTTTCTTACCCATTATGTGCTTTCGAGGCCTTGAAAACCTCATTTAGAGTCACATCGATTTACGTGCGCAGTGCGAGTGCGTAGCCAGAAAGCTTAAATATGAAATTTTGTGAAAAATGCTAAGTTTTGATGTTAAAATGAATAAATTTGACTTACGTCAACATTTTGGGTAAACGGATACGGACCCGTGATTTGACGGTCCTGGAGGGTCCGTAGGAAAATATGGGACTTGGGCGTATGCCCGAAATCGAATTCCGAGGGCCCAAGCCCGAGAAATGAATTTTCGAGTAAAATTGTTTTTCTGAAATTGTCAAGGAAAATTGAAATGAAAATTGATTAGAACGTGTTGGTATCATGCCCGTATTTTGGTTCCGGCACCTGGTACAGGTCTTATATGTGATTTAAGAGGTTTCTGTAAAGTTTGGTTAAAATCGAACGTCGTTTGACGTGTTTCGGACTTGAAATCATAAATTTGAACTAGATGAAGTTTTTGGAAAAAAAACTCTTGATTTGAGGTTTGATTCATTGTTTTGAGGTTAGTTTGGCGATTTGATCGCACGGATAAGTTCGTATGATGTTGTTGAGTTAGTGCACGTGTTTGGTTAGGAGCCTCGAGGGCTCGGGAGTGTTTCGGAATAGTTTTAGCCTTGTAAAAGTTGCAGGTTCAGGAAGTTGCAGATCTTTGAACCCTTTAGCATAGTCCGCGAGAAATCGCGTGCGACCGCGGAGGGGCAGCGCGTTGTGCGGGGCGCGGTGGAGACTGTGCGGCCGCAATCGCCTTTGTGCGGTCTGCACAGGGTGCTGAACTGCAGGTTTTCAGTGAGGCATGTGTGGCCGCAATCCGTTTAATGCGGTCCGCGGTGGAGCTCCGCGACCGCGGTCCTTTTTATGCGGTCTGTGGTGAGGGTCTGAGAGGGGTATAAATAGATGAATTTTTAGTTATTTTTCACTTTTCAAAACCCCAAAAACATAAGAGGGGATTTTTCAAACAACCTTTCTTCTCCAAATCAATTGTAAGTCATTTTTAACTAGTTTTCTTCAATCATTAACATCCTTTAACATGGTTTCAACTTAAAATCAAAGATTTTTATGGGGGAACTGGGTGTTTTGGGTAGAACCTAGGTTTTTCCGAAATTGGGGATTTGGACCTCAATTTGAGGTCCGATTTCAAAACAAATTATACATTTGAATTCGCGGGGAAATGGGTAATCGGATTTTGGTCCGAACATCGTGTTTCGACCACGTGGGCCCGGGGGTAATTTTTTACTTTTTGGGTAAAAACTTTGGGAAAACTCATTTGTATGCATTGGGGTTGATTCATTTAGCACTTATTGATACAATTAAGTAACTTGTGACTAGATTCGAGCGGATTGGTGGTGGAATCAAGGGGGTAAAGCTATAATTGAGGCTTGAGTGGTGTTCAAAGCTTCGAGGTAAGTGTTTGGTCTAACCTTAGCTTGAGGGATTAGGAGTTGAGTCTTATTTGCTACGTGGTAATTGTCGAGTACGACGTATAGTCATGGTGACGAGTATCTATACGTTGGTGTCTAGCATGACCGTGAGTCTTTATATTGCGAATATTCTGATCTTGTTGTATCTTTCATGCCAAAATGATGATTTCTATATGTTGTAGAAAGCATGTGAAAGAAATTGTGATCTTTGAACTTCGAGAAGCATTGGATCGAGTGGTAATACGAATTGTGAAAGTATATGAGATAAATGAAACCCTTTGGAGCATTGGCTCAAGTGGTAAAGTGAGTTATAAAGTAAGAAGTGAAAGAAAGAGAAAAAGTTATTGAATTGTTCCCTTGCCGGGATGCTTGTTTCTTTGTTGATTATCTCCCTTGTCGGGATGTTGAGATTTATTGATATTGTTCCCTTGCCGGGACTTAGTTGTTTAATTGTATTCCCTGGTCGGGATTTCTATTATTATTATTTGTTTAATCTCTTGCCCCTTGTTTGTGATTGTTGTTTGGGTGAGGAAGAGCGATATAGCACGAAGGGTGATGCCGTGCACTGTTTGCTATTGTGAGGAAAGAGTGTAAAGCACGAAGGGTGAAATCGTGTCGTACGATGTACCATTCCGTACCGATATTCATTGACTATATTGTAAGGAAAGAGAGTAAAAGCACGAAGGGTGATGCCGTGCACATTATTAAGATACGATTGATTTGGTGAGGACGAGAGTAAAAGCACGACGGGTGATGTCGTGCATTTCTTGATTTCTGATTTCCTTGTTGATATCTAAGTTATGTTGGTTCTTTCATTACTTGTTGTTATTTAATTTACTTCGAGGTATTAGATTTCCTTACCCTATTTGCCTTATGATAGTTGTTTGGGTGAAGGAGATCGTAAAGCACGAAAGGTGATGTCGTGTATTGTTTTGGTAAGAATGAGAGTAAAAGCGCGAAGGGTGATGTCGTGCAAATTGTTGATTTCTGCTTCCTTGTTGATATTCTAGTTATGTTGTTTCCTTCCTTACTTGATGCCTTTCTATTCGGAACTATATTCATCCTCACAGCATGTTTCCCCTACCCGTATTGACTGGTTATTCCTGTATCTTTTCCCGTTGTATATATATATATATATATATATATATATATATATATATATATATGAACTGTACAGATTTATTTGGAGTCTGGTCCTAGCCTCGTCATTACTTCGCCGAGGTTAGGCTGGACACTTACCAGCACATGGGTTTGGTTGTGCTGATACTACACTTTGTGCTCTTTTGCACAGATCCAGGTCTTGGATAGCAGCAGTAGCGCGGGAGCTAGCCTTCAGTCCAGTGAGACATCGAGGTAGACTAGCAGGCATCCGCAGGCCCGGCGTCTCCTCTATCTTTTATTTCAGTCTGTTATCTCATGTTTCCGAGATAAACAGTTTATATTCTTCTTTCAAACGGTTGTATTTAGTACTCTTAGAAGTTCGTGAGTAATGTGACACCAATTATTGGGTAGAGGCATATGTTGATTTCCGCATTATTATTCAATTTCTTTAATTTACGTCTTCCGCATATTTATTTAATTCCGTTGTGTTCATGATATTAATGATAATTGTCAAAAGAAGTAATTTGTTAATGAAGTAGCAATTAAGAATTGGCTTGCCTAGCTCACATTAGTAGGCGCCATCACGACTCCTGAGGGTGGAAAATCTGGGTCGTGACTAGTTGGTATCAGAGCTCTAGGTTACATTGGTCTCACAACTCATGGACAAGCTCAGTAGAGTCTGAGGGATCGGTACGAAGACGTCTGTATTTATCCCCTAGAGGCTACAGAGTTAGGAAAATTTCACATTTGTTCTTTCTTGTCGGGCGAATTTGTTCCTCAAATGCTAATTGGATTTCTACTCTACTCTTTCGCAGATGGCGAGATCACGCGCTTCCTCATCTACCGCTCAACAACCCGAGCCCCCAGCAGTAGCTCCCACTAGGGGCATAGGGCGAGGCCGAGGCTGTGCTAGAGGCCGAGGTAGGGGCAGAGCTCAGCCCCGAGCAGCAGCACCAGTGGCGGAGCCTCAGGTTGATTTTGAGGAGGAGGTTCTGGCCCCAGAAGTTTCGGTGGGCCCAACTCGGTCCCAGAGGGGTTCATTGCCACCCCAGTTCTTCAGGATGCTCTGGTATGATTGGTGGGCTTCATGGAGAGTGTCACCCGAGCGGGTGTGCTTTCCGTAGCACCAGCCACTTCTCAGGCTGGAGGAGGGTAGCTCCCCAGGTTCAGGTTCCACCAGTTCAACCAACTGTGGTAGTTTAGCCGGGCGTAGTAGCTCAGACTGGCGATGGAGCGGCTATGTCCGCTAACGCTTTGTGGAGGCTGGATAGGTTCGCCAAGCTTTTCACTTCTACATTCAGCGGTGCATCTACTGAGGATCCCCAGGATTATCTGGATAGTTGTCACGAGGTTCTTAGGAACATGGGGATCGTTGAGACCAATAGAGTTGATTTTGCTACCTTTTTGTCTATCTGGATCCGCCAAGATAGTTGTCACCATCTTTGACTTGGGAGCAGTTCACAGCGTTGTTTTTGGAGAAGTTTCTCCATGTGACTCAGAGGAAGGCCTTTCGGAGGCAGTTTGAGCGCCTCCAGCAGGGTTCAATGACGGTCACCCAGTATGAGACCAGGTTCATAGATCTAGCTCGCTATGCTCTTGTCATACTTCCCACCGAGAGAGAGGGTGAGGAGGTTTATTGATGGTCGTATTAAGCTGATTCGTCTTCAGATGGCCAAGGAGGCCGGGAGTGAGATCACTTTCCAGGAGGCGGTCAATGTGGCCCACAGAGTTGAGATGGTTCTATCACAGGGAGGTGGTCATGGGTCGGATAAGAGACCCCGTCATTCAGGCAGATTCAGTGGTACCTTGTTTGGAGGTAGAGATTCATATGGTAGATGTCATCCTCCTAGGCCCTTTCAGTCAACTCTCCAGGTCTCTCATGGTACTTTAGGTGGTCGTGGTTCTCAGACGCACTATTCTGATCAGCAGCCTTAGAGTGAGCCACCAGCTTCCATCAGTGCACCGCCGCTTCAGTGTTTCTGAGATGGTCATCAGGTCGACAGGGCCAGCAGTTTCAGCAACCGAAGGCTTGTTACACTTGTGGTGATCCCGGTCACATTGCCAAGTTTTGCCCTCGAGCACCAGGTAGCTCTCAGCATCAGGGTTCTCGTGCTATGGTACAGGCACCAGGCATTCCACAGCCCACCTAGCCAGTTAAAGGTGGGGGTAGAGGTGCTAGAGGTGGAGGTAGAGGTCCTAAAGGTGGAACTCAGGCTGCCAGAGGTGGAGGCCAGCCAGCAGCAGGCCATCCCAGAGAGGTAGTTTAGGGTGGTGGGGCACAACCCCGATGTTACGCCCTTCCAGCTAGGCCTGAGGTTGAGGCTTCAGATGCAGTCATTATAGGTACCATTCTAGTTTGTGATAGAGATGCTTCAGTGCTATTTGATCCATAGTCTACGTATTCGTATATGTCATCTTATTTTGCACCGTACCTGGTCATGCCTAGTTATTCATTGAGTATTCCTGTTTATGTGTCTATACCCATGGGTGATTCTATTGTGGTCGATCGAGTTCATCATTCCTGTATTGTGGTGATTGGGGGTCTTGAGACCCGTGTTGATTAGTTGCTGTTAGACATGGTCGACTTCGATGTTATATTGGGGATGGACTGGTTATCCCCATACCATGCCATCTTGGACTATCATGCCAAGACTATGACCTTAACCTTACCAGATTTGCCCCGTTTAGAGTGGATGGGGACTCCTCGTCATTCTACCCGCAGTGTTATCTCGTACGTGAAGGCTCGGCGTATGGTCGAGAAGGGGTGTTTGGCCTATTTTGCTTATGTTCGTGATTCTGGTGCTGAGGTTCCCTCTATTGATTCGGTGCCCGTGGTTCGTAAGTTTCCTAATGTTTTCCCTTCAAACCTGCCGGGCATGCCACCCGATAGGGATATTGATTTTTGCATCGATTTGGTTCCGGGCACTCAACCCATTTCTATTTTGCCATATTGCATGGCCCCGCCAGAGTTGAAAGATTTGAAGGAGCAGTTGCAAGACTTGCTTGAGAAGGGTTTCATTAGACCCAGCGTTTCGCCTTAGGGTGCACCGGTGTTGTTTGTCAAGAAAAAGGATGGTTCGATGAGAAGGTGCATTGATTACCGGCAGTTGAACAAGGTCACCATCAAGAATAAGTATCCACTTCCAAGGATTGATGATTTGTTCGATCAGCTTCAGGGTGCCAAGGTATTTTCAAAGATAGACTTGAGAACTGGCTACCATCAGTTGAGGATTAGGGCATCTGATATCCTTAAGACAGCTTTTCGCACTCGGTATGGGCATTACGAGTTCTTGTTCATGTCATTTGGGTTGACAAATGCCCCAGCAGCTTTTATGGATTTGATGAACCGAGTGTTCAGGCCTTATTTGGACTCGTTCATGATAGTCTTCATTGATGATATTTTGGTATATTCCCGCAGTTAGGAAGAGCACGAGCTGCATCTCAGAGTGGTTCTTCAGACTCTGAAGGATAGTCAGCTATATGCGAAGTTCTCGAAGTGTGAGTTCTGGTTGAGTTCAGTTGCATTCCTGGGTCATGTCATATCAGCAGAGGATATTCAGGTTGACCCGAAGAAGATTGAAGCAGTCAAGAACTAGCCTAGACCAGCATCAGCTACAGATATTCGGAGGTTCTTGGGATTGGCAGGCTACTATCGTCGGTTCGTGGAGTGGTTCTCATCTATCGCAGCCCCGATGACCAGGTTGACCTAGAAGGGTGCCCAGTTCAGATGGTCGGACGAGTTTGAGGCGAGCTTTCAGAGGCTCAAGACAGCTCTGACTACGACACCGGTGTTAGTATTGCCCACGGGTTCAGGGCCTTACACAGTCTATTGTGATGCTTCCCGTATTGGGCTTGGTGATGTGTTGATGCAGGATGGCAAGGTCATTGCTTATGCTTCCAGGCAGTTGAAGATTCATGAGAAGAACTATCCGGTTCATGATTTGGAGTTGGCAGCCATTGTTCACGCATTGAAGGTCTAGAGGCATTATCTGTATGGTGTGGCATGTGAGGTGTTCACTGATCACAAGAGTCTTCAGTATTTGTTCAAGCAAAAGGAGTTGAATTTTAGGCAGAGGAGGTGGTTGGAGTTGTTGAAGGATTATGACATCTCTATCTTATATCACCCGGGGAAGTCCAATGTGTTGGTCGATGCTTTGAGTAGAAAGTCAGCCAGTATGGCCAGTCTTGCTTATATCCCAGTTGGTGAGAGGCCGCTTTCTTTGGATGTTCAGGCCTTAGCCAATCGATTCGTGAGGTTGGATATTTCTGAGCCTAGTCGGGTATTAGCTTGCACGATCGCTCGTTCATCGTTATTGGAGCGTATCCGTGATCGGCAGTTTGATGATCCCCATTTATATGTCCTTACAAACACGGTACAGCGTGGAAGTTCCAAGAAGGTTACCTTAGATACTGATGAAGTTTTGAGATTTCAGGGTCGAGTTTGTGTGCCTAATGTGGATGGGATTCGAGAGTTGATTTTAGAGGAGGCCTATAGTTCCCGGTACTCTATTCATCCGGGCGCCGTGAAGATGTATCAGGATTTGCGACAACATTATTGGTGGTGTAGAATGAAGAAGGATATTGTGGCATATGTGGCACGATGTTTGAATTGTTAGCAGGTTAAGTACGAGCATCAGAGGCCTGGTAGATTGTTTCAGAGGATTGAGCTTCCCGAGTGGAAGTGGGAGCGGATCACTATGGACTTCGTTACTGGACTTCCGTTGACTCGGAAGAAGTTCGACGCAGTTTAGGTCATTGTTGATAGGCTGACCAAGTTAGCGCATTTCATTCCTGTGGCAGTCTCCTATTCATCCGAGAGGTTAGCTGAGATCTATATCCGGGAGATTGTTTGCCTTCATGGTGTGCCGATATCTATCATTTCTAACCGAGGTACGCAGTTTACTTCGCATTTCTAGAGAGAAGTTTAGCGAGAGTTGGGCACCCAGGTTGAGTTGAGTACAACATTTCATCCTCAGACGGACGGGCAGTCCGAGCAGACTATTCAGATATTGGAGGATATGCTCTGAGCTTGTGTTATTGACTTTGGAGGTTCGTGGGATCAGTTTTTGCCTTTAGCATAGTTTGCCTACAACAACAGTTACCAGTCGAGTATCCAGATGGCTCCTTATGAGGCTTTATATGGTAGGCGGTGTCGATCTCCGGTTGGACAGTTTGAACCGGGAAAGGCTCAATTGTTGGGTACGGATCTGGTTCAGGAGGCCTTGGACAAGGTCAGGATCATTCAGGATAGACTGCGTACAGCCTAGTCCAGGCAAAAGAGCTATGCAGATCGCAAGGTTCTAGATGTGGCTTTTATGGTTGGTGAGCGGGTATTGCTCCGCGTGTTGCCTATGAAGGGCATGATGAGATTTGGGAAGAAAGGCAAGCTTAGACCTAGGTTCATTGGTCCATTCGAGATTCTTGATCGAGTGGGAGAAGTGGCTTATAGACATGCGTTGTAAGCTTATCAGCCATGCATCCAGTTTTCATGTGTCCATGCTTAGGAGGTATCACGGCGATCCATCCCACATGTTAGATTTCAGCACTGTCCAGTTGGACAAGGACTTGTCCTATGAGCAGGAGTTCTAGACCGACAAGTTTGTTAGTTGAGATCCAAGAGTTTTTCTTCTGTTCATGTTCAGTGGAGAGGTCAGCCTCCTAAGGCATCGACCTGGGAGTCCGAGTCCGATATGCGGAGCCGTTATCCTCATTTATTCCCCGACTCAGGTACTTCCTTCTTCTGTCCGTTAGAGGACGAACGGTTGTTTTAAAGGTGGAGAATGTGATGACCCAAAGGGTTATCACCTATTTTCTTACCCATTATGTGCTTCCGAGGCCTTGAAAACCTCATTTAAAGTCGCTTCGATTTGCATGCGCAGTCCGGGCGCGTAGCCGGAAAGCTTAAATATAAAATTTTGTGAAAAATGCTAAGTTTTGATGTTAAAATGAATAAATTTGACTTCGGTCAACATTTTAGGTAAACGGACCCGGACCCGTGATTTGACAGTCCCGGAGGGTCCGTAGGAAAATATGGGACTTGGGCGTATGCCCGGAATCGAATTCTGAGGTCCCAAGCCCGAGAAATGAATTTTCGAGTAAAATTGTTTTTCTGAAATTGTCAAGGAAAATTTAAATGAAAAAATTGATTAGAATGTATTGGTATCGGGCCCGTATATTATTTTCGGCGCCCGATACAGGTCTTATATGTGATTTAAGAGGTTTCTGTAAAGTTTGGTTAAAATCTGACGTCGTTTGACGTGTTTTGGACATGAAATCTTAAATTTAAACTTGATGAAGTTTTTGAAAAAAAACTCTTGATTTGAGGTTTGATTCATTGTTTTGAGGTTAGTTTGGCGATTTAATTGCACGGATAAGTTCGTATGATGTTGTTGAGTTAGTGCATGTGTTTGGTTAGGAGCCCCGAGGGCTCGGGAGTGTTTCAGAATGGTTTTAGCCTTGTAAAAGTTGCAGGTTCAGGAAGTTGTAGGTCTCTGAACCCTTTAGTGCAGTCCGCAAGAAATCGCGTGTGACTGTGGAGGGGCCAGCGAGGCCGTGGTCGCCTTTGTGCGGGGCGCGGTGGTGGCTGTACAGCCGCAGTCGCCTTTGTGCGGTCCGCACAGGGTGCTGAACTGCAGGTTTTCAGGGAGGCATGTGTGGCCGCAATCCGTTTAATGCGGTCCGCGGTGGAGCTCCGCGACCGCGGTCCTTTTTATGCGGTCTGCGGTGAGGGTCTGAGAGGGGTATAAATAGACGGATTTTTAGTTATTTTTCACTTTTCAAAACCCCAAAAACATAAGAGGGGATTTTTCAAACAACCTTTCTTCTCCAAATCAATTGTAAGTCATTTTTAACTAGTTTTCTTCAATCATTAACATCTTTTAACATGGTTTCAACTTAAAATCAAAGATTTTCATGGGGGAAATTGGGTGTTTTGGGTAGAACCTAGGTTTTTCCGAAATTGGGGATTTGGACCTCAATTTGAGGTCCAATTTCAAAACAAATTATACATTTGAATTCGTGGGGAAATGGGTAATCGAATTTTTGTCCGAACATCGGGTTTCGACCACGTGGGCCCGGGGTGATTTTTGACTTTTTGGGTAAAAACTTTAGGAAAACTCATTTGTATGCATTGGGGTTGATTCATTTAGCACTTATTGATACAATTAAGTAACTTGTGACTAGATTCGAGCGGATTGGTGGTGGAATCAAGGGGGTAAATCTATAATTGAGGCTTGAGTGGTGTTCAAAGCTTCGAGGTAAGTGTTTGGTCTAACCTTAGCTTGAGGGATTAGGAGTTGAGTCTTATTTGCTACGTGGTAATTGTCGAGTACGACGTATAGTCATGGTGACGAGTATCTATACGTTGGTGTCTAGCATGACCGTGAGTCTTTATATTGCGAATATTCTGATCTTGTTGTATCTTTCATGCCAAAATGATGATTTCTATATGTTGTAGAAAGCATGTGAAAGAAATTGTGATCTTTGAACTTCGAGAAGCATTGGATCGAGTGGTAATACGAATTGTGAAAGTATATGAGATAAATGAAACCCTTTGGAGCATTGGCTCAAGTGGTAAAGTGAGTTATAAAGTAAGAAGTGAAAGAAAGAGAAAGAGTTATTGAATTGTTCCCTTGCCGGGATGCTTGTTGCTTTGTTGATTATCTCCCTTTTCGGGATGTTGAGATTTATTGATATTGTTCCCTTGCCGGGACTTAGTTGTTTAATTGTATTCCCTTATCGGGATTTCTATTATTATTATTTGTTTAATCTCTTGCCCCTTGTTTGTGATTGTTGTTTGGGTGAGGAAGAGCGATAAAGCACGAAGGGTGATGTCGTGCACTGTTTGCTATTGTGAGGAAAGAGTGTAAAGCACGAAGGGTGATGTCGTGCCGTATGATGTACCATTCTGTACCGATATTCATTGATTATATTGTGAGGAAAGAGAGTAAAAACACGAAGGGTGATGTCGTGCACATTATTAAGATATGATTGATTTAGTGAGGACGAGAGTAAAAGCACGAAGGGTGATGCCGTGCATTTGTTGATTTTTGATTTCCTTGTGGATATCCAAGTTATGTTGTTTCTTTCATTACTTGTTATTTGATTTACTTCGAGGTATTAGATTTCCTTACCCTATTTGCCTTGTGATAGTTGTTTGGGTGAGGAAGAGCGTAAAGCACGAAATGTGATGCCGTGATTGTTTTGGTGAGAATGAGAGTAAAAGCACGAAGGGTGATACCGTGCAAATTATTGATTTCTGCTTCCTTGTTGATATTCTAGTTATGTTGTTTCCTTCCTTACTTGATGTCTTTCTATTCGGAACTATATTCACCCCCGCAGCATGTTTCCCCTACCCGTATTGACTGGTTATTCCTGTATATTTTTCCCACTGTATATATATATGAACTGCACAGGTTTATTTGGAGTCTGGTCTTAGCCTCGTCACTGCTTCGCCGAGGTTAGGCTGGACACTTACCAGCACATGGGGTCAGTTTGGACACTTACCAACACATGGGGTCAGTTGTGCTGATACTACACTCTGTGCTCTTTTGCACAGATCCAGGTCTTGGATAGCAATAGTAGCGCGGGAGCTAGCCTTCAGTCCAGTGAGATACCGAGGTGGCCTAGCAAGCGTCCGCACGCCCGGCATCTCCCCTATCTTTTATTTCAGTTTGTTATCTCATGTTTCTGAGACAAACAATTTATATTCTTCTTTCAAACGGTTGTATTTAGTACTCTTAGAAGTTCGTGAGTAATGTGACACCAGTTCTTGGGTAGAGACACATGTTGATTTCCGCATTATTGTTCAGTTTCTTTAATTTACGTCTTCCGCATATTTATTTAATTCCGTTGTATTCATGATATTACTGATAATTATCAAAAGAAGTAATTTGTTAATGAAGTAGCAGTTAAGAATTAGCTTGCCTATCTCACATTAGTAGGCGCCATCACGACTCCTGAGGGTGGGAAATCCGGATCGTGACAAATAGACAAAGAACAAAAAAATAATTTTTTTTTGTAAATAAATAATATAATTATAGATATATAGAAGGATTAGACATTTAAATTTGATATAAGAAAACTTTTTTAATTATTACGAGAAAAAACATATTATGTGGATACTATTACGCAATTGAAAATATAATTTATAAACTTAAAATTTAAAATATTTACAATGAAATAACGCCAAGCAACAAATTTACAATATAAAAGTGTAATTAAAATTGTCATGTAGTTAAGTTATAAAAAAATTAAAGTCAAAAGTATATACAAAAACAAAAGGAAAAAAACTAATTGCTTATTGCACATAATACTAAATAATAATTACTAAAAGTGTAGATTTTTGGAAAATAATAAAAGAACTTCTTTGTTTAAACTTTGGCATATTTTAAAAAGAATTAGAAAAATAATACGATAATGTTTATATTATAGTTATAACATGAAATATGAAAAATAATTAAAATATTTTATGATAGAAAATAATGTATATAGAGGAGAATAGAAGTAATGTGAATGGGTCTACACTTTAAATTTGTTTAATAAAATAATTAAATAGAAATAATAATATTATTGATAAATTTAAACAAAACAATTGGAGCTACGGAAAAAAAGAACAAAGTTAAATTAAATTCTAGGGTAATACAAAACTATATTCATTGTATTATACTAAAAGTAGAGCAATGAGTAAGGACATTAAGTAACGCGATAAGCTAATAAAAACTCTCATGGCAATATAGCAAGTGTACATTATGGTTAAGCCAAGTGGCAAGCTAATATAAAACCACTCGACAAATTATGACAATATTTGTTATAGTTTTTAATTTAAATTGAAAGACATGATATTTATTTAAATTTAAATAGAAAGATAGTAAATAAGATTCTTTTGAATATGAATGGAAAAAAAGTTAAATTTGAATTGATTGATTAATTAATTAGGAAAGCTAATCAACACATAAATGTTCCAATTCAAACAGGAGGCTTAACGAGTGAGGCGAGTTGTTCGAAATAATGAGAAAGAGTTTTTTTGAAATTTGAGTTCACAACAAAAATAACAGAAAAAACAAAAACATGTTGGTTACTAGAAATAAGGCTAAAAAATTTAGGTTCGAACCCATAATCATAATTACCGAGTTGTTGGATCAAAACTTAACTTTCGTAACTACCTTAGGGATAATGTTTAACTATGAACTGACTCAAACATTGGCTAAATAAATGTCAATTGTGTTTGCCTTATGGTAAAATTAATTATCCAATATTTTATAATTTATTTTATACCTCAATTGTTTGGAAGCAATACATACTTTTTTTTTTCTATTAGTGCTAGCAGTTGCTATGCTAAAATACATAAAAGGGAGGATAGATTCTTCTCTAATGGCACAGATATGGACAATGATTTTTTAGCGCGTTGTTGATATTTATGTTTTCTCAAATTGTATGAGCCAATTGATCGAGCAACCGATGGGGTTGAATATATATATTATGTGTGTGTGTGTGTCAATTAGAATGAAATAGATTTGGATAGGGTAAACACATAGATGAATATAATTGCACTATTTGGGATTGCTATTTACATAAAATAAAGTGAATCATAAAATCATAAGATAAGATTCATCTAATTAAGAATTACATATAAGAACTCATCATTTTTTAGTACATGTGCATCGTGGAAGAAAAATATTTAAAGTCAGTTAATATTTATTTAATTATAATATATTAATCTTAACTATGTCCTAAAGGTATAATTTAAATTGTTAAAAATAATGTAACTTTGATTGTGTGGTTGAAATTGAGGTAACTAGCAAAATTATTGAGAAAATTACGATCCAACTGTTTTATAAGTTGGTAACTCCCAAAAGTTAGAATATATTGGTTGTTAATAAATTATCATGTATGTATATATTAATTTGTCACGGTGTAATTTTAGGTTGGTAGAAGTTGATACTGATGTGAGAATTTATTATGTTGAGATAATAATATTATATGTTTTTATAATTTAAATTAAGATATTACTAAATGTATTTTTATTTGTTAGTACTCGATATAGTATGACTTCACTTAGTTTCAATATAAATGATATAGTTTGACTTGACACAAAATTTAAGAACGAAAAAGAAAACTGTTGAAACTTATGATCCTAATGGTTTTGTGGGACCATGATATTTGCATGGGTGTAAGTACTTCTCATTATATGTAAAATTGGTAAAATAAAAAATTTAAAGTTAAATTATTTTCAAATACAAAAATGTGTCATTCTTTTGGAACAGACTAATAAGAAAAATATTTTATGTAAATTGAAAGGGAAAGAATATTTATTTTTGAATCATATTGTATTTTTCTTTGTTTGTATCACTGGATATATATGAGGTTATAATATTTAAGTTTATGACAATAGTTATTCATATAATTTATTCTTTTTAATTTATAGAATTTAGCAGGATCATAATATTATCCGCACATCGTGCGGGTACTAATACTAGTATATATTAAAGCAAGAAAGTTTGTCTTCTCATTTAGCCAAGTGGCAAGTTAATATAAAGTCACTTGGCAATTTAGGATAATATTTATTATAGTATTTAATTTAAATTGGAAGATAGGATATTTCTTTAATTTAAATAGAAAGATAGTAAATAAGATTCTTTTGAATTTAAATGGAAAGAAAGCTAAATTTGAATTGATTATTTAATTAATTAGAAAAACTAATCAACACATAAATATTCCAATTCAAATGAAAGGCTCAATGAGTGAGGCGAATTGTTCTAAATAATAAGAAAGAATTTTTTAAAAATTTTCACAACAAAAACAACAGAAAAAATAAAAAAGTATTTGTTACTAGAAATAAAACTAAAAAATCTAGGTTTGAACCCATAATTAAAATTACCGAGTTGTTGGATCAAAACTTAACTTTCGTAACTACCTTAGTTGATCAATAACGTTCACTTCTCCCTATGCGCTAACACGTTAATTCAATAAATTTAAGTATAGCAAATATGAAATAAAGATTTATATTATATTAGTACTGATAACAAAAGACTGAAAATATGAATTAAAGCATCAACTTGTATGGTAATTAATAAAGGAAAATTTGCTTTGGTGATAGCGCACTTTCTTCATCAATCAGTAAACTCATTGTTCATATATATATATATTAAAGGAATAATGTGCATTTGTGGCTAAGTTAAATATTATTATAAATATAACCAACTACCCTATCTTAACTAATAAAGTTTTGACCACAAAAAAATTGAACTGAAAGACAATTTAGGATAATATTTATATTTAATTTAATATAAAATTAAAAGATAATTTCTTTAATTTAAATGGAGAGGTATTAAATAAGATTATTTTGAATCTGAAAGGAAAGAAAGAATAATAGTCTTATAACTATATAACCAGAGACCTATGTAACCTAGAGCTTTAATACCAACTTGTCACGACCCGAATTTCCCACCCTCGGGAGTTGTGATGGCGCCTACTATTGGTAGCTAGGCAAGCCAAACATTAATTACTTTATCATTAACAACATAATCCTTTTTAATAATTATCAACCTTAAAATAAAAGCAACTGAGTTAACTAAATAAGCGGAAGTCTTAAACTAACGAAAAGTTGAATAGAAATGCGGAAGAATTCAACATAAGCCTCTACCCAAGACTGGTGTCACAATACTTATGAACATCTAAGAATACTAAATACATTGTCTAAAAGAAATATATCTGTTTGTCTCGAATATAATGAGATAACAGTCTAAAGAAAAAGATAGGGGAAACGTCGGGCCTGCGGACGCTTGCAAGGCTACCTCGGTGTCTCGCTGGACTGAAGGCCTGCTCCCACGCTACTGATGCTGCTGTCCAAAACCTGGATCTGTGCAAAATAGCACAGAGTGTAGTATCAGCACAACCGACCCCATGTGCTGGTAAGTGCCCAGCCTAACCTCGGCGAAGTAGTGACGAGGCTAGAACCAGACAACCAAGTAAACCTGTGCAGTTCGAATATATATATATATATACAACGGAATAAAAATACAGGAAGTAACCAATTAATAAAGGAAAGGGAAACATGTTGTGGGGAGATAACATTTTCAAATAAGTAATCTCAGATAAACAAAGAAACAACAAGGCCATAATATCAATAAGAATCAGAAATCACAAACTTGCATGGCATCACCCTTCGTGCTTTACTCTCGTGCTCACCAAATCAATCGTATCAATAATCATGTGCACGGCATCACCCTTCGTGCTTTTACTCTCTTTCCTCACAGTATAATCAATGAATATCAGTACGGAATGATACATCGTACGGCACGACATCACCCTTCGTGCTTTACACTCTTTCCTCACAATATTAAGCAGTGCATGGCATCACCCTTCGTGCTTTACACTCTTTCCTCACAATATCAAACAATGCACGCCATCACCCTTCGTGTCTTATCACTCTTCCTTACCCAAACAACAATCATAAATAAGGGGCAAGGAAGTAAACAAATAATGATAGAAATCCCGGCAAGGGAATGAAATTAAACAGTTAAATCCCGGCAAGGGAACAATATCAATGAGTTTCCATATCCTGGCAAGGGAGAAAATCAACAAAACAACGACACGTCCCGGCAAGGGAATGAACCAATAACTCTTTCTCTTTCTTTCACTTTCATCTCATAGTTCACATTATCACTTGAGCCAATGCTCCAAAGATTTAATTATCTCATATACCTTCACAATTTGTATTTCAACTCGAGCCAACGCTCCACGAAGTTCAAAGATCACAATTTCCTTTCACATACTCTTTACCACATATAGAAATCATCAATTAAGTATGGAAGTTATAACAAAACCAGGATATTTGCAATATAAGGACTCACGGTCATGCTAGACACCAATGTATAGATACTCGTCACCATGCCTATACATCATACTCGATAATTAGCAAGTAGCAAATAAGACTCAACTCCTATTCCCTCAAGCTAAGGTCAGACCAAACACTTACCTCAACTTCCACGGCCAAATCAATCCACATCAACCACTTTCCCTCTCGAATTCGGCTCCAACTCAATCAAATCTACACAATAATGACTTCGTAATATCAATATATACTAAACAAAACAAACCCAATGCCTAATTATAGATTTCCAAGCTTTCTTCCCAAAATCTCAAAAATCGACCCTGGGCCCGCTTGGTCAAAACACGAGGTTCGGACCAAATTCATATCCCCCATTCACCAACGAGCCCGAATATATAATTTTTTTTCAAATTCGACCCCAAAACGAGGTCTAAATCAAGAAAAAAGTAAAAGCCATAACTCTACCAAATTCCCCCAATTTCTACCCTAAATTACATGTTTTAGGCTTAGGAATTCAATAGATATTGATGGAAAATGAAGAAAACGAGTTGAAATTTACTAACCCAAGAAGTGTTGGTGAAAACGAGCTTCAATGGACCCCTAAGGAAGAAGGAGTTCGTGTGTTTTTATGAAAATCCCGCAACTACACTATTCTGGAATTAACAATTATAACTGGGCAAAATTGCCCTTCGCGTTCGCGGAAGGAAGGTCGCGTTCGCGAAGGGTAAACTTGGCAGACCATCACGTTTGCGATATGAAGAGTGCGAACGCGAAGAGAAAAGGCTGGGGGTCCAGGAATTGGTCTACGCGAACGCTTGGACCTTCATGCAAACGCGATGAAAGGGATCTTCAAGACTATGCGTTCGCGAGGGTGTATATGCGAACGCGAAGAGGAAAAAGGAAGCTGAGTCCTCAGAGTCAAATGACTCTACGCGGACGCGACGCAGGAATGTGAACGCGATGAAAGGATAATTCAAAGCTTCGCGAACGCGGATGATGCGTCGCGAACGCGAAGAAGAAATGGCCTGCAACTGCTGAAGCCAAAAACCTGCAATCTTTCTAAGTCCGAAACCACTCTGAAACACTCCCGAGCCCTCGGGGCTCCTAACCAATCACATGCACTAACTCAACAACATCCTACGAACTTAACCGTGCGATCAAATCGCCAAAATAACATCAAAAACAAAGAATCAAGCCTCAAAATCACTAGTTTTTCTTCAAACTTCATAAACTTTCAAATTTAGAGTTTTAAGTCCGAAACACGTCAAATGACGTCCAATTTCAACCAAACTTCACAGAAATATCTTAAACTACATATAAGACTTTTACCGGGCGCCAGAACCAAAATACGGGCCCGGTACCAACACGTTCTAACCAATTTTCATTTCAATTTTCTTTATAAATTTCAGAAAAGCAATTTTACTCAAAAATCCATTTCTCGGGCTTGGGACATCGGAATTTGATTCTGGGCATACGCCCAAGTTCCATATTTTCCTACGGACCCTCCGGGACCGTCAAATCATGGGTCCGGATCTGTTTAACAAAAATATTGACCGAAGTTAAATTTATTCATTTTAACATCAAAACTTAGCATTTTTCACAGAATTTCATATTTAAGGTTTCCGGCTATGCGGCCGGACTGTGCATGCAAATCGAGATGACTAAAAATGAGGTTTTGAAGGCCTCGGAAGCACAAAATGGGTAAAAAAAACAGGTGATGACCCTTTGGGTCGTCACAATTGATCTAAAAGATAAAAATAACACCCTTATCTTAACTCATTATAAAGATAAATATGGAGTTATTATCAACACATACTACGAGTACCACTACTCCATCCAACTAAAGTATAAAATAAAGATTATAAATAAATGATACTCAAAAATATTATTGATAATTTGTATATTAATTTGAGCAGTAGAATAAAAAATAGTGAATATAATTTTTTTTACAAGAAAAAGAAAAACTAAATTCATATACTAATAGGAGTGTTGGGCAATGATATGAACAACTCTAAGTTATGGGCAATGCAATAACATGAACAAGGAATCAAAACAGAAGAAAAATATGTAAATAAATAATAATCTCAGTAGTAGATGTATATAGAATGATAAGATTTATTTGATCTTTGAGAAGAGATCATTTCTAAAATAATAATGAGATAAGTCATATTATATGAATAAGATATACGTATTTAAAACTGTTATAATAGATAAAACTAAAACAAATATAGACATTTGTAATGACCCGACCTGTTATTTTAAGAATTTACACCCCAACCCCTATTAACTGCATTCCCATGTTTGTTTCTGCTATTGTGAGTTGCCGAGAGGAATTATTTGGAGTTTCGGGACACTTGGTCCCTAAATGAGAGTTTAATTTCTTGAAATTTGACCGTAGTTGGAACAGTGTGAAGACAGCCTCAAAATGGAATTCTGATGGTTCCGTTAGCTCCGTTGGGTGATTTCGGGCTTAGGAGCATGTTCAGATTGTATTTTGGAGGTCCGTAACTAATTTAGGCTTGAAATGCCGAAAGTTGAATTTTTGAAGTTTCCGGTTCGATAGTGAGATTTTGATCCAAGGGCCGGAATGGAATTCCGGAAATTGGAGTAGCTTCGTAGTGTTGAATGTGACTTGTGTGCAAAATTTTAGGTCATTCGGACAAGGTTTGATAGACTTTTTGATCGAAAGCGTGTAAGCACGTGATTTTTGCCCTATATGAGAATTACTCCCAAAAAATTCAAAAAATAAAATAATTTTTCTTGGTGTGCAATTTTTGTGATATTTTGTGTAACTATTTGTATGTTTGTCTATACATGTTTATTTGTTAAATTAAAAAAAATACAAAAATAGGCATCTTTTGCATTTTTAGCATTTAATGTCCAAATGAACAATTTTATGCTTAATTATTACTTAATTGTGCGTTAATTGTTATTGGAAGTTAATTTGCGCTTTTATAACTTAATTTAGTTCTTAATAATAATTTAAGTACTTTTATAATTTAGTTTTAGAAAAATAAAAGAAGAAAAGAGAACAAAAATACAAAGAAAAATCGGATTGGGCCACTTCTTCAATTTCAAACCACAGGCCCAAATAATTGCCCAACTTTCCCCATGACCCGGTCCGTTTCAAACCGGGTCGACCCGGTCCGCTCCATTAACCCAACACCCCATCTTCATTTTTGTCCAACACAAAACAAAACCAAAAAAATAAAAAATAAAAGGTAAATTATCACTATTAATAGTTTTATTTTTTGTTTTTTTTATATATAAAAAAAAATCCGAAAATATTTTATTTTATTTTTTTATTTTTATTTTTTATTTTTTTAAAAAAAAACATATATAATAATTTCGGGAATGTTTTTTTTTAAAAAAAAAAAGTAAAAGAATGTAGAAAATTTAAAAAAAAAAAAAGTTTTAAAAATAAAATAAAATAAAATAAAATTTAAAAGTAAAAGAAGGTTGGAATTAAAAAATAAATATAAAGGTATCTGAAAATTTAAAAAAATTTAAAGTAATTGAAAGTAGCATTTTTAAAAGAAAAAGAAAAGATAGTGGTTTGTTTTTTAAAGAAAAGTTAAATAAAGTGAGATTCTCTTTTAAAAAAAATAAAAAGTGGGATTTTAAATAAGATAAAGTAATTAAAGTTGGAATTTTAAAAATAAAAGTAAATAAAGGTGAGATTTCTTTTTCTAAAAAAATAAAAGCAATTTGTAAGTGGGATTTCTTTTAATTAAAAAAATAATAAAATAATAAAAAAATAAATCTGAAAATTTCGAAAATTTTGCTATAAATAGAAGAGAAAATTTAGGAAGAAGTGTGGAAAAAAAGAGAGGAAAAACTAGATAGAGAGAAGAAAAAAAGAGGGGGCGGAGTGAGAAGTATACACCCGATATACATTCTGGATACACTGAATATACAGGGGCAGAATTCATTTTGGAGAGTTTTGAAGTTGAAAAAGAATAGTTACTGTTTCATTGCCTCGCTTAAGATCTGAAATAGTCAGAACCTTCCTGCCTTTTACTTCTTCTCTATACTTGGAGTCGTTTATAGTCTCCTGGGTTTACTACTATTCCTACTGTTACTGGTCTATTCCTGTGTTGCTGGACTGTCGTTGTTGTGCTACATTGTTACTACTGTTGCTGCTTCTCAGCTTCATCTTCTCTTGTTTTCCAATACCAGGTACATGTCTTTTAAATTTTAAGTTGGAAAGAGATTCAACATGACTCATCAATGAAGTTTGAATTGAAATTCTGTTTTCTATTTGTCCAAGTTCATCAATTTAAATTTCATTTTTGTTTTATGTTAGTTAATTAGTAGTGAATTCAATTTGATAGCTATGAGCTAATTGTCTTACTTTAAAAGTTCGTATAAAGATTTGTAATAATATTAGCTCATTATCTCATTAGTTTAATCATATTAAATTGTCAAAGTAGGGAATATGGCATGAATGTTGGTCATTATTTAATTTTGTTGTTAGTTAAGCAAGAAGTGATGTAGAAGTGCCAAGAAAATTACAGTAGTGATATTTATTGTTAAATAAGGTTAAGATGGTGTTGTTGGTATATTTTTATAAGATAATAGATGTGTGTATAAACGTTGGCGAAAGGTGATATGATGTAGCTTGTTACAATGTTAAAATGTTATGAATGTTTACGATATACAGTTAAGTTGCATGTAAGGTAATTTTATTGAATTAACTTGTATAATAATTCCTTTCTTATAAACTCGATACCTATATACCTTCATAAGACAAATTGATCAAATAATTAGGCTTATTAGATTAAAAGCGATTATATGAGAATGAAACGAGATGTATAAGTACCAATTGCAACACTTGATATCAATGGTAATTAGAAATAGAATTTGCATTAAGTAAATCATGAAAAAAAATTTTTGGAAAATATTTCCTTCCTTTATGAATCATTCATTTTCAGTTTTATATGCAATTTATTTTCAGTTTTATATGCAATTTATTCTTTGATATATATATATATATATGTCATATTTGTTTTTTTTTAAATAATATTAATCATATTTGTATTCTGTCCTTTGAAATTGAATAGTTGAAATGAATATAACTTATATTCGGAAAATATAATCAACGGTCAACATTTAATAAATTGTAAATTCTTTTCAAAGAATTTAAGGGCACCTTAAATGGGAATTTATCATGATTTTCACATAAAAATGTATAGATATAATAAACAATTTGTGGAAAATCCCTAATATCATTACGAATATTTTGCACAATTAGGGATACGTTCGCGTACCCTGATTATATTTTTAAAAGCAAAAATTCGGATTATGCGTACGCGCAATTTCGAACGAATATTTAATAAAAGGATTTTTCCAAAAGGCGTTAAATCAATTTCATAAAAACCCGAGATGTACGGTTCATTATTCAAGAAAAACAAATATTCTTGATCCAACACAATTTCGAAAAATGATTGCTTAATAAATATATTATAAAAAGTTATTGTGTACACGTACGCGTGACACAAGTCCGCAATTTTTTTAACACGAATATACGTACGCGTAATTCGATTCAAAGAAGGGTCATCAATAAGCGGTAGTAAAAACATGTAACATCAATGTATTTAATAAAATCAAGGTAATTAAGCCAATAATAAAAACAGTTAAGCGACCGTGCTAGAACCACGGAATCCGGAAATGCCTAACACCTTCTTCCGGATTAACAGAATTCCTTACTCAGGATTTCTGGTTCGCAGAATAATAAACAGAGTCATATTCTCCTCGATTCAGGGATTATAATTGGTGACTTGGGACGCCTTAAAATTCCCAGGTGGCGACTCTAAAACAAATAAACAAATCCCGTTTCGACTGTCCTTCAATTGGAGAAAACTCCCCACGCGCCCTGCGGGCGCGGCGAAAAGGAGGTGCGACAGCTCTGGCGACTCTGCTGGGGATCAGACCCAGAATCTCTGGTTCAGGGTTTAAAGAATTCAAGCTTAAAATATCTGTTTTTATCGGCTTTACTTACTATATAATTTTCAACTGTTTATATGCTAATATGCTAAATTTTTTTTTACCGCTTTAATATTATTTGAATTGTGAATATATACAACTGCTACGAAACCCCCTTCTTTCTGAGTCTTCTGAATTTATGGTGTACACGTGCGCGTGACCCACCTTTCTGTTAAAGTCATACCAAATAAGACGGAGTTGGGACAAGTAACTAGGCCGGGCAGACTTTCGTGCTCCCGGTACGTTACCCCCACTTCGGCTCAAACTGTCCGTTTGGGTAAGCCAGGTTTAGAACAATCAACCTAAGGTTTTACACTTAGAATAACTCAGCCATGTACCGGATCCCTAGTAGGAACGAATATTTGCATCATATGCATTTGCCCTTGGAGACTCAACACAGGGGTTGGGTCTGTCTAGGACAGGTGAACCCAAAATTAAAAGACCATCATGATGCATCCTACTTGCTACTTGTGCATTCATTTGCCTCGAACATGCTTGTTGACCAGCTTAAAATAAAATCATGGTAAGAAGCAAGGAATAAAATGGGTTGTTTTAAAATTTTCGAAAAAAAATAGTTTTAAATTTTGAAATAAAAATATTTAATAAAAAAAATTCGAAAATAATTTTTAGTATAAATTTTCCAAAATAAATTTTGACTTTATTAAAATTAAATTTCAGATACAAAATGAGCACCACACAAAGCCCCTCATCCACAAGTACGGAGGAATTTCTATGTCAGCTTCAAATGTGGTGGTATGATTTGGGCGAAGACGGTCAAAAATGGGTCGTCAAGCATTTGGGAAATCTCACGGACATTATGAAAGTTGAGCCTCGGGATGATCTGATTACGGCATTAGTAACTTTCTGGGACCCTGTTCACAATGTTTTTCGTTTCTCTGACTTCGAGCTTACTCCTACATTAGAGGAGGTAGCTGGCTATGTTGGTTTTGACGGAAGTTTAAGAAATCAAAGCTTGATATTCACAAAGGCTCCTTCAATACATCGATTCTTCGGTCTTCTGAACATCAGCAGTCAAATCAGGAAAAGCAATGTCATCAATGGATGTTGTTCCTTCAACTTTTTGTATTCCAGATTTGGAAAGTCAGATGGGTTCGAAATTCATGAGAAAGGCCTTACTAATAAGCAAAACAAAGACACTTGGCAGATGCACCGACGATTTGCTTTCATGGTGGCTTTTCTAGGAGTCATGGTCTTCCCAAATAAAGAGCGAACAATTGATATTCGCACCGCAAAAATTGTGCAAATCCTCACCACTAAAGAAAATCACACCCTTGTCCCCATCATTCTGTCAGATATTTATCGGGCTTTGACTTTATGCAAATCAGGAGCGAAGGTTTTCGAAGGATGCAAAATTTTGTTGCAAATGTGGGTGATTGAACATCTCCAACAACAACCCAAGATCATACAGTATGGGTCGAACAAAGCTAATTGCATCGAGAGCTATGAGGAAAGAACAAAAAATTACCAAGCTCCAGAAGGGATAGAAGCATGGGTATCTCATCTAAAGGCTTTAACGGCAAATCAAATTGAATGGACTCTGGGATGGCTCCCGATGAGAGAAGTAATACATATGTCAACCTCAAATAATTATCTACTACTATTGGGATTGAGAAGCATTCAGCCATATGCACCACTAAGAGTCCTAAGGCAACTAGGGAGATATCAAATAGTTCCTGATGAGGAAGATTTGAGTATGCAAGTAATCGAATTACACCCAGAAGCCACTATTCCCGAAGCTCTACTTCAGCAGATGTGGAATGGGTGCCGATACTTGAAAAGTGATACTCAAGTCCTAGACGCTACCAAGGGTGAGATAAATCCTGGATATGCAAGGTGGTTCGAAAAACGGTCTCGCATGGATGATGTACCGGAACCTGAGCTAAAAAGGCCAACAAAAAGACCCCATGTTCAAAATTTCAATGATAAAATCCAAGAGCGGTTAATCTGGGGAGAAAAAGAAAAAGGGTACAAAGCCACTATCCATGCCCTAAAAGAAAATCTAAGAAGCCTCAGTTTGGAGAAAGATTTGCAAGAACAAGAAGCCAAAGGCGAGAAAAAGAGTCTAGCTTGTGAGAATGAAAATCTTCATGCTCGATTCCAAAAAATGAAAAGAGTCTCTGAAACGCCAAAGAGAAGCTGGAAAGATCAAAAAACCATTGCCAATCTCTTCGAAAAAATGCAAGATTATGATTCCATTCTTGCAGAAAACGAAAGGGCATTGAGCAAAGCAAAAGAAAGGATCCAACAATTAAATGAAGAAGCCAGATCTAACAAGGAACGCCAGGATAGGCAATCCGAAAAAGACAAGGCTCAATTCAAGAAGGAAAAAGATTATTGGATGCAATCAGAAGACCAGCTTCGTGCACAACTAGAAGAGGCAAGAAGATGCAACAGAGAATACCAACAAGCAGACCTCGACAGGGAAAGATCACAAGCAATATTAGAGCAGGCCAGACTCCGAGCTCTATTAGAATCAGCTTTAGATCGTGAAAACCATGTCAGAGACATAGCCACCACTCGTCAGCAGCAATTGCAAGACCAAGACCAACGTCTCCAAGGTTTCAGGGCACAAGTCCACGACCTGGCAGTCTTCACATCTCAAAGTTATGTAAACTGCCAAGGAATGGATTATGAAAGGTTTACAGAGCATGCGCCCACTTTTGCTCGTCATCTAGCAATAGAGTTGGAAAGGATGTATCGTACGCTGGGAGGCCATCCAGGTCAAGCCCCACATTGAGCAGATAATCCAATATTAGAGAACAAAAGTGGAAAGTGGGGCATTTTGTGAGATGTTATGAATTGTATCTTTTATTCTGATTTAAGTGTGTGTGTTTCAAGCTATTTT
Organism: Nicotiana tabacum; assembly: GCF_000715075.1. NCBI lineage: Eukaryota > Viridiplantae > Streptophyta > Magnoliopsida > Solanales > Solanaceae > Nicotiana > Nicotiana tabacum. Next base: position 102,587,137 of record NC_134087.1, on the reverse strand, counting down.
CTTAAAGTTTTCGAATGTAATTCCATCTTTGTGTAATAAATAAACATGATTGACTTTGGTCCGAACTACGCAAGGTCTGATTCATGTTTGACATAATACATAGGCAATCTCTAAGAGTCGACCACCACGATAAAGATATCTGTAATAGATAAAAGTGAATAACAATAAAAAATTTCAAAAGCTGGGACGATACAAGCAACCGAGCGAATGCATAATAGAAAGGGATTATTTGTCTAGGAGCATTGCATCTCAACGTGTGATTATATATGTGTTAAACTCTCGAAACTAACAAGTTTGTTCATTTTCAGAATTCAACCAGTTAGTTTTTCTAAAGAGTATACTGGCATATTATCACTATCACACAAGATCAAAAGGACCAATACCCGAAAGTATGTCTATCCCAGATGTTGACACAGGTATGGAGATAGAAGAGATGGATGTCGGGAAAATGAAAGAAGAGATGCTTAAGCTCAAGCAGCAAATGGCTGAAATGTACCAAGCTTGGTCTACAGGACAGTTACCCCCATCTTACCCAAATAACCCTGCTCCATCAATGATCCAAACTCAGGATAATATCACCACTGAATTATCCCCAAGTTTCCCCATTTATCAGCACTACCGAGGCACCACCTCTCAGACACCACAGTCTCCACCTCCAAAACCAGTTCCGTACCTTCCTCCACCTATGACTCCTGTTTTCGTAGCACCTCCCCCTGCTACATTTCACAAATCTCCTAGTGAGCCGACATTTCAGGCCCAAGACAACCAATATTACCCCCGGAGCCCACCTTCAAAGCCTCCGAAATCAATTCAACTGCTCCTCGGTTTGATCTCCCAACCGAAATTGACAAGCCAGCCAAAAATGCTGAACAAGAAGAGATGTTCAGGAAGGTCAAAAGTCTAGAACAGTCGTTCCGAGACATGCGGGGATTAGGTGGGCAAGTCAGTGTAGCATACAAAGATTTATGCTTATTCCCTAATGTACAATTGCCAGTTGGCTTCAAGATGCCCAAATTTGACCTATACAGCGGGCACGGCGACCCAGTAGCCCACTTAAGGGGTTTCTGTAGCAAGATGCGAGGAGCTGGGGGAAAGGATGAATTATTGATGGCTTACTTCAGTCAAAGTCTAAGTGGATCAGCTTTGGAGTGGTATACACGCCAGGACCATGGAAGATGGTACACCTGGGATGACCTGGCACAAGCATTCGCATACCATTTCCAATACAATCTGGAAATCATCCCAGATCGATTATCTTTGACCAAATTTGAGAAGAAACACAATGAAAGTTTCAGAGAGTATGGTTTTCGGTGGAGAGAACAGGCAGCAAGAGTGGATCCTCCTATGAAGGAGAGCGAAATGGTAGACTACTTCCTCCAAGCCTTGGAACCAACTTACTATGCCCACTTGGTTTCAGCAGTTGGAAAATCATTCAACGAGGTAGTGAAGATGGGAGGTATGGTGGAAGAAGGCCTCAAGACAAATAAAATCATGAGCTATTCAGCAATTAAGGCAACTACTCAAGCTATTCAAGGCGGGGTAGGAGGAATCGGAAGAAAGAAGAGGGAGGAGGCAACCGTAGTTGATTCAGGAATTTGGCCGGGACCCAGAGGTTCACCGCTTTACTATAATCAACAACGACCTCGCCAATCAGCTTACCACCATGATTCATCCCAACACTACTATCACTCTTCAGAGCCTCATTTTGCCATTAACCATGCTCAAGCATACAATCAGCCACCTGTTCACACCAATTGGCGTGCTCCTGTCACACCAAATACTTACCCACGAGCCTATCCCGGACCAGGTTTCAGGCCTAGGCCAGCATTCAGGGGAGAAAGGGAACAGAAAAAGAAAACTTACACTCCATTGGGAGAGTCTTACACTAGTCTGTTCCACAGGCTGAGACAGCTAGACATGCTGAGACCAATACAATCCAAACTACCCAATCCTCCTCCAAAGAATCTGGATTACACCATTAGCTGTGAATATTGCTCCGGTGCACCAGGCCATGATACGGAGAAATGTTGGCATTTGAAAAATGCAATACAAGAGCTGATTGATACTAATAAAATCGAGGTTCAAAACCCCGAAGCTCCAAATATCAATAGAAATCCAATGCCAGCCCATCAAGAGGCTAACATGATAGAAATCATACAAGCTAATGGGGAGACAAAGAAGCCGTCACAAACTGTCATGATGATCAAGTCTCATGAAACCAAGCCAGATAAGCAGTTAATGGAGGAGAAGCCGGTGTCTAAGCAGAACAAAAATGGTGATGAACCGTCTATGATAGTCGATGAGGGATCATCGAGCAAAGTTTCCGCAAAACAAGAAAGGCCAAAAGTGATAGTACCAGGGGTTGCTAACAAACCCGTTGTATTCGTGGAAGGAGCACGTACAGATCGGGTTATTATTGCACCTGTAATCCAGCTGCCGATCATCAACAACAAAACCATCCCATGGAACTATGAACGGATGACCGTAATGTACAAGGGCAAAGAAATCAAGGAAGAAGTGTGTGAGGTGCAAGGCTTGACTCGTTCGGGAAGATGTTTTACTCCCGAAGAGCTGAGAAAAACTAAAAACAATCCAATGCCAACAAAGAGAGCTGTGACGGAAGAAGAGGCGGAGGAGTTTTTAAGAAAAATGAAACTCCATGATTATTCTGTGGTGGATCAATTAAAGAAGACCCCCGCTCAAATTTCATTATTGTCCTTACTGATCCATTCAGAGGAACACCGTCTGGCGTTGATGAAAATCCTGAATGAAGCTCATGTTCCTGAAAAGATCTCTGTAAATCATTTGGGAAAAATAGCCAACAGAATCTTTGAGACAAACAGAATTACATTTGCCGATGATGAATTGCCTGCGGAAGGTACCGAGCATAATAGAGCTCTTTACCTCACCGTGAAATGTGAAAACTCCGTAGTAACCCGGGTATTGGTTGACAATGGGTCCAGTGCAAACATATGCCCTCTCTCCACTTTAAACAAATTAAAAATTAAAGAGGAGAGGATCCAAAAGAATAGTATCTGCGTACGAGGATTTGACGGTGGAAGCAGAGATTCATTTGGCGACATAGTATTGGAACTAACTATAGGGCCAGTTGAATTCACCATGGAATTTCAAGTGTTGGACATGACTGTTTCTTACAACTTGTTGTTGGGTCGACCATGGATCCATGCTGCTAAAGCAGTCCCGTCAACATTACATCAGGTTGTCAAGTTTGAATGGGACCATCAAGAAATAGTCGTGCATGGAGAAGAAAATTTAAATGCTCACAACAGCACCATTGTACCGGTCGAGAGAACAGAAATTGACCAAGGACCATGGGTATACCAAGTGTCCGACACGGTGTCGGTAGAGAAAATTCCAGAGGGGAAACACCTTTCGAATCCAAAGATATCCTCTGCATCAGTCATGGTAGCTTATGAAATGCTGAAGAATGGCTTTATACCCGGCAAAGGTCTGGGCTTATCTCTGCAAGGAATTGTACAACCAGTATCTCTCCCCGAGAACTGGGGAACATTCGGTTTAGGGTTCACACCTACCGCCAATGACGTGATAAGGGCCAGGAAGTTGAAACACCAAGCATGGTTTCTTCCAAAACCAGTACCACAGCTGTCGAAGTCTTTTGTCAAGACCGGTGCTAAAAATCGCCCGATAACAACAATTCCTAAATCCCAGGTCAATCTTGAGGAAGAATTAATTGAAAGGTTCGAGAAATTGTTTAGTGATGTGAATATGTTGGAAGGCGGAGAAGGGTGTAGCAACGCAGAAGTTCAATTCGTTGGACCAGAAACAAAGCTCAATAATTGGAAAGCCACTCCTCTCCCAATTCGAAAGGAGTCTTGGTAGTTTATTTTGATTTTCTTTCAGTTTGTTTGGGTTATTTCAAGGTTGTAATCCCAAAGTTTATCTTACAGTTTGGTTGAAGTGTGCAAACCTTGTTATTTTTCATCATCCAATAAAAAGCAGTTTCCTTTTTATTATCGTTCCTGATAGTTTTCTTTTCTTTTTCTTCTTTCCTATACAGTTCCTTTTACGCTGGCTCTAGTGATATGGCATGCATGAGGAATCCTCAGCCCAGTCTTAAAAATCAATCTGGTTCCGAAATAATAATTCAAGAAATATATTGTGATTATGAATCAGAATATGATGAAGATGCGGTTTTTGAAGAGATTAGTAAAGAGTTAATTCACTTTGAGGAAAAAATCAAACCTAACTTGAGTGATACCGAGGACATCAATATAGGGGACACGAGTAATATCCGAGAAACTAAAATAAGTGTCCATCTGGAGCCAAAGATCCGAGAGGAGTTAATTAAAGCACTCATAGAATTCAAAGATGTTTTTGCCTGGTCGTATGACGACATGCCGGGCTTGAGCACTGATTTAGTGGTCCACAAATTGCCCACCGATCCAACAGTGCCTCCTGTCAAGCAGAGGCTGAGAAAATTCAAGCCTGAGATGAGTATGAGAATTAAGGAAGAAATCACCAAACAATTGGAAGCAAAGGTCATTCGAGTCACTCGATATCCTGTTTGGTTGGCTAATATCGTTCCTGTACCAAAGAAAGACGGCAAAATTAGAGTATGCGTCGACTATCGCAATCTCAACAAAGCAAGTCCAAAGGATAATTTCCCATTACCCAATATCCATATTTTGATCGACAATTGTGCCAAGCATGATATAGGGTCTTTCGTGGATTGTTATGCCGGATATCATCAAATTCTAATGGATGAAGAAGATGCAGAAAAGACGGCATTCATCACACCATGGGGAACTTATTGCTACCGGGTAATGCCATTCGGTTTAAAAAACGCCGGAGCAACCTATATGAGAGCAATGACCACAGTGTTTCATGATATGATACACAAGGAGATTGAGGTATACGTGGACGATGTGATCATAAAATCAAAGCATCAGGCCGACCACGTTGAGGATTTGAGGAAGTTCTTCTTAAGACTTCGCAGGTACAACCTCAAGCTTAACCCTGCCAAGTGCGCATTTGGAGTTCCATCCGGAAAGTTGCTGGGATTCATAGTCAGTCGACGAGGCATTGAGCTAGATCCGTCAAAGATCAAAGCCATCCAAGAACTGCCACCCCCAAGAAACAAAACTGAAGTAATGAGTTTGTTGGGAAGGTTAAATTATATCAGCAGGTTTATTGCTCAGCTCACAACAACCTGCGAGCCAATTTTCAAATTGTTAAAAAAGGATGCTGCAGTCAAATGGACCGATGAGTGTCAGGAAGCGTTCGATAAAATAAAAGGGTACTTATCAAACCCACCCGTGTTGGTCCCGCCAGAGCCAGGAAGACCTTTGATTCTTTACTTGACGGTTTTGGAAAATTCATTTGGTTGTGTATTGGGGCAGCATGACCTCACTGGCAGAAAAGAACAGGCCATCTACTACCTTAGCAAGAAGTTCACAGCTTATGAGGTTAAGTATACTCATCTGGAAAAGACATGTTGCGCCCTAACATGGGTAGCTCAAAAATTGAAACACTATTTGTCATCCTACACTACTTACCTCATTTCTCGTTTGGATCCCTTGAAATACATTTTTCAAAAGCCTATGCCAACGGGAAGACTTGCAAAGTGGCAGATATTGCTCACGGAATTCGACATCATCTATGTGACTAGAACTGCAATGAAGGCTCAAGCACTGGCCGATCATTTAGCCGAAAACCCGGTCGATGAGGAATATGAGCCGTTGAAGACTTATTTTCCTGATGAAGAAACAATGCATATCGACGAGGTGGAACAAATCGAAAAACCTGGCTGGAAACTTTTCTTTGATGGAGCCGCCAACATGAAAGGAGTCGGAATAGGAGCTGTAATCATTTCTGAAACAGGGCGTCACTATCCTGTTACGGCTCAATTGCGATTTTATTGCACCAATAATATGGCTGAATATGAAGCTTGCATTTTGGGGTTAAGGCTAGCTGCAGACATGGGTATCCGAGAAATCTTAGTCATGGGAGATTCGGATCTTTTGGTACATCAAATTCAAGGAGAATGGGAAACCCGAGACTTGAAGCTCATACCATACCGACAATGTCTACATGATCTTTGTCAGCGGTTTCAATCAGTGGAATTCCGACATATTCCAAGAATCCATAATGAGGTAGCCGATGCATTGGCTACCCTGGCATCAATGTTGCACCATCCGGACAAAGCTTATGTAGATCCGATACATATTCAAGTCCACGATCAACACGCTTATTGCAATATGGTTGAAGAAGAATTTGATGGTGAACCATGGTTCCACGACATCAAGGAGTATATCAGAATGGGAATATATCCCGCACAAGCCACAAGAGATCAAAAGAGGACCATTAGGCGATTAGCAAATGGATTCTTCTTGAGCGGAGGAGTTTTGTATAAAAGAACACCAGATCTTGGATTGTTAAGATGCATAGATGCCAGACAAGCTACAACTGTCATGTCTGAAGTACATTCAGGAGTTTGCGGACCCCACATGAGTGGATATGTGTTGGCAAAGAAAATCCTCCGAGCTGGTTACTATTGGCTTACCATGGAGAGAGATTGTATCAGTTTTGTACGCAAGTGTCATCAATGCCAAATACACGGAGATTTGATTCATTCTCCACCATCCGAGTTGCACACAATGTCGGCACCATGGCCTTTCGTTGCTTGGGGCATGGATGTGATTGGTCCAATTGAGCCGGCAGCATCCAATGGACACAGATTCATTCTGGTAGCTATTGATTATTTTACCAAATGGGTTGAGGCCAAGACATTCAAATCAGTAACCAAGAAAGCTGTGGTCGATTTTGTCCACTCAAATATCATATGTCGATTCGGAATCCCGAAGGTGATCATCACAGATAACGGTGCTAATCTCAACAGCAACTTAATGAAAGAAGTATGTCAACAGTTTAAGATTACACATCGTAACTCTACCCCATATCGGCCCAAGGCTAATGGAGCAGTAGAAGCAGCCAACAAAAACATAAAGAAGATACTTCGGAAAATGGTAGAAGGTTCAAAACAATGGCATGAAAAATTACCATTTGCATTATTGGGATACCGCACTACTGTTCGCACTTCAGTAGGAGCAACTCCTTATTTGTTGGTATACGGCACTGAAGCAGTAATTCCTGCAGAAATTGAGATTCCTTCCCTTCGGATCATCGCCGAAGCAAAGATTGATGATGATGAATGGGTCAAAACCCGTCTAGAACAGTTAAACTTGATTGACGAAAAACGATTGACCGCAGTATGCCATGGTCAATTATATCAAAGAAGAATAGAAAGAGCATACAACAAAAAGGTGCGTCCCCGGAAGTTTGAAGTAGGTCAGCATGTGCTGAAACGTATTCTTCCACATCAGGTTGAAGCAAGAGGCAAATTTGCTCCGAATTGGCAAGGACCATTCATTGTGACCAGAGTATTATCGAATGGTGCACTATGTTTAACAGATATTGAAGGCAAATGCATAGATATGGCGATCAATTCTGACGCGGTAAAGAGATATTATGCATAACTTTTTGAATGTTTGTATTTAGCACTATTTCGAAGATTGAAATGACAAAGGCAATTTATTCTGCTATCCAAACACTATACCATTTGCTTCCCCTTTGAGCCATACTTGTTTCTTTCCTACCCTCTCTTGGAATCAATAAAAAAAAAAAGATCAAAATCTTCACTATTATGTAGTGAACTACGTTTGACCTGATTCCTCAAAGAAGGATACGTAGGCGCCTCACGGCTCGGTCATAGGGTGCACAACATGCACAATGTGCACGGAAAAGAAATATTAAGAGACCCCAATCAAGAAACTGGGGCAGGAATTGTATTGGAAATAAGAAAAGATTCCAAGAGTTGTAATTTTAAACCCATACCAAAGCTATTTAGCTTTTAATACCTTTTCCATTCCTAACCTTAATACCAAAAAGACCTTTTGATCAATCTTAGAAAAATGCTGAGGCAAGCAAATGAAGTGGTTCATAACACTCTGGTACAAACAAGGAAAGAAAGTAAAATGAGAGAGTCTTATAGGTGAAAACCCACACGGGCACCATAAGGCGACGGAGGTTGAGAGAAAAGTAAAATGAGAGAGTCTTATAGGTGAAAACCCACACAGGCACCATAAGGCGAAAAGGAAGTGAAGAAGTGAAAAACGAGGAAAATTTATCGGTGAAAACTCCTTGAGACAATTGAGAGGAGATGGATTAAAAGACTGGGTTGATTAATCCGAAATGCATACCCTGATCATTGGTGCCAGTAATTCCAATCAGATAAGTCCTTTATTCCTTTTCCAACAGTCATCCAAAAAATTGGATTTTTCTTTTCATTCTATAATTGTCGAAATCAGCGTATTTCGTTACTAATAATCTTACTTTCTCCAAGCTTTGAGATAAGTTTTATTCCAAACAAATAAGAAGGAATGTCAAGGTATACTACCAAGATTCAAGGTTACAAAATACAGCCACGAAAGGTGGGAGATAAAATACGGGTGTAAGAAAGATGAAATCAAAAGTGGATCAGCAAAGTCAGAAGAGGCACATGATTACAGTTGAAAGGTTTTGAAGGAAAACACACAGAGGGGAATCCTATAGTCAAGGATCAATTACAAAGACAAAACAGTCTTTTCAATCATTCCAAGGCAATAAAGAGAGACGAAGAGAAACATCACCATCTGCAAGAATACCACAGCCAACCACCCTGCTTTAAACTAACGAAGTTTTCTTTGATTTAAAACAGGGGCAAAAACAATATTTGTGTCAGGAAATACCTGGTAAAGAAAAAGAAGAAGTCAGGCGTCCACCTGGAAAATGAGGATGAGAAAAAGAAGAAGTCAGGCGTCCACCTGGAGAATGAGGATGAGAATTAAAAGAAGTCAGGCGTCCACCTGGAGAATGAGGATGAGAATTAAAGAAGTCAGGCGTCCACCTGGAGAATGAGGATGAGAATTAAAAGAAGTCAGGCGTCCACCTGGAGAATGAGGATGAAGAATTAAAGAAATCAGGCGTCCACCTGGAGAATGAGGATGAGAATTAAAGAAATCAGGCGTCCACCTGGAGAATGAGGATGAGAAAAAAAAGAAGTCAGGCGTCCACCTGGAGAATGAGGATGAGAAAAGAAGAAGTCAGGCGTCCACCTGGAGAATGAGGATGAGAATTAAAGAAATCAGGCGTCCACCTGGAGAATGAGGATGAGAATTAAAGAAGTCAGACGTCCACCTGGAGAATGAGGATGAGAAAAAGAAGAAGTCAGGCGTCCACCTGGAGAATGAGGATGAGAATTAAAGAAGTCAGGCGTCCACCTGGAGAATGAGGATGAGAAAAGAAGAAATCAGGCGTCCACCTGGAGAATGAGGATGAGAATTAAAGAAGTCAGACGTCCACCTGGAGAATGAGGATGAGAAAAAGAAGAAGTCAGGCGTCCACCTGGAGAATGAGGATGAGAATTAAAAGAAGTCAGGCGTCCACCTGGAGAATGAGGATGAAGAATTAAAGAAATCAGGCGTCCACCTGGAGAATGAGGATGAGAATTAAAGAAATCAGGCGTCCACCTGGAGAATGAGGATGAGAAAAAAAAGAAGTCAGGCGTCCACCTGGAGAATGAGGATGAGAAAAGAAGAAGTCAGGCGTCCACCTGGAGAATGAGGATGAGAGAAGAAGAAGTCAGGCGTCCACCTGGAGAATGAGGATAAGAATTGAAGAAGTCAGGCGTCCACCTGGAGAATGAGGATGAGAATTAAAGAAGTCAGGCGTCCACCTGGAGAATGAGGATGAGAAAAAGAAGAAATCAGGCGTCCACCTGGAAAATGAGGATGAAGAAAGAAAAGAAGCAGTCGAGGCACCCACCTGAAGAACGAGGAAATGCAATTGAAGTGTTGAAATCAAAAGCCCGCTCATATGAAAAAGGAGCACACTTAGAATCAATAAAACAGAGGAGTCCAACAAGATCCCCAACAAGAAACAACAAGAGTTCCAAAAGGAATACGGAATAAGACCAATGCCCAAGAGTCACCAAGATATCAAGACAACAAGAAACGCGAGAGCATGATCTAGATAAGATTTTATAATTCATGTACCATAGTCTAGTTTAATTTTGTATTTCCTTTACAGTAAGGTGTAATAAGGAGGTCAGCAAGCAGTAAAAACAGCACGAAGCAGCAGTAACATCACAGTCCCACGGTAGTCCCAGCTACCAAAACTTCCCGAACTACATTGACCTGATTCCTGTTTAGCCCAGGATATGTAGGAAACCTTTGAAGCAAAGGTTCGGTCAAATCTTTTTCAAAAAAAAAAATAAAAAAAATAAAAAAAATGCTTCACACTGAGTACTCGGATGGGCAAAAATCGCTAGCTTTATCTTTGCACGAAAACCCTTCGTGTCTTCGGGCAAAGAGGGGCAGTTGTAAGCACGTGATTTTTGCCCTATATGAGAATTACTCCCAAAAAATTCAAAAAATAAAATAATTTTTCTTGGTGTGCAATTTTTGTGATATTTTGTGTAACTATTTGTATGTTTGTCTATACATGTTTATTTGTTAAATTAATAAAAAAATACAAAAATAGGCATCTTTTGCATTTTTAGCATTTAATGTCCAAATGAACAATTTTATGCTTAATTATTACTTAATTGTGCGTTAATTGTTATTGGAAGTTAATTTGCGCTTTTATAACTTAATTTAGTTCTTAATAATAATTTAAGTACTTTTATAATTTAGTTTTAGAAAAATAAAAGAAGAAAAGAGAACAAAAATACAAAGAAAAATCGGATTGGGCCACTTCTTCAATTTCAAACCACAGGCCCAAATAATTGCCCAACTTTCCCCATGACCCGGTCCGTTTCAAACCGGGTCGACCCGGTCCGCTCCATTAACCCAACACCCCATCTTCATTTTTGTCCAACACAAAACAAAACCAAAAAAATAAAAAATAAAAGGTAAATTATCACTATTAATAGTTTTATTTTTTGTTTTTTTTATATATAAAAAAAATCCGAAAATATTTTATTTTATTTTTTTTATTTTTATTTTTTTATTTTTTTTAAAAAAAACATATATAATAATTTCGGGAATGTTTTTTTTAAAAAAAAAAAGTAAAAGAATGTAGAAAATTTAAAAAAAAAAAAAGTTTTAAAAATAAAATAAAATAAAATAAAATTTAAAAGTAAAAGAAGGTTGGAATTAAAAAATAAATATAAAGGTATCTGAAAATTTAAAAAAATTTAAAGTAATTGAAAGTAGCATTTTTAAAAGAAAAAGAAAAGATAGTGGTTTGTTTTTTAAAGAAAAGTTAAATAAAGTGAGATTCTCTTTTAAAAAAAAATAAAAAGTGGGATTTTAAATAAGATAAAGTAATTAAAGTTGGAATTTTAAAAATAAAAGTAAATAAAGGTGAGATTTCTTTTTCTAAAAAAATAAAAGCAATTTGTAAGTGGGATTTCTTTTAATTAAAAAAATAATAAAATAATAAAAAAATAAATCTGAAAATTTCGAAAATTTTGCTATAAATAGAAGAGAAAATTTAGGAAGGTGTGGAAAAAAAGAGAGGAAAAACTAGATAGAGAGAAGAAAAAAAAGAGGGGGCGGAGTGAGAAGTATACACCCGATATACATTCTGGATACACTGAATATACATGGACAGAATTCATTTTGGAGAGTTTTGAAGTTGAAAAAGAATAGTTACTGTTTCATTGCCTCGCTTAAGATCTGAAATAGTCAGAACCTTCCTGCCTTTTACTTCTTCTCTATACTTGGAGTCGTTTATAGTCTCCTGGGTTTACTACTATTCCTACTGTTACTGGTCTATTCCTGTGTTGCTGGACTGTCGTTGTTGTGCTACATTGTTACTACTGTTGCTGCTTCTCAGCTTCATCTTCTCTTGTTTTCCAATACCAGGTACATGTCTTTTAAATTTTAAGTTGGAAAGAGATTCAACATGACTCATCAATGAAGTTTGAATTGAAATTCTGTTTTCTATTTGTCCAAGTTCATCAATTTAAATTTCATTTTTGTTTTATGTTAGTTAATTAGTAGTGAATTCAATTTGATAGCTATGAGCTAATTGTCTTACTTTAAAAGTTCGTATAAAGATTTGTAATAATATTAGCTCATTATCTCATTAGTTTAATCATATTAAATTGTCAAAGTAGGGAATATGGCATGAATGTTGGTCATTATTTAATTTTGTTGTTAGTTAAGCAAGAAGTGATGTAGAAGTGCCAAGAAAATTACAGTAGTGATATTTATTGTTAAATAAGGTTAAGATGGTGTTGTTGGTATATTTTTATAAGATAATAGATGTGTGTATAAACGTTGGCGAAAGGTGATATGATGTAGCTTGTTACAATGTTAAAATGTTATGAATGTTTACGATATACAGTTAAGTTGCATGTAAGGTAATTTTATTGAATTAACTTGTATAATAATTCCTTTCTTATAAACTCGATACCTATATACCTTCATAAGACAAATTGATCAAATAATTAGGCTTATTAGATTAAAAGCGATTATATGAGAATGAAACGAGATGTATAAGTACCAATTGCAACACTTGATATCAATGGTAATTAGAAATAGAATTTGCATTAAGTAAATCATGAAAAAAAATTTTTGGAAAATATTTCCTTCCTTTATGAATCATTCATTTTCAGTTTTATATGCAATTTATTCTTTCATTTTCAGTTTTATATGCAATTTATTCTTTGATATATATATATATATATGTCATATTTGTTTTTTTTTAAATAATATTAATCATATTTGTATTCTGTCCTTTGAAATTGAATAGTTGAAATGAATATAACTTATATTCGGAAAATATAATCAACGGTCAACATTTAATAAATTGTAAATTCTTTTCAAAGAATTTAAGGGCACCTTAAATGGGAATTTATCATGATTTTCACATAAAAATGTATAGATATAATAAACAATTTGTGGAAAATCCCTAATATCATTACGAATATTTTGCACAATTAGGGATACGTTCGCGTACCCTGATTATATTTTTAAAAGCAAAAATTCGGATTATGCGTACGCGCAATTTCGAACGAATATTTAATAAAAGGATTTTTCCAAAAGGCGTTAAATCAATTTCATAAAAACCCGAGATGTACGGTTCATTATTCAAGAAAAACAAATATTCTTGATCCAACACAATTTCGAAAAATGATTGCTTAATAAATATATTATAAAAAGTTATTGTGTACACGTACGCGTGACACAAGTCCGCAATTTTTTTTAACACGAATATACGTACGCGTAATTCGATTCAGAGAAGGGTCATCAATAAGCGGTAGTAAAAACATGTAACATCAATGTATTTAATAAAATCAAGGTAATTAAGCCAATAATAAAAACAGTTAAGCGACCGTGCTAGAACCACGGAATCCGGAAATGCCTAACACCTTCTTCCGGATTAACAGAATTCCTTACTCAGGATTTCTGGTTCGCAGAATAATAAACAGAGTCATATTCTCCTCGATTCAGGGATTATAATTGGTGACTTGGGACGCCTTAAAATTCCCAGGTGGCGACTCTAAAACAAATAAACAAATCCCGTTTCGACTGTCCTTCAATTGGAGAAAACTCCCCACGCGCCCTGTGGGCGCGGCGAAAAGGAGGTGCGACAAAGCGTAATTTGTGTTTTGAGTTTTTTGGAATTCTTAGGATTGGTTAGCATGTTTGGTTGAGGTCCCGGGTGTGTTTCGGGGTGGTTTCGAATCATTTCAGGCTGTTTTGCAATAGCTGAAGCTGGTATCTGGTGTTGTTCTTCGTGTCCGCGAGGGTTCTCTCGTGTTCGCGAAGAAGGATTTGGCTTCTGGGATTTTGTTCTTCGCGTTCGCGAATAGAGCCTCGCGTTCATGAAGAAGAAGAAATTCTGTTGTGCAGGTCTTACTTCGAAGGCTCATATCTCTCAATCTACAATGAAGTTAGAGATTATTCAAAAATGAAAGTTGTAGCTCTTTGGATCTATCTTCCAGAAATATATTATAATAGTTATTTGGACATCTGCAGTAAATGTTATGGTAATTATACTAGAGGCTGTCCGAGAAGAGTTTGAAAAATAATTTTTGGGAAATTTTGTTCTTCGCGAACGCGAGAGGAGGACCGCGAACGCGAAGAACAAATCACTGGGCAGCAGAATAAAGTCCAAACTCGTCTCACTCTTCCATTTTTGGACCAAGGGAGCTCGGGTGAGGCAATTTTTCGAGAGATTTTCAAGGAAAACATCAGGGGTAAGTGTTCTTAACTCAATTTTTGTTTGATTACTCGAATCCATCGTTATTTTTAACATTTAATTGGTGATTTTTTTGGTAAATCTTGAAAACCCTCTTGGTTTAATTTGAAGATTTGAGAGTCGAGTTGATGTTGGATTTTGGTAAAATTGGTATGGTTAGACTCGTGGTTGAACGAGTTGTTGGATTTTGTGAGTTTTGTCGGATTTTGAGACGTCGTCCCCACGGGCGATTTTGAGTTAAATTTCGGTTTTTTGTTGGAAAATTAGTATTTTAATATGGAATTAATTCGTACGATTTATATTGAGTACATTGAATTATTATGACTAGATTTGAAGCTTCGGACGAATTCGCGAGGCAAAGGATTATTGGAATTTTGAATTGGTTGCAAAGTGAGGTAAGTGTTTGGTCTAACCTTAGCTTGAGGGATTATGAGTTGTGTCATAATTGTTATGTATTATTTATTGAGTACGACGTATAGGCATGGTGACGAGTATCTATACGTTGGTGTCAAGCACGCCCGTGAGTCTTATACTTTGATTAATGTGACTCCTATTTGACTTAACTGAAGAGTTTTGCCTCTCTTATTGTCATGTTATATTTTCATAACTACTTGACTCGTGTTGATTTCCTTATTATTGTCTTGTATATTGTGGGATCGTTGCTACGTGTTAGTTTTCCCGTTATTGAAATGTTTCCTTTATGTCAGTATTCTTTTCTGTGGTTATTCCTTTGAGCTGGTTCTACCATTTTCTCGTGATTTACAGCCTCTGAGTTGATTTACTTGTCTTACCTTGTATTATTGTCATTTGTTGTTGTTATATGTATTGCGGTGATGTTCGATCCTTCTGTTGTGATGTAACTGTTGATTCTGTTGGTTGCGTTGTGTATATATTTTGGGACTACGGATATGCGATTCCGGTAGCTCCCCCTTGTTTGTTTACTTTGGAACTACGGGTTAGATTCCCGGGAGATCCCCCTGCACATTTACTTTGGGACTACGGGTTAGACTCTCAGGAGATCCCCCTGCACATTTACTTTGGGACTACGAGTTAGATTCCCGGGAGATCCCCCTGCACAGTTATATAGAACTACGGGAATGCACCCGGTAGATTCTCCCAGTAGTGGGTATTTACATTTGGGACTACGGATCGAGATTTCAGTAGATCCCCGCGCATTATAAGTTGGACTACGAGACTGCACCCGGGAGATCCACTGGATATTTATATTTCGGGACTACAGGACGGTATCCTGGGAGATCCACGGTTGTTATCTCTGTGCTGAGCTGTACTCCTTCCGTGATTATTTTATATCCGTAGTAATTGTTGTAATCAATTCAAGTGTTTTAATGGTTTAGATTCCATTACAGATGTGATCCTTTGTGTGGGAATTCATAGTGTTGACAATACCTCGCCCTATTTGTTTTATATATATTAAATACTTCAAATTTCAACAATTGTTACATTTTTTAACCCAATTAATTTCTCAATTGTATTCCCTTAAACCGTTTGAGGTTGTACTTTACTTAAAAAGGAATTTCTACTATGTTTTAATTTATTGATTTCTCATATTAAAGGTAATGATTAATTCGATATTGTACTTTAATTGAAAAGGGTTTTCTTTATCAAATGATTTCTAAAAATAACTTTATCTTTTCTTGTTGATTTCCTAATTGGGTTAGAAATTGTACTCTATTTTATGTTAAGTGAATGAGGCTCCTTGAATGTTCTTAATTGTATTGGGTTGTGGAACCTATGAACTTAATAACATGTTAATATTGTTGTGCAATGTGAGACAAAAATATGAAAGTGAGTTGAGACCTATATTATTTATGATTATTAAATGAGACGTCACAAGGTGACCTTTACTCGAAAGAATTACATTCGAAAGATGCTTGTTTGAAGGAAATATATTTGAAAGATATTTATAGTTGAAGGACTTGATTAATTGATTGCACTTGTATACATTATTTGTTGATCAATATTTATGGTGTTTTTGTTGCCTGCTATTTATATCACTGGATGATAATTGTTGCTATCATTGTTATCTGCTTCCTATTATTTTTGTACGCTATATTGCACATGTTTATTCGATAGTGTTGTCCTAGCCTCGTCACTACTTCGCCGAGGTTAGGCTAGGCACTTACCAACAGATAGGGTCGATTGTGCTGATACTACACTATGTACTCTTTTGTACAGATCCCAGTTCTGTAGACTTCGGACCGCAGTGAGATTTGTTGTTTCTTGTTCATCAGGCGACCTGAGGTAGTCCTGCAGGCGTCCGCAGGCCTAGGCGTCTCCTTCTATCTACTATTCCTGTTTCCTTCATGTATTTCTAGAGACAGTGTTGTATTTATTTCTTTCAGACCTTTATTTGTAGTACTCCTAGACAGTTTGTGAAGTTGTGACACCAGTCTTGGGTAGATTTGTTATGGATTGGTATTAGCAGTATTATTTAAAACTTTATAATGCAGACTTCCGCTTATTCAATTTTGTTTTTATCTAATTGTTGGCTCTTAGCTTTTATCGGATTAAAAATGGAAACAAGGTAAATAGTTCAGTTGGTTGGCTTGCCTAGCTTTCACTAGTAGGCGCCATCACGACTCCCGAGGGTGGGAAATCCGGGTCGTGACAAGTTGGTATCAGAGCCCTGGGTTACATAGGTCTCACAATTCACAGACAAGTTTAGTAGAGTCTTGCGGATCGGTACGGAGACGTCGATACTTATCTTTGAGAGGCTACAAAACTAGTAGGATAACCTCACTTCTTTCATTCCTTATTGTGCGGGGTTATTCAACTTGAAGCATATAACTTATATTGTTTTACATCCACTTGTATATGATCAAGAGCTGAGATTTGAATGGGATGATGATGAGACTTGAGATATTTCCGCGTCCTTAATAATTCTACATTTCAGTATCAGCGGGATCATGGAAACATATGCAGTATACTCGTAGTGCTTAAGCTAATCATAACACTCGCGTGGGGAAGTCATCTTTTAATGTACCAGTGGCATGGAATTTCCTGCAATGGTTATTTAAGCTATCCGGTACAGACTCAGTATGAGCAGTCGAACTGCGGATGGGTTGTTATGAAAATGGTGATACTAGGAACATCCTAAGAAATTGTCATAGACTTGGGAGAAATTTGTTCCATCAGAGCACACATGCCACGTACTCCATTACAGTTACTACTCTACTTACACTACCAATTAGGGGTGGAGGAAAAGCGGGTAGATGGTGCCTAAGACATGGAGACCCGACCCATTGATATATTTGCTATGTATAGCTAAGGTCTCTACACTAGATGGAGTCATTACAAGTATGAACTCGAGTTATCATAAAGGAACAATTTCCTTAACTTGATTCGTTTATGAGTACCGAGGCAAGTCCTCCTAATATGCTCTACTCATGAGTGAGCTTCGTAATCTTAAATTTACTTATGTGAATACTCCTGTTGGGAGATTATATGGATATAGCTATGTCTATCATTATATGTTAGTCACTAAAAATATTTGTGATGTGGGTTTTGATGTGATTTCAGGAAAAATTGATTTAAATTGCGAATTTTATTCCCTATCGGTATGAGGGTTCTTTATATGTTGTGATTATGTTTAACAGACATTATTTAGAAGAAGAAAGAAAGGAAATGGAAAATTTCAGTTGGCACAATGTGCGTATTACTTGTGGTATGGAGTTGAGGATGAGATCCTCGTATTTTTTTATATAACGTAAAATATTTAAACCGAGCTACAAGCTGTGGTAGATGTTATATAAGGATGAGGTCCTTCTGGTGAAAAGTTTATGTGTTTAAATTCTCCCTTTGTGAAATTAAAAGAAAAATTGTACTATAGTACTTATAGGGAGTCATGCCTATGAGGCTTATTTGAAAATTTTTGTATGAATATCTCTGTGCATAATTTGCCAAATTGTATTGTGATTATTGAGTTTTAGCCTACAAGGTGAATGCCCAGGTGGAGTTAATTGTGAATCGTTAATTTGGGTAAATAATTATGAGGTCTTCATGCTACATTGTTAGTAAAGTGAAAGCTTGAAACAAGAATTTGTTAATATGAAGTTAATTGCCGATTTTGTAATCGATGATGAACAACTATTAAGACCCCAGACGTGGTTATAGGCATATATATGATCTGTTTCATGTCCAAATGTCATTATGAAAAAATAATGCTTGTAATGCAGAGATTAGTGTTTTGATATATACATTGTGGTGTTTTATTGAGCCGTGGATGTGTTGTTAGGAGTTGTTTTGGTGTTACTCTGACAGGTGGATAGGCCTAATTACAGGGGAGACTCTACCGAAATTTCTAAAAAAAATTGGGAGTTAGAAAAATTGTGATGACCCAAAAGGTCATCACTTGCTTTAAAATGAAACTTCCGTGTTCTGAGGCCTTGAAAACCTCATTTAGACTCACCTCGATTTGCGTGTGCAGTCCGGGCGCGTAGCCGAAAAGCTTAAATATGAATTGTTTTGAAAAATGATAAGTTTTGACTATAAAATGAATAAATTTGACTTCGGTCAACATTTTGGGTAAACGGACCCGGATCCGTGATTTGACCATCCCGGAGGGTCCGTAGGAAAATATGGGACTTGGGCGTATGCCCGAAATCGAATTCCAAGGCCTCGAGCCCGAGAAATAAATTTTTAAAGGAAATTGTTTAATGAAAATTTTTAAGGAAATTTGAAATGAAGTTTGATTAGAAAGAGATGGTATCGGGCCCGTATTTTGGTTTCGGCGCCTGGTACAGGTCTTATATATGGTTTAAATCATTTCTGTAAAGTTTGGTTGAAAACGAACGTCGTTTGACGTGATTCGGACCTAAATTGCTAAATTTGATACTTGATGAAGTTTGAGAAAATAATTCTTGATTTTGAGGTTTGATTCATTGTTACTGAGGTTACTTTGGCGATTTGATCGCACGGATAAGTTCTTATGATGTTGTTGAGTTAGTACGTGTGTTTGGTTAGGGGGCCCGAGGGCTAGAGTGTGTTTCGGCAAGTTTTGAACTTAGGAAAAAGTTGCAGATTCAGAGAGGTTGCAGGTCTCTGAAGTCAGGTCTCGTGGTCCGCGGTGGAAACTTCGCGGCCGCAGTGGGGGCTCCGCAACTGCGATGGAATTTGTATGGTCCGCGGTGAGAAAGGCCAAGCCTCTGCGGCCGCGCTCGATTTCTTGCGGTCCGCGGTTGAGCTCCGCGGCCGCAATCCTTTTTATGCGGTCCGCGGGGAGGGTCTGAGAGGGGTATAAATAGACGGGATTTCCAGTTATTTTCATTTTTCAAAACCCCAAAAACATAAGAGGCAATTTTTCAAACAATATTTCTTCTCCAAATCAATTGTAAGTCATTTTTAACTAGTTTTCTTCAATCATTAACATCTTTTAACATGATTTCAACTTCAAACCAATTATTTTAATGGGGGAAATTGGGTGTTTTGGGTAGGACCTAAGTTTTTCAAAAAAAAATATGGGGATTTAGACCTTGATTTGGGGTCCGATTTCAAAATAAATGACATATTTGAGCTCGTAGGGGAATGGGTAATCGGGTTTAGGTCCGAATTTCAGGTTTGGACCAAGCGGACCTGGGGTCGATTTTTGACTTTTTGGGAAAATCTTTATAAAACCTCTTTTCATTCATTAGAATTGACTCATTTAGCATTTATTGATGTAATTATGTAACTTATGGCTAGATACGAGCGAATTGGCGGTGGAATCAAAGGTTAAAGCTATAATTGAAACTTGAGTTGTGTTCGAGGCATCGAGGTAAGTGTTTTGTCTAACCTTAGCTTGAGGGATTAGGAGTTGTATCCTATTTGCTATTTGCTTCTTATCGAGTACGACGTATAGGCATGGTGACGAGTTTCTATACGTTGGTGTCAAGCATGACCGTGAGTCTTATATTGTGATTTTCATGATTTCGTTGCATAATTCATGCCTTGGTGAAGATTTCGAATTGTTGTATAAAGTTTGTGGAAAGAATTGTGACCTATGAACATTGAGAAGCATTGGCTCTAGTTGTGAAATGAATTGTGAAAGTATAAGTGTTAATCGAACCTCTAGAGCATTGGCTCAAGTTGTAAAGTAAAAATTGAGAAAGAGATGAGATTATTATGTTGTCATCCTTGCCGGGCTATTGTTGATTTATTTATTGTTCCCTTACCGGGATTTAATTGTTTAATTGTTGTTCCCTTGCCAGGATCTAATTATTTAACTGTTGTTCTCTTGCCGGGATCTCTATTACTATTTTGTTTATTCCCTTGCCCCTTTGTTTGTGATTGTTGTTTGGCTGAGAACGAGAGTAAAAGCATGAAGGGTGATGCCGTGCATTGTTTGTTATTGTGAGGAAAGATTATAAAGCACGAAGGGTGATGCCGTGCCGCACGACGTACCATTCCACGCCGAATCTATTGATTACATAGTGAGGAAAGAGAGTAAAAGCACAAAGGGTGATGCCGTGCACATTTTGATTATATGATTGTTTTGGTGAGGACGAGAGTAAAAGCACGAAGGGTGATGCCGTGCAAATTGTTGATTTCTGTTTCCTTGTTGATATTTTAGTTATGTTGTTTCTTTCCTTACCTGATGCCTTTCTATTCGAAGCTAATATCTCCCCCACAGCATGTTTCCCCCTCCCACGTTGTCTGGTTATTTCTGTATTTCTTTTCCGTTGTATATATATATATATATGAACTGCACAGGTTTATTTGGTAGTCTGGTCCTAGCCTCGTCACTACTTCGCCGAAGTTAGGCTAGACACTTACCAACACATGGGGTCGGTTGTGTTGATACTACACTCTGCACTATGTGTAGATCCAGGAGCAGCTTTAGGACAGTAGTTGGAGTGCTTCCTTCAGTCCACCCGGAGACCAAGGAAGACCTGCAGGCGTCCGCAGGCCCTGGCGTCTCCCTCTATCTCTATTTCCTGTTTCATTTCCTTTTGTTCAGAAATAGTGTATTGTATTTCTTCAGACCTTGTATGTAGTAACTCTTAGACAGTTTGTGACACTGTGACACCAGGTTTTGGTGTATTTGAAGTTTTAAAAGTTGTAATAGATGTAACCTTAAGATATATAATTGTTGACTTCCGCTTATTTATTTAAAATTCCTCTTTTATCATATTATCGACTTGTGTTTGTTAAAAGGAAGCAAAAATGAAAGTGTAGCAATTAGTTAAGGTTTGGCTTGCCTAGCTCCCATTAGTAGGCGCCATCACGACTCCCGAGGGTGGGAAATCCGGATCGTGACAAGTTGGTATCAGAGCTCTAGGTTACATAGGTTAAATTACATTATGTGTTTTAGGACGAACTCTACTTCTTATTTGAGGACGAATGACCCTAAGTGGGGATAATGTAACACTCCGAATTTGAGGGGTGCAAAGGCACGAGTTGCTATAGCCAATCTAGATTAATATCATGTGTTGATGTGAAAATCGGACCTTTATGGAAATGAAATGAGTGTAAGAAATTTGGTCTTAAAGTTTACAAATATGGATAAAGAAAATAATCTCAACTGAGATGGTGTTGACGGGCTTATGTAGAATGCGGTAACGTGAGATCAACCGAGAGTATAGGTGTAAAAGTAAAATCATCAATTTGGTAACCTCAGAATAATTCTTAGTATGTTTGAGGACGAACGTTTGTTTAAGAGGTGAAGAATGTAATGACCGGACCTATTTTTTTAAGAATTTACACCACGACCCCCTATTAACTGCATTCCCGTATTTGTTTCTGCTATTGTGAGTTGCCGAGAGGAATTATTTGGAGTTTCGGAGAGTTTTGGGACACTTGGTCTCTAAATGAGAGCTTAAGTTCTTGAAATTTGACCGTAGTCAGAACAATGTGAAGACGGCCTTGGAACGGAATTCCAATGGTTCTATTAGCTCTGTTGGGTATTTTGGATTTAGGAGCGTGTTCAGATTGTGTTTTGGAGCTCCGTAGCTAATTTAGGCTTGAAATGCCGAAAGTTGAATTTTTGAAGTTTCCGGTTCGATAGTGAGATTTAGATCTGAGGGCCGGAATTAAATTCTGGAAGTTGGAATAGCTTCGGAGTATTGAATGTGACTTGTGTGCAAAATTTTGGGTCATTCGAACGAGGTTTGTTATACTTTTTGATCAAAAGCGTAATTTGAAAGTTTTTGGAATTCTTAGGCTTGAATCCGATGTAAAATTTGTGTTTTGCTGTTGTTTTGAGCGTTCTGAAGATTGGAACAAGTTTGAATAATGTTTTAAGATTGGTTGGCATGTTTGGTTGAGGTCCCGGGGGCCTCAGGTGTGTTTTGGGGTGGTTTCGGATCATATCGGGCTGTTTTGCAATAGCTGAAGCTAGTATTTGGTGCTGTTCTTCGCGTCCGCGAGGTTCCTCTCGCGTTCGCGAAGAAGGATTTGGCTTCTGGGATTTTGTTCTTCGCGTTCGTGAAGAAGAAGAAATTCTGTTGCGCAGGTCTTACTTCGGAGGCGCATATCTCTCAATCTACAATGAATTTTGAGTTTATTCAAAATAAACATTTGTAGCACTTTGAATCTAGTTTCCAGAAACATATTATAATAGTCATTTGGATAACTGCAGCAAAAGTTAGGGCCATTATACTAGAGGCTGTCCGAGAAGAGTTTGGAAAATGATTTTTGGGAAATTTTGTTCTTCGCGAACACGAGAGGAGGACCGCGAACGCGAAGAACAAATCCTTGTGCAGCAGAATAAAGTCCAAACTCGTCTCACTCTTCCATTTTTAGACCAAGGGAGCTCAGGTGAGGCGATTTTTCGAGAGATTTTAAAGGAAAACATCGGGGGTAAGTGTTCTTAACTCAATTTTGGTTAGATTACTCGAATCCATCGTTGTTTATAACATTTAATTGGTGATTTTAGTTGGTAAAATCTTGAAAATTCTCTTGGTTTAATTTGAAGATTTGAGGGTCGAGTTGATGTCGTATTTTGGTAAAATTGGTATGGTTAGACTCGTGGTTGAACTAGTTGTCGGATTTTGTGAGTTTTGTCGGATTTTGAGACGTGGGCCCCACGGGCGATTTTGAGTTAAATTTCGGAATTTTGTTGGAATATTAGTATTTTCATATGGAATTAATTTGTACGATTTATATTGAGTATATTGAATTAATATGACTAGATTTGTCCTCAAGTGATACTGACGGCAATACCCATCTTACTCAAAACACTGAAACTCATATACTGCTCATCCGAGATCGTGACATCACAGTCATTGACCAAACTGCAACCTTGGTCCTTACTTCAAATTCCATACCACTCACTGCACCTCACGTGCCAATATACGATAGACGCGATTTCCATCACAACTCTGGAACCGCCGATAGGCTAATACTTCATCACATAAGACTTTCCATTTAAGTCACTTCAGGAGAACTATAGCAGCATACAGGCGAATCCTCATAATCGTCGAATATGCCAATCTCTAAGTAGTTGTCCAAGCCACCATAACACTTTCTGGGATCCGCCTACTCATAATAGGCCCTAACAAAAGAATGCTTCAGAATAACATCAATCACTGCGGCCGACAAGCCTCACATGCATAACTCGATCACGCTGAACGAACCGATCACTGACACCAGTATACCAACTCAACTATGGCTAATCAATCTACTTCCTTCCAATTTATCCTTGATTGCCTTAGAAATAATAATATCTCCCTTTAACACCTAACTTATTTCAACCAAACTCACCCCGAGTGACCTTAAATCACGAGACCATGCTGTCTCAAATACCATGACCATTTCATGTCTCTCAAATGCTATACCGTAAGTCAAAACATCATAGAACATTCTGTGCCTTTCTTCATAAGCTGCTTCAAAAACTTGACTCTTAACCGTACTTATAGACTCAAAATCATTAGGCACCACACTTTACCTCTTGAATTAACTAGGACCGCTATTGAGAGCCACCCAGCTCTGACTTGGCCCCGAATGCAACCAACTCTACTGAATTTTATAACATATGAATACCCTCTCGATAAAGCACCCAGAGGGATCACTTCCCTCGAAGCCTGCACCTATACGAGGCATAAATCATGAATCTTCCCTCAAGTCTGAACATGAGCCAATAAGGCTAACCATAGCATGCATCCAACAATTCATTTACTCAAATTACCACTCATGGTCCTTTTCCGTAGCTGCAATAACCCACCAATACGCCAATAACCAGAATTCACGCAGGTAATAAACCGTGCAATCAGCTAATCAACAACAAGCTCCCCAACTTGGCTCGAAGCCATAGATCACAACACATATACTCTATTGCTGCCGTAATATCATGGTGAGATTAAACTCACTCCATCATAAGCTCGTGGAAACACGAATCATCTGGAATTTTAACTCTTCTGCAATTCTTGCATTTACTCACACAACAACTAAGCCCACTTACTAAGTCCTAAATTTTTCAAAAATTTCGGCAGAGCCTCCTTTGTAATTGGTCCTATCCACCTGCCAGAGAATCACCAAAATCATCCTAACAACACATCCACAACTTGACAAAGCATCACAATGCATATCAATTACATAAATCTAAATTGATACATGGACATGCGTTGCACCCATTTGAATCATAAGACATAGAAAATACCCTTCAACCCTCCATTATTGGGCTATTCAATCAAGTAGGAACATATTCTTCCTTTAATATTTTCGACCTTCGAGGTGGTCTCCTTGACTCAACGATTTCGTCATAATACATTTACGGAAGCGATCTCAGCTCCCAGACTTATCTAACTAGGAGACACGAAAAATATTCTTCACGCGCCCTTAACTCGAGCTACTCAACAAATCACAATAAGAAACGAATCACTTAACATTTCATCTACTATCCAGTAGGCTTCTTCGCCACTACTAAGTCGTACAAATACACCTCGTAACACTAACGTACTCATCACGTGGATATCCAACCGCCATTCCGGCTAACAAAGACAATAATGAACATATGAGTTCAAAACACTTGCTCACAAAATCAGCACCTTGGTACTCAAGCCATTGGCAAAGATTTGGCCTTAAGTCCTCTTGACTGGTCTAACTTCAAACTCACAGAGATTACACCTCGCCCCTCGATCGGGGAATCAAAAGCCATCAAGACACATCTGATACTGAGCGCCCGTTGGTGCATACGATCACGCAGAAGGAATTTCAAAAGTTTCTTTTCAAGCTGAATCGAGAACGCATGATAAGAATTCAAGAATGTGAAGTTTTCCTAAAGGTTCTGCAGCCTCCCGAGGATAAGTATAGACGTCTCTGTACCGATCCGCGAGACTCTACTAAACCGGCTCATGACTCGTGAGACCAAGTAACCTAGGCTCTGATACCAACTTTGTCACGACCCAAATCCCGGTCGTGATGGCGGCCAGCACACTACTAGGCAAGCCCAACCATTATTCAACACTTAACCCAATTTATCAAAAATAGCGGAAAGAAATATCAATTAAGCAAGATTAAAGTACTGAAGATTTTAACAAAATACACAATATAATCTCACTAGGACCCGGTGTCACGAATCTGAGCTTCTAGAATACAGAATATCATCCTAATACACGGTATATCCAAAGTCCGATAATGCGGAAATAAAGAGATAGGATAGGAGGGAGAAGATCAATGGCTGCGAACGCCGTGCAGCTACCTCGATACTCCCAGAGGCTGGATCTGCTGATCAACTGGATCTACTGAGCCTGAGACTGCCCTGGATCTGCACACAAGGTGCAGGGAGTAAAGTGAGTACTCCGACCCAGTGAGTAATAAAAGTAACTACAGTCCGAAGATAAGAAAATCCAGTAAATACACAAAGTAAGCTACAATCCGAATATACAGCAACATATGGAACTGAGCAGCTAAACACCAGTATAAATACAAATACATGAATGCAATGCAATGCATATGATGGTACATTCCAGTACCCACTGCGGCGTGCAGCCCGAGCCATCCATATTTATTTATCGTCGACGACGCTCACTGGGGGTGTGTACAGACTCCGGAGGGGCTCTTACAGCCCAAGCGCAATATCTTGGTCAGTCATTGTTAGCTGACCGGTCAGCCATTGTTACCTGACCAATTTATATCATACAGTGCCATTGTTACCACTGTTCAAGTATATCATCCAGTGTCATTGTTACCACTATTTCAAGTATATCACACAGTGTCATTGTTACCACTGTTTCAAGTATATCACACAGTGTCATTGTTACCACTGTTTCAAGTATATCACACAGTGTCATTGTTACCACTATTTCAAGTATATCACACAGTGTCATTATTACCACTGTTTCAAGTCACTTTATAATCAGTCCAGAAAATAATATAATAAGCCCCTTGGGCATTTACAAAACAGAAGTTTCCAGCCCGGAATACATTTAAAAATATCATTTAAGTTTTCAACACTTAGAATTATGGCTGAGTTTGCAAAACAACATTTAAAACCTTGGACTGAAATTAAATGATATGCAAATCATGCTAAGCAGTAATATCAATCCTCGAAGGATTTTACAAATCGGCACAAGGCCCCAAACATGGCATCAAGCCCAGTAATATCAATAAAGTGTGTGTATCAATCACCAGTATAGTATAAACATCACACGGGATGGACCAAGTCACAATCCCCAATAGTATTCGACCCCGCACTCACCATGAAATGCGTGTCACGCCTCAATATAGCGTTACGATGTGAAAGTCTGGGGTTTCAAACTCTCAGAATAGCATTTACATCTATTACTCACCTCTAACCGGCCGTAAACTAGTCCGCAATGCCCTTTCCTCTTGAATCGACCTCTTCGCGCGTCGAATCTAGTCAAAACCACAACGAATACGTTACAATAGGCTAAGGGAATATAACCCAATCGAAAAGATTCGAAAAATGTCGAAAATCCCGAAATTAGCAAAACCCGAGCCCCGGGACCACATCTCGAAATTCAGAAATTTTTACATCAATACGACCCTTATCTCGCCACGAGTCTATACATACCAAATTCATAAAAATCGGAGTTCATTTGACCCTCAAATCACCATTTAATTCTCTTAAGTTTCAAGCCCTAAACCACCATTTTTGTCCATAAATTACTTGAGTTTTCATCTCTAATCCATGTATTTAACTTGGAAATAAGTAGAAACAACTCACCTTTGATGCTTGATGAAATCCCCCTTGAAATTCTCTCCAAAATAATCCAAGCCAAATGAAAGAAATGAAAGAAATAAGCCAAATCCGTGTTTAAAAGAATCTGCCCGTGCTTCGTCGAGTTGTACCTTGCACTTGTGCTATACAAGTTGTACATCCTATTAAAATTGTTCCTTGTCGGACACCTTCTGTTTAAACACCTATAACGTCTTGTATAAATATCTAAATGATAAAAGGTTCGAAGATTTAAAAACTAGACTAAAAGATCTTTAATTTGATAGGTTGTACACCATATAACTCTTTATATATCCCGAGATATGAGCTTCTAAATCGGCTCCATGAAATCAGAAAATTTCTGGAGAAACTGCTCCACCAGTCATCTTTAATCAATCATAACTTTCTCTATGAATGTCCAAATTACGATTTCTTTAGCTTTCTGGAAACTAGATACGAAGTAATACAACTTTCGTTTTTTAATCATCTCAAAAGTCGTTGTAGATCAAAAGATATAGGCGTCCGAAGTACGCTCCACGATTGCAGTCCAAAGACCTGCAAAAAATTGCAGCAGAAATTTCTGCAGTTTTTTCTTTTTCTTTTTGGTCCGAATATCATTCCATTAACCTTCCGAAATCCACCCTCGGCCCTCGGGACCTTAACCAATTATATCAACATGTTCCACAATATCATTCAAACTTGTCCCAACCTTCGAAACACCCAAAATAACATCAAAACATCAAATCATCATCGGATTCAAGCCTATGAATCTCACGAACTTCCGAATTCCATTTTTGATCAAAAACCCAACCAAACCACGTCCGAATGACCTCAAATTTTGCAGAAAAGTCCAAAATGACATCATGAAGCTACAGCAACTCTCGGAATTCCATTCCGACCCTCGGATCAAAATCTCACCTATCATCCGGAATTCG
Source organism: Nicotiana tabacum (assembly GCF_000715075.1). Taxonomy (NCBI): domain Eukaryota; kingdom Viridiplantae; phylum Streptophyta; class Magnoliopsida; order Solanales; family Solanaceae; genus Nicotiana; species Nicotiana tabacum. The sequence continues at coordinate 102,558,856 of NC_134087.1, read as the reverse complement.
CCAAAATACTAACTTTGCTAATTAAAGCTTAATTCTACACCGGTCATCACAAAAATATTCCGGAAATACTCCTAAGTCCCAAATCACCTAACAAAACTATCCGAACCATAAAATTGGCATTTCAAGCTCTCTAACACATAAGTCAATATTCGGTTGACTTTTCCAACTTAAGCTTCCTTAAAAGAGACTAAGTGTCTCAAACCTTACCAAAATCATTCCGGAATGACTTCAAATTTTGCACACAAGTCACATTCGACATTACGGACTTGCCCCATCTTTTGAAACCGCATTCCGACCCCGATATCAAAATTTTCACTTCCGGTCGAATTTTCTCAAAAACCTTCAAATTTCTATATTAAGCCAAATGACTTCAAAATGACCTCCGGACATCCGAATTCACTTCCGATCGCGCTCCCAACTCCAGAATCACCATATGGAGCTATTCCCAGACTCGGAATCCCAAACGGACTTCTATAACACTGAAATGCCTTCCAACCCAAATATATGAAATTCTTCTAAAGTACTAACTTTCACAATATACGCTGAAATGCTCACGGGTTACCCAAAACCAAATCCGGACATACGTCCAAGTCCGAAATCATCATACGAACTTGCTGGAATTTTCAGATCCCAATTCCGAGGTCGTTTACTCAAAATTCTAATCCTAGTTCATTTCTTCAATTTTAAGCTTTCAAAATGAGAATTTCCATTTAGATTTGACTCCAAACTTCCTGAATTTTAATTCTGACCATACACACAAGTCAATATACCTGAGATGAAGCCGCTCATGGCCTCAAACTGCTGAATGACGCGCCAGAGTTCAGAACGACCGGTCGGGTTGTTACAATATGCAAGTTAAAGAAATAGATTTTAGGAAAAAGTATACACTGATTTGAGACAGGTTTTACTAAATATTACGCTTTGGAAAATATATACTGATTTAGGCATGTAGGAACCAGTTAATCGATTGTTACTGCTTTTAGACACGCGAGTTCGGTTCAAAAGCCCCTATAGGCATGATTTCTACGAGTCACTGATTTTAAGACGTTGTTAATAACTTATGAACAGATGCTTATTTGATTAACCCTAAGAGTTTGCCTAATGTTATGTAGGTCCCTATAGGCATGGCTTCTATATGCACAGATTGCAGAAATTAACTCCTATAGGCAGTATTTCTATATGCGTGATTGCAGAAAATAAGCGCTAGGTCCTATTGGCATGATTTCTATGTGATTAATAAAATCCTAAGATCATGATTTCTACCCTTTTAATGCAGGAAAGTAAAGACCCCCCACCATTTTCACTATATTCCCCGAGTTTATACAGGTTATTACAAACTAGAAAAATAGAGAAAATACATCAGAAGCTAACAGCTAGATCCGAGCAGCCTAATTCAACCTTAATGTCTAATAACATGCGATTGAATCATTTCCGGGATCCAGATTTTGAAAGCCTTCTCTTTATCTAGGATGTTTCAAAGTTCCAAGGAATCTCAGGGATTCCCGGCATTGCTTACACCCAAGATACCATTAGAATAGAAATAATGCAGTGTAGAAGAGCCAGCTCTCAGGAATCCAAGTTCAGTGGGAGCTCAAGGGTCCCAAAGCATGGCTTGCAAGCGAGGGGCAGGACATAATAGCTAAGAGTAAGTGTAAGTGCAAAGGGATTGGGGAGCCATAACAGGTGGTGGTCATGCCAAGCCACAAAATAGGCTGGCACACCCCTGACCACCTATTTGGTCAAACAAATTAAGAGCAGACCCATTGAAGGTCAGACCAGGCCTGGACAATGATTAGGACATTTCCAGGCCAAGGTCTTAGGCTTAGAGCACACATAAGGGGCAAAGAGAGTAGGAATTGATTGAGTTTGGGATTCAAAGAATCATGTTCAGACACATGAACAACAATGTTGGAATGTTGTCATGCCCAATGAACCATACTCATAGATAAAGGTGGTAGGGGTAAGGAGATTCACATAAGAACAAGAATGATAAAAATTGCAGAAAAGCAGTAAGAAGTACAACAAAACTGAAATATAAAAACACATAGGGGAGGAGCAGTATTTAAAATAGGATAGACATACCAGTTGTAAAGTAAACAGAAAGAAAAGAGAAGAACACTCGCAGCCACAAACAAGAAAAGAAAGATCAACTCAAGACTTCAGCAGAAAACTCAAATTGCCTTTAGAGAACTTAGAAATATTTTGAGAAAGAGGAAGAGAAGTAGTGTATTTTCAGAACTTGTTTCTGTGTTCGTGTGTTTATGAGAGAGTTAACTTATTGTTGACTGATGATAGAAAAGGGGAGGTCTAAGCCATTATATAGTTTTTTTGAAAACAAGTAAGGTAGGAAAAGAGTGCACAAACATGGAAACCAATCAATTAGTATCAATTAAGACAACCAGACTCCTTTAATTAAGGGGTCTAGTTCAAACGGCTAGTCAATATGGAATAAGGAAGAAAAAATCAATTTACTAAGGCTGATTAAGGTAAGAAAACCATATAGTGCACAAATAAGGTCAAATACATAGTTGATAGTTATGGAAAGATGGAATAGTACTGTGAAAATAATGTATCAGTTTGAAAATCAATCAAAAATGATCTCGGATCCAATTGTAATCACAAAGGACCTAAAATAATTAAGGACAGAGTCATATAGTTATGGAAATAAATCAAACATTGGTACAGAATCACAATAGAGATACACAAGACCATGTATTTAAGGAAAATATCACAAGCCTAGGATTTTTACACAAAAGGATCAAAACAACCGGTAGGGTAAAAGAGATTCAATCAAAAGAAATCAGTGATGAATCACTAGCATGGTTAATGGGATTTCAAAAATCAAGCCTTGGTGAAATCCTTTGAAAGGGAAGTTTTTCCTCATATATAAAACATACAGTTCAAATAAAAGAAGAACCTAACACTGAGAGTTTTAGGGCCATAGGCGAATAGGATTTTGAGTTCGATTACAGGCTCATCGTGACTCTGTAAACCTAGGGTTTCAGAGTGAAACCCTAGTGCCATCTACCCAAATGAAAACCCCCAAATTTTAGGGTTTCACATAGAATCAGAGATGAGAAAATCGTTCAAAGTCACGGAGATAGGCAGACATACACAAACAGAAGCAAGAGAAACTACGAGTTTTAAGATAAAGGTAGGCAATAAAAATGATCAACGAAACTTAGAAACAAAATCAAAGCATGAACTTAAACACATATATCAAAGAGTGAGGATCAACAACATAAGTTAGCATGTGAACAAAGAATAGAAAGGAATCTCTGTAAAAAATCAGGTAAGAAATAAGAGAACAGACATGAACATAATCAGAAATAAAACAAACGAGCATAAACACATAAGAGAGAGTAAAAGAGTCAGATAACATTTAGGAGCCATTTTCAGAAACCCTAGAAATCGGGTTTGAATAGTTTTGAAAAGGGAAATTAGGGGAAAAACTCTAAAATATCACATACAACATTGATCTAGCATAGATCTAAACGAATAAAACGAAAAGAACCTCGAATAGGCTAGGATTTCTGAGAACCCTAAAGGACGAGAAAGGCTTGGAAGTCATGAGATCAGATCTGAGTCGATAGGGTCGGAACCAGACTCAGTAGGCTACAATACGCCGGAGCAAGGCCGGAAATGGCTGAGAACCTCGTATTGACAAAGGTCTAGGTGAAGACCCTCGAGGACTGGCCTCGAATCTTCAAGAGGCAGGCGTGTGAGAGTAGTAGGTGGTGAGTGTAGGTCGTCCATGGCTAAGGAAGCCGTGAATTCTGGTAGATTTGGGGTCGAAAATGGTTCGGACGAATTCGCGAGGTAAATGCTTGTTGGAATTTTGAATTGGTTGCAAAGTGAGGTAAGTGTTTGGTCCTTAGCTTGAGGGATTAGGAGTTGTGTCATAATTGTTATGTGTTATTTGTTGAGTACGACATATAGGCATGGTGACGAGTATCTATACGTTGAATTATACTTTGACTAATGCGACTCCTATTTGACTTAACTGAAGAGTTTTGCCTCTCCTATTGTCATGTTATATTTTCATATCTACTTGACTCGTGTTGATTTCCTTATCATTGACTTGTATATTATGAGATCGTTGCTACGTGTTAGTTTTCCCGTTATTGAACTATTTCCTTTATGCCAGTATTCTTTTGAGCTGGTTCTACCATTTTCTCGTGATTTACAACCCTTGAGTTGATTTACTTGTCTTACCTTGTATTATTGTCATTTGTTGTTATTATATGTATTGCGGTGATGTTCGATCCTTCTGTTGTGATGCAACTGTTGATTCTATTGAATGCATTGCGTATTTATTTTGAGACTACGGATATGGGATTCCGGTAGCTCCCCCTTGTTTGTTTACTTTGGGACTACAGGTTAGATTCCCGGGAGATCCCCCTGCACATTTACTTTGGGACTACGAGTTAGATTCTCGGGAGATCCCCCTGCACAGTTATATGGAACTACGGGAATGCACCCGGTAGATTCCCCCAGTACTGGGTATTTATATTTGGGACTGCGGATCGGGATTCCGGTAGATCCCCGCACATTATGAGGACTATAGGACGGTATCCTGAGAGATCCCCAGTTGTTATCTCTGTGCTGAGTTGTACTCCTTCCGTGATTATTTTATCAATTCAAGTGTTTTAATTGTTTAGATTCCTTTACGGCTGTGATCCTTTGTGTGGGAATTCATAGTGTTGACAATACCTCGCCCTATTTGTTTTATATATATTCGATACTTCAAATTTCAATAATTGTTACATTTTTTAACTCAATTAGTTTCTCAATTATATCCCCTTAAACCGTTTGAGGTTGTACTTTACTTAAAAAGAAATTTCTACTATGTTTTGATTTATTGATTTCTCGTATTGATTTAATGATTCCTTTGATATTGTACTTTAATTGAAAAGGGTATTTTCTTTATCAAATGATTTCTAATAATAACTTCATCTTTTCTTGTTGATTTCCTAATTGGGTTGGAAGTTGTACTCTACTTTATGTTAAGTGAATGGGGCTCCTTGAACGTTCTTAATTGTATTAGGTTATGGAACCTATGAACTGAGTAACATGAGAATATTGTTGTGCAATGTGAGACAAAAATATGAAAGTGAGTTGAGACCTATATTATTTATGATTATGAAATGAGGCGTCACAATGTGACCTTTACTCGAAAGAATTATATTCGAAAGATGCTTGTTTGAAGGAAATATATTTGAAAGATATTTATAGTTGAAGGACTTGATTAATTGATTGAACTTGTATACATTATTCGTTGATCAATATTTATGGTGTTTTTGTTGCCTGCTATTTATATCACTGGATGATCATTGTTGCTATCATTCTTATCTGCTTCCTATTATTTTTGTACGCTATATTGAACAGGTTTATTTGGTAGTCTGGTCCTAGCCTCGTCATTACTTCATCGAGGTTAGGCTAGGCACTTACCAGCACATGGTATCAGTTGTGCTGATACTACACTCTGCACTCTTTTGTACAAATCCCAGTGCTGTAGACTTCGGACCGTAGTGAGATTTGTTGTTTCTTTTTCATCAGGCGACTTGAGGTAGTCCTACAGGCGTCCGCAGGCCTTGGCGTCTTCTTCTATCTACTATTCATGTTTCTTTCATGAATTTCTAGAGACAGTGTTGTATTTATTCTTTCAGACCTTTATTTGTAGTACTCTTAGACAGTCTGTGAAGTTGTGACACCAGTCTTGGGTAGATTTGTTATGGATTGGTATTAGTAGTATTATTAAAACTTTAAAATGCAGCCTTCCGCTTATTAAATTCTGTTGTTATGTATTTGTTGGCTCTTAAATATTATCAGATAAAAAATGGAAACACGGTAAATAGTTCAGTTGGTTGGCTTGCCTAGCTTTCACTAGTAGGCGCCATCATGACTCCCGAGGGCGGGAAATTCGGGTCGTGACAACATTTGACATAATTCCAAGAAACAAATTAAAAATATTTAAATATAATTTAAATTCTTATATAGTTAATTTTAATGGAAATTTAATGTCAAACTTCCATATAAATGAAATAATTATATAAAATTTAATAGTAGAGGAATAATATAGAAAGAGGGGGTATAAAGATAATTTGAGTAAATTGATATTTTGAATTAATTTAAAAATAAATCTACATCTCTTTCTCAATTAGCATTTTAGTTTTAAGAATCAAGATGTGTGATGTATGTAGTTTGGAGTCGAATACTTTTAAAATGACTATCAAAAAGAGAATTGTCACATAAATGCAGTACAATTCGATCAATTTTAAAGCAACTCCAATAATGTTGGAAGGGAGTTAATCAATCATAATTTTATACAAGAATAGAGGAACTGATGACATACATTTTTGTGGGGATAATGTTTTAAACTATGAAGCAACTCAGACACCGGCTGAACTAAATCTCAATTATGTTGCCTTACGATACAATTAATTATCCAACATTTTATAATTTATTTATATCTCAATTGTTTGGAAGCAATACATACACTTTTATATTTTATTTTTCTATTAGCGCTAGCAGTTGCCGTGCTAAATTAGCTAAGAAGGGAGGATGTATTCTTCTCTAATGGCTCATGTATGGACTATGACTTTTTAGCCCATTGTTGATATTTATCTCTCTCAAAGTGTATGAGACAATTGATTGAACAACCGATGGGATCGGTATATATGTTTCAATTAGAATGAAATAGATTTAGATAGGGTAAACATATACAGGAATATAATTGCACTATTTGGGATTACTATTTACACAAAATAAAGCGAATTACAAAATCATAAGGTAAATTCATTTTAAGAATTACCTGTAGGAACTCATCTTCTTTTAGTACATGTGCATGATATATTTAAAGTAGTTTAATATTTATTTAATTATAATATACTAATATTAACTATATCCCAAAAGTATCATTTAATTTAACTACCCGACTGGTCATTTTAAGCTCTAACACCGTTCAGCAGTGTGGGGCCATGAACAACTTTATTTCAAGTATTATGACTTACACGCATGGTCGGAATTGAACTTCAGAATGTTCGGAATTGATTTAGAAAGAGAATTCGCATTTCGGAAGCTTTAAGTTGAAAGAATTAGATAAGATCAGAATTTTAAGTAAACGACCTCAGAATCAGGATTCGAGGGTTCCAGCAGGTTCGTATGATGATTTCGGACTTGGGCGTATGCCCGGATCGTGTTTCGAATTACCCGGGAGCATTTTGGCGCCTATTGTGGAAGTTAGCATTTTGGAAGAAATTTCATAAGTTTGGGTTGAAGTGCTTTTCGGTGTTATCGATGTCCATTTGGGATTTCGAGTCTGGGAGTAGCTCTGTATGGTGATTCTGATGTTGGAAGCGCGATCGGAAGTGAATTCGGAGGTTCGTTGGTCATTTTGGAGTCATTTGGCTAAAGATAGAAATTTGAAGGTTTTTGAGAAGTTTGATCGGAAGTGCAATTTTTGATATCGGGGTCAGAATCCGATTCTGAAAGTTGGAGTAGGTCCGTAACGTCGAATATGACTTGTGTGCAAAATTTGAAGTCAATCGAACGTGATTTGATAGGTTTAAACATCAAAAGTAGAAGTTTGAAATTCTAAAGTTCATAAAGCTTGGATTGGAGGTCAATTCGTGGTTTTAGCATGGTTTGATATGATTCGAAGCCTCGAGCAAGTCCGTAATGTGTTTTGGGACTGGTTGGTATGATTGGTTGGGGTCCCAGGGGCCTCGGGTGGATTCCGTGTGGTTGATAGAATGAAAATAAAATTTGGAGAAGTGCTGAAGCATCTGCTTCTGTCATAACCGTACCTGCGGTTGGTGGACCGTAGGTGCGAGACCGCAGAAGCGGCCATAGCCTCGCAGATGCGGCCCAGAGCTTGCCAGGCCAAATCGCAAAAGCGGCTCCTTAGCCGCATAAGCGGTTTCGCAGATGCGGCTTCAAAACCGCAGAAGCGGTCCCAGCCCTTTTCGGCAATTCCGCAGATGCGACCTCCCTTCGCAGATGCGGTCCCCTGACCGTAGATGCAGAAACTGCTGAAGCAGTCGGCTTTATTTAAGTCGAGCCCCAACCATTTTTGACCATTTGGCACTCGGGTATTAAGCGATTTTGGAGCTCTTGAGAAGGGATTTCCACATAGCATCGTGAGGTAAGTTCATCCCCCTTATTTCTAAGTTTAACACTCGAGTTTTGGGTAGATTAACACCTAAAGATTTGGAGAAGTCAAGGGGTTAGAGCTAGACATAGGGTTTTAATAAAACTTAGATTTTTCCACGAAATTGGTTATGAGATGGATTAGAAATCATATATTATTGGTCCTTAGGTTATAGAGAACCACTTCCTTAGAAAAATTTCGGAATCTAGGCACGTGGGCCCGGGGATGAGTTTTAGGAACCTTGCATTTAGGGTTGGGAAATTGGTGTAATAATTAGAGTATGAACTTTTGAGCATGTATTGACTAGTTCTTACCCTATTTGAATAGTTTTGGATCGTTCGGCTCCAAATTGGAGGTTTGAGCGCGTTCTTGCATCGAAATATAGGCTTCGGAGCGAGGTGTGACGACCCAAAGGGTCATCACTTTCTTTTAATTGCATTTTGTGCTTCTGAGGCCTTGAAAACCTCATTTAGGATTGCCTCGATTTGCGTGCGTAGTCCGGACGCGTAGCCGGAAAGCTTAAATATGAAATTCTATGAAAAATGCTAAGTTTTGAGTTTAAATTGAATAATTTGGTTTCGGTCAACATTTTGGGTAAACGGACTTGGACCCGTGATTTGACAGTCCTGGAGGGTCCGTAGGAAAATATGGGACGTGGGCGTATGTCCGGAATCAAATTCCGAGGTCCCAAGCCCGATGAATGAATTTTTAAGTAAAAGTGTTTTCTGAAAATGTTTAAGGAATTTTGAAATGAATTTTGATTAGAACATATTGGTATCAGGACCGTATTTTGGTTTCGGCACCCGGTACAGGTCTGATATATGGTTTAAGTCATTTCTGTAAAATTTTGTTCAAAACGGAGTCCATTTGACGTGATTTGCACCTAAATTGCTAAAGTTGATGTTTTATGAAATTTTGGAAAAAATATCCTTGGTTTTGAGGTTTGATTCGTTGTTTTTGAGGTTATTTAGGCGATTTGATCCCACGGATAAGTTCGTATGATGTTGTTGAGTTAGTGCATGTGTTTGGTTAGGAGCCCCGAGGGCTCGGGAGTGTTTCAGAATGATTTTTGGCTTAAGAAATGTTGCAGATTTTCTGTTGTTAGTGCCCAAGGATTTTACCCTTCGCGTTCGCATAGTCCCTTTCGCGAATGTGTAAGGCAAGGATCCCAGGTGCCATTTTTACTTCTTCGCGAGCGCAGAGGATGCGACACGAACGTGAAGCTCAGGGGGGAGACCCTTCACGAACACGTCCTTCCACTCGCGAACGCATAGGGTGCAGGGGGAGGGGCCACCAGTTTGTTCTACGTGAACGCGACCACTGGCCCGCGAACGCGAAGGCTCGAGGTGCTAAAGCATCGCGAATACGAGCCCAGTGTCGTTAACGCGAAGGTCTTCAGACCTGACTCATCGCGAACGCTTTGAGCTTATCACGAACGCGAAGAAGGATTTTGCCCAGTTATTTTAAAGTCCCAAAACAGAACCCATTATGGGATTTCACTAAAATTTCACAAACTCTTTCTTCTCCAAAGTTCTAGGGCGACTTTTGAAGCATCCTTTCATCATAAACTCTTGGATTAGTAATCTTTAACTTATTTCCTTCCATTTTCATCAACATCTATTGAATTTCTAGGCCTAAAACATGTCATTAAGAGTAGAAATTAGGGAATTGGGTAGAGTTAGGGCTCTTTAATTAATTGTGATTTAGACCTCGTTCTTGGGTCGAATTCTGAAAATAATATATATTCGGGCTCTTGGATGAATGGGTGATTTGATTTTGGTCCGAACCTCGTATTTTGACCAAGCAGGCCCGGGGTCAATTTTTGGGATTTTGGAAAGAATGATGGAAAAGCTATAATTAGGCAATGGATTCGAATTGTTTAGCATTTGTTGATGTTATGAAGTCATTCATGTATAGATACAATTGATTTGGAGCCGAATTCGAGAGGAAAAGCGGTAATTGAGGATTGACTTGGCCGTGGAAGTTTGAGGTAAGTGTTTGGTCTAACCTTAGCTTGAGGGATTAGGAGTTGAGTCCTATTTGCTATGTGATAATTGTTGAGTACGACGTATAGGCATGGTGACGAGTATCTATACATTGGTGTCTAGCATGACCGTGAGTCTTCACATTGCGGATATTCTGATTTTATTGTATCTTTCATGCCTTTATGATTATTTCTATATGTGGTAAAAAGTATGTGAAAGAAATTGTGATCTTTGAACTTCGAGGAGCATTGGCTCGAGTTATATTACCAAGTGTGAAAGTATATGAAATGATTGAACCCTTTGGAGCGTTGGCTCAAGTGGTAAAGTGAGTTAAGAAGTAAAAGTGAAAGAAAGAGAAAGAGTTATTAAATTGCTCCCTTGCCGGGATGTTTGTTGCTTTGTTGATTATCTCCCTTGCCAGGATGATGACATTATTAATATTGTTCCCTTTCCAAGATTTAACTGTTTAATTGTGTTCCCTTGCCGGGATTTCTATTATTATTTGTTTACTCCCTTGCCCATTTGTTTGTGATTGTTGTTTGGGTGAGGAAGAGCATTAAAGCACGAAGGATGATGCCGTGCATTGTTTGTTGTTGTGAGGAAAGAGGGTAAAGCACGAAGGGTGATGCTGTGCCGTACGATGTACTATCCCGTACCGATTATCATTGACTATATGGTGAGGAAAGAGAGTAAAAGTATGAAGGGTGATGCCCTGTACACTTTTGTTATAAAATATTGTTTGGTGAGGGCGATAGTAAAAGCACGAAGGGTGATGACGTGCACGTTGTTATTATATGATTGATTTGGTGAGAACGAGAGTAAAAGCACGAAGGGTGATGCCGTGCAAATTGAAGAGTTCTGATTCTTGATGATATTCTAGTTATGTTGTTACTTTCTTTACCTGATGCTTTATATTCAGAATCGTTATTTCCCCCACAATATGTTTCCCCTTCCCACATTTACTGGTTATTTTTGCATTTTCCTTTCTGGTGTATATATTTAAATTACACAGGTTTATTTGGTAGTCTTGTCCTAGCCTCGTTACTACTTCGCCGAGGTTAGGTTAGACACTTACCAGGACATGGGTTTGGTTGTGCTGATACTACACTCTGCACTGTGTGCAGATCCCGGAGCAACTTACGGACAGTGGTTGGAGGGCTTCCTTCAGTCCACCCGGAGATCCAAGGTAGACCTGCAGGCGTTCGCGGGCCCTGGCGTCACCATCTATCTCTACTCCCTGTTTCATTTTCTTTCGTTTAGAAATAGTTTATTGTATTTTCTTCAGGCCTTGTTTGTAGTGACCCTTAGACAGTTTGTGACACTGTGACACCATGTTTTGGGTATTGAGGTTTTGAAAGTTGTAAGAAACGTAGTCTTGAGTTATAAAAATTATTGACTTTCGCTTATTTATTTAATTCCGTTGATTTTATGTTTTCGCTGGTAATCGAAAAATAATAATAATAAAAATTTGTTAATGAAAAAGGTAGTTAAGGGTTGGCTTTCCTAGCTCTCATTAGTAGGCGCCATCACGACCTCCGAGGATGGAAAATCCAGGTCGTGACAAGTTGGTATCCGAGCTCTACGTTATTATAGGTCTCACAGTTCACAAACAAGCTTAGTAGATTCTGAGGGATCGGTACGGAGACGTCTGTATTTATCCCCAGAGGCTACAGAGTTAGAAAAAATTTCACATTTGTTCTTTCTTGTCGTGCGGATTTGTTTCTCAATGCTAATTAGATTTCTACTCTATTCTTTTGCAAATGGCGAGAACACGCGCTTCCTCATCTACCGCTCAATAGCCCGAGCCCCCATAAGCAGCTTCTACTAGGGGTAGAGGGCGTGGCCGAGGCCGTGATAGAGGCCGAGGTAGGGGCAGAGCTCAGCCCCGAGCAGCAGCACCAGTGGCAGAGCCTCAGGTTGATTTTGAGGAGGAGGTACCGGCAGCAGTTTCGGTGGGCCCAACTCAGGTCCCAGTGGGGTTCATTGCCACCCCAGTTCTTGAGGATGCTCTGGTCCGATTGGTGGGCCTCATAGAGAGTGTCACACGAGGTCACCCAGTATGAGACCAAGTTCATCGATCTAGCTCCCCATTTTCTTGTCATACTTCCCACCGAGAGATAGGTTGAGGAGGTTTATTGATGGTCTTATTCAGTCGATTCGTCTTCAGATGGCCAAGGAAGCCGGGAGTGAGATCACCTTTCAAGAGGTGGCCAATATGGCCCATAGAGTTGAGATGGTTTTGTCACAGGGAGGTGGTCAAGGGTTGGATAAGAGGCCCCGTCATTCAGGCATATTCTGTGGTACCTCATCTGGAGGTAGAGATTCATATGCTAGAGGCCATCCTCCTAGGCCCTTTCAGTCATCTCTCCAGGTCTCACATGGTACTTCAGGTGGTCGTGGTTCTCAGACGCATTATTCTGATCAGCAGCCTTACAGTGACACCACTAGCTCCCATCAGTGCACCACCGCTTTAGAGTTTCCGAGGTGGTCATTCAGGTCGACAGGGCCAGCAGTCTCAGCAGCCGAGGGCTTATTACACTTGTTGTGATCCGGGTCACATTGCCAGGTTTTGACCTCCACCACCGGGTAGCTCTCAGCATCAGGGTTCTCGTGCTATGGTACAGGCACCAGGTGTTCCACAGCCTGCCTAGCCAGTTAGAGGTGGGGCTAGAGGTTCTAGAGGTGGAGGTAGACGTCCTAGAGGTGGTGCTCAGGCCGCCAGAGGTGGAGGCCAGCTAGCAGCAGGCTGTCCTAGAGAGGTAGTTCAGGGTGGTGGGGCCCAGCCCCGATGTTACGCCCTTCCAGATAGGCCCGAAGCTGAGGCTTCAGATGCAGTCATTACAAGTACCACTCTGGTTTGTGATAGAGATGCTTCAATGCTATTTGATCCAGGGTCTACGTATTCGTATGTGTCATCTTATTTTGCACCGTACCTGGTCATACCTAGTGATTCATTAAGTATTCCCGTTTATGTGTCTACACCGATGGGTGATTCTATTGTGGTCAATCGAGTCCATCGTTCTTGTATTGTGGTGATTGGGGTCTTGGGAGTCGCGTGGATTTGTTGCTTCTAGACATGGTCGATTTCGATGTTATATTAGGGATGGACTGGTTATCACCTTACCACGCTATCTTGGATTGTCATGTCAAGACTGTGACCTTAGCCTTACCGGATTTGCCTCGTTTAGAGTGGAGAAGGACTCCTGGTCATTCTACCCGCAATGTTATTTCGTATGTGAAGGTTCGGCACATGATCGAGAAGGGGTGTTTGGCCTATTTGGCATATGTTCGTAATTCCAGTGCTGAGGTTCCTTCTATTGATTCTGTGCCCATTGTTCGTGAGTTTCCTGATGTTTTCCCTTCAGACCTGCCGGGTATGCCACCCGATAGGGATATTGACTTTTGCATTGATTTGGCTTCCGGGCACCCAGCCAATTTCTATCCCGCCATACCGTATGGCCTCGCCTGAGTTGAAAGAGTTGAAGGAGCAGTTGCAAGACTTGCTTGAGAAGGGTTTCATTAGACCCAGCGTTTCGCCTTGGGGTGCGTCGGTGTTGTTTGTTAAGAAAAAGGATGGTTCGATGAGAATGTGCATTGATTACCAGCAGTTGAACAAGGTCATCATCAAGAATAAGTATCCACTGCTGAGGATTGATAATTTGTTCGATCAACTTCAGAGTGCCAAGGTATTTTCAAAGATTGACTTGAGATCTAGCTACCATCACTTGAGGATTAGGACATCCGATGTCCCTAATACAGCATTCCGCACTCGGTACGGGCATTATGAGTTCTTGGTTATGTTATTCGGGTTGACAAATGCCCCAACAACTTTTATGGATTTGATGAACCGAAAGTTCAGGCCTTATTTGGACTCGTTCGTGATAGTCTTCATTGATAATATTCTGATATATTCCCGCAGCCCGAAGGAGCACGAGCAGCATCTCAGAGTGGTTCTTCAGACTCTGAAGGATAGTCAGCTATATGCGAAGTTCTCAAAGTGTGAGTTCTGGTTGAGTTCAGTTGCATTCCTGGGTCATGTCATTTCAGCAGTGGGTATTCAGATTGACCAAATGAAGATTGAGGTAACCAAGAACTGGCCTAGACTAGCATCAGCTATAGAGATTCGGAGTTTCTTGGGATTGGCAGGCTACTATCGTCGGTTCGTGGAGGGGTTCTCATCTATCGCAGCCCCAATGACTAGGTTGACCCAGAAGGGTGCCCAGTTCAGATGGTTGAACGAGTGTGAGGCGAGCTTTCAGAGGCTCAAGACAGCTCTGACTACAACACTGGTGTTAGTTTTGCCCACAGGTTCAGGGCCTTATACCGTTTGTTGTGATGCATCTCGCATTAGGCTTGGTGCACTGTTGATGCAGGATGGCAAGGTCATTGCCTATGCTTCGTGGCAGTTGAAGATTCATGAGAAGAATTATCCGGTGCATGATTTAGAGTTGGCATCCATTATTCACGCACTGAAGATTTGTAGGCATTATCTATATGGCGTGGCATGTGAGGTGTTCACTGATCACAAGAGTCTTCAGTATTTGTTCAAGCAAAAGGAGTTGAATTTGAGGCAGAAGAGGTGGTTGGAGTTGTTGAAGGATTATGATATCACTATCTTATATCACCCGAGAAAGGCCAATATGGTGGCTGATGCTTTGAGTAGAAAGTTAGCCAGTATGGGCAGTCTTGCTTATATTCCAGTTGGTAAGAGGCCGCTTGCTTTGGATGTTTAGGCTTTGTCCAATCGATTTGTGAAGTTGGATATTTCCGAGCCTAGTCGAGTATTAGCTTGCACGGTCGCTCGTTCTTCGTTATTGGAGCGTATCCATGATCGGTAGTTTGATGATCCCCATTTGTGTGTCCTTAGAGACACGATGCAGCGTGGAGGTGCCAAGCAGGTTACCTTAGATACTGATGGAGTTTTGAGATTGTAGGGTCGAGTTTGTGTGCCTAATATGGATGGGTTTCGGGAATTGATTTTAGAGGAGGACCATAGTTCTCGGTACTCAATCCATCCGGGCGCCGCGAAGATGTATCAGGATTTGTGGTAGCATTATTGGTGGCGTAGAATGAAGAAGGAAATTGTTGCACATATGGATCGGTGTTTGAATTGTCAACAGGTTAAGTATGAGCATCAAAGGCCTGCTGGATTATTTCAGAGGATTGAGCTTCCCGAGTGGAAGTGGGAGCGGATCACTATGGACTTCATTATAGGACTTCCGCTGACTCGGAAGAAGTTTGACGCAGTTTGGGTCATTGTTGATAGGCTGACCAAGTCAGCGCATTTCATTCCTGTGGCAGTCTCCTATTTATCCGAGAGGTTAGCTGAGATCTATATCCGGGAGATTGTTCGCCTTCATGGTGTGCTAGAATCTATAATTTAGGACCGAGGTACGTAGTTCACCTCGCATTTCTGGAGAGCAGTTCAGCGATAGTTGGGCACCCAGGTTGAGTTGAGTACAGCATTTCATCCTCAGACGGATAGGCAGTCCGAGTGGACTATTCAGATATTGGAGGATATGCTCCGAGCTTGTGTTATTGACTTTGGAGGTTCGTGGGATCAGTTCTTGCGTTTAACAGAGTTTCCCTACAACAACAACTACCAATCGAGTATCCAGATGGCTCCTTATGAGGCTTTATATGGTAGGTAGTGTCGATCTCCGGTTGGATGGTTTGAGCCCGGAGAGGCTCGGTTGTTGGGTACGGATCTGATTCAGGAGACCTTGGACAAGGTCAGGATCATTCAGGATAGGCTTCGTACAGTTCAGTCCAGGCAAAAGAGCTATGCAGATCGTAAGGTTCGAGATGTGGCTTTTATGGTTGGTGAACGGGTATCCCCTTCGCGAACGTGAAGGCCAAAATGCCTGCAACTGAAACCTGCAATTTCTGAAGTTCTCAAAACATGAAATTGGTCCGTTTAACCTCTCGAAACACACCTGAGGCCCATAACATCATTCGAACTTGTTCCAATCATCAAAACACCTCAAACAACATCAAATTACCCGAAACTCATCGAATTAAAGCCTAAGTTTTCTAAAAACATCTGAAATACGTTTTGGATCAAAACTCCAACCAAACCACATTGGAATGACATGAAATTTTGCAAACACATCCCAAATGACCTAACGAAGCTACTGCAACTCTCGGAATTCCATTCCGACTCCCGGATCAAAATCTTACCTACCAACCAGAAATCGCCAAAATCTCAACTTCGCCAATTCAAGCCTAGTTCTACTCCGGACCTCCAAAACCAAATTCCGATCACGATCCTAAGTTAAAATCACCCAATGAAACTAACCAAATCATAAAGATTCCGTTCCGAGCTCATATACAAATAAGTCAACTCTTGGTCAAACCTTTCAAATTCAAAGCTTTCATTTGAGACTGTTCTTTCAAATTCATTCCGATTTTCCTGAAAACCAAAACCAACGATCTACATCAGTCATAATACGTTACACATGTCAAGTCATGCCCGCGAACTGGCGATCAAAGTGCAAAAGCTCAAAACGACCGGTCGGGTCGTTACAGCTTAAATATGAAATCTGTGAAAAATGCTAAGTTTTGAGTTTAAATTGAATAAATTTGACTTCAGTCAACATTTTGGGTAAACGGACCCGGACCCATGATTTGACGGTCCCGGAGGGTCCCTAGGAAAATATGGGGCGTGGGCGTATGCCTGGAATCGAATTCCGAGGTCCGAAGCCCGAGGAATGAATTTTTAAGTAAAATTGTTTTCTGAAAATGGTTAAGGAATTTTGAAATGAATTTTGATTAGAACATGTTGGTATCGGGCCCGAATTTTGGTTCCGGCACCCGGTACAGGTCTTATATATGGTTTAAGTCATTTCTATAAAATTTGGTTGAAAACGGAGTCTGTTTGACATGATTCAGACCTAAATTGCTAAAGTTGATGTTTTATGAAATTTTGGAAAAGAAATCCTTGGTTTTGAGGTTTGATTCGTTGTTTTTGAGGTTATTTAGGCGCTTTGATCGCACAGATAAGTTCGTATAATGTTGTTGAGTTAGTGCATGTGTTTGGTTAGGAGCCCCGAGGGCTCGGTAGTGTTTCGGAGGTGTTTCAGAATGATTTTTGGCTTAAGAAATGTTGCAGGTTTTCTGCTGTTAGTGCCCAGGGATTTTACCCTTCGCGTTCGCATGGTCACTTTTGCGAACGCGTAAGTAAAGGATCCCAGGTTCCATTTTGACTTCTTCGTGAACGCGGAGGATGCGACGCAAATGCAAAGCTCAGGGGAGAGACCCTTCGCGAACGCGTCCTTCCACTCGCGAACGCGTCCTTCCATTCGCAAACGCGTAGGGTGCAGGGGGAGGGGCCACCAGTTTGTTCTATGCGAACGTGGTCACTGGCCTAGGAACACGAGGGCTCAAGGGGCTAAAGCATAGTGAACGCTAGCCCAGTGTCGCAAACGCGAAGGTCTTCAGACCTGAATCATTGCGAACGGTTTGAGCTTATCGCGAATGCGAAGAAGGATTTTGCCCAGTTATTTTAAAGTCCCAAAACAGAACCCATTATGAGATTTGTGTCACGACCCGGGTTTCCCACCCTCGGGAGTCGTGATGGTGCCTACTTGTAGAAGATAGGCAAGCCATGAACTAAGAAATCATTAAATCCTTTAATTTAAAACTTCTTACCAATTAGATTAACATGGAAATAAACAGTTAAATAGCAGCGGAACATGAGATTTAAGCCGAAGTCTTAAATAAATATAAAACCAGAATGTTTCGAAAGTCCATACATGCCTTTACACAGAACCTAGTGTCACAACATCCATGGACTGCTAAGAGTACTAAATACAACCATTTGAAAGAAATATAACATTGTTTGTCTCGAATACTTGAGATAACAGAATATATAATAAGATAGAGGAGACGGCGGGCATGCCGATGCCTGCAAGGCTACCTCGGTGTCTTGGTGGACTGATGGCTGGCTCCCGAGCAACTGCTGTTGACCAAAGGCTACTCCGGTATCTACACAGAGTGCAGACTGTAGTATCAGTACAACCGGCCCCATGTGCTGGTAAGTGCCTGGCCTAACCCCGGTGAGGTAGTAACGAGGCTAGGACCAGACTCCAGATAAACATGTGCAATTATATAATATATAACAGAAATATAAACAGGTAACAACAGTTTTAAAGGGAGGGGGAAACATACTTCGGGGAAACATACCAATTCTATCAGAAACTTAATAAAGTATGAAAGAACACTCGATGTCTACAATCAATATGATAAAAATACTGTTGCAACGTGCAACCCGATCCAATATAATATCTATTACGGCGTGCAACCCGATCCAAATATATAACTGTTGCGGCGTGCAACCCGATCCACATATATAGCTGTTGCGGCATGCAACCCCGATCCACATATATAGTTGTTGCTTCGTGCAACCCGATCCACATATATACTGTTGCGGCGTGTAACCCGATCCACATATATAACTGTTGCGGCGTGCAACCCGATCCATATATATAACTGTTGCGGCGTGCAACCCGATCCAATATAATATCTGTTGCGGCGTGCAACCCAATCCACAAATATAACTGTTGCGGCGTGCAACCCGATCCACATATACAGTCAACAATAATTATAATTAACCGTCCCGACATGGGAGAAACAACCATAACTAAGCTATAACTCAACTAGTTTCAGCATCTAACTACCTCAGCTATAACTAAACTATTTACAACACCTAACACTAAGAATTATCAACCTAAATGTCTGTAATATCCATTAAGAACACAATGCAAGGGAACCTCAACTCAACAATAGCTTGGCAAGGGGTAACATAGTGGTCCCTTCTCTTTCTCACTTTTACTTCACAATTCACTTCACAACTCGAGCCAATGCTCTACGGTTTCGATTATCACTTATTCTTTCACAATTCATTATACAATTGGAGCCCACGCTCCTCAATGTTCATATGTCACAACTTTTTCCACAACTTTACACAACAAATAGAAATCGTCACCAAGGCATGAATAATACAACGAGATTATGAAAATCACAAAATAAGACTCACGGTCATGCTTGACACCAACGCATAGATACTCTTCACCATGCCTATACGTCGTACTCGACAAGAAACAATTAGCAATCAGGACACAACTCCTAATCCCTCAAGCTAAGGTTAGACCAAACACTTACCTCGATGCCACGAACACAACTCAAGCCTCAATTACAGCTTTACCCCTCGATTCCTCCGCCAATTCGCTCGTATCTAGCCATAAGTTACTTAATTACATCAATAAACGCTAAATGAATCAATTTGAATGCATGAAAAATGAGTTTTCCGAAGTTTTACCCAAAAAGTCAAAATCTCCCCCGGGTCCTCGTGGTCTAAACTCGAGGTTCGAACCAAAATCCGATTACCCATTCCTCCACGAACCAGAATATATAATTTATTTTAAAATCGGACCTCAAATCGAGGTCTAAATCCCCAATTTCTGAAAAAACTTAGGTTCTACCCAAAACACCCAATTTCCCTCATGAAAATCTTTGATTTGAAGTTGAAATCATGTTAAAAAATATTAAGGATTGAAGAAAGTGAGCTAGAAATCACTTACCAACATTTTGGAGAAGAAAGGTTGTTTGAAAAATCGCCTCTTATGTTTTTGGGGTTTTGAAAAGTTAAAAATAACTGAAATTCCCGTTTATTTATATCCATCTCAGACCCCCTGTGCGGACCGCATCAAATGGACCGCGGCCGCATAGCTTCCACCGTGCCCCGCACAAAGGCGACCGCGGCCACGCTGGCCCCTCCGCGGTCGCACGCGATTTCTCACGGACCACAGTAGAGGGTTCATAGGCCTGCAACTTCCTGAACCTGCAACATTTGATTTTCTAAGCCCAAGGCATCCCGGAACCTACCCGTAACTCACCCGAGCCCTTGGGGTTCCTAACCAAACATATGTACTAACTCAATAACATCATACGAACTTACCCGTGTGATCAAATTGCCAAAATAACCTCAATAACAATGGATCAAACCTCAAAATCAAGAACTTTTTTTTAAAACTTCATCAAGTATCAAATTTAGCAATTTAGGTCCGAATCACGTCAAACGACGTCCGTTTTCAACCAAACTTTACATAAATGACTTAAACCATATATAAGACCTATACCGGGCACTAGAACCAAAATACGAGCCCGATACCATTGCCTTTTAATCAGTTTTCATTTCAAATTTCCTTAAACAATTTCTGAAAACAATTTCACTTAAAACTTCATTTCTCGAACTTGGGACCTCAGAATTCGATTCTAGGCATACGCCCAAGTCTCATATTTTCCTACAGACCCTCCGGAACCGTCGAATCACAGATCCGGGTCCATTTACCCAAAATATTGACCGAAGTCAAATTTATTCATTTTAGCATTGAACTTAGCATTTTTCACAGATTTTTATATTTAAGCTTTCCAGCTACGCGCCCGGACTATGCACGCAAATTGAGGTGACTCTAATGAGGTTTTCAAGGCCTTGGAGACACAAAAATCAACTGAAAGCAAGTGATGACCCTTTGGTTTGTCACATTCTCCACCTCTAAAACAATCGTTCATCCTCGAACGGACAGAAGAAGGAAGTACCTAAGTCCTGGAAAAGATGAGGATAACGGCTACGCATATCGTACTCGGACTCCTAGGTCGATGCCTCGGGAGGCTGACCTCTCCAATGAACACGAACCGAAGGAAAGCTCTTCGACCTCAACTGTCGAACCAGCCGGTCTATAATAGCCATCGACTCCTCCTCATAAGACAAGTCCTTGTCCAACCGGGCAGTGCTGAAATCTAATACGTGGGATGGATTGCCGTGATACTTCCGAAGCATGGACACATGAAATACTGGATGTACGGCTGGTAAGCTAGGCGGCAATGCAAGTCTATAAGCCACCACTCCCACTCGATCAAGAATCTCAAATGGACTAATGAACCTAGGGCTAAGCTTGCCATTCTTCCCGAATCTCATCACGCCCTTCATAGGCGACACTCGGAGCAATACCCGCTCACCAACCATAAAAGCCAAATCTCGAACCTTGCGGTCTGCATAACTCTTCTTCCTAGATTGAGATGTACGAAGCCTATCCCGAATGATCCTGACCTTGTCCAAGGCCTCCTGAACCATATTCGTACCCAACAACCGAGCCTCTACCGGCTCAAACCACCCAACCAGAGATCGACATTGCCTACCATACAAAGCCTCATAAGGAGCCATCTGGATACGCGACTGGTAGCTGTACTCTACTAAAGGCAAGAAATGATCCCACGAGCCTCCAAAGTCAATAACACAAGCTCAGAGCATAACCTCCAATATCTGAATAGTCCGCTCGGAGTGCCCGTCCATCTGAGGATAAAATGATGTACTCAACTTAACCGGGGTGCTCAACTCCGTTGAACTGCTTTCCAGAAGCGCGAGGTAAATTGCATACCTCGATCTGAAATGTTAGATACCGGCAGACCATGAAGACAAACAATCTCTCGGATATAAATCTCAGCTAACCTCTCGGATGAATAGGAGACTGTCATAGGAATGAAATGCGCTGACTTAGTCAGCCTATCAACAATGACCCAAACTGCGTCGAACTTCTTCCGAGTCTGCGGGAGTCCAACAACAAAGTCCATAGTAATCCGCTCCCACTTCCACTCGGGAAGTTCAATCCTCTGAAACAGTCCACCAGGCCTCTAATGCTCGTACTTAACTTGCTGACAATTCAAACATCAAGCCACATATGCAACGATATCCTTCTTCATTCTACGCCACCAATAATGCTGCCGCAAATCCTGATAAATCTTCGCGGCGCCCGGATGAATAGAGTACCGGGAGCTATGGGCTCCTCTTAAATCAACTCTCATAGCCCATCCACATTTGGCACACACACTCGACCTTGCAATCTCAAAACTCCATCATCATCTTAGGTAACCTGCTTGGCACCTCCATGCTGCACCGTCTCTCTAAGGACGCATAAATGAGGATCATTATACTGTCGATCATGGATACGCTCCCATAAAGAAGAACGAGCGATCATGCAGGCCAATACACGATTAGGCTTAGTAATATCCAACCTCACAAACTGATTAGCCAAGGCCTGAATATCCAAAGCAAGCAACCTCTCACCAACCGGAATATAAGCAAGGCTGCCCATACTGGATGACTTCCTACTCAAGCCATCGGCCACCACATTGACCTTTCCCGGGTGATATAAGATAGTGATATCATAATCCTTCAACAACTCCAACCACCTCCTCTGTCTCAAATTCAACTCCTTTTGCTTGAACAAATATTGAAGACTCCTGTGATCCATGAACACCTCACATGCCACGCCACACAGATAATGCCTCCAAATCTTCAATATGCGAACTATGGCTGTTAACTCTAAATCATGAAATGGATAGTTCTTCTCATGAATCTTCAACTACCGCGAAGCATAGGAAATAATCTTGCCATCCTACATCAACACTACACCAAGCCCAGTGCGAGAAGCATCACAATAAACTATACAAGGCCTTGAACCTATGGGCAAAACCAACACCGGTGCCGTAGTCAGAGCTGTCTTGAGCTTCTGGAAGCTCGCCTCACACTCGTTCGACCATCTGAACCGGGCACCTTTCTGGGTCAACCTAGTCATCAGGGTTGCGATAGATGAGAACCCCTCCACGAGCCGATGATAATAGCCTGTCAATCCCAAGAAACTCCGAATCTCTGTAGCTAATGCTGGTCTGGGCCAGTTCTTGACTGCCTCAATCTTCTTCGGATCGACCTGGATACCCTTTACTAACACAATATGACCCAGGAATGGAACTGAACTCAACCAAAACTCACACTTTCAAAAATTTAGCATACAACTGACTATCCCTCAAAGTCTGAAGAACCACTCTGAGATGATGCTCGTGCTTCTCTCGGCTGCGGGAGTATATCAAAATATCATCAATGAAGACTATCACAAACGAGTCCAAATAAGGCCTGAACACTCGGTTCATCAAATATATAAAAGTTGCGGGGGCATTTGTCAGCCCGAATAACATAACCAAGAACTCATAATGCCCGTATCGAGTGCGGAAAGCTGTCTTAGGTACATTGGATGCCCTAATCTTCAACTGATGGTAGCCAGATCTCAAGTCAATATTTGAAAATACCTTGACACCCTGAAGCTTATCAAACAAATCATCGATCCTCGGCAATTGATACTTATTCTTGATTGTATCCTTGTTCAACCGCCGATAATCAATACACATTCTTATCGATTCGTCCTTCTTCTTAACAAATAACATCGGCGCAACCCAAGGCGAAACACTTAGCCTAATGAAACCCTTCTCAAGCAAGTCTTGCAATTGCTCCTTCAACTCTTTCAACTCAGGTGGGGCCATACTGTACGGCGGGATAGAACTGGGCTGAGTGCCCGGAGCCAAGTCAATGCAAAAGTCAATATCCCTGTCGGGTGGCATACCCGGCAGGTCTGAAGGGAATACCTCAGGAAACTCACGAACAACGGGCACAGAGTCAATAGAGGGAACCTCCGCACTAGAATCGCGAATATAAGCTAAATAGTCCAAGCACCCCTTCTCGACCATACACCGAGCCTTCACATAAAAAAAATGCTACGGGTAGAATGACCAGGAGTTCCTCTCCACTCTAAACGAGGCATACCCGGTAAGTCTAAGATCACAGTCTTGGCATGATAGTCCAAGATAGCATGGTAAGGTGATAACCAGTCCATCCAAAATATAACATCGAAGTCGACTATGTCTAAAAGCAACAAATCTACACGAGTCTCAAGACCCCTAATCACCACAATACAAGAACGATGGACTCGATCAACCACGATAGAATCACCCACCGGTGTAGACACAAAAACAGGAATACCCAACGAATCACTAGGCATGACCAGATACGGTGCAAAATAAAATGACACATACGAATATGTAGACCCTGAATCAAATAACACTGAAGCATCTCTATCACAGACCAGAATAGTACCTGTGATCACCGCATCTGAAGCCTCAGCCTCAGGCCTGGCTGGAAGAGCATAACATCGGAGCTGGGCCCCAACACCCTAAACTACCTCTCTAGGACGGCCTGCAGCTAGCTGGCCTCCACCTCTGGTGGTCTGAGCTCTACCTCAAATCCTCTACCTCCATCTATAGCACCTCTACCCCCACCTCTAACTGGCTGGGCGGGCTGTGGAACTCCTAGTGCCTGAACCATAGTACGAGGACCCTGCTGTTGCGACTGAGTGCCAACCAACCTCGGACAAGTCCTCCTGATATGGCCATATTCACCACACTCAAAACATCCATCTGAGTGCTGCGACTGAGGAAACTGAGACTGACCCTAGCGACCTGAATAACCACCTTGGAAACTATAAAACGGCGGTGCACTAATGTGAGCTAGTGGTGCACTGTAAGGCTGCTGATCAAAATAATGCGTCTGAGAACCACGACCACCTGAAGTACCATGAGAGACCTAGACAGTTGACTGAAAGGTCCTAGAAGGATGGCCTCTACCATATGAATCTCTACCTCTAGACGAGGTACCACTGACTCTGCCTGAATGACGGGGTCTCTTATCCGACCCATGACCACCTCCCTGTGATAGAACCATCTCAACTCTACGGGCCACATTAGCTGCCTCCTGAAAAGTGATCTCACTCCCAACCTCCCTAGCCATCTGAAGACGAATTGGCTGGATAAGACCGTCGATGAACCTCCTAACCCTCTCTCTCTCGGTAGGAACTATGGCAAGAGCATGGCAAGCTAAGTCGATAAACCTGGTCTCATACTGGGTAACCGTCATGGAACCCTACTGGACACACTCAAATTGCCTCCAATAGGCCTCTCTCTGAGTACTGGGGAAAAACTTCTCCAGAAACAACACTGTAAACTACTCCCAAGTCAAAGATGGCGAACCGGCTGGTCTAGCTAAGCAATAATCCCTCCACCAAGTCTTGGCGGATCCAGACAGACGAAATGTAGCAAAATCGACCCCATTGGTCTCAACAATACCCATGTTCCTAAGAACCTCGTGGCAACTATCTAGAAAATCCTGGGGATCCTCAGTAGATACACCGCTGAATGTAAAAGGGAAGAGCTTGGTGAACCTATCCAGCCTCCACAGAGCATCGGCAGACATAGCCATTCCATTACCGGCCTGAGTTACTACACCCGGCTGAACTGCTCTAACTGGCTGAATCACTGGAGTTTGAATCTGGGGAGCTACCTGCTCCAGAGTGCGAGTAGTAGGAGTTTGAGCCCCTCCTCCAGCCTTAGAGACGGTTGGTGCTACAAGAAGCAAACCTGCTCGGGTGAAACTCTCCATGAGGCCCACTAATCGGACAAGAGCATCCTGAAGGACTGGGATAGCAATAAACCCCTTTGGGACCTGAGTTGGGCCCATCAGAGCTGCTGGGGCCGGAACCTCGTCATCAAAGTCAACCTGAGGCTCCGCTACTGGGGCTACTGCTCGGGGCTGAGCTCTACCCCTACCTCGGCCATGCCCTATGTCCCTCATGGGAGCTACTGCTGGGGGCTCGGGCTGCTGAGCGGTAGCTGGGAAATGCGTGTTCTCGCCATCTGCGAAAGAACAAAGTAGAAATTCAATTAGCATTGAGAAATAAAATTGCACGACGAGAAAGAACAAATGTGAGATTTTCCTAACTCTGCAGCCTCTGGGGATAAATACAGACGTCTCTGTACCAATCCCTCAGACTCTACTGAGCTTGTCCGTGAATTGTGAGACCTATGTAACCTAGTGCTCTGATACAAACTTGTCACGACCCGGGTTTCCCACCCTCGGGAGTCGTGATGGTGCCTACTTGTAGAAGATAGGCAAGCCATGAACTAAGAAATCATTAACTCCTTTATTTTAAAACTTCTTACCAATTAGATTAACATGGAAATAAATAGTTAAATAACAACGGAACATGAGATTTAAGCGGAAGTCTTAAATAAATATAAATCTAGAATGTTTCGAAAGTCAATACATGCCTCTACACAGAACCTGGTGTCACAACATTCACGGACTACTAAGAGTAGTAAATACAACCGTTTGAAAGAAGTATAACACTGTTTGTCTCGAATACTTGAGATAATAGAATATATAATAAGATAGTGGAGACGGCGGGCCTGCGAATGCCTGCAAGGCTACCTCGCTGTCTCGATGGACTAAAGGCTGGCTGCCGAGCTACTGCTGTTGACCAAAGGCTACTCCGGTATCTACACAGAGTGCAGACTGTAGTATCAGTACAACCGGCCCCATGTGCTGGTAAGTGCCTGGCCTAACCCCGGTGAGGTAGTAACGAGGCTAGGACTAGACTCCAGATAAACATGTGCAGTTATATAATATACAACAGAAATATAAACAGGTAACAACAGTTTTAAAGGGAGGGGGAAACATGCTTCGGGGAAACATACCAATTCTATCAGAAACTTAATGAAGTATGAAAGAACACTCGATGTCTACAATCAATACGATAACAATACTGTTGCGGCGTGCAACACGATAATATATAATATCTATTGCGGCGTGCAACCCGATCCACATATATAGCTGTTGCGGCGTGCAACCCGATCCACCTATATAGTTGTTGCAGCGTGCAACCCGATCAACATATATAGCTACTGCGGCATGCAACCCGATCCATATATATAACTGTAGCAGCATGCAACCTGATCCACATATATAACTGTTGCGGCATGCAACCCGATCTACATATATAACTGTTGCGGTGTGCAATCCGATCCACATATATAACTGTTGCGGCGTGCAACCCGACCAAATATAATATATGTTGCGGTGTGCAACCCGATCCACATATACACTCAACAATAATTATAAGTAACCGTCCCGGCAAGGGAGAAACAACCATAACTAAGCTTTAACTCAACTAGTTTCAGCATCTAACTAACTCAGCTATAACTAAACTTGTTACAACACCTAACACGAAGAATTATTAACCTAAACGTCTGTAATATCCATTAAGAACACAATGCAAGGGAACCTAAACTCAACAATAGCCTGGCAAGGGGTAACATGATGATCCCTTCTCTTTCTCATTTTTACTTCACAATTCACTTCACAACTCGAGCCAATGCTCTAGAGTTTCGATTATCACTTATACTTTCACAATTCGTTAGACAATTTGATCCCATACTCCTCAATGTTAATAGGTCCCAATTTTTTTCACAACCTTACACAACAAATAGAAATCGTCACCAAGGCATGAATAATACAATGAGATCATAAAAATCACAAGATAAGACTCACGGTCATGCTTGACACCAACACATAGATACTTGTCACCATGCCTATACATCATACTCGACAAGAAACAATTAGAAAATAGGACACAACTCCTAATCCCTCAAGCTAAGGTTAGACCAAACACTTACCTCGATGCCATGAACATAACTCAAGCTTCAATTATAGCTTTACCCCTCAATTCCTCCGCCAATTCGCTCGTATCTAGCCATAAGTTACTTAATTACATCAATAAATGCAAATGAATCAATTTAAATGCTTGAAAAATGAGTTTTCCAAAGTTTTACCCAAAAAGTCAAAATCGCCCCCGGGTCTACATGGTCGAAACCCGAGGTTCAAACAAAAATCTGATTACCCATTCCCCCACGAACCCAAATATATAATTTGTTTTTAAATCGGACCTCAAATCGAGGTCCAAATCCCCAATTTTTGAAAAATCCTAGGTTCTACCCAAAACACCCAATTTCCCCCATGAGAATATTTGATTTGAAGTTGAAATCATGTTAAAAGATGTTAAGGAGTGAATAAAGTGAGTTAGAAATCACTTACCAACGTTTTGGAGAAGAAAGGTTGTTTGAAAAATAGCCTCTTAGGTTTTTGAGGTTTTGAAAAGTGAAAATAAACTGAAATTCCCGTTTATTTATACCCATCTCAAACCCCCTATGTGGACCACATCAAATAGACAGCGGCCGCACATGCCTCCCTAAAGACCTCCAGTTCAGCACCCTGTGCGGACCACACAAAGGCAATTTCGGCCGCACAACTTCCACCGCGCCCCGCACAAAGGTGACCGCGGCTGCGCTGGCCCCTCCGCAGTCGCACGCGATTTCTCGTGGACCGCATTAGAGGGTTCAGAGGCCTGCAACTTCCTGAACCTGCAACATCTGACTTTCTAAGCTCAAGGCATCTCGGAACCTACGCGAATCTCACCCAAGCCCTCGAGGCTCCTAACCAAACATATGTACTAACTCAACAACATCATACGAACATATTCGTGCGATCAAATCGCCAAAATAACCTCAATAACAATGGATCAAACCCCAAAATCAAGAACTTTTTTTTTCAAACTTCATCAAGTATCAAATTTAGCAATTTAGGTCTGAATCACGTCAAACGATGTTCGTTTTCAACCAAACTTTACAGAAATGAGTTAAACCATACATAAGACCTGTACCAGGCACCGGAACCAAAATACGAGCCCGATACCATTGCTTTCTAGTCAGTTTTCATTTCAAATTTCCTTAAAAAATTTCACTTAAAAATTAATTTCTCGGACTTGGGACCTCGGAATTCGATTTCGGACATACGCCCAAGTCTCACATTTTCATACGGACCCTCAGGAACCGTCGAATCACGGATTCGGGTTCGTTTACCCAAAATGTTGACCGAAGTCAAATTTATTCAGTTTAGCATCAAAACTTAGCATCTTTCACAGAGTTTCATATTTAAGCTTTCCGGCTACGCACCCGAACTACGCAGGCAAATCGAGGCGACTCTAATGAGGTTTTCAAGGCCTCGGAGACACAGAAATCAACTGAAAGCAACTGATGACCCTTTGGGTTGTCAGAATTTCACCAAAATTTCACAAACTCTTTCTTCTCCAAAGTTCTAGGGTGACTTTTGAAGCATCCTTTCATCATATACTCTTGGGTTAGTAATCTTTAACTTATTTCCTTCCATTTTCATCAAAATCTATTGAATTTCTAGGCCTAAAACATGTAATTAAGGGTAGAAATTAGGGAATTGGGTAGAGTTAGGGCTCTTTAATTAATTGTGATTTAGACCTCGTTTTGGGGTCGAATTCTAAAAATAATATATATTCGGGCTCGTGGATGAATGAGTGATTTGATTTTGGTCCGAACTTCATGTTTTGACCAAGCGGGCCCGGGGTCGATTTTTGGGTTTTTGGAAAGAATGATGGAAAAGCTATAATTAGGCAATGGATTCGAATTGTTTAGCATTTGTTGATGTTATGAAGTCATTCATGTATAGATACAATTGATTTGGAGCCGAATTCGAGAGGAAAAGCGGTAATTGAGGATTGACTTGGCCGTGGAAGTTTGAGGTAAGTGTTTGGTCTAACCTTAGCTTGATAGATTAGAAGTTGAGTCCTATTTGCTATGTGATAATTGTTGAGTACGACGTATAGGCATGGTGACGAGTATCTATACGTTGGTGTCTAGCATGACCGTGAGTCTTTACATTGTGAATATCCTGATTTTGTTGTGTTTTCATGCCTTAGTGATGATTTCTATATGTTGTGAAAAGCTTGTGAAAGAAATTGTGACCTTTGAACTTCGAGGAGCATTGACTCGAGTTATATTACCAAGTGTGAAAGTATATGAAATGATTGAACCCTTTGGAGCGTTGGCTCAAGTGGTAAAGTGAGTTAAGAAGTAAAAGTGAAAGAAAGAGAAAGAGTTATTAAATTGCTCCCTTGCCGGGATGTTTGTTGCTTTGTTGATTATCTCCCTTCCCGGGATGCTGACATTATTTATATTGTTCCCTTGCCGGGATTTAACTGTTTAATTGTGTTCCCTTGACGGGATTTCTATTATTATTATTTGTTTACTCCCTTGCCCCTTTGTTTAGGTGAGGAAGAGCATTAAAGCACGAAGGGTGATGCCGTGCATTGTTTGCTGTTTTGAGGAAAGAGTGTAAAGCACGAAGGGTGATGCCGTGCCATACGATGTACCATCTCGTACCGATTATCATTGACTATATGGTGAGGAAAGAGAGTAAAAGCACGAAGGGTGATGCCGTGTACACTTTTGTTATAAAATATTGTTTGGTGAGGACGATAGTAAAAGCACGAAGGGTGATACCGTGCACATTGTTATTATATGATTGATTTGGTGAGAACGAGAGTAAAATCACGAAGGGTGATGCCGTGCAAATTGAAGAGTTCTGATTCTTGATGATATTCTAGTTATGTTGTTACTTTCCTTACCTGATGCTTTCTATTCGGAACCGTTATTTCCCCCACAACATGCTTCCCCTTCCCACATTTACTGGTTATTTTTGCCTTTTCCTTTCTGGTGTATATAGTTAAATTGCACAGGTTTATTTGGTAGCCTTGTCCTCGCCTCGTTACTACTTTGTCGAGGTTAGGCTAGACACTTACCAGCACATGGGGTCGATTGTGCTGATACTACACTCTGCACTGTGTGCAGATCCCGAAGAAGCTTACAGATAGTAGTTGGAGGGCTTCCTTCAGTCCACCCGAGACCCAAGGTAGACATGCAAGCGTTCGCGGGCCCTGGCGTCTCCATATATCTCTATTCCCTGTTTCATTTTCTTTCGTTCAGAAACAGTTTATTGTATTTTCTTCAGGCCTTGCTTGTAGTGACTCTTAGACAGTCTGTGACACTGTGACACCAGGTTTTGGGTATTGAGGTTTTGAAAGTTGTAAGAGACGTAGTCTGGAGTTATAAAAATTGTTGACTTTCACTTATTTATTTAATTCCGCTGTTTTCATGTTATCGCTGGTAATTGAAAATAATAATAATAATTTGTTAATGAAAAAGGTAGTTAAGGGTTGGCTTGCCTAGCTCTCATTAGTAGGCGTCATCACGACTCCTCAGGGTGGGAAATTTGGGTCGTGACACGAGGTGAGTCTCTTTTCTAACCTTGTAAGAGGGAATTGTCCCCATAGGTGAAATAATTGGTTATGTGCTCCTATTTGTGGGGGATACGTACGCACTAGGTGACGAGAGTCCCTGCATAGCTACTATTATGCTATTGTTCGGGTAGTCTAGGACCCAAAATCATGTTGTACTTGGAAATATTTGTAATCCTATTGACGGTTTGACTTGCTTAAATTCTATCGAATTGGTAAATGAATTTCTAAAAGGATTAAACTTCATTTTTCTTAAATCGTTTTAAAAAGGGAGGATTTGGATTTGCCTTGGATAGTTGTTCCCTAATGAAGTCTTGATTAACTGTTTGAATATGTGATTCTATATGTACCTGTGTCGCATGTATGATTCGCGAGCAGGGTGTTTGTTTATTTTATGTTAACCGCGTCGCATGGATGATTCGTGAGCGGGGTAATAGATGCATCTATAGTTCACGCCGTTCGACCCTCGGCAATGCACATTTTACATTTATGTTGCTTGGGATTTATAAATGTTCTCATTTGCCTTTACTGGCCGAAGATAAATTGATAAAGATAATGAAAAGTAAATTCTTTGGAAATTCATTATTATTTGAGAAGTTGTTTACCTGCTATCTGGCTTTATGAATTATAATTGCTGTTTTAATAAAATTTCATGATCTCCTCACATTTTTACTATATTATCATTGGACCACTAGTAAGTGTCGAAGTCGACCTCTCATCTCTACTTCTTCGAGATTAGACGGGATACTCATTGGGTACACTTTGTTTTCGTACTCATACTACACTTGATGTGCATTTTTGTTGCACAGGTTCATATGTGGCTAGTGGTTTAGTGGCATAGCGGCATGGTTAATACGGAGACTTAGGTGAGTTGCGTTTATCGAGACATCCGTAGCCAGCAGAGTCTCCTTCAGAGTATTGTACTATATTTTCATTTCTATCCACTTGTATTCCGGACAGTTACTGTATTTTATTTCATTCCCTAGAAATTGATCATGTACTTGTGACACCGGGTTCTAGGATGATCACGAGATTTTTCAGTAGTTAAATTTTGTAAAGGCAACCTTTTTTATTCAGCGAAGTTTATTATTTATTATTTATTTGTTTAAAGGAAATGACTTTAAAATAATTTAAAATGAGAGATTGCTAGTAAATTGTAGTTGGCTTGCCTGACAGAGGTGTCCAGCGCCATCACGGCCCTTAGTGGAATTTGGGGTCGTGACAACAATGTATCAGAGCACTAGGTTTCCCTTAGGTCTCACAAGTCATGAGCAAGTCTAGTAGCGTCTCGCGGATCGGTACAGAGACATCTGTACTTATCTTTGGGAGGCTACAAGGCTGTTAGGAGTACTTTACTTCGGTACGGAGACGTCTGTACTTATCTTAGGGAGGCTACAAGGATGTTAGGAGTACTTTACTTCTTGATTCCTCATCGTGCGATTTGATTCCTTAAGGCCTATGCCCTTGTTTCCTTCCTACTCAATCTTACGCGATGCGCACTGCTGGTCATAAATCAATAATTAAAGGATTGTAATGGCACTACAGATGTGGTGCAGGATGTTTCTCCCGGTATCGTTGATTGGGCTATTGTCATGTGATGACCCAAAAGGTCATCACTTGTGTTGCAAGTGAATTCAGTATTCTGAGGCATAAAAACCTCCCTTATTCTCCACCTTGATTTACGTGCATGGTTCGGACCTATATTCGAAAAGCCTATTATGTGAAAATATGAGAAATAGAAATTTTAGAGTTAAAAAAATTGATTATGGTTGACTTTGGTCAACATTTTTAGCAAACGGACCCGGATCCGTGTCCCGACGATCCCGAGAGGTCCGCAGTAAAATATGGGACTTGGGCGTATGCCCGGAAATGAATTACGAGGTCCCAAGCCTTAGAAATCAATTTTTGAAAGAAATTGTTTTACTGAATTATCTAAGAAACAAAAGAAAAGAATTAATGTTTGAAACCATTGTTATTGGGCCCCTATTTTGGTTCCGAAGTCCGGTACAAACTTGTTATAATATTTTAAAGATAACTGTGAAATTTGGTGAAAAACAGAGTTTATTTGACGTGAGTTGGACTTCCGATTGAAGAGTTATGAACTTTGAGATTTCTTGATGAAAATGTTGAGTTTTGAGGTTTAATTCATGATTTTACATGTTATTTTGATGATGTGATCGCACGAGTAGGTCCATATGATGTTTTTGAGTTAGTATGCACACTTGGTTTGGAGTTCCGAGGGCTCGGGTGAGTTTCGGTAGTTTCCTGGATGTCTTAGGCTTAAAAACATAGTTGTTGCAGGTTCAGAGAATTGGAAGGCCTCTGAACAAACCAATGCAGTCCGCACAAAAAGTAATGATGCCACGGAGGGGCTTGTGTAGAGAAAGTTATGGTTAAAATACTAAAGCATGTCAATGAAGTCCGCATGGGAGCTGTGCGGCCGCAGTTGATTTTGTGCGGTTCGCACAGGGCAGCTGAAAGTAGTATACTAAGACGGGATTTCAGTTATTTTTCATTTTTCAAAACCCCAAAAACATAAGAGGCGATTTTGCAAATAACCTTTCTTCTCCAAAACATTGGTAAGTGATTTCTAACTCGTTTTCTTCAATCATTAACATAATTTCAACTCAAAATCAATGATTTTCATGGGGGAAATTGGGTGTTTTGGGTAGAATCTAGGATTTTCAAAACAATTGGGGATTTGGACCTCGACTTGAGGTCCAATTTCAAAACAAATTATATATTTGGTTTCATGGGGGAATGGGTAATCGGGTTTTGGTTCGAACCTCGGGTTTTGACCATGTGGGCCCGAGGACAATTTTTGACTTTTTGGGTAAAACTTTAGAAAATTCATTTTCATGCATTGGGGTTGATTCATTTAGCGTTTATTGACGTAATTAAGTAACTTGTGACTAGATACGAGCGAATTGGTGGTGGAATCAAGGGGTAAAGCTATAGTTGAATCGTGAATTGTGTTCGTGGCATCGAGTTAAGTGTTTGGTATAACCTTAGCTTGAGGGATTAGGAGTTGTGTCTTATTTTCTACATGTTAATTGTGGAGTACGACGTATAGGCATGGTAATGAGTATCTATACGTTGGTGTCAAGCATGACCGTGAGTCTTGTATTATAATTGTTATGGCTCCGTTTTGGTTTATTGCGCTTCCTATATTATTATCACCATTGTTCCCTTGCCAGGATGTTTGTTTTTATAGTATTGTTACCTTACCGGGATGTTGAAATATCATTGTTCCCTTGCCAAGAAGTTGTTATATTACTCTTGTTCCCTTGCCGGGATTCCTTGTGATTATTGTTGGCTTGTAACTGGGAGTGGGTGGTACACCTACCACAAGATATGATGAAATGGGAGAAGATGGTATGCCTACCACAAGATATAATGAAATGGGAGCGGGTGGTACGCCTACCACAAGATATAATGAAATGGGAGCGGATGTACGCCTACCACAAGATATAATGAAATGGGAGCGGGTGGTACACCTACCACAAGATAAATGAAATGGGAGCGGGTGGTACACCTATCACGAGATAAATGAAATGGGAGCGGATCGCACGCCTGCCACAAGATAAATGAAATGGGAGCGGATGGCACGCCTGCCACGAGATACAGGAAATGGGATCGGGTTGCACGCCTGCAATAAGATGTGAAAAGAAAGTGAAATCTGCCTTTGTTTTCCTTATTCTTGTTAGTGGTTAGATTTTGATTCCTTTATAGTTCTCTTGATATTCTGTTTTACCTGTTTTTCCCGAGGCATGTTTCCCTTCCCATCTTATTTGTTTATTCTGCTTTACTTTCCGCTGTATATTATATAACTGCGTTGGTTTAGTTGGTAGTTTGGTCCTAGCCTCGTCACTACTTCGCCGAGTTAGACTAGACACTTACCAGCACATGGGGTCGGTTGTGCTGATACTACACTCTGCACTATGTGCAGATCCCGGATAAGCTTTCGGACTGTAGTGTGGTGGCTACCTTCAGTCCACACGAAGATCTAAGGTAGACCTGTAGGCGTCTGCAGGCCTTGGCATCTCCTCTATTCCTTTTTCCTATTTCATTTTCCTTTTATTCAGAAACAGTGTATTGTCATTTTTTTTAAACTTTGTATGTAATAATCTCTTAGACAATCTGTGACACTGTGACACCGGGTTTTGGGTGGTTAAGGCTTAAGTATTTTTAATAGATGCATTTTTCATAAATCTTATTGTTGTCTTCCACTTAAATTTTAATTTCCGCTATTACCACGTTATCATCTTATATTTATTAAAAATAAATAATTAGTTAATGAAGTAATTAGATTAAAGGTTTGGCTTGCCTAGCTCACATTAGTAGGCGCCATTATGACTCCCGAGGGTGGGAAATCCGGGTCGTGACAAGTTAGTATCAGAGCTCTAGGTTACATGGGTCTTACAGTTCATAGACAAGCTTAGTAGAGTCTGAGGGATTGGTATGTAGACGTCTGTATTTATCCCTAGAGGCTACAAAGATAGGAAGAACTTCAAATTCATTATTTCCTATCATGCGGTTTGGTTCCTCAATGCTAATTGAATTTCTACTCTATTCTTTCGTAGATGGGGAGAACACGCGCTTCCTCATCCACTGACCAGCAGCCCGAGCCCCCAGCAGCAGCTTCCACGAGGGGCAGAGGCGAGGGCGAGGCTGTGCTAGAGGTCGATGTAGGGGAAGAGCTCAGCCCCGAGCAGTAGCACCAGCAGCGGAGCCTCAGGTTGATTTTGATGATGAGGTTCCAGCCCCAGCAGTTTTGGTAGGCCCAGCTCAGGTCCTAGAGGGGTTTATTGCAACCCCAGTTCTTCAGGATGCTTTGGTCTGACTAGTTGGCCTTATGGAGAGTGTCTCCCCGGGCAGGTTTGCTTCCTGTAGCACCAACCGTCTCTCAGGCTGGAGGAGGAGCCCAGACTCCTGCTACTCGCACTCTGGAGCAGGTAGCTCCCTAGATTCAGAATACAGCGGTTCCGCCAGTTGGAGCAGTTCAGCCGGGTGTGGTAGCTCAGACCGGTGATGGAGCAACTATGTTTGCCGATGCTTTGTGGAGGCTAGATAGGTTCACCAAGCTCTTCACTACTACTTTCAACGGTGCATCTAATGAGGATCCCTAGGATTATCTAGACAGTTGTCACAAGGTTCTCAAGAACATGGGGATAGGTGAGACAAATGGGGTCGATTTTGTTACTTTTGCTTGTCTGGATCTGCCAAGGCTTGGTGGAGGGATTTCTATTTGGCCATGCCAGCCGGATCACCAGCTTTGACTTGGGAGTAGTTTACTCAACTATTTCTGGAGAAGTTTCTCCCCATCACCCAGAGAGAGGCCTATCGGAGGCAGTTTGAGCGTCTCCAGTAGGGTTCTATGACTGTTACCTAGTATGAGACCAGATTCATTGACCTAGCTTGTCATGCTTTTGTCATACTTCCCACCAAGAGAGAGAGGGTGGGGAGGTTCATTGATGGACTTATTCAGCCAATTCATCTTCAGATGGCTAGGGAGACTGGGAGTGAGATATCTTTCCAAGAGGCAGGCAATGTAGCCCGGAGAGTTGAAATGGTTTTGTCACATGGAGGTGGTCATGGGTCGGACAAGAGGCCTCGTCATTCAGGTAGATTCAGTGGTACCTCGTTTGGAGGTAGGGATTCATATGGTAGGGGCAATCCTCTCAAGCCTTTCTAGTCAGCACTTCAGGTTTCTCACGGTGCTTCAGGAGGCCGTGGTTCTCAGATGTAGTATTCTGATTAGCAGTGCTACAGTGCACCACCAGCTCCTATCGGTGCACCGCCGCTTCAGAGTTTCCAGGCTTGTCAGCCCCAGCAGCCAAGGGCTTGTTTTACTTGTGGCGACACGAGGCACATTGCTAGGTATTGCCCTCGAACTTCGAGTAGTTCTTCGCATCAGAGTTCATGTGCTATGGCTCGGGCACCAAGTGTTCCACAGGCCACCCAACCAGCTAGAGGTTCGGGTAGAGGTGCTAGAGGTAGAGCTCAGACCACTAGAAGTGGAGGCCAGCCAGCCGCAGGCCGTCCTAGAGATGTAGTTCAGGGTGGTGGGGCCCAGCCCCGATGTTATGCTCTTCCAGCCAGGACCAAGGCTGAGGCTTCCAATGTAGTTATTACAGGTACAGTTCTGGTTTGTGATAGAGATGCTTCAGTGTTATTTGATCCAGGGTCTACGTACTCGTATGTTTCCTTTTATTTTACACCATATCTGGTTATGCCTAGTGATTCTTTGAGTGATCATGTTTATGTGTCTATGCCGGTGGGTGATTCTATTGTGGTAGATTGAGTCCATCGTTCATGAATAGTTGTGATTGGGGGTCTTGAGACTCGTGTAGATTTGTTGCTTCTGGACATGGTTGATTTCGATGTTATATTGGGAATGGACTGGTTATCACCTTACCATACTATCTTGGAATGTCATGCCAAGACTGTGACCTTAGCTTTACCGGGTTTGCCTCATTTAGAGTGGAGAGGGACTCCTGGTCATTCTAATTTTAGTGTTATCTCTTATGTGAAGGCTTGGCATATGGTCGAGAAGGGGTGTTTGGCCAATTTGGCATATGTTCGTGATTCTAGTGCTGAGGTTCCTTCTATTGATTCTGTGCCCGTTGTTTGTGAGTTTCCTGAGGTTTTCCCTTCAGACCTGCCAGGTATGCCACCCGACAGGGATATTGACTTTTGTATTGATTTGACTCCTGGCACTCAGCCCATTTCTATCCCGTCGTATTGTATGGCCACGCCTGAGTTGAAAGAGTTGAAGGAGCAGTTGCAAGACTTTCTTGAGAATGGTTTCATTAGGCTGAGTGTTTCACCTTGGGGTGCGCCAGTGTTGTTTGTTAAGAAGAAGGACGGATCGATGAGAATGTGTATTGATTACCAGCAGTTGAACAAAGTTACAATCAAGAATAAGTATCCATTGCAGAGGATTGATGATTTGTTTGATCAATGTCAGGGTGCTAAGGCATTTTCGAAGATTGACTTGAGATCTGGCTACCATCAGTTGAGGATTAGGGCATCCGATGTCCCAAAGATAGCTTTCTGCACTCACTACGGGCATTATCAGTTCTTGGTTATGTTATTCATGTTGACAAATGCCCCCGCAACTTTTATGGATTTGATGAACCGAGTGTTCAGGTCTTATTTGGATTCGTTCGTGATAGTCTTCATTGATAATATTTTGATATATTCCCGTAGCCGGGAGGAGCACGAGCAGCATCTTAGAGTGGTTCTTCAGACTTTAAGGAATAGTCAGTTATATGCTATGTTCTCGAAGTGTGAGTTCTGGTTGAGTTTAGTTGCATTCCTAGGTCATATTGTATACACGGAGGGTATTCAGGTTGATCCGAAGAAGATTGAGGCAGTCAAGAACTGGCCTAGACCAGCATCAGCTACAGAGATTTGGACTTTCTTGGGATTTGCAGGCTACTATCGTCGGTTCATGGAGGGGTTTTCATCTATCGCAAGCCCCGATGAACAGGTTGACCCAGAAGGGTGCCTAGTTTAGATGGTCGAATGAGTGTGAGGCGAGCTTTTAGAAGCTCAAGACAGCTCTGACTACGGCACCTGTGTTGGTTTTGCCCACAGGTTCAGGGCCTTATACAGTTTATTGTGATGCATGTCGTATTGGACTCGGTGCAGTGTTGATGTAGGATGGCAAGGTCATTGCCTATGCTTCACGGCAGTTGAAGATTCATGAGAAGAACTATCATGTTCATGATTTGGAGTTGGCAGCCATTGTTCATGCGTTGAAGATTTGGAGGAATTATATGTATGGCATGGCATGTGAGGTGTTCACGGATCACAAGAGTCTTCAGTATTTCATCAAGAAAAAGGAGTTGAATTTGAGGCAGAGGAGGTGGTTGGAGTTGTTGAAAGATTATGATATCACCATCTTATATCATCCGGGAAAGGCCAATGTGGTGGCCGATGCTTTGAGTAGGAAGTCAGCCAGTACGGGTAGTCTTGCTTATATTCTGGTCGATAAGAGACTGCTTGCTTTGGATGTTTAGGCTTTGGCCAATCAGTTCGTGAGGTTGGATGTTTTAGAGCCCAGTCGTGTGTTAGCTTGCACGATCGCTCGTTCTTCTTTATTAGATCGTATCCGTGATCGGCAGTATGATGATCCCCATTTGTGTGTCCTTAGAGACACAGTGCAACATGGAGGTGCCAAGCAGGTTACCTTAGGTGATGATGGAGTCTTGAGATTGCAGGGTCGATTTTGTGTGCCTAATGTGGATGGGCTCCAAGAGTTGATTTTAGATGAGGCCCATAGTTCCAGGTACTCTATTAATTCGAGCGCCGCTAAGATGTATTAGGATTTACGGCATCATTATTGGAGGAGAGGAATGAAGAAGGACATCGTTGCATATGTGGCTCGGTGTTTGAATTTTCAGCAGGTCAAGTATGAGCATTAGAGGCCTGGTGGTTTGTTCCAGAAGATTGAGATTCCTGAGTGGAAGTGGGAGAGGATCACTATGGAGTTCATTGTTGGACTCCCACGGACTCAGAGGAAGTTCGATGCAGTGTGGGTTATTATTGATAGGCTGACCAAGTCAGCGCATTTCATTCCTGTGGCAGTCTCCTATTCTTCCGAGAGGTTAGCTGAGATCTATATCCGGGTGATTGTTCGTCTTCATGGTGTGCTCGAGTCTATCATCTCGGATCGAGGTACGCAGTTTACCTCCCATTTCTGGAGAGCAGTTCAGCGAGAGTTGGGCACGCCAATTGAGTTGAGCACAATGTTTAATCCTCAGACGGACGGGCAGTCCCAGCGGACCATTCAAATTTTGGAGGATATGCTCCGAGCTTGTGTCATTGGCTTTGAAGGCTCGTGGGATCAGTTTTTTCCTTTAGCAGAGTTTGCTACAACAATAGCTACCAGTCGAGTATCCAAATGGATCCTTATGAGGCCTTATATGGTAGGCGGTATCGGTCTCCGGTTGGATTGTTTGAGCCAGGAGAGGCTTGGTTGTTGGGTACGGATCTGGTTCAGGATGCCTTAGACAAGGTTAGGATTATTAATGATAGGCTTCGTACAGCTCAGTCCAGGCAAAAGAGTTATGCTGACCGTAAGGTTCGAGATTTGGCATTCATGGTCGGTGAGCGGGTATTGCTTCGAGTGTCACCTATGAAGGGCATGATGAGATTTGGGAAGAAGGGCAAGCTTAGCCCTAGGTTCATTGACCCGTTTGAGATTCTTTATCGAGTGGTAGAGGTGGCTTATAGACTTGCGTTGCCGCCAAGCTTATCAGCCGTGCATCCAGTGTTTCATGTGTCCATGCTTCGGAAGTATCACGACGATCCCTCCCACGTGTTATATTTCAGCAATGTCCAATTGGACAAGGACTTGTCTTATGAGGAGGAGCTGATGTGCCGGAGAATTTCGGCACATTTCAATACTAATTGCTTAGATTTTAACTTGTTTTAATGCAATTATCTCTGTTACTTATGTAGTTTTGTTGTTTCTACAGTACATAAGAACTGAGAACCCAAGAACATGGAAATTGAAGCAAAAAGACAAGAAAAGAGCAAAATGTAGCAAAAATGTTGGTCTGCGATACACTATGCGATCGTAGATCAGACATGCGAGCCGCAGAATGCACGTTAAATCGCACGTCAAAAGTAGAGATCTGGGTTAAATCTCAAGTCAAGAATGCGGTCCATTATGCGACCGCAGAACCAACATGCGAGCCGCAAAGTGAACCGCAAACCAACCATGAAGGTCACTGAAGGATGAAGATGCGATGCAAAATGCGATCGCATTTCTGCAATGCGATTCGCATAATTGGAATATGAAGAAGGCCTGTAAACTAGGGCTCCAGTCTGCGATGAGGATGTTCAAGTTGCGGACCGCATACATGCTCTGCGGCAAGAATGCGATCGCATATCAGACCTGAAAGGGCATTTTTGTCCATTTTCTGTCCCGATTTTGAGTCCACTATAAATAGTTTTATGATGTCTTTGTGGGCTCATCTTGTCTAGTCTTTGAACCACATTCCAAGACATTAATATTCCTCACTTTTGGAAGCTTTTGGGTGAAGATTCTCTACTTTGTAAGCTTTTATGACATTAAATACTCTTTGGATTTTGTATTGTAGTATGAGTAGCTAACTTTAAATACTAAGGTTGTGGACCC
The DNA here is from genome assembly GCF_000715075.1 of Nicotiana tabacum. Lineage (NCBI taxonomy): Eukaryota > Viridiplantae > Streptophyta > Magnoliopsida > Solanales > Solanaceae > Nicotiana > Nicotiana tabacum. The sequence continues at coordinate 102,517,684 of NC_134087.1, read as the reverse complement.
TAAATGGGTGTTTAATATTGAATATATATATATAATGGTTGGTTGATATTTATTTACTTCTCATTCTTCATTTATTGTTGGTGGTTGCAAACATTAACAAGTGCCATTAAATTCTTGCTTTGCTTGGAAAAGTGGGTTAGAATTTGGTAGAAGTAAATATCAACGACTCAAGGCTTTAAACCTTGTTTAATAGAATCGCTTAGGAATAAGTGGGTTTTACTTGGCATATATTGATGGTTCTAAATTGAAACTCTTTTATATTTCGGAAAATTATAAAGAGGAAATACTACTCAACTATTGGGAAATATTGGGTAGTCACTTAGACATCATTTGCATATCAAAAGAACCTTCCATTAGAAATATATCATATTAACACCGATAAGCATTACATTCCATTAAAGGGGACACAACCTTGGTTGCTTTAATCCAATTAATTACTCTATAAATATTCCAATTAGTTGATACTTCCAAACAAACTCAATTCATACTCTTGTTACTATAAACCATTCTCTTGTTACTGTTAACCGAATAGAGATACGACTTTAGTCGAGCAATACACTATAAGAGTAACCTTTTCACACCTATTCCCTGTGGGATTCGACCCCAACATTGTTGGGTTATTATATTTGACACCGACCGCCTTACACTATTTATTAAAGTGTAATTTGAGCGTATCAAATTTTGGTGCCATTGCCGGGGAATACGGTTTTGAAATTACTATATAAAGTGTACTTTACTTAACGTCTATTTCTATTCCATCACACTTTGATTGCTTTGCTTGGTGTTGATAGGAAAACATGTCTGAATATGGTGATGATGCGGAGACAGAAATGGGAGAGAATCCTTTCGCAGACATCGAGGAGTACATTGAGGATACTAATGCCATTGTATCCCTAGCTATTGGAGCTGCAACATTTAAAGTGGAACACGGTCTAATTCTGATGCTCAAGGCAGAAGGATTTTTTAGAAACTCCACAGATGATGATCCAACACAACACCTTAGGAATTTCTTGGGTGTGTGTGCAACGCACAAACAAAACAATGTCTCTGACGATTCCCTGAGGTTGAGATGCTTCAAGTAATCTCCAGCTGGGGATGCGAGGAAATGGCTCCAGAATCTGCCACCCAACTCTATCCATTCTTGGCCCGAACTTGTCCGGGCGTTTTTGTCCAAGTGGTTCCCGCAGAGCAAAAAGTCTAAGTTGCGGGATAAGATTTTCTTCTTCAAGCAGATTCAGGGAGAGCAATTGCATAAGTCATGGGATCGCTTCAAATTATACTTGGTGAGGTCTCCAAACCATGGTTTTCCGTATTCCATGTTGTTGGAAATTTTTTATATGGGTTTGGATCCCATGAACCAAGCCATCGCCAAGAATGCAGCTGACGGATCTTTCATGGACAAATCATTTGCAAGAGTGACACAAATCCTGGACAAAATGGCAAAGCACAACCAAGCATGGCATTCGGAGGATACTACCGGAGGAATCTCATATGGCTCTCCTTCCTTGAGCAACTTAATCAAGGAAAATCAAGAGAGGGATCAAGTGATTGTCGGGGTTGCAACAAATGTAAATGTGCTGACAAAGATGTTTACCGAGAATCAGACAAAGAAAGTGAATGCAGTGGAAGATGTCCAACCCATCTTAGATGAAAATTTTGAGGAAACAAATTTTATCAACAACCCTCAAGGAGGGTATCAAAGGCAACCCTACCATGGTCAAGGGCAACAAAGCCAGTGGAGACCAAACCCGCAAGGGCAAGGCAACCAACAATGGAGAAATGATCAAGGTAACTCGCATTAAGGAAATTAGAACAACAACAACTTTGCAAATCAGAGCTCCAACCCGTATGTTCCCCCAAAAGGTCATTATGCAAATCAAGGGTCGTCAAGTGAGTCAAAGTTAAAAAGCATGATTGAAAGAGTATTGCAAAACCAAGAAAAGTCTGACGCGTCCATGAGAAACATGACTGAAGTTGTTGGCTCTCACACTGCATCTATCCAAAAGTTACAGATGCAAATGAGTGACCTTAGAAGAGAGCAAAACCCAAAGCAAAAAGGGCAACTTCCTAGTGATACCATTGCGAACCCGAAGAGTGGTGGAAGTGGCTCAACTTCTCACGTCATGGAAATAACTACTAGAAGTGGGAAGGTTTTACAAGGTGACATTGAGCAAGAGGTTGTTGGGGAAGAAGCCGAACAAGAAGTTGAAGCAGAAGAGCAAGGGGTTGTTAAAGTTGAAAGGGTGTCGGAAAAAGAGAAGGTGCAAGAAGTGAACCAAGAAGGGGTGAAGGAAAAGGAGAAGGAGACATCAAAAGCTCCACCTCCTATTCCTAGACCTCCTCCGCCTTTTCCTCAAAGACTTATTAGAAGGGTTGATGATAGCAAGCTTGAGAAATTCTATGATATTCGAAAGCAATTGTCTGTGAACATTCCATTCTTGGAGGCTTTTCAAGAAATGCCGGGGTTTGCCAAATATTTGAAGGATTTGATCACCAAAAAGAGGACCACAAAGAATGAGGTGGTAAACATGACTCACCGGGTTAGCTCTATTATTGCCACAAGCCCTGTCCAAAAGAAAGGGGACCCGGGAGCATTTACTATTCCATGCACTATCGGGGAGCGTGACTTTGCAAAATCCCTTTGTAACAATGGGGCTAGCATCAACTTGATTCCACTTGCCATCTACAAGCAAGCGGGATTAGGGATGCCGAGGCCAACAAGCATGAGGTTACAAATGGCCGATCGATCTATTAAGCGACCGGTAGGAATTGTTAATTATGTGATTGTGAAAATTGGAAAATTCCATTTGCCCGCCGACTTTGTAATTCTTGACTGTGCTGTTGATAAAGAGATCCCTATCATCTTGGGGAGACCATTCCTAGCCACGGGAAGAGCACTCATGGATTAGGAGCGAAATGAAATTAAGTTCCGGGTGAATGATGAAGAAGTCACATTTCAAGCGAGCAAGGGTATGAAACTACCCCATGAGTATGAGAGCATTTCAGTGATAGATGTGGTTGATGAGGTTGAAGATGCCGTCGAATTGAAAATGGAAGAACAATTCCTTGGTGAGGCATTGGCGGCTATCTTGGTAAACTTTGATGGTGAGGACATGGATGGGTACATGGAGTCGGTAAATGCATTGGAGGGTCTTGGATCCTATACTTACACTCTAGAAAAGCTTTCTCTTGACTTGGAGAATAGGTCCACACCTCCCGCCAAGCCATCAATCATTGAGCCACCACAACTAGAGCTCAAGCCTCTCCCGCCGCACTTAAGGTATAAATTTTTGGCTCTAATGATACTTTACCCGTAATCATTTCATCTTTGCTAAATGATGTGCAGGTAAACCAATTGTTGGAAGTCTTAAAAGAACATAGGCAAGCCATTGGATGGACCATTGCGGACATTCGTGAAATCCCCGCGGGAATTTGTGAACATAAAATCCAATTGGAGAGCGAAACAAAGCCAAGTGTGGAACATCAAAGGCAGTTGAACCCATCAATGCAAGAGGTAGTAAAGAAGGAGATTATCAAGTGTTTGGATGCCGGGGTAGTTTACCCCATTGCCGACAGTTCTTGTGTGAGCCCAGTACAATGTGTGCCAAAAAAGGGTGGCATGACCGTGATCGAAATGAGAAGAATGAGCTCATTCCAACGAGAATTGTGACCGGATGGTGAGTTTGTATGGACTATCGGAAACTTAACAGTGCTACTTGCAAGGACCACTTCCCTATGCCTTTTATTGATCAAATGCTTGATCGGCTAGCGGGGAGGTCATTTTATTGTTTCCTTGATGGTTACTCTGGCTACAATCAAATCAACATCGCTTTGGAAGATCAAGAGAAAACTATGTTCACTTGACCATATGGCACTTTTTCTTTTAGCCGGATGACATTTGGCTTGTGCAATGCTCCGGCCACTTTCCAAAGGTTTATGATGTCCATCTTCTCCGACATGGTTGAGGACTTTCTTGAAGTCTTCATGGATAATATCTCGGTTGTTGGTGATTCGTTTGAGCATTGTCTTAACAATCTTAGACAAGTGCTTAAGCGATGCGAAGAGACCAACCTTGTGCTAAATTGGGAGAAGTGTCACTTAATGGTTGACTAAGGCATTGTGCTTGGGCACAAAATTTCAAAGCATGGTATTGAAGTCGACCGGCAAAGATTGAGATTATTTCTAAGCTTCCTCCACCGACCTCCGTGAAAGGTGTTAGAAGTTTTCTAGGGCATGCCGGGTTTTACAGGCGCTTCATCAAGGACTTCTTCAAGATTGCTAACCCCATGTGCAAACTCCACGAAAAGGATGCCAAGTTTGTGTTTGATGAGAACTGTCTTAAAGCTTTTGAGGAGTTAAAGCAAAGGCTCACCACGACACCCATTATTGTCACGCCCGATTGGTCAATTCCTTTCTAGCTCATGTGTGACGCCAGTGGTCTAGCCATTGGAGCAATGCTTGGCCAACATCACAACAAAGTTCTCCACCCAGTGTACTATGCAAGTAAAACTCTCAATGGGGCACAAATGAACTACAGGGTAACTGAGCAAGAGCTTCTTGCTATTGTGTATGCTTTTGAAAAATTCCGGGCTTATTTGTTGGGGTCCAAGGTGGTGGTATACACTGATCATGCGACTCTTCGATATCTCATGGAAAAGAAGGATGCAAAGCCTCGATTAATTCAATGGGTCTTGTTGTTGCAAGAATTTTACTTCGAAGTCAATCTCGCAAGGGAACTCAAAATCAAGTGGAAGATCATTTGTCAAGGCTTGAGGAAGCAGGGAGACCACAGGGAGATCTTGAAATCAACGATGCATTCCCTGATGAGCACATATTGGCATTATCTAGCACTTTTGCTCCTTGGTATGCTGATATTGCTAACTACTTGGTTAGTGAACTTATCCTGAATGGATTGGAATCTTATCAAAGAAAGAAGTTTTTGAGAGACTGCCGACAATACTATTGGGAGGAACCATACTTGTTCCGTGTTTGTGATGACAATATTATCAGAAGGTGTGTTCCCGAAGAAGAGGTTATGCCAATTCTCAAGGCATGCCATAACTCACCAGTTGGGGGTCATCATGGAGGAAATAGGACGGCAGCTAAAGTTCTTGAATGTGGGTATTATTGGCCTTCCATCTACCATGATGCCAATCAAATGGTCAAGGCTTACAACCAATGTCAACGACAAGGTTCAATCTCCAAGAGGTATGAAATGCCAATGAACTTTGTGATGGAGATAGAGATCTTTGACGTATGGGGAATCGATTACATGGTCCCCTTTGTAAGTTATTGTGGGATGAAATACATCTTGGTAGTTGTGGACTACGTGTCCAAATGGGTTGAAGCAGTTGCCTTACCAAACAAAGAGGCAAGGAGTGTGACCGCCTTCTTGAAGAAAAACATATTCACTCGGTTTGGCACTCCTAGAGCCATCCTTAGTGATGTTGGATCTCATTTTTGTAACAAGGCATTCTCGAGGATGCTTGAGAAGTATGGAGTAAAGCACAAGGTGGCCACACCTTATCATCCGCAGTCAAGTGGTCAAGTTGAGGTTTCCAACCGGGAGATCAAGAGCATTGTAGCAAAAACTATGAACGCAAATAGGACCGACTGGTCAAGGAAGCTAGATGATGCATTGTGGGCATACCGCACGGCCTACAAAACCCCTATTGGTACTTCTCCTTATCGGCTAGTCTTTGGTAAAGCATGTTATCTACCCGTGGAATTGGAACACAAAGCTATGTGGGCGTTGAAAAGGCTGAACTTAGATTGGGCTGAAGCTGCAATTTGGAGGTTAACACAACTCAATGAAATAGAGGAATTCCGGTTCCATGCTTATGAAAGTGCAGCTGTGTACAAAGAATGGATGAAGTTTGTCCATGACAAGAAGATCTTGAAAAGATAGTTCAAGACGGGTGATTTGGTCTTGCTCTTTAACTCAAGGCTCAAATTGTTTCCGGGCAAGCTTAAATCAAAATGGTCCGGTCCATTCAAAGTGGTCAATGCCTCTCCTTATGGAGCTGTGGAATTATAATCAACAGATGGGTCATGGACATTCAAGGTAAATGGCCAACGCATCAAGCACTACTTGGGCACTGATGGAGAAAAACATTTGGTGGAGCAGCTGGCTCTCAAAGAGGGTCCATGCCCGACCATTGAGTGAAACCAAAGGAACATCAACTTCGTCGTGCCGCGACGTTAAATCGAGCGCTTCATGGGAGGCAACCCATGTGTGGTAACACTCTTTTGTTTTATGAATTTTTAGTTTTTGATAGATAGATTTATTTGAGCAATTTAAAGTGTGTGTCAGAGTGCAGGGGGTTCAAAAGATCACAACAATTGGTACGAATGCACAAAAAGTGGAAGAAAAACCACTAGGTGAATTCTGCTGCACAAATGCGGTCGCATTTTAACTATGCGGACTGCACTCTGACCGCAAACCTAAGCAGATATTTGGGTAAAAATTGTGGTTGAAAATGCGGTGAGGTGGTGCATTATATGGTCCGCATTTAATTTATGCGACCGCATTTTGCACCGCATTTGCCTCCCTTCAGCTTGGTCCTTAACCTCATTGCATAACACACATGTGGTCGCACTGTGTGTTATGCGGTGTCCTATCCATCGCAGAATCGACAAGGTAAGTCCGCATAACCCTCTCGTTTCTCACTCACTTAAAACAAAACAAAAAAACGGGAAAAAGGGGGGGAAGAACACAAACAGACTGCGAACCAAACCAAGCTCAAATTGTGTGCAACCAAAGGACTCCATTTGTCACACTCATTGTCCCAATCATCAAACTCTGCTAGTATGTACCCGTTTCTCCCTCGTTTTATCTTTGATTTCCACTGTAGGTTCAGAGATTTTTCGTTTAAATCCTGTGCAAAAATGTGTTTAGATGCTTGTGTAGTTGTTTCTCTGTAGTGTAGATGCTTTTGGGTTGAAAATAATTTGGGGTACGGGGTATAATGAAATAGGACCGCCATTGTTGAAAGCTTGGGTGACCTGTGTAGAAGAAGGCATCTGCGGCCTACATTGTGAAAATGCGGTCCGCATTTTGGCCGCACAACTAAACCCTAAATCTTCTGAAGAAGATGATGACATGTGGTGTCTTTGCGATCGCAGATTTGACATGCGGACCGCAAATTCACCGCAGAGTGATACTGAGATTTCAGTTTTGAACCATATAGCCATGTCAATTCTGCGATGATTATGCGGTCCGCATAGTGGTTATGCGACCGCATAACTCACCACAGAATGAGACCACCAGTTGAGACTACAAGATCTGCGACAAGTCTACGGTCCGCATTATGGTTTTGCGATCGTAGACCAGATCGCATTTTCTTTCTTGCTTTTGATTTGTCTGTATTTCTCCGTATTGTTAATGATGTCACTCACTCTTCACCATTGTGCAGATATGGGTCAAAAGAGATGTTCATAAAAGCGGGCTTCCACCAGTAAGCGATTGCGGATAGAGGACAACGTGCCGATCCCCTCCCAGTCTAAGGCGGAGGAGCTCAGGCCCTCAATCAATATAGAGGCTGAAGAGAGAAGGAAACGAGGTGAAGATTTCCAGGTCCGATTTGGGGTTGATAGGTCTAGGGAGGTATTTAGAAAAGGGCTCACAAAGCGCAAAATCCTTGGCGAGAAACAATTGAGCTTGAACGGGCTCAAAGACAAATACCCCCATATCCTGGAAAACATAAAAACACGGAGATGGGAGAACTTCATTGAGCTACCCACGGAGTACAATGAGACCCTTGTGAGGGAATTCTATGCATCCTATGGGGCCTCCAGGACGAAATACCACAAATGCAACAAAGTTTTCACCGACCAAGTGCTTGTCTGGGGAAAGACTGTTTTCTGTAACATTGAGGCCCTTAATGAGTTCTACGTCAAAGGATGGAGAGCAAGCAACAAATAAGTACACTGAAAAATTCAAAAATAAGGAGAATGAATGTGGATGGATTGCCTCAGTGATAGCAAAAGGGACTCCCGCTTGGCTCGATCCTCAGCACAAGATATATAAGGAAGATCTCACAAGAGAGGGTCGCTACTAGCTCAGTTTTGTCACTTCTCGGTAGGTACCAACTCAAAATGAAACTGAAATAGCCATCGAGAAGGCCCTTCTGATTGCTTGCATCATGACTGGTATCAAGATAGATGTGGGAGTGTTGATCATCCAAGAAATAGGGATCCGAGCAATGCAGCATGCAACTTCACTTCCTTTCCCTTGCCTGATCACAGCTCTGTGTAAATCTATGAAAGTTCCCATCCTGCCAACTGATAAAACTGGAAAGGAAACGAGGGATATTGATATCACACGTATCATGGATATCTCTCGTATCACTGTTGCTTCTGCCACATCACAGGTTCAGTTCCAAGATCCAATTGATCTAGAGCACACTGACTCCCAGACACTAGTGACTCCTTAGGTTACAGTGGCCCCCACTTCCACTTCCGAGCCTGCTTCTCAGTCCACCACTGTCCAGCCTACCATCACCATTCCTACTGTCTCGAAGCTTGGTCTACTGGCTCAGCATGCCAATGCCAAAGTAGATCAGCTTTTGAAGACATTGCCAAATCTAATCAAACAAGCCCGGATGCCCATGTAATCCTCAGTGAAGGCCCTCCAACAGCAACAGTCAAAATAAGGATCGTCTACAGCAACTTGAGTTGAGGGTGGAGAAGATAGAGCGGGGTGAAGTTAGTGGGTTTCCTGGACTCAAGAATTAGGTTGCTTCTATGAAGACCGAGCTCCAAAAGATGCAGAACTTGGAGTTCGATCTATCATCCCTCCTTCCCACAGATGGTGATCAGGTGACAGGCACAGCACCTCCGGACATAGGTCTTGACTTCACCACATTGATGACTGATACTGCCCCTCCTACTGTCAGAGCTTCCCAGCCTAAAGCCCCTCCAGCTCATATTGTGATCCATTCTGGGGAGGAGTCCAGAGGTTCTGGTACATCAGAAGATGAGGGGGAAGATGGGAGAGAGGATGAGGAAAGTTCTGGATATTCAAGCGATGATGGCCCTCAGGATAAAGGAAAGCGGATTGTGGATGCCTCTGTCGAGGATGCTATTATTGAGGAGGCTGCTATTGCAGAAGTGGAACAAGTAGATATGCAGACAGCAATCCAGCGGTCTCTAGTAGACATGGCCAGCCCTATAGCTCCATCAGTCAGCCCGCCATCAGTGTGCGAGAGTAGCAGCTCATAGGCTCCAGCACCAGCTCCAACTCCAGCTCCAACTCCTGCTTTGGACCAGCCTAAGAGCATTACTCCATCAGGAGAGGTCACTCCTCAGACCGAGCTCTCATCGGTCCCAACTTCCACATCCGAGGGTGACCCCTCCAGTACTCAGCCATCTACTGACTCCCATAGCACTTAGTGTGCCTCAGGGAGCCCCCCTCAAACTCATCTCTCTGTTTTTATGCATTGGGGACAATGCATGCTTTTAGTTGGTGGTGGAGGGTAGCATTGTAGATATTTTTGTGATATTGGAAACTGTTGTACATATGAATATCTTTATGTTACAATCAGACTCTTGTACTTATGTGTATTTTGTGTTCTGTATATATTAGTATGACTTCGGTACGTGAGTTGTGTTATGAAATTCGTGATGATGTTAATATTAGTGTTTGTTTTGTGTTCATAATAGCGTTGTGTAAATATGATACCCTTGTCCATATAAAAGAAAAACAACAAAAAAAGTAGATAGTGATTAGGAATCAATTCCTCTTGGTTTTTCTTCTCCCGGTTAAATATGATACCGTTGTCCATATAAAAGAAAAACAACAAAAACAAGTAGATAGTGATTAAGAATCAATTCCTCTTAGTTTTTCTTCTCCCAGTTCTTTTCCAAGGGTGTAATAGTAGAACCAGGATCGTAGAATGAATCATTTTGACCGGTTTGGTGTAATTGCCTAGTATCAAGCATGTGTGTATGTACATAGCATATACCCTTCCACATATAAAAAAAATATTGTTTTTGTCAACTTTTCCCGATGATGGATAGATTGACAACTTTCTTAAGGGAATTAGTCTTTGTGATCAACTTTGTGAACTTGAGCCTTGCTCTATGACTCTATGGCGACCTAGAGTTATACATGTGTCCATGATGAAAGCCTTGAGTTTCCAAGTGTTGAATCGAAAGCGTCAAATTATGTGAATGAAACAGTTCGTGTACCATGTGTGTGTGAGTTCTCTGTGTATATAACTCTCGTGTTTACTTCTATCATCTAGAACTTGCCCGGTTGGTCTTTCAATGCTAATGATAGTATGTTTGGTTGGAGGGATGATCTTAGGCATTCTTTGTCTTATTTGCTAGACCTCTATAGCCTTTCAATCCGACTTGTACATAAATAATATCACTAGTACCCAATTTGAGCCTTTAAGCCTTTTCTTTGGCCAACTCATTACAAACCTCTCCCTTTTTTTTTTGTAAAATAATTCCCTCTCTTGAACCCGTCCCTCCTTGAACATTGAGAACGAGGCTAAAAGCCTAAGTTGGGGGTGGTGTCGCAGTAGAGATTGGTAAGGTTGTACGTTGAGTTAGGACCACATGCCTCAAAAGTGTTTGTTTTAGATTATTCAAGCTCCAAAAGAGAAAAAAAACAAGAGAAAGATTTGTGTATAAAAAAAAGAAGAGGTATGTAAGGTGGTTCTATATTGGAAACTAGACGCAAATGAGGCTATGAGGGTTTGAAAAGAAGCAAAGTAAAAAAATGGAAAATTGTGAGTAGTGTTCAAGGAAGGTGAAGTCACTTGTACCCAAATGTCTATCCAACCCTTCCCGAACCTACATTACAAGCTTAAAAAGTCCTTATGAGACCTCCAACTGAACATTCTTGAATAAGTGGTGAATTAAAATAAGGGCAAGCTTATGGTATGAAATATTGTAACACTTGAAGTTCTTTCTAAGAGTGAGTGTATTTGTAAACTGTCCCTTTTTGTTGTCCTTGTAAATATTGTGATTTTGGGACCTTCTTTCTAGTGAGGGTACATGAACTGTGGAGTTAAACAAAAGTTGAGCTTTTGAGTCAAATGCAATTGCACTCAACAGAGGGTAACATTTTGTCGCAATATCTGAGTCTCAAGGTTCACAAGTTGATTAGTTTTCCTTGTATATACTATCAGTTCAGGAAGGGTAAAACAATTATAGATGCATGCTTGAAGTACTAGCAATGAACACCACCCGTAGTCATTATCGTTTCATGTTTTGTAAATAAAGTCTAGAATAGGCTAAGTTTGTTTTAGTTGCTTGAGGACAAGCAAGAGTTTAAGTTGGGGGTGTTGATGTGCCGGAGAATTTTGGCACATTTCAATACTAATTTCATAGATTTTAGCTTGTTTTAATGCAATTATCTCTGTTACTTATGTAGTTTTATTATTTCTACAGTACATAAGGACTGAGAACCCAAGAACATGTAAATGGAAGCAAAAAGACAAGAAAAGAGCAAAATGTAGAAAAAATGCTGGTCTGCGATACACTATGCGATCGCAGATCAGACATGCGAGCCGCAGAATGCACGTCAAATCACAGACAAAAGCAGAGATCTGGGTTAAATCTCAAGTCAAGAATGCGGTCCATTATGAGACCGCAGAACCAACATGCGAGCCGCAGAGTGAACCGCAAACCAACCATGAATGTCACTGAAGGACGAAGATGCGATGCAAAATGTGATCGAATTTCTACAATGCAATCCGCATAATTGGAATGCGAAGAAGAACTGTAAACTAGGGTTCCAGTCTGCAATGAGGATGTTCAAGATGCGGACCGCATACATGCTCTATGACAAGAATGCGATAGCATATCAGACCTGAAAGGGCATTTTGTCCATTTTCTGTCCCGATTTTGAGTCCACTATAAATAGTTTTATGATGTCTTTGTGGGCTCATCTTGTCTAGTCTTTGAACCACATTCCAAGACATTAATATTCCTCACTTTTGGAAGCTTTTGGGTGAAGATTCTCTACTTTGTAAGCTTTTATGACATTAAATACTCTTTGGTTTTTGTATTGTAGTATGAGTAGCTAACTTTAAATACTAAGGTTGTGGACCCTAAATGGGTGTTATGCTAATGGGTGTTTAACATTGAATATATATATAATGGTTGGTTGATATTTATTTACTTCTCATTCTTCATTTATTGTTGGTGGTTGCAAATATTAACAAGTGCCATTAAATTCTTACTTTGCTTGGGAAAGTGGGTTAGAATTTGGTAGAAGTAAATATCAATGACTCAAGGCTTTAAACCTTGTTTAATAGAATCGCTTAGAAATAAATGGGTTTTACTTGGCCTATATTGATGGTTCTAAATTGCAACTCTTTTATATTTGGGAAAATTATAAAGAGGAAATACTACTCAACTATTGGGAAATATTGGGTAGTCACTTAGACATCATTTGCATATCAAAAAAACCTTCCATTAGAAATATATCATATTAACACCGATAAGCATTGCACTCCATTAAAGGGGACACAACCTTGGTTTCTTTAATCCAATTAATTACTCTATAAATATTCCAATTAGTTGTTACTTCCAAACAAACTCAATTCATACTCTTGTTACTATAAAACCATTCTCTTGTTACTGTTAACCGAATAGAGATACGAATTTAGTCGAGCAACACACTATAAGAGTAACCTTTTCACACATATTCCCTGTGGGATTCAACCCCAACCTTGTTGGGTTATTATATTTGATACCGACCACCTTACACTATTTATTAAAGTGTAATTTGAGCGTATCAGGAGCCGGTAGCTATTCTAGACTGGCAGGTTCGTCAATTGAGATCGAAGAGTTTTCCTTCTGTTTGTGTTCAGTGGAGAGGTCAGCCTCCTGAGGCATCGACCTGGGAGTCCGAGTCCGATATGCGGAGCCGTTATTCCCATTTTTTCCCGACTCAGGTACTTCCTTCCTATGTCCGTTCGAGGACGAACGGTTGTTTTAGAGGTGGAGAATGTGATGACCCAAAAGGTCATCATTTGTGTTGCAAGTGAATTCAGTATTTCGAGGCCTAAAAACCTCCCTTTTACCCCACCTTGATTTACGTACGTAGTCCGGACCTATATTCGGAAAGCCTTATATGTGAAAATATGAGAAATAGAAATTTTAGTGTTAAAAAATTTATTATGGTTGACTTTGGTCAACATTTTTAGCGGCCTGACCCGGATCCGTGTTTTGACGATCTCGGGAGGTTCGTAGTAAAATATGGGACTTGGGCGTATGCCCGGAAATGAATTCCGAGGTCCCAAGCCTTAGAAATCAATTTTTGAAAGAAATTGTTTTACTGAATTATCTAAGAAATAAAAAAAGAATTAACATTTGAAACCATTATTATCGGGCCCATATTTTAGTTCTGGAGCCCGGTACAAACTTGTTATAGTATTTGAAAGATAACTATGAAATTTGGTGAAAAACGGAGTTTATTTGACGTGAGTTGGACTTCCGATTGAAGAGCTATGAACTTTGAGAGTTCTTGATGAAAATGTTGAGTTTTGAGGTTTAATTTATGATTTTAAATGTTATTTTGATGATGTGATCGTAGAGTAGGTCCATATGATGTTTTTGAGTTAGTATGCACACTTGGTTTGGAGTTCCGAGGGCTCGGGTGAGTTTCGGGTAGGTTTAGGGATGTCTTAGGCTTAAAAACATAGTTGTTGCAGGTTCAGAGAAGTGGAAGGCCTCTGAACAAAGCAGTGCGGTCCGCACAAAAAGGAATGCTGCAACTTTAGAAATGAAATGGGAGGTTTTTTGACTTCTCTGAACCTGCACAAAAAAGATTTTTGACTTTTTGGGTAAAACTTTAGAAAATTCATTTTCATGCATTGGGTTGATTCATTTAGCGTTTATTGAGGTAATTAAGTAACTTGTGACTAGATACGAGCAAATTGGTGGTGGAATCAAGGGGTAAAGCTATAGTTGAATCGTGAATTGTATTCGTGGCATCGAGGTAAGTGTTTGGTCTAACCATAGCTTGAGGGATTAGGAGTTGTGTCTTATTTTCTACATGTTAATTGTGGAGTACGACGTATAGGCATGGTGACAAGTATCTATACGTTGGTGTCAAGCATGCTCTTGAGTCTTGTATTAAAATTGTTATGACTCCGTTGTGGTTTATTGCGTTTCCTATGTTATTATCACCATTGTTCCCTTGCTGGGATATTTGTTTGATTTTAATGATCCCTTGCCAGGATGTTTGTTTTGATAGTATTGTTCCCTTGCCGGGATGCTGTTGAAATATCATTGTTCCCTTGCCGGAAAGTTATTATATTACTGTTGTTCCCTTGCCGGGATTCCTTGTGATTATTGTTGGCTTGTAACTGGGAGCGGGTGGTACGCCTACCATAAGATATGATGAAATGGGAGCGGGTGGTATGCCTACCACAAGATATTGTAACTGGGAGCGGGTGGTATGCCTACCACAAGATATAATGAAATGGGAGTGGGTGGTACGCCTACCACAAGATATAATGAAATGGGAGCGGGTGGTACGCCTACCACAAGATAAATGAAATGGGAGCGGGTGGTACGCCTACCACGAGATAAAAGAAATGGGAGCGGGTGGCACGCCTGCCACGAGATAAATGAAATGGGAGCGGGTGGCACGCCTGCCAGGAGATACAGGAAATGGGATCGGGTTGCACGCCTGCAACAAGATGTGAAAAAAAGTGAAATCTGCCTTTGTTTTCCTTATTCTTGTTAGCGGTTGGATTTTGATTCCTTTATAGTTCTCTTGATATACTGTTTTACCTGTTTTCCCCGAAGCATGTTTCCCCTTCCCATCTTTATGTGTTTATTCTGCTTTACTATTTCCGCTGTATATGATATAATTGCACAAGTTTATTTGATAGTCTAGTCCTAGCCTCGTCACTACTTCACCGAGGTTAGGCTAGACACTTACCAGCACATGGGGTCGGTTGTGCTGATACTACACTCTACACTATGTGCAGATCCCGGAGCAGCTTTCGGACAGTAGTGTGGAGGCTACCTTCAGTCCACACGGAGATCCAAGGTAGACCTGCAGGCGTCCATAGTCCCTGGCGTCTCCTCTATTCCTATTTCTTGTTTCATTTTCCTTTTATTCAGAAACAGTGTATTGTCATTTCTTTAGACATTGTATGTAGTAATCTCTTAGACAGTCTGTGACAGTGTGACATCAGGTTTTGGGTGGTTAAGGCTTAAGTATTTGTAATAGATGCATTTTTCATAAATTTTATTGTTGTCTTCCGCTAAAATTTGAATTTCCGTTGTTACCACGTTATTGTCTTATATTTGTGAAAAAGAAATAATTGGTTAATGAAGTAATTAGATTAAAGGTTTGGCTTGCCTAGCTCACATTAGTAGGAGTCATCACGACTCTCGAAGGTGGAAAATCCGGGTCGTGACAAGTCGTTGCCTTGCGGGAGGATATCTTGTCATTTCATCTCAGTAACAGTATTCCTAAGAGCTTTGAGACTATGCACAGATCGCTATGATTGCTCATGATTGGTTATCGTACAATGTTGACTTGATGGTAGGATACATGCTTATGTGTTGGGGCGGTGAATAATTTGAAAGGAAGTCTACTCAGTGCACGATTCAGAGATATGATATTTAATTTTCGGCGGAGGAAAAACAATTGGCCTATGAATGTCCAGATTTGGGGTGATGGAGTAACGAGACTTGGTATTTTCGAGTGTGGTGGAATTTTCATCTGCGATGTAGTGTCGTCGTCCTCGATTGTATGTGTTAAGTTCGCTGGTGTTATGGTCATCTGCAATTCGCTTGTCAGAGATCATGGGGTACGGTGGTTCAGGATTGAATCGGTGTTTCTAATGTTGACGGCTCGAGAAAGATTTTCTTCGACAAAGTTTAAGGTTAGTAGCGATTTGAGGGTTCAAGTCCTGCGAAGATAGATTTTAGTTAAGGCAACAACTGAGCAGCGAAGGATGAGAAAGGACATGTGGGGAGTGTCAGATGGTGGTTAGCATTTCTAGAAGGCCAGTTATAAGAAGCAAAGATCGAGTAGTCGATTAAAAGGGTGAGTTCCGCCAGAGTGGGAGAGTGGCGGAGTTGCGTGTGGGCTTTATGGTAGGATGCCTACGCATCGTAAGGAGAGTTTGCAATGATTTGGGAATTTTAGTGATTGGTGATTGGGGTCTATGGATTTAATTTGAAGTATGGGCTATTATGCGGCAGGAGATTTGATATTACGGGAAGGAGCTGCTTGAAATGAGGAAGGATACAACATAACTTTGAATTAGAAGGATGTTGCTGTTGTTGATACCCAATTTTTTCCTATATATTTTTTAATATGCAAGATACTTTCAAAACACCATGTGTATGCATGCATAAGTGTGTCCAAATATTTTATTATTTTGTCCTTATTATTTTTAAAGGTTTTTTTAACCAATTTATTCCCTTATTTGTATTCATAAAAACCCAATAATAATTTCCAAAATAATCATTTTTGGTGATTCAATTATTGGATTCTCATATTTGTACTAAAATATAGCTAAGATATTTTTTGTATATTTTTACAAATTTATTTAGTATTTTTTAAAGCTAAATTGCATATAATTGCAATATTAGCCCTCTTTAAGATTTAATTGCGTTTACATTTATAAAAATTAAGTCCAGTATTTATTAAATTGATAATTATGTGTTATAAATCATTTTAGTACCTTTTATTTGTTTTCGAAATCAATTTGCTATTTTTTATAATTTTAAAGGGGGAAATTGGCTATTTAAACAATAGCCCAAATTCATTTCAATCATAGCGTAAATCCTACCCCAATTTTAACCCAATTCTCAACCCAGTTGAACTCGTCAAACCAGGCCCAAACACAGTTTCATAAACCGCCCCACTTACCCGTTTTAATCCAGGCCGTTGATCACTCAAATCAACGGCCAATAGTCGTCTTTGCCTTAATTAACTCCGAACGACCCCAAAACCCTATCGTTTCTCACTTATCGCCGCCTTAGAATCCCCTTCCTCTCAAATACTCTCTGCAACACCACTCAAACCCTAGCCTCCGCCACCCTAATTTGCCTTAATCCATGGCCTTCCGAGGTCATCGGAGACCTGTACCAGCCTTCTCTGGCTCCTATGTGTTTGTCCTTATGTTTCAAGGCCAGACTATGAAGAGGTCTGGTCTAGTCTTCGTTCGATTTTAGTTCATGGCCCTTCTCCGGTCATCTTTGACCTTTCTCCGACCGGCCATGGTCATTCGAGTTAAACCTTTGACTCTCCTGGTTAGATCGGTAGCTTTCGAAGCCTTTCTCATCTTTTCTGGGTTTTCTAAAACCCTAATCTCTAAGGTCTTTCGATTTCTTTCAGATCTACTTTAGATCTATGCTTGCTCTGAACTTTTAAGTATCTTCTCGAAGTTTCTTCAATTTTGCTTTCAAAAACATCTCTTTGTCTTTTTCCGATTAGGTTTTTTCCTGTTAAGTTATTTCAAAATATTTTCTCTTACTTTTAACATGTTTAAGATGTGCGTTCGTTTGTTAAAAATCTTTCTTGACTCGTCTGTTTACCATCTTTCGAACTCGTTGTTGTTGAAAACCATAAATTCTTGTGGGTCTTAGTCGAGTTCTAAAAGCTATTTGTTAGATGAGTGTTTGTTTGGTTAAGTTTTGTTTGATCTATTTTTAGGGATCGACTATTGTTGAAAACCATGTCGTTTTGGGTCTGAAACTGTTCGTTTAAATGCCTAACTTGATTTGAAGTTCCTCGTTTCAGAATCTCATTTCCTTTATGTGATTCCTCTGACTCTGGGTTTCTACTATCTTTAAAACTTGACTATACTTGAAACCCTAACTTTTCAAAAGGTTTCTCATCTGTTACTGTGAGACCTTTGCATGCTTCTGATACTCTATTTTTTCTTCACTATTGATTCAATGTGACTTGACCTACTTGATTAATATGCTTCGATTGTTTGCTTTACTACTAGCTTATTTCTGCCACTATTGCATGTTTGTGATTATCTCTTTTGTTTGGCCTCGCATGTCTGATGACTCTATTCACTTTATTTATATGCTGAAATTTCTTCCTTGATTAATCTTCACCTTGTGACTGATTTCTAAAGTTTCCCTTTTATGAACCGTTATTTCACTTGCCCGTTCAAAATTGATTGATTTTTTCCCATTATTGTAATATTTACCTTGCTGAATCTATTTCCAAAATAAGTATATTCTGTACTTATACTTGATTACTTACTGAATGCTTGTACTACTTCTTTTATGGCAATAATCAGTTTGTATCTAAACTGATCTCTTTCCTTATTTGAATCTGTTAAACAATGATTCCTTAATTAAAGGGAATGACTTGTGTAATTAATTCTGACCTATGATTGTTTCGATATTTGTATCTTATTACTTTTCCTTCTCTCATTTTCAAAAAAACTATAAATACCATGCACCCCTTTTTTCAAGGACACGAACCAATTGAGTTCAAAAAAACACACTTCACTCAAACTCTCTCTCTTTTCTCTGTTACTACTAGTGTTTCTACCTTGTCTAGCTGGCTGAAAGTCAAGGCTAGTCTGTCGGGAACTTGCCTACTATTTCTTTTTGTATTTGCTTTCTTTACTGATATGTCCTAATTACTTTTACAGCATTAACAACAACATGTTTCTTTAGTAGTTCCTTCACTCTTACCTATTTCCTGCTTATGTTTAATCGAGTTTCATTATCAAGCATGATATGATCTGCCCTTTCCTTTTTTCTGAAATAATGTTTTCTCATGTATGAACCTCAATACCCCATACCTCATATGTGTTTGTATATTGGTTTGAGGGCATGTCAGCATCATACATTGTTGGCATGACCTAAACCTGACCCTCCCTGGGTCATATGTTCCACATCCCCTATGTGTTTGGTATCTTTGGTTGGTTTAGGGTAGGACAACATTGAACATTGCTGTGCATGACAATTCCCCGGGGTTATAACCTTCATATCCCCTCTATATGTTGTGTGTTCTGGTTGGTTTATAGGCATGACAACACCATCTATTGATGTGCCTGCCCAAACTTGGTTCCTGCCTAACGATATATGCTCCTTACAATGTATTTCCCAAACCCCTGACCCCTTTGTGCAATTGTTGATTCTGTGGTTTTACCTTTACTACTACTATTTTCAACTCTCCCCTATCCATTTTCCACTGAGTTCTAAATCTCTACTCCTGCACTTCTACCATATTCTTAGAATTAAGTTCTGCCCCTCTTGTGTGAGCCTTGCCTTTGGACCCATGAGCTCCATCTGAACTTGGCCACATAAGGGTTGGCCCTTCCATACGGCACTCATTTTTATTTGGTTATGCAACTTGGGTGTGAGCATTGCTCGGGGTCCTCTTGAGACCCTTTGGGAACTTTGACACACTCAAGTCTGAGAACGGCTTTGAAATAATGGCACTTGAGGTAGTTTATTTCATAACTCAGAGAGGAAGTCAAGAATCAGGCTTCCTCTGGTTGTAACTTTTCTTTTGTACTTCCTTGATGTCATTCATTATCTAGTCTGTAATAATTCTGTAATAAACATTTGGGGGCTTGGCTAGTGAAAGGGGTTGGGTAATTATGCATGCTCAAGGGTAGATATCATGTCTATAGGATCTAAAATTCTGCATGTTCAATTCTGTAATTTAGATATCATCTGTTGTTCAGCATGTTTAATTCTGCATCTAGATACCATGTCTATAAGATCCAATTTCATTAAATTCCTGAATGTTATACATTTAGAGAATACGCCTATATGACCTAAATTCTGCATATTGAATTCCGCATTTAGAGAACTTGTCAATAGGACTTGTCTTAATTTCTGCATTACCACGCTTAAACACCATGCTTAGGAAAAAATGGGCTAAAAATCAGATATCATTTTCAGTACCCCCTTTCGTAGAAATCATGCCTATAGGGATATTGCATGCTTCAATTCACGCTCGACTAGATATCATATCTATAGGAATTAAAATGAGCAACACTAGATATCATGTCTATAGGATCTGAAACCAATTTAAAATCAGTTTGACTCTGAATTAGTTTTAAACAACCTTACTCTTTACTTTAACGCAGTTTAGAAAGCATGCTTATAGGATCCAAATCGTTCGTCTTCAATTGTTACTGTTTCGCTTCATTCTGAATAGATATCATGTCTATAGGATCTCTCCTAAACGCTTAGGCAAGCCTTAGGTGATGACAACCAAAGAATTGAATCTGCCTTTGTTAATAGCTACACCCAGCAGGCAGGCCTGATTCGGACTTCTTATCTGAGTTATGTAATAAACTATTCTGCCTCAACAATTGAAATTTCCCTTACCTTAGTATGTTAACTTCAGACCTTAGATGTATGTTTAAGTCATGCTATTTATATGCTTTGTTTGATGAGGTATACATGAGCCTCATATTTGTTATATGTTTCCCCTAATGTGCAGCCCCTATATGTTTTGTATGTCGCCTTAGCTTTTTCACCTTTAAAACCTAATATCGGCCTAATATCCCTCCCCTTTAGGCATAGTAGTCCTAAAAATCTTCTGGGACTGATAGGAAGGGACAGGTAGTAGCATGCAATAGACATCGAGACCAATCCGCGCTTTAATACCATAACGGGGTGGGAAGGGTAGATATGGATATGATGACCAGTGCGCTAATGCCATCTGTATCCCCTCTTCTGAGGAGTGTCATACCAGGTATCGCATTGATGTGATCCATATTATAAATAAACCTAGGACCCTCCTTTTTTTTCCTTTTTTAAGTATTTATAGAATTGTAACTTCTTTTCAAAATTCGCCTTTTAATTGTTTTCAAACTCTTATGTGCTTAAACTCAAATCCCCTACTATTTAAGCCTGTACTTGTCTATCTGCTAACTGTACAAATTCACAAAACTATCTGGCCGGGAACCACACTAGTGGATCCTGAGGGGTGCCTAACACCTTCCCCTTAGGATAATTTCAAGCCATTACCCTATCTCTAGTTATCAAACGAACTTAGAAGTGAACCCTTATAGGTGTCCTAATGAACCTTAAATCATTAGGTGGTGACTCTTCAAATGCAAATCCCAGTTCCTAAAATGAATGAGTTGTCCTATACAAAATGTCACAAACCCAATCTCCCGATTACATAAGAGTGGAAAAAGGGGGCGCGACAGCGTGGCGACACTGCTGGGGATATTTAGGCTTTTACCATTTCAGACTGTTATTGTGAATTTATACCTCTTTATGTGCAATTACTTGTTTAATTCCTTCAAGCATTCAATTTACTTTTCAACTGCAAAACTGACTTATCTTCTTCGTTTCTTTCCTTTATTGCTGCTTTAAATTATGAAATTGTTGTATTTACTGCTTTCTTAACGTGCAAATACGTTCCAACATGCTTTTAATTGTTGCATAATCATGCTCAACATCATACTCCACTCGTGCCAAACAAATACCATAGCAACACTTATAATGAGTGGTTGCGCTCTTCCTATATTATTACCCCTAAACTCGGAAAGGCATATTTGCAGTAAAACTAGTCGATCAGCGGTGCAGTCAACGGTTTCGTGCCTTCCCCCTTGAATTGTCCGCTCAAGGGTACCAGTCTAAAACCCCATAGAAACTTTACTCTGTTAAACTGTGCATGCATCATAGTAAAACTTAGTCGGGTCAGTTATGTTGTCCACATAATGACCCTTTAAGATAGACTTGACCAAAGTCCACTGGGATTTCCCAGAACCCAAACGGACGTCACCATGTTCTGTGCGTTTATTTGGAGAACTAAGTGCTTCATGCTAATTGTTGGTATTAAATAGTCGAGTCTGGTGGGAGTAAGGGCCTAACCTTATTTCCCTTGCAGAAAATGAGGCACGAGGTCCCCAGTTTTGGTATGATTAGCACACCCCACTCTTGCTAGACTGGTGGAGGAGTCTTCCATCAAATGACCAAATCAATGAATGGAAAGAGAGGGTCGCCAAAGCTAGCGAAAAGTTGGAATATCTGGAGTACAGTCTGCTGGAATTGGAAGGAAAAGTGAGGAAAAGAATCGCCGATTGCCAGAACATCGAGGGAAATGAAGTAGAACACCTGGCAAAGGAATTTTTACTACTAAACCTACGCGAACTTGAGGATTTGATCAACGAGAGCATTCAACCTGAGGAAGGTCCTTTAGGGACTAAATAGATAGGAGTTTATCTTTTTCGCTTTATAAATTGTAATAAGGCCAAGGGTTAGTTCGCGCACTCTGGCAACATCATCCTATTCCACGAGATCCAAGGGCCCTCCACCCACTCCTACTCTTAGTCTTGTCAAAAAAAGAACAAAAAGAAGATGGAAGATTGGAACAACGTCAGAATGGAGAACTCAACTGAACGGGGAGGTCACTCATAGTCATGGTACTCAGGTTCCTAAGGAAAATGCATCCCAACTTGAACAAAAACTGTTGAAATTCCAAGAAGAACTTGATCAGGTTCGAAATCTGGCAAGTCTGTCATTTTCCCTCACCACTCCAGATATCAATTTCCCAAATGCTCAAAACCCTATACCTCCACAGAATATCCCAAAGCAACAGAACCATCCCGCTCCTCACCATCACTGCAACACCTGCCATACCTCAAACAACACCCCGTTACTCATCCCATAACTCCAAAACTCCACAAATGACCACTTTCACACCGACCATAACACCCCTATCTACGTGGAGACTGTGTCACACTCCACCCAACCTATATCAAGCACACTCGAGTCTGAAAATAAAGACTTGCTCATCAGGAACCTGGATGAAGAACTTAACAAATTGATTAGCCGGATTCAAGGCGTCGAAGGAAGCAAGGGAATTTAAGGGCTGAACTATGAAGATCTTTGCATATAGCTCGACGTCGAACTGCCCGAAGGGTACAAACCTCTAAATTTTGATGGTACAAGGGATCCAAGGGTCCATTTGAGAATGTACTATGAAAAGCTGGTTGGAGTAGGGAAAGACGAGCGAATCCACATTAAGCTTTTCATGAGGAGTTTGAAGGGAGATGCTTTGTCTTGGTACATTAGCCAAGATCCAAAGAAGTGGTCAAACTGGGAAGGCATGGCGTCCGACATTATGGACAGGTTTAGGTTTAACATAGATAAAGGTTCTACATTCAGAATCTAAAGAAGAAACCTACAGAAACATTCAGCAAGTATGCTACTCGCTGGAGGTCCGAAGCTGCTAAGGTCAGACCTGCCTTAGAAGAGGAACAGATGAACAAATTCTTTGTCCAGGCTCAGGACCCGCAGTATTATGAAAGGCTGATAATGATTGAGAGCCACAAATTTTCCGACATTATCAAGCTGGGTGAAAGGAATGAAGAATGCATCAAAAGTGGTATGGTTACGAACCTCGAGACCTTGCAAGCTACAAATAAAGCCTTATAGTCTGGTGGTGTGTCCAAGAAAAGGGACGTGGGGGCCGTAATGGTTGCACAGAGAACCAAATCTCCTATCAAATACCAAACTTACCCAATACCTCCACTCAAATATCAACCAACTCCGAACTACCAAGCACCATCATCTGCATACCAAGCTCCACCACCCACTTATCAATCACCTCCACCTCCTACATATCAGCCTACTTTGCCCGGATATTCCTAACCCGCACATGTCTACCAAACCTACAATGCTAAACCATCCTACTATCAGTCACCTCCTGCCCGCCAAAACTTCCTTAGACCTCAGCCAAATTTTGATCGCAGACCTCCAAAATAATATACAGCCATTGCTGAGCCCATTGACCAACTATATGAAAGACTCAAAGTTGCTGGTTATGTCACCCATATCCCTGCTGCAACCCTTGAGAACCCCTATCAGTAGATTAACCCAAACAAATCATGTGCATACCACTCCAGCATGAAAGGACACACCATCGACGAATGTCATTCCTTGAAAGACAAGATCCAAACTTTAATTGATAACAAGATTATTGTGGCAAAGGAACCTGCTACAAATGTCAGCAACAATCCTCTGCCTGATCATAAGGGTGAAGGCATTCACATGATTGAAATAGAGGATGCTTTGGATCCCGAGGGATCAATCGGGTTGGCCGCAGAAGGCGATGACCCAAAGAAGCCAATAGTTACTCTTAATCCAATTATAGTCCAGATCCAGCTGTCCAGGGACGCCGAGGTAAATATGTATGTGCCGCTTGAATTTGAAGCAATGTCATCCACAAAGACACCAACGCCGATTGAGGTTGAATTCGTGTCTACGGCAAATGCACCAGCACTGTTTGAAGTTGCAGTCTTGCCGCCCAAGGCACATGTTCCATTCAGAGTAAGGATAGCCATGCTGATCCTAGTGGCAATGTCGACCATGACACCATTCCATACAAAGGTTGTACTCTGGGACTATACAGCCGAGGCAAGAAGGAAAGGCAAGGTCAGGTTTGAAGAGACTATTGCCGCATAGGGTAAGACGAGAACTGGTAGGGTTTATAACCTGGAACACCTAGCCGAGTCAAGCAAGCAGGCCTCCAACCGGCCGCCCATTATTGAGATAGGTCCAGAGATCTTTGGAGAAAGATACAAGCCAAGGAATACTCGGTCATCGACCAGTTGAATAAAATGCCGGTGCAAATCTCTATTCTTACTTTACTGCAAAACTCTGAGGCACACAAAAATGCTCTACTAAAGGTACTAAGTGAGGCATACGTACCAAGCAACATCACTAGCGGAGAAATGGCTAACATGGTAGGACAAGTGTTGGAGAGCCATAAGATCACTTTTCATGAGGACGAGCTACCACTTGAAGGGTTGGGACACAACAAAGCACTACACATCACTATGCAATGCGAGGACTACTTCATCACTAGGATCCTGATCGACGGGGGTTCCAATCTCAACATTTGTCCACTGGTAACACTCAAGAAGTTGGGTAAGGGACTGCACGAGATAAAGGACGAAGCCATCAATGTGAATGCTTTCGATGGTTCTCAAAGGTCCACCATTGGGGAGATTAATCTATGCTTGCAAATGGGGCCAACATGGTTCGGCGTTGATTTCCAATTGATAGACGTGCCAGCATCTTACAATCTGCTGTTGGGTCGGCCATGGATCCATGCCGCTGGGGCCGTAGCATCGACACTGCATCAAGTAGTAAAATTCGAATGGAATCATCAAGAGGTGATC
Organism: Nicotiana tabacum; assembly: GCF_000715075.1. Classification (NCBI taxonomy): domain Eukaryota; kingdom Viridiplantae; phylum Streptophyta; class Magnoliopsida; order Solanales; family Solanaceae; genus Nicotiana; species Nicotiana tabacum. The sequence goes on along the minus strand of NC_134087.1, from coordinate 102,492,566 downwards.
ATTCACGGTGACGGGAGCAACCCTAAATATACTCACCAGACCATTCTGGCAATCGAAGGGAGAAGGAAGCTAGGCGAGAGACTTATCATCACATTGAATGTGTAAATGTTGTTGACAAAGACAAGTGGTGGGATAACAAGATCGAGAGTATACTAAATTGGAGTGGGTACGAACCTGGCAAGGGCTCGGCAAGAACTTCCAAGGAATTGTTAAGCCCATAAAGCTCAAAAAATATAGCACTACTTTCGTTTTGGGATAGGAGTACACTTGGGAAGAATTCAACAACTGGTCACCACCATGGCACGGTCCTTACTATCTACTGGAGTAGCCAATACCACATCTGGAGTAGAGCTTCCAACCAGCCAACATTATTTATTTGTCAGACGAAGAAGAAGCATTGGCCGCGGTGAAGAACTTGTTCCTGGAAGACAATGACATAGATTGTTGTGTTGTTCTCGAGGAGGAGGGGGAGGAAGGCCCTTCCATACAAGCCGTAAGTAGAGGGGCACGCCTCAATAATTGGACCATCAGGACAACCAGAGCCCGACGAGCCTCGGGGTAGCAAGGCTAAAACAAGCATCATGCACTGTTTTATTTACTAAATGATTTTCCTTTCGCATTTTGATTCCCGCAATAAGATCTCCAATGTTCGAAACGATTATGCAATTTATCAAAGAATTTTGACATTTTCTTATGAATGAACACTCATTATTATTTTTCTCTCATTACTTTACTTATACAACATTAGTATTACTTATCTTGATGAACCAATGATTGTGACACGCAATGAGACAACACAACAAATGGACATTGATTCAGAGGAAGGTGACATACCAAAGGAGGTTGTCAACGAAGTTGAGAAATTTGAGAATAGACCTAAGTCCAACCTAGACAAGACAGAAATTGTTAACCTGGGAGATGCAGATAACGTCAAAGAAACGCGAATCAGTGTTCACTTATCGCCGTCAGAAAAGAAGGAATACACAAAATTTCTAAGGAATACGAGGACATATTCGCCTGGTCGTATGATGACATGACTGGTCTAAGTACGTCTATTGTGGCTTACAAACTGCCAACCGATCCGACATATCTGCCGGTAAAGCAAAAGCTCAGAAAGTTCAAGCCTGATTAGTTTGAAAATCAAGGAAGAAGTCACTAAGCAAGTTAAAGCTAAGGTTCTCAGGGTAGTAGAATACCCGACATGGTTAGCCAACATTGTGCTAGTGCCAAAAAAGGATGGAAAGTTTAGAGTCTGTGTCGACTACCGGGATCTCAACTGGGCCAATTCGAAAGATGACTTCTCTTTGCCGAATATACACATCCTGATTTACAATTGCGCCAAGCATGAGCTGCAGTCATTTGTAGATTGTTTCGCTGGTTATCATCAGATCTGGATGGATGAAGAAGATGCTGAGAAAATGGCTTTCATCACGCCGTGGGGAATGTACTATTACAAAATGATGCCGTTTGGGTTAAAGAATACAGGGGCCACCTATATGAGGGCCATGACTACTATTTTCCATGATATGATACACAAGGAGATTGAGGTGTATGTAGATGATGTCATCATCAAGTCCAAGAAGGCCACTGATCATATGGAAGATTTGAGGAAGTTCTTTAATAGATTGCAAAGGTACAACCTGAAACTAAATCCCGTGAAGTGCGCATTTGGGGTTCCTGCTGGATAATTGTTTGGGTTTATTGTGAGTCGCCGAGGAATAGAACTGTATCTATCAAAGTAAAACCATCCAAGAACTACCACCGCCAAAGAACAAAAAGGATGTGATGAGTTTCTTGGGAAGATTTAAAAATATCAGCCGGTTCATAGCACAGTCCGCAGTTATCTATGAGCCAATCTTTAAGATGTTGAAGAAGGATGCTGCCACCAAATGGACCGATGACTGCCAGAAATCCTTCGACAGAATCAAGGAGTACTTATCAACACCACCAGTCCTGGTCCCGCTTGAGCCATGTAGACCCTTATTACTCTACCTTGCAGTATTGGATGGAGCTTTCGGTTTCATTCTGGGGCAGCATGATGAAACGGGAAGGAAGGAGCAGGCTATCTATTACCTTAGTAAGAAGCTCACCCCGTACGAGGCCCAGAATTCTCTGTTAGAGCGCACCTATTGTGCTTTAACTTAGGTAGCTCAGAAATTGAGGCATTATTTCTGTGCCTATACCACATATCTCATATCAAGGATGGATCCTTTGAAGTACATCTTCCAGAAGCCCATGCCCATTGGCAAGCTAGCCAAGTGGCAAATCTTGTTGAGTGAATTTGACATTGTCTACGTGACTCAGAAAGTAATCAAAGGACAGGCACTAGCAGATCACCTTGCTAAAAATCCCGTAGATGGAGAATACGAATCCCTGAAAACATATTTTCCTGACGAAGAGGTATCATTCATAGGAGAAGACATCGTAGAATCCTATGATGGTTGGAGAATGTTTTTCGATGGAGCGGCAAACTTCAAAGGAGTTGGCATATGAGTCGTCCTAGTATCAGAAATCGGTCGGCATTATCCGGTGTCTTCCAAACTCAGGTTCCCCCGTACCAACAACATGGCCGAGTACAAAGCCTGCATTTTAGGGCTCAAGATGGCCATTGACATGAACATACAAGAGTTGCTAGTTATTGGAGATTCGGACCTACTCATACATCAGGTGCATGAAGAATGGGCAACCAAGAACTCCAAGATACTCCCATATATGCATCATGTATAGGAATTGAGGAAAAGGTTCACGAAGACGGAGTTCCAACATGTTCCCAGAATCTAGAATGAGTTCACTGATGCATTGGCCACCCTATCATCTATGATACAACATCCAGACAAAAACTTCATTGATCCTATTCCAGTAAAGATCTATGATCAGCCAGCTTATTGTGCCCATGTTGAAGAGGAAGCAGACGGAAAGCCTTGGTTTCATGATATCAAGGAATATTTGGCGAAAGGAGAGTACCCGGAGTTTGTGAATCCTTCTCAGAAATGCACACTTTGGAGATTGTCCAACAACTTCTTTCACAGCGGAGGAATCCTATATAGGAGGACTCCCGATTTGGGACTATTAAGGTGTGTCAACGCCAAGGAAGCATCCAAGCTACCAGAGGAAATTCACGCTGGGACCTACGGTCCACATATGAATGTTTTCATCTTAGCAAAGAAGATACTCCAAGCTGGTTACTTTTGGATGACCATGGAAACGGACTACATCCAGTATGTCCGGAAATGTCACCGCTATTAGATACATGCAGACATGATAAAGGTACCTCCAAATGTGCTTAATGCAACAAGCTCACCATGGTCGTTCGCCACTTGGGGGATGGATGTTATTGGACCAATCGAGCCCGTCACTTTCAATGGACATAGATTTATCTAGTAGCAATTGAATATTTCACCAAATGGGTCGAAGTAACATCTTATAGAGCAGTAACCAAGTAAGTCGTGGCAAACTTTGTCCGTGACCGCATTATTTGTCGATTCGGAATTCAAGAGTTAATCATTACTGATAATGGCTCCAACCACAACAGCGACTTGATGAAAGCTATGTGTGAACCCTTCAAGATCAAACACAAGAATTCCACAGCCTATAGGTCGTAGATGAATGGAGCTGTAGAAGCCGCCAACAAGAATATCAAGAAGATATCATTTGCTTTATTAGGGTATCGCACCATAATCTGCACATCAACCGGGGCAACCCCCTATATGCTGGTTTACGGTATAGAGACAGTCATTCCCGCTGAAGTAGAAATTCCCTCCCTAAGGATCATGCAGGAAGTTGAGCTGGACAACGCAGAGTGGGTGAAAAGTTGTTATGTGCAGCTAGCCCTTATAGATGGAAAAAGACTGAATGCAGTTTGCCATGGTCAACTTTATCAGAACAGAATGTCCAAAGCCTTCAGAAAAAGAGTCAAGCCGAGACGGTTCGCGCCGGGGCAACTAGTATTAAAGAAAGTTTTCCCGCATCAAGATGAAGCCATAGGGAAGTTCTCTCCCAACTGGTAGGGTCCATGCATGGTTCACTGGGTTTTGATAGGAGGAGCCCTCATACTCGCAGAAATGGACGGAGAAGTTTGGCCAAAACCGATCAATTCAGATTCAGTCAAGCGTTACTATGTGTAATTTTCATGCATTTCTTTTGATGTTACATGAAATACGCTTGATGATTCGGTTTAAGAGGGGATACGTAGGCAGCCCTATGGGTTCGGTCACAATTCAATAAAAAGTTCATTTCCCCCCTGCAATTGGAAACTTGGGCAGAATTTTGAGGGGGGCCCTCAAAATTCCGAAGTAATTTCAGCCAATCACCACAAGCAACCGTCAGAAGCGTCAACTCATCAAACTGGGGCAGAATTTTGAGGAGGACCCCCAAAATTCGTAGAATAAGAGGTTGCAATGTCCTGAACTACGTCGCAGTCGTCGGTTCATCTAAAAATTATTTTAATTATACACTTATGTCGTACTTTCACAAAATCATTCCTGTTTATTATTGAAATTGTTTTGTTTAGCAATGCTACCCCAACGATACATGCAGTATCACTAGATCAAAGCCGAGCATGTCAAGCAGAGCCAGCGAGGATACGATCTAACCTCCCCCCTTTTTAGCAAAACTCACGATTTTTCTTTGGATGCAGGCACTTGGATTGCAAAACCATCAAACATACTATACACTCACTAGATAAACGTTGTTCAGGAATAAAACTCTCAAAACCGTTATTCACATTTGCTATCCACACACAACGGTGTCCCCAGAAGGCACAATGTCCCCAACAAACAGAATATCGCAATCTGCTATCAGCTAAGAAAGCTTATTACCATTTGCCATTTTATTTCTTGCATAAGGCTACTATTCTGCCTTCCGAGACTAAATGTTGTCTCCATCTGCATTTTCGCATTGCATAAGGCTACTATTCTTCCTTCCGAGACTAAACACTGTCTCCATTTGTATGTTCGCATTGCATAAGGCTACTATTCTGCCTTAGACTAAATGTTGTTTCCATCTGCATTTCTGCATTGCATAAGGCTACTATACTTCCCTCCGAGACTAAACGCTATCTCCATCTTCATTTTCGCATTACATAAGGCTACTATTCTGCCATCCGAGATTAAGCTCTACCTCCATCTGCATTTTTGCATTACATAAGGCTACTATTCTGCCTTCCGAGGTTAAGCTCTACCTCCATCTGCATCTACGTGGCTGAAATATCGCCAACTACTGCATTGCATGACTGAAAGATCGCCACATCTACATATCATGGGCTGAAAGATCGCCACCTACCGCATTGCATCGCTGAAAGATTGCCACTTATCACACTCATGGGCTGAAAGATCGCCACACATTGCATTTCATAAGCTGAAAGATCGCCAAATTATCCAAAGGTGTCATCGTTCGGAGGCACCATTTTCATAGCCCGAGAACGCCATGTCATGGCCTGAAGATCCCTTTTAGTTTTTTACATATCATTATTTAAAGGCATCATGGTTCGGAGGCACCATCCTCATAGCCCGAGAGCATCATTTCATGGCCCGTGAATCCTTTATTGCATGCTTCATGGCCTAGGACATCATGATCTAAGGACATCATTCTCATCGTCCGAAGACAACATTCATGGTCCGTCGAGAATGTGCATCATGTTTAAATTTACGCACAGTATATGCTTGTATTGCCTATTTGCAGGTAAACAGCGAGCAACGGCCATCTCGGCAGGAGCAATCCCGCTCCAGTTCTCGCAGCCCTATCAGACCTTAACCATTCACCCCGTCTTGGATATTGCGTCAGTTCTTTAAAAGTCTCCATCGGCATACTCCGCCGATAGATCCTGAACTACATCTGGCCTGATTCCTGTAAAACCAAGGATATGTAGGCAACTCAGCAGCTAGGGCACAGCCTAAACCTCTTTGAACCGTTCCGCTCGGTCAAAATTGGCCATCATATCTTTACCCGACAATTCTTTCATCCTTCCCGGGTAAAGAGGGGCAACTGTTGATACCCAATTTTTCCCTATATATTTTTAATATACAAGATACTTTCAAAATAGCATGTATATGCATGCATAAGTGTGTCCAAATATTTTATTATTTTATCCTTATTTTTTTAAAGGTTTTTTTAACCAATTTATTCCCCTATTTTTATTCATAAATACCCAATAATAATTCTCAAAATTATCATTTTTGGTGATTTATTTATTGGATTTTCATATTTCTACTAAAATATAGCTAATATATTTTTTACATATTTTTACAAATTTATTTAGTATTTTTTAAAGCTAAATTGCATATAATTGCAATATTAGCCCCTTTTAAGATTTAATTACGTTTACATTTATAAGAATTAAGTCCAGTATTTTTTAAATTGATAATTATGTATTATAAATCATTTTAGTACCTTTTATTTATTTTCAGAAGGCAATTTGCTATTTCTTATAATTTTAAAAGGGGAAATTGGCTATTTAAACAGTAGCCCAAATTCATTTCAAACATAGCCTAAATCCTACCCCAATTTTCATCCAATTCTCGACCCAGTTGAACTCATCAGACCAGACCCAAACCCAGTTTCATAAACTGCTCCACTTACCCATTTTAATCCAAGCCGTTGATCACTCAGATCAATGGCCAATAGTTGCCCTTACCTTAATTAATCCCGAATGACCATAAAACCCTATCATTTCTCACTTACCGCTGTCTTAGAATCCCCTTCCTCTCAAACACTCTCTGCAACACCACTCAAACCTTAGCTGCCGCCACCCTAATCTGCCCTAATCCATGGCCTTCTGAGGTCATCAGAGACCTGCACCAGCCTTCTCTGGCTTCTATGTGTTTGTCCTTATGGTTTCAAGGCCAGACTATGAAGAGCTATGGTCCAATATTGGTTCGATTTTAGTTCATGGCCGTTCTCTGGTCATCTTTGACCTTTCTTCAACCGGCCATGGTCTAATCTCTAACGTATTTCGATTTCTTTCAGATCTACTTTAGATCTATGCTTGCCTTGAACTTTTAAGCATCTTCTTGAATTTCTTCAATTTTGTTTTCAAAAATGACTCTTTGTCTTTTTCCGATTAGGGTTTTTGCTGTTAAGTTATTTCAAAATCTCTTCTCTGACTTTTAACATGTTTAAGATTTGCGATTGTTTGTTTAAAATATTGCTTGACTCGTTTATACCATCTTTCGGACTCGTTGTTGTTGAAAAACCTAAATTCTTGTTGGTCTCAGTCGAGTTCTAAAAGCTGTTTGTTAGATGAGTGTTTGTTTAGTTAAGTTTTGTTTGATATATTTTTAGTGCTCGACTATTGTTGAAAACTCTATGGCTTTGGGTCTGAAACTGTTCGTTTAAATGCCTAACTCGATTTTAAGTTCCTTGTTTCAGAATCCCTTTTCCTTTATGTGATTCCTCTGACTCTGGGTTTCTATTATCTTTAAAACATGATTATGCTTGAAACCCTAACTTTTCAAAAGGTTTCTCATCTGTTACTGTGAGACCTTTGCATGCTTATGATACTCTATTTTTTCTTCACTATTGATTCAATGTGACTTGACCTACTTGATTAATATACTTCGAATGTTTGCTTTACTACTAGCTTATTTCTGCCACTATTGCATGTTTGTGATTATCTCTTTTGTTTGGCCTCGCATGTCTGATGACCTTGTTCACTTTATTTATATGCTGAAATTTCTTCCTTGATAAATCTTTAACTTGTGACTGATTTCTAAAGTTTCCCTTTTATGAACCCTGATTTCACTCACCTGTTCAAAATTGATTAATTCTTTTCCCTTTATTGTAATATTTACCTTGCTGAATCTATTTCCAAAATAAGTTTTTTTTGTACTTAGACTTGGTTACTTACTGAATGCTTGTACTACTTCTTTATAGCAATAATAAGTTTGTATCTGAACTGATCTCTTTCCTTATTTGAATCATTTAAACAATGATTCTTTAATGAAAGGGAATCACCTGTGTAATTGATTCTGACCTATGATTGTTTCTATGTTTGTATCCTATTACTTGTCCTTCACTCGTTTTCAAAAAACTATAAATACCCTGCACCCCCTTATTTCAAGGACACAAACTAATTGAGTTCAAAAACACACACTTAGTCAAACTCTCTCTCTTTTCTCTGTTACTACTAGTGTTACTACCTTGTCTAGACGGCTGAAAGTCAAGGCTACTCTGTGGGGAACTTGCCTACTATATCTTTTTGTATTTTTTTTCTTTACTGATATGTCCTAATTACTTTTACAGCATTAACAACAACATGTTTCTTTAGTAGTTCCTTCACTCTTACCTGTTTCCTGCTTATGTTTAATCGAGTTTCATTATCAAGCATGCTATGATCTGCCCTTTCCTTTTTTCTGAAATAATGTTTTCTCATATATGAACCCCAATACCTCATACCCCCTATGTGTTTATATATTGGTTTGGGGGCATGTCAGCATCATACATTGCTGGCATGACCTAAACCTGACCCTCCCTGGGTCATATGTTCCACATCCCCTATGTGTTTGGTATCTTTGGTTGGTTTGGAGCATGACAACATTGAACACTGTTGTGCATGACCCAAACCTGATTCCCTGGGGTCATAACCTCCATACCCCCTCTATATGTTATGTGTTTTGGTTAGTTTATAGGCATGACAACACCATCTATTATTGTGTGTGCCCAAACCTGGTCCTTGCCTAAGGATATATGCTCTTTACAATGTATTTCCCCTTTTGTGCAATTGTTGATTTTGTGATTTTACCTTTACTGCTACTGCTTTCAACTATCCTCTCTCCATTCTCCACTCAGTTCTAAATCCCTACTCCTGCACTTCCATCATATTCTTAGACTTAAGTTCTGCCCCTCTTGTGTGAGCCTTGCCTTGGGACCCATGAGCTCCCTCTGAACTTGGACACATAAGAGCTGGCCCTTTCACACTGTACTCATCTCTATTTGGTTATGTAACTTGCGTGTGAGCACTGCCCGGGGTCCTCCTGAGACCCTTAGGGAAGTTTGACACACTCGAGTATGAGAAAGGCTTTGAAACAATGGCACTTGAGGTGGTTTATTCCATAACTAAGAGAGGAAGTCAAAAATCAAGCTTCCTATGGTTGTAACTTTTCTTTTGTGCTTCCTTGATGTAATTCATTATCTAGTCTGTAATAATTTTGTAATAAACATATGGGGGACTAGCTAGGGAAAGGGGCTGGGTAATTATGCATCCTCAAGGGTAGATATCACGTCTATAGTATCTAAAATTCTACATGTCAATTCTGCAATTTAGATATCATTTGTTGTTCTACATGTTTAATTGTGCATCTAGATACCATGCTTATATGATCCAATTTCATTAAATTTCTGAATGTTATGCATTTAGAGAATATGCATATAGGACCTAAATTCTGCATATGGAATTCTGCATTTAGAGAACCTGTCTATAGGACTTGTCTTAATTTCTGCATTACCACGCTTAAACACCATTCTTAGGAACTAACGGGCTAAAAATCAGATATCATTTTCAGTACCCCCTTTCGTAGAAATCATGCCTATAGGGATACTACATGCTTCAATTCACGCTCGAATAGATACCATATCTATAGGAATTAAAATGAGCAACACTAGATATCCTGCCTGTAGGATCTGAAACCAATTTAGAATCAGTTTGACTCTGAATCAGTTTTAAACAACCTTACTCTTTACTTTAACGCAGTTTAGAAAGCATGCATATAGGATCCAAATCATTCATCTTCAATTGTTACTATTTCGCTTCATTCTGAATAGATACCATGTCTATAGGATCTCTCCTAAATGCTTAGGCAAGCCTTAGGTGATGACAACCAAAAAATTGAATCTGACTTTGTTAATTGCTACAACCAGTAGGCAGGCCTGATTCGGACTTCTTATTTGAGTTATGTAATAAACTGGTCTGCCTCAACAATTAAAATTCTCTTTACCTTAGCAATTTTAAGTTCAGAACTTAGATGTATGTTTAAGTCATGCTATTTATGTGCTTTGTTTCAGGCGGTATACATGAGCCTCTTATTTGTTATATGTTTCCCCTAATATGCAACCCTTATATGTTTTATTTGTCACCTTAGCTTTTTTCACGTTTAAAACCTAAAATCAGCCTAATATCCCTCCCTTTTAGGAATAGTATTCCTAAAAATCTTCTAGGAATGATAGGAAGGGACGGGTAGTAGCATGCAATAGACATCGAGACTAATCCGCACTTTAATACCTTAATGGGGTGGGAAGGGTAGATATGGATATCATGACCGGTGCGTTAATGCCATGTGTATCCCCTCTTCTGAAGAGTGTCATACCGGGTATCGTATTGATGTGATCCATATTATAAATAAACCTAGGACCTCCCTTTTCTTTCCCTTTTAAGTATTTATAGTATTGTAACTTCTTTTCAAAATTTTCGTTTTAATTGTTTTCAAACTCTTATGTGTTTAAACTCAAATCCCCTACTATTTGATCCTATACTTATCTATCTGCTAACTATATAAAATCATAGAACTATCTTTCCGGGAACCACACTAGTGCATCCTGAGGGGTGCCTAACACCTTTCTCTTAGGATAATTTCAAGCTCTTAGCATATCTCTGGTTATCAAATGAACTTAGAAGTGAACCCTTATAGGTGTCCTAATGCACCTTAAATCATTAGGTGGTGACTCTTCAAATGCATAACCCAGTTCTCAAAAGTAATGAGTTGTCCCATACCAAATGTCACAAACCCGATCTCCCAATTGTATAAGAGGGAAAAAAGGGGGGCACGACAGCCGCACATTTAATTGATGTCCACAAGGGGTGAATAGACCTGTGCAGCTAGAGGGTCAGCCCAGACTCAGGATGGGTTGTTGATGTTGTAGTGATTGTACCTCATGCAGCAGCGTTGGAAGATGTCGGGAAGTGATTTCCATAGGTGGGTTATTCCCTGTGAGTAGGTTAGCGGTTGCGTGGTTGGCGAGTCTTCTGCGAAGAATTCTATTGGTTTAACAGCAAAGAGATCGATCGTGTGAATGTGGTTGATGATTTAGAGAATAAAATGGGTTTTACAGGAAGATTCTGAGAATTTTGGCGGTTGATTACACAAGGTTATGTCAATAAGAGATAAAGAATCCTGATGAATTTCAGGGTTGTGTAATAGTAGCTTCAAGCTAAGTGGGAGAGTCCCACCACCTATGATTGGGTTTCATAGTCGTCTATTTATGAGATTTCTGGTTATTGGTACATTGGCGAGATATTATGACCATGGAAGAGGGTCATCAGTAGTGGTTTGAGCAAAGAATTTGAGGAATGCATGCTATAATTGGCCTTATTGATTATATTCGGGACCAAGTCTGAGTGGGTGGCTCTAAATAGCGGTCCTAGTGGATTCAAAGGTTAAAGTGTGGTGCCTAAGGATTTCGAGTCCATAAGTATGGTTAAGAATCGAGCTTTTGTAGAAGATTATGATAAGAGGCTCGGAATGTTCTATGATATTTTCGACTTGCAGTGTAGCATTGGGAGGAAAATGAGAAAAAGACTTTGGATTCGTAGAGGAATTATCAGAATGGGTGTATCAGTTGAAGATGCGAATGTGCGTGCAAGGAGGGTGTGAAACGGTTCATGGGTTTGGAGACAATGTGGTCTCGTGGAATGGGGTTACTCAAGATGAGTGCGGATTTAGGTTGGTGATGTAAGGAATGGAGCTATTATTAAGTCTAAGGTAAGTTAAGGATGAATTAGAAGAAGTTAGATTGATTAGCCATGGTTGAATTGGCATAATGGTGGCGGTGATCAGTTCCTTCAGCATGATTAAGTTATGCATGTGATTTGTGGTGGTACGTGCGAGGCTTGACGGCCCCCGTAATTGATTTTATTTGGACGTATTCAAGTATTGTGAACGGTTATGTGTAGACGGATCCCGAAAGGTTTATGGTGGTTTAGACCACTACTTGAGGATTTGAATGTTCTACGGTCATGAGAATTCACTCGCGTGTTGCTATGGTTCTCTTGGAATGAGTTAAGTAAAAAGTTTCCATGTGATGAAGTGTTTACTATATTATTGGTTCAGGAGTTATGATGAAGCAGGTCGGCTTGTTAGGTGTAGTAAGAGGTATGAAATTTGAAAGTGAGGATCAAGGTTGCAGTTCGGTGTGGACAAGGATGTCATTAGCTCGGATGAGAAGGAAGGGAGTTTCGATGTTTAAAGTAATTCGGTATTGTCCTCAACGTCACCTGAGATTGGTGCTTTGTGAAAAAGGCTTTGCATCATGGTTAAGGATTCTTGATCACTTTTCAACGTTAGTACGGCCGGTGGTTTGGATGTACAGACCTGTTATCTGTTATGGAAGGTTGTGGGAGCGTGCCCCACGGGAAGGTTGTATAAGTGTGGCATGTAGTCACTTGATTGATTAAAGAGTTAAACCCAGTATGAAGATTATGGTAATGTCGTTAAATTGAGAATTAATGCCTAAAGGGAACTCGGTTTATTGGGGTGCAGACTGTGGAGGATTACTCCGGTTATGATGGTTGTTCTTGTGTGTTATGAGAAAAAGGGGGGGTGATTATGGACCTTTGAAAGGTTATTAACCTGGTTCAGTGCGATCAGAATCAACTTGAGGTCTGTGGATGGATTTAAATGTGAATGGGCTCTATATCAGGCCAGATGTGTTCATTTCAGCCATGCGCTCCTTATGGAAGAGTAGTCGGGGTACTATTTCATCGTCAACTATTTCATGTAATGATATATTGCACCGTATGAGTTGCGAGACGGCTTGGTGAATTTATTATATGTTGAGGCTCCATGCAGAGATGATGTTATATGAGCAAGATGGCTCTTGAGATTCAGATCGTATATCGCACCTCAGTTGTGCTTGAGTTTTGTAGCCTATGGCGCTATATGTGTGGATCGGGTGGCACGCCGCCATGGGTATGTTGTTTGGATTGGGTTGCATGCCGTAACAGTGTGATGTTGAGTACAGATTCCTATATCTATTTTTATGTGTTTTGTTTCATATCTTTCCGAGGAAAACTCATATTAGTTGTGTGCCCGCGTCGCATGTATGATTCGCGAGCAAGGCAATTGGATTTCCTTTTCAGAGTTCCTTTTGTTTTAGAGTTCATACATGTGCCCGCGTTGCATGTATGATTCGGAGCGAGGAAATGCTCAAGATTATTGCCTGAGCAGTTCGTGCTGGGTGAGATGAGATCATTGGATTAGGATCATTGCAATCTGATTATATGAAGTATATTAAGGAGCAAAGACCATTATTTGGTTCAGGATGAGGTGATGGTTCCTGTTAGGAGTATAGACCCAATGAATTGTTGATTCGGCAATTGGTTATGAATTTCTACACATCTCTTCGATCATGGCAGTATTGTAAGAGTTAGAGCAAGACTTATATATATCATGAGGTGCATTGGGAGCATCCGATTCGTGGAATTTCGACTAATTTGATCAGAGAAAGTTATCGTGGTCCTGTGAGTAAAGTGGTGCAAGGTGCGAATCCGACTAAGGTATGCAGTCATGTCTTGGTGCTGCATGTAGTTATTGATATGGTGAGTGTATGTTGGAAACATGCCTGGCATAGAATTCCGGATGTTGGAATTGGGCTCTAAGGCTTATTTGCAAGAATAAAAGGGAATATCTTCAGAATTGATTGAGCTAATGTGCTCAACTGAGTTGTGGTAGCACGGGAAGGTGCATGAGGTGTTAAACAGTGATTTCAGACTACTTCAGTGTAGTTCTCAGCACGTTCGAGGACGAACGTATGTTTAAGTAGGAAAGAATGTAACGACCCGACTGGTCGTTTTGAGCTCTAGCATGTCGTTCAGTAGTTTTAGGGCCATGAACAGCTTCATTTTAGGTATTATGACTTGCACGCGTGGTCGGAACTGAACTTTGGGAAGTTCGGAATTGATTTAGAAAGAGAATTCTCATTTCGGAAGCTTTAAATTGAAAGAATTAACTAAGATCGGATTTTTTACTAAATGACCTCGGAATCGGGATTCGAGGATTCCAACAAATTCGTATGATGATTTCGGACTTGGGCGTATGCCCGGATCGGGTTTTGGATGAACCGGGAGCGTTTTGGCGCCTATTGTGGAAGTTAGCATCTTGGAAGAAATTTAATAAGTTTGAGTTGAAGTGCATTTCGGTGTTATCAATGTCCGTTTGGGATTCCGAGTCTAGGAGAGGCTCTATATGGTGATTCTGCTGTTGGGAGCACGATCGGAAGTGAATTCGGAAGTCCGTGGGTCATTTTTGAGTCATTTAACTAAAGATAGAATTTGAAGGTTTTTGAGAAGTTTGACCGGAAGTGGACTTTTTGATATCGGGGTCGGAATCTGATTCCGAAAGTTGGAGTAGGTCTGTAATGTCGAATATGACTTGTGTGAAAAATTTGAAGTCAATCGGACGTGATTTGATAGGTTTAAACATCGAAAGTAGAAGTTTGAAATTCTAAAGTTCATAAAGCTTGGATTGGAGGTCGATTCGTGGTTTTAGCGTGGTTTGATATGATTTGAGGCCTTGAGCAAGTTCGTAATGTATTTTGGGACTGGTTGGTATGATTGGTTGAGGTCCCGGGGGCCTCGGGTAGATTCCGGGTGGTTCACGGAACGAAAATGGAATTTGGAGAAGTGCTGAAGCATCTGCTTCTGTCATAACCGCACTTGCGGTTGGTCGACCGCAGGTGCAAGACAGCAAAAGCGGTCCTAGCCTCGCAGATGCGGCGCAGAGCTTGCCAGGCCAAACCGCTGAAGCGACTCCTTAGTCGTAGAAGCGGTTTCGCAGATGCGGCTTCAAGACCGCGGAAGCGATCCCAGCCCTTTTAGCCAATTCCGCAGATGTGGGACCGTAGATGCGGAAACTGCTGAAGCAGTCAGCTTCATTTAAGTCGAGCCCCAGCCATTTTTGACCATTTGGCACTCGGGTATTGAGCGATTTCGGAGCTCTTGATAAAGGATTTTCACATAGCATCGTGAGGTAAGTTCATCCCCCTTATTTCTAAGTTTAACACTCCAGTTTTGGGTAGATTAACACCTAAAGATTTGGAGAAATCAAGGGGTTAGAGCTAGACCTAGGGTTTTAATAAAACATAGATTTTTCCAAGAAAATGGTTATGAAATGGATTAGAAATCATATATTATTGGTCCTTAGGTTATAAAGAACAACTTCCTTCAGAAAATTTCGAAATCCAGGCATGTGGGCCCGGGGATAAATTTTAGGAACCTTGCATTTAGGGTTGGGAAATTGGTTTAATAATTAGAATATGAATTTTTGAGAATGTATTGACTAGTTCTTACCCTATTTGAATAGTTTTGGATCGTTCGGCTCCAAATTGGAGGCTTGAGCGCGTTCTTGGATCAGAATATAGGCTTCAGAGCGAGGTGAGTCTCCTTTCTAACCTTGTAAGAGGGAATTGTCCCCATAGGTGAAATAATTGGTTATGTGCTCCAATTTGTGGGACTACGTACGCACGCAGTGATAGAGTCCGTGCGTAGCTACTATTATGCTATTGTCCGGGTTGTCTAGGACCCAAAAACATTTTGTACTTGGAAATATTTGTAATTCTATTGACGGTTTGACTTGCTTAAATTTTATCGAATTGGTAAATGAATTTCTAAAAGGATTAAACTTGATTTTCTTAAATCGTTTAAAAAAAGGGAGGATTTGGATTTTCCTTGGATAGTTGTTCTCTAATGAAGTCTTGATTAACTGTTTGAATATGTGATTTTATGTGTACCTGTGTCGCATGTATGATTCGCGAGCAGGGTATTTGTTTATTTTATGTTGACCACGTCGCATGAATGATTCGCGAGCGGGGTAATAGATGCATCTATGGTTCGCGCCGTTCGACCCTCGGCAATGCATGTTTTACATTTATGTTGGATCGGGCCGTACGATCTCGGCATGATATGCGCATGCTTGTATTGTTGCTTGGGATTTATAAATGTTCTCATTTTCCTTTCTTGGCCGGAGATAAATTGATAAAGATAATGAAAAGTAAATTCTTTGGAAATTCATTATTATTTGGGAAGTTGTTTACCTACTATCTGGCTTTATGAATTATAATTGTTGTTTTAATAAAATTTCATGATCTCCTCACATTTTTTATATATTATCGTTGGACCACTAGTAAGTGTCGATGTCGACCTCTCGTCTCTACTTCTTCAAGATTAGATGGGATACTCACTGGGTACACGTTGTTTTCGTACTCATACTACACTTGTTGTGCATTTTTGTTGCACAGGTTCATATATGGCTTAGTGGCATAGCGGCATGGTTAATATAGAGACTTAGGTGAGTTGCATTTATCGATACGTCTGTAGCCAGCAGAGTCTCCTTCAGAGTATTGTACTATATTTTCATTTTTGTCCACTTGTATTCCGGACAGTTACTGTATTTTATTTCATTCCCTAGAAATTGCTCATGTACTTGTGACACCGGGATCTGGGATGATCACGGAATTTTTCAGTAGTTAAATTTTGTAAAGACACCCTCTTTTATCCAGCAGAATTTATTATTTATTATTTATTTGTTTAAAGGAAATGATTTCAAAATAATTTAAAATGAGAGATTGCTAGTAAATTGTAGTTGGCTTGCCTGACAGAGGTGTCCGGCGCCATCACGACCCTTAGTGGAATTTGGGGTCGTGATATTTAAATTGTTAAAAATAAAGTGGCTTTAATTCTGTTGTTAAAATTGAGGTGATATTAAAATTGTTGAGCAAATTACAATCCAACTGTTTTATATGTTGGTAACACCCAAAAGTTAGAATATATTGGTTATCAATAAATCATCATGTGTGTATATATTAATTTATCATTGTGAAATTTTAGGTTGGTAGAAGTTGATGTTGATGTGAGAAATTATTATGTTGAGATAATAATATAATATATTTTTATAATTTAAATTAAGATATTACTAAATGTATTTTTATTAGTTATTACTCTATTTAGTATTATTTCACTCAGTTTCAATTTTGATGAGATAGTTTTGAATTTAGTTGTTACTAATACACTGTCTCTTTCCTTCTTCTTGTGTCGAGGGTCTATCGGAAATAGCCTCTCTACTCCTCCGAAGTAGGGGTAAGGTCTTCATACACACTAACATTCCTAGACCCCACTTGTGGGATCTCATTGAGTTGTTGTTGTTATTTGACTTAGCACGAAGTTTAAGAACGAAAAAGAAAACTTTTGAAACTTGTGGTCCTAAAAGCTTTGTGGGGTTGTGATAGTTGTATGAGTGTAAGAGCTTCTCATTACGGGTAAAATAAAAAATCTAAAGTTAAATGTGTCATTCTTTTGGAATAGACTAATAAGAAAAATACTTTATGTAAATTGAAAGGAAAGGAATATTTATTTTTGAATCATATTGTATTTTTGTTTGTTTGTATCACCGACTATATATGGGGTTATAGTAATATTTAAGTTTATGCCAATAGTTATTCATATAATTGATTCTTTTTAATTTATAGAATATAGCAGGGTCATAATATTATCCGCACATCGTGCGGGTACTAATGCTAATTTTATTTAATTGGAGAAAATCTATAATGCTCCTTAAAACAGACGTGGGCTCATTTAAAAATTAGAGGTACTGGCTGTATGTGAAATGACATAACTATCCCCGAGCTTTTCCAAAAAATGCTCCTAAGCACACAGGCCGAAACCAGCGGCCTTTCTAATATATAGTAAATACTGGATAGAGGAAGATACGATAATCACTCAGTATTATTTCTATTAGCACTGCATCATTTATAAGTCTTGCAATGTCCTAAATAATGCATATAACCTGGTAAATATGTTTTCATAATCTTAAAGAAAAAGGTTGCTAGTACAATTGTTTATGATAGATCTTTTTTTTTTTTAGATTCTTTTCCAGTAATTAACATTTTACCACTTCATAATTGAGATTATATTCCATTTGATCAGCGTATCAAAGTTTGAGAAAAATAGAGCTAGGTCTAATGGGGAGGGGTATGTCACGACCCGGATTTCCCACCCTTGGGTGTCACGATCCGAATTTTTCGCCCTCGGAAGTCGTGATGGCGCTCACTAATGTGAGCTAGGCAAACCGACTGTTTGACAAAATTATCTTTTTACCCATTTTATATTCTTTAACAATTATGAAGCAATAGAGTGTAAACAGCGGAATTTACAATAAGCGGAAGAAATGCAGTAAACTATCTGAAATATGTTGTCACGACCCGGATTTTTCACCCTCGAGAGTCGTGATGGCGCCTACTAGTGTGAGCTAGGCAAGCCGACTGTTGAACAAATTACCTTCTTCCCATTTTAATCCTTTACAAGAAATTATGCAATAATTTAAAGACAGCGGAATTTATATCGAGCGGAAGAAAATAATAAAATGACTGAGTATAACCAATGCAACTGTTTAAACAAGACTACCCAGAACTGGAGTCACAGCTTCACAAACAGTCTAAGAGTACTACAAATAAAGGTCTTAAAGAAATAAAAGATACACTGTTTTTAAAATAAGTAAAGGAAACAGGATAAAGGAAAGGTAGGAAGTGACGCCAAGGCCTGCGGACGCCTGCAGGACTACCTCGGGTCGCCTGATGGAGCATGAACAACAATCTCATTGCGGTCCGAATTCTACAGCACTGGGATCTGCACAAAAGAGTGCAGAGTGTAGTATCAGCACAATCGACCCCATATGTTGGTAAGTGCCTAGCCTAACCTCGGCGAAGTAGTGGCGAGGCTAGGACCAGACTACCAAATAAACCTGTGCAGTTCAATCATATACAGCAAAAATAGAAACAGATAATCAGAATTAAAATTGGGTGGAGGAAACATGCTGCGGGGAGTAATAGATAACAACAGAATATCAAGAGGAATATAAAAAAACCAAAATCCAATTACTAACAAGGATAGGGAAAACAAATGCAGAGTTAACTTTCATTTCACATCTCGTTGCAGGCGTGCAATCTGATCCCATTTCATGTATCTCGTTGCAGGCGTTCAACCCGCTCCCATTTCACATATCTCGTTGCAGGCGTGCAACCCGCTCCCATTTTATATATCTCCGTGGCAGCGTGCCACCCGATCCCATTTACAAATCAACAACAATCACAAAAGAATCCCGGCAAGGAAACAATTATATTTCAACAACATCCCGACAAGGGAACAATAATATCAAGACAAAATCCGGCAAGGGAACAATAATGATAATAACATCCCGGCAAGATAACAATAATGATAATAACATGTGAAGCACAATAGACCACAACGAAGTTATAACAATTACAATACAAGACTCACGGGCATGCTTTACACCGACGTATAGATACTCATCACCATGCCAATATGTCGTACTTCACAATTAACACGTAGCAAATAAGACACGACTCCTAAACCCTCAAGCTAAGGTTAGACCAAACACTTACCTCGATGCCACGAACATAATTCAAGTCCCTACTATCGCTTTACCTCTTGATTCCACCACCAATTCACTCATATCTAGCCACAAGTTACTTAATTACGTCAATAAATGCTAAACGAATCAATCCTAATGCATGAAAATGAGTTTGCTAAAGTTTTACCCAAAAAGTCAAAAATTGCCCCCGGGTCCACATGGTCAAAACCCGAGGTTCGAATCAAAATTCGATTACCCATTCCCCCACAAACCTAAATATATAATTTGTTTTGAAATCGGACCTCAAATCGAGGTCCAAATCCTCAATTTTGAAAAACCTAGGTTCTACCCAAAACACCCAATTTCCCCATGAAAATCATTGATTTTGAGTTAAAATCTTGTGAAAAGATATTAAAGATTGAAGAAAACTAGTTAGAAATCACTTACAATCGATTTGGAGAAGAAGTTGTCTTTGAAAATTCGCCCTAGAGTGTTTTGGTTTTGAAAGAGTGTGAAAAATGGTTGAAATGCGTCTAAGTTATGAATTTACAGGTTGCAGGTATCACAATTGCGACCAGGGTTTGCAATTGCGAACCCAGACTCTGCTAAGATCGCATTTGCGAGGCAACTTTCACATTTGCGAACATCCTGTCACATTTGCGAAGACAAGCCTAAAGGGGGAGCTATGGCATTTGCGAGGAAGGGCTGGCCTGGGCTGTATCGCATTTGCGACTCAGCCCTCGCATGCGAAATCTGCAGGCCTGCAATAGAATAGCTGAAACCTGCAATTTCCCAAGTCCAAAAATCCACCTCGTGACCTATCCAAAACTCACCCGAGCCTTCGGGGCTCCAAACCAAACATGCACACCAACCTAAAAACATCATACGGACTCGCTCGTGTATTCAAATCACTAAAATAACATCAACAACTATGAATTTAGCATCAAATTCATGAAATTTCTTAAGAACTTCAAATTTTCCAATTTTGAAATACGGTCCGATTCATGTCATTTCAAGTCCATTTCTTACCAAATTTCACAGGTTCGACTCAAATCATATATAAGACCTATACCGGGCTCCGGAACCAAAATACGGGCCCTATACTATCAAACTTTAAATACATTTCACTTTAAAAAACTCATAAATATTCCATAAAATAAATTTCTTTAAAAAAATTCATTTCTCGGGCTTGGGACTTTGGATTTCGATTCCGGGCATACGCCCAAGTCCCATATTTTCCTACGAACCCTCCGGGACCGTCAAATCACGGATCCGGGTCTGTTTGTCCAAAATGTTGACCGAAGTCAACTTAAATTCATTTTAAAGTCAAAATTCATCATTTTTCACAAAATTTAACATATTGGCTTTCCGACTACGTGCCCGGACTGCGCACACAAATTAAGGTGATGCTGAAAGAGGTTTTTAACACATCGGAACGCAAAACTCATTTCTAAAATAAGTGATGACCTTTTGGGTCATCACATTCTCCACCTCTAAAACTACCGTTCGTCCTCGAACGGACAGAAGAAGGAAGTAACTCAGTTAGGAAAAAATAGGGATAACTGCTCCGCATATCGGACTCGGACTCCCAGGTCGATGCCTGAGTAGGCTGACCTCTCTAGTGCACGCGAATAGAATTTAAACTCTTCGATCTCAACTAACAAACCTACCGGTCTAGAATAGCTAACGGCTCCTCCTCATAAGAGAAGTCCTTGTCCAACTGGACAGTGCTAAAATATAACACGTAAGATGGATCGCCGTGATACTTTCGAAGCATGGACACATGAAACACTGAATGCACGACTGATAAGTTCGGTGGCAACGCAAGTCTGTAAGCCACCTCTTCCACGCGATCAAGAATCTCTAACGGGCCAATGAACCTAGGGCTAAACTTGCCATTCTTCCCAAATCTCATCACTCCCTTCATAGGCGACACTCGAAGCAATACCCGCTCACCGACCATGAATGCCAAATCACGAACCTTGCGCTCGGCATAACCCTTTTGCCTGGACTGAGCTGTACGAAGCCTATCGTGAATGATCCTGACCTTGTCCAAGGCATCCTACACTAAATCCGTACCCAACAACCGAGCCTCTCCCTGTTCGAACCATCCAACCGATGACCGACACCGCCTACCATACAATGCCTCATAAGGAGCCATCTGGATACTCGATTGGTAGCTGTTGTTGTAGGGAAACTCCGCTAATGGCAAAAACTGATCCCACGAGCTTCCAAAGTCAATGACACAAGCTCGGAGAATACCTTCCAAAATCTGAATAGTCCGCTCGGACTGCCCGTCCGTTTGAGGATGAAACAGTGTGCTCAACTCAACCTGTGTGCCCAAATCTCGCTGAACTGCCCTCCAGAAATGTGAGGTAAATGGCATACCTCGGTCCAAAATGATAGACACGGGCACACCATGAAAATGAACAATCTTCCGGATATAGATCTCAACTAACCTCTCGGATGAATAGGAGACTACCACAGGAATGAAATGCGCTGACTTGGTCAGCCTATCAATAATGACCCACACTGCGTCGAACTTCCTCCGAGTCTGTGGGAGTCCAACAACGAAATCCATAGTGATCCTCTCCCACTTACACTTAAGAAGCTCAATCCTCTAAAACAAACCACCAGGTCTCTGATGCTCGTACTTAACCAGCTGACAATTCAAACACCGAGCCACATACGCAACGATATCCTTCTTCATCCTCCTCCACCAATAATGCTGCCGCAAATCCTGGTACATCTTTGCAGCGCCCAGATGAATAGAGTACCAGGAACTATAGGCCTCCTCTAAAATCAACTCTCGGAGTCCATCCACATTAGGCACACAAACTCGACCCTACAATCTCAAAACTCCATCATCTCCTAAGGTCACCTGTTTGGCACCTCCGTGCTGCACCGTGTCTCTAAGGACACACAAATGAGGATCATCATACTACTGATCTCGGATACACTCCAGTAAAAAAAACAAGCGACTGTGCAAGCTAACACACGGCTAGGCTTAGAAACATCCAACCTCACGAATGATTAGCCAAAGCCTGAACATCCAAAGCAAGCGGTCTATCATCGACCGGAATATAAGCACGACTGCCCATACTAGCTGACTTCATACGCAAAGTATCGGCCACCACATTGGCCTTTCCCGGATGATATAAGATGGTGATATCATAGTTCTTTAATAGCTCCAACCACCTTCTCTGCCTTAAATTTAGCTCTTTCTGCTTGAACAAATACTGCAGACTCTTGTGATCCGTGAACACCTCACATGCCACACCATATAGATAATGCCTCCAAATCTTCAACGCGTGGACAATAGCTGCCAACTCCAAATCATGAACCAGATAGTTCTTCTCAAGAATCTTCAACTACCACGAAAAATAGGCAATGACCTTGCCATTCTGTATCAACACCGCACCAAGTCCAATACGAGATACATCACAATAAACTGTATAAGGCCATGAACCTGTGGGAAAAACCAACTCCGGTGCCGTGGTCAGAGCTGTCTTGAGCTTCTGAAAGCTCGCCTCACACTTGTCTGACCATTTGAAATGGGCACCCTTCTAGGTTTACCTAGTCGTCGGAGCTGCAATAGACGAAAACCCCTCCACAAACCGACGATAATAGATTGCCAATCCTAAGAAACTCCAAATCTTTGTAGCTGATACTGGTCAAGGCCAATTCTTAACTGCCTCAATATTCTTTGGATCCACCTAAATACTCTCCACTGATACAACATGACCCAGGAATGCAACTGAACTTAACCAGAACTCACACTTCGAAAACTTGGCATACAATTGACTACCCCTCAAAGTCTGAAGAACCACTCTAAGATGTTGCTCGTGCACCTCCCGACTGCGGGAATAGATCAAAATATCATCAATGAAGACTATCACGAACGAATCTAAGTAAGGCCTGAACACTCGATTCATCAAATCCATAAAAGTTGGGGCATTTGTCAACCCGAATGACATTACCAAGAACTCATAATGCCAGTACTGAGTGCGGAAATCTGTCTTAGGGACATTGGATGCCCTAATCTTCAACTGATGGTAGCCATATCTCAAGTCAATCTTCGAAAATACCTTGACACCCTAAAGCTGATCAAACAAATCATCAATCCTCGGCAATGGATACTTATTCTTGATTGTAACCTTATTCAACTATCGTTAATCAATACACATTCTCATCGATCCATCCTTCTTCTTAACAAACTACACTGGCGCACCCCAAGGCGAGACACTAGGTCTAATGAAACCTTTTTCAAGCAAGTCTTGCAACTACTCTTTCAACTCAGGCGGGTCCATACGATACGGCGGGATAGAAATGGGCTGAGTGCCCGGTGCCAAATCAATGCAAAAGTCATTATCAATATCGGGTGGCATACATGGCAGGTCTGAAGGTAATACCTCAGGAACCTCACGAACAACAGGCACAGAATCAATAGAAGGAACCTCAACACTAGAATTACGAACATAGGCCAAATAGGCCAAACACCCCTTCTTGACCATACATCGAGCCTTCATTTAAGAGATAACACTACGGGAAGAATGACCAGGAGTCTCTCTCCACTCTAAACGGGGTAAACTCGGCAAGGCTAAGGTCACAGTCTTGGCATGACAGTTCAAGATAGCGTTGTAAGGTGATAACCAGTCCATCCCCAATATGTCATCAAAATCAACTATGTCCAGAAGTAACAAATATGCACGAGTCTCAAGACCCCCAATCCCAACTATACATGAACGATGGACTCGATCTACCATAATAGAATCACCCACCAGTGTAGACACATATACATGAGCACTCAAAAAATCACTAGGCATGACTAGATACGATGCAAAATAAGATGACACATAGGAGTATGTAGACCTTGGATCAAATAAAACTGAAGCATCTCTGCCACAAACCAGAACAGTACCTGTGATAACTGCATCGGAAGCCTCAGCCTCAGGCTTGGCTGGAAGAGCATAACATCGGGGCTAGGCCCCACCACCCTGAACTACATCTCTAGGACTGCCTGCTGCTGGTTGGACTCCACCTCTTGCGGCCTGAGCTCTACCTCTAATACCTCTACCTCCACCTCTAGCACCTCTACCCCCACCTATAGCTGGCTGGGCAGGTTGTGGAACACTCGGTTCCTGAACCAAGGAATGGGAACCCTGATGTTGAGAGCTTCTCGATGCTCAAGGGTAATACCTAGCAATGTGCCTCGTTTTTCCACAAGTAAAACAAGCCCTCGGCTACTAGGGCTGACGACCCTGGAAATTCTGAAGCGACGGTGCACTGATAGGAGTTGGTGGTGCACTGTAGGACTGCTAATCAGAATACAGCATATGAGAACCATGACCACCTGAAGCACCGTGAGAAACCTGAAGTGCTGACTGAAAAAGCCTAAGAGGATGGCCTCTCGAAAGAATAAGAGACTTCCTATCAACAATAGCCCACACTGCATCAAATTTCCTCTGAGTCTGTGGGAGTCCAACAATGAAGTCCATAGTGATATGCTCCCACTTCCACTCAGGAATCTCAATCTTCTGGAACAAGCCACCAGGTTTCTGATGCTCGTACTTTACCTGCTGACAATTCAAACATCGAGCCACATATGCAACAATATCCTTCTTCATCCTCCTCCATCAATAATGTTGCCGCAAATCCTGATACATCTTAGTGGCGCACGGATGAATAGAGTACCGGGAACTATGGGCCTCCTCTAAAATCAACTCTCTGATCCCATCCATATTTGGCACACAAACTCGACCCTGCAGCCTCAAAACCCATCATCTCCTAATGTAACCTTCTTGGCACCTCTGTACTGCACCATGTCTCTAAGGACACAAAAATGAGGGTCATTATACTGCCGATCTCGGATACGCTCCGATAAAGAAGAACGAGAAACTGTGCAAGCTAACACATGGCTGGGCTCAGAAACATCCAACCTCATGAATTGATTGGCCAAAGCCTGAACATCCAAAGCAAGTGGTCTCTCACTGGCCGAAATATACGCAAGACTGCCCATACTGGCTGACTTCCTACTCAAAGCATCGGCCACCATATTGGCCTTTCCTGGATGATATAAGATGGTGATATCATAGTCTTTCAACAACTCCAACCACCTTCTCTGCCTCAAATTTATCTCCTTCTTCTTGAACAAGTACTGTAGACTCTTGTGATCTGTGAACACCTCACATGACACGCCATATAGATAATACCTCCAAATCTTCAATGCGTGAACAATGGCTGCTAACTCCAAATGATGGACTGGATAGTTCTTTTCATAAATCTTCAACTACGACGAAGCATAGGCAATATCCATCCTGCATCAACACCGCACCAAGTCCAATACGAGATGCATCATAGTAAACTATGTATGGCCCTGAACCTGTGGGCAAAACCAACATCGGTGCCGTGGTCAAAGCTATCTTGAGCTTCTGAAAGCTCGCCTCACACTCGTCCGACCACCTAAACTG
Organism: Nicotiana tabacum; assembly: GCF_000715075.1. Classification (NCBI taxonomy): domain Eukaryota; kingdom Viridiplantae; phylum Streptophyta; class Magnoliopsida; order Solanales; family Solanaceae; genus Nicotiana; species Nicotiana tabacum. The sequence goes on along the minus strand of NC_134087.1, from coordinate 102,466,747 downwards.
GGCACCCTTCTAGGTCAACCTGGTCATCGGGGCTGGAATAGATGAAAACCCCTCCACAAACCGACGATAATAGCCTGCGAAACCCAAGAAACTCCAGATCTCTGTAGTTGATACAGGTCTAGGCCAGTTTTTGACTGCCTCTATCTTCTTCGGATCTACCTGAATACCCTTTGCTGATACAACATGACCCAAGAATGCAACGGAACTCAATCAGAACTCACACTTCGAGAACTTAGCATGCAACTAACTATCTCTCAAAGTCTGAAGAACCACTCTCAGATGCTGCTCATGCTCCTCCCAGCTGCGGGAATAGATCAAAATATCATCAATGAAGACTATCACGAACGAATCCAAGTAAGGCCTGAACACTCGGTTCATAAAATCCATAAAAGATGCTGGAGCATTTGTCAACCCAAATGACATCACCAAGAACTCATAATGCCCATACCGAGTGTGGAAAGTTGTCTTAGAGACATCGGATGCCCTAATCCTCAACTGATAGTAGCCAGATCTCAAGTCAATTTTCTAAAATACCTTGGCACCTTGAAGCTGATCAAACAAATCATCAATCCTCGGCAATGGATATTTATTCTTTATTGTAACCTTGTTCAACTGCTGATAATCTATACACATTCTCATCGATCCGTCCTTTGTCTTAACAAACAACACCGGCACACACCAAGGCGAGACACTAGGCCTAATGAAGCCTAATTGAGCAAGTCTTGCAACTGCTCCTTCAATTCTTTTAACTCAGGTGGGGCCATACAATATGGCGGAATAGAAATGGGCTGAGTGCCTGGAGCCAAATTAATACAGAAGTGAATATCCTTGTCGGGTGGCATACCTGGCAGGTCTGAAGGAAATACCTCAGGAAACTCACGAAAAACGGGCACAGAATCAATAGAAGGAACCTCAGCACTAGAATTACGAACATATGCCAAATAAGACAAACACCCATTTTCGACCATACGTCGAGCCTTCATATATGAGATAACACTATAGGTAGAAAGACCAGGAGTCCCTCTCCACTTTAAAAGAGGTAAGCCCGACAAGGCTAAGGTCACAATCTTGGCATGACTATCCAAGATAGCGTGGTAAGGTGATAACTAGTCCATCCCCAATATGACATTGAAATCAACCATGTCCAGAAGTAACAAATCTACTCGAGTCTCAAGACCCCCATTCACAACTATACATGAACGATGGACACGTTATACCACAATATAATCACCCACCGATGTAGACACATATATAGAAGCACTCAAAGAATCACTAGGCATGACCAGATACGGTGTAAAATAAGATGACACATAGGAGTACGTAGATCTTGGATCAAATAGAATTGAAGCATCTCTACTACAAACCAGAACAGTACCCGTGATAACTGCTTTGAAAGCTCAGCCTCAGGCCTAGCTGGAAGAACATAACATCGGGACTGGGCCCCACTACTCTAAACTAAATCTCTGGGATGGCTTGCTGCTGGCTGGACTCCACCTCTAGCGGCCTGACCTCTACCTCTATTACCTCTACCCCTACCTCTCGCTGGCTGGGTGGGCTGTGGAACACTCGGTGCCTGAACCATGGCACAGGAACCCTAATCTTAAGAGCTGCTCGATGCTCGAGGGCAAAATCTAGCAATATGCCCCATGTCGAGACAAGTATAACAAGCCCTCGGCTACTGAGATTGCTGACCCTGACGACTTGAATGACCACCCCGAAAACTCTAGAGTGGCAGTGCACTGATAGGAGTTGGTGGTGCACTGTAGGACTGCTGATCAGAATACTACATATAAGAACCACTGCCACTTGAAGCACCGTGAGAAACCTAAAGTGCTGACTGAAAATGCCTAGGAGGATGGCCTCTACCATACAAATCCTTACCTCCAAATGAGGCACCACTGAATCTGCCTGAATGATGAGGCCTCTTGTCAAACCCTTGACCACCCCCCTGTGATAGAACCATCTCCACCCTCCTAGCCATATTGGCCACATCCTGAAAGGAAATCTCGCTCCCTGTCTTCTTAGCCATCTGAAGTTGAATATGCTGAATGAGTCCCTCAATGAACCTCCTCACTCTCTCTCTCTCTCTCTCTCTCTCTCTTAGTGGGAAGTATAAGAAGAGCATGACGGGCCAAATCAGTAAACATGGTCTCATACTGAGTAACAGTCATAGAACCTTACTAGAGACGTTCAAACTGTCTCCGATAGATCTCTCTCTGAGTGTCAGGAAAAACATCTCCAGAAATAGTTGAGAAAACTGATCCCAAGTCAAAGCTCGTGACCCAGCTGGTGTAGCCAAACAATAATCTCTACACCAAGTCTTGGCGGATCCAGATAAGCGAAAAGCAGCAAAGTTGACCCCATTGGGCTCCACTATCCCCATGTTCCTGAGAACCTCATGACAGTTGTCTAAATAATCTTGGGGATCCTCAGAAGATGCATCGCTGAATGTGGTAGTGAAAAGCTTGGTGAACTTGTCATTTCTTCACAAGGCATCAGCAGACATAGCTGCTCTATCACCGGTCTGAGCTAATACACCCGACTGAACTGCTCCAACTGGCTGAGCTGCTGGATTCTGAAACTGGGGAGTCATTTGCTCCAAAGTGCTAGTAGTAGGAGTCTGGGCTCCTCCTCTAGCCTAAGAGATGGCCGGTGCTACAAGAAGCAAGCCTGCCCAGGTGACATTCTCCATAAGGCCCACTAGGCAGACTAGAGCATCCTGCAGTACTAGGGTAGCAATGAACCCCTCTGGGACCTAAGTTGGGCCTATTAGAACTGTCTAGGCCTGAACCTCATCATCAAACGCAACCTGAAGCTCCGCCGTTGGTGCCGCTGCTCTGGGTAGAGCTTTGCCCCTGCCTCGGCCTCTAGCACGGCCTCGCCCTCTGCCCCTCAAGGGAGCTATTGCTGGGGGCTCGAGCTGCTGATCAGTGGATGAGGAAGCGCGTGTTCTCGCCATCTGCGAAAGAACAGATTAGAAATTCAATAAGCATTGAGAAACCAAACCGCACGATAGTAAAGAATAGATGTGAAGTTTTTCTTAACTCTGTATTCTCTAGGGGATAAATACAGACATCTCCATACCGATCCCTCAGACTCTACTAAGCTTGTCTGTGAAGTGTGAGACCTAAGAAACCTAGAGCTCTTAGACCTATGCTAGGCAAGCCGACCATTTGAATTATTTATCTTTTTCCCATTTTATCCTTTTAACAATTAATAACCAACATTAGATAAACAGTGGAATTAAATAAGCGGAAGACTGAAATGTAATATTTTAATAAAGATGCCAATACCAATCCATACAGAAACTACCCAGAACTGGTGTCACAATTCCACAGACTGTCTAGGAATACTACAAATAAAGGTCTGAAAGAGTTATTACAACAATATCTATGAAATATATAAAAGAAACAGAATAAAAGGATAGAAGGAGATATCAAGGCCTACGAATGCCTGCAAGACTACCTCAGATCTCCGAATGGAGTGAAGGCAGCAAACCAAAGCTACGGTTTGTAGGCTCCAGTACCGGGATTTGCACACAGTGCAGAGTTTAGTATCAGCACAACCGACCATATGTGTTGGTAAGTGCCTAGCCTAACCTCGGCGAAGTAGTGACGAGGCTAGGACCAGACTACAAATTAAACATGTGCGGTTAGATCATATACAACGGAAAATAAAAGCAAAACTTCACAATTAAAGATAGTAAAGGGGAAATCATGTTGCGGGGGACAACAAATAGCAACAGAAACCAACAGTTAAATGTAAAGAACACCGTAACTCAATTATCAATAGAAATCAGGAAAAATAAAAGGCAAGTGCACGACATCACCCTTCGTGCTTTTACTCTCGTCCTCACCATAAAATCAATAAAATTGGCACGACATCACCCTTCGTGCTTTTACCTTACATAATCATGACACGAAATGATCCTTCGCGCATTAACACTCATATAAAGGCACGGAATGGTACATCGTGCGGCACGATATCACCCTTCGTGCATTAAAACTCTCTCACAAATATCATGCACGACATCACCCTTCGTGCTTTAAAACTCTCTCACCAAAATAATACACGGCATCACCCTTCGTGCTTTAACACTCTTCCTCACCCAAAAAATAATCACAAAGCAATAAGGGCAAGGAAATCAACAAATTCACAATAAAATCCCAGTAAGGGAAACAATATCAAACAACAACATCCCAGCAAGGGAGATAACATTAAAAAACAACATCTCGGCAAGGGAGACAATATCATAATCCTATTTTCTTCTTCACATTTACTTCACAACCCAATTCACAATTTAAGCCAATGCTCTATAAGGTTCAATTACCAATTATACTTCCTCAAATCATTTTACAACTTTAGCCAACGCTCTTCAATGTTCAAATACCAATATTACTTCCACAAGCCTTGCTCAACAATAGAAATCATCACATAAGACATGAACAATACAAACGGAGTCACATTAATCATAGTATAAGACTCACGGGCATGCTTGACACCAACGTATAGATACTCGTCACCATGCCTATACGTCGTACTCAACAATTAAAACATAGCAAGTAGGACACAACTCCTAATCCCTCAATCTAAGGTTAGACCAAACACTTACCTCGATGCCACGAACACAATTCAAGCCTCAACTACCACTTTACATCTTGATTCCACCACCAATTCGCTTGTATCTAGGCATAATCTACTTAACTATATCAATAAATGCTAAATGAATCAATTTCAATGCATGAAAATAGGTTTTTTAAAGTTTTTCCCAAGAAGTCAAAAATCGACCTCAGGCCCACATGGTCAAAACCCGAGGTTCGAACCAAAACCTGATTACACATTCACCCACGAACCCAAATGTATAATTTGTTTTGAAATCGGACCTCAAATCGAGGTCCAAATCCCCAAAGTTTGAAAAAAATCTAGGTTCTACCCAAAACACCCAATTTCCCCCATGAAAACCCTTGATTTTGAGTTGAAATCATGTAAAAAGGTGTTAAAGATCGATGAAAACGAGTTAGAAATGACTTACAATCGATAAGAAGAAGAATTTTTCTTTAGAAAATCGCCCAAAAGTGTTTATGTTTTGAAAGAGTTTGAAAAATGAAATATTTTCGGCTAAGTTATGAATTTGCAGGCCACAGATGTCGCAATTGCGACTAGGGTTCGCAATTGTGAACCCCTTCAAACCTGTTAATCTCGCATTTGCGATAAATGTTCGCAAATGAGATGAGATAGTCGCATTTGCGACAATGGGGATTTCTGGGGTTTTTTCGCATTTGCGAAGAAATGCTCGCAATTGCGAGCAATGCTGGCCAGGGCATACTTCGCAATTACGAAGTGCCCCTCGCAATTCGTAAGCCTGATAGGCTCGCAATTACGACACGTGGCCTCGCAATTGCGACACTAGAGCCTGCAACATATACCAGCTGAAACATGCAACTTCCTAAGTTCAATTCCACTCTGTGGCCTATCCAAAACTCACCCGAGCCCTCGGGGCTCCAAACCAAACATGCACACTAACCTAAAAAATCATATGGACTTGCTCGTGCAATCAAATTATCAAAATAACATCAACAACTATGAATTAAACCCCAAATTCATGAAATCATTCAAGAACACCAAAATTTCCAATTTCTCAACTTTAAGTCCGTTTTATACCAAACCAATACCGATCTTTACCAAATTTTAACGATTCAACCTAATTATTATTTCAAACTTGTACCGGGCTATGGAACTAAAATACGGGCCCGATACTATCAATTTCAAATATATTTCATTTCCAAAAACTCATATATATTCAAGTAAATAATTTTCTTTAAAAATTCATTTCTCGTGCTTGGGACCTCGAAATTTGATTCCGGGCATACGCCCAAGTTCCATATTTTCTTAAGGACCCTCCGGGATCGTCAAATTATAGGTCTGGGTCTGTTTACCTAAAATATTGACCGAATTCAACCTAAATATATTTTAAAAGCAAAATTCACTATTTTTCACAGATTTTCACTTAATGGCTTTCTGGATACACACCCGGAGTACACATGCACATCGAGGTGAGACAAAAAGGAGGTTTTAAGGCCTCTGAACACAAAATTTAGTTCTAAAACAAGTGATGACCTTTTGGGTCATCACAGGGTATCACTCTAAGTAAACAGCAATGGGCGGGAGAGTATAATACTAATCAACAACCCACAATTCGTAGCACAAATTTTTTCCAAGGGTCTTCACCTAGCAATGAGCAACTACATGTATCACATTTGGGTTAACAACATCATGCAACGTCTGTTGGGCACATGCCCATGTTGTCCAGCCAATGGCCCAATGGCCTAATCCTATTATCTTTTGGTTTCCATTCCTATTTGGAATTGGATTCAGTGTTTGTCCCTATTTTGAATGGGTTTTGGCTTTAAGAGAAAGCACCACTCATGATCTTCTTTATTTTTGGGTGTGCCTCTTCCGCAACATAACAGTGGTATCAGAGCCTTGGTTATTTATCTGGGTTATTTCGGAATGGAGGCGAATATGAGCAAGATGGTATGTTTAAATAGGAGTAATTATAATGTTTGGAGAAGCAAGATGAAAGACTTGTTGTTTGTGAAGAAGATGCATCTACCAGTTTTTTCAGCTCATAAACCCGAGAGTATATCTGATGAAGATTGGGATTTCGAGCACCAACAAGTATGTGGATATATACGACAATGGGTTGAAGATAATGTTCGCAACCATATTGTGAACGAGACACATGCGAGATCATTGTGGGAAAATCTAGAGACTCTTTATGCTTCAACAAGTTGTTCATGCTAAAGCAATTGATGACCTTTAAATACAAGGAAGGCAGCCCTATCCTTGATCACATAAATAATTTTCAGTGCGTCCTTGACCGGCTGTCTAGAATGGGAGTTAATTTTTTTGATGAGATACAAGGACTGTGACTTCATAATATTCTGCCTGACTCTTGGGAAACTTTTCATGTTTCTTTGACAAATTCAGCTCCTGGAGGTAAGGTGACCATGGAATATGCCAAGAGTGGTGTGTTGAACAAGGAAGTAAGGAGAAAATCTTAGGGTTCATCCTCGCAAACATATATATCTTGGTTACACAAGATCGGGGAAGAGATAGAACAAGAGGCTCAAGGAATAGAGGTAAAAGAATAAGTAAGTCAAGGTCCAAATACCATAATATTACATGCAACCACTGTGGAAAGAAAGGACATATCAAAAGGTTTTGCCGCAAGTTTTTGCATGACAATAGAGAAGGAAAGAAAGTTGAAAATAACGAGAACAATATTGTTGCTATTGTTCGAGATGACCTTCCTTTTCCTTATGATGAAAACATCATCAATTTGGTATCCCATGAGACGAGATGGATAGTAGATTCTAGAGCTACCTCACATGTCACACCAGGAAAAGATTTTTTCTCATCTTATACTTCTATTGATTTTGTAGTGTTAAAATGGGCAATGCCAGTGAAGTTAAGGTGTTTAGTGTTGGTACAGTTTGTTTGAAAACTAATAATGGTTCAATGTTAGTTCTTCAAGATGTCAAGCATGCTCCAGATTTTCCTTTAAATTTGATCTCCGCAGGAAGATTAGACGAGATGTCCTCTTTAATGGCCAATGGAAGCTCACCAAGGGATCGTTAGTAGTGGCTCGAGGAGTAAAGTCTGGTCAATTATATGTGACACATGGCTCTATTCTTAATGACTCCATAAATCTGGTGGGAAGTGACACTTTATCAGAATTGTGGCACAGAAGAGTGAGTCATATGAGTGAGAAGGGGATTACGTGTTTGGCTTTTTGGAGTGAAACAAGCAAAGCTAAAAAGGTGTATCCATTGTTTAGCTGGCAAACAGAAAAGGGTTTTCTTTCATAGCCATCCACCATCAAGAAAGCCCGAATTATTGGAGTTAGTACACTTTGATTTGTGTAGTCTTTTTAAAGTAAAGTCAAAAGGTTGTGCACTTTACTTTGTGACCTTCATTGATGATTATTCTCTTAAGCTCTTGGTGTATCCTTTGAAATCCAAAGATCAAACACTCGGCGTGTTTAAGGAATTTCAGGCCTTTGTTGAGAGACAGACGAGGAAGAAATTAAAATGCATTCACACTGACAATGGTGGTGAATATTGTGGTCCCTTTGATAACTATTGCAAGGAACAAGGAATCCGTCATCAAAAAACTCCGCCCAAGATGCCTCAATTGAATGGTTTGGCAAAGAGGATGAATAGAACTCTAGTTGAAAGAGTTAGATGCCTGCTTTCAGAGGATAAACTTCCAAATACATTTTGGACGGAAGCACTTAACACTGTTGCCTATGTCATCAATTTGCCTCCAGTTGTTGCTTTGGATGGTGATGTCCCAGATAGAGTTTGTTATGCCAAAGATGTTTCTTATGATCACCTGAGAGTTTTTGGGTATAAATCTTGTGTGCATGTTCCTAAAGATGAGAGATCGAAACTAGATGTCAAAACTAAGTAGTGTTTCTTTATCGGTTATGGTCAAGATGAGTTTGGGTATCATTTTATGATCCAATTGACAATAAACTTATTAGAAGTCATGATGCAATATTCTTTGAGACCAGACTATTGAAGATATTGACAAAGATAAGAAGATAGATTCTCAGAGTAATGAGATCTTGGTTTATATTGATCCAGTTTCTATTGCTAAGGAACCTATTGCACATGAAGGAACTCAAGACAATAAAGAAGATAGTGATCAAGATCAAAATAATCATCATGGTGTAGATGTTATGGATGCTCCAGTTGATGAAGTTGTGGTTGATCAGCAACCACTTCCTGCTCAGGTCACTACTTTAAATGCTCCTGAAACCTCTCTTAGAAGATCTACAAGGGAGAAGCAAAAATCCATGTGCTATCCTCCTGATGAGTATGTACTTTTGACTGACATGGGAGAACCTGAGAGGTATGATGAAGCCATGCAAGATATTTACAAAGATCAGTGGATTGAAGCCATGGATGATGAGATGAAGTCACTCCATGAGAATTATGAGTTAGTGAAATTGTCGAAAGGTAAGAGAGCTTTATATAACAAATGGATATTCAGAATAAAGCAAGATAACCATATATGTGAGCCTAGATACAAGGAGAGGTTAGTGGTTAAAGGTTTTGGCCAAAAGAAGGGAGTTGACTTTGATAAAATATTTCTCCCCTGTTGTGAAGATGTCTTCTATTCGTGTAGTTCTAGGCCTAGCTGCAAGTCTAGATTTAGAGGTTGAGCATATGGATGTCAAGACTGCTTTTCTTCATGGTAATTTAGATGAGAAGATTTATATGGAGTAACCTGAGGGTTTTGTAACTAAGGAAAAAGAAAATTAGGTCTGCAAATTAAAAAAGAGCCTATATGGATTGAAACAAGCTCCAAGGCGATGGTATTTGGAGTTTGACTCTGTCATAGAAGAACAAGGGTACAAGAAAACTTCTTCAGACCACTGTGTATTCTTCCAGAAGTTCTCTGATGATGATTTTATTATTTTATTGCTTTATGTGGACGACATGCTTATTATTGGCAATAATAAATCCAGAATTGCAATACTTAAGAAGTAGTTGAGAAATTGTTTGTGATGAAGGACTTGGGGCCAGCAAAGAAAATCTTGGGCATTCAAATCCACCGACACAGAGATAGAAAGGAGTTACTTTTGTCCCAAAAGCAATACATTGAGAAGGTACTCAAGAGGTTCAATATGATAGATAAAAAAGTGGTTAGTACTCCTCTAGATAAACACTCCAAATTGAGTATTAGTCAGAGTCCATCTATTGATGAAGAGAAAATAGAGATGTTTTGTATTCCTTACTCTTTTGTCGTTGGTAGCTTGATGTATGTTATGGTTTGCACTAGATCAGATATTGCACATGCCATTGGTACTGTTAGTAGATTACTTTCTAATCCTAGAAAAGAACATTAGGATGCAGTAAAATGGATATTAAGGTATTTGAAAGGTACTGCAGATTTGAAGTTGTGTTTTGGCAATGGCAAGCCTGAACTTGTTTGTTACACAGACTCTGATTTAGGAGGCAATCTTGATAATTCAATATCTACTTCCGGTTATTTAATCACTTTTACAAGGGAAGATATTTTTTGGCAATCTAGACTAAAAAAAGCGCATAGCTCTATCCACCACAGAAGCTGAATATATTTTTGTCACAGAAGGTGCCAAAGAACTATTATGGATGAAGGAATTTATTAATGATCTTGGCTTTGAGCAGCCAAGATACATCTTATTTTGTGATAATCAGGGTGCTATCTGTCTCACCAAGCACTCCACTTTTTATTCCAAGACCAAACATATAAATAGAAAGTATCACTGGATAAGAATGGCCGTGGAAGATAAATTATTTGAGGTTGAGAAGATACACACTGATGAAAATCCTTCGGATATGCTGACAAAGGCGGTGGTTGCAGATAAACATGAATTTTGCATAAAATTGTCAAGCATGAAGCCTGTCAATAGTTCCTCTACTTGAAGACACATTTGGCCCCTTGGCTGGAGGGGGAGTTTATTGGGCACATGCCCATGTTGTCCAGTCAAAGGCCCAATGGCCTAATCCTATTCTCTTTTGGTTTCCATTCCTATTCGGAATTGGATTCGGTGTTTATTCCTATTTTGAGTGGGTTTTGACTTTAAGAGAAAGCACCACTCATGATCTTCTTTATTTTGGGATTTGCCTCTTCCGCGACATAACAACCTATAGCACCCCGGATGAACAACAATCTAGTCCAAACCATGCATGCCCAATGGAACATGCCCCAACACTACTCTTAAATTTTTTATCTCCCACGGAACATAGGACTAGATCTACCCTTTTTCCCTCCCAAAGAGCTATCTGCCCTAAATCCAATCTTGATGCCTTGGGAACTCCTTCAGAATCCCATGCAACAAGAAATGCCAATAACCCAGGTCTAATGGACCAACAAGTTCCACAACCCCATATGCCACAAGATTTAGGAAATCTAGAGGGGGAGGGGATGGAGGGAGAGATAGATCTAATAGGGGAGCTAATGGTAGAGTCTTCAAACCTAGACGAAGTAAATATGTATCTATTCGAGGAGAGGCGGGAGAACATGCTTATTCTAGCATGTCCAAGTTCACTATTCAAATGCACAATAGATATGAGGCCATCCCAGGACCCCACTATGGGGAAATTAGACATGATACTAGTTCCCTCGTTAAGGAGGAACCCAGTATTCCCACAAGGAAGTCAGTCCAATGGTCCTCCACACCACCTACACCAACCAATGAATCGTGCTAAAAATTTTATTATCTGGAATATTAGAAGAGGAAATAATGCAGAATTTAGAAGAAATTTTCATGAATTAATTGCCACTCATCACCCCCTGCATGGTCACCTTACTTGAAACAAGAATGATAAATCATGGTAGTCTCATGAATGAATTTGGTTTTACAGATATGATAGAAGTGTCACGACCCAAACTGGAGGGCCATGACTAGCACCCGGTCATACTTGCTGAGCACCAACGTACATTTTATCTAACCTTCTTTATTATATTTTAGGGCCGACGAGATCAATATAATTGGTAGGTATGGATCATGGACAACTAACAACAAAAGATGATGACATGAACATACATAACATGGGATGACCAGACAATCAAGAAACTATATATAAGGTACGAGCTACCACGATACCATGAAAGACTATACAACAAAAATCAACCGACAAAGCATACCAAACTATACATGAGTCAACACCCGTCTATGAGCCTCTAAAGGAACATAAGTGCTGCAACATTGCCGGAACAGGGCCTCGACATACCCATAATGTCTATAACAAAAATGCATACCAAGACCACGGCAAGTCCGAAGAGGGATCTCTCCAATCACCGCTGAATTGGACCGCCTACTGTGGTGGGGGAGCTACGCCTGGATGTCTATCAGGACCTGCAGCATGACATGCAGTGTCCACAAATAAAAGGACGTCAGTACGAATAAAGAACTGAGTATGTAAGGCAGGGAACCATAAGTATGAACAGTAATGTAAGCAGGGATAGAGAATATACAACCTGTAACGTCTGGGAACCTCTGAGAGCTACTGGCATGCAATGCATGATACATATGTATATATGCATAAACTTTTAAAACATACACCTCTGTGGGCATCATCATCATCATATCATACTCGGCCGTAATAGGTTCGGTAAAAATGTACCCGGCCATCATAAGGCTCGGTAGAATCGTACCCGGCCATCATAAGGCTCGGTAGAATCGTACCCGGCCATGTGGAGCTCGGTAAAACCCAACTGAACAAAGATTTCACAATAGGTGTCGTACCCAGCCGACTATAGCGCAGCTCGGTAAAGTAAAATAGATACATATATATACTGCATGCTCGACTCATGGAATCACGTTCTAAACCTTTCGGAGTGACGTAAGGTCGGTATCCTCTGTACACGTTATTAGGACTAACTCTTCACTATGAACCGTATAAGAATAGGAAGTACCAACAACATTGATAATATAAGAATAAGAGAAGCAACATCACCATTAATCGTTCCATAAGAGGGGAAATAGTCTAAGTACTGCTAGCTTCTAAGAGTAGAGTATCTTTGGAAACTCGTTCATTACATTATGTATAATCGGAGTCGTGCAAAAGAAGGAAAGGGATAGTCTCACATACCTTGTATATACTTCCCAACCTCAAGCTATGCAAATGTCAAGACTCCTTAGTCTACAATAGGAGAAATGACACTATCGTTAACGTTTAAGCGTCGTAACTATTATGTACCGACCACAACCTATTTTATGATGAAACGGACAGAATCTCCCCTATTTATATGACTTCTACAAGTGAAAACAATCATCAAACAGCCCAAACAACATTAATGTTAATCATATTGAACCTCCCAAAACAGTCCACCAACCGATAACATTACTACCAAGCCTTTCGATATATATTCCACAAGTACTAGCTTCAATGACTTATCCGCAACTTGGATAATCTTAAATACATATAAAGTAAGAGGTTAATTACCTTTATACAGAAAGAACAACTCCAATTTGACCTTAATTTTCTATGAAATATCCCTCCAATGCTGCCATAACAACAAGAAAGCAAAACTAGCAATCAATTAGTGTTTTTCGGCACTAAAATCACTTTAGAAGGATTGAAATCTCCTACGGTTGATATTAAGAACTTGAGTGAGTATTTATAGAACATAAACCTTTTAAAACAACTTCCCACACGAGCTGGAACAACACAAAAATGAGCAACAACAAGAAGAAAAAGAAACTTACTAGCGCCACGGGATTCCCGACACTTGATTTGTGTTGTTTGCCCTTTGTTTGGGTTTTGAATCTTGAGAGAACCTTGAGAGGGTATTCCTAGGGTTATAAGGTCTGAATATCATGAAACAAATGACATAAAATGGGTTGGAAGCATCATATATATACCCAAATGTCTTAAACCGCCTAAGTGGGCCCCATAGAGAGGTGATTGGCGCAGTCTCACGAAAATGCGAATATCTCTCTCCTCCGAGATTGTATCGATGAACGGTTTAATGCGTTGGAAACTAGACACATAGATATTCAATTTGGTGGGTAGATTATCCCATAGTTCTAAGTAAATTGGGAGAAAAGCTTAGTAATATTTGACCTAATGTTTAAGTAAAATTATGAACCTAAGTTATGACAACTTTTGTCGACTTTTGTCTCATAACTCGTTTGACTTCAAGACATATAATACGGATAGTATATGATTCAAATACCTTAAAACACTACCTCTTGAGTGTATTAAGAACCTCTAGGTTTATCCGAAAATACGGCTGACAACTTCCTTGATTCGTTTAACTTCTAATACTTGTTAACCACCCTTATACACATTTGTATCATTTAAGATCAATAGGATTAACTTCTTATCATCTTAAAGATAATATCTTCATGGATTTACGTTGACTACCTTATGGCATGAGCTAACATACGTGAATATGGGTTATAACAAGAAGTCCCAGCAAAGGAACATTCAGGTGGAATGGCAGTGATGTGGGATACAAACCTGGTGAACGTCAACAATTTCGTCAAAAGAAAAAATGAAATTCATGCCCTAATTGAGGTACTCCCTTCTAAACATTTTGGTTCTTTTCATCTATTTACGCTAGTTCAAAAATTTCAAACAGAAACAACATGTGGGAAAATATCACAAATATTTTTGATAATTACAAAGGTGCTTGACTATTGGGAGGGGATTTTAATGATGTACTGATAGCAAATGATAAACTAGGTGGTAACCCTATTAATAGAAGACGGGTTGCCAAATTATGGAATAAAATTAACTATTGTAAACTAATGGATCTAGGCTTCAAAGGTAGTAAATATACCTGGTCCAATCATAATAAAATTAGCAGTAATCATATCATGGAAAGATTAGATAAATTTCTAGCTAATGATGCATGGGTAAAGATGTTCCCCAAAGCATCCATAATTCACTTGCCAAAAACCCATTCGGACCACAATCCCATTCTACTAGAATTAATTCCTAAACGGTCCAACCCTCTTTCAAAACCTTTCAGACTTGAATCTTATTGGTGTGGCCACCCTGAGTTTGGTAACATTGTTAAGGAATGTTGGCTTGACTCCAACTTTGTTGCTGCCTCTTCTATATTTAAAAATCGTATTATTGATTGGAAAAATATAACCTTTGGAGACCTTTTTAGGAAAAAGAAAAAAAAAATCTGGCTAGACTAAATGGTATACAAAATTTTGGCTCATATGGTTTTAACACCTACCTAAATAATCTAGAAATTACTCTTAAATAAGATTATAACAATATCCTAAAAATGGAAGAAGATTTTTGGAAATTATGATCTAGAGTAAACTGGCTCAATGAAGGAGACTTGAACTTAAAATTCTTCCACATTTGTGCCACAAATAATAGAAGAATTAATAAGATTGTGTTTTTCAAAGATTTATAAGGTAACTGGATAGATGATCCTCAAAAAATCATGGATCATACCCTCAACTGTTTTGAACAAATTTCCACTACTGGTCATAGTTATTCCAACTGGTCCGCTATTAAAACTGACCCCCTAGTTACAAAATTTGTAGCTTATCTTCTTTAGACAACCCTATATCTCTTTCAGAAATTAAAAATGCAATCTTCAATTTTAAACCTTTTAAATTACCTAGGCCAGAGGGTCTTCACCCGTTCTTCTTTCAAAAGTATATGCAATACCTAAAAACGTCTGTCACACATCTTTGCCACCAAGCTTTTGAATCAGACAAACTCTTAGAGGGGATAAATGAAACTCACCTATGTCTTATCCCAAAAATTTCCAACATAAATAATTTGATAATTTTTTGGCCTATTGGTCTATGCAACACAATTTATAAAATTATTTCAAAAACTATAGACAATAGACTAAAATCCTTTTTAGAAAATATAATTAGCCCTTACCAAGCTAGTTTTATGAAAGGTATATGTACCAGTGATAATGCCATTATTATCCAGGAACTAATGCTTAAAATGCACAAACAAAAAGGTACAAATGCTAACTTGGTCCTGAAAATAGACCTAGAAAAGGCATTTGACCGGAGGAGTATTTAGAGATCATACGGAAAAGTGGATAATGGAATATCAACACACCTGCCCCTCAAGCCCCCCTACAGGCGAAATTGGAAACCCTCAAGGAAGACCTTACAATTACTCTAAGTCAAGGATATACACCCCTGGTCATCGAAACTGACGCAATAGAGGTAATCAAATCACTACACTCTGACTGTGTTCCTCACAACTCGACTCTTTTTACATGCAGGTGGCTAATACACCAATTGAAGCAGCCGAAGATCAGCCATATCTTTCAAGAAGGAAACAAGATAGCTCATAAGATGGCAAAAGAGACACTCAAGCATGCAAAAGAACACCAACTTTTTGATAAACCAACCCTTTTTGTGCTAAATAACCTAGCAATGGATAAGTATGTATAACGACCCGACTGGTCATTTTGAGCTCTAGCACGCCATTCAGCAGTTTCGGGCCATGAACAGCTTCATTTCAGGTATTATGACTTGCACACATGGTCAGAATTGAACTTCGGGAAGTTCGGAATTGATTAGAAAGAGAATTCTCATTTCGGAAGATTTAAGTTGAAAGAATTAGCTAAGATCGAAATTTATAGTAAACGACCTCGAAATTGGGATTTGAGGGTTCTAGCAGGTTCGTATGATGATTTCGGACTTGAGCATATGGCCGGATCGGGTTTCGGATGATTCTGGAGCATTTTGGCGCCTATTGTGGAAGTTAGCATTTTGGAAGAAATTTCATAAGTTTGGGTTGAAGTGCATTTCGGTGTTATCGATATCCGTTTGAGATTCCAAGTCTGGGAGTAGCTCCGTATGGTGATTTTGGTGTTGGGAGCGCGATCGAAAGTGAATTCGGAGGTCCGTGGGTCATTTTGGAGTCATTTGGCTAAAGATAGAAATTTGAAGGTTTTTGAGAAGTTTGACCGGAAGTGGACTTTTTGATATCGGGGTCAGAATCTGATTTCGAAAGTTGGAGTAGGTCCATAATATCGAATATGACTTGTGTGCAAAATTTGAAGTCAATCGGACGTGATTTGGTATGTTTAAACATCGAAAGTAGAAGTTTGAAATTCTAAATTTCATAAAGCTTGAATTGGAGGTCGCTTTGTGGTTATAGTGTTGTTTGATATGATTTGAGACCTCGAGCAAGTCCGTAATGTGTTTTGGGACTGGTTGGTATGATTGGTTGGGGTCCCGGGGGCCTCGGGTGGATTTCGGGTGGTTAACGGATCAAAAACAAAATTTTGGAGAAGGCTGATGTTGCTGGTTACTGGTATAACCGCACCTGCGAGGCAAGAGCCGCAGGTGCGGATCCGCAGAAGCGGAAACTGACGGCTAGGCTGGGACCACAGATGCGGTCAGGTCACCACAGAAGCGGGACCGCACCTGCGGTGGAGAGGACGCAGAACCGGAAAACGGCAGCCTGGTGAGAAACCGCAGAAGCGGGTAGGTGTTCGCACCTTCGAAACCGCAGAAACGGTCAAGTGACCACAGATGCAGAAATGCTGGAGGCAGTGTATTCGTTTAAACTCGGGAGATGGTCATTTTTCCCCCATTTTTCATTTGGTGTGGACGATTTTGGAGAGCTTCAAGTGGGGTTTTCCATCATCATCAATAAGGTAAGCTAACACCACCTATCTTGATTTAAATATATCGATTATGTATGGGTTTTAGCATGTAAATGGGTAGAAACTTGGGGTTTGAGGGAAAAACCTAGAAAATTGATATTCTTGGAATTTGACCACGATTTCGGGTATGAAAATGAGAGTAAATTATATATTTGAGTTCGTGAGGTTATGGGTAAAGTTTATCTTCGAAAAATTTAGGAATCCGGGTATGTGGGCCCAAGAGCAATTTTGTCAACTTTTTGATCGGGGGTTAGGATTTGTTATAAATCGGGTTGTAATGAGTAATTGAACGTATATTAATGGATTTGCATAATTATTGGCTAGTTTTGTAGCATTGTGCATCGATTCGAGTCTTCGGAAGAGCGTGGAATGCCGATTATGGATCTTCGGAGCGAGGTGAGTCTCTTTTCTAACCTTGTAAGAGGGAATTGTCCCTATAGGTAAAATAATTGGTTATGTGCTCCTATTTGTGGGGGCTACGTACGCACGAGGTGACGATAGTTCGTACGTAGCTACTATTATGCTATTGTCCGAGTAGTCTAGGACCCAAAAGCATGTTGTACTTGGGAATATTTGTAATCCTATTGACGGTTTGACTTGCTTAAATTCTATCAAATTGGTAAATGAATTTCTAAAAGGATTAAACTTGATTTTTCTTAAATCGTTTAAAAAAGGGGAGGATTTGGATTTTCCTTGGATAGTTGTTCCCTAATGAAGTCTTGATTAACTGTTTGAATATGTGATTCTATGTGTACCTGCGCTGCATGTATGATAAGCGAGCAGGGTGTTTGTTTATTTTATGTTGACCGCGTCGCATGGATGATTCACGAGCGGCGTAATAAATGCATCTATGGTTCGCACAGTTCGACCCTCAGCAATGCACATTTTATATTTATGTTGGATCGGCCGTACAACCTCGGGATGATATGCGCATGCTTGTATTGTTGCTTGGGATTTATAAATGTTCTCCTTTTCCTTTCCTGGCCGGAGATAAATTGATAAAGATAATGAAAAATAAATTCTTTGGAAATTCATTATTATTTGGGAAGTTGTTTACCTGCTATCTGGCTTTATGAATTATAATTGTTATTTTAATAAAATTTCATGATCTCCTCACATTTTTACTATATTATCGTTGGACCACTAGTAAGTGTCGAAGTCGACTTCTCGTCTCTACTTCTTCGATATTAGAAGGGATACTTATTGGGTACACGTTGTTTTCGCACTTATACTACACTTGTTGTGCATTCTTGTTGCACAAGTTTATGTGTGGCTAGTGGCTTAATGACATAGCAGCATGGTTGATATAGAGACTTGGGTGAGTTGCATTTATCGAGACGTCTGTAGCCAGTAGAGTCTCCTTCAGAGTATTGTACTGTATTTTCATTTCTGTCCACTTGTATTCCGGACAGTTATTGTATTTTATTTCATTCCCTAAAATTGCTCATGTACTTGTGACACCGGGTTCAGGGATGATCATGGGATTTTTCAGTACTTAAATTTTGTAAAGACACCCTCTTTTATCTAGCTGAGTTTATTATTTATTAGTTTAAAGGAAATGATTTCAAAATAATTTAAAATGAGAGATTGCTAGTAAATTGTAGTTGGCTTGCCTGACAGAGGTGTCCGACGCCATCAAGACCCTTAGTGAAATTTGGGGTCGTGACAACATGGTATCAGAGCACTAGGTTCCCTTAGGTCTCACGAGTCATAAGAAAGTCTAGTAGAGTCTCGGGGATCGGTACGGAGACGTCTGTACTTATCTTAGGGAGGCTACAGGGCTGTTTGGAGTACTTTCCTTCTTGATTCCTCATCGTGGGATTTGATCCCTTGAGGCTTATGCCCTTGTTTCCTTCCTACTCAATCTTACGCACCGCGATCCGCTGGTTATAAATCGAGAATTGAAAGATTGTACTGGCACTACAGATGTGGTGCGGGATGTTTCTCCCGGTATTGTTGATTGGGCTATTGTAATTGCTTTGCGGAAGGATGTCTTGTCATTTCAGTTCAGTATCAGTATTCCTGAGAGCTTTGAGACTATGCACAGATCACTATGATTGGTAATGATTGGTTATCGGACAATACTGACTTGATGGTAGGATACTTTCCTTTGCGTTGGGGCGGTGAATAATTTGAAAGGAAGTGTACTCAGTGCACGATTTAGAGACCTGATATTTCATTTCCGGCGGAGGTAAAGCAATTGGCCTATGAATGTTCAGATTTGGGGTGATGGAGAAAAGAAACTTGGTATTTTCGAGCGTGGTGGAATTTTCATCTGCAATGTAGTGTCGTCATCCTCGATTGTATGTGTTAAGTTCGCCGGTGCTATGGTCTTCTGCAATTCACCTTTGGGGTAAGATATTGTGAAATAATATTGGAGAAACGATGGTTGGATATCGCGAGGTGCGGTGGTTCAGGATTGAATCGGAGTTTCTAATGTCGACGGCTCGAGAAAGATGATCTCCAGAAAGGTTTAAAGTTAGTAGCGATTTGTGGGTTCAAGTGCTACGAAGATAGATTTTATTAAGGCAACAACTGAGCAGCAAAGGATGAGGAAGGACATGTGGGGAGTGTCAGGCGGTGGTTAAAATTTCTAGAAGGCCAGGTATAAGAAGCAAAGGTTGAGTGGTCGATTAGAGGGGTGAGTTTTGCCAAAGTGGGAGAGTGACGGAGTTGCATAAGGGATTTGTGTTAGGATGACTACGCACCTTAAGGAGAGTTTGGAACGACTTGGGAATTTTAGTGATTGATGGTTGGGGTCTACGGATCTAATTCGAAGTATGGGCTATTATGCGGCATGAGATTTGATATAGCAGAAATGGGCTACTTGAAATGAAGAAGTATACAACGTAACCTTGAATTGGAAGGATGTTGCCGCACATTTAATTGATGTCCACGAGGGGTGAATAGACTTGTGCAGCCAGAGAGTGAGCTCGAACTCAGGATGGGTTATTCATGTCGTAGTGATTGTACCCCGTGCAGCAGTGCTGGAAGACGTCGACACGTAAATTCCACAGGTGGGTTATCTCCAGTGAGCAGATCGGCGATCGCATGGTTGGCGAAACTACTACGAAGAATTTTATTGGTTATACAACGAGGAGATCGATCGTGCAAATGTGGTTGATGATTCCGAATATAAAAAGGGGCTTTACATAAAGATTCCGAGAATTTTGACGGTTGATTGTGCAAGGTTATGTCAATAAGAGATAAGGAATCCCGGTGAATTTTAGTGTTGTGTAATAGTGGCTTCAAGCTAAGTGGGAGAGTCCCACCGCCTACAATTGGGTTGTATGGTTATCTTCTTGTGAGGTTTCGGGTTGTCGGCGTATTGGTAAGTTATTTCAACTACGGGAAAAGAGCATAAGTGATAATTTGAGCAAATGAATTGTTAAAGGTGTGCTATGATTGGCCTTATTGGCTCATGCTCAGACTTGGGGAAGGATTTAGGATTTATGCCTTGTATAAGTGCGGGTTTCAAGGGAAGTGATTTTGCTGGGTGCTTCACCGAGAGGGTATGCATGTGCTAGAAGAATCATAGAGTTAATTATATTCGGGGCCCACTCAGAGCGGGTGGATCTCAACAATGGTCCTAGTGAATTCAAAAGTTAAAGTGTGGTGCCTAATGATTTGGAGCCTACAAGTACAATTAAGAATCAAGCTTTTGTAGTAGATTATGAGAAGAGGCCCAGAATATTCTATGATATTTTGACTCGCAGTGTAGCATTTGGGAGGAAAATGAGAAAAGACTTCGGATTCGTAGAGGGATTATCAAAATGGGCACACTAGTTGAGGATGCGAATGTGCGCACAAGGGAGGTATGAAACGGTTCGTGTGATTGGAGACAGTGTGGTCTCGTGATTCAAGGTCACTCGGGATGAGTGCGGATGCGGTGAGTTATGTGTTGAATGGAGTTATTATTATTTCTAAGGCAATCAAAGATAAATTGTAAGAATATAGATTGATTAGCCATAGTTGAATTGGCATATTGGTGGTAGTGATTAGTTCCTGCAGCGGGACCAAGTTATGCAAGTAATTTTTAACGGTACGTGTGAGGTCGGTCAGCCGCCGTAATTGATGTTATTCAGAAGTATTCTACTGTTATGGCCTGTTATGTGTAGGCAGATCCCAGAAGGGCTATGGTGGCTTAGACACTACTTAGAGATTTACATATTCCACGGTTTTGAGAATTCACCTATGTGTTGCTATGGTTCTCCTGAAGTGAGTTAAGAGAAAAGTTTTATATGATGAAGTGTTAATCTATTAGTGGTTCCGAAGTTATGATGAAAAACGTATTCTATCATATATTGGCATGTTGGGTGTAGTGGGTGGTATGGGATTTGAAGTGAGGATCAAGGGTGCAGTTCGGTGTTGACAAGGATGTCACAAACTCGGATGAGCAGGAAAGGAGTTTCGATGTTTAAGGTAAGTTGGTATTGTCTTCAGCATCACCTGAGATTGGCGTTTTGTGAAAGAGGCTTTGCATCCTGGTTAAGGATTCTTGATCACTTTTCAGCATTAGTGCGGCCGGTGGTTTGGATGTACGGACCTATTATTAGTTATGGAAGGTTGTGGGAGTATGTCCCATGCGAAGGTTGTATAAGTGTGGCGTATAGCCACTTGATTGATTGAAGAGTTAAACCAAGTATGAAGAATGTGGTGATGACGTTAAATTGAGAATTGATGCCTAGAGGGCACTCGGTCTATTGGGTTGTGGACTGTGGAGGATTACTCGGGTTATGATGGTTGTTCCTGTGTGTTATGAGAGAAGGGGAGTTAATTATAGACCTTTGAAAGGTTATTAGCTTAGTTCAGTGCGATCAGAATCAGCTTAAGGTCTGTGGATGGATCTAAATGTGAATGTGGGCTCTATATTAGGCCAGATGTGTTCATTTCAGCAATGCGCTCCTTATAGAAGAGTAGTCGGGGTACTATTTCATCGTCAGCTATTTCATGTAATAATGTATTGCACCGTGTGAGTCATGAGACGGCTTGGTGAATTTCTTATATGTTGAGGTTTTGCGTAGAGATGTTGTTATATGAGCAGAATGGCTCTTGAGATTCAGACCATATATCGCACCTCAGTTGTGCTTGAGTTTGTAGCTTATAGTGCTATATGTCTCCCTAGGGATGGTATTATGCACTTGATGTGCCGGTGACTGACATTCGGTATTTTGATGTGATGAGCAATCTAGACCGGTGTGTATCTCCTTATGTGAATTTTATGTGTGGATCGGGTGGCACGCCTCCATAGGTATGTTGTTTGGATCAGGTTGCGCGCCGCAACAGTGTGATGTTGAGTACAGTTCCCCGTATTTGTTTTTATGTGTTTTGTTTCCTATTTTTTTGAGGAAAGCTCATATTAGTTGTGTGCCCGCGTCGCATGTATGATTCGCGAGCGGGGTGTCTATTCAATTATGTTGACCGCGTTGCATGTATGATTCACGAGCGGGGTAATTGAATTTCTTTTTCAGAGATCGTTTCCTTTAGGTATCATGTTCGAGTTGGTAGCCTATTGGCACATGGTGGCATCATATGAGATTTTTGATCATGTCCGGGGTGACTGATTTCCTGAGCTATTCGTGCTAGGTGAGATGAGATCATTGGATTAGGATCATTGCAATCTGATTATATGAAGTATATTAAGGAGCAAAGACCATTATTTGGTTTAGGATGAGGTGATGGTTCCTGTTAGGAGTATAGACCCAATGAATTATTGATTCGGCAGTCGGTTATGAATTTCTACACATCTCTTCCGTCGTGGCGGTATTGTAAGAGTTAGAGCAAGACTTATATATATCATGAGGTACATTGGGAGCATCAGATTCGTGGAATTTTGACTAATTTGATCAGAGAATGTTATCGTGGTCCTGTGAGTAAAAGGTGTGAATCCGACTAAGGTATGCAGTCATGTCTTAGCGCTGCGTGTAGTTATTGATATGGTGAGCGTATGTTGGAAACAGGCCTGGCATAGAATTCCAGATATTGAAATTAGGCTCTAAGGCTTATTTGCTACAATAAAAAGGAATATCTTCAGAATTGATCGAGCTAATATGATCAACTGAGTTGTGGTAGCACGGGAAGGTGCATGAGTTGTTAAATAGTGATTTCAGACTACTTTAGTGTAGTTCTTAGCACGTTCGAGGACGAACGTATATTTAAGTGGGAGAGAATGTAATGACCCGACCGATCATTTTAAGCTCTAGCACGCCGTTCAGCAGTTTGGAGTCATGAACAGCTTCATTTCAGGTATTATGACTTGCACGCGTGGTCGGAATTGAACTTCGGGAAGTTTGGAATTGATTTAGAAAGAGAATTCTCATTTCGGAAGCTTTAAGTTGAAAGAATTAGCTAAGATCAGAATTTTTAGTAAACGACCTCGGAATCGGGATTCGAGGGTTCCAGCAGGTTCGTATGATGATTTTGGACTTGGGCGTATGCTCGGATCGGGTTTCGGATGATCCGGGAGCGTTTTGGCGCCTATTGTGGAAGTTAGCATTTTGGAAGAAACTTCATAAGTTTGGGTTGAAGTGCATTTCGGTGTTATCGATATCCGTTTGAGATTCCAAGTCTGGGAGTAGCTCCGTATGGTGATTTTGGTGTTGGGAGCGCGATCGAAAGTGAATTCGGAGGTCCGTGGGTCATTTTGGAGTCATTTGGCTAAAGATAGAAATTTGAAGGTTTTTGAGAAGTTTGACCGGAAGTGGACTTTTTGATATCGGGGTCAGAATCTGATTTCGAAAGTTGGAGTAGGTCCATAATATCGAATATGACTTGTGTGCAAAATTTGAAGTCAATCGGACGTGATTTGGTATGTTTAAATATCGAAAGTAGAAGTTTGAAATTCTAAAGTTCATAAAGCTTGGATTGGAGGTCGCTTTGTGGTTATAGTGTTGTTTGATATGATTTGAGACCTCGAGCAAGTCCGTAATGTGTTTTGGGACTGGTTGGTATGATTGGTTGGGGTCCCGGGGGCCTCGGGTGGATTTCGGGTGGTTAACGGATCAAAAACAAAATTTTGGAGAAGGCTGATGTTGCTGGTTACTGGTATAACCGCACCTGCGAGGCAAGAGCCGCAGGTGCGGATCCGCAGAAGCGGAAATGGACGGCTAGGCTGGGACCACAGATGCGGTCAGGTCACCACAGAAGCGGGACCGCACCTGCGGTGGAGAGGACGCAGAACCGGAAAACGGCAGCCTGGTGAGAAACCGCAGAAGCAGGTAGGTGGTTGCACCTGCGGAACCGCAGAAGCGGTCAAGTGACCACAGGTGCGGAAATGCTGGAGGCAGTGTATTCTTTTAAACTCGGGAGATGGTCATTTTTCCCCCATTTTTCATTTGGTGTGGACGATTTTGGAGAGCTTCAAGTGGGGTTTTTCGTCATCATCAACAAGGTAAGCTAACCCCACCTATCTTGAGTTAAATATTTAGATTATATATGGGTTTTAGCATGTAAATGGGTAGAAACTTGGGGTTTAAGGGAAAACCTAGAAAATTGATATTCTTTAAATTTGACTACGATATCGGGTATGAAATTGAGAGTAAATTATATATTTGAGTTCGTGAGGTTATGGGTAAAGTTTATCTTCGAAAAATTTAGGAATCCGGGAAGTGGGCCCAAGAGCAATTTTGTCAACTTTTTGATCGGTGGTTAGGATTTGTTATAAATCGGGTTATAATGAGTAATTGAACGTATATTAATGGATTTGCAAAATTATTGGCTAGTTTTGGAACATTGTGCATCGATTCGAGTCTTCGGAAGAGCGTGGAATGCCGGTTATGGATCTTCGGAGCGAGGTGAGTCTCCTTTCTAACCTTGTAAGAGGGAATTGTTCCCATAGGTGTAATTAGTTATGTTCTCCTATTTGTGGGGGCTACGTACGTACGAGGTGACGAGAGTCCATGCGTAGCTACTATTATGCTATTGTCCGGGTAGTCAAGGACCCAAAAGCATGATGTACTTGGACATATTTGTAATCCTATTGATGGTTTGACTTGCTTAAATTCTATCGAATTGGTAAATAAATTTCTAAAAGGATTAAACTTCATTTTTCTTAAATCGTTTAAAAAAAGGGAGGATTTGGATTTTTCTTGGATAGTTGTTCCCTAATGAAGTCTTGATTAACTGTTTGAATATGTGATTCTATGTGTACCTGCGTCGCATGTATGATTCGCGAGCAGGGTGTTTGTTTATTTTATGTTGACCGCATCGCATGGATGATTCGCAAGCGGGGTAATAGATGTATCTATGGTTCGCGTCGTTTGACCCTCGGCAGTACACATTTTACATTTATGTTGGATCGGTCATACGACCTCGACATGATATGCGCATGCTTGTATTGTTGCTTGGGATTTATAAATGTTCTCATTTGCCTTTCTTGCCGGAGATTAATTGATAAAGATAATGAAAAGTAAATTCTTGGAAATTCATTATTATTTGGGAAGTTGTTTACCTGCTATCTGGCTTTATGAATTATAATTGTTGGTTTAATAAAATTTCATAATCTCCTCATATTTTTATTATATTATCGTTGGACCACTAGTAAGTGTCGAAGTCGACCTCTCATCTCTACTTCTTCGAGATTAGACGGGATACTCATTGGGTACACGTTGTTTTCGTACTCATACTACACTTGCTGTGCATTTTTGTTGCACAGGTTCATATGTGGCTAGTGGCTTAGTGACATAGCGGCATGGTTAATACGGAGATATAGGTGAGTTGCATTTATCGAGACGTCCGCAACTAGCAGAGTCTCCTTCAGAGTATTGTACTGTATTTTCATTTCTGTCCACTTGTATTCCAGATAGTTACTGTATTTTATTTCATTCCCTAGAAAATGCTCATGTACTTGTGACACCGGGTTCTGGGATGATCATGGAATTTTTCAGTAGTTAAATTTTGTAAAGACACCCTCTTTTATCCAGCGGAGTTTATTGTTTATTATTTATTTGTTTAAAGGAAATGATTTCAAAATAATTTAAAATAAAAGATTGGTAGTAAATTGTAGTTAGCTTGCCTGACAGAGGTGTCCGGCGCCATCACGACCCTTAGTGGAATTTGGGGTCGTGACAACATGATTATGTGTATTTGGTAAAAAATATTAGTACTGATGTATGTTGCAGTTTAGCCACGATGGGGAATATGAATATCCTCAAGGCTTGTAGTTTCCTTGTTGATGTAACTAATGATACACCATAATATTTAAATATATTATCTTTTGTTTTGTAAAAAAAAAAAGACAATCGATTTCACTAATATACTTATTGAGAATTTTTACATGAATGTTATCTAAAACATCACAACCTATAATATGAATTAATTTTTTGGTGTGTGTGATCGATGACTATGAAAAATCAAGATAGTTCAAGCCTCAAGGAATTACTAATTATAAACCAACACTAAACCTTTTAATTAATTAGTTGACCAGGTTATATGCATAGTTCATCATCTCCAAATTACAAATTACTTCATCTATATCATGTGGCTTGCAATCTAGATTTAGTAGTCACATATTCTAAATTAACCAGTTTATATGCATTGCTCAAAGTCTCGACATTGCTAATCACTTCATCTATATCCTGTAGCTTGCATTCTCGATTTAGGAGTCACATCTCTTTTATTTAAATTTGAATAAAAAAAGGTCCAAACTATTCCATGTCGTCTAAAAAAAAAAAAAAATTATTCACATTAAATATTTACCAAGTGAATGAATGCATAACATGTATATCTTGCATATGAATATTTATAGTCCAGGCATATATGAATTATTTTCACAAGATTAAATTGTTTATTTTAACGTAAACATCAAATAAATTTTTTTGTCTTCTTCTCTCCTCAAAACGTAAGAAAGGCAACTTGCAATTCTATGAGTGGGACATATGTCAGTACTCAGTAGTAATACCTCTGACCATTGGCTTCACCTTTGGATATTGTAATAGAAAAATTCAAGTTGTTTGCTTCGTCATGTGGAACGAAACTATCAGCCTATCTAAAACTGTATTTTTATTTCAATTTAATTCTTTTACGTTTCCTAGAAAAGTCTTCCATAGACCATAATCATGAATCAATTAGACATTCTGTCGGCATGGAAATGATGAAGAAGAGGCGGGAGGTTCAGTAAAGTGTAGTAATTAATAGCTGGAAATTGTTCACGACTTCACACTAATTTATTCAATAAATATTTAAGCAGGTCCATTATAGCTTCTTGACGAAGTCCTTGGCTAATCCTATAATTCATATCCAATTGTAGAAAAGGGGGGAAAATGAGGAAGAGAACGTCTTTCTTCAATTATCACTTGATAAGTCAATCCCTTAATCCATAATTTTCTATTCTATTTTCTAGAGTTTCGACATGCTTGCTTATGGGTAATTTAAGTTTTGTTTGAGGGCATATTAAACTTTTGAGCTTATCTGTATACGTGCTTTTTTCATATCTACCCAACTATTACGTATAGCGTTTACATTATTATACAGGTGGGTTTTATTCGATTTGTGTACATCACAATTTACAGAGCTTCAGATATCTTCATCTTCCTCATCTCTTTAACTTGTGCACTTCTCTTATTACTTAATATGAATTTTATTGTTTTCTATCTCTTTCTCCTTCTTTTTTGTTTCAAATTCGTTAGAACAGAGTGAATTAATTACAGATTTTTCGAGTTAGGATTTGATGGATGAAATTGGAATTTTTTTTTTTCGGAGATGAATTGAAATCAAAAAAATAAATTCTATTTGTTAAAGTATAGAAATCGGTTGATTTTTTGTATCTGCAAAGTACAAGAATGGATACGCTTCTCTGTGATGAACTTCTTCAAGAAATATTCTGGCGCCTTCCTTCGCTTCCGTTTATTTCTTCGCTTTCTCAGTTTACTGTCTCTGTTACAATCTCAGCCATCATAGATTCCTCCGATCATTTACTGTTTTCAATCTCTTCATCTTGTCCTAATCTCAAGTACTTGTGTGTGTGCGTGTGCGCGCGCGTGCTGGTGCACATAGGAAGCAGTGATGTATTTGTACGATGATAGCAACATGGTTTTCTTTCCATCTCTTCCCAATTTTCTTCTCCTTTTTTACTCATTTTTTCCCTTTTCATGTGTTTGTTGGGTTCGTTCCATGCTTCTCAATTTCATAGCCAGTGGCCTGGTATCGAACTCTACTAATGAATATTTGTATCTTGTGATGCATAAAAAATTAGTTAATTTGTATCATAAGTTTGAATCGGTGGTATTATGTTTTATAAAATGAGTATTCTTTATTAATTATTGCTTCAAGTCTATTTATTTTGTTACCATCTGTTGTATTTGATGTTCTTTGATGCTATGTAGCTACTGGTCAAATTAGACTATGATGCTCATGTGTTTTTCTATGAACTGATGATACCTTAAATAGACTATTAAAGGCAAATATTAATATAAATTTTACCTTTGAAGTATTTCAGTTCATGTTAAAATTCATTAAGTGGGTAGTATAGTCAATTGAGCTTTAAGTAATCTATGAAATCCAAGCTTCTTGTTTAGCTAATCTTGAAACTGAAAAGCAGTTAAAGGCAGCACAAGAGTCGCTAGAGCGAAAAATTGTCCGACTTCATTTGAAAGAAAAGAGAAAACAAAGCTTGTAGCAGCAATCACCTATCCCAACTCCTACATCTTAAAATCTATTGTTGTTCCTAGAGAAGAAATGAGGAAACAAAACTCCCTCCAAGTGATACGAAGAGTTGGTCAGTTCGTTATGGATTGAAATATTAGATCTCTTGTTGTTATTAGCCAAGAAAAAAACTAAAGTTGCTCAACTTTCCAAAGTAAAAGAATGAATCTAAATATGTTAACATTATAAACTGATAAAAATTACTCCTATTATCTATTTAAGTTGAGTTTTAGAGTTTGACCAGTGCAAAACATAAAGAAGACGAAGAAAGATTCAAAGAAGTTTAAGAAAATCAAACAAAAAAACAAGCAAAACAAATCCATTAACATTGTTCCTGTTGAGAACAAAGGAAGCAGTGAATGCGATTGGTGGGATAGTTTTTGGCACAAGAACAGTGTTCAAATATGCATCTTCTTCTAGGTTAAGAAAGTCATTACTCATTTGCCTTTGTAGTATAAACAATGGAATTAAGAACTTGTAGAGCAATTGTTGATGGGGTTTTGTTAAAATTGATGGTAGTAAAGAGGAGTTGCTTCATTTCTTGAGTCAAAGCAAATGTTGTACTAATTTATAAAAGCTTGATTTAATATTGCTTTTTGATGTTGGTAATAGTCATTTGATAGGTGCTGCTGAAAATTTGAGTTTGAGGAGTTTAAGATTATAATTAGAGTGGAATTACTTAAGCATGAATGATTTTGTTTTTGTTTGAATTATTTCTCAGGAAACTTCAGAGCTAATATTAGTTTTTGTTATCTATTTATATCTCATTATTAGAATGGAAAAGCTTTTCCTTTTGATTGTAATTCTGTGTGCTTCTAGCTACGTCATTCATCACATATATATTGAAGGAATTATTTTTGGTTTCAAAGTTATTTTGATAGGTCTATGGATCGATGGTCTTATATTTTATAAAATGAGTATTCTTTATTAATTACTGCTTCAAGTCTATTTATTTTGTTACCATATGCATACAAAGTTTAATATGAGACCTCTATTTGTTCTTTGCTTTTTCGGCTCTATTGTGCATGACAATTTATTCTCTTTGTCATTGCAGTTCTTGTGATCTATTGTGGCTGTGTTCTACTTTTGTTATGCAGTAGCACTTAAACCAGAAGGTAAATTTTTTTTCTAATCTCTGCTTATCTATTTATAGATATTGTAAGTTTTTACGTGGGTTTTTATAAAAAATGTAAGCATACATACTATGTGCAGCTTTTGGGCTATTCCATATGTGGATTTTTATATATTCGGTAATGTAAATATGTACGTGACATTTCCCATTCAGGAAGTAGACGAGTGAAATGTCGAGTAAAAACTATAAAATTGACAACTCGAAAAAAAAACATGCTAACAAGAATACTAGGCGATGCGAATTATATAGAATGATGCAAGACGATAAAAAGGAGGCTCTCCTAGCGCGAGCACGAGTAAATAAAGCTGAAACAAGCGGCCGACAACGTCCTGCTTGCTCGCTAATTAAGAGCTCTGCTAATGCATCATTTTCTATAGGTGCTAATATTTCAAGCGAGAAGCATCTTCCTTTTGTGGGACATTCAATATATGAAACAGGTTAGAGAGCTAGATTGTCATTTCTTGATGGTATATGCAATTATAAATACATGTATGCATTTATAACTATTAAATTATATGCTTACACTTATTATTGTTGTATCCTAGGATCTACATCTAATACAAATCATGAACAATATATTGAAGAGACAACAACAATCCAAACATTAACTGATTATGTTATGTTAAAGACTATTCCAAAATGTAAATTTTGCGGAGCCAAAAAATTTGAATACGAACCACCGACATTCTGTTGTCGTAAAGGCACTGTTAAGCTAATTTCACATCAAGTACCGCAAGAGTTAAGAAATCTATATCTAGGAAATACTGAAGAATCAAAGCATTTTCGAACCTACATAAGAACATACAATAATTTTTTTGTGTTCGCATCCCTGGGAGTAAGCTATGACAAAGAGCTGGCAAAGAAGAATAAAGGCATTTGCACGTTTCGAGTTCAGGGACAAATGTATCATTTCATAAATGACTTGATACTAAGTAATGAAAAAGGAAAAAATCTACAATTATATTTCTATGATAATGAAAATGAAATGAGCAATCGAATGGCATGTTCCAATAAATTGAACAAGTGTACTGTGAAAAATTTAATGGAAATATTAAAAATCAATCCTTACTCTATGTTTTTGAAATCCTTAATAAATATCCCCCAATTATCAAATTTCTACATTGCGCTTAAGTGTGATGTTGGTCTAGATCAACGAATATACAATCTACCAACTACGTCGGAAGTGGCAGGAATATGGGTAGAACAAGATACCAATAATTGTACCCCTACTCCCCATATCCGAATATATACAAAAAGTGATAGAAGCCAGCTGGTAAACTATTATTACGAATGTTATGACCCATTGCAGTATCCATTATTGTTCTCCTACGGTCAAAATGGTTGGCATTGTGGTATTCTAAAACTTAAGCCTTCAGCTACCCCTTCTAGAACACATCTGTATTGTGAATACGAAGAATTGCCAAGTGTAACCAATATGACTTCAATTGATGGATTGCTTGACATGGAAGCTGAAGTGATGCAAAAAGACAAACGAAAAAGAGAAACTGTTTCTTGCCGTGAATACTATTGTTATCAACTCCAAATTAGAGATGATAAAAATATAATCTTACATTCAGGAAGATTGTTACAACAATATGTTGTAGACGAATGGATAAAAGTTGAAACTCAAAGATTAGATTTCGCTTTTTTCAATCAAAACTTATTCAGAATGGACGTATTAGCTGGACTTTTAGATCTTTTACGTCGCGGTGCGAGAGAAGGCTCACAGGTAGGTAAAAATAGAATACTTCCATTTAGCTTTACAGGAGGACCAAGAGATTTGCGTCGCCAATATATGGATTTTATTGCATTAGTACAGCGTTTTGGAATACCCTATTTATTTCTAACTATGACATGCAACCCTTCTTGGCCTGAAATTCAAGAAAACTTATTGTCAACAGATGAGGCCCAAAATAGACCCGATTTAGTTAGCCGAATATTTCAAGCAAAACTAGAAAAACTTAAAAAAATATACTAAAAAGACAAATATTTTTTAAAATTGCTGCATTTATGTACATAGTAGAATTCCAAAAACGGGGACTTCCGCATGCTCATTTTCTTATTATACTCGATGAAAAATACAAACTATTGACTCCAGAAGCGTATGATCAATTTGTTTGTGCTGAATTACCAGATCCTAAAAGAAACTCTAATTTATTTAAGCTCGTTACACAACACATGCTACATGGTCGTTGCGGTCAATTAAATCCAACAAGTCCCTGTATGAAGAAAAAAAAAACGGTCAATGTAAATTCAAGTTTCCAAAAGAGTTTGCTGAACAGACAACTAAAGGAAAAAATTCACATCCTATTTATAGAAGACGAAACACGGAAAAATGTGTGGAGATTAGAGGACAATTTCTTGATAATTCATGGGTTGTTTCCTATAATCCATTCTTACTTAGTAAATTAAATTGCCATATAAATGTGGAGATTTGCTCTGATATTAAAGTTGTTAATTACATTTACAAATATATTTGCAAGGTACTTGATAAAATTACATGTCACATACATCCTAACGATGCGAATATAGAAGTAGATGAAATAAAGGAATATCAATCTGCTAGATGGGTGACACCGCCTGAGGCTGCATGGCGCATATACGCTTTTCCTATTAGTGAAATGATTCCAAATGTATACCAACTTCAACTCCATCTTGATGGACAGCAAATTGTTTCCTTCAAAAATAAAGATAATATTAATAGAATCCTAAATAATCCTGTGATTAAAAAACAATGTTAACTGAATTTTTTACAATGAACAACGAAAACGAAGATGCTATGAATTTGAACTTATTTTATCAAGAATTTCTAGAACATTTTGTTTGGTACACAACATACAAAATGTGGTCACGTCGCTAACAAGGATTTGCTATTGGTAGAGTTGTAACATGTCATCCAACCGAAGGAGAAAGATACTTTCTTAAATTGTTCATAATGAACGTAAAAGGACCAAAATCGTATAAAAATTTGCGAACTGTAAATGGAGTAACTTGTGATACATTTAGAGAAGCCGCCAAAAAAAAAGGATTGTTACTTTGCAATAATAATTTAATAGAATGCATGTCAGAAGCAGTAAGTTACCAAATTCTAAACAGTTTAAGGAACTTATTTGTTGTACTATTAATTTATTGCAATCCCGTTAATCCAAGAGAGTTGTGGGAAAAATTTGAATGCCCGATGTCCGAAGATTTCAAAAAATACTTGAACATGCATACAAGAGAAATTCGTTACAAAGTGCTAAATCATATTAATGATATTTTTCATTCAATGGGTCGTGATATCAACGAATATCAACTAACTCAAGGCAAAATTCAATCATCTGCAATAGCCAAAGAAGCTAAAAATGTACATTTTGAAAGGAATATTATCGCTAATGAAGAAGATATACTATTACCATATAAACTAAACATTAAACAAAAAAGATCTTACAATATAATCCTTGATACAGTATTCTCAAATAAACCTGGAGCATTCTTCATTGATGATCCGGGCGGAACTGGAAAAAGCTTTTTATATCGTGCCTTATTAGCTACAGTGAGATATAGAGGATTTATAGCAATAGTGACTGCGAGTTCAGGTGTTGCTGCTTCACTTCTTCCTGGAGGCCAAAGTGCTCATTCCCGATTTAAAATACCTATTGATGTTGATGGAAATTTCAGTTGCAATATTAGCAAACAAAGTTCATTGGCATCGTTGATTTGAGATGCAAAACTAATAGTATGAGATGAAATTTCAATGGCGAAAAAAGAAATGATTGAAGCACTATATTTTCTCCTAAGAGATTTAATGAAAATAACTATGTTGTTTGGCGGAAAGGTTGTTGTATTCAGTGGCGATTTTAGACAAACTCTTCCTGTTGTCTATGGTGGAAAAAGGGAAGATTTTGTGCGTAAAAGCTTACTATGTTTTGAAATTCGGCATCAACTTGAAAAATTATAGTTGTCTGAAAATATGCGTGCGAAAGCAGACCCAGCTTTTTGTGAATATTTAGTGAGAATTGGTAATGGAAAAGAAAGAAAAATGATAAGAGCAAAATAGAAATTCCCCGCCCTCTAATCATACATTTCACCACTGAAAAAGATTCCTTGAATCATCTATTTAAAGTTACTTATCCTGATTTATATTTAACTCATTCAAATACTTCATTTATTACTTCTCGTGCAATTCTAACTACAAAAAATGACTTCGTTGATGAAATAAATGACATGCTAATTTCTCAATTCCCGACTGATGAAAAAGTCTATTTAGCTACTGATGAAACAATTGATCCAAAATATCAAAGTGAATATGAAGATTTTTTGCACACTTTAAGTTCTCATGGTTTACCTCCCTATAAATTGTGTCTAAAGAAAAATTGTCCAATTATATTACTAAGAAATTTGAATCCCTGCGAAGGTTTGTGCAATGGGACACGATTAATATGTAATGATTTCAAACCTCATGTTATTAGTGCTACAATATCCAATGGAGATTTTAAAAATACACATGTGTTCATTTCGTGGATACCACTATTAACATCAGAAGACAAAAAACTACCCCTTCAAATTAAAAGAACACAATTTCTAGTACGATTATGTTTCGCCATGACTATAAATAAAGCTCAAGGCCAAACATTAGATTTTGTTGGCATTTATTTGCGAGAACCTGTATTTTCTCATGGTCAGTTATACGTTGCTTTATCAAGAGCTAAAGGTTCTAACTGTGTCAAGGTATTAATTAGACCAACTATAATTGAAAACGATGATGATCATTCTACATATAATATAGTTTATGATGAAATTATTGAAAAAGCTCTTTCTTTAACTTAGACCATCATTCCTGACAGTAAGTTTGACGTACAACTTGTTCATTTTTTGTATTCTTCCATTTTGTATTATAGTCATTCTGGCAATGTTACATATATTCATTATGCTATTATGATGTGTTGTACTTGCAGATTACATCTAAATAGCAGAAAGGTTCAACATCAATGCGATTACTCCAGAAACAGAAGAATGGACCTGTAAGGTTCCAGTAGTTGATAAAGGCAGACCTAGAGACAATAGAGAGAAAATGAAAATGTATCAACTGATGGTTTTACAAGATGAAGAGGTAATCTTTAAAGGATTCATAAGTTTGCCAATAGTAATTAAAATAATATTATCCTAATTGTGTCTTATTTTGTTACAAGAAAATCAAGTCGAATGCATTATGTTCAATGCGGAGATAATACATTTTGAAGATCTGTTTCGCTATTTCCATACTTACTTGGTGTCAGTTGCACAAGTCAAAGAATCAAACTATATGTATGGAAATCTGCTTAACAAATTTACATAGACAATTGATAGATATACCATTGTTGAGCCAATAGAAACTGTTAATCCTCCAGAAGATCCACTGTTGCCGCCAATGCGCCTAAATCTTACACCATTTGGCAACTTTGAATATAAACCCGAGGGATCTGAATTCGGTAATTGAATATTTGACCATCTATGTTGTCTATTCACCTAAAATTCACATTTATTAGTATTATTATTGTTATTATTATTATTGTTTATAATAATTTTTATTATCTATTAATTTATTGGTTGTTCTTTTTAAACGGAAAATATGCTTGCCATTGTGCTCAACGCCAGTCCCTCAACATATGCTCCAAATGGGAGGAGAATTCAAGACTTTATCATCATGGATGATCAGTAAGTATATATGAACTTGTTTTATTGGGTCCAAATAGCAATTGATGATTCAAGTGTGATATACTATCTCACTTTTCGTATGTTTTCTAGCAATAGCACACAATAAATGAAACCGAGATTCAAGTTGAGGTTGTACCCTTTAAAAGGCTACTTTCCATGCTTCAATTCACCTTTGGTTTTGCCGTAATTATGATCTTTCAAAGCATACATAGGTCCAGTAAACATTACCGAAATTATTATGATTTAAGTTTTTACTACCAACATTTATATATCACTATAATATTTGATCATGTCTTTAAATATATTATTAACAATACAAAATTCATCTCTTATTGTTTCTCTTGCTATAAGAATATAAGTAAAATTAGAGCTACTATCATATTGTGCTTTTGATTTTGTAGGTTTTAATTTGTCTAAATTTTTTTGTAACTAATTTATGTTTTATCAAGATTGACTTCAAACTTTCAGTTTATTCTTTATTTATAAGCATAATTTTTCGGATAGCTGCATGGAGTGACGATGTGTGGTTGCTAAAACTACACACCAATCCAAGAGTGTAAAAACATATCACTGACTCTTAAGATTTTAAAAATCTTTAGTTGTACGTCAATAAAGTTAGAAGCCATGATCCAGAATTTTTTTTAGTTATGGCAAGACAACAAATTAGGGAAAAAGCTATTAAAAGCTAACTTAAAAATATGTTTCGTTATTTACTATTTGTGACGACCCGGTCGGTAGTCTTAAGAATTAACGCCTCGATCCCCTAGTAATTTCTTTCCCCAAGTTTAATTCTACTAATTTGATTCCGGCATGTTCGGTTTTGAGTTTCGGAGAGTTTTTGGACACTTAGTCCCTAAATGAGAGCTTAAGTGTTGGAAAATTGATCGTAGTCGGAACAATATGAAGACGGCCTCGGAATAGAAATTCGATGTTTTCGTTATCTCCGTTGGGTGATTTTGGGGTTAGGAGTGTGTTCGGATAGTGTTTTTGAGGCCCGTAGCTGATTTAGGCTTGAAATGCCGAAGATTGAATTTTGGAAGTTTCCGGTTTGGTAGTGAGATTTTGATCCGAGGGTCGGAATGAAATTCTGAAAGTTGTAGTAGCTTCTTCATGTCATTTGGGATGTGTGTGCAAAATTTCAGGTAATTCAGACGAGATTTGATAGACTTTTTGATCGAAAGTGTGTTTTATAGAGTTTTTGAAATTTTATACTTGAATTCGATGAAAAGTAGGTGTTTTTGGTGTTATTTGTAGTGTTTCGAAGGATTGATACAAGTTTGAATAAGGTATTAGGAGATATTGGTGCTTTTGGTTGAGGTCCCGGGGGCCTCGGGGTGAATTTGGATGGTTAACGGAGAAAATTTTGGAGTTGAAGTTGTGCAGCAGCTGACCTTCGGGTATTTTTGCATCTGTGGTTTGGGGACCACAGATGCGGAGCCGCAGAAGCGGTGTAGAGATCGCAGAAGAAGATGTTGATGTTTTCTTCAGATTCCGCAGATGCGGAAGGAGTACTGTAGATGCGGTTTCGCATCTGCGAAAAATAAATCACAGATGCGGCTCCTAGGCAATTAAATGAAAGTTGCAGATGCGACGTGGTTTCCGTAGATGCGGTCCTAGGATCACAAATGCAGAAGTCGCTGGACAACACATATAAATAGTTGCCTTTGCGAAAATTGGCTATTCTTCCACCATTTTTATCCGAGTTTGAAGCTTCTAAAAGGGTTTTTTGAGGAAATCAAAGGGAAATCACTTGGAGATAACTTTCTTGGCTTTATAACTCGTTTTCATAAGATTAAAGACCTAATTAATGGTGAACAATTTGGGGAAAATGGGTAATTAGGGCTTGAGTTTAAGAGACCTTTAATTGAGGATTTGAGGGGTCATTTTGACTCCGATTTCGGTGTTCATGTTATGTATAGACTCGTGAGAGTACGACGGTTCGGAAAATATAAATTTCACCCGATTCCGAGACATTGGCCTGAGGGGAGTTTTGGTCATTTTACATATTTTAGTGTATTAGCTTAGAATTTAATTGTAGAATCAGTTACTTGAAGTGTTATTTACAATATGCGATTGAATTGAATAGATTTGGGCCATTTGGAGTCGGATACTCGTGGCAAAAGTGTGGTTTCAAGTTGATTTTGCCGGTTCGAGGTAAGTGGCTTGTCTAACCTTGTGTGGGGGGCCTTCCCCTTAGGATTGGTATGTTTGGAAATTGAATTGCCTTGTGCGTGAGGTGACGGGCACGTACTTGTCACGACCCTAACCCCGAACCCGGTCGTGATGGCACCTCTCGTGAAGACAAGGCCAGCCAGTCCAACACAATACACTTCTTTAAGCAGTTAATTACCATAAAACAGTTTAAAGCATGATTTAATAGCAATAATTCGCGGAAATATAGATCGTAATAGAAGAAAACATTCCGACACAACCCAAACCGGGGTGTCACAAGTCATGAGCAACTAAGGATCCTGATACGAGTCTACTAAATACAATATCTGGTATAACTGTTTGAAGAATATAAAAGTAATAAGATAAGGGAGACACGGGGGTTGCGGACGCCAACAGCTACCTCGTAGTCTCCGAAACACCGCCTAGATTGGAGGGATTAGCACTCAGGAGCGGGACCTGCTGCGCCTGAATCTGCACACATGGGTGAAGGGAGTAAAGTGAGTACTCCAACTCAGTGAGTAATAAATGTAAATAATGGCTGAAAGCAAGAAAATACGTGAAAACACAAAGTAGTCTATACCGAAGCAGTAAAATCACTTAAAACAGTAAATCAGTTAAATATCAAGTAAACTTACTTTTTCAACCAGTAAACAAGTAATTTGACAGGTAATTAACAAATAGAAATCCGCCCCTCGGGAAACAATTCAGAACAATACCATCCCCTCGGGCTCACTCTCAGAACAATATCAGCCCCTCGGGCTCACTCTCAGAACAGTATTGCCACACCTCCTTTTTTCTACACCCTGTAAAGAGTATAAATACAAGGGAGTTTTTCCAATTAAAAGACAATCGAAACGGGATTATTTACATTTAATTCAGAGTCGCCACTTGGGAGATTTATGGCGTCCCAAGTCACCGGTTTAAAATCCCGAATCGAGGAACGGTTGACTCTGTAATACAGTCCGCGAATATAGAAATCTGGGTAAGGAATTCTGTTAACCCGGGAGAAGGTGTTAGGCATTCCCGAGTTCCGTGGTTTTAGTACGGTCGCTTTAATCATACTTGGCTTATTAAAATTGTTTAATTACTGATTTTAAAACTTATGTGCATTTACCTTTCAACGCTTTTTAATCAAGAAAATTATCTTGAAACTGGTTACGCGCACGTATACCCATTTGTTTGGTACGTCAAAAATCATGTCACGCGAACGTGTCCACAATTAATAATGCTTTATTAATGTTAAGAAAATTGGGCCGAAGTTGCGCATACTCCGATTTTGCTTTTAGAATCGTAATTATGTCACGCGAACATGTACGCAATCACGATAGTATTTTATTAAGATTAAGATTGTTTTGCTCAACATTCCGTGAACGCATACGTTGGTCTTAATTCTGGAACGCGCAATCATGCCACACACAACAGAAAACGTTATTAAAAGGTTTTACGCCTATCAAGTTATTTCTCAACCTATTCATTCTTAGAGTTTAGCCCAATAGACCTCTCTTTATTTTAATATCTACCAGATTAGCTCACAAAACAGACCAAATAATCATTCCAACAGGCACATCATGAGATATTGAATTTAGAAGCTCTTTGTGATCAAATCACTTCGAAACTGCCTAGGAGGAATTAACAGCATATTGAGATTTGAGACCAAGAGAAGTCCATATCGTTAAGCGCACGAAATCATTAGCCTGATTACTAAAGCTCAAGATTTTTTGCATCAATATGTAGTACTTTAGATATGAGCAAGAATCAAAAATATATTTTCTTCCTACTAATTAGCAACCATCAAATTAAATGGCCATAATTATTCGCCCAATTGGTATGGTAATCCCTTTTAAGGAAACTAACACAATTGATTTGTAACATTTGGGAACTGGGCCAATCTTAAAACAAAATTGTACCAACCCCAACTAACAGTGAAGAACCCTGTTTGAAGCAAATAAAAGAAAACTCATGCAGCAGGGCCAATCACTTTCATTTCTTATTAATTTTAAAATTCTGGGCCCAAATTGAGCCCAAGCAGAAGGCCCAAATTCTTTAAAGCCTCAGAACCAACACCAATTAGACTCGACATCGAGTCTGTATCATGATCCAGCGATGGCTGAGCAGCAAAAGTTCAGATTGAACCTAAATAGCTAGTCACAACATACAAACAACTCCAAGATTTTGAAATAGAAAACAATTAAGGATCCAATTCTTGAGAAACTATACAGCATATGATTCTAAATTTTCAAGGCCCTAAATTAACTTGAAATGCTGATATTTAAACCTTCATTAAACCTCACGTTGACAAAACTTGTAGAATTTAAAACAACCAAATCTGCTCAATTGACATGCAAGAAACAGTAGATAACCAGTGAATCATTTTCAACATAACTAAACTAACTTGAATTTTCCCTAACACTTATAGTCGCCAAACCAGTACATTAGTATCTGGTTCTCTCATGAATTCCAGAAAATCATACTAAAACTTTCAATATAATCCTTAGACATTTCAAACTCATTCAGGAGC
The DNA here is from genome assembly GCF_000715075.1 of Nicotiana tabacum. Taxonomy (NCBI): domain Eukaryota; kingdom Viridiplantae; phylum Streptophyta; class Magnoliopsida; order Solanales; family Solanaceae; genus Nicotiana; species Nicotiana tabacum. The sequence continues at coordinate 102,426,434 of NC_134087.1, read as the reverse complement.
AAATGTAAACACAGAACATGCTTGCAAAATACTTCGAACCATACTGATCTCAAATAAGAATCATACGTACATGTCCAATTACCTATACATACAACTATTGAATATACACAACAGAATCATACATACATGTCCAATTACCCATACATATAACTACTGAACATACACAACATTAAATGTGCAAATGATAGCTTAGATAACATCTAAAACTACATATTTATTACAGAATATTAAAGCAGTATGAGAAACAGGGGAAACTAAGTTCAAATGCAGCCTGTATCCAATTAGTATTCCATCTGATTTATATGTTCAACAATCAATCATCATTCAGGGGCTAAGAAGGTACCTGATATTGAAGGGACAAAGAAATAAAGAAGGATCAACAATTTTTAAACAGCAGAAATCGACAGCAGCAACAACACATCCAGGTTCAGCAAATGAAACCAGAAAATTGATTTAAAATCCAATGGAACAGTAGTCTTTAACACAATTTGATCAAAACCTTCCAAAAACTAGTATCAAACCAACTCAAATCCCATCACTGAACATTATTGTTTCCAGAGCTTAAAAGAATCAGGAATTACTAAGGCTCAATGGTACAGTAGAGAGTTTTCAGCTGATTTATTGGATTCTTATTTCTAAAAAATCTGTATTTTTCAATACTTTCAGAATATCAGAATGTTCTTCTCCTCTCTGTCAGAATGTTCTGCCTCTCCCTTTGTTCTCTGATCTTCAACCTTTAAATAGGCATTCAATTAGTGTCATTCCCATTATCAATTTTGCTTTTCATTTCTTAACTATCCACTAACTTAGTGCTTTTAATTAATTCAGTAATGCAATTTCTACCCTACCACTATTGAGAAGCTTCCTAAGTTAGGTAAACAATCTCCTTTATTAAATAATTCCCAGACTACCCCTTAAGTTCCTAATTATTCAATTAGAATCTCTGAAAGTTCAAAACATTTACAGAATTGCTAGGCAACCAGAACCAAAGGGCATTAGTTTCTGAAACCTAAATAGGTATAGCATTGAAACATAGTCAACAATAACCCTTCATATGAACAATCTGAATTGACATTAGCAAGAAAAGAACAATGAAGAGCCTATTTGAGTTTCGACCTTTGACACATTTAACTTAATCATTTTAACAAGGAATCAAAACATCACGAGGATACTAATATGTTGCCTATTAGAATAATATAAACATAAATTAAAAACTGAAAACCTGCTAATTCAATAGCAAACTCATGTGCTTAAACAACTAAAGCAGAAGCTTGATACAAACCTAAAACTAGACAGAACGAATAAACCAAAATTAGGGCACAATCCTTTTTTTAGGAATTAAAATAAATCTAAATATGGACAGAAATAAATGAACAAACAAATTAACCTAATAGGAAGATACTATTATAATTTCAATCCAAAGTCAGACAACTAAGATACACAAAGTAGAAAAGAAGAAGAGATAGAGATGAAACAAACACTAAACGAACAAAAATAATGAAGGGAACTTACCGGCTAAACTTGAAATTACACTCGATACTCTGATTCATCCAAAACTGATGCCAATCCTTTGTTCTTTGTCAAGAACAAATGAGCAGCATTGGTTTTGTAGTGAATCAATCCTTCTAATGACGAAGATTAGAGGTCTGGATCGATGCATGTTATTAGGTTTATGGGAAATCGATTTTAAACTTTTAGGGCTCGATCTTATATTTGAGATTCGAGAGGTTCTGGCAAGATTCGAGGGAAACAGATCGGGGATTTGGAAAGAGGGGGTTGTGGTGGTTCTGGGGTGTGATTTTGGAGGTGAACGAAGTCAGCGCCGCCACCGGAAGGCGGTGGGGAATGGTGGCGGCTGGTCTCTAGGGTTTAGGTTAGATGAGAGACGAAGAGGGGGTTCTGAGGGGTGGGGGGTCTGTTTTATATACTAAAGGAGACGTTAAATCTGGGCCGTTCGATCAAACGAGATCAACAGTTTAGATTATTTGATTAATTTGAACGGTGTCATTTATTAGGATTAGAGGCTGGATCGGGTTTAGGGGGAAACGGTTCAGGGTCGGGTTAAACGGGTAATGGGTTAAGTCCTGGCCGTTGGATGTGGGGAATGGACGGTTGAGATTGGTTGACATTGAAACGACGTCGTTTGAGTCATCTTTAAGGTCTGAATTGAATGGACCGGGTGTGGCATGAGTTTTGGGCTGGTTTTGGTTGGGTATTAGGTGTATTTGATTTGGGCTAGTGGATTAAATTGAATTGGCCCAAGAATCCTTTTCCCTTTATATTCATTTCCGAACTATTTTCTTCTCAAAATTTAAAATTAAAATACTAACTAAATCATAAAAGCCCTAAATTAGCTTAAAAATATTAATTAACTTTAAATAATACCTATCACAAATAATTAAACACCAAATTAAAAGAAAAATCACAAAATTTGACATTAAACACTAAAATGCAAAATACGTTTTTTTTGTGAATTTTTTGTTTTTGTAAAACAACATTTTACTAAACTAACCAAAAAATGTAAAATCAAATCCTAAGCGCAGATGCTATATTTTTTGTATTTTTAATGCATTAATAAAATATGCACACAAAAATATGCAAAAAATCAGGAAAATCGCACAGTAATTCCTAGAATAACACATAATTAAAGAAAAGACCTAATTTTGGGAATTCTTTTAGAGTAATTCGTGTGAGGCAAAAATCACGTGCTCACAGCTGCCTCTCTTTTCCCGGAAACACGAAGAGTTTGCGTGCAAAGATAAAGTGAGCGGATACGAGCGATTTTTGCTCGTTTGAATACTCCGTGGAAAGTATTTTTTGAAAGATTTGACCGAACCTCTGCTTCAAATGTTTCTTATATATCCTTGGCTATAAAGGAATGAGGTCAATGTAGTTCGGGAAGTTTTGGTAGCTGGGACTACCATGAAGCTGTGATTTCACTGTTACTGATGTTGTTGCTGATACTGCTTATTGACCCCCTTATTACGCTATGACAAAATGAAGAAACTAGACTAAGCTATAATATATGCTTTACAAAGATTTATTTTCAAACTTGGTCTTGTGACTGTTGTTGCCTTGTTGACTTGTATTTTCTTCAGAAGTTCCTTTGTTGCTGACTTGAATTGTATTTTTTTTTATTTTTTTCCCGAGATGCTTTCTCTTTCCTCCGGGTGGGCACCTCATTGCTGAACATTCTTCCTTTGACCATTGTTGCCTATCCTCTATTCTACAGGCGGGTTCCTAATTACTAAAACTCGAAATGTATTCCTTTGTTCTCCAGGTGGGCTCCTGATTGCTGGATTTGAAATGTATTCCCTTGTTCTCCAGGTGGGCTCCTGATTGTTGAAACTTGAAATGTATTCCCTTGTTCTCCAGGTGGATGCCTGATTGCTGATGCTTCAACTGTTGTTCCTTGTTCTCTAGGTGGGCGCCTGATTGCTGATACTTCAACTATTCTTCCTTATTCTCCAGGTGGACGCCTGATTGCTGATACTTCAACTGTTCTTCCTTATTCTCCAGGTGGATGCCTGATTGCTGATACTTCAACTGTCCTTCCTTGTTCTCCAGGTGGACGCCTGATTGCTAGTACTTGGTCACACTCTTATCTTTAACATCCATGTTGTTCTCCCTGTTCTTCAGATGGGCACTTGACTTCAACAAAAATAGACAAAACAAAAGAAAATTTTCTGCCCCAGTTTGGTAGCTGGGCGCATCTGTGAGTGTTAAACTGAATCATATTACCAAATATTACTAAGAATTTGAAAGCTAGGTCCCATTATCCAGGGGGGTCCTGACAACTCTTAACTAAACGACAATTTTAAATCTAAGCTATATCTTTTAAAGTATGACTTCTGCTAAATCTTATTATCTAAGAAGGTCTTAAACTACTCCCCCTCATCCGGGAGGGTCCTGACAACTCTTAATTAACGACAATTTTAAAGCTAAATTATATCTACTGAAGGTATGTCTTATGCTAAATCTTGTTATCCAAGCCAGTTTTAAACTATGTCCTATTATCCAGGAGGGCCCTGACAACTCTTAATTAACGACAATTTTAATGCTAAATTATATCTACTGAAGGTATGTCTTATGCTAAATCTTGTTATCCAAGCCAGTTTTAAACTACGTCCCATTATCCAAGAGGGTCCTGACAATCAAAAATCAAGTCTTATCTTAAGAGTGACAATTTTATGGCTAAATTGTACTCTCTTATAACAACACTTACTTATCTAATGGAATACTTAAAGTTACGTCCCATTATTCAGGTGGGTCCTGAAAACTCTTATGCGAACTTTGAAGCCAACTTATATCCCTGTTGGTGCACATTTGTCCTATATTCACTACTTATATTTTTTTTTGGATTTTAACCTAGGTCCCATTTTCCAGGAGGGTCCTGAAGTTTCGAATTGAGTCTTGTCTTAAAAAAAATGAAAAATTTAAACCAACTTATATTTTTCACGAAGTAGAGCTTATGCTAGATCTTGTACTCATGACTGTTTTGAATTAAAGCTAAGTCTCATTTTCCAGGAGGGTCCTGAGAATTTATACGATCAAACCTGCATGGTGCTTGCTTTCCTCACAGGGTGCTTCCTGAAATAAATGCCATCTTTGCCCCTGTTTCAAATCAAAGACAATCTTGTCAGTTTAAAATGTGGTGGTTAGTTGTGGCATTCTTGTTGGGGATGGTTATCTCTTTGCCATGCTTTGCTTCAACAAACTGCCTTGAACTAGTCGAAAGAACTGTTTTGACCTCATGACTGATCCTTAACTGCAGGATCCCAAACTGTTGTTCTCCATTTCTGACCCTTTTATTTGTAACCATACTTCTCTCATGACATTATTGAACTATTCCACCAATTTAATCTTTGCTTACACCCTAGGTCCCACTTTTCATCATACTATCTAGCATATCCTAGCCGTATTTTGCTTTGTGCAATTTTGAATCTGGCAGTACACTTTGACATTCCTTCTTATTTGTTGGAACAATGCTAACCTTGGAAGAGCTTTAGCGGAGTAAAAATTAACAGCAATGAAATGCAACGATTTTGAGAATAAAGAAGAAAATCCAAATTTGGATGACTGTTGGAGATAGGAAAAAGGAACTTATCTGAGTGGAGTCACTGGCACCAATGATCATGGTATGCATTTTAGATTAATCAACCCAGTCTATTTAACCAATCTCCTTTCCAATTGTTTTACTTTGTTCTCCAAGATTTCCACAACCCAATTTTACTTTCCGCCAACTTACGGACCTTGTTCGACTTGCAGTGCCCTGAAGGGTTTTCACTGACAAACCTCTCTCATTTGTTTGTTCCTCAATTCCTTGTCGCCTTATGGTGCCCGCGAAGGTTCTCACCGATAAGACTCCCTTATTTTTACTTTCTCTCAGCTTTTTTCGCCTCATGGTTCCCATGAAGGTTTTCACCGATAAGACTCTCATTTTTACTTTCTCTCAATTTTCGTCACCTCATGGTGCCCATGAGGGTTTTCACCAATAAGATTTTCTCATTTTTATTACTTTTCCTGCTTGGATCAGAGTGTTATCCTGATATGAATCAACTCTATTTTCTCAACTTGGCATCTCTCGAAGACTGATCGGAAGGTCTTTCTTTGGACCGTAATGTGGGCTTTTGGATGGGGTTAGAAATAAAGGGTATCAAAGGCTCAAAACAATTTGACATGGGTTTAAAATTACAACTCTTGGAATCACATTTCTTATTACAAGTACAACTTCTGCCCCAGTTTCTTGCTTGGGGATCTTTTGATATTTTATTTTACTATGACCAAGCCATGAGGTTGCCTACGTATCCTTAACAGGAATCAGGTCAAACGGAGTTCGCACTTGAATTTCCTTGTTGTTATACTTTCTCTTTTCACTTCTTTTCTCTTTTCTCTTTTCTCTTTTTCTTTCTTCTCTCTCTTTTTCGTTATTGATTCCAAAAGAGGGGCATGAAAGAAATAAATAAAGATCAAAAGGGGGAACAAAGGGTAAAGTGTTTAGATAGCAGAACGAATTGCCTTCGTCATTTCAATATTCGAAACAATGCCCGGTACAAACAATCAACAATTATAACAAAGAAATCATACATAATATCTCTTGACTGCATCAGAATTGATGGTCATGTCTATGCATTTTCCTTCGATATCTGTTAATCATAGAGCACCATTGAACAATACTCTGGTTACAGTAAAGGGCCCTTGCCAATTCGGGGCGAACTTGCCTTTTGCTTCAACCTGATGTGGAAGGATACGTTTCAACACTTGCTGACCCACTTCAAACTTTCGAGGACGCACCCTTTTGTTGTATGCTCTTGCCATTCTCTTTTGATATAACTGGCCATGACATACTGCTGCCAATCTTTTTTCATTAATCAAGTTCAACTGCTCCAAACGGTTTTTGACCCACTCATCATCATCAATCTTAGCCTCAGCGACAATCCGAAGGGAAGGGATTTCAACTTCTGTAGGTATTACTGCTTCAGTACCATATACCAACAAATAAGGAGTTGCCCCTATCGAAGTACGAACAGTAGTGTGATATCCCAACAACGCAAATGGTAATTTTTCGTGCCATTGCCTCGAACCTTCTACCATTTTCCGAAGTATCTTCTTTATGTTTTTGTTGGCTGCCTCGACTGCTCCATTCGCCTTGGGACGATATGGGGTAGAATTGCGATGTGTAATCTTAAACTGTTGACATACCTCTTCCATCAAGTTACTGTTAAGATTAGCACCATTATCTGTGATGATCACCTTTGGGATTCCGAATCGACAGATGATATTTGAGTGAACAAAATCGACCACTGCTTTCTTGGTCACCGATTTGAAAGTTTTGGCCTCAACCAACTTGGTGAAATAATCAATGGCTACCAGAATGAACCTGTGCCCGTAGGATGCTGCTGGCTCAATTGGTCCAATGACATCCATGCCTCAAGCAACGAAGGGCCATGGTGCTGACATTGTATGCAATTCCGATGGTGGAAAATGAATCAAATCTTCCTGTATCTGGCACTGATGACATTTGTGCACAAAATTGATACAATCTCGCTCCATGGTAAGTCAATAATAGCCTGCTCGGAGAATTTTATTTGCCAACACATATCCGCTCATATGTGGTCCGCAGACTCCCGAATGTACTTCAGACATGACAACCGTAGCTTGTTTAGCATCTATGCATCTTAATAATCCAAGGTCTGGTGTTCTCTTATACAAAACTCCTCCACTTAAGAAGAATCCATTTGCCAACCATCGAATTGTTCTCTTTTGATCCCCCATGGCTTGCACTGGATATATCCCCATTCTAATGTACTCCTTGATATTGTGGAACCATGGTTCGCCATCAAGTTCTTCTTCAATCATGTTACAGTAAGGCATGCTGATCTCGGACTCGAATATGCAGAGGATCGACATAAGCTTTGTCCGGATGGTGCAACATTGATGCCAGGGTAGCCAAAGCATCGGCGACCTCATTATGGACTCTTGGAATATGCCTGAACTCCACTGATCGAAACCGTTGAAAAAGATCATGCAAGCATTGTCGGTACGGTATGAGCTTCAAATCTCGCGTTTCCCATTCTCCTTGAATTTGGTGTACCAGAAGATCCGACTCTCTCAATGGCTCATAATCTTCATCGACCGGGTTTTCGCCTAAATGATCGGCCAATGCTTGGGCTTTCATCGCAGTACGAGTCACATAGATGATGTCAAACTCTGTGAGCAATATCTGCCACTTTGCAAGTCTCCCTGTCGGCATAGGCTTTTGAAAGATATACTTCAACGGATCCAAGCGCGAAATGAGGTAAGTAGTGTAGGATGAAAAATAATGTTTCAATTTCTGAGCCACCCAAGTTAGGGCACAACATGTCCTTTCTAGATGAGTGTACTTAACCTCATAAGTCGTGAACTTCTTACTAAGATAATAGATGGCCTGTTACTTTCTGCCGGTGATGTCATGCTGCCCCAGTACACAGCCAAATGAATTTTCCAAGATTGTCAAGTAAAGAATCAAAGGTCTTCCTTGTTCTGGCGAAACCAGCACGGGTGGGTTTGACAAGTACCCTTTTATCTTATCAAATGCTTCTTGACACTCATCCATCCACTTGACCGCAGCATCCTTCTTCAGCAATTTGAAAATAGGCTCACAAGTTGTCATGAGCTGAGCAATAAACCTGCTGATGTAGTTCAACCTACCTAACAGACTCATCACTTCAGTCTTGTTCCTCGGAGGTGGCAATTCTTGGATGGCTTTGATCTTTGATGGGTCCAACTCGATGCCTCGCTGGCTGACTATGAATCCCAACAGCTTTCCGGATGGAACACCAAATGCGCACTTGGCAGGGTTAAGCTTGAGGTTGTACCTGCGAAGTCTCAGGAAGAATTTCCTCAAATCCCCAACGTGGTCGGCTTGACGCTTTGACTTTATAATCACATCATCCATGTATACCTCAATCTCCTAATGTATCATATCATGAAACACCGTAGTCATTGCTCTCATGTAAGTTGCCCCGGTGTTCTTCAAACCAAATGGCATTACCCTGTAGCAATAAGTTCCCCACGGCGTGATGAATGCCATCTTTTTTGCATCTTCTTCATCCATTAGAATCTGATGATACCCGGCATAGCAATCCACAAAAGATCCTATCTCATGCTTGGCACAATTATCGATCAAAATGTGGATATTGGGTAATGTGAAGTTGTCCTTCGGACTTGCTTTGTTGAGGTTGCGGTAATCGACGCATACTTTGATCTTGCCGTCTTTCTTTGGCATAGGCACGACATTAGCCAACTAAACAGGATATCGAGTGACCCGAATGACCTTTGCATCCAACTGTTTGGTGATTTCTTCTTTAATTTTCACACTCATATCAGTTTTGAATTTCCTCAACTTTTGCTTGACGGGAGGAAACACTGGATCAGTGGGCAATTTGTGGACCACTAAATCAGTGCTCAAACCCAACATGTCGTCATATGACCATGCAAAAACATCTTTGAATTCGATGAGTGCTTTGATTAACTCTTCCCGGATCTTTGGCTCGAGGTGGACACTTATTTTAGTCTTTCGGATATTATCTGTGTCTCATAAATTGACGGCTTCTGTATCATTCAGGTTGGGTTTGGGTTTTTCTTCGAAGTGAATTAACTCTTTACTAATCTCTTCGAAGGCCTCATCCTCATCGTATTCTGATTCGTAATCACAATTTACTTCTTGAACTATTATTTCGGAATCAGATTGATTTTTAAGACTGGGCTGAGGATTCCTTATGCATGCCATATCATTAGAGCCAACGTAAAAAGAACTGTATAGAAAAGAAAAGAAAAACTATCAGGAATGATAAAGAAAGGGAAACTGCATTTCATTGAATGATGAAAGATAGAAAGGTTTGCACACTTCAAACAGACTGAAAGATAAAAATCTGGATTACAACCCTGGAATAATCCAGACAAACTGAAGGAAAATCAAAATAAACTACCAAGACTCCTTTCGAATGGGGAGAGGAGTGGCTTTCCAATTATTAAGCTTTGTTTCTGGACCAACGAATTGAATTTCTGCGTTGCTGGGAATTGTTGTTACTGGGCGACTTCTGGTACCGGACTTGACAAATGATTTGGAAAGATGTGGGACTGGATTTGGAAGGACCCATGTCTTCTGTTTTAGCTTTTTGGCCTTTCTTATGTCTACGACAGTGGGCTTGAATCCCAGACCAAATGTTCCCAAGTTTTCAGGAAGGGACACCGGCTGTATGATGCCTTGTAAAGATGAGCCCAAACCTTTACCGAGTACAAAACCATTCTTCAACATCTCATAGGCTACCATGACTGATGCGGCGGTTACTTTGGATTTAGAATGTATTTCCCCTCCGGAACTTTCTCTACTAATATCATGTTAGAAATCTGGTAGACCCATGGTCCCTGGCCATCTTCCACTTCAATGACCGGTACAATGGCATTGCTGCGAGCACATAAACTGTATTCCCTATGCACCACTATTTCTTGTCTATTCCATTCAAATTTGACTGCCTGGTGTAGTGTTGATGGGACTGCTTTAGCGGCGTGGATCCATGGTCGACCCAACAGCAAATTATAGGAAACAGCTATATCCAGCACCTGAAACTCCATTGTGAACTCAACTGGCCCTATCGTCAGCTCTAGCACTATGTCCCCAACTGAATCTTTACCTTCGCCGTCAAATCCCCGCACGCAAATACTGTTCTTATGGATCTCCTCATCTTCTATTTTCAACTTGCTTAGAGTGGAGAGAGGACAGATGTTTGCGCTTGACCCGTTGTCAACCAATACCCGGGTCACCACAGAGTTCTCACATTTTAATGTGAGGTAAAGAGCTCTGGTGTGCTAAGTACCTTCTACAGGCAATTCATCATCGGAAAATGTGACTCTATTTACTTCGAAGATTTTGTTGGCTATTTTTTCTAAGTGATTCATGGAGATCTTATCGGGAACGTGTGCCTCATTCAAGATCTTCATTAAAGCTTGACGGTGCTCATCCGAATGGACTAATAATGACAATAAGGAAATTTGAGCAGACGTCTTTCTTAATTGTTCCACGATAGAGTAGTCTTGTAGCTTCATCTTCCTCAAGAATTCTTCTGCTTCTTCTTCAGTTACGGCTTTCTTTACTAGTGCTAGATTATTTTTAGCTCTTCTTAACTCCTGGGGAGTAAAACACCTTCCCGAGCGAGTCAAACCCTGTACTTCATAGATTTCTTCTTTGACTTCCTTCCCTTTGTACATCACTGTTACCCGTTCGTAATTCCATGGAATAGCCTTGCTATTGATTATTGGTAACTGGGTTACCGGCTTGATGATAACATGGTCTGTATGAGCACCTTCCATGATTATGACGGGTTTGTTGGCCGCTCCTTGTACAATCACCTTCGCTCCTTCCTGTTTCGTCGCAACTTTGCTTAAAGATCCCTTTTCAACTGCTAGAGATGGCTCAACACTTTTTTTTCTTGGCTTGATCACCAACTTTTCACTTGTTGATTGTTCATCTATCTTGACTCCACTAGACCGAATCATCATGACGGTCTGTGATGGCTTCTTGGGCTCTCCCTCCGTATGCACTATTTCGACCATATTTGCCTCCTGGTGGGCTGGCATTGGATTTTTCTTAATATTGGGTGCCTTGGGAGTTTGAACTTCAATTCTATTGGTATTAATAAGCTCTTGTATCGCACTTTTAAAGTGCCAGCATTTTTCTGTATCATGACCCGGAGTACCAGAACAATACTGACAGCTGACAGTATAATCAAGATTCTTTGGAGGAGGATTTGGCAGTTTGGATTGTATTGGCCTTAGCATATCTAGCTGTTTTAGCCTGTGGAACAGACTGGTGTATGATTCTCCAAACAGAGTAAAGGTTTTCTTTTTCTGCAACCTTTCACCCTTGAATGCTTGACTAGGCCGGAAACTTGGTCCGAGAGTGCTTTGGTAGGCTCGTGGATGTGGATAAGTATTTTGTAGGACGAGAGTACGCCATTGAGTGTGGGCAGGAGGTTGGTTGTATGCTTGTGCATGGTGGACGGAAAAATGAGGTTCTGGTGGGGAATAGTAGTGTTGGGGTGGATTGTGGTGATAAGTTTGTTGGTGGGTTCGAGATTGATTGTAGTGGTAAGGTGAACCTCTGGATCCGGACCAAATTCCTGAATCAACCATTGCTGCTTCCTCTCTTTTCTTCTTCCTAATCCCTCCTATGCCGCCCTGAATAGCCTAAGTAGTCGCTTTGATAGCCGAATAGCTCATGATTTTTTCAACTTGAGGCCTTCTTCTACCATGCCCCCCATTTTTACTACTTCGTTGAATGACTTTCCCACAGCTGAGACCAAATGGCCATAGTAAGTAGGTTCCAAAGCCTGTAGGAAGTAATCTACCATCTCACTTTCCTTCATTGGGGGATCTACTCTTGCTGCTTGCTCCCTCCATCTGAAACCATATTCTCTGAAGCTTTCACTGTGCTTCTTCTCAAGTTTAGTCAAGGACAGTCGATCTGGAATTATCTCAAGATTGTATTGGAAGTGACAAGCAAATGCTTGCACCAGATCATCCCATGTGTACCATCTCCCATGGTCTTGGCAGGTATACCATTCCAATGCTGATCCACTCAAACTCTGACTGAAGTAAGCCATTAACAATTCATCTTTTCCTCCAGCTCCCCTCATCTTGCTGCAAAAACCCCTCAAGTGGGCTACTGGATCGTCGTGCCCATTGTATAGATCGAACTTGGGCATCATTGAAACCTGCCGGTAATTGCACAATCGGGAATAGACATAGGTCCTTGTAGGCCACGTTGACTTTCCCTCCCAACCCCCGCATGTCTCTGAATGATTGTTCTAAGCTTCTAACTTTCCTGAACATCTCCTCCTGTTCGGTATTTTTGACTGGTTTATCAGCTTCTATCGGTAGGTCAAAGTGAGGAGTATAGGAAAGGGTTTCTGGAGCTTTAAAAGTGGGCTCCGAGGGGTAGTATTGGTTGTCCTGGGCCTGGAACATAGGCTCGCTAGGAGATTTGTGGAGTGTAGCCGTTGGAGGTGCTACGAAGACAGGAGTTACTGGTGGAGGACGGTATGTAATTGGTTTAGGGGGTGGAGATTGTGGTGTATGAGAAGTGGTGCCCCGGTAGTGTTGGTAAATGGGAAAGCTTGGATAGATCGGTGGCAGGGTGATCCTGAGTTGGAGCCGGTGGTGGAGTGAAGGTAGGGTTAGTCGGGTAGGCGGATGGCGGTTGTCCTTTAGCCCAAGCCTGATACATTTCGGCCATTTATTGTTTTAATTTGTACATCTCTTCTTTTATGGCATTAACGTCCAACTCTTCTCCTTCAATGACACCGGTGTCTATATCTGGGATAGACATAATTATTTCTCCTTTGGATCTGGTTTGGTAGGGGTGGGTTGCCAGTATGCTTAGGTGTACTAACTGCTTGAATTCTGAATACGACAACCAAACTTGTTAGTGATCAGAGTTTTAACAAATAAACAACCACACATAGGGATGCAATGCACCTAGGCAATTAGTCATTTCTACCATGTATTTGCTCAGTTGCTTGTGTCATCCCAGCTTTTCCTGACCTTTCCCTTTTGTTGTCACTCACGCCTATCTTTTATTTCCCTCCCCTTTTTCATTTTAGTCTTTTCTTTTGGTTGTGGTCGAATCTTATGAAGATTGCCTACATATTATGACCCTGCATGAATCAGACCGAGCGTAGTTCTGGTGGAAACAATTATTATTACTTTTATTTATTTTAACAAACAAAACAGTACAAAGACAGAAATGACATTACATTTGGAAAATACTTTTAAAAAAATGGTTTAAAAGATTCAACATGGACTTAAACTAAAACATGACTATTATATGAAAAGTTCCAACAGCTATTACCACGCTTCACTCCACAATCTTTTGCTTTTAATCACTGGAACATCTGCTCACGGTGGGGCTTGACCCGGCTGACCTCCTAGTGTATGGTACATCAACTCTAACTCCATTGCAAGATGACGGGCAAAAGTAGGTCCATGCTCTAGAAACCTCTCATAATCCATCCCTTGGCAGATCACATAACTTTGAGAGGTGTAAACAGCCAAATCATGGATTTGTGCTCTAAAGTCCTGGAGATTCTGGTCTTGGTTTTGTAATTGTTGTTGGCGAGTGGTGGCTATATCTCTTATGTGGCCTTCGTGATCTAAAGCCGAATCCAATTGAGCCCGAAGTCTGGCATGATCGAGTCTTACATGTGCTCTGTCCCTATCAATATCTGCGTGCTGATATTCTCTATTGGACCTTCTCATTTCTTCCAACTGTGCATGGAGTTGAGCTTTTGAATGTATCCAATGGTCCTTCTCTCTCTTGAATTGAGCCATTTCTTCTTCACATCTCATTACTTGGCGTTCCTTACTAGATTTGGCCTCCTCATTTAACTGTATGATTTTTTCCTTAGCTTTGTCTAACGCCTTTTCAGTCTTTGTCAAGATGGAGTCATAATCTTGCATTTTTTCCATCAGATTGGCAATGATTTTCTGATCTTTCCAACTTCTCACTGGCGCTTTAGAGGCTTTCTTCATCTGTTGAAACTGAGCGCAGAGAGTTTTATTCTCACTAACCAGACTCTTCTTTTCACCTTCTGCTTCTTGTGCTTGTAAGTCTTTCTCCAAATTGAGGTTCCTCGGGCTTTCTTCTAAGGCATGAATAGTTGCTTTGTACCCCTTTTCCTTTTCACCCCAAGCCAACCGTTCTTGGATTTTGTCATAAAAGGCTTGAACATGCGGTCTTTTTTATGGGCCTTCTAGGATCAGGTTCTGGTGCATCATCCACACGGGATCTTTTCTCAAACCACCTAGCATAACCTGGATTTATCTCACCTTTCGCAGGATCAGGAACTTGGGTATCATCTTTCAAGTATCGATAACCATTCCAAATCCGCTGGATTAAAGCCTCAGGGAGAGTGGCTTCGGGGTGTAGGTCAACCACTTGCACACTCAAATCTTCATCATCAGGCACCACTTGGTATCTCCCTAGCTGTCTTAGAACTCTCTGTGGCGCATACGGCTGGACACTTCTTAAACCCAATAGCAGCAAATAACTCTTTAAGGTTGACATGTGTATCACCTCTCTTACCGGGAGCCATCCCAAAGTCCACTCAATTTGACTTGCCATTAAAGATCTTAAATGGGATATCCAGGCTTCCACCCCTTCTGGAGATTTATAATCTTTTATTCTTTCTTCATAACTCTCAATAAAATTGTCCTTGCTCGGGCCATACTGCATGAACTTGGGGTGATGTCGGAGATGTTCAGTGAACCACATTTGCCACAAAATATTACACCCTTCGAAGAATTTTGCCCTGGATTTACACAAAGTCAACGCCCGATAAATGTCTGAGAGAATGATCGGGGCAAGAGTGTGATGTTCTGTGGTAGTGAGTACTTGTACGACTCTGGTTATGCGAATATCAATCGTTTGCTCTTTGTTTGGGAAGACCATGATTCCCAGAAAAGCCACCATGAAAGCGAAGCGACGGTGAATCTGTCAGGTGTCCTTGTTTTGTTTGTTAGTAAGGCCCTTTTCATGAATTTCAAATCCATCCGGCTTTCCGAACCTTGAATATAGGAAGTTTAAAGAACAACACCCTTTGACAACATTGCTTTTTCTAATTTGATTGCTGATATTCAGAAGACCAAAGAATCGGTGTACTAAGGGAGCCTTTGCGAATATAAGATTCTGGTTTCTCAAATCTCCGTCAAAACCGGAATATCTAGCTATTTCTTCTAATGTGGGAGTAAGCTCGAAATCAGAGAAGCGAAAGACATTGTGAATAGGGTCCCAAAAAGTCACTAGTGTCGTAATCAAATCATCGCGTGGTTTAACTTTCATAATATCTGTGAGAGCTCCCAAATACTTAATGACCCATTTCTGACCATCTCCTCCTAATTCATACCACCACATCTGAAGCCGAAATAGAAACTCATCTACATCTGTGAACGGTGGGTTTTGGATGGTGCTCATTTTGTACGTGTGAGTGATTTTAATTTTAAAAACAAAAATCAAGACTCATTTTGAAAAAAACAATTCATAAAAAAATACTTCGATGAAGAAGATTTAAAGGTTGTGTTTGCTAACCGGCAAATTTTATTTTTGTTTTATTTATTTATATTTTTTTTAAAAAAAAAAACAAAGGCGGCTGTTCTTGCAAAAACAGCCTTCCGGCGCCCTTTTGGGGATATTCGGCATATTTTGGACAAGAATGGCATCGCCTTACTTATGACAACACAACGACATTTTTTAAAATAGCTGGGCCCGATGTGGGTTGCCTACGTATCTCACATCCGGCGAGAATCAAACTTACGTAGTTCATAATAATAAAACTATTTTTAAAAGAAAAATAAAATTTCCTTCTTTTGTTTTTTCAAAATTTCGAAAGAATTTCAAAATATTTTGGAAATTGTTTTTTTTTTTCGAAAAACAGCCAATTTTCTTTCTCGGTCCTCACCTTGTTTTCCTTTTCTAACTTTTCCTATAAGCTGGTCAACATGCAAATCTGAAACAAATGAATGCACAAGTAAGATGCATCAGGATGGTCTTTTCATTTCAGGGTACACCTGCCCAAGACAGACCCAACCCCTGTGTTGAGTCTCCGAAGTCAAATGCATATGATGCAAACAAACGTTCCTACTAGGGATCCGGCATGAAGCTGAGTTATTCTAAGTGTAAAACCTGAGGTATACTGTTCTAGACTTGGCTTTCCCATGCGGACAGCTCGAGCCGAAGCGGGGGTAACGTACTGGGAGCACGAAAGTCTACTCGGCCTAATTACTTGGACCAACTTCGTTCTATGTATGACCTCTAACAGAAAGGTGGGTCATGCGCACGTGTGCACTATAAATTCAGAAGACTCAGAAAGAAGAAGGGTTTCGTAACAGTTTATATATACAGGTCAGATAATATTAAAGCGGTAAAAAGCAATATTTCGCACATTAAGCACAAACATGAAAAAATAATAAAGCCAAATATAACAGTTACTGTAAGCTCGAATTCTTGAACCCTGAACCAGAAATTCTGGGTTCTTGTCCCTAGCAGAGTTGCCAGAGCTGTCACACCTCCTTTTTTCTACACCCCGTAAAGGGTATAAATACAAGGGAGTTTTTCCAATTAAAAGACAATCGAAACGGGATTATTTACATTTAATTCAGATTCGCCACTTGGGAGATTTATGGCATCCCAACTCACCGATTTAAAATCCCGAATCGAGCAACGATTGACTCTGTAATACAGTCCGCGAATACAGAAATTCGGGTAAGGAATTCTGTTAACCCGGGAGAAGGTGTTAGGCATTCCCGAGTTCCGTGGTTCTAGCACGGTCGCTTTAATCATACTTGGCTTATTAAAATTGTCTAATTAATTATTTTTAGAACCTATGTGTATTTGCCTCTTTTAATTAAAAATCATCTTGAAACGGGTCACACGTATGTGTACCCATTTGTTTGGTGCGCAAAAATCATGTCATGCGAACGTGTCCACAATTAATAACACTTTATTAATGTTAAGAAAATTGGGCCGAAGTTGCGCATACTCCGATTTTGCTTTTAGAATCGTAATTATGTCACGCGAACATGTACGCAATTACGATAGTATTTTATTAAGATTAATATTGTTTTGCTCAACATTGCACGAACGCATACGTTGGTCTTAATTCTGGAACCCGCAATCATGCCACACGCAACAGAAAAAGTTATTAAAAGGTTTTACGCCTATCAAGTTCTTTCTCAACCTATTCATTCTTAGAGTTTAGCCCAATAGACCTCTCTTTATTTCAATATCTACCAGATTAGCTCACAAAACAAACCAAATAATCATTCCAACAGGCACATCATGAGATATTGAATTTAGAAGCTCTTTGTGATCAAATCACTTTGAAACTGCCTAGGAGGAATTAGCAGCATATTGAGATTTGAGACCAAGAGAATTCCATATCGTTAAGCGCACGAAATCATTAGCCTGATTACTAAAGCTCAAGATTTTTTGCATCAATATGTAGTACTTTAGATATGAGCAAGAATCAAAAATATATTTTCTTCCTACTAATTAGCAACCATCAAATTAAAGGGCCATAATTATTCGCCCAATTGGTATGGTAATCCCTTTTAAAGAAACTAACACAATTGATTTGTAACATTGGGGAACTGGGCCAATCTTAAAACGAAATTGTACCAACCTCAACTAACAGTGAAGAACCCTGTTTTGAAGCAAATAAAAGAAAACTCATGCAGCAGGGCCTATCACTTTCATTTCTTATTAATTTTAAAATTCTGGGCCCAAATTGAGCCCAAGCAGAAGGCCCAAATTCTTTAACATCTCAGAACCAACACCAATTAGACTCGACATCGAGTTTGTATCGAGATCCAGCGATGGCTGAGCAGCAAAAGTTCAGATTGAACCTAAATAGCTAGTCACAACATACAAACAACTCCAAGATTTTGAAATAGAAAACAATTAAGGATCCAATTCTTGAGAAACTATACAACATATGATTCTAAATTTTCAAGGCCCTAAATTAACTTGAAATGCTGATATTTAAACCTTCATTAAACCTCACGTTGACAAAACTTGTAGAATTTACAACAACCAAATCTGCTCAATTGACATGCAAGCAACAGTAGATAACCAGTGAATCATTTTCAACATAACTAAACTAACTTGAATTTTCCCTAACACTTATAGTCGCCAAACCAGTACATTAGAATCTGGTTCTCTCATGAATTCCAGAAAATCATACTAAAGCTTTCAATATAATCCTTAGACATTTCAAACTCATTCAGGAGCAAATGTAAACACAGAACATGCTTGCAAAATACTTCGAACCATACTGATCTCAAATAAGAATCATACGTACATGTCCAATTACCTATACATACAACTATTGAATATACACAGCAGAATCATACATACATGTCCAATTACCCATACATATAACTACTGAACATACACAACATTAAATGTGCAAATGATAGCTTAGATAACATCTATAACTACATATCTATTACAGAATATTAAAGCAGTATGAGAAACAGGGGAAACTAAGTTCAAATGCAGCCTGTATCCAATTAGTATTCCATCTGATTTATATGTTCAACATTCAATCATCATTCAGGGGCTAAGAAGGTACCTGAGATTGAAGAGACAAAGAAATAAAGAAGGATCAGCAATTTTTAAACAGCAGAAATCGACAGCAGCAATAACACAGCCCAGATTCAGCAAATGAAACCAGAAAATTGATTTAAAATCCAATGGAACAGTAGTCTTTAACACAATTTGATCAAAACCTTCCAAAAACTAGTATCAAACCAACTCAAATCCCATCACTGAACATTATTGTTTCCAGAGCTTAAAAGAATCAGGAATTACTGAGGCTCAATGGTACAGTAGAGAGTTTTCAGCTGATTTATTGGATTCTTATTTCTAAAAAATCTGTATTTTTCAATACTTTCAGAATATCAGAATGTTCTTCTCCTCTCTGTCAGAATGTTCTGCCTCTCCCTTTGTTCTCTGATCTTCAACCTTTAAATAGGCATTCAATTAGTGTCATTCCCATTATCAATTCTGCTTTTCATTTCTTAACTATCCACTAACTTAGTGCTTTTAATTATTTCAGTAATGCAATTTCTACCCTACCACTATTGAGAAGCTTTCTAAGTTAGGTAAACAATCTCCTTTATTAAATAATTCCCAGACTACCCCTTAAGTTTCTAATTATTCAATTAGAATCTCTAAAAGTTCTAAATATTTACAGAATTGCTAGGCAACCAGAAGCAAAGGGCATCAGTTTCTGAAACCTAAATAGGTTTAGCATTGAAACAGAGTCAACAATAACCCTTCATATGAACAATCTGAACTGACATTAGCAAGAAAAGAACAATGAAGAGCCTATTTGAGATTCGACCTTTGACACATTTAACATAATCATTTTAACAAGGAATCAAAACATCACGAGGATACTAATATGCTGCCTATTAGAATAATATAAACATAAATTGAAAACTGGAAACCTGCTGATTCAATGGCAAACTCATGAGCTTAAACAACTAAAACAGAAGCTGGATACAAACCTAAAACTAGACAGAACGGATAAACCAAAATTAGGGCACAATCCCTTTTTTAGGAATTAAAATAAAAGTTAAAGATGGACAGAAATGAATGAACAAACAAATTAACCTAATAGGAAGATACTATTATAATTTCAATCCAAAGTCAGATAACTAAGATACACAAAGTAGAAAAGAAGAAGAGATAGAGATGAAACAAATATTAAACGAACAGAAATAATGAAGGGAACTTACCGGCTAAACTTGAAATTACACTTGATACTCTGATTCATGAAACTGATGTCAATCCTTTGTTCTTTGTCAAGAACAAATGAGAAGCATCGGTTTTGTAGTGAATCAATCCTTCTAATGACGAAGATTAGAGGTCTGGATCGATGGATGTTATTAGGTTCATGGGAAACCGATTTTAAACTTTTAGGGCTTGATCTTAGATTTGAGATTCGAGAGGTTCTGGCAAGATTCGAGGGAAACAGATCGGGGATTTGGAAAGAGGGGGTTGTGGTGGTTCTGGGGTGTGATTTTGGAGGTGAACGGAGCCAGCGCCGCCACCGGAAGGCGGTGGGGAATGGTGGTGGATGGTCTCTAGGGTTTGGGTGAGGAAGATGAGCGATGAGATGAGGGGTTATGAGGGGGCGAGGTCTGTTTTATATACTAAGGGAGACGTTAAATCCAGGCCGTTCGATCAAATGAGATCAACGGCTTGGATTATTTGATTAATTTGAACGGTGTCGTTTATTAGGATTAGAGGTTGGATCAGGTTTAGGGGGAAACAGTTCAGGGTCGGGTTAAACGGGTAATGGGTTAAGTCCTGGCCGTTGGATGTGGGGAATGGACGGTTGAGATTGGTTGACATTGAAACGACGTCGTTTGAGTCGTCTTTGAGATCTGAATTGAATGGACCTGGTGTGGCATGGGTTTTGGGCTGGTTTTGGTTGGGTATCAGGTGTATTTGATTTGGGCTAGGGGATTAAATTGAATTGGCCCAAGAATCCTTTTCCCTTTATATTCATTTCCATACTATTTTCTTCTCAAAATTTGAAATTAAAATCTTAATTAAATTATAAAAGCCCTAAATTAGCTTTAAAATATTAATTAACTTTAAATAATACCTATCACAAATAATTAAACACCAAATTAAAAGAAAAATCACAAAATTTGAAATTAAACACTAAAATGCAAAATACATTATTTTTTGTGAATTTTTCGTTTTTGTAAAACAACATTTTACTAAACTAACCAAAAATGTAAAATCAAATCCTAAGCGCAGATGCTATATTTTTTTGTATTTTTAATGCATTAATAAAATATGCACACAAAAATATGCAAACAATCAGGAAAATCGCACAGTAATTCCTAGAATAACACATAATTAAAGAAAAGACCTAATTTTGGAAATTCTTTTAGAGTAATTCATGTGAGGAAAAAATCACGTGCTCACAAGTATCAGCCCCTCGGGCTCACTCTCAGATCACAATGGGTACCCACACTCACTTGGGGTGTGCAGACTCCGGAGGGGCCCCTTACGGCCCAAGCGCAATATCAAGCCATCTCGTGGCATCAACCCTCGATTCTTGGTCTCACATCACTCAAGCCACCTCGTGGCGTATAAATGTACCTCAGACCCTCGGCCTCATATCACTCAGTGTATCCTCACATCTGGCACTCGACCGCACTCAGTCCAAAGAAGAAAAAAAATCATCACAAACCCCTCGGGCATTAGTAAAACAGTAATTCTCAACCCAAAACATCATTTAGAAATATCATTTAAGTCTCAAAACTAAGTAAAAGTGGATGAGTTGTAAAAACAGTAGGAAACCACAGGACTGAGTTCAAGTAATAAATCAAAAAAGTTAGGAAATAGTGATAAAAATCCCCAGAGGGTTCAAATAGTTGGCACGAAGCCCAGATGTGGCAATCAGCCCAAACCATTATTATAACAAACAAGTTTCAGTCAAATACGCGGTAAAAACACCAATCGGGACAGACCAAATCACAATCCCCAATAGTAAACGATCCCACGCTCATCATCAAGCGCGTGTCTCACCTCAATATAGCACTATGATGTGCAATCCGGGGTTTCAAACCCTGAGGACATCATTTACAATCATTACTCACCTCGAACCGGCTAATTCTCTAGCTCGTGATGCCTTTGCCCCTCGAATTGGCCTCCACGCGCGTCGAATCTATCCAAAATCAGAGCGAATAAGTCACATTATGCTAAGGGAACAAAGCTCAAGCGAAAACAATCGAATTACCACAAAATTCCAGAAATTGGTCAAACCTGATCCCCGGTCCCACATCTCGGAATTTGACAAAATTTACAAAACTAGAATCCTTATACTCTCACGTGTATATGCATACAAAAATTATCCAATTCCGATACCATTTGGTCCGTCAAATCAACATTTTACATTTTTTAAAGATTTCCCAATTTTCTTCCCAAATTCCATCCCAAATTACAAATTAAATGATGAATTCAATGATAGATTCATGTACTCTAGCCAAATCTGAGTTAGAATCACTTACCCCGATGAATTTCTTGAAAAACCTTCAAAAAATCGCCAAAATCCGAGCTCTCTAGGTCAAAATATCAAATAAAACCCAAAACCTCATATTTATAGAGTACCCCACAGATTTCCACCTCCGTGGGCTGCACAAAATTGACCGCGGTCCGCACAAAACCAGTGCGGTCCGCACAAAAATGACCGCGGCCGCACAGGCTTTCCTCTGCAGTGATAGGCTTTAGTATTTTGGACATAACATTCGCTGCAAATGTTCAATTTGCGGAATGTTCTTCACCGCAGCCGCACACCATTTTGTGCGGTCCGCACAACACCTACCGTGACCGCACACCATTTTGTGTGGTCCGCACAGCACTCAGCGTGGACGCACTTCATTTTGTGCGGACCGCGCTAGTGAGTTCCGAGGCCTGCAACCCTTCTGGACCTGCTACAGCTATGATTTTTGGCCTAAAACATCCCAGAACCTACCCGGAACTCGCCCGAATCCCCGTGACATCAAACTAATTGTACCAACACATCCCATGACACCGTTCAAACTTGTTCAAAACCTCGGGATGCTTACAACAACATCAAATCACCAATTTTACATGGGATTCAAGCCTAAGAACTTCAAGAACTCTTAAAGATTGCTTTCGATCAAAAGTCTATCGAATCTCACCCGAATGACCTGAAATTTTGTACACGCATCCCAAATCGCACAACGAAGTTACTGCAACTCTCGGAATTCCTTTTCGACCCCTATATCAAAATCTCGCCTATCAACCGGAAATCGCCAAACTATCAACTTCGCCAATTCAAGCCTAAATCTTTTCTACAACTCCAAAACTCATTCCGATCGCGCTCCTAAGTCACAAATCACCTCCTGAAGCTAACTAAACCATCAGAACTCATATCCGAGCCCTATAACATATAAGTCAACATTCGGTTGACTTTTTCAACTTAAGCCTTCTTAAAAGAGACTAAGTGTCTCATTTCTTACCAAAATCCTCTCTGAACTCAAACTAATCAACTCGATCACATAAAACACGGATAACAAAGCATAAAGAAGCTGAAATGGGGGAAACAGAGCGGTTACTCATGAGACGACTGGCCGGGTCGTCACATCGTCCCCAACTTAAACAGACGTTCGTCCTTTAACAAGTCAAGAAACGTACTTGAAGCCTCGAATAGGTGAGGATATCTGCTCCGCATATCCCGCTCGGTCTCCCAGGTAGCCTCCTCCACGGGCCGACCTCTCCACTGCACTTTCACTGAAGCTATATCCTTTGACCTCAACTTCCGTACTTGACGACCCAAAATAGCTATTGGCTCCACATCAAAGGTCAAATCATCATCCAACTGAACCATTCTGAAGTCCAAAACATGAGGCGGATCCCCAATATACTTTCGGAGCATAGAAACATGAAATACCGAATGCATACTCGACAAGCTGGGTGGCAAAGCAAGCTCATAAGCCATCTCCCCAATCCTCCGAAGCACCTCAAAAGGCCTAATGAACCGAGGACTTAATTTCCCTTTCTTCCCAAATCTCATAACACCCTTCATAGGTGAAACCTTCAGCAGAACCTTCTCGCCAACCATATGGGACACATCTCGAACCTTCCTATCAGCATAACTCTTTTGCCTCGACTGCGCTGTACGAAGCCTCTCCTGAATCACCTTCACCTTCTCCAAAGCATCCTGTACCAAATCAGTCCCCAATAGCGTAGCCTCTCCGGGCTCGAACCAACCAACTCGAGATCTACACCGCCTCACTTACAAGGCCTCATATGGAGCCATCTGAATACTCGACTGGCAGTTGTTGTTGTAAGCAAACTCTGCGAGCGGTAGAAACTCATCACATGATCCTTCGAAATCAATGACACAAGCACACAACATGTCCTCCAATATCTGAATAGTACGTTTGGACTGCCCTTCCGTCTGAGGATGAAAAGTTGTGCTCAACTCCACCTGAGTACCCAACTCTCTCTGCATGGCTCTCCAAAATTGCAAAGTAAATTGAGTACTTCTATCTGAAATGATGGAAACCAGTACACCATGCAAACGAACAATCTCCCGTATATAAATCTTGCCAACCGCTCTGAAGAATAGGTAGTGCACACCGGAATGAAGTGCACGGACTTGGTCAGCCGATCCACAATCACCCAAATAGCATCGAACTTCTTCAAAGTTTATGGAAGTCCAACAACAAAGTCCATAGTGATCCTCTCCCACTTCCACTTAGGAATAACCATCTGCTGAAGCAAGCCACCCGGTCTCTGATGCTCATATTTCACCTGCTGACAATTGAGACACCGAGCTACAAATCTCACAATATCTTTCTTCATCTTCTCCACCAATAGTTTTGCCTCAAATCCTGATACATCTTCGCGGCACCCGGATGAATGGAATACCGCGAGCTATGGGCCTCCTCCAGAATAAACTCCCGAAGCCCATCCACATTGGGCACACAAATCCGGCCCTGCATCGTCAACACTCCATCATCACCAATGGTCACATCTCTAGCATCATCATGCTGAACTCTGTCCTTAAGGACAAGCAAATGCGAATCATCATATCGGCGCTCTCTGATGCGATCATATGAGGAAGACCGAGAAACCACACACGCCAACACCTGACTGTGCTCCGAAATATCCAACCTTACGAACCGATTGGCCAAGGCATAAACATCAACTACAAGGGGTCTCTCCCCAACTGGAATATATGCCAAACTTCCCATACTCACTGCCTTTCGGCTCAAAGCATGGGCCACCACATTGGCCTTTCCCGGATGGCACAATATAGTGATATCATAATCCTTAAGCAACGCCAACCATCTCTGCTGCCTCAAATTAAGATCTTTTTTCTTGGACAAATGCTGAAGACTGCGATGATTGGTGAATACCTCACAGGATACGCCATACAAATAATGCCTCCAAATCTTCAATGCATGAACTATGGCAGCCAACTCCAAATCATGAACAGGGTAGTTCTTCTCATGGGGCTTCAACTGACGAGAAGCATAAGCAATAACCCTAACTTCCTGCATCAATACACAACCAATCCCAACTCTCGAGGCATCACAATACATGGTATATGAACCTGAAGCTGATGGCAAAACCAATA
The DNA here is from genome assembly GCF_000715075.1 of Nicotiana tabacum. Taxonomy (NCBI): domain Eukaryota; kingdom Viridiplantae; phylum Streptophyta; class Magnoliopsida; order Solanales; family Solanaceae; genus Nicotiana; species Nicotiana tabacum. The sequence goes on along the minus strand of NC_134087.1, from coordinate 102,401,202 downwards.
CTAGAGCTGTGGTCAAGGCTGTTTTGAGCTTCTGAAAGCTCTCCTCACACTCATCCGACCATACAAATGAAATACCCTTCTGAGTCAACTTGGTCAAGGGCAATACGATAGATGAGAATCCCTGAACAAACGGCGATAATAGCCTGCCAACCCAAAAAAGCTATGAATCTCTGTGGCTGAGGATGATCTAGGCCAACTTTGAACCACCTCTATCTTCTTTGGATCAACCTGAATACCCTTTTTGGACACCACATGCCCCAAGAAAGTCACTGAACCGAGCCAAAACTCACACTTGTAGAGTTTTGCATAAAGCTTCTCCCCCCTCAATCTCTGCAATACAACTCTTAAATGTTTTGCGTGCTCCTCCTGACTACGCGAGTACACCAGAATATCATCAATGAATACTATAACGAACGAATCAAGATAAGGCCGAAACACGCTGTTCATCAAATGCATAAATGTTGCTAGGGCATTGGTCAGCCCGAAATACATAACAAAGAACTCATAATGACCATATCTGGTCCTGAAAACAGTCTTAAGAATATCTGAATCCCCGATCTTCAACTGGTGATAACCAGAACGGAGATCAATCTTGGAGAACACCCTCGCTCCCTGAAGCTAGTCAAATAAATCATCAATGCGAGGCAATGATACTTGTTCTTAATTGTTACCTTGTTCAATTGCCTATAATCGATGCACATTCTTATTGTGCCATCCTTCTTCTTCACAAACAGAATGGGTGCACCCTAAGGTGACACACTAGGCCGAATGAACCCCTTATCTAGGAGTTCCTGAAGTTGCTCCTTTAATTCTTTCAATTCTACTGGTGCCATACGATATGGCGGAATAGAAATGGGCTGAGTGCCCGGCACCAAGTCAATACTAAAATCAATATCCCTGTTCGGTGGCATGCCCGGCAGGTCTGCAAGAAAAACATCGGGAAAATCCCTCACAACTGGGACAGAATCAATACTAGGAGTCTCAGCTCCAACATCCCTCATGAACGCTAGATATGAAAGGCAACCCTTCCCAACCATACGCTGGGCCTTCAAGAAAGAGATCACTCTACTAGGGACATAATCAATCACACCACGCCACTCGATCTGTGGTACACCCAGCATAGCCAAAGTGACTGTCTTAGCATGACAGTCTAGAATAGCACGACACGGAGATAACCAATCCATGCCCAAAATGACATCGAAATCCACCATGCTCAATAGTAATAGATCCACTCGGGTCTCCAGACCTCCAATAGCCACAATACATGACCGGTACACACGATCTACAACAACAGTATCAACCACCTGGGTAGATACATAAATAGGTAAAGAAAGAAACTCCCGGGGCGTACCCAACTAACGAGCAAAATATGATGACACATAAGAAAAGGTGGAACCGAGATCAAATAATACAGAGGCATCTCTGTGGCAGACTGAAACAATACCTGTGATAACAACATCTGAAGCAATAGCATCGGGTCTGCCTGGGATTGCACAGAAACGAGCCTGGCCACTGCCTGATCGACCTCCCCCTCTGGGGAGACCCCTGGCTGCCTGACCTCCACCCCTAGCTGGCTGGGTGGGTGGTGAAGTAACTGGAGCAGAAGTTGAGGGTTGACCCCTCTGCTGGGATGAACTAGAAACACGACGAGGACACTCCTCCACATATGCCCAAACTCTCCACACTCAAAACAACTCTCAGGTGCTGGAGAAGGGGACTGAAGGGAACCCCTCGCACTGAAGTGACTAGTTGATGCACACGGCATAGAAAAACCCTAAGCTGACGGGGCACGAGATGAACTCTGATCTGGGAGGGCACTGTGTGAAGGTTGGCCCTGCTGAGACCCATGATAACCACGACCTCAAGATGCCCCGCGATACTCAGGACGGGCTGACTGAGTAGACCTGAAAGAATGACCTCTACCATGCTGGAACTGGCCCCTCGAAAGGGCACCACTATAACTACTCGATCCTCGAGGCCTCTTGGCCTCCCTCTCCTCTCGCTCCTGATAGCGAACAGTCTCAATCTCCCGGGCGATATCAACAACCTCCTCGAAGGTATTACCCATCACTCTCTCTCTGGCCATAAGAATACGAAGATGATAGTTAAGGCCATCAACAAATCTCCTGATCCTCTCACGATCTGTCAGAACCATCCAAACGGTATGACGAGCCAACTCAGAAAACCTCAACTCATACTGTGACACAGTCATATCCCCTTGTTGCAACCACTCAAACTGTCTACGCAGCTCCTCTCTACGGACTGCGGCACATACTTCTCCAGGAAGAGAATGGAGAATTCTTGTCAAGTGAGGGGTGCTGCTCCCACAGGCCTACGCCTCTCATACGCCTCCCACCAAGTGAAGGCAGCCCCAGAAAATTGAAAGGTAGTAAATGCCACACCACTAGACTCAAGAATCCATACTGTACGGAGCATCCGTTGGCACTTATCCAAGAAACCCTGGTCATCCTCGCCTTCTACTCCGCTAAATGTCGGAGGCTGGAGTCTACGAAGCCTCTCAAGATGACGCTTCTCATCATTCGGCATAACTGGCACAACAAACTCCTGAGCTGGTGCAACTGGCTGGGCTGGAGGTGCCCGCGGTGTCTGAAGCCCTTGCACTACCTACTTAGGTGTGCGAGCAGGGGGGGCTGATTGCCTCCCCCGTCCTGTGAAGTAGCTGCTACTGTGGTGGCTAAAACTGCCTGAGCCAGGCCAGTGCAAACTGATAAGATCTTTGCCAAGGCCTACTGAAGACCTGGAATCACGACGGGCACAGCTGCTGCCTGAACTGATGCTGCTAGAGCATCCATAGCTGGAGTCTAATCTAGAGCTAGGGCAGCTGGTGGATCTACAGGTGCTGCCCTCGCTGCTCTGCCTCTACCACGACCGCGTCCATGGCCTCTGGTGGTCTCATCTGGTGGCACTGGTGGTCGTCCACCTCGTCCGGTATCTCGCGCCCTCACCATCTGTGAGAGAATGGAATAACCGAAGTTTAGTACTCGGACCAACAAGTTCGCACTACATGAATTTCAAGAATATGAAGTTTTTCCTAAAGGTTCTGCAGCCTCTCGAGGATAAATGCAGACGTCTCCGTACCGATCCGCGAGACTCTATTAAACTAGCTCATGACTCGTGAGACCTACGTAACCTAGGCTCTGATACCAACTTGTCACGGCCCTAACCCCGAACCCGGTCGTGATGGCGCCTCTCATGAAGACAAGGCCAGCCAGTCCAACATAGTACACTTCTTTAAGTAGTTAATTACCATAAAATAGTTTAAAGCTTGATTTAATATCAATAATTCGCGGAAATATAGATAACAATAGAAGAAACCATCCCGACACAGCCCAAACCGGGGTGTCACAAGTCATGAGCAACTAAGGATCCTGATATGAGTCTACTAAATACAATATCTGGTACAACTATTTGAAGAATATAAAAGTAATAAGATAAGGGAGACACGGGGGTTGCGGACGCCAACATCTACCTCATAGTCTCCAAAACACCGCCTAGACTGGAGGGATCAACACTTAAGAGCGGGACCTGCTGCCCCTGATCTGCACACAGGGGTGCAGGGAGTAAAGTGAGTACTCCAACTCAGTGAGTAATAAATGTAAATAATGTCTGAAAGCAAGAAAATACGTGAAAACACAAAGCAGTCTATACCGAAGCAGTAAAATCACTTAAAACAGTAAATCAGTGAAATATCAAGTAAACTTCCTTTTTCAACCAGTAAAACAAGTAATTTGGCAGGTAATTAACAAATAGAAATCTGCCCCTCGGGCAACAACTCAGAACAGTACCAATCCCTCGGGCTCACTATCAAAACAATATCAGCCCCTCGGGCTCACTCTTAGAACAATATCAGCCCATCGGGCTCACTCTCAGAATAGTATCAGCCCCTCGGGCTCACTCTCAGATCACAATGGGTACCCACGCTCACTAGGGGTGTGCAGACTTCGGAGGGGCCCCTTACAACCCAAGCACAATATCAAGCCATCTCATGGCATCAACCCTCGGCTCTCGGCCTCACATCACTCAAGCCACCTCGTGGCATATAAATGTATCTCAGGCCCTCGGCCTCATATCACTCAGTGTATCCTCACATCTGGCCCTTGGCCGCACTCAGTCCAATGAAGAAAAAAAATCATCACAAGCCCCTCGGGCATTAGTAAAACAGTAGTTCTCATCCCAAAACATCATTTAGAAATATTATTTAAGTCTCAAAACTGAGTAAAAGTGGCTGAGTTGTAAAATTAGTAGGAAACCACAAGACTGAGTTCAAGTAATAAATCAAAACAGTGAGGACATCATTTGCAATATAGCACTACGATGTGCAATCCGGTGTTTCAAACCCTTAGGACATCATTTACAATCATTACTCACCTCGAACCGGCTAATTCTCTAGCTCGCAATGCCTTTGCCCCTCGAATTGGCCTCCACGCGCATTGAATCTATCCAAAATCAGAGTGAATACGTCACATTATGCTAAGGGAACAAAGCCAAAGCAAAAACAATCGAATTACCACAAAATTCCAGAAATTGGTCAAACCCGACCCCCGGGCCCACATCTCAGAATTTGACAAAATTCACAAAACTAGAATCCTTATACTCACGAGTATATCCATACAAAAATTATCCAATTCCGATACCATTTGGTCCATCAAATCATCATTTTACATTTTTGAAAAGTTTCCCAATTTTTTCCCCAAATTCCATCCCAAATCACAAATTAAATGATAAATTCAATGATAGATTCATGTACTCTAGCCAAATCTGAGTTAGAATCACTTACCCCGATGAATTCCTTGAAAAACCTTCGAAAAATTGCCAAAATCTGAGCTCTCTAGGTCAAAATATCAAATAAAACCCAAAATATCATATTTATAGAGTACCCTATAGATTTCCACCTCTGCAGACCGCACAAAATCGACTGCGGTCCGCACAAAAACAACCGCGGCCGCACAGGCTTTCCTATGCAGTGACAGGCTTTAGTATTATGGACATAACTTTCACTACAGATGTCCAAATTTCAATGTATTTACCTTTATGGAATCATCTCGAAATTCCTTATAGATCAAAAGATATGAGCTTCCAAAGTAGGACTAGCGGAATGTTCTTCACCGTGGCCGCACTTTAGTTTTTGAATCATCTCGAAATTCCTTGTAGATCAAAAGATATGAGCTTCCGAAGTAGGATTAGCGGAATGTTCTTCACCGTGGCCGCACACCATTTTGTGCGGTCCGCACAGCACCTACCGTGGTCGCACACCATTTTGTGTGGTCCGCATAGCACTCACCGTGGACGCACTTCATTTTGTGCGGACCGCGCTGGTGAGTTTCGAGGGCTGCAACCCTTCTAGACCTGCTACAGCTATGATTTTTGTCCTAAAACATCCCGGAACCTACCCGGAACTCGCCCGAATCCCCGGGACATCAAACCAATTGTACCAACAGATTCCATGACACCGTTAAAACTTGTTCAAAACCTCGGGATGCTTACAACAACATCAAATCACCAATTTTACATGGGATTTAAGCCTAAGAACTTTAAGAACTCTTAAAGATTGCTTTCGATCAAAAGTATATCGAATCTCACCCGAATGACCTGAAATTTTGTACACATATCCCAAATCGCACAACGAAGTTACTGCAACTCTCGGAATTCCTTTCCAACCCCTATATCAAAATCTCGCCTATCAACCGGAAATCGCCAAACTATCAACTTCGCCAATTCAAGCCTAAATCTTCTCTATAACTCCAAAACCCATTCCGATCACGCTCCTAAGTCACAAATCACCTTCGAAGCTAACCAAACCATTGGAACTCACATCCGAGCCCTCTAATACATAAGTCAACATCCGATTGACTTTTCCAACTTAAGCATTCTTAAAAGAGACTAAATGTCTCATTTCTTACCAAAATCCTCTCCGAACTCAAACTAATCAACCCGATCACATAAAACACGAACAACGAAGTGTAAAGAAGCTGAAATGGGGGAAAACAGAGCGGTAACTCATGAGATGACTGGCCGAGTCATCACAGTACTTGTGCAAATTGTTGGAAATCTGGTTTCTTAAAGTATTTATTAGCATGATTCCTTTCCTGCTTTATTATACTTGCAAAATTTAGCATGTTGTTAGTTAGAAAGCATATTTAGTTGACTTGAATTGCCTATTTATTTAGATTGCCTTGATTGCACTACGTGAAGCATGTTAGGCTAGAATTACTTGTTTCCTTGAGATGAAATTTCATTTCTGAATATCTTCTAACTGTTGTTGCGTATTTACATTGGGACTACGGATATGGGATTCCGGTAGCTCCCCCCTCCCCCTTGTCTATTTACTTTGGGACTATGGGTTAGATTCCCGGTAGACCCCCATGCATATTTACTTTGGGACTACAGGTTAGATTCCCGGGAGATCTCCTACAGGTATTTATGATCTGGACTGAGGCGCGGGATACCAAGAGATACCTAGTGTATTTATTGAGGATACCAAGAGATCCCTGGCATATATATTGAGGATACCAAGAGATCCTCGGGATACCAAGAGATCCCTAGTGTTCATATTGAGGATACCAAGAGATCCTCGGGATACCAAGAGATCCCTAGTGTATTTATTGAGTATACCAAGAGATCCTCGGGATACCAAGAGATACTTAGCATATATATTGAGGATACCAAGAGATACCTAGTGTTCATATTGAGGATACCAAGAGATCCCCGGTTGTTATCCTTGTTATGAGCGGTGTTTTCCTTGTGTTATGCATTTACTTCTGTTTTTGTTATTATATTCTTATCATACTGTATAGGTTCTTACTGTGGATTCTCATTTATACTGTTTATCTTATCCTATCATGCTTATTATTATTTACCATAGTAGGGCTCGGACCTTCCTCGTCACTACCCAACCGATGTTAGGCTTGGTACTTACTGACCACTGTTGTGGTGTACTCATGTCCTTTTCTATGCATGTTTTTCATGTGCAGATCCAGGTACTGCTGATCAGGCATACTATCGTTGAGGGAGGCAACTGCTTAGAGACTCCGAGGTACATCTATCACGTCTGCAGACCAAGGAGTCCCTTTCTATTCTTGCTTGTAGTATTTAGCCCTTCTGTTCTTTTCTGTTCTATATTAGAAATTTCGGAGTTAGAGTTATGTAGTATTTCTTTTCTTAGCTTGTGATTCATGGGTTTCCGGGTCTTGGATTTGGATGTTGTTTTTTTAAGATTTATATATGGTGTATGCCGAGTGACACATTTTAACACTATTATTGCCTTATTTCTGTTTTTAAATTGTTTTACTTCTGCAAGTTTTGGTTATCTTCCACAATTTAGGCTTACCTAGTCATAGAGACTAGGTGCCAACACGACAGTTCATGGAGGGCGAACTGGGGTTGTGACAAGTTGGTATCAGAGCTATAGGTTCATAGGAGTCATGGATCACAACCCGGTTTATTAGAGTCTCGCTGATCGGTACGGAGATGTCTGTACTTATCTACGAGAGGCTATGTAACTGTTAGGAAAAATTCCACTTTATTTCATTTCCTTATCGTGCGATATTTTGACATCACCATTCTAAACTTATGTCTTCTATTCTCTCACAGATGGTGAGGACACATGCTACTCGAGATGATCATGAACCTGTGCCCCCTACTATAGCCATCAGAGGCCGGGGCTGGGGTAGAGGCCGAGGACGCGCACGTGGTGCAGCTAGAGCACTTGTGTGAGCTGCCACAGAGGTACCACCAGCAGATCCAGCCGGAGTCCAAGCACCTGACACGCCTACTGCTACTACCACTCCAGCTCTCTAGGAGACTCTGGCACAGTTGATGAGTATGTACACCACCTTGGCTTGGGCAGGGCTGCTTCCCCTTGCCGCAGCCACATCCTAGGCTGGGGGAGGAGCACAGACTCCCACCGCCCGCACTCATGAGCAGCAAGTGCATGTTGAGCAATTCCCATAGATCATTCCAGCACGGTCTGCAGTGCCAGTTCATCACGAGGATGGGGAAGCTGCTTCAGAGGATGAGCAGCAGAGACTTGAGAGGTTCAAGAAGTATGATCCTCCGGTATTCAGTGGACTAGCATCAGATGATGCCTTGGGATTTCTGGAGGAGTGCCACTGTATCCTTCGCACTATGGGTATATCAGGATAAAGCAGGGTTTCCTTCACTACTTTCCAGCTTCAGGGAGCCGTCTATGAGTGGTGGCGCACCTATGAGTTAGACAGTCCAGACGAGGCTGCTTCACTAACTTGGATTCAGTTCTCAAAGTTGTTCTTAAGAGAGTTTGTTCCTCAAAGCCTCAGGGACGCGTGGCGCGTAGAGTTTGAGCATTTGCGCCCGGGCGCTATGACTATTTCAGAGTATGCTATCCATTACACTAGATTGGCTAGTAATGCACCAGCCTTGGTTTCCACTGTTCGCGAGAGGGTTCACCGGTTTATTGAGGGGCTCATTCCCAGCATCAGGTCTAGCATGGCTCGTGAGTTGGAGATAGATATCTCTTATCAGCAGGTGGTGAGTATTGCTAGGAGGATTGAGGGTATGCATGCTAGGGAAAGAAAGGTGAGGGAGGCCAAGAGATCTCGAGAGTAGGGCCATTATTCTGGTACCCATACCCCAGCTTTCGGTCGTCATGGTAAGGGTTATAGGATCCACCTCGTTCATTCAGCTCTTCCAGCAGCCAGCAGTGCTCCAGCTCCTCCTAGGCCTCAGGAGCTGTATTATGCACCTCCGGTTTCTAGTGCGCCTCCTACACGGGGTGTTTTTAGAGGTCAGTCCAGCAGACCTGGCCTTAGCCAGTCACAACCACCACGTCCTCCCAGAGCTTGTTTTGAGTGTGGTGACACATGCCACGTGGTGAGGGATTGCCCTAAACTTGGGAGGAGTGCATCTCAACAGACTTCCCAGCCATAGCGTGCCCGCAGAGTTCTCAGGCTATGGTTACAGCTCCATTTGCTACCACACCTACTCAGCCAGCTAGAGGTGGAGGTCGGGGAGGTAGAGGCCGCCCTAAAGGGGGAGGCCAGGCCAGATAATATGCCCTTCCTGCCCGTACTGAGGCTGTTGCCTCTAACTCTATCATCACAGGTATTATATTGGTTTGTCACAGAGATGCATCGGTTCTATTCGATCTAGGCTCTACTTATTCTTATGTCTCTTCTTATATTGATCCACATTAGAGGGTATCTTGGGATTCTTTGAGTTCCCATGTTCATGTTTCTACTCTTATGGGAGAGTCTCTCGTTGTGGACCGCGTTTATCAGATGTGTTTGGTTGCTCTTAGTGGTTTTGAAACCAGAGCCGATTTATTGTTACTCAGCATGGTTGATTTTGATATTATCTTGGGCATGGACTGGTTGTCGCCCCATTATGCTATTCTTGATTGTGACGCCAAAACTGTGACGCTGGCTATGCTAGGTGTACCGCGTGTTGATTGGAGGGGTACCTTAGATTACACCCCTAGTAGAGTCATTTATTTTCTTAAAGCTCAGCGTATGGTTGAGAAGGGGTGTGACGCATATTTAGCTTATGTGAGAGATGTCAATATTGATACCCCTTCAATTGATTCAGTTCCAATACTACAGGACTTTCCCGATGTGTTTCCAGCTGACCTTCCAAGCATGCCGCCTAATAGAGATATTGATTTTGGCATTGATCTGTTACTGGGCACTCAGCCTATTTCTATTCCTCCGTATCGTATGGCTCCTCCTGAGTTGAAGGAGTTGAAGGATCAGTTATAGGAATTGCTTGATAAGGGTTTTATTAGGTCAGTGTATCACCTTGGGGTGCTCATATCTTGTTTGTGAAGAAAAAGGATGGTTCTATGCGGATGTGGATTGATTATCGCTAGTTGAACAAGATTACCGTGAAGAACCGTTATCCTTTGCCTCGTATTAATGATCTATTTGACCAGCTTCATGGCGCACGGGTGTTTTCTAAGATTGATTTGCGCTCAGGTTACCATCAGTTGAAGATTCGGGAGCCAGATATCCCGAAGACTGCTTTTAGGACTCGGTATGGTCATTAAAGGTTCCTTGTTATGTCATTTGGGCTGACCAATGCCCCAACAGCCTTTATGCATTGATGCACAGTGTGTTTAGGCCGTATCTTGACTCGTTCGTCATTGTCTTTATTGATGATATTTTGGTGTATTCCTAGAGTCAGAAGATCATGAGCAGCACCTGAGGACTGTGCTTCAAACTCTGCGAGAGAAGAAGTTATATGCTAAATTCTCAAAATGTGAGTTTTGGTTGGATTTAGTGGCATTCTTAGGCCACGTGGTATCGAGTGAGGGCATTCAGGTGGATCCGAAAAAGATAGAGGTCGTGCAGAGTTGGCCCAAACCATCCTCAACTATGGAGATTCGCAGTTTCCTTGGTTTGGCGGGCTACTACCATCGGTTCGTGGAGGGGTTTTCATCTATTGCAGTCCCTATGACCAGGTTGACCCAGAAGGGTGCTCCATTTCAGTAGATGGAGGAGTGTGAGGCGAGCTTTCAGAAGCTCAAGACAGCTTTGACCACAGCCCCAATTTTGATACTGCCTACAGGTTCGGGGTCTTATACAGTCTATTGTGATGCCTCGAGGGTTGGCCTCAGAGTAGTGTTGATGAAGGATGGTAGGGTGATTACCTACGCGTCTAGACAGTTGAAGATACACGAGAAGAACTACCATGTCCACGACCTTGAGTTAACTTCCATTGTTCATACTCTGAATATTTGGCGCCATTATCTATACGGGGTTCCTTGTGAGATTTATACAGACCATCGGAGCTTGTAGCATTTGTTCAAGTAAAAGGATCTAAATTTGCGCCAGAGGAGGTGGTTAGAGTTGCTAAAGGATTATGACATTGCTATTCTGTATCACCCAGGCAAAGCCAATGTAGTGGTTAATGCTTTGTGTCACCGGGCAGAGAGTTTGGGGACTTTGGCTTATTTACCAGCATCAGAGAGGCCTATGACGATGGATATTCAGGCCTTAGCCAGCCAGTTTGTGAGATTGGATCTTTCTGAGCCCAGTCGGGTTCTAGCTTGCGTGGTTTCTCCGTCTTCTTTATTTGATCGTGTCAGGGAGCGGCAGTATGATGACCCTCACTTGCTTGTCCTCAAGGACAAGGTTCGGCACGGTAATGCTAGGGATGTGACCATTAGTGATGATGGGGTATTTGGCGATGCAGGGTCGGATTTGTGTACCCAATGTTGAGGGGCTTCGGGAGTTGATTATGGAGGAGGCACATAGCTTGCGGTATTCCATTCATCCGAGTGCCGCGACGATGTATCAGGATTTGAGGCATCACTATTAGTGGAGGCGGATGAAGAAAGATATAATTGGATTTGTAGCTCGGTGTCTCAACTATCAACAAGTGAAGTATGAGCACCAAAGACCGGGTGGACTGCTTTAGCAGATAGAGATTCCGGAGTGGAAGTGGGAGCGGATCACCATGGACTTTGTAGTTGGGAAACCATGGACTTTGAAGAAGTTTGATGCTATTTGGGTGATTGTGGATCGATTGACCAAGTTCGCTCATTTCATTCTTGTGTACTACTTATTCTTCAGAGCGGTTGGCAGAGATTTATATCCGGGGGATTGTTCGTCTGCATCGTATTCCAGTTTCCATCATTTCAGATAGAGGTACACAGTTCACATCACGGTTCTGGAAGGTCATTTAGCATGATTTAGGTACTTGGGTAGTGTTGAGTACAGCATTTCCCCCTCAGACGGACGAATAGTCTGAGCGCACTATTCAGATTCTTGAGAATATGCTCCGTGCGTGTGTGATTGAGTTTGGAGGGTCTTGGGATCAGTTCTTGCCATTGGTGGAGTTTTCTTACAACAACAGCTATCAGTCCAGCATTCAAATGGCACCGTATGAGGCTTTATATGGTAGACGGTGTAGATTCCCGATGGGTTGGTTTGAGCCGGGTGAGGCAAGATTATTGGGCACAGACTTGGTTCAGGATGCTTTGGAGAAGGTTAAGGTGATTCAGGATAGACTCTGTATAGCCCAGTCCAGACAGAAGAGTTACGCAGACCAGAAGGTTCGCGATATTTTTTATATGGTTGGAGAGCGGGTTCTGCTTCGGGTCTCGCCTATGAAGGGCGTTATGAGGTTCGAGAAGAAAGGGAAGCAGAGTTCGAGGTTTATTCGCATTTTTGAGATATTGAGGCGTGTTGGGGAGGTTGCTTATGAGCTGGCCTTACCTCCTAGCTTGGCAGGAGTTCATCCGATATTTCATGTTTCGATGCTCTGGAGGTATCATGGCGACCCGTCGCACGTGTTGGATTTCAGTTCAGTCCAGTTGGACAAGGATCTATCTTATGTTGAGGAGCCAGTGGCAATATTGGACAGGCAGATTAGAAAGCTGAGGTCAAAGAACATTGCTTCGGTAAAGGTTCAGTGGCGGGGCCAGCCGATCAAGGAGGCGACTTACGAGACCGAGTAGGATATGCGCAGTCATTACCCTCATCTTTTCACTACTTCAAGTATGTCTCTATGCTCGTTCGAGGACGAACGAATGTTTAAGTGTAAGAGGATGTGACGACCCGGCCTGTCGTCTTAAGAATTAACGCCCTGATCCCCTATTAACTGCTTTCCCCAAGTTTAATTCTGCTAATTTGATTCGCCGCGATGTTCGGTTTTGAGTTTCAAAGAGTTTTGAGACACTTAGTCCCTAAATGAGAGCTTAAGTATTGGAAAATTGACTGTAGTCAGAACAGTGTGAAGACGGCCTCGGAATGGAAATCTGATGGTTCTGTTAGCTTCGTTGGGTGATTTTGGGGTTAGGAGCGTGTTCGGATAGTGTTTTGGAGGTCCGTAGCTGATTTAGGCTTGAAATGCTGAAGATTGAATTTTGGAAGTTTCCAGTTTGGTAGTGAGATTTTGATCCGAGGGTCGGAATGAAATTCTGAGAGTTGCAGTAGCTTCGCCATGTCATTTGGGATGTGTGTGCAAAATTTCAGGTCATTCGGACGAGGTTTAATAAACTTTTTGATCGAAAGTGTGTTTTATAGAGTTTTTGAAATTTTATACTTGAATTCGATAAAGCGTAGGTGTTTTGGTGTTGTTTGTAGCGTTCTGAAGGATTGGTACAAGTTTGAATAAGGTATTAGGTGATATTGGTGCTTTTGGTTGAGGTTCCGGGGGCATCGAGGTGAATTCGGATGGTTAACGGAGAAAATTTTGGAATTGAAGTTGTGCAGCAGCTGGCCTTCTGGTATTTTCGCACCTGCGGTTTGGGGACCGCAGATGCAGAGCTGCAGAAGAGGCGTAGAGACCGCAGAAGCGGATGTTGATGTTTTTTTCAAATTTCGCAGATGCGGAAGGAGTACTGCAGATACGGTTTTGCATCTGCGAAAAAGAAAACGCAGATGCGGTTCCTGGGCAATTAAATGAAAGTCGCAGATGCGACGTGGTTTCCGCAGAAGTGGGACCGCAGATTCCGTCCCAGGACCGCAAATGCGGAAGTCGCTGGGTAGAACATATAAATAGTTGCCTTTGCAAAAATTGGCTATTCTTCCACCATTTTTATCCAAGTTTGAAGCTTCTAAGAGGGGTTTTTGAGGGAATCACTTGGAGGTAACGTTCTTGGCTTTATAACTCGTTTTCATATGATTAAAGACATAATTAATGGTGAAATATTTGGGAAAATGGGTAATTAGGGCTTAAGTTTAAGAGACCTTTAATTGAGGATTTGAGGGGTCATTTGGACTCTGATTTTAGTGTTCTTGTTATGTATAGACTCGTGAGAGTACGAGGGTTCGGAAAATATAAATTTCACCCAATTTTGAGACGTTGTCCTGAGGGGCGTTTTGTTCATTTTACATGTTTTTGCGTATTAATTTAGAATTTAATTGTAGAATCAGTTACTTGAAGTGTTATTTTTGCAATATGCGATTGAATTGAATAGATTTGGGCCATTTGGAGTCAAATACTTGTGGCAAAAGTGTGGTTTGAAGTTGATTTTGAGCTGGTTCGAGGTAAGTGGCTTGTCTAACCTTGTGTGGGGGACCTTCCCCTTAGGATTGGTATGTTTGGTAATTGAATTGCCTTGTGCGTGAGGTGACGGGCGCGTACTTGTGCAAATTATTGAAAATCCGATTTTCTTAAAGTATTTATTAGCATGATTCCTTTCCTGCTTTATATACTTGTAAAATTTAGCATGTTGTTAGTTAGAAAGCATGTTTAGTTGACTTGAATTGCCTATTTGCTTAAATTGCCTTGATTGCACTACGTGAAGCATGTTAGGCTAGAAATACTTGTTTCCTTGATATGAAATTTCATTTCTGAATATCTTGTTATTGTTGCTGTGTATTTACATTAGGACTACGGATGTGGGATACCGGTAGCTCCCCCCTTGTCTGTTTACTTTGGGACTACGGGTTAGATTCCCGGTAGATCCCCCCTACATATTTACTTTGAGACTACAGGTTAGATTCCCGGTAGATCCCCCCTGCATATTTACTTTGGGACTACAGGTTAGATTCCCGGGAGATCTCCTGCACGTATTTATGATCTGGACTGAGGGCGCGGGATACCAAGAGATCCCTAGTGTATTTATTGAGGATACCAAGAGATCTCTAGTGTTCATATTGAGGATACCAAGAGATCCTCGGGATACCAAGAGATCCCTAGTGTATTTATTGAGGATACCAAGAGATCCTCGGGATACCAAGAGATCCCTAGTGTATTTATTGAGGATACCAAGAGATCCTTGGGATACCAAGAGATCCCTAGTATTCATATTGAGGATACCAAGAGATCCCCGGTTGTTATCCTTGCTGTGAGTGGTGTTTTCCTTGTGTTATGCCTTTACTTCTGTTTCCGTTATTGTATTCTTATCATACTGTATAGGTTCTTACTATGGATTCTCATTTATATTGTTTATCTTATCCTGTCATGCTTATTATTATTTACCTCAATAGGGTCCTGACCTTCCTCGTCACTACCCAACCGAGGTTAGGCTTGCCACTTACTGAATACCACTGAGGTGTACTCATGCCCCTTTCTGCGTATGTTTTTCATGTGTAGATCCAGGTACCACTAATCAGGCCTACTATCATTGAGGGAGGCGACTACTTAGAGACTCCGAGGTACATCTGCCGCGTCCGCAGACCAAGGAGTCCCTTTCTATTCCTGCCTATAGTATTTAGCCCTTCTGTACTTTTCTGTTCTTTATTAGAAATTCCGGAGTTAGAGCTATGTAGTATTCTTTTCTTAGCTTGTGATTCGTGGGTTTCCGGGTTTTGGATTTGGATGTTGTTTTTTTGAGATTTATATATGGTGTATGCCGAGCGGCACATTTTAACACTATTATTGCCCTATTTCTGTTTTTAAATTGTTTTACTTCTGCAAGGTTTGGTTATCTTCCGCAATATAGGCTTACCTAGTCGTAGAGACTAGGTGCCGTCACGACAGTTCACAGAGGGCGAACTGGGGTTGTGACACTATTATATGCGCCAAAGAATTAGATTGTTGTTAAAAATTATTCAGATAAATACATATTGCCTTGAAATGTAGAAATATAGCATAACCAAGTTTGGAGTTGCTTATCTTATTCTTTAACAATGACTTTCTAATTTATCTGTAGTTGTTCTTCATCTATTTGGAAGGAACAAAATATGACCTCTATAACCTCGATGAAAGGAAAAAATAATCATCATGTTTAGTTATTGGATTTAAAATCAAATTATATTTGAAAAATATATTATTTTCATTCAGTACTTTGGATTAAAATTGACCCCGTTTCTTTCTTCGCTCTCTCAGTTTGGGGTTGGGATCCTTTTTTGGTTTAACTCCGATGGTTATTGCTCATCTTGTTTATGGAATATAACTTTATTACTAACATCCAAATAGGAGGGGTGTTACTGTTTTTGCCATCAGTAATCTTTAGTATTTGGACAATGAATGACGATTATTTAATTAATTCCTAATATAAGATAAGATCACTTACTTGGTTTGATGTTGATGAAAATGGACATAAGGCAAAGGGGTCTTATTCCTCCGATGATTTACTATTTTTAACCTCTTCATCTTGTCCTAATCTCAAGTACCTCTGATTTCTTTGATTCTAAGTTGAATTTGAAAAGTCTTTTGTTGTCTGGAATTAAAACATGAGATAAGAGTGTAAAGCTGTGAAAAGCAGCACAAGAATCGGTAGAGAGAAAAATTGTCCAGCTTCATTCGAAACAAAAGAGAAAACAAAGCTTGTAATTAGCAGCAGTCACCTATCCCAACTCTTGCATCTTAAAATCAATTGCTCTTCCTAGAGAAGAAATGAGGAAACAAAACTTCGTCCATTTGGTAAGTGATGCGAAGAGTTGCTGAGTTGGTTTTGGATTGGAATATTAGATCTCTTGCTGTTATTAGCGAAGAGAAAAATCTAATACTGCTCAACTTTTCAAAATAAAAAAATGATCTAAATATGCTAACATTATATACTGATAAAAGTTACTCCTATTACCTATTTAAGTTAAGTCTTGGAGTTTGACCAGTGCAAAATATAATTCTGATCCCTTTCTAAATGCTCACAATTGCACCAAAGTACTAATTTTCAAAGCATTCCTTTTACTCACAACATTCCAATATGTAGTGAACGCATAACTTGAACTTGTTTTTCCATTAGTTTTGTTCATATTCCTCTTTCTCAAATTAATATCACAACCAAGTTGCATAACATCATAGATGTGACAGTCATTTCCATTGTGTTCATTTTGTTGGAATGACGCATGTTCATTTTGTAATGTGATGACTACTAAGCGAATTAAGTTCATTTCGTATGACTCAATTATGAAGTTTTCAGACTTTAATTATTTACATGTTTCAACTTTTGGCATTTGTTATTTCTGTAATTAGTTTTCTCTATTTTTCACTTAATTTTTAGTTTCTGAACCATAATTTATTGCAATCTGCACTTTTTTCTGTATTCTGTGCATATTTTTCAGTTTCTACATATATTTCAATTCCTGCACTATAATTATCTAGATAGTGCACTTATGTTTCAGATTCTGCACAGATCCTGCACTAACTTTTTCTTGATTCTGCATTTAAATTTCAGATTTTGCGCATATTTTTCATTTTCTGCATTATATTTTTCTAAATTCTGTACTTAAATATCAGTTTCTGCACATATTTTTCATTTTCTGTACTATATTTTTCTTCATTCTGCACTTAAATTTCAGTTTCTGCACATATGTTTTATTTCTACACTATATTTTTTTTGATTCTGCACTTACAAAAACTAATAAGTAGATTATAAAAATTTTATTCAAAGCATTCACCCGGTCGTAGATTGCTAAATGCTAAAATTTTGTATATCAGAAATGTGCTTACAAATTATTGTATTTCAAATGTGTAGATATTACCAATGCACAAAGATCTAATAGAATAGAGCAGCATATCAATGGTAAGAACATCTCTATTAGATATTCTTCCATTGTATAATACAATTATATCGCAATATCAGAACTTATTCAAAACATCTTTATGTGGAACTAATCGGATCATTGCTAAAGTAAGTTGTAAATTATATCCATTTATCTTTTGGCAAACATTAATATCTTTAGAGTGTAATGAAGCAATTCTACCATCTATTTGAGATCTGAGACTTATCAGCTGTCACGACCCGGATTTTCCACCCTCGAGAGTCGTGATGGCGCCAACTCATAGAAGCTAGGAAAGCCATGAACTTAGAAATCATTAACTCCTTATTTTAAAACTTCTTAAAAATTATAATAATAAGGCAATAAACCGTTAAATAACAGCGGAATATGAAATTTAGCGGAAGTCTTAAATAAATAGAAAACGAAAATGTCTCAAAGACCATCACGTGCCTCTAACCAGAACCTGGTGTCACAACATCCACGGACTACTAAGAGTACTAAATACAACCGTTTGAAAGAAATATAGCACTGTTTGTCTCGAATACATGAGATAACAGAATATGAATTAAGATAGAGGAGACTCCGGGCCTGCGGACACCTGCAAGGCTACCTCGGTGTCTCGGTGGACTGAAGGCTGGCTCCCGAGCTACTGCTGCTGATCAAAAGCTTCTCGGGTATCTGCACAGAGTGCAGAGTGTAGTATCAGCACAACCGACCCCATGTGCTGGTAAGTGTCTGGCCTAACCCTGGCGAGGTAGTGACAAGGCTAGGACCAGACTCCGAATAAACATGTGCAGTTATATAATATATGGGGGAAAAAAAAGTAAACAGGTAATAAGCAATCAAAGCTGGGGAAGGGGAACATGCTTCGGGGGTAGCAGATAAAACAGAATATCAAAGAATAATAAGGAAACTACAATTTAACTTCTAACACAGATAAAAGAAATAAGGCAACTTTCACTTTCAGTTTCATCTTGTTGCAAGCGTGCAACCCGATCCCATTTCTCATATCTTGTGGTAGGCATACCACCTGCTCCCATTTCATTATATCTCGTGGTAGGCGTACCACCCGCTCCCATTTCATTATATCTTGTGGTAGGCGTACGACCCGCTCCCATTTCATTATATCTTGTGGTAGGCGTACCACCCGCTCTCATTTCAATATATCTCGTGGTAGGCGTACCACCCGCTCCCATTTCATCGATCTTGTGGTAGGCGTATCACCCGCTACCATTTTATTATATCTCGTGGTAGGCGTACCACCCGCTCCCATTTAAAGTCATCACAAAATTACAAGAAATCCCGGTAAGGAAACAAAATAATATAATAACTTCCCGGCAAGGGAACAACAATATCGAAACAGTCATCCCGGCAAGGGATAATCAACTATAACCAAATCCTAACTCATTTTGTACTCAACTCAATTAATGACAATACTCAATCATAACTAAGATCTACGAGGATAAAATCAATATTTACTCAATATAGGAGATCATTAATTAAAGCATCTGAAGTGCCATCTAAGAGCAAAACAACGTTCAAATTTAAGACTCACGATCATGCTCGACAGCAACGTATAGATACTCGTCAACATGCCTTTATGTCGCACTCAACAAGAAGAAAGTAGCAAATAGGACTCAACTCCTAATCCCTCAAGCTAAGGCTAGACCGAACATTTACCTCGAACTTCCACGGCCAACTCAAGCCTCGAACACTGCTTTTTCCTCTCAAATTCGGCTCCAACCCAATCGAATCTATACACAATTGACTTAATATCATCAATAAGTGCTAAACAATCCAATTCCAATGTTCAATTATAACTTTCCAATCATTCTTCCCAAATTCACAAAAATCGACCCCGGGCCTGCTTGATCAAAACACAAGGTTCGGACCAAAACCCGATCACCCATTCGCCCACAAGACCAAATATATAATTTGTTTTCAAATTCTACCCCAAAACGAGGTCTAAATCAAGAAAAATCAAAATGCCCTAGCTCTACCCAATTACCTAATTTCAACCCTTAGTTACATGTTTTAGGCCAAGAATTTCAATAGATATTGATGGAAACGAAGAAAACGAGTTAAACAATGCTTACTCAAGAAACTTTGGTGAAGAAATGCTTCAAAAATCGCCTAGGAGCTTTGGAGAAGAAAGGGTTTATGAAAATGTTATGAAATCCCGTTTGTGGTTCTGTTTTGGAACTTTAAAATAACTGGGCAAAATGACTCTACGCGTTCGTGATAGACCTCTCGCGTTCGCGATGGGTCAGGCTTTTTGGCCTTCGCGTTCGGGATAAGGGCTCGCGTTTGCAAAGCTGTAGCTCCTCAAGCCCTCTCGTTCGCGCCCTTGGGGTCGCATTCGCGTAAGGTGTTCTACCTATTCCCCCTGCCCAGGAACTTGGCTTTTGCGTTCGCATAGCCAGGAACGCGTTCGCGAAGGTCTAGCCCCCCGCAGCCTCGCGTTCGCGACCTGGTATACGCGTTCGCGTAGAAGGGAATATCCTTCAGCAAATTTACTCATTACATTCGCGAGGGTTCTCCCACGAACACGAAGAAGACCATACCAGAACTGGAAACCTGCAACTTTCATAAGTCTAAAACCACTCCGAAACACCTCTGAAACACTCCCGAGCCCTCGGGGCTCCTAACCAAACACATGCACTAACTCAACATCATCGTACAAACCTATCAGTGTGATCAAATCACCTAAATAACCTTAAAAACAATGAATCAAACCTCAAAATCAAGAATTTTTCCAAATACTTCATCAAGTTTCAAATTTAGGATTTCAAGTACGAAACACGTCAAACGACGTCCGATTTTAACCAAACTTTACAGAAACATCTTAAATCATATATAAGACCTGTACCGGCGCCGGAACAAAAATACGGGCCCGATACCAACACGTTCTAATCAAATTTCATTCAATTTTCCTTAACAATTTCAGAAAAATAATTTCCTTTAAAAAATTCATTTCTCGGGCTCGGGACCTCGGAATTCAATTCAGGGCATACACCCAAGTCCCAAATTTTCCGACGGACCCTCCGGGACCGTCAAATCACGGGTCCGGGTCCGTTTACCCAAAATATTGACCGAAGTCAAATTTATTCATTTTAAACTCAAATTTCATCATTTTTAACAGAATTTCATATTTAAGCTTTCCGGTTACGCGCTCGGACTATGCACGCAAATCGAGATGACTCTAACTGAGGTTTTCAAGGCCTCGGAAGCACATAATGTAATTAAAAACAGGTGATGACCCTTTGGGTTGTCACATTCTCCACCTCTAAAACAACCGTTCATCCTCGAACGGACAGAAGAAGGAAGTACCTGAGTCGGGGAAAAGATGGGGATAACGGCTCCGCATATCGGACTCGGACTCCCAGGTCGATGCCTCAGGAGGCTGACCTCTCCACTGAACACGAACAGAAGGAAAACTCTCCGACCTCAACTGACGAACCTACCGGTCTAGAATAGCCACCGGCTCCTCCTCATAAGAGAAGTCCTTGTCCAACTGGACAGTGCTGAAATCTAACACGTGGGATGGATCATTGTGATACTTCCGAAGCATGGACACATGAAACACTGGATGCACGGTTGATAAGCTCGGCGGCAATGCAAGACTATAAGCTACTTCTCCCACTCGATCAATAATCTCAAACGGGCCAATGAACCTAGGGCTAAGCTTGCCCTTCTTCCCAAATCTCATCACGCCCTTCATAGGCCACACTCGGAGCAATACTCACTCACCAACCATGAAAGCCACATCTCGAACCTTGCGGTCTGCATAACTCTTTTGCTTAGATTGAGCTGTACGAAGCCTATCCTGAATGATCTTGACCTTGTCCAAGGCCTCTTGAACCAGATCCATACCCAACAACCGAGCCTCCCCCGGCTCAAGCCATCCAACCGGAGATCGACATCACCTACCATACAAAGCCTTATAAGGAGCCGTCTGGATGCTCGACCGGTAGCTGTTGTTGGAGGAAAACTCTGCTAAAGGCAAAAACTGATCCCACGAGCCTCCAAAATCAATGACACAAGCTCGGAGCATATCCTCCAGAATTTGAATAGTCCGCTCGAACTGGCCATCCGTCTGGGGATGAAATGATGTACTCAACTCCACCTGAGTGCCCAACTCTTGCTGAACTGCTCTCTAGAAACGCGAGGTAAACTGCATACCTCGGTCCGAAATGATAGACACAGGCACACCATGAAGACGAACAATCTCCCGAATATAGATCTTAGCTAACCTCTCGGATGAATAGGAGACTGCCACAGGAATGAAATGCGCTGACTTGGTCAGCCTATCAATAATGACCCATACTACATCGAACTTCCTTCGAGTTTGCAGGAGCCCAACAACAAAATCCATAGTGATCCACTCCCACTTCCACTCGGGAAGCTCAATCCTCTGAAACAATCCACCAAGCCTCTGATGCTCATACTTAACCTGCTGGCAATTCAAACACCGAGCCACATATGCAACAATATCCTTCTTCATTCTACGCCACCAATAATGTTGTCGCAAATCCTGATACATCTTTGCGGCGCCCGGAAGAATAGAGTACCTGGATCTCTGGGCCTCCTCTAAAATCAACTCTCGAAGCCCATCCACATTAGGCACACAAACTCGACCCTGCAATCTCAAAACCCCATCATCACCTAAGGTAACCTGCTTGGCACCTCCACACTACATCGTGTCTCTAAGGATACACAATTAAGGATCATCATACTGCCGATCATGGTTACGCTCTAATAAAGAAGAACGAGCGACCGTGAAAGCTAATACACGACTAGGCTCCGAAATATCCAACCTCACAAACCAATTGGCCAAAGACTGAACATCCAAGGTAAGCGGTCTCTCACCGACCGGAATATAAGCAAGACTGCCCATACTGGCTGACTTCTTACTCAAGGCATCAGCCACCACATTGGCCTTCCCCGGATGATATAAGATAGTGATGTCATAATCTTTCAACAACTCCAACCACCTCCTCTGCCTCAAATTCAACTCCTTTTGCTTGAACAAATACTGAAGACTCTTATGATCTGTGAACATCTCACACGCCACGCCATATAGATAGTGCCTCCAAATCTTCAATGCGTGAACAATAGCTGCCAACTCCAAATCATGCATCGGATAGTTCTTCTCATGAATCTTCAACTGCCTTGAAGCATAGGCAATGACCTTTCCTTCCTGCATCAACACTACACCAAGCCCAATATGTGAAGCATCACAATAGACTGTGTAAGGCCCTGAACCTATGGACAAAACTAACACCGGTGTCGTAGTCAGAGCTGTCTTGAGCTTTTGAAAGCTCACCTCACACCCGTCCAACCATCTGAACTGGGCACCCTTTTGGGTCAACCTTGTCATCGGGGCTGCAGTAGATGAAAACCCCTCCACGAACCGATGATAGTAGCCTACCAATCCCAAGAAACTCCGAATCTTTATAGCTATGCTGGTCTAGGTCAGTTCTTGACTGCCTCAATCTTCTTCGGGTCAACCTGAATACCCTTTGCTGACACAACATGACCCAGTAATGCAACTGAACTCAACCAGAACTCACACTTTGGGAACTTAGCATACAACTGCCTATCCTTCAGAGTCTGAAGAATCACTCTGAGATGATGCTCGTGCTCCTCCTGGCTACTAGAATATATCAAAATATCATCAATGAAGACGATCACGAACAAGTCCAAATAAGGCATGAGCACTCGGTTCATCAAATCCACAAAGGCTGTTGGGGCATTTGTCAACTCGAACGACATAACCAATAACTCATAATGCCCGTACCAAGTGTGGAAAGCTGTCTTAGGGACATCGGAAGGCCTAATCCTCAACTGATGGTAGCCAGATCTCAAGTCTATCTTTGAAAATACCTTGGCACCCTGAAGCTGATCAAATAAATAATCAATCCTTGGCAATGGATACTTATTATTGATTGTAACCTTGTTCAACTGCCGGTAATCGATAAACATTCTCATTAACCCATCTTTTTCCTTAACAAACAACATCGGCGCACCCCACGGTGAAACACTGGGTCTAATGAAACCCTTCTCAAGCAAGTCTTGCAATTGCTCCTTCAACTCTTTCAACTCTAACAGGGCCATGCGATACAGCGGAATAGAAATGGGCTGAGTGCCCGGAGCCATATCAATGCAAAAGTCAATATCCCTGTCGGGTGGCATCCTCGGCAGGTCTGAAGGGAATACCTCAGGAAACTTAGCACTAAAATCGTGAACATACGCCAAATAGGCCAAATACCCCTTCTCGACCATACGCCGAGCCTTCACATACGAGATAACACTACGGGTAGAATGACCAGGAGTCCCTCTCCACTCTAAACGAGGCATACCTGGTAAAGCTAAGGTCACAGTCTTAGCATGGCAATCCAAGATAGTGTGGTAAGGTGATAACCAGTCCATCCCCAATATAACATCAAAATCAACCATGTCTAAAAGCAACAAATCTACACGAGTCTCAAGACCCCCTGATCACCACAATACAAGAACGATGGACTTGATCAACCACAATAGAATCACCCACCGGTGTAGACACATACACAGAATCACTCAATGAATCATTAGGCATGATCAGATACGGTGCAAAATAAGACGACACATACGAGTACGTAGACCCTAGATCAAATAGCACCGAAGCATCTCTATCACAAACCAGAATAATACATGTAATGACTACATCTGAAGCCTCAGCCTCGGGCCTGGCTGGAAGGGAGTAACATCAAGGCTGGGCCCCACCACCCTAAACTACCTCTCTAGGACGGCCTGCTGTTGGCTGGTCTCCACCTCTGGCGGCCTGAGCTCCACCTCTAGGACCTCTACCTCCCCCTCTAGCATATCTACCCCCACCCCTAGCTGGCTGGGTGTCCTGTGGAACACTTGGGGCCTGAACCCTAACACGAGAACCCTGATGCGGAGAACTGCTCGAAGCTCGAGGGCAATGGCAATACCTAGAAATGTGCCTCATGTCGCCACAAGTAAAACAAGTCTTTGGCTACTAGGGCTGACGACCCTAGAAACTCTGAAGCGGTAGTGCACTGATAGGTGCTGGTGGTGCACTAAAGGACTGCTGATCAGAATACTGCATCGGAGGACCACGGCTACCTGAAGCACCGTGAGAAACCTGAAGAGCTGACTAAAAGGGCCTAGGAGGATGGCCTCTACCATATGAATCTCTACCTCTAGACGAGGTACCACTAAATCTGCCTGAGTGACGGGGCCTCTTATCCGACCCATGACGACCTCCTTGTGACAGAAGCATCTCAACTCTGTGGGCCACATTGGCTGCCTCCTGAAAGGTGATCTCACTCCCAGTCTCCCTAGCCATCTGAAAACGAATCGGCTAAATCAGACCATCAATAAACCTCCTTACCCTCTCTCTCTCGGTAGGAAATATGACAAGAGCATGGCGAGCTAAGTCAATGAACTTAGTCTCATACTGGTAATAGTCATGGAACCCTGCTGCAGGCGCTCAAACTGCCTCCGATAGGCCTCTCTCTGAGTAATGGAGAGAAACTTCTCCAGAAACAACACTGAAAACTGCTCCCAAGTCAAGGATGGCGAACCGACTGGTCTGGCTAAGCAATAATTCCTCCACTAAGTCTTGGCGGATACAGACAAGCGAAATGGAGCAAAATCGACCCCATTGGTCTCAACAATACCCATTTTCTTGAGAACCTCATAGCAACTGTATAGAAAATCCCGGGGATCCTCAGAAGAAGCACCGCTGAAAGTAGTAGTAAAGAGCTTGGTGAACCTATCCAGCCTCCACAAAGCATCGGCAGACATGGCTGCTCCATCGTCGGTCTGAGCTACTAGACCTGGCTGGACTGCCCCATCTGGTTGAACCGTTGGAGTCTGAATATGAGGAGCCACCTGCTCCGGAGTGCGAGTAGCAAGAGTCTGAGCCCCTCCTCCAGCCTGAGAGACGGCTGGTGCTACAGGAAGCAAACTTGCTTAGGTGACACTCTCCATGAGGCCCACTAATCGGACCAGAGCATCCTAAAGAACTGGGGTAGCAATAAACCCTTACGGGACTTGAGATGGGCCCACCGGACCACTGGGGCCAGAACCTCCTCGTCAAAATCAACCTGAGGCTCCGCCACTGGTGCTGCTGCTCAGGGCTGAGCTCTACCCTTACCTTGGCCTCTAGCACGGCCTCGGCCTCGCCCTCTGCCCCTCGCAGGAGCTGCTGCTGGGGGCTTGGGCTGCTGAGCGGTAGATGAGGAAGCGTGTGTTCTCTCCATATACAAAAGAATAGAGTAGGAAGGCAATCAGTATTGAGAAACAAAACCGCACAACAGGAAAGAACAAATGTGAAATTTTCCTATCTCTATAGACTCTAGGGAATAAATACAGATGTCTCTGTACCGATCCCTCAAACTCTACTGAGCTTGTCCGTGAATTGTGACCTATGTAACTTAGAGCTCTGATACCAACTTGTCACGACCCGGATTTCCCACACTCGGGAGTCGTGATGGCGCCTACTCGTAGAAGCTAGGCAAGCCATGAACTTAGAAATCATTAACTCCTTTATTTAAAACTTCTTACCAATTATAATAACAAGGCAATAAACCGTTAAATAACAGCGAAATATGAAATTTAGCGGAAGTCTTAAATAAATAGAAAACGAAAATGTCTCAAAGACCATCACGTGCCTCTAACCAGAACCTAGTGTCACAACATCCACGGACTACTAATAGTACTAAATACAACCGTTTGAAAGAAATATAGCATTGTTTGTCTCGAATACATGAGATAACAGAATATGAAATAAGATAGAGGAGACGACGGGCCTGCGGACGCCTACAAGGCTACCTCAGTGTCTCGATGGACTGAAGGCTGGCTCCCGAGCTACTGCTGCTGATCAAAAGCTACTCTGGTATTTGCACAGAGTGCAGAGTGTAGTATCAGCACAACCGACCCCATGTGCTGGTAAGTGTCTGGCCTAACCCCAGCGACGTAGTGACGATGCTAGGACCAAACTCCGAACAAACTTGTGCAGTTATATAATATATGGCGAAAAAGAAAGTAAACAGGTAATAAGCAATCAAAGCTGGGGAAGGGGAACATGCTTCAAGGGTAGCAGATAAAACAGAATATCATTGAATAATAAGGAAACTACAATTTAACTTCTAACACGGATAAAATAAATAAGGCAACTTTCACTTTCAGTTTCATCTTGTTGCTGGCGTGCAACCCGCTCCCATTTCTCATATCTTGTGGTAGGCGTACGACTCGCTCCCATTTCATTATATCTCGTGGTAGGCGTACCACCCACTCCCATTTTATTATATCTTGTGGTAGGCGTACCACCCGCTCCCATTTCTTTATATCTTGTGGTAGGCGTACCACCCGCTCCCATTTCATTATATCTTGTAGTAGGCGTACCACCGGCTCCCATTTCATCGATCTTGTGGTAGGCGTACCACCCGCTCCCATTTCATTATATCTCGTGGTAGGCGTACCACCCGCTCCCATTTACAAGTCATCACAAAATTACAAGAAATCCCGGCAAGGGAACAAAATAATATAATAACGTCTCGGCAAGGGAACAACAATATCGAAACAGTCATCCCGGCAAGGGATAATCAGCTATAACCAAATCCTAACTCATTTTGTACTCAGCTCAATTAATGACAATACTCAATCATAACTAAGATCTACGAGGATAAAATCAATCTTTACTCAATATAGGAAATCATTAATTAAAGCATCCGAAGTGCCATCTAAGAGCAAAACAACGTTCAAATTTAAGACTCATGGTCATGCTCGACAACAACGTATAGATACTCGTCACCATGCTTATATGTCGCACTCAACAAGAAGCAAGTAGAAAATAGGACTCAACTCCTAATCCCTCAAGCTGAGGCTAGACCGAACATTTACTTCGAACTTCCACGGCCAACTCAAGCCTCGAACACCTCTTTTCCTCTCAAATTTGTCTCCAACCCAATCGAATCTATACACAATTGACTGAATATCATCAATAAGTGCTAAACAATCCAATTACAATGTTCAATTATAACTTTCCAATCATTCTTCCCAAAATCCCAAAATCGACCCCGGGCACGCTTGGTCAAAACACGAGGTTCAGACCAAAACCCGATCACTCATTCGCCCACGAGCCCAAATATATAATTTATTTTCAAATTCGACCCCAAAACGAGGTCTAAATCAAGAAAAATCAAAAAGCCTTAGCTCTACCCAATTCACTAATTTCTACCCTTAATTACATGTTTTAGGCCTAGAATTTCAATAGATGTTGATGGAAAATGAAGAAAACGAGTTAAACAATGCTTACCCAAGAAACTTTGGTGAAGAAATGCTTCAAAAATCGTCTAGGAGCTTTAGAGAAGAAAGGGTTTATGAAAATGTTATGAAATCCCGTTTGTGGTTCTGTGTTGGAACTTTAAAATAACTGGGCAAAATGACTCTACGCGTTCGCGATAGACCTCTCATGTTCGCGATGGGTCAGGCTTTTTGGCCTTCATGTTCGCGGATAGGGGCTCGCATTCGCGAAGCTGTAGCTCCTCGAGCCCTCGCGTCTGCGTCCTTGGGGTCGCGTTCGCGTAAGGTGTTCTACCCATTCCCCCCTACCCAGGCACTTAGCCTTCGCGTTCGCATAGCCAGGAACGCGTTCGTGAAGGTCTAGCCCCCCACTGCCTTGCGTTCGCCACCTGGTATACGTGTTCGCGTAGAATGGAATTTCCTTCAGCAAATTTACTCATCGCGTTCGCGAGGGCTCTCCCACGAACGCGAAGAAGACCATACCAGAACTGGAAACCTGCAACTTTCATAAGTCTAAAACCACTCCGAAACACTCCCGAGCCCTCGGGTCTCCTAACCAAACACATGCACTAACTCAACATCATCGTACGAACCTATCAGTGCGATCAAATCGCCTAAATAGCCTTAAAACAATGAATCAAACCTCGAAATCAAGAATTTTCCAAATACTTCATCAAGTTTCAAATTTAGTATTTCAAGTCCGAAACATGTCAAACGACGTCCGATTTTAACCAAACATTACAGAAACATCTTAAATCATATATAAGACCTGTACCGGGCGCCGGAACCAAAATATGGGCCCGATACCAATACGTTCTAATCAAATTTCATTTCAATTTTCCTTAACAATTTCAGAAAAACAATTTCCTTTAAAAAATTCATTTCTCGGGCTTGGAACCTCAGAATTCGATTCCGTGCATATGCCCAAGTCCCATATTATGGGTCCGGGTCCATTTACCCAAAATTTTGACCGAAGTCACATTTATTCATTTTAAACTCAAATTTTATCATTTTTCACAGAATTTCATATTTAAGCTTTCCGGCTATGCGCCCGGACTGCGCACACAAATCGAGGCGACTCTAAATGAGGTTTTCAAGGCCTCGAAAGCATAGAATGCAATTAAAAACAGGTGATGACTCTTTGGGTCGTCACATCAGCACTACAAGAACATCAGATATTTTAAAGTATTATCTTTAGAAACTTTTGTTAGGAATCAATAGCGAAGAGCTTAAGGAATACCTATTTTCTTCGAAAGTAATTACATTATTGAAATTCCTACACATTAAGATATCAATACGTGTTCATTTTTTTAATATGTGTTACACTTAAATCTTCAAATTGATGCTCATTTGTGTTACCTAAGCATTGACATTCCCGTATTGATTTAATATACTGATTTAACAATTTCGTTCTATTTTATATAGGAAAAAAAACAACGAAATTCACATTCTGGGAAGATTTTATTGATCATGATGGGAACAAACTACTCGAACTGCTTAAAGAAGAATACCCAATCATCCTTGCTAGAAAAGTTGGAAGACCAAAGTCGTTATTAGGTAAAACACCTCAAATGCCTACAAGATGGAGTAACAAATTCAATACAGGTAAAATATATACGCAATTATATTTTAGTTTTCCATATACCAGACGACCAAATTAGAACTGAATGTTCAAATGCATACAGGATTGACTAACAGATTCAGTACAACAATTGAAATCAATCCTCTATACCCACAAGCAAATACGCTGAGAACATGGTATTGCAATCAATACATTATTGGTCATATATGTGCTTGAACGTATAGAAGAACTAATTTTGAAATGTTAACATACTTGAAGGACCCAACAAAATCAACAAATGCTTATTGCGTACACAATGAAGAGCACAGGTCCAACAGACTCTCTTTTATATGTTCCTTTCGAAGAAGAGATAGTACCAATTGCAGAAATTTGACAGCAAGATCCAGTAAGTACACTAAATATTCACATATGCACTGTTACAAATTTTTACCTTTATTTTCTAATAACAAAAAATTAATATGCGGCATCCTTATGTTTTCCAGAGCCAAATATTCTACATACAGGCTAAAGTCGCACTACAAAATGAGAATCAACGATTTTGTATCCTAGCTTGTTCAGACTGCAAACAACACTTCACACGAGCTATCTCACGGAGAAAGTTCTATTGCACTAATTGCCGTCGAGCTACCCAGTTGGTTCCCAGGTATACATGCAACTTCCACATAATTGTTTATATTTAACATTATTTATTCACCATCTTTTAATTAACCAATCATTTTATCTTACAACTAGGTGCCAGTTTGAACTAACACTCACAGATCAGAGTGGTTCTACAACAGCAACTATTTCCGATGAGCCTGCAGAAAAAATATTGCTTCTCACTTCGGAAGAGATTTATGATGTCTGCAATGTCAAGGTACATTATTAATTTTGAAAAACCACAGACAACTATTTTCTATAAGTTCAGCCCCCTCTGACACATAAATAACTAATTTTATCTTTACAGAAAGAATTGTTTCTTCTTGTGAACGCGCAAAAGCTACTGACTGGCAAGATCTTCAAGATTCAAATAAAAAAGCTTTTTACAAGAAACAATGAGGCAGGAAAGTTAGTTATTTTGTCTTTCATGGACAAAAGTAATCCGGGTATCTCACAAATGCCAGCCACTATCAAGGATGTTGCGGAAGGAAGTAAACAAAAAATTGAACACGTTGCCCCAGAGAAGCAAGAGTACCCACACATAACAACCAAAGGCAATGGTTCCTACAACAAATGTAAGGCGAAAATGAAAATTTCCCCTCCAAAAAACTGCTGAAAGATATTTAAAATTTATGTTCCTTTTAAACTTAATATGAAATTCAACTTCGTACCAAAAACAAGCAACTTAAACGACTATGATTTGTTAGCACTTTTGCCAGTGAAACATCTTTTTCTACTATTTTGGGATGCAAATGAAGCCACATCTGGGTGTTCTTTTTGAATGCGGTTAAGCTCACTTTTGCGACTGCTTTCTGGATGCTCCTCTACTAGAAATATGTTGTGCTGAAACGAGGTTAGTATACTTGATTACAAATCTAGATTTTTTCAAAATCTTTCATACCAACCGATATAAAGTCATTGCAATTTTTCCATATTAATTTGGGACAATAAAGAAAAAAACCATTTATGCTCGAAAATGATTGTTTTGAAATTTAATCCTCTTTAGAGGGTTTTTCGTGCAATGACTTACAACACTTATTAGATTCTTAGTAAAGAAGCTTTGGTTCGCATCAAATAGATGATTTGTTAAAGAAACTTTAATTACTAACTTGCTCACTATCTCTAATAAGAATACTTGCTAAAAATAGGCAATTCATATGCTGCTCTTGTGTTGTTCCTTTGTTAAGCTTCTTTATTTCAATGGTCTTTCTCTTGAGAGTTTTTTTTAACCTACTTTTATCACATTCTTTTTTAACTGTCTATGACAATGCATTGTAATGGCTCAATAATCATTTATCTAGGAAAAAATCGAGTTGAAATCAAACAATAGAGTCTCTATGACTTCTTAAATGATAATGAAAAAGCTGTATTGCTTCTTCCTTTCACTTTCTTCTTAGTTATGAAGAGAATGTAGATATTGGATATTATTCTTCTTACGAGTTATGCCAAGAGAATTCAGAGAAAATACCAGCTTTTGGCTAGAAATATGATGGAGTGCAGGATGCTCTTCTCTTCTCAAAAGATAATTCGTCTTTAATTAACTTCCTTTTGCAAAATAATATGAAGCTTTTACTATCCTCTTTTTGGTTACTCTTTTTGAATGCAGTTATGTTCACTTTTACGCCTGCTTTCTAAATGCTCCTCTACTCAACAAATATCACGGCAACACAAGGTTGGCTTACCTGATTACAAATCTAGACTCCAATTACTTTTTTAAAACTTTAACTAAATATTCATTTTGTTATATTATCTTAATAGTAAACTACTGAAAATATTACTAAAATATTGAGATATAAAATTATACTATAATAATGTAGAATATATAATAGTTCTATCATTTCTTTATTTCTCTTCATTCTAATTTTGCCTCTTTTGTTGTGTCTAAGATTGATGCAAATATTAATGTTAGTCAAAATTTCATCGATTATGGTCACTGTTGATTCAGTATTCACCCTTCATTTACATGAATGTTGAACAAGAAAAAGTAAGAGTATGAACATTAGTTGCATTAAAATATGTTGGTTGATTGGTATATAGTTTTCTCTTGCACTTATGTAAGTGGACTCTTCTATGGAGAAGTTGTTAATATTGAAAATGAGAAATACCCATCATTCTTCTGGATATCATCACATGAAATTTTCTCTGCAATCTTCTTTAAAAGCAGTAGAAAATAACTTTTGTGATATGAATTTGTGTCTTTTTACATTAAAATCTATAAGAGTAGAAGGTGGAAGATAAACCAGATATTTGCCTGTAAGTTCGTTGCTCCACAACCATCTTTAAATTGAGTAACTTTGAATTAGCATGATAATCCATTGATAGAGAACACTGATCTTGAAATTAAATTAGAATATTACCATCTCATTTGTGGTGTAGACTACTTTAACTCCAACAATTTAGGCTTAGAAGTGCTGCAATTTTTTATGCAGCGATAAGATAGATGATCATAATATTTGGATATGGGTCATTATTAGAATGAAACAATTGTGTCTTTTTTGAGTTTACTATGCTATAAAATCTTTTTGGATTGTCTTTAGATATCAGCCAAGGAGATAGGTGGTTATGCAGAGTGATTAAAGAACTAGCAGTGAATGATATATAAAAATAATGTTAAATGAGAATTGATTTGGTCTTTTAGACATATTGCCTCAATAGTGTAGAAAAATTGATAAATTAACATGAATGCACTTATAAGAATTTAGAAGCTCAGATTAATCAGAATGAACTTAGAAGCTCATAAAATATTAGCACAAAAGGAAGGGTGTGTGTTGCATATCTTCCTCAAATATAGATTTTAACGATTTAGATATGTTTTCCCAGTAGCATGTTTGTGGTTCTTCTTTACCTCACACGGATGGTTTGTTTTTGCAGAGAAACAGAAAATGTTTTAAAGGTAGTAGAACATCGATTTGATCTTTCCTTGATTTTTTCCCCGTACTTTGGTGCAAAGAAGGCAAAAAAAGTAAATAGTATGGATCATATGCTAGATTTCATTAGCTTTATCAATAGCTATAACCAAAGTGTGCTTTTATTCTACTGGTCTATGTTGGAATGGAGGGTAGAACTAATCATACATTTTATGTCACGACCCAGATTTCCCCCCTTGGGAGTCGTGATGGTGCCTACTAATGTGAACTAGGCAAGTCAATCCTTAACAGCTTACTTCATTAACAAATCACTTCTTTTAACGATTATCAGTGATAGCATGAAAAACAACGGAATTTAATAACTGCACAGAAGACTTAAATTAAAGAAACTGAACAATAATACGGAAATCAACATATGCCTCTACCCAAGAACTGGTGTCACATTACTCACGAACTTCTAAGATATAAATTGTTTGTCTCAAATACATAAGATAATAGACTGAAATAAAGATAGAGGAGACGCCGGGCCTGCGGACGCTTGCAAGGCTACCTCGGTGTCTCACTGGACGGAAAGCTGGCTCCCGCGCTACTGCTACTGTCTAAGACCTGGATTTGTGCAAAAGAGCACAGAATGTAGTATCAGCACAACCGACCCCATGTGCTGGTAAGTGTCTGGCCTAACCCCGGCGAGGTAGTGACGAGGCTAGGACCAGACTCTAGATAAACCTGTGCAGTTATATACTATATGGCGGAAAAGTAAACAGGTAATGAACACTCAAAGCTAGGAAAGGGGAAACATGCTCCGGGGTAGCAGATAAAACAAAATATCAAGGAATAGTAAGGAAACTACAATTTAACTTCTAACACGGATAAAGAGAAATAAGGCAACTTTCACTTTCAGTTTCATCTTGTTGCAGGCGTACAACCCGATCCCATTTTCTCATATCTTGTGGTAGGTGTACCACCCGCTCCCATTTCAATATATCTTGTGGTAGGCGTACCACCCGCTCCCATTTCATTATATATCGTGGTAGGCATACCACCTTCTCCCATTTCATTATATCTTGTGGTAGGCGTACCACCCGCTCCCATTTCATTATATCTCGTGGGTAGGCGTACCACCCACTCCCATTTCATTATATCTTGTGGTAGGCGTACCACCTGCTGCCATTTCGTTATATCTCGTGGTAGGCGTACCACCCGCTCCAATTTTATTATATCTCGTGGTAGGCATACCACCCGCTCCCATTTCATTATATCTTGTGCTAGGCATACCACCCGCTCCTATTTCATTATATCTTGTGGTAGGCGTACCACCCGCTCCCATTTCATTATATCTTGTGGTAGGTATACCACCCGCTCCCATTTACATTTCATCACACAATCACGAGAAATTCCGGCAAGGGAACATAAATAATATAATAACTTCCCGGCAAGGGAACACAACAATGTTATAATTTTCCCGGAAAGGGAACAACAATATTGAATTAGTCATCCCGGCAAGGGAGAATCCGCTATAACTAACCTCAACTCAACTTGTATTCAGTTCAATTATTGAAAATGCTCAATCATAGAAGATCATTAAGTAAAGCACTCAAGTGTCATTTAAGAACACAACAACTTTCAATTTAAGACTCACGGTCATGCTTGACACCAATGTATAGATACTCGTCACCATGCCTATACGTCGTACTCAACAAGAAGAATGTAGCAAGTATGACTTAACTCATAATCCCTCAAGCTAGGGTTAGACAAAACACTTATCTCGATGCCTTGATCACCACTCAAGTCTCAACTATAGCTTTACTCCTTGATTCCACCAACAATCCGCTCGAATCTAGTCACAAGTTACTTAATGACATCAATAAGTGCTAAATGAATCTACCCCAATGCATGAAAATGAGTTTCTAAAGTTTTACCCAAAAGTCAGAAATCACCCCCGGGCTCACTTGGTCGAAACCCGAGGTTCGGACCAAAACCCGATTACCCATTCCCCCACGAATCCAAATATATAATTTGTTTTGAAATCGGACCTCAAATTGAGGTCCAAATCCCCAATTTTAGAAAACCTAGGTTCTGCCCAAAACACCCAATTTCCCCCATGAAAATCATTGATTTGAAGTTGAAATCATGTTAAAAGATGTTAAGGAGTGAAGAAAATGAGTTAGAAATCACTTACCAACGTTTTGGATAAGAAAGGTTGTTTGAAAAATCGCCTCTTATGTTTTGGGGTTTTGAAAAGTGAAAAATAATTGAAATTCCCGTTTATTTATACCCCTCTCAGACCCCCAGTGCGGACCGTAAAAAATGGACCGCGGCCGCACAGCCTCCACCGCGGACCGTACAAAGGCGATCGCGGTCGCACGCGATTTCTCGCGGACCGCACTAGAGGGTTCAGAGACTGCAACTTCCTGAACCTGCAACATCTGACTTTCTAAGCCTAAGGCATTTCGGAGCCCACTCAAAACTCACCCGAGCCCTCGAAACTCCAACCCAAGTATACACACAACCTCAAAAATATCCTACGGACATATTCTGTACTCAAATGACCAAAATAACATCACGAGCGTCGAATTAAACCTCGAGATCAATAAAATTTCTCAATTAAGGTCCGGATCACGTCAAACGACGTCCGTTTTTAACCAAATTTCACAAGAATGACTCAAGTCATATATAAGACCTATACCGGGTGTTGGAACCAAAATACGGGACCGATACCATTGCTTTCTAATCAGTTTTCACTTCAAATTTCCTTAAACAATTTTTGAAAACAGTTTCACTTAAAAATTCATTTCTCGGGCTAGGGACATCGGATTTCGATTCCGGGTATACGCCCAAGTCCCATATTTTTCTACGGACCCTCCGGGATCGTCAAATCACGGGTCCGGGTCCGTTTACCCAAAATGTTGACCGAAGTCAAATTTATTCATTTTAAAGTCAAGACTTAACAATTTTCATAGAATTTTATATTTAAGCTTTCTAGCTACCCGCCCGGACTGCGCACGCAAATCGAAGTGACTCTAAATGAGGTTTTCAAGGCCTCGGAAGCACATAATAGGTAAGAAAACAGGTGATGACCCTTTGGGTCGTCACATTCTCCACCTCTAAAACAATCGTTCGTCCTCGAACGGACAGAAGAAGGAAGTACCTAAGTCGGGGAATAAATGAGGATAACGGCTCCGCATATCGAACTCGGACTCCCAGGTCGATGCCCCAGGAGGCTGACCTCTCCACTAAACACGAACCGAAAGAAAAATATTCGATCTCAACTGATGGACCTGCCGGTCCAACTTGACAGTACTGAAATCTAACACGTGGAATGGATCGTCGTGATACTTCCGAAGTATAGACACATAAAATACTAGATGCACGGCTGATAAGCTAGGTGGCAATGCAAGTCTATAAGCCACCTCTCCCACTCGATCAAGAATCTCAAATGGACCAATGAACCTAGGGCTAAGCTTGCCCTTCTTCCCGAATTTTATCACGCACTTCATAGGCGACACTCGGAGCAATACCCGCTCACCAACCATAAAAGCCACATCTCGAACTTTGCGGTCTGCATAACTCTTTTGCCTGGACTGAGCCGTACGAAGCCTCTCCTGAATGATCCTGGCCTTGTCCAAGGCCTCCTAAACCAGATCTGTACCCAACAACTGAGCCTCCCCAAGCTCAAACCATCCAACCGGAGATCGACATTGCCTACCATACAAAGCCTCATAAGGAGCCATTTGGATACTCGACTGGTAGCTATTGTTGTAGGCGAACTCTACTAAAGGCAAAAACTGATCCCACGAACCTCCAAAATCAATGACAAAAGCTCGGAGCATATCCTACAGAATCTAAATAGTCTGCTCGGACTGGCCGTCCGTCTAGGGATGAAATGTTGTACTCAACTCCACCTGAGTGCCCAACTCTCGCTGAACTACTCTCCAGAAACGCGAGGTAAACTGCGTACCTCGATCCGAAATGATAGAAACAGGCACACCATGAAAACAAACAATCTCCCGGATATAGATCTCAGCTAACCTCTCGGAGGAGTAGGAAACTGCCACAGGAATGAAATACGCTGACTTGGTCAGCCTATCAACAATGACCCATACTGCGTCGAACTTCTTCCGAGTCAGCGGAAGTCTAGTAACAAAGTCCATAGTGATCCGCTCTCACTTCCACTCGGGAAGCTCAATCCTCTGAAACAATCCACCAGGCCTCTGATGCTCATACTTAACCTGCTATCAATTCAAACATCGAGCCACATATGCAACAATATCCTTCTTCATTCTACGCCACCAATAATGTTGCCGCAAATCCTGATACATCTTCGCGGCGCCTGGATGAATAGAGTACCGGGAACTATGGCCTTCTCTAAAATCAACTCTCGAAGCCCATCCACATTAGGCACACAAACTCGCCCCTGCAATCTCAACACTCCATCATCACCTAAGGTAACCTGCTTGGCACCTCCACGCTGCACTGTGTCTCTAAGGACACACAAATGGGAATCATCAAACTGTTGATCATGGATACGCTCCAATAATGAAGATCGAGCGACCGTGCAATCTAATACTCGGCTAGGCTCAGAGATATCCAATCTCACAAATCGATTGGCCAAAGCCTAAAAATCCAACGCAAGCGGCCTCTCACCGACCGGAATATAAGCAAGACTGCCCATGCTAGCTGACTTTCTACTCAGAGCATCGGCCACCACATTGGCCTTTCCCGGGTGATATAAGATAGTGATATCATAATCCTTCAACAACTCCAACCATCTCCTCTACCTAAAATTCAACTCCTTTTGCTTGAACAAATACTGAAGACTCTTGTGATCACTGAACACCTCACATGCCACGCCATACAGAGAATGCCTCCAAATCTTCAATGTGTCAACAATGGCTGCCAACTCTAAATCATGGACTGGATAGTTCTTCTCATGAATCTTCAACTGCCTCGAAGCATAGGCAATGACCTTGCCATCCTGCATCAATACTGCACCAAGCCCAATACGGGAAGCATCGCAATAAACTGTGTAAGGTCCTGAACCTATGGGCAAAACTAACATCGGTGCGGTAGTCAAAGTTGTCTTGAGCTTCTGAAAGCTCGCCTCACACTCGTTCGACCATCTGAACTGGGCACCCTTCTCGATCAACCTGGTCATCGGGGCTGCAATAGATGAGAACCCCTCCACAAATCGACGAAAGTAGCCTGCCAATCCCAAGAAACTCCGAATCTCTGTAGTTGATATTGGTCTAGGCCAGTTCTTGACTTCCTCAATCTTCTTTGGATCAACCTGAATACCCTCTGCTGATACAACATAACCCAGAAATGCAACTGAACTCATCCAGAACTCACACTTCGAGAACTTAGCATATAACTGACTATCTTTCAGAGTCTGAAGAACCACTCTGAGATGTTGCTCGTGCTCCTCTTGGCTGCGGGAATATATCAAAATATCATCAATGAAGACTATCACGAACGAGTCCAAATAAGGCCTGAACACTCGGTTCATCAAATCCATAAACGCTTCTGGGGCATTTGTCAACCCAAATGACATGACCAATAACTCATAATGCTCGTACCGAGTGCGGAAAGCTGTCTTAGGGACATCGGATGCCCTAATCCTCAACTGATGGTAGCCAGATCTCAAGTCGATCTTTGAAAATACCTTGGCACCTTGAAGCTGATCGAACAAATCATCGATCCTCGGTAGTGGATACTTATTCTTGATGGTGACCTTGTTCAACTGCCAATAATCAATGCACATTCTCATCGAACCATCCTTTTTCTTAACAAACAACATTGGCGCACTCCAAGGCGAAACACTGGGTCTAATGAAACCCTTCTCAAGCAAGTCCTGCAACTGCTCCTTCAACTCTTTCAACTCAGACGGGGCCATGCGATACGATGGAATAGAAATGGGCTGAGTTCCCGGAGCCAAATCAATGCAAAAGTCAATATCCCTGTCGGGCGGCATACATGGCAGGTCTGAAGGGAATACCTCAGGAAACTCACGAACCACGGGCATAGAATCAATAGAGGAAACATTTGCACTAGAATCACGAACATAAGCTAAATAGGGCAAGCACCCCTTCTTGACCATACGTCGAGCCTTCACATAAGAAATGACGCTACGGGTAGAATGACCAGGTGTTCCTCTCTACTCTAAACGAGGCATACCCAGTAAAGCTAAGGTCACAGTCTTGGGGTGACAGTACAAGATAGCGTGGTAAAGTGATAGCCAGTCCATCCCCAATATGACATCGAAATCGACCATGTCTAGAAGCAACAAATCCACACGAGTCTCAAGACCCCCAATCACAACTACACAAGAGCGATGGACTCGATCTACCATAATAGAATCACCCACCAGTGTAGACACATAAACAGGAATACTCAACGAATCACTAGGCATGACCAGATATGGTGCAAAATAAGATGACACATACGAGTATGTAGACCCTGGATCAAAACACTGAAGCATCTCTATCACAAAACCAGAACCGTACCTGTAATAACTGCATCTAAAGCCTCAGCCTCGGGCCTAGATGGGAGAGCATAACATCGGGGCTGCGCCCCACCACCTTGAACTACCTCTCTAGGACGGACTGCAGCTGGTTGGCCTCCACCTTTGGTGGCCCGAGCTCCACCTCTAGGACTTCTACCTCCAGCTCTAGCACCTCTACCCCCACCTCTAGCTGGCTGGGCGGGTTGTGGAATATCTGGTGCCTGAACCATAGCACGGGAACCCTGATACGGAGAACTGCTTGAAGCCCGAGGGCAATACCTAGCAATGTGCCTCGTGTCGCCACAAGTAAAACAAGCCCTCGGCTGCTAGGGCTGAAGACCCTGAAAACTCTGAAGCGGCGGTGCACTGATAGGTGCTGGTGGTGCACTAAAGGACTACTGATCAGAATACTGAATCGGAGGACCACAGCCACCTGAAGCATCATGAAAAACCTAAAGAGCTGACTGAAAGGGCCTAGGAGGATAGCCTCTACCATATGAATCTCTACCTCCAGACGAGGTACCACTGAATCTGTCTGAATGACGGGGCCTCTTATCCAACCCCTGACCACCTCCCTGCGACAGAACCGTCTCAACTCTGCGGACCACATTGGCCGCCTCCTGAAAAGTGATCTCACTCCCGGCCTCCTTGGCCATCTGAAGACGAATCGGCTGAATAAGACTGTCGATAAACCTCCTCAACCTCTCTCTCTCGGTAGGAACTATGACAAGAGCATGGCAAGTTAAGTCGATGAACCTGGTCTTATACTGGGTGACCGTCATGGAACCCTGCTGTAGGCGCTCGAACTGCCTCCAATAGGCCTCTCTCTGAGTAACGGGGAGAAATTTCTCCAGAAACAATACTGTAAACTGCTCCCAAGTCAAAGATGGCGACCCGGCTGGCCTAGCTAAGCAATAATCCCTCCACCAAGTCTTGGCGGATCCAGACAAGTGGAATGTAGCAAAATCGACCCCATTGGTCTCAACAATACCCATGTTCCTGAGAACCTCGTGACAGCTATATAGAAAATCCTAGGGATCCTCAGAAGAAGCACCGCTGAAAGTAGTAGTGAAGAGCTTGGACCTATCCAGCCTCCACAAAGCATCGGCAGACATAGTCGCTCCATCACCGGTCTGA
The DNA here is from genome assembly GCF_000715075.1 of Nicotiana tabacum. NCBI lineage: Eukaryota > Viridiplantae > Streptophyta > Magnoliopsida > Solanales > Solanaceae > Nicotiana > Nicotiana tabacum. The sequence continues at coordinate 102,360,768 of NC_134087.1, read as the reverse complement.
GCTACTACACCCGGCTAAACTGCTCCAACTGGCTAAACTGCTGGAGTCTGAATCTGAGGAGCTAGCTGCTCTGGACTGCGTATAGCAGGAGTCTGAGACCCTTCTCCAGCCTGAGAAGTGGCTGGGGCAACAGGAAGCAAACCTGCTCGGGCGACACTCTCCATGAGGCCCACCAATTGGACCAGAGCGTCCTGAAGAATTGGGGTAGCAATAAACCCTATGGGGATCTGATCTGGGCCCACCAGAACTGCTGGGGCCGGAACCGCCTCCTCAAAATCAACCTGAGGCTCCGCCACTGCTGCTGCTGCTCGGGGCTGAACTCTGCCCCTACCTCGACCTCTAGCACGGCCTTGGCCTCTGCCCCTAGTGGGAGCTGCTGCTGGGGGCTCGGGCTGCTGAGCAGTAGATGAGGAAGCGCGTGTTCTCGCCATCTGCGAAAGAATAGAGTAGAAATCCAATTAGCATTAGAGGAACAAATCCGCACGACAAGAAAAAACAAATGTGAGATTTTCCTAACTCTGTAGCCTCTGGGGGATAAATACAGACGTCTCCATATCGATCCCTCATACTCTGCTAAGCTTGTCCGTGAGTTGTGAGACCTATGTAACCTAGAGCTCTGATACCAATTTGTCACGACCTGGATTTCCCATCCTAGGAAGTCGTGATGGCGCCTACTAATATGAGTTAGACAAGCCAACCCTTAACAGCTTACTGCATTAACAAATCACTCTTTTTAATGATTATCAGTGATAGCATGAAAACAGAAAAATTTAATAAATGTACGGAAGACTTAAATTAAAGAAACTCAACAATAATACGGAAATCAACATATGCCTCTACCCAAGAACTGGTGTCACATTACTCACGAACTTCTAAGAGTACTAAATACAACCGTTGGAAACAAAAATATAAATTGTTTGTCTCGAATACATGAGATAACAGACTAAAATAAAGATAGAGGAGACGCCGAGCCTGCGGACGCTTACAAGGCTACCTCGGTGTCTCACTGGACTGAAAGATGGCTCTCACGCTACTGCTGTTGTCCAAGACCTGGATCTCTGCAAAAGAGCACAGAGTGTAGTATCAGCACAACCGACCCCATGTGCTGGTAAGTGTCTGGCCTAACCCCGGTGAGGTAGTGACGAGGCTAGGACCAGACTCCAGATAAACCTATGCAGTTATATACTATATGGCGTAAAAGCAAACAGGTAATGAACACTCAAAGTTGGGAAAGGGGAAACATGCTCCGGGGTAGCAGATAAAACAGAATATCAAGGAATAGTAAGGAAACTACAATTTAACTTCTAACACAGATAAAGAGAAATAAGGCAACTTTCACTTTCAGCTTCATCTTGTTGCAGGCTTACAACACGATCCCATTTTCTCATATCTTGTGGTAGGCATACCACCCGCTCCCATTTTAGTATATCTTATGGTAGGCGTACCACCCGCTCCCATTTTATTATATCTCGTGGTACGCGTACCACCCGCTCCCATTTCATTATATCTCGTTGTAGGCGTACCACCCGCTCCCACTTCAATATATCTTGTGGTAGGCGTGCCACCCGCTCCCATTTCATTATATCTCGTGGTAGGCATACCACCCGCTCCCATTTCATTATATCTCGTGGTAGGCATACCACCCGCTCCCATTTCATTATATCTCGTGGTAGGCGTACCACCCGCTCCCATTTCATTATATTTCGTGGTAGGCGTACCACCCGCTCCCATTTCATTATATTTTGTGGCAGGCATACCACCCGCTCCCATTTTATTATATTTGGTGGCAGGCGTATCACCCGCTCCCATTTTATTATATCTTGTGGTAGGCGTACCACCCGCTCCCATTTCATTATATCTTGTGGTAAGCATACCACTCGCTCCCATTTACATTTCATCACACAATCACAAGAAATCCCGGCAAGGGAACACAACAATGTTATAATTTTCCCGGCAAGGGACAACAATATTGAATTAGTCATCCCGGCAAGGGAGAATCAGCTATAACTAACCTCAACTCAACTTGTACTCAGTTCAATTATTGAAAATTCTCAATCATAGAAGATCATTAAGTAAATCACCCAAGTGTCATTTAAGAACACAACAACTTTCAATTTAAGACTCACGGTCATGCTTGACACCAACGTATAGATACTCGTCACCATGCCTATACGATGTACTCAACAAGAAGCAAGTAGCAAGTATGACTCAACTCCTAATCCCTCAAGCTAGGGTTAGACCAAACACTTACCTCGATGCCTTGATCACCACTCAAGTCTCAACTATAGCTTTACCCCTTGATTCCACCACCAATCCGCTCGAATCTAGTCACAAGTTACTTAATTACATCAATAAGTGCTAAATGAATCAACCCCAATGCATGAAAATGAGTTTTCTAAAGTTTTATCCAAAAGTCAGAAATCACCCCGGGCCCACATGGTCGAAACCCCAGGTTCGGACCAAAACCCGATTACCCATTCCCCCACGAATCCAAATATATAATTTATTTTGAAATCGGACCTCAATTTGAGGTCCAAATCTCCAAATTTAGAAAACCTAGGTTCTACCCAAAACACCCAATTTCCCCCATGAAAATCTTTGATTTGAAGTTGAAATCATGTTAAGAGATGTTAAAGAGTAAAGAAAATGAGTTAGAAATCACTTACCAACGTTTTGGAGAAGAAAGGTTGTTTGAAAAATCGCCTCTTATGTTTTGGGGTTTTGAAAAGTGAAAAATAACTGAAATTCCCGTTTATTTATACCCCTCTCAGACCCCCAGTGCGGACCGCACCAAATGGACCGCGGCCGCACAGCCTCCACCGCGGACCGCACAAAGGCGACCGCGGCGGCGCTAGCCCCTCCGCGGTCACACGCGATTTCTCGCGGACCGCACTAGAGGGTTTAGAGACTACAACTTCCTGAACCTGCAACATCTGACTTTCTAAGTCTAAGGCATTCCGGAGCCCACTCGAAATTCATCTGAGCCCTCGAAACTCCAATCCAAGTATACACACAACCTCAAAAATATCCTACGGACATATTCATGTACTCAAATGACCAAAATAACATCACGAGCGTCGAATTAAACCTCGAGATCAATAAAATTTCTCAATTAAGGTCCGGATCACGTCAAACGACGTCCGTTTTTAACCAAATTTCACAGGAATGACTCATGTCATATATAAGACCTGTACCGGGCGCCGGAACCAAAATACAAGCCCGATACCATTGCTTTCTAATCAGTTTTCACTTCAAATTTCCTTAAACAATTTCTAAAAACAGTTTCACTTAAAAATTCATTTCTCGGGCTAGGGACCTCGGATTCCGATTTTGGGCATACGCCCAAGTCCCATATTTTCCTACGGACTCTTCGGGACCGTCAAATCACGGGTCCGGGTCCGTTTACCCAAAATATTGACCGAAGTCAAATTTATTCATTTTAAAGTCAAGACTTAACATTTTTCATAGAATTTCATATTTAAGCTTTTCGGCTATGCGTTCGGACTGCGCACGCAAATCAAAACGACTCTAAATGAGGTTTTCAAGGCCTCGGAAGCACATAATGGGTAAGAAAACAGGTTTGGGTCATCACATTTTATGATGCGCTTCATATCATAATGAATAGTGATGAGATAACGGGAGTAAGATTTAATAGCCTGTTATACGATGATGTAATTTATGTAACAGAATATACAAAGCAGTATTGGATAGGTTTCTTTAAATTGGTACCACAAAACTACATTCTCTCTATAACTGAATCAAGAAATGATAGGATGAGCTGGCTGGATTCTTTATTCTTTTCTATTTGACCAATGAAGGAGATTTATAGTACTATCAATACAGAAAGAGGGAAAAAGAAGAAAAAATGGCACTTGTGCAATATTAGACATGTCGTGTACTGGGTAAATCGTATCATTGCAATTGGGACAAATCCACAGGCAATATATCTTTGTGGCTTCTTTTAATTATTCACTTCATGGCTGCATTATACATAGTTTTGCCTAGATATTCTTTGTATTGCAGCAAACCATAAAATTGATTGTTGTCTGCTTGCTGAAACATATATTTTTGTATTAGCATGTGTGATCTTTCTTTTGGTATTCTCAACTCTCAGATATCTTGCAGGTTGATTCTGAAAAAGAATGGAGGGGATTATAGTGTAGACATTTCAGCACTGTTGTTGTGTTGAAATTTATCAAAAATAAATGTCGTGGATTTTATTAAGACTATGACAGAATTACAACACAACCTCAAATTGAGTATTTGAAAAGGAATATGTTGTCTTGCATTTGCCTCTCTTATGAAGTAATCCAAACATTAAGTCCTAACTTCAATAATTTATTCAGCTCAATGAGTTTTTAGAATTCACGTAAAAGTTGAGCTATATGTGTTTTTTTATATCAGAATTCAGATGTCCCCAAAGAGACGAGATATATGTACCGATCCAAAAAAAAAATTGAACAATGTATTTATCTAAATTTATTTCATGATAGAAAGCATCAACTGCAGGGTTATAAATAAATTACTAGATTGCTTGTGGAATTTAATTTGAGTTTCATCCTTTTTCTATTCTGCAATCTCATAGCATATGGTATGTGTTCAATACTTAATTGTCTCACCTCAACGTTTTATGAAGTTGTAATGTTGTGGTCACATTTTGATTCATTTTTCCGTCTTCTTCATTTCTTAAGAGTTCCACTACAAGTTTTACTCATTTAGTAAATATTGTTTCCATATATCGAGATGTTTTGCGATAACCTTCTAATTTACAACATATTTATTTGTTTGCAGATGTTCTTGGTGAAGAAAAAGGACCACAAAGAAGACCAAAGACTGCAGCCACTTGTTTCATACAAGTCAAATAAAATTCGTATCCAGTTATATTTATATTACAATTAGCTAACACGCAGAGTTAAATGCACAGGCCATCATCGCCTAGTTATATAGAGGAGCTAGAGTTTCGACATGGCTGTTTTTGGTCATTTAAAATAAAGTGGAGGGTATTTTGGACGTTTCGCATCTCTTATCAATGTCATTTACGTGTCTTTGTATTGTTTAGTTATACTTCTACGTGTACACTGAAGATCTTTCCACATATTTTCTCAAAGACAACAATCGTAGGTGTTTCCCTTTCTTTCAAGAGTTTCTTTCTCTCGGAAATTTCCACTTGCTCTTAAAGCTCTCTTTGTTCTTGATGGGTGTAGCTACATGTGGGTTCCGCTTTTGACTTTTTTCCAGATCTTCTTCTCTTTTCTCTTTTTTTTTTCTTTCGTAATATTTTGGGTTGTCTGTACTTTTTTTTTCGGTGTTTTTTTAGGTGCTTTTTCTGATTCTCTGAATACTGTTTAGTTTTGCAATTTCATGACTGTCGTGTGCTAAATCCGAGTGTGTGACTGGGAGTAGACGGGAATTAGCGCTATAATTTTAGATTTTTCTAAAATACATGATGGATTCCATATTTAATTTGGTGGTGGATTTTTGAAAATAAATGATTCGCGATTTAGATTTGGTTGTGGTGGCTTGTGCTGATGTTGGTTTCATGCCCTTTTATTGGCTGTATCAAGTGTTTTATTTTGCAGTAACAATTCCAACATGCGTAGTGAAAAGGATGATCACAGTGATAAATATATTGATACCGATGAGATATTGAAAGAAACAATCGGAGGTTAGTAAATGTTTACTGGCTTAATCTCTTTCTTCGACGGTTCCTCTTCGATTTAGTGCTTTGTTGTGTACCTTTTAGGTATTTTAAATTTTAAATTTTTTCTTTTAGATATACACAGGAATATAAAAATTGTTAATTATTTAGCTACTCTGAAAGTTCTTTTCACCTTTATTTCGGATTTTGAGATGGGTGCTTTTAGAAGCTTTAAGTTGGCATTATATTTGTGATCCTCTGAGGCTTTTCCATTGCACGATCCGTCCATGTTGAAGCTTAGCCTCTTTGCTTTCCCACAAATTGTATTACGAAAATTCTTCATAGTCAAACAAATATTGTTGTTAAAAAAGGAGTGCTCAATGGCACAAAAAAAATTAATTTACTTCACATAATTGGGGGGGAGAGGGGGGGGGGGGTTAAAATTCTTTGTATATGAGAGCAGGTAAATTTAGGTGAGCTGACAAAAAGACAAACTATCAATCTACAAAATTAGTATTTATAGAAAAGATACAGAACTAGAAACATCAAATTGGTGTGGGCATTCATCATCAAAATCGTCCCCTCCTTAGCTTCATTATATCAGCGTTTATCTCCTCTTTTTCCCCCTTCGATTAAGGATATCAGCATGTGTCTTATGGAGAAGTTAGTAAAATTTAAGTGACATAAAGGATGAATTCAAAATCTTCATACGGAACATTTAATTTCTATTAGCTGTGCACAATCTCAGATATCAATGCTTTAGGTCTCTAATTCCCACTAGAACATACTGTGTAATGGCATTTAGAAAAGTTTTCTCTTTTAAGGCAAGAAGCGTTGATGTGTCAATCATTCTTAAAAATTGAGTGAAAAACTATTTAGCAATAGGAAGAGAAATCAGTATTTTCATTACACACGAGAACATAGGCTCAGAAGGGAGATAATAAATCGGTACACTTAGCAATTCAGATGCGGGTGCAAATACTTCCATTCTGGATTGGCATGGAGTAAATGGAAAGCGTGTGATTGCAACCTCCATTGTAACTTAATAAATTTAATGTGCCATCACCTTTTGTCACTGGTCAGTATAGTTCTGGATGTTGCAAATAATAAGGCTCTTGTGGTATTGAGTACCCAACGTACAGAGACTTCTCCTTTTCTATTTTGCTTTTTATGGCTCAAAATCAAAATCTTCAGTAGCTTCTTTGATTTCATCGCCTTCTAGCAGTGAGTAGTTCTGTGAATTTCTCTCTGTTTTATATTTCTACACTATTTAGTTTTTTTGTTCTTTTTGTTTTTTCATGTTTTGATTGTACTATGTATGCTTTTGATTCTGGTAGTGCAGATTTTCTGGGAAGCACATAAAATTGTTGACAGCTATTCACCGAATCTATTAGCAAACTCTAAAAATGGTATGCGTTTTTTAGCCTTAATTTTTAATTCTCATACTTTCGGCTAGATATGATACTTTATTTTCTTTTTCTTTTTCGAATCCTCCTAATAACTTCTCTATATGAATGCATCGACTTGCTTCTTTTTTATTCGGTATTCACTCTGTCTGGCAATTTGCATTAGCATAGTCAACTTATCTTTTCAAACTCCAATATGATCAAATTAAGCATACCCCTTCTTTTGCATACATTTCATGTTAGTTTATGGTTATTGAACTGTGATGAGAGTTATTTTTGGGTTACTTGTGGAGTATTAGATTAGGATTGCCTTCAATATTTATAAAGTTGTTCATTCTTGTGAATCGGGAAAAAATATTAAAAAAATATTATATAGGTTTAGAAATACTTTTAGAAGGTGTTATGAAGCAGTATTAAAATTTCGTATTTGACATAGCCCATTAACCAAAATAGAGTTTGTTGAATTTGTATCCCCGAAAGTATGGAAAGGAACCAAATTGTATGAGTATGTATTTATTACATGCATTTGTTGGATAATAATTTTTTTGTTCATTAGTAGAAGAAACAAAAAGGACAAGGTTAGGTGTGGCAAGAGTGAGAACTTTTATGCTTTCTTTAACCATCGGATTTCTGTCTTTGCTATAGTTAAACATTGACACTTTTAGCATGTGTTACGGCCCTTCATCTTACTTTTAAAGAAATTAAGTTTGTTGATTGAAGGTTTATCAACTAACAGTTGCTCTAAGACCTATGCTCTTTTGTCCTGATTATTTTTCACATCTCACGTACACCTTGTAGCAGTTTCTTCTCTATATCTCTTGCTTAAATCAGATCTTTCCCATGATAGTGGTGCTATGGATGCGTTAGTGATCAATAGAACAACAGCTTTTGTAAAATAAAAATAAAAAAAGATAAAAAATTTTAACGTTGAGATAGCTTGCCCTCTATTATTGTTTAACAATTTAATGCACTTTTATTTATCTAATCAATTGTAAAGAGTTGGAGTTTTTGCCTTTAGCGCTATAGCATGGCCTATTTGTACAGAACAGATGTATAGGTACACTGGATAGAGGAGAGGTAAGAGAGACTGAATTTGTGTTCAGCATTAAATAAAATCGTTCTACAACTTTAAAATTGTATGCAAGCATGTGAATAACTACTCTCATTTTAATTTGCCAGCTCAAGGTTCTTGGTAGTTCTTGGTAGCGACAACGTCTGCTATCTTCATTAATTCAAATTAGAAAGACACAATATTGTTACTCTTCAGATAGCTTTTACAAAAATCTCCAACTAATTCAAGTATTCAACTATTCTAAAATGTCAATCTATCTATACTGTTTAATTAGACTGATAAAAAGTTCTGGAAGGTGATCGGTAGTAACATTGCTTCAAATTATACTCAATAAAAAAAATTAGGAGACAAAAGGTAGTAAAAATGCTACAAATCATTGTCTGATCGATGTATAGGTAACAGTTTTGGATGATACACTCTCATATAGCATACAATGGCGTAAGTCAAATTGATGATTTGCGAGGTGGTTGTTGGATTGGAGTGTGATCTTGTAACATTCTATGTTATTTTGAAAGTTCAAGGTTTAAGACTAAAAGAAAGATTAATGGTTGATTCTTCAACTACACTTACTGATTTGTAATATTTATCAACATTCTTACTCAAAATTCAGCTGGACTTATATAATTTATATATTAGCTATCTAATGGATCTAATTTGTTTTTTCTTATTAGGGGAGAATTGAAGGTGGAGGAGATCAAAGATGTATTGCTTTAAGGAAATTATGTAAAAGAAACTGAAAAGTACCAATCGAAATAATTGCACAGGTCTATTTTAAATGAAACTTTCTCTTTAGCTTTGTGCGTAACACACATATTCATCATCATAATGAGGTGACTCCTTTTAATTCGTGAGGTGTTAGAACGATTGTCTAAATACCAATCTCCCTGGTCCAAATTGAGACCAGAATGAACAGTCTGCACCCCATATTTATCTTGCTTTTTTTTATGTGTAGTATGATCAAATGAATGAACATTCATTATAATTGTTTTCTCTTGACATGAAGCCATAAATTTATCTTCTGTCATCGCGTAGAGATGATTTATTAGACGGAGTCCGATAGTGAAGCAAGTTGCTAAATTATCAGCTTTTATTTTACACTATTCTTAGATTGTGGATGAGGTTTCTCAGGTTGTTGAGTTTATAGAAACTATGAAATCTAAATTCTTTTATGAAGTCTCATGCTTTTGCTGTCATACTCTTGATGTTGCAAATAATAATGCTCTTGTGGTAAGAGCTCTAAGTGACATTAAGGGATGTATAACCATGCGGTTCTGTTTCTTGGGTAATTTGCTGCTAATTGGTACTGCAAGTAACAAAAATGAACAAGTAAAATTATAGCGCTAATTCCCGTCTACTCCCAGTCACACACTCGGATTTAGCACACCACAGGCATGAAATTGCAAAACTAAAAAGTATTCAGAGAATCAGAAAAAGCACCTAAAAAAACACCGAAAAAAAAAAGTATAAACAACCCAAAATATTACGAAAGGAAAAAAAAAGAGAAAAGAGAAGAAGATCTGGGAAAAAGTTAAAAGCGGAACACACTTGTAGCTACACCCAGCAAGAACAAAGAGAGCTTTAAGAGCAAGTGGAGATTTCCAAGAGAAAGAAACTCTTGAAAGAAAGGGAAACACATACGATTGTTGTCTCTAAGAAAATATGTGGAAAGATCTTCAGTGTACACGTAGAAGTATAACTAAACAATACAACTAAACATATTGAAAAACACTCTCATCTTATAGAGTAGTTAACTATATTGAGATATGAGGGATTCCCCTCAGAAAATAGAACTAGATAGAGGAGTTGATCATGACTACTGTTGACCTTGTGGACGGAAGAGTTGATCATGGCTACTACTGATTCCTTGCGACCACAAGAGCATGAATCTGATAGAAGTATATTGGAAGATATTCACTTCGATCCCTTAAAATCACAAGAGCATAATGTTGATAAAAATTGTACTGAAAATACATAAAATGGCGATTACAATATAATAATAACATGTGAAGAATAAGAACTTCGCTCGCGTAAAAGATTTGCCAGAAACTCGAAGCATTTGAATTTATTCACCGAGTGCAAATCCCATGTGTGGATTGTATACTGTATTAGTTTAAAGTCATCTTTTTTTTGAATTTGGGTAAATTTATTCACCGAGTGCAAATCCCATGGTGATTTATATTGTATTCCATGTAAATTCTTTTCTTTGATGACTGTCTCACTTCGGTTATTCTTTTCTATTTATCAAGGAGGAAGATGTCAAGATTAAAAGAAGGATGACAAGAACGATTTGCGTGATGATGGAGAAAACGTCAAGCATAGAAGAGAAAGAATGATGAGGAGAGAGAGCTTCCCATAAACATTAAAGGTAACATGTTCAGTGCAAGACTGTCAAGATCATCAAGCCTAAACTTTGAGCAAGTCCAACAGGATGTTGTTGTTGTTGTTGCCACCAATATTATTGCTGCTTTCTACATTATTATTAGTTATAGGAGGAGGAGGCATCATCATCATTGCAGGAGGACATAAGACTGCATTTTCACTGCTGTATCAAACAAGATGTATTTCCACTAGAACCACCCCCTCCATTAACATCTTTTTTTTTTCTCTGAGTTTCTTATAACTCTCTTTGTTGATTTTGTTCCTTTTGTTTTTGCCTATGAAACCATAAAACTTCCTAAACTTTGAACAAGTCTAATCTACCTCTTTTACTATTGTGGCTGATTATAATGGAAGAAAACTATCATTTCAGTATTGTAGTTGCGCTCCCATAGATGTAAAAAGTGTCATTTGGTGATCATACAATATCCGAGAGTGGATAATTGTTCCAAATTATATCTAACTAATATCCAGTGATATTATCCATATTTGGTGATCCTTTATATGCATCAGATCCCCTTTCCTGCCACTTCATGTCAAAATAAAGTTAAAAAAAATAATAATTTCAACTTTTATTATATTGCACGGGCTAACTCCACCTAGTTTATATAGAAAAGCTTGGGTTTCGACGTGGCTGTTTTTCGTCATTAAAACTCATTTTAAGGGCATTGTTGTCATTTCAATGCTTAGGTTTGCAGCTGCATGCACGTGTCTAAACATCCGCTAGCCACTATGTGGCCTTCAATTGTACTAGAGTTACTTTTGTCTTTCCGACTTCCCCTCCGCCTCCGCCTCTTTGCACTTCCCGTCCGGCGTCTTTTGGCTCTCTCCTCCGTGAAGTTTTTCTGTTTTAGTTCTAATTGATCTTCACCCTTCAAATTACTTTATTCTCTGTTTGGTTTCTCAATTGCATGTCTATAATTGAATTCCTCCTGCTGAAATTTTGATTTTTTTCTCAAACTTTTTTGGGTGCGCATGTCTAATATGATGCTTTTCTTGCTTTCTTTTGTTCCATCTTCTTCATTTCAGTTTTCGCTCTGCGATGTGGTAGTGGTCTGTTGATAAAGTAGTTGTCTGTTCCTGCATCTGTTTTTTCGTACTTTTGGATTCCGGTAAGTACTGCTCTTCTATTCCCTTCTATTTTTTTCCTTAGCTTTTAGCATGCATAAGTTGAACCCAAATTATCTAATTTTCCACCCCTAAGAGAAAAATTGACTGAGTGCATTTATACTCTTATATAAAACTTGCCTTCCGTGTCTTGATGAGCTACAATTGCCCCAGAACTTAATCAGTGTTTGATTTTATTGTTGGAAAAGTGAATGTGATTATAGATGTGCTATGATTATACAGTTGGCTAATGTAGCGTCTGGATAGATGTACATGGTTACTGCACATTAAAATTCTTTTTGATAAGTTATTGACCTCACACTAAGATTATTGAAGCTCAAAGCAAAATGAACTTACCACTTTTGTTATTTTCAAGATGCGCTGTCATTTTTTTCCTCCAAAGCCATATTGATTATTTAGTATAAGTGATCAAGGTGCAACAAACACTCTTTCTTAGTTGTTCATTTGATTTAAGGAGATGTACTTTAGTGGAAAACAACAAGTAACCCAGTGAATTCCCATAAGTGGGGTCTGGGGAGGGTAGTGTATACGCAAACCTTATCGCTATCCCGGAGGCAGAGTATTCCAATAAAAAAAAAGGGGTCTTCAAATTCCTACAAGTTCTATTTATGAGGTCAAAAGTTGATATATTATTTCTTATGAGCTTTTGCATTAAACATGCAAAGTGATTGATCTATTGCTGCAAAAATATTTTTTTGATACTATCATCTTAAATTACCACTCAATTCTACTAATAAGATCAGTATGAAAGAATGCAAGGTCCACTTTAACTCCTTTTAGAAACCTGCCTCTTAAGATTTTTGAGACTAAACACATGCCCCTTTTCTTAGTAGTCTTGGGGACAAACATCTTCAAATTCCCAAATGCAAACTACGGATAGGAGCTGATCACGACCTATTTGAATATGCAGGTTGTGCATGTCTTACTGTATTCAACTTTAATTTAATTTAAATTCAGTGGACACCTGAACATGATCTATGTTAAAGTAAGATATTTAAAGAAATAAAATAAACATTTTGTTCCTTTTCTTGCTCCTATATTTCTGCAAAACTTCATGATTAACTTATTAAATTATTATTTATTTTTGAGTTGTAACATTACTTTTGGGTCTTATTGCCAATATCTAAAATCAGCAGTACTCTTTTTTTAGACAAGGAAGATCAACAGTACTCTTTTACAATGTATATCTGACCAGTGCCTTCTCTTAGCTTCTTTTATTATCCTTTTGTCTGATAACTTTTTAAGCTCTTATATTTTTCTAAACCTAACCCCTCTCAAAGTATATATCTGAACTGCATGAACTGCATGCCTCTGTCTTTTTCAGTTAGTTATTTGTCATAAACATAATAGAGGAAAATGCTTTAAACAGAAATCTTGTCTGCAAGTATGAGAGGCACTGATTATGAAAGCTAATTCAGAAATTGCACGCTGAACTTGAAGATGATATAGTGCTGCTCAAAGCCAACTGGCCTGCGCCGCGAGAGATGGTCTGATATGTGCTTTGTTGCTTTGCCAAAACTAATCTACGTATAGTAATTCAGGCTTTTTATCATAATTCGGTGGATAATTATAGTTATTTAGCTTTAGTTGGTGCATTTATGTAGAACTGTTAGCTGCCATTTTTAACTTTGGTACTTTGGGCGGTTTCTAGCTAAATCCCTTTTGATTCTGATATTTCTTCTATGTTTCTTTGTTTTCATGACCATTCAGAATTTTAGTTTACTTGGTGTATTTGTCCAAATATCTCCAATAGGAGCTTTAACTGTAATTGGTGTAATTTTTGTAAAAATGATGCTACAAGTTTCAGTTTTAGTGATTTCTAGCTTAATCCCTCTTAATTTTTGTACTTGTGCTCTTCTTTTCTTGGTTTCCTTTTGGACCATTTCTATTTTGGAAGGTTTAGGTTTGGTTTCTGCTTAAGTTGGTTTTTTAAAGGTTCTTGCATTTCATTTTGTTTACCAATGAGTGGAGAAGTAGAATATTTCTCCCATTTTAGATGTATTTGTTGCATTGTTGGAGAACTGGTGATGTTGGAAAAAGATTTGTGGGTTCTCGGTTAAACCTTCCTTTTGGTTTAGCTCAACTAAACCTTTAACTTGAAATCATGCTCACAAAACGCTGAGATTATAAACCATCATCAACTATCTCGCACGGTAGATATGAGAAATGCATTTCTATTGGCTTAGGCTTGAACATACATTAGTCTGTTGAATCTAAGATGAATTTACCTATTTATTTTTATACAGAAACTCGAAGTTTTATAAGATAAACAGCTTTTGAATTTTTTATTTACATACTATAGATAGCAAAATAGTTCCTTGCGTTTTATCTTTACTGTTTCTAAGTTTTACTCTTATCTTCAACACATTTCACTTATGTTAGTAGTTTGTGCAACTTTTATCCTGCATTCGAGTTGCCACTGCATTTTCCAATTAGCATTAGCAGATAGAGTGATGTTAGAGATTTTCGTGGTGTAGATATCTCATAATACTCTTGAATGAATCTGTTGTGGCCATTTATTCAGCTTGAATATGTCAGATACTTTTTTCATTAGTGTTGGAGCACAAAGTCTATCTAATCTTGAAACATTCTGTCGGCACAGGCCATCAGAAGAGGTGGGAGGTTCAGTAAAGTGTAGTAATTAATAGCTGGGAATTGCTCACATTGATTGAACAAATTAAGCAGGTTCATTATAGCTTCTTGACGCAGTCCTTGGCTAATCTTATAATTCATATCCAATCATATAAAAGGGGTGAAAAAATGAGGAAGAGAACGTCTTTCTTCAATTATCACTTGATAAGTCAATCCCTTAATCCATAATTTGGTAAATAGATAAGACATACGGGAACATCCTTATCTTATAATGCTGGACAAAAAGTATTTGTATCACTCGTTGATTCATGGGATCTAAATTTATCCAACAATTTAAGTAAACAACCGAAAAGATAGAGTCAGAGATATACAGCATATCGTGCACTAAATTTATCCTATAATTTACATGCATTATTGAAGAGATAACTACACTAGAGCTAGCTGTGTATAAAAAATAAATCTTGAATGATATTACCCAAGATATTATTATTATACCGAAATTTCCGTACCGATATTACAAGGATTAATTAGTAGAACACCATAGAGCGGAACAGCTGCAAAGCTGATACAAAAGTTATCAGTACAAAAATCCTGCATCAACCTTGTATGTGTCAAAATCTGATCAAAGGAATTCTACTTAAGGAAGAACGACCAAGAAGCAACCAAGCCGAAGTCACGTATAGGAAGCAATATACCGGCGAGTGATTTAGCTACGGTCGAGGTCGAGCACTCAATTCGGCCTGAACGGCTAGTTCAACACATTTCAGAGGAATATTCTACGGAATATTCCAAGAATCTAGGTACTTCGGTTAAGGATCGCCGAGTAAAGAAAGTGTGTTATATAAATATCATGGGAGAGAGTAGCAGGGGGGCTGATAGGAACTCACACACAAAAACATATTCATCTCTCTAGAACCGAAGATATTCCAAATATCTCAGGCTCCTCGCCGAAAAAGAGATAAGAGCTTAGAATCTCAGTGTCCATCTGTAATTCAACTTTATCAAATGCACAGAAGTCGTTCTTGTTCAAGAATAGTGACTCTTTTCATTAATGTATTCTCCGTTATCATTTGATATTATTGGAGTAATCATCTATTTCTTACATTATGATAATCAATCGCGATTGTAATCAAATTTTATGTTCAGTCATGCTTGTTATTCCTATCCTCTATCTCAGATCTAGAATAAATTATCTCTGGCTAGGATTTGTCCCAAATCTCCTTATTCAATTGGTTTAACAAAAAGGCCTAAGACTTTTTAGTCAAACAATTTGGCGCCTTCTGTGGGGATTTCCTAGCCAAAGTTTTAGTTTCCTCTAGATCTAAACTCGGTTCTAGTTCTACTTCCCGTTCGCTGTAACTTCATCCTTTCGCATGTGTGCTTGTGGTGCGGCTTATGTTTCCATGTCTTCACTTACTCGGGACTGGATCGGATTGGGACGTGAACCCGAAAACCCTAACGAGCGAAGTAAGTCATCAATCTCCAAGGTGCCCAGATTCGACTAACGCCAAAGCTAAGTGCGAGGCTGAGATCGGATATGAAGCGAGCACTCTCATTTCTTGCCAACCAGATCGAAGACCCAAGTAGCGGAGATGGCAAAAACACCAAGCCAAAGACCCACAGGATGTCATCCAGGTTTGCTGAATATTAGCCCAACTAGTGATAGTAGCTACGAAACACAGCCAAAGAAGGGAACACGGTCGCTCCCTTCCACCAGTCAACCAATAAGTTGAGGTAACAAACGATTTCATTTAGCTTTAACTTACTATTTCTTTTCAGAATGGGACGGGAACAGGGGCATACTCACCGGCACTCGAACAGGGAACAAATGCCATCAAAATAGAACACCAAGAAAATGCCCCGCGTCCTATCATCATGCAAGCAACGGTTGAGCAAAAACCCCCCTCCCCAGCAAGTTGGTACTCAACACCATAAAGGAAAAACCGGTATAGACTGGGACTGGGTCACCAGCATGGAAAACATATGAATCTCTCCAACATGCAGACTAAACACAAGTGCGTGAAACTCACCCACGCGCACGCCAAAGTCACTATACGACGACACAACTAGCCAAAATTCAATCTCGTACATATATTGAGATGCCCCAAAGTTTGAGCGAGACATTTATCGCCCGGCCTACCAACTACCTCTCTAGGCTAAGCGATGATTTAGATAGACTGGGACTCCTCAAATGTATGTACGGACCGAACAAAAATATGTAATATTCTCCAATGAATAAACGAAGTGGTATATGACATTCTTACACAACACCAAATTTACACATCACGCCAACGCAAAGGAAATATACATTTGACCTAGTTCGAATCAGTCAACATTCGACCTCGCTCGAATTAACTTACATTCGACCTCGTTCGAATCATTCTACATTCAACCTTGCTCGAATTAACTTACATTCGACCTCGTTCGAATCAATCAACATTCGACCTCATTCGGTCATTCTACATTCGACCTTGCTCGAATTAACTTACATTCGACCTCGTTCGAATCAATCAACATTTGACCTCACTCGAATTAACTTACATCTGACCTCATTCGAATCATTCTACATTTCGACCTTATTCGAATTATTCTACATTCAACCTCGCTCGAATTAACTTACATTTGACCTCGTTCGAATCAATCAACATTCAACCTCGCTCGAATTAACTTACATTTCGAATCAATCAACATTCGACCTCGCTCGAATTAACTTACATCTGACCTCATTCGAATCATTCTACATTTCGACCTTATTCGAATCATTCTACATTCGACCTCGCTCGAATTAACTTACATTTGACCTCGTTCGAATCAATCAACATTCAACCTCGCTCGAATTAACTTACATTCGACCTTGTTCGAATCAGTAGGTCAAAATGCCCTCGCTTAAATCAACTACCGAAAGTCAAGGACTCATTGCGAGATCCAAAACATTCGAAAGAAAAAAAAGAATTAAAGGCTGAAAACATACAATCAAAGACAAATCAACTGTTCCATTTAAAAGGAAAATAGTGTTTTGCAAAGGGCCAAAAGGGGGTCCCCATCAAACTAACTAAATACAGAAGAAATTTTTTAAAGTACGAAAGCTTCACTAAGCATTATTCTCATCCACGCCGTCATCTCTCTCTCCGCCCGGTTCAGCGGTTTCACCTCCACCGTCACCCTCTCCATCAGGATGCTCATCATCAAAAGAAAGCCCATCCTCGGCCTCATTGTCTCCACTGGCCTTCGGTGTTGCAGGGTCAAAGCCACAAGCAAGCCAGGCCTCACGCACTTTAACACGAACCTCTTCGAAAGTGGCCTCAAGGACCTTTCCTGCTGCCAACAAGACCTTATATATATCCCGCTGAGCCTCAGCGTGGACCCACATCTCATACAAATGGGGAGAAACGTCAACAGAGGCCGGCGTAGGAGGAGTCGAAGCTAACAATTGCGCCCTCTCCGTCTCAAGAGCAGTAATTCGATCACCCAGGCTCGAGACGTCCCTTTCAAGCTCGCCAAGTCGTTCATCAAGCCGTGTCTCACTCAGAGCGGTCGTCTCCATCTCAGGGGCACATTTAGACCTGAGAACGCGGATAGAATTCTCCAACGCTGCAGCCTTCACCAAGGTTGCTACTCGGGCTCCTTTAGCCCTCTCCAGCCCGATCACCTTCCCTTCCAATTCGATCACCTTTTCCACCAATTCAACACTTAAACCGGAAACCCTAATGTCACTCTGCTCAAGCTCCACCCGCATGGCAACCACCTTTGCCTGAAGATCAACACACTCAACTACAACACCCTTGCCCACCTCGAGCTCTTCTTCCTTAGCCCGAAGCAGCCCTTCAAGTTCGCTGCATCTGCTCATAGACCGCATCAGGTCCTCGTCCTTCCTACCCAACTCCTCCCTAAGGGATTGAGGATTGCTACCCGCCTTGAGTCGTGCATGCATGTCACGGCACTTGTCACGATATTGGTGGTATTTTGAAACCATTTTCTAAAAACCGCCTCTCCTGGCGGCGGATACTCTCCGTGTCCAAAATGAAAGTCTGAAGAAAGAAAAAGAATAGAAAGAGAAAGTTAGCAGAGTTGAAGACGTAAAATGAAGAAAGTAATAGTCTCACCCTCAAAGCCATTTCGGCTACACCCCGTGATAGACCGACATTGCTGATCTCCTGAAGGGCCCTGCTTTCGGTAGCAGAACAAAGAAGGGAAAATTGGGGCACCAGCTTATCGTGTCCTCTAATAAGTCACACTCCGGGACAATCTCGATCACGCAGGAGGAATCATCTGTCCCCGCCTCCACCCAAGTGAATACCGCCTCAAACATGCTTATGTCTTCGGGGTCAATATCTGAACCGGATTCGTAGTCATCTACCACTACACCTTTTTCCCTCTCAATGGCCGAAGACGGGGCACAGGCCTGTTGCGAAGTCGATGGACCACATGGAATGATTGCAGCGAACTCCCAGTTATGCCCCCTACCACGACAAACTCCCCGATGCCAGAAACGGGCACCACCTCCATGCTCGAGGGGGATACAGTCTCCTCACTTAAATTGGCATCACCAGCAGGCTCAGACACTGCCAAAGCGGGATCATTCCTTGAAGGCCCCTCGGTTCGGGGTGCCCCATCGGTCCCTATTCTATGCCTCTTTAACGGATCCTCTTCGCCATGGTCTTGAGATGACTCGTCCACCAAATGAACCATGGGAAGAAGAGCCTCGGCCTGATGAGCAACCTCACAATGGTCGAGCCCGGGAGGGTCGTAGTCTATAAAGTAGTAGTGTTCTGAACGCTCTCACTTGCAGCCGCAATTGGTGCAGGTCCGGTAGAGAGACTCGACTGATGGAAAGCAGGTACGAGATCTCTCGCCGTCCTCGTGATCCGTAGACCTACCAACGAAAGAAGCTTAAACCAAAGAGGAAAATGCAGAGCAAAGTACAAAGCAACTAAGGGCAAAACAAGATGACTCACCAGCAGAAGGTCTACGCTCAAATCTCTAGTAGAACGACGACCATTCATGAATCCCCATTGTATGGGACAAAACCTGGCTCACCCACTCGCGAATATCAGTGACTAGCGGGGGAGGTGCCTTCTCGGCTATGAAATAGATGGAAAAAGAAAAACAATCAGATCACCTGAAGGGGACAACGAGAAACCGTTTTAAAAAGAAATATATATATGTATAAAGAAACTTAAGGGCAAAATTCCACTCTTCAGGAAATCTGTTAGGATTGGACACCACATGCTCCGTCCTCACAAAGAAGAAGCTCTCCCAAAAGTGGCGATTGGTCTTGTCGTCCATATTCACCACCAAGCCCTTGGTCCCGCGGTGACAAAGATGTGTCATAGTACCCTGTAAAAACTGGGTACGAAAAGGTGAAGTAGGTGACTAAGAGAAATCCCCCGGCCGGCCAGTTCCGTATACTTGGTAAGCATGAGGAAGAGCTTGTATATATATGGAGAGAGCTGAGCCGGGCACACCCCATAATAGCGACAAAAGTTTTCCGCCAGGTAAGGAAGGGAAAGTGAGTAACCGATGACAAACGGGTACGCATAAAATGTGCAATACCCCAGGCGATACATCTGCACGACGTCATTACCCGCGGGAATGAGTTCAACATGATCAGGAATCCTCCACTTAGCCTTAAGCGTAGCAAGTGCCGCAGCATTCATTATGAAAATAACGGGCTTAGGATCGGCATTAGGTAAGTGCTTGAAATCAATCTTGACTTTCCCCGAGCATGAAATGATCTCATCCATGGTGGAAAAATTCTCATCATCCACAATGGCTGTCCCTTATTCATGGGAGGGCATATCTGTTTCCGATGCAACAGTACCGGCGACTCTATCGGAAGTAGAAGGTGCACTAGTCATGTCTTCTTTGGTTATGTAGGTGATAGATGCTAGGGTAGAGGGAGTAACAATGGGAAGGAACTTCAAAAGAAAAGATATGGAGACGTAAGAATCTGAGGAAGGAGGAAAGAGAAGCCTGAAGTTTTTCGAATAATATAAAGGAAACACGACAACCCCAAATGTAGAGTTCTCTTCTCTATTTATAAGAGTACAAACATCTTGAGTGAGAAAACCAAATGCCGCCATGATAATTCCAAAGAAGAGGAGGCACGGGAAATGACATAACGTATAAGGAACGTGCGCCATAATGACACATGACAGATTGACATCATTTCAAACTAACAGAACGGTCAGGTACGGCTCCCGAAGCATCACATCGTCATCTCACTATGAAGGGTCACTCTTCGGCCAATGTGGTCAAATTTCTCAACAGCTGCAAAGCTGATACAAAAGTTATCAGTACAAAAATCCTGCATCAACCTTGTATGTGTCAAAATCTGATCAAAGGAATTCTACTTAAGGAAGAACGACCAAGAAGCAACCAAGCCGAAGTCACGTATAGGAAGCAATATACCGGCGAGTGATTTAGCTACGGTCGAGGTCGAGCACTCAATTCGGCCCAAACGGCTAGTTCAATACTTAGACATTTCAGAGAAATATTCTAGGTGATATTCCAAGAATCTAGGTACTCCGATTAAGGACAACTAAGTAAAGAAAGTGTGTTATTTAAATATCATAGGAGAGAGTAGTAGGGGGGGTGATAGGAACTCATGTAAGCACGTGATTTTTGACCCTCCCCGGGAATTTTTACATTCTTAGCTTAAATATTTAATTTAGGACTAATATAGCTATTTTGACTATTTTTACTTTATTTTTTTTCTCGCAAAAGAAAAAATTACAAAAAAAGTATATATATAAATTTTAGTTTATGTATCCCTCATAAACTTGAAAAAATCAAAAATTGCACTTTATTTTGGTACTTTATATAAATTCGAAAATTACAAAAAATATAGTTCTATTAATGTTTGCAGTCATTATAATTTTGAAAAAATACAAAAATATTACTTCATATTTTTGTCTTTATTAAAAACGAAAATTACAAAAATAATTTTATTAATATTCTATAGTCATTTTAACTTTGAAAAAATACAAAAATATTACCTCATATTTTATCTTAATATTTTAAAACGAAAATTACAAAAAATATAGTTTTATTAATATTTTGTAGCTATTTTAAACCTTGAAAAATATTTAAAAAAGATATAGTTTTGTTTAAATACTAGTCTTATCTTTTGGTAGTTATTTTGCTTACATAGGACTAGTTAAGCAACGTGTTCCTATTTCTCGGGTCCGGGCAAAAGAATAATATTCGGGTTTAAACTACCCGGTTTCAGGCCTAATTTTCGGACCTAGCCCATAATAAACAGTGTCCAGGACACATGGGGAACCCCACCACGCGTGGGGGACATATGCCTCGAACCCCACCACGAGTGGGCTCATTTTTCTGGGCAAAACCCAGTACAAAACACGGACAAAAGCAAAAAGGAACGGACATACTTTGGAGGACTTTTGGAAAAGTTGAAAAAAGGGGACTTTTGAAAATTGGAGAGGAACCTACTGAAAAAAAACGAACAAAAGACTTGGAAGGGAAATTTTGAAAAGAGAGTACTGTTCATCATCTTCTTCTTATAAAGAAGAAGAAGAAAAACCCTACTAAGAAAGGGACTCCATTTCCGGACTTCCCCAGCACCAAAACACCACCCCGTCCCAACCCAAACCAATCGCGCCACCACCCCCCGTCGCCAAGCAGTCCACCGGACCAAAACCAACGAAAACCCTCACCCAAACAACCACCTCCATCGCCAACAAAACCACCAACTCAACCTCGCGGACCACCCTCCTCCACCGTCATCACTACCCAGCCCGACGAGTAGCAGCAGCGTCGTCACCTTCACGTCCAAACACCATCGCCCAAACACCATAACCACCACCCAAACGATCACCGGCTGCGTCCACCACCCTTCGTCGACCCTACGTCCGAACACCATTGCTGCCCGCTACCTAGCCTACCACCTCTAAGCTCCCCGCGTCAACCACTGCCCAAACAACCCACCCTACTGTCGCAACCAACGCCCTCGTCATTTTCCAGTCGACAACCATCACCCCGTCACCATTAAACACTGCCCGTCGACCCCCACAATCGTCGACTAAACAGTCCGTCAGCTTCACGCCACTAGCTGAGCCGGAGTTCATGGAGGTGAGCTGCTCGACCTTGTGTTGAGGTCGAGTTCCAGTCCAAGGTCCAAAGGTTGAGTCGAGGTCCGGTGCGTCGAGTTTGTTCCGGGGTTTTCGTTGGTTGTTCCTTGTTTAGTGAAGTCCGGTTCGAGTTCCGTAGGAAGCACTGTTTGTCGTTCTAGGATTGTCGAGGTTCGAAGGTTGGTGTTCTTCATCCTTTGTTTCATTTCATTCATTTTGCATATTATGGTTCAAGGCAATAAATGAAAATATTCGATATGTATGAATGTCAACAATGCAATTTTTGTTGTTGTGTTAAAAATGGTATTTTATGTTTAGTTACTGCATGCTTAAAGTAAATGTGAGCATATGAACGAGGTTATTCTATTTTTCATTTTTACCATGGATATTATTACCTGTTAGAATCGTTTTTTTTTAATCTCGGATGGCTTCACTAGTAGGAAATCGTAGTTGTTTTAAGTTTGCCCTTAAAAAGTGAAAATGAGACGAGCCTCGCAAAAATAAAAAAAATAAAAAAAAATGCACAAGCCGCGGGGCCCTCTAAATGTATATATTAAATACTTAGATTCCGGGACGGGTCGTTTAGCAAATTTCACGGCCCTCCCCAAAAATAATAATGCGCTAGTTGCTTTAGGCGCGCCTTTAATAACGTTATCTCCCTAAACTCGGGTGCACATTTATGTGACCCAAATCCAAATCTCAACGAAATCGAAATGTGCCTCTAATCACGGGTACATTGACTGTGACGTGGTATGAGATGCATTTCCATGACGTTGCAAATTCCTTTTAAAAAATAAGCATGAGATGAGCCTCGCCGAATAACAACACAAATCGTGGGGCCCTCAGTAAATACTTGTTTAAAAATTACTTAGAATTCAGGAGGGTCGTTTAGCGAATTTCACGGCCTCCGCAAAATAATAATGCGCTAGTTGCTTTAGGCGCGCCTTTAATAATTTACTTTCTTAAGCTCGGGTGTGCATTTCATGCGACCCAAATCCAAATCTCAAAACATCAAATAAAATGCGTTCTGGATTGTGGGTGCATTTCATGTGACGCAGTCCAAAGACGTGTTTTAAGCGATGTTCACATTCTTGTAAAAACAATAATAATAAAGCGGTTAAAAGTTAAAATTTGCACATAAGTTCATATTGTATTAAAAATCAGATAAATAAGCCAAATATAACAGTTGAGCGACCGTGCTAGAACCACGGAACTCGGGAATGCCTAACACCTTCTCCCGGGTTAACAGAATTCCTTATCCGGATTTCTGGTACGCAGACCGTAATATAGAGTCATTCTTTTCCTCGATTCGGGATTAAAATTGGTGACTTGGGACACCCTAAATCTCCCAAGTGGCGACTCTGAAATAATTAAACCAATCCCGTTTCGATTGTCCTTTAATTGGAAAAAACTCCCTTGCGCCCATCGGGTGCGGAAAAAGGAGGTGTGACAGCTCTGGCGACTCTGCTGGGGAATTTGAAACCCAGAACCACTGGTTCAGGTTTAAGAATTCGAGCTTAGAATAATTGTTATTATTTGGCTTTATTTATTATCTGATTATTACATGCTTTGAGCCTAATGTGCTAAATGCTGCTTTTACCGCTTTGATATTATTTGAACTGTATATAAACTGTGCCGAAACCTTTCTCTTCTTACCTCCGGGGATGTGCTTACTGGTTGAGACTCCCTATTCTGTTAGTGTCATACCCTAAATAAAAGAGGCTCGGAAAGTTTCTAAGCCGGCTGGCCTTTTGGTTCCCGGAAAGGAGCTCCTTCCTCAGCTCGAGTTGTCCGCTCGGGTACACTGTCTAGAACACCGACCCAGGTTTTTGAACCTAGTATAACAAAGCCACATGCCAGATCCCTAGTAGGAACGTTTATTTGCATCATGTGCATTTGACTTAGGGGACTCAACATAGGGGTTGGGTCCGTCTAGGACAAGCAACCTGAAAATAATAGACAATCTTTCGGCATCCTATGTGCTACATGTTATATTTAGTCAAGGGCGTATGTGTCATTTGGTCATTTCCAGCATGATGTTATTTTAATCGAAGCATGGGGAACATTTGTGGAATCCAAGAAGCCTTGGAATTCCCTATGTCCCCCACGCTTGCTTTTGGGAAAGCACATGGGGAACATTTGTGGAATCCAAGAAGTCTTGGAATTCCCATATGTCCCCCACGCTTCATATGTTGGGAAAAGCGCATAGGGAGCATTTGCGGAATCCAAGAAGTCTTGGAAATCGTTATGTCTCCCATGCCACATTTTTGAAAGAAATAATAAATATAAAAAATAAAAATACCAATAAAAAAACAAAGCATGAAAATTCAAAAAAAAAAAAGATTTTGTATGTTGTCATCATTTTCCACATATAAGAAAATCGTGAAAAAAGGAGAAAATAACAGCATAGAAGTCCGAGTATAGTCGAAACTCTGCCGAAATTTTGAAAATGAAAAAGTATCTTATTAGTTTGTTGTATTAAAAACAAGGAAAAATAGAAAAAATGAGTAGTTGTCTTGTTTTTCGAAAAAAAAACAAATTAAAAATAGTTTGTCTTGCCATAAAAAAAAAAAAGAAAGTCTTGTTTTAAAATGGGTTTTTATTTATTTATTTGTTTATGAAAATGCCATAATAAAAATAGAAATAAAAATAAAAAAGAGTCCTGCGTTGAATGTGATTTTATTATTTGTTCCAAAAATAAGTATATATATAATCCAAAAAAAAAATTCAAAAGAAAGTTCAAAATTCAAAAAGATAAAATAGATAAATAAAAATCCGAAAACATTTTGATTCTTCTTTAGAAATTCAAAATTCAAAAAAAAAACATTTTAGAAGCCTTTCTCATATTGAAGGTAAAATTCCGAAAATATTTTCTTCTTTTCTTTAGAATAAAAAAAAAACGAAAGTTCAAAAAATATTAGTCTTGCTTTTAAAAAGAAAATTAAAAAAAAACGAAAATCCAAAAAATATTAGTCTTTCTTTTAAAAAGAAAATCAATCAAAAAATAATATTTCCTTGCTTCTTTTAAAGTAGTTCTTTTAAACGAAAATTCAAAAAAAGAGTTAGTTCATCTGCTTATTATTATTTGCCTACTTATTCTTATTTGACCGAACTACGCGGGTTTGATTCTCACCGGGTGTGAGATACGTAGGCAACCCTCATCGGGTCCAACCCCACCTTCTCAAAAAGAAGGAATGTTTTATGTTTTTCGTTAATTCGTTTGTTTGTTATAAATGAAAAAATAATAGAATAATAGTCTATTTGTTTGTTGTGAAAATAATAATAATAAAAAAATATAAAAAATATAGAAAATGGAAAAGGGTCCTCTCAAAAATAGTTTATTCGCCCGAACTACGCGGGTTTGATTCTCACCGGATGTGAGATACGTAGGCAACCCTCATCGGGTCCAACCCCACCTTTTGCTAAAATAGCTAAAAATCAAAAATTTTAATCTTGTCATAAATAAGTCGGGTGATGTCCACCCCACCTTTTGCTAAAAAAGGCCAAAAAACAAATAATAATAATAAAAAAAAATACATGTCAAATTTTAGTTTTGTCATAAAGAAGTCGGGTGACGTTGTTTTATCAAGACATAGCCGAATGTTCCCGAAAGGGACGCCGGAAGGCTGACTTTGCATAAACAGCCACTTTTGGGTCATGTTTAAGGTTTGGTCCAGTTGACCCCCACAGCCTAAAAATCTTCGTCCCCGAGACGTTGAAAGGTCGTGTTTGCAATATTGACTTTTCTCATTTGAAAAACGATAAAAAAGAGTTATAAATAAGTCAGGTGATGTTGTTTTGTCATAAAAAGGGCCGAATTTTCCCGAAAGGGACGCCGGAAGGCTGACTTGGCATAAACAGCCACCTTTGGGTCATTTTGAGATATGGACCCACGCAACCTTATAAATCTTCGTCCCCGAGGCGCTGAAGGGCCGTGTTTACAACGCCAAGTCTTTTATTGTAATTTTGAAAGGAAAAAAAAATCAAAGGGTCAGCGGTCATGTGAATACCGTCTTTTGTCATAATAAGCCGAGCCATCTTCGGCCGCGTCTTAAACCGTTCTTGCCGAAATAGCCTTAGAATAATCTTTCAGTTGTCGAAGGGTTGTTTTCGTAAAAGAATGGACAAGTTTGTAAAGTGTCAAAATAATCCTCCCCGGTCTCAGAATTCATGTGAGAATTGGAAGGGACCACATTTGCAAAAATAACCATTTGGTTAAAATTAGCAAACGGAGGAAGAAAGTTGGCCATTTGTTTGGAAGTTTATAAATCTTTTGAAAATTGTGAAAAATGGAAATTGTGAAAAAATGTTTATTATTGTTTATCTTTTATTGGCACGAACTACGCAAGGTCTGATTCATGCGGGGTCATGATACGTAGGCAATCTCCATAAGATTCGACCACAACAAAAAAAAAGAATGGAAAAAGAGAATGAAAAAAAAAGAATGAAAAAAACGAAATGAAAAAAAAATGAAAAAATGAAAAGAAAAAGAATGAAAAAAAGAAAGAAAAAAAAAAGAAAAGATGTTGTCAATAATGAGGACCGACTGAGTCCATTCTAACCTGTTTGTTTTGCAAATAAGTTAAGGTGGTTGGTTTGTGGTAAGCCGGACAATGACACCCAGAATCCTTTACTTGCACCTCATGATGCACACTCTGCGGGGATCAAGCCTGATGACAGAAGCACTCGAATCCTGTTGGAAACTTGTTGACGGAGATATGGAAGCTGGTAATGGTCTTGGCAGTATTGATGCAAAGCTCAGTGGTTAAAAGGCCAATTTTGATAAAATGGGAGGACGCTCCGTTCCTTGGTTAACAAGAAAGAAGCAGTTGGTGGCTTATTTTGTTGTCATTCCTGTTTGTTCGGATTATTAGGATTGTAATTCGGATTTTGTTTTGTGTCAATATCTTTCCGCTTATCTTTCCGTTTTGTCATAGCGGTTTGTTTTAGTTTTGTCCAGGTTGTTTAGGATTTTTATTTCATTTGTTTGTTATTCAAACCATTTCACCGGTAGTCTAATACAAAATTCGGTCTTTTATTATTTCCAGTCATCTTTTTGTTTAGTCCTTTTATCATTTTTTGTTCAATGCCGATTCTAGGGACATGACATGCGCACACAGTTTGGGCCTAGTCTTTAAAGTTAATCACAAAACCCCAGAAAGGCGATCAAACCATTTAAAGAAATAAGGACGGTTTGAGATTATTTGAAGCCCGAGTCATGTGGAACTGGGGCAAGTTAAATACAAAGAAAACTGTTAAAGAAAGATTCGCCTAAATTGGCATGAGGGTCGTTCATAATAATGAGAATGAGAGTGTCGCCCAACGGTGCTTTAGAAGTGACAAATGAACAAACAGATGTTGAATATAATTGTCAAGTCCAGCACCATCAGAAGAGACTACAAATTTAAATTGTGTTGTTTGCACTTGGCATGTTTTGAAGACCGGAATGACGAAGGCATTTTGTTCTGCTACCCAAACACTTTATCCTTCGTTACCCCTTTTGAGCCTTATTTATTTTCTTTCATACCCCTCGTTCGGAGTTGGTAGCAACGAATAAAATACGCAAGCATGGCGGGTAAGAGAAAAGAAAACAACAAAATGGAAAAAGAAGAATAAAAGAAAAAAGAGAGAAAGAAAAAACGACAAAAAGAAAGGAGAAATGAAAAGAGAAAAGAAAAGAAAATTGATAAAAAGAAAAAAAAGAAAGTCAAATGGAGAAGAGGAATTGGGAACTACGTTTGACCTGATTCCTCAAAGAGGATACGTAGGCGCTTCACGGCTCGGTCATAGTTTTGAAAAATGAAAAAAAAACAATCAAAATATCCCCAAGCAAGAAACTGGGGCAAAAGTTGCGTTTGTTGTAAATAAATCTAATTCCGAAGGTTGTAATTAATAACCCGAAATCGATTCATTTTTGAGCCTTTAATACCCTTTCTTTCTAGCCCTATCCAAAACCCACATTACGATCCAAAGAAAGACCTTCTGACCAGTCTTCAAAAGATGCCAAGTCAGACAAATAAGATTCTTACCGGCGAACATAACATTCTGTTTCCACAACAGAAAGGACTCTAATCTCCAACAAAAAGAGTCATGCCGGCAACACTCCAAATTCCCAGCTGGAAAGTGATACAAATGAGAGAGTCTTATTGGTGAAAACCTTCACAGACACCATAAGGCGATAAAAGCTGAGAGAAAACCAAAATGAGAGAGGCTTGATAGTGAAAACCCTTCCGGCACTACAAGTCGAATAAGAGTGAGAATCAGATGGGGAATCGCCAATGGAAGATCTTAAAAGATGATTGACGGCAGAGGATAGGCCACATATGCATGTCATGGCCATTAGAGT
Organism: Nicotiana tabacum; assembly: GCF_000715075.1. Lineage (NCBI taxonomy): Eukaryota > Viridiplantae > Streptophyta > Magnoliopsida > Solanales > Solanaceae > Nicotiana > Nicotiana tabacum. The sequence continues at coordinate 102,332,117 of NC_134087.1, read as the reverse complement.
CGGTATCTGCGTTTGATAGGTTTTTATTTATAGTTTCTTTTGTAAAAGAGTCATCGTTTCCTTTGTCTTTTATTTTGTTTCTGTTATCTTTCTCCTTTCATAAAAAAAATTTCCCCAATAGAGTCTGTCCGGTCAGAACAAGTATGAAATGACTTCAAAATATGCCATCAGCTTTCCAAGATGAGATTTGACTAGTATATCCAAATGGTATAGTCAACAAGGAACAAGCGCGAAGCCAGTATCAAAAAAGATATCCCCAGCAAAGGGAATTGACAAAAGGATTGACGAGCGTCAAGAGAGATATCCTTGCCAAAACCAAGGTTATAAACCTCAAAGGCCAAGGCCCGTGAACAAAGCAAGGAGAGCAGTGAGCATGATTTGGCGAAATCCATACTAGACTAAAAGGTCGGGGAAATGCCAGTTTCCGAGCTATGCCACAAAAGAAGAGGGATATCCCCATCAGAAAGGGATTGTACCCAGCAAATAAAATCGTCCCCAACAAGTTGTGCAACGCAAAGCAAGGAAGGAAAAGAGGAAAAGCCATCCCGTTGGGAGTATCACAACCAACCACCATATTTTAAACTAACAATTTTGTTTGATTTGAAACAGGTAAAGGAAATGGCATTGATGCCAGAACTGCATGCCACAAGGGATATTATCAAACTGGGGCAGAAAATTTTCCTTCCATTTAGAAAATTTTCTGGAAGTCAGGTACCCCCAGCTGATAACATTTTACCCAACAGTGTTATCCCTAGCAGGTAAGTAGATAATTCCTCAAAAGTGTTATCCCTAGCGGTTGCGAGGGGTCCAACACAAGGTTGGAAAGTCGGTATCCTCAGCGGTTAGACTTCAAAGGAGGAAGCTAATAATAATAATAATAATAATAAATAAATTAAAAAAAAGAAAGAATAAATAATAAAAAATGGGGAAGGTAGAAAATGAAAATTCATCCCAATCCCCAGCAAGTATTCGAGGTAAGACATCTTCAAGTCTTAAGGATATTTTGGGTTCATCCGCCCTCAAATAGGATATGTCGGGTTCATCCGCCCTCAAATAGGATCTGTTGGGTTCATCCGCCCTCGAATAGGATATGTCGGGTTAATCCGCCCTCAAATAGGATCTGTTGGGTTCATCCGCCCTCAAATAGGATCTGTCGGGTTCATCCGCCCTCAAATAGGATATGTTGGGTTCATCCGCCCTCAAATAGGATATGTTGGGTTCATCCGCCCTCAAATAGGATATGTTGGGTTCATCCGCCCTCAAATAGGATATGTTGGGTTCATCCGCCCTCAAATAGGATCTGTTGGGTTCATCCGCCCTCAAATAGGATCTGTCGGGTTCATCCGCCCTCGAATAGGATATTTTGGGTTCATCCGCCCTCGAATAGGATTTTATTTTCAAAGTTATTGTTAAAGACAGGCGCCCACCTGAATAACGAGAGGAATACATTTCAGTCTTTAAATTTCTAGACAGGCGCCCACCTAAATAACGAGAGGAATACTTTTGTCTGCGCATTTCATATTTTAGGCGCCCACCTGTATAATAAGGGAATACATTTTGTGTCTTTACCATTAGGCGCCCACCTGTATAATAAGGGAATACATTTTGTGTCTTTACCCATAGGAGATGCATTTCCTCCTAAGTTTGTTTTAGTTTTACCCATAGGAGACGCATTTCCTCCTAAGTTTAAGTTTACCCCCTAGGAGACGCATTTCCTCCTAAGTTCATTTTAGTTTCACCCGTAGGAGATGCATTTCCTCCTAAGTGGTTGATAAAAAAAAAAATCAAAAAAAAAAGAGGAATAAAAAGATAATAATGAAAAAATTAAAAAGGTAAAAGCCATCCCCATCTAAATAATCCCCAACAGTTTCGAGGGAGGACAACACAGGTAAGTAAATAATTCAAAATAAAAAAAAAAAAAAAGAGAAAGCAAAGGTTTCATTAATAGGAGACGCACTTCCTAGTTTGAAATCGTTAGAGTTCACCCATAGGAGACACATTTCCTCCTCGTTTTGTTTTATTTTTACCCATAGGAGATGCATTTCCTCCTAAGTTTAAGTTTACCCATAGGAGATGCATTTCCTCCTAAGTTTAAGTTTACCCATAGGAGACGCATTTCCTCCTAAGTTTAAGTTTTACCCATAGGAGACGCATTTCCTCCTAAGTTTAAGTTTTAGTTTCACCCGTAGGAGACGCATTTCCTCCTAAGTGGTTGTTAAAGATAACAAACAAAAAAAAATAACAAACAAAAATAAAAGACCTAGTCTGATGAACCTTCTCCTAGGATGAATTTTTCTCCTAAGATAGAGACCTAGTCTGACGAACCTTCTCCTAGGATCAAATCTCAGTCTGATGAATCTTTCTCCTGAGATACCAAAAACAAAAAATGACCTAGTCTGACGAACCTTCTCCTAGGATCAAAATCTTAGTCCGATGAATTTTTCTCCTAAGATAGAGACCTAGTCTGACGAACCTTCTCCTAGGATCAAATCTCAGTCTGATGAATCTTTCTCCTGAGATACCAAAAACAAAAATGACCTAGTCTGACGAACCTTCTCCTAGGATCAAAATCTTAGTCCGATGAATTTTTCTCCTAAGATAGAGACCTAGTCTGATGAACCTTCTCCTAGGATCAAAATCTTAGTCCGATGAATTTTTCTCCTAAGATAGAGACCTAGTCTGACGAACCTTCTCCTAGGATCAAAATCTCAGTCTGATGAATCTTTCTCCTGAGATACCAAAAGAAAAAAAAACCTAGTCTGATGAACCTTCTCCTAGGATCAAAATCTTAGTCTGACGAACTTTTCTCCTAAGATAGAGACCTAGTCTGACGAACCTTCTCCTAGGATCAAAATCTCAGTCTGATGAATCTTTCTCCTGAGATACCAAAAAGAAAATGACCTAGTCTGATGAACCTTCTCCTAGGATCAAAATCTTAGTCCGATGAATTTTTCTCCTAAGATAGAGACCTAGTCTGACGAACCTTCTCCTAGGATCAAAATCTTAGTCTGATGAATCTTTCTCCTAAGATAACCAAAAACAAAAAATGACCTAGTCTGATGAACTTTCTCCTAGGATCAAAATCTTAAACCCAGGCGCCCACCTGCATAACGAGAGGAATATATTTCAGTATTTGCATTTCAAGTTCCAGGCGCCCACCTGCATAACGAGAGGAATACATTTCAGTATTTGCATTTCAAGTTCCAGGCGCCCACCTGTATAACGAGAGGAATACATTCCAGTTTTTATTTCAAGTGTTGAAATTGGGAGCCCGCCCATAGAACAGAGGAATACATTTCAGTCCTTACATTTCAAGCATTGAAATTAGGCGCCCACCTGTATAACAAGGGAATACATCCTAGTCTAGTGTTTAGTTCACTCTCAGCACTGCATCAGTAGTATCAATGAGTTACAATTTTGCTAATGACTCATAAACTTTCCTAGTGCAAACTGGGTTAGGAAATTTCATTTGTGTTGTTTGTTTTGGTTGTCAGGAGCCTGCCTATAGAGCGGGGGTTGTTGTACGCCGAAGATTGAAGAAGTTAGGGGTCCGCCTGTAGAACAGCGGAACATCGTTCAAAGTCAAGCCGCAACCCATTGGAAGGCAGAAGGCTACGATAGAAGTCCCCAGCACTCAATCCAAGATAGAAGCAACAAGAATCTCGCCCCAAGAATGCGAGTCAACAGTCTGAGAGGGTCAACAAAAGCTAGTCACAAAAACAAAAAAAAAAGGAAGAAAAAAGAAAAAGAGAAAAATGAATGAATCCGAAGCACGTATGTGGAGAACAAATGTGGTCTGCTCAAGAACTAGCGCCTACATCTAGCAAGTATCAAGGTTCAGATCCAAAGTCTGTATGAAGCACCATTCAAGACTCAAGACCAAGTTTCAGAAGACTTGAAGATAGGAATCCTTGTAACAAGTAGCTGATAGGTTTAGTTAGTCTTTTTCAGTTTTCATTTTGTTGTAATGACAGGACCGCGGACCGGAACCTCAACGGAACGGCACCTCGATCGGCTCTTCACCTCGGTACACTTCACTATCTCTCCCATTCCCGAACTACACGTGGCCTGATTCCTGTATAACCAAGGATATGTAGGCAGCTCAGATACCAGGGCTCGGTCACATTCCCTCCCTTTCCTTAAGTGTAGTCCGTCCAAGTAATGGTCGGGTCAAAAACACGTCTAGTCGTTCTTTGTCGGAAAACTCTTCGCGTTTCCAGTCAAAGAGGGGCAGCTGTAAGCACGTGATTTTTGACCCTCCCCGAGAATTTTTACATTCTTAGCTTAAATATTTAATTTAGGACTAATATAGCTATTTTGACTATTTTTACTTTATTTTTTTTCTCGCAAAAGAAAAAATTACAAAAAAAGTATATATATAAATTTTAGTTTATGTATCCCTCATAAACTTGAAAAAATCAAAAATTGCACTTTATTTTGGTACTTTATATAAATTCGAAAATTACAAAAAATATAGTTCTATTAATGTTTGCAGTCATTATAATTTTGAAAAAATACAAAAATATTACTTCATATTTTTGTCTTTATTAAAAACGAAAATTACAAAAATAATTTTATTAATATTCTATAGTCATTTTAACTTTGAAAAAATACAAAAATATTACCTCATATTTTATCTTAATATTTTAAAACGAAAATTACAAAAAATACAGTTTTATTAATATTTTGTAGCTATTTTAAACCTTGAAAAATATTTAAAAAAGATATAGTTTTGTTTAAATACTAGTCTTATCTTTTGGTAGTTATTTTGCTTACATAGGACTAGTTAAGCAACGTGTTCCTATTTCTCGGGTTCGGGCAAAAGAATAATATTCGGGTTTAAACTACCCGGTTTCAGGCCTAATTTTCGGACCTAGCCCATAATAAACAGTGTCCAGGACACATGGGGAACCCCACCATGCGTGGGGGACATATGCCTCAAACCCCACCACGCGTGGGCTCATTTTTCTGGGCAAAACCCAGTACAAAACACGGACAAAAGCAAAAAGGAACGGACATACTTTGGAGGACTTTTGGAAAAGTTGAAAAAAGGGGACTTTTGAAAATTGGAGAGGAACCTACTGAAAAAAAACGAACAAAAGACTTGGAAGGGAAATTTTGAAAAGAGAGTACTGTTCATCATCTTCTTCTTATAAAGAAGAAGAAGAAAAACCCTACTAAGAAAGGGACTCCATTTCCGGACTTCCCCAGCACCAAAACACCACCCCGTCCCAACCCAAACCAATCGCGCCACCACCCCCCGTCGCCAAGCAGTCCACCGGACCAAAACCAACGAAAACCCTCACCCAAACAACCACCTCCATCGCCAACAAAACCACCAACTCAACCTCGCGGACCACCCTCCTCCACCGTCATCACTACCCAGCCCGACGAGTAGCAGCAGCGTCGTCACCTTCACGTCCAAACACCATCGCCCAAACACCATAACCACCACCCAAACGATCACCGGCTGCGTCCACCACCCTTCGTCGACCCTACGTCCGAACACCATTGCTGCCCGCTACCTAGCCTACCACCTCTAAGCTCCCCGCGTCAACCACTGCCCAAACAACCCACCCTACTGTCGCAACCAACGCCCTCGTCATTTTCCAGTCGACAACCATCACCCCGTCACCATTAAACACTGCCCGTCGACCCCCACAATCGTCGACTAAACAGTCCGTCAGCTTCACGCCACTAGCTGAGCCGGAGTTCATGGAGGTGAGCTGCTCGACCTTGTGTTGAGGTCGAGTTCCAGTCCAAGGTCCAAAGGTTGAGTCGAGGTCCGGTGCGTCGAGTTTGTTCCGGGGTTTTCGTTGGTTGTTCCTTGTTTAGTGAAGTCCGGTTCGAGTTCCGTAGGAAGCACTGTTTGTCGTTCTAGGATTGTCGAGGTTCGAAGGTTGGTGTTCTTCATCCTTTGTTTCATTTCATTCATTTTGCATATTATGGTTCAAGGCAATAAATGAAAATATTCGATATGTATGAATGTCAACAATGCAATTTTTGTTGTTGTGTTAAAAATGGTATTTTATGTTTAGTTACTGCATGCTTAAAGTAAATGTGAGCATATGAACGAGGTTATTCTATTTTTCATTTTTACCATGGATATTATTACCTGTTAGAATCGTTTTTTTTTTAATCTCGGATGGCTTCACTAGTAGGAAATCGTAGTTGTTTTAAGTTTGCCCTTAAAAAGTGAAAATGAGACGAGCCTCGCAAAAATAAAAAAAAATAAAAAAAAATGCACAAGCCGCGGGGCCCTCTAAATGTATATATTAAATACTTAGATTCCAGGACGGGCCGTTTAGCAAGTTTCACGGCCCTACCCAAAAATAATAATGCGCTAGTTGCTTTAGGCGCGCCTTTAATGACGTTATCTCCCTAAACTCGGGTGCACATTTATGTGACCCAAATCCAAATCTCAACGAAATCGAAATGTGCCTCTAATCACGGGTACATTGACTGTGACGTGGTATGAGATGCATTTCCATGACGTTGCAAATTCCTTTTAAAAAATAAGCATGAGATGAGCCTCGCCGAATAACAACACAAATCGTGGGGCCCTCAGTAAATACTTGTTTAAAAATTACTTAGAATTCAGGAGGGTCGTTTAGCGAATTTCACGGCCTCCACAAAATAATAACGCGATAGTCTCTTTAGGCGCACCTTTAATAATTTAATTTTCTTAAACTCGGGTGTGCATTTCATGCGACCCAAATCCAAATCTCAAAACATCAAATAAAATGCGTTCCGGATTGTGGGTGCATTTCATGTGACGCAGTCCAAAGACGTGTTTTAAGCGATGTTCACATTCTTGTAAAAACAATAATAATAAAGCGGTTAAAAGTTAAAATTTGCACATAAGTTCATATTGTATTAAAAATCAGATAAATAAGCCAAATATAACAGTTGAGCGACCGTGCTAGAACCACGGAACTCGGGAATGCCTAACACCTTCTCCCGGGTTAACAGAATTCCTTATCCGGATTTCTGGTACGCAGACCGTAATATAGAGTCATTCTTTTCCTCGATTCGGGAATAAAATTGGTGACTTGGGACACCCTAAATCTCCCAAGTGGCGACTCTGAAATAATTAAACAAATCCCATTTCGATTGTCCTTTAATTGGAAAAAACTCCCTTGCGCCCTGCGGGTGCGGAAAAAGGAGGTGTGACAACTCACACACAAAAACATATTCATCTCTCTAGAAGTGAAGATATTCCAAAAATCTCAGGCTCCTCGCCGAAAAAGAGATAAGAGCTTAGAATCTCAGTGTCCATCTATAATTCAACTTTATCAAATGCACAAATGTCGGTCTTGTTCAAGAATGGTGACTCTTTTCATTAATGTATTTTCCCTTATCATTTGATATTATTGGAGTAATCATCTATTTCTTACATTATGATAATTAATCGCAACTGTAATCAAATTTTATGTTCAATCATGATTGTTTATTCATATCCTCTATCTCAGATCTAGAATAAATTATCTCTGGCTAGGATTTGCCCTAAATCTTCTTATTCAATTGGTTTAAGAAAAAGGCCTAATACGTTTTAGTCAACAAACCTATAAAAGCATATACTAGTTAGCTTAAAATAGAAGCATTTGAATATCGATGTTTTTCATTGATCTTTCTTAATTTGCTTTATTAATCCATATATCATTAGTCATCAACAAACTGTATTTTTACGTTAGAGCTAGAAAACTTAATTTGGCCACAGATCTGACATTAGGGTGATAAAAGTGTTAACCCTAACGTAATTCATAAACGTGCATAAAATATTTGTTATTACTTCCCTTAAAAATTTACTCCCCTGGTAGAGTTCTCACTTGTGTTATTATGCGGTCGTCCTTGTTTGAGTGTATTAAGGTTTTTCAGTATGATGATCCCCATTTACTTATAATTTAAAATCCGTGTTTTAATGCTTCACAATGTTGGCCCAATTAAAGTTTGTTTTGAAGATTGACAAAGGAACTCCAGCATGAACCAGGTCCATCTACAGTGTACACAGACATGGAAAGATGGGATGCATGTTAGGGACATAATCTTAACTGGTTATATCTGATATCTCCTGATCGTAAAGATTGCATAATTGATAAGGATAATGACTCCTTACTCGAAGAGAACACTAATCAAGATAAGGGAGGGGATAGAAGTTGAAGATAACTAGAACTCTTCCTTGGCATTGGGACTCTAGTTATTTCCTATTCTACTAACTCTATAAATTGCAGGATGTTCTCACTTTACAGGTACACACAAAAGCTGAAGTTAAACGTGAGTTGAGAGCAAAATAGCAAGGCATTTTGCAAGCAATTCTTGTGTGATTCAAGTGTGCGAACCTGAAGCTACATGAACCAGATAGAAGAACTAGTTCTAAGTGTCTGTCTTTTATTCTAATTTGGTGAAACACATAAAGCGCCCCTTTAAGTTGTCCACAACAGTCATTTGAACACCTCAACTAAGACCTTTATCACTTAAACATATCACGTGACTAAAAACTGAACTCAATAAACACCCGACTTCACCACCCCCCATCGCATGTGTGACACCTCCGGATTCGCGTGTGTGTAAGTAATCCCAACGATAATGTAAAAGATTTTTTTGTGAAATTCCAAAAAAAAAACCTTAATGAACTCCCTAATTTAAATACCCAAACCCAACCCTAAACATTTATTTCACTCCTCTAACCTCTCCAGCCGTTTATATCTTCTTCCTCTTTAGTAAAGCAACAAAATTTCTTTTCTTCTCTCACTCTCTACTTCTTCTATTTTAATGGAACCTGTTGTTAATTGCAAATGTGGCCAAATTGTTCCTTTAAAACTTTCGTGGTCACCATTTAATCCAGGTAGAAGATTCTATTGCTGTAGATTTGGGAAAGGTGCCAATGGTGGATGCGATTTTTTTTTCGTTGGTATGATGTTGAATTGTCCGAACACTATACCAAAGTCATGTATGGATTATTAAAGAGGGTAAAAAATTATGAAGAAGAAAAGTCAAAGTTGATGAAGAAACAAAGGATTTTGGTTTGGTTGCTTGTAATTGTAATTGTGACTTGGTTTTTGAGGGAATTTTCTATTATTTAGGTGCATGGTATATGTATATGGGCATGTAACCCCGTTTATTTTACTGCAATATTGTTTTTGATTTATGGTCAATGTTGCCTATTCAATGTAGTTGAAATTTACAATGTGTATGATGAACTTTTCAATGATTAAATGTGTTTTAGTTTCTTCAAAAAAAATTAGATTGCTAAAGCAAAGGTGGACTAATCCGATCTCATAATAGCAAAAAATTATACTGCCAACAAAAGCAGGTTCAACAATCTGAAATGTACTTAACTAACAAAAGCGGGTTCATATACATTCCATACGAAAGTAAAGTTCATACATATGACCAAATGACCAACATTAGTAGGTTCAAAATATTTCATAACGTATGGTTCATACACATTGTGAGCATGTGATTTTTGCCCTATATGAATTAATCCTATAAAGTTCAAGAAAATAAAAAATTTCCATTATTTGCAATTTTATAGGATTTTGTGAGAATTTGTGCTAATTGTTTGCATTTCCGTGCATGTTTATTTCTGTTAAAAATTATGAAAATGTCAAAAATACTATGCATTGAATTTAGGATTTATTTTTATGTTTTAAGGTTAATTAGTAAATTAGCTGCATTATTAAAAAATAAAAATCACAAAAAAAATTGGCTTCTTTTTGCAATTTTAGACTTTTAGTTTGAATTAGTAATTTTTTTTTAAATTTAATTTAGGAGTAATTAATTTTCGTAAATGTTATGGTAGATCATTAGTTTAATTTTCTAAATTAATCGTTTTTAGGAATTAAATTTGGTTTTTTAATTAATTAAAAGAAAAAAAGAGAGCAAATGAAAAGAAAAAGGGAAAAAGGAATCAGAGGGCTGTCTGTTTATTGGGATAGTTGCTGAGCCCAAGTCCCTTCATGCCCAAGGCCTAACCCCTCTTTTCACTAACCCGCCCCAGGTCCACTCCCTTACCCGGTCCAAACCCTCCCCTTTAAACAAAATGACCCCGTTTGGTCCCCTCCCATCTCAACCGTTGGATCAATGTGATCCAACGGACCGGAACTCAAGTCCCCATATGTATAAAAGTGTCAGAACCGGTTCACTCCCCCCCAGTCCAAACCCCCTCCCTCCCATCTTCGTCTCTAACCTCAAGAACCCTAGAGACGCCACCTTGAAACCCTCCGCCGGCGGCGACACTCCATACCACTCCAATCCCCACCAATTTAATACCCTAAAATCCCTTTCACCTCCTATCTCACAATATCCAAACCATGTCCCTTGAATCCCTCTCAATCTTCTTGAATTTTAGATCTAAAATCAACCCCCCAAAACCCTAAAGTCCCCAAATCTACCGAAACTTACACCATGCAATCCCTCACCTTTTCTCTCCCGAATATTCCTTTGTTTCCTCTCAAATCAGCCCCAATACCGTCAATGTTGAAGTAGGGGTTCTGAAAAAGCCCTAAGTTCTTCCCTTTTTTCTTTTCTTGGTTAGTACAAGGTCGAGTGAACCCCAAACCGTCATTAATCGATTGTCCCTTGTTAAGGACTATCGATTAATGATAGTCAAAGGTTCACTTCTTTCTTTAAAGAGTCTGTTCGAGTTCATACAAGGTTCCGTCTGAAGCGAGCATGGGGTAATTCTCTTTTGCTTTGTCTTATTTGTTTTCCTCTGATCTTCTCCTCTTCTTTCTTTGGGTTCTTTCTGCATGAGTTTTGTTTTTTGTTTAATTGCATAATTTAGGTTTCTGATTTTAAGTTTGTTAGTTAGTTTCTGTGCTTAATCGTTAATAATAGTCAGTTAGTTTAGGGGGTAATGTTAAGTTTGCCTTTAGATCATTCGGGATCCAATTTTCTCCTTTCTTCAATTTGGGTTTGTTTTGGTGTTTAATAAAATTGAAATCAGCATATTAGTATCTTGGTTTAATTCGATTCCTTGTTTAAATGGTTGATCTAATTGCTTTGAAGGTTGAAATAGGTTCATTCCTCGACTGTCTTTTCCTAATAATAGTCTTAATTAGTCTAAACTATTGTTTTTCGAGTGTCTCTTTTGAATATCATTTTTTTAAAATTCAGGGATTGTTTGCTTAAGTTTTCGATTGAGTTCATTCCCTTATGGTTTGAGATTCAGTTTGGGCTGTTAGTACACAAGCCCATAGGTTGGGTTGGGTCTTGGGTTAATTTGACCTAGGAGTGATTTCTTGAAGGTAAATACAGGGGTGTCAAGGGCTGTTTTAGTCATTTTAACTTGAAATAATCTTTGATAACTACCTAAGAAAGTTCTAGGAAAGTGGGGAATAGGCTGTTTCAATAGATAGGTTGTAAGTTTGGGGTGGGAATTGAACAAAAGGGAATTGAAGAGGGGTAAATGAACAAAATCAGATGTTGCTGCCCTAAAATCTTTCTATATAAGGTTGTTTCACTCATTCTTTAGGCAGAGAGCAGAATACCAAAAAACTAGAAACGACTGAGAGATATACTCTGAAAAACACTGAAGTTTTCTGCATTCTAAGTGTTTGAAATTGCTCTTTGATTTTCATTATTGGAAGAGTTTAAAAGTTTCAAAGGATCTCTACTTTGTCTGAGGGTTAAAAATATTTTGAAAGAGCTGAATGTTGCTGGGTTAACGTGCTGATTTACTGTTGTAGCTGAAATCCTCACCTTATTTTGTTTACTTTGACTTCTAGGTATTCCTTGGCTCTTAAGTGACATATGAAGTGTAAATCCGAAAATGTGTAACCAAGTTGGAAGATTTGAGAATGAACCTCAATTTTGCTGAATATTAATCTATGTTCTTTAGAGTTTTTCCATGTCTATGTATTAATTTCAGTCCTTTCATGTGTTTTCCACTCAATCATGTTGATATTCTTATATTTCGTCTTCAAAGTATGGTTTAAGCTTTTAACTGGTTATGTTATTTTTGTGATTGGGTTGGAGGTCTTTGTATTTGGACATTTAATGGTTCTGAACGTTCTGTAGTGCAGGCTGTTGTGATTTTTGACTAAGGAAAGTTTTAAATGTTGCATTTTAAACATATTTAATCTCAAGCTATTTTTAATTTGATTAAAATTATGCAAAGTGACTTGGGCTATCTTGGAGTAACACAGCTGTTGGGTTTCGAATGAGACTTAACATAGGCCCAAATCGAGCAGCCCAATCTCAAGCTAGGTCCTTCAGCTTTGGTGTAGTTGTTTCGTTTATCCCTGTGAAGTTTCGTTCAATGCATTACCTGATCTCAAGATGCTCACGTGATCGTTTTTGTTTCAAGTTATTGCAGCAAGTATCACAGTTTGCTGATCCCGTTTAGTCTTGGGCCTCATCTTGAGCCCAATTCCCCTTCAAATGTCGTTTGTTGTTACTGCAAGTCTAGAACTCGTCCCCCCTCCAAACGTTAAGTTAAGATGGTATTTTGCATAGGTTGCTTATAGTAATGTTAGGTAAAAATTTAATTTAGATAAGAATTCAAACCCCTTTAGATCTCTTTAATTAAGCATGACTCTTTTAATTAGATTGAAGTGTGCCATATCAAACAAAACATATAATTTATGGCCCTCATAAGACTAGATCAAGAAATCACTTGAAGAAAGAGACCTGAGGCGTGCCATAAGCAAAATTAAATCATCAATGGCCCTCACAAATGTCATAATTTAGATATTAAAAATAAACTTTGTAGTTTGCTTTAGGTGCATTGATTATATAATTATCACGGCTATTACTAAAATTTGGGGGTACATTTTATGTGGCCCGTTCTAATTTTCAACAAGGTTAAATAGAACGTATCGTGACTCTCGGCTGCATTTCATGTAGCGTGACTTACGAAATGTTTTAAATGACCTTGAAATAATTCCTTAAATCAATGAAAGTGGTTTTAAAGTTAAAAAGGCACATAGGTTTAAAGGTGTTTTAAAATTAGATAATTAGGCCAACAATAGCAGTTAAGCAACCGTGCTAAAACCACGGAACCCGGGAATGCCTAACCCCTTCTCCTGGGTTAACAGAATTCCTTACCCGGATTTTTGTGTTCGCGGACTATAAAACATAATCAATCTTTCCTCGAGTTAATTTTGTGCTCTGAGCTGTCACGCTTCCTTTTTCTACCCCCGGGAGGGTATAAGGGAGTTTTTTCAAATTTAAGTGACAATCGAAACGGGATTATTTTATTTAAAATTCAGAGTCGCCACTTGGGATAATTTATGGTGTCCCAAGTCACCGGTTTAGAATCCCGAATCGAGGAAAGATTGACTTTGTTTTGTGTCCGCGAACACAGAAATTCGGGTAAGGAATTCTATTAACCCGGGAGAAGGTGTTAGGCATTCCCGAATTTCGTAGTTTTAGCACGGTCGCTCAACTATTATTATTGGCCTAATTATCTGATTTTTTACACATTTTAAACCTATTGTGCATTTTTAACTTTTTAGCCGTTTTTAATATTTTGGAAACATTCAAGGTTATTTAAAACACATCGTAATCCACGCTACATGAAATGCACCCGTGGTTCACGACACGTTCTATTTAATCTTGTTGGAAATGAGAATCGGGTCACATGAAATATACACTCGAATTTATAACATGTTTATTTCATTATTGTTATTAAAATTATGGCAGGGTCACATGAAATGTACACCCGAACCCTTTTAATCTAATTTGGCGTAGTTCAATTGATGAATAGCAACCCAATTTCTATACTATGACAAAATCATGTTCAACTATAACTAATTCAAGTAAACACGAACAGATAACCGAGCAAGCAAATTCAAAACCACGAAGAATAATTACAGAAACAACAGGATCGCATCACCAAACAAATAATTAACATCAAGCTCGAATAAAACAAATAGAGAATGAAAGAGTTGACCTCAATATGGCCAGAAAATTGATTGTTTCACTATTTTGAACTCATAAATATGATAAACCGCGGACAGAACTCGAATTAGCACCGCAAAAGTCAAACAAACCCGGATTCATACCCAAACAAGCTCAACCAATGAACTTCCGATATTAAAAACTCCAACTCTATTTCTGTTTTGATTTTGTTTTTTTCGAAATGATATTGAATCAAAAGAAGCCAAAACATCTTGGTATTTTCTTCATTGCAGTAATCATCTCAGTCCATTTCAGTATCCCTGTTGTGCAAATCAATTGTCACCTTGTAAATACAAAAGAACATAAAGCGATGAGTGTGTGAGGAGAAAGGAGTGAGAGAAAAAGGGTGGCGCACAATAGCAACAAAGGGAGAGAGACAGCAGCAGCGCCGGTATCAATAGAGGTTTTTGAGATGAGTGTCACGGCTGAAGGGTCTGTGTGTTGTCGTATTTTTTGGCAAGTTTGCCACTGGTTCTGTCGAGAGGAGGAGTTGAAGAGTCGTTTAAAGCGAAGTGAAGAAGTTTTAGGGTTCAAGGGTGTTTTGTTTTGAGGCAAGTTCGTCACTGGCTGGGTGAGGGGAGGAGAGTCCGGCGTGATCAGCCGGTGGAGCGAGGTGGACTGGCGGCTGCTATAGAGATGGAGCTAGGTTCTAGGGTTTTGTGGTGTTCTCCATGAAGAAGATCCAGAAGTACGCTGGGGGGGGGGGGTGTTTGGGTGTAGAACGGCTGGTTTCAGCTCTAGGGGTCTAGGTCTTGTTATCTCCTAGGGTCTTTTAGGATTTAGGGTTAATTTAAGAATAATAAGGGTCCGGATTTTGGGTGTTGGGTTGTGTCGGCCCGGTCTGGGCTAGGTTGGGGGGAAAATTTGGGCTTCCAAAATGTTTGGCCCAATTGAATTTGAAAACCAGCCTTTCAATTTCCTTTTCTTTTTTTGTGTTTTTTTCTTTAATTAATTAAAAACCTAAATTAAATTCCTAAATTAATTCAAATTATAAAATTAAGCTAGTTATCTAACTATAATATTTATAAAAATTAATTGATCCTAAATTTAAAAAGAAAACTTAATAATCCAAAATTAAAAGTTAAGAATGTAAAAATGAGCCCACTTTTGTAATTTTCATTTTTAATAAAGAAATTACTTAATTAATTAATCCTAAAATATGAACAAAAAATCTAAATACAATGCATGATATGTTTGGTATTTTTCATGATTTTAATACAAGTAAGCATGCAAAGAAATGCAAACAATTAACAAAAATCCTATAAAATTGCAAACAATTGGGGAAAAACCTATTTCTTTAATTTTTAGGAGTATTCCACATAGGGAAAAAATCATGTGCTCACAGCTGCCCCTCATTGCTAGAAAACACGAAAAGTTTTTGGGCAAAGATAAAGTGAGCGGATACGAGTGAATTTTGCCCGTTTGGATACTCCGTGGGAAGAATTTTGAAAGATCTGATCGAACCTTGCTTCTGAGGTTGCCTACATATCCTTGAATGTAAAGGAATCAGGTCAGTGTAGTTCGGGAAAATGCGGAAGAGCTGAGTTAGAGAGTCTAGTGAGGTGTTGTTCCGTCGAGGTTCCGGTCCGCGGTCCTGTTATTACATCAAAATAAAAAATGAAAAAGACTAACTAAGCCTGTGAACTATGAGTTACAAGATTTCTTTCTATAAGTCTTCTGAAGCTTGATCTTGAGTATTGAATAGCTCTTCATGCAGACTTTAGATTTGAACCTTGACGCTTGCTAGCTACAGGTGCTAGTTCATTCTTCTTCAGCTTTTCCGGATCAAGACCGGACATGCAGTGCTTATGACCTCAGCCATGTCTTGAGTAGTTCACATCTTTCATCTACTACTGCATTTGGATTCACTTCTTACTTTTTTTTATTCTGGATTGTGACTAACTTCCGTTGATCATCTCAGACTGTAGACTAGCATTCTTGCCGCGAGCTTCTTTTGTTGCTGACTTGAATTGCATTCTGAAGTTAATTCCCTTATTCTCCAGGTGACGCCTGATTGCCAACATTTGAACTGTATTTCCTTGTTCTCCAGGCGGGCTCCTGATTACCAAAACTTGAATTGTATTCCCTTTGTTACCTTAAATTGTTTTCCTTTGAAACCTGTGTTGTCTTCCTTTAAAACTTGAACTTCTTTCCTTGTTCTCCAGGTGGGCGCCTGATTGCCAAAACTTTAACTATATTCCCTTGCTCTCCAGGTGGGCGCCTGATTGCCAAAACTTGAACTGTATTCCCTTGCTCTCCAGTTGGGCGCCTGATTGCCAAAACTTGAACTGTATTCCCTTGCTCTCCAGGTGGGCACCTAATTGCCAAAACTTGAACGGTATTCCCTTGCTCTCCAGGTGGGTACTTGATTGCCAAAACTTGAATGGTATTCCCTTGCTCTCCAAGTGGGAACCTGATTACCAAAACTTTAACTATATTCCCTTGCTCTCCAGGTAGGCGCCTGATTGCCAAAAGTTTAACTATATTCCCTTGCTCTCCAGGTGGGCGCCTGATTGCCAAAACTTTAACTGTATTCCCTTGCTCTCCAGGTGGACGCCTGATTATTGAACTTGAACCGTATTCCTTTGAACATTGCTGCTTTCCCTTGGTTCTCCAGGTGGGTGCCTGATTACCAACATTTGTACTGTTTTTCCTTGAGACTTGAACTGCTTCTCCTTGTTCTCCAGGTGGGTGCCTGATTTCCAACACTTGCATTGCTTTTTCCCCAAAACTTGCACTGCTTTTCCTCGAAACTTGAACTGTTTCTCCTTGTTCTCCAGGTGGGTTCCTGATTTCCAACACTTGCACTGCTTTTGCCTCGAAACTTGATTTGTTTTCCCTTGTTCTCCAGGTGGGATCCTGATTGCTAAACTTGAACTGCTTTTCCCTAAAACTTGAGTTGTTTCCCCTTGTTTTCCAGGTGGGCACCTGACTGTTGAAACTCAAACTACTTTTCCCTGAAACTTGAGCTGCTTTCCTTTGAACTTGTGTCATCTTCCCTTGTTCTTCAGGTGGGCACCTGATTTTAACAAAACAGACAAAACAAAAGACATTTTTCTGCCCCAGTTTGATATTAGGAACATCTGTGAGTGTTAACCAATTCTTGTTATCAAAACAAATTCCTTTATCCTGAAAATTTCAAACCGAGCCTCATTTCAAAAGTGAAAAACTTTAAATGCTAAATTATAATTCCCTAAAGTAGAACTTATGCTAAATCATGTTAACTATGAAGGCCTTAAAACTAAATATCATTATCTAGAAGGGCCCTGAAAATTTCAAATTGAATCTCATCCTAAGAATGAAAACTTCGAAGCCAACTTATGCTTCCTCAAGGTAGAGCTTGTGCTAGATCTTGCTATCCATGAATGTTTTGAATTTTAACTAAATTCCATTGTCCAGGAGGGTCTTGAGAATTTACGGTTTAACCTATCCGGTACATGCTTTCCCCACGGAGGATTTCTCCGGAATAAACAAAATTTCCTGTCCCTGTTTCAATCAAAGAAAAACTTGTGAGTTTAAACATGGTGGTTGGTTTGCGGCCTTGACTTTGAGGGCGATTGCTCCTTCGCTTCCTATGATAACTTCGATTTCAACTCGAAAGACCTTGCCTGTTTGTTGACTGACCACTTTCTCTATCACCCTTATCACGGAAAATACCTCTGATCCGTTCAAACCCAACACCATTCATTTATTGTATTGTGCTCATGCATTGACATATACTGAACCTTTGTGTTTCACATGAATCCCAAAGCACATCAATTGCCACCCACTCAGTGCGCATGCTGTTCTTTCTTGACTTAAACCACTGGCATTGGCCTTGAGGTCTATTGCTCATTCACTTTCCATGATAACTTTAATTTCCGCTTGGAAGACCTTGCTTGTCATTGGTTGACCACTCTCTCTGTCAACCTTATCACAGAAAATACCTTTGGTCCGTTCACACAACATCCTCCATCTATTGCATTGTTCATTAATTGACATATACCGAACCTTTGTATTTTACATGAATCCCAAAGCACGTTGATTGTTACAAACTCTGTGTGCATGTTGTTCTTTCCTGAACTACGCCACTTTGATGTGCTAGCCAGATCCCGTTTTGTGCAATTGGAAAGCTGGTGGCAAATTTTGAAGTCATTTCTCACTTGTTCTGACCAAACAGACTCAGGGAAATGAAGTAAACAATATAACAGGAACAAAATAAAGGACAATGGAAAGAGATGATTCCTAACAAGAAAACTACAAAGTAGAAACTTATCAGATGTGGATACCAACTCGAATGACCATGACATGCACCTTTGGATTAAGTGGCCAAATCTATCAAGCAAGTCTAATGTTTAACTCTTGTTGTACCTCTGAGTCGTGAAACTGGGTTTCAATGCTCTGATTATCCAATCTGATTCACGATCCTTATTCGACTTGTAGTGCCCGAAGGGTTTTCACCATCAAGCCTCTCTCATTTTGATCTTTCTCTCAACTCACTGTTGCCTTATGGTGCCTGTGAAGGTTTTTACCAATAAGACTCTCTCATTTTGTTCTTTTCTTCTTATTTCCTCTGATTCTGCAGATGATAAGGCATTAACCATGGTAAAAACCTCATATGCTCTTGGCATGTCTAAACTCAGCACTTTCAAAGATTATCTGGGAGGTCTTTTTTGAACTGTAAAATGACTTTTGGATAGGGTTAGAAATAAAGGATATCATAAAGGCTCAAAATAACTAAGACATCGGGGTTAATTTACTTACAACTTTTGGAATCCATTCTAAAAATTTTGCCCCAATTTCTAAAACAAGAGAATTTGATTCTTTTTTTTCTTTTTCTTTTGATGGAGTTACTAAGAAAGATTGCCCCACTCTCGACTTCGTGGGATTATGAAATATTTTATTTGGTATGACCGAACCGTAAGGCTGCCTACGTATCTTGTGGTGACAAGAATCAGGTCAAACGTAGTTCACACGACTACTTTTTGTTACTATTTTCCTTTTTCTTATCCTTTTTTTCCCTTTTTTCCTTTATCTCTATTTTCTATTTTTTTTTGAATTTTCCTTTTGGATTGAACTTTCTAAAATAAACCTATGGGGACATGAACCCTTTATTTTTTTTTCGAATGACTTTAACTTGGAGGGGAGGTCAAAGAAATCAGTACAGGCTCAAAAGGGTATCGAATGGTATAAGTGTTTGGGTAGCTGAAAGAGGGCCTCCCAATCCCTGAAAATGCCAAGTACAACACGTTCAACTTGAGAATGAAAAAGAAGATCATGCACAACATTTCTTTTGCAGCTTCGGCATTTATATCACTGATATGCCTTCCACTTTTCTTTAGCGCCTTGTCAAGTACAAAACTCTCGTTGGGTAATTTCTTCTTCACAATGGATACCCTCCTTTAGTTCAGAGCAAACTCCCTTGTATTTATCTTGTTGCTTGAGGTTCACTTGAACTCAAAACTGCCCACTTCAAATTATCTGGGATGCACTCTCCTTTAACAAATTCTTGTCATCCTATTAACTTCCCAAATTATCTGCCCCCGTTTCACATGGTTCGGGCTTCAAATGATCTCAAAAATGTCCAAATCTGTACTTATTTCCTTCAAGTGCCCCTATCATCTTCAAAATTATTTCATTGCTTCATAATTAGACTAACCTTTAAGACCAGGCCTAGAGTTATGCGTGCATGTCATGTTACTAGAGCCATCATAGAAAGAACTAGAAAAAGAAAAGGGAACTAAACAAAAACTGACTAGAATAACAGAAAACACGAAATTGCATTAGACAGACGGTGAAAGGGTTTGAACAACAAAACAAGTAAAATAAACTGGGGTTACAATCCTGGAACAAAACTAGACAACACTAAACAAGCTACTACGATTAAACAAACTAGTCAAAATGAAAGGATAGAAGGGTTTGAGTCACAAGATAATATCCGGATTACAACCCTAAAATAACCCGGATAACAGAAATGACAACAAAATGAACCACCAAGACTCCTCCATGGCTAACCAAGAAAGGATAATCTTTCCAATTACCAAGCTCGACATCTTAGCCGCTGAGTTCCACATCAATATTACCAAGACCATTACCAATTTCAATTTTATTAACTTCACTCATTGACTCCTTTGACCAACCCTTCGTTATTGCAAACCATCCCAACAATCTGTGCATTGTCACGTACTTGTAGAGAATTATGTGTGACACTTGGGGTATTATTGCCTTGGACTACAATTATTCCTTCTTGAATCATTCTTTCTATTTCCCTTTTCAAAGCACGACAATCTTCAATGCTATGCCCTTGGACATTAGAGTGGTACATGCACCGTATAGTAGGATCAAATCCTTTTGCATATGGGTCCGGCGTATAGCCGAGGAGCGGCTCAATCAGGCCAGAATGTTTTAACTTTTCAAACAAGTTGGTGTAGGATTCTCCGATGGGCGTGAAATTATCTTTTTGCCTTTGTTTCCCTCAATGCCTCAGTTTCCTAGGGTTGTTGGATGCTCGAAAATGCCGTGAAGGCAAAAGTGCATTATGCGGTGCTGGCGCTCGCCATGAGGAATGACCCAGTTGTTGGACAGATGACCGAACGTTGTTCGGAGGATAATGCTTGGGTGAATTATGAGGTCGGTATTGAGGCTGAAGGCATTTAGCAAGAATGCCCACTGGATCTTGTCGTTGGCGGGGCTCAACAACATCTTTTCTATCAACGGGAGGACTGTCCCGAGCAACTTGTTCGTTCCATCTGAACCAAAATTCCCTAAAACTTTCCTTGGGTTTCTTTTCCATCTGAGATAGGGAGGAGTGGTCTGGGACAATGTCTATATCGTATTCAAAGTGTCACACAAAATCTTGAACCATGTCATCCCATGTATGCCACTTACCGATATTTTGACGAGTATGCCATTCTAAAGCTACCCCAGTCAGGCTCTCATTGAAATACGTCATCAGCGACGCATCTTTCCCGCCAACACTTCTCATTTCACTGTAATAACCCCTCAGATGGGCTACTGGATCTCCATGCCCATCATACAAGTTAAACTTTGGCATCTTAAATCCTTTTAGCTTTCTGGATATCTCATCTTGCTCCACTGTCTTAACAGGCTTTGCAGTCTCACGGGAAGGCTCAAAATGAGAAGCATAAGAGTATGGATCCGAGACCTTTAAAATTGGTTCTGGAGCATAGTGTTGGGCATCGGGGATTTTGAACACAGTATCGCTAGAGGATCGAGGAAAGGTAGCAGGTGGATAAGCTACAAAAATATGAGTAGTCAAAGGAGCGGGATGTGAAGTGGTTCTGGGGGTGGAGTGTGAAAAGGTTGTGAGGAGATATCCTGGACTTGTGACAGTGGCGGAATGGTGACAAGGCTTTTAGTGTAGTTAGTGAGAACTGATGGTGGAGGACGCCCACTAATCCAGGCTTGGTATATTTCGGCCATCTGTCTTTTCAACCTTAAGACCTCTTCTTTCAACTCAGATTCTGATTCAACAATTCCCTTAGACGGATCAATGACCCTTGCTCCCACTCTTTGCTAGCCATGGCTACCTTGCTTTTTGACCTCGTGTTGTATGGATGAGTTACTTAAAAACAACAAACCAACCACCCTTCTGCTCAATGAAGATAACAAAAGGAACAAAATAGGGTCATCTTGTTAGCATTAGGGCATTTAACAGCTAAAAATATCACATTGCGTGCAATGCACCTAGCAACGATTAACGGTTCTAGAATGACTTCGAGGGTCACAAGGTCACTTGGCATATTTTGTTCCCTTCAATCTTCTCTTTTCGTTTCTTTTCTAGCACTTGCTTGCTCATTTTCCTTCCTCTTTTTTCCTTCTAATTATCACTATTTTCCTCTCATTTCTCACATGTCATGACTTCACCCTTTTTTTCCTTTTCTCTTTTTTTCTTTTTTTTCTTTTTTCTTTTTTTTTTCCTTTTAATAAAAAAAATGATTCGATCGAACCCTATGTAGGTTGCCTACGTATTATGACGCCGCATGAATCAGACCAAGCGTAGTTCTGGAAGATCGGGAATAAAGTAAACAAATTAATGTTCTCATTTTCTTTTCTTTTTTTTTACCTTAATGACTACTCTGATGAGAAAAAGAAGCAAATCTTTTTTTTGACTTAATATTCTATAATCTACTCTAAACTCAAGCTTAAATGAGCAAATATTTTTTTCTTTTTTTTAGAAACATATACTCTATGAGAAATTATTAAGGAAAAACCCCTAGGAGAGAATAAAAATATTTTTTTTGATTTTTTTCAGGAAGGAAATCTAAAGAATGATCCAAAGAAAAATATTTTGAATTTTCATTTGATATCCTGAAGAAAGATTTTGAAACAAGGAATGAAAAAGATAAAAAAAATATTTTTGGATTTCAGTTTGATTACCTAAGGAAGAAACTTTAAAGATAAGCAAAAAAAAATCTTTTTGGTTTTTTGGAATTAATATCTTAAAAGAAAACTTTTAAAGAGGTACTAAAAGAAAATTCTTTTTTTTTTAATTTTAGTCTTAATATACTAAAGGAAATATAAAAGCATTTTTTCTATTTTGAGCTCTGAATATTAATTTCCTAAAGGAAAACAACCTCAACTGATTTTTTTAATTTCTAGAATTAGTATTCTAAATAAAACTTCTAACGGAAATATAAAAAACGAAAAATCTCCTTTTTTTGGATTTTTGATTTATAATACATTTTTCAAATACAAAAAAAAGGAAGTACAATAATAAGAGACTCGACATTACTGTACAAAGCTAGAAGTTAAAAGACGACATAAAAAAGAACAACAGATTCAAAACATAAAAAGGAAAGGAAAATCTCCTTTTAATCCACTCCTGAATGAGCGATCCTGACTAGATGGTCCTGGGCTCTGTCATGCTCAAACTCCGATAAGTAAATTCACACCTGTATGAGAAAATTAAAACCAAATAAGTTAAATACCTAGAACGCTATTTGAGATAATAACCCTTCCTATTGGACACATGCAAGACATGATTATGACTATTTTTCTAAAATTAACCTATACGGCTAAAAGTGGCTAAAAATGCAAGATTTGGCTAAGACCCCGCGAAGCCAAGAACCTAAACTTTACTAGGAAGACCGGACCCTATGTGGGTTGCCTACGTATCATGCCCCGAAAGACGAGAATCAGGTATGCGTAGTTCGGGCAAATTGGATACGGGCGAGAAATATATATAAAAAATAACTAATTTAGAGAAAATATATTTCTTGTCTTTTTTTTTTTGAAAAATGATGAAACATGTAAACTTCTTTTTTGGGGGGGGGGGTTTTCTTTTCCCTTTTTTTTTGATTTTTTGATTTTCGAAAAATGATGAAAAAGTGCAAAATCTTTTTTTTCTGAAATTTTCATGTTTTTTTCTTCTTTTCTCTTAACAAAAATGTGACAGAAAACATAACTGGGCCCTACTTGCTTTATTTTCACACTTCACCCTTCTTTTTCATTTGCCATCAACAATCATTGGTCCGCCAAATGACCCTTTTTACCCTTGAAGATTGCAACATGTAGCACATAGAATGCATCAGGATGGTCTTTTATTTTTTTGGGTACACCTGTCCTAGACGGACCCAACCCCTGTATTGAGTCCCCAAAGTCAGATGCACGTGATGCAAACAAGCGTTCCTACTAGGGATCCAGCATAAAGTTATGTTATTCTAGGTTTTAAAACCTGGGTTTATTTGTTCTAGACCTGGCTTACCCGAGCGGACAGCTCGAGCTGATGGAGGCAGCGTACCGGGAATATAGAAGCTTCACCGGCTTTGCAACTTGTCCGAACCTCATTCTAAAATTAGGATATGACTCTAATAGAAAAGAAGTCACACGAATTACACACTTCCCAGATGATTTAGAAGACTCGAAGAGAGGAGGGTTTCGTAACAATTTATATACAATCCAAACAATATCAAAGCGGTAAAAAGCGGCATTAGCACATGAGGCTCAAACATATAAAAATCAGATAATAAATAAAATCCAACTATAACATTTATTCTAAGATCGAATTCTGAACCCTGAACCAGACGTTATAGGTTCTTGTCCCCAGTAGAGTCGTCAGAGCTATCACACCTCCTTTTTCTACCACCGGAAGCGGTATAGGGGAGTTTTTCCAATTAAAGTGATAATAATCGAAACGGGATTATTTATTTAAAATTCAGAGTCGCCATTTGGGATAATTTATGGTGTCTCAAGTCACCGGTTTAGAATCCCGAATCGAGGAAAGATTGACTCTATTTTGTGTCCCCGAACACAGAAATCTGGGTAAGGAATTCTGTTAACCCGGGAGAAGGTGTTAAGTATTCCCGAGTTCCGTGGTTTTAGCACGGTCGCTCAACTATTGTTATTGGCCTAATTATCTGATTTTTTACATGTTTTAAACTTATTGTGCATTTTTAACTTTTTAGCCGCTTTTAATAATTTGGGAAAATTCAAGGTTATTTAAAACACATCGTAAGCCAGGCTACATGAAATGCACTCGTGGTTCACGACACGTTCTATTTAACCTTATTGGAAATGATAATCGAGTCACATAAAATGTACACCCGAATTTATAACATGTTTATTTTAGTTGTGTTATTAAAATTATGGCAGGGTCACATGAAATGCACACCCGAGCCTTTTAATCTAATTTGACGTAGTTCAATTGATGAATAACAACCCAATTTCTATACTGTGACAAATTCATGTTCAGCTATAACCAATTCGAGTAAACATGAACCGATAACCGAGCAAGCGAATTCAAAACCACGGAGAATAATTACAGAAACAATGGGATCGCATCAACAAACAAATAATTAACATCAAGCTCGAATAAAACAAATAGAGAATGAAAGAGTTGACCTCAATATAGCTGAAAAATTGATTGTTTCACTGTTTTGAACTCATAAATATGACAAATTGCGGACGAAACTCGAATTAGCACCGCAAAACTCAAACAAACCCGGATTCAGACCCAAACAAGCTCAAATAATGAACTTCCGATATTAAAAACTCCAACTCTATTTCTGTTTTGATTTTGCTTTTTTCGAAATGATATTGAATCAAAAGAAGCCACAACATCTTGGTATTTTCTTCATTGCAGTAATCATCTCAGTCCATTTCAGTATTATTTTTGTACAAATCAATTGTCACCTTGTAAATACAAAAGAACATAAAGCGGCTCTCGTGCAAAATCAGCAGAAGCAGAAAAAGGAAAAGCGTAATAGCCTGTCAAAGGTGGGGAACGACTCATCTAGAAAACAAAAGGAGCTGCCGGACTTGGTGACTGCCAATGTTAGTTCCGGCGAGTGAAGGAGGTGAAGTAGGGTGTGAGGAGAAAGGAGTGAAAGAAAAGGGGTCGTGTATGACAGTAACAAAGGGAGAGAGACAGCAACAGCGCCGATATCAATGGAGGTTTTTGAGATGGGTATCACAGCTGAAGGGTCTGTGTGTTGTCGCATTTTTCGGCGAGTTCGCCGCTGGTTCTGTCGAGAGGAGGAGTTGAATAGTCGTTTAGGGCGAAGTGAAGAAGTTCTAGGGTTCATGGGTGTATTTTTTCTCCGGCGAGTTCGTCGCTGGCTGGGTGAGGAGTGGAGAGTCCGACGTGAGTAGCTGGTGGAGCGAGGTGGACAGGCTGCTGCTATGGAGATAGATCTAGGTTCTAGGGTTTTGTGGTGTTCTCCATAAAGAAGATCAAGAAGCTACGCTGGTGGGGTGTTTGGGTGTAGAATGGTTGGTTTCAGCTCTAGGGGTCTAGGTCTTGTTATCTCCTAGGGTCTTTTAGGATTTAGGGTTAATTTAAGAAGAATAATGGTCTGGATCTTGGGTGTTGGGTCGGGTCGACCCGGTCTGGGCTGGGTTGGGGGGAAATTTTGGGCTTCTAAAATGTTTGGCCCAATTGAATTTAAAAACCAGCCTTTCAATTTCCTTTTCTTTTTTGTGTATTTTTTTCTTTAATTAATTAAAAACCTAAATTAAATTCCTAAATTAATTCAAATTGTAAAATTAAGCTAATTATCTAACTATAATATTTATAAAAATTAATTGATCCTATATTTAAAGAGAAAACTTAATAATCCAAAATTAAAAGCTAAGAATGTAAAAATCAGCCCATTTTTGTAATTTTCATTTTTAATAAAGCAATTACTTAATTAATTAATCCTAAAATGCGAACACAAAATCTAAATGCAATGCTTGATATTTTTGGTATTTTTTATATGATTTTAATAAAAGTAAACATGCAAAGAAATGCAAACAATTAACAAAAATCCTACAAAAGTCTTATAAAATTGCAAACAATTGGGGAAAAACCTATTTCTTTAATTTGTAGGAGTATTCCACATAGGGCAAAAATCACGTGCTCACATGCATGACCAACAAAATACAAGAAACTTCTTCCTAAATTTGACTTTGACAAGAGTCAACTGGTGTAGATGAAGTAGAGGTTCCAACTTTTATTTTTTTTGTTAGAAATTGCAGCATCCCTTTGCTTTTGAAGTTTATTCCCTGTCACAACTCTTTTCCCTTTCCACTTGAGACCATTTGGTCTAAATCCAAGATTTACATTAGTTTGTGCAGCATTCATCAAGTTTGCACCGGTTGAAATAACTCTTTCACTCTGCCTACCAGGCTAGAAAGTACACTTAGTTAGTAATGAATCATGCAGAAGCATAAGGATAGAAAATACAGTTAACTAATACTCCCTCCGTTTCAATTTATGTGAACCCATTTGACTGTGCACGGAGTTTAAGAAAAGGGAGAAGACTTTTGAACTTGTGGTGTAAAATGAGGCACATATATTTTGTGTGTCTATAAATCATTGCATAAAGGTAAATTGTTTCCAAATAAGGAAATGGGTCATTCTTTTTGGCACGGACCAAAAAGAAAATAGGTTCACATAAATTGAAATGGAGGGAGTATTTACTTCTCACACTCACATTAAGGATACTAGTTCTTATTTGTGTGTCTGTGTACAAACCAAAACCAGAATTTCTGGTTCTTTTTTTCCCAACAGAAGCAGCAAGTTATTTGGCAATAGCAGAAATAGCTGCACCAGATGTAACAGAACCAAAAACTGATCTTCTACCTCTTCGACTACCAGCTCCTCCACCTCTTCCCCTACCATCACTTCCTACAGTTACTCTACCTCTTACTGATGGTGTGTTCCTTCTTATCTTTGATGTTTCAGCACACGAGGAAGATGATGCCCTTGGACTTTGGGTTGTGGTAGTTGATGTACCTGCAACTTGGGTTGTATTACTTTGACAACCAACTTGTGTGCTTGATTGTGTTGTTCCATTTGACCTTATCGATTGTGTGCTTGTTTATCCCTAGTATATGATTGCTAAGTCATTAATCAAAGTACTATGAAAACAATGAAAACAAATTGAATTGAAAGTCATCAAACTTACCCTTAAATTGCATACTGACTTGTTGTGACCAACTTGATGGCAAATTGAACATCACATCTTAGCACCCTTCTTTGACACTTTTCCCCACTTCTTTTGTCCATCCATGTCCTTTCTTATACATTTTTTTGGCCTACCAGGCATTGGTTTAACTTTAGGAGGCTCAATTGTTAGATTGGTAGACTCAGTCCACATTTGTATGCTTGGAATTGGCTGAATATAGTATTGGTAAGCAGGTAGGCTAGTGTCTTTCCTATACCAGTGCTCAACATAGTCTTCTTCTTCCTTCCCAATCTTATAAAAAGGCACATATTGCATGTTGACATGGTATACCTCTTAACTGTCATAATCTGCAGTTGCATTCTTTTTTTTTTGTATATCAAAAGTGTGTCTATACATGCCTTCATTCACTTCAAATCCAGTGTCAGCATTCCACTGTACTTTCAACTTCCTTCCAATTTCCTTGTTTTCCTCTAAAACTAGTCTTGCCATAGGTGATACATCAGAAGCCCATGTTTCAACAAACTTGATCATATCAACTTGCCTACTCATCATTTTCAGCCTAATTTCTTCAAGCATATTGAAGAAGGCTCGCGACATGGATCAAGTGAGGTGCATCAAAGATGAGGACGGTCGAGTATTGATGGAAGAGACCCAGATTAGGCAAAGATGGCAGTCATACTTTCATAAACTTCTAAATGAAGAGGGGGATAGAAACATCATGTTAGTGCAATTGGGATACTCCGAGAGTCACTGAGACTTTAGGTATTGTAGGCGCATTAAGGTTGAGGAGGTCGTGGGTGCAATGGGTAAGATGAGTTGGGGCAAAGCGACCAGACCTGACGAGATTCCAGTAGAGTTTTGGAGATATGCGGGTAGATGTCACGACCCTAAACCCAGACCCGATCATGATTGTGCCTCTCGTGAAGACAAGGCCAGCCAACACCACACTCAATTCATTTTAAACAATTGAAATAACATAATTAAGTCTTTAACATGATTAGATCTCAATAGAAACAGTGAGATAGTACAATTTGCAAAAATACCAACACGACCCGACATCGGGGTGTCACCAACCATGAGCATCTAACATAAGTCTAGGAATATGGAAAAGGGTCTACACAATCTATTACAAAAACCCAGTACAAGGGAAGGAAATAATGATAAGAGGGAGAAACACTAGGCTACAAACGCCGATCAGCTACCTAGTGGACTCCAAAAATCTGTTGGAAGCTATCAACCCTCACTAGCAGGACCTGAAGCACCTAAATCTGCATGCAGGGTGTAGGGAGTAAAGTGAGTACTCCAACTCAATGAGTAATAATAATAAATGAAGACTGAGCGATAAGAAATCATGTAAGAACACAACAACATGCTATAGAGAGGCAGAGTAAAACCAGTAAAGTGCTATAAAATAGTGAAATCTCATAAAAATGCCTTAGTTCAGTATAAGCTTCTTTAAAATACCTATTTAACAGTTAAACGAGCAAATGACAGGCAACTAGAAGAGATAAACACATAAAAATCGCCCCTCGGGCACAATACCAATAGAATCAGCCCCTCGTGCAACAACATGGAACAACACCAGCCTCTCGGGCTATATCTTATATCACAATGGGTGCCCACGCTCACTGGGGGTGTACAGACTCCGGGAGGGTCCCCTTACGGCCCAAGCACAATATCAAGCCATCTCATGATCAATAGGCTCTCGACCTCATATCAAGCCACCTCGTGGTGTACAATCTCAGGCCATCAGCCTCATAATCATAAATCAGTGTATCACTGCTGCGGCATCCAGCCCGACCCAAGAGTATCCTCACAACGCAGGCCCTCGGCCTTACTTAGTCAGAACATCATAAGCCACTCGGGCAACAGTAAAACATGATGTTCAACCCAAAATATCATTTAAAACATCATTTAATGTGTTAAAACAGAGTAAACATGGCTGAGTTATGAAAATAGTAGAATAAAGCATGACTGAGTACAAGTATAAAGTCAAAACAGTGAGGAATAATAGTAAATATCCCCTAAGGGTCCAAATAGTTGGCACGAAGCCCAAATAAGGTATTCAGCCCAAAACACGATAATACTTTCCTAAACACAATGATATCAAACAGGTTTTAATCAAATACGCGACTTAACAGTCATACTGGATGGACTAAGTCACAATCCCCAGTGGTGCACGACCCCACGCTCGTCATCTAGCATGTGCGTCACCTCAATATAGCACAACAATGTGTAATCCGGGGTTTTATACTCTCAGGACAACATTTACAATCATTACTCAGCTTGATCCGGTTCAAACTCTAGCCCGTGATGCCTTTTACCCTCGAATCGGCCTCAACTCGCGTCGAATCTAACCAAAATCAGAATCACGACGTCAAAATATGCTAAGGGAACGAAGCCCATGCGAAAATAATCAATTTACAACATCAATCCCGAAATTAGCCAAAACCCGACCCCGGGACCACGTCTCAGAATTCAATAAAATTTACATCAATAGATTCCTTATCTCCCCACGAGTTCATACATATCAAAAGTCCCAAAATCCGACGATAAATGGCCCTTCAAATCCTCAAGTCAAGATCTCCAATACCAAGCCCTAGTTCCCAATTTTTAACCCTAAATTTTCATAATTACAGCTCTAATCCGTGAAATAATACCATAGAAATGAGTTTTAGGTTCAACAATCTTACCTCAACGAAGTTCCCTTGAATCCCTCTTAGAAATCTCCCAAAAAGCTCCAAAACCGTCGTAGAAATGGTGAAGAACAACTCAAAAATCGCAATGGAATTCTTTTATACCTTCTGGCCCAGGCTTTTCGCACCTACGGCCCTTTAACCGCTTCTGCGGTCACGCTTCTGCGGTCTTGACAACCGCACCTGCGGTTTCCACTTAAATGCCACAAGTCGCATCTGTGATCAAATAACCGCACCTGCGCCATCGCAGGTGCGCTCACACTCCGCATCTACAGCGCATTCCCTTCGCATCCTTGACCACATCTGCGGTCCTTTCTTCCCATCTGCGGCATCGCACCTGCGGTCCCCAATCCACAGGTGTAGAAACAACAGAAGCAAAAAAAAATTGCAGCTTCCCCAAAATTCCAAACTCGCCGTCAACCATCCGAAAACACCCCGAGGCCCCTAAGACCTCAAACAAAAGCACAACCACACCATATACCACTACTCAAACTTGTACCAATCTTCAAAACACCTTAAACAACATCGAATCAACCAAATCACATCAAAATCAAGCCTAAGGTTCCAAAATCTTCCAAATTACGCTTTTGATCAAAAAGTCTAGCAAACCACGTTCGAATGACCTAAAATTTTGCACACACATCCCAAATGAGACGATGGAACTACTGCAACTCCCGAAATTTCATTCCGACCCCTATATCAAAATCTCACCTATCAACCGGAAAATGCCGAAATTCCAATTTTGCCAATTCAAGCCTAACTCTATTCCGGACCTCCAAAATGCATTCTGATCACGCTCCTAGGTCCAAAATCACCTAACGGATCTAACCAAATCATAAAAATTCCAATCCGAGATCATATACTAGCAAGTCAAATCTTGTCAAACCTTTCAAATTTTAAGTTTCAAATTGAGAACTGTTTCTTCAAAATTCATTCCGGTTACCCTGAAAACCAAAACTGACGATTTACATAAGTCATAATACAACACATGGGGCTAGTCATACCCGAGAACTGGCGAGCGAAGTGCAAAAGCTCAAAACAATCGGTCAGATCGTTACATCCTCCTCCACTTAAACATACGTTTGTCCTCGAACGTGCCCAGAGTTGTTCCGAATGCCATCAAATCTCTATGTAACCTTACCATGCACATACCGGGGGTGATCCCACGTCACCCTATCTCATATAGGTCTGATAATACAATGCAACTGAAATTCCGCAATCCAACCTAGCCCATAAACCTTAGAATCACATTTCCACTTCTGAAATCATCCACAAGATTAGAATCTCACATTTATACCTTGAATAAGCCCGAACAAGCTGTAACAAACCATACCTGCAACCTCAAATGGAATTACATGATGTACCACAAAACTCAAACACTCGTGGCGATAACCTCTAATCACAGCAGTTGCTCAAAACAACTGAATATCGATAATAAGCCTCTTATCCAATAAAGCCTCATTCCAACACTTCCGTATACTGCCAATGATAAATGAAACACGTAAAAAGTCATAACCATTCCTCAGATCAACCATTCATGAAGCCACTTCTCTCTTGGCAAGAACCATAGAAATTTCTAAGCCGAACATCGATATTATCCTTCTAACATGCTGAAATCGAATCCATTTGTATTCATTATAGATCCCGACGATCTCATCTAATCCAACACAACTACTCTGGGGACATGACATATCACTACCATCTAAAGTCGCAACTCGTGCAATCTGCACACCAATAAGCAACAATTCGAACGTACTCAAATCATTAAAATGACGCAAATGAGTGAGCTGTACCGTAACCTCACCAGTACTACCACACACAATGCTAATAACTCACCACACATCTTAGGACAAGAACACACGAATCTAACCCGAAGGGTCATACTTCCACATAACTTTGTTGCAATGCACGATCCTTTCCAAACACCGGTTCACGTGAAACACCTCAAGTCACTATGCTCAAAGTCGACAACCATGCACAAATTTGATGTCTAGAACCAAAGCAAATCATCATAACAACGGAGAAGCAATTGAATTAACATTACACAACCCAAAAGGACACAACCGATACGCCATCCACCGAGCAATACCCAATACTCTTCCCGCTCGAATTTCACTATGAAACACCAATAGGACCGCACCATATGTGCCTATAATCAACACATCATAACGCCTCGCAACACAGAAGAGTAACTCATAGATCACCTCAGAACACTAACAGCTCAATAACAACCGAATCAATACATCCCTCGACAATCGCAACTCGAAGTCAACAAAGCCGACTCGATGTAGAACACACATCCATTTTGATCTACCAATGAACCTCTTACCAATAGTTCTTGATGCTGATCCTTCAAATTCTTTAACTCCGCCGGTGCCATACGATATGGTGCCCGACACCACATCAATACTGAAATCAACAACCCTATCCGGTCACATGCCGGCCGCAAGAAACACATCAAAAAAAATCCCTCGCAACCAGGACTCAATCAATGGTAGGAGTCTCTACTCTGACATCCATCACGAAGGCCAAAATAAAAAAAGACAATCGTTCCCAGCCATCCGTTGGATCTTCAAAATGAAACCACCCTACTAAAAACATAATCCGTCGAACCTCGCCACTCAATCAGTGGCATCCCCGGCATAACCAACGTTGCCATCTTAGCGCAACAACCCAGAATAACACAACACTGAGACAAATACCCAATATCACATCCAAAATCTAACATACCAAGAAACAAAGATCCACTGGGTCTCCAAACCCCCAATAGTTATCACACAAGATCGATATATGCGGTCCACAACCACAAACCTAACCTGTCCATGAGAACTCCCAGTATCCAAATCCATACAGCACGCGAATCACCATATCTGATCCCAACTCCACTGCCTAAATACTCAACACACCTCTAACACCCAATCATCCCACGAGAGGTACTCCAAAAATTCTTCTGTGCCACCAAGCAAACTCGAATATCAGCCGTCGATCCAACAAGAGTGTGCCGCAATACTAATGAAGTATCATTAACTCAATCACATTGCCCTTTTTTCTGAAACGTATACCCTCATCAAGCCACATCAATTAGTAATATTGTTTCCCTAATCATCTGAACTGTCCATGTCACCTAAGAATTTGTGACCTTCCTGTCAAAACTGAATCGTGACCTTACACATGCAAATCTCAATCCTACACAACATACCACATATACCATACCATCCTAGGATGAACATGAGAACTTCATACCCCTTCCGAGCCACCGGCAGCTACATACTCAACTAGCAAAAAACTTTCCATTGATCCCCATCTAGAAGAAAATCACTACACATTCTATGCTTCTCGCGCTCGTAGAAAATACGTATCTCTAACCGTGGCAGAAACTGTCAAGAACTCTCTGAATTCCATTTGCACAAAACTAAACCGTCAGGACTGAATCCTTCTAACTCAACCAAGATACGCAGGTCACTAAACTCAAGAGCATTGTCGCGAAACACCTATAGGAACTCTTTACCTCATAAGCACCCAAAGAACTTATCATATCCTTTCCCATACCGATCCGACCTACTACCAAGCTATCTCATCTATACAAGTTCCTCTGAATTTACCTTCAACTTGATACTTCTTCCCGCTATCACATCACAATCCTTGACCCAGACTCGCCACACGAGACTTGAGCATAACACCACATCGTCTAAGGCTCATAAGCCGCTGACTACTCTCTCAAATATCCCCAAAAGCACCACATTCGAAATACCTTACTCTGAAGAGACTTCCTGCGAATCTAAATTCGTTACCTTCACCTTCCTGATGCTGATGTGTAGAATCCATAATGATATAGAAATACCATAAGTCTTGACACCCTCCAATGCAACCTCAGTTTCTAGCCAAATATACAACCCGAAAATCTCCAACTATTACATGTAAAATCTGGAGCACATTAGAACCATTCTCGAGAGTCATCCCCTCTACTTAAACTGCAATTAGCCTGATCAAATGAACCGAACTACATGTGCCTCATTAGCACTCCGACACCGCAGAATGTAACCTCACCTTAATGCAACCAAGCAACTTCCTGTCCTATGCACCAAGCATCCTTTACCAATAACAACTCAAGTCATTCCGCGACTCTCATACACCCATAAAGCCTAGCACAACCTTTATTGAAATTTCCTTTACTCGAGCCATCCTCGGTCTCAAGCTCTGCAAGCTATAACTAATTCACCAGTACGCCTCAAACTGGAACCAACATAGCACATCTAATTCACCAGTACGCCTAAAACTGGAACCAACATAGCACATAATCGTGCAATCACCTAATCAATAGCAGACTCCCCCACTTGGCTCAAAGCATAGATCAAATCACACAATAACTCATAATGTGTATACTCTATCACTGTCATAATACCATAGTGAGATTAAACTCAATCCTTCGTAAGCTCGTACAACACAGACCATCTATTACCTCAAATATTCTACAAATCTCGCGTTCGCCCTCATAACAGTCAAGCCCACTCTCTTAGGCGACCCAAATTTGAATTGCAACACATATATTTCACTGGTAGAAGAGATCTTCCATCAGACCACATAAGGATTACACAACTTCAGAACACTCCACAGGAAATAATCCACCTGCTTCGCCTCAAACTAACATTTCTTTATACCTTCCACCGTCATAAACATTACGTAGTCACTTAATCTTCCTGAGTTTGAACTCATAACACAACGTGAAATCTACTTCACTACCCAACTAGAAAACATGAAAAGATTCTTCACACACCCATACCTCAGGGCTATACCTCAAATCAAGATGGAAATCAAGCACCTAATAGTTCTTCTATCCTCCAGCAGACCCTTCTCGTCGCTTCTAAATCATACGAATACATATCGCAGTCATATCATACTCATTACATAGCTACCCAGTCGTCACTCCCACTAACAGGGACACTAGCGGACATACAAATCCACAAGCATGTGCTCACACAATCAACGCCTCAGTGCTCAAGCTGTAGGCGAAAACCTGGCCTCAAGTCCTCCAGACCGGCCCAACATCAACACATAAAGATCACGTCTCACCCCTCGATCAGGGAATCACAAGCCATCGATGCATATCTGATACAGAGCGCTCATGCACGCATATGAATGCGTGGAAGGAATTCAAAGAGTTACATTCCAAGCTGAATCAAGGACGCACGATAAGAATTCAAGAATGTGAAATTTTTTCCTAAAGGTTCTGTAGCCTCCCAAAGATAAGTATAGACATCTCCGTACTGATCCGCGAGACTCTACTAAACCTGCTCTTGACTCGTGAGACCTATGTAACCTAGGCTCTAATACCAACTTGTCACGACCCTAAACCCAGACCCGATTGTGATGGCGCCTCTCGTGAAGACAAGGCCAGCCGACACCACACTCAATTAATTTGAAACAATTGAAATAACATAATTAAGTATTTAACATGATTAAATCTCATAGAAACAGTGAGATAGTACAATTTGCGGAAAAACCAACACAGCCCAACATCGGGGTGTCACCAGTCATGAGCATCTAACATAAGTCTAGGAATATGGAAAAGGGTCTACACAGTCTATTACAAAAACCCAGTACAAGGGAAGGAAATAATGATAAGAGGGAGAAACACGGGGCTGCGAACGCCGAGCAACTACCTAGTGGACTCTGAAAATCTGTTGGAAGCTATCAACCCTCACAAGCAGGACCTGAAGCGCCTGAATCTGCACGCAGGGAGTAGGGAGTAAAGTGAGTACTCCAACTCAGTGAGTAATAATAATAAATGAAGACTAAGCGATAAGAAATCACGTAAGAACACAACAAAATGCTATAAAGAGGCAAAGTAAAACCTGTAAAGTGCTACAAAATAGTGAAATCTCTTAAAAATGCCTTAGTTCAATATAAGCTTCTTTAAAATACCTATTTAACAGTTAAACAAGTAAATGATAGGCAACTAGAAGAGATAAACACATAAAAACCGCCCCTCAGGCAACAACACCAACCCTTACGGCCCAAGGGAGGGGCCCCGATATCACAATGGGTACCCAAGGGAGGGTACCCAATATCACAATGGGTACCCGCACTGACTGGGGGGTGTACAGACTCTGGGAGGGGCCCCTTACGGCCCAAGGGCAATATCAAGCCATCTCGTGGCATAATCAATAGGCTCTCAGCCTCATATCAAGCCACCTCAGGGCATACAATCTCAGGCCCTCGGCCTCATAATCATAAATCAGTGTATCACTACTGCGGCATCCAGCCCGACCTAAAAGTATCCTCACAACACAGGCCTCGGTCTTACTCATTCAGAACCTCAAAAGCCACTCGGGCAACAGTAAAACATGATGCTCAGCCCAAAATATCATTTAAAACATCATAATGTGTTAAAATAGAGTAAACATGGCTAAGTTATGAAAACAGTAGAATAAAGCATGATTGCGTACAAGTATAAAGTCATCACAGCGAGGAATAGTAGTAAAAATCTCCCTAAGGGTCCAAATAGTTGGCATGAGGCCCAAATATGGCATTCAGCCCAAAACACGATAATACTTTCCAAAACACAATGATATAAAACAAGTTTTAATCAAATACGTGACTTAACAGTCATACGGGACAGACTAAGTCACAATCCCCAATGGTGCACAATCCCACGCTCGTCATCTAGCATGTGTGTCACCTCAATATAGCACAACGATGTGTAATCTGGGGTTTCATACCCTCAGGATAACATTTACAATCATTCCTCACCTCGATCCGGTCTAAACTCTAGCCCGCAATGCCTTTGCCCCTCGAATCGGCCTCAACTTGCATCGAATCTAACCAAAATCAGAATCACAATGTCAAAATATGCTAAGGGAACGAAGCCCATGCAAAAATAATCAATTTACAACATCAATCCCGAAATTTACCAAAACCCGACCCCTGGGCCCACATCTCGGAATTCGATAAAATTTACATCAATAGATTCCTTAGCTCCCCACGAGTTCATACATATCAAAAGTTCCAAAATCCGACCATAAATGGCCCCTCAAATCCTCAAGTCAAGGTCTCCAATACCAAGCCCTAGTTTTCCAAATTTTAACCCTAAATTTCCATAATTACAGCTCTAATCCGTGAAATAATACCATAGAAACAAATTTTAGGTTCAACAATCTTACCTCAACGAAGCTTCCTTGAATTCCCTCTGCAAAATCTCTCAAAAGTTCCAAAACCGACTTAGAAATGGTGAAGAACAACTTAAAAATCGCAAAGGAATTCTTGTATACCTTCTGGCCCAGGCTTTTCGCACTTGCGGCCCTTTAACCACTTCTGCGGTCACACTTCTGTGATCTTGACAACCGCACCTGCGGTTTCCACTTAAATACCCCAAGTTGCATCTGCGATCAAATAATCGCACATGCGTCATCGCAGGTGCGCCCACACTCCGCATCTGTGGTGCTTGCCCTTCGTGTCCTTGACCGCATCTGCAGTCCTTTCTTCACATCTACGGCGTCGCACCTGCAGTCCCCAATCCGCAGATGCAGAAACAACAGAAGCATAAAAATTATGCAGCTTCCCCAAAATTCCAAACTCTCCGTCAACCATCCGAAAACTCTCCGAGGCCCCTAGGACCTCAACCAAAAGCACAATAACACCATATACCACTACTCAAACTTGTACCAATCTTCAAAACACCTCAAACAACATCGAATCAACCAAATCACATCAAAATCAAGCTCAAGGTTCCAAAATCTTCCAAATTACGCTTTTGATCAAAAAGTCTAACAAACCATATCCGAATGACCTGAAATTTTGCACACATATCCCAAATGACACGACGGACCTACTAAAACTCCCGGAATTCCATTCTGACCCCTATATCAAAATCTCACCTATCAACCGAAAAATGTCGAAATTCCAATTTTGCCAATTCAAGCCTAACTCTATTCCGGACCTCTAAAATGCATTCCGATCACGCTCCTAGGTCAAATTACCTAACAGAGCTAACCAAATCATAAAAATTCCAATCCGATATCATATACTAACAAGTCAAATCTTGGTCAAACCTTTCAAGTTTTAAGCTTCAAACTGATAACTGTTTCTTCAAAATTCATTCTGGTTACCCTGTAAACCAAAACCAACGATTTACATAAGTCATAATACATCATACAGGGCTAGTCATGCCCAAGAACTAGCGAGCGAAATACAAAATCTCAAAACGACCAGTCGGATCGTTATAGTAGAGTAGGCTTGGAGTGGATGGTTGGGTTGTTTAATGTTATCTTTAGGACAAAGAGGATGTCTGATGAGTGGCAGTGGAGTACAATGGTTCTGGTGTACAAGAACAAAGGGGATATCCAGAATTGTAACAACTATAGGGGTATCAAGTTACTAATTCATACCATGAAAGTGTGGGAGAAGGTGGTGGAAGGGAGGATAAGGAAGGCAGTGTCTATATCGAAAAACCAGTTCGGGTTCATGCCGGGTCATTCTGCTACGGAAGCTATCCACCTTATCAGGAGGTTGGTGGAACTATACAGGGATAGGAAGAGGGATTTGCATATAGTGTTTATTGACCTACAGAAGGCGTATGATAAGGTTCCTAGGGACGTCCTTTGGAGGTGTCTGGAGGTGAAAGGTGTGTCGGTGGCTTACATTAGGGTGATAAAGGATATGTATGATGGAGCTATGACTCGGGTAAGGACTGTGGGAGGTGACTCATAGCCTTTTCTGGTTGTTATGGGGTTACACCAAGGATCTGCACTCAGCCCGTTCTTATTTGCTCTGACGATGGATGCGCTAATGCACTATATCCAAGAAGAGGTGCCATGGTGTATGTTGTTCGCTGATGATATAGTTCTGATTGATGAGACGCGAGGCGGCGTGAATGGGAGATTGGAGGTATGGAGGCAGACCCTGGAGTCTAAAGGTTTCAAGTTGAGTAGGACTTAGACGAAATATGTAGAATGTAAGTTCACGACGTGATGGGGGAAGCGGATGTGGAAGTCAGGCTTGACTCACAAGTCATCGTCAAGAGAGAAGTTATGTGCCACCGAAACTCAAAGGTAAGTTCTATAGAGCGGTGGTTAGACCGGCCATGTTGTTTGGAGCTGAGTGTTGGCCAGTCAAAAATTCACATATCTAGAAGATAAAAGTAGCAGAAATGAGGATGTTAAGATAGATATATGGGCACTCTAGGTTGGATAAGATTAGGAATGAAGATATTCTGGAGAGGGTGGGCATGGCTCCCGTGGACGACAAGATGCGGGAAGCGCAGCTTAGATGGTCCGGACATGTGCTGAAGAGAAGCCTAGATGTATCGGTTAGGATGTGTGAGTGATTGACTTTAGAAGGTACGAGGAGAGGTAGAGGGCGTCCTAAGAAGTATTGGTGAGGTGATCAGGCAGGACATGGCGCAACTTTAGATTTCTGAGGACATGGCTCTTGATAGGAACATGTGGAGGTCGAGCATTAGAGTGGTAGGCTAGGGGGTAGTCGTGAGTTCTTCCCTCTTTGTACTAGATAGTCTGATAGAGTTTTGTTTAGGTTTGTTAGCGATCCATATTGTGTTCACATTGTTGTTTTGCATAGTTTTGTGTTATTGTCCTTTCAGTTATTCATTGTTGATATTTTCTTTCTAGCATATTTTGTTGTTACATGCCTTTTTTGTTTCTTTTTTGATATTATTGTCTCTCTTGTTGAGCTGAGAGTCTCCGAGAAACAGCCTCTCTACCCTTTTCAGGGTAGGGGTAAGGTCTGCATACACTCTACTCTCCCCAGACCCCACTAGTGGGATTTTTACTAGGTATGTTGTTATTGTTGTTGTAGTTGTTGACTTAATATCTAGGAATTAAATGTTTCACACATGTTGTTTTCTACAATATCACATCTAACCTTCTTATTGTAATATGCCCTACACCAGTATTCTTTATCATAGGACAGTAAACTTTCACAAATACCATTTCCTAATTCATCCAATTTCTTCATTTCTTCTCTTAACTTTACTTGAAAAGGAGCTGTAACACATCTCTAAAACTACTTCCTTCTTCTCCAAGATTTTTGCCAGTTTGCCCAAATGTGTCTTGCACACATTCTTCTTTCAGCAAGAGGTAACAAATCAGCAACAGCAGATGACAGTCCCTAATAACAGCAACAACATGCAATATTAGTGAGATACAACAACAACATAAAAATAATGGTAACAAATAAACAACATAATAAATGGATTGCAGTACCTTTTGCATGTCAGACATGACTGTTAAATCTTCACTATTCCTCAACTCTAAATCTGTTTTGAGATAGTTGATGAACCAACTCTATGAATGTGTAGTCTCTTGATCTACCAAAGCTCAAACAATGGGATACATCTGATTATTTCCATTTTTCCCAACAGTCACTAACAATTCACCTTTGCAAGCTTCCTTTAGGAAACAACCATCAAAACCTATGATTATTCTACAACCTGTCATCCATCCCTTCTTCAGCCTCAAAGCATACATAACAATATTTAAACCGATGTTTCCCAGGAACTGTTCTTATATCAGTTCTCACCCAACATGAACTTCCAGGATTGGTGGACTTAATCATGTTAGTATAGTCCAGCAACCTAGAAAATTCAAGGTTCCAGTCACCCATAAACTGACTAATCACCTTCATCTTGGCTCTATATACAAGTGATCTTACTACATACAAACCCCATTTAACCCTTATAACCTCTTACAACTCATGCACTGTGATGTTGGAGTTGAGATGATTTTATCTTGGAGCTTTCTTGCAATGTACTTGGTTGTACAAAGTTTGTTCTTGTTCTTTGTTGGGCATTTATGGACAGGTATACAAGTCTTCATAGTAAAGTTCCCTGAATCCTTATCCTTACTAGCAAATATTAGCCACTTACACTTTTCATGCTTACACTTAGCTCTTACTCTATCTTTCTCATTAGGTCTAAACTTTACAGACACTTTATATTGAATAGCATAGTCAGCAAAAGCTTTCCTAAAATCTTCTGAATTATCAAAGATCATGCCCAAATCAAAGAGAGGAATTTTAGCATCAAAGTCATACCTGATCTTTTGACTTCTTCTTCTAGGAGGAAGATCAACACCAGGTTCAGCAAGTGGATCTAACTCTTCATCACTGTCTACTCCCAACATCTAAGCCGTCCAAATACTCTTCATCCCCACCTAGCTTTCCAACATATTTATCCCTATATCTTCAAACCCTTTATTAATTCCAACCTTCAAGAATTACCTCTTCTATAAAAACATGTTTTTTCCTCTGTTTTCTCTTACTTTGTGATCCAACATCATTCACATTTTTCTTCAGCTTGTTTCTCTTTACATCCCTGGCATCATTCCTCACAAATCTCAACTCATCATCTATCTCACTATCATCTTTTTATGGAATATCTTTAAGGTCATCTTCACCAATATCTTCAAGGTCATCTTCAAGATTTGTATCTGTTTCATGGTTGTCATGCTCTGCAGCTGCACCCTCTTCAACATTTATATCTTCATCTGAAAATGTAGCCCTAGTTTGTTCTACATTTACAGCACTGCCCTCAGCATTATTTACTTCTATATCCTCAACCACACTTACTCCAATACCCTCATCAATAGTTATATTAATACCCTCATTAACATTTACTCCAATACCCTTATCAATAGTTACATTAATACCCTCATCAACAGTTACATTAATACCTTCATCAACATTTACTCCAATACCTTCACCAACATGTACACTAACCCATGGACCACCCCTAACTTATGTATTAGTTGTAGCTTGGCCACTATCACCAACCTGTGAGGAAGGTAAATATCCCACAGGTACATCCTTCTCCACAACCTCTAAATTATCTATTACATGACTCACATAGACCTCAAAGAGATCCCCATCCTTCAGGTCTTTAATCAAATTTAGTAGTTGATAGTTATTTTCAATTTGAGAGAACTTTTGAGTTTTAGGATATTGAACAAATAACCCAACAACTGAGTTGTAGCGCATTTTAGGGGTTTCTTTTGTGTAGGACACAAGCTCGGGCAATGAGAAATGGTCTTTGTCCACCACATGCCCTATTTTTTACCCTCCCCCACATACTTTCCATCAATAAAATGACCCCCATGATGAAAATCAACACCAATATATCCGTCCATATAACTCGGTACTAAAAATGACAAAATAAAATCGGTCAATATTTCCTGACATTTTCAATTTTCCAGAAGAAAAAAAACCCTAATCTAAGCGCCATAACAAACATATAGCCATGAAATACAAAAATGCATGATCTAAGCATACCTTTATGCAATAATCGAAGCCATTTTACAGCTGACTCCCCTTTTCACAAAAACTCCACAGTCAAAACCCTAGGACGACCTTCCTTTAGGTGATAAATCTGGAACCAAGCTACAATTCGAACAAACCACAACTAATCCTACTTAGTAAGTGAAAGAAATGTTTAATTTTGCAACAAAAATGCAATTGAACCAAGCTTAATCAAAGAGATGAAGATGGGTGGAATTCGGTGAGAGAGATAGAGAGAGTGTAGACAGAAGAAACGATAAAATTAACCTTTATGTTTTATGTTTTAAATTAGATGCCTTTTAATTCTTATTTCTTATTATTTGTCCATGTGTCAGCTTTTAATTCATTCTTATAATAGACACCGGAGTTATAACACACGCAGGGGGGGCTGGTAAGGTCGGGTGTTTATTGAGTTCAGTTTTTAGTCACGTGATATGTTTAAGTGAAAAAGGTCTCAGTTGAGGTGTTCAAATGACTGTTATGGACAACTTAAAGGGGCGCTTTATGTATTTTGCCATCTAATTTCATTGTAGCAGGTGGTTGTCAAATTGTACCTTGCAGCTTTATCTAGAAGCAATTGTATTAGGTACTCTGAGTATTCAAGTTAGAGTTAACTTGAAGTTGTCGCAACAGTTAGAGGTAGGTTGCCATAACGGGATTAGAGGTAATCGTTAGGTTTTCAAAGAGTTTTTGTAAATGCTATTTTGGCTCAGTGATTTAGTGAAGTATTGGAGAAAATCCTACTGAGTAGTAGGTCGTGGTTTTTTCACCTTTTGAGCTAGGTGGTTTTCACATAAAATACTTGTGTTCTTTACTTTTCGCATTTATTATTTCCGCAATAGTCGTTTAAGGAACACATAGAAGAATCAGGTCTTTCTATAATGTGTGCACGCAAAAATTGGACACCACACAAATCACCCCCCTCTTGTGTGACATTAAAGTACAAAACAATAATTGGTATCAGAGCAGGTTATTCTTGAAGAGGCTTACACCTTAGGAGAAGATCAACATTAGTGCACCACCTGGAAATTAGGAAGGTCAATCCACTGGTAGGCCACCACTCTTTAATGTCCAGTACTACTCATGGTGGAAAACAGGTTGAGAGATCACCTTATAGGAGAGGACTATGAGCTATGGGATATTGTCACCAATGGTCCATTGGCTACCTTGAAGAAGAAGAATGCTGAAGGAGTAAATGTGCCAAAGACAAGAGCTGATTGCACTATTAAGGACTTGAGGAAGCGGGAGAAGAATGATAAAGCCAAAAAATGTCTTGTTTGTGGACTTGGTCCAGATGAGTACAACAGAATCTAAGGTTGTACCACTACTAAGCAAATATGGGACACACTGCAAGTGGCTCATGAAGGAACACCTTAGGTGAAGAGATCAAGAGGAACTCTACTGTACTCTCAATATAAGAGTTTTGCTATGAAGGAAGGAGAAACCATTTAAGAGATGTACACAAGGTTCACTACACTGACAAATGAGCTGAAATCTCTTGGAAGGATTATTCGTCAAGAAGAAAGGGTCGAAAAGATATTGACTAGAGTCTTGCCTACCACATGGGAGAGAAAAATCACTATCATCCAGGAATCAAAGAATATTTCCACTCTCCCACTAGATGAAGTGATTCGAAATCTTACTGCCTATGAACTTAGGAAACAGACCTTGAAGATGGATGTACCTAAGAAGGAAAGAAGTTTGGATCTCAAAATCACTGAAGGTTCTGATCTGGAAGATGATGAAATGGCCATGATCACCAAAGATTTCAAGAAGAACCTAAGGAGAGGAAAGGGTTCTGCAAGAAGTAGTAGCTACAAAAAATCAAAAGCTACTGAGAAACAAACTAATGATGGCCGCTACAAGTGTGGAAAGACTGATCACAACATCAACAACTGTCCTCTGTGGAAAATTAAGTGGAAGAAAGAAAGAGCTGAACGAAGGAACATGAAGAAAGAACAGGTTAAACCCAAGAAAAGCAACAGAAAAAGATCAACAAAGGCTATGACCGCTGCTTTGGGAGTTAGCTCAGATGAAAGCTCAGATAATGATGATGATGATGATGATGATGAACGAGCACTTATGGCTATTGGAGAATCTGATGAATAAGCAGAAGTAAGTGCTTCTCATCTCAAAGACAAGATTAATTTTTTGTCTAAGGAAAGGTTATCTGAGTTGCACCTAGAGCTAATTGATGAATCTGAGGATGTAATAATTAAAAGGAACAGTTGTAAAATAGTGTATAGTTTTAAAAGCTAAGTGCAAAAATCTAGAATATAGGGCTAGTGAAACTGACAGTAAAAATGTTGTGTTGAAGAGGTTCATGAACTTGACACTATTGTCCTAGAGCTTAGATCTGAAAATCTAAAATTGAAATTAGGAATAGGTAAAAAGACAGCTGATCACACACAACTC
Source organism: Nicotiana tabacum (assembly GCF_000715075.1). NCBI lineage: Eukaryota > Viridiplantae > Streptophyta > Magnoliopsida > Solanales > Solanaceae > Nicotiana > Nicotiana tabacum. Next base: position 102,287,425 of record NC_134087.1, on the reverse strand, counting down.
AGTTTAGAAGAAAATATCGGAAAAATAAAAGATGAGTTGTACAAAAGATGAGCAGATAAAAATTCTAATGGAGGATCTGAGCAAAGTCAACCATGAGCTAGACACAACCTGTAAATGGAACAGGTCCTTCGATGCACTTTCACGGCTACAAGAATACCATAGTAGCAACAAAACAGGACTTGGCTTTGGGAACCCTGTACCTAAGTGGGATCCCAAATGCAAGTACCTCACACTTTCTGAGAACAAAATTTGCACACACTATAGTAAAACTGGTCACTATAAAAGTGAATGTACTACAAAAGAAAAGGCAAGTCAAAAGAACAAAGAATTTGTTCAAGGGAAAATAGGCTGCCAAGTTGGGCTAAAAAGAATTTGATTCATCCTTTTGCCTATAGAAAGGGAACCAAACTAGTTTGGATTCCTAAGACTAACCCCTGATTTCCTTTTGCAGGTCCAAGTGAAGGGGAGCAGCCAAATATGGTACATAGATAGCGGCTGCTCAATGCATATGACAGGAAGTAAAAACCAGTTCCTTTCACGTGAGGACCTTAAAGGAGGTAATGTCTCCTTTTGAAATGGGAAGAAAGGTGAGATCATTGGGGTTGGAAAGGTAGGAAGATTGACTCTCACTCTATTGAGAATGTCTACCTGATTGATGGACTGAATTACAGCCTAATAAGTGTATCACAATTGTGTGATAGAGGTAACATGGTTGCATTCACCTCTACAAAATGCTTTGTGATTAATCTTATCATTGACAAGATATTGTTGCAGGGAAAAAGAGTGAACAACATATATATTGCGGAGCTGTCCACACTCTCAGATAATGAACTCACTTGCTTAAGTATATTGGATAATGATCCCCTCCTTTGGCACAAAAGACTTGGACATGCTAGTCTAAGTCAACTCAACAAACTAGTTTCCAAGGACTTGGTGATAGGATTGCATAACATTAAGTTCAAGGACGATAAAGTTTGTGAGGCTTATCCAAGGGGAAGCAGGTAAGATCCTCTTTCAAAAGAAAGAAAATGGTAAGTACCACTAGAACGATGGAACTGGTCCATATGGATCTTTGTGGACCAATGAGAACCTTGAGCAGAGGTGGTAAGAGATATGTTATGGTACTTGTTGATGATTACTCAAGGTTTACTTGGACATTGTTTCTAACATCTAAAGATGAAGCATTTGACATGTTCACTTCTTTTGTGAGAAAAACTCAAAAACAACTAGGTAATCAACTTACATCAATTAGGCTTGATCATAGTACTAAATTTGAAAATGCTAAATTTGCTGAATTTTGTGATGAGCATGGCATAGATCATATTTTTTCTACTCCTAGGACTCCACAATAAAATGGAGTAGTTGAAAGTAATAATAAGACATTGGAAGAAATGGCTAGGACTATGCTTCTTTCTAGTAAATTACCCCATAGTTTCTAGGTAGAAGTTGTGAACACTGCATGTAACATCATAAATAGGTGCATGACTAGACTTCTTATTAAGAAGACTCCCTACGAGTTACTTAAAGGGAGAAAGCCAAATATATCACATCTTAGGGCATTTGGATAAAAGTGCTTTGTACACAACAATTGTAAAGACTCCCTAGGTAAGTTTGATCCCAGAAGTGATGAGGAAGTATTCTTGAGATCTATAACAAAAGAACTATGTGTGTTTGTGTACATGTGTTTTTTGATGAAACTAACATTCTTTCTCAGAGGTAGGAACATAAAGATGAAGTAATTGGGCTGGTAAGAAATTCAAATGAAACCACAGCCTAGACAAAAGCTGCACTAGAGGAAGGAACACGTGATGGAACAGTTCTTCTACCTAGGGCAACCTGACATGGGGAACTGAACAAAGAAGAACTGATCCTCAAACCTTGAGGGATTCTGTCCATGAACCTGTTCCTCAGCAACAAAATATTGAAGGAACGTCTAGGGGAAACCAGCTGGTTGTGAAACATTACAAGTACCAAAGTTCTCATCCTATTGAGAATATTATTACTGATCCAACCTTTGGAATCAAAACCAGATCTTCTTTGAAGAATCTTTGTGCTTTTGATTCTTTTCTATCTCTTATTGAACCTAAAAATGTTGCTGAGGATTTGTAGGATGCAGACTGGGTGAATGCAATGCAAGATGAACTCAACCAATTTGAGGGAAGTCAAATTCGGCATCTGGCTCCAAGATCGAAGGATAGATCAGCAATATGCACAAAATGGGTCTTCAAAAACAAACTTTATGAATATGGAACAGTTACAACTAACAAGACAAGATTGGTGGTTCAAGGATATAATTAAGAGGAGGGCATAGACTATAATGAAACCTTTGCTCTTATTGCAAGATTGAAAGCAATTAGACTCCTCATAGCCTTTGCTGCTTACATGGAATTCACTCTCCATTAGATGGATGTCGAGAGTGCCTTCCTCGATGGCTATCTAAAGGAAGAAGTGTTTGTTAAGCAATCTCCGGGCTTTGAAAGTAAGGAATGTCCTGATTATGTGTACAAGCTTGACAAGGCACTTTATGGGCTCAATCAGGCTCCAAGAGCATGGTATGAAAGATTATCAAAGTTCCTGCTTGAGCATGGATACAAGAGAGGCTTACAGATTAAACAAAAATCAAATGGCACTGTGATCCATCAGCAGAAGTATGTAAAAGACTTGCTTAAAAGGTTTAAAATGGAAGATTCCAAAGAAATTGACACTCTTATTGTAACAGCCACAAAATTGGATGTAGATGAACCTGATTCATCTATTGATCAGAAGACCTAAGAGAACCTAGTGCTTTGATACCGTATTGTCACGACCCAAATTCCACTAAGGGTCATGATGGTGCCGGACACCTCTGTCAGGCAAGCCAACTACAATTTACTAGCAATCGCTCATTTTAAATTATTTTGAAATCATTTCCTTTAAACAAATAAATAATAAACTCCACTGGATAAAAGAGGGTGTCTTTACAAGATTTAACTACTGAAAAAATCATGTGATCATCCCAGAACCCGGTGTCACAAGTACATGAGAAATTTCTAGTGAATGATATAAAATACAGTAACTGTCCGGAATACAAGTGGACAGAAATAAAAATACAGTACAATACTCTGAAGGAGACTCTGCTAACTACGAACGTCTCGATAAATGCATCTCACTTGAGTCTCCGTATTAACCATGTCGCTATGCCACTAAGCCACTAGCCACATATGAACCTGTGCAACAAAAATACATAGCAAGTGTAGTATGAGTACGAAAACAACGTGTACCCAATGAGTATCCCATCTAATCTCGAAGAAGTAGAGACGAGAGGTTGACTTTGACACTTACTAGTGGTCCAACGATAATATAGTAAAAATATGAGGAGATCATAAAATTTTATTAAAACAAGAATTATAATTCATAAAGCCAGATAGCAGGTAAACAACTTCCCAAATAATAATGAATTTCCAAAGAATTTACCTTTCATTATCTTTATCAATTTATCTTTGGCCAGGAAAGGCAAATATCAACATTTATAAATCTCAAGCAAACAATACAAGCATGTGCATATCATGCCGAGGTCGTACGGCCCGATCCAACATAAATGTAAAATGTGCACTGTCGAGGGTCAAACGGCGCGAACCATAGATGCATCTATTACCCCTCTCGTGAATCATCCATGCGACGCGGTGAACATAAAATAAACAAACACCCTGCTCGCGAATCATACATGCGACGTAGGTACACATAGAATCACATATTCAAACAGTTAATCAAGACTTCATTAGGGAATGACTATCCATGGAAAATCCAATTCTCTTTTGACAATTCAAGAAAATGAAGCTCAATCTTTTAGAAATTCACTTACTAATCCGATGTGATTTAAGCAATTCAAACTGTCGATAGGATTACAAATATTTCCAAGTACAGCATGCTTTTGGGACCTAGACTACCCGGACAATAGCATAATAGTAGCTATGCACGGACTCTCGTCACCTCGTGCGTATGTAGCCCCCACAAATAGGAGCACATAACCAATTAACTCACCTATGGGGACAATTCCCTCTTACAAGGTTAGAAAGGAAACTCACCTCGCTCCGAAGCCTATATTCCGATTCAAGGACGCGCTCAAACCTCCAATTTGGAGTCGAACGATCCAAAACTATCAAATAGGGTAAGAACTAGTCAATACATGCTCAAAAGTTCATATTCTAATTATTAAACCAATTTCCCAACCCTAAATGCAATGTTCCTAAAATTCATCCCCGGGCCCACATGCCCGGATTCCGAAATTTTCCGAAGGAAGTTGTTCTCTATAACCTAAGGACCAATAATATATGATTTTTAATCTATTTCATAATCAATTTTGTGGTAAAATCTAAGTTTTATTAAAACCTTAGGTCTAGATCTAACCCCTTGATTTCTCCAAATCTTTAGGTGATAATCTACCCAAAACTCCAGTGTTAAATGTAGAAATAAGGGGACGAACTAACCTCACGATGCTATGTAAAAATCCCTTCTCAAAAGCTCCAAAATCGCTCAATACCCGAGTGCCAAATGGTCAAAAATGGATGGGACTTTACTTAAATGAAGTTGAGTGCTTCAGCAGTTTCCGCATCTGCGGTCAGGGGACCGCATCTGCGAAGGGAGGTCGCATATATGGAATTGGCTAAAAGGGCTAGGACCGCTTCTGCGGTTTGGCCTGGCAAGCTCTGGGCCGCATCTACGAGGCTACGACCGCTTCTGCGGTCTCGCTCCTGCGGTAGACCAACTGCAGGTGCAGTTATGACAGAAGTAGGATCTTTAGCACTTCTTCAAATTCCATTTTCGTTCCGTTAACCACCCGGAATAGGCCCCCGGACCCCAACCAATCATACCAACCAGTCCCAAAACATATTACGGACTTGCTCGAGGCCTCAAATCATATCAAACCACGCTAAAACCACGAATCGACCTCCAATCCAAGCTTTATGAACTTTAGAATTTCAAACTTCTACTTTCGATGTTTAAATCTATCAAATCACGTCCTATTGACGTCAAATTTTGCACACAAGTCATATTCGACATTACGGACCTACTCCAATTTTCGGAATCAGATTCCGACCCCGATATCAAAAAGTCCACTTCCGGTCAAACTTCTCAAAAACCTTTAAATTTCTATCTTTAGCCAAATGACTCCAAAATGACCCACGGACCTCCAAATTCACTTCCGATCGCGCTCCCAACACTAGAATCACCATACGGAGCTACTCCCAGACTTGGAATCCCAAACGGACATCGATAACACTGAAATGCACTTTAACCCAAACTTATGAAATTTCTTCCAAAATGCTAACTTCCACAATAGGCGCCAAAATGCTCCTGGGTCATCCGAAACCCGATCTAGGCATACGCCCAAGTTCGAAACCATCATACGAACCTACTGGAACCCTCGAATCCTGATTCCGAGGTCGTTTACTAAAAATTCCGATCTTAGCTAATTCTTTCAACTTAAAGCTTCCGAAATGAGACTTCTCTTTCTAAATCAATTTTGAACTTCCCGAAGTTCAATTCCGACCACGCGTGCAAGTCATAATACCTAAGATGAAGTTGTTCATGGCCCCAAACTACTGAACGGCATGCTAGAGCTCAAAACGATCAGTCGGGTCGTTACATTCTCTCCCACTTAAACATACGTTCGTCCTCGAACGTGCTGAGAACTACACTGAAGTAGTCTGAAATAACTATTTAACACCTCATGCACCTTCCCGTGCTACCACAACTCAGTTGAGCACATTAGCTCGATCAATTCTAAAGATATTCCCTTTTATTCTAGAAAATAAGCCTTAGAGACCAATTCCAATATCCGGAATTCTATGCCAGGCCTGTTTCCAACATACACTCACCATACCAATAACTACACGCAACACCAAGACATGACTGCATACCTTAATCAGATTCGCACCTTGCACCACTTTACTCACAGGACCACAATAACATTCTCTAATCAAATTAGTCGAAATTCCATGAATCTGATTGCTCCCAATGCACCTCATGATATATATATAAGTCTTGCTCTAACTCTAACAATACTACCACAATGGAAGAGATGTGTAGAACTTCATAACCGACTGCCGAATCAACAATTCATTGGGTCTATATTCCTAACAGGAACCATCATCTCATCCTGAACCAAATGGTCTTTGCTCCTTAATATACTTCATATAATCAGATTGCAATGATCCTAATCCAATGATCTCGTCTCACCCAGCACAAACTGCTCAGGTAATAAGCCACCTTGGACATGATCAAAAGTCTCATATGATGCCACCATATGCCAATAGGCTACCAACTCGAACATGATACATAAAGGAAACGAACTTTGAAAAGGAAATCCAATTACCCCGCTCGCGAATCATACATGCGACGCGGTCAACATAATTGAACAGACACCCCACTCGCAAATCATACATGCGACGCGGGCACATAGCTAATATGAGATTTCCTCAGAAAAATAGGAAACAAAACACATAAAAACAGATACGGGGAACTATACTCAACATCACACTATTGCGACGCGCAACCCGATCCAAACAAAATACCCATGGCAGCGTGCCACCTGATCCACACATAAAATTCACATAAGGAAATACACACCGAGCTAGATTGCTCATCACATCAAAATACCGAATGTCAGTCACCAGCACGTCAAGTGCATAACACCATCCCTGGGGAGACATATAGCGCTATAAACTACAAACTCAAGCACAACTGAGGTGCGATATACGGTCTGAATCTCAAGAGCCATTCTGCTCATATAACATCATCTCTACGCAGAACCTCAACACATAAGAAATTCACCAAGCCGTCTCACAACTCACAAGGTGCAATACATCATTACATGAAATAGCTGACGACGAAATAACACCTTGTCTACTTTTCCATAAGGAGCACATTGCTGAAATGAACATATCTTGCCTGATATAGAGCCCACATTCATATTTAGATCCATCCACAGACCTTAAGCTGATTTTGATCGCACTGAACTAAGCTAATAACCTTTCAAAGGTCCATAATAACTTCCCTTCTCTCATAACACACAGGAACAACCATCATAACCTGAGTAATCCTCCACAGTCCCCAACCCAATAGACCAAGTGCCCTCCAGGCATCAATTCTGAATTTAATGTCATCACCACAATCCTCATACTTGGTTTAACTTTTCAATCAATCAAGTGACTCCACGCCACACTTATACAACCTTCCCGTGGGACACGCTCCCACAACCTTCCATAACCAATAACAGGTCCGTACATCCAAACCACCGGCCGCACTAATGCTGAAAAGCGATCAAGAATCCTTAACCAGGATGCAAGGCCTCTTTCACAAAACACCGATCTCAGGTGACGTTGAAGACAATACCAACTTATCTTAAACATCGAAACTCTTTTCCTGCTCATCCGAGTTCGTGACATCCTTGTCAACACCGAACTGCAACCTTGATCCTCACTTCAAATCACATACCACTCACTGCACCCAACATGCCAATATACGATAGAATACGTTTTTCATCATAAGTTCGGAACCACTAATAGATTAACATTTCATCATATAAAAACTTTTCACTTAACTCACTTTAGGAGAACCATAGCAACACACAAGTTAATTCTCATAACCGTGGAATATGCAAATCTCTAAGTAGTGGTCTAAGCCACCATAGCCCTTCCGGGATCCGCCTACAGATAACAGGCCATAACAGTAAAATACTTCTGAATAACATCAATTACGGTGGCCGACCAGCCTCACACGCACCGTTACAAATCACTTGCACAACTTGGTCCCGCTGCAGGAACTAATCACTACCACCAATATGCCAATTCAACTATGGCTAATCAATCTATCTTCTTCCAATTTATCTTTGGTTGCCTTAGAAATAATAATAACTCCATTCAACACCTAACGCACCCCATCTGCACTCATCTCGAGTGACCTTGAATCACGAGACCACGCTGTCTCCAATCCCACGAACCATTTCATACCTCCCTTGTGCGCACATTCGCATCCTCAACCAGTATGCCCATTTTGATAATCCCTCTACAAATCTGAAGTCTTTTCTCATTTTCCTCCCAAATGCTACACTGTGAGTCAAAACATCATAGAACATTCTGGGCCTCTTCTCATAATCTGCTACAAAGCTTGATTCTTAATCGTACTTGTAGGCTCGAAATCATTAGGCACCACACTTTAACTTTTGAATTCACTAGGACCGCTGTTGAGAGCCACCCGCTCTGACTGGGCCCCGAATATAATCAACTCCATGATTCTTCTAGCACAAGCACACCCTCTTGGCAAAGCACCCGGCAGAATCACTTCCCTTGAAACCCGCACTTATACAAGGCATAAATCATGAATCCTTCCCCAAGTCTGAGCATGAGCCAATAAGGCCAATCATAGCACACCCTTAACAATTCCTTTGCTCAAATTATCACTTATGCTCTTTTCCCATAGATGAAATAACTTACCAATATGTCGACAACCCAAAACCTCACAAGAAGATAATCATACAACCCAATCGTAGGCAGTGGGACTCTCCCACTTAGCTTGAAGCCACTATTACACAACTTTGAAATTCACCAGGATTCCTTATCTCTTATTGACATAACCTTGCGCATTCAACCGTCAAAATTCTCAGAATCTTTATGTAAAACCCTATTTTTTATACTCGAAATCATCAACCATATTCGCACGACCGATCTCCTTGCTGTATAACCAATAAAATTCTTCGCATAAGTTTCACCAACCATGCGACTGCCAATCTGCTCACAAGAGATAACCCACTTGTGGAATTTACGTGTCGACGTCTTCCAATGCTACTGCACGGGGTACAATTACTACGACACCAATAACCCATCCTGAGTCCGAGCTTACTCTCTGGCCGCACAAGTCCATTCACCCCTCGTGGACATCAATTAAATGTGCGGCAACATCCTTCCAATTCAAGGTTACATTGTATCCTTCCTCATTTCAAGTAGCTCATTTCCGTTATATCAAATCTCCTGCCGCATAATAGCCCATACTTCAAATTAGATCTGTAGACCCCAACCATCAATCATTAAAATTCCCAAGTCGTTCCGAACTCTCCTTAAGGTGCGTAGTCATCCTAACAAAAAGCCCATATGCAACTCCGCCACTCTCCCACTTTGGCGGAACTCACCCCCTCTAATCGACCACTCGACCTTTACTTCTTATACCTGGAGTCCTAGAAATTTTAACCATCATCTGACACTCCCCACATGTCCTTCCTCATCCTTTGCTGCTCAGTTGTTGCCTTAATAAAATCTATCTTCGTAGCACTTGAACCCACAAATCGCTACTAACTTTAAACCTTTCCAGAGATCATCTTTCTCGAGCCGTCGACATTAGAAACACCGATTCAATCCTGAACCACCGCACCTCGCGATATCCAACCGTCGTTTCTCCAATATTATTTCACAACATTTTACCCCAAAGGCAAATTGCAGAAGACCATAACACCGACGAACTTAACACATACAGTCGAGGACGACGACACTACATTGTAGATGAAATTTCCACCACGATCGAAAATACTAAGTCTCGTTTCTCCATCACCCCAAATCTGGAAATTCATAGGCCAATTGCTTTTCCTCCGCCTGAAAATATCAGGTCTCTGAATCGTGCATTGAGTAGACTTCCTTTCAAATTATTCACCGCCCCAACACATAGGAAAGTATCCTACAATCAAGTCAGTACTGTGCGATAACCAATCATGAGCAATCATAGCGATCTGTGCATAGTCTCAAAGCTCTCAGGAATACTGATACTGAGCTGAAATGACAAGACATCCTCCCGCAAAGCAACGCCAATAGCCCAATCAACAATACCGGGAGAAACATCCCGCACCACATCTATAGTGCCATTACAATCCTTCAATTCTCGATTTATAACCAGCGGTTCGCATCACGTAAGATTGAGTAGGAAGGAAACAAGGGCATAAGCCTCAAGGGATCAAATCGCACGATGAGGAATCAAGAAGGGAAGTACTCCTAACAGCCTTGTAGCCTCCCGAAGATAAGTACAGGCGTCTCTGTACCGATCTGCGAGACTCTACTAGACTTGCTCATGACTCATGAGACCTAAGGGAACCTAGTGCTCTGATACCATGTTGTTACGACCCAAATTCCACTAAGGGTCATGATGGCGCCGGACACCTCTGTCAGGCAAGCCAACTACAATTTACTAGCAATCCCTCATTATAAATTATTTAGAAATCATTTCCTTTAAACAAATAAATAATAAATAATAAACTTCACTAGATAAAAGAGGGTGTCTTTACAAAATTTAACTACTGAAAAACCCCGTGATCATCCCAGAACCCGGTGTCACAAGTACATGAGCAATTTCTAGGGAATGAAATAAAATACAGTAACTGTCCGAAATACAAGTGGACAGAAATGAAAATACAGTACAATACTCTAAATGAGACTCTGCTGGCTACGGACGACTCGATAAATGCAACTCACCTAAGTCTCCGTATTAACCATGCCGCTATTCCACTAAGCCACTAGCCACATATGAACCTGTGCAAAAAAAAATGCACAGCAAGTGTAGTATGAGTATGAAAACAACGTGTACCCAATGAGTATCCCGTCTAATCTCGAAGAAGTAGAGACGAGAGGTCGACTTCGACACTTACTAGTGGTCCAACGATAATATAGTAAAAATGTGAGAAGATCATGAAATTTTATTAAAACAACAATTATAATTCATAAAGCCAGATAGCAGGTAAACAACTTGCCAAATAATAATGAATTTCCAAAGAATTTACTTTTCATTATCTTTATCGATTTATCTCCGGCCAAGAAAGGCAAATGATAACATTTATAAATCCCAAGCAACAATACAAGCATGTGCATATCATGTCGAGGTAGTACGGCCCGATCCAACATAAATGTAAAATGTGCATTGTCGAGGGTCGAACGGCATGAACCAGAGATGTATCTATTACCCCGCTCGCGAATCATCCATGCGACGCGGTAACATAAAATAAACAAACACCTTGCTCACGAATCATACATGTGACGCAGCTACACATAGAATCACATATTCAAACAGTTAATCAAGACTTCATTAGGGAACGACTATCCAAGGAAAATCCAATTCTCTTTTTACAATTCAAGAAAATGAAGCTCAATCTTTTAGAAATTCACTTACTAATCCGATGTGATTTAATAAATTCAAACCGTCGATAGGATTACAAATATTTCCAAGTATAGCATGCTTTTGGGTCCTAGACTACCCGGACAATAGCATAATAGTAGCCACGCACGGACTCTCGTCACCTCGTGCGCACGTAGCCCCCACAAATAGGAGCACATAACCAATTAACTCACCTATGGGGATAATTCCCTCTTACAAGGTTAGAAATGAGACTCACCTCGCTCCGAAACCTATATTCCGATTCAAGGACGCGCTCAAACCTTCGATTTGGAGCCGAACGATCCAAAATTATTCAAATAGGGTAAGAACTAGTCAATACATGCTCAAAAGTTCATATTCTAATTATTAAACCAATTTCCCAACCCTAAATGCAAGGTTCCTAAAATTCATCCCCGGGCCCACATGCCCGGATTCCAAAATTTTCCGAAGGAAGTTGTTCTCTATAACCTAAGGACCAATAATATATGATTTCTAATCTATTTCATAACCAATTTCGTGATAAAATCTAAGTTTTATTAAAACCCTAGGTCTAGCTCTAACCCCTTGATTTCTCCAAATCTTTAGGTGTTAATCTACCCAAAACTGGAGTGTTAAACTTAGAAATAAGGGGGTGAACTTACCTCACAATGTTATGTGGAAATCCCTTCTCAAGAGCTCCAAAATCGCTCAATACCCGAGTGCCAAATGGTCAAAAATGGTTGGGGCTCGACTTAAATGAAGCTGACTGCTTCAGCAGTTTTCGCATCTGCGGTCAGGGGACCGCATCTGCGGTTCTGCATCTGCGAAGGGAGGCCACATTTGTGGAATTGGCTAAAAGGGCTGGGACTGCTTCTACGGTCTTGAAGTCGCATCTTCGAAGTCGCTTCTGCGGCTAAGGAGCCGCTTCTGTGGTTTGGCCTGGCAAGCTCTAGGCTAAATCTGCAAGGCTACGACGGTTTCTGCGGTCTCGCACCTGTGGTCGACCAACCGCAGATGCGGTTATGACAGAAGCAGATGCTTCAGCACTTCTCCAAATTCCATTTTCGTTCTGTTAACCACCCGGAATCCACCCGAGGGCCCCGGGACCCCAACCAGTCCCAAAACACATTACGGACTTGCTCGAGGCCTCAAATCATATCAAACCATGCTAAAACCACGAATCGACCTCCAATCCAAGCTTTATGAACTTTAGAATTTCAAACTTCTACTTTCGATGTTTAAACATATCAAATCACGTCTGATTGACTTCAAATTTTGCACACAAGTCATATTCGACATTACGGACCTACTCCAACTTTCGAAATCAGATTCCGACCGCGATATCAAAAAGTCCACTTCCGGTCAAACTTCTCAAAAACCTTCAAATTTCTATCTTTAGCCAAATGACTCCAAATTGACCCACGGACCTCCGAATTCACTTCAGATCGTGCTCCCAATACCAGAATCACCATACGGAGCTACTCCCATTGGAATCCCAAATGGAGATCGATAACACCGAAATGCACTTCAACCCAAACTTATGAAATTTCTTCCAAAATGCTAACTTCCACAATAGGGACCAAAATGCTCCCGGGTCATCCGAAACCTGATCCGGGCATACGCCCAAGTTTGAAATCATCATACGAACCTACTTGAACCCTCGAATACCGATTCCGAGGTCGTTTACTAAAAATTTCGATCTTAGCTAATTCTTTCAACTTAAAGCTTCCAAAATGAGAATTATCTTTTTAAATCAATTCCGAACTTCCCGAAGTTCAATTCCGACCACGTATGCAAGTCATAATACCTGAAATGAAGTTGTTTATGGCCCCAAACTGCTGAACAACATGCTTGAGCTCAAAACGACCTGTCGGGTCATTATATAGCAGACCTGACAATGTCTTCAGTGTAGGCATTTGTGCTAGATTCCCGGCAAATCCAAAGGAGTCTCACTTGACTGCTGCCAAGAGGATATTGAGATACTTAAAAGGCACCACTAACCTTTGTCTATGGTATCCAAAAGGTAGTAATTTCAACCTAGTGGGATATGCTGATGCTGATTAAGCAGGTTTTCTTATGGATAGAAAGAGCACCTCAGGTATGGAACACTTTCTTGGCTCATGTCTTGTGTCTTGGGCCACCAAAAAGAAAAATTATGTGGCCTTATCTACTGCTGAAGCTGAGTGTGTTGTTGCTGCCTCATGTTGTGCTCAATTATTGTGGATCAAACATGAATTAATGGATTTTGGAATTGATGTAGGTTGTATCCCCATCTTCTATGATAACAATAATGCAATTAGTATGACCAAGAAGCCGGTTTATCATAAAAGAACTAAGCACATAGATGTTAGGCATCATTTTTTTAGGGACAACTATGAGAAGGGTTTGATCACTATGGAATTTTGTGCTACTGACAAGCAAATAGTTGACATCTTCACAAACGCTCTAAGTAGAGATCACTTTGAAAGGAACAGATTAGAATTAGGGATGATTAAGATCACCTAAAAGGAACCTGTTTTATCTCAATAATTGGTTAGATAATTGTAAACTTTTATACATAATTAGATTAGATTTTGCTCAGTCGCATACTTTCATTAGTATACTCTTGTGTCATATGCTAAAATGACTCATTAATCTCTAACGATATTATCTCTATTTTCTTGGAAAATTCCGACTTATACAAGAGATTTCTCAGTGAAGAACCAGGTTCATCAAGATTACTTGGTACGTATTCTCCACTCTGCATATTTTCGAATAATTATATTAGGATCATGATTAAGAGGAGAGTCCCATTTAATCCCAAATCCTTTCGAACTTATCTGTTATGAAACGAACCAGTTTTGTTCCGAAAGAGTCCAAAACCGCATTAAGTGCCTAGATTCCAAGGACACTCTTCAACGTCTTTTCAAACCGAATTTCATTTTGATTAGACTTCTGAGAAAAGTTGTCGTTACCCAATTAAACACCCCCTTCTTAAATTTATTAGGCCTTAGTGTTTCTTCAACTCTAATTTTCAAGCCATCAAAATTCTCTCTATCTTCTCTCATCTTCCAAACAAACTCAAACTCATTTGTTTCATATCCTAGCACAGAAATGGCTAACACCCTTGAGAATCCTTCATCACCACCCAAGAAAATCACATCCACACCATCTATCACCCCTTCAACCACGCCAACCTCTAATAAAAGAAGGGTAAAAATGATGACTTGCAAGGTTGTCACTGGTGGAAAGCAGATCAAGAAAATAAATGAAAAATTGAAAGCAGGTAGGGAAAAAGAACCCCAGAAATTTGATGAATCATTCAAGTCTGCTACTGAGGGGGAAGAAACAGTTTATTTTGAGATAGAATAGGCTGAATACATACGGAGACACTTAAAGTTGGCACGATCTTTCATTTAGACACTTCATCTAAAGTTTGTTTCATTTGAACATTTTAACCATGTATTTACTGTGTCATTTAGACACAAAATTTTTAGGCATCCATACGTAATAGATGCGTGAAATTCACACGCCAGGGTAACCAATAAGATGGAGATACATGGATTTATTAACAATTAAAAAAAGACTTTAGAGAAATGAAAAAGAATAAAAGAAAAACAAGAATCCCAACCCACCCCTCCCCTCCGCCATCTTCCCTAACGACCCCCACTCCCCTTCCTTTGCATCTTCATCTGCAAAATAAAGTACTCACATAACCATGTCTTGACTTAATTTTAGGCCACATTGCCGAAAATGGAGTTTCAGGGTTCCAAATCGAACAGAACAAATGCAAAATTTTGCAAAATTCTTAGATTTCACCGGAAAAGTTCGTACTTGGGTTTTTTGAAAATCTGAAAATTAGGGTTCGAAGTTGGCTGGGTCTTCGAGTTTTTGGTTGTAAACGTTGATACGAGGTAAGGTCTGAAGATTTGAGCTTTGATTTGAACTGCTTTTCTCGGGTTTTGGGTTCGAAACTTGAACTGATTGTCCGACGAAGAAGACGAACTTAGGTCTTTTGATTTTGCGGTTGTTTGTTCGAATTGATCACTGAGGCTTGGTATTGATATTGTTTAGAGTTTTCATTTCAAGTTTTAAATCATTTGGTGAATATTTGAGTGAGATTGGTTCATTTTGGGTCTGCTGAAGCACAATGACATTCTTGGCTTTCACTGGAAAAGTTCAAGTTATTTCCATTCATTTCCATTCATTCATTTTGGCTTTCATTTTGAGTCGGAGAAGATGACGGAAAGTGGAGAAGTCATAAAAGATGACGGAAAGTGGAGGAGACAATGGTGGAAATGGTGGTGGACATAAAGAAGAAGAAGGAAATAAAAAAACAAAAAAAATCTATTTTTTGGGCTTTTCATGCGCCCATATTGGGTGAAACTCACTCTATGTGCCAACTCAGCAAGAAGTGTTTAATTGGAACAAAATTCATGTAATGTATGTGCTCAATAGGAACTCTCTTAAGTTCAGGTGTCTAAATGAAAGATCGTGCCAACTTTAAGTGTCTCCGTATGTATTCAGCCGACAGAATAAGCAACATCTATCCCTAAAATTACTCTTGAAATCATATCTGAGGTTGCTACAAATCTGAAAAATAAGTTTGTTCTGGTAAGAACAGTGGCTGATATTGAAACAACTGAATCTGGGAAGGTTGGTGGTAAAAATAAAAAGAGAAAAGAAATAGAGAGCGAGGGTGCTCGAAGTGCTATGGGGGGATGATAAAAGGAGTGATTGAATGTTCACCCACTCTTATTGGCTTAACTAAAGAATCAGGTACTATGGTAGTTTAGAGTGAGGAATCTAATGGAGAAAAGCAGAGTGTGAGAGAAACAGGGGGACATGGGTCTAGAGAAGTTGATGTGGGTTGGTTCGATTAAGGAAGGATGTTGAAGAACTTGTTCCATCTGAACAGGAAACCCTCGCAAACCTATTGAAAGTGGTGACTGACAGTTACAATCCCAAGAAGAAAGGAAGTTCAGGATTTAAAATCTCTGGCACTGCTAGGGCAAACAAGAAGAGAAAGACTGCCACTTCTATCCATGTAGAGACTCCTCCTACAAGAGGAAAAGCTAGAAGGAGTCAGAAGAAGCAGAGTGAGGCTGAACTGGAAAAGGCCTTAGAAAAAAATAAGAGAAAAGTTACTGCTAAGGGAAAAAAGAAGGTGGTTGAGCCTGTTGAGGCTATTGAAATTGATGAGATGGACCTGGTCTTTTGGGATGAAGAGGAGACAGAAGAAGTAGAGGTTATGACTCCAAAGGCAAAGAAAGGCAAGACTTCCACAAAGAAGTCTGTTTAAAAAAAAGTCTACGGAGCCATCTACCTTGGCTAAAAAGACCAGGTCTGCATTGAAATTAAGAAAAGTGCCAATAGTGGAGGAAGAAGAATGGAGTGGAGAAGAATAAGAAGAATCTAATATTGAGAAGGAAAAGATGGTCAAGTTTGGGAAGAGAACAATCTTGAAAGGTAGACTCCACAAGGACTTGGAGGAGGAATGTATGTTACTGCTGCTGGAGAAGTTACAATCGCAAGGCTGGAAGGACATGTTTCTTCAAATGAATGGAAAGTTGGCCAGAACTGAGATTGTAGAGTTCATGGAAAATTGTGAGATCAAAGATGGTAGGGTCACCAATGTGGTAAAGGGGGTAACAGTGAGCTTTGATAATAAAGAACTGGGAGAGATATTGGGTGTACCTGCTGAAGGGTACAATAACTATAAGAAGCTCAAATGGCCAAGTCTAGAGAATCTTCCTACTGCCCTTGCCATCACTAGGAAGTTTGGTGACAAGAAAAGGAGCTTGAGCCCAAGGCTATTTACAAAAGTGAGATGAAGTCACCCCATAAAGTATTGTTCGAATTTGTGAACAAAGTTGTGCTGCCTAGGCAGAAAATGGGCACATTGCCACATTCATGGACCTAGTCCTTATGGAATGTTTGGACAGTGGGAGGCAAATCAATTGGCTTGTGTTTATCATCCAACTTCTTGATAGGGTACTGAATGGCACCAAAACTCATGTCATACCCTATGGTTTTATTCTCACGGATGTACTTGCACATTTTAAGGTACCCATCAAGAAATGAAAAGTTGGTACAAGAAAGGATCATTTGGGGCAAACACTCTAACTGCTTGTGACTATGAAGTCCAAACCACTCCCAAAGACTTGGTTCATCCAAAAAGGTACCAGTGAACAGCAAAGTGCGAGCTTTGGTACAAGAAAGTGAGGCTAAGGATGTTGAGATTGATAGGCTGAAGAAGAGGTTGGCAGAGTTGGAGACTGAGAGGGATACTCTCAGAGCTGAGCTGGCAAAAGAAAAGGAGAAGAATGATGGCATTCTTCAGTATATGCTGAAACTGCTCCAAGCCAAAAACTAAGAACCTGATCCTTCCCAGCCTTAAACCTCCTAGCCTAGTATAGATCAACTAGTGACCCAGTTCGGAATTTTTTTCTCTTTTTTTGCTCATGATCTAGTGTTATTTCTTTTTATGTTTTGTGGTAGAATCTTATCAAACAATGAAATTTACTATTTCTGCTCTAATTGTTTGTTGATATTTCTTAGATGGCTAATATCCTTAGATTGATAGATGATACTTGCCTCCATTATTGCATTTGAAGTAGCCCCAATGGCCATGAGTAATTTCTATTAAAATATGGCTATCTCACATCATTATGCAACTTTTTGATGATGCCAAAAAGGAAAATTAGGTTGTGCTTTTACTTTGAACTGTGATGTTTATAATCTAATGAACCTTGTCCTTGATGATTAGTTACTTTAAAAAGGTAAAATGTTCAAACTTTGTGTTGATGTTGAGCTAAGTTGAAACAGGGCCTACGCTTATGAAAAGCATAGAGTTTGTCATCATCAAAAAGGGGGAATTTGTTGGCCCAACTGAAGTTCGTTTTGAAGATTGATAAAGGAACTCAAGCATGAACCAGGTCGTACACAGACACGGACAGATTCAAGCACAAGGGATGCACGTTAGGGAGATAAGCTTAAGTGGTTATATCTGATATCTCCTGATCAAAAAGATTGCATAATTGATAAGGAGAAGGACTCCTTACTCGAAGAGAACACTAATCAAGATAAGGGAGGAGTTAGAAGTTGAAGATAACTTAACTCTTCCACCAAAGAAGAGTATAGCATTGGGACTCTAGTTATTTCCTATTCTACTAACTCTATAAATTGCAGGATGTTCTCACTTTACAGGTACACACAAAAGCTGAAGTTAAACGTGAGTTGCGAGCAAAATAGCAAGGCATTTTGCAAGCAATTTTTGTGTGATTCAAGTGTGCGAACCTGAAGCTACATAAACCAGATAGAAGAACCAGTTATAAGTGTCTGTCTTTTATTCTAGTTTCATTGTAGTAGATGGTTTTCAAATTGTACCTTTCAACTTTATCTAGAAGCAATTGTTTTAGATACTCTGAGTATTCAAGTTAGAGTTAACTTGAAGTTGTCGCAACAGTTAGAGGTTGATTGCCACAATGGGATTAGAGGTAATCTTTAGGTTTATAAAAAGTTTTTGTAAATGTTGTTTTGGCTCAGTGATTTAGTAAAGTGTTGGGGAAAATCCTACTGAGTAGTAGGTCATGATTTTTTCACCTTTTGATCCAGGTGTTTTCCACGTAAAATACTTGTGTTCTTTACTTTCCGCATTTATTATTTCCGCAATAGTCGTTTAAGGAACACATAGAAAAATCATGTCTTTTTATAATTTGTGCGCGCGAAAATTGGACACCATACAAATCATCCCTCTTGTATGGCATTAAAGTACAAACATCCCACAGAAAAGCCAATAACAGAAAATTAAAATGATAATCAAGTCAACTCCCACATCCACTTTAAAAAAGTGGTGTAGGGCTCATATTCGATGGAATTTATTATAAGGAGGAGCTAATCCCGTATATGTGAACCGTACTTTTCATATATCTTGTACTTTTGTTTTGTTGTTAATAAAAAATTTAACAAAGATTTGTTTCTTATATCCATTCAATTGGTTGTTTTGTTAGTTGATACTAATATAAAACACAAGGGCTGCTGCCACCCATATATTGGACCCCTACTCACCCTTTTAACCTATTTCGCGTAAAATAATTTTTTTAGAAAAAGATCAAATATAAATATTGTTAGGTCAAAAAAATTGTTTGGAGAATAAGTGGGTAATAAAAGGTTAGTTTTCTGTTACGGAAGATCATGAATTGAACATATTTGGTACGTTGTGGGTGAGAAAAAACTGTTGCACACGACATGCATTCTTCATAGTAGGATTAACTATGTATCAGGTCGAGAGTAATGTTAACAAGGATAAATTAAAATTTTAAAATATCGATTAATTGCAGGGTAAATTTCACAAATGGTCATATAACTATGACATTTTTTCACTAAAGTCATATAACTTTGTTTTCTCACACAAAAGTCATAAAACTTTCACTATTTTACTCAAAAAGTCATAGTTAACCGGGAAAGATAATTCTCCGGCAATTTTTTCGTATTTTACCATTTTTTTTATTTTTTAAATTCAATCTAATAAATTATGACTCAATTAAAATAGAAAATTTTACCTCCTATAGCAAAGGCATACACTCTATTCAGAACATCCGGAATTTGATTCTTATGAGTTCCTACCGTAATTTCAAATTTATATGCAATAATAACTGGGTTCACGGTTAGATATTTAATTATAAACTAATTTTAGTGTATGTGCGTTGCACGTGTATTTTTTGTCTATTAATAAAAATTATATAAAATTTAGAATAAGAATGAATTATTTGTAATAGCAATTAACATCGAGATAAATGCAGCATATAGTTACGTGTGTATCTTATAGACGATGTTTTTGGTGTAAAATATATTACTCAAAGTATAAATATTATATATATACCTTATAGTATGTATGATTATCCTTGATTTTAAAGTTTTAAATATTAGGATTTCTACAACTACAACAACAACAATCTAGTAAAATCTCACAAGTGGGGTCTGGGGAGGGTAATGTGTACGCAGACCTTATCCTTGCCCCGAAGGGGTAGAGAGGGTGTTTCCGAAAGACCCTCGGCTCAACATAATAAAAGGACAAAAGGAGGGAATATTAGTTTCGCCACAGAGTATATTAGGACTTCTAATATAATTCAAATAATTAAGGAAAAATTTAATAATCAAAATTTTAGTTGATTTTATATCCTAAATATTAGAAAAATAATTAAATTATAACCTTGTCTAGTATGTAATCCTTTTATAAAGGGTAAAAAAAGGTGAACGCTATTTAGCGTGCTTTGCGTGTGTACCTCGTCCGAATAAGTAAATTTTCTTTATAAATCTTATATTTATTACATTAAAAATTGTATGAGACTCATAGATAGAAGTACGTAAAAGTAAAAAGTATAAATTTCTAAAATTTATTGTTGTTAATTTTATTTATTTAGCTTAATGAATGAAGAAACTTCCATATAAAAATCTTTAATTTATTTCCGTCAATATATTAAACTCAAATATGTAACGATATAAATAAAAAAATCTTTTAGAAACTTGTTATATGAGAAGTACTAAATGAATTTGAAATTAATAGACACAAAATATGCGTGCAACGCATAAGAATCAAATCCCGGATTCGCCTCTGAGTAGAGTGTATGTCTTTGCTATATGAGGTAAAATTTTCTATTTTAATTGAGTCATAATTTATTAGATTGGATTTAAAAAATAAAAAAAATGATAAAATACGAAAAAATTACCGGAGAATTGTCTTTGCCGGTTAACTATGACTTTTTGAGTAATGTAGTGAAAGTTTTATGACTTTTGTATGAGAAAACAAAGTTATATGACTTTAGTAAAACAATGTCATAGTTATATAACCATTTGTGAAATTTACCCATTAATTGCACTGAATGTCAAGCAATAAATAAAAAATAAGTTAAAAGAGGTGCCTGTTAGAGAATTGGATCAATTTGGCCTTTACTTCCTTCTCAAAAAGTATTTTTCAAAGAAAAATTTTTTTTAGGGGAGAAGCTACTTTTTATTCTTCTAATCAAAATATTTGTTTTCCTTCTAAAAGTATGATCAAACACCTTAACATTTTACTTAAATATTTTTAATAAAAAAATACTTTTGGACAAAAGAAGTTTAGTCAAATAGACTATAAGATGAAGAGGGCGGAAAGTAGAAGGAAAAGGAGTTCGAAACTTAAATAGTGCCAAAATTGGCACAAACATTTCTACTGTTAAAAAAAAAGTTACATAAATACATAAAACGCAGTATAATACTACGTTTTACTTTAACGGAAAGTTAGTCGTTAAAATTAAACGCAGTACTATACTGTGTTATATTAAAAAATTATTTTTTTTAGGAAAATGCAGTACAATACTGCGTTTAAGTTAAATGCAGTACAATACTACGTTTAACTTAAACGCAGTATTGGACTCTATTTTCCTATAATATTTGCGCCCACTTCTGCAGGACTGAAACATATTATTATACAGCATTTTACTCTGATTTTTGGGCCCACCAATAAGTGTTCTACGGATAACTACATAACAATAATTCAAATACATAAAATGTGGTATTGTACTGCGTTTTATATAAAAAATCTGCACTCCAGCCTTGGACTTTCCTTATTTAAAGGCATTTCAATTTTATGAAAATCCATTCAATACTTTCTTCAAACTTCCGTTCATACTTCTCTCTTCTTCTTATCAATCATTTTTTTATAATGTCTGAAGAGCCAAAAATAAGGGTTTCATTATATTGGGGGGGGGGTGAGGTTGTGCTGGAGAATAACTCTGTGAGGTATAGCTCACCTCCACAGTGTTAAGTTAAATTGCCGCTTACAATGGAGTATGATAAATTGGTATCGTTGTTACGTAAAAAGATGAGTGTGAGGAACCGTTCAGTTAACCTTAAAGTAACCGGTAAATTTCCGTATTCAGTGACTCCGCAGGGGTTTGCTTATTATTCTGAGTTTAACATCGAAGATGATGAAACTCTTAGAGATTTGTCGCAAATTCCGGATGAATACAGGGAATTTATTGTAATAAAATTGTTGGAAATATACGTCAAGATTGAAGACGTTCCCAATAATGAGGGTGTGCATAGTAGGGATAACCCCCAGTCATCGGGTGGTTATTCTGGAGCAGTTTTTGCCGGACAGATTGTTGATGAAAGAGCTTGACTTGATTTAAACTTGTCACCACAGGCGAATAAGCAGCCACAAAATAATTTTTCGACTTTATATAATCCACAAGACGACCGGTAAACTTCACTTTTTCTACGCTTTAGCATTGTTTATTTTATATTTTAATTGGATTTGTATTAACACTCATATTTTTCATAGAGGGTACCGTTCGGATATGAATTTTACAAGTTATGACCTCGCCCCTAGTTGGAATATGCGTAGTTCTGGCGTATTGGACCACGGTGGTCCATCCGGGAGTCGTCACCAACAAGAAAATATCCATCATGAAACGTCAAGACAGTACGACTTGTGAGTAAAATGATATAGCTATATGTAAAGTATTTATCTAGTTGGGTAACTTATCATTTTGTTCTATTTGTGCAGTGAAAACGAGCTTCTTGATGTTCCTGACCTCACACAGTTGCCCATAGACGACGTATTGACTCGTGATTTGGCAGATGCGTAGAGTCAGGAAGATGATAGTGATTATGACAACAATGCGATGAGTTTGGAGATGACACACCCTTCCCTGATGAGGGTGATGATGAGGAGGAAGTGAATGTTGAACCTGAGCTGACGAATGAGCATGTTCCTCCACCTCCTGCTAGACAAAGAGTGTACGAGTCCCACGTGCCATTTCATGAGCGGAATATTCCCTACCTTGATAATTTGCCAAGTATGCCATTTTGTGAGCGGAATATTAGTCTACTATAATTTAAAGAAAATTAATTGTGTGTGTTAGTTTAATAAATTAGATAATTACTATTTAAAATTGGACTGAGTAATTATCTATGGGTTCCAGGCTCGATATTTGAGGCCTGGTAGCACCAAGTTATCCTTAATTATTATGCGTGTCAATTTCAACATTTTTAGAATTTTGTTAGTTTAAGGAATTAAATAATTATTTTTAAAATTGGACTGAGTAATTATGTATGGGTTCCAGGCTCGATATTTGAGACCCGGTAGCACCAAGTTATCCTTAATTATTATGCGTGTCAATTTAAGCATTTTTACAATTTTGTTAATTTAATAAATTAAATAATTAATTATTGAATTGGACTGAGTAATTATCTATGAGTTCCAGTTACTACATACTTAAACTACAAAGACTCTACGCTAAAAGGCTCTACATTTTACTACGCTAAAAGGCTTTATATTTTACTACGCTAAAAGACCACTATTATATATAAAAACAACAAACATAACATACATATGAACGCTAAAATATAGAGCCTTTTAGCTCTATAAATAAGGATAACTTGGTGCTACTGGGCCTCAAATATCGAGTCTGGAACCCATACATAATTATTCAGTCTAATTCAATAATTTTTAATTTAATTCCTTAAACTAACAAAATTCTAAAAATGTTGAAATTGACACGCATAATAATTAAGGATAACTTGGTGCTACCAGGCCTCAAAATATCAAGTCTGGAACCCATACATAATTATTCAGTCCAATTCAATAATTTTTAATTTAATTCCTTAAACTAACAAAATTCTAAAAATATTGAAATTGACACGCATAATAATTAAGGATAACTCGGTGCTACCGGACCTCAACTGTTATGTTTGTTGTTTTTATATGTAAAAGTGGCATTTTAGCGTAGTAAAATATAGAGCCTTTTAGCATAGTAAAATATAGAGCCTTTTAGCGCAGTAAAATATATAGCCTTTTAGCGTAGTAAAATGTAAAGCCTTTTAGCGTAGAGTCTCTGTAGTTTAAGTATGTAGTAACTGGAACTCATAGATAATTAATTATTTAATCTATTAAATTAACAAAATTGTAAAAATATTGAAATTGACACGCATAATAATTAAGGATAACTTGGTGCTACCGGGCCTCAAATATCGAGCCTGCAACCTATACATAATTACTCAATCCAATTTTAGAAATAATTATTTAATTCCTTAAACTAACAAAATTCTAAAAATGTTGAAATTGACACGCATAATAATTAAGGATAACTTGGTGCTACCAGACCTCAAATATCGAGCCTGAAACTTATAGATAATTATCAGTCCAATTTTAAAAATAATTACTTAATTTATTAAACTAACAAAATTCTAAAAATATTGAAATTGATACACATAATAATTAAGGATAACTTGGTGCTACCGGGCCTCAAATATCGAGCCTGGAACCCATAGATAATTATTCAGTCCAATTTTAAAAATAATTATTTGATTTATTAAACTAACAAAATTCTAAAAATGTTGAAATTGACACACATAATAATTAAGGATAACTTGGTGCTACCGGGCCTCAAATATTGTCACGACCCCAACCCCGGTCATGATGGCGCCCAACACACTGCTAGGCAAGCCCGACCATTCAACAACATTATCCTAAATTCTTATTCAGATTATAGATAAATATCACAGAGAATTTACTAAGTCATTTCATTCAAGTGTATAATTAATAATAAAATCTGCGAAAGTTCAACTAAAATACCACACCTTAGCCCAACAGAATACGGTGTCACGAATATGAGCCTCTAATACAGAATATCCACTTATTACAAGTCTGTCTAGGAAAAATACGGAATAAAAGATAGAGATATATGGGAGAGATCAAGGCTGCGAACGCCATGCAGCTACCTCGATACTCCCGGATACTGCTGCTCAGCTAAACAAATCCTCACTCAGCCTGTAGTGTACCTGGATCTGCACACAAGGTGCAGGGAGTAATGTGAGTACTCTGACCCAGTGAGTAATAAACATAAATAAAGGCTGAGAATAAGAAATCATGGAAAAATACAAAGTAAACTATAACTGGCAGTGTAGAACAACAAATAGTGAAGCAACAAGCCAATTAAGTCAGAGTACCAAATACTGAGACAGGTATAATAGATAAAAACAAATGCATGAGTGCAATGCAATGCATATGATGGTACACTCTAGTACCCACTGCGGCGTGCAGCCCGAGCCATCCATTTATTTATCGTCGACGATGCTCACTGGGGGTGTGTGCAGACTCCGGAGGGGCTCCTACAGTCCAAGCGCAATATAAAGTCATCTCGTGGCATCAAATCTAGGCCCTCGGCCTCATATCAATATCAGTATAATCACTCAGGCTCTCGGCCTCAATATCAATGTAATCAACCAGGCCCTCGGCCTAAATATCAATGTAATCAACCAGGCTCTCAGCCTCAATATCAATATAACACTGCTGCGGCGCGCAACCCGATCCATGCTCAGTCCAGAAATCATCATAAACCCCTTGGGCATTTGTAAAACAGTAGTTCTCAGCCCTAAATATCATTTAGAAATATCATTTAAGTTTTCAAATCTTAGAAAGATGACTGAGTTTGCAAAACAATATTTAAAACTTTGGACTGAGATCCAATGATATGCATGTATGCGATAACAGTGATGCCAATCCCTGAAGGATTCAAATAATTGGCAAGAAGCCCAAATGTAACAATTAAATCCAAGTAAGGATGATTCTCAATTTAGTTCAAATAGAAAACACGATAAAAACATCTCTCGGGACGGACCAAGTCACAATCCCCAATGGTGCTCTACCCCACGCCCGTTATCCGGCATGCAAGTCACCTCAATAAAGCGTTATGATGTGAAATTTCGGGGTTTCAAACCCTCAGGACATCATTTACATCAATTACTCACCTCGATCCGGTCCAAAATCTAGCCCGCGATGCCTCGCCCGCACGAATCGACCTCCGGATGCTCCAAATCTAGCCACAATCAGTACATAATCATTAAAATATGCTAAGGGAGCGAAGCCCACTCGAAAATATCTAATTTAACATCAAAATCCCGAAATTGCTCAAATCCGGCCCCCGGGTCCACGCTTCAGAATTCGACGAAACTCACAAAATCCGACAACTCATTCAACCACGAGTCCAACCATACCAAAATTACTA
This sequence comes from Nicotiana tabacum, assembly GCF_000715075.1. Classification (NCBI taxonomy): domain Eukaryota; kingdom Viridiplantae; phylum Streptophyta; class Magnoliopsida; order Solanales; family Solanaceae; genus Nicotiana; species Nicotiana tabacum. Next base: position 102,261,245 of record NC_134087.1, on the reverse strand, counting down.
AATTCCGATAAAAATTCGGCCTCCAAATCTAGAATTTTCGTTTTTGAAAAGTTTACAAATTTTCTCCAATTTCTTCCATTTGATTCACTAATTCTTGATGAAAATAACCATGAAATCATTAAATATAATTACTTTTGGATATAGAACACTTACCCCAATCCATATGGTGAAAATCGCTTCAATCCGAGCTCCATAGCTCCAAAAATGAGAAAACTTTCGGACTGCCCGAATTATACACTGTCCAGAAATTTTCGTGGTTACTGTTCACGCATTTTACTGTTCACGGTACTGTTCATGGGTACTGTATATGGGGTACTGTTCATATGTACTGTACACAGATACTGTTCATGTTTACTGTACATGGTACTGTACACGGATACTGTTCACGCAGGTGCGGTTACTGTTCACACGTGCGAAAAATGCAGAAACTGCCCAGAAAATTGCAGCAGCTTTTTGTTTCACTAAAAAGACTCTAACTCCATCATACGAACTCGGAATTCGATGATTCTTGTTCCTATGAGTCACAAATAATAATACGAACATAGCCCTTCAGTCGAAACTCAATTCGGAGCTCATTTGCTCAGTTCAATACCCATTTCGCTCGTTAAACAATTAACTCATGTTTCGTGTCAAAAACCCAATCGCGACCTGATGAAATTAGACCAAACTTTCCAGATCACTCCTATAATTCATTATTTAAATTCTGGAAATCTCGAAATAAAATTTCGATCTCTATAACTAAAAATGGACCTTTGGATCATTACATGCTTATGCTCAAACGGCAAAAATCTTCCAAAAACTCTTCCAAAACTTATCTGAGCCTCATGGGACCCCGACCAAACATGCCAACATAATTCATAATATTATTAAAACCTCTTTCAATCATCAAAACACCTCAAACAACATCAAATTACCCAAAACTCATCGAATTCAAGCCTAATTTTCTAAAAACTTCCGAAATACACTTTCGATCAAAAACCCGACCAAACCACGTCCGAATGATCTAAAATTTTGCACACATATCCCAAATCACCTAACGAAGCTACAACAACTCTTGGAATTCCATTCCGACTCTCGGATCAAAATCTCACCTATCAACCGGAATTCGCCAAAATACTAACTTCGCCAATTCAAGCCAAATCCTTCCACGGACTTCCAAAATGCATTCCGATCGCGCTGCAAAGTCATAAATCATCCCCCGAAGCTAACCGAATTATCGGGATTCAAATCCGAGCCCTCTAACACATAAGTCAACGTCCGATTGACTTTTCCAAAACAAACCTTCCTTAAAGAGACTAAGTGTCTCATTTCCTACTAAAACCAATCCAAATCAACTCGTTCACACCCAACACTGATAATGAAGCATAAAGAAATAGCAAATGGGGGAAATGGGGCGGTAACTCACGAGACGACGGGTCGGGTCGTCACAAATATCGAGCCTGGAACCCATAGATAATTACTAAGTCCAATTTTAAAAATAATTGTTTAATTTATTAAACTAACACACATAATTAATTTTCTTTAAATTATAGTAGACGAATATTCCGCTCACGAAATGGCATACTTGGAAAATTATCAAGGTAGGGAATATTCCGCTCATGAAATGGCACGTGGGACTCGTACACTCTTTGTCTAGCGGGAGGTGGAAGAACATGCTCCCTCGTCAGCTCAGGTTCAACATTCACTTCCTCCTCCTCATCACCCTTATCAGGGAAGGGTGTGTCATCTCCAGACTCATCCGCATTGTTGTCATAATCACTATCATCTTCCTGACTCTGCGCATCTGCCAAATCACGAGTCAATACGTCATCTATGGGCAACTGTGTGAGGTCAGGAACATCAAGAAGCTCATTTTCAGTGCACAAAAAGAACAAAATAATAAGTTACCCAACTAGATAAATACTTTACATATAGCTATATCACTTTACTTACAAGTCGTATTGTCTTGACGTTTCATGATGGATATTTTCTTGTTGGTGACGACTCCCGGATGGACCACCGTGGTCCAATACGCCAGAACTACGCATATTCCAACTAGGGGTGGGGTCATAACTTGTAAAATTCATATCCGGACGGTACCCCCGATGAAAAATATGAGTGTTAATACAAATCCAATTAAAACATAAAATAAGCAATGCTAAAGCGTAGAAAAATTGAAGTTTACCAGTCGTCTTGTGGATTATATAAAGTCGAAAAATTATTTTGTAGATGCTCATTCGCCGTTGGTGACAAGTTTAAATCAAGGCAAGCTCTTTCATCAGCAATCTGTCCGGCAAAAACTGCTACAAAATAACCACCCGATGACTGGGGGTTATCCCTACTATGCACGCCCTCATTATTGGGAACGTCTTCAATCTTGACGTATATTTCTACCAATTTTATTACAATAAATTCCCTGTATTCATCCGGAATCCGCAAAAAATCTCTAAGAGTTTCATCATCTTCGATGTTAAACTCACAATAATAAGCAAACCCCTGCGGAGTCACTGAATACAGAAATCTACCGGTTACTTTAAGGTTAACTGAACGCTTCCTCACACTCATCTTTTTACGTAATAACGATACCAATTTATCGTACTCCATTGTAAGCGGCAATTTAACATGACACTGTGGAGGTGAGCTATACCTCACAGAGTTATTCTCCAGCACAACCTCACCCCCCCCCCCGCCCCCCCAATATAATGAAACCCTTATTTTTGGCTCTTCAGACATTATAAAAAAATGATTGATAAGAAGAAGAGAGAAGTATGAACGGAAGTTTGAAGAAAGTATTGAATGGATTTTCATAAAATTGAAACGCCTTTAAATAAGGCAAGTCCGGGCCTAGGGTGCAGAATTTTTTTTTATGTAAAACGCAGTACAATACCACATTTTATGTATTTGAATTTTTGTTATGTCAGTTATCCGCAGAATACTTATTGGTGGGCCCAAAAATCAGAGTAAAATGCAGTATAATAATACGTTTCAGTCCTGCAGAAGTGGGCCCAAATATTATAGGGAATGTAGTAAAATACTGCGTTAAAGTTAAACGCAGTATTGTATTGCGCTTTCCTAAAAAAATAATTTTTTAATAAAACGCAATATAGTACTGAATTTAACTTTAACGGCTAACTTTCCGTTAAAGTAAAATGCAGTATTATAGTGCATTTTATGTATTTATGTAACTTTTTTATTAACAGTAAAAACGTATTTTGTGCCGATTTTGGCACTATTTAAGTTTCGGACTCCACATATGAACAACAAACTAAATAAATAATATTTATTTATTATTTAAGCAAATAAAAAATAATAAATTATTTATTATTTAACAATAAAAATTATTTATCAAGTGTTAACTATTTTTTGTCCCAAAGCTAATAAATCAATCCGGGTATAAATAAGATACAAATTTAAACACAAACATAACACAAATTAACATGGAAACACATTCAGCAATACAAATATGCATGTACTATATGAGTTTCGACATAAACAAAATCGAAATACCTCGATTTAAGTTTTTTGAAATAGATTCAAATCGAATTTTTGAACCCGGAAGAAGAAATTCAAAGTTTGTGTTGTGTGCGAGACCTATACTCTTTGTTTTTTAGGTGACGGGTGGGGCCCAAATTTTTTTTTTAATTTGACGGGGGGAGGGGGGGGGACAACAGTGAGGAGGGGGAGTTTTTTTAATGGAGTCATTGTCTTGGGGAAGAAGAAGGGGCCCTATATTTTATTAAAGGAAAACGCAGTACAATACTGCGTTTCCCTTAAACGCAGTATTGTATTGCGTTTTCCTTTAATTAAATATAGGCATTTATGGCAGAGTTATAAGGTGGACCCAATTTTAATAGGGAAACGCAGTACAATACTGCATTTAAGGGAAATGCAGTACAATACTGCGTTTAAGGGAAACACAGTATTGTACTGCGTTTTCCTTAAAAAAAATTATTAATAAATCACAGTATAGTACTATGTTTAACTTTAACGGCTAACTTTTCGTTAAAGTAAAATGCAATATTATACTGCATTTTATGTATTTATGTAACTTTTTTTTAATAATAGAAAGGTATTTTTTGCCCAAAATGGCACTATTTTAGTTTCGGACTCGAAGGAAAAGAATAAAAAGAACAAATGAAGGAAGAAAATTGTCAGAAGATCAGTTTCTATTCTCCTCTTCACATACTTGCCATGGCTTCGACAAAGTTGAACCAAAAATGAGTTCAATATCGGCTTCTTAAATTCCCTAGAGCCATAAATGGTAACAGCTCTATTTTAAGAACTGACCATATACCGATATACATTTATCTGTTTTTTTAATAATCAGGTTAGTTGATTGTACCTTTTATTAATCACTTGTTCTAATTACTTAATAAACTAAAAAAATTTACCCCGACAACTATTTCCCGTACATTTTGTCGCATCTAAACTATGTTGCTTGCGTTTGAAAAGTACAAATTCAGAGATTGTACGATGAAAAGCATTTCTTAGTTAAAAATCTTGTGCAAAGTTTACCCACTTTTAGCAGCTATAAAAATTAAGGTCAGAGGTTAGGTTTAAGATACCCAATTCCAAGTAATACTGGTTGCTGTATAAATTTGATGAGAAACTTTTAGTTTTTGATTAAATGTCCAAATTTACTCCCAATTCCCATCGGATTTCATATGAAAAGGCACATAAGTCCACTTAGTTGAATTTTTTGCTACAGTAGTACAATTATTGGTCTGAAAAATGAAACGAAGACAATTTAAATCATTAAGCTCAAACTGAGAAATTCTAAGATACTCAATCTACATTATAATTTTATCCTTCAATTATATCGTATATATTCTTTTCCTAAGTTTCACATTTGGTTTTAATAATTTGAGAAGTGACTTCAATTATCTGACCCTCTCTTCCATCTATATCCGGTCCATGGTAGATGAAGATTTAATCATGAAATATTTTTTTTGTAGATTTTTTTTCCCGCAGTAGAAAAACTGTTTTTGCCGCTGCTCAAAAGCACCTCACATATTAATTATAAGACACTCTTTTTTAGACAAACACCTTAAATCTGTTTGCATAAATTAATAAATAAATAAATAAAAGCGGCCTTTCCATTGTTGTTTCCCAAATAGCTACAGATCAATATTGCCAAAAGGTATTATATGAAGTGGGAGTTGTTAAATTTTCATAAAGCACTATCTTTTAGTAGTAATTAGCCATCTATAGATACTATTTGCTATATTACGGATTATAGATATCTTTTCTGTGGTTATAAGATATATTTGATGTATTTAAGCTATTGTATTCATGAATACAGTAGCAAAAATAGGCGTGGATCAGGGAAGTCCAGCTAATCAGTTGTTGTATTCTAGTGTATTCGACTGTATTCATGGAGTGAAACATAGGATTACAATTGGACAAATTATTGTATTCGACTGTATTCATGACGTGAAATAGGGGATTACACTGTTTTTAAAACGGAAAGTGAATCAATTAACATAATAGACTCCAAATATAACTCAACAAACTCAATTATAACACACAAATTTTGTATTTTTAGTTATAAAAAAGGTTCTCAACCGAAAAATATCCCAAAAACATAGCAATCTTCAGAGAAATTATATAATACATCTGAATACATAAATTATATTAATTAAAAAAAAACATATGAGTACATTCATGGCATATAGCGAGACAGTGAATACAATGAAATACATAGAATACATCGGGATACATTGAAATACAATGAGAAAAAAAAACAATGAATACAATGAAATACATGGAATACAACGAGATACATTGAATTACAATGAAAAAAAGACAATGAATACAATGAAATACATGAAAATGCAGCATGATACGTTGAAAATACATTGAAATATATTAACAGAAAATCAAGTTGCTCAGTCTCAAAATCCGTCGTCTTTGTTCAAGAACAAACCCTAATTTCCGGCGAATCCGCCGTCGAACAAAAATCCTGAATCTCACTGTTCCCACGCATCTTGTACATTGCTTCTGACACATATGGCAGTACCATCGTAGCTTTTGTAAGCCCATAGCTTTGATTGTTTATGATAAGTATGGTATGGCATATAACGATAATATTAGTGACAAAGAGGAATGAGTAAAGTCTAGAAAAAACTGTGATCCTACTTGGGGTTTATCTGTATGCCAAAATATTGGCAGGGCGTGGCAGATGTGTGGATACACAACGATTCTGCTACAATTTTATATGTTGTTTCTTTTTGGGATTGAGGTAAAAAAGATTAATAACTGCGTGAATAGAAGAAATGAGGCGGTGAAACTAAAGCAAATGATCAAAATATTGGCCTCCGGCGCGGAGGAGAGGTGCTTTTGGGTCAATGAATCCGGTATTATTTGGAAGAGAGAATGACATGTATAAATTAGAGAGAGAAAGAAAATAGTATAACTGAATAGCATATTTAGTGGCTTAGAGGTAGGGGGTGCCAAAATTAGATATTTTGCTATAAACAGTAAAATGTATCTATAGAATATAATTTTTTTAAATGGTATTTATTTAAAATAAATAAGGTGTTAACCTTTGCTATAGGAGGTAAAAATTGTAAAAATTGCACGGGGCGCCCTATTTGGTCGCCCCCATTTAACCTATACCTATTTTTTTTAAAACTTTTAACTTGTACCCACTTTTTAAACAATTTCAGCTTCCTTTCTCCTCCTCCTTCTCCTCCTTCATTTTCTTTTTTCTTCTTCTACAACGATGTCTTCAACATTCCTCTCTTTGATTAACAAAGCTAAAGTAAATATACTGAGGACTTCCATTTGGTTTATTAAAAACATTAAAAACCAGTTTCCTCATTGTCTGAAAACACAACTCCGTCATGAAGAAGTGAAAGTTGTAAAAGGTTTGGAACTCCTTATCCATGCTCTGGAGCTGTCAAAGTAACTGGTAGTACTAGGTTTTTTTTCTTTCTTTTGTGGAATTTTGTAAAATTCTTTTTAGCTATCACAGAATTTTCATATGGACTATCATTTTCAGTGCAGGTGCAAAAGTTCTCTTCTTTTTGGCCATTCCGAAGTTTTCGATAACTCCAGATTCCAATAAATGGATTGAATTGGGATTCCCCAGTTACAAAGACAAAAACTTCAGCTCTAAAGCTGAAGTTTCCCAGTTACAACACAAAAACTTCAGCTCTAGAGCTGAAGTTTCCCAGTTACAACACAAAAACTTCAACTCTAGAGCTGAACTTCAGGCCCAGCTACTAGAATGCTGAAGTTTTGCATGATTGCCTTTGCTACTTCAGCCCCGTGTGCTGAAGTTATGCGAAAAAGCGGGTACGCTTGCAATTTTTTTTGCAAAGGGGGCACAAGTTAAAATGTGACACAAAAAACGGGTATAGATACAAATGCCCCGTAAAAATTCCAACAAAATTCCCAGGCCCAAATAGTCTTTCTGAAGATAAATAAATGGGCCTTTAATTGGATTGAGGTTTGACCCAAACTCAAATATAGGTGGAGCAAACAGCCCTAATTAAACTTTTCTTAGGAGAATTTATGTTTAATCTTTCTACTGGTGTGTGTTGGTTAATTCTCACGTCTTGAATTTGCTTTTTGGGTTGAATTTTGCCCAAAAGTCCATTTCTTATCGGTGCTTGTTGTCAAATTACAGTTACATCAGTTCATCTCACTATAAATAAATGATTGAATAAGAACAAAAAGTTAAATTTATATTCATACAGGGGATCATACTCCATCACTCCAGTTCCTGAACTCAAAATGAAAAATCATCTTTCCTTTCTAAAATGTCAATTTAAGCAGATTATATGTCAAAAAGAAATCAATGATAACCTACTTTTTCTCTTCTTTATTTTTTAAAAGATAAATCAGAATAGAAAAAGACATGTACTAATACATTTCTCTCTCTTTTTCTTTTTTTGTATACTCTATTAAGTAACGTACAGATACTTCTTTAATTATAATGTAAAATCATATCAAAACATTTCAATAAACAGAATGCACACTGGCCACTGCTATAGTACAACCTGTTAGAGCATATACTAATAATCATGCATTTAGATATAGTATATTTTAATAATTATCATGGTTAAAAGTCTAAGTGAGAGATTGTTGGGATATATACTATTAACCATGAATTTTGGTTTGGATATTATATTTATTATGGAACAATTATTTATTCAATTTTAATAAAGTTTTAAATAGATCATATATTCGTTTGTGTCCTTTACATATATAGTAGATGATTTAGTGTATAGAATTTAGCTTATACACGGAAGATTAAATCATCGGTTCTTATAAGTATAAAGATCATGTTCATAATCTAAGGATGGAATTGGACAAACCATCAGGAATGATTGTAGCACAAGATTAAATATAATTTATCTTGATTATGTGAATGTTTAATTCCGACTTCTTGTGCTAGTACGTTTTGTATATATTGAATGGACCAAGTACAGATAAGTATTTTATACTGACTTAATAAAATAAATTCTCTAGCCATTAAATGTACTTATACTCTTAATCTTGATATAATTATTATTAGTTGTGTATATTATTATTGTTTTGATTTATTAAAAGGCGAGATTCTTTCGTGGGTCAATATGCCTAGTAAATTGGACAATAATAATATACATTGGCAAAGTAATAGTTAGTTGATGGAATCCATGTCTCGGTCTAAAGATTGATGATACACCTTTATGAAAGCTTATAAGTTTTCATGTGTAAACCCCGCGGGTGGATTTTGTATCTGTCACTTGAAATAAGTTAAGCGAAAGTCTAAAAGAAATAATCAATGAATTAAATTGTCAGTAATTTAATTTATTTGATTAGTATCTGAATCTTAACATGGGGAGTTAAATAAGGTTTAATGGAATTTCGAAATTGAACTGAGGAGTGCAGTTACGAATTTTTAGTGGAATAATTCGTAACTTATCATGGTAGTATTAATTCGAATATTTCGAATTAAATCCATAATAGGAAGCCTCGTTAATTAAATACTGCGGTCTCTACTGTGCCTAAATAATTAGGAATTAAATGGAATTCTATTTCTTGGTGGAAAAGGAAGACCCAACAGGTTTAGGAAAAAGGTTTTAAACCTTAAAACTTGTGGCTATATAAAGAGGTCTTATTCCATAAGGAGGCAAGGCTTTTACCACGTGATTTTCCTAGGAGAAACTTGCTCACACGAGTTTCGCTAATATGCGGGCATTATTCGGGTCACACAACAGAAGACTGTGGAATTAGAGGATGATCTTGTGGACGATTTTGCTCTTGTTTGGAGGCTCTTTTCGCGATCGCGGTCACACTTCAAGAGATAACTATCGATTTTATGTTCGATTAAAATCCGTAATTATGTGTTGTCTATATTACATGCAAGTGATCCTGACTATTTGCTTCCACTGTTCAGATCTATTATCCATCAATTGGTATCAAAGTCTGCTTGCATCTAACTAGATAACATGATATATATTTGTATATGTGTAGGATTATATGCAGGAATATGCTGTCGTGATTGGTGCATATTGTAGTCGCGTAATTCTGAGTTATTCGACTATGAGCTCGTTTGGATTGGCTTAAAAAAATAGCTTTTAAGCACAAGTGCTTAAAAGTACTTTTTAAGTGCTGGAGCTGGTTTTATAAATAAGCAGTTATGTGTTTGGATAAAAGTGCTGGAGCTGAAAAAAAGCTGTTTAAATGTTTGGTAAATAAGTGCTGGTAAGCACTTTTTCTATTAAAATGACTGAAATATCCTTAAAGCTGTTAACACTATAAAGAAGCTTATTACTATAATATTTTATTTTAAACTTATTAATATAAATACGAAATAATTAATATTTGAACTGATCACCTAAGATAATTTTTATAAATATAATTGTTGAACTCTTATTATTCACTTCGTTCAACCATGTAAATTTTTTATTTATTTCTTGAAATTCCAAGCTTACTGGGGAAACATATGAATTGCATGATTATTGATATAAAAAAATAGTATGAAATGAAAAGAAAACAGTTGGGAAATACTTTAGATACTCCCATCTAGATGAGTGGCGGTGGACAAAAAAAATGAAGTAAAAACTCAAAATGTGAATCAAATTAAGTGTTACCAACCGGACAAGAACCAGAAAGAAAAAGAGCAAAATGAAGAAATACAAGGGAGGAAGTCGTAGGAATAGAGAACGAGAAAGAATAGAGTTAAATTGAGATTTTGTTGTGAAGGACATTTTTGGAATAATAAATATTATTAGGGATAAGAGGGTAAAATACTTGGTCAAAGATAGTTGACTTTTAAGCTAAAAAAAAAGGTTGGGATCAGCCAACTTGTGGCTTTTGGCTTTTTTTAAGCCAATTTTAACCTTTTTTAAGTTGTTTTCTTTTTTGCTAAATACTCCCAACATCTAAAAATGGCTTAAAAGCTAGTTTGACCAGCTTTTAAGCCAATCAAAAGCTAATCCCGCCGATAACATTGACGCGTAAATCTAGATATTGTTCAGTTCTATTTAAAAATGATTGTATGCATCGAATGATCGAATCCTGCTGTTTCCTTTTGGTACCCTATAAGTGTAAACGATAACTATCAGGGACAAGGTATAAAAAGCCTTCGTTTTCATTGTTTAATTGCAAAGGCCTCTTGGTAAGTTGGCCATGTAAAGTAATGAAAAGGGGGAACCTGGTCGCTGTGATAAGGCAACTTAAGTTTCCAAGTAAGTTTCTAACTTGTGGATTTAAGCAATATTGTTTGTTAATTAAAAGGAACACGTAGGGTTGAAGGAAGGTGCTTGGCGGCGCAGTAGCTATGAAAGCATAGTTTTTTCCTTGGTTTAACTCAGAGACGTCTTTCTTTTGGATTTGACGGCGGATATTAGGTTTCTGACGATGGAATCAAGCTTTATTTGGTTATTGTCTAATGCTCCTAATAAATTGATTGTAGTTTTAAAAGGAAATATAATTACAAAGTGCTTAGCCTCACGTGAGGGGTGGCAGTTATAATTATATGGAGTATTTCTTTGAAGTGGATTTGTCTTTACTTATCAAAAAGAATTCTTAGTTATAAGAAATCTTATTCTCCCAATTACATTGTGCTGCTAGGGTAACGACCCTATTTAATTAGGGCAAGAGTTATTCTCTACTTTGTTAATAAGGGTTATAATTATATGAACACAGTCTTTCTCCTTTTGTATGTATATTACAATGTATAATTAAGAATTTATGATAAATAAATTGTTACAGCAAAGATAGTTTGTTTATTTGAAATCATTGAAAATTCTTAGTATTTTATATGTATGAGATGATATCATACATGGATTAAGAATTTATGATTAATAGAAAGGTACTATCGAAGTAGTTTATTTATTTGAAATCAGTGAGAATTCTTAGTAATTTTATACATGAGAGATGAAATCATACATCAACAACAACGGCCCAGTGTAATATGATGAAATCATACATATATTAAAAAATTATGATTAAATGAATGGTTATCACCAAGGTGATTTATTTATTTAAGATCATTGAAAATTCTTAATATATACATGTGTGATTATGTCACTGCATGGATTGAGAGTTATGATTAATAAATAGGATCTACTAAAATAGTCTATTTATTTGAGTCATTAAAAAGGTGCTCAATGTACCATATGAAAATTATTTTTGAAAGTGTATGCTAGTGGTAGAGTTTATCTATTGAAAAAAAAATACCATTAGATACTAGTAACACTTTATTCGCGAGAAAAGATATTGAGGTTCCCACCAAATATGATGAAAAGCAATATCTTGGATTCTCATGTATAAACGGGGAGGACAATTTGATGTAAGAGGCGATTTTATGTACTTTACGCAAAAGGAAGGACATAATCAATATCATGTGCTCATGGAATAATTATAAGGATAATAGAAAGCATGATCATATTTATTTTAATCCATGACAATGCCTAAAAAGGTTATTCTCCGAATTTGGTCATAGATTTGGAGGTCATATTTTTGATGAACTCCAATTATCCTGAAATTTGGTTGGTCCATTGGAAACAACTTAATGAGAAACACTCACTGTTATATAGTGAATCACGTTATTTTTGGGTGTTTCGAGGTCGTTTAGATGGGATTTTAAGCAGTATATTGGATTAAATAAGCTTTAAATATGAAAAACTATTCTTTATATATCAGTTTTATTTGTGTTAGATCTGGAACATGATTACACATGATGATTTAACTTAATATGATATATGGAAAGAATGTAAATTACATTGGTTGAATCTTAAATTCGCCTAAAAAGTTTCGAATTTGGTCTAGTTTTGGTGATCATCATCTCCAATTGACTTGAAATTTGGTGCGTTAATCGGAAACGACCTGATAAGAAATACTCACTGCTATGCAGAGAATTATATCATATTTCGGCAGTTCATGGTCATTTAGATGGATGTCTTGGTAGTTTGCGGGATTAAAATGTGATTTAGATATGAAAAGTCATTCCTTTTAAGTCGGTCTTATTTTGTTAAATCTAAAACATGATGACACATGTTTATTTTACACGAACTGATATATGGTTGGAATGTATGCCATATTTTAAATTCCTTAAAATGCTTAGATGGTAGCTTTTCAAATTTGGTTGTTGTTTTGAATATCATGACTTTTATCATCTCCAATTGACCTGTAATTTGGTAAGTCTATCGAAAAATCTAGTAAATAATACATGTTGTATGCAGTGGATAACATTAATTTAATATTTCATGACTGTCTAGATGGGGTTTTTGAGCATTTTGTGAATTTTGGAACTTAATCCTTAGCGAAACTTTCGTGGTTGTGATCAAGTGGTGATAAGAATGAACCTCTATGGTCCCCACTATTTATTTATAGCGAGATAATAAATTTACGCGTCGACTTTAGCTCTTCCTCCATATCGGATAAATTTATTATGAACTTACTCAGTATAATTACTAGTAGTTGATAACATGCATTGACTCTCCATCTGAGTTTACACGTTGAATCAATTTTGTAATTATAATGCAACCATAATTAAGTGGTGATAGAAATTTCTATGGTTTTCCACTATTAATTTCAAGTGAGTGTAAATTTATGCGGCGACTTTAGGTCTTACTCCATATCGGATAAATTTATTGTAAGCTCAGTAGGTGAAATACTAGTTATTGATATCATGTACTTACTCTCCATTTGAGTATACATGTTGGATCAATGGAACTAGAGATTTTAATTATGATATTTACTTGACTTAAATTAACAGTATACTCCATCTAAGTTGGGTCTGTTTAATTTATTGGAGTGAATGATTTAGCATTACACATATATGTTGCATGAGTAGTTCTTTTCCCATCGAAATTTATTATTCAAGGTGCATGAATATATGTGTGTAGTGCGTTTTATATTAAATTATATACAATTGACTGAAAATAACAGTTTACTCTCCATCTGAGTTGGTTTTGTTTCCTTTTGGATTGTATATTTCTTACATTATATAATATGCTTTGCATGAATGACTCTTTTCCCATCGAAATTCGCTATTCAAGATGCATGTATGTATATATATTAGATGCAGTCTGAATTTTATTATTTAGTGTTTTGACTTATTATGATCTATTTAATGATTTATATCTCAACTCCACAATAAATTCATATAATTCGCCGTATTACTTGTTAAAATTTCCTTTGATAGCGATAAGACATTAATTTAAAGGATGCAATATATGTACCTATTGTTAGAAGGAATTTAATTCCGGTTTCTAAACAAAATAAGAGATGGATATTTGATTTATTTTCTAATAAATTTTGTGTTATTGAGCTTGATAAATATTTCATCTCTTGTGGTACATGGATGCATGACCTTGTTATTGTTAATTAATGTCTTTCCTGAACAGAACAATATTAGTCTACCTCATAAGAGAAAATATTTTTAAAATTGAGTGAAACTTATCTGTGCACTTGCATCTAAGTCATAATTATCTGGATAGGATTTCAGTTGATCAATGATGAACCTTAAGATTCATTGAAAGTAGAGGCACTACCAACTTATGGTTCCTATTTAAAAGGAAATATGACTAAAAGATATTTCTGCTCCAAAAGAAAGAGAGCTGGTGATAAGTTAGAACTAATCCATTTTTGATTGTACTGTCTAATGAATATATAGGCAAGATGTGGTTTTGAGTATTTGTATGATATTCATAAATGATTACTCAAAATATGAATATATATTTGAGTAAATTTTGTGTTCTGAAGCCTTAAAAACCTCCTTTTTTCTCACCTCGATTTGCATGCGCAGTTTGGACGCATTTTCGGAAAGCTTTTATGTGAAAACTAAGTAAAATAAGGGAATTGGCTTTTAAAATTGAATAAAGTTGACCTTGGTCAACATTCTTGGTAAACGGACCTGGACCCGTGATCCGACGATCTCATAGGATCTGTAGTAAAATTTGGGACTTGGGCATATGCCCGAAATCAAATTCCGAGGTCCCAAGCCCGAGAAATAAATTTATAAAGAAAGTTATTTTCTGAAAAATATAAAGGTTTTTAGAAGTGAATTGATGCATTTTATTGATGCTATCGGGCCCATATCTTGGTTCCTGTGCCCGGTACAAGTTTGAAATAACAATTAAGTTGAGTATGTAAAATTTGGTAAAGATTGGAATTGGTTTGGTATAAAACAGACCAATAGTTGAGAAAATAATAATTTTGATGTTCTTGAGTGATTTCATGAATTTGAGGTTTAATTCATAGTTGTTGATGTTATTTTGATGATTTGATTGTGCAAGCAAGTCCGTATGATGTTTTTGGACTTGTGTGCATGTTTGGTTTGAAGTCTCGAGGGCTCTGGTGAGTTTTGGATAGGCCACAGAGTGAAATTGGACTTAGGAAAAGTTGCTGGTATCTGATATTTTTGCTCAGGCCTCTGATCTCGCAATTGCGAGATCAGGCTTCGCAATTGCGAAGTCCTCAGATCTCGCAATTGCGAGATCAGGCTTCGCAATTGCGAAGTCCTCAGGCATGGGAATTGTGACCCAGGCGTCGCAAATGCGAACCTAGCCTGGGCAGGCCTTGGTCGCAAATGCGACCCTTTTTCGCAAATGCGATGTCGCAAATGTGACTAATCCCTCGCAAATGTGAAAGCAACAATTCCTAAAGGGGTTCGCAATTGCGACATCTGCGACTAGTTAATTGAGACTTAGGCGGATTTTTCTTTATTTTTCAAACTCTCTCAAACCCTAAGCTCTCTTGGGCGATTTTCCAATGAAAAGTTCTTCTCCAAATCGATTATAAGTCATTTCTAACTCATATTCTTTAATATATAACATCTTTTCACATGATTTCAATTCAAAATTAAGGGTTTTCATAGGGGAAATTGGGTGTTTTTGGTAGAATTTTCAAATTTTGGGGATTTGGACCTCGATTTGAGGTCTGGTTTCAAAACAAATTATATGTTTGAGTTCATGGGTGAATGGGTAATCGGGTTTTGATTCCAACCTTGGGTTTTGACCATGTGGGCCCGGGGTCGATTTTTGACTTTTTGGGGAAATCTTTAGAAAACCTATTTTCATGCATTAGAATTGATTCATTTAGCATTTATTGATATCGTTAAGTAAATTGTGGCTAGATACAAGCGAATTGGTAGTGGAAACAAGAGGTAAAGCGGTAGTTGAGGCTTGAATTGTGTTCGTAGCTTTGAGATATGTGTTTGGTCTAACCTTAGCTTGAGGGATTAGGAGTTGTGTCCTATTTGCTATATGTTAAGTGTGGAGTACGACGTATAGGTGTGGTGACGAGTATCTATACATTGGTGTCAAGCATGCCCGTGAGTCTTATACTATGACTAATGTGACTCCGTTTTGTATTGTTCATGCTTTATATGGTAATTTCTATTGTTGAACAAGGCTTGTGGAAGTATTATTGGTAATTGAACATTGTAGAGCGTTGGCTCAAGTTGAGAATTGAGTTAAGAAGTAATTGTGGAAAAGAGAAGAGGTTTATGATATTGTCTTCCTTGCCAGGATGTTATTGCTTTTGATATTATCTCCCTTGCCGAGATGTTATTACTCATGATATTGTTTCCTTTGCCGGGATATTGTTGTTATGCTATTATTCCCTTGCTGGGATTTTGTTGTGATATTATTGATCTCTTTGCCAAATTTGCTTTGTGATTGTTTCTTGGGTGAGGAAGAGTGTAAAGCACGAAGGGTGATGCCATGCCGATATTGTGAGGTAAAAGCACGAAGGATGATAACGTGCCGCACGATGTACAATGTTGTGCCATGATATGAATGATAGTGCAGGAAGGATAATTCCGTGTCATGATTATGTGAGGTAAAAACACGAAGGGTGATGCCGTGCCGATTATATTGATTCTTATGGTGAGGACGAGAGTAAAAGCACGAAGGGTGATGCCGTGCACTTGTATTTGATTTCCTTATTCTTGCTTACAGTTGAATTTTCGTGTTCCTTTCACTTCTTTAGTGAGATTTTGTTTGTACATGATATTCCCCGCAACATGTTCCCCTTCCCATCTTTAACTGCTAGTTTCTGTCATTATTACTTGATGTATATGACATAACTGCACATGTTTATTATGTAGTGTTGTCCTAGCATCGTCACTACTTCACCTAGGTTAGGCTAGGCACTTACCAACACATAGGGTCGATTATGCTGATACTACACTCTGCACTGTGTGCAGATCCCGGTGCTGCAGCTTTTGGACCATAGTGAGGTTGCTGCCTTCAGTCCATCAGGCGATCCGAGGTAGTCCTGCAGGCGTCCGCAGGCCTTGGCGTCTCTTTCTATCTTTCCATTCTGTTTCCTTTATGTATTTCAGAGACAACTTTGTATTTACCTTTCAGACCACTATTTGTAGTATTCGTTGATAGTCCGTGATATTGTGATACCAAATTCTGGGTAGAGTTGTATGTTGGATTCTGTACTAGTATATGGTTAAACTATTAGTTTTTCGTCTTCTGCATTTCTGTTTATTATAATATTTTTATTGTTGATCACCTATTTTATTGAACTGTTAAAAAGGCTAAGCAAAAAGGTTAATGCATCTATAACACTCAGCTTGCCTAGCTTTCACGAGTAGGCACCATCACGACTCCCAAGGGTGGGAATCCGGGTCATGACAAGTTGGTATCGAGCTCTAGGTTGCTTAGCTCTCACAATTCACGGACAAGCTTAGTAGAGTATGAGGGATCGGTACAGAGACGTCTGTTTTTATCCCCAGAGGCTACAGAGTTAGTAAAAACTTCACATCTATTCTTTCCTGTCGTGCGACTTGATTTCTCAATTCTAATTGAGCTTCCACTATGTTCTTTCGCATATGGTGAGAACACGTACTACTTCATCAGCTGACCAGCAGTCCGAGCCCCCAGTAGCAGCTCCTGCAAGGGGTAGAGGTCGAGGCCGTGCTAGGGCCCGAGGCAGAGGAAGGGCTTAGCCCAGAGCTCGAGCACCAGCACCAGCACCAGCGGCGGAGCCTCAAATTGAGTTTGACGATGAGGTTCCAACTTAGACAGTTCAAGTAGGATCAGCTCAGGTCCCAGAGGGGTTCATCGCCACCCCGGTACTTAAAAATGCTTTGCTCCGTCTAGTGGGCCTTATGGAGAGTGTCGCCCAGGCAAGTTTGCTTCCTGTAGCACCAGCCATCTCTCAGGCTAGAGGGGGAGCCCAGACTCCTACTACACGCACTCCGAAGCAGATGGCTCCCCAGTTCCAAACCCCAGCAGCTCAGCCAGTTGGGGTAGTTCAGCCTGGTATTGTGGCACAAACTGGTGCGGGGCCAGCTATGTCTGCTGATGCTTTGTGGAGATTGGACAGGTTCACCAAGCTCTTCACTACTACTTTTGGTGGTACATCTTCTGAGGATCCCCAAAATTATTTGGATAGTTGTCATGAGGTTCTACGAAACATGGGGATAGTGGAGACCAATGGGGTCGACTTTGCTGCTTTTTGTTTGTCTGGATCTGCCAAGACTTGGTAGAGAGATTATTGTTTGGCTAGAGCAGCTGGGTCACCAGCTTTGACTTGGGATTAGTTCTCTAAGCTATTTCTGGAGAAGTTTCTTCTTATCACTCAGAGGGAGAACTATCGGAGGCAGTTTGAGCATCTCCAGCAGAGTTCTATGACCATCACTCAGTACGAGACCAGATTCATTGACTTGGCCCGTCATGCTCTTCTTATACTTCCCTTTGAGAGGGAGAGAGAGAGAGTGAGGAGGTTCATTGAGGGACTTGTTCAGCCTATTCGATTGCAAATGGCTAAGGAGACGGGGAACGAGATTCCTTTTCAAGATACGGCCAATGTGGTCAGGAGAGTTGAGATAGTTCTATCACAGAGGGGTGGTCAGGGGTCTGACAAGAGGCCTCGTCATTCGGGCAGGTTCAGTGGTGCCTCATCTGGAGGCAGGGATTCTTTTGGTATGGGCCATCCTTCTAGGCCATTTCATTCAGCACTTTAGGCTTCTCACGGTGCTCCAGGTGGTCGTGGTTCTCATATGCAGTATTCAGATCAGTTGCCCTACAGTGCACCGCCAGCTCCTATCAGTGCACCTCCACTCCAGAGTTTTTAGAGTGGTTATTCAGGCCGTCAAGGTCAGCAGTTTCAGCAGCCGAGGGCTTGTTGTACTTGTGGCGATACGAGGTATATTGCTAGATTTTTCCCTCGAGCACCGAGCAGCTCTCAGCATCAGGGTTCCCGTGCCATGGTTCAGGCACTGAGTGTTCCACCGCCTGCTCAGCTAGGTAGAGGTGCTAGAGGTGGAGGTAGAAGTATTAGAGGTGGAGGTCATGCCGCTAGAGGTGGAGGCCAGCAAGCAAGAGGCCGTCCCAGAGATGTAGTTCAGAGTGGTGGGGCCCAGCCCCGATGTTATGCTCTTCCAACCAGGCCTGAGGCTGAGGCTTCCGATGCGGTTATCAGAGGTACATTTTTGGTTTGTAGTAGAGATGCTTCAGTTCTATTTGATCTAGGATCTATATACTCCTATGTGTCATCTTATTTTGCACCGTATCTGGTCATGCCTAGTGATTCTTTGAGTGCTCCTGTATATGTGTTTGCACTAGTGGGTGATTTTATTGTGGTAGATCATGTCCATCGTTCATGTATAGTTGTGATTGGGGGTCTTGAGACTCGAGTAGATTTGTTAATTCTAGTTATGGTTGATTTTGATGTCATATTGGGGATGGACTGGTTATCACCTTACCACGCTGTCTTGGACTGTCATTCCAAGACTGTGACCTTATCCTTGCCGGTTTTACCTCATTTAGAGTGGAGAGGAACTCTTGGTCATTCTACCCGTAGGGTTATCTTATATATGAAGGCTCGACGTATGGTCGAGAAAGGGTGTTTGGCTTATTTGGCATATGTTCATGATTCTAGTGCTGAGGTTCCTTCTATGGATTCTGTGCTTGTTGTTCGTGAGTTTCCTGAGGTATTTCCTTCAGACCTACCGGTTATGCCACCCGATAGGGATATTAACTTCTGCATTGATTTGGCTCCGGTCACTCATCCCATTTCTATTCCGCCGTATCGTATGGCCCCGCCAGAGTTGAGAGAATTGAAGGAGCAGTTGCAAGACTTGCTTGATAAAGGCTTTATTAGACCTAGTGTCTCGCCTTGGGGTGCGCCGGTGTTGTTTGTTAAGAAGAAGAATGGATCGATGAGGATGTGTATAGATTATCGGTAGTTGAACAAAGTTACAATCAAGAATAAGTATCCATTGCTGAGAATTGATGATTTGTTTGATCAACTTCAAGGTGCCAAGGTATTTTCGAAGATTGACTTGAGATCTGGCTACCATCAGTTGAAGATTAGGGCATCCGATGTCCCTAAGACAGCTTTCCGCACTCGGTATGGGCATTATGAGTTCTTGGTGATGTCATTTGGGCTAACAAATGCCCCAACAGCTTTTACGGATTTGATGAACCGAGTGTTCCAGCCTTACTTGGATTCATTCGTGATAGTCTTCATTGATGATATCTTGATTTATTCCGGCAGCCGGGAGGAGCATGGGCAGCATCTGAGGGTGGTTCTTCAGACTTTGAGAGATAGTCGGCTGTATGCTAAGTCTTCGAAGTGTGAGTTCTGGTTGAGTTAAGTTTCATTCTTGGATCATGTTGTGTCAGTGATAAGTAGGGATTTTAACAGGTTTCATGCTCCTTCTTGCCTATGCTTTTATTATAAATCGTTACAAAATAGTCCCAAAAGGCTCATAAGTTGTGCTTGATTGCAGGTTTGATCGACAAAGTGACGAAATGTCAAAGATCGTCTCAAAAGGAGTGAAACCTGCTCAAGTATCAAAGACAAAGTAAACTGAGGGCAAACAGGCCTAGTGCGGACCGAACAAATTCGAATGCGGCGCACTAGGTGATTCAGAGAGATGGCAAAAGCCGGCTTCAGGCAACGCGGCTACAGTCCACATTGCGCGGTCCGCGGTGAAGGTTTCGCAGCCGCACTGCCTTTTTGTGCGGTCCGCGGAAGAGAGATTCAGAGAGATGACAAAAACTAGGCTTCAGGCAACACGCCCGCAGTACACATTGCGCGGTCCGCGGTGAAGGTTCCGCGACTGCACTACCTTTTTGTGCGGTCTACAGAAGAGATATTCAGAGAGATGGAAAATGCCAATGCGGTCCGCGTTCATGGTTGTGCGGACCGCGATAGCTGCCTCCGCGGCCGCGATCCATTCTACGCCGACCACGGAGCCCAAGTCAGAGAGCCCAAAATTGAAGTCCAAGAGCCTAGCGTGGTTGCGGTCCATTTTATGCGGCCCGCGCTGACCCCGCAGGTGTATTATTGTCCAGTTTTTCCAGCCTAGTATAAATAGAATATTTTACCATTTTTAGGTCATCAGATATATCCAGAACTTAGCTGCGCTCGTGGGAACTTCATTTGTAGCCATTTTTGGCATCTTAGCTTCAAATTAACGATATATTCTTGTATTTTAATTTAGCATTAATTAATATGCCTTGTTCTTCATCTATTTCTCTATTTTCTCTTTTAAGCATGAGTAGCTAAACCCATTAGCTAGGGTTGTGGCTCAACTCTAGTATGGGTAATTGATGGGTGTTGCCATCTATTGTTAGATTGACTATGGGTGTTTGTTATTTGGGTCAATTTTATGGTTTAATCTATGAATTGGTGGTTGCAAACACTGGTTTGTGCTAAGTTGACTTGGCTCTTCTTGAGAAAGAGAGCCTAAGTCTCCAAAATTGACCCAACAAGGAATTGGGATGAACTCAAGAGAATTGATAGTCCCAATTAAAGGGTTAAGCCTCGAGAGAGTAATTACCCAACTTGAACCCTAGTTGCTTGAGCTAATTTGCCTACTCATTTGGTCTCAAGAGAGTCAATTGGGCAAAATCACTCTCTCTACCGAGAGGTGTGAGAGTGGGTAAAATTATGCAACGATTATAGCATAAGCCCCAATTATGTTAGTCAAATCTTAGTAACACCTACCCATCAATTAGCCACCCAGGTAATGTCATGACCCTAGTGTCCTTCTTCCCATTAGATACAACTTAACAATTATCTCGTAGCATAATCTAGTTTCAATTAATAGTTTGATAATTGTAGTTTATAATCAAAAAAACCCAAAAATGTATGGAAGTGACATTAGGAACAAATACACAACGCTAGTCTAGATTGATACTCGACTCCATTCCTAGCTCCCTATGGAAATCGATCCCGACCCTCATATCGGGTAAAAGCTATTGCGACCCTCTCTTCCTACCTTTTAGTAGTGTGGAGTTGGCAGCGATCACTTTTTGGCGCCGTTGTCGGGGAGCTAACGGTTTTGGCTATCCATTTAGTTAGTTTTGTGTATTGTTCTTCTTTCCTTCTTTGTTGCTTACTTGTTTGTGTCATTACTCATGTATCAAGATGGCTTTAAACAAAGGTAATGATCCTCTTGGAAACGTAATAGCGGGGGAGGAGGTAGATGATATTAAGCAAGATGAGGTGCCTCTTGCACCTCAAGGTCAATGGAGAGGCCGGAATGCCAATGCTAATCCAAATGACAATATTCTAGACCCTCCCCCGGTTCCTCCAAGAGTGGCTCCCAGAGTATTACCGAACCAGGGCTACGCAATTGCTATTGTCCCACCCCGAATACGGGCGGGCAACTTTCAGATAACCAATGTGATGTTGACCTTACTTGAGCAGCGTGGGTACTTCACGAGCACTGCAAATCAAAATGCCTACAAACATCTCAAGGGGTTCGTAGATACATGCTGGGGGAGCAAATAGACGAATGTGTCCGAGGATGCGTTGAGATTGAGACTTTTCCCATTCTCACTTCGGGGAAAGGCATTGGATTGGCTCGAGAGACTCCCCAACCATTCCATCATAACTTGGGATGAGTTGGCGGATAAGTTTATTGTCTTCTTCTCTCCTAGTCATATGGCGACACTTCGAGATGAAATATTAACCTTCAAGCAAGAGCCAATGGAACCTTTGCATGAGATTTGGGAGCGATATAGAACGATGGTGAAGGAGTGCCCAAATAATGATATGACCAAGGCCATGATCCAACAAACCTTCTACCGGGGCATAAATAGTATAAATCAATGCATTGTTAACCAATTGGCTGGGGGCAATTTTATGAAACTTTCTTATGAGGAGGCATGTGATGTACTTGATGAAATGGCGGACACTTCTTCAGCATGGCAGAGTAGAGCAAATGTGCCTCAAGGTGACCCTACGGTTATCCCAAGGAATTACACGATCACGGGCAAACGATAGCTGAACTTACCACTACGATGAATCAATTGGCTAAGGCATAGTTGCAACAAGTTTAGAATCTACACCATGTGAATGCCATAGAGGGTGTTAGTATTCTTGTCAACAAGAGAAGGCAAATGAGGCAACAAAATCAAGGAAATTTTGAGCAATTTGTTGATGAATATGATGGGTGTCAAAATGATGGTTGTGATGACCAAAGTGAAGAGGTACAATATGTCAACAACTATCAAGGCAATAGAGGCAACTCTTCAAACCAACAATGGCGACCCCAAGGAAATTGGGGCAATCAACAACAAAGTGGTGGCAATTGGAACAACAACCAAAACAACAATTGGGGTAATCAGAACAACAACCAAGGCAACTGGAATGGAAATAACAACAACTGGGGCAACAACAACATAAAGGCTGGTGGAACAACAATGGAAACCAAGGCAACCGGGGGCAAGTCTTTCAAAGGCCCCCAATGTACCAACAACTGAACAATCCACCCCCTTTCCCTTCTCAAGGTCCTAGTTCCTTTGGTAATGATATGGGTAGAATTGAAATGATGTTCGAGTAGATGATGGAGAGGAATGCGGATTTAGATGCACAGTTATCTTCTCACAACACCTCTATCCGAAACTTGGAGGTGCAATTAGGCCAAATCTCTCAGTCATTGAATACTCGCCCGAAGGGTGCTCTACCAAGTGATACGGTAGTGAACCCAAAGGATGGAAATAACAATCATGTGATGGCAGTTACAACAAGAAGTGGGAGAGGCAGTGATGTGAATGCCTCAAAGCAAAAGCAAGTTGTGGATAAAGATGTTGAGTTGCGGGATAATGATGCACCTTTGATTGTTGAATATGTGGTTGAAGAGAATGTGAACAATGATGTGAGGATTGATATTGGTGAGGCCGAGGTAGAAACCCAAGATGCCGTGAACCCATCTAGGGAACACGTGATTGACATGCCCGAGCCGGTTGTGCCAAAAGCCAAGGCATCTGCCAAGGCCACCTCCACCTTATCCTCAAAAGCTCGCAAAGCAGAAGAATGATAATAAGTTTAAAAAGTTCATTGACATGATGAAGAGCTTATCTATTAATGTGCCTCTGGTGGAGGCACTTGAACAAATGCCGGGTTATGCAAAATTTATGAAGGACTTGGTTACAAAGAAGCATTCTAGGGACTATGAAACTATAAAGATGACTCACCAAGTTAGTGCTATAGTGCATTCAATGGCCCCAAAGCTTGAAGATCCTGGTGCTTTCACCATTCCTTGCACCATTGGAAGTGCGGATTTTGCCAAAGCTCTTTGTGACTTGGGAGCTAGTATAAATTTGATGCCCTACTCGGTTTTTAAAACTTTGGGTATCGAGCAACCTAGGCCAACTTCAATGAGACTTCAAATGGCGGATCGATCGATGAAGCGACCTTTGGGCATTATTGATGATGTGCTTTTTCGGGTGGACAAATTCATATTGCCGGCCGACTTTGTGATTTTGGATTGTGAGGTGGACTATGAGGTTCCTATTATCTTGGGCAGACCTTTCCTTGCAAAGGGGAATGCATTGGTTGATGTTGAAGCGGGTGAGCTCACTTTCCGAGTGGGAGATAAAAAGGTTGTTTTCCACGTTTGCAAATCTATGAAGCAACCCAATAGCACTAAGGTGTGCTCATTTGTAGACCCTGTCACAGCAGTGATTGTGGATGATACCAGTGCTATGATCAACGTGGAAGATCCTCTTGAAGTAGTGCTCTTGAACATGGATGTCAATGATGATGCTAGTAGAGTGGAATGTGTCAATACCCTACATGGGATGGGCTCTTATTCTTATGAGCAGCAGAAGCTATCTTTGGATCTTGAAAAATCGGAAAACTCCACCAACAAAGCCATCAATTGAGGAGCCACCGGTGTTAGAGTTGAAGCCACTTCCTTCACACCTCAGGTATGAATTCTTGGGTTCAAATTCTACTTTACTAGTTATTCTTTTTTCTTGCCTTACTAACATGCAGGTTGAGGCCACTTTGGCGGTGCTTCAAAAGCGAAAAAGGGCAATTGGATGGACTCTAGCTGACATTCGGGGAATAAGCCCTGCATTTTTCATGCACAAAATCATCTTGGAGGAGGATACAACGCCGTCCTTGGAGCATCAAAGAAGATTAAATGAGGCGATGCAAGAAGTGGTGAAGAAAGAGGTTTTCAAGTGGTTAGACGCTGGTGTGGTTTATCCTATTTCTGACAGTTCTTGGACTTCTCCGGTGCAATGTGTGCCGAATAAGGGTAGTACGACTGTGGTGACCAATGAAAAGAATGAACTCATCCCTACTCGCATGGTCACCGGGTGGAGAGTGTGTATGGATTATCGGAAGCTAAACAAGGTGACCCAAAAAGATCATTTCCCATTTCCATTCCTTGACCAAATGCTAGATCGTCTTGCGGGCGTGCTTTCTATTGCTTCTTGGATGGTTACTCGGGGTACAATCAAATTTTAATTGCCCCGGAGGACCAAGAGAAGACAACTTTTACATGTCCTTACGGCATATTCGCTTTCTCTCGAATGCCGTTCGGATTGTGTAATGCTCTGGCAACCTTCCAACGTTGCATGATGGCTATTTTCACCGACATGGTGGAAGATATATTGAAGGTTTTCATGGATGATTTTAGCGTGGTTGGGGATTCTTTTGATGAGTGTCTGAAAAATTTGGATAGAGTATTGGCCCGGTGTGAAGACACAAACCTCGTACTCAATTAGGAAAAATGCCATTTCATGGTTGAAGAGGGTATAGTGTTGGGTCATAAAATCTCGAAGCCAGGAATTGAGGTTGACAAAGCCAAGATAGAGGTGATTTCAAGGCTTCCTCCCCCTATTTATGTCAAAGGGGTGAGGAGTTTTCTTGGGCAACGCGGGTTTTTACTGGAGGTTCATAAAAGATTTTTCCAAAGTGGTACACCCTTTGTGCAGGTTGCTAGAGAAAGATGCAAAATTCTTGTTCGATGAGAGTTGTATGCAAGCATTCGAGCTTCTCAAGCTCAAGTTGACTTCTACCCTCATCATTACCGCACCAAATTGGAGCTTACCTTTCGAGCTCATGTGTGATGCTAGTGACGTTGCGGTTGGGGCTGTGTTGGGCCAAAAAATCAACAAAATATTTCATCCGGTGGACTACGCAAGGAAGACCATGAATGAGGCTTAAAGGAACCATAGAGTCACCAAGAAAGAGTTGTTGGCTATTGTGTTTGCTATGGAAAAGTTTCGACCTTACCTTATGGGAGCCAAAGTTATAGTGCACACCGATCATGCTGCCCTTAGGTATTTGATGACCAAGAAAGACTCCAAGGCGAGATTGATGAGATGGGTGTTACTTTTTCAAGAGTTTGATCTAGAAATTGTTGACCAGAAAGGTAGTGAGAATCAAGTGGCGGATCACTTGTCCCGTTTGGAGGAGGAGGGGAGGCCTTGTGACGACTTTGAGATCAATGATTAATTTCCCAATGAACAACTCCTTGCGGTGTCAATGAAGGATATGCCATGGTTTGCCAATGTTGCCAATTACCTTGTGACCGGAATAATCCCGTGTGAGCTCTCTTCTAACCAAAGGAAGAAGCTCAAGCGGGATAGTTTGGATTTCATTTGGGATGAGCCATACTTGTTCAAGATTTGCATGGATGGTGTGATTCGTAGATGTGTCCCAAAGGAAGAACAATTGAGTATCTTAGAGGCTTGCCATTCTTCACCCTATGGTGGCCATCATGGTGGGGTGAGGACCGCCTCGAAAGTTCTTAGTTGTGGATTCTATTGTCCCACAGTGTTCAAAAATGCGGGCGATGTGGTAAAGAGGTGTGATGAGTGCCAAAGAGCGGGCAGAATTTCAAAAAGGGATAAGATGCCTCTCAATACGATTCTAGAAGTGGATATCTTTGATGTTTGGGGCATCGATTTCATGGGTCCATTTGTTAGCTCTTGTGGGAATACTTACATTCTCGTGGAGGTTGAATATGTCTCAAAATGGGTTGAAGCCGTGGCTTTGCCTAATAATGAAGCCCGGAGTGTTGTGGCATTTCTTAAAAGAGCATCTTCACAAGGTTTGACACTCCTCGTGCGATTATTAGTGATGGGGGGTCTCACTTTTGCAACAAGGCTTTCGACATGTTGCTTTCCAAGTACGGTGTCAATCATATGGTTTCTACCCCTAATCATCCTCAAGCTAGTGGTCAAGTGGAAGTCTCCAACAGAGAAATTAAGAGCATCTTGTCAAAAACTGTCAATGCTAATAGGACTGATTGGTCGAAAAAATTGGATGATGCTCTATGGGCTTACCGAACAGCTTACAAAACTCTGATTGGTATGTCTCCGTATCGGTTGGTGTTTGGAAAAGCTTGTCATCTTCTAGTTAGAGCACAAGGCCATGTGGGCTTTTAGAAAGTTAAATTTGGAAGGGGATATTGCGACAAATCTTCGTGTTGATCAACTAAATGAGCTCGATGAGTTTAGATTCCATGCCTACTCAAGTTCATCCTTGTATAAGGAAAAAATGAAGTACCTTCACGACAAATATGTTCGGGGTAAGGAGTTCAAGGTTGGAGATATGGTTCTCTTGTTCAATTCCCGGTTAAGTCTGTTTTCGGGTAAGCTCAAGTCAAAGTGGATTGGGCCATTTGAAGTTGTGTTTGTGACCCCATTTGGTGCTCTTGATCTAAGAAACAAAAATGGTGAAGTTTTCAGAGTTAATGGGCATCGAGTCAAGCATTATCTTGGAAAATTTGATGACAGCCACGTGGTGGCACTTCTTCATCTAAAGTGATGTGATGGTAACATGCGTCGTGCCGCGACGTTAAATTAGGCGCTTCTTGGGAGGCAACCCATGTCTTTTTCTTCTTGTTTTCTTTGTTTTTATTTGTAATGTAGGATTGATTTTTGAGCTAATTGGTTGTGAGATGTTGCAGGATTGTGTTGATACAGTGCAAAACATTTTGGAAAAATTGAACAATCTCTGAAGTTTCCAGTGCAGCCGCATTTCACTTTGTGCGGTCTGCACTGGTGAAGGCCAAGTGAGGTACTCTCTGAAGATTGCCACTGCCGCCGTATTCCATTTAGTGCGGATCGTGGTGGACCTCCGCGGCCGCGGTCTGTTTTGTGCGGACCGCGAAGGTTGCCTTCTCAAGCTTCTACTGAACAAACCCAGCGCGGTCTGCGGTCCATTTTGTGGGGCTGCGCTGGTAGGTATGACCGGGTCCCACATGTTTTTCTATAAATAGACCACATGGGTCACCGGTTACCCTTTTTGAAAAATTGATTCTCAGATACCTAAAAATTACTGTTCATCTTCCCTCTTCTTCGTACTAGCTTGTTTGCATTGTGTTTCTTTACTTCTTCTCAATATTTGGTAACAATTCAACCACTTCTTGTTATTTTAAGTATTTAATTTCATTTTATGTCATTTTCTATTAACTGTGTAGACTTCTTCCCCCCTGTAATTCTTCAATTTTGATGTTAGTTTAGTTTAACTATTAAGTTTTGTGTGCCTGAGGAGTATTATTAACTGGGTAAATTGAGTAGGGACAAAGTTAGGTGAAAACTTGAACAAAAAGGCAATACGCATGAACCCTAACTCAGTGCCTTGACTAAGCACCCTCCTCGGACCGCGGTCCCTTTTGTGCGGTCCGCGGTGCTCTGATGCGGTCCACGGTACCACTTTGTGCGGACCGCAGTGCTTATGTTCTGAAAGATTGACTTGTTGCCCAGCGCGACCGCATTACATTTTGTGCGGTTCGCGTGCTGGCCCACCGCGACCGCGATGCTAATTTGTGTGGACCGCGGTGGTGACATTCAAAGGATGAAATTTTAGACCTTACCCCCAATGCGGACCGCTGTTGCTTTTATGCGGCCCGCGGTGCCTTCAGCGCGGCCATACTCCTTTTTGTGCAGTCCGCGGTGCACTGTGTCTGCAACATCTTCTGCAACTTTTGGGCTTCTGTTCTGCAATTCATTTTCCACAACTAATTCACTGCCTGTGCTGATACTAACAAAGCTAGATGTTTGTGCTTGCATAAAATGGTTAAACAACAAGGCAAAGGCTCGAAACAACCCGGCCGAGGTGATTCCTCCCAGGGAGGGAAGCAAAGGATGGTAAAACTCACTCCCCAAGCTAGAAAAAACATCAAAGACATGAGGAAAGCCATAAAAGCGGCTGACAGAGCCATTGACAACTCGGGAAGTGCGTACGAGCCCTCCCGGAAGATTTCTTCAGATTCAGTCCCACTATACATCCCATATCCAGAGAGGGCCATACATAGAGACACTCCCCCCTCGTCCCTTGATTCTCAAGCTTCAATCAACATTTCTTCTAGGTCGTCTGAGGGCTCAGCAGCAGGTAGTGGGGATGGATACTCTACCTCTCCCATAGCTTCAATATCTGGAGAGGGTGCTAGAGTTGATGAGGGATATGGGGAGTTACCTGGGGGTGGTGTACCTCAGGTTGGGGGTATTGACCGGACTAGAAATCCTGCTGTTTAGGAAGATAGATTTGTCAGCCAGGTGGCGTCCACAAGTTTAGGGAATGGTGGCTGGCACGAAAGTTGATTTTTGAGAGGAGCTTCATTGACAGAGACCTTCTACCCCTACACCCCAATGTAGATAGACAGTTTCGAGCTCGAGTGGGTTGGGAGAACTTTAAAGATAATTGTGTGAAGGCGAATGAGCACATGGTCAAGGAGTTTTATAGCAATGTGGCCCACATCTTTAAGGGCACTAAAGTGACCAAAGATCGAAACAAAAATGTGGTATTTACCGGGAAGGCACTAAATAAATACCTGGGGTTCAATGAAGAAGATGAGTCCCTTTACAATGAAAAGTTGGCAATGGGCGAGGAGGTTCGTCCGTGGTTAGCTTCATACCTGGCAATCTCGGGTATGGTTCCAGAGTGGTTGCAAGCAGGGGCAAAAATACTTCGGAGGACCTTCAACTTTGAGGCTAGGGGGTGGTTGACTTTTGTGTGCAGTCGGCTCGACCCCAATACCCATGATCAGACTATTCCACTTACCAGGGCTATTCTTATTGCATCTATTATGGCGGGATACCCAATCAACATGGGCAATGTGATGTCCCGTGTCATTTCTGCAGTGGGGGTTGAGCATAACCAGAACTACCCTTTTCCCAGCACCCTTACTATGTATTTCTGGGACCTGGAGATGGAGAAGAGACTTTTGACATCAAGGTCAAACCTGTGGCTCCGTTTTCGTGGTATAGTTTGAAGGGGGTCAGACAACCCTAAGGATAAGAATTACAAGCTGCCTGCTTCTGCCCCAACTGGCCAGTCTAAACAGCCGGTTGCGGTAGAGCCCTCCACTGAGCCTGCCTCCACAGTTGCTGACATGCCTCCCGGACCTTCCACTACTGCTGGCCCCTCTACTTCAGCTGGCCCGGGGATTCCATCTTCCCAGGCCCATCCTATCACCGCCTAACAGCTGAGCCAGACACTTTATAGCTTGAACAACTGGATGGAGACTGCTTCATCCAAGTTGTCTACATTGACCTCCACCATTGCGGCTCAATCGGCACCACAACCAGTGCAGGTGCCCTAGTCTATCGAGGATTCGCTTAAGGAGATTCTTGACAACCAACAGAAGATCCTTGATTCTCAGGCTGCCTTGGCTAAGGTAGTGGATTCACATGGCAAGGCCCTGAAGGAGCTTGCCAGGGAGCACAAGAATCTGCGCAAAACACGGGCTTCCAAGGAGTCTATAAAGGAGCTTAGAGCGGATGTGGACAGATTGAAGGCAGACCAGCTGCCTTTAGATTTTCTATTTGAGAACCTAGCTCCAACAGCAGTACCAGCAGTAGAGCCACAACAGGAGCAGACACAGAGGCTTCCTAAGAAGAAGAGGAAGCTCCCTAGTGCAGATGAGGCAATCATCTAGTTGGCAGACCCACCGGAGGCTTCCTCCAGTCAGTCACAGGATGTTCCTGATATTCAGCCCGCCAGGTCCAGGCCCTAGTCCTAGAAGCTGAGCAGCAGGAGACCGGGAACCAGTCTGAGATCCCCGTGCATATAGAGAACCCGGGGACCATTGATGATCCCATGCAGACGGACACAGCTTAGGGAGTTCCCATATCCGTTCCTTATACTTTTTGGTGCTTATTTGTTTAGTTGGCATTGGGGACAATGTCAGCTTTTATTTTAAGGGGTGCGCCCTACATTTTTGGATGAATGTATATATTGTTACATTGTATGTCTTTTTGATCTTCTATTAGTCTGTATATAACTTTACATTTAGCTACTTTTATCGCATTTTTTATCTTCCCTTTGGTCTGTATATAAAGTTACATTATTGTATATATATTCACCCCCATTGTATATTCAAATCCCCTATTGTACATATTCATTCCATTTTCTATTTTTGTAAAAATTCCTCATTTTTAGCTTCTTAGATAGGCTCGTAGCTTTCTATTTCACTTTTGGTGCTTCAAGAAGCCTTTGGTTTTCTTAATGCCACAGTTCTTTCCAAAGGTAGAGTATTGTGTGAACCGGGTGGCTCTTCCCGATGATGGATGGCGTGACGACCTTCTTAAGGGTTTGAGTCTGTTTTTGTTTTTATTTTTGGTAGCTTATAGTTAAGGGTACCTCAAACAAAGCTTCACTTGGGCCTAGCACATTTGCCTTTGATCCCATGATCAAAGACAAGTTGTTGTGTTTAGGATGGTGAAAGTCGTGCCCTTGAGACTCTTGTGTTGACCAAACAATCATCATGTAGTCTTTCGGGACTATTGTGTGCTCAATCGTGTCTAAGGTAGTTGTGGGCCCCGACTCTATGTATTTAGCAATCCTTGAGCTTGTGTGGTGAGAAATCGAACTGTGAGTCCAAGTCCCGAGCCAATGGTCTAGAACTTGCCCTAAATGTCTGTTGAGGCGAAATCTTGAGTGAAATTTGGCTTGAGAAGTGATTATAGGCTCTCCTTGATCCAAATGATAGTTGAACAATTCCATAGCCCACCAATGATATAATCCCTAGTTAACCCTTTTGAGCCTTAAACCTTTTTCTTTCAAGAACCAATACTATAAGCCTATATCCGTTCTAAAATATACCCTCTTTTGGCACCCGATCTTCCCTTGAGCAATAGCAAAAGTATAAGTTTGGGGGGAGAGACGAGAGAGGGAATAAAGTGGTAAAAGGTACTAAAGCGAAGAAAAGGAAGGCAATGAAAAAGAAAAGAAAAGAAAAAGACAAAAAGAAAGCCCAATGTGAAAAAGAATAAAAAGGGATTCAAGAGAAAAAAAACAAAATAGAAAAAAGGGGGTGTGGAAAAAGTTGAAAAAAGGAGAAACGTTTTGAAGTGCATAAGAAAGAGTGACATTATATCTCTCTAACCCCTTAAAAAGAAGTGAGATACTCAAAGAGTCAAGAGAATTGGGCCAAATGAATCAAAAGAAGTGCTTAAGTGAGGATGGAACACATTTAGACCAAAAAAAAAAACTTTTCCTACCCTGAACCAAAAGCCTTCACATTGACGCCTCAAAAGCCCTATATGATCTTGAGTTGAATGACGCTTACATTAGTGGATACTTACATTAGGGGCAAGCATATGGTACTTAGAGCTGGATTTGTGGCCTTTCCTTGAGAGAGATGAGTGAATTCCCATTAACCACGGTTTGTGTGTTAATACTCTAAAAGGTGAGGTTTGCTTAGGGAGAGTTGAGGATGTGTGAGTTGGGTTCCACAATGACCAAAGTAATTGAGAGAGTTCTTCGATGCAATGAGTCAACTCTTGATGCTCTTATGTCACACTTGATCCATAATTTTTCAAAGTTTAAATGTTGTGAATGATTCATTCGTATTGAGGGCAATTGTTAGTCCCAATTGATGTTTGTTGAGGTTACTTTAGGATAGTTGGAAATACTTAGATTTTCCCTTAAGGGGTGGGTCTTATTTTGTTTGCTTGAGGACAAGCAAAGACTTAAGTTTGGGGGAGTTAATAAGTAGGGATTTTAATGAGTTTCATGCTCCTTCTTGCCTATGCTTTGATTATAAATCATTACAAAATAGTCCCAAAAGGCTCATAAGTTGTGCTTGATTGCAGGTTTGATCGACAAAGTGACGAAATGTCAAAGATCGGCTCAAAAGGAGTGAAACCTGCTCAAGTATTAAAGACAAAGTAAAATGAGGGCAAACAGGCCTAGTGTGGACCACACAAAGTCGAATGCAGTCACACTAGGTGATTCAGAGAGATGGCAAAACCAGGCTTCAGGCAACGCGACTGCAGTCCACATTGTGCGGTCCGCAGTGAAGGTTTCGCAGCCGCACTGCCTTTTAGTGCGGTCCGCGGAAGAGAGATTCAGAGAGATGACAAAAGCCAGGCTTCAGGCAACGCGACCGCAGTACACATTGCGCGGTCCGCGGTGAAGGTTCCGCGACCGCACTACCTTTTTGTGCGGTCCGCGGAAGAGATATTCAGAGAGATGGAAAAAGCCAATGTGGTCTGCATTCATGGTTGTACGGACCGTGACAGCTGCCTCCGCGGCCATGATCCATTCTCCGCCGACCGTGGAGCCCAAGTCAGAGAGCCCAGAATTGAAGTCCAAGAGCCTAGTGCGGTCGCGGTCCATTTTATGTGGCCCGCGCTGACCCCGCAGGTGTATTTTTGTCCAGTTTTTCTAGCCTAGTAAAATAGAACATTTTACCATTTTTAGGTCATCAGATATATCCAGAACTTAGCTGCGCTCGTGGGAACTTCATCTGTAGCCATTTTTGGCATCTTAGCTTCAAATTAACAAAAGATTCTTGTATTTTAATTTAGCATTAATTAATATGCCTTGTTCTTCATCTATTTCTCTATTTTCTTTTTTAAGCATAAGTAGCTAAACCCATTAGCTAGGTGTGGCTCAACCCTAGTGTGGGTAATTGATGGGTGTTGCCATCTATTGTTAGATTGACTATGGATGTTTGTTATTTGGGTCAATTTTATGGTTTAATCTATGAATTGGTGGTTGCAAACACTGGTTTGTGCTAAGTTGACGTGGCTCTTCTTAAGAAAGAGAGCCTAAGTCTCCAAAATTGATCCAACAAGGAATTGGGATGGACTCAAGAGAATTGATAGTCCCAATTAAAGGGGTTAAGCCTCGAGAGAGTAATTATCCAACTTGAACCCTAGTTACTTGAGCTAATTTGCCTACCCATTTGGTCTCGAGAGAGTCAATTGGGCAAAATCACTCTCTCTACCAAGTGGTGTGAGAGTGGGTAAAATTGTGCATCGGTTATAGCATAAGCTCCAATTATGTCAGTCGAACTTTAGTAACATCTACCCATCAATTTGCCACCTAGGTAATGTCATGACCCTAGTGTCCTTCTTCCCATTAAATACAACTTAGCAATTATCTCGTAGCATAATCTAGTTTCAATTAATAGTTTGATAATAGTAGTTTATAATCAAAAAAATCCAAAAATGTATGGAAGTGACATTAGGAACAAATACACAACTCTAGTCTAGATAGATACTCGACTCCATTCCTAGCTCCTTGTGGAAATCGATCCCGGCCCTCATACCGGGTAAAAGCTATTGCGACCCTCTCTTCCTTCCTTTTAGTAGTGTGGAGTTGGCAGCGATCAGTCAACAGAGGGTATTCAGGTGGATCCAGAAGATAAAGGCAGTCAAGAACTGGCCTAGACCTGCGTCAGCTACAAAGATATGGAGTTTCTTAGGTTTGGCAGGCTATTACCGTTGATTTGTGGAAGGGTTTTCATCTATTGTAGCCCCGATGACTAGGTTGACCCAGAAGGGTGCCCAGTTTAGGTGGTCAGACAAGTGTGAGGCGAGCTTTCAAAAGCTCAAGACATCTTTGACTACGGCGCCGGTGCTGGTATTGCCTATAGGTTCAGGGCCATATACAGTTTATTGTGACGCATCTCATATTAGACTTGGTGCGGTGTTGATGCAGGATGGTAAGGTCATTGCTTATGCTTCGCGATAGTTGAAGATTCATGAGAAGAATTATCCAGTTCATGATTTGGAGTTAGCAGCCATTGTTTACGCGTTGAAGATTTGGAGGCATTATCTGTATGGCGTGTCATGTGAGGTGTTCACGGATCACAAGAGTCTACAGTATTTATTCAAGTAGAAAGGAGCTAAATTTGAGGCAGAGAATGTGGTTGGAGCTATTGAAAGACTATGATATCACCATCTTATATCATCCGGGAAAGGCTAATGTGGTGGCCGATGCTTTGAGTAAAAAGTCAGCTAGTATGGGCAGTCTTGCATATATTCCGGTCGGTGAAAGACCTTGCTTTGGATGTTCAGGCTTTGGCCAATCAGTTCGTGAGGTTGGATGTTTCTAAGCCTAGCCATGTGTTACTTGCACAGTCTCTCGTTCTTCATTCTTTGAGCGTATCCGAGATCGGCAGTATGATGATCCTCATTTGCTTTTCCTTAGAGACACAGTGCGACATGGAGGTGCCAAGGAGGTTACAGTTGTAGATGATGGAGTTTTGAGGATGCAAGGTCGTATTTGTGTGCCTAATGTGGATGGATTTTGAGAGTTGATTTTAGAGGAGGCCCATAGTTTCTGGTACTCTATTCATCTGGGCGCCGCTAAGATGTATCAGGATTTGCGGCAACATTATTGGTGGAGGAGGATGAAGAAGGATAGTGTTGCATATGTGGCTCGGTGTTTGAACTGTCAGCAAGTAAAGTACGAGCATCAGAGACCTGGTGGTTTGTTTCAGAAGATTGAGATTCCTGAGTGGAAGTGGGAGCGTATCACTATGGACTTCATTGTTGGACTTCCATGGACTCAGAGGAAGTTCGATGCAGTGTGGGTTATTATTGATAGGCTGACCAAGCCAACACATTTCATTCCTGTAGCGATTTCCTATTCTTCTGAGAGGTTAGCCGAGATCTATATTCGGGAGATTATTCGTCTTCATGGTATGCCCGTGTCTATC
Organism: Nicotiana tabacum; assembly: GCF_000715075.1. Lineage (NCBI taxonomy): Eukaryota > Viridiplantae > Streptophyta > Magnoliopsida > Solanales > Solanaceae > Nicotiana > Nicotiana tabacum. The sequence goes on along the minus strand of NC_134087.1, from coordinate 102,225,649 downwards.
ATTTCGGACCGAGGTATGCAGTTTACCTCACATTTCTATAGGGCAGTTCAGCGTGAGTTGGGCACACGGGTCTAGTTGAGTACAACATTTCATCCTTAGACGGATGGACAGTCCGAGTGTACTATTCAGATTTTGGAGGATATGCTCCAAGTTTATGCCATTGACTTTAGAGGCTCGTGGGATCAGTTCTTGCCTTTACCAGAGTTTTCCTACAACAACAGCTACCAGTCGAGCATCCAGATAGCTCCTTATGAGGCTTTATATGGTAGGAAGTGTCGATCGCCGGTTGGGTGGTTTGAGCCGGGAGAGGCTCGATTGTTGGGTACGGATCTAGTACAAGATGCCTTGGACAAGGTCAGGATCATTCAGGATAGGCTTCATACAGCTCAGTCCAAGCAAAAGAGTTATGCCGACCGTAAGGTTCATAATGTGGTATTCATGGTCGGCAAGCGGGTGTTGCTTCGGGTGTCGCCTATGAAGGGCATGATGAGATTTGGGAAGAGGGGCAAGCTTAGCCCTAGATTCATCGGCCCGTTTGAGATTCTTGATCAAGTGGGAGAGGTGGCTTACAGACTTGCGTTGCCGCCGCGTTTATCAGTCATGCATCCAGTGTTTCATGTGTCCATGCTTTGGAAGTATCATGGCGATCCATCCCACGTGTTAGACTTCAGCACTGTCCATTTGGAGAAGGACTTGTCCTATGAGGAGGAGCCAGTAGCTATTCTAGACTGGCAGGTTAGTTAGTTGAGATCAAAGAGTTTCCCTTTTGTTCGTGTTTAGTGGAGAGGTCAGCCTACCGAGGCAGCTACCTGGGAGTCCGAGTCCGATATGCGAAGCCGATATCCCTATGTTTTCTCCAACTCAAGTACTTTTCTTATGTCCGTTTGAGGACGAACGATTGTTTTAGAGGTGGAGAATGTGATGACCTAAAAGTTCATCACTCGTATTGAAAGTAAATTCTATGTTCCGAGGCCTTAAAAACCTCTTTTCTCTCACCTCAATTTGCGTGCGCAGTTTGGGCGCGTTTCTAGAAAGCTTTTATGTGAAAACTAAGTAAAATAAGGGAATTGGCTTTTAAAATTGAATAAAGTTGACCTTGGTCAACATTCTTGGAAAACAGACCCGGACCCAAACCTGGACCCGTGATCCGACGGTCTCTTAGGGCCCGTAGTAAAATTTGGGACTTGGGTATATGCCCGAAATCGAATTCCAAGGTCCCAAGCCCGAGAAATGATTTTTTAAAGAAAATGATTTTCTGGAAAATATAAAGGTTTTTAGAAATGAATTGATGCATTTTTTTGATGGTATCGGGCCCGTATCGTGGTTCCGGAGCTCGGTATAAGTCTGAAATAATAATTAAGTTGAATCTATAAAATTTGGAAAAAATCGGAATTGGTTTGGTATAAAAATGGACCTATAGTTGAGAAAATAGTAATTTTGATGTTTTTGAGAGATTTCATGAATTTGAGGTTTAATTCATAGTTGTTGATGTTATTTTGATGATTTGATTGCGCGAGTAAGTTCGTATGATGTTTTTGGACTTGCGTACATGTTTGGTTTGGAGTCCCGAGGGCTCGGGTGAGTTTTGGATAGGCCACGAAGTGAAATTGGACTTGGGAAAAGTTGGTGGTATCTAATATTTTTGCCCAGGCTTCTGATCTCGCAATTGCAAGATCAGGCTTCGCAATTGCGAAGTCCTCAGGCATGGTAATTGCGACCCAGGCGTCCCAAATGCGAACTTAACCTGGGCAGGCCTTGGTCGCAAATGCGACCCTTTTTCGCAAATGCGATGTCGCAAATGCGAAGGCAACAGGTCCTGAAGGGGTTCACAATTGCAAACCCTGGTCGCAATTGCCACATCTGTGACCAGTTAATTTGGACTTAGGCGGATTTTTCTTCATTTTTCAAACTCTCTCAAAGCCTAAGCTCTCTTGGGCGATATTCCAAAGAAACGTTCTTCTCCAAATCGATTGTAAGTCATTTCTAACTCATTTTCTTTAATCTATAACATCTTTTCACATGATTTCAATTCAAAATCAAGGGTTTTCATGGGGAAATTGGGTGTTTTAGGTAGAACTTAAGATTTTCAAATTTTGGGGATTTGGACTTCGATTTGAGGCCCGATTTCATAATAAATTATATATTTGAGTTCGTGGGTGAATGAGTAATCGGGTTTTGGTTCGAACCTTGGGTTTTGACCATGTGGGCCCGAGGTCAATTTTTGACTTTTTGGGGAAATCTTTAGGAAACCTATTTTCATGCATTAAAATTGATTAATTAAGCATTTATTGATATCGTTAAGTAAATTGTGACTAGATATAAGCAAATTGGTGGTGGAAACAAGAGGTAAAGCGGTAGTTTAGGCTTGAATTGTGTTCGTGGCTTTGGGGTAAGTGTTTGGTCTAACCTTAGCTTGAGGGATTAGGAGTTGTGTCTTATTTGCTATGTGTTAATTGTTGAGTATGACGTATAGGTTTGGTGACGGGTATCTATACATCGGTGTCAAGTATGCCCATGAGTCTTATACTATGATTAATGTGACTCCATTTCGTATTGTTCATGCTTTATATGCTGATTTCTATTGTTGAACAAGGCTTGTGGAAGTATTATTGGTAATTGAACATTGTAGAGCATTGACTCAAGTTGAGAATTGAGTTGTGAAGTAACTGTGGAAAAGAGAAGAGGTTTATGATATTTTCTCCCTTGCCAGGATGTTATTGCTTTTGATATTATCTCCCTTGCCGGGATATTATTACTCATGATATTGTTTCCTTTGCCGGGATATTGTTGTTATGCTATTGTTCCCTTACCGGAATTTTGTTGTGATATTATTGATTCCCTTGCCCAAATTGCTTTGTGATTGTTGCTTGGGTGAGGAAGAGCGTAAAGCACGAAGGGTGATGCCGTGCCGATATTGTGAGGTAAAAGCACAAAGGTTGATGTTGTGCCGTATGATGTACAATGCCGTGCCATGATATGAGTGATAATACACGAAGGATAATTCCGTGTCATGATTATGTGAGGTAAAAGTACGAAGGGTGATGCCGTGCCGATTATATTGATTCTTATGGTGAGGACGAGAATAAAAGTACGAAGGGTGATGCCGTGCACTTGTCTTTGATTTCCTTATTCTTGCTTACAGTTGAATTTTCGTGTTCTTTTCACTTCTTTACTGAGATTTTGTTTGTACATGTTATTCCCCGCAGCATGTTTCCCTTCCCATCTTTAACTGCTAATTTTTGTCATTATTACTTGCTGTATATGATATAACTGCACAGGTTTATTTGGGATTCTTGTCCTAGCCTCATCACTACTTCGCCGAGGTTAGGCTATGCACTTACAACACATGGGGTCGGTTGTGTTAATGTCACACCTCCTTTTTCCTACACCCGAAAGGGTAGTATATAAGGGAGTTTTTTTCAATTAAAGTGACAATCGAAATGGGATTTATTTTATTAAAAGATTCAGAGTCGCCACTTGGGATAATTTACGGTGTCCCAAGTCACTGGTTCAAATCCCGAGTCGAGGAAAATGTTGACTCTGTTTAACAGTCTGCGAACCAGAAATCCGGGTAAGGAATTCTGTAAACCCGGGAGAAGGTGTTAGGCATTCCTGAGTTCCGTGGTTCTAGCACGGTCGCTCAACTGTTATATTTGGCTTAATTATCTGATTTTAAACAATTATGAACCTACGCAAATTTTAACTTTTTATCCGCTTTTATTCGTTTTTAGAAAAAATTGCAACGTCATTAAAACACGTCTCAAATCACGTCACATAAATGCACCCGTGATCTTTGACATATTTTAACATCGTTGTGATTTGAATTTGGGTCACATAAATGCGCACCCGAATTTAGGAAAGTGATATTATTAAACTAACGCACCTAAAGCAATTACGAATTTGTAACTTTGCGAGGGCCATGAAAATTTGCTACATGGCACGCCTCGATTTCTAAGGATAAATAAAATTAATTAAACGAGGGCCATGCAATTGTCATTTTTGTTCGGCACGGCGCGCCTCCATTTATTAGAAAAACAATACTTAATTAAACGGACCTAAGATGTTTGAGCCTATTCTAGATTAAGACTCAAATTGCTTTTAATGGTCATAAACCCAAGTGAGATCAGCAGGTATTTTAATTACATGAAGAGGCTTGGGCCAATGCAACTATTAATTAAGAGCTAGTTCGAATAAAAAGAACATAAGCCTTAGCATATACAAGGCCCTGCTTGTGAAAGGACCTTAGACTTGGGCCCGGGGAGAGCCCAAGTTTTCTCACGAACTGACTCGGCATCGAGTCCAGTTGGAGCCTCATCGACCCATTTCGAGTAAGGAAATTGGTCTCCAAATGACCATTACAGAATCACGAAGAACGAAGATAATTATTCGAATTGGGCTGTTATTACAATTCCTAAGCAGATTATTCGAATCTACACTAACATGATTCCCTAAACTCAGCATACGTATACTAACATATATTTCACTTTATCTCATTTTCCTTGCCTTAAATCATCATTCCCAAACAACTTCAAACCAACAGTTGATTTTCAAAATAAAACATTCAACTAATACTTATATCATACAGCTTAATCTATCAAACAGTAACATGAAATCCTGGACATATCATTAGGCCTCAATATTCAAATGAGCTGCAAAGGCATAAGGGATCTAACACCATACACTTAGCTAACACTGCTTAATCACAAAATTTAGCTAATGATCAATATTTTTATCAAGTTCTATTTCTCAACAGTCCAAGACCAACTATAATAGTAAGAATTTCAAAAGCAAGCAACATTTAACTACAAGGGCTCTACTAACTCTAAATAGATGCAAGATGACTAAGAATTCTCATGTTGAACATACAATGCATCAATTAACTCCAAAAATGCTGGAACTGAACTAAAGGATCTGAATATGTAGAAGCCATATTTAGAACTCCCCATTTCATTTCACTTCAATATCAAGCCTCATGTGAGGTGAGTCTAGAAACATGTACCTAGAATATGAAATAAAAGAAAGCAAGAGGAGGTCAGTAACCAAGCAGCAAAGTAGCAGAACCCAGCAACTAGGAATAGCCAATAAAACCAAACTCGAACCCAAGAGTGAGGTGCAGCAGTCCAGAAAACAATTTCAATTGAACAGTGACCTCAACAAATTCAAATCAAACTTCCACAAACCCAAGTTCAAACCATTTTAACCCCCAAATGATTCAGGAATTACTTCAGAGACTAAATTGTAACCAATAAATGTAGAAGAGAATCAATGAAACAATGATACTTTAGTATTTCCATCTTTCTTTGATTTTTCTATTCAATTTTTTCCTTGAAAGGCAAGAAAACCATGCCTTTATATGCAATGAAGTAGGGCAGCTTAAAGAAAATCAGATTTGCAATTAAACCCTTTTCATGTTTTCATTTTTGCCTAGATATCCCTATTCAGTTTTCAAAGTTTCAAAACAATCCCCAAGTCAGCTTCTAAGAAGCTTCCTAATCAGTTATACAAAGATTCCCCTAAGCAAATACCCAAAACTACCCCCATACCCCTGTTATTTACACTCAGCAACTCATAGGTCAAGCTGACCCAAAGGCCTGATTTGATACGGGTTAATAACCCAGGTTCAGTTCCTTCTTGGGCTTCTGATTCCTCAGAGTCCAATTAAAATCAAACGATGACTCCAATTTTGAGAAACTGACCCAAACTTTCCCTAAACAACGAAGCCTGGAACCATTTGTTTAAAAACAACCAAAACTAAAAACAAACTGAATGAACTATCCAGTACAATTTCATAACAACAAATTAATTAAATCATGGGCCTAATTTCATTAACTAAGTGATTAAACTAATGATGAAACCATAATTATGCTTTTATTACAAAGACTTAGACAAACAAGACAGGGCGGACTAAAGAAATAAGATAATCAAGCTTCACAATGACAAAAAGGAAAACAGAACAAGAAATGGAACCAATTTGAACTCGAAAAAAACCTCAAACAAACTTCGACCAAACCAAAAGAGAAGGGATGAGGAGGAAGATGAAACAGTGAAAGAAGATAAAATACAAGGAGGAGGCACTTACCGAATCAAAACTCGAAACCTAATTGATATTGATTTAAACGAAAAGTGATGTTACCCAGTTGTTCTTCGTAAAAAACAAGTGAACAACATCATTTTCATATTTAATCAACCTTCAACCTTCAGAAAAACAAGGGCAAGTAGCCATGCAAGCCACATAATCAAAGATTGAACCATTTTGACTTCTTGGGGCTGCGAGCTCTATCCTTAGATTCAAGATTCGATGGATTTGGGAGGGATTCGAGGGATATGGGTTTGGGATTTGGAAAGAGGGGGTCATGGTGGTCATGGGGTGTAATTTTGGTGGTGAACGGAGGTGGTGACTCCGGGTTAGGGCGATGGGAATTAGGGGCGGCGGGTTAGGGTTTATGTTTGAAGAAGATGAAGATAGAGAAGGGGGGGGGGGGGTTCTGAGAGATGAGAGATGAGGGTTCAGACATTTATGTATTAAGCCCACCCCACTCCCCAACCATTGGATTTAGAAGAAACTGACGGTCCAGATCAGAAGACAACCAAACGGTGTCGTTTTGGTTCACTAGGGAGACGGCTCGGGTATTGGGCGGGTTTGGGCCAGATGGGGCGGGTTCTGTTTGGCTTGGGGAGAGGAATCCGTTTGGGCTGAGTACTTTAAACCAAAATTTGGCCTAATTTCTAGTCTCATTCATTCCATTTTCATTTTAAGACAAATTATCCAAAATTCCTTTTCCTTTTCTCTTTTTTTTTTCAAAATTAAAGTAAAAAAAAAACCTAAATAACAATTTACAAAACAATTAACTCCTAATTACTATTATTAACTAAACCAAATTAAAGGATAAACTACCCTAAATTCAAAATTGAAACTAAAATAAACTATTTTTGAGACTTTTCCATTTTATAAAAATTAATGACTAATTAATTCCTAAAATGCAAAATTAACTCCTAAATGCACATGCACATATATATTGTATTTTTCACTAATTAAAATGCACAAACAAAAATGCAAACAATTAACAGAAAATGTCACAAAAATCCACGGAATTGCAAACACTGAAAGAAATTATTTTGTTTTGAATTTATGGGAGTAATTCATATAGGGCAAAAATCACGTGCTCACACTTGCCCCTCTTTGCTCGGAAACATGAAGAGTTTTCGTGCAAAATTAAAGTGAGCGGATACGAGCGATTTTTGCCCATTTGAATACTCCGTGGAAAGCATTTTTGAATGATTTGACCGCACCCTGCTTCCGAGGTTGCCTACATATCCTTGGCTATAAAGGAATCAGGTCAGTGTAGTTTGGGAAGTTCCGGTAGCTGGGACTACCATGAAGTTGTGATTTCACTGTTGTTGTTGCTACTGCTACTGCTTACTGAATCCCCTTATTACACCATGATAAAATAAAAAGAAGCTAGACTAGACTATGATCTATGCATTACAAAATCCTATCTATATCTTCAAACTTGCTTTTGTGGTTCCTGTTGCCTTGTTGACTCGTATTCTTCCGGTGGAATCCCCTTGTTGCCGCCTTGAATTTGTAGTTTGAGGTGTTTTCCCTTTCTCCAGGTGGACGCCTGATTGTTGAACTTGAAATGTATTCCCTTGTTCTCCAGGTGGGCGCCTGATTACTGAACTTGAGAGATGTATTCCCTTGTTCTCCAGGTGGGCGCCTGATTTCAACAAAAATAGACAAAAACAAAGAAAATTTCTGCCCCAGTTTGGTGGCTGGGCATATATGTGATTGTAAACTAAATCATGTTACCAAATATCAGTAAGAACTTGAAAGCTAAAACTTGAATTGTACTCCCTTGTTTTCCAGGTGGGCGAAGTGTATTCCCTTGTTCTTCAGGTGGGCGCCTGATTGCCAAACTTTGAAAAATGCATTCCCTTGCTCTCCAGGTGGGCGCCTGATTACTGAATTTGCAAATGTATTCCCTTGTTCTCCAGGTGGGCGCCTGATTACCAAAACTTGAAATGTATTCCCTTGTTCTTCAGGTGGGTGCCTGATTGCCAAACTTGAAATGTATTCCTTTGTTCTTTAGGTGGGCGCCTGATTGCCAAACTTTGAAAAATGTATTCCCTTGTTCTTCAGGTGGGCACCTGATTGCCAAACTTTGAAAAATGTATTCCCTTGTTCTCCAGGTGTGCGCCTGATTTGCACAAAATAAACAAACAAAGAAAACGTCTGTCCCGGTTTAATGCTGTGTGTATTGAATCATGTTACCAAATATCTCTATGAATTTGAGAGCTAAATGCCATTATCCAAGAGGGTCTTGAACACTTAAAACTAAATCCCATTATCCAGGAGGGTCCTGACAACGAAAAATTAAATTCCATTATCCAGGAGGGTCCTGAAAACAAAAAATTAAATCCCATTATCCAGGAGGGTCCTGACAACGAAAAATTAAATTCCATTATCCAGGAGGGTCCTGACAACAAAAAATTAAATCTCATTATCCAGGAGGGTCCTGCCAACGAAAAATTAAATTCGATTATCCAGGAGGGTCCTGACAAAAAAATTAAATCCCATTATCCAGGAGGGTCCTAAACACTTAAAACTAAATCCCATTATCCAGGAGGGTCATGAGAACTTTTAAAATTAAATCCCATTATCCAGGAGGGTCCTGAAAATTTAAAAACTAAATCCCATTATCCAGGAGGGTCCTGAAAATTTAAAATTAAATCCCATTATCCAGGAGGGTCCTGAGAATTTAAAAACTAAATCTCATTATCCAGGAGGGTCCTGAAAACTTAAAAACTAAATCCCATTATCCAGGAGGGTCCTGAAAATTTAAAAACTAAATCCCATTATCCAGGAGGATCCTGAGAGTTTATCGTCAAACCTGTTTGGTGCTCGCCTTTCTTTACGGAGGGTTTCCCTGAAACAAATGGAACTTTCTGCTCCTGTTTCAATCAAAGAGAAGTTTTGTCAGTTTAAATGTGGTGGTTAGTTGATGACATTCTTTGTTGAAGGTCTCTCCGCTGTCGTGCTTTATTTTGATTGGCTCTCTCTGAACTGGCTAAGAACCGCCTGACTTCCCGGCTGACTTTCAAACCCCCATGACCTTGGATGACCCGAGTGTTTTATCCCCAAACCGTTGTGTTACGTCTATTACCCATCTGTTTGAACCTCTGCATTTCTCACAAAATTACTAAATAATTCCACAGATGAAACTTTCGGGGACTCCTTATATCCCACTTCACATCATGCTGTCTTTGGCAATGCCTTGTCTGCCCTGCGCCTTGTGCAACTTTGGAAGTTGGTAGTAAGCTTTGAAATACCTTCTTATTTGCTTAAACAAAACTTACATTGGAACATCTTAGAGAAATGAAACCCAAAAGAAATGAAATGCAATGACCTTGAGAGTTAAGGATAAAGAAAATCCAAAACTGGATGACTTGCTAAAAAAAGGAAAGAGGAAAGAGACTTATCTGTGTGGAACAGTTGGTACCAATGATCATGACATGCATTTCGGATTAATCAGCCCAATCTGTCCAACCAATAAACGTTCAATTGCCATACTTGTTACCCCGGAATTTCCATAACTTGATTTCTTCACCCAAAACATTAACCTTGTTTGGCCTGCGGTGCCCTGAAAGGTTTTCACCAACAAGCCTCTCTCATTTGTTTATCTATCAACTCGCTTTCGCCTCAAGGTGCCCGTGAGGGTTTTCACCAATAAGACTCTCTCATTTTGATTTCTCTCAGCTCCCAACGCCTTACGGTGCCCATGAGGGTTTTCACCAATAAGACTCTCTCATTTTGATTTTCCTGCTTGGACCAGAGTGTTGCCCCTGATATGAATCACTTCTACTTGCTCGACTTGGCATCCCTCGAAGACTGATCTGAAGGTCTTTCTTTGGATCGTAACGTGGGCTTTTGGATAGGTTTAGAAAGAAATGGTATCAAAGGCTCAAAACAATTCAAATAGGTTCAAAATTACAACTTTTGGAATCAGATTTCCTATAACAACCACAACTTCTGTCCCAGTTTCTTGCTTGGGGACTTTTGGATTTTATTTTGATGGGACCGAACCATGAGGCTGCCTACGTATCCTTAAAAGGAATCAGGTCAAACGTAGTTCATGTTATAGAAATTACTTTGTTGTTGTGATTTTCTCTTTTCTCTTTCTTTTCTTTCTCTTTTTTCTCTTTTCATTCTTTTCCGTCTCTTTCCATTCCTTTCTTTTTCTCTTTTCTTTCTCTTTTTTTTCTTGTTCCTTTACTTATACTTTGCGCTTGCGTTTCTGAATTTTGCTATTGATTCCAAAAGGGGGGTATGAAGGAAATAAATAAGTCTCAATGGGGCAACAAAGGATAAAGTGTTTAGATAGCAGAACAAAATGCCTCCGTCATTCCAATCTTCAAAACATGCCAAGTACGAACAAATACAATTTAAACGAAGAAGTAATACATAATATCTTTTGACCGCATCGGCATTGATGGCCATTTCTACACATTTTCCTTCTATATCTGTTAAATACAAAGCACCATTGGACAACACTCTCGTTGCGACGAACGACCCCTGCCAGTTTGGGGCGAACTTGCCTTTGGCTTCAACCTGATGAGGAAGAATGCGTTTCAATACTAACTGACCCACTTCAAACTTCCGTGGATGCACCTTCTTATTATATGCTCTTGCCATTCTCTGTTGATACAACTGGCCATGACACACTGCTGCTAGTCTTTTCTCATCAATCAAACTCAACTATTCCAGGCAGGTTTTAACCCACTCATCATCGTCAATTTTAGCTTCTGCAACAATCCGAAGGGATGGAATTTCGATTTCCGCGGGTATCACTGCTTCCGTGCCATATACTAACAAATAAGGAGTTTCCCCTACTGAAGTACGAACAGTAGTGTGATAACCCAACAATGCAAAAGGCAGCTTCTCATGCCATTGCCTAGACCCTTCCACCATTTTTCGAAGTATCTTCTTTATGTTCTTGTTGGCTGCCTCGACTGCTCCATTTGCCTTGGGGCGATATGGGGTGGAATTGCGATGTGTAATCTTAAACTGTTGACACACCTCTTTCATCAGATGACTAATGAGATTAGCCCCATTGTCTGTAATGATCACCTATGGTATCCCAAACCGACAAATGATATTTGAGTGCACAAAATCAACCACCGCCTTCTTGGTTACAGACTTGAATGTTTTAGCCTCTACCCACTTGGTGAAATAGTCTATGGCCACCAGAATGAACCTGTGCCCGTTTGATGCTGATGGCTCAATTGGCCCATTGACATCCATGCCCCAAGCGACAAAAGGCCATGGTGCGGACATTGTATGCAATTCAGATGGCGGCAAATGAATCAAATCTCCGTGTACTTGGCATTGATGACATTTGAGCACAAAACTGATGCAATCTCGCTCCATGGTGAGCCAATAATAACCTGCTCGAAGAATCTTCTTTGCCAGAACATACCCACTCATATGCGGTCCACAGACTCCAGAATGTACTTCGGTCATAGTAGCTATAGCCTGCCTAGCATCTATGCATCTCAGCAGCCCAAGATCTGGAGTCCTTTTGTACAGAACCCCTCCGTGAAGAAAAACCGCTTGCCAATCACCTAATTATTCTCTTTTGATCACATGTGGCTTGCACTGGATACACCCCCATCCTGATGTATTCCTTGATATCGTGAAGCCAAGGCTCCCCATCGAGCTCTTGTTCTACCACATTGCAATAAGCGTGCTGATCGTGGATTTGAATCTGCAAAGGGTCCATATAAGCCTTATCGGGATGGTGCAACATTAACGCCAGAGTAGCCAAAGCATCGGCAAGCTCATTGTGAATCCTTGGAATATGCCTGAACTCTATTGATTGGAACTGTTGACAAAGATACTGCAAGCACTGTCGGTACGGTATGAGTTTTAAATCTCGTGTTTCCCATTCTCCTTGAATCTGGTGCACCAGAAGGTCCGAGTCACCTAAGACCAAGACTTCCTGGACACCCATATCCACAGCCATCCTCAAACCCAAAATGCATCCCTCGTATTCAGCCATGTTGTTAGTACAGTAGAACCGGAGCTAAGCCGTAACAGGGTAATGATGCCCTATTCCAGAAACAAGTACCGCTCCTATCCCAATGCCTTTCATGTTAGCAGCCCCATCAAAGAAAAGTTTCCATCCTGGCTTTTCAATCTATTCTAATTCATCAATGTGCATTACCTCTTCATCAGGGAAATAGGTCTTCAAAGGTTCGTATTCTTCATCCACAAGATTCTCAGCCAAATGGTCGGCCAATGCTTGTGCTTTCATAGCAGTCCGAGTCACGTAGACAATGTCAAATTTTGTGAGCAAGATCTGCCACTTTGCGAGCCTTCCCGTCGGCATAGGCTTCTGGAAGATATACTTCAATGGATCCAAGCGAGAGATAAGGTAAGTAGTATAAGATGACAAATAATGTTTCAACTTCTGGGCTACCCAAGTTAGGGCGCAACACGTCTTCTCAAGATGAGTGTACTTAACCTCGTAAGATGTGAACTTCTTGCTGAGATAATATATGGCCTGCTCCTTCCTGCCAGTGATGTCATGCTATCCCAACACACATCTAAATGAGTTGTCCAAGACCGTCAAATACAAAATCAGAGGTCTCCCTGGTTCTGGCGGGACCAACACAGGTGGGTTTGATAAGTACCCCTTTATCTTATCAAATGCTTCCTGACATTCATCTGTCCACTTGACCGCAACATCTTTCTTTAACAATTTGAAGATAGGCTCACAAGTCGTCATGAGCTGAGCAATAAACCTGCTGATGTAATTCAATTTCCCCAACAGACTCATCACCTTAGTCTTGTTCTTTGGGGGTGGCAATTCCTGGATAGCTTTGATCTTTAACGGGTCTAATTCAATACCTCGGCGGCTGACTATGAATCCCAACAACTTTCCAGACGGAACACCGAACGCGCATTTTGCAGGATTGAGCTTGAGATTGTACCTGCGAAGCCTTTGGAAGAACTTTCTCAGATCTATGACATGGTCAGACTGCTTTTTAGTCTTTACAATCACATCATCCACATAAACCTCGATCTCCCTGTGTATCATGTCGTGGAATATGGTCGTCATCGCCCTCATGTAGGTTGCCCCAGCATTTTTCAAACCAAATGGCATGACTTGATAGCAGTATGTTCCCCATGGTGTGATGAATGCCGTCTTTTCTACGTCCTCCTCATCCATTAAGATCTGGTGGTAGCCCGGATAACAATCCACAAAAGAACCAAGCTCATGTTTGGCACAATTATCGATCAATATATGGATGTTCGGCAATGGGAAGTTATCCTTGGGACTTGCCTTATTGAAATCTCGATAATCAACATACACCCTGGTCTTGCCATATTTCTTTGGCACAGGCACAACATTGTCTAACCAGGTGGGATACTGGGTGACCCGAGTGACTTTGGCCTCGAATTGTTTGGTGACCTCTTCCTTAATCTTTACACTCATATCATTTTTAAATTTCCTCAGCTTCTGCTTGACAGGGGGAAATGTCGGGTCAGTGGGCAATTTGTGAACCACCAAGTCAGTGCTTAGACCTGGCATGTCGTCATAGGACCATGCAAAAACATCTTTATACTCGAACAGTGCTTTAATTATCTCTTCTCTGAGTTGTGGTTTAAGATGGACACTTATTTTAGTTTCCCGGACATTATCTTGGTCCCCTAAATTGATTGCTTTTGTATCACTCAGGTTAGGCTTGGATTTTTCTTCTAAATGGCTTAATTCTTTACTAATCTCTTCAAAGGCTTCATCCTCGTCATATTCTGATTCACCATCACACTCTATTTCTTGAATTACTATTTCAAAATTAGATTGGCTTTTAAGACTGGGCCAGAGATTCCTCAAGCATGTCATATCATTGAAGCCAGCATAAAAAGAACTGTACAAGGAAGAAAAGAAAAACAAAAATAAAACTATCAGGAAGGAAGAAAAAGGGAAATTACATTTCATTGAAATTAAAGATAACAAGGTTTATACATCCAAATGGACGGAACCTAGAATCTGAATTACAACCCTGGAATAATCCAGATAAACTGAAAGAAAATCAAAGCAAACTACCAAAACTCCTTCCTGGTGGGGAGAGGAGTAGCTTCCCAATTGTTAATCTTTGCATTGGGCCCAACAAACTGCACACCCACTTTACTCGAACCCTCTCCAGCTTCCAACATGTTCACATCAACGAATAACCTCTCGAACGTTTTAATCAAATCTCTATCTACATCAACCACTGAACTGGGAACTGTTGCCACTGGGCGTTTCTTAGTGCTAGACCTAACAAATGACCTGAAGAGCCGTGGGATGGGCTTTAGGAGGACCCAGGCCCTCTGTTTCAACTTTCTAGCTCTTTTCACGTCCGCAGTTGTGGGCTTGAACCTCAAACCAAACGTATCCAAGTTTTTGGGGAGAGACACCGGCTGTACGATACCTTGCAAAGATGCACCCAAACCCTTGCCCGGTACAAAACCATTTTTCAACATTTCGGTAGCTACCATAACTGATGCGGCAGCTACCCTCGGGGTTGGAACGCACTTCCCTTCTGGAATTTTCTCTACCAATACCGTGTCAAAAACCTGATAAACCCATGGCCCCTTGTCATCCTCGAACTCTATGAACGGAACAATGGCATCGCTGGGAACACACCAATTATCTTTGCCGTGCATAACGATTTCCTGTCTATCCCATTCAAACTTGACCATTTGATGCAGAGTCGATGGGACCTCTTTGGCAGCATGAATCCAAGGTTGACCTAACAGCAGATTGTAAGAAATAGCCACATCGAGCACCTTGAACTCCATGGTAAATTCAACTGGCCCTATTGTAAGCTCAAGCACTATGTCCCCGACTGAATCTTTCTCTCCACCGTGGAATCCCCGAACGCAGATACTGTTCTTGTGAATTCTTTCATCATCCACCTTCAACTTGTTCAGAGTGGAGAGAGGGCAAATGTTCGCACTGGAACCATTGTCAACCAGTACCCGAGTAACCACGGAATCTTCGCATTTCACTGTCAGATAGAGGGCTTTGTTGTGCTCGGTACCCTCCATGGGCAACTCATCATCAAAAAAGTGACTCTGTTCACCTCAAATATCTTATTAGCTATCTTTTCCAAGTGGTTTACTGAGATTTTGTCAGGAACATGGGCCTCATTCAGGATCTTCATCAAAGCCCGACGGTGCTCGTCTGAATGGAGCAATAATGACAATAATGAAATCTGAGCCGGTGTCTTCCTCAACTGCTCCACAATAGAATAACCTTGCACTTTCATCTTTCTCAAGAACTCCTCTGCTTCTTCCTCAGTCACAACTTTCTTCGCCAATACTGGGTTGTCTTTGGAGCTTTTAGCTTTTCTCAACTCTTCGGTGGCAAAACATCTCCCCGATCGAGTCAAACCATGGGTCTCACATACTTCTTCTTTAACTTCTTTCCCCTTGTAAGTCACTATCACTCGTTCATAATTCCACGGGACCACCCTGCTGTTGACTATTGGTAATTGAGTTACCGGCTTGATGATGACAGGGTCTATGCGGGCACCTTCCACAATTATAACAGGCTTGTTCTCCACTCCTAGCACAACCACTTTCACTCTTTCATGTTTCCCTGCAATGTCACTTGAGGACCCCTTCTTGACCACCACAGATGGTTCACTATTTTCCCCTTTCAACTTGATAGCAGACTTCTCACTTGTTGACTTTTCGAACGGCCTAGCATCACTGAACCGAATCATCATGACAGTTTGCGAAGGCTTCTTCCCTTCTTTATGCACTATCTCAATCATATTCGTCTCTTGATGAGTTGGTAATGGGTTCTAGTTGATATTAGGTGCCTCCGGAGCTTGGACCTCAATTCGATTAGTATCAATGAGCTCTTGAATAGCTGTTTTCAATTGCTAACACTTCTCTGTGTCGTGCCCCGGGGCACCAGAACAATATTCGCAACTCACAGAGTGATCAAGATTCCTCGGGGGAGGATTTGGCAATTTTGGTTCAATTGGACTCAGCATACCCAATTGTCTTAACCTACGGAACAAACTGGTATATGATTCTCCCAATGGAGTGAAAGTCTTCTTCTTCTCCAACCTCTCGTTCTTGGTGGCCTGATTGGGCCGGAAACCTATACCAGGGGGATTTCGGTAGGCTTTTGGGGGTGGATAGGCATTTTGTGGAGCTGGGTAGATACTTTGTGGAGCTGGCGCACGCCATTGCACGTGAGCGGGAGGCTGTGTGTACGTTTGTGCATGATGGACAGAAAAATGAGGATTTGGCGACTGGAAGTAGTGTTGTGGTGGGCTATATGGAGTGGGGTGGTAGGTTTGGTGATCGGGACGAGGCTGGTTGTAGTGATGTGAAGGGCCCCTAGATCCGACCCAAGCTCCCGACTCAATTGTCGCAACATCCTCTTTTTTCTTCTTCCCGAGTACACCCCAGTACCGTTTTGAATGGCCTGGGTGGTTGCTTTAATTTCTTAGTAGCTCATGATTTTATTAGACTTGAATCCCTTTTCTACCATGCCTCCCATTTTTACAACCTTATTAAAGGACTTGCCCACTACTGACACCAAATGACCAAAATAAGTGGGCTCCAAGGCCTGCAAGAAATAATCAACCATCTCGCTTTCTTTCATCGGAGGGTCAACCCTCGCTGCTTGATCCCTCCAACGGAATCCATATTCCCTGAAACTCTCACCAGGCATTTTCTCAATCTTCGTCAATGACAGACGATCTGGGATAATTTCAAGATTGTACTGAAAATGGCCGGCGAAGGCTTGGGCTAAATCGTCCCATATGTACCACCTGCTATGATCTTGTCTGGTATACTATTCCAATGCCGATTCACTCAGACTTTAGCTGAAATAGGCCATCAGTAATTCATCTCTTCCGCCTGCTCCTCTCATCTTGCTACAAAATCCTCTTAAGTGTGCTACTGGGTCACCATGCCCGTCGTACAGATCAAACTTGCGCATCTTGAATCCTGCCTGTAATTGAACATCCGGGAATAGACATAAATCCTTATAGGCCACACTTACTTGACCTCCCAACCCCCTCATATCTCTGAACGATTGTTCTAAGCTTTTGACCTTTCTGATCATCTTCTCGTGTTTGGGATTTTTGGGTGGCTTCTCGGTCTCTACCGGGAGATCAAGATGAGGGGTGTAAGAATATGGTTCTGGAACTTTGAAGGTGGGCTCAGGGGGATAATACTGGTTGTCGTGAGTTTGGAACAGAGGCTCACTGGAAGACCAGTGTAATGCAGTAGGTGAAGGTGCCACAAAAATAGGAGTGACTAATGGAGAAGGGTGCGGGACTTGTTTGGGTGGTGGGGCTTGTGATGTATGGGAAGTGGTGTCATAGCATTGTTGGTAGAGGAGAAAGGCCAGGGACGAGTTCACAGTGAGAGGTTCTTGAGGCTGAGCCAATGATGGGATATAAGAAGGGTTGGTGGGATAAACCGGTGGTGGATGCCCCTTTGCCCAGGCCTAGTACATTTCCGCCATTTATTGCTTTAACTTATACATCTCTTCTTTCATTGCATTAACATCCAACTCTTCCACCTCTTTTGACGGATCGACGATACTTGCCTCCGGTTCTTGGTTGGCCATGTTCAACTTGTCTTTTGATCGGGTGTTGTAGGAGTGAGTTGCCAGAATGCCAATCAACTAACCACCTGCATGAACTCAATATATCAACAACAACCTTGTTAGTGATTAGGGCTTTAACAGATTAGTAACCGCACATTTTGGGGAATGAATGCACCTAATTAGTTAACTGTTTCTATTATACATTTGATCGGCTGCTTGCGTCATCTCGGCTTTTCCTTATTTTCATTTGCAACTTCTCTTTTCTCTCCTTTTTTTTCATTCTTACCTTTCCTTGCTTGATCTCTCATGGTTTCCGCCCCATGGTTCCTTGTATCATGACACCACATGAATCAGACCGAGCGTAGTTCTGGGAGATAAGTGTGAAAGTAAATAATAAAACATTTTTAGGATTTTCAATTTTCATAAAAAGCAAATGCTTTGATTACAAAGGCTCAAAACTAACAGACTCTGATGCAAAGACGAAATACAGACTCCAAAAATAAACTGTCATATTCCAACAAAAGAAAATACAGACTCGAAAATAACTGACAGACTCCAGCAAAAAGAAAATACAGACTCAAAACAACTGACAGACTCTAACGGAAAAGGAAATACAGAGTCAAATGAAAAATCATGAATACATTAATGCTCATGGTACTTGCGGGACATCGTTCGGTCTCGCCGCGGGCCTATATGCAAGATCCCTTTGAAGTCTATCCAAGTCGCTCATTATCTGTTTAACAAATATCATCACTGCCGCGAAGAAAGTGGTGCGAGTCATGTTCTCACAAGCTTGGCACTTCATAACAATGTAATCGGCTATGGTTCTAATTCTCTCTCTTATGACACTTTTTTCTTGCAACAAACGCCCGATCTGCTGGGCCCTGGCTTCCAAAGTTTGCTCGGCCACATGATTCTGCTCCTGAAGTTGTTCTAAATCCATTTCTAATTGTGCCAATGCTAACAATGTTCTCTTTCTGCCTTAAAGTCTTTCTCCTGTTTGATCATTTTGTTCTCTGCGGTAATGACCTTCTTTAATTCTGCAACCTCATTGTCGTACTTTTCTTTTAATTGCTTAGTCAGGCGCGCTTGTTCATCCGCGTTCTTAGCCAATTGCTTTCGAGCCCTGGCTAGTTCATTTTCTGCTTTGTTGAGATCAAAACTATATTCGCCCACTTTCTGCCTCAGGTTACCTACAAGTTTTTCATCTTTGGCACTTCGGGCGGGGTTTTCTGCCGCTACTATCATTTTCTGAATTTGGGCTCGAAGGGCCTCGTTTTCTTTGGCTAGCTTTTTCTTTCCACCTTCGTCCGCCGCGGATTGCAAGCTATTCTCGAATTGAAGTTCTTTGACTTGTTTTTCCAACTTTCCTATTGTGGCCCTATACTCATTCTCCTTGGCCAACCAAGCCCATTGTTCTTGTGACGCCTCGACGAATTCCTGAAGGTGGGGTCTTTTGGCCGGCCTCCCAAACTCAATTTCTCTTCTATACCAAGCCAGGTACCCTGGTGAAACCTCACCTTTAGATCAATCACGTACACAAGTATTTGCTGTTAAGTATTGACATTCGCTCCAAATTTGGCGGATTGTTGCTTCATGAAACTGACCATTAGGTCCGATCTCGACTACTTGGGCACTAAGATCTTCATCTCTCGGAACTATTTGGCATCTCCCCAGCTGCCTCAAAACCCGGTATGGGGCATAAGGCTGGATACTCCTAAGTCCCATCAAGAGGAAATGAAGTCCAGTGGCTGGCATGTATATGATCTCATCCACAGGCAGCCATCCAAATGTCCACTCTATTTGGTTTGCAGTGATGGAGTGGAGGCATGCTACCCACTCTGTGAACCCCTCTAGCAAGCTGATCCTGTCAACCCTCGTATAAAATTCTTCTATGCATGTTTTCTCTGTCGACCCATAACTCATAAATTGAGGACGATGGCATAGGTGTTCGATCATCCACATCTGCAGCAATACGTTTCACCCCTCAAAAAAGTCTCCTCCGGCTTTGCAGGCTATGAGAGCGCGGAAGATTTCGGCTAGTATCATAGGCGCGAGGGTGTTGTTGGCCTGAGTGAGCAAAGTGCTGACAACCCCATCTACTCGTATGTCAATATTCCCATCTTTTCTAGGAAACACCAAGAGTCCCAAAAAGACCACCATAAAAGCAAAACACCTGTGTTCTTCCCACTTAAGGCGGTTTCCTTTGCTGCAGATTTCGTTTTCAGGCTTGTTGAACCCCCATATATGACCGTATCTGTTATATATAAACTGCAAAGTACAAAAACCAGATGCTAAGTCTGGGTTGTGGACCCCCCTACTTATTTTCAAAGAGTCTAGGAACCTGTGTACGGCTACGACCCTTGGAGCAATCAGGTACTGGTGTCTCAAAGGAACTTTGGGACCCCCAATATATCCGGTTATTTCTTCCAATGTTGGGGTAAGTTCAAAATTTGAGAAATGAAATACGTTGTGGGCCGGGTCCCAGAATGTAACCAACGCCTTTATGATGTCTCCTCTAGGATTAATCTTCAGCAACCCAGTGAGGCCTCCCAGGTATAGATCGACCATGTCTTGTCCCGATTTACCCAGATCATCCCACCACATATGCAACTCCAAAAGGATCTTGTTCACGATTGTTATTGACAATTTCTGACTTGTGCTCATTCTACACATTTATTAGGGTGATTAAGCAAAAATCATGATTCAATTGACTCAAAAACAAAGCTGACATTTTTTCAGATTTTCATTTCAAAATAAAAAACTCGACTTTGCAAATACGGCCTTTCAGCACTTCCGGAGGAAGATTTTAAGGTTGTGCTTGCTAACCAGCCAAAATTTGAAAAGGAGACCAAAGGTGGTTGTTCTTGCGAAAACAGCCTTTCGGCGTCCTTTTAGGGACATTCGGCTATTTTGACAAGAATGACATCACCTTACTTATTTAAAATAAAATAAGATTTTTTTGTTCTTTCTGGGCTCTTTTGCAAAAGGAAAGTTGGACCCGATGGGGGTTGTCTACGTATCCCACATCCGGTGAGAGTCAAACTGGCTTAGTTCGGGCAATTTTGACAAAATAAAACCAACTATTTTTCCTTTCTAAAACACAAAATTTTTCCCTTTTTTCCTTTTCTTTGAAAATCATAAAATTCCCTTTTTTTTTTCAAAATTTCGGTAGAGTTTCGGTATGTTTTGGGACATTGATTTTTCAAAACAGGCACTTATCCCTCTCAATCATCTCATTAACCTTTCTAAATTTTCCTTATATGTCGGTCAATATGCAAATCCGAAGCAAATGAATGCACAAGTAGTAAGATGCATTATAATGGTCTTTACATTTCGGGTACACCTGTCCTAGACAGACCCAACCCATGTGTTGAGTCTCCAAAGTTAAATGCACATGATGTAAACAAACGTTCCTACTAGGGATCCGGCATGAGGCTGAGTTATTCTAGGTTCAAAAACCTAGGTATATGTTCTAGACTGTGTACCCGTGCGGGCAACTCGAGCCGGGGAGGAGGCTACGTACCGGGAACCAAAAGGCCATCCGGCTTAGTAACTTGTCCGAGCCTCTTTCTTATTTCAAGGTATGACATTAACAGAATAAGGAGTCTCGACCAGCGAGCACATCCCCGAAGATGAGAAGAGAAGGGTTTCGTAGCAGTTTATATACAGTTCAGATAATATCAAAGCGGTAAAAGAAACATTTAGCACAATAGGCCCAAATATGTAATAAAATCAGATAACAGATAAAATCAAATATAACAATTCATCTAAGCTCGAATTCTTGAACCCTGAACCAGAGATTCTGGGTTCGATCCCCAACAGAGTCACCAGAGCTGTCACACCTCCTTTTTCCTACACCCCGAAAAGGTAGTATATAAGGGAGTTTTTTCCAATTAAAGTGACAATCGAAACAGGATTTATTTTATTAAAAGATTCAGAGTCGCCACTTGGATAATTTACGGTGTCCTAAGCCACCGGTTCAAATCCCGAGTCGAGGAAAAGGTTGACTCTGTTTAACAGTCTACGAACCAGAAATCCGGGTAAGGAATTCTGTTAACCCGGGAGAAGGTGTTAGGCATTTCTGAGTTCCGTGGTTCTAGCACGGTCGCTCAACTGTTATATTCAGCTTAATTATCTGATTTTAAACAATTATGAACCTACGCAAATTTTAACTTTTTATCCGCTTTTATTCATTTTTAGAGAAAATTGCAACGTCATTAAAACATGTCTCAAACCACGTCACATAAATGCACCCGTGATCTTTGACATATTTTAATATCGTTGTGATTTGAATTTGGTTCACATAAATGCGCACCTGAATTTAGGAAAGTGATATTATTAAACTAACGCGCCTAAAACAATTACGAATTTGTAACTTTGTGAGGGCCATGAAAATTCGCTAAATGGCACGCCTTGATTTCTAAGGATAAATAAAATTAATTAAACGAGGGCCATGAAATTGTCATTTTTGTTCGGCACGGTGCGCCTCGATTTATTAGAAAAACAATACTTAATTAGAGCCTATTCTAGATTAAGACTCAGATTGCTTTTAATGGTCATAAACCCAAGTGAGATCAGCAGGTATTTTAATTACATGAAGAGGCTTGGGCCAATGCAACTATTAATTAAGAGCTAGTTCGAATAAAAAGAACATAAGCCTTAGCATATACAAGGCCCTGCTCGTAAAAGGACCTTAGACTTGGGCCCGGGGAGAGCCTAAGTTTTCTCACGAACTGACTCGGCATCGAGTCCAGTTGGAGCCTCATCGACCCATTTCGAGTAAGGAAATTGGTCTCCAAATGACCATTACAGAATCACGAAGAACGAAGATGATTATTCGAATTGGGCTGTTATTACAAATCCTAAGCAGATTATTTGAATCTAAACAAATATGATTCCCCAAACTCAGCATACGTATACTAACATATATTTCACTTTATCTCATTTTCCTTGCCTTAAATCATCATTCCCAAACAACTTCAAACCAGCAGTTGATTTTCAAAATAAAACATTCAACTAATACTCATATAATACAGCTTAATCTATCAAACAGTAACATGAAATCCTGGACATACCATTAGGCCTCAATATTCAAATGAGCTGCAAAGGCATAAGGGATCTAACACCATACACTTAGCTAACACTGCTTAATCACAAAATTTAGCTAATGATCAATATTTTTATCAAGTTCCATTTCTCAACAGTCCAAGACCAGCTATAATAGTAAGAATTTCAAAAGTAAGCAACATTTAACTACAAGGGCTCTACTAACTCCAAATAGATGCAAGCTGACTAAGAGTTCTCATGTTGAACATACAATGCATCAATTAACTCCAAAAAGACTGGAACTGAACTAAAGGATCTGAATATGTAAAAGCCATATTTAGAACTCCCGATTTCATTTCACTTCAATATCAAGCCTCATGTGAGGTTAGTATAGAAACATGTACTTGGAATATGAAATGAAAGAAAGCAAGAGGAGGTCAATAACCAAGCAACAAAGTAGCAGAACCCAGCAACTAGGAATAACCAATAAAACCAAACTCGAACCCAAGAGTGAGGTGCAGCAGTCTAGAAAATAATTTCAATTGAACAGTGACCTCAACAAATTCAAATCAAACTTCCACAAACCCAAGTTCAAACCATTTTAACCCCCAAATGATTCAGGAATTACATCAGAGACTAAATTGTAACCAATAAATGCAGAAGAGAATCAATGAAACAATGATACTTTAGTATTTCTAGCCATTTTAAATCTTTCTCTGATTTTTCTCATCAATTATTTCCTTGAAAGGCAAGAAAACCATGCCTTTATAGGCAATGAAATAGGACAGCTTAAAGAAAATCAGATTTGCAATTAGACTCTTTTCCTTCATCTTTGCCTATATATCCCTATTTAGTTTTCAAAGTTTCAAAACAATCCCCAAGTCAGCTTCTAAGAAGCTTCCTAATCAATTATACAAAGATTCCCCTAAGCAAATACCCAAAACTACCCCTATACCCCTGTTACACTCAGCAACTCATAGGTCAAGCTGACCCAAAGGCCTGATTTGATATGGGTTAATAACCCAGGTTCAGTTCCTTATTGGGCTTCTGATTCCTCAGAGTCCAATTAACATCAAACGATGACTCCAATTTTGAGAAACTGACCCAAACTTTCCCTAAACAAAGAAGCCTGGAACCATTTGTTTAAAAACAGCTGAAACTAAAAGTAAACTGAATGAACTAACCAATACAATTTCATAACAACAAATTAATTAAATCATGGGCCTAATTTCATTAACTAAGTGATTAAACTGATGATGAAACCATAATTATGCTTTTATTACAAAGACTTAGACAAACAAGACAGGGCGGACTAAAGAAATAAGATAATTAAGCTTCACAACAACAAAGAGGAAAACAGAACAAGAAATGTAACCAATTTGAACTCGGAAAAAACCTCAAACAAACTTCGACCAAACCAAAAGAGAAGGGATGAGGAGGAAGATGAAACAGTGAAAGAAGATAAAATACAAGGAGGAGGCACTTACCGAATCAAAGCTCGAAACCTAATTGATACTGATTTAAACGAAAAGTGATGTTACCCAATTGTTCTTCGTAAAAAACAAGTGAACAACATCACTTTCGTGTTTAATCAACCTTCAACCTTCAGAAAAATAAGGGCAAGTAGCCATGCAAGCCACAGAATCAAAGATTGAACCATTTTGACTTCTTGGGGCTTCGAGCTCTATCCATAGATTCAAGATTCGATGGATTTGGGAGGGATTCGAGGGATATGGGTTAAGGATTTGGAAAGAGGGGTTATGGTGGTCATGGGGTGTAATTTTGGTGGTGAACGGAGGTGGCACCGCCAGTTTAGGGCGATGGGAATTAGGGGCAGCGGGTTAGGGGTTATGTTTGAAGACGATGAGGATAGAGATGGGGGGGGGGGGAGGGGTTCTGAGAGACAAGAGATGAGGGGGTGGGTGAGGGTTCAGACATATATGTATTAAGCCTACTCCACTCCTCAATAGTTGGATTTAGAAGAAACTGACGGTCTAGATCAGAAGACAACCAAACGGTGTCGTTTTGGTTCACTGGGGAGACAAATCGGGTATTGGGCGGGTTTGGGCCAGATGGGGCGTGTTCTGTTTGGCTTGGGGAGAGGAATCCATTTGGGCCGAGTATTTTTAGCCAAAATTTGGCCTAATTTCTAGTCTCATTCATTCCATTTTCATTTTAAGACAAATTATCCAAATTTCCTTTTCCTTTTCTCTTTTCTTTTTTTTTTTTCAAAATTAAAGTAAAAAAAAACCTAAATAACAATTTACAAAACAATTAACTCCTAATTACTATTATTAACTAAACCAATTAAAGGAAAAACTACCCTAAATTCAAAATTGAAACTAAAATAAACTATTTTTGAGACTTTTCAATTTTATAAAAATTAATGACTAATTAATTCCTAAAATGCAAAATTAACTCCTAAATGCACATGCACATATATTTTGTATTTTTCACTAATTAAAATGCACAAACAAAAATTCAAACAATTAACATAAAATGTAACAAAAATCCACGGAATTGCAAACACTGAAAGAAATATTTTTTTTGAATTTATGGGAGTAATTAATACAGGGCAAAAATCACGTGCTCACAGCTGATACTACACTCTGCACTCTGTGCAGGTCCTGGTGTTGCAGCTTTTGGACCACAGTGAAGTTGCTACCTTCAGTCCATCAGGCGACCCGAGGTAGTCCTGCAGGCGTCCGCAGGCCTTGGTGTCTCCTTCTATCTTTCCATTATGTTTCTTTTATGTCTTTCAGAGACAACTTTTTATTTATCTTTCAGACCACTGTTTGTAGTATTCGTAGATAGTCCGTGACATTGTGACACCAAATTCTGGGTAGAGTTGTATGTTGGATTCTGCACTAGTATATGGTTAAACTATTAGTTTTTCGTCTTCTGCGTTTCTGTTTATTATAATATTTCCGCTGTTGGTCACCTATTATATTGAACTGTTAAAAAGACTAAGCAAAAAGGTTAATGCATCTATAACACTTAGCTTGCCTAGGTTTCACGAGTAGGCATCATCACGACTCTCGAGGGTGGGAAATACGGGTCGTGACAGAATGCTTTGAATAATTAAAGATTTTAAGACTTGATACGGAGAAGCACCATGAGAATATATTAAATCACTACGATCTGATCGTAGGTGGCTAGAACTTCTCTACAAATTTCATTAGTTACTTATCAAAATTGAAGATATATCTCAATTGTCTACACCGGATACTCCATAATAGAGTAGTGTAGTAGAGAGAAGAAATACGACTCTTATGGAGATATTTAGATTAATGGTGAGTTATTCCGATTTATTTCTTTTTTTGTTATGGATATGCCTTAAAAACTGCAATTACATTCTAATTTTAGTTCTTTCTAAATCAGTATCTTGGACCCCATAGAACTGTGGACTTAACTTAAGTACGGTCTGCGAAAAGTTCGGATATGGAACTGTCCAATATATATACTAAAAGGGAAAATGGATAAGATGAAATCAAGGACGAATGTATGCGCGTTTATTGGATATCCAAGGGAACGAAATGATGTTTATTTTATTTTCCTAAAGAAAAGAAGGTAATTGCTTGCACAAATACCATTGCCCATAATAGGATAATTTAGTAAACTATGTTCCTAGATGTAAACTGGTTTTTACAGGAACTAAGCAAAGAAATAATGTGTGAATCATCTAAAATTCAGGTGCTCAAGAACATCTAACTTTATATGTCAGAATTGACGTTCCATTGCATTTAAGTAGTGGGAAAAACGTTAATAGACAAAATTTACTACCTTCAAGTAGTGGGAGCAATGTTGAGCAGAGAACACTATATGAAGAAGTCATTAATATTTCAATACCGCAAGGTAATGAAGATAATATTAGTAGTACTTCGTCGTAGTGGGAGACTAGTAAGGAAAATTATAGTTTGGTATGTACCCTTGGGAGAGTTTCATAACAAAGATCCCTGAAGAGCTTAATACCAAACTAGTTAGTTACCACAAAGCATTACTAGATAAAGATTGCATTTGAAAATAACTTGGCAAGTTCCTTTTAGCAAGCTTATTGGCAGATACTTTTAATAGTCTTGCAAAATGATAGCTGTGAAAGTTATAGATGCATGGTTATGAGTCTAAGTTGAAGATTGTTAGGGCATATACTATTAACCATGTATTTAGATATAGTATATTCTAATAATTGTCATGGTTAAAAATCTAAGTGGGAGATTGTTGGGATATATACTATTAACCATGAATTTTGGTTTGGATATAATATTTATTATGGAACAATTATTTATTTAATTTTAATAAAGTTTTAAATAGATCATATATTAGTTTGTGTCCTTTACTTATATAGTAGATGATTTAGTGTATAAAGTTTAGCTATACACGGAAGATTAAATCATCGGTTCTTATAAGTATAAATATCATGTTCACAATCTAATGATGGAATTGGACAAACCCTCAGGAATGATTGTAGCACAAGATTAAATATAATTTGTCTTGATTATGGGAATGGTTTAATTCCGACTTCTTGTGCTAGTACATTTTGTATATATTGAACGGACCAAGTAGAGATAAGTATTTTATACTGATTTAATAAAATAAATTCTCTAGCCATTAAATGTACTTATACTCTTAATCTTGATATAATTAATATTAGTTGTGTATATTATTATTGTTTTGATTTATTAAAAGACTAGATTCATTCGTGGGTCAATATGCCTGGTAAATTGGACAATGATGATATACATTGGCAAAGTACTAGTTAGTTGATGGAATCCATGTCTCGTTCTAGAGATTGATGATACACCTTTATGAAAGCTTATAAGTTTTCATGTGTAAACCTCGCAGGTGGATTTTGTATCCGTCACATGAAATAAGTTAAGCGAAAGTCTAAAGGAAATAATCAATGAATTAAATTGTTAGTAATTTAATTTATTTAATTAGTATCTAAATCTTAACATGGAGAGTTAAATAAGGTGTAATGGAAAAATTTTGAAATTGAACTTAGGAGTGCAGTTACGAATTTTTAGTAGAATAATTCGTAATTTATTATGGTAGTATTAATTCGAATATTTCGAATTAAATCCATAATAAGAAGCCTCGTTAATTAAATACTGCGATCCCTGTTGTGCCTAAATAATTAGGAATTAAATGGAATTCTATTTCTTCGTGGAAAAGGAAGACCCAACAAGTTTAGCAAAAGGGTTTAAACCCTAAAACCTGTGGCTATATAAAGGGGTCTTATTCCATAAGGAGGCAAGGCTTTTACCACATGATTTTCCTAGGAGAAACTTGCCCACACGAGTTTCGCTAATTCCGAGCATTACTCGGGTCACACAGCAGAAGACTGTAGAACTAGAGGATGATCTTGTGGAGGGTTTCGCTCTTGTTTGGAGGCTCTTTTCGCGATCGCGGTCACGCTTCAAGAGATAAATATCAATTTTATGTTCGATTAAAATCTATGATTATGTGTTGTCTATATTACATGCAAGTGATCCTGACTATTTCCTTCCGATATTCAGATCTATTATCCATCACAACCAACTATCTTGTCACGCTTTCTTGGCTCGTAATTCGTCCAAAAGAAAAGAAAAATAAAGGATACCTAACTAAATAGTAACATTTTATATCATAAACCAATACTCTCGGGTCCAAAATGAACTGTGTAGAGTATGGATACCTCGTACTGGGCCTATGTTGTCCCAAGGAACCTTACAGGTGAAATGTTACGCAACGCCTTCCTGATGTTCTTTGGAAGGGCAACGTAAGGCTAAGCAACCGATGTCAGTGCGGTTCCTATCCGCCAATGAGGTCTCCTCCGCACGCTAGACTAGATTATCACTGCCGTGTGGGAAAACCAATGTCACGAGCAATTGCGGAAGCTGAGAGAGAATTGGGTTTTGAATGATGATGATGATTTTATTGATGAATGAAATGCTGATTACAAAAGATGCAGTGTCGAGGGGGAAAGACACCAGTACAAAAAATTGATTGCTGAAAATGTTTGATTGCTTGATCCCCCCTAATAATGCTTAAAAAAAATAAACCAAAGTTGCAAGACTAGTCCTAATAAAGCTGTAGAAGCACACTGAATGAAAATGATGTAAACTAGCCTATAATTACAATGAAAAGGACTTAGTTTATTACAATGTAGAACTAAGTCCGATGGCAGCAACTTTGTCTTGCGGGTCAGGGTCTACGCGCGCGGTGTTGTGGGCGCGCGCGACACTTGCTATGTTGGCCTGAGGCTGGGCGCTGGCGCTTGGCATCAGGGTCTGTGCGCGAGGCGCTTCTGGAATGGGCCTACAGCTGGGCGCTAGCGAGGCATCAGGATTTGCGCGTGCGACATTGTCAGGGCGCGCGACACTGTTGTCATTGGCCAGCCACTGGGCGCTGGCGAGAGGCATCGATGGGGCGACAGAGGCGCATGCGCGCTTGTCACTTGGAACAGCCAAGACCACGGGGCCGACCATGGCGCTAGTCATTGTGAGGCTTGCTAGGACGCTATGGGGCGCGACCAAGGGGTCATGACATTCTCCCCCACCTGAGTTGGCACCGGCCTCGGAGCCTTATGATGATGATGATGATGATGATGATGCTTCTGGTGGTTGTTGGATGGGAGGTATGTGCCCCTCTGTTCTGTGAGCTTGCTGTTGTAGCGACGCAATGATTTCATGCGACTAACATGGAAGACTGGATGGATCTTCCACCAGGATGGAGTTTTCACCTGGTATGTGGACTTTCCAATACGTTTTTCGATGGGTAGGGGCCTGATGTATTTTTGTTGCAGGCGAGGGTCATGGGTCCTCTCTGCAAACAAGTATCGCTTTAGGATGCATAACATTACTTTGTCCCCTGTTTGATGTTGGGCAAAGCAAAGCTTTTGTTCGGTGAACCTTTTTGCCCGCTCTTGGGCTTTGACGAGATAGCTCCGCACTATCCCCATGTTGTGCTCCCATTCGCTCCAGAAGTTGGCAGCTCGAGGAGATTTCGGCATGGTTGATGCATTCACCGTTTGCAGGAGAAGCGGTTGCTGTCCGGTAACAATTTCAAAAGGGCTTTTGTTTGTATGATGGCTCTTTTGAGAATTGAAACACAGTTGAGCAGCATTCAGGAGCTTCACCCAATGCTTCTGTGATCCAGTTGCAAAGTTGCGGAGATATTCCTCCAGCATGTCATCGAACCCAAGTTGCAAGACTAGTCCTGAAAATTGCATCCAGGAGCTTCACACATTTGATGAATGAAATGCTGATTACAAAAGATGCGGTGTTGAGGGGGAGAGACACCAGTACAGAAAATTGATTGCTGAAAATGTTTGATTGCTTGATCGCCCCTAATAATGCTTAAAAAAAATAAACCAAAGTTGCAAGACTAGTCCTAATAAAGCTGTAGAAGCACACTGAATGAAAATGATGTAAACTAGCCTATAATTATAATGAAAAGGACTTAGTTTATTACAATGTAGAACTAAGTCCAATGGCAGCAACTTTGTCTTGCGGGTTAGGGTCTGCGCGCGCGGTGTTGTGGGCGCGCGCGACACTTGCTGTGTCTGCTTGAGGCTGGGCGCTGGCGCTTGGCATCAGGGTCTGTGCGCGAGGCACTGCTGGAATGGGCCTGCAGCTGGGCGCTGGCGAGGCATCAGGATCTGCGCGCGCGACATTGTCAGGGCGCGCGACGCTGTTGTCATTTGCTAGCCACTGGGCGCTGGCGAGAGGCATCGGTGGGGCGACAGAGGCGCATGCGCGCTTGTCACTTGGCGAAGCCAAGACCGCGGGGCCGACCATGACGCTAGGCATTGTGAGGCTTGCTAGGCCGCCATGGGGCGCGGCCAAGGGGTCATGGGTCGTGTCTGGAAAGCAGCCCATGACAGAAAGCATGTAACTTAAAGAAGCCTACTAAACTAATAAGTAATTGATGTTGGCAGTTCTTTAAAGAAAAATAATGGAAATTTTACCTCCTATAGAAAAGTTTTACACCCTATTTATTATAAATAAAACCCTTTTTAAAGCTATTATTTTCTATTGCTATCTTTTATATTTTATATAAAAATAAGTATTTATGGTATATACTACCATTAAGGCATGAAATACGCTATTTATATTTTTTCCCTCTCTCTTAGACAATTGGACATGCCCATTTTTAAGGTGATTGTTGTTACTGTATTCATGAATACATAGCGCGAATACATGTGAATACATGCGCGTACAGCTAGACTTGCCTGATTTTAAGTGCTTTTTACTGTTGTATTAAAGAATACAGCAGTGCAAATACATGTGAATACATGCACGAACAGCTGGACTGCCCTGATTTTAGGCGCTTTTTATTGCTGTATTAATGAATACATCGCGCGAATACATATGAATACATGCGCGTACAGCTGGACTGCCCTGATTTTTAGGCGCTTTTTGCTGCTGTATTCATGAATACAACAACGCGAATACAACGAAGAATACAACAGCGCGAATACAGCGAATATACTACCGTAACAACTGAATAGTAGCTATAGGAAGTAATTATGTATATGGTAGCTATAGGAAGTCAATAGTCACTAAACAATAGTGGTTTATGAAAATTCCTCAAAAATAATTAGTAAATGCAACTTATGTGTGAAAATTGTGTGACCTATTTCATTTAAATGTTTGAACATTCGGTGATATCAAATTTTTATTCACAATCTATATGTTAATAGTATAAAGTATTTAAAACTTTATAGCCAACGAAAAAACAAATCTGATTTCTCAAATAGCAATACCGTTATTCTTTCTGAAATGAATAGGGTAGTTTAAAAGCTCATATGTCTCTTTGTTGTTTATTTTGAATGAATTGACACCTGGTACTGAACTCCTCTTCTCATTTGTATTTAGAAGGCTAAATTGATGGATTTGTCCTATGATTTTATTGAAGACCACTCTTTCATCAAGTACTTTTTTCACATGTTCTGTAATAAAATTAAGTTAGATTTTTTGGAAGAGTAAAAATTATAATTAGAAGAAGTTTTTAGAAAGTTATGGTGTAATATCTTAGATATTTATTGCACTGAAGAAATATCTAGATATTTTAAAGTCTTGGATATTTAAGGAAGATATTAGTAGAAGGTGATAGAATTGTCTAAATTAATTTTGTATTTAGGATCATCCCTAGACAAGTATAAATAGGAGTAGCCTTAGGTGTTGATACCCAATTTTACCTCACATATTTTAAACACGTATATATACTTTCAAAATAGTACATATACAGTTATAAGCATGCACACATTTTTTTTATAATTTTTCCATAGTTTTAAAAGCTCCAGATTAATTTATTTCTTCTCTTTTATTATATAAATATCCAATAATTATCCTTCAAATTACTTTTGTGATGATTTAGCCATATAAATTTATTATTTATGCTAACTTAGTGTTTAACTATTTTTAGTGTATTTTTTGTAATTATATTTACATTTTTAGGCTAAATTGCACATCGTTGCAATAATAGCCCTTACTAATGTATAATTACATTATTTATGCATAAAATGGTGTTTTATATTTTTAAGAAGTTAAATAACTATTTTAAATCATTTTAGTACACAAAGATATTTTTGGTATTCATTTATTATTTTTATAAATTATTTAGTTGTTAAAATTAGCTATTTAAAATTTGCCCCTATTTTTTATTCAAATTTGACCCAATACCCAACCCAATTTTTAACCTAATCCTACCCACCCCAAAACTTAATGCCCGACCCGGCCCCAATCTCATTCAAATATCGATCGTTGATCATAGAGATCAACGGCCACAATTAACCCTTTCCTAAATTAAACTAAACGACCCCCCCCCCCAAAACCCGATCATTCTCACCCACACAGCCGCCCTGAAATCCCTTTCCTCTCCAATGCTCTCAAAACCTAACCCTAATTGGACCTCGCTGTCACTCATCTATGGCTATTCATGGTGGTTTCTCACCACCCCCAGGCCTCTAATGGCCTCTCCTCTACTAGTATCACCATCTCCAGGGTCCTCAAGGAACCAGGGTTAGTCTGCTTACATCTATGGCCCTTTCTTGCCTAGTTTCAGGCTATCCCGGTTTGATTCCGAGTAAGATCTTCCTATATCGCCTTAGATCTAT
Organism: Nicotiana tabacum; assembly: GCF_000715075.1. Classification (NCBI taxonomy): domain Eukaryota; kingdom Viridiplantae; phylum Streptophyta; class Magnoliopsida; order Solanales; family Solanaceae; genus Nicotiana; species Nicotiana tabacum. The sequence goes on along the minus strand of NC_134087.1, from coordinate 102,192,874 downwards.
GGGTTTCTAAGCTTACTTCTTCACCTCTGGCTCTTCTCGAAACCCTAATTTCTTCCTTCTGAACTTCTTAGATTTGTACAGATGTGAGATGTTTGGACCTATTTCATATGTTTTTTACAAAAGACCTTCTGATTATTACAAAGATCTTCTGATTTTCGAATGGTTTTCCATTTTCCTAAACTAGGGTTTCCCGAAAATTTCTTTTCCAAAAAAATGTTTGATAGTGTTGAGTGTTTGATCTTCTGCTTCTTATGTGTCTTGACTAATTTCGTAAGGTTTGCTCTAACCTTAACTCGTTTATACTAAAAGCCTTAATTTTTCGACATTTTTGTTTGGTTTCTGAGTTACTTGTATGCTGACTTTGTCCTCGCTTGAGTTCTTGTGATTTTTCTTTAGCTAATTATATGTCTTGTGATTTTTATCCTGATATGCCTCTACTGAGTTTCTTGGTCCAACTTTTCTACTGATTCTGCATGTCTATATTCATTTTGGTTGTTCATGGTAAACCTATATTTTTCTCCCTAAATCAGTGTCATTTTCTTGATTTACCAATTTATTTCGTTGAAATTATGTATCGAATCCTGACTATTCATTCCTTGCCTTATTTTTGTCTACGAGACTTGCTGACTCTTTACGTGATTTTTCTCTTTGATTGAACCCTTGACTATTTTGAAGTTCTTATTTTCTGGTTTGATTTGAATTCTTTTCCTTAGCAAAACCCTTGATTCTTACTTCTCTACTCGGTTTGATTGAACTTCTTGCCTTAATTAGTTTCCCCTTGCCTTATTTATTATTTGCTGATTCTTACTGATTGTTTCCTTAATTGAAACTCCTGTTCATTCACCCCTAATTACCTACTCTGTACCTAAGTCTTACTTGATTTCTTTCCTTAAACATCTGTTCTACTTTTTACCGTTGATTGATTATCCTTTGATTAAGGGGAAAACTTACTGATTTATCCTTTGATTAAGGGGAAGACTTACTGATTTTACGTGACTGACTGATTTTGTGAATTTCCCTAATTGCTACATAATTGATTCTTTACTTTATTTTGTTTAACTCTTGATTACTATATAAACTCCCTCTTATTTTAACTTCCAGACACGAACATATAACATATAGTTCAAAACTACCACTTTTACACTCTAAAAAGGCTCTCTCTACTCTCCTTGCTACTTGTGACCTCTGTTGTTCTAGTCGGCTACAAGCCAAGGCTGGAAATTGCACAATACCTTTCTCACATCTTGTGTTTTTTATTCTTTAACTAGGTATGCTTCTGATTAATTTTAAGAATCAAAACCTATGTGTTTACTTACTACTTTAGTCCATATGGCCTGAGTCCATTCTTGCCCCTATTTACTGCTTACCCAGCATGCCTAATACTGCCTATTCAAATATGTAATTAGCATGTTTTCACTTTACTTGCTTATTTGCTATCTTGTTTAACATGTATACATATGAAACTAAGCATGTTTGATTGACTACTATTTATATAGCATTCCTAGACTCTGCCTTTGTGTAATTAGCATGCCTTCACCTGTTAATACTTGCCTAGCCTGCCCATCTAAGTCTTTTCCTGCTCTGCCTCACTCCTGCTAAGTTAATTACTCTCCCTAGAATGGCTTCAACATGTTTCTACTGTGATCTTTGCTACATGACTTGCATTCCAATTCTGTGGACCCCTTTAAGAGTTCTTTTAAGGTGTATCCTCTGTGTTCCCGGCCCCTCTTCCCTTGTGTGATGGTTGTTTGCCAAAGTACTTCCTAAAACTGTTTGTTCTATGACTCATGTTCTAATTGCAAACTATCCTTTTACACTTTCCTCAAACTGTTTTATCACTAATGGTTTTCAGAAGTTCTTTTCAGTCCTAAGACCTTTGTTTTAAACTCTTTCAAACCATTATGCACTTTCACTTACTCCTAGAATACTAGGTCATGCCCCTCTGGTATGTGTACTGCTTAGAGACCCTTGAGATCTCTTTGAACTCTAGCATATCAGGGTTGGCACTTCCAAACTGCAGAATAATCAGTTATTATTTGAGAAAGGTTTAGGTGTGAGCACTGTCCGGGATTCTTGAGGTCCTTAGGGAACTCTGACACACCTAGACATGAAATTGGTTATGGAACTTTGGGCATTTGAGACTATTGGAGGCTTGGAAATCACTTTGGGCCTACTTCAGGCTCCCTATAGCTTAATTTCTGTTCTATCTATGTAATTTTATTAATCATTGGTCTGTAATAGTTATTTGTAAAATAATAGTAGGGTGATTAGTGAAAAAGGGAGGGTAGTTGTATATTGTGGGTAAATTATGTAGATAACATGCCTATAGGGTTTATTTTTATTCAATTGTGTTTGTTAGATAATATGCATATAGGATCTGCTTTGTTTAAATAAATTCTGCATGTTTTACTTTCACACAATTAGAAGCCATGCCTATAGGATCTGAATCGGCTTTATAATAAGATATCATGCCTATAGGGTGTAAAGTAATTGAAGTTCAGTTTCCATTACAACATGTATTCAAATTCGTCTCCGTAGAAATCATGCATATAAGATCAAAATCAACTTTTACTAATTAGATACCATGCCTATTGGATTTAAAATCAGCTGTAATAGAAATCATGCCTATAGGATCTTAAAACCAGTTTAGTTAGACTTAAAATCAGTTTGACTCGTGCTCGTCAGTTCTGAATCAGATTAAATAACCTACTTTTTCGTATTACTCAATATCACTAGAAATTATGTCTATAGGACCCCAAATAGCCCGTTTAAAAATTGTTTACTATTTTACTGTATTCCTAATCAGTAATAGATACCATGCTCATAGGACATCACCATTATACGCATAGGCAAGCCTATAGGACGATTAAAAATCCTACAACTATAAAATCGTGTTTTGTTATCTGTGACTGCTCATAATCAACTTGTCAAAAATCAGTAGGCAAGCTGAATAGGTCTTTGACACTTTGTTCCAAATTCAGTACTGCATGTTCTTTGCTCACCTAGATATCATTCTAAGGTTTTTTCTCTTAAATACCTGAAAATGTTGTTTGAGACGTGCATTATTTGTTCTGTTTGTGGAGGTGAAATGTGAGCCTTTAATTGTTCCCTCTTTAAATGCAGTCCTAATTGTTTTGATTTATGCTTAGACTTTTCTCCTTTAAAATAACTTACGATGGTCTAGAACTACCTAAATTAGAGGTCCTAAATACCTCCAGGGCCACAAGGAAGGGACGAGTAGTGCACGCATAGGACATCTTTCAAGGTTGCTAGAACGCTTTAGGCTATGACCAAGGGGAGGGAATGGGGTAGTAAGGATATGATAACTACGCGCTAATGTCATGTGTAGCCCCTCACTGAGGAGTGATTATCGGGCATTGTGTGAGTATGATCCTATAGGCTAACCAACCTAGGACCCCTCTTTCCCAACTCCCGTTGTTTAACTAAAGTTACTTTTCTTTATATATGTGCGACTTGTTCAAGCCTTTTCCCCCTGTTTCATTACTTGAATCATACATGTGCTTAGAATGTTAAGACATGCCTTTACTTGCAAGTACGTGTTAAAACTGTTCATTTGCAAAAGGACTAATTCACATAATTTATGTTCGGTCGGGACCCACCGTTGTAGACCGCGAGGGGTGATTAATACCTTCCCCTCAAGGTTATTTCCAGACCTTACCCTAATCTCTGGTAATGCAAACTAGATACATGAGTTAATCGCTCTAGGTGCCCTAACACATCATAATCTGTTAGGTAGCGACTCTTCAAATACCCAATTCCCAAAAGGAAACGAGTTATTTCCCATGAAAGTCGAAACCCGGACTTCCCCGTCAAAAAGGGAAAAAGGGGGACCCGACAGCATGGCGACTCTGCTAGGGATATTTTACGCTCTTACCATAATGAATTTATCTTTTGCGAATTAGTCCAAGCATGCTCTATTACACGTACCCTTTCCCTTTAATTGAATTTAACTGTTTATTTTCAAGCATTTATGATTCTTTTATTCCTGAAACTGACTTGTCTCTTTGTTTTCTTTTCTGTAACTGTCTTTCAATTATTTAAATACTGCATTTATCATTTTCTTACGTGCAAACACTTGACAACATGCTATTTATTGTTGCATAAATCATGCTCAACATCATACTCCACTCGTGCGTAATTAATCTTATAGCAACTCTTGATGAGTGTTTGTGCTCTTCCTATTTATCACCCTTTAAATTCAGAAAGGCGTATTTGCGGTAAAACTAGCCGATCAGTGGTGCATTTGGCGGTTCCGTGCCTTTCCCCCTCAAGTTGTCCACTTGAGGGTCCCAATTTAGACCTCTATAGTAACCTTACTTTGATTAAATTATACATGCATGCATCATGGTCAAACCTAGTCGCGTTAATATGTTATCCATATAATAAGCCTTTAAGACAAGCCTTGTCCAAAGTCCATCAGGTTTTACATAATCCCAACGGACGTAACCACGATTATGCACATTAATTTGGAGAAATAAATGCCAATATGCTAATCATTACTGTATAAATAGACGAACCTAGAGGGGGAAATGGCTTGACTCTGTTTGTTTTGTAGAAAATGAGGCACGAGGTCCCCAGATTCGGTATGGTTAGCACACCCTCACTCTTGCTAGATTGGTGGAAGGATCTTCCTTCGTGTGACCAAAACCATGTGAAACGAGTCTTAGGAAACTTGCCTTCTTTGATGGACCTTCAGCTCAACAAAATGCTGATTGAGCTGTAACTATGTTTTGGGACAAGGAAAGGGCCGTGCTCCATTTTGGAAACATAGAAATGACACCGCTTTTAGAAGAAATAGGGGATTTGCTGGGTTACCTTGGGATAGCCCTAATCTGTTGGCACCTAAAAATCACACTGCTAGGGCATTTCTGAAGATGGTAGGGCTAAAGAAAAAGGACAACTTGAAATGCCTAAAGGACTCCTACATACCTTTTGAGTTCCTTTATGAAAGATACGGTCACAACAGTTCCTACCGTATTTTTGACGATGAGTTCTCAATCAATTATTTAGGTTGGATTCATCTTAGGGTCTTCGTGTTTATTATGTGTTTCTTGGGCATGCTAGTATTCCCAATCCAAGGGGATATGATCCATACTAGGTTAGCCATGGTGACTAAAACTCTGATGGACGGGATCGAAGGGGAGACATACACTATCATCCCTATGATCATTGCAGACATGCACCAGACTTTGGAGCGATGTCAGAAGGGGTTCAGGTTCTTCGAGGGTTGCAAATTGCTGCTATAGGTCTGGTTGTTGGAACATCTCCAAAAGGGACAATACCGTCAAGAGTTTTCGCGAAGGCTGTGGAATGATCATATAACCTTCCATCATCCCAAAAGAATGAACTACATTTCATACATGTTTGCTCAGCCGGAGGACGTTGTGGTATGGGCATAGATTTTTGAAAATTTGACTGAGGATCAAATCCAGTGGATGTTCGAGTGGTTCCCTACTGATGAATTCATCATCAGGTCCAGGTATTTTCCACACTTGGTGTTGATCGGGTTGAGGGGCATATACCCTTACACTCCTCTCAGGGTTATAAGACAAGCATGAAGGAGACAAATCATACCACGAGTCGCTAAAATGAGTCATTTCAGGTCCAGTTTCTAAGGTGACGCCATCCCGTATAAGAATGAAGCGCAACACATGTGGACCTTAAAGATTATTATAGAGAAGGATACTATTTAGCAAGACCGATATCACGCGGGCCACTCATACCTATACCCTTCTTGGTTGGAGGACAACATAACTGGGGTCGTTGAGCCAAGGGTTGGGCCAGGAAACAGGGTTATAGACGAGGTTGCTGAGGCAGAGGTGAAGTACAACAAGCTGCGGAAAAGACGAGTTTGAAGCCAAGCACATGACACTACAAAAAGCTAACATGGAGATAATTAACGAATGGAAAGAAAGAGCCGCTAAATCCAGCGAAAGGTTGGAATACCTGGAGTACAGTTTAATATAGTTGGAAGGGAAGATGAGAAAAAGGGTCACTGACTGCCAAAACGCTGAAGGAAACGAAGGAGGGCATCTTGCAAGGGCATTCCTGCTACTGAACCTGCACGAGTTGGGAGAGTTGATCGACAAGAGCATCCAGTCTGGAGGGGGTCCTTCTGGGACCAAGTAGATTAGATTTATTTGTTTTCCTTTCAAATGTAATAAGGCCAAGAGCCATTAGTGACATTATCTCATTTAGTTTCGTTTTGGTTCGTTTACTTTTACTTTATGAAATGAGGCAATTATTAGCACTAAATTTCTCCAAATTTATTTGTCGCTAGGCCTACCTCGGGCATAACGAGGCTCCCAAATTATGATGCGAATTTACATTCCCACAATATGTGTTTAAATATTGCAAACATTTCAGAATCCCTACTGACTTATTTACCTTTTTGTTTTGCTTTATTTCTTATTCCCATTCCATAAGGTTGGTTCGCTCATACTGGCATCATCAGCGTATCACACCAGATCTAGAGGCCCTCCACCTCCTCATCCTCAAAGCAATATAAAAGGCAAAGGAAAAGCAAAAATGGACGACTTAAGTGGTATTCGAAAGATAATGCTGAGAACATAGAAACTTTAGACGGTCGGAGTACTCCGGCACCTAATGATCTAGCCTTGAGGTTGGAACAAAAGATATTGGACCTACAAGGAGAGCTTGAGAAGGTCCCCAATTTGGCAAACTTGTCACTCACCTGAATGTCCCCTACATCAACCAATAAAACACAAAAAACCCAGCACCTCCCCAAAACACACCAAACCAACATCCGCAAAACCCTTCTGCACTACATCAATACGCAACCCCACCCAAAATCTTAATCCCCTACCACTACCAACTCTGCCACGACCCTACCATTAACCAATTCATTACCCACCAATCGCCACTTATCATATTCCCCAGAATACACCATAACCCATTCCCGACCCTTAAAACTCTACCAATGACCACCATTACACCCAGGCACCTGACACTCACTAGAACTACCCTATATATGTAGAAACCGTGCCTCACTCTATCCAACCAATCTCCTATACCCTAGAATCCTCCAAGAAGGACCTGCTCATTAAAAACATGGCTGAAGTACTGAAGAAGTTGACGAATCGAGTTCAGGGTTTCGAAAATGGAAAGGGAATAGAAGGTTTGAACTATGAAGACCTATGCATACAGCTAGATGTAGAATTGCCAGAGGGATACAAACCTCCCAAGTTCGAGATGTTTGACAATACAGGTGATCCCAGGGTTTATCTGAGGACCTATTGTGACAAGCTTGTCGGGGTCAGCAAAGACGAAAAAATCCGTATGAAACTCTTTGTGAGGAGTCTTACTGGAGATGCTTTGTCCTGGTACATCAGCCAAGATCCCAAGAAATGGTCCAATTGGGTGAGTATGGTCTCAGATTTCATGGACCGGTTCAATACAGAGAATGCACCAGATGTTTTTTACATCTAGAATCTTAAGAAGAAATTGACCGAAACCTTCCGTGAGTATGCTACTCGTTGGAGGTCGGAAGAGGCCAAGGTCAGGCCATCTTTAGAAGAGGAACAGATGAACAAGTTGTTCATCGGAGCACAAGATCCGTAGTATTATGAAAGATTGACGGTTATTGAAAACCATAAATTCTCTGATATCATCAAGCTTGGGGAAAGAATTGAGGAAGGCATCAAGAGCGGGATATTAACAAATTTTGAGGCACTACAGGCCACAAATAAGGCATTACAATCAGGCAGCATATCAAAAAGAGAGACATTGGGGCAGTAATGGTGGCTCAGGGCCCATAATCTCCACTTACATATCAAACACCTCCACCCACATATGAAACACCTCCACCCACATACCAAGCGTCACTACCCACATACCAAGCACCACCACCCACATATCAACCTTTATCCCCTAGATATTCCCAAACAGCCACTGCCTATCATACCTATAATTCCCAACCATCTCATTTCCAATCACGTCCAACTCGCCAAAATTTTCCAAGACCACGACAAACTTTGACCGCAATCCACCTAGATAGTACACCACTATTGCTGAACCCATCGACCAATTGTATGAAAAGTTGAATGCCACTGGTTATGTCACCCCTATTCCTGCTGTGGCATTAGATAATCCATCCCAATAGGTCAACCCAAACAAAACCTGTGCATACCATTCTGGTATGAAAGGGCACACCACTAACGAGTGCCAAACATTGAAAGACAAGATCCAAATGCTGATTGACAACAAGGTCATGCAGGCGAAGGAAGCCACACCCAATGTCCGGAACAACCCTCTCCCTGATCATAAAGGTTGTGGGGTACATATGATAGAGACGAACGAAGAGTGGTATCCTGAGGGATCAATCGGGCTTATTCGAGAAGGCGATGACTTTAAATTTGCAGTCACACTCACTCCCATTGTAGTACAGACTCAGTTACCAATCAAAGTTGAGATAACTGCATTAGTTCCGTTTGAGGTAGAGGTAGCTCCGCTTGCGGCCACCCCTGTTCTATTCGAAGTGGAAGTGTCCACACCTTTCACAGTGATAGTATCAACCACATCTCTTTTCGACTCAAAAGCAATACCCTGGGATTATGTTGCCGAGACTAGGTGAAAAGGGAAGGTAGAGATGGAGGAATCCAATGCTGCGCAGGGAATGACCAGGACCGGGAGAATCTATACACCAGAACACTTGGGAGGACCAAGTAAGGATGCTTCTACCAAGCAGTTTGTCATCAAAATAGGGCCAGATGACCTTTGGAGGAAAGTGCAAGCAAGGGAATATTCCGTCATCGATCATTTGAACAAAACCCCAGCTCAGATATCCATACTGTCACTGTTTCAAAATTCAGAGGCACATACGAATGCTTTAATGAAGGTGTTGAGTGAAGCCTACGTGCCCAACAATATCAATTGTGGAGAGATGGCTAATATGGTAGGGCAGGTGCTGGAAAGTCACAAGATAATCTTCCACAAAGATGAGTTGCCACCTGAAGGGTTGAATCACAACAGAGCATTGCATATCATAGTGCAATTTGAAGACAAGTTCATTTCCAGGGGGAGGTTAAATCCTCAATATTTTTCCGTTAGATACTCTAAAAATACTGGGAAAAGGTTTCCATGAAATACGGGCAGGGAGCATGAATGTGAAAGCTTTCGATGGGTCCCAAAGGGCCACGATTGGAGAGATTAATCTTTGTCTACAAATGGGGCCAACTTGGTTCGAGGTTGAATTTCAGGTGCTCGACATATTAGCCTCATACAATCTCCTGTTAGGCCGACCATGGATACATGCCGCTGGGGCCGTGGCTTCCACACTACATCAAGTCGTGAAATTTGAATGGAACCATCAGGAGGTGATCATTCACGGAGATGGGAGTAACCCAATTTACACCAGTCAAACCATCCCGGTTATTAGAAACAGAAGAAGGTTGGGAGGGGAGACCTACCATAATATCAAATGTGTCAATGCCATCAAAAAGGATAAATGGTGGACCAACAAAATATAAAGCATACTGGCATGGTCTGGGTATGAACCCGGCAAGGGGCTTGGGAAGAATCTCCAGTGTATAACTAAGCCGATACAGTTGAAGCGTCACAGTACTACCTTCGGGCTTGGATACCAGTATACATGGCAAGAGTATCATGATTGGTTGCCTCCACGGCATGGACCTTATTACCCTCTCGATCAACCAGTGCCACATCTGGATCAGGCTTTTCACCAAGTTGACACAATATGTGGAACTGCAGAAGAGGAAGCATTAGCTGGGTTGAGGAATCTGTTCTTGGAGGATGAGGACATGGACTGCAGTGCAATAATTGAGGAGGAGGAGGAAGAAAGCCTCACTATTCAAACTGTGGAGAAGGGAGCTATTCTCAGGAACTGGACCGCCATACCATCCCAGGCCCGTCGAGTCCCTGGGTAGCTTGGTAGATTTCATTCCTATAGCCATTTTAGGCATTTAAGATTTTCAATAATTTGTTTTTAATATTCAATTATTTCAAAATAAATGCGCGATTCATCGAGCTGTACCCGTTTGGATGTTTTAAGTATTAATCAAATGAATTGCTCTTTATTATTTATTGTTATCTTTCATATTTTTCTTTCTACAATATTATTGTTACTTTTCCTGATGAACCGGTGACTGTGACATGTAATGAGGCAACACAACATGAGAATAGTGATTTGGATGAAGAAGATGAGGTACCTAAGGAAGTTGTGAGGGAAGTTGAAAATTTTGAGAATAAGCCTAAGTCTAACCTGGACGAGACCGAAATAGTAAATTTGGGGGACGCCGAGACTGTCAAGAGACTCGCATCAGCATTCACTTATCACCAACAAAGAAGGAAGAGCACATCTATTTTCTAAAGGAATATGAGGACATTTTTGCATGGCCATATGATGACATCACTGGTTTTAGCACGTCCATAGTAGCTCAGTAATTCTTTGGAAAAGCCCGATTCTCTTTGTCTTCGAGCTTTCATTCCTCAATCCACTGATTCCTTCCTTCATATACCTCCCCACCAATAGATAGGGCTTTAGAACGGTTTACTGAGACTCCGTTATACTAAAATAGAAAGAAGTTGGTTCCTTCACAAGTTGCCTACTAATCCCATGTGCCCGCCGGTAAAGCAAAAACTCAGAAAGTTCAAACCAGATATGAGCCTGAAAACCAATGAGGAGGTTACCAAGCAAATCAAAGCCAAAGTTCTCAGGGTTGTTGAATACCCAACCTGGCTAGCTAACATTGTGCCAGTACCGAAGAAAGATGGGAAAGTCAAAGTATGTGTTGACTATCGGGACTTGAATAAAGCAAGTCCCAAAGACGACTTCCCCCTGCCAAATATACACATCCTGATTGACAACTACGCCAAGCACGAACTCCAATCCTTTGTGGATTTCTTCGCAGGCTACCGCCAGATTTGGACTGATGAAGAAGATGCAGAGAAAACAACTCTAATTACACCATGAGGGGTATAATGCTATAAGATGATGCCATTTGGACTAAAGAATGTTGGGGCTATTACATAAGAGCCATGACAAGCATCTTCCATGATATGATACACAAAGAAATAGAGGTGTATGTGGACGACGTCATTATCAAATTCAAGAGGGTCGCGAATCACATAACGGACTTGAGAAAGTTCTTCGACAGGTTAAGGAGGTACAACTTGAAACTGAACCCCGTGAAGTGTGCATTCAGAGTCCCCGTAGGAAAGTTACTGGGATTCATTATCAGTCATCAGGGGATCGAGTTGGATCAGTCTAAAGTAAAGGCTATTCAGGAATTACTGCCTCCTAGAAGCAAAAAGGATGTAATGAGCTTCCTAGGATGTCTCAACTATATCAGTCGCTTCATAGCACAGTCCATAGTTATATGGGAACCCATCTTCAAGATGCTAAGGAAGGACGCCGAAACAAGTTGGACCGAGGATTATCAAAAAGCTTTTGACAAAATCAAGGAGTACATGTCCACACCACCAGTTTTGGTCCTACCAGAACTAGGACGACCTTTGCTACTCTAATTATCTGTATTGGATGGAGCCTTCAGATGTGTTCTAGGACAATATGATGAGACAAGGAGGAAAGATCAAGCCATATACTACTTGAGTAAGAAGTTCACGCCTTACGAAGCACAATACTCTCTGCTTGAGCGCATTTGACTTGGATGGCCTAGAAGTTGAGGAATTACTTCTGTGCCTATACTACATACCTCATATTCAGGATGGACCCTTAGAAGTATATATTTCAGAAACCTATGCGGACTGGAAAGTTAGCCAAATGGCAGATACTATTGAGTGAGTTCAATATCATCTACATAACTCAAAAGGCGGTCAAAGGGCAAGCATTGGCAGATCATCTTGCTGAAAATTCGGTGGGAGGAGAATACGAACCCAACCTTGAAAACGTATTTTCCTGATGAAGAGGTGTCATTTATAGGAGAGGACATTACCAAAGCATACGACGGTTGGAGGATGTTCTTTGACAGAGCTACAAATTTCAAAGGAGTGGGCATTGAAGTAGTTTTGGTATCAGAAAAAGGTCAACATTATTCGGTATCCACTAAACTCAGATTTCCCTGCACCAACAACATGACAGAATATGAAGCCTGCATACTAGGACTCAACATGGCAATCGACATGAATATTCAAGAGTTGCTGGTAATCAGTGATTTAGATTTGCTCGTGCACCAGGTACAAGGAGAATGAGCCACCAAAAATTCTAAGATATTTTCATATCTGAACCATGTGCATGATGAGAAAGAGGTTCATGAAGATAGAGTTCCGACATATGCCTAGAATTCAGAATGAGTTTGCCGATGCATTGGCCACTTTATCATCCATGATACAACATCCAAACAAGAATTACATTGATCCTATCCCAGTAAGAATTCATAATCAGCCTGCATACTACGCTCATGTCGAAGAAGAAACAGATGAAAAACTTTGGTTCCATGGCATCAAGGAGTATTTGGCGAAAGGAGAATATCCGGAGCATGCAAACAATACTCAGAAACACACACTCTGGAGTTTGTCCAATCACTTCTTCCACAGCGGAGGAAATTTGTACAGGAAAACTCCTGATTTGGGACTGCTAAGATGTGTTAACGCAAAAGAGGCTTCTAAGCTACTTGAGGAGATACATGCTGGGACATGCGGCCCACATATGAATGGTTTTGTCTTAGCCAAGAAGATACTCAGGGCTGGTTACTTTTGGATGACCATGGAGACAGACTATGTCCAGTATGTCCGCAAATGCTACCAGTACCAAGTGCATGCTGATATGATAAAAGTACCGCCAAACAAGCTCAATGCAACAAGCTCACCTTGGCCATTCGTCGCTTGGGGAATGGATGACATTAGTCCAATAGAGCCTAGTGCTGCAAATGGGCACGTGTTTATTCTAGTAGCCATTGATTATTTCACAAAATGGGTAGAGGCTGCATCTTACAAAGTTGTGACCAAGAAGTCGTCGCAGATTTTGTCAAAGATCGTATTATTTGCCGATTCGGAGTTCCCGAGTCCATTATTACTGATAATGCCGCCAATATCAATAGTGATTTGATGAAAGCCATGTGTGAAAATTTCAAAATCAAGCACAATAATTCCACAACCTATAGACCTCAAATGAATGGAGCAGTAGAAGCCGCCAATAAAAACATCAAGAAGATACTAAGGAAGATGGTAGAAAACCACAAATAATGGCATGAGAAGCTACCCTTTGCTTTGTTGGGATACCACACCACAGTTCGTACATCAACCGGGGCAACTCCCTATATGCTGGTTTATGGTACGGAGGCTGTCATCCCAGCCGTGGTAGAGATTCCTTCTTTAAGAATCATACAGGAAGCTGAACTCAGCGATGCATAATTGATAAGGATCCGCTATGAACAATTGGCCCTTATAGATGGAAAAAGGATGAACGCAATATGTCACAGACAACTTTATAAGAATAGAATATCCAGAGCTTTCAACAAAAGGGTCAAACCAAGACAATTTGCACCATGACAACTGGTGCTGAAGAAGATCTTCCCACATCAAGATGAATCCAAAGGGAAAATCTCTCCCAGCTGGCAAGGCCCATACAAGGTTCACAGGGTGCTGACAGGAAGAGAACTAATACTTGCAGAAATGGACGGAGAAATTTGTCCAAAACCAATAAATTCAGATGCAGTCAACAGATACTATGCTTAGACTATTTATATTTACTCATATGATGTAATTGAACTACGCTTGACCTGATTCTCATTTAATAGGGGATACGTAGGCAGCCTTATGGGTTCAGTCATATCATAATAAATTTCCATTCCCCCCCAAGATCATAAACTAGGGCAGAATTTTGAGGAGGACCCTCAAAATTCCGAAGTATGTCCAGCTAATGCCAACAGATACCAGATAGTCAGAAATCGATTAAGAAACTGAGGCAGAATTTTGAGAAGGATTCTCAAAATTCCAAGGAAGGATCAACGAGGCTCATTACCCACAAACAACAGAAGGATCATCTACCAAACTGGGGCAGAATTTTGAGGAGGACCCTCAAAATTCCAACATGAGAAAGCTGCAATGTCTCTGAAATGTGTTACAATCACTAGTTCATCTAAAAATCACTTGATATATCAATATTCTTCTAAAATCACTCTATTTTTATCAATAATTGCACATTTTCGAAAACTCAATTTTCATAAAAGTCAGGTGTTACCCAGAAAAACTCAAATAAGGCCTTCGGAACGGAGCAAAGCAAGGCCAGCAGACGGAAGCATGAACCAACCTCCCCTCACAAAACATACAATTTTTTCTTTGAATGCAGGCACATTTGACGTAACGATAGCATTCACAAACATGTATACACAAAGCAAATTCAGTAACAATACAGCAATCAGACACTGAATATATCTCCAGCTAAGAAATATACTACTCTTATTTGCTACTCGCTCTTTGCATGGGACTAAGCCTTGTCCCGCATACTTGCATTAGGCTAATCCCTGTCTCCATATTTGCACGAGGCTAATCCTTGCCTCCATATTTGCATGAGGCTAATCCTAGTCTCCATATCTTCATAAGGCTAATCCCTACCTCCATATCTGCATGAGGCTAATCCTTGCCTCCATATTTGCATGAGGCTAATCCTTGCCTCCATATCTGCATGAGGCTAATCCTTGCCTCCATATCTGCATGAGGCTAATCCTTGCCTCCATATCTGCATGAGGCTAATCCTTGCCTCCATATCTGTATGAGGCTAATCCTTGCCTCCATATCTGCATGAGGCTAATCCATGCCTCCATATTTGCATGAGGCTAATCCTTGCCTCCATATTTGCATGAGGCTAATCCATGCCTCCATATTTGCATATGGCTAATCCTTTCCTCCATATTTGCATGAGGCTAATACTTGCCTCCATATTCGCATGAGGCAAATGCTTGCCTCCATATTTGTATGAGGCTAATCTTGTAACGACTCGACCGGTCGTTTTGAGCTCTAACATGCCGTTCAGCAGTTTAGGGCCAAAAACAGCTTCATTTCAGGTATTATGACTTGCACGTGTGGTCAGAATTGAACTTCGGGAGGTTCGGAATTGAGTTAGAAAGAGAATTTTCATTTTGGAAGCTTTAAGTTGAAAGAATTAGCCAAGATTGGATTTTTAGTAAATGACTTCGGAATCAAGATTCGAGGGTTCCAGCAGGTTTGTATGATAATTTCGGACTTGGGCGTATGCCCGGATCAGGTTTCGGATGACCCGTGAGCGTTTTGGCGCCTATTGTGGAAGTTAGCCTTTTGAAAGAAATTTCATAAGTTTGAGTTGAGGTGCATTTTAGTGTTATCGATGTCCGTTTGGGATTCTGAGTCTGGCAATAGCTCTGTATGGTGATTCTAGAGTTGGGAGCGCGATCGAAAGTGAATTCGGAGGTCCGTAGGTCATTTTGGAGTCATTTGGCTAAAGATAGAAAATTTAAGGTTTTTGAGAAGTTTGACCGAGAGTTGACTTTTTGATATCGGGGTTGGATTCCGATTTCGGAAGTTGGATTAGGTTCGTAATGGCAAATATGACTTGCGTGCAAAATTTGAGGTCAATCGGACGTGATTTGATAGGTTTAAACATCGAAAGTAGAAGTTTGAAATTATAAAGTTCATAAAGCTTGGATTGGAGGTCGATTCATGGTTATAACGTTGTTTGATATGATTTGAGGCCTCGAGCAAGTCCGTAATGTGTTTTGGGACTGGTTGGTATGATTGGTTAGGGTCCCGGCGGCCTCGGGTGGATCCGAGTAGTTATCGGATCGAAAACGAAATTTTGGAGAAGGCTGAAGTTGCTGGTATAACTGCACCTGCGAGGCAAGGACCGTAGGTGCGGAGCCACAGAAGCGGAGATGGACGGCTAGGTTGGGACCACAGATGCAGTCAGGTCACCACAGAAGCAGGACCGCACCTGTGGTGGAGAGGACGCAGAAGCGAAAAAGGGCAGCCTGGTGAGAAACCGCAGAAGCGGGTAGGTGGTCGCACCTGCGGAACCGCAGAAGCGGCCAAGTAACAGCAAGTGCGGAAATGCTGGAAGTAGTGTATTCTTTTAAACTCGGGAGATGGTCATTTTCCCCCATTTTTCATTTGGTGTGGACGATTTTGGAGACCTTCAAGTGGGTTTTTTCGTCATCATCAACAAGGTAAGCTAACTCCACCTATCTTAAGTTAAATATATCGATTATGTATGGGTTTTAGCATATAAATGGGTTGAACCTTGGAGTTTAAGGGAAAACCTAGAAAATTGATATTCTTGGAATCTTACCACGATTTCGGGTATGAAATTGAGAGTAAATAGTATATTTGAGTTCGTGAGGTTATGGGTAAAATTTATCTTCGAAAAATTTAGGAATCCGACCACGTGGGCCCGAGGGCAATTTTGTCAACTTTTTGATCAGGGTTAGGATTTGTTATAAATTGGGTTGTAATGAGTAATTGAACGTAATTAATGGATTTGCATAATTATTGGCTAATTTTGGAGCATTGTGCATCGATTCGAGTCTTCGGAAGAGCGTGGAATGCCGGTTTTGGATCTTCGGAGCGAGGTGAGTCTCCTTTCTAACCTTGTAAGAGAGAATTGTCACCCATAGGTGAAATAATTGGTTATGTGCTACTATTTGTGGGGGCTACGTACGCACGAGGTGACAAGAGTCCGTGCGTAGCTACTATTATGCTATTGTCCGGGTAGTCTAGGCACCAAAAGCATGTTGTACTTGGAAATATTTGTAATCCTATTGACGGTTTGACTTGCTTAAATTCAATCGAATTGGTAAATGAATTTCTAAATGGATTAAACTTCGTTTCTCTTAAATTATTTAAAAAAAGGGAGGATTTGGATTTTTCTTGGATAGTTGTTCCCTAATGAAGTCTTGATTAACTGTTTGAATGTGTGATTCTATGTGTACCTACGTTGCATGTATGATTCGCGAGCAGGGTGTTTGTTTATTTTATGTTGACCGCGTCGCATGGATGATTCGCAAGCGGGGTAATATATATATCTATGGTTCGCGCCATTCGACCCTCGGTAGTGCACATTTCACATTTATGTTGGATCGAGCCGTACGACCTCGGCATTATATGCGCATGCTTGTATTGTTTTTAAATGTTCTTATTTGCCTTTCCTGGCCGGAGATAAATTGATAAAGATAATGAAAAGTAAATTCTTTGGAAATTCATTATTATTTGGGAAGTTGTTTACCTGCTATCTGGCTTTATGAATTATAATTGTTGTTTTAATAAAATTTCATGATCTCCTTACATTTTCACTATATTATCGTTGGACCACTAGTAAGTGTCGAAGTCGACCTCTCATCTCTACTTCTTCGAGATTAGACATGATACTCATTGGGTACACGTTGTTTTTGTACTCATACTACACTTGCTGTGCATTTTTGTTGCACAGGTTCATATATGGCTAGTGGTTTAGTGGCATAGCGGCATGGTTAATACGGAGACTTAGGTGAGTTGCATTTATCTAGACGTCCATAGCCAACAGAGTCTCCTTCAGAGTATTGTACTATATTTTCATTTCTGTCCACTTGTATTCTGGACAGTTACTATATTTTATTTCATTCCCTAGAAATTGCTCATGTACTTGTGACACCGGGTTGTGGGATGATCACGAGATTTTTCAGTAGTTAAATTTTGTAAAGACACCATCTTTTATCCAACGGAGTTTATTATTTATTATTTATTTGTTTAAAGGAAATGATTTCAAAATAATTTAAAATGAGATATTGCTAGTAAATTGTAGTTGGCTTGCCTGACAGAGGTGTCCGGCGCCATCACGACCCTTAGTGGAATTTGGGGTCGTGACAACATGGTATCAGAGCACTAGGTTCCCTTAGGTCTCACGAGTCATGAGCAAGTCTAGTAGAGTCTTGCAGATCGGTACAGAGACGTCTGTACTTATCTTCGGGAGGCTACAGGGCTGTTAGGAGTACTTTCCTTCTTGATTCCTCATCGTGCGATTTTATCCCTTGAGGCTTATGCCCTTGTTTCCTTCCTACTCAATCTTACGCGATGCGAACCACTGGTTATAAATCAAGAATTGAAGGATTATAATGGCACTAAAGATGTGGTGCGGGATGTTTCTCCCGGTATTGTTGATTGGTCTATTATCGTTGCCTTGCGGGAGGATGTCTTGTCATCTCAGCTCAGTGTCAATATTCCTGAGAGCTTTGAGACTATGCACAAATCGCTATGATTGCTCATGATTGGTTATCGCACAGTACTGACTTGATGGTAGGATACTTTCCTATGTGTTGGGGCGGTGAATAATTTGAAAGGAAGTCTACTCAGTGCACGATTCAGAGACCTGATATTTCGTTTCCGGTGGAGGAAAAACAATTGGCTTATGAATATCCAGATTTGGGGTGATGGAGAAACGAGACTTGGTATTATCGAGCGTGGTGGAATTTTTATCTACAATGTAGTGTCGTCGTCCTCTATTGTATGTGTTAAGTTCGCCGGTGCTATGGTCTTTTGCAATTCGCCTTTGGGGTAAGGTATTGTGAAATAATATTAGAGAAACAACGGTTGGATATCGCGAGGTGCGGTGGTTCAGGATTGAATCGGTGTTTCTAATGTTGACGACTCGAGAAAGATGATCTCCAGAAAGGTTTAAAGTTAGTAGCGATTTGTGGGTTCAAGTTCTACGAAGATAGATTTTATTAAGGCAACAACTGAGCAGCAAAGGATGAGGAAGGACATGTGGGGAGTGTCAGGCGGTGGTTAAAATTTCTAGAAGGCCAGGTATAAGAAGCAAAGGTCGAGTGGTCGATTAGAGGGGTGAGTTCTGCCAAAGTGGGAGAGTGGCAGAGTTGCATATGGGCTTTGTGTTAGGATGACTACGCACCTTAAGGAGAGTTTGGAACGACTTGGGAATTTTAGTGATTGATGGTTGGGGTCTACGGATCTAATTTGAAGTATGGGCTATTATGCAGCAGGAGATTTGATATAACGGAAATAACCTACTTGAAATGAAGAAGGATACAACGTAACCTTGAATTTGAAGGATGTTGCCGCACATTTAATTGATGTCCACGAGGGGTGAATGGACTTGTGCAGCTAGAGAGTGAGCTCAGACTCAGGATGTATTATTGATGTCGTAGTGATTGTACCCCGTGCAGTAGCATTGGAAGACATCGGCACGTAAATTCCACAGGTGGGTTATCTCCAGTGAGAAGATCGGCAGTTGAATGATTGGCAAAACTTCTGCAAAAAATTTTATTGGTTATACAGCAAGGAGATCGGTCGTGCGAATGTGGTTGATGATTCCAAGTATAAAAAAGGGGCTTTACATAAAGATTCCGAGAATTTTGACGGTTGATTGCGCAAGGTTATGTCAATAAGAGATAAGGAATCCTGGTGAACTTCAGAGTTGTGTAATAGTGGCTTCAAGCGAAGTGAGAGAGTTCCACCGCCTATGATTGGGTTGTATGGTTATCTTCTTGTGAGGTTTCGAGTTGTCGGCATATTAGTAAGTTATTTCAACTACGGGAAAAGAGCATAAGTGATAATTTGAGCAAAGGAATTGTTAAAGGTGTGCTATGATTGGTCTTATTGGCTCATGCTCAGACTTAGGGAAGGATTCAAGATTTATGCCTTGTATAAGTGTGGGTTTCAAGGGAAGTGATTCTGCTGGGTGCTTCGCTGAGAAGGTATGGATGTGCTAGAAGAATCATGGAGTTTATTATATTCGGGGTGTAGTCAGATCAGGTGGCTCTCAACAATGGTCCTAGTGAATTCAAAAGTTAAAGTGTGGTGCCTAATGATTTCGAGCCTACAAGTACGGTTAAGAATCAAGCTTTTGTAGTAGATTATGAGAATATGCCCAGAATGTTCTATGATGTTTTGACTCGTAGTGTAGCATATGGGAGGAAAATGAGAAAAAACTTCGGATTCGTAGAGGGATTAACAGAATGGGCATACTTGTTGAGGATGCGAATGTGCGCACAAGGGAGGTATGAAACAGTTCATGGGATTGGAGACAACGTGGTCTCGTGATTCAAGGTCACTCGGGATGAGTGTGGATGGCGTGTATTATATGTTGAATGGAGTTATTATTATTTCTAAGGCAATCAAGGATAAATTGGAAGAAAATAGATTGATTAGCCATAGTTGAATTGGCAAATTGGTGGAAGTGATCAGTTCCTGCAGCGGGACCAAGTTATGCAAGTGATTTGTAACGGTACGAGTGAGGCCGGTTGGTCACCTTAATTGATGTTATTCAGAAGTATTCTACGGTTATGGCCTGTTATGTGTAGGCGGATCCTGGAAGGGCTATGGTGGCTTAGACCACTACTTAGAGATTTGCATATTCCACGGTTATGAGAATTCACCTGTGTGTTGCTATGGTTCTCCTGAAGTGAGTGAAGTTAAAAGTTTTTATATGATAAAGTATTAATCTATTAGTGGTTCCGAAGTTATGATGAAAAATGTGTTCTATCGTATATTGGCATGTTGGGTGCAGTGAGTGGTATGGGATTTGAAGTGAGAATCAAGGTTGCAGTTCGGTGTTGACAAAGATGTCATGAACTTGAATGAGAAGGAAAAGAGTTTCGATGTTTAAGGTAAGTTGGTATTGTCTTTAGCGTCACCTGAGATCGGTATTTTGTGAAAGAGGCCTTGCATCATGGTTAAGGATTCTTGATCGCTTTTCAGCGTTAGTGAGGCCGATGGTTTGGATGTACGGACCTGTTATTGGTTATGGAAGGTTGTGGGAGCGTATCCCACGGGAAGGTTGTATAAGTGTGGCTTATAGTCACTTGATTGAATGAAGAGTTAAACCAAGTATGAAAAATGTGGTGATGATGTTAAATTGAGAATTAATGCCTGGAGGGCACTCGGTCTATTGGGTTGTGGACTGTGGAGGATTACTCAGGTTATGATGGTTGCTCTTGTGTTTTATGAGAGAAGGGGAGTTATTATGGACCTCTGAAAGGTTATTAGCTTAGTTCAGTGCGATTAGAATCAACTTAAGGTCTGTAGATGGATCTAAATGTGAATGTGGGCTCTATATCAGGCCAGATGTGTTCATTTCAGCAATGCGCTCCTTATGGAAGAGTAGTGGGGGTGTTATTTTGTTGTCAGCTATTTCATGTAATGATGTGTTGCGCCGTGTGAGTCGTGATACGGCTTGGTGAATTTCTTATATGTTGAGATTCTGCGTAGAGATGATGTTATATAAGCATAATGGCTCTTGAGATTCAGACCGTATATCGCACCTTAGTTGTGCTTGAGTTTGTAGCTTATAACGCTATATGTCTCCCCAGGGATGGTATTATGCACTTGACGTGCTGGTGACTGACATTCGATAGTTTGATGTGATGAGCAATCTAGCTCGGTATGTACCTCCTTATGTGAATTTTATGTGTGGATCGGGTGGCACTCTGCCATGGGTATGTTGTTTGGATCGGGTTGCGCGCTGCAACAGCGTGATGCTGAGTACAGTTCCACGTATCTATTTTTATATGTTTTGTTTCCTATTTTTCTAAGGAAAGCTCATATTAGCTGTGTGCCCGTGTCGCATGTATGATTCACGAGCGGGATGTCTGTTCAATTATGTTGACCGCGTTGCATGTATGATTCGCGAGCGGGGTAATTGGATTTCCTTTTCAGAGTTTGTTTCCTTTATGTATCATGTTCGAGTTGGTAGCCTATTGGCATATGGTGGCATCATATGAGATTTTGATCATGTTCGTGGTGGCTGATTTCTAAGGAGTTCGTGCTGGGTGAGATGAGATCATTGGATTAGGATCGTTGCAATCTGATTATATGAAGTATATTAAGGAGCAAAGACCATTATTTGGTTCAGGATGAGGTGATGGTTCCTGTTAGAAGTATAGACACAATGAATTGTTGATTCGATAGTCGGTTATGAATTTCTACACATCTCTTCCATCGTGGTGGTATTGTAAGAGTTAGAGAAAGACTTATATATATCATGAGGTGCATTGGGAGCATCAGATTTGTGGAATTTCGACTGATTTGATCAGAGAATGTTATCGTGGTCCTGTGAGTAAAGTGGTGCAAGGTGCGAATCTGACTAAGGTATGCAGTCATGTCTTGGTGTTGCGTGTAGTTATTGATATGGTGAGCGTATGTTGGAAACAAGCCTGGCATAGAATTTTGGATGTTGGAATTGGGCTTTAAGGCTTATTTGCTGGAATAAAAGGGAATATCTTCAAAATTGATCGAGCTAATGTGCTCAACTAAGTTGTGGTAGCACGGGAAGGTGCATGAGGTGTTAAACAGTGATTTCAGACACTTCAGTGTGGTTCTCAGCATGTTCGAGGACGAATGTATGTTTAAGTGGGAGAGAATGTAACGACCCGACTGATCGTTTTGAGCTCTAGCACATCGTTCAGCAGTTTGGGGCCATGAATAGCTTCATTTCAGGTATTATAACTTGCACGCATGGTCGGAATTGATTTAGAAAGGGAATTCTCATTTTGGAAGCTTTAAGTTGAAAGAATTAGCTAAGATAGGAATTTTTAGTAAACGACCTCGAAATCAAGATTCGAGGGTTCCAGCAGGTTCATATGATGATTTCGGACTTGGGCATATGCCTGGATCGGGTTTCGGATGACCCGGGAGCGTTTTGGCGCCTATTGTGGAAGTTAGCATTTTGGAAGAAATTTCGTAAGTTTTGGTCGAAGTGCATTTCAGCGTTATCGATGTCCGTTTGGGATTCCGAGTCTAGGAGTAGCTCCGTATGGTGATTCTAGAGTTGGGAGCATGATCGGAAGTGAATATGGAGGTCCGTATGTCATTTTGGAGTCATTTGGCTAAAGATAGAAAATTTAAGGTTTTTGAGAAGATTGACCGAGAGTTGACTTTTTGATATCGGGGTCGGATTCTGATTTCGGAAGTTGGAGTAGGTCCGTAATGGCAAACATGACTAGAGTGCAAAATTTGAGATCAATCGGATGTGATTTGATAGGTTTAAACATCGAAAGTAGAAGTTTGAAATTTTAAAGTTCATAAAGCTTGAATTGGAGGTCGATTCGTGGTTATAGCATTGTTTGATATGATTTGAGGCCTCGAGGAAGTCCGTAATATGTTTTGGGATTGGTTTGGGTCCGGGGGCCTCGGGTGGATTCCGGGTGGTTAACGGATCGAAAATAAAATTTTGGAGAAGGCTGAAGTTGCTGGTTGCTGGTATAACCGCACCTGCGAGGCAAGAGCCGCAGGTGCGGGGCTGCAGAAGCGGCATTCAAGCCGCAGAAGCAGAAATAGACGGCTAGGTTGGGACCGCAGATGCGGTCAGGTCACTGCAGAAGTGGGACCGCACCTCCGGCGGAGAGGACGCAGAAGCAGAAAAGGGCAGACTGGTGAGAAACCGCAGAAGCGGGTAGGTGGTCGCACCTGCGGAACCGCAGAAGCGATCAAGTGACCGCAGGTGCGGAAATTCTGGAGGCAGTGTATTCTTTTAAACTCGGGAGATGGTCATTTTTTCCCCATTTTTCATTTGGTGTGGATGATTTTGGAGAGCTTCAAGTGGGCTTTTTCGTCATCATCAACGAGGTAAGCTAACCCCACCTATCTTGAGTTAAATATATCGATTATGTATTGGTTTTAGCATGTAAATGGGTAGAAACTTGGGGTTTGAGGGAAAACCTAGAAAATTGATATTCTTGGAATTTGACCACGATTTTGGGTATGAAATTAAGAGTAAATTATATATTTGAGTTCGTGAGGTTATGGGTAAAGTTTATCTTCGAAAAATTTAGGAATCCGGGCATGTGGGACCGAGGGCAATTTTGTCAACTTTTTGATTGGGATTAGGATTTGTTATAAATTGGGTTGTAATGAGTAATTGAACATATATTAATGGATTTGCATAATTATTGGCTAGTTTTGGAGTATTGTGCATCGATTCGAGTCTTCGGAAGAGCGTGGAATGCCGGTTATGGATCTTCGGAGCGAGGTGAGTCTCCTTTCTAACCTTGTAAGAGGGAATTGTCCCCATAGGTGAAATAATTTGTTATGTGATCCTATTTGTGGGGGCTACGTACGCACGAGGTGACGAGAGTCCATGCGTAGCTACTATTATGCTATTGTCTGGGTAGTCTAGGACCCAAAAGCATATTGTACTTGGAAATATTTGTAATCCTATTGACGGTTTGACTTGCTTAAATTCTATCAAATTGGTAAATGAATTTCTAAAAGGATTAAACTTCATTTTTCTTAAATCATTAAAAAAAGGGAGGATTTGGATTTTCCTTGGATAGTTGTTCCCTAATGAAGTCTTGATTAACTGTTTGAATATGTGATTCTATATGTACCTGCGTCGCATGTATGATTCGCGAGAAGGGTGTTTGTTTATTTTATGTTGCGTTGCATGGATGATTCGCGAGCGGGGTAATAGATGCATCTATGGTTCGCGCCCTTCGAACCTCGGCAGTGCACATTTTACATTTATGTTGGATCGGCCGTACGACCTCGGCATGATATGCGCATGCTTGTCTTGTTGCTTGGGATTTATAAATGTTCTCATTTGCCTTTCCTGGCCGGAGATAAATTGATAAAGATAATGAAAAGTAAATTCTTTGGAAATTCATTATTATTGGGAAGTTGTTTACCTGCTATCTAGCTTTATGAATTATAATTGTTGTTTTAATAAAATTTCATGATCTCCTCACATTTTTACTATATTATCGTTGGACCACTAGTAAGTGTCGAAGTCGACCTCTCGTCTCTACTTCTTCGAGATTAGACGGAATACTCATTGCGTACACGTTGTTTTTGTACTCATACTACACTTGTTGTGCATTTTTATTGCACAGGTTCATATGTGGCTAGTGACTTAGTGGCATAGCGGCATGGTTAATATAGAGACTTAAGTGAGTTGCATTTATCGAGACGTCCGTATCCAGCAGAGTCTCCTTCAGAGTATTGTACTGTATTTTCATTTCTGTCCACTTGTATTCCGGACAGTTACTGTATTTTATTTCATTCCCTAGAAATTGCTCATGTACTTGTGACATCGGGTTTTGGGATGATCACTGGATTTTTCAGTAGTTAAATTTTGTAAAGACACCCTCTTTTATCCAGCGGAGTTCATTATTTATTATTTATTTGTTTAAAGAAAATGATTTCAAAATAATTTAAAATGAGAGATTGCTAGTAAATTGTAGTTGGCTTGCCTGACAGAGGTGTCCGGCGCCATCACGACCCTCAGTGGAATTTGGGGTCGTGACAAATCCTTGCCTCCATATTTGCATGAGGCTAATCCTTGCCTCCATATTTGCATGAGGCTAATCCCTGCCTCCAAATCTGCATGAGTCTAATCCTTGCCTCCATACTTGTATAAGGCTAATCCCTGCCTCCATATTTGTATGAGGCTAATCCTTGCATCCATATTTGCATGAGGCTAATCCCTTCCTCCACGTCTGCATGATGCTAATCCTTACCTCTACGTTTGCATGGGACTAAGCATTGTCCCCCCTACATAAATATTGCTCTATCCTAGTACTATCTACTTGCTTTTCAATCGAGCTAAGCTCTGCCCTTCATTTCACAAGACAACTTTATGGTCCAGAGGGAATCTGCATCATGTTTAAATTTTCGCACAAATACGGGTTCGTAGCATCTCTTTATCTGCAGGTGATCACCAAGCAACCACTATCCTAGCAGGAGTGACCTTGCTCCAGTTCCTTCAAATATCTCAAACTTGGACCATTCACCACTCTCGCATCCACTCCAAAATCTCCTGTCCGTTCTTGTAGTGTCTTCACCGGCATATTCCTCCAATGAATCCAGAACTACACGTGGCCTGATTCCTGTAAAACCAGAGATATGTAGGCAGCTCAAAGACCCGAAAACCCTTTTCATCCTTCCCGAATAAAGAGGGTCAGCTGTTGATACCCAATTTTTCCTCACATATTTTTAACACGTATATATACTTTCAAAATAGTACATATGCAGTTATAAGCATGCATAAGTTTTTTTATAATTTTTCCATAGTTTTAAAAGCTCCAAATCAATTTATTTCTTCTCTTTTACTATATAAATATCCAATAATTATCCTTCAAATTACTTTTGTGATGATTTAGCCATCTAAATTCATTATTTATGCCAACATAGTGTTTAAATATTTTTAGTGTATTTTTTGTAACTATATTTATATTTTTAGGCTAAATTGCACATCTTTGCAATAATAGCCCATACTAATGTATAATTACATTATTTAAGCATAAAATGGTCTTTTATATTTTTAAAATATTAAATAACTATTTTAAATCATTTTAGTACACAAGGATATTTTTGGTATTCATTTATTATTTTTATAAATTATTTATTTATTAAAATTAGCTATTTAAAATCTGGCCCTATTTTTTATTCAAATTTGACCCAATACCCAGCCCAATTTTTAACCTAAACCTACCCAACACAAAACTTAATACCCGACTTGGCCCCAATGTCATTCAAATCTCGGCTGTTGATCATAGAGATCAACGACCACAATTAACCCTTTCCTAAATTATACCAAACGACCCCCCAAACCCGGTAATTCTCACCCACACAGCCGCCCTGAAATCTCTTTCCTCTCCAATGCTCTCAAAAGCTAACCCTAATCGCACCTCGCCGTCACTTATCTATGGCTATTCATGGTGGTTTCTCACCACCCCAGGCCTCTAACGACCTCTCCTCTACTAGTATCACCATCTCCAGGGTCCTCAAGGAACCAGGGTTAGTCTGCTTGCATCTATGGCCCTTTCTCGCCTGGTTTCAGGCTGTTTCGATTTGATTCCGAGTAAGATCTTCCTATATCACCTTAGATCTATGGGTGTCGAAGATTGCTTCTTCACCTCTGTGTGGCTCTTCTCGAAACCCTAATTTCTTCCTTATAAACTTCTTAGATCTGTACAGATCTGAGATGTTTGGACCTACTTCATATGTTTTTTTTACAAAAAACCTTTTGATTTTTACAAGGATCTTTTGATTTTCAAATGGTTTTCCATTTTCCTAAACTAAAGTTTCCCGAAAATTTCTTTTCCAAAAAAAATGTTTGATAGTTTTGAGTGTTTGATCTTCTGTTTCTTATGTGTCTTGACTAATTTCGTAAGATTTGTTCTAACCTTAACTCGTTTATACTAAAAGCCCTAACTTTTCGACATTTTTGTTTGGTTTCTGAGTTACTTGTATGCTGACTTTGTCCTCGCTTTAGTTCATGTGATTTTTCTTTAGCATATTATATGCCTTGTGATTTTATCCTAATATGCCTCTACTAAGTTTCTTGGTCCAACTTTTCTACTAATTCTACATGTGTATATTCATTTTGGCTGTTCATGATAAACCTATATTTTTCTCCCTAAATCAGTGTCATTTTCTTTATTTACCAATTTGTTTCGTTGAAATTATGTATTGAATCCTGACTATTCATTCCTTGCCTTATTTTTGTCTACAAGACTTGCTAACTCTTTACGTGATTTTTCTCTTAGATTGAACCCTTGTCTATTTTGAAGTTCTTTTCTGGTTTGATTTGAACTCTTTTCCTTAGAAAACCCTTTGATTCTTACTTCTCTACTCGGTTTGATTGAACTTCTTGCCTTAATTAGTTTTCCCTTACCTTATTTGTTATTTGTTGATTCTTACTGATTGTTTCCTTAATTGAAACTCCTATTCATTCACCCTTAATTACCTACTTTGTACCTAAGTCTTACTTAATTTCTTTCCTTATACATATGTCCTTCTTTTTACCGTTGATTGATTATCCCTTAATTAAGAGGAAGACTTACTGATTTTATGTGACTGACTGATTCGGTGAATTTCCCTAATTGCCACATAGTTGATTCTTTACCTTATTTTGTTTAACTCTTGATTACTATATAAACTCTCTCTTATTTAACTTCCAGACACGAACATATAGTTCAAAACTACCACTTTACACTCTAAAAAGGCTCTCTCTGCTCTCCTTGCTACTTCTAACATCTGTTGTTCTAGCCGGCTGCAAGCCAAGGCTGGAAATTGCACAATACCTTTCTCACGCTTGTATTTTTCATTCTTTAACTAGGTATGCTTTTGATTAATTTTAAGAATCAAAACCTATGTGTTTACTTACTGCTTTAGTCCATATGGCTTGAGTCCATTCTTTCCCCTGTTTACTGCTTACCCAGCATGCCTAATACTACCTATTCAAATCTGTAATTAGCATGTTTCCACTTTACTTGCTTGTTTGCTATCTTGTTTAACATGTCTATATATGAAACTAAGCATGTTTGACTGACTACTGTTTATCTAGCATGCCCAGACTCTGCCTTTGTGTAATTAGCATGCCTTCACCTGTTAATACTTGCCTATCATGCCCATCTAAGTCTTTGCTTGCTATGCATCACTCCTGCTAAGTTAATTACTCTCCCTAGAATGGCTTCAACATGTTTTTGTTGTGATCTTTATTGTATGACCTGCATTCCAATTCTGTGGAACCCCTTTAAGAGTTCTATTAAGGTGTATCCTCTGTG
Source organism: Nicotiana tabacum (assembly GCF_000715075.1). Lineage (NCBI taxonomy): Eukaryota > Viridiplantae > Streptophyta > Magnoliopsida > Solanales > Solanaceae > Nicotiana > Nicotiana tabacum. The sequence goes on along the minus strand of NC_134087.1, from coordinate 102,164,390 downwards.
TTCCCGACCCCTCTTCCCTTGTGTGATGGTTGTTTGCCAAAGTACTTCCTAAAACTGTTTGTTCTATGACTCATGTTCTAATTGAAAATTTTTCCTTTACACTTTCCTCAAACAGTTTTATCACTAATGGTTTTCAGAAGTTCTTTTCAGTCCTAAGACCTTTCTTTTAAACTCTTTCAAACCATTATGCACTTTCACTTACTCCTAGAATACTAGGTCCTGCCCCTCTGGTATGTGTACTGCTTAGAGGTCCCTGAGATGTCTCTGAACTCTAGCATATCAGGGCTGACACTTCCACACTGCACATAATCAGTCTTTGTTTGAAGAAAGTTTGGGTGTGAGCACTGCTTGGGATCCTTGAGGTCCTTAGGGAACTCTGACACACCTAGACATGAAATTGGTTATGGAACTTTGGATATTTGAGATTATTGGAGGCTTGGAAATCACTTTGGGCCTACTTCAGGCTCCCTATAGCTTAATTTCTGTTCTATATATGTAATTTTGTTAATCATTGCTCTATAATAATTATTTGTAAACAAACAATGGGGTGATTAGTGAAAAAGGGATGGTAGTTGTATATTGCAGGTAAATTGGGTAGATAACATGCCTATAGGATCTATTTTGATTCACATATGTTTGATAGTTAATATTCCTATAGGATCTGCTTGGGTTTAAATAAATTCTGCATGCTTTACTTTCACACAATTAGAAGCCATGTGTATATTATCTAAATCAGCTTTATAATTAGATATCATGCCTATAGGGTGTAAAGTAACTGAAGTTCAGTTTTTATTACAACATGTATTCAAATTTGTCTCCTTAGAAATCATGCCTATAAGATCAAAATCAGCTTTTACTAATTAGATACCATGCTTATAGGATTTAAAATTAGCTGTAATAGAAATCATGCCTATAGGATCTTAAAACCAGTTTAGTTATATTTAAAATCAGTTTGACTCGTGCTCGTCAATTCTGAATCAGATTAAATAACCTACTTTTTTCGTGTTACTCAATATCACTAGAAAGCATGCATATAGGACCCCAAATTTCCCGTTTAAAAATTGTTTACTATTTTACTGCATTCCTAATCAGTAATAGATACCATGCTCATAGGACATCACCATTATACGCCTAGGCAAGCCTATAGGACGATTAAAAATCCTACAACTGTAAAATTGTTTTCTGTTATCTGTGACTGCTCATAATCAACAGGTCAAAAATTCAATAGGCAAGCTGAATAGGTCTTTGACACTTTGTTCCAAATTCAGTACTGCATGTTCTCTGCTCACCTAGATATCATGCTCTAAGGTTTTCTCTTAAATACCTGAAACTGTTGTTTGAGACGTGCACTTACTTGTTCTATTTGTGGAGGTAAATGTGAGCCTTTAATTGTCCCCTCTTTAAATGCAGTACTAATTGTTTTGATTGACGCCTAGATTTTTCTCCTTTAAGTACTTTAGGATGGTCTAGAACTACCTAAATTAGAGGTTCTAAATACCTCCAGGGCCACCAGGAAGGGACGAGTAGTGCACGCATAGGACATCTTTCAAGGTTTCTAGAACGCTTTAGGCTATGACCAAAGGGAGGGAATTGGGTAGTAAGGATATGATGACTACGTGCTAATGTCACGTGTAGCCCCTCACTGAGAAGTGATTACCGGGTATTGTGTGGGTATGATCTTATAGGCTAACCAACCTAAGACCCCTCTTTCCCAACTCTCGTTGTTTAAATAAAGTTACTTTTCTTTATATATGTGCGACTTGTTCAAGCCTTTTCCCCTGTTTCATTACTTGAATCACACATGTGCTTAGAATGTCAAGACATGCCTTTACTTGCAAGTATGTGTTAAAACTGTTTATTTGTAAAAGGATTAATTCACATAGTTTAAGTTCGGTCGGGACCCACCGTTGTGGACTGCGAGGGGTTCCTAACACCTTCCCCTCAAGGTTATTTCGAGCCCTTACCCTAATCTCTAGTAATGTAAACTAGTTACATGAATTAATCGCTCTAGGTTCCCTAATGCACCATAATCTGTTAGGTGGCGACTCTTCAAATACCCAATTCCCAAAAGGAAATGAGTTATTTCCCATGAATGTCGAAACCCAGGCTTCCCTGTCAAAAAAGGGAAAAAGGGGGCGCGACATTAGGCATTTGTAGTGAAGCCAAATTCAAGAAAGCCTTTTCAATAACAAATTTCTTCTTCAAATATCTCTCTTCTCTTTTCAAGCTTCCTCTTCTTTAGTTGAATTCTCCAATCTTTGTTAACGATCTTGGGCTAGCAGAAGATCTCCGAATAATACTCTTCTTATGGTATTCTTTTCATGGTATCAGAGCCATAAGTCAGCTTCTGGATTTCAAGGTCGGGTTAGTAGTTGATTCAACTGGTTTCCCTAATTAGATTTGGGTGGTCGTGCTAATGGACTATGGATGGAGTTATTGAACCAATCCAACTACAAGGTATGAAAGACTTGTATGAAGTCATATCTTGTTAGTGAGGATTTGTGGGAAATTGTCAATTTGAGTAACACAAGTCCTCCTGTTGACGCACCAGAAAATAGCAATGCGCATAAGAAGTGGAAGCAGATTAATGCTAAGGCAGAGTTTATCTCTCAACAAGAAGGATAAAGCTCGGCTACAATTTTGGAGAATGAGTTAGCTAACACCACTCAAGGTAATCTCTCTATCGTCGACTATTTTTTGAAGGTTAAAAATCTGTGTTCTAAAATTTCTCTATTGAATTCGGACGAGGCTATCTCTGAAGCACGAATAAGAAGAATTATTATTTGTGGTTTAAAGCCAGAATATATTCCCTTTGTTACATCGATTCAAGGATGGGTTCAACAACCATCTTTGGAAGAATTTGAGAATTTGCTATCGTCACAAGAGCTACTAGCCAAATAGACGGTTGGTGTATCTATCAAAAACGGAGAATGAAATTCTCTTATTGTCGATAAGAGGAAATTTAAAGGGAAATCAAGAGATAGTATGCACTTTCGGTCCTCAAGTGGTTCGAGCTCGCCAGGAAAGAAGGGAAAGTCTCCCAGTAACGTCAAAAAGCTTTTAAAATGTTACCGTTGTTGCAAAATCGGGCACATAAAAAGATATTGTCGATCCAAAGAGAGCAATATGGCTCACCAAGAAAGCTGCTGAAGAAGGAGAAGAAGAAGAAGAAGAAGAAGAAGAAGAAGAAGAAGAAGAAGAAGAAGAAGAAGAAGAAGAAGAAGAAGAAGAAGAAAAATACAACTATGGAAAGTTCTTTGAAGCGGAGACTCGAGCAATGCCATGGCTTCCATAAATTTTGAATGAGAGTGGACCATGGATTCAGGATGTGGGCACCATCTCACTGGAGATCAATCCAAATTCTCCACCTTTCACGAATACAACGAACATGATGTTATTGTTATAACAGATAATACAGTCCATAATGTGGAGAAGGAAGGCACTGTTGTGATCAACGAGAAGCAAAAAGACACTATTACCCTCAAGAGTGTCTTTCATGCTCCAGATATGAAGAAAAATCTATTTTCAGTTTCGAATGCTGTAGATGCTGGAAACTATTTGCTATTTGTCCCACGTGATGTGAAGTTCCTCCGAAATATCAATGTGCTCAAGGCGGATATCATTCACTCTGGTAAGAGAGTTAACGATTTATATGTCTTATCTGCCACTAATTCATATATTGAGAAGTTGAGTATCAATGATAATACACATCTTTGGCATGCTAGGCTTGGACATCTAAACATGGATAAATTAAAAGCCATGGTAAAATTGAATCTACTGAAATGATTGCCTAACTTAAAATATTTTGGTGGGGGAGAGGTTTGTGAAGGATGTCAATATGGAAAGGCACATCATCTTCCATTTGACAGATCCTTGTCAAGGTGCAATGCCCCACTAGAACTTATTTACAGTAACTTGATGGTGCCAACTAGAACTCCTTCATTCTTAGGCTATTCTTATATGCTAATTTTCATTGATGATTTTACTAGATTAACTTGGATTTATTTTGTGAAGCACAAGTCAGAAGTTTTCAGTAAGTTTGTGGAGTTCAAAGAAATAGTTGAAGGCGAATTCGATTCCAGAATAAGGTGGCTGCGAACTGATAATGGCGGAGAATTCACTTCAGATGAATTTCTGTCCTTTTGTCGTCAACATAGCATTAAAAGAGAGCTGACATGCTCTCATACGTCACAATAAAATGGAGTGGCTGAAAGGAAGATCCGACACTTAATTGAGACATGTAAGAGTTGGCTTCATGCCAAGAATTTACCTAGAGCCTTGTGGGCTGAAGGTATGAAATGTGCAGCGTATGTTATTAACAGGATGCCTCTTTCTCCAAAAAATATAAAGTCTCTCTATGAATTAATGTTTGGACAAAAGCCTAGCGAGAAATACCTCAGGGTTTTTGGCTTTATTTGTTATGTTCACATTCCGGATTCTTAATGAAGCAAGTTGGATGCCAAGGCAAGGAAATGCATCTTTATCGGATATGATGAAAGGAAAAATGGATGGAAGTGCATGGATCCTAAGACTCATCTCTTTGTTGCTTCAAGAGATGTCATATTCGATGAAGTCTCTTTGTATTATGGAGTTGCGCAAGAAAGGGCAGGTTATAAACCCTTGAACTCTGAAGCATCAAATTTGCTCATCACGAGTACTTCTTTTGATAATACAGTTGTCGATGAGCTAAGAGAAAGGAGGAGCCCGAGAACTCAACAACATGAAACTCAACAAGAAGATGATTCATGTGGTTCGGGAAGGCCAAAAAGAACTATTATCAAACCAGCTCGCTTCAGAGATGTAAATTTTGTCAGTACGTATTCCTGTTTCTTTGCAGGACCAATTAAAGAACCTTCAGTCTTTGGGGAAGCAAGACGAGCCAGAAAAATAGTGCTGAGATCTTTACCAAGACATGTCCTAAAGCATCGGTTGAGTTCTTGCGCGACAAGCTTGGGATAGCTTCCAAAAAATCACTTTAAGGGGGAGTGTGAAAAAATAAAGTTGATTTTTTGGAAGAGTAAAAATTATAATTAGAAGAAGTTTCTAGAAAGTTATGGAGTAATATCTTGGATATTTGTTGTACTTAAGAAATATCTAGATATTCTAGAGTCTTGGATATTTAAGGAAGATATTAGTAGGAGGTGATAGAATTGTCCAGATTATTTTTGTATCTAGAATCATCCTAGACAAGTATAAATAGGAGTAGTCTTAGGTAGTTGTAGTGAAGCCAAATTCAAGAAAGCTTTTTCAATAACAAAGTTCTCCTTTCAAAAATCTCTCTTCTCTTTTAAAGCTTCCTCATCTTTAGTTAAATCCTCCAATCTTGGTTAACGAGCTTGGGCTAGCAAAAGGTCTTCGAATAATACTCTTCTTCTGCTATTCTTTACGGTTCAAAAGTGAGAACCCGATTAAAGGAATTAAACATCTCTTTTACAGATGTTGTACAAAAAAGTCTTGAACTTGTCTTTAAGAAAAGAAAAGAAAAAAATTGTGAAAACTTGGCTAAAACTGCTACAAGTTGAATCACTTATTAATGAAACTTCGTTTAACATGCAGAATGTATAAAACTATTTAAAACTACATATACCAGCTATTGCACTCTTAAACAACTTATTTATTACTACTATTTTCTACAGAGAAAGGTGACAAAACTTTACGTTTAGTTAAACCTAGAGCACATTCCCCCTGGAATAAGAAAATGTGAGAAATCAAATGTCTTCTGTAAAGAATAATGCGTATACGCAAATGAAAAAGGTCCTACATGCATGAATATTCTCTCCTCTTTTATTTTTCTGAACGTCATCTTAATTTAAAGGACTTTCACGCCGTACTGGAAACAAACAAAGAAGTAGAGACGGCCAAATTACCAAATCCAAGTCCAATGGATGAAGCAAGAGAAATTAACATTTTGTTTGATTATAATTATTTGGACCTGTTCTGGCTGAGTATTATTTATTTTGTTTTATGCTACTGCATTTCTTCTCGGCACTATCGTGTTTTACTTGTTTGTTTAGAATCGAGGGTTTACCGTAAACAATCTCTCTATCTGTATAACGTGGGAATAAAGATGCGTACACATTATTTGTTTACCTTTAAAATGGAAAATAATTAAATTTGTACGCAATTTTAAGAATATGTGGATTAATTCAACACAAGTAATCAAGAATGTTAGATAAGCGAATTAATGATAAAATAAATAACCAAACTCGTTGTGACGTTGAGTCCGGACCCAGATTTAAGCTTAACAATAATTCTGCCCTCGTTCGGACCCTCGATTCCGAGCGAAGTGTATATGAAGAACTATGATTAGAATAAAACTTTTCAATGGCTAGAAAGCATAGAAACAAATACTCCCTCTGTTCCAGTTTATGTGAACATATTTCATTTTTGGTCCGTTCCAAAGAGAATGACCCCTTTTTAAATTTAGAAACAATTTAGCTTAGACTTCCAATTCTACCCTTAATGAGAAGCATTTATAACCACACAAATACTTTGGACCCCTTTTTGACTTATTTAGGACAACAAATTCTAAAAAGTTTTTATTTTTTCTTAAACTCCGTGTCAAGTCAAACAGGTTCACATAAATTGGAACGGAGGGAGTACTATTATATTGCCTTGATAAGTGTGTTACAATGTATCTCTTGAATAAGAAACTTACCCTTTATATAGTAGGGGATTTTTACCCCTAGTACAATTCTAAAAAAGGTAAAAATCCTTCTTGTACATCAATGACCAGTATGATACCGGCATCGGTTGAGATTCGTGCTGCGATATTCGGTTGGGTGCGGATATCACAGCCCTCCATTAGTTGCGTAATCATTCGTAATGCTTCCCGAGGTCTTGGAGCTCGTTCCGGGTTTGGGAGGTTGATCGGTGCCAACCCTACACCACTACAAAGTGACGAGAGTGATCGAAGCAGCTTTTGCCCGATATAGTCGGGATCGAATTTACAGGGAGCTAGAATTGGGAATTGGATTCCTATCTAAACTAGAAATGCGTAGTGCTCTTACTTGCACTTCCAATCATCTTTGGTTGTTTGTTACTTCTAATTTTTAAACTAATAGTATGCTAAATTAAAATAAGAGTGAATACTTGTAAGGTTTTCCAAATTGTTAAAGAGGCACTAGGGAAGTGACTTTCTCCTAGGTGAATACTTGACGGGATCTAAAGCCTAAGGCAAAGAAGTTATGTTGGGGATTGCGATATAGTCAATGCACGGAATTACTCACTCTATACCTCTCGGTAACTTGAGTGACTTTGCCTTAATCGACTTTCTCAAGACAATTGGGTGTCAAAATTGTGCAAGTAATATAGGCTCAAGTCGGGTATTACTATATCTACATTTGACGCTTTAATTGGGGCTATCAATCTCTTGATTACATAATAATTTCTTGTTGGACTGATTTTCCTAGACTCAAGATCTCTTTCTCAAGAAGAGGCTAAGTCAAATAGGCACAAATAAGTGTTTGCGACCACTAATTCAACATGGAAAACACATATCAGTCCAAATATCAACTACCCATAAACCTCTAAGCCTTAAATCAAAAGACTCATCAAATACTCACACTAGGGTTGAGCCACAACCCTAGATAATGGGTCTAGCTCCTCATAATAATGAAAAAACACAGAGAAATAGATGAAGAATAATCCATAAGATTTGATTACAAACTAAGATAATGAAGATTTAGTGTTAATCTAGCTACAAATTACACAAAATGAAATAAAACAGTCGTTCACGTGCTCTGGTCTCTAACAGATTACAAAAGATACCCTAAAAATGTGAAAAGAAAGTATTTATACTAGGCCGAATTTTCTGGACAAAAATATCCCTGATGAGGTACTGCAGTCCGCATAAAATGCATCGCGGATGGTGATGAGGCTTCTTGGCTTGATTAATCATTTTTTGAATCTGGCCACCGCGGGCCGCATAAAATGCACCGCAATCGCGGTGGCTTCAACTGCGATCCGCACAAAAATGACTGCGACCGCATTGGCTTCTATCTTCAAACTCCCAACTGTCTGAACCCCCTTCTCCGCAGACCCACAAAATGGATTGCGGCCGCAAGAACTCCTCCGCGGACCGCACTGGTTGAAGGCCCCAAAAGTGCACCTCTCTGAATCTCCTCACCGCGGACCGCACTAAATGGATTGCGGCCGCGGTGGGTCTGTTGCAACTGTGCTTTGACTTGTTCTTGGTACTTGTGCATGTTTCACTCCTTTTTTAGATGGTTTTGATTACTTGTCACTTTTTTGACCAAACCCTGCAAACAAGTACAACAGGTAAGCCTTTGGGACTATTTGTCTACATTTTTAATCCAAAACTCAAGTAAAAAGGAGTGAAAAATAAACTAGAATCCCTAGTTATCAACTCCCCCAAACTTAAGCTTTTGCTTGTCCTCAAGCAAACAAAATAAGACCCACCTCCTAAAGAGTAAATCCAAGAAAATTCAGCTGACCTAAAGTGACCTCATCTGGCATCAATTGGGACTAACAATTGCCCTCAATTCAAATGAATTATTAACAACATTCAACCTTTTAAGTACCATGGATTTAGTGCGACACAAGAGCATCAAGAGTTGACTTAACCCATCAAGGAAGCTCTTTCTACTACTTTGGTCATTGTGGAACTCAAACTCATACTCTTCACTCTCCTTTAAGCAAACCTTACTTTTAGATTGTAGCACTTAGAACGAGGATTGTGGAAAACACACTCATCTCTCTCAAAGAAAGGTTACAAGTCCGGCTCTAAGTACCATAAGCTTGCCCTTATGTGAGTCACCACTAATGTAAGCTTCATTCAACTCAAGATCATATAGGGCTTTTGTGGAAATATAGTGAAGGCTTTTGGTTCAGGGTAGAAAATATTCGGTCTAAGTAGGTTCCATCTTCCCTTAAGCACTTCATTTGCTTCATTTTGGCACATATTCTCTTAAATTTTTGAGTCATTAACTTCTTTCTTAGGGGTTAGAGAGACACACTATCACTCTTCCTTGTTCATTTCAAACCTTTTTCTCCTTTCTCAACTTTCCATACCTTTCATCTCTTTACTTTTATTGAATCCCTTCATTTTTTTAATTTTTTTTGTTCCTTCTTTTAGACTTTTTGATTTTCTTTCTTTTTCATTGCCTTTCCTTTTTTTATTTTTTTTACCTTTTATCACTTTGTTGCATTCCTCGTTTCTCCCCCAAAACTTATGCTTTTTCCTTGTTCTAAGGAAAGGTCGGGTGCCAAGAGAGGCTCTTTTTAGAACGGGTAAAGGCTTGTATCATGGTCTTTGAAAGAAAAAGGTCTATGACTCAAAAGGGTTGACTAGGGATATTATCATTGGTAGGCTATGTATGTTTTCAAGATAATATTCGGATCAAGGAGAGCTTATAATCACTTCTCAAGTCAAACTACACTTAGGATTTTGCCTAGACAAACATTCAGGGCAAGTTCTAGACTAATGCACGGGACTTGGACTTGCAATTCAAATTGTCACCACACTAGCTATAGGATTGCTAAAGAGATAGAGTCGGGGCCCACAACAACCTTAGCTAAGATTTGAGCAACACGAATGGTCCCGAAAAATCACTTGATGATAATCGGCCAACACAAGAGTCTCAAGGTGACAACTTTCACCATCCTATACACAATAATTTGTTTTTGACCATAAGATCAAAGGTAAATGTGCTAGGCCCAAGTGAAGCTTTGCTTGAGGAACCATTACTCACTAACTGCTATTTACACAAAAAACAAAACGAAAATAGACTCAAACCCTTAAGAAGGTTGTCATGTCATCCATCATCGGGAAGAGCCACCCGGTTCACACAAATTCTACCTTTGGAAAGAACCGTGACATTAAGAAAATCAAAGGCTTATTGAACGCAAAACTCAAAATAAGAAGCTACCAAAATGAAATAAGAGCTAAAAAATAAAAATGCGAAAAGTAGAATGAATATGTACAAGAGGGGATTTAGATGAATATACATAAGGGGGAATGAATATATACATCAGAAAGTAACTTTATATATAGACCAAAGTTGCAAAGTACGTAAAGTGAACTAAAATGGTAAAATTATGTACATACCAAAAGTGAAAATCAAAGCATAATAAAAAGAAAATTGTATCATATTTACAACAAATCATCCAAATAGGGCTATCCCCTCAAATGAAAGCTAGCATTGTCCTCAATGCTAACTACCAAAACTAGATCAAAATAAGAAAGAAAGTAAAGAAAACTCCCTATTGGTCCTCTGTTTGCAGTAGGACTTGGGCCTGTACTGGGTCCTGAGGCTAGATAGAGGAACCTACATGTGGGTCCTCCACCTCTATCACTGCATCATCAACTCGGGGGATCACCCTCTTCCTCTTTGTTGGCCTCTCTGTCTCATGCTTCGGCTCAGGCTGGGCTGCTGGAACCAGGTCATGCAATAACAGCTCCAATCACCCTTCATTTTCTCCACTTCGTCCCTCAACTCCTTCACAGACTCTTTTGATGCTCTAGTCTTTCTCAACTTCTTTGTTTCCTTTGCCAGCTCCTTCAGTGCTTTTCCATGAGAACCTATAACATCCAATATCAATTTATGGTTCTCCATGAGCTTCTTCTAGTTATCCAGAAGCTCCTAGAGAGTATCCTCCACTGACTATGGAACCTGTGGCTGAGGGGGTACAAACTGGGCTACCACTGAGCTAGAAAGCACAGGCAGCTTAAAAGTAGCTGTCTGCATCCAGTTGTTGATACTGGCAAGGGTTTGGTTCAAACTGTGGGCAGTCAATGGGTAGGCTGAAGATAAGGGGATATCTGGGGCAGTCTTTGGTATAGCTGAGGGAGGATGAGAAGAGGCTACTACTACTGGCTCTTCAGACTGGCTAGTAAAAGTAGTAGATTTACCTTTCGGATCTTTAGGGTTGTCATCACCCTTGAGGTTGTACCAGGAGAAGGGTGCCTTTGGTTTTACCTTTACATCAAACTTTCTTTTCTCCCCATCTTGATCCTCAAAATACATAGTCAGGAAATGTTGGAAGGGGTAGGATCTACCACCTTCAATCACCAACCGTGTAATCACCCTGGACATAACATTCTCGATGTTGATCGGGTACCTCTCCATGATAGAAGCCACCAATATAGCCCGGGAGATAGGAAGAGAGTTCTCGTGAGTGGTGGGGTCTAGATTGCTACACACAAAGGTCTCCCACCCTCTCGCCTCGAAGTTCAGGGTTCTCCTCAAAATTTTGACTCCCGCTGTCAACCATGTTGGGGTGGTACTTGGGATTTCCAAGTACTCTGCTAACCACGGATGGGATTCTCCCCTAATGCTACCTTTTCTAAGTATAAAGTTCATCCTCCTCCGGAAAGCCCAGGTAGTCATTGATTGTTTTCCCATCAAACTTTACTTTTAAATTTCGCACCTTAGTCATTGTAGTGCCCTTTTTGATATGGGCAACATTAGTGTAAAACTTCTTCACCAAGTGCTCATTTGCATCCTCAACGTTGCCTATGAAATAATCCTAGCCCGGCCTCTCTGAATTGCCTCTGCATATTTGGGTTGTGAGGTAGAAGATCCTTATCAATGAATCGTCGTTCAAGTATCAACTTCCTCTCGGGCCACTATTATTTGAACTTGTGGTATCACAATTCACTAACAAACCTATCTTGCCAAGCTTCCGATTTTCTGGTTCTAGCCACCCCTCCTACTTGGGGCTCACCCCCTCCTTCTTCTTCTTCTTCTTCTTCTATGGGATCCTTACCGGGTGTTGAAGTTGTAGGTGAGTTAGAAGAAACATCATCACCGCTCTCAGCCTCAGACGACTCAGAAGAAATTGCAACTGAAGCTTGAGCAGTAGGAGTGTCCGGAGGTGTATCTCTCAATCTTCGCCTTCCCGGCCAGTTAGGAACATACTTCGGGACTGACTCGGAGTAGGATGCCTCCCGAGAGGGCAAATACTCACTCCCCGAATGGGAAGCAGCTCTATCCACAGCCTATATTGACTTTCTGGTGTCCTTGATTGACTGCCGGACTCGGGGGGTCAATCTGATCATACCTCCTCCCCTACCCCGGAAGGACTCTCCTTTGACTTTCTATTTATCACCTCTACCTCGTGATTTTACCATTATCTGCAAGGAAAGTTCATAAAGTTATTGTTAGTATCATAGTACCAGATGAAGCAGTGAAGATTATGATTGCAGATAGTTGATAATGTAAAGTAGAACTGCATACTACGGGCCGTATAAATTGCAGTGAAGCCGCAAATGGACCATCGCAGACCGCACAAAATGGTACCACGGTCCGCATTGAGGTGGGGGTCAGACTACCCACTATCTGATAAAGCCCACTGCGGACTGCAAGAATTGTAGTGCGGCCGCAGTAAGGCACCGTGGACCGCAGAAAAGCCACTACGGCCGCGATCCTCAAACTTTCACTCTCTGAAGTTTTACCACCGCGGTCTACATAAAATGCTATCGCGGACCGCAAAAAATCCACCACGGACCGCGATGAACCTCATTCAGTAACACCAACCTAGGGTTTCAGATATTTCTCATTTTGAACCTAAATGCACATATTATGAACCCACTAGGAAGTTAATCATTGTATATAACTAATTAACCCTACTCTAACAGTGTTATATAATCCTAAGTTATCAATTAAAAGAAAAAGGGAAGAAGAAGATGTAGAACTAATCAATTAAAAGAAAATAAAACACAATTAAAGACTAAGGAAATATTAAAAGTACCAGTAATGAGATGCAACCCAATAAATGAGAATAAGAGGTTGAAATCATGCAGTTAGGGTTAGGGATGAACAGTACTTTTTACTATTTGGACAACAAATGCTCAAAAAGTTTTAAATGAAGGCCTCAGGTCCTATTTATAGAAAAGGAACCTGGGGCCCATTGCACCTACCCACCGCGGACCGAAAAAAATGGCACTGTGGTCCACAATACTCAAAAGCCTGAAGCGCTGGGGAGGAAACCAATGCGGACCGCAAGAAATGCTCTGCGGCCGCAGTGGGGCACCGCGGTCCGCAAGAAAGGCAATGCGGCCGCAGTGACAACTTCAGAGAGCATTCACTTTTTTCCAATCAATAGTGCAAACCGCAATGAAATTTTGCTCCCGTAATAAGGCCATTGCGGTAGCAGTCCTAACTTTAGAAAGTGCATCTTTTTTTCATTTTTTCAGTTTAGTTCCTGCACTACATCAAACTAACCATACACACATCTCACAACCTGTTAGACCAATAGAAAATCCTATACTACAAAGAAAATCAAAGAAAAACACAAAGAAAGATACATGGGTTTCCTCCCAAGAAGCGCCTGATTTAACGTCGTGACATGATGCAGGTTACCATCAAATCACTTTATATAGAGCAGTGCCACCATGTGGCTGTCATCAATTTTGCCCAGGTAGTGCTTGACCCTGTGCCCATTAACTCTGAAAACCTCCCCATTTTTGTTCTTCAAGTCAAGTGCACCAAAAGAAGTCACAAACACCACTTCAAAAGGTCCACTCCATTTCGACTTAAGCTTTCCCGGAAACAGACGTAACCGAGAATTGAACAAGAGAAACAAATCACCCACTTTGAACTCCTTGCCCCGAGCATATTTATCATGAAGGTACTTCATTTTGTCCTTGTACAAGGACGAACTGGAGTAGGCATAGAATCTGAATTCATCAAGTTCATTAAGCTGCTCCACACGAAGATTTGCTACCACATCCCATTCAAGATTCAGTTTTCTCAAAGCCGACATGACCCTGTGCTCTAACTCAACCGGTAAATGGCAAGCTTTCCCAAACACCAACTGGTACGGAGACATACCAATTAGAGTCTTGTAAGCAGTCCTATAAGCCCATAGAGCATCATCTAATTTCTTTGACCAATCAGTCCTATTTGCATTGACAGTCTTTGACAATATACTCTTGATTTCCCTGTTTGAGACTTCAACTTGACCACTCTCCTGAGGATGATAAGGAGTAGAAACTTTGTGATTGACACCATACTTCGCAAGCAAAGTGTCAAAAGCTCGATTACAAAAATGAGACCACCATCACTTATGATTGCACGAGAAGTGCCAAACCTTGTAAAAATGCTCTTCTTGAGAAACGCAACAACACTCCGGGCTTCATTATTGGGTAAAGCCACAGCTTCAACCCACTTTTAAACATAGTCAACGGCCACTAGAATGTATGTGTTCCCACACGAACTAACAAATGGGCCCATGAAATCAATGCCCCATACATAAAAAATATCAACTTCACGAATGATATTGAGAGGCATCTCATCTTTCTTCAAAATTCCACCCCCTCTTTGACATTCATCGCATCTCTTCACGAGTTCACTTGCATCTTTGTACAAAGTTGGCCAGAAAAACCCACAACTAAGAACTTTTGAAGCTGTCCTCGCCCCGCCATGATGGCCACCATAGGGAGAGGAATGACAAGCCTCTAAGATACTCAATTGCTCCTCCTCCGGGACACACCTTCGGATTACACCATCCGTGTAGATCATGAACAAGTATGGCTCATCCTAATAGAAATCTAAACTATCCTATTTGAGCTTCTTTCTTTGGTTAGAAGAGAGCTCACACGGGATTATACCAGTCACAAGGAAATTAGCAACATTCGCAAATCATGGTATACCATTCACCGACACAGAAAGGAGTTGCTCACCGGGAAATGAATCATTGATCTCTAGGCCATCACGAGGCCTTTCCTCCTCCTCCAAGCGGGACAAGTGGTCCGCCACTTGGTTTTCACTACCCTTCCGGTCCACAATCTCCAAATCAAACTTTTGAAGTAATAAGACCCATCGCATCAACCTAGCTTTGGAATCCTTCTTCGTCATCAAGTACCGGAGTGCGGCATGATCGGTATGAACTATGACCTTGGCACCCATGAGATACGGTCAAAATTTCTCCATTGCGAACACAATAGCCAAAAGCTCTTTCTCAGTCACCGTGTAGTTCACTTGAGCATCATTCATTGTCTTGCTCGCATAGTACACCGGATGAAACATTACCGCCCCAACCGCAATATCACTCACATCACATATGAGCTAAAAAAGTAAGCTCCAATTGGGTGCGGTAATAATAGGAGTGGTGGTCAACTTGTGCTTGAGAAGTTCAAAGGCTTGCATACATATCTCATCTAACACGAACTTGGCATCTTTTTCCAATAACTTGTATAAAGGATTCACTACATCGAAAAGTCCTTGATAAATCTCCTGTAAAACCCTGCATGCCCAAGAAAACTTCTAACTCCCTTGACAGAAGTAGGGGGAGGGAGTCTTGAAATCACATCAATTTTTGCTTTGTCCACCTCTATACCATGCTTTGAAATTTTATGCCCAAGAACTATGCCCTCTACAACCATGAAGTGGCATTTCTCCCAATTAAGAACAAGATTGGTTTCTTCACAACGGGCCAACACTCTATCAAGATTTTTCAAGCATTCATCAAATGAGTCACCCACAACACTAAAGTCGTCCATGAACACCTCTAAAATGTCCTCTACCATATCGGTAAAAGTGGCCATCATACACTGCTGGAATGTAGTCGGTGCATTACACAACCCAAAAGGCATCCTAGAAAAGGCAAATGTACCATATGGACAAGTGAAGGTGGTCTTCTCCTGATCTTTCGGAGCAATCAAAATTTGGTTGTACCTAGAATACCCAACCAAGAAATAGTAGAAGGCACGCTCAGCAAGTCGGTCTAACATCTAATCAAGAAAAGACAATGGAAAGTGATCCTTGCGGGTCACTTTATTCAACTTGCGGTAATCCATGCACACCCTCCACCCATTGACGGTCCAAGTAGGAATCAACTCATTTTGTGCATTGGTAACCACGGTCATACCACCCTTCTTCGGTACACATTGCACCGGCGAAGTCCAAGAGCTATCAGAGACGGGGTATACATAACCCCGACATCCAACCACTTGATCACCTCCTTTTTCACAACTTCTTGCATTACCTCGTTCAACCTCCTTTGATATTCCAAGGAGGGCTTTGCATCATCTTCCAAAATAATCTTGTGCATATAAAATGCGGGGCTTATCCCCCGAATATCAGCTAAGGTCCATCTGATTGCCTTCTTCCGCTTTTGGAGCACTGCCAATGTGGCATCAACCTGCATGTTAGTAAGACAAGAGGAAAGAATAACTGGAAAAGTTGAACTAGGGCCTAAGAATTCATATCTGAGGTGTGGAGGCAACGGATTCAACTCCAACATCAGAGGTTCCTCGTTTGAAGGCTTTGTCAGTGGGGTCTTCCTATTCTTTAGATCCAAAGAGAGTTTTCGAGGCTCATAAGAGTAAAAGCCCATTTCATGTAAAGCATTCACACACTCCACTCGGCCTTCATCCTCATTTAGATCAAGATTCAACAATACCGCCTCAAGAGGGTCTTCCACATTAATCATTGCACTAGTATCATCACCTATAACTGTCGTGACAAGATCCACAAAAGAGCACACTTCAGAACTGTTGGGTTGCTTCATTGACTTGTACACATTAAATACCACTTTCTTATCACCCACCCGGAAGGTGAGTTTCCCTACTTCCACATCAACTAAGGCCTTCCGAGTAGCAAGGAAAGGTCTACCCAATATAATCGAAACTTCATAATCTACCTCACATTCCAAGATCACAAAATTAGCTGGCAAGATAAATTTGTCCACCTGGATAAGAACATCATCAATAATACCCAATGGCCTCTTCATAGTTCTATATGCCATTTGCAATCTCATGGAAGTCGGCCTCGGTTGCCCAATACCCAAAGTCTTGAAAACTTAATAGGGAATCAAGTTGATACTTGCCCCTAAATCATATAGAGCCTTGGTAATGTCTGCACTCCCAATGGTGCAAGCAATGGTGAAAGCACCGGGATCTTCTAGCTTCAGAGCAATTGAGTGCACTACTGCACTAACTTGATGGGTCATCTTGATAGTTTCACAATCCATGGATATTTTCTATGTCACCAAGTCCTTCATGAATTTAGCATAACCCGACATTTTCTCTAGAGCCTCCACCAAATGCACATTAATGGATAAGATCTTCATCATGTCAATAAATTTCTTAAACTGATTCTCATTTTTCTACTTTGCAAGCCTTTGAGGATACGGTGGAGGTGGCCTTGGCAAAGGAGCCTTGTTTTTAGGCACAACTGTTTCCGGCATGTCTATTACGTGTTCCCTAGATAGGTTTACGTCATTTTGAGTTTCCACCTCGACATCTTGGCTATCAATCCACACTTCCTCATTTACGCTCTCATCAATCACATTTTCAACCACCAAGGGAATCTCATCTTCTTGCAACTCAACTTCATCACTCAAAATTTCTTTTTGCTTGGAGGCATGCACATCACCGCCTCATCCACTTCTTATAGTTACTGCCATAACATGCCCGGAATTGTTCCCACCCTTCAGGTTAACTACCGTATCACTTGGTAGAGCCCCCTTAAGGCGAGTATTCAAGGATTGTGAGATTTGGCCTAATTGGACTTCCAAGTTTCTGATTGAAGTATTATGGGAAGCCAACTGAGCATCAGAGTCCGCATTCTTTTTTATTATCTATTCAAACATCATTCCAATTCTCCCCATTTCATTGTTGGAAGAACTAGGACCTTGGGATGGAAATGAAGGTGGATTGTTCGGTTGTTGATACATTGGGAGCCTTTGAAAGCTCTGCCCCTGATTTCCTTGGTTGCCATTGTTCCAACCACCCTGATTGTTGTTTCCACCCCAGTTGTTGTTGTTGCCATTCCAATTACCCTGATTGTTCTGATTATTATGTTGATTTCCCCAGTTGGAATTTTGGTTGTTGTTTCCCTAATTACTATTCCCTTATTGTTGTTGATTGCCCCAATTGCCTTGGGGTATCCATTGTTGTTGGTTGGAAGAATTGCCCCTCTAACGCTGATAATTGTTCACATATTACACTTCTTCATTCTGCCCATCATAACCATCATCTTGGAATCCACCACTATCATTGTCATATTGCTCCGAACTCCCTTGGTTCTGTTGACCTCTTTGTCTTGTTTTGTTAACTAGCATGTTGACACCCTCCATAGCATTTATCTGTCTTAGATTTTGAACCTGCTGTAGCTGTGCCTTTGCTAGTTGGTTCATTTTTGTTGTCAGCTCTGCTATTGCCTGCCCATGATCATGGAGCTCTTTGTGCAAGTGGATGATCGTGGAGTCACCCTGTGGCACATTGGCTCTATTTTTCCAAGCGGAGGATGTGTCAGCCATCTCATCAATAATATCACAAGCCTCATCATAAGACAGCTTCATGAAATTACCCCTGGCGAGTTGGTTCACTATACACTGATTTGTTGTGTTAATGCCCCGGTAAAATGTCGGTTGTATCATTGCTTCAGTCATATCATTGTTGGGACATTCCTTTACCATGGTTCTATATCGCTCCCATATCTCATGCAATGGTTCATTGGGCTCCTGCTTGAAAGCTAAGATCTCATCCCTCAATGCTGCCATATGTCCCGGCGAGAAAAATGTAGCAATGAATTTATCCGCCAAGTCATCCCAAGTAGTGATAGAATGGTTGGGAAGCCTTGAGATGTTTGTAAGAATTCTGATGGGGAGTACCCGTGAAATACCCTCGCTACTCCAACAATGTTAGAATCACATTTGTAATTTGAAAATTGCCTGCCCGGATCCGGGGTGGGACAATTGCACTAGCATATCCTTGGTTGGGAAGCACTCGAGGAGCCACTCGAGGAGCCACTCTTGGAGGTGGCAGGGGAGGGTCTGGAACATTATCATTATCCTGGCGGCCTCTCCTTTGTCCTTGAGGTAATATAGGAACCTCATCATCAATATTGTCATCTACCTCCTCCCATGGCAGAAGATCTCCAAGAGGTGCGTTGTTGATGTTTGCAGCCATTTTGTACCTGAGTTGGCAACACACAAAATTTAGTAACACAGAACGAATGCAAAACAATACACAAAACTATTTAGATAGATAGGCAAAACCGTTAGCTCACCGACAACGGCGCCAAAAAGTGATCGGTGCCAACCTACACCACTACAAAGTGACGAGAGCGGTCGAAGCAGCTTTTACCCGAGATGGTCGAGATTGAATCCACATGGAGCTAGAATTGAGATTGGATTCCTATCCAGACTAGAAATGCGTAGTGCTCTTAATTACACTTCCAATCATCTTTGTTTGTTTGTTACTTCTAATTTTTAAACTAATAATATGCTAAACTAAAATAAGAGTGAATGCTTGTAAGGTTTTCCAAATGGTTAAAGAGGCACCAAGGAAGTGACTTTCTCCTAGGTGAATACTTGACGGGATCTAAAGCCTAAGGCAAAGAAGTTATGTTAGGGATTGCGATATAGCCAATGCACGGAATTACTCACTCTATACCTCTCGGTAGCTTGAGTGACTTTGCCCTAATTGACTTTCTCAAGACCAACTGGGTGTCAAAATTGTGAAAGCAATATAGGCTCAAGTCGGGTATTACTATCTCTAGATTTAACCCTTTTATTGGGGCTATCAATCTCTTGATTACACCCCAATTCCTTGTTGGACTGATTTTCCTAGACTCAAGCTCTCTTTTTCAAGAAGAGGCCAAGTCAAATAGGCACAAATTAGTGTTTGCAACCACTAATTCAACATGGAAAACACATATCAGTCCAAATATCAACTACCCATAAACCTCTAAGCCTTAAATCAAAAGACCCATCAAATACCCACACTAGGGTTGAGCCAGAACCCTAGCTAATGGGTCTAGCAAAAAATACAGAGAAATAGATGAAGAATAACCCATAAGATTTGATTACAAACTAAGATAATGAAGATTCAGTGTTAATCTAGCTACAAATTACTCAAAATGGAATGAAACAGCTGTTCACGTGCTCTGACCTCTAACAAATTACAAAAGATACCCTAAAATGTGAAAAGAAAGTATTTATACTAGGCCAAATTTTCTAGACAAAAATACCCCTGACGAGGTACTACGGTCCGCATAAAATGCACCGCGGACTGCGATGAGGCTTCTTGGCTTGATTAATCATTCGTTGAATCTGGCCACCACAAGCCGCATAAAATGCACCGCGGCTGTGGTGGCTTCAACTGTGATCTGCACAAAAAGGACCGCGGACCGTATTGGCTTCTATCTTTAAACTCCGAACTCTCTGAACCCCCCTCTCCATGGACCGCACAAAATAGATTGTGGCCGCGAAGAGGCTACTGCGACCGCAAGAACTTCTCCGCGGACCGCACTGGTTGAAGGCCCCAAAAGTGCACCTCTCTGAATCTCCTCACCGCGGACCGCACTGAACAGATTGCGGCCGCGGTGGGTCTATTGCATCTATGCTTTTACTTGTTCTTGGTACTTATACATGTTTCACTCCTTTTTGAGCTGGTTTTGACTACTTGTCACTTTTTGACCAAACCCTACAAACAAGTACAACAGGTAAGCCTTTGGGACTATTTGTATACATTTTTAATCCAAAACTCAAGTAAAAAAGAGTGAAAAATGAACTAGAATCCCTAGTTATCAGAGGTGCTATCTTGTCAAGTCCGGTGGTGAGCATCCCGTTTAGGACTTAATACGAGAAGTTGCCAGCTTCGATTCCGATTTAATGTATTTATGTCTTCGCTTCGTTTAGCACACCAAGAAATCGGAGTATATGTTACCTCGATTTCACACGTATACATTATTTTCTCCAGATTCTTACTTATGAGATTACATGGAGTTTTTTGTTGTTGTTGTTGTAAATTAGCAACCTTTTTCGGGTAATCAAAGGTGAAATTGTTCTTCTACATATTGATTGTTAAATTCTATTTGTATATGGTAAAATCGGAGGGTCCAATTTCTCGGCAT
The DNA here is from genome assembly GCF_000715075.1 of Nicotiana tabacum. Classification (NCBI taxonomy): domain Eukaryota; kingdom Viridiplantae; phylum Streptophyta; class Magnoliopsida; order Solanales; family Solanaceae; genus Nicotiana; species Nicotiana tabacum. The sequence continues at coordinate 102,143,562 of NC_134087.1, read as the reverse complement.
CGAGGCACCTCAGAAGACCATCTCGAAGTCTCGAGGCTACAAGGTTATGGTCGAGTCCCCTCCCTCGAGGTTCGTCGACGACCGATCTTGGGACAACATTGACCGTGTCTACGGTATAAATGGGGAGTTCTCAAGGCACATGGCTAGGACTGACTGGGCCTAGTGGACTACCCTAACCCTTAATCAGGATGTCATCTAGCTGTCACATCCCCGCTTCTTTGTCATTAATGTATTTTGTACTATGTTGGGATTCCCCTCCTATATAAATGAGATCCTTATCATTTTAGAAAGCTCTATTGCTTCAGCTGCTCCATACGAAATATACAAGAAACGTTCTCTTTGCTCTCTAATATATTCCTTTGATATTATTGCTTTCATTTATTGTCTTAGTTATTGTTTATCATTTATTGCTTATCATTGGCCATAAAGAGCTTTCATTAATTTTACTCCGACTGTTAGTCATACTTCGATCGCCCTCGATAGCTCCCAGCCGAGCTCCGGAATCAACCTCGAGGTCCCGAATTGACAAGCTCGAGGCCCTGATAATTGGCCTATCAGTTTGGTTATCACTTCGACCCTTACTCTTATTTCATTTCTAAGTCTCACACACATAGCATCAACTGCTTAACAACTAGCATAAAAATAGATCACGTATTTTTAGAGTCCCATAATCAAATTTAATTGTTATTACCATTTTGTCGGTAAACACTATTAATACAAGAAAAACTCAGTATATTCGCAAAAAAAAGGTAATCACCAAAATGCAGAAGCATTATTAGTAGGGAGCTAAACTGCTAAAGCAAAGGACAAGAACTCCGTTAACTTATTCTCTCTCAGAGATCTCGTCGGTACTGTGATCACTTGCTGATTCTTAAGTGTAAGAGCAGCGACAAAATGGACGTCGGCACTCTCTATTTATTCTTTTTCTAGACTAGACCTTCGCTCCCCTCTAATCAAGTGGCTTGGCCGACTCCATTCTCCAACTCCTTTCCTTTTCGGATGCCGACAAGTTCAATAACCCGGGACTGATTTATCTTTAAATTTCGACTTTACTGCAGTAACTTTAATTATATGAATGAACGAGATCCTATTTTGGGAGCGTGAGTCATGACTAGTGTAACTAGTAGTGGCAAAATGAATAAAAAAGAAATTATTCATTTATATTATCAATTAAAAATGAGTTAGATCATTAATTTTTTCAAATAGGTCATGTAACGACCTCACTGGTTGTTTTGCCTTTTCGGACCCTGTTCCCCTAAATAAAACTTCCTGAACTTGCTTCAGCTAATTTACTACTTGCGGAGACGGTTAGTTCGGGGTTTGGAGGAATTTTGAGTGAAATATGCCCATTTGAGTTCTTAGAATTTTCTTAAAAGACTAAGTTTGACTTTGGTCAACATTTTGAAAAAAACAGACTTGGATTCGTGATTTGACGGTCCCAGAGGATCCGTGGGAAAATATGGGACCTGGGCGTATGCCCGGAATTGAATTCTGAGGTCCCTAGCCCGAGTAATGAATTTTTATTAGAAATTATTAATTTGAAGTTTTAAGGATTTAAAGAAACTAAGTAATGCTGGATTTCATGGGTATCGGGCTTGTATATTGGTTCCGAACCGTCGTACAGGTTCGAAATATCATTTAAGACTGGCCCGTAAAATTTGGTGTCAATCCGAGTAGTTTTAGGGCGTTTTGGCCCGTTAGAGGAAAATTAAGAACTTGAAATTCATAAGTTTGATTCATTTGGTTTTAGGGGATGATTCCTAGATTTAGCATTGTTTCGGGTGTTCTGAAGGTTCGAGTACGTCCGTCTCGTGATTTCAGAATTGTCGGTATGTTCGGGCGGGGGCCAGGAGCCCCGAGCGTCAATCGAACGAGGCTCGAGTGAAGTGGAAAATTTGAGAAAGGGCTGAAGGTTGCTGCTTCTGTCATAACCGCACCTGCGGTTGGTGGACCGCAGGTGCGAGACCATAGAAGCGGTCCGTGCATCGCAGAAGCGGCCTAGGGCAGGCCAGTCCAGGAACCGCAGATACGGCTCCCTAGCCGCAGAAGCGGCTCCGCAGATGCGGGCTTCAGACCGCAGAAGCGGTCCTAGCCTTCCCTCCCTCTTTTCGCAGATGTGGTCTCATTCTCGCAGATGCGGTCACCTAACCGCAGATGCGAAAATCGCTGGGCAGTGAGGTTCATTTAATACGGGTTCTAAGTCATTTTTATCGCATTTGTACTCTTCCATTGGCAATTTTGGGAGCTTTGGGGAGAAGACTTTCACTTAGCATTGTGAGTTAAGTTTATTCCACCCATCCTTAGTTTAATACTTGCGTATTAGGTAGATTAAACACTAGAAATTATGTAAAATCAAGGGGTTAGAGCAAGGCCTAGGGTTTTAATAAAATTTAGATTTAACCACGCAAATTGTTATGGAATTAATTAGAAATCATATATTATTGATCTTTAGGTTGTAGAGAACAACTTCCTTCGAAAAATCTCGGAATCCGGGCACGTGGGCCCGGGGTCTGAATTTAGGAAACTTGTGTTAATGGTTGGGAAATTGCTTAAATAGCTAGAATTTGATCTTGTGAGTCTATATTGACTAGTTCTTACTTCATTTAACTAGTTTGGGATTGTTCGGTTGCGAATTGAGGGCTTGGACTTGTTTTTGATATTTGGAAGTGCGCTTTGGAGCGAGGTGAGTCTCCTTTCTAACCTTGTAAGAGGGAATTGTCCCCATAGGTGTAATAATTGAATTAATTGCCATTATATGCGGGGGCTACGTGCGCACTAGGTAATGAGAGTCCATGCGTAGCGACTATTATGTTAAGTTCGGGTAGTCTAGTGCTCAAAAGTATGCTCTACGTGATATTCTTGTAACTTGATGTTAAATTCGGAGTTGTATAAATTATTTGATTAAGGTAAATGCAACTAGTAAGAGAACATTATTCTATTTGGTCCTTAAAAGGGAATTTGGGAATTTCCTTTGAATGACTACTCCTTAGATATATATTATTGTCTGTTTGTGAAGATTTTATTTATATTTGACCGCGTCGCACGTGTGATTCGCGAGCGGGGTAATAGATGCATCTATGGTTCAAGCCGTTCGACCCTCGGCAATGCACAATTTATTTTTATGTTGGATCGGGCCGTACGCCCCTCGGTGTTATTTGTGCATGATTTGCCTAGCACTTTCTCTGTGGACTGGACATCATATCTGCTTAATATATATATGGACACTCATGATGATATTTGGAAAAGAACTGTCATTCCATACTTTTTAATACTAATACCTCGTGTTATTCCTGCTTATTAAAAATTTCTTCTCATATTATTTGACCTTAGTAAGTATCGAGTCGACTTCTCGTCTCTACTTCTTCGAGATTAGATGGATACTTACTGGGTACATGTTGTTTATGTACTCATACTACACTTCTGTACTTAATTGTACAGGATCTGAGGCAGGTGGATCTGGTTACCAGTCTGGTGCGCATCTTTGAGCGGACTCGAGACTTCTATGGTGAGCTGTTCCCTTCCATGCCATTCAGCAGCCTGAAGAAGTCTTTCTTATGTATTTACTTTTGCTGTCTATCCTGATTCGGACAGTAGGATAGTGCGATTCTTTTGTATATTCTACTAGTTGCCCATAGCTTGTGACACCAGGTCCTGGCACACACTCGAGTAGACATTTATTTTTGGGTTGTATTATCACTTTGATACAGTATTGATCATTTCTGACCTCAACTTTAAATCTAAGAAATCTATTGCACTTAGTTTTGGTAATGGTAAAATGAGAACTTAATTATACTTCCGCGTCGGCTTGCCTGACAATGGTGTCAGGCGCCATCATGACCTACTATTGAAATGGGTCGTGACAACATGGTATCAGAGCACTAGGTTCACGTAGGTCTCACAAGTCATGGGCAAACCTAATAGAGTCTTGTAGATCGGTACGGAGACGTCTGTATTTATCTTCGAGAGGCTATAGGGTATTAGGAAAGGCTACTCTTTATTCATTTCCTATCATGCAGTGGTTGGTATACTAAATTGCCTCTTCTATTCTCTCACAGATGGTGAAGACACACACGGCTGATGTTCTAGACCCGGGAGGAGCTGCTCCCCTTGTTACTAGAGGCCGAGGTAGAGACCGGGGGAGGGCACCGACCCGTGGTAGGGGACGAGGGCGTCCCAAAGTTATTCCAGTTACATCACTAACGGATCCTGCAGGAGATCCTATTATCGAGGAGCAGGGAAAGGTACCCGTGGCTGAGCCTACCCCGGCAGACTTCACGACAGCACCGGGATTTCAGGAGGTCATGGGTCGTATGCTACGGTTCATGGATTATATGACTCAGGCTAGTTTATTTCCAATAGACCCAGCTACCTCACAAGTAGGAGGGGGAGCACAGACCCCTACTGCTCAGGCTCCAGGACATACAGCTGCAGTGTATCAGACTCCGGGTGCACTACCCACGGATAGGGCTCAGCCAGTTGCTGCAGTGGCACCCCAACCCAGGCCAGCTGCGGATGGCGATCCGCAGAAGTTATTGGATAGATGGACTAGGCTACACCCTCCCATCTTTGTGGGTTAGCGACATGACGATGCCCAGGACTTCATCGACAGGTGCAGGGACAGACTGCACAACATGAGGATATTGGAATCGCATGGAGTTGACCTTACTACTTTTCAGCTTGAGGGCAGGGCCTGTAGATGGTGACAGTCCTATGCTCTTGGTAGACCATCAGGTTCTCCTCCCCTCACTTGACGTCAGTTCACACAGTTATTCCTGGATCGGTACATTCCACCCTCTGAGAGGGAAGAGCTGCAGTATTAGTTTGAGCATCTTGAACAGGGTCATATGTCAGTACCGATTATGAGGCGAGGTTCTCTGAGTTGTCTCGCCATGCACTCATGATACATCCCACAGATGCAGAGAGAGTGCAGAGATTTGTTGCTGGGTTGCACCCCACTATTCGATCGGGCATGACCCGAGAGGTGGAGATTGGTACTGAGTATCAGCTAGTGATTGAGATTGCTTGCAGGATTGAGGGGTATCTCCAGAGGGGTAGAGAGAAGATGCAGCAGGATAAGAGGGCTAGATTTTCAGGAAAGTTCAGAGGTACCCCAGCTAGGGGTAGAGGTCACTTCGGGAGGGGTCAGCCCAGCAGGCTCCTGCATTTATCGCCACCACCCTCTCCCCAAGGTGCTCCAGTGAGGCCTTATTTCAGTGCGATGCTGGAGAGTTCTTACCACCTACCAGCTGTTCAGGGTTCCTCCGGCGGGTATTTTGGATATCAGGGCCCCTCCAGTTCCCCCTTCAGTGTCGTGCCAGAGAATTCATATCGCCCACCAGCCATCCAGGGCTCTTCCAGTGGGTATTCGGGGCAGCAGGCTCAAACTTCATGGCAGCAGTGGTACCGAGAGTATGCTACGAGTGTGGAGATCCGGGTCATATGAAAAGGACCTGCCCCAGACTTCGGGGCAAGGTAGTGCAGCAGGGTCAGCAGCCCATGATATCAGCAGTAGCTGCCCAGCCACCTAGAGGTGGAGGGCAGGCTGGTAGAGGCCGTCCTAGAGGTGGAGGTCAGGTAGGGAGAAGTCAGCCAGCTACTACTTAATCAGGTGGAGGTCAGCCAGCCGGCGCTCCAGCCAGATTCTATGCCTTTTCGACCAGGCCAGATACATTGGCCTCAGATGCCGTCATCACAGGTATTATTTTCATCGGTGGTAGGGATGCTTCGGTATTATTTGATCCAAGGTCTACTTATTCATATGTATCATCTATGTTTGCTAGCTTCCTGGTTATTTCTCCTAAGCTTTTGGCCACTCCTGTTCATGTGTCCACTCTTGTGGGCGATTCTGTAGTTGTGGATCGGATCTACCGGTCCTGTGTGGTCACATTTTGTGGTTTTGAGACTAGAATATATCTTTTGTTGCTTGATATGATCGATTTTGAGGTCATCCTGGGCATGGATTGGTTATCTCCATATCACGTCGTCCTCGATTACCATGCCAAGATTGTTTCACTAGTGATGCCAGGGTTACCGAAGTTAGAGTGGAAAGGTTCCACAGTCTATACACCTAGTCGGGTTGTTTCTTTCCTGAAGGCTCGGCATATGGTCGAGAAGGGGTGTTTGGCTTATTTAGCTTATGTACGAGACACCACCGTAGAGTTTCCGACGATTGATTCAGTTCCAGTGGTTCGAGAGTTTGCCAATGTTTTTCTTTTTGACCTTCCTGGTATACCTCCGGATCGTGATATGATTTTCTGTATTGATTTGGCTCCAGGCACCCAGCCTATATCTATTCCAATGTACCGTATGGCTCCTAAGGAGTTGAAAGAGCAGCTTGAGGAGTTTTTAGTGAAGGGGTTTGTTAGGCCCAGTGTATCTCCATGGGGTGCACCAGCGTTATTTGTGAAGAAGAAGGATGGGACCATGCGGATTTGCATTGATTACCGCTAGTTGAACAAAGTCACCATAAAATACAAGTATCCGTTGCCTCGTATCGATGACTTGTTCGACCAGTTACTGGGTGCTAGGATGTTCTCTAAGATAGACCTAAGGTCAGGGTATCATCAGCTGAAGATTTGGGACTCGGATGTTCCAAAGACTGCATTCCGGACTAGATATGGCCATTATGAGTTTTTGGTGATGTCCTTTGGCTTGACTAATGCCCCAGCGGCATATATGGATTTGATGAACAGGGTATTCAGGCCTTACATTGATTCATTTGTCATCATTTTCATTGACGATATCTTGATATACTCACGTAGCTTGGGGGAGCACGAGCAACATTTAAGAGTAGTGCTTCAGACTTTGCGAGAGCAAAAGCTATATGCTAAGTTCTCCAAGTGTGAGTTTTGGGTAGAGTCAGTGGCATTCTTGGGGCATGCTGTGTCAGAAGGGGGCATTCAGGTGGATCCCAGGAAGATTGAGGCAGTTCAGAGTTGGCCACGTCCTACTTCAGTGACCGAGATCAGGAGTTTCCTGGGGTTAGCAGGTTATTACAGACGATTCGTGCAGGACTTTTATCTATAGCATCACCTCTGACTAGATTGACCCAGAAGGGTGCTCCATTCCGTTGGTTTGATGATTGCGAGGAGAGCTTCCAGAAGCTCAAGATAGCTTTGACTACAGTACCAGTCCTTGTATTGCCTTTACGCTCGGGGATGTATACGGTATATTACGATGCTTCATGCGTTGGCTTGGGATGTGTACTGATGTAAGAGGGGCGAGTTATTGCATATGCGTCGCGTCAGCTGAAGGTTCATAAGAAGAATTATCATGTGCACGATCTAGAGTTGGTCGCGATTGTTCATGCTCTTAAAATATGGAGGCATTATCTGTATGGGGCATCATGTGAGGTTTATACTGATCATCGCAGCTTACATCATTTATTCAAGCGGAGGGTGTGACCACGTGATTTTTGCCTTGCATGAATTACTCCTACAGAATTCCAAAAATTGGATTTTTCCTTTTAGTTATTTGTTATTTTAGGAATTATTGTAGAATTTTTCTGTTTGCTTGCATTTTGTGTGCATGTTTAATCTTGTTTAAACCATAAAAAAATACAAAAATACATTGTATTTGCATTTAGGATTTAATTTTATATTAGATTAATTAGTAAATGTCACGCCCAAAAATCGAGGAGCCCGACCGGCGCTCGACCGGGCAGCCTCAGCCAAGTGGACCAGGGTGCCTTTCCTATTCCACGTGTTACCCCGCGTTTCCATTTCCCATTAACCAAGTGAAATAGCCATTTATAAATTTAAACACATTCTTACGAGATTTACATAGCATACACAGTTACTTAGCATGGTTTACAAGTTATACTGCCCAAAATACACAAGTAAATAACCCACATTTCCTGTCTACGGAGCCTCTAGGGATACAAAAGAGTGATACAATACTTGCCGGTAACAAGGCTCCGGGTATACCTTACACCAAAAACCAAAACAAGACTCCGAAATAAAAAGCGGCATGAGCCACGCAAGGCCTCGGGAGGAAAAGGGCTCACCAATGCTTCTGGCGGAAAGTGAAGGGGAGCTACGGTCGGTGGACTGGAGTACCTACTATGGATCCACCTACAATCATAACACGAATGTAGCACCCCCGACAAAAGGGACGTCAGCACATTTGAATTGTACTGGTATGTATGAACAAACTTGCCTTAAGTAAACTCAAACCATACACAAGTAACAAGTAGTAATGGAACCAACAATCAAATACACATGAAAGAAAACCATCAAGCCAAACAAGTTACAATCTCTCCATTTCCCCTTCAACATTTTCACATCAATGATTTCACAACTTTCTCATATTTTCATTTCAATAGTGATTTCGATCACTTTTCCACCCTTATCACCACAACCCACACCTTATTACTTTGTGTTGCGGTGCGTAACCCGATCCCACCGAACAATAACAATTCACAAACAACACAACAACAACAACAACAACAACAACAACAACAATTCACAAAGAACAACAACAACAATTCTCAAAGAATTTCTATAGCCATCAATACTATTTCCATCATATTCAACAACTCATATGCATTTTATATCACCGCGATAATTGCCAATACAAGCCATATATGTTAATACCACAGTTGTTCCAACTGCAGCATTTACGATTTCCTTCCATCATTTGTTTCTCAACTCTTACCACATAACACCTTCACAATCACACATTTGGTTTATTGCCAATTACGTACATCATTATATCGGGAGACTTAACCACGAACAATCAAATCATACCAATCACAAGAATTCCACAAATAATCCACGTAGATATCACTTACCAAATATTCGTACACCAAACAAAATGACTTTACAACGGTCAAAGTTAGTCATACATACCTCGTTTGAGCTTTCCTTAAGTTACTATAACATTTCGAAAATTTTAGCAATCCCAATCTACTTGAGACATCACAAATTAGGAAGGTATTCATGGTTTCAGCTCATTTGATCATTTTATCAAACACTAGTTGAGCATCTTAATTTTAAATTCCTTTTACAAGATTTTCTTCTTTCCCCAACCCAATCTTTACTTATTTATATTCATCAATCTTCCCACAAACCTAATTTGTACATGCATGTATACATAATACTATTAATCATACCTCAATAACCCACCTCACAATCTCTACAATACCAACACAACCTAGGTTAGGCACCTATGACTTCCAATACCCATCCCATGAGTTACAATACTTAATCCATACTCATATTTCCATAATAACTCCATATATGTAAGTCTAAGGTGTAGGATTACCTCTTGTAGACCAAATCTTGAAAGACAAATTTGGGGTGTTCTTGAGATTTTGAAGAAACCCTATGAAACCCAATCAAAATCATGTTGTAACTAGTGATTGAGATGTGAAATCACCATGAAAACACACTTAAAAACTCACCTTAGGTGTGCAATTGGATGCCTTGGTCGAGTTGGGGGTGTAGAGGAAGCCCTAAGCTTGAGAAATGACTCAAATTCTCTTATTTCCGGTCTTTAGGATGTTTAAAAACCTTGTAGGCACGCGAGCTCGCGCTATGTACGCGCGCGGGAAGCAGAATACTCAGCATAATGCGCGACTTCGCGCTAATGTTCGTGCTAGAGACACCTGTCCAGTAAAATGGTCATACATTTCCGTATACACCTCCAAATGACGAACGGTTTGTTGAGTTGGAAACTAGACTCAAAGTGCTTTAATTTGATACATTATGCATCACACAACTCCTTATATAACCGGAGATATGATAGTTCAACGTGAGGTCTTGTGCGCACTCATTTACAGATTTCGTCTAATATGAATCTTTTCTAACTTGGCTTAGACTTAGGCCTCTCCTTAGACCCCAATTCACCTCTAATATGAATTATACACTTCTTAACATATCCAATTGATATCCATAATATCCTTAATCCTCATTTGCACGTAAGATAAAATATTTGGCCTACCTTGGCACCACGAAATCTTAAATTACTAAGCAAATTTTTTTTCCTGGGGCTTTACATTCTCCCCCGCTTAAGATCATTCGTCCTCGAATGAGGATCAAGTTTCATCCATTAGCCATCCTTATGTAACTTCTGCTTTTTCACATTATGAAATATATCATCAGCCCCAAATTTGGCTAACTCCTTAAATTTCCGAGAATTTCGTCAAAGTTTCCTTTGTAACTAGGACTATCCACCTGTCAGAGGGCCCAATATACATATCCTAACAGTATATACATGTTCCATAGACATAACATAACTTGTTCAACACCAACTATGGCCGCATAGGCAACATACATAGTCAAAATGGAATAGTTTAACATAGATCAAATCAAAAGATAAGAGTTTACAGGAACCAAATGCATGAAAGCTATTACATAACTATTCAAACAAATGTGGGTACTTCTTTATCATATTTTCCTCGATTTCCCAAGTGGCTTCCTCAACCTGCTGGTTCCGCCATAACACTTTTACAGAGGCAATTTCCTTAGTTCTCAATTTTCGGACTTGCCTATCAAGAATGGCAACTAGAATTTCTTCATAAGATAGTTCTTCATTAACCTCAATAGCTTCAATTGGCACAATAACGGACGGATCTCCCACTACCTTCTTCAACATAGACACATGGAAGACCGGATGTACCAACGACATCTCGGGTGGCAGTTCGAGCTTGTATGCCACTTGACCGATCCTCTGAATGATTCTGTATGGTCCGACATACCTCGGACTTAATTTCCCTTTCTTCCCAAATCGCATGATTCCCTTCATGGGGGAAACCTTCAAAAATACCCAATCATCTTCTTTGAACTCCAAATCTCTACGATGAATGTCCGAATAAGACTTTTGGAGACTTTGAGCAGTTTTCAACTCTCCTTAATAACTTTGACTTTCTCCAAGGCCTGATGCACGAGGTCTGGCCCTATCAATTCTACTTCTCCAACCTCGAACCACCCAATGGGAGACCTGCATCTCCTACCATACAGTGCCTCGAATGTTGCCATCTGGATACTAGCATGGAAGCTGTTGTTGTAAGCAAATTCTATGAGTGGAAAATGGTCATCCCAACTACCTTTGAAATCAAGAGTACAAGCTCGCAACATGTCCTCAAGCGTCTGAATAGTCCGCTCTGCTTGCCCGTCAGTTTGAGGATGGAAAGTTGTGCTGAGATTTACCTGCGTGCCCAAGCCTTGCTGAAATTTCTTCCAAAAGTTGGTCGTGAACTGAGCCCCTCGATTTGAAATGATTGAGACTGGAGTGCCATGCAACCTGATTATTTCTTTGATATACAACTAGGCATATTGTTCCGCTGTGTCGGAAGATTTAACTGGCAAGAAGTGTGCTGATTTTGTGAGTTGGCCACCCTTATCACGCAAATTGAGTCGAACCTGCGCGGAGTGCGCGGCAGCCCCACTACAAAATCCATATTGATCATCTCCCATTTCCACATTGGAATTTCTATGCTTTGAGTCAATCCACCAGGTCTTTGATGTTCGGCCTTCACTTGCTGACAGTTCGGACATCTAGTCACAAAGTCCGCCACACCCCTCTTCATACCGTTACACCAATAAATTTCCTTGAGATCATGATACATTTTTGTAGAACCTAGGTGCACCGAATACCTGGAATTATGAGCCTCTGCCATTACCCTCTCCCGAAGATTATCCACATCTGGAACACATAGCCTACCTTGACATTGTAATACACCATCCCCACCACCGAGTGAAAAGGCCGAAGTCTTGTTATTCAAAACTGCCTCTTTCATCTGCGCCAATGCTGGATCAATGAACTGCTTTCCCTTGACTTCCGCACCAGTGACGATTCTGCTCCATTACGCACCATAACCTTCCCCTCGTCTGAGGTCGAAATACAAACCCCCAGACTAGCTAATTGATAAACCTCCCGAGCCAAAGACCTCTGATTCGCTCCCAAATGAGCCAAACTACCCATGGACTTCCGACTGAGAGCGTCGGCCACCACATTCGCCTTCCCTGGATGGTATAAAATATCCATCTCACAATCCTTGATCAACTCTAACCACCGCCGCTGCCTTAAATTCAACTCCTTCTGCTTGAACAAATATTGGAGACTCTTGTGGTCCGAAAACACATCCACATGGACCCCATAAAGATAATGCCGCCATATTTTCAAGGCAAATACAACTGCCGCAAGCTCCAAATCATGCGTCGGATAATTCTTCTCGTGATTCTTGAGTTGCCTTGAAGCATATGCTATAACCTTCCCTTGTTGCATCAACACACAACCCAAACCGACCCTGGAGGCATCGCAATAAACCACAAATCCTTCTATGCCCTCCGGTAAGGTCAACATCGGTGCCGAGGTCAATCTCGACTTCAATTCCTGAAAACTTTTCTCACAAGCGTCGGACCATTGGAACTTAACTGCTTTTTGCGTCAACTTAGTCAAAGGGGCGGAGAGGGTAGAGAATCCCTCCATAAACCTCCGATAATACCCCGCTAAACCCAAGAAGCTATGGATCTTCGTCGGGGTCGTGGGTCTAGGCCAATCTTTCACTGCTGCAATCTTCTAGGGATCCACCTGAATCCCTTCACTGGAAACAACATGACCCAGAAAGGTAACGGACTCCAACCAAAATTCACATTTTGAAAATTTAGCATACAACTGGTGCTGATAAAGAGTCTGCAGAACTGCCCCGAGGTGATCGGCATGATCCTCCCGGCTCCGCGAATAAACAAGGATGTCATCAATGAAAACAATCACAAAGGAGTCTAGAAACGGCTTGAAGACTTGATTCATAAGATCCATGAAAGCTGTCAGGGTGTTGGTTAGCCCAAAAGACATGACCAAGAATTCAAAGTGACCATAGCGAGTTCTGAAAGCGGTCTTAGGAATATCCTGCTCTCTGATCTTCAATTGGTGATACCCGGACCGTAGATCAGTTTTGGAGAAGAACCTTGCACCTTGCAATTGGTCGAACATATCATATATTTGAGGCAAAGGATATTTATTCTTGATGGTGACCTTATTAAGCTGCCGATAATCAATACACATCCGGAGTAACCCATCCTTTTTCCTGACAATAAGAACCGGAGCACCCTACGGCGACACATTTGGCCGTATGAACCCCTTTTCTAATAAATCCTTCAGCTTCTCCTTTAACTCCCTTAACTCCGTTGGCGCCATCCTGTATGGTGGAATAGATATTGGTTGCGTATCTGGCAATACATCAATCCCGAAATCAATCTGCCTATCTGGTGGGATCCCTGGAAGCTCGTTCAGAAACACTTCAAGAAACTCTTTCATGACTGGCACGAACTCGGGGGCAGACACTTTTGAAGTGGTGTCCGCCAACCGGACCAAATGGTAGATACACCCCTTCCTAATCATCTTTGAAGCCTTAAGGTAGGAAATAAACCTACCTTTCGGCACCACACCATTTCCCTTCCACTCAATAACCGGCTCATTAGGGAACTCAAGACTCATGACTCTCGTTCGGCAGTCAAGTTTAGCAAAGCACGAATAAAGCTAGTCCATTCCCATAATCACATCAAAATCCACCATTCCAAGCTCAATAAGATCGGTCGTGGTAGCACGACCACATACCGTGACAACACAATTCCTATAAACTTGCGCGGCTGTGATAGAATCACCAACCGGAGTTGATACAGAGAACGGCTCATGAAGCTGTTCGGGTTCTACCCCAAAACTTGAAGCAATGAATGGGGTGACATAAGACAAAGAGGACCCCGGATCAATAAGAGCATAACAATCAATGGAGTGAACAGACAAGATACCTGTGACAACATCTGGAGAAGCCTCTGCACTCTGGCGACCACTCAAAGCATAAAATCGACTAGGTCCACTTCTACTACGAGCTCCACCCCTAATTGCACCACGCCCTGCTGGAGCTAGAGGGCGCGCGAATGATGTAGCAGCTGAAGAACCGGATGGCGGAGCAAATCCCCTACCCGTGCCCTGACTGGGCGCATGACAGTCCCGCTGGATATGACCTCTCACCCCGCATCTATAACACACTGGGATATCCAAATAACAAGCCTCCGTATGGAATCTCCCATACTTGGGGCATAGAGCTCCCCCCTGCTGCTGTGATCCCCCTCCTGGACGACCAGACTGATGGGGTCTCCTACTATCTGAACCTGGTCTCAAGTGACTGCTCTGCTGATAACTGTGCACAGATGGCGGTGCACTCGCTGAGGACTGAGCATATGACTGGGATGACCCTGATGGCCCCCTTCTCTGAACAGGTCTCCCTGAGTGACCCACTGATCGGGCCCTGCTGTTACTCTCCCTTTCTGCTCGTATTTTCAACTTCCTAGCCTCTGTGGCCTGAGCGAATCCCACAATCTTCCCATAATTCATATCTGAGTGTAAGGCCGCTGTAGCAGCCTCGTTCACCACCAAGGGACTAAGACCCTGAACAAATCGCCGAACTCGATCACCCATGGTCGACACTAACTGGGGAGCATACTTGGACAATCTCACAAACTCCATGTGATACTCCCAAACACTCATACTACCCTGCTTGAGGACCTCATACTCAGTGGCACGGGCCGCCATTGTCTCGGCAGGCAAGAAGTGGTCCATGAATGCATCTACAAACTCATCCCATCTAGCTGGAGGTCTTTCCTCCCCACGGGAATCCTCCCACATCTCGAACCAAGAATACGCTGCTCCCCTCAACCTGTATGAAGCCAACTCAACCCCCTCCGTCTCTATAACCTTCATAACTATAAGGGTCTTATACATTTCATCAAGGAAATCCTGCGGATCGGCCTCTGGGTCAGTGCCTGTGAACTCGGGAGGGGCCAACCGCAGAAACTGGTTGACTCTGGAGCTGGCGGAATCTCCCTGTCCGCTGGAGGACGTAGGGGCATCATGGGATCTCTGGGCCTGAGCGGCCACTAACTGGGTCAACATATGGATGGCTCCTCTAAGGTCCCCATCAGAAACCCCGGGACCGAAAGCTGGAACTGCATCAGGATCTGGAATATCAGCAGGAGGGATGGTAGAACCCTCTATCGCAGCTGGAACAGGAATACTTGGATCTGGAATAAATGGGCCAGGCAGATTCAAGACCGGGGATTCACTCTCACCCACGGCATCAGGTACATGATTCATAGCCACACTTGGGGTGACATTGGCCCCGAGGCCGAGTCTAGCTCTCTTCTTAGGTGCCATTACTGAAAATTTGGAACAGAACACGAGTTAGAGGTAAATACTTCCACTTTTCACTTCACCGCACGATATAGAGTAACAAAGAAGAAGGTAATTTCCTAAATGCCCATGTAGCCTCCAACTTATAGATGTGGTTGACAACACACCGATAAGAAGGACTCTACTAGACACGGCTTCGAGACATCCTAGGACCCTTTTAAAACCTTAGGCTCTGATACCAAGTTTGTCACGCCCCAAAACCGAGGGGCGCGACCGGCGCTTGACCGGGCAGCCCCAGCCAAGCGGACCTGGGTTCCTTTCCTATTCCACGTGTTACCCCGCGTTTCCATTTCTCATTAACCAAGTGAAATAGCCATTTATAAATTTAAACACATTCTTATGAGATTTACATAGCATACATAGTTACTTAGCATGGTTTACAAGTTATACTGCCCAAAATACATAAGTAAATAACCCACATTTCCTGACTACGGAGCTTCTAGGGATACAAAAGAGTGATACAATACTTGCCAGTAACAAGGCTCCGGCTATACCTTACACCAAAATCCAAAACAAGACTCCGAAATAAAAAGTGGCATGAGCCACGCAAGGCCCCGGGAGGAAAAGGGCTCACCAATGCTTCTGGCGGAAAGTGAAGGGGAGCTACGGTCGGTGGACTGGAGTACCTGCTATGGATCCACCTACAATCATAACACGAATGTAGCGCCCCCGGCAAAAGGGACGTCAGCACATTTGAATTGTACTGGTATGTATGAACAAACTTGACCTAAGTAAACTCAAACCATACACAAGTAACAAGTAGTAATGGAACCAACAATCAAATACACATGAAAGAAAACAATCAAGACAAACAAGTTACAATCTCTCAATTTCCCCTTCAACATTTTCACATCAATGATTTCACAACTTTCTCATATTTTCATTTCAATAGTGATTTCGATCACTTTTCCACCCTTATTACCTCGACCACCCTTATCACCACAACCCACACCTTATTACTTCGTGTTGCGGCGCGCAACCCGATCCCACCAAACAATCACAATTCACAAATAACACAACAACAACAACAACAACAATTCACAAAGAATAACAACAACAATTCTCAAAGAATTTCTATAGCCATCAATACTATTTCCATCATATTCAACAACTCATATGCATTTTATGTCACCGCGATAATTGCCAATACAAGCCATATATGTTATTACAACAGTTGTTCCAACTGCATCATTTACGATTTCCTTCCATCATTTATTTCTCAACTCTTACCACATAACACATTCACAATCACACATTTGGTTTATTGCCAATTACGTACATCATTATACCGGGAGACTTAACCACGAACAATCAAATCATACCAATCACAAGAATTCCACAAATAATCTACGTAGATATCACATACCAAATATTCGTACACCAAACAAAATGACTTTACAAAAGTCAAAGTTAGCCATACATACCTCGTTTGAGCTTTCCTTAAGTTACTACAACGTTTCGAAAATTCTAGCAATCCCAATCTACTTGAGACATAACAAAATTAACACAAATTAGGAAGGTATTCATGGTTTCAGCTCATTTGAGCATTTTATCAAACACTAGTTGAGCATCTTGATTTTAAATTCCTTTTACAAGATTTTCTTCTTTCCCCAACCCAATCTTTACTTATTTATATTCATCAATCTTCCCACAAACCTAATTTGTACATGCATGTATACATAATACTATTACCCCAAGAATCATACCCCAATAACCCACCTCACAATCTCTACAATACCAACACAACCTAGGTTAGGCACCTATGACTTCCAATCCCCATCCCATGAGTTACAATACTTAATCCATACTCATATTTCCATAATAACTCCATATATGTAAGTCTAAGGTGTAGGATTACCTCTTGTAGACCAAATCTTGAAAGACAAATTTGGGGTGTTCTTGAGATTTTGAAGAAACCCTATGAAACCCAATCAAAATCATGTTGTAACTAGTGATTGAGAAGTGAAATCACCATGAAAACACACTTAAAAACTCACCTTAGGTGTGCAATTGGATGCCTTGGTCGAGTTGGGGGTGTAGAGGAAGCCCTAAGCTTGAGAAATGACTCAAATTCTCTTATTTCCGGTCTTTAGGATATTTAAAACCTTCCAGGTGCGCGAGCTCGCGCTATGTTCGCGCACGGGAGGTAGAATACTCAGCATAATGCGCGACTTTGCGCTAATGTTCGCGCTAGAGACACCTGCCCAATAAAATGGTCATAACTTTCCGTATACATGACAAACGGTTTGTTGCGTTGGAAACTAGACACAAAGTTCTTTAATTTGATAGGTTATTGATAACACAACTCCTTATAGAACTTGAGATATGATCGTTGAAAGTCAGGTCTTGTGCGCACTCATTTACAGATTTCGTCTAATATGAAAGTTTTCTAACTTGGCTTAGACTTAGGCCTCTCCTTAGACCCCAATTCACCTCTAATATGACTTATACACTTCTTAAAATATCCAATTGATATCCATAATATCCTTAATCCTCATTTGCACGCAAGATAAAATATTTGGCCTACCTTGGCACCACGAAATCTTAAATTACTAAGCAAAAATTTTTTTCTGGGTCTTTACAGTAAATTAGTATTTTACAAAAATAGAAAAATCACAAAAAAAATAACTCATTTTTGCATTTTTAATTTTCGAGCTTCAAATTTTGGTAGTTTTTCTTTTAATTTGGTATTTAATTAGTTCTGGTAATTATTATTTAGAGTTAATTAATTTAATTTGGTAGGATAATTTAGTTTAGAGATTAATTTAGGTTTTATTTTCAATTTTTGAAAAGAAAAAGATTTTTGAAATAAAAAGAAAGGGAAAACAATGAAAAGAATCGGAATTTTGGGCCAAATCCATCAAATTCCCCAAGCCCAAATCAAATCCACCCGAAACCCAACCAAAACCAGCCCAAAACCTGTTCCCCTACCCGGTCCAAACCCCTCAGCGACCCAAACGATGTCGTTTCAATTACCCTTGATCAGGACCGTCGATCTTAATTTATCGGACGGTCCGGAACTGAATACCCTCTAATATATATATATGTCCAAATGTTCACCCCTTCCCCCTTGTCTCTCATCTCTCTGACCCCAGCCTCCCCTAACCCTAAAAGCGCCGCCTCAAAATTCCATCATCTCCGGCCAGCGGTGCCACCACCAATCCTCACCAAAATCACACCCTTGACTCCTCTCCACGTCCTCGTCCCAAATCTCCAAACAACTCCTCTCAAATCCGTCCAGAATTGCTCGGATTTTAGATCTAAGTTTGAAACCCTAGCGCCGCCATAACTTTCCATCGGCTCCCGCCGGCGGCGCCACCCCCAATCGATCCCAAAATAACACCCTAGAACCCTCTCACTCCCCTCATTCCAAAATCCCACTCTGTCGTCTTCGAATCTCCCCAGAAATTCTCAAGTATTTAATCGAAAGATGAACCCTAAAAATTCCAAATCGAGATTCTGTTGAAATTTCAGGTCTAATTTGATTTTTGTTCGTGTGTTCTTTATAAGAACACACGATTAATATCAGATTTGGTCGGAAATTTGGGAGATTTGAAGACTCGTCGCCATTCTTTACTAGTCCGAGTTTATTTTAGGTATTTCTCTTTCTATTATTTACCTTTTGCTATTTAGTTTCTATTTCTTTGTTCTCTTCTCATCTTCTTCTACTTTTCTGTTAGTTTTGTGAGTTTACTTCCCATCTTTCTTTCATTTTCTTCACACCGTACATTTGCATGTTAGTTTTAGGATGTGTTTAGTTATTATTTGTATTCTGGTGCTAAGTTTAGAGGTGTTAGATTTTTGTTTCTGTTTGGGCCCAAACTTTTCAAGTCTTTGGACTCTGTAATTGATTATTCAAAAGTTTTCTGAGTTTTCAGTCTTGATTTGAATTGGGAAATAAAAGAGCCCAAAAGAGAATCAAATTGGTTTTTTTAATAAACTCATTAACACTCTGAATTAGGTCAACTTGACCCATATTCTGCCTGCCCCAGGGGTAATAACAGGGGTCCTAAAAGGTAATTTAGGAATCCTGGTTGAGAGAATCTGATGTAACTATCTTGGGAAGCTTCCTAGAAGCTGGCCTTTGGGACTATTCTGAAAATTTAAGTTTTAACCTAGGGATTTCTAAGCGAAAACCAAAATTCCAAGTGGGTCAAAAGGCAAATTTGATTTCTTTTAGGCTGCCCTAATAACTTGCCTATAAAGGCATCATTACTTGAGGTTGAATTCAGATTTTGGAGATTAAAAAGATTCTGGAAAAAAAGGCAAACGGCTAAAGAACATCACTGAATTTTCTGCATTTCCTTATTCAATTTGGTTCTGGGTTGGGTTTTTTGACTTCTAGACTTAGAACTTTCAAAAGGTCTCATACTCATTTGAGAATCAAGAAATGGTTTGAAAGTTGTTTGGTCTTGGCTGAAATTACTGTTGTTTGGTTCCACTTTTGCTGGTTTACTGCTGCTGCTCTTTCTTAACCTCAGAATTTTCCTTGTTTATTTGTTGTAACTAGGTATTTGCTAAACCTCTTTTGGCATGGTGAAATGAAAGACTTGCTATTGTTGTTTGAGTTGGAAGCTTTGGGCTTATACGTTTGATCAATTTATTTTCTGTAGTTTGAATTCAATCAAATCTGTATTAAGTTAGTTCTTTCTCATGTATGATTTAATCCTTTTGTGTTATTAGATACAATGCTACTAGATTAAATTTGATATGTAAACTTTAACATTTGTTCCAATCCAGTAGTTTGGGGTGTGAGATTACTGAAGCATGGTTTGAATGTGTATGGATTTTTGGGAATTATGGTATTAGAAGGTTTAATTGATTCTCATATGTTTAGATCTATTCTGGTCAAGCTGAACTTAGCATTTGTTTTGGGATTGACTGTCGATTGAGTTTGCCAAAGTGACCAGCATAGACTTGAAACCAAAAATGTTCAGCTAAGGCCCATGTTAGTCGATGCTTTCCTTGTTTAAGAATTGTGGTGTTGTTTGGCCATATGTCTCGAATTATTCTGGTAATGAAGTTAATAGTACATAAGTTATGATAGCCTCAGTATATGTCTAATTGTAGGATGGAATTTAATAGCATGAAACCTATTTTGCATTCGTCCAAGTTTTCTTTTATTTTTTGCAAAGTTTGACAGTATCTATTTTAATTTTAGTCTCTTATGAAGAACTATATTATTGTTTAGGTGGTTACATTGGATTCAAGCCATTGGGCTTTGAACATTGGCCCGATGTCTATTTGACATCTCAGTGTGTTATGGGCTTCACTTAAGCCTTCTTCGACATGAAGGTTTATAAAAGCCAATTGGGCTTATAGCTAGCTGGGCCTTCCGCTTAATCAAGGCCTGATTGTCCTTTAAAACCAGTCCTCTAATTATTGAACTCAACCCAAGCTTTAGTTTAGAAATAATTTCAAACCTTCCCCAAGAGCTTTCGTTAATTAATTAACTTTTTTTTATAATTAGATTCGAGGCGGGTCATATTATGGAAAATGTAGTTGATGGCTCTCAAAAGCTTAGTTTGAGTTTCCTTTAAAATCGGAACTGAGGTGTGCCGTGCCAAATAAAATCTCAAAATGCATGGCCCTCACTTAATTAATTTTAATCCTTAGAACTCGAGGCGCGGCGTTTAGCAAAATTTCATGGCCCTCGCAAAGTTATAATGCGTAGTTGCTTTAGGCGCGTTCTTTTAAGAATTACCTTCCTAAACTCGGGTGTGCATTTCATGTGACCCAAATTCAAATCTCAACAATGTTAAATAAAATATGTCGCGGACTGCGAGTGCATTTCATGTGGCGTGGTTCAAAGACGTGTTTTAAATAATGTTGAATCTTCCTAAAAATAATTTAAAAGCGGCTAACAAGTTAAAAGTATACCATAGGCTAAAACATGTATTAAAATCAAATAATAGGGCAATTGTAATAGTTTAAGCGACCGTGCTAGAACCACGGAATGCGGGGGTGCCTAACACCTTCCCTTGGGTTAACAGAATTCCTTACTTAGAATTTTTGGTTTGCAGACTTCAAAAGGAAAGTCAAAATTCCTCGATTTGGGATTTTAAAATAAACCAGTGACTTGGGACACCAGAAAACAAACCATCCTAAGTGGAGACTCTAAATAAAAATGAATAAATAATCCTATGTCGAATAATGTCACTTTAATTGGAAAAACTCCCTATATATACCTTTGGGTGTGTAAAAAAGGAGGTGTGACAGAGGGATCTTAATTTGAGGTAGCGCAGGTGGATTGAGTTACTGAAGGATTATGACATCACCATTCTTTATCATCTGGGCAAGGCGAATGTGGTCGGGGATGCCCTGAGCAGAAAGGCGGAGAGTATAGGTAGCTTGGCATTCATTCCAACAGCGGAGAGGCCACTAGCTTTGGATATTCAGTTCTTGGGTAACGGACTTGTGAGGTTGGACCTTTCAGAGCCTAGCCGAGTTCTAGCATGTGTGGTTTGCTCAGTCTTCATTATTGGGGCATATCAAGGTCCGGGAGTTTGATGATCCACATTTTGTGGTTCTCAGAGAGACGGTACTTCGGTGAGGTGCCAAGAAGGTTTCTATTTGCGAGGATGGTGCTTTGTGGCTTCAGGGCCGTCTATGTGTTCCTAATGTTGATGGTCAAAGGGATAGGATTCTAAAATAGTCTCACAGTTCGCAGTATTCCATTCATCTCGGTGCCACGAAGATGTATCGTGACTTGAGGCAGCATTACTGGTGGCGGAGAATGAATAAATACATAGTGTAGTGTGTAGCTAAATGTTTGAATTGCCAGCAGGTCAAGTATGAACACCAGAGGCCGGGTGGCCTACTTCAGTAGATGCCTATCCCTGAGTGGAAGTGGGAGCGCATCACCATGGATTTCATAGTTCGGTTGCCGTAGACTTTGCGGAAGTTTGATTTAGTATGGGTCATTGTGGATAGGTTGACCAAGTTGGCTCACTTCATTCCAGTGGCGACTACTTATACTGCGGAGAGGTATGCTCAGATTTATGTTCAGGAGATAGTCCGGTTGCACGGTGTGCCTGTTTCCATCATATCAGACAGAGGCCCTCAGTTCATTTCCCATTTCTGGAGAGCCGTTCAGAGTGAGTTGGGGACCCGTGTAGAGCTTAGCACAGCATTCTATCCTCAGACCAATGGGCAGATAGAGCGGACAGTTCAGATTTTAGAGGATATGCTTAGAGCATGTGTGATTGACTTTGGAGGGAAGTTGGATCAGTTCTTGCCTTTAGCGGAGTTTGCGTACAACAACAGCTATCAGTCCAGCATAGAGATGGCTACATACGAGGCTTTATATGGTCGACGTTGTCGTTCTCCTATCGGGTGGTTTGAGCTCGGTGAGGCTAAGTTGTACGGTACCGATTTGGTACAGGATACCTTGGATAAGGTAAAGTTGATTCAGGAAAGGCTTCGCATAGCTCAGTCCAGACAGAAGAGTTACACGGATCAGAAGGTACGTGATGTATCATTTATGGTTGGCGAGAAGGTTCTCTTAAAGGTCTCGCCAATGAAGGGCATTATGAGGTTCGGGAAGAAGGGCAAGTTGATCCCAAGGTTTATTGGTCCCTTTGAGGTGTTGAGGCGAGTTGGGGAGGTTGCCTATGAGCTTGTTTTACCCCCCAGCTTATCGGGAGTTCATCCAGTTTTTCATGTAACGATGCTTCAGAAGTATCATGTTGACCTATCATATGTGTTGGACTTCAGTATTATCCAGCTAGATGAGAGTTTGGGTTATGAGGAGGGGCCAGTTGCCATTATTGATAGACAGGATCTCCAGTTGAGGTCTAAGAGGATTTCTGCGGTAAAGGTCCAGTGGAGGGGCCAACCGGTCGAGGAGGTGACTTGGGAGTCCGAGGAGGACATGCAGAGCAGATATCCACACTTATTCAGCAGCTCAGGTACTTTTCTATATCCGTTCGAGGACGAACGTTTGTTTAAGAGGTGGAGAATGTAACGACCCGACTGGTCGTTTTGCCTTTTCGGACCCCGTTACCCTAAATAAAACTTCCCACACTTGCTTCAGCTAATTTACTATTTGCGGAACGGTTAGTTTGGGGTTTGGAGGAAATTTGAGTGAAATAAGCCCATTTGAGTTCTTAGAATTTTCTTAAAAGACTAAGTTTGACTTTGGTCAACATTTAGAGAAAACGGACCCAGATTAGTGATTTGACGATCCCGGAGGGTCTGTGGTAAAATATGGGACCTGGGCGTATGCCCGGAATCGAATTTCGAGGTCCCTAGCCCGAGTAATGAATTTTTATTAGAAATTGTTAATTTGAAGTTTTAAGGATTTAAAGAAACTAAGTAATGATGGATTATGGGTATCGGGCTCGTATATTGGTTCCGAAGTCTGGTACAGGTCCAAAATATCATTTAAGATAGGCCCGTAAAATTTGGTGTCAATCCAAGTAGTTTTAGGGCGTTTTGGCCCGTTAGAGGAAAATTAAGAACATGAAGTTCAGAAGTTTGATTCATTTGGTTTTAGGGGGTGATTCCTAGATTTAACGTTGTTTCGGGTGTTCTAAAGGTTCAAGTAGGTCCGTCTCGTGATTTCAAAATTGTCGGTATGTTCGGGTGGGGCCCGGGAGCCCCGAGCGTCAATCGGACGAGACTCGAGTAAAGTGGAAAATTTGAGAAAGGGTTGAAGGTTGTTGCTTCTGTCATAACTGCACCTGTGGTTAGTGGACCACAGGTGCAAGACCGTAGAAGTGGTCCGTGCATCGCAGAAGCGGTCTAGGGCAGGCCAGGCCAGGAACCGCAGATACGGCTCCCTAGCCGCAGAAGCGGCTCCGCAGATGCGGGCTTCAAACAGCAGAAGCGGTCCCAGCCTTCCCTCCCCTTTTTCGCAGATGCGGTCTCATTCTCGAAGATGCGGCCCCCTGACCGCAGATACGGCAATCACTGGGCAGTGAAGTTCATTTAATACGGGTTTTAAGTCATTTTTATCACATTTTTACTCTTCCATTGGCGATTTTGGGAGCTTTGGGGAGAAGACTTTCACTTAGCATTGTGAGGTAAGTTTATTCCACCCATCCTTAGTTTAATACTTGCGTATTAGGTAGATTAAACACTAGAAATTACGTAAAATCAAGGGGTTAGAACAAGACCTAGGGTTTTAATAAAACTTAGATTTAACCACGAAAATTGTTATGGAATTAATTAGAAATAATATATTATTGATCCTTAGGTTGTAGAGAACAACTTCCTTTGAAAAATCTCGGAATCCGGGCACGTGGGCCCGGGGTCCGAATTTAGGAAACTTGTGTTAATGGTTGGGAAATTGCTTAAATAGCTAGAATTCAATCTTGTGAGTTTATATTGACTAGTTCTTACTTCATTTAACTAGTTTGGGATTGTTCGGCTGCGAATTGAGGGCTTGGACTTGTTCTTGATATTTGAAAGTGCGCTTTGGAGCGAGGTGAGTCTCCTTTCTAACCTTGTAAGAGGGAATTGTCCTCATAGGTGTAATAATTGAATTAATTGCCATTATATGCGGGGGCTACGTGGGCACTAGGTGATGAGAGTCTGTGCGTAGCGACTATTATGTTATGTTCGGGAAGTTTAGGGACCAAAAGCATGCTCTACGTGATATTCTTGTAAATTGATGTTAAATTCAGAGTTGTATAAATTATTTGATTAAGGTAAATGCAACTAGTGAGGGAACCTTATTCTATTTGGTCCTAAAAAGGGAATTTGGGAATTTCCTGTGAATGACTACTCCTCAGATATACATTATTGTCCGTTTGTGATGATTTTATTTAAGTTTGACCGCGTCGCACGTGTGATTCGCGAGCGGAGTAATAGATGCATCTATGGTTCGAGCCGTTCGACCCTCGGCAGTGCACAATTTATTTTTATGTTGGATCGGGCCGTACGTCCCTCGGTGTTATTTGTGCATGATTTTACTAGAACTTTCTCCGTGGACTGGACTTCATATCTGCTTAATATATATATGGACACTCATGATGATATTTGGAAAAGAACTGTCATTCCATACTTGTTAATACTAATACCTCGTGTTATTCCTGCTTATTAAAAAAATTTCTCATATTATTTGACCTTAGTAAGTAACGAGTCGACTTCCCGTCTCTACTTCTTCGAGATTAGACGGGATACTTACCGGGTACATGTTGTTTATGTACTCATACTACACTTTTGTACTTAATTGTACAAGATCTGAGGCAGGTGGATCTGGTTACCAGTCTGGTGCGCATCCTTGAGCAGACCCGAGACTTCTACGGTGAGTTGCTTCCCTTCCATGTCATTCAGCAGCCTGAAGAAGTCTTTCTTATGTATTTACTTTTGCTGTCTATCCTGATTCGGACAGTAGGATAGTGCGATTCTTATTTATATTCTACTGGTTGCCCATAGCTTGTGACACCAGGTCTTGGCACACACTCGAGTAGACATTTATTTTTGGGTTGTATTATCACTTTAATACAGTATTGATCATTTCTGACCTCAACTTTAAATCTGAGAAATCTGTTGCGCTTAGTTTTGGTAAAGGTAAAATGAGAACTTAATTATACTTCTGCGTCGGCTTGCCTGACAATGGTGTCGGGCGCCATCATGACCTACTATAGAAATGGGTCGTGACAGGTCAAATATAAATAAAATTCATATTATCTACTTAAAGATATTAATAGATAACTTATGTGTTTAACTTATTTGCAACGATTCAAATTGGGGGTTCTTCAAATTTGGGAGACTAGAACTTCTCCCAAATAAGATTACATTAAAGAAGTCATGAATAATATGAGTATCCATATTATCCACCGATTAATTCATTTTCTATCAATATTAAATATGAGACAAGTCGAATATTTTGTACGTTTTTGCATTATCCACCGATTAACTCATTTTCTATCAATATCAAATATGAGACAAGTCAAATATTTTGTATGTTTTTGCATTATCCGTTTTCGACCCGCCTGTATCCTACCCGACACACCCATTTTGCCGCCCCTGTTCATGATTCGTGTGAATAGTGGTGGTAAAATAGATAAAATAAATAATTATTATCCATATTATGCACTAGGGTTGGATAATAAAATTTTTAAAAATGGGTCAACTATCGATAAGATTCATATAATCCACTTAAAAATAGATACTAATGGATAACCGATGTGTTTTACTTTTATATTTTGCAAAGACTCAAATCGAGGATTGCTCAAATTTGGGAATACTAGAACATTCCCAAAAAATGATCACATTATAGAAGCGATAGATAATATGTGTATTTTATATATCCACCAATTAACCCATTTTCTATCTGAAATAAATATGGCCAGTGGAATATTTTATCTATTTTTGTATTATTCATTTTTGACCTCCCATATCCGATCCAACCGGTCCGCTTGCCACCCCTAAATGTGATAGATGAGCTCTGTTGTCAATTAAGTATGAGAAAAATAGGCTTATATTTTTAAATATTTTCGACCTCCCATATCGTGTACTTAATGTTCTTGGTGGATCTAGAGTGGCGGTGAGTGTAAGCTCAATCGTACCTGACAAGGCCTGTAATGGGAGAATCCATCTAGGTTTTATTAATCACATTTAGATCGCCTCTCTAGTCCTTATATAAATACACAGTCAAAGTTATTTTATTTCATGTGCTATATGTAGCTTGTCCCATTGACGATGCAATGTTGAAGAAAGAGTAATAACAAGGAAGGCTTAGTCCTTCGGTAATCCATGGATAAAACAGATACGAAACTATTCTTGCTAATTTAAATTATATTATGTCATAATATCATGTTTGTTTGACTCAAAAGATATTGGAACCATTTTGAACAAATCAATTAAAGAAAATGAAGGGGTAAATCTTATTCAACCATAATGAATTCCAGATCAATAAATTAGTTGGAAAAATAATACATAAAATGAGATAGAAGTAACCAATCTTATTGAAACTTTCCGTTGTGGATCCCATTAATCAATGGAGGAGAATATTTTACATACATTCTTGGAGAATGCTTCATTCTTCTTCTCATTATGAAGATTACAAGAGAGGGGACTAGGGAGAGAGGAAGAAGTGAAAAATTGCCCCCCCCCTTACCGAAGGTTTTTCCCTACTATATATAGTCATGGGACTTTTGTTATGTGCTTGGTCTGATGTTGTTTCACACTATGTCCGTCTTGGTCATCCTCTGAGCATTGTTTCTTCTGGATCGATGGGTATTGTGAGTACGGGATGTGGAATAGACCATGTCGTCTTTTGCTGCCTTACTGCTTGGACGGGACGTTGGTCAGCTTGACCGTAGCGGTCATATTTTGACCAATACAGTTAGAGTCGGGCCAGACAGACGGATCATGATTGCTAAAAATCCGAGAGAAATCTGACTACTTATACCTTTGTTATGCTCCATAGGTTTTAAGTGAGGTGACGGTGCTCTTTCGATATCCTTGGACCATTGCGGCAGTTTTGGAATCGAAACATTGTTTGGATTGAAACGTTGTTCGTGGTTGCCGCCATTATGACACACGTTTCTAGGGAATCAAAACATTTCGTGCCCTATCAGATTCGATTGGCGACTCTTGGGTTTCGTGCTTGGGGGGATTTATGTCTCTTATAAATAGAAAGAACACACCATTCGATTGGCACACTTCCTTGCCCTTTAATTGAAAGAATTTTCCAAATACTTTCTCCCTGATACTCCAATATTTTCACTCGCCCCAGTTAATTGAAAACTTTAATCCTTCCTTTCCATTGTTTTTTTACTACACCAAATTGACATAATGGCAGGTGATTCTTCCCGCGCTGACCTCTCTGTCACAATTCTGGCGCCGGAAAATGTTGTTCTAGCCACCGGAGGAGTAGAAGTGGTGGAAGATGAGGATGTCCCGTCGGTAGCCGAGATCTTGCCCCGTCCTGGGAGAGAATGGACCGACTTCTGTTGTCGCGCCGGGGTGGAGCCGGAACATTTCCCCTCTATTATAAAAGAGGAAGAAATTGCAGAGTTGAAAGCTAGGTGGGGAATTCCCCGTTACATTGACATGCGGTCGGTGGTAGGGAATGACATAGTCCATTTTGATCGCCCCGGGTATTGTGTGTTCTATGCCTACCCCTTTCTTATTGGATACACACTTCCTCTCCCTCTCCTGGTGGTATATTTCTGCCGTTTTTATGAGGTATGCACTTTCGTCGTACCTGTATAAGTTGTTCCTTATGTTGCTCAAGTTCGCGGAACTCGCCGGTCGTGAGATCACTTTGGATCACATGCGCAATATCTTCGCCCCTTAACTCATTCACGGCATGATGATTCACATGTGTCCTCGGGGGTCGAAGAGTCTGGTGGTGAAATTGGACGACAGGGCTAACCATAGTTTCTGTGAGAATTATTTCTATGTGCGGACCGAGCACCTTGTGGCCGATCCAACGGGGCTCCCTGAGAAGTGGAACTTTGCGTGTAAGTTTCTTATGTTTTTAGTCGGAGAGATGCCTGACCGCTTTCTGTTACAGTACTAAACCATATTATGTCTCTACAGCTGAGAAATTGCCCCCTCCATCTGTAGAAGGTATCCGCGAGTGGGTGAGTGCCATCCTTACCCATACGGCGGGGTTCGCACATGGTCGGCCTTTTATGAAAGATTTGGATGCAGGCCCCTTACAGGAGAGATGTCGTTTTTGTTTGCTATTTTTTCTCTCTTTTTTCTTAGTTTCTTATGTGTTGTTTGTCGATGTTAGGGAGAGTGAGGAGAGCGAGGGATCCTCCATTAGCTTTTCATCAGCCTGCATCGTCTGCTCGCCCTGCTGCAGCGTTTATCGCTTGGTCCTTGTCGAGGGCTGCTTCAGTTGAGTATACGGTTGTGGTTACTCCTGCGGAGGCCACTTCTCAGACTGAGGTGACGACTCATGTCGCTCGTCTAACAGGTGAATCTCCCCATGCTGAAGAAGAAGGACCGTCCAAGAGGCAGCGAGTGGAGTTCGAGGCAACCTCTCCAACTGTAATACACCTGGATGACTCTCCCTTGACAGGATCTGGGGCGGGGATTGATACCAATACGCCCGTAGAGATGGAACCAGCCATCGTATCTGCCCCGTCGATAGAGATTCCTGCCACAATCATTAATCAGCAACCTGCCATGATGGTGTCGCGCCCCCTTTTTCCCTTCTATCGGGAATTGAGTTCGTGACATTTGGGAATAGGACAACTCATTCCTTTTGGGAACGGGGTTTGCGTTTTTGAAGAGTCTCCACCTAACGATTTTTAACGTGCGTTATGGCACCTATAGGGTTTATCTACAACTACGTTTGATAACCAGAGATAGGGTAAAGGCTTGAAATTATCCTAAGGGGAAGGTGTTAGGCACCCCTCAGAATCCACTAGTGTTGTTTCCGGCCAGACAGTTTTTGTGAATTTGTACAATTAGTAAATAGACAAGTAGGGCTCAAATAGTAGGGGATTTAGGTTCACATACACAAGTGTTTGAAAATAATTAGTGAAAAAGAGGAATTTTGAAAAGAATTACAATCTAAGCAAGCTTATGAATGTAAAAGGGGTGTCCTAGGTTTGTTTGTAATATGGATCACATCAATGCAATACCCGGTATGACACTCCTCAAAAAAGGGGATACACGTGGTATTAGCACACCGGTCATCATATCCATATCCACCCTCCCACCCCGTTAAGGTATTAAAATGCAAATTGGTCTCAACCACTATTGTATGCTATTACCCGTCCCATTCTTATTAGTCCCGGAGGAATTTAGGACAACTATTTCTAAAGGGGAGGGATATTAGGCTGACTTTAGGTTTCAAAAGGTGAAAAATCTAAGGCGACATACAAAAACACATAATACTGCACATTAGAGGAAGCATGTAAACAAATAAAAGGCTTATGTATACCTCCTCAAGCAAAACACATAAATAGCATGACTTAAACATACATTTAGGGTCTTGATTTAAAAATAGTAAAGGCGAGGGGAGTTTTAATTGTTGAACCAGACCAGTTTATTACATAACTCAGATAAGAAGTCTGAATCAGGCCTGCCTGCTGGTTGTAGCAATTATCGATTAACAAAGGCGGATTCAGTTTTATTGTTGTTATCACCTAAGGCTTACCTAAGTGTTTGGGTGAGATCCTATAAACATGATATCTATTACAGGTTCAGAATGTGGCAAAGTAGTAACCATTTTAAAACAAACGATTTGAGATCCTACAGGCATGCTTTCTAAACCGTATTAACAGAAGGTGAGAGAGTTGTTTAAAAACTAGTTGAGAACAATATGAATTAGGCTAATTTTACACTAGACTAGTTTCAGATCGTGTAGGCATGATATCTATTATTGCTGATTTAATTCCTATAAACATGATATCTAGTTGAACCTATAATGAAGCAGGAAGAATTTACTCGCAATTCCTATAGGCATGATTTCTCTAAAAGGTTATGGATTTTAAAATACTGGACATGATGCCAGATGATAACCAGTTAGATCCTAAGAACATGGTGTCTAAGTGTGGTAATGCAGAATCTAAGACAAGTCCTCTAGACAGGTTCTCTAAATGCAGAGTTAAGCATGCAGAATTTAAACGAGTCCTATAGATAGGTTCTCTAAATGCAGAGTTAAGCATGCAGAATTTAAACGAGTCATATAGACAGGTTCTCTAAATGCAGAGTTAAACATGCAGACTTTAGGTTGTATAGGAATATTCTCTAGATGCAAAGTTAAACATGCAGACTTTAGATCCTATAGGCATATTCTCTAGATGTAGAACATGTAAAATTTTAGTGAAAACAGATCTTATAGGCATGATATCTAAATTACAGAGTTAAATATGCAGAATTTTAGGTCCTATAGGCATGATATCTACCCTTAAGTATGCACAATTACCCAGCCCTTTTCACTAGCCAAACCCCAACAATTATTACAAATTATTACAAACTGAATAACGAATTACATCAGAAAAGTGTAAAAAGAAAAAAATGTTACAACCAAAGGAAGCCTGATTCTTGACTTCCTCTCCGAGTTATGGAATAAACCACCTCAAATTCCATTTGTTTCAAAGCCTTTCTTAGACCTGGGTGTGTCAAAGTTCCCTAAGGGTCTCAAGGGACTCCGAGCAGTGCTTACACCCAAGTTTGCATAACCAGACAGGAATGAGTGCAGTGTGGAAGGGCTAGCCCTTATGTGTCCTAGTTTAGAAGGAGCTCATGGGTCCCAAGGTAAGGCTCACACAAGAGGGGAAGAACCTAAGTCTAAGAGTATAGTGGAAGTGCAGGAGTAGAGAGTTGTTTAAAACTGGGTTGAGAATAGTAAGGGGTAAGGGTAATTTGAAAATAGTAGTAATAAAGTTAACACTACAGAATCAACATTTTGATACAAAGGGGTCCGGGGTTTAGGAGTTCATTTCCTGGAGCGTATGACCCTATGAGGGGGTCAGGTTTTGTATATTCACAACAATAGATGATGTTGGCATGCCCATAAACCAGCAAGAGAATACAACACATAGAGGGGAGATGAAGGAATGACCCCAGGGAGGGTCAGGTTTGGGTCATGCACAACAATGTCTAATGCTGATATGCCCTCAAACCAACCAAAGAATACAAACACATAGGGGATATGGAGGTTTGGGATTCATAAGTCATAATAAGTGACTGACAAAATTCATACATAAGGAAAAACATTAATTCAGAAGGGAAAGGGGCAGATTACAGCATGCCTAATCATGGAACTTGATTAAACACAAGCACGAAACAGGCAAGAGTGTAAGAAATAGTAAAGAAACATGTTGTTGTTGATGCTGAAGATTAATTAGAACATGCCAGTAAAGAAGAAAATGCAGAAAGAAAGTAAGAAAATTTCCTCACAGCCTAGCCATGGCTTTTAGCCGGCATGGTAAGGCAGCAACACAAGTAGTAACAGAGAAAAGAGAGTTTTGAGTGAAGTGTGTGTTCTGAACTCAAGTGTTCGTGTCTTTGAAAGAAGAGGGGTGCAGGGTATTTATATTCTTGAAAACATGTGAGATATAAGGTAATAAGTAAAGTTTCAATACAAATATGGAAACAACAACAGTCGGAATCAATTAACCAAGTGATTCCCCTTTAATCAAGAGATCACTTGATTAACGGGGGTAATAGATTCAAAAAATAAGGAAAGACGAATCAGTTTGTAGGTAGACTGATTATTACCATAAAAGGGGTAGTAAAAGCATTAAGTAAGCAATCAGATCTAACTACAGAAATATGCTTATTTTGGGAAAGGATTCAGTAAGGCAAAATATCATAATAAAGGAAAAAAATCAATTAACTTTAAATAGGCGAGTGAAATTAGAGTTCATAAATGAAAAGTTATGAAATCAGTCACAAGATCAACATCAATCAAGGAAGTAACATGCTTCTGCACATTAGTATTTAAACAGACTGAGTAGAGACACCAGACATGTGAGGCTAAACCCATTGGCAAAAGAAACAACATACAGAAATAGGCATAAGGATCAGTAGTAAAGAAAACATTCGAAGCATAGTAATCAAGTAGGTCAAGTCACATTGAGTCAACAATGGAGAAAACAAAGTATCAGAAACATGCAAGGTCTCACATTAGTAGACGAGAAAACCTTTTGAAAAGTTAGGGCTTCAAGCATAGTCGAGTTTTAAAGATAATAAAACCCATCATAGGAATCACATAAAGAAAAAGAGATTCTGAAACAAGGAACTTTAAATCGAGTCAGGTATTCAAACGAACAGTTTCAGACCCAAGACATAGGTTTTTTTCAACAATAGTCGAGCTTAAAAGATGATAAACAAATAAATCGAACAAAAACTTAACTAAACAAGCACTCATTTAACAGACAGCCAAAAGAAATTAGGGTTTTTTAAACATGCTAACTCAGATAGAAGAACAACATGAGCAAAACATAGCAAGATCAGAAACACGTTAAAATCAGAGAATAGATTTTGAAATAACTTAAAAGAAGAACCCTAATCGGAAAAGATAAAGAGTCGTTTTGAGAGCAAAGTTAAAGAAACTTCGAGAAAATGCTTAAAAGTTCAAGGTAAGCACAGATCTAAGGTAGATCTGAAAGAAATCAAAAAGATCTTAGAGATTAGGGTTTCAGAAAACCCAGAAAAGGTGAGAAAGGTCCTGAAATTTACCGATCTAACCAGGAGAGTCAAGGATCTGACTCGAGCGGCCATGGCTGGCCGAAGAAAGGCCAAAGATGACTGGAGAAGAGCCATGAACTAAAATAGAACAAGGCCTGGACCAGACTCCTTCAAGGCCTGGCCTTGAAACCATAAGAACAAATACATAGAAGCCATGGAAGGCTGGTATATGCCTCAAATGACCACAGAAGACCATGGATTAGGTAGGTATTAGGGTGGGGTAAGAGGGCGGAGGCTAGGGTTCATGAGAGTTTTAGAGAGAGTTGAGAGAGGAGGGGGTTTAAAGGGCGGCGGTAGGTGGGAAGTGAATTAGGTAAAGGGGTTGGTCTGAGTTAAAAATGGTAAGGGCAACCAGTGGTCGTTGATCTAAATGATCAACGACTAGGATTTAAAGGATTAGGCGGGGATCCGGGTCTAGGTCGGTTTAATTTGAAATTGGGTCAGGGTAAATTGGGTTCAAATTGGGGTTCAAATTAGGCTGAAATTGAAATGAAATCTGGCTAGATTTTAAATAGCCATTTTCCCCATTTATTTTATAAAAAATAGCAAATTAAATTCTGGAAATAAATTGAAAGTACTAGAATGATTTATAACATATAATTATCAATTTAAAAATACCTGACTTAATTTTTATTACCATAAACGCAATTAAATCTTAAAAGACCAATATTGCAATTATATGCAATTTTGCTTTAAAAAATACTAAATAAATTTGTAAAAATATGTGAAAATTATATTAGCTATATTTTAGCATAATATAAAAGTCCAATAAACTAATTACCAAAAATAATAATTTTGGAAATAATTATTGGGTTTTATGGATAAAAATAGAGAAATAAATTGGTTTAAAACCTTTAAAAATTAAGGAAAAAATAATAAAACACTTTGACATACTTATACATGTATATACATGCTATTTTGAAGGTATTTGCATATTACAAAATATATAGGGAAAATTGGGTATCAACAGCTGCCCCTCTTTACTCGGGAAGGATGAAAGAATTGTCGGGTAAAGATATAATGACCAATTTTGACCGAACAAAACAGTTCAAAGAAGTTAGGTCGTGCCCTGGCTTCTGAGCTGCCTACATATCCCTAGTTTTACAGGAATCAGGCCATATATAATTCAGGATCTGTCGGCGAAATATGTTGATGGAGACTCTCCAAGAACGGACGCAATACCCAAGATGGGGTGAGTGGGCGGCTTGCGAGAATGGTTAAGGTTTGATATGGCTATGGGAGCTGGAGCGGGCTTGCTTCTGTCGGGATGGTCGTTGCTTGCCGGTGTACCTGCAATTAGAAACAATACAGGCGTATACTGTGCATGAATTTAAACATGATGCAAGTTCCTGTCGGACCATGAATGTTGTCTTTGGACGGTTAGGATGATGTCCTTTAGACCATGACGTCCTCGGCCATGAAGCATGCAATAGGGATTCACAGGCCATGAAATGATGCTCTCGGGCTATGAGGATAGTGTCTCCGAACCATGACGCCTTTGAATAATGATATGCAAAAGATTAAAAGTGATCCTCGGGCCACGACGGTGTTCTCGGGCTATGAAAATGGTGCCTCCGAACGATGATGCCTTTGGATAATTTGGCGATCTTTTGGCCCATGAGATGTAGTATGTGGCGATCTTTCAGCCCATGAAATGCAGTATGAGGTGATCTTTCAGCCGTGCGGAGGCGATCTTTCAGCCATGCAGATGCATTATGCGGCGATCTTTCAGCCATGCGGATGCAGTATGTGGCAATCTTTCAGCCATGCAGATGCAGATGGAGGTAGAGCTTAACCTCGTAAGGCATAATGGTAGCATTATGCAATGCAGAAATGCAGATGGAGACAGCGTTTAGTCTCGGAAGGCAGAATGGTATCCTTATGCAGTGCAGAAATGCAGATGGAGACAGCGTTTAGTCTCGGAAGGCAAAATGGTAGTCTTATGCAATGCAGAAATGCAGATGGAGACAGTGTTTAGTCTCGGAAGGTAGAATGGTAGCCTTATGCAGTGCAAAAATGCAGATGGAGACATCGTTTAGTATCGGAAGGCAGAATGGTAGCCTTATGCAATGCAAAAATACATATGGAGACAGCGTATAGTCTCGGAAGGCAGAATGGTAGCCTGCAATGCAGAAATAGAGATGGAGACAACGTTTAGTCTCAGAAGGCAAAATGGTATCCTTATGCAATAAATAAAATGGCAAGTGGTAATAGAGCTTTCTTAGCTGATAGCAGGTTACAATGTTGTGACTGCTGGGGACATTGTGACACAAAGAATGTCACTAGTGTGTATGGATAGCAAATGTGGATAAGTGCAACGGTTCTGAGAGTTGTATTCCCGAACAATGTTCATCTGGTGAGTGTATAGTATGTTTGATGATTTTGCAATCCAAATGTCTGCATCCAAAGAAAAATCATGAGTTTTGTAAAGGGGGTGGTTAGTTCGTATCCCCGCTGGCTCTGCTTGACCTGCTCGGCTTTTATATGGTGATACTGTTTGTATTATTGGGGTATCGTTGCTAAACAAGGCAATTTCAGTAATAAACATGCATGATTTAGTAAAAAATGTGACATAAGTATATAATTAAGAATAACCTTTTAGATGAACCGACGACTGTGACGCGGTTCAGGACATTGCAGCCTCTCTTGATACGGAATTTTGAAGGTCCTTCTCAAAATTCTGCCCCAGTTTACTGGGTTGATGTTTTTGATCGTTGCTTGCGATGATTGTCTGAAATTACTTCGGAATTTTGAGGGTCCTCCTCAAAATTCTGTCCCAGTTTCCAATTGCGGGAGAAATGAAAATTTTATTGAATTGTGATCGAACCCATAGGGCTGCCTACGTATCCCCTCTTAAATGGGAATCAAGTCAGGCATAGTTCATATTATGTCATATAAGGGAAGCATAAGGATTACACAGAGTAGCGCTTGACTGCATCTGAGTTGATTGGTTTTGGCCAGACTTCTCCGTCCATTTCTGCAAGTGTGAGGGCTCCTCCTGTCAAAACCCAATGAACCATGTATGGACCCTGCTAGTTGGGAGAGAATTTTTCTTTGCCTTCATCCTGATGTAGAAAAGTTTCTTCAACACCAGCTGTCCTGGTGTGAATTATCTCGGCTTGACTCTTTTGTTGAATGCTCTGGACATTCTGTTCTGATAGAGTTGACCATGGCAAACTGCATTCATTCTCTTTCCGTCTTTAAGGGCTAGTTGCTCATAACGACTTTTCACCCGCTCTGCGTCATCGAGCTCAGCTTCCTCTATGATCCTTAGGGAAGGAATTTCTACCTCAGTGGGAATGACTGCCTCTGTACCATTCTAGCATATAGGGGGTTGCCCCAGTTGATGTGCGAACTGTGGTGCGATACCTCAATAGAGCAAATGATAACTTCTCATGCCACTGTTTATGCTTCTCTATCAATTTCCTCAATATCTTCTTGATATTCTTGTTGGCAGCTTCTACAACTCCATTCATTTGAGCCCTATAGGCTGTGGAATTCTTGTGTTTGATCTTGAAGGTTTCACACATAGCTTTCATCAGGTCGCTATTGGGGTTGGAGCCATTATCAGTAATGATTGACTCTAGAATTTCGAATCGACAAAGAATGCGGTCGCGGACAAAGTCAGCCACGACTTTCTTAGTCACTGCTTTGCAAGATGCTACTTCAACCCATTTGGTGAAATAGTCGATTGCTACTAAGATAAACCTGTATCCGTTGGATGCAGCAGGCTCAATTGGTCCACGGACATCCATTCCCCAGGCGGCGAACGGCCACAGTGAGCTTGTTGCATTAAGCTCATTTGGAGGCACCTTTATCATGTATGCATGTGTCTGACAGCGGTGGCATTTCCTGGATAGCTTTGACTTTTGATAGATCTAGTTCTATTCCTCGGCGACTCACAATAAACCCAAGCAATTTTCCAGCAGGAACCCCAAATGCGCACTTCGCGGGATTCAGCTTCAGGTTGTACCTTCGCAATCTATTAAAGAACTTCCTCAAATATTCCATGTGATCAGTGGCCTTCTTGGACTTGATGATAACATCATCTACATATACCTCTATCTCCTTGTGTATCATGTCATGGAAAATGGTAGTCATGGCCCTCATGTAGGTGGCCTGTGCATTCTTCAGGCAAAACGGCATTATCTTGTAACAGTACATTCCCCACGGCATAATGAAAACCATTTTCTCAGCATCTTCTTCATCCATCCAGATCTGATGATAACCCACGAAACAATCTACAAATGAGTGTAGCTCGTGCTTGGCGCAATTGTCAATCAGGATGTGTATGTTCGGTAAAGGAAAGTCATCTTTTGGACTGGCCCAGTTGAGATCCCGGTAATCGACACAGACTCTGACATTCCCATACTTCTTTGGCACTGGCACGATGTTGGCTAGCCATGTCGGGTATTCTACTACCCTGAGAACCTTAGCTTTGACTTGCTTAGTGACTTCTTCCTTAATTTTCAAACTCATATCAGGCTTGAACTTTCTGCACTTGTGCATCACCGGAGAACATGTCGGATCGGTTGGCAGTTTGTGAGCCACAACAGACGTACTCAGACCAGTCATGTCATCATACGACCAAGCGAATATGTCCTCATATTCCTTTAGAAATTCTGTGTATTCCTTCTTTTCTGACGGTGATAAGTGGACGCTGATTCATATTTCCTTGACGTTTTCTGCATCTCCCAAGTTAAAAATTTTGGTCTCGTCCAGGTTGGACTTAGGTCTGTTCTCAACTTCTTTGATAATCTCCTATGGATGTCATCTTCCTCTGAATCAATGTCCGTTTGTTGCATTGTCTCATTGCACGTCACAGTCATTGGTTCATCAAGATAAGTAATAGTAATGCTATATAAGTAAAGTAATGAGAGAAAGAAAAAATAATAATAAGTGCTGATACATAAGAAAAAGTCAAAAATCTTTGATAAATTGCATAATCATTTTGAACATTGCAGATCTTATTGCGAGAATTAAAATGTGAAAGGAAAATCATATAGTAAATAAAAACAGTGCATGATGCTTGTTTTAGCCTTGCTACCCCGAGGCTCGTCGGGGTCTGGTTGTCCTGATGGTCCAGTTATTGAGGCATGCCCCTATGCTTACAGCCTGTATTGAAGGACCTTCCTCTCCCTCCTCCTCGAGAACAACACAACAATCCATATCATTGTCTTCTAGAAATAAGTTCTTCACCGCCGCAAGTGCTTCTTCTTCTTCTGACCCATAAATAATATCGGTCGGTTGGAAGGTCTGCTCCAGATGTGGTATTGGCTGCTCCAGTGGATAGTAAGGACCGTGTCATGGTGGTGACCAGTTGTTGAATTCTTCCCAGGTGTACTCATATCCCAGACCGAAAGTAGTGCTATGTTTCGTGAGCTTTATGGGCTTAGTGATTCCTTGGAGGTTCTTGTCAAGCCCCTTTCCATGTTCGTACCCATTCAAATTCAGTATACTCTTGATCTTGTTATCCCACCATTTGTCTTTGTCAACAGCATTTACCCGTTCAATGTGATGGTAAGTCTCTCCACCTAGCTTCCTTCTTCCTTCGATTGCTGGAATGATCTGGCGACTGTATATAGGGTTGCTACCGTCACCGTGAATGATCACTTCCTGGTGATTCCATTCGAACTTTACGGCCTAATATAGTGTTGATGCTACGGCCCCATCAACATGAATCCATAGCCGTCCCAACAGCAGATTATAGGATACTGGCACATCTATCACCTGGAAATCAACATCGAACCAGGTTGGCCCCATTTGCAAGCATAGACTAATCTCCCCAATGGTGGACTTTTGGGAACCGTCGAAGGTTTTCACGTTGATGGCTCCGTCCTTTATCTCATGCAGCCATTTACCTAGCTTCTTAAGCGTTACTAGTAGACAAATGTTGAGACTAGAACCCCCGTCGATCAGGATTCTAGTGATGAAATAATTTTCGCATTGCACGATGATGTGTAGCACTTTGTTGTGCCCCAACCCCTCAGGTGGTAGCTCATCCTCATGAAAAGTGATCTTATGGCTCTCCAACACCTGTCCTACCATGTTATCTATTTCTCTGCAAGTGATGTTGCTTGGTACTTATGCTTCACTTAGCACCCTTAATAGAGCAATCTTGTGTGCCTCGGAATTTTGTAGCAAAACAAGAATGGAGATTTGCGCCGGTATTTTGTTCAACTAGCCAATGACCGAGTATTCCTTGGCCTGTATCTTTCTCCAAAGATCGTTTGGACCTGTCTCAATGATGGGTGACCGATTGGAGGCCTACTTGCTTGACTCAGCTAGATGTTCCAGGGTATAGACTCTCCCAGTTCGTGTCATACTCTATGCTGCAACAGTTTCTTCGAACCTAACCTTGCCTTTCCTTCTTGCCTCGGTTGTATAGTCCCAGGGTACAACCTTTGTATGGAATGGTGCCATGGTCAACATCACCACTAGGATCGGCATGGCTACCTTTACTCAGAACGGAGTATGTTCCTTGGGAGGTAGAACTGCAACTTCAAACGGTGGGCGCATTTACCGGAGATATGAATTCGACCTCAATTGGCACTGGTGTCTTTGCAGATGCAGTTTCTTCAAACTCAAGTGGCACAGACATATTTACCTCAGCGTCCCCAAATGGTTGAATCTGGACTACGATTGGATTAAGAGTAACTATTGGCTTCTTTGGTTCATCACCTTCTGCGATCAACCTGATTGATCCCTCGGGATCCCAATCGTCCTCTATTTCAATCATATGGATACCTCCACCCTTATGGTCTGGTAGAGGGTTGTTGCAGACATTTGGGGTGGGTTCCTTTGCCACAATGACCTTGTTATCAATTAAAGACTGGATCTTGTCTTTCAAAGAACGACATTCATCGATTGTGTGCCCTTTCATGCCGGAATGGTATGCACATGATTTTATGGGTTAATCCACTGAGAAGGGTTTTTAGGAGATGCAGCAAGGATGGGGGTGACATAACCAGCAACCTTGAGTCTTTCATACAACTGGTCAATGGGTTCAGCGATGGTTGTGTATTGTTTTGGAGGTATGCGGTCAAAATTTGATCGGGGTCTAGAGAAGTTTTGGCACGTAGGAAGTGATTGATAGTGGGAGGGCTGAGCATTGTAGGTTTGGTAGACGTGAGCGGGCTGGGAGTATCTGGGTGAAGTAGGTTGATATGTGGGAGGTGGAGGTGATTTATAAGTTTGGTATTTGATGGGAAATTTAGTTCTCTGTGCAACCATTACGGCTCCTACGTTCCTTTTCTTGGACACACCACTGGACTGTTAAGCCTTATTTGTAGCTTGCAAGGACTCGAAGTTTGTAACCATACCGCTTTTGATACCCTCTTCAATTCTTTCACCCAGTTTGATAATGTCAGAAAATTTGTGGTTTTCAATCATCATTAGTCGTTCATAGTATTGCGGGTCCTAGGCCCGGACAAAGAATTTTTTCATCTGTTCCTCCTCTAAGGCAGGTCTGACCTTAGCATCTTCAGACCTCCAATGAGTGGCATACTCGCAAAATGTTTCTATAGGCTTCTTCTCTAGATTCTGAATATTGAACACATCCAGCGCATTCTCTGTGTTAAACCTGAACCTGTCCATAAAGTCGGATGCCATGCTTACCCAGCTTGACCATTTCTTTGGATCTTGGATGATGTACCAGGAAAAAGCATCTCCTTTCAAACTCCTCATAAAAAGCTTCATGCGGATTCTCTCGTCTTTCCCTACTCCAACTAGCTTGTCACAGTATGTTCTCAAATGGACCCTTGGATCCCCTATACCATCAAACATTTTGAATTTCGGAGGTTTGTACCCCTCGGGCAGTTTGACATCGGGCTGTATGTAAAGATCTTCATAGTTCAGCCCTCAATTCCCTTGCTTCCTTCAACGCCTTGAATCCGGCTAGTCAATTTCTTAAGTTCCTCAACCAGGTTCCTGATGATCAAATCCTTATCATCAGACTCGGGTGTGCTTGAGATAGGTTGGGTGGAGTGTGGCATGGTCTCCATGTAGATGGGGGTGCTATGGTCAGTGTAAAAGTGGACATTTATGGAGTTTTGGGGTTCTGGGATGAGTAGTGGAGTGTTGTTTGGGAGATGGCAGGTGTTGCAGTGATGGTGAGGAGTGGGATGGTTCTGTGGCTTTGGGATAATCTGCGGAGGTGTGGGGTTCTGAGCATTTGGGAAATTGATATCTGGAGTGGTAAGGGAAAATGACAGATTTTCCAAGCTCCGAACCTGATCAAGCTCTTCTTGGAATTTCAGCAGTTTTTGTTCAAGTTGGGATGCATTTTCCTTAGGAACCTGAGTACCATGACCATGAGTGGCCTATACCCATTTAGTTGAATTCTCCTTTCTGACGTAGTTCAAATCTTCCATCTTCCCTTTGTTCTTGTTTTTGACAAGACTAAGAGGAGGAGTGGGTAGAGGGCCCCTAGATCTCGTGGAATAGGATGATGTTGCCAGAGTGTACGAACTAACCTTTGGGGAGGGGAATAATAAAACAAAAAGGTAACCAAGTTAGTGAGGATTATAGGAAGTATTGCAATATTTAAACACATAGTGCGAGAATGTAAATCGTGTCCTAATTTGGGGACCTCGTTGTGCCCGAGGTAGGCCTAGCGACAAATTGATTTGGAGAACTTAGGATGCTAAATGACTCATTTTATTGATAAAGATAGACTAATCCCAAATTGACAGGAAATAAGAAGTCACTAATGGCCCTTGGCCTTATTACATTTTATAAAGCGAAAAGATAAACTCCTATCTATTTGGTCCCAGAAGGACCTTCCTCAAGTTGAATGCTCTCGTTGATCAAATCCTCCAGCTCACGTAGGTTCACCAGTAAAAATGCCTTTGTCAGGTGTTCTCCTTCGTTCCCTTCAGCATTTTGGCAGTCGGTGACTCTCTTCCTCACTTTTCTTTCCAATTCCAGCAGGCTGTATTCCAGATATTCCAGTTTTTCGCTGGATTTGGAGGCCCTCTCTTTCCATTCATTGATTTGGTCATTTGACGGAATATTTATCCGCTAGTCTAGTAAGAGTGAGGGTGTGCTAACCATACCAAAGCTGGGGACCTCGTTCTTCATATTTCTTCAAGACAAATAAGGTTAGTCCCTTACCCCCACCAGACTCGACTATTTAATACCAATAATTAGCATGAAGCATTTAGTTCTTCAAATAAATGCACAGAATGTGATGATGTCCGTTTGGGTTTAAGGAAACCCAGTGGACTTTGGACAAGGCTATCTTAAAGGATCATTATGTGGATAACATAACTGACCCGGGTAGGTTTGACCAAGATGCATGCACAATTTGAACAGAGTAAGGTTTCTATGGGGTTTTAGACTGGTACCCTTGAGCGGACAACTCAAGAGGGAAGTCACAGAACTGTCTATTGCACCGCTGATCGACTAATTTTACCGCAAATATGTCTTTCCGAATTTAGGGGGTGATAATATAGGAAAAGCGCAACCACTCATTATAAGAGTTGCTATGGTATTTGTTTGGCACGAGTGGAGTATGATGTTGAGCATGACTATGCAATAATTAAAAGCATGTTGGCACATATTTGCACGTTAAGAAAGCAATAAATACAGCAGTTTTATAATTTAAAGCAGTAATAAAGGAAAGAAACGAAAAAGATAAGTCAGTTTTGCTTTGAAAAGAAATTAAACGATTAAAGGAATTTAAACAAGTAATTGCACATAAG
The DNA here is from genome assembly GCF_000715075.1 of Nicotiana tabacum. NCBI lineage: Eukaryota > Viridiplantae > Streptophyta > Magnoliopsida > Solanales > Solanaceae > Nicotiana > Nicotiana tabacum. Next base: position 102,100,549 of record NC_134087.1, on the reverse strand, counting down.
GGAGGGTACAAATTCACAAGAAAAATCTGAAGTGGTAAAAGCCTAAATATCCCCAGCAGAGTCACCATGCTGTCGTGCCCCCTCTTTTCCCTTCCATCGGGAATCGGGCTCATGACATTTAGGTATGGGACAACTCATTCCTTTTGGGAACGGGGTTTGCATTTTTAAAGAGTCGCCACCTAACGATTTTTAAGGTGCGTTAGGGCACCTATAGGGTTCATCTACAACTACGTTTGATAACTAGAGATAGGGTAAGGGCTTGAAATTATCCTAAGGGGAAGGTGTTAGGCACTCCTCAGGATCCACTAGTGTGGTACCCGGCCAGACAGTTTTTCTGAATTTGTACAATTAGCAAATAGACAAGTAGGGATCAAATAGTAGGGGATTTAGGTTCACATACACAAGTGTTTGAAAACAATTAGTGAAAAAGAGGAATTTGAAAAGAATTACAATCTAAGCAAGCTTATAAATGTAAAAGGGGTGTCCTAGGTTTGTTTGTAATATGGATCACATCAATGCAATACCCGGTATGACACTCCTCAAAAGAGGGGATACACGTGGTATTAGTGCACCGGACATCATATGCATATCTACCCTCCCCACCCCGTTAAGGTATTAAAACGCGAATTGGTTTCGACCACTATTGCATGCTATTACTCGTCCCATTCCTATCAGTCTCGGAGGAACTTAGGACTACTATTCCTAAAGGGGTGGGATATTAGGCTGACTTTAGGTTTCAAAATGGTGAAAAATCTAAGGCGACATACAAAAACACATAGTACTGCACATTAGGGGAAGCATGTAAACAAATAAAAGGCTCATGTATACCTCCTCAAGCAAAACATATAAATAGCATGACTTAAACATACTTTTAGGGTCTAAATTAAAAAATAATAAAGGCGAGGGGAGTTTTAATTATTGAAGCATACTAGTTTATTACATAACTCAGATAAGAAGTCTGAATCAGGCCTGCCTGCTGGTTATAGCAATTACCGATTAACAAAGGCGGATTCAGTTTTATTGTTGTTAACACCTAAGGCTTGCCTAAGTGTTTGGGTGATATCCTATAAACATGACATCTATTACTCATTCAGAATGTGGAAAAGCAGTAACCATTTTAAAACAAACGATTTGAGATCCTACAGGCATGCTTTCTAAACCATATTAACAGAAGGTGAGAGAGTTGTTTAAAAACTAGTTTAGGACAATATGAATTAGGCTGATTTTAAACTAGACTGGTTTCAGATCATGTAGGCATGATATCTATTATTGTTGATTTAATTCCTATAAACATGATATCTAGTTGAACGTGTAATGAAGCAGGCAGAATTTACTCGCAATTCCCTATAGGCATGATTTCTATAAAAGGGTATTGATTTAAACTACTGGATATGATGCCAGATGATAACCAGTTAGATCCTAAGAACATGGTGTCTAAGTGTGGTAATGCAGAATATAGGACAAGTCCTCTAGACAGGTTTTCTAAATGCAGAGTTAAGCATGCAGAATTTAAACGAGTCCTATAGACAGGTTCTCTAAATGCAGAGTTAAACATGCAAACTTTAGGTCCTATAGGCATATTCTCTAAATGCAGAGTTAAACATGCAGACTCTAGGTCCTATAGGCATATTTTCTAGATGTAGAACATGCAGAATTTTAGTGAAAACAGATCTTATAGGCATGATATCTAAATTGCAGAGTTAAATATACATAATTTTAGGTCCTATAGGCATGATATCTACCCTTAAGCATGCACAATTACCCAGCCCTTTTCACTAGCCAAACCCCAACGTTTATTACAAATTATTACAAATTGAATAACGAATTACATCAGAAAAGTGTAAAAAGAAAAAAAAAAGTTACAACCAGAGGAAGCCTAATTCATGACTTCCTCTCTAAGTTATGGAATAAACCACCTCAAAAGCCATTTGTTTCAAAGCCTTTCTCAGACCTGGGTATGTCAAAGTTTCCTAAGGGTCTCAAGGGACCCCGGGCAGTGCTTAAACCCAAGTTTGCATAACCAGACAAGAATGAGTGCAGTGTGGAAGGGCCAGTCCTTATGTGTCCCAGTTCAGAGGGAGCTCATGGGTCCCAAGGCAAGGCTCACACAAGAAGGGTAGAACCCAAGTCTAAGAGTATAGTGGAAGTGCAGGAGCAGAGAGTTGTTTAAAACTGGGTTGAGAATAGTAAGGGGGTAAGGGTAATTTGAAAACAGTAGTAATAAAGTTAACACTATAGAATCAGCATTTTGATACAAAGGGGTCAGGGGTTTGGGAGTTCATTAGTGGGAGCATATGACCCTAGGAGGGGGTCAGGTTTTGGACATGCACAACAATAGATGATACCAGCATGCCCATAAACCAGCCAGAGAATACAACACATAGAGGGGATATGAAGGATATGACCCTAGGGAGGGTCAAGTTTGGGTCATGCACAGCAATGTCTAATACTGACATGCCCTCAAACCAACCAAAGAATAAAAACACATAGGGGATATGGGGGTTTGGGATTCATAAGTCATAATAAGTGACTGACAGAATTCATACATAAGGAAAAACATTAATTCAGAAGGGAAAGGGGCAGATTACAACATGTTTAATCATGGAACTTGATTAAACACAAGCAGGAAACAGGCAAGAGTGCAAGAAATAGTAAAGAAACATGTTGTTATTGATGCTGAAGATTAATTAAAACATACCAGTAAAGAAGCAAATGCAGAAAGAAAGTAAGCAAATTTCCCCACAGCCTAGCCTTGGCTTTCAGCTGGCTAGGTAAGGCAGCAACACAAGTAGTAACAGAGAAAAGAGAGTTTTGAGTGAAGTGTGTATTCTGAACTCAAGTGTTCGTGTCTTTAAAAGAAGAAGGGTGCAGCGTATTTATAGTTTTGAAAACATGTGAGAAATAAGAAAATAATTAAAGTTTCAATACAAATATGGAAACAATAACAGTCAGAATCAGCTAACCAAGTGATTCCCCTTTAATCAAGAGATCACTTGTTTAACGGGGGTAACAGATTCAAAAAATAAGGAAAGACGAATCAATTTGTAGGCAGACTGTTTATTGTCATAAAAGGGGTAGTAAAAACATTAAGTAAGTAATCAGGTCTAAGTACAGAAATATGCTTATTTTGGGAAAGGATTCAGTAAGGCAAAATATCATAATAAAGTAAAAGAATCAATTAACTTTAAATAGGTGAGTGAAATTTGAGTTCGTAAAAGAAAAGTTCTAAAGTCAGTCACAAGATCAAGATCAATCAAGGAAGTAACATGCTTCTGCACTTTAGCATTTAAACAGAGTGAGTAGAGACACCAGACATGCGAGGCCAAACACATTGGCAAAAGAAACAGCATACAGAAATAAGCATAAGGTTCAGTAGTAAAGCAAACATTCGAAGCATAGTAATCAAGTAGGTCAAGTCACATTGAGTCAACAATGGAGAAAACAAAGTATCAGAAACATGCAAGGTCTCATAGTAGCAGAAGAGAAAACCTTTTGAAAAGTTAGGGTTTCAAGCATAGTCGAGTTTTAAAGATAATAAAACCCAGAATCAGAGGAATCACATAAAGAAAAAGAGATTCTGAAACAAGGAACTTCAAATCGAGTCAGGTATTCAAACGAACAGTTTCAGACCCAAGACATAGGTTTTTTTTTTCAACAATAGTCGAGCTTAAAAGATGATAAACAAATAAATCGAACAAAAACTTAACCAAACAAGCACTCATCTAACAAACAGCTAAAAGAAATTAGGGTTTTTTAAACATGCTAACTCAGATAGAAGAACAACATGAGCAAAACATAGCAATATCAGAAACACTTTAAAATCAGAGAATAGATTTTGAAATAACTTAAAAGAAGAACCCTAATCGTAAAAGATAAAGAGTCGTTTTGAGAGCAAAGTTAAAGAAACTTCAAGAAAATGCTTAAAAGTTCAAGGTAAGCACAGATCTAAGGTAGATATGAAAGAAATCAAAAAGATCTTAGAGATTAGGGTTTCAGAAAACCCAGAAAAGGTGAGAAAGGTCCTGAAATTTACCGATCTAACCAGGAGAGTCAAGGATCTGACTCGAGCGGCCATGGCTGACCGGAGAAAGGTCAAGGATGACCGGAGAAGAGACATGAACTGAAATCGAACAAGGACTGGACCAGACTCCTTGAAGGTCTGGCCTTAAAACTATAAGAACAAATACATAGAAGCCATGGAAGGCTGGTATATGCCTCAATGACCACGGAAGGCCATGGATTAGGTAGGTATTAGGGTGGGTGAGAGGGTGGAGGCTAGGGTTCATGAGAGTTTCAGAGAGAGTTGAGAGAGGAGGGGGTTTCAAGGGCGACAGTAGGTGGGAAGTGAATTAGGTTAAGGGGTTGGTTTGAGTTAAAAATAGTAAAGGAAGCCGGTGGCCATTGACCTAAATCATCAACGGCTGGGATTTAAAGTGTTAGGTCGGGATCTGGGTCTGGGTCGGTTTAATTTGAAATTGGGTCGGGGAAAATTGGGTTCAAATTAGGGTTCAAATTAGGCTTAAATTGAAATGAAATCTGGCTAGATTTTAAATAGCCATTTTCCCCATTTATTTTATAATAAATAGCAAATTAAATTTTGGAAATAAATTGAAAGTACTAGAATGATTATAACATATAATTATCAATTTAAAAATACTGGACTTAATTTTTATAACCATAAACGCAATTAAATCTTAAAAGAGGCCAATATTGCAATTATATGCAATTTTACTTTAAAAAATACTAAATAAATTTATAAAAATATGCAAAAATTATCTTAGCTATATTTTAGCATAAATGTAAAAGTACAATAAACGAATTACCAAAAATAATAATTTTGGAAATAATTATTGGGTTTTATGGATAAAACATAGAGAAATAAATTGGTTTAAAACCTTTAAAAATTAAGGAAAAATAATAAAACACTTGGACATACTTATATATGCATATACATGCTATTTTGAAGGTATTTTCATATTACAAAATATATAGGGAAAAATTGGGTATCAATAGACCGGGGGGGGCAGATTTTTGAGGCTGCCGTTATGGTTTCGGATGTACCCTCGTCCTCCATACCTGGTCGTGCTTCCTCCTCAACTGCTGAAAGAGGAAAAGGTGTTGTGGTCAACGACTATGGATCCGATTCGGACCTCGATCCTGATGATGTAAGGATGTTTGAGGAGGGTATCACCCACTCGGTGGTTCATGCGTGAGGCCCGACCCGTATTCTTGAGATTTCTTCGGATGTTAATCTCCTGGGGGACACGGAGGATCTGGTGCCGCAGCTCGACATTTTGTGCTCCACTGCCGAGAACGAGGCTCTCCAGAATGTTCCTGATAGTAACTTGATGAATGAAGTGGCCGCTATGGGCCTGAGGGTACGTTTCGCCTTTCTTTCATGTTTCTTTTATTTTCTGGATGATATGATCTTAACTCGTCTTTTTGTTTTTCAGGTACATGTTGGAAATTGAGAGTGCTCATAGGGCTGAAATTCGGACTAAGATTTTCTTGAAGGCATTGGAGAAATATCGGCGCTACAATAAGTGCTGTGAGATGAACGAGCGGCTGGGGGAGAATCCTGGTGCTCGAAGAGTTGGAGAAGAGAGACCAGCAGTTGATGGAGGCCGTTCGCAGAAATAGTTTGCTCGAGGAGCAACTTCACGCGAAGCACGAAGAGCTTGAGGTAGGCAAGGTGGTAGCAGCAGAGTGTGACTATCTGCAGGGGAGACTGAGGTCGATGCAGGCCCAAATGGATCAGAATCTTATCAAGGTCGAGGCAATGAGTGCGGAGTGGATGGGAAAATTGGCCGAGTTGGAGAGAAAGGTTGCCGGGTTGGAGAGCATCGAGAGTGCCTGGTCCTCGGCTAAGGCAAGGGCGGCGGCCCTGGAGAATACTAACCGCGTCCTCCAATCCGAGCAGGAATCGGAAAGGGCGACGGCCATGCTAAGGGAGGCGAGGCTTGATGAACGCATTGGTGAGATCGATCGAGAAGCGTCGATCTTGGGGCATCGAGTCACCGCTCTGGAGGCTGAAAAGGAGCAACTATTGGCTCAAATCGAGTCTTCATCCACCACCGTCCCCCGCCACTTGCACGAGCTTTGGGTTCATGATGAAGCCTAGCAGGATATATACAAGAGTTTGTGGGAGACGAGCAATGTTACCGCGGCCGCATAAGAAGGAGCGCGAGTGAATGCGCGAGAGGCTCATGTCAATTGTGGGTATGACTCAACGATGCCAGAAGCTGGTGAGGGCACGGATGCCGAGGGAGAAGTTTTTGTAGATGGCGGTGTAGAGGGTGGTGATGATGACGCCGAGTGAAAAGATAGTTGTCTTTGTCTGTTTTCTCTTCTTTTTTTTGTTTCTCTCTTCTTCTTTTTTTAAACTATTGATTCAAGTTGTATGTAATCTGCGACTGTTTACGCAGTGACTTTGTATAAAGAAGAATTTTTCATTATAATTCGTCTTGTACCTTTTCCTTGTTTTTGCTTTTCGTGACTTTGGTACAAGGTAGATTCCCGTATGTAAAATCCCGGTCTTTCTTTCCCTTTATATTTTCTGACAGCCCTTGGCCTTAAAAATATTTAAAATTTTCTCTTTGCCAATGGCTCATGGCCTCGAGGGTGATTTTGCGCTTTTGTCGAAATATCAACCCATCGTTATCCGATTGAGGTCGGATTCTTCTTTTTGGCGAAGGCCCTTGACCTTAAAGGGTGTTATTTTGAACTCGTAGAAATGCTAACCCGTCGTCGTTTGATCAAGGTCAAACTGTTCCTTTTGGGAAAGGCCATTGGCCTTAAAGGGTGTTATTTCAAACTCGTCCAAATGTTAACCTGTCGTCGTTCGATCAAGTTCGAATTCTTCTGTTTGGCGAAGGCCCTTGGCCTTTAGGGTGTTATTTCAAACTTATCAAAATGTTAACCCCTCATCGTTCGATCGAGGTTGAACTCTTCTCTGTGGCGAAGTCCCTTGGCCTTTAGGGTGTTATTTCAAACTTATCTAAATATTAACCCATCGTCGTTTGATCGAGGTTGAACTCTTCTCAGTGGTGAAGGCCCTTGGCCTTTAGGGTGTTATTTCGAACTTATCAAAATTTTAACTAGTCGTCATTCGATCGAGGTCAAACTCTTCTTTGTGGCGAATACCCTTGGCATTTAGGGTGTTATTTTGAACTTATCGAAATGTTAATCCATCGTTGTTCGATCGAGGTCGAACTCTTTTCTGTGGCGAAGGTCCTTAGCCTTTAGGGTGTTACTTTGTTCTTATCAAAATTTTAACCCGTAGTCGTTCGATCGAGGTCGAACTCTTTTCTGTGGCGAAGGCCATTAGCCTTTAGGGTGTTATTTCTAACTTATCAAAATGTCAACCCGTCCTCGTTCGATCGAAGTCGAACTTTTCTCTATGGCAAAGGCCCTTGGCCTTTAGGGTGTTATTTCGAACTTATCGAAATGTTAACCCATCGTCGTTTGATCGAAGTCGAACTCTTTTCTGTGGTGAAGGCCCTTAGCCTTTAGGGTGTTCTTTTGAACTTATCGAAATGTTAACCTGTCGTTGTTCGATCGAGGTCAAACTCTTTTCTATGGCAAAGGCCCTTGGCTTTTAGGGCGTTATTTCGAACTTATCGAAATGTTAACCCGTCGTCGTTCGATCGAGGTCGAACTCTTTTCTGTGGTGAAGGCCCTTGGACTTTAGGGTGTTATTTCAAACTTATCGAAATTTTAACCCGTCGTCGTTTGATCGAGGTCAAACTCTCTTCTGTGGAGAAGGCCCTTGGCTTTTTGGGTGTTATATTGCACTTATCGAAATGTTAAGTCGTCGTCGTTCGATAGAGGTCGAACTCTTTTCTGTGGCGAAGGCCCTTGGCCTTTAGGGTGTTATTTCTAACTTTTCGAAATGTTAACCCGTCGTCGTTTGATCGAGGTCGAACTCTTTTCTATGGTGAAGGCCCTTGGCCTTTACGGTGTTATTTCGAACTTATCAAAATGTTAACCCGTCGTCGTTCGAACGAGGTCGAACTCTTCTCTTTGGTGAAGGACCTTAGCCTTTACGGTGTTATTTCGAACTTATCAAAGTGTTACCCCGTCATCGTTCGATCGAGGTCGAACTCTTCTCTGTGGCGAAGGCCCTTGGCCTTTAGGGTGTTATTTCAAACTTATGAAATGTTAACTTGTCATCATTCGATCAAGGTCAAACTCTTTTCTGTGGAGAAGTCCCTTGGCCTTTAGGGTATTATTTCGAACTTATCGAAATGTTAACCCGTCGTCGTTCGATCAAGTTCTAACTCTTCTCTGTGGCGAAGGCCCCCGGCCTTTTGGGTGTTATTTCGAACTTATCGAAATGTTAACCCATCATCACTCGGTCGAAGTCGAACTCCTCTCTGTAGCGAAGGCCCTTGGCCTTTAGGGTGTTATTTCGAACTTATCAAAATTTTAACCCGTCGTCGTTCGATAGAGGTCGAACTCTTTTTTGTAGCGAAAGCGCTTGGCCTTTAGGGTGTTATTTCGAACTTTTCGAAATGTTAACCCGTCGTCGTTCGATCGCGGTCGAACTCTTTTCTATGCTGAAGGCGTTTGGCCTTTAGGGTGTTATTTCGAACTTATTGAAATGTTAACCAGTCGTTGTTCGATGGAGGTCGAACTCTTTTCTGTGGCGAAGGCCCTTGGTCTTTAGGGTGTTATTTCGAACTTATCAAAATGTTAACCCGTCGTCGTTCGATCGAGGTCAAACTCTTTTCTGTGGCGAAGGCCCTTGGCCTTTATGGTGTTATTTCAAATTTATCGAAATGTTAACCCGTCGTCGTTCGATCGTGGTCGAACTCTTCTCCGTGGCAAAGGCCCTTGACCTTTAGGGTGTTATTTCGAACTTATTGAAATGTCAACCCATCGTTAGTCCCAGTTTTTGCAGAATCAGGTATCCTTTGGGGGAGTCCCAGTTCGCTTGATATTGTTTGCATCAGAGAGTGTAATGTCGAGGAGTACGAAATGTTGCCGTTTCGCTTATGTTTGTTTTGTGCACACATTGGAGTTTCCTTGTATAATTCCTGCTTTCCGGTCTGGAGATGTCATCAGTGGGTGATATTTTGGTTGTCTTGTAATAGTTTTACATTATATGACTGAGATGTTTCTTTGCTTGCTCGCCCGCGCAGCGCTTGTGTTCCCGCTTGAGCAAAGAACAGAAGGTGAGTCAAAATGTTACTTTCCTTGCCCCGATCCAATGGATCGGTGGATGAGAGTAGGTTTGCAATGTTGCTCGTTTTGTCTGGCACTTTGGCGATTGATGGGGCGATGATTTCTAAATTAGGTGACTCTATTCAGCTCTTTTTCCCCTCCTATGTTGCGCCTTTGCCCTGCGTTGGTTGGGCTTTGCCTTAGCGCTCTGTTTGGTAGGTAATCGTGTTTCTTGTCTTTGATCTGGAAGAGACTAGGAAATTTTACTAAGAAATCCCCACAGACGGCGCCAAATTGTTTGACTCAAAAGATATTGGAACCATTTTGAATAAATCAATTAAAGAAAATGAAGGGGTAAATCTTTGTCTACCATAATGAATTCCAGATCAATAAATTAGTTGGAAAAATAATACATAAAATGAGATAGAGGTAACCAATCTTATTGAAACTTTCCGATGTGAATCCCATTAATTAATGGAGGAGAGCATTTTACATACTTTCTTGGAGAATGCTTCGTTTTTCTTCTCATTATGAAGATTACAGGAGTGGGGACTAGGGAAAGAGGAAGCAGTGAAAAACTACCCCTCCGCCCCTTACCGAAGGTTTTGCCCCCCTTACCGAAAGTTTTGCCCTACTATATATAGTCATGTGACCTTTGTTATGTGCTTGGTCTGACGCTCTTTCACACTATGTCCGTCTTGGTCGTCCTCGGAGCATTGTTTCTTCCGGCTCGACGGGTATCGTAAGTACGGGATATGGAGTAGACCATGTCGTCTTTTGCTGCCTTTTCTGCTTGGACGGGACGTTGGTCAGCTTGACCGTAGCGGTCAAATTTTGACCAATACAATGTTTAATCTAAGATTATATTATATTAATATGCGTACATTAATCATTTCTAAGTTCTGGGGAACACTTATTAGATACTACTAGTGATTAGTCTCCTCGATAATAATTCTAGAGAAGTCTAATTTTTGCTTACTGAAGTGTAAATTTTATACACAATAATCAGTTTATGTATAAACCATTAATACTACATGATATAAAAAAGTTGTACCACAACAAACTTATGTGCTTCTAGAAAAGGTAAAAATGAAACAATATGTGACTTCAGAGGTGGAATCAGAATATGAAGTTTATAGGTTCGAAATTTTAATCATTATAAGCTATTAAATTTTAAATTAATAATTTTATATATTTAATAGATTTCTTAAGATAATATCATAATTTGAAATAAAGCTATTGGCTTGTATAACTTGTATATTTTGGTGATTAATTCATTGTGAAAAGGGAAAAATAACTTAGCCCTTAGTCACGTTGCAAGTACTCTTTACCCACAGGCCACAGCCGTCCCAATGGGTTGGGTGGTCGATCCCAATGCGAAAACTTGAGTTTGGCCCCTACAACAGCATGTCCTCCCCCACAAATCCCGTGCATACCACGTGAACTCTATCCCCTACTATCTTTCCGAAGCACATCATGTAAATGTAATGACTTCACATATTGTAGAACTCTGCAGTCCCCACTCTCAACCCTCCTAATTCGAGGTCCTCACCAAATTACTGCCGCCAAATCAATGACGTTGAACTTTTTCTTCCCAAAATTCAAGGTTTGGGACAGAACGCAAGTTCTTACTAGTAGGGGTGTCAATGATTTGGTTCCGCTAGTTATTTTATAAATTTTGTACTATACTAATTTTTTGATTATTCATTATGTATAATCAAAATTAGACTTTTCGATACCGTCCCAATTATATTAATTTCTTTTTGATATCGGTACGATTTAAATAATTTTTTGTATTTTTTAAAATATCATATAAAAATCACTAGTAGAAGTAGAATACAGTATAACATACATACTTTTATATGACTTAGCAAAACTCTCTAGATATTTTTACATTTTAAAGAGTGATGAATTAAGAAAATATGAAAGATAGCTAGAGTATAGATCCATCAACTACTCTACAATAGCGTAAAAGAAACTAAACAAATTAATACAAAGAAAATATAAATCACATGAGTGGAAAGATATTAACCAAATTGGGACTAAGACTCAAGAATAAAGTCTATCGAAGATTAAATATTCAAAAACATAAATTTAATTCATAGGAAAGGAAATATAATCAATACATTGTAGTAGGAGTGGCAAACGGGCGGGTCGGGTCAGATATGGTTCGGGTCGAAAACGGGTAATGAAAAATTGAATAAATTATCCGACCTGACCCATATTTAATACGGATAAAAAATGGGTTAACCGGCGGATGATATGGTTACCCATATTATCCATGACTTCTTGCATATGGTCACTTTTGGGAGAATTCTTAGTCTCCCTAACTTGAGGAACCCCCAATTTGAGGCTTAACAAATGTAAAAAGTAAACTCACTGGTTACCCATTTGTTAACAATTTTCTAAATGGATAATATGATTTTTATCCATATTTGACCCGTTTTTAAAAAGATCATTATCCAACCCATTTTTTAGTGGATAATATGGGTGGTTAACTATTTTCTTTTAACCATATTGACACCCCTACATTGTAGTTTGCTACTCATAATCGCTATAATGCCTTGTGTCTTGCTAGTGAATATGCTAGAAATAATTTGTTTTCGATGGGAGTAGCATAATAGGTTTGAGAATTATGATTTTGCGTTTATTACTTGTTGGCTTGTAATTGTTTTTATAATTCCAAAACTCGAGGAAAAATTTAATATTTTATTATTTTAAAACTTAATATATAAATATATTTTTTACATGTAAATTTATTCGGTACGGTTCGGTATTTTTTTGGTTTATTTTTATAAAATAAAAAACCTACCCTAATTATCGGTACGGTTATAGATTTATATAAAAACCTACGGTTTTATTAAAAAAACCTCAAAATTGGTTCGGTACGGTACGGTTCGATTGGTTTAGTCGGTTTTTAAGTATCCGTTGACACCCCTACTTACTAGTGCATATATGTACGTGTTTATTTTTTAACTATTGATAGTGTAAATTTTTATGCACACTATTAAATTATCTAAAGGTAAGGACAAGTAGTAAACGTAATAAGTGATATAAATAATTAAAAATTAAAAAAAAATTAGATCACCACCCGCTAATAATGTAAGGATTTTTTTCTTGACAGGGAATATACCCTAAGGGTCGTTTGGATTGAAGACGATTTATACATGAGTTATAATGCATGGATCAAATTAGTAATGCAGAAGTTAATAATACGAGAACTAATAATATATGAATTATTTCTTGTTGGGTGTTTGATTCATTGTAGTAAAATGGAGTACACAAAGTATCATCGTATTATTTATTTATTTTATTAAACCAAAAAATATGAATTTACAATTATACCCTTGGATATTTGGTTTTCATAGGCTTTTAGGGGAAAAAACAAAAGATAATTTGGTCCTTTTGGTGCTTTATCCATGTATAGCTTATACATGGGTTCAATGTTGATGGTGGGATAAGATAATACACCAATTGGCAGGGCAGTTTATAACCTCAATCATGGGGCGTGTGAACCCATGGTCTTACCATCAAACTAGGTATTTTATGTATATATTTTCTAAAATTAACTAATATTATGTGTTGGCACACCCATATTGCTCCAAAAAAATTGAACGGTGACATAATTGAATATTGTTTGACTCAAAAGATGTTAAGACCTTTTTGAACAAATCAATCGAAGATGAAGGGGTAAATCATAGCTGAAGATAATAATCTCTAGAATAATAATAGGTGAAAGGAAGAGAGTTGCAAAGTTTCTTTTCATCCAAGATTGGTAAGTTTTTCAGAGTCCCCCCCCCCTCCTTACAAGGTCTTTTTTTGTCGCGACCCAAACCCGAACCTGGTCGTGATGGCGCCTCTCGTGAAGACAAGACCAGCCAATTAAACCCAATTCACTTTTTAAATAGTTAAATAACATAAAAGCAATCTGAAACATGATATAGCAATACTAAGTAGCGAATAATGCCAATAAAGTGCGGAAGTACAACCCAACACAGCCCTAACCAGGGTGTCACAAGTCACAAGCATCTACTAGGGTATAAATACAACTGAAAGTCTGAGTGTACAAATACAGACTAATGAATGAAGAGAGAGAGAAGTAGTGTTGCGAATGCCGGCAGCTACCTTGCTAAACTCCAATGACTCTGCCTCCGATCAGCCAAAACCCGCTACCGGGTGTATAAATACCTGAATCTGCACACAAGGTGAAGGGAGTAAAGTGAGTACTCCAACTCAGTGAGTAATAATCATAACTAAAGTCTGAATGGTAAGAAATCACGTAAAGCATATCAAGGTGTCGTATAGAAGTAGTTTAAAAACTAGTAAGAAAGCACTGAAACTGTAAAAAAATCTCTTAAAACATCTTAGCTCGGTTTAGACTTCTTTGAAAATGACTTTTTCAACAATTACGCAAATGAATGCAAAACAGTTAGTGCAAATAAGCACAAAAATCCTCCCCTCGGGCACAAATCCCATATTTTAACAGGTAAATGACAAGTAAATATGAAAAATAAACACATAAAGGTTCGCCCCTCGGCACAATGTCAACATATTCGCCCGTCGGGAAATATCTCAGAACAATAATAGCCCCTCGGGCAATCACATAGAACGGTACCAGCCCCTCGGGCAAATCACATAGAACAATATCAGCCCCTTGAGCTATATCTCACATCACAATGGGTACCCGCGCTCACTGGGGGTGTACAGACTCCAGGAGGGGCCACTTACGGCCCAAGCGCAATAACAAGTCATCTCGTGGCATAAAATCTAGGCTCTCGGCCTCATATCAATCAAGCCACCTCGTGGCATATATATGTATCTCAGGCCCTTGACCTCATAGCAGTATCAGCGTATCCTCACAACTAGGCCCTCGGCCTTACTCAATCCGAAAATCATCACAAGCCCCTCGGGCAATAGTAAAACAATCATTCTCAGCCCAAAACATCATTTAAATCTCAAAACTGAGTAAAAATGGCTGAGTAGTAAAAACAGTGGAAAATAACATGACTGAGTTCAAGTAATAAGTCAACACAGTGAGAAAAATAGTAATAAAAATCCCCGAAGGGTTCAAGTAGTTGGCACGACGTCCAAATATGGAAATCAGCCCAAATCATGATGATAGCAAATAAGTTCAGTCAAATACGCGGTAAAATCATCAATTGGGACGGACCAAGTCCCAATCTCCAATAGTGCACGACCCCACGCCCGTCATCCAGCGTGTGTCTCACCTCAATATAGCACTACGATGTGCAATCCGGGGTTTCAAACCCTCAGAGCATCATTTACAACCATTACTCACCTCGAACCGGCTGAATCTCTAGCTCGCGACGCTCTTGCCCCTCAAATCGGCCTCCACGCGCGTCGAATCTATCCAAAATCAGAACAAAAACATCAAAATATGCTAAGGGAACTACGCCCAAGCGAAAACAATCAATAAAGGGCACAAATCTCGAAATGACCAAAACCCGAGCCCTGGGCCCACGTCTCAGAATCGAGTAAAATTTACATTTTCAGAATTCTCATACCCTCACGAGTCTAACCATATCAAAATTATCCAATTACGGTATCATTTGGTCCTTCAAATCATCATTTTACATTTTTGGAAGATTCCACAAATTTTCTTCCCAAATTTCATCCCAAATCACGAATTAAATGATGAATTCAATGGTAGATTCATGTACTCTAGCCAAATCTGAGTTAGAATCACTTACCCCGATGAATTTCTTGAAAACCCTTCAAAACATTGCCAAAATCCGAGCTCTCTAGGTCAAAATATTAAATATAACTCAAAACCTCGTATTTATAGAGTACCCCACTGATTTCCACCTCTGCGGACCACACAAAAACGACCGCGGTCCGCACAAAAATGACTACGGCCGCACAGGTTTTTATCTGCAGTGATAGGCTTTTAGTATTTTGGCCATAACTTTCGCTACAGATGTCCAAATTGCAATATATTTATCTTTATGAAAACTAGACACGAAGGGCTACAACTTTCGTTTTTGAATCATCTCAAAATTCCTTGTAGATCAAAAGATATGAGCTTCCGAAGTAAGACCAGTGAAATATTCCCCGCCGCGGCCGCACTGCATTTTGTGCGGTCCGCACAGCACCTATCGCGGACGCACTTCTTTTTGTGCGGACCGCGCTGGTGGGTTTCGAGGCCTTCAACCCTTCTGGACCTGCTACAACTATGATTTTCGGCCTAAAACATCCCGGAACCTACCCGGAACTTCAAACCAATTGCACCAACACATCCCATGACATCGTTCAAACTTGTTCAAAACTTCGGAACGCTCACAACAACATCAAATCACCAATTTAACATAGGATTCAAGCCTAAGAACTCCAAGCACTCTTAAATTATGCTTTCTTTCAAAAAGTCTATCAAATCTCGTCTGAATGACCTGAAACTTTGCACACACATCCCAAATAACACAACGAAGCTACTGCAACTCTCGGAATTCCATTCCGACCCCTATATCAAAAATCTCGCCTATCAACCGGAAATTACCAAAATATCAACTTCGCCAATTCAAGCCTAAATCTTCTCTACAAGTTCAAAACCCATTCCAATCGCGCCCCTAAGTCACAAATCACCTAACGGAGCTAACCAAACCATAAAAATTTCAATCCGAGATCAAATACACACTAGTCAAATCTTGGTCAAACCTTTCAAATTTTAAGCTTTCAACTAAGACTGTTCTTCCAAATTCATTCTGATTAACCTGAAACCCAATACCAACGATTTACATAAGTCGTAATACATCACACTGGGCAAGTCATGCCCGAGAACTGGCGAGCCAAGTGCAAAAGCTCAAAACGACCGGTCGGATCGTTACATTTTTCCCCCTTATATACTAGAGAAAAACCCTTCGGAATTATAAGCAACCAAATACAGGGAATATTCGACGGAATATTCTTAATGGCCCCTAATGGGATTACACTACTACAGGGGTCGTGCAGTTTCTTCTTTCGCGCTAAGGTCGTCTCCTTTGGGACGCCGATTCGAAGATACTTGGTCGTTTGTCGTGCTCGTCATAGGTCAAGGTCGGTCAAATTTGGACCAATACAAATATTATGTTAGTTACCTTGTGGAACAGAGATTAATTCTCACTTAATAATTTGTCTACTTTTTTCTGCCTCTGCCAATTGATATATAAAGAAATACATCAATCAATTATCCAAATTCAATATAACAACCAGATAATGTATTATCTCAATATAAATTCTTATACCATGATTAATTGTTTTATACGTCATACCAAACCACACGTAAGTCGTATGGTGGATATATAGAAGTAGGGGTGGGTATCGGTCGGTTCGGTTCGGTTATGAATATTATCGGTTTATCATATCGGTTATCGGTTTACAAATTTGATAAATCGATAACCGAACCGATAAGATATCGATTATCGGGTATCGGTTAATCGGTTATCGATCATTATCGGTTCGGGTATCGGTTTACCCGATAAGATAACTCAATCTAGAGTTAAGCAAAAAAGAGAAGACAATTCACTGGAGTTAAGCAAAAAAGAGAAGAATTCATATATAATATACTAAAGACTTACGCTAGGAGTAACTAGTAAGGTCTATGAAGAATGAAGATGAAGTAACTAAAGAGTGCTGTTGAGAAAGAATAGGAGAGAATGAACTGAAGCTCTAGCATTTGTATATATTTAAGGGTAAAGTCGTAATTTTATTAATTCTTATTGTATTATCGGTTAACCCATTAATAAAATTGGAAAATCGAGGCCCGAATCGATAACCCAATAGTGAAAAAATTTTAAACCGTTATCGAACCGTTAACCCAATAATCCGATATCAATAACCCAATAAATAATTAATGGTTCGGGTTATCAATTTTACCCGACATATGCACAACCCTGTATGGAAGGATGGGATTTAGATTCGCTTTGACAAATGAGGCCTATATAAGTGCGAATTTTTCTTTTTTCTTTTTTTGAAAAGGAATTTTGTAAAGTGAGAAAGAGAGGTCCATGAAATGAAATGGGAATACTGGCAAAACCTACTCAGAGTGTACGGACATGGGACCCATCTTCAGGTGGAGGCTTTCACGTGTCATGTGTAGAGAATTCCCACTAACAAAAGAAAAGGAACTAAACCAGTAGATATTTTAATGGTAAAAGCTACCTAAACCAGTAAACTTACATGCTAATAGATTTAATGAAATGAAACGTATATTATTCATTAACACGTTTTATGTATTTACTCCCTGCATTCACGTTTATCCTGTGTACTATACTAAAAATATATTTTCATTTTTACTTGTCCACTATACTAAATCAAGAGAAACACAAATTTTTATTTTATTTTACCCTTATCATTAACTACTCATTCCCTAAATCATTTCTCAGAGTTTTTTTGAAATGCCATTATTATTATGAGTATCATAGTAAAAAATATATTTCATTTTTTTTTAAAGAGAATACAAAGTCATGGATAACTAAAAATGAAGGGAGGATGTATTAGTTTAATCTAAATAGTATTAACACCTTCCTTTTCTCATATTAGATGTGAAAGGAGGCTTACATAATGCAGCATCTATTGTCGTTCATCCTATGTAACAGTAAACAAAATTACCTGAGGAGTATAAAATCAGTATTATTTTCAATATGATAGTGCTACTGTGGTACAACCCCAAAAAAACAAAGCATTGGCCAATACAGAATTTTGAAAAGAAAAAAGAAAAATTAAAAGAACCTCAGAAATAGACATGAAACTCAACAGAGATAGTGCATCATCTATATATATCCCTTTTCTCACAGTTACTACTATCTTTGTGAGCTTCCTACCTCTATTTTCCCCCTTGATCTACTGGTAATGAATGGATTTCTTTTTTTAGTTTATGTATCCTATTCATCTAAAAATTTAAGGAATGTGGTCAGCAGATGTCGTCATCTGTGAACAAGATCTAAGACCAAATACCAGGAAAAAAGTATTGGATGTCTTCATCTGATTATTTTATGTATATTTTAAGCTGTCAATTTTCCCGATTCATTGCTTTTAGATGCATACACAATTTCTCTTTCTAAGCAAATAGAGTTAGTATTTGTCTGCTTCCCCTATTCTTAATTTGATACCCGCACGGCATAGATACAAGTGTAGTCCATTGATTCCAAGATGTACCTTGAATTCATATATCTGCATACAATCACATAATTCTTAGATACAATAAATATTTTTCTTGCTTCTGCTAAATTGATATATATAGTAACTCTGTACCCTCTTTTACTTTTTTGGTATCGGAGTATCGATCGATTGATACAGTCGTTGTTTGCAGATGTAGCATCATCAAGATTCACATAAAAAACGCATGGTGATGAGCTGATGAAATGACATTAATGGCCAAGGCAGCTTTCTGAAGGTGAGAATCTTGATGATGCTGCATCAGCAATAAACGACTACCTGATTTATCATTATGCCATTGGAACGATACACAGATAATTAGCATAATTCATGTGCAAGAATGCCACGGGTACATGGTATGGTTCAATTGATACAGTCGTTGTTTGCGGGTGTAGCATCATCAAGATTCACATGAAAAGGCAAGGTGAAATGAAATTAATTAAGAGCCATGGCTTTTTGAAGGTGAGAATCTTGATGATGCTGCATCAGCAATAAACGACTAACTAAATAATCGCTTCAATCCATTGGAACGATACCGAGAAGATTAATATGAACTCTGCGACTTGTAAGTACAGTTGTCAGTTCTTTATTCGGAAAACAAGATGAGGAGTTCCCCTATTTTCCTATGAATTATTCTTTTGATTTTACTTTTCCAGTTTTTCTTGTGATTAGGTGGGGATATTTTAGTTATTTGGTTGGTATTTAATCTATCTGTTTTATCTTACAGGTGAATTACAATTCTGTTAAATTTATTCCAGTCTTTTTGTATATATTGAGAAATAACTGTTTGAAGAGGGATTGAAATGAGCTTGCTGATGCATGATGAGTGCATAGATTTGCAGGTGACGGAAGTTGTGATGGTAATTAATGGTGTCTCTATCAAATAGATGAGAACTTCTCTGCAACTCTCTCTTTCTATGATACATTTAAACTGAATGGAGCACACGAGTTTTCCGTTTCCAACTTTCTTTGTCTTTAATTTAGGGGAAGAAAAGAAACAAATATAATTGATGCATATATGTAGGACTAATCGATCTCCTACATGGGACTCTTTGGGTTTTTTTTGTTTGTTTTTTTGTTTTTAAAGACTTTGAGGAGTCAATGAAAGATTATACGTCTTAGATCCCGCGCATTGATGAAAGAAACATCAATCATATTCTAAATTTCTGGTCCGCTTTGGAAATAGATTGCAAGTTCTGGAGATATTCATGTTAATTTGAATAGCTTGAAAGTTTATCCTTGACCTAATAAGCGGTTAGGCAACCTTCCATTGCTGCGGCTGGCCATTTCCTGTTAGCTGTTTCAACAACCATCTTTTGATTCCAAAATCAAAAACTGACTATCTCCTCCCGGAAGGAGATAGAAAGGACCCCCTCAATCCATACTTTCTTTATTTGAGAATGATGTTGGAAGAAAAAAAGGCAACTCTTGTGATCCTTCGATGTTATTGAAGGGAGGGGGCTCAACCTGAAGTCTTTAAATAGAATCCCATCCGCCTCCGGTTCCACCCGCCTTTACTAATAACTCCTATTTCACTCTCACCATAGTAGTGTCGCCTAAAAAGCGGCTCCTTTCCTTTGTTATAAGCTGAGTTCTCAAGTTGGGGAGTACAGGTCCAAGGTCTTTTCTTTTCTCTATGGCAGAAAGTCCCTCCAACTTGTCTGGTTAACCGAACTACCTATTCAAAGATGATGAATTTTTTCGCTTTGTTGAACTAGCTATTACCGTGCTAGTAGCAGAGCCACCTGTATCCAAGAGTTATTAAGTGATATTCCTACAGCCAAAAATTACATGTATAGCTAGGTAAAAAAAAGGTTATGTAAAAATACATTATTTTGAATCTGCTGGCTTCTTCATGTTTACTTCTTTATATTATGACTTCTCTCGATCGGTGAAAATCCAGATTTTGATGTGCCCTCCAGATGCATGTCATACCCTCATTGCTTTGTTGGGATAATTTGGCATAGAGGTTTAATTTTCCATTACCATCATATTAAGTAGGTGGGTCAAGGAGAGTGTCTGCTTGTATCATTGGCCATCTTCATCAGTGCTACTATCTTTCCAAAAAGGAAGTTCCTACAGCTTGTTGGGTTAATTTGGCATAGAGGTTTAATATAGTATCTCCATTTTTTTGCTAAAATCACTCATTGTTGTGACAACTCAGAGTATTCTCTATTCTATGTTTGTGCCTTCATTACTGTGCATAAACACTGGTTCTGACTAATTAGAACCACTACAAGTCAAAAGAGGTAACTGTCCATGGCCTAAGTATGGCCGGATGCATCATATGACTAAATGCAGCATAATCTGTGTAATATACTCCACTGTATTATTCATACTTTTAGATAATTAATTTTCTCATTCTTGAGAAAAGCGTATAATAGTTCGTGACAATTGAAATTTATTTTTGATATTTTAAATTGTTTTAAAGATTATTAGACCTTTGAAATATGTAAGAATGACATGAAAATAAAATTAATGCTCACTATTAGTTGGAAGTAAAATTTAAGTCCTAATATACAGTAGACTGAATACATATGGAGACACTTAAAGATGACACGATTTTTCATTTAGACACCTAAACTCAAGAGAGTTCCTATTGAGCACTTATACTGCCCGAAACTTATTCCAATTAAGCAGTTCTTGCTGAGTTGACACATAAAGTGAGTTTCACCCCATATAGGTGCGTGAAGACCCCAAAAAACAATTTTTTTTTCCTTCTTCTTCTTCCTCCCGTAACAAAGCTTATCGCCTTCCAATGAGTCTCAACATGATTTCCAATCAATTTATTGTTCTAAATCAAACACCAAACTCCTTGAAGACAAGGAAATTGAAGAAAATAAGCTTAATTTGAAGTGGGTTGTGTTGATTTTTAAAACTTAATTGGATCAGTTGGCATCTTTTAGATCCATTGTACTTAGTTTTGTATAGTTTTGGATTTAATTAGAAATAGTCTACATTTTCGCTTTTGAGTTCTTGCCAGATGGAGCAGACATTGATGAAATTTTTGGTGAGAGTGGAGTGAGGACGAAGCAAGGGTGGTTGGTGTGGTGGGTAGTCCCCATCTCTTCACTGTCGGAATCCGGCGATAGACCGGCGGCCTCATCCTCTCCAAAAAAACCAACGATCCCCCTCTTCTTCTTCAACCCTAAGAAACCAGCTGCACCCCATCTCCTCATCTCCAGCCGCCGCCGCAACAAACCAGGCTGCTCTAAGAGATTTCCGGCCACCACGCTGCCGCTGGACTTCTACTATTTTTTTTAAAGAGGAGGACCTAAAGCACTCTAGATTGGATTTGATTGTTATAGATTGGGTTATATTGTAAAGAAATTGCAAAATTCAAGTATAAAAAACACCACTGTCATACATCCTTCCTGCAATTTGTTTGTAATTTCAAGTAGCCCAACTTCAAAAAGTTGAATTTCAGCGTTTGTCCTCCACTAAAGTTAAAACGAAGAATCATTAATTCCTCTCTTTGTTGATGGGTATCCTCTTTAAGTTAGGTGTGAAAATTTGCCTGTTCGTTTCTATTTGAGGATATGTTGGATTTTTGGTGATTCAAAAGATTGCAGGATGAAGAACACACATGAACATATAGTGAAGATGCTGAGTTAAGTAGTATTTTTAGGTTTTTTCCTTTTTTTACTCAAAATAATATATGTCCTTTTTGTATTCGTCATTTTCCACGTCAGCAGCGAGTGCATTGCATAAACTTTGTAAGTTTGGCTGATTGTCAAAGAAGTGCTTAATTGGAATAAGTTTCGGGTAGTGTAAATGCTCAATAGGAACACCCTTAAGTTTAGGTATCTAAATGAAAAATCGTGCCAACTTTAAGTGTTTCCGTATGTATTCAGCCTATAAAGTCCGGTACACCGACTTTAGTAATGTTGTTCCAATCGATAAATAGATTAAGCTATGCCTAATCACCACCAATGGTGGTTTTATTAAAAAAAAAAAACTCTGCTTTCTTATATCTTTGGATCTGTCCCAGGTAAATTAGTTGTCAAATATGTGTATTTCATGTATTTAGTTTTTTGTTTCAGGCTTTTGTCGTTTATTTCTTCTGTATTACTTGAATAACTATTTCTGTACTATGTCAAACATGTGTATTGCATCTCTTTCAATATCATGGCATGCCACTATAATCAAGCTCATTTTAGTCAGTAATATATGAAGTAAAAAAGTCTTAGTAAATCTGGTCTTCTAGCCATGATTCATTCACCACATTTTAGTCCACCACCTAATAGGAATCTTTTACAAAGTAAACTTTTGAAAGAAATACTAAAATTTTGAAAATAAGTTCAAAAAAGTGGTTAGCACGCAACATCACTTTCAATGAAAAGATGATGAAGGGTCTCTATCTTATGAATTTTACTACAATGGCAATATGGCACATATACAGAGATCAGATGTAAAAACCAAATTTCCTGATGTGGTATCCGTGTGAATTCTCTGTTGAAAATGCTTCCACTTCAAGAAGGAGATCTCGGAAGGAGGTTTCTTTGTGCGAATTGTTTTTACTCGTATAAGTGGTATTTCTATGTCTTATGATAATCTCAGAAACTAATGTAGTGCTAGAAGAGCACGATCGATGAGCTACATTTTCAAATAGCCTTATATTATTCTCATTGAGCCATTGTGATTTATTGAGTATAATAATCAATAGATCATGCGTCAACTTGTGCCGACCCTGTGTCGAGGTTAAGTTTCTCACCGGTCGATTGGTACGATGAATAAGCAAAAATAATCTTGGGAGAAAAAGTTAGTACCACATTATCCCCTGTTTGGTTTATTCTAGGATTAAAAATAGTACGGGTAATGTATACTTGTCTGAGGGTGGAATAGTTATCTCACGACAAGTTATCACAGAATAAACTAATAAAATTGACAATCCCAGAATTAATACAACATACCAAACAGATAACAAAAAATAATACAAGAATAACTAATCTCAACATAACTAATTCCAACATAACTTATGTTCAAACAAGCGACCCCTGAAGGTATTTTTAGTTTGACCTAAACATAACTTCTTTGGAAAATCATTTTCCAGAAATGTGACATCTCGTGATTCAATCTCAGTAACACTTCCATCCTCTAATTCACCAATGAACACATACCCTTTGGAGTGTTCTGAATATCTTATCAAGATACATTTCTTGCTTTTTGGACCTAATTTACCAAACTTACTAAATGAATCTTTTACATATGCAACACAACCCCAAGCTCGTAAATCCTTTAAGTTTGGTTTATGAACAGTCCATAGCTCATAAGGACTGGAAGAAACTGATTTAGAAGGCACTTTGTTCAATATGTAGGTTGTAGTCAATAACGCATCTCCCCAAAAAGAGATAGGTAAATTTGCCTATGCCATCATGGACCTTATCATGTCCAGTAGTGTTTCGTTCCTCCTTTCTGCTACACCATTTTATTGAGGTGTGTACGGAATAGTTAACTGTCTGCTGATGCCCTTTTTAATACACAATTCTTCAAATTCTTTTGATAGATATTCATGCCCTCTATCGGTTCTTAAGGTCTTAATCCTTTTGTCTAATTAATTCTCAACTTCATTCAAATATTTCGTAAAGCATTCAAGTGCTTCAGATTTATGAGAAATTAAATAGAAATAACCAACGCGTGTGAAATCATCATTGAACGTAATGAAATATAAAGCACCAGACCTAGCCCTCACGTTCATTGGACCACATATATCAGAATGAATTAATTGCAATAGAAGATCAGCTCTCTTAGCCTTTCCAATTGGTTTACGTGTAATCTTTCTGACAAGATAATTTTCACAAGTTGGCATTTCAATTTTAGAGAAATAACATATATGTCCTTCCTTATCTAATCTATTCGTTCGATCCTGCCCCATGTGACCTAATCTTGCTTGCCATGTAATAACATCAACATCATTGTTACTAGAATAACATACCATAATACAACGATCAACATAATAGTTATATGTAGAAGGATTACAATCTAACATAACAAAATCATTGTCATACCTCCTTTTTACTACCCCCGAAAGGGATATAAGGGAGTTTTTTCCAATTTAAGTGACAATAGAAACGGGATTTATTTATATTAAAATCAGAGTCGCCACTTAGGATAATTTATGGTGTCCCAAGTCACCGGCTTAAAATCCCGAATCGAGGAAGATGACTCTTATTTATGGTCTGCGAACACAGAAATCCGGGTAAGGAATTCTGCTAACCCGAGAGAAGGATTTAGGCATTCCCGAGTTTCTTGGTTTTAGCACGGTAGCTTTTATCATACTTGGCTCATTAAAATTGTCTAATTACTCATTTTAGAACATGTGTGCATTTGCCTCTTTTAATTAAGAAATTATCTTAAAACAGGTCACACATACGTGTACCATTTGTTTTGGCGCATCAAAAATCATGTCATGCAAACGTGTCCACAATTAATAACGCTCTATTATTATTAAGAAAGTTTAGTCAAAGTTGCGCGAACGCATACTCCGATTTTGTTTTTAGGATCGTAATTATGTCACGTGAACGTGTCCACAATCACGACAATAGATTATAAAATACGCCTAAAGAATTCTAACCATATTCAATTTTTGAAATCATAATCGTGTCACGCGAACGTGTACATAATTACGATAAACTAATTAATGCGCGTCTAAAAGCATTTCTACGATGTTTATGAATATTAACGACCGAAGCATGCTCCTAACGATCGAAAGAGTATAGCGAAATAAAAAAACTAAAAGAAATGATCCAAAGCTCCACTTGTTATAGCACTTTCGGTTGTCTGCCGTGACAAACAACTTGCGTCAAGAAGCCAAAATCTATTTTTTTAATCTTAAATCCAATCACTATTATTGCTGGTTTTATATTCTAAACAAGTATCCAAAAGAATAATTAACTAAATGGATCATATGCATTCACACTTCAAATAAAAATAAAAGAATTAACTAATTCATGTTCGTTCCCAAAGTCTGCATCAAATGAAAACTTCAACATAAATGAACCAAATTATGAGAGTCTCAAACAAATAACGAAAAAAACATAACAATCACGTGGAATTCATAATCGTCAAAGCTTAAAAACTAGGAAACAAAAAGGAAACTTAAGATTAAAGTAAGAAATTGACCTCAAAGATTGACATCTTTTCCAATTACAATAGCGATATACGAATGGTGAACCGGGACCGAACTCAACCGGAAAAGTGAACCAGGATCGAAACCTCTAATTGAAATTATCACCGGTGACCTCGAAGCTCGCCGGAAAAATTCAAACTAGATCAGAAAGACGAAACCAATGCAATTCTTGCACAAAAACGGACCGGCCAAGCTCCTACCATGGGTTTTCAAATGCCATTTCTAGATTCTGCTCCTTCCTTTCGCTAATAGTCCTCAAGTAAGTTAACTCCCCCATTTTCAATCCCCCTTTTGTCCTCCCCACTATATGTGTGCGTATCTTTTGGTCTTTCGGGGGGGGGGGGGGGGGGGGGCTGACAATTTCTTTTTTTGGGTGAAAGAGGTGATCTAACTTAGAGGTTCTGCGGCTGAAGCTTAAGTGGGAACGACTGCCATTCTCACTGGTTTTGTTTTGTCCAGCTGATGAAGAATGGTTGTGTCCTTGTGCGTGCTCCTAGCATTTTTTAAGTTTCTAGGTTGAAGAAGCTAGGTCTAGATTTTTCCATCAGAAGAGAACCGTTGGTGGGGGAGGGGGAGGGGGGGGGGAATTTGAAGGGTCAAGGGTCTGCTGCGGATTTGATAGAGTGTATATATCTCCTAAGTTCTGTTGTTGTTGGAATGAAGAAGATGATCCAAAGGGGTGGAGGTCTGTCCTTTTGTTGAAAAATGGCGCTGTCTCTTCGGGTCTAAGGTCCCTAGGTCTTAGAGTCTAGTGTCTATTTATGGACTAGTTTTTGGTTATATAGAAAGATTTTTAGGTTAAGGGGGTATGAGTTTGGTATTATTGGGCCTTAAAATTAGACCAAAGACTAAAAAAAATGGACTACAAGATTAAAATGGGACAAACTAACCCAAGACTAACTCTTCCTTCTAAATGTACAATTTATAATATAAAAATATAAAACTAGTCTTAATTAATTGAACTAAACTATATTAAAACATGAAACTATTTTTGTGTTTTCAAGATTATATGAAAATAAAGATAAGGTACTATTTTTGTATATTTTTTTATTTAAATTTATGAAAAATACTTAAACTAAAATATTTTTGCAATTTTCATTTTTTGTGACGAAATAAAGTAAAAGAGTCAAAATTAGTTGAAATAACGATATTAGGCCTAAACTAAATATTTACATACTAAAATATAAAAAATCTTAGGGAGGGTCAAAAATCACATGTCTACAACTGCCCCTCTTTGACTGGGAACGCGAAGAGTTTTCAGACAAAGAACGACTAGACATGTTTTTGACCTGACCCTTATTTGGAAAAACTAAAACTAAGAGAAAAGGGGAATGTGACCGAGCCATGGTATCTGAGCTGCCTACATATCCTTGGCTATAAAGAAATTAGGCCACGTGTAGTTCAGAAATGAGTGAGATGATGGAGTATACCGAGGTGGAGAGCCGATCGAGGTGCCGTTCTGTCGAGGTTCCGGTCTGCGGTCCTGTTATTACATCAAAAATCAAAAAATTAAAAAGACTAGCTAAGCCTGTCAACTATGAGTTACAAGATTCCTATTTATAAGTCTTCTGAAGCTTGATCTTGAGTCTTGAATGACTTTTCATGCAGACTCTAGATTTGATCCTTGACGCTTGTTAGCTGCAGGTGCTAGCTCGGTCTTCTTCAGCTTTTTGGATCAAGATCGGACATGTGGTGCTTGTGACTTCAACCACGTCTTGAGCAGTTCACATCTTTCTCTGCTTCTGTATTTTGGATTCACTTTTTTTTTTCTTTTTCCCCTCTTTTTTTTATTCTGGATTGAGACTACTTATGTTGATCATCTCAGACTGTTGACCCGCATTCTTGCCGCGAGCTTCTTTTGTTGCTGACTTGAATTGCATTCTGAAGTGAATTCCCTTGTTTTCCAGGTGGGTGCCTGATTGTCAAAATTTGAATTGTCTTCATTCAAAACTTGAACTGCCTTCCCTTGTTTTCTAGGTGGGCGCCCGATTGCTGAAACTCGAACTGCTTTCCTTGAAACTTGAGTTGTTTTCCCTTGTTCTCCAGGTGGGCACCTGACTGCTGAAACTCGAACTGCTTTTCCCTGAAACTTGAGCTGCTTTCCCTTGTTCTCCAGGTGGGCGTCTGATTGCTGAACTTGAACTGTCTTCCTTTGAAACTTGAGTTGTTTTCCCTTGTTCTCCAGGTGGGCGCCTGATTGTTGAACTTGAACCGCTTTTCCCTGAAACTTGAGCTGCTTTCTCTTATTCTCCAGGTGGGCGCCTGATTGCTGAACTTGGACTGTCTTCCTTTGAAACTGCTTTCCCTTGAAACTTGAATTGTCTCCCCTTGTTCTCCAAGTGGGCGCCTGATTGCTGAACTTGACTTGTCTTTCCCTGAATATTGAACTGTTTTCCCTTGTTCTCCAGGTGGGCGCCTGATTGCTGAACTTGACCTGTCTTTCCCTGAAACTTGAACTGCTTTTCCTTGTTCTCCAGGTGGGCGCCTGATTGCTGAACTTGACCTGTCTTTCCCTGAAACTTGAACTGCTTTCCCTTGTTCTCCAAGTGGGCGCCTGATTGCTGAACTTGACCTGCTTTTCCTTGAAACTCGAATCATTTTCCCTTGTTTTCTAGGTGGGCGCTGACTGCTGGACTTGACCTATCTCATCTTGTTACTTGAAACTGTTTTCCCTTGAAGCTTGAACTATTTTTCCTTTTTCTCCAGGTGGGCGTCTGATTGCTAATCTTGACCCTCTTTCCTTTGAACTTGTGCCGTCTTCCCTTGTTCTCCAAGTTGGCACCTGATTGCAACAAAACAGACAAAATAAAAGAAATTTTTCTGTCCCAGTTTGATATTAGAAACATCTGTGAGTGTTAACCAATTCTTGTTATCAAAATAATTTCTAAGCTAAATTCCCTTATCCTGAAAAATTTCAAACCAAGTCTCATCTCAAAAGTGAAAAACTTAAATGCTAAATTATACTTCCCAAAAGTAAAACTCTCATCAGACCTTGTCACTTGCGAGGGTCTCAGAACTTACTAAATCCCGTTATCCAGGAGGGTACTAGAAATTTACTACCGAGCCTGTCTGGCACCTGCTTTCCTCACGGAGGGTTTCTCCGGAACAAACAAAATTTCCTGCCCCTGTTTCAATCAAAGAAAACTTGTAAGTTTAAATATGGTGGTTGGTTTACGGCCTTGACTTTGAGGGCGATTGCTCCTTCGCTTCCCATGATAACTTCGATTTCAACTCGAAAGACCTTGCCTGTTTATTGACTAACCACTTTCTCTGTTACCCTTATCACGGAAAATACCTCTGATCCGCTCAAACCCAATACCATTCATTTGTTGCATTGTGCTCGTGCATTGACATATACTGAACCTTTGTGTTTCACTTGAATCCCAAAGCACGTCAATTGCCACCCACTTAGTGCACATGCTGCTCTTTCCTGACTTAACCCACTGGCCTTGGCCTTGAGGTCTATTGCCCCTTCACTTGACATGATAACTTTGATTTTCGCTTGGAAGACTTTGCTTGTCATTGGTTAACCACTTTATCTGTCAACCTTATCACAGAAAATACCTTTGATCCGTTCACCCAACATCCTCTATCTATTGCATTATTCATGAATTGACATATACCGAACCTTTGTATTTCACATGAATCCCAAAGCGCAGTGATTGTTACCAACTCAGTGCGCATGCTGTTCTTTCCTGACTTATGCCACTTTGATATGTTAGCCAGATCCCGTTTTGTGTAATTGGAAAGTTGGTGGCAAATATTGAAATCATTTCTCACTTGTTCTGACCAAACAGACTCAGGAAGAGGAAGTAAACAAGACAAAGGAACAGAGTAAAGGACAATGGAAAGAGATGATTCCTAACAACAAAACTACAAAGTAGAAACTTATCAGATGTGGATACCAACTCTAATGATCATGACATGCACCTTTGGATTAAGTGGCCAGATCTGTCAAGCAAGTCTGATGTTCAACTCTTGTTATACCCCTAAACCATGAAATTGGGCTTTAATGCTCTGATTATCCAATCTGATTCACGATCCTTATTCGACTTGTAGTGCCCGAAGGGTTTTCACCATCAAGCCTCTCTCATTTTGTTCTTTCTCTCAACTTACCGTCGTCTTATGGTGCCTGTGAAAGTTTTCACCGATAAGACTCTCTCATTTTGTTCTTTTTCTTTTTACTTTCTCTGATTCTACAGATGACAAGGCATTAACCATAGTAAAAACATCATATACTCTTAGCATGTGTAAACTCAACACTCTCAAAGATTATCTGGGAGGCCTTTTTTGGACTGTGATGTGGCCTTTGGACAGAGTTAGAAAGAAAGGATATCATAAAGGCTCAAAATAACTAAGACAATGAGGTTAATTTATTTACAACTTTTGGAATCCATTCTAAAACTTTTCCCCAATTTCTAAAACAAGGGAATTTGATTCTCTCTTCCCTTTTTCTTTTTACTAAGAAAGTCTGCCCCACTCTCGACTTCGTGGGATTATGAAATATTTATTTGATATGACCGAACCGTAAGACTGTCTACGTATCTTGTGGTGACAAGAATTAGGTCAAACGTAGTTCACAAGACTACTTTTGTTACTATTTTCCCTTTTTCTTTTTCTCTTTTTTTTTCTTTTTTTTAAATCTCTATTTTTTTTTTTGACTTTTCCTTTTGGAATGAACTTTCTAAGATAAACCTATGGGGACGTGAACTCTTTTTTTTCTTTTTCGTATGACTCTAACTTGATTCCAGAAGAGGGGATGTCAAAGAAATTAGTACAGGCTCAAAAGGGGTACCAAAGGGTATAAAGTGTTTGGATAGCTGAAAGAGGGCCTCCCAACCCCTGAAAATGCCAATTACGACACATGCAACTTGAAATGAAAACGGAAGAGCATACAACATTTCTTTTACAGCTTCGACATTGATATCACTGATATGCTTCCCACCCTTTTTTTTACTGCCGTGTCAAGTACAGAACTCTCATTGTGTGATTTCTTCTTCACGATGGATACCCTCTGTCTGTTTGGAGCAAACTCCCTTGAATTTATCTTGTGACTTGAGATGCACTTGAACTCAAAGTTGCTTGCTTCAAATTGTTCGGGATGCACTCTCCTTTAATGAATTCTTGTCATCATTTAATTTCTAAAATTATCTTCCCCGATTTCACACAATTCGGGCTTTAAATGATCTCAAAATGTCCAAATCTGTTCTTATTTTCCTCAAATGTCCCTATCATCTTCAAAATTATTTCATTGTTTCATGACTAAACTAACTTTAAGACCAGACCTAGAATTGTGCGTGCATGTCATGTCACTAGAGTCATCATGAAAAGATCTATAAAAGGAGAAGAGAACTAAACAAAAAAAAAGACTAGAAATAACAAAAAACAAAAATTGCATTAGACAGACGGTGAAAGGGTTTGAACAACAAAACAAACAAAAACACGTTGGGGTTATGACCCTGGGAAAACCTAAATAACACTAACAGGGGTACTACGACTAAATGAACTAGGCAAATAAAATGATAGAAGGGTTTGAGTCACAAGATAATATCCGGATTACAACCCTAAAATAACCTGGACAACAGAAATGACAACAAAATGAACCACCAAGACTCCTCCCTGGCTAGCCAAGAAAAAAACATCTTTCCAATTACCAAGCTCGGCATCTTAGCCACTGAGTTCCACATCAATATTACTAAGACCACTACCAATTTCAATATCATTAACTTCACCAAGTGGCTTATTGACTCCTTTGACCAAACCTTCGTCATTGCAAACCATCCCAACAATCTGTGCGTTATCATGTACCTGTAGAGGATTATGTGTGACGCTTGGGGTATTACTGCCTTGGACCACAATTATTCCTTCTTGAATCATTCTTTCTATTTCCTTTTTCAAATCATGACAATCTTCAACATTGTGCCCCTGGCATTGGAATGGTATTCACACCTTTTAGCAGGGTCAAAGCTTCTCGCACATGGGTCTATATAATTTAGAGGAATAGGTGTAATCATTTAGCAATGCTTTAATCTCTCAAACAAGCTTGCATAGGACCCTCCTACTGGTGTAAAATTATCTTTCAGCCTTTGTTCCCTTCTACACCTTTGGCTTGAATGTTGGTTATAGGACACTTAAAAATTTGTGGAGGCTGGTGAAGCTTTTGCGGTGCTCGTGCTCGCCTTTTGGAGTGAGTCAGTGGTTAGACAGATGGCCGGACATTGTTTAAAGGATAATACTGGGGTGGATTATATGGAGTTTGGGGATGTTCATGGGGTCGATATTGAGGCTGAAAGCGTTTAGCAGGAATGCCCACTAGATCCTGTCGTTGGCGGGACTCAGCAACATCCTTTCTATCAATGGGAGGACTGTCCCGAGCAACTTGTTAGTTCCATCTGAACCAAAATTCCTTAAAAATTTCCTTGGGTTTCTTTTCCATCTGAGATAAGGAGGAGCGGTCTAGGACAATGTCTATATTATACTGAAAGTGTCGCACAAAATCTTGAGCCATGTCATCCCATGCATGCCACTTATTGACATCTTGATGAGTATACCATTTCAAAGATGCCCTAGTCAAGCTCTCACTGAAATACGCCATCAACAAATCATCTTTCACGCCAACACTTCTCATTTCACTGCAGTAACCTCTCAGATGGGCCACGGGATCTCCATGTCCGTCATCCAACTCAAACTTTGGCATCTTAAACCCAGTAGGCAGTTGGATGTCAGGAAACAAGCACAAATCTTTGTAAGACACACTCATCTGGATCCCTATCCCTTGCATGTTTCTTAAAGACTACTCTAAGATTTTCACGTTCCTGGATATATCTTCTTGCTCCACTGTCTTAGCAGGCTTTTCAGCTTCATCGAGAGGATCAAAATGAGGAGCGTGAGAGTATGGAACCGAGACCTTGAAAGTTGGTTTTGGAGCACAATGTTGGGCATCGGGGACTTTGAACACAACCTTGCTACAGGATCGAGGATAAATAGTTGGTGGAGGAGGTACCAAAACATGAGTGGTCAAAGAAACGAGATATGAGTTGGTTTTGGCAGGTCGATTGTGAAAAGGTTGTGGGGAGATATCAGCAGTACTGGGAATCTGGATTTTTGACAGTGGCGGAATGGTGACAAGGCTTTCAGTGTAGTTAGTGGGAAACAATGGTGGAGGATGCCCACTAATCCAGGCTTGGTATTTTTCGGCCATCTGTCTTTTCAACCTTAAGACCTCTTCTTTCAACTCAGATTCTGATTCAACAATTCCCTTAAACGGATCAACAACCCCTGTGTCCAAGTCTTTGCTAGCCATGGCTACCTTGCTCTTTGACCTTGTGTTGTATGGAATGAGTTACTTAAAAACCACAAACCAACCACCCTTCTGCTTAATAAGATAACAAAAGGAACAGAATGGGGTCATCCTGTTAGCATTAGGACATTTAACAGCTAAAAATATCATATTATGTGCAATGCACCTAGCAACAATTAACGGTTCTAGAATGACTTCGAGGGTCACAAGGTCACTTGACATCATCCCAATTTTGTTCATTCCAATCTTATCTTTTCTTTCTTTTCTAGCACTTCTTGGCTTACTCATTTTTTTTTTGATTATTGCTCTTTTCTTTCCTCTCATTTCTAACGTCCCACGACTTCATCCTCTTTTTTTTCTTTTCTCGTTTTCTTTCTTTTTCTTTTTCTTTTAATAATAAAAACATAATTTGATCGAACCTTGTGTAGGTTGCCTACGTATCATGATGCCGCATGAATCAGATCTTTGCGTAGTTCGGGAAGATCGGGAATAAAGTAAACAAACTAACGTTCTCTTTTTCTTTTTCTTTTTTTTCTTTTTTACCTTAATGACTACTCTGATGAGAAAAGAGAAATAAAAGAAGCAAACTTTTTTTAAAATTTTCTAGACTTAATGTTCTATAACCTATTCTAAACTCAAGCTTAACGAGCATATATCTTTTTCTTTTTGAAACAAATACTCTATGGGAAATTATTATGGGAAAAACCCTGGAAGAGAAAAATATTTTTTGATTCTTTTTTTTAGGAAGGAAATCTAAAGGATGAACCAAAGAAAAATATTTTGAATTTTCATTTGATATCCTGAAGAAAGATTTCGAAATAAGAAATGGAAACTATAAAAAAATGTTTTTGGATTTTAGTTTTTTATTACCTAAGGAAGAAACTCTAAAGATAAACAACATATAAAGCATGTTTTTTTCTATGTACAATGTCCTAAAGTTCCAGTAAAAATAAAAAGAATACACATTTTATTGTTTTTTAAATATATTTCCCAAAGAAAAACCTCAAAACATAAAAAGAAAAATCTTCTTAAGCAACTCCTGAATGAGCGATCTTGACTGGATGGTCCTAGGGCGTCTGTCATGCTCAAACTCCGGTAAGTAAATCCACACCTGTATGAGAAAATTAAGACCAAGTAAAGTTAAATACCTAGAACGTTATGTGAGACAATAACCTTTCCTGTTGGACATATTCAAGACATGATTGTGACTAATTTTCTAAAATTAACATATATGGCTAAAAGTAGCTAAAAATGCAAGATTTGGCTAAGACCCCGCGAAGCCAAGAACCTAAACTTACTAGGAAGACCGGACCCTATGTGGGTTGCCTACGTATCCCGCCCCGAGAGACAAGAATCAGGTTCGCGTAGTTTGGGCAGATTGGATATAGGCGAGAATTAAAAAAAATTAATTTAGAGAAAACATATTTTTTGTCTTTTGTTTTGGAAAATGGTGAAACATATAAACTCTTTTTGGATTTTCTTTTTCCTTTTTTTCTGATTTATTTTTGAAAAAATAATGGGAAAGTGCAAAATCTTTTTGGATTTTTCATAATTTCTTTTGGTCTTTTTCTTAAAAAAATGTGAAAGAAAAATATAATTGAGCCCTACTTGCTTTATTTTCACACTTCACCCTCTTTTCTTTCTCATCTACCCTCAGTCATCATTGGTCCGCCAAATGACCTTTTTACCCTTAAAGAAATACAACATGTAGCACATAGGATGCATTAGGATGGTCTGTTATTTTGGGTAGACATGTCCTAGATAGACCCAACCCTCTGTTGAGTCTCAAAAGTCAAATGCACGTGATGCAAACAAACGTTCCTACTAGGGATCTGGAATGAGGCTGTGTTTTTCTAGGTTTTAAAATATGGGGTTGTGTTCTTGACCTGGCTTACCCGAACGGACAACTCGAGTCGAAGAGGGGGCAACGTACCTGGAGCACTGAAGTCTATCCGATCTTGTTGCTGGCCCAGCCTCATTCTATTTGGTATAACTTCTACAGAAAAAGCGGGCTACGCGAACGTGTGCACCATTTTTAGAAGACTCGGAGGGGTGGCGTAAGAAGACAGTTATATACAATTCAAATAATATCAAAGCGGTAAACTAACAGCATTTAGCACATAAGGTTCATAGAATACAGTAATATTAACAATAAATGAAGCCAAGCAAAAATCATATTAACAAGCTCGAATTCTGAACCCGGAACCAGAAGTTCTGGGTTCTTATCCCCAGCAGAGTCGTCAGAGCTGTCACACCTCCTTTTTACTACCCCCGGAAAAGATATAAAGGAGTTTTTTCCAATTTAAGTGACAATCGAAACGAGATTTATTTATGTTAAAATTAGAGTCGCCAGTTGGGATAATTTATGGTGTCCCAAGTCACCAGATTAAAATCCCAAATCGAGGAAGATGACTTTTATTTATGGTCTGCGAACATAGAAATTCGGGTAAGGAATTCTGTTAACCCGGGAGAAGGTGTTAGGCATTCCCGAGTTCCATGGTCTTAGCACGTGCGCTTTGATCATACTTGGCTCATTAAAATTGTCTAATTACTTATTTTAGAACCTGTGTGAATTTGCCTCTTTTAATTAAGAAATTATCTTAAAACAGGTCATGAGTACGTGTACCCATTTGTTTGGCGCATCAAAAATCATGTCACGCGAATGTGTCCACAATTAGTAACGCTCTATTATTATTAAGAAAGATTAGTCAAAGTTACGTGAGCGCTACTCCAATTTTATTTTTAGGATCGTAATTATGTCATGTGAATGTGTCCACAATCATGACAATAGATTATAAAATACGCCTAAAGCATTCTAACCATATTCAATTTCTGAAAATGTAATCGTGTCACGCGAACGTGTACATAATCACTATAAACTAATTAATGCGCGTCTAAAAGCATTTTTACGATATTTATGAATATAAACGGCCGAAGCATGCTCCTAACGATCGAAAGGGTATAGCGAAATAAAAAACTAAAAGAAATGATCCAAAGCTCGACTTGTTATAGCACTTTCGGTTGTCTTCCGTGACAAACAACTTGTGTCAAGAAGCCAAAATCTATTTTTTATTTTTTCTTAAATCCAATCACTGTTATGGCTGATTTTATATTCTTAACAAGTATCCAAAAAAACAATTAACTAAATGGATCACATGCATTCACACTTTTAATAAAAATAAAAATTAACTGATTCATGTTCGTTCCCAAAGACTGCATCAAATGAAAACTTCAACATAAATGAACCAAATTATGAGAGTCTCAAACAAACAACGAAACAAACATAACAATCACGTGGCATTCATAATCGTCAAAGCTTAAAAACTAGGAAACAAAGAGGAAACTTAAGATTAAAGTAAGAAATTGACCTCAAATATTGACAGCTTTTCCAATTACAATAGCGATATACGAATGGTGAACCGAGACCGAACTCAACCGGAAAAGTGAACCAGGATCGAAACCTCTAATTAAAATTATCAGTGGTGACCTCGAAGCTCGCCGGAAAAACTCGAATTAGATCAGAAAGACGAAACCAATACAATTCTTGCACAAAAATGGACCGGCCAAGCTCCTACCATGGTTTTTCAAATGCTATTTCTAGATTCTGCTCCTTCCTTCTGCTAATAGTTCCTCCACTAAGTTAACTCCCCCATTTTCAATCCCCCCCCATTTGTCCTCCCCACTATATGTGTGCGTATCTTTTGGTCTTGGGGGGGGGGGGGGGCTGAATTCTCTTTTTTGGGTGAAAGAGGTGATCTAACTTAGAGGTTCTGCGGCTGAAGCTTAAGAGGGAACGACTGCCATTCTCGCTGGTTTTGTTTTGTCTAGATGATGAAGGACGGTTGTGTCCTTGTGCGTGCTCTTAGCGTTTTATAAGTTTCTATGTTGAAGAAGCGGGTCTAAATTTTTCCATCAGAAGAGAGCCGATGGTGGGGGGTCTTGAAGGGTTAAGGGTCTACTGTGGATTTGATAGAGTGTATATATCTCCTAAGGTATGTTGTTGTTGGAATGAAGAAGACGATCCAAAGGGGTGGAGGTCTGTCCTTTTGTTGAAACACGACGCTGTCTCTTAATGTCTAAGGTCCCTAGGTCTTAGAGTCTAGTGTCTATTTATGGACTAGTTTTTGGTTATATAAAGAGGTTTTTAGGTTAAGAGGGTATGAGTTTGGTATTATTGGACCTTAAAATTGGGTTAAAGAATAAAAAAATGAACTACAAGATTAAAATGGGACAAACTAACCCAAGACTAACTCTTCCTTCTAAATATACAATTTATAATATAATGATATAAAACTAGTCTTAATTAATTGAACAAAACTATATTAAAACATGAAGCTATTTTTGTGTTTTCAAGATTATATGAAAATAAAGATAAGGTACTATTTTTGTATATTTTTTTATTTAAATTTATGAAAGATACGTAAACTAAAATATTTTTCTAGTTTTTATTTTTTGTGAAGAAATAAAGTAAAAGAGTCAAAATTAGTTGAAATAGCGATATTAGGCCTAAACTAAATATTACATGCTAAAATATAAAATTTTTGGGGAGGGTCGAAAATCACATGTCTACAACCATCATAACGATGTTCAAAACCATAAAAAATATTGTCTTGAGTAATTCTAAGACCATTACGACTAAAGTTCCAACTGAAATCTAAATCTTGAAGAACAGACATAGAGACTAAGTTTCGTTGAATCTCTGGAACATATAGGACGTCATGCAACATCAAAGATCGGCCACCACGCATGTCCATTCTGCAAGTTCCTATCTCTTTGACTTCAAGCTTTGCATTATTTCCCACATATACATGCTTTGATCCAGGTGGAACTCGACGAAACTCTATAAACGCTTCTCTATTGCGGCTCACATGGTTCGTGGCCCCTGAGTCTACGATCCACACAGGATAAGATTCAGTTAGTAAAACAGTGCTAGAAACATATATAGCACTAAGAGATGCATTTTGAAATGCTACCTTTTTCGGATCAGTGCACTCACGAGCAAAATGCCCTGGAACTTGGCAATTGTAGCACTTCATCTTACTCTTGTCTTTCTTCTTGTTGAACCGTTTTTCTTTCTTGGAATTTGGCTTGTTTCTTTTCTTGGAGGAACCTTCTCCCGTCTCCTTATCCTTTCCATTATTTTTTCAGTTTCTCTTGCGCTTGAAGCTTGATCTCTTTGTACTACTTGATTCTGCCACAAAGGCATTAGGTACAGCTTTAGCAGCACCAAGCCGCTCGTCTTCAAGCTGCACATGACAAACAACATCAGCAAAAGTTTTGATACTATAATTGTGGATCAAGTTAACCTTCAGATGTTCCCAATTTTTGGGAAGAGACCGAATCACAGCCTGAACCTGCTGCTCATCAGAGAGAACATGGCCAGCACTTTTGAGTTGAGCAATCATATTTTAGATGTTTCTTGACACCGTGATCATGATATTTTTTGTATGTGTCAAACTTGATTATCAGTTGTCGAAGGCGAGTCACAGTCGTAACCCTATATGCCTCTCTTAAATGTGACCACATGGCTTGAGCAGTAGGATATTGCTCACATTCGTGGATGAGATCATCAACAACTGAACTTACAATAATTCCACGTGCAGTGGAATCTTTCTTTTTTCAAATATTGTAAGTTTCCAATTCCTTCTTGTGTTGGGCTGTGTTACCCTCCTCTGAGTGACTCATAACATGGTTAATACTTTCAAGAACATCTTGCTCTTTGAGTAAATACCACATCTTATGTCTCCAAATGTCGTAATTTTCACCATTCAGTTTGTCACACTTGTTCAAGTCAACAATGATACTTTTTGATGCCATATCTGTTATTAGAGATAAATTTACAAGTTTAACTCATTAATATGTACTTTAGTCAATTTATGCATGTGATTACACACTCAAGTAAATTAATTCTACATTTAGTATAGTATCGAACGGTCACTACGTTTCCATTCATCATCTATATCTAAATATTTTAATTAATATTAAAATCACTTCTTAGTGTGTACTTTATTTCATGTCTCAATCCATTACAAAAAAAATAAATATAATAAGCAATGTATGTAACTTGTGAGACAAATAACATAATTTAAATTTCATTAAGATAAACACATAATAACAATTTACATGTTTTCTAGGACATACATGTACCAATAGAACACTAACTCTTGCTCATATACGCTAAAAGGTGCACTAGGCCAAACATCATGATAAATCTCAGTTAAAATTTCACTTCAAGGCTCTCGAAGAAAGTCTGCTAAAATAGCTAATGCTTCCCAATCAGTAATTTCTATGTAATTAGCCAATTCAGCTCTTTTTAACCTAAAAAAGAGTACATGTTCAGGAATGAAAGCATCAGGGCCCATTTTAAATTCCTTAAACTCCGTAAATTTCTTTTCTCCTTCGTTCAACCATTCGATCCCTTAACTCATTTTGCCTCTCCCTCGGGACATTCCTGATGACTTCGGGCTTCGAGTTTGAATCATTATAGAAATAAGCCATGCGACGACGTATCCTTCTACGTTGTCCCCTTCCTTGACTTCGAGAACTCCCACTTGGAGTAATTCGAGATTGTCCTTGTTCAGTCATGTCTGAAATAAGACCAAGAAAACAATAAGAATGGCTAAAACGATTCAATATGGTAACATATGTCATAACTCGTACAAGTATATCAATGTAAGGGATAAGAGCTAAACTAGTTTTCTACTTTAAGTAGACAGTGAGTTCAATTAAGTTCAAATCTCTAGCAATCACATGATCAAAGTCATGAAAAAATAAGACTTGACTTAGTGAAAAAAATATGTTGATTAAATCTCTTGATTTATAAATCCATGATATTAGCCATTCTGTAGGAGTGTTTCTGTCAACAACATGCAATTCTTCATCTCAAAATAATAAGTAACACAAAGAGGCACATGACAAAAAAAAAATATTGATTAGTCAAATCCCAAAGTGCATAGAAGTGAATTAAGTTCTCTACAATTTGAAATACCCTTTCACGTGGGAAAAAAGAATTAACAAAAACATGCTCTACTTCAAACAACATCAGACAAATACTCCCAAAGTTGTATGAAACTAGGATAACCAAGATAAGAAAAATATCTGTCTCTTATTTGAATAAAGTTATCCTAGTCAATTTATTTAAATGACAATTAAATAGTAACATGGTATATGTAACCAACAATTGGTAATTTTAAAGGTTCTTTAATTCCTCTTATTAAATTCAAGAGCAAAAGTTTCATAATCTGCTCTTATTTTAGCAATAGGAAGACGTAAATCTTCCAACCAATTCGTAAGTGCTTGTTTTAACACAAGTCATGATTTAATACTTGGAAAACAACTATTTTTACAACTATTTTTATTTTATTTTGAATTGAGATTTAGAAACCAATTCCAATTGTACAATTAAAAAGAAGTTCTTCCAATTTTATGTTCTCTCAATTTCTAGAATTAAAGTCTTATTAAAGTAAGACACACCACTGATTTTCTTCACAGATTTGTGTAAAGTAATGCCGGCTTACGCCCAAATTGCAACCACATATACAAAAATTCACTCCTTCAAAATCTTGAACTCTCTTTCAACAAGAAAAGTGATACCGACTACTATTTCAAAGTTTTTATTCTTTTCACAATCTATCAATGTGCAACACAAAGAGAAATTGCAACAAACAGTATATTAAAGATACTTCACACACAGTATTTTACATTGAGACAATCAACAACTACAAGCGTACCATGCAGGCTCTGATATCAATGTTAGTATAATAATCACGGGACGAGAACAACATTAGTGTACCTGTCAACGCAGCGGAAGAATTATTGAACTCACCACCATAATAATAGCCCCAAGTCGTATTCTGTATCTCTAGGAAACAAATTTTTTGTTCACAAACTAGATGCCTAAAGTTTACTATGCTCTTTCTTTTATTGGAGGGAGAATCTCTATACTAAAGAGAAATATACATAGAAGAGGGGATGAAGAGAACTGTCGATAAGTTTTCTGTTTTCACGTTGTCACTTTTTTTTTAACGTGTAACACTACTCCTATCTTTATGGGAGTTAATAAACTTAAATCAGCCTTATCTTGTATAAGTGGGACGGGTCAGTCCACATTTGCGACCCGTAACTTAAAAATCTAATATTCTACCCAAGTCAAAGTTGACGATGTAATTAAAAAAAAGTTAGCCGGCCCTATCAGACTAGATAAGCTAAATTCTACAACTTCTGAGAATTACTTTTGTTTAATTAGTGAAGTTCAGCTTGTATCTTTTCTACGTAGTAAATAATCTTAGCGACCTACTATCACGACCCGAAATTCTAATTGCGGGCCAGGCCGTGATAGTGCCTAGGATCCACTTGCTAGACATCTAACATTAGTACGCAACTAGCCATTTTAGACAAATTTGAAAGCAAAATAATAAGAACTAAAGCGGTAGAATTTCAAAGTTGATATAATAACTCCAACATTGACTAGTCAAAAATCCAAAATTTGGTGTCACAAGTACATGAGCATGCTAGACGTGCTACAACCAATGTTTGAATGAAAGTACAATTGTTCGAAATAAAATAAACAGTAAAGGGGACTTCTGGGACTGCAATCGTCGTACATGTCTACCTGAAATCTCCAGATATAGATTTGATCCGAGCAGAAACTCCGCTAGACACTGCTGGGACCAACACAATAATCTGCACAAGAAGTGCAGAAGTGTAGTATGAATACAATCGACCCAATATACTCCGTAAGTGTCGAGAGTAACCCCTAAGAGATAGTGACGAGGCTATGGCAAGACACTTATTAAAATCCTGTGTAGATATATACATAAAGCAATAGAAATAAAAAGTTGAGCATTTAAAATAATAACGGGGAGGGAACATGTAAAAAGAGAGTAAGATAAGAACGAAAAGTACAAAATCACCAAATAGCCTTTTTCGAAATACACAATAATACCGTCAAATAATTCACAAATCCGAAAATCAAGTAAAGCAATGAAATCATCAAATGGTACGGCATAACCCTTCGTGCTTTTACTCTCATCCTCAACATATGAAAATGATATGATAAATGAAATGGCACGGCATCATCCTTCGTGCTTTTACTCTCATCCTCACATGATATAATAAATGATAATAAAGCAATCAAGTCCACGACATCACCCCGTGCTTTTATTCTCACATTCGCTATGCAAACATGGCACGACAATACCCTTTGTGCTTTTCACTCTTCCTCACCAAGTAACAACAAAAATTCAAAGTATCAAGCAAGGTGGAAAACCAACTTCAACTTCAATCGTGGTGTTGTGATATGCAAATTCAACTTCTGATATCCCAACAACTTGAATTTAATCAATAAACACGAAGCGAACCATCAAAGAATAACAATCTAACTAAAGCACAGAAGGCATTGTAAAAGAAGCAACATGGAATTCTATATCAACTTCCACTCACAGGCTTTAACCCAGTGATAACGCATATATACCCGTCACCAGAGACGGACCTATGAGTGAGGTGATGGGTCACGTGACCCCGTTAGTCTCGACAAAAACTCTGTATATACATATTATATATATATATATATATATATATATATATATATATATATATATATATATATATATATATATATATATGGGATCCCTTAAATATTTTAAGTGTGCCCCCAGAAACAAAGAGGCGGATGGGTGAAGTGGTTGATTTGTGGCCTTAAATTCCCAACTTTGCTGGGGACGTATGTTCGAAACCCCCTTTGGCCCTTTAGCCTTTTTTCCCTCCTTTCTATTTTTATTCTTTAAGTACAATATAATTTATATTTAATAGCAAATTGCTTTATCTTTTACTTTTATCTCTTTTTTTCTAATTCAATTATAATTTAGTACTAATATATAATAGTTAACTTTATTAATATTTTAGTTCTTTGATTACAATATAATTTATATTTAATAGCAAATTATTTTTTTTACTTTTATCTTTTTTTTTATTTCATTTATAGTTTAGTACTAATACACAATAGTCAACTTAATTAATTTTATTCGTTCTCTTCCCATAGCATCTATTTTGCGAAGAAATCTCCGATTCTATATATATATATATATATATATATATATATATATATATATATATATATACATATATATACATATATATATATACATACATATATA
Source organism: Nicotiana tabacum (assembly GCF_000715075.1). Taxonomy (NCBI): domain Eukaryota; kingdom Viridiplantae; phylum Streptophyta; class Magnoliopsida; order Solanales; family Solanaceae; genus Nicotiana; species Nicotiana tabacum. The sequence goes on along the minus strand of NC_134087.1, from coordinate 102,057,651 downwards.
TATATATATATATGTATATATATATATATTCAGTGTTTTTTTTTCTTCTTTAGAATTTTATCGCTGGTGATTAGCATATAGTGGTGCGCCCGTCGCGCTCAAATCCTGGGTCCGCCTCTGCCCGTCACCTTACATATACATCGTTCCCACATATAATTCACATAGAAAATAGACCAACAAGTCCTAATTTCCTCAAGTCAAAGTTAACCACGACACTTACCTCACTCTGCAATCAACCAACCGCGGCCTTGTCTTTCGAACAAACCTCCAAACGAACCGGATCTAGCCAATTATCAATGAAACAATTCAAAATAAGCTTTAGAAACTACCCACGAATGAAAAAGGTTCAATTTTGATCATTTTTAAAAAAGTCAACAATATTCAACCCCGAGCCTGGTTGGTCGAAATTCGAGATTAGGACCCAGATTTGATTACTCATTCACCCTCGTGATTTATTTTGAAATCAGACCTTAATTTGAGGTCTAAATCTTAATTTTTATAAAATCCCTAAATTTGACCCAAAATTCCTAATTTCTACCATGAAATTCAAAGATTTGATGTTAAAAACTCATGAAATGTAATGGGTAATTGATAAATAATGAAATAGAGTTGCTTACCAATAAATTTGGGAAGAAAACATTCTTCAAAAATAGACTCTAGAGTGTTTGGGTTGAGAAATAGTATAAAATGAGCTAAGTCATGTTTTCCCCTCTTTTACCCAACCGCAGGTGTCGCATTTGTGACCAAGCACTGGTCGCAAATGCAAACAGTGCATCAGTTGCACCTATGTCGCAAATGCAAACAATGCATCAGGTGCACCTATGTCGCAAATGCGACTAAAGTCGCGCAAATGAGATTAGACCTCTATCGGAAATTTGGATAAAAGCTTCGCATTAATGAAGCTGTCAATAGCTACCAGAGTTCGCAAAAAAAGGGAGGAATGTTTGCAAGTGCGAATTACACCCAGTCCGCAAATGCGAGGTTCCTTTCGCAAATGCAATGTCCAACCCCCAGCCCTATTTCGCAAATGCGATCTAGTGATCGCAAAAGGGGGGTCGCAAAAGCGAGCCAAACCTCACAAATGCGAGATCTGCAGGTTGTCACCAAAACTAACATTGCACCAATAAATCCTAAAACCAACCAAACTCATCCGAGCCCTTCGGGCTCCAAACTGAAACACAATTGTAATAACATTATGCAAACTTGCTCGCTACCTCAAACTATCAAAATAACATCAAATAATATGAATCGATCATCAAAACTCAAGAATTTTCAACTTAAACTCAATTTTCACAATTTCACAAATAATGCACCGAAACGTGTTGGGGTCACCCCGGACCCCAACCAAATGTGCGCACAAATCCAAAAATATCATACGAACCTACCAGAATCGTCAAAATACCGATCTGTGATCGTTTACCCAAAATATTGACCGTGGTCAACTATGACCTCATTTTTGGTCAAAAATTTTATTTTTTTCAAAATTTCACATAAAAGCTTTCCTAAAAGTGACACGGACCATGCACACAAATCAAGAAACATCAAATGAAGGTATGGGAGATCTCGAAATACAAAAATTAAGGATAGTAATCAAAACAGCCTATCGAGTCGTGACATGTACGTTGTCAAAGACTTTTCATGTAGATTCTTAATCAACCCTTTTCATTTTGCCTGAAATGTAATTTTCCACCGTTCACTACTGTCACTTCACCTTTCAATTAACTTACTCTTGACTCGACTATCTGAAACATATTATGCAATTTCCTCGCTTTCCATTTTCCCACTTGTTTAACCAAAAATCTGAGTCTTTGGTCAAAGCTAAAAAGAAATTCGGGTTACTGATAATCAGGAGATGAAAATAAAATACTTTGGAGAATGATGGTAAAGCAGCAAATAGTTTTGTATTTCAATAAGTTCCCAATAGTACTCCGTGTCCTTACAAATGATGATACTTCTTCCTTTTATAGGTACTTCTAGGTAAAGGAATGAAGCCTCAGCTTTAATGATATAATTATGAGTAATAAATTATATTAAATAAGCCGTTATATAATCATTCCTATTAAATACCAATTTTCTAACGTATCAGGTATTTAATAATGAATTTGGACTCCTTTCTATCATCATATCTTTGTCTTTAATGCCTTCTAATCCGTTGGCTTTAAATGACTTGAATTGGTACGAGACTCGTATCTGCACTTCGTCTCGTGCCTATTTAAATTCCTCTTCCCGTGGCTGTCTCCATCCGTGCCTCTTAGTCAATTGTTGCACTTTGACCATTTAACCAAACCACGTGTCATGCCACGTCATCTTTAATATAAACTCAGTTTTTTCCCAATACAGATAGTCCCCCCACTTTCCATTTATTTATCAATTAAATAATTGGGAAGTGGATCTTCATAAAAAAGGAATTTTCGCCACAATTAATGCTTATGACAGTATTAACGCCTCAGTCGTCTTTTCCATTTAATGTTCTGCCCATGTGTCATTTTCTGATTGATTATGCTATTTACACCCTTTTTGAAGATTTCTTCATTCTCACTATTCACGAAGTGATAGTTGCCTTTATTATATGCTTTCCATCATTACACTTCTAAGTTTGACGGTTCCCATTATATACATAACTTTTTCTTCCTTTGTCTTCTTCGCAAATCTTCAGCAAACATTTTCTTCTTTATTTCTACTTTCTTTCGACTTATCCTTCCTAACAATGTCATCTTCAAACCCTAACCGTAAAAAAGTTCCGATTCTAGACCAATTCCCCAACGCCCCTGTTAGACACAGAAGAGGCGGAGGAGGCAGGCTTCGAACAGGGTTAAAATCTACTCGAGGCGGCTCCTCTGATTCTTCTTCAAGGAGTTCTATCCCAAAGGCCCCCTCTTCTAGAAGTAGAAAAATTCTTGATTCTTCTCAAGAACCCTTAGTTGATGAGATAGTTCCCAGCGATTTGTCTTTTGAAAGTGACAAAACGTCTCTTCAAAAGCAAATTGCAAATTTGGAAAAAGCCGATACTTATCCTACAATAGTAACCGAGCTTACAATCCCCACCATAAGAAGAGATTGTAACTGGAAGGATAGTCTTCAAATGTCAATTCCTTCCCCAAATCAGAGAATTTCCTCCTTTAGAAGTGGGTATTCTTTTGTTTATACTTACCCCTTCACTCTAAGTTTTAATCTTCCGATTGACCCAGTTATTCTGGATTTTTGCCGTTTCTTTACAATTTGTTTGGCCCAAATCGGTCCCCAAGTGTGGAGAATAGTGGCTTGTTTGAGATACTTATCTTCCAAAGCCAATGTCAATTTCACCTTCTCTCACCTCATTCATTTATACCACCCTAACTTAATACGCCATGGGTTTTTTTACCTTAAATGCAAGGAGCAAAAAAGTTCTGGTAAATCCTGAAGATGACAAAGTTCGTGGATGGTATATCCGTTACGTTGCTGTTCGTACGATGGACTTGATTGGCGAAACAAATACTCCCTTCCCTGAGAAGTGGAATTTCGCACATAGGTTTCCTTTTACTTACTGTACCTACTTTTGAGAATTTCAAAAGAAATTTGTTTTTAACCTCGTCTCTTCTTGGTTTTTTATAGCAACCATGGGAGATGTGGAACCTATTCCCAACTTCCGTGGGGGTAGACTCAATTTTGAAGATTGCTTCTAGGGAGCAAAGAACTTGGAAATCGATTTCTTCCTTACATGGCTGGAAGGTGAAAACACATGGTATGCCCCTTTTTATATGTTTTTTTTTCTTTCACATGTTAAGCATTTTTTCCTCAATTTTGATCATGTATATCCTTCCTTTAATCAGGATTTGGCGTTAGAGGAATGACGGCTGAAGTAGCTATGGCCATTCGCATGTATGCTAATGCTGCTCTTGATTTGGATAAGGTTCGAGCCTTGCTGCCAAAAAGGAAAACTATAAAAGAATGTTCTGAGGAAGAGGAGGGTACCTCCCTAATTACCAGGCCAAGGGTCAGGAGGCGAATAATCATTGATGATGAAAGTGAAGACACTCCTGCTCGAACCTCAACCACCGAACCTGTTTTGATTCATTCTGACGAGGACACCGAACCAAGAGATAATAATGAGTCAATTCAGCATCTTTTTGATAGTGGTTTCGAGAGTGGCGAGCTCGGCCCTATTTTTGATGAAGATCCTCTTTCCTCATTCGTTCCTATTTCCTCCATTCCACTGCCAACCGTAAGTATTTCTTTACCAGTTTTGACGACTTCCATTCTTTTGCCAATTTCTACCGCTACTATGTCTATTCCCGCGTTGGTTTCTACATCTTCCCCTTCCATTCCTATTTCTACATCTCTCCTTCCATTCCTTCCATTGCTCCTCTTCCCTCTGTTCATCATACAGAGACGGGTTCTAGCAGTGGAAGTATGACTATGAGAAGTGTTACTCTTGAAGTTCCTGCCAACCATAGCCTCTTGAGAAAGACTGGTAGAGCCAATGTTTGGCTCGAGCCCCTAATTGGAGATATTGAGAAGAAGAAGATGGAGAGCCATAGCTGCTTGACTCTGATGAATGACATAGTTCATTCTACTTTGAAGGTATTTTTCCTATTCTTACCAACAAGTTTTTTTATTATCTTCAATCCCTCATTTCTATGAGTTGTCTCTGTAGGCTAACCTCATTGGTATGGAATTAATGGGAAGAATTTCCCTTCTGGAAAGAAAAGCCCGTGAGTCTGAAAAAACTATTCACGAGGCCGAAGAAATAGCCAGGGGAGCCCAGCTTGAAGCAGCCAATTGGAAAGAACAGTTTGAGAATGATCAAGGGACCATAGAGGAGTTGCAAGAAAATAAAAACCTCCTGGAGCAGCAAAACCGTGGTTTGACTTCTGAACTGGCAACTGCCAAGGCTTCTTCAAGCCAATTTAAAAGAGACAAAGAGCTTTTGGAATGCTCTTTGTCAGAACAATTATCAAAGGCTAGTGAAGAAGTTAGGGAGCTTAAGGCACTTTTGGCTAAGAAAGAAGAGTATGCAGGAGAGTTAGTGCAAAGCTTGACTCAAGCTCAAGCTGACTTACAGACCTCCTCTAACGAGATTCATGCTTTGAAGAGTTCTCATGCCTCTCTTGAAGCTTCCCTTGATTCCCATTTAGCTGAACACCAAATCTTGAAAAACGATCTTGCTATGTGGGAAAAGGAATATGGACTTCTGGAGGAGAACTTCAACATAGAGGTGAGTTGGGCTTTCCTAAAATCTCGCCGTGATGCTTTGATGGAAGCTGCTCAGGAAGGCTTTGACTTGCAGTCTGAACTGGCCAAAGTCGTAGATACCATCGAGAAAAGTCAACAATCTACTGATACTCCTTCTCCTGTACTTGAAGCTCCTGGAACGGAAGAGCTTTTGAATGAAGAAGTGGCTACTGCAGCAATTGGGGTTGCAATTCCTGCTCCCGAGGGTGAAACTTCTGATGTTCCAAACCCTTCAGTGACTAGCTGAAAATGAAATTGCTGTTTTTGTTTTTATTACTTGGTGGTGTTATCCCTTGGCAACTTTAAGGGATCTTTTGATGAAGTCCCCAACTATCATAATGGGGCATTTGTAAAAAACAAATATTTTGCTGACTAAGTTCGTACTTGGTCTTTTATATTAAGAAGTTTTTGTTGGTACTTCTGTATATTTTATTCTTGCCCATTTATCTAGGACTTATAGAATAGCTTAGCATTTTTATCCTTTTAAAATGCTTTATGATTCTTCTCATGGATTATCAACATGAGGCTTATAAAAGAGGGCCCTTTTATTTTATCGACACTTAATGAAGAAGACGTCTCAACTTCATAATGGTGTTATAATACGATGAAAGAAATAAGAATACACACGTTTTGAATGAAACAACTTTGGCAAGTTTTTATTCATAAACTTTAACAAGTGTTTGACTATTACATGTATTACAATACATCTACAACTTTCTCGTAACTGTTTTTCTTGTAACAAATTTGTACATAACATAGAATAAACAAGGTTTTTCTTCATAACCTGTTTCAGTACATAGTCATGACCCTATCTTTATATATTAAGAAGGGTTTGAGAGGTGACTTTGTTTATGAGTTTTGAGAGATGACTCTGTTATTCTCATGAATGCTGAAGACTTCGTAACTTTTACTCAACACTTGTCTCTTTGTGGCCGACTTTTGTTCGATATTCGTATCTGCACTTCTACACGTATCTGTGTACAATATGTAGTCCCCCAAGTGTTTGAACGATGAAGTATGAAGCCTCGAGCACTTGTTTATTTCTTTTACTTTGGCCCTTTTCCTGAAACAGAAAGATATACGAGACTCGAAGGTGCGATTATAGATGAAGACTGCCTAACTCATGTGTATTTCCATCAGATTAATTGTAACCCTGGGCTGGGAATTTAAGAATACTCCATTTTGCCTTACAGGTTGTGACTCATCATTTGGCACGAGTTAGGGTGTTTTGCCTAACATCTAAAATCGTTAGTAAAATATTAATAATCCAAGAGAGAAATTTTAACATGGTGATACCTGACCATAGGTACTTTCTCAAAAGTAATATCTTTTTATGTGGACGACATTCCAATGTGAGGGTAAAACTTTGCCGTCCATTGTCTCCAACTAGTATGCTCCTTTTCCCGCAATGTCACGGACTTTGTACGGTCCTTCCCATGTTGGACTTAGCTTTTCTGAGTTAGCAGCCTTTGCAGATTGGAACACCTTTTTAAGCACGAAGTCCCCAATTTTGAAAAATCTGAGGCGTGCTTTCCTATTGTAATATCATTCAATTACTTTCTTTTGTGCTGCCATCCTTATCAATGCAGTTTCTCTTCTTCCTTCAAGTAAATCAAGGTTGACCCGCATCTCTTCATCATTAGATTCCTCCGTTGCCTGATCGTACCGTGTGCTTGGCTCACCTATTTCAGCTGGAATTAAGGCTTCCGCACCATAAACCATTGAAAATGGTGTTTCTCCAGTGCCTGTTTTAGTCGTTATACGATAAGCCCATAATACTCCAGGTAACACCTTAGGCCAATTACCTTTTGAATCCTGTAACCTCTTCTTCAAGTTGTTGATAATGACTTTGTTAGTAGACTCCGCTTGTCCATTACCTACTGGATGGTATGGCGTAGATGTTATCCTTTTGATCTGCCAACTTTGAAGAAATTCTGTGATTTGACCTCCAATGAATTGTGGTCCATTGTCACACACGATCTCCTTTGGTGCTCCAAAGCGGCATATTATATTTCACCATATGAAGTCTTTAACTTCCTTCTCTCGTACCTGTTTAAATGCCCCTGCTTCTACCCATTTAGTGAAATAATCTGTAAGTACAAGTAGAAACTTTACCTGACCTTTTGCTTGTGGAAGTGGACCTACGATATCCATCCCCCATTTCATAAAGGGCCACGGGGCTATAACAGGATGTAGTAACTCAGCTGGTCTGTGCATATTGTTGCCGTACCTTTGACATTTATCACATTTGGACACGAAACTGGTTGCTTCTTCTTCCATCTTAGGCCAATAATATCCTGTACGAATTAATGTTCTTACCAGTGACCGTCCCCCTGCGTGATTCCCACAATGTCCTTCGTGCACTTCTCTCATCACATATTCTGTTTGAGAGGGTCCAAGACACCTTGCTAGTGGTCCACCGAACATCTTTCGATAAAGATTTCCTTGATATAAACAATATCGAGCAGCTTTTTTGCGAAGCGCGTGAGCCTTTCCTTTGTCATTAGGCACGGTACCGTGCTGTAAAAAGGCAACAATTTCGTTTCTCCAATCCCATGTTAAATGATTAAAATTTACCTCGTTTTTATCAGATTCGAGAACGGAATGAAATAAATGTATGACTGAAGCGTTTGTATCATTTGCTACATCCGCTGCCGATGCGAGATTTGTTAAAGCATCTGCCTCTACATTCTCATCTCTTGGGATCTGCACTACTTTCCAAGTTTGGAATTGTTTTATTAACTCCCGTACCTTTGCGAGGTACTCTTGCATTTGCGTCTCTCTGGCTGTATAAGTCCCCAGCATTTGATTGACCACGAGTTGAGAATCACTCTTGATTATAATCTGTGTTATGATGAGTTCTTGCGCCAATTCTAAACCTGCAATTACAGCCTCATACTCTGCTTCATTTTTAGTTATAGAATGACATTTTATAGCATGCCTTATAGTCTCACCCGCAGGTGGTACAAGGACTATTCCTAGGCCTGCCCCTTTTACATTAGATGAACCGCCAGTGAATAAAACCCAAGTCCCCGGGTTTGCACCATTAAAAACTAGTAATTCTTTTTCTGCTTCTAAATGCATCCCCTGGCTAAAATCAGCCACGAAATCAGCTAGTACTTGAGATTTTATAGCGGTCCTGGGTTGATAAACAACTTCATATTCACTTAGTTCTATAGCCCATTTTGCTAATCTTCCTGAAAGTTCGAGTTTATGCAAAATATTTCGAAGCAGAAAAGCAGTAACTACATTAATGGGATGACATTGAAAATAAGGTCTTAATTTTCTAGATGCCATGATCAAAGCTAATGCTAATTTTTCTAGCTGTGGGTATCGTGTCTCAGCTTCCAATAAGGACTTACTTACATAATAAATAGGAGATTGTTTACCTTGGTCCTCGCGGACTAAAACAACAATCACCGCGACTTCAGATACGGCCAGATAGATGAGAAGTTTTTCCCCCGCCTTTGGTTTTGCCAACAACGGTGGTTTTGACAAATAAGCTTTCAAATTTCTAAGGGCTTGTTGACAATATTCATTCCATTCAAAATGATCTTGTTTTTTGAGTGCAGAGAAAAACTTAAAACACCTTTCTGAGGATTTGGAAATAAATCTACCCAAAGCTGCAATTCTTCCCGTTAATCTTTGTACTTCCTTTTTATTAGTAAGGATATCAGGGATTTCTTCTATTGCTTTGATCTGAGAAGGATTCACTTCAATACCACGGTTAGAAACAAGAAAACCCAAAAACTTACCTGATGCAACTCCAAATGCACATTTTTCTGGGTTGAGTTTCATATTAAATTTTCGCAAAATTTCAAATGTAACAAATAGATGAGAAATATGATCATGAGATCGCTGGGTTTTGACGAGCATATCGTCTATATATACCTCCATTGTTTTCCCTAAATGTTCTTGGAACATTTTGGTGACCAACCTTTGATAGGTTGCCCCAGCATTTTTGAGACCAAAGGGCATTACTTTATAACAGTAAGTCCCCCTGTCTGTGATGAAAGAGGTTTTTTCTTCATCACCAAGATCCATTTTAATTTGATTATATCCTGAGTATGCATCTAAAAAACTTAAAAGTTCATGACCTGCGGTTGCATCAATTAGTTGGTCTATATGCGGTAAGGGAAAGGAATCTTTTGGACAGACTTTATTTAAATCGGTATAATCCACACAAACACGCCACTTACCATTTTTCTTGGGTACGACCACCGTGTTAGCTAACCAATTAGGATACTTTACCTCACAGATCGATCCGATTTTTAATAATTTTTGGACCTCATCCTGAATCACCTGGTTCTTGAAAGCACATTGCTTTCTTTTCTTTTGCTTTATTGGTGTGAAAGAAGGGTCCTCATTGAGTTTGTGAGTCATCACATCCGGTGGTATCCCTGTCATATCAGCGTGGGACCAAGCAAAGCAGTCTAAGTTAGCTTTTAAAAATTCGATTATCATACCTCGCATGTTTAAGCTTAAATTGGCCCCGACATAAACCTTCCGTTCAGGCCATTGCTCAATTAATATCACTGCCTCGAGCTCTTCAATTGTCGTTTTGATGCTTTCATTTTCTTCAGGTTCCTGAATTGTGTCAGGCCTTGAGTCCAAATCTGTCTTTTCTTGTTCAGCTGAAGTTTGATCTTTTTTACCTTCAACTGTTTCCTGTAATTGCTATTTTTCTTTATTTACGGTGCTCGTACTTGTTACAGCGTTGACACTTCTAGCCATCTGCTGATCCCCACGAATTTGGCAAATTCCCCATGGTGATGGGAATTTAATAACCTGATGTAGAGTTGATGGGACAACATCCATATCGTGTATCCATGGTCTCCCCATGATCATATTGTAGGCCATTTCCATATCAACTACCTGAAATTTAGTTTCTTTAACAACACCCGTAACAAAAGTTGTTAGAATTACCTCTCCTTTTGTTACTACACTTGAATTGTCGAAGCCTGACAAGGTGTGCGCCTTGGGTATCATTTTGTCTTCAGCTTGCATTTCCCGTAGTACCCTTAGTAATATAATATTTACAGAACTCCCTGGATCAATCAAAACTCGTTTTACATTAGTATCATGTACAAGTAAAGATATTACCAGTGCGTCATTATGTGGAGTTGTCACTCCTTCGGTATCTGCGTCAGCGAACGAAATACTTTCATTTTCTAGGACCTGCCGCACCCGTTTCCCGTGTGTAATTGTTACCTTAGAAACCTTGTTGGAGGCTGTGTAGGTTATGCCGTGAATATCTTCTCCCCCACTTATCACATTCACTGTCCTCTTGGGTGAAGGAGGTTGTGGTGGCTCTTGCCTGTTTTTCATATAAGCTTGTTTCCCTTTCTCGCTAAATAACTCAGTGAGGTACCCTTGCTTCAATAGATGATCCACTTCACTCTGCAAGAATCTACATTCTGAAGTTTTGTGCCCGTGATCATTGTGGAATTCACACCAATGATCTGGATTGCGTCTATTTGGATTTGACCGCATCTCTTTTGGCCACCGTACCTTATCTCCCATGCTTCTTAAAACAGCTACGAGCTCGGAGGTAGAGACATTAAAAATTATATCCGCCGAATCGTGCCTTTAAACTTCTGTCATCATCTCGTGATTCTTGTCTGTTCCGATCATTCCTGAGCTTTGAAGAAGAACCAGAGTCCCTGTTTCTTGATTTTTGATCATATTGCTGGCTATCTTGTTTCGACCGTGGGTCTTTTCCTGTAGGTCCCATATATGGATCGTACCTGTTTTTACCTGATCTTTTTTCTGTTTCTGATCTTCGGGGACCACCCCTTTCTTCATGATGAAACTTAGGTACGGTATCTTCTTCAATTCGCAGCTTCGTACTATACATGTTGTAAACATCATTCCAAGTGGTTGCAGGAAATTCTCGAAGACTTTCTTTGAGTCATCTCGTGGCTTCAGAACTTTTGTTATTTAAATTACTTGCAAAGGCTATTGCAGCCCAATTGTCAGGCACACGAGGTAGAGTCATTCTTTCATGCTGGAATCTATCAACAAAATTTCTAAGCAACTCCGAATCCCCTTGTTTGATTTTGAAAATATCTTCCATTCTTTTCTCAACCTTTTGTGCTCCCGAATGTGCTTTAATAAAAGAATCTGCAAGCTCAGCAAAATAATTAATAGAATTTTCAAATAAAAGAGAATACCAGGTTAATGCACCCTTGGTGAGTGTTTCTCCAAATTTCTTGACTAGTACTGATTCAATTTCTTGTTTGGTCAAGTCGTTGCCTTTCACGCCTGTTGTAAATGCAGTCACGTGGTCACGTGGGTCTGTAGTACCATCATATTTTGGGATGTCAGACATTTTGAACTTTTTCGGAATCGGAAGGGGAGCAGCACTTGGCTTCCATGGTTGTTGTGAGTATTTGTCCCTGTCTACTCCTTTTATTACAGGCGGAACTCCAGAGATTTGCTCAATACGCTCATTTTGTTCCTTAATCTGTTTCTGAAAGGTTAGTACTAAATTTTGCAAATATGAATTATTTGAATTACCTGGTCCCCCTTCCTGTGGTTCACTGGGGGTTGCTCCGTTTCCAGAATTATCAAGACCAGAACGGGGATTCTCCAATGTATTATTATTAGGAGTTGGTGTGGGTGGTGCAGCAGGCAATCGACTAACAAGTGCCTGAAGAGCTTTACCGACCTGTGCATCAATTAGCTTTTGTAAAGCTTTAGTTGTAACTCCTTCAAAGTCTTCAGATTGTTCTTGTTGATCAGCACGGGATTCAGTAACAGGAGTGCCTTCACGAGATTGACGTGGTGAATCTGGAGGGGAGGGAACCACGTCATCTTGATTTTGATGGATTTGATTTTCATGGTTTCCCAATGTGTTATTACTGTTATTGTCGTTGTTATTGTTTGACATGGTGACGACAATGGACAAGATATAGCTTAAAAGAAAAGATTATCAGATTCCCGGTAACAGTACCAATTTGTTTAACCAAAAATCTGAGTCTTTGGTCAAAGCTAAAAGAAATTCGGGTTACTGATAATCAGGAGACGAAAATAAAATACTTTGGAGAATGATGGTAAAGCAGCAAATAGTTTTGTATTTCAATAAGTTCCCAATAGTACTCCGTGTCCTTACAAATGATGATACTTCTTCCTTTTATAGGTAATTCTAGGTAAAGGAATGAAGCCTCAGCTTTAATGATATAATTATGAGTAATAAATGATATTAAATAAGCCGTTATATAATCATTCCTATTAAATACCAATTTTCTAACGTATCAGGTATTTAATAATGAATTTGGACTCCTTTCTGTCATCAGATCTTTGTCTTTAATGCCTTCTAATCCGTTGGCTTTAAATGACTTGAATTGGTACGAGACTCGTATCTGCACTTCGTCTCGTGCCTATTTAAATTCCTCTTCCCGTGGCTGTCTCCATCCGTGCCTCTTAGTCAATTGTTGCGCTTTGACCATTTAACCAAACCACGTGTCATGCTACGTCATCTTTAATATAAACTCAGTTTTTTCCCAATACACCACTGTCTTCATCTCTTAAAATAGCATTAAATTAAATACCATTATATTAATGATTTTTTTAACAACTAAAGAAAAGAACTACGTATATAATAACACAACAATAATATTCCCACTAGACAAATATATTTAAAGAGGAAGATGGTGATATATCCTTTTCTTCCTCCCAACACTAGATTCCCTAACGGAATTTCAGAAAATGCACAAGCACAAGCCTGAAATTAAGGACAAGCTAAGTGCTCCACTACGTTCTCAATCAATTCCATGTACCACACTACAAGAAACGTGACTTTCTTTCTTTTTTCTCATTTCCTCTGTATTCGGCCTTTTTTCTGTGTGTGTGGGGATGGGGGGCCGGTCAGTCTAATTAAGATCGATGATAAGCCACGTAACAATTTGTTCCACATTGGACATGTAATGCATGGAAGATGCGAAGTCTCAAAGATATGATATCTTTTCTTGGCTTTCCTTTTGTCCTTTTGACATTTTACGTCCACATATTGGTAGGAAATGGCAAACAACTTTGGGGAGCAGCAGTAGTAGGAGTTGCATTAGTAGTACTGGTCCTTTTAAAAGGCGCTAGCTGGTGGTCCATGTTTGAGGTCCTTCTCAATAAATCTCACGGTACAAACAGAATCAAACTTAATCTATTATATGATGAGGCATGATTTATTTCCTATCTGTAGTACCTATGCATGTTGCTCGGATCTTTTAAAAGAAATCGTCCATCTTCCAGATCCTCCAAAAGTTATTAATTTCTTGGAGGATCCGACACAAATGTGGCGGCATTTTGAGAATATATATAGAGCAGTACTAGTAATAATTTAGCTAAACATGCACGCCAAATGCATATGATGTCGTGTCTTGACGCCAGAAGCAATTCCAAGGTGTTATTTACGCTCTACTGAAGGTTTTGCAGTAGTACAACAAATATTAAAATAGGAAAAACGATAACTGAGTAATAATTATCATGTCTTTTGATTAAGATGTTTCGTTCACAAATGTTTGAATCCTAGGGGTGCGAAGGGCCCCTTTCAACTGGACAAAAGTCAAATACCGAGTATTAGAATCATATATGACAAGGCTAATTTTTTTGTAAGCTAGGATTGTTGGTTTTGGTGGCAGGTGAACTTGTTTATTATTGTCCTCGCCAGATCTTTTGAAGGGTAATCTTTACGGTTGTGTTGTACCCTTGAGAACCAGCTTTTGATTAATACAAAAACCCCAAGATAATGGGAAAATATAAATAATAAAAAAAAGATCATCCATTTGTTTCATTCATATATCTGACATATGACATTTTCCTAGAAGAAACATAGCCTAATATTGCGATAGAGAGCAAGAAAACCTTACGTAAGTAAAACGTACAGCTTAGTGGAGTGAGCTATCAGTGTCCCATATGTGAGCCGTTGCCATAAGATTCAGATGCATGAATGAATTCAATAATAAGGCTTTAAGTTGATTTGGTAAAGTTTAGATGTTTAGAGGGGTTTGAATTAACATGGAGGAGAAGTGTAAAATTAGTTGGTCTCTCTTCATCTTAAGTTTGGCCATTTTAGCTTGCCGTAGCTGCAACGGTTACTAGTGGCTTCGAAAGAAGTGGAAGATACATTGAACAATTAGAAGATTAATAAAGCTGGCGTCTTGGGTTACTTATCAGAGTTTCATCACCATGACCAAGATGAATTGTATCTTATTACCTAGCTAGTAGGAGTAGTTTAATTTCTCTACGTCCTTCTCATTGATTTTATTTTTATGTCAGGTGCAGTGATTGCATAACAATGTGATACAATGACATTTCTCAAAAGATTTTAAGTTATTTTTGGACAGTGACATGTTATGGAATAAGCACTGGTCCACTGGAATTCTTTTTATGGGAAGCACTAGAGTTAATCAGCTGGTTTTGATGTTTCGCTATTTTCTTTGGAAGTTGTGGCTGATGGGTTGGGTAAGTAAGACTAGAGAGTGGGAGGATACGCGTGTAATAAATTATACTAGCCATAGATTAGTACGTACTTGTAACACTCTGATCTGTGGAGGTTTGTACTGCTCAGCAATGTTTTAAAAGGCCAAATGAAAGACTCATATGGATTAGCGCATCAAGGCAATTAAGGTAACCTCTAATAAATGTCACGAGACAACCATGGAGCTAAACTCATATGGACTAGCACATCAATGGGTTGGCGGGAAGCTTTCTGATAACCTTTTTTAAGTATTAAACTATATAGTTGTACAATATGATTTGATATATACATAAGAGTTTGGTAACATACTGATATTGAGACGATATTCATGACAGATTGATTGATTTGTGAACTTTTCCCATTTATTCTGAAATAAACTCGTGTAGAAAGAGGGACAGGAAAAACAATCATTGATACTGGGCTTTTGTTGTCTGAGGCCCAACCAAAATGTCGCCATTAAACTAGTACTTTCTTTATTGGGATTTTTTCATATAGATACAAAATTATGAATAATATTTACTCGATTTAGCTGGGTTTTTCGATTTACAAAAAGTAACTAAATTTTTCACAAAACGTATACAAATTCGCACAAAAGCTATAATTTATATACAATTTGTACACAGTTCTTTGTTATACAGAATTCGATCAAAAACTATAATTTATGTACAACTTGTATATAATTTTTTGTTGTACAGAATTCGTCAAATAACTATAACTTACATAAAACTTGTATACACTTAAATTATCTAAATTTTATATAGTGTTCGTACACCCAACATACAAATATAAATACAACTTATTTATGTCTTCTTTTTCAAGTTCCAATCTGAAATTTCAACCAAATTCAAAACCAATTGAGATATAAATTGCAAAGAATATTCTGTCATGACCCAAAATCCAACTAGTCGTGATGGCACCTAACCCAACCCACAAGATAAGCCAATTAACAATAAACCAATTTCAAAGAAATTCATTAAGAGAAGTAATGATAAGAAAACTGAACTTTTATACAAAGAATTCCCAAGGACTAGTAGTACAAATCATAAGCTTCTAAGATTTAGAGTTTACAAAGCTGGTATGAAATAAATATATCATCTGGTTAAAATATACATGAACAGATTAATAATTCTAAAGCTACCAAGAACAAGAGGCAGCTATGATCAGAATGCAGGTACGTCCTCAATGCCAGCTACCACCATACACAACAACATCAACATAAAAAATCTGCACGCAAGACACAGAAGTGTAGTATGAGTACAACCGACCACATGTACTGAACAAGTAACAAACCTAACCTTAAGTTGAAAGAAATACGAGCTTGGACAACGGTCAGGGTCCGACACCAATATCCAACAACAACTCATAACAATATAATAAAAGTAGTACAAGAAACAACTCAAAGCTATGATGCTCAGCTCATTCACAGTTATTGAAAAATAGGCATGCCTTTTAAGTATAATAGTAAATCCCAAATCTTTCACCGATATCACCAAAATATAAGTAAGTTAGAAATCTGTGATTTTTTCCAAAAACTTTCAACAACAGATAAGATGTTTCAATCTCAAGTAGTATGAGGAAAGTACATCTCTATGTCTAAATGTCAATGCGAATGTGAATTCATGCATGTCACAATACCGTGTAGCATGAGGAAATGCATCTCTATGCCTGTACGTCAAGTATATGTGTCAATGAAATGCATCACAGTGATGAACTCATGTACTCACCCTCTCAGAGTACTCAATCTCAGTGTCTTGCACTCCCAATCATCATGCTCAATGCCTCAGCATACCCAGTCACTCAGCACTATACGGTGCATGTTGTGGCACGCAGCCTGATCCGATCAATAGTAATAAAGCCTATAAGGCATGCTGCGGCATGCAACCCGATCCACATATAGCATAAGGTCTGTTGCAACGTGTAACCCGATCCACATATATCCATAAGGCCTGTTGCGATGTGAAACCCGATCCACATATAGCCTATGGCCTGTTGCGGCGTGGAACCCGATCCACATAAAGCCATAAGGCCTATTTCGGCATACAACCCGATCCACATATGAATCAATAACACTTGATGCGGCCTGCAGTCCGATCCCATCAATATCACTCACAATCCGTCCCTTAGCCTTAGCTCAGTCATCAATATCTCCAGTCTCTCGGGCTCACAAATCTTATGCTAATCAACCCAAACAATGATAACATGCTGTGACAACGATGATAACAGAGACTGAGATATGATATGCAAATGAATGAATATAATTGAGTATGTAATTACAATTTAAGCAAATAGCTCAAAAATAAAAAAGACCTCGATGGGTCCCAACAGAATAAGTAAATAGCCTAAACATGATTTCTAACATGGATCACAGCTTAATTATTCTAGCACATAGGAATTTCATGGGTAAAAACAAGATAGAATACTACATGGTACCACAAAATCATCCGGGCCATAATTAACACGGTGCACGCCCACACACCCATCACCTAGCATGTGCGTCACCTCAACACCAAACACATAACACTTATGTTCAGGGATTCATATCCTTAGTACTAAGTTTAGAAGTGTTACTTACCTCGAACAAGCCAAATTCCAATTCCGAGCAGGCCAAACGATACTCCAAAAATGCCATCCCGCGCGTACTGATCTCAGAACGACTCGAAACTAGCCAAAAGCAACTCCAATACATCAAATAATGCCTAAGGAAACAAACCCAATCGGTAAAGGTCGAATGTTTAATAAAAAAACCCAAAGTCAATCCAAAAGTCAAACCTGGGCCTACATCTTAGAACCCGACAAAACTCACAAAAACTGACAATCCATTCAATTACGAGTTCAGCCATACTAGTTTCACTCAATCCGACTCCAAATCAATGGTCAAAACCTGAGAACTCACTTTATGAAATTTTAGACAAAAACCCTCAATTTCTGTTTTGAAATCATCAATCAATTGCCAAAAATAAAGATAGATTCATGAAATATAATCAAAATCGAGTAGAGAACACTTATCCCAATCCATATGGTGAAAATCGCTTCAAAAATCATCTCAATCCGAGCTCCATAGCTCCAAATATGCAAAAATAGTCGAGACCACTGAAATAGAGTACTTTATATTCACTGGACGAATCAATAAATAGCGATCGCAGAAATTCCATCGCGATCGCAAAGAAGAAAAAGCACTACCCTAGAAATTCTATATGCGATCGTGGAACAAACATCGCAATTGCGAAGCATAAAAGCCACTGCCACCAAAAAAAGCTCTACACGTTCACGACACTAGCAATGCAAATGCGAAGCACACAGGCGCCCAACCTTCGCGAACGCGTCCCCTCTTGCGTGAACACGTTGAAAAAACTTCTAGCTCCCAACTCTCAGCTCAGCTCTATGTGAACGTGATATCTCCTACGCGAATGCAAATGGCCAATCTCCAGCAACCTACGTGAACGCGGCACAAACGCGAACAAGAAATACTCAACTTCAGATATTTTCCTCTACACGATCGCATCTCTAACTTCGCGATCACGAAGAACACTTGGTGCACCAGACATCAGCGGGAACCAACAATGCAATTATGAAGAGAAATAGTATCGATCCGAATCACGCCTGAGCCCCTCGGGACCCCATCCGAACACAAGTCCCATAACATAACACGAACCTACTCGAGGCCTCAAATCACACATAACAACATCAAAACCACGAATCGTATCTCAACTCAAACTTAATGAACTTTGAATCTTTCAACTTCCAAAACTCGTGTCGAACCTTATCAAATCAACCCATAATGAACCCAAATTTTGCATAAAAGCCCCAAATTGAATAATGAAGGTATTCAAATTCCCAGAATCACAATCTGAACTCGATATCATTAAAGTCAACTCCGGTCAAACCTATGAACATTTTAAACCTTTAAATTTCTAACTTTTGCCAATTATTGCCTAAACCTTCTAAAAATATCCAATTGAAAATTCGGGCATACACCCGAGTCCAAAATCACCATCCTAACCTAATGAAACCATCAAAACTCTGATCCGAGGTCAAACACTAAAAAGTCAAACTTGTTCAACTCTTCCAACTTAAAGCTTCTTAGTTGAGACTCATTCTTCCAAATCAATTCTGAATAACCTGAAAACCAAAACCGACGATACACACGTCATAATAGCTACTCAAGACTTCAAATAGCTGAATGAACTGCAAATTCTCAAAACGACCGGCTGAGTCGTTACATTCTCCCCCACTTAAATATACGTTCGTCCTCGCACGTGCCAAGAGTCATTCCAAAGCTATCAAATCGCCATGTAACTTACCATGCACATACTGGGGGGTGATCCCACATCACCCTATTCCATATAGGCCCGACAAAACAACATAACTGATGATCATTTCTTCAACCTTAGTCCATAAACCTCAGAATCCAATTTTGAACATCAGGAATTTCCTACAAGACTCGAATCTCACATTTACACATTGTATAAGTGTGAACAAGCAATATCGAGCCATAACTATAACCCAAGATGTAATCACATGATATACAACATAACTCAAATGCTCACAGCAATAAATTCTGACCATAATAGCTTCTAAAAACAAACCCGATACCGGTAGTAAACCTCGTATAAAATAAAACCTCGTTCAAACCCTCCGTACACTGCCGATGATGAACGAAACACGCAGAAACTCATAACCACTCATCAGATCAACAAGTCATGGAGCTCTCCCTCCTTCTACAAGAACTATAACTCAAATTCGAAGACGACTTTTGATATTACTCTCCCTAACATACCATAATCAAATTCGATAGCAATCACATCAGGCCTAAAGACTTCACCTCATCAAATAAAAGCTACTCTAATGACATGCCACACCAATACTTCGTAGAGTCACAAATCGTGTATTCCGTGCACTAATAAGCAACAAGTTAAATGTACTCAACATGGAAAACTAACTCAAATGAGAGAACTATCTCGCAAGCTCAACAAGTACCACCACACTGCAATGCTAAGAACTTATCACGCATAGTAAGACCAAGACACACGAATCTAACACAAAAGGTAATATCCCAACACAACTTCGCTGCAATTATGACCACATCCAAACACTGATACCATAAAATACCTCAAGCCAATGCTCAAAATCAACAACCACGTGGTATTCGACATCAAGTAAATAAAGTGCATGACCATAACCATATAGAAGAAATAACACAATATACCACAGTCCAGAAGGAACATAACCAATGCGCAATCAACAATTCAACACCCTAATAACCATCTCGTTCAAATTCTGGTACCAGGCCGAAACAGAACCGCACCATGTGTACATATAACCAAAAAATCATAACCCCTCGTAGCATAAAAGAGTAACACATAGACATATCCGAACACGAATAAGCTCTATTATAACCGAAAATACCCTTCAACAATAACAGTGCCGAGTCAACACATCCGACTCGGTGTAGAAGACACATCCTCCTCGGGCCTACCAATAGTGCCCCAAATAAACTCTGGTCATCCCCAAATGGATAAATGACATTCAAAAAGTCCACAATGACCGAACCATAACACGTACTACCATCTAGATAACGTTGGCCACATTTTCACAGTCCACAACCTCGAAACAATCTTCTTCTGAGAACTCCTAGTCTCCAAATCCATAGAACACATGAATCACCATAGCCGATCCCAAGTCCACCACTCGAATGGCTAACACATCTCTCATACATAATCACCCTCACGAGAAATACTTCTATCATTCTTCTATGCCATATAGCAAAATATGAACATCAGTAGTCTATCAACCAGGTGAGTACCGCAATACCAATGAAGCATCTGTAAGTCAAAACACAATGTGCCTTCTGAAATGCGCACCCTTCTCAAGAAATACCAAGTAGTTATAGCCTCCAGCGAAACATCGGAAACCAACCATGTTGTCTAAATATTCCCGACCCTCTCTGGCAAAACTGAACTGTGACCATGCACATATAAATCTCAATCCCATAGGACGTACCGCACCTATCACGCCATCATATAAAAAGCACAAAAATCTAATCATGAACTCTGAGTCACCAGCAGAATACATACCCGATTAGTCAAAAATCTTTTGTTTGATCCTATCCAGGGGAAAATCATAACACGCAACATACTCCTCACGCCGGTAGGAAATATCCATCTCAAACCGTGGTAGAAACCCTCGAGAACACTTCGAAACCCAGTAGCACATAACCAAGCCATCCGAATTGAACCTCTCTAACTCAACCTACCCACACATGTCGCCAAACCCAAGAGTATTGCCACCAAAACACTTGTAGAGCCTCACTACATCATAAGTACCTAAAGAACCGATCATATCTATTACCGTATTGATCCAACCTGCTACTAAGTTGTCCTATTTCTCCGAGCTCCTTCCAAATTACCCTTAGGTTGAAACTTCTCCTTGCCAGATCACTATGATACTTACCCAAAGCTCACCACAAGAGATCCTAGAATAAAACCACACCGCCCTGAGGCCCATAAGCCGCTATATTCCCTCTTAAGCACCCCAAAAGTACCACAATCGAGACACCCACTCTGAAGAGACCCTATACATATTTGAAGTTGTTCCTTTTACCCTTATGATACTAAAATGTAGGATCCATCGTGATAGAAAAATATAGCAAGTCCTGACACCATCCAATGTAAGTCTCAGATTCTAGCCATATACAAATTCTGAAAATTCCCAATTGCTACATATAACTCCTGAATCCATTAGAACCTTATCGAGATTCATCTACTCTGTTCAAATCTCAATTGCAGGGCCAAACGACCTGTGTCTCAATAGCACCACGAAACCCAAAGAAGTAATCCATACCTCTAAGCAACCGAGCAAATTCTTACCTCATGCGCACTACATCTTTCATGAAAAACAACTTAATCACTCCATGATTCCCATATACTCATAAAGTGTAATACATCATGCATCCAGAAATTTCCTTGCTTAAGTCATCCCTAAAACCAACATCTGCAAGTCATAACCGATGCATAAGTATGCCTCAGACCAAAACCAATACAACACATAACCGTGCAATCAACTCGTCATAGCAGACTCCTCACGTGTCTCAAAGCCATGGAATAAAACATCGGATAACTTACAATAACCATAGCCCATTACTGCCATAATACCACAGTGAGATTCAACTACATCCTTCATAAGCTCATGTAACACAAACCACATAATACCTCAAATTATCTACTAAGCTCGCATTCATCCTCGTGGCGGACAGGTCAACTTTCTAAACCAATCCAAACTCAAATCGCAACACCTATACCCACTGGTAGAAAAGAAAGTCTTCACACAATATCATAAGAATCACACATCCGTAAATTACCCCGCAGGAGGTAACCTGCATGTTTTGCCTCAAACTGACATCTCTCTATACCCCACAACTACTACGCAATCACTTAATCTTCCTAATTCTGAACTCATCAACAAGACATGAGATTCTAATTCGTTCCACAATTAAACAACATGAAAGATCCTTCAACATACTCATAATTCGAGAATGTACATCACATTAAGTCAGAAATCAAGCACCCAATATTCATTTTACATCTCAATCAAACTCTCCTCATCACATTCAAACCATCTGAACACATCCTACAGTCACATCATACTTGTCATACAACCATCTAACCTCTCATCGAGCCACCAATTTCACTCATAGGGATACTACCGGACATATAAGTCCAAAAGCATATGCTCACATAACCAAAATCACCATGCTCAACCTATAGTCAAAACCTGACCTCAAGTCTCCCAGACTGGCCCATTATCAACACACAAAAAATACATCTCGCACCTCATCCATGGAATCACAAGCTGTTGATGCATAGCTGATACTAAGTGCTTACATGTGCATACGAGTGAGTGGAAGGAATTCAAAGAGATATGCTTCAAGCTGAATCGATGCCGCATGGTAAGGAAAGAAAGATGGAAAGTTTATCCTAAATGCCCTGTAGACTCTCGAAGATAGGTATGAACGTCATCATACCGATCCGCAAGACTCTAATGGACACTTGCTCCTAACTCATAGAACCTATGAACCTACAACTCTGATACCAACTTGTCACGACCAAAAATCCAATTAGTCGTGATGGTACCTAACCCAACCCGTTAGGTAAGCTAATAAATAATAAACCAATTCCAAAGAGATTCATTAAGAGAAGTAATGATAAGAAAACAGAACTTTTATAGAAAGAATTCCCAAGGGCTGGTAGTACAAAGCATGAGCTTCTAACATTTAGAATTTACAAAGCTGGTATGAAATGAATACATCGTCTATTTAAAATATACGTGAATAGATTAATAATTCTAAAGCTACCAAGAACAAAAGAAAGCTATGACCAGAACACAGGTACGTCCTCAAAGATCAGAGAGTATGCAAAAAGACCAAGTCTAGGAGCCTTTGTGAATTACGGACTACACAAGAATTGTGCGGCCGCAATCTAGAAATGTGCGGTTGCAGAAGATTGCCTCATGGCTACAGTTAACAAATGTGCGGCCATAGATCTCAACTTCCTACCAAATGAAGAAATCTGCAGAGCCCACATGGAATTGTGCGGCCGCAAAACCTCCCAAGGGGCATTTTTTCCCGAGATTTTCAGCCTTGTATATATAGACGAGTTTCACAAAATTAGGTCAAGTTTGAACATCTGAAGTTGTTGTAGCCGTTTTTCTTTACTACTTTAGAAGGTTTTACATTACTTTGGTGTATTTACATTAGATTTAATCATTTTAAGCTTCCAATATGAGTTTAATTAGCTTTTCTTCCTCATTTTCTTCAAATCCCATTATGAGTAACTAGACTTTTACTAGTGTTGTGACCCTACCCTAGTATGTAAACCTTATGGGTATCTAATTTTGTGCTTGTTTATGATTGGGAGTTAATTATTTAGCTTAGTTCATGCTTTAATTGTAGAATAAATGGCCGCAAACATTAATTCATGCTTATTTGACTTAGGCTCTACTTGAAAGAGAGGAACCTAGTCTAGGATAACTTAGCTAACAAGGAATTGGGTCAATTAAGAAATTGATTAACCCAATTAAAGGGTTCAACCTAGAGATATTAATAACCCGACTTGAGCTCCTATCAACTATTTTGGGTGATATCCATTTGGTTTTGAGAAAGCCAAATTGGGCAAAACCACTGTCTGACCGAGAGGTATTGAGTGAGTAACATAGAGTTGAGAGCTATAATACACCCCAATCAACAAAATAAGCATTAACATCTTTATCCCATTAGGCAAACACCTAGGTTATGGTCATAGACCTAGTCCTTTTACCCATTTAGAAAAACCTTAAAAACAATTATCTCTAGTCTACTATGTTTATCTTGCAATCATTAAATTAAAAATAGAAAATAAATCCTTGTTGTGGAAGTGCAATCTAGATAATCCAATTTCTCATTTGAAATATATACCTCTAACTCCCATCCTAGCTCCCAGAGGATTCGACCCTGGCTTCTAGTTAGGTATTTATTATTGCATACGACCATTTCATATCTCTATTGAGGTGTGCTTTGGACGTGTTCAATTTTTAGCGTCGTTGTCGAGGAGTTAAAAACAGTGTTGGCTATATATTTGGGTGTGTTTTTGGAATATCTTCTTTTCCTTTCGTGTTACTAACTTTTTTGAGAAATCGTATGTACAACCATGATGAACAATGAGCTCGGCAATTTGTCTTTGGGGGATGTGGACATTTAGTATGAGCAAGTTGATGAGGTTCCTCTTGAACCTCAAGCCAATAGAAGAGGCCGAGTGCCTCATGACAATGTTTCCGCTCCACCCCACCTCCACCATGAGCGGCTCCATATCGGGTGTTACCCAATGAAGAATATACTACTGCAATAGTCCCTCCTCATATTAGGGCAGACAACTTTCAAATCACTAATGTGATGCTCACTTTGCTAGAGCAACGAGATTTTTTCACCGGTGCTCCAAGTCAAAATGTGTACAAACATTTGAAGGGGTTTGTGGACACTTGTTGGGGGAGCAAACAAACAAATGTCTCCGAGGATGCATCGAGGCTAAGGTTTTTTCCCTTTTCTATACGGGGGAAAGCTTTAGATTGGTTGGAATGTTTGCCGAACTATTCCATTCACACTTGGGATGAGTTGGCGGAATTTTTTTTTCTAAGTTCTTCTCTCCAAGGCACATGGCTACACTTCGGGATGAGATTTTGGAATTCAAGCAAGAGCCAAATGAACTGCTACAAGATATATGGGAACGGTATAGAACAATGGTTAAGGAATGTCCCAACAACGATATGACAGAGAAGATGATTCAACAAACTTTTTATCGCGGGATTAACACAACCATCCAATGTGTAGTGAATCAACTTATCGGTGGGAACTTCATGACTACGCCTTATGCGGAGGCGTGTGATATTTTAGATGAAATGGTGGAAACATCATTGGCATGGCAATCCCGGGCTAACATTCCATAAGGTGATCCCAACGTGATCCACCTTCACAAAGAGTTGCATGACCATGGGCAAGCCACTGCCGAATTGACTACCACCATGAATCAACTAGAAATGGCTCAACTTCAACAAGTGCAAAATCCTAAGAAAGTCAATGCTATGGAGGGAGTGAACATGATGGTGAACAAAAGAAGGACTAAGGGTCCACAAGTGCAACATCTAGTGGAAATTATGTGCAAAAAGATAGTGGTTTTGATCAAGATGATTTTTAACATGAACAAGAAGAAGAGGCGCAATATGTGAACAACTTCCAAGGACAAAGAAACAACTTCCAATGCCCAAACCAACAACAATGGCGACCTCAAAACAATCAAGGCAATTAGAATTCTAAAAATCAAGGAAATTGGAGTGTTGGCAACAATCAAGAGAATTGGTATAACAACAACAATCAAGGAACTTGGAGTGGCAATAATCAAGGACATTGGGGGGAGGGGGTAACAATCAAGGCGGATAGAACAATAATCAAGGTAATCGGGGGTCGGGTTTTTAAAGGCCCCCGATATATCAACAACCGAGAAACCTGCCTCTTTATCCTTCTCATGGTCCAAGTTCTTCAAACAATGATATGTGCGTATTGAGAACATGTTCAAGCAAATGATGGAAAAGAATGCTGATTTGGATACCCAACGTGCCTCACACAACATATCTATTTGCAACTTAGAAGTTCAAATGGGCCAAATCTCTCAAGCTCTAAATTCTCGTCCTAATAGGGCACTACCAAGTGACACAGTACTAAACCCAAAAGGTGGAAACAACACAGGGCATGCCATGACCGTTACTACAAGAACTAAAAGAGGTGAGAATGCACCCACCTCAAGTCAAAAGCAACTCGTGGATGATGAGAAAGCGGTACAAGAAGAAGAGGTCGAACAATGTAGTGCAATCAAATGATGAAGTTCAGATTGATATTGATGATAATGTTGAAGAGACTAAAGAGGAGGTGAACCCATCTAGGGATCACATTATTTACATACCGAAGCTGGTAGTGCAAAAGGCTAAGGCACCATCGCCTAAGCCTCCAGCTCCATGCCCTCAAAGACTTGCCAAACAAAATGGCGAGAACCAATTCAAGAAGTTCAATCAAAATAATAAAGAGTCTCTCAATCAATGTGCCATTAGTTGAATATTTAGAACAAATGTCTGGTTATGCAAAGTTTATGAAGGATCTCATGACAAAGAAGCGGTCAATGAATTTTGAAACTATCAAATTCACTCATCAAGTGAGTGCAATTGTGCATTCAATGGCTCCTAAGTTAGAGGATCCCAGTGCTTTCATGATTCCTTGTACAATTGGAAGTGTCGAGTTTGCTAAAGCTCTTTGTGATCTTGGTGAAAGTATCAATTTAATGCCCCATTCGATTTTCAAAACCTTGAGAATTGGGAAACCAAGACCCACCTCTATGAGATTGCAAATGGCCTATCATACCATGAAGAGACCTTTGGGAGTGATTGAAGATGTCTTGGTTCGTGTTGATAAATTCATTCTTCTAGCGGATTTTGTCATTCTAGATTGTGAAGTTGATTATGAGGTGTCGATTATTGTTGGAGTAACTTTCCTTACTACGGGGAAGGCTCTTTGTGATGTTGAAGCCTGATAACTTACCTCCGGGTTGGTGATGAACAAGTGGGTTTTCATGTGTGTAAGTCCATGCGGCAACCATAATAACAATGCGGTGTGCTCTTTTGTGGACTTGGTGACCGATGTTATTGTTGATGACACAAGTTCTATGATCAATGTTGGTGATATGTTAGAGGCCTTATTTCTCAACTTTTATGATGAAGAGATGGATGGATTCATGGAATGTGTGAACTCTTTGTAAGGAATGGGGTCGTACAACTATGCACCCCAAAAATTATCTTTGGATCTTGAAAAGAGGACAACTCCTAATACAAAGCCTTCCATTGAAGAGCCTCCTACCTTGGAGTTGAAGTCATTGCCTCCTCATCTTCGGTATGAATTTCTTGGCCCTTGTTCTACTTTACCGGTTATTCTTTCCTCTTGTTTGACTAATGTGCAGGTAGATTCTACATTGGCGGTGCTAAAAAAGAGGAAGAAGGCTATTGGGTGGACATTGGCGGATATTCGGGGAATAAGCCCCGCATTGTGCATGCATAAGATCAACTTGGAGGAGGGAACCAAACTATATATTGAACATCAAAGGAGACTCAGTGAGGCTATTCAAGAAGTTGTCAAAAAGGAGATTATCAAGTGGTTGGATGCCGGGGTAGTCAACTCATATCCGATAGTTCGTGGACTTCTCCGGTTCAATGTGTCCCGAAGAAGGGGGCATGAAGGTGGTTACCAATGACAAGAATGAGTTGATTTCTATAAGAATGGTGACCGGTAGCAGAGTGTGTATGGACTATCGCAAGCTCAAAAAAGTCACAAGGAAGGATCATTTTCCACTTACTTTCTTAGATCAAATGCTTGATAGATTGGCCAGTCGTGCTTTCTATTGCTTTATTGATGGGTATTTGGGCTACAAACAAATTCTTATTTCTCCATAGGATCAAGATAAAACAACATTTACATATCCCTATGGTACTTTCGCCTTCAAGTGGATGCCATTTGATTTGTGCAATGCACCGACAACTTTTCAAAGGTGTATGATGGATATCTTCATGGACATTGTAGAGGACTACCTTGAAGTTTTCATGGATGACTTCTTGGTGGTTGGAGATTCTTTTGATGATTGTCTTGCAAATTTGGATAAAGTGTTGGAAAGATGTGAAGAAACAAATTTGGTGCTCAATTGGGAGAAATGTCATTTCATGGTTGAGGAAGGCATTGTCGTTGGCCACAAAATCTCAAAGAATGGAATTGAAGTTGACAAGGAAAAGATTGAGGTGATTTCTAAACTTCCACCTCCAACTTTGGTGAAGAGTGTGCGGAGTTTCTTAGGCCATGTAGGCTTTACCGGCATTTCATCAAAGATTTCTCTAAGGTGGTAAACCCGTTGTGCAATCTTCTTGAGAAGGATGCTAAGTTCAACTTCGATGATGATTGCATGAGAGCTTTTGAATTGTTAAACTTCAAGTTGAAAACTACTCCTATCATCATCGCTTCAAATTGGAGTGTCCCTTTTGAACTCATATGTGATGCAAATGATGTAGCGGTTGGGGCTGTTTTGGGGCAACGCATCAACAAGATTTTTCATCCAGTCTACTATGCTTGTAAGACCATGAATAGTTCCCAAGTCAACTACACCGTTATGGAGAAAGATCTCCTTGTCATTGTGTTTGCAATTGAGAAGTTCCGCCCGTACTTGATATGTGCAAAGGTCATTGTCCACACGGATCATGCAGCGCTTCGTTATCTCATGAGCAAGAAAGATTCCAAAGCTCGATTGATGGGATGGGTGCTTTTATTTTAAGTGTTTGATATTGACATTCAAGATAGAAAGGGAGTGAAAACCAAGTGGCGGACCACTTATCTCGCTTGGAGGAGGAGGGGAGACCACATGATGGCCTTTAAATCAATGACTCCTTCCTCAATGAGAAAATCTTGGCTATTTCAATGAAAGAGGTGCCATGTTTCGTGGATCTAGCAAAATATTTTGTGTGTGGAATCATCCCGGATGAGTTCTCTTCAAACCAAAGGAAGAAGCTTAAACGGGATTGTCAAGATTATTATTGGGATGAACCATACATTTTCTGGATTTGTACGGATAGGGTGATTAGAAGATCTATACCGGAAGAACGACAAGGTGAAATTCTTGGGGCTTGTCATTCTTCGCCATATGGTGGTCATCATTGTGGAGCAAGAACGGCAGCCAAAGTGCTAAGTTGCTGTTTCTATTGGCCCATTCTTTACAAGGATGCTAGTGAGCTAGTGAAAAAATGTGATGAATGTCAACGGGCCGGTGGAATCTCAAAGAAAAATGAAATGCCTCTCACTACTATTTTGGAAATTGATATTTTTGATGTGTGGGGTATTGACTTCATGGGTCCTTTTGTCAGTTCTTGTAGAAACACCTACATCTTGGTCGCGGTTGATTATGTGTCCAAATGGGTTGAGGTCATTGCTCTACACAATAATGAGGCGAGAAGTGTGGTGATGTTCTTGAAGAAGAATATTTTCACAAGGTTTGGTACTCCATGGGCTATTATAAGTGATGGGGGGTCATATTTTTACAACAAGGATTTCGACACTTTACTTGGAAAGTATGGTGTTACTCATAAAGTCACAATGCCCTATCATCCACAAGCTAGCGGTCAAGTGGAAGTCTCCAACCGGGAGATAAAGAGTATTTTATCCAAAACGGTGAATGCTAATTGGACGGATTGGTCCAAGGATCTTGATGATTCACTATGGCATAATTGGACGGCTTACAAAACACCTATTGGAATGTCGCCATACCGGTTGGTGTTCGGAAAAGCTTGTCATCTTCCAGTGGAATTAGAGCACAAGGCCATGTGGGCTCTAAAGAAGTTGAATCTGGATTGGGATGTAGCCGCTTACTTGAGGGTTGCACATTTGAATGAATTGGATGAGTTCATGTACCATTCTTACGCAAGTTCATCCATGTAAAAAGAAAAAAAGAAATATCTTCATGAAAAATACATTTGGAACAAAGAGTTTAAGCTAAATTCTAGATGGAGCGGTCTTTTTGAAATTGTGTGTATGACTCCTTTTGGTGCATTTGACTTGAAGAACAAAAACAATGAAGTATTCCAAGTCAATGGTCACCGGGTGAAACACTATTTGGGAAATGTTGGAAATAGCCATGTCCTCACGGTCATTCATTTCAATTGATGGTACTCTACGTCACACCGTGACGTTAAATCAAGCGCTTCTTGGGAGGCAACCCATGTTTCTTCTGCTTTTTTTCTTTTATAGTTAGGTGTTATTTCTATTCAAACTTGATTTGAAGTGTGCTACAGGGCTGAGTGTGACTTACAGGAATTGTGGACAAAAATCTGGCTAAGTGTTGCTAGAATTGTTGACCGTAGTTGAATTGTGCAGACTGCACATTTGTAGTTGATGCAACAAAAATTCATTGCGATCGTAGAATTATCCTGTGGACCACACAAGTGAAGGGGTGAGGATTCAAACTCTCTGAAGTTTAGTCTGTCAGAGAAAAGGCCGATGTGCGACCACAAGAGGAATATGCGGCCGCAACAAGAAATATGCGGCCTCACACAAAATTTTGCAGACCACAGATGAAGAACCAAAAATGAAGCTACAGGTAATAGTGTGCAGACCACACTTAAAATTGTGCAGCCACACTCGACCTTCTTCCCCCTTAGCCGGCCAAGTGGTATAAATAGATGAACTAGGGCATTTCTTGAGATTTTCACGCTCTGAGCATAAAAAATAGTCCTCTATTAAAATTCTTGGTGATTTCATCTTTCCACATGCCCAACAATTTTGATCACTCATTATTTACACTCATTCACATCTGGTATTCTTAAATTCCTTCTTAGAATTTTTTCATTTTTGGTTTAATTTGTAGCTTTAATTATTTTTAAGCCATTTGTCAGTAGAACTCAATTGTGCATTCATGTGGGGGTAAATTTGTAATAGGTTAACTAATACACACTCATTAGGGACTGGGTCAAGACATTTTCATGCCTCTATGATGTTACCATGTTGAATTGTGCACAAAAATTGTAAAACCTAGAATGACCCAACTGAACTGTTCGAAGTTTTTGAATTCTGCGGCTGCAGGTCTAATTGTGCAGTCCACAAAAATGGATTCTAGGGCATCATTAGTAAGGAAGGCATCTGCGGCCGCAAGGTAAAATGTGTGGCACATAACAGCCTTTTTACGGTCATCAGAGAGTCTACACTTTGTGACTCAAATGTGCGGCCGCACGTCTAATGTATGGACCGCAAAAATCATGTTGCGGTCGCACATCAACTAATTCTATGTCATCATAGAGTTGGCATATTTTGGGTTTCTGAGTTTCGGACGCAAGTGAAATTGTGTGAACCGCACTTAACTTTTTGCTGTTGCAAAACAAAATTGTGTAGTCTGCAAGGCCTCATCTGCGGCCACAAGAAAATCGTATAGGCCGCAGATCCTTATCCTGCAAGCATACTTTGACTGTGAACCTCACTGTGTTTTTTATTATATACTTGCATCTCTGCTTGTATATCTGAACATTGAATTGAAACTAAAAATTGCCTTTTCTTGATACAGATAATGGTTTGATCTAGAGGCAGAGGCGATACTTCTAAAGGGAGGGGTGAACCCTCTAGGGGTCGAGGCAAGAGTGCCTTACCCCTGGGCCAACAAAGGAAAATAACAAAGAAAGCTACAACCGGCAGAGGGAGAGGTGTAGATCTCTCCGAGACGAGCTCTAATGACCCGTCTAGGGAAGCATCAAAGGGCAACTCAGCCTCTGTTCAAGAGTAGTCGACTGTACAGTCAAGGCCTCAAGGGAGATACCAACTTAGGGACGAGTCGTCCTCATCTCTTAGCACTTCTGAGGGATCAAAAAGTGCTAGTTAGGCTTTTGAGCCATAAACTACACATATCCCTGAGGCACAAGATACACTAGTTTAGGATATCCCCGATGATGGTAGAGGGGGAGATGGTACAGTTGCTGTCCTTGAAAGGTTGAAGAAGAAAGAAGTCTGGGATGAGCGTTTTGTCAGTTTGGGCTCGTTCACCAGCTTTCAAACATGGTGGCCAGTGAGGTTTCTTACTCTTGCATGACAGTTTCAGTTGAAAGATTTGGAGGGGTACAACCCAGCATTGTTGAGACAGTTCAAGGAACACAAGAGGTGGATGTGGTTCACCTAGAGTGTCGTGGATGCCAAATAGTACCTTGTCCATGAATTCTACGTCAATATGGCGCATATCAAAAAGGAGAAAAAGGTAACCAAAGTGTGTAACCTCAAAGTGAGACTTGATCAACATACACTCAACGCATACTTGGGTTTTGAAGATGTTGAGCCAAAGGAATATTTAGAGAAGTTTTAAATGGGAGATGCAACCCGACCTTGGTTAGCGTAGATTCTAGTAGCACCAGGGCCACCACTACTATGGATCGCTGCTGGGGTTCCTATCCACAGGAGCACGCTGAGTTTTGAGACAAAGAGGTGGCAAACCTTTATCTGTAGCAGACTGGACCATGCCAGAATGAGACTTACCTTCCGATTCCTCGGGCGGTCTTGGTTGCTTCTATTATTGCCGGGTGCCCGATCAATATGGGGGCCGTGATGTCGGCCAACATATCAGTGATTGCTCGGCAAGATGACTCGTCCTATCTATATCCCAACACTACCACAAAATACCTCACAGATGCAAAGGTAGAGCCAAGGGATTATGATATAAAGGTGAAGCCGAAGAAGCCTTTTACTTGTTATTCACTGATGGATGCAAACAATCCGAAGAAGAAAGTTTAACCTCCTACGACTGTAGGCCAGTCTGATGAGCCAACTATGGTAGCTGCTGAGGCAGTTGATGTTCCATCCATTTCGGCCGAGCCTTGCTCTAGGGTCGTAATTATGCCTCCGCCATCATCCACAGCCCCTACTGCAGCTCCTGCCAATGCTTCCTCTTCGGCTTTGAAGTCGGTGCCCATGCCTACTTACCCACTTTCTGCGCTGTGAGTCTCCTAGACATTGGTGAGCCTAACAGCTGGATGCAAACAACAACTACAAGGCTGTCTGACTTATTCGGTACTATTGTAGCATAGTCTACTGCTCAGGCACCTCAGTTTCCCCCGACAATTGAGGAAACATTGAAGAAGATCCTAGAGAACTAGAAGTAAAGAAGTAAAGAAGATGAGAATGTCCCAGGCTAGCAAGAAATTCGTGGAAAAGCTCTGGAGATAGGTGACCAAGCTTGCTGCAGCCGGAGATCTCCCCTATGACATGCTGATTGACCCACACCACTCAGGCCCAGATCCTACAGCACCATCAACACCAATGGCACCAGCTGGCTAGTCTAAAGAGCCAGACTTTGTTACCGATACTGCCGAGGTAGTGCGTTAGATGTTCACCAACCCAGTCATACCCAGAGTTGAGGATAATGAGATTTAGTTGGACGAGACTGAGGGCAGTGACATTGTTGGAAACACAGAGATGTCCAAGGAGCCATAGGGAGTTTTCTTCACTTTTTCCCCTCTTTTATTCTTATTTTTGTTAAATATTAGGGACAATGCTTATATTTATTCGAGGGGGTGTGGAGTTTATTGATCATATTTGGTACATTTGGCATGTAATAACTTGATATTATTTTCTCTTTTCTTATTGTGTATATATTATCTCTCTTTCTCTCATTATGGGTATTTAATAGTTTTTGTTTATTAGCTACTTTATTTTTGATTCTTTATTAGTTCTTAGTTTGATTTAGTAGCTTCTTTGTTTGATTTAGTAGCTTATTTTTATGTTTTAGTAGATAATAAGCCTTTGGTTTTCTTAATGACACGGTTCTTTCCAAAGGTAGTTATGTGTGAACCAGGTGACTCGTCCTAACAATGGATGGCGTGACAACCTTCTTAAGAGAATGAGTATGTTTTTATGTTTAGGTAATGATAGTAGTAGTAATGAATAAAAAGACCTAATTTTGTAACTTGAATTTGGTAACTTATTTTATTGTTTTAGAACACACTTAACTACGTGCTTATGGTTAGAAACAAGGTTTTTGAAAGAAATAGCTCTAGTTAGTGACTTTGTGACTCTTGTGTTGACTTTGGAAATCATCGAGTGGTTTAATTGGACCATAGTGATCTTTAAACTTGAATGTGCTCGTTGTGGGCTCTCGACTCTGTCCTCTTTAACAATTCAGTTGCGTGAGGGGTGACATGAATTGTTGCTAGTCCAAGTATCCGTGGGAAGGGTCTAGAACTTGCCTCGAATGTGTTTCAAGGTAAAATCCTAAGTTTTGCTTGGTTTGAAAAGTGATTGTAGGCTCTCCTTGGCCCGTTTGAGTTTTCTATTGCCAACCAATGTCATTATCCCTAGTCAACCCATTTGAGCCTCTAGCCTTTCTCATTTGATAACCATGTTACAAACCTTTATCCGTTTTGTCATGGCCCTCTCTTGTCACCCGAGCTTTCCTTAACACACTTGTGAAATACATGACTCAAAATGTAAGTTTGGGGGAGAGACGGGTAACTTGAAAAAGGTATCAAGGCACAAAAGAGAAAAGAAATGATGAGAAGGAAAGGCGAGAAAAGGAAAGAACAAGAATAAAATGCAAAAATAGTAAATAAGTGGAAGAGTTGAAGGGATTCAAAGAGGGTAATGATACCAAAAATGGAGAAATCAAAAGGGAAGAAAAAGAATGTAATGATCAAGAAAGAGTGACGTTAAGTCTCTCTAGTCCTCCAATGAAAAGAAAGTGCCTCTAAGAATTGGCAAAGTGTGAGCCGAGAAATGAAAAATGGAGTGCTTAGGGAAAGGTGTAATCACTCGCCCATACTGTATCCGACTATAATCCAAAAGCCTTCATTACATTCCGAAAGAAGTCCTACTTGATTTCAAGACGAGTGAGCTTACATTAGTGGCGATCTACATGAGAGGCAAGCCTATGGTACTTGAAGTCGTACTTGCGATATTCTCTTGAGAGAGATAAGTGAACCTTTCAAAAATCTTTGGATTGAGTGCTAAATATCTTAAGTGAGATAGGCAAATGGAAAGTAAAGGAGGAAGAGTTTGGAGTCCCCCATGACCTACACGATAGAGCAAGAGTCCTTGATGAGTAAAGTCAATTCTTGAAACTCAAATGTCACATTAGAACTACATGTTCATGAATGTTTAACTAGTCGCCTTGTTGATAATACTTGAGTAATGTGGGTAATTGTTTGTCCCAACTGATATGTGGATGGCTCACCTTTGACTCGCAGAAATGACCCTTAACTTTTGGAGGTGGGAACCAATTTATTTGCTTGAGGACAAGCAAAGACTTAAGTTTGGGGAGTTGATAAGTGGGGATTTTGACTGCTTATTAACATCTTTTAGCTTTTGTTTTAGTCAGAAAGTGTTGAATTGTGTTCCCAAAACTAATGAAATTGTGCCAAATTGCAGGAATGCTGGAAGTTTGGTCTCCCGAGATGAAATCCAACTTAAAAGGAGTGTTCCAAAGCACAAGGAAATAAAGGGACTAGAAGCACAATTGTATGATCCGTAGAAGAAATTGTGGACCGCAGAATTCCATCGCGGCTGCAAACCAAGAAGAAACGTTTAGCAGAACTTTGCGCATTGTGCAGCCGCAAAAACTGGGCTAAGAGTCAAAGATCAGAGAGTATGCAAAAACATCAAGTCTAGGAGCCTATGTAAATTGCGAATCACACAAGAAATGTGCAGCCACAGAAGAGTTTCCTTGTAGCTGCAGTCCAGAAATATGTAGCCGCAGAAGATTGCCTCGCAGCCGCAGTTTAGAAATGTGTGGCCGCAGAACTGCACTTCCTGCCAAATGAAGAAATCTGTGACCGCACATAGAATTATGCAGCTGCAGAACCTCCCGAGGGGCATTTTTGTCCGAACTTTTTAGCCTTGTATAAATAAATGAGTTTCACAAAATTAAGTCTTGCTTGAAAATCTGAAGTTGCTGTAGCCATTTTTCTTTACTACTTTACGAAGTTTTACATTACTTTGGTGTATTTACATTAGATTTAACCATTTTAAGCTTCCATTATGAGTTTAATTAGTTTTTCTTCCTTATTTTCTTCAAATCCCAATATGAATAGCTAGACTTTTACTAGGGTTGTGGCCAATACTAGTGTATAAATCTTATGGGTATCTAATTTAGTGCTTGTTTATGATTGGGTATTGATTATTTAGCTTAGTTCATTCTTTAATTGTAGAATTAATGGTTGCAAACATAAATTAATACGTATTTGACTTAGTCTCTACTTGAGAAAAAGGGACCTTGCCTAGGATAACTTAGCTAACAAGGAATTGGGTCAATTGAGAGATTGATTAACCCAATTAAAGGGTTCAACCTAGAGATAGTAATAACCCGACTTGAGATCTTATCAATTGTTTTGGGCGATACTCATTTGGTCTTTCTGCCAAATTGGGCAAAATCACTCTCTGACCGTGAGGTATTGAGTGGGTAATGTAGAGTTGAGAGCTATAATACACCCCAATCAACAAAACCAATATTAACGTCTTTACCCCATTAGGCGAACACCTAGGTTATAGTCACAATCCTAGGCCTTTTATCAATTTGGAAAAACCTTAAAAACAATTATCTCTGGTCTACTTTCTTTATCTTGCAATCATTAAATTAATAGTAGAAATAGAAAACAAATTCTTTTTGTGGAAGTGCAATCTAGATAATGCAGTTGCTTATTTAAAATATATACCCCTAACTCCCATCCTAGCTCCTAGTGGATTCGACCTCGACTCCTAGTTGGATATTTATTATTGTACATGGCTGTTTCACATCTCTATTGAGGTGTGCTTTGGACGTGATCAAGCAACAATAGCAATCTGCACGCAAGGTGCAGAAGTGTAGTATGAGTACAACTGATCCCATGTACTTAATAAGTGACAAACCTAATATTAGTTTGAAAGCAGTGATTAGCTTGGACAACGGTCACGGACCGACACCAATATCCAACAACAACTCATAACAATATAATAAAAGTAGTACAAGAAACAACTCAAAGCTACGATGCTCGGCTTGTTCAAAGTTATGAAAAAATAGGCATGCTTTTCAAGTATAACAGTAAATCCCAAATCTTTCACCGAAATCACCAAAATATGAGTAAGTTAGAAATTTGTGATTTTTCCCAAAAACTTTCAACAACAGATAAAATGTTTCAGTCTTAGATAGCATGAGGAAAGTACATATTTATGCCTATATGTCAATGCACATGTGAAGTCATGAATGTCATAATATCGTGTAACATGAGGAAATGCACATCTATGCCTGTATGTCAAGTGTACATGTCAATGCAATGCATCACAGTGATGAACTCATTTACTCACCCTCTCAGAGTACTCAATCTCACTGTCTTGCACTCCCACTCATCATGCTCAATCCGTCAACACACTCAGTCACTCAGTACTGTACGGTGCCTACTGCAATGCACAACCTGATCCCATCAATAGCAATAAAGCCTATAAGGCCTGCTACGGCGTGCAACCCGATCCACATATAGCCATAAGGCATACTGCGGCGTGCAACCCGATCCACATATAGCCATAAGGCCTGTTGGTACGTGCAATCTGATCCACATATAACCTTAAGACCTGTTGCGGCATGCAATATTATCCATATATAGCCATAATGCCTGTTGCGGCGTGCAACCCGATCCACATATAGCCATAAAGCCTGCTGCGGCATGCAACCTAATTCACATAATCATAAGTCCTGTTGCGGCGTGCAACCCAATCCACATATAGCCATAAAGCCTGTTGCAGCGTGCAACCCGATCCACATATAGCCATAAGGCCTGTTGCAGCATGCAGTCCGATCCACATATGAATTAATAACACATGTTGTGGCGTTCAGTCGATCCCATCAATATCATTCATAATCCAGCCCTCAGCCTCAACTCAGTCATCAATCTTTCCAGTCTCTCGGGCTCACAATTCTCATGCCAATCAGCCCAAACAATGATAACATGATGTGACAAAGATGATAACAAAGACTGAGATAAGATATGCATATGAATGAATATGACTGAGTATGTAATTACAATTCAAGCAAATAGCTCAATAGTAAAAATGACCTTGGTGGGTCCCAACAGAATAAGTACATAGCCTAAACATGATTTCTAACATGGATCACAGCTCAATTATTCTTTCACGTAGGAATGTCATGGGTAAAAACAAGATAGAATACTACACGGTACCACAAAATCATCCGAGTCATAATTCACATGGTGCACACCCATACGCCTATCACCTAGCATGTGCATCACCTCAACACCAAGCATATAACACGTATGATCAGGGATTCATACCCTAAGCACCAAGTTTAGAAGTGTTACTTATCTCGAACAAGCCGAATTCCAATTCCGATGAAGCTAAACGTTACTCCAAAAATACCATCCCATATGTACTGACTTCTGAAAGGCTCGAAACTAGACAAAATCAACTCAAATACATCAAATAACACCTAAGAAAACAAACTCAATCGATAAAGTAAAATCTTTAATCAAAAGCCCAAAATCAATCCAAAAGTCAAACCCGGGCCAACACCTAGGAACTCAACAAAACTCATAAAATCCGACAACCCATTCACTACGAGTTCAGCTATACTAGTTTCACTCAAATCCGACTCCAAATCAATGCTCAAAACTCGAGAATTCACTATATGAAATTTTAGACAAACCCCCCAATTCTCTTTTGAAATCATCAACCAATTGCAAAAAAATGAGGTTAAATTCATGAAATACAATCAAAACTGAATAGAGAACACTTACCCCGAACCATATAGTGAAAATCGCTTCAAAAATCATTTCAATCCGAGCTCCATAGCTCCAAACATGCAAAAATGGTCGAGCCCTCACAAATAGAATACTTTATATCCACTGGACGAATCAATGAATCGCGATCCCAGAAATACCATCATGATCGCGAAGAAGAAAAAGCACTGCCCTAGAAATACTATATGTGGTCGCGGAACAAACATCGTAATCGCTAAGCACAAAAGCCACTGCCACCAAAAAAAGCTCTACGCGTTCGCGACACTAGCAATGCAAATGCGAAGCACACATGCACCCAACCTTCGCAAACGAGTTCCTTTTTACGCGAACACGTTGAAGAAACTTCCAACTCCCAGCTCTCAGCTAGCTCTATGCAAACGCGATATGGTCCGAGATTGATCCGAATCACGCTCGAGCCCCTCGGGCTCCGTCCGAACATTCAAACAAGTCCCATAACATAAAAAGAACCTACTCAAATCCTCAAATCACGCATAACAACATCAAAACCACTAATCGTACCTCAAATCGAATTTAGTGAACTTTGAATCTTTCAACATCCAAAACTCGTGCCGAACCTTATCAAATCAACCCGTAATAAACTCAAATTTTGCACATAAGTCCCAGATGACATAAAAAAGCTATTCAAATTCCCGGAACTACAATCCAAATCTGATATCATCTAAGCCAATTCCCAGTCAAACCTATGAACATTCCAAATCTTCAAATTTCCAACTTTCACCAATTAGTGCCGAAACCTTCTAGAAATATCTAATTGAAAATATGGGCATACGACCGAGTCCAGAATTGCTATCCCGACCTAAAGGAACCATCAAAACTTTGATCCGAGGTCAAATACTAAAAGTCAAACTTGTTCAACTCTTCTAACTTAAAGCTTCTTGTTGAGAATCATTCTTCCACATTAATTCCGAATAACCCGAAAATCAATACCGACGATACACACAAGTTATAATGCATCATACGATGCTGCTCAAGAGTTCAAATAGCTGAAGGGAATGCAAATGCTCTAAAGACCGGCCGGGTCGTTATATATTCTCAGTCATTTATAACGACGCTCTGCCAAACAAATAATAAATTTACAAAACCCGATTTTTGAATTTTAAGTTTTGAAGCTATTTAATGGTTACCAATAGATCTTTTACTGTACTTTATACGTAGTTGAGATATACAAATCTCTATTCCAAGTTAATCTTTTAATAGCAATTGTATGTTGTTATTAATTAGTACATTAACCGTTTAATAGCAATTATAAATTGTGAATTAATTAGAAATTTGGATAACCTATCGATTTCGTCCCCTAGAAATTTTGCCACTAGAATCCAACTTAATGATATTAAGGAGAGGTAGGGGTTAAACCAGAAGAAATTCAACAAAATCAAATTTGGCAGCAAACAACGGCAATAGTGAAGCTCTTGATGATCGGGAAATTGAAATTCTTGTACAAAAATATCAATCATAAGCTGAGTGAGGGAGAGGAAGAAGAGGGCGAGAAAATGTGAAAGGTGTAGTTGTAACTGTGTTAAAACAAAAATCAGAAAACTGTTAGAAGAATAAAGAAATGTATAAAATAGTAAAG
The DNA here is from genome assembly GCF_000715075.1 of Nicotiana tabacum. Classification (NCBI taxonomy): domain Eukaryota; kingdom Viridiplantae; phylum Streptophyta; class Magnoliopsida; order Solanales; family Solanaceae; genus Nicotiana; species Nicotiana tabacum. The sequence goes on along the minus strand of NC_134087.1, from coordinate 102,017,521 downwards.
AATCAGAAATATTCCGAGTCCACAATTTTTCTTGTGCGTCCTTAAGGAATTTTAACCCCCTCACACGTTGCCAAGGTAATGGATTAAATCCTCCCACGATAAAACGGAATAAACCTTCCTGCAACAGTGGCAATACAAACTGCAGGATACCAACGAACTCAAAGAACGGAGCAAAATCACACTTACGAATTTGAGAGAGAGAGAGACTGCGTATTAGGATGCAGTATATTCAGAAAGAAAGAAGTTCTGGAGTATTTTTCTTGTCTTAAGGATGCAGCCTTGCCTCAGAATTTATAGGCAAATATCAGAAGAGGCGTCTGGAAATGTGCCTTTTCAGACGTGGTTCTACCGCGATCGCGGCCGAACCGCGGCCAGAGAGCCTCTCTGAATCTGACTGCCGCGATTCTACCGCGGTCGTGGCAGAACCGCGGCTAGCGAGGTCCTCTGAACTTTCATCAGTGTTCTGGCGTATTTTCAGCAGTGATTTGGCATTTAATAAATTATTAAATAATTAAATAAATTTTGTCCAAAAATAATCTTATCGATCATTTGACAAATCCGAAGCCGAAGCCGAAGCCGAAGCCGAAGCCGAGCGAGCGACGATGACGGCGCGAGGGTTCATTCTCTTCAACTCCTTTTAAGAGCTTTAAGAAGTGAATCTATATATAAGCACACAAATGTGATTGTCCCTCACCAATGAGGGACAAAGTGCAAGACAAAAGTTCACTTCTTCAAATTTTCATTTTCCCTCCATTTTATTTCCCTCCATTTCCAATTCACACTTCTTCTACTTTAAAGCCCAATGGCTTAAAGTCCAACAATCCCCCACATGAATGGGAATGACTGTATCAAGAAAGATCATAGATGAAAGCTATGTGATTTTGCAAGTAAGGATTAATTGCATCTGGATAAGTAGGTTTCCCTTTGAACTTTCCGTAGTGAACATATGTCGGATATACTCAGTCAATCGGTAGATTTGATATCTTTGAACCGTCGAACTTTAGTGTATACCTAGACAGCCATATGTCATACAACCAACCCTTAACCGTCTTTTGGTTCTCATTGTTGTGTTCATTTTAGTCATGAACACCGCCTGGTTTCATAAGTGCGTAGAGAATTGGACTTACAGAATTCTCCTTGAAGCGACTTACACTTCACACTTACGTAGGTGATTCCTAAACGTGCAATCCTTTAGATTGACACTATTTGATAGATACCTTATCAAACTTTGGTAATCATTAAAGAACGTGTAAAGTTCTATCCTTGTTACTGAACATTGTCTTCATCACGAGAATGGACCAAAGATTTTATTTTGACAATGTTGAACCGGTCAATCACAATTTTGTTTGAGCTCCTTGAACCTAGATCTCGGAACATCCAAAATTCTAGGTAGAGTTACCGCCATGTTGACTTGTCCTCGACCATAGTCCCATTCCCTTAGATGATTTCTCAACTCCCTCTCTAGTTAAGCCTTTTATAAGTGGATCCGCAACATTATCCTTTGATCTTACATAATCAATAGTGATAATTCCACTAGAAAGTAGTTGTCCAACGGTATTATGTCTTTGTCGTATATGACGAGACTTTCCATTATACATAACGCTCCCTGCCCGTCCTATTGCAGCCTCACTATCGCAATGTATGCAAATAGGAGCCAAAGGTTTTGGCCAAAACGGAATGTCTTCTAAAAAATTCCGAAGCCATTCAACTTCTTCACCGGCTTTATCCAATACTATAAATTCTGATTCCATTGTAGAGCGAGCGATACATGTCTGTTTGGAAGACTTCCAAGATACTGCTCCTCCACCAACAGTAAACACATATCCACTTGTGGACTTTGTTTCTGATGAGTCGGTTATCCAATTAGCATCACTATATCCTTCAATAACCGTAGGATATTTATTGTAGTGCAAAGCGTAGTCTTGGGTATACTCCAAATATCCCAAAACTCGTTTTATAGCCACCCAGTGATGCTTGTTGGGATTACTTGTGAATCGACTAAGTTTACTTATTGCACAAGCTATATTGGGTCGTGTACAGTTCATGATGTACATTAGACTTCCCAACACACGAGCATACTCCAATTGAGATGTACTTTTGCCATTATTCTTCATAAGATGATGGTTTAAGTCAATTGGAGTCCTTGCACTTCTAAATTCCAAGTGTTTGAATTTTCAAGTACCATTTTCACGTAATGTGATTGAGACAAAACTAGACCTTGAGTAGTCCTCTGGATTTTAATTCCTAGAATTACATCGGCAACTCCTAAGTCTTTCATATCAAACTTACTAGCAAGCATACGCTTAGTAGCTTGAATGTCGGCAATGTCTTTGCTTATTATTAGCATATCATCAACATATAAGCAAACAATGACTACATGATTTTGAACGTTCTTAATGTAAACACATTTATCACATTCATTAATCTTAAAACCATTTGACAACATTGTTTGGTCAAATTTCGCATGCCATTGCTTGGGTGCTTGTTTTAGTCCATAAAAAGACTTAACAAGTCTACACACCTTCTTTTCTTTTCCCAGAACCACAAACCCTTCAGGTTGGTTCATGTAAATTTCTTCCTCAAGATCACTATTTAAGAAGGTTGTTTTTACATCCATTTGATGGATTTGAAGACCATACAAGGCGGCTAACGCTATTAGCATCCGAATAGATGTAATTCTTGTTACCGACGAGTATGTGTCAAAATAGTCAAGACCTTCTCGTTGTCTAAATCCTTTGACAACAAGTCTTGCCTTGTATTTGTCAATAGTACCATCGTCCTTCATTTTCTTCTTGAAAATCCATTTAGAACCCAACGTTTTGTTACCTGGAGGAAGATCAACCAATTCCCAGGTATGGTTGCTCAATATGGATTCTATTTCACTATTGACAGCTTCTTTCCAATATTGTGCTTCTGAGGAAGACATTGCTTCCTTGAAGGTACGAGGCTCATTTTCTAACAGAAAAGTCAGAAAATCTGGACCGAATGAAGTAGATATCCTTTGATGTTTACTTCTTCTTGGATTTTCTTCATTAGGCATACCATATGTTATTTCCTCCCGAGGTCGTTTTGACTTTTGGCAGGTCACTTCAATTTCCTTTTTATACGGATAAATAGTTTCAAAGTATTCAACATTATCTGATTCTATTATCGTATTAATGTGAATCTCAGGATTTTCTGATTTATGAACCAGAAAACGATATGCCTTGCTATTGGTTACATATCCAATAAACACACAATCAACCGTTTTTGGACCTATCTTAACCCTTTTAGGTTTAGGAACTTGTACCTTAGCTAAACACCCCCACACTTTGAAGTATTTCAAGCTAGGCTTCCTTCCGTTCCACTTTTCATAAGGAATGGACTGTGTTTTACTATGAGGTACACGGTTGATTATCCAGTTAGCTGTAAGTATAGCTTCCCCCAACAAGTTCGATGGTAAGCCAGAACTTATTAGCAATGCATTCATCATCTCCTTCAACGTTCGATTCTTCCTCTCCGCAATTCCATTAGATTGTGGAGAGTAAGAGGCAGTTGTTTGGTGAATAATGCCATTTTCCAAACAAATTTCTTCAAAAGGAGATTCATATTCGCCACCCCTATCACTTCTTATCATTTTAATCTTTTTGTTTAGTTGCGTTTCAACTTCACTCTTGTATTGCTTGAAAGCATCAATTGCCTCATCTTTACTATTAAGTAAATAAACATAGCAGTATCTCGTGCTATCGTCAATAAAAGTAATAAAATACTTTTTCCCACCGCGAGATGGTGTTTACTTCATGTCGCAAATATCTGTGTGAATTAAGTCTAAAGGACTTGAATTCCTTTCAACGGACTAATAAGGATACTTAGCATACTTTGATTCCACACATATTTGACATTTGGAAATAATGCAATCAAATTTTGGCAATACTTCTAGATTTATCATCTTCCGCAATGTTTTGAAGTTTACGTGACCTAAACACGAACGCCATAAAATATTTGACTCAAGTAAGTAAGAAGAAACATTCACTTTATTGATAGGAACTGCTATTACATTTAGCTTAAAAAGGCCCTCATTTAGGTAACCTTTTCCTACATATACATCGTTCTTACTAAGTACAACACTATTAGAAACAAAAATACATTTGAATCCATTCTTGACAAGAAGTGAGGTAGACACAAGATTCTTGCGAATTTCTGGAACATGGAGGACTTGATTTAGAGTCACTATTTTTCCCGACGTCATCTTCAACGCAATCTTGCCAACTCCTTCAATTTTGGCCGTAGATGAATTTCCCATGAAGATTGTCTCGTTGGGTCCTGTGGGGGCATAAGAAAAAAATAACTCCTTGTTAGCACAAACATGGCGGGTGGCTCCAGAATCTATCCACCATTCTTTTGGATTTCCTACCAAATTGCATTCAGACAACATGGCACATAAGTCCTCCATTTCATCTTTAACCATGTTAGCTTGATTCTTTTTCTTCTTATCATTCTTGGGCGCACGACAATCCACGGCCTTATGCCCAGATCTTCCACAGTTGTGGCAATTACCCTTGAACTTTTTCTTGCTTGGGTAATTCTTTGGTACGGAAGCCTTCTTCCTCTTCTTATTTTGTGGCGCCTCCTCAACAACGTTTTCCCCCATCATTGTCGAGTTTCCACGTGACTTCTTTTCAGCATTTTTGTTGTCTTCTTCTATCCTCAAACGAACAATCAAGTCTTCTAGTGTCATCTCCTTCCGCTTGTGTTTAAGATAGTTCTTAAAATCCTTCCACAACGGAGGTAACTTTTCAATGAAAGAAGCGACTTGAAAGGCCTCATTTATGACCATACCTTCAATAACAAATTCATAATTCATAATAAGATAAATCTAATTAATAAAATTATTGATTCGGGTCATACCTTCAGCAAGGAGGTCATGCATAATGACTTGTAATTCTTGGACTTGTAACAGTAGCAACCGTTCCCGCAACACTTCCATTAGTTTGGTTTTCATTCGTCATATTTCTGTAAAGTTGAAAACAATACAGAACTTTTTAATCAGTGAAGTTTTTGATATCTTCAAACTGAATACCAAACCAACCATACAACACGTAACAATGGTGAAGTTTTTATATACTTCAAACCCGTACGTTTATTATTCCGGCAAAGTTTTTATGTACTTTAAACTGGACAGAAACAATTATAGGAGTAAAAAGCAACAAGGCTTTAGTCTCCAACAAAGTATAAAGAAAACAGTTTAATAATCAACACAGAAACTCTAGTAATGAAAATTCCTTAAGCTTGTAGTTGTAACTGTGTTAAAACAAAAATCAGAACACTGTTAGAAGAATAAAGAAATGTATAAAATAGTAAAGAATCAGAAATATTCTGAGTCCACAATTTTTCTTGTGCGTCCTTAAGGAATTTTAACCCCCTCACACGTTGCCAAGGTAATGGATTAAATCCTCCCAGGATAAAACGGAATAAACCTTCCTGCAACAGTGGCAATACAAACTGCAGGATACCAACGAACTCAAAGAACGGAGCAAAATCACACTTACGAATTTGAGAGAGAGAGAGAGAGATTGCGAATTAGGATGCAGTATATTCAGAAAGAAAGAAGTTCTGGAGTATTTTTCTTGTCTTAAGGATGCAGCCTCGCCTCAGAATTTATAGGCAAATATCAGAAGAGGTGTCTGGAAAGGTGCCTTTTCAGACGCGGTTCTACCGCGATCGCGGCCGAACCACGGCCAGAGAGCCTCTCTGAATCTGACTGCCGCGATTCTACCGCGGTCGCGGCAGAACCGCGGCCAGTGAGGTCCTCTGAACTTTCAGCAGTGTTCTGGCGTATTTTCAGCAGTGATTTGGCATTTAATTAATTATTAAATAATTAAATAAATTTTGTCCAAAAATAATCTTATCGATCATTTGACAAATCCGAAGCCGAAGCCGAAGCCGAAGCCGAAGCCAAGCGAGCGACGACGACGGCGCGAGGGTTCATTCTCTTCAACTCCTTTTAAGAGCTTTAAGAAGTGAATCTATATATAAGCACACAAATGTGATTGTCCCTCACCAATGAGGGACAAAGTGCAAGACAAAAGTTCACTTCTTCATATTTTCATTTTCCCTCCATTTTATTTCCCTCCATTTCCAATTCACACTTCTTCTACTTTAAAGCCCAATGACTTAAAGTCCAACAAAAGGTTAGAGTCTAATATATTAGTTTGTATATAAATGACAATTTTTACATAAAATTTTAATTAAGTGACAACTTCTCTAAGAGGGATAAATAAATTTATAATATTTTATGGATAGGTAAATGTTCTTTATATCAAAATGTGAAATTGAGTATGCAATATTATAAATACAATGAACTAACGTGGTTGTCCATTTAATTCTTACATCAGATACACGAATAATTTGTATTCATATTTATCTATTTAATATGTAACATCATTCTTTGTTTATGAGGATGAACCTTTGTAACTATAGTCTATAAATAGAGAACTTTTGGCTCATGGATGAGATACTTGAAATAAGAAGAAAGTTTTCTCTCCCTCTCTACATTTATTGTCTATTTTATGTTTAATATTATCACTTTGAGCTTAATTTCTTAACACGTTATCAGCAAGAGTCTCTAACCAATTGAGTTATGTAAGTTATGTTAGAAATGTTGTGGCTTACGTGTTGTGTTCTACAATAGGAAGTGTGTACTTCCTGGGGGCATTATTGAGCCTCTTCTGGAAAAGCACATGCATGGATAAAATAAAGATAACTCAGTATCTTCTACTATATAAGAGAAGCATATGAAGTATGCATACTTTTGATAGATAACTTGTATAAGGTATGCGCACCTAACTTTCGATTCATACTGTTACTTGTTAGTATGTGTTACACATTTTTCCCTTTTGTTTAGCAGTATCTCCAGCCAAATATTATCAAAAATATTTTTTCACTTCTTTGTAAGGTGAAGGGTAAGTACAAAGAAAAATGAATACGTGGAAAATTATATAAAAAAACATAGGCATGGTGCCTTCATTTCCTCAGTTTTTGGTCATGGTAAAGTTGCATGGCCTTTGAAGTATAAGACTTGTCATTATGGTCTATATACAATCCCTCTAATTAAACCACTGAAATATTTTGAAAGTTTCATCTTTGGATATGTTCAAAATAAAGTTTTTCTATTATTGAATGATTCTTTCAAGAGTGAAATGGTTTTGCAAAATAGATTTGTATTGCTATTACTACAATTACTGATATTGTGAAGAAGTTACAGTTAGATAATAAATATGGGAATAATAAGCTTTAGAAAGCGTCGATCGACCACGTAAAGTGCAAATCTCAATTTACCACGATTTTAATATGTTCGAATATTGATTTAAATAGATCTACAATCAATTATAAGGATGTATAGAGAAAGCATTCTCTATTTTCATGCCTCGAATTTGCTTTTGAAGTAGTAATATTTCGAAAGAGGTCTTCGGACATCGGATTCAAGTCCCGGTGCATCTTGATAATAAGATATTGGGTTTGAGTTCCAGCGCATTATAGCTTAACACGCCTTTATGAGAGTAAGACATTGGGTTTGAGTCTCAATACACCACATTAATAATATAATGATGACTGAGGTAAAATAATATGCTTTTAATAAAAAAATCATGAAGCCCGTCCCATTGAATCTGCTCCATTTCTTGAAGCGAATATGATAGCGATAAATCAGAAGTCTAAAAGAAGACTCAATAATTATTGGGGCCATATGAATATTTATGGGCGTGAAAAGGGACGAAATAATAATCGTTATGGTGGTGGACATTATATAAATCAGAAAAAATATGGGCTCTCAAAATAGTCTTTCAAAAGGTGAAGGTATTTTTGCCATTAATGTGGAATGAAAGGGCATTGTGCATGAAAATATCATACGCCTGAATTTTTTGTCAAGCTTCATCAATCCTCCACAGAAAAAGGGAAACAAAGCAAAGGCATAAGTTACCTTCCAAAATAATGTTAGAGACATGCCTTATAAACAAATATGATAAATGCTGAGGCAACACAATAAGCTTATACTAAGAAGTCATGAGGCATGTCCAAATAATTATGATTGATGTTTAGCCAAAAGTATATATATTTATATGTATATCGCCTCATGTTTTACTTTTGTTCCGTGGATTTAGGATGTAAAACATGTTGATTTATATTAATTTGAGGTATTTTTATGTGTAGGAATGATCTGGGAGCAATTGGGGGTGAAATGTGCGAAATTTAGAGCCAAAACGGACGAAAACAGGAAAATTAGGATGTACAGACCTGTTATCTATTAGGATAATTCCCAAAATTACGAAGAATCAAGCAACTAAAAGTGGTTAAGGGAGGGAAAATGCACATAGGTTCTAAAATAAGTAATTAGACAATTTAATTAAGCCAAGTATAATTAAAGTGAGCATGCTAAAACCACGAAACCCGGGAATGCCTAACACCTTCTCCCGGGTTAACAGAATTCCTTACCTAGAATTTTTGGTTCGCAGACTTTTAAATAAACTCGAAAATTTCCTCGATTTGAGATTTAAAAATAAACTGGTGACTTGGGACACCAAAAAATAAATTATTCCAAGTGGCGACTCAGAAAAATAACTAAAATAATCTCATTTCGAATAATATCACTTTAATTGAAAAAACTCCCTTATATCCCCCCCCCCCCCACGGGTGGTAAAAAGGAGCTGTGACAGCTCTGGCGACTATGCTGGGGAACTAAGAACCCAGAACTTCTGGTTTAGGGTTCAAGAATTCGAGCTTGTTAATGTGATTTTTTACTTGGCTTTATTTATTGTTGATATTACTGTATTTTGTGGACCTAATGTGCTAATTGTTGTTTATTTACCGCTTTGATATTACTTGAACTGTATTAAACTGTCTCCCTACGCCTCCCTTCTGAGTCTTCTAAAAAATGGTGCACACGTTCGTGTGACCCACTTTTTCTGTTGGAAGTTATAACAAATAGAACGAGGCTGGGCCAGCAACAAGGCCGGGTAGGCTTTCGTGCTCCTGGCACGTTGCCCCCTCTTCGGCTCGAGTTGTTCGCTTGGGTAAGCCAGGTCTAGAACACAACCCCAGGTTTAAACTTAGAATAACGTAACCTCATGCCAGATCCCTAGTAGGAGCGTTTATTTGCATCACGTGCATTTGACCTTGGGGACTCAACACAGGGGTTGGGTCCGTCTAGGACAAGTGTACCCAAAATAACAGACCATCCTGATGCATCCTACGTGCTATGTGAATATTTATTTGTTTCGGCTTACATGTCTAGGAAAAGAAAATCAAGAGAAAAACCAAGAGTGATGTAGGAAGGAAATAAAGCCCGGTTCTGAAGACCCTGGTATTCGAAAATGTCCCAAAACTCTGCCGAAATTTTGAAAAAAAAAGAGAAAAAGAAAAGTCAATTCAAAATGAGCCAAAATTTTCAAGTGTCATATTTCCCCTGTTCCGTCAAAACTGACCGAACTACGCAAGTCTGATTCTCACCGGATGTGAGATACGTAGGCAAACCTCATCGGTTCCGGGCCCAAATTTTTTTTAGAAAAATCCAAAAATAAAATAAAATTTCCTTTAATTCCTTCTTTAGAAGCATTTCCTTAGAAAATTCAAAAAAAAGAGAAGTTTTTAAAACTAAAAAAAAGTAGTTTCCTTCTTTCTGAAGTCTTTCATACGGAAAAAAATAAATAAAAAATCAAAATCCAAAATACGAATTTCCTTTATTTTGAAATATTTTTCCAAAAAACAAAAGTAAAAAAAAAAGGAATCCAAAAAAAATAAAATCTTTTCCTCCTTTAAAATTCTTTCTTTCGTAAATGTCATAAAATAATTGAAGTCCAAAAATATTTTCGTTTTCTTTAGAAGTACTTTTGTAATAAAAAAACGTAGAAATTCAAAATATTTTCTTAAAAGCCCCTCTTTCGAACATTAAGAGGCAACATCCAAAATTCAAAAACATTTTCTTTCTTCTTTAGAAAAAGAGAAAACAAAAAAAAAAATATTTTCTTCTGAAATTCCCAAAGTGCAAATCAAAAGAAAAAAAAAATTTAGAAGTCTTTTTTTTGGAAGAAAAAATCAAAATCAAAATCAAAATTCAAAAAACTATTTCCTTTCTTTCGAAAATTCCAACAAAAAAATTCAAAGAGAATATGTTTTTCTTTTTCTTAAAGCTTTCATGGACTGAGTTTTATAAAAAGTAAACAAAAAAAAAGAATTAGATTATTTACTCTATTCTCGATCTTCCCGAACTACGCAAGATCTGATTCATGCGACGTCATGATACGTAGGCAATCCCCATCGAATTCGATCATAGCTATAAAATAAAACTGAGCGAAAAATAAATTAGAAAAAAAGAGAGAAAGAAAAATTAAGTGATAAAAAAGAAGAAAAAAAAGACTGACAAACAAAAAGAGAAAAAGAGAGTGCCCAAAAATAAAAGAGCGGCAAAAACGAGATAAAAAAATCAAGAGTGATTAAAGAGAGGCAGAAATGAAGAAAAGAGGTACAAAGTGAAAACGGTTAGTTAAGGCCGGGATGAAACATGCAACTGTTCAAATACATGGTAGAAATGTTTAACTGTTTAGGTGCATTGCATCCAAACATGCGATTTCCTATCTGTTAAGCGTCTCAAAACTAACAAGGTTGTTGGGTGTGCAACTTATCCAGGTTTTGGTGGTTGGTTTTGTTGGTAGTCTAGCCTCCCCTCCTTCACAAGATCCAAAGGAAAGGTTCCTATGGCCTCTGAAAGCCATCTACAAATCATCGATCCTGAGGATAGCCTAGCACTGGCTATTCCACAACCAGAATCAGCAGTTGCTGAAGAGAATAGGATGTTGCGTCTCCGCATGTTGGAAATGTGGGATGCCTGGTCTAATGGTAGGGAACCGCCAAGTGCAATCCCTGGGTTCTCTGAGTTGATCCCCAGGTCAGGTGAGGTTATCAACGCCCCTGTGCCCAACCCACTCATCCCATGCGGGCACCCTTCAATGTTATCCAATGTTCCTGGCATGCCTTCTGTGGTTCGCCCCCATGCGCCAATTTCCTGTGCACCACCAATATTGTTCTCTACAGCACTAGTTTACGCCAGAGCACAACCAACTTTGCCACTATCGTATGTTGAACCTCCAATGTTCACCTTTCAGGGTCCACAGTTTCAGTCAGAAATAGCATATGTGACCCCATACTCTTTCACTCTACCTCCACAATATGATCTCTTGGTGGAGCAAGTAAAGGTCGTTAAAAATCCCGAGCAGGAGGAAATGGCTCGGAAGATAAAGAGCCTGGAAAAAAACCTGAAAAACATGCAAGGTCTGAGTGCCCAAAAGAGTGTCTCATGCTCTAACCTCTATATGTTTCCACATGTCCACTTGCCAGTTAGCTTCAAGATGCAAAAAATTGAAAAGTACAATGGGCACGGAGACCCGGTCACTCATCTAAAACGATATTGTAACCAGTTAAGAGGTGTTGGTGGAAAAGAGGAGCTGCTAATGGCCTATTTTGGGGAAAGCCTCACTGGAATCACTTCTGAGTGGTATACGGATCAAGAAATTACCCATTGTCATGTGTGGGATGATATGGCCCGAAATTTTGTCCGCCAGTTCTAGTATAATATGGACATCGCTCCCGACAGAAACTCTTTGTCCAACTTGAAAAAGAAAACCGCGGAAAGCTTTTGTGAATATGCTATCAAATGGCATGAGCAAGCTGCCAGGGTAAAGCCTCCAATGGATGAAATTGAAATGGTCATGGTCTTTCTACAGGCCCAAGAGGCGGACTACTTCTAGAATATGATGTCCGCTATGGGAAAGCCGTATGCTGAGGCTATCAAAATTGGGGAAATGGTTGAAAACGGTTTAAAAATAGGGCGAATCTTGAGTCATACTGCCTTTAAGGCCACATCACAGGCCTCTCAGAATGGTTCGGATGGTTTGATGAATAGAAATGGGAGTGAAGAGGGAGCCATGTTGGTTTCAAGCTCGAGGGGGGCCCTTAGGTCATTCAGCCAATCGTATATGCCTCCTATGGTCCCACCACATTATTATCCCCTTCAAGATGCTGCTTATGCCGTGGCACTACCTCCTTATGCGGTGATGAACACGCGACCTTACACGCGGCCACAATATCCTACACAAAACCGAGCTCCACCTCCCATAAATGCCCATCATTACCAAGCTCCATATAATCCCCAACCAAATGTTCCTCAGTACAATCCTCGCCCAAGAGAGCCTTTCAGAAAGAATCAGTTCACCCCTATTGGTGAATCGTATTTAAGCTTGTTCCAAAAACTAATCAAGCTAAATCTATTGCAGCCAGTTGCCCCGAACCGGTCAAACCCCGAGTCCCCCTCGCACCGAGCTGATGCTAGATGTGAATACCACTCTGGAGCAGTGGGACACAATACAGAGGACTGTTGGACCCTCAAAAGGGCAGTTGAAGATTTGATTGAAGCACAAAGAATTGTTTTTCGGGATGAAGAAGCTCTTAATGTGATGAACAATCTGTTGCCTACCCACAACATCGGGCCAATAGTCAGAATAATTTGTGAAGATGAGGAATTTGATCCGGCACTGAAGGCTATTGCAGCCGTTGCCGAGACAGAAGAAAAGCCGAAAGACGGTCGCCATGCCTAAAAGTTCCCCATCAGACGGGAGTCTCGGTAGCCAGTCTTGCTATCCTTTCTGTGCCCAGATTATCTTAGGGTGTGATCTGAATGTTTTAATTTGTTGTCTTACTTTCCGATGTAAACCCTTCTATCTTCAAAAATTGAAAAAAATCAGTAAATCAAAAATCAAAAAATCAAATGAAATTAATATTTCATTGTCCAGGAATATCTCTTTTCTTAATCTTATCACTTTTCTTATTCTCTTTTTAGTTCCGTTGAAATGCAGATTTATATAACATTACATGCTTGCGGACTTCATGCCCAGATCATGAAACGCTGTTAGACCTCGGAATAATGAATCAAGAATTAGATTGCAATGAAAATAGATCTAAGGAAATAAAACAAAGAATCGGAATAGCTAAAGGAAAATTGGCTTCAGTTTGGAAAGGTCCATACATTGCAACCAGAGTATTGCCAAAAGAGTGCATTGTACTTGTGACACATCGAAGGAAATGTCCTTGAAACAACTGTCAATCCAAATGCAGTCAAAAGGTACTTTGTTGGATCATCTATATAGCATTAATGTTCTCCGATTGGGATGAAAAAGGCTTTCTTTCTCACTATCAAAATATTCAACCCTTTGCAAACTCTTTGAGCTGGCTCCCATTCTTTGATTACCCTATTTGGAACCTGGAAGTTATTATTGAAAAAATGATGAATGAAAAATGGAAAAAATTGAAAAGAGAAGAAAAGACAAAGAAAATGAAATGAAAAAAAAATGATGAAAAAAGATAGAAAAAAGGAAAGGAAAAATAAAGAGAACAAAACAAAACAGAAAAAAGAAAATAAAAAAAAAGTTCCCTGAACTACGTTCGACTTGATTCTGAAAGGATACGTAAGCAACCTCTCTTTGGGGTTCAGTCACACCAAAATAAAAATCCAAAGTCCCCCAATAAGTGAAACCAGGGCAGATGTTATAATAGTTCGGCGATGATCCCGCCCAAAAGGTTCCAAAGTTGTAACTTAATCAAAATCCTTTTTACCCAAACCTTGTTCAAGTCCTTCCAATCAATCGGTGAGAATGTTCAAGGACCAAGAATATAGTTACTTGGATCCGATACAGTAAAAATGAGAGAAATAAAATGTGAGAGTCTTATTGGTGAAAACCCACACGGGCACCTTGAGGCGGCAGTAAGCAAATAAATCAAAATGAGAGAGTCTTGTTAGTGAAAACTCACAAAGAGCACTATGAGGCGATGGTGAGAAGAGAAATGAGAGAGTTCAGTTCGTGAAAACCCGCAAAGGGCGTCCTTGAACGAAAAGAGGATCCTCACAGCCATCGGCATCGACAGAGTCCTGACAAGGTTTTCGATTTTGAGGCAAAAGTTGTGATGAATTTCTGAGAGCCGGACAGTTTACACAAATCAGGCATCCAGTCCAAAAGGCATGTCAAGTTCATTGAAGTCCGCATGTACTCCAGATAAGTCCTTCTTTCCTTTCCCCAAAAAGGGATACCTCTTGTCTAAATTCATTTATCAATTCCTTTGTTTGTTTTTCCTTTAAATCCCTTTCAGTCTAACTCTATTCCCAAACTGAGACAAAGAAGGGATGACAAGGCTGATTTACAGGGCTTTCGTTTGACATAAGCTAATGTGCAAAAAGGCACCCAGCCTCGTTAGGGGCATCAAGTCGACCTCGACTCGCCATGGCTACCGATAGTTCAAAATCAAAACTCTTCGAAGGAGAAAATCAAATTGAAGTTCCTATAAAGGCAAATGAAGTTGAAAAGATTGAGTGCCAAATGGCTAACTGTCTCGACAAAGGTTTGAAAAGCCAAGGTACCCAAATGATCTGAAATTAAAGTTTGAAGAAAGAAGCTAGAAATGAAAGGCCTACGAAGGCGAAATAAAGTTGGAAAAGGTTAAGTCTCACGCGACTAGCCATTGCAGCAAAGTTTGAAGAGCCAAAAAGTTCCCTAATACGCCAAGCCCAATGCTCCGAAGAAAAGGAAAAAAAGGAAAAAAAAATCAGAAGGAAAAGGCTACGAAGGCAAGATAGTGTCGAAAAGGTTGAGTTCCACCAACCAATCATCATGGCAAAGTCTGGAAAAGCCAGGGTTTATCCAGGTTCAGAAATGCAATCAATATTCAGGAAGCAACCAGTTGCGGTTGAAAGGGCCAAGAACAATTGATTGAAATAATCAAGGCCACAAAACCAACCACCGCTTCAAACTAACAAATTTTTCTTTGTTAAAAAAAAAACAGAAAACAGGTGCAATCCAAAATCAACCTTGCATGAAGTAGGTGCAACCAAAAGAAAGGGCGCAAAGGCTAAAAAATAGCTCTGCAGCAACACCTCCAAAAAAAAGAGAAGTCTCCTCCAAAATTCTTTCCCGCATTTACTCATTCTCTGAAAAAAATGATGATGATGTTGAATTGAAATGAAGAGAAAGAAAAGAGGAAAAATTCAAAATCATGGTAGCATAGGTTCCCACTCTCTAGCCGATACCAGCATAACCTGTTAACCTTTTCCCAACATAGGGTCTTATTCCCTAGTCGCTGCCAGCATAACCTTGTAGTCTTTTTCCAATATAGGGTCCCACTCCCTAGTTGATCCCCAACATAATCCGTGGACCTCCCCAGCATAACCGAAGGACTATTTTCGGCATAACCCGATGACTTTCCCGACATAACCCGTGGACCTCCCCAGCATAACCCGAGGACCTTTTCTGGAATAACCCGATGATTTTCCCGGCATAACTTGTGGACCTCCCCGGCATAACTCGTGGAATTCTCCGGCATAACCTGAGGACCTTTTCTAGAATAACCCGATGATTTTCCCGGCATAACCCGTGGACCTCCCCGGCATAACTCGTGGACTTCCCATGCATAACTCGAGGACCTTTTCTGGCATAACCCGAAGACTTTCATGGCAAGACCCGTGGACCTCCCCGGCATAA
The DNA here is from genome assembly GCF_000715075.1 of Nicotiana tabacum. Taxonomy (NCBI): domain Eukaryota; kingdom Viridiplantae; phylum Streptophyta; class Magnoliopsida; order Solanales; family Solanaceae; genus Nicotiana; species Nicotiana tabacum. Next base: position 102,001,967 of record NC_134087.1, on the reverse strand, counting down.
CCCGAGGATATTACCGGCATAACCCGATGACTTCCCTAACATAACTCGAGAACCTTTTCTGGCATAACCCGATGACCTTCCCCGACATAACCCGAGGACCCTTTCCCGCATAACCTAATGACCTTCCCCAGCATAACCCAAGGACCTTCCCCGGCATAACCCGAGGAACTTTCCGGCATAACCCGAGGACCTTCCCCAGCATAACCCGATGACCTTCCCCGGCATAAACCGGGGACCTTTCCGGCATAACCCGATGACCTTTTCGGCATAACCCAAGAACTTTTCCGGCATAACCCGATGATTTTTTCCAGCATAACCTGGTAATCTTTTCCAACATAGGGTACATGTCACGACCCCGGTTCGCCCTCCGTGAACCATCGTGATGGCACCTAGTCTTTACGGCTAGGTAAGACTAACAATGCGGAATATAAACAACAATCGTGGAAGAAATAATTTAAAAACCGAAAAAGTGAAATAAAAATAGTGTTTATAATGCCTCTCGGCATACACAATAACAACTCTCGAAAATAATAATATTTCCCAAAACCCGGAATCTCATGATCATAAGCCTTTGAATGTCTACAAGCATCTAACTCTAGAATGTCTAACAAAGAAATGAAAGTACAGAAGGGCTAATACAAAAGGGAGAGTAGAAAGGGACTCTTCGGTCTGCAGATGCGGCAGATATACCTCGGAGTCTCTACAAGCGCCTCGTCTCAAGCGTGATAAGTCTGAGTGGAAGTACCTGGATCTGCACATGAAACACATGCGCAGAAAGGGCATGAGTACACCACAGCGGTACTTAGTAAGTGCCAAGCCTAACCTCGGTCGGGTAGTGACGAGGAAGGTCAGGGCCCTACTAAGGTTAAATAAAATATAAGGCTCAACAGTGTAGAACTAGACAGTATAAGTAAGTACAATAGTAAAAGTAACACATGATATAAAGGACAACAACAACTACTATAGAGGCAAAGTAAACACAAAAAGAAATACAGCTCAACACAAAGATAACAAACGGGGATCTCCCAGGATACCGTCCTGTAGTCCCAAATGTAAATATCCAGTGGATCTCCCAGGATACCATCCCGTAGTCCAACTCATAATGTGAGGAGATCTCCTGGAATACCGATCTGTAGTCCCAAATGTAAATACTCGGTACAGGAGGAATCTACCAAGTGCAGTCCTGTAGTTCCAATGTAAATGTGCAGGGGGATCTCCCGTAATACCGTTTCACAGTCCCAAAGTAAACATACAGGGGGATCTCCCGGGATATCGTCTCGTAGTCCCAAAGTAAACACACAACAACAACAAGAAGGGTACACAGTTCAATTCAAGTTCCATACCAAGGTAGAACATGTATTTTCTAACCTAGCGTGCTACACGTGATCCAAATAAGGTAGTTTGAGCAAGTAAGACAATTAAGTCAATTAGACATGCTTTCCTAAACTAACAACAAGCTTAAATTGCAAGTAGTATAAATAGGAAAAGAAACATACTATTAATTACTTAATGAAAATCGGATTTTCAACAATTAGCACAAGTACGCACTCGTCACCTCATGTACAAGCATTTCAATTATCAATAATACCAAATCCTAAGGGGAATGTCCCCCACACAAGGTTAGGCAAGCCACTTACCTCGAACCAGCTCAAAGTCAACCCGAAACCACATCTTTGCCATGAGTACTCGACTCCAAATGGTCCAAATCTATTCAATTCAATTGCATAATTTAAATAACACTTCAAGTGACTGATTCTACAAGTAAATTTTAAGCTAATAAGCATAATTAGGTAAAATGACCAAAATGCCCTCGGGCCCACATCTCGGAATCGGGTAACATTTACATTTTTCATAACCCTCACACTCTCACGTGTTTAAAAGTACCAAAATTGGACCTCAAATGGTCCCTCAAATCATCACTAAAAGGTCTTTAATTAATAAAGCCCTAACCCTCAATTTACCACTGATTTTCCTTAAATTTTCGTGCTTAAAATGATAAAATCACCATAATAACGAGTTTAGGTTCCAAGAATCTTACCTCCTCGAAGCTCCCTTGAATTCCCTCTCAAAAATCTCCCCAAAAGCTCAATTCCCAGATAAAAATGGTGAAAGAATAACCCAAATTTGCGAAGGCAACTATTTATATGTTCTGCCCAGCGAATCCGCTTCTACGGCCATGGGACCGCACCTGCCGTTCCGCTAATACGGAAAAACGACCGCACCTGCGAAACTCATTAAAGTCCCAAAAACCACACCTGCGACCTACTTACCGCATCTGCGGTCACGCAGGTGCGTGAACCCTTCCGCACCTACGGCTCCTTGCTTTTCCTCAGCTGGCCGCTTCTGCGGCTAAATTCCGCATATGCGGCCTCTCAACCGCAGATGCGGTTATGACAGTAGCCCAAAGAACTTCAGCTGCAAACTCCAAGTTCCAACTTCCCGTTAACCATCAGATATCATCTCGAGGCCTCCAAGACCTAACCAAAAGCTCAAACAAGTCATATACTAATATGCAAACTTATACAAATCTTCCAAACACCTCAAACAACATTAAATCAACCAATTAGCATCGTATTCAAGCCTAAGAACTTAAAAAACTCTCAAAATACGCTTTCAATCAAAACGTCTATCAAACCTCTTCCGAATGACCTAAAATTTTGCACACACGTCACATTCAACACTACAGAGATACTCCAACTTCCAGAATTCCATTCTGACTCACGGATTAAAATCTCACTATCGAACCAAAAACTTCAAAAATTTAACTTTCGGCATTTCAAGCCTAAATTAGCTACGGACCTCCAAAACACAATCCGAACATGCTACTAAACTCGAAATCACCCAACGGAGCTAACGGAACCATCAGAATTCCATTCCGAGGCCGTCTTTATACTATTTCGACTACAGTCAGATTTCTAAAACTTAAGCTCTCATTTAGGGACTAACTGTCCCAAAACTCTCCGAAACTCCAAATAAACCCTCCCAACTCACAATAGCAGAAACAAACACGGGGAATGCAGTTAATAGGGGATCGGGGCATTAATTCTTAAAATGACCGGCCGGGTCATTACATCCTCCCACACTTAAACATTCGTTCGTCCTCGAACGAGCATAGAGACATACCTGAAGTGGTGAAAAGATGAGGGTAACGGCTGCGCATATCCTGCTCGGTCTTCCAGGTCGCCTCCTCGACCGGCTGACCCCGCCACTAAACCTTTACTGATGCAATGTTCTTTGACCTCAGCTTTCTAACCTACCTGTCCAATATTGTCACTAGCTCCTCGACATAAGATAGATCCTTGTCCAACTGGACTGAATTGAAATCGAACACGTGCGATGGATCACCGTGATACCTCTGGAGCATTGAAACATGAAATACCGGATGAACTCCTCCCAAGCTGGGAGGTAAGGCAAGCTCAAAAGCAACCTCCCCAACACCCCTCAATATCTCAAAAGGGCCAATAAACCTCGAAATCAACTTCCCCTTCTTCCCAAATCTCATAACACCTTTCATAGGCGAAACCCGAAGCAGAACCCACTCTCCAACCATATAGGAAACATCACGAACCTTCCAGTCCGCGTAACTCTTCTGTCTGGACTGGGCTGTATGGAGTCTATCCGGAATCACCTTGACCTTCTCCAAAGCATCCTGAACCAAGTTTGTGCCCAATAATCTAGCCTCACCCGGCTCAAATCAACCCACCGGGGATCTACACCGCCTACCATATAAAGCCTCATACGGTGCCATCTGAATGTTGGACTGATAGATGTTGTTGTAGGCAAACTCCGTCAATGGCAAGAACTGATCCCAAGACCCTCCAAACTCAATCACACACACGTGGAGCATATCTTCAAGTATCTGAATAGTGCGCTCGGACTGCCCATTCGTCTGAGGGTGAAATATTGTACTCAACTCCACCCAAGTAGCTAACTCATGCTGAATGACCCTCCATAACTGTGATATGAACTAAGTACCCCTATCTGAAATGATGGAAACTGGGATACCATACAGACGAACAATCTCCCGGATATAAATCTCCGCCAATCGCTCCGAAGAATAAGTAGTACACACAAGAATGAAGTGTGCGGACTTGGTCTACCGATCCACAATCACCTAAATAGCATCGAACTTTCTCAAAGTCCATGGGAGCCCAACTACAAAGTCCATGGTGATCCGCTACCACTTCCACTCCGGAATCTCTATCTGCTGAAGCAACCCACCCGTTCTCTGGTGCTCATACTTCACCTACTGACAGTTGAGGCACCGAGCTACAAATCCAACTATATCTTTCTTCATCCGCCTCTACTAATAGTGTTGTCTCAAATTTTGATACATCTTCGTGGCACCCAGGTGAATGAAATACCGTGAACTATAGTCCTCCTCTAGAATCAACTCCCGAAGGCCATCAACATTGGGTACACAAATCCGACCCTACATCCTCAATACCCCGTCATCACCAATAGTTATATCTCTGGCATCACCATGCTGAACCTTGTCCTTGAGGACAAGAAAATGATGGTCATCATACTGACACTCCCTAATAAGATCAAATAAGGAAGACCGAGAAACCATACAAGCTAGAACCCGACTGGGCTCCGAAAGATCCAATCTCATAAACTGGCTGGCTAAGGCCTGAACATCCATCGCCATGGGCCTCTCTACTGCTGGTAAATAAGCCAAACTCCCCAAACATGCTGCCCAACGACTTAAAGCATCGGCCAACATAATGGCCTTGCCCGGATAATACAAAATAGTGATAGCATAGTCCTTCAGAAACTCTAACTACCTCCTCTGGCGCAAATTAAGATCCTTTTGCTTGAACAGGTGCTGCAAGCTCCGATGATCAGTATAAATCTCATAAGGAACACCGTACAAATAATGATGCCATATCTTTACGGCGTGAACAATTGCAGCTAGCTCGAGATCATGAACAGGATAGTTCTTCTCATGTATCTTCAACTGTATGGATGCGTAGGCAATCACCCTACCGTCTTGCATCAATACCGCTCCAAGGACAATCCTTGAGGCATCACAATAGATGGTATAATACCCCGAACCTATAGGCAATATCAAAACTGGGGCTATAGTCAAAGCTGTCTTGAGCTTTTAAAAGCTCGCCTCACACTCTTTTGTTCACTGGAACTGAGCACCCTTTTGGGTCAGCCTGGTCATAGTAGGCAAACTCCGCCAATGGCAAGAACTGATCCCAAGACTCTCCAAACTCAATCACACACACGCGGATCATATCCTCAAGTATCTGAATAGTGCGCTCGGACTGCCCGTCCGTCTGAGGGTGAAATGTTGTACTCAACTCCACCCGAGTACCTAACTCATGTTGAACGACCCTCCATAATCGTGATATGAACTGAGTACCCCTATCTGAAATGATGGAAACTGGGATACCATGCAGACGAACAATCTCCCGGATATAAATCTCCGCCAATCGCTCTGAAGAATAAGTAGTACACACAAGAATGAAGTGTGCGGACTTGGTCAACCGATCCATAATCACCTAAATAGCATCAAACTTTCTCAAAGTCCATGGGAGCCCAACTACAAAGTCCATGGTGATCCGCTCCCACTTCCACTCCGGAATCTCTATCTGCTGAAGCAACCCACCCGGTCTCTGGTTCTCATACTTCACCTGCTGACAGTTGAGGCACCGAGCTACGAATCCAACTATATCTTTCTTCATCCTCCTCCACCAATAGTGTTGTCTCAAATCCTGATACATCTTCGTGGCACCCGGGTGAATGAAATATCGCGAACTATAGGCCTCCTCTAGAATCAACTCCCGAAGTCCATCAACATTGGGTACATAAATCCGACCCTGCATCCTCAATACCCCGTCATCACTAATAGTTACATCTCTGGCATCACCATGCTGAACCTTGTCATTGAGGACAAGCAAATGAGGGTCATCATACTGACGCTCCCTGATACAATCAAATAAGGAAAACCGAGAAACCATACAAGCTAGAACCCGACTGGGCTCCGAAAAATCCAATCTCATAAACTGGCTGGCTAAGGCCTGAACATCCATCCCCATGGGCCTCTCTACTACTGGTAAATAAGCCAAACTCCCCAAACATACTGCCCAGCCACTCAAAGCATCGGCTAACATATTGGCCTTGCCCGGATGACACAAAATAGTGATATCATAGTCCTTCAACAACTCTAACTACCTCCTCTGGTGCAAATTAAGATCTTTTTGCTTGAACAGGTGTTGCAAGCTCCGATGATTAGTATAAATCTCATAAGGAACACCGTACAAATAATGACTCCATATCTTTACGGCGTGAACAATGGCATCTAGCTCGAGATCATGAACATGGTAATTCTTCTCGTGTACTTTCAACTGTATGGATGCATAGGCAATCACTCTACCATCTTGAATCAATACCGCTCCAAGGCTAATCCTCAAGGCATCACAATAAATGGTATAAGACCCTGAACCTATAGGCAATATCAAAACTGGGGCTATAGTCAAAGCTATCTTGAGCTTCTGAAAGCTCGCCTCACACTTTTCCATTCACTGGAACAGACCACCCTTTTGGGTTAGCCTGGTCATAGGGGCTACAATCGATGAAAATCCCTCCACAAAACGACGATAGTAACCCGCCAAGCCAAGAAAACTGCGGATCTCTGTAGTTGAGGATGGTCTGGGCCAACTCAGCACTGCCTCTACTTTCTTTGGATCCACCTGAATATCCTCACTCGATACCACGTGGCCTAAGAATGCCACGAAATCCAACCAAAACTCACATTTCGAGAACTTAGCATATAACTTCTTTTCCATCAGAGTCTGGAGCATTGTCCTTAGGTGCTTCTCATAGTCTCCTCGACTCCGGGAATACACCAGAATATTATCAATAAAGACAATGACGAACGAGTTAAGATATGGCCGAAACGCATTGTGCATCAAATGCATAAAGGCTGTTGGGCATTGGTCAGCCCAAATAACATAACAAGGAACTCGTAATGCCCATACTGAGTCCTGAAAGCAGTCTTTGGGATATCTAGCTCTCGAATCTTCAACTGATGGTAACATGAGCGCAAGTCAATCTTAGAAAACACTCATGCGCCCTGGAGCTGGTCAAACAGATCATCAATACGAGGAAAAGAATAACGGTTCTTTACTGTAACTTTGTTCAACTGGCAATAATCAATACACATACGCATATATCCATCCTTTTTCTTCATAAACAAAATAGGAGCACCCCAAGGTGACACACTGGGCCGAATAAAACCTTTATCAAGCAATTCCTGTAACTGATCCTTCAATTCCTTCAACTCAGGAGGAGCCATACGATACAGAGGAATAGAAATAAGCTGATTTACCGGCAACAGATCAATGCCAAAATCAATATATCTATCGAGCAGCGTGCCCAGAAGGTCAGCTGGTAACACATCAGGAAAATCCCGTACTACTGGGACTGAATCAACTGAAGGGGTATCAATACTGACATCTCTTACATAAGCTAGATACGCTTCACACCCCTTATGAACCATTAGCTGAGCCTTAAGGAATGAAACAACTCTACTGGGAGTCTGATCTAAAGCACCCCTCCACTCAACACGCGGTACACCTAGCATAGCCAGCATCACGGTTTTGGCATGACAATCAAGAATAGCATAATGGGGCGATAACCAGTCCATGCCCAAGATAATATCAAAATCTACCATGATGAGTAACAATAAATCGGCTCTGGTCTCAAAACCACTAAGAGCAACCAAACTTGACCGATAAACGCGGTCCACAACAAGAGAATCTCCCATAAGAGTAGAAACATAAACAGGGGAACTCAAAGAATCCCGAGGTACACCCAAGTGCTGAGCAAAATAAGAAGACACATAAGAGTAAATGGAGCCCGGATTGAATAGAACTGATGCATCTCAAGGACAAACCAGTATAATACCTGTGATGATAGAATCAGAGGCAACATCCTCAGTACGGGCAGGAAAGGCATAGTATCTGGCCGAGTCTCACCCTCTAGGGCGACCTCTACCTCCCTAACCTCCACCTCTAGATGGCTAAGCATGTGGGGTAGCAACTGGAGCTGTAACCATAGCTTGAGAACTCTGCGGGGCACGCTGTGGCTGAGAAGTCTATGGAGGTGCACCCCTCCTAAGTCTGGGGCAATCCCTCACCATATGGATTGTATCACCACACTCAAAACAAGCTCTGGGAGGACGTGGTGGTTGTGACTGACTCGGTCCAGGTCTGCTAGACTGACCACTGAAAGCACCCCGCATAAGAGGTGCACTAGATACTGGAGGTGCATAATAAGGCTCCTAAGGCCTAGGAGGAGCTGGAATACCACTAGCTGCTGGAAGAGCTGAATGAACGGGGCGACTCATATAACCCCTACCATGACGACCTTTAGGTAGGGCACGGGCACCAGAATAATGGCCCGACTCTCGAGACCTCTTGGCCTCCATTTCCTCTCTCTCACTAGCATGCATACCCTCAATCCTCCTAGCAATGCTCACCACCTGCTGATAAGAAATATCCATCTCCAACTCACGAGCCATGCTATACCTGATGCTGGTAATAAGCCCCTCAATAAACTGGTGAACCCCTCGCGAACAGTAGAAACCAAGGCTGTGCCATGTATAGCCAAGCTAGTGTAACAGATAACATACTCCGAGACAGTGATAGTACCTTGGCACAAATGCTAAAACTCTGCGCGCCATGCATCCCTGAGGCTCTGAGGAACAAACTCTCTCAGGAACATATCTAAAATCTGGGTCGAAGTCACTGAAGCAGCCTCATCCAGACTGTCTAACTCATAGGTGCGCCACCACTCATAGACGGCTCCTCGAAGCTGGAAGGCAGTAAAGGAAACCCCACTCGATCCTGATATACCCATAGTGCGAAGGATACGGTGGCACTCCATAAATCCCAAGGCATCATCTGATGCTAACCCACTGAATATAGGAGGATCATACTTCCTGAACCTCTCAAGTCTCCGCTGCTCATCCTCTAAAGCCACTGCCCTGTCCTCGGCCTGACCTGGGACTACAGGCTGTACAGGAATAATCTTTGGGACCTGATCAACATGCACTCACTGCTCAAGAGTGCGGGCGGCGGGAGTCTGTGCTCCTCCCCCGGCCTGAGATGTGGCTGCAGCAAGGGGAAGCAACCCTGCCTGAGCCAAAGTGGTGTACATGCACTTGAATTGCACAAGAGTCTCCTGAAGAGCTGGAGTAGTAGTAGCAGTAAGCATATCAGGTGCCTAGACTCCGGCTGGAACTGCTAGTGGTACCTCAGTGGCAGCTCGTGTGGGTGCTCTGGCTGTACCACGTGCACGTCCTAGGCCTCTACCCTAGCCCCGACCTCTGATGACTGCAGTAGGAGGCATGGGTGCCTGATAATCTCAGGTAGCACGTCTCCTCACCATCTATGAGAGAATAAAAGATAGAAGTTTAGAATTGTGACATCAAAATCTCGCACGACAAGGAAATCAAATGAAGTGAAAATTTTCCTAACAGCTACATAACCTCTCGCAGATAAGTACAGACGTCTACGTACCGATCCGTGAGACTCTAATAAACTAGCTTGTGATTCATGACTTCTATGAACCTAGAGCTCTAATACAAACTTCTCACGACCCCAGTTTTCCCTTCGTGAACCATCATGATGGCACATAGTCTCTATGGCTAGGTAAGCCTAACAATGCGAAATATAAACAACAATCGCGGAAGAAATAATAATTTAAAAACCAAAATAGTGAAATAAAAATAATATTTAAAATGCTGCTCGGCATATATAATAACAACTCTCGAAGCTAATAACATTTCCCAAAATCCGATATCTCATGATCATAAGCCTTTGAATGTCTACAAACATCTAACTCCAAAATGTCTAATAAAGAAACGAAAGTATAGAAGGGCTAATACAAAAGGGAGAGTAGAAATGGACTCTTCGGTCTGCGGACGCGGCAGATATACTTTGGAGTCTCTACAAGCGCCTCGTCTCAAGCGTGATAAGTCTGAGTGGAAGTACCTGGATCTGCACATGAAACACATGCATAGAAAGGGCATGAGTATACCACAGCGGTACTTAGTAAGTGACAACCCTAACCTCGGTCGGGTAGTGAAGAGGAAGGTCAGGGCCCTACTGAGGTTAAATAAAATATAAGATTCAACAATGTAGAACAAGACAATATAAGTAAGTACAATAATAAAAGTAATACAGGATATAAAGGACATCAACAACTACTACAGAGGCAAAGTAAACATAGAAAGAAAGATAGCTCAGCACAAAGATAACAACCAGGGATCTCCCAGGATACTGTCCTGTAGTCCCAAATGTAAATATCCAGTGGATCTCCCGGGATACCGTCCCATAGTCCAACTCATAATGCAAGGGGATCTCCCAGAATACCGATCCGTAGTCCCTAATATAAATACTTGGTATAGGGGGAATCTACCGGGTGTAGTCCTGTAGTTCCAATGTAAATGTGCAGGGGGATCTCCCAGAATACCGTTTCGGAGTCCCAAAGTAAACATACAGGGGGATCTCCCGGGATACCGTCCTGTAGTCCAAAAGTAAACACACACAAACAACAAAAAGGGTACACAATTCAATTCAAGCTCCATACCAAGGTAAAACAGGCATTTCTAACCTAGCATGCTGCACGTGATCCAAATAAGGCAGTTTGAGCAAGTAAGGCAATTAAGTCAATTAGACATGCTTTCCTAAGCTAACAACAGGCTTAAATTACAAGTAGTATAAACAAGAAAAGAAACATACTAGTAATTACTTAATGAAAAACCGAATTTTTAATAATTAGCACAAGTACGCACTCGTCACCTCACGTACAAGGCATTTCAATTATCAATAATACCAAATCCTAAGGGGAATATCCCCTACTCGAACCGACTCAAAGTCAACCTGAAACCACGTCTTTGCCACGAGTTTTCGACTCCAAATGACCCAAATCTATTCAATTCAATTGCATAACTTAAATAACACTTCAAGTGACTGATTCTACAAGTAAATTCTAAGCTAATATGCGAAATTAGGTAAAATGATCAAAACGCCCCTTGGGCCCACGTCTCGGAATCGGGTAACATTTACATTTTCAGAACCCTCACACTTTCACGAGTTCAGTCATACCAAAAGTATCAAAATCAGACCTCAAATGGTCCCTCAAATCATCACTCAAAGGTCTCTAATTAATCAAGCCCTAACCCTCAATTTACCACTGATTTTCCTTAAATTTTCATGCTTAGAATGATAAAATCACCATAATAACGAGTTTAGGTTCCATGAATCTTACCTCCTCAAAGCTCCCGTGAATTCCCTCTCAAAAACCTCCCCAAAAGCTCAATTCCCGGATGAAAATGGTGAAAGAATAACCCAAATTCGCGAAGGCAACTATTTATATGTTCTGCCCAGCGAATCCGCTTCTGCGGTCATGGGACCGCACCTGCAAAACTCATTAAAGTCCCAAAATCAGCACTTGCGACCTACTCACTGCATCTGCGGTCACGCAGGTGCGTGAATCCTTCCGCACCTGCGGCTCCTTGCTTTTACTTAGCTGGCCGCTTCTGCGGCTAAACTCCGCATATGCGGGAGTTTCATCTGCGGCCTCTCAACCGTAGATGCGGTTATGACAGCAACTCAAAGAGCTTCAGTTGCAAACTCCAAGTTCCAACTTCCCGTTAACCATCCAAAATCATCCCGTGACCTCAACCAAAGGCGCAATCAAGTCATAAACCACTATCCAAACTTATACAAATCTTCCAAACACCTCAAACAATATCGAATCAACCAATTAGCATCGGATTCAAGCCTAAGAACTTCAAAAACTCTCAAAATACGCTTTCAATCAAAAAGTCTATCAAACCTCATCTGAATGACCTGAAATTTTGCACACACGTCACATTCAACACTACAGAGCTACTCAAACTTCTGTAATTCCATTCCAACACTCGGATCAAAATCTTACTATCAAAACGAAAACTTCAAAAATTCAACTTTCGGCATTTCAAGCCTAAATTAGCCACGAACCTCCAAAACACAATCCGAACACGCTCCTAAACCTGAAATCACCTAACAGAGCTAACAGAACCATCAAAATTCCACTCCGAGGCCATCTAGTGTTCTGACTACGGTTAGATTTTCAAAACTTAAGCTGTCATTTAGGGACTATGTGCCCCAAAACTCTTCGAAACTCTATATAAACCCTCCCTACAACTCACAATAGCAGAAACAAACATTGGGAATGCAGTTAATAGGGTATCGGGGCGTTAATTCTTAAAACGACCGGTTGGGTCATTACAGTACCACTCCCTAGCTGCTACCAGTATAACCTGGTAGTCTTTTTTAGTATAGGTTCCCACTCCCTAGTTGATGCCAGCATAACCTGGTAATCTTTCCAACTTAGGGCATCCGATCCCCATTTAATTTCATTTTAGATATAGGGCTACACTACCTAATCTCTTTTCTCCCGTGGATACACAATCCTGGATTTTTATTGCTTTCAATAAAGAAGTAGTTTAGATTTTTAAAATAACTCACACAATTTTCCTAGTGAAAACTGGGGCAGAAAAATTTTGTTCGTTTGTTTGTTTTGGTGCCTGAACATGTTCTTACCTTGAGGCACAAGTTTCGAGGTAGCCAAAAGAAGAAGTCTCAATTCAAATAAAAGAAAATAATAACAAGAAAAAGAAGTGAGCTCTAAGTGTAGAAGCGAAGAAAAGATGCGGACTGCTCAAGATATGATTGAAGTCACAAGCTTCGCATGTCCCGCCTTGATCCGAAAAACTGAAGGAGAATGAACCGGCTGTTGCAGTTAATGACTATCAAGATTCAGATCAGAGTCTGCAGGAAGAACCAGTGAAGACTCAAGATCAAACTTTAGAAGGTTTATAGATAGGAATCTTGTAACTCGTAGTTGATAGACTTAGCTAGTTTAGCTTTTTATTTTTCATTTTGGTGTAATAAGGAGCTCGGCAAGCAGAAATAACAGCAACAACAGTGAAATCACAGTTTCTCGGTAGTCCCAGCTACCAAAACTTCCAGAACTACACCGACCCGATTCCTTTAAAGCCAGGATATGTAGGCAACCTCCGAAGCAAGGTTCGGTCAAACTTTTCAAAATGCTTCCAAATGGAGTTTCAAACAGGCAAAAATTGCTCGTAGTCGCTCACTTTATCTTTGCCCGAAAACTCTTCATGTTTCCGAGCAAAGAGGGGCAGCTGTGAGCACCTAATTTTTACCTTACATGAAAATAACTCCTAAAAATAGACCAAAAATAATTTTAATTAATTTTTAGGAGTTTTTCTTTATTTAGTTGCATTTCCATACATTTTTAATATTTTAAAATCATAAAAAATTATCACGTTTTAATTTCATGCCATCTTAAGTTCAATTTGCATGTGAGAATTAATTTTATAAGTAAAAATCACAAAAATGATCATTTTTACATATTTAGATTTTAGTCTTTAAAATTAGCATTTTTCTTTAGTTTTAAGTTAATTAGTTATTTTAATGTTAAAAATAAATAAAGAATTTTAATTTTTACAAAAATAGATTGATTTAGGATTTTAATTGATTAAAAAAAAGAAAAAAAAGAAAGAAAAAGAAAATAGGAAGAACATATTTTTGATCTTGCTTCTTTTAAAATTGGGCCAAATTCCTAAAATGACCCAATTAATTTTAAACACCAGCCCATTCTTGTTCAACCCAATCCAAGCCCACAACCCATTTGCCCATAGCATTCACCTAATAAAATTAGGTTTTTTTCCATCTCTAGACCTAGACCTAATTAGATGAAAGAAAGGACTCTAGAACTCTAAATAAAACCTACGCATTAGCTTCTTTCTCAAAGAACAAAAACACAGAAGCTGTTGCCTTTCTTCTTCCACCAAACATACTCCATTACTATCCAAACTTCAATTCCAAAAAGCCATGAAAATCAACCACGAAATCCATTAAAAATCAGCTCCAATTCACCTCAAATCATCTCCGAACATCCCAGAAAACGCAACTGAAGCAGCTGCAAAAACAGAACAAAAACCTAGACTAAAAAATCGGCAGCCACCACCCATCTCACCGAAAACCAACTTCATCGCACTAAATCTACACACCTCAGCCGCATACCATCAATAATTGGCGACGCACACCAATAGAAAGAATCTGCCGACTCCCACCTCCTAGAAATAAAATACTCCCAAAGTGTAGATTTCTAATTAAAAAGACACTTACATACAAGAGGGCAAAGAAAGAACTTCAAAGAATCGGAACAATGGCAGGCCCTCTCTTTTCCTTTTGGATTTAATCGTTTCAATCTCTGCTTTCCCCTTTGATGTACTATCTCAAATGGCTATTTAACCAAAGTTTTGAGTAATCAAAAATCCATCCAAATTCATGCTCGAAGTTGACAAGTTATTGCACTTTGAGTCAAACGACGAGGTTTCCGACCTGGATTCCGTTAATGAAATTTCACTTTGGCTGTCAGAACGATACTGTGTTGTACAAATTCGCCTTTTGAATATTGAAGAAAGTTTATTGATTTGAGGTTCGTTCTTATCTTCTTCTTTTTCCCCCTCTTTTCTTCAATTTTATTAAGCTACATGATTATAAGTTATTGTTAGATATTTGATGAACTGATAATTTTATAGTTTCTGTCTGTTTAAGCTTTCGAATGCGCTCATGATTAGTTTACGTAAAGCTTATGGAAATTTGGTTTAAATTGATGAATATTGCCTCTTGGTTTTGTATGCTAAACATTGGAATTCACGAGATATTTTGTCATGCCATTTTGTTTATTACATTGGTCTATGCTTATTAGGACTTTGGATTCCTTTTTTTGTATGTTTCATGGTTTTTGCTAACTACATCAACTGGACAAGATTTTATTTTTTATTTAGAATTAAGGAATTTCGTTCATATTAATGGGCTAGTATTTGATCTTGAAAATAGTTGACCCTTTTGCATTCATTAAAACATATAGACCATGAGTTAAATTAATTGGGCCGCAATGAAAACACCGGTAACCAGATGGATAAGCTAGCCCATATCTCCTCCATAAGAAACAATTGCAATTTTTTTTTTAACATGAAAAAAGCAATTCATTGTAAATAATCCTAGTAATTAAACTTCACACTTCTACACATAACTCTTGACCTTACAACAATCCCAAACCTGGAAAATAAATGATCCAAATACGTTATAATACTTTAGGCGCGATTTAATCTATCATCGTGATTGTGTACACGTTCGCGTGACATATTTTCGACTTTCAAAATAAATCGAGGTATGCGTTCGTGTAATTTCAGCCAAACTTTTCTTAATAATAATAAAGAATGATTAATTGTATACACGTACGCGTGACATAATTCTTGACGCTTCAAACGAAATGAGTACACGTTTGCGTGACTCATTTTAGGATAATTCCCAAATACGAAGAGTCAAGCAATTAAAA
Source organism: Nicotiana tabacum (assembly GCF_000715075.1). Lineage (NCBI taxonomy): Eukaryota > Viridiplantae > Streptophyta > Magnoliopsida > Solanales > Solanaceae > Nicotiana > Nicotiana tabacum. Next base: position 101,986,526 of record NC_134087.1, on the reverse strand, counting down.
GCGGTTAAGGGAGGGTAGATGTACATAGGTTCTAAAATAAGTAATTAGACAATTTAATTAAGCCAAGTATGATTAAAGCGACCATGCTAAAATCATGAAACCCGGGAATGCTTAAAACATTCCTCGGGTTAACAGAATTCCTTATCTAGAATTTTTGGTTCGCAGACTTTTAAATAAAGTCGAAAATTTCCTTGATTTGGGATTTAAAAATAAACCGGTGACTTGGGGCACCAAAAAATAAATTATTCCAAGTGGCGACTCTGAAAAATAAGTAAAATAATCCCAATTCGAATAATGTCACTTTAATTGGAAAAACTCCCTTATATCCCCCTCGGGTGGTAAAAAGGATGTGTGACAAATCTTAGATCCGAAACCCAAACCTAAAAACCCTAAGTCACCAAAATAACCCCAAAATCACACCCCATACTCCTCACACCCTTTTGGACCCAAAACTACAGTCAATTTTCCTAAAATCGCTGCCAATTTCTTCGAATCTCAAATCTAAGATCCCCTGAACCCTAATTTTTCCTCTTTCTTCTGATTTCGGGTCAATGCTTGGTTGTTTGAACCCCAAACTTTCATTAGCCGACTGTTCTTGTTGAGAACAATCGATTAATGTTAGTTCAAGTTTATGTTACCTTGTGAAAGCTTGGTCAAATTCGTAGCTGGTCCGGTCTTTTAAAATGAATTTAGGTAATTCTTTTCACTCTCATGCTTGTTTTTTGTTTCTTTTCCATTTGCATGTTCAGTTTTCTTATTTAGACGCATGATTTAGGTTTTTTTTCTTTTCTTTTTGACTGTTAGTTTGATTACTGGCATCTGTCTTGCTAGAGTAACTGAAGCATGTTTAAAATCTCATCATTAGAAATTCAATTTGCTTAGGCTCAGATTTAATTAGGTTTAATGTTTAGGTTTTGGTAAATTGTTTGTTCTATTTTTCCTCTTGTGTTTGTTTCTCCTTTAGGTTTGGTTCAATGTTTAGTTAAGGTGATTAGGATAATATTAAGAGTTAATTGATTTCCTATTTAGCCGATTCCTAATTAGCTTAGCCTTAGCTTGATTCAATGTTGTCACGACCCCAGTTCGCCCTCTGTGAACCATCGTGACGGCACCTAGTCTCTACGACTAGGTAAACCTAAATTGCGGAAGATAAACCAAATTGCGGAAATTAAACAATTTAAGATAGAATTAGAGTGATAAAACAATGTTTAAAAGTGCCGCTCGGCATATACAATATTTAACTTTCAAACCAATACATACTTCCAAGACCCGGAAACCCATGAATCACAAGCTAAGGTTATTACATAGTGCTCAAACTCCAGAATACTCTAGAACAAGTAAATACAGAATGGTTGTAACTACAAGAGAGAATAGAGAGAGACTCCTCGGTTTTCTGACGCGGAAGATATACCTCGAAGTCTCCGTAGGGTCGCCTTGCCTCAAGGATGGTAAGTCTGAGTCAAGGTACCTGGATCTGCACATGAAAAACATGCGTAGAAAGGGCATGAGTACACCACGACGGTACTTAGTAAGTGTCAAGCCTAACCTCGGTCGGGTAGTGACGAGGAAGGTCAGGGCCCAACTGAGGTTAAATAAAGTATAAGGTTCAACAGTGTAGAACAAAACAATATAAATAAGTGCAGCAATAAAAGTGTCACAAGATAGAAAGGGCAACAACAACTATTACAGAGACAAGGTAATCACAGAAAGAAATACAGTTCAGCATCAAAATAACAATCTAGGATCTCCCAGGATACCGTCATGTAGTCCCAAATATGAATATCCAATGGATCTCTCAGGATCCCGTCCCGTAGTCCAACTCATTATGCGCGGGGATCTACCAGAATCCCGTTCCGTAGTCCCAAATGTAAATACACAGCAGCAACAGGAAAATATTTAGAAATGGCAAATTTCATATTAAGGCAAACAAGTAATTCTAGCCTAGCATGCTACACAGAAATTCAGGTAAGGCAGTTTGAGCAAGTAAAGCAATTAAGTCACTTAGACATTCTTCGCTAAGCTAACAACAGGCCTAATGGTGCAAGTAATACAGACAGGAAAGGAAGCATACTAGTAATTACTTAATGAAAACTGGATTTCCAACAATTAGCACAAGTACGCACTCGTCACCTCACGTACAAGGCATTTGAATTATCAAATATACCAAATCTAAGGGGTAGGTCCCCCACACAAGGTTAGACAATCCACTTACCTCGAACCGGCTCAATAATCAATCTGAAACCATGCTCTTGCCATGATTACTTGACTTTAAATGGCCCAAATCTATTCAATTAAATTGCATTGTAAATAACACTTCAAGTAACTGATTCTACAAAGAAATTCTAAGATAATACGCGAAATTAGGTAAAATGACCAAAATGCCCCTCGGGACCACGTCTCGAAATCGGGTAAAATTTATATTTTCAAAATCCTCATACTCTCACGAGTTCATACATACAAAAATTATCCAAATCTAAGGTCAAATTCCCAATCAAAAGTCGAATTTTAGGTCTAAGAACTTTCTTCCAACTTTTCCCCCAATTTTCATCTCCAATCCGAAATTAAATGATGAACTAACTATAGATTGATGGAATGTAACTAGAAAGGGTTAAAGAATTGTTACCCACTGATCTCCTCTTCAATTTCTTCTCAAAATTGCCCTCTCCCGAGCTCCAAATTGAATTTCCAACTTTAGAAACTAAGCCCTCGAAATTTCATATTTCTGCCCAGCTGTTACCGCATCTGCGGTGCTGGGATTGCTTTTGCGGTACCGCTTTTGCGGAACACTGGTCGCATCTGCGACTTCTCACTTAAAACCCATCTTCCGCATCTGCGACTCCCCATCCGTAGATGCGGTAATGCTCCTGCGGAAATCCTACCGCTTTTGCAGTCCCTGCTGAACTTCCCCGTTTCTGCTTTTGCGATTGATCCGCCGCTTCTGCTACTTTGCACCTGTGGTCTCACACTCGCAGGTGCAGTTATGACAGATAAACAGCTGAAGCTGCAACTCAAATTTCCAAAAATCTTTCCGTCAACCATCCGAAATCATCCTGAGGCCCCCGGAGCCTCAACCAGACCAACCAACATATCTCATTACTTCATTCAAACTTGTTCCATCCTTCGGAACGCTCAAAACAACATCAAAACACCTATTTTCCATCGGATTCAAGCCTAAGACTTCCAAAAACTCCAAAAATATGCTTTTGATCAAAAAGTCTATCAAACCTCGTCCGAATGACCTGAAATTTTGCACATACGTCACATTCAACACTACGGAGCTACTCCAACTTCCAGAATTCCATTCTGACCCTCAGATCAAAATCTCACTATTGAACCGAAAACTTCAAAATTCGACCTTTCGGTATTTCAAGCCTAAATTAGCTATGGACCTCCAAAACACAATCTGAATACGCCCCTAAGCCCGAAATCACCCAACGGAGCTAACAGAACCATCGGATTTCTATTCCAAGGCCGTTTTCACACTATTCCAACTACGGTCAACTTTCCAACACTTAAGCTATCATTTAGGGACTAAGTGTCCCAAAACTCTCCGAAACTTAAAACCGAACATCCCGACAAGTCAAATAGCAGAAATAAACTCGGGGAAAGCAGTTAATAGAGGATCATGGCCTAAATTCTAAAGATGACCGGCTGGGTCGTCACATCCTCCTACACTTAAACATTCGTTCATCTTCGAACGAGCATAGAGACATACTTGAAGTAGTAAAAAGATGAGGGTAACGATTGTGCATATCCTACTCGGTCTCCCGGTCACCTCCTCGACCTGCTAGCCCCGCCACTGAACCTTCATAGATGCAATATTCTTTGACCTCAGCTTTCTAACCTGCCTATCCAATATTGCCACTACCTCCTCAACATAAGATAGATCCTTGTCCAACTGGACTAAACTGAAATCCAACACGTGCGAAGGATCACCGTGATACCTACGGAGAATCGAAACATGAAATATCATATGAACTCTTGCCAAGCTGGGAGGTAAGGCAAGCTCAAAAGCAACCTCCCCAGCACCCCTCAATATCTCAAAAGGGCCAATAAACCTCGGGCTCAACTTCCCCTTCTTCCCGAATCTCATGACGCCCTTCATAGGCGAAACCCGAAGCAGAACCTACTCTCCAACCATATAGGAAGTATCACGAACCTTCCTGTCTGCGTAACTCTTTTGTCTGGACTGGGCTGTGCTGAGTCTATCCTAAATCACCTTAACCTTCTCTAAAGCATCCTGAACTAAGTCTGTGCCCAATAATCTGGCCTCACCCGGCTCAAACCAACCCACCGGGGATCTACACTGTCTACCATATAAAGCCTCATACGGTGCCATTTTAATGCTGGGCTGATAGATGTTGTTGTAACCAAACTCCGCCAATGGAAAAAACTGATCCCAAGACCCTCCAAAGTCAATCACACATGCACGGAGCATATTCTCAAGAATCTGAATAGTGTGCTTGGATTGTCCGTCCATCTGAGGGTGAAATGTTTTACTCAACTCCACCCGAGTACCCAACTCATGCTGATTGGCTCTCCAGAATCATGATGTGAACTAAGTACCTCTATCTGAAAGGATAAAAATTGGAATACCATGCAGACGAACAATCTCCCGGATGTAAATCTCCACCAACCGCTCCGAAGAATAAGTAGAACACATAGGAATAAAGTGAGCGGACTTGGTTAGTCGATCCACAATCACCCAAATAGCATCGAACTTTCTCAAAGTCCGTGGGAGCCCAACTGCAAAGTCCATGGTGATCTGCTCCCACTTCCACTCCAGAATCTCTATCTGCTGAAGCAATCCACCCGGTCTCTGGTGCCATACTTCACCTACTAGCAGTTGAGGCACCGAGCTACAAACCCCACTATATCTTTCTTTATCCGCCTCCACCAATAGTATTGTCTCAAATCCTTATACATCTTCGCGACACCTGGATGGATGGAATACCGTGAACTATGGGCCTCCTCTAGAATCAACTCCCGAAGCCCATTAGGTACACAAATCCGGCCCTGCATCATCAATACACCGTCATCACCAATAGTCATATCTCTGGCATCACCATGCTGAACCTTGTCCTTGAGGACAAGCAGATGAGGGTCATCATACTAACGCTCCCTGATACGATCAAATAAGGAAGATTGAGAAACCATGCAAGCTATAACCCGACTGGGCTCCGAAAGATCCAATCTTACAAACTGACTAGCTAAGGCCTGAACATCCATTGCCATAGGCCTCTCTGATGCTGGTAAATAAGCCAAACTCCAAAACTCTCCGCCCAGCGACTCAAGGCATCGGCCACCACATTGGCCTTGCCCGGGTGATACAAAATAGTGATATCATAGTCCTTCAACAACTCTAACCACCTCCTCTGGCACAAATTTAGATCATTTTGCTTGAACAGGTGCTTCAAGCTCCGATGCTCAGTATAAATCTCATAGGGAACCCCATATAAATAATGGTGCTAGATATTCGGGGCGTGAACAATGGCAGCTAGCTCAAGGTTGTGATCAAGGTAATTCTTCTCATATATCTTCAACTGTCTGGATGCATAGGCAATCACCCTACCACCCTACATTAACACCGCTCTGAGGCCAATCCTTGAGGCATCACAATAGACCGTATAAGACCCCGAACCTGTAGGTAGTATCAAAATTAGGGCTGTAGTCAAAGTTGTCTTGAGCTTCTGAAAGCTCGCCTCACACTCCTCCGTCCACTGGAACGGAGCACCCTTCTAGGTCAACCTGGACATAGGGGATGCAATCGATTAAAAGCCCTCCATAAAATGATGGTAGTAACCCGCCAAGCCAAGGAAACTGCGGATCTCTGTAGCTGAGGATGGTCTGGGCCAACTCCGCACGACCTCTATCTTCTTCGGATCCACCTGAATACCCTCACTTGATACCACGTGGATGCCACTGAATCCAACCAAAAGTCATATTTTGAGAACTTAGCATATAACTTCTTCTCTCTCAGAGTCTAAAGCACAGTCCTTAGGTGCTGCTCATGATCTTCTCGACTCCGGGAATATACCAGAATATAATCAACAAAGACAATGACGAACGAGTCAAGATACGGCCGGAACACACTGTGTATCAAGTGCATAAAAGCTGCTAGGGCATTGGTCAGCCTAAATGCCATGACAAGGAACTCGTAATGACCATACCGAGTCCTGAAAGCAGTCTTCGGGATATATGTCTCCCGAATCTTCAATTGATGGTAACCTGAGCGCAAGTAAATCTTAGAAAATACTAGTGCACCTTGAAGCTGGTCAAATAGATCATCAATACGAGGCAGAGGATAACGGTTCTTCAATGTAACCTTGTTTAGCTGACGATAATCAATACACATACGCATAGAACCCTCCTTTTCTTCACAAACAAGACAAGAGCACCTCAATGCGATACACTAGGCCGAGTAAAACCCTTATCAAGCAATTCATGTAACTGATCCTTCAAATCAGGAGGAGCCATACGATACGGAGGAATAGAAATGGGCTGAGTGCCTGGCAACAAATTAATGCCAAAATCAATATCTCTATCAGGCGGCATGCCCAGAAGATCAGCTAGAAACACATCGGGAAAATCACGTACTACTGGAACTGAATCAACTGAAGGGGTATCAATACTGACATCTCTCATATAAGCCAAATACGGTCATACCCCTTCTCAACCATATACTGAGCTTTAAAAAAGAAATAACTTTACTGGGAATGTGATCTAAAGTACCCCTCCACTCAACACACGGTACACCTGGCATGGTCAGCGTCACGGTTTTGGCGTGACAATCAAGTATAGCATAATGGGGCGACAACCAATCCATATCTAAGATAATGTCAAAATCTACTATGCTGAGCAACAATAAATCGGCTCTGGTCTCAGAACCACTAAGAGCAACCAAACATGACCGATAAACACGGTCCACAACAAAAGAATCTCCCACAAGAGTAGAAACATAAACAGGGGAACTCAAAGAATCCCGAGGTACACCCAAATGCGGAGAAAAATAAAAAGACACATAAGAGTAAGTGGAGCCCAAATTGAAAAGAATCGATGCATCTCGGTGATAAACTAGTATAATACCTGTGATGACAGAATCGGAGGCAAAAACCTCGGTACCATTAGGAAGGGCATAGTATCTGGCCTGGCCTCCCCCTCTAGGGCGAACTCTACCTCCCCAACCTCCACCTCTAGCTGGCTGAGCATGTGGGGTAGCAACTGGAGCTGTAACCATGGCCTGAGAACTCTGCGGGGCACGTTGTGGCTGAGAAGTCTGTGGAGGTGTACCCCTCCCAAGTCTAGGGTAATCCCTCACCATATGGCGTGTATAACCACACTCAAAACAAGCTTTGGGAGGACGTGGTGGTTTTGACTGGCTCAGGCCAAGTCTGCTGGACTGACCTTTGAAAGCACCCCACGCAGGAGGCGCACTAGATACCGGAGGTGCATAATAAGGCTCCTGAGGTCTAGGAGGAGCTGTAATACCACTAGCTGCTGGAAGAGCTGAATGAACAAGGCGAATCATATAACCCCTACCATGACGACCTGCTGCTACGGCACGGACACTAGAGAAATGGCCCAACTCTCGTGACCTCTCGGCCTCCCTCTCCTCTCTCTCCCTATCATGCATACCCTCGATCCTCCTAGCAATGCTCACCACCTACTGGTAAGAAATATCCATCTCCAACTCACGAGCCATACTAGACCAGATGCTGGGAATAAGGCCATCAATAAACCGGCAAACCCTCTCGCAAACAGTAGAAACCAAGGCTAGTGCATGCCTAGCCAAACTGGTGTAACGAACAACATACTCTGAGACAGTCATAGCACCCTTGCGCAAATGCTCAAACTCTGTGCACCATCTTGAGGCTCTCAGGAACATACTCTCTTAGGAACAGATCTGAAAACTGAGTTCAAGTCAGTGAAGCAGCCCCATCCGGACTGTCTAACTCATAGGTGCGTCACCACTCATAGGCGGCTCCTCAAAGCTGAAAAGTAGTGAAGGAAACCCCACTTGATCCTGATATACCCATGGTACGGAGAATAAGGTAGCACTCATATAGAAATCCCAGAGCATCATCCGATGCTAGATCGCTGAAAATAGGAGGCTTGTACTTCTTGAACCTCTCAAGCCTCAGTTGCTTATCCTCGGAAGCAGCTGCCCTGTCCTTGGGCTGATCTCGGACTACAGTCTGTACATAAATAATCTCAGGGACTAACTCGACATGCACTAGCTTCTTAGGAGTACGGGCGGTGGGAGTTTGTGCTCCTCCCCCGGCCTGAGACGTAGTTGCAGCAAGGGGAAGCAACCCTGCCAGAGCCAAAATGGTGTACATGCTCAAGAACTGTGCTAGATTCTCCTGAAGAGCTAGAGTAGTAGTAGCAGTAGGCGTATCAGGTGCCTAGGCTCCGACTAGAACTATTGATGGTACTTCGGCGGCGGCTCACGCAGGTGCTCTGGCTGCACCACATGCGCGTCCTCGGCCTCTACCCTAGCCCTGTCCTCCGACGGTTGCAGTAGGGGGCATGGGTTCCTGATCATCTCGGGTAGCGCGTGTCCTCACCATCTATGAGAGAATAGAAGACAGAAGTTTAGAATTGTGATATCAAAATATCGCACGACAAGGAAATCAAATGAAGTGAAAATTTTCCTAACAGTTACATAGCCTCTCGTAGATAAGTACAGACGTCTCCGTACCGATCAGCAAGCCTCTAATAAACCGGCTTATGATCCATGACTCCTATGAACCTAGAGCTCTAATACCAACTTGTCATGACCCCGGTTCACCCTCCGTGAACCAACGTGATGACACCTAGTCTCTACGACTAGGTAAGCCTAAATTGCAGAAGATAAATCAAATTGCGAAAATTAAACAATTTAAGATAGAGTTAGAGTGATAAAATAGTGTTTAAAAGTGCTGCTCGACATATACAATATTTAACTCTCAAACCAATGCATACTTCCAAGACCCGGAAACCCATGAATCACAAGCTAAGAATATTACATAGTGCTCTAACTCCAGAATAGTCTAAAATAAGTAAATACATAATGGCTATAACTACAAGAGAGAATAGAGAGAGACTCATCAATTTGCGGACACGACAGATATACCTCGAAGTCTCCGAAGGGTCGCCTCTCCTCAAGGATGGTAAGTTTGAGTTAGGGTACCTGGATCTGCACATGAAAAACATGCGCAGAAAGGGCATGAGTACACCACGGCGGTACTCAGTAAGTGCCAAGCCTAACCTCGGTCGGGTAGAAAGGAAGGTCAAGGCCCAACTGAGGTTAAATAAAGTATAAGGTTCAACTGTGTAGAACAGAACAATAGAAATAAGTGCAGCAATAAAAGTATCACAAGATAGAAAGGGCAATAGCAACTATTACAAAGACAAGGTAAACACAGAAAGAAATACAGTTCAACATCAAAATAACAATCGGGGATCTCCTATGATACTGTCTTGTAGTCCCAAATATGCATATCCAATGGATCTCCCGGGATCCTGTCCTGTAGTCCAAATCATGGTGCGGAGGGATCTACCGGAACCATGTTCCATAGTCCCAAATGTAAATACACAGCAGCAACAGGAAATGATTTAGAAATGGCAAATTTCATATTAAATCAAACAAGTATTTCTAGCCTAGCATGCTGCACAGAATTCAAGTAAGGCAGTTTGAGCAAGTAAACCAATTAAGTCACTTAGACATGTTTCTCTAAGCTAACAACAGGCTTAACGGTACAAGTAATACAAACAGGAAAGGAAACATACTAGTAATTACTTAATGAAAACTGGATTTCCAACAATTAGCAAAAGTACGCACTCGTTACCTCACGTACAAGGCATTTCAATTACCAAATATACCGAATCTTAAGGGGAATGTCACGACACTGACCCTGAACCCGGTCATGATGGCGCCTCTCGTGAAGACAAGGCCAGCCAAACCAAAAGAGAACACCTCATTTAAACAAATAAATACCATAAATAGTTCTAAAACATGATATAATAGCCATAATTTGCGGAAATAATGATAAGAAGAGTAGAAACCATCCCGACACAGCCCAAACCGAGGTGTCACAAGTCATGAGCAACTAATAAATCCGGATACCACTCTACTAGATACAAAATCCGATACAAAAGTTCAAGAACATAAAAATAGTAAGATAAGGGAGGCACGGGGGCTGCAGATGCCAACAACTACCTCGTAGTCTCCAAAAAACACTGCCTGGACTGGGAGGATCAGCACTCAGGAGCGGACTCTGCGATGCTTGAATCTGCACACACGGTGCAGGGAGTAATGTGAGTACTCTGACTTAGTGAGTAATAATCATAAATAATGGCTGAAAGCAAAAAAAACACGTAAAGGCACAAAGCAAGGTGAATAGTAATTCCGTCACTATTCTAGGATGAAGGTGAATAAAACGAGGCAGGCTCTCTCCTTCTCTCTAGGAAGAAGGTGAATAGTAATTCCGTCACTATTCACCGGGCCATAACTCCGGCATCAGGTGGTGGATTGTCGCAAACTTTGTGTCAAAAGAAGCATCTTCTCATTACGCACAGACCCCAATTGATTTCATCCTCTAATCTATAACCAATTGGTAAAGATCTTAATTCTTATTTCACGAAACTACTGTAGCACGCAGATTTCTTCATTTACAATTTCCCGCTTCTGCACGACAATGGAGATTTGAAGTATTCATGGCTGCTGCAACCTCTCCCCAGCCTTTGGCTATGGGAAAGGATATACAAAACACTACTGAACATCCAACAAATTACATTCACAAACCATCGTATGCAGCCCAGCTTCAACCAAAACAATCTGCCCCGTCCAAGATCGATTTAGTTCCTGTAGCAGTCGTTCATGGGGAGCCAACGATCGAGTTCACCAGGGACTAGGTCAATGAATTTATTAGAAAAGAAGGACTGCATCAGGCAGTAGTGGTGAAGTTTTCATATGGAAAACCAGAATTACAAGAGATTAGAAAGAATCTCCCAGTGCAATTCAAAATTCAAGGTCGATGTAATATTGGCCTGTTAGAATATCGTCACCTGCTGGTTCGTTTTGATTTATATGATGATTTTGTTAAGTTCTTGTCAAGGACAACTGGTTATATGAAATCAAAAGGAGAGGAATTCTTTTTTAGAACGTTTCCATGGACACTAAGCTACAATCCCAAGGAAGAAACGTCCATGGCACTCGCGTGGATCTCCTTTCCAGGTTTGCCGCCTAACTTCTTTGCTAAGAGGTCGTTAATGTCTATTGCTTCTGCTGTTGGTAGGGCTATTGCTGTGGATAAGGCAACGCAACAAAGAATGCGACCTAGTGCTGCTAGGGTCAAGGTTATTCTTGATCTATTAGATAAACATCCTAAAAAGGTCAGGCTGCAGATTTTAGATCGAGTTACAGGTAAATCTGTCGTGTTCTATCAAGAGATAGTGTATGACAACCTTCCTAAGTATTGTACGTTTTGCAAGCATCAAGGACATGATGAAAAGGCATGTATAATTAAGAAAGAAAAAGCTGGAACAGAGGTGGTGGCAGAGGAGAATTATTTACATAGTAATCTGCCTGGTAAGGAGGTGTTTGCTGTTGACAAGCTACAAAGGGATGCAAGGGAATACTTAAACGCTAAAAGAGCTGGGCAAATAACCAAGGATGTACTAGAAAAAGATGGAAAGCAAGGAGTTAAAGCAACAAAAGAAACAGTAGTTAGTCAGCGGGTGTTGCAAATTGAAGGAGGAAAACACATTGTTAATGAAAACAATAAGAATGTAATGCAAACTGTAGTTGATGCCTCAATGATTGATAAAGGTCCTCTTAAGCCTCCACGTGATGTCCCTGCTAAAACAACATTGGCAAGGATTTTCAATGTTGTGAATCCAATTCTGAAAGCATACGACAATTTGTCTTTTTCTAATGCTACAGCTGTTTTGTCAACTAATGAAGGCCCAAACGATGCTGTTCAACCTGGGCTGATGGATGACACTGCTTTAGTTGCAACTGTTTGAGAACTCTATGCCAAGAATAATCCAGCAATAAAAGTTGCGTCAAAAGATGCAAATTTAATGGAAGCTGCTGATCGAGATGCAATACCAGGTCAAACTGGTGCAGCTTCTACTGTTTCGAAGTTGGATGACAATGCTGGAGATAATCTTGGAGCTGCAGAAGTTAAAAATTTGAAGGCTACTGTTGCATTGAAGGGAGCTTGGGATCGAGATACTGCTGGGGTCGCTGAACCAACAACCGATCCAGCAACCAATGCCAAGAATCATGAAATAAATGTGTTTGTAGGACAGAAATCTGGAATTGAAGCAGCTATTACATGTTCAAATGTGGGGGCGACTATTGCATTGAACATAACTGGTTATCTAACTACTGTGGGGGATCCTAAAACTAATGTTGCAGCTGATATTGTTGGAAGATCATCAGGTATCAAGGCTACAGTCGTACATGTTGAGGGGCAGGTGTCGAATAATCCAAGGCAAAATGCTACAGTTCCATGCAACTCAGATACAAAGAGCAAAAAGTGGGTAGTGGTGAATAAATCGACTAACAAGAAGCAAGCTACAGGTGCGCAAAATCAGATTGTTCCATCAAATGTTATTGGGGTCTCGAACTCTTTTGATGCTTTGGTGAATGAGGGTGAGCATGTTACGAAGGAGGCTGAAAATACGGGGCAACAGATGGATGATGACACATGATCAATAGTTGGAAAAACCAGCTCTACAGCTATGCTGATGAACACAACTTCAAAAAATGGGCAACCACAAGCTCCAGGCAGTAACTCACAGCAGCAAACTTCCACAAACACAGGTGATCGTATAATTATTTCGAATGACATTATTCTTGTTGATGCGCAAAAGGCCGAAACACTGTTCCAATGCTCTTAAGTTGCTTTTTTCCAATCCAAATGTTGAAAAAATAATCAAAGATGCCCAGAATGAAATGATGATGAAGCATACTTTGCTGAAACAACCGTTGGTAACCTTGAACACTTCCGTATTTGATACTCAATCTGTGGAGTCGTTTGGGGAATTTGAAGGTGAATCTGGGTAGCTTGTGCTGTCAACTGGGAACAATAATGAGGTTATCCAGTCAAAGGTAAAGGAAATGGATATCAATTCTAAGTTGTGGCATCACCAATGAGAATATGATGATGAAGAAGATCGGGGTGATGGATTTGCTGGCTATTCATCTGAAGAAGGCGAGCAGGAGGAGTTTGATCAGGAGAGTGCAGGAGAGGACCTTGATGCTACAATCAAGACATAGTCCCATGGGAAAACTACAGCACCTCCAACGAGCAATTTGAATTGTCATGCACCTGCTTTCATTCCCAGGAATTCTCCAACTGGTGCTAAGCCAAATGCTGCAACTGGAAGTTTACCTCAAGACATAGCAACATCTTCCAAACATGTCACTCCAGGTGCTACTACCAATTCTCCAACAAGAAGTTTAAATCAAGCTGCTATAACAGGCGAGGAGAAGATTAATACAGTTGATCGAGGAAAATCTGGGCAGGAGCTAATGGTGACCACTGAAAGATTGGAGTACAATGCAACAACAAATGTTGAGAAGCCTTCTTCAATGGATATATCAAGCCAACATGCAGAACCATATTCAACTATGACGCAGCAGCAACAACTCACTTCAAACACTTCAGCTATTATGCAACTTGGAGATCGAAAAGCAGCAGCAACAATACAAGTTGAGCAGCAGCAAATTGTCACAACCAATCCAGTCATTTCAGCAGAGGAAAGAAAATTATTGGATGCAATGGTGAGTCCACATCTAGTAAAACCTTTAAATGTTGTTACTTGTAGCACTGGTCACATGAGTAGAAGAAAGAACAAATTGCAAAACACAGAACAAAGCAAGACAATGGTGACAAATACACAAGGTCAATATGCATTGGAGACAATTGTTATCGACCAAAATGTTCCACAACCAATGCACCTGGGGAGAGACTTGTATGAAGACGGAGAGGAAGAAGCAATGTTACAACAGTGTAGAAAAGAGGCAGCAAGAAAAGGAGATCTATCACCAATGCATAGCGGCAAAGGTAAGAAGACCCATACAAGGAAAAATAGTTGGGACGACAAGGTTAGTAATTTTTTAAATGTTAGGCGACCTCTAATGAGAGTTGCCAAACAAAAGATGGCTGCCCCAACTACATATACAAAGTCCAATCGTTCAAAAAGGAAATCTTGAATTTTGAATACATCTTGAAGAATTGGGATTGTGATGAAAAAAAGTTACAAATTGAAGAAATTACAAGCTCGGACAAGAAGGGGCAACATTTTAATTCCTTCATCATTTTATTCTACCATTATATTAGCATTCTCATTTGTAATATCATCACAGAGTATGTTATAAACTCTATGATGATCATTGAATATTTGGTACTTTTTAGTTCTTATTTTTTACATGCATGTTAGTAGGTGAGGCTATTTAAAGCCTCAATAGGAATAGTAAGGTAAGGTTTAGCCGGGTTGGTGTTACCTTGGTCCTATGCCTTTGGAAAATATCCACACGGCTATGAGATTATATGCCCTCGTGAGACTATGTCGGCAACTACCCCATGAATCCTCTACATGAGGCTGCCATCATAAGGCAATGTGAGGCTCAGAGGAGTGATTATATAGCAAAGGCATATTGGTAACAAAACCGGTGCTATTGTCTCCCTTATTTGTACTTATCCGAATTGTTGTATTTTATTTTCTTTTTATTAATAAAAATCTAGCTTTAGGCGCTTGCCTAGCGGATTGCCAAAAAAAAATTCTATATCAAGCAGTAAGATCACTTAAAGTAGTAAATCCATGAAGAAGTCAAATGAAATTCCTTTAAACAAAGTAAAACAGGTAATGTAGCAGGTAAATAACAAGTAGAAATCCACCCCTCGGGCGCAGTAACAATCACTTAGAATAGTATCAGCCCCTCGGGCTCACTCTCAAATCATGATGGGTACCCGCGCTCACTATGGGGGTGCAGACTCCGGAGGGGCCCCTTACGGCCCAAGCGCTATATCAAGCCACCTCGTGGCATCATCTCTCGGCACTCGGCCTCACATCACTCAAGCCACCTCGTGGCATATAAAGTATCTCAGGCCCTCGGCCTCATATCACTCGGCATATCCTCACATATGGCCCTCGGCCTCACTCAGTCCAAAAATCATCACAAGGCCCTCAAGCATATGTAAAATAGTAGTTCTCAACCCAAAATATCATTTAGAAATATCATTTAAGTTTCAAATCTAAGTAAAAGTGGCTGAGTTCGTAAAATAGTAGATACCAACAGGACTGAGTTCAAATAATAAGTCAAAATAGTGAGGAAACAGTGATAAAAATTTCCGAAGGATTCAAATAGTTGGCACGAAGCCCAAATATAGCAATCAGCCAAAATCATGATGATAACAAATAAGTTTCAGTCAAATACACGGTAAAATCATCGATCAGGACAGACTAAGTCGCAATCCCCAGTAGTAAAATACCCCACGCTAATTATCCAGTCGTGTCTCACCTCAATATAGCACTACGATGTGCAATCCGGGGTTTCAAACCCTCAGGACATCATTTACAATCATTACTCACCTCGAACCGGCTACAACTCTAGCTCGCGATGCCTTTGCCCCTCGAATCGGCCTCCACACGCATCAAATCTATCCAAAATCAGAACGAATACATCACAATATGCTAAGGGATCAAAACCCAAGCGAAAACAATCGAAAAATATCGAAAATCCCGAAATTAGCAAAACCCGAGCCCCGGGCCCACTTTTTGAAACTCAGAAATTTTCACATTATTAGATTCCATAACACCCCACGAGTTCATACATACCAAAAGTTCTCAATTCCGACCTCAAATGGTTCTTCAAATCCCAATTCAAAAGTTCAAAATCCCAAGCCCTAGTTCTTCCATTTTTAGCTTAAGTTCCAAGAATTTCTAGGTTAATTTCACAATAGATTCGAGTTTTAGGTTCGAAAATCTTGCCTCCAATCAATTCTCCTTGAATCCCTCTTTAATCACCTTCAAAAAGCTCTCAAAATACTCATTAATGGAGGAAAAATGGCTTAAAATCGCAGATAAAATGACTTATAAACTTTCTGCCCGGGGATTTTCGCATCTGTGATCCCACCACCGCTCCTGCGGTACCACTTCTGCGATAATTCCTCCGCATCTGCGGAAATCACTTAGGGGGCCAGGTTTCGCATCTGCGGTCCACGAGCTGCACCTGCGACTCCGTAGGTGCGGTCCATATGCCGCATCTGCGGTCCCTGGCTATTCTTCCCAAACCGCTTCTGCGGCTCTTCTTCCGCATGTGCAGCACCGCACCTGCGGTCCCCAATCCGCAGGTGCGGAAACACCAGAAGCAGCAACTTTTGAGATCTCTTAAGTCCAAAATCTTCCCGTTAACCATCCGAATTCACCCCGAGGCCCCCGGGACCTCAATCAAAAGCACCAACATGACCCAATACCTTATTCAAACTTGTTCCAATCATCAAAGCACCTCAAACAACATCAAATTACCCCAAACACATCGGATTCAAGCCTAGTTTTTGAGAAATCTTCCGAAATACGTTTTCGATCAAAAAACCAACCAAACCACGTCCGAATGACCTGCAATTTTGCATACACATCCCAAATGTCACCACAAAGCTACTGCAACTCTCGGAATTCCATTCCGACCCTCGAATCAAAATCTCACCTACCAACCGGAGATCACCAAAATACTAACTTCTCCAATTCAAGCCTAATTCTACATCGGACCTCCAAAACCAATTCCGATCACACTCCTAAGTCATAAATCACCTCCCGAAGCTAAACGAACCATCGGAACTCACATCCGAGCCTTTTTACTCAGAAGTCAACATTCGGTTGACTTTTCCAACTTAAACCTTCTTAAAAGAGACTAAGTGTCTCATTTCTTACCAAATCCACTCTGAATGCAAACTACTCAACTCGATCACATAAAACATGGATAACAAAGCATAATAAAGTAGAAAGGGGGAAAACGGAGTGATAACTCATGAGATGACTGGCCGGGTCGTCACATCCTCCCCAACTTAAATAAACGTTCGTCCTCGAACGAATCAAGAAACATACCTGAAGCCTCGAGTTGGTGAGGATATCTGCTCTGCCTATCCCGCTCAATCTCCCAGGTAGCCTCCTTTATGAGCCGACCTTTCCATTGCACTTTCACTGAAACTATATCCTTTGACCTCAACTTCCGAACCTAACGACCCAAAATAGCTACTGGCACCACATCATAGGCCAAACCATCATCCAACTGAACCGTGCTGAAGTCCAAAACATGAGACGGGTCCCCAATATACTTCTGGAGCATAGAATCATGAAATACCGGATGCACGCTAGACAAGATGTGTGGCAAGGCAAGATCATAAGCCACCTCTCCAATCCTCCGAAGCACCTCAAAAGGCCCAATGAACCACGAACTCAATTTTCCTTTGTTCTCAAATCTCGTAACACCTTCATGGGCGAAACCTTCAGCAAGACCTTCTCACCAACAATGTAGGACACATCTCGAACCTTCCGGTCCGCATAACTCTTCTGTCGCGACTGCGCTGTACGAAGCCTCTCCTGAATCACCTTCACCTTCTCTAAGGCATCCTGAACCAAATCTGTCCCCAATAGCATAGCCTCACCGGGCTCGAACTAACCAACTGGAGATCTACACCGCCTCCCGTATAAAGCGTCATACGGAGCCTTCTGAATACTCGACTGGTAGCTGTTGTTGAAAGCAACCTCTGCAAGCGGTAGAAACTCATCCCATGATCCTCCGAAATCAATAACACAAGCACGCAACATGTCTTCCAATATCTGAATAGTTTGCTCGGACTGCCCGTCCGTCTGAGGATGAAAAGCTATGCTCAACTCCACCTGAGTACCCACTCTTGCTGAACAGACTTCCAAAACTGGGAAGTAAACTGAGTACCCCGATCTGAAATAATAGAAACTGGAACACCATGCAGCCGAACAATCTCCCGAATGTATAACTCTGCTAACTGCTCTGAAGAATAGGTAGTACACATAGGAATGAAGTGCACGGTCTTGGTCAGCTGATCCACAATCACCCAAATAGCATCAAACTTCTTCAAAGTCCGTGGAAGTCCAACAACAAAGACCATAGTGATCCTCTCCCATTTCCACTCAGGAATAATCATCTGTTGAAGCAAGCCACCTGATCTCTGATGCTCATATTTCACATGCTGACAATTGAGACACCGAACTACAAATCCCACAATATCTTCCTTCATTCTTCTCCACCAATAGTGCTACCTCAAATCCTTATACATCTTCACGGCACTCGGATGAATGGAATACCACGAGCTATGGTCCTCCTCCAGAATCAACTCCTGAAGCCCATCCACATTGGGCACACAAATCCGGCCCTGCATCCTCAACACACCATCATCACCAATGGTCACGCCTCTAGCATCATCATGCTGCACTCTATCCTTAAGGAAAAGAAAATGCGGATCATCATACTGGCACTCTCTGATGCGATCGTATAAGGAAGACAAACCACAGACGCCAACACCCGACTGGGCTCCGAAATATCCAACCTCACAAACTGATTGGCAAAGGCCTGAACATCAACTGCAAGAGGTCTCTCCCCAACTGGAATATATGCCAAACTCCCCAAACTCACTGCCTTTCGGCTCAAAGTATCGGCCACCACATTGGCCTTTCCCGGATGGTACAATGTAGTGATATCACAATCCTTAAGAAACTCCAACCACCTCCGCTGCCTCAAATTAAGATCCTTTTTCTTGAACAAATGCTGAAGACTGCGATGATCGGTGAATACCTCACAAGATACACCATACAAATAATGCCTCCAAATCTTCAATGCATGAACTATGGCAGACAACTCCAAATCATGAACGGGGTAGTTCTTCTCATGGGGCTTCAACTGTCGAGAAGCATAAGCAATAACTCTACCCTCCTGCATCAATACACAACCAATCCCAACTCTCGAAGCATCACAATATATGGTATATGAACCTGAAGCTGATGGCAAAACCAATAATAGAGTTGTGGTCAAAGCTGTCTTGAGCTTCTGAAATCTCTCCTCATACTCGTCTGACCATACAAATGAAACACCCTTCTGAGTCAACTTGGTCAAGGGCGATGCGATAGATGAGAATCCCTGAACAAACCGACGATAATAGCCTGCCAACCCAAAAAAGCTACGAATCTCGGTGGCTGAGGACGGTCTGGGCCAACTCTGAACCACCTCTATCTTCTTCGGATCAACCTGAATACCCTCGCTAGACACCACGTGCCCCAAGAAAGCCACTGAACTGAGCCAAAACTCACACTTGGAGAACTTTGTATAAAGTTTCTCCTCCCTCAATTTCTGCAACACAACTCTTAAATGCTCAGCATGATCCTCCTGACTACGCGAGTACACCAGAATATCATCAATGAATACTATAACGAACGAATCAAGATAAGGTCGGAACACGCTGTTTATCAAATGCATGAATGTTGTTGGGGCATTGGTTAGACCGAAAGATATCACAAGGAACTCATAATGACCATATCTGGTCTTGAAAGCAGTCTTAAGAATATTTGAATCCCTGATCTTCAACTGGTGATAACCCGAACAAAGATCAATCTTGGAGAACACACTCTCGCTCCCTGAAACTGGTCAAATAAATCATAAATGCGAGGAAAAGGATACTTGTTCTTAATTGTTACTTTGTTCAATTGCCTATAATCAATGCACATTCTCATGGTGTCATCCTTCTTCTTTACAAACAGAACGGGTGCACTCCAAGGTGACACACTAGGCCGAATGAACCCCTTATCTAGGAGTTCTTGAAGCTGCTCCTTCAATTTTTTCAACTCTGCTGGTGCCATACGGTACGGCGGAATAGAAATGGGCTGAGTGCCCGGCACCAGGTCAATACCAAAATCAATATCCCTGCCCGGTGGCATGCCCGGTAGGTCTGTAGGAAACACATCGGGAAAATCCCTCATAACTGGTACAGAATCAATACTGGGAATCTCAGCTCCAACATCTCTCACAAACGCTAATATGACAGGCAACCCTTCCTAACCCTACGCTGGGCCTTCAAGAAAGATATCACTCTACTAGGAACATAATCAGTCACACCATGCCACTCGATCCGCGGTACACCAGACATAACGAAGTGACTATCTTAGCATGGCAGTCCAGAATAGCACGGCATAGAGATAACCAATCAATGACCAAAATAACATCAAAATCCACCATGCTCAATAGCAATAAATCCACTCGGGTCTCCAGACTCCCAATAGTCACCACACATGATTGGTACACACGGTTTACAACAACAGTATCACCCATCAAGGTAGATACATGAACAGGTAAAGCAAGAAACTCACGGGGCGTACCCAAATAACAAGCAAAGTATGATGACATATAAGAAAAGGTAGAACCGGGATCAAATAACACAGAGGCATCTCTGTGGCATACTGAAATAATACCTGTAATGACAGCATCTGAAGCAATGGCGTCTGGCCTGCTTGAAAGTGCATAGAAACGGGCCTGACTGCCCCTGATCAACCTCACCCTCTAGGGCGACCCCTGGCTGCTGACCTCCACCCCTAGTTGGCTGGGTGGGTGGTGAAGTAACTGGAGCAAAAGTCGAGGGCTGACCCCTCTGCTGGAACGAACTGGCAACACGACGATTACACTGCCTCTACACATGCCCAAACTCTCTACACTCAAACCAACTCCCAGTTGCTGGAGAAGGGGACTGAAGGGAACCCCTTGCACTAGCTGATGCACTCGGCATAGAAGAACCCTAAGCCGACGGGGCACGAGATGAACTCTAAGTTGGGAGGGCGCTGAGTGAAGGCTGGCCCTACTAAGACCCATGATAACCACGACCTGAAGAAGCCTCGCGTTACTCTGGACGCGCCGACAGAGCAGGCCTGAAAGAACGACCTCTACCATGCTAGAACTGGCCCCTCGAATTGGCACCACTGTAATTGTCCCATCCTCGAGGCCTCTTGGCCTCCCTCTCCTCTCGATCCTGATGGCGAACCATCTCAATCTTGCGAGTGATATCAACCACCTCCTCGAATATAGCACCCAACACTCTCTATCTGGTCATAAGAATATGGAGATGATAGTTAAGGCCATCAACAAATCTCCTAATCCTCTCATGATCTGTCGGAACCATCCAAACGGCATGACGAGCCAACTTAGAAAACCTCGACTCATACTATGACATAGTTATATCCCCCTGTCACAACCACTCAAACTGTCTACGCAGCTCCTCTCTACGAGACTTCACTATATACTTCTCCAAGAAGAGAGTGGAGAACTCCTGCCAAGTGAGGGGCGCTGCTCCCACAGGCCTACGCCTCTCATACGCCTCCCACCAAGTGAAGGCGGCCCCAGAAAACTGAAAGGTGGTAAATGCCACACCACTGGACTCAAGAATCCCTACTGTACGGAGCATCTGCTGGCACTTATCTAGAAAACCCTGGGCATCCTTGCCCTCTGCTCCGCTGAATGCCCGAGGCTGGAGTCTACCAAACCTCTCAAGACGACGCTGCTCATCATCTGGTATAATTGGCACAACAAACTCCTGAGTTGGTGCAACCGGCTGGGCTAGAGGTTCTCCTGGTGTCTGAAGTCCCTGCACTACCTGCTCAGGGGTGCGAGCAGCGGGGGTTTGATTGCCTCCCCCGGCCTACGAAGTAGCTGCTGCTCTAGTGGCTGAAACTGCCTGAGCCAGGCTAGTGCAAACTGATAAGATTTGTGCCAAGGCCTCCTAAAGACCCGGAATCACGATGGGCATAGTTGGTGCCTGATCTGGTGCTGCTGGAGCATCCATAGCTGGAGTCTGATCCGGAGCTAGGGCAGCTAGTGGATCTACAGGTGCTTCCCTCGCTGCTCTGCCTCTGCCGCGACCACGACCGCATCTACGGCTTCTGGTGGGCTCAGCTAGTGGCACTGGTGGTCGTCCACCTCATCCGGTAGCTCGCGTCCTCACCATTTGTGAGAGAATGGAATATCAGAAGTTTAGTACTTGGACCAACAAGTTCGCACGACAAGAATTTCAAGAATATGAAGTTTTTCCTAAGGGTTCTGTAGCTTCTCGAGGATAAATACAGACGTCTCCTTACCAATCCGCGAGACTCTACTAAACCTGCTCATGACTCGTACGACCTATGTAACCTAGGCTCTGATACAAACTTGTCACGACCCTGACCCCGAAACCGATCGTGATGGCGCTTCTCATGAAGACAAGGCCAGCCACACCAAAAGAGAACACCTCATTTTAATAATTAAATACCATAAATAGTTCTAAAATATGATATAATAACCATAATTTGCAGAAATAATAATGACAACAGTAGAAACCATCCCGACACAGCCTAAACTGGGGTGTCACAAGTCATTAACAACTAATAAATTCGGATACCAGTCTACTAGATACGAATTCTGATACAGAAGTTCAAGAACATAAAAATAGTAAGATAAGGGAGGCACGGGGGCTGCAGATGCCAACAGCTACCTCGTAGTCTCCGAAAAATACTGCTTGGACAGGGAGGATCAGCACTTAGGAGCGAACTCCGCGATGCCTGAATCTGCACACACGTTGCAGGTAGTAATGTGAGTAATCCGACTCAGTGAGTAATAATCATAAATAATAGCTGAAAGAAAGAAAACACGTAAAGGCACAAAGCAATTCTATATCAAGCAGTAAGATCATTTAAAGAAAAAAAACAATGAAGAAGTCAAATGAAATTCCTTTAAACCAAGTAAAACAGGTAATTTAGCAGGTAAATAACAAGTAGAAATCCACCCCTCGGGCACAGTAACAATTACTCAGAACAGTATCAGCCCCTCGGGCTCACTTTCAGTACAATATCAGCCTCTCAGGCTCACTCTCAAATCTTGATGGGTACCGGCGCTCACTGTAGGGGTGCAGACTCCGGAGGGGCCCCTTACGGCCCAAGCGCTATATCAAGCCACCTCGTGACATCATCTCTCGGCACTCGACCTCACATCACTCGACACTCGGCCTCACATCACTCAAACCACCTCGTGGCATATAAAGTATCCCAGGCCCTTGGCCTCATATCACTCAACATATCCTCACATATGGCCCCCGGCCTCATTCAGTCCAAAAATCATCACAAGCCCCTCGGGCATTCATAAAACAATAGTTTTTAGCCCAAAATATCATTTAGAAATATCATTTAAGTTTCAAATCTTAGTAAAAGTGGCTGAGTTTGTAAAATAATAGATATCAACAGGACTGAGTTCAAATAATAAGTCAAAACAGTGAGGAAACAGTGATAAAAATCCCCGAAGGATTCAAATAGTTGGCACGAAGCCCAAATATGGCAATCAGCCCAAATCATGATGATAACAAATAAGTTTCAGTCAAATATGCGGTAAAATCATCAATCAGGACGGACCAAGTCACAATCTCCAGTAGTAAAAGACCCCACGCTCTTCATCCAGTGCGTGTCTCACCTCAATATAGCACTATGATGTGCAATCCGGGGTTTCAAACCCTCAGGACATCATTTACCATCATTACTCACCTCAAACCGACTACAATTCTAGCTCGCGATGCATTTGCCCCTCAAATCGGCCTCCACACACGTCAAATCTATCCAAAATCAGAATGAATACATCACAATATGCTAAGGGAATAAAACCCAAGTGAAAACAATCGAAAAATATCGAAAATCCCGAAATTAGCAAAACTCGACCCTGGGCCCACTTCTCGAAACTCAGAAATTTTCACATCATTAGATTCCTTATCACCCCACGAGTTCATACATACCAAAAGTTCTCAATTCTGATCTCAAATGGTCCTTCAAATCCCAATTCAAAAGTTCAAAATCCCAAGCCCTAGTTCTTCCATTTTTAGCTTAAGTTCCAAGAATTTCTAGGTTAATTTCACAATAGATTCGAGTTTTAGGTTCGAAAATCTTACCTCCAATCAATTCTCCTTGAATCCCTATTTAATCACCTTCAAAAAGCTCTCAAAATACTTAGCTATAGAGGAAAAATGGCTTAAAATCGCGGATAAAATGACTTACAAACTTTCTTCCCAAGGGTTTTCAGATCTGCGATCCCACCACCGCTCCTGCGGTACTGCTTCTGTGGTAATTCCTCCGCATCTGTGGAAATCACTTAGGGGGCCAGGTTCCGCATCTGCGGTCCACGAGCCGCATCTGCGTCTCCGCAGGTGCGATCCATATGCTGCATCTTTGGACCCTGGCTATTCTTTCCAAACCGCTTTTGTGGCTTTTCTTCTGCATGTGCGGCACCGCACTTGCGGTCCCCAATCCACAGGTGCGGAAATACCTAAAGCAGCAACTTCTGAGATCTCTTAAGTTCAAAATCTTCCCGTTAACCATCCGAACTCACCCCGAGGCCCCCGGCACCTCAACCAAAAGCACCAACATGATCCAATACCTTATTCAAACTTGTTCCAATCATCAAAGCACTTCAAACAACATCAAATTACCCCAAGCACATCGGATTCAAGCCTAATTTTTGAGAAATCTTCTGAAATACGTTTTCAATCAAAAACCCAACCAAACCATGTCCGAATGACCTGAAATTTTGCACACACATCCCAAATGACACCACGAAGCTAATGCAGCTCTCGAAATTCCATTATGACACTCGGATCAAAATCTCACTTATCAACCAGAAATCACCAAAATACTAACTTCGCCAATTCAAGCCTAATTCTACACCGGACCTCCAAAACCAATTCTGATCACATTCCTAAGTCATAAATCACCTCCCGAAGCTAAACGAACCATCGGAACTCACATCCGAGCCTTCTAACTCAGAAGTCAACATCCAATTGACTTTTCCAACTTAAACCTTCTTAAAAGAGGCTAAGTGTCTCATTTCTTACCAAATCCACACCGAACGCAAACTACTCAACTCGATCACATAAAACACGGATAAAGAAGCATAATGAAGCAGAAATGGGGGAAAACGGAGTGGTAACTCATAAGACGACTGGCCGGGTCGTCACAAGGAAGGTCCCCCACACAAGATCAAATAAGTCACTTACCTTAAACCGGCTCAATAATCAATCTGAAACCACGCTCTTGCCACGAGTAATCGAATCCAAATGGCCTAAATCTATTCAATTCAATTACATAATATAAATAACACTTCAAGTAACTGATTCTACAAAGAAATTTTAAGCTAATACGCGAAATTAGGTAAAATGACCAAAATGCCCCTCGACCCACGTCTTGGAATCGGGTAAAATTTATATTTTCAGAATCCTCATACTCTCATGAGTTCATGCATACCAAAATTATCCAAATCTAAGGTCAAATTCCCAATCAAAAGTCGAATTTTAGGTCTAAGAACTTTCTTCCAACTTTCCCCCCAATTTTCATCTCCTATCCAAACTTAAATGATGAAACTAACAATAGATTGATGGAATGTAACTAGAAAAGGTTAAATAATTGTTACCCACTAATCTCCTTTTCAATTTCTTCTCAAAATCGCCCTCTCCGGAGCTTCAAATTGAATTTTCAACTTTTGAAACTAAACCCTCGAAATTTCATATTTCTGCCCAGCTGTTACCGCATTTGCGGTCCTGGGACTGCTTCTGTGGTCCTGCTTTTGCGGAACACTGGTTGCATCTGCGACTTCTCACTTAAAACCCATCTTCCGCATCTGCGACTCCCCATCCGCAGATGCGGTACCGCTCTTGCGCAAATCCTATCTCTTTCTGCGGTCCCTGCTGAACTTCCCCGTTTCCGCTTCTGCGATTGATGTGCCACTTCTGTGGCTCCGCACCTGCGGTCTCACATTCGCAGGTGCGGTTATGACAGAAAAAACAGCTGAAGTTGCAACTCAAATTTCCAAAAATCTTTTTGTCAACCATCCGAAATCATCCTGAGGCCCCCGGAGCCTCAACCAAACCTACCAACATATCTCATAACTTCATTCAAACTTGTTCCAACTTTTGGAACACTCAAAATCATCCTCTCTCAAGCTCCAAATTGAATTTCCAACTTTAGAAACTAAAGCCTCAAAATTTCATATTTCTGCCCAGCTGTTACCGCATCTGCGGTGCTGGGACCGCTTTTGCGGTCCCGTTTTTGCGGAACATTGGTCGCATCTGCGACTTCTCACTTAAAACCCATCTTCCACATCTGTGACTCCCCATCCGCAGATGCGATAACGCTCCTGCGGAAATCCTACCGCTTCTTCGGTCCCTGCTGAACTTCCTTGTTTCCGCTTTTGTGATTGATCCGCCGTTTCTGCTACTTTGCACATGTGGTCTCACACTCGCAGGTGCAGTTATGACAGAAAAACAGCTGAAGCTGCAACTCAAATTTCCAAAAATCTTTCCGTCAACCATCTGAAATCATCCCGAGGTCCCCGGAGCCTAAACCAGACCTACCAACATATCTCATTACTTCATTCAAACATGTTCCATCCTTCGGAACGCTCAAAACAACATCAAAACACCTATTTTCCATCGGATTCAAGCCTAAGACTTCCAAAAACTTTAAAAATATGCTTTCGATTAAAAAGTCTATCAAACCTCATCCTAATGACCTGAAATTTTGCACACACATCACATTCAACACTACGGAGCTACTCCAATTTCCGGAATTCCATTCTGACCCTCAGATCAAAATCTCACTATCAAACCGGAAACTTCAAAATTCGACCTTTCGGTATTTCAAGCCTAAATTAGTTATGGACCTCCAAAACACAATCCGAACACTCCCCTAAGCCCGAAATTATACAACAGAGCTAACGGAATCATCAGACTTTCATTCCGAGATCGTTTTCACACTATTCTGACTACGATCAACTTTACAACACTTAAGCTCCCATTTAGGGACTAAGTGTCCCAAAACTCTCCGAAACTTAAAACCGAGCATCCCGGCAAATCAAAATAGTAGAAATAAACTCGGGGAAAGCAGTTAATAGGGGATCGGGGCATAAATTCTTTAAGACGACTGGTCGGGTCGTCACAAATCTATTTAATTCAAACTAGTTAAGTTTGATTCTATGTTTTCTTTGCATAAGCATTCTGGATTTTGATAGTTGTTTGATTACAAGTTAAATTCACTATTAGTTTAGGATTAGTTGGTTAAAATCTAACAATTAGGTTTAAACCTTAGAATGGAAACTTAGACTTTAGTTTAATTTCAGAAATAGAATGTAAATATCCTAGGGTTACAAATTGAAGCAAGTTTAAGAAACTGTAATCATCTAGTTGATTCTAGAAAGTCCTAA
Organism: Nicotiana tabacum; assembly: GCF_000715075.1. Lineage (NCBI taxonomy): Eukaryota > Viridiplantae > Streptophyta > Magnoliopsida > Solanales > Solanaceae > Nicotiana > Nicotiana tabacum. The sequence continues at coordinate 101,959,249 of NC_134087.1, read as the reverse complement.
ATAGATTTCTATAATCACCATAGGATCAAGTTTGTTTAGAATTGAAATATCTGGCAACTAAAAGGGTAAAAATGGGGTTTCACATAAGGTAAAAAATCAGAATGTTCTAGATTTTAGACAGGTGCCCCACTCTTAGTAAAAATGTGCTGAAATTGGGTGGGAAAAAGGATATACAGCTGTCAAAGATGTTGTACTATTCTAACATTTCAGATTTTAGGTTAGAATATTCTCGTTTGATGCCATCTTTGTATACTCTATAAAAAGAAAAGAAGACCTACACTCACACAGACATTCATCAGCATTTTATGCATTTTAATTGGTTCTGACAACAAAAACTCCTTAAAAACTTTATTCCGGCTAGAACATTAGTTGCCTAACTAGAATTTCTGGGCTGCTCTTCTACTGAAGACTCTGGTTTTAAGAGTTCTGGTTGTTGGTTCTTGGTTGTTTTCCTTCTAGTTTGATTCTGGGTGTTGATGTTTGGGTTTTGTTGCTGCTCTATTTCTTTTAAATTTCAGCTAGCATTTTCATCTGTTAGTTGTTGGTTTTTGTTGCTGTTTGTTCAAGGTACTGAATTTAGCCTTTCTTCATGTAATGTTTGTAAAAAATGATATAAAATTAAAGCTGCAAAATTACATGTGATGAATGGGTGTCTTCTCATGTTAGTTTCTGATTTCATTGATATAAATCCCATCAATTTGTCATTATGTGAGTTTAAAGCTTGAAGTAATTTGGTATGAATAGCCTAGTTAATACATAAGGTAAAAAATCAGAATGTTCTAGATTTTAGATAGCTGCCCCACTCTTAGTAAAAATGTATTGAAATTGGGTGGGAAAAGGATATATAGCTGTCATGTCTTCCCTTCTTCTTATGTTAAGTGAATAACATGTTGTTTACTTGATGTCATTGAAGTTTTGTTTGCTAACCATGAGCTATAACCTGTAGATTTGGCCACTAGTTGGCCAAATCAGCAGGTTCAAAAGCTAAGAGTTGAAATTCTACTGTTGGTAGCATGATGAATCTGGTGTTGGACCAAGCTTTGATGGATAAATCACGTCCAAAAAAGGCAGGTGTTCATTAGTGTCACCTCCTTTATCTACCACCGGAAGGGGTATAAGGGGAGTTTTTTCCAATTTAAGTGACAATCGACACAGAATTATTTTATTTAGAAATTACAGTCGCAACTTGGGATAATTTATGATTTTCCAAATCACCAGTTTAAAATACCGAATCGAGGAAGTTTGACTCTTATATATGGTATGCGAACACAAATATCTGGGTAAGGAATTTTGTTAACCAGGAAGAAGGTGTTAGGCATTCTCGGATTTCGTAATTTTAGCATGGTCGCTCAACTGTTAATATTGGCCTATTTATCTTATTTTTAAAACATTCTTGAAACCTATGTGCATTTTTATTCCTTTTAAACCGCTTTTAGTAATCCAATTTTTATGCAATTAATTATTTGATTACGCATTGCGAATCATATTACGGGAACTGTATCCACGATCTACAACGTGTTTAATTTATTAACAAGATTAAATGATGGTCGGGTCACATAAATGTACCCCGGATATTAGAATTGTGTATCACAGCTACATCACAGGAAGCGTACATGTAGCTATGCTACTTTATTTAATTAACACGCCTAAAGAAAACTACGAGAGTTCAAGGCATTTTCTACATTAGTTAAGATATTGATGTGAAGGCCATAGGCTATGTGATCGGATGGCACACCTCAACTTATTAAAAGAAAGCATTCAAAGAAGTGAACTACGGATATTCATATCTAAAACTAATTTGCAAATTCGATAACATAACTACGTGCCTAAAGAGAACTACAGAATTCAAGTATTCTGAAAATAATAACGAAGTTCTTTTTTTTTAATAAGAGGCGATAGGTTAAACCCAAGATATTTAAAATTATTGCAAGCCTTTAAACCACTGAACTATTGGGCCAAATGAAAATGTGTCATATTGCTTAACAACCATATTTGGAAGTTGTTGGGCTCGAAGTTAAGACCATACACAAAGGAGACAAGGAGAGGAATTCCCAGGTATGGTCTAGACCAGACTATCCTCATTCAACTTGGATTTGGGCCCAAATGATTCTCCACTGGCCCAGAATGGAAACATACTTCAGTGATCTACATAGCCTATTTCAACAAACAACTACATGCATCCTTAGGCCCAATGGCAATCAAAAAATCCCTTTTAATTAGCCAGTTAATAAAAAGCCTAGTTCACGATAAAAATCGAGAAATGACAATGAATCAACAAAGATGTTTTAATCATATTGAAACATGGCAAAACAAAAGACAACATAAGACTAATCCCACATCGTCTCCAGCATTGCTCGAATACTAACCACATAATAAGAAGCTAAGCTTGAATCATTAACCACTTTGAGCATTGATAATTTATACCCTTACAGCTGAAGAACAAACAAACCAATCGCGATCCCATGATAAACAATACATCAAAGTAGATAGGTTTTTGAATCAAATCAGAAATGAAACTCACATTCCTAAATAGTTTCCAGTAACACCATGGCACAGTCCATACTTGGAGAAAGAGAAAAAAATAAAAGCAATCAAGCTATACTTCAAAAGATTTCACAGCATGAATTCGTACACGAGTCAGATATCTATGTTATAAGTTTAAAGCTAACTTATAACATGCTGAAAGGAAAACATGGAAGGAAAGAAAACAAAAAAAGAAAGACTTGAATCCATTGAATCAATCCACAAGCTCCAAAACAATTTGAGAGTGACAATAGCAAATGGGCCCAAAACTTCATGTACACGACTCAAATGACCATAGGAGTTTAGCCATACATAGCTGTTACAACAAAAATAATCAATAGCCTTGAAAGTCAGCCTAAAGCAACACCAAGACAACAAACAGCAACAGAGATCAACAGTGAAAGACCACAATCCAAAAAGCCTCGAAATCCAACAATTTCAGCTTAGAATCTTAGGAAATTGCCAGAAAATGTCACTCCAAACTTCTTTTTTTTTGTTTTCTTTTTGAGAAAAAGAAAAATTTCGCTCAAAATTCTAGTCTAGAAGTTTTCTGTCGTTTGCTCTTCTTCTCCTCCTCTTTCAGAATTCAAGGAAATGAAGCTTTAAAGAGGGGTGTTAGGGCAACAGAGATTGGTTTTTTCTTTCTTTTGAGTCCTCCCCCTTCATTTACTTTACCCCCCTAAGTCCCTTAAAGAAGCAAATCTGAACCCCCATTTCCTTGGCATGCAAGCCTTCCCTATTTCTAGAAACTTCCTCCCTAACTGAAAAGATTCCTCATAACAAATCCCCAAAGTACCCCTGCCATCCTAGTATTTGTTTCCCCAAAACGAGACAACCATGGGTCAAATTTACCCAAGACTCATCCCATATGAATTGGCCTATTTTACCCGGGTCAGAGATGACCCGAAACCAATGTAGAAGCTCAATCAGCAAAACGAGCATTAAACTCAATTGCAACCTAGGCTAAAACTGGACACTTAATCAAAAGAAAAGGAAGAAGAAGAAAAGAAGAAGGACCAAAGATGAAGAAGGAAGAATCTGAGCCATAAATGAACCAACCAAGCAAAAATACTTTAATAATTTGAATATTAATTCAACACTATTGACTAAACCAAATAAATCTGACCAAAATGGAAAAATCAAACAGAACAGAGAAAAAGAAAACAATATTAATCATATCATGCAATTATCCAAAACAAATTATTTTAAAAATTTAGGTCGGTCAACAAACAAATGGACCAACTGTGATGGGAAGAATAGAAATAGGCACGCAAGAAGGGGAAAAGATATGTACTATTTTTGGCCTGAAACATTTGAGCGAGTTGACGAACGGCATCATTTGACAAAGTTTTGCCGATCTTTTGGTTTTGCATGCAATCCGATGGGCTTTGAAATGAACTGAAATAGATGTTAATCGATTATTCTTAGGGAGAACAATCGATTGGCATGAATTCCGACACATTATCAACCTTGAAATCCATTTTCACTTTGAAAGAAGGATGAATTGGGGTTCTTCAATTTCTGGATCAGATTAAAAAGTTGGTCAAGTGGATGGGGATTTTGGGGAAAACTGCGACGCATTAAGGACTAGGACTAGGTGGTGGTTGTGTGGTATGAAATTGGGGTTGATGAGGGTTACACTGTCGGCGGTGGGGTTTGGGATTTTGAGGGCGGTGGGGTTTGGCTAAGGTTTGGGTGAAGTTGAACTGAAGGAATTCAAAATGGGGGGGGGGGAGGATCTAGTTTAGGACAGTTAGGTATTGGCATGGGGACCAGTTCCGTGCTGTTGTACCATAATGATCCAACGGTCGTGATGAAAGGTCAACAAAACGGGGTCGTTTGGTTTAGACGGGGCTGGGCTGAACCGGGTAAAAGGGCGTTGCGCTAAATTTTGGGGCGGGTTTAGGCAGAAATGTTTGGCCTTTAGCCCATTTTGGCCCGATAAAATCAAATCCCTTTTGAATTAAACCTTTATTTCCTTTTCTTTTTTTTTCTTTTTTTTTCAATTAAAAACTTAAATTAAAATCCTAAATTAATCTAGATTGTAAAACTAACAAATTTCCTAAAAATTATAAAAATCCCTTGATCCTAAATTAAAAAGAAAAATCGACAATCTAGCAATTAAAAGGTAAAAATGTAAAATGGGCCATTTTTTATGATTTTCCTTTTTTAATGAAACAAATAATTAACTAATTAATCCTAAAAAATGTAAGAATGAAATCTAAATGTAATGCATGGTATTTTTTGTATTTCATTATTTAAATAAAATTAAACATGCACAAAGAATGCAAACAATTAACACAAATTCCTACAAAAATCTATAAAATTTCAAATAATTGGGAAAACTTTATTTTCTTTAATTTGTAGGAGTATTTCATATAGGGAAAAAAATCATGTGCTCACAATTTCCCCTCTTTGCTCGGAAACACGAAGAATTTTTTGGCATAGATAAAGTGAGCGGATACGAGCGATTTTTGCCCGTTTAGAATACTCCATGGGAAGCATTTTTTAAAGATCTGATCGAACCTTGCTTCCGAGGTTTCCTACATATCCTTGGCTATAAAGGAATTAGGTCAGTGTAGTTGGGGAAGTTTCGGTAGCTGGGACTACCGGGAAGCTGTGATTTCATTGTTGTTGTTGTCGCTACTGCTTGCTGAACTCCTTATTACACAAAGACAAAATAAAAAGAAGCTACACTATGATCTATGAATTACAAGAATCCTATCTACCATCTTCAAACTTGGTCTTGCTGCTTTTACAGTTCTGTTGTGCATCTTGAACTGTTGACCTGCACTCTGGAGGCACATTTCTGTTGTTGCTAACGCGAATTGAATTCTGAAATGAGTTCCCTTGTTTTCCAGGTGGGTGCCTGATTGCCAAAACTTGAACTGTATTCCCTTGTTTTCCAGGTGGGCGCCTGATTTCAAAAACTTCAAACTGTATTCCCTTGTTCTCCAGGTGGGCGACTGATTACCAAAACTTGAACTGTATTCCCTTGTTGTCCAGGTGGACGCCTGATTGCCGAAACTTGAATTGTATTCCCTTATTCTCTAGGTGGGCGTCTGATTGCCAAAAATTGAATTGTATTCCTTTGTTCTCCACGTGGGCACCTGATTGCCAAAAACCCGAACTGTATTCCCTTGTTCTCCACGTAGGCGCTTGATTGCCAAAACATGAACTGTATTCCCTTGTTCTCCAGGTGGACGCCTGATTGCCAAAACTTGAACTGTATTCCCTTGTTCTCCAGGCGAGCGCCTGATTACCAAAACCTGAACTGTATTCCCTTGTTCTCCTGGTGGGCACCTGATTACCAAAACTCAAACTGTATTCCCTTGCTCTCCAGGTGGGCGCCTGATTGCCAAAACTCGAACTGTATTCCCTTGTTCTCCAAGTGGGCGCCTGATTACCAAAACTTTAACTGTATTCCCTTGTTCTCCAGGTGTGCGCCTGATTTCCAAAACTTGAACTGTATTCCCTTATTCTCCAAGTGGGCACCTAATTGCCAAAACTTGAACTGTATTCCCTTGTTCTCCAGGTGGGCGCATGATTGCCAAAACTCGAACTGCCAAAACTTGAATTGCATTCCCTTATTCTCCAGGTGGGTGCATGATTGCCAAAACTCAAACTGTATTCCCTTGTTCTTTAGGTGGGCGCCTGATTGCCAAAACTTGAACTGTATTCCCTTGTTCTCCAGGTGGGTGCCTGATTGCCAAAACTTGAACTGTATTCCCTTGTTCTCCAGGTGGGCGTCTGATTGCTGACAACCTGAATTGTATTCTCTTGTTCTCCCGGTGGGCGCCTGATTACAACAAAACAGACAAACAAAGAAACTTTTTCTTCCCCAATTTGGTATCTGGGCACATTTGTGAATGTTAATCGAATCATGTTACCCAAAATCTCTAAGAATTTAAACTAAATCTCATTATCCAGGAGGGTCCACATCATCAATTTCGGCTTCAGCAACAATCCGAAGAGATGGAATTTCTACTTCTGCGGGTATCACTACTTCAGTACCATATACCAACAAATAAGGAGTTGCACCTACTGAAGTGCGAACAGTAGTGCGATAACCCAGCAAAGCAAAGGGCAACTTTTCATACCATTGCTTGGAACCTTGCACCATTTTCCAAACTATCTTCTTTATGTTCTTGTTGGCTGCCTCGACCGCTCTATTCGCCTTGGGGCGATACGGGGTGGAATTCCAATGCGTAATCTTAAACTGTTGACATATTTCTTTCATTAAATGACTGTTAAGATTAGCACCATTATCTGTGATGATCACCTTTGGGATTCCGAACCGACAAATGATATTTGAATGAACAAAATCGACCACTGCCTTCTTGGTCACTGATTTGAAAGTCTTAGCTTCAACCCACTTAGTGAAATAATCGATGGCCACCAGAATGAACCTATGACCATTTGATGTCGCGGGCTCAATTGGTCCAATGACATCCATGCCCCAAACAACAAAGAGCCATGGTGTGGACATTGTATGCAACTCAGATGGCGGAGAATGAATCAAGTCTCTGTGTACCTGGCATTGATGACATTTATGCACAAAGCTAATGCAATCTCGCTCCATGGTGAGCCAATAATACCCTACTCGAAGAATTTTCTTTGCCAGAACATACCCACTCATATGTGGCCCGCAAACCTTGGAATGCACTTCTGTCATGATAGTCGTGGCTTGTTTAGCATCTATGCACCTCAATAGCCCAAGATCTGGAGTTCTTTTGTACAAAATTCCCCCGCTCAAGAAAAATCCATTAGCCTGTACTGGATATACCCCCATCTTGATGTATTCCTTTATATCATGGAACCATGGTTCACCATCAAGTTCTTCCTCAACCACATTACAATTGGCATACTGATCACGAACTTGAATATGTAGAGGGTCAACATAAGTTTTGTCCGGATGGTGCAACATTGACGCCAAGGTAGCCAATGCATCGGCAACCTCATTATGGATCCTTGGGATATGCCTAAATTCTATTGATCGAAAATGTGACAAAGATCATGCAAACATTGTCGATACAGTATGAGCTTCAAATCCCGAGTCTCCCATTCTTCTTGAATTTGGTGCACCAAAAGATCTGAGTCTCCCAAGACCAAGACTTCCTGAACTCCCATATCTACAGTTAAACTCAATCCCAAAATGCATGCCTTGTACTCATCCATGTTGTTGGTACGATAGAAATGAAGCTGGGCCATAACAGGGTAGTGATGCCCTGTTTCAAAAATAAACACGACCCCTATTCCGACACCTTTCATGTTAGCGGCTCCATCGAAGAAAAGCTTCCAACCTGGTTTTTCAACCTGATCTACCTCGTCAATATGCATCTCCTCTTCATCGGGAAAATATGTTCTCAATGGTTCATACTCTTCATCCACTGGATTCTCAGCAAAATGATCGGCCAATGCTTGGGCTTTCATCGCGGTCCGAGTCACATAGATAATGTCAAATTCTGTGAGCAAAATCTGCCACTTTTCAAGTCTTCCTGTGGGCATAGTTTTCTGAAAGATATACTTTAGTGGATCCAAGCGAGAAATGAGGTAAGTAGTATAGGATGACAGGTAGTGCTTCAACTTTTGTTCCACCCAAGTCAGGGCGCAACATGTCCTTTCAAGGGGAGTATACTTAACCATATAAGATGTGAACTTCTTTCTAAGATAATAGATGGCTTGCTCATTTCTGCCGGTGATGTCATGTTGACCCAGTACGCAACCGAACAAATTGTCCAGGACTGTCAAATAAAGAATTAAATGCCTCTCGGATTCCGGTGGGACCAACACGGGTGGGTTTGACAAGTACCCCTTGATCTTATCAAATGCCTCTTGGCACTCATAAGTCCATTTGACAGCATCATCCTTCTTCAGCAACTTAAAGATGGGCTCCCAAGTTGTTGTGAGTTGAGAAATAAACCTGCTGATGTAGTTCAAACGCCCGAGTAGACTCATCACCTCAGTCTTGTTCCTTGGAGGTAGAAATTCTTAGATAGCTTTGATTTTTGACGGGTCCAATTCAATGCCTCGGTGACTAACTATGAATCCCAACAGTTTTCCAAATGGAACACCAAATGCACACTTGGCAGAGTTAAGCTTAAGATTGTACCTGCGGAGCCTTTGGAAAAAGTTCCTCAAATCTCCGACATGGTCGACCTGTTGCTTTGACTTTATGATCACATCATCCACATAAACCTCAATCTCCTTATTTATAATGTCATGGAACACAGTAGTCATTGCCCTCATGTAAGTTGTCCCAGCATTTTTCAAACCAAATGGCATTACCCAGTAGCAATAAGTCCCCCATGGTGTGATCAATGTTGTCTTTTCTGTATCCTCCTCATCCATCAAGATCTGGTGGTATCCCTCATAGCAATCCACAAAAGAACCAATCTCATGCTTGGCATAGTTGTCAATCAAAATGTGAATATTTGGCTATGGAAAATTATCCTTTGGACTTGCTTTGTGAGATCGCGATAATCAACGCACACCCTGGTCTTGCCGTTCTTCTTTGGCACTGGCACAACATTAGCTAACCAAGTGGGGTATCGCGTGACTAGAATGACCTTTGTGCCCAGCTGCTTTGTGATTTCCTCTTGATCTTCACACTCATGTCAGTTTTAAACTTTCTCAACTTCTGCTTAACGGGAGGGAACGCGGGGTTAGTGGGCAATTTATAAACCACCAAGTCAGTACTTAGACCTGACATGTCGTCATATGACCATGCAAAAATATCTTTATATTCAAATAGTGCTTTGATTATTTCTTCCCTGATTTGTGGTTCTAAGTGGACACTTATCTTGGTTTCCCTGATATTATCCGGATCCCCTAAATTGATTGTCTTAGTTTCATTCAAATTAGGCTTGGGTTTCTCTTCAAAGTGACTTAGCTCTTTACTAATTTCTTCAAATGCTTCATCTTCATCATATTCTATTTCATCATCACACTCTATTTCTTAGATTATTATTTTAGAGTTAGATTGGCTTTTAAGACTTGTCGGAAGATTCCTCATACATGTCATGTCATTGAAACCAGCATAAAAAGAACTGTACAAAGAAAGAAAAGAAAATGACACTATCAGGAGAAATGGAAAAGGGAAATTGCATTTCATTAAAAATAAAGGATAGAAGGGTTTGTACATCAAAATAGACGGAAAATAAAATCTGAATTACAACCCTGGAATAATTTAGATAAACTGAAAGGAAAACAAAGCAAACTACCAAAACTCCTTCCGGGTAGGGAGAAGAGTGGCATCCCAATTTTTAATCTTCAATTTTGGCCCAACAAACTGCACATCCGCTTTGCTGGAACCTTCCCCGATTTTTTCCGTGTTCACTTCATCAAACAGACTCTGGAACCTTTTAACCAATTCCTCATCAAAATCAACCACAAGCCTTGGAACTGTTGTCACTGGATGCTTCACAACCCATGCCTTGATGAAAGACCTGGAGAGACGTGGGACTGGATTAGGGAGCGACCATGCCTTCTTTTTCAACTTTCGACCATTCTTCACATCATCCCTTGTAGGCTTGAACCCCAGACCAAATGTGCACAGATTTTCATGCAAGGACACTGGCTTCACGATACCTTGTAGAGATGCACCTAGACCTTTGCTCGGCATAAAACCATTTTTCAACATCTCGGTTGCTACCATGACGATTGCAGAAGCTAGCTTTGGACCCGGGATTTATTCCCCTTCCGGAACCTTTTCAACTGACACTGCTTCAGACACTTGATAGACCCATGATCCCTTATCCTCTTTAGCTTCAATAAACGAGATATAAGTATCATTGAAAGCACATAAATTCTCATTGCCATGTACGATGATTTCTTGTCTATCCCATTCGAACTTCACCATCTGATGTAAAGAAGATGGAACCACCTTGGCAACATGTATCCAAGGCCTACCCAACAATAAATTGTAAGAAAAACTCATATCCAGTACCTGGAATTCCATGGTGAATTCGACTGGTCCTATTGTCAACTCGAGCATGATGTCGCCAACAGGGTCTTTTCCCTCTCTGTCAAAACCTCGGACGCATATGATATTCTTGTGAATCCTCTCATCATCAACTTTTAACTTGTTTAGATAGAGAGAGGGCAAATGTTAGCACTGGAACCATTGTCAACTAACACGCTTGTGACTACTGAGTCTTTGTATTTTACTATAAGGTAGAGGGCTCGATTGTGTTCTGTACCCTTTGGAGGCAAATCATCATCAGAGAATGTAATCCGGTTAGACTCAAATATCTTATTGACAATCTTCTCTAAATGGTTCACTGTGATTTTTTCGGGGACATGAGCTTCATTTAGAATCTTCATCAGGGCCTGGCGGTGCTCATCTGAATGGATTAACAATGATAACAGGGAAATCTGAGCAGGTGTCTTTCTCAACTGTTCCACGATGGAGTAATCATGTGCCTTCATTTTTCTCAAAAACTCCTCCGCCTCTTCTTTAGTGACCGATTTCTTTACTAGAACTGGATTGTCTCTGAGTGTTTTAGCTTTGCATAACTCTGTCGAGGCAAAGCATCTCCTCGAACGAGTTAATCCCTGGGCCTCGTTAACTTCTTCTTTCACTTCCTTCCCCTTATAGGTTACTATCACTCGCTCATAGTTCCATGGGATAGTCTTGGTGTTAGCTACCGGCAGCTGGGTCACATGTTTGATAACGATAGGGTCCGTGTGAGCACCCTCCACAATTATGACTGTTTTACTTGCGACCCCCGGCACGATCACCTTTGGCTTTTCTTGCTTTGCTATAACATCACTTGGGGACCTCTTTTCAACTACCACAACTGTCTTATCATTTGGCATGCTCAACTTGTCTGTCGATCCTTTAGCTATCACAGAGGTTGCTTTTGTGACAACCAAGTCCTTGACCAACTCACTTTCACTAGACCAGATCATCATGATAAATTGTGAAGGCTTCTTGGGCATCCCATCTTTGTGCACTATCTCAATCATGTGCATTTCAGCATAGGCCGGCAATGGGTTCTGGTTGATGTTGGGTGCTTCTGGGCTTTGGACCACAATCTGGTTCGTATCAATGAGCTCTTGGATGGCGTTCTTCAGATGCCAACACTTTTTGGTGTCGTGCCCCGGAGTATCAGAATAGTACGCACACCTGAGAGAATAATCCAGGTTCTTTGGAGGGGGGTTTGGTAGTTTTGATTCAATTGGCTTCAAAACATCCAACTGCCTCAACCTTTGAAATAGGATGGTATAAGATTCCCCAAGCGGGGTGAAAGTTTTCTTTCGCTACAACCTTTTATTCCTGAATTCTGGTTTGGCCCAAAAATTTGAACCAGTAGGGTTTCGGTATGCTTGTGGAGGTGGGTAAAAGTTTCGTGGAGCTGGGGCACGCCATTACGGGTGAGGAGGGGGTTGAGCATATGATTGTGCATGATGGACATGATATTGGGGTGGCCTAACTGAGTATTGAGGATCTGGTGGCGGGAAGTAGTGTTGGGATGGACTATATGGAGTCGGGGTATAGACTTGAAGCTAGGGTGGAGGTTGGGTGAAGTGGGTAGGAGAATCCCCTGGTCCGTGCCATGATCCTGAAATGACCATAGCGACATCCTCTTTCTTCTTTTTTCCAAGCACGCCTCCGATGTCATTCTGGATTGCCTGCGTAGTTGCTTTGATGGCAGAGTAGCTCATGATCTTGCTTGATTTGAGCCTTTCCTCCCATTTTTACTACTTCATTGAAAGACTTACCTATGGCCGAGATCAAATGACCAAAGTAAGTATGCTCCAAGGCCTGAAGAAAGTATTCCACCATTTTGTTCTCCTCCATTGGAGGGTTAACCCTTGCTGCCTGGTCTCTCCAAAACCATATTCCCTGAAACTTTTGCTAGGCTTCTTCTCAATATTAGTCAAAGACAAACGATCTGGAACAATCTCGATGTTGTATTGGAAATAACGAGCGAATGCTTGGGCCAAATCATCCCAGGTATACCATCTGTTGTGATCTTGACGAGTGTACCACTCCAATGCCGCGCCACTCAGACTTTCGCTAAAGTATGCCATTAACAGCTCATATTTCCCACTGGCTCCTCTCATTTTACTGCAGAATCCCCTTAAGTGAACCACGGGGTCTCTGTGGCCGTTATAAAAATCAAATTTGGGCATTTTGAACCCAACAACTAGTTTTATGTTAGGGAACAAACATAGATCTTTGTAGGCTACACTTACTTGACCTCCCAACCCTTGCATGTTTCTGAGCAATTGTTCCAGGCTTCTCACCTTCCTAAACATCTCCTCATGTTTCGGGTTTTTAGGTGGTTTCTCAGTCTCAACAAGGCAGTCAAAACGAGGAGTGTAAGAGTAATGATCTGGGGCCTTGAAAGTAGGCTCTGGGGGATAGTACTGATTATCTTGAGGGTAATGGTTCACTGGAAGATCGATGGAGTGTTGCTGGTGGAGGTGCTACAAAACCAGGGGTAGCTGGTGGAGGGGGGTATGGGGTTGTTTTGGCTGGTGGAGCTTGTATGGTTTGGGAAGTGGTGCCATGATAGTGGTGGTAAGCTGTGAAGTTTGGTGCATGTTGTGGGGATGAATCTATAGTGGGAGGTTCTAGGGACTGAGCTAGCAGTGGTATGAAAATAGGGTTGGCGGGGTATGATGGTGGGGGATTCCCTTTCATCCATGCCTGGTACATCTCTGCCATCCGGTGTTTCAACTTATGTAACTCCTCTTTCAAACCAACCTCAGACTCCTCCACCTATCTCGGTGGATCAATAATACTTACGTCCAGTTCTTGGCCAGCTATGATCAACTTGTTTTTAGACCTGGTTGTATGGATGGGTTGTGAGAATGCCAAATAAACTAACCACCTTCCTGTTCTCAATGGCAACAACAACTTGTTAGTGTTTAAGTTTTAACAGATGGGCAACCGTACATTTGGGATGCAATGCACCTAAACAGTTAAAGCTTCTATCGTGTATTTGAATGGATGCATGCTTCATCCCGACTTTTAACTAACTCTTCCCATTTTGTGCTTTCTCTTCTCTTTTTTTCTTTTTACTTCAATCCCTCTTTAATCACTATTGGCCTTTCCCATTTGTTTTTTTTTGGCAATCCGCTAGGCAAGATCCTAGGGCTAGTTTTTTATTAATAAAAGAAAAAAAATTACAACAATTAGGAAAAGTATAAATAAGGGGGACAATAGCACCGGTATTGTTATCCATATGCCTTGGCTATATAATCACTCCTCTGCGCCTCTCATTGCCTTATGATGGCAGCCCCATGTAGAGGATTCATGGTGTAGCTGCCGGCAAAGTCTCACGAGGGCATATAATCTCATAGCCGTGTGGATATTTTTCCAAAGGCATAGGACCAAGGCAACACTAACCGGGCTAAACCTTACCTTACTAATCCTATTGAGGCAAAGAAAAGGCCTCACCTACTAACAAGCATGTAAAAAATAGGAATTTGAAACTACCAAGTACTCTATGATCACCATAGAGTTTATAACACACTCTATGACGCTATTACAAGTGATGATGCTTTGAAATGATAAACTAAGACAATGTAGAAATTAGAATCTTGCCCCTCATTTACCAAACTTGTGAGTTCTTCAATTTGAACTTCCTTAAAATACTCTTTACCTGTCTTCAAATAATCTTCAAAGTTCTTCATTTGTTGTCGTATCTATTGGACTTCGTAGATTTGGAGTGGGCAACCCCTTTTTTCTTTGCAGCTCTTATTGGGAGTTGCCTGAGTGTTATTTCTTGAGTCACCTTCTTTTTTTTCATTTTTGTTAGGAGCGAAATCTCCAGTTATAGCCGCCTCTTCCGGACAAGATTCAATCAAGTCATCCTCTTTTGCTTCTTCGGAGATGGCAACGCGTAAGTTGGCCTCAAGATTTTGATTAGCTTCATCTTGTATAACCATCCACAATGGTTCATGCCTCTTTAGTGTCTTTGCACTACATGGTTCATGTCTGTTTGTCACTGAAAATTTCTGCTTCAGTCCGGTCATTTTTTAGAATGATGAGTATGCACTTTTCTGTGGTTTTGGATTGCCCAAAGCATCCAGCAACTTTTTGTCCACCAACGAAATAGCAGGTATATCAGTTACCATTACTACAACTCCAGTTATGTTTGCGTTAGACTGTTGCTGCCCAGTCGTGTTTGCATTGGAATGCTTCTGCCCAGTTATGTTTGCATTGGACTGCTGCTGCCCATGATTAGTATTAACATCAGCTGCAGTTATTGTATGTTGCTGCTTCTGCCCAGTCGTCGTAACTGTTACTGTTTTACTATCACCAGGATGATTGCTAGTTAAAATATTTGGATCCTTTCGTTGCTGCTGCACAGTCTTCGTAGGTGTTATTACCATTTGAGTTGAAGTAGCTTGAGTCGCCTGCTTAAGAGATGTTTCTGCAGCTTGTACTGCCCTTCCAGATTCTGAATTTGTAGTACCAGCAGTAGGAGTGTTTCTTGGAAATGCAGGAGCTTGAAGGTTTAATTTCTTTTGCTTCACTGGAGGATCAAACTCCTCCCCTGCACTATACTGATCCACCTCCTGCTCTCGTTCTTCAGAAGAGTAGCTAGCAAATCCATCGCTCAAGTTATCAGTTTTGTGTGGTGAAGTAGTAACTGCATCTCCCTTCAAATGCCCAGATGTTTTAATCTTTTGATCAACAGTTAATTGCAAAACTCCAGCTGATTTTGCCTCCAGCTGAGATGTCATTGCATTTGTCCATTCCAAAGCCTCAACTCTTGCATGTCCATATCCTTCTCCGTTTAAAGTAGCATCTTTTTCACCTGCTACTTTACAAAATTGTTTAGTTGTAGCATTTGACTCCACAGCCTGTGTACCTCTCGCTACAGCAAAAGAAATATCATCTGTAATCTTGGTTGTAGCTATATTGGTAGAGACTGTAGTATGTTTCTTGGCATTGGCTGCTCGATTTGCTACTGTCCAGACTGCACCCATCGAATGTTGCACAGCTTGAGCACTAGGTTCTACAACATCACCAGTAATCAATGTAACTGCTGGTTTTTCAGCTGCAGTAACTCGATCACAATTTTTATTCAATGCAACTGTACTATCCAAATTCGAAACAGAAGTAGCTTGTTTTGTCAGCCTCTTATTAACTCCAGCTTGTTTTTTCCTCTCCACACCTACACCCTCAATCTTTTTCCCATCTTCAGCTTGCCCTGAAGCATTAGTCACAACCGCAGTAGCTTCAGGTAATCCAGTAAGGTCAGTTTCAAAATCTGAACCTTTAGGAAGTCCAGCTAAAACTCTACCACCCACAGCTTTGTAAATCGTATCCAAAGCTCTACTAGCAGAGATATCACGTGGAAAATTAGCTTGTGGCTTCTTAAAAGTTGGGGCATCTACTGCATCTGCCATACGATGACTAGACAACATAGCATTGTCTGCATTCATTGCTTTTTCGCAATTCATATCAGTCTCAGTCCTACCCCTGTTCATCCTAGCAGTATCTGCACTATATGAGCCTGACGAAAGCATCAGCTGCCCAACATGTTCCTTACATGTTTGATCAAGTGGTTGAGAGACGGATGCACCAATAGTATAAATTGCTTGTTCTGCATATTGGTGTGCCTTTTGAATTGTTCTGCCTGTTCTCACATCAACCAAGGTCCCTGTAGATTTAGCACGTTCTAAAGGATTTAAAAAATCCCTGGCATCCCCTTTTAGTTTGTCAACCTTGCTCGTCTCCTCAGCCAAAGTCGAAATTTCAGCAGGCATTACAAGATCAGTAGCAATAGTCCTCTCAATCAACGTTGCCTCAAATTGCATATTATTATTCGGTCTATTCGCATCCTCACCATCTTGATCAACTACTTGTGTATCAATCACAGCATGATCACTTTTTGAACCTGTAGCATCTTCAATTTGCCCAGCTCTTTTAGCATTCAAATAGGCCCTGGCATCTCCTTTTAGCTTCTCAATATTAGCTGCCTCACCATCACATTTTCCAGCATGCACTCCCCCTTCTCCACTTTCAATTCCATCAACTTCCTTTGCCTTACCATTCATCATACGACATGTTCTTTCTTCATGTCCTTGATGTTTACAAAAGGTGCAATACTTAGGTAAATTGTCATAAGTCACCTCTTGATAATGTTCAATTGTTTTTCCAGTAGCTGTATCTACAATTTATAACCTAATTCTCTTAGGGTGTTTGTCTAGGAGGTCTAGTAACACCTTAACTCTAGCAACACTTGGTCGTGTTTGATCTTGAGTAGCTTTATCCACACGCTTCTGCAATTGACAGTAATGATTTTTTTGCAAAACAATTTGGCGGCAGCTCATGAAACGAGATCCACATAACTGCTTTTGAAGTTTCTTTTCTTGGATTGAAATCTAGTGTCCATGGAAAAGTTCTATAGAAAAATTCTTGGCCCTTAGACTTTATAAAACTAGTAGATTTCGACACCACATGGACATAGTCCTTATACAGATCAAGCCTAACTAAAACATGACGAAATTCAAGTAGGCCGATATTACATCTACCTTTAACGTCAAACTGAGCTGGAATAAGCTGTCTTAACTCCTGCAAATCAGGTTTTCCATATGAAAACTTGAGTATTACAGCTTGATGTAATCCCTCTTCAATGGTGAATGCATTTACTTCATCAACGGTGAATTCCACTGTTGGTTCTCCATGAACGATATTGACAGGACTCAACTCGATCTTGGACTGAATTGCGGCATTTTTTTTGGTTGGAATTGTGCAGCGTATGACTGCTTTTGATTAGAGTTTGGAATTGTTTCTGTGTTGTTTTGGAGTGCCTCTCCCATAGCCAAAGGCTGGGGAGAGGTCGCAGCATCCATGAAGCTCCTCAAAACCCCATTGATGCGAAGAAGCAGAAGAAACTAAAGAAAATTTCTGCGCGCTACAGTAATTTCGCGAAATAAAATTAAGATCTGCGACAATTGGCTATATATTTGAGGATGAAATCAATTGGGGATTGTTCGCAAAGAGAATGGGGTTCTTTTGAGACAAATTTTGCAAAGTTACCTTGCCGGACGCCGGAGTTAAGCTGTGAAGGGTGGTAACCTTGTTTTGCCATTATTTTTTCCCCTCAATTTCCTTTTATTTTCTCTCATATTTTTCCTTTTCATTTTATAGTTATGATCAAATCCTATGGGAATTGCCTACGTATCATGACGCCGCATGAATCAGATCATTATGTAGTTCAGGAGATAAGTGCAAAATAAAAGAAAGATACATTTTTGGGGTTTTCAAATTTTCAGAAAATAAAATCAAAACAAAACATCCTGATTACAATGACTTCTCCTACGTAACTAACCATAAAACTAACAGACTCGAAAGGTGGACTAACAGACTCCAAAAGAAAGAAAAAAATGAAAATACAGAATGGAAAGTGGACTAATGAACTCCAACAGAAACTGGAAATACAGACTCGAACAATAAAATCAGAAATACATGAGTGCCTCAACTACTGCTCCAGGGGCCCGCGGGACATCAGTCGGTCTTGCCGCGAGCCATGCGCCATATCTTCTTGGAGGCAAAATAGGTCATCCATGATTGTCGGACAAAAATCATAACGGAAGCGAAGAACATGGACCTGGTCATGTTTTCACATTCGTTGCACTTCATCACAATGTAGTCCGCGATCCTCCTAACCCTTTTCCCTAATAATACCCTTCTCTTGTAGCAACCATCCGATCTGCTAGGATCTGGCCCCCAAAACTTGTTCGGCTGTATGATTTTACTCTTGAAGCTGCCGCAGATCTTTTTCTAGCTGCAATATCAGGGCATAGCAGTGTTCTCTTTATACTTTGAAATCTCTTGCCTGCTTGGTCATTTCGTTCTCAAGGACGGTGATCTTTTTCTTCAACCCCATGGTTCCATTGTCATATATTCCTTTTAACTGTTGAACAAAGCGTTCCCGTTCCTCCACATTCTTAGCCAATTTTGTTCGAGCCTTTGCCAGTTCACCCTCGGTCTTTTTCAGATCAAAATCATATTCACCCACTTTCCACCTAAGGTTATCTATAAGCTTTTCATCTTTTGCACTTCTGACAGGGTTTTCGGCTGCTATTTTCATTTCCTGAATTTGGGCTTGGAGGCCGTTATTTTCTTTGTCTAACCTTTTCTTTTCACCCTCATCCACAGTGGCTTGCAAACCATTCTTAAATTAAAGATCCCTGGCTTGTTTTTTCAACTTGCCTATTGTGGCCCTCTCCTTGGACAACCAGGCCCACTGTTCCTGCAACGCTTCAACATATTCCTGGATGTGGGGCCTTTTGGTTGGTCTTTCAGGTTTGGCCTTTGCAGTTTTCTTCTTTCTATGCCAAGCAAGATAAGCAGGTGAGACCTCGCCTTTAGACAAGTCACGCACTCGGGTGTTTGCTGTCAAATACTGGCACTCGTTCCAAATATGACGAACTGTTTCTTCATGAAATTGGTGGTCAAAGCTGATTTCGACCGCATAAATACTAACATCTTCATCCGGGTGTACCACCTGGCGTCTTCTCAACTGTCTCATCAGCCGTTATGGAACATAAGGCTGAATGCCTCGAAGGCCCATTAGGAGGAAGTAAAGACCGGTGGCAGGCATATACACAACTTCTTCAACAGGAAGCCAACCCAGTGTCCACTCTATTTGTCTTGCCGTTATGGAGCGAAGGCGGGATACCCAATCTCCGAAGCCTTCTAGAAATTTGAACCCTGAGACCCTTATGTCGAACTCTTCAATGCAGCTCGTCCCCGTAGATCCGTAATTCATATATCGAGGGCGGTGACACAGATGCTCAATCATCCACATTTGTAGTAGCAAATTGCACCCCTCGAAAAAGTCTACCCCAGCTTTACAAGCCGTGAGAGCTCGGTATATATCAGACATTATCATATGGGCGAGGGTGCTCTTGGAGTTGGTAATCAAAATATTGACGACTCCAGCTACAGACAAATCAATATTCCCATCCTTCCAGGGAAACACCACGAGACCTAAGAAAGCTACCATAAAAGCGAAGCGCCTATGCTCATCCCATTTTGATCGGTTCCCTTTGCTACAAATCCCACTTTCCTGGTTGTCAAATCCTCCTACATGCCCGTACCTCTAGTATATGAAGTGTAGAGTGGAAAAACCAACTGCCAAATCTGCATATTGGACCCCCTGCTTATTTTTAGCAAATCCAGAAACTTGTGAGGGGTAACGACCCTTGGAGCGACCAGGTACTTATGCCTTAGACCTTCAGTACTTCCCACATAACCCGCTATCTCTTCCAAGGTGAGTGTGAGTTCAAAGTCTAAGAAATGTAGGACGTTGTGAGCTGGGTCCCAAAAAGTTACCAGTGCCCTTATTATGTCTCCTCTAGGCCTGATCTTCAGCAATCCGGTGAGCCCTCCCAAATAAAGGTTGACCACATCTCGTCCTTCTTTACCCAAATCTTCCCACCACATGAGTAGATCCAACGGAATCTTGGACATGACCTTCATTGGTAAATTTTGACTCGTGCTCATTCTACACATTTAGATTAAGGAGATTGGTTTAAAAACAAAGTGGATCTTATTTGAAAACTGACAAAAGGCATTTTTTTTTTGCAAAAAATAAAAATAAATTAGGGCTACTTTTGCGAATACGGCCTTTCATTACTTCGGAATGGAAGTTCTTAGGGTTGTGTTCGCTAAATGGCCAAAATTAACAAAGAAACCGTCGATGGCTATTTTTGCAAAGCATCCTTCCGGCGTCCCGCTGGGACATTTGGCTATTTAGACAAAAAGGCATCACCCACTTATTTACGACAAGAATGACGACACTTTATATATTTTTTTTCAAAATTTTTCAAAAAGCGGGGCTGGACCCGATGAGGGTTGCCTACATATCCCACGTCCAGTGAGAATCAAACCCGCGTAGTTCGGCCAGTTTTGACACGAAAAGGAAAAACATAAACCATTTTGGACTAACTCTTTTCTTCCTCAAGAAACCCCACTTTTTTTCCTTTTCTTTCAAGAAATCTTTTTCTTCTCTTTTTTTTCAAAAATTCGTAGAGTTTTGGGATATTTTGGGCACCATTTTTGGAAACGAGTGAAATCCTCTCTCATACCTCAAACTTGGTTTTTCTTTTGATTTCCTCACTTAATCTAGAAGCCGGTCAACATGCAATCCGAAACAAATTAAATGCATAGGTAGCACATAAAGTGCATCAGGTTGGTCTTTTTATTTTCGGGTACGCCAGTCATAGACGGACTCAACCCCTGTATTGAGTCCCCAAAGTCAAATGCACATGATGCAAACAAGTGTTCCTACTAGGGATCCGGCATGAGGCTGAGTTATTCTAGGTTTAAAACCTGGGTGTATTGTTCTAGACCTGGCTTACCCGAGCGGACAACTCGAGCCGGGGGGAGCATACCGGTAACCAAAAGATCATCTGGCTTTGCAACTTGTCCAAACCTCGTTCTAAATTAGGATATGACACTAACAGAAAGAAGTCACGCCAGCGTGCACTTCTCTGAAGATTAGAAGAGAGGGGTTTCATAGCAATTTTTATACAGTTCAGATAATATCAAAACGGTAAAAATCAGCATTTAGCACATTAGGCCCGAACATGTAAATAAAATCAGATAATAAATAAAGCCAAATATAACATTTATTCTAAGCTCGAAATCTTGAACCCAGAACCAGAGATTTTGGGTTCTTGTCCCCAGCAGAGTCGCCAGAGCTGTCACACATCCTTATTCTACCACTGGAAGGGGTATAAGGGGAGTTTTTTCCAATTTAAGTGACAATCGAAATGGGATTATTATATTTAGAAATCAGAGTCGCCACTTGGAATAATTTATGGTGTCCCAAGTCACCGATTTAAAATCCCGAATCGAGGAAGTTTGACTCTTATATATGGTCTGCGAACACAGAAATTCGGGTAAGGAATTCTGTTAACACGGGAGAAGGTGTTAGGCATTCCCGGATTCCGTGGTTTTAGCACTGTCGCTCAACTGTTAATATTGGCCTATTTATCTGATTTTTAAAACATTCTTGAAACCTATGTGCATTTTTATTCCTTTTAAATCGCTTTTAGTAATCCAATTGTTATACATTAATTATTTGATTATGCGTTGCAAATCATATCACGGGAACCGTACCCACGATCCACAATGTGTTTAATTTATTAACAAGAATAAAAGGTGTCTGGGTCACATAAATGTACCCCCGTATTTTAGAATTGTGTATCACAGCTATGACACGAGAACCGTACCCGTAGCTATGCTACTTTATTTAATTAACGTGCCTAAAGCAAACAACGAGAGTTGAAGCCATTTTCTACATTAGTTAAGATATTGATGTGAGGGCCATAGGCTATGTGATCGGATGGCACACCTTAACTTATTAAAGAAAAGCATTCAAAGAAGTGAACTACGGATATTCATATCTAAAACTAATTTGCAAATTCGGTATCACAACTACGTGCCTTAAGCGAACTACGGAATTCAAGTATTCTGAAAATAATAATGAAGTTCTTTTTTTTTTAATAAGAGGCGATGGGTTACACCCAAGATATTTAAAATTATTGCAAGCCTTTAAACCACTGAACTATTGGGGTAAATGAAAGCGTGTCATATTGCTTAATAGCCATATCTGGAAGTTGTTGGGCTCGAAGTTAAGCCCATACAAAAAGGATACAAGGAGAGGAATTCCAAGGTCTGGTCTAGACCAGACTATCCTCATTCAACTTGGATTTGGGCCCAAATGATTCTCCACTGGCCCAGAACGGAAAAAAACTTCAATGATATACATAGCCTATTTCAACAAACAACTACATGCATCCTTAGGCCCAATGGCAATCAAAAAATCCATTTTAATTAGCCAGTTAATAAACAACCTAGTTCACAATAACAACCCAAAAATGACAATGAATCAACAAGGAAGTTTTAATCATATTGAAACATGGCAAAACAAAGGACAACATAAGACTAATCTCACATCGTCTCCAGCATTACTCGAATATTAACCACATAATAAAAAGCTAAGCTTGAATCATTAACCACTTTAGGCATTGATAATTTATACCTTTACAACTGAAGAACAAACAAACCTATCGCGATTCCATGATTGACAAGACATCAAAGTAGATAGGTTTTTGAATCAAATCAGAAATGAAACTCACATTCCCAAATAGTTTCCAGTAACACCATAGCACAGTCCATACTTGGAGAAAGAGAAAAAAATAAAAGCAATCAAGCTATACTTCAAAAAACTTCACAGCATGAATTCGTACACGAGTCAGATATCTATGTTATACGTTTAAAGCTAACTTATAACATGATGAAAGGAAAACATGGAAGGAAAGAAAACAAAAAAAATAGACTTGAATTCATTGAATCAATCCACAAGCTCCAAAACAATCTGAGAGTGACAACAGCAAATGGGCCCAAAACTTCATGTACACGACTCAAATGATCATAGGAGTTCAGCCATACATACGTGTTACAGCAAAAATAAACAAAAGCCTTGAAAGTCAGCCTAAAGCAACACCAAGACAACAAACAGCAACAGAGATCAGCAGTGAAAGACCACAATCCAAAAAGCCTCGAAATCCAGCAATTTCATCTTAGAATCTTAGGAAATTCCCAGAAAATGTCACTCCAAACTTTTTTAATTTTTGTTTTCTTTTTGAGAAAAAAGAAAATTTAGCTCAAAATTCTAGTCTAGAAGTTTTCTGCCATTTGCTCTTCTTCTCCTCCTCTTTCAGAATTCAGGGAAATGAAGCTTTAAAGAGAGGTGTTAGGGCAGCAAAGATTTATTTTTTCTTTCTTTTGAGTCCTCTCCCTTCTTTTACTTTACCCTCCTAAGTCCTTTAAAGAAGCAAATCTGAACTCCTCTTTCCTTGGCATTCAAGCCTTCCCCAATTCTAGAAACTTCCTCCCTAACTGAAAAGATTCCCCATCCCAAATCCCCACAATACCCTTGCCAGCCTACTATTTGTTTCCCCAAAATGAGACAACCATGGGTCAAATTGACCCAAGACTCATCCCATATGAATGAGCCTCTTTTACCCGGGTCAGAGATGACCACAAAACCAATGTAGAAGCCCAATCAGCAAAATGAGCATTAAACTCAATTGCAACCTATGCTAAACTGGACACTTAATCAAAAGAAAAGGAAGAAGAAGAAAAGAAGAAGGACCAAAGATAAAGAACGAAGAATCTGAGCCATAAATGAACCAACCAAACAAAAATACTTTAATAATTTGAATATTAATTCAACACTATTAACTAAACCAAATAAATCTGACCAAAACGGAAAAATCAAACAGAACAGAGAAAAAGAAAACAATATTAATCCTATCATGCAATTATCCAAAACAAATTATTTTAAAAATTTAGGTCGGTCAACAAACAAATGGACCAACTATGATTTGAAGAACAAAAATAGACATGCAATAAGGGAAAAAGATATGTACTCTTTTTGGCCGAAAACATTTGAGCGAGTTGACGAACGGCATCGTTTGACGAAGTTTTGTCGGTCTTTTGGTTTTGCATGGAATCTGATGGGCTTTGAAACGAACCGAAATTGATGCTAATCAATTGTTCTTAAGGACCAGGACTACGTGGTGGTTGTGTGGTATGAAATTGGGGTTAATTAGGGTTACGCCGTCGGCGATGGGGTTTGGGATTTTGAGGGCGGCGGGGTCTGGTTAGGGTTTGGGTGAAGTTGAACTGAAGGAATTCAAAATGGGGGGGGGGGGGGATCTAGTTTAGGACAGTTAAATATTGGGATGGGGACCAGTTCCGAGCTGCTGGATCACAATGATCCAACGGTTGTGATGAAAGGTCAACAAAACGGGGTCGTTTGGTTTAGACGGGGCTGGGCTGAACCGGGTAAAAGGGCGTTGGGCTTAATTTTGGGGCAGGTTGGCAGAAATGTTTGGGCTTCAGCCCCTTTTGGCCCAATAAAATCAAACCCCTTTTGAATTAACCCTTTTTTTCCTTTTCATTTTGTTTTTCTTTTCTTCTATTTTTTTCAATTAAAAACATAAATTAAAATCCTAAATTAATCTAGATTGTAAAATTAACCAATTTCCTAAAAATTATAAAATTCCCTAATCCCAAATCAGAAAGAAAAATCGATAGTCTAGCAATTAAAAGATAAAAATGTAAAATAGGTCATTTTTATGATATTCCTTTTTTAATGAAACAAATAATTAACTAATTAATCCTAAAAATGTAAGAATGAAACCTAAATACAATGCATGGTATTTTTGGTATTTTTTACGATTTAAATAAAATTAAACATGCACAAAGAATACAAACAATTAACACAAATTCCTACAAAAAACTATAAAATTGCAAATGATTGGGAAAACTTTATTTTCTTTAATTTGTAGGAGTATTTTGTATAGGTCAAAAATCACGTGCTCAAAATTCGGTTATTAATTACATGGAAGTTGTAATAGGTTAGTTGTTAATATAGTAGCTTATGTATTAATAGGTCAAAAAAATGTAATGTCCTGATTTTGAAAGCTTTTTATTTTTATCTGGAGTATTGTAATAAGTTAGGTCCTGATTTCATGTACTGAGGTTTAAAATCACTGTTGCGAGGGGTGTAATTATCTTGCTATTGTATTTTGTAATGCGAGTACAGTGATGCAAGGGCCAAAGCCATGGGCCAGATCCGTAAAGTTAAAGTGCCTGTTTTCTGATTCAAATTGGGACGGACTCGTGGATAGGCGCATATGGGGAAACAACCTAAACAAGTCTAGGCCTAGGCCATTGGGCCTGGGCATTGAACCCAATAGCTTGGCTCAGTTGTAAATGTTTCTCTTGTGAATTATAGTATAAATGCATGTCTTATATGTCTTCCAAATCATGTGTAGTATAATTAATTTTCAAACTTGAATGGTATTTTGATTTTCTAGATTCTGATTTTCCTACTTAAAAATGAATTGATTTACAACTTTTGACTAATGTGTATACTATGTAAGTTTGGCTTAAAATGTATAGGTAGATAGGCCCAGTCAGTATACCTTCATGACTGGGCCCGCTTAATGTAAGCCCAATGTGGGCCAGCCTTGGTTAAAATCGGACTCAGCAAGAGCCCTTGAGTTTCTTCACTTTTGGACCAAATTCTGAGCTCAATGTAGTTTCAATGCTGATTGATCCTTGACTAAATAATCAATGGACTACTGCTGGCCCAAACCCCTTATAAAAATGATTAAAGGTCCAATACATATGTCCCCAAATATGTATATAATTAATAGCTTTATATTAAGTTCCAAAGTAGTTTTAAATAAGAGCATCCGTTTGTTTGCTTTAATGGAGTACAAATCTTTTAAAATAAATCGAGGCATGCCATCCAAAAATGAAATCCCATAATCTATGGCCCTCATATTAAATATTATAACTTATTGTAGAAAATATTTTGAACATCTGTAGTTTACTTTAGGCGCGTTTATAATAAAATCATCATAGCTACGGGTACGGTTCTCGTGACGTAATTGAAATACCTAATTTCCATGTCCAGGGGTACATTTATGTGACCCAGCCACAACTTCTAATAACTTTAATAAATTAAACATATTGTAGATCGTGGGTACAGTTCCCGTGACATGATTCGCGATGTGTATCAAACAAACAAGTGTACGACAATCGTAACTTATTCCAGAATAATTCCATAAATATTATTAAAAATAGTTTAAAAGTTTAAAATGCACACTAGGTTTAAAACATGTAGTAAATCGGATAATTAGGACAATTTTAATAGTTTAAGCGACCGTGCTCGAACCACGGAACCCAGGAATGCCTAACACCTTCTCCCGAGTTAACAAAATTTCTTATCTAGAATTTCTGGTTTCGCAGACTTTTAAATAAAGTCGATTTCCTCGATTTGAGATTTAAAAATAAACCGGTGACTTGGGACACCAAATAAACTATTCCAAGTGGCGTCTCTAAAAATAAATAAAATAATCCATTTCGAATAATGTCACTTTAATTGGAAAAACTCCCTTATTTCCGCTCTCGGGTAAAAAGGAGGTGTGACAGCTCTGGCGACTCCGCTGGGGATATCTAACCCTGAACTTCTGGTTCAGGTTTCAAGAATTAAGCTTGGAATAACTTTTATAATTGGCTTTTATTATCTGATTGTTTATTACATGTTTGGGCCTAATGTGCTAAATATCGCTTTTTACTGCTTTGATATTATTTGAACTGTATACAAACTGTTGCGAAACCCCTCTCTTCTTATCTTCTGGGAAGTGCATGCTGGCGTGAATTCTTTTTTGTTAGTGTTATACCCTAAATTGGAACGAGGTTCGGACAAGTTGCAAAGCCAGATGATATTTTGGTTACCGGTATGTTGCCCCCTCCCGGCTCGAGTTGTCCTCTCGGGTAAGCCAGGTCTAGAACAATAAACCCAGGATTTAAACCTAGAATAACACAGCCTCATGTCGGATCCCTAGTAGGAGTGCTTGTTTGCATCATGTGCATTTGACGTTGGGGACTCAACACTGGGGTTGAGTCCGTCTAGGACATGTGTATCCCAAAAATCAAAAGACCATCCTGATGCATTTTTACGTGCTACTTGTACAATTATTTGCTTCGGTTTGCTTGTTGACCGGCTTTTAGAATAAGGGAGAAAAGTTGGGAAAATCAAATTGAGGTATGAGAGAGATAATTACCCGCTTTTGAAAATCTGGTATCCAAAATATACCGAAACTCTGCCGAAATTTTGAAAAAAAAGAGAAAAAGGAAAAAAGAAAAGAAGGGAAATTTGTTTCAAAATATTTCATGTTTTTCTGTTGCGTCAAAACTGACCGAACTACGTAGGTTTGATTCTCACTAGACGTGGGATACGTAGGCAACCCTCATCGGGTCCAGCCTTGCTTTTACAAAAAAATAACCCAAAATTTTGAAAAGGTGTTGTCTTTGTTGCCATAAATAAAAGTGGGTGATGCTATTTTGTCTAAATAGCCGAACGTCCCAACGGGCGCCGGAAGGCCGTTTTTTGCAAGAATAGCCACCGATAGTTTCTTTGCCAAATTTTGGCCACCTAGAAAGCACAGCCCTAAAATCTTCCCTTTTGAAGTGCTGAAGGGCCGTATTTGCAAAAGTGGTCGTGTTTATTTGACTTTTTAATTTTATAAAATGACCCCTTTTATCAACTTTAATAAAATTCATTTTATTTTAAATCAATCACCTTAATCCAAATGTGCAGAATGAGAACGAGTCAAAGATTACCAATGAAGGTTATGACCAAGATTCTATTGGAACTACACATGTGGTAGGAAGATCTGGGTAAGCAAGGACGAGACAGGGTTAACCATTACTTGGGGGAGATCACCGGATTACCAAAGATCATACATAGGGGAGACATAATAAAAGCACTAGTGACATTTTGGGACCCAGCTCACAACGTTCTGCATTTCTCGGAGTTCGAACTCACACCTACTTTGGAGGAGATAGCGAGTTATGCTGGGAGTACTGAGGGTCTAAGACATAAATACCTGGTTGCTCCAAGGGCCGTCACCCCTCACAAGTTTCTGGATTTGTTAAAAATAAGTAGGCAGGTCAGTATGCAGACTTGGTATGTGGGTTTTCAACTCTATTCTTCATATACCAGTGATACGGGCATGTAAGAGGATTTGACAACCCGGAAAGTGGAATCTGTAGCAAAGGGAACCGGTCAAAGTAGGAAAAGCATAGATGCTTCACTTTCATGGTGGCATTCTTAGGTCTTCTAGTGTTTCCCAGGAAGGATGGGAATATTGATCTGCGGGTAGCTTGAGTCGTCAAAGTCTTGATTACCAATGCCAAGAGCACCCTCACCCCTATGATACTATCTGAGATATTCTGAGCTCTCACGGCTTGCAAAGCCGGGGCAAATTTTTTCGAAGGATGCAATTTGCTATTACAAATGTGGATGATTCAGAACCTGTCTCATCGGCCTCAATATATGAATTATGGATCTACAAGGAAAAGCTACATTGAGGAGTTTGGAAAAAGGGTCTCAGGATTCAAAATGCCAGAAGGTATTGGTGGGCATATTTCGGTCGAAACCGAATAAACCGACCGAACCGAATTTTTTTTTATTTCGGTTTCAGTTATTCGGTTTGTTCGGTCGGTTTCGGTTTAAAATTTTAAAATTTCGATTCAATTTTCGGTTATTAAGTTTTTTAGTTCAGTTAACCGAAAAACCAAATTATTAACATATATGTTTTTTAAGTTATACATAGGCTAAGCCCATAGGTAATAAAATAATACTATTAGGTCCAATCTATCAAAGACTCAACCCAATTAAGTAAGTCCATCAACTTTCCAATCTTAAAGACTTTCAGTCTATTAAAACTTCCATAGCATATATGATAGATACCGGGAGAATTTCACACAGAGTTGTAATTTACACTATGTTTGAATTTTATGATCCATAAAGTGTGCAAAGTTTAGTCTATTTTTTTTCTATAAACACAATATTTCCAACAATTTCAAAGTTTTGGGAAAAATCAACAAATTCGCCGGTCGTATTATTACATAGAAGGAGTCCAATATGATAATGTTCAAACTGAAAACCGAACTGAAATTAGAATAACCGAACTGAACCGAACTTATTTCAGTTCGGTTTCGGTTACTACTTTTATAAAATCAAAAACCGAATAACCGAACCGAATTTCTTCAAACCGAACCGAACCGACTGAATGCCCACCCCTACCAGAAGGAGTTGGAGATTGGATATCCCGCCTTCATTCCATAACTGCACGGCAGATAGATTGGGTACTGGGTTGGCTTCCTGTTGAATAAATTGTGTACACGCTTGCCACCGGTCCTTACTTCCTCCTAATGGGCCTTCGAGGCATCTAGCCTTGTGCCCCATACTGGGTCTTGAGACAGTTGGGAAGATGCCAGGTAGTTCCCCAAGATGAAGATCTTAGTGTTCATGCAGTTGAAATCCGCTCTTATGGCCAATTTCAAGAAGAAGTGGTTCGTCATATTTCGAATGAGTGCCAATATTTGATAGCAAACACCCGAGTACGTGACTTGTCTATAGGCGAGGTCTCGCCTGGTTACCTTGCTTGGTATAGAAATTAGTTCACTGCAAGGGTCGAACCTGAAAGGCCAACCAAAAGGCCTCACATCCAAGAATTCGTTGAAGCGTCGCATGAACAATGGGCCTGGTTGACCAAGGAAAATGATTACAGGGCCATAAGCAAGTTGTAAAAGAAAGTCAGGGATCTTAAATTTGATAGTGGTTTGCAGGCCGCTGCAGATGAAGGTGAAAAGAATAAGTTGGCCCAAGAAAATGAAGCCCTTCGAGCCCAGATTGAAAGAATGAAGATAGCTGCTGAAAACACGGGAAGGAGTCAGGCAGATGAAAGACTTATAAACGGTCTTAGGCAGAAAGTGTGTGAGTAAGGGACTAATTTGGAAAAATCTGAAGGTAGTCTGGCAAGAGCCCGGGCATAGTTAGCAAGGAACGCAGAAGGACGAGCAGAGTTTGTTCAGCAATTAAAAGGAAAATATGATAGAGAGGTCGCAAATCTAAAGAAGAAGATAACTACCCTCGAGAATGAAATGGCTAAACAGACAAAGAACTTCAAGGCAGAGAGGGAACATTGTTGCGCATTAATGCCCCGACTGGAAGAGGACATGCAACAGTTGCAGGAGCAAAGCCATAATGACACCCAAGTGTTGGAAGCTAGATCTCAACAAATTGGGCGCCTACTCCAAGAGAAAGACATCATTAGAGAGAGGATTAGAGGAATTTGTGACTATATCATTATGAAATGCCATGAGTGTGAGGATATGACTAGATCCACTTTCTTCGCTGCAGTAATGACTTTTTTTCTCCAGATAATGGATGACCTGGATCGTCTCCAAGGAGATCTTGCACGTAGGCCCACGGCGAGACCGACTGATATCCCGCGGGCCCCTGGAGTAGTTTTGGAGGCACTTATGTATTCCTGATTTTTTTCTTTTTGAGTTTGTATTTCAGTTTCTTTTAGAGTCTGTTAGTCTGCTTTGAGTCTGTTTTTATTTTTCAATCCTTAATTAAGCCTATATGATGGAGTCATTGTAATAGAGAAAATTAGAAATCTTTATTTTAATGAAAATTTGGAAACCCAAAAAAATGTTTCTTTCTTTTATTTCGCATTTATCCCTTGAACTACGTAATGATCTGATTCACATGGTATCATGAT
Source organism: Nicotiana tabacum (assembly GCF_000715075.1). NCBI lineage: Eukaryota > Viridiplantae > Streptophyta > Magnoliopsida > Solanales > Solanaceae > Nicotiana > Nicotiana tabacum. Next base: position 101,928,580 of record NC_134087.1, on the reverse strand, counting down.
ACATAGGCAATCCCCATCGGATTCGGTCATATCTATGGATGATTCGAATAAGAGAAAATGATGAAAAAGAGAGAAAACAAGAATAAGAGAGAAAACAATGCAAAAGAGAGAGTGCAAAGAAAAGAGAACAAATAATGAAAAACGCAAAAAGAAAAGTAAGATGCAAAGATATGGGAGATAAACAAAAGTCGGGATGAGACATGCAACTGCTGCAAAACATGTAGAAACACATTTAACTGTCTAGGTGCATTGCATTCCTCAATGTGTGATTCCCTATGTGTCAATTATCTCAAACTAACCGGTTTGTTGTATATGTTGTTGAGTCCAGGTTTTGTTTTTAAGGTGGTTGGTTTTGTGGTAACTTTGCTTCGCACCCTTACTTTACAAGATCTAAGGGAAGTATTGAAATGTTGTCAGAGAGTCATCTACCAACAATTCCCATCCCAGAGGACAACCCATAGTCGGTTATCCCAACGACAGAGTCAGCGACTGCTGAAGAGAATAGGGCATTGTGCCTCCGCATGTTGGAAATGTGGGATGCTTGGTCTAACGGTAGAGAGTCGCCTAGTGCAATACCTAGTTTCCCCGAGCTGCTTCCCAGAACAAGTGGAACCTCCAACATCCTTATAAATTACTTGAACACCCCACTCGGATACCCCGCCATGTCAGCCCATTTCGCCGGAACACCTTCTGAGGTTCGCCCCCAGGCACTGATTTCAGGAGTGGATTCTAACATATTCACTACACCACCAACATCGTCTACAGTACAGCCAACATTACCCAGGCCAAACTTTGAGCCGCCATCCTTTACTTTCCAAATACCACCATTTCCATCAGACACGACTCATTTCACCACAAACTCATATCCTCAACAACCTCGGTATGAGTTTACCTCGGGACAAGAGAGAACTGTAAAGAATCCCGAGAAAAAGGAGATCACTCGAAAAATGAAGAGCATAGAACAAAGTCTCAAGAACATATAAGGCCTGAGTGGCCAGAAGAGTGGCTCCTATGCTGACTTGTGCATGTTCCCGCATGTTCATCTGCCTATCGGTTTCAAGACTCCCAAATTTGAAAAGTATGATGGACATGGGGACCCCATAGCTCACCTGAAGAGGTATTGCAATCAATTGAGGGGATCAGGCAGAAAAGAAGAGCTCCTAATGGCTTATTTCGGGGAGAGTTTAGTCGGAATTGCAACCGAATGGTATGTGGACCAAGTGTTACGACTCGGCCGATCGTTATAAGAATTTACGCCCTGATCCCCTATTAACTGCTTTTTCCATATTTATTTCTGCTATTTTGATTTGCCGAGATATTCGGTTTTGAGTTTCAGAGAGTTTTGGGACACTTAGTCCCTAAATGAGAGCTTAAGTGTTGGACATTTGACCGTAGTTGGAATAGTGTGAAGATGGGCTCGGAATGGAATTCTGATGGTTCTGTGAGCTCCGTTGTGTGATTTCGGGCTTAGGGGCGTGTTCGAATTGTGTTTTGGAGGTCTGTAGCTAATTTAGGCTTGAAATGCTGAAAGGTCAAATTTTGAAGTTTCTGATTCGATAGTGAGATTTTGATCCGAGATTCGGAATGGAATTACGGAAGTTGGAGTAGCTCCATATTATTGAATGTGATGTATGTGCAAAATTTCAGGTCATTCGGACGAGGTTTGATAGACTTTTTGATCGAAAGCGTATTTTTAGAGTTTTGGAGTTCTTAGGCTTGAATCCGTGGTTGATTCGTCGTTTCGATGTTGTTTTAGGTGTTTTAAGGATTGGTATAAGTTTGGACAGTGGTATTAGACTTGTTGGTGCCTTTAGTTGAGGTCTCGGGGGCCTCTGGATGGTTTCGGAAGGTTGTCGGATAAATTTGGAATTTGTTTGTGCAGCTTCAGCTGCTGAACTCCTGTCATAACCGCACCTGTGGATTAGGGACCGTAGGTGCATGATCGGAGAAGCACTTGAGGAGACGCAGATGCGGCAAAGTGATTGGAAGCCAGTTTCCGAAGGTGCAGTGGTATGGGCAAACCTGCGAGACCGCATGTGCGGTAGAAGAAGCGCAGATGTGGCCCAGTGCCTTAAGTGAATTATCGCAGATGCGACGTAATTTCCACAAAAGCGGGACCGCAGGTGCGGTCCCATGACCACAGAAGCGGATTAGCTGGGCAAAAACATATAAATTCTTGCCTTCGCGAATTTGAGCTATTTTCACCTCTTTTCAAACTGGAAGAAGCCTTGGGGAGCATTTTCAAGGGAGATTTTCGGAGGAATTCATTGGGGTAAGGTCTTTGGTCCCTAAACTCGTTATTTGGGTGATTTTTATCATTATAAATATGAAAATTTAAGGAAAATCAGTAATAATTTGGGGGTTAGGGCTTGACTAATTAGAGACCTTTGAGTGATGATTTGAGGGACCATTTGAGGTTCGATTTTTGTAATTTTGGTATGAATGAACTCATGAGAGTGTGAGAATTCTGGAAATGTAAATTTTACTTGATTCTGAGACGTGGGACCGAGGGGCGTTTTTGTCATTTTCCCTAATTTCGCGTATTAGCTTAGAATTTCTTTGTAGAATCAGTTAACTGAAGTGTTATTTACATTATGAAATTGAATTTCATAGATTTGGGCCATTTGGAGTCGAGTACTCGTGGCAAGAGCGTGATTTCGGATTAATTTGAGCTGGTTCGAGGTAAGTGGCTTGCCTAACCTTGTGTGGGGGACCTTCCCCTTAGGATTTGGTATATTTGATAATTGAAATGCCTTGTATGTGAGGTGACGAGTGCGTACTTGAGATAATTGTTGAAATTCCGTTTTTTTTTAAGTAACTTCAATTGTGTTCCTTTTTCATGTTTTATACTACTTGCAATTTAAGCCTGTTGTTAGCTTAGAAAAAGCATGTTTAATTGACTTAATTGCTCATTTGCTTAAACTGCCTTAATTGCATTATGTGAAGCATGTTAGGTTATAATTACCTGTGTTACTTGGTATGAAATTGAGCTTAATTGAGTACTTCTTATGTTGTTGCTGCGTGTTTTACTTTGGGACTACGGGACGGCATCCCGGGAGATCCCTTGCACGTATTTATGATTTGAGCTGAGGTGCGGGATACCAAGAGATCCCTAGCACGTATATTGAGGATACCAAGAGATCCCTAGCATATATTGAGGATACCGAGAGATCCTCGGGATACCAAGAGATCCCTAGCATATATTGAGGATACCAAGAGATCCCTAGCATATATTGAGGGTACTAAGAGATCCTCGGGATACTGAAATATCCCCGGTTATTATCCTTGTGAAGAATGGTATCTCCTTGTGATTGTTTTTGCCTCTGTTCAGTTATTGAGTTCCTTATATTCCTGTATTAAATTCTTATTGTTAGGTTTCAGCTGTATTGCTTATCTTATTCTTTCATACCTTATATTTTTATTTTATCTTAGTAGGTACTTTGACTCAGTCCTATCACCCTTAAGGCGAGGCGACTGCTCCAAAGACTTTGAGGTATATTTGTCGCGTTCGCAGACCAAGGAATCCCTTTCCATTCTATCTGGTAATGATAACACTTCTATCTTGTCTGTTGATGTAGACATTTTGGAGTTAGAGCATTTTTATTATATTCGTAGCTTGTGATTCATGGGTTTCCGGGTTTGGGGAAAATGTATTAGTTTTTGAGAGGTAATATTGTGTATGTCGAGCGAAACTTTTAAATGTTGTTTTATTACTCTATTTCTGTTTTAAATTGTTTTCTTCCACAAATTGGCTTATCTTCCGCATTTTAGGCTTACCTAGTCGTAGAGACTAGGTGCCGTCACGATGGTTCACGGAGGGAGAACCGGGGTTGTGACAAGTTGGTATCAAAGCTTTAGGTTCATAGGAGTCATGAATCACAAGCCAGTTTATTAGAGTCTCGTGGATCGGTATGGAGACGTCTGTACTTATCTACGAGAGGCTATGTAACTGTTAGGAAAATTCCACTTCATTGGATTTCATGTCGTTCGAGATTTTGACATCACAATTCTAAACTTCTATCTTCTATTCTCTCATAGATGGTGCGGACACGTGCTACCCGAGATGATCAGGCACTCGCGCCCCCTACTACAGCCGTTAGAGGCCGAGGACAGGGTAGAGGCCGAGGATGCGCACATGGTGCAGCCAGAGCACCTGCGCGAGCTGCCAACGAGGTACCACCAACAGTTCCAGCCGGAGTCCAGACACTTGATATGCCTACTGCTACTACGACTCCAACACTTCAGGAGACTGTAGCACAGTTCATGAGCATGTACACCACTTTGGCTTAGGTAGGGTTGCTTCCCCTTGATGCAGCTACATCTCAAGCCGGGGGAGGAGCACAGACTCCTACTGCCCGCACTCCTGAGCAGCGAGTACATGTTGAGCAGGTCCCTGAGATTATTCCTGTATAGCCTGCAATCCGAGATCAGCCCGAGGATAGGGCAGTGGTTTCCGAGGACTGGCAGATGAGGCTTGAGAGGTTCAAGAAGTACAAGCCTCTTGTATTTAGTGGTCTAGCATCGGATGATGCTCTGGGATTTCTAGACGAGTGTTACCGCATTCTCTGTACCATAGGTATATCAAGGTCGAGCGGGGTCTCCTTCACTACTTTCCAGCTTCAAGGAGCCGCCTATGAGCGGTGGCACACCTATGAGTTAGACAGTCTGGATGAGGCTGTTTCACTGACTTGGACTCAGTTTTCAAATCTGTTCCTAAGAGAGTATGTTCCTTAGAGCCTTAGAGACGTATGGCGTGCAGAGTTTGAGCATTTGTGCCACGGTGCTATGACTATCTCAGAGTATATTGTCCGATACATTAGTTTGGCTAGACATGCACCAACCTTGAGTTCTACTGTTCACGAGAGGGTTTGCCGGTTTATTGAGGGCCTTATTCCCAGCATCAGGTCTAGCATGGCTCGTGAGTTGGAGATGGATATTTCTTATCAGCAGGTGGTGAGCATTGCTAGGAGGATTGAGGGTATGCATGCTAGGGAGAGAGAGGATAGGGAGGCCAAGAGGTCTCGAGAGTCGGGCCATTTTTCTAGTGTGCATGCCCCAACTGTAGGTCGTCATGGTAGTCACCGTTCATTCAGCTCTTCCAGTAGCCAGTGGTATTCCAGCTCCTCCTAGGCCTTAGGAGCCTTATTATGCACCTCCATTATCTAGCGCTCCTCCTGCACGGGGTGCTTTCAGAGGTCAGTCCAGCAGAACTAGACCAAGCCAGTCACAGCCGCCACGTCCTCCCAGAGCTTGTTTTGAGTGTTGTGATACACGCCATGTGGTGAGGGATTTCCCCAATCTTGGGAGGAGCGCACCTCCATTGACTTGTCAGCTACAGCGCGCCCCGTAGAGTTCTCAAGTTATGGTTACAGCTCCAGTTGCTACCCCACCTGCTCAGCCAGCTAAAGGTGGAGGTCAGGGAGGTAGAGATCGCCCTATAGGAGGAGGTCAAGCCTGATACTATGCCCTTCCTACCTGTACCGAGGTTGTTGCCTCTGATTCTATCATCACAGATATTATACTAGTTTGTCGTAGAGATGCATTGGTTCTATTCGATCCATGCTCCACTTACTCTTATGTGTCTTCTTATTTTGCTCCACATTTGGGTTTACCTCGGGATTCTTTGAGTTCCCCTATTTATGTTTCTACTCCAGTGGAAGATTCTCTTGTTGTAGACCGCATTTATCGGTCGTGTTTAGTTGCTCTTAGTGGTTTTGAGACTAGAGCTGATTTATTGTTGCTCAGCATGGTAGATTTTGATATTATCTTGGGCATGAACTGGTTGTCGCCCCATTATGCTATTCTTGATTGTCACACCAAAACCGTGACACTGGCTATGCCAGGTGTACCGCGTGTTGAGTGGAGGGGTACTTTAGATCACACTCTCAATAGAGTTATTTCTTTTCTTAAAGATTAGTGTATGGTTGAGAAGGGGTGTGACGCATATTTAGCTTATGTGAGAGATGTCAGTATTTATACTCCTTCAGTTGATTCAGTCCCAGTAGTACGGGATTTTCCCGATGTGTTTCCAGCTGATCTTCCTGGCATGCCGCCTGATAGAGATATTGATTTTGGCATTGATCGATTGCCAGACACTCAGCCCATTTCTATTCCTTCGTATCATATGGCTCTTCCTGAGTTGAAGGAGTAGAAGGATCAGTTACATGAATTGCTTGATAAGGGTTTTATCTGGCCTAGTGTATCACCTTGGGGTGCTCCTGTCTTGTTTGTGAAGAAAAAGGATGGCTCTATGCGTATGTGTATTGATTATCGCCAGTTGAACAAAGTTACGGTGAAGAATCGTTATCCTTTGCCTCGTATTGATGATCTGTTTGACCAGCTTCAGGGCGCACGGGTGTTTTCTAAGATTGACTTGCGCTCAGGTTATCATCACTTGAAGATTCGGGAGCCAGATATCCCGAAGACTGCTTTTAAGACTCAGTATAGTCATTAGGAGTTCCTTTTTATGTCATTTGGGCTGACCAATGCCCCAGCTGCCTTTATGCGTTTGATTCACAGTGTGTTCCGGCCGTATCTTGACTCGTTCGTCATTGTCTTTATTTATGATATTCTGGTGTATTCCCGGAGTCAGGAAGATCATGATTAGCACCTGAGGACAGTGCTTCAGACCTTGAGAGAAAAGAAGTTATATGCTAAGTTCTCGAAATGTGAGTTTTGGTTGGATTCTGTGGCATTCTTAGGCCACGTGGTGTCGAGTGATGGTATTTAGGTGGATCCAAAAAAAGTAGAGGTCGTGCAAAGTTGGCCCAGACCATCCTCAGCTATAGAGATCCGTAGTTTCTTTGGTTTGGTAGGTTATTATCATCGTTTGTTGAGGGGTTTTCATCGATTGCAGACCCTATGACTAGACTGACCCAAAAGGGTGCTCCATTCCAGTGGACGGAAGAATATGAGGCGAGTTTTCAGAAGCTCAAGATAGTTTTGACTACAGCCCCAATTTTGATATTGCCTATAGGTTCAGGGTCTTACATTGTCTATTGTGATGCCTCGAGGATTGGCCTTGGAGCGGTTTTGATGCAGGACGGTAGGGTGATTGCCTACGCATCCAGATAGTTGAAAGTACATGAGAATAATTACCATGTTCATGATCTCGAGCTAGCTGCCATTGCTCACGCCCTGAAGATATGGCATCATTATTTGTATGGTGTTCCTTGTGAGATTTATACTGATCATCGGAGCTTTCAGCACTTGTTCAAGCAAAAGGATCTAAATTTGTGCCATATGAGGTGGTTAGAGTTGCTGAAGAACTATGATATCACTATTTTGTATCACCCGGGCAAGGCCAATGTGCTGGCCGATGCCTTGAGTCGTCGGGCGGAGAGTTTGGGAGTTTGGCTTATTTACCAGCATCGGAGAGGCCTATGGCGATGGATGTTTAGGCCTTAGCCAGCCAGTTTGTGAGATTGGATCTTTCGGAGCACAGTCGGGTTCTAGCTTGCATGGTTTCTCAGTCTTCCTTATTTGATCGTATCAGGGAGCGTCAGTATGATGACCCTCATCTGCTTGTCCTCAAGGACAAGGTTTAGCATGGTGATGCTAGAGATGTGACTATTGGTGATGATGGTGTATTGAGGATGCAGGGTCAGATTTGTGTACCCAATGTTGATGGACTTCGAGAGTTGATTCTAGAGGAGGCCCATAGTTCACGGTATTCCATCCATCCGGGTGCCGCGAAGATGTATCAGGATTTAAGACAACACTATTGGTGGAGGCGGATGAAGAAAGATATAGTGGGGTTTGTAGCTTGGTGCCTCAACTGCCAGTAGGTGAAGTATAAGCACCAAAGACCGGGTGGGTTGCTTCAGTAGATAGAGATTCCGGAGTGGAAGTGGGAGCGGATCACCATGGACTTTGTAATTGGGCTCCCACGGACTTTGAGAAAGTTCGATGCTATTTGGGTGATTATGGATCGACTGACCAAGTCCGCGCACTTCATTCCTATGTGTACTACCTATTCTTCGGAGCGTCTAGCAGAAATGTATCTTTGGGAGATTGTTCATCTGCATGGTATTCCAGTTTCAGTCATTTCAGATAGAGGTACTCAGTTCACATCATGGTTCTGGAGGGTCGTTCAGCATGAGTTGGGTACTTGGGTCGAGTTGAGTACAGCATTTCACCCTCAGACGGACGGACAGTCCGAGCGCACTATTCACATTCTTGAGGATAAGCTCCGTGTATGTGTGATTGAGTTTGGAGGGTCTTGGGATCAGTTCTTGCCATTGGCGGAGTTTGCCTACAACAATAGCTATCAGTTCAGCATTCAGATGGCACCGTATGAGGCTTTATATGGTAGGCGGTGTAGATCCCTAGTGGGTTGGTTTGAGCCGGGTGAGGCCAGACTATTGGGCACAGACTTGGTTCAGGATGCTTTGGAGAAGGTTAAGGTGATTCAAGAGAGACTCCATATAGCCCATTCCAGACAGAAGAGTTACGCGGACCGGAAGGTTCCTGATGTTTCCTATATGGTTGGAGAGCGGGTTCTGCTTTGGGTTTCGCCTATGAAAGGCGTTATGAGATTCGGGAAGAAAGGAAAGTTGAGTCCGAGGTTTATTGGTCCTTTTGAGATATTGCGGCGTGTTGGGAAGGTTGCTTATGAGATTGCCCTACTTCCCAGCTTGGCAGGAGTTCACTCGATATTTTATGTTTCGGTGCTTCGGAGGTATCACGGCAATCCATCACACGTGTTGGATTTCAATTCAGTCCAGTTGGACAAGGATCTATCCTATGTTGAGGAGCCAGTGACAATATTGGACAGGCAGGTTAGAAAGCTGAGGTCAAAGAACATTGCATCAGTGAAGGTTCAGTGGCGGGGTACGCTGGTTGAGGAGGCGACCTAGGAGACCGAGCAGGATATGCGCAGTCGTTACCCTCATCTTTTCACTACTTCAGGTATGTCTCTATGCTCGTTCGAGGACGAACGAATGTTTAAGTGTAGGAGGATGTGATGCCCGGCTGGTCGTCTTAAGAATTAACGCCCCGATCCCCTATTAACTGCTTTCCCCAAGTTTATTTCTGCTATTTTGATTTGCTGGGTTGTTCGGTTTTGAGTTTCGAAAAGTTTTGGGACACTTAGTCCCTAAATGAGAGCTTAAGTGTTAGAAAGTTGACCGTAGTCGGATAAGTGTGAAGACGGCCTCGGAATGGAAATCTGATGGTTCCGTTAGCTCCGTTGGGTGATTTCGGGATTAGGGGCGTATTCAGATTGTGTTTTGGAGGTTCGTAGGTAATTTAGGCTTGAAATGCCGAAAGGTTGAATTTTGAAGTTTCTGGTTCGATAGTGAGATTTTCATCCGAGGGTCGGAATGGAATTCTAGAAGTTTGAGTAGCTTCGTAGTGCTGAATGTGAAGTGTGTGCAAAATTTCAGGTCATTCAAATGAGATTTGATAGACTCTTTGATCGAAAGCGTATTTTTAGAGTTTTTGAGTTCTTAGGCTTGAATCCGCGGTTGATTCGTCGTTTTGATGTTGTTATAGGTGTTTTAAGAATTGGTATAAGTTTGGGTAGTGGTATTAGACTTGTTGGTGCCTTTGGTAGAGGTCCTGAGGGCCTCGGGATGGTTTCGAAAAGTTGTCGGAAGAATTTGGAATTTGTTTGAGCAGCTTTAGCTGCTGAACTTCTGTCATAACCGCACCTGCAGATTGGGGACTGCAGGTGCATGATCGCAGAAGCGCTTAAGGAGATGCAGATGCGGCGAAGTGCTTGGAAGCCAGTTTCAGCAGGTGCGGTGGTATGGGCGCGCCTATGAGACTGCAGGTGCAGTAGAAGAAGCGCAGATGTGGCCCAGTGCCCTAAGTGAATTATCGCAGATGCGGCGTTATTTCCTCAAAAGCGAGACCACAGGTGCAGTCCCATGACCGCAGAAGCAGATTAGCTGGGCAGAAACAAATAAATTCTTGCCTTCGAGAATTTGAACTATTTTCACCTCTTTTCAAACATGAAGAAGTCTTGAGGAGCATTTTCAAGAGAGATTTTTAGAAGAATTGATTGGGGGTAAGGTCTTTGGTCCCTAAATTCGTTATTGGGGTGATTTTTATCATTATAAACATGAAAATTTAAGGAAAATTAGTGGTAATTTAGGGTTTAGGGCTTTACTAATAAAAGGCCTTTGAGGGATCATTTAAGGTTCGATTTTGGTTCTTTCGGTATGACTGAACTCGTGCGAGTGTGAGGATTCTGGAAATGTAAATTTTACCTGATTCCGAGATGTGGGCTCGAGGGGCATTTTGGTCATTTCCCTAATTTCGCGTATTAACTAAGATTTTTTTGTAGAATCAGTTACTTAAAGTGTTATTTACATTATGAAATTGAATTGAATAGATTTGGGCCATTTGGAGTCGAGTACTCGTGGCAAGAGCGTGATTTCGGATTGATTTGAGCTGGTTCGAGGTAAGTGGCTTGCCTAACCTTGTGTGGGGGACCTTCCCCTTAGGATTTGGTATATTTGATAATTGAAATGCCTTGTACGTGAGGTGACGAGTGCGTACTTGAGCTAATTGTTGAAATTCGTTTTCTTTAAGTAACTTCAATTGTGTTCCTTTTTCCTGTTTTATACTACTTGCAATTTAAGCCTGTTATTAGCTTAGAAAAAGCATGTTTAATTGACTTAATTGCTCATTTGCTTAAACTGCCTTAATTGCATTATGTGATGCATGTTAGGTTATAATTACCTGTGTTACTTGGTATGAAATTGAGCTTAATTGAGTACTTCTTATGTTGTTGCTGCGTGTTTTACTTTGGGACTACGGGACGGCATCCCGGGAGATCCCTTGCACGTATTTATGATTTGAGCTAAGGTGCGGGATACCAAGAGATCCCTAGCACGTATATTGAGGATACCAAGAGATCCCTAGCATATATTGAGGATACCGAGAGATCCTCGGGATACCAAGAGATCCCTAGCATATATTGAGGATACCAAGAGATCCCTGGCATATATTGAGGGTACTAAGAGATCCTCGGGATACTGAAATATCCCCAGTTATTATCCTTGTGAAGAATGGTATCTCCTTGTGATTGTTTTTGCCTCTATTCAGTTATTGAGTTCCTTATATTCCTGTATTAAATTCTTATTGTTATCTTTCAGCTGTATTGCTTATCTTATTCTTTCATACCTTATATTTTTATTTTATCTTAGTAGGGCCTTGACCTTCCTCGTCACTACCCAACCGAGGCTAGGCTTGGCACTTACTGAATACCGCTGTGGTGTACTCATGCCCTTTCTGCGCATATTTTTCATGTGCAGATCCAGGTACTTCGACTCAGTCCTATCACCCTTGAGACGAGGCGACTGCTCCAGAGACTTCAAGGTATATCTGCCACATTCGTAGACCAAGGAGTCCCTTTCCATTCTATCTTGTAGTGATAGCACTTCTATCTTGCAAGCCCAAGAGGCTGATTACTTCCAGAACATGATGTCCGCTATGGGAAAGTCGTTTGCTGAGGCATCAAAATTGGGGAGATGGTAGAGAATGATTTAAAAACGGGTCGCATCCTGAGCCAGTCAGTTATAAGGGCTACTTCTCAAGTAATCCAAGCGGGTCATGGGGTGTAGCGAATCGAAAGAAGAAAGAAGAAGTGGAAATGATGGCCTCAAGTCTGAGAAACCCCTGTCAACCCCGAGGTTACTTTGGTTCCTCCTCAAGACCCCCGCAACATTATTACCCTCACCAAGATGCACCGTATGCCATGACTCATCAGCCTTATGCAGTGATGAATGCCCAGTATAACCAGAACCGAGCTCCACCTCCCAGAAATAACCCTCCTCACCCAGCTCCATATAATCGTCGTCCCCCACAGAATAATTTCCCATATAACGCCCATGCCCGTGAGCCACCCATAAAGACCAACTTCACACCCATTGGTGAATCATATTCCAGCTTCTTCCCAAAGTTGGTCCAAATGGGTTTGTTGCAGCCCGTACCTCCAAACAGGCAGAATCTAGGGTCACCCTCCTACCGACCCGGTACCCGATGTGCTTATCATTCAGGGGCATAAGGGCACAACACTGAGGATTGTTGGACCCTCAAAAGGGTGGTTTAAACCTAATAGAACAAAAACGGGTAGTGCTGATGGATGAAGAGGTCCCCCTAATGTAACCAACAACCCGTTGCCAACTTACAACAACGGGCCAGTTATCGGGATGATTTGTGAGGACAAAGAGTTTGACCCAGCTTTGAAGGCTATCATTGCTATTGTAGTTGTTGAAAAGAAGCCCAAAGCAGCAACAAAACACACTAAGGATGAGAAGAAGAGCAACTCCAATCCTCAAAGCATAGAAAAGGCTGTGGAAACCAAGACAGGGGCAGTACCTCCTAAAGATGCCGTTCTTTATGTTGCTAGGGCCCACAGAAAAGAACAGTTTGTGTTGAGACCTCCCAAAAGGTTTGAGAAAAACAAGGTCACGCTTACGGTACAAAAGATGTATGCACCAAAGGGGACTTATGTGGCGCGGGGGCCGGTAATTTTACCCAGGCTGACTGAGCCCGTGGTTATCAGCTGCGCACCACAGAAGCCCATGAAAGACCCCACTGCCGTCCCTTGGAACTACAACAAAGCAGTAGTGACGTACAAAGGAAATGAAATCATGGGGGAAGTGAATGAAACAAACCCATCTGGGATGTACCTCAATTTGGAAGAATTGAACAAGACCAAGCAGAAGCATTTTCCGCTTAAAACGCCAGTCAATGCTAAAGAGGCAGAAGAATTCTTCCAAAAGATGAAAGTTGTGTACTACGATGTAATTGACCAACTCTGGAAGTCTCCCTCCCAGGTCTCACTTTTGTCTCTACTAATAAGTTCGAATTAGCATCAAAAAGTGCTGATAAAAACCCTTAATGAGGCATATGTTCCGGTCGAGACCACTATTAAGCAATTGGAAAGAATGGCGGAATGATATTTTGAAGTTAACCAGATCTCATTTAGCCGAAATGACTTGCCTCCGGAAGGTGCTGCACACAATAAAGCTCTTCATTTGACTGTTAAGTGTGAAGGATACTACGTGAAAAGAGTTATGTTGGATGGCGGATCTGGGGTTGACATCTGCCCTCTCTCGATCTTACAAAGAATGAAAATTGGGACTAAAAGAATTAGACCCAACAATGTTTGCGTACGAGCTTTTGATGGCGTCAAGAGAGATACGATCGAGGAGATTGATTTGATCTTAACCATCAGCCCTGTGGATTTTGAGGTAACATTTCAAATTTTGGACATGGACACCTCCTACAATTTTCTCTTAGAAAGGCCTTGAATCCATGCAGCAGGGGCCGTACCATCTACTCTCCACCAAATTGTTAAGTTTGAACATGAAAACCAGGAAATTGTGGTTCACGGAGAAGATGAGCAATCAATTTATAGGGAACCGTCAGTCCCATGTTTGGAAGCTAAGGAAGGTAGTGAGCACAAAGTCTACCAAGCCTTTGAGATCGTGGTCGCGGACCGGTGTGAGAAAGAAACCCCGTGTCCTCAACCCTTCTTGTCAAACGCATCAATCATGGTCGCCAGTGAAATTATCAAACATGGATACAAGCCTGGGAAAGGGCTCGGGGCATCTTTGAAAGGCATTGCAAAGCCTATCACTTTGACTGCTAGTGAGAAATTCTTCGATGTGGGTTTTCAAGCCTCAGAAGCTGATGTGACATGGGCTAATGAACGAAAGAACAATGGGTGGATTCTGCCTCAGCCGGTCCCGCATCTCTCCAAAACGTTTGTCAAGCCAAGATACATAGAAGAAGAAGATGAGGCCTTCACAGCCAAAGAAATTGAGGACATCTGAGGGGCAATGAGGAAAATGTTATATGAGGCTCACATGGTCCAGTCGGGTGAAGGCTCAAGCACTATTGAGGTGCAATATATGGGGCCCGATGTTAAGCTTCAAAATTGGAAGGCTACTCCATTCCCAGTCAGGCGGGAATCCTGGTAGTTCAGTCTTGCCATCTTTTATGCATTCCGGGTTATTTCAGGGTGTAACTCGAATGTTTTTAGTTTACTGTCTTTAAAATTCCAATGTAAACCCGTCTATCTTCAAATTCAATGAAATGAAATCAATATTTCATCGTCTATGAATCTCTTTCTTTATTCTTTCTGATTTTTGTTATTTTTGTTATTTCTTCTTTCAGTCCTAATAATGCAGACTTAAATAACATGACATGCTAGTGGACTTTATGCCTAGATCCTAACACGTTGTCTAACTATGAAATAATGAACTAAGAACCAGAATACAATGAAGACGAGGCTTTTAGGGAAATAAATCGAGAATTGGAACAATTTGAGAATAAGCCTAATCCAAACTTAAATGAAACTGAGCCAGTTAATTTGGGTAGTTCGGAAGAAGTCCAGGAAACCATGATAAGCATTCACGCTGATGAAAGAACTAGGGATGCATTGATCCAACTTTTGTTCGAATTCAAATACGTGTTTGCTTGGTCCTATGATGATATGCCAGGATTGAGTGTTGATTTAGTGGTGCAAAAATTGCCAACTTACCCCGGTTATCCCCCTATCCAAAAAAAGTAGAGAAAGTTTAAAACGGACATTAGTGACAAGATTAAAGAAGAAGTCACCAAACAATTGAAAGTGGGTGTGATCCGAGTGGTCCGATACACCACATGGTTGGCTAATGTGGTCCCAGTACCAAATAAAGATGGGAAAACCCGAGTGTGTGTTGATTATCGGGATTTGAACAAAGCAAGCCCTAAGGAAAATGTTCCATTACCAAACATCCACATCCTTGTTGACAACTATGCCAAACATGAGATACAGTCTTTTGTGGATTCTTATGCTGGGTATCATCAAGTTCTAATGGATGAAGAAGATGCATAAAAGATGGATTTCACTACACCTTGGGGTACTTACTATTACAGGGTCATGTCGTTCGGTTTAAAGAATACCGGGGCAACTTACATGAGAGCTATGATTGCCATCTTTCACGACATGATGCACCAGGAAATTGAAGTGTATGTGGATGATGTGATCATTAAATCAACAATGCAGGACGACCATGTGCGAGATCTTAGAAAGTTCTTTGAGCGTCTGCGTAAGTATGACTTGAAGTTAAATCCAGCTAAGTGTGCATTTGGAGTACCATCTAGGAAACTTTTGGTGTTTATAGTCAGTCGGAGAGGAATCGAACTAGACCCAACAAAGATAAAGTCTATTTGGGATTTGCCTCCTCCAAAAACCAAGAAAGAGGTTATGAGTCTGCTGGGTAGGTTGAATTACATCAGCAGATTCATTGCTCAGTTGACTTTCACGTGTGAGCCCATCTTTAAGTTGTTGAAGAAAGATGCGGTGATTAGATGGACAGATGAGTGTCAGGAAGCTTTCGACAAAATCAAATAATATTTATTGAGTCCGCTAGTGTTGGTTCCACCCGAGACGGGAAGGCCTTTGTTTTTGTACTTCACAATATTGGATAATTCTTTTGGATGCGTTCTCGGGCAACATGACGTGACTGGGAAGAAAGAACAAGCCATATATTATTTGAGCAAGAAGTTCACTAGTTATGAAGCCAAGTACACTTTGTTGGAAAGAAATTGTTGTGCCCTAACTTGGGTCACTCAGAAGCTTAGGCATTACTTGTTGGCGTATACCACTTACCTTATAACCAGATTGGATCCTTTGAAGTACATATTCCAAAAGCCGATGCCCACAGAAAGGCTAGCAAAATGGCAAATCCTACTCACCGAGTTTGACATAGTCTATGTTACCCGCACGGCAATGAAAGTTCAAGCCTTGCGGATCACCTAGCTGAAAATCCTGTTGATGATGAATATCAGCCTTTGAGTACTTACTTTCCGAACGAGGAAGTAAATTCAGTTGAGGTAATTCCAGAAGACACTAATTCTTGGAAAATGTTCTTTGATGGAGTGGTGGATGCAAAAGGTGTCAGGATTGAGGCAATTTTGATTTCGCCCATTGATCAGCATTATCCGGCCATAGCCCGGCTTTGGTTTTTTGCACGAACAATACTGCCGAGTATGAATCCTGCATTATGGGCATGAACATGGCAATCAATCAGGATGTGGAAGAATTGATAATCATGGGAGATTCAGACTTGATTATCCGACAAGATCAAGGTGAATGGGAAACTCAGGATGTTAAGCTTATTCCATACAGGCAACATGTTGAAGATCTTGGCAAGCGGTTCAAATCCGTCGAGTTCAGGTACATTCCTTGGCTTCACAATGAGTTGGTCGATGCACTAGCTACTTTGGCCTCGATGCTACCATATCCAGGCAATGTCCACATTGACCTGCTGGAAATCCAAATTCGAGAAAGACATGGTTATTGCAGCATAGTTGAAATAGAGCCGGATGTTCAGCCATGGTATCATGATATCAAATGATTCTTGAAAACAAAGGAATATCCCGAGCAAGCTAGTGTAGACCAAAAGAGCACCATTAGAAGGCTCGCTAGTGGTTTCTTCTTGAGCGGAGAAGTCTTGTACAAAAGGACTCCAGATCTAAACCTTATAAGATGTGTGGATGCCCAAGAGGCCGGAAGAATCATGAATGAAGTGCACACAGGAGTATGCGGACCCCATATGAATGGATACGTCCTTGCGAAGAAAATCCTTCGAGTAGGTTATTACTGGATGACCATGGAAAAGGATTGTTTTAGTTTTGTCCGAAAGTCTCATCAATGTCAGGTACACGGGGATCTGATTCATGCACCGCCTTCAGAACTGCATCCTATGTCAGCATTGTGTCCATTCGTTGCTTGGGGTATGGATGTCATTATGCCAATCGAGCCAAAAGCTTCGAATGGGCACAGATTCATTTTAGTCACCATTGACTATTTCACAAAGTGGGTTGAGACAGTCACTCTCAAAGCCGTCACAAAGAAAGCAGAGGTAGACTTTGTGCATTCCAACATTTTCTGTCATTTTGGTATTCCTAAAACTATCATTACGGACAATGCTGCAAATTTGAATAGTCATTTGATGAGGGAGGTATGTGAACAATTTAAGATCACGCATCGGAATTCTACCCCTTATCGACCCAAAGCTAATGGTGTTGTTGAAGCAGCGAACAAAAACATCAAGAATATTCTTAGGAAAATGATTCAAAGTTCTAGACAATGGCATGAAAAGTTGCCTTTTGCATTGTTGGAATATCGCACAACCGTGCGCACATCAGTTGGGGTAACACCCTACCTGTCAGTTTATGGAACTGAAGTCGTAATACCCGCAAAAGTGGAAATTCCATCCCCTCGAATCATCGTTGAAGCTGAGATTGAGCACAATGAATGGGTCAAGACCTGTCTAGAATAGTTAACCCTAATTGATGAAAAGCAGATGGCTTCTGTTTGCCACGGGCAGTTGTATTAACAAAGAATGCCCGCGCCTACAATAATAAAGTACAGCCCAGGAATTTTTAAGTGGGGCAACTCATTTTGAGACGTATTCTCCCACATCACAATGAAGCAAAAGGAAAGTTCGCTCCAAACTGGAAGGGCCCGTACATTATAAGAAAATTGTTGCCAAAATGGGCATTGTACTTGGGAGACATCGAAGGAAATGACCCCGAAACAGCTGTCAATGCGGATGCGATCAAAAGGTATTACGTTTAACCCTTCTACAGTACGAATATTCTCTGATTGGGATGACGAAGGCTTTCATTCTCGCTACCCAAACATTGTTAACCCTTTTGCAAACCCTTTGAGCCGGTTACCTTTCTTTGACTACTCTCTTTGTAACCCGAAAATGTTTGTCAAAAAAAAGAAGAAGAAAAGACAAAAAAAGCAACAAAAACAAAAAGAAAATCAAAAACAAAGTTTTCCTGAACTACGTTAGACTTGATTCCAAAAGGATACCTAGGCAGTCTCTCTATGAGGTTCAATCACACCAAAACAAAAATCCACATTTTCCCAGAAGTGTAACTGGGGCAGAAGTTATAATGGTTTGCCTGAAAGAATCTAAAGTTGTAATTCAATCCAAATTCTTTTACCTCAAATCTTGTTCAAGTCCTTCTGATCAATCCTTAAAGATGTTCAAAATGGGAGAATGTTGGTTACTTGGATCTGATACAATCAAATGAGAGAAATAAAATGAGAGTCTTATTGGTGAAAACCCACACGGGCACCGTAAGGTGATGGTGAGCAGAGAAAATGAAAAAATGAGAGAGTCTTGTTAGTGAGAACTCACAAAGAGCAATATAAGGTGACGGCGAGAAGAGAAATAAGAGAGGTCAGTTGGTGAAAACCCGCAAAAGGCACTACTGATCAAAAAAGGGATCACTTACAACCATCGGCACTGATAGAGTCCTGGCAAGGTTTCTCGATTTTGAAGTATGAGTTATGATGGATTTATGAGAGTTGGATGGTTTACACAGATCGGGTATCCTATCCAAGAAGCATCTCATGTCTATTGAAGTCTGCATGCACCCCAAATAAGTCCTTCATTCCTTTCCTCAAAAGGGACATTTCTCGTTTAAATTCATTATCCTTTCCGTTGTTTACTTTTCTTTGAATTCCTTTCGGTCTAATTCTCCTCCGAAACTAATACAAAGAAAAGATGGCAAGATTGGTTTTACAGGGTTTTGTCTGACAGAAAGCTAAAATTCAAGAAAAAGCACCCAGCCTCAGCAGATGCATCAAATCGATCTCGACTGGCCATGTTGGTCGATGCTCCAGAGTCCAAACGCATGAAAATAAAGGAAATCAAAGTCAAGTGCGCATAAAGGCAAAATAAGATGGAAAAATTCCAAGCCCCACACAAGTTAATCATTAGGTGGAATTTGGGGAAGATCAAGTCCCCCGGGGTTTAGAAATAAAACCAATTTCCAGAGAGCCAGCGAGCAATGGAGATTTTTATTGAAAGAGTTGGGTCGAGATCAAGTGATTGAAACAATCAAGGCCACAAAACCAACCACCGTTTCAAACTGACAAATTCTTCTTTGATTTGAAAACAGGAAAATAGATACAATCCAAAACAACCTCGCAAGAAGCAGGTGCAATAAAAGCAAGGTACGTGGAGATCAAAATGGTCCTGCGGTAGAAGTTAGCCCAAAAACGAAGTCCCTTTCAAACTCTTCATGCATTCTCCTGAATAAAGTGCTAAAAGTAAAATGAAAAGAAAGAATAAGAAAAATTCAAAACCATGGTAGCACAGCGTCTCCAATCCCTAGCTAAGCTTTTCCAACATAGGGTCTCATTCCTTATTCGATGCTAGCATAACCTGGTAATCTTTCCAATATAGGGTCCCACTCCCTAGTTGATCCCCGACATAACCCAAGAACCTTTCCGGCATAACCAGATGACTTTTCCGGCATAAACCAAGGACCTTTCCGGCATAACCCGATGACTTTCCCTGGCATAACCCGAGGAGCTTTCCGGCATAACCCGATGTGATGACCCAAAAGTTTGGGTCATCACTTGTTTTAGAATGAATTCCATGGTCTAAGGCCTTAAAACCTCCTTTTTATCTTACCTCAATTTCCGTGTACAATCCGAGCGTGTATCTGGAAAGCCATTATTTGAAAATCTGTGAAAAATGATGAATTTTACATTTAAAATAAATTAGGTTGACTTCGGTCAATATTTTAGGTAAACGGACCCAGATCCGTGATTTGACAATCCCGAAGGGTCCGTAAGAAAATATGGGACTTAGGCATATGCCCGGAATCAAATTCCGAGGTCCCAAGCCCAAGAAATGAATTTTTAAAGAATATTATTTTCTGGAATATATATGAGTTTTTGGAAATGAAATATGTTTGAAATTGATAGTATTGGGACCGTATTTTGGTTCCAGAGCCTGGCACAGGTCTTATATATGATTTAATTTGAGCCTGTAAAATTTGGTAAGAAACGGACTAGAAATGATGTGATTCAGAACCTTAGTTGTAAAATTTGAAACTTTGAAAGTTCATGAGATTTCCTTTGATTTTGATGGTAAATTCATAGTTATTGGGTTATTGTGAGGATTTAATTGCACGAGCAAGTCCGTATGATGTTTTTAGATTGGTGTGCATGTTTGGTTTGGAGCCCCGAGGGCTCGGGTGAGTTTTGGATAGGCCACGGAGTGAAATTTGCACTTAGAAATTTCTGGTATGTTGCAGGTTTGCAGGCTTTGCATTTGCGAAGCCTGGCTCGCAAATGCAAGATTGCAAATGCGAATAAAGCATTGCAAATGTGAAAGAAGGCTTGGGCAGGCCTGATAGCAAATGCGATCATTTGGTCGCAAATGCGGAGGACCCAAGTCGCAAATGCGACATCTGCCTCGCAAATGCGAACCTCTCAGAAATAAGGGGTGGTCGTAAATGCGATAAAAAACTTCGCAAATGCGAAGATGAGAGTCTTCTGAAGGGTTTGCAATTGCGAATCCTTGTCGCAAGGGTTCGCAATTGCGAATCCTGGTCACAAGGGTTCGCAATTACGACATCTACGACCTGCAAATTAATAACTTAGCCGAAAATCTTTCATTTTTCAATCCCTTTCAAAACCAAAACACCTTTTTGGGCGATTTTTCAAAGACAAGTACACTTCCAAATCGTTTGTAAGTCATTTCTAACTCGTTTTCATTAATCTTTAACATCTTTTCTCATGATTTCAACTCAAAATCAAAGGTTTTCATGGGGAAATTGAGTGTTTTGGGTAGAACTTAGGTTTTTCAAAATTTGGGGATTTGAACCTCGATTTGAGGTCCGATTTAAAAAAATTATATATTTGCGTTCGTGGATGAATGGGTAATCGGTTTTTGGTTCGAACCTCGGGTTTTGACCATGTGGGCCTGGGGTCAATTTTTGACTTTTTGGGGAAAACATTGAAATACTTATTTTCATGCAGAATTGATTCATTTAGCATTTTTGATATAATTAAGTAACTTGTGGCTAGATACAAGCGAATTGGTGGTGGAAACGAGAGGTAAAGCGGTAGTTGAGGCTTGAATTGTGTCTGTGGCATCGAGGTAAGTGTTTGGTCTAACCTTAGCTTGAGGGATTAGGAGTTGTGTCTTATTTGCTATGTGTTAATTGTGGAGTACGACGTATAGGCATGGTGATGAGTATCTATACGTTGGTGTCAAGCATGCCCGTGGGTCTAGTGTTGTAATTGTTATGACTCCGTTGAGATTTATTCATACTTAAAATGTTGATTATCATTGTTAGTTCCCTTGCCGGGATGTTATTGTTATGACATTGTCTCCCTTTCCGCGATGTTATTGTTTACGATATTGTTTCCCTTGCCGGGATGTTGTTGTTATACTCTTGTTCCCTTGCCGGGATTCCTTTGTGATTGTTGTTGATATAAAATAGGATCGGGTGGCACGCCGCCACGGAAATATATGAAATGGGAGCGAGTTGCTTGCCTGCAATGAGATATGTGAAATGGGAGCGCGTTGCACGCCTGCAACGAGATATATGAAATGGGAGAGGGTTTCACGCCTGCAGCGAGATTTATGAAATAGAAGCAGGTTGCACGCCTACAATGAGATATATGAAATGGGAGCAGGTTGCACGCCTGCAACGAGATATATGAAATAGGAGCGGGTTGCACGCCTGCAACGAGATATGTGAAATGGGATCGGGTTGCACGCCTACAACAAGAAAGAAATGAAAGTAAATACTGTGTTTGTTTTTCTCATTATTGTTGGCAATTAAATTATGGTTTCTTTACATTCCTCTTTGGTACTTTGTTGTTATCTGATACTCCCTATAGCATGCTTTCCCCTCCCCATCTTTTATTGTGAATATCTGCTTTTATTTTCCGTTGTATATGATTTAACTGCACAGGTTTAATTGGTAATGTGGTCCTAGCCTCGTCACTACTTCGCTGAGGTTAGACTAGGCACTTACTAGTACATGGGATCGGTTGTGCTGATACTACATTCTGCACTGTGTGCAGATCCTGGTGCAGCAGCTTTTGGACCGTAGTGAGGGTGTTGTCTTCTGTCCATTCAGGCGACTCGAGGTAGTCCTGTAGGTGTTCACAGGCCTTGGCGTCTCCTTCTATCTTTCTATACTATTTCTTCTATATATTTCTGAAACAGTTTGTATTTATCTTTCGAACTTTTATTTGTAGTACTCTTAGATAGTCTGTGAAATTGTGACACCAAATTCTGGATAGAGTTGAATTTAGACTTCCGCAGTTGTATTAAGTTAAATTATCATATTTCGTCTTCTGCTTTGTTATTGATATTATTATTTCAGCTATTTTGATATGTTGTTTTGAAATATAAGGACTTAAAGACTTGAAAAGGTAATTAAAATGGAATAGCTGGCTTGCCTAGCTTTCACTAGTAGGCGCCATCATGACTCCCGAGGGTGAAAAATTTGGGTCGTGGCACCCGATGACTTTCCCCGGCATAACCCGAGGACCTTTACGGCATAACCCAATGACTTTCCTCGGCATAACCCGAGGACCTTTTCCGGCATAATCCGATGACCTTCTCCGGCACAACCCGAGGACCTTTCCGACATAACCCGATGACTTTTCCGTCATAACCCGAGGACCCTTACCAGTATAACCTGATGACTTTCCCGTCATAACCCGAGGACATTTTCTGGCATAACCCGATGACTTTCCCGACATAACCCGAGGACCTTTTCTGGCATAACCCGATGACTTTTCCGGCATAACTTGAGGACCTTTCCGGCATAACCCGGTGATTTTTCCAGCATAACCTGGTAAGCTTTCCAATTTAGGGCCTCCACTCCCTAATCTCTTTTTCATAGGATACACAATCCTGATTTTATTACTTTCAATAAAGAAATAGCTTAGATTTTGTTGCAATCACTCACGAAATTTTCCTAGTGAAAACTGGGGCAGAAAATTTTGTTTATTTGTTTGGTGTGGTACTTGAACAGGTTTCTACCATAAGGCATGAGGTTTGAGACGACCAAAAGAATAAGTCTCAATCCAAATAAAAGGAAATAAAAACAAGAAAAGAAGTTGAAGATGTGGACTGCTCAAGATATGATTGAAGCCACAAGTTTTGCATGTCCTGCCTTGATTCAAAAAGCTGAAGAAGAATGAACCAATGTTTGCAGCTAACGAGCATCAAGATTCAGATCAGATTCTGCAGGAATAACCAGCCAAGACTCAAGATCAAGCTTTAGAAGGTTTATAGATAGGAATCTTTAACTCAGAGTTGATAGGCTTAGCTAGTTTAACTTTTCATCTTTCAATTCGGTGTATTAAGGAGCTCAGCAAGCAGAAACAGCAGCAACAGCAGTGAAATCACAGTTTCTTAGTAGTCCGAGCTATCAAAACTTCCAGAACTACACTAACCTGATTCCTTTATAGCCAAGGATATGTAGGCAACCTCCGAAGCAAGGTTCGGTCAGACTTTTTCCAAAAAATGCTTCCCATGGAGTTTCAAACGGGCAAAAATCCCTCGTAATTGCTCATTTTTCTTTGCCCGAAAATCCTTCGTGTTTCCGAGCAAAGAGGAGCAGCTATGAGCATGTGATTTTTGCCCTATTCAGAATACTCCTATAAAATTAAACAAATAGATTTTTTCCCCAATTGTTTGCAATTTTATAGGATTTTTGTAGGATTTTATAATTGTTTGTATTTTTATGCACGTTTAATTTTTATTAAAATCATGAAAATGCTCCCAAAAATGTCAAAAATACTTGCATATTAGACTTTGCATTCATATTTTAGGATTAATTAGTTAATTAATTGCTTTATTAAAATGAAAATCACCAAAAAATTGGCTCTTTTTTATATTTTAGCTTTTAATTTTAGATTAGTAATTTTCTCCTTTAAATATAGGATCAACTAATTTTTATAAATATTATAATTAGATAATTATCTTAATTTTATAAATTAGATTAATTTAGGATTTTAATTAAAGAAAAAGAAAAAAAAAGAGAAAACAAAGAAAAAGAAATAAGGAAAAGAATTTGGAAAAGAGAATTAATTGGACCAATTTTAATACCCAATCCGTCCAAACCTAACCCAATTCCTTTCCAAGTACCTGGTCCAGCCCCAGCCCCAAAACGACCCCATTTCATGTAATGATCCATCCCAACCGTTGATCTCTGATGATCTAACGGTTGGGAACTCTATGCCCAATTAATATAAAACTGTCTGAATGGAGACCCTCCCCCCCCCCCATACACCACTTCATTTCCATCTCCTTCGTCTAAATAAACTAAACCCTAGCCGCCCTTATACTCCATCACCGGCTCTGCCGCCCGGAAATCATTTTATGGTGGTGGAGATTTTCCAAACCACTCCAAATTAACACCATACAATTATCTTCCCATCCCCTCTTCAAATCTCCAAACCATTTCCCTCGAATCTTCACTCAACTGTTCGAATCTTAGATCTGAAACCCAAACCTAAAAACCTTAAGTCACCCAAATAGCCCCAAAATCACACCCCATACTCCTCACACCCCTCTGAACCCTAAACTACAGTCAATTTCCCAAAAATCGTCGCCAATTTCTTCGAATCTCAAATCTAAGATCCCTTGAACCCTAACGTTTTCCTCTTTTCTGATTTCCGGTCAATGGTTGGTTGTTTGAACCCCAAACTTTCATTAGTCGACTGTTCTTGTTGAGAACAGTCGATTAATGTTAGTTCAAGTTCATGTTACCTTGTGAAAGCTTGGTCAAAATTCGTAGCTGGTCTGGTCTTTTAAAATGAATTTAGGTAATTCTTTTCACTCTCCTGCTTGTTTTTTTGTTTCTTTTCCTTTTGCATGTTCAGTTTTCTTATTTAGACGCGTGATTTAGGTTTTTTTTTTCTTTTATTTTTGACTATTAGTTTGATTACTAGCATCTGTCTTTCTAGAATAATTGAAGCATGTTTAAAATCTCATCATTAGAAATTCAATTTGCTTAGGTTCAGATTTAATTAGGTTTAATGTTTAGGTTTTGGTAAATTGTTTGTTCTGTTTTTCCTCTTGTGTTTGTTTCTCTTTTAGGTTTGTTTCAATGTTTAGCTAAGGTGATTAGGATAATGTTAAGAGTTAATTGATTGCCTATTTAGTCGATTCCTGATTAGCTTAGCCTTAGCTTGATTCAATCTGTTTAATTGAAACTAGTTAAGTTTGCTTTCTATGTTTTCTTTGCATAAGCATTCTGGATTTTGATAGTTGTTTGATTATAAGTTAAATGCACTGTTCGTTTAAGATTAGTTGGTTAAAATCTGTCAATTAGGTTTAAACCTTAGAATGCAAACTTAGACTTTAGTTTAATTTCAGAAATAGAATGTAAATACCCTAGGGTTACAAATTGAAGCACGTTTAAGAAACCCTAATCATCTATTTGATTCTAGAAAGTCCTACATAGATTTCTAGAATCACCATAGGATCAGATTTGTTTAGAATTGAAATATCTGGCAACTAAAAGGGTAAAAATGGGGTTTCACATAAGGTAAAAAATCAGAATGTTCTAGATTTTAGATAGCTGCCCCACTCTTAGTAAAAATGTATTGAAATTGGGTGGGAAAAGGATATATAGCTGTCATGTCTTCCCTTCTTCTTATGTTAAGTGAATAACATGTTGTTTACTTGATGTCATTGAAGTTTTGTTTGCTAACCATGAGCTATAACCTGTAGATTTGGCCACTAGTTGGCCAAATCAGCGGGTTCAAAAGCTAAGAGTTAAAATTCTACTATTGGTAGCATGCTGAATCTGGTGTTGGACCAAGCTTTGATGGATAAATCATGTCCAAAAGAGGCAGGTGTTCATTAGGTTATTAATTACATGGAAGTTGTAATAGATTAGTTGTTAATGTAGTAGCTTATGTATTAATATGTCAAAAAAATGTAATGTCCTGATTTTGAAAGCTTTTTATTTTTATCTGGAGTACTGTTATAAGTTAGGTCCTGATTTCATGTACTGAGGTTTAAAATCGCTGCTATGAGGGGTGTAATTATCTTGCTATTGTACTTTGTAATGCAAGTATAGTGATGCAAGGGCCAAAGCCATGGTCCAGATCCGTAAAGTTAAAGGGTCTGTTTTCTGATTCAAATTGGGCCAGACTCGTGGGTAGACCCAATTGGGGAAACAACCTAAACAAGTCTGGGCATAGGCCATTGGGCCTGGGCATTCATCCTAATAGCTTGGCTCAATTGTAAATGTTTCTCTTGTGAATTATAGTATAAATACATGTCTTTTATGTATTGCAAATCATAGTAGTATAATTAATTTTCAAACTTGAATTGTATTTTGATTTTCTAGATTCTGATTTTCCTACTTAAAAATGAATTGATTTACAACTTTTGACTAATGTGTATACTATGTATGTTTGGCTTAAAATGTAAAGGTAGATAGGCCTAGTCAGTAAACCTTTGTGACTGGGCCCGCCTAATGTAAGCCCAATGTGGGCCAGCCTTGGTTAAAATCGGACTCAGCAAGAGCCCTTGAGTTTCTTCACTTCTGGGCCAAATTCTGAGCCCAATGCAGCTTCAATGCTGATTAATCCTTGACTAAATAATCAATGGGCTACTGCTGGCCCAAACCCTTATCAAACACGATTAAAGGTCCAATATATATCTCCCCAAACATGTATATAATTAATAGCTTTATATTAAGTTCCAAATTAGTTCTAAATAAGAACATTTGTTAGTTTGCTTTAATTGAGTACAAATATTTTAAAATAAATCGAGGCGTGCCATTCACAAATAAAACCCCATAATCTATGGCCCTCACATTAATATTATAACTTAGTGTAAAAAATATTTTGAACATTCGTAGTTTGCTTTAGGCGCGTTTATAACAAAATCATTATAGCTACAGGTACAGTTCCCGTGACTTAGTTGTGATACCTAATTTCCAAGTCCGGGGGTACATTTATGTGACCCGGCCACAACTTCTAATAACTTTAATAAATTAAACATGTTATAGATCGTGGGTACGGTTCCCGTGTCATGATTTGCGATGTGTATCTAACAAACAAGTGTACGACAATCGTAACTTGTTCCAGAATAATTCCATAAAAATAATTAAAAGTGGTTTAAAAGTTTAAAAATGCACGCTAGGTTTAAAACATGTAGTAAATCAGATAATTAGGCCAATTTTAATAGTTTAAGCGACCGTGCTCGAACCACGGAACCCGGGAAGGCCTAACACCTTCTCCCGGGTTAACAGAATTCCTTATCTAGAATTTCTGATTTCGCAGACTTTTAAACAAAGTCAATTTCCTCGATTTGGGATTTAAAAATAAACTGGTGACTTGGGATACCAAATAAACTATTCCAAGTGGCGACTCTAAAAATAAATAAAATAATCCCATTTTGAATAATGTCACTTTAATTGGAAAAACTCTCTTATATCCTCTCTCGGGTAAAAAGGAGGTGTGACATCTGATATGATGGAAATAGGCACACCGTGCAATCAAACTATCTCCCGAATGTAAATCTGCGCCAACTTCTCTGAAGTATAGGTAGTCGCAACTGGAATGAAGTGTGCCAACTTGGTCAACCTGTCGACAATGATCCAAACTGCATCAAACTTCTGAAAGGTTCATGGTAATCCGACTACAAAGTCCATAGTGATGCGCTCCCATTTCCACTCGGGTATAGTCATCTACTGAAGTAAGCCACCTGGCCTTTGGTGCTCATACTTGACCTGGTGGCAATTTAGGCATCTAGCTACATACTCCACTATGTCTTTCTTCATTTGCCGCCACCAATAATTCTCTCTCAGGTCACGATACATCTTCGTAGCACCTGGATGAATAGAATACCGTGAACTGTGTGCCTCCTCTAGAATCCTCTCCCTCAAGCCGTCGACATTAGGAACACATAGGCAACCCTGGAGTCGCAGAACACCATCCTCGCCAATAGAAACCTCTTTGGCACCACCCTGTAGTACCGTCTCTCTGAGGATTGCCAAGTGCGGATCATCAAACTGTCGAGCCTTGATCTTCCCCGATAGTGAAGACTAGGCAACAACACATGCAAAAACTCATCTGGGCTCAGAAATATCCAACCTCACAAGTCTGTTAGCCAAGGACTGAATGTCCAAAGCTAGTGGACTCTCCTCTACTTAAATGAATGCCAAGATACCCCTACTCTTTGCCTTCCTGCTTAAGGAATCCGCAACCACATTTTCCTTGCCCGGATGATAAAGAATGGTGTTGTCATAATCCTTTAGTAACTCAAGCATCTACGCTGCCTCAAATTGAGATCCCTCTGCTTGAACAAATGATGTAAGCTACGATGATCAGTGTAAACTCACACGACACCCCATACAAATAATGCCTCCATATATTAAGAGCATGAACAATCACGGCTAACTCTAGATCGTGCACAGGTTAATTCTTCTTATGAATCTTAAACTGACGTGAAGCATATGCAATAACTCGCCCCTCCTGCATCAATACTCAACCCAAACCAATACGTGAAGCATCGCAATACATAGTATGCATCCTCGAACCAGAAGGCAACACTAGAACCGGTGTTGTAGTCAAAGCTGTCTTGAGCTACTGAAAGCTCGCCTCACAATCATCGAACCAACGGAATGGAGCACCTTTCTGGCTCAATCTAGTCAAAGGTGCTGCAATAGATTAAAAGCCCTGCACAAAACAACGATAATACCCTGCTAACCCTAGGAAACTTCTCATCTCAGTCACCGAAGTGGGACGTGGCGAACTCTGAACTGCCTCAATCTTCTTGGGATCCACCTTATCCTCTCCTGATACAACATGCCCCAAGAATGCTTCACACTCTAGCCAAAACTCACACTTGAAAAACTTAGCATATAGCTTCTGTTCTCGCAACGTCTGAAGACGATAATGCTGCTCGTGCTCCCCCAGGCTACGTGAATAAATCAAGATGTCATCAATGAAGACGATAACAAAAGAATAAATATAAGGCCTGAACACCTGGTACATCAAATCCATAAATGTTCTTGGGGCATTAGTCAAGCCGAAGGACATCACTAGAAAATCATAATGGCCATATCTAGTATGAAAAGCAATCTTCGGAACATCTGAGTCCCGAATATCCAACTAATGGTACCCCTATCTCAAGTCGATCTTAGAAAACACTCTATCACCCTGCAACTGGTCAAACAAATTATCAATACACGGTAATGGGTACTTGTTCTTAATGGTAACCTTTTTCAACTGGCGGTAATCAATGCACATCTGCATAGTCCCATCTTTCTTCTTCACAAATAACACTGGTGCACCCCAAGGTGATACACTAGGTCTCACAAACCCTTTGGCTAACAACTCCTAAAGCTGCTCCTTTAACTCTTTCAACTCTTTTGGAGCCATACGGTACGGGGGGATAGATATAGGCTAGGTACCTGGAGCCAAATCAATACAGAAGTCAATATCATGATCTGGTGGCATGCCTGGAAGGTCATAAGGAAACACATCGGCGAACTCCCGAATTACTAGCACTAAATCAATCATCGAAGACTCTGCGGTGGTGTCCCGAACATAAGCTAGATAAGCCAAACAACCTTTCTCGACCATATGTCGAGCCTTCAAGAAAGAGATAACCCGACTAGATGTACTAATAGAGGAACCCTTCCACTCCAATCTCGAAAACTCTGGCATCACTAAAGTAACTATCTTGGCATGGCAATCAAGGATGGTATGATATGGGGATAACCAATCCATGCCCGGGATGACCTCAAAGTCGATCATATCAAGCAATAGAAGGCTCGTTCTAGTCTCGTAACCACAGAATGTAACCACACAGGACCGGTAGATCCAATCTAAAACCACAGAATCGTCCACATGAGTGGACACATAAATAGGAGTACCCAAAGACTCATGAGGAATATCCAGGAAATGAGAAAACAGAGATGACACATATGAATAGGTAGACCCTAGATCAAATAATACCGAAGCATCCCTACCGCAGACAGAAATAATACCTATGGTCACGGCATCTGAGGCCACTACATCTGTTCTGGACGGAAAAGCATAGAATCTAGCTAGAGTGTTGGTTGGCTGGCCTCTGTCTAGCTGAACAATAGCTAGTTGACCTCCCCCTGCCTGGCCTCCACCTCTAGGACAGCCCATATCAGCCTGTCCTCTGCCTTTGGGGGCCTGGACAGCCGGTGCTGTAATCATGAGCTGTTGGCCCTACTGCACTGCCTTGCCCCGAAGTTTGTGGCAGGTCCTCTTCATGTGACCCGGATCTCCACACTCATAACAACCTCTCGGTACCATGGACTGCTGCCCCGAAGTATGATCCTGATGGCCTGAAAGAACCCTGAATGGCTGGTGGGCGGTATGAACTCTCAAGCATGGCACTGGAAGAACCCTGATGAACTGATGGGCAGTAAGAACTCTTTACATGGCACTGAAATAGGAACTGGAAGAACCCTGATGAACTGGTGGGCGGTAAGAACTCACTGGCATGGCGTTGAAGTGGCATCGCACCGGAGCACCCCGAGGAGGTGGTGGTGCTAAATATGTGGGCCTGCTAGGCTAACCCCTCCCAAACTGACCTCTTCCCCTAGCCGGGGCACCTCTAAACTCTCCAAGAAATGGGCCCTCTTGTCCTGCTGCATCTGCTCTCTACCCCTCTGGCGGTAGCCCTTAATCCTCCGAGCAATCTCTACTACCAGCTAATAAGATGTCCCCATCTCAACCTCTCGGGCCATATTATCCCTAATACCGGAGTGCATCCCCACAACAAACCTCCCCACTCTCTCTGCATCTGTAGGAAGTATCATAAGTGTGTGGCGAGACAACTCAGAAAATCTCGCCTCATAGTTGGTCACTGACATCTGACCCTACTTAAGCTGCTCAAATTGATACCGCAACTCTTCCTTCTCGGAGGGTGGGATATACTTATCCAAGAAAAGTTATGTGAACTGGCCCCATGTTATGGGAAGGGAACCCACTGGTCTGCCAAGAATATATGACTGCCACTATCTACGAGCCCTGCCCTCCAGCTGGAAAGTAGTGAAGTCAACCCCATGAGATTCCAATATCCTCATGTTGTGTAGTCTATCCTTGCACCTATTAATGAAATCCTGGGCATCCTCGTGAGGCTCACCTCCGAATATAGGAGGGTATAGCCTAGTCCATCTATCCAATAACTTCTGCAGATCATCGTCTGCAGCTGGTCTGCGCTCAGGTGCCACTTTTGCAACTGGCTAGGCCCCATCCGCAGGTAGTGTGCTCGGAGTCTGATACATTACAACTGCATTCCCAGTAGCCTGATCAGTAGGGGTCTATGCTCCCCCTACCGCTTGAGATGTGGTTGGGTCTGCTGGAAATAAACCAGTCTGGGTCATAGAATCTATGAACTACAACATACGGCCCATGACCTCCTAAAAGCCTAGTGCTGTCATGAAATCTACCGGGGTTGGATCTGCTATGGGCACCTCACCTGCTCCTCAATAACGGGATCATCTACAGGATTCGCTGGTGGTGCAACTAGGGCAGCTCTAGGATGCCATCGCCCTCGCCCTCTACCTTAGGTCGGTGCCCTCCCCCGGCCTCTACCTCGGCCTCTAGCAACGGGGGGAGCAGCTCCTCCCAGGTCTGAAATGTCAGCCATACGCGTCCTCATCATCTGTGAGAGAATAGAAGAAGGAAATTTTGTATACCATCAACTGCACGATAGAAGATGAATAAAGAGTAGTTTCCGAGCACCCTATAGCCTCTCGAAGATAAGTACAGATGTCTCCGTACCGATCCACAAGACTCCATTAGGCCTGCCCATCACTTCTGACACCTACGTGAACCTAGTGCTTTGATACCATGTTATCACGACCCAAATTCCATTATAGGTCGTGATATCTCCCAACACCGTTGTTAGGCAAGCCAACACTGATCAACTAGTGAGTTCTCATTTATTTTATTAAACAATCCCAACATTTAACTTAACTTAAATTTAAAGCATTCGATAAATAACGGATTTTTAAGGCAACTAAAACGGAAACAACTAAAAGAAATCATAATTACATGAATACAACCCCAAAAATCAAGTCTACTAATATGTGCCAAAATCTAGTGTCACAAGTGCGTGGGCAACTAGTAGAATATACAAAAGAAGACTATCCTACTATCTGAAATAGTATAGATAGGTACAAGCAAAAGAGAAACTCTGGCATGCTACTGAATGGCTAGAATGGGGGCGGCTCACTGTAAATTGCAAGTGTGCTCGCCTGGCGGATAACTAGATGCACCTACCTCGGATCCTGTACAATTAAGTACAGAAGCGTAGTATGAGTACATAAATAGATATATACCCAATAAGTATCCAGTCTAACCTCGAAGAAGTAGTGACGATGGGTCGACTTGATACTTACTAGGGCCAACAATAATATAATTAAAGTGTTAGGCTAAGCATGGATATCATGGATAATACCAATAGTTAATAATACGAAGTGACAAGTTCTTCACTCATAAATATAATTTCAATTTCCGTCATATCATTTAACAATTTACATTTCAATGCATTAAAGCAGTACAAATCACAGAAAGTTCCAAATAATTATCATGCGCAAGTTATGCTGAGGTCGTACGAACCGATCCAACATAATATTAAAATGTGCACTGCCAAAGGGTCGAACGGCGCAAACCATAGATGCATCTATTCACCCCGCTCGCGAATCATTCATGCGACACGGTCAAATATAATTTTAATCATTTAAATCAAATTCTTTCTTAAATTCTTTTCTTTAAAAGAAAAAGTCAATTCAACTTAAAGCTTTAAATCCTTAGAAATTCTCAACTTAATTCCATTTAATACAAATAACATGTATCATCAAATAACGGTGTTCACAAAGCATGGTGTAAACCTAAACTTGTATCATCAAATAATGGTGTCCACAAAGCATGGTGTAAACCTAAACTACCCGGCATAACAGGAATAGCAGATATGTACGGACTCTCGTCACTTTGTGCGTACGTAGCCCCCACAAATACTCACATTTTAAATTAAATTCACCTATGGGGAAATTTCTCTCTTACAAGGTTTAAAAGGAGACTTACCTCGTCTCAAGACTACCTCCCAATTCAAGAACGTGCTCCAACCTCCAAATTTGACGTCAAACGACTCGAAACTAGTCGAACATTATATAAAACAATCAATCTATGCTCAAAAGTTTACAATTCTCCCATTTAAGTGATTAACCAACCTAAATTGCAAGATTCCTAAAATTCGCCTCAGGCCCACTTGCTCGGTTTTCGGAAATTTTTAAAGGAAGTTGTTACCCATAACCTAAAAAATATAAATATATGATTTCTACTAAATTTCATAACAGATTTCGCGGTTAAATATCATTTTTAGCAAAACCCTAGGTTTACACCTAAACCAATGATTTTCACTAATTTACATGTTATAATTACCCGTAAACTATGTATTTAACTCATATTGTGTAGAAATTACTTACCTCAAAGTGCTAAGTGAAATTCCCTCTCCAATAGCCCCAAAATTCGCACCACAATGGAAGAAATGAGCTAAAATCGCCTAAGTCCCGTTTTTAAAAGTTCACTGCCCAGGTCTGCCTTCTTCGCGATCGCAGAAGAGGCTTCGCGATCGCAAAGGAAAATGGTCCAGCCCATGGAAACTTACTCATCGTGAACGCGACAGTTTCCTCGCGAACCCGGAGGATAACATGTCCTACCCTACGCGAAGGCGAGGGCTTCTTCGCGAACGCGAAGAATCAACAGCGGCCACAGCTTAGCCTCTTCGCGAACGTGAGCCAGGTCACGCGAAGGCTAGAGGACCCAGACCTCTGTGAACTTGATCCTCGGCACGCGAATGCGAAGAGAAAATGTTTCCCAGCACACAGCACCCCAAATCCTTCATCAAGCACGTGAGGGTGTGATCGCGTTCGCGAAGAAGGAAACCAGAAGCAAAAAATTTGGTGTGTTTCATCTCAACTCCGGGTGGTCCGAAACGCACCTGA
This sequence comes from Nicotiana tabacum, assembly GCF_000715075.1. Classification (NCBI taxonomy): domain Eukaryota; kingdom Viridiplantae; phylum Streptophyta; class Magnoliopsida; order Solanales; family Solanaceae; genus Nicotiana; species Nicotiana tabacum. The sequence goes on along the minus strand of NC_134087.1, from coordinate 101,894,773 downwards.
GCCCCTCGGGACCCCGTCCAACAACTCCAACACGTCTATAAACATAATGTGGACTTTCTCAAACTCTCTAAATGCATAAAACAACCACAAAACCAATAATCATACCCCAAAACCAAATTGAATCAAACTTTGAACTTCAAGTTTCTAAATCGCTCCGAACGCGTCGAATCATACTTAGACTACTCGTATTGACACCAAATTTTGTGTGCAAGTCTTAAATAACATTACGGAAATATTCCCAGTCTTGGAATTTCATTCGGACCTCGATATCACAAAACCCGCTCCAAACCAAATTTAAAGAACTTTTAAAAACCTTCAAGAACCAATTTTCACTATTAGGCGGCAAAATGCTTCCGGGTCACCTAAAACCTAATCCGAGTATACGCACAAGTCCAAAATCATCATACGAACCTGTTGGAACCTTCAAATCCTGATTCCAAGGTTGTTTACTCAAAATGTTGACCAAAGTCAAACTTGGCCTTTTAAGCCAATCTTAAGAAACCAAGTGTTTCGATTTCAATCCAAACTCTTCCAAATCCTTAACCAACCATCCCCGCAAGTCATAAATCAGTATAAGCAAGTACAGAAAGTCTTATTTAGGGGAATAGGATTCTAAAAAGTAAAACGAGCAGTCGGGTCGTTACACATGGTCACATATGTGCTTGTTATCAACCTTTAATTTATCCTTTGGGAGGTTATTGGCTCAATTAATACGATTAAGAGTATAGTTTTTTTCAGATTATGCAATTAAGACATTTCATCTTGATAATGCTGGTGAGTTTATGTTCTACGTATTTAATGATTATTATATATCAACTGCGATAGCAATTGAGCATTCAGTTGCTCATGTTCATACTCAAAATGGTCTAGCGGAATTATTGATCAAATGCCTTCAATTAATTGCTAGATCAATACTTATGAGAATAAAACTTCCTATCTCGACATGGGGTCATGCTATTTTGCATGCTGCAACTTTATTGTAGATCAAGCATACAAGCTATCATAAAGTCTCCCCATTACAATTGGATTTTGGTCAGGAGACAAATATTTTCCATCTTTGAATATTCGGATGTACAGTATATATTTCAATTGCTCCACCACAACGCACAAAGATGTGTCCTCAAAGAAGGTTGTGGATATATGTTGGGTATAAGTCTCCTTCTATTATTAAATATTTGGAGCCTATGATTGGAGATTTATTTACGGCAAGATTTGTTGATTGCCATTTTGATGAATTAGTATACCCAACATTAGGGGGAGAAAATAAATAGTTGGAAAAAGAGATAGATTGGAATGGATTATCACTATCTCATTTAGATACTTGAACAATTCAATGTGAACATGGGGTTCAAAAGATAATCAAAATATTACAAATCAACTGCCAGATGCATTCAATGACCAAGGGTGACTAAGTCACATATTCAGCTACTAATACTCATATTCAAATTAATTTCCCAGTTGGACAATCTATAAATACAAATGAATCTACGCCACACTTGAAACGTGGTAGACCAATTGGTTTCAAAGATAAAAATTCTTGAAAGAGAAAAGGAGCAAACGATCTAGGATATCATAATATGAAGACAATGTTGTTTGCATAGCTCAACTAAAAGGAGAATATATCAAAGGAAATAGAACAAAGCATATTTCACCAAAGTTATTTTTCACGCATGATATTCAAAAGAATGGTAAGATAAATGTTCAAAAAAATATGTTTAAGTGCTAATATGGCATATTTATTCACTAAGGAATTGCCAACATCAACACTTGAGAAGGTGAGACATAAAATTGGAATGCATCATCTCCAAGATATCATATAAAGTTTTCGTCAGAAGGAGTATAACACGTGTTGTACTCTTTTTCCATAACTAAGATTTTGTCCCAATTGGATTTTCCTAGTAAGGTTTTTAATGAGGCAAAACTCAATGTGTATTACAAGATATGTGTACTCTTTTTCCTTCATTAATTTCCATCGGGTGTTTTCGCATAAGGTTTTAATGAGACACATTATCTTTTAAATGGACATCCAAAGGGGAGTGTTATGAATATATTGAACTAAAGTGGTTGTCCATTTAATTCTTACATCATATACATAAATCACATGTATTTATATGTATCTGTTTAATATGGAACTTCATTCTTTGTTTTTGAGGATGAACCTTTGTAACTATAAATAGAGCTGTGACGATCCGGTTAGTAGTCTCATGAATTACCACTCCGTTTCCCCCATTTCTACTTCTTTATGCTTCATTATCCGTGTTTTGTTGTATCGGGTTGGTCAGATCGAATATAGAATGATTTTGGTAAGGTTTGAGACACCTAGTCTCTTTTAAGGCGGTTTAAGTTGGAAAAGTCAACTAGTTGTTGACTTAGGTGTTAGAGGGCTTGGATGTGAGTTCTGATGATTCAGTTTGCTTCGGTAGGTGATTTATGACTTAGGAGCGTGAACGGAATGGGTTTTGGAGGTTTGGAGTAAATTTAGGCTTGAATTGGCAAAGTTGATATTTTGGCAATTTTCGGTTGGTAGGCGAGATTTTGATATAGAGGTCCGAAAGGAATTCCGAGAGTTTCAGTAGCTCCGTTGTGTCATTTGGGGTGTGTGTACAAAATTTCAGGTCATTCGGACGTGGATTGGTTGGATTTTTGGTCAAAAGCAGAATTTGGAAGATTTTAGAAAGTTTGGCTTGAATCCGATGTGTTTTGGGTGATTTGATGTTATTTGAGGCATTTTGATGATTAGAACAAGTTTGAATAAGGTATTAGGATGCGTTCTTGCCTTTGGTTGAGGTCCCGGGGGCCTCGGATGAGTTTCGAGGGGTTGAACGGATCATTTTGGAGTTAAGAAAATTGTAGAAATTGCAGGTTCAACTGTTGCAGGTTTTTACTCTTCGCGTTCGCGAGTAGACCCTCGCGTTCGCGAAGAGTCAGTGGAATGTTGGCCTTCGCATTTCCGAGAAGGGCTTTGCATTCGTGGAGGGCTGGGAAGTGAAGCATCGCGTTCGTAAGAAGGGCTTCGCGTTCGCGTAGAGGAATTGGGTCATCCGGGTTAGTATGCATCACGTTCGTGAGAGGCATTGTCGCGTTCGCGTAGGTTTGAGAGGTTGAAGCATCGCGTTCCTGATGGTAGGGTCGCGTTCATGAAGGAGAGTTTTGGTCAGCGGAATTTTTGTGCTTCGCAAACGCGAGGCTTTGACCGCGTTCGCGAAGAAGGAATAAATGCCTGGGCAGAATGTTTTTAAGCTCGTCTTGTCCACGATTTTTGGCTTATTTCCTCCATAGTTGGTCATTTTGGGAGATTTTTGAAGGAGGTTGAAGAGGGATTCAAGGGGAATCGTTGGGAGGTAAGATTCTTGGACTTAAAACTCTATTATTATGTGAATTCCACCTAGAAATTCATGGAAATTAAGCTAAAAATTGAAAAACTAGGGCTTGGAATTTTGGACTTTTGATTGGGGATTTGGAGGACCATTTGGGGTCGACTTTGAGAACTTTTGATATGTATGAACTCGTGGAAAGATAAGGAATCTATTGGTGTAAAAATTTCTAAATTTTGAGGCGTGGGCCCGGGGGTTGGGTTTTGGTAATTTCGGGATTTGTGCTATTTATTGATTGTTTTCGCTTGGGCTTCGTTCTCTTAGCATATTTTGACGTCCTCGTTCTGATTTTGGATAGATTCGACATGCATGGAGTCCGATTCGAGGGGCAAAGGCATCCTGAGCTAGAGATTTAGCCGGTTCGAGGTGAGTAATGATTGTAAATGATGTTCTGAGGGTTTGAAACCCCGGATTGCACATCGTAGTGCTATATTGAGGTGAGGCACATGCTTGATGACGAGCGTGGGATCGTGCACTATTGGGGATTGTGACTTGGTCCGTCCCGATTGATGATTTTATCGCATATTTGAATGAAAACTATTTGCTTGCCATATTTGGGCCTAGTGCCAACTATTTGAACCCTTCGAGGATATTTATTGATATCTTCCTCACTGTTTTGACTTTATACTTGAACTCAGTCATGTTATTTTCCGATGTTTTACTACTCAGCCATGTTTACTCAGTTTTAATACTTAAATGATATTGTAAACGATGTTTGTGCTGAGAAACACTATTTTACTATTGCCCGAGGAGTTTGTGATGATTTTTGACTGAGTAAGGCCGAGGGCCTATATTGTGAGGAAACATTGATACTGATTGGAGGACGAAAGCTTGAGATATGTAAGCCACGAGGTGGCTTGATTGATATGAGGCCGAGGGCTTAGTTTGATGCCACGAGATGGCTTTTTATTGTGCTTGGACCGTAAGGGGCCCCTCCAGGAGTCTGCACACCCCCAGTGAGTGCTGGTACCCGTTATGATGGGAGATTGAGCCCGATGAGCTGTTATTGTTCTGAGATATTGCTCGAGGGGTGGATATGGTGATATTGTGCCTGAGGGGCAAACTTCTATTTGTTTACTTTACCTGTCAATTACTTGTTTACTTGTTGAAAGAGGACTTTACTTGACTTTCCACTATTTTACTGTTTTTAAGTGGTTTTACTGCTTCCTTATAGAATGCCTTTTGCCTTACGTGTTTTCTTACTTTCAATCGTTATTTACATTTGTTACTCACTGAGTTGGAGTACTCACTTTACTCCCTACACCCTGTGTGCAGATTCAGGCGTAGCTGGTTCCGCTCTCGAGTACTGATTCCTCCAGCTTCAGGCGGGCTTTCGAAGATTATGAGGTAGTTGTTGACATCCGCAACACTGTGTCTCTACTCCTTTATCGCTTCAATTTCCTTTCAGACAGTTGTACTAGTTATGGATTTAGCAGGATCGTATTATGACTTATAGATGCTCATGACTAGTGAAACCCCGGTTAGGGCTGTGTATGGGTGTTCTTCTGCGTACTTATGTTATTATTGTCATATCGGAGTTATTTTATCATGTTTAGATTGTTCTTAAATGCTTAACTACTAATAACTGGAAAATAGGAAGTGTCAGTTGGCCTTGTCTTCACGAGAGGCGCCATCACGACCGGGTTCGGGGTTAGGGTCGTGACAAGTTGGTATCAGAGCCTAGGTTACATAGGTCTCACAAGTCATGAGCAGGTTTAGTAGAGTCTCGCAGATCGGTACGGAGATGTCTGTATTTATCCTCGAGAGGCTGTAGAACCTTTAGGAAAAACTTCATATTCTTGAAATTCTTATCGTGTGAACTTGTTGATCCGAGTACTAAACTTTTGTTATTCTATTCTCTCACAGATTGTGAGGACACATGCTACCAGACAGGGTGGACGACCACCAGTGCCACCAGTTGTGGCCACTAGAGGACGCGGTCGTGGTCGTGGTAGAGGCAGAGCAACAAGGGCAGCACCTACAGATCCACCAGCTACCCCAGTTCAGGATCAGGTCCAATTTATGGGTGCTCCAGCAGCACCAGCTCAGGCACCAGCTGTGCCCATTGTGATTTCGAGTCTTCAGGAGGCCTTGGCTCAGATCTTATCAGTTTGCACTGGCCTAGCTCAAGCGGTTTCATCCACTACAGTCGTAGCTACTTTTCAGGCCGGGTGAGGCAATCAGACTCCCGTCGCTCACACACCTGAGCAGGTCGTGCAGGAACTTCAGATGCCGGGGGCACATCCAGCCCAACCGGTTGCCACTGTTCAGGACTATGTAGTTCCTGCTATGCCGGAGGACGAGTAGCGTAGGATGGAGAGGTTTGGTAGACTGCAGCCTCCAACCTTCGGTGGTGTAGAGGGAGAGGATGCCTAGGGTTTCTTAGATAAGTGTTAGAGGATGCTTCATACAGCTGGGGAATTCTAGAGACCAGCGGGGTCACTTTCACTACTTATCATTTCTGGAGCTACCTTTACTTGGTGGGAGGCTTTTGAGAGGCGTAGGCTTGTTGGTGCAGCACCCCTTACATGGTAGCAGTTCTCTGTTCTCTTTCTGGAGAATTATGTGTCGTAGTCCTGTAGAGAGGAGCTGCATAGGGAGTTTGAGTGGTTGTGTCAGGGAGAGATGACTAAGATGCAGTACGAGATGAGGTTCTCTGAGTTAGCTCGTCATGCTATTTGGATGGTTCTGATAGATAGAGAGAGGATTAGGAGGTTTGTTGATCGCCTCGCTTATCAGCTTCGTATTCTCATGACCAGGGAGAGGGTAATGGGTGCTACTTTCGAGGAGGTTGTGGATATTACCCATGAGATTGAGTCTATTCATCACCAGGAGCGCAAGGAGAGGGAGGCCAAGAGGCCTCAAGGATCTGGTAGTTATAGTGGTACTCCTTCGAAGGGTCAGTTTCAGCATGGCAAAGGCCGTCCATTCAGGCAAGCTCAGCCAGCTCGCCTAGGTTATCTTGGGGCATCATCGGGTCATGGTTCTCACAGTCCTCATCAGAGCCAGTCATCACTTAGTGCCCTTCTAGCTCAAAGCTCATCCCGTGCTCCATTAGTTCAAGACTCTTCTATGTCGAGTGCATCTGCTAGTCACTCCGGTGCGAGAGGTTCCCTTCAATCCCCTTCTCCAACACCTGAAAGTTGTTATGAGTGTGGTGATATGGGTCATATGTAGAGGCAGTGCCCTCGTCATCTTGCGAGTTCATCTCAGCAGAGGGGTCAGTCATCGACTTCAGCGCCAGTTACTTCACCACCACCTGCCCAGCCAGCTAGGGGTGGAGGCCAGTCAGCTAGGGGTCGCCCTAGAGGGGGAGGTCGATCAGGGGGCGGTCAGGCCCGTTTCTATGCACTCCCAGGAAGACCCTATGTTATTGCTTCAGATGTTGTCATTACAGGTATTGTTTCAGTCTACCACAGAGATGTCTCTGTATTATTTGATCTCAGTTCCACCTTTTCTTATGTGTCCTCATAATTTGCTCGTTATTTAGGTACGCCCCGTGAGTTTCTTGCTTTACCTATTCATGTATCTACCCGGTAGGTGATACTGTTGTTGTAGACCATGTGTACCGGTCGTGTGTGGTGACTATTGGGGGTTTGGAGACCCGAGTGGATCTATTATTATTGAGCATGGTTTTGATGTCATTTTGGGCATGGATTGGTTATCTCCGTGTCGTGCTATTCTGAACTGTCATGCTAAGATAGTCATATTGGCTATGCCGGGTGTTCCACGGATTGAGTGGCAAGGTGTGACTGATTATGTTCCTAGTAGAGTGATCTCATTCTTGAAAGCCCAGTGTATGGTTGGGAAGGGTTGTCTTTCATATCTAGCGTTTGTGAGGGATGTCGGAGTTGAGGCTCCCAGTATTGATTCTATCCAATTGTGAGGGATTTTCCAGATGTGTTTCTTGCAGACCTGTCGGGCATGCCACTGGACAGGGATATTGATTTTGGTATTGACCTGGTGTCGGGCACTCAGCCCATTTCTATTCTGTCGTATCGTATGGCACCAGCGGAGTTGAAGGAATTAAAAGAACATCTTCAGGAACTCCTTAATAAAGGGTTCATTTGGCCTAGTGTGTCACCTTGGGTTGCGTCGGTTCTATTTGTGAAAAAGAAGGATGGCACTATGAGAATGTGCATTGATTATAGGCAATTGAACAAAGTAACAATTAAGAACAAGTATCTTTTGCCTCGCATTGATGATTTATTCGACTAGCTTCAGGGAGCGAGAGTGTTCTCCAAGATTGATCATCGTTCAGGTTATCACCAGTTGAAGATCAGGGACTCGGATATTCTTAAGACAGCTTTCAGGACCAGATATGGTCATTATGAGTTCTTGGTGATGTCTTTTGGGTTGACCAATGCCCCAACAGCGTTCATATATTTGATGAACAACGTGTTCCGGCCTTATCTCGATTCGTTTATCACAGTCTTCATTGATGATATTCTGGTGTACTCACGTAGTCAGGAGGAGCACGCGGAACATTTGAGAGTTGTGTTGCAAATATTGAGGGAGGAGAATATTTATGCAAAATTCTCCAAGTGCGAGTTTTGGCTCAGTTCAGTGGCTTTCTTGGGGCATATGGTATCCAGCAAGGGTATTCAGGTTGATTCAAAGAAGATAGAGGCGGTTCAGAGTTGGCCCAAACAGTCCTCAGCCACAGAGATTCGCAGCTTTCTTTGTTTGGCAAGCTATTATTGCCGGTTTGTTCAGGGATTCTCATCTATCGCATCGCCCTTGACCAAGTTGACTAAAAAGGGTGCTTCGTTTGTATGGTCAGACGAGTGTGAGGAGAGCTTTCAGAAGCTCAAGACAGCCTTGACCATAGCTCCAGTGTTGGTTTTACCATCAGCTTCAGGTTTATATACCGTGTATTGTGATGCTTCGAGAGTTGGGATTGGTTGTATGTTGATGTAGGAGGGTAGAGTTATTGCTTATGCTGCTCGTCAGTTGAAGCCCCATGAGAAGAACTACCCCATTCATGATTTGGAGTTGGCTGCCATAGTTCACACATTGAAGATTTGGAGACATTACTTGTATGGCATGTCTTGTGAGGTGTTCATTGATCATCGCAGTCTTCAGCATTTGTTCAAGCAAAAGGATCTTAATTTGAGGCTGTGGAGATGGTTGGAGTTGCTTAAGGATTATGATATCACTATATTGTACCATCCGGGAAAGGCCAATGTGGTGGCCGATGCCTTGAGCCAAAAGGTAGTGACCTCTTGCAGTTGATGTTAAGGCCTTGGCCAATCGGTTCGTGAGGTTAGATATTTCAGAGCCAGTCGGGTATTGGCTTGTATGGTTTCTCGGTCTTCCTTATATGATCGCATCAGAGAGTACCAGTATGATGATCCGCACTTGTTTGTCCTTAAGGACAGAGTTCAGCATGATGATGCTAGAGATGTGACCATTGGAGATGATGGGGTGTTAAGGATGAAGGGCTGGATCTATGTGCCCAATGTGGATGGGCTTTGGGAGTTGATTCTGGAGGAGGCCCATAGCTCGCGGTATTCCATTCATCCGAGTGCCGCAAAGATGTATCAGGATTTGAGGACAGCACTATTGGTGGAGAAGAAAGAAGAAAGATATTGTAGGATTTGTGGCTCGATGTCTCAATTGTCAGCAAGTGAAATATGAGCATCAGAGACCAGGTGGCTTGCTTCAGCAGATGGTTATTCCCGAGTGGAAGTGGAGAGGATCACTATGGACTTTGTTGTTAAACTTCCACGGACTTTGAGAAAGTTCGATGCTATTTGGGTGATTGTGGATTGGCTGACCAAGTCCGCACACTTCATTCCTGTATGTACTACTTATTCTTCAGAGTGGTTGGCAGAGATCTATATCCGGGAGATTGTTCGTTTGCATGGTGTCCTACAACTTTTCATCCTCACACGGACGGGCAGACCGAGCGTACTATTTAGATATTGGAGGACATGTTGCGTGCTTGTGTCATTAACTTTGGTGGGTCATAGGATGAGTTTCTACCGCTTGCAGAGTTTGCGTATAATAACAGCTACCAGTCGAGTATTCAGATGGCTCCATATGAGGCTTTGTATAGGAGGCGGTGTAGATCTCCATTTGGTTGGTTCGAGCCCGGTGAGGCTAGGCTATTGGGGACTGATTTGGGTGCAGGATGCTTTGGAAAAGGTGAAGGTGATTCAGGAGAGGCTTCATATAGCACAGTCGAGGCAAAAGAGTTACGCTGATAGGAAGGTTCGAGATGTGTCATGCATGGTTGGCGAGAAGGTTCGGTTGAAGGTTTCACCCATGAAGGGTGTTATGAGATTTGGGAAGAAAGGGAAATTGAGTCCGCGGTTTATTGGGCCTTTTGAGGTGCTTCGGAGGATTAGGGAAGTGGCTTATGAGCTTGCTTTGCCACCCAGCTTGTTGAGTGTGCATCCGGTATTTCATGTTTCTATGCTCCGGAAGTATATTGGGGATCTGTCTCATGTTTTGGATTTCAGCACGGTTCAGTTGGATGACGATTTGACCTATGATATAGAGCCAGTAGCTATTTTAGGTCATCAGGTTCGTAAGTTGAGATCAAAGGATATAGCTTCAGTGAAAGTGTAGTGGAGAGGTCAGCCCGTGGAGGAGGCTACCTGGGAGACTGAGCGGGAGATGCGAAATAGATATCCTCACCTATTCGAGGCTTCAGGTATGTTTCTTGACTCGTTCGAAGACGAACGTTTGTTTAAGTTGGGGAGGATGTGACGACCCGGCCAGTCGTCTCATGAGTTACCGCTCTGTTTCCCCTATTTCTGCTTCTTTATGCTTCGCTATCCGTGTTTTATGGTATCGGGTTGGTCGGATCGAATCCGAAATGATTTTGGTAAGGTTTGAGACACCTAGTCTCTTTTAAGGAGGTTTAAGTTGGAAAAGTCAACCCGATGTTGACTTAGGTGTTAGAGGGCTCGAATATGAGTTACGATAGTTTGATTAGCTTCGGGAGGTGATTTATGACTTAGGAGCATGATCGGAATGGGTTTTGGAGGTTTGGAGTAGATTTAGGCTTGAATTGGTGAAGTTGATATTTTGGCGATTTTCGGTTGGTAGGCGAGATTTTGATATAGGAGTTGTAATGGAATTCCAAGAGTTGCAGTAGCTCCGTTGTGTCATTTGGGATGTGTGTGCAAAATTTCAGGTCATTCGGACATGGTTTGGCTGGGTTTTTGATCAAAAGAGGAATTTGGAAGATTTTAGAAAGTTTGGCTTGAATCCGATGTCTTTTGGGTGATTTGATGTTATTTGATATGTTTTGATGATTGGAACAAGATTGAATAAGGTATTAGGATGCGTTCTTGCCTTTGGTTGAGGTCCCGGGGGCCTCGGGTGAGTTTCGAGGGGTTGAACGGATCATTTTGGAGTTAAGAAAATTGCAGGTTCAGCTGTTGCAGGTTTTTACTCTTCGCGTTCGCGAGTGGACCCTCATGTTCGCGAAGAGTCAGTGGGAGTCAGTGGAATGTTGGCCTTCGCGTTTGCGAGAAGGGCTTCGTGTTCGCGGAGGGCTGGGAAGTGAAACATCGCGTTCGCGTAGAGGAATTGGGTCAGCCAGGTTAGTATGCATCGCGTTCGCGAGAGGCATTGTCACGTTCGCGTAAGTTTGAGAGGCTGAAGCATAACGTTCGCGATGGTAGGGTCGCTATTCACGAAGGAGAGTTTTGGTCAGCGGAATTTTTGTACTTCGCGAACGCAAGGCTTTGACCGCGTTCGCGAAGAAGGAATAAATGCCTGGACAGAATGTTTTTAAGCTCGTCTTGTCCACGATTTTGGGACTTATTTCCTCCATAGTTGGTCATTTTGGGAGATTTTTGAAGGAGATTGAAGATGGATTCAAGGGGAATCGTTGGGAGGTAAGATTCTCGGACTTAAAACTCGATTATTATGTGAATTCCACCTAGAAAATCATGGAAATTAAGCTAAAAATTGAAGAACTAGGGCTTGGAAATTTGGACTTTTGATTGGGGATTTGGAGGACCATTTGGGGTTGGATTTGAGAACTTTTGATATGTATGAACTCGTGGGAAGATAAGGAATCTATTGGTGTACAAATTTCTAAATTTCGAGATGTGGGCCCGGGGGTCGGGTTTTGGTAATTTTGGGATTTATGCCCTTTATTGATTGTTTTCGCTTGGGCTTCGTTCCCTTTGTATATTTTGACGTCCTCGTTCTGATTTTGGATAGATTCGACGCGCGTGGAGGCCGATTTAAGGGGCAAAGGCGTCGCGAGCTATAGATTTAGCCGGTTCGAGGTGAGTAATGATTGTAAATGATGTTCTGAGGGTTTGAAACCCTGGATTGCACATCGTAGTACTATATAGGCACACGCTTGATAATGAGCGTGGGGTCGTGCACTATTGGGGATTGTGACTTGGTCCGTCCCGATTGATGATTTTACCGCGTATTTGATTGAAAACTATTTTCTATCATCATTATTTGGGTTGAATGCCATATTTGGTCCTAGTGCCAACTATTTGAACCCTTCGGGGATTTTTATTGATATCTTCCTCACTGTTTTGACTTTATACTTGAACTCAGTCATGTTATTTTCCAGTGTTTTACTACTCAGCCATGTTTACTCAGTTTTAATACTTAAATGATATTTTAAACGATGTTTGGGCTGAGAAACAGTGTTTTACTATTGCCCGAGAGGCTTGTGATGATTTTTGATTGAGTAAGGCTGAGGTCCTATATTGTGAGGAAACACTGATACTGATTGGAGGCCGAGGGCCTGAGATATGTACGCCACGAGGTGGCTTGATTGATATGAGGCCGAGGGCCTAGTTTTATGCCACGAGATGGCTTGTTATTGCGCTTGGGCCGTAAGGGGCCCCTCCAGGAGTCTGCACACCTCCAGTGAGGGTACCCATTGTGATGTGAGATTGAGCCCGAGGGGATGTTATTGTTCTGAGATGTTGCCCGAGGGGTGGATGTGGTGATACTGTGCCCGAGGGGCGAACTTCTATTTGTTTACTTTACCTTAATTACCTATCAATTATTTGTTTACTTGTTGAAAGAGGATTTTACTTGACTTTCCACTATTTTACTGTTTTTAAGTGGTTTTACTGCTTCATTATAGAATGTCTTGTGCCTTACGTGTTTTCTTACTTTCAGTCATTATTTACATTTGTTACTCGCTGAGTTGGAGTACTCACTTTGCTGCCTGCACCCTGTGTGCAGATTCAGGCATAGCTGGTTCCGCTCCCGAGTGCTGATTCCTCCAGCTTCAGGCGGACTTTCGGAGATTACGAGGTAGTTGTTGACGTCCGCAACACCGTGTCTCTACTCCTTTATCACTTCTATTTCCTTTCAGACAGTTGTACTAGTTATGGATTTAGCGGGATCGTATTATGACTTATAGATGCTCATGACTAGTGACACCCTGGTTAGGGCTGTGTATCGGTGTTCTTCCATGTACTTATGTTATTATTGTCATTTCAGAGTTATTTTATCATGTTTAGATTGTTCTTAAATGCTTAACTGCTAATAACTGGAAAATAGGAAGTGTCGGTTGGCCTTGTCTTCACGAAAGGCGCCATCACAACCGGGTTCGGGGTTAGGGTCGTGATAAGAGCACTTTTGGCTCATGGATGAGATACTTAAAATTAGAAAAAAAATTTCTCTCCCTCTTATCACTTTGAGCTTAATTTCTTAAAATGCAAATGTTAATAAAATTCATTCTTGTCTGAATTTGAATATATGCAAATGTTAATAGACCTAATCAAAATATGTTATAAAATAGTGTATCAATCAATCCACGAATCATATCTCAATGAACCTAAATAGACATTTACTTAGCCGTTCAAATTAAAAATAACTAGGGGAAGAATATATATATATCTTGCTAACATACTACATCAAGGTAGTATGTTAACCATGTACCCATTTTCACTTTACCTAAAATACTCTTACATTCATATTTCCTATTCATTAACTGTGGGGTACTTTCGTCTTTTTAATTAAAACCCATGTAATTCGTCACTCTCTATCATGTCCCCTCTTCTTCCCCCGTTCTCGCCCCTTTTATTCTTCTGATTTGCCATGGATGATTTAATCCTAAACCAATTAAGAGAAAATTTGGGACTTTGATTAGAGATTAAAATTCTACTAACAATTGTAGTAACTGATTTCAATAGTTGGAGGGTCAAATGGTTGTAGTTTACGCATCTAGTAGAATGGATTAAAGTAACCAATTTCAATAACGGTTAGTAAAATTCAAAACATACTCATGTACATGTATATTCGAATATCTGAACTATTGGACTCATTTGGTTATTAATCAATAAGAGGAATAAACTAGTCATCAAGAGCTCTTTTAGGGTAGTAATTTTTTTTTATTTTTGCCCAAAAACTGTGTATATTTTAAGCGTAATGAGTTTTCTTGCGACGGGTGAAGATAAATTTATTGATTAACAAGAATGCAATATCAACTAATTTATGCCTAATTAGAGAAGAAGAGGAAACGGAATAGTTCCTTGTCCAGTGAGGGAGAGGAAGGAAAAGCAAAGCTAGAAAGAGAGGAGGATCTGGGAACGGGGTTTAGATTTTGAAGTAAAAAAGAAAAAATAGCCTCAGTCCTAATGAATAGGAAACATGAATGTAAGGGTATTTTAGGTAAAGTAAAAATGGGTACAATGCTAACATACTACCTTCATGTAGTATGTTAGCAAGACCCATATATATATATATATATATATATATATATATATATATATATATATATATAGTATGTGTATAATTTATGTATATCGGTTAGAAAATAATGAATTCAGCCGACTATTTATGTAAAATCCCTAAAATCTAGCAGACAAACCAACAAGAAAGAGGTGTAAAAATTCACGGGACGCCCTATTTGGTCGTGCCAATTTAATCTATACTCACTTTTTAAATTTTTTTAATAAGTGCCCAAAGTTATGGGTGTCAATGGATATTAAAAACCGACTAAACCAACCGAACTGTACCGTACCGAACCAATTTTTAGGTTTCTTTTTAAGAAACCGTAGGTTTTTATATTAATCTATAACTGCACCAATAATTAGGGTAGGTTTTTTATTTTATAAAAATAAACCGAAAAAATGCCGAACCGTACCAAATAAATTTTACATGTGGAAAATATATTTATCTAGTAAGTTTAAAAATAATAATACATTAAATTTTTCTTTGGGCCTTGAAATTATGAAAACTATTACAAGCCAACAAGTAATTAAGCTCAAAATACTAATTCCTAAATTCTATTATGCTACTTCTACTTAAACTAAGTTATTTCAAGTATCTTTATTAGCAAGACACAAAGTAGTCTAGTGATTATGAATAGCAAACTACAATGTATTGAATATGTTTCCGTCCACTCGTGTGATTTATATTGTCTTTGCTTTTGCTTGGTTTCTTTTACGTTGTTGTAGAATAGTTGATGGATCTATACCAATATTATCAAAGGCGAAAAGCGCAAAAAAGCTCTAAGGTCTGTTGGGGCTAAAAGCGCAAAGCGCAAATAAACGTGGGCTTTAATGAAAAAAGGCGCAACTGGAGAAAAAGTAAAAATATGTATATGTAGTCCAAGACTAATATTTATAAGTACGAATAACAAATATATGGACAAAGAAATTGGAAAAAAATTACGATAAAGTAAGATATCAATTGTTTAATGTCGCCTTTTCGTGATTACACTCATTGGCAAGAAATAGTATGCCTTAGAGCCTTGATGCGATACTAAAGCGCCCACAAAGCGAGGCAAAGCGTTCAACATGTTTTGAGCCTCGCTTCAGGTCTTAAGCGTGCCTTTGACAACACTGATCTATACTCTAGCCATTTTTTTTTTAATTCATCACCCTTTAAACAATAAAAATATATAGAGAATTTTCTAAGTCCGTAAAATAATGTATATTATTGCATTCTACTTCTATTGATGAATTTTACATGACATTTAAAATAAATACCAAAAATTAACCAAACCGTACCGATACCGAAGAGAAACAGACATGATTGGGACGGTTTCGAAAAGTCTAATTTTGGTTATATATAATAGATTAACCAAAAAATTGGTATGGTATAAATTTTATAAAATAACCGACCGAACCATTGACACCCCTACCCAAATTATAGACAACTTCATGCCTTTTTCTCCTCCTTATCCTCCTCCTTCTTTTTCGCTGTGAAGATAAAGGTGACTATGAACTTATATGATGTTGTGAGCATATTTTAAGGTGGTTTATGGTATTTTATAGTGGTGAGCTGCTATGCGCTTTATTTTTTACTAATCCTTAGTGTTTATTATTATTATTAATTTCAAAATGAATTTGTTAGATTTATTGTCATTTTGATCAATTGATGATTGGGATTTGTTTATTCATGATATTTGGAGGTTATGTTTCAAATTTGAGCTCATTTGGAGTAGATTTAGGTGTTAAATCGTGTATTGGATTGTTGAAATTCAACAACCAAGTTTCTGTTTATGGGCCATTTGCACTTCAGACCTATTTGACATTACGTGCATGAAAACATTAGTTGCTATTCTGATCTATTTGGCCTTAAATCCATTTGAAGTGTAATATTTTCACTTTAGACCTATTTGGAGTATATGAAAATATTAGTTGCACTTCACACCTATTTGGCCTTAAGTACATCTGAAGTGTAATTGTAACGACACGGCCGGTCATTTCGAGAGTTATAGCCTCGTTCCCCCATTTTCTGCTTGTTTTGTGTTCTACAACTATATTGTGATATACCGGGTTAGTTGGTTCGGGTCCGGAGTAGTTTCGGAGTGAATTGAGACACATAGTCTCTTCATTGAAAGTTTAAGTTGGAAAAAGTTGGCCGGATGTTGACTTATGTGAAAACAACCTCGGATTTGAATTTTGATTTTTCTTTTAGCTCCGTTAGGTGATATTGGATGTGATTTGGAGGTCCGTGGTAGAATTAGGCTTGAATTGGCGAAAGTTACAATTTTGGCGATTTTGGAGTGGAAATATTGATATCGGGGTCGGATTGGATTTTGGGAAGTTGAAGTAAGTTCATGGTGTCATTTCTGACTTGTGTGCAAAATTTAAGGTTATTCGGACGTGGTTTGGTAGGTTTCGGCATCGTTTGTGGAATTCGAAAGTTTAGAAGATCTTTAGGCTTGAATCCGGGTGTAATTTGGTGTTTTGATGTTGTTTTAAATGATTCGAAGGTTCGACTAAGTTCGTACGATGTTATGGGACGTGTCGGTATGTTTGTTTGAGATCCTGAGGGCCTTGGGTGAGTTTCGGGAGGTTAACGGATCATTTTCGGCCTTGGTAAGATAGTTGATCTGCTATTGTATTTTTGTTTCTGGTTTCCTCTTACGCGTTCGCGAGAGGGGCGTCGCATTCGCGAAGAGTGTTCTGAGATGGTGAAGTTTTGTTCTACGCATTCACGAAGGAGAGGATGCGAACGCGAAGGGCAGAGCAGTGTGTGAATCGTGAATGCGTGAGTAGTGTCGCATTCGCGAGGAGGAGTGAGGCAATTGGGGACCCCAGGTCCTTAGTCTATGCGTTCGCGAGGTAAGGGTCGTGTTCGTGAAGGTTTAAGCTGGTAAAGCATCGCGTTCGTGAAGCAGTTGTTGCGTGCGCGAAGAGGCAGTCTGAGTTGGTCTATACGAATGCGAGAGGACAATTGCGTTCGCGAAGAAGGAAATCGGGGCAGACTGTGTTAAATTCAAAATCTAGGGTGTGAGCTCATTTTTCATATTTTGAGCTAGAGATCACGGATTTGGGCGATTCTTGAAGGGATTTTCGTGGAGTTGATTGGGGTAAGTGTTTCTCACTTGATTTTGGTTAAATCCCATGATTATATCTTTGATTTTATCATCTAAATTGTGATTTGGGGTGAAAATTTTGAGGAAAAAATAGGAAGTGTTCTTGAGATGGAATTTTGAAGTTTTGAATGGGATTTTATTATCAGATTTGATTAAATTTTGTATGGTTAGACTCGTGAGTGAATGGCTTTCGGGCTTTGTGACTTTTGTCGAATTTCGAGATGTGGTCCCGGGGACTGGGTTTGAGCTGATTTCGGATTTTTGGCTATAATTTGGTATTTTTCTTGTGGAATTGATTCCTTTAGCCTATATTGATCGTATCGTATTGCTTGTGGCTAGATTCATGACGTTTGGAGGCTTATTTGAGAGGCAAAGGCATTGCGGAGTATGATTTTGCTTGGTTTGAGGTAAGTAACGCTTCTAAACTTGGTTTTGATGGTTCGAAACCTCAAATTATGTATTATGTGATTGGTATTGAGGTGACGCACATGCCAAGTGACGGGTGTGCGAGCGTGCACCGCAAGAATTGTGACCTGGGTGATTCCATGGCACCATTTAGTGACTCTATCCTGTTGATATCTATGGTTTCATTATGTGATAAAGTAATTGAGCTGTAAATCAGGATAGATATCATGTTTAGGTTTTATGCTAGTATTTTTGGGACCCTTAATGGTCGTTTCTTGCTGTCATCTCATTATTTTCATTAATATTCTGTGCTCAGTCATGTTCATGCATTTTTATATCATATCTCAGTCTCAGTTAGTTATTGAATCATCATATCATTGTTCCAGGTTATTTTCATGACATTGTGAGCCCGTGGGTGAGACTGGAGAGATTGATGATTGAGTGAGGCCGAGATCCTGGTTATGGTGACAGTTATGGGATCGAGTTGCACGCCGCAACGGTTATATTGATTATTATGATAGTGCTTGGGCTGTAGGAGCCCATCCGGAGTCTGTAACATACCCCCAGTGAGTGCGGATGATATTATTGAGGGATGGATTTTCCTGGATATGGATTTGTCTGAAGTACTTGATACCTGGAGATGGATTTCTCCACAGGGCTGGATTGCCCTTTTTTCCTCGGTACTGGGTGACTTACAGCCAGTGTTGTATATGTTCCGGGATGGATTTCCCGGGGTCGGATGGCTACATACAGTACCGAGTGGTTGAGCACTTGAGAGTGGGAGCACATGATACATTTCATACAGCCTGTGTATTGGCATGTAGAGATAGCTGAGTTGTATACCTTACACTATTCAGATCTGTATTTACTTTATTGCCTTGAGATGTGTATTTAACTTGAAAGCATGCCTATGTTTCTGCACATTTATTTCTGTCATATCTGTTGCGGTTGAGTTCGTCACTACCTTTCAGTCCAAAGTTTGGACTTGTTACTTACTGAGTTGGTGTACTCACGCTACTCCATGCACCTCATATGCAGATCCAGGCGATACCAGTCGTAGCGGCGGTTGCTGATTGAGGTTCCAGAGTTTGGAGACTAACGAGGTAGTTGCATGGCGTTCGCGGGACTTGACTCTCCTTCTTTATCTTTTGTCGTATTTTTACTTTATTTCTCTTGACACTATAGTGGACTGTATTCTGATCTAGACACTCATGTACTCAGTGACACCCCAATTTTAGGTTGTATACATATCGTATATTGGGATTTCTTATATTTCAAACAGTTTTCTTTAAATGTTAAATGCTTCCGTTAGTGTTTTCAAACTTATTATTATTGTTGGGTTGTTGAGTTGAGGCTGGCCTAGTTCCACGATAGGCACCATCACGACGGTTGATTTTGGGTCGTGACAGTTTCCGTGCAGGCGAGGACGAGAGACATACATTATATTGTAATATCGTTTTGTTGTGTAAGTGCATTGAACTTCAGACTAATTTGTTTTTTCAACTTCAGACCCAATAAGTCGGAAGTTGATTCTAAAGTGGGTAGACTTGCAAATTTTTATGTAAAGTGGATATAACTTCAATTGTGATCCCAAAATTGGCCGAGACAGGTAGCACTCTGATCGAGGTCTTTTGCATCGATACCCGATTATGGGGTCACAATTGAACCTATACTCACTTTGCAAAAAAGTTTGCAAGCACACCCATTTTACGATCAAATTCAGACTTATCGGGTCTGAAGTTAAAAAAAGCCTGAAGTGAAAAGATTGCACTTCAAATGCATTTAAGGCCAAATAAGTTTGAATTATAATCAATGGTTTCATGCACTTAAGACTAACAAGTCTGAAGTGAAAAATTGCACTTCAGATGCACTTAAGGTCAAAAAGTCGGAAATGCAACAAACGTTTTCATTCACTTAAGGCTAATAAGCCTGAAGTGAAAATTTGCACTTCAGATGCACTTAAGGCCAAATAGGTCTGAAGTGTTATAACCAGTGGTTTCATGCACTTAAGACCAATAAGTCTGAAGTGAAAAATCGCACTTCAGATACACTTAAGGCCAAAAGGTCTGAAGTGCAACAAACGTTTTGCTACACTTAAGGCCAATAAGTTTGAAGTAAAAAATTGCACTTCAGATGCACTTAAGGCCAAAAGGTCTGAAGTGCAACAAATGTTTTGCTACACTTAGGCCAATAAGTTTGAAGTGAAAAATTGCACTTCGGATGCACTTAAGACCAAAAAGTCTGAAGTGCAACAAACGTTTTCAATCACTTAAGGCCAATAAGGCTGAAGTGAAAATTGCCCAGAAACATAAATTTGTTCTTCGAATTATAACAATCCAATATACGATTTAATACCTAAATCTACTCCAAAGGAGCTCAAATTTGAAATATAACCTCCAAGTATCATCAGGAACAGACCCCAATCATCAATTTGTCAAAAAATAATAATAATAAATCTAATGAACCCATTTTACAATTAAGAAAAATAAGAAGAAAAAAACCTAAGCAATAGTAAAAAATAAAGCGTCATAACATCTCACCATTGTAAAACATCATAAACTACATTAAAATATATATTCAAAACCACCATATAAAGAATCATTGTCAGCCGAAGAAGAAGAAAAAGGAGGAGAAGGAGAAGAAAACGAAGGAGGAGAAGGAGGAGGAGAAAGAGGCCTGAAGTTGTTTAAAAAGTGGGTACAAGCAGGGACGGCCCTTCCATAAAGCAAATAAAGCAACCGCTTTAGGCCCCGTATTTATGGGGGGCCCATTTTTTGTTACACCTAATAGACTATATATAAGTTTAAAAAGAGTTTTGTACAGTGAAAAGTTTGATTTCTTTCTACCAAGAAAATTGCACTTGAAATGAATATCGAACCCGAATTTCATAAGAAACGTGTGATATATAGGAAGTAACAATTTGATACAAATATTGATAATGAAATCTCAAAATCTTTCAAAGAGTCCTTTAGAGTTGATTACTTTTATACATAATAGACAAGCTATTTTTCACTTCAAAATAGATTTGGACAATTCGAATCATATAAAAATATTTTTGGTTTTCTATTTAGCAGCAAAACTAAGATCACTAGATGTTGGAAATTTGAAAAAATATTGCCTTAATCGTGAATGTTTCTTAAAACGTAATAATCAATTCGATATTGATGGTTTAGATTTATTTTCTGAATTAAAAGTATTAAGGTAAATAGTTCAATTAGAAGATAACAGTTTAATTAATACACTTAATCAAAGAAAAAGATTTAATTCTTTTCCAAATGCCTGAATTGCTTATGGAATAATGTTAATAACTCATGACCGTTGCTTCAACGGAAAGATGTTTTCAAAATTTAAATTGATAAAATCTTACCTAAGAACAACAATGGCACAAGAAAGATCAAATGGATTAGTTATACTATCAATTGAGAAATACTTATTAGGAGTTATTGATTATAAGAAAATTATTAATAACTTTGTATATAAGAAAAGCTAAAATATAAACTTCAAATAACTAATAAATAAAAAATTAAAAAGTTAAAGCTCCTCATAAAGTTTGGTTTTAGGCCCCAAAATTCGTCGGGCCGCCCCAAGGTACAAGTTAAAAAAAAAAAAAAAACGGGTATAGGTTACATTACATCGAGATTGGGCATTAGCCTTAGCCCAAAGTCTTTCTGTAACGTTTGTTTGCAATTGAACTGGGAATCCAAAAATCGAGTTTGCCTAGATTCAAAAATTGGACTGTAAAATTGGGTTAGTTTTTGACTAGCAGCTAGCTGTGATTTAATTGGCACAGGGATTAATCCGGGATTTTCCAAGCCTCAGGTCGTACATAATGTGTTCGACTATTTGATTCAAAGAGATTTCAGATTTTCAATCGCTCTTTGTCCATTTGTATTTAATAAAAATCTGTCAGTGGGTTCACTCAACCGCATTCACAGTCCTTATTTTCTGCCTTAATATCATTTTGTGTTGCCTTTGTACTTTGAGAAACATGCTTATAAAACGTATCTTGTCATCTTCTATTTCTTCTTCATATGGCTTTTCTTCGTTGTCCACCTCCTCGAATTTGTTAAAAAGCGGAAGCATACTGAAGCAAGCGAGGACATTTTTCGATTCTGATATTATTGAGTATTCCAAGCTGACACACGATACCAATCCATTGCATTTTGATGCTGAATGCGCCAAAATTGCTGGTTTTAGTGACCGCCTCGTTCCTGGGATGCTTGTCGCTTCCTTATTTCCCAGGATTATTGCTGCTCATTTTGTAAGTTCTACATTCCTCAATCCTGTCTCGTTGTTTCAATAGACTTCTCTTAAGAACTTTAAAAACTTCAGAATATAATTTTTATATGACGACGATGTAATAGAATTTTACACCATTTGGTTAGTCAAGTAAATGTCCAAATGCATGTAGCTGTATGTTGTCATCAAGGGCGGATTTAGGGGGACGGGGGTTTACCCGAACCCCTTTCTCTATATATTATGTTTTGAAACCCCTTGTTATAGTCCAAAAGTATAGCTTAGTGGTCAATGAGGTTTAAAACCTTTGTAAGGTCATTGGTTCAATCTTCACTAGCCAATTTTCTTTTTTAAACCTCCTTAGCGAAAATTCTGTCTCCGCCACTAATTGTCATAGTGGATTAGTAACCTGAAAATGATGGTTAAATAATATGTTACAACGATTAAACTACACGTCAGGGTATATGTAATTTAAATCCAAAACTTTGTAATACTTAGCCAAGACTTCAATAGTCATAGAATGGTAAGATAAAAGTCAAGTAGAAGTTAAAGTGTTAGTTGTTCATGTCGAAAAGAAGGTACATAACCTACTACAATCAGCTAACCTACACCGATAGCTTAACATATCCTTAAACTTTTTTGTGTATATAACTTAAAAGTAAATATGATGATATATTTCTTAAAGTAGCTAAATATGCAACATTGTTGAACGGCGAAGGTACTATGTAGATATGTTTTTAAATTGGAAAATTCTTTAGTGTAACTTAAACTATTGTTGTTTGGTAATTTCTCCAGCCAGGAGCTGTATATGTTTCACAAACATTGCACTTCAAATTACCTGTTTATATTGGAGATGAGATCATTGCTGAGGTACAAGCTGATGATGTCCATCTCATTGAAGAAGTATTAGGCATGTGCCTAATAAGAGTTTTCTTTGGTTTGGTAGCTAACCTTGTTGACTTGGTTTGGTTGGTAGCCAACCTTGTTGAATTTCTTTGGTTTGGTAGCCAACTTTGTTGAATTGTGAAAAGTGTGTGTAAATTGTCAAATATTGTAGGCTTTAGAGGGTGAAGCTTTGGCTATAAAAGGAGAGCTTCAACTCTCATTTCTTCACACCAACAAAGAGAGAAAGAAAGAGTGAAGTTTCACAGACAAGGTATAAGAAAATAGTCTGTGAGGAAAATACAGAGTGAGCGATATTGTAGTGAGGTGAGAATATCAAAAGAGGGTTATTTCTTTTGAGTGTTGTAGTGGTCTTTGGAGTATTTATCTCCGACCTACAAAGTGTAAAATTCCTTACTATAGTGATATCAGTTGCTCCTCTCGGGGTCGTGGTTTTTTTCCCTTATTCAGAAGGGTTTTCCACGTAAAAATCTTGGTGTCATTGTTACTCTTTTATTCTTGTTAATTACCGTATCTCGGTGCTACATTATTATTCCGCTTTATTACCGTGAATATTATTTTGGTAAGGGGTTTATTCCCAACAACTGGTATCAGAGCACAGGTTCTGCTCGTTCACTGAAATACTATTCACTGTCGGTAGTACTATACTTGGTGAAAAATAAAAATGTCCGGAGTAAAGTACGAGGTAGCAAAATTCAACGGAGATAACGGTTTCTCAACATGGCAAAGAAGGATGAGAGATCTGCTCATCCAACAAGGATTACACAAGGTTCTAGATGTTGATTCCAAAAAGCCTGATACCATGAAAACTGGGGATTGGGCTGACTTAGATGAAAGAGCTGCTAGTGCAATTAGGTTGCACTTATCAGATGATGTGGTAAATAACATCATTGATGAAGACACTGCACGTGGAATTTGGACAAGGTTGGAATGCCTATACATGTCCAAAACGCTGACAAATAAATTGTACCTGAAGAAGCAGTTATACGCCCTACACATGAGTGAAGGTACGAATTTTTTGTCATATTTAAATGTGTTTAACGGACTAATCACACAGCTTGCCAACCTCGGAGTGAAAATCGAGGAAGAAGATAAAGCCATCTTGCTATTGAACTCGTTGCCATCTTCGTACGATAATTTGGCAACAACCATCCTGCACGGTAAGACTACTATTGAGTTGAAAGATGTCACATCGGCTCTTCTACTCAATGAGAAGATGAGAAAGAAGCCTGAAAATCAAGGACAGACTCTCATCACAGAAGGTAGAGGCAGGAGTTATCAAAGGAGTTCGAACAACTATGGTAGATCCGGAGCTCGTGGGAAGTCAAAGAACCGATCCAAATCAAGAGTCAGAAATTGCTACAACTGTAATCAACCAGGTCACTTCAAAAGAGATTGCCCAAATCCAAGGAAGGGCAAAGGTGAAACCAGTGGCCAGAAGAATGACGACAACACAGCCGCCATGGTGCAAAATAATGATAATGTTGTCCTCTTTATAAATGAGGAAGAGGAATGCATGCACCTGTCAGGTCCAGAGTCGGAATGGGTGGTTGACACAGCGGCATCTCACCATGCCACACCGGTAAGAGATCTTTTTTGCAGATATGTAGCAGGTGATTTCGGCACAGTGAAAATGGGTAACACAAGTTACTCAAAGATTGCGGGGATTGGTGACATTTGTATCAAGACAAATGTCGGATGCACATTGGTTCTAAAGGATGTGCGGCATGTACCTAATTTGCGGATGAACTTGATCTCGGGAATTGCTTTAGACCGAGATGGATACGAGAGTTATTTTGCAAATCAAAAGTGGAGACTCACTAAGGGATCATTGGTGATTGCAAAGGGAGTTGCTCGTGGCACGTTGTACAGGACAAATGCAGAAATATGCCAAGGTGAATTGAACGCGGCACAAGATGAGATTTCTGTAGATTTATGGCACAAAAGAATGGGTCATATGAGCGAGAAGGGATTGCAGATTCTTGCCAAGAAATCACTCATTTCTTATGCCAAAGGTACAACTGTAAAACCTTGTGACTACTGTTTATTTGGTAAGCAGCATAGAGTCTCATTTCAGACATCGTCTGAAAGAAAATTGAATATACTTGATTTAGTATATTCTGATGTTTGCGGCCCAATGGAAATTGAATCAATGGGCGGTAACAAATATTTTGTTACTTTTATTGATGATGCTTCACGAAAATTATGGGTTTATATTTTGAAAACCAAAGATCAGGTGTTTCAAGTTTTCCAGAAATTTCATGCTCTAGTAGAAAGGGAGACGGGTCGAAAGCTAAAGCACCTCCGAAGTGACAATGGAGGTGAGTACACTTCAAGGGAATTTGAAGAGTATTGTTCAAGTCATGGGATCAGACATGAAAAGACAGTTCCTGGAACCCCACAGCACAATGGCGTAGCCGAGAGGATGAACCGCACCATTGTGGAGAAGGTGAGAAGCATGCTCAGAATGGCTAAACTGCCTAAGTCATTCTGGGGTGAAGCAGTTCAGACAGCCTGTTACCTGATCAATAGGAGTCCATCAGTTCCGTTGGCGTTTGAAATCCCAGAGAGAGTTTGGACCAACAAGGAGGTGTCCTACTCGCATCTGAAGGTGTTCGGTTGCAGAGCTTTTGCACATGTACCAAAAGAGCAGAGAACAAAGCTGGATGATAAATCTGTTCCCTGCATATTTATCGGATATGGAGATGAAGAGTTCGGGTACAGACTGTGGGATCCTGTAAAGAAGAAGGTCATCAGAAGCAGAGATGTAGTCTTCCGAGAAAGTGAAGTTGGAACTGCTGCTGATATGTTAGAAAAGGCGAAGAATGGTATAATTCCTAACTTTGTTACTATTCCTTCTACTTCTAACAATCCCACAAGTGCAGAAAGTACAACCGACGAGGTTGCCGAGCAGGTGGAGCAACCTGGTGAGGTTATTGAGCAGGGGGAGCAACTTGATGAAGGTGTCGAGGAAGTGGAGCACCCCACTCAGGGAGAAGGACAACCTCAACCTCTGAGGAGATCAGAGAGGCCAAGGGTAGAGTCATGCAGGTACCCTTCCACAGAGTATGTCCTCATCAGTGATGAGGGGGAGCCAGAAAGTCTTAAGGAGGTGTTGTCCCATCCAGAAAAGAACCAGTGGATGAAAGCTATGCAAGAAGAGATGGAATCTCTACAGAAAAATGGCACATACAAGCTGGTTGAACTTCCAAAGGGTAAAAGACCACTCAAATGCAAATGGGTCTTTAAACTCAAGAAAGATGGAAATGGCAAGCTGGTCAGATACAAAGCTCGATTGGTGGTTAAAGGCTTCGAACAAAAGAAAGGTATTGATTTTGACGAAATTTTCTCACCTGTTGTAAAAATGACTTCTATTCGAACAATTTTGAGCTTAGCAACTAGCCTAGATCTTGAAGTGGAGCAGTTGGATGTGAAAACTGCATTTCTTCATGGAGATTTGGAAGAGGAGATTTATATGGAGCAGCCAGAAGGATTTGAAGTAGCTGGAAAGAAACACATGGTGTGCAAATTGAATAAGAGTCTTTATGGATTGAAGCAGGCACCAAGGCAGTGGTACATGAAGTTTGACTCATTCATGAAAAGTCAAACATACCTAAAGACCTATTCTGATCCATGTGTATACTTCAAAAGATTTTCTGAGAATAACTTTATTATATTGTTGTTGTATGTGGATGACATGTTAATTGTAGGAAAAGACAAGGGGTTGATAGCAAAGTTGAAAGGAGATCTGTCCAAGTCATTTGATATGAAGGACTTGGGCCCAGCACAACAAATTCTAGGGATGAAGATAGTTCGAGAGAAAACAAGTAGAAAGTTGTGGCTATCTCAGGAGAAGTACATTGAACGTGTACTAGAACGCTTCAACATGAAGAATGCTAAGCCAGTCAGCACACCTCTTGCTGGTCATCTAAAGTTGAGTAAGAAGATGTGTCCTACAACAGTGGAGGAGAAAGGAAACATGGCTAAAGTTCCTTATTCTTCAGCAGTCGGAAGCTTGATGTATGCAATGGTATGTACTAGACCTGATATTGCTCACGCAGTTGGTGTTGTCAGCAGGTTTCTTGAAAATCCTGGAAAGGAACATTGGGAAGTAGTCAAGTGGATACTCAGGTACCTGAGAGGTACCACGGGAGATTGTTTGTGCTTTGGAGGATCTGATCCAATCTTGAAGGGCTATACAAATGCTGATATGGCGGGTGACATTAACAACAGAAAATCCACTACTGGATATTTGTTTACATTTTCAGGGGGAGCTATATCATGGCAGTCTAAGTTGCAAAAGTGCGTTGCACTTTCAACAACTGAAGCAGAGTACATTGCCGCTACAGAAACTGGCAAGGAGATGATATGGCTCAAGCGATTCCTTCAAGAGCTTGGATTGCATCAGAAGGAGTATGTCGTCTATTGTGACAGTCAAAGTGCAATAGACCTTAGCAAGAACTCTATGTACCATGCAAGGACCAAACACATTGATGTGAGATATCATTGGATTCGAGAAATGGTAGATGATGAATCTCTAAAAGTCTTGAAGATTTCTACAAATGAGAATCCCGCAGATATGTTGACCAAGGTGGTACCAAGGAACAAGTTCGAGCTATGCAAAGAACTTGTCGGCATGCACTCAAACTAGAAGACAGTGCTACCTCCTCTGGATGAATGAGACTGGAGGGGGAGATTGATGATGTCCATCTCATTGAAGAAGTATTAGGCATGTGCCTAATAAGAGTTTTCTTTGGTTTGGTAGCCAACCTTGTTGACTTGGTTTGGTTGGTAGCCAACCTTGTTGAATTTCTTTGGTTTGGTAGCCAACTTTGTTGAATTGTGAAAAGTGTGTGTAAATTGTCAAATATTGTAGGCTTTAGAGGGTGAAGCTTTGGCTATAAAAGGAGAGCTTCAACTCTCATTTCTTCACACCAACAAAGAGAGAAAGAAAGAGTGAAGTTTCACAGACAAGGTATAAGAAAATAGTCTGTGAGGAAAATACAGAGTGAGCGATATTGTAGTGAGGTGGGAATATCAAAAGAGAGTTATTTCTTTTGAGTGTTGTAGTGGTCTTTGGAGTATTTATCTCCGACCTACAAAGTGTAAAATTCCTTACTATAGTGATATCAGTTGCTCCTCTCGGGGTCGTGGTTTTTTTCCCTTATTCAGAAGGGTTTTCCACGTAAAAATCTTGGTGTCATTGTTACTCTTTTATTCTTGTTAATTACCGTATCTCGGTGCTACATTATTATTCCGCTTTATTACCGTGAATATTATTTTGGTAAGGGGTTTATTCCCAACACAATCTAGTATTTTGAGTTATAAAAATCTATTCCTATCTCATGAAATTGTAGATAATATAAATTCTATTACCATATTTTGTGGCTCCTAATTGCATTGCGCTCTTTGGTCCAGCGCGAAACTGTCAACAAAATGTTTCAAATGTGATGGTCCTCTGGTAATTGATGGTGAGGCAACAGCAATTTTACCATCTCTGGTCATGGAACCAACTCACTTTGCAAGTACTTCCAGCTAATCGGAAAAACCTTTGCTTGTCAGCTAAAGCACCTGAAGTTGCACGAGCTTCTCTTAAAATCCTAGCAGCCTGCATAGTTGTCTGCTTATTATTAAGAAATACTTGGGGAATATCCCTCAGTTAATTGCAACCCTGGATGATAGAATTTGATGTCATTCAGCTCAGAGCCTTTAGGTTAAGTCACCAGTTAGCATTGTTCTTGTTCACACATAAAAAGTCACTTTTGATTGTGGTACTTGGTGCCAAACGCAGTCCTTGCCCTAACACTTGTTCTTTGAGCATGAAAGCGATTGAGCTGTATAATCTTATACTCTATTCTGTTTTTCCTTTCTAGTTTGTTCCAAAAAGAATAATATATTTCTATAATTTTAAGCTTCTAACTTTAAAATTTTTCATTTTCCTTTAATAACAAGCTATTATAGCTATAGAAATGTCATAACATGTTTAAGACCACTAGTTTTAAGGGTATGCGATCTTTCTTTCCTTTTAAAACTCCATGCCTAGTCAAACATCTATATAAAATGAAGTAAAGAGAGTATTGATTTTTTGTTCTTTTCTGTGGAAAATCTTGGTAGTGCCCTAAAGATACTTTGTTGTGCAGAGTAAGAACACACTATTTTGAGATTTGTTTCACCAAAAGAACACGTAAAAAAGATAGAGATATTGCCATTTGAAGAAATGAAGTAGACGGGAAAGGAGATTGTTAGCGGAAACGTAAAAGAAAGAACACAAGATTTAACGTGGTTCGGATCAAAATAATCCTACGTCCACCAGAGAACAGTTGCTTTTTTTAATATTAACAAAGGAAGGGGAGAGTTCCCAATTACACTTAAGAGAATTTCTCTCTTAACTCTCTACTCACTACAATGTGTTATATTATTTTTGGGATGGTTTCTACAAATGAAGGAGTGCATCTATTTATAGAGGTAAAGACCTCCTCTTGATGTCATTGGTGACATCAAACTACCTCCTCTTGATGTCATGGGTGACATCAAAGGAGGAAGTTTCCTCCTAGCATCCACACCAACTCTTTCAATTGGCATGCCATTGTTGACTAAACATAAACCAACACCTTCAATCTCCACCTTGGTTTGCGTTTCGAGCGTGCGTGTGAACAACTCTGGCCAAAACTTCTAAGCTTACTGGGCAACCCCGTTGTAAGAAACAAGAAGAATCAAACCATTGTTGAACATACCACCTCCACCTAACAACTGTTCTCTTCGGAGTTGCATCAGTTGATGCACACCCACGCCAAGTCCTTGCAGTGTGCAAACTTAGGGAGTGGGACTATCTTGGTCAACATATCTGTAGCATCATCGTCTGTGATAACCTTCACGACCTTGATAGTTCCCTCTTCAACAACATCTCGAATAAAATGAAATCTGACATCAATGTGTTTAGTGCGCTCATGAAATCTCTGATTTTTCATTAGATGAATAGCACTCTGACTATCACATCTAAGAGTTGATTCCAGCTGAACCAAACTCAATTCCGCTACTAAACCTTTCAACCAGATAGCTTCCTTCACCGCCTCCGCTGCTGCCATGTATTCTGCTTCTGTCGTAGACAAAGCGGCAATCGACTGCAGAGTCGACTTCCAACTAACGGCACTGCCAACGAGGGTAAAGATGTATCCAGTTGTGGACCTTCTTCTGTCAAGATCTCCTGCATAGTCAGAATCTACATAACCGAGAATTGAAATACCTCCACCACTTTTTCGAAAGGTCAGACCAACACCAGAAGCTCCTTTGAGATATCTCAATATCCACTTGACAGCTTCCCAATGCCTCTTTCCTGGGCTGGACATGTATCTACTTACCACACTTACAGATTGAGCAATATCTGGACGTGTGCATACCATAGCATACATAATGCTACCAACTGCACTGGCATAAGGAATCTTTGACATATGCTCCACCTCATCCTCGGACTGAGGCATTTGTAACTCTGAAAGTTTAAAATGAGGAGCTAATGGTGTACTTACAGGCTTGCACGTATGCATATTGAATCTCTTGAGAACCCTTTCAATATACCTCTTCTGAGAAAGATGTACAACACCGTCTTCTCTTGAAATTTCCATACCAAGGATTTTCTTTGCAGCTCCTAAATCCTTCATGTCAAATTCCTTACTCAACAGTTTCTTCAAAGCATTTATCTCTGTAATGTTGTTAATAGCAATAAGCATATCATCAACATACAACAGTAAATAAATCATTGAGTTACCAGACATCTTCTTGTGATACACACAGCTATCAAATGCACTCCTTGAGAATTCATGTGTAGTCATGAATGCATCAAACCTCTTGTACCACTGTCTAGGGGATTGCTTCAAACCATACAAAGACTTCTTTAGTTGGCATACGTGATCTTCTTTTACCTCAGCTAGGAAACCTTCAGGTTGATCCATATAGATTGTCTCTTCTATATCACCGTGTAAGAAAGCAGTTTTGACATCAAGCTGTTGAAGCTCCAAGTCAAATTGGGCAACCAATGCTAGTAGCACGCGAATTGAGCTATGCTTCACGACTGTAGAGAAAATCTCATTGTAGTCAATTCCCTCCTTCTGACTGAATCCTTTTGCAACCAATCTCGCCTTGAACCTAGCATCTTCCACTTCAGGAATTCCCTCTTTCTTTCGGTAGACCCACTTGCATCCAACTGTCCTCTTCCCATTTTGTCTTTTCACTAAGACCCATGTCTGATTCTTGTGAAGAGACTCCATCTCTTCAGTCATGGTTAACTGTCATTGTACAGAATCCTTGCAAGAAGTTGCTTCAATATACGAGGAGGGCTCCAGATCCTTAATCTCTTCTTGTGCAGCTACGAACGCATATGCAATCAAGTTTGCTTGATCTATAAGGTGTTCCGGTTCTCGTGTTTGCCTCTTCTCCCTCCCCTTTTCAATTGTGTATGGTTCATTGATAGCAAGTTCTTGAAGGTCTACATCTTCTGACTCATCTTTAACCTGAGTCTCTTGATCCTTTTCCTTGGAAAGCTCCACCGGAAGCTCCACCTGCTCGTCGTTCTTTTTTCCTGAACTCCACGGAAACTTTACGCGGATCAAGTATAGAGGATTCATCAAAGGTGACATCTCTACTAACTATAAATTTGAGTAAAGACAAACACCAAAGTTTGTACCCTTTTACTCCATCCACATACCCTACGAATATGGCCTTCTTAGCCCTTGGTTCAAGCTTTCCTTCATTAACGTGATAATAAGCTGGACACCCAAATACTCGTAAGTATGAATAGTTAGAGGGTTCACCTGACCATACCTCATTCGGAGTCTTAAAGTCAATTGCCGATGCTGGAGATCGATTGACAATATGAGCAGCAGTGTGAATTGCTTCAGCCCAAAATACTTTGGACATTTTGGCTTGTAGGAGCATACAACGAGCCTTTTCAAGAAGAGTTCTGTTCATTCTCTCGGCAACTCCATTCTGCTGTGGGGTATGCCTGACAGTCCTATGTCTTGAGATCCCATGAACCTTGCAGAATTCATTAAACTCTTCATTGCAAAACTCCAAGCCATTGTCTGTGCGAAGATACTTGATTTTCCGCTCCATTTGATTTTCAACTAAAATCTTCCACTTTTTAAATGCTTCAAAAGCATCACTTTTTGCCTTCAAAAAATGCACCCAAATCTTTCGTGAGAAATCATCAATAAAAGTGAGAAGATACCTCTTTTTGCCCTTCGATGGAAGTTTAGAGAGACCCCATAAATCTGAATGGATGTAGTCTAGCACTCCTCTTGTCTTGTGTTTGTCAGTGCTGAAGCTGACCTTCTTTTGCTTCCCTAGAACGCAGAGCTTACAGAAGTCAAGTGTGTTGATCTTCTCACCTTCCAAAAGGTTACGATTGCTCAATATCTCCAGTCCACGTGCGCTCATATGACCCAGTCTCATGTGCCATAGTCTTGCCTTGTCATCATTAGATAACTGCATTGTAGATGCATTTGCAGAGCCAACAATGGTGCTTCCGGCCAATGTGTAAAGGCCGTTCTCCAGCTTGCCTTTCAGCATGTCTAAAGAACCTTTAGTCACCTTTATAGTTCCTGCTTCGCTCATGTACCTGTAGCCTTGTTCATCCAGAGTACTCAGGGAGATCAAATTCTTCTTCAGATCAGGAACATTACGGACTTGTGTAATAGTCCTCACGACTCCATCATGGCAGCGAACCCGAACTGAGCCAATGCCAACTATTGCACAAGTTGCATTATTGCCCATTACTACGGTTCCTCCACTTTTCTCATAGCTGCTAAACCAGTCTTTTCAGAACATCATATGCAGAGTGCAAGCAGAGTCTAACACCCATTTGTTTCCATAACTACTATTATTGTTACATGATGTTGTTAGTACATAATCATTATCAAAATCATGTACATGTTCAACTGTGGATGCACTCGCCTTTTCCTTGGACTTTGACATTGGGCAGTCTCATTCAAAGTGCCCCTTCTTGCCACAACCCCAACACTCTGTATTCTTCTTGTTCACACGAGACTTTGATCTGTACTTTGATTTGCTCTTTCCCTGTTGGCTAGTCCGGCCTCTCACAAAGAGCCCACTTGCCTGGTCATCTCTATCTCCTTCAATGTGCCTCCGCACATCACTAGAGTTAAGTGTCTGCCGCACTTGCTCACGCTTGATAGGCTCTTTGCTATACATCATTGAATTCTCAATATCACGATATCCTGAAATCAATGAAAATAGCAAAGCACATGCAAGTGTCTCCTCCTCCTTTTTAATTCCTGCAATCTGTAAGTCCATGACAAGTTTATTGAACGCATCTAAATGATCTTGTAACGAAGTACCTGACCCCATCTTAAATGTGTGAAGACGCCGTTGTAACAACATCCTTGTTGTCACTGATCGGTCTTGGTATAGCCCTTCTAGCTTTTCCCATAACTGTTTGGCCGTCTCTTCGGTACCCGTACTCACTTCACAAAGCACATTAGGTGCAAGGGATAGTTGGATTGCACTCAATGCATCCCATTCAATCTTCTCCTTGTCGGGAGCTGATATATCCTTAGGATACTTTCCGTCGATAGCATGGATTGAACCTTCCCTCCGCAGTAACACCATCATCTGGATCTTCCAGATATTGAAGTTGTTGCGTCCACTGAATCTATCAATTTCAAACTTCATGGAACTCATCTTTGCTTGTTCTTCCTCCTTGGATCGTTAAAGAATCATGTTGCTCTGATACCAATTGTTAGCGGAAACGTAAAAGAAAGAACACAAGATTTAACGTGGTTCGGATCAAAATAATTCTACGTCCACTAGAGAATAGTTGCCTTTTTAATATTAACAAAGGAAGGGGAGAGTTCCCAATTACACTTAAGAGAATTTCTCTCTTAACTCTCTACTCACTACAATGTGTTGTATTATTTTTGGGATGGTTTCTACAAATGAAGGAGTGCATCTATTTATAGAGGTAAAGACCTCCTCTTGATGTCATTGGTGACATCAAACTACCTCCTCTTGATGTCATGGGTGACATCAAAGGAGGAAGCTTCCTCCTAGCATCCACACCAACTCTTTCCACCAACTCTTCCAATTGGCATGCCATTGTTGACTAAACATAAACCAACACCTTCAAAAACTAAACAAAAACAATAAACTAAAGCAATAAATGACCAATATCACAATTTATCAATTGTTAAACCTGATCTAGTGTAAAAACCCGGAGGAAGTTAATTTCACACCACGAGCCCTTAATGCAATGCACTAGCACAAAGCGCCTTGGTAAGACTGTCAATCATACACAACAGAATTTTACAAAGGGGACTGGTCAAAGAAACAAGTAAAACCAAAGAAGAAAACCATAGACAAACTCAAGAGACGA
Organism: Nicotiana tabacum; assembly: GCF_000715075.1. Classification (NCBI taxonomy): domain Eukaryota; kingdom Viridiplantae; phylum Streptophyta; class Magnoliopsida; order Solanales; family Solanaceae; genus Nicotiana; species Nicotiana tabacum. Next base: position 101,860,695 of record NC_134087.1, on the reverse strand, counting down.
CAGTGAATAACTGAAAAGTTTATTCATCCTAAAGAGAAGAAGTTTACAGCTAGTCCTAGCAGCAATGTACTTTTTAATATGAGCTTATGCCAGCTAGAAACTCAAAGCCAGCTGAAATTCAAATGGCCTTATCTTTTAATCCTTCAAGCATTGTCAACACTAATCTCTGCCCTAACAGGGCACATTTAAGTAACTGAACATTGCCCAAAGTTCCTAACTACTACTGTATAATCATAGATTACATGGGAAGTCCTTGTGGAGGAGCAAATGCAGGTGCTTTAGGCGTGTGCTTGTCCACAACAATGGCTTGCGTAGTGAGTACAACTCCTGCAACTGAAGCTGCATTCTGCAAGGCACATCTTGTTACCATGGCTGGATCAATGACGCCAGCTTCTACTAAGTTCTCGTACTTGTCGGTCATTGCATTGTAACCCATCTTCCATTTGCTTGCCTTTATCTTCTCCACAACTACTTCCCCTTCAACCCCAGCATTTTGGGCTATCAAAGATGCCGGAGCTACTAATGCCTGCATGCACAAATTAAAAAAATATATTAAAAAATCTGTACTGCTTTTTGTAAGAGATTCATCCAAATGCACACTGTTCAACTTTCACTAGTTACAGTCTTTTCCTTTCTCACATGGATTTTGTCCAATAAGAAATCACAATAAAGGACAAGAAAATGCTTTTAAAAACAAAAACACAGTAAGCTACTGTATATGCTGGAAGTGCTCTGTACAGTTATGTCTAATTGGATGTTATCCTGTGTCGTCAGTGCTTTCCCATCCCTAAATCCAAATTGATACCACCCGAACTGATCATCTGTTACTATCACTGTATGTTCCCAATTAGATTGTGTCCTAGATGTATGCTCAGCCCCTAATGCATTGCAAGTTCTTGATCCTCCGGAGGATAATGAGTCGGTTGGCTGTTAGTATACCCTCTCAGTGTTAGCGATATAGCACAACTCCATTTTGCTATAGAAGGGTTGCTAGTGCCTACTAAGTCAAGTGACACTATTCAGCTGATTCTCTAGCTCAGATTACTAAAAAAACCCGAATTTCTCCAATCGAACAGATTATGACTTGACGTTTTAGAATACAGTTATTAGCTTACCAGTCAATTATATTGGGAATAGTTACATTGCCATAAAAGATTTAACCAACCTGCCATAATAATATAATAGGTACCCACAACTTCAACTTCAACACATACCCACAAAAATAGAATGAATAAAATGAAAGATCTCTCAATAGGAGTAAATTGAAAATAATTTACCTTCTGCACAATGTCAGCCCCCAACTTCTCATCTGGATCTTCAAGATTGTCCTTAATGGCATGGACATAAGTTGACAGATGAACCAAAGCAGCACCACCACCAGGTACGATTCCCTCTTCAATTGCAGCAAAAGTTGCATGTTTCGCATCCTCAATTCGAAGCTTGCGGTCCTCGAGCTCAGCTTCTGTTGCAGCTCCAACCTTTATGACAGCAACACCGCCACACAACTTGGCAATTCTCTCAGCAAGTTTTTCTGAGTCGGATATTGAATCGGTCATGTCCAACTCCTTCTTAAGCTGAGAAATCCTAGCCTGTATCTCGTCCTTTGACGCATCATCAGCAAGAATGATTGTTGAGTCCTTGGAGATAGTCACCTTTCTAGCAAAACCCAGTGCTTCAACTGGGGTATTTTCAACAAGCATACCCAATTCAGTAGCCTGGTACTCTGCTCCTGAAAATATACACAAGCAGCACGTCAGAAATTGTTTCTACTAAAAAACAGAATTGCTAAATAAGCTGAGAGGAAAATTGTATAAATCCAAGGAGATTGAAATTAAGCATTATCTAAGAATTGTGTTGGTTAAACTTCCCACCAGTATCAGCTACAACTTCCTCCTTTCCTCATCACACACACATTCGACATGGAAAAGAAAAAAAACAAGGGAGGAAAAGATACTATAGTGCCTTCATTTATCTAGTTCAAGAATCTTTTTGAAGACAATTATCTAGTTCAAGATTATGCCTGACAAAACACAAACAGCTGTGAAACTAGTTTACTCTAACAAATTTGTGGGAAGTGGTACAATTAAGTCAAGCAAGTTGGACTACCTGTTACAATGGCAATATCTTGGAGAAGAGCTTTCCTCCTTTGCCCAAAACCAGGTGCTCTGATGGCAGCAACGTTCAGTACACCTCGCAGCTTGTTCACAACAAGAGTAGCCAAAGCTTCTCCAGTTACGTCTCCAGCAATAATGAGCAGAGGGGCTCGTAATTCAGTTGACTTCTCCAAGAGGGGCATAATATCCTTGATTGCTGAAATCTCCTGATCTGTAACCAGCACTCTAGCATTCTCAAATTCAACAATTAATTTCTCCTGGTTGGTCATGAATTGTGGGGAGATATATCCCTTATCAATCTGCAAAAGACAGAGCAAAGTATTAGTTAGAGTTAGATATATATTTGATAACCCTCATTCAACTCAGACCCCACGTCATCTAAACCTTGGATCTACCACTGATTACAGGTGAACTACCAACCATATAGAAAAAACAGTAGACAATACATTCTCGTCTAAGTAGGTTATTACCTCCATTCCCTCTTCAACATGAACAGTTGTTTCAAAGGAAGAGGATGACTCGATCGTTAGAACACCATCAGGACCAACTTTGTCAATTGCATCAGCGATCATGGTACCAATGTCATCATCATTTCCAGCAGAGATAGAAGCAATAGCTATTGAGAAGACAATTACTTGTAAAATGTAAATTGCCAACCATTATAGAACGTTTAAAGGATGGAGTGAACAGCAAGGGCAGTAAAATAAATTACCTTTGATGTCATCACGACCTTTAACAGGCCTAGCCCTCCTTTCTAGCATTTCAATTAAAACATTTACAGTTTTGTCGATGCCCTTCTTCAGAGACACTGGATTTGCACCAGATGTAACACTTAATAGACCACGTTTAATGATTTCCCTGGCAAGAACTGATGCAGTTGTTGTCCCATCACCAGCAGAATCATTGGTTAGGCTTGCAACCTTCACCATAATAAATTTGGAAGCATCAAATACACAAATCCAGGAATACAATAAATGTGACAATTGTTCTTAAACAGTCTGTCTATAGAACAATTAACCAAATTCAGAACAGCTTTAACAACGATCTTCAAGTACCCCCAATGGAAGATAATGACCAACCTCTCTGATAAGGGCGGCACCTGCATTTTCCATAGCATCAGGTAGCTCTATGGCTCGAGCAATTGTGACTCCATCATTAACCACCTTCGGGGTATCATAGTCATCTAAAACCACATTCCTCCCTATAGGAAGTTAAACAGATGTCATGAGTTAAAATGCACTAATTGCAGCACTGCTGGAGGAGACACATATAACATTGATACATCTGTTAAATGTCTTATGTTTAAAGACTTATCGTCCACATGTATGGTCATCAATTCTCTACTTCAGTTCACTCCCTCCCTTAAACGCACCACATAATAATCAACTAGATACGCTATAGAATAAATCTATAGCGCTAGTTGTGGTGATGTGACAAAGAATCCAACAAATAATCAGGTCTGACTTATTATCTGCCTCAATCATATATAGCTCGCTATGAAATGAAAGAAATGGCTCATAGAGAGAAAGTAAAAGAACTTAAGTTATCATATTGGGTTTCAAACCATAAGATATAAAAATATGAACTACACCTAAATCCCAAGTTAATTGGGTGATTATATGAAATTCATCTTAGTTTGACTACTTTAACTCTTGTCATCAACCTGCTGGCAAGACTAAAACTTTCTCCGACCTTAGAACCGGTTTACTTTGCAGATGTGGTTGGTTCAAACTTCAAAACTTCCAACCTCCATAAAAACAATACTAGTAAAAAAGAAAGCTTAAATTGATCTGCAAGACAAAGATGAAGCAGAGGGAACATACCCTTAGGACCAAGAGTGAGACCAACAACATCAACGAGCTTATCAATACCAGCCTGAAGGGCACTTCTTGATTTCTGGTCATATGCGATTTCTTTAGCATTTGCCCTTACTACTAACCGACTCTTTGAAGCCTTGTTATTGTTGAATTTCTGTCCCTGCAATTGGTTCACCCTTGTGCCCTTCAAACCCACCTGCATTAACACCCCCAACAGACCAACAAAACAGATAAACACAACTTTAAACAGATAAAAGCAGATCACAACTAAGAAGATAATAAAGATCACAACTCTAAGCAAATAATTAAAGATCCCAACAAACAAGATAAAAAACCCAAGTGAGGAAACGAAGCTAAAAATGTACCTGTTTAGATGAAAAGGATATGATTGAGCCAGTGGAGATCGTATTTGCAGATGCCATTATCAGAAGAAAGAGTATAGTGAAAGGGTTTAAGCAGCCAGGTGCTATGAACGTCTGCTCTTCAGAGAAAGGGGGGAGGTAGGTGGGTTTTGGAGGGAGCGGTAAATGTTAGGTGAAGTATTCGAAAAGGCTAATTAATTACGCAACCAAATTTTCATAAAGCACGGTAATTAGTGTTTTAAAAGGCGGGGCGTGAGGCGGGGCGTTTTACTTAATACGGCGCGAGGCGAAAGCCTCGAGACATGGGGCGTAAGCCCCACGAATCTTTAATTTTTTAAATTTATGAATTAATAATATAGTATTATAACACAATAAAATATAAAAAATGCATTAAAAGTTCAAGAAAAACTAAAAAAAATTAAAAAACTCATATAAAATAAAATATTTAGCATGTTTTACAAGTATAAAACTATAAATAATACTACTGTTAAAGTTACTATGAAATATAAATTAACTCCAACCTATTAACTTTCAATCAATTAAAAATTATAATTTCTTAAAAAATATTATCAAACTGCATATATTACCTCTTTAAAAGTAAATACACAATAAATTTTTTAATACCGTAATTTAAAATATTACTCCTTCATGTATAATTATTTTTAAATAGTAAAATAAAAAATGCATGATAATTTTGAGAGACACAGATTTAAGACATGAAGATCTATCATGTAAAGATACAAATTTTGGTTATCTATTTTTAGAAGAAATATTCACCCTTACGATGTTCTCAATTAGTAAATATGTATGCAATAATATGTTTTGTTATTTGAGTTATTCACAATTTTCATATTTCTATAGATAAAAATAACTTTAATCATTCATTTGTTAAATAATTTTGAGAGTTAACAATACAAATTAGTGAATTCAACACATGATTCATATAGGAACTGTTGGGCGAGCCCCGAGCGTTGAGCGTTAGGCATGTTTAGGGCGCACCGTCGGGCGCTTGGGGGCGTAAGCCTCAGAGAACTAAGCCCCACACATGAGTCTCAAGGCGTTTTGATAGTGCCCCGCCTCGAGGCGAGTCCCAGAAAAGATTTTTAAAACAGTGGTGGTAATTAGCTATGTATAAATATCATTTGCTATATTACGGATTGTAAATTCGTTTTCTGTTGTTATAAGATATATTAGATGTATTTAAGCTATTGTATTCATGAATACAATAGCAAAAATAGGTGTGAATCAGGGAAGTCCAGCTAATCAGTTATTGTATTCGAGTGTATTCGACTGTATTCATGACGTGAAACATGTGATTACAGCTGGACAGATTATTGTATTCGACTGTATTCATGTGTGAAACAGGGGATTACACTATTTTTAAATGGAAAGTGAATCAATTAACATAACAAACGCCTAATATAACTCAACAAACTCAATTATAACAAATAAATTTTGTATTTCCAGTTATAAAAAAGATTCTCAACCGAAAAACACCCCAAAAACATAGCAATCTTCAGAGAAATTATATAATACATCTAAATACATAAATTATATTAATTAAAAAATATATAAATACATTCATGTAATACAACGAGATAGTGAATATAATGAAATACATGGAATACAACTAGATACATTGAAATACAATGAAAAAAAGACAATGAATACAATGAAATACATGAAAATATAGCGAGATACATTGAAATATATTAACAGAAAATTCAAGTTGCTCAACCCCAATCTCTGTCGTCTTTGTTCAAGAACAAACCCTAATTTTCGGCGAATCCGTCATCGAGCAATGGTGGCAGAATAAGGACTCTGTAAAGCTTGAATCTTGTATTGAAGCAATTGCAGGGGTGTGAAAGAATCCATTATTGAAACAAATTGGTTGTATTCTTAACAAACATAAATATAGTGATAAATGACAGTCGAGCTTGAATCTGTTAAACTTTATATGGATGTGTTTGCAGTTGCAGCAGCTCCCCCACAACCGATGACCCTAGTGCTATCTGTCCAAATTGTCGAAACCATTGTTGGTTCCTGTCTTCTTACTTGCTGTATTTGTAAATAATAATTCTGGAGAAAACGACGTTAGCGTATAAACGTAAATATAAATGAAACAGTAATTAATTCGAGCCCACTGAATTCACAATGTTTCCTTAAAGAATTTAATCCTCTCCTAGTACCCAAGGTTATGGATTATTTCCTCCCAGAATAGAACGAATCACACACTTGTGTAGCGGTACTTCAAACCTCAGTATTTCAGCGAACACAAAGTTCGGCAGCAAATCACATGTACGATTGCTTTGTTTGTAGTTTAAAAACAATGCAGAACAAGGGAGGAGAACTCAGAAGTCGAATAGAAATTCTGAGCGGAAGGACTGCAATGTATATCCGCTGTTGAGTTCTTGCTGAAGAAGATATCAACGATAGCCAAGCTCTCAAATTCGTTTCTGCCTGTGTTTTTCGGTGTCTCTGCTTTAACAGTTGCTGCACATATTTATAGTGCAGTCAACTATTAAGAGAATGACCAGCCACCACTCATTGTGGAACAATCACTAGGCTGTTATGGAGGAAGCACTTGATATGGTGGAAGGAGTACTTGCTCATGGAGCACTAGGCTGCCAATGGACAATGGAGCATGCACTTGGCCGAACTGGTGGGACACTTGGATTGAAAAATATCCGTTACAAACACGGATAATATTACGTTAATATTCACCATTAACAAATAAATTTGGTCCAAAAAATTAATCAATCAGTCGATCATTTGACCAAATCTAAATCTGAATCTGAACCCGAAGCCGAAGCCGAAGCCGAGCCGAGCGACGACGACGACGGCGCGAAGCTTGCCTTCTTCTTAACTTTTTAAGAGCTACAAGAAGAGCAATTATATATATACTCACCAAAAGCCTTTTCCTCTTCCAATATGGGACAATATTTCAAGAGAGGAAAACTTAAAATTTTACTCAAAAATTTCATTTTCTCTCCATTTCTCATTCACCCCCTTTTTAAAACTTTTTCATCTTAAAATCCTCAACAACCATATGTCAACATATTTGACGTGGTAACATATATGCATGCTCCGATGGAATTGAGGAAATTGGGATCAGAGAGAACGTAGGTGATGTGGGTGAGAGGAATTTTGAGATTAAGCATCGTGTTTTCAGGGAATGGGAGAAGAGAATGACATGTATCAAAGTAGAGAGAGAAAGAAAATAGTGTAACTTAATAGCGTATTTAGTGGCTTAGGGTTAAGAGGTAACCAAAATTAGATATTTTGCTATAAACATTAAAAAGTATCTATAGAATATAATTTTTTTAAATAGTATTTATTTAAAATAAATAAGGTATTAACCTTTGCTATAGGAGGTAAAAATTCCTATAAAGATAGAACCTTTACCCGATGAATGAAGTAATTTTACGGGAAGAGTTAAGTTATATTTTTTACAATATCAAATCGTCTTTGCATATAGTAAGTAGCTAAACTATTTTATTTTTAAGACTATAAATTTTATATTTTTAAGTATTTTGAAATGTAGTTCAAAATAATAATATAAAATAAGAAGATATGTAATACAATAAGAGAAGAAGAACTAATTTTCTTATATCAAGTGTTCAAGTGTGTTCCATATCACATTTCATGTCTCTATTTATATTATTATATAAAAAGTTACAAAACGATTATCTTAAATATGATATTAACAATTGAGATCATGGGTAAGATCATGAGCAGGGGTTATGGTTACAATCATAATAGTGATAAGTAGTAGAAGTTTATTAACATTATATAAGTGAAAGCAATGAAAGTAGCGAACATTCCACATTTACTGTAGGTTTTACGGCATCAAGAGATTTAACTTGAAAAAATCTATTTTATACAGCGAATTTTTGCTTTGCTTTTTTCAGAAGATTCCTTCACAAATACGTCGTGAAAAACGTGCGTCAATTTGGATTCGGGCTGTTTACCTACTACTACTCCTATTTCATTGCATTTCCTTTTTATTGCCATGTCACAAAATAATCCCGTCGTGATTAATCATCTGTTTCTCGACTCGTGTGATGGTTGCTTCGATTTTCTCTTCCCGGCATGTGATTACTGATTTCTGTAAAAATTTAATGCTCTGCGAGTGCTCGAAAATCTCAACAATATGAAATATTTAATACTCCCTTCTTTCAAATTAGATGATGCGTTTTCTGTTTTAGTCTGTTCCAAAATAAATGATACGTTTTTAAATTTTAAATTCTTTATTTTACCTATTTTATCTTTAATGAAAAAATTTTATAACCTCACAAATAGCATGACCTCACAAAGTTTTTTGTAAGGCCACAAGTTATAAAAATCTTTTTTTCTTTTCTTAAACTCCGCGTCGAGTCAAACTACCTTATCTAAATTGAAACGGAGAGAATAATTACTTTTAATCCCTTTTTTAAATGTTGTACTCCTTAATTAAGACGCTACTAATCTAAAGCAATAAGGTATCTAAAACTTCAAATATTATAAAATAAATTCAAATTGTCAAAAAGACTAATATTTGAGGTTGGAAAAAAAAAAATCAACCGATGAAACATATATAAAAATTTCATACGACGTGCGTTTGGTCATGTGTTCAACTATATAGGCGTAATACATATGGAGACACCTAAAGTTGGCACAATCTTTCACTTAGACACTTAAACTAGGCATCTTTCTAATTAGACACGTTTCTTAGGCAATTCTCATACCAATTAGACACAAAACTATGACAAGACAAAGAAAGTGTTTCTCAGTCTCCTTGAGCGCATGAATGAAATAAACATGGCATTTTTCAATTAATTAAATATTAAAAATGCATTTGACCACAAGAAACCCTAATTTCACTAAATGCCCCCTCCCCCCCACCCACCCACCCACCCACCCAAAAAACAAATTGTGTTCCATCATCTTCTCCATTTTCCCACCATATCAGCTCCTCCACTATCTTAAATCTTCCTCCTCCATAATAATACTCCAATAAGTCATCTTCTCCTCATAAATTACCTAGCAACAACCATTTTTCATTTATCATCACCAACCCCCAATTCCAAAATCCCATCAAAACTTCTCTTCCAATCACCATAATATTTCACTGCCATAATACCAAAAAGTAAATAAAACTGCAGGAAAAAAACCATCAAGCAGAACTATCAATCTCAAACAAAGACAACTAAAAAGTGGTGAACAAATAAGACCAACATCCTATAAATAGAATAAAATTACTTGGCCATTGTTATGTAATTTTGATGTTTTTGCGGAAATTCTTGGCTTCATTAAGGAGTTTGATAAATGGGTTTTATGAACTTTAGGCTTTGGAGTTTGGATCTGTTTGACGCCGCTTGCCAGACTAGATCAGACGACAAAAATTGGACAACGAAGAGGGAGCGGGGGTGATGTCGGTGACGGGATTGGAGACATCGGCGGGTGGGGGAACGTTGGAGGTTGGGAACAAAGGGGGTATTTGTATTTTAGTGGAAATAATACTATATAGCTGAGGTGGATAGTGAGGTGGACAAAAACATGATGTGGCACGATTTATAATGGTTACTTTTGCCACGTAGACGGAGATTGCAGAACACGCGCTTGGTTAATTAATAAGCCAGCAAAAAACGTGTCTAATTGGTATGAGAATTGCCTAAGAAACGTGTCTAATTAGAAAGAGGCCTAGTTTAAGTGTCTAAGTGAAAGATTGTGCCAACTTTAAGTGTCTCCGTATATATTACGCCCAACTATATACTATTTTCTGGATAAATTCATGTGCAACTAAATAATTTTTGGATACGTACCCACCAATCTACACAATCCACAAACATCAAGTCTTGTTGAGGTTGAATAAAGTTACTCATCGACCTTATTTGTTCCTTATTTTTTTTATATCTATGTTTACCCTTAAATTCGGATAACAATTAAACTTATAAATGGTTTTAACGATATATGATTTTACTTAGCACAAACTGATAAATATAAGAATTAATGCTAGGAATTAACAATAAAATAATGCAAACCAATGTGATGAACAACTACGGTCCTCGAGCTATACTGCCCTCTAATCCAATGAGTATGCTATTTAAAAGTATGAACTAGAATAACAAAGCTTGCAAGAAAAAATTTGATATATTGCTTTGTTATGCGTGAATGTAAGATGATTACAAAATGATTAGGACCCTCTTTATATAATAGAGGAATCCTATTTATGGTACAATTCTAATTACAGAAGTAAATCCCATGAAAGGATAAACATCCGATGCTGACTCGATATGTGCCGAGATTTCCGCCACGGTCTTCGCCCAATCACGGATATCTCGGCCTTTTGTTATCAATCGTATCAAGCCTCCTTCTATCTTGCTCGATCTCTTTTTCGCTTCGTTCTCAATCACAGTTGGCCTGGATCTCGATCGGCCATTGATCCACGAGCTTACCAATCTATCTTCGTACCTCGTTCTGGCATAACCGAGGTTGAGCCTTGATCTTCCTTCCTGATTTTGGTCAGTTGTACAAAATTTGGCAAGCCTGGTTTTGATCATATACAGATAGTCCCCTCATTTTTTAGAGTGCAATGACAAGAAACGAATTGAGTCTTCGAATTTACCCTCAGTTTATCATGACGTAAGCGACATAGGTGACAGAAATGTCCCGTCGGTTCATTTCCCCAGGCATTTAAGGCGCGTCAGTTGTCGGTCGGCCACTACCAGTATTAAACTGTCATCTTCAACCTATTAGGGCATCTTTCTTCATCTTTCAAACTTTACTTACAAATCTCCTTCACTCTAATCTTCAAAATCTTTGCCTTCTTTAGAGCTTTGTATTTCCAAATCTCTGAATCTCTTTTCTCATTATATCTAGCGTTCTTCCCCCGTTTCGTCCTTCTTTACTTACAAGAATGGCTAAAACTTCAAAAACTATCCCGCGCAAAGAAACCGCCTATTCATCAAAGTCTGTCGGCGCCGCTGCCGCGGCGGAACATTCCCATGCGGACTTCATTCCGACGGAGTGTGCCAGTGCTGCTGATTTCAAGGTGGAGAATACACCCTCGACACTAGGTCGATGTGAACCCATGTCGAGGTATATGTGTACGATTACAGAAGGTCACCCCGAGAAGTTAAAAGAGGAGTGCAACTGGGTAGGCAGAGATGTAGTAGTGCCTAGTACTGAGGAATCCATCACAACTCACTTGAAGGGGTATCTGAGTGTCTATACCTACTTCTTCACGATAAATCCCTTAGATTCTATCATCGTTGCCTTTTGCAAGAGGTACGATGTCACTCTAGGCCAAATCCACCCGTCGTTTTGGAGGATCGTGATCCTCCTCCAATTCTTTGTAAGCAAGATCGAGGGGCATACTTTTACCCTCGATCACCTCATGCACCTCTACAGCCCCCGGCTTTATCATGGAGGTATGATCAAGCTTTATCAGCGAGCCACCAAACCCCCATTCTCGAGCATAGACGAGACATGGGACCGAGGTTGGATGGGCAGATTTGTCCAAATAAAGACTTCGGATCTAATCCCCGCCAAAGATATGCCATTTCCTGAAAAGTGGAACATGAAACATAAAAACTGCTTTATCTTTGAATATCTATTTTTGCCATTTTGCTTTCTTGTCTTCCCCTTATCTAAGTTTTTTGTGTTGAAGTTGTGGCCGTTGTGTCGGAAGTAATCCCCAACCTAAGGCAATTGGTTGAGGGATTGGTGTCACAAAAAACTTATTCCGAGCGTGCTTGGATGGAGTTGTCAAAGGGCCAATAGGAGGCTCGTAACTATGGTAATCTTGTTTCCTTAGGAAGGTTTTCATTCGGGTTTTGTTATTGTACTTACTCCTCCTTTTCATTTTGTAGGCCTCAGGAAGGATGTGAAGAGGCACTCCTTTCCCCATCTTCCTCGAAGTAGGGCAAAGAGAAGAAAAAGCAGAAGGCTCTGAGTTCTCCAGGCCCGGAAAAGAAAAGGCCGGCCAGGACACCCCGTAAGCCTAAGGGGAATCTCATCCACGTATCTCTGGAGTCCGTCCAATAGATAATGGACGAGATCAAAGATGAAGACAAAGAAGAAGAAAGCTCTAGATTGGTGACTCGTGTGCGAGCTGGCACTAAGGTTCAAAGAACCATTGGGCAGGCGAGAGCCGAAGGTGCTTTGCCCCCACCTGATGAGCCCAAACCGAAAAGAGTCGAAGATTCCTCGCCTCGAGGTGGGGAGGCCACCGAAGAGGCGGTTGAGGACGGTGCAGAGACCACGCCCGATACTTCCCATGACGAAGGCGGAGCCCCAAAATATTCACTTGGGGCAATGGAAATTGGAGATTTCTCCACATCACCTTCGTTCTCTGATACGACAATTAAGGACGCTCAAGCGATGGAGGCTTGCCCTGGCGAAGAGGTACACGGAGTAGAAGATCTTTTTAGTGGCTATTTTGCTGAAGTAGAAGACGTCACTAGTCTGGGTGACTTAGACATATCGAAGAAGAGCTCGAATGAGGCTTTTTCAAGATTTAAACTGAACAACCAATTCCCAGCCCCCAACGTCGACCCCGACTGCAAGCAGCTTCTTATCTTCTCGATCCCGGAAGATACTCAAGTTTTCTCTGCCCCCCGTAGGGGTGGCTATCTATCTTCAATACTTGGTCACTGAGGAGGACCAAGCCAAAATGGATGCAGTGGATGTGCCTGCTTGTTCAACGAGGCCCAGCATGCTCTGAATCGGGTAAGTTCAAGGGCCATTATCTTTTGATGACTTTGACTTGTAGATATCTCTAACATTTATTCCTTTCTCGTAGGCTTCGATGTTGCATCATGAGGTCTTTCTTTGAGTCCCAGAGGAATGCATGGCCAAGGTCCAAGGCCTCACTGAGAAGTGAAATACTTACAAGCTTCTTAGTGAAAAGCTTCAGGTAGACTTGGTAGAAGCTTGAGATGCGCATGCTGAGATGGCTGAGCAGGTATACCGAGTTGTTCATTATAGTGAGGACGAGTCGGAGATAACAACTAACAATCCCTTTCTGCAGGTTCGACAGAGGCTCGAATAGATCAAGGGCCTCCAAGAGCAAATAGATAAAGTGCGAACCGAAGATGAACAGTTCAAGGGATGTATGGACATTTTGGTTGCACAAAAGGAAACCGTTCAAGCAGAGCTGGATTCGGTCAAATCGTAGCTTCGATATGTAAGCGAGAATGCCTCGGTTTAGGCAAAGAAGTTAGAGGAACTCAAGTCCAATTTAGCTAGTTTGGCAAAATAGCTCGAGATCGCCAGATCTAAAGCGGCCGCGACCAATACTAAGTCTCTAGCTATTGCGGCCCAATACAAAGTAGATGTCGAAGCCACCCTAGAACAGGTGAAAGGCATGGTGGATCATTAGAAGTGGCAGGCTCGAAGGGAGGCTCTCGAGGGGGTTCTTGCTCGAAGTTTTGATATATCTACTAAACTCGAGATCGCCAAGGCCGAGGAAGCAAAGGCTCGGAAGCTAGAATTTCCCGATGAGGATTCCGAGAATGTGAGAGAATATGATGGAAAAGACTCCAAAGGCGAAGAAGCTTCCTCCGTCAAGGACTGTGCTGCTTAAGCCTAGTGATTCTCGCTTTTACTTTGAGGCTGATCGGCCTTTGTAAAGAATTTTTGATCGGGCCATGTGGCTAATTAATATTATTTGATATATATATATATATATATATATATATATATATATATATATATATATATATAAAATTTCCCTTTCATTCTTCGGCTTATGAATCTGTCATCCTTTTCCTTTTTTGTTATTCCATGTAAAAATGCCTTCGCAAAATATCGCGAAGCCATGTTCGAGGATCCACAATTATGGGAAAGGTAAGGGTCGATATTAAGCCTTGTCTTCGATGTTTTCTAATCGATGGAACCCGAATGATAACTCGAATTTTGAGTTTATGTAACCCTTAAGCTTAATGATTGAGTGAGGACCCGATCGAACTTGAAATAAGGTTGCCTTTAGGCTTTTAGTCGAGTGAGAATGATTTCTCGAACTCGTGGTAAGGGTCTTCTCGAACTCGAAATAAGGCAGTCCTTAGGCTTTTAATCGTGTGAGAATGGTTTCTCGAACTTGGAGTGAAAGTAACCCTTAGGCTTTTGTAATTGTTTTTGTATCCGGTCGATCTGGCCTTTGTAGAACGATTGTTTAATCATATATAAGGCTTTTCTACCCTTTTCGGCTTTTAGAGTTTTCCCTTTGTTTGTCATTCATGTTAACAAAGGTTACAATGCCTTAGCACGAAATAAGGAGCCGTTCAAGAGTTCGAAGAACTTTGTACTCATTAGAGTTTTTGAGGCTTAATATTATCGAAGTCTTGTATGATTTTGCCGGGGGTAGCCTTTTTAACTAGTTTATGGAAGAATTCGAAGGCCTGTTTTGTTATGAAAATAAGACATCTTCGATCCGTGTTAATTTAGCCGTAGCCTATTTAGTTCAGGATTTGCCCCTTGGGCTTATTTTACTTGTTTCACTTCGAGCATGCTCGAAGTGTCAGTCCCCGAGTGGGATGGCTGTGGCTTATAAAAATCGAGAGTTTCCTAAAAGGTCTTATGATCTCGAAGTTTTGATAATTTGATCTCGTTTATTTTTTGGACAGTAGTCCCCGAGTATGGGGATAATTATCCGAACTCCGGTTATGATCGGCTCTTGAGCCTGTTTACATAATAGATTGAGAGTATGAATTTGTAAAGTAGGAAAATTTTTCTAAGACATGAGTTATTGGCAAGGAAAAATACTTCTCTTTATAATTGATTATACATGCATATATGTTTTGTGTCAGGTCTCGAGCAAACTATGCGGGCACGGTTCATTTGACCGTTTGGCCCTTACAAATTTTCCTATCGATGCCCTGATTCCATGAAGTAATTTCCTTGCAACAAAGTTGACATTTGAGGGTAATGCCCCCGGTATTAGAGGTTGATTGTAAAAAAGCCTTAGATACTGTTGACTTGTTCAAAGTTAGCACGATCAATGGTTGCCTCATTAAAAACATCACCGGAAAACCCTTTTGGGACAAAACTGGTCTAAGGGAAAAATAGTGCAACGTGTGCTTTCAGACCTAAAGTCTTCGTGTTAAGAAGTCCATTGTTGTTTCTAATTGAACACATGCAGGAGTTAGTTTATAATATAAATTAAAATGGAGAAGGTCGTACCTTAGCAGTAGTATCGTTTTAGGTGCGATATGTTCCAATTGCTCGGTAATTGATCGCCGTTCATTGTACCGAGCTTGTAGGACCCTTTTCCGGTAATTTTGAGAATCTGGTACGGTTCTTCCCAGTTTGGACCCAAATTTCCTTCATTTGGATTTCGAATGTTGAGGGTGACCTTTCTTAGAACCATGTCCCCGATGTTAAAATGTTAAAGATTGGCTCTTTGATTATAGTATCTTTCAATCCGGTGTTTTTGAACGGCCAATCGAACGAGGGCAACTTCGTGTATTTCGTCCAACAATTCTAAGCTCGTATTCATGGCCTCGTTATTTGACTTTTCTGTTGCATATCGAAATCTGATGATTGATTCTCCGACTTCGACTGGGATTAGAGCTTCAGTGCCATAGACTAATGAGAATGGCGTTCCTCCGGTGCTGGACTTCGATGTTGTGTGGCATGCCCATAGGACCTCGGGTAGTATCTCTCTCCACTTTCATTTGGCATCGGCCGATCTCTTATTACGGTTCTGAATGATAGTTTTATTGGTCGACTTGGCTTGTCTGTTCCCCCTAGGATAATAAGACGTCGATAGGATTCTTTTGATCTTGTGATCCTCGAGAAACTTAGTCACTTTGCTGCCGATGAATTGCTTTCCATTCTCACATACGATCTCGAAGGGAATCCCAAATCGACATATGATATGATCCCAAATTTAATGCTCTCCGGGTTAGTGAATCATTGGCGCATACCTTTGGCATTGGTTGCATTTTCGAACGAACTTCTTTGCATCTTTATCCATGTGGGCCTTGTAATATCTTTCTCTGTTTACTTTGTGGACCAATGATTCGGCACCGGCATGGTTTCCACAAGTTCCTTTGTGAACTTCCCTTAGGACATAATCGGTATCTCCCGGACCCAAACATATTGCCAAGGTCCATCAACATCCTTCTAAACAACGTTTCGTCTTTGGACAAAGTGAATTGTGCTGCCTTTGTGCGCAGAGCTCTCGACTCCTTTGGATCCGATGTGAGTTTTCCATCCTTTAAGTATTCTATGTACTTGTTTCTCCAATCCTAGGTCAAACTCGTGGAATTTATTTCAGCATGGCCCTCTTTGATTATTGATCTGGAGTGTTGTACGATAGTCCCTGAGTTAAATTCATCATATTCGATCGATAACCCCAAGTTTCAAGGGCGTCGACCTCGCTGTTATGTTTCCGAGGTACGTATTGTAATATCCACTCTTTAAATCGATGCAAAGTTACCTGTAGCTTGTCCAAGTACCTCTGCATTCGATCTTCTCGGACTTCGAAAGTTCTGTTGACTTGGTTTACCACAAGTAGGGAATCATATTTGGCCTCGATGACCTTTGCTCCCAAACTAATAGCTAGCTCAAGACCTGCAATCATGGCCTCTTACTCTGTCTCATTGTTAGTTATCCTTAGGTTTTGATTGATTTTCTAATTATGTTAGCCGTGGGCGGCTCCAAAATAATGCTAGCCTAGACCCTTTCACATTCAAAGCACTGTTTGTGAAGAGGGTCCACACCCTCAATGATGTACCTGATTTTAATAATAGTTCCTTTTCGACCTCGTGCACGAGGGCTAGCATGAAGTCGGCCATGAAGTCTGCTAAGATTTGAGATTTGATGGCCTTTCGGGGTTGATATTCGATATCATACCCGCTGATCTCGACGATGCATTTGGCCAGTCGACCCGAAAGTTCGGGTTTGTTTCAAATATTGTGAAGGGGATAGGTAGTTACAACATAAATCAGGTGACATTGGAAATATGATTTTAATTTCTTAGAGGCACTTATTAAAGCAAGCGCTAATTTTTTCTTAGTATGGGTATCGGTTCTCGGCCTCGCCTAAGGTCCGACTAACATAGTAAACAGGGAATTGCGTACCTTGCTTTTCTCTAACTAGGACTCCACTTACCGCTATCTCTGAGACTGCCAAGTACAAGTGAAGTTGTTCATCCCACGGTATGAAGCAACGACGAGCTCGACAGGTATCGTTTTAGTTCTTTTAAGACTTGTTGGCATTCTGGGGTCCATGCAAAATTGCTCTTCTTCTTAAGTAGTGAGAAGAACTGGTGACTTCTATCTGAGGACCTCGAGGTGAATTGCCCCAGGGTGGCTATGCACTCGTTAACCTTTGTACAACCTTGGCATTGTCCACGACTGTGATATCTTCGATGCCTTTGATTTTATCGGGGTTGATCTCGTTTCCCCGATTTGATACAATGAAGCCGAAGAACTTGCCTGAGCGCACCCCAACGCACACTTCTCCGAATTGAGATTTATGTTGTACTTTCTTAGTATGTCGAAGGTCTCCTGCAAATGTTTCAAATGGTTCTCTGCTCGCAAGGACTTAACTAAGATGTCATCAATATAAACTTCCATTTATTTTCCTATTTGTTCTTCGAACATTCGATTTACTAGGCGTTGATAAGTTGCGCCAACATTTTATAGTCCGAACGACATTGCGTTTTAACAATAGGTGCCATATTTAGTGATAAACAAAGTCTTTTCCTGATCCTCCGGATTCATCTGTATTTGATTGTACCTGGAGTAGGCATCGAGAAAACTGAGAATATCGTGGCCAGCCATGGAATCGACCATGCGATCGATATTTAGCAAAGGAAAAGAATCCTTAGGGCAGGACTTATTCAAGTCCTTATAGTCTATACACAGTCTAAGTTTATTTCCCTTATTAGGGACCCCCACTATGTTTTCTAACCATTCGGGATATTTTACTTCCTGAATGGACCCTATTTTGAGAAGTTTGGTTACCTCGTCCTTGATGAACGCATGCTTGTTTACCGTGAGAATGGTAATAACAATTAAATTTGATTTAGTGGTTCTAAAAATACGTAATCTATTTTTATGCTAGTTGTTAGGTAGTTGATTGTCACGACCCAAACTTGAGGGCCATGACTAGCACCCGACCATACTTGCCGAGCACCAACGTACATTTTATCTAACCTTTTTTTATTATCTTTTAGGGTTGACGAGATCAATATAAATGGTAGACCTGGATTATGGACAACCAGCAATAAAATATGATGGCATGAACATACATAGCAGGGGATGACCAGACAATCAAGAAACTACATATAAGGTACGAGCTACCACGCTACCATGAAAGACTATACAACAAAAACCAGCCGACAAGGCATGCCAAACTATACATGAGTCGACACTTGTTTATGAGCCTCTAAATGAACAAAAGTGCTGCAACATAGCCGGAACAGGGCCCCGACATACCCATAATGTCTATAACAAAAATGAATACCAAGACCACGGCAAGTCCGGAGAAGGGATCTCGCCAATCACTACTGAACTGGACAACCTAATGTGGTGGAGGAGCTGCACCTGCCTGTCTATTAGGGCCTGCAACACGACATTCAGCGTCCACAAACAAAAGGACGTCAGTACGAATAAAGTACTGAGTATGTAAGGCAGGGAACCATAAATATGAACAGTAATGTAAGCAGGGATAGAGAATATACAACCTGGAACATCTGAGTACCTCTGAGGGCTACTGACATGAAATGCATGATACATATGTATGTATACATAAACTTTTAAAACATATGCCTCTGTGGGCATCATCATCATCATATCGTACCCAGCCATAATAGGCTTGGTAAAAATGTACCCAGCCGTCATAAGGCTCGGTAGAATCGTACCCGGCCACGTGGAGCTCGGTAAAACCCAACTGATCAGTGGTTGCACAATAGGTGTCGTACCTGGCCGACTATAGCGCGGCTCAGTAGAGTAAAATAGATACATATATATAATGCATGCTCGACTCATGGAATCACATTCTAAACCTTTCGGAGTGACATAAGGTCGGTATCCTCTGTACACGTTGTCACACCTCCTTTTTGCGCGCCCGGCCCCGAAGGGTTAAATGTGCGAGGGGAGTTTTTCCAATTTAAGTGACAAATATTCGAAATGGAATTATTTATTTAATTCAGAGTCGCCACTTGGGAAAGGTTTGGCTTTTGGTGTCCCAAGTCACCGGTTTATCTTGAATCCCAAATCGAGGAAATTTTCGAATTTTCCAAATGAAGTCTGCGAACCAAAAATTCTAAGTAAGGAATTCTGTTGACCCGAGGGAAGGTGTTAGGCACCCTCGAATCCCGTGGTTCTAGCACGGTCGCTTAAATTGTTATAAAGGCTAAATATCTGATTTAAATACATGTTATGACTTACGTGCTTTTATTAAACTTAAAACCGCTTTTATCATTATCACTTATTTTTATAGAATTGCAACGTCGTGAAAATGCATCTCGAACCACGTCACAATCAATGCGCCCGTGATCGTCAACACATTTTGACTTCGTTGAGATTTGGATTTGGGTCACATCAATGTGCACCCGAATTTAAGAATATGATTTAATTAAGCCGCGCCTAAAAAGTCTAACGCGTTATTATTTTTTGAGAAGGCCATGAGATTCACTAAACGGCCTAGCCTGAATTCTAAATATTTATTATGATTATTTATCGAGGGCCCCGCAATTTTGCATTTTTATTTGGCGAGGCTCGTCTCTATTTTAGAAAGGATATCCTAAAGGGGCTACATCTTTAATACATTTGTCCCTAAAACTAGAAGAAGAGGTACATGATAATTTAATTATATGCTTTGGCCTGATCCGGATTCTTATGATTAATTATCTACGACGTTAAGAAAACATTATACTTTAATGAAAAATGCTTTAATTTGACAAGGAATCATGTACGAGCTAACGAAATACAACACTTAATCCGAACATTTCTTGAGTTGAACTTAACTAAACTTATTTGGACTAGATTAAAGGATTTAGCTACTAGATATTGTTACTAATGAGACTTTGAATGTGACCCTAGGTACTGCCTAACGGGACCCAAAAAAAAGACTAAATGAAACAGAAACAGCATTGTATAAGGTCGGAGTATACATACCCCATACTAACAAACAACTACCGAGCTAAAATACAAAGGGGTAAACTCAGTCGAATATCAATACATACTTTCGAACTGTTGAATGATAAACTAATCAATTTTTACAGGCCCGTAAATGTACTATGAATATTACAACAAATACTTGAACTTCTTCAACCTTTTTCATTTCATGCTTTCAAACTGTTTCAGTTACATCAATATGGGACTTGAAATGTGTACCTGGAAATGCTGAAAATGCAAAGGAGAAGAAGAAGAAGATGTGGAAATCAGCAGCAGCAAGAAACAGGACTAGCAATAGCAGCAGGACAGGACAGCAGCAAACAAAGCAACACAGCAGAACAGGCTCGAGTGCAGAAATGCAACTATGGCCAATAGAAAGAAGTAGCCAAATGACAGCAACACCCAGTGGAGTAGAATCAGAACTCCAGGCAGACCAAACCAGTAGTAAACCAATGAAAACACTCGACTAGTAGACACAGCTGGAACTTCAAAGAATCAGAATTGATTGAACATGTTGAACAACTGAAACCCAAACAACAATAGGAAGAAACAGTTTCTGATTGTTGATTGTATACTTTCTATCTCTTAACCTCTCTCTATCTGTGTTTTCCTAAAATCAGTTCTATCCTTTTTCAATCCTCTCAGTCTAGGTATCCCTCTATGTCTATATGTCCCTATTATCAGATGCCTCTTTTTCTCTTATATCCTCACAGTGTATGTCCTCTTTTTCCTTCCCTCTCCTAGGTCTGTATCTCTGTCCTCTTCCTTTCTAATCTTAGGGTCCTGCCCTTTTATAAGCCTTAACCCTACCCCTTTTAACAGCCTGTTTTGAATATATCAAACACCCCTCCCATGTGCCTTCACATTTTCAGATTCCAATTAGTTATTTAAGTATTAACCCCCATCAACATTCCCTGGCAGACTTGTCCTTTAAAAGGTTTAATACTTCTTAAACTAAAGCAACGTATGGGCAGTAGAATATATCTGACAGCATATGCTGTCAAACCATTTTTTAAATCAAAAGCCTTTTTATGCAGGAAAACAGGCTGTGCACAATGCACATGCTGTGCACAAGTGCACATGCCATCAACTCAGATTTCAATTACAGACCAAGCCTTAGGTTTCTGAAATCATATTAACAACTATAAGTAACTGAACTTGGTTCTTAATTGATTCAGGCAATGTTCAACAGAAGCAAATCGATTTATTTTTGTTCAGACAGTTGAAACTAATTGACGACATATGTCGACTCGACTATATTAGCATTAACATATACAATCGTAACCAAAAATCAAACATTTAACAGTATCAACAAGGTTCGCATTACACTGACTGAGCAGAATTGTGCTTCGAGGAATCAGTTAATCAGTACAAATTTGGAATTCAACTAATTCCTCAACAAATACATACATACACACTATCAAGACAAGTAGAAAAGGACACTTAATCAGACAACAAGGGTTCAGGCAAAGTAGACAGGACACAATTAATAGAAACTCAAAACAAAACAGACTTCAACAATCACGAACAGCTTTTAAAACAAATCACATGGACTAAAACAAGTAAAGGAAAGAAAACAAACTCACCTTAAAACTCGAAAAATCAAAAGTTTTGAACTCGGATTTGGACAGACCTTTCTTAAGGCTGAACGGACTTTAATCGAAGTGTTTCTCAGATGAGAAACACCTCGATTAAGGTCCATTAGGCCTTAATTTCTTTGGCTCGAACAAAACACGGACCAGTGACGAAGAATCACAAAGTTCCAAAACTCAGATCTGGGATTCATGCTTCCCTGATCAGATTCGGACCAAACCAAGTATGGTTTGGTCACGAGGGGGGTCTGGGGAGTGTCTGGTGTGAAGCTGGGGTTAAACGGTGTAGATCGAGTTTTGACTCGAATCTTCAAATGAAGATTCGAGGACCTAGAGGATGATTCGAACTAAACGGTCAACATGTCTATGTTCAGGGTGGTGAGGGGGTTCTATGGTGTTCGGGGCGAGGTCACCGGCGTTCATGCTGCCGGTTTTCATGGTGGAGGATACAGGGGCGGCTCTAGGGTTTGATGGGGATGAGGTTGAAGACGGGAGCTGGGGTATCAGATGGGGGGGCAGGGTAAGGTTATAGGCTTATATATGGAATGGGTGGGTTGATCTCAACCGTTAGATCAATCTAGGTCTACGGTCTGGATCTGAGGGCTTAAGTGGAACGGTGTCGTTTCGAGGGTAAAGGGTTTGGGTTGGTCCGGGTGGAAACGGGTCGGGGCCATTAGTGGGTTATGGGAAATGTGATCTTGGCCGTTGATCAATCTGAGATCAACGGCCCAGATCAGGCTCAAACATTACGACGTCGTTTAGACGTCTTTGGTGTCAACTGGACAAGGGCCGGGCAAGCCTGGTTCTGGGGTGTTTGTTTGGGCCAATTTTAATAAATTGGCCCAATCCGGAAGAAGAAAGGATCTTTTTCTCTCTTTTTTTTATTATTTTTATTTCTTTTTCTTATTTATTTTAAAAACAAAACTAAGCAAAAATCAAATTAAAATTAAATACACACTCAATACAATTATTTGCACACACACTAAAGATATTTCAAAACAGGTAAAATCAAACAAAACAAAATCACGGACAAAGATGCCTGTTTATGCCTTTCTATTTAAACCATGTTACGGTTCAGATTATGCATGACGCGTACACATTTTTTTGTATTTTGTTTTAATAAAGTAAAAATGGGCCAAGGTCATAAATAATTAACGAAGTGCCATAAAAAAATTGTACAACAGGATCAATTGTCGTTATTTTTCATTTCTTTTGGAGCGATTGTCCCGTGAAACAAAAATCACGTGCTCACAGCTGCCCCTCTTTGTTCGGAAACACGAAGAGTTTTCGTGCAAAGATAAAGTGAGCGTGTATGAGCGATTTTTGCCTATGGACCACTCCGTATGAAGCATGTTTTTTTGAAAGATCTGACCGAATCCTGCTTCAAAGATTTCCTACATATCCTGGGCTAAACAGGAATCAGGTCGATGTAGTTCGGGAAAATTCTGGTAGCTGGGAATACCATGGGATTGCAATGCTTGCTGCTACTGCTGTTGCTGTTGTCACTGCTGCGTCACTGACCACCTTATTACAACCAAAGGAAAATTGGAAACTGAACTAACTACTTATATGCATGTCAACTGCGAGTTACAAGATTCCTATCTATGATTCTTTTGCGACTTGATCTTGGGTCTTAGCTGATTGTGCTTGGAGACTTTGATCCGAATCTTGATGCTTGCGAGTTGCGGCGACCTGTTCAATCTTTGGTATACCGAGTGAAACGCGACCAGCAGAGTTCGGGGCCTTAGTCAAATGTTGGAGTCAATCTGCCTTCCATTTACTTCGATATCTCGGGACATCTTCTCTCTTTTTTCTTCTTTTTCTTCGTTGATTCCGAACCAGGACTCATCTCGTGGGTCATTTCGATACATGTGGCTCGAGGTTAGACCTGCGGGAGAAAACAAACAAACGAACGAAATTTTCTGCCCCAGTTTCACTAGGAAAATTTCGTTAATTATTCGCCAGGAAGTTCATAAAATTGATGAAGGAAGATAAAAATGTTCAGTTCAGGGTTGGAGCCCTAATACCGACTAACTGGGGAAAGGTTCAGCTTAGGATTTAAAACCCTAAAGCCGATCAAAGGAAAAATTCAGTTTAGGGTTTCAAAACCCTAATGCTGATTGCATGGAAAAGCTCAGTTCAGGGTTTAAAGCCCTAATGCTGGCTGAAAGGAAAAAGTTCAGTTTAGGGTTTAAAACCCTAATGCTGACTAAAAGAAAAATTCAGTTTAGGGTTTAAAACCCTAATGCCGATAGCATGGAAAAGCTCAGTTTAGGGTTTAAAACCCTAATGCTGGTTGAAAGGAAAAAGTTCAGTTTAGGGTTTAAAACCCTAATGCTGACTAAAAGGAAAATTCAGTTTAGGGTTTAAAACCCTAATGCTGATTACATGGAAAAGCTCAGTTTAGGGTTTAAAACCCTAATGCTGGCTGAATGGAAAAAGTTCAGTTTAGGGTTTAAAACCCTAATGCTGACTAAAAGGAAAATTCAGTTTAGGGTTTAAAACCCTAATGCTGATTGCATGAAAAAGCTCAGTTTAGGGTTTAAAACCCTAATGCTGGCTGAAAGGAAAAAGTTCAGTTTAGGGTTTAAAACCCTAATGCTGACTAAAAGGAAAATTCAGTTTAGGGTTTAAAACCCTAATGCTGATTACATGGAAAAGCTCAGTTTAGGGTTTAAAACCCTAATGCTGGCTGAATGGAAAAATTCAGTTTAGGGTTTAAAACCCTAATGCTGATTGCATGAAAAAGCTCAGTTTAGGGTTTAAAACCCTAATGCTGGCTGAAAGGAAAAAGTTCAGTTTAGGGTTTAAAACCCTAATGCTGACTAAAAGGAAAATTCAGTTTAGGGTTTAAAACCCTAATGCTGATTACATGGAAAAGCTCAGTTTAGGGTTTAAAACCCTAATGCTGGCTGAATGGAAAAATTTCAGTTTAGGGTTTAAAACCCTAATGCTGACTAAAAGGAAAATTCAGTTTAGGGTATAAAACCCTAATGCTGATTGCATGGAAAAGCTCAGTTTAGGGTTTAAAACCCTAATGCTGGCTGAAAGGAAAAAGTTCAGTTTAGGGTTTAAAACCCTAATGCTGACTGGAACGAAAAGTTCAGTTTAGGGTTTAAAACCCTAATGCTGACTAAAAGGAAAATTCAGTTTAGGGTTTAAAACCCTAATGTTGATTACATGGAAAAGCTCAGTTTAGGGTTTAAAACCCTAATGCTGGCTGAATGGAAAATTCAGTTTAGGGTTTAAAACCCTAATGCTGATTACATGGAAAAGCTCAGTTTAGGGTTTAAAACCCTAATGCTGGCTGAAAGGAAAAAGTTCAGTTTAGGATTTAAAACCCTAATGCTGACTAAAAGGAAAAGCTCAGTTTAGGGTTTAAAACCCTAATGCTGGCTGAAAGAAAAATTCAGTTTAGGGTTTAAAACCCTAATGCTGATTGCATGGAAAAGCTCAGTTTAGGGTTTAAAACCCTAATGCTGGCTGAAAGGAAAAAGTTTAGTTTAGGGTTTAAAACCCTAATGCTGACTAAAAGGAAAAGCTCAGTTTAGGGTTTAAAACCCTAATGCTGGCTGAAAGGAAAAAGTTCAGTTTAGGGTTTAAAACCCTAATGCTAACTAAAAGGAAAATTCAGTTTAGGGTTTAAAACCCTAATGCTGATTGGCTGGGGATAAAGCATCGAGAATACTACACGATCTATTTTTGAGTTTTCTTGTTTTAATAGAAGATAAAAGGGAGTTTCGTGGAAGCTTACCTTTCGAGTGAATTCATCATTGCCGAAGTAGTTCCTGTACCCGTGTACCTTCTTCTTTGGGCGACACCTGCTTCTTGCACGGTTGTCTTGGACTAGACCTGTTTCAACCTTTCAGACAAAGAATCATTTGTTAGTTCGGAAATGACGGTCGGTTTGGTGACCTTGATCGTTCCCAGTTGCTTTTTTGCGTCTTTATTTCTGTTGTGAAGTTCCGCCATTGATTTGATTCGAATGGTGAAACCCTTTAGACTGCTCAGGCTTGTATTTCCGGATTCTGCGATGATTTGTCTCGTAAGGCCTCTTTTTTTTTTTTTGTGTGTCCCGTTTTGATTGGAGGTTCTCAACGGGGATTTTATTGGAGGTATTCTGTGGGAATTTGTACAAAAGGAAGCTCGGTGGGGGGGATATTTACAAAGTGGATTCTTTGTGCGGATTTTTGTACAACAGGGCATGCTGGGGATTTGTTTCAAAGCGTGCTTTCTAGGGTTCGTTGGGGTAAGCTTGTTGGGGAATATTTACAAAGGGACTCGCTGGGGATGTGCTGAGGAAATTCCAACGGTTTTTTTTTTTATATTAGGGGGACTTTGCGGGAGATTGTTCAAAAGGAGAGACTCTGTGGGGATTTGTACAGAGGGAGACTCTATGGGGATTTATCTGAAAGTGGACTTGCTGGGGAAGATTTCTCTCTTTCCTCTTTACTTTAAAACACCATCAAACGTCATGATTCATCAGGCTTGGGCAATCGTACCAACGAAATGAGGCGCTTTCCCTCATGAGACGGGATTCCGTACAAACAAACCTGCCACTTGCCCTTTCCGGTGTGTCCTGAACTTGGGGTTAAAACACAAAAGGGATTCGAAGAGAAGCAAAGAAAGGAGAACACAAATTCAAGAAGGGAGTGTCCCTTTTGGGACGAGAAAGACTTATCTGAGGAAGATAACGCTGGCTTTAAATGACATGACATGCTCTTTGGACTGGACGTCTGACCTTCCATGAACTTGCGTTTTCCTGAACCAGAACAGATTTGTGATTCCAAACCGGTGGAACTTTGCCGAGACCTCCTTGGGGTGGAGTCATTCCTTTTCGGCCAACAGCGCCCTTTGCGGGTTTTCGCTGGCTGACCTCTCTCATTTCTCTTCCTGTCATCGCTTGATAGCACTCTTTGTGAGTTTTTACTAAACAAGCTCTCTCATTCTGGTTTCTCTTCTCCCGTCGCCTCGTGGTGCCCGAAGGTTTTCACCGCCGAGACTCTCTCATTTTATTTCTCTCAATTCAGAGTGTGCCGGTTTCCATTTGTGATGCTTATTGGTTCCCCACCATATTCGGTAATTGATTTGAAGGCTTGTGTTTGGTAAAGAGAGGTAGATGATACTAACTTCTAAACTGCTCGACGTGCCCCGGTTTCAATTTCAGGGTGAATGGGATTTTATTGTTGGTGTGACTGAACCTCAGGGAGAGGCTGCCTACGTATCCTTTCGGAATCAAGTCAAACGTAGTTCAGGCCTCAATCAATGTTTTGTTTTGTTTTCTTCTCTTTTTTTTTGTTTTTTTTTGTTTTGTAAGCGGCTCAAAAGTTGGTAGAGAGAATTGGGTAGTGTTTGGGGAGTAGTGGGGAATAAAACCTTCGCCATTTTCAAACGTGTCAGGACCACTGGAGTATGATTTAGACGTAGTACCTCTTGACTGCATCTGCATTTACTGCTGTGTCGGGGTCATTTCCTTCGATATCACCTAGATACAATGCTCCTCTTGGCAATATCTTCCTTACGATGTATGGGCCTTTCCAATTCGGAGCAAACTTCCCTTTTGCTTCCTCATGATGCGGCAGAATACGCCTCAGTACCAATTGTCCTACTTCAAAATTCCGGGGTCGGACTTTCTTGTTGTAAGCACGGGCCATCCTTCGTTGGTATAACTGTCCGTGACAAACTGTGGCCATTCGCTTTTCATCAATCAACGTCAATTGCTCTAACCGAGTCTTGACCCACTCGCTGTCCTCGATTTCTGCTTCGACAATGATTCGAAGCGAAGGAATTTCTACCTCTGCCGGTATTACAGCCTCGGTCCCATAAACCAAAAGATAAGGAGTCGCTCCCACCGATGTGCGTACCGTAGTGCGGTACCCCAATAATGCAAATGGTAACTGCTCATGCCACTGTTGGGAACTTTGGATGGTCTTCCTCAAAATCTTCTTGATATTTTTGTTTGCCGCTTCCACAGCACCAATGGCCTTTGGCCGATAAGGCGTGGAATTCCTATGCGTTATTCTGAATTGCTCGCATACATCTCCCATCAAGTGACTGTTCAAGTTTGCTGCGTTATCTGTAATGATAGTCGCAGGAATACCGAAGCGACAGATAAGATTTGAATGTACAAAATCCACCACAGCTTTCTTAGTGACCGACTTGAGGGTGATAGCCTCTACCCATTTTGTGAAGTAGTCTATGGCAACCAGTATAAACCTGTGTCCATTCGAGGCCTTTGGTTCAATTGGTCCAATGACGTCCATGCCCCAAGCGACAAATGGCCAAGGTGCGGACATGGGATGCAGTTCCGTGGGAGGTGCATGAATCAAATCACCGTGCACCTGACACTGATGACATTTCTGAACGAAGCTAAAGCAATCCTTTTCCATGGTCATCCAGTAGTAACCTGCTCTAAGGATTTTCTTCGCTAAGACATACCCGTTCATGTGAGGTCCGCACACACCTGCGTGTACTTCGTACATGATCTTTCTCGCTTCCTCGATATCGACACATCTTAGGAGATTGAGGTCCGGGATCCTCTTATATAACAATTCACCGCTCAAAAAGAAACCACTTGCATGTCGCCTAATGGTCCTCTTTTGATCTCCAGTAGCGTGCTCGGGGTATTCTTGCGTCTTCAGGAACCTCTTGATGTCATGGTACCAAGGCTGCGTATTTGATCCCGCCTCGATTACACTGCAGTAACCGTGTCTTTCCTTGATTTGGATTTCCAAAGGATCGACGTGGGCGTTGCCCGGGTAGGGTAGCATTGAAGCCAAAGTAGCAAGTGCATCTGCCAGTTCATTGTGACACCTCGGAATGTACCTGAATTCTATTGATGTAAAGCGCTTGCTGAGGTCCTCCACATGTTGTCGGTATGGGATAAGTTTGACATCCCGAGTTTCCCATTCGCCTTGAGCTTGCCGGATGATCAGGTCAGAATCTCCCATAATCAGTAAGTCTTCGACATCCTGATCGATTGCCATATGCATGCCCATAATGCAGGCTTCATACTCAGCTGTATTATTTGTGCAAAAGAAACGCAGTCTAGCTGTGGCGGGATAATGCTGACCGGAAGGCGAGATCAATATTGCCCCAATCCCTACACCCTTGGCGTTCACGGCTCCGTCAAAGAACATCTTCCAAACATGAGCTTCCTCCGAGATCACTTCTACAGTGTTTACCTCTTCATCTGGAAAGTAGGTATCCAATGGCTGGTATTCCTTATCGATCGGATTTTCGGCCAAATGATCTGTAACGCCTAGGCTTTCATTGCCGTGCGAGTGACATAAACTATGTCGAATTCCGTAAGCAAAATTTGCCATTTAGCCAGTCTCCCAGTAGGCATTGGTTTCTGAAATATATACTTCAAAGGATCCAACCTGCTTATGAGGAAAGTGGTGTGGGCTTGGAGATAATGTCTCAGCTTTTGAGCAACCCATGTGAGAGCGCAGCATGTTCTTTCCAGCAGAGTGTATTTGGCCTCGTAGCCGGTGAATTTCTTGCTCAAGTAGTAAATTGCCTGCTCCTTCTTTCCGGTTACGTCGTGTTGCCCGAGGACGCAGCCGATAGAGTTCTCCAAGACTGTCAGATACAAGAAAAGTGGCCTTCCCGGTTCTGGAGGGACCAAGACCGGGGGATTCGAAAGGTATTCTTTGACTTTATCAAAGGCTTCTTGACACTCAACTGTCCATTTGATCGCCGCGTCTTTCCTTAACAGCTTGAATATGGGCTCGCACGTGCTTGTCAGCTGGGCAATGAACCTACTGATGTAATTCAACCTGCCCAAAAGACTCATCACGTCTTTCTTTGTTCTCGGGGGAGGTAGGTCTCTGATGGATTTTATCTTAGTTGGATCTAGCTCGATTCCTCTCCTGCTTACGATGAAGCCCAAAAGTTTGCCCGACGGAACTCCGAAAGCGCATTTGGCTGGGTTTAGCTTCAAGTCATACTTCCTTAATCTCTCGAAGAATTTCCTCAAGTCTTGGATGTGATTATCCTGCGTCCTGGACTTGACTATCACGTCGTCCACGTACACCTCTATTTCCTGGTGCATCATGTCATGGAAAATGGCAGTCATGACCCTCATGTAAGTAGCCCCAGCATTCTTCAGACCAAATGGCATGACCCGGTAACAGTAGGTGCCCCAAGGCGTGGTGAAGGCAGTTTTCTCGGCGTCCTCTTCATCCATCAGTACATGATGATACCCAGCATAACAATCTACAAAAGACTGTATCTCGTACTTGGCACAATTATCAACGAGGATGTGGATGTTGGGCAACGGGAAATTATCTTTAGGACTTGCTCTGTTCAGATCTCGGTAATCTACACATACCCGAGTTTTCCCGTCCTTTTTTGGTACTGGAACCACATTCGCCAACCATGTTGTTTATTGGGCTACCCGGATCACTCCTGTTTTCAGCTGCTTGGTGATCTCCTCTTTAATCTTGTCACTGACCTCAGTTTTGAACTTTCATTGCTTTTGTTGAACTGGAGGACAATCAGGATGAATTGGCAATTTATGAACCACTAGATCAACACCTAGTCCCGGCATGTCATCATATGACCAAGCAAACACGTCTTTGAATTCAAGAAGAAGTTGAATTATCGCCTCTCGCGTTTTCTTGTCCGTGTGAATGCTTATCTTGGTCTCCCGGATTTATTCCGGGGTTCCTAAATTTACCGGTTCAGTGTCATTCAGATTTGGCTTAGGTTTATTCTCGAAATATTCCAACTCTCGGTTTATCTCCCTAAAAGCCTCTTCCGCATCATATTCTGGTTCTAGGTTCATTAATTCGCAGTTAAGTAACTCATTGTGATCTGGGCGTGAAGTCCGCAAGCATGTCATATTTAAAGCCGCGTTATTAGGACTGAAAAGAAAGATAAAAGGAAAAATAATAAAAATCAGAACAAAAGAAAGAATGGGAAAGCAATGATGATGATTTTTTATATTTTCTTTGGAAAGTTGGAAGACAACAATGTTTACAACTATGAATTCAAAGCAACAATCGAAAAGAAGAAAACGTTCAAGTCATGTCCTGGAGATAACTTGCGACACAGGAAAGGTGGCAGGACAGGTCTACCCGGACTTCCGTCTAGTCGGGAATGGCGTGGCCTCCCAGTTTTGGAGTTTGGCGTTTGGCCCCATGTACATCATCTCAGCAGCGCTTGTGCCTTCACCTGGTTGAACCATGTGGACCTCGTAGAGCATCTCTCTCATTGCCCCACATATCTCCTCGATTTCCTCAGCTGTGAAGACCTCATCATCTTCTTCTTCAGCGTACCTTGGCCTGATGAAAGTTGCATATAAATCCGACAGTGGTTGAGGTAATTTCCAACCCTCATTTTTCCTTTTCTTTGCCAACTCTTCGTCTGCTGGAGTGGGTTTGAAACCTAGTCCAAAGGGTTTCTTGATGACTGGCAAGGTAATGGGTTCTCTTATTCCCTGAAGGGTTCGTCCAAGTCCCTTCCCTGGCCTAAATCCATGTCGGATCATCTCTTTGGCCACCATGACCGAGGCGTTAGACAAGAAAGGCTGGGGGCAAGGTATTCCCTCTTCGTGCTGCTCTGCCAGTACAATCTCGAAGGCTTGATAGACCGTATGTTCGCTCCCTTCTCTCGGTCCAAGATACGGGATGGATGGGTCCCGATAAATGGCATGCTCATCTTCCCCATGGACCACGATCTCTTGGTCTTCGTACTCGAACTTCACTATCTGGTGAAGAGTGGAAGGCACGGCTCCTGCCGCATGGATCCAAGGTCTGCCAAGGAGAAAATTGTAGGATGTATCCATGTCGATCACCTGGAAGGTTACTTGAAATTCGACTGGTCCTATGACCAACAACAGGTCTATTTCTCCCATGGTGTCTCTCTTGATGCCGTCGAAAGCTCTTACGCAGACATTGTTGGGTCGGATTCTTTCGGTCCCAATTTCCATCCTTTGTAGCGTGGAGAGCGGGCAAATGTCAACGCCTGAGCCTCTATCCAACATTACCCTCTTGACATAATAGTCTTCGCATTTAACTGTTAGATGCAAAGCCTTGTTGTGTGCCGCTCCTTCCGGGGGTAAATCATTCTTGCTGAAAGAGATTTGGTTGACGGCGAAGAATCTTTCTGTCATCCGCTCTAGTTGCTCCACCGAGGTTTCAACTGGTACATATGCTTCATTCAGGGTTTTCAGCAGGATCTTTTGATGCCCGGTTGACCTCATTAATAATGACAGCATGGATACTTTCTCAGGGTGCTTGCGTAGCTGATCTATCACTTCGTAATCCGGCATCTTCATTTGTTGGAAGAACACTTCCGCTTCTTCAACACTCACAGGCTTCTTTGGAGGGAAGCGCCTTTGTGTGGCGTTGTTCAGTTCTTGGGTATTTGCGTACCCTCCAATGAAAGTATTTTCTGGAAGTTCTCCCATGACCTCTTTACCTTTGTACATTACCAAAGTCTTTTGATAGTTCCACGGTACTGTGGACGGTTTGGTCATTGGCTTTTGTGGCACGTGTCCGATAACCACTGGCTCATTCAGCCGAGGTGGTTGAATCGTCCCCCGGACCACATAGGCCCCTTTTGGCACGTACATAGGTTTTGTCTTTATAATCCCGAAGTTCTGCGCCTTCTCAGCTCGACCTCGTGGTATGTAAAGAACTTCATTTTTTTACAGGTACCACTTTCTTCTCTACCTTCTTTTCAGGCTTGTTCTTTATAGCCTTGACCTCTTCCCCCTTTTCTGGTTTCTGGTCCATTTCGGGCCTCTTCCCCGTGTCGACAATGGCAATTATAGATTTCAAAGCAGGATCGAACTCTTTGTCTTCACAAATCATTCCGATCAGCGGCCCATTATTGTGAGCAGGTAATGGATTGTTAGTTACGTTCGGGATTTCCTCGTCCCTTAGCACTATTTTCCCTTGCTCTATCAAATTTTCGACCACTCTTTTCAACGACCAACAGTCATTTGTATCATGTCCCTCGGCCCCTGAATGATAGGCGCATCTGACTCCGGATTTGTAAGAAGGTGAGTTTGGGTTTTGCCTCGTTTGAGGGATTGGTTGTAAGAAGCCCAACTGGACTAGCTTCGGGAACAAAGTAGAGTATTGTTCACCGATGGGCGTGAAAGTTCGCCTTCGAGGTGGCTCCTGAGGGCGAAAGTTATTCTGCGGGGGTTGTGGGTTATAGTGGTTGCGGTAAGGAGGCTGATTTCTGGGAGGTGGAGCTGGGCCTCGGTTGACTTGTTGTGGTGGATGGTTATAAGGTTGGGCATTCATGACCATATAAGGTTGATGAGCATATGCCAAATTTGAGTGGGGGTAGTAGTGTTGTGGGGCTCTTTCCGGAAAATGGGGCCTGGGATGACGATACTCCCTTGCTTCAGAGGCTGCCATAGTCGTTTCTTCCTTCTTCTTCCCCCTTGTCGTTCCTCCGGACCCGCTTTGGACGGCCTGGGAGGTCGCCCTTATGGCTGCTTGACTCAGAATCCTACCTGTTTTCAAACCATTTTCCACCATCTCTCCAATCTTGATCGCTTCCGCGAATGGCTTACCCATGGCTGACATCATGTTTTGGAAATAGTCAGACTCTTGAGCCCTGGAGAAAGGTAGTGACCATTTCCACTTCATCCATGGGAGGTTTCACTCTCGACGCCTGTTCACGCCACTTAATAGCATACTCTCTAAAGCTTTCCGAAGGCTTCTTCTTTAAATTCGACAGAGAGTTTCGGTCTGGCGCAATGTCGATGTTATACTGGAATTGTTTTACAAAATCTCTAGCGAGATCATCCCATATATGCCATCGGGACATTTCCTGATCCATATACCATTCCGAAGCTATCCCTACTAGACTTTCCCCAAAATATGCCATTAGCAGTTCTTCTTTCCGCCGGCTCCCCGCAATTGGTTGCAGTATTTCTTAAGATGTGCAATGGGGTCACCGTGCCCATCGTATTTCTCGAACTTGGGGGTCTTGAAACCCGTTGGCAGGTGCACGTGAGGGAACATGCACAGGTCGGCGTAAGAGACGCTCTTTTGTCTGCTCAATCCTTGCATATTCTTCAAACTTTGTTCAAGGCTTCTCATTCTCTTGGCAATCTCATTTTGTTCTGCAATTCTGGGGTTCTGATCCTGTCCCGGTGCAAGCTCGCACTGAGGCGGTAGAGGATTAGTACTGGTAGCGAACCTAGTTGGTTCCATTGAGAGCGATGGTGCTTGGAATGTAAAAGAGGATGAGTCAAAGCATGGTCTGTATGTGGTAGGCTGTGCCGTAATCGGGCAAGGCGATGCAGTAAAGATGTTCATGCTTGCATCAGTGGGCGACATTCGGGGATGAGGCTCAGAAGGCGATCCAGCAGAGAAGGCTGAGGTGGCTGGGTACCCGAACGGGGTAGCAGGATAATTTATGGGGACATTAGACGTTCCACTTGACCTGGAGAATAATTCCGGGAATCCGGGGACGACACTTGGCGGCTCTTTCCCATTATTCCAGTCGTCCAGCATTTCCAACATGCGGAGCCGTAGGATTCTATTTTCCTCCGTAGTTGCGGATTCAGGTGTGAGGACGGCTGAGATTGAGCTCTCCTCAGAAACAGGGATCGTTTGCAATGGGATTTCTGAAGACATTCCCACACTTCCTTTTGACCTGGTGAAATAAGTGTGAGTACCGCTTCTGGCCTTATCAACAGGTAGTTGAACGCTTCTCCTTGACCTCGTGAAATATGAGTGCGAGGCCAGACTTTCGCCAAACCAGTCGTCTTTTCAAAAACCCTGGAAATACTCAACGACAAACGCACGGTTAATTTGAAGCAAGTAACAGATAGTTAATCTCACGTTGGGCATGATGCACCTATACAGTTAAGTGGATTACTATATGTTTGCTACGAGAGCATGCGTCGTTCCGGTATTTTCCTCTTATTAGTTTTTCTCTTTTTTTTTGTTTTTCTTTTATGTTTTTTTTTATTTTGCAGTAAAAGAAATGCGACCGGATCCGATGAGGATTGCCTATGTATCACGATGCCTACGTGAATCAGATCATTACGTAGTTCGAAAAACACAAATGATCGTAAAAGAAACAACCTCTTTATTGTTGAAAATGTTCTATTACAAACTACATTTGCAAAAAAAAAACGAACTTTGAAAATAAACCTAGATTCAAAAATAGACCAAAAATCACCCGGATGGAAAAAACAAGCAGAAGATGCTAAGATACAGATTTGACCTATGAATGCATTATGGTTTCGAAAATTGGTGTCCGCGGGGCATCGCTCGGCCTTGCCGCGGTCCTAGGCGTGAGATCCCTCTCAAGTTGCTCCAGCTCGTGCATAGTCTGCTTGACATAACCCATTACTGCTAAGAGGATGGTAACGCCGGACATGTTCTCACATCGTAGACATCGTCTGGTGATGGCATGGGCAATGGCCTTGATCCTATATCTGGTTTGCTTCTTCTCCACGAGTAGGCGTTTTATCTGATCGCTGCATGTCTTAAATACTTGAGCATCTTGTATATGCTGATGCTTCAGTCGCCGTACTTCCAACTTCATCTGGGCTATTTTGTCGTACCAGTATCTGCTCTCCATTTGGAAGTCCTTGGCCTGACTAGCTGCTTTGATCTCAAGTGCAGCCATCTCTCTCTTTACTTTAGCCACAGTCTTCTCGTGGTTGCCTTCCAATTGATTCAGGTACCGGCGATGCTCATCTGCTCTTGCATCCCACTGTGCCCTGACCTCTGCTATGATGTTTTCAAATTCCTCCAAACCATCTTGCCATTCCCTGATTTCACCTTTTAGCCTTTTTATCAGCTGCTCGTCTGATCGACGCCTTGGTTGTTTATCCGCATCCACCCTTATCTGTTTGATCTGGGCTCTGAGCATTTCATTTTCTTGAACTAACCTGTTCCGCTCTCCTAGATCGGTAGCAACTTGCACGTTGTGTTCATATTTCAAGCTTTCCACTTGTTGCTTTAACCTGCTGATTTCGGCGCAATAACCTCTTTCCTTTGCTAACCAATCCCACTTCCTTTGTGATGATTCGGTAAAATTCCGGATGTGGGGTCTCTTAGACGGCCTTTCATGCTCGAATTCCCTTCTATACCATGCAAGGTAACCTGGCGCCGTCTCTCCTTTGGCTCGATCCCGTACGCGAGTATCTGATTTCAAATATTGACACTCACTCCAGATTTGGCGAATCTTTGCTTCTGGGAATTGTCCGTTAGGACTTATCTCAACTGCTTGAGCGCTAAGATCTTCCTCATGAGGTACTGTCTGGCATCTTCCGAACTGTCTCAAGACTCGGCAGGGTGCGTAAGGTTGAATGCTCTTAAGCCCCATCAGCAAGAAATGGGTTTTAGCTGCAGACATATATAGGATCTCATCAACAGGCAACCATCCCAACGTCCATTGTATTTGGCTGGCTGTAAGAGCTTGAAAGAATGAAGTCCATGCCAAGACTCCTTTGGGCAAAATGATCTCTTTGGTTCTCGTGTAAGATTCTTCTATGCAGGCCTTTTCCGGGGAACCATGGCTCAAAATCTCGGAATGACGGCAGAGGTGCTCGGTCATCCATATCTGTAGGAGCAAGTTACAACCTTCGAAGAAATCTCCCCCAGCTTTACAAGCTGTAAGAGCTCGAAAGATGTCGGACACCACCATAGGCGCGAGAGTACTGTCACTTTGCGTGAGTAAAGTGCTGACGACCCCGGATATCTTCAAATCAACGTTTCCGTCTTTCCTTGGAAATACCAGAAGGCCCAGGAACATCATTATAAATGCTACCCGTCTGTGCTTGTCCCACTTCTGTCGGACCCCTTTACTGCACAGTTTGTTGATTGGATTATTGAATCCCCCCTCGTGACCGTACCTATCATATATGAAGCATGGAGTACAAAATCCGGCTGCCAGATCCGGGTTATGGACTGTTCTAGGTATTTTCAATGAATCTAGGAACCGATGTACCGTGACGACTCTTGGGGCGACCAAGTATTTTTCCCTCAAGGGAAGTTCAGTATTCCTGATGTATCCGGCCATTTCTTCCAAAGTCGGGGTGAGTTCAAAATCAGAGAAATGGAAAACATTGTGCGCCGGGTCCCAATAGGTAACCAAAGCTCTTATGATATCTCCCCGAGGCTGGATTTCCAATAAACCCACAAGACCTTTCAGATATTTCTTAACCTCATTTTGTCCTTCAACACCTAGATCATTCCACCATAGCCGTAACTTGACAGGGATTTTGGTCATTATTGAAAAATGTTCATTTTGCATCGTGCTCATCCTGCACATTTATTAAGGTGATTTTAACAAAACGAACTGACTCAAAATATTTTACAGAGGGGATTAAGTTTTGAACACGGCCCTTGAAGATTTTAAGGTTGTGTGGGTCTATTGGATAAAAATGCTAAACAAGACCCAAAGGTGGCTATTTATGCAAAGTCAGCCTTCCGACGTCCCTTTCGGGAACAATCGGCTATTTATGACAAAACAACGTCACCCGATTTATTTACGACTCTTTTTTTTTTTTTAAAAAAAAAATTTGAAACGCATTTTTTATTTATTTAATGATTTTCGCTATTTTAGCAAAAATGGGGTTGAACCCGACGAGGGTTGCCTACGTATCTCACATCCGGTGAGAATCAAACCGGCGTAGTTCGGGCCATTGTGAATAGAGAAAATCAAATAAACCCAAAAATCAAGAATACGTATTTTTATTATTTTTTTTTGAAAAGAGATAAAGATTGAAGAAAATATTTATTACTAATTATTTTTTTTGAAAATATTTGGACTATTAGTCTGAATTTATAAGAGGGGTACTACAAAAGAAACAACGTTTTTGAATTATGAATTTTTTTTTTACTTTTAAATAAATACCTTCTTTTTTGATTTTGGAAATGATAAAAAAAAGAAAATTTTTGTATATATTTTTTTTAATTCAAACTAAGAAAACAAATTTTTCTTTTATTCCTTTTTTTTTTAGAAAAAAAAAATTCCGGCAAGGTTTTGACACTACTTGGACATTGGTTTTATTTTTCCAAAATAAGTAATTATCTTCCTACGCTGCTATTTTTCCTCTTTTTTTTAGAAACCGGTCAGCATGCGGAACCGAAGCAAATAAATGCGCGAAACAAATAGGATGCAGCAGGGTGGTCTTTTCATTTCAGGTTGCCTGTCCTAGACGGACCCAACCCCTGTGTTGAGTCCCCTAAGTCAAATGCAACATGATGCAAATAAGTGTTCCTACTAGGGATCCGTCATGAAGTCAAGTTATTCTAGGTTCGTAACCTGGGTATTTGTTCTAGACTGTGTACCCGAGCGGACAACTCGAGTCGAGGAGGGGGCTACGTACCGGGGACCCGCGAGATCGTCCGGCTTTGTAACTTGTCCGACCTCTTTCTTATTTAAGGTATTGACACTAACAGAATAGGGAGTCTCGACCAGCGAACTTCTCCCCGGAGGTAAGAAGAGAAGGGTTTCGGCACAGTTTATATACAGTTCAGATAATATCAAAGCGGTAAAAGACGACATTTAGCACGTTATGCAAAAACATGTAATAAAGATCAGATAATAAAGCCAAATATAACAATTATTCTAAGCTCGAATTCTTGAACCCTGAACCAGTGGTTCTGGGTTACAATTCCCCAGCAGAGTCGCCAGAGCTGTCACACCTCCTTTTTGCGCGCCCGGCCCCGAAGGGTTAAACGCGCGAGGGGAGTTTTTCCAATTTAAGTGACAAATATTCGAAATGGAATTATTTATTTAATTCAGAGTCGCCACTTGGGAAAGGTTTGGCTTTTGGTATCCCAAGTCACCGGTTTATCTTGAATCCCAAATCGAGGAAATTTTCGACTTTTCCAAATGAAGTCTGCGAACCAGAAATTCTAAGTAAGGAATTCTGTTGACCCGAGGGAAGGTGTTAGGCACCCTCGAATCCCGTGGTTCTAGCACGGTCGCTTAAATTGTTATAAAGGCTAAATATCTGATTTAAATACATGTTATGACTTACGTGCTTTTATTAAACTTAAAACCGCTTTTATCATTATCACTTATTTTTATAGAATTGCAACGTCGTGAAAATGCATCTCGAACCACGTCACAATCAATGCGCCCGTGATCGTCAACACATTTTGACTTCGTTGAGATTTGGATTTGGGTCACATCAATGTTCACCCGAATTTAAGAATATGATTTAATTAAGCCGCGCCTAAAGAGTCTAACGCGTTATTATTTTTTGAGAAGGCCATGAGATTCACTAAACGGCCTAGCCTGAATTCTAAATATTTATTATGATTATTTATCGAGGGCCCCGCAATTTTGCATTTTTATTTGGCGAGGCTCGTCTCTATTTTAGAAAGGATATCCTAAAGGGGCTACATCTTTAATACATTTGTCCCTAAAACTAGAAGAAGAGGTACATGATAATTTAATTATATGCTTTGGCCTGATCCAGATTCTTATGATTAATTATCTACGACGTTAAGAAAACATTATACTTTAATGAAAAATGCTTTAATTTGACAAGGAATCATGTACGAGCTAACGAAATACAACACTTAATCCGAACATTTCTTGAGTTGAACTTAACTAAACTTATTTGGACTAGATTAAAGGATTTAGCTACTAGATATTGTTACTAATGAGACTTTGAATGTGACCCTAGGTACTGCCTAACGGGACCCAAAAAAAAGACTAAATGAAACAGAAACAGCATTGTATAAGGTCGGAGTATACATACCCCATACTAACAAACAACTACCGAGCTAAAATACAAAGGGGTAAACTCAGTCGAATATCAATACATACTTTCGAACTGTTGAATGATAAACTAATCAATTTTTACAGGCCCGTAAATGTACTATGAATATTACAACAAATACTTGAACTTCTTCAACCTTTTTCATTTCATGCTTTCAAACTGTTTCAGTTACATCAATATGGGACTTGAAATGTGTACCTGGAAATGCTGAAAATGCAAAGGAGAAGAAGAAGAAGATGTGGAAATCAGCAGCAGCAAGAAACAGGACTAGCAATAGCAGCAGGACAGGACAACAGCAAACAAAGCAACACAGCAGAACAGGCTCGAGTGCAGAAATGCAACTATGGCCAATAGAAAGAAGTAGCCAAATGACAGCAACACCCAGTGGAGTAGAATCAGAACTCCAGGCAGACCAAACCAGTAGTAAACCAATGAAAACACTCGACTAGTAGACACAGCTGGAACTTCAAAGAATCAGAATTGATTGAACATGTTGAACAACTGAAACCCAAACAACAATAGGAAGAAACAGTTTCTGATTGTTGATTGTATACTTTCTATCTCTTAACCTCTCTCTATCTGTGTTTTCCTAAAATCAGTTCTATCCTTTTTCAATCCTCTCAGTCTAGGTATCCCTCTATGTCTATATGTCCCTATTATCAGATGCCTCTTTTTCTCTTATATCCTCACAGTGTATGTCCTCTTTTTCCTTCCCTCTCCTAGGTCTGTATCTCTGTCCTCTTCCTTTCTAATCTTAGGGTCCTGCCCTTTTATAAGCCTTAACCCTACCCCTTTTAACAGCCTGTTTAGAATATATCAAACACCCCTCCCATGTGCCTTCACATTTTCAGATTCCAATTAGTTATTTAAGTATTAACCCCCATCAACATTCCCTGGCAGACTTGTCCTTTAAAAGGTTTAATACTTCTTAAACTAAAGCAACGTATGGGCAGTAGAATATATCTGACAGCATATGCTGTCAAACCATTTTTTAAATCAAAAGCCTTTTTATGCAGGAAAACAGGCTGTGCACAATGCACATGCTGTGCACAAGTGCACATGCCATCAACTCAGATTTCAATTACAGACCAAGCCTTAGGTTTCTGAAATCATATTAACAACTATAAGTAACTGAACTTGGTTCTTAATTGATTCAGGCAATGTTCAACATAAGCAAATTGATTTATTTTTGTTCAGACAGTTGAAACTAATTGACGACATATGTCGACTCGACTATATTAGCATTAACATATACAATCGTAACCAAAAATCAAACATTTAACAGTATCAACAAGGTTCGCATTACACTGACTGAGCAGAATTGTGCTTCGAGGAATCAGTTAATCAGTACAAATTTGGAATTCAACTAATTGCTCAACAAATACATATATACACACTATCAGGACAAGTAGAAAAGGACACTTAATCAGACAACAAGGGTTCAGGCAAAGTAGATAGGACACAATTAATAGAAACTCAAAACAAAACAGACTTCAACAATCACGAACAGCTTTTAAAACAAATCACACGGACTAAAACAAGTAAAGGAAAGAAAACAAACTCACCTTAAAACTCGAAAAATCAAAAGTTTTGAACTCGGATTTGGACAGACCTTTCTTAAGGCTGAACGGACTTTAATCGAAGTGTTTCTCAGATGAGAAACACCTCGATTAAGGTCCATTAGGCCTTAATTTCTTTGGCTCGAACAAAACACGGACCAGTGACGAAGAATCACAAAGTTCCAAAACTCAGATCTGGGATTCATGCTTCCCTGATCAGATTCGGACCAAACCAAGTATGGTTTGGTCACGAGGGGGGTCTGGGGAGTGTCTGGTGTGAAGCTGGGGTTAAACGGTGTAGATCGAGTTTTGACTCGAATCTTCAAATGAAGATTCGAGGACCTAGAGGATGATTCGAACTAAACGGTCAACAGGTCTATGTTCAGGGTGGTGAGGGGGTTCTATGGTGTTCAGGGCGAGGTCACCGGCGTTCATGCCGCCGGTTTTCATGGTGGAGGATACAGGGGCGGCTCTAGGGTTTGATGGGGATGAGGTTGAAGACGGGAGCTGGGGTATCAGATGGGGGGGCAGGGTAAGGTTATAGGCTTATATATGGAATGGGTGGGTTGATCTCAACCGTTAGATCAATCTAGGTCTA
Source organism: Nicotiana tabacum (assembly GCF_000715075.1). Classification (NCBI taxonomy): domain Eukaryota; kingdom Viridiplantae; phylum Streptophyta; class Magnoliopsida; order Solanales; family Solanaceae; genus Nicotiana; species Nicotiana tabacum. The sequence goes on along the minus strand of NC_134087.1, from coordinate 101,818,810 downwards.
CGGTCTGGATCTGAGGGCTTAAGTGGAACGGTGTCGTTTCGAGGGTAAAGGGTTTGGGTTGGTCCGAGTGGAAATGGGTTGGGGCCATTAGTGGGTTATGGGAAATGTGATCTTGGCCATTGATCAATCTGAGATCAACGGCCCAGATCAGGCTCAAACATTACGACGTCGTTTAGACGTCTTTGGTGTCAACTGGACAAGGGCCGGGCAAGCCTGGTTCTGGGCTGTTTGTTTGGGCCAATTTATTAAAATTGGCCCAATCCGGAAGAAGAAAGGATCTTTTTCTCTCTTTTTTTTTATTTTTATTTCTTTTTCTTATTTATTTTAAAAACAAAACTAAGCAAAAATCAAATTAAAATTAAATACACACTCAATACAATTATTTGCACACACACTAAAGATATTTCAAAACAGGTAAAATCAAACAAAACAAAATCACGGACAAAGATGCCTGTTTATGCCTTTCTATTTAAACCATGTTACGGTTCAGATTATGCATGACACGTACACATTTTTTTGTATTTTGTTTTAATAAAGTAAAAATGGGCCAAGGTCATAAATAATTAACGAAGTGCCATAAAAAAATTGTACAACAGGATCAATTGTCGTTATTTTTCATTTCTTTTGGAGCGATTGTCCCGTGAAACAAAAATCACGTGCTCACACACGTTATTAGGACAAACTCTTCATTACGAACCTTATAAGAGTCAGGAAGTACCAACAACATTGATAACATAAGAATAAGAGAAGCAACATTAACATCAATCGTTCCATAAGAGGGAAAGCAATGTAAGTACTGCTAGCTTCTAAGAGTAGAGTATCTTTGGAAGCTCGTTCATTACATTATGTACAATTGGAGTCGTGCAAAATAAAAAAAGGGATAGCCTCACATACCTTGTATATACTGCCCCAATAACAAGCTATGCAATTGTCACAACTCCTTAGTCTACAATAAGAGAAACGATACTATCATTATCATTTAAGCGTCATAACTATTATGTATCGACCACAACGTATTTTACGTTGAAAAGGACAACACCTCCCCTATATATATATGACTTCACACTATTCCAAACAGTCACCAAACAGCCTAAACAACATCAATAATAAACTTATTGAGCCTCCCAGAATAGTCCACGCACAACCTAATTATATCATACATACGACGACCACCGTAGTCGTGTCAAACGACCCGGAAATGTTATGAATCATTATCAGCCCACAACCCTACATATATATGGTGTTCCTCCACACCCTTCCACCTCCAAAACTCCACAAAATAGTAGTAAAACACGCAGCCCAATAGCAACACAAAACAATCCACAAAACAGTCCGTTACAAGTGAATAACTCGAACTCAAGGCTTCCGATCACCGTCCCGTGAGTTCTTACATGTATAGAACGAATTACCATGAATTCACAGTTGAGAAAAATGTATGAAAGATGACAGTAACTTACCATACTTGTTGGATAACTCAGCCCTTCCCTTGGTTCTTCAAACTCTAGGTTTTACCTTCAAATAGAACTTGAAAGAGAGGGAAAATCGATTAGGGTTTGTGTGGGATTTTTGGGGAGGAGTTGCAGGGGTTAACTTTGGTTTTGAGGGTCTGAAATATGGATGAAATAACTGAGTTCATAACCCCTTAAAAGTCCTCTCTTGGCCGACTTAGGTCTTTTAATTTTGTCCTATCATTTTGGCAAGTAGGTGATGCACCTACTTGTCATCTACCAATCTGCGCAAGCTTTCAAAAATATGAATATCTCTATACTCCGAGATGGTATTGACAAATGGTTTAATGATTTGGAAACTAGACTCGTAGATCTTTAATTTGGTGGGTAAATCACCCCGTAATTCCTTGTAAATTAGGAGAAAAACTTAGAAACATTTAACTTAATGTTTAAGTAAAATTATGAACCTAAGTTACGACAACGTTTGTCGATTTTTGTTTCATAACTCGTTTGACTTCAAGACATATGATACGGATATTATATGATTCAAACACTTTAATACATGACCTTGAGTGTATTAAGAACCTCTAGGTTTACCTGAAAATACGAGTTTCAACATCCTTGATTCGTTTAACTTCTAATACTTGTTAATCACCCTTATACACCCTTGTATCACTTAAGACCAATAGGATTAACTTCTTATCATCTCAAAGGTAATTCCTTCTTGAATTTATGTTAACTAATATATGGCATGAACTAATGCGTGTGGATATGGGTTGTAACATTGATGCTATGTGAAAGACTTAGAAACGCGATAAGATCTTAAACACGAGATGTTAGCCAAACCTAATCGTTGTCGATCGGGGCCTCGAGCTTGCCTATTCGAGGGCCTCGGGGTCGAGTCTGAAGCTCGGATGAGAGATATCGATGGTGGTCGATGGAGACTAATAGTTATAAATAAATCAATGGTGGCTCTTTATGGCCAATAATAAGCAATAAATGAAGAACAATGAATATAAGCAATAAATGGAATAATGAAATCAAGAGAATGTGTTAGAGAGCAGAGAAGATGTTCTTCCGTATTTAGTATGAAGAAACAGATGTTTACATAATAACAAGGATCCTCTTTATATAAGAGGGGGAATCCCAACATAGTACAAATGCATTTATTACAAAGATATGGGGATGGGACAGCTAGTTGACGTCGTGATTCGGGTCTAAACTTAACTTACTAGACTTTGTCATCCCTAGTTGTGTGCCTTGGGAACTCTCTACTTTTCCATCATAGCCATTGGTCTGCATCACTCGAGGTCAAGCATCGATAGCCCTCGAGGGTGAACCTCGACCCTAGTCTTGAACCTTGTGAAATTTGCTTACGAGGCATCATAATGACGGAAAATTGGACCCTCCGATTTTACCATATACAGATAGTCCCCGCGTTTCTTAGAGTGAAAGTGATAAGAAACGACCTTGAATTCCTGCCCCTCTGGCACTTCCATAATGACGGCAGTCATAAGGTGCCAAAAGATGACGTACACATAGCCTCTGAAAGCCTTCGCATTGATTACGGCGGTTGGCTATCTCTTGGCCTCCTTCAGCGTGCATCCGGGACCTTTATAAATACTTCTCTTCTCGCTCTTCACAACTCACTGCACCACTAAACACCAAAAAGGTTCCTTCTACCTTTACTTTTGTTCTTTCTTTGAAACGCAACTTCCCTTTCTCTTCTGGAATCTTTTAGAAATGGCGAAAACTTCCGCCTCTACTTCTCAGGAGAGTGTGACCTCCATTTCTTCACTTCCATCTAAAGGAAAAGCAACAATTCATCCTAGTGCTGAGGAATATGTTCCAAAAAATTTGGCAACAACTTTCGATTTCAAGGTCGAGAGACCTTCTTCGAAGCTTGGGCGCCTGTGTCTCAATATATTAGCTCGGTATTAGATATCGAAAGGGTGAGGACTGATTGCTGCTGGGGGGATGCAGTGCTTGTGGAGATCCCTACTCGGGAGAAGGATATAACGACATACAAATCCAGTTTTCTCAGTGTGTATACTTACCCATTTACCCTTGGGCTGGTGGGGCCATCCTTGCCTCCGATAGACCCCGTGATTCTCGACTTCTGCCAATAGTATCAAGTGACCCTTGGCCAAATTCACCCTTCATTCTGTCACACTGTCTACATGATCAGGTACTATGTGTACATGATTGAGGAGATGCTCTTCACCCTCGATCACCTGATCAGGATGTACAACCCTCGTCTCTTCCATGGGGGTTTGATTAAGCTCCACTACCGAGCTCCAAGGGCCCTCTTTGTTTGTATCGAAGAAGTTGGGAATGGAGGGTGGATGAACCACTTTGTCTGAGTAAGAGCTTCGGACCTGATCCCGATGGAAAGGATGTCGTTCCCTGAAATATGGAATATGGAATGTAAGTAGATACACTATCTAGCATTTCCTTGCTTCTTTTAGGTACATCTTTGCATGCACTTAATTTTTTCCGCTAATGTAGCCATGGAAATTTATCTTTGCAATGTCACGGACCTCTTGGGTTGGGTCTGCCAACTGGACTCGATCTTCCCATATGCCGAGCGAGTGTGACGTGACCTATCTTGAGCTCGATGGGAAGCTAAGAACCATGGTGAGATTTCACCCCTGGTGCAGTCGTACCTTTCAAACTGAATCGCTACTGATAGTGCTCTCACTCCCTGTGCTTACCTCTTTCATTTGTATAGGTCTGGGGAGATCCCCTTGATGAAGCGAACATCGCTTGGTGAAGAGGGTACTTTGGAATCCGATGAAGGGAAGAAGAGACAAAGGGAACCATCGAATGAACCTTCAGAATCCAAGAAGATCAAGGTGGAAGAAACTAAGGCCGACCCGGTAGCCCTAACTCCGGGAGCAGCTGAAAGTCCCCGAGTTGAAGGCGAGGGGGAAAATAATTTCTTGATAGCGCCCATGGGAGGGGGAAAACTCGACCGATCCTCAGGCCGTAGAGATGGTGGCTGTTGAGCCGGAGCTTGATATCGTTGTGGTCCAACTTCGAAATGAGGAGTCCACTGAAGGGATATCGGGCGATGTCCTCGAGTAGGCCGATGGACTAAATACCCCTCAAGATGGAACGCATTTGGTAGGCGGTTTGGAGGAGCCTAGTTATGGAGTCCTTCATGGATAAGAGATGGCCCTAATTGACCTTACTAGTGCCGTTGTCGTGAGTGATTCCCCTCAGGTAACGACCTTACCCTCTCAGGGAATGCAAGATATACTGAATGAAGAGTCTTCCGATGCGGGGGTGCCCATCAGAGAGGGGCTCGAAAGGCCTTCAGACTCTCCCGAGGGAATTCCCGAGCTCGATGCTTCACTCATCTTCGACGAGATGAGCAAGCTTTGCGAGCAGGTAGATTTTGTAAATCTTATCTGCCGTTCTGATCTTTGTCGCTCTAACCTTTGAGTTTCTAACTTGTCTTTTTCACGGCTTCAGGCCAAGGTGCTTTATAATCAGACTTACACCAGGTTTCAGGCTAAGGTGACCCGTCATGAGCATGAGGAGGCTCATCTTGTTGAACAGGTTACGTAGTTTCCGTTTTGCTATCGTCTGAATGTTTGCCAGATCCCAATGTTTTAACATCCTGGATTTGATTCATGCAGTTTGAGAAGGAAGGTGCCTTGCTGAAGGAGGGGCTCCGAGCCAGAGACTCTAAAGTCCTCAAACTCAAATGACATGTGAGATAGATAACCTCTAAGAGGGATAACCTTCAATAAAAAATGGCCTCAGTCGGGCGTCAGCTTCAAGATGCGAGGGCGGATAGTGACAAATATAGAGGTCTCTACTCTGACTTAGTAGCTGCACTATCCGGGATCAAAACCGAAACTGAGGCGCTTATATCTACGCACAAAGAGGGTGCCGTTATAATAAACGCTCACACCGAGAGAGTGCCTGAGGAGGCTGAGCTGAAATTGACTTGACCCATGGAGCGTGCTCGGTTAGGATCTCAGAGGCGAACTCTAGAGGATGTATATGCAAGGGATACCAAGTTGTCTGTCGAGCTTGAGAGGGTGAAGACTCTAGAGGAGAGAGCTGATGCCATGTTTGCTTCTGGAGATGTGCTGGGTAGTGGTTTAGAAGATGATGAGAATGAAGATGGGATTCTCCGAGGGGAAGAGGCCGTCGGAGGTCCTGGGACTGTCGGGCTCGATGATGGATCAGGGTTCTGTTTGGCCCCTTCTTTGTAAGGATTTTTCAAAAACCTTGTAAACATACCTCTGCGAGCCATATGTATAATAGGCTCCTCGTTTCTTATCATTTCTTCTCTCCTTTTCCTTTTGAGAATAATAAGCGATACTTTTGACAATCAATTCGAGATCTTAGACCTTGGGTTATACCCTCATGTTTTTGCTATTGATGAGCGGCCCGCGATGGTCGAAAGTCGATCCCGGAGTGTTCTTGGGTTAGACCTTGTCTTTTATACGTTGGCTCATTGTGACCTACGACTTTAGCCCTGGCGGTAGTGGCTCTTACGCATTTTGGTCGGTGCGACCTTTAATTTTAGTGCTGGCAATAGTGGCTCTTACGCGTTTGCTCTTAGGCATATTCAATTAACTGTTCTGGGTTCAGTCTCCAAATCGGGTTTCGACTCGAGCTCATTCTACCCTCAAGTTTTTGAATTGCAAGCTGGCCCTTAGGCTTTTACGCATTGGGTCGGTGCGACCTCTTATGTGGGCTGGCGACAATGGATCTTATGTCTTGGGTCGATGCGACCTTTTATGTGGGCTAGCGACAATGGCTCTTACGCCTTGGGTGGTAGTGGCTCTTACATGTTTTGGTCGGTGCGACCTTTAATTTTAGTGTTGGCGATAGTGGCTCTTACACGTTTGCTCTTAGGCATATTCAGTTAACTGTTTTGGTTTCAATCTCCGAATCGGGTTTTGACTCGAGCTCATTCGACCCTCAAGTTTTTGAATTGCAAGCTAGCCTTTAGGCTCTTACGCGTTGGGTAGGTGCGACCTTTTATATGGGCTGACGACAATGGCTCTTACGCTTTGGGTCGATACAACCTTTTATGTAGGTTGGCGACAATGGCTCTTACGCCTTGGGTCAATGCGACCTTTTATGTGGACTGGCGACAATGGCTCTTATGCCTTAGGTTGATGCGACCTTTTATGTAGGCTGGCGACAATGGCTCTTACGCCTTGGGTCGATGCGACCTTTAATATAGGCTATAATTTTCCCTCGTTAAGGACTTTTTGGAATAATGTTTGCCTGACTCTTGACAGCTTAATAAAAAACCTCGATTGTAATTCATTATATGGCGATGATCGAGCACCTCGGGAGGTTTGACTCTGAGGCTGAGTATCTCAAAGCCAGTGTTTAGGAGCTGACGTGGTCGAAACTCTTTTGCCTATATTGAGGGTAGCCTATTTAACTGGTTCTTTCCAAAGTATATTCGGAGTAATTGAAGGCCTGTGATTTATAGCGACGGTAGGTCATCCCTAAGTCGCGTTAGTTTGGCTGGTACAGCCTTGTAACCAGAGTCATTTATGTTTGGCTGGAGCCTTTAAGTCCCGAGTGAAGTAGTTTTAGCGTTTATATAGAGGGTATGCCTTTTTATGGGTCTTACAAGTTCGATATATAGCCTAAACATTGAGATCGGGTTTATAACTTCAGTAAGGTCTTACAAGTTTTTCATGCCTTTGAGGTCTTACCGTTTTGGATACTTGGTACAAGTATGGTTCATGCCTTTCTTGAGGTCTTACAAATATTGTTGCTTCCTTATGTAGGTGTTACGAGACCGAGGTTGCCCGTATGTGGCATTACGGCCTCGGGTTTTGATAAGTCGATGGAGATGGCGATTGACGGTAGTCCCCGAGTCGTCGAGGGTTTCTTGACTCGGGAGCCGTTACTTGTAAACTTGGTATTGCCTCATTGAGGGCTTACAATTTTGGAATTTCTGACCCGGAGGTCATGTGGTATTGAGTTTTCGACGCTAGTCCCTGAGTGTTCAGGACGTCTTTTGGCTTTGGAGCTATTTTGTGATCTTGTTGTTGCCTTGTTGAAGGCTTACGAGCTTGAAGCTCTAACACGGGGATCGCATTGTTGTGAGTTGTTGACGCCAGTCCCTGAGTGTTCGGGACTTTTTTGACAGAGGAGTTGTTTTTGCAAAAATACCGATTTCCTTTGATTACTTGGTACAAGTATATATGTTTTTGTTGTTACGAGTTTGGTTGTTCTATGCGGACAAGGTTTGTTCGACCGTTTGTCCCGGTACATTATTTTCCTATCGAGAGCCCTCTTAGCGCATCTTGGCTTCTCTAAGTAGGTGACCTTCCGGGGGAATGCCCCCCCCCCCAATATTTGGGGTTGGTCATGAAATAAACCCTGAATACTTGTTAGCTCTCCCTTAGGTAGCATATAGATGTTGCCTCGTTAAAAGCCTTACCGGTAAAACCCTTCTAGGGACAAACTCCAGTCGAAGGAAAAGAGTGCAATGCATGACTTAGCAGTAGTACCATTTCAGCATTGATATGTTCCAATTGCTTCGAAGCTGCTCGCCTTCCATGGTACCGAGCTTGTAGGACTCTTTGCCGATTACTCCGAGGACGCGGTACGGTCCTTCCCAATTTTGGCCTAGCTTTCCTTCATTAGGGTTTTGGGTGTTGAGGGTGACTTTCCTTAGGACCAAGTCCCCTACTCTGAGATGTTGGAGGTTTGTTCTCCTGTTATAATACCTTTTGATCCTTTGCTTTTGGGCGGCCATTCGGACCAGTGAGGCTTCTCGCTTTTCATCTAATAGTTCGAGGGCCGTAGTCATGGCCTCATTGTTCGAGCTCTTAGTGCTGTGTTAGAATCTGGCGCTTGGCTCCCGACCTTTACCGGTATCAGAGCCTCGGTGCCATATACCAAAGAGAAAGGTGTTTCCCCTGTGCTTGATTTTGAAGTTGTTCGGTATGCCCATAGCACTTCGGGCAATATTTCTCTCCATTTTCCCTTGGCTCTTTCCAACTTTTTTTTCAAGTTTTGGATGATGGTTTTGTTTGTGGACTCGGCCTGGCCGTTTGTACATGGGTGGTAAGGCGTCAACAGGATTCTCTTGATTTTGTGATCCTCAAGGAACTGTGTTACTTTGCTTCCGTTGAACTGCCTCCCATTATCGCATGTTATCTCAGAAAGAATCCCAAATCGGCACATAATGTGATCCCAGATGAAGTCAATGACTTCTTTTTCTCTTATCTTCTCGAAGGCCTGCGCTTCCACCCATTTTGAGAAATAGTCAGTCATAAATAAAATGAATTTAGCTTTACCTGGTGCCGTTGGTAGGGGTCCGACGATGTCCATTCCCCATTTCATGAATGGCCATGGCGATAAGACCGAATATAGCTGTTCGCCGGGTTGGTGAATCATAGGGCAAATCTCTGGCATTTGTCGCACTTTCAAACGATTTCCTTAGTGTCTTTTTCCATGATATCCCAGTAGTAGCCTGCCCTGATCATCTTTCGAACTAAGGAATCGGCGTCGGAGTAGTTTCCACAAGTACCCTCATGAATTTCTCGGAGTACATAGTCTGTCTCTTAGTCCCAGACATAATGGTAGGGGGCATCGAAAGTTCTTCTGTATAGAGTCCCGTTTTCATCGAGCGAGAACCGGGCTGCTTTTGTTTGCAGGACCCTCGATTCCTTTGGGTCCGTGGGTAATTTTCCGTCTTTCAGAAAGTCAATGTATTTATTTCTCCAATCCCATGTTAGGCTAGTAGAGTTAATCTCGGTATGACCTTCCTCGACCACTGATTTGGACAGCTGAATAATAGCCCGGGGGAGTAGGTCATCTTCTTCAATAGATGATCCCAGGTTTGCGAGGGCATCGACCTCGCTGTTCTGCTCATGAGGTATGTGGACCAGGGTCCATTCTTTGAAATGACGTAATGTGATTTGGATTTTGTCCAAATACCTTTGCATCCTGTCTTCTCGGACCTCGTAGCTTCCATTTACCTGGTTTACTACCAGGACTGAATCGCATTTTGCTTCAATGATCTTAGCTCCCAGGATTTTAGCCAATTCCAAACCTGCAATCATAGCCTCATACTCAGCTTCATTGTTAGTCAATCTTGAAGTTTTTATAGATTGCCTAATTATGCCACCCGTGGGCAGCTTTAGGATTATACTGAGCCTGAATCCTCTCATGTTTGTGGCACCATCGGTGAACAGGATCCATACCCGGAAGATGTGCCTGATTTTAGTAAGAGTTCCTTTTATACCCCGGGCACGAGGAAGGGTGAGAAGTCGACCATGAAGTTCGCCAGAATCTGGGACTTGATGGCTGTTCGGGGTTGATACTCGATATCATACCCCCCAAATTCGATGGCCCATTTGGCCAATAGGCCCGATAATTTGGGCTTATGCAATATGCTTCGGAGAGGCTACGTTGTTAAAATGCAAATACGGTGGAATTGAAAATAGTGTTTCAGTTTTCGCGATGCGCTTATTAATACAAGAGCTAATTTTTCTAGGTGCGGATACCTGGTTTCGGCATCCCCTAGGGTCCGACTTACATAGTAAACAGGAAATTGCGTACCTTGCTCTTCTCGAAATAACACACTGCTTACCGTTATCTCGGATATGGCTAGGTATAGATACAACGTTTCATCCTCTTTTGGCGTGTAGAGCAAAGGCAGACTAGTCAGATACCACTTCAATTCCTCTAATGCGTGTTGGCATTCTGGAGTCCACTCGAAGTTGTTTTTCTTTTTGAGTAAAGAGAAGAAATGATGACTTCTGTCCGACGACCTTGATATGACTCTGCCAAGAGCTGCTATTCGCCCTGTCAGCTGTTGCATAGCCTTTACATTATTTACTACTGTGACTTCTTCGATGGCCTTGATTTTGTCGGGGTTGATCTGGATCCACCTGTTCGACACCATGAAGCCTAAGAATTTCCTCGAACCTACTCCGAAGGAACATTTCTCGGGGTTAAGCTTCATGTTGTAACTTTTGAGGATGTTGAATGTTTCCTGCAAACGAGTCAAATGGTCCTCTACGCACAGGGACTTAACTAGCATGTCATAAATATAAACTTCCATGGATTTGCCTATTTGATGCTCGAACATTTTATTAACTAGACGTTGGTACGTAGCCCCTGCATTTTTCAGCCCGAAGGGCATTACATTATAACAGTAGGTACCATACTTCGTGATGAACGAAGTCTTTTCTCTATCCTCGGGGTTCGTTTGAATCTGATTATACCCCGAGTAGGCATCGAGAAAGGTGAGGGTCTCATGGTCGGCTGTTGCATTGATTAGACGATCGATGTTAGGCAATGGAAAAGAATCCTTGGGGCATGCCTTATTTAAATCTTTATAATCTACACACATTCTTAACTTATTTCCCTTTTTGGGTACTACCACTACGTTGGCCAGCCATTCGGTATACTTTACCTCTCTAATAGACCCTATTTTAAGATGTTTCGTTACCTCGTCCTTGATGAATGCGTGTTTCACTTTGGACTGGGGTCTTCTCTTTTGCTTCACCGGTTTAAACCTGGGGTCGACACTTAATCGATGGGTGGTTATTTCTGACAGGATTCCTGTCATATCTTCCGATCCGGGAGATGCTCGATCAAAACAGCTTGCTCTTGTTCTTCAATTGTCGATTTCGTTGCATCTGACTCTTCAAGGGCAACGAAAGTTCGAGGAGCGAGGAAATCTTCTTCATCATCCTCGGGTGTCTGTATGCTCCTACACTCATCCTAGGTGGAGTGTATGGGGCCCGGTGCCTCCTGGTAAACAGCGAACATTTCTTTTGCCGCATACTGTTCTCCATATATGGTTGTTATGCCATCTTTTGTTGGAAATTTTATCATTTGGTGCAGAGTTGACGGTACTTCCCTCATGCTTTGTATCCATGGCCTACCAAGCAATGCGTTGTACCTCATGTCATCAACGATGACATGGAACTTGGTATTCTGAACTGTACCGGATATGTCAACTGGGAGGGCGATCTCTCCTTTTGTTATTTTGTTGGCCATGTTGAAGCCGTAAAGGACCCGGGAGGAGGGTACGATCTGATCGAGCAACCCAAGCTGTTCTACTACCTTTGACTTGATTACGTTGGCTGAGCTGCTTGGATCCACGAGCACCCGTTTAATTTAAATGTTGCTTAAAAGAAATGAAATTATCACTGCATCGTTGTATGGTTCTGCCACGGTCTCGAGATCCTCCTCGCAAAATGTGAGGGTGTATTCGGTCATGCAATTCCGGATCGGCCCCTCGATTGCAGCGGATGTTTTTATCCATTTGATCACGGGTCCTTGGGGGATGTCGGTCCCTCTGATAATCATATGAATGACATGCCGAGGAATTTCTCTTTTTGCCTAGGTTGGATGTTTTTGAGTTTCCCTCTAAATTTCTCGGCGCGCTCCCTGGTTAATGTGAGAACCTACACTAACGCCTTGGGTGTTGCACGAAGTCGTACCCTTGGGAATCGGCCCCGATGCATTCTCAGGGTTTCGCGGTAGCATACCCATACCTAGAATAACCGTACCGCCATTCCCATTGTTTTTGAGGCTGTTGTTTTTGGGCACACTTACTGGTTTAGGCATTTTGACCTGAAATCATAGATCTCGGACAAGAAAAAGTGTGAAAGATAGCTTGTGTTGTGTAGTATAACCAGCAAGAAAATAATCATTATTATTTTTAGCCCTACGGTGGGCACCAAACTATTTACCGTGAGAATGGTAATAATAATTAAATTTGATTTAGTGGTTCTAAAAATACGTGATCTATTTTTATGCTAGTTGTTAGGCAGTTGATGCTATGTGAAAGACTTAGAAATGAGATGAGAGCTTAAAAACAAGATGTTAGCCAAATCGAATCGCTGTCGATCGGGGCCTCGAGCTTGCCTATTCGAGGGCCTCAGTGTCGAGTCTGAAGCTCGGATGAGAGCTATCGAGGGTGGTCGATGGAGACTAATAGGTATAAATAAATCAATGGCAGCTCTTTATGGCCAATAATAAGGAATAAATGAAGAAAAATAAATGTAAACAATGAATATAAGCAATAAATGGAATAATGAAATCAATAGAATGTGTTAGAGAGCAGAGAAGATATTCTTGTGTATTTAGTATGGAGCAACAGATGTTTACATAATAACAAGGATCCCCTTTATATAAGAGAGGGAATCCCAACATAGTACAAATGCATTTATTACAAAGATATGGGGATGGGACAACTAATTGATGCCATGATTCAGGTCTGAACTTAACTTACTAGATTTTGCTAGCCCTAGTTGTGCGCCTTGGGAACTCCCCACTTTTCCATCATAGCCGTTGGTCTGCATCGCCCGAGGTCGAGCGTCGATAGCCCTCGAGGGTGAACCTCGACCCTAGTCTTGAACCTTGTGAAATATGCTTACGAGACATCATAATAACGGAAAATTAGACCCTCCGATTTTACTGTATACAATGCTTAACCTCGGAATGGGGCCTTCTCTTTTGCTTTACTGGGCAGAACATTGAGTCCGAGATCAGCTGATGGGTAGTGATCTCTGGTAGGATCCCTGTCATATTGAGATGGGACCAAGCAAAGCAATTCATGTTAGCTATAAGGAAATGAATAATTTTTTCCTGAGATCGGGGGTTAGCCCCGTGCCCAGGTATACCTTTCATTCTGATTGATTTTCGATCAGTGTGATTTATTCTAGCTCTTCGATTGTCGATTTGGTGACGTCGGATTCATCGAGGACTACGAAATATCGAGGTATCGTATAGTTATCATCCTTATCGGTCTCCCATGTAACACCCCGTACATTCAAACTAGGTTTGAATATGTTAAATGAGTATTAATTTAATATTTTAGACATATGAAGTCCTAGCCGGATGAGTATGGGTGAAAATAGTTGTTTTAGAATTAAGATGGAGAGTGAGGTGCATAAGATTCGACAAAATCAACTAAGTTTACAAAAGATTTGTCTTTCAGCAGGATTTAGTGAAATTGTGTAAGGAATTTGGAAGAAGTCAAAACATGAAAGTTTTAGGCCTTTGAAATATCTTTCGAACGATATATTGTGGAGCCCAAACGGATCTCTGTGCAAAACGTTATGTGCATTTTACAGAATAGTGAGCAATATGCACGCCCCGCACCGCGCACTTGTGGCAGTGGTACTGCCATTTTGCGTGGTCAGGTGCGTGGTCAAGCCTTCAGGTGCACGGGGGGGGGGGGGGGGCACTTAGGGGGTTGTTTTAAAGCCCTTTTTCATCCCCCACACCCCACAACACAAAAACTTGCTCTAGAAAGGGGAGCTCTCAAAAACCTAAGTCCTTAAGGGACCCTCCACCATCCAAGGTAAGTTCTAATGGTGATTCTAAGTTAATTTTAATTTTCCAACATCTTATTAACATGGGTAAACCCTCCATATCATTAGATATTCGATTAAGACATCATTGTTGAGAGAAGGAACCCTAGAACTCGAATTCAAGGGGATTGAACTTCAAAAAGGTAATGTCTTCACCCTCTAATTGATTCTAGCATTGGATTAATGATTATAGACTCTAGTTCATGAGATATGAGTTGATGGGTTTGATAGAAAAGCATGAACGGTTATAGGTTTGGGTTGTTGATTGTTGATTATTTATTAAGGGTGTTGTTTACCTTATGGGTGATAAAGAATGATGTTGATTATAACCATTTGAGACTTTAGGATTTATCTAGAAGCAAGAGAATGGGTTATTGGGTGTAGCGATACCATTAATAAGGACTATGAAGCCTTATTCTCACCAAGTGTTTGATAAAATGTTTAAGTGACCAAAACATGAGTATCATAGCTAATATGGAATCCCTTTGACTTGTATTGCTATAGATTAAAGTTGAAAGGGTTGACAAACATTATATTACGCTCAAGAGCAGAAAGTTAAGGTATGTGAGGCTAACTCTCTATGTTCTGGAATGTTAATTATTCTCCATATGCTACGTTTCATTTACGACGTTACTAATTGCCTCAGAAATATAGTTAAACCTTGTTCCTTGAATAGTTGCAGAACTTCTATTCTCTAGCTTTATAATTCGTTCATAAATTTCATTCTAAATGTTGTGAGCTTAGCGGGTAATCAATATAGAATTGTGTTTAATTCCCATGAGTCTTAGTCTAGATTACTAGCATGTCATAAATAGTTGAAGCATAAGTTTTCATAATCAGTTCATGAATACATGTCTTGTCATGCCCCATTTTTCCTTTGAGGAGTCCGGGTTTCAACATTTCAATGGGAATAACTCGTTTCCTTTTGGGAATTGGGTATTTGAAGAGTCACCACCTAACGGATTAAGGTGCATTAAGGCACCTAGAGAAGTTAACTCATGTAACCAGTTTGCATTACCAGAGATTAGGGTAAGGGCTCGAAATAACCTTGAGGGAAAGGTGTTAGGCACCCCTCGCGGTCCACAACGGTGGGTCCCAACAGAACTTAGTTATGTGAATTAGTCATTTAACATATAAGCAGTCTAAGCACACATTTGAAAATAAGGGAAATTTATGCAGTCTAAGCACACATTTGCAAATAAGGGAAGTTTATGCTGTCTAAGCACACATATATAATCAAGTAAGTTTAGACGGTACAAGCACACATATGTAAATTTAAGAAGTTTTAAATAGTCTAAGCACACATACTTAAATTAAGGAAAGGAAGTCCTAAGTTGGTTAGCCTATAGGATCACATCTATACAATACCCGATAAGCCTTCCTCAAATAGAGGGGTTACACGTGGCATTAGCACACATGTCATCGTATCCTTTTACTCCCCATTACCCTCCCCTTAGTGGTTATATAAGCGAGTTTAATTAAAAAACTCTAAGCGTGCTTTACCCGTCCTTTTCTTGTGGTCCCGGAGGTGCTTAGGACCTCTATACTTGGGCAGTTCTAGATACTCCTAAGGTATTTAAAAGGTAAACTCTAAGCGACAACAAAGAACACATAGGACCGTCAAATAGGGAAAGCAATTAGGGGGCTCATGTTTACCTCCACACATAAACAAATATGTAGCACGTCTCAAACAACTGATTTTAAAGAAATTCAGAAGGCCCTAGGACATGATATCTAGATGAACATCACAAATAAAGAATATGCAACATTTGTTTTAAGGCGAAGTGGCAGAATTCTAATCAGTTTGCCTATTGATTTTAAAGCCTGTTAAACCTGGACAATTTCACACATAAACAAAGCATAATTTACAGTTTTTAGGCCATTAATTACCTAAGGCTTGCCTAGGCGCAGGTCTATATGCAATCATAATTCTGGGAACTAATTAAAATAACTTGAAGTTATCCAGTCCTATAGGCATGCTGATCTAGGCGATTAATGTTACAGAACTGATTCCACGCATGTTTATACTAGAACATGATATCTATGTGTTGGACTGTTTTAAACCTTTTTTATAGACAGTTATTCATTTAAGCGACGTAGACATGATTTAGAGCCAATGCAAACCGAGTCCTAAAGTAGGATTTCTAATGCACAGAGAGAGATGGTCATTTTATTAAGCATGATTACAACAGTATTTTAATGATAGAGTTTCTAGGTGATTATGACTTCAGGCAGAATCAGAATAAAATGATGACTATAACATGTTTCCTAATATGCAAAGCAGTAAACATGATTATCCTAAGGCAGGATATCTAATGCACAGGTTTATGGCATGGTTTTTAATACAAATAGGCATGGCAACCTAGAGGCATGATATATATTGTGGAATGTAAACATAGTATAAACCTAAAGCATGATTTCTACCCGATTTCCCCACAAAAATCATATATGAACCCTCACTTTTTTTACTAATTACCCCAATATCTGTTTACAAAGAATATTATTACATACCAGGATCAAATGAAGTACATAAGTAAATGAAACTATACTATAGGGAGCCTAAATCAGGCCCAAAGTGAACCTGGGGATGCCAGGCCTTCAATACAGTTTCAGAAGCCAAATATCTCACAGTCAATAGTGTGTCTTGGTGTGTCAGAGTTCCCTAAGGACCTCAAGGATCCCAGGCAGTGCTCACACCAAGACCTTTCTCAAATAGGAATTGGTTATGTGCAGTGTTGAAGGGCCAGCCCTGGTATGCTAGAGTTCAGAGGGATCTCAAGGATCCCTAAGCAGTACACACACCAGAGGGGCAGAACTTAAATAATCTAAGAGTAGAAGTGAGAGTGCTTGATATAGTTGGAAGAGCTTAGTAAAACAGTGCTGAAATAAACTTTCAGGAGTGAAAAAGGTTTTCTAGAATAGACACAGTTTAGAGAAAATACTAAGAGTGAAAATAGTTTTGAGATCAATTCTGAGAAGATCAAGGATACAATCACACAGACTTTGAATGCTTAGAATCACAACCATTCAGCAATCAGCTTTACAAATAGGGGTCAATGGGGGTTGGGAACATAGAGAGTTCAAACATATAACAGGGTCTAGGGGAGCATATGGAGAAACAACTGTATAGAACAAACATGAGTCTACTAGTTCAAATACTTAATAAGCTAGTCACGATAAGAAGCACTTAAGACATAGTCATGTTGAAGACAAAGTGTATACTCATTAGGATCAACCAGGTACACTAGACAACTAAATTGTCAACATGATCACACCAATTAAAGAGAGTAAACAGAGACTAAATAAACATGATGGCAGAGTATCAAACAATCAAGTGAGACTTAGACATGCTGACTACACATTTAACAAGAGAAGGCAGAATTTAGACATGCTCACTAAAGCAGTAAACATGGAAACAAATTGGATACATAACCAATTATATTAGTGCAGGAATGGAACATATTGAGTTTCAAAATTAACTTAGAGACATACCAGTTAAGGAAGCAAAGTGCATCATGTAAAACAGGTGTGATTCCACTATCTAGCCTTGGCTTTCAGCCAGCTAGACCAACAGTTAGCACAAGTAACAAAGAAAGAAGAGAGAGTTTGAATGTGCGTGTGTGTATTCTGAACTTCGTGTTTTTTCGAGAGGTAAAAATGAGAGTGCTTATATAACAGTTCAAGAGTATAGCAAATAAGGTAAAGGAATTAGAAACCGGCAATTAAGGGGTCACAGAATCCAATCATACAAAAGAGTTCAGCATAAACCTCCTTTTATTAAGTGCAATTAGCCAAACGGTAATAATAGGGATTAAATAAGGTAAGGAGTTCAAACCAAATAAGGGAGTTTAGAATAGACTCCTTGATCAAATAGTAATACAAGGGTCTAATTAAGGAAAGGACCTCGATCGTACTATGTAAAGAATCAACAGAGATTCATAATTATACAATTAGTTAAATAAGGCATGAATGACCAAATTAAGGTCATAAACAAGGAAACAATCAAGAGCAAATCAATCAGCCAAAATTTCAAAGTGATACGGATTTCTGTAAAGAAATATCAACTTCCACAAAAATAGAAAATAGGCTAAGTGAAACTTCACAAGAAGTACAGAAATTAACCGAAAACATATGCAAAACCTAATAGAGATTAATTAGGGCAAAAACCACAGAATAATGGGTTTGACAAAGAAAATGTGTAAGTCAAAAAATACAAGGTGAATTAATACAGTCGGTAACACTGAAAGTCTCAAAATCGAAGCAAAGATTAGGAAATCAAAGTATCTCATAAAATCAACTAGGGTTTGAGTATCTTTTGCACAAATCAGCCAAGAAAATAAAAAGAGAGCCGATTAAACATTTAGAAGTCAGAAAACCTTTGAAAAACAACTCGTAATGAACCCTAGTTTTAGGGAAAAGCAAGGACAATCGTTTAAAACCAGAAATTTCAGAAAAAGACATGTAATAGTGCTTGATTTATCTTAGATCTATACAGATCTGGAAATGGTCGAAGGTAATAGACTAGAGTTTTTCAGAAAACATAACAGAGAAGAGAGCATAGGTTTAGAAACCATAGATTTGTAACAAAATAAAGAGAAGTTTCACTCACAGTCGAGAAAATGGCCTGAGATAGGCTAATAAACGAAGGTTTCAACCCAGAACTACTTGGGTTCTTTGAGATCCTCTCCAGGATCCAAGGAATCAAGGAGCCATGGCATGTAGAAGGCCAGGGTTGGTTGGGAAAGCCATGGAAACCTCATGGGATGGAGGTATACGCCGGTGACGATGCTTGAGAGCTAGGATTTAGTTGAGAGAGTTTTGAGAGAAGAGGGAGATGAGGACGACGTGTGAGGGAGAGAATAAGAGGGTTTGGGGGGGGGTGTCATTTAGGTTTAATTATGGAAAGAGGGTTGTGGACCGTTGATCAAAACGATCAACGATCAAGATTAGATGGGGGTATTGGGTCGGGCAGATATGTATTGGGCTTAAGGGGATTGGGCCAATTTTAGAGCGTTATTTGGGCTGGTTTGAGGGGTTAGGTTCGAAAAATATTAAGGATCAAATAGGCTATTTGTTAAATACCCAAACAATTTATAAATAATATTTTATAAAATAGTTAACAGATTATAAAAAATAATTTTCATGCATAGAAATGTTTTAAAACAATTACTACATATTTAGAAAATACAATGAGCTATTTTCTGTTAAAGTAATGTGATAATGTACACATGGGCTATAATTGCAAAATTATTGTAATTGTAACCAAAAGGTATAAATCTGGTCATTTGTGAAATAATTTGAACTTAATATGACCATAAATAGTAATATTAAATCATGGAATGCTATGAATTCATTTATGATGTAATTTTATAATTATTTATATAAACAAATGTTAGGATAAATTAATTTAAAAATATACAATTATGGAATAGTTTGATGATCCCTACTTGTTGTAACTGAAAGAGGGGATTCACAGGCATAAGATGATGGATTTTAAACAAGGGAGAGATGATAGTACTTTGAGGTACCACGATAAATTGTTGTTCCCACCATATTTGAACTTAGTGAGGGAGGAAGATGTTAGAAGCCCATAATTCCAGGTATTCTATTCACCCAGGTTCCCCAAAGATGTATCATGATCTCAAGGAGACTTATTGGTGGAATGGAACAGACACAAAGAGAGAGAGAGAGAGAGAGAGAGAGAGAGAGAGAGAGAGAGAGAACGTCACAAACTTTGTGTCCAAGTGTTCGAAGTATCAGCAAATGAAAGTCAAGCAACAGAAAGCCCAATGTTTTACCATAGTTTACACATATTTTGAGTGGAGATGGTAAATATAAAATTTAAACAGGATTATCTTGCTCATCCTGAAAGCATCATTTGATTGAGTGATTGTAAATCAACTTACCAAGTCAGCACATTTCTTGCCATTAAAGACTACAGATTCAACATAAGATTATACCAAGTTATACATTTAGGAAATCGTCTGATTGCATGGGACTCTGTGGTCCGTCATTTTGGCCTGTGGTGCTCAGTTTACCATGAACCTTTAGAGGTCATTTCAGAAAGGATTAGGCATAAGTTTTCCATCCTCAGAAAGATGGACAAGCAGAGCGCATTATTCAAACACTTGAGGATATCCTTTATTTTTAAAGGCAATTGGGATGATCACATATATCTCATTGAGTTTTCTAATAATAACACCTACCATTCTAGTATCAAGATGGTACTGTGCAAGACTCTGTATGGGCTAATGTGTAGATTGCCAATTGGTTGGTTCAAAGTTAATGAAGCAGAGTTGCGGGGACCAAATTTGGTCTATCAGACAATGGAGAAAGTTAAGTTAATTCAAGAGCATTTGAAGATGGCTCAGAGTCGCCAAAAGTCCTATTCGAGCGTGCGGCATAGAGACCTAGAGTTTCAAGTTGATGATTGGGTGTTTCTAAAATTTTTGCCTATGAAAGGCATTATGAGATTTAGGAAGAAGGGGAAGCATAGTCCCTGCTATATTGGGCCATATAGAATCTTGCGAAGGATCAGTCAATTAGATTATGAGTTGGAGTTGCCACAAAAATTAATAGTGGTACAACCAGTATTTCACGTGTCATGTTATAACATTCAAGTTTCCAGTACTCAGATACTCACGTTAGGTCAGTACTCAGATACTTATGTTAGTTCAATACTCAGATACTCATGTCAGTTCAATACTCAGCTAGTCATGTCAGTCCAATACTCAGATATTCATGCTAGCTTAGTACTGTGATATTGATGTTAGTTCAATACTCGAATATTCGTTGTCGCGCTCCTTTTTTCCTCGTGGTCTGGGTTTCGACATTCATTGGGAACAACTCGTTTCCTTTCGGGAATTGGGTATTTGAATTTGAAGAGTCACCACTTAACGGTTTTAAGGTGCGTTAGGGAACCTAGAGCAAATAACTCATGAAACCGGTTTGCATTACCAGAGACTTGGGTAAGGGCTCGAAATAACCTTGAGGGAAAGGTGTTAGGCACCCCTCGCGGTCCATAATGGTGGGTCCTGGCCGAACTCAAATTATGTGAATTAGTCTTATAAACAGATAAAGAAAATTTGACAAATTGGTATTACATTTAAAACAAGGTGTAAAAGGGGTCCTAGGTTTTTTAGCCTACTAGATCACATCTGTACAATACCCGATAAATATTCCTCAACTAGAGAGGTTACACATAGTATTAGCGCACAGGTCATCATATCCTTTTACTACCCAATTACCATCCCCTTAGTGTTTATATAAGCGCTTTTAATTGAACGAAATCTATGTGTGCATTAACCGTACCTTCCTTGTGGCCCTGGAGGCATTTAGGACCTCTAATTTAGGTAGTTCTAGACTTTTCTAAGGTACTTAAAGGAGAAAAATCTAGACGACAATCAAAACAATTAGGACTCTCAAGTAAAAAACAATTAAGGTGGCCCACGTTTACCTCCATAAATAAGCAAACAACAACACGTCTCAAACAGCAAGATTCCTGACATTTCCAAAGGTCCTAGAGCAGGATATCTAGGTGAGCAAATAGAATGTATGCAACATCGTGTTAAAGCATGGTGATAGAGACCTAATCAGTTTGCCTACTAATTATTTTAGACCTGTTGAATCTGGGCAGTTCACAAAAGCATAGTTTTATAGTTTGCAGTATTTTAGTCGCCCTGCAGGCTTGCCTAGGCATGTAATAGTGATGTCCTATAAGTATGGTATCTAATCATTAATTAGGAGTGCAGTAAACCAATAAACAATTTTAAGCAGGCGGTTTGGGTCCTATGGGCATATTGTCTAGGCGTAATGACTGGTTTTAGACTTGTAGAATGGTAGCAAATGCAGAATTTGATTTAGGATCCTATAGGCATGGCATCTAAATATAACAATTATTTTTAAAACCTTATCGACATGCAGAATTGATCTAAACTTGTCGGCATATATAGATTGATTTACAGGCATGGTGTCTAAAATGCAAAATCGATTTTTAAACCCTATAAGCATGGTATCTAGATGCAAGATTGATTTTTTTGAACCCTATAGGCATGACATCTAAATGGACAAATATTGCGATAACTTATAAGCATGGTTTCTAAGTGCTAAATATGCTAAAATCCTATTAGCGTGAATCCTAAATACAAAAATTGATTTTAAAAACTATAGGCATGATATCTAACCATTCCCAACAAAAATATGTATAAGAGCCCCCCCCCCCAATTTTACTAATTTCCCCAATATCTGTTTACAAAGTAATTAATATTACATACCAAGCGTAAATGAATTACAGGAATAAACAACACTATACTCTAGGGAGCCTGGATAGACCTAAAGCAAAACCTAGGAAACCAAGCCTTCAAATAGTCCCAAGTACCATATCTCATAGTGCAAGAGAGGGTATCCTGATGTGTCAAAGTTCCCAAGGGCCTCAAGGACCCCGATCAGTGCTCACACCAAGGTCCTCTTTAAATATCAACAGCTTGTGCAATGTGGAATAGCCAGCCCCAGTGTGTCAAAGTTCAGAGGAGTCTCATGGACTCTAAAGCAATGCTCATACTGGAGGGGCAGGAACCTAGGTATTCTAAGAATTGGAGTGAGAGTGCTTTACAAGAGATAGTTTTGAGAAAATAGTTTTAGACTCCCAGGAAATAAGGAGCAAACATGGTCATTCAATTCACTTAAGCAAAGGGTCCAGCAAATAAACAACATTCAGAAACAAGATCACTTAGTTTAGCTGTTACTAGGTGAGTAAACACAAAGACATGGCATGCTGGGATTAATCAAACAATCACATACAAAAAGGGTAGCAGGGATTGGGAGCAATGTTGGTCAGGAGTCTGTGAGGTGAAAATTTAGAACAGGACAGAAGGAACATGCCCGTAAACACATAGATTGAACAAAAGTGGACATGCTAGTGAACATATAGATTGAACAAAAATAGACATGCTAGTAAACACATAGATTGAACAGAAGTAAACGTGCTAGTAAACACATAGATTGAAAAGAAGTAGACATGCTGACTACAAGGGAACACCTAAGTTTAATTGAATCACAGGAGACATATAGTCTAATTACATAGCCATAAACATAGTAAACATAGAGCATATAGATCTAAAAAATAGTCATACTGATAACAGGAAACATATAGTTTAATTGAATAGCACTAATGGAGGCATACCAGTTGGAAATTTGCAGTAGGAGAATGAAGTAAATAGGATCCAAGATCTAGTCTTGGCTTCCAACCAACTAGATAGTGCAATAGACAAGTAGTAGTAGGTTGCAATAGAGAGAGAGAGCAAGAATTTTTAAGTGTTCTTTCTTAGGTCTATGTGTGTCTGTGTTTGAAACAGAGTCCTGTACTTATAGGAGTCGAGTAGTGTAAAGTAAATAAGGTAAGGCAGCTTAATATTATAAATAAGGTAAGGAAAGCAATCAAATAATCAATTAAGCTTGACAGGGCAGACAATCAGAGAATTATTCCCCTAAATAACTTGGATTGAGTTTCAAATAAGGCAAGAAGTGAGTCTAACAGCCAATTAAGGTTAGAACCCATAAATCAAGCAATCAATCACACAAATAAGGTAACTTGAGCAATTAGAGATCATTCTAGGGTCAAACAACCCCTAAATAGGCAAGAGACGTTAATTAGGAATTTCAGGATTACGGAAAGCAAGCAGAAATTCAATAAATCATTTCAGCAAAAAAGAAACCCTAGATAATTGAGTCAGTCAGTCAATTATTTAAAATAATAACGAACAAAATGTTGAAGATAACAACGAACAGTCAAACAATAAAGCCTGAAATATAGTCATTACCGAAAGATTAAACAAAAACATAAGAAATTTCGGAAAAGCCTTTTGCAAGAACAGACAAAGTAGAATGTAATGACTCAGGCGGTCGTTTCATGAGTTACCGCTATGTTTCCTCCATTCCTGCTTCTTATTGTCTTATTTTGCTGTATTATGTGTTATCGGGTTGGTTGGCTCCGGTTCGGAGAGGTTTTGGTAAGGTTTGAGACACTTACTCTCTTTTAAGTATGCTTAAATTGGAAAAGTCAATTGAATGTTGACTTATATGGAAAAGGGCTCGGATGTGAGTTCCGATAATTCGGATAATTTCGGGAGGTGATTTAGGACTTAAGAGTGTGATCGGAACGTATTTTGGAGGTCCGTAGTAGGTTTAGGCTTGAATTGGCGAAATTGGAATTTTGGCGTTTTCCAGTTGATAGGTAAGATTTTGACATAGGGGTCGAAATGGAATTTTTGGGAGTTTCAGTAGGTCCGTTGTGTCATTTGGGAAGTGTGTGCAAAATTTCAGGTTATTCGGGCGTGGTTTGATAGACTTTTTGATCAAAAGCGGATTTCAGAAGATTTTTGGAACCTTAGGCTTGAATCCGATGTTATTTGGTTGATTCGACGTTGTTTGAGGTGTTTTGAAGATTGGTATAAGTTTGGATAATGGTATATGACTTGTTCGTGCTTTTGGTTGAGGTCCCGGGGGGGGCCTCGGGGTGACTTCGGATGGTTGACGGGAGATTTTGAAGTTGAGTTTGGCAGATGAAGTTTTGTTGTTACTGTCATAACCGCACATGCGGTTGGGAGGCCGCAGGTGCGATGCCCGCATAAGCAGAAGGGAAGCCGCATAAGTGGCCAAGAGGGAGGTAAGCTGGAACTGCAGAAGCGTCTATTGGAGCGCACCTGCGATAGCGCATGTGCGGGCGTTTGGTCGCAGATGCGGAAGTGAGCTTTTAAGTGAAAACCATAGATGCGGTGCTTCGGCCGCAGATGCGGTACCGCAGGTGTGGTGTAGGGACCGCAGGTGCAAGAAGCCTGGGTCAGAAAGTATATATTTCATCTTTCGCAATTTTCAGCCTTTCTTCACCATTTTAAATCGATTTTGGAGCTTTTTGGGGGATTTTGAAGAGGGAATCAGAGGGAACTTCATTGAGGTAAGATTTTTGAACATAAAACTCACTCCTATGGTGTTATTTTATTGATTAGGCCTGGAATTTATGGAAATTTGTGGGTAAATATTGAAGAAACTAGGGCTTGAGATTGGAGACTTTTGATTAAGGGTTTGAGGGGTCATTTGCGGTCAGATTTTGGTACTTTTGATATGGATGAACTCGTGGGAGGATAAGAAGTTTATTGATGTAATTTTTATCGGATTCTAAGACATGGGCCCAGGGGTCAGGTTTGGTTAATTTCAGGATTTGTGTTGTAATTTTATTATTTTCGTTTGGGCTTCGTTCCCTTAGTATATTTTGATGTCATGATTCTGATTTTGGATAGATTCGATATGAGTTGAGGCCGAGGTGAGAGGCAAAGGCATCATTGTGCCTGAGGGTATGAAACCCCAGATTTCACATCATTGTACTACTTTGAGGTGACACACATGCTAGATGATGACCGTAGGATCGTTCACTGTTGGGGATTGTGACTTAGTCCATTTCGTATGACTGTTTAACTGCGTATTTGATTGAAAACTATTTGCTATCATCATGTTTTGGGTTGAATGCCATACTTGGGCCTCGTGCCAACTATTTTGGACCCTTAGAGGATTATTACTACTATTCCTCACTATTTTGACTTCGTATTTGTACTCAGTCATGCTTTATTCTATTATTTTCATAACTCAGCATCTTTACTCGTTTTTGATATTTTAAATAATATTTTGGGCTGAGCATCATGTTTTACTATTGCCCGAGTGGCTTGTGAGATTCTGACTGAGCAAGGCCGAGGGCCTGTGTTGTGAAGATACTATGGGGATCGGGCTACGCGCCGCAGTAGTATTATGCTGATTCATGATTATGAGGCCGAGGGCCGGAGTTGTTACGCCACAAGGTGGCTTGTGACAAGGTCGAATGTCTGTTTGATTATGCTACGAGATGGCTTGTTATTGCGCTTGGGTCGTAAAGGGCCCCTCCCGGAGTCTGTACACCCCTAGTGAGCGCGAGTACCCAGTGTGAGATGTGATATAGTTGAGGGACTGATGTTGTTCCATGGTATTGCCTGAGGGGCTGATACAAGTGATTGTGAGATAGCCCGAGGGGCTAATTCTATTGGTATTTTGCTTGAGGGGATGATTTTATGTGTCTATTTTTTCTCACTGCTTTTCATTCATTCGTTTAACTGCTAAAAGATGTTTTAAAGAGGTTTTTACTGAACTAAGGTGTTTTTATGAGTTTTTACTGATTATTGCCTTGTTCTGGTTTTATACTGCCTCTTTGTAGCAGTGTTTTACGTGTTTTCTTATCGCTCAGCTACCTTTACTTTTATTACTTACTAAGTTTGTGTACTCTCATTACTCCTTTCACCCTGTGTGTAGATCTAGGAGTCTCTGGTCATGCTAGCGATTGTTGATATGCTTTCCAGTAGGCTTGTTCGGAGTTGACTAGGTAGCTGCTCGGTGTTCGTAGCCCAGTGCTTCTCCTTCCTATCTTTACTTTCCTTGTACTAGCTCTGTATTATACTGTGTAGTCTTTTTCATACTCTTAGACAGATGTTTAGATGCTCATGACCGTTGACACCCTGATGTCGGGCTGTACTATTTCCGCAATCGTTCTATTTCACTATTTATTTTGGGATTTGTAGCAAACTAATGACTTAAAATCAATTCTTATAACTATCTTAAATGGTTTGAGGGTTTGTGTCGGCTGGCCTTGTTTCACGAGAGGCACCATCACGACCGAGTCCGGTTTGGGGTCGTGACAAGTTGGTATTAGAGCCTAGGTTACATAGGCCTCACGAGTCATGAACAAGTTTAGTAGAGTCTCGTGGATCGGTACAGAGACGTCTGTATTTATCCTTGGGATGCTATAGAACCTTTAGGAAAACTTCATATTCTTAAAATTCTTGTCGTGCGAATTTGTTGATCCGAGTACTAAACTTCTGTTATTTTATTCTCTCATAGATGGTAAGGACACGTGCTACTGGTCATGATGGACGGCCACCAGTACCACCAGTTGGGGCCACTAGAGGTCAAGGATGTGGTCGAGGTCATGGTAGGGGCAGGGGTGTAGCCTGCAGAGCAGCTAGGGCAGCACTTGCAGATCCACCAACCACCCTACTTTATGATCATGTCCCAATTGTGGACACTCCAGCAGTACTAGCTCAGGCACCAGCTGTGCCCATTGTGATTCTAGGTCTTCAGGAGGCCCTGGCCTATATTCTATCAGTATGTACTGACCTAGCTCAGGCGGTCTCAGTTACTACAACCGCAACTACTTCTCAAGCTGGGGGAGGCACTTAGACTCCCGCCGCTCGCACACCTGAGCAGGTCATGCAGAGACTTCAGACACCGGGGGTGCCTCCATCCTAGCCGGTTGCAGCTGTTCAGGACTATGTAGCTCCTGCTATGCCAGAGGACGAGCAGCGTAGGTTGGAGAGGTTTGGTAGACTTCAGCCTCCGACTTTCAGTGGTGTAGAGGGCGATGATGCCCAAGGTTTTTTGGACAAGTGTCAGAGGATGTTACATACAGCGGGTATTCTGGAGACCAGCGAGGTCGCATTTACTACTTTTCAGTTTTCTAGAGCCGTCTTCACTTGGCGGGAGGCTTATGAGAGGCATAGGCCTATTGGTGCAGCATCCCTTACCTGACAGCAGTTCTCTATTTTCTTTTTGGAGAAGTATGTGCCACAATCTTGCAGAGAGGAGCTGCGCAGGCAGTTCAAGTGGTTGCGTCAGGGAGATATGACTATGACGCAGTATGAGATGAGGTTCTCGGAGTTAGCTCGTCATATTGTTTGGATGGTTCCTACAGAGAGAGAGGATTAGGAGGTTCGTTGATAGCCTCACGTATCACCTTCAGATTCTCATGACCAGGGAGAGGGTGTCTGGTGCTACTTTTGAGGAGGTTGGTGATATTGCTCGCGATATTGAGTCAGTTCGTTGCCAGGAGCGGGATAAGAGGGAAGCCAAGAGGCCTCGGGGATTTGGTAGTTATGGTGGTGCTCCTTCGAGGGGTCAGTTTCAGCACGGTAGGGGCCATCCATTCAGGCATGCTCAGTCAACTCGCCCAGGTTATCGTGGGGCGTCATCGGGTCATAGTTCTCATAGTTCTCATCAGGGCTAGTCATTTCTCAATGCCCTTTTAGACCAGAGCTTGTCTCGTGCTCCATTAGTTCAGGGCTCTTCTATGCCAGGTGCATCTGCTAGTCATTCCGATGCTAGGGGTTCCCTTCAGTCCCCGTCTCTAGCACCAATGAGTTGCTGTGAGTGTGGAGAGTTGGGGCATATATGGAGGCAGTGTCCTCGTCATCTTGGGGGTTCATCTCAGTAGAAGAGTCAGCCATCGGCTTTAGCGCTAGTCACTTCACCACCTCCCACCTAGCCAGCTAGGGGTCGTCCTAGAGGAGGAGGTCGATCAGGTGGTGGTCAGGCCCGTTTCTATGCATTCCCAGCTAGACCCGATGCTATTGCTTCAGATGTTGTGATCACAGGTATTGTTTCAATGTGCCACAGAGATGCCTCTGTATTGTTTGATCCCGGTTCCACTTATTCTTATGTGTTATCATACTTTGCTCGTTATTTGGATACGCCCCGTAACTCTCTTATTTCATTTGTTCGTGTATCACTCCTGTAGGCAATACTATTGTTGTAGACCGTGTGTACCGGTCATGTGTGGTGACTATTGGGGGTCTGGAGATTCGAGTGGATCTTTTGTTGTTATGTATGGTAGACTTCGATGTTATATTGGGTGTCGCGCTATTTTGGACTGTCATGCTAAGACAATGACTTTGGCTATGCCGGGTGTGCCATGGATTGAGTGGCGAGGTTTGATCGATTATGTTCCCAGTAGGGTGATTTCATTCTTGAAGGCCCAGTGTATAGTTGGGAAAGGTTGTCTTTCATACATAGCCTTTGTGAGGGATGTCAGTGCAGAGATTCCTAGTATTGATTCGGTTCCTGTAGTGAGGGATTTTCACGATGTGTTTCATGCAGAACTGTTGGGCATGCCATCGGACATGGATATTGATTTTTGTATTGATCTGGTGCCAGGCACCCAGCCCATTTCTATTCCACAGTATCATATGGCACCAGCGGAGTTGAAGGAGCAACTTCCGAAACTCCTTGATAAGGGGTTTATTCGGCCTAGTGTGTCGCCTTGGGGTGCGCCTATTCTATTTGTGAAGAAGAAGGATGGCACGATGAGGATGTGCATTGATTACAAGTAGTTGAACAAAGTAACAATCAAGAACAAGTATCATTTGCCTCGTATTAATGATTTATTTGACCAGCTTCAGAGAGCGAGAGCGTTCTCCAAGATTGATCTCCGTTCAGGTTATCACCAGTTGAAGATCAGGGACTCAGATATTCTTAAGACGGTTTTCAGGACCCGATATGGTCATTATAAGTTCCTGGTGATGTCTTTTGGGCTGACCAATGCCCCAACAACATTCATACATTTGATGAATAGCGTGTTTCGACCTTATCTCAACTCGTTTGTCATAGTTTTCATTGATGATATTCTGGTGTACTCGCGTAGTCAGGAGGAGCATGCGGAGCATTTGAGAGTTGTGTTGTAGATATTGAGGGAGGAAAAACTTTATGAAAAGTTCTCCAAGTGTGAGTTTTGGCTCAGTTCAGTGGCTTTCCTGGGGCACGTGGTGTCTAGTAAGGGTATTCAGGTTGATAGGCGGTTCAGAAGCAGGGATGGTTGAAGCTGCTAAAGGACTATGATATCACTATTTTGTACCATCCGGGGAAGGACAATGTGGTGGCCGATGCCTTGAGTAGGAAGGCGGTGAGTATGTGGAGTTTGGCGTATATTCCTGTTGGGGAGAGACCTCTTGTAGTTGATGTTCAGGCCTTGGCCAATTGGTTTGTGAGGTTGGATATTTCAGAGCCTAGTTGGGTATTAGCTTGTGTGATTTCTCGGTCTTCCTTATTTGATCACATCAGAGAGTGCCAGTATGATGATCCTTATTTGCTTGTCCTTAAGGAAAGAGTTCAGCAGGATGATGCCAGAGATGTGACTATTGGTGATGATGG
This sequence comes from Nicotiana tabacum, assembly GCF_000715075.1. Classification (NCBI taxonomy): domain Eukaryota; kingdom Viridiplantae; phylum Streptophyta; class Magnoliopsida; order Solanales; family Solanaceae; genus Nicotiana; species Nicotiana tabacum. The sequence continues at coordinate 101,789,031 of NC_134087.1, read as the reverse complement.
GGTATTGAGGATGTAGGGCCGGATATGTGTGCCCAATGTGGATGGGCTTCGAGATTTGATTTTGGAGGAGGCACATAACTCGCGGTATTCTATTCATCCGGGTGCCGCAAAGATGTATCAGGATCTGAGACAACATTATTGGTGGAGGAGAATGAAGAAGTACATTGTGGGATTTGTAGCTTAGTATCTCAATTATCAGCAGGTTATATATGAGCATCAGAGACCGGGTGGCTTGCTTCAGCAGATAGATATTCCAGAGTGGAAGTGGGAGAGGATCACCATGGACTTTGTAGTTGGGCTCCCACGGACTTTGAAGAAATTTGATGCTATTTGGGTGATTGTGGATCGATTGACCAAGTTCGCGCACTTCATTCCTGTGTGTACTACTTATTTTCAGAGCGGTTGGCAAAGATCTATATCTGGGAGATTGTTCGTTTGCATAGTGTCCTAGTTTCCATCATTTCCGATAGAGGCACTCAGTTTACTTCACAGTTTTGGAGGTCTGTACAGCGAGAGTTGGGTACTCATGTTACGTTAAGCACAACTTTTCACCCTCAGACGGACGGGCAGTCCGAGCGCACTATTCAGATATTGGAGGACATATTGCTCGCTTGTGTCAATGATTTTAGAGGGTCATGGATCAGTTTCTACCGCTCGTAGAGTTTGCTTATAACAATAGTTACCAGTCGAGTATTCAGATGGATCCATATGAGGCTTTGTATGGGAGGCGGTGTAGATCTCCAGTTGGTTGGTTTGAGCCGGGTGAGGCTAGGCTATTGGGTACAGACTTGGTGCAGGATGCTTTAGACAGGGTGAAGGTGATTTAGGAGAGGCTTTGTATAGCACAGTCAAGACAAAAGATTTATGCTGATAGGAAGGTTCGGGATATGTCCTACATTGTCGGTGAGAAGGTTCTATTGAAGGTTTCACCCATGAAGGGTGTTATGAGATTTAGGAAGAAGGGAAAATTGATTTCTCGGTTCATTGGGCCTTTTGAGGTGCTTCGGAGGATTGGGGATGTGGCTTATGAGCTTACTTTGCCACCCAGCTTATCGAGTGTGCATCCGGTATTTCATTTTTCTATGCTCTGTATGTATATTGGCGATCCGTATCATGTTTTGGATTTCAACACGGTTCAGTTAGATGGTAATTTGACTTATGATATGGAGCCAGTGGCTATTTTGGAGCGTCGAGTTCGAAAGTTGAGGTCAAAGGATATAACTTCAGTGAAAGTGCAGTGGAGAGGTCGGCCCGTGGAGGAGGCTAACTGGGAGACCGAGCGGGAGATGCGGAGCCTATATCCTCACCCGTTTGAGGCTTCAAGTATGTTTCTTGACCGTTCGAGGACAAACGTTTGTTTAAGAAGGGGAGGATGTAATGACCTGGCCGGTCGTTTCATGAGTTACCGCTTTGTTTCCCCCATTCCCGCTTCTTATTGTCTTGTTTAGTTGTATTATATGTTATCGGGTTGGTTGGCTCGGGTTCGGAGAGGTTTTGGTAAGGTTTGAGATACTTAGTCTCTTTTGAGTAAGCTTAAATTGGAAAAGTCAATTGGATGTTGACTTATGTGGAAAAGGGCTCGGATGTGAGTTCCGATGGTTCAGATAGTTTTGGGAGGTGATTTGGGACTTAGGAGTGTGATCGGAACGTGTTTTGGAGGTCCGTAGTAGGTTTAGGCTTGAATTGGCGAAACTGGAATTTTGGCGTTCTTCGGTTGATAGGTGAGATTTTGATATAGGGGTTGGAATGGAATTTTCGGGAGTTGCAGTAGGTCCGTTGTGTCATTTGGAATGTGTGTGCAAAATTCCAAGTCATTCGGACGTGGTTTGATAGACTTTTTGATCAAAAGCGGAATTCGGAAGATTTTTGGAACCTTAGGCTTGAATCCGACGTTAGTTGGTTGATTCTATGTTGTCTGAGGTGTTTTGAAGATTGGTATAAGTTTGGATAGGGGTATATGATTTGTTCATGCTTTTGGTTAAGGTCGCGGGGGGCCTCGGGGTGATTTCGGATGGTTGACGGGAGATTTTGGAGTTGAGTTTGGTAGCTGAAGTTTATTGTTGCTGTCATAACCGCACCTGCGGTTGGGAGGCTGCAGGTGCGATGCCCGCAGAAGCGGCCAAGATGGAGGTCATCCGGAACTGCAGAAGCGGCTATTGGAGCGCACCTGCAATAGCGCAGGTGCGGGCATTTGGTCGCAGATGCGGAAGTGGGCTTTTAAGTGAAAACCGCAGATGCGGTGCTTTGGCCACAGATACGGTACCGCAAGTGTGATGTAGGGACCGCAGGTGAAAGAAGCCTGGTTCAGAAAGTATATATTTTATCCTTCACGATTTTCTGCCTTTCTTCACCATTTTAAATCGATTTTGGAGCTTTTTGGGGGATTTTGAAGAGGGAACCAGAGGGAACTTAATTGAGGTAAGATTTTTGAACATAAAACTCGTTCCTAAGGTGTTATTTCATTGATTAGGCTTGGAATTTATGGAAATTTGTGGGTAAATATAGAAGAATCTAGGGCTTGAGATTGGAGACCTTTGATTAAGGGTTTGAGGGGTCTTTTATGGTCGGAATTTGGTACTTTTGATATTTTTATCGGATTCCGAGACATGGGCCTGGGGTCGGGTTTGGTTAATTTCAGGATTTGTGTTGTAATTTGATTATTTTCACATGGGCTTCGTTCCCTTAGCATATTTTGATGTCATGAATCTGATTCTGGATAGATTCGACACGAGTTGAGGCCAAGGCGAGAGGCAAAGGCATCGCGAGTAGAGTTTGGACAGGATAGAGGTAAGAATCGATTGTAAATGTTGTCCTGAGGGTATGAAACCCCAAATTTCATATCGTTGTGCTACTTTAAGGTGACTCGCATGCTAAATGACGAGCGTGGGGTTGTGCACCGTTGGGGATTGTGACTTAGTCTGTCCCGTATGACTATTTAACTGCGTATTTGATTGAAAATTATTTGCTATCATCATGTTTTGGGTTGAATGCCATATTTAGGCCTTGTGCCAACTGTTTTGGACCCTTAGGGGATTATTACTACTATTCCTCATTGTTTTGACTTCGTATTTATAATCAGTCATGCTTTATTCTACTATTTTCATAACTCAACCATCTTTACTCGTTTTTGATATTTTAAATGATATTTTGGGTTGAGCATAATGTTTTACTATTGCTCGAGTGGCTTGTGAGATTCTGACTGAGTAAGGCAGAGGGCCTGAGTTGTGAGGATACTATAGGGATCGGGTTGCGCGCCGCAGCAGTATTATACTGATTGATGATTATGAGGCCAAAGGCCTGAGTTGTTACGCCACAAGGTGGCTTGTTACAAGGCTGAGTGCCTGTTTGATTATGCCACAAGATGGCTTATTATTGCGCTTGGGCCATAAGGGGCCCTTCCGGAGTCTGTACACCCCTAGTGAGCGCGGGTACCCAGTGTGAGATGTGATGTAGCCGAGGGGCTGATGTTGTTCCATGTTATTGCCTGAGAGGGTCCGATACGAGTGATTGTGAGATATCCCGAGGGGCTGATTTTGTTGGTATTTTGCTCGAGGGGCTGATTTTATCTATCTATCTTTTCTCCTCCTTTTCATTCACTCGTTTAACTGCTAAAAGATGTTTTAAAGAGGTTTTTACTGAACTAAGGTGTTTCTACGAGTTTTTACTGATTATTGCCTTATTCTAGTTTTATACTTCTTCTTTGTAGTATTTTGCTGTGTTTTACGTGTTTTCTTATCACTCAGCTGCCTTTACTTTTATTCCTTACTAAGTTGGCATACTCACATTACTCCCTACACCCTGTGTGCAGATCCAGGAGTCTCGGGTCATGCTAGCGAGGGCTGATTGTTTTCTAGGAAGTTGTTCAGAGTTGACTAGGTAGCTGCTCGGTGTTCGCAGCCCAGTGCTTCTCCTTTCTGTCTTTACTTTCCTTTGTACTAGTTTTGTAATAGACTGTGCAGTCTTTTTCATACTCTTAGATAGATGTTTAGATGCTCATGACTCGTGACACCCCTATGTCGGGCTTTATTATTTCCGCAATCGTTCTATTTCACTCTTTATTTTGGGATTTGTAGCATATTAATGACTTAAAATCAATTCTTATAACTGTCTTAAATGGTTTGAGGGGTTGTGTCGGCTGACCTTGTTTTACGAGAGGCGCCATCACGACCGAATCCGGTTTGGGGTTGTGACATAGAAACCCTAATTTTGAAAATACTTAGAGTCGATTATTAGTAGGGGAATTAGAAGACTCTTAAAGAAAACGGTCATGGAAACTTGAAATCACTTCAAACACAGAGATTTGACCAACCAATAATCAAGGAAACCAAAACCCTAAAATAACAAAGTACCAAAATCGATTGATAGTAAGAAACACGAGATATTTAGAGAAAGGTCATTGACGAACTCAGAATCATTCCAGATCTACAAAGATCTGGACAGATTCATGTCCAAAGATTAGGGTTTTGAGGAAAAAAAGGGAGGGGTAAAGGGAATCTGGTTTTGAACCATAAACATCGAGATAGTAGCACTCACAAACGGAGGTGACCGTAGTCGGACTCTTAAAGAGTCTCGAACAAGATCTGGGCTAGATCTTTTGGGATTTCTTTCATGGAATAGCTAAATCGAACAACCAGAAGAAGTAGGAAACCAATGGAAGTCTGAAACGATTGTGGAACCTCATAGAATAGGTAAGAATCGAAGGGATTAGGGCTAGGTTCAGGTGGCGGCAATTAGGGTTAGGGTTGATTCTTAGAGAGAACGGAGAGGAGAGGATTTTAGGGAGGCTGAACGGGAGAAATGATTAGGATTTAGGGGTCTTTTGGAATAAAAAGGAAAGGGGGAACGGTGGTCGTTGATCACAGGTTTGGGGCCGGGTAGAGTCTTTAGGTTGGGCCAGGGTAGATTTGGGCCTGGTTCTAATTGGATTGGGATTGGGGAATTGAAATTGGGCTGGTTTAATAGGTTAGGTCCGAAAAAATAAAAAAAGGCTATTTGTTAAATACCCATTTAATTGATAAAAATAATTGTAAAAAATAACTAACAGATTATAAAAATGATTTTCATGCCTAGGCATGTTTTAAAACAATTACTTAGTATTTAAAAAATGCAAAAAGCTATTTTCTAGTAAAATAATGTAATAATGGCATGCATGGGCTATAATTGCAAAGTTATTGCAATTATAACCCCAAAAAATGCAAATATGGCTATTTGTAAAATAATTAAAACTTAGTACAAATGCAAATAATAAAACTAAGCCACACAATTATTATAAAACTATTTGTGATGCAATTAGTAATTGTTTACATAAATAAAAAATACTGGGATAAATTAATTAAAAACCTTAAAATGCAGAAATTATGGAAAAATATTAATTGATGTTAATGCATAGTTTTGGAGGTATATATGCTTTTTGAAAAAATATTATAGGGAAAAATTGGGTATCAACAGCGCCCCTCTTTACCCGGGAAGGATAAAAGAGTTTTCGGGTAAAGAAATGATGATCAATTTTGACCGAATGGGATGTTTTGAAAAATAGAGGTCGAACCCTGGTCTTTGAGCTACCTACATATCTCTGGTTTTACAGGAATCAGGCCATGTGTAGTTCTGGACCCAACGGTGAATGAAACCGATGGAATTGTTACAGGAATATTCGTATGTTTCGGAAAGGGTTCTTTCGGGGAGGATAGTATCTGATGGATTTATGCGGAGTTATGAATGTGAATCTGAATTTTAACGGATGTATCGCAGGATGGGTATCTGAACGATCATGGAGTGAAGGCAAGAAATTGATGGGAATCAGTTACGTTTGAAATAATAGCAAGGTATAAATGGTATGAGCAGAAACCGGAGCGAAAGTTGCTCTCGTTTGAAGAACGGTTACCTCCTAGATTACCTGCAAGACTTAAAACATAATGCATGCGAGCATATAGATGATGCAAATTTCCTTTGGACCATGAAAGATTGCCTTTGGACAGGGCGGATGACATCCTTAGACTATGATATCCTGGGCCATGAATTGTGAGATAGGATATTCGCATGCCATGCAATGATGTTCTCGGGCCATGAGGATGGTGCCTCTGAACCATGATGCCTTTGAATAATTATGTGCAAGTATTGAGGGATCCTCGGGCCATGACATGGTGTCTTCAGGCTATGAGGATGATGCCTTTGGACTATGACGCCTTTGGACAGGTTGGCTATATGTCAGCCCATGAAGTGCAAAGATATGATAAAAAATGATAGCGAAACAAAGCTTAGTCTCGTGTGGAGTTTGGGGCAGAGCTTAGCCCGAGAGAAATAGTGCCAAGAATATAGCAACATTCATGTAGGGAGTGATAATGCTTAGTCCCATGAGAAGGGAGTGCTTAGCCTCATGCGACATTGAGACAGAGCTTAGTCTTATGCAAAGAGAAAGCAGTGCTTAGCCTTATGCAAATATAGAGGCAAGACATAGCCTCATGCAAGATTTGAGACAGGGCTTAGTCTCATGTAAAGAGAAGGCAATTCTTAGCCTTATGCAAATATGGAGGCAGGGCTTAGCCTCATGCAAGATTTGAGATAGGGCTTAGTCTCATGCAAAAAGAAGGCAATGCTTAGCCTTATGCAAATATGGATGCAGGGCTTAGCCTCGTGCAAAGATTTGAGACAGGGCTTAGTCTCATGCAAAGAGAAGGCAATGCTTAGCCTTATGCAAATATGGAGGCAGGGCTTAGCCTCATGCAAAGATTTGAGATAGGGCTTAGTCTCATGCATAGAGAAGGTAATGCTTAGCCTTATGCAAATATGGAGGAAGAGCTTAGCCTCATGCAAAGAGAACAAATAAGAATAGGATAGTTCTTAGCTGGAGATATATTTGCGTCTAGTAGCCTGATCGTTAGGACTTTGGTATATGTATGTTTGCTAATGCTTCTGTTATGTTCACCATGCCTGCATCCGAAGAAAATTGTAAGTTTTGTAAGAGGAAGTTGGTTCGTGCCTTCGTTTGCTGGTTTTGCTTCGCTCCGTTCTGGAGGCTTTATTTGAGTTGCCCTGGGTAGCACCTAACTGTCACGGAAATAGAGTTTTCAAAAATATGCATTTATTGATAAAAAATGAAGTTATTTTTCATAGTGAAATATCAGTTAATTTTGGATGAGCTAGTGACTGTAACACATTTCAGAGACATTGCAGCTCTTCTTATTTTAGAATTTTGAGGGCCCCCTCAAATTTTAGAATTTTGAGGGTTCCCCTCAAAATTCTGCCCCAGTTTGGTAAATGATTCTTCGACCGTTTGCGAGTGACGAAACTTGTTGAACTTACTCCGGAATTTTGAGTGTCCTCCTCAAAATTCTGCCCCAGTTTCTGGTGCTGGGAAAAATGAAAATTTTATTAAGATATGACCAAACCCACATGGCTGCCTACGTATCCCCTCTTAAACGGGAATCAGGTCAAGCGTAGTTCAATTGCATCAGATGAAGAAATGTAAATAGTTTAAATATAGTATCTCTTGACTATGTCTAAATTGATTGGTTTGGCCAAACTTCTCCGTCCATTTCTGCAAGTATGAGTGCTCCTCCTGTTAGCACCCGGTGAACCATGTAAGGACCTTGCCAGTTGGGAGAGAATTTCCCTTTGGCTTCATCTTGATGCGGGAAGATCTTCTTCAATACCAATTGTCCTGGTGCGAATTGCTTTTGTTTGACTCTTTTGTTGAAAGCCCTGGACATTCTGTTATGATAAAGCTTACCGTGACATACTGTATTCATTCTTTTTCCATTTATACAGGCCAGTTTTTCATAGTGGCTCCTTATCCATTCTGCATCGCTAAGTTCGGCTTCCTGTATGATCTTTAAAGAAGGAATCTCTACATTGGCTGGGATGACAGCTTCGGTACCATAAATAAGTAAATAGAGGGTTGCTCCAGTTGATGTGTGGACTGTAGTACGGTACCCCAATAGGGCAAAGGGTAACTTCTCGTGCCATTTTTTGTGGTTTTCTACCAACTTCCTTAGTATCTTCTTGATGTTCTTGTTAGCAGCTTCCATAGCTCTGTTCATTTGAGGTTTGTATGTTGTAGAGTTTTTGTGCTTGATTTTGAAGGTTTCACACATGGCTTTCATCAGATCACTGTTGAGATTGGCGGCATTATCAGTGATAATGGACTCTGGAACTCTGAATCGACAAACAATATGATCCTTGACAAAGTCTGCAATGACTTTCTTGGTTATAGTTTTGTAGAATGCAGCCTCTACCCATTTTGTGAAGTAGTCAATGGACACTAAAATGAACTTGTGCCCGTTTGAAGTAGTGGGCTCAATCGGAGCGATGACATCCACTACCCAGGCATCAAAAGGCCAAGGTGCACTTGTTGCGTTGAGCTCATTAGGTGGTACCCATATTATGTCTGCATTTACCTGACATTGGGGGCATTTCTGTACCTACCAGATGCAATCCGTCTCCATGGTCATCCAAAAATATCTAGCTTTGAGTATTTTCTTGGCCAGGACAAAACCATTCATATGTGGTCCACAAGTTCTGGCATGTATTTCTTCGAGCAATCTGGAAGCTTCCTTTGCGTCAACACACCTTAACAACCCTAGATCAAGGGTTCTTCTATACAGGGTTCTTTCGCTTTGGAAGAAGTGATTGAATAGCCTCCGCAACGTGTATTTCTGAGTGTGGTTTGCCTGCTCTGGATATTCTCCTCTTGTCAAATATTCTTTGATGTCGTGGAACCAAGGCTTTCCATCCGTCTCCTCTTCAACATGAGCACAGTAAGCCGGTTGATTGTGGATCCTCACCGGGACGGGATCATTGAAATTCTTATCTGGATGTTGTATCATTGATGACAAAGTGGCTAGTGCGTGTGCAAACTCATTTTGAATTCTAGGTACATGTTTGAATTCTATCTTTGTGAATATTTTCATCAGTTCCTGCACATGATACAAATATGGTAGTATTTTGGTGTTCTTCGTAGCCCACTCTCCTTGAACCTAATGTACTAGAAGATCCGAATCTCCAATTACCAATAACTCCTGTATATTCATATCGATGGCCAGATTGAACTCCATGATGCAAGCCTCATATTTCACTATTTTGTTGGTGCCTGGAAACATAAGCTTCGCAGATACAGGGTAGTGTTGACCTGTTTCTGATACCAAAACCGCTCCAATACCCATTCCTTTGAAGTTTGCAGATCCATCGAAGAACATCCTACAATCATCGTAAGCTTCAGTAATGTCCTCTCCTATGAATGATACTTCTTCGTCGGGAAAATAAGTTTTCAAGGGTTCGTATTCTCCTCCCACAGGATTTTTAACAAGATAGTCTGCCAATGCTTGTCCTTTGACCACCTTCTAAGTTACATAGACGATGTCGAACTCACTTAACAGTATCTACCACTTGGCTAATTTTTCGGTCGGCATGGGCTTCTAAAAGATATACTTCAGAGGGTCCATCCTGGATATAAGGTATGTGATATAGGCACAAAAGTAATGCCTCAATTTCTGAGTTGTCCAAGTCAAAGCACAGCAAGTGTGCTCCAGCAGAGAGTGTCGTGCTTCATAGGGTGTAAACTTCTTACTCAAGGAGTATATGGCTTGAACCTTTCTCCGTGTCTCGTCATGTTGTCCTAAAACACATCCTAAAGTTCCATCTAATACAGATAGATAGAGTAGCAAAGGTCACCTAGGTTCCGGCGGGACTAGGACTGGTGGTGTGGATAGGGACTCTTTGATTTTGTCGAAAGCTTTCTGACAATCTTCGGTCCAACTCGTTTTAGCATCTTTCCTCAACATTTTAAAGATGGGTTCACATACAACTGTGAACTGTGCTATGAAGCGACTGATATAGTTGAGACGTCCTAGGAAGCTCATCACGTCCTTCTTGCTCTTTGGTGGCGGTAATTCTTGAATAGCCTTAACTTTGGACGGGTCCAACTCAATTCCCCGACGGCTAACAATGAATCCCAATAACTTTCCTGCGGAAACCCCGAATGCACATTTTGTGGGGTTCAATTTTAAGTTGTACCTCCTTAACATGTCAAAGAACTTCCTCAAGTCTGCTATGTGATCTGTGGCCCTCTTGGATTTGATGATGACGTCGTCAACATACACCTCTATTTCCTTGTGTTTCATATCATGGAAGATGGTTGTCATGGCTCTCATGTAAGTAGCCTCAGCATTCTTTAGACCGAATGGCATCATCTTGTAGTAGTACACTCCTCAGGGTATAATGAAAGTTGTTTTCTCTGCATCTTCTTCATCCATCCAGATCTGGTAATAACCCGCGAAGCAATCTACAAAGAAGTGGAGTTCATGCTTGGCGCAATTGTTGATCAGGATATGTATGTTTGGCAGTGGAAAGTCGTCCTTGGGACTTGCTCTATTTAAATCTCGATAGTCGACACATACTCTGACTTTCCCATCTTTTTTCGGAACTGGTACGATGTTGGCTAACCAGGTAGGGTACTCAACTACCCTGAGGACTTTGGCCTTGATCTACTTAGTGACATCCTCCTTGATTTTCAGGCTCATGTCTGGTTTGAGTTTTCTGAGTTTCTGCTTCACTAGCGGAGATACTGGATTGGTATGCAACTTGGGAGCCACTATGGATGTGCTCAGACCGGTCATGTCATCATACAACCATGCAAATATATCCTCATATTCCTTCAATAAATGGACGTACTCCTCTTTCTCTAGTGGTGATAAGTGAATGCTTACGCGAGTTTCCTTGATGGTCTCGGTGTCTCCCAAATTTACTGCTTCAATTTTGTCCAGGTTGGACTTAGGTTTATTCTCAAAGTTCTCAACCTCTCGGACAATTTCCTCAGGTATTTCATCCTCTTCTTCTGAGTCACTATCCTTATGTTGCGTTGTCTCATTACATGTCACAATCACCGGTTCATCAGGAAAAGTAATAATAACATTGTAGAAAGAAAAATGTGAAAGATAATAATGAATAATAAATAGCAATGCATTGATTAAAAATTGAAAACATCCAAAATAAGTACAGCTCGATAAATCGAGCAATTATTTTGAAACAAATGAGTCTTTAAAACAAAATTATTGAAAACATCTGAAATGCCTAGCATGGCCATAGAAATAAATTAGGCTAAATGCCAAGCTATCCAGGGACTCGGCGGGCCCGGGATGGTGTGACAGTCTAATTCCTGAGAATGGATGCTTTCCCCACAGCCTGAATGGTGAGGCCTGCTTCCCCCTCCTCCTCAATTATCGCACTGCAATCCATGTCCTCGTCCTCTAGGAACAGGTTCCTCAACCCAGCCAAAGCTTCTTCCTCTGTAGTACCCCATATTGTATCAGCCTGGTGAAAGTCTGACCCAGATGTGGCATTGGTTGCTCGAGAGGGTAATAAGGACCACGCCATGGAGGCGTCCAATCATCTTACTCTTGCCATGTATACTGGTATCCGAGCCCAAAGGTTGTACCATGGCGTTTCAACTGTATTGGTTTAGTGATGCCCTGGAGATTATTCCTGAGCCCTTTGCCGGGTTCATACCTAGTACATGCTAGTATGCTTTCTATTTTATTACTCCACCATTTGTATTTCTCAACTGCATTGACATGTTCGATGTGGTGATAAGTTTCCCCTCCTAGCCTTCTTCTGTTCCCGATAACCGGATGGTTTTACTGGTGTAAATGGGGTTACTCCCATCTCCATGAATGATCACTTCCTGATGGTTCCATTCAAACTTCACGGCCTGGTGTGGTGTGGAAGCCACAACCCCAGTGGCATGTATCTAAGGTCGACCCAACAGAAGATTGTATGTAGCTGATATGTCAAGCACTTGGAATTCAACATCGAACCAAGTTGGCCCCATCTGCAGACAAAGATTAATCTCCCCAATCGTGGCCCTTTAATACCCATCAAAGGCTTTCACATTCATCCATCCTGCCTGTATCTCATGAAAACCTTTGCCCAATCTTTTCAGAGTAGACAATGGGAAAATGTTGAGGCTTGAACCTCCATCTATCAGGACCCTGGCAACAAATTTATCTTCAAACTGCACTGTGATGTGCAATGCCTGATTGTGACTTAAACCTTCGGGCGGTAATTCATCCTCGTGGAAGGTAAGCTTATAACCTTCCAGCACCTGCCCTACCATGTTGGCTATTTCTCTGCATGTGATGTTGTTAGGCACATAAGATTCATTCAACACCTTCATCAGAGCATTCTTGTGCGCCTCTGAATTTTGCAATAATTATAAGATGGATATTTGGGCGGGGGTTTTGTTCAAATGATCAACAACGGAGTATTCCCTCGCCTGTACTTTCCTCCAAAGATCATCCGGTCCCGTTTTAATGATAGGTTGCTTAGTAGAAGCCTTCTCGCTTGGTCCTCCCAAGTGTTCAGGTGTATAGATCCTTCCTGTTCTGGTCATTCCTTGTGCAGCATCAGATTCTTCCATCTTTGCCTTTCCCTTTCGCCTAGCTTCGGCAACGTAATCCCAAGGTATGGCTTTGGAATCGAAAGGAGGTGTGGTTGATACTATCACTGTGAAAGGTGTAGCCACTTCTACCTCAAATGGAACATGTGTGGCTGTAGGTGGTGTTACTTTCACCTCAAATGGAACCGATGCAGTTACCTCAACCTCAACTGATGACTACGTCTGAACCACAATAGGAATGAGTGCGATTGCAGGTTTAAAGTCATCGTCTTCCCTAATAAGCCCGATTGACCCTTCAAGATCCCATTCTTCATCTGTCTCTATCACATGTACCCCATCACCCCTATGATCTGGGAGAGGATTATTGCGGACGTTGGGTGTAGCTTCATCTGCCTGTATGATCTTGCTATCAATCAATGTTTGGATCTTATCTTTCAATGTTCGACACTCGTCAATGGTGTGCCCCTTCATACCGGAATGATATGCACATGTTTTGTTTGGGTTGACCCATTGAGATGAGTTCTCCACTGCCACAGCAGGAATAGAAGTGACATAACCAGTGGCCTTCAACCTTTCGTACAACTGGTCGATGAGTTCAGCAATAGCGGTGTATTGTCTGGGTGGTTTGCGATCAAAGTTGGGTCAGGGTTTCTTGTAATTTGGATGAGTTGGAGGTGAATGATAGTAGGTTGGCTGGGTGTTATAAGTATGATAGGCGGTGGTTGGCTGAGAATATCTGGGAGATGAGGGTTGGTATGTGGGTGGAGGTGTTTGGTATGTGAGTGGAGATTTTGGGCCTTGAGCCACCATTACTGCCCCCACGTCTTTCTTCTTTGATATGCCGCCTAATTGCAATGCTTTGTTCGTATCCTGTAGTGCCTCAAAATTTATCACCATCCCACTTTTGATACCTTCTTCAATCCTTTCCCCGAGTTTGATGATATTGGAGAACTTGTGATTCTCAATGACCATTAGCCATTCATAATACTGTGGATCATGTGCCCTGACGAAGAACTTGTTCATTTGTTCTTCTTCTAGTGCTAGTCTGACCTTGGCTGCTTCTGACCTCCATCGAGTAGCATACTCGTGGAAAGTCTCAGTTGGGTTCTTCTTTAAATTTTGGATGTAGAAGACATCTGGTGCATTCTCCGTGTTGACCCTGAACTGACCATAAATTCTAATGCCATACTCACCCAATTGGCCCACTTCTTAGGGTTCTGGCTTATGTACTAGGACAAGGCATCTCTGGTAAGACTTCTTATGAAGAGCTTCATTCGGATCCTTTCATCTTTTCCGATCTCCACAAACTTGTCACAGTAAGTTCTCAAATGAACCTTGGGATCACATGTTCTGTCAAACATTTCGAACTTGGGAGGTTGGTAACCCTCCGACAGTTCCACGTCCGGTTGTATGCATAGATCCTCATAATTCAGACCTTCTATCCCTTTGCCTCCTTCGACACCCTAAACTCGACTTGTCAATTTCTTGAGTTCCTCGGCCATGTTCTTGATGAACAGGTCCTTCTCAGCGGATTCTGGTGTATATGAGATTGGTTGAGTAGAGTGAGGTACGGTTTCCACATATATAGGGTTGTTTTGGTGAGTGTCGGGGACTTGGGTGTAGTGGTCGTCATTGGTTGAGTTTTGAGGATCGAGAATAGGTTGCGGTATGTTCTGAGAAGAGTGATAGGTAGTGGTTGGTGGGTACTGGATTGGTTGATGATGGTGTTGTGGTAGAGTTAGTATCGGTAAGGGATTGGGATTTTGGGGTGGAGTTGCATATTGATATGGTGCGGGAGGGTTTTGTGGATGCTGGTTTGGTGTGTTTCGGGGAGGCGCTGGACTTTTGGTATTTTGTTGGTTGATCAGAGACGTTCAGGGTGAGGGATAGGTTTGCTAAGTTGCAGACCTGCTCAAGTTCTCCCTGTAACTCCAGTATCTTTTGTTCCAACCGCAAAACCAAATCATTTGGTGCTGGAGTACTTTGACCGTCTGAAGTTTCCGCATTCTCAGCATTTTCCTTTCGAATACCACTTAAGTCATCCATCATAGCTTTTCCTCTATTTTTCGGATCACCCGGAGGAGGAGGAGGTGGAGGGCCTCTAGATCTGGTGTGATATGCTGATGATGCCAGTATGTGGGAACCAACCTTAAGGGATGTGAATAATAAAGAATAAAGAAAAACAAAAGGTAAACAAGTCAGTAAGGGTTCTAAAAAGTTTGCAGTATTTAAACACATATTACGGGAATGTAAATTCGCGTTCTAATTTGGGAGCCTCGTTATGCCCGAGGTAGGCCTGACGACAAATAGATTTGGAGATATTCAGTGCCAATAATTACCTCATTTCATTAGTGTAGAAATAAATGACCCAAAACGACACTAAATAAGATAATGTTGCTAATGACACTTGACCTTATTACATTTGAAAAGCAAGTAAACATAATCTACTTGGTCCCATAAGGACCCTATCCAGACTGGATGCTCTTGTCGATCAATTCCCCCAGTTCGTGCAGGTTCAACAGTAAGAATGCCCTTGCTAAATGTCCTCCTTCATTTCCCTCAACGTTCTGGAAATCAGTGACTCTCTTTCTCATTTTCCCTTCCAATTCCATCAGACTGTACTCCATATACTCTACCCTTTCGCTAGATTTAGCAGCCCTGTCTTTCCACTCATTGATCATTTCCATGTCGGCCTTATGCAGCTCCATATGCTCAGCTTCAAACTCGCAAATTCTTTTGTGCAATTTGTTGTACTTCACCTGTGCTTCGGCAACTTCGTCTATGACCCTGTTTCCTGGACCAACCATTGACTCTAAGATCCTTGCTATGTTATCATCCAACCATGAGGGGTAAAAGTATGTATGACCCGCATGATATCGATCTGGCTCGATGGTATCCTTTTCCACGATAATCTTCAAGTTCCACATGTGTTGTGCTTCATTTTTATATGGGATGGCTTCACTCTGAAAATCAGCTATGTAGTGACTCATTTTAGTGACTCGCGGTATGACATGTCTCATGTCTGCCTGTCTCATAACCCTGAGGGGAGCATAAGGGTATATGCCCCTTAACCCAATTAGTACCAAGTGGGGAACATCCCTGGATCTGATGATGAACTCGTCGGTAGGGAACCACTCGAACATCCATTGAACCTGGTCCTTAGTTAACTTGTTGAAAAACTATACCCATCCTACAACATCCTTAGGTTGAGCAAACATATCAGGAATATAGGTCATTCTCTTGGTATGATGAAATGCTATATGATCATTCCACGGCCTTCGCGGAAATTTCTGATAGTATTGACCCTTTTGGAGATGTTCTAGCAGCCAAACTTGCAGGAAATTGCAACCCTCGAAGAATCTAAACCCCTTCTGATAGCATTCCAAAGCCCGGTACATATCTTCAGTGATCATAGGGACAATGGTATATGTCTTTCCCTCGATCCCATCCATCAAAGTTTTGGCCACCATGGCGAGCCTGATATGGATTCTGTCCCCTTGGATTGGGAATACTAGCATGCCCAAGAAACACATGATGAACACAAAGACCCTACGGTGAATCCAACCCAAGGAGGTGATGGAAAATTCATCATCGAAAATACAGTAACACCTGTTGTGACTGTATCATTCATAGAGGAAGTCGAAGGGTATGTAGGAGTTTTTCAGGCACTCTAAGTCATCATTCTTCTTTAACCCCATCATCTTAAGAAATCCCCTAGTGGTGCAATTCTCAGGTGCCAACAAACTAGGGCTATCCCAAGGCAACCCAGCAAATCCCCATATTTCTTCCAGAAGAGGGGTCATTTCTATGTCCCCAAAGTGGAACACAACCCTCTCTTTGTCCCAGAACATTGTGGCAGCCACGATCAATATTTTGTTTGGTTGAAGATCCAATAAAGAAGGAAAGTTTCCTAAGACCCTTTTCATATGGTTTTGGTCACTTGATGGAAAATCCCTCCACCAATCTAGCAATGGTGATGGTACGTTACTGACCATGCCGAACCTAGGGATTTTGTGCCTCATTTTCTGCAAAACAAAAGATAGTTAGGCCCTTTCCCCCTCCAAGTTCATCTATTTATACAACAATGATTAGCACATTGGCACTTACTTTTCCAAAATTAATGTACACAGTCATGGTTGTGTCCGTTGGGATT
This sequence comes from Nicotiana tabacum, assembly GCF_000715075.1. Taxonomy (NCBI): domain Eukaryota; kingdom Viridiplantae; phylum Streptophyta; class Magnoliopsida; order Solanales; family Solanaceae; genus Nicotiana; species Nicotiana tabacum. The sequence goes on along the minus strand of NC_134087.1, from coordinate 101,772,490 downwards.
ATGGAAAACCCGATGGACTTTTGGATGAGGTTTGTCTTAAAGGGTTATTATGTGGAAAATATATTAACCCGGCTAGGTTTGACCATGATGCATGCATAATTAATTAGAGTAAGGTTTCTATAGAGGTCTAGATTGGGACCCTCAAACGGACAACTTGAGGGGGAAAGGCATGGAACCGTCGATTACACCACTAATCGACTAGTTTTACCGCAAATACGCCTTTCCACATTTAGTGGGTGATATATATAGGAAGAGCGCAAACACACATCAAGAGTTTCTATAGGATTGGATTATGCACGAGTGGAATATGATGTTGATCATAATTTATGCAACAATAAATAGCATGTTGTCAAGTATTTGCACATTTTAAAAATGATAAATGCTGTATTTAAATAATTAAAAGACAGTTACAAAAAGAAAACAAGGAGACAAGTCAGTTTCAGGGAATAAATAAAATCATAAATACTTTAGAAATAAGCAATTAAATCCAAGTAAAGGGGAAAGGGAAAGGGTGCACATGTATTAATAGAATAAAGCATGCTTAAGACTAATTCACAAAACAAGTTCGTTATGGTAAGAGCCTAAAATATCCCCAGCAGATTCGCCATGTTGTCGAACCCTTTTTTTCTCGCGGAGTCCGGGTTTCGAAATTCATTGGGAACAACTCGTTTCCTTTCAGGAATAGGGTATTTGAATTTGAAGAGTCACCACCTAACGGCTTTAAGGTGCGTTAGGTCACCTAGAGCAAATAACTCATGAAACCGGTTTGCATTACCAGAGACTTGGGTAAGGGCTCGAAATAACCTTAAGAGAAAGATGTTAGGCACCCCTCACGGTACACAACGGTGGGTCCCGACAAAACTCAAATTATGTGAATTAGTCTTATAAACAGATAAAGAAAATTTGACAAATTAGTATTACATTTAAAACAAGGTGTTAAAGGGGTCCTAGGTTTTTTAGCCTACAGGATCACATATGTACAATACCCGATAAATATTCCTCAACTAGAGGGGTTACACGTGGCATTAGCGCACATGTCATCATATCCTTTTACTACACAATTACCCTCCCCTTAGTGGTTATATAAGTGCTTTTAAATTAACGAACTCTATGCGTGCATTACCCGTCCCTTCCTTGTGGCCCTGGAGGTATTTAGGACTCTAATTTAGGTAGTTCTAGACTTTCCTAAGGTACTTAAAGGAGAAAAATCTAGGCGACAATCAAAACAATTAGGACTCTCAAGTAAAGAACAATTAAGGTGGATCACGTTTACCTCTACAAATAAGCAAACAACAGCACATCTCAAACAATAAGATTTTAGACATTTCCAAAGGTCCTAGAGCAGGATATCTCGGTGATCAAATAGAATGTATAAAGCATCGTGTTAAAGCATGGTGATAGAGACCTAATCAGTTTGCCTACTAATTGTTTTAGACCTTTGAATCTTAGCAGTTCACAAAAGCCTAGTTTTACAATTTATAGTATTTTAGTCGCCCTACAGGCTTGCCTAAGCGTGTAACAGTGATGTCATATAAGCATGGTATCTAATCATTAATCAGGAGTGCAGTAAACGAATAAACAATTTTAAGCAGGCGGTTTGGGTCCTATAGGCATGTTTTCTAGGCGTAATGACTGGTTTTAGACTTGTAGAATGGTAGCAAATGCAGAAATTGATTTAGGATCTTATAGGCATGACATCTAAATGCAGCAATTAGTTTTAAAACCTTATCGACCTGCAAAACTAATCTAAACTTATTGGCATATAGAGATTGATTTACACGCATGGTGTCTAAAATGCAAAATCGATTTTTAAACCCTATAGGCATGGTATCTAGAATGTAAGATTGATTTTTTTTTGAACCCTATAGGCATGGCATCAAATGGACAAACATTGCGATAACTTATAAGCATAGTTTCTAAGTGCTAAATATGCTAAAATCCTATTATCATGAATCCTAAATGCAAAAATTGATTTAAAAACCTATAGGCATGATATATATCCATTCCCAACAAAAATATATATATAAGAGTCCCCCCTCCCCAGTTTTACTAATTTCCCTAATATCTGTTTACAAAGTAATTAATATTACAACCCAAGCGTAAATGAATTACAGGAATAAACAACACTATACTATAGGGAGCCTGGATAGGCCCAAAGCAAAACCTGGGAAACCAGGCCTTCAAATAGTCCCAAGTACCATATCTCATAGTACAAGAGAGGGTATCCTGATGTGTCAAAGTTCCCAAGGGCCTCATGAACCCTAGGAAGTGCTCATACCAAGGTCCTTTTTAAAGATCAACAGCTTGTGCAGTGTGGAATAGCCAGCCCCAGTGTGTCAAAGTTCAGAAGAGTCTCATGGACTCCAAAGCAGTGCTCACACTGGAGGGGAAAGAACCTAGGTATTCTAAGAATTGGAGTGAGAGTGCCTTACAAGAGATAGTTTTGAGAAAATAGTTTTAGACTCCCAGGAAATAAGGAGAAAATAGGGTCATTCAATTCACTTAAGCAAAGGGTCCAGCAAACAAACAACATTCAGAAACATGATCACTTAATTTAGCTGTTACTAGGTGAGTAAACACAAAGACATGGCATTCTGGGATTAATCAAACAATCACATACAAAAGGGGTAGTAGGGATTGGGAGCAATGTTGGTCAGGAGTCTGTGAGAAGTGAACATTTAGAACATTATAGAAGGAACATGCTAGTAAAAACATAGATTGAACAGAAGTGGACATGCTAGAGAACACATAGATTGAACAGAAGTAGACATGCTAGTAAACACATAGATTGAACAGAAGTAAACGTGCTAGTAAACACATAGATTGAACAGAAGTAGACATGCTCACAACAAGGGAACACCTAAATTTAATTGAATAGCAAGAGACATATAGTCTAATTGCATAGCCATAAACATAGTAAACATAGAGCATATAGATCTAAAAAATAGTCATATTGATAATAAGAAACACATAGTTTAATTGAATAGCAGTAATGGAGGCATACCGGTTGGAAATTTGCAGTAGGAGAATGAATTAAATAGGATCCAAGATCTAGTCTTGGCTTCCAGCTGACTAGATAATGCAATAGACAAGTAGCAGTAGGTTGCAATAGAGAGAGAGAGAGAGAGCAAGAATATTTAAGTGTTTTTCCTTAGGTCTGTGTTTGAAACAGAGTCCTGTACTTATAGGAGTCGAGTAGTGTAAAGTAAATAAGGCAAGGCAGCTTATTATTGTAAATAAAGTAAGGAAAGTAATCAAATAATCAATTAAGCTTGATAGGGCAGACAATCAGGGAATTATTCCCATAAAGAACTCGGATTGAGTTTCAAATAAGGCAAGAAGTGAGTCTAACAACCAATTAAGATTAGAACCCATAAATCAAGCAATCAATCACACAAATAAGGTAATCTGAGCAATTAGACATCATTCTGGGGTCAAACAGTCCCTAAATAGGCAAGAGACGTTAATTAAGAATTTCAGGATTAAGGAAAGCAAGCAAAAATTCAGTAAAAATGAAACCCTGGATAATTGAGTCAGTCAGTCAATTATTCAAAATAATAACGGACAAAATGTTAAAGAGAACAATGAACAGTCAAACAATCAAGACTGGAACATAGTCAATACTGAAAGATTAAACAAAAACATAAGAAATTTTGGAAAAGCCTTTTGCAAGAATAGACGAAGTAGAAATCCTAATTTTGAAAATACTTAGAGTCGATTAACAGTAGGGGAATCAGAAGACTCTTATAGAAAACGGTCATGGAAACTTGAAACCACTTCTAAAACAGAGATTTGACCAACCAATAATCAAGGAAACAAAAACCCTAAAATAACAAAACCAAAATCGATTGACAGTAAGAAACAAGAGATCTTTAAAGAAAAGTCATCGACGAACTCAGAATCATTCCAGATTTACAAAGATTTGGACGGATTCATGTCCAAAGATTAAGGTTTTGAGGGAAAAAAGGGAGGGGTAAAGGGAATCTGGTTTTGAACCAGAGATTTGAACTATAAACATTGAGATAGTAGCACTCACAAGCGAAGGTGACCGTAGTCGGACTCTTAAAGAGTCTCGAACAAGATCTGGGCTAGATCTTTTGGAATTTCTTTCATGGAATAGCAAAATCGAACAACCAGAAGAAGTAGGGGACCAATGAAGGTCTGAAACGATCGTGGAATCTCATAGAACAGGTAGGAATCGAAGGGATTAGGGCTAGGTTTAGGTGGCGACGATTAGGGCTAGGTTTAGGTGGCGACGATTAGGGTTAGGGTTAGGTCTTAGAGAGAACGAAGAGGAGAGGATTTTAGGGTGGCTGAATGGAAGAAGTGATTAGGGTTTAGGGGTCTTTTGGAATAAAAAAGGAAAGAAGGGACGGTGAACGTTGATCTCTGTGATCAACGGCCAAGATCAAAAGGGGTTTGGGGCTGGGTAGAGTCTTTAGGTTTGGGCTTGGGTGGATTTGGGCCTGGTTCTAATTGGATTGAGATTGGGGAATTGAAATTGGGCTGGTTTAATAGGCTAGGTCCGGAAAAATAAGAAGGGTTATTTGTTAAATACCCATTTAATTGATAAAAATATTTTTAAAAATAATTAACAGATTATAAAAATGATTCATACCTAGAAATGTTTTAAAACAATTACTTAGTATTTAAAAAATATAAAAGCTATTTTCTGGTAAAATAATATAATAATGCATGCATGGGCTATAATTGCAAAGTTATTGTAATTATAACCCCAAAATGCAAATATGGCTATTTGTGAAATAATTAAAACTTAGTACAAATGCAAATGATAAAATTAAGCTACAAAATTATTATAAAACTATTTGTGATGCAATTAGTAATTGTTTATATAAATAAAAAATACTAGGATAAATTAATTAAAACCCTTAAAAATGCAGATATTATGGAAAAATATTAATTGATGTTAATGCATAGTTTTGGAGGTATATATGCATTTTGAAAAAAAATGTTATAGGGAAAAATTGGGTATCAACATTCGTACAGTTTAATATTCATATATCCATGTTAGTTCAGTATTCACGTATCCATGACAGACCAATATTCAGTCAATGCAGTAGCCATTCAGTTCAGTATCTCAACATTTCAATAATCATGTATTCATTCAGTTTAGTATGCAAGTATTAATTAAAGTTCATATTTCCACCGGACCCATTTAAGGTCCTGAGTTAGCATAAGTTACAGTCAGGGCAATCATTCGAGGACGAATGATCCTAAGGGGGAGATAATATAACACCCCGTACATTCAAACTAGGTGTGAATATGTTAAATGAGTATTAATTTAATATTTTAGAAATATGAAGTCCTAGCGGGATAAGTATGGGTGAAAATAGTTGTTTTAGAATTAAGATGGAGAGTGAGGTGTATAAGATTCGACAAAATCGACTAAGTTTACGAAAGATCTATATTTCAGAAGTATTTAGTGAAATTGTCTAAAGTATTTGGGAAAACTCAAAACTCAAAAGTTGTAGGTCATTGAAATATATTTCCAAAGATATATTGTGGAGCCCAAACGGATCTCTGTGCAAAATTTTATATGTATTTTACAGAACAGTGCACAATATGCACGCCCCGTGCGCGGCCGCGCACTTGTGGCAATGTTACTGCCATTTTGCGCGGTCAGTACTTCAGGTGCGTGGGGGCGCACTTGGAGGGTTATTTTAAAGCCCTACTTCTTCCCCCACATCCCCAAAATACAAAAACTTGCTCTAGAAAGGGGAGCTCTCAAAAGCCTAACTCCTTAAAGGTCCCTCCACCATCCAAGATAAGTTCTAATGGTGATTCTAAGTTAATTTTAATTTTCCAACATCTTATTAACATGAGTAAACCCTCCATATCATTAGATATTCGATTGGAACATCATTGTTGAGAGAAGGAACCCTAGAACTCGAATTCAAGGGGATTGAACTTCCAAAAGGGAATGTTTTCACCCTTTAATTGATTCTAACATTGGATTAATGATTATTGACTCTAGTTCATGAGTTATGAGTTGATGTGTTTAATAAAAAGCATGAACGGTTATAGATTTGGATTGTTGATTGTTAATTATTGGTTAAGGGTGTTGTTTACCTTATGGATGATAAAGAACAATGTTGATTATAACCATTTCAGACTTTAAAATTTATCTAGAAGCAAAAGAATGGGTTATTGGGTGTAGAGATACCATTAATAAGGACTATGAAGCTTTATTCTCACCAAGTGTTTGATAAAATGCTTAAGTGACCAAAACATGAGTATCATAGCTAATATGGAATTCCTTTGACTTATATTACTATAGATTAAAGTTGAATAGGTTGACAAACGTTGTATTATACTCAAGAGCAGGAACTTAAGGTATGTTAGGCTAACTCTCAATGTTTGGGAATGTTAATGATTCTCCGTACACTACGTTTCATTTACGACGTTACTAATTGCCTCAAAAATATAGTTAAGCCTAGTTCCTTGAATAGTTGTAGAACTTCTATTCTCTAGCTTCATAATTCATTCATAACTTTCATTCCGAACGTTGTGAGCTCAGTGCATAATCAATATAGACTTGTGTTTAATTCTCATGAGTCTCAATCTAGATTACCAACATGTCATAAATAGTTGAAGCATAAGTTTTCATAATCAGTTCATGAATACATGTCTCAGTCTAGCTCTATTCAGCATTCAAGTATCATGTAACTCAGTATGGTTTAGTATTTCAGCATCATGTATTTTAGTATGATTCTCAGTTCCTGAATGTGGAATACCTGTATTTGGGCCTGAGGCCGTAGTTTATATGTTTTATGCATATTTGGGCCCGAGGCCGTAGTTTATGCTTTATGCATTTTTGGGCCTGAGGCCGTAGTTATGTATACGTATACTTGGGCCTAAGGCCGTAGCTTGTGCACACACACACACACACACACACACACACACACACATATATATATATATATATATATATATATATATATATATATATATATATATATATTGGGCCCGAGGCCGTAGCTTATTCAGATAAATAAGTTGTTCATCATTCAGAAGAGGGAGTATTCATATCCTTACTTTAACAGGTTGTTCATCATTCAGAAGAGGGAGTATTCATATCCTTACTTCCTTTATTCAGTTCAATTATTAGTTATCATTTCAGTTACCAGTTATCCGTTATCAGTTCAGTTATCATTTCAGTTTCAGTTATCAATTATCAATTCTCAGTTATCAGCGTAGTTTCAATTTCAGCATTTATAATTCTTTCTTTCAATTGCTTTACATACCAGTGCAATTTAAATGTACCGACGTCCCTTTTGCCCGGGGCCTGCATCTCACGATGCATGTAATAATTTACAGGTTGACGATTTAGAGCGCTAGGATTCTCGTACCAGCTATTTAGTGATCCCCAATTCTTTCGGGGCATTATCATTACTTTACAATCTTTCAGTATTTACAAACAGTCTGTGTTTTCAGTACTTCATTAAAGGCTTCATAGACTAGAGTTACAGTTAGATAGAGTCTCAGGCTTTTCATGTTAAGCTATGTTGGCTGCAAATATGTTTCAGAATTATATTAGTATTTCCGCACTTTGATTTATATCATCCAGACTTTCAGTATATCAGCATGTATTAGTTTATCTTCCGCATTCAGTTTATTATGACATCATATGTTGATTCAGCCAGCCAGTTGGTTTGCTCGGTCACATGTAGTCAGGCACCGAGTGCCATGTTACATCCAGGCCCGGGTTCGGGGCGTGACATTCCGCTTCTCTAGTTGGGTCGAGGCTGGAATCTGTGGTTTCTATTTAGCCTCTTGCTTTCCCTTTGAGTCTGATCCCTCTACTGAAGGAAGTGCTGACACCGGTATTACTTCATCAATTGCAAATATCTCCTTGGCTGTATGTTGTTCCCCGTATACTGTTTTGACTCCTTCAGATATCGGGAACTTTAGAACTTGGTGAAGGGTCGAGGGTACTGGCCTCATGTTATGGATCCAATAGGCCTTTCGAGCAGAGCGTTATATCTCATGTCTCCCCCGATTACATGGAATTTTGTTTCTTGGATGGTCCCGGCCACGTTCACTGGCAAAAAATCTCACCTTTGGTGGTTTCGCTTTCCATGTTGAAACCATTAGGTGCTCGAGCTGCGGGCACAATTTAATCTTGTAGGCCAAGTTGTTCTACGACCCTCGATCGCATAAAGTTGGCCGGGCTACCTGGATCAACCAAAACACATTTAATTTGAATTTTATTCATAAGGACAAATATTACCAGTGCGTCGTTATGAGGTTGTTCAATTCCTTCCGCATCCTCGTCGTTGAAAGACAAGATCTCTTCTGGTAAGTAGTCCCGTGTTCATTTTTCTCTTATGATCGTCACCTTAGTGCACTTAAATATCGGTACTTGAGGAATGTCACCCCTCCAAGGATCATGTAAATTATGTGTTGTGGCTCTTCTTGCTCGTTCTGCCTGTTTGAATCTCTGTTTTTGAAGTGATTCTTGGCCCGATCACTTAAGAATTCTCAAAGGTGACCCTCGTTGAACATTCAGGCTACTTCTTCCCTTAGTTGCCTACAGTCTTATGTTTTATAGCCATGGGTAGCATGATACTTGCATATTTGGTTTAGGTTTATCTAGGCCGGATCGGTTTGCAGAGGTCAAGGCCATATAGTATCTTTGATATGTCCAATGGCCGATATTATGGCGAAAGCATCTACACTGAAGTTATATTCTGACAATCGAGGTACTTCTTTGGACACGACATCCCTATCGAAGACACTTTTGCTCATGAGCCCTCGGGAGCTCTATCTCCGATCATCCCTTCTATCATTCTAAATGAGACTGTGTCCAGGCCCGTTATTTCTTAGATCTCCACTTTATGGTTGATATCAGTCTCTGTTCGATCGTGGTTCTCGGTCGAGGTCCCTTTTAACTCTGTCCACGGGCCTGTTAGGATAAATCGAACATATTGGAGCGCCCAGTTGATCATCATCGACCCTGATCTTCGACTAATATCAATTATGTACATCGGCCCAAGTGACAACTGGATATTCGATCAAATTCTGCTTCAATTACTGTAAAGCTACGGAACTTTGAGCACTGAGACCTTGAGTAAAAGCTTGAACAACCCAATCGTCGGTGACCGGTGGCAGGTCAATTCACTCCATTTGGAATTGAGATACGAATTCCCTGAGCATTTTGTTATCTTTTTGTCTTACCTTGAAGAGGACGGACTTTCTGGCGGCGACCATAATGGCTCCGGCGTGTGCCTTTACAAAAGAATCTACAAGCATAGCAAATGAATCAATAGAGTTAGGGGTAGGTTATGGTACCATATCAGAGCTCCTTTTTATAGAGTTCCCCCGAACTTCTTCAGCAATACAGACTCAATCTCATCGTTTTCTAGGTCATTTCCTTTAATGGCGCACGTGTATGAGGTGACGTGTTCGTTTAGATATGTTGTCCCGTTGTATTTGGGTATCTCGGGCATACGGAACTTGGGGATTGGCTTCGGAGTCGCACTTGGGGGTAAAGGTTTTTGGACAAATTTTTTGGAATCAAGTCCTTTCAACATCGGTGGTGCCCCCGGAATTTGGTCGACCCTGGAGTTATAAGTTTCCACTTTCTTATCGTTTTCTTCGATCTTTTTCCCCTATCTCGATTCACTTCGTTAGTTCCTCGGGCATCTTTACGATAGCAGGATTGGTCTCTGATTCTCCTCCATTCGATCGCTTTGGCACCGAATCGGCTCTATGAACAATATCTTGCGATGGCTTGATCTCGATCCTGCTTGGTGCACGATTCGAATTTTGGAGTTGTGCTATTGCAGCTTGTTGAGTCTACAACATTTCGAATATCATTCGAAGGCTAATACCGCCCTCTTCACTGTCTGCTCTGATTCGCCGTTCGAGCACCTCTACGGATGTTATTTTCAGGGTCGACCCCCAAATTCCCATTAATGGCAATATGGGAGCTGGCGTCGATTGGGTCCAAAGCCGGAGCACCATCGAGGTCAACTGGAGGTACTTCGTTCCCTGGGGCGGCTATGGTATCGTTCTCACCATGGAGACCGAGACCATTGTCCGTGTGTGTGGGTCTAATTGTGAGTTTGATATGCTGATCCTAGAATCAAAGACATTTCAAAGAACAAGCGTAAAATAGTGTGTGTTACGAAAATTGTACCAGGCAATCACTATTATCCTTAGCTCCACTGTGGATGCCAAATTGTTTATCGTTAAATTCGAATAACAATTAAACTTATAAGTTATTTTAAGGATATGTGATTTCACTTGGCACAAACTGATAAATATAAGAATTAATGCTAGGAATTGACAATAAAATAAAGCAAACCAATGTGATTGTCACACCTCCTTTTTCCGCCCCCGCGAGGGGTGAAAGAGTTTTTTCCAATTAAAGGACAATCGAAACGGAATTTGTTTATTTATTTCAGAGTCGCCACTTGAGAGGTTTAGGGTGTCCCAAGTCACCAATTCAATCCCGAATCGAGGAAAAGAATGACTCCATTTTACAGTCTGCGAACCAGAAATCCGGATAAGGAATTCTGTTAACCCGGGAGAAGGTGTTAGGCATTCCTGAATTCCGTGGTTCTAGCACGGTCGCTCAACTGTCATATTCGGCTTGTTTATCTGATTTTATACAATTATACGCTCTTGTGCAAGTTTTAACTCTTTACCGCTTTTATTATTATATTTTTAAAAAGAATGTGAACATCGTCTAAAAACATGTCTTTGGATTGCGTCACATGAAATGCACCCGCAATCCGGAACACAGTTTTATTCAATGTTTTGGGATTTGGATTTGGGTCGCATGAAATGCGCACCCGAGTTTAAGAAGATAACATTATTAAATACGCGCCTAAAGCGACTAACGCACCATTGTTTTGGGTAGGTCCGTGAAATTTTCCTAAACAGTCCATCCCGAAGTCTAAGTAATTTTAAAACAAATATTTACTGAGGGCCCCGTAATTTTGAATTTTTCATGTTTTCGGCGAGGCTCATCTCATTCTTATTATTAAAAAGGCAATCCTAAAAGTGGCTAAGGTTTTCTATTAAATTTGTCTCTAAACATGAAAGAAGACAAAGTCCTGATTAGTTCGCATGCTTGAAAAGTCCGGGCCCTTTAATAACTTTTGCAGATTTGATTAGTTCCGAAATGTCGTTACAAAGTAAAACACGCCGGAATCCTGGCATGATTCGAGCCACCAGAAATTGCTAGCTCACCAACTCACGCGTGCCTATCCTTGCTTGCTACCTTAACTAGCAATCTTAGACTTACAACTATGCTTCTTTTTCCTTAAAGCGTTATAGTACCCTTTTTGAGTAACAATTGAGGGTAAGATTAATGCTACGATCTAATTGACCAAGAACTCAAAAAATCATGCTATAATCTGAGATTAGTTAACAACTTACTAGCTATATCAGGGATCAAACCACAAATGCCATTTTGCAAATTATCGAAAGTTATACCCAAACATCCATTACATGATCAAGTTCTGTTTGAATACGAGCTAAACTACGTTATTCCAACACACTATCTAACGCATAGCAGTTTTCTACAGTCCCTTACAAACAACTAGAATGAGGAAACTATATTTTTACAAATTACAGATTCAGTAATGCCTTAAGTAACTAAACAAAATAGTAACAACAAAACAAAATAGATTGCTTTTCTGGTTTTCATTTCAACTTTAATTTTTTCACATGCATTCATGCTTCACATTTTTCCGGCTTACAACAGCCATGGTAAAGGCGTGTACCTGATAGAAGAACAGAAACAGAGTAGAGAAAGAAGTCAGCAACAGTTGCAATGGCACAATAGCAAATTCAACAACACAGCAACAGCCAAAAATAACCCAACAGTAGATTAAAACCCAATAGTAGCTTCAGAAAATGCCACGCAGCGACACCAAATGCACCAGAAAATCCCAGAATACAACCCAAATGCCCCAACAACAATATAAATCACCACAATATGACAAAAACTTGAGTTTGCAACAGAAGATGGACCAACAGACTTTCAGCAAATTTCCACAACTCTCAATGCAACAGTAACAGAGGTGAATACTGATTTCAACAGTAAAAGTAAAGCAGATTTTTCTTCTTTCAATCTCTCTCTGGTCACTTAGGATTAGAAAAACCAGCCTATGCTCTCAAAACTAAACTGACCTCTCAAAGTTGGAAAAACCAGCCCCTTTCTTGTTCTAAATGAGCCTATTTATAGCCAGAAATGGCAGGCCCCAGGCTGCCTTGATTCCTTCAGCCTTTTCCTGCCCATACTCCTTAGTTTCCTATGCCTAAATGTCTTTATTGATCCCTACTATGTTGTCCCCCATGCCTGTCCTATTTGTTTTACTCAAGAGTCATGGGTGATTAAAGTATTATTAGTTAGCCCCCATGCTCCACTGTTTGGTTCCCCATTAACAACTAAACTAAGGTTAATTATTAACAACTGGGCAGTCTTGAGCTCAGGGCCTGTTGAGACCCTATTTAGACTTACCAGACTTACCTTTTTAATCCACTGTTATTACTGTCTAACCCTAAACTCAGAAGTTAGAGTCACAGCCTATATAAGCTTGCACCTTAAGACTGATTTCTGGTTAAATACTCAGGGTATTACAGCTATGTTTAATTCTCAGTTTAGGCTTAACCAATGGCTCGAATTTAATCCAACAGGGGTGCTAATCAGATGGTGTGAATCAAGTTGTTACCTTTCAAGACTGTAAAAAAAACGACAATATGTATCGAATCGACTTTGCGAATTACAACGTATACTAATCAGTCGACAACAAAAGCAGGCTAAAACAGAACACATAGGTGATTCATGTGTTTTCGGAAAGAACATGGAACTTATGAAACTTAATTATTCGAAGACGTTACTCAAATCGACTATACAAACTATTACATGTAACAAACAATCGACAAAAAAATAGACTAAACATGCCACCAAATTATTTCAATATTCGGGACATTTAGCAGGGAGTTTGCGAAACTTAACTATTCGACGACATTAGTCGAAGCGAATGGATATCTCATAACATACACTTGACACTGAATAGAAGGAAAGAAAAGAAAATTACCTCGGAAGCTTAAGCATAAAAAACGACCCAGGCCTGAACCGGACTGGACTTCTTTGAGATCGAATGGACTTTAATCGAAGTGGAAGTGTTCCCGACTGAGAACACCTCGATTAAGGTCTATTAGACCCCAATTTGTTGTTGATTTGGACGGACCCCCATGGATTCGATTTTTAGGGTTCTTGAGCTCAGATTTGGGGTTCGAAGAGTTCTACCTAGATTCAAACGAAACCAACGTTGATTAGGGTATGAGGGATGTCAGGGGAGTGGCTGGTGTGAATTTGGGACTCATTAGGTGATTTAGGGTTTTGGCTCGAATCTTTGATCGAAGATTCGAGAACCCTGGAGATGATTCGAAGTTAAGTGACCAGGGATTCGTGTTCAGAGTGGTTTGTAGGTTCAGTGGTGTAGCTATGGTGACCGGTGGCGTTGTTGCCGCCGGGTTTACGTTGAAGGGGAGCTATGGCGGCTGCTAGGGTTTGGGGGTGTTTGGGATCGTCTCTGAGAGAGACGATGAAACCAGGGGTGGTGTTTGGATAGGGGGCGGGGTTCGTTGGGATCATTTATATACCGGGCCAAAGGTCGAATCCTAGCCGTTGGATCAATCAGGATCAATGGTTCGGATTGGTTCACTTAACGAGACAGTGGGTGAATCTCTGGGTCGGGTTTGGCTTTTGTATATGGTTACTGATTGCATCCGTTGGATGAGGGCTAGATGGACGGCTGGGATCGACTGTCATCGAAGAGACGTAGTTCTGGTATCAGACTACGTCGTTTGATGGCGTGGGAGACGGGTCTTCTGGGCTGACTGACTTGGGCCGATTTTTGGTGCTATTTGGGCCTGATTTTCAGCTCAATTTTTGGCTCAAATCCGGTGTTTTTCCTCTCTTATAATTAAACAAAAATTCTCAAAAATAAAATAAAGAGAACCAAAATTAGACTACACAACTATTAATTATCACTTAGTAACAATTAAAACATTTAATGAAACCACCACGACACTAGAATAGAAATGCGTATTTTGTGATTTTCGCTCTTAAAAATCGAATAGCGGTTAATAAATTCCTAAATGTACCACTTTTCCTGAATGCACGAAACATGTATTTTTTTTTATTTTTCTAACTATAGCAAGGCGAGCATTTACGGACAAAATAATTTTCAAAAAATGTCACACAAATCCTCAAAGTTGTACCCGAAGGTAACTTGTTTTATTTCTTTTTCGATTTCTTTTGGAGTAATTTCCGTAAAGCAAAAATCACGTGCTCGCAGCTGCCCCTCTTTGTCCGAAAGCACAAAGAGCTTTCGTGCAAAGATAAAGTGAGCGGATACGAGCGATTTTTGCCCGTTGGAATATTCCGTGTGAAGCATTTTTTTGAAAAAGATTTAACCAAACCTTTGCTTCAAAGGTTTCCTACATATCCCTGGCTAAAGGGGAATCAGGTTAATGTAGTTCGGGAAGTTTTGGTAGCTGGGACTACCATGTGACCGTAATGTTTGTTGTTACTGCTGTTGTATGCTGTTACTACTGCTCTACCGGTCTCCTTATTACAATGTGCTAAAAAAAGAAAACAAGATGCTAGACTAGACTACGGATCACAAGATCTTATCTATCTTCAAACTTGTTCTTGCTGTCTTGCTTTCTTATCGGCTGGTGTTTCTTCCGGTCCTTCCCTTTTCTGACAATTGCTGGTGATGACACTGGCCTTTTGCTTTTCCAAATACCAGTATTCATCATTTTGTTCTGTCCGCTGAGGATGCAGTTTTCTTCATTCTACTGGGGATTTTTGTTGTAACCTTCTGCCTTCCGGTGGGTTACTGCTTGATCTTGTAAGATATTCCTCTGTTCTACAGGCGGGCTCCTGACTTCTTCATTCTTCAACACATAACAACCTCCGTTCTACAAGCGGGCTCCTGACTTCATCAATCTTCAACATATAACAACCTCCGTTCTACAGGCGGGCTCCTGACTTCATCATCTTGAATTTAACAACCTCCGTTCTACAGGCGGGCTCCTGACTTCATCAATCTTCAACATATAACAACCTCCGTTCTACATGCGGGCTCCTGACTTCATCATCTTGAATTTAACAACCTCCGTTCTACATGCGGGCTCTTGACTTCAACAACTTTCTCAAAATAATTCAGCCTCCATTCTCCAGGCGGGCTCCTGACTTCAACAATTTCTTAAAATTTAATTCAACCTCCATTCTCCAGGCGGGCTCCTGACTTCGACAACTTCTTAAAATAGTTCAGCCTCCGTTCTCCAGGCGGGCTCCTGACTTCAACAACTTTTCTCAAAATAATTTAGCCTCCGTTCTCCAGGCGGGCTCCTGACTTCGACAACTTCTTAAAATAAATCAGCCTCCATTCTCCAGGCGGGCTCCTGACTTCTATAACTTTCCTAAAAATAATTTAGCCTCCGTTCTCCAGGCGGGCTCCTAACTTTGACAACTTCTTAAAATTTTATCACCTCCATTCTCCAGGCGGGCTCCTGACTTCTTCAACTTCTTAAATTTTTATCACCTCCATTCTCCAGGCGGGCTCCTGACTTCTTCAACTTCTTAAATTCTATCACCTCCATTCTCCAGGCGGGCTCCTGACTTCGACAACTTCTTAAAATAAATCAGCCTCCATTCTCCAGGCGGGCTCCTGACTTCTACAACTACTTAAAATAAATCAGCCTCCATTCTCCAGGCGGGCTCCTGACTTCTACAACTTCTTAAAATAAAACAGCCTCCATTCTCCAGGCGGGCTCCTGACTTCTTCAACTTCTTAAATTCTATCACCTCCATTCTCTAGGCGGGCTCCTGACTTCTTCAACTTCTTAAATAACACCTCCATTTTCCAGGCGGGCTCCTAACTTCTTCAACTTCTTAAATTCTATCACCTCCATTCTCCAGGCGGGCTCCTGACTTCGACAACTTCTTAAAATAAATCAGCCTCCATTCTCCAGGCGGGCTCCTGACTTCTACAACTTCTTAAAATAAATCAGCCTCCATTCTCCAGGCGGGCTCCTGACTTCTACAACTTCTTAAAATAAAACAGCCTCCATTCTCCAGGAGGGCTCTTGACTTCTTCAACTTCTTAAATTCTATCACCTCCATTCTCCAGGCGGGCTCCTGACTTCGACAACTTCTTAAAATAAATCAGCCTCCATTCTCCAGGCGGGCTCTTGACTTCTTCAACTTCTTAAATTCTATCACCTCTATTCTCCAGGCGGGCTCCTGACTTCGACAACTTCTTAAAATAAATCAGCCTCCATTCTCCAGGCGGGCTCCTGACTTCTTCAACTTCTTAAATTCTATCACCTCCATTCTCTAGGCGGGCTCCTGACTTCATCATCTTCTTAAAATAAATCAGCCTCCATTCTCCAGGCGGGCTCCTGACTTCTTCAACTTCTTAAATTCTATCACCTCCATTCTCAAGGAGGGCTCCTGACTTCATCATCTTCTTAAAATAAATCACCTTCATTCTCTAGGCGGGCTCCTGACTTCAACAATTTCTTATTGAGAGAAAAATTTCGTAATGAGAGAAAATTTTCCTACCCCAGTTTGATAATCTGCTTTGTGACTCTGTCTTCCTGCGGTCAATAATATTTCTTCTCCCTGTTTCAAATCAGAGAAAGATTTGTTAGTTTAACATGGGGCGAGTGGTCGTGCCACTTCTGCTGAGGATGGTTTTTCCCTTTTCTTTTCCTTGCATTGCTATAAAACTTGCTGGGGGAATATTGATTGCTGGGGCTGATATTCCCGCTGGGAATGGTAGTCGGAGTTGTCCCTGTATCTTGCAAATCTGCTGCGGATCATCTTGGAATTTGATCCATAACTTCCCTTGGAAATTTAGGCCTTTTAGGATCTAGACCCATTCATCATTTGGTCTTGCGACAAACTTCTTTTCGTTTTGTCGCCTTATCTTCGGCTTGTCCTTTTCGTATTTCTCCTTGCACCATTTTGGCAATTGGTAGTAAACTCTGAAAATCCTTTTCAAAAATAAACTGTTGGGGGGGAAATAAAATCCTTTAAACCAGAAAGAAAAGAAAAGAACTTATCTGAATGATGTAACCAATCCCAACGATCATGTCGTGCATTCCAGATCGATCAACCCAGTCTATCTGTATCAATCAATCTTTCGGATGGCCTCATCTCGCTGAGGATAAATGAATATTCAACTTTTGCCAAAGGCTGACCCTTTTCGCCGATCTCGCCTTGTCGCCTCATAGTGCCCTTCGAGGGTTTTCACTAATAAGACTCTCTCATTTCTCTCAACTCCCGTCGCCTCATGGTGCCTGTGAAGGTTTTCACCAATAAGACTCTCTCATTTTATTTTATTTTTCAGCTGGGGATTGGAGCGTATCGATATGACGCTCTTTGTTGGGGATTCTTTCGGCTATCACCTCGTTTCCAGTTTATGATCCTCTTCTCTGCTGGGGATCAGAGTGTTGTTCCCGACTTCCACGTGCATGAACTTGGCATTTCTCGAATACTGATCGGGAGGTCTTTTTTGGACATCAATATGGTTTTTTTGTGTATGGCTAAAAAAGGAAAAGGGGTAACAAAAGGCTCAAAATAATTTTGACGGGTAAAACATTACAACTCTTGGAATCAAACTTTCTTTCCCAAAATTATAAACGCAACTTCTGCCCCAGTTTTCTTGCTTGGGGATTCTTATTTTTGTTACACTATGACCGAGCCGTGAGGCGCCTACGTATCCTTCTTTGAGGAATCAGGTCAAACGTAGTTCCCAATTCCTCCGTTTTCTTCTGACTTTTTTTTTTTTTTGTTATCATTTTTCTCTTCTTTTCTCTTTTTTTTCGTTTTGTTGTTTTCTTTTCTTTCTTCTTTTTTTCTTCTTTTTCTTTACCTGTCATGCTTGTGTTTTCTAGTCGTTGCTAATGATTCCGAACGAGGGGTATGAAAGAAAAATAAATAAGGCTCAAAAAGGGTTAACGAAGGATAAAGTGTTTAGGTAGCAGAACAAAATGCCTTCGTCATTCCAGTCTTCAAAACATGCCCAGTGCAAACAACACAATTAAACAAAGATTTGTAGCCTATTCCGATGGTGCTGGACTTGACAATTATATTCACTCATTTGCCTTTTCATTTGTCATTTCTAAAGCACCATTGGGCGACACTCTCACTCTCGTTATCATGAACGACCCTCATGCCAATTTGGCGAATCTTTCTTTTAGCGGTTTTCTTTGTGTTTTACTTGCCCTAGTTCCGTATGACTCGAGCACCGAATAATCCCAAACCGTCCTTATTTCTTTTAAATGTTCTGATCACCTTTCCGGGGTTTTATGATTAACTTTAAAGACTAGGCCCAAACTGTGTGCGCATGTCATGTCACTGGAATCGACGCTGAACAAAAATGATAAAAGGACTAAACAAAAGATGACTAGAAATAATAAAAGACCGGATTTTGCATTAGACTACCGGTGAAATGGTTTGAATAACAAGACAAACAAAACAAACCAGAATAAAATCCTAAAACAAACTGGACAAAACTTAAATAAACCGCTATGACAAAATGGAAAGATAAGAAAGTTTGACACAAGACAATATCCGGATTACAACCCTAAGAATAATCCGGACAACAGAAATGACAACAAAATAAGCCACCAAAAGCTTCTCTCTTGCTAACCAAGGAACGGAGCGTCCTCCCACTTTATCAAAATTGGCATCTTAGCCACTGAGCTTCGCATCAGTATTTCCTAGACCATTACCAACTTTAATATCATCAACCTTAGTCAACAAGTCCCCAATAAGATTTGAGTGCTTCTGCTATCACGCCTGATCCCGCAAAGTGTGCATCATGATATGCGGGTAAACGATTCTGCGCAATGTTCTGGGTGTCATTGTCTTGGATTACCACAAACCAACCACCTTAACTTTCTTTGCGATTCAAAACAAAACAGGTTAGAATGGACTCAGTCGGACCTCATTATTAACAACATCTTTTATTCCTTTTTTCTCTTTTTTTTCTTCTTCGATTTTTTCATTTTTTTTCTCATTCTTTTTTTTTCATTTTTTTTCATTTTTTTTTTCATTTTTTTCCTTTTTGTCGTGGTCGAATCTTATGGAGATTGCCTACGTATCATGACCCCGCATGAATCAGACCTTGCGTAGTTCGGACCAATAAAACATAAACAATACTAAACATTTTTTTTCAATTTTCATATTAAAACAAACTGGGTTTCAAAGGTTTGAAGATGACCTACAAACTCGAAAATCAAACAACCCACATATTCTAATTAAAAGATTTACAAACTCCAAACACAAATGGCCAGCTTCCTTTCTCCGTTTGACAAATGCAACCGAACGGTTATTTTGCAAACGTGGCCCCTTCCAAATTTCACATGAATTTTGAGGCCGGGGAGGATTATTTTATGACACTTTACCAACTTGTCCGTTCTTTTACGAAAATAGCCTTTCGACAACTGAAAGATACTCTAAGGCTATTTCGGCAAGAACGGTTTAAGACGCGGCCGAAGCTGACTGGACTTATTTTTGACTAAAAATCCAAACGGTATTCACCTGACCGCTGATTCTTTTTTTTTTCAAATTACAATAAAAACCTGGTGTTGCAAACACGGCCCTTCAGCGCCTCGGGGACGAAGATTTTTAAGGCTGTGTGGGTCAACTGGAACAAAAATCCTAAACATGACCCAAAAGGTGGCTGTTTATGCAAAGTCAGCCTTCCGGCGTCCCTTTCGGGAACATTCGGCTATTTTTGACCAAACAGCGTCACCCGACTTCTTTATGACAAAATTAAAATTTTGACATGTTTTTATTTATTTGTTTTTGGTTATTTTTAGCAAAATAGGAGGTTGGACCCGATGAGGGTTGCCTACGTATCTCACTTCCGGTGAGAATCAAACCCGCGTAGTTCGGGATTAACTAAACTATCTTAAACTTCTTTTTTTTTATTCATTTTTTGCAACAAATATCAAACCCACTTTCAGAGCACGACTCTTTTCCTTTTCGATTTTGGCGTTTTCATAAAAATAAAAAACTATCTTAAAAATAAGACCCTTTTTTCATTTTCATTTTCCATGGCCAGACAAACTATTTTCCTTTTCTATTTTTTTTCATTTTAAAAATAAAACAAAATGAAGATTTTTTTTTCGTTTCAACAAAATGACCAACCTATTCTTCAATCTGAAAATAAGAGTCTCTTTTCTATTTTTTCTTTTGCCCTTTTTGAGTGAAACAAACTATATAAAAAAAATATTTTTTTTCATTTTTTCCAAAATTTCGGCAGAATTTCGCCAGTATTTGGGGCATTGGTTTTTTTTTCTTTCTAAAATAGGCAATTAACTCTCTACATGGTTACTTCCCTCTTTTTTGCAATTTTCCAATATTCCCAATTTTCGAAGCCGGTCAGCATGCAAGTCTGAAACAAGTAAATGCATAAAGCACACAGTATGTAGCAGGATGGTCTTTTCACTTCAGGTTGCTAGTCCTAGACGGACCCAACCCCTGTGTTGAGTCCCCTAAGTCAAATGCGCATGATGCAAATAAGCGTTCCTACTAGGGATCCGGCATGCAGCTTTGTTATACTAGATTCAGAACCTGGGTGTTTGTTCTAGACCTGGCTTACCCGAGCGGACAGCTCAAGCCGAGGGGGGCAGCATACCGGGAATACAGAAGCTTCACCGGCTTAGCAACTTGTCCGAACCTCGTTCTAAATTGGGATTTGACACTATACAGAAAAGAAGTCGTATGAAGTACTCCCTTCTTCATGATTCAGAAGACTTAGAGAGAAGATGGGTTTCGGCACAGTTTATATACAATTCACGTAATATCAAAGAGGTAAAAGGCAACTAATTAGCACATTGAACCAAAACATGTAACAAAATCAGATAAAACCAAATATAACAATTTATATAAGCTCGAATTTCTAACCCTGAACCAGTGGTTCTGGGTCATAGTCCCCAGCAGAGTCGCCAGAGCTGTCACACCTCCTTTTTCCGCCCCGCGAGGGGTGAAGGAGTTTTTTCCAATTAAAGGACAATCGAAACGGGATTTGTTTATTTATTTCAGAGTCGCCACTTGAGAGGTTTAGGGTGTCCCAAGTCACCAATTCAATCCCGAATCGAGGAAAAGAATGACTCCATATTACAGTCTGCGAACCAGAAATCCGGAAAAGGAATTCTGTTAACCCGGGAGAAGGTGTTAGGCATTCCCGAATTCCGTGGTTCTAGCACGGTCGCTCAACTGTCATATTCGGCTTGTTTATCTGATTTTATACAATTATGCGCTCTTGTGCAAGTTTTAACTCTTTACCGCTTTTATTATTATATTTTTAAAAAGAATGTAAACATCGTCTAAAAACATGTCTTTGGATTGCGTCACATGAAATGCACCCGCAATCCGGAACACAGTTTTATTCAATCTTTTGGGATTTGGATTTGGGTCGCATGAAATGCGCACCCGAGTTTAAGAAGATAACATTATTAAATACGCGCCTAAAGCGACTAACGCACCATTGTTTTGGGTAGGTCCGTGAAATTTTGCTAAACGGTCCATCCCGGAGTCTAAGTAATTTTAAAACAAATATTTACTGAGGGCCCCGTAATTTTGAATTTTTCATGTTTTCGGCGAGGCTCATCTCATTCTTATTATTAAAAAGGCAATCCTAAAAGTGGCTAAGGTTTTCTATTAAATTTGTCTCTAAACATGAAAGAAGACAAAGTCCTGATTAGTTCGCATGCTTGAAAAGTCCGGGCCCTTTAATAACTTTTGCAGATTTGATTAGTTCCGAAATGTCGTTACAAAGTAAAACGCGCCGGAATCCTGGCATGATTCGAGCCACCAGAAATTGCTAGCTCACCAACTCACGCGTGCCTATCCTTGCTTGCTACCTTAACTAGCAATCTTAGACTTACAACTATGCTTCTTTTTCCTTAAAGCGTTACAGTACCCTTTTTGAGTAACAATTGAGGGTAAGATTAATGCTACGATCTAATTGACCAAGAACTCAAACAATCATGCTATAATCTGAGATTAGTTAACAACTTACTAGCTATTTCAGGGATCAAACCACAAGTGCCATTTTGCAAATTATCGGAAGTTATACCCAAACATCCATTACATGATCAAGTTCTGTTTGAATACGAGCTAAACTACGTTATTCCAACACACTATCTAACGCATAGTAGTTTTCTACAGTCCCTTACAAACAACTAGAATGACGAAACTATATTTTTACAAATTACAGATTCAGTAATGCCTTAAGTAACTAAACAAAATAGTAACAACAAAACAAAACAGATTGCTTTTCTGGTTTTCATTTCAACTTCAATTTTTTCACATGCATTCATGCTTCACATTTTTCCGGCTTACAACAGCCATGGTAAAGACGTGTACCTGATAGAAGAACAGAAACAGAGTAGAGAAAGAAGTCAGCAGTAGTTGCAATGGCACAACAGCAAATTCAGCAACACAGCAGCAGCCAAAAATAACCCAACAGTAGATTAAAACCCAACAGTAGCTTCAGAAAATGCCACGCAGCGACACCAAATGCACCAAAAAATCCCAGAATACAACCCAAATGCCCCAACAACAATATAAATCACCACAATATGACCAAAACTTGAGTTTGCAACAGAAGATGGACCAACAGACTTTCAGCAAATTTCCACAACTCTCAATGCAACAGTAACAGAGTTGAATACTGATTTCAACAGTAAAAGTAAAGCAGATTTTTCTTCTTTCAATCTCTCTCTGGTCTCTTAAGATTAGAAAAACCAGCCTATGCTCTCAAAACTAAACTGACCTCTCAAAGTTGGAAAAACCAGCCCCTTTCTTGTTCTAAATGAGCCTATTTATAGCCAGAAATGGCAGGGCCCAGGCTGCCTTGATTCCTTCAGCCTTTTCCTGCCCATACTCCTTAGTTTCCTATGCCTAAATGTCTTTATTGATCCCTACTATGTTGTCCCCCATGCCTGTCCTATTTGTTTTACTCAAGAGTCATGGGTGATTAAAGTATTATTAGTCAGCCCCCATGCTCCACTGTTTGGTTCCCCATTAACAACTAAACTAAGGTTAATTATTAACAACTGGGCAGTCTTGAGCTCAGGGCCTGTTGAGACCCTATTTAGACTTACCAGACTTACCTTTTTAATCCACTGTTATTACTGTCTAACCCTAAACTCAGAAGTTAGAGTCACAGCCTATATAAGCTTGCACCTTAAGACTGATTTCTGGTTAAATACTCAGGGTATTACAGCTATGTTTAATTCTCAGTTTAGGCTTAACCAATGGCTCGAATTTAATCCAACAGGGGTGCTAATCAGATGGTGTGAATCAAGTTGTTGCCTTTCAAGACTGTAAAAAAAACAAACGACAATATGTATCGAATCGACTTTGCGAGTTACAACGTATACTAATCAGTCGACAACAAAAGCAGGCTAAAACAGAACACACAGGTGATTCATGTGTTTTCGGACAGAACATGGAACTTATGAAACTTAATTATTCGACGACGTTACTCAAATCGACTATACAAACTATTACATGTAACAAACAATCGACAAACAACATAGACTAAACAGGTCACCAAATTATTTCAATATTCGGGACATTTAGTAGGGAGCTTACGAAACTTAACTATTCGACGACATTAGTCGAAGCGGATGGATATCTCATAACATACACTTGACACTTAATAGAAGGAAAGAAAAGAAAATTACCTCGGAAGCTTAAGCATCAAAAACGACCCAGGCCTGAACCGGACTGGACTTCTTTGAGATCGAATGGACTTTAATCGAAGTGTTCCCGACTGAGAACACCTCGATTAAGGTCTATTAGACCCCAATCTGTTGTTGATTTGGACGGACCCCCATGGATTCGATTTTTAGGGTTCTTGAGCTTAGATTTGGGGTTCGAAGAGTTCTACCTAGATTCGAACGAAACCAACGTTGATTAGGGTATGAGGGATGTCAGGGGAGTGGCTGGTGTGAATTTGGGACTCATTAGGTGATTTAGGGTTTTAGCTCGAATCTTTGATCGAAGATTCGAGAACCCTGGAGATGATTCGAAGTTAAGTGACCAGGGATTCGTGTACAGGGTGGTTTATAGGTTCAGTGGTGTAGCTATGGTGACCGGTGGCGTTGTTGCCGCCGGGTTTACGTTGAAGGGGAGCTATGGCGACATCTAGGGTTTGGGGGTGTTTGGGATCGTCTCTGAGAAAGACGATGAAACCAGGGGGGTGTTTGGATAGGGGCGGGGTTCGTTGGGATCATTTATATACCGGGCCAAAGGTCGAATCCTAGTTGTTGGATCAATCAGGATCAATGGTTCGGATTGGTTCACTTAACGAGACGGTGGGTCAATCTCTGGGTCGGGTTTGGCTTTTGGATATGGGTACTGATTGCATCCGTTGGATGAGGGCTAGATGGACGGCTGGGATCGACTGTCATCGAAGCGACGTAGTTCTAGTATCAGACTACGTCGTTTGATGGCGTGGGAGACGGGTCTTCTGGGCTGACTGACTTGGGCCGATTTTGGTGCTATTTGGGCCTGATTTTCAGCTCAATTTTTGGCTCAAATCCGGTGTTTTTCCTCTCTTATAATTAAACAAAAATTCTCAAAAATAAAATAAAGAGAACCAAAATTAGACTACACAACTATTAATTATCACTTAGTAACAATTAAAACATTTAATGAAACCACCACGACACTAGAATAGAAATGCGTATTTTTGTGATTTTCGCTCTTAAAAATCGAATAGCGGTTAATAAATTCCTAAATGTACCACTTTTCCTGAATGCACGAAACATGTATTTTTTTTTCTAACTATAGCAAGGCGAGCATTTACGGACAAAACAATTTTCAAAAAATGTCACACAAATCCTCAAAGTTGTACCCGAAGGTAACTTGCTTTATTTCTTTTTCGATTTCTTTTGGAGTAATTTCCGTGAAGCAAAAATCACGTGCTCATAGTGATGAACAACTACGACCCTCGAACAACTATGGCCCTCGAACCAAATGAGTATGCTATTGAAAAGTATGAACTAGAATAACAGAGCTTACAAGAGAAAATTTGACATATTGCTTTGTTATGCGTGAATGTAAGATGATTACAAAATAATTAGGTCCCTCTTTATATAATAGAGGAATCCTATTTATGGTACAATTTTAATTACAGAAGTAAATCCCATGATAGGCGAAACATCCAATCCTGACTCGATATGTGCCGAGATTTCCGCCACGATCCTCGCCCGATCACGGATATCTCGGCTTTCTGTTATCCGTCGTAGCAGGCCTCCTTCGATCTTGCTCGATCTCTTTTTCGCTTCGTTCTCGATCACGACTGGCCTCGATCTCGATCGGCCATTGATCCACGAGCTTAGCAATCCATCTCCGTACCTCGTTCTGGCATAACCGAGGTCGAGCATTGATCTTCCTTCTCGATTTCAGTCAGTTATACAAAATGACCATATACAATCTATTACTACTATATTAAAATAATTTTATGAATGATCATTCAGCGTCACTCACTATTTTAAAAAACACTAAACTATTTTTTTGTAAATGAATAAGCAAATAAAAAGAGGGTGAGAAACTAAAACTTCAAATGAAATTTTTGTAAAAAAGGAACTTTTAAATTTACATTGATAGCTGAACAAATCAACTTGTACTCCAAAATAAGAACACTGAAGAAAATTTTCGTTCTTGCAGTATATTGGGGGAGGGTATATAAAATTTACTTAATACTCCCTCTGTTACAATTTTTGAGAACATTTGATTGGACAGAGAGTTTAAGAAATAAAAGAATATTTTTGAGCTTATGGTATAAAATGAAGCACATATTTTGTGTGGTTATAAATTATTGAATAAAAGTAAATTATTTCCAAATATAACAATAGACAATTCTTTTTTGTACGAACTAAAAATAAATAAATAAGTTCACGTAAATTGAAATGGAAAGTGTACATGTTACGTACATATTCTATTTTTTAAAATTCATATAGCAATTGAAATATTAAAATAATGACCACCAAATAATAATAAAAGATCCTATATTTTAAGAATTGTTCACAATTTTAAGACAGGTAGCCGCAAAATTCGAACTCTAATACAGTTTCCCCTTTAGCGTGTTTCGTCTCTCTGCTTTGCTACATCACCTCCCCGCCATTTCTTTTCCCCGACAAAACTGAACTCTCACATTCTTCCCACTTTTTGGTTCTTCGAAAAATCACATACAAATTTCCCAAAATCGCCAATAGAATCATTCTCTAATATTGATGAAAAATGTGCAGACTAAAACAAGGGAACCACAAAAATGTAATTTTATTTTTGGCGATTTTGCTTACCATGGCGAATTCTGCAGTTGGACAGCAGGCAAATACCAATAACACCATGGGAATTCAGCTACTGAAGAGTGTTCTCGCTACGCGTGTCAAGGATATGGGCGCCATTATGACCCAAAAACTTAAAGGCCAATTGGATTTTTGCATTGAAGATGTGTAAGTCATTATTATATTGAATGAACGTGAGTTTTTGTACGTGCATAAGAACGTGGAACATGTAAAATTATAATTCTCTGTTAAATTTGCTATGTTACAGAAGTTACGCCATTGTAATTTTATAATTGTTCCAATGTCTTATAAGTTGAATTTTTCAAATTCAATTTTTCACGTTCTACCTCGGCGTAAAGGGAGCCTTGGCATCACTGGCAAAGTTACTGCCATGTGACCAGGAGGTCACGGGTTTGAGCCGTAGAAACAACCTCTTGCATAAATGTAGGGTAAGATACAATACACCCTTGTGGTCACCGGCCCTTTGCCAGACCCGCGCATAACCTCAATGCCCAAATTAGTTGTGTTTGGCTATATGAATTCTCAATATTTATTCTTGTTGAATAGGACACCATTTTTTTCCAACTTTTTTAATCATACTAGAAGAAATAATAACACTGGGAAGCTGTGATGCATATGTAGTAGTATGTCGTAAAAGCTCACTTGCCTAAGAAATCTGTTTGTTTCCTACTTTAGAAAGAGCAGATTCTTCTACTTCTCTGTTAAGTATTAAATGTGGAGCAACATAAGTCAATGAGTAAAGATTTGGTGAAATTAGCAGCATTAATCATGAAGTCGGTTTTCAAAGATTCTGCCAATAATCTTGTGGTATATATAGGGGAATGGAATTATTTTTCTTCTCCTAATTTGTTTCATTTTTGTGATGATATATATTCGGCGTTGATGATTCAAGTCTACGGAAGGTTACAGTTGATGATGTCCATCTCATTGAAGAAGTATTAGGCATGGGCCTAATAAGAGTTTTCTTTGGTTTGGTAGCCAACTTTGTTGACTTGGTTTGGTTGGTAGCCAACCTTGTTGAATTAGTTTGGTTTGGTAGCCAACCTTGTTGAATTTCTTTGGTTTGGTAGCCAACTTTGTTGAATTGTGAAAAGTGTGTGTAAATTGTCAAATATTGTAGGCTTTAGAGGGTGAAGCTTTGGCTATAAAAGGAGAGCTTCAACTCTCATTTCTACACACCAACAAAGAGAGAAAGAAAGAGTAAGGTTTCACAGACAAGGTATAAGAAAATAGTCTGTGAGGAAAATAGAGAGTGAACGATATTGTAGTGAGGTGGGAATATCAAAAGAGGGTTATTTCTTTTGAGTGTTGTAGTGGTCTTTGGAGTATTTACCTCCGACCTACAAAGTTGTAAAATTCCTTACTATAGTGATATCAGTTGCTCCTCTCGGGGTCGTGGTTTTTTCCCTTATTCAGAAGGGTTTTCCACGTAAAAATTTTGGTGTCATTGTTACTCTTTTTATTCTTGTTAATTACCGTATCTCGGTGCTACATTATTATTCCGCTTTATTACCGTGAATATTATTTTGGTAAGGGGTTTATTCCCAACAACTGGTATCAGAGCACGGGTTCTGCTCGTTCACTGAAATACTATTCACTGTCGGTAGTACTATACTTGGTGAAAAAATAAAAATGTCCGGAGTAAAGTACGAGGTAGCAAAATTCAACGGAGATAACGGTTTCTCAACATGGCAAAGAAGGATGAGAGATCTGCTCATCCAACAAGGATTACACAAGGTTCTAGATGTTGATTCCAAAAAGCCTGATACCATGAAAGCTGAGGATTGGGCTGACTTGGATGAAAGAGCTGCTAGTGCAATTAGGTTGCACTTATCAGATGATGTGGTAAATAACATCATTGATGAAGACACTGCACGAGGAATTTGGACAAGGTTGGAAAGCCTATACATGTCCAAAACGCTGACAAATAAATTGTACCTGAAGAAGCAGTTATACGCCCTACACATGAGTGAAGGTACGAATTTTTTGTCACATTTAAATGTGTTTAACGGACTAATCACACAGCTTGCCAACCTCGGAGTGAAAATCGAGGAAGAAGATAAAGCCATCTTGCTATTGAACTCGTTGCCATCTTCGTACGATAACTTGGCAACAACCATCCTGCACGGTAAGACTACTATTGAGTTGAAAGATGTCACATCGGCTCTTCTACTCAATGAGAAGATGAGAAAGAAGCCTGAAAATCAAGGACAGGCTCTCATCACAGAAGGTAGAGGCAGGAGTTATCAAAGGAGTTCGAACAACTATGGTAGATCCGGAGCTCGTGGGAAGTCAAAGAACCGATCCAAATCAAGAGTCAGAAATTGCTACAACTGTAATCAACCAGGTCACTTCAAAAGAGATTGCCCAAATCCAAGGAAGGGCAAAGGTGAAACCAGTGGCCAGAAGAATGACAACAACACAGCCGCCATGGTGCAAAATAATGATAATGTTGTCCTCTTTATAAATGAGGAAGAGGAATGCATGCACCTGTCAGGTTCAGAGTCGGAATGGGTGGTTGACACAGCGGCATCTCACCATGCCACACCGGTAAGAGATCTTTTTTGCAGATATGTAGCAGGTGATTTCGGCACAGTGAAAATGGGTAACACAAGTTACTCAAAGATTGCGGGGATTGGTGACATTTGTATCAAGACAAATGTCGGATGCACATTGGTTCTAAAGGATGTGCGGCATGTACCTGATTTACGGATGAACTTGATCTCGGGAATTGCTTTAGACCGAGATGGATACGAGAGCTATTTTGCAAATCAAAAGTGGAGACTCACTAAGGGATCATTGGTGATTGCAAAGGGAGTTGCTCGTGGCACGTTGTACAGGACAAATGCAGAAATATGCCAAGGTGAATTGAACGCGGCACAAGATGAGATTTCTGTAGATTTGTGGCACAAAAGAATGGGTCATATGAGCGAGAAGGGATTGCAGATTCTTGCCAAGAAATCACTCATTTCTTATGCCAAAGGTACAACGGTAAAACCTTGTGACTACTGTTTATTTGGTAAGCAGCATAGAGTCTCATTTCAGACATCGTCTGAAAGAAAATTGAATATACTTGATTTAGTATATTCTGATGTTTGCGGCCCAATGGAAATTGAATCAATGGGCGGTAACAAATATTTTGTTACTTTTATTGATGATGCTTCACGAAAATTATGGGTTTATATTTTGAAAACCAAAGATCAGGTGTTTCAAGTTTTCCAGAAGTTTCATGCTCTAGTAGAAAGGGAGACGGGTCGAAAGCTAAAGCGTCTCCGAAGTGACAATGGAGGTGAGTACACTTCAAGGGAATTTGAAGAGTATTGTTCAAGTCATGGGATCAGACATGAAAAGACAGTTCCTGGAACCCCACAGCACAATGGCGTAGCCGAGAGGATGAACCGCACCATTGTGGAGAAGGTGAGAAGCATGCTCAGAATGGCTAAACTGCCTAAGTCATTCTGGTGTGAAGCAGTTCAGACAGCCTGTTACCTGATCAATAGGAGTCCATCAGTTCCGTTGGCGTTTGAAATCCCAGAGAGAGTCTGGACCAACAAGGAGGTGTCCTACTCGCATCTGAAGGTGTTCGGTTGCAGAGCTTTTGCACATGTACCAAAAGAGCAGAGAACAAAGCTGGATGATAAATCTATTCCCTGCATATTTATCGGATATGGAGATGAAGAGTTCGGGTACAGACTGTGGGATCTTGTAAAGAAGAAGGTCATCAGAAGTAGAGATGTAGTCTTCCGAGAAAGTGAAGTTGGAACTGCTGCTGATATGTCAGAAAAGGCGAAGAATGGTATAATTCCTAACTTTGTTACTATTCCTTCTACTTCTAACAATCCCACAAGTGCAGAAAGTACGACCGACGAGGTTGCCGAGCAGGGGGAGCAACCTGGTGAGGTTATTGAGCAGGGGGAGCAACTTGATGAAGGTGTCGAGGAAGTGGAGCACCCCACTCAGGGAGAAGAACAACCTCAACCTCTGAGGAGATCAGAGAGGCCAAGGGTAGAGTCACGCAGGTACCCTTCCACAGAGTATGTCCTCATCAGTGATGAGGGGGAGCCAGAAAGTCTTAAGGAGGTGTTGTCCCATCCAGAAAAGAACCAGTGGATGAAAGCTATGCAAGAAGAGATGGAATCTCTCCAGAAAAATGGCACATACAAGCTGGTTGAACTTCCAAAGGGTAAAAGACCACTCAAATGCAAATGGGTCTTTAAACTCAAGAAAGATGGAGATGGCAAGCTGGTCAGATACAAAGCTCGATTGGTGGTTAAAGGCTTCGAACAGAAGAAAGGTATTGATTTTGACGAAATTTTCTCCCCCGTTGTTAAAATGACTTCTATTCGAACAATTTTGAGCTTAACAGCTAGCCTAGATCTTGAAGTGGAGCAGTTGGATGTGAAAACTGCATTTCTTCATGGAGATTTGGAAGAGGAGATTTATATGGAGCAACCAGAAGGATTTGAAGTAGCTGGAAAGAAACACATGGTGTGCAAATTGAATAAGAGTCTTTATGGATTGAAGCAGGCACCAAGGCAGTGGTACATGAAGTTTGATTCATTCATGAAAAGTCAAACATACCTAAAGACCTATTCTGATCCATGTGTATACTTCAAAAGATTTTCTGAGAATAACTTTATTATATTGTTGTTGTATGTGGATGACATGTTAATTGTAGGAAAAGACAAGGGGTTGATAGCAAAGTTGAAAGGAGATCTGTCCAAGTCATTTGATATGAAGGACTTGGGCCCAGCACAACAAATTCTAGGGATGAAGATAGTTCGAGAGAGAACAAGTAGAAAGTTGTGGCTATCTCAGGAGAAGTACATTGAACGTGTACTAGAACGCTTCAACATGAAGAATGCTAAGCCAGTCAGCACACCTCTTGCTGGTCATCTAAAGTTGAGTAAGAAGATGTGTCCTACAAAAGTGGAGGAGAAAGGGAACATGGCTAAAGTTCCTTATGCTTCAGCAGTCGGAAGCTTGATGTATGCAATGGTATGTACTAGACCTGATATTGCTCACGCAGTTGGTGTTGTCAGCAGGTTTCTTGAAAATCCTGGAAAGGAACATTGGGAAGCAGTCAAGTGGATACTCAGGTACCTGAGAGGTACCACGGGAGATTGTTTGTGCTTTGGAGGATCTGATCCAATCTTGAAGGGCTATACAGATGCTGATATGGCAGGTGACATTGACAACAGAAAATCTACTACTGGATATTTATTTACATTTTCAGGGGGAGCTATATCATGGCAGTCTAAGTTGCAGAAGTGCGTTGCACTTTCAACAACTGAAGCAGAGTACATTGCCGCTACAGAAACTGGCAAGGAGATGATATGGCTCAAGCGATTCCTTCAAGAGCTTGGATTGCATCAGAAGGAGTATGTCGTCTATTGTGACAGTCAAAGTGCAATAGACCTTAGCAAGAACTCTATGTACCATGCAAGGACCAAACACATTGATGTGAGATATCATTGGATTCGAGAAATGGTAGATGATGAATCTCTAAAAGTCTTGAAGATTTCTACAAGTGAGAATCCCGCAGATATGCTGACCAAGGTGGTACCAAGGAACAAGTTCGAGCTATGCAAAGAACTTGTCGGCATGCACTCAAACTAGAAGACAGTGCTACCTCCTCTAGATGAATGAGACTGGAGGGGGAGATTGATGATGTCCATCTCATTGAAGAAGTATTAGGCATGTGCCTAATAAGAGTTTTCTTTGGTTTGGTAGCCAACCTTGTTGACTTGGTTTGGTTGGTAGCCAACCTTGTTGAATTAGTTTGGTTTGGTAGCCAACCTTGTTGAATTTCTTTGGTTTGGTAGCCAACTTTGTTGAATTGTGAAAAGTGTGTGTAAATTGTCAAATATTGTAGGCTTTAGAGGGTGAAGCTTTGGCTATAAAAGGAGAGCTTCAACTCTCATTTCTACACACCAACAAAGAGAGAAAGAAAGAGTAAGGTTTCACAGACAAGGTATAAGAAAATAGTCTGTGAGGAAAATAGAGAGTGAACGATATTGTAGTGAGGTGGGAATATCAAAAGAGGGTTATTTCTTTTGAGTGTTGTAGTGGTCTTTGGAGTATTTACCTCCAACCTACAAAGTTGTAAAATTCCTTACTATAGTGATATCAGTTGCTCCTCTCGGGGTCGTGGTTTTTTCCCTTATTCAGAAGGGTTTTCCACGTAAAAATTTTGGTGTCATTGTTACTCTTTTTATTCTTGTTAATTACCGTATCTCGGTGCTACATTATTATTCCGCTTTATTACCGTGAATATTATTTTGGTAAGGGGTTTATTCCCAACAACAGTTTGGTTTCGGCTGATAAATTTTGATTGTTACAGAGATGAAGAGTTTGATGCTGCTTTCAATTTCTCCGAAAACTCAGATTTTTTGGCAGCATGTCTTAGAACGACAAAAGGTACCAAGTGCTGGATAAATTCTCATCTTTTCTAGTTTGAGATCCACTTGTCTAGTTCATAATATGGATTACAATTACAATCTTGCAGAATGATGTTAAAATATAGTATTATAGTTTCTGGCCAAGTACATTTGAATATATTAGATTGACTTTTCTTGTGATTAATCATCAATATGTGAAGCTCCTTTCATTCTTGATATTCACAATGTGTTTGGTTGCGTGGTAGGGGATGTTCAGCAGCGGTTGTGTACGGCAGCAGAAATAAAGTTCTACTCGACTAGTTTACTGGAAGTAGCGGATGAAAGTGGCGCAGCAAGAAGTTCCAATTACCTGAAACCTAACAAGAATTGTAATCTGTCATCATGGATAACTGGATGTGAACCAGGATGGGCTTGTAGTGTTGGAAAAGACGTTAAGGTTGACTTTGAAAACGACAAGGAGATGCCAGCTAGAACTCTAGAATGTCAATCTTGTTGTGAGGGCTTCTTCTGTCCTCATGGTCTCACCTGCATGATCCGTAAGTATTGGATTTTCCAAGTTAGAAATGACTGCCAGCTTCTTGGGCTGATTTCTGAATTTGTTTGCTATAACAATTAATCAGAAGCTGTGAAATTTAGTATATCTCTTTCTGATAATTCTGTTCTTTCCCTCTTGTTCGTTTGTCTTCCTTTTCTTCCCTTGAAGCCTGTCCGATGGGTGCTTATTGCCCTCTTGCAAAACTCAACACGACCACTGGTATATGTGATCCGTAAGTTTCATATTTCCGTCTGGAGTTGTTAGTACTATTATTCTTTTTACTTACACATACACATACACACACGCACACATTCACTTTCTTGACCTGATTATATTGCCTTCCTGAAAATACGCAGCTACCAATATCAACTTCCTCCTGGAGAGACCAATCATACCTGTGGTGGAGCAGATGTGTGGGCTGATTTTATAAGTGCTACTGAACTTTTTTGTTCGGCAGGATTTTACTGTCCAACTACCACCCAGAAGAATCCTTGCAATAAAGGGTATTTATTTTTCTTCCAAATAAAGTAGCTCATGTATGCTTTCTCTTTTTTTCCCCAGCAAGTTTAGCCAGTAGATGACATAATGTATTCTGTTGCATCTTTTTGCTCATGTTCATAAGCTCATGCTTAACCCCATTTACTCACCTACAGCTAATTTGTGCATTTTTCAGACATTACTGCAGAGCTGGTTCAACAGTACAGACAAGTAAGTCTATCTCTTCAATAACAGTCAGCTATATTTCAGTATTTCTAACTATTTTTGCTTATTTTATATACGAATGACAGAAAATGAATCAAGTTTGATGCTTCTAGACATTAGTACTGGTTAAAAACCACTCATCAAATCTTTTTTCATTTGTTGTCTCATTACATAACATATTTCTGGGAGAAAAAAAAAGGAAGAAGAAACAAAAACATACTGATATTATTGGGGAGTGTGCAGCTTGTAGCTCCAGGTAACATAGAGTTAGAGAAATACTTGGGTACTCAGATCCAAATTCGACATGTTGCCATCTCAATAATTGTCTTTCCTTGAGCTGCTATCTACCGTTGAAGATCAAATAAATTTGAAAATATAATAATAATGGCTGGAAAGGTCCAGGATATGTCAGGATGTGAAAATAATTGATCTACTTCGCACACTGTAACAATTGGCTTTGAATTCTTTCTCCTAAGAGGATGTTTTATTTGAGTTCCTTGTGCTGTCGTGAGGCCAGACTACATTCTTGTTGTCTTGCTTTGAATCACGTAGTCTTGTAACTTCAAGTCAATACCACATGTTTTTGCGACGACAAAATGGATGTATATTAAGTAAGAACTCTTTGCATGTTCTTCTCAATTGACAATTCGTGAAACATTTTGGGACTTGAACATGACAAATGATCACAAATGAGTAACAGTGATGTATGTTCATGCAGGCTGCTATACATTTGCAACTTGTGAACGTCAGGCAGCAAACCAAAATATCACTGCTTATGGTATAATGTTTTTTGTAAGTCATCATCTTATTCTTAAGTTATCCAGTGAATGACTATCAATTTTATTGTTGTGCTTATGGAAATAAAGCTCTTGAGTTGGTTAGCATTGCATGTCTCTGTGTCATACCGAGGTTTCTAACTATTACATAATCTGAATGAATATTCTATACTATTAACCTAGATATATATATTTAATATTCTAATATCTTGACTTTTAACAGAGTCAATATTTGCCCTTTTAGTTGCTTGGTGATTCATCAGAGGATTCTTGATCTCTAGAAAGCTTGTTCATTTTGATCTATTAGTCATCGACTGTGAAAACATAAATTGGTACATATTTCATTATAACACTGACACATTCAGACTATATCAACTGTACCATGTGAATATAGAGTTGTTTGGGCCTGGTAATTTGGATGTTTGTGTTAACGGAACTATGAAATGCTCTTTTAAGTAATTGTTTTACAGGTTCTCCTTCTATCTGAAAAAAGAAATGCTGTATACCTTTTCATGCTGTAGAGATATTGGATTTCTAATGTATATGGTGTTTCTCTTCAAGTCATTTTTCCACCATAAAAGATGCACATACTTAAGATTCAGATTGTACACAAGAATTTCTCAGCTGGTTTTTTCGTTTTCGATAGGGTGGAATCATGCTTATACTTCTCATTATATACAACTGTTCTGACCAAGTTCTGAGCAGCAGAGAAAGAAAACAAGCCAAGTCCAGAGAAGCCGGTGCAAGAAGTGCAAGGGAAAGTGCTCAGGCACAAAACAGATGGAAATCTAACCTTGCTAACATGGGTTCTCAATTGTCAAAGACATTCTCCCGTAGAAAGTCGACAAGGCAGGACCTGCAGAAAGATAGTGATCAAAGTAAACCTGGTAAAGATTCTGGCTTGCCCTTGCCCCCAGGTATGTCTCAGGCAAAAGCAAAGAAGCAAAACAACCTCAAGAAGATGATCAATGAATCTGCAGAGAACCCTGATAGTGAAGGTTCCAACATTGAGACTGGGGATAAAAATTTTAAAAAGAACAAGGGTAAACAATTGCATTCAAGGACTCAAATTTTTAGATACGCATATGGGCAAATTGAGAAAGAAAAAGCTCTGCAGGAGCAGAACAAAGATATGACCTTTTCTGGAGTAATCAACATGGCAAGTGAGTTTGAGATAAGGCCCAGACCTCCTATTGAGGTCTTCTTCCAAGATTTGACACTAACTTTGAAGGGAAAAAACAAGCATCTATTGAGGTGTGTAACAGGGAGATTATCGCCTGGTCGCGTTTCTGCTGTTATGGGTCCATCTGGGGCTGGAAAGACAACATTTCTTTCTGCATTGACTGGAAAAGCTGCAGGGTGTACTACAACTGGTTCGGTTCTCATAAATGGAAAGTCTGACTCTATTCAGTCATACAAGAAAATTATTGGCTACGTTCCTCAAGATGATATAGTACATGGAAATTTGACAGTGGAGGAGAATCTTTGGTTTAGTGCTCGGTGCAGGTATGCTACAATAGATTTGTTACTATTCTACCTATAGTTAAGTTATTGCTTGACTCAATATCTTCCAAGTCGCTGTAATTTCTGAACTTAAAGTTGTCCTCGATTTCAAGTAGAATAGTCAATCTTTAACTTCTCAGAGAGTTTGTTTAGAGTTTTGAGTTTGTTGTCCACATGTTCTGACAAATATGCTTGCAAGTTACCAAAGTTCAATTCTTTCTATGTGCATTTGTCTTCATAAGTTCCCTTCTACCATGAGACTGCTACTTCAAAGGCTATAGAGTCCAGTAATTTGTTGTTTTCAAAAATTAGGACCTGTTTTTATTACTCCTATCAGGAAAAAAGTTACCCTTGCTTCTTATTTCTGTTTGTTACAGTTAGCATTCTAGTTTGCCACTACTAGCTTTGCAATTGATTCTCATCTGCTCATCAATGTTGAATTGTTCTTCCAGATTGGCTGCTGATTTGCCAAAACCAGAAAAAGTTTTAGTAGTTGAAAGAGTCATAGAGTCCCTGGGATTGCAACAGGTGAGAGATTCTCTTGTGGGGACAGTGGAGAAGCGAGGCATCTCTGGGGGCCAGAGGAAGCGAGTAAATGTTGGGCTCGAGATGGTTATAGAACCTTCTTTGTTAATTTTAGATGAACCAACTTCTGGTCTGGATAGCTCTTCTTCTCAGTTATTGCTTAGAGCACTTCGTCGTGAAGCTCTTGAAGGAGTGAATATATGCATGGTGGTTCACCAGCCAAGGTAATGTTTGCAGTCATACTTTTCTTCTCTTCGGTCTTCCAATCAAAATGCCAATTGTACTATGTATTGGGAATATCTTCCAATATAACAACCGAAATACTTGCTCTGGAAACATGAGGCATGGTCATGAATAGTTTCCAGCAGTCATACCAAAAGGAATTTTGCTCTCCGTTCCTACGTTGTGGAGCAACATTCTGACGTTGGGTCTCATCTTAAAGCACTTCTTTATTAGTCCTGTTTCTAGAGAGCTAGAAGAAGTAAGAGCATAACACATTTCCTCACAAAGTCATTCCTTAATTGCACATTCATATTTAATATCTTCGTTGCTTTTTGTTTGCAAAAGTAATTTCGTAACGGATAGTTCTTTGTTAATTGCTGATTGCCCTAATTGATTTATTAGATTAGTTGTCCTGTTCTGTATCTAATTATACACGTGTTAGCCAAATTGTATTCTCCTCACACTAAGTGACAGAAAATCTCTTGTTCCAGTTATACTTTGTTCAGGATGTTTGACGATTTGATACTTCTAGCGAAAGGTGGCCTTACAGCGTACCATGGACCAGTATCCAAAGTTGAAGAGTACTTTGTAGGACTTGGGATCAATGTCCCGGATCGTGTTAATCCTCCAGATCACTTCATTGATATTTTAGAGGGAATTTATAAACTCCCGGCAAGTATAGGAGTAACCTATAAAGATCTTCCTCTTAGATGGATGCTTCATAATGGTTACCCAGTACCACCAGACATGCTAGCTTCTTCGGGATCAGCAGCTTCTTTGGCTGGGGATAATTCAGCACATGGAGGAAGTTCTGCAGCGGCTGGTCCTGATCTATCTTTTGCAGGAGAGCTGTGGTCGGATGTCAAATCCAATGTTGAACAGAAGAAGGACCATATACAGCACAAACTTTTGGCCTCAGCGGACTTGTCGAATCGGAAAACACCTGGTGTCCTCCTCCAATATAGGTATTTCCTTGGAAGGTATGACTAGCTCCCTTTATTTCTAATATTATGGAGTACTCTTTTTATTTGTTTGTTAATATATGCTAGCAAGTCACTTATTTTGTTCTTCAATTCCTGTGTTCGAATATTTTGAATTTGTCCAATGTGCTTTCCCACAGTTAGGCTATATATATTTATATAGTAGCTAAGACAAGCAGTTTTATGAATATTATGTGAGATATTTAGTCACAGTTTATGAGGAAAATATGTGCACAGTATGTTTTTGCGTTATGAATATTTCAATTTTGTCTGTGATATTCGATGAATGGCATCGACTAACAATTTGATTCTGCATATTAGTCAGACTCGGCAAGCAGCGACTACGAGAAGCGAAGATACAGGCGGTTGATTTTCTTATACTATTACTTGCTGGGATCTGTTTAGGAACACTTGCTAAAGTGAGTGATGAAAGCTTCGGAGCACAGGGTTACCTTTATACAGTCATTGCAGTTTGTAAGTTAAAACTTTGAGACAGCAGATATATGTTCACTTGTCTTATTTTACTTCAGCATGTACAATTGGTCAAAGGACATTTAACTTTGAAGTTTAAGACAGGTAAGCTTTTATTTCCAAAACTTTGAGAGGGAAATGTTAAAGAGGAACTTTACAAGTTTTAGAACGGTGCATCAAATTTTGAGTTCTGCTTGAGAAATTTGCAAAACACAGATCATGATTTCTCTTAGCAGTTTATCTCTAACTCATCACTAATAACTCCATTTTTTTTTTCATTCTAACAATTTGAAACAGTTTTTGCAAATAAAATATATGCTGCTCTTGGAGATTAGCATACTGTGTAAATTACCATATCAAGCTGGAAACTTCTTTTCTAGTTGAGTAAAGTAGTTCTTTGCTATTATTTGAACTTCATTACTAGTCACATGACTCCCACATTATCACTAACAGAGAGAAAGCATCCTGAATCTCAGAAAAGGTAAGATATGACAGAAACTGAGATAGTGTAATAGTAGAAGTGCAAAAGTTAGAGAAGAAAAGCAGAAGCTTCCAAGCAGTGAGCAAATATAGCATCTTCTTCACACTATAATGATTTTAAAGTCGGATATTAAGATTAAGAACTTGGATTAATGATTAATCACGGTATCTGTTTCTCTGGAAGTATGTCTTGTCTACATGGTAGAAAACCATGAAACTTTAAAAAATAATTGTATGTTAGTTTGTTTTGCTTGATGTTTCCCCATTCTTTATGAAAAGTTTTTAACTGGCAATCCTGAAATTAGCCTTTTTCATTTGTGCTAAGACATTGCTCAGGTCTAATTAACATAATGTTTATTCCTGACTTCCAGCTCTCCTTGGCAAGATTGCAGCATTGAGGTCATTTGCTCTAGAAAAAGTATACTACTGGAGAGAGAGTGCATCCGGCATGAGCAGCTTGGCTTACTTTATGGCCAAGGATACACTTGACCATTTCAATACAATTGTAAAGCCTGCAGTTTATCTATCAATGTTCTATTTCTTCAATAATCCAAGATCAACTATTTGGGATAATTACCTTGTCTTGCTTTGTCTCGTATACTGCGTTACGGGAATAGCTTATGCTTTGGCTATCTACTTTGAACCTGGTCCAGCCCAACTGGTGGGTGTTTTGAACTTTAATAGTGATATAATATGTGAACTCTTTACTGTGATTCTATACTTACAAACTAATTTTGTCTTTCAGTGGTCAGTGTTGTTACCAGTCGTTTTGACTCTCATTGCAAACCAAGACGGCGACCCACTTATGGCAGAAATAGGAAATTTTTGCTTTCCTAAATGGGCTTTAGAAGCATTTTTGCTTGCAACAGCTAGAAGGTCCGGTGCATCCTATCTCTCTTTGTATCTAATAATATGTCAAGGAATGGGTTTATTTCTTTAATGCTTTAAAACTATCTTGCCACGGCATCATCAATTCCTGTTAGGTTTACAATTAGCTTGGCATTAACCATCAGGCATTCAGAATCAATTATATCTGATATTTGGCACTAAAAATGTTTCTTCAACTCACTCAAGTGTAAAGTTCCTATTCTTGTTTTATTCTGCTTCCAGGTACTCTGGTGTATGGCTGATCTCAAGATGTGGTTTACTAAAGGCAAGGAACTATGATCTTGGTCACTGGTATCCTTGCTTGCTGTACCTCATCCTCGTCGGCTTTCTCAGCCGTTGTGTAGCATTCTTTTGTTTGGTGACTTTCCAGAAAAAATAAGTCTTCTTCCTCTCTTGGTTCATTGCTTGGCAATCTAGCATAAACACGGAAAAATGCACGTTTGCGGACTCACTAACAAAATGCCACAGTGTAAAGGAACCTTGTATACGTACGGCTATCCTCTTGCCACAATGTAAGTGCAGTAAAAATGGTCTGTGGCAACTGAAGTCAACAATTTTGGCAGAAATGTAAATGTACATATGTGCGAATTTTAGTTTCTCTGAAGTTACCTTGCTTCCTGAATCTTGTAATTAGCTATGACCCTTCAACATAAATGGCAGATGTCGACTTTAAAACATATACTGCTGGTAATGGAAGTTATTTCTGGAGCCAACAGGAAATCAATTCCAATCTTTCACCTCTCATTAGGTACAATTAAATGCCTGTGAATAATAAAAAAGAAAATAGTGTGTTTTATTTGGCGAGTTTAATTGAAGAAATAAATGGAAAGTTATTATACTTTAGCACGTTGTATTATTGTATTGCCGTACTTATGGACGGATGCATCAAATGTCTATGTTTTAAATAGTCAAATAGATTCCGAAAACCTCCTTTCATTTTATTATTACCGACACGACATGGTCTAAGGAATATTGTGATATACTACGTTATCCTGAATTCCAGGCCACTTGTAGGGTTTGGGAAGTTCTTGTCTGGAGTTGATCGATTTCCCAAATTTCTTAGTTGACAATTTTTGAACTACTATATATCATTAGTATTAGTACCCGCGCATCCGCGGACATTAATTATGTCAAATATTTAAGTTATTTGGATTGTATTTTAGTAATCTTAAAATTTACACTTTCTCAGTAAATATAGATAATCATTGGATATTAATTACATAAAAAAATTAACCATTTCTTCTATTTTTCTTTTTTAATATCATTCTTGCCGGTGTCATTGGATCCTAAAAATAGTCAGGAAGTAAAATAATAACTCATATTTATGGCAAAACAATCAAATGTTAAGACAATGAATGACTCTTTGTATAAGATTTAACTCTTTACTACTACTTGAACTCTTATTTGGTGTGTTGATATCTCGGGAGAAATTCAAAAATAGCCAGATTTACAACTAGTCGTTCAAAAATAGCCCAGTTTCAAAAGTAATCGAAATTTAGCCACTTTTCATGTAAAGATAAATCTGAGCGAAAACACTGTTCAAAACCCAGAAAATACGCCAGTATATTATATTGGAGTTTCAGGATAAGT
Organism: Nicotiana tabacum; assembly: GCF_000715075.1. NCBI lineage: Eukaryota > Viridiplantae > Streptophyta > Magnoliopsida > Solanales > Solanaceae > Nicotiana > Nicotiana tabacum. Next base: position 101,731,020 of record NC_134087.1, on the reverse strand, counting down.
ATGCTTGAACTCCAGCATATTATACTGGAGTTCCAGGATAAGTATGCTGGAACTCCAGCATAATATGATGGAGTTCCAGCATAAGTACACTAGAACTCCAGCATAATATACTGGAGTTCCAACAAGTATAATTGTCCAGTATAATATACTGGAGTTTGGAGCACCGGTGCTCCAGTCTCCAGTATATTATATTGGAGTCAGCAAAGTATACCGATCTAGCATAATATGTTGGAATTCATACACAGGTGCACCGAACTCCAGTATATTATGCTGGACCGGTCTCTGTTGCAGCAAAATAGTGGCTATTTTTTATTGACTTCGTAAACGCTGACTATTTTTGAATGACCCGTCCGAAAACTGGCTATACCGTGCTATTTTTACTGATATCTCTTAAAAATATTTCTTTCTTAAAATTTCAGTTACTAAAACATTATTTTTCAATAATAATTATTTTTATAATAATGTAATTGAAAATATTATACTTAATTCAAAACTCATTTTAGTTGGTTATCTAAAAATATAAAAAATTCTTTAACTAGTGAATTTTTTTTACTCCATTTTGATATTTGACATTAACCATGTTAAATATCCGAGTTATTTGAATTATATGTAAATAACCTTAACATTTTAACCTTCTAAATAATTATAGATTATCGTCAGATATTAATTAAGAAACACTATATGAAAAAAGACTAACATTTTCTCAATTCTCGTAGTGATAATTTTATTTTTGCACTATTCTCATAGGTGTCACTGGAACCTAAATATAACCACAAAGTGAAATAATAACTCATATTTATGTCAAAGCACAAAGGTTGACACGATATAAACGATTCTTTGATTACGACGTGACTTTTATACTACAATTTGAACTCTTATTTGGTATGATTTTATCTTTCAAAAAATATTTCTATTTTGAAATTTCAATTTCTAAAACTTTATATATATTATAATAATGATTATCTTTATAATGATGCATGAAGATATTATCATTAGTTTAAAATTTACTTTAATCAGCTATCTAAAATTTAAATGATTCTTTGGCCGGATTTATTTCAGTATGACTCCACTTTAGGTTTATCGATATCTTTAGCCCCAGAATTTGAATTTTTAATACCCTATATATAAAAAAAATTTGTTCTTTGAATCATTAAATGTTAAATTAGTTGATTATTATTATAAAACATTGCATATATTATCTTAAAATTGTCAAGTAGTTTATTTTTCGATACCATGCTTGGCTTAATCTCAATGCAAACTACTCAAATTGCATTTCAATTCAAATTCGAATATCATATCAGTTTGTTAGTAATAGTGATTTTTAAAAACGATATATAATGTAAATTAAAAAATATTCTAAGATATCCTTATCTTATAATCTATGTATTTGAGTTGGAAAAAAAAATATATTTGAAATCGATGAGATTAACTTTCAAATTTTTTATATTCAACAAAGATGAAACATAAGAAGAAATTTGTTGTCATCTTTTATTTCTCATTTTTAGATCTTTCTAACATTTTTTTTCAATATTTATTTTCTTTTATCTTATTTTTTATGTCATTATATTTTTTGTTACAAAAAATTAATTTATTTCATTATAAAAGGATGAGTTTTAATAAAATATTGTCTACATATGAACTTTAATTATATTTTTACTCTTTGGTTGAAATTGTTTCATATTTATTTTTTGGCTTTATCTAATCAGCCTAAATAGGTGCTCACCCGACCACTTAAATTAAAAAATTGAATAATATGTAATTTATATATAATCCATATATAATATGTGTATAATCATGTGTTATCGGTATATATCTATTTATATTAGATATAAAAAGTAAACAATAAATATGGCCGGATATTATATAAATATTCCATAAGATTTCGGTTTTTTGAGTTTATCCATGATATAACTTCTATTATAAATAATTATAAAACTCTCTACTAATGTTCAAAAAAATCTTATCTTTTTATTATCTTTGAATTAAAAAAAGTAAAGAGTTTTTTCGAAATAATTTGTTTACATTTAAAAAAAAATCACGTCATACCAATTTTTTCTTTATAGATACTCTTTGTTACACTTAAAAGTCGTTATAGAAACTATCAATTAGAAACCAATTTCTCTCTTGTTGAGTTTGAAAAAAAAAAATCTTTCACATAATCTAATGATTCAAAACTATATTCTTCAACGAAAAAATATTATATCCTTGCAATATTGGTCTGACTACAGCTAAATGAAGGGGTTTCAGCTTCTACCCTTCAATTCCTTGAATGTGCTAAATTAAAATCAATGATACCAATTATATAGCCAAAGTTTGTTATTTGTTTGATGTCCATTTATGCAAATTGACTCTTCAAACAAATATTCTTCAAGAAGAAAAAAGAAATAACTTTTTTTTAATGTTGACTGATTTTGTGATGTTTCTTTCTCCAGCATGTATGTTTACTTTATTATATATGTAAGTAAGCTTTTATTTGGTTTTATAAACTCTTTTTTGTTATTTATATAAACATAGACGTGTACCCTATATATTAAATTTATTTTAAAAGAGTTAATTTTATTCAAATCTAGCTACAGTGTTTCAAAGAACTATACTTATAGGATTTTAAATGTGAAAGAGTTTTATAGTTATATGGAGTAGTTTTTTCTTTTGCTAGAGGAGAAATAGTATTTAAATAATTAGAAAAAATAACAAAAATTCCTAACATAATTGCACATGATAACATGATAAAAAAAAGATAAATTTTATTTTTAATTTAAATTTGAATTTTAGAACTTTATATATAAATTCAAAATTATCTTTTAATTCAAATATATATATTTGTATTTAACTAAAATAGTCAAATATAGAATAAAGTCACCATATACTATTGACATTTATTAGCTTGCCACTTGGCTTAACCATAATGTCAATTATATATGGTAACTTTCTTGCTTTAATACATATATATTAGGCCATATCTGAAAATAGTGCATCCACACTGTATATAAGGCCAAAATCGGGGGTTCGACTTTGGGGTTACTATGGCACGCCATGCCCGACCTCGAGAAGCTCGAAGCAGAATTTGAAGTGTGACCCCGAGGTGCGTCCCTCAAGAGAGCATATCGAAGGTTCACTGTGGTCAATCTTGGAGCAGTATAAATTGATGATCGTCATGGAAAGGCGTAAGGGTGTGCATTCGAATCGGTTTATCGATAAATCGAATCGATTATTTTGTTATCGGTTTATCGATTTATCGATCTCGATTTCGATTTCAAACTTTTCCTTATCGAGTTATCGATTTCGATTTTGTCCTCTTCGGTTATCGGTTTATCGATAAACCGATAAGATATACTAAAAAGACAAAAAAAAATTATTTTTTATTTTTTATTTTTTACCCTTATTCTATAATACCCTTCCCTTTACCCTAAGTCCCTAAACCTATTATTTCCTCTACCACATTTAAGGAATGATCGCATTTAAAGCTCAAGGGAATGAATTTCAAATTAATGGAAAATAGAATTAGCTGTGATGATGTATTTTTTTCTACCGTTGGAGTGTTGGTGGCATACATTTGATCCCTTACTTTAGTTTCATTGCATGTGCTTGTTGACACAATTTTTATGTTATAAATGGAGTTCGTCTTATTTTAGCTTCTTTTTGTTCATATTAGTTAGGCGTGTTTATAGCGATATACTTTCCGTGGAATCCCACAAATTTTCTTATTGGTGTAATCGATAACCGAATCGATAAGCCCCAAACATTGATAAATCGAAATTGAAAAAATCGAAACCTTATTGAAACGATACTTCGTCTTATTTTTGCTTCTTTTTGTCCATATTAGTTAGGCGTGTTTATAGCGATATACTTTCCGTGGAATCCCGCAAATTTTCTTATTGGTGTAATCGATAACCGAATCGATAAGCCCCAAACATCGATAAACGAAATCGAAAAAATTGAAACCTTATTAAAACGATAACGATAAACATATGTACAAATCGATAATCGATAAGTAATTATCGATAAGGGTCAAAATCGAATCGATAAATCGAATGCACACCCCAAGAAAGGCAGGAAAGCTCCCAAAGACACATGTTTAGAGCTGACCAAGTCTGCAAGGATAGTAAAATCCGTACTGAGCCATTATACAACTGTACCAATAGCATTTCCTCGTCATTATTAGACATGTACTATGTTGGGATTCTCCCTCCTATATAAAGGGGACCCTTGTCATTTTGTAACATACATGGATCTTGAATACAATAGAACATTTTCTGCTTTTCTCACGCTCAATACTGTCTTTCAGCTTTATTATTTTTTCATTCATTATTCTTTATTTACCGCTATTGTCGGACCCGAGGTCCCTGATTCCATTGAGTTTGAGACCCCAGTCCTTCATCAGCATTGGTTTGCATATCATATTATCTTTACTTACACTTAGCATCTATTGCCTAACAACTCGTATTGAAATAAATCACATATTTTTAGAACCACAAAATCAAATATAATTGTTAATACCATTTTCAAGGTAAACAGTTTGGCGCACACCGTGGGGCTAAAAATAATAGTGATTGTTTTGGTGCTAGTTTTCTGAAAACACAAGTTACTCTTCACACTTTTTTTTGTCCAAGAATCTTTGATTTCAGGTACAAAAATGTCTAACTCAGCAAATGCGCACGAAAACAACGGTGTTGGGCTTCATGGAGAGAATGGTGCAGATGCCGGTGTACCACCGCAAAACCCTGGGGTGGCACCAGCACAAATCCCCATCGACGTGGGCTCACGCAATATTGTGCATGTCGATATGAGCTCTCATACCAATGGAAGTGTGCGCGGGGAAAACTAACATGAAGCACAAGGGACTCCAGCTCGGGAGGAAAGAGAAGTTAGCTTTCAAGTTATTTTCAAGATGTTACAAGCACAACAAGTGGCTATCGCTCAGTCACAAAATTATGAAGTTTCCAACGAAGGATGGAGTAAAAGCAGTGTACGGGGAGCAGCATGCAGCAAGAGAGATATTCGCGGAGCACGATGTGGCACGACGCATGATGTGGTACAAGCATCAACGCTCTCTATATCGAAGAAGCCAAAGGACAAACAAACAACCAAGTAGTAACCATAACCTACTTTCTCGGCTGCATCTGAATGAGTGAATAAGGGATCGTGCCGCGTCCTCGGAGCAAGCAATTGAAACTTATCGAGGCTCAAATGCTATCATTGCTAAGGTACAACCTTCTCCCTTTTCATTTACGTTTTATACTAACTTATTGCAGGTGTTCGATTGAGAGTAATCGAAGCACCCTCCAGCTCGAAGACCTCGGGTTTTAAAGCATGCATTGCGCCTTTCCCCCCTAGATCGGGTTCTATCGCAAACGGGTTTTACCGGCGAGGTTTTTAACGAAGCAACATCCATATGCTACCTAAGCAGAACTCATCAATTATTCAAGGCTTCTCTTCTATCAACCTCAAATACTAAGGGGCATCACCTTGGGAGGTCAACTCTTCAAAGAAATAGAACTATGCCTAGGAGGACCTCGATAGGAGAATGTTGTATTGGGCCAAACGGTCAAATGAACCGTGTCCGTATAGAATAATCGAGCCTCCAAAAGGCAAAAACATGTATGCATATATCAAGTAATTGAGGAAGCCTCTCTGCTTGTCAAAATGTTATGTGCCTCAAAGAAGTTTACTACTGTCATGCAAAAAGGCTCAAGGGCCAAAAATCCTCGAACACTCGGGGACTGTCATCGGCAGTCAGCTCATTGAAGCCATCAAAAACTCAAATTTGTAAGACCTCAATAAGGCAACTTCGAACTTATAAAACCTCCATGAGGCAATACCGAGCTTATAAGATCTCAACGAGGCGTACTTAAATTTATAAGACCTTAAAAGGGCATAACCCCGATATTTAGGCCAAGGCTATATATTCGAACTTGTAAGATCCCTAAAAAGGCATACCTTCGATATAGACTCCAAGGTCATCGCACCCGAGGACTAAAGGCTGCGGCCAAACATAAAGACTACGGTCGAACTAAAAGGCTACGGCCAAATTAACACGGCTCGGAGACGTCTGACTGCCACCATAAAACTAAAGGCCTACAAATACTTCGAAAAGAACCAGTTAATCAGGCTACCCTCGGCATAAGCGAAGGAGCTTCGATAATATCAGCTCCAAATAATAAAAAGGTTTCGAAAACTTAGCCTTCGAGCGAACCTCCCGAGGTACTCATCTATCATCACATATCGACTCATAATCGAGGTTCTCGTTTGAGCCATCGAAGAGTTGGACGAACAAAAAACATGCCAAGGCATAATCAAAACTTCAAAGTCTTTAGCCAAAATGAGGGAAAACTATAGCCATGGTAGAGGTCACATCGACCCAATCTGAATAAAGCCTAAGGGCCAATGCGTAAGAGCTTAAGGGCCAGCCTAAAGAGCTTAAGGGCCAATACGTAAGAGCCTAAGGGCCAATGCGTAAGAGCCTAAGGGCCAGCCTAAAGAGCCTAAGGGCCAATATGTTGAAAACCTAAGGGTCAATGAGCCCGAGTCAAAACTTGATTCAAGGACCGAGCCCTAAATGGTCAACTACTATCAATTAATCATCAAGCACAACCTAAGGGTTCTTATCTTAAAGTCTAACATATCGGACTAATTGGAAGCATCAAAACTTAAAACATAAACAAAGGAACAAGCAAGTGGAAATTTATATAAAGGGAAAACCAAAGGGTTCCTTTTTTATTATAAATAATGGTACAAAGATACATTTACAACACTCCCACAGAGAGCCCTATAGAAAGAACAAGGAAAAAAATCTAGTCTACCCTCGGGAACTTAGCGTTTCCCCCCTCGGGGACTTTGTCTCCATCGGCTCCCTCGGGACCAGCTCCCTTACCGGCTACCTCCTCGTTGTCTTCAGCATCAGAAACGAGGGACTTGGCATCGAAATCATCCGCCTTGGCCTACTCTATCTCCTCCGAGAGATCGAATCCCTTACCATGAATCTCCTCGAGAGTTTTCCTCCGGGATCTGCATCGGACATATTCATTGCTTCTCCTCTCTCGATCGGAAGCCCCCCTCAACTTCGTATGAGCTTCAACAACATCTTTCAGATAGATGGTCACCTTCTTATCAGCCTTTGCTCGGACCTCTTCGAATTCGGCTCAAGCATCCACAACTTCGGTCTTCATCTTCAAAAGATCCATTTTAGGCTTGGCAATCCTGCTCGTCTAGACTAAGTTGCCTTCTCGAGCATTAAGAAGTTGTATCTCGAGGGTGGAGGCCTTAGCCAAAGCGTTCCTTTTGGCCGCAACATGAGTATTTATTTGTGCCTTCAATTCGTTGCATTCAGAATTAACCTGGTTAGCTTCACCCCGAAGGCATTCCAGTATCTCAGTCTTTCTCTACAACCGAGATACCGAAATGTTAGTTTTCAAAGATGGGAGAAGAAGCTTGTATTCCCTCAAAATAGAGGTTACCTGTTTCTCGAGGTTGCCTTCGTAATCATGACTTCGGTTCAACTCCGATCGAAGATGTATCAGCTCTCTTGTCTTCTTATCACAAAGAAGCCTGAGAGACTTCTCCCCATTCAAGGCTTTACGCAACTTATCCTCACATCGAAGCAGCTCAGACTTGAGCTTATCGAAGGCCTATGAGAAAGAAGGTTCAGTTAAAAAGAAGAAAGTATGAGGTTAGAAATGTTATAATGACTTCAAAACTCACCATAGAGAAGAGTCACTGAGCTTCCTCGAAGGCCGATTTCGCATCTACCGGCTCGGTCTCATCGGCCCCGATGAAGCAACCCGAGGTGCTCTGATTGGGCGGAGATACGTTAAAGCCCATTTCCCTCAGAGTACTTCTCGACGTCCGAGAACCAGCTGCCAAATCAGGTAATGAAGGACCTTCGCCCCTCCTCTATGTGGAATCTCTCCCTTGAGACTAGGGGCCTTGAGCCCAGTAGGCTCAACAGTCTCGGGAGGCCTCCTAGGTCGAGTCATCAATGTAGAATCATCCTCTCCAGGTGCATTGATGTCCACAGAACAACCGATAAATATGAGATCTTTGTCATCGACAACGTCCTCCTCGCACCCCCTGGCGGGTCCTGCTTTGCTATGGGAATCCTCATCCTTCGAGGATCTTTTTCTTTTATTATCCTTCCTTGTCTCAGAAATCGAAGGTCGTTCCTCCTCCTCGAAAGGGGACGGTCTCACCTCAGAAAACTCACCGATGCCTGCAACAAAGAAATTAGTAAAGGAAAGTACTCCTCGAGAGAAGGACTACCTAAAACATACCATGGTGCTTAGCCTCCCATTTGCCTTTTGACAAATCTCGCCATTTACGCTCGTCATAAGTCGAAGAGGCATCCAGTTTGCGGGCCCAGTCCACTAGATCGGGGACCTCATTTGGCATCCACGGAATCACTGTGAAAAAGGAAAGAAAACATCCTTACAGAGTCTAGCTCCACCGAGAACAAAAGTAATAGAATACAATATATCACTTACACTTGAAATTCCATTTCTTGGGAAAAGGTAGGAACTCCGCAGGAATAATATCGACAGTCCTCACTCGAACAAACCAACTCATCCACCCTCGATCCCTGTCCTCGTTATCACTGGCAATAAAGGGCTTGGTGGATCAGTGTTGTAGTGTAATTAGACCTCGATGATGCAAAGGCCGATACAATCTGATAAGGTGGCTAAGAGTGAACTCGAGCTCGGCCTTTTCAGCGAAAAAACTCATCATCAACACGATCCACCAGAAAGACAAATGGATCTGAGCCAAAGTAACTCGATATCTTCGACAGAATTCGAGCACAAGTCGGTTGAGAGGACCCAACGTAAAAGGGTACGTGTACACGTTCAGAAACCCCTCTATGTGGGCCATAATATCCTCTTCTCGGGAGGGTATCTGCAGCCTCACCTTTTCTCCCCATACACAGTCTCTCCTCACAGCCTCAAGGTGTCTCTCTTCTATTGATTGAATGAACCTCGATGCATGCTCTCGATGGCCCGGAACATCGAGAGTTTCTCTATTATAAAATATCTCATCGAGACGAAACAGTTCGAAGTTAGCTCGCCAAATGTCGCCCTATAAAACTGGCCCGGCGGGAAGCAGAGGTGGGACTTCCCTCTTTCTGGTGAGCAGATTTGGGCACGGTAGCCATGATTCCTTCAAAACAAGAAAGGGAAGATGAAAACTCAGGCGAAAGCTTTAATATGATTCGGCACCAGAACTAGCGCAAAACAAGGAACTCTATAGAGAAAGGAAGTTGCACAAAGCGGCAAAGCCCTCAATGAAAGAAAGAAAGTATATATAAGAACAACGGCGACTATTCATTAACTTTGATAGCCAATTAGCTTTGACAAAGCAATTATGACTTTTTGGGAAAATGTACCGACAGGGCCATTTCGGTCGCTTTACGGTCAGGTCACAGGAATCATGTCACCACACAGTGTTCGAGGGATTGAGGTGTCAAATCGATTCCTTACCAACCCAACCTAGGGAAGGTATGCAATTGAAAACAGAGCAATCCGATCTCAAGGGTCTTTGTTACTCCAAGACCGAGCTCGAAGGAGTTAAATTTAAGTTCGAGGCTTGACCTTGGCATGAACACTAAAAGGCAAAACTTTGAAGACATTAAACAAGAAAGTCCTTTGCATTCCAAGAAATATATTTACAAAGGTGCATTTACAAAACTCCCAGGCGGAGTCCACATACAAAAGAAGAAGAAGTGAAAAGAGCAAAGGTGGCCTAGTCTTCGTCTTCGCTACTCCCCGAGCTACTCGTAGAGACCTCGTCCGAAGTAGTCGGAGCTACTGACTCCTCTTCCAAGGCCTTCGCTTCTTCGATCTCGGTAGAGAGGTCGAAACCATTGGCATGCACTTCCTCAAAGGCCTACCTCTGAGCTTTTAATCGAGTATGTGCAAGGGCGCGAGCCAGTTTGAGCTTGACCCCTTCAGATATCTACCTGGCTTGAGTATTCGTTGCAGCAACATCTTCCCCGATACGAGAATATGAGTGCATCGGCTTCAGACTTGGCCGCGGATAACGCGACAGTCGACTCAGCATGAAACACCTTGAGTTTGTGAGCCTCCTCTTTAGCACCTTGAATAAGACTCTGGGTCGAGGCCAGCTCCCCTCGGAGAGTATCCCTTTCCGAGGCCATGCTATCCTTGTACCGCTTCAGCTCAAGGATCTCGATGTCTTTGGCCACAATCTCTTCCCGAAGTTGCTCCGTTAGGGTATCCTTTCGCTTAATCTGCAAATGCTGAGTCAAGGTAATGAACACAAAGTTATAAAAACAAAAAAGCAAGCTCATGAACACCGAACTACCTGCTCGATGAATTTGGCCCGCTCTTGGAGCATTTTCTCCGAGCTTGCTCGAAGGCTATTCAATTCCTCCTCCCTTCGAGCGTATAGAGTTTTTAGCTCTTTCGACTCCGAATCACACTTCTCGAACTCCTCCTCACAGTGAGTCAGTTCAGCTCTTAACTTGGAGAAGGCCTGGTCGTACAACATTATGACCTATAGCACAAAGGGAAGAAGTTAGAAAAACAAAGACCAAAACTCAAGGCACAAAGGTTATGTCAAAATTCACCTATTTTTGAAGTTTCACAGCCTTCTCGAGGACGACTGGGGCATTAAGATCAGCATCCTCTTCAACACCGGCAAAAAAATCTCCAAATGCATTATCCTCTCTCTGGGATGCCCTCACATCGGGAGTCTCCCTGTTCTGGGCGTCCCTTATTTGCCCTGGGTAAAACGATGAGCCTGGTTGAAGATCGCTTATGACATCAACCTCTATCGGGGCTTCCTCTCGCCCTCAAAGGGCCTCAGAGCTGGATCCTCCGAATGCGCCAACCAAGTGCTAATCAGCACAAGTTGTATCCCGTTCAGTGGTCGGCTCGGGGACTGCATTCAAACCCTCCTCCAGGGTCTCCTCAATACGAGGTGGGACCACATCGTCCATCTCTAACTCGGCAGTCTTCTGTCCGGCAACCTTCGAAGCATCAGTGCCTCGTCTTGTCCTATGTACCAGTGGGCAATCGTCATCGTCTTCGGCACGAAGACTCTCAGCAGCTTCCGGAGTTAGGATCGTTGCATTGGCCCTAGGCTTTCGAGCCTTAGCTCTCTTTGGTTTTGGGGACTCCGTCAGTGTCTCCTTCTTTCTCTTTCTATCTTTGGTGGGTCTTTGGGTCTCCTCTTCGCCAGAAGAAGGCGGTGTCATTGAAATGGCTTCCCCGAGGCCTGCACAAGAGTAAAATGCCAAACATACCACCAAAAAATCTATTTATAAGGAATTTAGAAGTGATAGTGGCGAGGGCATACCGTGATTTTTGGCCTCCCATCGAGTTTTGGCCAAATCATGCCAAACACGCTTGTCATATGAGGAGGCGGAGTCTAAGAGCTTAACCCAGCCCGAGAGGTCCTTGACCGCGCCGGGGGAACCACACGGTGGCTACGCAACTGAAGGAGAATCAATTCAAAAAAGAAAGGAATTAGTTCAAAAGAGGAAAAGAGGACATCCAGATGATAAAACATGCTCGATGTTACGACACTTACGTCTCATATTCCATTCCTCAAGGAATGGCATCTTCTTGGCAGGGATGAGGTCCGAAGTCCTGACATGAATGAAGCGGCTCATCCACCCCCGGTCTTTATCTTCATCGATGCTGGCAAAAACTGCTTTGGTAGATCGATGTTGCAGTTTGACTAGGCCCCCTCGATAGATACGAGGGCTATACAATCTAATCAGATGATCAAGGGTGAAAGGCATCCCCTCGACCATGTTCGAGAAATATCTAATCAAATAGACAATTCTCCAAAAGGAGGGATAAATTTGACCAAACGTCACTCGATATTGTCGACAAAAATCGAGGATCACCGGGTCTATCGGTGGAGAAGAAGAATCTACGGGACCTAAGGTAAAGGGATACGTATATACGCTGAGGAAACCAGCTCTGTGTAGTTATATCCTCTTCTGATAAAGGGATCTCTACTTATACCTCATCTCCCCAACGACAATCTATTTTCGCCTTCTTTATGTCGGTTATTAAACTAATGTACTGAGACATGGTCTCGTATCGGCTTGGTATCGAAGAAGGTTTATCAATTTTGAAATCAGAGGATGTCTCGAAGGGCCCAGGAATACACTCTTCAATACGAGGAGGCACTATCTTTTTGCTCTTAGATGAGCATAACGAAGAAGGGGCTCCCTCTTTTTGAGGTACTGTCTAAGAAGTTTTGGCCATGGTTATAACAAAGTTTCAAAGTAAGCTGACGAAGAAGTAAACACAGAAGGAGGATGAAGACAGGAAACTGTTAACAAAGATTTGAAAATTTGAAGATGTTGTAAAGGCTTAAAAGGTAGGGAATTGGAGTATTTATAAGAGTCATCTAAGTGTATTGGAGGAGTTGATAGGGCCACCAATAGCGGTTCGTGGGCTTTTCGAGAACCGTGTTAATAAGCCCCATGTACAATTTTTCTGTCACATCATTTAATGATCTCACGTGGCTGACATCATAATGGGGGTATCGAAGAGGCAAGAACTCAAGATCGTTTCTTATCCTTTCATTCTAAGAAACGCGGGGACTATCTGTATACGGCCAAAATCGGGGAGTTCGACTTTAGGGTTACTATGACACTCCACGCCCGACCTCGAGAAGCTCGAGGCATAATTTGAAGTGTGACCCCGAGGTGCATCCCTCAAGGGAGCATATCGAAGTTTCGTTGTGGTCAATCTCGTAGCAGTACAAATCGACGATCGTCATGGAAAGGCGGGAAAGCTCCCAAGGACACGTGGTTAGAGCTTACCAGGTCTGCAAGGATAGTACAACTGAGCCATTATACAGCTGTACCAATAGCATTTTCTCGTCATTATTAGACATGTACTATGTTGGGATTCCCCCCTCCTATATAAAAGGGACCCTTGTCATTTTGTAACATGGATGAATCTTGACTACAATAGAATATTTTCTTCTTTTCTCATGCTCAATCTTGTCTTTCAGCTTTATTATTTTTTCATTCAATATATATTCTTCATTTATTATTCTTCATTTACCGCTATTATCGGACCCGAGGTCCCTGATTCCATTGAGTTCGAGACCCCAGTCCTTTATCAACATTGGTTTGCATATCTTATTCTCTTTACTTACACTTAACATCTATTTCCTAACAACTAGTATTGAAATAAATCACATATTTTTAGAACCAGAAAATCAAATATATAATTGTTAATACCATTTTCAAGGTAAACACACTGCCACAACAATGTGAAGATAGGTTTTGACTCATTTACTACTTTAGCTCAAGCTTAGTTTCTTTTGGAGGAGATTGTTCCATTCAAAATAATTGAGTTAATTTTATCCATGGTCATTGAACTTTTGTGTTTGTTATCCAAAAGTCATTTCTTCTTCTTTTTTTGTTACGTAAAAATTATTTAACTTTGTGTTCATCACTCAAAAATCACTATTCCTTTTTTTTGTTACACAAAAAATATTTTACTTTACTTTAGTTATCACAAAGTCACATTTGCTAGATTTTATAATATTTTTACTTGAAAAGTCTACTGTGCCTTTGATATTATATAAATCTTCATATTTATATAATACCTTCTATATTATATACTATATAATATATTTTTACCTATGTATTTTATTTATAACTAAAATAACCTAATAATATTTTATTTATTATTTTTATAATATATTCGTACATTTAATTTTTCCTTAACTGATTTTATTTTAATTTTTACCTGTGTTTTATAAAATTTTGTCAAAGTAATTATCATGTCAAAGTAAAATCTTTTCTTTATTTTGTTACACAAAAATTATTTTACTATGGTCACTTTGACAATATTTTATAAAATTTTCACCTGAAAAGTCTATTATGCCCTTGACATTATAAAACTTTCTCAAAATATGCTTTTTTAAAAAGTGCTTTCGGTGGAAAGCAATTTATATTTGACTATTTAATTTGAATTTTTTTTTGAGTAGCAACTAATTTTGGCCAAAATTTAAAAGGTGCTTCAAAGCATAATTTTTTCAAAAGTATTTATCAAAAGTGCTATTGAAGATACTTTTGGCAAGAAAAAGTCATGTTTATATGTTATGATCATTGTTTCAAGAAGTATATTGCTGATAAAATCAATTCATAAAAACCTCCTTTCATTTTATTATTACCGTCTCTAGCCACTCATGGGGTTTGGGAAGTTCATTTTTGGAGTTAATTTTTTTCTTTTTTGACTAGGTGAGTTTCTTTGTCAGTAATTCTTGTACTACAATGACATCTGTAAAAGTTCATTCAGACTGTCACAACAATTTGAAGATAGCTAGGTTTTGACTCATTACCACCTGGTTCAAGCTTATTTTCTTTTGTAAGAGGTTGTGCTACGCAAATGACCATTGCTTTTTCTTCTCTTGTTTACATTTCATTTTTTATTTACTCATTAGAAGACATTATTAGATGGGGGTAATATTAAAGGGAGTGGTAGGACCACAAATTCCAAAAATAATTATTTTTTTTAAACTTCGTGTCTAATCAAACAAGCTTACATAAATTGAAACGGATGGAGTAAACAACAAGAAACTCATGGAATATAGAGAAATTTTATTTTGTACCAGATTCACGTAATTTGTATGAGACTCCTTTATGACTTTGCCAAATGGATTTAGGGTCCCACTTCATGCAAAAATTAGCCAACTCCCAGCTCCGCTATTACTCTCTCCCCTTCCTAATTTCTTCAACTCCCTTAACTCAATGTTTTCAATTACCAGAATTAAATGTTTCTAATTCGTTCTTTTAATTCTTCTTCTCTCAAGCAATTGATCATTTTTCAAAGACACACAAAACTTAAACCCATAAAATATTTTTGAGAAGAAGAAAAAGAAAGAATCGGAAAGGAAAGAACACCATTAACGTTGACAAATACTAGTAATTAACTTTTGGCATTGTCCATGAAACCTAACAATAAAAAGCAGACACAACCTCTATATATAATCTCTATTTTTTCCCTTTGTAGTTCTTTTTTTGGTTCGAATTCCTCTATCCTCTTTTTCTCCTCTTTCTCGCTTCTTTTTGTATGAATATGGTGAAAACTGAAAAGTCATAAAACAATACCTTTGAAAAAATTTCAAATAAGATTGGTAGAGTATCTGCTGAGCTATGTTTCGTTTTAGTTTTATGAAGAGCTAGAGTAAAAAACCAGATGTTTCTCAGCAAACATCTTCAAAAATAATGTGGAGCTCACAATCAAAGTGGCATATCCATTGCATCAGAGGCGGATCTAGGATTTAAATTTTATGGATTCAACATTTAAGATTTAGCATTCAACCCATAGTACTTTTAAAGTTATGGGTTCATATTGCTATATATTACAACAATAATAACTTTTTACACATAAATTTATAATTCTCGTCAAAAGTAATGGATTCAGTTGAACCCAGTGCCGATACATTGCATCTGCCTCTGTATTGCCTAGGTCTGTTGGGAGAAAGAAAATGAAGTGATAAGGAACAAGGAAAAAAAAAAGAAAGAAAAAGAGGAAGAGGGAGGAGCATTTGCCTTGATTGAAGAAGTGCCATTGAAGGAGAAGTTGTTAGAATAAATTGGCCTACAAATTCCAGATGTCACTAAATTAATAAGGGCCTCACATAATTATTACATGACATGCGAAACTCAAAATAAAATTTCTCATCTTGTGTTACTTTTTCAGTCAAAAGACTATACATTCTCTCTTTATGTTTCCATCGATTTTATTGCCCTCCTTTTCTTAAATCATTTAATGTCATTTGACGATATTGTTTGTCACAGAATCGCAGCATTTAATTTCTCCCGCGGCTATTGACTAATTGTCATAGTACACTGTGTTGCACCGATCGATTGGTATTTGTCAAATGGTATAGAAGCGTTAGATTAAATGAAACAAGTTGAAACCTCTAGCAAAAAGAAAAAGAACAATTAGATCGAAAGAAAAGAGTATTTGGAGGTCCTTTCATATAATGACTCGTTCGAACTTTGACACAAAATTTGAAGAAATATGATCCTTGCGCATAAATTAATGAAGCACAAACTAAGAAATTATTCTTTCACTCTGTTGTATGTATTTTATTACTCTCTTTTTAATTACCCCTTGTGTTTATGATGAGTAAATTGTTGGGATTGGATAATTATGACCCAACATGAGATCTTTGACAAAATTAGAACTAAATTTCACTGTACCAGTGACATCAAATCAAAGGAGGGGAACTCATATGTTTGACTTTCGTGTGGTTGAAGTACTATTGCATCTCTCTCTACTTATTTTCTTTTTGGGACTGTACTTTACATCGGTCTGAGGTCAAATGTCAACGGAAGAGCCTCCCTTTGTGCACAAAGATAATGCACAAGCCAGAAACTTCTTTGGCGTACCAATTCTGGCGTGTTCAAGATTTTCTTTTGCTTTTAAAAGGTGAGAAAAATGCCATAGCTCATCTAAAAAATTTGGTCCTGAATTCTTGGTCTATGATCTGGTCTAAATTTCGTGTTATTCAATGCATATATATTCGACCTCTTCAATTAAATGGAACATCCTAAAACTCAAGGATGTTTACAACATACAAATGTCAAAAAATCATACTTCATATATGTGAACCTATATATTTTTTTCCAATATATTCCAACAAAGATTTTTAAATTTGAAAATAATTCAACTTAAACTTTAACTCTATTCTCAATGAGAAACTTTGGTTGTTTAACACCAGAAGTTTTAAATTATAATCCCGTACAAATATTATGGCTTATTTAGGATCACAAATTTTAAAAGTTTTCATTTCTTTCTTAAATTCCATGCTAAATCAAATAGGTTTACAGCAATTCTAATAGAGGGAGTAACATAAAAGAAAAAAGAAAGAAAGAAGAAAAGCGGGAAAAAGGGGCTCCAAGGTATCTATTACCGGAGATGTCATTCGAATGGCAAAGCTGGCGTGTAGAAAATTAGGATTTCTCAGTAGCGAAGGGATTTGTAGAATGGATATGTAATCCTTTTACAACTCCAAAACTAATTTCACCAGGTTTTCATTGCAAACGCCACCAAACATTGCCTTCTTATGAGCATCACCCAACAAGGACTTTGTCCGCATTTTTGCGATTAACTCATCAATGGGGTTAAGCGTTAGCTCACTTGGTAAGTTTGCTGCATATCACAGTTGAAATGGAGGGTTTTAACCCGTCAGTAACATAGCATGTCCATTTTCCTTACCCATCCCCTCCTCCGGTGTAATTAAAAAAAAACTCAGCAACCTGTTTTCGTACAATTCCAACCTATTTCTCTTCAACAATTGGCCAAAAAATTTTCCACATGTTTTCATTCCAAACGCCACCCAACATTCCCTTCTTATGAGCATCAGCCAACATGGACTGTCCGCATTTCCGCGATGGAGTAACTCATCATTGTCAGTTAGTAACTGTTTAACCAAAAGTTGTGTAATTCGATCAAAGCTTATTTTAAAAAATACTCGAGCATAATCAAGAAATGCTATATTTACTTAGTAATAAAAAAGAAAATTAGAATATGAGATAGCAAAAATAGCCAATAGTAAGTAAGAGAAAGTAATTGTATTCCAATAATAATAAGAACGTGTCTGTACAAATGATATCTCGTTTCCCTTATATATGTCACGACCCGGATTTTCCACCCTCGGGAGTCGTGATGACGCCTACTAGTGAAAGCTAGGCAAACTAATCATTCCAAATACTTTACCTTTTTCCCATTTAAATCCTTTAACAGTTGTGATTTAACATTATATAAGCAGCGGAAATAAATAAGCGGAAGAACCAAACGTAACAATTTAATAAAAATTCCGATACAGATCCATAACAAAACTACCCAGAACTGGTGTCACAATCTCACAGACTGTCTAGGAATACTACAAATAGGGGGTTCGAAAGATAAATATAAAACTATTTCTGAAATACATAGAAGGAACAGTAAGGAAAGATAGAAGGAGACGCCAAGGCCTGCGGACGCCTGCAGGACTACCTCGGGTCGCCTGAATGGACTGAAGGCAGCAACCTCACTAGGGTCCAAAAGCTGCAGCACCGGGATCTACACACAGTGCAGAGTATAGTATCAACACAACCGACCCCATGTGCTGGTAAGTGCCTAGCCTAACCTCGGCAAAATAGTGACGAGGCTAGGACCAGACTACCAAATAAACTTGTGTAGTTAAATCATATACATTGAAAAAATAAAAACAGATATTTACAGTTAAAGATGGGATGGAGAAAGCATGCTGCGGGGAGTATCAAATAACAACAAAATACCAATAGAGGAATGTCAAGAAACCACAATTCAATTGCCAACAAGAATAAGGAAAATCAGAAACAAGTGCACGGCATCACCCTTCGTGCTTTTACTCTCATTCTCACCATAAGAATCAATATTCACTTTCATTCTTTCTAGTTGCGGGGTGCAACCCGATCCCAAATCATATAATACCGTTGAGGTGTGCAACCCGATCCCATTTCATATAATACCATTGCGGCGTGTAACCCGATCCCATTTTATATAATACCGTTGCGGTGTGCAACCCGATTCCATTTCATATAATACCGTTGCGGCGTGCAACCCGATTCCAATTCATATAATACCATTCCGGCGTGCAACCCGATCCCATTTCATATAATACCGTTGCGGCGTGCAACCCGATCCCATTTCATATAAAACCGTTGCGGCGTGCAACCCCATCCCATTTCATATAAAACCGTTGCGGCGTGCAACCCCATCCCATTTTATATAAAACCGTTGCGGCATGCAACCTCATCCTATTTCATATAATACCATTGTTGCGTGCAATCTGATCCCATTTCATATAAAACAGTTGCGGCGTGTAACCCGATCCCATTTCATATAATACTGTTGCGGCGTGCAACTGGTCCTATTATACAATTCAACATCAAGCATAAAAGAATCTTGGTAAGGGAACAAGAGTATAACAACAACATCAAGGCAAGGGAGACAATATCATAAACAATAATATCCTGGCAAGGGAGACAATATCATAAACAATAACGTCCCGGTAAGGGAGACAACAATGATAATCATCATACTAAGCATGAATAAATCACAACGGAGTCACAACAATTACAATACGAGACTCACGGGTATACTTGACACCGACATATAGATACTCGTCATCATACCTATACGTCGTACTCCACAATTAACACATAGAAAATAAGACACAACTCCTAATCCCTCAAGCTAAGGTTAGACTAAACATTTACCTCGATGCTTTGAATACAATTCAAGCCTCAACTACTGCTTTACCTCTTGTTTTCATCACCAATTCGCTTGTATCTAGTCATAAGTTACTTAACTATATCAATAAATGCTAAATGAATCAATTCTAATGCATGAAAATAAGTTTTCCAATGATTTTCCCAAAAAATCAAAACTTTACCCGGGCCCACATGGTCAAAACCCAAGGTTCGAACTAAAACCTGATTACCCATTCACTCACGAACTCAAAATATAATTTGTTTTGAAATCAGACCTCAAATCGAGGTCCAAATTCCCAAAATTTGAAAATCCTAAGTTCTACCCAAAACACCTAATTTCCCCCATGAAAACCCTTGATTTTGAGTTAAAATCATGTGAAAACATGTTATAGATTAAAGAAAACAAGTTAGAAATGACATACAATCGATTTGGAGAAGAACGTTTCTTTAGAAAATCGCCCAAGAGAGTTTAGGTTTTGAAAAAGTTGTAAAAATAGTTGAAATCCCATCTGAAATTCATTTAGCAGGTCTCTAATGTCGCATTTGCGAAGTATACCTCGCATTTGCGAGGTAATGCTGGCCCTGGGTTCTTCGCATTTGCGAACCCTGCTTGCATCAATATTGCGATGCCTGATCTCGCATTTGCAAGGTCAGAGGCCTGCTACACACCTACAACACACCAGCAATTCTCCTAAGTCCAATTTCACTTCGTGGCTTATCTAAAACTCACCCGAGCCCTCGTGGCTCTAAACCAAACATGGACCCTAACCTAAAAATATCATACGAACTTGCTCGCGCAATCAAATCATCAAAATAACCTCACCAATTACAAGTTTAGCATCAAAATAAAAGAAAATCTCAAGAACTTTCAAACTTTCAAATTTTACAACTAAGGTTCCGAATCACGTCATATGACCTCCGTTCCTTACCAAATTTTACAAGCTCAACTTAGATGCCATATAATACCTGTACCGGGTTTCAGAACCAAAATACGGGCCCGATACCATCAAATTCAAACACATTCAAATTTCTAAAAACTTTTATAATTTCAGTTAAACAATTTTCTTCAAAAACTCATTTCTCGGGCTTGGGACCTCGGAATTCAATTTCGGGCATATGCCCAAGTCCCATATTTTTCTACGGACCCTCCGGGACCATCAAATCACAGGTCCGGGTCTATTTACCTAAAATGTTGACCAAAGTTAACTTAAATTTATTTCAAAAGCAAAATTTATCATTTTTCACAGATTTTCACATAATGGATTTTCGGATACATGCTCGGATTGCGCACGCAAATCGAGGTGAGACAAAAAGGAGGTTTTAAGGCCGGAACACAGAATTTATTTTCAAAACAAGGTCATCACATTCTCCACCTCTAAAACAACCGTTCATCCTCGAACGGACATAAGAAGGAAGTACCTGACTCGGAGAAAAGATGGGAATATCGGCTTCGTATATCGGACTCGGACTCCCAGGTCACTGCCTCAATAGGCTGACCTCTCCACTGAATACGAACAGAAGGGAAACTCATCGATCTCAACTGACGAACCTGCCGGTCCAGAATAGCTACCGGATCCTTCTCATAGAACAAGTCCTTGTCCATCTGGACAGTGCTTAAGTCTAACACGTGGGATGGATCGCCGTGATACTTCCGAAACATGGACACATGAAACACTGGATGCACGATTGATAAACTCGGAGGCAACGCAAGTCTGTAAGCCACCTCTCCCACTCGATCAAGAATCTCAAACGGGCCAATGAATCTAGGGCTAAGCTTGCCCCTCTACCCAAATCTCATCACGCCCTTCATAGGCAACACCCGAAGCAATACCCACTCGCCGACCATGAATGCCACATCACGAACCTTAGGTCGACACAACTCTTTTGCCTGTATTGAGCTATATAAAGCCTATCCTGAATGATCCTGACCTTGTCAAAGGCCTCCTGTACTAGATCCGTACCCAATAACCGAGCCTCTCCCGGCTCAAACTATCCAACCGGCGACCGACACCGCCTACCATATAAAGCCTCATAAAGAGACATCTAGATGCTCGACTGGTAACTGTTGTTGTAGGCAAACTCCGCTAAAGGCAAAAACTGATCCCACGAGCCTCCAAAGTCAATAACACAAGCTCGGAGTATATCCTCAAAAATCTAAATAGTACGTTCTGACTATCCGTCTGATTGAGGATGAAATGTTGTGCTCAACTCGACCCGTGTGCTCAACTCACGCTGAACTGCCCTCCAGAAATGTGAAGTAAATGCCCAACTACGTACCTCGGTCTGAAATGATAGACATGGTCACACTATGAAGACGAACAACCTCTCAGATATAGATCTCAGCTAACCTCTCGGAAGAATAAGAGACTGCCACAAGAATGAAATGTGCTGACTTAGTCAGCCTATCGACAATAACCCACACTGCATCGAACTTCCTCTAAGTCCGTAGGAGTCCAACAACGAAGTCTATAGTGATATGCTCCCACTTCCACTCAGGAATCTCAATCTTCTGGAACAAACCACCATGTCTCTGATGCACGTACTTTACCTGCTGACAATTCAAACACCGATCCACATATGCAACAATATCATTTTTCAACCTTCTCCACCAATAATGCTACGACAAATCCTGATACATCTTAGCGATGCCCAGATGAATAGAGTACCGAGAACTATGGGCCTTTTCTAAAATCAACTCTCGAAGTCCATCCATATTAGGCACACAAATACGATCCTACATCCTCAAAACTTCATCATCTCCAACTGCAGCCTGCTTGGCACCTCCGTGTTGCACCGTGTCTCTAAGGACACACAAATGAGGATCATCATACTGCCGATCTCGGATACACTCAAATAATGAAGAACGAATGACTGTGCAAGCTAACACACGACTGGGCTCCGAGACATCCAACCTCACGAACTGATTGGCCAAAGCCTGAACATCCAAAGCGAGTGGTCTCTCGCCGACCGGAATATACGCATGACTGCCCATATTGACTGTCTTTCTACTCAAAGCATCGGCCACTACATTGGCCTTCCCCGGATGATATAAGATGGTGATATCATAGTCTTTCAATAGCTCCAACCACCTTATCTACCTCAAATTTAGCTCTTTCTGCTTGAATAAATATTGCAAACTCTTGTGATCCGTGAACACCTCACATGACACGCTGTACAAATAGTGCCTCAAAATCTTCAGCGCGTGAACAATGGCTGCTAACTCCAAATCATGAACTGGATATTTCTTCTCATGAATCTTCAACTGTCGCGAAGCATAAGAAATGCCCTTGCCATCCTGCATCAACACCGCACCAAGTCCAATACGAAATGCATCACAATAAACTGTATATGACCCTAAATCTGTGGGCAAAACCAACACCGACACCGTAGTCAAAGATGTCTTGAGCTTCTGAAAGCTTGCCTCACACTTGTCCGACCACCTGAACTGGGCACCCTTTTGGGTCAACCTGGTCATCGGGGCTGCAATAGATGAAAACCCCTCCACAAACCGACGGTAATAGCCTGCCAAACCCAAGAAACTCCGTATCTCTGTAGCTAATGTGGGCATAGGTTAATCCTTGACTGCCTCTATCTTCTTCGGATCTACTTGAATACCCTCTGCTGATACAACATGACCCAAGAAAGCAACTGATCCTAACCAAAACTCGCACTTTAAAAACTTAGCATACAACTGACTTTCTCTCAAAGTATGAAGAACAACTCTCAGATGCTGCTCATGCTCCTCCCGGCTGTGGGAATAGAACAAAATATCATCAATGAAGACTATCACGAATGAATCCAAGTAAGGCTTGAACACTCGGTTCATCAAATCCATAAAAGCTGCTGGGGCATTTGTCAATTTAAATGACATTACCAAGAACTCATAATGCCCGTACCGAGTGTGGAAAGTTGTCTTAGGGACATCAGATGCCCTAATCCTCAACTGATGGTAGCAAGATCTCAAGTAAATCTTATAAAATACCTTGTCACCCTGAAGCTGATCAAACAAATCATCAATCTTCGGCAATGGATACTTATTCTTGATTGTAACCTTGTTCAACTACTGGTAATCTATACACATCCTCATCGATCCATCCTTCTTCTTAACAAACAACACCAGCGCACCTCACGACGAGACACTAGGTCTAATAAAGCCCTTATCAAGCAAGTCTTACAACTGCTCCTTCAATTCTTTCAACTCAGGCGGGGCCATACGATACGGTGGAATAGAAATAGGTTGAGTGCCCGGAGCCAAGTCAATGCAGAAGTCAATATCCTTGTCGGGTGGCATGCCTGACAGATCTGAAGGAAACACCTTAGGAAGCTCACAAACAACAGGCACAGAATCCATAGAAGGAACCTCAGCACTAGAATCACGAACATATGCCAAATAGGCCAAACACCCCTTCTCAACCATTCACCGAGCCTTCATATATGAGATAACACTACGGGTAGAATGACTAAGAGTCCCTCTCCACTCTAAACATGGTAACCCTGGCAAGGCTAAGGTCATAGTCTTGGCATGACAATCCAAGAAAGCGTGGTAAGGTGATAACCAATCTATCCCCAATATGACATCAAAACCAACCATGTCCAAAAGTAATAAGTCTACTCAGGTCTCAAGACCCCCAATCACAACTATACAAGAACGATATACACGATCTACCACAATAGAATCACCCACCGGTGTAGACACATATATAGGAGCACTCAAAGAATCACTAGGCATGATCAAATACGGTGCAAAATAAGATGATACATAGGAGTATGTAGACCCTGGATCGAATAGCACTGAAGCATCCCTACTACAAACCAGAACAATACCTATAATAACTGCATCGGAAGCCTCAGCCTCAGGCTTGGCTAGAAGAGCATAACATCGGGGCTGGGCCCCACCACTCTGAACTACATCTCTGAGACGGCCTCCTACTGGCTGGCCTCTACCTCTAGCGGTCTGAGCTCCACCTCGAATACCTCCACCTCCACCTCTAGCACCCCTACCTTCACCTCTAGCTGGCTGAGCGGGCGGTGGAATACTCGATGCCTGAACCATGGCACGGGAACCCTAGTGCTGAGAACTGCTTGGTGCTCGAGGGCAAAATCTAGCAATATGCCTCATGTCGCCACAAGTAAAACAAGCCCTGGATGCTAGGACTGAAGATCCTGAAAACTCTAGAGCGGAGGTGCACTAATAGGAGCTGGCGATGCATTATAGGACTATTGATCAAAATATTACATATGAGAACCATGGCTACCTGGGGCACCGTGAGAAGCCTGAAGTATTGAATGAAATGGCCTGGGAGGATGGCCCCTACCAAAAGAATCCCTGCCTCCAGACGAGGTAACACTGAACCTACCAGAATGATGAGGTCTCTTGTCAGACCCCTGACCACCCCCACATGATAGAACCATCTCAACTCTTCTGGCCACATTGGCCGCATCCTGAAAAGAAATCTCGCTCCCCGTCTCCTTATCCATCTGCAATCGAATAGGCTAAACGAGTCCTCAATGAACCTCCTCACTCTCTTTCTCTCAATGGGAAGTATCAGAAGAGCATGACAGGCCAAATCAATGAACATGGTCTTTTACTGAGTAACAATCATAGAACCCTATTGGAGACGCTCAAACTGCCTCTGATAGTTCTCCCTCTGAGTGATAGGAAGAAACTTCTCCAAAAATAGCTGAGAAAACTTATCCCAAGTCAAATCTGGTGACACAGCTAGTCTAGCCAAACAATAATCTCTCCACCAAGTCTTGGCGGATCCAGACAAGCGAAAAGCAGCAAAGTCGACCCCATTGGTCTCCACTATCCCCATGTTCCTGAGAACCTCATGACAGTTGTCTAAATAATCCTGGGGATCCTTAAAAGATGCGCCGCTATAAGTGGTAGTGAAGAGCTTCATAAACCTGTCCAATCTCCACAAGGCATCAGTAGACATAGCTGGCCCCTCTCCGGTCTATGCCATAATACCAGGCTGAACTACCCCAACTGGCTGAGTTGCTGGAGTCTGAAAGTGGGGAGCCATCTGCTCTGGAGTGCAAGTAGCAGGAGTCTGGGCTCCTCCTCCAGCCTGAGAGATGGCTGGTGCCACAAGAAGCAAGCCTACCTAGGAGACACTCTCCATAAGACCCACTAGACGGACAAGAGCATCCTAAAGTACTGGGGTGGTGATGAACCCCTCTAGGACCTGAGCTGACCTTACTGGAACTGACTAGGCTGGAACCTCCTCGTCAAACTCAACTTGAGGCTCCGCCGCTGGTGCTGCTGCTCGGGCTCTAGGTTGAGCTTTGCCTCTACCTCGGGCCCTTGCACGGCCTCTGCCTCTACCCATAGTAGGAGCTACTACTGGGGGCTCGGGGTGTTGATCAGCTGATGAAGTGGTATATGTTTGCACCATCTGCGAGAGAACAGAGTAGAAGTTCAATTAGCATTGAGAAATCAAGTCACACGATATGAAGGAATAGATGTGAAATTTTTCCTAACTCTGTAGCCTCTAGGGGATAAATACAAATGTCTCCGTACCGATCCCTCAGACTCTACTAATCTTGTCCGTGAATTGTGAGACCTAAGTAACCTAGAGCTCTAATACCAACTTGTCACGACATGGATTTCCCACCCTTGGGAGTCATGATGGCGTCTACTAGTGAAAGCTAGGCAAACCAATCATTCCAAATACTTTACTTTTTCCCATTTTAAATCCTTCAACAGTTGTGATTTAACATTATTTAAGCAGTGGAAATAAATAAGCAGAAGAACGAAATGTAACAATTTAATAAAAATTCCGATACAGATCCATAACAAACTACCCAGATCTGGTGTCACAATCTCACAGACTGTCTAGGAATACTACAAATAGGGGGTTCAAAAGATAAATACAAAACTATTTCTGAAATACATAGAAAGAACAGTAAGGAAAGATAGAAGAAGACGCCAAGGCCTGCGGACGCCTACAGGACTACCTCGGGTCACCTAAATGGACTGAAGGTAGCAACCTCACTGCGGTCCAAAAGCTGCATCACCGGGATCTGCACACAGTGCAGAGTGTAGTATCAGCACAACAGACCACATGTGCTAGTAAGTGCCTAGCCTAACCTCGGCGAAGTAGAGACAAGGCTAGGACCAGACAACCAAATAAACTTGTGACGTTAAATCATATACAGCGAAAAAATAAAAGCAAATATTTATAGTTAAAGATGGGAGGGGGAAAACATGTTGCGGGGAGTATCAGATAACAACAGAATACCAATAGAGGAATGTCAAGAAACCACAATTCAACTGCCAACAAGAATAAGGAAAATCAGAAACAAGTGCACGGCATCACCCTTTATGCTTTTACTCTCATTCTCACCATAAGAATCAATATTCACTTTCATTCTTTCTTGTTGCGGCGTGCAACCCGATCCCAAATCATATAATACCGTTGCAGTGTGCAACCCGATCCCATTTCATATAATCCCGTTGCGGCGTGCAACCCGATCTCATTTCATATAATACCATTGCGGCGTATAACCTGATCCCATTTCATATAAAACTGTCGCGACGTGCAACCCGATCCCATTTTACATAAAACTGTTGCGGTGTGCAACCCGATCCCATTTCATATAATACCATTGCGGTGTGCAACCCGATCCTATTTCATATAAAACCGTTACGACGTGCAACACAATCCCATTTCATATAATATCGTTGCAGCGTGCAACCCGATCCCATTATATAATTCAACATCAAGCATAAAAGAATCCTGGTAAGGAAACAAGAGTATAACAACAACATCCTGGCAAGGGAGACAATATCATAAACAATAACATCCCGGCAAGGGAGACAATATCATAAACAATAACTTCCCGGCAAGGGAGACAACAATGATAATCATCATACTAAGCATGAATAAATCACAACGGAGTCACAACAATTACAATATGAGACTCACGGGCATACTTGACATCGACGTATAGATACTCGTCATCATGCCTATACGTCGTACTCCACAATTAACACATAGCAAATAAGACACAACTCTTAATCCCTCAAGCTAAGGTTAGACCAAACCTCACCTTGATTCCACGAACACAATTCAAGTCTCAACTACTGCTTTACCTCTTGTTTCCACCACTAATTCGCTTGTATCTAGTCACCAGTTACTTAACTATATCAATAAATTCTAAATAAATCAATTCTAATGTATGAAAATAAGTTTTCCAATGATTTTCCCAAAAAGTCAAAAATCGACCTCGGGCCCACATGGTCACAACCCGAGGTTCGAACGAAAACCCAATTACCCATTCACCCACGAAGTCAAATATATAATTTGTTTTGAAATCAGACCTCAAATCAAGGTCCAAATTCACAAAATTTGAAAATCCTAAGTTCTACCCAAAACACCCAATTTCCCCCATGAAAACCCTTGATTTTGAGTTGAAATCATGTGAAAAATTGTTATAGATTAAAGAAAATGAGTTGGAAATGACTTACAATCGATTTGGAGAAGAATCTTTCTTTAGAAAATTACCCAAGAGAGTTTAGGTTTTGAAAAAGTTGTAAAAATGGTTGAAATCCCCATTTGAAATTCATTTAGCAGATCTCTGATGTCGCAATTGCAACTACGGTTCGCAATTTCGAACCCTTAAGAATCCTGCTTCCTTCGCATTTGTGAAGGTATTGTCGCATTTGTGATATCGCAATTGCGATAAAGGTGTCGCATTTGCGACTTCTGACATGCACTAATGACTTCGCATTTGCAAAGTATACCTCGAATTTGCGAGGTAATGCTGGCCCTGGGTTCTTCGCATTTGCGACAAAATCCTCGCATCTGCGAACCCTGCTTGCATCGCAATTGTGATATCTGATCTCGCATTTGCGAGGTCAGAGGCCTGCTACACACCTGCAACACACCAACAATTCTCCTAAGTCCAATTTCACTCCGTGGCCTATCCAAAACTCACCCCAGCCCTCAGGGCTCCAAACCAACCATGCACCCTAACCTAAAAATATCATACGGACTTGCGCGGATCAAAATAACCTCAACAATTACAAGTTTAGCATCAAAATCAAAGAAAATCTCAAGAACTTTCGAAGTTTCAAATTTTACAACTAAGGTTCCGAATCACGTCATATGACCTCCATTCCTTACCAAATTTTACCGGCTCAACTTAGATGCCATATAAGACCTATACCGGGCTCTGGAACTAAAATACGGGCCCAATATCATCAAATTCAAACACATTCAAATTTCTAAAAACTATTATAATTTTAGTTAAATAATTTTCTTCAAAATTCATTTCTCGGGGTTGGGACCTCGGAATTCAATTCCAGGTATACGCCCAAATCTCATATTTTCCTACGGACCATCCGGGACAGTCAAATCACGGGTCCGAGTCCGTTTACCCAAAATATTGACCGAAGTTAACTTAAATACATTTTAAAAGCAAAATTTATCATTTTTCACAGATTTTCACATAATGGTTTTCCGGATACATACTCAGACTGTGCACATAAGTCGAGGTGAGACAAAAGGTAGTTTTAAGGCCTCGGAACACAGAATTTATTTTCAAAATAAGTGATGACTTTTTAGGTCATCACAATATAGGAGTCTACAAGTACAACGTCTTTCTCCTTTTATGACCGAACCATTAATAACATTAATGATATTAATGAGACGTTATAATTGGTAATCATAATTGTTCATGAAGTTTATGTAATGTTTAAAGTCATTCATGGTCATTAATTAATGATTCATGAATCTTTCCTTTTACTGTCTCGATTCATTCTGCCGGTACCTCTTCATGTAACCATTTAAACTTGAGCGTTCATGCCTTTTCCTCTCGTGAGTGATTTGCTCGTATCTATTATGACTCG
Source organism: Nicotiana tabacum (assembly GCF_000715075.1). NCBI lineage: Eukaryota > Viridiplantae > Streptophyta > Magnoliopsida > Solanales > Solanaceae > Nicotiana > Nicotiana tabacum. Next base: position 101,701,930 of record NC_134087.1, on the reverse strand, counting down.
TGCCTCTTTGAATACATCTTTCCAGTTGTCGCTTTTCTACTTATCCACGTGTCTTGTCATATCAGTCACTCATATAAATCCACATGTAATATTTATTTTTACCAATACAGATAGTACACCCACTTGCCGAATATTCTGCAATTAAATATTTGGGAAGTGGTATGTATTTATTGCGGGAACTTTTGCTGTCATTTACCATGTATCATTATGTTTTCTTCAGAACTATCGCGTCGTATGTCACTTCCATTTAATACATGTGCCATGTAGCCTTCATTAATTGGTTCTGTGACTCTTCAGCGATTTCTAGGGCTTTTTTTGCGACTGCATCAGTCATGAAGTGACTGTTTCATTATGACATTTCCATCATGATTCACTTTTTATGACGGTTACTTCTTCATATAAATACATTCTCTACGAAAAACTATCCTCATTGTTCTTTGTTCATAATAGTTCTCATTCTTCATCACATATTACTTTCTCGTATAACTATGTCTTCTTCAAATTCCGATCCTCGTAAAGTTGTTATTGTGGATGAACTTCCCCCTTCCTCTGCTCCTACCAGAAGTAGAAGAGGTGGTAGGCTACGTAGTTTAGGATCTGTTTCTATCCATGGTTCTTCTTCTCAACCCAGTACCATTACCCTGTCGTCTTCTAGAACTAGGGCTTTTTTTACATAGATCTTCTACTAGAAGTAGGGATTCTAGTGAACCACTTCATGAATCCACCGTAGATGAGATTATTCCTGCTGAAGATTCCTTCTTTACTGATAGAGAATCGATTAGAAATCAAGTTACTTCCATGACTTCTCGTGATCATGCTGATGTTTACCCCTCTGAGATTACTGACGGTTTGATTTCCCTTGTGCGGAGAGACTGTCATTGGAAATTTGATTTCCTAATTTTAGTTCCTAATGCAAATCATAGGATCACCTCGTTCAAAGATGGTTATTCTTTTGAGTATACATATCCCTTTACGTTGGGTTTTAGACCACCTATTGACCTAGTGATCATTGAGTTTTGTCGTTTCTTCAACATTTGTTTAGGACAGATTGGTTTTATTGTATGGAGGGTCGTGGCATGTCTTAGATACTTCTCAAACTTGGTTGTTTTACCCTTCAGCTTTTATCATCTGATTCATCTTTATTCCCCCAAGTTATTTCGTTCTAGGGTGTTTACTCTCGTGGCCAGGAATAAGAGGGTTTTAGTGAGCCCTGAAGATTATAAGGATCGTGGTTGGTATGCTCGATTTGTTGCTGCTCCCACAAGTGGGTTAGTGGGAGAAGAGAACATACCTTTCCTAGAAAAGTGGAACTTTGCACGTAAGTTTCTTTACATATTTTCTATTCCTCTTCTTTTTTTTATGAAGAACCTGCAATCTTATAGTTGTTTTGTTTTTCTTTTTTAGCAACCATGGAAGTCGTTGAGGAAGTCCTATATTTTTTTGGTTGGGTAGAAAAATTGTTAACCGTTGCTCCTATGAAAGAAAGGTCCTGGAAATACCTTTCTAACAGGTTTGGATGGAAAGTGAAGACTCATGGTATCCTTCTCTTCCACGTTCTACCTTGCTTTTATACTTAGTTTGGCACTTATTAACCCTTTTCTTTACTAGGGTTTCACATTCAGGGTGTGAGTGCCGCATCAATTACTGCTTCAAGACTTTCTTTGTTGATGGCTCAAGAGATAATCTTGAGTTCTTCGTTAAAAAGAAAAGCTGATAGGGCACACTGCTCCGAGAGTGAAGAGGAACAAGATGCGAGCTCGTTGGTTCGTAAGTCACAAGCTAGGAGACGTATTATTTCAGATGATGAAGCTACTCCTCCTTCCAGTTCTGTTCCCATGCACGAGCCTGAAGGTGCTACCTTAGTAAGTTCTGATGATGAGATGCCCACTGCACCCCGTGGCTCTACTGAACAGCTCTTTTCTCATGGTTTTGATGAAGACTTTGGCTTTGTTTCTGAGGAAACGCCTCTTGCTTCTTTTCCCATGTTTGCTCCAGTTGACCCTTAATTCCCTACATCAGTTGATACTGCCACTGCTCCATCCATGGCTATTTTGACTCCCTCGACTGTTCCTACTATTACAACTTCTTATACTGAAGTTGGTTCCTCTAGTAGGGCAATGAAAAAAGTTACCATCGAAGTTCCTGAGGATAGTAATCTTCTGAAGAAATCTAGCCAAGCTGATATATGGCCAAAACCATTGATTGACCTAGTTGAGAAGTCAAAATTGGAGATTCATAGTTCTTTAACAGTTCTTTAGACAAGAGGGGTTGGTCTGATGGTAAGCAACCTCCACTTCCAACCAAGAGGATGTGAGTTCGAGTCTCCCCAAGAGCAAGGTGGGAAGTTCTTAGAGGGAAGGATGCCGGGGGTCTATTTGAAACAGCCTCTCTACCCCAGGGTAGGGGTAAGGTCTGCGTACACACTACCCTACCTAGACCCCACTAAGTGGGATTATACTGGGTTGTTGTTGTTGTTGTTGTTGTTGTTGTACAGTTCTTTAACGTGGATGAATGATATCGTACATTCATCTTTAAAGGTATAAGCCTTAGCTTTTTATTTTACACGTGATTTCCTTTTCATTGGTATCACATTTTTCTTCTCTTCATGTAGATCAACCTCATTGGCACGGAGATGATGAAGAGGATCATCAACACAGAGCAGTTAATGAACGATTATCACATCGAGACAGACAATTGGAAAGAACATTTTGATGGCTTTCAACTTGAAAAAGAATTCTTAGAGGAAGAAAAGTGTACCTTGGAGCAACAGGTGAAAGTAATGGAAGCAGAGTTGGCAGTTGAGAAAGCCTCATCTAATCAAGCGGCAAAAATAAAAACCTTCTCGAGTCTTCATTTGCTGAGCAACTTTCTAAAGCCAGTGCAGAAATTAGGGGTCTGAAGGAACTACTGAACCAGAAAGAAGTTTACGCCGGATAGCTTGTTCAAACACTCACCCAAGCTCAAGAATATCTCCGACTGTCTTCAAATAGAGTTTAGTTTTTAAGAGTTTACTTTCCCCCTCATAGGCTTCTTATGATGTTGCCTTGAATGAGAAGGAAGAGCTAAGAAGTGAGATTGAGCATTATGAAGCCCTTGAAGATAAGGCCGCTGTTGAAGTTAGTTGGGCTTTCTTGAACACACGCCTCGATACTTTAACGCAGGCAAGCCAATAAGGCTTTAACTTAGCTACTGAGATTGCAAAGATTAAAGAAACTATTGAGAAAACCCAACAAAGTCAGAGCTTTTCTCACCTGCGATTGACATTCCCGAGGGTGATGAAGTTACTCCTAGTGAAGCTACTGTTCAATCTCCTTCCGCTCAAGTTGTTCCTCCTACTATTGATGACACCATTCTTCATCCTACTGGTTCAGATTCTGCCCCACAGTGAAAGTTTGAAAAGTTTAAAGTCTTGTTTCATTTTTTTTATTGGTGGAATATTTGGAAGTTTACCCCTAGTCCTATTCGGGGGTATAGTAATGTTTGAAATGTTTTACCCCTAGTGTGTTTTGGGGTTTTAGTATCAAGTCATTAGGTTGGAACTAAGTTTTATACTTAGTTTTAACCAAGTTTATAATATTACTAAGTTTTTATCTAACTCTTATAATACCTTTATTTTGAGTTTCTGTTCTACTCTCTTAGCGGTTTACCCTCGCCTCATTTTGGGTTTTGAAGACAAATGTTTGTCTTATATTTATAATTTATAAGTTTTGGGCTTTAATCTCCGCCTGTTTGGGTTTTTATTTTACCCTTTGTTATTTAACTTTGAATTAAAAATGCTTTAGTGATTTGTGACCCTTTTGAATAAGCACGAATTATAAAAAAGGACCCTTTTATATACGACACTTAATGAAGAAGACGTCTCAACTTCATATTGGTGTAAACATACGAAAGAAGAAGTAAGAACATACATATTTCTTAGAATAATTTGAAGCAGTTTTGTATTCTTGAACTTTCAAACTGTATACTTTACATGTATTCGAATAACATCTACAACTCTTTCATAACTATTTTCTTTATAACAGATTTTACAAGATTCAAGGTTATATCTTGCAACTCACAACTAAATATTGCATTAAACCTAGATACTCATAATATTTTGTAATTTACATTTGCGAGTGTATTCTTTATCATAGGTTTTCGAATCAAGCTTGAATTTTTGGCTCTTAATTTGCTCGCTCTTAACTTTCAATTTATTGGGTAGATTGCTTCAAGCTTGACTCAAATTCTGACAAAACACATATCGACACCTTTCATATATATATATATATATATATATATATATATATATATATATATATATATATATATATATATATATATAGTTCCCCAAGTGTTAGAGCTTTGAAGTAAGAAATCTCGAGCACTTGATTATTCTTTCCATGTGGTCCATTTCCTGAAAAGGAAAAACATACTGGACTCGGAGGTACAATTTTAGATGATGAATGCTTAACCCTTTTTATTTCCATCATAAAAGTTGTAACCCAGACCGAGGATGATTTTGCATCCCGCATGTCTTTTAGGTCTAACATCATCATTTGGTGTGGGCTAGCTTTGTGCCTATGATCTAAATGGTTAGTACAATTAAAAAAGAATAAATTTAAACCTTGGATAATCGATACTTGACCGGGGGGTTTTTCCTTATAGAAGTAATACTTCTTCAAATGAACAACATTCCAATTTGATGGGAGTACTTTACCGTCCATTGTTTATAACTCATATGCACCATTTCCTACAATACCTCGAATCTTGTAAGGTCCTTCCCAATTTGGGTTTAACTTTCCTGCATTGGCTGCTCTCGTTGATTGAAAAACTTTCTTGAGTACGAAGTCCCCAATCTTGAAGTACATAACATGAGCTTTCCGATTGTAATATCGCTCAATAATTTGCTTCTGCGCTGCCATCCTTATCAAGGTTGTTTCTCTCCTTTCTTCAATCAAATCGAGATTTATTCGCATCTCTTCCTCATTTAACTCTTCGGCCGCTTGGGTGTATCTCGTACTTGGTTAACCTATTTCAACTAGAATTAAGGCCTCATCACCATACACAAGTGAGAATGGCATCTCTCCCGTACTTGTTTTTGCTGTTGTTCGGTAAGCCCATAAGACTCCTGGTAACACTTATGACCATTTTCTTTTTGACTCCTCTAGTTCTTTTTTAGGTTATTAATATTAACCTTGTTTGTTGATTCAGCTTGTCCATTGGCCACATGATGATAGGTGTTAAAGTTATCCTTTTAATCTGCCAACTTTGAAAGAATTCTGTGATTTTTGCGCCTATGAATTGCGGGACGTTATCACATACAATTTCTTTTGGAACTCCAAATCGGAATATGATGTTTCGCCAAATGAAGTCCCTGACTTCTTTTTCTCTTACCTATTTGAAGGCACCTGCTTCTACCCACTTAGTAAAATAATCAGTTAGTACTAGTAAAAATCGTACCTTTCCTTTGGCTTGTGATAGTGGATCTACAATATCCATCCTGCACTTCATAAAAGGCAATGTGTAATAACTGGATGTAATAAGTCCGCTGGGAGATGCATACTGTTACCATATCTTTGGCATTCGTCACATTTGGCCACAAAGTTTTCTACCTCTTCTTCCATTTTAGGCCAATAATACCCTGCTCAAATTAGGGTTTTTACCAAAGATCTTCCTCTTGCGTGATTTCCGCAGTGTCATTCATGTACTTCTCTCATCACATACTCTGTTTGAGAAGGTCCGAGACACCTTTCTAAAGGTCCACCAAACATCTTTCGTTATAAGTTGCCTCGATCCAAACAATAATGGGCAGCTTTTCGTCGAAGTGCTTGAGCTTTTTTCTTATCTTCAGGTAGGATCCTGTACTACAAAAAATTAACGATCTCGTTTCTCCAATCCCAGGTTAAATTATTAAATTTTACCTCATTTTTGTCTTGATCGAGTGCCAAATGAAACAAATGTATTACAGAAGCATTTTCTTCATTTGTCACTTCTGCAGCGGATGCAAGATTAGCCAACACGTCTGCTTCAACATTTTCTTCCCTTGTATTTGCACGATTTTCCAAGATTGGAATTGCCTGATCAATCTCGTGCCTTTTCCAAATATTGTTGCATCCTCTCTTCTCTAGCTATATAAGTCCCCTGCATTTGATTAACTACAAGCTGCGAGTCGCTTTTGATTATAACCTGCTCTATTCCGAGCTCTCGTACCAATTCTAGACCTGCAATCACGGTTTTATATTTTGCTTCATTGTTAGTAATAGGATGACACTTTATGGCTCGCCTTATAGTTTCTCCCGAAGGTGGGATTAGAACAATGCCTAATCTCGCTCCTTTAACATTTGAGGAGCCATCAGTAAATAGGGTCCAAGTACCTAGATTAGACCCGTTAAATACATGCAGTTCCTTTTCTGCTTCTGTTACCATCCTTGGGCTGAAATCTTCCACGAAATCTACTAAAACCTATGATTATATCGCATTTCTAGGTTGATATGTGATATCCTATTCACTTAGCTCTATAGCCCATTTGGCTAATCTACCTGATAATTCTTGCTTATGCAATATATTTCATAAGGGGTAGGAGGTCACTACAGAGATAGGGTGACATTGAAAGTAAGACCTTAATTTTCTAGATGCCATTATTAATGCTAAAGCAAGTTTTTCTAAATGAGGATATCGAGTTTCAGCATCCAATAAGGACTTACTAACATAATAAATTGGAGATTGTTTACCTTTATCTTCCCGAACTAAAACGGCACTTACCGTCACTTCTGAAACAACGAGATAGATGAGTAGCCTTTCTCCGTCCTTTGGTTTAGCTAGAAATGGTGGGTATGACAAGTATGCTTTTAGATTCTTGAGCGTTTGTTGGCATTCCTCAGTCTAGTCAAATTAACTTTACTTTTTCAATACTGAAAAGAACTTAAAACTTTTCTCTGAGTATTTAGAAATAAACCTCCCTAATGCCGCTACACTACCTGTCAATCTCTGCACCTCTTTTTTGCTTGTGAGTATATCTGGTATTTCTTTAATGGCTTTAATCTGCGCTGAATTTACTTCAATTCCTCAGTTAGAAACAAGAAAACCTAAGAACTTACCTGAAGACACGCCAAATGCACACTTTTCGGGATTTAACTTCATATTGAATTTGCGAAGAATTTGAAATGTATCTGACAAATGTTGGATGTGATCCCTCGCCTGTGTTGACTTGACTAACATGCCATCAATGTAGACTTCCATGATTTTTCCCAGATGTTCCTGAAACATCTTCGTTACTAATATCTGGTACGTGGCTCGAGCATTCTTTAGACTGAAAGGCATGACTTTAAAATAATAAGTCCCCCTATTTATAATAAAGGAAGTTTTTTCCTCATCTAAATGATCCAATTTTATTTGATTATATCCTAAGTAGGCATCTAAAAAACTTAACAATTCATGTCCTGCAGTAGCATCAATTAGTTGATCTATATGCGGTAAAAGGAAAAGAATATTTAGGTCAAGCTTTATTCATGTCAGTATAGTCTACACAAACTCACCACTTACCATTTATTTTGGGTACCACTACAATATTTGCTAGCCAATTAGGATGGTATACCTCTCAGATAAACCCGATTTTTAAAAGCTTTTGTACCTCATCCTAAATCACCTGATTTTTGAAGGATCCTTGCTTTCTTTTCTTTTGTTTGACAGGTGGGTATGATGGATCTTCATTCAGCTTATGGGTCATCACCTCCAAGGGCATACCTGTCATATCTGAATGCGACCAAGCAAAGCAATCTGCGTTAGTTTTTAAGAATTCAATTAACTTACCTTTCATATCTGGGCTCAGGTTGGTTCCGATGTAAACTTTTCTGTCTGGCCAATGTATAAACAACACCACAGCTTCGAGTTCCTCAATTGTTGTTTTGATGTTTTCGTTCTCTTCTGGCTCTTGAATAGTATCAGGCCTTGAGTCTACATCCGTTTGTCCATCTTCGGTTGAGGTTTGAGTTGTTAAACCCTCAATTGAATTCCGTAATTTCTATTTCACATCTGCAACGTTATTTTGTATGCTTGAATCTACCACTGAATTGATACTTCTAGAATTTTGTTCATCACCACGGATTTTCCTAATTCCCCATTGCGAAGGGAATTTAATAACGTGATGTAAAGTAGAAGGAGCAACATCGGTCTCGTGAATCCAAGGTCTGCCGAGGATCATATTGTATGCCATGTCTATATCTATTACTTGAAATTTCGTGTCTTTGACTACTCCTTTTGCGAATGTGGTGAGTATTATCTCTCCTTTTGTAACAACGCTTGAATTGTCAAATCCAGATAAGGTACGTTCTTTAGGTAGAAATTTGCCATCAGCTTGCATCTCGTTTACCACTCTTAAAAGAATGATATTTACAGAGCTACCTGGATCAATCAAAACTCGTTTTACATTAGTATCATGTACAAGTAAAGATATTACCAATGCATCATTGTGTGGGATCAACACACCATCTGCGTCTGCATCATCAAATTTTATACAATCTTCTTCTAAAACTTGGCGAACTCGCTTTCTGTGGGTAATTGTGATTTTTGACACCTTTTTTGCAGCCGTATATGTCACACCATTGACCTCCTCCCCTCCGCTTATGATATTAACCATTCTTTTAGGTGACGGAGGTTTTGGTGGCACTTGTCTATTCTTCATAAATGCTTGCTTACCCTTCTCACTAAACAAATAGGTTAAGTAGCCTAGTTTTAATAATTGCTCTACTTCACCTTGTAGCAATCTGCAGTCTGTTGTTTTGTGACCGTGATCAATATGAAACTCGCACCAGAAATCAGGGTTTCTTCTATTTGGGTTTGATCTCATTTCTTTTGGCTACCACACCTTATCTCCCATGCTTCTTAAAATAGCTACCAACTCAAACGTGCTGACGTTGAAACTGTAACCACCAATCTTCGATTTTGAACTTTTATCGTTGTCCTGTGTGTCTCGCTCCTTTTCAAATTTAGATGACGAGCCCACGTCTCTGTCCCTTGATCTGGAACTGTACCCCGGGTTTTCTTGTTTAGAACGTGAATCCCTTCCTGTTGGTCCCATTTAAGGTTCGTACCTGTTCTTACCGGACCTTTTTTCAGTTTCTGGTCGCCTCGAACTTACTCTTTCATCTCCCCGTGATTAAGTGATAGTATCTTCTTCCATCCACAAACATCATTCCAAGTTGTTGCAGGGAATTCTCGTAAGCTTTCTTTGAGTCTCTTCATGGCTTCAGAGCTTTTTTCATTTAGGCTACTTGCAAATGCCATAGCCACGCAATTGTTAGGTACACGTGGTAACATCATTCTTTCACGCTGGAATCTATCCACGAATTCCCTGAGTAGCTCTGTATCTCCTTGTTTTATTTTGAAGATGTCTTCCATCCACTTTTCAACTTTTTGAGCTCCCGATTGTTCTTGTATAAATGAATCTGTAAGCTCAGCAAAAAAATTAATAAAATTTTCAAGTAAAAGAGAATACCATGTTAGTGCTCTCTTTGTGAGTGTTTCACTGAATTTTTTGACTAGCACTGACTCAATCTTTTGCTTGGTCAAGTCGTTACCTTTCACGCTAGTTGTAAATGTAGTTACATGATCTTGTGGATCGGTTGTCCCATCATACTTTGGGATATCGGGCATTTTAAACTTTTTTGGAATAGGCAAAGGAGCGGCACTTGGCTTCCAGGGTTATTGAGAATATTTATCCATATCCACCCTTTTGATTATGGGCGGAACACCAGGTATATGCTCTATGCGATCGTTCTGCTCCTTGATTTGTTTCTACAGAGTTAGTACTAAATTTTGTAAATCAGAATTAATTGGAATACCTGGCCTTCCATCACGAGATTCGCTGGGAGTTCCTCCACTCCCCGAATTGGCGAGTCCCGAGCGTGGATTTTCTATGGTCGCGGTGTTATTCGGAGGTTGAGTTGGTGGTACAGTTGGCAACCCACTAACAAAAGCTTGAAAAGCATTGTTGACCTATTCTGCGATTAATTGCTTCAATGCTTCATCAATAGCTTGATCATCCCCGTGTTGGTCATTAACAAATCGATGTTCGATCTCAATCGAACTCATCACGGGTCACAATTCGACCTTATTTGAATTCATACCCATGCGTTCCCCGGCCATTGCCAAGCAAAAGTGAAATTCTATCTCGCTCGAACTAACGAGTCAAAACTAACCTCGCCCTAGTTGGCGAGACAAAATTCGACCTCGCTCGAATTAACAAGTCCAAAGTGACCTCACCCAAGTTGGCGAGATAAAGTCTGATCTCGCTCGAACTAACAAGTCAAAAGTGACTTCGCTCAAAACTGGTATGATAAAACTCGACCTCGATCGAATTAACAAATCCAAATTGGCTTCGCTCAAAATTTGCAAGACGAGATTCGACCCTGCTCGGGTTAACAAAGTCGAGTTCAAATTAGCGAATCGAATTCGATCCTACTCGGATCAACTACCAAAACTCAGGGACTTATTGCGAGAAAATCCAAGAAATTCGAAAGGGAAACGAGAAGGAAAAGCCAAAAAACATACGAACGAAGACAAACCGACCATTTCATTCAAAGAAAAGATATCTTACAAAGGGCCAAAAAGGGGTGGGGCCCACCCGGCAACAACAAAAGAACAAAAAAAGTACAGAAAGCTATAAAAATTTCACTCGGCCTCATCTCCACCATCATCTTCTCCAGCATTGTCATCATCGTAAGGAAGCCCATCGTCGATCTCAGCACCCCCATCGGCATCTGGTGTCGCAGGGTCATAACTGCAGGCAAGACGAGCCTCGTATGCCTTGACCCGAGCATCTTCAAAAGCGGCCTCAAGAACTCTCCCCGCAGTTCACAAACCCATATATATATATATATATCTCATTAGGCCTCAGCATGGACCCATAGCTTGTACAAACGGTAGGGGACATCAATAGGGGCAGATTCTTGAGGGCGGGCCTGAGCCAACAGCTGCACCTTCTCGGCCCCGAGAGTCGTAACTTGGTCTCCCAGGCTCGAAGCAACCCAATCAAGTTCACCGATCCACTCCTCGAGTTGTGATTCCCCCACTGTGGTCGTCTCACTCTCAGTTTCCCACTCAGACCTGAGGACGCGAATAGCGTCTTCCAGCGCCGCCGCCCTCACCAAAGCCGCCATTCGAGCTCCCTCAGTTCTTTCCAAATTAGCTACATTCGTTTCTAGCTCAGCCACTTTCTCTGTCTACTCTGCACTTAGGTTGGCGACTCTAGTGGCATTCTGCTCAAGCTCGGCTCGCAAAGACAGTTCCTTCGCCGGGAAGTCCTCGCATTCTGCTGCAACCCCTTTGCCCACCTCGATCTCCTCGTCTGTGGCACTAAGTAGATCCTCGAGCTCACTGCATCTGCGGATAGACCACATCAGATCCTCGTCCCTTTTTTCCAACTCCTCCCTGATGGATTGAGTACTAGTGCCCACCCTAAGCTGCTCGTGCATCTCACGGCACCTGTTATGATACCTCCGATACTTCTCGGCCATTTTCAGAAAGACTTCGGCCCGCGTCTCAACCCTACGAGCACTCTAGATCTCCAACATGTAAGTCTAAAAAAACAGAAGAATCAGCGAAATGAAAGGGCACAAAACAAGGAAAATAGCAATAGGAAACTCACCTTCAAGGCCATCCCAGCCACACCACATGACAAACCGAAATCACTGATCTCTCGAAGAGATCTGCTTTCAGTGGCGGAGCATAGAAGGTCAAATTGAGGCACCAAATCCATCGTGTCCTCCAACAGGCTAAAATTCGACGGGATTTTGAGCACACGGGAAGGGCTTTCTGCCCTTACATCGAACTTGGTAAAGCCTTTCTCGAACATCCTCATGTCCTCAGGATCGATGTCAGAATAGGATTCATAATCCTCCACCACTATGCCTTCAACCTCTCATCAGCCGAAGATGGGGTACGGGGCCGTCCGAGACGTCGATGGGCCACTCGGAACAGTCGTGGCAGCCTTGGAACTCTATCCCTTTTCTGCAGAAGCCTCTTTCACGCCCACAACGGGCATAGCCTCCATACCCAGGCTGGCACCACCGCCAGTTTCAGGCACCGCCAAAACAAGGTTGCCCCTCGAGGGCGTTTTAGCCAAAGATGCCCCTTCCAACACTATCTTCCACCTCTTTGACGGGGCCTTTTCGCCACTTCCACGAGAAGGTTCACCTGTTGAACGGACTGTGGGGACCAGAGTCTCCAACCGAGGAGCAACCTCCAAACAAACGGGTTCAGTCGCGGACGCGGTTCGTCGAGAAACCAAACTTTGGTCGCCCTCATCCATAGTTGCTCTAGGTATGGGTCGGGTAGAGGAAGTCGGTTGACGGAAAGCAAGGGCAGGAGCCCTTGCCCTTCTCGCTCCTCTCCGACATACTAACAAGAAATTCAATCAAACAAAGATAAGGTAAAGAAAAGGACGGAGCAAAGAATAAAGCAACTAAGGCCGAAATAAGCCAACTTACTAGTGGAAGGTTTGCGCCCAAACCTCTCATGAAAAGGCGCCCATTCGCTTCGCGCTCACCCATTTGTGAATGTTGGCAACTTGCGAAAGAGGCACCCTCTCGGCTGCGAAGACAAAAAACACTACGGTCACTAAAGAGAGACGACCAACAACCATGTTAAAAAAATGTAATATAATAAAAGGAAAGAGAGACTTATAGGCAAAATTCCACGCCTCAGGAAATCCCGCAGGGTTCGACACCACGTGCTCTGTTCGGACGTAGAAGAAATTCTCCCAAAACTGGGGGTTGGTCTTGTCATCCATCTTCACCACCAAACCCTTGGTTCCTCGATGGCGCAGGTAAATCATCGTGCCCCTAAGAAAATGAGGGGCGAAGAGATGAAGCATGTGTTGTGGAGAAACTCCCCGATCGGCTAGCTCCGCGTACTTGCTAAGCATAAGGAAAAGCTTGTATACGTACGGAGAGAGTTGAGCCGGAAACACCTCGTAGAAGCGGCATAAGTCCACCGCCAACGAGGGAATGGGAAGTGTGTATCCAATGACAATGGATATGCGTAGAACGCGCAGTAGCCCAGGAGGTGTATATGCACTATGTCCTGACCCGCCGAAACTAGTTCAATGAGATTGGGAGTCCCCCATTTGGATTTGAACACCGTGAGCGCCGCAACATCCATCATCGAGAGAACAGGTTCCGACTCATCCCCAGCAGGGCTGTTGAAATCAGTCCTCGCCTTCCCTGGATGGATAACCACCTCATCTACCATCGTAAAACTCTCGTCCCCCATCGGACCCACTCCCTCTTCGATTAGGGGTACATCATTTTCCGCACCGGAGCACCAACAACTCTATCAGGGTTGGAAGATGCACTAGCCATCTTTTCTTTGATTGAGAGAAACGGGAATGATAAGGGAAAAAGGTAGCGGTCACAAGAATTTCTAACAGAAACAAAAATATGAGAAACTGAAGGCGAAGAAGAAGAGTTGCAAAAATCTCTCTTGAGCGATTAAGAAGCGTAACAGTCAAATGGAAGATTCTCCCCTATTTATAGGGATATAAATGCCCCGAAAGGGAAAACCAAACGCCGCCATTTAGAAAACGAAAAGGGCAAGGGAAACGACGCGATGCATAAAAAACGTGCACCATAATGATGCATGAGAAGTATTAATGACATTCTGAACTGACGTGACGTTCCGACGCAACTCTCGAAAATGTCACGTCGCTACCTCGCCACGAGGTGCTTGCCTCTCGCATAAAGTGCTCAGATTTCTCACAATTTTCGAATTGACAGAGTCCGCCCATTGATCTCGCCAAGAAGTGACCCCAACAGGCGGATGAACTAACTATATGGGTCAAAATCTGACAAGAATCTGCGTGGAAAGGGACGACAAAAAGTTACTTGGGCCAAAGTTGTATCCATACAACGCTATAACGACACGCACCTTGGCCACGACCGAGGTCATGTATTCAGAACGCTTGAGCGGCGAATTGGATGTTACGACATTTCAAAAGGTCATCCTGTAATATAGGCAAATGACTTAAGTACTGCAGTTAATGACTGTTAGGTAAAGGAGAAGACCTAGTATATAAACTAAGGAAGAAGAAGAAGAAAGGAGGCTGAAACAAATCCACACACAGACATGTTCTCTGAGAAGAGGAAGGATCTTCATCTCTCTCTCCCCCCACGAAGGAGAAAGAAGCAAGGAAGCTCAGATCCTCAATTTATATCGTTAGTCTCATCATATCAAATGTATGAGGTTCTACCTTGTTAAAGATTGGTGATCCTTTTCATCCATGTATTCTTCATTATTGTTTAATGTTATGAAAATTACCATCCTCTTCTTATATAATGAGATTTAATCAATGTTATAGTTAAATCTTATGCTTGCTTTGTTTACTTACTCTTATCTTCTATCTTAGATCTAGGGTAAACTATCGTTGGCTAGGATTTATCTAAACTTCTTTTATTTAATTGGTTCAACAAAAAGTCTAAATCTTTTTGGTGGAACAAGAGATTGCTTACATAAAAGTAAATAAAGAACTACCAAATATTTAAAAGAAAAGAAGCATGCTCAATAGACATTAACAAACACGCAACACCCCACCAGGGTCAACACGAAATGTCTTTTCCGAGTAGGCAAACTCCTGTCCTTTTCAAACCCCAAACCACAATCCAAGTCCCCCAAAGGCCCCAAAGCAAAGCATGTCCTATTCCTGTGTTTTCCAGAAAGAATACGAACCCAAACTGCTAACCTCAAAAGCATCTGCAGCTATCCCACCTTCCTAATTTACAGCCAGCCCCTACTCACCGCAACTTTAGTTTATTAGACTAAAAGGAATTCTGTGACTCAGTTTTCATTATCTACTGTTCCTCTGTCTCGTAAAGTTCCAATGATCTTTTTTTCCCAACTACGATTTTTCACTACATAAGCGATAACCAAATTCTCAGCTATCCCCAGTTCACATCCCCTCTTTATGTGTAGAACTAAAATGGCAGTGGATGCTGCACAGCCCATTCCAAGCCCATCTACAAGATCTGGCTCTCCAACAACCCCTAAAGGAAGCTCCTCTAGACACCCACAATCTCTATCTTCAGCAACTTCTACCCAACCACCAAAATCCCCAGTTCCTCACTCCGGCCCATCTAACAGCAGCAACCGGATCAGCTACAACTCCAACTCCAACTCGGGATCCGAATACCGCCTCGACACCTCCGTCGCAACCACCTCCGTCTCCAGCCAGGCATCCCTTTCCAGTTTCCGGTCATCCTTGCCGGATAATCCTCAAGTCTATGATTTCGCCGATATTCGTGCCGCCACCAACAACTTCCTCGCCAAGCGTTACTCCTCCACCTCTTCCTCCCAGTCATGGCGTTGCACACTCCGTGGCAAAGATGTAATTATCTTCCAACGAAGAATCCAGAAATCCATGGAGAAATCTGAATTAAGGGCAAAATTATCAGTCATTTGCAGGAGTCATTACAGAAGTATAATTAAACTCCTCGGCGCATCGATTTCCGGCGATCACATTTACTTAGTTTACGATTTTGTCGCCGGTTGTAATCTTTCCCTTTGCCTCCGAAACCCAAAAAATCCTAGCTATACAGTTCTCTCTACCTGGATGTCTCGAATGCAAATCGCCACCGATGTAGCTCACGGCCTTGATTATATTCATAATACTACTGGTTTGGATATAAAACCGGTTCACAAGTATGTAAAGAGTAGTGGTATCATCGTTACAGAGCCTTCCTTTAATGCGAAGATTTGCCATTTCGGAGCGGCGGAGCTTTGCAGTGTAACCGAGAGTAAGGTCGTGACGAGCGGCGGCGAGATCGGCGAGGAGCTGTCAGCGGATTCACCGCCGGAGCGAAGGGCGAGTAAGACTCGTGAATTTGAAGGCGTAAGAGGTTACATGTCGCCGGAATTTCAGCTGACGGGAGTAGCAACACAAAAGTCCGACGTGTACACATTCGGAGTTGTGCTATTGGAATTATTTTCCGGCGAAGAGCCTGTGAGGTACAAGTACGACAAGGCAACCGGAAATTACAGGAAAATCTCCGTTATAGAGACGGCGACGGAAGCGGTTGAGTGCGGAGGCGATGTGGAAGACGACGGCGGCGTAGGCGTGGAGAGGCGGTTGAGGAAATGGGTGGACGGGAGGTTGCGCGACTCGTTCCCGGTCGAGGTGGCGCAGAAGGTAATGCGTTTGGCATTGGACTGTGTACACGTGGAGCCAGATGATAGGCCGGACATGCGCCGCGTGGCGGGTAAGATATCAAAGCTGTATTTAGAGTCCAAATTTTGGTCGGATCGGGTCAAAATGCCCACGGAAATATCCGTATCCTTAGCACCTCGATGATTTGATTGTTTGGTGAATTGTACTCATTTAGAGAATTATTTGGTAACAAGTCCACCAATTATTTTAAAGGAGAATATATTTTAGGCTGTTTATTTTGTCATTTTTCAATTATGATTGTGACGCAACTGCTAGATGGTACAATAGAAAATTAGATTAGATAATGAAGGAAGTTATAGATCAATATTTTATAGTAATAATGTCTTTACTGGACCCATATTGTGAATGTTAATACATTATTTTAGTTATAAATTAGATAGGAATACATTCGTTATGTAAGACTGGAGAGTTGTTAATAAGGTCGACTTATGTAATTTTTATTATTAAAATAAAAGTGCAAAAGTAACTAATTTATGAATCTTTTCCAACAGAAGAAAAAGTACCAGTAGTATTAGGGGTGTCAATAGATATTCGAAAACTGACCGAACCGTATCGTACCGAACCGATTTTTAGGTTTCTTTTTAAGAAATCGTAGGTTTTTATATAAATCTATAACCGTACCGATAATTAGGGTATTCGAAAAAATATCGAACTGTACCGAATAAATTTTACATGTGGAAAATATATTTATTTGGTAAGTTTAAAAATAATAATGCATTAAATTTTCTTTGGGCCTTGAAATTATGGAAACTATTACAAGCCAACAGGTAATTAAACACAAAATACTAATTCCTAAAACATATTATGCTACTTCTACTTAAACTAAGTTATTTTAAGTATCTGTATTAGCAAGACACAAAAGCAAACTACAATGTATTGAATATGTTTCCTTACATATAATTTAGATTTATCTTTTGAATATTTTATCTTCTATAGACTTTATTCTTGAGTCTATCTTGGTATATCTTTCATGATTTATATTTTCTTTGTTTGATTTCTTTTACGTTGTTGTAGAATAATTGATAGATCTATACTCTAGCCATATTTTTTTTAATTCATCACCCTTTAGACAGTAAAAATGTCTAGAGTGTTTTGCTAAATCCTATAAAAGAACGTATGTTATTGCATTCTATTTTTACTAGTGAATTTTACACGATATTTAAAAAAATACCGAAAATTAATCGAACCGTACTAATACCAAAGAGAAACCGACATGATTGGAACGATTTCGAAAAGTCTAATTTTAGTTATACATAATAGAATAACCAAAAAAATGATATGATACAAATTTTATAAAATAACCGTCCGAACCGAACCATTGACACCCGTACCCGTAAGTAGTATGAAAGAGAAGTTGCGCAACAAAAGAAATGAAGCCAATGCGAGGGGAGAAAATCAAACAATCTTTTTATCTGTAAACCATTTCGTTGTGTCTCAATTTAGAATAAAATGATTGTGTCTCCATATTGCTGTTTGGAAAACCTTTAAACAAGAAAGCGTGTTTGTACAGAAATAAACTGGCGTGGACCAAATGAAAGGTCATACATGGCCATCTCAAGATTGGGGCCTAAAATTAAATTTATAAAAAGGCCTTAACTAAGAATATCAACGATAAATTTAATATCAACTATAAATTTTCAATGAAAAAATATAAAATAAAAGTAGACTAACAAAACCGGCTCAAGAATTTAGTAAGTTTATATACAACAACATACCCAGTAAAAATTCATAAAATGGGATCTCAGAAAATAGAGTGTTCGCAGACCTTAAATCTACCTTGGGAGGTGGAGATGTTATTTCGGAAAAACGATCGATTCAAGAGAAAGCATGGCAAAACAAATGTCAGATAAGGACAATCAATTCAATGCAGTATGAAAATGAAAGTAACCAAAACGAATAAGTCATGATAAAGCAGTCTAAAAAGGAACAGTAACTATCACAGATAAAAAAGATAATCGAAGTACAAGCGAAACAATAGATAGTAGCAAAAATCAAAGGGTAAAAAACTATAGAGCAAGATAAGTTGATATAATGATATCAAAAACGGGTGCATTGCTTCAATATTATGATTGCGTGTTGTAGTGCTTGATATTTTGAAGAAGACAACTTGTAACCCGCGGTAAGTTGCCGATTGAGAGACTTTTCAATATTGAGAACAAGAATAGTAAATGAGAGAATGAAAAAGATAAATATAAAATAATAATGTGGGCACGTATTAGTTAGGATATAAATGAAGCAAAAAAATAGCTACCCTACCCATGTAACGATTTATTAAAAATTATTTCTCTCTAATTATTACAACGATCATCATATTAAAGTTATTGTATTTTCCCCGTAAAAATTCTTATTAAATTTAAATGTACACACATTTTATTAATAATACATATACAAACATCTTAAGAAAAAAACGGGGCCCCAAAAAGTTGGGCCCCAAGCGATTGCTTTATATAGTCGAGCCACCATGGTGTCATTTGATTTTTATGGAAATATCTCCCTGGGTTAACTATGAAATAGGTCTAAAATGATTCTTCCTCATTGTGAGTTTAGAGAGCGAGAACATTTCTATCACCCAAGGGATTAGATAACTTGGTCCAAAATAATATAAGCAACCTTAAAAATGGAGTATATATTTTCCCCTCCACTCCTGAATAAGCTGAATCAAACTAACCAGGTCTTTTCAAATTTTTCCCCCTTAAATAACCAGGTATAATTAATAAGTCCAGATGCCCCATTTTAATATTCAAATAAAATAAATTATACGTCCACCGAAATTGGAATAGCTTAATTGCAAGTGGTGAACAAATCGAAGTTTAATATGGAATATGACAGTGAAGAAAAATTCATGGGTCTTGATAATTCATTGTAAGAAATATTTTATTAATTTTGTCTCTAAGCTAATCATTAGGACATTGTATGTTGCATCATGCACGATCCATGGGATAATGTTTTCGTTGGTCGCACTTACTTAATGATAAAGCGTTATTCAAAATTCATGATATTTAGTTGTTAATTGATCTTTATTTCCCTGTTTAGACATAGTGATCAGGTGACTTGTCATGCGATACTTGACAAGACTTTCAATCTGACTTTCTATCTTAATTAATTATGTTCAATCAATAATTCTCAACGTTAATAATGCGACTTTGATCTAGTATTTGTCTGCTGATGCACCATTATTTATATGGCCATTCTTAGATCTTAGGTGTCACGCAAAATTGTTTTTTTTAACCTAATGTCCTGAACTAATTACCATGATGAATGTTAGATTGGTTTCTACCAACATTTGATGAATATGACCTTATTGACGAGAAATATTGGGTTTATGAAGTATAATTTGTTGTTACAGGCGAATTCACTAACCAATGATTGTCAAAATAAGTCAAAAAACTAACGTGGAAGAGAAGGCTCTGCTAAGATCATTAATAATATGAGTGAATATCCCGAATTTCTCTTTAAAGTGGGTAAAGTTATTTTTGAAAAGGCTGAATTATAGTTTGCATGAATTTGAGACTTGAGCATGTGATTTATAACTTGTGCAAGCAAGGCAAGTTGCTCATATTGTATACGGTCAAAATCATATGCCTCCGACTTAAAGGCTCTTGGGTCCGTCCTAAGCTTGAGTTCGGGCGAGATCGAGTTCGAGCCCAGTGGACCAGAGTCGAGCTCGAAGACAAAATGCAATAATCGGAGCTAAGAGTACGAGGAACACCAGGGCCAAGTATTCTCGACCCCGAAATAGTACTGTTATGGATTTGTAACAGAATGAGCTAGATTCCCGTCACGTTCCCAAGATCATGGCGCAAATCCTGGAATATGATTGTACAATTCCGTACTAGGCGGTTAGACAGCTTTGCCAAGAATATTCCTTATTGTTAATAGAAATATACCTTATTTAGGGTTCCCCTATTATATAAAGGGAACCCCAATCATTTGTAAAATCATCTAATATTTGAGCAAAGAATATACTATCTACCTTTTCGCCTACTGTTCATCTGCATTGTCCTTTAGCTCTACTGCTCTTACTTTACTTTTCTTGCTTAATTATTGCTCTAGACCCACCTCGAGGTCGCTAAGCTCGAGGTCGCTACTACTGATTAACATTGGTTTGATTCACTTATTTCTTTCATTTCTACTTCATATTTCATGATTATCAATTGATATTGAACTAAATCATATATCTTTAAAACCACTAATCAAGTTTAATTGTTACTCGTATTTTTAAGGTAAACAGTTTGGCGCCCACCGTGGGGCTATAGATAATAGTGATTATTTCTTTACCGATTCTCATTACACACGTTGTTTTTACACTTTTTCTTGTTAAGATTTTTTAATTCTTAGGCTGAAACATGTCTAGCTCACAAAACGCATATATTCATGACAATGAAGGTCTTGGAGAAAACAACAATGTAGGGGTCGGTGTACCACCGATAAACCCAGGAGAAGTGCCAAATATGGAATAGTTGATGTTAGTTCACACATTGCTTTGAATGTAGATCTGGGCGTGGACCCCGAAGGAAATATACGCAGGGAAGCCCAGTCTTGAGGCCAAAGAACGCAAGGAATGGGAGATGGAGGAATAAGCCTCAAGTGATATTTGAGATGCTGCAAGCTCAGCAAGTCGCCATCGCTCAACTTCAGAGTCAGAATAAGACTCAGAATATAGCCAAACCACTAAACTCTCGACGTACTGAACCGGCGTTAGAAAGGCCAGATGAAAGCGGCTTGCGGACTGACCCCATAATTATGAGAATGCTCGAAGAGCTCACTAAGAGGATCGAGTCCTGATAAAAGAAAATTGAAGACAATGACAAAAAGGTGGAAACCTATAACTCCCGTATTGAACAAATACCGGGAGCACCTCCAGTTTTGAAAGGTTTAGACGCCAAAAAGTTCATACAAAAACCATTCCCTCGGAGTGTGGCTCCGATGCCCATTCCTAAAAACTTTCGCATGCCCGATATATCCAAGTATAATGGAACAACTGACCCCAACGAGCATATTACTTCATACACTTGCGGGATTAAAGGAAATGATTTGAATGGCGATGAGATCGAATCGGTCTTATTAAAAAAGTATGGAGAAACTTTGTCGAAAGGAGTTATGATTTGGTATCACAACTTAGCTCCTAACTCTATTGACTCGTTTGCTATATTAGCAAATGAATTCGTGAAAGCACACGCCGGGGCCATAAAGGTGGCCATGAGAAAATCGGACGTCTTCAAAATAAAACAAAGGAACGACGAGATGCTAAGGGAGTTCGTGTCCAGGTTTCAGATGGAAAGAATGGAATTACCGCCGGTCGCCGATGAATGGGCAGTATAGGCCTTTGTGTAGGGCTTGAACGAGCGGAGCTCGACTGTATCTCAACAGCTAAAGAATAACTTGATCGAATATCCAGCTGTGACATGGTCAGATGTACACAATCGTTACCAGTCAAAAATCAGGGTCGAGGATGACCAGTTGAGAGCCTCCTCGGGTTCAGTTCATCCTAACAGGTTTGCAGCCAAGACCCCGAGGGACACAGATCGAGAATCAAGATTCAACAAAGAATGGTATCAGCCATACGTCGATCGAAGAAACAACGGTCCAGGTCGTAATGCTCCTTGGAATGATCGGAGGAACGATCGAGGACAAAGTTCTCGAGGACTCATGAGTAAGAGTGGGTTCGATAAGCATACCAACGCCGCCGAGGCTCCTCGATTATTAGAGTACAACTTCAGCATAGATGCGTTAGGGATTATCTCAGCTATTGGGAGAATCAAAGAACCAAGTGGCCTAGGCCTATACAGACCGATCCTTCTCAAAGAAACACGAACTTGATGTGCAAGTATCATGGCACACATGGTCATAGAATAGAAGATTGTAGGCAGCTAAGGGAAGAAGTGGCTCATTTGTTCAACGAGGCCACCTTCGAGAATTCCTAAGTGATCGGGCTAAGAATCACTTCAGGGAGAGAGATGCAAGAAAAAATGAACAAGAAGAACCACAACATGTAATCCACATGATCATCGGCGGAGTTGATGTCCCTCAACGACCTATATTCAAACGCACCAAAGTATCAATCACCAGAGGAAAATGGACTTGGAGCTATGTGCCCGAGGACATCTTATCATTGTGTGACGAGGAAGCAGAAGGCATATCTCAACCTCACAAAGACGCCATGGTAATCTCTATCCTTTTAAATAAAATTAAAGTTAAACGTGTTTTAGTGGATCCAGGTAGCTCGGCAACCATAATCAGATTGAGGGTCGTGGAGCAACTCGGCCTACAAGTCAGATTGTACCTGCATCCCGGGTCCTAAATGGCTTCAACATAGCAAGCAAAACAACAAAGAGAGAGATTATCCTGCCAGTAAATGTAGCCGGGACCATACAAGACACTAGATTCCATGTCATCGAAGGGGACATGAGGTATAACGCACTCCTCGGGAGACCATGGGCACACAACATGAGGGTAGTGCCTTCAACTCTTCACAAGATGATGAAATTCCTAATAGAGGAAGGACTGAAAACAATCTACAGAGAGCAACATGCTGCAAAAGAGATGTTTTCAATCGAGGAAGTGGTGCCGATACCAGAGCCTTTGACCTTAGAGAAATCGAGCACCAAAGGTAAGCAGGTGTCTAAATAGCAATCACCGCCTCCAGCCACGATGAAGTCGGAGCAATAGGTAATCGAAGACGAAGATGAGGATTTCCTTACTCCTCGAACCTTCGTCGTTCCCGAAGAATCCGATGCAATCAAATCAACTATCGAGGAGCTGGTGCAGGTCATTTTGATCGAATACATGCCCGAGAGAAAGGTATACCTCGGAACGAGATTGACCCCCGAGCTCAGGAAAAAACTCATTCAGTTTCTGGGTACAATCAGATTCAGATGAACTCGGAGGACCAGGAAAAGACTTCGTTTATTACTAAATTTGGAACTTATTGTTACAACGTAATACCCTTCGTGCTAAAAAATGCATGAGCTATATATCAACCCCTAGTTAAAAAAATGTTCGATGAACAAATAGGTAAAATAATGGAAGTCTATATTGATGATATGTTGGTTAAGTCCCTGTGCGCAGACGACCATTTAGTTCATTTGCAGGAAGCATTTACAATTTTGAGGAAATACTACATGAAGCTTAACCAGGAGAAATGCGCCTTTGAAGTTGGCTCGGGTAAGTTCCTCGGCTTTATTGTTTCAAATCGGGGTATCGAAATCAACCTTGATAAGATCAAGGTTATCGAGGATATCACGATTGTGGATAGTGTGAAGGTTGTACAAAGGCTAACGGGGCGAATCTATGCTTTGGGTCGATTCATTTCGAGGTAGTCAGATTGGAGTCACCGGTTCTTTTCCTTGCTCAAAAAGAAAGAGGATTTCACATGGACCCTGGAATGCCAGCAAGCCTTAGAAGAATTAAAACGATAGTTATCGAGCTTGCCTTTGCTTCACACCCCGAAGGCAGATGAAAAACTTTACCTATACTTGGCTATGTCCGAGATAGCAGTAAGTGCGGTACTAGTTCGAGAGGAGTAAGGTACACAATTTCCTATTTATTACGTAAGCCGAACTCTAGGGGATGCTGAAACTAGGTACCATCACTTAGAAAAATTAGCACTTGCATTAATAAGCGCATCTCAAAAGTTAATACCATATTTTCGATGTCATCCTATATATGTATTAACCACTTACCCCCTTCGAAATGTTTTGTATAAGCCCAAGCTATCGAGCCGATTGGCCAAATGGGCCATCGAACTTAGCGGGTACAATATCGAATATCAACCTCGAATGGCCATCAAGTCTCAAATCCTAGTTGACTTCTTGGACGATTTTACGCTGACCCTCGTACCCAAAGTAGAGAAAGAACTCCTGCTAAGCTCGGGTACATCATTTGTGGTATGGACCCTTTTCACACATGATGCCTTGAATGTAAAAGGGTCCGGGCTTGGCATTGTCTTGAAACCACCCACGGGTGATACCATTAGGCAATCAATCAAAACTTCTAGATTGACTAACAATGAGGCCGAGTATGAGGCCATGATTGTAGGACTCGAGCTAGCTAAAAGCTTGGGAGCATAAGTCATCAAAGCCAAGTGCGATTCTCTATTGGTGGTAAACAAAGTAAACAAAAGTTTCGAAGTGCAAGAGGATATAATGCAACGCTATTTGGATAAGCTACATGTAACTTTGCACCGCTTCAAGGAGTGGACTCTGGATCATGTGCCTCGAGAACAAAATAGCGAGGCTGATGCACTTGCTAATCTGGGATCCTCGATTGAAGAAGATGGCATCTTCCTGGGGACTATCGTCCAATTATCGAGGTCAGTGGTTAAAGAGGGTCATGCCGAGATAAATTCAACAAGTTTGATTTGGGAGTGGAGGAATAAGTACATCGATTATTTGAAAGATGGTAAACTCCCATCGGACCATAAAGAATCGAGGGCCTTACGAACCAAGGCTGCTAGATTTGCATTAGACGAAGGTGGAACATTGTACAAGAGAATGTTTGATGGGCCATTGGCAGTATGTGTAGGGCCGGGGGACACCGATTATGTTCTACGAGAGGTCCACGAAGGTACTTGTGGAAATCACTCCGGCGCCGAGTCTCTGGTTCGCAAAATTATCAGAGCGGTTTATTATTGGGATAACATGGAAAAAGATACTAAGGAATTTGTCAAAAATGCGATAAATGCCAACGATTTGCACTGATGGTCCATCATCCTGGAGAACAACTCCATTCGGTCCTATTCCCGTGGCCTTTCATGAAATGGGGAATGGATATAGTCGGCCCTCTACCAACGACCCCAGGTAAAGCTAAATTTATTTTGTTTATGATTGATTATTTTTCTAAGTGGGTGGAAGCACAGGCCTTCGAGAAGGTCAGAGAAAAGAAAGTTATTGACTTTATCTGGGACCACATCATGTGTCGGTTTGGGATACGTGCCAATATTGCATGTGACAATGGAAAACAATTCATCGGCAACAGGGTGACAGAGTTCCTCGAGGCACATAAAATAAAGAGGATTTTATCAACACCTTACCACCCAACTTGAAATGTACAGGCCGAGTCAACAAACAAAACTATCATTCAAAACCTGAAGAAAAGGTTAGACGATGCAAAAGGAAAATGGATAGAAGTTTTATCCGAGGTCCTTTGGGCATATCAGACAACATCGAAGTCTAGCACAGAGCCACCCTATGTTCTCTAGTATATGGCTCTGAGGCCCTCATCCCTGTCGAGGTCGAAGAACCCAATGCCATGTTTTGACGTACATTAGAGGAGTCAAATCACGATGCCATGAATGCTAGCCTCGAGTTATTAGATGAAAAACAAGAAGCAGCGCTTGTTCGAATGGCCATGCAGAAGCAAAGAATAGAAAGATACTACAATAGAAGAACCAACCTTCGACATTTTGGTATCGGGGACTTAGTTCTATGAAAGGTCACCCTCAATATTTGAGACCCGAATAAAGGGAAACTGGGTCCGAATTGGGAAGGACCGTACCGAGTCCTTAGAGTTGTTGGTAAGAGATCTTACAAACTTAGCACAATGGAAGGTAAACAACTGCCAAACAATTGGAACATATCATTACTCAAATGATACTACTGCTAAGGTATGACTTTATCCTTTTGTCTATTTGAGTTTAAAACTTACTTATTACAGATTTTCGATCGAAGATATCGAAGACACGCGATCTCAAAGACACCCTTTTTACACGAAGACCTTAGGTTTTAAAGCATGCGTTTCACTCTTTTTCCCTTCGATCAGATTTTGTCCCAAATGGGTTTTACCGACAAGGTTTTTAACGAGGAAACAACTATGTGCTACCTAAGGAAAACTCAACAGTATCCAAGGATTCTTTTCAATCAACCTCGAATACTAGGGGGGGGCATCACCCTCGGAGGTTATATTTTTGAGGAAAACACTTCACGCCTAAACGGGCCTCGATAGGAGAACTTTGTAATGGTCCAAACAATCAGATGAACTGTGTCCATATAGAATAGTCGAGCCCCGATGGCAAAACATGTACACATGTAGCAATTATTTGAAGAAGCATTCTGTTTATATCAAAAACACTTTGTCTCAAAGAAGCTTACTATTATACGAGCTCTACATTTACAATCCTACGGGAAGTGGCTCAAGAGCCAAAACTCAAATGCACCCCGAAATACTCGGGGACTGTTATCAACAGTCAGCACATCAGAGTCATCAAATTCGGACTCACAAGACCTTAAAGTTGCATCCCCTCAAAACAAAGGCCAAGGCCAATATACTCGGGGACTAACTTTTCGAACAAGTTTGAAAAGTTATCGTGAAACAAGTCCAAGTGATATACCCGAATGCTACAATCATATTAAAGACTACGGTCATGAAAAAAGGCTACGGCCGAAATAATGCGGCTCAGAGACGTCCGACTTCCGCTATAAATTATAGGTCTTCAAACACTTTGAAAAAACAGGTTAAATCAAGCTACCCTTGGCAAAAGCAAAATATAAAGGGCTTCGATAAATTCAGCCCTCGAATAATCTAGAGGCTTCGATAACGTCAGCCATCGAAAAACCCTCAAGAGGTATTCGATTATCTTTACACAAACAAATTATTAATAAGGTTCCGATTCATCAAACCTTCGAAAAACCCAATGGGTACAAAAAACACATGCTAAGGCATAATTAAATTTTCACTAAGTCTTTTATACAAAAAGAGGGAAAATTATGTAGTCATTCTAGAGGCCAAATTGGCCAGACTTAAAGAGCCTAAGGGCTGATCTAAAAGAGCCTAAGGGCCGATCTAAAAAAGCCTAAGGGTCGATCTAAAAGAGCCTAAGGGTCAAAATATATAGAATATGAGACCTTTCTCTCACTCAACTCGGACTCAAGAGTCCTGACATCCCGAGCTCACATCAAATCAATTTAAACTTAGCTCGAGAATTAACGAAACCTTAAGGGGTATTATATTGATCAATAAAAACCTAAGGATTTATTATGTTCTGGGTCCAAACCAGTACTCGAACTGATCATTTGAGTTATGCAATCGAATTTTTCCACAAATAAGGACAAAGTGAAATTCAATACAAGTCAAAAATGAGACAAAGAGATCCTTTTGTATTTCCAAGAGATGATTACAAAAGATATTTACACAAGGGGTGCTTGCACAAAAAACACTAAAATAAAAAGAAACCTAAAGCTACTCTGGAGCCGTAAATTTGGCAGTTGCATCTTCAGGAGCAATACCTTCGGGAGCCTCCTCCTAGGGGAAGTCATCTTCGTTTGCTCCGCTCTCAAAGACACTGGCTGAGTCATCCTCATCGAAAAGCAAAACGGCAGCCACTTGTTCCAAAGTCCTTACCCTTTCAATATCGGCTGAGATATCCAAGCCGCGAGCATGTACCTCCTCGAGGATTTCCCTTCGGGATTGCCACCTGGCGTGGTCAAGTGCACATGATAACTCAACTTTGGCCACAACAAAGATCTCCCTTGCCCGGGCATTAGCTGCTTCAATGTCAGCTCGGTATGAAGATATAATTGCCTCAGTGTTAAATTTGGCCTTGGCCAACTCAGCAACGAATTTAGTTCTAAGCTCCTCAATTTCGCAGCCTCGAGCTAGGCACTCCTCCTTCACACTTTGAAACTGGCGTTCGGGTGAAACCAACTGCTCCTAAAGAGTTTCTTTCTCAGAGGCAAGACTGTCCATGCCTTGCCTCCATCCTAGGGTCTCGACCTCCTTTATCTTGAGCTCCTCTCAAAGCTGCTTTACCAACTCGCCCTTCTGTTGAAACTACAAAGTAAAAGTGTTAGAAAACCAATCGGGCAAATCCATAACAAAACTTCAGTGGGAATATTGCCTTTTCGGTAAGCTCGGTCTGCTCTTGGCGAGCCTTTGCTAGTACGTCTCGAAGATTGCTGATATCCTCCTCTTTCTTGACATAGAGGGTTTTAAGACTGTCCCTCTCTTCCGAGATCTTCATAAGCTCGGCCTCACATCGAGCAAGATCAGTTCGAGATTTGGAGAATGCTTTCTTATAGAGAATGACAACCTTCATAAAAGGGGATAGTTTAGACTCAGAACAATAAGGATAAAGCACATGCGTGATTTCAAAGACAAAAACTTACTTGTTTAAAGTGCTGCAGGGCTTCGTCGAAAACAAAAAAAGCATCTGGGTTGGGGCCATCCTCGATCCCATCAAGGAATTTTCGAAAGATATCAAGCCCTTCGTGGCTCGTCCCCATATTGGGAGTTCTCATGTTCTGAGCATCTCGAAATTGCCCCTCGGAGAACTCGGGGCCAGGCGGCGAATCATCCACATTAATTACCCCAAGTGATCCACTTGGGGCGTTCTCTTCTATTTAAAGGGGCTTGGGACAGGGCCCCTCAGTCTCACCTTCCAAATGACCTCCAAAACAAGGTTCTCTTTTGCTGCCTGATGGCTTGGGGACTTTTCTTAAACTCCCCTTGGAGGTCTCTTCAGTTTTAAAAGGAACCACATCTACCACCACCGGTTCGGTAGACTTCGAAGCATCGACGCTTCCTCTTTTATGAGCTACCAACAGGCAGTCGTCATCTTCTTCCTCTTCCTGATCTCGAAGGCATTGGGCCGTTTTCGTCTTGGGCTTCGGGGGATTTGCAGGCAACCCCCTCTTTCTTTTCTTATCTTTGGGAGGCTTTGGGATCTCTTCTTCACCAGGCGGGGGCGACCGTATAGCAACGACGTCTCCAAGGCCTGCATAAAAACAAAAATAAGTATTTCATTGAGAAACACAGGTAAACAAACAAGAAAACTCACCGCAGTTTTTTGCCTCCCATCGGCTAAATCACACTAGCAACACTCCATATATGAAGAAGTAGAGGCCAGTTTGCGGACCCAACCTTCGAGGTCTGGGATTGCTCCAGGAAACCAAGCAACATCTACACCATCAAAAAGGGTTAGATTAAGAAAAAGATAAAATCATGAAAGAAAAAGTGAAGCAAGTTATAAAGTTACTATGTATTTATGTTTCATGCTCCATTCTTCGGGGAATGGCATCCTCTCAGCAGGAATCAGGTCGGAGGTCCTAACTAGGACAAACCGGCTCATCTATCCTCGGTCTTTGTCCTTATTGATGCTGGAGAACAGAGATTTCGAGGATCGGTGTTGCATTTTTATCAAGGCACCTCGGTAAAGTTGAAGACTGTACATACTGATTAGATGGTCGAGGGTGAAGGGCATACCCTCGACCTGGCTCGAGAAGAGTCTGATCAAATGAACAATTCGCCAGAATGAAGGGTAGAACTGGCCAAGCGTCACTTGGTATCGTTGGCAGAAGTCGAGAATAACTGGATCTATGTGACCTAGAGCTGGATTTTGCGGGGCACATCGTGAATGGGTAGGTATACACGCTCAAGTACCCCGCTTTATATGTAGTGATGTCCTCCTCGGGGGAAGGGATCATTACATCTTTTCCCCCCTAGTTGTAGTCCTCTTTTACCTGCTCAAGCTCATCTTCGATTATTAAACAGACGTATCGGGACATAGGCTCACATCGACCTGGTGTCGATACAGGGTTTTCAATTTTGAAAGTGGATGTTATTTCACACAGCGGGGGAATACACTCCTCGATACGAGGTGACACTACCGTTTTACTTTTGGCTGGTCACGATGATGGAGAGGCGTTTTCTTTTTGTGGAACAGATTTAGATGTTTTGGCCATTATGGTGTAGAAATTAAAAGAGGAGATGAATCAAAGGCAAGATAAAGAGAAGGATGAGCTCAGAGAAGTTGAAGGAGCAAATGAAATTTTGAAAACAATTAGAGAAGTAAAGTTTGTGAAATGGTGAAGTTGTCATATTTATAGAGGATACTCAAGCGTATTGAGGAAGCTGAATAGCCGACCGTCAGCCGCCTCCAATTAATAACTTTGGGAACTGCACGAATGCGACCTTTTAGTCACTTCAGCCGCTGACATCATGAGATTGACATCAGAATCGACGCATTGGAATCGAGGTTATGGAGCATCAAAGATCAAATCGTTTCTTATCATCCTATTCTAAGAAATGCAGGGACTATCTGTATACGGTCAAAATTATATGCCTCCAACTTATAGGCTCGAGGATCTGTCCTAAGCCCGATTCCGAGCGAGATCGAGTTCGAGTCCGGTGGACCAGACTCGATCTCGAAGACAGAATACAATAATCGGATATAGGAGTACAAGGAACACCGGGGCCAAGTATGCTCGACCCCGAAATAGTACTGTTATAGATTTATAACAATGAGATAGATTCTTGCCACGTCCCCAAGTTCATGGTGCAAATCCCGAAATAGGATTGTACAATCCCGTACTAGGCGGTTAGACAGCTATGCCAAAATATTCCTTACTGTAAATAAAAATATACCTTTTTTAGGGTTCCGCCTATGATATATAGGTGACCCCAATCATTTGTAAAATTATCTAGTATTTGAGTAAAGAATATATACTCTATCTTTTCACCTACTGTTCATCAGCACTATCCTTTAGCTCTACTGCTCTTACTTTACTTTTGTTGCTTAATTATTGCTCTAGACCCACCTCGAGGTCGCTAAGCTCGAGGTTTCTACTGTTGAGTAACATTGGTTTGATTCACTTGTTTCTTTCATTTCTACTTCATATTTCTTGATTATCAATTGGTATTGAACTAAATCACATATCTTTAAAACCACTAATCAAGTTTAATTGTTACTCGTATTTTCGAGGTAAACACATATATTAGAACTTCGGGCAATCCACCAATATTTGTGAACAAGTCTTTTCAAAGTTATGACACAATTTTGAATTAAAATCCCAGCGATCCACTAGGAATTATGCAGGCACGACAAGTTTGCTCATCCAGCAAAACTTTTGGAGATCGATCCGCTAGGACTTGCAAGAAATTCCGACCAGCAAGCCTCAAGTTCAAATTTGTACAAATCATATGGATGATATCTATTCCTTGTAGAACAAGACTTATTTCTTGCTTGTCTAATTCTTATTATGAGTGTACATTGAACTTTAACACATTTAAGCCTAATATCTTCAAGTAATTTCGGAACCAAATGCATTTGATCCATTTCTGATCATGTCCCACATCTAACAATAGCGGCATGATAAATGAGAAAAATGCATGTGTTTTGAGTATGTTTACATATTACTTCTTATGTGAGTTGTGGGAGATTACATGTTTATAAATATATAATATGCTCATTACATGTTTATTCTGTGTAGGAATGAATTTGGATGGAAGTTGGCAATAATTAGATGATTTGATGCAAAAAGAATAGAGATACAAGACTTGGGAGCGCGCCACAATTGGTGCATTGCATGAAGGTAGGCGCGAAATGGCATAGGAGATGAACCAAAAACAGCAAAGTATGGAGGTTGGAACTGGACCTGGCACACGAAAGAACAAAGAAAAAGAAAAAATAGCTGGGAGCGTGCTAGAACTCGCGCGTTGCACCAACTCTAGCACGCGACATAACGTGTCCTTTTCGAGTCAGAAGAGATCAAAGACGCCCCACATCAACCCTAATGGATATAAATACATCATAAAATGTCCTTTTGAAGCAAGAGACACTACTTTAGGGTTAGACAATACCCAAGGAGGCAAGAATACGCTAGGAGCAAGGAGGAAGATTCAACCACGAGTTTTTCCTTTCTTCTTCCTATTTTTATTGTTGGTTATGAATTTGAGTATTGTGTTTTCAAATACTTTTATGAATAGCTAATTTATTATTTAGAGTTTTGATGGAACCTCTTGGAGGATGAATTCTTGTTATGTTCTAATATAATTTGACCTTTGGATTTATCTACTTGTTCATCTACGTGCTTATTTCCGATGATTGAATGACCATCGATTGACTGTATCTATTTATTAGGTGTTGCTTGAGAAAGGATACATATTTAGGTGGTTGTTGAACAATGTCAATCCTAAGGTATATGAGAGATCAATGCAACGGGTTTAAAAGCGGGATTAGAGATAACGAAGCTTTGACATGATTATAGTGAACGGTAAAAAAAGTTCGAGCTAGCGTAATTCGAGAGAATATGACTAGTACATTATTGTAGTTGATAGAGAGAGAATTACGATAAGTTGAGTGCTCATGATCAGTAGATAATACTTAGGCAAAATTGTAGGAGACTTAGCGAGAAGAATTCCGACAATTGGAGAAACCATAACTCTAGACCTCCTTAATTTAGTCTCCAACCCTTTATAGCTTTAGTTGTAAACTTACTATTTTAATTTGTTAGTTAGATAGTTATATATAAGAATATTAATATTTATAACTTAGAAATTATTCGAGCTTGCCTTATTGGAGATATTGAACAGTTATAGCGAAATCTTAGTTATCTGTGGGATTCGACTCCGGACTCTTAGACCGGATTATATTTGCAGCGACCGCTTATCCTTTTTAGGACTCGAGTTGGGCGTGATTAAATTTTGGCGTCGTTGCCAGGAAATTAACGATGTAGTTGTGGCTGTAAATATCGCTTAGTGTCAAGTCTGACCTTTTTATTTTTGATTTAAGAAACATGAAATCTTGGAATTATAGGAGTTTAGGTGTTGGTAATTCTTCTTTTGATCCTTATTTATATTGTGAAGGAAACCACCCGTTGCAGAATTATCAAAATATTCCAGAGAGCGAGTTATGTGCACCAACTCAATCTCATGTGTGGAATGTATGTGATATGTGTGGTTGTCAAAATGGCCACTTTCATGGTTGCACTTATATTTCTTATCCTCCCTCCACCCCTTATTATGAAGGTTCTACTTTTATCTTTGAAGTTAATAGGAACAAAGAACCTGTGGATGCTAACCTAAAGGAGATTAAGGATATGCTAAGGTGCCTTGCGGAATAAAATAATGACACACAATTACGGATTCAAAGGCAAGAGGCAATTATTCACAATTTGAAGGCTCGAGTAAGTCAAATAGTAGAAGTTTTGAATGTTCAACAAGTCAATATGGTGGATAGTTGCCGAAAGCAATATAAATTAGAGTCAGTAGTTGACACTCTGACGGAGGAGGTTAGAGTAGAATACCAACAATTGAGCCAACTAGAATTTGAGGATGCCGATGTTGAAGACGTGATGCCAGAGTCAGCCAAGTATAGTGAGAATACAAATTTTGTTGATTCTAGTGTCATTAGTGTTGAGGATGTTGAATGTCCTGGAGTTTATGTATTTCAGCACATTGATCCTCACTCTAAGTATTTTTTTCACATTGTGTTTGGATGATAATATGAAAATAGAGCTATCCAAGCCAATTGAGGAATCAAGGAATGAGGAACAAGGTCCCTATACTCTGAAATTTTTCGTTCCAAAAAGTCAGGATTACACATCTCATGTCAAGGGCAAGAAGTGCAGTATTTTCTTGGGCCAGTTAGATTTGTTCCACAATCCCTGGAGCATAACCAAAAACTTGAAGCCAAATTAGGGGTTCAATTCATAAGCTCGAAGTAGAGACAAAAAGTGATGCACGTCGTGCCGCAACGTTAAATCAGGCACTTGTTGGGAGTCAAACCATCTTTATTGCTTTCTTTTATTTGTAGTTTTTTTTTAAATTTAATTTTGTATTGTATCATTTTTGTAGTGTCGTTATATGATTTTCTAGGAGCACAAGAAGCAAAGCCATTGGAAGGAAGAAAAATCAAGCGAGATGGTTAGAACAAAGTGTAGGGTGCCCGTACAAAGAACCAAGTCTGAGAGAAGTCTGAGTATCCCATAAGCTGCTAATGCTTTGGCCTTTGGCCTACCAGAGAGTTTCTTTTACCCTCTTGTATTTATGGGTGTGCACTGAGGACAATGCACAATTTTAAGTATGGGGTGAAGAGACTTTTTGGGTGATTTACTATGCTATTTTAGTTGTATTATTTTATTTGTGTTGAAAAAAAATTAAAAAAATTAGGTAGAAATAATCCCTCTTGGTTTTTCTTATGGCCACAGTTCTTTTCTAAGAGATGACTCTTTGAACCTGGTAGTAACTTTTTTTGTAGGTAAAATTTTTAAAAAAAATTTGGACTTTTCCCGACGATGGACTTCCTACACATTTTTCTTGAGGGTTTAAAGTCTAAAGAAAAATACAAAAAGTTTTTTTTGTTTCTTTTTTTTTTCAACTGATAATGGAATGGGAAGAACTTGAGTGTCTATGTTATTAACATAGTTTATATCGGGGCTTAGAGATGGAGCATTTGTGGTGAGTAGTTTCTTCTTGATTCTTGTGACTATATGCCTTGAGACTATATGTGACTTTATTTTGACACTTGGGCTCATCTGTTGACTCTTGTTGTTACTTCCTAGTGTTTGGATTATATGATGACTGTGCTAGTTGCTTTAACTTGAGAGTCGGGTCTAAGCCGTCCTGAGTAAGTCATGTACATTGTGTGAGATGAGATTTTGGTTGTACCCTATGCCATCCCTTGTTAGTCTAGAACTTGCCCCGTGTGTGAGTCGAAGTAAAAGGATTAAGTCTTGTGAGTTTAGGAAATGATATAGGCATTTTTTTGATTGACCCTTGAGCCTATTTGCCTACCATTGATAACATTATCCGTAGTAAGCCCTTTTGAGCTTGTAGAGCGCTTACTTTGGCACCCATATTACGGGTCAACCCCTATTTTGTTCACCCTTTACCTTCGAAATCAATTAAGTTGCTGAAAGAGTAAAGAAAGAGATTGGGTAGCTTTTGAGTGGAACCATATAGAAAGTACGACAAGGTGCATTTGTGGGTAAAAGCCTTACTAGCCGGAAATACCAAATTAAGGAGAGTGAAAAAAACAAAAACAAAACAAAAGGAAAAAAGAAAAGAAAAATGAATGACACCTCCTATATCTTTATTTGGGCTAGTGAGTATCTATATTTCATGTGCTTAATGAAGAATGGCTTAATTGTGTATGGTTTCATGGCAAAATATTGAATTGGTCATGACAAGAATGTGCTTGAAAGCGTGGTGTATTAAAGTGCTTAGGAGGGTTAGTCACTATTTTTCTATATATATGTATCATACCCGTCCCTTAGCCTACATTACAACCTATAAAGTCCTACTTGATCCTAGATTTCAACCTATAAAGTCCTACTTGATCCTAGATTTTACAAGCTTAAATTAGTTGAGTCTTACAGTACAGGCAAACATATGGTACGAACATGGGTGGCATATGAGTTTCTCTGCTAGAGCGAGAGAATTCTTTCAATATGTGAGTCCTTAAATTATACTTGAATTTATATTTGAGTGTGCAGACTGTGCTCTCTTTACTTTGTTGGTGGGGGAAAATGCTTTACGACAGATTAGTAAAGAACTCATATCTTTAGTTGGCACAAGAAGCGAGTCATATAAAGGAATGTAGTGGAGTCAATTTTTGAGGCTAGGATGTTAGAAGAGTCACATAAATATTTTAATTAGTCTTGGCATTGGTCTAATAATAAGGAAAAGTGTGAAGAGTGCTTATGTCGGGTTCTAAGTGTTTATATAAATCATTGTCATTGATATGATACTTGAGTATGTTTAGGAACTGTGTTACTTGCCGATGTGCTTAATTTTAAGTTGCTTGAGGACGAGCAAGATTTTAAGTGTGGGGTAGTGATAAATGATAAAAAATGCATGTTTTAGAGTATATTTGCATATTATTTCTTATGTGAGTTACGGGAGATTATGTGATGACCCGGCCAGTCGTCTCATGAGTTACCGCTCCATTTTCCCCATTTCCACTTCTTATTGCTTTGTTTAATGGTTTTATATGTGATCGAGTTGATTGGTTCGGGTTCGGAAAGGATTTGGTAAGGTTTGAGACACTTAGTCTCTTTTGAGGAAGCTTAAGTTGGAAAAGTCAACCGGATGTTGACTTATGTGTTTGAGGGCTCGAATGTGAGTTTCGATGGTTCAGATAGCTTTGGGAGGTGATTTGGGTCTTAGGAGCATGATCGGAATGAGTTTTGGAGGTCCAGAGTAGGTTTAGGCTTGAATTGGATTTTTGGAGATTTTGTTGAAGTAGCAGATTTTTCTACTTCTGGTATTTCCGTACCTGCGGATTGGGGACCACAGGTGTGAGAAGGGAGCCGCAGAAGCGGAATGAAGCTAGGGAGGCAGGAAACCGCAGAAGCGGTTAGTGGACCGCACCTTCAAAGGCGCAGGTGTGGTTGATGCATCGCAGATGCAGATCGGGGCAGAGTTAGTGAAAACCGTAGAAGCGGTTCTTTGGCCGCAAATGCGGTACCGTAGAAGCGGGTATATGACCGCAGATACAAAAATGCCTGGGCCAGAAGGTATAAAAGGTTCCTTCGCGATTTTTGAGCTATTTCACCATTTCTATGTCGGTTTTGGCGCTTTTTGGACTATTTTGAAGAGGGATTTCAAGGGAACTTCATTGAGGTAAGGATTTTGGATAGATTCGACGCGAGTGGAGGCCGATTCGAGGGGAAAAGGCATCGCAAAGTAGCATTTTCACCGGTTTGAGGTAAGTAACCATTGTAAATCTGGAACTGAGGGTACAAACCCCGGTATTTGACTTGTTTTGATAAATGCGGTGATGCACATGCTAGGTGACGAGCGTGTGGGCATGCACCGGTAGGGATTTGTGACTTGGTCCGTCCCGTAGCGACTATTAAGCCGCGTATTTGATTTGGAACCTTATGATATTCCATACTTTAGTTATTTATACTATATTATGGGTTGTATGCCATATTTGGGGTCTTGCTCCGACCTATTGAGACTCTTAGGAGCATTTCTACTGTTTTTCGTCACTCTACTTGTTGAAAGCATATCCTGTGATGACCCAAAAGGTCATCACTTGTGTTGCAATGAAATTCTACATTTTAAGGCCCTAAAAACCTCCCTTAGCACCACCTCAATTTGTGTGTGCAGTCCGGGCGCATAGCCGGAAAGCTTAAATGTGAAAATCTGTGAAAAATGATAAGTTTTGACTGTAATGAATAAATTTGACTTCGGTCAACGTTTTGGGTAAACGGAACCGGACCCGTGATTTGACAGTCCCAGAGGGGTCCGTAGGAAAATGTGGGACTTGGGCGTATGCCCGAAATCGAATTCCGAGGTCCCAAGCCCGAGAAATGAATTTTTAAAAGAAATTGTTTAAGGAAAATTGAAATAAAATTTGCTTAAAACATGATGGTATCGGGATTGTATTTTGGTTCCGGCGCCCGGTACAGGTCTTATATATGATTTAAGATGTTTTTGTGAAGTTTGGTAAAAAACTGAGTTTATTTGACGTGAATTGGACTTCCGGTTGAGGAGTTATGAACTTTGAGAGTTCTTGATGAAAATGTTGAGTTTTGAGGTTTAATTCATGATTTTACATGTTATTTTGATGTTGTGATCGCACGAGTAGGTCCATATGATATTTTTGAGTTAGTATGCACACTTGGTTTGGAGTTCCGAGGGCTCGGGTAGGTTTCGGGATGTTTTAAACTTAAAACCAGAAGTTACAGGTCTCTAAACCCACCAGTGCAGTCCGCGGTCGATCTTGTGCGGTGCGCGGTGGAGGCTGTGCGGCCACGGTCGACTTTGTGCGGTCCGCACAGGGCGCTATTGTGCGGCCGCAGTCGACTTTGTGCGGTCTGCACAAGGCACTGTACCGCAGTACCCTCAGGAAGGCCTGTGCGGCCGCAGTCCATTTTGTGTGGTCCACACAGGGGGTCTGAGAGGGTTATAAATAGACGGGATCTTTAGTCATTTTGCATTTTTCAAAACCCAAAAACATAAGAGGCGATTTTTCAAACAACCTTTCTTCTCCAAATCAATTGTAAGTCATTTTTAACTATTTTCTTCAATCATTAACATCTTTTAACATGATTTCTGTCACACCTCCTTTTTTCACCTACACCCCCGGGAAGGGTACAAGTAAAGGGAGTTTTTCCAATTAAAGGACAATCGAAACGGGATTTATTTCATTTAAAGATTCAGAGTCACCATTTGGGAGATTTATGGTGTCCCAAGTCACCGGTTCCAATCCCGAATCGAGGAAAAAATTGACTCTGTTTAACAGTCCACGAACCAGAAATCCGGGTAAGGAATTCTGTTAACCCGGGAGAAGTTGTTAGGCACTCCCAAGCTCCGTGGTTCTAGCACGGTCGCTCAACTATTATATTCGGCTTAATTATCGGATTTTAAACAGTTTTGAACTTATGTGCAAATTTTAGTTTTAAAACCGCCTTTATTTATTTAAAGAATTAATTCAAGGTTATTTAAAACATATTGCAAGCCACGCCACATGAAATGCACCCGTGGTTCACAACACGCTCTATTTAACCTTATTGGAAATTGGAACCGGGTCACATGAAATGCACCCCGGTTTTTAATAGCCATGATAATTATATAAGTAACGCGCCTAAGGTAAACTACACACTTTCAAGTTTGCGAAGGCCATGGAAAATTCAACTAAATGGCACGCCTCGATTTCTAAGGATTAAAACAAAGTTAATTAAATAAGGGTCATGAAAAATTTAATTGATGGCACACCCCGATTTGAGATTTACATGTCGTGACCATGCCACAGGAACCGTACCCATGACCACGATTATTTATTACGCCCTGAAAGGTTTGCTTACCCGAGTGTGGTCGGCCTAAGTGTGTTCCTAGCGGTTAAACGGGCGAAATAAAGGTAAAATCAATGTTAAATCCAATTCACATGTGGTGACTGTGACGAAAGCTCCAACCCATTTAATTCACAATTGTAACCAGATTCCTATCTCATCTAAAACCACTCCCACGACCCAACTAATATCCATTCCTTTATCCTTCTCTTAATTAACACATTGATGCTATATCTTTATTAACTAATCATCACACACATGGAATTAATTGAATAGAGCAATCAATCAACCCTTTAGAAGCAAGCCAAATAGTTAAATGATAAACAACGAAGAATATGATGTTGGCTTCTTCATCTTAGCCAATACAGTAGTATTTTCAAGTAGTTGACTATAAAGCATGAATTACTTAGGCAACAAAACAACAAAGAAGCAATCAAAACAAAAACAGATATTAGAAATAAGGGAACATAAATACGAATCAAGTAGGATTAGCGAAAAGAAATGAACCTTAATATTGAATCTGAAATGTGAATGCTTGGACAAATCTGAAACATATGAACGGACAATATCATGAACAAAACCACGACTGCCTTGACTTA
The DNA here is from genome assembly GCF_000715075.1 of Nicotiana tabacum. NCBI lineage: Eukaryota > Viridiplantae > Streptophyta > Magnoliopsida > Solanales > Solanaceae > Nicotiana > Nicotiana tabacum. The sequence goes on along the minus strand of NC_134087.1, from coordinate 101,662,622 downwards.
CACAGACTCCTTGCACAATGACCTCCGGCGACCTCGAATCTCAACGGAAAACTCGAACTAAACTAGAAGACGAAACCAGCAAACTCCATGACGGGGAGTATCGATTTGGGGTTGAAGTTTGGTTAGTCCGTCGTGTTGAAACCAGAGATGAACAAGTTGGTTCGCTCTTGAAGTTCAGCGGCTATGGAGGCTGGCTGTTTTTGCGTGCAGGGGTCGTTGGAGACGATGACGCGCAAGGGGGGGGGTGTCGTTCTGCTGCTAAGGCTGCGCAGCCTGTTTTTGTTTGACTTTTTCGTTCCCCTTTCCTTTTGTTCGTTGTTGAAGTTTCAGAACCAGGGGGGGTATTGAAGAAGAAGATGCGCAACCTTCAGCTTTTCAGCCTCCGTTCCAGCCCTCTTCGTTATTTTTGTGTTCCTTTTTGGCGTTGATTTTTCAGGAGGAACGAAAGGGATCGTCCCAGGCTGCGCATCTTTTGTTTTGTTTCAGCTTTTTTTCGTTCCTCCCCTTCTTTTCGTTATTTTTTTATTTTATAGTCTAGGTTTTTGGTAGGATTTTAGGTTAAGGGGTATGGGCCTAGGAATTATGGGCTTGACAATTGTGGGCTAGGTCCAAAATTAGGCCTAAAGATGGGTTGCTCGAGCCCAAGCTCTATTCTTTTGCTGCGAACGAGATTAAAAATACGGGCCCATTTATTAATTATTCCTACTATTCAAATAATTATTAAAATAAAACTAACTATTAAAACAAATCTACTTTTGGTATTTTCAAATATCATATTAAAATAAAAATACGATACTACTGTTGTATATATTTTTTTAAGATTTTTTTTAAATGACTACAAAACTTTAATGAACCTATTTTTGTGATTTTTTGTTTTTCTTGTAATAAAATAAAGTAAAAGAGTCAAAATTACTTAAAGTATCTATATTATGCCTAAATTAAATGTTTACGCGCTAAAATATGAAAAATCTTGGGGAGAGTCAAAAATCACATGTCTATAGCTGCCCCTCTTTGACTGGAAACGTACAGAGTTTTCATACAAAGACTGACTAGACAGGTTTTTGACCCGACCCTTATTTGGAGAGAGTAAAACTAAAAGAAAAGGGGAATGTGACCGAGCCCTGGTATCTAGGCTGCCTACATATCCTTGGCTATAAAGGAATCAGACCACGTGTAGTTCAGAAATGAGTGAGATGACAGAGTATGCCGAGGTGGAGATCTGGTCGAGGTACCGTTTCGCCGAGGTTTTGGTCCGCAGTCTTGTTGTTACATCAAAAATCAAAACATGAAAATGACTAGCTAAGCCTATCAACTACGAGTTACAAGATTCCTATCTATAAGTCTTCTGAAGCTTGATCTTGAGTTTTGAATGGTTCTTCATGCAGACTTTAGCTTTGAACCTTGACGCTTGCTAGTTGCAAGTTCTAGCTCGTTCTTCTTCAGAGTTTCGGACCAAAACCGGACATGTAGTGCTTGTGACCTCGGCCATGTCTTGAGCAGCTCACATCCTTCATCAACTTCTGCATTTGGATTAACTTGTTGCCTTTCTCTCTTTTCCTTTATTGTGACTAACTTCTGTTGATCATCTAGGACTGCTGACTCGCATTCTTGATGTGAGCTTCTTTTGTTACTGACCTGAATTGCATTCTGAATTGAATTCCCTTTCTTCCAGGTGGGTGCCTGATTGCTGAACTTGAACCGTCTTCTCTTGTTACTTGTCACTGTTTTCCCTTGCACCTTGAACCATTTTCCCCTGAAACTTGAACTGTATTCCTTCGAAACTGCTTTCCCTTGAAACTCGAGTTGTCTTCTTTCGACACTGCTTTCCAAAGAAACTTGAGTTGCCTCCCCTTGTTCTCCAGGTGGGCGCCTGATTACAACAAAACAAACAAAACAAAGAAATTTTTCTGCCCCAGTTTGCACTAGGAAGACTTGTGAGTTGTTAGCAAAATTGTAAACCACTTGTACTATTGATGCAATGATGAAAGTAAACTAAAGAATAGACTAGGAAAACTATAAACTAAGCTTGACTAAAGTAAAAACTGACCCTATTCTCCAGGCGGGGCTCCCTGACTGCTAACTTGAAATGTGTTCCCTGCTCTCCAGGCGGGCTCTTGACTGCTGAACTTGACATATATTCCCTGCTCTCCAGGCGGGCTCCTGACTGCTAACTTGAAATGTATTCCCTGCTCTCCGGGCGGGCTCCTGACTTCAACAAAATAGACAAAACAAAGAAAATTTTCTGCCCCATTTTGGTGGCTGGGCATAGATGTAAGTGTAAAATGGATCACATTACCAAATATCAATAAAAACTTGAAAGCTAAAACTTGAATTGTACTCCCTTGTTCTCCAGGCGGGCTCCTGATTGCTGACTTGAAAGTATTCCCTACTTTCCAGGCGGGCTCCTGACTGCTGACTTGACAGTGCTCCCTGCTCTCCAGGCAAGCTCCTGATTGCTGAATTTGAAAGTATTCCCTGCTCTCCAGGCGGGCTCCTGACTTCAACAAAACAGACAAAAACAAAGAAAATTTTCTGCCCCAGTTTGGCGGCTGGGGACAGATGTGATTGTAAAACTAAATCATATTACCAAGTGTTACTAAGGACTTGAAAGCTAGGTCCCATTATTCAGGGGGGTCCTGACAACTCTTAACTAACGACAATTTAAAATCTAAGTTATATCTTATACAGTTGTGACTTTTGCTAAATCATGCTATCTAAGAGGATCTTTAAACTACTCCCCATTATCCAAGAGGGTCCTGAAAATCAAAGGTCAAATTTTATCTTAAGGGTGACAACTTTCATGTCTGAATTATACTTCCCTACAACAAACTTTACGGTAAATGTTGTTATCTAATCGAAATCTTAAAGCTAAGTCCCATTATTCAGGAGGGTCCTGAAAACTCCTAATTGAATCCTATCTCGAACATGCAAACTTCTAAACCAACTTATATTCTTTTGGGATACATTTATGCTAGATATGTTATTTTCTGAACTTTAAACTAGGTCCCATTTTCCAGGAGGGTCCTAAAAATCAAAAATCAAACCTGTTTGGTGACTGCCTTTCTCCACGGAGGGTTTCTCCGAAACAACCAAAATTTCCTGCCCCTGTTTCAAATCAAAGAAAAATTTTGTCAGTTTAAAAATGTGGTGGTTGGTTTGTGGCCTTGACTTTGAAAAATTGCTCCTTCACTTCCCATGATAACTGATTTCCACTCGAGGACCTTGCTTGCTTATGGACTAACCATTTTCTCTGTCTTCCTTATCACAGAAAATACCCCTTCTCCGTTCAGAACCAATTCCCTTTATCTGTTGCATTGCTCATGAACTGACATTTACCAACCTTTGTGTTTCACCAAAAATACCTTTGATTCGTTCACCTAACACCCTCCATCTTGTTGCATTGTTCCTGAATTGATATGTACCAAACCGTCGTGTTTCACCGAAAATACTTTTGATCCGTCCACCTAACACCCTCCATCTGTTGCATTGTGCTCTTGTGTTGACATGTATTGCACCTTTGTGTTTCTCATGAATTCCAAAGCGCGACAATTGCCACCCACTCATCGCGCATGTTGTTTTTTTCTTGACTTAAACCACTGGCCCTGGCCTTGAGGTCTGTTGCTCCTTCACTTGCCACAATAACTTTGATTTCTACTCGGAGGACCTCGCTTGTCACTGATTAAACACCTTTTGTCGATCTTACCACAGAAAATACCTTTGAGCCGTTCACCAAACCCCTCCATCTTGTTGCATTGTTTATGAATTGATATATACCAAACCGTCGTGTTTCACCGAAAATACCTTTGATCTGTTCACCTAACACCCATCCATCTGTTGCATTGTTCCTGAATTGATGTGTACCAAACCTTTGTATTTCATAAGGATCCCAAAGCATGTTGATTATTACCAGCTCAATGCGCTTGTTGTTCTTTCCTGACTTATGACACTTTGATGTACTGACCAGATCCCGTTTTGTGCAATTGAAAAGCTGGTGGTAAATTTTAAAGTCATTTCTCACTTATTTTGACCAAACAGACTCAAGGAGAGGAAGTAAACAAGACAAAAGGAACAGAGTAAAGGGCAAAGGAAAGAGATGATTCCTAACAAGAAAACTACAAAGTAGAAACCTATCAGATGGGGATACCAACTCCAATGACCATGACATGCACATGTTGATTAAGTGGCCTAATCTGTCAAACAAGTTTGATGTTCAACTCTTGCTATACCCCTGAACCATGAAACTGGACTTCAATGCTCCGATTATCCAATCTAATTCACAATCCTTATTCGACTTGTAGTGCTCGAAGGGTTTTCACCATCAAGCCTCTCTCATTCTGTTCTTTCTCTCAACTTACCGTCGCCTTATGGTGCCCGCGAGGGTTTTCACCAATAAGACTCTCTCATTTTTGGATTTCTCTCAGCTCCCATCACCCTACGGTGCCCGTGAGGGTTTTCACCAATAAGACTCTCTCATTTTCATTATTGTTCTGCTTAGGCTAGAGTATTGCCCCTGATATGAATTAACTCTTCTTGCTTGACTTGGCATCTCTCGAAGACTGATCGGAAGGTCTTTCTTTGGACAGTAACGTGGGCTTTTGGATAGGGTTAAAAAGAAAGGATGTCAAAGGCTCAAAAACAATTCTCATGGGTTCAAAATTACAACTTTCGGAATCAGGTTTCTTACAACAACCACAACTTCTGCCCCAGTTTCTTGCTTGGAGACTTTTGGATTTTTATTTTGATGAGACCGAACCGTGAGGCTGCCTACGTATCCTTAAAAGGAATCAGGTCGAACGTAGTTCATGTCATAGGAATTGCTTCGTTTTTGTACTTTTCTCTCTCTCATTTTTTGCTTCTTTTCCTCTTTTTTCTCTTTTTTCTTTTCTTTTCTTTTCTTTACTCTTTTTATCCTTTTGTTGTTTTGTTGTTTTTTTCTTCTTCTTCTTTTTCCTTTTTTTTTCTTTTTTTTTTCAATTTCATTTTTCTTCTCTCCCTTTTTGTTCTTTTCTTTTCTCCTTTTCCTTTACTTATCTTTCACGCTTGTGTTTCTGATCTTTGCTACTGATTCCGAAAGAGGGGTATGAAAGAAAATAAACAAGGCTCAAAGGGGTAACGAAGGATAATGTGTTTAGATAGCAGAACAAAATGCCTTCGTCATTCCAATCTTCAAAACATGCCAAGTACAAACAACACAATTAAACAAACCAAGAAAAACATTCGTAACATCTTTTGATTGCACCAGACTTGATGACCATATCCACACATTCGCCTTCTACATCTGTTACATACAAAGCGCAATTGGACAACACTCTCACTCTCATTACCACGAGCGGCCCCTTACAAATTTGGGGAAAACTTGCTTTTATCTTCAAATTGATGCGGCAGGATGCATTTCAATAGTGTTTCTTTATGTTTTATCTGCCCCAGTTTCACACAATTCGGGCTTGAAGTGATCTCAAAATGCTTTTACTTATTTCCCTCAAATAGTCCTTACATCTTCAACATTGTTTCATTGCTTCGTGATTAAACTGACTTTTAAAACCAGGCTGTGAATTACGCGTGCATGTCATGTCACTAGAGTCAACAGGAAAAGAACTATAAAAAGAAAAGAGAACTAAACGAAAATGACTAGAAATCACAGAAAACAGAAAATTGCATTAGACAGATGGTGAAAGGATTTGGACAACAAAACAAACAAACTAAACTAGGGTTACAAACCTAGAACAAACCTAGACAACACTAAACGGGCTATTATGACTAAACAAACTAAGCAAAATAAAAGGATAGAAGGGTTTGAGTCACAAGACAATATTTGGATTACAACCCTGAAATAACCCGGACAACAGAAATGACAATAAAATAAACCACCAAAACTCCTCCCTGGCTAAACAAGACAGGAGCGTCTTTCCAATTGCCAAGCTCGACATCTTAGCCACTGAATTCTGCATCAACATTACTAGGACATTCACAAACTTCCATCACATTGTTCTTAACAAATTGCTTTTGGGTTCCCTTTGCTGGCTCATTCTTAAGATCAACCTCTGATAGCACTGAAAACTTTGCAGCGCGTGGGCCTTCGAAGATCTCAGAAGAATTTTCATAGTCCTTTTCAAAACAAATCATACTCACCATATGCGTCTCAGGCGATGGACTTTAGCTAGTGTCTGCTGCATCTGGATTTTGCACGATAATGTCACCTGCATCAATAAGCTTCTGAATTGCTTTCTTCAGATTCCAACACTTCTCTATATTATGCCCCGGGGCATCTGAGCAATATGCACACCTTTGAGAAAAATCAAACTTCTTTGGAAGAGGGTTTGACATTTTTATCTAGATCGGCATCAACATGTCCAATTGCTTCAACTTTTGGAATAAACTGGCATATGACACTCCCAATGGGGTGAAAGCCTTTTCTTTTTTCAGCAACCTCTCATTCTTAAATACTTGGTTTGGCCGGAAACTTGATCCAGGGGGTTTTTGGTAGGCTCGTGGTGGCGGGTAAGACATTTGGGGAAGTGGTGTGGGCCATCATGGGTCTTGTGGGTGTGGAGCATATGGTGGTGCATTATGGACAGGGTACTGGGAAGGTGATGTACGCCTTTGGGAGTTCTGTGGAGAGAAGTGGCATTGGGGAGGATCATCTGGTGCACAAGGATATCCACGGGGACGATGTCGAGGTTGGAAGTGCTGATCAGGAAAGCCCATCGGATCATCTTTTCTGTTTCTCTTTCTTCCACCCAAGCTTACTAGGATGTTCTGAATGTCTTTCGAACAACTCATGATTTTGCTTGATTTGATTCCCTCTTCTACCATCTCCCCCATTTTTAACACATCATTGAAAGGCTTTCCCAAGGGCGGGATCAAATGACTAAAGTAGGTGGGCCCCTGGGCTTTTAGGAAAAGCTAAACCATTTCTTCTTCCCTAATCGGGATATTGACTCGAGCAGCCTGCTCCCTCCATCTGAGTCCAAATTCTCTAGAGCTTTCCTCCGGCTTCTTTTCCATTCTAGACAGGGAGGAGCGGTCTGGGGTAACGCCTGATTTGTACTGAAAGTATCGAACAAAATCTTGAGCCATGTCACCCAATGTAGGCCACTTACCAACATCTTGACAAATATACCAGTCCAAAGCTGCCCCAGTTAGGCTCTTACTGAAATATGCAAACAACAGGTCATCTTTCTCTCCAACGCTTCTCATTTCACTGCAATAGACCCTCAGGTGGGCTACCGGATCTCCACACCCATCATACAAGTTAAATTTTGGCAATTTGAACCCCGCGGGCAGGCGAACGTCAGGGGACACAGACAGTTCTTTGTAAGTCATGCTACCTTGGTCTTCCCTTCCTTGTTCGTTTTTCAAGGATTGTTCTATGCCTTTTAGCCTCCTGGGTATCCCATCTTTCCCTTCTCTTTCTGCGAACCTTTCATTTTCAACATGCAACTTATCCCGAGGGCTCTGTTTGTATGAGTTGGGAACTTTGTGGGCAACCTCTGAAGGGTAGTTTTGGTCATGAGCTTTGAGTGGATATTCATTGTTGGGAATAATGGATATGACAGGAGGGCACTTTTGGGAAAAGATAGTTGGAGGACGAGTGACGGAGCTACTAGGGTGGTTGGGAAAGCCATGGTAAGCGGGTGAATCTGGAGAGTATGGGGGATCATTTGGCACTGTGACCGGTGTTTGGGTAAAGGCAGTATTTAGGAAGCTAGGTGGTGACGGGGGTAGTGCCTTCCCAGTCATCTTAGCCTGATACATGTCTGCCATGTGTTGTATCAACATCTTTACCTCTTCAACCAACCCATTGTCCTGTTCAACCAACTACTTTCGGGCCCCGGTATCAACCAACTCAGTTCTGTTGTTGTCTGCCATCGCCTTTTGACTTTATGTTGTAGAGACGAGTTACCACTTTAAAAACCATAAACCAACTACCCTTCCGCTATGAATATAACAAAAATGAAGCCATCTCATTAGGGTTAGGGCATTTAACATAAGATAATCTCACTTTATGTGCAATGCATCTAGCTACAGTTATCGGTTTTAAAATGACTTTGAGGGTACAAAGGTCAGTTGGCATCATCCCAATTTGTTCATTTCAATCCTCTCTTTTCTTTGCTTTTCTGGCACTTGCTTGATCATTTTCCTTCCTTTTTTCTTTCTGATTATCGCTCTTTTCTTCCCTCTCATTTCTTACATCCCATGATTTCATCTTTTTTTTTTTCATATTCTTTTAATAAATAAAAAATAATTCGATCGAACCCTATGTAGGTTGCCTACGTATCATGACGCCGCATGAATCAGATCTTTGCGTAGTTCTGGAAGATCGGGAATGAAGTAAACAAACTAACGTTCTCATTTCTACCTTAATGACTCTGACGAGAAAAGGAAAATAAAAGAAACAAATCTCTTTTTTGTTTTTAAATATTCTAGACTTAATGTTCTATAACATATTCTAAACTCAAGCCTAACGAGCATATATTTTGCTTTTTTTTTTGAAACAAACACTCCATGAGAAATTATTAAAGAAAACCCTTAGAAGAGAAACAAATATTTTTTGATTTCTTTTTTCTTTTTTTTAAGGAGGAAATCTAAACAATAAACCACAGAAACATATTTTGAATTTTTCATTTGATACCCTGACGCGATATTCCGAAACGAGCAATGAAAAAAGATAAAACAAAATGCTTTTGGATTTCAATTTTGATTACCTAAAAAAATTCTAATGATAAACAAAAGATAAAGTATTTTTTTCTATGTACAATATTCTAAAGTTCTAATAATTTTTTTTTTCATTTTTCACTAATTTCCCGAAGAGACACCTCAAACGAAAATCTTTTTGGATTTTGGAATCAACATCGTAAAGAAAGTTTTTAAAGAAGTACTAAAAGAAAATTCTCTTTTTTTTTTTTATAATTTTGGTCCTAATATACTAAAGGAAACTTAAAAACAATTCATTTTAAGTTCTAGATATTAATTGCCTAAAGGAAAAACAACCTCAAATTTTTTCATTTCTAGAATTAGTATTCTAAAGAAAACTTATAACGGAAATATAAAATGCAACATCTCTTTTTTTGGATTTTTGAGTTACAACACATTTTTTCAAATATAAAGCAGAAAATACAATAACAAAAGACTTGACAATACTGTACAAGACTAGAAAGTAAAAGACGACAAAAAATGAAGAACAGACTCAAAACATAAACATAAAACAAATCTCCTTAAGCAACTCCTGCCTGAGCGATCCTGACCGGATGGTCACGGGGTGTTTGTCATGCTCAAACTCCGGTAAATAAATCCACACCTGTATGAGAAAACTTAAACCAACACTATGTGAGATGAAAATATTCCCTACTAGACACACACAAGACATGGTTGTGACCATTTTTCTAAAATTAACCTATGTGGCTGAAAGTGGCTAAAAATGCAAGATTTGGCTAAGACTCCACAAAGCCAAGAACCTAAGATTTACTAGGAATACCGGACCCTATGTGGGTTGCCTACGTATCACGCCCCGAAAGACGAGAATCGGGTATGCGTAGTTCGGGCAGATTGGATACGAGCGAGAATAATAAAAAAAACAACTGACATATAGAAAACACATTTTTTCTTTTTCTTTTTTTTTTCGAAAAATGATGAAACATGTAAAATCTCTTTGGATTTTCTTTTCTCTTTTTTTTTGATTTTTTTTTTTGAAAAATGATAAAGAGTGCAAAATCTTTTTGAAGTTTCCATGCTCTTTTTTCTTAATAAAATGTAACAAAAATATAATTGGGCCTTACTCGCTTCATCCTCACACTTCAGCCTCTCTTTTTTCTCTTTTCTTTTTCCTCTTTTCTCTTTTTTTTTTCATTCGCCCTCAATTACATTGGTCCGCCAAATGACCCTTTTACCTTTGAAGAAATGCAACATGTAGCACATAAGATGCATTAGGATGGTATTTTATTTTTGGGGTATACCTGTCCTAGACGGACCCAACCCCTGTGTTGAGTCCCCAAAGTCAAATGCACATGACGCAAATAAACGTGCCTACTAGGGATCCGGCATGAGGCTGAGTTATTCTAGGTTCAAAACCTGGGTTTATTGTTCTAGACCTGGCTTACCCGAGCGGATAGCTCGAGCCGAGGGGGACAGGGGCAGCGTACCGGGAATACAGAAGTTTCACCGGCTTTGGAACTTGTCCGAACCTCGTTCTAAATTTGGAATATGACTTTAACTGAAAAGAAGTCACACGAAGTGCACACTTCTTCATGATTTAGAAGACTCAGAGAGAAGAGGGATTTCGCAACATTTTATATACATTTCACGGAATATCAAAGCGGTAAAAATAATCAAGTAGCACATTAGGCCCAAATCATGTAACAAAATCAGACAATGAATAAAGCCAACTATAACAATTATTCTAAGCTCGAATTCTTGAACCCTGAACCAGAGATTCTGGGTTCGGTCCCCAGCAGAGTCGCTAGAGCTGTCACACCTCCTTTTTTCACCTACACCTCCGGGAAGGGTACAAGTAAAGAGAGTTTTTCCAATTAAAGGACAATCAAAACGGGATTTATTTCATTTAAAGATTCAAAGTTGCCACTTGGGAGATTCATGGTGTCCCAAGTCACCGGTTCCAATCTCGAATCGAGGAAAAGATTGACTCTATTTAATAGTCCGCTAACCAGAAATCCGGGTAAGGAATTCTGTTAACCCGGGAGAAGGTGTTAGGCACTCCCGAGCTCCGTGGTTCTAGCACGGTCGCTCAACTGTTATATTCGGCTTAATTATCGGATTTTAAACAGTTTTGAACTTATGTGCAAATTTTAGTTTTAAAACCGCCTTTATTTATTTAAAGAATTAATTCAAGGTTTTAAAACCGCCTTTATTTATTTAAAGAATTAATTCAAGGTTATTTAAAACATATTGCAAGCCACGCCACATGAAATGCACCCGTGTTTCACAACACGCTCTATTTAACCTTGTTGGAAATTGGAACCGAGTCACATGAAATGCACCCCCGGGTTTTAATAGCCATGATAATTATATAACTAACGCGCCTAAGGTAAACTACGCACTTTCAATTTTGCGAGGGCCATGGAAAATTCAACTAAATGGCACGCCTCGATTTCTAAGAATTAAACAAAGTTAATTAAACGAGGGTCATGAAATATTTAATTGATGGCACACCCCGATTTGAGATTTACATGTCGTGACCTTGCCACGGGAACCGTACCCATGACCACGATTATTTATTACGCCCTGAAAAGTTTGCTTACCCGAGTGTGGTTGGCCTAAGTGTGTTCCTAACGGTTAAACGGACGAAATAAAGGTAAAATCAATGTTAAATCCAATTCACATGTGCTGACTGTGACGAAAGCTCCAACCCATTTAATTCACAATTGTAACCAGATTCCTATCTCATCTAAAACCACTCCCACGACCCAACTAATATCCATTCCTTTATCCTTCTATTAATTAACGAATTGATGCTATATCTTTATTAACTAATCATCACACACATGGAATTAATTGAATAGAGCAATCAATCAACCCTTTAGAAGCAAGCCAAATAGTTAAATGATAAACAACGAAGAATATGATGTTGGCTTCTTCATCTTAGCCAATACAGTAGTATTTTCAAGTAGTTGACTATAAAGCATGAATTACTTAGGCAACAAAACAATAAAGAAGCAATCAAAACAAAAACAGATATTAGAAATAAGGGAACATAAATACGAATCAAGTAGGATTAGCGTAAAGAAATGAACCTTAATATTGAATCTGAAATGTGAATGCTTGGACAAAACTGAAACATATGAATGGACAGTATCACGAACAGAACCGCGGCTGCCTCGACTTACACGGACTCCCTGCACAACGACCTCCGCCGACCTCGAATCTCGCCGGAAAACTCGAACTAAACTAGAAGACGAAACCAGCAAACTCCATAATAGGGAGTAGCGATTTGGGGTTGAAGTTTGGTTGGTCCATCGTATTTAAACCAGAGATGAACAGGTTGGTTCGTTCTTGAAGTTCAGCAGCTATGGAGGCTGGCTGTTTTTGTGCGCAGGGGTCGTCGGAGATGATGACGCGCAAGGGGGGGTCGTTCTGCTACTAAGGCTGTGCAGCCTGTATTTGTTCGACTTTTTCGTTCCCCTTTGCTTTTGTTCGTTGTTGAAGTTTCAGAACCAGGGGGTATTCAAGAAATAGACGCACAACCTTCAGCTTTTCAGCCTCCGTTCCAGCCTTTTTCGTTATTTTTGTGTTCCTTTTTTGGCGTTGATTTTTCAGAAGGAACGAAAGGGATCGTCCCAGGCTGTGCAACTTTTGTTTTGTTTCCGCTTTTTTTTTTCGTTCCTCCCCTTCTTTTCGTTGTTTTTTTTTATTTTATAGTCTAGGTTTTTGGTAGGATTTTAGGTTAAGGGGTATGGACCTAGGAATTATGGGCTTGGCAATTGTGGGCTAGGTCCAAAATTAGGCCTAAAGATGGGTTGCTCGAGCCCAAGCTCTATTCTTTTGCTGCGAACGAGATTAAAAATACGGGCCCATTTATTAATTATTCCTGCTATTCAAATAATTATTAAAATAAAACTAACCATTAAAACAAATCTATTTTTGGTATTTTCAAATATCATATTAAAATAAAAATACGATACTACTATTGTATATATTTTTTTTAAGTTTTGTTTTTGTTAAAAATGACTACAAAACTTTAATGAACCTACTTTTGTGATTTTTTGTTTTTCTTGTAATAAAATAAAGTAAAAGAGTCAAAATTACTTAAAATATCTATATTATGCCTAAATTAAATGTTTACGCGCTAAAATATGAAAAATCTTGGGGAGGGTCAAAAATCACATGTCTACAATTTCAACTTCAAATCAATGATTTTCATGGGGGAAATTGGGTGTTTTGGGTAGAACCTAGGTTTTTCAAAAATTAGGGATTTGGACCTCGATTTGAGGTCCGATTTCAAAACAACCTACATATTTGAGCTCGTGGGGGAATGGGTAATCGGGTTTTGGTTCGAACCTCGGGTTTTGACCACGTGGGGCCGGGGGCAATTTTGACCTTTTGGGTAAAATTTTTGGAAAACTCATTTTTCATGCATTCAAATTGATTCATTTAGCGTTTACTGATGTAATTAAGTAACTTGTGGCTAGATACGAGTGAATTGGCGGCGCAATCAAGTGGTAAAGCTATAATTGAAACTTGAGTTGTGTTCGAGGCATCAAGGCAAGTGTTTGGTCTAACCTTAGCTTGAGGGATTAAGAGTTGTGTCTTATTTGCTACATGCTAATTGTGGAGTACAACGTATAGGCATGGTGACGAGTATCTATACGTTGGTATCAAGTATGCCCGTGAGTCTTGTATTATAATTGTTATGACTGCGTTGTGGTTTATTGCGCTTTATATGTTATTATCACCATTGTTCCCTTGTCAGGATGTTTGTTCGATATTATTGTTCCGTTGCCGGGATATTTGTTTTGATATTATTGTTCCCTTACCGAGATGTTGTTGAAATATCATTGTTCCCTTGCCGGGAATTTGTTATATTGCTATTGTTCCCTTGCCGGGATTTTGTTATATTGCTCTTGTTCCCTTGCCAGGATTCCCTGTGATTATTGTTGTCTTGTAACTGGGAGCGGGTGGTACGAATGGGAGTAGGTGGTACGCCTACCAAGCGAGTGGTATGCCTACCACAAGATATGATGAAATGGGAGTGGGTGGTACGCCTACCACAAGATATAATGAAATGGGAGCGGGTGGTACGCCTACCACAAGATATAATAAAATGGGAGCGGGTGGTACACCTACCACAAGATATGAAGAAATGGGAGTGGGTGGTACGTCTACCACAAGATATGATGAAATGGGAGTGGGTGGTACGCATACCACAAGATATAATGAAATGGGAGTGGGTGGTACGCCTACCATGAGATAAAATGAAATGGGAGCGGGTGGCACGCCTGCCACGAGATACAGGAATCGGGATCGGGTTGCACGCCTGCAACAAGATGTGAAAAAAATGAAATCTGCTTTCGTTTTTCCTCATTCTTGTTAGTGGTTGATTTTGATCCTTCATACTTCCCTTGATGTTCTGTTTTACCTGTTATTCCCCGAAGCATGTTTCCCCCTTGTATCTTTATTTGTTTGTTTCTATATTTCTTCTCCGCCGTATATATATATATATATATATATATATATATATATATATATATATATATATATATATATATATATATATATATATATATATATATATATATATATATATATATATATATATATATATATATATATATATATATATATATATATATATATATATACTTACCAGCACATGGGGTTGGTTTGTGATGATGCTACACTCTGCACTTATGTGTAGATACCGCAGCAACACTAGGTCAGCAGCAGTAGCTTGGGAGCCAGCCTTCAGTCCACCGAGATCCCGAGGTAGTCCTGCAGGCGTTCGCAGGCCCGACGTCTCTTCTATCAGTTATTTTGTTCTATTATCATTGTATCCGAGACAGACAATGTTCCTTCTTTCAAATGTTTGTATGTAGTAACCATAGATAGTCCATGAAAGTTGTGACACCAGTTTCTGGGTAGAGGCATATGTTGATTTCCGAATTATTTTGGTTTATTTTGTTTAAGTCTTCCACTTAATCTCATATTTCGCTATTATTTAAATATTTGTCACCTGTTAAAGCAAGTTGTTAAAGGGATTATAACAAAGAAGCAAAGAATTTTCTAAATTTTGTCGCTTGCTAGCTTCTACGAGTATGCGCCATCACGACTCCTGAGGGTGGGAAATTTGGGTCGTGACAAGTTGGTATCAGAGCTCTAGGTTACATAGGTCTCACAATTCACGGACACACTTAGTAGAGTCTGATGGATCGGTACGGAGACGTCTGTATTTATCCCCAGAGGCTACAAAGTTAGGAAAACTTCACATTCGTTCCTTATTGTCATGCGGTTTGTTTCTCAATGCTAATTGAATATCTACTCTGTTCTTTTGCAGATGGCGAGAACACGCACTTACTCATCCATTGATCAGCAGTCCGAGTCCCCCAGCAGCAGCTTCTTTGAGGAATAGAGGGCGAGGCCGAGGCCGTGCTAGAGGCCGAGGTAGGGTCAGAGCTCAGCCTCGAGCAGCAGCTCCAGTGACGGAGCCTCAGGTTGATTTTGATGAGGATGTTCCGGCCCCAGCAGTTTCGGTGGGCCCAGCTCAGGTCCCAGAGGGGTTTATTGCTACCCCAGTTCTTTAGGACGCTCTGCTCCAATTAGTGGGCCTCATGGAGATTGTCACCCTAGCAGGCTTGCTTCCTGTAGCACCAGCTGTCTCTCTAGCTGGAGGAGGGGCTCAGACTCTCGCTATTCACACTCTGGAGAAGGTAGCTTCCCAGATTCAGACTCCAGCGATTCATCCAGTTGGAGTAGTACAGCCGAGTGTGGTAGCTCAGACCGGTGATGGAGCAGCTATGTCTGCCGATGCTTTGTGGAGGCTGGATAGGTTCACCAAGCTCTTCACTTCTACTTTCAGTGGTGCATTTATTGAGGATCCCTAGGATTATCTAGACAGCTATTATGAGGTTCTCAGGAACATGGGTATTGTTGAGATCAATGGGGTTGCTTTTGCTACATTTCGCTTGTCTGGATCCGCCAAGACCTGGTGGAGGGATTTTTGTTTGGCTAGACCAGCCGGATCGCCATCTTTGACTTGGGAGCAGTTCACAGAGCTATTTTTGGAGAGGTTTCTCCCCATTACTTAGAGAGAGGCATATCGGAGGTAGTTTGAGCTCCTTCAGCAGGGTCCTATGACTGTTACCCAGTATGAGACTAGGTTCATCGACTTAGCTCGTCATGCTCTTGTCATACTTCCTACCGAGAGAGAGAGAGAGAGAGAGAGAGAGAGAGAGAGAGAGAGGAGGTTTATTGACGGTCTTATTCAGCCGATTCATCTTCAGATGTCTAGGGAGACTGGGAGTGAGATATCTTTCCAAGAGGCAGCCAACGTGGCCAAGAGAGTGGAGATGGTTCTGTCACAAGGAGGTGGTCATGGGTCGGATAAAAGGCCCCATCATTCGGGAAGATTCAGTGGTACCTCATCTGGAGGTAGAGATTCATATGGTAGAGGCCATCCCCCTAGGCTTTTCCAGTCAGCAGTTCAGGTTTCTCATGGTGCTTCAGGTAGCCATGGTCCTCAGATGCAGTATTCTGATCAGCAGTCCTACAGTGCACCACCAGCACCTATCAGTGCACCACCGCTTCAGAGTTTCCAGGGTCGTTAGCTCCAGCAGTCGAGGGCTTATTTTACTTGTGGCGACACGAGGTACATTGCTAAGTATTGCCCTCGAGCTTCGAGCAGTTCTTCGCATCAGGTTCCCGTGCTATGTTCTTGGCATCAGGTGTCCCACAGGCCGCCCATCCAGCTAGAGGTGGGGGTAGAGGTGCTAAAGGTGGAGGTAGAGGTGCTATAGGTGGAGCTCAGGCCGCTAGAGGTAGAGGCCAGCCAACTGCAGGCCATCCCAGAGATGTAGTTCAAGGTGTTGGGGCTCATCCCCAATGTTATGCTCTCCCAGCCAGGCCCGAGGCTGAGGCTTCATATGTACTTATTACAGGTACGGTTCTGGTTTGTGATAGAGATGCTTCACTATTGTTTGATCCATGGTCTACATACTCGTATGTGTCATACTATTTTGCACCGTATTTGATCCTGCCTCATGATTCATTGATTGTTCCTATTTGTGTCTATACCGGTGGGTGATTCTATTGTGGTCGATTGAGTCCATAGTTCTTGTGTTGTGGTGATTAGGGGTCTTTAGACTCGTGTAGATTTGTTGCTTTTAGACATGGTCGATTTCGATGTTATATTAGGGATGGACTGTTTATCACTTTACCACGCTATCTTGGACTATCATGCCAAGACCGTGACCTTAGCTTTACCGGGTATGTCTCGTTTAGAGTGGAGAGGGACTCCTAGTCATTCTACCCGTAGTGTTATCGCGTATGTGAAGGCTCGGCATATGGTCGAGAAGGGGTATTTGGCCTATCTGACATATGTTCGCAATTCCAGTGCTAAGGTTTCATCTATTGATTCTGTGCCCATCGTTCGTGAGTTCCCTGAGGTATTCCCTTCAGACCTTCCGGGTATGCCACCCAACAGGGATATTGATTTCTGCATTAATTTGGCTCCGGGCACTCAGCCCATTTCTATCTCGCCGTATCGTTTGGCCCCGCCTGAGTTGAAAGAGTTGAAGGAATAGTTGCAAGACTTGCTTGAGAAGGGTTTCATTAGACCCAGTGTTTCGCCTTGGGGTGCACCGGTGTTGTTTGTTAAGAAGAAGGATGGGTCGATGAGAATGTGTATTGATTACCGGCAGTTGAACAAGGTTACGATCAAGAATACGTATCCATTGCCGAGGAGTGATGTTTGATCAACTTCAGGGTGCCAAGGTATTTTCAAAGATTGATTTGAGATCTAGCTACCATCAGTTGTGGATTAGGGCATTCGATGTCCCTAAGATAGCTTTCCGCACTCGGTACGAGCATTATGAGTTATTGGTTATGTCATTTGGGTTGACCAATGCCCCAACAACTTTTATGGACTTAATGAATCGAGTGTTCAGGCCTTATTTGGACTCGTTCGTGATAGTCTTCATTGATGATATTTTGAATATTCCCGCAGCCAGGAGGAGCACGAGCAGCATCTCATAGTGGTTCTTCAGAATCTGAAGGATAGTCAGTTATATGCTAAGTACTCAAAGTGTGAGTTCTGGTTGAGTTCAGTTGCATTCCTGGGTCATGTTGTGTCATCAGAGGGTATTCAGGTTGATCCGAAGAAGATTGAGGAAGTCAAGAACTGGCCTAGACCAGCATTAGCTACAGAGATTCGGAGTTTCTTGGGATTGGCAAACTACTATCGTCAGTTCGTGGAGGGGTTTTCATCTATCGCAGCCCCGATGACTAGGTTGACCCAAAAGGGTGCCCAATTCAGATGGTCGGACGAGTGTGAGGCGAGCTTTCAGAAGCTCAATACATATCTAACTACGGCACCAGTGTTGGTTTTGCCCACAAGTTTAGGGCCTTATACAGTTTATTGTGATGCATCTCGTGTTGGGCTTGGTGCAGTGTTGATGTAGGATGGCAAGGTCATTGCTTATGCTTCGCGGCAGTTGAAGATTCATGAGAAGAACTATCCAGTTCATGATTTGGAGTTGGCATCCATTGTTCACGCATTGAAGATTTGAAGGCATTATCTGTATGGCGTGGCATGTGAGGTGTTCACGGATCACAAGAGTCTTCAGTATTTGTTCAAGCAAAAAGAGTTGAATTTGAGGCAGAGGAGGTGGTTGGAGTTGTTGAAGGATTATGATATCACTATCTTATATCACCCGGGAAAGGCCAATGTGGTGGCCGATGCCTTGAGTAGAAAGTCAGCCAGTATGGGCAGTCTCGCTTATATTTTGGTCGGTGAGAGACCGTTTGCTTTGGTTGTTCAGGCTTTGACTAATTGGCTTATGAGGTTGGATATCTCTGAGCCTAGTCGAGTATTAGCTTGCACGATCGCTCGTTCTTCTTTATTGGAGTGTATCCGTGATCGGCAGTATAATGATCCCCATTTGTGTGTCCTTAGAGACACGGTACAACACGGATGTTCCAAGCAGGTTACCTTAGATGATGATGGAGTTTTGAGATTGCAGGGTCGAGTATGTGTGCCTAATGTGGATGGGTTTTAGGAGTTGATCTTAGAGGAGGCCCATAGCTCCCGGTACTCTATTCATCCAGGCACCGCAAAGATGTATCAGGATTTGAGGCAGCATTATAGGTGGCGTAGAATGAAGAAGGATATCGTTGCATATGTGACTCGATGTTTGAACTGTCAGCAGGTTAAGTACGAGCATCAGAGGCCTAGTGGTTTATTTCAGAGGATTGAGCTTCCCGAGTGGAAGTGGGAGCGGATCACTATGGATTTCGTTGTTGGACTCCCGCAGACTCGGAGGAAGTTCTACGCAGTATGGGTCATTGTTGATAGGCTGACCAAGTCAGTGCATTTCACTCCTATGGCAGTCTCCTATTCATCCGAGAGGTTAGCTGAGATCTATATCCGGGAGATTATTCGTCTTCATGGTGTGCCTGTATCTATCATTTCAGACCAAGGTACGCAGTTTACCTCGCGGTTCTGGAGAGCAGTTCACCGAGAGTTGGGCACTCAGGTTGAGTTGAGCACAACATTTCATCCTCAGATCGACGGGTAGTCCAAGTGGACTATTCAAATTCTTGAGGATATGCTCCGAGCTTGTGTTATTGACTTTGGAGGCTCGTGGGATCAGTTTTTGCCTTTAGCAGAGTTTGCCAACAACAATAGCTACCAGTCGAGTATCCAGATGGCTCCTTATGAGGCTTTATATGGTAGGCGGTGTCGGTCTCCGGTTGGATGGTTTGAGCCGGGAGAGGCTCGGTTTTTGGGTACGGATCTGGTTTCAGGAGGCCTTGGAAAAGTTTAGGATTATTCAGGATATGCTTCGTACAACTTAGTCCAGGCAAAAGAGTTATGCATACCGGAAGGTTCGAGATGTGGCTTTTATGGTCGGTGAGCGAGTATTGCTCTGAGTGTCGCCTATGAAGGGCGTGATGAGATTTGGGAAGAAGGGCAAGCTTAGCCCTAGGTTCATTGGTCCGTTTGAGATCCTTGATCTAGTGGGAGGGGTGGCTTATAGACTTGCATTGCCGCTGAGCTTATCAGCCAAACATCTAGTGTTTCATGTGTCCATGCTACGGAAGTATCACGACGATCCATCCCATGTGTTAGATTTCAATACTGTCCAGTTGGACAATGACTTGTCTTATGAGGAGGTGCCGGTAGCTATTCTAGACCGGCAGATTCGTCAATTGAGGTCGAAGAGTCTTCCTTCTGTTCGTGTTCAGTGGAGAGGTGAGCCTCCTGAGGCATCGACCTGGGAGTCCGAGTCCGATATGCGGAGCCGTTATCCCCATTTTTTCCCCGACTCAGGTACTTCCTTCTTCTGTCCGTTCGAGGACAAACGGTTGTTTTAGAGGTGGAGAATGTGATGACCCAAAAGGTCATCACTTGTGTTGCAACGAAATTCTACGTTTCGAGGCCTTAAAAACCTCCCTTAGCACCACCTCGATTTGCATGTGCAGTCCGAGCGAGTAGCTGGAAAGCTTAAATGTGAAAATCTATAAAAAATGATAAGTTTTGACTGTAAAATGAATAAATTTGACTTCGGTCAACGTTTTAGGTAAACGGACCTGGACCCGTAATTTGACAGTCCCGGAGGGGTCCGTAGGAAAATGTGGGACTTGGGCGTATGCTCGGAATTGAATTCCGAGGTCCCATGCCCGAGAAATGAATTTTTAAAGGAAATTATTTTCTGAAATTGTTTAAGGAAAATTGAAATGAAATTTGCTTAGAACATGATGGTATCAGGCCCGTATTTTGGTTTCGGTGCCCGGTACAAGTCTTATATATGATTTAAGACGTTCTATGAAATTTGGTGAAAAACGAAGTTTATTTGACGTGAATTGGACTTCCGGTTGGGGAGTTATGAACTTTGAGAGTTCTTGATGAAAATGTTGAGTTTTGAGGTTTAATTCATGATTTTACATGTTATTTTGATGATGTGATCGCACGAGTAGGTCCATATGATGTTTTTGAGTTAATATACACACTTGGTTTGGAGTTTTGAGGGCTCGGGTGAGTTTCGGGTAGGTTTCAAGATGTTTTAAACTTAAAACCAGAAGTTGCAGGTCTCTGAACCCACCAGTGCGGTCCGCGGTCGACCTTGTGCTGTGCGCGATGGAGGCTGTGCGGCCGCGGTCGACTTTGTGCAGTCCGCACAGGGCACTGGACCGCAGTACCCTCGGGAAGGCCTGTGCGGCCGCAGTCCATTTTGTGTTGTCCGCGTAGGGGATCTGAGAGGGGTATAAATAGACGGGATTTTCAGTCATTGTGCATATTTCAAAACCCAAAAACATAAGAGACGATTTTTCAAACAACCTTTCTTCTCCAAATCAATTGTAAGTCATTTTTAACTAGTTTTCTTCAATCATGAACATCCTTTAATATGATTTCAACTTCAAATCAATGATTTTCATGGGGAAAATTGGGTGTTTTGGGTAGAACCTATGTTTTTCAAAAATTAGGGATTTGGACCTTGATTTGAGGTCCGATTTCAAAACAAATTACATATTTGAGCTCGTGGGAGAATGGGTAATCGGGTTTCGGTTCGAACCTCGGGTTTTGACCACGTGGAGCCAGGGGCAGTTTTGACTTTTTGGGTAAAAACTTTGGAAAATTCATTTTTCATGCATCCAAATTGATTCATTTAGCGTTTATTTATGTAATTAAGTAACTTGTGGCTAGATACGAGCGAATTGGTGGTAGAATCAAGGGGTAAAGCTATAATTGAAACTTGAGTTGTGTTCGAGGCATCGAGGTAAGTGTTGTTGATACCCAATTTTTCCCCTATGTATTTATATACAAAATACTTTCAAAATAAGATACATATATATGGACACATAAGCATACCCAAGTGTTTTAGTATTTTTGCAATCTTTTGAAGAGTTTTTAAATCAATTTACTATCCATTTTAGCAGTACAAATCCATAATTATTTCCAAAATCATCAATTTTGGTGAATAATTTATTTTATTCCCATATTTATACCAAAATATAGTTAAGATAATTTTTGTATATTTTTACAAACTTATTTGGTATTTAAAAAACTAAATTGCATATAATTGCAATTATAGCCTATTTTAAGATTAATAGCATTTCTTTAATTGTAAAATTGGTTTCAATATTTTGAAATCAATATTTATTCATTATTAGTTGGGTCAATACTTTTAATTTGTTTTTAAATTCTTTTTCACTATTTTTATAAAATAAAAGAGGAAAATTGGCTATTTAACATTTAGCCTATTTCTATTTCAATTACAGCCTCATTTCCTTTCAATCTTAACCTCAGTTTGACCCCAATTATGCCCAAATTAAAACCAACACAGTTTCAATTTGGATCCAACCCACGACCCAATTACAAACGACCCAACTCCCACCTTATTCTACTATGTTTCCACCGGAATCCATGGCTTCTCAAGCCATGAATGGTTGGTACTCACCCCTCTCCACCATCAAACCATGGTTGTTCGAAGTTTCGAGGCTTGACCTCGATGGTTCTCGTTCAGATCCTCTCAGATCTACCGTTTTATGGCTTCTCCGACCATGTTCTGGCCTATTCAAGCACTAGAAACCTTTTCTAACTCAGCCGACTCCAGATCAGATTTTCTTCCAAGCCTTTCTCATTTCTAGGGTTTCTTCGAAATCCTGAGCTATTCGAGGTTTTTCTCTGTTTGTTTTCTTAGATCTATGATATATTTGTGTTCTACGGGATGTTTAAAGTATTTTCCCCAATAAATGTGGCTAACACGCTAGTCAGGGGTGTGCCAGCATCCCAATTGCTAGGCATGACCACCAGCCTGCCATGGATCTCCCTGATTCCCCCATTGTGCACTTACACTTACTCTTAGATTCTAAGTTCTGCCCCCTCTTATGAGCCTTGCTTTGGGACCTTGAGTTCCCTCTGAACTTGGACATCTGAGGGCTGGCATTTCCACACTGCACTATGCTCTTAATTCTGCAATGTGTTTGGGATGTAAGCATTGCCCGGAGCCCTTTGAGACTTTTGGGAACTTGATACATCCCAAATAAGAGGAAGGCTTTGGAAACCTGATCCTGGAAGTTGGTTCATCTCATATTGTTAGACCTTGAGTCTGAATTAGGCTCCTTGGTTGTAGCTTAATTTCTGATGTAATTTTACTTTTCTTAATTCATTCTGGTCTGTAATATGTTGTAATAACTTATGGGGTTCTAGTGAAAAGGGGAGGGTCCTTTATGTATGCAATGGATAGACAGCATGCTCATAAGCGTTATTATTCACAAGCTCTGCACTTACACATGTCATGTAGAAATCCTGCCTATAAGTTTTCTGCACTCATGCATGTCATATAGAAATCCTGCCCATAAGTTTCTGCACTTCTGCATATCATATAAAAATCCTGTCTGTTGGTTTTTCTGCACCTCTGCATATATAGAGATCATGTCCATAGGTTTTCTGCACTTTCGCATGTCATATAGAATCCTGCCTATAAGTTTCCGCACTTCTGCATATAGAAATCATGAGTATAGGTCTTCGGCATTTCTGCATTTTACATCTATCATTAGGCAAACAGTTATAGGTTAAGTAATAATAAATTTCATTCTAGATACCATGTCTATAGGACTCCTACACTTTTATAATCGTTTTAAAACCAAAAACACCTAGAAATAATGCCTATAGGAGTAACCAGTTGAATCTGATTCGTTTATTTCATCTACAAGTCTAAAATCAGTAGTAATGTCGTCTAACATCTGCAGAACTTATGTGTTTTCTACAATTAGTAAGCCTTCTTTAAAATCGGAGTAAGCATTGTTAGATACCATGCCTATAAGTTTCACCTAGGCAAGCCAGTAGATAATTGATTAACTGCATCAGTTTTTCATAAATTACAACCAGGGAAGGCTAATTCAGACTCCTCATCTGAGAAATATGTGATGAATCAGCCTATCCTACGCTTTAATTTGATTTCAGACCATAACCAGTACTTGTAAGTCGTGCTAGCCAATTTATTTCTTTAAATGAGGAGGCCTGCTTGAGCTCTTTAACTGTTACGTGTTCTCCCATACCTGCCTTATATGTTTTGATTATCGCCCTAGAATTTTATCCTTTTAAAACTCTGAAAAGCCAAATCTCCCTCCCCTTTAGGACTAGTAGTCCCAAATGCCTCTGGGACTGATAGTATTGGGGCGGGTACTAGCATGCAATAAGTAACGACACCATTCTGCGCTTTACTACCTTAACGGGGTGGGAAGGGTAGATATGGATATGATAACCGGTACGCTAATACCACGTGCAACCCCTCTTCTGAGGAGCGATTGCTGGGTATTGCATTGATGTGATCCATATTATTTGTAAACCTAGGACCCCATTTCAATTAACTTGTTTTATTGTTCGAACTATTTCTGCTTTCTTTATTCTCTCCAAACTTTCAATTTGCTTGCAATAATATGTGAAAATCCCCTTCTATTTAAGGCCCTTAATTGTTTATTTGATTATGTGAAGTCACAATTGTAACATGGCCGGGAACCACACTAGTGGATCTTGAGGGGTGCCTAACACCTTCCCCTCGAGATAATTTCTAGCCCTTACCCAAACTCTGGTTCTTCAAAATCAAACCCTTCTTAGTGTCCTAATGCACTTAATCATTAGGTGATGACTCTTCAAGTTCTAGAACCCAATTCCCAAAAGGGAACGAGTTGTCCTCCTAAATATCACAAGCCCGATTTCACGAGAAAAAAGGGGGCGCGACAGCGTGGCGACTCTGCTGGGGATACTTCTTTTAGGCTTTTACCATCTCATGTTATTTGTGACTTTACTGCTTCTTTATTGCCTTTATTTAATGTCTTTATTTCTCTTCTATTACGAAACTGACTTGGCTCATTGTTTCTTTTCTTTAATGCTTTCTTTTACTGCTTTCCTTCAATACTGTTGTAATTATGAGCAATTATTCTAATCATTACTTTATGAACGTGCAAATACATGACAACTTGTAAATGCATATTCAACATCATATTCCACTCGTGCCAAACAAAATACCATAGCAACGCTTATAATGAGTGGTTGCGCCCTTCCGATATCATTACCCCCTAAATTTGGCAAAGGCGTATTTGCGGTAAAACTAGTCGATCAACGGTGTAGTCGACGGTTCCGTGCCTTTCCCTCTTGAGTTGTCCGCTTAAGGGTACCAGTCTAATACCTTATAGAAACCCTACTCTGTTCAATTGTGCATGCATCACTATCAAAACCTAGCTGAGTTAGTTATGTTGTCCACATAATGACTCTTTAAGGTAGCCTTGCCCAAAGTTCACTGGGTTTCCTGGGAACCCAAACGGACGTTACCATATTCTGTGCATTTATTTGGGGAACTAAATGCTGCTTATGCTAATTATTGGTTTAAATAGTCGAGTCCGACGGGGTAAGGGTCTAACACTTTGTTTTGCAGAAATGAGGCACGAATTCCCCAAATTTGGCATGGTCACCAACATCCACCCAAGGTTGCTAAGCTGGTGGGAGGATCTTCACTCCAGTGATCAGGCTCTTATTCGGAAATACCTAGGAAATTTGCCTTCTCTTCTGGAGGTCCAACCCAACAACAAAATCATAGAAGCTGCTACTCTGTTCTGGGACTGTGATAGGTCTGTGTTTCGCTTTGGGGAGATTGAGATGACACCTCTGCTCGAGGAAATAGGAGGATTAGCTGGTATTCCGTGGGAGACTCCGGGTGTACTTATGCTAGAAAATCGCAATGGTAAGGGTTTTCTCAAAATGATGGGACTAAAGAAAAACACAGACTTGACCTGTTTGAAGGATTTATACATTCCTTTCGACTATCTGTACGAGAGGTATGGCCATAGTAAGTCCTACCACACTTACCCAGATGAATTCGCCCTCACCTCATTGGGGAATATCCATAGAAGGATCTTTGTCTTTATGTTCTACTTCTTGGGGATGATAGTGTTTCCTATGAAGAAAGCAAGGATTCACACCAGGCTAGCTATGGTCACTAAAACCTTAATGGAGGGAATTGGTGGGCAACCCTTTAGCATCATGCCCATGATCATTGCAGAAATGTACCGAGCCTTGGAAAAGTGTCAACAAGGAGCCCCACACTTCGAAGGCTGCAACTTGCTACTCCAGCTCTGGCTCATGGAGCATCTCCAAAGGGGTGAATATCGGTAAGAGATTCAGCGAAGAGACTGGGACGATCATATAGCCTTCCATCAACTAAGGCGAATGAACTACATGCCCGACATGTTTGCTCAGCCAGAAGATGCCGAAGGATGGGTGGAGCTGTTTGAAAATCTGACTGAGGATCAAATACAATGGATGTTCGAATAGTTCCCTACTGACGAGTTCATCGCCCGATCCAGGGATGCACCATTTCTGATACTGATCGGTTTAAGAGGAACCTACCCTTATGTCCCCCTCCGGGTCATGAGACAGGCTGGTAGGAAGCAGGTTATACCAAGGGTTGACAAGATGAGTCACTTTCGGGCTGACTTCCAAGTTGATGACAGTCCTTATAAGTGCCAAGCTCAGAATATGTGGCATTGCAAGATCATTATGGGAAGAGATACTATCGAGCCAGACAGATACCATGCTGGCTGCACCCCATACTATTCAGGATGACTGGAGGACAATCACAATGGTCTGGGCCAACCTGGGTTTGTTCGAGGTCATAGGATCATTGATGAAAAGGCTGAAGCAGGTCAAGTACAACCAATTGTGCAAGAGGATTTGGGAATGCGAAAGTGAGTACCGGGAGATTCAAGAAGCCCATCAAAAGTTGATTGAAGAATGGAAGGATATGGCTGTTAGCGCCAACAAACGACTATGGTATTTGGAGCGGGGTTTAGTAGAGTTGGAGAGGAAGTTCATCCAGAGGATTGAAAATTGCCAGAACGCTGAGGGAAACGAAGGAGGACACTTGGCTAGAGCTTATTTGCTACTGGGACTACGTGAGCTGGTGAAGCTGTTCGATAGAGCTAAAGATGCCGAGTCTGGGGAAGGTCCTTCTGGGACCAAGTAGTTAGGAGTCTTTTCTTTTGCTTTAAAAATGTAATAAAGCCAACGACCATTAGTAACATTTTATTTTCCGCTATTAGTGTCGTTCGCCTTATTTTTTTATCAATAAAATGAGGCATTTAGCATTATAAGTTCTCCAAATCAACTTGTCGCTAGGCCTACCTCGGGCACAATGGGGTTCCCAAATTAGGATACGATTTATATTCTTGCACTATGTGTTTAAATAATGCAACATTTTCTTCTCATAATCCACACTATCTTGCTACCTTTTTTGTTTTTACCTTTTGTTTATTCCCCTCCCCAAAGGTTAGTTCGTGCACTCTGGCATCGTTATCTTACTCCACAAGATCCAAGGGCCCTCCACCTCCTCCTCCTCCGAGTCCTATCAGAAACAAGAACAAGGGAAAGATGGAAGATTTGAGCAACATTAGAAAGGAGAACTCAGTTGAAAGGGTAGAGGTTCCTCAGGGTATTCAGGTTTCCAAGGAAAGTGCCTCCCAGCTCGAACAGAAGTTATTGAAGTTTCAGGAAGAACTGGACCAAGTTCGGAACTTGGCAAATTTGTCATTTTCCCTCACTACCCCAGATGTCAACTTTACCAACACTCAAAACCCCACACCTCCACAAAGCATTCCGAAACCACAAAACCAACCCGCTCCCCATCACCACTGCAACACATGCCACACTTCAAACAACACCCCACTACTTATTCCTGAACCACTAAACTCCGCAAATGATCATCCCCACAACACCCCCATCTACGTGGAAACCATACCACACTATACTCAACCTATTTCAAGAACACCTGAGTCTGATAACAAAGACTCTCTTATCAGGAATCTGGCCGCGGAACTCAAGAAGCTGACTAGCCGAGTTCAGGGTGTCGAAGGAAGCAAGGGGATTGAGGGACTGAATTATGAGGACCTTTGCATACAACCAGATGTCAAACTACCCGAGGGGTACAAACCTCCTAAGTTTGAAATGTCTGACGGTACCGGGGATCTGAGAGTTCATTTGAGGAAATACTGCAACAAGTTGGTCGGAGTAGGGAGGGACGAAAAGATTCGCATGAAACTCTTCATGAGGAGTCTGAAGGGAGATGATTTGTCTTGGTACATCAACCAAGACCCTAAGAAGTGGTCAAATTGGGTAAGTATGGCGTCCGATTTCATGGACAGGTTCAGGTTCAACGCGAAAAATGCACCAAACATGTTCTACATCCAGAACTTAAAGAAGAAACCCACAAAGACATCCCGCGAGTATGCTACTCGTTGGAGATCAGAAGCTGCTAAGGTCAGACCGTCTTTAGAAGAAGAACAAATGAACAGGTTTTTCGTCCGAGCTCAAGACCCACAGTACTATGAAAGGTTAATGCTGATTGAAAGCCAGAAAATTTCCGACATCATCAAGCTAGGGGAAAGGATCGAGGAAGGTATCAAAAGTGGTATGGTCACTAACTTTGAAGCTTTGCAGGCCACCAACAAGGCTCAATAGTCTGGTGGCACGTCCAAGAAAAGAGACGTGAGAGCCTTGATGGTTGCACAAAGAACAAAATCCCCAATTGAATACCAAACCTACCCAATACCTCCACTCACCCCAAATTACCAAGCACCCTTGCCCTCTTACCAAACTCCACCACCTACTTACCAATCACCTCCGCCTCCCACATATCAGCCCACTTCACCCAGATATTCCCAACCCGCACATGTCTATGAAACTTACAATACTCAACCCTCTCACTATCAATCACCTCCCACCCGCCAAAACTTTCCTAGACCCCGACCAAATTTCGACCGCAGACCCCCCAAACAGTATACCGCCATTGCTGAACCTATCGACCAGTTGTATGAAAGGCTCAAAGCTGCTGGTTACATCACCCCCATCCCTGCCGTAAACCCCGAAAACCCCTCCCAATGGGTCAACCCAGACAAAACCTGTGCATACCATTACGGCATGAAGGGGCATACCATTGATGAGTGCCGCTCTCTGAAGGATAAGATCCAAGCTTTGATTGAAAACAAGATCATCGTAGCAAAGGATCCAGCTCCGAATGTCTGCAACAACCCTCTGCCTGTCCACAAGGATGGATGAGTTCACATGATTGAGATAGAGGACGATTGGGACCCCAAAGGGTCGATTGGATTAATCGCTGAAGGTGATGAGCCAAAGGAACCAATGGTTACACTTAATTTGATTGTGGTCCAGATCCAGCCTTTTGAAAACGTTGAAGTAGACATGTCCATACCACTTGAGTTCGAAGCACCTTCTTCTGCAAAGACGCCAGGACCTATTGAGGTCGAGTTTGGGTCTCCAAAGACACCTATATCATTTGAAGTGGTTGTGTTACCATCTAAGGAAAAGGTGCCCATTCTGGTGGCCATGACAACCATAACACCGTTCCATACGAAGGCCACCATGGGATTACACCGCCGAGGCAAGAAGGAAAGGGAAAACCAAATCCGGAGAAGCAATTGCAGCACATGGCATGACAAGAACCGGTAGGGTTTATACCCTAGAACACCTAGCTGAGTCCAGTAAGCAGGCCTCTGGACGGCCGACTATCACTGAAACTGGGCCTGATGATCTCTGGAGGAAGATACAAGCCAAAGAGTATTCGGTCATTGATCAGTTGAACAAAATGCCAGCCTAGATCTCTATCTTGGCTCTGCTACAAAGCTCTGACGCACATAAGAATGCCTTATTGAAGGTGCTGAGCGAGGCATATGTACCCAGCAACATAACTGGAGGAGAAATGGCAAACATGGTGGGGAAAGTATTGGAGAGTCACAAAATCACTTTCCACGAAGATGAGCTGCCACCTGAAGGGCTAAGCCACAACAAGGCCTTGCACATCACTATGCAGTGCAAAGATCATTTCATCACCAGAATCCTGATTGACGGAAGGTCCAGCCTCAATATTTTTCCATTGATGACTCTCAGAACATTGGGAAAGAGCCTGTATGAGATCAAGGATGGAGCCATCAATGTCAAAGCTTTCGATGGATCCCAAAGGTCCACTTGGTTCGACGTTGATTTTCAAGTGATAGACGTCCCAGTATCTTACAACTTGCTATTAGGACGATCCTAGATCCATACCGCTGGGGATGTAGCATCAACCCTACATCAAGTAGTGAAATTTGAGTGGAATCACCAAGAGGTAATTATTCACGGCGACGGTAGAAATCCCATATACAGTCGCCAGACCATCCCAGCAATCGGAGGAAGAAGGAAGATAGGCGGAGAAACATACCATCACATTGAGCGAGTCAACACCATGGACAAGGACAAATGGTGGGATAGCAAAATTGAAAGTCTACTGAATTGGTGTGGATACGAACCTGGAAAGGGACTTGGCAAGAATCTCCAAGGAATCGCTAAGCCTATCAAGTTGAAGAAACACAGTACCACTTTCGGTTTGGGATATGAATACACTTGGGAGGAATTCAACCACTAGCCGCCACCATGGCGCAGTCCCTACTACCCACTGGAGCATCCGATACCTCGCTTGGAGCATACTTTCCAGCCAGCCAATGTCATATATGGGTCAGGAGAAGAGGAAGCACTAGCGATGATGAGGAATTTGTTTTTGGAAGATGATAATATGGACTATTGTGTCATTTTCGAGGAGGAGGGGGAGGAAAGCCCTTCTATACAAGCTGTGAGCCGAGGAGCATGCCTCAACAATTGGTCCATCAAAACCACCAGGGCCCAGAAAGCTTCGGGGTAGCAAGGCTGAACAAAGCACCATGCATTATCTTTATTTTTTGCTAATTGACTTTCTCTCCGCATTTTTAATATTGAAATAAGAGCTCCAATGTTCAAAACAATTATGAAAGTTACCAAAGCATTTCAGTTTCTTATAAATCTTGCTCTTATTACTTTTTATCATTTACTTTATTTACACAGCATTACTATTACGTATCGCGATGAACCGACGATTGTGACATGCAACGAGACAACGCAACAAACAGATATAGACTCAGAAGAAGATGATATACCAGAAGAGGTTGTTAAAGAGGTTGAGGATTTTGAGAACAGACCTAAGACTAACCTGGACGAAACTGAGATTGTCAACCTGGGAGATGCAGAAAATGTCAAAGAAACACGAATATGAGGACATATTCGCCTGGTCTTACGATGACATGACTGGTCTTAGTACATCTATTGTAGCTCACAAACTGCCAACCGATCCGACAAGTCCACCAGTAAAACAGAAGCTCAGGAAGTTCAAACCTGACATGAGTTTGAAAATCAAGGAAGAAGTCACCAAGCAAGTCAAAGCCAAGGTTCTTAGGGTAGTAGAGTATCCAACATGGTTATCCAATATTGTGCCCGTGCCAAAGAAGGACGGGAAAGTTAGAGTCTGTGTCGACTACCGGGATCTCAACCAGGCCAATCCGAAAGACGACTTCCCCTTGCCGAACATACACATTCTAATTAACAACTGCGCCAAGCATGAACTGTAGTCGTTCATTGATTGTTTTGCTGGGTATCACCAGGTATGGATGGATGAGGAAGACGCGGAGAAAACAACTTTCATTACGCCATGGGGGATGTATTGTTAGAAGATGATTCCGTTCGGGTTAAAGAAATTTGGGGCCACCTACATGAGGGCCATGACTACTTTTTTCCATGACATGATACACAAAGAGATCGAGGTGTATGTAGACGATGTCATCATTAAATCAAAGAGAGCCACTGACCACATGGAAGATCTGAGGAAGTTCTTCAACAGACTAAGAAGGTACAACTTGAAGCTAAATCCCACCAAGTGTGCATTCGGGGTTCCTGCCGGAAAACTACTTGGGTTCATTGTGAGTTGCCGAGGAATAGAACTGGATCCATCAAAGGTCAAAGCCATCCAAGAATTGCCACCACCGAAGAACAAGAAAGAGGTTATGAGTTTCTTGGGAAGACTTAACTACATCAGCCGGTTCATAGCTCAATCCACTGTCATTTGTGAGCCAATATTTAAGATGTTGAAGAAGGACGCCACTACCAAATGGACTGATGATTGTCAGAAAGCCTTTGACAGAATCAAGGAATACCTGGCAACGCCGCTAGTTTTGGTCCCGCCCGAGCTAGGTAGACCCCTATTACTCTACCTTGCAGTATTGGATGGAGCTTTCGATTGTGTTCTGGGGTAGCATGATGAAACGGGAAGAAAGGAGTAGGCCATCTATTATCTCAGTAAGAAGTTCACCCTGTACGAGGTCCGATATTCTCTATTGGAACACACCTGTTGTGCTCTGACTTGGGTAGCTCAGAAGTTGAGACACTATTTCTGTGCCTATACCACTTACCTCATATCAAGGATGGATCCTTTGAAGTATATATTTCAGAAGCCCATGCCCACTGGCAAGATAGCCAAGTGGCAGATCCTGCTGAGTGAATTCGACATTGTTTACATAACTCAAAAGGCAATCAAAGGACAAGCACTAGCAGATCATCTTGCTGAATATCCCGTGGATGGAGAATACGAGCCTCTAAAGATGTATTTTCTTGAGGAAGAAGTATCTTTCGTAGGGGAAGATATTGCAGAACCCTATGATAGTTGGAGAATGTTCTTCGACGGAGCAGCAAACTTCAAAGGAATTGGCATAGAAGCGGTCCTAGTATTAGAAACCGGCCAGCATTATCCGGTGTCTGCCAAGCTCAGGTTCCCGTGCACCAACAACATGGCCGAGTACGAAGCTTGCATCTTAGGGCTCAAGATGGCCATTTACATGAACATTGAGTAATTGCTAGTGATCGGAGATTCAGACCTACTTATACATCAGGTCCGAAAAGAATGGGCAACCAAGAACTCCAAGATACTCCCTTATCTGCATCATGTACAGGAATTGAGGAAAAGGTTCACAAAGACAGAGTTCCAACATGTTCCCAGAGTTCAGAATGAGTTTGCCGATGCGTTGTCTACCCTATCGTCCATGATACAGCACACCGACAAGAACTTCATTGATCCAATTCCGGTAAAGATCTATGATCAGCCAGCTTACTGCACTCATGTAGAAGAAGAAGCGGACGGAAAACCTTGGTTTCATGATATCAAGGAATATTTGACGAAAGGAGAATATCCAGAACTCACAAATCCTACTCAAAAACGCACACTTCGGAGATTAACTAACAACTTCTTTCATAGCGGAGGAATCCTGTATAGGAGGACTCCTGATTTGGGATTACTAAGGTGTGTTGACGCAAAGGAAGCATCCAGGCTATTGGAGGAAATTTATGCAGGGACCTACGGTCCGCATATGAACTGCTTTGTCTTAGCCAAGAAAATACTCCGAGCTGATTATTTTTGGATGACTATGGAAACAGACTGCATCCAGTATGTCCGAAAATGTCATTGCTGTCAGATACATGCAGACATGATAAAGGTGTCTCCAAACGAGCTTACTGCAACAAGCTCGCCATGGCCGTTCGCCGCTTGGGGAATGGATGTTATCGGACCTATCGAGCCTGCCGCATTCAAACGAGCACATGTTTATTCTAGTGGCAATTGATTATTTCACCAAATGGGTTGAAGAAGCATCGTACAAAGCAGTGACAAAGAAAGTGGTAGCAGATTTTGTCCACGACTGCATTGTTTGTCGGTTCGAAATTTCGGAGTCAATCATCACTGATAATGGTTCAAATCTCAACAACGACCTGATGAAAGCCATGTGTGAAACCTTCAAGATCAAATACAAGAATTCTACAGCTTACAGACCTCAGATGAACGGAGCTGTAGAAGCCGCCAATAAGAATATCAAGAAGATACTAAGGAAGATGATAGAAAAGCATAAGCAGTGGCATGAGAAGTTATCATTTGCCTTATTGCGATATCGCACCACAGTCCGCACATCAACCGGGACAACTCCCTATATGTTGGTTTATGGTACAGAAGCAGTCATTCCTGCCGAGGTAGAAATCCCCTCCTTAAGAATCATACAGGAAGCCGAACTTGATGATGCATAATGGGTAGAGATTCGCTACGAGCAGCTAGCTCTTATAGACCGAAAGAGAATGAATGCGGTTTGCCACGGTCAGCTCTATCAAAACAGAATGTCCAGAGCCTTCAACAAAAGAGTCAAGTCGAGATAATTTACACCGGGGCAGCTGGTGTTAAAGAAGATTTTCCCACATCAAGAGGAAGCCAAGGGGAGGTTCTCTCCCAACAGGGTCCATATATGGTTCACCGGGTCCTCACAGGAGGAGCCCTCATACTTGCAGAAACGGACGGTAAAGTTTGGCCAAAGCCGATCAATTCAGATGTGGTGAAGCGATACTATGTGTAACTTTTATGCTTTCCTCATATGATGTAATTTGAACTATGCCTGACCTGATTCCCGTTTAAGAGGGGATACGTAGGCATCCCTATGGGTTCGGTCATAATTCAATAAAATTTTCATTTCCCCCCCACTATTGGAAACTAGGGTAGAATTTTGAGGAGGACCCTCAAAATTCCGAAGTGATTTCAGCCATTCGACGCAAGCAGCCATCGGAAGTAGTAGCTAGTAAACTGGGGCAGAATTTTGAGGAGGACCCTCAAAATTGCAGAGCGAGAGAAGTTGCAGTATCTTGGACCACGTCGCAGTCGTCAGTTCATCTAAAAGAAAACTATTCTTAATTATGTATTTATTGTCACCAAATCATGCATGTCTGTTACCAAAGTTGCTTTGTTTAGCAATGCTACCCCAATGATACGCCCAATATCATCGGAACGGAGTCGAGCAGGGCAAGCAGAGCCAGTGGGAATATGAACTAACCTCCCCTCTTTACAAAACTCACAATTTTTCTTTGAATGCAGGCACTTGAGTTGCAAAATCATCAAATATACTATACACTCACGAGACTCACATTGCTCAGGAATATAACTCTCAGAACCGTTGCACTTACTCATAGCTGCTATCCGCACGCAATGCTCCCAGCAGACACAGTACCCCAGCAGTTACAATGCCTCGATCTGCTATCAGCTAAGAAAATTCTATCATCATTTTGCCCTTTTTACTCCTTGCATAAGGCTACCTTTCTGCCTTCCGAGGTTAAGCTCTACCTCCATCTTCATTTCTCTGCATTGCATAAGGCTACCTTTCTGCCTTCCGAGGTTAAGCTCTACCTCCATCTGCATTTCTCTGCATTGCATAAGGCTACCTTTCTGCCTTCCGAGGTTAAGCTCTACCTCTATCTGCATTTCTCTACATTGCATAAGGCTACCTTTCTACCTTCCGAGACTAAGCATTGTCTCCATCTGCATTTCCTGCATTGCATAAGGCTACCTTTCTACCTTCCTAGACTAAGCTCTATCTCCATCTGCATTCCTGCATTGCATAAGGCTACCTTTCTGCCTTCCGAGACTAAGCTCTGTCTCCATCTGCATCTCTGCATTGCATAAGGCTACCTTTCTGCCTTCTGAGACTAAGCTCTGTCTCCATCTGCATCCCTGCATTGCATAAGGCTACCTTTCTGCCTTCCTAGGTTAAGCTCTACCTCCATCTGCATTTCTCTGCATTGCATGAGGCTACCTTTCTACCTTCCGAGACTAAGCTTTGTCTCCATCTACATTTCTCTGCATTGCATGAGGCTACCTTTCTGCCTTCCGAGACTAAGCTTTGTCTCCATCTACATTTCTCTACATTGCATAAGGCTACTGTTCTGCCTTCCGAGACTAAGCACTGTCTCCATCTTGCATTTTTCTGCATTGCATAAGGCTACTGTTCTGCCTTCCGAGACTAAGAACTGTCTCCATCCTGCATGGCTAAAATATTGCCACTTTATCCCTCTTGCATGGCTGAAATATTGCCACCTTTATTTATATCTTGCATCGGCTGAAATATCGCCACCTTCCGCATTTCATGGGCTGAAAGATCACCAAATCGTCCAAAGGCATCATTGTTCGGAGGCACCATTTGCATAGCCCGAGAACGCCATGCCATGGCCTGAGGACCCCATTTTATCTTTTGCATATCATTATTCAAAGGCATCATAGTTCAGAGGCATCATTCTCATAGCCCGAGAACGTCATTTCATAGCCTGCGAATCCTTTATCATATGCTTTATGGCCCAAGACGTCATAGTCCGAGGACGTCATCCTAACCGTCCGAAGACAACATTCAAGGTCCAATAGGAACTTGCATCACGTTTAATTTTATGCACAATATATGCTCATTTGTAGGTAAATCGGCTAGCAATGGCCGTCTCAGCAGGGGAAATCTCGTTCCAGTTCCCGCAGCTTATCAGACTCCGACCATCCTTCTCAACCCGAACATCGCGTCCGCTTTTCGAAATCTCCATCGGTATATTCTGCCAATGGATCCTGAACTACATATGGCCTGATTCCTGTAAGACCAGGGATATGTAGGCAGCTCAGGAACCAGAGCTCAGTCAAAATTCTTCAAGTCGTTTCATTCGGTCAAAATTGGCCATCATATATTTACCCGACAACTCTTTCATCCTTCCCGGGTAAAGAGGGGCAGCTGTTGATACCCAATTTTTTCCCTATGTATTTTATATACAAAATACATTCAAAATAACATATATATGCATACATAAGCATACCCAAGTGGTTTAGTATTTTTTCAATCTTTTGAAGAGTTTTTAAATCAATTTACTATCCATTTTAGTAGTACAAAATCCATAATTATTCCCAAAATCATCAATTTTGGTAAATAATTTATTTTATTCCCATGTTTATACCAAAATATAGTTTAGATAATTTTTTTGTATTTTTACAAAATTATTTGATATTTAAAAGACTAAATTGCATATAACTGCAATTATAGCCTATTTTAAGATTAATAGCATTTCTATAATTGTAAAATTGGTTTCAATATTTTTAAATCAATATTTATGCATTATTAGTTAGGTCAGTACTTTTAATTTGTTTTTAAAGTCTTTTTCACTATTTTTATAAAATAAAAGAGGAAAATTGGCTATTTAATATTTTAATTACAGCCTCATTTCCTTTCAATTTTAACCTCAATTTGACCCCAATTTCGCCCAAATTAAAACCAACCCAGTTTCAATTTGGATCCGACCCACGACCCAATAACAAATGACCCAACCCGTTCCCCACCTACCACTTAAATCTGGACCGTTGATCACTCAAGATCAACGGCCAAGACTCTCCCTTCCATAATTAAACCTAAACGACTACCCTAATGTCCCTCATTCTCACCTGACCCGCCGCCTTGAAACCCTTCGTCTCTCAAAACACTCTCAAGCTCTCTGAAACCCTAGTCAACTCCCACCTTATTCTCCATGTTTCCACCGGAATCCGTGGCTTCTCAAGCCAAGGATGGTTGGTACTCACCCCTCTCCACTATCAAACATGGTTGTTCGAAGCTTCGAGGCCTGACCTCGATAGTTCTCCTTCGGATCCTCTCAGATCTACAGTTCTATGGCTTCTCCGGCCATGCTCCGGCCTATTCAAGCACTAGAAACCTTTTCTAACTCAGCCGACTCCAGATCGGATTTTCTTCCAAGCATTTCTCATTTCTAGGGTTTCTTCGAAATCCTGAGCTATTCGAGGTTTTTCTCTGTTTGTTTTCTTAGATCTATGATATATTTGTGTTCTACGAGATGTTTAAAGTATTTTCCCCAATCTTTCTTTCAAAAATTGCTTCTCTTCGATTTATGGTTTCTGAAAGGTTTTCAAAACATCTTTTTGATTCTTCCTTTTCTTTTCTTTATGTGTTTTTGTCTATATTATGCTCGTGTGTTTTCTTTTCTACCACGCATGTGTTGTTCTTCTGTTTTCTTTCTACTATACATGACTCTCCTGCACCTTTGTACTCTACTGTGCCTCTAGATTAGGCTCGCATGTTAATGTTTGTTATGTTTTCCTACATGTTCTTTGCTATACTTTCCAATATTCTTCTACTGTATGTATTTCTTGCTGAGTTCTTTAACTTTGTTTGTTTTACTAGGCTCTTGTTGGAGTTCTAAGGATGTCTCACTAGTATTTCGTAAGCTTATATCACCCTTTTTCTATTCTGAACTTGCTTAAGTTCCGACTTTTCTTGAACATGTTCTTTATGCTCCTCAAATCAACTTTTTACTTTGTTGCTTCAAACCTGCTATCATGTATGTTGGTTTCTCATGAGTCTCTGAAAGAGACCTCTGAGCCTGTTATCTATCTTCTCGTCTCTGCTTCTGATTAAAGTTGAAAACCCTAGGCTTTGGATTTTGGAAAATTTTATTTTGGACTAGGGCTACTTTGGAACCCTGGACTCTCAGACTCATTCTGAGTCTATAAATTGAACTGAAACCTTTTTAACTCTGAACTCTTTCTATGATAGTCTTTTCTAATCAACATGGCAATTCCTTTTTTGCTTGATATTTGTGTGCTTTATATATGAGGAATTCTTCCTTTAAAAGAGGTTTTGCCAATTTGTGATTGATTCAGAATTCCTTTTAATAAGGTTCGATTGATTGTTACTGATTTTCTTTAATTAAACCTTTCATCACCTTTTTCTAGTTGGATTCATTCATACCAAAACTCAATTTCTTATTTTTACTGGCTGATGATTGATTGCCTTTCCTTATTTGCACAAACCGTGTTTCTATCAAACTCTTTCCTTAAATAGCTTCTATGTATTTGCCCTTCTTGTACTACTTTGGAAAAGATTTTGATCAAATTCTTTCCTTATTTATTCTACCCGTTTGAAATCAGAATCCCTTAACTGAAGGGAGATTCTGTGTGATTGATTGCAAACTAATCCCTTACCTTTTCTTACTTATTTTCTGCACTATAAAAGGGGCACGACCCTTCTGCACTTAGACACCTTGAACCTTCAGTTCAACACTTAGAATTCAATACTTTACACATACACCTCTCAATTACAATACTCTTTCAATACTCTACTCTCTTCTGAGATCTTTTGTACTGTTTGCTTGCAATTTGGTTTGCAAGACTTCAGTTTTCATTTATTTGTTTCCCTAAAACTGGTATGTCTTAATTTTGATTTCAGCACCATCCCTATGTGTTTACTTTACAGTTGTTACACTCCTGTCTACTTTGCTGTTCATGTCCTGTACTGAATATGCTACTCTCTCTTTGCATCTACTGTACATGTTTGTTGTGAATTCCCCATATCCCTACTCCCTTCTATGTGTTTGAGTTAAGGTTCAGGCCTGGCAATATCCAAATTGCTGCTCATGTCTGGACCTAATCCTTAATGGATCCTAACTCCTAATAAATGTGGCTAACAGGCTAGTCAGGGGTGTGCTAGCACTCCTAATTGCTGGGCATGACTACCAGCCTGCCATGGCTCTCCCTGATTCTCCCTTTGTTCACTTACACTTACTCTTAGATTCTAAGTTTTGTCCCCCTCTTATGAGCCTTGATTTGGGACCTTGAGTTCCTTCTGAACTTGGATATCTGAGGGCTGGTATTTCCACACTGCACTATGCTCTTAATTCTACAATATGTTTGGGATGTAAGCATTGCTCGGAGCCCTTTGAGACTTTTGGGAACTTGATATATCCCAAATAAGAGGAAGCCTTTGGAAACCTGATCCTAGAAGTTGGTTCATCTCATATTGTTAGACCTTGAGTCTGAATTAGGCTCCTTGGTTGTAGCTTAATTTTTTATGTAATTTTACTTTTCTTAATTCATTCTGGTCTGTAATATGTTGTAATAACTTATGGGGTTCTAGTGAAAAGGGGAAGGTCCTTTATGTATGCAAAGGGTAGACAACATGCTCATAGGCATTACTATTCACAAGCTCTGCACTTACGCATGTCATGTAGAAATCCTGCCTATAAGTTTTCTGCACTCATTCATGTTATATAGAAATCCTGCCCATAAGTTTCTTCACTTCTTCATATCATATAGAAATCCTGTCTGTAGGTTTTTCTGCACCTCTGCATATATAGAGATCATGTCCATAGGTTTTCTGCACTTTCGCATATCATATAGAATCCTGCCTATAAGTTTCCGCACTTCTGCATATTGAAATCATGACTATAGGTCTTCGGCATTTCTGCATTTTACATCTATCATTAGGCAAACAGTTATAGGTTAAGTAATAATAAATTTCATTATAGATACCATGTCTATAGGA
Organism: Nicotiana tabacum; assembly: GCF_000715075.1. NCBI lineage: Eukaryota > Viridiplantae > Streptophyta > Magnoliopsida > Solanales > Solanaceae > Nicotiana > Nicotiana tabacum. Next base: position 101,622,887 of record NC_134087.1, on the reverse strand, counting down.
CTCCTACACTTTTATAATTGTTTTAAAACCAACAACACCTATAAATCATGCCTATAGGAGTAACCAGTTGAATCTGATTCGTTTATTTCATCTACAAGTCTAAAATCAGTAGTAATGTCGTCTAACATCTGCAGAACTTATGTGTTTTCTACAATCAGTAAGCCTTCTTTAAAATCGGAGTAAGCATTGTTAGATACCATGCCTACAAGTTTCACCTAGGCAAGCCAGTAGATAATTGATTAACTGCATCAGTCTTTCATAAATTACAACCAGGGAAGGCTAATTCGGACTCCTCACCTGAGAAATATGTGATGAATCAGCCTATCCTATGCTTTAATTTGATTTCAGACCATAACCAGTACTTGTAAGTCGTGCTAGCCAATTTGTTTCTTTAAATGAGGAGGCCTGTTTGAGTCCTTTAACTGTTACGTGTTCTCCATACCTGCCTTATATGTTTTGATTTTCGCCCTAGAATTTTATCCTTTTAAAACTTTGAAAAGCCAAATCTCCCTCCCCTTTACGACTAGTAGTCCCAAATGCCTTCCTGATAGGATTGTGAATGATAGATATGGATATGATGACCAGTGCGCTAATACGACGTGCAACCCCTCTTCTGAGGAGCGATTGCCGGGTATTGCATTGATGCGATCCATATTGTTTGTAAACCTAGGACCCCCTTTATTTTAACTTGTTTTATTGTCCGAACTATTTCTGCTTTCTTTATTCTCTCCATACTTTCAATTTGCTTGCAATAATATGTGAAAATCCCCTTCTATTTGAGGCCCTTAATTGCTTATTTGATTATGTGAAGTCACAATTGTAACATGGCCGGGAACAACACTAGTGGATCTTGAGGGGTGCCTAACACCTTCCCCTCGAGATAATTTCTAGCCCTTACCCAAACTCTGGTTCATCAAACTCAAACCCTTCTTAGTGTCCTAATGGATTTAATCATTAGGTGGCGACTCTTCAAGTTCTAGAACCCAATTCCCAAAAGGGAACGAGTTGTCCTTCCAAATGTCACAAGCCCGATTTCGCGAGAAAAAAAGGGGCGGGACAAGTGTTTGGTCTAACTTTAGCTTGAGGGATTAGGAGTTGTGTCTTATTTGCTACATGCTAATTGTGGAGTATGACGTATAGGCATGGTGGCGAGTATCTATACATTGGTGTCAAGCATGCCCGTGAGTCTTGTATTATAATTGTTATGACTTCATTGTGGTTTATTGCGCTTCATATGTTATTATCACCATTGTTCCCTTGCCGGGATGTTTGTTTTGATAGTATTGTTCCCTTGCCGGGATGTTGTTGAAATATCATTGTTCCTTTGCCGGGAAGTTATTATATTGCTCTTGTTCCCTTGCCGGGATTCCCTGTGATTATTGTTGGCTTGTAATTGGGAGTGGGTGGTATGCCTACCACAAGATATGATGAAATGGGAGCGGGTGGTACGCCTACCACAAGATATGATGAAATGGAAGTGGTTGGTACGCCTACCACAAGATATAATGAAATGAGAGCGGGTGGTACGCCTGTCACAAGATATAATAAAATGGGAGTGGGTGGTACACCTACCACAAGATATGATGAAATGGGAGTGGGTGGTACGCCTACCACAAGATATGATGAAATGGGAGCGGGTGGTACACCTACCACAAGATATAATGAAATGAGAGTGGGTGGTACGCCTACCACGAGATAAAATGAAATGGGAGCGGGTGGCACGCCTGCCACGAGATACATGAATCGGGATCGGGCTGCACGCCTGCAACAAGGCGTGAAAAGAAAATGAAATTTGCCTTCATTTTTCCTCATTCTTGTTAGTGGTTGATTTTGATTCCTTAATACTTCCCTTGATGTTCTGTTTTACCTGTTATTCCCCGAAGCATGTTTCCCCCTCCTATATTTATTTGTTTATTTCTGTATTTATTTTCCGCCATATATTATATAATTGCACAGGTTTATCTGGAGTCTGGTCCTAGCCTTGTTACTACCTCGCCGGGGTTAGGCCAGGCACTTACCAGCACATGGGGTCGGTTGTGCTGATGCTACACTCTGCACTTATGTGCAGATACCGGAGTAACACTGGGTCAGCAGCAATAGCTTGAGAGCCAGCCTTCAGTCCATCGAGATCCCGAGGTAGTCCTGCAGGCGTTCGCAGGCCAGACGTCTCTTCTATCAGTTATTTTGTTCTGTTATCATTGTATCTGAGACAGACAATGTTCCTTCTTTCAAATGTTTGTATGTAGTAATCATAGATAGTTCGTGAAAGTTGTGACACCAATTATTAGGTAGAGGCATATGTTGATTTCTGAATTATTTTGGTTTATTTTGTTGAAGTCTTCCGCTTAATCTCATATTCCGCTATTATTTAAATGTTTGTCACCTGTTAAAGCAAGTTGTTAAAGGGATTAAAACAAAGAAGTCAAGAATTTTCTAAATTTCGCGGCTTGACTAGCTTCTATGAGTAGGCGCCATCACGACTCCCGTGGGTGGAAAATCCGGGTCGTGACATTTTTAGAGGTTGCCGAAGATTGCAAGGTAGCTGCATGGTGTCCGCAGCCATGCTATTCTCCTTCCTATCTTGTTCCTTTCTGCATTTTTGGACTTATGATGTATTAGACAGTTGGATGTGTACTTAGAGGCTCTAGACTCGTGACACCAGATGTTTGGGCTGTGTTGTTTTATGTTTTATTGACCTTAGCACATTTTAGTTGTTTTAAACACTTATTACGAAAATTTGGTATTTAAACCCGTGTTAGAAAATGGTTTATTAAAAAAAGGGTTATGATTGATGTTTGGGTTAGCTTGCCTGGTAATGTGATAGGCGCCATCACGACCGGGTATTTGGGGTCGTGACAAGTTGGTATCAGAGCCTAGATTACATAGGTCTCGCGAGTCATGAGCCAGTTTAGTAGAGTCTCACGGATCAGTACGGAGGCATCTGTACTTATCCTCTAGAGGCTATAAAACCTTTAGGTAAAACTTCATATTTTTGAAATTCTTGTCGTGTGAATCTGTTGATCCTAGTACTAAACTTCTGTTATCCCATTCTCTCACAGATGGTGAGGACACGTGCTACCGGGCAGGATGGACGACCACCAGTACCACCAGTTGGGGCCACTAGAGGCTGAGGACGCGGTCGAGGTCGTGGTAGGGGCAGAGGAGCTAGGGCAGCACCTGTAGATTCACCAGCTGCCCCAGTTCAGGATCAGGTCCCAGTTCTAGACGCTACAGCAACACCAGCTCAGACACTAGCTGTGCCTATTGTGATTCCAAGACATCTGGAGGCTTTAGCTCAGATTCTATTAGTGTGTACCAGTTTGGCTCAGACGGTCTCAGTTACTACGACTGCAGCTACTTCTTAGGCCAGGGGAGGCACCCAGACTCTCATTGCTCGTGCACCTGAGTAGGTTGTGCAGGGACTCCAAATACCGGGGGCACCTCCAGCCCAGCCGGTTGCACCAGCTCATGAGTATGTGGTACCAATTATGCCGGACAACGAGCAGCGTCGACTAGAGAGGTTTGGTAGACTTCAGCCTCCGATATTTAGCAGTGCAGAGGGCGTAGATGCCCAGGGTTTCTTGGATAAGTGCTAGAGGATGCTTCGTACAGCAGGTATTCTAGAGACCAGTGGTGTAGCATTCACTACCTTTCAGTTTTCTAGGTTTGCCTTCACTTGGTGGGAGGCGTAGGCCTGTTGGTGCAGTGCCCCTTACCTGGCAGCAGTTCTCTGTTCTCTTTCTGGAGAGGTATGTGCCACAGTCTCGCCGAGAGGAGCTGTGCAGGCAGTTCGAGGAGTTGTTTCAAGGAGAGATGACTGTGATGTGGTATGAGATGCGGTTCTCTAAGTTAGCTCGTCATGCGTTCTGGTTGGTTCCCATAGACCAAGAGAGGATCAGGATGTTTGTTGATGGCCCCACATATCAGCTTTGGATTCTCATGACTAGGGAGAGGGTGACAGGTGCTACTTTCGAGGAGGTTGGTGACATTGCCCGTGAGATTGAGTCGGTTCGTCGGTAAGAGTGAGAGGAGAGGGAGGCCAAGAGGCCTCGGGGATTTGGTAGCTTTAGTAGTGCTCCTTCGAGGGGTCAGTTTCAGTAGGGTAGAGGCCATCCATTCAGGCAGGCTCAGTCAGCTCACCCATGTTATCTTGGGGCATCATCGGGTCATGGTTCTCACAGTTCTCATCAGGGACACTCATCACTCAGTGCCCTTCCAGCCCAGAGTTCGTCTCGTGCTCCATCAGTTCAGGGTTCTTCCATGCCAGGTCCTTCTACTGGTCATTCCGTTGCCAAGGCTTCCCTTCAGTCCCCATCTCCAGCACCGAAGAGTTGTTATGAGTGTGGAGAATTTGGGCATATAAGGAGGTAATGTCCTCGTCTTCATGATAGTCCGTCTCAGCAGAAGGGTCAGCCATCGACTTCAGCTCTAGTTACTTCACCACCTACCCAGCCAGCTAGGGGTGAAGGTCAGTCAGTTAGGGGTCGCCCTAGAGGGGGAGGTCGATCAGGTAGTGGTCAGGCTCATTTCTATGCCCTCCCAGGTAGTCCAGATGCTGCTGCTTCAGATGTCGTGATTTCAGGTATTTTTCTAGTGTGCCACAGAGATGCCTCTATATTATTTGATCATTGTTCTGCCTTTTCTTATGTGTCATCATACTTTTCCCGTTATTTGGATATGCCCTGTGAGTTTCTTGTTTCACCTGTTCATGTATCTACTCCAGTGGGCGATACTGTTATTGTAGACTGTGTGTACCGGTCGTGTGTGGTGACTATTGGGGGTCTAGAGACCCAAGTGGATCTTTTATTATTGTGTATGGTGGATTTCGATGTCATTTTGGGCATGGATTGGCTATCTCCGTGTCGTGCTATTCTGGACTGTCATGCCAAGACAGTCACATTGGCTATACCAGGTGTGACACAGATCAAGTGGCGAGGTTTGACTGACTATGTTCCTAGTAGAGTGATCTCATTCTTGAAGGCCCAACGTATGGTTGGGAAGGGATGTCTTTCGTATCTAGCCTTTGTGAGGGATGTCGGTGCAGAGACTCCTAGTATTGATTCTATTCTAGTTGTGAGGGATTTTCCCGATGTGTTTCCTGCAGACCTGTCAGGCATGCCACCGGACAGGGATATTGATTTTGGTATTGACCTGGTGTCGGGCACTCAGCCCATTTTTATTCCGCCGTATCGTATGGCACCAGCGGAGTTGAAAGAGTTATAGGAGCAGCTTCAAGAACTCCTTGATAAGGGGTTCATTCGGTCGTGTGTGTCACCTTGGGGTGCGCCGGTTCTATTTGTGAAGAAGAAGGATGACACTATGAGGATGTGCATCGATTATAGGCAATTGAACAAGGTAACAATTAAGAACAAGTATCCTTTGCCCCGCATTGATGATTTATTCGACCAGCTTCAGGGAGCGAGAGTGTTCTCCAAGATTGATCTCCATTCGAGTTATCACCAGTTGAAGATCAGGGACTCAGATATTCTTAAGACAGATTTTAGGACCCGTTATGGTCATTATGAGTTCTTGGTGATATCTTTTGGGTTGACCAATGCCCCAGTAACGTTCATGCATTTGATGAACAACGTGTTCCAGCCTTATCTCGACTCGTTTGTCATAGTCTTCATTGATGATATTCTGGTGTATTCGCGTATTTAGGAGGAGTACGCGGAGCATTTGAGAGTTGTGTTGCATAGATTGAGGGAGGAGAAGCTTTATGCAAAATCTCCAAGTGTGAGTTTTGGCTCAGTTCAGTGGCTTTCTTGGGACACATGGTGTCCAGCGCGGGTATTCAGGTTGATCCGAAGAAGATAGAGGCAGTTCAAAGTTGGCCCAAACCGTCCTCAGCCACAAAGATTCACAGCTTTCTCGGTTTGGCGGGTTATTATCGCCGGTCTGTTCAGGGATTCTCTTCTATCGCATCGCCCTTGACCAAGTTGACTCAGAAGGGTGCTCCATTTGTGTGGTCGGATGAGTGTGAGGAGAGCTTTTAGAAGCTCAAGACCGCCTTGACCACAGCTCCAGTGTTAGTTTTGCCATTAGCTTCAGGTTCATATACCGTGTATTATGATACTTTATGAGTTGGTATTGGTTGTGTGTTGATGCAGGAGGGTAGAGTTATTGCTTATGCTTCTCGTCAGTTGAAGCCCCATGAGAAGAACTACCCCGTTCATGATTTGGAGTTGGCTGCCATAGTTCGCACGTTGAAGATTTAGAGGTATTACTTGTATGGTGTATCTTGTGATGTGTTTACTGATCATCGTAGCTTCCAGCACTTGTTCAAGCAGAAGGATCTTAATTTGAAGCAACGGAGATGGCTGGAGTTGCTAAGGGATTATGATATTACTATTCTGTACCATCCGAGGAAGGCCAATGTGGTGGCCGATGCTTTGAGCCGAAAGGTGGTGAGTATGGGGAGTTTGACATATATTCCAGTTGGGGAGAGACTACTTGCAGTTGATGTTTAGGCCTTGGCCAATCGGTTCGTGAGGTTAGATGTTTTGGAGCCCAGTCAGGTACTAGCATGCGTGGTTTCTCAGTCTTCCTTATATGATCGCATCAGAGAGCGCCAGTATGATGATCCACATTTGCTTGTCCTTAAGGACATAGTTCAACATGATGATGCCAGAGATGTGACCATTGGTGATGATGGGGTGTTGAGAATGCAAGGCCAGATTTGTGTGCCCATTGTAGATGGGCTTCGGGAGTTGATTCTGGAGGAGGCCCATAGCTCGCAGTATTCCATCCATTTGGGTGCCACAAAGATGTATTAGGATTTGAGGCAGCATTATTGGTGGAGAAGAATGAGAAAGACATTGTGGTATTTGTAGATCGGTGTCTCAATTGTCAGTAGGTGAAATATGAGCATTAGAGACCGGGTGGCATGCTTCAGCAAATGGATATCCTAGAGTGGAAGTGGGAGAGGATCACCATGGACTTTGTAGTTGGACTTTCATGGACTTTGAAGAAGTTCAATGCTATTTGGGTGATTGTGGATCGATTGACCAAGTCCACGCACTTCATTCCTGTGTGTACTGCTTATTCTTTAGAGCGGTTGGCAGAGATCTATATCCGGGAGATTGTTTATTTTCACGGTGTCCCAATTTCCATTATTTCAGATAGGGGCACTCAGTTTAATTCGCAGTTTTGGAGGTTTGTGCAGCGAGAGTTGGGTACTCAGGCTGAGTTGAGCATAACTTTTCACCCTCAGACGAACGGGCAGTCCAATTGCACTATTCAAATATTGGAGGACATGTTGCGTGCTTGTGTCATTGATTTCAGAGGGTCATTGGATAAGGTTCTACCGCTTGTAGAGTTTGCTTATAACAACAACTACCAGTCGAGTATTCAGATGGCTCCATATGAGGTTCTGTATGGGAGGCGATGTAGATATCTAGTTGGTTGGTTCGAGCTGGGTGAGGCTAGGCTATTGGAGACAGACTTGGTTCAGGATGCTTTAGAAAAGGTGAAGGTAATTCAGGAGAGACTTCGTACCGCACAGTCGTGGCAAAAGAGTTATGCTGACAGGAAGGTTCGGGATGTGTCCTACATGGTTAGGGAGAAGGTTCTGTTGAAGGTTTCACCCATGAAGGGTGTTATGAGATTTGGGAAGAAGGGTAAATTCAGTCCTCGATTCATTGGGCCTTTTGAGGTGCTTTAGAGGATTGGGGAGGTGGCTTATGAGCTTGCTTTGCCACCCAGCTTGTTGAGTGTGCATCCGGTATTTCATGTTTCTATGCTTCGGAAGTATATTGGGGATCCGTCTCATGTTCTGGATTTCAGCACGGTTCAGTTGGATGGTGATTTGACTTATGATGTGGAGCCAATAGCTATTTTGGGTCGTCAGGTTCGAAAGTTGAGGTCAAAGGATATAACTTCAGTGAAAGCGCAGTGGAGAGGTCGGCCCATGGAGGAGGCTACCTGGGAGACTGAGTGGGAGATACGGAGTAGATAGCCTCACATGTTTAAGGTTTAAGGTATGTTTCTTGACTCGTACGGGGACGAACGTGTATTTAAGTTGGGGAGGATGTGACGACCCGACCAGTCATCTCATGAGTTACCACTCCGTTTCCCCTATTTCCGCTTCTTATTGCTTTGTTTAATGGTTTTATATGTGATCGGTTGATTGGTTTGGGTTCAGAAAAGATTTGGTAAGGTTTGAGACACTTTGTCTCTTTTGAGGAAGCTTAAGTTGGAAACGTCATCAACCGGATGTTGACTTATGTGTTCGAGGGCTCGAATGTGAGTTCCGATGGTTCGGATAGCTTCGGGAGGTGATTTGGGACTTAGGATGATGATCGGAATGAGTTATAGAGGTCCGGAGTAGGTTTAGGCTTGAATTGGCGAAATTAGATTTTTGACGATTTCCGGTTGATAGGTGAGTTTTGATATGGTGCTTGGAATGGAATTCTAAGAGTTGCAGTAGTTCCGTTTGGTCATTTGGGATGTGTGTGCAAAATTTCAGGTCATTCGGACGTGGTTTGGTTGGTTTTTTTATCAAAAGCGTAATTTAGAAGATTTTGGAAACTTAGGCTTGAATCCGATGTGTTTTGGTTGAATCGGTGTTGTTTGAGTTGTTTGGAAGATTGGTATAAGTTTGAATAAGGTTTTGAGATATGTTGGTGCTTTTGGTTGAGGTCCCGGGGGCCTCGGGGTGATTTCGGATGATTGACGGGGAGTTGGAGATTTTGTTGAAGCTACAAATTTTTCTGCTTCTGGTATTTCCGCACCTGCGGATTGGGGACCGCAGGTGCGATCTCGCATGTGCGAGAAGGGAGCCGCAGAAGTGGAATGAATCTAGGGAGGCAGGAAACCGCAGAAGCGGTTAGTGACCGCACCTGCGAAGGCGCATGTGGGGCTGATGCATCGCAGATGCGGATCGGGACAGAGTTAGTGAAAACTGCAGAAGCGGTTCTTTGGCCGTAAATGTGGTACCGTAGAAGCGTGTATACGGCCGCAGATGCGAAAATGCCTGGGCCAGAAGGTATAAATTGTTCCTTCTCGATTTTTGAGCTATTTCACCATTTCTAAGTCAGCTTTGGAGCTTTTTGGACGATTTTAAAGAGGGATTTCAAGGGAACTTCATTGAGGTAAGGATTTTAGACCTAAAACTCATTCCTATGGTATTATTTCACGGATTAAAGCTATAATTTATGGATTTTAAGGGTTAAAATTAGGGAAAACTAGGGCTTGGTATTGTAGACCTAGACTTGAGAATTTGAGGGACCTATTGTGGTCGGATTTTGGTACTTTTGATACATATGAACTCATGGGGAGATAAGAAATCTATTGATGTGAATTTTATCGAATTCTGAGATGTGGGCCCGAGGGTCGGGTTTTGGTAAATTCGGGATTTGTGTCGTATATTAATTATTTTTGCTTGGGCTTCGTTCCTTTATCATATTTTGACGTCGTGATTCTGATTTTTGATAGATTCGACACGAGTGGAGGCCGATTCGAGGGGCAAAGGTGTTGCAGAGTAGTATTTTCACCGATTTGAGTTAAGTAACCATTGTAAATCTGGAACTGAGGGTACAAACCCCGGTATTTGACTTGTTTTGATAAATGCGGTGACACACATGCTAGGTGACGAGCGTGTGGGCGTGCACCGATAGGGATTTGTGACTTGGTACATCCCGTAGCGACTATTAAGCCGCATATTTGATTTGGAACCTTATGATATTTCATATTTTAGTTATTTATATTATATTATGGGTTGTATGCCATGTTTGGAACCTTGTGCCAACCTGTTGAGACCCATAGGGGCATTTTTACTGTTTTTCCTCACTCTACTTGTTGAAAGCATATCATCAGTCATGTTTTACCTGTTTATTGTTTAAAACTGGTTTTATCACTTTACTTTTAAATGTGAGGACTGTTTGGATTGAGTTCCCTAATTTCTACTGTTGTGCCCGAGAGGCTGTGAGGTTAATGATTGAGAGAGGTTGAGAACCTAATGGTGAGGATATTTATATATGTATGAATTATGGATCGGGCTTCACGCCGCATCTGTACTTATATGGATTGGGTTGCACGTCGCAGTGATGCGTGCCACAACGATATGACGCTTGGGCTGTAGGAGTGCCTTCGGAGTCTGTACACCCCCAGTGAGCGTAGTCGACTATAGACTATGGATCGGGCTGCACGCCGCAGCGGTTACTATGATTATTATTATTATGAGTTACTAATGAGCCTGAGTGCTGAGAGTGAGTACTGAGTGACGAGAGTTGACTCACGAATGACTGAGAGGCTGCCCGAGATGCCATATTCAGAGTGATACCTTGCCCGAGGGGCCCAGTCATGATATTTTTACTGACTTCACTCTTCTTTTAAAATAAGACTCTGTTGAAAAATTTCTAAGTATATGATTTCAAGTATTTAAACTGAAACTGAAGATTTTATGACAAAACTGGTTCTAAACTATGGAGTTTGATCTGTTATACTGTTGTTTATTCCTTTATATGATATTAACTTCTCGTCACTGCTTTCAGACCTTATTTACTTTAGTTACTTACTGAGTTGGCATACTCACGTTACTCCCTGCACCTTGTGTGCAGATCCAGGTACCCGAGTGGCGGAGTGAGAGTCCTCAGCATTTTCAGAGGTTGCCGGAGATTGCAAGGTAGTTGCATGGGGTCCGCAGCCCTACTATTCTCCTTCCTATCTTGTTCCTTTCCGCATTTTTAGGCTTATGATGTATTAGACAGTTGGCTATGTATTTAGAGGCTCTAGACTCGTGACACCAGATGTTTGGGCTGTGTTGTTTTATGTTTTATTGGCTTCCGCACATTTTAGTTGTTTTAAACACTTATTATGAAAATTTGGTATTTAAACCCGTGTTAGAAAATGGTTTATTAAAAGAAAAAGGGTTATGATCGATATTTTGGTTGGCTTGCCTAGTAATGTGATAGATGTCATCACGATCGAGTATTTGGGGTCGTGACAGATTATATGTTTATAAACATATAATATGCTCATTACATATTTATTGTGTGTAAGAATGAATTTGGATGGACGTTGGCAATAAGTGGATGATTTGATGCAAAAGCAGTAGAGATGCAATACTTGGGAGCGTGCCACAATTAGTGCATTTCATGAAGGTAGGTGCGAAATAGCATAGGAGATGAACAAAAAATAGCCAAGTATGGAGGTTGGCACTGGACATGGCATGTGAAAGAACAAAGAAGAAGAAAAAATAGCTGGGAGAGTGCTAGAAGTCGCGCGCTGCACCAACTCTAGCACGCGACTCAGCGTGTCCTTTTCGAATTAGGAGAGATCACAGACGCCCCTCATCAACCCTAATGGATACAAATACATCATAAAATGTACTTTTGAATCAAGAGACACTACTTTAGGGTTAGACAATACCCAAGGAGGCAAGAATACGCTAGGAGCAAGGAGGAAGATTCAACCACGAGTTTTTCCTTTCTTCTTCCTATTTTTATTGTTGGTTATGAATTTGAGTATTGTGTTTTGACATACTTTTATGAATAGCTAATTTATTATCTAGAGTTTTGATGGAACCTCTTGGAGGATGAATTTTTGTTATATTTTAATATAATTTGACCTTTGGATTTATCTACTTGTTCAACTATGTGCTTATTTCCGTTGATTGAATGACCATCGATTGACTGTATCTATTTATTATGTGTTTCTTGAGAAAGGATACATATTTATGTGGTTGTTGAATAACGTCACTCCTATGGTATATGAGAGATCAATGAGGCGGGTTTAAAAGCGGGGTTAGAGATAATGATGCTTTGACATGATCATAGTGAGCGGTGAAAAAGTTCGAGCTAGCGTAATTTGAGAGAATATGACTAGTACATTATTGTAGTTGCTCAAGAGAGAATTACGATAAGTCGAGTGCTCATGATTAGTAGAGAATACATTGACAAAATTGTTGGAGACTTAGCGAGAAAGATTTCGACAATTGGGAAAACCATAACTCTAGACCTCCTTAATTTAGTCTCCAACCCTTTATATCTTTAGTTGTTAACTTACTATTTTAATTTGTTAGTTAATTAGTTCGATATAAGAATATTAATATTTATAACTTAGAAATTGTCCGAGCTTGCCTTATTGGTGATATTGAACAGTTATAGCAAAACCTTAGTTCTCAGTGGGATTTCACTCCGGACTCTTAGACCGGATTATATTTGCAGCGACCGCTTATCATTTTTAGGACTAGAGTTGGGCATGATTAAATTTTGGCGCCGTTGCCAGGAAATTAACTATGTAGTTGTGGCTGTAAATATCGCTTAGTGTCAAGTCTGACCTTTTTATTTTTGATTTAAGAAACATGAAAACTTGGAATTATAGGAGTTTAGGTGTTGGTAATTCTTCTTTTGATCCTTATTTATATTGTGAAGGAAACCACTCGTTGCAGAATTATCAAAATATTCTGGAGAGTGAGTTATGTGCACCAACTCAATCTTATGTGTGTAATGTATGTGATATGTGTGGTGGTCAAAATGGTCACTTTCATGGTTGCACTTATATTTCTTATCCTCCCCCACCCGTTATTATAAAGGTTCTACTTTTACTTGTGAAGTTAATAGGAACAAAGAACCTGGAGATGCTGACCTAAAGGAGATTAAGGATATGCTAAGGTGCCTTGTGGAATAAAATAATGACACACAATTATGGATTCAAAGGCATGAGGAAACTATTCACAACTTGAAGACTCGAGTAAGTAAAATAGTAGAAGCTTTGAATGTTCTAACAAGTCAATATGCTGGATAGTAGCTGAAAGCAATATAAATTAGAGTCAGCAGTTGACACTCTGACGGAGGAGGTTAGAGTAGAATACCAACAACCTAGCCAACTAGAATTTGAGGATGCCGATATTGAAGAAGTGATACCAGAGTCAGCCAAGTACAGTGAGAATACAAATTTTGTTGATTCAAGTGTCATTAGTGTTGAGGATGTTGAAAGTCTTGAAGTTTATATATTTCAGCACATTGGTCATCACTCTAAGAATTTTTTCACATTGTGTTTGGATGATAATATGAAAATAGACTTATCCGAGCCAATTGAGGAATCAAGGAATGAGGAACAAGGTCCCTATACTCTGAAATTTTTCGTTCCAGAAACACATCTCATGTCAAGTCCAAGAAGTGCAGAATACTACAGTATTTCCTTGGGCCAGTTAGATTTGTTCCACCATCCCTGGAGCATAACCGAAAACTTGAAGCCAAATTAGGGGTTCAATTCATAAGCTCGAGGTGGAGACAAAAAGTGATGCACATCGTGCCGCGACATTAAATCAGGTACTTGTTGGGGGGGGGGGGGGCGGCAATCCATCTTTATTGCTTTCTTTTATTTGTAGTTTTTTAATTTAATTTTGTATTGTATCATTTTGGTAATGTCGTTTAATATTTTCTAGGAGCACATGAAGCAAAGCCATTGGAAGGAAGCAAAATCAAGCGAGATGGTTAGAACAAAGTGTGGGGTGCCCGTACAAAGAACCAAGTTTGGTAGAAGTCCGAGTATCCCATGAGTTGTTAATGCTTCGGCCTTTGGCCTACCAGAGAGTTTCTTCTACCCTCTTGTATCATACCCGTCCCTTAGCCTACATTACAATCTCTAAAGTCCTACTTGATCCTAGATTTTACAAACTTAAATTAGTTGAGTCCTACACTACGGACAAGTCTATGGTACGAACTTGGGTGACATATGAGTTTCTCTGCGAGAGTGAGAGAATTCTTTCAATATGTGAGTCCTAAAATTATACTAGAATTCATATGTGAGTACGGACTGATTAATCTCTTTGCTTTGTTGATGAGAGCACATGTTTTACGACGGATTGGTAAAGAACTCATATCTTTAGTTGGCACAAGAAGTGAGTCATATAGAGGAATGTAGTGGAGTCAATTTTTGAGGCTAGGATGTTAGAGGAGTCACATAAATATTTTAATTTGTCTTGCCATTGGTCTAATCATACTATATTGTAATCATGAACAATTATAGGCGAAGTTAGTTTACTAAAATACCCTTTAAAAGCTGAATGACCAAATTACCCTCTAACTAATATTAAAATTACCTCCCATTAAATGATATTTTGTACATTAATTGATGTCTCTTTATGTGATTTATTCCAGCTAATTACAACTTAATTATTCACAAAAGAATATTAATAATAGCTGCCCTTTACATTATTTGAGTCTATGTTTAGTTCTTTGGTATAAAGTATCAACTTTAAAACTATGGGGGTCAAAGTATATTTTGTGGTCATTCTTTTAACTGGGGCAATCACATCATCTCTCCACCCAAAATTAAAAGGTGAGTTGTTGAAACTACTACTTATTCATCTAGGGCCTAGGTCACAGCAAGGCCACCGAAGAGGTGATCTAAATTGTACAATTGTGTTCATATCACGCTCAACATCGATATGTAGATTTGAAATACTCTCATAAATATGAGTATAGAAGCCATTTTGGCCTTATTGAAATTGGGTTTTAATTCTCATATACATCAAACAACTGAAGGGTTGCGGTATTGCCGTTGATACTATTCTTCGCTGCAAAAAAGGCGGCCTATCTTGTGGCAAAGACGTTTATACAGCCATTCCCATTACCAAGTATTCAATATTTTTCCATTCTATATTTTCGCTTATTTATTAATATATATTAGATGGTTTAATAGTCTCATGTTTAAAAGATATTTTATAATTTTTAATCCTTGATTTATTTAGTAGTTAGTACTGAAATGGGTCTATCATTATGGAGTTTCATAAATGCACAATGAATTTAGCTATTTAATTTGGATCTTATGGCTAGAGAACGTGTGATAACTGTTATGTAATTTAATTTAGATCATGGCTAGAGAACATGTGATAGCTGTTACCTGATTTAATTGCTAATTAATTATTTTATCTGTTGCAGAATATCATTAGACTACTGAGGAGCTTATATAAATGGAATCTAAACCAGTAATATGCATAACCATCACCATGAGCACAAATAATAGAGGAAAGTTGCAGTTTCAGTTGGTAAATTTTTCTTCCTTTTGTTACTTCATATGAGTATTCTTGATCTCGATTCTTGAAGTTGAATACTCTGTTTTATGCTTATTCTTATAAATCTACACTCTCCAATGTTTAGCAAGATCTTTTATAAATTTCATAAGTTTTTATTTTAGTTTACATCTAAAGCTCTCTTTAGAAAGATGTTATGTGCATAATAACTACTGTTGAACAAAGTTCCTGTTTAATAACCATGTTTAGTACTTGTGTGTCGAAGATGTGCTGTGTTTTTCTTGTATGATCTACAACAAGGTATTATTTAATAATTCTGTAGATGCCATACTTTAACCATATTTTGCATAAGAATTTATTTTTTTAGTTCGTTTTTGTTGGAGAAAGAGTATTACTTTATTCAGTTGTTTTGACTATGTGAGACCTGTAGTTACTGCATGATATTTGCTATTAAAAAGTTTGCTTCTATTTTTGCTAATTTGTATCACGCTTCTAAATCATTTAATGTTGATTCTGCATAAAAGATATACCACATAATTAACAGATTCAAACAATATCAAATAGGACTCTTCTTCATTTTTAACTTATACTTTTAATTTTTGAAATTTTCTGTTGCTTGTAACGATGCAACTCTAATATGATTTACACTAACTATACTACTTGCAGATTTCCCCGTCCCTTTTTACAGGATACCTGTATTACTGCATCACCGAATTGGTAAAAATTTTACACTTTTGTAATTACTATTTCTTTTTAGATTGTTAAGATAGTGGTACATATTGCCAGCTGAAGTTGCTCATTATTGCACTCAAACATTAACAATTAATAGTATTTTGTAACCATTTTAAATTGAAGAAATTAGATACGAATAAATTATTTTTACTTTACAACTATATATAGTATTTGCATCTACTTCCTAGCAACTACAGCGTAATCACAATGGCAAGCAAAGAAGAACTAGAAAACCAATGCGTGCCTATTAGCAAGTTGCAAAAGTTTGCAACAGAATGGGTGATTAAAGTTATCCTAATTCGAAGAGGCTTAATAAAGGAGTACAAAAATTCAAATGGTGAGGGTGTTCGCTGGCTGCTAATATTCGTTGATGAAGAGGTAACATTAATTTAATCTGGTATTATATTCATTGGTTGCCACATTAACTCCACTGGTGACTATTGCTTTTCTGTCTTGACAAAGGGAACACAAATACAAACTACTCTTCAACAAAGATGTTGAGTCGTGGAAGAATTTTTTTGATCAAAGTGAAAGCCATTACATTATAGATGGAAAGATAAGCGGGGCAAAACCTAACTTCTTATTTGTGCGCAAGGAACTTGAAGTAGCCTTTAACAACAACACAAAGGTGTAACGATTCGGCCGGTCGTTTCATGAGTTACCGTTCCATTTTTCCTATTTCTGCTTCTTAATGTTTTGTTCAGCTGTATTATGTGATATCGGGTTGGTTGGTTCGGGTTCGGAGAGGTTTTGGAAAGGAATGAGACACTGAGTCTCTTTTGAGTAAGCTTAGGTTGGAAAAGCCAACCGGATGTTGACTTATGGGAAAAGGGCTCCGATGTGAATTCTAATGGTTCAGATATCTTCGGGAGGTGATTTGGGACTTAGGACCGTGATCGGAATGGGTTTTGGAGGTCCGGAGTAGATTTAGGCTCGAATTGACGAAATTAGAATTTTGGCGTTTTCCGGTTGATAGGGGAGATTTTGATATAGGGTTCGGAATGGAATTTCGGAAGTTAGAGTAAGTCCGTCATGTCATTTGTGACGTGTTTGCAAAATTTCATATTATTCGGACGAGGTTTGATAGACTTTTTGATCGAAAGCGGAATTTGAAAGTTTTGGAATTTCTTACGCTTGAATCCGATGATGATTTGGTATTTTGAGTGTTCCAAAGATTGGAACAAGTTTGAATGATGTTATGGGATATGTTGGCATGTTCTGTTGAGGTCCCGAGGGCCTCAGGAGAGTTTCTGGTGGTTAAACGGATCAAATCCTTATTTGGAAAGTTGCAGATTTTCTGCTGCTTCTGTTGCAGATTTTTGATATTCGCGTTCGCGAGAGGGATCTCGCTTTCGTGAAGGGATGAGTAGTGAGGCTGGAAATTTGGCCTTCTCGTTCGCGATGTTGGCCCCGCGTTCACGAAGGGTGAGGTTTTGTGTGCATCGCGAATGCGATGAGGTTCCCGCGTTCGTGTAGAGTAAATGGGAGCAGCTGGGGTCCTGGTCATTGTGCTTCGCGTTCGTGATAGTCTGAGAAGCTGAATCTTCGCATTCACGTTTAGGACGTCGCGTTCGTGAAGAAGGAATAAGTGGTCAACGGATTTTTGTGCTTCGCGAACACGAGGCTTTGACCGCGTTCGCGAAGAAGAAAAGGGTCACTTGGGCAGAATGTTTAAATAGCCATTGTTCGCGATTTTGGAGCTTTTTGAGAAGAATTGAAGAGGGAATCAAAGGGAAACACATGGAGGTAAGATATAAGGTTAATACTCAATGTTATTGTGATTTTTACCTAATTAAACATGAAATTTGTGGTATCTAAAGCCTAAAATTTCGGGAGTTAGGGCTTGAAATTGGAGACTTTGATTTGAGGGTTTGAGGGGTCGTTTGTGGTCAGATTTTGATGTTCTTGGTATGTATGGACTCGTGAGAGGATAAAGATTCTATTTATGTGACTTTTATCGAACTTCGAGATGTGGGCCCGGGGGTCGGGTTGGACCAACTTCGGAATTTTTGATATAATTTGATTATTTTCGCATGGGCTTCGTTCCCTTAGCATATATTAACGTTATGATTCTAATTTTAGATAGATTCGATTCGAGTTGAGGCCAAGTCGAGAGGCAATGGTGTCGCGGAGTAGTATTTCATCCGATTTGAGGTAAGTAACCATTGTAAATCTGGACCTGAGGGTATGAAACCCCAATATTTCGTATAGTTTTGATAAATGAGGTGACGCACATGCTAGGTGACGAGCGTGTGAGCGTGCACCGGTAGGGATTTGTGACTTGGTCCGTCCCGTAGCGACTATTAAGCCGCGTATTTGATTTGAAATCTCATGATATCCCGTATTTTAGAGATTGATACTATATTTTGGGTTGTACGCCATATTTGGGGCCTTGTGCCGACCTGTTTAGACCCTTGGGGGTATTTTTACTACTTTCCTCACTCTATTTGGTTTGAAAGCATATCCCCAGTCATGTTTTACCTGTTTATTGTTTAACTCCGATTTCATCACTTTCTTAATATATGAAAATTGTTTGGGCTGAGTTCCCTGATTTTTACTGATATGCCCGAGTGACTGTGAGGTTAATGACTGAGAGAGGTTGAGGACCTCATAATATATATATATATATATATATATATATATATATATATATATATATATATATATATATATATATATATATATATATAATGGATCGGGTTGCACGCCGCAGCGGTACTTATATGGATCGGGCTGCACACCACAGCGATATATATATATATATATATATATATATATATATATATATATATATATATATATATATATATATATTTGGATCGGGTTGTGCGACGCAGAGATATGACGCTTAGGCTGTAGGAGCTCCTTCGGAGTCTGTACACCCCCAGTGAGCGTAGTCGACTATAAACTATGGATCGGACTGCACGCCACAACGATTATTATGATTATTACTATGATGAGATATTATTGAGCCGGAGTGCTGAGTGTGAGTCCTGTGTGACGAGAGCCCGAGAGGCTATATTTATGAGTGATACCTTGCCCGAGGGGCCCAATTTATGACATTTGTTTTGCTTATTTCACCATTTATGACATTTTTCTACTTTCACTCTTCTTTTTAGATTGAGCATCTGTTGAAAAATGTTTCTTAAATGATTTCAAAATGTTCTAATTGAAACTGAAGTTTTAGGAGATAACTGACCATGGCACTGCTGGTTTTGACTTGATATTTCTGTTGAGAACTCTTATATGGTTTTAAATTGCTCGTCACTACACTGAGACCTTATTTACTTTAGTTAATTACTGAGTTGGCGTACTCACGTTATTCCTTGCACCTTGTGTGCAGATCCAGGTGCCCGAGCATCAAAGTGAGAGCTTCCAGCAATCTTAGAGCTTTACTGGAAATCGCAAGGTAGCTGCACGGCGTTCGCAACCCTGCCGTCCTCCCTCCTATTTTAGTATTTTGTTATTTCGAACTTATTTTGTTATTTCTTGGTTGTATTTAGAGGCTCTAACTAGTGACACTAGATTGTTGGGTTGTGTTGGTATATTTTGTATTGATTTTCGCATATTTCTGTTGATTTATATATTTCATATGAGAACTTGAGACTTAATCGGTTTTAGAAAAATGGTTTTATAAAAAGAATTCACTGTGGTTAAATGTTGGGTTGGCTTGCCTAGTACTGTGATAGGCGCCATCACGACTGGGGTATTTGGGGTCGTGATATTACATACCCAATTTTCTCCCTATATATTTTTCAATATGCAAAATACCTTCAAAATAGCATATGTATGCATATCTAAGTATGTCCAAGTGTTTTATTATTTCTCCTTAGTTTTTTAAAGGTTTTAAATCAATTTATTTCTCGATCTTTATCCATAAAAATTCAATAATTATTTCCAAAATTATCATTTTTGGATTCACTTATTGAACTTTTATATTTATGCTAAAATATAGCTAAGGGAATTTTTGCATATTTGTTTCAAATTTATTTAGTATTTTTAAGGCTAAATTGCATAATTGCAATATTAACCTCTTTTATGAATTAATTGCGTTTATATTTATGAAAATTATGTCCAGTATTTTTAAATTGATAATTATATGTCATAATTTATTTTAGTACTTTTAATTTATTTCCATAAATTAATTTACTATTTTTTAAAAGTTTAACAAGGGCAAAAATGGCTACTTAAATGATAGCCCAATTTTATTTCAATTATAGCCTAATTTGGCCCCAATCTGAACCCAATTCTTTCGGCCTAATTCCCACTCAAACCCGACCCCCTAAACTAATTTACACGACCCAACCCGAATCCCCACCTAACCCCTTTATCCCAGCCGTTGATCATTTAGATCAACGACCACCAGTTTCCCTTTCCTTTTTTAACTCCAAACAACCCCTACCCTACTTCATTATTCACCTACTGTCGCCTTTGAATCCCTCTTCTCTATTAACTCTCTCTAAAACTCTTACGAACCCTAGCCGCCGCCATCAAACTACACCCTAATCAACCTTAAACCTTGCCAAATTCATGGCCTCCCATGGCGATTGGAGACGTGTAGTGGCCTTCTATGGCTCCTGGGTGTTTGTTCCCGTGGTTTCATGGCCAGAACTTGAGGGAATCTTGTCCAGACCTTGTTTGATTTTAGTTTGTGGCTTTTCTCCGGTCATCCTTGACCTTTCTCCGGCCAGCCATGATCGTTCGAGTCAGATACTTGACTCTCCTGGTTAGATCGGTAACTTTCAGGGCCTTTCTCACCTTTTCTATGTTTTTTGAAACCCTAATCTTTAAGATCTTTCAACTTTCTCTCAAATCTGCTTTATATCTGTACTTACTATGACTTTCTTAAGTGTTTCTCGAAGGTTCTTTAACTTTGCTCTCAAAAGGACTCTTCATTTTTCGATTAGGGTTTTCCTTTAAGTTATTTCAAAAATCCCTTCTCTGATTTTAACGTGTTTGTGATTTTGCTATGTTTTGCTCATATTGTTCTTCTATTTGAGTTAGCATATTGAAAACCCTAATTTCTTTTGGGTCTCATTCGAGTTCTGAAGCTGTTTGTTAGATTAGTACTTGTTTGTGTAAGTTCTTGTTTGACTTATTTTTTTATCATCTTTTAAACTCAATTATTGTTGAAAACCATAAGTCTTCTTAGTCTGAAACTGTTTGTTTGAGCATGCACTTAATTCGATTTAAGTTCTTTGTTTGTGACTCCCTCTTCTTTATGTGACTTATCTGATTCCGAGTTTTACTATTTTTTAAACTCGACTTGAAACCCTAACTTTTCAAAAGGTTTCCTCACCTGTTACTGTGAGACCTTTACTTGTTTGACTCTCTTCTTCACTTTGGCTATATGTGTGAGCCCTGACTATCTAGTGAACCTTACGCTTATTTTTGCTACTATTGCATGTTTCTTCTTTTGCCAATAGGATTGGCCTCGTATGTCTGATGTCTCTGTTCACTCTCTTTATATACTGAAATACAGAAGCATGTTTCTTCCTTGATTGATCTTGATCTTGTGACTGATTTCAAAGCTTTTCTTTTATGAACACTAATTTCACTCGCCTGTTTAAAATTGATTGAATATTTTCCCTTTACTGTAATATTTACCTTGCTGAATCCTTTCCAAAAATAAGCATGATTTCGTACTCAGACTTGATTGTTCACTGCATGCTTTTACTACCCCTTTTATGGCAATAATGAATCTACTCCCAAACTGATTTCTTTCCTTATTTGAACATGTTACTACCCGTTAAATAGTGATTCCTTAATTAAAGGGAATCACTTGTATAATTGATTCTGATTGTTGATTGTTTCCATATTTGTATTAAAAGTTTACTTATTACCTTACTTTTCACTCGTTTTCAGAAGCTATAAATACCCTGCATCCTTTTTCTTTCAAAAAAGACGAACCATCTGAGTTCAGAACACACACTTCACTCAAAACTCTCTCTATTTTCTCTGTTACTACTTGGCTTACTGCTTGATCTAGCCGGCTGAAAACCAAGGCTAGGCTGTGAAAATTTGCTTACTTTTCCTTTCTGCATTTGCTTCTTACTGGTATGTCGTAATTAATCTTCGAGCATCAAAAACAACATGTTTCTTTAGCTGTTTCCTTCACTCTTGCCTGTTTCTACTTATACTTATGCAATCAGCTTTCATTACTAAGCATGTTGTAATCTGCTCCCTCCCCTTCTAAATTAATGTGTTCCCTTATGTATGTACTTTGTCAGTCACTTGATTATGTGATTTACTGACTTATGAATCCCAAACCCCATATCCCCTTATGTGTTTGTTTCCCTGGCTGGTTTATGGGCATGCCAGCATCATCTATTGTTGTGCATGTCCAAACCTGGCTCCTCCTAGGGTCATATGCTCCATGCAATGTATTCCCAAACCCCTGACCCCTTTGTGCAACTATTGATTCTATTTTACTACTACTGTTTTCAAATCGCTCTTACCCCTTACTATTCTCAACCCACTTTTAAATAAATCTCTGTTTCTGCACTTCCACTATACTCTTAGAACATAGGTTCTGCCCCTCTTGTGTGAGCCTTGCCTTGACACCCATGAGCTCTCTCTGAACTTGGACACATAAGGGCTGGCCCTTCCACACTGCACTCATCTCTATTTGGTTATGCAAACCTGGGTGTAAGCACTGCCCGGGGTCCCTTGAGACCCTTAGGGAACTTTGACACACCCAGGTCTGAGAAAGGTTTTTGAAACAAGTAATGCTTGAGGTGGTTTATTCCATAACTCAGAGAGGAAGTCAAGAATCAGGCTTTCTTTGGTTGTAACTTCTTCTTTTACACTTTTCTGATGTAATTCATTATTTGGTCTGTAATAATTTGTAATAAACATCGGGGTTGGCTAGTGAAAAGGGGATGGGTAATTATGCATGTTTAGCTATTAGAAGGGTAGAAAACATGCCTATAAGACCTGCTTTAAGTTCTGCATGTTTAACTCTGCATTTAGATAACATGCCTATAGGACTTGTTTTAAGTTCTGCAAGTCGTTATTACCACACTTAGACACCATGTTTTAGGATCTAAACGGCTATAATCAGACATCATATCCATAAGGTTGAAATAAGTATTTTTCATAGAAATCATGCCTATAGGAATTTCAAGTAATTCCTGCCTGTTTCATTTCACGTTCAACTAGATATCATGTCTATATGAATTAAAAATTAGCAATAATAGATATCATGCCTATAGGATCTGAAACCGGTCTAGTTTAAAATCAGCTTAACTCGTACTATTCTGAACTAGTTTTAAATAACCTACTCTCCTTTTATTAATACGATTTAGAAAGAATGCCTATAGGATCTCAAATCGCTAGTTTTAAACTGTCACTGTTTTGCTACACTCCTAATCAGTAATAATAATCAATGTTTATAGGATCTCACCAATCACACTTAGGTAAGCCTTAGATGACAACAAGAAAAAATTGAACCCACCTTTGTTAATTAGTAACTGCTACAACCAGCAGGCACGCCTAATTTGGACTTCTTATCTGAGTTATGTAATAAACTGGTCTGCCTCAACAATTAAAACTCCCCTTGCCTTAGTACTTTAAATTCAGACCCTGATTGTGTTTAAGTCATGTTATTTATGTGCTTTGCTTGAGGAGGTATACATGAGCCTCTTAGTTGTTTACATGTTTCCCTTAATGTGCAGTCCGATGTGTTTTTGTATGTCGCCTTAGCTTTTTCACCTTTTGAAACCTAAAAGTTAGCCTAATATCCCTCCCCTTTAGGAATAGTAGTCCTAAGTTCCTCCGGGACTGATAGGAATGGGACGGGTAATAGCATGCAATAGTGGTCGAGACCAATCCGTGCTTTAATACCTTAACGGGGCGGGAAGGGTAGATATGAATATGATAGCCGGTGCGCTAATACCAAGTGTATCCCCTCTTTTGAAGAGTGTCATACCGGGTATCGCATTGATGTGATCCATATTATAAATAAACCTAGGACCCCTTTCCCTTTCATTTGCAACTTCTTTTCAAAATTCATCTTTTAATAATTGTTCTTTCAAACTCTTATTTGTTTAAACGGAAATCCCCTACTATTTGAGCCTATACTCATTTATTTGCTAAATTGCACAAATTCACAAAAAACTATCTGGCCGGGAACCACACTAGTGGATCCTGAGGGGTGCCTAACACCTCACCTTATGATAATTTCAAGCCCTTACCCTATCTCTGGTTATCAAACAAACTTAGAAGCGAGCGTTATGGGTGTCCTAATGCACCTTAAATCATTAGGTGGCGACTCTTCAAAATGCAAAACCCAGTTCCCAAAAGGAATGAGTTGTCCTATACCAAAATATCATAAACCCGATTTTCCGATGCAAAGAGGGAAAAAGGGGGCGCGACAATGTGGAGACTCTGCTGGGGATACATAGGCTTTTACCACTTCATATTGTTCTTGTGAATTTGTACCCTCCCTTATGTGCAATTACTTGTTTAATTCCTTTAAGTATTTAATTTCTTTTCAAAAAGCAAAACTGACTTATCTTCTTTGTTTCTTTCCTTTATTACTGCTTTAAATTATGAAACTGCTGTATTTTTTCCTTTCTTAACGTGTAAATACGTGCCAATATGCTTTTAATTATTGCATAATCATGCTCAACATCATACTCCAATCATGCGAAACAAATACCATAGCAACACTTATAATGAGTGGTTGCGCTCTTCCTAGATTATTACCCCCTAAATTCAGAAAGGCATATTTGCGGTAAAACCAGTCGATCGGCGGTGCAGTCGACGGTTCCGTGCCTTCCCCCTTGAGTTGTCTGCTCAAGGGTACCAGTCTAAAACCCCATAGAAACCCTACTCTGTTCAAATTATGCATGCATCATGGTCAAACCTAGCTGGGTCAGTTATGTTGTCCACATAATGATCCTTTAAGATAGCCTTGTCCAAAGTCCATTGGGTTTCCCTAAACCCAAATAGACATCGTCACGTTCTGTGCACTTATTTGGAGAACTAAATGCTTCATGCTAATTGTTAGTATTAAATAGTCGAGTCTGGTGGGGGTAAGGGCCTAGCCCTTTTGTTTTACAGAAAATGAGGCATGAGGTCCCCAGTTTCGGTATGATTAGCACGCCCCCACTCTTGCTAGACTGGTGGAGGAGTCTTCCATCAAATGACCAAATCAATGAGTGGAAAGAGAGGGCCGCCAAAGCTAGCGAAAAGTTGGAATCTCTGGAATACAGTCTGCTAGAATTGGAAGGAAAAATGAGGAAGAGAGTCACTGACTTCCAGAACACTTGGGGAAACAAAGGACAACACATGGAAAAGGCATTTTTACTGTGAACCTACGCGAACTAGAGGATTTGATCAACGAGAGCATTCAACCCGAGGAAGGTCCTTTTGGGAAAAAATAGATAGGAATTTAGTTTCTCGCTTTATGAATGTAATAAGGCCAATGGCCATTAGTGACTTATTTTGTTGCTTAATTAGTGTCGTTTTGGGATTCGTCTATTTTTATCAATAAAATGAGGCATTTAGCATTCTAAGTTCTCCAAGTCTATTTGTCGCTAGGCCTACCTCGGGCACAAAGAGGTCCCCAAATTAGGACACGATTTACATTCCCGCACTATGTGTTTAAATATTGCAATACTTCCTATAATCCTCACTAACTTGATTACCTTTTGTTTTTATTATTCCCCTCCCCAAAGGTTAGTTCGTGCATCTCTAGCAGCATCATCCTATTCCACGAGATCCAGGGGCCCTCCACCCACTCCTTCTCTTAGTCTTGTCAAAAATAAGAACAAAGGCAAAATGGAAGATTTGAACAACGTCAGAAAGGAGAATTCAACTGAACGGGTAGAGGCCGCCAATGGCCATGTTACTCAGGTTCCTAAGGAGAATGTATCCCTACTTGAACAAAAGTTGTTGAAATTCCAAGAAGAGCTCGATCAGGTTCGGAATTTGGCAAGCCTATCATTTTCCCTCAGCCCCTAGATATCACCTTTCCCAATACTCAAAACCCACACCACCTCAAAACATCCCGAAGCAACAGAATCATCCCGCTCCTTACACTATTCCACCAAAATATACCCCAAATAACACTCTGCTACTCATCCCAGAACTCCAATACTCCACAAAAGACCACTTTCACACCCACCATAACACCCCCATCTACGTGGAGATCGTGCCACACTCCATCCAACTTATCTCAAGCACACCCAAGTCTGATGATAAAGATTTGCTCATCAGGAACCTGGCAGAGGAACTTAAGAAATTGACTAGCCGGATTCAAGGCGTTGAAGGAAGCAAGGGAATTGAGGGGCTGAACTATGAAGATCTTTGCATACAACCCGATGTCGAACTGCCCGAGGGATACAAACCTCAAAAGTTCGAAATGTTTAACGGTACAGGTGATCCAAGGGTCCATTTGAGGACATATTGTGACAAGCTGGTTGGAGTAGGGAAAGACGAGAGAATCCGCATGAAGCTGTTCATGAGGAGTTTGAAAGGAGATGCGTTGTCTTGGTACATCAGCCAAGATCCAAAGAAGTGATCAAGATGGGTAGGCATGGCGTCCGAATTTATGGACAGGTTCAGGTTTAACACAGAGAATACGCCGGATGTGTTCTATATTCAGAATATAAAGAAAAAGCCTACAGAAATATTTCGCGAGTATGCTACTCGCTAGAGGCCCGAAGCTGCTAAGGTCAGGCCTGCCCTAGAGGAGGACCAGATGAACAAGTTCTTTGTTCGGGCTCAAGACCCACAATACTATGAACAACTGATGATGATTGAGAACCACAAGTTTTCCGACATTATCAAACTGGGTGAAAGAATTGAAGAAGGTATCAAAAGCGGTATGGTTACAAACTTCGAGGCCTTGCAAGCTACAAATAAGGCTTTATAGTCCGGTAGTGTGTCCAAAAAAGGGACGTAGGGGCCGTGATGGTTGCACAAAGGACCAAATCTCCTATCGAATATCAAACTTACCCAACACCTCCACTCACATATCAGCCTACTCCGAACTACCAAGAACTCTCACCCTCCTATCAAGCTCCACCACCCACTTATCAATCACCTCCACCTCCCACATATCAGCCTACTTCGCCCAGATATTCCCAACACGCTCATGTCTACCAAACCTACTCAACCATCCCACTATCAATCACCTCCTACGCGGCAAAACTTCCCTAGACCTCGACCAACCTTTGATCGCAGACATCCAAAACAATATACAGCCATTGCTGAACCTATTGACCAGTTTTATGAGAGGCTTAAAGCTACTGGTTATGTCACCCCATCCCTGCTGCACTCTTCTCAGTGGGTTAACCCAAACAAATCCTGTGCATACCACTCCGACACAAAAGGGCACACCATCGATGAATTCCATTCTTTGACAGAAAAGGTCCAGACTTTAATTGATATTCTAAGATACTCCCGTATCTGCATCATGTACAGGAATTGAGGAAACGGTTCACAAAAACTGAGTTCCAACATGTTCCCGGAATCCAGAATGAGTTCGCTGATGTATTGGCTACCCTGTCATCTATGATACAACATCCAGAAAAAAATTTCATTGATCCCATTCTAGTAAAGATCCATGATCAGCCAACTTACTGTGCCCATATTGAAGAAGAAGCAGACGAAAGGCCTTGGTTTCATGATATCAAGGAATATTTGGCAAAAGGAGAGTACTCAGAACTTGCAAATCCTACTCAGAAACACACACTTCGGAGGTTGTCCAACAATTTCTTTCTCAGCGGAGGAATCCTGTATAGGAGGACTCCCGATTTGGGACTGTTAAGGTGTGTCGACTCAAAGGAAGCATCCAAGCTACTAGAGGAAATTCATGCTGGGACCTGCGGCCCACATATGAACGGTTTTGTCTTAGCAAAGAAGATACTCCGAGCCGGTTACTTTTGGATGACTATAGAAACAGACTGCATCCAGTATGTCCAAAAATGCCACCGCTGTCAAATACATGCAGACATGATAAAAGTGCCTCCAAATGAGCTTAATGCAACAAGCTGACCTTGGCCGTTCGCTGCTTGGGGAATTGATGTCATTGGACCAATCGAGCCTGCCGCTTCCAACGGGCACAGGTTTATCCTAGTAGAAATCGATTATTTCACCAAATGGGTCGAAGCGACATCTTACAGAGTAGTGACTAAGAATGTCGTGGCGGACTTTGTCCGCGACCGCATTATTTGTCGATTTGGGATTCCAGAGTCGATCATTACTGATAACGGCTCCAACCTCAACAGTAACTTGATGAAAGCTATGTGTGAAACCTTCAAGGTCAAACACAAGAATTCCACAGCCTATAGGCCGCAAATGAATGGAGCTGTAGAGGCCGCCAACAAGAATATCAAGAAGATATTGAGGAAAATGATAGAGAGGCATAAATAGTGGCACGAGAAGTTATCATTTGCTTTATTGAGATACGCACCATAGTCCGCACATCAACCAGGGCAACCCCCTATATGCTGGTTTATGGTATAGAGGCAGTCATTTCGGCCGAGGTAGAAATTCCTTCCCTAAGGATCATACAAGAAGCTGAGCTCGACAATGCAGAATGGGTGAAAAGTCGTTATGAGAAATTAGCCCTTATAGACGGAAAGAAAATGAATGCAGTTTGCCATGGTCAACTCTATCAAAACAGAATGTCCAGAGCCTTCAATAAAAGAGTCAAGCCAAGATAGTTCACACCGCGGGGAAGCTAGTCTTAAAGAAAATTTTTCCGCATCAAGATGAAGCCAAGGGGAAATTCTCTCCCAACTGGCAGGGTCCATACATGGTTCACCGAGTTCTGGCAGGAGGAGCCCTCATACTTGCAGAAATGGACGGAGAAGTCTGGCCAAAACCAATCAATTCAGATGCAGTCAAGCGCTACTATGTGTAATCTTTATGCTTCCCTTATATGATGTAATTTGAACTACGCTTGACCTGATTCCCGTTTAAGAGGGGATGCGTAGGCAACCCTATGGGTTCGGTCACAATTCAATAAAAATTTCATTCCCCCCAACGCAATTGGAAATTGGGGTAGAATTTTGAGGAGGACCCTCAAAATTCCGAAGTAATTTCAGTCGATCGTCGCAAGCAACAGTCAGAAGCATCAACCCATTAAACTAGGGCAGAATTTTGAGGGGGACCCTCAAAATTCCATAGCAAGAGAAGTTGCAATGTCCCGAACCACATCACAGTCGTCGGTTCATCTAAAAATTATTGTTATGTCATATTTTTACAAAATCATGCATATTACTGAATTGCTTTGTTTAGCAACTCTACCCCAATGATACATACAATATCACCAGATCAGAGCCGAGCAGGTCAAGCAAAGCCAGCGGGGATACGAACTAACCTCCCATTTACAAAACTCACGATTTTCTTTGGATGTAGGTACTTGGATTGTGAAATCATCAAACATACTATACACCCGTGGGACAAACATTATTCAGGAATACAACTCTCGGAGCCGTTACCACTTACCAACATTTGCTATCCGCACACACCAGTAATATTTCGTGTGTCACAATGTCCCCGGCAATCACAATGCCGCAATCTACTATCAGCTAAGAAAGCTCTACTACCATCTGCCATTTTATTTATTGTATAAGGCTACCATTCTGCCTTCCGAGACTAAGCTCTGTCTCCATATGTATTCTTGCATTGCATAAGGCTAAAATTCTGCCTTTCGAGGTTAAGCTCTACCTCCATCTGCATTTCTTGCATTACATAAGGCTACCATTCTTCCTTCCGAGGTTAAGCTCTACCTCCATCTGCATTTGTATTGCATAAGGCTAAACACTGCCTTTATCATTGCATAAGTCTAAACACTGCCTCACTGCATCTGCATGGGCTAAAGATCGCCTCATACTGCATCCGCATGGCTAAAAGATCGCCACATACTACATGTCACGGCTGAAAGATCGCCCCATACTGTATCTGCCTGGATGAAAGATTGCCTCATACTGCATCTCACGGCTGAAAGATCACCTCATACTGCATCTGCATGGGCTGAAAGATCCCCTCATACTGCATCCGCATGGCTGAAAAATCGCCACATACTACATCTCACAGCTGAAAGATCACCCCATACTGCATCTGCCTGGCTGAAAGATCGTCTCATACTGCATCTCATGGGCTGAAAGATCGCAGCATACTGCATCTCATGGGCTGAAAGATCGCCAAATTATCCAAAGGCGTCATCGTTCGGAGGCACCATCTTCATAGTTCGAGAACACCATGTCATGACCTGAGGATCCTTTTTAATCTTTTGCATATCATTATTCAAAGGCACCATGGTTCGGAGGCACCATCCTCATAGCCCGAGAGCATCATTTCATGGCCTGCGAATCCTTTATCATACGCTTCATGGCCCAGGACGTCATGGTCTAAGGACGTCATCCTAACCCCCCGAAGACACCATTCATGGTCTGACTAGAATTTGCATCATGTACAGATTATGCGCAGTATATGCTTGTATTGTTTCTAATTGCAGGTACATAGGTGAGCAATAGCCATCCCGGCAGGAGAAAGCCCACTCCAGTTCCCGCAGCCATATCAAGCCTTAACCATTCTCACAAGTCGCTCACTCGCCCCGTCCTGGATATTGCGTCCGTTCTTGGAAAGTCTCCATCGGCATACTCCGCCGACGGATCCTGAACTACATATGTCCTGATTCCTGTAAAACCAGGGATATGTAAGCAGCTCAAAAGCCAGGGCGCATCCTAACTTCTTTGAACCATTTTGTTCGGTCAAAATTGGCTATCATATCTTTACCCGACAACTTTTTCCTTCTTCCCTGGTAAAGAGGGGCAACTGTTGATACCCAATTTTTTCCTATATGTTTTTGAATATGCAAAATAACTTAAAAAATCATATGTATGCATATCTAAGTATGTCCAAGTGTTTCATTATTTCTCCTTAATTTTTTAAAGGCTTTAAATCAGTTATTTCTCCATCTTTATCCATAAAAAACCAATAATTATTTCCAAAATTATAATTTTTTGAATCACCTGTTGGACTTTTATATTTATGCTAAAATATAGCTAAGGGAATTTTTGCATATATTTTACAAATTTATTTAGTATTTTTTAAAGCTAAATTGCATAATTGCAATATTAGCCTCTTTTAGGATTTAATTGTGTTTATATTCATGAATTTAAGTCCAATATTTTTAAATTGATAATTATATGTCATAATTAATTTTAGTACTTTTAATTTATTTTCATAAATTAATTTACTATTTTTTATAATTTTAAAAGGGGAAAATGGCTATTCAAATGATAGCCCAATTTCATTTCAATTATAGCCTAATTTGGCCCCAATCTGAACCTAATTCTTTTTGCCGAATTCCAACTCAAACCTGACCCCCTAACTCAATTTACATGACCCAACCCGGATTCCCACCCAACCCCTATAATCCCAGCCGTTGATCATTTAGATCAACGGTCACCAGCTTCCCTTTCCTTTTTTAACTCCAAACGACCCCTTACCCTACTTCATTATTCACCTACCGCCGCCTCTGAATACCTCTTCTCTCTCAAATCTCTCTGAAACTCTTACGAACCCTAGCTGCCGCCATCAAACTACACCCTAATCCACCCTAAACCTTGCTTAATCCATGGCCTCTCATGGCCATTGGAGACGTGTAGTGGCCTTCTATGGCTCCTGGGTGTTTGTTCCCGTGGTTTCATGGCCAGGCCTTGAGGGAATCTGGTCCAGTCCTTGTTCGATTTCAGTTCGTGGCTTTTCTCCGGTCTTCCTTGACCGTTTGTCTGGCCAGCCATGGCCGTTCGAGTCAGATCCTTGACTCTCCTGGTGGGACCGGTAACTTTCATGGCCTTTCTCACCTTTTTTTGGATTTTTCAAAACCCTAATCTTTAAGATCTTTCAACTTTCTCTCAGATCCTGCTTTTGATCTGTACTTACTATGACTTAAGTGTTTCTCGAAGGTTCTTTAACTTTGCTCTCAAAACGACTCTTCATTTTTCGATTAGGGTTTTCCTTTAAGTTATTTCAAAAATCCCTTCTCTAATTTTAACATGTTTGTGATTTTGATATGTTTTGCTCATGATGTTCTTCTATCTGAGTTAGCATGTTGAAAACACTAATTTTTTTTGGGTCTCATTCGAGTTCTGAAGCTGTTTGTTAGATGAGTACTTGCTTGGGTAAGTTATTGTTTGACCTATTTGTTTATCATCTTTTAAACTCGATTATTGTTGAAAACCCTAAGTCTTCTTGGTCTGAAACTGTTTGTTTGAGCATGCACTTGATTCGATTAAAGTTCTTTGTTTCTGACTCCCTCTTCTTTATGTGACTTATCTGATTTCGAGTTTTACTATTTTTTAAACTCGACTTGAAACCCTAACTTTTCAAAAGGTTTCCTCACCTGTTACTATGAGACCTTTACTTGTTTGACTCACTTCTTCACTTTGTCTATATGTGTGAGCCCTGACTATCTACGGAACCTTACGCTTATTTCTGCTACCATTGTATGTTGCTTCTTTTGCCAATGGGCTTGGCCTCGCATGTCTGATGTCTCTGTTCACTCTGTTTATATACTGAAGTGCAGAAGCATATTTCTTCCTTGATTGATCTTGATCTTGTGACTGATTTCAAAGCTTTTCTTTTATGAACCCTAATTTCACTCGCCTGTTTAAAATTGATTGATTCTTTTCCCTTTACTGTAATATTTACCTTGCTGAATCCTTTCCAAAAATAAGCATATTTTTGTACTCAGACTTGATTGTTCACTACATGCTTTTACTACCCTTTTTATGGTAGTAATCAATCTACTCCCAAACTGATTTCTTTCCTTATTTGAACCGGTTACTACCCGTTAAAAAGTGATTCCTTAATTAAAGGGAATCACTTGTATAATTGATTCTGACTGTTGATTGTTTTCATATTTGTATTAAAACTTTACTTATTACCTTACTTTTCACTCGTTTTCAGAAGCTATAAATAACCTGCATCCTTTTTCTTTCAAAAAAGATGAACCATCTGAGTTTAGAACACACACTTCACTCAAAACTCTCTCTTTTCTCTGTTACTACTTGTGCTTACTGCTTGGTGTAGCTGGCTGAAAGCCAAAGCTAGGCTGTGGAGATTTGCTTACTTTTCCGTTCTGCATTTGCTTCTTACTGGTATGTCCTAATTAATCTTCAAGCATCAAAAACAACATGTTTCTTTAGCTGTTTCCTTCGCTCTTACCTGTTTCTATTTATACTTATGCAATCAAGTTTCATTACTAAGCATGCTGTAATCTGCTCCCTCCACTTCTAAATTAATGTGTTCCTTTATGTATGTAATTTGTCAGTCACTTGATTATGTGATTTACTGACTTATGAATCCCAAACTCCATATCCCCTTATGTGTTTGTATTCCCTGGCTGGTTTATGGGCATGTCAACATCATCTATTGTTGTGCATGTCTAAACCTGACTCCTCCTAAGGTCATATGCTCCAAGAAATGTATTCCCAAACCCCTAACCCCTTTGTGCAACTGTTGATTTTGCTATACTACTACTATTTTCAAATCACTCTTACCCCTTACTATTCTCAACCTAGTTTTAACTAAATCTCTGTTTTTGCACTTCCACTATACTCTTAGAACTTAGGTTCTGCCCCTCTTGTGTGAGCCTTACCTTGGGACCCTTGAGCTCCCTTTGAACTTGGACACATTAGGGCTGGCCCTTCCACACTATACTCATCTCTATCTGTTTATGCAACCTGGGTGTAAGCTCTGCCCGGGGTCCCTTGAGACCCTTAGGGAACTTTGACACACAGAGGTCTGAGAAAGGTTTTGAAACAAGTGGTGCTTGAGGTGGTTTATTCCATAACTTAGAGAGGAAGTCAAGAATCAGTGTTCCTCTGGTTGAAACTTCTTCTTTTACACTTTTCTGATATAATTCATTATTTGGTCTATAATAATTTGTAACAAACATCGGGGTTGGCTAGTGAAAAGGGGATGGGTAATTATACATGTTTAACTATTAGAAGGGTAGAAAACATGCCTATAAGACCTGTTTTAGATTCTGCATGTTTAACTATGCAATTAGATAACATGCCTATAGGACTTATTTTAAGTTCTGCATGTCTTATTACCACACTTAGACACCATGTTTTAGGATCTAAATGGCTATAATCAGACATCATGTCCTTAAGGTTAAAATCAGTATTTTTCATAGAAATCAGGCCTATAGGATTTCAAGTAATTCCCGCCTGTTTCATTTCACGTTCAACTAGATATCATGTCTATAAGAATTAGAAATTAGCAATAATAGATATCATGCCTATAGGATCTGAAACCAGTCTTGTTTAAAATCAGTTTAACTCGTACTGTTCTGAACTAGATTTAAACAACCTACTCTCCTTTTATTAATACGGTTTAGAAAGCATGCCTATAGGATCTCAGATCGCTCGTTTTAAACTGTCACTATTTTGCTACACTCCTAATCAGTAATAGGCATCAATGTTTATAGGATCTCACCAAACACACTTTAGTAAGTTTAGGTGACAACAAGAAAAAAATTGAACCCGCCTTTGTTAATTAGTAACTACTACAACCAGCTGGCAGGCCTGATTCGGACTTCTTATCTAAGTTATGTAATAAACTGGTCTGCCTCAACAATTAAAACTCCCATTTCCTTAGTACTTTAAATTCAGACCCTGATTGTGTTTAACTCATGCTATTTATGTGCTTTGCTTGAGGAGGTATACATGAGCCTCTTAGTTGTTTACATGTTTCCCCTATTGTGCAGTCCTATGTGTTTTTGTATGTTGTCTTAGCTTTTTCACCTTTTGAAATCTAAATTCAGCCTAATATCCCCTCCTTTAGGAATAGTAATCCTAAGTTCCTCCGAGACTGATAGGAATGGAACAGGTAATAGCATGCAATAGTGGTCGAGACCAATCCGCGCTATAATACCTTAACGGGGTGGGAAGGGTAGATATGGATATGATGACCGGTGCGCTAATACCACGTGTATCCCCTCTTCTGAGGAGTGTCATACCGGGTATCGCATTGATGTGATCCATATTATAAATAAACCCAGGACCCCTTTCCTTTTCATTTGCAACTTCTTTTCAAAATTTGTCTTTTAATAATTGTTCTTTCAAAATTTTATGTGTTTAAACTGAAATCTCCTACTATTTGAGCCTATACTCATCTATTTGCTAAATTACACAAATTCACAAAAAACTGTCTTGCCGGGAACCACTCTAGTGGATCCTGAGGGGTGCCTAACACCTTCCCCTTAGGATAATTTTAAGCCCTTACCCTATCTCTGGTTATCAAACAAACTGAGAAGCGAACCTTATGTGTGTCCTAATTCACCTTAAATCATTAGGTGGTGACTCTTCAAAATGCAAAACCCAATTCCCAAAAGGAATGAGTTGTCCTATACCAAAATGTCATAAGCCCGATTTTCCGATGCAAAGAGGGATAAAGGGGGCGCGATAGCGACAAGTTGGTATTAGATCCTAGGTTACATAGGTCTCGCGAGTCATGAGCCAGTTAGTAGAGTCTCACGGATTGATACAGAAACATCTGTATTTATCCTTGGGAGGCTGCAGAACCTTTAAAAAAAACTTCACATTCTTGAAATTCCTGTCATGCGATCTGTTGGTTCTAGTACTAAACTTATGTTATTCTATTCTCTCACAAATGGTGAGGACACGTGCTACCGGTCAGGACGGACGACCACTAGTACCACTCGTTGGGGCCACTAGAGGCCGAGGACACGGTCGAGGTCGTGGTAGGGGCAGAGGTATAGCCCGCACAGCAGCTAAGGCAGCACCAGCAGATCCATTAGCCGCCCCAATTCAGGATCAGGTCCCAGTTGTGGATGCTCTAGCAGCATCAGCTCAGGCACTGACTGTGCCTATTGTGATTCCAGGCCTTCAGGAGGCCCTAGCTCAGATTCTATCAGTGTGCACTGGCTTGGCTCAGGTGATTTCAGTTACTACGGCCACAACTACTTCTCAGTCTGGGGAAGGTACTCAGACTCCCATTG
The DNA here is from genome assembly GCF_000715075.1 of Nicotiana tabacum. Lineage (NCBI taxonomy): Eukaryota > Viridiplantae > Streptophyta > Magnoliopsida > Solanales > Solanaceae > Nicotiana > Nicotiana tabacum. The sequence goes on along the minus strand of NC_134087.1, from coordinate 101,587,179 downwards.
CTTGCACACCTGAGCAGGTTATGCAGGGATTTCAGACACCGGGGCACCTCCATCCCAGTCGGTTGCACTAGCTCAGGAGTATGTGGTACCAGTTATGCCTGACGACGAGCAGCGTTGATTGGAGAGGTTTGGTAGACTTCAGCCTCTGACTTTCAGTGGTACAGAGGGCGAGGATGCCCAGGGTTTCTAGGACAAGTGTCAGAGGATTCTTCGTACAACGGGTATTCTGGAAACCAGTGGTGTAGCATTTACTACTTTTCAGTTTTCTAGAGCTAACTTTACCTGGTAGGAGGCTTATGAAAGGCGTAGGCCTGTTGATGTAGTGCCCCTTACCTGGTAGCAATTCTCCGTTCTCCTTTTGGAGAAGTATGTGCCACAGTCTCATAGAGAGGAGCTGCGCAGGCAATTCGAGCAGTTGCATTAAGGAGATATGACCGTGATGCAGTATGAGATGAGGTTCTCGAAGTTAGCTTGTCATGCTGTTTGGTTGGTTCCTACGGATAGAGAGAGGATCAAGAGGTTTGTGGATGGCGTCATATATCAGCTTCGGATTCTCATGACCAGGGAGAGGGTGTCAGGTGCTACTTTTTAGGAGGTTGTTGACATTGCTCGCGAGGTTGAGTTAGTTTGTCGCCAGGAGTGAGATGAGAGGGAGGCCAAGAGGCCTCGGGGATTTGGTAGTTTTGGTGGTGCTCCTTCGAGGGGTTAGTTTCTGTACGACAGAGGTCGTCCATTCAGACATGCTCCGTCAGCTCGTCCAGTTCATCATGGGGCATCATCGGGTCATAGTTATCACAACTCACATTAGGGATATTCATCACTCAGTGCTGTACCAGCCCAGAGTTCATCTCGTGCTCCATCGATTTAGGGTTCTTCCATGCCAGGTCCTTCTACTGGTCATTCTGGTGCCAGAGGTTCTATATACGGTGAATCCAGGGGCCCAATTTCCCTGTCATTAGGTCGTCTTGCGGTCATGGTCCTCGAGCCTAGAAACTAATGTAGAGACCCACCCTCGGGGGTCGTCATGTACCGACCCCGGAGGGCATTACGTACTAACAGCTATAGTATGCGAGAGGGGAATTCCCAAGGCACACGACTAAACTTGACAAAGCTGACCTATCCGGGGCTTGTCCCAAGGTGTCACGTCCAGCTGTCCCCTCTCCATGCCTTTATAGTTAATGCATTTTGTACTATAACGGGATTCCCTTCCTATATAATGGGGATCCCTATCACTTTGTAACTCTCAGTTGTTGTTGCTCCAATTACTCTACACAAGATCAATAATAACTCCTCTCTCTCTCTCTCTCTTTTCTCTCTAACTTACTCGCTCAAGGCTACTCTTTCCATTTATTGCTTTCATACTTGTTCTTCATTTATTGCTTGATATGGTCCATAAAGAGCCTTCTTTAATTATATCTTAACTATTATCCCCTTCCCGATTACACCCGATAGCTCGAGCTCAAGCCGGGTATCGACCTCGAGGCCTTTCATCGATCAGTCCGAAGCCCGGGTAGCAAGCCCCTCGGTTTGATTACTGCCCCGTTTTAACTTGTATTTCATCATTAAACTTCATACGCCTAGCATCAACTGCCCTAACAACAAGCATAAAAATAGATCACATATTTTTAGAGTCTCATTTACAAATTTAATTGTTATTACCATTTTCCCGGTAAATAGTTTGGCGCCCACTGTGAGGCTAAAAATAATAGTGATTCTTTTCTTGAAGGTTTCATTACACAAATGCAAGTTATCTTTCATGCTTTTTCTTGAACAAGATCTTCGATTTCAGGACAGAGCGCCTAGCTTGGTGAGCAAAATGGGGAACCAAAACCTTGAAAACAACAGAGAGAAGGATACGGCTGCTCCAGATGTTGGTACACCACAAAACTCAATCCGAGCGAAAGGGAAGGTTCTCCGACATGACATCCACATGATTATTGGGGGAACCGACGTTCCCCAAGGACCCATGTTCAAACGAACGAGAACGTCCACTATGGAATAAGGACCGACCCGAAACCACGTGCACGAAGACACCCTCATATTCAGCGAGGAGGGCCTCGAGGCCATGATAGAACAACACAATGACGCGCTGGTGATCTCGTTTCTATTAAACAAAACTAGGATAAAGCGCGTGCTCGTGGATCCAGGCAACTCGGCCAACATAATTAGATCAGAGGTAGTAGAACAGCTGGGGTTGCTCAATCAAGTCGTTCCCGTTCCTCGAATCCTCCACGTCTTCAATATGATCGACAAAGTAATGAAAGGAGAGATCACCCTCCCGATCGACACGTCCGACATGGTTCAGAACATCGAGTTCCAGGTCATCAACGGTGACATGAGGTACAACGCATTACTCGACAGGACTTGGATACACAGCATGAGGGTAGTACCCTCAAGCTTTTATAAGGTGATAAGGTTTCCCATGAGGGATGACATCACAACCATACATGGAGAACAGATATCACAACCATACATGGAGAACAGCGGGCAGCGAAAGAAATATTCGCGGTCCACTATGAGGCGCCAATCCCCACGTGCCCGATCTCGGACGAGGATAGAAACATACAAGCACCCGAGGACGACGAGAAAGATTTCTTCGGCCCTCGAACCTTCGTTGCCACCGAAGAATCGGATGAGACCAAATCGACAGTCGAAGAGTTAGAGTAGACCATTTTAATGGAGCACCTCCCGGATCGTAAGGTATACTTGGGAATATGGCTGACCCCCGAACTCAGGACATGGTTTATTCAATTTCTTAGTAACCATATCAACTATTTCGCTTGGTCCCACCTAGATATGATAGGAATCCCACCGGAAATAACCTCCCACAGGCTGAGCGTTGATCCCAAATTTAAACCCATAAAGTAGAAGAGAAGACTACAATCTGAGATAAAACATTCCTTCATCAAAGAAGAGGTAGCGAAACTTCTTAAAATTGGGTCCATTAGAGAGGTAAAGTACCCCGAATGGCTGGCTAACATTGTAGTAGTGCCCAAAAAGGGGAACAAGCTAAGAATGTGCATAGATTATAAAGACTTGAATAAGGCGTGCCCCAAAGATTCCTTCCATTGCCTAATGTTGATCGCCTGATCGATGCTACGGCCAGCCACAAGACCCTCACTTTTCTTTATGCCTACTCGGGGTATAATCAAATCCAGATGAACCCCGAGGACAGGGAAAAAACCTCATTCATCACAAAGTATGGTACATATTGCTATAACGTAATGCTCTTCAGGCTAAAAATGTAGGGGCAACGTACCAGCGCCTATTTAATAATATGTGCGAGCATCAAGTAGGTAAATCAATGGAGGTATATATTTATGATATGCTAGTCAAGTACCTGCGCATAGAGGACCATTTGACCAAATTGCAGGAAACTTTCAACATCCTCGAAAGCTATAACATGAAGCTCAATCCCGAGAAGTGTGCCTTCAGAGTGGGTTCGGGCAAATTCCTAGGCAACCCATCTTTGCTGCACGCGCCCAAGGAGGATGAAACGCTATACCTGTACCTAGTCATGTCTGAAATAGCGATAAGCGGTGTACTAGTTTGAGAGGAGCAAGGTATATAATTTCCTGTTTATTACGTAATCCGAACCTTGGGGGACGCCGAAACCCGGTATCCCCATCTAGAAAAATTGGCTCTCGCACTAATAAGCGCCTCGTGTAAGCTGAAGCCATATTTTCAGTGTCACCGTATCTATGTTCTATCAACTTACCCCATCCGGAGCATACAACATAAGCCCAAGTTATCGGGTCGATTGGCTAAATGGGCCATTGAATAGGGAGGGTATGATATCGAGTATCAACCTCGAACGGCCATCAAGTCCCAAATCTTGGCAGACTTCATGGCTGATTTCTTGCCATCCCTCATACCCGAGGTAGAGAAGGAAATTTTATTGAAATCAGGCAAGACCTCCGGGGTATGGACCCTATTCACAGACGGAGCCACAAACATAAGAAGATCCGGGCTCGGTATAGTCCTAAAGCCACCCGTTGGCGGCGTAATCAAACAATTCATAAAAACTGCAAAATTGACTAACAATGAAGCCGAGTACGAGGCTATGATTATATGTTTAGAATTGGCCAAAAGTTCGGGGGCTGAGACTGTCGATGCTAAATGTGATTCGCTCCTCATAGTGAGCCAAGTGAACGGGAGCTACGAATCACGAGAGGACAAGATGTAGAGGTACTTGGACAAAATCCAAGTCGCATTACGTCACTTCAAAGAATGGAACTTAGTCCATGTACCCCAAGAGCAGAATAGCGAGGCCGATGCCCTCGCGAATCTGGGATCTTCTACTGAAGAAGAAGACCTACTCCCTGGAGCTATTGTCCAATTGTTTAAATCAGTGGTCGAGGAAGGTCATGCGAAGATTAACTCCACCAGTGTGACATGGGATTGGAGAAATAAATATATTGTTTATCTAAAAGATAGGAAGCTGCCCGCAGATCCAAAAGAATCGAGGGCCCTACGAACCAAAGCAGCCAGGGTCTCGCTCAACAAAAATGGGACTCTGTACAGGAAAACATTCGATAGCCCCCTGGCGATATGCTTGGGACCAGGCGACACAGATTATGTACTCCAAGAGATCCATGAGGTCACCCGCGGAAATCATTCCGGGGCCGAATCCTTGGTCTGAAAGGTGATCAGAGTGGGCTACTATTGGGACAGCATGGAAAAAAATGCCAAAGAATTTGTCCAGAAATGCGACAAGTGCCAGAGGATCTCTCCTATGATCCACCAACCCGGCGAGCAACTACATTCCATTTTATCACCATGGCCATTCATGAAATGGGGAATGGACATCATCGACCCTTTGCCAATGACACCCGGTAAGGCTAGATTCATTCTATTTTTGACTGATTACTTTTCAAAATAGGTGGAAGAACAGGCCTTCGAGAAAATAAGAGAGAAGGAATCCATCAATTTTATATGGGATCACATCATATGCCGGTTCGAAATCCCATCCGAAATAACATGGAATAACGGGAGGCAATTCATCGGGAGCAAGGAAACATAGTTCCTTGAACATAACAAAATCAAGAGAATCCTTTCAACGCCTTACCATCCATGTGCAAACGGCCAGGCCGAATCCACGAATAAAACCATCATTCAGAACATAAAAAAGAAACTGGAGAGCGCCAAGGGAAAACGGAGAGAAATGCTGCCCGAGGTGCTATGTGCATATCGAACAACTTCAAAATCAAGCACCGGGGAAACACCCTTCTCTCTAGTGTACAGCGCCGAGGCATTGATAACGGTGGAAGTCGGGAAACCGAGCACCAGATTCCAGCACACTAATGAGGGCTCGAACCATGAGGCCATGACAATGGCCCTCGAGCTACTCAATGAAAGGCGGGAAGCCTCGCTGATTCGGATGGCTGCCCAGAAGCAGAAAATCGAAATATACTATAACAGAAGAACAAATCTCCGATATTTTGGGATCAGGGACTTAGTCCTAAGGAAGGTTACTCTTAACACCTGAAACCCTAATGAAGGTAAGCTAGGTCAGAATTAGGAAGGACCGTACCGTGTTCTTGGGATAGTTGGCAAGGGACCCTATAAGCTTGGTACCATGGAAGGAGAACAACTTACGAGCAACTGGAATGTATCGATGCTTAAGCGGTATTACTGCTAGGGCACCCGATCGGAAAATCCCGCAATGATCCTCGAGCAAAAGTTGCGCTCTTTTCCTTCGATCGAGTTTTTATCCCGAAATGGGTTTTTGCAGGCAAGGTTTTTAACGAGGCAACATCCACGCACCATCCAAGAAGGACTCAACAAACTAACAGGGTTTTCTTCGCAATCAACCCTGTACCGGGAAACGACAAACGAGGTTCTAATAGGAAATGATGTACCGGGCCAAACGGCCGAATGAACCGCGTCTGCACAAGTCGAGCTTACGGCAACGACACAACATGTATTTACGCCAAGCAATCAAAGAATATCTTTACTCAAAAGCATCTTGTACCCCAAAAGAAAATTCGGCATGCTCGCGGCAAGGATCCCTCAATCGAGTACGTCCCAAAATACTCAGAGACTTAGCATCAAAAATTTGGCACCCACATGACCTCAGGATCGGAACTCCATGTTCATAAAGCCCCAACAAGGAAATTTCGAGCTCACAAGTAACGGCCCTCGAGCCTAAGCAAACTCGATAACTCAGATACTGTCGTCAATCACCATTCACTGAAAAACTCGAGGCCGTAAGACCCTAAGCGGTCAAACTCGGTATAGCCAGATCTATTTTACACAATAACAAAAAACTGTAAGACCATAAAAGGCATGAAAAAACTATAAGACCTCAACAGGCATGAAAAAACTGTAAGACCTCAATAGGCATGAAAGTTTTGTAAGACCTTACTACATGCATAAAACTCAATCCCAAAGTTTAGGCTATGTGTCGTATTTGTAGGACTCCCGAAAGGGCATACCCTCAATGTAGACACCTAAACTATCACACTCGGGATCCAAAAACGGCTCCGGCCAAACACATATGACTACAGTCAAAATGACTGCATTAACCAAATTAACGCGACTCGAGGACACCCGACCGTCGCTAACAAAATCATAGGCCATTACTTTGAATCTACTTCGAAAAGAATTGGTTAAAGGAGGCTACCCTCGACAGGAAAATGAGCTTCGACCATGTCGGCTCCAAATCACAAAGGCTTCGAGCTACTCAGCCTACGAGCTAAACCTTTCGAGGTGCTCGAAAATCGCTGCTAAAGACTTGAAACCGAGGTTCTTCCTGAACCGGCGAAGGGTCAGGCAAAAACATTTCAAAAAGTCCTTAACGAGAAGAAAACAAATATGCCTAAGGGCAAAAGCATAAGAGCCATTGTCGCCAGCCAAACGAACCTCAGGGCCACACACTAAACAGTCGCAACGACCAAAAATGTAAGAACCACCGGCGCCAGCATAAAAATCTGAAAGCTTGAGGGTCAATGTGAGCTCGAGTCGTAACCTGATTTGGAGACCGGATCCAAAATAGTTAACTATACATGCCTAAGGGCAAGAGCGTAAGAGCTATTGTTTCCAGCTTCATGAGCCTCAGGGCCACATACATTAAAGGTTGCTTCGACCCAAGGCATAAGAGCCATTATCGTCAGCCCATGCAAATATAAAGCTTGAGGGTCGATTGAGCTCGAGTCGAAACCTGACTCGAAGACTGAACCCAAAATAGCTGAGCAAAAGTATAAGAGCTCTGACGGTAGTTTATATTAAAGGTCGCATAGACCAGGCGCATGAAAGCCCCCGAGCTTGCCTAACGAGCCACAGGGCCATATCGCAGGTCTAAGGTTTCTTGACAATTCTTGCTGAATTCCTGGCAAAGAGGGGAATAGAGGAAATAGATCCACATGATTTAGTTTATACATATGCCAGTGCGAAAATACTATATATAAACAGGAAGATCAACAGAAAAATCGACAAGAAAATCAAAAAAGATCCTAATATATTGCCAAACCAGCATCCTCAATGGCTCCCCAAGGGTTGCACCCAGGCAATTATGAATCCCCTGATGGCCCCTTCTCAACGACATCTTCTCTCCCCAGGGATTCACCCCCATTTTTAGCACCACCCGAGCTGCCTTCCGACACTCCCCCAATGGTCTACTTTCAGGAAACTGGCCAGGAACAATCCGCAGCTCGAGGTAAAGTCGGGCTAGCCCCCTCAAATGCCTTCTCAACACGAGAATCTGTGACAACAGCTCCCCCCGTATGAGTATACAAGTGCCTCGGCCTTGTCTTTGATCCGAAACAATGTAGCCACCAGTTCGGAATGGAGACCTTTATACATGTCACTATCCTCCTTCGCATCTTGGAGCTGTCGCTCGATCAAGGTTACCTTCCCCTGGAGGTTGTCCCTCTCGATAGCTATTTCATTTGCATACCGACTAAGCTCGGAAATTTCAGCATCTTTGGCCCAAAGCTCCCCTCTCAGCATGGCGTTCTCTTTCTCAAACTACACAAATTAGGTACGAGAAGTTAAAAGCGGTGGAATCTCACAAAGGGATCGAATAATAATAAAAACGGGGGATGAGTAACCTGCTCAGTAAGATAGGCTTTCTCGCGCTCGTGGTGGCTTTCCTCTTCCTGATATTGGGTGAAAGCCTGGTTATAAAGCACTTTAGCCTGAAGCCACGTAAAAAGACAAGTTAGAAAAACGAAGACCGGAAAAGCCCAGAGCGGCGGACAAGGTTAGCAAAAATTACCCGCTCACAAAGTCTTCCCATCTTGCCGAAAATGAATGAAACATCAACCTCGGGACCTCCTTTGAGAATGGTTAGCAACCTCTCGGGTGCATCTCTGCATTTGACTAGTGCTCCTGCTTCAGAAGGCTCTTCACGCGGGACGTCTTGCACTTCGTGATACGGTAGGATCTCTCCATGAGGAGAATCAAAAACAACCAAAGGGTTAATAGGATCAGCCAAATTCTTCGTCCCTTGTTCACCCTAGACCCTAGATCCATGCCCCTCCAAACTGCCCACCAAGGGCGTCCCAGCTCAGGAAGAATTCCGGCCATCTGCCAACTCAGGGGTAGTACTTGATACTCCATCCATTGCCTCACCACCACAAATCTTTGCCACAACAACATCAGATTCCGGTCTGGGAGCATCCATCCCCACGGCCTGAGGGTCGGCTAAGTCTATACGCTTTTCGGGAGCTATTAAGAACCTGCCTTCTCCCTCACCTTTAGCTCAAGGGTTTCCAGTCGTCTCAGAGGTCATAATTGCTGGGTCAACCTTAGAATCTTCCGCCTTAATCCTCTTGAGCTCCAAAGGCCCAACCAGCAGACTACCCTGCCTTTTCTTCTTCTCACCAAACACTAGGGCGTCCCCTCCAACGGGCGGTGCCTCCTTCGTCAAAGGGATTTCCCCTAGACCTATATAAATTCAGAGGTTAAATGCAAAGGATAAAGAATGCTACTAACAGTGATCTACGTCAAAGTATGCAGATGCAACAACTCAGGGCTCACCATGGTCTTTGGCTTCCCACCGAGCTCGGAATAAATCTTGCCACACTCGTTCGGTATATGGGCAAATCGAGTATATATGGCCAACCCAACCCTGGAGATCCGTCACTGCACTAGGGTAGATTTCTACATCTTAAAAGGCAAGAAAAGAAAAGAAGAGTTAGATGCTTGAAGAAATATCTCCAAAAAGAAGCAAAGACAATACGTTTACTTACGCCCATTGCTTCACTTCTCGGGGAAGGACATCTTTTCCACTGGAATCAGGTCAGACGTCCTCACTCGGATAAATCAGATTACCCATCCCTCGTTCCTAAGCTCCTCGGTGCAGGCAAAAAGGGATCTCGGGGCTCGGAAGCGAAGCTTGATTAAGCCCCCATGGAGAAGATGGGGACTATACATCTAGATCAGATGGTTGAGGGTGCAGGGCATCTCCTCTATCATGTTCAAGTAATGCCTGATCATATAAACCATGCGCAAGAACAAAGGATGAATTTGGCCCAGAGTCACTTGATAACTCTAGCAGAAGTCAAGAATCATGGGGTCGATCGGGGACGAGGATGGCCCCACCGGCCCCAAGGTAAATGGGTAGGTGTAAATACTCAGAAAGCCGGCCTTATGAACCGTAATATCTTCCTTAGGAGAAGGAATCTCCACAAGCACGGTATCCTCCCAGCGACAGTCATCCCTCACTCTCCCGATGTCCGTTATCGAGCTGATATACCGAGTTACAGGCTCGCGACGCCCTGACTTCGAGGAAGGTCGCTCGACCTTGAAATTAGAGGTCATTGCAAAGGATCCTGGGACGCATTCATCAGCACAAGGAGGAGTATCCACTTCGTCTTGAGAGAAAAGCGAAGAGGATGAACCCGCGACCTCTTGGGAAGCAGAAGTGAAATTTTTGCCATCCTTAGGAGATTCTGAAGGAAGAAAAAGAGTTACGTTCCTGAAAGAGAACAAGAATGAAGGAAGAACAAACTTTATTAGGGGGTTTTTGGCACAAAATGGGGTATATAAAGAAAGAGGGAAGTATTTATAAAAGCACCGTGTGCACATTGAAGGAAGCCAAAACGCAGCCAACCACCGCAGTCAATGCGGAAACCTGCAGAAACATCGTGTGTATTGCATCTTTGCACATTGTAGTTGTCACTGATTGCAAGAACATCGAAGGAAGTAGAAGTTCAGGATCATTTATTATCGTTTCTTACTGCTTTCACTCTAAGAAATGCGGAGACTATCTGTATACGATAAATCTGGGGGCCCGATTTCCCCATCATTCGCGATCATGCTCCTCGAGGCTCGAAATCAAGGTCGAGACCCACCCTTGGGGGTCATCATGTACCGGCCCTAGAGGGAATTACGTACTAACAACTATAGTATGCAAGAGAGGAATTCTTAAGGCACACGGCTAAACCTGACAAAGCTGACCTATTCTGGGCCTGTCCTAAGGTGTCACGTCCAGCCGTCCCGTATCCATGCCTTTACAATTAATGCATTTTGTACTATAATAGGATTCCCTTCCTATATAAGGGGGATCCCCATCACTTTGTAACTCTCGGTTGCTGCTGCTCCAACTACTCTACACAAGATCAATAATAACTCTCTCTATCTCTCTTTTCTCTCTAACTTACTCACTCGAGGCTACTCTTTCCATTTATTGCTTTCATACTTGTTCTTCATTTATTGCTTGATATTGGCCATATAGAGCCTTCTTTAATTATATCTTAATTGTTATCCCCTTCCCGGTTACCTCCGATAGCTCAAGCTCGAGTCGGGTATCGACCTCGAGGCCTTTCATCGATCAGTCCGAAGCCCGGGTAGCAAGCCCCTCGATTTGATTACTGCCCCGTTTAAACTTGTATTTCGTCATTAAACTTCATACGCCTAGCATCAACTGCCCTAAAAACTAGCATAAAAATAGATCATATATTTTTAGAGTCCCATTTACAAATTTAATTGTTATTACCATTTTCACGGTAAACAGGTTCCCTTCAGTCCCCTTTACCGCACTAGGGAGTTGTTACGAGTGTGGAGAGTTTGAGCATATGATGAGGCAGTGTCCTCGTCTTCTTGAGGTTCTAGCTCAGCAGAGGGGTCAACCCTCGACTTCATCCCCAGTTACTTCACCACCCGTTCAGGTAGCCAGGGGTGGAGGTCAGTCAGCTAGGGGTTACCTAGAGGGGGAGGTCAATCAGGTGGTGGTCAAGCCCATTTATATGCACTTCCAGCTAGACCCGATGCTATTACTTCATATGCTATGATTACATATATTGTCTCAGTCTGTTACAGAGATGCATCTATGTTGTTTGATCCCAATTCGACTTTTTCATATGTGTCATCGTATTTTGCTTGTTAATTAGATACGACCCATGATTTTCTTATTTCATCTGCTTGTGTATCTACTCCAGTGGGTGATACTATAGTTGTGGACCGTGTATACCGATCGTGTGTGGTGACTATTAGGGGTCTGGAGACCCGAGTAAACCTATTGTTGCTTTGTATGGTGAACTTTGATGTGATATTGGGCATGGATTGGCTATCTTTGTGTCATGCTATATTGGACTGTCATGCTTAGACAGTAACGTTGGCTATGCCGGGTGTGCCACGAATTGAGTGGTGAGGTTCAACTGATTTTGTCCCCAGTAGGGTGATTTCGTTCTTGAAGGACCATCGGATGGTTGGGAAAGATTGTCTTTCATACTTAGCCTTTGTGAGGGATGTCAGTGTAGAGACGCCTAGTGTTGATTCTGTTCCTATTGTGAGGGACTTTCCCGATGTTTTTCCTGCAGACCTACCGGGCATGCTATCAGATAGGGATATTGACTTCGATATTGATTTGGTGCCGGGCACTCAGCCCATTTCCATTCCACCGTATAGTATGGCATCGACAGAGTTGAAAGAATTAAAGGAGCATCTTCAGGAACACCTTGATAAGGGGTTTATTCGGCTTAGTGTGTCGTCGTGGAGTGCGCCTATTCTATTTGTGAAGAAGAAGGATGACACGATAAGGATATACATTGATTAGAAGAAGTTGAACAAAGTTACAATCAAGAACAAGTATCCTTTGCCTCGTATTGATGATCTATTTGACCAGCTTTAGGAAGCGAGAGTGTTCTCCAAGATTGATCTCCTTTCAGGGTATCACCAGTTGAATATTAGGGACTCGGATATTCTTAAGACAGCTTTTAGGACCGAATATGGTCACTATGATTTCCTTGTGATGTCTTTTGGGCTGACCAATACCCCAACAACGTTCACGAATTTGATGAACAACGTGTTTCGGCCCTATCTCGACTCGTTCGTGATTGTTTTTATTGATGATATTCTGGTGTACTCACTTAGTCAGGAGGAGCACGCGGAGAATTTGAGAGTTGTGTTGCAGATATTGAAGGAGGAGAATCTTTATGCAAAGTTCTCCAAATGTGAGTTTTGGCTCAGTTCAGTGGCTTTCTGGGGCACGTGGTGTCCAACAAGGGTATTCAAGTTGATCTGAAGAAGATAGAGGCGTTTTAGAGTTGGCCCAGACCGTCCTCAGCCATAGAGATTCGCAGCTTTCTTGGATTGGCCGGTTATTACCGTTGGTTCATTCAGGAATTTTCATCCATAGCATCACCCTTGACCAAATTGACTCAAAAGGGTGCTCAATTTAGGTTGTCGGATAAGTATGAGGAGAGATTTTAGAAGCTCAAGACTACCTTGACCACAACTCTAGTGTTTGTTTTGGCATCAGCTTCAAGTTCATATACAGTGTATTGTGATGCTCTGAGAGTTGGTATTGGGTATGTGTTGATGCAGGAGGGTATAGTTATTGCTTATGCTTCTCGTCAGTTGAAGCCCTATGAGAAGAACTACCTTGTTCATGATATAGAGTTGGCTGCCATTGTTCACGCATTGAAGATTTGGAGGCATTATTTGTATGGTGTATCTTGTGAGGTGTTTACTGATCATCGTAGCCTCCGACACTTGTTCAAGTAGAAGGATCTCAATTTGAGGCAGCGGAGATGGTTGGAGCTACTAAAGGACTATGATATTACTATTTTGTACCATCCAAAAAGGCCAATGTGGTGGCCGATGCCTTAAGTAGGAATGCGGTGAGTATGGGGAGTTTGGGGTATATTCCTATTGGGGACAGACCTCATGCAGTTTATGTTCAGGCCTTGGCCAATCGGTTCGTGAGATTGGATATTTTGGAGCCTAGTCGGGTATTGGCTTGCATGGTTTCTCGATCTTCCTTATTTGATCGCATCAGAGAGCGTCTGTATGATGATCCTCATTTGCTTGTCCTTAAGGATAGAGTTCAGCATGACGATGCCAGAGATGTGACTATTGGTGATGATGGGGTGTTGAGGATATAGGGCCGGATTTGTGTGCCCAATGTGGATGGGCTTCAGAAGTTGATTCTAGAGGAGGCCCAAAGCTCGTGGTATTCCATTCATCTGGGTGTTGCGAAGATGTATCAGGATCTGAGACCGCATTATTGGTGGAGGAGGATGAAGAAGGATATTGTGGGATTTGTAGCTCGGTGTCTCAATTGTTAGTAGGTGAAATATGAGAATCAGAGACCGGGTGGCATGCTTCAGCAGATGGATATTCCAGAGTGGAAGTGGGAGCGGATCACCATGGACTTTGTAGTTAGGCTCCCAAGGACTTTGAAGAAGTTCGATGATATTTGGGTGATTGTGGATTGGCTGACCAAGTCCGCGCACTTCATTCCTGTTGTACTACCTATTCTTTAGAGTGGTTGGCAGAGATCTACATCTAAGAGATTGTTCATTTTCATGGTGTCCCGGTTTCCATTATTTTAGATAGAGGTACTCAATTTACTTCGCAGTTTTGGAGAGCCGTGCAGAGAGAGTTGGGTACTTAGGTTGATTTGAGCACAGCTTTTTACCATCAGACGGATGGGAAGTCCGAGTGCACTATTCAGATATTGGAGCACATGTTACACGCTTGTGTCATTGACTTTGGAGGGTCATGGGATCAATTTCTACCACTCGCGGAGTTTGCTTACAATAACAGTTATCAGTCAAGTATTCAGATGGCTCCATATGAGGCTTTATATAGGAGGAAGTGTAGATCCCCAGTTGGTTAGTTTGATCCCGGCGAGGCTAGACTTTTGGGTACAGACTTAGTGCAGGATGCTTTAGACAAGGTGAAGGTGATTCAGGAGAGACTTCGTACAGTGCAGTCGAGACAAAAGAGTTATGCTGACAGGAAGGTTCATGATGTGTCTTATATGGTTGGGGAGAAGGTTCTACTGAAGGTTTCACCCATAAAGGGTGTTATGAGATTTGGGAAGAAGGGTAAATTGAGTCCTCGATTTATTGGGCTTTTTGAGGTGCTTCGGAGGATTGGGGAGGTGGCTTATGAGCTTGCCGTGCCACCCAGTTTTTCGAATGTGCATCCAGTATTTCATGTCTCTATGCTCCGAAAGTATATTGGCGATCCGTCTCATGTTTTGGATTTCAGCATGGTTAAGTTATATGATTATTTGACTTATCATGTGGAGCTAGTAGCCATTTTGCAGCGTCAGGTTCGAAAGTTGAGGTCAAATGATATAGCTTCAGTGAACGTGTAGTGGAGAGGTCGGCCCATGGAGGAGGCTACATGGGAGATCGAGCGGGAGATAGCGGAGAAGATATCCTCACCTATTTGAGGCATCAGGTATGTTTCTTGATTCGTTCGAGGACGAACGTTTGTTTAAGAGGATGTAACGACTCAGCCAGTCGTTTCATGAGTTACCGCTCCATTTTCCCCATTTTTGCTTCTTATTGTCTTGTTCAGCTGTATTATGTGATATCAGGTTGGTTGGTTCGGGTTCGGAGAGGTTTTGGAAAGGAATGAGACACTTAGTCTCTTTTGAGTAAGCTTAGGTTGGAAAAGTCAACCAGATGTTGACTTATCGGAAAAAGGCTTGGATTTGAATTCCGATGGTTCGGATAGTTTCAGAAGGTGATTTGGGACTTAGGAGCATGATCAGAATGGGTTTTGGAGGTCTGAAGTAGATTTAGGCTTGAATTGGCGAAATTGGAATTTTGGCGTTTTTCGGTTGATAGGGGATATTTTGATATAGGGATCGGAATGGAACTCCAGAAGTTGGAGTAGGTCCATCATGTCATTTTTGATGTGTGTGCAAAATTTTAGGTCATTCGGACGAGGTTTGATAAACTTTTTGATCGAAAGAGGAATTTGGAATTTTTGGAATTTCTTAGGCTTGAATCCGATGATAATTTGGTATTTTGATGTTGTTTTGAGTGTTTCGAAGATTGGAACAAGTTTGAATGATTTTATAGGATATGTTGGCATGTTCGGTTGAGGTCCCGAGGGCCTCCGGTGAGTTTCGAGGAGTTAAACGGATCAAATCCTTGTTTTGAAAGTTGCGGAGTTTCTGTTGCTTTTGTTACAGACTTTTGGCCTTCACGTTCATGAGAGGGATCTTGCGTTCGCGAAGGGATGACTAGTGAGGCTAGAAATTTGGCCTTCGCATTCGCGATGTTGGTCCCGTGTTCGCGAAGGGTGAGGTTCTGTGTGCATCGCGTATGCGATGAGGTTCTCGCGTTCGCGTAGAGTAAATGGGAGCAGCTGGGGTCCTGGTCATTGTGGTTCGCGTTCGCGCTGGGTGTGTCAACGGATTTTTGTGCTTCGCGAACGGGAGGCGTTGACCATGTTAGTGAAGAAGAAAAGGGTCACCTGGGCAGAATGTTTAAATACCCATTGTTCGCGATTTTGGGTCTAACTCCCACCATTTTTGAGCAATTTTGGAGCTTTTTGAGAAGAATTGAAGAGGAAATCAAAGGGAAACACTTGGCAGTAAGATTTATGGACTTAATACTTGATCCTATTGTGATTTCTACCAAATTAAACATGAAATTTGTGGAATCTAAAGCCTAAAATTAGGAGAGTTAGGGCTTGAAATTGGAGACTTTCATTTGAGGGTTTGAAGGGTCGTTTGTGGTCAGATTTTGATGTTCTTGGTATGTATGGACTCGTGGGAGGATAAGGATTCTATTGATGTGACTTTTATCGAATTTCAAAACGTGGGCCCAGGGGTCGGGTTGGACCAATTTCGGGATTTTTTATATAATTTCATTGTTTTCGCATGGGCTTCGTTCCCTTAGCATATATTGACGTTATGATTCTGATTTTGGATAGATTCGACATGAGTTGAGGCCGAGTCGAGAGGCAAGGGCATCGCGGAGTAGTATTTCATCCGGTTCGAGGTAAGTAACCATTCTAATTCTGGACCTGAGGGTATTAAACCCTAGTATTTCGTATTGTTTTTGTAAATTAGGTGATGCACATGCTAGGTGACGAGTGTGTGGGTGTGCACCGGTAGGGATTTGTGACTTAGTCCGTTCCGTAGCGACTATTAAGCCGCGTATTTGATTTGAAATCTCATGATATCCCGTATTTTAGAGATTGATACTATATTTTGCATTGCACGCCATGTTTGGGGGCCTTGTGCCGACATGATCAGACCCTTAGGGGTATTTTTACTACTTTCCTCACTCTATTTATTTTGAAAGCACATCCTCAGTCATGTTTTACCTGTTTATTGTTTAAGTCCGATTTCATCACTATACTTCTTAAAATATGAAAAACTGTTTGGGCTAAGTTCCCTGATTTTCACTGATATGCCCGAGTGGCTATGAGGTTAATGACTGAGAGAGGTTGAGGACCTAATGGTGAGGATTATATATATATATATATTATGAATTGGGCTGCACGCTGCAGCGATATAAATATTAGATGGGGCTGTGCGCCGCAACGATATGACGCTTGGGTTGCAGGAGCCCCTCTGGAGTCTGTACAGCCCTGTGAGTGTACTCGACTATAAACTATGGATCGGGTTGCACGCCGCAACGGTTATTATGATAATTTTTATTATGAGATATTATTGAGCCGGAGTGCTAAGTGTGAGTACTATTGACGAGAGCTGAGTCACGAGTGACTGAGAGGCTTGCCCGGGAGGCTATACTTATGAGTGATACCTTGCTCGAGGGGCTCGTTTATGATATTTTGCTGCTTTCACTCTTATTTTTACACTGAGCCACTGTTGAAAAATGTTGAATAAATGATTTCAAAGTGTTTTATTTGAAACTGAAGTTTTACGAGATAACTAACCATGGCACTTCTGGTTTTGACTTGATATTTCTGTTGAAAACTCTTATATGGTTTTAAATTGCTCGTCACTGCACTCAGAACTTATTTACTTTAGTTACTTACTGAGTTGGCATACTCACGTTACTCCCTACACCTTGTGTGCAGATCCAGGTGCCCGAGCATCAGAGTGAGAGCTTCCAGCACTCTTAGAGCTTTACCGGAGATCGCAAGGTAGCTGCACGGCGTTCACAGTCCTGCCTTCCTCCCTCCTATTTTAGTATTTTGTTGTTTCGGACTTATTTTTTAGTATTCAAATAGTGTGTTGGTTGTATTTAGAGGCTCATGACTAGTGACACCGGATTGTTGGGCTGTGTTGGTATGTTTTGTATTGATTTCTGCATATTTCCGTTGATTTATATATTTTATATGAGAACTTGAGAATTAATTGGTTTTAGAGAAATGATTTTGATAAAAAGAATTCACTGTGGTTAAATGTTGGGTTGGCTGGCCTAGTACTATGATAGGCGCCATCACGACCGGGGTATTTGGGGTCGTGACAAAAGGCCGTAAAATGCAACACTGAATTTATGTCTCAACTGTTCTCGAATGGTTTTATTTCTTTTGAACAGGCAGAAAGCTTCCCAGATGAGACTTTCTTCTATAAATATGTAGATATATTTATTTACTATTGCCACCTATAATTATTAATTATCTTATATTTCATATTTCTTTATATGTGGTTTGCATCATAATAAAAGTTAAAGTACTAACTGGAGAAGGGCGAAGCATAAGGCGAGAAGTAATTGTCACGAACGAAAGGTAAGTTATATATTACTTTGTAGTTTTGCATTAAATATTCTTTCTTCTCCTACCAACAAGGCAATCAAATCTGCAGAGTTTTCCCAATTTTTGGCTCCTTGAACTACCTTTTCAACACTGGAAATATGCTTCAGGAGATAATACTCTAAACTAGGAACTTGTCTTTCATGTTTCCTTTTTCGACCAATTGCCACATGTGATGAACCAAAGGGTCATCTTATATTTTAGAATCCAAATCCGAGTTCCGAGGCCTTGAAAACCTTATTTTCTTTCTCCTAGATTTGTGCATGCAGTCCGAGCGCGTTCCCGGAAAGCGTTTATGTGAAATTTAAGAAAAATATTGAATTTAGCCATTAAAATTGATTAAAGTTGACTTCGGTCAACATTTTTGGTAAACGGACCTGGACCCATGATTTGACGGTCCAGTAGAGTCCTTAGTAAAATATGGAACTTAGTCATATACCCGGAATCGAATTCCGAGGTCCCTAGCGCGAGAAAAGAATTTTTAAAGAAAATTATTTGCTAGAAAATATAAAGACTTTTGGAAATGAAATGGTGTGTGATCTTGATGGTATCGGGCCAGTATTTTGGTTCCGCATCCCGGTACAAGTTTAATATAATATTTAAGTCGTATCTGTGAAATTTGGTTTGAATCGGAGTTGAATTGATATAAATAGGACCCTTGGTTGAGAAAATAGACATTTTGAACTATCGTATGAATTCCATGAGTTTTGGTGGTAAAGTCGTTGTTTAAGATGTTATTTTGGCGATTTGCTTGCACGAGAAAGTCCGTATGATATTTTTAGACTCGTGTGCATGTTTGGTTTGGAGCCCCGAGGGCTCGTGTGAGTTTTGGATAGGCCACATAATGTTTTGGGACTTAGAGAAAATTGGTTGTTGCATCTGGTATTGTTGCAGGCTTTGATCTCGCAATTGCGAGGTCAGGCTTCGCAATTGCGATCCTAACAGGCTTGGCAATTACGAGGGCTATATCGCAATTGCGAAGAAGACCATGCCTGCCTTGTTCGCATTTGCGAACCTCCCTTCGCAATTGCGAAGTCAATAGAGAGGGGCCTGTTATCGCAGTTGCGACAAAATGCTCGCAATTGCGAGAGGAGCAGACATGCAGCAGGTTCGCAATTGCGACATCTCCACCTGATAAAAACATCTTTTGGACGAGATTTTCACTTCATTCTTCAAAATTTTGAACCCTAAACATCTCTAGGCAATTTTCCAGAGACCTAAACTTCTCCAAATTATAGGTAAGTGATTTCTAACTCATCTTTTTACATGATTTCATTTCAAAATCTAGGATTTTTCATGGAAAATTGAGTGTTCTTGGGTAGAATTTAGGAATTTCGAATTTGGGAGATTTGGACCTCAATTTGGGGTCGGATTTCAAAACCATTTGCATATTTGAGTTCGTGGGTGAATGGGTAATCGAGTTTTGGTTCGAACTTTGAGTTTTGACTAAGCAGGCCCGGGGTCGGTTTTTGACTATTTACGGAAAACATTGGGAAATCTATATTCATGCATTAGAATTGTTTTATTTAGCATTTATTGATGTTATTAAGCAAATTATGACTAGATACAAGCGGATTGGAAGTGGAACCGAGATATAAAGCGGTAATTGAGGCTTGATTTTGTCCGAAGAATCAAGGTAAGTGTTTGGTCTAACCTTAGCTTGAGGAATAGGTGTTGTGGTCTTATTTTCTATGTGTTAGTATTGAGTACGGCGTATAGGTATGGTGACGAGTATCTATACGTTGGTGTCGAGCATGCAAGTGAGTCTTATACTGCGACTGTGGTGACTCTTATTATGTACTGTTCATGCTTAAATTGATGATTATCCATGTTGAACAAGACTTATGATATTTTCTTAGTAATTGACCATTGTTGAGTATTGACTCAAGTTGAGACTTATTTCGTAGAGTTAAATGTTGAAATGAGATTGGTTATAGTTGATTCCCTTGCCGGAATGTTATTGTTTCTATTGTTGATTCCCTTGCCGGGATATATTGTCCTACTGTTTGGGTGAGGATGAGTGTAAAGCACGAAGGGTGATGTCGTGCATGATATTTTGAGTGAGTATTAATTCACGAAGGGTGATGCCGTGACAATATTGTGAGTGTTAATGCACGCAAGGTGATGTCGTGCCGATATTGTGAGAGTTATTGCACGAATGGTGATGTCGTGCCATTATTATGTGAGTTAATGCACGAAGGGTGATGTCGTGCCATGATTATGACAGTTAATGCATGAACGATGATGCCATGCCATTTCTGTTGCTTCTTATGGTGAGGACGAGAGTAAAAGCACGAAGAGTGATGTTGTGCACATGTTACTGTTTCATTATTCGTGTCGATACAAATATGGTGTTCATTATGCTTCTCTAATGAATTACTGTTAGAATTTGATATTCCCCGTAGCATGTTCCCCTTCCCATCTTTATCTATTATTTTCTGTTGTTATTGTTCTGTTCGTATATGATTTAACTGCACAGGTTTATATGATTGTCGTGTCCTAGCCTCGTTACTACTTCGCTAAGGATAGGCTGGACACTTACTATCACGACCCAGATTTCCCTTCATCGGGAGTCATGATGGCGCCTACTCGTGAAAGCTAGGCAAACCAATCATTAAGATTCTACACATTAACAATCAACCCAAACCATTATAAACAGTATAGCTAAACAAATGAAAAGTGCGGAAGACTTAAAATAAATCCAAATACTTCAATACACGTCTATCCACGAATCTGATGACACAATTTCACGAACGTCTAAGATTTTACTACAAACACAAGTCTGAAAGAAAAATACAACTATTCTCGGAATGGAAAGAGACAGTAGAAAGCTAAAACATGAAAGGGGAACTATAGGCTCTACGGACGCCAGCAGATCTACCTTGGTCTCCCTGACTGAAGGCAGCTACCTCAGCTACTCACCGGGTCCAATACCAAAATATGCACAAAAGAGTGCAGAACGTAGCATCAGTACAACCGACCCCATGTACTGGTAAGTGTCGAGCCTAACCTCGGTGAAGTAGTGACGGGGCTAGGACACGACAACCACATAAACATGTGCAGTTAAATCATATACAAATAGAATCACAATAACATGAATCAACAGAATAAGATGGCAAGGGGACATGCTGCGGGGAATATCAGATTCTAACAATAAACCAATAAAGAAGCATCAATAAAGAAGCATAGTGAACATCATATCTATATCAACAAGAATAATGAAATGGTAACACGTGCGCGGCATCACCCTTAGTGCTTTTACTCTCGTTCTCACCATATGAAACCACAGAAATGGGACGGCATCACCCTTCGTGCATTACCTCACATAATCATGGCACGATATTACCCTTCATGCATTATTCCTCATAATATTGGCACGACATCACCCTTCATGCATTAACTCTCAAATCATGGCACGTCATCATCCTTCGTGCAATAACACTCATATTATCGGCACGGCATCACCTTTCGTGCATTAACTCTCAAATCATGGTACGACATCATCCTTCATGAAATAACACTCATATTATCAGCACGGCGTCACCCTTCGTACATTACACTCACTCACCATATCATGCACGACATCACTCTTCATGCTTTACACTCTTCCTCGCCCAAACAATGGAAACAATATGTCCCGGCAAGGGATTCAACAATATCAACAATAACATCCTGGAAAGGGATTCAACAATAACCTCCCGGCAAGGGATTCAACTATAACCAATCTCGTTTTCAACAATTTCTTTACATAATGAAACTCAACTTGAGACAATACTCAACAATAGTCAATTACCAAGAAACTTTCATAAGCTCTATTCAACATTTATAATCATCAATTTGAGCATGATCGATACATAATAGAGTCACAACAATCATGATATAAGACTCACGGGCATGCTTGACACAAACATATAGATACTCGTCACCACACCTATACGTCGTACTCGATACTAACACATAGCAAATAAGACCACAACTCCTATTCATACAAGCTAAGGTTAGGCCAAACACTTACCTCGAATCCACAGACAAGATTAAGCCTCAACTACCGCTTTACTTCTCGGTTCCACTTCCAATTTGCTTGTATCTAGTCACAATTTACTTAATAACATTAATAAATGCTAAATACACCAATTCTAATGCATGGAAATAGATTTTCCATTGTTTTCTTGAAAAAGTCAAATATTGACCCTGGGCCCGCTTGGTCAAAACCCGAAGTTCGAACCAAAACCTGATCACCAATTCACTCACGAACTCAAATATGTTAGCTTTGAAATCGGACCTCAAATTGAGTTCCAAATCCCCAAAATTTGAAAATCCCAACTTCTACCCAAAAATTCCCAATTTCCCATGAAAAACCTTAGATTTTGAAGTGAAATCATGTAAAAAGCTGTAATAGATTGAAGAAAATAAGTTATAAATCATTTACCTATGATTTGGGGTAGAACTCTCTTCAAGAAAATTGCCTATGGGAGTTTAGGGTTTGAAAAGTTGTAAAAATGAAGAGGAATCCCGTCAAAATCCCAATTAGCAGGTCGGGGATGTCGCAATTGCAATGGAGCTTCGCAATTGTGAAGCTCGCAAATGTAAAACAGGCTTCACATTTGCGAACCTGTTGCGTTGTCTGCTCCCCTCGCAATTGTGAACAATTAGTCGCAATTGCAATACTGGCCTTCCCTGATGACTTCGCATTTGCGAAGGAGGGGATCGCCTTCCCTGATGACTTCTCGGCTAGGGACCTCGGAATTCGATTCTGGGCATATGCTCGTGTCTCATATTTTACTACGGACCCTAGAGGACCATCAAATCATGGGTCCGGGTCCGTTTACCAAGAATGTTAACCAAAGTCAACTTTAATAAATATTATAGGCCAAAATCAATCTTTCTCTTAAATTTCACATAAAAGCTTTCTGGAAACGCGCTTGGTCTGCACACGCAAATCAAGGTGGGACAAAAAGAAGTTTTCAAGGCCTCGAAACACAGTCTTGACTCCTAAAATAAGAGATGACCATTAGGGTCATCATATTCTCCACCTCTAAAACAACCGTTCGTCCTTGAACAGACATAGAAAAGTACCTGAGTTGGTGAAAAGATGATGATAACGGCTCCGCATATCAGACTTGGACTCCCAGGTCGCTGCCTCAGCAGGCTGACCTCTCCACTACACACGAACTGAAGGGAAATTCTTCGATCTCAATGGACAAACCTGCCGATCTAGAATAGCTACCGGCTCCTCCTCATAGGTCAAGTCCTTGTCCAACTGGATAGTGATGAAGTCTAACATGTGGGATGGATCGCCGTGATACTTTAGAAGCATGGACACATGAAATACCGGGTGCACAGCTGATAAACTCGATGGCAACACAAGTATGTAATCCACTTCTCCCACTCAATCAAGAATCTCAAAAGGACCGATGAATCTAGGGCTTAGCTTGCCCTTCTTCCCAAATCTCATCACGCCCTTCGTGGGAGATACCCGAAGAAATACTTACTCTCCGACCATGAATGCCACATCGCGAACCATATGGTCAGCATAACTATTTTGCCTGGACTGAGCTGTATGAAGCCTGTCATGAATGATCTTAACCTTATCCAAGGAATCATGGACTAAATCTGTACCCAACAACCGAGCCTCTCCAGGCTCAAACCATCCAACCGACTACCGACACCGCCTACCATATAATACCTCATAGGGAGCCATCTGGATGCTCGACTAGTAACTGTTGTTGTAGGCAAACTCTGCTAATGGAAAAAACTGATCCCAAGAACCTCCAAAGTCAATAACACACGGTCGAAGCATATCCTCCAAAATCTGAATAGTACGCTCGGATTGCTCGTCCGTTTGAGGATGAAATGCTGTGCTCAACTCGTCCCAAGTACCCAAATCACGCTGAACTGCCCTCCAAAATTGCGAGGTAAAATGCGTACCTTGGTAAGAAATAATAGACACGGGCATACCATGAAGATGAACTATCTCACAAATATAAATCTCTGACAACCGCCCAAAAGAATAGGAAACTGCCATCGGAATAAAATGCGCTGACTTAGTCAGCCTATATACAATAACCCACACTGCGTTGAACTTCCTCTGAGTTTATGGGAGTCCAACAACGAAGTCCATAGTGATACGCTCCCACTTCAACTCAGGAATCTCAATCTTCTGGAACAAACCACTAGGTCTCTAATGCTTGTACTTTACCTGCTGACAATTCAAACACCGAGCTACATACACAATAATATCCTTCTTCATTCTCCTCCACCAATAATGCTGCCGAAAGTCCTAATACATCTTAGCGGCGCCTGGATGAATGGAATGTCGGGAACTATGGGCCTTCTCTAGAATCAACTCACGAAGTCCATCCACATTAGGCACACAAATACGACCCTACATCCTCAAAACATCATCATATCCAACTGTAACCTACTTGGCACCCCTGTGCCGCACCGTGTCCCTAAGGA
The DNA here is from genome assembly GCF_000715075.1 of Nicotiana tabacum. NCBI lineage: Eukaryota > Viridiplantae > Streptophyta > Magnoliopsida > Solanales > Solanaceae > Nicotiana > Nicotiana tabacum. The sequence continues at coordinate 101,562,798 of NC_134087.1, read as the reverse complement.
CAAGCAAATAAGGATCATTATACTGTTGATCTCGGGTACGCTCAAATAATGAAGAACGAGCGACTGTGCAAGCTAGCATACGACTGGGATTAGAAACATCCAACCTCATGAACTGATTGGCCAAAGCCTGAACATCCAAAGCAAGCAGTCTCTCACCGACCGGAATATACACAAGACTGCCCATACTGGATGACTTCCTACTCAAAGCATCGTCCACTACATTGGCCTTTCCCGGATGATACAAGATTGTGATATCATAGTCTTTCAATATCTCCAACCACCTCCTCTGTCTCAAATTTAGCTCCTTCTACTTGAACAAGTATGACAAACTCTTGTGATCCGTGAACACCTCACACGACACGTCATATAAATAATGCCTCCAAATCTTCAGTGCGTGAACAATGGCTGCTAGCTCCAAATCATGAACTGAATAATTCTTCTCATGGATCTTCAACTATCGTAAAGCATATGCAACAACCTTGCCATTCTGCATCAACACCGCACCAAGTCCAATACGAGATGCATCGCAATACACTGTATATGGCCCTGAACCTGTAGGCAATATCAACACCGACGTCGTAGTCAAAGCTATCTTGAGCTTTTGAAAGCTCGCCTCACACTCGTCTGACTACCTGAACTGGGCACCCTTCTGGGTCAACATGGTCATCGGGGCTGCAATAGATGAAAACCCCTCCACAAACCGACGGTAATAGCCCGCCAAACCCAAGAAACTCTGGATATCTTTAGCTAACGCGGGTCTAGGCCTGTCTTTGACTGCCTTGATCTTCTTAAGATCCACCTGAATACCTTTTGCTGATACAACAGACCTAAGAATGCAATTGAACTCAACCAAAACTTAGATTTCAAAAACTTAGCATATAATTGACTGTCCCTCAGAGTCTGGAGAACGACTCAAAGATGTTGCTCATGTTCTTCCCGGCTGTGGGAATAGATTAAAATATCATCAATGAAGACAATCACGAAGGAATCCAAATAAGGCTTGAACACATGGTTCACCAAATCCATGAAAGCTGCTAGGGCATTTGTCAACCTGAATGACATCACTAAGAACTCATAATGCCCGTACCAAGTGTGGAAAGCTGTCTTAGGGACATCAGATGCCCTAATCCTCAACTGATGGTAGCCAGATCTCAAATCAATCATCGAAAACACTTTGGCACCTTGAAGTTGATCAAACAAATCATCAATCCTCGGTAATGGATACTTATTCTAGATTGTGACCTTGTTCAACTATCGATAGTCTATGCACATCCTCATCAATCCATCCTTCTTCTTAACAAACAACACCGGCGCAACCCAAGGCGAGACACTTGGTCTAATAAAGCCTTTATCGAGCAAATATTACAACTGATCTTTGAATTCTTTCAACTTTGGCGGGGCCATACAATATGGCAGGATAGAAATAGACTGAGTGCCCAGAGCCAAATCAATGCAAAAGTCAATATCCCTGTCGCATGGCATCCCCGATAGGTCTGAAGGAAATACCTCTGGAAACTCACGAACAATGGGCATAGAATCCATAGAAGGAACTTCAGCACTAGAATCACGAACGTACGCCAAATAGGCCAAACATCCCTTATGAACCATATGCCGAACCTTAATATATGAGATAACCCTGATGGTAGAATGACCAGGAGTCCCTCTCCACTCCAACCAAGGCAACCCCGACAATTCTAGAGTCACGGTCTTGGTGTGACAATCCAATATAGCATAATAAGGGGATAACTAGTCCATCCAAAAAATGACATCGATGTTTACCATGTAGAAAAGTAGGAGATCTACACGGGTCTCAAGACTCCCAATAATAACCACACACGAGCAATAGACTCGATCTACAATAATAGAATCACCCACCGGTATAGACACATATACTGGTGCACTCAAAGAATTACGAGGCACAACTAGATAAAGGGTAAAATAAGATGACACATAGAAATATGTCAACCCCAGATCAAATAGAACTGAAGCATCTCTATTGCAAACTGAAATCGTACCTGTGATAACTACATCAGAGGCCTCAGCCTCAGGTCTGGCTGGAATAGCATAGCATCTGGGCTGGGCCCCACAACTCTGAACTACATCCCGAGGACGGCCTTCTACTGGCTGGCCTCCACCTCTAGCTGCCTGACCTCCACCACTAACAGCCTGACCTCCACCTCTAACACCTCGACCTCCACCTCTAGTTGGCTGAGCGGGCGGTGGAATACTTGGTGCCTAAACCATGGCACGAGAATCCTGATGTTGAGAGCTGCTCGATGCTTGAGGGAAAAATTTAGCAATATGCCTCGTACCACCAAAAGTATAACAAGCCCTCGGCTATTAGGATTGCTGACCCTAACAGCTTGAGTGGCCACCCTGAAAACTTTGGAGTGGAGGCGCACTGATAGGAGATGGTGATGCACTGTAAGGTAGCTGATCTGAATACTGCATATGAGAACCATGACCACCTGGAGCACCGTGAGAAGCCTGAAGTGCTGAATGAAACGGCCCGAGAGAATGGACCCTACCAAAATAATCCCTACCTCTAGATGAGGCACCAGTGAACATGCTAGAATGACGAGGCCTCTTGTCAGACCCCTGACCACTCCCCTGCAATAGAACCATCTCAACTCTTCTGGCCACATTGGCCTCATCCTGAAAAGAAATCTTGTTCCCTATCTCCTTAGTCATCTGCAATCGAATCGGTTGAGTGAGTCCCTCAATGAACCTCCTCACCCTCTCTCTCTCTCTCTCTATGGGAAGTATAATAAGAGCATGACGGGCCAAGGCAATGAACATGTCTCGTACTACGTGACGGTCATAAAACCCTACTAGAGATGCTCAAACTACCTCCAATAGCTCTCCTTTTGAGTGATAGGTAGAAACATCTCCAGAAATAGCTGAGAGAACTGATCCCAAGTCAAAGCCGGTGACCCAGATGATCTATCCAAACAATAATCTCTCCACCATTTCTTGGCAGAACCTGACAGACGGAAAGCAGCAAAGTCGACCCCATTGGTCTCCACTATCCCCATGTTCCGTAGAACCTCATGATAGTTGTCCAAATAGTCCTGGGGATCCTCTGAAGATGTACCACTATAAGTAGTAGTGAAGAGCTTGGTGAACCTGTCCAAACTCCACAAAGCATAAGCAGACATAGTTGCTCCATCACCGGTTTGAGCTACATCACCCGACTGAACTACTCTAACTGGCTGAGCTACTGGACTCTGAAACTGAGGAGCCATCTGCTCTGGAGTGCGAGTAGCGGGAGTATGTGCTCCTCCGCCAGCTTGAGAAACGGCTGGTGCTACAAGAAGTAAGCCTGCCTGGGCGACACTCTCCATAAGGCCCACTAGACGGACCAGAGCATCGTGGAGTACCGGGGTGATGATGAACCCCTCTGGGACCTGAGCTGGCCCTACTGGAACGGTCTGGGCTGGAGCCTCCTCCTCAAACTCTACCCGAGGCTCCGCCACTGGTGCTGCTGCTTCGGGCTGAGCCCTGCCCCTACCTCAGCCTTTAGCACGGCCTCGTCCTCTACCCCACGTAGGAGCTGTCACTAGGGGCTCAGGCTGCTGATCGGCAGATTAAGCGGTACGTGTTCTCACCATCTACAAAAGAATAGAGGGAAGTTCAATTAGCATTGAAAAGTCAAATCGCATAATAGAGAAGAATAAATGTGAAGTTATTCCTAAACTCTGTAGCCTCTGGGGGATAAGCACAGACGTCTCCGTACCGATCCCTCAGATTCTACCTAGCTTGTTCATGAATTGTGAGACCTAAGCAACTTAGAGCTGTGATACCAACTTGTCACGACCCAGATTTTCCACCCTCAGGAGTTGTGATGGCGCCTACTCGTGAAATCTAGGCAAGCCAACTATTAAGGTTCTACACATTAACAATCAACCCAAACCATTATTAATAGTAATTATAGCTAAATAAATGAAAAGTGTGGAAGAGTTATAATAAATCCAAATACTTCAATACACATCTACCCAAGAATTTGGTGTCACAATTTCACGAACGTCTAAGATTTTACTACAAACACAAGTCTAAGAAAAATACAACTATTCTCGGAAATGAAAGAGACAACAGAAAGCTAAAACAGGAAAGGGCGACTATAGGCTCTGCGGACGCCAGCAGATCTACCTTGGTCTCCCTAGACTGAAGGCAGCTACCTCAGCTACTCACCGGGTCCAGTACCGAAATCTGCACAAAAGAGTGCAGAGTGTAGCATCAGTACAATCGACCCCATGTACTGTTAAGTGTCGAGCCTAACCTCGGAGAAGTAGTGACGAGGCTAGGATACGACAACCACATAAACTTGTGCAGTTAAATCATATACAAATAAAATTATAATAACCAGAATCAACAGAATAAGATGAGAATGGGACATGCTGCGGGGAATATCAGATTCTAACAATAAAACAATAAAGAAGCATCAATAAAGAAGCATAATGAATATCATATCTATATCAACAAGAATAATGAAATGGTAACACATGCACAACATCACCGTTCATGCTTTTACTCTCGTTCTCACCATATGAAATCACAGAAACGGCACGGCATCACCCTTCGTGCATTACCTCACATAATTATGACACGACATCACCCTTCGTGCATTATACCTCACAATATCGGCATGACATCATGCTTCGTGCATTAACTCTCAAATCATGGCACGACATCATCCTTCATGCAATAACACTCATATTATTTGCAAGGCATCACACTTCGTGCATTAACTCTCAAATCAAGGCACAACATCATCCTTCATGTAGTAACACTCATATTATTGGCACGGCATCACCCTTCATGCATTATACTCACTCACCATATCATGCACGACATCACCCTTCGTTCTTTACACTCTTCCTCACCCAAACAATGGAAACAATATGTCCCGGCAAAGGAATCAACAATATCAACAATAACATCCGGGAAAGGGATTTAACAATATCAATTATAACATCCCGCCAAGGGATTCAGCTAAAACCAATCTCGTTTTCAACAATTTCTTTACATAATGAAACTCAACTTGAGACAATAATCAACAATAGTCAATTATCAAGAAATTTTCAGAAGCTCTATTCAACATTTATAATCATCAATTTGAGCATGATCGATACATAATATAGTCACAACAATCATGATATAAGACTCACGGGCATGCTTGACACAAACGTATAGATACTCGTCACCACACCGATACGTCGTACTCGATACTAACACATAGCAAATAAGACCACAACTCCTATTCCTACAAGCTAAGGTTAGGCCAAACACTTACCTCGAATCCACAGACAAGATTAAGCCTCAACTACCGCTTTACCTCTCAGTTCCACTTCCAATTTGCTTTTATCTAGTCACAATTTACTTAATAATATTAATAAATGCTAAATAAACCAATTCTAATGCATGATAATAGATTTCCCATTGTTTTCCTGAAAAAGTCAAAAATTGACGACGGGCCCGCTTGGTCAAAACCTGAAGTTCGAACCAAAACCTGATCACTCATTCACTAACGAACTCAAATATGTAATTAGTTTTGCAATCTGACCTCAAATTGAGGTCCAAATCCCCAAAATTTGAAAATCCTAACTTCTACCCAAAAATCCACAAATTCCCATAAAAACCCTAGATTTTGAAGTGAAATCATGTAAAAAGTTGTTATGGATTGAAAAAAATAAGTTAGAAATCGTTTACCTATGATTTGGGGAAGAACTCTCTTCAAGAAATTGCTTATGTGAGTTTAGGATTTGAAAAGTTGTAAAAATAAAGAGGAATCCCGTAAAAATCCCACTTAACGGGTCGCAGATGTCACCATTGCGATAGGAGCTTCGCAATTGCGAAGCCCATAAATCCTAACATGCTTCACTTGCTGTTGAGAAAAATTAGTCGCAATTGCGATACTGGCCCTCCCAATTGACTTTGCATTTGCGAAGGATGGGATCGCAAATGCGATCAAGGCAGGCCTGGGTTTTCTTCGCAAATGCGATCAAATCCTCGCAATTGCCAAGCCTGTTGGGCTCGCAATTGCGAAGCCTGACCTTGCAATTGCGAGATCAGAGCTTGCAACATCACTGAACCTGCAACAACTATTTTTCTAAGTCCAAATTCACTTAGTGGCCTATCCAAAACTCACCCGAGCCCTCGGGGCTCCAAACCAAACATGCACACAAGTCTAAAAATATCATACGGATTTGCTCGTGCAATCAAATCATCAAAATAACATCAACAACTACGAATTCAACCTCAAATTCATGAAATTTCTTAAGAACATTGAAATTTCCATTTTCTCAACTAAAGGTCCGATTTATACCAATTCAACTCTGATTCTTATTAAATTTCACGGATTCAACTTAATTATTATTATAAACTTGTACCGGGCTTCAAAACCAAGATACGGGCCCGATACCATCAAGAACACACATCATTTCACTTCTAAAAGCCTTTACATTTTTCAACAAACAATTTTCTTTAAAAATTGTTTTCTCGGGCTATGGACCTCAGAATTCGATTTCGGGCATACGCTCGAGTGCCATATTTTACAATGGACCCTACGGGACAGTAAAATCATGGGTCCGAGTCCGTTTACCAATAATATTGACCAAAGTCAATTTTAATAAATATTAAAGGCCAAAATCAATCTTTCTCTTAAATTTCACATAAAAGCTCTTCGGAAACGCGCTCGAACTGCACACGCAAATCAAGGTGGGACAAAAAGAGGTTTTCAAGGCCTCGTGTCGTGCCCCCTTTTTCCCTCCGCGGAGAGAAGTACGGGTTTCGGCATTCATGGGGGTAATAACTCATTTTCTTTTGGGATTTGGGTATTTTGAAGAGTCGCCACCTAACGGATTATGGTGCATTAGGGCACCTAGAGCAATTAACTCTTAGACTAGTTTGCATTACCAGAGATTTAGGGTAAGGGCTCAAAATAACCTTGAGAGGAAGGTATTAGGCACCCCTCGCGGTCCACAATGGTGGGTCCCGGACGAACTTATACTTATATGAATTAGTCCTTTTGACAAATAATAATTTTAACACATACTTGCAAATAAAGGCATTGTATGACTCAAGTAACAAAAAGGAAAAGACTTGAACAAATTGCACATATATAGATAAAAGTAAAGTTTAAACATCGGAAATTGGGAAAGAAGGGTCCTAGGTTAGTTAGCCTATAGGATCACCCCACACAATGCCCGATAATCACTCCTCAATGAGGGGCTACACGTGACATTAGCGCGTAGTCATTATATCCTTACTACCCAATTCCCTCCCTTGGTCATAGCCTAAAGCGTTCTAGCAACCTTGGAAGATATCCTATGCGTGCACTACCCGTCCCTTCCTCGTGGCCCTGCAGGTATTTAGGACCTCTAATTTTTGGTAGATCTAGACCATCCTAAAGTTTTAAATGATAAAAGTCTAGGTGTCAATCAAAAACAATTAGGACTGCATGATAAAAGTCTAGGCTCACATTTTACCTCCACAATCATAACAAACAAGTGCATGTCTCAAACAATAGTTTCAAGTATTTAAGAGAAACCCCTAAAACATGATATCTAAGTGGGCAGAAAGTATATAGCATTGAATTAGGATTGAAGTGTCAAAGACCTACTGATTTTAGACCTATGAATGTGAGCAGTTTTAAAGCGCATTTTTATAGTCACAGAGTTTTAATCACCCTACAGGCTTGCCTAGGCGTAATAGTGATGTCCTATGAGTATGATATCTATACTGATTAGGAATGCAATAAAATAGTAGAATGATTTTTTTAAACAACAACTTGAGATCCTATAGGCATGATTTCTAGCAGTATTAGTTTTAAGGCATTGTTTGAAAACTTATAAAAGAAATGGATAGATTAATTAATTAAGCCAATTCAAAATATATAAACACGAATTTGAACTGATTTATTTAACTGAACTGTTTTAAGTCCTATAGACATGATCTCTAGTTAAACAAGGTAAAAAACGAACAACGTTTATTTAACCAAAGTGAAACCCTCTATAGGCATGGTATCTATGAGCTGATTTTAACCCTATAGGCATTATCCCTATTATTAAAGCTATTTTTAGGTCCTATATGCATGGTATCTAATTATTAAAAGCTTATTTTAACCTATAGGCATGATATCTATTATTAAAGTCATTTAGATCCTATAGACATGATATCTAATTACGTGGAAGTAAAGAAAACATAACAAACACATTTGAATCAATACGACCTTATAGGCATGGTATCTACCAAATTTACCCAACATATATATATAAACCTACCTTTTTTCACTAATAACCCCAATGTCTGTTTAGAAAAAAATTATTGCAGACCAATGAATTAAATAAAAATACATAAATAAACAGGAGTTAATCTATAGGGAGCCTGTGGTAGGACCAAATGACTTCCAAGCCTCCAATAGCCTCAAATGCCCAAAGTGCCATAGCCAATTTCATGTCTAGGTGTGTCAAAGTTCCTTAAGGACCTCAAGGATCCTGAGCAGTGCTCACACCTAGACCTTTTCTCAAACAATAACTGATTTAGATGCAGTGTGGAAAGGTCAGCTCTGACATGCCAGAGTTCAAAGAAATCTCAAGGATCTCAAGGCAGTACACATATCAGAGGGGCAAAACCTAGTATTCTAAGAGTGAAGTGAGAGCGCTTGATATAGTTTTGAAAAGGTTTTGAAGATAGTACAGAGATGACTTTAAAAGTAAAAAAGGTTTTTCAGAAATATGAAATAGTTTGGTGGTAAAAGATAGTTATAGAAGAGTACCAAAACAGCAGACAATCAAGTGGTCATAAAAAAGACATCCATATTCAGAAAACAGATCTCACATGGTGATAAAGGGATTGGGGAACATAAGAGTCACATTGGGGTACATGGATAGGGTATATAGGAAACATATAGTCAACCAGACTGCATAAACACTTAGGATCGTAGGGACTTTAGCAGGCAAGTCATGGACAGTAAGTAGTTAAGACATAGATCATAGTTGACATGTCTTGAACAAGATTAAATATACTGTTTAGACATGCTAGGTAAAGAAGTAAGCAGGAAAGAGTGCAGAATATAAAGCATACATTGAATAAGACAGAGTTTTAGACATGCTAGGCAAAGAAATAAGCATGAAAGAGTGCAGAATATAAAGCATACATTGAACAGGACAGAGTTTAGACATGCTGAGCAAAGAAGTAAGCAGGAATACAAGTTGAATTCATAACTGATGAACTAGTGCAGGAATGAAACATATAGGGTTTGGATTTCAAAGCTTAACTAGAGACATACCAGTTGATGAAAAGGGTGCATAATACAAAACAGATGAAGTTCCAATATCTAGCCTAGGCTTTCAGCCGGCTAGATCAGTGAGTAGCACAAGTAGCAGAAAAGAAAGAGAACTTTAGAGTGTAAGTGTGCTTTTTGTGAACTAGTGTTCTGTATTTTTGAAGCGAGAATAGGAGAGAGCTTATATAGCAGTTTGAGGGTAGAGTTAATAAGGTAAAAGAATCAGAAATCAGCAATTAAGGGCAAATCAGAATTCAATCGTATAATGAGTTCAGAATAGACTCCTTTAATTAGGGGCAATTAGCCAAACAGTAACAACAGGGGTTTAATTAAGGCAAAAAAGACCAAACCATACCAAATAAAGAATCAGTAAGAATCAAGTTATACGGGCAATCAATTAAGGCAGAGACGACCAATTAAGGTTATAAACAAGGAAACAAATAAAGTCTATGTATACCAATCTTTAACGGAGTAATCAATCACTCAGAATTTTAAAGTAATTGATTTCTAGAAAGAATATATATAAATTCCCATAAATAGAAAAATAAACTAAGCAAATTTCACAGAAACATAGAACTTAGTCGAAAAATTAGGTTAGGACCCTAATAGGGCCCAGTAAGAGGGAAAATCACGAAAGAGTCAGCAGATTTAGCAGATAAGGTAAGAAATGAATAGTCAAGATGAACACAAACATATAGAATTAGTGAAAAGTTGAATTAAGAATCTCAGTAGAGGCATATTAGGACAAGAAAACCACGATAAATCACAAGAACCAAGGCAAGAACGCAATCAGTACACCAGTACTCATAAACCAAAGAATGTCAAAAATTAGGATTTTTAGTATAAACGAGTTAAAGTTGTCACGAACTTACGGAATCAGTCAAAACACATAAGAAGCAGAAGATCAAACACTCAAAAAATTAAGAAATGTTTTGAAAAAGAAATCTCAGAAACCCTAATTTAGAGAAAGATGAAGAATCGCTCAAAAATCAAATGATTTTTGTAAACAATCATAAGGTCATTATAAAACTCAGATTAAACAAGTCTAAATCATTTCAGATCTATACAGATCTAAGAGGTTCAGAAAAAGAAATTAGGGTTTCGAAGAGAACGATACAGCGATGAAAAAACATGCTTAGAATCCCATAGATCATAGTCGATATAGGACGATCTTACTTGGAATCACACTGGAACAGCCTGAAACAAGCGAGAAAGGGACCATAGATGCAAGCCAACTGACAGTGGTCCCTTGAGGATCCTGGGGATGGTAATACCAAAGTGATAGAGGCTACTAGAGGCCTGTGGGTGGTGGGAAACCACCGCAGATAGCCATAGATGAGTGACAGTGAGGTTCGATTAGGGTTAGGTTTGAGAATGTTCGAGAGAAGAGAGGAGTTTCAAGGCGGCTAATGGTGTAGAATGAAAGGGTTTTTGGGGGGGAGGGGGTCGTTTGGTTTATTTTAGGTAAGGGTGATTGTGGTCGTTGATCTCTATGATCAACGGCTGAGATTGAAGGGGTTTTGGGGCCGGATCGGGTAGTAGGGTTTGGGCTAGGTAATTTGAATTAAAAATTGGGCTGGTTATTGGGTCGAGATAGGGCTAAAAATTGAAATAAAATAGGCCAGATTTTAAATAGCCACTTTAATAGCTACATAATTTGTAAAAATAGTAAATAAGTTCCAAAAAATAATTTCGTGTACTAAAATAATTTAAAATAGTTATTTAATATTTTAAAAATATCAAACATCCTGTTATGCATCAATAATGTAATTATACATTAATAAATGCTATTATTGCAAAGATGTGCAATTTAGCCTAAAAATGTAAATGCAATTATAAAAAATTCCCTGAAAAATATTTAAAAAATTATGATGGCATAAATAATGAAATTAAATTACCAAATCTTCACAAAAGTAATTTGAAGGATAATTATTGGATATTTTATAAATAAAAGTGAAGAAATAAATCGATTTAGAGCTTTTAAAAATTATAGAAAAATTATAAAAATGCTTATTGATCGTAGCGGACTCAACCTAAGGAAGAGTGGGTGCTAATACTTTTATCCAATAGCGGTATCGGGGTCAATTTTTCACAGGGAGCTTCAATTTGGAGTTGAGTGTTTGTATGGTCTAGGACTATGTTTTAGCTCCTAATTGATCTTCTAACATTTTTGGTATTCTTTTGATTATCAACTACAATATAGCAACTACAAATTTAAAGCTAAGTTAGGCTAAGATATTGATTCTAAGTTGTATGCAATATAGAGAAAGGCACTAGGGTCGTGGCATGCATCTAGGTGGTCAACTAACGGGTAGAGATTCCTAATGCAAGAATGATGAATATGGGACTTATGCTATAACCGTTGCACTTTTGCACCCACTCTCACACCTCTCAGTAGAGAGAGTGATTTTGTCCAATTGACTCTCTCGAGACCAATTGGGTAGGCCAATTTGCCCAAGCAACTTATGGTTCAAGTTGGGTAATTACTCTCTCGAGGTTTAACCCGTTAATTGGGACTACCATTCTCATGGGTCCATCCCAATTCCTTGGTGGAATTAATCTTGGGGTCATAGACTCTCTTTCTCAAGAAGAGTCAAGACTCACTAAGCTAGACTTAGTGTTTGCAACCACCAAATCTTAATGAAAACATAAGATTAATTCAAATAACAAATACCCAACATCATTCATGCACTGAACAATCACACCCATTAATTACCCACACTAGGGTTGAGCCACAACCCTAGCTAATGGGTTTAACTAGCCATAATAGAAATAGAAATTGAAGAAATAGTAGATGAAATTGACATAATAATTAACTACAATGTTAATCTACTCAAATCCACGTTAATACTAGAAGAAATTGCCCAAAATGGACTAAAACTATAAAGTCTCGAGTTCAGCTGCTATCTGATAAAAAACCAAAACTGAAAAAAACTGATCCTAAAAAGTAAAATGTTCTATTTATACTACACAGGAAAAACAGGACAAAAATACCCCTGAGGGTCTGGCGCGGACCGCGCACAAATGACGTACGACCGCGTAGGGTTTTGGGTCTTCATATCTTGCTTCTGGCACTGGGGACGTGGACCGCACAAATGTGACGCGCGGCCGCGTGAACTTCATCCACGCGGACCGCACTGATTAGGTGTGCGGCCGCGTGGGCTTTTGCCTTGAATGATTGGGTCTCTGACACTCTTAGGCCCGGACCGCGTAAAAAGGGGCGCGGACCGCGCATCTTGACTTAAAAATGGCATGGCCTCTGAACTTTCCTGCGCGGCCGCATGGAAAAACAGTGCGGACCGCGCAGGTTGACCTTGAAAATGCCCAGCCTCTGAACTCTCCTGTGCGGCCGCGTGACAAAACAGTGCAGACCGCACAAGTCATTTGTTCCCCCTTTCAGTTGTCTTTTGACACTTGGCAGATTTCACTCCTTTTTGAGCCGATCTTTGGTATTTGTCATCTTGTCGTTCAAACCTGCAATCAAGCGCAACTTGTAAGCATTTTGGGACAAATTTATAGCAGTTAATGCACAAAGCTTAGGTAAGAATGGGTATAAAACATGTAAAAATCACAGTTATCACTTATGCATGCTTATAACTGCATATATGCTATTTTGAAAGTATATATATGTGTTAAAAATATATGAAGAAAAATTGTGTATCAACAGCTACCCCTCTTTACTCGGGAAGGATGAAAGAGTTTTCTGGTAAAGAAATGCTGGCTAATTTTGACCGAACGGGATGTTTTGAAAGACAGAGGCTGGACTCTAGTCTTTGAGCTGCCAAAATATCCATAGTTTTACAGGAATCAGGCCATGTGTAGTTCTGGATTCATTGGCAGAATATACCGATGAAGTCATCACTAGAACGGACACGAGATGCAAGAGCAGTTATAGTAAGAGGTTAAGTTTGAGATAGTTTGAAAGAACTGGAGCGAGGTCACTTTTGCTAGGATAGCGGTTGCTTGTTGTTCACCTGCAGATGAAAAGATGCTACAGACATGAATTTGTGCAAAAATTTAGACATGATGTAGATTCTCTTTGGACCATGAAGGTTGTCTTTCGATGGTTAAAGATGGCGTCCTTGGACCATGATGTCCTGGGCCATGAATATTTTAGCGAGGGATTCGCAGGCCATGAAATATTGTTCTCAGACCATGCAGATGGTGCTTCCGAACCATGACACCTTGGAATAATAATATGCAAATTCGAGGGATCCTCAGGCCATGGCATGGTGTCTTCCGACTATGAGGATGATGCCTTTTAGACTATGACACCTTTAGATAGATTGGCGATATTTCATCCCATGAGTTGCAATAATATGATGTTAACAAGATAGGGCTTAGTCTTTGTAAAATGGAGGGCGGAGCTTAGCCCGATTAAAAAGCAAATAGATAGTGCTAGAAATATAGCAATATTTGTGCAAAGAGGGACAATGCTTAGTTCCATGCAAATGCGGAGGTAGGGATTAGCCTCATGAAAGAATGGAAGCAAGGATTAGCCTTATGCAAATAGGGAGGCAGGGATTAGCCTCAAGCAGATATGAAGGCAGGGATTAGCCTCATGCAGATGTGGAGGCAATGATTAGCCTCATGCAGATATGGAGGCAAGGATTAGCCTCATGCAAGTATGGAGGCAAGGATTAGCCTCATGCAAATAGGGAGGCAGGGATTAGCCTCATGTAGGTATGGAGGCAAGGATTAGCCTCGTGCAAATATGGAGGCAGGGATTAGCCTCATGCAGATATGGAGGCAGGGATTAGCCTCATTCAGATGTGGAGGCAGGGATCAGCCTCATGCAGATATGGAGGCAAGGATTAGCCTCATGCATATATGGAGGCAAGGATTAACCTCATACAAGTATGGAGGCAAGGATTAGCCTCGTGTAAGTGTGGAGGAAAGGATTAGCCTCATGCAATTATGGAGGCAGGGATTAATCTCATGCAGGTATGGAGGCAGGGATAAGCCTCATGCAAATATGGATGCAAGGATTAGACTCATGCAATTATGGAGGCAAGGATTAACCTTCTACAAGAATAGAGGCAAGGATTAGCCTCATGCAGGTATGGAGGCAGGGATTAGCCTCGTGCAAATATGGAAGCAGGGATTAGCCTCATGTAGATATGGAGGCAAGAATTAGCCTCATGCAGATGTGGAGGCAAGGATTAGCCTCATGCAGATGTGGAGGCAAGGATTAGCCTCATGCAGATTTGGAGGCAAGGATTAGCCTAATGCAAGTATGGAGGCAGGGATTAGCCTCATGCAATTAGGGAGGCAGGGATTAGCCTCATGCAAGTATGGAGGCAGGGATTAGCCTCATGCAAGTATGGAGGCAGGGATTAGCCTCATGAAAATAGGGAGGCAAGAATTAGCCTCATGCAAATGGGGGGGCAGGGATTAGCCTCATGTAGATATGGAGGCAAGGATTAGCCTCATTTAAATATGGAGGCAGGGTTTAGCCTCATGCAAATATGGAGACAAGGATTAGCCTCATGCAGATGTGGAGGCAAGGATTAGCCTCATGAAGATATGGAGGCAAGGATTAGCCTCATGCAGATGTGGAGGCAAGGATTAGCCTCATGCAGATTTGGAGGCAAGGATTAGCCTAATGCAAGTATGGAGGCAGGGATTAGCCTCATGCAATTAGGCAGGCAGGGATTAGCCTCATGCAATTAGGGAGGCAGGGATTAGCCTCATGCAAGTATGGAGGCAGGGATTAGCCTCATGCAAGTATGGAGGCAAGGATTAGCCTCATGAAAATAGGGAGGCAACGATTAGCCTCATGCAAATGGGGGGCAGGGATTAACCTCATGTAGATATGGAGGCAAGGATTAGCCTCATTTAAATATGGAGGCAGGGATTAGCCTCATGCAAATATGGAGACAAGGATTAGCCTCATGCAGATGTGGAGGCAAGGATTAGCCTCATGTAGATATGGAGGCAAGTATTAGCCTCATGAAGATGTGGAGGCAAGGATTAGCCTCATGCAGATGTGGAGGCAAGGATTAGCCTCATGCAGATTTGGAGGCAAGGATTAGCCTAATGCAAGTATGGAGGCAGGGATTAGCCTCATGCAATTAGGGAGGCAGGGATTAGCCTCATGCAAGTATGGAGGCAGGGATTAGCCTCATGCAAGTATGGAGGCAGGGATTAGCCTCATGAAAATAGGGAGGCAAGGATTAGCCTCATGCAGATGGGGAGTGGGGGGGCAGGGATTAGCCTCATGTAGATATGGAGGCAAGGATTAGCCTCATTTAAATATGGAGGCAGGGATTCGCCTCATGCAAATATGGAGACAAGGATTAGCCTCATGCAGATGTGAAGGCAAGGATTAGCCTCATGAAGATATGGAGGCAAGGATTAGCCTCATGCAAGTACGGAGACAAGGATTAGCCTCATGCAAATAGGGAGGCAGGGATTAGCCTCATGTAGGTATGGAGGCAAGGATTAGCCTCACACAGGTATGGAGGCAGGGATTAGCATCATGCAGGTATGGAGGCAGGGATTAGCCTCATGCAGGTATGGAGGTAGAGATTAGCCTCATGCAAATAGGGAGGCAGGGTTTAGCCTCATGCAGGTATGGAGGAAGGGATTAGTCTCATGCAAATATGCGGGACAAGGCTTAGTCCTATGCAAAGAGCGAGAGTAATATATTTCTTAGCTGGAGATGTGTTCGGTGTCTGATGTCCAGATTGATAGTGAATTTGCTTTGTGTATACATATTTGCGAATGCTATCGCTACGTCAAATGTGCCTGCGTTCAAAGAAAAATTATAAGTTTTGTGAGGGGGAGGTTGGTTCGTGCTTTTGTCCGCTAGCCTTGCTTTGCTCCGTTCTGGAGGCCTTTTCGAGTTTCCATGGGTAACACCTGACTGTTATGGAAATAAAGTTATTTTTGACAAAAATAGAGTTATTTTAGAAACATGTTGAAGTATCAAGTGATTTTTTTTAGATGAACTAGTGACTATAACACATTTCAAAGACATTGCCCTTTCAAAATTCTACCCCAATTTGGTAGATGTTCATTTGACGATTTGCGGGTAATAGGCCTTGCTGAACCTTCTTCGGAATTTTGATAATCCTTCTCAAAATTTTGCCCCGGTTTATTAACCAATTTCTGACTGTCTGACATATACTGGCGTTGGCTGGACTTGCTTCGGAATTTTGAGGGTCTGCCCCAGTTTCTGATCTTGGGGGAAAATGGAAATTTTATTATGATATGACCGAACCTATAAGGTTGCCTACGTATCCCCTCTTAAACGGGAATCAGGTCAAGCGTAGTTCAACTACATCAGATGAGGAAATGTAAATAATCTAAGCATAGTATCTCTTGACTGCTTCTGAATTGATTGGTTTTTGCCGGATTTCTCCATCCATCTCTACAAGTATGAGTGATCCTCCTGTCAGTACCCCGTGAACTATATACGAACCTTGCTAGTTGGGAGAGAATTTTCCTTTGGCTTTATCTTGATGTGGGAAGATCTTCTTCACCGCCAGCTGCCCTGGTGCAAAATGCCTTGGTTTGACCCTTTTGTTGAAAGCTCTGGATATTCTGTTCTGATAAAGTTGGCCATGAAACATGGCGTTCATCCTTTTTCCATTGATAAGGGCCAATTGTTCATAGCGGCTCCTTATCCACTTTGCATCGCTGAGTTCAGCTTCCTATATGATTCTTAAAGAAGGAATCTCTACCCCAGCTGGAATTACAGCTTCAGTACCGTAGACCAACATGTAGGGAGGTTCCCCGGTTGATGTGCGAACTGTGGTGTAGTATCCTAACAAAGCAAAGGGTAGCTTCTCGTGCCATTATTTGTGGTTTTCTACCATCTTCCTTAGTATCTTCTTGATGTTTTTTTGGCGGCTTCTACAGCTCCGTTCATCTGAGGTCTGTAGGCTGTGGAATTCTTGTGCTTGATTTTGAAAGTTTCACACATATCTTTCACCAGATCACTGTTGAGATTAGCGGCATTATTAGTAACAATGGACTCGGGAACTCCAAATCGGCAAATAATAGGATCTTTGACAAAGTCTGTGATGACTTTCTTGGTTACAGCTTTGTTAGATGCGGCCTCTACCATTTTGTGAAATAATCAATGGCCACTAGAATAAACCTGTGCCCATTTGAAACAGTGGGCTCAATCAGACCAATGATATCGATTCCCTAGGCGGTGAATGGCCAAAGTGAGCTTGTTGCATTGAGTTCTTTCGGTGGCACTTTTATCATATCGGCATGTATCTGGCATTGGAAGCACTTGCGGACATACTGGATGCAATTTGTCTCCATGGTCATCCAAAAGTAACTGGCCCTAAGTATCTTCTTAGTCAAGACAAAACTATTCATGTGCGGGCCACAGGTCCCAGCATGTATATCCTCAAGCAATTTAGAAGCTTCTTTTGCGTCGACACATCTTAGAAGTCCCAAATCGGGAGTTCTTCTATACAGATTTCCTCCGCTGTGGAAGAAATGATTGGGCAATCTCCAGAATGTGCATTTCTGAGCGTGTTTTGCATACTCCAGATATTCTCCTTTTGCCAAATACTCTTTGATGTCATGGAACCAAGGTTTTCCATCTGTTTCTTCTTCAACATGGGCATAATACGCCAGCTGATTATGAATCTTCACTAGGATGGGATCAATGAAATTCCTGTTCGGATGATGTATCATAGATGACAAGGTGACCAATGCATCGACAAACTCATTATGAATTCTGAGCACATGTTGGAATTCTATTTTTGTGAACCTCTTTCTCAATTCCTGCACATGGTGTAGATATGGCAATATCTTGGAATTCTTGGTTGCCCACTCTCCTTGTACCTGGTGCATAAGCAAATCTGAATCACCGATTACCAGCAGCTTCTGAATGTTCATGTCAACTGCCATGTTGAGTCCTAGTATGCAGGCTTCATATTCTGCCATGTTGTTGGTGTAGGGAAATCTGAGTTTAGCGAATACCGGATAATGTTGACCTGTTTCTGGTACCAAAACTGCTCCAATGCCCACTCCTTTGAAATTTGCAACTCCGTCAAAGAACATCCTCCAACCGTCGTATGCTTCGGTAATGTCTTCACTACAAACGGCACTTCTTCATTAGGAAAATACATTTTAAAGGGCTCGTATTCTCCTCCCACCGGATTTTCAGCAAGATGATTTGCCAACGCTTGTCCTTTGACCGCCTTTTGAGTTACGTAGACGATATCAAATTCACTTGACAATATCTGCCATTTGGCCAACTTTCCAGTCGGCATGGGCTTCTGAAATATATACATCAAAGGTTCTATCCTGGATATGAGGTATGTAGTATAGGCACAGAAGTAATGCCTCAATTTTTGAGTTGTCCAGGTCAAAGCACAGCAAGTGCATTCTAGCAGAGAGTACCGTGCTTCGTAAGGTGTGAACTTCTTACTCAAGTAATATATGGCTTGCTCCTTTCTCCCTGTCTCATCATGTTGTCCCAGAACACATCCGAAGGCTCCATCTAATACAGATAGATAGAGTAGCAAAGGCTACCCCGGCTCTGGCGGGACCAGAACCTGTGGAGTGGACAGGTACTCCTTGATCTTGTCAAAAGCTTTCTGACAATCCTCGGTCCAACTTGTCTCAGCATCTTTCCTCAACATCTTGAAGATGGGTTCACATATGACTTTGGACTGTGCTTTGAAGCGACTGATATAATTGAGATGTCCTTGGAAGCTCATCACGTCATTTTTGCTCCTATGTGGCAGTAACTGTTGAATGGCTTTGACTATAGACGGATCCAGCTCGATCCCTTAATGACTGACAATGAATCCCAGTAACTTTCCTACTGGAACCCCGAATACACACTTTGCGAGGTTCAGTTTCAAGTTGTACCTCCTTAGCTTGTCAAAGAACTTTCTCAAGTCCGCTACTCTTGAATTTGATAATGACGTCGTCTACATACACCTCTATCTCCTTGTGTATCATATCATGGAAGATGGTTGTCATGGCTCTCATGTAAGTAGACCCATTATTCTTTAGACCAAATGGCATCATCTTGTAGCAGTATACTCCCAAGGTGTGATAAAAGCTGTTTTCTCCGTGTCTTCTTCATCCATCCAGATCTGGTGATAACCCGTGAAGCAATTTACAAAGGATTGGAGTTCATGCTTGGTTCAATTGTCGATCAAAATGTGTATGTTTGGTAGTGGAAAGTCATCATTGGGACTTGTTCTGTTTAAATCTCGATAGTCAACACATACCCTGACTTTCCCATCCTTCTTCGGAACTGGCACAATGTTAGCTAACCAGGTTGCGTACTCGACCACCCTAAGAACTTTGGCTTTGATCTTCTTGGTAACTTCCTCCTTGATTTTCAGGCTCATATCTGGTTTGAACTTTTTGAGTTTCTGCTTCACTGGCGAATACATGGGATTAGTAGGCAACTTGTGAGCCACTATGGATGTGCTCAAATCGGTCATGTCATCATACGACCATGCGAAAATGTCCTCATAATCTTTTAGGAAACGGATGTACTCTTCCTTCTCTGTTGGTGACAAATGAGTGCTGATGCGAGTCTCCTTGACGATATCGGTGTCCCTAAAATTTACTACTTCGGTTTCGTCCAGATTGGACTTAGGATTATTCTCAAAGATTTCAACTTCCTCGGGTATCTCATCTTCTTAATCTAAATCACTATTCTCATGTTACAATTGCCTCATTACATGTCACAATAACCGGTTCATTAGGAAAAGTAATAATAATGATGTAGAAAGAAAAAGTGTAGAAAATAGTAGTGAATAATGAAGAGTAAATGCATTTGATTAAAATTAAACAACATCCAAACAAGTGCAGCTCGATGAATCGAGCATTTATTTTGATACAAGTAAACCTTTAAATCAAAATTGTTGAAAATCTTAAGTGCCTAGAATGGCTATAGAAATAAAATCTGTCAAGCTACTCAGGGACTCGGCGGGCCCGGGAAGGTGTGGCGGTCCAGTTCCTGAGAACAACTCCATTCTTCATAGTTTGAATAGTGAGGCCTTCTTCCTCCTTCTCCTCAATTATGGCACTGCAGTCCATGTCTTCATACTCCAAGAACAGATTCTTTAACCCAACTAATGCATCCTCTTCTGCAGTTCCTCATATTATATCAGCTTGGTGAAAAACTTGATCTAGACGTGGCATTGGTTGCTCAAGAGGGTAATACGGTCCGTACCATGGAGGCGACCAATCATTGTATTCTTGCCATGTGTACTGATATCCAAGCCTAAAGGTAGTACCATGACCCTTCAGTCGTATTGGTTTAGTGATACCCTGGAGATTCTTTCCCAGCCCTTTGTTGGGCTCATACCCAGACCATGCCAAAATGCTTTCTATTTTACCGCTCAACCATTTATCTTTCTCCATGGAATTGGCACGTTCAATGTGATGATAGGTTTACCCTCCTAGCCTTCTCGTATGTCCAATGACCGGGATGGTTTGCCTGGTGTAAATGGGGTTACTCCCATCTCCATGAATGATCACCTCCTGACGATTCCATTCGAACTTCACGGCTTGATGTAATATGGAAGGCACGGACCCAGCGGCATGGATCCATGGTCGTCCTAACAGAAGATTATATAGGCCGGTATGTCATGCACTTGAAACTCGATGTCGAACCAAGTTGTCCCCATTTGCAAATAAAGGTTAATTACCCCGATCGTGGCTCTTTGAGACCCATCAAAAGCTTTCACATTCATGCTTCCTACCTGTGTTTCATGAAAACCTTTGTCCAACCTTTTCAGGGTGTCTAACAGACAAATATTGAGGCTCGAACCTCCGTCAACCAAAACCCTGGGAATGAATTTGTCTTCAAATTGTACTGTAATATGCAATGCTCAGTTGTGATTCAATCCTTCAGGTGGTATCTCATCTTCGTGGAAGACAATCTTATGACTTTCCAGTACTTTCCCTACCATATTGGCCATGCTCAGTTGTGATTTAATCCTTCAGGTGGTAGCTCATCTTCGTGGAAGACGATCTTATGACTTTCCAGTACTTGCCCTACCATATTGGCCATCTCTCCACCGGTGATGTTATTGGGTACATAAGCTTCACTCAGTACTTTCATTAAAGCATTCTTATACGCCTCTGAGATTTGCAACAGCGACAGGATGGATATCTGAGCTGGGGTTTTGATCAAATGATCGATGATGGAATACTCCTTTGCTTGTACTTTCCTCCACAGGTCATCTGGCCCTATTTCAATGACAGGTTGCCTGGTAGTGGTATCCTTGATTGGTTCTCCCAAATGTTTAGGTATGTAGACTCTTCCAGTCCTGGTCATTTCTTGTGCAGCATCGAATTCCTCAATTTTTTGTCTTTCCCTTTCACCGAGCTTCGGCAACGTAATCCCAAGGTATTGCTTTTGAGTCGAAAGGAGGTGTGGTTGACATTGTCACTGTGAAAGGTGTGACCACTTCTACTTCAAATGGAGCGGGGGTGGCCACAGGTGGAGCTACCTCTACCTCAAATGGGATCGGTGCAGCTACCTCGACCTCGATTGGTGACCGAGTCTGTACCACAATAGGAGTAAATGTGACTGCAACTTTAAAGTCATCGCCTTCTCGAATAAGCCCAATCGACCCCTTAGGGTCCCATTCTTCGTTCGTGTCTATCACATGTATCCCACCACCTCTATTATCAGGGACGGGGTTGTTGCAGACATTGGGTGCGACTTCCTTTGCATGTATGACCTTGTTGTCAATTAGCGTTTGTATCTTATCCTTCAATGTTCGACACTCATCAGTGGCGTGCCCCTTCATACCGGAGTGGTACGCACAAGCTTTATTCGGATTGACCCATTGGGATGGATTCTCTAATGTCATGGCAGGAATGGTACGCACCAGTGGCTTTCAACCTTTTATACAGTTGGTCGATGGGTTCAACAATGGCGGTGTATTGTCTGGATGTCTTGCGGTCGAAATTAGGTCTTCGTCTTAGAAATTTTGGCGAGTTGGAGGTGATTGGAAATGGGATGGTTGGGAGTTATAGGTGTGATAGACAGTGGCTGGTTGGGAATATTTGGGAGATGAAGACTGATATGTAGGTGGTGATGTTTGATATGTGGGTGGAGGTGTTTGATATGTGGGTGGAGGTGTTTGATAGGTAAGTGGAGATTTTGGTCCCTGGGCCACCATTACTGCCCCAACGTCTCTCTTCTTTGATATACTTCTTGATTGTAACGCCTTGTTTGTGGCCTGTAATGGCTCAAAATTCGTTATCATCCCGCTTTTGATGCCTTACTCAATCCTTTCCCCAAGTTTCATGATATCGGAGAACTTATGGTTATCAATAACTATCAATATCGCATAATACTACGGATCCTACACTTTGACAAAGAATTTTTTCATATGTTCCTCATCCAAAGATGGTCTGACCTTGGCCGCTTTCGACCTCCAACGAGTGGCATACTCGTGAAAGGTTTTGGTGGGTTTCTTCTTAAGACTCTGGATGTAGAAAACATCTGGCGCATTATCTGTGTTAAACCTGAATCGGTCCATGAAATGGGACACCATACTCACCCAATTGAACCACTTCTTGGGATCCTGGCTTATATACCGGGACAGAGCATCTCCAGTAAGACTCCTCATAAAGCGTTTCATCCGGATTTTTTCATCCTTTCCGACCCCGACAAGCTTGTCACAATAGGTACTCAAATGAATCCTGGGATCACCTGTGCCGTCAAACATCTCAAACTTGGGAGGTTTGTATCCCTCTGGCAGTTCTACATCTGGCTGTATGCATAGGTATTCATAGTTCAAACCTTCTATTCCTTTGCCGCCTTCGACACCTTGAACCCGACTTGTAAACTTCTTGAGTTCTTCAGCCATGTTCTTAATTAGCAAGTCCTTCTTGGAGGATTCCAGTGTATAGGAGATTGGTTGGATAGAGTGAGGTACGGTTTCTACGTATATAGGGTTGCTTTGATGGGTGCCGGGGACTTGGGTGTAATGATGGTCATTGGTTGAGTTTTGAGGATCGGAAATGGGTTGTGGTGTGTTTTGGGGAGTGATAAGTGGAGGTTGGTGGGTACTGAATCGGTTGATGGTGATGTTGTGGAGGAGTTGGTACTGGTAAGGGATTGAGATTTTGGGGTGGGGTTACGTATTGATTCGGTGCAGGAGGATTTTGTGGGTGTTGGTTTTGTGTGTTTTGGGGAGATGCTGGGTTCTTTGTGTTTTGTTGGTTGATGTCGGGGACATTTAGAGTGAGTAATAAGTTTGCCAAGTTGTGGACCTGCTCAAGCTCTCCTTGTAGCTCTAATATCTTTTGTTCTAACCTCAAGACTAGATCATTTGGTGCCGGGGTACTATGGCCATCTGAACCTTCTGCGTTCTCAGCATTGTCCTTTTGAATACCACTTAAATCGTCCATTTTTTCTTTTCCTTTGCCTTTTGTGTTTCTTGGAGGTGGAGGAGGAGGAGGTGGAGGGCCTATAGATCTGGTGTGATATGCTGATGATGCCATTATGAGCAAACCAACCTTAGGGGATAGGAATAAAGAATAAAGAAAAACAAAAAAGTAGACAAGTCAGTGAGGATTCTGAAATGTTTGCAGTATTTAAACACATATTGCGAGAATGTATTTGTGTCCTAATTTGGGAGCCTCATTGTGCCCGAGCTAGGCCTAGCGACAAGTAGATTTGGAGAACTTTAGATGCCAGTAAATACTTCATTTCATAATGTAAAAATAAACGAATCCCAAAACGACACTAAGACAATAGAAAAGTAAGTCACTACTGGCACTTGGCCTTATACATTTAGGAAAGCAAATAAATCTAACCTACTTGGTCCCAGAAGGACCTTCCCCAGATTTGATCTTCTTGACTCCATCATACAGGTTCCCCAGCTCGCGCAGACCCAACATCAGGTAGGCTCTGGCCAAATGTCCTCCTTCACTTCCTTCAGCATTCTAGCAATCCTCAATCCTCTTTATGACTTTACCCTCCAGCTCCACTAATCCTTGCTCCAGATATTTCAGCTTTCTGTTGGAAGTGATAGCCATCTCTTTCCACTCATCGATTAATCTCATGTTTTTCTGGTGTATTTTCCGGTGCTCATTCTTAGAGTCGTGGACCCTCTTGTGCAGCCTGTTGTATTTGACTTGAGCCTCAGCTTCTTCGTCTATGATCCTATTCCCTTGACCAGTTCCTAGCATCACCATCCCCTTTAGATTTTCCTCTAACCATGCTGGGTAGAGAGGTTCATACCCAGCATGATACCTGTCTGGCTCAATGATGTTCTTTTCCACAATGATCTTGTAGTGCCACATGTGCTGAGATTGGCACTTGTAAGGGACACCATCATTTTGAAAGCCTGCTCTGAAATGGCTCATTTTGGCAATCGTGGGTACAACTTGTTTCCTACCTGCTTGCGTCATGACTCGGATAGGGACATAAAGGTATATCCCTCTCAACCCAATAAGTGCCAAGTGTGGAGCATTCCTGGATCTAATGATGAATTCGTCTATTGGGAACCATTCAAACATCCATTGCCCCTGCTCCTCAGTCAGATTGTCAAAGAACTCTACCCACTCTTTGGCTCTTTCTGGCTGAGCAAACCTGTCCGAAATGTAAGTCATCCGCTTGGGGTGGTGGAAGGCAATATGGTCGTTCCAAGCCCTTTGCGGAAATTCTTGGTGATAATGACCTTCTGAATATGCTCTAATAACCACAACTACAACAGCAGATTACAACCCTCGAAATGTTTGATCCCCCTTTGATAGTGTTCCAGAGCCCTATAGATGTCGGTTATGATCATAGGGATTATAGTGTATGTTTGTCCATTGATCCCTTCCATCAGAGTTTTGGCTACCATGACCAACCTAGTATGGATTCTTTCCCTTTTCATTGGGAACACTATCAAGCCCAAGAAGCATACGATGAGCACGAACACTTTGCGGTAGATGTGTCCCAGAGAAGTGATAGAGAGCTCGTCGTGGAAGGTACGGTAGGACTTTCTATGGCCATATCTCTCATACAGGCATTCAAAGGGTATATAGGACTTCTCCAGGCATCCCAAGTCAGTATTTTTCTTCAACCCCATCATCGTTAGGAACCACTTACCAGTACGGTTCTCCGGTACCAACAACCCACTATCCTAAGTCAATCCTGCAAGTCCCCTAATTTTCTCTAGGAGTGGAGTCATTTTTATGTCGCCGAAACGGAACATAGACCTTTCACTGTCCCAGAACAAAGTGGCAGCCTCGATCAACCTGTTGTTTGGTTGAATGTCTAGCAGGGAAGGCAAGTTACCCAGGTACTTTCTTACATGTTTCTTGTCACTTGAGGAAAGGTCCTCCCACTAATCTAGCAGTAATGGTGGAATGTTGCTAACCATACCGAATCTGGGGACCTCGTGCCTCGTTTTCTGCAAAAACAAAAAGGTTAGGCCCTTATCCCCCACCAGACTCGACTATTTATACATTCATGATTAGTATATTGGCATTTACTTCTCCAAATTAATGCATAGAATGTAGTTGTATCCATTGGGATTATGGAAACCTCGGTGCACTTTTAGATAAGGCTCGTCTTAAAGGATCATTATATGGACAACATATTAATCCGACTAGGTTTGACCATGATGCATGCACTATTTTAATCAGAGTAAGGTTACTATGGGGGTCTAGACTGGTACCCTCAAGCGAAAAACTTGAGGGGAAAAGGCATGGAACCATCGACTGCACCGCTGATCGACTAGTTTACCGCAAAAAAGCCTTTCCAATTTAAGGGTAATAAATAGGAAGAGCGCAACCACTGATCAAGTGTCGCTATAGGATTTAATACGCACGAGTGGAGTATGACGTGGAGCATGATATATGCGGCAATAAATATCATGTAGTCAATTATTTGCACGTAGGAAAAATAAATACAATATTTAAATAATTGAAAGATAGTTACGGAAAAAGAAAACAAGGAGACAAGTCAGTTTCAGAAGAAATAAAGAAATCATAAATGCTTGATAGCAATTAAATTCAGATAAGGGGAAAGAGTACATAGGATAAAGCATGCTTGGACTAATTCACAAAAGATAAGTTCGTTATGGTAAGAGCCTAAAGGTATCCCCAGTGAAGTCACCATGCTGTCGCGCCCCCTTTTTTCCCTCCACGGAGAGAAGTTCGGGTTTCGACATTCATGGGGGTAATAACTCATTTCCTTTTGGGATTTGGGTATTTTGAAGAGTTGCCACCTAACGGATTATGGTGCGTTAGAGCACCTAGAGCAATTAACAGTTAGACTAGTTTGAATTACCAGAGATTTAAGGTAAGTGCTTGAAATAACCTTGAGGGGAAGGTGCTAGGCACCCCTCGCGGTCCAAAATGGTGGGTCCTGGCCGAACTTATACTTATATGAATTAGTCCTTTTGACAAATAATAATTTTAAGACATACTTGCAAATAAAGGCATTGTATGACTCAAGTAACAAAAAGGAAAAGACTTGAACAAATTGCACATATATAGAGAAAAGTAAAGTTTAAACATCGGGAATTAGGAAAGTGAGGTCCTAGGTTGGTTAGCCTATAGGATCACCCCACACAATGCCCGGTAATCACTCCTAAATGAGGGGCTACACGTGACATTAGCGCATAGTCATCATATCCTTACTACCCAATTCTCTCTCTTGGTCATATCCTAAAGCATTCTAGCAACTTTGGAAGATATCTTATGTGTGAACTACCCTCCTCGTGGCCCTCCAGGTATTTAGGACCTCTAATTTTAGGTAGTTCTAGACCATCCTAAAGTTTTAAAGGATAAAAGTCTAGGCGGCAATCAAAAAAAATTAGGATTGCACTTAAAGGAGTAACAAATAAAGGCTCACATTTTACCTCCACAATCATAACAAACAAGTGCATGTCTCAAACAACAGTTTCAAGTGTTTAAGAGAAAACCCTAAAATATGATATCTAAGTGAGCAGAAAGTATACAACATTGAATTAAGGCCGAAGTGTCAAAGACCTAGTGATTTTAGACCTATGAATGCGAGCAGTTTTAAAGCGCAGTTTTACAGTCACAGAGTTTTAATCGCCCTATAGGCTTGCCTAGGCGTAATAGTGATGTCCTATGAGCATGATATCTGTACTGATTAGGAATGTAGTAAAACAGTGAACAGTTTTTAAAACGAATAACTTGAGATCCTATAACCATGCTTTCTAGTGATATTAATAGAGGCAGCGTTTTAAAACTTATTAAAGAAATGGATAGATTAATTAATTAAGCCGATTGAGCATATATAAACACTAATTTGAACTGATTTATTTAACTGAACTGTTTTAAGTCCTGTAGACATGATCCCTAGTTAACCAAGGTAAAAAACGGACAACATTCATTTAACCAAAGTGAAACCCCCTATAGGCATGGTATCTATAGAGCTGATTTTAACCTCATAGGCATGATTCCTATTATTAAGCCATTTTTAGGTCCTATAGGCATGGTATCTAATTATTAAAAGCTAATTTTAATCCTATAGGCATAATCTCTATTATTAAAGTCATTTAGATCCTATAGACATGGTATCTAATTGTGGGGAAGTAAAGCAAACATACAAACACATTTGAATCAACACGATCCTATAGGCATGGTATCTACCAAATTTACCCAACATATATATAACTACCCACCTTTTTCACTAATAACCCGAATGTTTGTTTACAAAAATATTATTACAGACAAATAAATTAAATAAAAATACATAAATAAATAGGATTTAATCTATAAGGAGCCTGCAATAGGACCAAATGACTTCCAAGAATACAATAGCCTCAAATGCCCAAAGTTCCATAGCCAATTTCATGTCTAGGTGTGTTAGAGTTCCTTAAGGACTTCAAGCATCCTGGGCAGTGCTCACACCTAGACCTTTTCTCAAAAAATAAATAATTTAGGTGCAGTGTGGAAAGGCCAGCTCCGACATGCCAGAGTTCAAAGAGATCTCAAGGCAGTACACATATCAGAGGGGCAGAACCTAGTATTCTAAGAGTGAAGTGAGAGTACTTGACATAGTTTTGAAAAGGTTTTGAATATAGTACAGAGATGACTTTAGAAGTAAAAAAGGTTTTTCAGAAATAGGAAATAGTTTGGTGGTAAAAGACAGTTTGAGAAGAGTACCAAAATAGCAGACAATCAATTGGTCATAAAAACGACATCCAGATTCAGAAAACAAATCTCACATAGGGATCTGATTGGGCACATAAGAGTCACATTGGGGTACATGGATAGGGTATAGAGGAAATATATAGTCAACCAGAATGCATAAACACTTAGGATCTTACGGACTTCAGCAGGCGAGTCATGGACAGTAAGTAGTTAAGACATAGATCATAGCCTGACATGTCTTGAACAGGATTAAACATACAGTTTAGACATGCTAGGTAAAGAAGTAAGAAGGAAAGAGTGCAGAATATAAAGCATACATTGAACAAGACAGAGTTTTAGACATGCTAGGCAAAGAAGTAATCATGAAAGAGTACAGAATACAAAGCATACATTGAATAGGACAGAGTTTAGACATGCTGAGCAAAGAAGTAAGCAGGAATACAAGTTGAATTCATAATTGATAAACTAGTGCAGGAATGAAACATATAGGGTTTGGATTTCAAAACTTAACTAGAGACATACGAGTTGAAGAGAAGGGTGCAGAATATAAAGCAAATGAAGTTCCAATATCTAGATTTGTCTTTCAGCCGGCTAGATTAGTGAGTAGCACAAGTAGCAGAAAAGAAAGAGAACTTTAGAGCGTAAGTGTGTTTTTTGTGAACTAATGTTCTATTTTTTTGAAGTAAGAATAGAAGAGTCCTTATATAGCAGTTCGAGGGTAGAGTTAATAAGGTAAAAGAATCAGAAATCAGCAATTATGGGTAAATCAGAATCCAATCGCATAAGGAGTTCATAATAGATTCCTTTAATTAGGGGCAATTAGCCAAACGGTAACAACAGGGGTTTAATTAAGGCAAAAAAGACCAAACCATACCAAATAAAGAATCAGTAGGAATCCCAAAGTTATACGGGCAAGCAATTAAGGCAGAGACGACCAATTAAGGTTATAAACAAGGAAACAAATAAAGTCTATGTATACCAATCTTTAACGGAGTAATCAATCAGCCAGAATTTCAAAGTAATCGATTTCTAGAAAGAATATATATCAATTCCCATAAATAGAAAATTAAACTAAGCAAAATTTCACAGAAACATAGAATTTAGACGAAAAATTAGGTTAGAACCCTAATAGGGCTCAGTTAGAAGGAAAATCACGAAAGAGTCAGTAGGTTTAGCAGATAAGGGAAGAAATGAATAGTCAGGATGAACACAAACATATAAAATCAGTGAAAAGTTGAATTAAGAATCTCACTAGAGGAATATTAGGACAAGAAAACCACGAGAAATCACAAGAACCAAGGCAAGAACACAATTAGTACACCAGTACTCATAAACCAAAAAAAAGAATGTACAAATTAGGGTTTTTTTAGTATAAACGAGTTAAAGTTGTAACAAACTTACGAAATCAGTCAAAACACATAAGAAGCAAAAGATCAAACACTCAAAAAATTACCAAATGTTTTGAAAAAGAAATCTCAGAAACCCTAGTTTAGAGAAAGATGAAGAATCACTCGAAAATCAAACGATTCTTGTAAAGAATCACAAGGTCATTATAAAACTTAGATGAAACAAGTCTAAATCATCTCAGATCTATACAAATCTAAGAGGTTCAGAAAACGAAATTAGGGTTTCAAAGAGAACGACACAGAGGTGAAGAAACGTGCTTAGAAACCCATAGATCATAGTCGATATAGGATGCTCTTACTCAGAATCACACTGGAACAGCCTAAAAAGGCGAGAAAGGGACCATTGATGCAAGCCAACTGACAGTGGTCCCTTGAGGATCCTGGGGATGGTAATACCAACATGATAGAGGCTACTAGAGGCTTGTAAGGTGGTGGAAAACCACCACAGATAGCTATAGATGAGTGACTGTGAGGTTCTATTAGGGTTAGGTTTGAGACCGTTTGAAAAAGAGAGGAGTTTCAAGGCGGCGAATGGTGTAGAATGAAAGGGTTTTGGGGGGGGGCGTCGTTTGGTTTATTTTAGGTAAGGGTGTTTGTGGCCGTTGATCTCTATGATCAACGGCCGAGATTGAAGGGGTTTTGGGGCCGGATTGGGTAGTAGGGTTTGGGCTGGGTAATTTGAATTAAAAATTGGGCTGGTTATTGGGTCGAGATAGGGCTAAAAATTGAAATAAAATAGGCCAGATTTTAAATAGCCACTTTAATAGCTACATAATTTGTAAAAATAGTAAATGAGTTCCAAAAAGTATTTTCATGTACTAAAATAATTTAAAATAGTTATTTAACATTTTAAAAATATCAAACACAAATTTATGCATCGATAATGTAATTATACGTTAATATGGGCTATTATTGCAAAGATGTGCAATTTAGCCTAAAAATAAAAATGCAATTATAAAACATGTAATATTTAAACAATTATGATGGCATAAATAATGAATTTAAATGACCAAATCATCACAAAAGTAATTTGAAGTATAATTATTGGATATTTTATAAATAAAAGAGAAGAAATAAATCGATTTAGAGCTTTTAAAAATTATAGAAAAATTATAAAAATGCTTATGTATGCTTATAATTGCATATGTGCTATTTTGAAAGTATATATATGTGTTAAAAAGATATGAGAAAAAATTGGGTACCAACACCTCGGAACACAATTTTGATTCCTAAAACAAGAGATGACCTTTAGGGTCATCACACTTACCAATACATGGGGTCGGTTGTACTAATACTGCACTCTGCACTTTTTGTGTAAATTTCGGTACCGGACATGTTGAGTAGCTTGAGGTTGTTGCCTTCAGTCCAAGGAGATCAAGATAGATCGAGTGGTGTTCGCTGAGCCTGAAATCCCCTCTCCCCGCTTTAGTTCGTTCTGTCTCTTCTATTTCGAGAACAGTTGTACTTATTTCAGACTTATATTTGTTGTAATCTTAGTCGTTTGTGGATTGTGATACCAGATCTATGGGGTATCTATGTAGTTGAGTTGTGGCACTGTTATATTACTTCCGCATTTCTTAGTTATTTTGTTTTTAACTAGTATCTATCCCTGTTTGGTTAATAAAAATAATAGTAAAACTGTAATTGTCAGCTTGCCTAGCTTTCACGAGTATGCGCCATCACGATTCCCGAAGGTGGATAATCCGGGTCATGACAAGTTGGTATCAAAGTTAGGTTGCCCAGGTCATACAATTCACAAACAAGCTAGGTACAGTCTGAGGGATTAGTACGGAGACGTCTGTACTTATCCCTAGAGGCTACAGAGTTTAGGAAAAACTTTATATCTATTCTTTCCTGTCGTGCGACTTGATTTCTCAATGCTAATTATAATTCCACTCTGTTCTTTCGCAGATGGTGAGAACACGTACCGCTTTATCATCTGACCAGCAGCTCGAGCCCCCAGTAGCAGCTCCTACGAGGGGAAGAGGTTGAGGCCGTGCTAGAGGCCGAGGCAGGGGTAGAGCTCAGCCCAGAGCTCGAGCAGGAGCACTAGTGGCGGAGCCTCAGGTAGAGTTTGCGGATGAGGTTCCGGCCCTGACCGTTCTAGCAGGGCCAGCTCAGGTTCCAGAGGGGTTCATCGCCACCCCGGTACTCCCGGATGCTCTGGTCCATCTAGTGAGCCTTATGGAGAGTGTCACTCAGGCAAGCATATTTCTTGTAGCACTAGCTATCTCTTAGGCTGGAAGAGGAGCCCAGACTCCTACTACTCGCACTTCGGAGTAGATGGCTCCCCAGTTTCAGACTCCAGCATCTCAACCAATTGGGTAGTTCTGCCAGGTGATGTGGCACACACCGGTAATGGATCATCTATGTCTGTTGATGCCTTGTGCAGTCTAGACAGGTTCACCAAGCTTTTTACTACTACATATGGCGGTATATATTTAGAGGACCCCCAAGATTATTTGGACGGTTGTCATGAGGTTCTGCGAAACATGGGAGTAGTGGAGACCAATGGGATCGACTTTGTTGCTTTTCGCTTGTTATGTTTGTCACACCTCCTTTTTTACCACCCTAGGGTAGGTATAAGGGAGTTTTTCCACTTTAAGTGACATTATTCGAAATGGGATTATTTTATTTTATTTCTCAGAGTCGCCACTTGGAATATTTTAATTGGTGTCCCAAGTCACCGGTTTATTTTTAAATCCCAAATCGAGGAAATTCGACTTTCCTTTTGAAGTCTGCGAACCAGAAATTCTAAGTAAGGAATTATGTTAATGCGGGAGAAGGTGTTAGGCATTTTCGGATTCCGTGGTTCTAGCACGGTCGTTTAAACTATTAAAATTGGCCTATTATCCGATTTATTACATGTTTTAGCCTATGGTGTATTTTTAACTTATTAAACCGCTTTTAATTATTTTTTAAATGTTTTTAGGAAAATTCAACGTTATTTAAAACATGCCTTGAACCACGCCACATGAAATGCACCCGCGGTTCGCGACGCGTTCTATTTAACATGGTTAAGAATGGAAATTGGGTCACATGAAATGTACACCCGAAATTAGTAATCAAAAGAAAATCAATTTAAAGAATGCGCCTAAAACAACTACGAAAGTTCAAATTAATAAAAAAATTTGCGAGGGCCATGGAAAATTCAATTGATGGCACACCTCAATTATCAAAGAGTTAGTATTAATTACATGAGGGCCATGAGTTATTTAATGAAAATGACACACCTCAAATTGTCTATAAAAAAAGCTAACTAGTTTTGTAAGGGCCATGGGCTTAGGGGTTTTATTTGGCATGGCACGCCTCAAATTATTTCAAAGGGGTTTTGTTATTTGAAGTTGTTATGATCGGGTCACATGAAATGCACACCCGAATTGAGAATTATGTATCGTGGCCATGCCACGGGAACCGTACCCATAGCCACGATGATTTATTAATCGCGCCTGAAGTCAAACTACGATGTTTATAAGTATTTATTCTACATTACTTTGAGTTTAATGTGAAGGTCGTGATTTATTTAATTAAATATTTCAAAAAAAAAATGGAATTGTATACTTAAAAATCATGTAAAGATTCTATAAAGTGTATGTCTTTGAGATTAATAAAAACTCCAATACTTAGAAAATTTAAGAATCTTAGTAAAAATTTGAAGAAAAATAAAATAAAATAAAATAAAATACTTAGAAAATTTAAGAAAAAAGACGAAATGAAAAAAGGAATTTCACGATCTTTCAAATATTGAATATCATATGCATATGCAACTCATGATAGTGTGTTAATTATCAAAGTTATTAAAAAAAAGTGGTAGATGAAAATTATTGAATTATTTTAACTAATTTAACATTTTTTTTTAAAAAAAAAAAATTCAACCCCTAAATTTTTCTATCTTTTACCAATCTAACATTTATAAATTTAAGATAATAAATATGTGAAAAACACAAGAAATAGTATAAATAAAAATAAACTTCATGGATCATATAAAATCTAAAGCAACAAATAAACTCATAACCCCACCACAAAACTTACCCACCAAATTAACACAAAATATTTAAACATGGCCACAATGGATGAATATATATATATATATAACCCAATCAATGAATATTTTTTTTAAAATTTTATTATTAAGAAGGATAACATGAAAATATTCAAAGAATGATACAACTTAACATATAACTTGTAAAACACATTTTAAATAGAACAATATTCATTAAGTGTAGTGTAAATTTATTCATGCAAGTACACAAAAATGGCAAATATTAGAACGGACCTTTGCTCAATATTTTCTAAATGTAAAAATGCAAATCGAGTTGGACACAACAAGCTATTGACTGAACCTTGAACCGGCAACGTCGACGGATTGAATTTCGTTACTCGACTGTAACTAAAACTCGAAGGAAAATGGGTTCATGCCACGAATTCTTATGGTTATTTTAGGGCTAATTTTGAGGTATTTAAAGAGCTAATTTTTGGTTTCTTTTTTATCTTAAACAAGATAATGACTTGATTTTTTGTTGTTGAAAGAAATAGGAAGAAAGAATGAAAATAGTAGAAATGCTATTTTTTTGCATAGAAGAAGAAAATATGTTTTCTCTCAATTCCCTCTCCTCTTCCGTTTCTCTTTTTTCCCCTCCATTATTTTCAAAATTACTCTTCTATTTATAGTAAAAATTTTCGAAATGTTTCAGATTTTTTTTATAAATATTTTATTATTTTTTAATTAAAAGAAATCTCACTTACAATTTGCTTTTCTTTTTTTATAAAAATAATTCCCACCTTTCTTTACTTTTATTTTTTAAATTCCAACTTTAATTACTTTTATCTTGTTTAAAATCCCACTTTTTTAATTTTTAAAAGAGAATTTCAGTTATTTTACTTTTCTTAAAAAAAAACAATCCAATTTCTTTTGCTTTTCTTTTAAAAATTCTACTTTATTTTACTTTAATTTCTTTTTTAATTTTCAGCTACCTTTACATTTATTTTTTAGTTCCAACTTTCTTTTACTTTTTATTTTTTAAAATTTTCACAAAACTTTACTTTTATTTTTTTAATTTTCCACTTTCTTTTACTTTTTAAAAGAGAATTGCACCTACTTTTACTTTTATTTTTTTCAATTCCATACTTCCCTTTTTCTTATTTTTTAAATCTCTCTCGAAAATTAAAAAAAAATATAATATTTTTTCCGAATTTTTTTTATTATTTTAAAATAAAATTTTGTATTTTTACCCTATAATAAAAAGTGTAACAAAGCTAAAAATTGTAGATTAAAGCCCCTAAAATATTTACATCAAAGA
Organism: Nicotiana tabacum; assembly: GCF_000715075.1. NCBI lineage: Eukaryota > Viridiplantae > Streptophyta > Magnoliopsida > Solanales > Solanaceae > Nicotiana > Nicotiana tabacum. The sequence goes on along the minus strand of NC_134087.1, from coordinate 101,527,723 downwards.
AGTGACAAAAAAATAAATATTGTCAAAAATTAGGTGCTCGCAGCTGCCCCTCTTTGCTTGGAAACATGAAGAGTTTTCAAACAAAGATAAGGTGACCATGTGACTAATTTTTGAACATATCTTTATTTAATAGAGAAGAAATAAGGATAAGAGAAGAGAGAAAGGGTGCAACTGAGTCTTGGTTTTGGACAGCCTACATATCCCGGGTTATAGGGGAATCAGGTCGCGGGTAGTTCAAGAAAAATGATGGAATGATGAGTTGAGGAGTCGAGTGAGGTTCGGTCGAGGCTCCGGTCTGCGATCCTGTTATTATATAAAAAATCAAAAAGGAACTAAACAAGCCTATCAACTATGAGATACAAGATTCATATCTATGAACCTTCTGAAGCTTGATCTTGAGTCTTGGATGGTTCTTCCGGCAAACTCTGATCTGAATCTTGATGCTCGTTAGCTGCAACCGCTGGTTCATTCTTCTCCAACTTTTCGGATCAAGGCGGGACATGCAAAACTTGTGACGTCAATCATATCTTGGGCAATCCGCATCTTTTCTCTGCTTCTACACTTAGAGTTCAACTTCTTTTCTTGTTCCTCTTTTCTTTTATTTGGATCGAGAATTCTTCTTTCGGTCGCCTCAAAACTTTTGCCTCAAGGTAATAAAACCTGTTCAGACACCAAAACAAACAACGAACAAAATTTTTCTACCCCAGTTTTCACTAGAAAAAAGTCGTGAGTTATTATAACAAAATCTAAACTACCTCTTTATTGAAAGAAATAAAACAAGGATCGTGTGACTTTAGGAGAAAGAGATTAGGGAGTGGAGCCCTATATCTATAAAAACTCAACCAGGGAGTGGAGACCCCGTGTTGGAAAAGGTGACTAGGGGATGGAGACCCTTTGTCTAAAAATAATCTCAACTAGGGAGTGGAGACCCTATGTTGGCAAAAGACGACTAGGGGATGGAGACCCTATGTCTAAAAATAATCTCAACTAGGGAGTGGAGACCCTATGTTGGCAAAAGACGACTAGGGGATGGAGACCCTATGTCTAAAAATAATCTCAACTAGGGAGTGGAGACCCTATATTGGCAAAAGGCGACTAGGGGATATAGACCCTATGTTTAAAAATCTCAACTAGGGGTTGGAGACCCTATGTTGGAAAAAGGCGACTGAGGGATGGAGGCCCTATGTCTAAAAATCTCAAGTAGGGGTTGGAGACCCTATGTTGGAAAAAGGGCAACTAGGGGATGGAGAGCCTATGTCTAAAATAATCTCAACTAGGGGTTGGAGACCCTATGTTGGCAAAAGACGACTAGGGGATGGAGACCCTATGTCTAAAAAATCTCAATTAGGGGTTGGAGACCCTACGTCTAAAAATAATCTCAACTAGGGATGGAGACCCTACGTTGGCAAAATGCGACTAGGGTATGGGGACCCTATGTCTAAATATCTCAACTAGGGGTTGGAGACCCTATATTGGAAAAAGGCAACTAGGGGATGGAGACCCTATGTCCAAAAATCTCAACTAGGGGTTGGAGACCCTATGTTGGCAAAAGTCGACTAGGGGATGGAGACCCTATGTCTAAAAATCTCAACTAGGGGTTGGAGACCCTATGTTGGCAAAAGGCGACTAGGGGATGGAGACCCTATGTCTAAAAATCTCAACTAAGGGTTGGAGACCCTATGTTGGCAAAAGGGCGACTAGGGGATGGAGACCCTATGTCTAAAATAATCTCAACTAGGGGTTGGAGACCCTATGTTGGCAAAAGGACGACTAGAGGATGGTGACCCTATGTCTAAAATAATCTCAACTAGGTGTTGGAGACCCTATGTTGGCAAAAGGCAACTAGGGGATGGAGACCCTATGTTGGCAAAAGGCAACTAGGGGATGGAGACCCTATATCTAAAAAATCTCAACTAGGGATTAAAGACCCTATGTTGGCAAAAGGCGACTAGGGGATGGAGACCCTATGTCTAAAAAATCTCAACTAGGGATTGGAGACCCTATGTTGGCAAAAGGCGACTAAGGGATGGCCACCCTATGTCTAAAAATAATCTCAACTAGGGATTGGAGACCCTATGTTGGCATAAGGTGATTAGGGGATGGAGACCGTATGTCTAAAAATCTCAACAAGGTGTTGGAGACCCTATGTTGGCAAAAGGCGACTAGGGGATGGAGAATAAAAATCTCAACTAGGGATTGGAGACCCTATGTTGGCAAAAGGCGACTTGGGGATGGAGACCATATGTCTAAAAATCTCAACTAAGGTTGGAGACCCTATGTTGGCAAAAGGCAACTAGGGGATGGAGACCCTATGTCTAAATATCTCAACTAGGGGTTGGAGACCCTATGTTGGCAAAAGGCGGCTAGGGGATGGAGTCCCTATGCCTAAAATAATCTCAACTAGGGGTTGGATACCCTATGTTGGCAAAAGGGCAACTAGAAGATGGAGACCCTATGTCTAAAATAATCTCAATTAGGGGTTGGAGACCCTATGCTAACAAAAGGCGACTAGGGGATGGAGACCCTATGTATAAAATAATCTCAACTAGGGGTTGGAGACCCTATGTTGGCAAAAGGTGACTAGAGGATGGAGACCCTATGTCTTAAAAATATCAACTAGGGATTTGAGACCCTATGTTGGAAAAGCATAAAAGATTGAGATTGGGGATTTTAAACTACCATTTTTGTTTGAATTTTCTTCTTATCTCTTTTTTTTTTATTTTGTTTTCCTTTCTCTTCCCTTTTTTTAAAAGGAATGAGTAAATGCGGAAAAGAAAAATTAGAGGGGACTTCCCTTTTTATGACTGTTGCAGCAAAGCTATTTCTAGCACTTGCGCATTTTTCTTTTTTTTGGTTGCACCTGCTTCTTGTCCAGTTGCTTTGGATTGCACCTATTTCAAATTTTCAAACAAAGAATAATTGTTAGTTTGAAACGGTGGTTGGTTTTGTGGCCTTGATTGTTTTTGATCATTTGATCTTGGCCCAACTCTTTTTGTGAGAACCTCTGCTGTTTGCTGGCTTTTCTGAAGATTGATCTCTCTCCTAAAACCGAGGAACTCAAATTTCCAAACTTTCCAGATGATGGTTCAACCACGTGGGGCTTTGGTCTTTTCACCTTATTCTGCCTCTAGGGGATTTTGACTTTGGATTTCTTTTCATTTTCAATGACTTTGATTTCAAAGTATCGGCCGTCATGGCCAGTCGGGATCGACCTGATGCACCATCTGAGGCTGGGTACTTTTCTTTGGACTTGACTTTTGTTAAACAGAACCCTGTAAAACCAATCTTGCCACCTTTTCTTTGTATTAGTTTCGGAACAGAGTTAGACCGAAAGGGATTCAAACAAAATAAAACAAAGGACAAGAAAGTGAATTTAAGAAGAAGTGTCCCTTTCAGGGAGGAAAGAAGGACTTATCTGGAGCGCATGCGGACTTCAATAGATATGACATGCTTCTTGGACAGGATACCTGATCTGCACGACTATCCAACTTCTCATACACTCATTGTGACCCGTGTTTTAAAACCAAGAAACCTTTCCAGGACTCTTTCAGTACCAATGATGGTGAGGGGTTTCTTCTTTTCGATCAATGGCGCCCTTTGCGGGGTTTTGCCAATCGAACTTTCTCATTTCTCTTCTCACTGTCGCCTTATAATGCTCTTTATGAGTTTTCACTAACAAGATTCTCTCGTTTTTCAGTTTCTCTGCTCATCATCGCCTTACGGTGCCCGTAGGTTTTCACCAATAAGACTCTCTCATTTTATTTCTCTCATCTTGTTTGCATCGAATCCAAACAACTGCATTCTTTGATTTCAAATACCTTTCACCGATTGATCGGAAGGACTTGAGCAAGGTTTGGGTAAAAAGAACTTGGATCGAATTACAACTTTGGAACCATTCAGGCGGGATCATCACCGAACAATTATAACATCTGCCCCAGAGAGAGGCTGCCTACGTATCGTTTCTGAATCAAGTTGAACGTAGTTCAGGGAAACATTTTTTTTGTTTGTTTTTTTTTACAACTTTGAGTTCCAAAGAGGGTAATGAAAGAAAGGTAACCAGCTTAAAGGGTTAGCAAAGGGTCGTAGTATTTGGGGTAGCAAGAATGAAAGCTTTCGTCATTCCAATCGCATAATGTTGTTACTGCAGAAGGATTAAACATAGTACCTTTTGACTGCGTCTGCATTTACTACTGTTTCGGGGTCATTCCTTTCGATGTCTCCCAGGTATAATGCCCCTTTTAGCAACAACTTTCTGATAATGTATGGTCCTTTCGAGTTAGGAGCAAACCTTCCTTTTGCTTCCTGACGATGGGGGAGAATACGCCTTAAAACGCGTTGCCCCACTTCAAAGTTTCTAGGCCGCACTTTCTTGTTATAGGCACGGGCCATTCTATGTTGATACAATTGCCCGTGGCAGACTGTGGCCATTCGCTTTTCATCGATCAGGTTTAATTGTTCCAGACGGGCTTTGACCCACCCACTGTCTTCAATTTCATCTTCAACAATGATACGAATAGAAGGGATTTCAACTTCTGCGGGTATCACGACTTCAGTGCCATAAACCAAAAGATATGGGGTTGCTCCGATTGATGTGCGCACAGTAGTGCGGTATCCCAATAATGCAAATGGCAACTTTTCATGCCACTGCCTGGAACTTTGAATCATCTTCTCAAAATCTTTTTGATGTTCTTGTTTGCTGCTTCAATGGCACCATTGGCTTTGGGCCGATAAGGAGTAGAATTTCGACGCGTGATCTTAAATTGCTCACATTTCTCCCTCATCAAGTGACAATTCAAGTTCGTAGCATTATCCGTAATGATAGTTGCAGGGATACCAAAATGGCAGATGAGATTGGAATGCACGAAGTCTACCACAGCTTTCTTGGTGACAGATTTGAGAGTAATTGCTTCAACCCACTTTGTGAAGTAGTCGATAGCGACCAATATGAATTTATGCCCATTTGAAGCTTTTGGCTCAATCGGCCCAATGACATCCATACCCTAGGCAACAAACGGCCAAGGTGCTGACATGGGATGCAACTATGTAGGCGGTGCATGAATCAGATCACCGTGCACCTGGCACTGATGACATTTTCGAACAAAACTGAAGCAGTCTTTTTCCATAGTCATCCAGTAATAACCTACTCGGAGGATTTTCTTTGCCAAAATATACCCGTTCATGTGGGGTCCACACACTCCTGCATGCACTTCATACATGATTCTTTCGGTCTCTTCGGCGTCAACACATCTTAACAAGTTGAGTTCTGGGGTCCTTTTGTATAAAACCTCACCGCTTAAAAAGAAAACTGCTTGCGGGCCGTCTAATGGTTCTCTTTTGGTCTTCACTGGCTTGCTCGGGATATTTTTTAGTTTTCAGAAACCTCTTAATATCATGATACCATGGCTGAATATTTGGTTCTACCTCAACCGTATTGCAGTACCCGTGCCTTTTCGGATTTGGATTTCCAATGGATCAATGTGGGCATTGCCTGGGTATGGCAGCATCAAGGCCAAAGTAGCGAGCGCATCGGCTAACTCATTGTGAAAACTAGGAATGTACCTGAACTCAACTGACTTGAACCGCCTGCTAAGATCTTCCACGTGCTGCCTGTAGAGAATAAGTTTGACATCTCGAGTTTCCATTCTCCCTAGGATTGTCTGATAATCAGATCTGAATCTCCCATGATCAACAATTCTTCGACATCTTGGTCGATTGCCATGTTCATACCCATAATGCAGGCTTCATACTTAGCAGTGTTGTTTGTGCAGAAAAATCGAAGCTGGGATGCGGCTGGATAATGCTGACTATTGGGTGAGATCAAGATTGCCCCAATTCCAACGCCTTTTCATTTACAGCTCCATCAAAGAACATTTTCCAAGTGTCGGTGTCTTCTGATGTTATCTCAACTGAATTTACCTCTTCATCTGGGAAGTAGGTGCTTAAAGGCTGGTATTCGTCATCAACAGGGTTTTCGGCCAGGTGATCTACTAAAGCCTGGGCTTTCATTGTCGTGCGAGTGACGTAGACTATGTCAAATTCAGTGAGCAGGATCTGCCACTTTGCTGACCTCCCTGTGGGCATGGGCTTCTGGAATATGTACTTTAAAGGGTCCAACCTGGTAATGAGGTAAGTGGTGTAGGCCAACAAGTAATGCCTCAACTTTTGAGCAACCCAAGTCAGAGTGCAGCAAGTCCTTCCCAACAAGGTATATTTAGCTTCATAGCTTGTGAACTTTTTACTCAAACAGTAGATTGCCTGCTCTATTTTCCCGGTCACGTCATGTTGTCCTAGGACACATCCAAAAGAATTCTCCAAGACTGTCAAATACAGAAACAAAGGCCTTCCTGGTTGAGGTGGGACCAGAACTGGCGGGTTCGACAGATATTCTTTGATTTTGTCAAAGGCTTCTTGGCACTCGTCTTTCCATTTACTTGCTGCATCTTTCTTTAACAGCTTGAAGATGGGTTCACATGTAGAAGTCAACTGAGCAATAAGTCGGCTAATGTAGTTCAACCTTCCTAACAGGCTCATAACCTCTTTCTTGGTTCTTGTAGGAGGCAAATCTCGAATAGATTGTATCTTTGTTGGGCTAACTCGATGCCCCTCTGACTGACTATGAATCCCAAGAGTTTGCCCGACGGAACCCCAAATGCACATTTGGCTGGATTTAGCTTCAAATCATATTTACGCAACCGCTCAAAGAATTTTCTCAAGTCCCGAACATGGTCGTCCTGGGTCCTGAATTTGATGATCACATCGTCTACATACACCTCAATTTCCTGGTGCATCATGTCATGAAAAATAGAAGTCATGGCTCTCATGTAGGTTGCCCCGGTGTTCTTCAGACCAAAAGGCATGACCCTATAACAGTAGGTGCCCCAGGGTGTGGTGAAAGCTGTCTTTCCCGCATCCTCTTCATCCATCAACACCTGGTGATATCCTGCGTAACAATCCACGAAGGACTGTATCTCATGTTTGGCGCAGGTATCACCAAGGATATGGATGTTTGGCAAAGGGAAATTATCCTTGGGACTTGCTTTGTTCAGATCTCTGTAGTCCACACACACTCGAGTTTTCCTGTCCTTCTTTGGCACTGGAAGCACGTTGGCTAACCATGTGGTGTATCAAACCACTCGAATCACCCTCGCTTTCAACTGTTTTGTAACCTCTTCTTTAATCTTGTCACTGATATCAGTTTTGAACTTTCTTTGCTTTTGCTGGACAGGGGGATACTCGGGGTAGGTTGGCAACTTGTGAACTACCAAATCGACACTTAGTCATCGCATGTCATCGTATGACCAAGTAAACACGCCTTTGAATTCAAACAAAAGTTGGATCAATGCGTCCCGAGTTTTTTCATCTGTGTGAATGCTTATCTTGGTTTCTTTGACTTCTTCAGAACTACCCAAATTAACTGGCTCGGTATCATTTAAGTTCAGTTTAGGTTTATTCTCAAATTGTTCCAATTCTCGATTTATTTTCCTAAACGCCTCTTCTTCATCATATTCCAGTTCTTCGTTCATTATTTCACAATTAGACAGCGTATTTGGATCTGGGCATGAAGTTCGCAAACATGTGATTTTATTTAAAGCTGCATTATTAGAACTGAAAGAAGAAATAAGAGAGGAAAATAACAAAAATCAGAAAGAATGAAGAGAGATGAACAATGAAATATTGATTTCATTTCATTGAATTTGAAGATAAAAGGGTTTACATTGGAAATTAAAGACAGAAAACTAAAGAAAACATCCGAGTTACACCCTGAAATAACTCGTGATGCAGAAACAGTGGAAGGACTGGACTACCGGGATTCCCGCCTGATTGGGAATGGAGTAGCCTTCCAATTTTGCAATTTGGCATTGGGTCTCATTTATAGCACCTCAGCGGTGCTTGAGCCTTCTCCCGGCTAGACCATGTGAGTTTCATACAGCATCTTCCTCATAACCCCACAGATTTCTTCAATTTCCTCGGCCGTGAAGGCCTCATCTTCCTCTTCCTCATTGTACTTAGGCTTGACAAATGTTCTATAAAGATGTTGAATCGGCTAAGGCAAGACCCAACCATTGTTCTTTTTTTCATCTGCCCATTTGTCATCAACAGCCGTGGGCTGGAATCCCATCCCAAAGAACTTCTTGCTAGCAGCCAGAGTAATAAGTTTGGTGATTCCTTGCAATGACGTACCGAGCCCCTTCCCGGGTTTGTAACCATGCTTGATCATTTCCTTGGCAACCATAATTGATGCATTTGAAAGAAAGGGTTGAGGGCAAGGGTTTCCTTCCTCACATTGGTCCACGACCACAACCTCAAAAGCCTGATGGACTATATGTTCACTTCCTTCACTAGCTTTGAGACACAGGACTAACGGGTCCTGGTAGATCGACTGCTCATCTTCTTCGTGAACTACAATCTCCTGATCTTCATGTTCGAATTTCACCATATGGTGGAGTGTAGAAGGTACAGCCCCTGCTGCGTGAATCCAAGGTCTTCCCAAGAGGAAATTATAGGAAGTATCTGTGTCCAAAACCTGAAAGGTCACCTCGAAATCCACAAGGTTGATAGTCAGAATCAAATCAATCTCACCTATTGTATCTCTCTTGATGCTGTCAAAGGCACGCACACAGACGTTGTGCCGCCTAATTCTCTCAGTACCGAATTCCATTCATTGTAGAGTTGAGAGCGGGTAGATATCTACCCTAGAACTACCATCTAGCATGACCCTTTTCACATAATACCCCTCGTATTTAACTGTCAGATGAAGGGCTTTGTTTTGGGCGGCCCCTTCTGGGGGCAAATCATTCTTGCTGAAAGAGATTTGATTGACTGCAAAAAACCTTTCTGCCATCCTCTCTAGTTGTTCCATAGTGGTTTCAATGGGTATGTATGCTTCATTGAGAGTTTTGATCAACACTTTTTGATGTTCAGTTGAATTCATTAGCAAAGACAACAAAGAGACTTGAGCAGGAGACTTCCGGAGTTGATCAATTATCTCGTAGTCCGCCATTTTCATTTTTCGGAAAAACTCTTCTTCTTCTTATTCAGCACTCACTGGTTTCTTGAATGTGAAATGCTTCTTCGTGGCATTATTCACTTCCTCCAGATTGAGTTATTTTTCCGCCGGGTTATTTTCCTTAACTTCTCCCGAGATCTCTTTACCCCTGTAAGTTACTACCGTATTATTGTAATTCCATGGAACGGCAGTGGGATCTGTCATGGGCCTCTGTGGTGCGCGGCCAATAACCACAGGCTCATTTAGCCTTGGTGAAATTACTGGCCCCCGCACCACGTAGGTCCCTTTAGGCACATACATTTTAGATCCCTTGTTTAGCTCAAACCTTATTGGAGGCCACAATGACATCTGTTCTTTATTGTGGCCCCGGGGAACATAGAGAATGACATCTTTTGAGGGCGCTGCCCCAGTTTCGGTTTCCACTTTCTTTTCTATATTCTGAGGAGTGGGTTTACTCTTCTTCTCCCCTTTGTCTTGTTTTGCCACAGTCTTTTGCTTCTTTTCCACATCGGCTATGGCAATGATGGCTTTTAGAGCTGGGTCAAACTCCATGTATTTACAAATCATTCCAATAACTGGCCCGTTGTTGGGAGCTGGTAGTGGATTGTTGGTTACATTAGGAACGTCTTCATCTTTTAGCACTATTTGCTTTTGCTCTATGAGGTTTTCCACAGGCCTCTTCAGGGTCCAACAATCATCTGTATCATACCCTTCCGCCCCTGAGTGGTAAGCACATCGAGTACCGGCTCTATAAGCGGGCGACGTTGGGTTCTGCCTGGTTTGGGGTACAGGCTACAACAAACCCATCTGGACAAGTTTGGGGAAAATGTTAGAATATGACTCACCAATAGGTGTGAAGTTTGCCATCTTGGGTGGTTCCCGGGCACAGAAGTTATTCTGTGGAGGTCGGGGATTATACTGAGCTTGGTGAAAAGGCTGATTTCTGGGAAATGGAGCTCGGTTTTGATTGAATTGTTATTGTGGCCTAACATAGGGTTGGGCATTCATCACTGCGTGTGGCTGAGGAACCATAGCGTAGTCCACATCCTGATGGGGATAGTAATGTTGTGGGGTTCTTTCAGAGAAATAAGGTCTGGGTGGACGGGGTTTTCTTACACTTGAAGTTGCCATTGCCGCTTCCTCTTTCTTCTTTCGGTTTGCTACACCTTCAGACCCATCTTGAATTTCTTGGGAGGTAGCCCTTATAGCAGACTGACTCAAGATTCGCCCTTTTTTTAAACCATTCTCAACCATTTCACCGATTTTGATGGCCTCGACAAATGGTTTCCCCATCGCAGACATTATGTTCTGATAATAATCAGCCTCTTGGGCTTGAAGAAAGACACTAACTATCACTGTTTCGCCCATTGAAGTCTTGACTCTGGCCGCTTAATCGTGCCATTTGACAGCATACTCTCGAAAGCTTTCCGAGGACTTCTTCTTTAGATTTGACAATGACTTCCTGTCAGGGGAAATGTCGATGTTATATTGAAACTGCCTAACAAAGTCCCGCGCCAGGTCATCCTAGATATGCCACCGAGATATATCCTGATCTATGTACTATTCAGAAGCAATGTCGACCAGGCTTTCTCCAAAATAGGCCATGAGAAGCTCCTCTTTTCCACCTGCTCCCCGCAATTGGTTGCAGTACCTCTTGAGGTGGGCTATGGGATCCCCATGCCCGTCAAACTTTTCAAACATCGGGGTTTTGAAACCCAAGGGTAAGTGCACATGTGGGAACATACACAGGTCAGCGTAGGATATGCTCTTTTGCCCGCTCAAACCCTGTATATTTTTTAGACTCTGCTCCATGCTCCTCATCTTTCTTGTAATCTCCTCTTGTTCAGGGTTTTTTGTGGTTTTCTCCTGCCTCATGGTAAACTCGTACCAGGGTTGCTGAGGGTAGGAATTAGTAGTGAACTGGGTTGGTTCCATTGGGAAAGATGGTGCTTGAAAGGTAAAGGATGACGGTTCACAACTAGGCCTAGGTAGAGTGGGCTATTCCGAAGCTGAACAAGGCAGCGCAGTGAATATGTTGGAGGCCGCACCTGCCATTGACACCTGGGGGAGGGCCTCAGAAGGTGTTCCAACAAAGTGGGCTGAGATGGTAGGATATCCCAGTGGGGTGTTTGGATAACTTATGTGGATGTTGGAAGTCCCACTTTCCCTGGGAAATAACTCAGGGAACCCAGGTATCGCACTTAGTGGTTCTCTTCCGTTGGCCCAGGCATCCCACATTTCCATCATACGGAGACGCAAAATTCTATTTTCTTCAGCAGTTGCTGACTCAGAAGTTGGGATGGCCGAGATCGGGCTATCCTCCAGGATAGGGATTGTTGGCAGCTGACTTTTCGAAGATATTTCAACACTTCCTTTTGACCTTGTGAAGTACGGATGTGAAGCCAGATTACCACAAAACCAACCACCTTAATATAAACCTGAAACTTAACAGTAGACAACAAACCGGTCAGTTTGAAGCAATTAACACATAGGTAACACGTTGGGGGTGTGATGCACCTATACAGTTAAATATGTTTCTACATGTTTCGCAGCGGTTGCATGTTTCATCCCGACTCTGCTTGTTTTCCCAATTTTTTCCTTACACTTTGGCTCTTTGCGTTTCTCCTCTTATTCCCATTTTCCTCTCTGTTCTTTCCTTTCTTTCCTTGCTCTCTTTTTTTCGTTTTTCTTTCTTTTGGTTTTTCTTTGGCTCTCTTTTTATTTCTTTTCGGTTTTTCTTTCGGTTCTTTCCTTCCACATCCCTCTTTATTTGAGTTATTTACAAAAAATTATGACCGAATCCGATGAGAATTGCCTACGTATCATGACGCCACGTGAATCAGATCATTACGTAGTTCAAGAAAATAAGTACGAAAAATAAGGAAACAATTTTTGGGAATTTTCAAAAAAAAACTCCTAAACTTTTCTATTACAAAAAACTCCAACATACTCATTTCTTGGAATTTTAAAGACTACAAACAAACTCAAAACAAATTTTAAACTAAAAACTGAAATACAGACTCGCTAAGTGAAAATAAAGAGTACATAAGTGCTTCGACTCCTGGGGCCCATGGGACATCATTCGGTCTTGCCACGGGCCTATGTGCAAGATGCCCTTGAAGCCACTCCAGATCACTCATTATTTGGCGGACAAATGTCATTACTGCAGCAAGAAAGTGGTTCAAGTCATGTCCTCACATTCGTGGCATTTCATGACGATGTAGTCGGCAATTGCTCTAACCCTCTCCCGGATAATACCCTTTTCTTGGAGCAAACGCCCGATTTGCTGATTCCGAGCTTCCAACACTTGGGTGTCATGATAGTTTTGATTATGCAACTGTTGCATATCTTCCTCCATCTGGGCCATCAAAGCATAGCAATGTTCCCTTTCTACTTTAATTTTCCTAGCTTGTTTGGCCGCCTCATTTTCAAGGGTAGTTATCTCTCTCTTCAAATCGGTGACTGTCCCCTCATATTTTCTCTTCAACTACCGCACAAATTCCATCCGTCCTTCTACATTCTTTGCCAGTTGTGCTTGGACTCTTGCTAGACTAGCCTTAGATTTTTCTAAGTCATCTTGACACTCAATTATTTTCTTTCGAAGACCACTTATAAGCCTTTCATCTGCTCGGTTTCTTTCCTGGTTTTTAGCAGTTATTCTCATTTTCTGGATCTGATCTCTAAGGGCATGGTTTTCTTGAACCAGCTTCTTCTTTTCCCCTTCATCGCCAGTAGCTTGAACACTATTGTCAAATGTGAGGTTCCTGATTTTTCCCTCCCATTGCTCCCGTGAGTCGTTAGTGAATTGCTGGACGAGAGGTCTTTTAGCAGGCCTTTCGGGCTCTCGAGGGACTTGAAACCTTTTACCGAACCAATTCATGTAATTAGGGTCTACCTCACCCTTAGCTAGATCCCGCACCAGAGTCTTAGGTTCTAGAAATTTGCACTCATTCCAAACTTGACGAACTCTTCCTTCTGGGAATATAGTCTTTGGGCCCAATTCGACGACTTGTCGGCTCAGATCTTCGTCATGGGGAATAGTTTGAAACCTGCCCAATTGGCATAAAGCCCGGTGAGGAGCATATGGCTAAATGCTACGGAGACCCATTAGGAGAAAATAGCACACTTCGGCTGACATGTATACGACTTCGGTTACAGGGAGCCATCCGAAAGTCCACTCAATTTTGTCTAAAGTTAAAGAACTCAAGTGCGCAAACCAAGCCTCTGTACCCTCTGGGAATTCAACACCCACCACTCGGTTTTCATACTCTTCGATGCAATTCAAACCAGTCATGCCGTAGTTCATATACCCGACACGGTGACAGAGATGTTCTTGTATCCACAGTTGCAGGAGTAGGTTACAGCCTTGGAAGAATCTTCCCCCTTCTCAGCATATGGTTAAGGCTCGGTAAATCTCAGCTAAGATCATTGGAACAAGGGCGCCATTAGCTTTCTTAATCATGACATCAACCATTCCCACGAGACCCAATTCAATGTTGCCATCCTTTCTCGGATAGATTATGACACCCAAAAATGCCAATATAAAGGCCAAACCCCGTCGTGCCTCCTATTTATCTTTGTTTCCTGCATGGGTCAAACCAATATTCGGTGCTTCAAAACCTTGGGGATTGCCATAGTGCTGGTACAAAAATTGGAAAGTGCAAAACCCTTCGGATAAATTCCCATCCTGAACCTCCCGGCTAATACTCAACATATCTAGAATCTTGTGAGGAGACACTGTTCTTGGTGACACCAGGTACCGACTTCTGAGATTTTCGCTAAGGCCGGCATAGCCCGCAATTTCATCTAGCATGGGAGTGAGCTCAAAATCAGAAAAATGAAACACATTGTGAGTCGGATCCCAGAAAGGTATCAAGGCCTCAATCACATCCAATCTTTGCTTGATTTTCAGAAGTCCCACGAGACCACCTAAAACTTTTACCACAATCCCTCTGCTGCCTTATCCTAAATTGTTCCACCACATATGGAGCTAAAAGAGGATTTCCTCAAGAGCTGCGAAGGGTTCATTTTCATTTGTGCTCATCAGACACATTTATTAGGGTGATTTAGTTAAAGGATCATAATTCATTTTGACTCAAAAAAATTTATCACCATTTTGCAAATACGACCCTTCAGCACTTCGGGGAAGAAGATTTTAGGGCTGTGTTTGCTAACCGACCAAAAATTTGAAAAAGAGACCATAGGTGACTATTCTTGCAAAATAGTCTTCCAGCGCCCTTGGAGACATTTGACTATTTTAGATAAGAATGGCATCACCTTACTTATTTATGACAAAACAATAAATTTTTTTGTTCTTTTTGGGCTATTTTTGCAAAAATGAAGTTGGATCCGATGGGGGTTGCCTACGTATCCCACATCCGGTGAGAATCAAGCTGGCGTAGTTCGGGCAGATCGAGAATATAGTAAATAAACTAACTCTTTTTTTTGAAATTTTTGAAAGAAATGCTTTAAAAGAAGAAAGGAAATATATTTTTTTTTGATTTTTTGATTTTGATTTTTGTTTTTTTTTTCTAAAGAAAAACTTCTAAAAATTCATTTGCTTTTGAATTGAAGAAAGAAATTTTTTTTTTTATTTTGGATGTTGCCTCTTAATTTTCGAAAGAGTGACTTTTTTAAGAAAAAATATTTTGAATTTCTAAGCTTTTTTATTTATTTACAAAAGTACTTCTAAAGAAAAAACAAAAATATTTTTGGACTTCAATTTTTGAAATTCTTTTTGACATTTATGAAAGAAATACTTTTAAATAAGGACAAGAACATTTCCCTTTTTTTGGATTCTTTTTTTTTTTGTTTTTTTTAAGTATTTGGAAAAATACTTCAAAATAAAGGAAACCCGTATTTCTGATTTTTATTCTTTTTGACTTTTTTTTCCATATGAAAGACTTTAGAAAGAAGGGAACTACTTTTTTGATTTTTTAAAAAACTTTTTTTTGAATTTTGTAAGGAAAGATTTCTAAAGAAGGAACTAAAAGAAAATATTTTTTTTCGATTTTTTGAAAATTGGGGTCGGAACTGATGAGGTTTGCCTATGTATCTCACATCCGGTGAGAATCAGACCTGCGTAGTTCGGTCAGTTTTGACGAAACAGGGAAACATGGCTCTTAAAAATTTTGGGCTCAATTTGAAATGACTTTTCTTTTTCCAGAATTTCGGCAGAGTTTCAGAATTTTCTAAATACCTACCTCTCACTTTTTTTTATTTTCTTCCTCTATTCTAGAAGCTGATCAACATGCAAGCCAATACAAACAGATGCGCAAGTAGCACGTAAGATGCATCAGGAAGGTCTTTTTCATTTGGGTACACCTATCCTAAACGGACCCAACCCCTGTGTTGAGTCTCCAAAATTAAATGCATGTGATGCAATCAAACATTCCTAGTAGGGATCTGGCATGAGGCTTTGTTATACTAGGTTTAAAACCTAGGTGTATTGTTCTAGACCTGGCTTACCCGAGTGGACAGCTCAAGCCGGAGGGGGGGACAATGTATCGGGAATACAGAAGCTTCACTGGCTTTGCAACTTGTTCGAACCTCATTCTAAAATGGGATATGGCTCTAACAGAAAAGAAGTCACACGAAGTGCATACTTCCCAGATGATTTAGAAGACTCAGGGAGAAGAAGGGTTTCGTAACAGTTTATATGGAGTCCAAAAATATCAAAGCGGTAAAAAACGGCATTTAGCATATTAGTCCCAAACATATAAAAATCAGATAATAAATAAAGTCAAGTATAACAATTATTCTAAGCTCGAATTCTGGAACCCTGAACCAAAAGTTCTGGGTTATGATCCCCAGCGGAGTCGCCAGAGGTGTCACACTTCCTTTTTTACCACCCGAGTGTAGGTATAAGGGAGTTTTTCCACTTTAAGTGGCATTATTCGAAATGAAATTATTTTATTTAATTTCTCAGAGTCGCCACTTGGAATATTTTAATTGGTGTCCCAAGTCACCGGTTTATTTTTAAATCCCAAATCGAGGAAATTCGACTTTCCTTTTGAAAGATGCTAACCAGAAATTTTAAGTAAGGAATTCTGTTAACCCGGGAGAAGGTGTTAGGCATTCCCGGATTCCGTGGTTCTAGAACGGTCGCTTAAACTATTAAAATTGGCCTATTATCCGATTTATTACATGTTTTAGCCTATGGTGTATTTTTAACTTATTAAACCGCTTTTAATTATTTTTGAAATGCTTTTTGGAAAATTCAACGTTATTTAAAATATGCCTTGAACCACACCACATGAAATGCACCAGCGGTTAGCGACAAGTTCTATTTAACATTGTTAAGAATTGGAATTGGGTCACATGAAATGTACACTCGAAATTAGTAATCAAAAGAAAATCAATTTAAAGAACGCGCCTAAAGCAACTAAGAAAGTTCAAATTAATAACAAAGTTTGTGAGGGCCATGAAAAATTTAATTGATGGCACACCTCGATTTTCAAAGAGTTAGTATTAATTACATGAGGGCCATGAGTTATTTAATGAAAATAGCACACCTCAAATTTTCTATAAAAAAGCTAACTAGTTTTGTGAGGGGCATGGGCTTAAGGGTTTTATTTGGCATGACACGCCTCAAATTATTTCGAAGGGATTTTATTATTAGAAGTTATTATGATCGGGTCACATGAAATGCACACCCGAATTGGGGATTATATATCGTGGCCATGTCACAGGAACCGTACTCATAGCCACGATGATTTATAGTCGCGCCTGAAGTCAAACTACGATATTCATAAGCATTTATTCTACATTACTTTGAGATTAATGTGAAGGTCATGATTTATTTACTTAAATATTTCAAAAAAAAAATGGAATTATATACTTAAAGATCATGTAAAGGTTCTATAAAGTGTATGTCTTTAAGATTAATAAAAACTCCAATACTTAGAAAATATAAGAATCTTAGTAAAAATTTGAAGAAAAAAAAGAAAAGAAAAGAAAATACTCATAAAATTTAAGAAAAAAGACTAAATGAAAAAAGGAATTGCACAATTTTTCAAATATTGAATGTCATATGCATATGCAACTCATGATAGCGTGTTAATTATCAAAGTTATTAAAAAAAAGTGGTAGATGAAAATTATTGAATTATTTTAACTAATTTAACATTTTATTTTTAAAAAATTCAGCCCCTAAATCTTTTTATATTTGACCAATCGAACATTTATAAATTTAAGATAATAAATATGTGAAAAACACAAGAAATAGTATAAATAAAAACAAACTTCATGGCTCATATAAAATCTAAAGCAACAAATAAACTCATAACCCCATCACAAAACATACCCATCAAATTAACACAAAATATTTAAACATGGCCACAATGGATGATTATATATATATATATATAACCCAATCAATGAATATTTTTTTTAAAAAATTTATTATTAAGAAGGATAACATGAAAATATTCAAAGAATAATACAACTCAACATATAACTTGAAAAACACATTTTAAACAGAACAATATTTATTAAGTATAGTGTAAATTTATTCATGCAAGTACACAAAAATGGAAAAGATTAGAACGAACATTTGCTCAATATTTCCAAATATAAAATTCCAAATCGAGTTGGACACAACAAGCTATTGACTGAACCTTGAACCGGCAACCTCGACGGATTGAATTTCGTTACTCGACTGTAACTAAAACTCGAAAGAAAATGGGTTCATGCCACGAATTCTTATGGTTATTTTGGGGCTAATTTTGAGGTATTTTTAGAGCTAATTTTTTGTTTCTTTTTTATCTTAAACAAGATAATGAATTGACTTTTTTTGAAAGAAATAGGAAGAAAGAATGAAAATAGTTGAAATTCTATTATTTTGCATAGAAGAAGAAAATATGTTTTCTCACAATTCCCTCTCCTCTTCCTTTTCTCTTTTTCCCCTCCATTCTTCTCAAATTTTCTCTTCTATTTATAGCAAAAAGTTTCGAAATTATTCAGATTTCTTTATAAATATTTTATTATTTTATTATTTTTAATTAAAAGAAATACCACTTATAATTTGCTTTTCTTTTTTATAAAAAGAATTCCCACCTTTCTTTACTTTTATTTTTAAAATTTCAACTTTAATTACTTTTATCTTATTTAAAATCCCACTTTTTTTTTACTTTTTGAAAGAGAATTTACTTTTCTTAAAAAAAACATTCCACTTTCTTTTGCTTTTCTTTTAAAAATTCTATTTACTTTAATTTTTTTAATTTTCAGCTACCTATATATTTATTTTTTAATTCCAACTTTCTTTTACTTTTTATTTTTTAAAATTTCCACAAAACTTTACTTTTATTTTTTTAATTTTCCACTTTCTTTTACTTTTTAAAAGAGAATTTTGCCTACTTTTACTTTTATTTTTTTTAATTCCATACTTCCCTTTTTCTTATTTTTTAAATCTTTCCCGAAAATAATTTTTTTTTTAGTATTTTTCGGATTTTTTATTATTTTAAAATAAAAATAAAAATAAAATAATATTAATAGTAATAATTCACCTTAATAAAAATTGTAAGTTAAAACCCCTAAAATATTTACATGGAAGTAGTGACAAAAAATTAAATATTGTCAAAAATTAGGTGCTCACAATGTTCCGCCAAGAAGTGGTGGAGGGATTATTGTTTGGCCAGACCAGCTGGATCACAAGCTTTGACTTGGGATCAGTTCTCTCGGCTATTTCTGGAGAAGTTTCTCCCTATCACCCGAAGAGAGGATTATCGGAGGCAGTTCGAGCACCTCCAACAGGGTTCTATGACTGTCACTCAGTATGAGACAAGGTTTGTTGATTTGGCTCGTCATGCTCTTCTTATTCTCCCCATCAAGAGAGAGAGAGAGAGAATGAGGAGGTTCATTGAGGGACTTGCTCAACCTATTCGATTGTAAATGGCTAAGGAGATAGGGAGCGAGATTTTCTTCCAAGATGCGGCCAACGTGGCCAGGCGGGTCGAGATGGTTCTAGTTTAGGGAGCGGTCACGGGTCTGATAAGAGGCCTCGTCATTCTGGTACGTTCAGTGGTGCCTCGTCTGGAGGCAGGGATTCTTTTGGAAGGAGCCATCCTCCCAGGCGTTTCATTCAGCACTTCAGGCTTCTCACGGTGCTCCAGGTGGTCGTGGTTCTCATATGCAGTATTTTGATCAGCTACCTTACAGCGCATCCCCAGCTCCTATCAGTGCACCTCCACTCCAGAGTTTTTAAGGTGGTTATTCAGGCCGTCAGGGTCAGTTTCAGGTTCAACAGTCCCAGCAGCCGAGGACTTGTTATACTTGTGGCGATCCGAGGCACATTGCTAGTTTTTGCCTTCGAGCGTCGAGCAATTCTCAGCATCTAGGTTCTCGTGCCATGGTGTTACATCCCATACTTTAACGTTAGGGTTCATCGAAGTAATAACATATGAGTTGGAAGGAATTAAGGTTACACATGAAGATAAGGATATAAGACCCTGTAAGTTTGAAGAATTTCGAAACTACTATATATTGGCTTGATATGTATTTTCATTGAAGCAAATCATTTCCGGTAAAAGTTGATAATACAATTTTATATGGTTTTGATAAGTTTTTAAATTAAATACATGATATGTAAGAGTTTTTAAATTAAATACAATTAAATACATGATAATGAGGTTTTATTTATTTTAAGAGTAGATAGTATTTTTCCGTTTTTAGAATTTATAGTACAAAAAGAATTTCTTTATTGTGAAGATATAAATTATTTTCTCACAAGAAAAGAAGGTTATCCTTTTTACCATTTTAAGTATTAAGCATACGAAAATTTGTACTCTTTATATGAGATTAGAAAAATTAGAAGTTGAGAAAATATATGTATTTTTATATGGGTGATTTAATAAAATAATAGTTTATGTATTAATTTTATTTGGTGTCATATGACCATGATAGTAAAGTACCTGATAATAGGATATATAAAGTGTGGTAAAAGTGAGTAGTATTTTAAGTGATTTGAGATAATTCTTAATTATGTGGATAACTGGGTAATTAACTATTTTAGTGAGAGATTAACTAAGTAATTAAATATACTTGGATAGGCTTGATAAGCTTCATAACGTGGTAGCCCCCTTTATTCATTTAGTGACTCGTGAGTTAAATTGAGAGGTGGCATCATATACCAAGTCTTGAAGCAAGCAGTAAGTCACCAGGGGCAATCTAGAGACCTTTATCATGAGAGGAAAAATCAATGAGGGTAAAAAGCATTTCTATATTGGTTAGTGGAGAAAGTGGTGCTGGTAACTACTAAAATGCTTATGCGCTATCTTGCCTATTTGGGTGGCCATAAAGGCACTCAAAGGCGGGCTGTGGATCAGCAAGTACTGGAGGTAAGCTAAATGCTCGGAATACTGTTTGAAACTCTTTTACTTCTTAAAATTTCAAGGGCAGGTAGTTAGGAACTTGTACTTTCCTTTGAGGCTTAAATTCTACATAATTTCAGCTATATAGACAACTTATTGCATGTCACGAGTGCATTTTCTAATCACAAGTAAGAAGAATATATGTGAATATGCAACATTATGCTTTCCTTATCAAACACAAAAGAAACATGTCATGTTCTGGCAGTGTTAGTAATGTTAACGTCAGTTATTGAATGAAATTTCCAAATAGAGTGGGTAGATATAGAGGATTTGTACGACTAACTCCAACTAATTTGGGTCTATTGATTGATTGATTTTTGGAGATGTGAATTCATGGAAAAGAATAAAGTATCATATTCACATAAAAAATGGAACTTAAGATAGGATTAAACCTAAGAAAATGATGTAAGTTTTAGAAACCTCACTGTCTATCTTATAATAAACTTCACAGATTTTTTTTCCAATATAGTCTTTATATATATATATATATATATATATATATATATATAATGAATTTGAATTGCTTTCGATGTGTATGTGAAACTGTCAGTATTTTAAAGACTTTCACATCCATTTGAATTAAATAATTTCCAAGAGGCTCTTTTCATGTCTAGCAGTCTAAATCACGAGGACAGGATATTATACATAATACTTCTATATACATATGGAAAGTAAGATTTTGAAGCCATTGGAATGATTGAAAGTATCTTCAGAAGCCGTTGGAACGATTGGAATGGACAGTCATGCACAGAGAGAAGATGGGTGAAGAGAGCCAAAAGAAGCTCAAGAAAATCGGCGAAGATTTCGAAAACTCCTATTTCGCAGCGTACGATTTCTCAAACACGAAAATTATCGCATTCCATTCATCAACAATCAAAATCTCTCAGCAACGTCGGCCGATCAATTACCGACAATACTTCTATGTATCAACTGCGATCAATTTATTACATCTCTGTTACAGTGGTGCATTTAACGGTGTGATTCCGACAATTTTTTATATCTGGAATTCACAATTGCAATCAACTAGGTTTCTCAATGTCTGTCACGCAGACGAAAAATGATTAAATGTACATGAGCTTTTTCCTTGAATATAAATGGTGCGTCATTCTTTTGATACTTGAACTGCATTTGTTCCTTTAAGAAAAAATGCATTTTTTTTCTTTTTCGTGCAACAGTAATGCAATTAGGTTTGTCAATGTTACTTGGTACCCACGTGAGAGATAACTTATGAATTTGTAAAACTCGTATCGGCAGTTAGAGAATATAGATAAACATTAAGATGTAGTAATTGCATTCATTTGAATTCAGCATGGCAGAATTTATTCTTTTCTATCCAATAGAAATATCCATTAATAATTTATTAATGTTTGGATAAATAGTATAGTCCAAAGCCTAAGAAAATCCCGT
This sequence comes from Nicotiana tabacum, assembly GCF_000715075.1. NCBI lineage: Eukaryota > Viridiplantae > Streptophyta > Magnoliopsida > Solanales > Solanaceae > Nicotiana > Nicotiana tabacum. The sequence goes on along the minus strand of NC_134087.1, from coordinate 101,505,941 downwards.
TGGACTATATGAGTTAAGATTAAGTGCATAATTTGTTACTCCGTATGTTAAGGCTAGTCCTTCCTTCTTTTGGCATGATCCAGACAATGATACGTAAATGTAATGTTATTTCATAAGTGTATCTACTCTTAGCAGTTAAGGATGTCTCCGTTATTTATTCCTGTAAAATGATATTAATCAGAGGTATAATGGTCTTTTGACGTTCTGATAAGTTTTATTAACATAATTCTTATGCATTGCACTCATTTGCATGTGCATTTACCCATGACTCAGACGGCGTTATATACGCTATATATGTATATGGAATATGGGAAAAAGTTATGGTGTTATATACGCACCACCACCTGATCAGCTGGTATACGTTGGTAATTTCTCCCACAGTGGCACCAGATGGCATTATATACGCGTATATATGTAAATATATGTATATGGGATATGGGAAAAGGTTATGGTGTTATATACGCACCACCACCTGATCAGCTGATATACGATGATGATATTGCCCACAATGGCTGAAACGATATGATGGAATGCCTTCAGAGGCTTGATGATGTTATGTACTTACAGACCTATGCATTACATGACATTTATATGCATATGCATGACCTTATAAATATTTCATGATTTACATAGCCATCCAAATTTATGGAGTTATTCAAATTTACAGGTTGAGTCATTTACTCTATATTTCTTTTATGTCTTTTATGTAATTATTTATGTGTCTTACATACTCAGTACATTATTCGTACTGACGTTCCTTTTGCCTGGGAACGCTGCATTCATGCCTGCAGGTATAGACAATCAGTTTGACGAGCCCTCATAGTAGACGAGATTGACATTCAGCGAATGATCGGTAAGACACCACCTCATTCGGGGTGCAGCCGAGTCTATGAGTTATCATGTCATAGTTTTGATATAGACTTATGGGTAGGTCGGTACCATATCCCATATGATGTCAAATAATCTTAGAGGATTTGTAGACAGAGGTTCATTTTGTTTAGTAGGTCAGAGGCCTTGACGGCCCATATGTATTAAGGTTTTAAGTAAAATGATTCAGTGATACAGTGTTGTTCACTTATAGTTATACATTATGAGTTGTGGCTATGTGGGCCCATGATAGTTACTAAAAGGAATAAGTCCATCTAACTCGGCCTTTGTATGTTCAAATTTTGGTCGAATGGTCATTGTGACGATCTGGCCAGTCATCTCATGAGTTACCGCTCCGTTTCCCCCATTTCTGCTTCTTATTACTTTGTCTATCGGTTCTATATGTGATCGGGTTGGTTGGTTTGCGTTCGAAAATGATTTGGTAAGGTTTGAGACACTTAGTCTCTTTTGAGGAAGCTTAAGTTGGAATATGTTAGAGGGCTCGGATGTGAGTTCTGATGGTTCATATAGCTTCTGAAGGTGATTTGGGACTTAGGAGCGTGATCAGAATGTGTTTTGGAGGTCCAGAGTAGATTTACGCTTGAATTGGCGAAATTAGATTTTGGCATTTTTCGGTTGATAGGTGATATTTTGATATAGGGGTCGGAATGGAATTTTGACAGTTGCAATAGTTTCGTTGTGTCATTTGGGATGTGTGTGCAAAATTTCAGGTCATTCGGACGTGGTTTGGTTGGGTTTTTGATCAAAAGCAGAATTCGGAAGATTTGGAAACTTAGGCTTGAATCCGATGAGTTTTTGTTGATTCGATGTTGTTTGAGGTGTTTTGAAGATTGGTATAAGTTTGAATGAGGTTATGGGATATGTTTGTGCTTTTGGTTGAGGTCCCGGGGGCCTCGAGGTGATTTCGGATGGTTGACGGAGAGTTTGGGAGTTTGGAGGAGCTGCAGATTTTTGCTGCTTTTGTTGTTTCCGCACCTGCGGATTAGGTGCGATGCCGCAGATGTGAAAGATAGGTCGCAGAAGCGAAAAATGGCTGGAAAGGCAGGAACCGCAGAAGTGGTTGTGGGACCGCACCTGCCAAGGCGCAGGTGCGGAATGTTCATCGCAGATGCGAAAAGTTGGGACTTAAGTGAGGACCGCAAATGCGGTAGTCTTGACAGCAAAAGCGATACCGTAGAAGCAGAAATTGGGCCGAAGGTGCGAAATTCCTAGGCCATAAAGTATAAATTGTTTCCTTCGCGATTTTTGAGTTATTTCACCATCTCTAAGTCGGCTTTGGAGCTTTTTGGACGATTTTGAAGAAGGATTTCAAGGAAACTTCATTGAGGTAAGGATTTTGGACCAAAAACTCGTTCCTATGGTATTATTTCATGGATTAGAGCTATAATTAATGGAATTAAGGGTTAAAATTGGGGAAACTAGGGCTTGGTATTGGAGACCTAGACTTGAGGATTTGAGGGACCATTTGTGGTCAAATATTTGTACTTTTGATATGTATGAACTCGTGGGGAGATGAAGAATCTATTGATGTGAATTTTATCGAATTCCGAGATGTGGGCCCGGGGGTCAGGTTTTGGTAATTTTGGGATTTAAGTTGTAAATTGATTATTTTTGCTTGGGCTTCGTTCCCTTAGCATATTTTGATGTCGTGATTCTGATTTTTGATAGATTTGACGCGAGTGGAGGCCGATTCGAGGAGCAAAGGCATCGCAGGCTAGAGATTTGATCGGATTGAGGTGAGTAATAATTGTAAATGATGTCTTGAGGGTATGAAACCCTGGATTGCACGTCGTTGTGCTATATTGAGGTGATACACACGCTAGATGACGAGCGTGGGGTCGTGCACTGTGGGGGATTGTGACTTAGTCCGTCCCGAATGACTATTTTACCGCGTATTTGACTGAAATCTATTTGCTATCATCTTATTTTGGGGTGAATGCCATATTTGGGCTTCATGCCAACTATTTGAACCCTTAGGGGATTTTTATTGATATTCCACTCACTATTTTTGCTATTGCCCGAGTGGCTTGTGAAGATTTGACTGAGTAAGGCCAATGTCCTATTTGTGAGGAAACACTAATTATGATTATGAGGCCGAAGGCCTGAGATATGTACGCCACGAGGTGGCTTGTTGATATGAGGCCGAGGGCCTAGTGATGATGCCACGAGATGGCTTGATATTGCGCTTGGGCCGTAAACGGCCCCTCCAGGAGTTTGCACACCCCCAGTGAGCGCGGGTACCCATTGTGATGTGAGATATAGCCCGAGGGGCTGGTATTGTTGGCATTGTGCCCGAGGGGAAATCCTTTATGTGCTTATCTGCCTTCCTTGTCTGTCATTTACCTGTTTAATTGTTGAATAGGTATTTCATGAAGTTTAAACTGAACTTATATGATTTTACTTATCTTTACTGAATCACTGTTCTTACCTGTTTTACTGCTTCATTATAGCCTGTAATGTGCCTTACATGTTTTTATATCTCTCAGCCATTTATTTATGATTATTACTCACTGAGTTGGAGTACTCACTTTACTCCCTGCATCCTATGTGCAGATTCAGGCGCTGTTGATCCTGCTTGCGAGGGTTGAGAGCTCCCGGTAGATTTCAGAGTTCACGAGGTAGCTGTTCAGCGTCCACAGCCCTGTGTTTCTCCCCTTTTATCTCATTTCCTTTCTCTGATTAGTGACTCTGTAGTATCTTTATAGACCTTTCTTGTATTTATCCGGATTTGGTAGTTGCTCATGACTAGTGACACCCCGGTATCGGGCTGTATTGGGTTTATCTTCCCCAACTGTACTGTTAACTATTCACTTTTGGATTAATTATCATGTTTTAGTCCTAATTTTTAATGTTTGATTGCTTTAAAACTGAAATGGGGAGTGTCGACTAGCCTTGTTTTCACTAGAGGCGCCATAACGACCGGGTCTGGGTTTGGGGTCATGACAAGTTGGTATCAGAGCCTAGGTTACATAGGTCTCACAAGTCATGAGCTGGTTTAGTAGTGTCTCGTGGATCGGTACGGAGACATCTATATTTATACTCGAGAGGCTGCAGAACCTTTAGGAAAAACTTCATATTCTTGAAATTCTCATCGTGCGAATATGTTGATCCGAGTACTAAACTTCTGTCATTCTATTTTCTCACAGATGGTGAGGACACACACTACCGGTTATGATGGACGACCATTAGTACCACCAGCTGTGGCCACTAGAGGCCGAGGACGCGGTCGTGGTTACGGTAGGGGCAGAGGTGTGGCCCACACAGCAGCTAGGGCAGCACCTGTAGATCCACCAGCCGCCCCAGTTCAGGATCAGGTCCTAGTTGTGGATGCTCCAGCAGCACCGCTGTGCCTATTGTGACTCCGGGTTTTTAGGAGGCCTTGGCTCAGATTCTATCAGATTGCACTGGCCTAGTTCAAGCAATTTTAGTCACTACAGCCGCAACTACTTCTCAGGTCGGGGGAGGCAATCAGACTCCTGCCGCTCGCACACCTATGTAGGTCGTGCAGGGACTTTAGCCACTGAGGGCACCTCCAGCCTAGACGATTACAGCTGCTCAGGACTATGTGGTTCATGCTATGCCAGAGGACGAGCAGCATAGGTTGGAGAGGTTTTGTAGGCTTCAGCCTCCGACCTTCAGTGGTGCAAAGGGCGAGGATGCCCATGGTTTTTTGGATAAGTGTCAGAGGATGCTTCGTACAGTGGGTATTCTGGACACCAGCGGGGTCGCTTTCACTACTTATCAGTTTTCTGGAGCTGCCTTCACTTGGTGGGAGACTTTTGAGAGGCATAGGCCTATTGGTGCAGCACCCCTTACCTGGCAGCAGTTCTTCGTTCTCTTTCTAGAGAAATATGTGCCGCAGTCTCGGAAAGAAGAGCTGCGTAGGCAGTTTGAGTGGTTGCGTTAGGGATAGATGACTGTGATGCAGTATGAGATGAGGTTCTCCGAGTTAGCTCGTCATGCTATTTTGTTGTTTCTGATAGATAGAGAGAGGATTAGGAGGTTTGTTGATGGCCTCACTTATCAGCTTCATATTCTCATGACCAGGGAGAGGGTGACTGGTGCTACTTTCGAGGAGGTTGGGGATATTGCCCGTGAGATTGAGTCTATTCATCGCCAGGAGCAAGAGGAGAAGGAGGCCAAGAGGCCTCGAGGATCTAGTAGTTATAGTGGTGCTCCTTCAAGAGGTCAGTTTCAGCACGATAGAGGTCGTCCATGTAAGCCATGCTCAGCCAGCTCACCTAGGTTATCGTGGGAAGTCATCGAGTCATGGTTCTCATAGTTCTCATCGAGGCCAGTCATCACTTAGTGCCCTTCCAGCTCAAAGTTCGTCCCGTGCTCCATCAGTTCAGGGCTCATCTATGCCAAGTGCATCTGCTAGTCACTCCGGTGTGAGAGGATCCCTTCAGTCCCCTTCTCTAGCACCTAGAAGTTGTTATGAGTGTAGAGAGATGGGCCATATATGGAGGAAGTGTCCTCGTCATCTTGCGGGTTCATCTCATTATAGGGGTCAGTCATCAGCTCCAGGGCCAGTTGCTTCACCACCACCCGCCCATCTAGCTAGGGGTGGAGGTCAGTCAGCTAGGGGTCGCCCTAAAGGGGGAGGTCGATCAGGTGGCGGTCAGGCCCGTTTCTATGCACTTCCAGCTAGACCTGATGTTATTGCTTCCGATGCTATTATTACAGGTATTGTTTCAGTCTGTCACAAAGACGCCTATGTGTTATTTGATCCCGGTTCCACCTTTTCTTATGTGTCATCATACTTTGCTTGTTATTTGGGTACGCCCCATGAGTCTCTTACTTCACCTGTTCGTGTATCTACCTCGATGGGCGATACTATTATTGTAGACTGTGTGTACCAGTCATGTGTGGTGACTATTGGTGGTCTGGAGACCCGAGTGGATCTTTTATTATTGTGTATAGTGGATTTCGATGTCATTTTGGGCATGGATTGGCTATCTCCGTGTCATGTTATTCTGGACTGTCATGCCAAGACAGTCACATTGGCTATACCGGGTGTACCACGGATTGAGTGGCGAGGTTTAACTGATTATGTTCCTAGTAAAGTAAACTTATTCTTTAAAGCCCAATGTATGGTTGGGAAGGGTTTTCTTTCGTATATAGACTTTGTGAGGGATGTCGGTGCAGAGACTCCCAGTATTGATTCTGTTCCAGTTGTGAGGGATTTTCCCGATATGTTTCCTGCAAACCTATCGGGCATGCCACTAGATAGGGATATTGATTTTGGTATTGACTTGGTGTCGGGCACTCAGCCCATCTTTCGTATCGTATGGCACTAGCGGAGTTGAAGGAGTTAAAGGAGAAGCTTCAGGAACTTCTTTAAAAGGTGTTCATTCGGCCTAGTGTATCACCTTGGGGTGTGCTGGTTCTATTTGTGAAGAAGAAGGATGGAACTATGAGGATGTGCATTGATTATAGGCAATTGAACAAAGTAACAGTTAAGAACAAGTATCATTTGCCTCGCATTGATGATTTATTCGACCAGCTTCAGGGAGGGAGAGTGTTTTCCAAGATTGATCTCCGTTCAGGTTATCACCAGTTGAATATTAGGGACTCGGATATTCTTAAGACAGCTTTCAGGACTCGATATGGTCATTATGAGTTCTTGGTGATGTCTTTTGGGCTGACCAATGCCTCAGCAGCATTCATACATTTGATGAACAGCGTGTTCCGGCCTTATCTTGACTTGTTTGTCATAATCTTCATTGATGGTATTCTCGTATATTCGCGTAGTCAAGAGGAGCATGCGGAGCATTTAGGAGTTGTGTTGTAGAGATTGAGAGAGGAGAAGCTTTATGCAAAATTCTCCAAGTGCGCGTTTTGGCTTAGTTCAGTGGCTTTCTTGGGGCACGTGGTGTCCAGCAAGGGTATTCAGGTTGATCCAAAGAAGATAGAGGCAGTTCAGAGTTGGCCCAGACCGTCCTCAGCCATAGAGATTCGTAGCTTTCTTGGTTTGGCGGGGTATTATCGCTAGTTTGTTCAGGGACTCTGGTCTATTGCATCGCCCCTGACCAAGTTGACTCAGAAGGGTGCTTCATTTGTGTGGTCGGATGAGTGTGAAGAGAGCTTTCAAAAGCTCAAGACAGCCTTGACCACAACTCTAGTGCTAGTTTTGCCATCAGCTTCAGGTTCATATATTGTGTATTGTGATGCTTCAAGAGTTGGAACTGGTTGTGTATTGATGCATGAGGGTAGAGTTATTGCTTATGATTCTCGTCAGTTGAAGCCCCATGAGAAGAACTACCACGTTCATGATTTGGAGTTGGCTGTCATTGTGCACGCGTTGAAGATTTGGAGGCATTACTTGTATGGTGTGTCTTGTGAGGTGTTTACTGATCATCGTAGCCTCCAGTACTAGTTCAAGCAAAATGATCTTAATTTGAGGCATCAGAGATGGTTGGAGTTGCTAAAGGATTAAGATATCACTATATTGTATCATCCGAGAAAGGCCAATATGGTGGCCGATGCTTTGAGCCGAAAGGCAGTGAGTATGGGGAGTTTGGCATATATTTCAGTTGGGGAGAGACCTCTTGTAGTTGATGTTCAGGCCTTGGCCAATCGGTTCGTGAGGTTAGATATTCTGGAGCCCGGTCTGGTATTGGCTTGTGTGGTTTCTCGGTCTTCCTTATATGATTGCATCAGAGAGCGCCAGTATGATGATCCGCATTTTCTTGTCCTTAAGGATAGAGTTCAGAATGATGATGCCAGAGATGCGACCATCGGTGATGATGGGGTGTTGAGGATGCAGGGCCGGATATGTGTGCCCAATGTGGATGGGCTTCGGGAGTTGATTTTGGATATTCCATTCATTCGGGTGCCGCGAAGATGTATCGGGATTTAAGGCAACATTATTGGTGGAGGAGAATGAAGAAAGACATTGTGGGATTTGTAGTTCGGTGTCTCAATTGTCAGCAGGTGAAATATGACCATCACAGACCGGGTGGCTTGCTTCAGCCGATGGATATTCCAGAGTAGAAGTGGGAGCGGATCACTATGGACTTTGTAGTTGGACTTCCACGGACTTTGAAGAAGTTCGATGCTATTTGGGTGATTTTGGATCGGCTGACCAAGTCCGCACACTTCATTCTTGTGTGTACTACATATTCTTCAGAACGGCTGGCAGAGATCTATATCCGGGAGATTGTTCAATTGCATGGTGTCCCAGTTTCCATCATTTCAGATAGGGGCACTCAGTTTACATTGTTGTTTTGGAGGTTTGTGCAGCGAGAGTTGGGTACTCGGGTTGAGTTGATAGCCTTTCACCCTCAGACGGATGGGCAGTCCGAGTGCACTATTGATGACATGTTGCATGCTTGTGTCATTGATTTCAGAGTGTCATAGGATCTATTTCTACCGCTTGCGGAGGTTGCTTATAACAACAGCTACCAGTCGAGTATTCAGATGGCTCCATATGAGGCTTTGTATGGGAGGCGGTGTAGATCTCCAGTTGGTTGGTTTAAGCCGGGTGAGGCCAGGCTATTAGGGACAGACTTGGTGCAGGATGCTTTAGAAAAGGTGAAGGTAATTCAGGAGAGACTCCATACAGCACAATCGAGACAGAAGAGCTATGCTGACAGGAAGGTTCGAGATGTGTTCTACATGGTTGGTGAGAAGGTTCTGTTGAAGGTTTCACCCATGAAGGGTGTTATGAGGTTTGGGAAGAAGGGTAAATTGAGTCATCGGTTCATTGGGCCTTTTGAGGTGCTTCGGAGGATTGGGAATGTGGCTTATGAGCTTGCTTTGCCACCTAGCTTGTCGAGTGTGCATTCGGTATTTCATGTTTTTATGCTCCGGAAGTATATTGGGGATCCGTCTCATGTTCTCGATTTCAGCACAGTTCAGTTGGATGGTGATTTGATTTATGATGTGGAGCCAGTAGCTATTTTGGGTCGTCAGGTTTGAAAGTTGAGATCAAATGATATAGCTTCAGTGAAAGTGCAGTGGAGAGGTCGGCCTGTGGAGGAGGCTACCTGGGAGACCGAGCGGGAGATGCGGAGCAGATATCCTCACATTTTCGATGCTTTAGGTATGTTTCTTGACTCGTTCGAGGACAAATGTTTGTTTAAGTTGGGGAGGATGTGACGGCCCGGCTAGTCGTCTTATGAGTTACTGCTCCGTTTCACCCATTTCTACTTCTTATTGCTTTGTCTATCAGTTCTATATGTGATTGGGTTGATTGGTTTGGGTTCAGAAAGGATTTGGTACGGTTTGAGACATTTAGTCTCTTTTGAGGAAGCTTAAGTTGGAAAAGTCAACCGGATGTTGACTTATGTGTTAGAGGACTCGAATGTGAGTTACGATGGTTTAGATAGCTTCGGGTGGTGATTTGGGACTTAGGATCATGATTGGAATGTATTTTGGAGGTCCGGTGTAGATTTAGGCTTGAATTGGCGAAATTGGATTTTGGCGTGTTCCGGTTAATAGGTGAGATTTTGATATAGGGGTCGGAATGGAATTCAGAGAGTTGCAGTAGTTCCGTTGTGTCATTTGGGATGTGTGTGCAACATTTCAGGTCATTCGGACATGGTTTGGTTGGGTTTTTGATCAAAAGCGGAATTCGGAAAATTTTGGAAACTTAGGCTTGAATTCGATGAGTTTTGGTTGATTCGATGTTGTTTGAAATGTTTTGAAGATTGATATAAGTTTGTATGAGGATATGGGATATGTTTGTGCTTTTGGTTGAGGTCCCGGGGGCCTCGGGGTGATTTCGGATGGTTGACGGAGAGTTTGGGAGTTTGGAGGAGCTGCAGATTTTTGGTTCCGTGGTTCTAGCATGGTCGCTCAACTATTATTATTGGCCTATTTATCTGATTTTAAAACACTTTTAAACCTATGTGCATTTTTAACTTTAAAACCGCTTTTATTTATTTAAGGAATTAATTCAAGGTAAAATGCATCGTAAGCCACACTACATGAAATGCACCCATGAGTCACGACACGTTCTATTTAACCTTATTGGAAATTAGAACCGGGTCACATAGTAAAGCTCACACTGTGTGGATCGATTGAGAATTGAATCAAGACGAAGAAGACAACTTAGATTGCTTGATTTATGGGACGTCTAAGTCGGAGATTCCTCTGCTCTGATACCATGTCAAGTCGTGGCTTTGGGATCTCAAGCTTCACCATTTGGTAGAGACTCCATTGATGAGCTCTAGAAGCTTCACATGAACTGGAAGAAAAAGGAAATCGATCTGGAAAAGAGGACAAGAGCATGTGTTGTATTGCACACTCTGATAGTGCATATATACGCGTGGGGTACCACTACACTAACTAATTCCAACTAACTTGACATCTAGGACACAACTAACTACCAACTAACTATGATTAACTAACTAAGCTAGCTAAACTAATTGTGGTTACAAAGAAAAATTAAATACATACACAGTAATACTAATACTCGTTCAAAAAAGAGGAATTTCAGAAACCACTATTTGTTTAGTGGCTATTAACTTCCTATAGCTACCATATGCATAATTACTTCCTATTGCTAATATTCAGTTGTTATGGTAGTGTATTCGATGTATTCGCGCTAATCCATGATTACAGTTGCAAAAGTCGCCCAAAAACTAGGGGGTTACAGCTGTACGAGACTGTATTCACATGTATTCGCACCATGTATTCATGAATACAGTAACGACAATCACCTTAAAAATAGGTCTATCTAGCTGTCTAATAACGGAAATAGGATCAATTAGCGTGATACACCCCTAATATAACTCAACAAAATCAATTCTAACATGTCTCATTATCAACCCAATTAATTAAAATGATTTTTCAGTTATACACTCCTAATACAACTCAACAAAATCAATTCTAATTTTTCACTATATTTCTATTTATATTTAGTGTATTTTATTGTATCTCACTGTATTTTAAAATTAAATATTTATTGTTTATATTCTGTTCTATTTCAATATTTGTATTCAGTGTATTTTAATGTTTATATCATATATTTATGCATACTGTATGTACATGAATACATGATATAAATAGAGACCCAAAAGGAGCCTATTCGGCTCTAATTGTATATGTACATTATGCATGAATACAGGTGTATTCAGTTGTATTAAAATAATACAAACTTTCGAAATACATAAATACAGGCAAAAAAGTATTTATACAAAAATACAATGTGTTTGAGTGAATTTGTACATAATAAAATGTATTTATATCATTGTATGTGACTAAATAGCAAAAAAGAGAAGAAAGTTCGCCGGAGATGGCGTTTTCCGGCCAAGAAGAGAAGAAGTTCGTCGGATCCGTACAACAAATTTCTGATAAGAGTTCATCACATTGCTCCTTTCCGTTAGAAAACTTCACTCATTTATGTTTCCTAGCTGCCTTCTACTCTATTCTAATGTCTTGTTGGCATCAATACTAGGGCGTGTATCTTGAGTTGCTCGAAGAGAGGGAGAAAGAAGACATTCTGAGAGAGAATCATGTGTTAATTGAAAGAAAGAGAGAGGAAAAACATAAATAGCGTATTTTATGCCTCAATAGTACTCCCTCCATTCTAATTTATGTGAACCTGTTTGACTGGGCACAGAGTTTAAGAAACAATAAAGGCTTTTGGAATTTCTGGTCTTAAACAAGTCAAAAAGAGGCCCAGAGTATTTGTGTGGCTATAAAAGCTTATCATTAAGGGTAAAATTGTAAGTTTAAGCTAAATTGTTACCAAATTTAGAAAGGGGTCATTCTTTTTGGAACAGACCAAAAAGGAAATAGGTTCACATAAACTGGAATAGAGGGAGTAGTATATACTATGAATACCTATTTTGTTATAAAATATAAAAAATAGTGATAGAAAATAATAATTTAAAATAATTTTGTTTATAATAAATATGGTGTATACCTAGGTAAAATTTCCTTCGGAAAAAACACTACCATTACTATCGAGTGAGGAGGGCCATGACCACATTTGGGAGTCCAGAACCTAAATGTTGTTGATTTTGACTAAAAATACGTTTCTAATGCTAAAAAAAGTTACATTTCTATATATAATGCGGTTTTACACCGCACTATATTTTAATGGTGTTTTGGCCGTTGAAGTATAGCGCGGTGTAAAATCGCGTTATACATTTATAGCGCATGAATAAACCGTGCTAAGCTGACATGATGTGACAAAGAGGTATAGCGCATTATATAACAATGCTATATAGTGTTTAGCGCATTTATATACCATGCTATATCTGTTTGTGGGTCCACCAATAAGTCTCTTAGGGTTAACTGACATAACAATAATTCAAATGGGTATAACGCTCTTTAAAAGAGCGCTATACATCAAAAAATTGAGTCCCCCGAGCTAGGCATTGCCTTATTTAAAGGCATTAGGGTTTTATGAAAATCCATTCAAAAAAATTCTAACTTCCGTTCAAACTTTTCTTCTTGGTTATCAAGCATTTTTTATAATGTCTGAAGTGTAAAAAATAAGGGTTTCATTATATTGGGGGGGTGAGGTTGTAGTGGAGAATAACTCTGTGAAGTATAGTTTATCTTCCTGAGCCGAGGGTATATTGGAAACAGCCTTTCTACCTTCAATTTTCCTTTCTATTACGATATTTCTTTTTTCTTGAATTGAATTTGTATTAACACTCATATATTCCACACGCCCAGTTGGAATATGCGTAGTTTTGGCGTGTTGGATCTCGGTGCATCTGGGAGTCATCACCAACAGGAAAATGACCATCATGGAATGTCAACACAGTACGATTTGTAAGTGAAGTGATATAGCTATATGTAAAGTATTTATCAATTTGAGTAGCTTATCATTTTGTTGTTTGTGCAGTGAAAACGAGCAAGTTAATGGTCCCGACCTCACTCAATTGCCCATAGACGACGTATTTACTCGGGATTTGGTAGATGCGCAGAGTCAGGAAGATAATAGTGATTATAACAATGCCGATGAGTCTGGAGATGAGACACCCTTCCCTGACGAGGGTGATGATGAGGAGGAAGTGATTGTCGAACTTGGGCTGATGAGGGAGCATGCTCCTCCACCCCCCGTTAGACCAAGAGTGTACGAGTCTCATGTGTCGTTTCATTCAAGGCATATTCCCTACCTTGATAATTTGCCAAGTGTGCCGGATGTGGATGCCCTCACAAAGGATGCTGACAAATTTAGGTCAGCAATGTGGGAAGAGTCTAAACCAACAGTGCTGGAAAAGGGCATGTATTTTCCCGATAAAGCTCATCTAACCAGCACTGCAAAAAAACTGAAATTAGCTACGAACGTCGTCACTAATCTGTCGCTAAAACGCTCGTAGCTGGCAGAATTTCTTGATAATCCTGTTTACCTTGAAAATGGTAATTACAATTAGATTTTATTTTGTGGTTCTAAAAATACGTGATCTATTTTTATGCTAGTTGTTAAGCGGTAGATGCTAAGTGTTAGACTAGAAAATAAGATAAGAACTCGAAATCAGTATGTTTAAGCAAACCGAGTAGCTGAGAATCGGGGCCTCGAGCCAGGTTATACGAGGCCTCGAGGTCGATCCAGGTACTGAGTTGTGGACAACTGATAAAGGACTAACAGTTTTTAGAGCTTTTATGAAGCTCTTTATGATCAATAATGAACAATAAATGAAGAATAATTAATAGAACACAATAAATGTAAGCAATAAATGTAAATAATAGAATCAAGAGAGAATGTGTTAGAGAGCAGAGAATGTTCTTGTATTGAATATTGTAAGTGATATTATGTGTGTTACAAAATGACAAGGGTCCCCTTTATATATGAGGGGGAATCCCAACATAGTACAAACGCATTTATTACAAGGATTTGAGGTTGGTACATCTATTTAATGCCATGGTAAACTAGCCTAATAGACTTGGTCAGCTTTAGTCACGTGCCTTGGGAACTTCCCCTCAGTCCATTGTAGCCGCTGATTTTCACTGCCTCGAGGTCGATCATTGAGGACCCTCGGGGTCGAAACCCGAGCTGAACTTCGAGCCTTCTGGGGGCGGTATTTATGAGGTGCCTCAACAATCACAAAATTGGACCCTCTGATTTTTACCGTATACATATAGTCCTCGCGTTTCTTAGATAAAAATGATAAGAAATGATTTTGACGTTGATCTCCTCGAGCCTCTCGTGATGACAACATGCTTATGATGTAAGCTTTTGTGATAACTGATGAAAGTACAAGAGGGGGGGTGAATTGTTTATTTTTAAACTTAATAGCTAGCAGTTGACTAGTTTTACGATTAGTCGATTGGATATGGGATATTGATACTAGTAAAGACAAAATTTAAGATACAGAGTTTAAATGCAGGAATTAAAGACACCAGAGTTTTTATACTAGTTCGGATTCAATGTGAATCCTAGTCCAGTCCCCTTGGGTTGTAAGGAGTTCTTTTTCGGTGAATGAGTTTCTTCGAGAGTATTGAGAATGGTGTGATCTACACCGAACGCTTAGTTCCTATTTCACTCATTTCTTTTGATACAATGCCTTACCAGTGTTGTTCTCTCTTTCTTCTCTAACTTGTTACACAGCAGATCTAGTAGAGCTACAATATTTATTTGTAGTAGAATAAAGAGAGGGTATTTGGTTTGATCAAAGTATATGGTTCTAGGGTACAAATACAAGTTTAAATACTTTGAGAGAGGCTTGGTTTCTGGGGAGATTTTCCAACCCAAGAGATTTGATCTTTGGAGAGAAATTGATTCTTTCCAAGATTAAAATTATACATCAACGACTATAATTACGAGATCCTTGATTGATATTCCATCTATGCTTCCCAAGATCTTGCACCTTCCGGATTTCGATACGCTCGACTTGTTTGATTCCTTAAGTTTAGGCTTGATTGATTCCGTCTTGGCTTTGATTGATTTCTCTATTCCCGGATTGCTTTTCTTGATTCCTTCCCTCTCGTAGCTGTCTATTTATTTTGTGATCTTTGCTAATCTCGGATTACTTTCCTTAAGTTCCCTAATTGATTGCTTCCATCTCATAGTTACTCCTTGATTCCTTGATCTTCTCTAATTGATTCTTTCAATCTTTGAATTGTTGTCCATGAATTGTTGCACAGATATACTATTTGCATCATTAAAATCAGATCTAACAATCTCCCCCTTTTTGATGATGACAAAATAGTATATATGTATAAACAACAGTTGACTTCCCTGTGTTTACTCCCCCTCAATGTATGCAGTTGACTGGTCCATGGTACTCTCTCTCAATTCATGCAGTTGACCGGTCCATGGTTATAGAGGATGCTAACATACACTTACCCTTTAGTCGACAAACTTTGTACACTTGTACTTTGTATACCTGTGTAGATACAAACATATATCCTTCTCCCCCTTTTTGGCATCAGCAAAGAGGGAATAGGCAAAGCAAACCACGAACTAAAACAAGGTATATAGCATTATGCAGTAGAGTTATAGTCCAAAAAGCAACCAGAACAAAACAAGAAACAAAAACAAAAATTGTCCAATGACTGATGTAATAGTCCAAAAACAGCACAACAAAAAAATTTATCTTAAGCAACCACATTAACGACACAGAAAGTAGGTAAGATTATTGTAGATGGTCTCCTTCAGTTGGTCAAAGTTGGCATTGGCTGAGATGCTCATTCCATCAAACCTGTCATGAATCTCCCTGAAAGCCTTGACAACGTTCTCCCTTACTCTAAGAACGACAACTCTTATCTTGGACACATCAAACCCTATTTCTTTGGAGATGGCATAAATGTCACCAACAGTTGACTGAGTGGCTGTGATGAGATCTTTAATTTCAGAGAGTTCAATGTCAATGGCACGAAGCTTCTCAGCAAGATCAGGATCACTAGGACTAGGATGAGAGGCAGAAGGTTTGGGTTTGGAATCTATTGGAGCATGCTTTACTTTGCCTTGGTGCTTCTTAACCCATGAGCCTTTCACACTCACATATCCCATACTTGCAAACACTCTGGAATTGTAAGATTTTGAAACAATGATAAAGGGATAAGCAGACAGGGAAATTTGGTGAGCTTCCAGGATATGAGTGATGGACATACCATAGGGTAGACTGGTGGAATCTTCTGCACTTTCAATCATGAAGTTAATGACCTAGGAGGATAACTTGACTTTGAGTTTGGTCACAAGACAACACACCAAGAAGGTGTCTCTTTGAGAGAAGGTGGAGAAGGAACCAGTACGAGAAAGCAGAGTAGTTGCTACGATATAAGCTAGGACTCGAGTTTCAAAACTAACATCACTGGGGCCTAACTGGTTGAGAAGGGATTCAGAGGAACACTCAGCAATACACCTTTTAGCTTGATCAAAGGAGATTTCAAAATCATTGGGCCAGATATTTTTGAAAAGCATGGGAAAACTAGAACATTTACACTGAAAGAGTGAATCAAACATGGCACAATCAAGGACAATGCGCTTACCTAACACTAAGGATTCCAACTTTTCAGGTTTACTAGAACGAAGATTAGCATAAAATATCTTTACTAGGGGTTCATAGGCCCTAGGTGAAGGAATAGAGAGGAACTTAGACTACCCTTGATGAACAAAAAGATTTTTTACCTTACAATTTAGGGCTTCCATGTTGTCAAGGTCGACTACCCTTCCATGAGCAATGGGCTTGCCTTTCAAAGCGATGAAAAGATCCATGTTTGGAGAATCGCAGAAATTCAGGTCAGATTCTAGGGAGCCAGAAAGATCTATCTTGGATTTATTTGGAGTGGAGGAAATAGGGGGGGTCTTCCATAGGTGTTTTCCTAGAGCTTTTTCTCCCAAGATTTGAGAATGTTCAGACAAATCGCCCTGCAAATAAGCGAAACCCTCAGAATGGTCGGACCCTTGGTCTACTTGTTCTGGGGGCATAGAAGGGGGTTTTGCTTTGGAGCGGGTACTTTTTCTGGTGGAGGCAGATGGGTTCTTGGAGTGTTTAGCCATTGAAGGATAGTGGTTTGAGCAGAGCTTCGGAGAAGGGTTTTCTAGATGATAGAGATGAAAGTGATTGAAAAGAGATCTTCGCCTAAAAAGAGGGATTCTGAGCCTTCTGATGGTTGAGTATAGAAAAGGAAAAAGACGTCAGTTGAATAGACACGATGATTGGCTTTCCTTCTTTGAACGACGCAACTGATGTGAAAGAAGAGGAAAATAGAGGGAAAACAGAGGCATAATTAATGAAAAAGTAAGAGAAAAGTAACTGGATTACACATAGGTCCTACAAATTATTATTAATGCAAGTAATGCCAAGTAATTTTCTTAAAGCACAAAACCTATCCTCTAATAAAGGCTTAGTAAAAATATCTGCTAATTGATTAGTTGTTCCAACAAAAGATATTTTTATGTCTCCCTTAAGAACATGATCTCTAATAAAATGATGCTTGATGTCTATATGCTTTGCTCTAGAATGATGCACAGGATTCTTTGAAAGATATATGGTACTAGAATTATCACAAAAGATTTGAATAGTCTTAAAAAATAGTTCATAGTCACCAAGTTGATGAGACATCCACAGTAGTTATGCACAACATTGTCAAATAGCAATGTATTCAGCTTCAGTTGTGGATAGTGCAACTGATCCTTATTTTTTACTATTCCAAGATATCAAAGCTTTGCCAAGCAATTGACATGTCCCACTCGTGTTTTTTTTTGTCTTCCTTATCACCTACAAGATCAACATCTAAAAAACCTTCTAATTTAAAAGTGTTAGAACGAGGATACCATAATCCATGGGAGACAGTACCAATGAGATATCGAATCATTCTTTTTATTGTAGTCAAGTGAGACTCCTTAGGAGCTGACTGAAACCTGGCACTTTACAGACCCTGAACATAATATCTGGTCGACCAGTAGTTAAATAAAGAAGAGAACCAATCATTCCACGATACTTAGTTTCATCAACAGATTTTTCCTGTTCATCTTTGTCGAGACTTGTTGAAGGAATCATTGGTGTGTCAATAGCTTTGGCACTACTCATGCCGAATTTTTGGATCAGCTCCTTTCTGTATTTAGTCTGACATATGAATGTTCCTTCTTTAGATTGTTGAATTTGAAGTCCCAGAAAGAACGTCAGTTCTCCCATCATACTCATTCCGAACCCACTTTGCATAAGATTTGAAAATTCCTTGCACATAAGAGGATTAGTACTACCAAATATAATATCATCAGCATAAATTTGAATAATGAGATTACCTTCTTATGATCTTTTAATAAACAGAGTAGTATCTACTTCACCTCTTGTAAACCCATGATCAAGAAGAAACGAGCTTAATCTTTCGTACTATGCTCGTGGAGCTTGCTTCAGCCCGTACAATGCTTTAGTTAGCTTATACACATGATATGGAAACTCTAAGTCTACAAACCCAGGGGGTTGCTTCACATATACTTCCTCTTCAATGAAACCATTTAAGATGGCACTTTTAACATCCATCTAAAATAACTTGAATCCTTAAAGGATGCATATGCAAACAGAATGCGTATAGATTCCAGACGAGCTACTGGGGCAAAGGTTTCATCATAGTTGACTCCTTCTTGTTGTGAATATCCTTGAGCAACTAATCTAGCTTTGTTTCTTACGACTTTTCCATCCTCATTTAGCTTATTTCTAAAAACTCACTTTGTCCCTATCATAGGAACGTTTTCAGGTTTGGGTATTGGTTTACATACTTGATTTTTGTCGAATTGATCTAACTCATCCTGCATCGCTTGCACCCAACTTGAGTCTTTAAGAGCTTCCTCTATTTTCTTTGGCTCAATCTAAGAGATCAGTGCTATGTTTGCTTTCTTTTTGAAAGATCCCCTGGTTTTCATTCCTTCATTTGGATCTCCTATGATGAATTTTTGAGGATATTCAGGTTCACTTCTCCATTTATTTGGGCGAACTGTATGAGTAGTCGACTCTTTTGGTGGTTCTGGTGGATTGTTGCTGGTTTCATTTGTTGACTCTATCATGGCGTCAGATCCATCAGTCGACTTTTGTGATTTACTTGTCTCCTAATTTTCTTGAATTTGATCTTCATCACCTGCAATAATACATTTCTCGACCGAGGAGTTATTTTCATCAAATATAATATGCATAGATTCTTCCACACACATTGTGCATTTGTTATATACTCTAAAGGATCTACTATTTAATGAGTAACCCAGAAAAATACCTTCATCATTTCTTGAATCAAATTTTCCAAGATTGTCCTTACCATTATTGTGAATGAAACACTTACTTCCAAAGGAATGAAAGTAACTAATATTAGGACGTTTACCTTTCCACAGTTCATAAGGGGTTTTCTTCAGAATTGGCCTTATGAGACATCGGTTGAGAATGTGACATGATGTACTTACTCCTTCTGCCCAGAAATGATTTGGTAGAGAATGATCTAGTAGCATCGTTCTTGCCATATCTTGTAGTGTTCTATTTTTCCGTTCCACAACACCATTCTGTTGGGGTGATCTTGGTGCAGAGAAATTATGAGTATATCCTTGATCATTACAGAAGTCTTCGAATGCTCTGCTTTCAAATTCTCCTCCATGATCGCTTTGTATTGTTGTAATCAGATACCCTTTTTCTCTTTCAACCTTCTTATAGAAAACCTCAAAGTTTCTTAACGCTTCATCCTTATGAGATAAGAAAATCACCCCAAGTAAAACGCGAATAATCATTAACAATAACAAAAGCATATCTTTTTCCTCCTATGCTAGCAGTTCTAGTAGGCCCAAATAAATCTATATGAAGCAATTGCAAGGGTTTAGAAGTGGATACAATATCATTATTTTTGAAAGAATTTCTAGTTTGTTTTTCAAATTGACAAGCATCGCATATATGATTTCTAGAGAAATTCAATTTTGGAAAACCAATAACTAACTCATGCTTGGAAAGTTGTTCAATCAGATGCAAGCTTGCATGACCAAATTTCCTATTCCATAACCAGGGATCGTCAGATATGGAAGTTAAACAGATATGACCATCAATATTTTCAAAACTATCAAGATTGTAAACAATTCCATACTTTTTACCTGGGAGGATTGTTGTACCTATCTCATCTTCAATAGCACAACCTATTTTCTTAAACTTTACCTCATATCCTGAGTTGCATAGCTGACTATGCTCAGAAGGTTGTAATTAAGCCAATCAACTAGATAAACCTTAGTGATATCACAGTTGTTATTGAAGGGGATCATTCTGGTACCGATTATTTTTTCCTTTTGAATTATCGTCAAACTTAACACTTCTTCCATCTATTTTTGTAACTTCTTTGAATAAGATTCACGTGGCTGGAACACGCACTGTCTAAGTACCATTTTCCTTTGCGATATATTTGGTGGTGTTCCTGCAAAACATAGTGATCACTTTCTTTTAGGTACCAAGCTTGCTTGGATCCTGGTTGGTTAGTGTTACTAGGTTCAGGATCATTTTTGGGTTTCCAAATCCATCCTGAAATATTAGACTTACGAAAACGACAATAAGAATATTTATGTCCACTTTTATTGCAATAGTGACACGCAGTTCCTGACCCATTTTGAGTCTTTCAGTTGTGTTAGTACTAGTGGACCCAATTCTGGCTGGTCGTTTTCTAGTTGACTTGTTAGTCTCCTGGTTGACCTGATAGAACTGTGAATGGTGGATTTGCGCATGCCATTAAGTTGAATTTGTAATTCCTCAAACCCTTCTTGAAGTACTTCTTTTTCGATTTCACATACTTCATGTTTGAGTTTCCAGTCTTTTACTTCTTTGTTGAGTCTCTTTAGTTCATCCATCATTTTTTGAGACTCTTTCAAAGTGAGATCAAGAATATCCTATAATTCATTACATATTTCACAATTATAAGACCTTACCTCGCTTGTTTCACCTCGAGCCATGAAGCAGTTTTCATTGTTATCTTTGCATTCATCGTCAGAAATATCCTCGTCTGTCCAGCATCTTGAAAGTTTGTTCATATTGTTTTCCAGAATTGTCATAAAGCAAAGATTTGCTACTTCTTCGAATTCTAAACTGTCTTCATCACTCTAGCTTCCAAATGATTTATTTTTGTTAAAACCTCTGGAGATTTTTCTTTTTAGATCTGGACATTCGGTTTGAATATGTCCAAACCTTCCACACTCATAGCATTTTCCATCATTCTTATCTTGTTCGTTGTATTGCCTGGTTCGCCTAGGTGGAATCCTTCCTCTTCTCATATTCCTGAATCTTCTCATTAAGCCATCCATGTTTCTTAACATCATAGCAATTTCTTCTTGAAGAGCTTCAGGATCATCATTGATATCATTCTCAGCTATCTCAGTTGTGGCCTTGAATGCAACTATTTTCTTCTTTTCTTCTTGATTTGTTTTCTTGAGATGCATCTTTTCGAAGGCTATGAGTTCTCCATGAAGTTCATCATAAGATAATTTATTCAGATCCTGTGATTCAAGTGTGACAACTTTAGTTTGCCAAGTGGTTGGTAAACTTCTAAGGAACTTTCTAACTTGATCGCCACTTGATTATGGTTTACCGAAAACTTTTAGGTTGCTAATGATTTTACTGAATCTGGCAAACATTTCCTCAATGGATTCTCCTTCTTTCATCTAGAAGAGTTCACAATCGTGAAACAACATGTTGATATGTGTTACCTTCACTTTGCTGGTTCCTTCGTATGTAACTTCAAGCTTATCCCACATTTCTTTGGTTGTATCATAGCTGGAGATTTTTTCATATTATTCACCACTTATAGCATTGTAGAGAAAATTTCTTGCCTTGTTGTTGACTTGCACAACCGCCATTTGCTCATCTGTATATGATCCTATATCTTCAGGATTAGCAAGAGGTTGAGCAGCAGCCGACAGAGGATAGTTTCCCTTTTTGATGACTCTCCACACTTTAACATCATATGCCTTTGCATATATTTCCATACGTACTTTTCAGTGGGAGAAATATTATCCATTGAGGTATGGTGGCCTTACTTGGGAAGTACCTTCTTGAAAAAGTGCTCCTATGATAACTTGATTTGCCATGATCTTTTCTCACAAGCTGTTAAGCAAAAAGAAAAGTGTGAGCCTTGCTCTGATACCAATTGAAAGTACAAGAGGGGGTGAACTGTTTATTTTTAAACTTAATAGCTAAAAGTTGACTAGTTTTACGATTAGTCGACTAGATATAAGAACTTGATACTAGTAAAGATATAATTTAAGATGCAGAATTTAAATGCAGGAATTAAAGACACTAGAGTTTTATACTAGTTCGGATTCAATGTGAATCCTAGTCCAGTCCCCTTGGGTTGCAAGGGAGTTCTTTTTTAGTGAATGAGTTTCTTCGAGAGTATAGAGAATGGTGTGATCTACAACGATTGCTTAGTTCCTATTTCACTCATTTCTTTTAATACAATGCCTCACCAGTATTGTTCTCTCTTTCTTCTCTAACTTGTTACACAACAGATCTAGTAGAGCTACAATGTTTGTTTGTAGTAGAATAAAGAGAAGGTATTTGGTTCGATCAATGTATATTGTTCTAGGGTACAGATACAAGTTTAAATACTTTGAGAGAGGCTTGGTTTCTGGAGAGATTTGCCAACCCAAGAGATTTGATCCGTGGAGAGAAATTGATTCTCTCCAAGAATAAGGTCATACAGCAATGTCTATAATTACGAGAGCCTTGATTGATATTCCATATATGCTTCCCAAGATTTTGCACCTTCCCGATTTGGATATGCTCGACGTGTTTGATTCCTTAAGTTTAAGCTTGATTTCTTATGTCTTGGCGTTGATTGATTTCTCTAATCCCGGATTGCTTTTCTTGATTCCTTCCATCTCGTAGTTGTCCATTGATTTCATGATCTTTGCTAATCTCAGATTGCTTTCCTTAAGTTCCCTGATTGATTGCTTCCATCTCATAGTTACTCCTTGATTCCTTGATCTTATCTAATTGATTCCTTCAATCTTTGAATTGATGTCCATGAGTTCTTGCACAGATATATTATTTGCATCATTAAAATCAGATCTAACAACTGAGATGTCTCATCGGTACATCTTTCCAGAAGCATTCAATGCAGCGCCGGTTTATTTTCTCAAAACGATAATATCACCGCCAACCTGTCTCCTAAAAAGCATTGATTGGGCATGTCGATACATTTCCCAAAGGCATTGATTGTGCCGTCGGTTATGCTGCCACCTTTCTATAAGCTTTCTTGAACCAAAACTTCATTCAGTCATTCTTCAAAAGCTTTTAACTCCTTTCTTCTCTTCATCCCGATCCTACTCTATTTCCCATGTTTAAAGCCCATGACCGTAAGGTCACACGGCAGTGTTCTCGCCAGTTATGTCATGGCCCTTTATTAGAGCTTTCCCCTACTGAGTGGGATCGCACTGGTTTGTTGTTGTTGTTGTTGTCGTTGTTGGCCTGAAATAATGAGAGAGGGGCTTCAAACTATTCCCATATTAGAGGATATGTAGACCATGAACTTCTGCTCACCTCTCTTAACTTTAACCTGGTGTGGCACTTCACTCCTTTTGCTTTTCACGGAGTGGGGTGGTACCATCTACTAACTTTTGCATCCCACACCGGTGCATCGGTGCAATGTCTCAAGAAGTGGCTTCCCAATAGTAGTGCTGACGAGACCCATACTTGCCAAATTTTTCACCTAGCCACTTCTTCATCTTTTTCCGCATCGGAGGAGGTTCTCGAAGACGTCGTTTGAAAGGTCGAGATGGGGTCTCCGAGGGAATGGTTCTCGTAGAAATTGCTCCCGAGGATGTACCTATGAGAGTAGATTAGACTTTTAGCTGTTATTTTTTTTTTTTTGCTTCTTTGTTTCTGCGCAAGGACCCTTTGTGAGCTTTTGTAATCATGTGTAAGGACCCTTCGTGAGCTTTTGTAATCATCATTTATTAATACAAAAATATTTCTTCAATTTGTCTCTAATTTGTGATGGATTTCGCTTTATTTGCGTCTGTGAAGAATATGAGCACGTGACCAATCGGTTTGAATACCGGGCCTGGGCATAACAATTTCCTCAGTTCTTGATTGGTTAATATGATTTTCCTTGAGTCCCTTTGCCATTACTCGGACCAAGTCTGGGTTGACTTGATACAAACTTAGGCCGTCGGAACCGTTGATAGTCCTCGAGGGACAGAGTTGCTTGACCACCTGAAAATAAAAATAGCCCTTATACTTTCACAGACAGTCCCCAAGTGAGAGTTTGCTCGAGCTTAGGTGGCCTTACAAACTTGATTTGAACTTAGACTGAAGATAGTCCTGAGGAGCTATAGATAGACCCCGGACGAGGATAAGCTTGGACTCGGATGACCCCTGAGCTAAAGTAACCGAGAAAGTGTTTAAATTGACCTGAAGGCAAAGATAGCCCTGAGGCTTTATCAATAACTATCGAGTGAGAACTAGTTTAGGCTCAGGTAACCCGAGGGCCAATGAATCGGGTAAATGACCCGTACTTGTAATAGCAGAGACCTTCGAGATCGGGTACCATCTCGAGGCTTAGGTTTATATGGATATCTCCTTAGAGCTCATAGCTATAGTAATGGAGAGATTCATGATCGAGCACCATCTCAGGGCTAGGTTGACCCTCTTTTGGGGTCCGTTCTGTAGTACTGAAGGTCCTCGAGATCGGGCACCATCTCGAGGATAAATTGGTGTCAACAGCTCCTTAGAGCTTATATTCAATTAACAGATCTCCTCGAGGTCGGGCACTACGTCGAGACTTAGATTGATATTGATGGCTCCTTAGAGCCTATAGTTATGGTAGTAGAGATCATCAAGATTGGTCAATATCTCGAGAATGGATCGATACGGGAGCCTCTGACCCCTCGAGCATTGTACGACGGCTTCACTTGTATGGCACAACCATGAAGCTACCGAGATGGTCTCGTCAATATACTTTTCCAAAAGTGATAATGGCTTAGTCGCAATTAATTGGCCTTTAGAGTAGGCGGACAGTCGTTGCTTGCTCTATATATGAGTTTGTTTCCTCCCTTTTCGAAGATTCCGCTATTTTAAGCCGTTATCCTTTTTCATACAGTTCTTCTTCCTTGCATCAGCCTTTCCACCATTTTAATTCAAAGTTTTTGCCTGAGTTTTCATTTTCCTTCTCTTGTTTGATCATAGCCATGGCTGCTACGCCCAAATCCGTTTACCAAGAAGAGGAGGGTTCCGCCTCTTCTTCTCGCTCGATCGGTAATACATCGCCGGCATCTGGCGAGCCAATCTCAAGATGCTTTGTCTCGAAGAGGGACCTTTCGTTGGTGAGGCCTCCCAATGTCGAGGGCCATTGGGATCATGCATCAAGGTTCACTTCATCAATAGGAGAGTAACACCTCGAGGCAGTGAGGAGAGACTGCGGATGGGGAGAAAAGGTGGTACTACAGGTACCCTCCCCGGAAGAGAACATCACGGCTCATACGGAGGGTTTTTTACACGTATACACGTACCGCTTCACGTTGGGTCCTCTCGATAGAGTCGTGCTTGACTTCTGTCGAAGATATCGGGCTACCCTAGCACAGGTTCACCTGTCGTTCTGGAGGACAGTGATGATGATGAGGTTCTTTGCAACAGAAGTCGGGCTCGAGTTTACCCTTAGCCATCTCATCAAATTATACCGACCCTTTCATTGTCGAGGCCTGATAGCTTTGGGATGCGGATCCACCAGGCCTTTCATTGTCGATGATGAAGAAGACGGGGACTGAGGATGGATAAATCTATTCGTCCGAGTAAGGACTATCGATGTTATCCCCATGGAGTTCCTGCCATTTCTTAAGAAATGGAATGTCACACGTAAGTGGTACATTTGTGTTTTTATTGTTTTTGTTCATGGTGGAGACGGATTCTACAAAGACGCTTTCTTTTCTTTTTGTAGCAACCCCGCGAATGCCATACAAGGTCCCCGACCTGATGGATTGAGCTTGGAAGCTGGTAGCCTGCTCGACCTATGATGAGCGTAAGTGGAAAGAACTATCCAAGGGTAGATGGGAGTCAAAACACCACGGTATATGCTGGTGTGGTTTTCTTTCCTTAGAGGGTACTTTGTGTGTACTAACTCCATTATCGCAGGCATTGAAGAATTTCCTGAGGTGAGATCGTGCTCCCTCGGAGAGGAGGAGGGGTCGTCGGCTTCAGGACAGAGGAATAATAACAAACGGAAGGAACCCTCACAAGTTTAAGGTGCTCGGAGCAAGACAAGTTCTGCCCGGAGGCCCAGAGAAGATGTCTCGGCTGAGCATGAAACACCCGAGGCTTACGGCCTTGGAAAAATGGTTCCTCCTTTGCCGTCATATTATTTTCCCATCGAAGGTACTTCGAAGGACAAGGATTATCTGTAGTCGTCTTCTCCTCCCATAGAAGGTACTTCGAGGGGTGTTCGAGGCTAGGGGCTGCCTGACTCAAGCGAGGTCTCGAACGATCACGTTCCTATTGGGAGCGGTTCTGTTGGGGCCGGTGAGACCAGGCCGGTAGGTGTGCATTCGACTTTTGAGGAGGCTCAACGGCTCTGTTCCGCGGTGAGTTTTGGCCGATTGTATCAATTTTTTAGTTTTGCGCTTCCGCTTTCTTATTGAGCTCCTTTTTCATAGGCCTTTGACAAGCTCAAGTTCGAGCTGCTCTGCCATAAAGCCAGGTTGAGGAAAGCCTTGGATGGGGAGAAATTTGTTACGCCCCACAATATTACGTCAATGTTACGTCCTACAGTATTAAGTAAAGACAATGTTGTACCCGACAATATTGCATTACGGTGATGTTACACTTCGCAGTAATAAGTTACGACGATGTTGCATCCTGTAGTATTTTACGTGGAATTTGTCGTAAGGTAATTGACATCAGTCTAAGGAAAAGATTATTTGGAGATTATAAGGATTGTAAGTGATGAATAAATTCGTGAAGGTGAGAGGGGAAGCAAGTCGAAGAAAATAAATTTAGTAGAAATTTAGTATTTTGGGATAAAATACGGCTCAAGCTATAATACTCGATGTTTATGGACTAGTACCATTAAAGGTACCACATGACCATAATAGTAAGTCATATAAGGTATGTGAAAGTGAGTAATATTTCAAGTAAGTGGGAATAATTCTCAATTTTGCGGGTAATTGATTAATTACCGGGTAATAGGACATTACCCAGTTAACTAATAAGTGGATAATTAATAGGTGGGGATAAAACTCCCACGTGGTAGCAAATGGAGAAAGATGTAATGACTCTTGATTTTAGGAAATTAAACAAGGACACATGGACAATACATTTCTTGCAACACGTAGAAGAAAAGATGATTATGAGATTAATGTAAGATAAAGTTAATAATTATATTACACTACTCATTCGTCCATTATATAGATTTGACCGCTTTCCACATCAGAGAAGTAATGTAAATTTAAGCTCTTCTCCATTTAATCCACTACTTCTCTATTATGTAAAGATGACAAGATTATCTCACGTTGACTTAATTTTCACCAAAAAACCGAGTTGCCTTCTCTGCCCTAAAAAGAAAAAAAAATCCACCATTAACATCACTATTTCTTTCATAAACAATACTACAAACACCTTATATTCATTAAAACCAACCTGAAAAATGTCATGAAATAGAATCACAAGTGTCATAGTTCACTTCTCAGCTCCTCATTTTTGTGCGAGGTTCCCGGTTCAAGCTTTTATCCATGTTGTTAATTTTCCGATTAAATACAATTTACTGGAGTTCATTGTAATCGAGTTTCGTCAATAGAAAATGGAAGCTCCTTGCTGCAGAAGCACCGGGATTCCTTGGTTAAGCAAAGTTTCATATGAAATTATACGGTGTAATAGCAATGGGATTTTTGCAAATTTTAGGGAGTATAATGTAATCTTTCTCAAGATAATCGGCTTAGGTATGTTAAGGCTATCCCTTCTTTCTTTTGGCATGGTCCAGATTATACGAAAGAAACGAGCAAATACACAGTTTCTATAAATTACTCTATTCATAGAACTAGTAGGGGTGTCTATATTCTTGATTCCCCATGAGAATTATTATTATCTTCTGTTCATGGGTCTCAGAATAATACGCTGTTGGAAAAGTTTATTCGGAAGGAAGATCGAGATTATTATGTATTTTTCATGCATTTTACTCATTTATAAATTGTGCATTGACCCATGACCAGATGGCGTTATATACGCGTATATATGTAAATATATGTATATGGGATAGCTAAAATATGATTCAAACGGCGTTATATACGCGTATATATGTATGTATTCAAACGACATTATATACGCGTATATATGATATATATATATATATATATATATATATATATATATATATATGTATATGGGATATGGGAAAGGTTATGGCGTTTACGCACTACCACCTGATCAGCTGGTATACGATGATGATTTTGCCCACAATGGCCAATATGATATGATGGGATACCCTCAAAGGCTGATGATGTTATGAAACATGTACCTATGCACGACATGACATTCATACGCATATGCATGACTCTAAAAGTAATTTATGATTTACAAAGTTATTCAGACTTGCAAGTTGAGTCATGTATTCTATATTTCTTCCATGTCTCTTATGTACTTATTTATGTGCCTTACATACTCGGTACATTATTCGTACTGACATCCCTTTTGCCTGGGGATGTTGCGTTTCATGCCCGCAGGTCCCGATAGATAGGTCGAGAGCCCTTCAAGTAGGCTATCAGCTCAGCGGAACATGTTGGTGCGCTCCATTTGCTTCAAAGTTGCTCGTTTGGTTAGTATGATTTAGACGTGTATTGTTTGGTATGGTAGGACTCTGTCCCGACCTTTATGATATTTATGTACTCTTAGAGGCTTGTAGACATATGTCGTGTATATAAAATATTGTACTGCCGGGTCGGCCTATGTTTTGAGTTTATAAAGGATCATGTTGGTCTATTAGGCCCGTATGTCATATGTATATAATGATGTAATAAGAAAGATACGTTACGTTGGTACTCGGTTAAGTAAGGTACTGGGTGCCTGTCGCGGCCCATCAGTTTGGGTCGTGAGAAATGTGGTATCAGAGCAGTTCTGTCCTAGGAGTCTACAAGTCATGTCTAGTAGAGTCTTGTTTATGGGTGTGTCATGCACCACACTTATAACTAGGAGTCTACCGGACATTTAAGACTGTCACTCTTTCTTTTTACTCTAGATCATGTGATAGAGCTCACTTATAAGAATTCAAATTTCAAAATTCTATTTTATTCGTAATAAGATGATGCCTACATTCAGAAAGACGATCGATAAGGGATATAACTGTGGAGGTGTTGAGTTAGAGGAACTCGATTTTGCATCTCGCTTATGATGAGTAAATGTAGGGTCTTCGGCAGATCATGCGTGTACTAAAAGGTATAAGGTTCTTGATAAGGAGCTTTAAGGAAAGAATACTTATCCATTCTTACGTAAAAAGGAATAACGGAATCGAAAGTTAGACACAAATTTCAGCAAATAAAAGAAGCAAGGTAAAGAAGGGTACGAGGCACCCAGTTAATAAAGATTATCATTATTTATCATTCAGAAAGGTAAATATAAGCATTAAGAGTTATCCTCAACAGTAACAGAGGTAGGTACAATTGGTCGTACCCATCTCAGTTATACCCTATGGGGGCTAACAGGTGTAGTTTAAGAAAAGGACGGAACATCAGGACCTGGATGGGGTTAGAGTAAACCAAAATGGTGAATGGATTGTTTGTGTTAGTTGACATTTCCAAAGAATATTGCAAGTGTGCTAGTAGATCTCCTCGTGAGACACCTAGATGGTGTACCCTAAAATATTAAAGCTAGATATGAGCACTGGAAGCCTTGAAGGAATAAATATTACCTTAGTATGGCTCCCGCCCCCAGTAAAGAAAAAACAATGTTAGGCAATTGAAAGAGCCAAGGGATGGAGCAAGGGGAGCCAAAGGCAAAAGAATGTTTTGTTCGAGTTTTTAATAAAATAGTAGACATAGATAATTAGCGGGAGATAAGAAGAGAGTTAATGGAGCATTATGAGTAAGATATGATACACGGATGATAATGGTAGGTCAAAAAAATAATGACAGTATTACAATTTACAGTTAAGTGAAGGGAAAAATAAAAGATGACAGGCCTTGAGACAATGAAAGAATATAGGCCATAGAGTCATATCCTCATTTCGAGAAATAAATTTGCAACTCTAGCGCGATTACCAAGAGAAAAAAGTTAGACCCCGGAATAATAGAGCCAGTATGGATTGGTGAACAAGATAAACCAAATATGAATAAGGAACTGAGTGATTTGATGATCGTCAACATCATCAGAATTGCAGATTGCATTCTGGGAATAATAGAATGGACAACAGAAGAAGATCCATGAGAAACTCAGAGAATGGTTATTCGGGAAGACGCTTCCCTAAAGCAAGCAATGTGAGCAAAGTTAAGCTTAAGAGATTGTATGTGCCAGTTACACTAAGTATCACCCTCGTGAGTGAGGAATTTTTTTATCCTTGGTACAGAAGGATTGCCGCAAGTCGAGTAAGGGTCATCGATGATGTGAAAAGATGCCAAAGATGAAGAGGTAACACATCTATAGGTAGATCCTCGCAGCTTCAACTTTTAGTACTCCCCTAAAGGGGGAATATGGAGTGATGTGGTGTTAAGTCAGAATTAATGGTTCCAGTAGCTACAAAATGGTAAAGGAAGAATGCAATAAAAATAAGAAAGGGATGAGATTGCACTATTCAAAGCCTACAGATAGGCTACGATCCCAGAACATTATGCAAACACGACGTCAAGGAGAAGAAGTGAGGCGTTCCTGCCCAGAATGTTATGGATAAATAAGGAGTCAAGGTAGTTAAAGGTACCATATGAATGTTACGGGAATAAAAGAGAGTGTCACTAGGGAGACAGTCAAAATATCAGTTCAGAAGTAACCCTACAAGCACAACGGCATGGAGGTAAGCAATTACGGACAATAATAGGCAAGGAGGGACATCAAAAGGTCCATAATAAGCTCACAACTTAATAGGAATCAAGGGTTCTCCCTAAGTAATATAATGAAAGACTAGCTCAGAAAATAAGGAAGAAGGCTTCAACTTAAGCACAACGACCTAAAAAGGAAAGGGTCATGTAACAACAGTCTCACAACAACATTGTAAGCATTCCAAAGGAAAGTGGCCCCTACCGTGGATAATGAATGGGAAAAAAAATTAAAGGTAAAATTCGAAGGTCATATGAGTTGCACGAAAACTATAACATGCGTGGAAACTAAGATAAGTTAAGTATGCACGCAACAAGGGGAAAGAAAGACCAGGAAAGGTAGCTTAAGCCTACATAGAGGCTGATCAGAAAGAAGAGGAGACTAAAGAGTTACATCGACTAAGCAAAACAGGAGGGACCAAGAGAATTATAGACCTCGGGATCACTCTTAAGTAGCAGAGGTATAAGAAAGATAGTACAGTAGCCATATTTTATAATAGCTCTATGGTAAAGCCAACTGAAGAGTACCAACCTCATAAGAAGTCAGTAAGAAGCTCCCACCGGATTGTGTATGCACCAGAGGTGTAAAAATTATAATAGAACTTCAAGTTATAGACGTGAATTATACATATGTAGAAGGGAGGTCATGAAAGAGATAGAAGATACGATGCGAGATTTTAAGGTAAGTAAGGCAAAGGTTAACAACGTACGAGATACTCAAAGGCAGAAGATCATGAATAATCCATACTTCGGATAGAAATATATAAGAGCGGGGATCCAATAATCAGTAATGATAGTGGCATCGTTGGCGACATGTCTTCCAGCCTATGGTTTCTAAGTACTAAGAGATCTAGTTAAGAGAATAAAGAAAAGTTGGAGATGATGTGATGTCTCGCTTGATGTTCCAGAATAACATAAGAAAATCTATGGTGCAAGCAAGTTGAAGGAAAGTTTATAAATGGATATGTATATGTCGCAAGCTAAAGTATGGTAGAGCGACAAAGTTTTAAGAAACATGAGTAAGGATGAGGAAAGGCAAGTGAAAAGGTGATGAAAATGGATAAGTCCTTGGGATTAAGTCCATGAAAACAAGAGAGATAATGGTTTCTCTAAGTTATTGAAAGTTCAGTATAGCCTGAATGGACTTAAAGGAGTCTAAGATTAATAGTATTTAGAAAGAATGAAATGCTGACCTGGAATAAAATTAGGGTGTATTTGTGACAGACAAAGGATGACGTTTGGGCCTTCGTTTGAATAATGATTTGAAAAAAAAGAAGAGAAAGAGAAAAGATTTCACTGATGACACGAAACTAGGATACCCCCATAAGGTCAATCACATTGAGACACTATGAAATACGATTATGGGAATCACTTCAAATATTCCTCAATGCAACGTAAGCCCTAATGGCAATGTATTATGTAACAAGTTTCACGTCTTCAAGTGGAGGATTGTAGATCAACATTGAGGTGAATCAACAATGGATAGATACAAGTTACAAAGTATGACATGAGATTACGCCATCCTTCTTAAGATGAACGGTAATGAAGGAGCATTAAAGAACTGAGATTTATACCTAAAGGATAGGCAACAAAAGTAACTGGGAACTTGGTAAGCATACCTCAGTAAAGGTATATTGAAGCAAAAATTATGGTATAGTATAACCCATGTAAATGCAGTAAAGTCATGTGAATGGGTAACCAGATCTATGAAATAAGATATGGCCATATTCGCAAGTTCTACAAAGTATCGAGCAAAGGACTTCATTATACTTATAGAGGCCCAGAGAGGCATCCTATTAAGCCTTGTATATATAAAGTAAGGCCTAGAGATTGATTAAAAGATAAAAAGGAAAAAAAGAATAGCATAAGTGCACTTATAAAGCCAGGGTCATACATGCACATGACAGGAGGTAACAGCAGTTGCAAGATTAGGAAGATTTTGACCACGGGTCATGATACGAGCAAAAAGACTAAAGGGGAGAACACCCTGGACTTTGGATTTATTCACAGAGCAACTGCTTAAATTACAAGAAGAGTATTAAGGTATTCACAAGAGCTATAAGTTACAAAAATGATAAGAGCATCAATCAACATTCGAGGACGAATGTTCCAAAGGAGGGAATGATGTTATGTCGCGCAATATTACATCAATGTTACGTCCTACAGTATTAAATTACTACAATGATGTACCCGACAATATTATATTACGGTGATGTTACGCTTCGCAGTAATAAGTTACGACGATGTTGCATCCTACAGTATTTTACGTGGAATTTATCGTAAGGTAATTGACATCAGTCCAAGAAAAAGATTATTTGGAGATTATAAGGATTTTAAGTGATGAATAAATTCGTGAAGGTGAGAGGGGAAGCAAGTCGAAGAAAATGAATTTCGTTGAAATTTAGTATTTTGGGATAAAATACGGCTCAAGCTATAATACTCGATGTTTATGGACTAGTACCATTCAAGGTATCACATGACCATAATAGTAAGCCATATAAGGTATGTGAAAAGTGAGTAATATTTCAAGTAAGTGAAAATAAATCTCAATTTTGTGGGTAATTTATTAATTATCGGGTAACAGGACATTACCCAGTTAACTAATAAGTGGATAATTAATAGGTGGGGACAAACCCCCCATGTGGTAGCAAATGGAGAAAGATGTAATGACTCTTGATATTAGGAAATTAAACAAAGACACATGGACAATACATTTCTTGCAACATATAGAAGAAAAGATAACTATGAGATTAATGTAAGATAAAGTTAATAATTATATTGCACTACTCCTTCATCCATTCTATAGATTTGACCGCTTTCCACATCAGAAAAGTAATGTAAATTTAATCTCTTCTCCATTTAATCCACTACTTCTCTATTATGTAAAGATGACAAGATTATCTCACATTGACTTAATTTTCACCAAAAAACGGAGTTGCCTTCTCTGCCTAAAAAGAAAAAAAATCCTCCATTAACATGTCTATTTCTTTCATAAACAATACTACAAACACCTTAAAACCAACCTGAAAAATGTCATGAAATAGAATCACAAATGTCATAGTTCACTTCTCAGCTCCTCATTTTTGTGCGAGGTTCCTGGTTCAAGCTTCTGTCCCTGTTGTTAATTTTCCTATTAAATATAATTTACTGGAGTTCATTGTAATCAAGTTTCGTCAATAGAAAAGGGAAGCTCCTTTCTGCAGAAGCATCGGGAGTCCTTGGTTAAGCAAAGTTTCATACGGAATTATACGGTGTAATAGCAATGGGATTTTTGCAAATTTTAGGGAGTACAGTGTAATCTTTCTCAAGATAATCGGCTCAGGTTTGTTAAGGCTATCCCTTCTTTCTTTTGGCATGGTCCAGATTATACGAAAGAAACAAGCAAATACACAGTTTCTATAAATTACTCTATTCTTAGAAATAGAAGGGGTGTCTATATTCTTGATTCCCCATGAGAATTATTATTATCTTCTGTTCATAGGTCTCAGAATAATACGCTGTTGGAAAAGTTTATCCGGAAGGAATATCGAGATTATTATGTATTTTTCATGCATTTTACTCATTTATAAATATGCATTGACCCATGACCACATGGCGTTATATACACGTATATATGTAAATATATGTATATGGGACATGGGAAGAGGTTACAGCGTTATATACGCACAACCACCTGATCAGCTGGTATATGATGATGATATTACCCACAGTGGCTACAATATGATTTAAACGACGTTATATACGCGTATATATGTATGTATTCAAACGGTGTTATATACGCGTATATATGTATGTATATATATGTATATGGGATATGGGAAAGGTTATGGCGTTATATACGCACCGCCACCTGATCAGCTGGTATACGATGATGATTTTGCCCACGGTGGCTGATATGATATGATGGGATGCCCTCAGAGGCTGATGATGTTATGAAACATGTACCTATGCACGACATGACATTCATACGCATATACATGACGCTAAAAGTAATTTATGATTTACAAAGTTATTCAAACTGACAGGTTGAGTCATGTACTCTATATTTCTTCTATGTCTCTTATGTATTTATTTATGTGCCTTACATACTCGGTACATTATTCGTATTGACATCCCTTTTTCCTGGGGTCACTGCGTTTCATGCCCGCAGGTCCCGATAGACAGGTCGAGAGCCCTCCAAGTAGGCTATCAGCCCAGCGGAAGATGTTGGTGCGCTCTATTTGCTCGTTTGGTTAGTATGATTTAGACGTGTATTGCTTGGTATGGCGGGACTCTGTCCCGACCTTTATGACATTTATGTACTCTTAGAGGCTTGTAGACATATGTCGTGTATATAAAAGATTGTACGGCCGGGTCAGCCTATGTTTTGAGTTTATAAAGGATCATGTTGGTCTATTAGGCCCGTATGTCATGTGTATATAATGATGTAATAAGAAAGATACATTACGTTGGTACTCGGTTAAGTAAGGTACTGGGTGCCCATCGCGGCCCATCGATTTGGGTCGTGACAAAATCCCCAGGCTTCTTTGTGATATGAGGGGAGATGAGTTGGTACACCTGCGGTACGAGGCGAATCGGAGCCTGAACTACGAAAGCCACCTTGAGAAACAGGTAACCTTTGCTCCGAGGGAATGCATGCTTCTTCTTCTATCCTCGGAAGACTAATGCTTTGATATTTCAATTGCAGAGTAAGACAGAGGATTTGGAACGCCTTTAGGGCGAGGTTGGCCAAGCCAAGTATGAGTGTAACGGGCTAAGGGCTCATATAGATGTCCATGTTGCAACCGAGAAGAATGCTCTGGCCAAGGTTTCTACCCTCGAGGTGCAGCTCCGGAATGCCCTTGAAAATAGCTTGGTTCAGACGAGCAGGATTGCAAGGCTTGAGTCTGACCTTTTGGAGATGAAGGCCGAGGTCGTGGACACTCGGGCTGAAGCTGATGAGATTCAAGCTAAGGCCGACAAGAAAATGGTCGTCTATTTAAAATATATTGTTGACGCTCGAGCTGAGCTGAGAGGGGCTTCCGATCGAGAGAGCAGAAGTAACGAATATTCCCGGTGCAAATCTTGGTGGGAAACCCTCGAGGAGATCCACGCTAGAGGCTTCAATCTCTCGGAATAGATAAAGCAGGCAAAGGCTGACGAATATGACGCCAAGTTCCTTTTGTCCGATGCCGAAGATGATGAAGAAGAGGCTGATGGGACTGCAGTCCCCGAGGGAAAAGTAGATTAGGCTTTTTATTTTTGATTCTTTACATAAGGCTCTCAGAGAGCATTTGCAAATATAGCTTGCATTGTCTCATATGTGTATAAATAAAGAAACCTTTCGGTTTTCTCCTTCCATGAATTTCCCTTTGCTTGAGTATACCTTTCTTTGTTTTGAACTTATACGTTTGTCGATGATCATCCAGGTGGACTAAACTTTGAGGTAAAACCCTTAGGTTTGCAAATCAGCCCTGAGGCTCGTAGGCTCTTACGCATGTGCCCTTAGGCATTTTTTGTTAACTGTCACGAGCTCAGTCTTTGAGTCAGATTTCGACTCAAGCTCATTGACCCTTAAGTTTTTGAATGTTAAGCTGGCTCTTAGGCTCTTACGCGTTGGGTCAGTATGACCTCTTAATTTAGGCTGGTGACATGGCTCTTACGCGTTGGGTCGGTACGACCTCTAATATAGGCTGGCGACGGTGGCTCTTACGTGTTGGGTCGGTACCACCTCTTAATTTAGGCTGGCAACAGTGGCTCTTACACGTTGGGTTGGTACGACCTCTAATATAGGCTGGCGATAGTAGCTCTTATGCGTTGGGTCGGTACGACCTCTAATATAGGCTTTTATTTTCCCTCGTTAAAGACTTTTTGAAGTTTTTGTGTTCACCCGACTCTTCGACGCCTTGCTAAGAGCCTCAATTGTGAGCCGTTATGTAGGGATAAATGAGCACCTCGGGAGGTTTCGCTGGATGGCTGAATTATTTCAAAGTCTTTTGTTTGGAGCTAATATGATCGAAGCTCTTTTGCTTATGCCGAGGGCAGCCTGATTAACCAGATCTTTTCGAAGTAATTGAAGGCATGTGATTTTATAGCGACGATCGGGCATCCCCGAGTCACGTGAGTTTGGCCGTAGCCTTGTGACCGGAGTCATTGCATTTGGCTAGAGCCTTTCAGTCCCCGAGTGAAGTAGTTTCAGCATTTACATCGAGGGTATGCCTTTTTAGGGGTGTTACAAGTTCGAATGTATAGCCTTAACTTTAAGATCGGGATTTTATGCCTTTTGTAAGGTCTTATAATTTTTAACATGCCTTACTTGAGGTCTTACAGATTTGGTTACTTGGTACAAGTATATATCATGCCTTGCTTGAGGTCTTACAGATCTGGTGTTGCCTTATGAAGGTCTTATGAGCTCGAGGTTGCCCATATGGGGTCTTATAGCCCCGGGTTTTTGACAAATCAATGGGGATGACAGTCGGCGGCAGTTCCCGAGTCATTGAAAGTTCCTTGGCTTCTGGAGTTGTTCCTTGTAAACTTGGTATTGCTTCATTGAGGGCTTAAAGTTCGAAGTTTCCGACCCTAAGGTCACGTGGCCTTGAGTTTTTGGCGTCAGTCCCCGAGTGTTCGGGAAATTTCTGGCTCTGAAGCCTATTTCTTGTAAAAGTAGCATACCTCTATGAAGTGTAAAGCGCTTTGATGGAGGAGAAAATATTCTCTAATTACTTGGCACAAGTATACATGTTTTTGCCATCAAGGGCTCAATTATTCTATGCGGACACGGTTCATTCGACCATTTGGCCCGATACGTCATTTTCCTATTGACACCCTTTTTAGCTCATCTTGACTTATTCGAGAAGGTGATCTTCTGGGGGATGCCCCCCCAGTGTTCGAGGTTGATTGAAGAGAAGCCTTGAACACTTGTGAAATTCTCCTTAGGTAGCATATAGCTATTGCCTCGTTAAAAATTTGTGGGTAAAACCCTTCTTGGGAAAAAACCCAATCGAAGGAAAAGAGTGCAACGTATGCTTTGAAACCTCAAGGTCTTCGAGCTGGACAGCGCTTCGACTATTCTGATCGGACATCTGCACAAAGGTTAGTGTAAGATGTAAATAAAAAGGGAGATGGTTATACCTTAGTGGTGATGGCACTTTGAGCCTCGATATGCTTCAAACTTTGCTTCAGGGACACGGCATGGTCCTTCGCTTGTTTTATTCGGGTGTAGCTGAGAATGTGTCTCGTGATTGTTACTTCACTGTTTGCTTATCCTTTGGCTCCTTTGATATTGGAGGCATTGATGTCGGCGCCACATCGTGCACCGCAAACATTTCCCTCGCTGCATGTTGTTCCCCATACACAGT
The DNA here is from genome assembly GCF_000715075.1 of Nicotiana tabacum. Lineage (NCBI taxonomy): Eukaryota > Viridiplantae > Streptophyta > Magnoliopsida > Solanales > Solanaceae > Nicotiana > Nicotiana tabacum. The sequence continues at coordinate 101,467,847 of NC_134087.1, read as the reverse complement.
TTTTATTCCGTCCTTCATCGAGAACTTCATAATTTGATGAAGGGTTGAGGGTACTACTCTCATGTAATGTATCCTTGGCCTTCCGAGCAAGGCGTTGTACCTCATGTCTCCTTCAATGATATGAAATTTGACATTTTAGGTTTTGTCGGCCATGTTGACCGGGAGGGTGATTTCCCCTTTTGTTGTTTCGCTCGCCATGTTGAATCCGTTGAGGACTCGAGAGGCGGGCATGATTTGGTCAAGCAATCCGAGATGCTCCATCACCCTTGACTTGATAATGTTGGCCGAGCTACCTGGATCTACAAGTACACGCTTAATTTGAAATGTATTCACAAGAAAAGAAATTACCAGTACATCGTTATGAGGCTGAGAAAGGGTCTCGATGTCCTCGTCACTGAATATGAGAGCGTCCTCGGGTATGTAACCTCGAGTCTATTTTTCCCTGGTGATGGATATTTTTGTTCGTTTGACAATGGGTTCTTGCAGGATGTCGATCCCTCCGACGATCATGTGGATGACATGTTGCGGCTCATCTGTTTCATTTTTCCTATTCGCCTCCCTTTGCTGAGTAACCGGGCTACTTCTTCTCGGAGTTGTCTGCAATCATCGGTCCTATGACCGTGTGTGTCGTGAAATTCGCACACTAGGTTGGGATTCCTCTGCGACAGATCGTATAGAACAGGTCTTGGCCACCTGGTGTCTCTGATTTTACTGATGGCAGCTACGATGTCTGAAACGTCAACGTTTAAGTTGTATTCCGATAGGCGGGGTGCCTCCATCGGTCCTGTGTGTCTGTCGAATCTGACTCTTCTCACGAGTCCTTAAGGATTCTGACCTCGATCTGTTCTTCGATCATATCGGGGTATGTTATGCCTTGGGGCGTTTCTCCTATCTTCGGTGTATGGTTGGTACATTTACTTGTTTGGCTTTGGCTCCTTTGCCAGGAGTCTGCTTGGATATACCAAGCCCGAAGGGGATCCTAGTTGGTCGTCCTCGACCCTAATCTTCGGCTGATATCGGTTATGGACATCCGACCAAGTTACGGTGGGATATTCAACCAAATTTTGCTTTAGCTGCTTCAAAGCCATCGTGCTTCGTTCGTTCAAGCCTTGGGTGAAGGCCTGCACTGCCCAGTCATCAGAGACTGGTGGTAATTCCATTCGTTCCATTTGAAAGCGAGATACGAACTCCTGCAACATCTCATTTTCTCTCTATTTAATTTTGAAGACGTCGGATTTCCTTGTAGCCACCTTGATGGCACCAGCATGTGCCTTTATAAAAGAATCTGCCAACATGACAAATGAGTCTATTGAATTCGGAGCTAGGTTGTGATACCACATCATGGCCCCTTTCGAGAGTGTTTCTCCGAACTTTTTCAGTAAAACTGATTCGATCTCATCGCCCCTCAGGTCGTTGCCCTTCACCGCACAAGTGTAAGCAGTGATGTGGTAATTGGGGTCCGAAGTTCCGTTGTACTTTGGAAGATCGGGCATTCTGAATTTCTTCGGGATGGTCTTTGGAGAGGCATTTGACGGGAATGGCTTTTGTACTAATTTCTTTGAATCAACACCCTTCAGGATCGGGGGTGCGCCTGGGATCTGGTCGACCCTTGAATTGTAGGTTTCCACCTTTTTGTCATTAGCTTCTATCATCTTTTCTCCGTATTCAATCCTCTTTGTGAGGTCCTCGAGCATCTTCATAATAGCGGGGTCGGTTGCAGACCCGTTGTTACTCGATCTTTCCGGTACTTGTTCGGCTTAGGGAGTCGTTTCTGGCGCTACTGTGCTCGGAGTTTTTTGGTGGCTTTGCAGTTGAGCAATCACCGGTTGTTGTGCCTGTAACATCTCAAAAATAACACGAAGGCTAACCTCTTGTTCACCTCGCGCTAGGATTTCCTGAGCTTCTTGTTGGTTTTCTTGGCGTATACTCCTGTCGGTGTGGGAGCTGATGTCGACGTGTTGAGCGTTGCGCGAGATCATATCTATGGGAATTGGTTTTGGTGCATCTTTAGGGTTTCGTGGTGGTACACTAACCCCTGGAATAGCTACACTATTCTCTCCATGGTCCTCAAGACCATTGTTTTCATGTGCGTTTACTGAGTTAGACATTTTGACCTGAAATCAAAGATTCTTTGACAAGAAAAAGCGTGAAAGATAATTTGCGTTATGTAGTAAACCAGCAAGAAAACAATCACTATTATTTTTAGCCCCACGGTGGGTGCCAAACTGTTTACCTTGAAAATGGTAATTACAATTAGATTTGATTTTGTAGTTCTAAAAATACGTGATCTATTTTTATGCTAGTTATTAAGCGGTAGATGCTAAGTGTGAGACTAGAAAATAAGATAAGAACTCGAAAGCAGTATGTTTAAGCAAACCGAGTAGCTGAGAATCGGGGCCTCGAGCAAGGTTATATGGGGCCTCGAGGTCGAGCCAGATACTGAGTTGTAGACAGCCGATGAAGGACTAATAGTTTTCAGAGCTTTTATGAAGCTATTTATGATCAATAATAAGCAATAAATGAAGAACAATTAATAGAACACAATAAATGTAAGCAATACATGTAAATAATAGAATCAAGAGAGAATGTGTTAGAGAGCAAAGAGATTTCTTGTATTGAATATTATCAGTGATATTATGTGTGTTACAAAATGATAAGGGTCCCTTTTATATATGAGGGGGAATCCCAACATAGTACAGACACAATTATTACAAGGATTTGAGGCTGGTACAGGCATTTAATGGCATATTACGGGCTTGAACTAGCCTAATATACTTGGTCAGCTTTAGTCACGTGCCTTGGGAACTTCCCATCAGTCCATCATAGCCGCTGATTTGCACTGCCTCGAGGTCGATCATTGAGGACCCTCGGGGTCGAACCCCAAGCTGAACTTCGAGCCTTCTGGCGCGGTCTTTACGATGTGCCTCAATGATCACAAAATCGGACCCTCTGATTTTTACCATATACAAATCCGTTGCTAATCCGCTAAATGAGATTAGCAACGGATTTTTCTGTTTTGCTACAAAATTTATCCGTCGCTAAACCTTATTTTTTAATAATGCAGGGCTGTAAAAATGTACAGCGTAAGAGAGTGCTGTGAGATGATGGTATGCGAGTCAACTCTGGAGGTATACAAGGTCAAATGCCGTAGACACTTTATGGGTTGTAACTGGATGTTGCGTGCGATCAAGAAGGAAACAGGGTTGTGGAAAGTGGGTAAATATATTAGCACCAACAGATATGAAATGGATACATTCAATGAGAATCACTTCAACTTGGATGTAGACTTGATTTATCTTGTCTTGTTTCCACACTTGGAAGTGTCCATTAGGTACAAGATCAAAGAGTGTATTACATCCGTCCACCAAAAATATGGGTGTACTATAACCAAAAGAAAGGCATATCCTGGGCACAAACATGCATTTGAAATTATTTATGGTAACTGGGATAAGTCATTTTCATCTCTACCCAGGTACATGGACGCACTGAAACACTTTAACCCCGGGACTGTTGTTGAATGGAGGCATAAGCGGAGTCCGGGAATATCAGAATATATATTCAAATACGTGTTCTGGGCATTCAAACCAGCAATTGATCATTTTGTGCATTGCAATCCGGTAATTTACATAGATGGTACTCATGTCTATGGAAGTATGACATTAAGCTGTTGATTGCCGTTGCAGTAGATGCCAATGGACAAATATTTCCACTAGCTTTTGCCATTTGTGCCAATGAAAGCGAAGAGACGTGGACGTTATTTTTGAACCACTTGAAGTAGCACATTGTCACACAGCGTTTAGGTATTTTTCTAATATCTGATCGGCATGGTGGTATTTTAAGTTCTGTACGGCATTTGCCTAAATGGCAGAAACCCTATGCATACTACTATTACTGTGTGAGGCACCTGAAGGCCAATTTCCAGAAGAAATATCCCAGCAAGAAATTGCATGATTTAATGTGGATGGCTGCAACTGAGCACCAGCAGTGCAAATTCAGGAGGCGTATGGAAGCGATCCGATAGTTAGATGAAAGAGCCTATAATTGGCTGATGGGACATGAGCTTCAAAAATGGACATTGCATGCTGATGGTGGCAGGCGATGGGGAGCCCTGGCTATAAATGTGTCAGAGTCATTCAATGGCTTATTGAAGTCTGCACGTGGATTGCCTATCACTGCCATGATCCGGATGACATTCAAACAAATGGCGGAGAGGTTTGTTGAAAGGCATAGAGCTGCATCGGAATTGATGGACAGGGGTGTTCAATTTATGCCAATACCGATGAGAAGATTTGAGAAATATAGGAGGCGAGCACATTGGCATTCATATTTACAGTATGATCACGACCGAGGGTGTTTTTGAAGTTTGCACCGCTATCCGCGGACACCGAGTGAATAATCTACAAACCATGAATGAAGCCAACAGGTTGTGTTCATGTGGGAAATGTACCATCTACCACATGCCATGCGCACATTCCATGAAGTGCTTTCAACAAGTTGGTTTAGGGGCAACCAACTATATTGATAGGTAATACAGTGTTGCTGCATACATAAATACATATAGTGGGCAGTTGCAGCCATTGAGTGCTGAGCATTATTGGCCGCCAAAACCATTTAAAATGCTATGTAACAAGGACTATTTGCCCAAGCTGCAAGTGCAAAAGAGAACGCGTATATGGAACCAAATAGATGGTGGTGATACCGTTTATGCGCGTAAATGTGGCATGCACTCGCAAACAGGACACGACCGTCGTAAATGTCCTTCGGCTGGTTTGGGTGGCGGTGGTAATCCATCTCCCGGTGCAAGTTCGTCTAATGTACCCAACTATCAAGGATACACCTAGTGTTTTGTTTTCGTAATGTTTTTTGTAATAAGTGTCTGTACTTGTTTATGTTGCAAGATGTATCAAATTAAATTATGTTCCACAGCCTTGTTACATCTTATTATCTAACATGACCTTTTGAATTGGGATGATGATACGATAGATCCAACATTCAACTTATTGGTGTTAGTAAAGAAGACCAATATGAAGATTGAAATTTCATAATATAATACTTCAAGAGAAAAAAGCACAACAACCATAACTAAAGCAACATACATGAAAATAAAAGATAATAAAAGGATAAATCAATACAAACACATCCTAGTACCAAGTAAAAAACGAATTAGTACAAACAGGATATCTGTCTCCCTTCACATCCACATTGAAGATAGCACGCAGTGGTGAAATATCAACCAACGTAAATTTGATGACCAAACCTCGACTGATAAAATTCTCCAACACAAAAAGTCTCCAGCCTACCTTGAACCTTCTTTGATCACCACACTCATATTTACATACCATTCTTTGCCACGATGGTGAAGGTACGCGTGTTCTAATGTTGGAGGAAGATGATTACAGATTTTTCTTGGAATATACTTTTAAAAGAAAGCATTACTATTAAGTTACGAAAAATATGAAACTGAACAAAGATATACAATACTGATGTATATATATTTTCTGGAGTTAAGGTATAACAAACAAAAGTATTTTATGTTCAAGAAATAAAGTTTAATGGACATAATAATTTACCAGATCGCTGTCGTCGACACATGAATCAGTCATAACCACTTCAAATGTTGGAGGATTCTCTTCTTCATTATCACTGCTAGTATAAGAATAAGCATCACTGCTAGTAGAAGAGTAAGATGGGGCTCGTTTGGTAGAGTAAGAGTCATCCATAGTTTAGGGTTTGAATTTGTGAGTGTGTTTTATGTTTTGAGTACGTGACTATACATATAGGGACACGCATAGCATACCGCGGTTAAATACTACGTTTTGTGTGAATATATATAGCGCGGTTGAATACTACGTTTTGAGTGTTGTCTTGTCGGTCTGAAAAGTTGACCGACTGCGAAAAAGCTATTTCGTTTCAGAAAAAGTCAATATGTATAGCGCTGTTAAATACTATATTTTGTGTGTTGTCTTGTCGGTCTGAAAAGCTGACCGACTGCAAAAAAGCTATTTCGTTTCAGAAAAAGTCAATATGTATAGCGCGGTTAAATACTACATTTTGTGTGTTGTCTTGCCATTCTGAAAAGCTGACCGACTGCGAAAAAGTTGTTTGTATCAGAAAGAATCTTTAACACGCCAAGCATATCACGGTTAAATACTACATTTTGCGTGAATATATATAGCGCGGTTAAGTACTATGTTTTCTGTGTTGCCTTGCCTATAAATAACGGCTGCATTCTAGTTATTTTCTGCGCTTAAAAATAACCAATAGCAAATATTTCCATAAAAGCAAGGTTTTTTTTACCCTTTAACAAATGTCTGAACCCCTTTATGTACCAAGGTGCAAGTGCGGAAAAAAATGCATGATGAATGACTGTTGGGATGATGGTGAAGCTGGACGCCGGTACTGGATGTGTATGAACAAGTTTTATAGGGTTCCCAACGAACTTGTTTGCAATTTTGAGGTATGGATTGATGAACACTGTCAGCAGGGATACTACAAAGAAAAATTGTAGTATATTCATTATTTGACCAGAAAACAGTGGGAATATGAACGACAATACAAATGAGAAGTTGTGGAGTTGAAGGAGAAACTCAAAGAGGTGGAAGAAGAAAAAATAAGCTGGAAGAAAAATTTAAGTGGTTGGAGCAGAGAATACTAGACGGTGGTGAAGAAACAATGACATGTGCGTGTTGAGCATAGTAGTATATCTTTATGTTTCCCATGTCATGTGTTTTCATTAGTTGTCTAAATTTAAGTTATGTTAAGTTTCTATGTTTGTATTGTAGTGTTATAATAAAGAAGAAACGGGGTAGTAAAAACATAATGCGCATATTATGTAAGCATAAAAAATTGTTGTTATTATTTACATAATTTATTATTTACATAAAATACAAAAAAAAGAAAATCAATGAGTCACACAGCCCTTGTGCTTCAATGCAGCCACTGGCCTGAGGCGCATCCCCTCCCGCCCGGATACACTATCAGGATCATCCTCATCACGTCGACTTTTTATATGAGGATGCGCTGCAGCTTGATCGTCAGTTGGGCTCACAGGGTTGGTAGAAGGGGTCGTCGGTCCATCAACAACCTACAAAACAATAAGTAAGCTCAGTATAAAAAAAATATATTAGTTCTCTACGTGTTAAGTCAAAAATATTTTCTTACCATGGTCTCGTCGGGCTCCTGAATATAAGCATCTGTAGTATCCTCAGCATCGCATAAAGTGGCCTCTGCGATGGGTTGGGATGAAGCCTTAATAAGAAAATGAAAAATTAATTTATGGCGAATCAATATGAAGATTGGAAAAAAAATAAATTAAAATTTAATAGTAATACTAACATACCTGCGCCTGTGATAGATCCACAGCACCCGACGACGATGAGCCAAAACTCAACCTGCGCCCACCATGCACGTCTCGGGTCGGCCGATCCTCAGTTGCGGTCAATGGGCCTGAAAAGAACTAATCCCAATCTCCATTGAAGCTTGTGCCCGTAATCAACAATGGCTCTGACGGGGTCACCTGCGATGCTGGCAGCGCTAGCTGAAGGCTGTACGACGGCATGCTACTGAGATGCTCATCTGGCTGAGAAATGTCACCCAGCAGATCAGCTCCAACCTCCTCATCAGGTGCCTCAACGCCCCCTTGCTGGGACCACCTCCTCGCCGGCCCCCACGACCTCGTGGGATAGTCCTACCTCATCCCCGTCCCCTCGGGCGTGCGACAGGCCTACCCCGATGGTACTGCTCTGGCGCCACATAATCAGGGTCGTGATTTAAGCGCTCGCCCTCTCTGGCTCGATGTAGTGTCCGGACAGCCAGCTCTGCCACCTGCTGGCCATACTCCTACAAAGCTACCGCAAGATCGCCGGCATGCTGCTGCATCTGCAGTCCCAACTGGTGGAAGACCAATGGCCTGCACAACATGTAAAATATTAATTACAGAACGCTATATCACAGTTATAAGTAAGAATACCAAATAACATACCAGTACCTCGTGCCTCCCGGCATATGGTCTATACTGACCACCAGCATGATGATTGGGATTCCCGACAAAAAGTCGGGTAACACTATGGTACCAGGACGTATAGAGCTGAATAGTCACCATCTGGATCTGTGAAGGTGGGGGCAGAATCAGGTCTTCTCGCCGGTCCCAAGTATGGACTTGCGCTTCTAGCCATGCTACAAATGCGTCGTCCGCCCTGGAACGATCATCCCGCTGATAATGTGTAGCCTCCCATGTAGGCCCCTCGGTATATACTGCGGACGGCCAAACTGGCGAAGTACCCGCTTTGTGGCATGATGCTCCACAATATCAAGGCACATCAGTAGGACAGAAATGCTCCAAATCAGTCAGTCGGCTGAGCAATAATCAGGCAGGCCACCTATCAAGTCGTCGTTGTATAGCGTCCAGATGAACTATCAAATAAGAACATAAAAGTGAGTATGCGCAACACAAGTGAATCTATACCAAGTAAGTTTAGATACACATTTACCTGTGTGCCCTCCAGTATATCCAACACATCCCTGCAAAGAGGGAGATTTCGATGAGCAACATAATCTCGTACATATCCACGCCGGAGAACCCACCTCCTAGCTAGAGGGAGAAATGGAGGTGGTACATCCGGAGGTAATGGTGGTAGAGGTGGTTGCAACTGCAGGAACCGCTCCCAGGCCCAAACCTAACATACAAAGTTGACGTAAAGTTTAAGATAAATTTTGACTAGATAGAATTGGAAATAATGAATAGAGTATTCGAATATGTTGTCACCTGTAGAAGCGGCAGAAAACCACATATGTCGCTTTGGGTTCCCATGCTCGCCCGACACAGATGCATGTACATGTAAGAGAGAACAGCAGCACCCCAGCTATACCGGGGTAAAGCATCTAACTGCTGAAGATGATGCAGAAATCGCAAACTCATTAGATTTCCGAAAGTGTTCGGGAACAAGACCTCCCCCCCCCACCCAAAAAAAAGAAGGAGCAGCACCAACCTCGTATACTGGTAAATATGTAGATCATTTGTCTCGCCGGTGATGCCGGGGTGCAATATCTCCAAATGTTGTCTAATAACTGTCAAACTCGTGCGACTGGCCCCTGAATGTACAGTCTCATCTTGTGGCCTAAACCAGCAAGCTGCTGCAGCAAGTCCAAATACTGCACACGCGTCATATATCTCATAGCCTGAGGCAGTGTAACGGGCAGTCCATCAACAGGCATCCCATATAAACCTCCACGTCCTGCAGCATGATGGTGGTCACGCCAATGGGTAGGTGAAAAGTGTGCGTCTCCGGTCGCCACCACTCTATCAAGGCCGTGATCAGAGACCAGTCGAGCTGCAGCCGCCCAATCTCAAAAATCTTGTAGAAACCCGTATCCCGCAGGCGCTGGACTACATGGGGATGGAAATCTCTACCCCTCATAAAGTCTCACAAGTCGTCCACTCTCCTGGTGCGGAGAGGCTGGACCAGTAGCTCTCCCTCCCATACGTAGGCGGACCTATGATCGCCCTGTAACACTAATAGCTCATCGGAGATAGGTCTAGGATGCACAGGCGGCACGTCCATGTCGTCTACTGTAAATTAAACAATATTAATTGTGTGTTTGTTTTATAAATAAAATATTTAATTTTTGTAAATTGTAATTTGATAGAGTATATATCTATGGGTTCCAGGCTCAATATTTGAGGCCCAGTAGCACCAAGCTATCCTGAATTCTTATGTGTGTCAATTTCAATATTTTTCATAATTTTGTGTGTTTATTTTATAAATTAAATAAAAAATTTATAAATTGTAACTGGACAGAGTATATACCTATGGGTTCCAGGTTCGATATTTGAGGCCCAATAGCACCAAGTTATCCTGAATTCTTATGTGTGTCAGTTTCAATATATTTCATAATTTTGTGTGTTTGTTTTATAAATAAAATATTTAATTTTTGTAAATTGTAATTTGACAGAGTATATATCTATGGGTTCCAGGCTCGATATTTGAGGCTCAGTAGTACCAAGCTATCATGAATTCTTATGTGTGTCAATTTCAATGTTTTTCATAATTTTGTGTGTTTGTTTATAAATTAAATAATTAATTTTTGTAACTTGTAATGGGACAGAGTATATACCTATGGGTTCCAGGCTCGATATTTGAGGCCCAGTAGCACCAAGCTATCCTGAATTCTTATATGTGTTAATTTTAATATTTTCATAATTTTGTGTTTTTGTTTTATAAATTAAATAATTAATTTTTGTAAATTGTAATTGGACAGAGTTTGTGTTTGATCTATCAATATAATAGATACTTAAACTACAGGGATTCTATGCTAAAAAGGCTCTACAATATACTACGCTAAAAGGCTCTACATTTTACTACGCTAAAAGGGCACTAGTCTTTAAGCAAATAAATAATCTAAACTAGATAAAAATAACAAATATATTTTAATAACATAACATTCACGAAATTACATTTAAAACAGTAAAAGAAATTTATGAACATTTTTATTAACAAAAAAATAATTTCTCAATTTTTAAATATTTTTTTAAAACACTAATATGTTAGTCCGGATAAAAATAACATACTAGTTTAATCGCAAACAAAACACAAAACAACATGGAAACACATTCAATACAACTAATATGCATTATTATACGAGTTTTGACATAAACTAAATCGGAATACCTCGATTTATGTTTTTCGAAAAGTCGATGAATTGAAATTTTGAGCCAGAAACGAGGAAACCACAATAATAGAAGCCTTAGGTAGGATGTGGGACCTACAATCTTATCTTTTTGTGTGACGGGTGGGGTCCACTCAGATTTTTTTTGGAGAAAAAGAGGGGGGGGGGGACCGCTGGTGTCATTTTTTTAAAAATAGGGGGGGGGGGGTTCTGATTTGATGGTCGTGGGAAGAAAAAAGACCCTATTTATCTATGTATAACGCGGTATATAAATGCGCTAAACACTATATAGCGCTGTTATATAATGCGCTATATCTATCCGTCACATCATGTCAGCTTAGCGCGATTTATTCTTGCGCTATACATGTATAATACGGTTTTACACCGCATTTTATATAGATATTTAACTTTTTTTTACACTTAAAAACTTATTTTACGTATAAAAAAACCACATTTAGGTTCCGAATTCCCACATTTGGCCCCTGTCCCAAGTTGAGCAATTAGATAACATTAGCACCTCCATTGGGCCCACACCTCAAGAAATTCATGAGATCAATTGTCGCTCCCTCCAAAACAATCACATGCTCTGCCGACCATCTTAACTTGCCCTGTTCCTCCTCGTTATCCTGTGAGAATGAGATGTTAACGTTTTCTCTACTCATTTATTATTTCACCGAAAAGTACAATCCTAGACACAGATTTCAGGAAACAAAAGTAAAAGCTGTTCCCTCTATTTACCCAATCTTTTCATTTTCCTTTTCTCTGCAAAATCTGCAGATAGTGCAGTGGCATGCTCAAGGGTTTAAGGGGTTTTTGTTCCATGGTAAGTATACATTTTTGGACATGCAAAAAAGGCCTACCTTTTCTGAGTTTCTCCTTACATGTCTATAAAAGGTTCCAACTTTTCACCTGTTTTTGTTACATTTTTAGTCTGAATTGTTCAGCTGCGTAATTCTGTTTGGGGGCTAAGGAAATTGGTCAAATTTTTACTCTCTGGCTCTCTGTTTGGTCCAAGTGGCAAGTTTGATGTTTTGGGTCTCTGATTTTTGTTAAAGGTTTTTTCCTTTTTGGAAAAAAATTCCAACGTTTATGTAAAGCAATTTTAATTTTTTCTAGAGAACTTTTCTAAAGCTAAGTTTGGCAATATTTCCTAGGGCAATGTTGCTTCGGAAAGAATATATTATCGTGTTTTTTTTTTAATTAAATTTTCACGATTTCGTCAGAATTATTGTTTCGAGCAAAGATTTTCTTTCTGTTACAGCACCTATTTATGTGCTAGGAATTAGCTTGGAAAATTTAATTACTCCCTCCGATCCAAAATAAGTGATTTTTTGGATGTTTTCGCACAGATTAAGAAATACACCTTTTAGCATGAATTAGCAATGGAATTGACCATATTAACCTTTACTATCTCACATAAACACTCCTAACACATATTCCAACACTATTTACTCCAAGGACAATGTAGGAAAAAATAATTAATTCATTTTTGAAATCTGGAAAAATCACTTATTTTGGACCGGAGGGAGTAATTAATTAATAATATAATGAGTTGTAAGTATTTTACTTTCGCCTATCGTTTTTGTTTTTGGTAAATTTTGAGGATAAATAAAAGATTCTGTGATACTTGGAATCTAAGTAGACTCCTACTTTTGGTAGGACAATTATACCATACGCGTAAATTAAGTACAGTACTATACAGTGACTTTCTAACTTACCAGACCTACTAGGTTTTGCATACGCATAATACGTGTATTCGTATAATATTTGAATACGGTAACATAATAAACGTCCTACGCTGTATATAGCACTACTTTTTACTTTTCCTTAATTTGAACTAAGCAGTCTTAATTAGGTTTCGCTCTACTAAACCAGGCCAGTAACAGAGATAGTCAAGGAAAAGGTGAGATATATACATGCATGGGTTATGTGTATGAATGATGTGCTTGACTCCTTTTTCAATGGAGCCATTGTATAGTTATACAATATATAATAAATTTTGAATCTCGTGTATTTACTTGTTTATATTTTGAATTCCCTTAGTAAAATCTTGGCTCTGTTACATAAGTTTTCCATTTGCTTTGACCTATTCTTGTTTACAATGTTGGTGTGGGTATGCGTATTTTTGTCATGGTATATAGTTCTAATTCTTCTTGGGTATATCTCAGAATATTAATATGGTTGAACAAAATTGTTGGGATGACATTCCCATGGGGCCTATCGTCGATGAAGACTTTGAAAGCTTACTCAATAGTTTGGACTTCCCCTTGGAAAGTTTGGAAGACGACGGCCTCGGTGGAGATTGGGATCCTAGCCTGTACCAATTACTCGGGCCAATCCCTGCGGATGCACTTATGGCGTTACCTCCAGTGTATGATGCCAATGGCTGTTTGAATGCAGCTGTGAGTTTTAACTTGGACAGCATATATGCCCTTTTTTATTAATTCTTTCTTTTGTTTTCAAATATGTGTTTTGCTATACACTTTGCTATAGGGAAGCATCCCTTTCTCTAATAGAACTATTTGATTTGATTTGATTTTTGCCAAGTAAGAAGGGAGAGTTGCTTTACCCGTCCCTAAAAGAGTTTATTTTCTATGTTTTTTGGTTTTTCAATTTAAAAGACTAAACCGGAAAAATATTGCTTTTATTTTAGCTAAGCTAAATAATAAGGGAGAGTTTGCTTTACCAGCTCTAAACCAGAAAAAGAAAAATGTAGAAGACTAAAACTACAACAAAAGGACAGAGTATTAAAGCTTGAAACTTTCATAAATATATGTTGTATGATCCCTGCCTCTTGACAAGTGATATTAGCTTACTTGCACATGTCCTTTACCTTAATGGCTCCCTCCCAGCCTCCTCAATGTTCCAATTTTTGATTCAAATGGAGGTAATGGCATTCTTGCTTGGAAATCCAATAAAGAATAAATCAGTCTTATCGTAGTTGTAATGACACTAATTTTGTTTCATTTTCATAAATTGTAGTGCTTTAGCGTTATAGGAGGAAAAGGGACTTGAAATTGTTTCCCACACAGAGGTTTTAAATGTTAATATCTTGCTGAATGATGCTATATAACATTCTATAATAGTCATCCCTGCTTTTTTAGTGCAAGTAGACTGATATGTAGCTTGGCGAGTCTTGCGCGTTGACCTGCTGGTGACTAATTCTCTTATCTTCATGCTTGTCTTAAGTGTCTCTCTAGGTCTGAAGTAATGGAATTAATCTCAATCCCCGAGCTAAATGATACGAAGCTCTTCTTTAACCTCTTAGTATTATGCAGTTGTTCAAATTCAAATTTGTTCTCCTCTTTGTTGAAATGCTTATATAGACATGCAAACCATCACAGCGTGTTCAAAACTTATTAGTGACCTGCAGCACATTCGCTTGGCGTGTTGTTTGTTGCCTCGAATTTTAAGGCTAATATGAGAAAGAATGGAAAACTGAACTCCCAAACTTCCTTAGGTCTTCTGTTTCTCGTTTTCTTTTTGTTGAAACTCTTGTAGTTAACTCTTAGAGAAGTAGCATTCCTAGGCAAAAATAGCTTTTGATTTATGTAGAAGAAATTTCTAACTCGGTGTTATCCTATCAGAATGAATTTCCTGAAGCCCAAGGAACTGTTCTATTCCAGACACAAAGCCCAATTTCTGTTCTTGAACACAACAGCTCCTGCTCTGGTGGAAAGAGCACATCCTCCAATTTTGGCACTAAAGGCCGTCGCTCTAAGCGTGCACGATCATCAACTTTGAATCCGTGGATTTTGATGGCTCCCGCATCTTGTACAGCTTTTGCAGCTAAGAAGAATTCTGATGCCAAAAAGGGAAAGGAAAAGAAGAGGAGAAAATTGTCACAGCAATCGAGTGTCATGGATTCTAGTTTATTTAAAAAGTGCACACATTGTGAAGTAACAAGGACACCGCAATGGAGGGAGGGACCATTGGGTCCAAAGACACTATGCAATGCCTGTGGAGTTCGTTATCGTTCTGGCCGACTACTCCCAGAGTATCGGCCTGCTGCTAGTCCCACATTTGTTCCATCTTTGCATTCAAACTCTCACAGGAAAGTCATAGAAATGAGAAGAAATGCAGTTCAAGGTGATGTACTGGAAACGAAGAGAAGCTTTTCCAATGTGACTGAAGCAAAAATTTGTTCCTCTGAATATGTATTTGTTTGATACATGCATATTGAAGAGATGGCTATCCTTTTAGTACTTCATTGTTTTATTCTCCACTGGTAGGTTCTGTGGTATGGTTAAAAGTTGGTGTACAGAAATGGGATGCAGGAGTTGTAGGTTAACATAAGTGGTAAAGCTCGATTGAAGGCTGATGGTGCAGTTCTCTGATGTAAAAACTACAAGTAGATGAATAGATGCTTAGGTACTTCACCTTTTGTTTGTTGGGACTATCTACAATATTTTCTTTTGGTAGAGGTCTCCATGGGAACATGGTCCGTGGGAATTCTTGCCCCAACTTGTTTTTGGAGTGGTTTCTTTGGATTTAATAGCTACAAGGTAAGGGACTGATTATCTAGAGGCCTAAAGAATTTGAGGACCAATTGTTAATTTGATCTAACATGCTGGCATTATTTCATGAATGTTACTCTCAATAATAATAATAATAATAATAATAATAATAATAATAATAATAATAATAATAATAATAATAATTAAAAGAGTGATTAGAATTTAGAACATCTAGTCCAATTATAAAGTAGCAGGTACTATGATTGGTAATACATAATCACACCTCAATTTACTAATCATAGTATAAATTTAGTGTAAATATTAGGTATAAACACTTTTTACGAACGAGGACTCCTATATTTCTTGTTCGCCTTGATCGGAATAATGATCTCTAATAAGGCCCCTAACTGGCCATCAGAAGGCCTACTTATTTTTGGGGACTTTTTCATATTATTTCAAGCTTGATTACCGAGATTCTCTATAGTTTGTTATTTACCAAAGGTAACTATACATTCTTTACGATTTATATAAATTCCATTAAGGGACTCAGCTAAGCGCCTTTAATTAAGGGATTAACGCCTTAATTAAATGATTTAATTACGCCCTTTTTCATTTTTTCTTTCGCTACATTTTTCATCCCAGATTTACCGGAGGAGATCGAGTAAACAAAAGAAAGGTCGCCAGAGTAATTTTCTGACTAAAATCATAGTCCTCGGAGCATTTTTACAACCAGATCTGAAGGTGACCATCTTACTTTATTTTTTTTGTCGCTGCTCAAGAAGAAAAGAAGATTGTATACGGTAAAATCGGAGGGTCCAATTTTCCATCGTTACGATGTCTCGAAGGCTCAAAACCACGGTCGAGTTTCATCCGTCGAGGACCATCGATGCTCGACCTCGGAGCAGTACAGACCGACGGTTACGGGGAGAAAGTGGGGAGTTCCCAAGGCGCACAACTAGGGCTGACAAAGTCTAGTGAGCTAAGTTCAGACCCAAATCATGGTGTTAACTAGCTGTCCCATCCCCATATCTTTGTAATAAATGCACTTGTACTCTGTTGGGATTCCCCCTCTTATATAAAGGGGATCTTTGTCATTATGTAAACATCTGTTGCTCAATATAAAACACACAAGAATATTCTCTCTGCTCTCTATCATATTCTCTTGATCACATTACTTCATTTATTGCTTATATTTATTGTGTTCTATTTATTGTTCATCATTTATTGCTTATTATTGGCCATAAAGGGCCGCCATTGATTTATCGTAACTGTTAGTTGCCCCTTGACAGCTCCCAACCGAGCTTTAGACTCGACCCCGAGGCCCTCGAATAGGCAAGCTCGAGGCCCCGATTATTAATCATTTGGTTTGGTTATCACCTTGCTCTCAAGCTCTTATCTCGTTTCTAAGTCTTTCACATAGCATCAACTGCTAAACAACTAGCATAAAAATAGATCACGTATTTTTAGAATCACTAAATCAAATTTAATTGTTATTGTCATTTTCACGGTAAACAGTTTGGCGCCCACCGTGGGGCTAAAAATAATAGTGATTATTTTCTTGCTGGTTTTACTATGTAACGCAAATTATCTTTCACACTGTTCTTGCCAATGATCTTTGGTTTCAGGTCAAACTGTCTGATTCAGTGAACAACAATCTTGAGAACCATGGAGAAAATTGTGTGGATATTTCAGGTGTTTAAGTACCATCGCGAAACCCTGAGAATGCACCAGAACCAATTCCCATGGATGGGGTCTCACGCGATGCTCAACACGTCGATGTAAGCTCTCACACTAACAGGAGCGAGTACCAAGGAGACTAACAAGAAGCCTAGGAAACCCCGGCTAGGGAAGAACGGGAGGTTAGCCTTTACGTTATTTTTGAAATGTTGCAGGCACAATAGCTAGCGATTTCTCAGCTACAAAGTCACCAAAAAACTCCCAACACTGTAGCGTCGGGGACGGCTCCCCCAGCTGAGCAGGTACTGGAGAGATCGAGCAACAATGGGTCGGCAGCCGACCCCACCATCGTAAAGATGCTCGAGGACCTCACAAAGATGATTGAATCGGGCAAGAAGAAGATAGAAGCCAACGACAAAAAGGTCGAGACCTACAACTCCAGGGTCGGCCAAATTCCGGGTGCACCCCCGATCCTGAAAGATGTGGATTCAAAGAAGTTCATACAAAGGCCGTTCTCGGAGGAAGCGGCTCCAAAATCCATTCCAAAGAAGTTCAGAATGTCAGACCTTCCGAAATACAATGGAACCTCAGACCCCAATGAGTACGTTACTGCTTACACTTGTGCAGTGAAGGGCAACGACCTGAAGGACAACGAGATCGAGTCCATCTTGCTAAAAAAGTTCGGGGAAACACTCTCAAAAGGGGCCATGATGTGGTATCACAATCTACCTCCTAACTCTATAGACTCATTTGCCATGCTGGCAGACTCTTTCATGAAGGCACATGTCGGTGCCATCAAAGTAGCAACAAGAAAATCCGACATCTTCAAGATCAAGCAGATGGAGAACGAGATGCTGCGAGAGTTCGTATCTCGCTTTCAAATAGAACGAATGGAACTACCACCAGTCTCCGATGACTGGGCAGTACAAGCCTTCACTCAAGGTCTGAATGAATGAAGCTCAGTGACTTCGAAGCGGCTAAAATAGAATCTGGTCGAATATCCCATCGTGACCTGGTCGGACGTTCACAACCGATATCAACAGAAAATCAGGGTCGAAGACGACCAACTAGGAGCCCCCTCGGGCTCGGTATACTCAAGAAGGCTTCTAGCAAAGGAGCCAAAGCCAAACAAGGAAAGGTACCAACCATATACCGACAATAGGAGAAACGCCCCGAGGCGTAACATACTCCGCAATGACCGAAGGATGGACCGAGGCCAGAATCCTCGGGGACACGTCAATAGAGCCGGGTTCGATAGGCACACAGAGCCAATGAAGGCACCTCGCTTGTCGGAATACAACTTCAATGTCGATGTATCAGACATCGTGTTCGCCATCAGTAAAATTAGAGATGTCAGGTGGCCCAGGCCTATGCAATCAGATCCTTCGCAAAGAAATCATAACTTAGTGTGTGAATTCCACAACTCGCACGGCCCCAGGACCGAGGATTGCCACCAACTCCGATAAGAAGTAGCCAGAATACTAAGTAAAGGTCACCTCCGAGAGTTCCTCAGCGACCGGGCCAAAAATCAGTTCTGGGAAAGAGTGGCGACTAAGAAGAACGAAACAAATGAGCCACAACATGTCATCCACATGATCTTGGGAGGAATCGATGCCCCACAGGAGCCCATAATTAGAAGAACAAAAATATCCATCACTAGAGAAAAGCGAACTCGGGGATACATACCCAAGGATGCTCTCACATTCAGTGACGAGGACATCGAGACCTTGTCTCAGCCTCATAGCGACGCACTGGCTATCTCTTTTCTTGTAAATATATTTCAAATTAAACTTGTACTTGTGGATCCAGGTAGCTCGGCCAACATTATCAGGTCGAGGGTGGTAGAGCAGCTCGTACTGCTTGTCTAAATCATACCCGCCTCTCGAGTCCTCAACGAATTCAACATGGCGAGCGAAACAACGAAAGGGGAAATCACCCTCCCAGTCAACGTGGCGGGCACAACCCAAAATGCCAAATTCCATGTCATCGAAGGAGACATGAGGTACAACGCCTTGCTCGGAAGGCCATGGATACACTGCATGTGAGCAGTACCATCCACCCTCCATCAAATGATGAAATTCCCGACAAAGGATGGGATAAAGACCGTCTATGGGGAACACATGTAGCGAGAGAAATGTTCGCGGTGTATGATGTAGCCCCGACACCAGTACCTCCACCTTCAAAGGAGCTGAAGGATAAGCAAACAGTAAAATAGCGATAACAAGCTACACTCTCGGCTATCCTCGACTAAATAAAGCAGGGGACCGTACCGCGTCCTCATCACAAGCGACTGAAACATATCAGGGCTCAAAACATCACCGACACATTCTACACTAAGGTATGACCGTCTCCTTTCTCTTTCAATTACATTCTACACTAACCTGAATGCAGGTATCCGATCGAAATGGCCAAAGCACTCTCCAACTCGAATGCCTTAGGTTTCAAAAGCATGCGTTGCACTCTTTTCCTTCGACCGGGTTTTTATCCCGAAAAGGGTTTTACCGGCAATGTTTTTAATAGGAAGACTCAAAAATTACTCAAGGTTTCTTTTGCAATCAACCTCGAACACTAGGGGGCATCCCCTGGAAGGTCACCTACTCGGAGAAGCCTAGACGCGCTAAGCGGGGTCTCGACAGGAAAATAATGTACCCGGCCAAATGGTCGAACGAACTATGTCCGCATAGAACAACCGAGCCTGTAATAGCAAAGACATGTATACTTGTACCAAGTAATCAAAGAATACTTCCCAAAAGCATTTTGCGTTTCAAGAAATCTCGGTATTTTTGCAAAAACGGCTCCTCTGTCAAAAACGTCCCGAACACTCGGGGACTGGTGTCAACAACTCACAACAATGTGACCCCCGAGTCAGAGCTTCAAACTCGTAAGTCCTCAATGAGGCAATAACAAGATCCCAAAACAGCTCCAGAGCCAAAAAAACGTCCCGAACACTTGGGGACTGGCGTCGAAAACTCAATGCCACATGACCTCCAAGTCGGAAATTTCGAAATCGTAAGCCCTCAATGAGGCAATACCAAGTTTACAAGTAATGTCTCCCGAGTCAAGAAACCCTCGACGACTCGAGGACTGCCTTCAATTGCCATCTCCATCGGCTTATCAAAACCCGAGGCCATAAGACCACTTACAAGCAACCTCGATCTCGTAAGACCTATATAAAGCAACAACAATATCTGTAAGACCTCAAGCATGGCATGAACCACACTTGTACCATGTGGCAATATCTGTAAGACCTCAAGCAAGGCATGAACCATACTTGTACTAAGTATCCAAAACTGTAAGACCTCAAAGGCATGTAAAACTTTTAAGACCTTACTAAAGGCATAAATCCAATCTCAAAGTTTAGGCTATATATCAAACTTGTAAGACCCTTAAAAGGCATACCCTCGATGTAGACGCCGAAACTACTTCACTCGGGACTAAAAGGCTCCGGCCAAATACAAATGACTACGGTCAAAAGGTTGTACCAGCCAAACTAACGCGACTCAAGGATGCCCACCGTCGCTATAAAATCACAGGCCTTCAATTACTTCGAATATACTTCGAAAAGAATCGGTTAAACAGGCTACCCTCGACATAGGCAAAAGAGTTTCGACCATGTCAGCTCCTAAACACAGGCTTCGAGATACTCAGCCGCCGAGCCAAACCTCCCGAGGTGCTCGATCATCGCCATATAACGACTCACAATCGAGGTTTTTATCGAACCGTCGAAGAGTCAGGCAAACATTATTTCAAAAAGTCCTTAACGAGGGAAAAATAAAGCCTATATTAGAGGTCGGATCGACCCAAGGCGTAAGAGCCATTGCCGTCATCCCACATAAAAGGTTGCATCGACCCAAGGCGTAAGAGCCATTGTCGCCAGCCCATACAAAAGGTCGTACCGATCTAACGCGTAAGAGCTTAAGGGCCAGCTTGCAATTCAAAAACTTGAGGGTCGAATGAGCTCGAGTCGAAACCCGATTCGGATACTGAACCTAAAATAGTTAACTAAATATTCCTAAGAGCAAAAGCGTAAGAGCCATCATCGCCAGCCCACACAAAAGGTCGTATCGACCCAACGCGTAAGAGCCTAAGGGCCAGTTTGCAATTCAAAAACTTGAGGGTCGAATGAGCTCGAGTCGAAACCCGATTCGGATATTGAACCCAAAATAGTTAACTAAATATTCCTAAGAGCAAAAGCATAAGAGCCACTGTTGCCAGCACTAAAATTGAAGGTCACACCGACCAAACGCGTAAGAGCCACTATCGCCAGCGCTAAAACTGAAGGTCGCGCCGACCCGATGCGTAAGAGCCTAAGGGCCAACTTGCAATTCAAAAAACTTGAGGGTCGAATGAGCTCGAGTCGATACCCGACTCAGAGATCGAACCCAAAACAGTTGACCAGACACACCTAAGAACACGAGCATAAGAGCTCGAACACCGAATTATACTAAAAGGTCGCATCGACCTAGTGCGTAAGAGCCCACGGGCCAGCCTAATGAGCCCCAGGGCCATACTGTGAATCTAAGGATTCCTCTCATCTCAAAGACCAGTTCATCTGGCTAAAATCAAGGCAAAAAGAAATGCAGGAGAAATGAAGCCGTGAAGCTTTCCTTTTATACATATATGCGGAAAAATACAAGCTCCATTTACAACATACTTCGAAAGTACTATGTACAGAATCAGAAAAGGAAATCTACGTAGGCCCGTCGGCCTCATCCTCGCTATTCTCGGCGTCGGACAGAAGTGACTTAGCTCCACGATTCCTCGCCCTCGCCCGCTTCACCTCTTCCGAGAGGTCAAAGCCCCTAGCATGGATCTCCTCGAAGGTTTCCCTTCGAGACTTACACCAAGCATATTCCTTGCTCCTGCCCTCGCGGTCAAGAGTCCTCCTCAGCTCAGTTTGAGCATCGGCAGCGTCCTTCAAATAGACCGCCACTTTCTGGTCAACCTTAGTTTGGTTCATTACAGCTTCAGCCCGAGCATCCACACTGCGACCCTTTTTCTGCCTCTCTTCTTCACTCTCGTTGGAAAACTTTTTCCACTCGACCTCATCACCACTAGTAGTGAGTTGCCAATACAACTACCATACAAATTTGATAAAAATTTAATACATCTATAACAATATAAATGTTAAATATAAATTCATACAACTATTTATATATTATACAATTTATTTACAACGTATTTAAAATATTCATACAAAAAAGAAACAACTACAATAGAATATAAATGAAATACAATTTCCATACAAATTTCATACAACTATAATAAATTTTGATATATATATATATATATATATATATATATATATATATATATATATATATATATATATATATAACTTTATGTAAAAGAGAGTATTTATAACTTAAATACAAATTTCATATAATTATTCATACAGTATAAAGCTTATTTACAAAGTATTTATAATTTTCATACAACATTCATATAGAAGAAAAAAATAACTACAATAAAGTACAATCTAAATGAATTTTTCATACAACTATATAATACAACTTATATAATTCTCTATATATTTTGTATGTCATGTGTTCTTCTTGCTCTTCGAATTTTAATTTGAAAATCCGTCAAAAATCAACTCTAATCTTCACCAAACATCCTTAAAATTAAGATATTAAACTCCAAATGATATTCCCAATATTTTATAACAACACCCAAACAAACAAACAATATTAGCTCGAAATCAAATTCAAATTAAAGTTTTGAAGATTTTTGATGGTTGTCAATGGTGGAGAGTCAAACACCCATAAATTTTATGAATTAGTAATTTCAATTCGAACAACAAAAAAGTTTGCTAAGTTAAAACTCCATAGCTAAACAATTGAAATCTATTATTGAATTCCTTGAAGAAGACAAGAGATAGAGATGAGAAAAGAGAAGAGAAGTAGAGAAGATTGAAGGAAGAAAATATGGCAGAGAAAAGAACACGCACACATACACATACACATACATAGAGAGAGAGAGTAGCATAGAGAGAAGAAAAAATTAATAGGTTATCAATTATTACCTATTTGATTGCCTATAATTAATATTAGGTTGGTGCAGCCCGTGCCAGCACGGCCCCAATATTATTTAACTTTGCATGATATTTAACAGTAGATAAATTCATGCTGCAAGTATCGAGTAAATAATATTTCATGCTAAGTGATACACACTTAATTTACATATATTTTGAACAAAATATACATTATTTGCGTCTAGGGGAGCATCACATTAAGGGATGTCTAAAGTGCCACAATAGTTACAATATATATGATATAAATATTTACATATGCAGTCTTTGGTCTTCTTCTGGTTCTGGCCAAAATATCTGCAAACAAACAAACATGTTACTATAAATTATTAGGTTACATGTCTTTAGAGAGAAATATGATAACGATTACATGCTTGTTGTAGAAGCGCACAAGTTGAAATATACAAGAAGGCAAATTTTTATCATTACCATAAGTGTCTTCTCTTGTGCTTGGACCTAGTTAAATTATTGATGTGGGACATGAAATCAACTACTCATCAACACTAAAATAAAGAAAGTAGGTTCTCTAGTGACAGAGACCAAAAAACTCACAATCATATACCAATTTTTAGTTAATTAATTCGTGGTATTATCAATTTATTTATCATTTTGTACCATAAAGTCACCCATAATTCATTTTTATTATAAACACTAGACTGCATAAGAGTTTCCTTTGCCAAAAGATGTGCCACACTGTTTCCTTCACGAAAGCTTCACCACGATCTCCCCATTTGCAATGCCTTCTCCATTAACCAGCTAAGAGGAGTTACCTAAAACTTCTTGAAGGTGAATGGACATTGTTTCAGTCTTGACATATGGTCCTTAATAATTAATATCAATACTCAGGTGATGGAGAAGTTGGAAGGTTCCTTTTTAGAATGGTTGCTACTTGGTACAATTACACGAGCTAAATTTTGTAAATGGGCTAGTTTCAATCTTAGCATAATAGTAGAAACAAACTTTGTCCAAATGAAACAACTAAACCAACAACGAGGGCAGCTTCTGTAGTTGATAGGAAAATTCTTCTTTTTTAAAACACGATAGAAGAAGTATTCTAATTTTATCATCAAACAGTGCATTCCTGCATTAAGGGTAAACTATGTAGGACAAAAGTAATTAAGAGGCAAAGAAATTTTAAAATACCGAAGGAGAACTTCAAGTGAAAAAAGGCACATTTGGGTTAAGGTGGTCAGTTTGTCGGAAAGTTACATTGTTTGTATAGGTAAAATATTAGATTTTAGAGGTATATAACATATATTAAACGTCTTTTGTAAGATTATTTTTTGACTTATGTCAAGTTTGAACACCCTCGAAAAAATTATGGTCAGCAGTCGTCACTTCAGACAACACTCAATCACCCTTATCTACCAATGCACAATCACCACGGCTAGCGCGGGCCCAACGTTTTGTATTTTCCAACAGCAACCTCTTATTATTTAATTTCAAGCCTTAGAATTGGTTTAAGTCAAAGCAAGATGCATGTCATTCAATATGTCGAGGATTTCATTGATGCATATTTTGATATGATTGACCATTGACATACTTTCATTATATAGAAAATAAGCAAAAAATAACTCGAGGTAACAGCTAAGCATAAACCTTAGAACTTGGAGTATAAGATGACTTTAGATGCCTCAAACATTCCTTTTCTTTATAAGGTATGAAAATACAAAAGTCTCAGATGCCGAGATAAAAGAATTACATAATTTTAAAGCAAGCTACGTAAATTCAGAATTCTCAAACTTTAAGAGACAAAATCTGAAGAAGTCTAATTCCTAGGAAATCCAATAATGAAGCATTTTACTCTTCAATCATAGAAATCTATCAATCATCCATGCCACGTGACATATACTTGAATTCAGGAAAGTCCCATTATGAAACATTGAAGAGTGACAACAGTCAAATTAGAGTCCCTTTGCTCAAACAAGAAAACGAAATGTCCACATGCAATGACAAACACTAAAATTACATTAACATTTCAACAATGTTCGAAAAATTGTGATGCTTGGGGGGAAACGGTCTTGAGTTGGTTAACATTCGATATTTGGGAGGTCTTGAGTTGTTTATCATCCAGGGAGAAAAATTTTCTTTTTCTCAACAAGCCAATCTTCTTTAGTATTGTACCAATCATTGTATGTTCATACAAAGTCATACACATATCAACAATGTATATTATTCAAGTATAAATAAATTCAAATAATTTTAGTATATATATAAGCTTTCCTTGGTTAATAGCTTACAATCCCGTGAAAAAAAAATCAAAAACAAGAAAAGGTAAAAATGCGAATTAGAGGCTAAAATTGTGCTACCTGTATATTTCAGAATATACCCAATAACTGGATTCCACTAAAAATATTAATAACCCAATAAATATTTAACATGTTCAAAATTACACAATTAGTAGACACCTCTTCAAGTTTTTAAGACAAATCTTGCGCCATAAAGCAAAGGTTTTCTAGCCAATAATCCTAAGGATATAAGTCAAAAGCATTCTGCTTCGGTAAAATCAGGAAGTAATTTAGATAGAGTCCCCAAAAGGTATTAAGAGCATCACTTGTTTCTCCATTTTAATACTGGTATTTGATGTCGATTCTTTGAATTAGCACTTTACCAATTCAGAATCTCCACACAATAAATGAATATCCTCAAAAGGAAAACAAACATGGAGAAGAGGGGGAAAAAGAAATTCCCCAGCCAGAACAATATAATTTCCCACATCCTCCTTTATTTCACGACACCAATCTTGAAAAATATTACATCATTTCCCTCTGTTTGCTCAAGTGACTGCCTTGGGCTTCCAGAGCTATTTCTGGAGGTTTGACGACAGGAAATAAGGGTGGATGAGGTAAGACAATGTAACATCCATAATGATCAACCAGTTAAGGCTTTGTCGATGAAACAATTATAAGAGCGAAAAAGGTAAGAATTTTTTGTCCATGATACAGTGAAGAGAATTATTAAGAGTCCACACAACATGTTTAATTGATACAATGTAGTCACTTGCCCTATATGTGCACTGCAAATATCAGCAACACAAATCTGTTACTAAGAGAGCAAAACAATTCATATATGGGAAAGAAAAGGAATGCAATCAAGAAATATCCACACATCAACCGTAAAGCAATTATGCATTGACCACAAGTTCTGAAACTTTCCTCCTGCCGATTGAAAAAACTAATATAGCGACAGCTCATAATAACCCAAAAAGAATGTGAGTTTTGGTTTTCCAAAAATAGAAAACAACGTAACAGACACCTATGTCTCACGACCACTAAACAGAGGTGTTTAGGTATCAAAATGTGTATAAGAAGAGTTCACACGATTAAGTCTTTAAAAGCATGCTCATTTATGACAATAAAATGACCATCAACTTGTAGCTATAAAATTTTTACCAAGTTTCAATGAAGGACAACCTTGTCATTGAAGATGAAAAGTAGTGTCAGATTACATGAAAGAGTAACGAAAATTTTTACAGAAATATCAATATCAGAAAATTGAAGTCAAAGTAGGATAAGCAAAGAAAAACTCAACAGGTAAAAATTTGCAGATTATCAGATTTAAGTTCATGAAAATTGAGATTAAATGCTCCACGAAGAATGGAAGCCTACAAATCCTGTAGGTATTTAATCATAGAATTAGTGTCAAATTCCGTCTAGATAAATAAAGTAGGAATAGTGCCAATAAATTTGAAAAGCATTCTTTTCCCTAAAGCTACAATTATTCATCTGAAACAATATATATTTAGCAAAAAGGAAAATCTATATATTATTAAAAGGAGAGGAAAAAGTTCTCTCCTTAAGCCAAGTGGCAGCCTAAAAAAAAGCCACTTGGCATATTTAGTTATTTAGTTAATAATTAGCTATTGATTATTATTTTTGACTTTAAATATCTATAAAAAATTAATATAAGAAAAAAATTAACAATTCAAATTGGGAAGTAGTTTCTTCCAAATACACATATATATATTATTATTAT
This sequence comes from Nicotiana tabacum, assembly GCF_000715075.1. Taxonomy (NCBI): domain Eukaryota; kingdom Viridiplantae; phylum Streptophyta; class Magnoliopsida; order Solanales; family Solanaceae; genus Nicotiana; species Nicotiana tabacum. The sequence goes on along the minus strand of NC_134087.1, from coordinate 101,441,042 downwards.
TATTATTATTATTATTATTATTATTATTATTATTATTATTATTATTATTATTATTATTATATATTACTATATTTATTTATTATTATATTATAGGGAATAGGAATAGCAAAACAGTCCGAGAATGCCAAGTTTCACAACCAAAATTCAACAAGTGTCAAATTTTAGGAACAAACCTCCAAAAAATTTGAATATTCAAAAACAATTTAAAAAATTAAAATAAGAAAAAAAATTAACAATTCAAATTGGGAAGTATATTCTTCCAAATATATATATATATATATATAGCTATTATTATTATCATATATTACTATATTTATTTATTATTATATTATATATTATATATTATTACAGAGAATAGGAATAGCAAAACATTCCAAGAATGCCAAGTTTCACAAACAAATTAGACAAGTGTCAAATTTTAGGAACAAACCTCCAAAAAAATTGAATATTCAAAAACAATTTAAAATAAATAAAAAATTTAAAAATCTTAAACCTTCTAATACAGTTTACTACAACATCAACATGGATAGTTTTTAAAATGCTTTTTTAAACCTAAAAATTCGAAAAACATAAATACTCCAAGTCTAAATTATTAACTGCTGATATCAGACAAATGGAAAGAGAACTCTAGAATTAGCGTCACATTACAAATTGAACTTTCTCTTTTCTCTTCAAAATTAAACATTCAGAGTGTTTATTAGATGCCTTGATGTTAAAAAATGTATACCAAGACAAATAGTTGTTTCTTTCCATTAAAAGAGAGAGAAATTGTTGTACTAATTTGATAGTATTGAGAAAAAGAGATTTGACACTTTTAGAATAAAATCTAAACTATTTTTGATTAATTTAAATTATATATTTATATATCTATATCTATATTTATATATAGATTCACTCATCAAGAATATAAAAAAATATTATATTACAAAAGAAAGTAGCAGACATAAATATTAAATAAATTAATATGTTAATAAAAATTTCTATTAGCAAAAATATTATTTAAATAGTGACAAAAATATTAGATAAAATAATATGCTAATAAAAATTCTAATTAATAATATAGTAAATCTATCTATATAGAATAAGAGAAGCAAATCAATATGATAATGTCAAGTGTAACAACAAATACTTAGCAACTGTCAAATTTTGGACAAACGTCCAACAAATTTGAATATTCAAAATTTATTGTTTTTAAAATGAAAAAAAAAATCAGAAAGAAATTAACTACCTAAAATTAACACTCAAATGTGGGTGAGGGTTAGTTTATCTTAGTTAATTTCTTTGTTTCTTTTTTTTTTAATTTGTTTTTTCGTTTTTCTTTTTTTAAATAAAAAGTTTGTTTATTCATTAAAAATCAGACACTATTGAACAACAGAATAAAACTTAAAACAAAAAAATATTTTAAGAGTAATAAAATTTATATCTTTTATTATATTACAAAAATAAAGTAGCAGACAAAATACTAAACGACCTAATATGCTAATAAAAATTTGTATTACAAATATAATAATACTAAATATTGGATAATATAATAATAAAAATACATAACAAAAAAATTATTCGATGACTATATAAGTCCCTTTAATTTAATAAAGATTTTATTCATTAAAATTCAGATATTATTGAAAACAATAGAATAAAATTTAAAACAAAAAAAATATTTCATTAGTAATAAAATATATATCTTTTATTATATTACAAAAAGAAAGTAGTAGACAAAAATATTAAATAAAGTTATATGCTAATAAAATTTCTATTAACAATATAATAATACTAAATATTGGATATATAGAAAAAAAATATAGAACAAAATAGTGTCTATATAAGTCCCTTTAATTTAATAGATATTTTATTCATTAAAATTCAAATAATATTGCTGAGAACAACAGAACAAAATTTAAATAAAAAAATATTTCTAGAGTAATAAAATATATATTTCTATTATATTACAAAAAGATAGCAGAAGATAAAAATATTAAACAACGTAATATGCTAATAAAATTTTTTATTAACAATATAATAATGCTAAATATTGGTTAATATAATGGGTAAGGTCTGCGTACACACTACCCTCCCTAGACTACACGATGTGGGATAATACTAGGTATGTTGTTGTTGTTGTTGTATATAAGTATATTTAATTTAATATAGATTTTATTATTGGGTATATCGTATTGACAAATAAAATGACAATTAAAATTTATAAAACAATACGATCTAATATGTTCAAATAACCCCGATCACAATTTAAATTAATTCATATTTTTTAATATCGACCGCGCATCGCGCGGATATGACTACTAGTCAAAGATGTAAAGGAACAAATAACATATAGAAGAATTAGTGGAGCATCAGGATCCTTCTTTTTTGTTTCTTCTTTCATTTTTCAACTTTAAGTTTCAATCTTTTCCACTACATAAATAGAATAATAACAACTTTAGCCATAAAATTGTGAGAACTCGAAGAAAATTAGGGCAAAATTTGAAAGAGGATCAGATTTGAGATTGTTTAAATATCTGAGAAGATGAAGGAAAACTATAATTGCAATCTATGAAAGCATTCTGAAAACTGAAAAGAGATGAAATGAAAGATGCTTTCCTGAATTTATATTGTATACTGGGATAACAAAGACGAAAGAATTCTTTCAAAAATTATGTTGTGAGTGTTAAACTAAAAAGACACGTGAAGTGAGATGCAGAAAAGATTAGGCGAAACTAATAAAGCAACTAATAAAATTACAACTTTGCCCTTGGTCAACTACCGCATATAATGTCCTGTGTGTGATCAGACATGTTTCATCAGTTATCTCAAGGAGAACTAAGCCATGTTACAAATTATAAAATATGTTGCATGTTCTTCTAGTTTGCTTTTCAGCACAAGGGAACAAAGTAAAGGAAAAAACAAAGAAGATAATTTTTTAGCTATTGTCTATAGGATTTAACTTCTACATACAGACAATGTAAATGATACCAATTTTCGACGAAGAATTAACTAACGAATTACGTTTCATCCAAAAAGACCAAAATTCAAAGTAAATCATCTTGAGATTCTTTGATCACAACTTGAAAGACAAACCAAGATTTCCATAGAAGCTATCAAATACTCGTTTGCTCCTCAAACTTTTAGTATAGGAAAGGTCACTACCTTAGTACTTAATGATAAGTTCTTCAACTCATAAGTATTTAGGAGTTTGTACTTCTAGATACTTTTACAAAATTAATAAGCATTCAAGTGCAGTAACAAAGCTACTTTTTTGGACTTCAAATAAAGTGGCGACAACAGAACTTGGTAAGTTTTGAAATGATAATTTTGATTTCTGCAAAAACAAATATATGATACCGGATATGTTTATTATTCATATTCAGATCTTTCATCATTAACAGTATGTAAAAGAAACAAAGTCAATCGAAAGAAAGCATGAGGATTTGCAATTTGGGAAAGCAAAAAGAACAGGCAAAAGAGAACACCCAGTTATGGAAAGCATAATAACAAACCATATCAATATTCCAGTTTCTTTAAAAAAAAAAATTGAGTAGGAACATTAAAATAAATATTTAATTAAGTTTAAAAAACAATTGGAGTCTAGATTTGTAATCAAGTACGCTAATCTCGTGTCATCGTGAAATTTTTCGTAACTGCATTCAAAAAGAGAAATCAATACAGGATGTTAGAGTAATTTGTATAGTAAAATTTGTCCAAGAAAATAACAACACACATGTTCGAGCGATAAAAGAAACGGAGAAGAAAAATTTTATATTCAGAGGAAAAGGAGAAGATGCAATACATGAAAAGCATAAAAGTCTAGTTAAAGGGGAAAGGAGCTTAAATATAGATACATAGATTACTCTGACACATATATCTATGAACTTCATCCATACGAAGACTTTGATCTTCACTTCATCAATACAAGAACTTTACTGATCTTTCTAACCTTAAAGGGGAACGCATCAAGTTTATCTGCTATTTATAATTATTCAATAATTAGGCGTACACGTTAATGGTAAGCAGATCAATATTTGCAATGTGACAATTGTCCAGACACTACTTACACAGCCATAGCAAATAGAATCCCCACGTCAAACTCAGTGGAGACATACAACAAACAAAGAAGTAAGTGAACAAAAGACACCCTCCCTCCCCCTTCTCCACACGACACACACGCACATACAGAAATGATTAAAACCAAACCAATTTTATATACCAACACAGAATCCTACAGTCAAACAAATAATTAGAAGCACACCAACAATAATCTTCAACCAAACACAGGCTCCTCTCAAAGAAATACATACACACACACAACATTGAGATTAGTTGGGTCGGTATAATATTTGACCAGCATATGTAAAATATCAATCAATCTGCAAATCTGCATGTAATTTTTTCTGAATGTGAATATAGAGAAATGGAAACTTCCTCATGGCCACCCTCTTGAGAAACAAAATCTCATTTTCTTTATCTCTTCTTTTTTTTTTCCACAGAATAAAACCAACGTCAAATATAGCCTACCAAACTTTCTTCCTTATTCATCCTACTACTCAAAAGATGTCAGCCGGTGCCAACTTTTTCCGGCCATGGCCATTTTTGTTTTTCTGTATTTTCATCTTGATTTCTCCTTCTTATCAACAAAATAAACTACAACTCCTTATGCAATTCAAATCCACCCTCAAAATAACATATTCCAACATTTTCTAATCTGGTTGTTCTTTTGTTTATTTTTACCAGCTTTTATATAAAAAGGTATTCTACTCGATCCATTCCAACATTTTCTAATTTGGTTGTTCTTTTGTATATTTCAATCCCGAAACAGAACCAAGAAAAAAGATTCAATCTTTGCATTATGCAAATTTGCTCTGTATATTGAAAAGAGTAAATGCCAACTTGTTATTTATTGTGTACAAATTATTTGCTTTTTTGGCTAGACAAAGGAAGAACACGGGATACATATATCAAATGCCCAAAACAAATTACAAACTAAAGTGAAAAAGGACAAATTAATTGATTGAAACAGATATAATGCCTGATCGCTGAGAAAAGAATTTGCAAAGACCCGAGGACGACGAAGGTGATCATTAATGGCTCTCTCTCTCTCTCTCTCTCTCACGCACACACACACACACTCGCTCTGTGTCTACATGTATAAATTGTGGTTTATTCGGATCTTCTCAGTCAAACTGTTGTTTTGGGGGTTGAAATAATACTTAATTGAAAATTCGCTTAATTAAGTATGTCAATGATGTAGCAGGTGCTGCTATTCCATCAAAATTTAATATAGAGTTGAACAATGAAAATCACTCTTTTAGGAAAGCAGAAGCTCAAATCACTTTCTTGTCCAACATTTCAAAGATTTCCTCTTTTGCATCCAAACATCTGAGAACCTAATTTGATATTTATCACTTCTTGCATGTCTCTTACTTTTAGCAATAGTTCATACCTCTACTAACAACAATTAGGAAACTAATTGCTAACCTTTATTTCTTCATTACTGTCTTCCCCCTTCACCAGTATCCAATTACTAAAACACTTCAAAATTATATCATTATGTAAAAAAACATGTCTAGCAAAAAAGTTTTTGTAGATGATTATGAACCAAATTGGTCTCATCACCATGATTTGATACAAAATACAAAAGCCCAAACATTAATTAACATTCATGACCCATTGTATTGTTAAATGCAGTAACACAAAATCTAAAATACTATTACTTTTTTCTGTGCGATTATCTGTCACAGACATTCTTAGTCTTTGACGAGAGCTCTTATCAGTACCTCATTGTTTTGCACTTTTACAAACTCTCTCTCTCTCTCTCTCTCTATATATATATATATTTTATTTTCCACTTTGCTTTCTTCCACCATTGTTGAAGATAAAGCATTTTTTTCATATTATCTCTTTCCACTTCAATAATGAGTGCCAAATGGTTCTTGTTATGTTCCTTAGTGTTGATTTTTGTTACTGAGTTTGGTTATTGCAGTGTCACTAATGATAAGAAGTCTCTCATTATCAATGGCCAAAGGAAAATTCTTTTTTTTGGTTCCATTCATTCCATGCAGTGTCACTATTATTTTTACCCCACGGTGGGCGTCAAACTGTTTACTATGAAAATGGTAATGACAATTAAATTTGATTTAGTGGTTCTAAAAATACGTGATCTATTTTTATGCTAGTTGTTAAGCAGTTGATGCTATGTGAAAGACTAAGAAACAAAATAAGAACTTAAGAGCGAAGTGTTAATCAAACCGAGTTGTTGTCGATCGGGGCCTCGAGCTTGCCTATTCGAGGGCCTCGGGGTTGAGTCTGAAGCTCGGCTTGGAGCTATCGAAGGCAGTCGATGGTGACATTAACAATTATAAATAAATCAAAGACGGCTCTTTATAGCCAATAATAAGCGATGAATGATGAACTTTTAGTAGAACGCAATAAATACAAGCAATAAATAAGATAACAAGACCAAGAAAAAGTGTTAGAGAATAGAGAGAATGTTCTGTTATATTTAGTATAGAGCAACATAACACTACAAAATGACAAGGATCCCCTCTATATAGGAGGGGAAATCTCAACATAGTACAAATACATTAATTACAAAGATATGGGCTGGGAACTTCACCCTAATCTGCCAAGACCGTTAATTCCATTGCCTCGAGGCTGGTCATTACTCATACTGTCTCGAAGTGGAACTGCCGAGAATTCTCGGAGTCGATTACTGGAAACCCTCGAGATGCCATGAAATCGAGCCATCGATTTCCACCATATACATAGTTAATTAAAAAAAGTGTAAATATAAAGATTAATTGTATATATTGTACCTATTGCAATTCGATCAATTATCGATCTTGTTTTTCTTTTTGTCCAAATCTTAGGATGGGCATTCCAAACATAATGCTAGGGAAATTCCTTGTAAAGGTAGGTTCGTGCTTCACTGTCGATAGAGCACATTCTGAAATACTCAGTAAGCACGGTATGTTTGACGTTGTCCCTGTTTAACCAAAAATCTGAGTCTTTGGTCAGAGCTAAAAAGAAATTCGGGTTACTGATAATCAGGAGACAAAAATAAAATACTTTTGAGAACGATGGTAAAGAAGCAAATAGATGTGTATTTCAATAAATTCTCAATAGTATTCCGTGTCCTTACAAATGATGATACTTCTTCCTTTTATAGATAATTCTAGGTAAAGGAATGAAGCCTCAGCTTTAATGATATAATCATGAGTAATAAATGATATTAAATAAGCCGTTATACAATCATTCTTATTAAATACCGATTTCGTAACGTATCAAGTATTTAATAATGAATTTGGACTCCTTTCTGTCACCAGATCTTTGCTTTCAATGCCTTCTATCCGTTGGCTGTAGATAATTTAAATTGGTACGAGACTCGTATCTATACGTCGTCTCGTGCCTATTTAAATTCTTCTTCCCGTGGCTGTTTCCATCCGTGCCTCTTAGTCAATTGCTGCGCTTTGACCATTTAACTAATCCACGTGTCATGTCACATCATCTTTTAATATAAACTCAGTTTTTTCTCAATACAGATAGTCCCCCCACTTTCCATTTTTTATCAATTAACTAATTGGGAAGTGGATCTTCATGTAAAAGGAATTTTTACCACAATTAATGCTCATGACAGTACTAACGTCTCATCAGTCTTTTCCATTTAATGTTCTGCCCATGTGTCATTTTCTAATTGATTCCACTATTCATACTCTTTTTCGAGACTTCTTCACTCTCACTATTTACGAAGTGATAGCTGCCTTTATTATAGGCTTTTCATCATTACACTTAAAAAGTTGACGGTTCCCATTTTACACATAACTTTGTCCTCCTTTGTCTTCTTCACAAATCTTCAGCACATACTTCCTTCTTAACAATGTCTTCTTCAAACCCTAACCGTAAAAAAGTTCCAATTCTAGATCAATTCCCCAACGCCCCTGTTAGACACAGAAGAGGCGGAGGAGGTAGGCTTCGAACAGGGTTAGAATCTACGCGAGGCGGCTCCTCTGGTTCTTCTTCAAGGAGTTCTATCCCAAAAGCCCCTTCTTCTAAAAGTAGGGAAATTCTTGATCCTTCTCAAGAACCCTCAGTTGATGATATAGTTCCCGGCGATTTGTCTTTTGAAAGTGACAAAACGTCTCTTCAAAAACAAATTAAAAATTTAGAAAGAGCCGATACTTACCCAACAATAGTAACCGAGCTTACAATCCCCACCATAAGAAGAGATTGTAACTGGAAGGATAGTCTCCGAATGTCAATTCCTTCCCCAAATCAAAGAATTTCCTCTTTTAGAAGTGGGTATTCTTCTGTTTACACTTACCCCTTCACTTTAGGTTTCAATCCTCCGATTGACCCAGTTATTCTCGATTTTTGTCGTTTCTTTACAATTTGTTTGGCCCAAATCGGTCCATTGGTGTGGAGAACAGTGGCTTGTTTGAGATATTTATCTTCCAAGGCCAATGTCAATTTCACCTTTTCTCACCTCATTCATCTATACCATCCTAACTTAATACACCATGGGGTTTTTACCTTAACTGCAAGGAGCAAAAGAGTTTTGGTAAATCTTGAGGATGACAAAGATCGTGGATGGTATATCCGTTACGTTGCTGTCCGTATAGTGGACTTGATTGGCGAAACAAATATTCCCTTCCCTGAGAAGTGGAATTTTGAACGTAGGTTTCCTTTTATTTACCGTACCTACTTTTGAGAATTTCAAAAGAAAGTTGTTTTTAATCTCGTCCCTTCTTGGTTTTTTGTAGCAACCATGGGAGATGTGGAACCTATTCCCAACTTTCGTGGTTGGGTAGACTCACTTTTGAAGATTGCTTCTAGGGAGCAGAGAACTTGGAAATCAATTTCTTCCTTACATGGCTGGAAAGTCAAAACACATGGTATCCCCCCTTTTATATGAATTTTTTTTTCTTTTACATGTTAAGCACTTTTTCCTCAACTTTAATCATGTATATACATCCTTTAATCAGGATTTGGCATTAGAGGAATGACGGCTGAAGTAACTATGGCCATTCGCATGTCTGCGAATGCTGCTCTTGATTTGGATAAGGCTCGAGCCTTGCTGCCTAAAAGGAAAGCTACAAAGGAAAGTTCTGAAGAAGAAGAGGAGAGTACCTCCCTAATTACCAGGCCGAAGGTCAGGAGACGAATAATCATTGATGATGAAATTGAAAACACTCCTGCTCGTACCTCCGCCACCGAGCCTGTTTTGATTCAATCTGATGAGGACGCCGAACCAAGAGATAATGATGAATCAATTCAGCATCTTTTTGACAGTGGTTTCGGGAGTGGCGAGCTCGGCCCTGTTTTTGATGAAGCTCCTCTTTCCTCATTTGTTCCTATTTCCTCCATTCCTCTGCCAGCCGTAAGTATTTCGTTACCAGTTTTGACGACTTCCGTTCTTTTGCCAGTTTCTACCGCTCCTATATCCGTTCCCTTGGTTGTTTCTACCGCACCTGCTTCCGCTCCTGTGTTGGTTTCTACATCTTTTCCTTCCATTCCTTCCACTGCTCCTCTTCCCTCTGTTCATCATACAGAGACAGGTTCTAGTAGTGGAAGTATGACTATGAGAAGTGTTACTTTGGAGGTTCCTGCCAATCATAGCCTCTTGAGGAAGACTGGCAGAGCCGATGTTTGGCTCGAACCTCTAATTGGAGATATCGAGAAGAAGAAGATGGAGAGCCATAGCTGCTTAACTCTGATGAATGACGTAGTTCATTCTACTTTGAAGGTATTTTTACCAACAAGTTTTTTTTAAAAATTATCTTCAATCTCTCATTTCCATGACTTACCTCTGTAGGCAAACCTTATTGGCACGGAATTAATGGGAAGAATTTCCCTACTGTAAAGAAGAGCTCATGAGTTTGAAAAGACTATCCACGAGGCCGAGGAAATAGCTAGGGGAGCCCAGCTTGAAGCAACCAATTGGAAGGAGCAGTTCGAGAATGCTCAAGGGACCATAGAGGAGTTGCAAGAAGATAAAAATCTCCTGGAGCAGCAAAACCGTGGTTTAACTTCTGAACTGGCAACTGTCAAAGCCTCTTCAAGCCAATTGAAAAGAGACAAAGAGCTTTTGGAATGCTCTTTGTCAGAACAATTATCCAAGGCTAGTGAAGAAGTTAGAGAGCTGAAGGCACTTTTGGCTAGGAAGGAAGAATATGCAGGAGAGTTAGTGCAAAGCTTGACTCAAGCTCAGGCTGACTTACAGACTTCTTCTGACGAGATTCAAGCCTTGAAGAGTTCTCATGCTTCTCTTGAAGCTTCCCTTGATTCCCATTTAGCTGAATATCAAATCTTAAAAAACGATCTTGCTATGTGGGAAAAGGAATATGGACTTCTAGAGGAAAAATTTAACATAGAAGTGAGTTGGGCTTTCCTGAAATCTCGTCGTGATGCTTTGACGGAAGCTGCTCAAGAAGGTTTTGACTTGCAGTCTGAACTGGCCAAAGTCATAGATACCATCGAGAAAAGCCAACAGTCTGCTGATACTCCTTCTCCTGCACTTGAAGTTCCTGGAACAGAAGAACTTTTAAATGAAGAAGTGAATACTGCAGCAATTGGGATTACAATTCCTGCTTCAGCTGAAAATGTTGCAATTCCAGCTTCAGAAGGTGAAACTTCTATGACCCAGTCTGTGGAAGTTGAAGCTTCTGTGACTCTTGTTTCCCTCATTGATCCTAACATCTCAAGCTCTGCTGAAATCGTTCCTGTTGCTGCTTCTTCAGAAGTTGCCATCGTGCCTGTGGCTTAAAGTGAAATAAATATTGCAACTTCTGATGTGCTAACCCCTTCAATTGAATGATGGTTTTATCCCTTAGTTTTTAAGGGATTTTTTGGTGAAAGTCCCCAGTTATCATAATGGGGCACTTGTATAAACTTTTATTGACTAAGTTTCTACTTAGTCTTTTTAATTATATTAAAAAGTTTTGTTAGTACTTCAATGTGTTCTATTCTTGCCTTTACCTTACTTATTTAGGACTTATAGAATAGTTTAGCATTTTTATCCTTTGAAAATGCTTTATGATTCTTCTCATGACTTATTAACATGAGGCTTATAAAAGAGGGCCCTTTTATTTTATCGACACTTAATGAAGAAGACGTCTCAACTTCATAATGGTGTTATAATACGATGAAAGTAATAGGAAAACACACGTTACTCACACACTAGAGGTCCCCGGTAACGGAACCAACTTGTTTAACCAAAAATATGAGTCTTTGGTCAAAACTAAAAAGAAATTCGGGTTACTGATAATCAGGAGACAAAAATAAAATACTTTTGAGAACAATGGTAAAGAAGCAAATAGATGTGTATTTCAATAAATTCTCAATAGTATTCCGTGTCCTTACAAATGATGATACTTCTTCCTTTTATAGATAATTCTAGGTAAAGGAATGAAGCCTCAGCTTTAATGATATAATCATGAGTAATAAATGATATTAAATAAGCCGTTATACAATCATTCTTATTAAATACCGATTTCGTAACGTATCAAGTATTTAATAATGAATTTGGACTCCTTTCTGTCACCAGATCTTTGCTTTCAATGCCTTCTATCCGTTGGCTGTAGATAATTTAAATTGGTACGAGACTCGTATCTATACGTCGTCTCTTGCCTATTTAAATTCTTCTTCCCGTGGCTGTTTCCATCCGTGCCTCTTAGTCAATTGCTGCGCTTTGACCATTTAACTAATCCACGTGTCATGTCATATCATCTTTTAATATAAACTCAGTTTTTTCCCAATACAGTCCCATGCGATTACATTTTGCAAATTGCGATTTTTCCAATAAAATACTGAGTTGATGAATAGTTAATATTTCATATTTTTAAATTTAAGCAAAAATATCAACAACTATAAGTGTGTATCATAAATATTTTGTATACCTGAATGTTTGCCTAGGAGATGTAATTGAAGATTAAAAACTGCAGGTTGCATTTTAGATGGTTGAATTCATAAATTCTCCATAGTGCTTCGGGTGGCGAGACCCATCTCGCATCTTGATAATTTTGAATCTTATCAATTATTTTTTCTCCATCATCTGACTGAATATAATCTGCACATCTATCATGACCTTTATATATATATACACACTTATAAAAGGTACTTTGTTGCTTTTACTTCCGAGCATACTTCAATATTTATGTGACAATTGTATCTCATATGCAAGTAAGAGTTATAAGGTACAACCCATTAGTTGTTCATTTCCATTCCACGGATCATCTCAAATCTTCCATTCCTTGTTCTTTTGTAAGTAGGATATACATCCTTCCCCTATATTGATTTATTGCTGAATAGGCGAGGATAATGATACTTGCATTGGCCATCTTGCATGCATGAACTCGTCTGACGGTGGTTCCTACATGGATCATACATCATATGCTTTACCACTAATTCATGTAAGAGTGGATATTCTGCTTTATCGGGAAGTTCCGCTAAAGTAAACTTATCGTATTGATCTGTTGATTTGATCTTATGGCCTTCTTTCAGTATGAGCAAAAGATGAATGTGAGGTAGTCCTCTTTTTTGGAATTTCACAAACAAAAAACATGAGCTGCAACGATCCCAAATACTTGTTTTTTTAAAATTTGTTCTTTTAGATCTTGCAATTTCGCTCTGAAGATTAGTCACCAAGTCTGGCCTATCATGAGCAGTTTGCCCTTCTCCCAACTATTCTTGGATTTTCGCCCAATCAGGATTACATGTCATTGTTATGAATAGATCAGGTCTTCCAAAATGATGAACCAATGCCATTGCGTCCATATATCGCCTTCGCATATCCCATGGGCCTCCAATGAAAGATGCCAGAAGCAGTACTCTTTGACCAATTTTATCTCCTCTGTTTTCTCCAACCATGACACTATCAACTATACCTTGATAATTGCTCTTCTAAAATTTGATCGTTCTTTTCTGAAATACTCAAGCCTAGTTGTTTCTTGTTTTATGTACATATCAACCACGAATTGCTACAATAATCTTCCACATAACAGTAATATAGACCTACCTGCTTCCCGCACTTGTAATTTATAACAACAATACTCTCTACAAGAAACAACGCCTTCTATTTCGTGGACCACATCTATAAAAATTATTTATAGTATTATACTTTATGTAAACGCAATTACAATATTACAATAATTTGAAAATATTACCTTGCTCCTTGTTGGCAAATATTGCATTTGTTGATATGAATGATGTAACGTCATTGCTCATAGTTGGGGTGAGGTGCACTGCTCGGCGATAAGAAACAATAGAAATGGCACGACATTACCCTTCGTGCATTAACTCTCATAATCATGGAACGACATCACCCTTCGTGCATTAACTCTCACAATATCTGCACGACATCACCCTTTGTGCATTAACACTCACAATATCGGCACGGCATCACCGTTCGTGCTTTTAATACTCACTCACAATATCATGCACGGCATCACCCTTCGTGCATTACACTCATCTTCAACTAAAAAGTAGGACAATACATCCTGACAAGGGAATCAACAATAAAAACAATAACATCCCGGCAAGGGAATCAACTATAACCAATCTCGTTTCAACAGTTAACTTCACGAAATAAGTCTCAACTTGAGTCAATACTCAACAATGGTCGATTACCAAGAAAATATTATAAGTCTTATTCAACATGGATAATCATCAATTAAGCATGAGTAGTACATAATAAGAGTCACCACAATTGCAGTATAAGACTCACTTGCATGCTTGACACCAACGTATAGATACTCGCCACCACACCTATACGTCGTACTCAACAATAACACGTAGCAAATAAGATTACAACACTTATTCCCTCATGCTAAGGTTAGACCAAAAACTTACCTCGATTCCTCGGACAAAATCAAGCCTCAATTACCGCTTTACCTCTCAGTTCCACTTCCAATCTTCTTGTATTCTAGTCATAATTTACTTAATAACATCAATAAGTGCTAAATAAACCAATTTTAATGCATGAATATAGATTTCTTAATGTTTTCCCCAAAAAGTCAAAAACCGACCCCGAGCCCGCTTAGTAAAAACTCGAAGTTCGAACCAAAACCCGATTACCCATTCACCCAGGAACTCAAATATGCAATTGGTTTTGAAATCCGACCCCAAATTGAGGTCCAAATCTCCCAAATTCAAAATTCCTATATTCTACCCAAGAATACCTAATTTTCCATGAAAACCCCTAGATTTTGAGATGAAATCATGTAAAAAGATGAATTAGATTGAAGAAGATGAGTTAGAAATCACTTACCTATGATTTGGAGAAGTTTGGGTCTTTGAAAAATCGCCTAAGGATGTTTAGGGTTCGAAATTTTGAAGAATGAAGTAAAAATCCCGTCCAAAAGATATTTTGATCAGGTGTAGATGTCGCAATTGCGTAAAGAGCTTTGCAATTGCGAACCTGCTGCATGTCTGCTCCTCTCGCAATTGCGAGCATTTTGTCGCAATTGCGATGACTGGCCCCTCCCTGTTGACTTCGCAATTGCGAAGGAAGGTTCGCAAATGCGAACAAGACAGGCCTAGGCCTCTTCGCAATTTCGATAAAGCCCTCGCAATTGCCAAGCCTGTTAGGCTCGCAATTGAGAAGCATGACCTTGCAATTGCGAGATCAGAGCCTGCAACAATACCAGATGCAACAGCCAATTTTTTCTTAGTCCAAAAACACTCTGTGGCCTATCCAAAACTCACCCGAGCCCTCAGGTCTCCAAACCAAACATGCACACGAGTCTAAAAACATCCTACGGACTTGCTCGTGCGATCAAATCGCCAAAATAATATCTTAAACAACGAATTTACTACCAAAACTCATGAAATTTATAAGATGGTTCAAAATTTCTATTTTCTCAACTAAGGGTCCGATTTATATCAAATCAATTCCGATTCTTACCAAATTTCACAGATACAACTTAAATATTATATTAAACTTGTACCGGACTTCGGAACCAAAATGCGGGCCTGATACCATCAAGATCACACACCATTTCATTTCCAAAAGTCCTTATATTTTCCAGCAAACAATTTTCTCTAAAAATTCTTTTCTCGGGCTAGGGACCTCGGAATTCAATTCCGAGCATACGCCCAAGTCCCATATTTTACTACGGACCATACGGGACCGTCAAATCATGGGTCCGGGTTCGTTCACCAAAAGTGTTGACCGAAGCCAACTTTAATCAATTTTAAAGGCTAGATTCAATATTTTTCTTAAATTTCACATAAAAGCTTTCCGGTAACGA
Organism: Nicotiana tabacum; assembly: GCF_000715075.1. Classification (NCBI taxonomy): domain Eukaryota; kingdom Viridiplantae; phylum Streptophyta; class Magnoliopsida; order Solanales; family Solanaceae; genus Nicotiana; species Nicotiana tabacum. The sequence goes on along the minus strand of NC_134087.1, from coordinate 101,425,806 downwards.
GATGACCCGCAAATCGAGAAAAAAGAAAATAAGGTTTTCAAGGCCTCGAAACCCGAATTCGAATTCTAAAATACAAGATGACCCTTTGGGTCATCAAATTCTCCACCTCTAAAACAACCGTTCATCCTCAAACGGACATAGAAAAGTACCTGAATCGGTGAAAAGATAGGGATATCTGCTCCGCATATCGTACTCGAACTCCTAGGTCGCTACCTCAACAGGCTGACCTCTCCACTGCACACGAACTGAAGGGAAATTTTTTTATCTCAACTGAAGAACTTGCCGGTCTAGAATAGCTACCGGCTCTTCCTCATTGGTCAAGTCTTTGTCCAACTGGATAGTGCTAAAGTCTAACACGTGCGATGGATCGCCGTGATACTTCTGAAGCATGGACACATAAAACACTGGATGCACAGCTAATAAAATCGATGGCAACACAAGTCTATAAGCCACCTCTCCCACTCAATAAAGGATCTCAAAAGGTCCGATGAACCTAGGGCTTAACTTTCACTTCTTCCCAAATATCGCCATGCCCTTCATGGGCGACACCCGAAGCAATACTCGCTCTTCGACCATGAATGCCACATCACGAACCTTATGGTCGGTGTAACTCTTCTGCCTGGACTGAGCTTTACGAAGCCTATCCTGAATGATCTTAACCTTTTCCGAGGCATCCTGAACCAAATCCGGACCCAACAACCGAGCCTTTCCTAGCTCAAACCTTCTGTCCGGCAATCGACACCGTCTACCATATAATGCCTCATAGGGAGCCATCTGGATGCTCGACTGATAGCTGTTGTTGTAGGCAAACTCTGCTAATGGCAAGAACTGATCCCAAGAAACTCCAAAGTCAATAAAACATGCCCTGAGCATATCCTCAAAAATCTGAATAGTACGCTCGGATTGTCCTTCCGTCTGAGGATGAAATGTTGTACTCAACTCAACAGCTTATGTCACACCCCTTTTCTCCCTCTAAGAAATATGTGTGCAAAATGTAACGGATTGTGGGTTAAAGAGCTTTTCCAATTAAAGTGACAAATTTGAAGTAGGGATTATTTTATTTACAGAGTCGCCACTTGGAATTGATTTTTACTGGTGTTCCAAGTCACCTTTTATTCGAATCCCTATTCAAAGGAAGGTTTGACTCTATTATTATTGGTCTGCGAAAACAAAGTCCGGGTAAGGAATTCTGTTGACCGGGGAGAAGGTGTAAGGCATTCCCTGAGTCCCGTGGTTCTAGCACGGTCGCTTTATTGACTACATTTGGCTTGAATTAAACTTGGATAAACTGTGGTTTATTTGATTTTTATGCTTTTCTTATGTCCGTTTTTATTTATTTTAAAAAAAATTAAAGAAAAGATTTGAATAATAATCTATAACTTAACTAATGAGAGAAAATTATTGTTATGAGTACTAATTTAAAAGATGAGAGTAATGAGAGAAAATTATCAATTGACATTGCTTATAACTAGTAAGATGTGGGCTTTTCTTGACATTGAATGAGGCAGCCCACTATTGGGTTGATGGAGTAAAATGGGATCATGTCCAAGACAAAATCCAAAAGCCCATATGCTTTTGGACTTTAAATCTGCAGATATGGCCTTTTAAAGCTATGTTACAGATTTCCTAGATCTAAGATTCAAGAAGTTTGAGGGATTTTTGAAGGATTTGGTTTGGAGATATGGAAAGAGGAAGTTGTGGAGATTACATGGTGTGAATTTGGAGGTGTTTAGAGGTGGTCCGCCGGCGGCGGTGATTTCCGGCCGGCGACGGTGGGCGGAGCTGGGGCGGCGTAGAGAGAGTGAAGAGAGAGAGAAGAGAGAAGAAGGAGAAAAGAATTATGGGTGAAAATGAGGACAATTTTCAGATTTTTGAGGCTTTAAATACCTAAGCCAAGAGTGAATGAGATCCATTGGATCAAGATGGAATGAATGGGTATGATTTGATCTTGTTTCATTTAGTGAAACGACGTAGTTTTGAGGCAAAACTACGTAGTTTCAGACCCTTTCAATGGCAGCCCTTTATCTTGCACTCTTGGACACTTTTTCTTTCAAATTTGGCCAAATTTCTTCCTTAATCCTACTTATTAAACTAATTTTACACAAATAAATTAATTAAATAACTTATTCTAATGATCAATTAACTAGATTAATTCACCAACTGAACAGCTAGTTAATTCTTAAAATGCACAAATGAAGAAAGAACTATTTTTTTTAGTATTTTATGATAGGAAATATGCAATTAAAGTCACAAAAATTGTGCAAAATAATTAAAATAATAAAACACTAATAATTTTAGGAGGTGTTAAAATAGTGCAAAAATTAGGTGTTCACAGCTTACCTAACTCACGTTGTACTGCCCTCCAGAAATGCGAGGTAAACTACGTACCTCGATCAGAAATGATAGACAAGAGCATTCTATGAAGATGAATAATCTCACGGTTATAGATCTCTGCCAACTGCTCCGAAGAATAGAAAACTGCCACAAGAATGAAATGCACTGACTTAGTCAGCCTATCCACAATAACCCATACCGTGTCGAACTTCCTCTAAGTCTGTGGAGTCCAATAACGAAGTCCATAGTGATACGCTCCCACTTCTACTCAGGAATCTCAATCTTCTAAAGCGACTCACCAGGTCACTGATGCTCGTACTTTACCTGCTGACAATTCAAACACCGAGCTACATATGCAACAATATACTTCTTTATCCTCCTCCACCAATAATACTGCCACAAGTCCTGATACATCTTAGCGGTGCCCGGATAGATAAAATACCGGGAACTATGGGCCTCCTCTAGAATCAACTCACAAAGCCCATCCACATTAGGCACACAAACTCGACCCTGCATCCTCAAGACTCCGTCATCTCCAACTGTAACCTGTGGCACCTCCATGCCGCACTTTGTCCCTAAGGACAAGCAAATGAGGATCATCATACTGTTGATCCCTGATACGCTCAAATAATGAAGAACGAGCGACTGTGCAAGCTAGAATATGACTGGGCTCAGAAAAATCCAACCTTACGAACTGATTGGCCAAAGCCTGAACATCTAAAGCATGCGGTCTCTTACCGACCGGAATATACGCAAGGCTACCCATACTAAACGACTTCCTACTCAAAGCATTGGCCACTACATTGGCCTTCACCGGATGGTACAAGATGGTGATATCATAGTCTTTTAATAGCTCCAACTACCTCCTCTGCCTCAAATTTAGCTCCTTCTACTTGAAGAAATACTGTAGACTCTTGTGATTTGTGAACACCTCACATGACATGCCATATAAATAATGCCTCTAAATCTTCAGCGCATTAACAATGGCTACTAGCTCCAAATCATGAACTGGATAATTATTCGCGTGAATCTTCAACTGCCACGAAGCATATGCAATAACCTTGCCATTCTGCATCGGTGCAATACGAGATGCATCATAATATATTGTATATGGCCCTGAACCTGTGTGCAAAACCAACACCGGCGCCATAATCAAAGTTGTCTTGAGCTTCTGAAAGCTCGCCTCACACTCGTCCGACCACCTGAACTGGGCACCCTTTTGGGTCAACATGGTTAGCGGGGCTGCTATAGATGAAAACCTCTCCACAAACCGATGGTAATAACCCGCCAAACCCAAGAAACTCCAGATCTTTGTAGATGATGTGGGTCTAGGCCAGCCCTTGACTTCCTCTATCTTCTTTGGATCTACTTGAATACCCTTTTCTTATACGATGTGACCTAAATACGCCACTGAACTCAACCAAAACTCACATTTTGAAAACTTAGCATATAACTGGTTATCTCTCAGAGTCTGAAGAACGACTCGAAGATGCTGCTCATGATCCTCTCGGCTGCGGGAGTATATCAAAATATCATCAATGAATACAATCACAAAGGAATCCAGATAGGGCTTGAACACTCGATTCATCAAATCCATGAAAGCTGCTGTGGAATTTGTCAACCCGAATGAAGTCACTAAGAAGTCATAATGCCCGTGCAGAGTGCGAAAAGCTGTCTTAGGGACATCGGATGCCCTAATCCTCAACTGATGGTAGCCAGATCTCAAAACAATCTTCGAAAACACTTTGGCACCCTAAAGCTGATCAAACAAATCCTCAATCCTCGGTAGTGGATACTTATTCTTGATGGTGACTTTGTTCAACTGCCGGTAATCTATACACATCCTCATTGATCTATCATTCTTCTTAACAAACAACGTCGGTGCACCCCAGTACGAGACACTAGGTCTAATAAAGCCTTTATCAAGAAAGTCTTGCAAATCCTCCTTCAATTCTTTCAACTCTGGTGGGGCCATACGATATGGCGGGATAGAAATGGGCTGAGTGCCCAAAGCCAAATCAATGCAAAAGGTGGCATCCCCGCCAGGTCTGCAGGAAAAACCTCTAGAAACTCTCGAACAAGTGGCATGAAATCCATAGAAGGAACCTCAGCACTAGAATCACGAACATATGCCAAGTAAGCCGAACACCCCTTATCGACCATACACCGAGCCTTCATATAAGAAATAACCCTACTAATAGAATAACCAGGAGTCCCTCTCCACTCCAATCGAGGCAACCCCGACAAGGCTAAGGTCACGGTCTTGGCATGACAGTCTAAAATAACGTGGTAAGGTGATAACCAATCCATCCCCAAAATAAAATCGAAGTCAACCATATCCAGAAGTAGGAGATTTGCACGGGTATCAAGACCCCCAATAATAACCACCCATGAGTGATAGACACGATCTATAATAATAGAATCACCCTCCGATGTGGACACATATACATGAGCACTCAAAGAATCACGAGGCACGACCAAATACGAGGCAAAATAAGATGACACATATGAATATGTAGACCCTGGATCAAATAGATCTGATGCATCTCCACTACAAACTAAAACCATACCTGTGATAACAGCATCGGATGCCTCAGCCTCAAGCCTGGCTGGGAAAGCATAACAACAGGGTCGGGCCCCACCACTCTGAACTACACCCTGGGACAGCCTCCTGCTGGCTGGCCTCCACCACTAGCGGTCTGACCTCCACCTCTAACACCTCTACCTCCATCTCTAGCTGCCTGACGCCTACCCCTAACTGGCTGAGCGGGTGCTGGAACATCCTGTGCCTGAACCATGTGTCACGCCCCAACCTTGGGAGGCGTGGCTGGCACCCGGTGTCGTACTGGCCCGAGTGAACCACTCTTTTATTCATGATCATTCGACCAAAACTAGAACATACAAAGGCCAAGTTAGATGGACTTATTCCTTTTTGTATCTATCATGGGCCCACATGGCCACAAATCATAATATATAACTATAAGTGAGCAACACTGTATCACTGAATCAGTTTACTTAAAACCTGAATACATATGGGTCGTCAAGGCCTTTGACCTATTGTACAAAATGAACCTCTATCTACAAAGCCTCTAAGATTATTTGACATAATATAGGATATGGTACCGGCCTACCCATAAGTCTGTAGCGAAACTATGACACGATAACTCATAGACTCGGCTGTACTCTAAATGAGGTGGTGTCTTACCGATCATTCGCTGAATGCCAATCTCGTCTACTATGAGGGCTCGTCAAACTGATTGTTTATACTTGCAGGCATGAATTTAGTGTCCCTAGGCAAAAGGAACGTCAGTACAAATAATGTACCGAGTATGTAAGGCACACAAATAAATACATAAAAGACATGAAAGAAATATAGAGTAAATGACTCAACCTGTAAGTTTGAATAAGTTTGTAAATATGGATGACTATGTAAATCATGAAATATTTATAAGGTCATGCATATGCATATAAATGTCATGTAATGCATAGGTCTGTACGTACATAACATCATCAAGCCTCTGAGGGCATCCCATCATATCATCTCGGCCATTGTGGGTAAATGATCAACGTATACCAGCTGATCAGGTGGTGGTGCGTATATAACGCCATAACCTTTTCTCCATATCCCATATAAATAATATATATATATATGCGTATATAACGCCATCTAGTCATGGGTCAATGTGCATGTATAAATGCATGAAATGCATAAGAAATACGTCAATAAAATTTTCTCGGAATACCATAAAAATCAATATACCTTTCGGATAAACTTTATCAAATACGTATTTTTCCTGAGACCCATGAACAAGCTTCTGCTTTTTGAAATTCCTGAACAAAATTTGCTTCTGCTTCTTTGGTAAATTCACATGCAAACGAGTGCAATAAATAAGAATTATGTTAATAAAACTTCTCGGAACATCAAAAGACCATTATACCTCTTATTAATATCATTTTACAAGAATAAATAACATAGACATCCTTAACTTATAAGAGTAGAAACACTTATGACATAACATTACGTTTACATATCGTTGCCTGGATCATGCCAAAAGAAGGAAGGACTAGCCTTAACATATGGAGTAACAAATTATGCACTTAATCTGAACTCATATAGTCCAATTGTCTTTTCTTAGGCTTTGGACTATACTATTTCTCCAAACATTAATACACTATTAATGGATATATCTATTGGATAGAAAAGAATAAATTCTCCCATGCTGAATTCAAATGAATGCAATTACTACATCTTAATGTTTCCCTATATTCACTAACAGCCGATACGAGTTTTACAAACTCATAAGTTATCTCTCACGTAGGTACCAATAAACATTGACAAACCTAATTGCAATACTATCGCACGAAAAAGAAAAAAATGCATTTTTTTCTAAAAGGAACAAATGCAGTTCAAGTATCGAAAGAATGACGCACCATTTATATCCAAGGAAAAAGCTCATGTACATTTAATCAATTTTTAGTATGGATGATAGACATTGAGAAACTGATGTAATAATTGCCGGAATTGATCGGCCACACCGTTTAATCAATTGTGAATTCCAGATATCAAAAATTGCCGGAATCACACCGTTAAATGCACCATTGTAACAGAGATATAATAAATTGATCGCAGTTGATACATAGAAGTATTGTCGGTAATTGATTGGCCAGCGTTGCATAGAGATTTTGATTGTTGATGAATGGAATATGATAATTTTCGTGTCGAGAAAGCGTACGCTGCAAAATAGGAGTTTTCGAAATCTTTGCCGATTTTCTTGAGCTTCTTGTGGCTCTCTTCGCCCCTCTTCTCTGTGTGCATGGCTGTCCATTTCAATCATTCCAATGGCTTCAAAATCTTACTTTCCATATGTATATAGAAGTATTATGTATAATATCCTGTCCTCGTGATTTAGACTGCTAGACATGAAAAGAGCCTCTTGGAAATTATTTAATTCAAATGGATGTGAAAGTCTTTAAAATACTGACAGTTTCACATACACATCGACCCCTCTACAAAATTTTAATTAAGGAAAATATTTTCAAATTCTATATATATATATATATATATATATATATATATATATATAAAGACTATACGGAAAAAAAATCTGTGAAGTTTATTATAAGATAGACAGTGAAGTTTCTGAAACTTACATCATTTTCTTAGGTTTAATCCTATCTTAAGTTCCGTTTTTTATGTGAATATGATACTTCATTTCTTTTCCATGCATTCATATCTCCAAAAATCAATCAATCAATAGACCCAAACTAGTTGGGGTTAGTCGTACAAATTCTCTATATCTATCCACTCTATTTGGAAATTTCATTCAATAACTGACGTTAACATTACTAACACTGCCAGAACATGACATGTTTCTTTTGTGTTTGATAAGGAAAGCATAATGTTGCATATTCACATATATTCTTCTTACTTGTGATTAGAAAATGCACTCGTGACATGCAATAAGTTGTCTATATAGCTGAAATTATGTAGAATTTAAGCCTCAAAGGAAAGTACAAGTTCCTAACTACCTACCCTTGAAATTTTAAGAAGTAAAAGAGTTTCAAACAGTAATCTGAGCATTTAGCTTACCTCCAGTACTTGCTGATCCGCATTCCGCATTTGAGTGCCTTTATGGCCGCCAAAATAGGCAAGATAGCGCATAAGCATTTTAGTAGTTACCAGCACCACTTTCTACACTAACCAATATAGAAATGCTTTTTACTCTCATTAATTTTTCCTCTCATGATAAAGGTCTCTAGATTGCCCCTAGTGATTTACTGCTTGCTTCAAGACTTAGTATATGATACCACCTCTCAATTTAACTCATGAGTCACTAAATGAATAAAGAGGGCTGCCACGTTATGAAGCTTATCAAGCCTATCCAAGTATATTTAATTACTTAGTTAATCTTCCACTAAAATAGCTAATTACTCAGTTATGCACATAATTAAGAATTATCTTAAATTACCTACGCAATTAAGAATTGTTTCAAATTAATTAAAATTCTACTTATTTTTAATACACTTTGTATAACTTACTATCATGGTCATGTGACACCATATAAAATTAATACATACACTATTATTTTATTAAAATACCCATATAAAAATACATATATTTTCTCAACTTCTAATTTTTCTAATCTCAAATAAAGAGTACAAATTTCGTACGCTTAATTCTTAAAATGGTAAAAAGGATAACCTTCTTTTCTTGTGAGAAAATAATTTATATCTTTACAATAAAGAAATTCTTTTTGTACTATATATTCTCAAAACGGAAAAAATGATAACTTTTCTTATGATAAAATACTATCTACTCTTAAAATAAATAAAAAATCATTTATAAACTCCCATATGTCATGTATTTAATTTAAAAACTTATCACAACCATATAAAATCGTATTTATCAACTTTTACCGGAAATGGTTTGCTTCAATGAAAATACATATCAAGTCAATATATAGTAGTTCCGAAATTCTTCAAACTTACAGGGTCTTATATCCTTATCTTCATGTATAACCTTAATTCCTTCTAACTCATATGTTATTACTTCGATGAATCGTAACGTTAAAGTACGGGATGTAACATCCTTCCCCCCTTTAGAACATTCGTCCTCGAATGTTAACTCTTGGAGATATGCAAAATTTTCACTAGGGTCTCCTCTGTAGATTAAACTTAAAACCCAAACTATTTGCGAAGTCTCGACTATTCACAACTTTTTGTACTTGAGTATCTTGAATCTTCTTCACATGTACCTTACTTGCTTTTCAATCTCACATCGTATCTTCTGTTTCTTTCATAACCTTACTTCCACATGACGCCTTAAAGCTCTACTGTAATACCTGCACCTCTGGTGCACATAGAATATGGCGAAAGCTTTATACCAACTTTTTCTGACTCAGCTCTATGGCACGATCTGGAAACAAATGATGGGTAACATTTCCTAAATGTCCTATAGCCTTTCAATTATAAATGTGGCGCGCAACACAACCATAAGTGAGACTCTACTAGGAACGACTTTGTAAACTCCCTAGGACACGACCCGCTGTGATACCAATTTGTCACGTCCCAACCTTGGGAGGCGTGGCTGGCACCCGGTGCCATACTGGCCAGAGCGAACCACTCTTTTATTCATGATTGTCACGACCCCAAACCCATACCCGGTCGTGATAGCGCCTCTCGTGAAGACAAGACCAGCCGACACTCCCCATTTCAGTTTTAAAGCAATTAAACATTAAAAATTAGGTCTAAAACATGATAATTAATCCAAAAGTGAATAGTTAACAGTACAGTTGCGGAAGATAAACCCAACACGGCCCGATACTGGGGTGTCACTAGTCATGAGCAACTACCAAATCTAGATAAATACAAGAAAGGTCTATAAAGCTACTATAGAGTCACTCATCAGAGAAAGGAAATGAGATAAAGGGGGAAACACAGGGTTATGGACGCTGAACAACTATCTCGTGAACTCCAAAATCTGCCGGGAGCTCTCAACCCTCGCAAGCAGGATCAGCAGCGCCTGAATCTACATACAGAGTGCAGGGAGTAAAGTGAGTACTCCAACTCAGTGGGTAATAATTATAAATAAACAACTGAGAGATATGAAAACACGTAAGGCACATTACAGGCTATAATGAAGTAGTAAAACAGGTAAGAATAGTGATTCAGTAAAGATATGTAAAATCATATAAGTCAGTTTAAACTTCATGAAATGCCTATTCAACAATTAAACAGGTAAATGACTGACAAGAAAGACAGATAAGCATATAACGGATTGTCCATCGGGTACAATATCAACAATACTAGCCCCTCGGGCTATATCTCACATCACAATGGGTACCCGCGCTCATTGGGGGTGTGCAGACTCCTAGAGGGTCCCCTTACAGCCCAACCTCAATATTAAGCCATCTCGTGGCATCATCACTAGGCCCTCAGCCTCATATCAATAAGCCACCTCGTAGCGTATATATCTCAGGCTTTCGGCCTCATAATCACAATCAGTGTTTCTTCACAAATAGGCCCTCGGCCTTACTCAGTCAAATCCTTACAAGCCACTCGAGCAATAACAAAACATGATTCTCAGCTCAAAATATCATTTAAAAGATCATTTAAGTGTTAAAATAGAGTAAACATGGCTGAGTTATTAAAATAGTGGAATATAGCATGACTGAGTTCAAGTATAAAGTCAGAACAGTGAGAAAATATCAATAAAAATCCCCTAAGGGTTCAAATAGTTGGCATGAAGCCCAAAACAAGATGATAGCAAATAGATTTCAGTCAAATACGCGGTAAAATAGTCATTCGGGACTGTCACGACCCCAAATACCGGTCGTGATGGTGCCTATCACATTACTAGGCAAGCCAACCAATCAACTAACCATGACCCATTTTCCTTTAACATTAAGCCATTTTTCTAACACAAATTTTAAATACTGAAGTCATTATAAGCGTTAAAATAGCAGAAATATGCGGGAGGTCAAAATAACAATAACTACACAGCCCCAACAAATCTGGTGTCACGAGTTTAGAGCCTCTGATACAAATCTGAATACCTAATACATCAATAGTTCTAGGAAATGCGAAAAAATAATTAGATAGGAGGGAGAGAACAGGGCTGCGGACGCCATGCAGCTACCTCGAAGTCTCCATCAAATACTGAAATAGCTGAAAGCCCTCACTCGGCCGCTCGGGCACCTAGATTTGCACACAAGGTGCAGGGAGTAACGTGAGTACGCCAACTCAGTAAGTAACTAGAGTAAATAAGGATTGAAAGTAGTGACGAGCAGTTCAAAAAATACATAACAGAATAATCGAAAGAATAACATGTCATCTTTATAGTTTAAAATCAGTTTTCGTTATAAAATCACATTTCCAGTTTAAACATTTGGGATCAAATACTTAGCGGTATATCAAACAGAGGCTTATTTAAAAGAAGAGTGAAATCAGTGAAAACATCATAACAAGGCCTCTCGGGCAAGGATTCACTCAGAATATGGCCCCTCAGGCAGCCTCTCAGTCACTCATGACTCGACTCTCGTCACATAGTACTAACTCTCAGCACTCGGCTCATTAGTATCTCATAATAATAGAAATCATAGTAACCGCAGCGGCGTGCAGCCCGATCGGTAATTTATAGTTGACTACGTTCACTAGGGATGTACAGACTCCGGGGGGTCCTACAGCCCAAGCGTCCTCACCATTAGGCTCTCGACCTCTCTCAGTCATTAACCTCACAGCCTCTCTGGCACAACCATAGAAATTAGGGAACTCTACCCAAATAGTTATCACAATTAGGAGTAGAGTGATAAAATTCGTTTTAATCCTTTAAACAGGTAAAACCAGACTGAGGATATACTTCTAGCAAGTAAAGTGATGAAAAACAGTCAAAATGCCCCTAAGGGTTTCTACAGGTCGGCACAAGGCCCCAAACATGGCATACAGCCCATAATACAGTATAAATGACAGAAATACAAAATAATATAAGATTTCCAAATCAATTATGCGACTTAATATTCGCTACGGGATGGACCAAGTCAAAATCCCTACCGGTGTACGCCCACACGCTCATCACCTAGCATGTGCGTCACCGCATTTATCAAAAGCAAGTCAAATACCGGGGTTTGTACCCTCAGTTCTAGATTTACAATGGTTACTTACCTTAAACCGGTGAAAATACTACTCCGCAATGACTTTGCCCCTCGAATTGGCCTCTACGCGCATCGAATCTATCCAAAATCAGAACGAGGACATCAAAATATGTCAAGGGAACGAAGCCCAAACGAAAACAATCAATAAATGGCACAAATCCCGAAATTACCAAAACCCGACCCCCGAGCCCACGTCTCGAAAATCAGAAATTTTTACATCAATAGATTCCTCATCTCCCCACGAGTTCATACATATCAAGAACACTAAAATCGGAGTCCAAATGACCCCTCATATCCTCAATTTAAAGCCTCTTAAACTCAAGTCCTAATCCTCCATTTTTAGCCCGTTAATTCCTTTAATTTCAGCCTTGATCCATGAAATACTACCATAGAAATGTGTTTTAGGTCCAAAATCCTTACCTTAATAAAGTTTCCTTGATTTATCTCTTCAAAGTTGCCCAAAGCTTCCAATTCCGAGTTTAAAAATGGTTAAACCCTTCAAAAATCGCGAAGGAAGAAATATATACATTCTGCCCAGTCCTTTTCACATTTGTAGTCCCACAACCGCTTCTGCGGTACCGCATTTGCGATCATCCATCTGCTTCTGTGGAAATCTCTTAAAAGGCCCAAATCCGCATCTGTGGTAAATCTTCCGCACCTGCAGCTATGCTGCCCATCAACCGCATTTGCGGCTCCAGACGAATCCCTTCAAAAACCGCTTATGTGGCTCCTCTTCCGCATGTGCGGCGCCGCACTTGCAGTCCCCAAACTGCAGGTGCAAAAACACCAGAAGCAGCAAAGTTTCTAAAATTTCACAAGTCTCAAACCTTCCCTTTAACCACCCGAAATCATCCCGAGGCCCCCGGGACCTCAACTAAAAGCACCAACATGACCCAATACCTTATTCAAACTTGTTCCAATCATCGAAACACTTCAAACAACACCAAATCAACCAAAACACCTCGGATTCAAGCCTAAGTTCTAAAATCTTCCGAAATCCGCTTTTGATTAAAAAAAACCAACCAAACCATGTCCGAATAACCTGAAATTTTGCACACACATCCCAAATGAAACGACGAAGCTACACTAACTCTCGGGATTCCATTCCGACCCCTATATCAAAATCTCGCCTATCAACCGGAAATCGCCAAAATCTCAACTTCGCCAATTCAAGCCTAAATCTACTCTAAACCTCCAAAACCCATTTCGATCACGCTCTTAAGCCATAAGTCACCTCCCGAAGCTAACCAAACCATCAGAACTCACATCCGAGCCCTCTAACATATAATTCAACATCCGGTTGACTTTTCCAACTCAAACTTCCTTAAAAGAGGCTAAGTGTCTCAAACCTTACCAAAATTATTCCGGACTCGATCTGACCAACCCGGTACCATAAAACACGGATAACGAAGTACAAAGAAGTAGAAATGGGGGAAACGGAGCGGTAACTCATATGACGACTGGCCGGGTCATCACAGGGACGGACTAAGTCACAATCCCCAACAGTGCACGACCCCACGCTCGTCATCTAGCATGTGCGTCACCTCAATATAGCACAACGATGTGCAATCCGAGGTTTGATACCCTCAGGACATAATTTACAATCATTACTCACCTCAATCCGGTCAAATCTCTAGCCCGCGACGCCTTTGCCCCTCGAATCGGCCTCCACTTGCGTCGAATCTATCAAAAATCAGAATCACGACGTCAAAATATGCTAAAGGAATGAAGCCCAAGCAAAAATAATCAATTTACAACTTAAATCTTGAAATTACCAAAACCCGACCCCCGGGCCTACATCTCGAAATTCGATAAAATTCACATCAATAGATTCCTCATCTCCCCGCGAGTTCATACATAATAAAAGTACCAAAATCCGACCACAAATGGTCCCTTAAATCCTCAAGTCTAGGTCTCCAATACCAAGCCCTAGTTTCCCCAATTTTTAACCTTTAATTCCATTAATTATAGCTCTAATCCGTGAAATAATACTATAGGAACGAGTTTTTGGTCCAAAATCCTTACCTCAATGAATTCTCCTTGAAATCCTTCTTCAAAATAGTCCAAAAAGCTCTAAAGCCCACTTAGAAATGGTAAAATAGCTCAAAAATCGCGAAGGAAACAATTTATACTTTCTGGCCCAGGGATTTTGCACCTGCGGCCCAATTCCTGCTTCTGCGGTCAAGACCACCGCATCTGCAGTCCTCACTTATGTCCCAACTTTTCGCATCTGCAATGAACATTTCGCACCTGTGCCTTCGCAGGTGCGGTCCCGCAACTGCTTCTGTGGTTCCTTCCTTTCTAGCCATTTTCCACTTCTACGACCTATCTTCCACATCTGCGGCGGCTCACCTACGGTCCCCAATCCGCAGGTGTGGAAACAAGTGAACGCTTAGTCTCTTAGTTAGAAAACTATGTTAGAAAAGTCAACAAGAAGTTGATTTATGAGTAAACGAATTCGGATTTGGATTTTTATGATTCAATTAGCTTTGTTGGGTGATTTTAGACTTAGGAGTGTGTCCAGAATGTAATTTGGAGGTTCGTGGTAGAATTAGACTTGAATTGGCGAAAGTTGGAAGTTTAAAAGTTCTTAGGCTTGGATTTGAGGTTGATTTGGTTTTTTTGTGTTGTTTTGGGTGTTCCAGAGGTTTGACTAAGTTCGGGTAGTGATATATGACTTGTTGGAATTATTGGTTGAGGTCCCGATGGTATCAGGTGAGTTTCGGATAGGTTTGCGTTGTGTTGCGCTCATTTTTCTTATGTTTCGACACTGTTTCTTCAAGCATAAATGATATCATATTGAACAAATGAGCTCCAATTTCTTTTTTTGATTGAAGCATTAGATACGTATCGTAATTGTGGACCCGTAGCAAAAAGAATCGTCAAATTTGGACATCGTATGAGGATTGTATGGTCATTTTACTAAGACTTAGGTTGCTAGATTTTTCAGATTAATTACGAAATTGCCACTGACGGCGTATTTAAAAATCTGCACTATTTGCAAATATTAAAACCTACATATCTCATACATTATAAAGTCAAATTGAGTGATTCAAAAGCTTAACTTGACTAGAATTTCAAAAGGATTCCAATGGAGATATAAAATACGAGTTTCGGGATCGTTTGGCATGAGAAACGAGGTAGAATAGCTGGCAGAAAAATATATAAAACTAGGATTTGTTCATTCGGTCATATTTTGAGTTGTGGAGCTCGGATTTGCGCGATTTTAGAGGCGATCTTCACCATAGGGATTGGGGTAAGTGCTTTTTACTCAGTTTTGATTATATTTCATGAATCCATCTTTGTTTTTGGGATTTGATTTATGATTTCAAAGTAAATTGAGGGAGTTATGGCTTGAGTTTTGGAGAGTTTTAGGTAAGGATTTGAGGGACCAAACAGAGTCCGATTTTGATAAATTTTATATGGTTAGACTCGGGAGAGGATGAGGGTTATTATTTTGCTATTTTTTTACTAGTTTCGAGACGTGGAACCAGGGCCGGGTTTTGGCCGATTTCGGATTTTTGGTATATTTTGTAGTTTTTATTCAGAGTTTTGAAGACCGAGTTCAGAGACAAGGGCATCCCGGAGTAGGATTTTATGTTGTTGAGGTAAGTAACAGTTTTAACTTTGGCTTTGAGGGTATAAACCCGGAGAAATTAATACCATGTGATTGTTTGGTGGTGATACCCACGCTAGGTGATGGGTGTGTGGATGTATACCTCGAGGGATTGAGACTTGGTCCGTCCCGTGAGGCCTCATGGCCATCATGTATGTTTACGTAGTTACTTGTTGTCGAACTTGTCTGCCTTCATGTTAGAGATCATGTTTAGGCTTCATTCATGCTCATTTATTTGTACTCAGTCATAGAAATTATTGCACACTCAGTCTCCATTATTTTGCTAATATGTTATGATACTTTATGTGGGTTGTGTCCCCTTACTGGTGGTGCATTGTGAGGATGGAGAGGTAGATGACTGAGTGAGGCCGAGGGCCTGGTTGTGAGGATATTAATACCATAGCACGTGAAATGTTTGCGGAGCACGTGAGTTGACCGTGCAGGTCCAGGTATTGATACCATAGCACGTGAGTTGTCCGTGCTTAGCACTTGGGCTATGGGAGCCCCTCCGGAGTCTGTACACACCTCCAGTGAGCGTAGAGTGTTGAGTGTTTTGAGTGTGTTGAGTGTTGAGTGCGATGAGTGATGAGTGATGGAATGACGCTGCTGTGATGTTGTATTTATTTGTGCCATTACTGTATTTATCTGTTAAATTTCAATGTGGCATTTACTGAGTTATGGAATTTACCTGTTTATTTCTATTTATTTTTAAATTGTGAAAATAAATAATTGGACTGTTTTACTTAGCTCGTCACTACTGCTCAGTTCCTTAGTTATTTCTGTTACTACTGAGTCGGTTGTACTCATACTACACCCTGCACTTTATGTGTAGATCCATGTGAGTTAGAGCGCAGCGATCGTTGAGTTCAGGCCAGCTATCTGTGGAGATTGCAAGGTAGCTGCCAGCGTCCGTAGGACCTTGTTACTCCTTGTATCATTTCTTATTTTGGACAGTTAGACAGTTTATATATCTTAGTTTATAATTTTAGATGCTCATGACTTAGTGATGCCCCGATGTTTAGGGCTCATTTTCATATTTTTCTATATTATATTTAGAGTTGATTTAGTTTATAAAAAATATAAATGTTGAAATATTTTATTAATTTCTTATAAGCAATTTAGTAGTAATATTTTGGAAAGTAGGCTTGCCTTGTAACATGATAGGCACCATCACGACCATGGTTAGATTTTGGGTTGTGACAGCTCCTAAGACTAACCCCTGATTTCCTTTTGCAGGTCCAAGTGAAGGGGAGCAGCCAAATATGGTACATGGATAGTGGCTGCTCAAAGCATATGATTGGAAGTAAGAACCAGTTCCTTTTACTTGAGGACCTAAAAGGAGGTAATGTCTCCTTTGGAAATGGTAAGAAAGGTGAGATCATGGGGATTGGAAATGTAGGTAAGACAGACTCACATTTCATTGAGAATGTCTTGAAATATAGCCTAATCAGTGTATCACAACTGCGTGACAGAGGTAACTTGGTAGCATTCACCTCTACCAAATGTTTTGTGATAAATCTTACCACTGACAAAATTATTTTGCAAGGAAAAAGAGTAAACAATATATACATTGTAGATCTGTTCACAATTTCAGAAAATGAACTCACTTGTTTAAGTGTGTTAGATAATGATCCCCTCCTTTGGCACAAAAGACTTGGACATGCCAGTCTAAGTTAACTCAACAAACTAGTCTCCAAGGACCTAGTGATAGGGCTGCCTAACATCAAGTTTAAGGAAGATAAAGTTTGTGAGGCTTGTGCAAGGGGGAAGCAGGTAAGATCCTCTTTAAAAAGCGAGAAAATGGTAAGCATGACCAGGTAGATGGAACTGGTTCATATGGATCTCTATGGTCCAATGAGAATATTAAGCAGAGGTGGTAAAATAATGTGATGGTGCTTGTTGATGATTACTCTAGGTTCACTTGGACATTGTTTTTAACATCTAAGGATGAAGTATTTGACATATTTACTTCCTCTGTTAAAAAAACTCAGAAATAAGTAGGTAATCAACTTGTATCAATTAGGTCTGATCATGGAACTGAATTTAAAAATGTTAAGTTTGCTGAATTTTGTAATGAGAATGGCATAGATTATAATTTTTCTGCCCCTAGGACTCCACAACAAAATGGAGTAGTTGAAAGAAAGAATAGGACACTTGAAGATATGGCTAGGACTATGCTTCTTTCTAGTAAACTGCCCCATAGCTTCTGAGCAGAAGCTGTAAACACTGCATGTTACATCACTAATAGGGGCATGACTAGACCTCCTGTAAAGAAGACTCCCTATGAGTTACTTAAAGGGAGAAAACCAAACATATCCCATCTTAGGGCATTTGGATGCAAGTGCTTTATGCACAACAATGGAAAGGACTTCCTAGGTAAGTTTGATCCCATAAGTGATGAGGGAGTATTCATGGGATACTCTTCACATAGCAAAGCTTATAAAGTGTACAACAAAAGAACTATGTGTGTAGAAGAAAGTGTACATGTAGTTTTTGATGAAACTAACATTCTTTCTGAGATACAAGAGCATGAAGATGAAGCTATTGGGTTGGTAAAAGGTTTAAATGGAGTCACAGCCCAAGCTGAAGCTGCACCAAAAGAAGGAAAAGGTGATGGAACAGGTTCTTCCATCCAGGACAACCTGACAGGGGGAAATGAACAAAGAAGAACTGAATCTAATTCCCAAATGAAACATGTCCATGAGCTTGTTCTTCAGCAACAGAACATGGGAGAAACATCAAACAGAAACCAGTTGGTTGTGAAACCTTAAAAGTATCAAAGTTCTCCTCCCATTGAGAACATAATTACTAATCCAACTTCTTGAATTAAAACAAGATCTCAATTAAAGAATATGTGTGCTTTTGATGCTTTCCTATCTATTATTGAACCTAAAAATGTTGCTGAGGCTTTACAGGATACAGACTGGGTAAATGCAATGCAAGATGAACTCAATCAGTTTGAAAGGAGTCAAGTTTAGCATCTGGTTCAAAGACCTAAGGACATATCAGTAATTGGCACTAAATGGTTCTTCAAAAACAAACTTGATGAAGATGGAACTGTTACAAGGAACAAGGCTAGGTTGGTGGTTCAAGGTTATAGCCAGGAGGAAGGCACAAACTATGATGAGACCTTTGCTCCAGTTGCAAGGTTGGAAGCAATAAAACTCCTCATAGCCTTTGTTGCATACATAGAATTTACTCTTCACCAGATGGACGTCAAGAGTGCCTTCCTAAATGGCTACTTAAAAGAAGAAGTGTTTGTCAAACAACCTCTAGCATTTGAAAGCAAGGAGTGTTCGGATCATGTATACAAACTAGACAAGGCACTCTATGGACTCAAGCAGGCTCCTAGAGCATGGTATGAACGACTATCCAAATTCCTAATTGAATATGGCTACAAGAGAGATAAAACTGATAGCACTATATTCTTGAGGGAAAAAGATAAGAATCTTCTTGTAATACAAATAAATATTGATAACATAATTTTTGGGGCAACCATTGAAAAACTAAGTAAGGAATTTGCTAAACTTATGGGAGTGAATTTGAAATGAGTATAATTGGTGAGCTTAATTTCTTCTTAGGCTTACAAATTAAACAAAACTCAAATGGAATCATGATCCATCAGCAGAAGTATGCAAGAGAGTTGAATAAGAAGTTTAAAATAGAAGAATCAAAGGAAATAGACACTCCTATTGTAATAGCCACAAAATTGAACATAGATGAACCTGGTTCATCAATTGATCAGAAGTTGTATAGGGGTATGATTGGTTCACTTTTGTATCTTACTACTAGCAAACCTGATATTGTTTTCAGTGTAGGGATTTGTGCTCGATTTCAAGCAAATCCAAAGGAATCCCACTTGACAGTTGTCAAAAGAATATTGAGATACTCGAAAGGCACTACTAACCTTTGTCTTTGATATTCTAAAGGTATTAACTTTAACCTAGTGGGATATGCTGATACTGACTATGCAGGTTTCCTTGTGGATAGGAAGAGCACCTTAGGTATGGCACACTTCCTTGGTTCATATCTTGTGTCATGGGCTACTAAAAAGCAAAATTCAGTGGCCTTATCTACTGTTAAAGCTGAGTATGTTGTTGTTGCTTCCTATTGTGCTCAATTGTTGTGGATCAAATAGTAGTTGATGGATTTTAGTATTGAAGTTGGTTGCATCCCTATTTTCTGTGATAACGCTAGTGCTATTAGTATGACTAAGAACCCGGTTCATTATAAGAGAACTAAGCACATAGATGTTAGGCACCATTTTTTGAGGGACACCTATAAGAAAGGACTGATCACTATATAATTTTGTGCTACTGATAAACAGATTGCTGACATCATTACAAAAGCACTAAGTAGAGAAAGCTTTGAAAGGAACAAGTTAGAACTAGGGATGATTAAGATCACCTAATGGAACCTGTTCAGATTGCACAATGAAAAAAAAGAAAAAAATTATATTGTTTTTGGTTAAATTAGGAAATCTGGAACTTGTGTAAATATCTAGATTAATCTTTGCTCAGCCTCATACTGTAAATAGTATATTCATGTGCCATGTGTTGATATGACTCACTGATCTCTAACAAGATTTTCTCTATTTTGGCAAATTGAGGCATGATCAAGAGGATTCTTAGTGAAGAACCTGGTTCATCAGTATTGGTTCATTTGAATAACGAGGTATATTTTCTACACTCTGCACAATTAGAAATATTAATGTTTAATTCATGAGCAGAGTCCTACCTATGTTTAAAAACTTCAGAAAACAAACCTATCCTTTTGAGTTTGAACTAGTTTCGTCTCTATTAGAATCCTCACCGTATAAAATGCCTAGAATCTAGGGAAGCTTAACCGCTCGTTCAACCTAAAAATTTCATAGTGATTGGACTTCTAATTGACTACAAAAAGCTGTCATTAGACATTAATTAAACCTCTCTCTTTAAAAACCATCATCATCATCACTGCCACTCTCATAATTCTCAAAACTGTCAATTTTCTTTCGTTCTCTACTCTTCTCTCTTCCAAAACTCAATTCAAAAATTTTCTTCCAGAATTAGCAAAGATGACCAACCCCCAAGATAACCCAGGCACTCCTCCACCACCAACACCCTCTGATTCCTCCACTACTCCTAAACCTAGCACAACCCCCAACCTAGGAAAAGGCGAGTGAAGATGCTTGCTCGCAAAACTGTGGCTACAGGTGCGCTTTCAAAGAAACTAAACGCAAAATTAAAGGCTAGTCAAGCCCAAGATTCTAAAAATTCTGATGATTCTTTCAAGTCTGCAAGTGAGGGTCTGAGTCTAAGAAAGACCAAAATACCCTTCTAAGGTACGTTCTGTGCTAGTTGAAAATTTGGACAATCATTTTTGTTTTGGTTGGGTGTGTTATGAATGTGGAAATGCCTGAGTCAAGAAGGAGAGGAGGTAAAAATAAAAGTGAAAGAAAAGGAGAGTGAGGGTGTGAGTAGTTATGTGAGGGGAAAAGGGAAAGAAGTGGTTGATTCCTCACCCACCTCTGAAGTAGTTAAACTGGCAATCTGTGGAGCTGAGCCAGAAAAGGTAGTAGAAAGTAGTGAGAAAACTAGGGGAAGTGGTTCTGGGGAGGCTGCTGAAGGGCTGGTCAATCTCAATTCACATGAAGATGAACCTGGTTCATATATTGAGGAGACCCTAGCAAACCTTCTGAAGAAAGTGGGTGCAAGCTATAACCCCAAGAAAAGGAGAACCCCAACACCAAAAGCTCCCAGCACTGCAAAAACTACCAAGAAAAGGAAGGCAACTTCTCCTACAACTTCTGAGATTCCTCTACCAAAAGGAAGGGCCACAAGGAGTAAGTTGAAGAAAAGTGAGGACGAGTTACAAAAATCTATGGCAAAAAGCAAGAAGAAAAGAATGGACAAAGGAAAAGATAAGGTTGCAGAGCCTATTGAGGCTATTGATGTGTCACGACCCAAGTTCGTCCTTCGTGAACTGTCATGACAACACCTAGTCTTTACGACTAGGTAAGCCTAACAATTTGCGGAAAAGAAAAACAAAAGATAAAACTAGCCAAAAATTGCGGATAAAACATAAAGAAAACGTTTAAGATGCTGCTCGGCATATACAAACATTAACTCTCAAACTGAATCAACTCCCAAAACCCGGAATCTCATGAAATCACAAGCTGTGGAATAGCTACAAAGTATTCTAACTCCAGAATGTCTAAACAAAGTAAATATATGAGAGCTAAAGCTAGAGGGGAGAATAGAAAGGGACTCCTCAGTCTGCGGACGCGGCAGATATACCTCGAAGTCTCTGAAGATTGCCTCTCCTCACTAATGGTATGGCTGAGCCGAAGAACCTGGATCAGCACACGAAAAACATGCACAAAAAGGGCATGAGTACACCACAGCAGTACTCAGTAAGTGCCAAGCCTAACCTCGGCCTAGTAGTGACGAGGAAGTTTAGGGCCCTACTGATTGTAGATGGAAAAAAACAAGGTAAGCAGCATAGAATACGACAATATAATTAAAGTGCTAACAGTCTATAACAAATAAAATCACAGAAAGAATCTAACTCAGTGCACAGAAATAGCAACATGGGATCTCCTGAGATATCGTCCCGTAGTTCCAAACGTAAATGTCCATATGATCTTTCGGGATATCGTCCCGTATTCCAAATTATAAATGTACAAGGGAAACTCCCGGAATACTAATCTGTAGTCCCAAAGTAAATATCTAGTACGGGGAATCTACCGGGTGCTGTACCATAGTCCCAATCATAAATGTGCAGGGGATCTACCGGAATACCGATCCGTAGTCCCAAAGTAAACGAGCAGGGAATCTCCCGGGATATTGTCTCGTAGTCCCAAAGTAAACACACAACTATATCAGAAGAATATACAGTTCTATTCGAGAATTAAACAGGAAATTTCTATTCTAACATACTGCACTGAGTACAAGTAGGCAATTAAAGCAGGTAAGACAAATAAGTCACGTAAGCATGATTTTCCTAATCTAAACAAGAGGCTTCAAGTACAAGTATTTGCTAAATTACAAGAAAACATAGGTATTTGCTTCATGAAAAACGAGATTTTCAACAATTAGCACGTGTACGCACTCGTCACCTCACGTACACGGTACTCATATAACAAAAATACCAAATCTTAAAGGGAGTTCTCCCACATAAGGATAGGCAAGCCACTTACCTCGAACCAGCTCAATCAACTCAAAATCACGTTCTTGCCATGAGTACCCGACTCCAAATGGCCCAAATCTATTCAAAGTAATTGCATAATATAAATATAAATTCAAGTAACTAATTTAACTAATTAATTCGAAGCAAACACGTGAAATTAAGAAAAATTGCCCAAAATGTCCCCCGGGCCCACATCTCGAAATCGGATAAAATTCATAAAACTAGAATCCTTACACTCTCAGGAGTTCATACATACCAAATACATTAAAATCCGAGCACAAACGGCCCCTCAAATCCTTAAATTAAAGTCTCCAATTTCAAACCCTAAACCCCCAATTTTTAACATCTAATCCCATAAATTTCTTGTCTAATCACTAGAATATCACCATAGAAATGATTTTTGGTTCCAAAAATCTTACCTCCACGAAGTTACGTTAAATTCATTCTTCAAAATCTCCCAAAAAGCTCCCAATCCGACTTAACAATGGTGAAATAAAGCTGAAAATAGCGAAGGAAGTCTTATATAGGTTCTGGCCCAGGGATTCCGCACCTGCGGCCCTTTTACTGCTTCTGCGGTCTAGCCAACCGCATCTGCGGTTTCCACTTAAAGTCTTGGGACCGCACCTGCGCCTCACCTACCGTATCTGCGGTCTCGCAGGTGCGTGCAACCTACCGCACCTGCGACTTCTGGTCTTCTAGCTCCTGACCGCATCTGCGGCTGCTCTTCCACTTCTGCGATCTCGCACCTGCGGTCCCCAATCCGTAGGTGCAGTTATGACAGGAAATCAGCAGCTTCAGCTGCAAATTCTAACTTCCAATTCCCCAACAACCATCCAAAATCATCCCAAGGCCCCCGGGACCTCAACCAAAAGTACAAACAAGTCATATACCACTATTCAAACTTATACCAATCTTCGAAACACTTAAAACAACATCGAATCATAAAAACACCCTCGGATTCAACCCTAAGGGTTCCAAAACTTCCAAATTCCGCTTTCGATTAAAAAGTGTATCAAACCTCGTCCGAATGACCTGAGATTTTGCACACACGTCCCAAATGACACCACAGACCTACTCAACTTTTCGAAACTCCATTCCGACCCCTATATCAAAATCTCACCATCGAACCGGAAACTTTAAAAATTCAACTTTCAGCATTTCAAGCCTAAATAAGCTACGGACCTCCAAAACACAATCTGAATACTCCCCTAAGCTCGAAATTACCCAATAGAGCTAACGGAATTCCATTCTGAGGCCGTCTTCACACTGCTCTGACTAAGGTCCAAATTCTAAAGCTTAAGCTCTCGTTGAGGGACTAAGTGTCCCAAAACGCTCCCAAAACACAAAACGAATCCTCTCGGCAACTCAAAATAGCGGAGAAAGCAGTTAATAGGGGATCAGGGAGTTAATTCGTAAAATGACCTGTCAGGCCGTTACATCCTCCCCCTCTTAAAACATTCGTTCGTCCTTGAACGAGCATAGAGACATACCTGAAGTAGTGAAAATATGAGGGTAACGGCTGCGCATATCCTGCTCGGTCTCCCAGGTCGCCTCCGCAACTGGCTGACCCCGCTACTGAACCTTCACTGATGCAATGTTCTTTGACCTCAGCTTCCGAACCTGCCTGTCCAATATTTCCAGTAGCTCCTCAACATAAGATAGATCCTTGTCCAACTGGACTGAACTAAAATCCAATACATTTGACGGATCGCCGTGATACTTCCGGAGCATCGAAACATGAAATATCGGATGAACTCCTGCCAAGCTGGTAGGTAAGGAAAGCTCATAAGCAACCTCTCCAACACGTCTCAATATCTCAAAAGGACCAATAAACCTCGGGCTCAACTTCCCTTTCTTCCCAAATCTCATAACGCCCTTCATAGGCGAAACCCGAAGCAAGATCCGATCTCCAACCATATAGGAAACATCACAAACCTTCCGGTACACGTAACTCTTTTGTCTAGACTGGGCTGTACGGAGTCTATCCTGAATCACCTTAATCTTCTCCAAGGCATCCTGAACCAAGTCTGTGCTTAATAATCTAGTCTCACCCGGCTCAAACCAACCCATCGGGGTTCTACACCGCCTACCATACAAGGCCTCATACAGTGCCATCTGAATGCTGGATTGATAAATATTGTTGTAGGCAAACTTCTCCAGTGGCAAGAGATGATCCCACGAACCTCTAACTCCATCACACATGCACAGAGCATATCCTCAATAATCTGAATAGTGCACTCGGACTGTCCGTCTACCTGGGGGTGAAATGTTGTGCTCAACTCCACCCGAGTTCCCAACCCCTACTGTACGGCCCTCCAGAATTGTGATGTGGAATGAGTACCTCTGTTTAAAATGATGGAAACTGGAATACCATGCAGACGAACAATCTCCCGGATATAAATCTCTGCCAACTGTTCCGAAGAATAGGTAATACATACAAGAATAAAGTGCGCGGACTTGGTTAGCCGATCCACAATTACCCAAATGGCATTGAACTTCTTCAAAGTCCTTAGGAGTCCAACTACGAAGTCCATGGTGATCCACTCTCACTTCCACTCCGGAATCTCTATCTACTGAAGCAACCCACCCGGTCTCTGGTGCTCATACTTTACCTGCTAACAATTGAGGCACCGAGCTACAAACCCAACTATATCCTTCTTCATCCGCCTCCACCAATAGTGTTGCCTCAAATCCTGGTACATCTTCATGGCACCTGGATGGATGGAATACCGCGAACTATGGGCCTTCTCTAGAATTAACTCCTGAAGCCCATCAACATTGGGTACACATACCCGACCGTGCAGCCTCAATAACCTGTCATCACCAATAGTCATATCTCTGGCATCACTATGCAGAACCTTGTCCTTGAGGACGAGCAAATAAGGGTCATCATATTGACGCTCCCTGATATGATCAAATAAGGAAGACCGAGAGATCACGCAAGCTAGAACCCGACTAGGCTTTGAAAGATCCAATCTCACAAACTGACTGGCTAAGGCCTGAACATCCATCGCCATGGGCCTCTCCGCTGCTGCTAGATAAGCCAAACTCTCCGCCCGGTGACTCAAAGCATCGGCCACCATATTGGCCTTGCCTAGGTGATACAAGATAGTGATATCATAGTCCTTCAGTAGCTCTAACCATCTCCTATGGCACAAATTAAGATCCTTCCGCTTTAACAGATGCTGCAAACTCCGGTGATCAGTATAGATCTCACAAGGAACACCGTACAAATAATGACGCCAAATCTTCAAGGCCTGAACAATAGTAGCTAACTCGAGATCATGGATAGGATAATTCTTCTCATGCACCTTCAACTATCTGGACGCATAGGCAATCACCCTATCGTTCTACATCAATACCACTCCAAGGCCAATCCTTGAGGCATCACAATAGATAGTATAAGACCTCGAACCTGTAGGCAATATCAATACTGGGGCTATAGTCAAAGTTGTCTTGAGCTTCTAGAAGCTCACCTCACACTCTTCCGTCCACTAGAATGGAGCACCCTTCTAGGTCAGCCTGGTCATAGGTGCTGTAATAGATGAAAACCCCTCAACAAATCAACGGTAATAACCCGCCAAGCCAAGAAAAATGTGGATCTCTGTAGCTGGGGATGGTCTGGGCCAACTCTGCACTACTTCCACTTTCTTCAAATCCACATGTATCCCCTCACTCGACACCACGTGACCGAAGAATGCCACGGAATCCAACCAAAACTCACATTTTGAGAACTTTGCATACAACTTCTTTTCTCTCAAAGTTTGAAGCACTGTCCTCAGGTGCTGCTCATGATCTTCTCGACTCCGGGAGTATACCAAAATATTATCAATAAAGACAATGATGAACGACTCAAGATATGGCTGGAACACATTGTGCATCAATTGCATTAAGGCTGCTAGGGCATTGGTCAGCTTAAATGACATAACAAGGATCTCGTAATGACCATACCGAGTCCTGAAAGCAATCTTCGGGATGTCTGGCTCTTGAATCTTCAACTGATGGTAACCTGAACGTAAGTCAATCTTAGAAAACACTCGTGCACCCTATAGTTGGTCAAACAAATCATTAATACGAGGCAACGGATACCGGTTCTTCACTGTAACTTTGTTCAATTGGCGACGATCAATGCACATACGCATAGAACCATCCTTTTTCTTAACAAACAAGATAGGAGCACCCTAAGGTGATACACTGGGCCAAATAAAACCCTTATCAAGTAATTCTTGTAACTGATCCTTCAACTCAGGAGAGGCCATACGATACGGAGGAACGAAAATGGGCTGAGTGCCCGGCAATAGATCAATGCTAAAATCAATATCTCTATCGAGTGGCATACCCGGAAGATCAGTTGGAAACACATCAGGGAAGTCCTGTACTACTAGGACTGAATCATCTATAGGGGTATCAACACTAACATCTCTCACATAGGCCAGATACACATCACACCCCTTCTCAACCATTCGCTGAGCTTTAAGGAAAGAAATAACTCTATTGGGAGTGTGATCTAAAGTACCCCTCCACTCTACTCGCGGTACACCTGGCATAGCTAGTGTCACGATTTTGGCGTGACAATCAAGAATAGCATAATGGGGCGACAACCAGTCCATGCCCAAGATAACATCGAAATCTACCATGTTGAGCAATAATAAATCGGCTCTAGTCTCAAAACCACTAAGAGCAACCAAACATGACCGATAAACGTAGTCCACAACAAGAGAATCCCCCACAGGAGTAGAAACATAAACAGAGGAACTCAAAGAATCCTGAGGTACGCCCAAATGCGGGGTAAAATAAGAAGACACATAAGAATAAGTGGAGCCTAGATCGAATAGAACCGATGCATCTCTATGACAAACCAGGAAAATACCTGTGATGATAGAATCGGAGGCGACAACCTCAGTACGGGCAGGAAGGGCATAATATCTGGCTTGGCCTCCCCTCTAGGGCGACCTCCACCTCTAGCTGGTTGAGCAGGTGGGGCAGTAACTGGTGTTGGAACCATAGCCTGGGAACTCTGTGGGACACGTTGTGGATGAGGAGTCTGTGAAGGCGCACCCCTCCTAAGTCTGGGGCAATCCCTCACCATATAGCGTGTGTCGCCACACTCAAAACAAACTTTAGGAGGACGTGGTGGTTGTGACTGGCTCGGGCCAGGTCTGTTGGACTGACCACTGAAAGCACCCCGTGTAGGATGCGCACTAGATATTAAAGGTGCATAATAAGGCTCCTGAGGTCTAGGAGGAGCTAGAATACCACTGGCTACTGGAAGAGCTGAATGAACGGGGCGACTCATATAACTCCTACCATGACAAACTGCAGCTGGAGCACGGGCACCAGAATGATGGCCCGACTCTCGAGACCTCTTGGCCTCCCTCTCCTCTCTATCCCGAGCATGCATACCATCTACTCTCCTAGCAATGCTCACTACCTGCTAATAAGAATTATCCATCTCCAACTCACGAGCCATGCTAGACCTGATACTGGGAATGAGTCCCTCAATAAACCGACGAACTCTCTCACAAACTGTAGCAACCAAGGCTGGTGCATGCCTAGCTAAGTTAGTGAAACAGACAGTATACTCCGAAATAGTCATAGTGCCCTGGCGCAAATGCTCAAACTCTATGCGCCATGCGTCCCTGAGGCTCTAAGGGACAAACTCTCTCACGAACATATATGAAAACTGAGTCCAAGTAAGGGATGTTGCCTCAGCTGGACTTCCCAACTCAAAAGTGTGCCACCACTAGTAGGCTACTCCTCGAAGTTGGAAGGTAGCGAAAGAAACCCCACTCGATCTTGATATACCCATAGTGCAGAGGATACGGTAGCACTCCTCCAGAAATCCCAGGGCACCATCCGATGCTAAACCACTGAATATAGGAGGCTTATACTTTTTGAACCTCTCAAGCCTCCACTGCTCATCCTCTGAAGTCGCTTCCTTATCCTCGGGCTAAACTGGGGCCACAGGCGGCGCCGGTATAACCTCTGGGATCTTATCAACCTGGACTCGCTGCTCAGGAGTGTAGGCGGTGGGAGTACGTGCTCCTCCCCCATCCTGGGATGTGGTTACAGCAAGGGGAATCAGCCATGCCTGAGCTAGAGTGATGTACATGCTCACGAACTATGCAAGAGTCTCCCGAAGAGCTGGAATAGTAGTAGTAGTAGGCGTATCAGGTGTCTGGACTCCGGCTGGAGCTGCTTGTGGCTCCTCTATGGCAGCTCGCTTGGGTGCTCCAGCTATACCATGGCGCGACCTCAGCCTCTACCCCGGCCCCAACCTCTGACGGCTCTAGTAGGGGGGTACGGGTGCCTGGTCATCTCTAGAATGTCTAAACAAAGTAAATACAGGAGAGCTAAAGCTAGAGGGGAGAATAGAAAGGGACTCCTCGGTCTATGGATGCGGCAGATATACCTCAAAGTCTCTAAAGATCGCCTTGTCTCACTAATGGTATGGCCGAGCCGAAGAACCTGGATCTGCACACGAAAACCTGAGTAGAAAAGGGCATGAGTACACCACAGCGGTACTCAGTAAGTGCCAAGCCTAACCTCGGTCGAGTAGTGACGAGGAAGGTCAGGGCCCTACTGATTATAGATGGAAAAAAACAAGGTAAGCAGTATAGAATACGACAATATAATTAAAGTGCTAATAGTCTATAACAAATAAAATCATAGAAAGAATCTAACTCAGTTCATAGAAATAGCAATAGGGGATCTCCCGGGATATCGTCCCGTAGTCCCAAATGTAAATGTCCAGAGGATCTCCCGAGATATCGTCCCATAGTCCAAATCATAAATGTACAAGAGAAACTCCCGGAATACCAATCCATAGTCCCAAAGTAAATATCCAGTACGGGGAATCTACCGGGTGCTGTCTCATAGTCCCAATCATAAATGTACAGGGGATCTATCGGAATACTGATCTGTAGTCCCAAAGTAAACGAGCAGGGGGATCTCCCGGGATATCGTCCCGTAGTCCCAAAGTAAACACACAACCATATCAAAAGAATATACAGTTCTATTCAAGAATTAAACAGAAAATTTCTACTCTAACATGCAACACCGAGTACACGTAGGCAATTAAAGCAGGTAAGATAATTAAGTCATGTAAGCATGATTTTCTTAATCTAAACAAGAGGCTTCAAGTACAAGTATTTGCTAAATTACAAGAAAGCATAGGTATTAGCTTAATGAAAAATGGGATTTTCAACAACTAGCACGTGTACGTACTAGTCACCTCACGTACACGACACTCATTTTAAACAATCGAACCAGCTCAATCAATTCGAAATCACGTTCTTGCCATGAGTACCGGACTCCAAATGGTCCAAATCTATTCAAAGTAATTGCATAATGTAAATATAATTTAAGTAACTAATTTAACTAGTTAATTTGAAGCTAACACACGAAATTTAGAAAAATTGCCCAAAAAGTCCCCCGGGCCCACGTCTCGGAATCGGATGAGATTTACAAAGCTAGAATCCTTACATTCTCACGAGTTCATACATACCAAATACATCAAAATCCGACCACAAACGACCCCTCAAATCCTTAAATCAAAGTCTCCAATTTAAAACCCTAAACCCCCAATTTTTAACCACTAATCCCATAAATTTCTTGTCTAATCAGTAGAATATCACCATATAAACGAATTTTGGTTCCAATAATCTTACTTCCACGAAGTTCCCTTGAATTCCCTCTTCAAAATCTCCCAAAAAGCTCCCAATCTGACTTAACAATGGTGAAATAAAGCTGAAAATCGCAAAGGAAGTCTTATATAGGTTCTGGCCCAGGGATTCCGCACCTGCGACCCTTTTACCGCTTCTACAGTCTAGCCAACCGCATCTGCGGTTTCCACTTAAAGTCCTGGGACCGCACCTGCGCCTCACCTACCGCACATGCGGTCTCGCAGGTGCGTGCAACCTACCGCACCTGCGACTTCTGGTCTTCTAGCTCTTGGCTGCATCTGCGGCTGCTCTTCCGCTTCTGCGATCTCGCACCTACGGTCCCCAATCCGCAGGTGCGGTTATGACAAGAACTCAGCAGCTTCAGCTACAAATTCTAACTTCCAATTCCCCGACAACAATCCAAAATCATCCCGAGGCCCCCGGGACCTCAACCAAAAGTACAAACAAGTCATACCACTATTCAAACTTATACCAATCTTTGAAACACTTAAAACAACATCGAATCATCAAACACCCTTGGATTCAAGCCTAAGGGTTCCAAAACTTCCAAATTCCGCTTTCGATCAAAAAGTCTATCAAACCTCGCCCGAATGACCTGAAATTTTGCACACATGGCCTAAATGACACCACGGACCTACTCAACTTTCCGGAATTCCATTCCGACCCCTATATCAAAATCTCACTATCGAATCGGAAACTTCAAAAATTCAACATTCGGCATTTCAAGCCTAAATAAGCTACGGACCTCCAAAATACAATCCGAACACGCCCCTAAGCCCGAAATCACCCAAAGGAGCTAACGAAACTGACGGAATTCCATTCCAAGGTCGTCTTCACATTGGTCCGACTAAGGTCCAAATTTTAAATCTTAAGCTCTTGTTGAGGGACTAAGTGTCCCAAAACACCCCCAAAACACAAAACAAATCCTCCCGGCAACTCAAAATAGTAGAAACAAACTCGGGAAAAGCAGTTAATAGGGGATCGGACGTTAATTCTTAAAACGACCGGCCGGGTCGTTAGATGATGTGGATGTAATAGACCCTGTCCATCAGGATGAACATGTGACTTTGGAGGTTCAGACCCCCAAGCCCAAGAAGACCAAGACTTCTTCAAAGAAGTCTTCATCTGTTTCCAGGGCTACTGAACCCTCTTCTTTGGCTAAAAGAACAAGGTCTACTGTGAAAGCCAAGCAAGTTAAGATTACTGAGGAAGAGGACTGGAGTGGTGAATCTGACTATGAACAAGATAAGCTGGCCAAGTTTGGAGGAACCAGGGATGGTTTGATTGGTTGATGCTCTAGTTGTTTAGGGCTGGAAGGACATGGACCTTCAGTTGGATGGCAGAATGGCAAGGAATGAGATTATTAAGTTCATGA
The DNA here is from genome assembly GCF_000715075.1 of Nicotiana tabacum. Lineage (NCBI taxonomy): Eukaryota > Viridiplantae > Streptophyta > Magnoliopsida > Solanales > Solanaceae > Nicotiana > Nicotiana tabacum. The sequence goes on along the minus strand of NC_134087.1, from coordinate 101,393,976 downwards.
CCAATGCAGAAGTCAAGGATGGCAGAGTTACCAGCCATGTGAAAGGGGTTCAAGTGAATTGTGATGCAAAAGAGCTTGGTGAAATCCTTGACATTCTTTCTGAAGGGTATGGTGACTACACGAGGCAAAAATGGCCAAGTCTGGAATCTCTTCCTACTGCCCTTGCAATTACTAGGAAGTTGCTGCCTAGGCAGGAAAGAAGACACATTGCTAACTACTGGATTTGGTTTTGATGAAGTGTCTTGTGTGAGCACGTGATTTTTGCTTCACGGAAACTACTCCAAAAGAAATCGGAAAAGAAATAAAACAAGTTACCTTCGAGTACAATTTTGAGGATTTGTGTGACATTTTGATAATTGTTTTGCCTGTAAATGCTCGCCTTGCTATAGTCAAAAAATACAAAAAATATTGTTGCATGCATTTAGGGAAAATGGTACATTTTGGGAATTGACTAACCATTATTTGGTTTGTAAAAGCGAAAATCACAAAAAAATAGGCATTTTATTCTATTTTGTTGTCATGGTAATTTTATTAAATGTTTAAATTCGTGTGATAACTGTTGTTAGGTGTTAATTAATGTTTGTGTAGTTTAATTTTGGTTTTTAGGAATTTTTGTTTAATTATAAAGAGGGAAGGTATCGGATTTGGGCCAAAAAGAATTCAACTAAAATCGGGCCCAAACCAACACCACGACCCAATCCAAAGCCAGGCCTTCCAGGCACACCCCCAAAACGACGCCGCATAGGGCGTTTGATCTGAGCCATTCATCCATACTCATCCAACGGTCCACGCTCACGCCCGTAACCCGACCTGCTTACCCGGGTCAACCCAGCCCTTCATTAAAACCAAATGACCCCGTTTTTATACCAAATGATCCCGTTTTTATACCAAACGACCCCGTCCTGTCCCTCACCAGTTAATCCAAGCCGTTGAGATCATTTGATCTAACGGCTCAAATCAATTGCCACGTTCCGTATATAAGCCTCTCATCACACCCCACGCCCCCAAACCAACCCCCCCCTTCACGCACTGTGCACCATCGTCCCAAACACAAACCCAAACCCCCGTTCCAAACCCTAGCCGCCCCCATACACTCTCACCATGAACCCGGCGGCAACGATGCCGGTGACCACCAAAGTAACACCCCTGATGCACCCAACCACCCTGAACACGGATCTGCAAACCGTTGGGTTCGAATCATTCCCCATCATCTTGAATCTTCGTTTGAAGGTTCGAGCAAAACCCTAATCTATACCAGCCCACCTTGGATTCATACCAGCCATTACCCTGCCCTCAGTCGTGACCAAACCAAGCTTGGTTTGGTCCGAATCTACCCACAAATCCTCAAGCCCCAAAATCAGACTGTTTGAACCCTAGAACACAAGAACTTTTGGAATCCGGCCAATTTAAATGGAGGGTTGGGGTCTAATAGACCTTAATCGAAGTGTTCTCGGTTGAGAACACCTCGATTAGAGTCTGTTCGACCTCAAATGGTCAAATCCAGCTCAGGCCTGGGTCGTTTGTTGTTGAGCTTCCAGAGTGAGTTCCCTTTGTTCTTTTCTATTTTTGTCTGAGTGTTGTTTGAATTTGATGACATGTTCAGTCAGTTTGTTTGGTATTTCTGATGTTTTCTTTCAATTTTTCCCCATCTCCGTAAGACCTTTTTATTTGGTCGATTACTCTTCTGCTTATTGTTAAATGCGTATGATGAGATGCATATTCGATTTGATTAATATCGTCGAACAGATAATTCATATAGATTCCCTGTGTCGTGTAAAATTGTTGAAGCCAATTGATGCCCTATTCGTGTTGTTTGTTTGATCGACTGATTGTTCTATGTTATAATTAGTATAGTCGATTAGATAAACTTCGTCGTTTAGTTTATAGGACTGAATGTTCAAATATTCTGATTCGTATAGCTTCATATGATTGATCGAATCATTGTCGTTTAGCGGATTGTTTGACATTATCTGTGAGTGGTTTGTAGCTGCAATGTGATAAATAGAACTCGGTTTAAGGCAGCTTGAGTTTGAACTTGCAGAAGTTCAAAACCTCAGGCTGTTGAAGTAGGGTAAAACAGTAATAACCAGGGTTAACAGGGGTCGTTTGGGGGCATGAAAAGATCAGAATGATTAGTTTAAGTGGGCTGACAGTAGGGTACTAAAATAGGATTAAACTAATGCAATAGTGGGGAACAAAACTTGGAAGCATGGGGGTAATTGAGGATTGTCAGTTGCCCATACCATTGGGGCACAAAACACATGTTAATAGGAAATAAAGGGGTATGGGCAGAGTTGAGGGCTGGGGGAAACGAGGCAGCCTGGGGCTTGCTTGTATTTTGCCTATAAATAGGCTCATTTAAGGTTAGAGATCAGAGTTTAAGAGGGGAGAAAATCAGAAATCAGAGGCTGGACAATTTTTAAGTGTTGAGAGTTAAAAGAGTGCTGGATTTCTGAACATAACAAGCAGAAGTCACTATGTTTCTGCACCTGTTTTTCTTCTCTGTTTGGCCAGTCTTTGTTGGGTACGCTGCTGGGTTTTCAGCTTAGTTTTCCTTGGTTTCCCTGTTGGTACAACACTGTTTTAGCTGGGTATTTTGGGTTATTTCTGAAAGCTCACTGGATTTCTGTTTGGTTTAAATCTGCTGTTGGTTTCTCTACTGGGTATCATTGGATTTTGCTTTACTGGGCCTGCTGTTAATAACAAAATCTGACTATTGGGTTGTTGCTGTTGATTGCTGTCTTTGTGTTGCTGTTTTTCTGTTGCTGTTGTTGTTGTGTGTGTGCTACTGCTGCACTGATCTTCTTCTTCTTTTGCTTTCCTATACCAGGTACACGACCGATACACATTCAATGTAAGCTGAAATTTGAAGCATGAATACAAAGAAAATTGGAAGAGTTGAAGTTATTTCGAATTAGCTTTAGAAATGTATTGAAAATAGGTTGTCTGCATGATAGTTTACTTTTCCTAATAGAACTATGTGGTTAGCTGTGATGTAATTGAACTTTTATACATACCATTTAGTTGGAAAACTCTAGGTGTTGCTTATAATTGAAAGGGATTAATGTTGTAGTAGCCAGGTTCTATTAGTTCATTATTGTTTTGTCAAGAAACATGTTAGGTACTCAATAGTTCCTTCTTTAAACAAATGGCCTGTTTTAAGTTGGTAGGAATATGGCTTGATTAAGGCAAGCAGTACATCGCATTTCAGTTTCCCCCCTGTTTATAAATGTCAAACATACATCAAATAAGTTGAATAGGCCAAATTGGAATAAGAGTGGCCCAGGCCGAGTTTAACTTTATGCACATTGGGCCTGGGCCCGTAATATCTAAACGACTGCCCATATCCGCGTTCATGTGCGGATTTTGCAAATCATATTAGGAACCCGACTATAACTAACTTGTGAGAATGTAAATAAAGTTGAACTGTTCCTCTTCTTTCATTATTCGAGACAAACTCAATAGGAAACATAGCCACTATAGGACGACCTTTTAAATAAAAATGAGACAAGCCTCGCCAGATAAAACGTACAGACTGCGGGGCCCTCACAAAAAAAAAATGTATGTGTTAAGTACTTAGAACTCGGGATAGGCCGCTTAGCGAACTCCACGGCCTTACCCAAAATAACAACACGCTAGTTCTTTAGGACGCGTCTTAATTAATCTTACTTTCTTAAATTCGGGTGCACATTTATGTGACCCAAATCCAAATCTCAGCGGAATCGAAATGTGTCTCTAACCACGGGTGCATTGATTGTGACGTGGTTTGAGATGCGTGTCCATGACGTTGCAAATCCCTTTAAAAAATAAGAATGAGATGAGCCTCGTCGAATAAAAATACAAAAATTGCGGGGCCCTCAGTAAATATTTTCTTTTAAAAAAAATGTTTAGACTTCGGGATGGACCGTTTAGCAAATTTCACGGCCCTACCCAAAATGATGATACGCTAGTCGCTTTAGGCGCGTATTTAATAATGTTATCTTCTTAAACTCGGGTGCACATTTATGTGACCCAAATCCAAATCTCAACAGAGTTGAAATGTGCCAACAACCACGGGTGCATTGATGTGACGTGGTTAGAGATGCGTTTTCCACGATGTTGCAATTCTTGATAAAAATAATAATAATGACAAAAGCGGTTAAAAGTTAAAACTTGCACATGAGCTCATATTTATATAAAATCAGATAAACAAGCCGAATATGACAGTTGAGCGACCGTGCTAGAACCACGGAACTCGGAAATGCCTAACACCTTCTCCCGGGTTAACAGAATTCCTTATCCGGATTTCTGGTTCGCGGACTGTAATACAGAGTCATTCTTTTCCTCGATTCGGGATTAAATTGGTGACTTGGGACACCCCAAATCTCCCAAGTAGCGACTCTGAAATAAATAAACAAATCCCATTTCGATTGTCCTTTAATTGGAAAAACTCCTTCACCCCTTGCGGGGATGGAAAAAGGAGGTGTGACAGCTCTGGCGACTCTGCTGGGGACTTGGAGCAAACCCAGAACCACTGTTCAGGGTTAGAAATTCGAGCTTAGATAAATTGCTATATTTGGTTTTATCTGATTTTGTTACGTGTTTGGGCTCAATGTGCTAAATGTTGCTCTTACCGCTTTGATATTACTTGGACTGTATATATAAACTGTGTTGAAACCCCTCTCTTCTCTCTCTTGAGGAGTACACGCTGGTCGTGACTTCTTTCTATTAGTGTCATATACCAAAAATAGAACGAGGATTCGGAGGAGTTGCAAAACCGTATGGCCCTTTGGTTACCGGTACACAGCTCCCATCCTCGGCTCGAGTTGTCCGCTCGGGTAAGCCAGGTCTAGAACAAACATCTAGGTTTTAAAACTTAGTATAACGAAGCCTCACGCCGGATCCCTAGTAGGAACGCTTATTTGCATCATGTGCATTTGACTTAGGGGACTCAACACAGGGGTTGAGTCCGTCTAGGACTAGCAACCTGAAATGAAAAGACCATCCTGCTACATCCTGTTCGCGTTATGCATTTATTGGATTCAGACTCGCATGCTGACCAGTTTCGAAAGATCTGGAGTGTTGGAAAATTGTGAGAAAAAAAGAGAGTGAGGTAATAGTATAGAGAGTTAATTGCCTATTTCAGAAAAACCATGCCCAAATACTGTCGAAAATTTTGGCGAAATTTTGGGAAAATGAAAAAAAAACGTTTTGTTTTTTATATATAGTTTGTTTCACTCAAAAAGTAAAACAAAATATAGAAAAAGAGTCTTTTATTTTGGTTTGGAAAATAGGATGGTCATTGTTTGTCGAAAAAAAAAAGAAAAAAAAATAGTTTGTCATGTTTCCAAAATTTGGTTTATAGTCTCTGCCCGAACTACGTCAGTTTGATTCTCGCAGGGTGTGAGATACGTAGGCAACCCCCATCAGGTCCAACTTTCTTTTTGCAAAAATAATCCAAAAGAACAAAAAATTTACTTTTATTTGAAAATAGTTAGGGAGATGTCATTCTTTTCAGAAATAGCCGAATGTCCCTAAAAGGGCGCCAGAAGGCTGTTTTCGCAAAGAACAGCTGCATATGGTCGTTTTTCAAGGTTTTCACCGGTTAGCCAACACAACCTTAAAATCTTCGTCTTCGAGGTGTTGAAAGGTCGTATTCACAAAACTAGATTTTATTTTTGAAAAAAAAGGGGGAAAAGAAAAAGTGTGTCAATTTTGTCTTTGAGTCAAATGAGTCTGGATTTTTGCTTAATCACCCTAATAAATATGCAGAATGAGCACAAGTCCAAGTTTGTCGGTAACAGTTAGGAGCAATATCCCTTTGGAGTTGCGCTTGTGGTGGGAGGATTTGGAAAAGTCAGAGCAAGACAAGATCAAACTGCACCTGGGAGGTCTGACCAGTTTGTTGAATGTCAGGCCCAGATGCGACATCATAAAGGCTTTGGTTACATTTTGGGACCCGGCCCACAATGTATTCCACTTCTCAGATTTTGAACTCACCCCAACCTTAGAAGAGGTAGCAGGCTACATGGACGTTACTGAGGGGTTAAGGCACAAATATCTTATCGCTCCGAGAGCCGTAAATTCGCACAAGTTCATGGATCTACTGAAGATAAGCAAGGGAGTCCCATACTCTGAATTGGATAGGGGTTTTTCTACTTTGCAATTCACATACCAGAGGTATGGGCATATAGGAGGGTTCGATGATACGGAAAGCGGTGTTTGCAGCAGAGGGAATCGGACAAAGTGGGATGAACATAGGCGGTTCGCCTTCATGGTAGCATTCTTGGGCATTGTAAAGTTTCCCTGGAAAGATAGAAATATCGATTTGAAGGTGGCTGGAATCGTCAAGGTCTCGATTACCAACGACAAAAGCACGCTTGCTCCTATGATAGTGTCCGAGATATACTGAGCTCTAACAGCCTGTAAAGACGGGGCAGATTTCTTCGAATGGTGCAATTTGTTATTGCAGATGTGGATGATCGAGCACTTATGTCATCATCCTCAGTGTATGCGCTATATATCTACGAACGAAGGCTGCATCGAAGGATATAACATGAGGGTTTCAGGGCTCATATTACCGGAAGGGTTTGAAGACTGGGTATCCTATCTCTGTGCCATCACCGCAGTACAAATAGATTGGACATTGGGTTGGCTTCCTGTTGAAGAGATTGTGTATATGCCCGCCACTAGTCCTTACTTCCTCTTAATGGGACTCAGAGGTGTTCAGCCTTATGCTCCTTACCGGGTGATGAGACAATTGGGAAGATGTCAGGTGGTACACCCAGACGAAGATCTTAGTATTTATGCAGTCGAGGTCAGCAACGACGGCCAATTTCACGAAAAGACAGCTCGTTATATATGGAGCGAATGCCAGTATTTGCCGGCGAATACTCGAGTGTGTGACCTATCCAGAGGTGAAGTCTCACCTGCCTATCTCGCTTGGCATAGAAAGAAGATTATTGCGAGAGACGAACCAGAACGGCCAACCAAAAGACCTCACCTCCAAGATTTTGTTGAGTCATCGCAAGAACAATGGGGCTGGCTTGCAAAAGAAGAAAACTACAGGGCAGAAATAGGCAAGCTAAAGCAACAGATTAGGGACCTGGAATTTGGAAACGATGTGCAAGCTGCTACCGACAAAGGGGAAAAGAATAAGTTGGCCCAAGAAAACAAGGCCCTGAGAGCCCGAATCCGCCAAGACAGAAAGAATGCCGGTGACCAACAGAAAAATCGATCCAATGAGAGGTTGATAGCAGAGCTAAGGAGTCAGGTCAGCAAAAGCCGAGAGGACTTGGATAAATCTGAAGCTTGCATAGCAAGAATGAGGGTCAGATGGGCAAAAGGTACAATGGCCCGGAGGAAGCATCTGCAACAAGTCATAAGGGATTCTGAAATGAGCATCGGGCTATTAAGGAAAACGAACTCCACTCTTCAGGAGCGGATCTTCAAACAAGCCCGAGATGCCCAAGCTGACAGAAGGCGCTGTTATGATGTGATGACCAGAATGGAAAAACAAATGGAAAGGTTCCAGGATCGACTCGCCGACAATGCTCAAGCACTGGGACTGAAAAACCGGCGAATAGAGCACTTATTCAGGGAAAGGGACAACATCCGAGATAGGATTGACGAGATTGGGCACTACATTTACAGGAGATGCTTGGCATGTGAGCAGATGCCTCGTGATACCCTACTCGCCTCTGTTATGGGCTATGTTCACCGGATCATGAATGAGTTGAAAAGCTTACAAAGAGGTCTCACACCAAAGCCCGCGGAAAGGCCAAACGATGCCTCGCGAGCACCTAAGTTTAAATCCTTAATGTATCCCTAGTTCGAGTCTTGTTTGTTGACTTTATGGGTCCGTTATCTTCCCCTATGTTGTTTTTGGTTTCTTTTATCGAGTCAGGTTAAGAATTTTGGAATCTGTACTATTGTTGTTCTTTGTTTAAAATAAGTAGTTTGTAATAGCAAATTTTGGTGATGAATTGAATGATTCCAAAAGAATTTTGCGTCTTTTACTTTGTGACAGAACTACGCCCGGTCTGATTCACGCGGGGACGTGATACGTAGTCAATCCACATAACATTCGATCGCCACTAAAAAAGAAAGAAAAGAAAAAAAGGAAAAAGAGAGAAGGAAAAAAAAAGAAGGAAGAGAATAATGGAGAGAAAACGGGGGTTTCCCGAAACACTTTAAAAGCACAAATAAAGCAAGCTGGGATGATGCATGCGGTTGAAGCAAAACATGTTAGAAATGGTTAACTGTTTAGGAAGCATTGCATCCCCAATGTGCTATTACCAAATCTGTTAAACTCTAACGCTAACAAGTTTGTTGTTTTCCACAAATACCAGACAGTTAGTTGTTAAAGCGTTCTGGCAACACATCCTTATCAAACCAGATCCAAAGGACTTGTGCCAATAATCATGACTACTTCAGAAAACAGTGCCGATGAAGAAAGGTCAGTAAGCCAGTTGCTGAAAGAGGCAATGGAGAAGATAGAAAGAATGGGATTGGAGATGAATGCGATGCAGTTAGCCTTGGCTAAAGTACAAAAGAGCCCTAAACCACCCGCTGCTCTTACACTAGGGCATATGCTGGAATACCCTCACTCTGGTCCTTCAACAAGCCTCCCAAATCACCGCTATTATCAGGAGAGAAGCCCCTATGATTACCAAGCTCCACCACCCCATCAACCTTTCCCACCACCAAATGTTCCCACCTTTATGGGATCCACACTAGCCATACTGCAAAGATCAACTAGTGAGCCGTTGTTTCAGGCTCACGATGCGGAATATTATCCCCCTGAACCCACATTCAATGCACCAGAACCCCATACCTATAATCCACACTTGGAGGTACCGGCGGAGATTGAAAAGACGGCTAAGGTCCCAGAGCAAGATGAGGTAATGAGGAAGTTCAAAAGCCTGGAGCAATCTTTCAGGAGCATGCATGGATTGGGTAACCAGGTCAGCGTGGCCTACAAGGATCTATGCCCTTTTCCGGACGTCCAACTCCAGGCAGGATTCAAGATGCCTAAGTTTGACTTATATGAAGGGTACGGTGATCCTATGGCACATTTGCAGGGCTTTTGTAGCAAAATGAGAGGAGCAGGTGTCAAAGATGAGCTATTGATAGCTTATTTTGGTCAAAGCTTGAGTGGATCGGAATTGGAATGGTACACCAGGCAAGATCCCAGCAGATGGTACACTTGGGATGATCTAGCGCAGGCTTTCGCGGGTCACTTTCAATACAATCTCAAGATAGTCCCTGACCATCTCACATTACTGAGAACCAAAAAGAAGCCTGGGGAAAGCTTTCGAGAGTTTGGTTTCCGCTGGAGAGAACAGGCAGCCAGGGTTGATCCTCCCATAAGAGAGGGAGAAATGGTGGACTACTTCCTGCAAACGCTGGATCCAACTTACTTTGGTCACTTGGTGACGACGGTTGGAAAATCCTTCAATGAAGTAGTAAAGATAGGGGTCATGATAGAGGAGGGACTAAGGTTCGATAAAATCCTGAATTACTCAGCGCTCAAGGCAACGACCCAGGCTATTCAGAGCGGCACGGGAGGTGCGGTGGGAAGGAAGAAGAAAGAAGAAGTCGCCACGGTTGAGACAGGCAGTTGGTCCAGGTCCGGCAGACCATACTACAACTAGCCTAGACCCCACAGGCCAAATTATCCATACAGCCCGCCACAACACCACTATCCACCTCAAGAACCACACTTCTTCGTGCATCAAGCCCAAACATACACTCAGCCTCCGGTTCGCCCACAATGGCGCGCGCCGGCTCCCCAAAACACATATGCACCCCCACAGAACACATACCCTCCACCACAAAATGCCTATCCTCCACCAAGGACATACAGGAACCCTCCAGGGGCGGGCTTTCGAGGAAATCAAGCTGCTAGAAATGGCAGGCAACAGAGACAGAGAGCTTTTACTGAGTTGGGAGAGACCTACACCGCCTTGTTCCACAAATTGAGGCAGCTAGGTTTGGTGAGTCCTATCGAGCCTAGAGGGCCAAAACCCCCACCCCAAAACTTGGACCGATCGATAAGCTATGAGTACTGCTCGGGAATGCTTGGGCATGATACCGAAAAGTGTTGGAGGTTGAGGCATGCAATACAAGATCTTATTGATGCCAACAAGATCGAGGTACAGACGCTAGAGGCACCAAAATCAACCAGAACCCATTACCAGTACACCACGAAGCTCACATGATCGAGTTGGTATACAAGGGAGGAGAGCCGAGGAAACCCTCACAGACAGTGATGATGATCCAGGCCGCTCCGAAAGAAGAATCAACCGGTGGGGAAGCAGGGGTGCAGTTGAAGAGGGAAGATGTCAAGCCAGTGGTGATATTAGGGAAGAATACGTCCACCGCAACAAAGAAACCAGAGCCAGCCAAATTGGTAGCATCAGGGACATCATCCACACTCGTAGTTGTATTGAAAGGGGTCTGTAGGGAACTAGTCACCATAAAGCCGGTAGTCCAATTACCAGTGATTGATAGCAAGGCCGTGCCTTGGAAGTATGAAAAGGCAGTGGTAATGTACAAGGGAAAGCAAGTGGAGGAGGATAGTTGTGAGGCGCAGGGACTGACTCGATCAGGACGGTGTTTTGCTCCAGTGGAGTTGAGAAGGTCCAACCTAGCAGTAGCAAAGAAACCCGTGTCACAAGAAGAGGCTGAGGAATTCTTGAAGAAGATGAAAATGCAGGATTACTCCGTGGTCGAACAATTGAAGAAAACACCGGCCCAGATCTCGTTGTTGTCACTATTGATCCATTCGAATGAACATCGCCGGGCCCTGATGAAGATACTGAATGAAGCTCATGTGCCCAATGAAATTTCAGTAAACCACCTTGAAACAATTGCCAACAAAATTTTTGAGGTAAACAGGGTAACATTCTCTTATGACGATCTGCCAGTGGAGGGCATAGAACATAATAAAGCTCTCTACTTAATTGTCAAATGTGAAGATTCGGCAGTTACCCGGGCGTTGGTGGATAATGGCTCAAGTGCCAATATTTGTCCGTTATCCACCCTGAACCAGTTGAAGATTGACCATGGTAGAATCCGCAAAAATAGCATTTGCGTCCGAGGATTTGATGGAAGTGGAACGGCCACTGTGGGGGATATTATACTTGAGTTGACCATCGGTCCGGTCCAGTTTACCATGGAGTTCCAGGTATTGGATGCTGCGATATCTTATAACCTTTTGTTGGGGCGACCGTGGATCCACGCGGCCAAAGCGGTGCCATCCACCTTGCATCAAATGATCAAGTTCGAATGGGACAGACAAGATGTCGTTTTGCATGGGGAGGACACTGCGTGTACCATGGGAGGCGCCATTGTTCCCTTCATAGAAACCAATGATGACAAAAGTCCCTGGGTTTACCAGATTTTCGATGCAGTGTCGGCAAACAAGATTCCCAAAGGTGAAATCATTCTACACCCCAGGGTAGCTTCCGCAACGGTCATGATGGTTTCAGAGATGCTGGGCAATGGGTTTGTGCCAGGAAAAGGCCTGGGGGCTGAGCTTTAGGGGATTGTCCAACCTGTCTCCTTGCCCAAAAATTTGGATACCTTTGGATTGGGGTTCAAACCGAATGCGGCAGATGTAAAGCGAGCTCGGAAAATGAAGAAGAGAGTTTGGTTTCTTCCCAAACCCATTCCGCGTCTCTCAAGATCCTTTATTAGAGCAAGTGCCAAGGGGTCACCGGTCCCGAAAATTCTCGGACCATTGATTGGGATGGACGGGGATTTGAATCAGAGCTTCGAACGGCTGTTTGTTGATGTCCATGTGATAGAAGTTGGAGAGGGTTCCGGCGGAGCAGACATACAGTTTGTGGGGCCTGAGGCCAAAACCAACAATTGGACGGTTACTCATCTTCCTATCCGGGGGAGTCTTGGTAGTAGGCTTTGATTTTTGCTTCCTTGTTTTCGGATTATTCCAGGGTGTAATCCAAATCTCATTTTATTTTGTAAAAGTGTGAACTCTGTTATCCCGCATTTTTAATAAAATTCTCTTTTCTTGTCTCATTTTAATTTTGTTTTGTCCTTTTCTCTTTCTGAACAGTTCTCTTTTTACTGGTTCTAATGACATGGCATGCACAATGGATCTTCGACCTAGTCTAATAAATCAATCTGACTCCGACTTAATTATACAAGAGATCGGTTATGACGATGAGTATGAATATGACGAGGATAAAGCCTTCGAAGAAATAAACCGAGAACTGTGCCAATTCGAAGAGAAACCCAAGCCTAATCTGAATGACACCGAGGCTGTAAATCTAGGGGATGCAGATAATGTCAGAGAAACCAAAATCAGCATCCACATTGAGCCAAACATCAGGAAGGAATTGATCAAAGCCCTCATCGAGTTCAAAGACATTTTTGCATGGTCATATGATGATATGCCGGGATTAAGCACCGATCTAGTGGTTCACAAGTTGCCCACTGACTCGGCATACCCTCCGGTCAAGAAAAAACTGAGAAAGTTTAAGACAAATATGAGTGTGAAGATCAAATAAGAAGTGACCAAGTAGCTGCAGGCAAAAGTTATTCGGGTCACTCGATATCCCGATTGGTTGGCCAATGTGGTACCAGTGTCGAAGAAGGATGGAAAAATCAGGGTATGTGTCGACTACCGCAATCTCAACAAAGCAAGTCCTAAGGATAACTTTCCATTGCCCAACATCCATATCTTTATCGATAATTGCGCTGGGCACGAGATCGGATCCTTTGTGGACTGCTATGCAGGATATCATCAGATCTTAATGGACGAAGAAGATGCGGAAAAGACGACTTTCATTACGCCATGGGGAACTTACTGCTACCGGGTAATGCCATTCGGATTGAAGAATTCTGGGGCAATGTACATGAGAGCAATGACTACTGTGTTTCACGACATGATACACAAAGAAATTAAAGTGTACGTAGATGATGTGATCATAAAGTCTTGGCGCCAGGAAGACCATGTAGCAGACTTAAGGAAGTTCTTTCAAAGACTTCGAAGGTATGATATTAAGCTCAACCCGGCCAAATGCGCCTTCGGGATTCCATCAGGAAAGCTGTTAGGATTCATCGTCAGTCGACGGGGTATTGAGTTGGACCCATCCAAGATCAAATCCATCCAAGATTTGCCACTGCCAAAGAACAAAACGGAGGTAATGAGTCTATTGGGAAGACTAAATTATATCAGCAGGTTCATCGCTCAACTCACGGCGACTTGTGAACCCATATTTCGGCTGCTAAAGAAAAATGTTGCGGTAGACTGGACAGCGGAGTGTCAAGAGGCTTTCGACCAGACCAAAGGGTATCTGTCCAATCCACCTGTGTTGGTTCCACCTGAGCCGGGGAGACCATTAATTCTTTATCTGACGGTCTTGGAGAATTCGTTTGGCTACGTGTTGGGGCAACATGACATTACCGGAAGGAAGGAGCAGGCCATTTATTATCTTAGCAAGAAGTTTATAGTGTATGAGGTCAAGTACACTCAACTCGAGAGGACATGTTGCGCCCTAACTTGGGTGGCTCAGAAGTTGAAACATTACTTGTCCTCGTATACTACTTATCTCATTTCCCGTTTGGATCCATTAAAGTACATTTTCCAGAAACCTATGCCTACAGGGAGGTTAGCAAAATGGCATATTTTGCTCACAGAGTTTGATATCGTCTATGTGAAGAGGATGGCCATGAAAGCCTAAGCGCTGGCCGACCACTTGGCTGAGAATCCCGTTGATGAAGAATACGAGCCTTTGAGGACGTATTTTCCAGACGAGGAAGTAATGCATATAGGTGAGCTGGAATTACCCGAGGAACCAAGATGGAAGCTTTTCTTTGATGGAGCCGCAAACGCGAAAGGGGTTGGAATAGGAGCGGTACTCATTTCTGAAACAGGACGTCACTATCATGTTACAGCTCAGCTACGCTTTTATTGTACCAACAACATGGCAGAGTATGAAGCGTGCATTTTGGGTCTACGACTAGCTGCAGACATGGATGTCCAGGACGTTTTGGTCTTGGGAGACTCGGACCTCCTGGTGCATCAGATTCAGGGTGAGTGGGAAACACGGGATTTGAAACTCATACCATATCGACAATGTTTGCACGATCTGAGCAAGCGATTTCGATCAGTGGAATTCAGACATATCCCGAGAGTTCATAATGAGGTTGCCGATGCATTGGCCACCTTAGCATCAATGTTACACCACCCCGACAAAATGTATGTTGGCCCTTTGCACATTCAGGTTTGTGATCAGCATGCTTATTGCAGCATGGTAGAAGAGGAAGTGGATGGCGAGCCATGGTTTTATGACATAAAGGAGTACCTCAAGATGGGGATATATCTGGAGCAGGCCACCGGAGACCAAAAAAGAGCCATCCGGCGTTTGTCAAACGGTTTCTTCCTCAGTGGAGGAGTGTTGTACAGAAGAACCCCAGATTTGGGATTGCTAAGATGTATAGACGCCGGTCAAGCCACGACGGTTATGGCAGAGGTGCATGCTGAAGTTTGTGGGCCACATATGAGCGGATATGTATTGGCAAAGAAGTTTCTTCGAGCAGGGTACTATTGGCTCACTATGGAGCATGATTGTATCAATTTCGTGAGGAAATGCCATCAATGTCAGATACACGGAGATCTGATTCATTCTCCGCCGACAGAATTGCATACAATGTCAGCGCCATGGCCATTTGTTGCATGGGGCATGGATGTCATTGGGCCTATTGAGCCGGCAGCGACCAATGGCCACAGGTTCATTCTGGTGACCATCGACTACTTCACCAAGTGGGTTGAAGCTAAAACTTTCAAGTCGGTAACCAAGAAGGTAGTGGTGGATTTTGTTCACTCCCATATCATCTGCAGATTTGGGGTCCCAAAAGTGATCATCACGGAGAATGGTGCAAATCTTAATAGCAATTTGATGAGGGAGGTATGCCAACAATTTAAGATCACACACCGCAATTACACCCCATATCGTCCCAAGGCGAATGGAGCAGTTGAAGCAGCCAATAAGAACATCAAGAAGATACTGAGGAAGATGGTAGAAGGATCTAGACAATGGCATGAGAAATTACCTTTTGCCTTGTTGGGTTATCGCACTATAGTCCGGACTTTTATAGGTGCAACTCCTTATTTGTTGGTATACGGAACTGAAGCGGTAATACCGGCAGAGGTCGAAATTCCATCCCTCCGAATTGTCGCTGAAGTTGGGATTGACGACGATGAATGGGTCAAAGCTCGACTGGAGCAGTTGAACTTAATAGATGAAAAACGATTGGCAGCAGTGTGTCATGGCCAGTTGTATCAGAAAAGAATGGCGAGGCCATACAATAAGAAGGTACACCCCAGAAAATTTGAAGTAGGGCAACAAGTATTGAAACGGATCCTCCCGCATCAGATCGAAGCAAAAGGCAAGTTCGCCCCGATCAATATCCGAGAGGTGCCAAGTCAGGCAAATGGAAGCCGAGAATAATACACTGACCCCCAGCAAAGAAGAGGGTCATAAACTGGAAATGAATTGATAGCCGAAAAGAATCTCCGGAGGAGAGAGTCATATCGGCAGCACTCCAATCCCCCGCTGAAAAATGAGAGAGTCTTATCGGTGAAAACCTTCACAGGCACCATAAGGCGACGAAAGATGAGAGAAATAAAATGAGAGAGTCTTATTGGTGAAAACTTTCACAGGCACCATAAGGCGACGGGAGCTGAGAGAAAGGAGAGAGTCTTATTAGTGAAAACCCCTCGAAGGGCACTATAAGGCAACAAAATAGATTGGCAAAAAGGATCCGCATTTGCGAAGAGGTGGGCACCTATTTATCCCCAGCAAGGGAGGCCATCAGGAAGATTGATTGGTACAAATAGACTGGGTCGATTAATCCGTAATGCACGACATGATCGTTGGGACCAGTCGTACCGTCCAGATAAGTTCTTTCATTTTTCTCTCCCAGCACTTGTTCAGAAAAAATTTTCTCTTTTTCTATCTTTTTCATTTCTTTGTCTAAAAGACTTTTTCCAGAAATTTGTTTTGAGAAGGATTTTTCAAAGTTTACTACCAGGGGACAAAACGGTACAAAGCAAAATGTGAAGGGGACAGGCCAAAGCCAAGGCAATAAGACAAAAGGCGGTTTGTTGCAAAACCAAATGACAAACTGGCCTAGAAAATTAAGGGGAACGTGAAGAAAGGCGGAAAACGATAGTTGAAAGACTTGTGGACCAAATTCCAAGAAGATCCCCAACAAGAACTTTGATAGATCACGGACCAAGGTCCAAGGGGTCAGACAACAAAGAGCGGGGAAAGGGTAAATGGAAAACCATCCCCAGCAGAAATACCATCCCTAGCAGACATATCATCCCCAGCAAGCAACTTTATCCCCAACCAGTTTTGGGAGCACAGAGCAAGGGAAAGGGAAAGGAAAATCATCCCCCAGCAGGAGTGACACGATCACTCACCATGTTAAAACTAACAAGATTCTCTTTGATTTCTATAGGAAAATAAAGGTTGATGATGGCAGAAAGACACGCCACAAGGAAGGTCACCAAAACCGGGGCAGAAAATTTTCTGCCGTTATCAAAAACAATTTCTCGGAGGAATGAGGAAACAAATTCAAATATTTTTTATGTCTTAGTTAAATAGGCGCCCACCTGTATAATGAGAGGAATACTTTTATGCTTTAGTTAAATAGGCGCCCACCTGTATAATGAGAGGAATACTTTTATGCTTTAGTTAAATAGGCGTCCACCTGTATAATGAGAGGAATATTTTTATGTCTTAGTTAAATAGGCGCTCACCTGTATAATGAGAGGAATACTTTTATGCTTTAGTTAAATAGGCACCCACCTGTATAATGAGAGGAATACTTTTATGTCTTAGTTAAATAGGCGCCCACCTGTATAATGAGAGGAATATTTTTATGTCTTAGTTAAATAGGCGCCCACCTGTATAATGAGAGGAATACTTTTATGTCTTAGTTAAATAGGCGCCCACCTGTATAATGAGAGGAATATTTTCATGTCTTAGTTAAATAGGTGTCCACCTGTATAACGAGAGGAATACTTTTCAGTCTTTACATTTCATGTCTCAGGCGCCCACCTGTATAACGAGAGGAATACTTTTCAGTCTTATACTGTAGATCTTGAAATCAGTAACCCACCGGAAGGCAGAGGGTTACCACAGGAATCCCCAGCAGGAAACAATAAAAATCCCCAGCACCGGAAAGCAGAAGGTTGCAACAAGAGGTCCCAGCACAAATTCAAGCGCATGAGTCAAAAGGAAGAAAAGACGCATCTTGAAAGAAGCGGCCTGTGAACATTAAATTATGCCCAGCACAACAAATCTGATGAAGAAAGTCGTATCCCCAGTGGAATCACCAAAGAGTTTAATGAAAGAAGCCATATCCCCAGCGGACCGAGCAAAATGATGAAAACTGGTATTCAGAAAAGCAAAAGGCCAGTGTCATCCCTGAGTTCTCGGAAGAAAAGCACCGGAAGAAGCACAAGCCGCCAAGAAAGCAAGGCAACAAGAACAAGTTGAAGATAGATGAGATCTCATGATCCGTAGTCTAGCCTAGCTTCTTGATTTTTTCTTTTAAGCACGGTGTAACAAGGAGATCGGTAAAGCAATGGTAACAACATACAGCAGCAGTAACAGCCAAATCACAGTCCCATGGTAGTCCCAGCTACCAAAACTTCCTGAACTACATTAACCTGATTCCCTTCTAGCCAGGGATATGTAGGAAACCTTTGAAGCAAAGGTTCGGTTAAATATTTTTCAAAACAAAATGCTTCACACGGAGTCTTCCAACGAGCAAAGTCGCTCATGTCTGCTCACTTTATCTTTGCACGAAAGCTCCTTGTGCTTTCGGACAAAGAGGGGCAGCTGTGAGCATGTGATTTTTGCTTCACGGAAACTACTCCAAAAGAAATCGGAAAAGAAATAAAACAAGTTACCTTCGGGTACAATTTTGAGGATTTGTGTGACATTTTGATAATTGTTTTGCCCGTAAATGCTCGCCTTGCTATAGTCAAAAAATACAAAAAATACATGCATTTAGGGAAAATGGTACATTTTGGGAATTAACTAACCATTATTTGGTTTGTAAAAGCGAAAATCACAAAAAATAGGCATTTTATTCTATTTTGTTGTCATGGTAATTTTATTAAATGTTTTAATTCGTGTGATAACTATTGTTAGGTGTTAATTAATGTTTGTGTAGTTTAATTTTGGTTTTTAGGAATTTTTGTTTAATTATAAAGAGGGAAGGTATCGGATTTGGGCCAAAAAAATTCAACTAAAATCAGGCCCAAACCAACACCACGACCCAGTCCAAAGCCAGGCCTTCTAGGCACACCCCCAAAACGACGCCGCATAGGGCGTTTGATTTGAGCCATTCATCCATACTCATCCAACGGTCCACGCTCACGCCCGTAACCCGACCTGCTTACCCGGGTCAACCCAGCCCTTCATTAAAACCAAACGACCCCGTTTCTATACCAAACGACCCCGTCTTGTCCCTTACCAGTTAATCCAAGCCGTTGAGATCATTTGATCTAATGGCTCAAATCAATTGCCACGTTCCGTATATAAGCCTCTCATCACACCCCACGCCCCAAAACCAAACCCCCCCCCCCTTCACCCCCTTCCATCGTCCCAAACACAAACCCAAACCCCCGTTCCAAACCCTAGCCGCCCCCATACACTCTCACCATGAACCCGGCGGCAACGATGCCGGTGACTACCAAAGTAACACCCCTGATGCACCCAATCACCCTGAACACGGATTTGCAAACTGTTGGGTTCAAATCATTCCCCATCGTCTCAAATCTTCGTTTGAAGGTTCGAGCAAAACCCCGATCTACACCAACCCACCCCGGATTCATACCAGCCATTACCCTGCCCTCACTCGTGACCAAACCAAGCTTAGTTTGGTCTGAATCTACCCACAAATCCTCAAGCCCCAAAATCAGACTGTTCGAACCCTAGAACACAAGAACTTTTGGAATCCGGCCAATTTAAACGGAGGGTTGGGGTCTAATAGACCTTAATCGAAGTGTTCTCGGTTGAGAATAGCTCGATTAGAGTCTGTTCGACCTCAAATGTTCAAATCCAACTCAGGCCTGGGTCATTTGTTGTTGAGCTTCCAGAGTGAGTTCCCTTTGTTCTTTTCTATTTTTGTCTGAGTGTTGTTTGAATTTGATGACATGTTTAGTCAGTTTGTTTGGTATTTCTGATGTTTTCTTTCAATTTTTCCCCATCTCCGTAAGACCTTTTTATTTGGTCGATTACTCTTCTGCTTATTGTTAAATGCATATGATAAGATGCATATTCGATTTGATTAATATCGTCGAACAGATAATTCATATAGATTCCATGTGTCGTGCAAAATTGTTGAAGGCAGTTGATGCCCTATTCGTGTTGTTTGTTTGATCGACTGATTGTTCTATGTTATAATTAGTATAGCCGATTAGATAAACGTCGTCAATTAGTTTATAGGACTGAATGTTCAAATATTCTGATTCGTATAGCTTCATATGATTGATCGAATCATTGTCGTTTAGCGGATTGTTTGACATTATCTGTGAGTGGTTTGTAGCCGCAATGTGATAAATAGAACTCGGTTTAGGGCAACTTGAGTTTGAACTTTCATAAGTTCAAAACCTCAGGCTGTTGAAGCAGGGTAAAACAGTAATAACCAGGGGTTAACAGGGGTAGTTTGGGGGCATGAAAAGATCAGAAATGATTAGTTTAAGTGGGCTGACAATAGGGTACTAAAATAGAATTAAACTAATGCAATAGTGGGGAACAAAACTTGGTAGCATGGGGGTAATTGAGGATTGTCAGTTGCCCCATACCATTGGGGCACAAAACACATGTTAATGGGAAATAAAGGGGTATGGGCAGAGTTGAGGGCTGGGGGAAACGAGGCAGCCTGGGGCTTGCTTGTATTTTGCCTATAAATAGGCTCATTTAAGGTTAGAGATCAGAGTTTAAGAGGGGAGAAAATCAGAAATCAGAGGCTGGACAATTTTTAAGTGTTGAGAGTTAGTGTTGGATTTCTGAACATAACAAGCAGAAGTCACTGTGTTTCTGAACCTGTTTTCCTTCTCTGTTTGGCCAGTCTTTGTTGGGTACGCTGCTGGGTTTTCAGCTTAGTTTTCCTTGGTTTTCCTGCTGGTACAACACTGTTTCAGCTGGGTATTTTGGGTTCTTTCTGAAAGCTCACTGGATTTCTATTTGGTTTAAATCTGTTGTTGGTTTCTCTACTGGGTATCATTGGATTTTGCTTTACTGGGCCTGCTGTTAATAACAAAATCTGACTGCTGGGTTGTTGCTGCTGATTGTTGTCTTTGTGTTGCTGCTTTTCTGTTGCTGTTGTTGCTGTGTGTGTGCTACTGTTGCACTGATCTTCTTCTTCTTTTGCTTTCCTATACCAGGTACATGACCGATACACTGTCAATGTAAGCTGAAATTTGAAGCGTGAATACAAAGAAAATTGGAAGAGTTGAAGTTATTTTGAATTAGCTTTAAAAATGTATTGAAAATAGGTTGTCTGCATGATAGTTTACTTTCCCTAATAGAACTATGTGGTTAGATGTGATGTAATTGAACTTTTATACATACCATTTAGTTGGAAAACTCTAGGTGTTGCTTATAATTGAAAGGGATTAATGTTGTTATAGCCAGGTTCTATTAGTTCATTATTGTTTTGTCAAGAAACATGTTAGATATTCCTTCTTTAAACAAATGGCATGTTTTAAGTTGGTAGGAATATGGCTTGATTAAGGCAAGCAGTACATCGCATTTCCGTTCCCCCCCCCCCCTATTTATAAATGTCAAACATACATCAAATAAGTTGAATAGGCCCAATTGGAATAAGAGTGGCCCAGGCCGAGTTTAACTTTATGCACATTGGGCCTGGGCCCGTAATATCTAAACGACTGCCTATATTCGCGTTCATGTGCGGATTTTGCAAATCATATTAGGAACCCGACTATAACTAACTTGTGAGCATGTAAATAAAGTTGAATTGTTCCTCTTCTTTCATTATTCGAGACAAACTCAATAGGAAACATATCCACTATAGGACGACCTTTTCAATAAAAATGAGACGAGCCTCGCCAGATAAAACGTACAAACTGCGGGGCCCTCACAAAAAAAATGTATGTGTTAAGTACTTAGAACTCGGGATAGGCTGCTTAGCGAACTCCACGGTCTTACCCAAAATAACAACACGCTAGTTCTTTAGGACGCGTCTTAATTAATCTTACTTTCTTAAATTCGGGTGCACATTTATGTGACCCAAATCCAAATCTCAGCGGAATCGAAATGTGTCTCTAACCACGGGTGCATTGATTGTGACGTGGTTTGAGATGCGTGTCCATGACGTTGCAAATCCCTTTAAAAAATAAGAATGAGATGAGCCTCGTCGAATAAAAATACAAAAATTGCGGGCCCCTCAGTAAATATTTTCTTTTAAAAAAAATGTTTAGACTTCGGGATGGACCGTTTAGCAAATTTCACGGCCCTACCCAAAATGATGATACGCTAGTCGCTTTAGGCGCGTATTTAATAATGTTATCTTCTTAAACTCGGGTGCACATTTATGTGACCCAAATCCAAATCTCAACAGAGTTGAAATGTGCCAACAACCACGGGTGCATTGATGTGACGTGGTTAGAGATGCGTTTTCCACGATGTTGCAATTCTTGATAAAAATAATAATAATGACAAAAGCGGTTAAAAGTTAAAACTTGCACATGAGCTCATATTTATATAAAATCAGATAAACAAGCCGAATATGACAGTTGAGCGACCGTGCTAGAACCACGGAACTCGGGAATGCCTAACACCTTCTCCCTGGTTAACAGAATTCCTTATCCAGATTTCTGGTTCGCGGACTGTAATACAGAGTCATTCTTTTCCTCGATTCGGGATTAAATTGGTGACTTGGGACACCCTAAATCTCCCAAGTGGCGACTCTGAAATAAAAAACAAATCTCGTTTCGATTGTCCTTTAATTGGAAAAACTCCTTCACCCCTTGCGGGGACAGAAAAAGGAGGTGTGACATCTTGAAAGTGGAAGGCAGATGAACTGGCCTGCATTTATGATCAAGTTGTTTGATAGGGTTATCAATGGCTCCAAGGCCCATGTCACTCCTTATGGTTTTATTCTTACTACTGTTCTTTCTCGTTGCAAGGTGCCATTGAAGAAGTGGGAGATGGCCACAATCAAAGACAATTTTGGAATCAACACTCTGATTGCTTGTGACTATGAGGTCAATACCATTCCCAATGAACCTGGTTCATCTAAAAAGACACCTATCAATAGCAAGGTCAGAGCTCTATTGCAGGATAGTAGGGCAAAGGATGCTGAGATAGCTAGGCTGAAGACTCGGTTGGCAGAGGTTGAATCTGAGAGAGATGCTCTCAGAACTAAGCTCACAAAAAAAGGAGAAGAATGATGGCATTCTTCAAGACATGCTGCACCTTTTCCAAGCCAAAACCCAACCCTCTGTTCTTCCAAGCCTTAATTTCCTTAGCCTTCATTTCTTGAACTTTGTCTAGACCTTTCAGTGACCCAAATTAGGGATTTTCTTGTTTTGCTAATATTTTGACTATTTTTATTTCTTTTCGTGGATTGTGGCAGAATCATATTCTCTATCAATGAAGTTTGCTGCTTTAGATCTTGTTGACTGTTTATCTTTCCTTGATAGTTTGAATATGTTTGGTTGATTACTGATGATTAATCCATGATTGCACTTGCAGTTGCCCTATTTTCCATGTGTAATTTTTAGAATATGGGAATCACACTCTATTTATGCAACTTTTCGATGATGCCAAAAGGGGGAAGAAATATTGTGCTTTATATTCTTAATAAGTGATGTTTATAACCTAATGAACCTGGTCCTTGATGATAAGTAAAAAATTTCTAACTTTGCATTGATGATTGAGCTGAGTTATGACAGGGCCTAAGTGAACGAAAAGCACAGAGTGTCATCATCAAAAAGGGGGAATTTGTTGGCCCAAGTAAAGGTGAGTTTTGAAGACTGACAAAGTAACTCAGACATGGACCAAGTCCATCCTAGTGAAGCACATATATGGTCAACTCAAACATGTGAGATGCACGTGAAGGAGATAAACCTAACTTATCAGAAGTAATATCTCCTGATCTTGATCGAAAAGGTTGCATATTGGATAAGGAGAAAGACTCTTTACTCAAAGAGAACACGGTTTAAGAGAAGGATAGAGTTAGAAGTTGAGATCAATTAGAACTCTTCTACCAAAGAAGAGTAGCATCAAAATTTTAGTCAATCTCTATTTACTAACTCCATAAATATCAGTGTTGTTCTCTTTTACAGGTAACGCACATAAGCTGAAGTTAAACGTGAATTGAGAGAAAAATAGCAAGGCAGTTTTGCAAGCAATTTGTATGTGATTCAAGCGTGCAAACCTGAAGCTACTTGAACCAGATAGAAGAACCAGTTCCGTGTGTCTGTCTTTTATTCTATTTCAATTGTAGTAGGTGTTTTCATATTGTACCTTTCAGCTTTATCTAGAAGCAATTGTATTAGGTACTCAGAGTTTTCAAGTTAGAGTTAACTTGAAGTTGTCGTAACAGTTGAGGTTGTGTGTTATAACGGGATTAGAGTTAGTCCTAGGTTTACAAAAGAGTTTTTGTAAATGCAGTTTTTGGCTCAGTGATTTTAATGGAGAGTTTGGAAAAATCCTACTGGAAAGTAGGTCGTAATTTTTTCACCTTTTGAGCCAGGTATTTTCCACGTAAAATCTTTGTGTTCTTTAATTTCTGTACTTATTATTCCGCAACAGTAATAGTTGGAACACATAGAAGAACCATGTCCTTCCATAAACAACTTAAGCGAAAAACTGGACACCACATAAATCACCCCTTCTTGTGTGGTATTGAAGTATAAAATATCACAATTACTATCAGTTAGTAAAATTAGCGACGGCTAATGCTTAAGAGGAAAGTCAGAAGTAAAACACAACTTTAGGGAACGCAACAAGGTGACAGATGATCATGCTAAATATCGAAGCAATTTAGACTTTTTTGATAGCTTAATGCAACATGATGTACTTCCTGTTTTCCTTTTCCTTCCGTTGAAAATGATTGTTTAGATACTATGTATCCTAAAATCAAGCTATATAATAACTCTTCTAACAGGAGTAGTTTATAATATTAAGATTTCCTTTTTACCACCCCAAAAAAAAGCGTAACAAAAGTAAACCTATAAGAAAGTCTCTATTAGTATATCCCCTCTTTAACGTGTAAGATCATAGGTGAAGTATCTCATATTGTTATTTTTTTAACAATTTCAAATTTAATGCTTTTGGTCCTTGCATAAAATTTAGGGAAAAGGCATAAAAAAAACCCTGAACTTGTCTCAATGTGTTGTTACATACCTATATTTTGCGCGAGTCTTACTAACCCTGAACTATTATAAAGTGAAATAAATATACCCTTGAGTGTACTCACTTTCTTAGAGGTGTGTGAGAGCATAAAAAAATTTAAAATCTATTAGTTTGTTTGTGTCATTTTGTCTACCGAAAATAGCCTCTCTGTCTTCTTAAAAATAGGGGTAAGGTCGGCATACACACTATCCTCCTCGTACCTCATTTATGGGACTATACTGTTTATGCTGTTGTTGTTGTAGTATATGTGTCATTTTATAATTTCCCCTCTTTTCCCCGTTGCCGTAAACGAGTCCAACAATAGTTCCGGCAAGCTCGTCAACAAACATCCACCATTTCTCATTCTTCTTTTTAACCATTACTACGTTGACGACCCACTTGGGGTACTTCGACTCCCTGATGGAACCATTTTTTAACAGTTTTTCCACTTCCTCGCGCACTACGTTATTGATTGTGGAGTTGAATTTACGCCTGACCTTCCTCACCGGGGGTTGGAAGGAGTCGACGTTTAATTTGTGTGTGACGATTAATTTTGGGATTCCCGGCATATCTGCATAGTTGAAAGAAAATATATCCGCGTTAGCTTTTAAGAATTGACTGAATTTACCTAGGTCTTGAAGTTTGCAACCGATATAGGCCTTCTTGCTATGGTCATTGGGGTCTAATTGAACGGGGTCAAGGTTTTCAATGGTCGATGTTGCGGCTTCGATTATGTCGGGATCTTTGATGCCTTCCTCGATCTCGCCATGCCCCGACCTCGACCCTGCTGATTGCTATGCCTCTTTTTCTTTATCCTTCCTTTGTTGGGTGGTCATGCTGTCTAAAGCAATGCGGTATCATTCCCAGGATGTACGCTGCTCTCCTTGTATGCTGAATATTCCCCAGGGAGTTGGGAATTTGACGACTTGGTATAAGCTGGAGGGGACGACCTTCATGGGGTATATCCACGGTCATCCCACTATGGCGTTGTATGCGGTATCTTGGTCCATGATGTGGAATATTATTTCCAGAGTCACGACGCCGACCAAAACAGGGAGTGTAATTTCCCTTGACGTCTGTTAAACTGCATTGTTAAAACTAGTTAGTGTGATGTAGTACGGTACTATCTTATCCTCGAGTTTCATTTGGATAAGTACTCGGGGATGGATAATGCAGACGCCGCTTCCCTCATATATCATAATGCGTTTAACATCAGTATCTAAAGTTTGCAGAGTAATAACGAGGGCATCATTATGAGGAAAAGCAAACGGCGTCGGACTTGTCGAAGATGATACTTTCTTCGAGTTCATTGTACCGTTAGCGAGTGATAGATCACTTGAGTTTGTGGGTGGTGGTGAACTTCACATTTATGATAGAGGAGTCGTTGCCGATGGTATGAGCTGGTGAGAGTGGCTTAGGCAGCCCTTGATGTTCGCGTCCTCTAGTGAAATTGGTTCTTCCCTTATCGCTTAGCAGCTCTTTAAGGTGTCTTTGTTGTAGCATATTCAAGACTTCCTGCCTTAGGGAGATGTAGTCTTCAGTTTTGTGCCCTCGTTCTGGTGGAACTCGCAGAGGGTGTCAAATTTTCTAGTGTTAGGGTCCGATCTCATCTTTGGTGGCCACTTCACTTTTGGCTCGAGCTTTTCCAGGGCGTAGACTATCTCTGTAGGTGATACCCAAAAATTGCGAGCATATAATAGGGGGCATACCTCTGTTGTTGCGATGGGTTCCTGTCCTTGGTACTAGATGGACCTTCTTCGTAGCGGGGGAGGGAGCGGCGGTTGTTCTGATATATGGTTGATGTCGTTCCCTATTAGGTCGCGAAATTGGATGATCTCTTCTAGCATTGTCTCTTCGATCCTTTCTTGATTCCGCTTGTACCGAGGTTAGTCGGTGGGTTGACCCGTTGAGGTCATCCTCATCTACATGGACCTCAGCACAGTAAGCATTGTAGATTTCATCCCAAGTGGTTGGGGGTACTTCATCAACCGACTCAACAGCTTCCTCGTTGATTTTGAACCATCCCTACGTAATTCGTTCTGAAAAGCTGCGACCGCCATCCCTTCGGACACGTTTGGCAAAGTCATCCTTACTCGATTGAACCGGGCGAGGAAGTCCATCAGTCCCTCTCCCAAAGATTGTTTAATAGCAAATATGTCGTTCTCTCACCTCGGCCTTCTTGGCTCTGGCGCGGGCCGTTATCCATTTCTTCAAAGGTTTCTATGGAGTGTGTTGGTAGCTGCGAATATCATGTTAATGCCCCTTCCGTGAGAGTTTCGCCGAACTTCTTCAGCAAGATGGAAGACACATGTTCTTTGGCGAGGTCGTTGCCTTTTACAGCGGTAGCGTAATGAGTCACATGATCTTCAGGGTCGGTTGTGCCATCATATATCCTGAGGTAGGGCGGCATTTTAAAGGTTTTTGGTATAGCATGTGGGGTTGCATACGGCTGTTCGACAAACTGGCCAGCATCCCTGTTCGGCAACAGCTTAGGGGCGTCCGGTATTTTGTCGACCCTTTCTTGGTGTTCTTTCATTTGATCTCGGAGTGCCTTATTTTCATTCTTCATTTCTTCTATGCTTTTCAGAATGGCTGCAAGGGCATTGTCACCTGCACTATCAATGACATTGTAAGTAATACCTATCATTGGAGGAAAAGGTCGGTTGCACTGCTCGTCCACTTGTTGTATCGTGCAAGTCCTTTTGTTTCCTATAGTAGTGTCTCGAGTAGGCTTATTGAGTATGCTAGTTAGTGTGTCAGTTATCCATGCTTCGAGGAGCTTTTTTACAGCTGGGGGCGTCTTTTCCCCACAGATGTGGAAGCTCCCTTACCATGAGATTCTGTGATGTTGCAGTAAGGGGGCGGTGACCCATCTCGCCTAGGGGATACACTGGGCATCGCGCCTTCGTCTACCATTTTACAGCTTTCGTTGATGACGTTCATGAGGTTGGTTGGAAGGTCACTTATTATTCTCGCCCTTTCCCCTTGGTTACCTACCATGTTGGGATTTGTGTACACAAAGAAAGGAGTTCTTGTTTCTGCTTTTTTTTTACCTTAGTGACTCGTGCTAGTTGTAGCTATAGAAGAAACTAAAAGTTTTAACTAAGAAATCTCCACAGACGGCTGCAAATTATTTGACCAAAAATACGTATCTTGGTTCAAATAATTAAATTTATGTAATTAGGGGTTAAACTTAGTTAACAATAATATTTCTAGACGAAACTTTCAAGGGTGCAATAAACAATAGATGGGTTCGGCCAGATAGTAATGACAACATGCAACAACTGTTTCAAAAAGCATGAGCAATAATGTAGCATTCAATAGCGATGAATATCAATAAATGGCATCTAAGTAAATAGGAGGAATGATTCACCCAATAAAGGATGAAATGGAGGATGTTCCTCCTGACAATGATGAATGACAGACAAATCCTTGAATATTCGAGTTATCCTCGGATTTGATGGAAAAGTATGGAATAGTATAAACAAGAATCTTAGTATAAACAAGAATCTTTTTGCCAAAGTGAGTTCTTACAAGTGAATATTACATGCCCCTATCATTATCTCTTTTTTCTATATATATGGGACATATTCCTAGAAACCCTAATACTGCAAGTGCAGAGAATATCCACTAGAATATTCTCTTTTAATACCATATCCTGACTAACAAGCCGTTACAGCTCTTATCAACGATATTCAACCTCGACCTCGACCTCGACCTTGACCCTTGTTGTCATCTCGACTACGCCTCTCGTCGACATCTCGACTACGGCTCATGTCGCCACTTCGGCCAAGGACTTTGCTGCTTCTTCGCCCATCTCGACTAATGACGACTCGAGAATTCCTTTTTTAGTATTATCTTGCCTCAAATATTATAAGGGCGAATTTTGACCCATAAATCCTTCACTTTCAGTTTCACGGGTCCATCTCCTTTTTACAGTAACAACAAAGATCCAACTAAAAATACTAACTATTGAATCAAAATGTGAAGCCCATGATCATATGATAAAACTCTAGAATTAGAGAGTAAGCCGATGAAAGCAGAAGAAATAATAACGAGAAGTAAAAAAATGATTTAAGTGGTAAAATACAACGCGTGTATTCCACCACCCAACAAATATGTGGTTGTGATATTTCAATGGTGCAGTTATTCCACTTCATAATAGTTTATGTGGTTGTGATATTTTAATGGTGGGGTTATTCCACTTCATAATAGTTTATGAGGTAATAGGATACTTGCAAAATTTAAGTATGCTTGAAACGAATTCAAAGGGGTTTCTACACCTTTTCCTTTAAATTAATACAAATACCCTGTATTTTACCGACAACAATAATATATATACAAGTACGATCCCACAATTAGGCCTTTGGGAAGGGTAGGGTATACGCAACTTTACCCCTACCTACCTTGTGTGAGGTAGAGAGGTTTTTTTCATAAACCCTAAGTTGCATGCATATTACTTGTGGAGTATAATATGAATCGAACAAAACTAGAGGGAAAAAATTCAATTACTTAATTATTTCTACGAATTCACAATGATTACATATCCTCGGTTATTTTTACCGGCTTCTTTCAAGGTCTTATCCTCTTCATCTCTCCCCTTTAGTCTCAGCCAGGCACAGCATTAGTTCAACGGACATTAACATGAAACAAAAAGACACTAAGATTTAAGAACATCAAAATTACTAAGATGTAACAGTGTTAGGGTACAGATAATATCGAATAAGGTCGGAAATGAATTGGGAAAGAAAATATTAGTGTATTTCTGCAAACTATACAGCTGACACCAACGCAGCAAACTGCTGGCATGCTATTTGATTGAATCAAAGAATAGTCACTTTCGTAAAGCTTTTGCAGTTGTATATCGCTACCGTCCATGTTGCCTATGCAAATCTGGAGTAACCTACATATACACACACACAAACATACATAGATCATGGTTTCGCTTGAACAGCTTTAGAGACATCGAGATGATTAAGACGGCATGTTCCAAGAAGATATTCAGGAAGCTCCTCTGTTGTGTTGGCCTGTGAAGAAAGATATTTCAGATAGTTACGTTGTTCCAATAAGACACTCAATGCTTGTCAACCTCATTGAAATTTCAATGTAATTGACAACATTGGCACTTTCCACAATTTAAAACCATATGCTTAAATGGAGAATGGGACATGAACATTACCTGGACAAGAAACGCCATTTCAATGACAAGATTGTTTAGATATCCAACAACTAGGCTTACGACTCCCCTTGCCACAGTAGAAGAGCCAACATCGATATCAAGCTGAAAGATCACAAATTTTTTTAAGAATCCGCTATGAGGAAAAAATTTCTTCCACATTAAAAGATGTTTGGATTTGAATGTCAATATAAGGAGGAGTATTTCACCTATTATTCTAAAGATAATTAAATTTTGACCTACAACTTTGTAAAACCAACGCGTCAACATATAACAGCAATCCACAAATTGCCACATGAATCAAACAGCAACTGAAGTAATCTTCTATCCATTGTCGCACTCAACACATAAAAGGAAGATGAAAAGAAATAACCTAAAACCCATGAACTCATCCACATGAAATTAGTGCAACCGAAAAGTACTGACACACCTCTGCTGAAAAGTTCAAATCTCAGCAAGGAGTATGGGTTGTTAGATGTCCCACATTGGTTCAAGACTCAAGCTAGTATCTATGTTATTAACTTGGTAAAAGTATTCTACTTTTGCCGAGAGGAGATATTGAACTTCTGCCATGGTGGAAGTAGTTCATTCACACATCTTGGAAATGGCCGTATTAACTGCACCAACTATTTGCAGCTACACATGCAAACAAAATTAAAGCATCATTTCCTGTCAAAGTACTCTTGAAATTTACCTCCAAGTAGTTCTTTCCCTCAAAATAATTAATTTCAAGTGCTTGACCTACAATGCATGCTTTCTTCCCAACACTCTGCTTGACTATCCAAGGTCCCTGATAATTAAAAAAAGAAATCAAGATTCCTGATCTTTAAAAGGATTGAAAAATTGTTAAAGTGCTATTAGCAGTGCTGATAAAGCACATAGTCCAACCAAAAAGCTAGCAAGAAAGCAGAAAAGAATTACGATGCACGACTCTAGGATGACATGTATTTTGGGAAAATAACTTGAGCATGCAATATCCCTCTCTGGATTTCTCCATTAAATTAAAATTTCTTCCGTTATGATTGTTTTTATTGTTGAAATATTACTTGAAGTTGTAAAATTGACCTCTGAGAAGTGAAAAGGTGCATGCCTGTCATTGGAACTGGAAGAGGCATTCAGTTTTCTTAAGATTGTGAGAGCAACTTGCTGCTGTGCAGTTAATAGCTGCGAACTCGGAAGGTACAGGGCAAAAGTTCTACCACCAACCATTCTCATTGATATGGCTCAGTGCAAACACAACAAGACTGATGGCATGCCCTAGCTTTTTACTAATGTGTTGAGCAACTTAAATAAAAATAATTATTATTAAACTTGTGAAAAAGAGAATCTGTTCAATCTCATTATCAGAAAACAAACCTTGGATATGTAGGGTATGAGCTTGAAACTTGAATTTCTATAAGCATCATCTCCTTTGACGAAACTCTCCAGCAAGGGTGCATTTTCTATAGGAGTGTCCATCATATAGTAGAGACCAAGACTGTATGTTGTTGAACCTGGTACCTGAATGTAAGAAACATTCAGCTACATGACGGATTTCTCTGGAATTCTGAAGGAAAAAAGAAAAGGCATATAAAAGAAGCTAGAGAATATACCTGTATATTCACAATGAAGAAAAATTCTGGACCACCCTTAGCTGCATATTTCTGCGGATAAAAATTGGTAAGCAGCAGGTTTACAGACTACATGTGTATGTTAAGTGCCATTGTCTTCACAGAATAAGAGAAGCAACCTGAACAATGCCCCCTGGGCGACCACCAAGATCATCTTCTTGCTTGTCAGACTTCAGCCAATCTGCAGCAACCATTTGCATCAACGTGCCTTTTGCCTTGATCTGTAACAGGCACACAACCAGCGAATGACATAAAATAAGGACAAAGCACATAGCTTTGAAATATATGTAAACTAAACAAATTTGACATGAGTCTCATGCACACTAGCGTAGCAGACAACTAGCCAAGAAGCCTGCATGTTTTCTGGAGTGAAGTTTCCTTGCTGGTATGCCATTTTTGACATGTTTTAAGAATAATGGTATCACAAACAATGGGTTTTGTTTAATACAATTTAACTAACACTTAGCTGTGGTACAGAAAGATATTATGGCTTTTGCCGAGCGATGATCAGTAGGTTAGGTTAAAAAATTAATCATTATACAGCCGGAAAATCAAACTACAGAAATCAATTTTAAAAGGGAAGCTTTTCCATTTCGCAAGATCAGTTGAGACAGATGAACCACACAAAATTGAATCAGAACATGCTTATGAAATAACAAGACAGTTATAACAAAATCAACTATGAAATCCCACCTTCTTACGATCTTCTAGATAAGTCTCTCCCCGAATAAGAAAAGTTGACGGATCTGTTTGGGTCCAACTGCAAGGCAAATTACAAGTTGGATCTTTTGTAAGAGTGGACCCGTAGTAGCACAACAATGTACTTTCCTTCGCCTTCTCATGCAGATCTATATAACCCCGCTTTTGAACTGCAGTTGAAAAGAATCTCAATCCTCAGAACTTCAACATTCCATTAATTGAGGTTGTTAAAATAGCAACACACATCAAACTCACCAGCAAGATCATGCAACTTTTTCACAAAAACAGCAGCAGATGATAATCTGGCATGCCGCGTGTCCTAAAAAAAGAAGAAGGAAAAAACACAAAGAAATAGAGAGACATAAGGAAATACAAGAGAAAACAAAAAATCTGGAGATGTACTGATCTGCAACAAGATGATGGGTCAAGGCAAGTACGAGCAAGAGGGGATAAGGTCCAAAATAGACTAGCACATTAGGATTTAATGAAGGGAATCAATAAATACCCAGAGAGAAATGAAGCTTTCTTCGGGAGGTGGCGTGGGTTAGGGGGTAAGAAAATCAATTTAATCTAGTAACATTGTCGGCAATACCTAAGACGTGGAAGTCATAAAAGACTGCATATTTGTTGGATTCAAGTCTATATGCCTTAAAACCAGATAAAAGACATAATCTAGACCACATAAACATACATAAGGTGCTGTTCAAGTAGAGGTTAATTGAAAGAAAGTTTCACATCTTTAATTACTTGTAGCAATTGATAGGCATGCTTTTATAATGAAATTCATGCCTAGCCTCCTGAATTCCTGGAAAGCTCTTCCAAAAATAATAGCTTAAA
This sequence comes from Nicotiana tabacum, assembly GCF_000715075.1. Classification (NCBI taxonomy): domain Eukaryota; kingdom Viridiplantae; phylum Streptophyta; class Magnoliopsida; order Solanales; family Solanaceae; genus Nicotiana; species Nicotiana tabacum. Next base: position 101,361,259 of record NC_134087.1, on the reverse strand, counting down.
CATGTAATACCTGAGAGTACGTTTCTGGGCCAAAATCAGAAGGCCAGCCATTTTCTGATTCGTCATAATCAAGTGGTTCGGAGACATCAAAAAACTCATCAGATGCATCATTTAATCCCATCAAGCTTGCATGTTCAGAAGGTGATTTAACCACTTCTTCCTCCTCCATATCTGCCTTATTCTTCCTATTTTCCAATCTGTTTTGTATTTCAACCTTAACTTCTTCAATTTGATGCAGTCTTTTGTTTCTCATCTGCTCCTCCAAGAAATATGAGGAAGAGCAATCTCCTAATTTTGCCCTAAAAAGCTCCCTTAATGCTACAAATGCAGCAGTAAATTACTAGTTGTGCCCCCATGAGCAGTCATAAAGTGTAAATATGAATAAAATTAACTAATAAACGTGCATGAAACTAGATCTATAAAAACACACCAGCGAGTCTCTCTAGCATGTGGATTGTTATACATCTGGCTGAAGATGTTCGTAAGTAAGACTTCCAGAATCTCCAATCAATAGCAAGCATATGCTTGACTACTGACTGCTTCCTTTGATTCACAGGAGATATTACATATCCTCCACCTGCAATGATTAACAAAGTATATCCATAAGGTGCAGCTCTACTAAAGGTAGTCTTGTGCAAAAAAAAAAAAACAAGGCGGCAGAAGCATATGACTCATGTGATGTAACTATCAAATTATCAACCATGCACGATCTGCAGAAAATTAGGTATCCATGCACCATGAGAATTTCTCAGTTTTAGATCATCCATGATAAAATTGCATATCCACAAGTTGTGACAAAATCGAACTTTATACTCGTTCTACGTAGTAGGCATATATTACTTTTTAGGCAGGCACGAACATAGTCCTTCTGACGTGGACACTTCTGATGAAACACCGAATGGTACAGAATAACTGCAGGAGTAAACAGCTAGGTCATACTCATACCTAGCAGCTTTAAAAGCAGCCAAAGACCACTTAAACAAAGAAATAGTTACCATATGTTCCGTCATCCTCCCTTCTCCAATACCGCCGCAGAAGAAGATCTCTTCTCTTCATACTCCTGCAATAACTTATGTCAATTATAAACCCTGACAAACTACAAACAGTTTGGAGAGTGAATATCATGTGCCAGACCAAGGTAGCCAATCCCGACGTAGAAGCTTGTGAACAATATCAGTGTGACCATCAAGGTGTTCAATGACACTGCCCTTGTAGTAACAGAAATCCCATCTGGAAAATAAAATACATATCAGTAAAAGGATACAAAGAATATATACTTTGGTTAAAAATAACAAACAGGGGACGAACTGTAACCCATTATTTCGTATTTCCAATCTCCCACAGATAAAGGCAATGAAAGCTGCATTTCGATTAATTTTACAATATGCCATCTACTCCATATACCATGATAAATGCACTCAACGACGGGTGCGTAAACATTCTTTTTATAAGCACTCACATACAAACATTTTACCTTAATCTTTCCATTTTTGTCCAAACAATAAGCGTCAATTCTCGACTCTATATGATTCACAAAACTCACAATTCAATTCTCTAGTTTTATTCTGATTTAACTACTGCAGGAAAAAACACTTTCATAGTGCTGAGTATTTTTTTTTTTGGGGAGGGATAAGGTAAGATTCATTGATGTGAGTCAGTGCAAAGCTGGCATGAGTACATCCAAAAGAGAAGTGTGGGCATTACATGTTGTGTAATAAACTAAGAAAGCCGAGCATGGTGTTGGGGTCTAAAACATTTGCCACAGCCATGTCGCACCTAAAAGTAAGCAAAATATACACTTGAACTTAAGCTTAAGTACAGTATCTGGCCTTAAAAAGTTCTATATGTGTTATTTCCTAGAAAGGCATACGTTTTCTGGTATTAACTTATTCAAGTCTTAGTTATGCTTTATACGTATAGAGGGACTAATTTTACTAGCAGTGAAGTCTCTGCAACTGAAGCTTGTATAAAGATTTAGTTAAAGACTTTGCAACTCACTCCGATCTTGAAGGACCAAGTGACATGAGTGTTTGAAAAATGGCCTCTGAAGTTCCATCGACTACACCAACAGCCATTATTGCAGGGTGATCATCCCACTGCACAGCATGAGACAAGTTCAGCAACATGAGCTTCTAAGTTTACTGCCATAGGAGCTGGAAACTATTAGGTTACCTTCCCATGAGATTCCCTATCTTTAGCTTCTTTAAATAGGCAAAGACCTGCATGCCCAAGTGATTTAAGAACCAATGGAAAGGGAGTAAACAAATGGAGAGGAGGCGACCATTTAGCAAAGAAAGCCAGAGAAATGAGCATCAAAATTTCCCAAGATAAAGCAAACAATGTCTCCTTCCTCGCAGGAGAGCTAATTAGGAATTACAAGAATTTTAAAGAAAATGATCAAACACATTGCAACAGAAATCCTTGATGAGACCCTCAAGGACGAACAAAATCAACAGCAAAAATCATACATGGAATTCCAGCTTCTCTAACATATCAATCATTAGAACCTACCATTCTGACCACCAAAGATTGTCCAGGACGATGGTGCAACAACATCAGATGTCATAGCATCTGCCACTGAGGATGAACAAAGAGTCCAATTAATGGAATTCAGACAATGAGACTTGCTGGAACTATTTAAGCTGTGTGGCAAAAAGGGGGGAAAAAAAAGAGGAGAAATCAGCAAGAGAAAAGGAACAATTATTAGTACGAAGAATAACTATCTCCAAGATCCTTGGCGAAGTAAGATAGATACACCAAATCAATATACCTCAAAGACTGCGAATCGCTCCTTGGACAATCAACTGCACTTCCTTTATGCTACAATTATTCATTATCATCAGTTGCCAACAAAGGGAGACGTTAACGGCTCATATTTAGTATTTACTAGTTTATACCTGTAAAGCAGCTTCCTGAAGGGCCTGGATCCATCTTGCTGCTTCCTCAGGACTGTTTGCTCCTAACTGTTGTTCGTAAATTTTCTTTAGACACTCTTGCTCTCAAAAAATAAAAGCAAAAACTGGGAGAAGGTAATCTCCGCACCTTCAACTGATCATTATGATTTGAGGCACTGTACAGAGTGAATATGAAGACGACCTGGGAGAATGCAGAAGTAACAAACCAGAAAGTCTTAATAAGGAAGTCAACGCATTTAATGAGAAAAATCCAATCTGAACAAACAATCTCTGTCATGTATAGGGAATAAAGATCTTACTTTTCTTTGAATGCTCTCTCTCCCATTGTCTGTCACCCTAATGCAGGAATTAATAACAGCACTTCTAACAGGATCCTACAGAAAAATCAACAGGACATATTGCATTGAGTCCTGATAATGTGGCAAATGAATAATTCCAAAGAAAGCTAGGACAGAAGCAACAACAACAACAACAACAACCCAGTAAAAATCTCACAAGTGAGGTCTGGGGATGGTAGAGTGTACGCAGACCTTACCCCTACCCCGAAGGGGTAGAGAGGCTGTTTCTGAAAGACCCTCGGCTCAAGGAAAGCTAGGACAGAAGAACTGGGAAAAAATAAAATTTTCATCTACTTGAAGATGAAAGTTGATACCTAACCATTCTAGAGACAATTGAAGAGCTGTAAGCAAGTTATAATCCATAAAAAGCCGAGTCCGCCACTTAAATACAGCTAAACAACGAGGTAATCAACACTAAAGGATGACGTATGGGAAGAGAGAACCGACTTACAAGAATATTAGTATGGACCAGCATAGAGATTTCTCCTTAGATCCTCTTTCTTTTATTTAAAAGTAAAATGTAGCTAATTGTGATATTTATCAGTTTTTAGATGAGAAAAAATCATAAGATTTTCCAGAAACAACGATTTCTATGCAAAACTTGAAGAATAAGTATTAAAATATGCAATGACGGGCATGCTACCGAAAACATTAAGTCCTTAGAATTTGTGAGGACTGTGGAGACATTTTGAAATCAACTGGAGGTTCAAACTTCAAAGTGAAAAGTCATTATCGACATCCTTGCTATAAGTCTGCTCTAATTTCATAGAATTCTTCTGGAATCAAATGAATAAGTTGTGTGTTTTTAGTTAAAAGAACAAAGCGATTAGCATTTAATCTTCCAAAAGTCGAAGGAAAATGACTAGCTGGAAAAAGAAGTACATATAAAAAGGGAGAAAGAAGATTTTGATCAAGAGCACACTATGACATGTTACATTTCCATTGTGCAAGGCCTGCCGAGGTCACAAGTAGTTGAAGAGACTCCAAAGGAACTTTCTATGGAACAGAAAGGAGGTGATATGAATTTGTTTCGAATAGACTTGAAGACAGTGACATCTTCGAAAAACTTGGAGGGATAGAGGTGAACGTTTTAGGCGACATAAGAAAGCTTTACAGGGAAAGTGGTTATGGAGATTTGGCAATGAGGATAAAGCCCTATGGAGGACAATGGTAGAACATATATATGTCACCAAAGAAGGGGTTAGAGATTAGAGGTCGCTATGATACCGTATGGTTGCAGATTGTGGAGGAAGATAATGAAAGGATGGGAGGAGTTCAGTGGAACATAAAATTCAAAACAGCACATGGGAACAGAGTTATAAGAAGAATATGTGGTACAGAGATGAAAGTCTGATTAGCTGCTTACATTTTGAGCCAGAAGACAATAATTGCAAAATTGGGAGATTGATGAACACCATAACTTGATGGAGCCACACCATAGGCAAAACATCCACTGATGAAGAAGGATGCCTGAAAATGGTGCAGAGAGGCAGCCCCGTACATAAAGCATCCCGCGTTCACGTAGGGCCGCACCCCAAGGGATGCGATGCAGGCAACCTACCCTGACATAAGCGTCAGTGGCTGATTCCACGGTTCGACCCCGTGACCTAAAGACTACATGGAGACAACTTTACCGTTGCTCCAAGGCTCCCTTCGGAAATGGTGCGGAGAGAGGAGTATTTTCTTAGTAAAGTGTTTCTACTATAGGCTCTTAAAGAGAGAGGAACAAAGTTCGTGTACATTTCCCATACTAAACTCAGTCTTTTTTATCCTTGAGAATGGCCATCACTTCTCCTAGGAGCGGAATAATTACCTGCATTTCGATGAGACTATATCCATACTTGAATGTTGTCAGGTACTGTTTACTTGTCAAACATTAATTTTCAACCATAATCCGCACTGATTTCCACACCCTCCTAAGTGGACGAGAAGAAAGGATTTCTCGGATCAGATGGTGCGAACAAAGCAAACTATGGGGAGAGGATATGAATCACTTACTGGTACACTGCCATTTATCGAGTTAGTTATGGTGGACAACGCTGAGCTTATTTGGCAAACAATTGTTAATGCCAGCTATCAGTGACAGAGACAGGATCTCCACGAAGGGGGTTCAAAAAAAAATTTGTAGCTAGTGGGAATTGAACCTATAACATTACGAAGGTTTTGAACCCCCTTGACCACTAAACTACACTTTCGGGTTGTGTTAAGGGAGTTCAAAACTTAATATATAGAGGTAAAAACCAGATTTTGCCTTATATATACAGTGTAATTTTTCGGCGAAGGGGGTTCGTTTCCGCCCCCCTAATCCGCCCCTGCCAGCTATACTGAAGGATATAATGTTCAGCTGGGCATTCAGATATAGGAAACGAAGGCGGTAAGTATGGGATATAGCATCCTTGGTACTTATAATGTGGTTCTATGAACTTTTGATAGCTTGGAAACTACCTTCTTATACTGGCACTTCTTCCCTACATATTAATTAAGTTACTACTATATCAAAAAGAAAATCACCCTTGTGAACTTGGCGCTACATGCATATAGGGGCAGATGTAGAGTTACAAGGTATCGATTCGATAGAACCCAGTAGCTGTAGACTATTATTTTTCTTTAAAAATTCATTTCCTATATACAAATTATTAACATAGAACGTAGTAACTCAAAAGGGCTAAAATCCAGATAAATAAATGTTGTGTGGGTGTGTATTAGACACATTGTCACAAAGAATTGGGTGCAGCGTTACTTGCCTCTGATGGTTACGTCGGTTAGTATCAGCACAAAGAAATAACATAGCACATAGGCAAATCAGATTACAAGTTGGCAAGAACTTGATATCAATTAAACTTAAGCCATTCTTGTCAATGCTAAACTTTAACAAAAAAACAAGAACCCAAATAGTTTATCAAGAATTAGCACTATATATGGCAACAAGACACAGAGTGAGAGAGGGAGAGAGAATGATGGACCTCGTTGTTTGAAACAGGGTCCGATTTAAAGCTCTTGAGAAGGTGATCGTGAAGAACAAAGTAGCGTTTTCTAGAATACTGAAGTCCAAACCGATTGGAGCGAACCAAATATAACCACCCTTCCATTCTACATGAATCCTTCTGTGAAGCCCCCATTTGAAATATTATCCAACTCCAAAGATAACAGTTCCACTTCAATTATGCAACAAATTCTTCAAACAAGAACCGATGATTTTCTGTCTATCTTCAGAGGTTCAATGCAGTAACTACTCTTTATTGTAGAATGTCTTATGTGATGATTGCTTTGGCGGTATGGGCTCTCTGTATAATAACTCTTTTTTGTGAAAAGGTTTAAAAGGCAACTAACTGTATTTGCGCGTACCAGAAACAAAAGTTTGGCAGCGGAAATTATTTGAAATGTCATTTGATTCTTTTACCCTTTACTTGCTATAAAAAGACTCCTTTGGGTTGGGTAAAGGCGTCGTTTGGTTTAAAGACAAATTATGTTCAGATTAATTAGTTATACTGAAAAATTAGTTAATCTAATATTATTTCTTATTGATTGTTTGGTATATTGTATTAATTTTAGAATTTTAATTTTACTTCTTTATCATGTGATTACTATTCCACCGTCTAATAGCTAAGTTATCTTATACTAATTTTAACCCTGAAATAACTTATATCAGAATTAATAATCAAACAAGGAATAAGATTGTACTTAATATTAATGCCAGGATTATTTTTTCTTATCCATCCTACCAAATGACCCCTTATAATATTAGTTATATAATTAAGTATTGCATTTGAAGTTTTCAATATCACTTTTGAGAGAGAGAGAAGGGAACAAAAAAGATTCAGGCGAACAAATTATTTTTTCCGGTTCACTTAATTGATTTTTAGCCCTTTCGTGATTCATAAAAGTTGATTTTTTCGTATATCAAGAAGGAATTAACTTCTTTTTTGCAAGGTAGCCCTTAGAGTAAAGAACCTAGGAGTATTTGTTATAGTTCCAATAAACAATGGATTCCTTTATATGTGTGAAAACAGCCAAAAAAAGTAATTAAAGTGGACAGGAAGGAGAATATTATTAGTGACGAGGGAACTAAGTGCTAAGTAAGACGGACATTAAATGCGTGCCTTTATAGTTTATTAGGATGGTTGAAGTCGAAATTCATTAAGAAAGACCAGTTTAATTAAACATGTAATAATGGAAATTGTAACGTCTTGAGTTCTATTTCCAATGATCTTGATTATTGTCATGCAGCAATATGTGAAAAACGTATAATGCAATGCTTTACTCCTTAAATTGTCAATCTTGTGTGCTATAGAACATCTTCTTTGTCTAAAGATTCGATGTTAATGTTCAGGCTTTGCTATTTTTATTTTCAAATACATTTTAAAAACACAAGTCAATATTCTTTCTTTAGAAGAAAGGTGAATGACCATGAATTGATGGCCAGCAAAACGTAAAAGCTGAAAATAATCTTATTTTATCTCCATGTGCACAAAGAGAGGCCATTTACACACAGCGTACAAACCCATGACATTTGATCCCCTAACCAAATAACACATTTTTAAGATAATGCCACAAATATATGTTCAGACTGTCCCTCCAAAAAAAATAAAGACAGAAAAGACAAAGAAAAAGAAAAATACAACTGTGGAACTAGATATGTCTGTTGTCCTTCAATTAACTTGTCGCCATTTCAGGATTTGGACGCTTGCAAACTTAGCTAATATACAGTGGCGGATCCAAAATTTTAAAGTTATGAGTGCTCGTCGATAAAATTTCAAAAGAAAAAGAGAAAAAGAAATTTAGTCGTGGGTGCTCACTCAATATTTATCTAAATATTTTTATAATAGTTTATGCAAATTTACTAAATTTGGTCAAAGATAATGGGTGCTTGAGCACCCACAAGAGACCATGTAGATCCGCGACTTAACGGTTTTCTTTACATATATATATATATATATATATATATATATATATATATATATTAGTTTAATATATATTTTAGTTTATGTATCACACATATACCGTTAACGATTGTGGTGGAGTGATAAGTATTCTTCTATCCTTAATCAAAGATTTCGAATCCGAGCCTTGAAAAAAGAATCATCTTTGATAGAGAATATTTTAAATAGGACTTTCCGATACAAATCCGGATTAATCAAACTCCAACGCGGAAATAAGTAGAACGGTTACAAGAGTCATAATTCATGATTATAATTTCTTACATTACTGGAATAGTAAAAAAATGCCAATTAGGATAATAAGTGAAACAAATTATAGTGGTGATTATGAGCATAGGAATGTTCTCCGGATACCTTATTGATTGATATATTAACGTTCAGAGATGCCATAAGGATGTTGCATCTGATATCATATTGATTTAGTGTGTTAATGTGGCCAGAAATGCTACAAGAATCTTACAGAAAAAATTAAAAGTGAATATATATTATAATTCGGAAACACCCGCTTTTTTCTCTGAAAAGTTCTGTTTAAGACCCTAGATACTGTGAACGGAAAAAACAAAGCTTGTATTTAAAGAGGAAGCAATATATAATTGGGAAAAGAAAATATATGTATTTTTTATCTTTTGTGTTCCACCCGTGCCCGATATCTGTTTTGGGACTCAATTAATCCGGATTCGTGCCCAAAAGTCTCACTTTAAAAGTAAGGTGCATAATTCAAAAATCTTTAACTAAAAATGAAAAAAATGTTTATCACCCACTACAATTATGTCAGTTTACTGTTTTTTGCAAACGAATCACATGAAAGATAGGGAGCAATATTGAATTTGAAAGAAAGAGTGGTTGTACAATGATTGTTTTGGGAGTAGAGGTAGCAGCAAAGTCCTTTAGTACCATGACAGAAGACAGAAGAGAGCAGTTTAGAATTGATAGTTAGTCATTTCAAGATAACCTGCCAATTCACGTGTAGAGCCACTGGAATTCCTCATCATTTGTTTCCTTCAAGGCATGGAACGAACTTGACCACCAATTTCTATTTTAATATTCGTTACTTTCAATTTATGTTGGCTTTTACTTCCCAATTTTTTTTATATTGGCTTTTCATAGAATCTAGTTTTTTAACATAAAGGGAAACACAAAAGAAGAAGAAAAATTGAATAGGTACAACACTGTACTAATTGGAACAATAAGAATAAATTTGAAAAATTAGCAAATTCACTTTACTAATTTTTTTTCCCTTCTAAAACATCAATGATTCTGGAACAAATTCATTTTACCAACAAAAAAAAATATCTAATATTAGCAGCTGAAAGGAATAACATCAGCTAGATTTGTAAAATGTTTTCTCATTTTAATTAAAATTTGTTTCCTTGAAGTATTTTTCATGTGATGACACTCATGTTTAGAGTTGTTTTTTCTTCAAGAGCTTAACCCGTGTTTTATAATGGCCGGCCTTCAATAATCTGTTGTTTGTACTTGTATAACTATCCATATTCCGTGGTAGAAACGTGATTATTGAAATATTTCTGAACTCTTGTACAGAAATATAATTTGGCGGAAAACTCTACATTAACTGTTCAACTTTGCATTGGTCATATAATTTGGTTTCAAGCATAAATAAACGCCACAATAACTTATGCGAAAATCTAAGATATTGAAACAAGCTATTAAAAGAGAGTACGCCTACCTATATAAGGGCACCTAACGTGACTAAATTTCCTTTGAAGTGTAGCGATTTGTTTGGGTAAACAAAATTAAATAAATTTATTAACAAGTGAAAATGATGATGGTAATAATATTATATGGTAAGAAGTTTAATAATTTTTAACTTAAAACTTGTACCAGTAGACTAACTAGAAGTACAAATAAATCCCAATAAGCACTGCACTTCGCTGTTATGTCACATCTTTTCCATCCCCATATTTGTTAGAGGTCGCCGTTTACTTCTTACGATCATATTTGACATCTTCATATGATTGCCTTGGTTTGTTTTCTCCCAACAGATTTGATCCTTCGTCTTCTTATCAAGTGTAATGGCTTAATTAGCACAAAATAAAGCTATAACTGTAGAGTGATATCCCCCCACCCCCACCCCCCAAACGGGAGGGATAAGAGGGTTTGTGGGGCTTTTTTTTTGTTTTTTGTTTTTTTTTTTTTTTGGGGGGGGGGGGGGGGGGGCTATATTATTGGTTCTTCTCACTCTAGTTCGAAATCTTCATTGTTTTTGGATTTGCTTGATTCTGTACCCATTTCCCCTTTTTCTGGCAAAGGTGATGAAACCAGAATTACGTACACAGTGGTTGTCGCTGGTACTCCAAAAATGAGAATACAAGAGAAAAGGATGAAGTGCACAAAGTCATGGACTATAATAATCTCATGTATCATCTATATGCACAAGAGACCTTCCAATATCCTTCCAATATCTGCCCACTAACTACAGAAATATGGCTGCTCTATAGTAAAAGCAAATATTTATAAAACAAATACTGGCAAAAAGAATTAGGCATACCTAAAACAGAGAAAATGGTAAAAGCAATGTACAAAACAGCTGTAGGCGGTGTTATACTCGGGGTTTTCCATGCTGTGCATAATACGCCTTATCCGCATTAGCTAACCGATCCTGAAACATAGCCCACTCGCTTCTACACCTCTCTCTTACCTATAAACAGAAAAAAATCGAGGAGCTTCAAAAGAAGTCATTAAGATCTGACTTGATCGAAACAAACTGGAAATGATATTTATCAAACTAGATTTGAGGTGAATCAAGGATTTGCTTACCCCTTCCCAAGGAGCTTTACCATTCTCCGAGCTACCCTGCGTATTTCATATAACAGGAATGGTGTGAAGAAAATATTTAAAGAATGATAACAGGTCATACAAAAATGTATGGGAGCAATGAGCCGTCTCCTCCCTCCCCCCTCTCCCGCAAGAGCATAAACAGATCAGTGCAGTAAGTTTTACAAACAAAATAGCAGAAAACAGCTTCAGCCTTTAGGATATATATCCACATATGGAGAAGCAAACACCAGCTTTAGCCCCAAGGAGTTAAATTGCATTGCAAGTTGGCACTCTTGTCTCTCAATAAGCTAGTAATTTTCTATTATTCCTACCCAGAACTCTAGAAGAACAAAAAGGAACACTAAATTGAGTCATCCTATGAATCAGCCTTCAGAGGACACTTCAAGCCAAAGTGGTAGAAACTTAGATCTATCAAACCTTTAACAGCCAAAAACATAGTTGCAAAGAGTTTTAGGTTGGAAACTGGAGAACAAGATAGTATTCTTAAACCAATATAGGATACCTAGGACAAAAATTAACATCTTTATCTGTTTCTTAACCCTTATGCGAGACACTCTAGAACACTTTAGAGCTAACATACTTGGGCACTTGCCAAAACAAAACTCACATGAAATGTACTGCCATAATAAAAGAGAGGAATACTGGAGTTCAACCAACTGTATTATACACAGTACTAAATTGGTTAGAATGCAGGCTATGACATTAGTCAGTCAGTAAATCTCCCTTTCAAGTTTCAGCGAGGCATCATGGAATTAAGTTCCCATTGTTGGGTAAGAAAAAGAAGTTGATTATCTATTTAAATGAGAGCAGTAGCTAATAATGAAAACTTAATTTAACAAACTAGTAGAAATTTCAGCTATTTAGTTTCTGGATATAGACTTTTACAAACCTGACTCCCAAGGGAAGGAATAACTTGATGCACAATCCATTGTGAATCCACTACGCCAATTTTTTCATGCGCAGGCTGCACAAACAAATAAAAGGTAACAAGATTTTGCTAAATGGTTCACCATATTTCAAATTAGCAAAAACTCTAGAATCCTGAAAGATGGTGGGTTTCAAGGTCCAAAATGATATCAAAGTCTAAAGGGAAGCCATCTTTACCATGAGGCAAGTCCTCTTTCAATTTTATAACAGATATAAAATGGGAACTACTGACCTGTACACATCTTCTGAGAGCGAAATCCAATCCCCATCCATGCACCAAATCATTCTATAAGAAAACATCAAATGGAAGCACAGCTATCACTATAATAGCACATGTATATATTAATGCACTCATGACCAGTGTAAGTGCACTCTTAAAAGGATTGTAATGAATCGATATGGGTATTGCCATGGCCAGTTATGTATGTGATCCCAATTGTAAGAACTACCTGAATCATATGCCAAACACATCGCCATGCTTCTCGAGAAAATACAGGAGCCATTATTTCCACAAAACTGAAAAAACAAATCAGGAAAAGGTAAGTTGCAGGTCAGCTAAAAGTATCAGATGGTGCAATTCCACAAAACTGAAAAAACAAATCAGGAAAAAGTAAGTTGCAGGCCAGCTAAAAGCCTAAAAGTATCAGATGGTGCAATTGTGGACAGGCCTTCTGTGAAATCAATTTCCGGAAAGTTCTATGCATAAAAAAACCAAAATAGCACTTGCTGACTATAAGTTTTCATGCCTGAGGAAGTAATTTACCAGAGCTTATTTGCTCAATCATAAGATATTAGAAGAAAACATGTACAGAAGGCATCATTTCACCATCCTGCTAGCTAAACGAGAATACAGCTAGAAGCATGCAGTTCTGCTCATAACATATAGATACTTCTCTCATCTTTCTTTGTCTACCAAATTGTTGTTTCGTTACTTGAGCGGTAAGGAGAATGAGATAATAAGAAGAGAAAGGTGAAGATTTGGAGCAGGAGGCTTGCTTCTCAAAGTTTAAAGAAAGATTGTCTTGAAATTATCAACCAACCCCGCCTCAATACCAATTTCTGCAGTAATGCGCAATAATAAAGACATAGACGATATAACATAGACCCTTGAATTCTTCCAGTGTCTCAGAACACACACCACCACCACCCCACCACCCAAAAAAAAACCCAAAGCCAAATTGGTAGGGCTCAATCATAAAATCCCTATGCTGAGCCTTACCATATAAGCGGAATCAACCAACAGACGGCCAGATAAGTTAATCAACTTTGTTAGGCCTGGTCTTGATGGATGAAGCCCCAACTAGCATTCAAATGTAAGCAATATATCATAGAATTTTATTAAAAGACTAAATATTTCATAGTGAAGTGATATTCTTAAGCAAATTATATCGGGTTCACTCTAATTTAAGGTGCATTACATAATTCCTCTTTGAAGAAATAACTAAACAAGTGGGTAACAAAAGTGTGGCATAGTTACTCAGATGATGGAGAAAGTTGAACGCTTGAAAGCACAGATTCTCCAAAGTACAATAACTTTAGATGTAACATGATAAATCTTAAAGAATAAAGACTCTTCAGACTCAGACTAACATGTATCAATCAATCAACTATGCTCAATCCAAACACAGATCACATGCATGCTTGAGTTTAATAATAATAATTAGAAGTTGTGAACCGGAGTCCAACTTTTTTAGAGTATACATCTTTAAAAATGTGATTAGTTCCAAATGTAGCATTTTGCACAGTTTAATGCATTAAAATAATGTGAGAACCAAGACTATCATGTTATATCCACTAATATGTACACATGTGGTGGCAGCAAGTACAGATTGCGTCCAGTGTGCACATTTCTAAAAATTTTGTGTGTGTGTGTGTGAGAGAGAGAGAGAGAGAGACAGAGAGAGAGTACGCTGCACAAGGAGGCAATCGTGGATCACTGCACCAGCCTGGTTTCTCCTCCGTATTCCTGTTTCAGTCACACAGAATTTTGAATGTGAACGAATGCAAACTAATTTATATAGAGATTCCATCCGAACTATTTGGGATGCAGGAGAGGGGGACTGTCAGAGAGAGAGAAAGAGAAAGAGAGAGAGAGAGAGAGAGAGAGAGAGAGAGAGAGAGAGAGAGAGAGAGAAAGGGGAGACGAGACAACTACACAATGGATTTACTTGTGAACTTCTCTA